>NC_060120.1:176141019-186141019 GCF_021461395.2 Schistocerca americana
GGGGCAGTGAAATGATGGCTGTGTAGTGCTGGAATGGGAACAGGGAGGGTGCTGGATGGGTGAGGACAGTGACTAACAAAGGTTGAGGCCAGGAGGGTTACGGGAACGTAGAATGTATTGCAGGGAAAGTTCCCACCTGCGCAATTCAGAAAAGCTGGTGTTGGTGGGAAGGATCCATATGGCCCAGGCTGTGAAGCAGTCATTGAGATGAGGGGTATCATCCCTCAATATGGTTTTACTGCTTAGCTGTGGTACGCGTGTTTAATATTTGTTCTTAAACCACTTTATTTAACAACAAACATTTATTTTATGCCATTAAAACACTATTTTTATTAAACTGCAATTTTCCATGCACTGTAATGTGGAAGCTTTGTCCTAGACAATTCGTGGTTTTTTTTTAAGAAAATTTAAAGTAGGTTTAATTTGTACTGGAAAACATTCTCTGGAAGCTGCAATTTGAGTTATTACAGAGAAACATTAAAAAATGAGCTCTGAATGCCCCTCCACCCTCATGCTCACAGCCCACCAGCCATGATTTTTAACAGTGCATTGTTCACGGCACAGACTCCCACGACTGTAAAAAATTTGCAACTACATGAATTTTTTTTTTTTTTTCAGTTTTCCTTTGTTGACTGGACTAAAAGAAAAATTGTTGGGTTACCTTTACTCACTAAAGCACATTACCAAAGGATCATTTGTCTGAGATATATCAGGAGAATTGGTGTGGGTTTTAATCTGTATATGCTTCGTCAACATGATGCCCTTCATGTGTCAACATGTAACACTGCATAAGGAAAAATAAAACTCCTGATGCAAGTGAGGAAAGCATAATGTGAACGGAAGCTGCTATAGATTGTACAGAATATTAAACAGAAAAAAATCAGCACATGCTCACTGAATGATCTGTTCATACAATTTCACTAGCAGTTGCTAAAGAATTATGATTATTTTCAGGATAATTTCAATAACCTCCGCCTGTGAACCATGGACCTTCCTGTTGGTGGGAGGCTTGCATGCCTCAACGATAGACAGCCGTATCCTACGTGCAACCACAAAGGAGGGCAGTCTGTTGTGAGGCCAGACAAATGTGTGGTTCCTGAAGAGGGGCAGCAGCCTTTTCAGTAGTTGCGTGGCAACAGTCTGGATGACTGACTGATCTGGCCTTGTAACATAAACCAAAATGGCCTTGCTGTGCTGGTACTGTGAACGGCTGAAAGCAAGGGGAAACTACAGCCATAATTTTTTCCGAGGGCATGCAGTTTTACTGTGTGGTTATATGACGATGATAGCATCCTCTTCGGTAACATATTCTGGAGGTAAAATAGTCTCCATTTTGGATCTCCAGGTGGGGACTACTCAGCAGGACATCATTATCAGGACAAAGAAAACTGGCATTCTATGGATCGGAGTGTGGAATGTCAGATCCCTTAATCGGGCAGGTAGGTTAGAAAATTTAAAAAGGGAAATGTATGGGTTAAAGTTAGATATAGTGGGAACTAGTGACGTTTGGTGGCAGGAGCAACAAGACTTTTGGTCAGGTGAATACAGGGTTATAAATACAAAATCAAATAGGGGTAATGCAGGAGTAGGGTTAACAATGAATAAAAAAATAGGAGTGCAGGTAAGCTACTACAAACAGCATAGTGAACATATTATTGTGGCCAAGATAGACACGAAGCCCACGCCTACTACAGTAGTATAAGTCTATATGCCAACTAGCTCTGCAGATGATAAAGAAATTGATGAAATGTATGATGAGATAAAAGAAATTATTCAGATAGTGAAGGGAGATGAAAATTTAATAGCCTTGGGTGACTGGAATTTGACAGTAGGAAAAGGAAGAGAAGGAAACGTAGTAGGTGAATATGGATTGGGGCCAAGAAATGAAAGAGGAAGCCGCCTGATAGAATTTTGCACAGACCATAGCTTAATCATAGTTAACACATTGTTAACACATTGGAATTTGACAGTAGGAAAAGGAAGAGAAGGAAACGTAGTAGGTGAATATGGATTGGGGCCAAGAAATGAAAGAGGAAGCCGCCTGATAGAATTTTGCACAGACCATAGCTTAATCATAGTTAACACATTGTTCAAGAGTCATGAAAGAGGCCTGGAGACAGCGGAAGGTTTCAGATAGAATATATAATGGTATAACAGATTTAGGAACCAGGTTTTAAATTTTAAGACATTTCCAGGGGCAGATGTGGACTCTGACCACGACTTACTGGTTATGAGCTTTAGATTAAAACTGAAGAAACTGCAAAAAGACAGGAATTCAAGGAGATTGGACCTGAATAAACTGAAAGAACCAGAAGTTGTAGAGAGTTTCAGGGAGACTCTTAGAGAATGACTGACAAGAAAGGGGAAAGAAACACAGTAGAAGCAGAATGGGTATCTTCGAGAGATGAAGCAGTGAAGGAAACAGAGGATCAAGTAGGGAAAGAGACGAGAGCTAGTAGAAAACATTGGGTAACAGCAGAGATATTGAATTTAACTGATAAAAGGAGAAAATATAAAAATGCAGTAAATGAAGCAGGTGAAATGGAATACAAATGTCTCAAAAATGAGATAGACAGAAAGGGCAAAACAGCTAAGCAGGGATGGCTAGAGGTCAAAAGTAAGGATGTAGAAGAACGTATCACTAGGTGTAAAATAGATACTGCCTACAGGAAAATGAAAGACACCTTTCGAGAAAAGAGAACCACCTCTATGAATATCAAGACCTGAGACAGGAAACCCACCCTAAGCAAAGAAGGGAAAGCAGAAAGGTAGGAGTAGTATACAGAGGGCCCATAAAAGGGTAATGAACTTGAAGGCAATATTACAGAAGTGGAAGAGGACGTAGACGAAGATGAAATGGGAGATACGATACTGCGTGAAGAATTTGACAGAGCACTGGAAGAGCTAAGTTGAAACAAGGCCCCAGAGTAGACAACATTCCAGTAGGACTACTGATGGCCTTGGGAGAGCCAGCCATGACAAAACTTTCCCTTCTGGTGAGCAAGATGTATGAGACAGGCGAAGTACCCTCAGACTTCAAGAAGAATATAACAATTCCAGTCCCATAGAAGCAGGTGTTGACAGGTGCAAAAATTACTGAACTATCTGTTTAATATGTCACTGTTCCAAAATACTAACTCGAATTATTTACAGAAAAATGGAATAACAAAAACTTGTAGAAGTCGACCTCGGGTTGGATCAGTTTGGATTCTGTAGAAATTTTGGAACACGCGAGGCAATACTGATCCTACGACTTATCTTAGAAGGTAGGTTAAGAAAAGACAAACCTAAATTTCTAGCATTCACAGACTTAGAGAAAGCTTTTGACAATGTTGACTGGAATACTCTCTTTCAAATTATGAAGGTCTTAGAGGCAAAATACAGGGAGCAAAAGTCTATTTACAATTTGTACAAAAACCAGATGGCAGTCATAAGACATGAGGAGCATGAAAGTGAAGCAGTGGTTGAGAAGGGCGTGAGACAGGGTTGTGCCTATACCCAATGTTATTCAATCTGTATATTGAGCAGGCAAAAAAATAAAATAAATAAATAAAATAAAAAAAATGGAAGAGCAGCTGAATGGAATGGACAGTGTCTTTAGAGGAGGGTATAAGATTAACACACAAAAAAAAAAAAAAAAAAAAAAAAAAAAAAAAAAAATGAGGATAATGGCATGTAGTCAAATTAAGTCAGGTGATGCTGAGGATATTAGATTAGGAAATGAGACCCTTAAAGTAGTAAATATGTTTTGCTGTTTGGGGATCAAAGTAACTGATGATGGTCAGAGGAGAGAGGATATAAAATGTACACTGGCTATGGCAAAAAAAGAATTTCTGAAGAAGAGAAATCTGTTAATATCAAGTATAGATTTAAGTGTCAGGTAGTATTCTCTGAACGTATTTGTATGGAGTGTAGCCATGTATGGAAGTGAAACATGGACAATAAACAGTTTATATACGAAAAGAATAGAAGCTTTCAAAATGTGGTGCTACAGAAGAATGAGGAGATTCGGTAGGTAGATCATGTAACTAATGAGGAGCTACTGAACAGGATTAGGGACAAGAGGAATTTGTGGCACATTCTGAGTCATCAAGGGATCACCAATTTAGTACTGGAGGGAAGTGTGGGGGTAAAAATCGTAGAGGGAGACCAAGACATGAATACACTAGGCAGATTCAGAAGGACGTAGGTTGCAGTGTTTATTCGGAGATAGAGTAGCATGGAGAGCTGCATCAAAACAGTCTCTGGACTGTAGACCACAACAACAGGAATTTCAATGAGCACATGAAACTTGTGGAAGTGCATTAAAAATGCTGATTTGTATTCAACATGGCAAAATAAACCTCTCACTGTCACGATTTCTTGCTGGTAGTGAAGCTTTTTCATAGAAAATGGTAGTGATTTAAGGTAATAACTTACATGCTTAATAACGTAAATTTTCCAACTGGAAAATTTCACAATTGATTCAGAAGAAAAACGCCATTTCCAATTATGGATGGAGTCTCCATGGTGTTATAATGAAGGTGGTAATTGTGGGTTTATAAGGCCTAAAAAAAAAAAAAAAAAAAAAAAAAAAAAAAAAAAAAAAAAAAAAAAAAAAAAAAAAAAAGGGGGGGGGGGGGGGGGCATCTCAATTTGTAAACGCTAGAAGATGAGTAATCAGTTTTAGGAAGACAGGGTAGTGTAAGAGGTGAATATTAGACCTTAAGGAGTCCTTCCAAGCTAATTAGAACTGCATGAGGTGCACCTTTCATACCCACCCCTCACCAATGTCAGGCAAGCGTGCTCAGCAGTTAATGTCGATATTGTGTACAAATTATTTCTGATGCACTCCTTACTTGAATTATGATAATTGGTGCAATTATACACTCCTGGAAATTGAAATAAGAACACCGTGAATTCATTGTCCCAGGAAGGGGAAACTTTATTGACACATTCTTGGGGTCAGATACATCACATGACCACACTGACAGAACCACAAGCACATAGACACAGGCAACAGAGCATGCACAATGTCGGCACTAGTACAGTGTATATCCACCTTTCGCAGCAATGCAGGCTGCTATCCTCCCATGGAGACGATTGTAGAGATGCTGGATGTAGTCCTGTGGAACGGCTTGCCATGCCATTTCCACCTCGCGCCTCAGTTGGACCAGCGTTCGTGCTGGACGTGCAGACCGCGTGAGACGACGCTTCATCCAGTCCCAAACATGCTCAATGGAGGACAGATCCGGAGATCTTGCTGGCCAGGGTAGTTGACTTACACCTTCTAGAGCACGTTGGGTGGCACGGGATACATGCGGACGTGCATTGTCCTGTTGGAACAGCAAGTTCCGTTGCCGGTCTAGGAATGGTAGAACGATGGGTTCGATGACGGTTTGGATGTACCGTGCACTATTCAGTGTCCCCTCGATGATCACCAGTGGTGTACGGCCAGTGTAGGAGATCGCTCCCCACACCATGATGCCGGGTGTTGGCCCTGTGTGCCTCGGTCGTATGCAGTCCTGATTGTGGCGCTCACCTGCACGGCGCCAAACACGCATGCAGTCCTGATTGTGGCGCTCACCTGCACGGCGCCAAACACGCATACGACCATCATTGGCACCAAGGCAGAAGCGACTCTCATCGCTGAAGACGACACGTCTCCATTCGTCCCTCCATTCACGCCTGTCGCGACACCACTGGAGGCGGGCTGCACGATGTTGGGGCGTGAGCGGAAGACAGCCTAACGGTGTGCGGGACCGTAGCCCAGCTTCATGGAGACGGTTGCGAATGGTCCTCACCGATACCCCAGGAGCAACAGTGTCCCTAATTTGCTGGGAAGTGGCGGTGCGGTCCCCTACGGCACTGCGTAGGATCCTACGGTCTTGGCGTGCATCCGTGCGTCGCTGTGGTCCGGTCCCAGGTCGACGGGCACGTGCACCTTCCGCCGACCACTGGCGACAACATCGATGTACTGTGGAGACCTCACGCCCCACGTGTTGAGCAATTCGGCGGTACGTCCACCCGGCCTCCCGCATGCCCACTATACGCCCTCGCTCAAAGTCCGTCAACTGCACATACGGTTCACGTCCACACTGTCGCGGCATGCTACCAGTGTTAAAGACTGCGATGGAGCTCCGTATGCCACGGCAAACTGGCTGACACTGACGGCGGCGGTGCACAAATGCTGCGCAGCTAGCGCCATTCGACGGCCAACACCGCGGTTCCTGGTGTGTCCGCTGTGCCGTGCGTGTGATCATTGCTTGTACAGCCCTCTCGCAGTGTCCGGAGCAAGTATGGTGGGTCTGACACACCGGTGTCAATGTGTTCTTTTTTCCATTTCCAGGAGTGTACATTGCTGATTAATGATTGTTACTAGATGGTAAACAGCTATCATCTGTTGCACCTAAAATGGAGTACAAAATAACAGCTGACAGCGTTGAATATTTAGGAGGCTAATAATATTCGTGGGGGTACATAATGACCTCACCCAATACCATCGAGGTAATTTCTGGCTGTAAGGCAATACATAGACTCTTGAAAATTGTCAACCTACAGTTCCTTTCCAGAATGAATTTCCACTCTGCAGCAGAGTGTGCAATGAGTTGAAACTTCCTGGCAGATTAAAATAGTGTGCCAGACCAAGTCTCAAACTTTCGCAGGAGTGCTTACTGGCTGAGCTAGCCAAGCACAACTCACAGCCCGGCCTCACGGCTATGAGAGTGAGTCATTGCCATACTTGCATAGCTCATTCTGTAAAGCACCTTCCTGCAAAAGGCAAAGACCTCCGTTCAAGTCCCACTTCGGCACATAATTTTAATCTATAGTTGCCTTATCTTTCTCTTTGGTCTCTAAACATTCTCCAGCTACAAATTTCTGGCTTGTGTTATACGCAGATACTTCCAGTGATTTTCTTAGTATTCAACATTCAATGGTTCACTCTATACAAGGTGATAAGAACTGCTATCAAATTCTTAGCAAGTGCTACTCTGAGATGATGAGGTTGGCACAGGAGAGAGAGCTGTCCCAGGCCGCATCAGACCAATCATAGGACTTGTGATGGTGCAAAATTTTCTGCGTTTCTATTAACACTCTAAAGTACTCACATTAGTGAGTTCTTCAGAAGTATACCCATCCTGAAATAACAACTATAGTTCCTCAACTGAAAAAATCTGTAAAAAATTACCTGCACTACATGTGTCAAAGGAATGAACAGAATTGTATTGTGCTGTCAGAGTGAGTTGATTTTACCAGACCTGGCTGTAACTACTAAATGAAAAATGTCCTTGCATTATATTAACTGCGTTCTGTACTGTCACACTGTGTACAGACCTTTGTTACCAAGTCCATCCTACCATACAGTTTCAGAAATGAAAACAAGCACGGTTTGTGCTAATCCTTTCATTCTCAGACAGTTTAAGATCTGAACTCTTATCTGTTACTGGAAGAACAGCACTTTTTATTAGCTAATAAACAGTTTGTAAAAATTACACAGCGTCTAACAGTTCTGAACGCCCACGTGGAATTTATAAACGCCGGAAAAAAGACTCAGTCCTCACAGAAAATTGAAAACTTTTCTTAGATGTCATCCACAAATGATCACGAATTTCTAACAATTGATTAAATTCTTCAAATCCCACTAAATTAACAAAACTACCAGGTCCAGAACATGTGACATCACACGAGCTGACCACGGATGCACTGATCCAAGCATGAAATTGCTCTGCCACTGCCAAAACAAGCTAAAAGACCACTTCTCTGATTGGCCAAATAACACAGTAGCCAATGAAATTAATATTATGATTCACATACCCTGGTTCTCTTCCTCTTTGGACCAGACCCAGTTGATATCAATTTACATGAAATTACAAAATAAGACTTTCCCAGTTATCAAATTAATTCCACCTCTAATCATCTGAAGCAAGTATTATATTTCTAAAGAACCATAAACTGGGGTGAATGGACAGATTTGTGTTTCTTTTGTTATTCCTGAACAATAAAAAATTTCCTGCTGAAGGTAATATTTTTCTATTGTGTAACACTGCTCATGCTGTACAATAAAAATCTGTTTTTCTTTTCCTTGAACGCATTTTTCTTTTCCTTGAACGCACACACACGCACGCACGTTTGTGTCTCTGGTCCCCCAACATCAGGGTGAAAAGGGAAAGGTATTTATTTATCATTGTTTTCCCTATCCAAGTATCTGGTGGGGTCTATAGGGAAAAGGCTTATCTTTTTAAAAAAGACTTGATATTTATTACATACGAACATTAGTACTAATGAATATTTGTTTATTTTAAACCAATAATTATAATTTTACCAATACAATTTAAAATTATAAAAATCAAGGGTAGCATAAAATCTGCAAATTGATTAACTAAACAAATTAGTCATTACAAAAATGGGTTTGGATTGAACATGTAACATCCTCCTTGCATAGTTGGTGTCTTCAAAACACCAATAATATCTGCTTTTGAGAAAACACAATCATCGGGCACATCAGGAAAAGCAAACACATCTGAGCACTTCTTCGATTGGCAAAGGAATGTTCCATTGTATTGTCCATTTTCCTTATCAACTTAAAGAACCTTTCCAATGAATACCTTCACACACTTATCATAAGAAAACTTGACCTTAACTCAGTCTCCTACCTTTAAATTGTTTATCTCATCATCTGCAATGGCCGCATCACCATTTTGTGCATCTTCTACAGATGTGTCTACTTCATCTGGAATAGTTTCTTCTTTATCATCCGATAACTGTTCTGCATCAATAACATTGGTTTTCTGAAAGTCCGCTCTGCTTCATCATTCCTGTAACACATCAGTTTTGAGAATTCTGGCAGACTATCTGTTGCAGTGGCTGGGGCAGCAGTTCCCTCACGTTTTTCACGTTCGATTGGCATGTAGTCAAGTACTTTCTTCCAGTTAAAGAGGAAATATACCTGCCTTTTGAAAACCTACCTGCCTTTTGAAAATTAGATTGGATATTATCTTTCAACACTTCTTCCCTTGAGTTTGATGTTTTCTTCAGTAGGAAATGAAAACACTTTTTATCAAATGCTCTGCTTTTGACATTTGATTTTGATTTACTGTTCTCAAGAGCTTTTCTCCAACTTGTCTTGAGTGGGTGGAAAAGGACAACAAAAGAGTTACATGTTTGCACCTGTTACTGTCCTTGAAAGTAGTCACCAGCATTATGTAGAACCCATTGCCAGCGATGTGGAAGGCATAGTATACAGTTAGCAGAGCCTGTTCTGTTGATGGTGCGAATGGAGCTGTCTGCTGCCTGTCGAATCTCTGGAACAGTTCTGAAGCGAATGCCACAAAGTGGTTCCTACATCTTCGGAAACAAATCAAAGTCACAAGGACTTAAGTCCGGGGAGTATGGTGGATGGTACAGTACTTCCCAGTCCCATTGACCGAACAGAGCAGCCACAGCTTGCACTGTACGAGTCCGTGCATTGTCATGCACAATGACGGGTAGGTTGCGCACGAAGTGTCGCCGCTTCTTTCACATAGCTGGTCGCAGGTGATGCTCCAAAAACAAACAGTAAGACTGTGCATTGATGCTCTCCCGTGGAGGAACATAACATCATCACAGTCATACACGAGAATCACCTAACTTTAGACCACTCCATTCGCACCATCAACAGAACAGGCTCTGCTAATGGTAAACTATGCCTTCCACATCACTGGCAACAGGTTCTACACAACACTGGTGACTACTTTGAAGGACAGTATAGATGCAAACATGTAACTCTTTTTTTATCAGTTGTGATAAATAGTTGCCACTATTTAAGTTACAACCATCGTATAATAGTTGTGTCAAATGCATTAAATTTGCAGGAAGGAAAACAAACAACATGTTATGTTCCTCACATAGCCTCACAACTGTTGGCAATAAGCGAGAACTTAAATTGTCATGTATCACAAGCTTCCTCCGCAAATTCATGTAGTAAGGACGGTAAGGTCTGGAACCAGTCAAGAAAGCAGTTTCCTTCATGTATCCAGGCGTAACGGCAGTTGCAGAAGGCACCTGGAGGACCACCATCAGTCCACAAATCATACATATAAACTGATTTGTAGATTATATCACTGGGGGGGGGGGGGGGGGCAGCATCATCCCAGAAGCAGACACTGCGAACATGACAGATACAATGGACTTATTTTGATTCATCACCTTCTCTAGGTATTTGCATCATGTTTTAAAAAATAAGTTTGCGTTGGCCTAAGTCATCAGAGATTGAAGATTCATCTTAGTTTATCATCTGATGTGATGGTACACTGACTCCAGTACCTTCCATTGATGCTGTCAGCTCATCAAAGAGAGTGTTAATAATTACTGGGGACATTTGTGCTTGGCTCCTTTTAATATTTTGAGCGTTGAGAGTGTTTAGTTTTGTGTCTAGTCAGGAAGCCACGTGCCCACTCATACCCGGTGTGCTGTCTTTAAATTTTGCTACATTCTTGCCCTCTTTGTCCAAGTGATATTTTATGAAACAACACAAGTCAAAGGCACTTAAAGGATAGCCCCCAATCTGCACAAATTATACGACATTCAACAAGTTCTCGTTCAAGGTGGTTAGGATAATGAGTCTGATCATCTTTCTTCTTGATCTCAGTACTTCCAGCAGGAGTGTCTCTGGATTGCTTCGCATAATGGTGTTTTTTATTTTTATTTATTTCTTTGCTTTCGATATGGAGCAACTGCCTGCATTATCAACAGCATAATAATGTACAACTGAGAGTATCTTTTGGAAGTCCTAGGCATCATGAATCACTGGAAGGAGGTTAACAATGAGGTTAGGTTAACCAATTTGCAAACAAAGTTGTAAAAATAAATTTTGTCTGTCATCTAATTAAATGTCGACAATAAATATGTTACCAGAATATTTTTGGTATTTTTCATCTCATCTCTATTCACCTCAATACAACTACAGAAATGCTACTTAAAATAAACAGAGTAAATGGTTGCTTTCAGAATGAAGGTAACTAAACATTTATTGTGTATAAATACTCACCAAAATACACTGAACTGAGAATATAACTCCAGTAACACGCCAATCCAGTCACTAGCTAGCACCAAACAACAATTTAAGAGGTATAAAAATTTCATGCAGATTAGCAGCAGACTAAAATGTCTGCTAACATGATACAAATAAAAACAGGATCTTGGCACCTAAACATCTTGTAGCTACAGAATGGCCATCTTAACTGCATTGGTCCCAACACCTTAAACAAAAACACAAGTGAGAGATTTCATTTAATTAAATTTTCCCAGTATTCACCCTTAGGTCTCCATCACTCCAGTTCACGGCACCCACGACTGGCCGCTTTACAATCATAATTTTACCCCACATATGTGACATCAAAGCTGCACAGTCTGATTCCCACACTCACTCACAGTTCTTAACAATTTCAACACTTCATGTACTTGCTACATTCATTCACTCAGACAACACAGCAACTGAAAGTATCATCATCCTGCAATAAACTAATAGCACCAGTCCCAAAATAAAACTATTACATAAATTTTAATATTTTCCTCAAAATGTTATTTACACTGTTATTTAAGGGTTAGGTACTTAATTAACATTCTTCACTAATTTCTAAAGACAATATTAACATGTTGGGATACTATTGTTGTTGTTGTTGTGGTCTTCAGTCCTGAAACTGGTTTGATGCAGCTCTCCATGCTAATCTATCCTGTGCGAGCTCCTTCATCTCCCAGTACCTACTGCAACCTACATCCTTCTGAATCTGCTTAGTGTATTCATCTCTTGGTCTCCCTCTACGATTTTTACCCTCCACGCTGCACTCCAATGCTAAATTTGTGATCCCTTGATGCCTCAGGACATGTCCTACCAACTGATCCCTTCTTCTAGTCAAGTTGTGCCACAGACTTCTCTTCTCCCCAATTTTATTCAATACCTCCTCATTAGTTACGTGATCTACCCACCTAATCTTCAACATTCTTCTGTAGCACCACATTTCAAAAGCTTCTATTCTCTTCTTGTCCAAACTATTTATTGTCCATGTTTCACTTCCATATATGGCTACACTCCATACAAATACTTTCAGAAACGACTTCCTGACGCTTAAATCTGTACTCGATGTTAACAAATTTCTCTTCTTCAGAAACACTTTCCTTGCCATTGCCAGTCTGCATTTTATATCCTCTCTACTTCGACCATCATCAGTTATTTTGCTCCCCAAATAGCAAAACTCATTTACTACTTTAAGTGTCACATTTCCTAATCTAATTCCCTCAGCATCACCTGACGTAATTCGACTACATTCCATTATCCTCGTTTTGCTTTTGTTGATGTTCATCTTATATCCTCCTTTCAAGACACTGTCCATTCCATTCAACTGCTCTTCCAAGTCCATTGCTGTCTCTGACAGAATTACAACGTCATCGGCAAGCCTTAAAGTTTTTATATCTTCTCCATGGATTTTAATACCTACTCCAAATTTTTCTTTTGTTTCCTTTACTGCTTGCTCAATATACAGATTTAATAACATGGGGGAGAGGCTACAACCCTGTCTCACTCCCTTCCCAACCGCTGCTTCCCTTTCATGTCACTCTACTCTGCCATCTGGTTTCTGTACAAATTGCAAATAGCCTTTCGCTCCCTGTATTTTACCCCTGCCACCTTTAGAATTTGAAAGAGAGTATTCCAATCAACATTGTCAAAAGCTTTCTCTAAGTCTACAAATAATACAAACATAGGTTTGCCTTTTCTTAATCTGTTTTCTAAGATAAGTCGTAGGGTCGGTACTGTCTCACGTGTTCCAACATTTCTACGGAATCCAAACTGATCTTCCCCGAGGTCGGCTTCTACTAGTTTTTCCATTTGTCTGTAAATAATTCGTGTTAGTATTTGGCAGCTGTGACTTATTAAACTGATAGTTCGGTAATTTTCACATCAGTCAACATCTGCTTTCTTTGGGATTGGAATTATTATATTATTCTTGAAGTCTGAGGGTATTTCGCCTGTCTCGTACATCTTGCTCACCAGATGGTAGAGTTTTGTCAGGACTGGCGCTCCCAAGGCCGTAAGTAGTTCTAATGGAATGTTGTCTACTCCCGGGGCCTTGTTTCGACTCAGGTCTTTCAGTGCTCTGTCAAACTCTTCACGCAGTATCGTATCTCCCATTTCATCTTGATCTACATCCTCTTCCATTTCCATAATATTGTCCTCAAGCACATCGCCCTTGTATAGACCCACTATATACTCCTTCCACCTTTCTGCTTTCCCCTCTTTGCTTAGAACTGGGTTTCCATCTGAGCTCTTGATATTCATACAAGTGGCTCTCTTTTCTCCAAAGGTCTCTCTAATTTTCCTGTAGGCAGTATCTATCTTACCCCTAGTGAGATAAGCCTCTACATCCTTACATTTGTCCTCTAGCCATCCCTGCTTAGCCATTTTGCACTTCCTGTTGATCTCATTTTTGAGACGTTTGTATTCCTTTTTGCCTGCTTCATTTACTGCATTATTATATTTTCTCCTTTCATCAATTAAATTCAATATTTCTTCTGTTACCCAAGGATTTCTACTAGCCCTCGTCTTTTTACCTACTTGATCCTCTGCTGCCTTCACTGCTTCATCCTTCAGAGCTACCCATTCGTCTTCTACTGTATTTCTTTCTCCCATTCCTGTCAACTGCTCCCTTATGCTGTCCCTGAAACTCTGTACAACCTCTGGTTTAGTCAGTTTATCCCGGTCCCATCTCCTTAAATTCCCACCTTTTTGCAATTTCTTCAGTTTTAATCTACAGTTGGGATACTATGTATCATAAAAAAATCACACATTCTGTGTTTTGGGTAATTTTTCATATACAAAACGTTACTTTTAGATAAAAGCTGAAATTCTTACTGTTCTTAACTATTATCTTTACAGACGGTTATACAAAGTTGCACAAAAAATGGGTAATTACAACAATCTTTAAAAGCAATAATTCACGGTGCTGTATGTAATAGTTGAAGAACTGGCTGATTCGTGGGCAACACGTTAATCTTAATGTGTTACAGTATACTCTGGGACAATGACTCATTACGTGTGGCAAGAAAGCCTGTCAGTGCCTGCCTTTAAGAAAATAAAGGAAGGAATGAAGGAACCCTATGGTCTAGCATCCCTTTAACAATTAAGTCGTTCAAGACAGATCACTGTCTTAGATTCAAATCAGTGACGGTCTGTTCACACGAATTACTGCAGTTCTTGCCTCAAGCAATTTATGGAAACTGCAAAGGCTAAATCTGAATCACTGGACAGGGATTTCAACTAGTCTCATACCAAACCTAAGTCCATGTCTTACTGCCCTGTTTCTGTGATCAGGTGTTCTTACTGTGTGTGCAAACTTCCAGCTTCAAAGCTTTAAAGGATTAAATATTATTACTTTGTACTGACCCCCCCCCCCCCCCCCGAACCATGGACCTTGCCGTTGGAGGGGAGGCTTGCGTGCCTCAACGATACAGATAGCCGTACCGTAGGTGCAACCACAACGGAGGGGTATCTGTTGAGAGGCCAGACAAATGTGTGGTTCCTGAAGAGGGGCAGCAGCCTTTTCGGTAGTTGCAGGGGCAACAGTCTGGATGATTGATCTGGCCCTGTAACACTAAACAAAACGGCCTTGCTGTTGTGGTACTGCGGACAGCTGAAAGCAAGGGGAAACAACAGCCGTAATTTTTCCCAAGGGCAGGCAGCTTTACTGTATGATTAAATGATGATGGCGTCCTCTTGGGTAAAATATTCCAGAGGTAAAATAGTCCCCCATTCAGATCTCTAGGCGGGGACTACTCAAAAGGACGTCGTTATCAGGAGAAAGAAAACTGGCGTTCTACGGACTGGAGTGTGGAATGTCAGATCCCTTAATCAGGCAGGTAGGTTACAAAATTTAAAAAGGGAAATGGATAGGTTAAAGTTAGATATAGTGGGAATTAGTGATGTTCAGTGGCAGGAGGAACAAGGCTTTTGGTCAGGTCAATACAGGGTTATAAATACAAAATCAAATAGGGGTAATACAGGAGTAGGGTTAACAATGAATAAAAAAGTAGGAGTGCGGGTAAGCTACTACAAACAGCATAGTGAACGTATTATTGTGGCCAAGATGGACACGAAGCCCACGCCTACTACAGTAGTACAAGTCTATATGCCAACTAGTTCTGCAGATGATGAAGAAATTGATGAAATGTATGATGAGATAAAAGAAATTATTCAGATAGTGAAGGGAGACGAAAATTTAATAGTCATGGGTGACTGGAATTCGACAGTAGGAAAAGGGAGAGAAGGAAACGTAGTAGGTGAATATGGATTGGGGCCAAGAAATGAAAGAGGAATCCGCCTGGTAGAATTTTGCACAGAGCATAACTTAATCATAGCTAACACTTGGTTCAAGAATCATGAAAGAAGGTAGTATACATGGAAGAATCCTGGAGATACTAAAAGGTATCAGATGGATTATATAATGGTAAGACAGAGATTTAGGAACCAGGTTTTAAATTTTAAGACATTTCCAGGGGTGGATGTGGACTCTGGCCACAATCTATTGGTTATGAACTGTAGATAAAAACTTAAGAAACTGCAAAAAGATGGGAATTTAAGGAGATGTGACCTGGATAAACTGAAAGAACCAGAGGTTGTAGAGAGTTTCAGGGAGAGCATAAAGGAACAATTGACAGGAATGGGGAAAAGAAATACAGCAGGTGAATAATTGGTAGCTTTGAGGAATGAAATACTGAAGGCAGCAGAGGATCAAGTAGGTAAAAAGATGAGGGCTAGTAGAAATCCTTGGGTAACAGAAGAGATACTGAATTTAACTGATGAAAGGAGAAAATACAAAAATGCAGTAAGTGAAGCAGGCAAAAAGGAATACAAACGTCTCAAAAACGAAATAGACAGAAAGTGCAAAATGGCTAAGCAGGTATGGCTAGAGGACAAATGTAACGATGTAGAGGCACGTATCACTAGGGGTAAGATAGATACTGCCGACAGGAAAATTAAAGAGACCTTTGGAGAAAAGAGAACCACTTGCACGAATATCAAGAGCTCAGATGGAAACCCAGTTCTAAGCAAAGAAGGGAAAGCAGAAAGGTGGAAGGAGTATATAGAGGGTCTATACGGGGGCGATGTTCTTGAGGACAATATTATGGAAATGGAAGAGGATGTAGATGAAGATGAAATGGGAGGTATGATACTGTGTGATGAATTTGACAGAGTACTGAAAGACCCAAGTCTAAGTCAAAACTCTACCATCTGGTGAGCAAGATGTACGAGACAAGTGAAACTCTCTCAGACTTCAAGAAGAATATAATAATTCCAATACCAAAGAAGGCAGGTGTCGACAGATGTGAAAAATTACGGAACTATCAGTTTAATAAGTCACAGCTGCCAAATACTAACTCGAATTCTTTACAGACGAAAGGAAAAACTAATAGAAGCCGACCTCGGGGAAGATCAGTTTGGATTCTGTAGAATTGTTGGAACACGTGAGGCAATACTGACCCTACGATTTATCTTAGAAGAAAGATTAAGGAAAGGCAAACCTACGTTTCTAGCATTTGTAGACTTAGAGAAAGCTTTTGACAATGTTGACTGGAATAGTCTCTTTCAAATTCTGAAGGTGGCAGGGGTAAAATACAGGAAGCGATAGGCTATTTACAATTTGTACAGAAACCAGATGGCAGTTATAAGAGTCGAGCGACATGAAAGGGAAGCAGTGGTTGCGAAGGGAGTGAGACAGGGTTGTAGCCTCTCCCCGATGCTATTCAATCTGTATATGGAGCAAGCAGTAAAGGAAGCAAAAGAAAAGTTTGGAGTAGGTATTAAAATCCATGGAGAAGAAATAAAAACTTTGAGGTTTGCCGATGACGTTTTAATTCTGTCAGAGACAGCAAAGGACTCGGAAGAGCAATTGAACGGAATGGACAGTGTCTTGAAAGGAGGATATAAGATGAACATCAACAAAAGCAAAACAAGGATAATGGAAGGTAATCTAATTAAGTCGGGTGATGCTGAGGGAATTAGATTAGGAAATGAGGCACTTAAAGTAGTAAAGGAGTTTTGCTATTTGGGGAGCAAAATAACTGATGATGGTCGAAGTAGAGGTGATATAAAATGTAGACTGGCAATGGCAAGGAAAGCGTTTCTGAAGAAGAGAAATTTGTTAACATTGAGTATCGATTTAAGTGTCAGGAAGTCGTTTCTGAAAGTATTTGTATGGAGTATAGCCATATATGGAAGTGAAACATGGACAATAAATAGTTTAGACAAGAAGAGAATAGATGCTTTCGAAATGTGGTGCTACAGATGAATGCTGAAGATTAGATGGGTAGATCACATAACTAATGAGGAGGTATTGAATAGAATTGGGGAGAAGAGGAGTCTGTGGCACAACTTGACTAGAAGAAGGGATCGGTTGGTAGGACATGTTCTGAGGCATCAAGGGATCACCAATTTAGCGTGGAGGGTAACAATCGTAGAGGGAGACCAAGAGATGAATACACTAAGCAGATTCAGTAGGATTTAGGCTGCAGTAGGTACTGGGAGATGTAGAAGCTTGCACAGGATAGAGTAGCATGGAGAGCTGCATCAAACCAGTCTCAGGACTGAAGACAACAACAACAACAACTTTGTACTGCTGAGATTGCCAGCAAAAACACTGGAACAATCAAACAACAGGAAGTCCTGGTTGGAATATCGACATCTATATACGTTCTCCAGAAGCCACTGTACAGTGCATGGCAGAGGGTATCCAGTACCCCTACTCGTCATTTCCTTTACTGTTCAATTTGCAAACTTAGTGAGGGGAAGACAACTGTCTATATGCCTCAATATGAGCCCTCATTACTCATATCTTACCTTTGTGGCCATTAGGAAAAATGTACTTTGGTGGCGATAAAATCATTCTGCAGTCAGCTTCAATTATGGTTCTCCAAATTTTCTCAACAGTGTCGCCTTTCCCCCCATTTGAGTTTTTGAATTATCTCCACAATACTTGCACACTGTTCGAACCTATTAGTAACAAGCCAAGCAGCCCTTCACCTACACATCAACTCAGAAAACGAACACACCCTTCAACTCCTATCCTCAATCTTTCCTCTCCCACATCCACTCCACCTTTTCAGAGCATCCTCCTACAGGCCAACCGCAAATTAGAACAGCATGCCACCCTCTACCTCAAAAAACTATCCAATCTCCTGGTTTCCCACCTCCGTAAAGGCAACTCACTCACCCTTCACAACCTTTCCAGCAAACCTCAACCTCCTCTCATTGCACACAAACCCAGTCTCTCCCATCTACTCAATCTCCCACTTCCAGCTCCACTCCCCCCAAAACCTCAAAATTCTAATCAACACAATCTGGAACCACAACACCCTAATTCAGTAGTTAACCTTTCCTCCAAACCTCTCTCCCAATCCAAAACCTCTGTCCTATCCGAAAGCCTCACCTTCAGCCCCACTCCCAGATTCAACAAAACAGCCCTCGTCAAAGATTTACTGTCCTACACTCGTACTCTCTGCTGGAAATATCACTTTGCCATGAAGAATAAGGATCCTAATCCTACTCCTAATGATCCAACTCCCCAAGACACTACCCAAACTGAACCCTGCCTGGAACAGTTCCGTCCTCAGTCACAGCGGGACCCACCACCTCTTCCTCAAAATCACCCCCTCCACACCTTCCAGAAATTTCTGACTTCCAGCCTTGCCTCTCAATCCTTCTTAAAAAACCTTAATCCTACTCCCAACATCACCACTGCTGAAGCCCAGGCTATCCGTGATCTGAAGGCTGACCGATCCATCGTCATTCTTCCGGCGGACAAGGGTTCCACGACCGTGGTACTTGATCGTCGGTAGTATGTGGCTGAGGGACTGCGTCAGCTGTCAGACAACACTACATACAAAGTTTGCCAAGGTAATCCCATTCCTGATGTCCAGGCGGAGCTTCAAGGAATCCTCAGAACCTTAGGCCCCTACAAAACCTTTCACCTGACTCCATCAACTTCCTGACCCCACCGACACCCCGCACCCCTACCTTCTTCCTAAAATTCACAAACCCAATCATCCCGGCCACCCCATTGTAGCTGGTTACCAAGCCCCCACAGAACGTATCTGTGCCTACGTAGACCAACACCTTCAACCCATTACATGCAGTCTCCCATCCTTCATCAAAGACACCAACCACTTTCTCTAATGCCTGGAATCCTTACCCAATCTGTTACCCCCGGAAACCATTCTTGTAACCATTGATGCCACTTCCTTATAAACAAGTATTCCGCATGTCCAGGGCCTCCCTGCGATGGAGCACTTCCTTTCACGCCGATCACCTGCCACCCTACCTAAAACCTCTTTCCTCATTACCTTAGCCAGCTTCATCCTGACCCACAACTTCTTCACTTTCGAAGGCCAGACATACCAACAATTAAAGGGAACAGCCATGGGTACCAGGATGGCGCCCTCGTACACCAACCCATTTATGGGTCGCTTAGAGGAAGCCTTCTTGGTTACCCAGGCCAACCCAAAGTTTGGTACAGATTTACTGATAGCATCTTCATGATCTTGACTCACAATGAAGAAGGACTCCAGAAATTCCTCTCCAACCTCAACTCCTTTGGTTTCATCAGATTCACCTGGTCCTACTCCAAATCCCATGCCACTTTCCTTGACGTTGACCTCCATCTGTCCAATGGCCAGCTTCACATGTCCATCCACACCAAACCCAAAAACAAGCAACAGTACCTCCATTATGACAGCTGCCACCCATTCCACATCAAACAGTCCCTTCCCTACAGCCTAGGTCTTCGTGGCAAACAAATCCCTGAACCACTACACCAACAACCTGAAAACAGCTTTCGCATCCCGCAACTACCCTCCTGACCTGGTACAGAATCAAGTAACCAGAGCCACTTCCTCATCCCCTCAAACCCAGAACCTCCCACAGAAGAACCCCAAAAGTGCCCCACTTGTGACAGGATACTTTCTGGGACTGGATCAGACTCTGAATGTGGCTCTCCAGCAGGGATACGACTTCCACAAATCCTGCCCTGAAATGAGATCCATCCTTCATGAAATCCTCCCCACTCCACCAAGAGTGTCTTTTGCCGTCCACCTAACCTTCGCAACCTCTTAGTTCATCCATATGAAATCCCCAAACCACCTTCCCTACCCTCTGTCTCCTACCCCTGTAACCGCCCCCAGTGTAAAACCTGTCCCATGCACCCTCCCACCACCACCTACTCCAGTCCTGTAACCCGGAAGGCGTACACTATCAAAGGCAGAGCCACGTGTGAAAGCACCCACGTGATTTAACAACTGACCTGCCTACACTGTGAAGCTTTCTATGTGGGAATGACCAGCAACAAACTGTCCATTCGCATGAATGGACACAGGCAGACAGTGCTTGTCGGTAATGAGGATCACCCTGTGGCTAAACATGCCTTGGTGCACGGCCAGCACATCTTGGCACAGTGTTACACCGTCCGGGTTATCTGGATACTTCCCACTAACACCAACCTGTCAGAACTCCGGAGATGGGAACTTGGCCTTCAGTATATCCTCTCTTCTCGTTACCCACCAGGCCTCAACCTCCACTAATTTCAAGTTGCCGCCGCTCATACCTCACCTGTCATTCAACAACATCTTTGCCTTTGTACTTCCGCCTCGACTGACATCTCTGCCCAAACTCTTTGCCTT
Source organism: Schistocerca americana (assembly GCF_021461395.2). Classification (NCBI taxonomy): domain Eukaryota; kingdom Metazoa; phylum Arthropoda; class Insecta; order Orthoptera; family Acrididae; genus Schistocerca; species Schistocerca americana. The sequence continues at coordinate 176,161,699 of NC_060120.1, forward strand.
TACAAGTGTCTGCTTGTGTCTGTGTATGTGCGGATGGATATGTGTGTGTATGAGAGTGTATACCTGTCCTTTTTTCCCGTAAGTCTTTCCGCTCCTGGGATTGGAATGACTCCTTACCCTCTCCCTTAAAACCCACATCCTTTCGTCTTTTCTCTCAATCCCTCTTTCCTGATGAAGCAACCGTTGGTTGCGAAAGCTTGAATTTTGTGTGTGTGTTTGTGTGTCTATCAATCTGCCAGCGCTTTCGTTTGGTAAGTCACTTCATCTTTGTTTTTTAAATATATTTTTCCCATGTGGAATGTTTCCCTCTATTATATTCAGATCATTTATTTATATAGAAAACAACAGTGCTCCTATTGTAACCTCCCTCTGACTAATCGGCCTACCCTGCTTGCGATATAAAATATGAGCGTGGATCGCGTGTATGCCTAATGGATTTTTTCTAATTGTATAAGGCTATCTTTTCCCAGTAAGTAGGAGGAAAGTGTACAATCGACCCTTCTGATGGAAAGTCTACTAAATATAAAAGTAATTAAACCAAACAGGGCTATAATTCGGAAAATGAATGTTATTTTGTGCATTCACTCATTAACAACACTGGACAGAAAGGGGTACCACTGATCATGAATCCAAAAGTTACACTAATGAGCAAAAAGGAAGTAAATAACGGTCGCCAGCCCACTAGGGCAATTTGCATCCAAAATCCTGTAAAAGATGACGGGAAATAAAAATATGTATTACTAAACACTGACATAGCAACTAAAGGTTGCCACAATTTTTTTTAATTAAAAACACTAATTTTAAGTGAGTATGTAATGATAAAGAAAACTGCGAAGTCACTCTTACATTATGTTTGGCATTATTTTGAAAAAGGCAGTCAAGTAATGATTTGAAAGTATGCAATTAAACTGTACGTTAGTACTGAACTTCATTACGTAAACAATGATGACTTTCAGTGACCTCAGCGAAAAAAAAAAAAAAAGCAGCAGCAAGCACTCTTTACTTTGGCGTTACTTATTTTGAAAACTGAATTCATATTATTGTCTGAACAACTGAGCCTTTTTTACCGACTTGAACAGAATTAAACACTAGAATACGTACCAAACCAAATAGCCGTGTGCCCCATGCTATATGTAAAATAAATAAAACTTCCACACTCTTAATTTGTGCATTTCTTTAGATTTGGATTTTTTCCAGTGACTGATTCTCAAACTTGAAAAATGAAATTGCTTTACTTTGGTCATATACTGAAGCCTCTGCTGTACAACAGTTAATTGAAATTAGACTGAGGCTAAAATTCTTAAAAGGTAAATTATTCATTAATAAATTGTAACTATTCAATTTGTTTCTTATGAAACTCAGTTAGCATATTAGGGAAAAAAAGAACAAGGATTCTGCTTGGTAACAATGTCTGGGGGGCAATGAGGACACAATCACACAGAGTTTAACTGATTATTATTTAAATAAATAATCTTCTCAATCAAATCACATTCAGTTGTGCTGCTGGGTTAGCCATTAATACTTTCTACCTATGAACAGTCTTACTTCAGTGCTGTGCATACAACGAAACTCGGAGCCGACGACGAAACTGTGTTGCTGGAACTGCTGCTGTTGTTGACGACGGTAGCATATTGTGGAGCCATGGCTAATTATAGAAACAGGCAATCGTAATTAATACAGCCACTTCCCCCGTCCACTGTCCGTACTCCTGCTCTTGACATCTGGCTGACACGCGTACATGTTGTCACCGAAAATGGTACTCTCTACTGCAAGAGCGTTAACACCACACTTCCGCACACTACAAGCACTGGAACCCGTCTCCCGCACTCTGCGCAACAACTCCCTACACAAAGATTCTACAATACACAAGCACTGCTATTATGGTTGCTAGTCGATGCAAATAACAATTTCTTTGGCTTTTTCCCGGAGCTTGTAAGTTTCACAGTAAGATACACATAAATACAATGAAATGTCAACAGACTTCTACCTAAATTTACATATACAGTGAAGCAATGACCTTACTTATTAAAAGAAAGCATTTAAATTACAAATATTTACATACAATAAAAAAAATTAATAATTGGTAACAGGTGCCATGCATCCTGCATTTTTGGTGTTACACTATTACACTTCCCTCGGGCGTTCCTGACAATACTCTTGTCTCTGTATATGGAGTATACAGCCACTGGCCGCATAAGTTTAATGTAAAAACCTTGACCAAGTTTCGATACCAGCAAGAGTATCTTTTTCAGAAGGAAGTCACATGGTGTCACGTAATTCATGACTTCCTACCAAAGAAGATACTCTTACTGGTATCAAAACCTACTCAAGGTTTTTACATTAAACGTATGCAGCCAGTTGGCTGTATACTTCATACATTGAAAATTTGTTTATGGTTACTCCTGTCAGCCTTGTTTAAAATTTTGAGACATAAATGTCTGTTACTTAAAAAGTCTCCAAGCCACTCACGTCTTCCTTGTGCTTGTTGTACCTTTGTTACCAGTCTGCAGTGGGGCATCATCTCAAATGCTTTTCGGAAATCTAGGAATATGGAAACCACCTATTGCCCTTCATCCATAATTCACAGTGTATCATGTGAGAAGCTGACTGCTGCATAAGACATGTTTTCTAAAATTCTGTTGATTCTGATTCAAAATCGGAATACAGTCAAAAATTCTGCAGAAAATCTATGTTAAGGACATTGGTCTGTAACTTAGCAAGTCTATTCTTTCATCCTTCTTATACACAGGAGTCACCTGCACGTTTTTGCAGTCGCTTGGGACTTTGTGTTGGGCAAGAGCCTCACGATAAATGCAAGCTAAGTAATATCAACAATAATATCACCATAAAGATGACATTGAGATGCAGACAGGTACAAAGAAAAGACTCTTGTGTAACATCCTTTTCACCGTGCCTGTCTGCAAATCAATGTGTCACCTTCATGGAGAGTAGCAATCTATCCTTTTTATAATATTGTTGAAACATTGGAACAGTCTGGTGCTATTATCAACCCGTGTTAAGTTATTACTGACTTATTCTTCCCATATGCAAACATTTAGGAATTCTGAATGTTGTGAAATAGCCATCAGCCAACTAGGGATGCTATTATCTCTCTAAACAAACAATGGCAGAAGCTAAGTTACAAATATTCAGTTAGCAGGCACACAGATTATCCCACCAACTTTAAATGACCAAATGAAACTGTGGAAAACAATACTCATAAAACAGCATACGTAATTACAATTAAATCTCTTATTTTGGGGTTTAACACTTAAATGCCTCAGTTGCACTAGTAATCCAGATGACTGATGACACACTCCACTAGAACTAAGAACAACAATACTCACAAAACAGCATACATAATTACAATTAAATCTCTTATTTTGGGCTTTAACACTTAAATGCCTCAGTTGCACTAGTAATCCAGATGACTGATGACACACTCCACTAGAACTAAGAACAAATGTTAAGTGAAACCCTCAATACTGAGCAAATGCTTAGTTGGGCCTGTAAAGGAACCAGAAAATGGCCACATCTTCATCATTCATACATACTGATTGAGTAAAAATGAATTAGGATAGCCGATGGGAATTAAATCCCACAGCTCTTGAATAAGTGTCCACTGGCTCAATAGCTGTGATGTATCAGCCTGTCCTTCCTTTCTTTTTCTCTTGTTGCCGAATAAATGAAATAAGCAGTAAAATATTAATTAAACTATCAATAGTTTCAGAGCACCAATATGGCAGGCTTGGTTAAATTAAAACACTAACACCCTCATATGTAAATATATTTCAGGTAATAAAGTTACATTTCAAAATAATCTCAAGAAGTATATGTATCTAAAACTTCACAGAGCTAATTATTATGAAATATATTTAATGCTGACATAAAAATTATATGAAATGCACATATACAAACCAATATAAATAAAAATAGCTGTTTACTTACAAGTAACGCCACTTAAATAAAACTTACAATACATCAATAAATAAACAACTCCTTCAATAAGATCAAATACAACAATACAGACAATTCCTCTGCAAAATGCAGTTATCAGTCAAGACATTTCATCACAGGAACTGCACCCTAAACACAAAACTGTAACAATATTCTTCCACAAGAAAAACACTGCTAATAATGTCTCAACTATTTTTCCAGAAAAAAAAGCAAAAATGTGTGCAGGAAACTCTCAGACTACCATGTCAGAATGACATAACACAGGTCTAATAAATAAATACAAGGGTAAACGAGAGAGAGAGGGGGAGAGGGGTAGGGAGGGGGAGAGAGGTAAGGAGGGGGAGGGAGGGTAAGAGAGGTTGAGGGAGGGAGGGGAAGAGAGGTTGAGGGAGGGAGGGAAAGAGAGGTTGAGGGAGGGAGGGGAAGAGAGGTTGAGGGAGGGAGGGGAAGAGAGGTTGAGGGAGGGAGGGAGGGGAAGAGAGGTTGAGGGAGGGAGGGGAAGAGAGGTTGAGGGAGGGAGGGGAAGAGAGGTTGAGGGAGGGAGGGGAAGAGAGGTTGAGGGAGGGGAAGAGAGGTGGAGAGCCGGGGAGGTAGAGGGGGAGGGTGGGGGGAGGGGGTGGAGAGAGGTGGTGGGGATAGGGGGAGGGGAGAGGTGGTGGGGATAGGGGAGGGGAGAGGGGGAGGGGAGGGGAGAGGGGGAGGGGAGAGGTGGTGGGGATAGGGGGAGGGGAGAGGGGGAGGGGAGAGGGGGAGAGGAGAGGGGGGAGGGGAGAGGGGTAGGGAGAGGGGGGAAGGGGAGAGGGGGGAAGGGGAGAGGGGGGAAGGGGAGAGGGGGGAAGGGGAGGGGGGAGGTAGGGGGAGGGGGGTAGAGGGAGAGGGGAGAGAGGGAGGTAGAGGGGGAGGGGAGAGAGGGAGGTAGAGGGGGAGGGGGGAGAGGGAGGTAGAGGGGGAGGGGGGAGAGGGAGGTAGAGGGGGAGGGGGGAGAGGGAGAGTCAAATATATATATCAAACAGCAACCCCTTGGACCAATTTAACATTAAGCAGCGTGCCACTGTAAAGTCACATGTCTTCCAGTTTCTACAAAGGTGCTGGTCCTTTTCATACGAACAATAATGCACCATTGGTCATTTGTAGGGAGATGTGATTACTACAATCATAATAGTGTTATGTCACACATATCCATTCAGATCTGCAGTACTTGTTTAGGCATAGTACATAGAGATTGTGCATACAAACACAGACAGTGAAATTTAGATTTTACATTTAACAACATGCCACCATGCTAACATCATTAACTTGGAGTGTCGCAAACAAATTTTATATAGTGACACATTCTCTCGTGAATCTACATCATCCCCATATTTCCATATGAAACGAATGACATGCCACTTTGCATACAGTATAAAACACCAATAATTTCTCATTCACTGTATCGTGTCAAATAGTTTACGTAAGTTATCACATAAAAGTCTGGTTTTCACAATTTCACTCTCAATACAAAATCCTCCTCTTCAGAGTTGGTCAGGTACCTTCAGTTCCTCATATCATTGTTAAAAATCATCGAACTAATGTATTACCATGAAATGACAAAATAACTGCAATTTATATTCAAACTGCTAAATTGCTTTGTACCTTTAACAAGGCATTACTTCATTACTTCACCCCTTTAAACACCTACAGAATTTATAATCAAGTTCAATAAATGAATACCTTCCCTCGAGATGTTTTCTTAGAAATTTCTCATTAACACTGTTTAAATAACTGAACTTTCACAAACACATAATTTTGTATAATTCTCCTCTTATCTACATTCAGTTTCGCATTTTTGTTCTTAGCTGTAATAATTAATGACTTTCTTATCACACAGCTCTCTGCACACAGCATAACTCAGTAGCACACAGCAAGAGGAATATAAATAAATATCGATAGAAAAATGCCATATCAGCTAACACTTCATTTTTGAGAAGTGATATAAAACCAAACAACACAAAAAAGAAGTGTTCTCAAACATAACAGAACAATGTATCATTTGTCCATTACATAAAGGTAAGAAGACAGATGGCCTCAGTCAAAACACTAACTACTTGCCCAGAGCTACACAACAATTACACCAATATTTCTGACTCAAAAATAATGTCAACTACCACAGAGATTTTCCTGTACACACAAAAAATAGTTATGTAGCAAAACACATCACAACAGCAACATTAACAACAACTGAAATGCCAGCACGACATGAAGGAACTTTCTTATGGATGAAACCTCAACTGTTTTGGCAAACATGGACAGATTTCCTTATAAGGTAGGTACTAATGAATCAAACTGACACTGATCATGCAACATTCACTCAAATTGAAAGGATCATCGTTCTGAGCAACACGAATATACCACCAACAAAGCATTTCTACACATCAAACCTTAATGGCTACTATGCTTCAGAAAATTTCATAACAAAATCCTCAGAAGAATATGCAAGAAAACAGTGTAAAAGATACAGATACACACACACACACACACACACACACACACACACACACAGTTCAGAAGGGTTACTTCACAGTTTACTACATGTGGAGGAATTAAAATAGTTCTGTTCAAAAATGTAGGAATATTTCTTTTCGGGTGTTGTAATCTTACATTCATAGAACTAAATCATTATAACAAATAAATATCTTCCAACAAAATAATTGATACACGCTGGCAAATAAATGCCATCACCTTGCACACCACTGAAGAACTCACACACACACACACAGTCTTCACCTGCTACCATATGCGCTCATAAAACAACATGTATGCCTGACTGCGCATCACAACCTCTTCTTCAACTTCTCTCACTCTAGAGTCACTGACATAATACCAGCGACCTGGTGGCGGAGTGAACGTTCCACCTTCTGCAGTGCCTTGTGCTTGGCTCTTCATTGCCTGAGATGTATTTCTGTGGGAGCCTTGTGATGTGGGGACAAATGACCAACGGTAATCATCTTCCGACAGTATTGGTCGCACCTGTAATCAAAAATGTTTATTCTTCTACAAGTTTGTGACAACTTACAATTACACATTAGACACGTGTGTGGACATATTACTATTGCTCTCAAAGTTTCACATACAGGTTACAACCTCCTGCAGAAATTCTACATAACAGTTACAGCACTACTGTTTCAAAATTGAGCAAATCTAGGATGTCTTATCATATTTTTTGAGAAAAAGAAATGAGAAGTCTTGATGATAACAACAAATGTGCAATATTTTAATGAATGCTTGCTTTAAAAAGACACAAAAAATGTAATCTAAAGTGACATAAGAGATGTGAAATACCTGAAAGGAGGAATGACTTTGCAAAATTATACATAGCCGATGAACTTTACTGTAATTTTTCACAGGGGTGCAAAGACTAGCACTTGCTTTAAATGTTTATAAAACAAATTTAAAACTGTGCACTCAACAAAACCCAAAAATGCAAGGTTCTCTTACTACAATATCAACGAATCATAGCTGGAATTAGGGATGGGGAAAAAACTGAATGGTTAAAACCGATACTGATATTTGAATTCTGAATGAACGGTATTTTTTGGTATTTGTTTGAGCTCAGTTATAAGAGGTACATTTTATTTTTTACTAATAACTGAGTAAAAAACCTGAAATATCTACTAACTATAGCAGCAGTGCTAAAATTTTTCATTTTAAAATATACCTTTTTCAAAAAGAAGTAATTTTTACACATAAAATTTGTATTGGTTTGAAATATTGCATTATTATAGAAAACAATGCTGGCAGAAACAAGCAACAAACACGGCATAAGAATTTGTACTGCATTATCAACACAATAATGTCCCTGTTGGTGTGTGTCATAGCTTAAGGTAGGCAGTATGAACAGTGTGCAAGACTTGCCCCCACCTGGTCTATACAGTAGTTTCTCGCTGTCGTCGCCAAACATCCGTTGTATTGCAGAACGGCGTCAATCCCTAGTCTGGAAATATTTTTATGAAGTGACATTGCAATGAAGTACAATGCTTCATTTGCTTTAAAAGATCAAAGATTTATCTGTCATTTCTATGAAATAATCAAAGAGGGAGGAAACTATGGTACCACTACGGGTTTCTCTGAGAACAACACAAATCTTAGTACAAGAGGAAATTAGTAGTTTTCGTTCCAGCAGGTGCCCTTAATATCCATTGCTGTTCCACTGGATCATCAAGCTGAGGGTGTCTTGGTTATGTGTGAACCACCCAGGAGGAAAGTTCAAGTCACAGGATTACTGTATGTCACCAGTGGGGGTGGAAAACATACGAAAATCTGTTCAGAGTCACTTTCTCCTGAGATTTCTTCTTCTCCTCCTTCTCCCCTTTCACAACCTTTTTTTCTTGAGAGAGCTTATCCACTGTAGGTGTCGGAATGAAATAAGAGCAGGCAGCCCTGGCACTCTCAGTCCATGGCTATTCCAGCTACTGGCCGGTGTCGACACTCTGATCTGCAGAGTTCCAGGAAGATGGTTCTTGAGATGGAGCTCTGTCACCAGTATTTGCCACAGGAGGACGCTGCTTCCCCAGCCAGGTGCGGTGAGTGGTTCCCAAAGGTGGTGATGCAGGAACCTAGAGAGAGGAGGGCCTATCGAGTCCATGGGAAAGTTAATTTGTACAACCATCAGTTGATGCTGTGCAAGGGAGCAAATACACCACATACTGTTGTTGACCTGCCCACAATAGTGGCAAAGATCAATATCACTCAAACTGGATACAAATTACATTTCTTCTGAGCTTCAAAACAGCGGAGGCAATCTGACCTCCAGTTCCTGGATTTTGCATTCCTTCAGTTGGTCAGCACATTTCAGAAATTGGGGAGGATGTCTTTCTGGAAATTTACCCAGATAGGTGGTAGTGCCCCTGATAAATTTTTGCCAGAAGTGGCCAGCCAAAGTCTCCACAAAACTGGTCATATATACACCAGGAAGACATATACCTGAAGCAGTAGCATGTAAAACACCAAAACAGGAGTGAGAAATATGACTTCACACTGCAGCAGTAACACAATTTTGACCTTTTTCTGGAAATAAATCTCTTTCAAAAATGAGGATGAATGTGCCATGCCGATGTCCAGTTTGTTGCCTGGCGGGCCTTGACACACACAATGTAGAAAGTGGATCCCCCACCTCCCTGAGTATGTGTGTAGTTCTTCGTTCATGCACAGTGTTGGGTCCTGGTGAAAAATTAATCACTGTACCACGTTCAGGTTGTTATGGGGATTGTGTTGGTAACAGATACATCACCAAGATATTTACAAGTTGTTTACAGCCAGGAAAGAATAGGATCTGACTCTTAATTAAGATGGGATCACTTTGTAATTTGCTAAGAGAAAAGAGTTCACCTAGTAAGATTTCAATAGCCTCCAACAAAAAGCATTCATTTAGTAGAGACAAACTCTAACTCTGCCATCTCGAAATTCACAAACTGTGCGATACAACGTTCCACTGAATACAGCACTGAACAATAACTAACAGACATACAACAATGAAACTTCCGGCAGTTACACATTAAACACAGGCATATGCAGCGATGCCATATGCATTTTGCTCCAACATACCATTCGCGAGAAATTACGAATGTTCCGGAATTTTTTGGACACACCTCGTATGCCATGAAACGCAAAAAGCACCTGTTCATTACCAGTGGAGTCACAATTAGAAGCAACTTCAGTCGCTGACTTGTTAATTGAAATACCTAGTTCTAAACTTCACACGTCATGCAGAATGGCAGGTACTGCAATCTTAGGTGAAGAAATGACTAGTACAAGCACAGACTGTGATAGTATTGCATTGTCAGTCTATGAAGAATGTAATCTGAAACAGAAGGATCAAGCAGATGATGCACAGACCTTACTGGTTATACACATTCTCAGTGCAGATTCAGATGTATTGTCAGTAGATGAAGAATGTATTTCGAAATAGAATATTCAAGCAGAGGGTAGGAAGATTGTCACCACAAAGGAACTGGGGCAGACTGTTACAAAACAAACACAGTATTTAAAAGAGAAATGTCAGAGTTTGTTAGATCAAGAGAAGAAACTTGAATACATGTTGTTTGGGGAGCAAGAAAAGGAAATTTCGTCATATAAAGAGATTGAGATGTTCTTAAATACATATTGGTCTAAAAGAACAAAAGATGAGAGTTTAAATTTTATTTGCGACCATCCATATTACCAGAGATATGACAAAATGTATACAGACTTTTTGAAAAAACTCAGTATTTTGAAGTTCAGTATAAAGAGAACAACACTGTATGCAGGATGACAACGCCTACTGCTCAAAATTTGTGTTCATCTAACTGGTGCAATAACTGGTACTGTAGATAGATGCGAAGAAGACCCACACAAAACAGAATAGACAAGAAGCAATGAAGTCGAGAGAAAATACAAGTAAAAGGAATAAGAGAAGGTGCGATTACCACTGCAAAGACGTGTGATAATTATGGCTCTGCAACAGGTGGACAGAAACAGAGGAAGAAATAAAAGGAGAAACTATTCCGCAGAATGACGCAAAGCAGAATAGGCCGATCACTTACAAAAACATAAATATTATGCGATGGAAGTGAAGAAGAAAGAGGAAGATGAAGAGGTCGGCACGATGTGTTGTGCACTATACAGCCACAAGAATCCTGACTGGCACTTATGAAAAGAAGAACTGTCAAATGTTTATGAACAGTGATTTATTTAATAATTGTGTTCAGACATCATGGAATGGGGGTTCCGGTGATGGAGTCATCATTACCACCGCACCTCGCCTCATCTGCATTCTAGAAGGTGGGGGATGTGCCGGCCCAGGAGGGCACTCACTCTGGTAGTCGCCACCAGCTGTGCCTCCATGGAGCCAATGCTGCATGGAGGGACTGCGCAGTTGCTCTGTTTAAATCTCGCCACCAACATGCTGCCGGCTGTTATGAAATAACTGAAGCACACAGCAGTTGCCTGGCATCCTCCACAGGAGCAGAAATGTCAAAGTCAGCTGCTATGTTCATCTGTCAGTGAGTAAGCACAGAGCCTAAATTGTTGTGCACAAAAGTATAGTGTCAAGTATTTGTGTGTGTGCACGCAAGTGTTTAGTTTCAGCTGACAATCATCACCTTGTATTTCTTTGTGTTAAAAACATTATTTCAACTGTAAATAACAGATTCGTTGCCTGCCAGACATTACCCACACACATACAATTTTTATTTGACTCTTTATGTCAAGATAGATGAATAAAACACATTGATACAAGCATTCAGTTCATAGTGCTGTGGTATGTGGGGAAAAAACCGCAAATTGGCATTCATAAGAAGAACAACAACACCAAAAATGCAACAGGAGCTTAATATGTAAGAAATTCTCCACGCAACCTGCCACTGATGATGCCTTGTAGAAATAAAGGCGAAACGCTTATGACACTAAAATTGTGTTTTATTCAGTTGCTGTTCGACGGTCCATAAGTAAAAATTATCAATATACCATAATATTACACGCAACTGAGGAAGACAGGACCAAAAAAGTTTCTGAGGTCATATTGTTTTCCATAGATGTATAAATTATTTTTTGTTTCCCAATCTGATCATGAGAAATGATGATCTATAGGATGATCAGTTGTAAAATGCCATTAGGTAGCCAGCTGGTAACTAATTGAATTCCTGCTTAATGAAAGCTTGCATTTCTTTGAATTCTTCAACACACTGAGCAGCAGTTATCGTATTAACCCAAATGCAAGCGGACCTTTTTTCAGTTGCCTGAGACTGCAGTCGTGTGTGTGTGTGTGTGTGTGTGTGTGTGTGTGTGTGTGTGTGTGTGTGTGTGTTTTTTTTTTTTTTTCAACTATTGTTGGCGAAGGTCTTAATGGCCGAAAACTTTATTTGTGACAATCTTTTTGTTGTGCCTATCTGCGACTCGGCATCTCTGCTACTCTGCTATATGGTGAGTAGCAACTTCCCTTTCATAATATTGTTACATTCCATTCTGGATTTTCTACTGTTTGATTCTGACTTTATGATTTTCATGGTCCAAAATGTGTCTGTGGCTTAGACTCAGGGGCAAAACCTAAGAAAGTTCCAAAAAATGTTGCTAGAAGCTGCTGTACATAGTTACTTTGCCACAGAAGCCATTTTGTTAGTGTTTCGAGTACTTAAGTTAATTATTTTTTTATCAAGTGGGAAATTCAAATTTAATATTGCTCACCTTTGAAATTAGCAGTTTTTCATATATTTATACCAGTAAAAACACGACTTACAAACACATGCGAGCGCACGCGCCCACACACACACACACACACACACACACACCATCAAAACTGCAGAAACGTGCAGAAGTTGGCAAGCATGATAAATAAAGTTTTACATTTTGACAGTTCCAGCTCCATTCAGAAGCTGTCTGCACATGTCAATGAACTGGGTTGGTGCACAAGTTTGTTGCATTTTCCCATAAGTTCAATATACACAACAAAGACTTTAGTCATCAATGACATATTTTCCTTCACTATTTACAACTGTTTGCCAACATTGGGTAACGTTTTGGATCTGTGACTATAAATCATGTAGTTTTGAGATGAACTCATTGAGCCATGTTTGGAGTGCATTTTCACCTGAAAAGAAGCTCTTTGAAGGCTGTTTTCAATAAAGAGTAGAAAAGATGAAAATCTGATGGTGGAAGATTATGTGAGTAAGGTGGGTGCCGAATGACTTCCCAACCCAACTCCTGTCCAGTGTTTTTTGTTGGTCTAGCAGAATGCAGCAGCATCACTTCATGCAACTGGTGCTTCCTTTCTTTTCATTACGTTAACATAAAGACACCATTTCTCGTCACCAGTAATGGTGTAGGATAGGAATGGTCAGTGTTGTTCACAATGCACATATGGCCAACTGCTTATTTTTGATTTTGGCTTATAGCATTTGGTGCCCATAAACCCAATTTCTAAACATTCCCCATTGCGTGCGAATCTTGCACATTGGTGGCATGATCACAGTTCATCACATTTGCCAGTTCTCATATACACTCATGTGGATTTTTCTGGATTAATGCATTTAAATGACCTTCATCAAACCCCACAGGTCTTCCTGAACGGGGAGAGTCACTAATGTCAAAAAGATACTCCTTAAAATGAGAAAACCATTTTCTTGCTGTGCTCTGTCCAATGGCATTATCCCCAAATGGCATTATCCCCAGATACAGCCTCTGCTGCCATCACCCCTCTCTTGAACTCGGACACAAGAACATTTCAGAAATGTTCTGAATTTTCCACCTGGCACTTAATTTTCTAGTGTCCACAGCTCCATTCACTACCTCCAAATGACAGAATGACAATATGTAACTCAAAATAGCAACAGTGAACTACAAATAAAAAATGACTCTAAACAAACTCACAACAACAGGAACACTAAAATGCAAAATAAAAATGCCCACTAACTTATGCACCAACTTAGTACGTCAAGACATTTCTCAATACTGCCAATATTTACGATGTAACAAGAAATTCCACTGTTTTCAGGTATGCAGTCCAGTAAGACTCGCCTGTGATGTCACCCTTCACAAACCCCCTGCATGTAGTTTGTAATTACAGCCACCTGTATTCTACACAGTCACATCCTAACTTGTTTGCCAAACAACACTGACAGGCATAGGAGACACTGCAGGAGAAAGATTTTCTGCAGTGATGACAATACTTACAGTTCACACTTTGCGTGGATCATTTGTGTTGGAAATGATTGTGTGTAGACAAATTATACTGTTTACAATGTTAAAAAGTAATCTAATAAAGTACGCTGTCTAACCACTACAAGAGATGATACAATTCAGTGTCCTGAATACGTGGACTGGTCTTCACTCAGTTTATATCCTTTCAATCAAATGTGATACTCTGTCAGGCCAAAATGTAACTTTCTTGGATGAAAACACTATTTCATTTGAAGAAAAAAAAAAAAAAAAAAACTTCAGATGACATTCATGTGATACGCAAAAACTAACAACTAACACATGCTGTGGTACAGTCTATAAAAGTCTCAGTGGCCCCAGCTGCCCTACTTCCAGTTGAAATATTTTGATAGATATTGTGAATACTCACTGTTGTCAGTTTTTGCGATGTAACAGTAGCCCAACAGGCTGCATTTAATTCTATATGAATTATTACAAACACGTACTAATCCCCGCAAATCCCTAAGAGGTGGGGGCCACTTTATACGTTATCCATTATATGATGAGCCATATTTGATTCATAAGTTTGGCTTGAAACTAGGGTAATTTCTTTTTCCTTTGATTCTCGTTTCTGGAGTGTAGCCTGCATTCAAGGTCGGCTTACATTTAGGTAAACACGACAAAGGTATAACAATATTCCTTTTGCTTCCACTGATCAAGGTAAGGACAGTTGAGATATCATAATTGCTGAGATTAGTAAAATATGACTAAAGGAAGTGAAAAGTAATGCATAATTAGAGTCAAAGACTTCTCAGTGATGCTGAGCTAGGAAAAAAGAAGGGTATACAAAGTTTTGAATTCTTTGAGAACTGACAATATTGTACGGTACTCTTATTTTTTGCACAACCTATGATATTTGTGAATAAGTTCTTATCATTGTAAATATGACCCTGTTTATTGAGCAAAATTACGATTAGGATAAGTGGTAAACCACGGAGGCTAAATCAATTTGCACAGGAATTATTATTATTATTTCTTTCTTTTCTCAGACGTTATGTCTGGTCAAAAATTGAAAGTGACGCGGACCTTGATCAAGCGTGACTTCCTTTTAACTGTACGGTATGTGTTATATTGCATTTAGGAACTTTCGGGTGATTGAACAAGTATCAATAATTACGGATTTCGGTAGTTGTATATACAAGTTTGGATGTAGCTGTATTGCATTGATGTACTGGTGGATATTGTGTGGTATGACTCCTGTAGTTGATAGTATAATTGGTATAATGTCAACTTTATCCTGATGCCACATGTCCTTGACTTCCTCAGCCAGTTGGATGTATTTTTCAATTTTTTCTCCTGTTTTCTTTTGTATATTTGTTGTATTGGGTATGGATATTTCGATTAGTTGTGTTAATTTCTTTTTTTTATTGGTGAGTATGATGTCAGGTTTGTTATGTGGTGTTGTTTTATCTGTTATAATGGTTCTGTTCCAGTATAATTTGCATTCCTCATTCTCCAGTACATTTTGCGGTGCATACTTGTATGTGGGAACGTGTTGTTTTATAAGTTTATGTTGTAAGGCAAGCTGTTGATGTATTATTTTTGCTACATTGTCATGTCTTCTGGGGTATTCTGTATTTGCTAGTATTGTACATCGACTTGTGATGTGATCTACTGTTTCTATTTGTTGTTTGCAAAGTCTGCATTTATCTGTTGTGGTATTGGGATCTTTAATAATATGCTTGCTGTAATACCTGGTGTTTATTGTTTGATCCTGTATTGCAATCATGAATCCTTCCGTCTCACTGTATATATTGCCTTTTCTTAGCCATGTGTTGGATGCGTCTTGATCGATGTGTGGCTGTGTTAGATGATACGGGTGCTTGCCATGTAGTGTTTTCTTTTTCCAATTTACTTTCTTCGTATCTGTTGATGTTATGTGATCTAGAGAGTTGTAGAAGAGGTTATGAAATTGCAGTGGTGTAGCCGATGTATTTATATGAGTGATTGCTTTGTGTATTTTGCTAGTTTCTGCTCGTTCTAGAAAGAATTTTCTTAAATTGTCTACCTGTCCATAATGTAGGTTTTTTATGTCGATAAATCCCCTTCCTCCTTCCTTTCTGCTTAATGTGAATCTTTCTGTTGCTGAATGTATGTGATGTATTCTATATTTGTGGCATTGTGATCGTGTAAGTGTATTGAGTGCTTCTAGGTCTGTGTTACTCCATTTCACTACTCCAAATAAGTAGGTCAATATTGGTATAGCATAAGTACTTAAAGCTTTTGTCTTGTTTCTTGCTGTCAATTCTGTTTTCAGTATTTTTGTTAGTCTTTGTCTATATTTTTCTTTTAGTTCTTCTTTAATATTTGTATTATCCATTCCTGTTTTTTGTCTGTATCCTAGATATTTATAGGCATCTGTTTTTTCCATCGCTTCTATGCAGTCGCTGTGGTTATCCAATATGTAATCTTCTTGTTTAGTGTGTTTTCTCTTGACTATGCTATTTTTTTTACATTTGTCTGTTTCAAAAGCCATATTTATATCATTGCTGAATACTTCTGTTATCTTTAGTAATTGGTTGAGTTGTTGATTTGTTGCTGCCAGTAGTTTTAGATCATCCATGTATAGCAAATGTGTGATTTTGTGTGGGTATGTTCCAGTAATATTGTATCCATAATTTGTATTATTTAGCATGTTGGATAGTGGGTTCAGAGCAAGACAGAACCAGAAAGGACTTAATGAGTCTCCTTGGTATATTCCACGCTTAATATGTATTGGCTGTGATGTGATATTATTTGAATTTGTTTGGATATTAAGTGTGGTTTTCCAATTTTTCATTACTATGTTTAGGAACTGTATCAATTTAGGATCTACTTTGTATATTTCCAATATTTGTAGTAACCATGAGTGGGGTACACTATCAAAAGCTTTTTGGTAATCAATGTATGAGCAGTGTAGCGACCTTTGTTTAGTTTTAGCTTGATATGCCACCTCTACATCTATTATCAGTTGCTCTTTACACCCTCGTGCTCCTTTGCAACAGCTTTTTTGTTCTTCATTTATAATTTTGTTCTGTGTTGTATGTGTCATTAATTTCTGTGTAATGACTGAAGTTACTATTTTGTATATCGTTGGTAGGCATGTTATGGGGCGATATTTAGCTGGGTTTGCTGTGTCTGGTTGATCTTTAGGTTTCAGGTAAGTTATTCTGTGGTGTCACCGCCAGACACCACACTTGCTAGGTGGTAGCTTAAATCGGCCGCGGTCCATTTAGTACATGTCGGACCCGCGCGTGTCGCCACTGTGTGATCGCAGACCGAGCGCCACCACAAGGCAGGTCTCGAGATACGGACTAGCACTCGCCCCAGTTGTACGACGACTTTGCTAGCGACTACACTGACGAAGCCTTTCTCTCATTTGCCGAGAGACAGTTAGAATAGCCTTCAGCTAAGTCCATGGCTACGACCTAGCAAGGCGCCATTAACCGTATCTGAAGATAGTCTTATTTGTATATAAAAACAAAGATGAGGTGACTTACCGAACAAAAGCGCTGGCAGGTCGATAGACACACAAACAAACACAAACATACACACAAAATTCAAGCTTTCGCAACAAACTGTTGCCTCATCAGGAAAGAGGGAAGGAGAGGGGAAGACGAAAGGAAGTGGGTTTTAAAGGAGAGGGTAAGGAGTCATTCCAATCCCGGGAGCGGAAAGACTTACCTTAGGGGGAAAGAAGGACAGGTCCTTCTTTCCCCCTAAGGTAAGTCTTTCCGCTCCCGGGATTGGAATGACTCCTTACCCTCTCCTTTAAAACCCACTTCCTTTCGTCTTCCCCTCTCCTTCCCTCTTTCCTGATGAGGCAACAGTTTGTTGCGAAAGCTTGAATTTTGTGTGTATGTTTGTGTTTGTTTGTGTGTCTATCGACCTGCCAGCGCTTTTGTTCGGTAAGTCACCTCATCTTTGTTTTTATATATAATTTTTCCCATGTGGAATGTTTCCTTCCATTATATTGATAGTCTTATTTGTATTATCAAGAGCGATGTACCACAAGGATAATTAAAAGTTAAGTATTCGAGGAGCTGCATACTTTTCTTGCATACCATTCACTACATATCCTGTTCCAGAATTCACGCCCGTCTGCGTTAGATTTCGGCCTCCTCTATCTACAAGGTGTTGGCACATTTACCAACACATCATATTCCATGTGTAAGTGAATCAGGGAATGTGTATGGGTCTGCAATGTAACTGTTAAATAATTTAGTTAGATGTGAATGTGTTGAGGTGAACTTCTTTAGCCAGAAATTTGCTATTTTATCTTTTCCAGGGGCTTTCCAATTGTGAGTAGAATTAATTGCTTGGGTGACATCATGTTGCAAAATTATCACTTCAGGCATTTGTGGTATCATCTTGTATGTGTCTGTTTCTGCTCGTATCCACCGTGCATGCCTTTTATGTTGTATCGGGTTTGACTGTATGTTGCTCCAGAAGTGTTACATGTCTGTTATGTTTGGTGGATTGTCTATTTTAATGTGTGTGTTATCTATTGTCTGGTAAAATCTCTTTTGGTTTGTGTTGAATGTTTGGTTTTGTTTCCTTCTATTTTCACTTTTTTTGTATCTTCTAAGTCATTTGGCCAATGCTTGTAATTTCTGCTTCTTTTCATCTAATTGCTCTATCGCTTCTTGTTGTGAGATTTTACCTAACCTTTTTCGTTTTTTTTTTTTCCCCTCTGACATTTCATTTCTTATAAATTGTGATAGCTGTCCGATGTCTCTTCTCAGTTTTTCTATTCTGATCTGTAGCCTGTGTTGCCATGCTGGTTTTGTGGGGTTTTTGTGTGTTGGTTGGTTCTGATCTCTGCCTAGTGTGTATATTTAGTGTAGTGAGTGCTCCTATATAAACAAGTAGTTGTAACTCTTCCATAGTTGTGTTTTCATTTATTTTGTTGTGTATGATTGTGTTGATAGTTTTTATCGTTGTTTCAACTTGTGGGTTATTTGGCGGTCTATGCAAGAATGGTCTAATGTCTGTATTTGTGTCTTTGTATTCTATATATGTCAGCTGAAATTTTTCTCTTCTATATCTAACATGTGTGTCACTTCGTGTTCTATTTGTGCTCGTTCTGGTGGCTGTCTTAAGATTTCGTTTTCCTCTGATTGTTTAATTGATGCGTGTTGTTCTTTGTTTGTTTGCTCTGGGATGTTTGAGTCCATTACTGTATTTTCTTCTTCTTCTTCTGATTGCACATTATTTTGTTCCAGTATCTGTTGTACTTCTTGTTTGATGTTTTCTAATTCAGACTGGGGTATCCTGTTATTTTTTATTATTACACAGATCTGATCAGCTAGTCGTCGTTCTGTTAAAAATTTTAATTCTGGGTATCTGGTAATAAATGTTGTGTATACTTGTGATTGGTATTCAGTTGTGTTGGTTCCTTGGTTTGTTGCTTGGTAATAACAGAATATGAGGTGTCGATTAACTTCATCTGACCATCTCATCCTCTGTCTTTGTTTTCCTTCTAGGGTGGTCACAGGAAGCATATCCTGCAAAACACCTCTATTTGGATTTAAATCATTTTCCAGTTGGCTAGCAGTGTTGTTACCATTGTGGGCGGGCATAGGGTTCAAGTGTCGTCCCTGACCATGACGGCGCTTGTCCGAGGCTTCTCTAGTTCTGTCCTGAACCAACTAATCACACTAAAAGGGGGGTTAGCCCTATTAGTGGTTTGTTCTTTTCGTCGCCTTTTACGACTGGCAGAACATACCGGAGGTCTATTCTTTTCCCGGGCCTCCACGGGGCTTATTATTATTATTATTATTACCCCCCCCCCCCCCACACACACACACACACACACACCCATTTTCATTTGTGTGTGTGTTGACTGCCCACTTGTCACATACATTAATCCAAATATAAAGAATTGTAAAATTTCAGTGCAGGGACAAGTGAGTGTGAAGTGTGCTTAAGATTTTTATCGTATTACAGTATAACAACTCAGGAGAGAGCCATTGCTGTGTTGTTTGCAATGTCTTCTGTGGGGACCTTGTGGCTGGGTAAAATTTCTAAGATATTTCTGTTTACTTTTTTGGGGGTTTCAAGAAAGATTTTTTTCCCATTTTTAAAAAATTCTCCTGGGGAGATGTAAGGAGTACTGCTATCTTTGACACTGCAACATATTGATATTGTATTCCTTACTTATCCCTGCCTTCTGGAACATTTGAAGACAGTGTCAGGCTTTCGCACAGAGCAGCTGCACACAGCTGCATTGCAAATAAATAGTATGAAAAATCTGTTAGAAAGATAATTAAGAGTTGAAAGTGTTATGTCACACTGTAAAAGAAAAGTCTTTCAGTAACTCAGTTATTTCATGGAAAGGCACACAGTATTGATTATGGGATTTATGACTGAAACAGTGTTTTATTTGTGAATCAGTAATTGTAGTGAAGAAACATACTGACAGCAGAATGTACATGAAAAGGCTTCCATGATCACTTATTACCTGTTTGATTAAAGTGGAAATGCAATGGAACAATGGTTACTTCAGAATTAATGCTACATGATCTTCACTGTTAACAGAGGAGTGGATGAATTTAAACATTGTTAGGGAAGTACGTTATGTGTTAAAGGGATGATAAAATTAAGTTATTTTACTTGTACTGTTATTATTTCGAAGTGACATTTTCCATTTATCAACTGGGTAATTTTAATATTTGAAAGACATAGCTCCCATACCCGAGTGGATAGTCCAGTAAGCACAAAAAATTAATCAAAACAAATACACCAAAATGATCGTGACGAAGCTTTACAAGGCCACCTGGCACAATGGCCAGTGTCTGGAGTCCCAAGTGCCCGCCAAGTCGAAAGGGACCACCACCTCAGCATGCTCAAGGGGACAGATCAGGCAACACTAATGTGATTGCTGCATGGTCCGGGGGCATCCACCATATGAGTACCTGATGATCCCCCACATTATCTGGTTTTCATGCTTGTTATTGAGCAACCCTTCCCTGCATGAACCACACAATCTGTAAAAAGTTTTAAGAGGCACAGGTCAAATTGTGCTGCAGGGACCGAACACAAATTAACCAAAATAGAGTGAAATACAGGAAAAAATGGGAGAAGGCAGAATTGACATCCTACAAGTGAGCTGGACTGTCAGCAGGAAATCTGTCCTACAGAGCAAGTCAGAGTAATGACATAGTAAAGTAAAATTCAGCACAGACAAGGAAAATGTGCTGCAATGGCTTGGCACCCTAGGCTCACCGTGTGCATACTCACTAAGGAAAGATCACCGCAAACAGAAATAACTGGCCTAAGTCTATCACTAATAAAAAATCATCAGTTCAAGAATAGGCTCACTCTCAGACAATTTGGTAAAAACTGATTCAGATAAAGTGGTGAGCTAAGCACTTTCAGGGTTTCAAATTAATTGGGAATTAAAGTTGTTTAAGTTTATGTAGAACGGGGAAAAACAACTATGTGAGCTGCATGTAAAGTACCTAGACTGCCAAGAAGTCAAAATGAATTCATTACAAAATAAATCAGTTCTTACCATATATACAAACTGAGGTGTCATATCTTAACATCACACTATAAATATTAATGACTGTTTTATAAATATTATTTAACAGGAAGAGTGGAGGAAGATTACAGATTTTCAACACCCAGCACAAAATTAGGAAAGTTGAAATATATTTACGGTAAGTACTGATAATATTGATATATCAACAGCGTAATATCAATTTATTAGTATTAATTCTATACAATATTGATATTTCTGATAAACCACTGCCACCCCTATTTGGGACTCATATTGAACAGGACTGAGAAGGAATATTTAGCATACAAAAAGAAGAGCAACACAATTGGTCACATGTTTGTCCCATTTCTGTCACAGAGCAACACAGACATGCTGAAAAACTTTAACTGCCTTATGCTTTAAAATAAGATGGAACCTACCTCATAAAACACTACGCAAAGTTTCAAGAACCACAGAGAGAGAGAGAGAGAGAGAGAGAGAGAGAGAGAGAATACATATGCTAGATCTAGAAACAGAGATAATACTAAAAGCTAGACCAATCTTCAGATATTTAAATGTGTCCATGCGCCACTAATCTTTCATCTAATAGTGAATTGTTGCCCGCTCTCAATGTTTATTTGCTATTTGCTTCACAGAATTTGTAGGGTGATGCATATAATTTAGATCACAAGGGGATAAAGGTAGAGAAGCCGCAGGTGACAACATGCGTCCTGGTCCAGTCGTGTTGTATGCCGTCAGTGACAATGCAGAGTGCCACTTGCTAACCAGAGGAAGAAGTCAACTTTGGATTCTTTCTGAGAAGACTCAAAAAAAGTCTGTCATCATTTGGTTTAGGGTGTAGACCCAGCAGTAATAGGCTGGTACTGTGTTGGTAAAAGTGGAATTTGTGTGTGTGTGTGTGTGTGTGTGTGTGTGTGTGTGTGTGTGGGGGGGGGGGGGGGGGGGGGGGGGAGGGGGGGGGGGTAATATTGGTAGCTCTCGACACTATTAATCCCTGAGTCAAGTCTCATTTCAGTCACTATATTTTTCACTTTTTTCCATTCAATTTTATACATATGTCATTTAAAATAAACAAAATATGTACTTATTAACACACCCAATTCAATTTTTATGAAAAATGTGCACACATGTTCTTATTTCAAATTGCACATCACACACAAAAATCCAGTTTTCACTGAAACTATAAATCCTTAATTACGGACTTTTTATAAAGGATTGTTAATAAAGATTATTTAAATTTAAATGATCTTTTTTCACCTTAGTGTATTTTACATTTCACAGACATGCTGATAGAACATGCAACTCTGTTTAAAAATTTACACATCCAGGATCAAACATCAGCCATCCACGTGACAGTCAATCATTCAACCATGCAGCCACACGGCTCGGCAAAAATACGACCTCGCTCCAGGGTATTAACGGCACTCTGAAAACTTCAAAGCCTATTTTCTCAAGAATTTTTGAGAGGTGCATTGAATTTCTTTGGGATATTGGTTTTATAGTTCTGAACTTCATGTGCCAAAAAAATCCAAATGCCATGTGGTCCCCTTGTTCATCCAAAAAGTCCGAGACAGATTTTATTTCTGGTGTACAAGCAATGTCAGTGCAACAACTGTGGTGGCAACTTGAATTAACAACTGTAAGCAACATACGTGCATTCGACTAACCAGTTGTGAGCAAGCATTGTCGAGTAGTGGAAGTGCAATCCTAATGTGTCAACACTGTTGTGTCACTAATGCAATGAAGCAAGCAGATGGAGCAATGAACAGTGATTTGATTTCAAGTTGTACTCAGCAGAATGGCTATGGAGACATCTGAGTCTACGAAGTCAATTGTTTAAGTTGTGCGGGGTATTTGATTAGTTTGAACATTTTAGAGGCTGATAAGAGAATATGGCATCCCACCTCAAGTTCATCCAACAGAAACATTGAGAACATTTGTGGTCTTTTGAAAAGCAAGCATCATCATCTCTCACACACAGCTATAGATAAAGAATTGAAAATCTCTAAATGAAGTGCTCAAGGCATTCTCCAGAATGTTTCACCAAGGAGAAAAGTGTGTGCAAAGTCTGCCTTGCATACCTTAACTTCTGATCAAAAACAACATGTGTATGCCTGCAGCGACTTCACTGAAATAAAAAATGCAGACAATTCTTTTCTGGAATGGTTTGCTAAGATGGGGTGTATACAGGAACAGGGGGGAAAAAAAATCACAGATTTCCTGGTTAAAAGTACTATTTCTCCCAGGTGAAAATACACATTTTCCCTGTTTAAGTTACAGTACACTTTTCCTCCGAACTGTAAAACTTATCAATCTTTGAATAGTTTAGGTCACACACACACACACACACACACACACACACACACACACACACACAACAACAACAACAACAACAACAACGCATACGCACATTTTGGGACAAGTTTCTATGTGCAGCAACATGTACACTGCCTATTTTCGTATTACGAAAGTATATATTGAAGTTCCAGCAATCACAGCACTTTAGTGAAATCAATATTGCAATGCTTTTGCATGCCAGTCATAGCTCATATCACATGATCTCGCCAGCCAATGACAGCAGATGTTCAGAGGACAGGGCACGAGATGTAGTCAGCCAATAGCAACATCACTGTTATGAAGCATTAACACACAAGTAGGAAAAATTAATGGTTTAAATTAATGTACATAGTGTAGCTATAAGAAAAGCTCAGCTTTCACGTATAGTATTTGCCTTTTTTGCATTTGTTACACTTTAAGATACATCCCGCAAATGTGCCAGTAAAATTTTAAATAATGACGTAAATGTCTGGTCTTCATAATATTAAGCTTTAAATGAGAGTCAAACATTCTGTGATTTAAGAAATTCAAAGGACAGTCTTGCATAAAATTAGATTTACTTTGAAGTAACTCTTTTCAAACCACCATTCGCAATATTTTCCCGTGACCTGGTAGAATTCATTTCACCAATTATCTGACAATGCCAGAAAACAGGTGTTACTGCCCATGCGCAACTACGATGACGTAGGAAGCCCGTGTGTATATAGCATTTACAGATTTTGCATAGCATTAAAGATGTAGGCCCAACCTGATATAAACTTTTCGGGATGCAAATTATCTTTGAGTACCGCTGTATTATCTCATGTTTGGTTCTTTATTATGGCGTAATGTGCATTTGAAATTTAGCACATAGTTGAAACTAGCCAATGGTGTGGAACGAAACACTTTGTTTCAAATAAATTTACTGCCTCTGCAAAAAAGACTAATAAAAGGCAAATTTATTTAGCAGATCGACAAAAATAACTTCATTGTTCTGCAAGGCGATTAATGCTTGACTGCCAAAAACATGGAAATAAAATAAAATCAGCAAACTGAAACTAATAACATATTTTAGCTTTCCGTAATTATGTGAATTATTTTAATTCACCTGATAGCTCCCGGCCACAGAATTATATTTCGTTTTCATTTAAAATGAAAGCTGTAAATAAAGAGTAAATAGCAAAATCACTAAAAGTGGAGACTATTCCCCCTCCCCACTACAACTCAGACTTCTCTGCGCACGTGCAAATCTGGCAGCTCGGGTGTGCCAGAAACATTTTTCCGCATAGTATCTGGCTGCTTGTCGGTACTGACGATACAGCTAACACTCCTAACAGTCACACTTCAAGTAGGCAAAAGCGGTAGAGGGTACTGCTCGTACGCGACTCAACAGCGCACGCGCAAGAGCCCACTAGCAACTCGTCAAACGAAGCTGATGTGAACAGCTGTGATGTCACGGCCATCAGAAGCAGTTTGTTATGAAGACTTGCATAGTCTTCATCCTGAAGTCTCTACATGTTTCGCTGTTGGCAGCCACTTGTGGGTGCACTGTGTTTCATTGTTGTAAATGGCACATTTCCTATGCAGCTTACATTTTATTTTAATTTTTTTGTCTCGTTTGTGTTTTAAGGCGGCAGTATTGTTCTACAGTGGTGGGATATAGTAAAATTCTTTGTCAGAGTATCAGTTCTTACCAGTCAAAATTACAAAAATTTAACTGAAAACTAAAACAATGAAATATTCCCAGGTTTTTCCCGGATGAAAAAGATTCCCAGGTTTTTCCCAGTTTTCTCCCAGATGAAAAAATTCCCGGGTTTTTCCCAGATTTCCCAGTTGTGCCGGGGTGTATACACCGTGCAAGACAAAAGGACACGCAAATGACAATATCGAAAGCGAAGCCTATGCTCCTCACAGTTCGTGATGCTCCTAGCATTACCCACAGGGAATTTGTTCCCACTAGCACCCCTGTAAAGACCCAGTATTATCTGGGTGTCATCAATCAGTTGTGCAAGAGGATTCAGAGTATTAATCTGCTACAATGGATGAGGAGAGATTTCTTCTTGCTGCGTGACAATGCTCTTTCTCACATGGTTTCTGGAGAAACAAGAAGTGCCAGTTCTCAATAAGCACCCATATTCACCCGATTTGGCACCAAATGACCCCTTTTAATTCTCAAAATAATAATTCAGACGAAGGGTGAACACTTTGATGATAAAAGTCATCATTTAAGTCAATGCAGCACATGAGTTGAAAACAATATGGAGAGGGACTTTTCTGAGTTTCACTGCGCATGTTGCATGTTATACTCAAATTGGGGGGGCTGGGCAAGACAGCACAACACCTGCAGCATTTCTTTTTTTTTTATTACTCCAATAACTTTTTGGACTGATGGAGTAGGTGATCTTCAAATTATTGTTGGTAAATTGTAAAGAAAGATTCTGCAGTTAAAAGCGGACAAATGGGGCCATGGTCATTTTAACGAGTAGCATAAGATAATTCACGACACATATGCTCAACAAGGAACTCGCCGCTGCCGCCGCCATGTGTCAAGGAAAGCTAATGAGTCCATAAGAGTGTGTTTTTGGAAAATTAAAGGTGCTACTGCACTGGGCTGATGGACTGAAAAATGGCTCTGAGCACTATGGGACTTAACATCTGAGGTCATCAGTCCCCTAGAACTTAGAACTACTTAAACCCAACCTAACGACAACACACATATCCATGCCCGACGCAGGATTCGAACCTGCGACCGTAGCGGTCGCGCGGTTCCAGACTGACGCACCTAGAACCGCTTGGCCACACCAGCCGGCAGCTGATGGACTGATTTTCATATGTTAGAAACTGTAAAACTGAAGAGTACTGGGAGACACACATGACCTCATTAGCACAAAACATATATGCACAAGAATAGATATAGATGTGTGGTGTCTGTTCTAACACTGGTGGCACAGTGGCTGTATAAATTACACGACTACATGACATTTGGCCATCTGCAGGTATTGAAATAAAACAATAGCGAAGGTTGAAAATTTGTGCCAGACCAGTGCACTAATCTGGATGCTCTGCTTCTCTCGAACAATTACCTGACAGCCTCGGCCATCGAGACAAACTTTCCGTCTGACTCAAATTCTCAACCTGTCACATGCAAGTAGTGCCCCATCCATTACTCCCACTGCTCATATCATTCTCCAAGTTCCACAGGCAGCAGCCAATCCCAGCAAGAGGTAATGAACAAATGAAGACATTTGCTTCCATTAACAAGTTGGTACTCCTGCTGCACAAAGATGATGAAATGACACACAGGTGAATTGTTAGCCTTAGTTGGTTTCTGTATGGCATTTAATAGTTGATTTTCATCTCATCCAGTGTTTTCTTTGATCCAGAGTAGCCACCACTGATCCTCTGTCATGTATATCTATTCTCAATCAAATGATGGACAATGATGGTGGTTTCTTTCTTTTTGCCTATCATACTCATGTATGTGACAAAACTAATGTGTTCGACTATCTTGGTACATGCAACTTCTCTAGAATAAATGATAATTAATCGAAATGATATCAACAACACCTGTCGGCAGCTGAGGGTTTCGATTAATTATCATTTATACTAGACAAGTTGCACGGTCATCAATGGTATCTGTTCTTTCGGGAACAGCTACTATCTTCATATATAGTTAAAGGCTACCCGGCCATTTACCATCGTTCTGTGCGAATGTGCACAGGTTCCCCAAACTCTTACGGGAATCATCTCCTTAGTGGGTGCGAGTAATGAGTGGATGGGCAAATACCTATTAGGAACATTACGATTGTAGATTGTGGACAGTTGCGAATGTGGGTCTCACGGGAAGCGTGCAAGGGATAAGTCCCTGCAGTCGCGCTATTCATCTGTGTTCTCGGTGGCTCAGATGGATAGAGCGTCTGCCATGTAAGCAGGAGATCGCGGATTCGAGCCCCCATTGTGGCACACATTTTCAGCTGTCCTCATTGAGGTAAATCAACAACACCTGTCGGCAGCTGAGGGTTTCGATTAATTATCATTTATTCTAGAGAAGCTGCGCAGTCATCAATGGTTTCTATTCTTTCGGGAATAGTTACTATCTTCATATATGTGCACTTAATTGTTGTGTACCCAGCAGAACAGTTCATAATGGAAGGGATCCTCCATCGTATACAGTCACTGTAAAGAAACCTCTAAAGGAACAGATACTACTCAAAATAGGTACAAAACAAAGAAAAAGGCTACAGACAGAGATATGTTAAGAGAAATGATTTTGGCTATCAAGAGAGCAATGCATGAAGCCTTCAATGACTATACTGTAGCAAATACTGTCAAATGATTTTTCACAAAACCCAAGGAACTGAAACTGAGGGTAGCAAAGCAAAAGCTGAAAGGTTTGACTCTGTTTTCAAATTTTCCTGTACAAAGGAAAACCCAGGAGAATTTCCCTATTTAATCACCATGGCACTGGAAAGATGAGTGAAATAAGAATTAATGTGAGTAGTGTTGAGAAACTGCTGAAACAGTTAAGACTGACCAAAGCTCCAGGGACTGCTGGAATCCCTACCAGACTCCCTTTTAAATTTGTGACAGAGTTTGCCTTCCTTGTAACTATGCTCCATCACAGATCCCTCGAACAAAGAACTGTGCTCAGTAGTTGGTAAATGTAAATGTCGTGTGATTAGGGCCTCCTGATGGGTAGACCGTTCGCTGGGTGCAACTCTTTCGATTTGATGCCACTTTGGTGACTTGTGCGGCGATGGAGATGAAATGATGATGATTAGGGCAACACAACACCCGGTCTCTGAGCGGAGAAAATCTCTGACCCAGCTGGGAATCGAACCCGGGCCCTTAGGATTGACATTCTGTTGTTCTGACCACTCAGTTACCGGGGGCGGACAGTTGGAAGAAAGCACAGGTCACATATATACTTACAACAAGAGTAGCGGAACTGATCCATGGAACTACCATTCAATATCCTTGACATCAATTTCTTGTACAATCTTTGAATATATTCTGGGCTCAAACATTATGTGGTATCTATGAGTAGTTTAGGAATAAAGGAAATGACTCACCGAAAAGCAAAAACACTGCGTTGCCAATAAGTACACAAACAAAAGGTAAAGAGTTTTGCTAGCTTTCAGAATGACCTTCCTTTTTCAAGCTTGTAGGAAAAACATGTACACAATCACACATTTTCACTCACACGCACATGCCTGTCTACCTACAATGTGCTCAATGTACTGCCAGCTCTTCCCTCACCCAAGGTGAGTGTACTGGGGTGAGGTGGGGGTGCAGGGTGGAGTGAGGTAGGTTAGGGAGGTGTGCAGTAGGGTAGGGTAGGGTAGGGTAGGGTAGGGTGGTGTGGTGTGGGTTAGGGTAGGGTGGTGTGGGGTAGGGAATTCCCAGAATGTTCGCGGTGAGGTATGGAGAGATGCGGGAGGCAGGGAGGGGTTGGTGGGAAGCATCTACCAGCTCGTGGTACAGTAGGGAGCCGTCTGTGGGCTAACTAAGATAGCAGCACACAGCTAGCTGTGGGGGGTGGTGGGGGGGGTGGGGGGAGGCATAGCAAGTTACCTTAGGTTTAGACCAGGGAGGTTACAGGAGCGAAGGATGTGCTGTAAGGATAGCTCCCATCTGCACAGCTCAGGAGCCATTTAAATCTTCCATGTTGTGCTCCACTGCACGTTGTGCCACTGGGTGGTACATCTTGTTTTTGGCAACAGTTTGGCGCTGACCATTCATTCTTGTTGACAGCTGGTTGGTTGTAATATCAATTTGAAACACTGTGCAGTAGTTGCAGCAGAGCTGCTATACAACACGGCTGATGTCACAGGTGGCCCAGGTGGAATAGGATAAGCCTGTGATGGGACTGAAGTACATATTGCTGGGTGAGTGGATGGGGCAGGTCTTGCATCTGGCTCTGCCACGAGGGTATGATCCCTGTGGCATGTGTTTGTGGATGGGAGTGGCATAGGGATGGACTAGGATGCTGTGGAGGTTGGGTGGGCAGGAGAACACCATTTTAGGAGGGGATGCAAGTATCTTGGGTAGGATGTCCCTCATTTCAGGGCAGGATGATAGATAATCAAAGCCCTGACAAAGGACGTGGCTTAGTCGTTCCAATACCGAGCAGTATAAGGTGACAAAGGGGGTGCTTCTCTGTTATTGGTTATTGGGATGGATGTGAGGAGCAGGTGTGAGTGGGGATATGGCTCGGGAGATCTTTGTGTACTGCAAAGGCCTTTGTGAGGCCTTCAGCATACTGGGCAAGGGAGTTTTCATCATTGCAGATGCATCTGCCACAGGTGGCCAGGCTGTATGTGAGGGATTTTTTGGTGTGGAAGGGTTGGCAGCTGTCGAAGTGTAGATACTGTTGGCGATTGGTGGGTTTGATGTGGACTGAAGTCCGTTTCTGTGTATCACACACACCGGCATTGTGAGGGCAAGATTAGAGTAATTATAGCACGCACAGGCATTTAAACAATCATTCTTCCTGCACTCCATACATGAATGAAATGGGAAGAAACCTTAGTAACAGCTACAATGGGATGTATCCTCTGCCATGCACTCTGCAGTGGTCTGCAGAGTGTAGATGTAGAACTAGGTTTACATGGCATAAAATTGGGTAACTTGATATGTGATGAGACCTGAGTTTCTCCTGGCGTATACAACTTTCAAATAACTTCCGGGAATTCAGCAAGGTAACACTTTCAGCGACCGCCGATATTTCGGCGGGAGAACACCCCGCCATTTTCAAGGCAAACTGCAACGGACAGGCGACGTACATGCAAATTTAATACCTCGGTTCTCGGACCCAAGCAGGAAAGATAACACACACACACTGAACACTAGTGCCACCAAAGATGGCCAAAGTCAGAGCTATCGATAGTGAGACTATGAATTCGCAGGTGAGGTAGCATTGAGTCTGTCCCTCTGTTTCTTGACAAGGGAGAGAGCCGGATTCCAAACAGAGTTTAAACAGAAACCTCCATCCCTGTTAACAAGGTTGCTCGCTAATTTAATCTCAACTGCCTCCCGAATCACACTGTCCCAATAGCTGGACGTGCATGCCAATATCTCGGTGTTATTATATAACATGGAGTGACCAGTATCCAAGCAATGTTCGGCAATAGCAGATCTATTTGGCTGCTGTAATCGTGTGTGCCGTTTATGCTCAGTACATCTGTCCTCCACGGTCCTGATAGTTTGACCAATATATGCCATGCCGCAGCTACAAGGGACACGATATACACCCGCCTTACGCAGTCCAAGATCATCCTTAACGGAACTCAAAAGTGCTCTAATTTTAGATGGAGGTCGGAAAACACATTTCACATCGTATTTCCGTAAAATACGACCGATCTTATTGGACGTGTTTCCTACGTAAGGCAAGAAGGCAGTAGACTTAGGTGTTGACTCAGAATTATCATCAATCACCTGATGTACAGTTGGTCGATAGCGCAACGCACGTTCAATCTGTCTATCACTGTAACCATTTTGACGAAATGTAACTTCAAGATGGGACAGCTCAGCTGGCAAAGTCTCAGCGTCAGAAACGATATGTGCCCTGTGTACCAAGGTACGAAGTACCCCTTCACGCTGAGCCGAATGGTGACAACTATTAGCTTGTAAGTACAAGTCGGTGTGAGTACGTTTCCTGTAGACTGCATGTCCCAATGATCCATCATCCTTCCTCCTAACCAACACGTCGAGAAAGGGAAGGCAACCATCCTTTTCCACCTCCATTGTAAAACGAATGTTCGGGTGGATCGAGTTCAGATGTTCTAGAAAGACATTCAAATTCTCCCTACCGTGAGGCCAAACAACGAAGGTATCGTCAACGTATCTATAGAAACAGGCGGGTTTTAAAGGCGCCGACTCCAATGCACGTTCCTCGAAGTCTTCCATAAACAAATTTGCGACCACAGGAGACAACGGACTACCCATCGCAACTCCATCTGTCTGCTCGTAATACTGGTCATTAAATAAAAAGTAAGTGGATGTCAACACATGCCTAAAGAGATTAGTTAAATCAGCACCAAACCTGGCTTCAATTAACCGCAACGAATCAGACAGAGGAACATGAGTGAAGAGAGAGACCACATCGAAACTCACTAAAATATCAGAGTCATTCAGCCTCAGTCCCTCCAAACGACGTAAAAAATCAGCTGAGTTCCTGATATGATGTTCACACCGTCCTACTTGTGGACTCAACAGAGATGCAAGAGTAACATCGGCGCCCCGACATATCGTGTTTCCAAGCATCTTGCATCTCTGTTGAGTCCACAAGTAGGACGGTGTGAACATCATATCAGGAACTCAGCTGATTTTTTACGTCGTTTGGAGGGACTGAGGCTGAATGACTCTGATATTTTAGTTAGTTTCGATGTGGTCTCTCTCTTCACTCGTGTTCCTCTGTCTGATTCGTTGCGGTTAATTGAAGCCAGGTTTGGTGCTGATTTAACTAATCTCTTTAGGCATGTGTTGACATCCACTTACTTTTTATTTAATGACCAGTATTACGAGCAGACAGATGGAGTTGCGATGGGTAGTCCGTTGTCTCCTGTGATCGCAAATTTGTTTATGGAAGACTTCGAGGAACGTGCATTGGAGTCGGCGCCTTTAAAACCCGCCAGTTTCTATAGATACGTTGACGATACCTTCGTTGTTTGGCCTCACGGTAGGGAGAATTTGAATGTCTTTCTAGAACATCTGAACTCGATCCACCCGAACATTCGTTTTACGATGGAGGTGGAAAAGGATGGTTGCCTTCCCTTTCTCGACGTGTTGGTTAGGAGGAAGGATGATGGATCATTGGGACATGCAGTCTACAGGAAACGTACTCACACCGACTTGTACTTACAAGCTAATAGTTGTCACCATTCGGCTCAGCATGAAGGGGTACTTCGTACCTTGGTACACAGGGCACATATCGTTTCTGACGCTGAGACTTTGCCAGCTGAGCTGTCCCATCTTGAAGTTACATTTCGTCAAAATGGTTACAGTGATAGACAAGATTGAACGTGCGTTGCGCTATCGACCAACTGTACATCAGGTGATTGATGATAATTCTGAGTCAACACCTAAGTCTACTGCCTTCTTGCCTTACGTAGGAAACACGTCCAATAAGATCGGTCGTATTTTACGGAAATACGATGTGAAATGTGTTTTCCGACCTCCATCTAAAATTAGAGCACTTTTGAGTTCCGTTAAGGATGATCTTGGACTGCGTAAGGCGGGTGTATATCGTGTCCCTTGTAGCTGCGGCATGGCATATATTGGTCAAACTATCAGGACCGTGGAGGACAGATGTACTGAGCATAAACGGCACACACGATTACAGCAGCCAAATAGATCTGCTATTGCCAAACATTGCTTGGATACTGGTCACTCCATGTTATATAATAACACCGAGATATTGGCATGCACGTCCAGCTATTGGGACAGTGTGATTCGGGAGGCAGTTGAGATTAAATTAGCGAGCAACCTTGTTAACAGGGATGGAGGTTTCTGTTTAAACTCTGTTTGGAATCCGGCTCTCTCCCTTGTCAAGAAACAGAGGGACAGACTCAATGCTACCTCACCTGCGAATTCATAGTCTCACTATCGATAGCTCTGACTTTGGCCATCTTTGGTGGCACTAGTGTTCAGTGTGTGTGTGTTATCTTTCCTGCTTGGGTCCGAGAACCGAGGTATTAAATTTGCATGTACGTCGCCTGTCCGTTGCAGTTTGCCTTGAAAATGGCGGGGTGTTCTCCCGCCGAAATATCGGCGGTCGCTGAAAGTGTTACCTGGCTGAATTCCCGGAAGTTATTTGAAAGTTGATATGTGATGGTTGTGACAAGGGTCCAGTAACTGCTGCACAACTCTTCAATGGAACAATGTCAGATCTTTTTTCCCTTCTACTATATCATGGTAGATATAGGTTCTTTAGCTTGCTGTAGTTTAATTTTGCATATTGGGCCATTCCATCTCAAGCAGGGTGTATATGTGGACGAGGAAAAAAAATCCTGGAATTTTTGCGGATTTCCCGGTTAAAAATACACTTTTTCCGTGGTAAGTGACAGTATAATTTTCCTCAGAACTGTAAAACTTATCAATTCTTTCAATGGTTGTGGTTTTACACACCGGCATAGAATTTCCTGGCACTTTAGAAAACGAAACTCAGAGGAAAAGATGTTTTGGAAAGATGTCTGATGTGCAGCAACATGTACACCGCATATTTTCGTATTGCACGAAAGCATAAATTCGAATTCCACCAAACACCGCATGTTAGTTTCTGAAGGATTGAAATTGAGACTGTGATGTGCTTTTGTAAACCAGTCGTGGTGCTCATGTCAAGATCTCGCCAGCCAATGACAGAGGATATTCAGAGCATAGGATACGTGATGTAGTCAGCCAATAGCAACATCACTGTTAAGTAGTGCAAACACACAAATAGGAAAAGGTAATGGTTTAAATTAATATACATAGTGTTGCTACAAGAAAAGAAAAGCTTACACGTATAATATTGGTCTCTAAGATTAATAAGCTGCAAGAGAAGCTAAGCTTTCACAAATAATGTTGATCTTTTTTGTGTGTGTTACTCTTTAAGATACATCACACAAATGTGCCAGTAAAATTTTTAACGACGACATAAATGTCTGATCTTCTGGGCTTGAAAATATTCTAAATTGATTTTGAATCAGAGTCAAACGCTCTGCGATTTAAGATCTTCATTGGACATTCGCACGCAGAGTTCATCTTGCTTAAAAGGAAATTTTCTTTGAAAGTAATGCTTTTCAAACAACCATTCGGAATATTTTCCTGCGACCTGTTGGAAATAGTTTCATTTCAGCAGTTGCCAGAGAGCGCCAGATAACAGGCAACGCTGTGCTTGCACAGCTACGATGACGCAGGAAGCCCGTACATTCGTAAGTGCAAAACATTAAAAAAGATCTTACATTATATCATTTAAAAAAAAAAAAATATCAGAAGATACTCCAGGAGCATGGGAATTTTGGGAGCCATACTAAAATGCACAATTCGGCTTAAAGTGCACATTCGTATGTCCAGATTCAGATGTACATTTTCTTGGAGTACCAGTACTGTATTATTTCATGTTTGGTTCTTTACTATAGCATAATGCCATACATGCTAGAAGATGAAAACGTGAACTTGAAATGCAGCAAACAGATAAAACTAGCCAATAGTGTGGAATTAAACACTTCGTTTCAAACAAATTGACTGCCTCAGCAGATTAATAAAAGACAAATTTCTTTAACAAACCGACAAAAATAACTTCATTGTTCCGCAAGGTGATTAACACTTGACTGTCAGAAGGTGGCAACAAAATAAAATCTGAAATTAATAACATATTCCAGCCTTCTGTAATTATGTGAATGTTTTTTAATTCACTTGATAGCTCCCGGCCACAGAAATCCATTTGGTTTTCATTTGACGTGAGAGCAATAAACGAAAAGGAAACAGCAAAATCACTTAACGTAAACACATGGAGACTACCACCTCCCCACTACAACTCAGACTACTCTGTGCATCAGGTCCGGATCTATGATATTTTCGAACCGGGGCAATATTAGATAGTGGCGCTACCCCACCCTCGAGCGTTTGAGGTAGGACGCCAAAAATTTTAAAAAATCGACTTTTCAAAAATATCTTCATTTTGTAGCACACATCTTTCTGAAGAGGGAACGTAAGACATGTTATTTGGTCTTAAGTGTGCCAAAGTGCAGTACCACGCCTCTTCACACAGCATTCTTCCATCACGCGTCTCTCAATTTCGCTCTATGGAACTCAAACACGTAATATTTTGTAATGGGTGCCATCAAACTATATTCAGGCCAGTGGAAATTAAAATGTACTGTGATGCCTCTCGTGCTCACAGTCGGCCGGTTTGACATCCTGCCCCTCTTAAAAAGAATCTCTCAATTAATACTGGATGGGATTATTTGTAACCGGCAGAACAAGAACTCTTCAGAAAATTTGCAGTCTTTACTGCCTATTCGCTAGTAATTTGCTGTTCTGTGTGACATAAAATTAAATATAGGATACATAAAACGAGTAAAGACAAGAGACAAGATAGATAGTACAAATTTCTTCAATCCTTAAGTCCTAGCCTGTTTTTTTTTTTTTTTCCTCTATATATAATCTTGCCACCGCTTTATGTGGCGTACTTTCTTTTCTGGGAGAGACTCTATTACCTCATCAAAGTTCGTCAACCTTTTACTACATGAAAAAATGAAATGTCATTGTCTAATACATTAAAGCTGTTAATAAATACAAATTGTACCCAAGACTGGTGTGGTTCCTCGATCCAGTTACGTGTATTTTGTCACTGTCTTCTAGATAAAACGAAAGAGGCCTGCCTAGTATTGCAGCAATTGGTACATACACCAAATAAACGAGACTGTTTTGGCACAAATGGTCATTTTCATAACACAACAGAATATAATTCACTAAGTACCAATATCAAATGCCTATAAGGCCTACTACAAGCAAAAAGTTTAATGTCAGGAAATAGTTGCACATTTCATTCATACTCTCTAGCTTCTGAAGCATGAGATCAAAAAGCAGAAGTATGAAATTTTTATACAAATTTGGAACCGTCATATTCTTCCGTAATTTGTGTGAGTCCGTTTCTTCTCCTTCCTCATTCTAACAAACAATCTTGTCATCACTAATTCTGTAACTATTCCTGCCAGTGTCAAAACTTATTCTCTGGTTAACTTCACTAACCCTGCCACAATCACCGCTTTAGTTATCCCGCATTTATTCTCTGGTTAGGCGTTATAACGTGTTTGTACAACGCGTTTTCTACGCTACTCCCAGAATAGAACTTCAGTGGCTGCTAGCAGGGGACTGTATAACTGGCCCTTAGTAGTGTAGTGGTCTGGCCAAAAATTTTCTGTCAAAACTTCACTTTCTTGGATACACGGAGAAGACAATACATGATTTTTGTTGCCTGTTATTCCTGTTAGTCGTCTATTTCCACTCTG
Source organism: Schistocerca americana (assembly GCF_021461395.2). Classification (NCBI taxonomy): domain Eukaryota; kingdom Metazoa; phylum Arthropoda; class Insecta; order Orthoptera; family Acrididae; genus Schistocerca; species Schistocerca americana. The sequence continues at coordinate 176,198,155 of NC_060120.1, forward strand.
GTAGTCTGAATCTATGGAATTCGCTAGTAATTATAACAATGCTGATAATTTACAAACCCAGTCAACCGCATAAAAAGCGATTGGCATTCACCCGTTCGACTTCATTCCACTCAGCTCGTATAGACCCGTCCCCTTTGTCGGCAGGAAAGTTTATTTCTAAATGCGACGGGGATTCCCCTGGCAGAGACATCACGTACACTATGCACGTGTTCAAAAATCAACTTATGATTCATTCAGAAATCAACTTAGAATTTGTTTGTGAAGAAAGGTCTTTTTCCTCAATAATATGAATTTGCCCCCCTGAAACTGCTGCCAGGGGCAGATATTCTGGTTTGCCCCTGGCCCCTGGCCTGTTGCGCATATGTGAATCTGGCAGCTTAGGCGCACCAGTAAAATTTTTCTGGATAGCATCTGGCTGCTTGCTGCCACACTTCTGTAGCCAGAAGCAGGAGAAGTTACTAATCATACGCGACTCAACTCCACATGTGCATAAGCTCACTCGCAACCGCTAAAAACGAATCTAATGTAAACAGTTGTGACGTCACACTCATTGGAGGCAATTTGTTGTTATGTTACACTGCATAGCTTCCTAAAGCCTTTGACACATTTTGCTGTTGGCAGACACTTGTATGAGCACTGTGTTTTGTTGTTGTATTGGTGCAGTTCCTTTGCAACTTATGTTTTATTTTAGTTTTTTTTTCTCTTGTTCATTTTTTATTGCTGCAGTATTATTCTGCAGTAGCAAGATACCGTAATATTCTTTGTCAGAGTATTGGTTTTTACCAGTCAAAGTTACAAAAATTTAACTGAAAACTAAAACAACAAAAAATTCCCGGGTTTTTCCCGGTTTTCTCCCGGATGAAAAAATACCCAGGTTTTTCCTGGATCTCCCGGTTGTCCCGGGTTGTATACACCCTGTCAAGTCATCTAGGCCATGACACCCATTATCTAGTTGTGAACTTGAGATTTTGTGTACTGCTTTCGTATCTAATATCATGAACTTCTGCCAATTTTTATTGCTTTATGTACATTCTGTTGGTAGCAATTGCTGAAAGTTTGATGTAATGCGTTACTTCAAAGCAAACTGTAAAAATTTGAAAACTGGCTGCAGCTTTTAACAAAAAATTGTATGCTGACAGTTTTTCCCTGAATATCCTTTCAGACATGTAGTTTCTGAAAACATGTTACAATTGTCCAATTAAATTTTATAAATTAATTTTATTGTTAAATTAGAAAAAATATTTTGTACAACTGCCCCCTCTGGAAAACACTGAAAAAATTAGAAAGTGATCTACAAATAAGAAAGATTCATCACACAAAAAAAATCAGTTTTGAGAAATGAATGGCACTGGGGGAAAAGATTTGTCCTGGAGAGAAATACAATTACTACCCAAGAGACATTAACAACTTAAGTTCACACAACAATATCCAAATTGAACAAAAATTGTAATTTATGAAACAAAATTACACATTATAAAATACAGGGCAACTTGCACATTACATGACATATGAACGCTTTCTTACCTCTGCAATAACCAAATTAACTCAATGTAAAAATACATAGCATTTTGTTTATAATACTTAAGCATTTTGTCAAAAGCCAATATTATCAACACTGCACAAAATGCTGGTGCTACAATCTGCATTCAAGCTGATTCGGAACTACATATGCGACGAGACACTTTGATGCTTAAATAATATTTTTTTTGTGTGAAAACCACTTTTCTTCCACCAACTTTGAGGACTCGCTGCTCAGAGAATAAGTACGGCCTGTTGCTGTGGTTATACCAACTTCACACAGAATATGAGAGAAAGAAACATCACAAACATCATTATCAGGCCAATAGAAGGATGGGGATGGTCCATGAGGATTCATGAACCTTGCTGTAACATCTCCTTCTTCACAATTCACCTTCTCAACAATTCCCAAATACCAAGATGCGTCATATGTACATGGAACACAGCAGTTAGGCTGCACAGTGTATTTTGGCATTAGTGGCAAAAGTGCATCTGAGAAATCATGCACAATACTAAAATCCATATCACAGCTCAGCCTTTTTGCTCCAATCTTGGCCGGTGATATTGGTACAATGTGATGCATAGATCGTGTTCCAGGAATTGTTTTTGCACTTGTGAAGCGCTCAGAAAGATAATGTCTGACTTGTACAGTTTCATCTTTTGAAACAAAGATAACTGAAATGCCTTGCAGGTTCTCACGTCTGAATTCAAATACTGTGAAGCAGTAAGTATTTGGTCTTTATAAACTCTTTGCAAACTTGTTTTTATGATAAGTCTTTTAACAGTGCCACCAATACCATCATAGGGAGATTTGCCATGACTGGGAGCAAAAGAGGACCAGCTGCATTTTACATTGAAGTAGCAAATATTTCTGAAAATCTTACAATTTTTATATTGTGCAGCACCACCATCAGTGAAATATTCAACATACGCAAGATGAATTTCTGGGAATTCACACTTCAAAAAAATTCAATACAGTCTTCTAATGTCTGGTACACCAAGGCAACATCATATCCGAGATCATCAGAAACAATACAAATACTTTTTGCATGCAACTGTTTGTCCTTTTTGTAATATACATGGACAGTGAGAAGAGTGCAGCTGCCATTGTTCCAATGGTACCCCTGTACTTCATCTTGAACAACAAAACTGAGATTTTCACTGAACTCCAGTAAAATTAACATTGATCGATCATCAAGTGTTTCCTTCTTCATTTTCAGATAATCAGATTGTGATTGAGAAATAAAAGAGGATGGAGTATTTTTTTCAATTTCCTTAATTAGTGTATCACAGAATTCTGATAGAGAAGTGGTTTGAACACTTACAGTTATTCGATCAGTTGATACCCATTGATTGTACTGAACCATCTTCTGTTTCATTTTCTAAGTGAGTCTTAAGCAATGAACTGGCGGGGAATTTTTTTTTTTTTTTTTTTTTTTTTTTACACAGACGAAGCATACAGGCTCAGTTATTTACATCAGATATTATTTTAATTATGATCTTGGAATGTTTCTTTAATAGAAATAGAATTTAGAAGCAATTTAATGTTTTGGTGGTAAATGCACATATACATGGTATGTGTTCCTGATGATCCTGCAAGTATACACTGTTTTGGTCGAAGAGAAGCATATTTTGAGAATCCTGCTTTGTCTTTAGGATACTTTTAACACAGTTCAGCTAAACTACTTAAAACAAGATGCTTTTGTTCATACGTATTTTAGCTGGTGCTCACTGTCTTTTTTCCCAGGCATTATTCTTGTGTTTTCATCATCCAAATTAAAACTGTTTACTTTTTGCACTGTATCACGTGACAATGTCTTTCCTCTTTTCTGCTCAGCCATCGATAAAATGCCCTTCTCCATTAAAAGAGTTCTTTCTTGTCGTACCAAATATTCAGAAACCCGAAATTTGGAACTGACTTTCTGTCGAGACCAAGTTGGTGGCACAAGAGTCAGTAACTGAATTTTTTCACACTTACTTGCATATTCAATTTTCTATTTGATTTTGTCCATGAGCTGATCATGATGTTTTGCCTTTTCTTACAGTTCTGTTAAATCACTGACAGGGATAGTGCTTGCCTCAGCAGCCAGCTCAACTTGATATGTATGTGAAATTTTAGTTTTCGGAGTGTTAAGCAGCAAATTATTACAGGATAACATTTATTGCAGTAAGATACGCAGACGTGGAGCCGGTGGTTGAAAGGAGACTGCAGAATTGTGTCTAGTGATGACTCACAGCATAGCTATCACTACAAGCCAGCACGAGAACGGGCTGCCACGTCATCTAGTACAAATGTATATTCATACCCCCTATGAATCTAAATAAACTATAGTAAATATTATCCAACTGGTTTCAAATTTGGTATACTACTTTCTGTTATTCAGTAGAAGATCTCATCAAAATTTTAGCTTTTTATCTGTTATAGTTTCGGAGATTGAAAAAGTTACTTAAAAGTCATAAAACCGACATTCACTCAGTTTACAAAACTTTGTTAGGAGTAATAACAGTTGGTCTTTTATCATCATTTGAAGCCATTACCAGAATTTTCAGTATACAAAAAAATTTAATGGGATTTTTTCTTTTCAAAAACTTTAATTACATTGCATTTCGAAGTATAAAATTCATGAAAATTTAATATTTGATTATTACGTTGTCGTGTGAATAAATGGGAATGAATGAGAGGGTGTATGTGGGACGTACGTTAAAATTCGATATTTTCTGTAAAACTTGTTGAAACTGGACAGTGGGAAAGATGTATTGTACCCACGTTGTTGATGATGTATGTCGAGGTGTGCGTGCTTTTGTAAAAGAGCAGCCAGAATATCAGTTGGAAGTGTAATTGGTTTCTAAATTAATTTCAAGATTATTTTTCATTTAAGTCATTTTTATTGAACACTATATTACTATTTGCATTTGGAATGATGTCAATGACTTTCTGTTTAGTGATTGCCGCTGTTTGGTTTTGCCGCAAGAATGATCTAGAAGGATCATTCTGATTGGTCAGTCAGACTTATCAGCCAGTCAGAATTAAGATGTTCCCATGCACCAAAAGTTAGATAGGCAGGGAGTGGGGTAGCATCGATACAGTCGCTCACTAGCTATAGGACGTATAAGGTCATGTTAGATGTCACGGTGCGCATTATGTGTAAAATGAAGGAATACTGAGTTTCTCGCGTTTAGTATGAGTCATGACTAAAGCTGTTGCAGTTACTCACATTCTGACGAAAGCAGGACTTTTTGGATTGATTTGTTGGAAAGTTATGAGCATGTGAGATTTCGGCCTTTAGTGAAAAATCAGTGCAGCATATTCTGTGTTCATTGTGGAGTACTTGGTGAGCACTTCTATTATAGAAGACCACTGATAAGACTGAATGTGAAACTCACGTATAGTAGTGGATCAGTGATTGCTGGTTTGCGTATTCCATCAGGTCGGGGTGGAAATCTATTTCTGGCTGCTTCTGCATGTGAAATTTGTTGTTTTGACTGTGAACTGAGAATGACCCTATTCGCTTCTTTAAAACACAATACTGAAGTCAAATACCTCTGATAAATCATATTTACCTTGACAAATGCAACATAATGCCCTCCATGAAGTGTTCCGCTGTGTTCCACTACGCCATACAGAGAATACATTATTTGATTTTGATCTGGCCTCACAGTCGGAGACTCCTGAAAAAAGAATGGAAGGGCTCTTAGCAACTGTAACTATTTTCTAAATCTGGGTATCAGAAATAAAGGTGTCAGTCTTTAAGAAATAATCATTTCAAACGTTCTAAGGCTGTGTGTTTCATACACTGTCTCCCATTTAGTTACTACAAATGATAAGTAAGTACTACCATGACAAGCATACAAAATATGTATACTGGTTTGAGAGCCCTAATCTGTACGTGCTCCTTAAAGCAGCTTTTACATGATAAGTCATACACAACATTTTGTTAATTGCAGTTTATTTTAAATCACTATGGTTACAGCTATGAGCAGAACAAACCAAAATGTTGAAAATGTATTGACAAGGATATGAGAATGCCTGAAATATATTATGATTGATAGAGCCAGTGCATTATACTTTACTATAGGCTATGATTGACATAAATTAAGGTGAAAACAGGTATGTCTCCAGGAAGCATCACAGAACTGCTAATAATCTCTATGTACCGGGTGGTTATAATTAGAGAGCAGATACTTACAAAGGTGCAGTGTGCGCCATAATTTTATATTGCAGCAAAACTGGAGAGAGATTCTAATTCGTTAATGCAGAACTGATTTATGCGGGGGAGGGGGCGGGGGTGATTGAAACAACTGAGACAGTTTCTTCTGAGGAGTCCCAACAATAAAATTTTAGAGCACCACTAAGATAGATATATTTTACACGAATGTCGGCTGTAGATGAAATATCATGTATTCTGGATGTTTGTCTTAAGGACTAGGTGAACTTTCATGCCAGTGTGAAACATAACATGTTTCAGGCAACCTAACAAAACTTCTCAAGACTTTTTTTCCGAAGTACAAAACTGTGACTGCACTGTATATGCACAAAGGGTTTGTCAATTTTTTTCATTTTTTGGACTATTTTAGAACCTACACTTACAAAGTTCTCTATTGTGAACACTGTAATGCATTTAGTTTTGCTTTTAAGTCAATCAGTTCAGGAGATATCACAATTTAACGATTTCGTATGTTCATCACAATGCCAAAGTGTAAAAACATAAATTAAGAACCAATCATCTAGCAATTTTACAGCCCCAATTCTTGCTGATTCCGAGAAAGCAATTAGTTAATCACAAATTTGTAAATTTCAAATGTTATTAGTTGTATTAGATACAATTTTGGAGCACCACACATTCTTCTATCGTAACATATTTCTGAAATCTATTTCGAAAATTCTGTAAACCAAAGTTTTCTGAAAATAACTGTGTTTTTTTAGATTTAGCATACTTTCTATTTCACATACGATAAAAAATTTTAACTATCATTTAACAATTTATAGATGGTTTCCATACTGAAATTCCGTGAAACATGAATGTGGATGAACATATGACATCAAAAAGGGGTGTCTTGTCTTATAGCAAAATACAAGAATACAAATCTTTTTTATTTGGAATTATTACTTCCAAAGTCTGATATGGCTGATTTAATATTATTTGCTTTTTCGTATTATCATTCAAATTACAATTTACCTATAATTAATGAAAAACATGACATCATTAATTACTGCCTAAGGCTGCTTCTATAAGTAGCCAAAGAGGAGAGCTGACATAGCAGCCTGGCAGTGTTCTTAGCTGAGTATAAACACTGTGACAGAATATTAGTATTAAAGCATTACAAAGGCAATAGTAGGTGAGCTTTTATTATTAGATGTGTATATTTCAAGTGACTGTCAGGACGCAGTTTCTGGTGTCATCACAGCATGTATTTGGAGCAAATTAACTGCCCAAAGGCAGTAATTTCATGTCAGTGTTTTCTATTAACACCAAAAAGGTAACCAATTCCATATCTCAAGTGTTGTTATTTTGGAAGTTCACAGTGTTAGTGGACTATGATGCGGGGTACAGCACAGAATGGAATTGCTTCATGTGCTGCAATTAATCAACATTTTAAGTGCAACTGGGACTCGAGGCCCTTGGTTAAGTGAAACAGATCATGAGAGGTGACTCAAACGTGAATGTTTGGTGTACACTTTAAAATGAAAAAAGTGGCAGTTAGTTATCTGTCTGCTGCAGTAAGATCAAATCTACAGTAACTTCAGTAAGTTTGAATTATTTGTTGTTTCTCAAATATCACCAGATCTTATTTTCCAAAGAGACTGTGCATCAACTTATGGGGTGTGGAGATCTGTGATTAATTAGACATGATTCTGGATCACACATCCATGATGGCCTGTCAGCTTGTTCTCTACATTTGCCTAAAATATTCCTTTTAGAGTAATTTAAGTTGGTTCCATAAAGCTCAAAATTCTGACATTAAGTGCACCTTTGACATGCTTATGTTACATAGTAGGAAGCTTGTAATCAGAAAGTAATTTTTGGACTCCTTACATAGGTCACATAGAGAAAATCTTATCTTATTGTTTCCCTGCAATTCATATATTTTTTCTATCTCTTAAAATTACACTACATAAAATTCTGAGTACTGGAACTAGAGAAATCTTTTTCTCTAGTCCCTTAATTATCACTCCCCAAGCACCCACAGTTGCTGCCTCCACTGTCTAGTGGTCAGTATTGATGGCTATTGACAAAATGGACCTGGGTTTAACTGTAAGTGGTGGAAAGTTCTGAAATGGTATACACTCAGCCTCACGAGGCCAAATAAGAAGCTGCTGAAATAAATAAGCAGCAAAATTGACATGCAGGACACTGAAGTGGTGACAACCAAATGGCTTACATCAAGAACCCAGTCACATAAGATTGATTTATTTTGTCACCCACAGTTGTCTTCCATTGCCCTTCTAACCTTCACAAATTCCTACTTGAACATTAGGGCACTGCCAGGCCATTGTTCTTAACCCAATTCTCCTATGGCTACAATTGTTCCCACTGTAAAACCAGCCCCATCCCTTCACCAAATAACACTTGTTCCAACACCATTGCTTGAAAATCTGACAACACCAAAGGCAGAGCAACATATGAAACACTACCACAGCTCTGGTCAGGCCGTAGGCCACACATCTCTCTCTCTCTCTCTCTCTCTCTCTCTCTCTCTCTCTCTCTCTCCCCCCCCCCCCCTCCCCGATTCAAAAATGGCAACACTGAGCATCAATTGTTGCCTAGTTCAAGCCTAATCAGAGTGTCAGTAGCAAGATGGTGTGTACATTTTTTTGATAAACTGACTCAAAGCAAAAGCATATTATTCAAGCAGTTTATTTACTGAGTGAGAGTGTTTGTGAAAGCTGAAAATCGAAGAGTGGGTTTACAAACAGCTCCAACAAACAAGGCGCACTTTGACATCAGGAAGAACGTGACTGAGAAAGGCAACTGAACATCTTGTAGACAATGGTGGTGCAGTGATAGCATCTATATGCACTACCTTTAGGAAAGACTTGCAGAATGTAGGGAAAATCAAAAGTGATGATATTAAAAAAAAACGCAGTGATATGCTACTGAAAAAACAACCACTGTAAGAAAAAAACCTTGCTAATTTGAAGGTTACTTGTGCGGCAGCTTGTGGCATTGGTTTAAGAACTATCCTGCATGTATGTTGTAAGGGAAAGTCCCCAATGTCTGATTTTCCCATGAAAAATATTAAACAACATAGATCTTTAATCAAACTAAATGACTTAAGATAAAGACGAAGCGAGGCGGAACGTCTATGAATTTTAGAACAGTGGAAGTATCGACCATCAGGAAAACTGATAAGTTAATTGAAAAATAAAATTTACTGGATCTGCTCGACACATATTAAACAATATAGGATTGAAATACAAAAGTCAGAATGAAGGCAGACAATTTCTACTTGAATATAACAACACACTGGCCTCCAGAATTCAACGATGTATTCACTATGGATTTCAGGTGATGTACCTATATTCATTTTGTACAAACAAGCAATAGACAACATGACCAACATAATTCACCAGATCTGGAAAACGAAGAAGTTGCCAGAAGGACGGAAGAATCCAATTGTAGTACTAATACACAAGAAGGGGGACCAGAGAGATGCAAACAACTACAGAGGAATATCGCTACTAGAGGTCGGATACAAGGTGCTGTCAAACCTGTTGCTCAAGAGAGTAGAAGAACAGGTAGAAAGTACAGTTGGCGACTACCAAGTGGGATTCAGGAAGGGAAGAGGTTGTGTAGAACAGATATTTATCCTGAAGCAACTGATAGAACATAGGGCCATAAAAAACAAAAAGGAAGTAATAACCTTCATGGACTTCACAAAGGCATATGAGTCCATCGACAGACAGACTCTTGTTAGGATCCTGAAGAACAGAGGACTTGATGGAACTACACAAGAGCTCATAAAAGAAATTCTGACAGACACAAAAGCATGGGTGAGATTCAGAGGAGCACTGTCAGAAGAATTTGAGTTCAAGACTGATGTTAAACAGGGAGACGGATTGCCACCAATGTTGTTCAACATAGTACTGGACGAAGTGATCAGGCAGTGGAGAGCAATAAAAGAGGAAATGGGAATACCAAAGACCCATGTGGGGGACAAAAAGGACAACAGGGCTCAAGTGGACTGCCTAGCCTTTGCAGATGACATAGCAATAGTGAGCGAGACTGAAGAAGACGCAAAGACACAACTCGACAACTTAAGTAATGTAGCCAGAAAGGTGGGACTGAGGATCGCCTATAACAAGATAAAGACATTAAACACCACTGCAAACTGGGAAACACTGGAAGGCACTGTGCAAATGGTGGACAAATTTAAATACCTGGGAGAATTTATAACAGGAACTAACAGGAGCAAGGAGCGAATAACAGAGAGGATAAAGAAGATGGGGTCAGCCTTCTGCATGACGAGAGAGATATACAATAAAAAGAATATATCCACAGAGGCAAAGATAAGCCACTACAAGGCAACAGTGAGGAATGCAGTATTATATGCTGCTGAGACAATGACACTAGGAAGAAATGGGGCAGAGCAACATGAGAAAGAAGAGAGAAAAATACTAGGTCCCAAAAGAGGTGAAGAGAGGTGGATGCGAAGACCTAAGGAAGAATTGTACCGGAACATGAGAACAACATCCAGGGAAATCAGACTCAAAAGGGCAAGGTTTGCTGGGCATGTGGTTAGGATGAGTATGGACAGAATGACGAAGAGAGTGTGGGAAACAACAGGGAGGACAAGGGGAAAGACAGGAACCAAGTGGATTGTTGAACTTCGGAAGGACTGGTTGGAATTGGGGATCAAGGTCGATGGAAAGGAAAATTGGACGAACAAATATACACCGACAAATATGCTAGAGATCAATGACAGAGAAGAATACAGGAAAAGATTAGAATGTCACCAGTGGAGCCGCCATGAGAAACGGAACCCCTGGTCCTACAGATGCCCCAACACAAGAAGAAGAAGAAGAAGAAGAAGAAGAAGAATTTGTACAAACTTGGGTTATTCAAAACCATTCTTTATAGTATACGTGGTACGATTTGAGTCAATGTGGGCGCCTCAAGGTATCTGTTGGGAAAGAGGCCATGCTGACTGGTGCACATATGGGGTCAGCAAAAACTGGTTTCGTGAAGAAAGTGAATTAGTTTACAAATGTAGCAAAACACACAAATCAGAAGATCATCATTCAGAAATGAACACAGTTAAGTTTAAAAACTGGTCTGGGATCAGTTTTTTTAATTAACCGGAGGAATGTTTCATCATTGTCATGGACAATGCCAAGTATCATTCAACAGGCATGAACTGAGTGCCCACAATGAAAACACAGAAGGGTGACGTAACCACTTGGCTTACTGGAAAAAATACTGTCTTCTCATCTATAGACACGAAAGCTGATATGTTGGATAAGTTCATTTAAACAAAGAAGAACCTCTTTCTGAGCTAAATGTATTTGCAAATGAAAGGGGGCACTAAGTAGTATGCTTACAGCCGTATCATTGCCAGTACAGCCTGCTCTGAACTCATTTGGGCCCAAGTCAAGAAAGTAGCTGCATAAAACAACACATTTGGAATCACAGATACTGACTGCTTACTGCATGAGGCCTTGGAAAACACCACTACCTAACAATGGCAGAAATATGTTCAGCATGCAGAAAATCTACAGACAGGTTTTGAGAAAGAAGTCATCCGAGACACTGTAATCAAGCCTATAATCATCAACTGCAATGATTCAACAACCACAGATGATATGAGCAGTAAAGAAGGTGAGAAAAATGCACTGAGGAAGATGACAGGTGAAGACAACTGAGATGGGACATCCGCCTCATTTTAAACTTCCCTCAATTGACTGTGCAGTTACAACATCAACGTTTGATAACTAATAATTTAATAAAATATTTGTATTATTAGCATTTTGTATTCACTCACAACCAAAACTGACATGCACGAGATTGGATTCCATAGGGAACTAGTGTTCTCTATGACTGTACAATGATTTGGAAAACAAGGTAGGTATTTACAGCAGTGTCACAAGAATCTGGTTTTACTGCAGATCTAGATTTCAGCTATCTTATAGGTAATATCAGTGAATTTAATATGTGTCACACATCAATTATGCATTTTCATCAGGGTGCTAATTTGCTTGAAATTCCAGTAGTTATATTTTTCAGTCTGATACACATTTTTGCCACCGATTTATATACATTTACAATTCATATAAACATGTGATACCTAATGTTGTATATAATAATTTTGTACACTGCAGACTGCAAATAAGAAATTGAATGACAAGACATTTTAAAATATTTTCAAATTCAAATACTGGGATAATCTAATATTCAATTTCTAAGCATGCTCTACAGAATGTCTCTAATGACCATATAGCACGCTATGCTACAGGGGTCATTTGAGTCTTCCCATCTGGTACTAGTTTTCCTGAGCTCCAAAGAAAGGAAACTGCTGTGTAAGACAGACCCTCATTCACCACCTTCCTGAACTTCATCTTGTTTAACAACCAATCCTATTTCTTTTTGGCAGCATTTATTTACTCATTTTGATTTTCATCCAATTCTACTTTTTTCCTAGCTCTTAATTGCACAGTTCTCATTTCTCTTCCTCTTAAAGCGTCTTTACTTCTCACTCAGTTCTATCATCTCTAAACTAATACTGACACAGTGCTTACCAATACTATGTTTTATCTCCTACTCTGATGCGGCCCCTTTCATCTTTGTCCCACCTTTTCTCACAACAGGTATATCCCTCTTTATTAGGGCCTGAGCAATCTGGACCTCCTTTAAAATCTTCCTAAAACTATCTCTCTTGACTATTTAAAGATGGATTAACAATGCAAAAAGCTAAGATAGTTTTCTCGGCTTTTACATGTGTGTATCGGCAGTTTATGGAATTTAACCTTCTGAAGATAGGTACTGGCTGTCATACCTTCTTGCAATTTCACAGTTTTCTCAAGTGAATTTTCCCTTAGATAGACAATATATATTAAAGTAAATACATGAATAAATGCATCTTCATAACAACTAAATAACTATTTCAAAGCAGTACCTTTGAATTTTTTTAACAGTACTTTTTCAGTGAGACATACAACACATCATCAGTTTTTTAAATCAGGCCATAAGAGTAAATTGGAATATTTATGATAAATGTGTCATCTAGCTGTATCACAAAGTTTTAATATTATGGGAAGGACAGCTGCTACTCAAAATATAGCAGAGATGCCAAATCGCACAAAAGCACAACTAAAAAAGGCTGTCAAGCAAAGCTTTCGGCCAAACAGGCCCTCAGAATAGACAACACACACATGCGTGTGTGTGTGTGTGTGTGTGTGTGTGTGTGTGTGTGTGTGTGTGACCGAAAGCTTTGTTTTGGCAGTCTTTTTGTTGTGCCTATCTGTGACTCAGTATCTCTGCTATATGGTGAGTAGCAACTACCCTTTTCATAATATTGGCATTGTTCCATCCTGAATTTTCCACTGTTTGTAACATGATGTTGGTATATATTATGTTCCGCAAAATTAACATATTCAGTTACCTTAGATTTTGTGGAACAAATAGGTGCAAGGTCCAAAACCAGTGGAAAAGTAACATGGCGAGTGATCTTCCGCAATGTGTTCACATGAACTTGGAACCTTTTGAGGTGTAAGATCAGCACTGCTGGTGGGCTGCTGATCAGTAGTTGTTTCGTGGAGTTTGTGCACACCATCTTACCCTCTTTTCCTGGAAAAAGAAAGGACTATGAGCCAAAAAAATCATTACAATGTACAGTTTACTGATATTATCATCTCAAGACTGCAACAAAACATGAAGACGTCTTGTTAACAAATACATGATTTCAGACATTATGGAATATGTACGACTAGTTTCACAATTGACAGACCTCTAATGAAACAGTTACTGCATTTTAACTGGTTCATTGTATCAACGATGTCACTGCCCTTCCTTCCAGAAATCCAGTTATGCTGAAGTTCTCTCTGCCTATCAGAAGTGCATAACATCACTTTGCCAAAGATATATATATCTACACATGTATCTCACAAACAGCTGTATAGAGCATGACAGAGGGTATTTTGTTCATCATTCCCTTTTCCGACTGTGTTCACTTTCTCACAGGTCAGTTGAATGTAAAAAGTTTACCAGAAATTGTTAAAAGCTATATATCACACAGCGATATGTAAAAATAAGTTCTCAAATTTGACAATTTGCAAACACAAAGTACTATTTGATGTGACACGAGAGGTTTGTCTGTTAACAATATTATTGGATGAACTGTGTGCGATAGGGCAAGCAGTGTTGTGGCTAATACATATATTAAAAGACTGCACAGAATCATGTCTGTCTTCCCTCAAGACCACCACTATAGGATGGAGAGATGTTTAATACACAGGGTGACTCATAAATCAGGAAAAATAAATCATACATAGTGTCATCCACCTAGCAACAAATACAAAATATTTGTTCACATGTTCCTATGTCAAAATAGCAAAGTAAGCAAATTAAAAACAACTGAGGAATGTGAAAGAAACTTGATAGTTCTAGATAAGCTCCAGAGAGAGAGTGGCGAGTCTTCACAACTTGTGTGCGTTCTCTCTCTCTCTCTCTCTCTCTCTCTCTCTCTCTCTCTCTCTCTCTCTCCCCCCCCCCCTCCCCCTCCCCCCCTCCCCTCCCTTTTCTTTCTCCATTTAGTGTCATTTCCTAATCTAATTTCCTCAGCATGATTTGATTTAATTTGACTACATTCCATTACCCTTGTTTTGCTGGCTTGGAGCGGATGTTGGTAATGCAAGTTTTGTGTGTGTGTGTGTGTGTGTGTGTGTGTGTGTGTGTGTAAAAGTGCCCTCTATTGGGATCAGAAAGGAACAATGTGAATGTCCACTGCAGTGCCATTTGTCTATCAGTCATGCTCGATGTGAGGTCACCGAGTCACGTATGCAACCCACTTCTCTACAGCAGCCACAAAGAGGAACAGCGAGGTTTAGTGCAGTTTCTGACTGAGAAGGACTGTCAAGAAGCGAAATTCAGGCCTGAATGTCTGCTGTTTATGGCAAACAGAAAATCTCATGTGCAAGGGTTTTCATGAAATAAACTATTTTGAGGTCAAGTGTCATGGAATGACAGCAATCAGACCGTGCAGTCTTATTGTGTCATTACCCTTACTGTCATCAGAAAAGGGGGGCAGCGGTGGGTTGAAGACATCTGGCTCATGTTGGGCATCAGTCATGGTACTACTCACACCTTCATAACAGAGCATCCAAAGTTACAGAAAATGTGTGCACAATGGGTTCACCCATAGCCTGACAGAAGACCAGAAGTGTAAGCTATATTAACTTGTAAAAACCAGATTTATATATCAGCTGAAAGATTTATTCCAACGCATGTATTCGACACTACAAAACAAACATCTCCAAAATCCTTTAAAGTTTATTCTGTAATGATGTTGTTACGATGTATATTCTTAGTACTTTGTGATAATGTTTTATCTTCTGCTGTACCATTCTTGCACTTAATAGTGATGTGTTACGACAATGAAAGGAACCTGCGACCACTGGAGGTACTCTATTTTACTTATTTTATTGTTATTTTTTGATATATGTTTAGTTTTTGTCAAAACCCAAAACCATTTTCTGAAATAGTGTTTTGTTTCTCCACTAGACAGTGGCACAAGTTCCTCCAAAAAATCTTAAAAGAACACACACACTAATGTCATACTAACAAATGTAAATCTTCCTTATGATGGAGGATTAAACCTTTGAAACACATTGTGAAGATAAATGAACAGTGACAGGTAACAGTAAACTTGTTTCATTTAATGTCAATAACAGCCACAGTAAAGCCTAACCTAAAATATTCGCATTTAAATAATACCAAAAGTTGAAATGAATGTCTACATCACTGTAGCACATGGAATGGTATCATGATGAAGAGTATTGTTTCCTGCCCAATATTGTCATTGTACTTAGCCGGAGAGGAAGTGCCAGAGCCAACAACGGAAGTACATGGAGTCACTCCCACAAAAAAAAAAAATCCAAATCGGCACATGCCCAATCCATGAAAGTAATGATGTTTTGGCTCGTGGCACCAAAATTAATGCACACCAGTATATTGTTGATGGATGGCATCATTCTGTTGCAGGATAATGCCCACCCACATGTTAATGTTGTTTTGACTATGTAACATAAGTTTCACTGGGAAGCCCTTACACATCCTCCAAATAGTCCCAATCTCTCAACATGCCTTTTTTTCTTTGGCGGGGAGGGGGGGGGGGGGGGGGGGGCTGAAGAAGGACATTTGTGGCCATCTATTTGCGCCAGATGAAGGTATGTACATTTGGGTCCATATGCAACTGCAGACATTTTTCCATGAAGGCACTGACCATCTTGTCACACATTGGGATAAATATATGGACAGTTATGTCAATTACTTTTGAAATAATAAACTGTTTACTTCCTTTTTTACATCTGTTTCATTTTTATCTGCCTACTCCTTATAGCTGTTCAGTCCACAGACAGAATAACATCAGAGTCGTGCTACAATCCTGTCTCACTCTCTTCTTGACTACTGTTTACCTTTCATATCCTTCAGCTAATATAATTGAAGTCTGGTTTCTATACAAGTTGCAGATAGCCTTTCGCTGCCTATATTTTACCCTGCTACCTTTAGAATTTCAATGACAGTATTCTCTAGTCAACAGTCTAAAGTTTTCTCTAAACCTAAGAGTGCTGTAAACATGTTTGCCTTTTCAGCGGTTTTCTAACATAAGACTTAGGGGAAGCATTGTCTCAGGTGTTCCTACATTGCCCCAGAATTCGTATTGATCCTCCCGGATGTCAAACCCTGCCAGTTTTTCCTTTCTTCGATAGATAATTCATGTCAGTATTTTGGAACCATGACTTATTAATCTGATACGTCAGTAGTTTCACATCTGGTAGTACCTTAGGAACTGGAACTATTACATACTTCTCTGAGTCTAATGGTATTTCTCCAGTATCACGTATCTTGTACACCAGGTGAAACAGTTTTGTTATGACTGGCTCTCCGTAACATTTCTCCAAATCTGAGGGGATATTTTTTATTCCAAGTGCCTTGTTTTAACTTAGGTCTTTCAAAGCTCTGTATAATTCTTCTCACAAGTCATATCTTTTTGTATATTACGATCTGAAAAAAAAAGTTATTTTCATGCGAAACTCTACTTAGTTTGGAGCTCACCATAAGAATATTACTAATACCTTACAAACAGTTCTGGTCCATAAACATTTTTCCACATGCGCAACTTATCATTTGACAGTCCTCCCCATTTCACCCAAGTCAACTTTCGCCACAAACTGGAATACACACTCTATACCAATCTTCCACTTGGATGCTCTTCTAAACTTGGTGCCCCAAGCAGCAGCTTGTATGGCTTGAGCCAAACTGTCCCTACTAACAATGTACCAATTCTGACTGAGAAACACTTCAAGGAGCAAGACATTAAGCACCTTTTAAGAATAATCATCACTCAGGAAAAAAAAATATTTTGATCCCCAGAGATTAATCAAAAATGGTGTTTTTCTGTGACTGATAACAAATACTACAATGTACATTAAACAATAAAAAGTGTCCATGACAGTAAAAGGACTCAACAAAATAATTAGAAGAAGACGAATATGAGGATTACACTCTTTATACATGACGGTTTCGATGATAGAGAGTATTAAAATTTTTGAGTGTTACTCTATTATTCCAGATTTGAGTAATTTAAGTAGCTTAGCATACATTTTCCTTTTACTTTATAGCTCCCAAGGCTAGAGATTTGGAGTGATGTTTACAGAACTGCTCTATACATCAATATCTACATACACCAATGCTGTACCTTGTAAATCACTAGTCATTCCCTTTCCTCTTCCATTTGCAAGTGGAGGAAGGGAAAAATGACTATCTATATCCTTACTCCCATATGAGCCCTGTTTTTTCTTGTCTCGTATGTTGCCAGCAATAGAACCATTCTCAGTTTGTCACAAATTCCAGCCCTTTAAACTTTTTCAATAATGTTGCAAGATAGGATCATCTTCCTTAAATGTATTCACAGCTGTGTTCATAGAGCATTTCCATAACATCCAAGTGTTGGTCTCTAAAATGCTTTCATATCTCCCTTTCATTCAACCTGGTGGGGACCCCAAGCACTCTGGCAGTACTGTAGAGTGAGTCATACAAGTGTTCTGTACGTGGTCTCCTTTACATATTAGCTAAACGTCCCTAGAAGTCCCAAGTAAAACAAAATTGATCATTTATATTCCTTACAACTGACCTTTTGTGTTTGTTCTACTTCAGGATGATTTACAATGTTGCACCTAGATATTTAATCAGCTTGACTGCATCAAGCAGCACACTTATATTATTTTCAAACATTACAGGATTATTTTTCCTACTCATCTGCATTAATTTACTTTTTTTTTTTTACATTTGGAGAAAAATGCCTTTCAGCACACAAATAAGAAATGTTTTCCAAGTCGTCCTGTATCATCCTCCAATCACTCAGGCAATAACAATTTCCTGCAGACTTCAGCATTAACAGCAAACAGTCACAGATTGCTCACATTGTCTCTCATATCGTTTTATGTATATAGATAACAAGAGCACTCCTATCACACTTCCCTGGGGCACTTGTGGCAGTACCTTTGTCTCCAATGAACACTTGCCGTCTTGAACAGCATACTAGGTTCTATTACTTCAAAAGTGTTCTCGCCACTAACATATCTGGGTACCTAATCTGTATGCTCAAAACTTCATTAACGGTCTGCAATGTTGTACTGACTTGAACACTTTCCGGAAATCTGGAGAAATTAAAGCCATCCATAGTTCACAAGATATCATGCAAGAAAAGGCCAAACCTAGTCACACTTACTCTTTACTGTCTGCCACTAATTTTAACAAATTTTCTTCTGGCCAGTTTTTTCTACCCCCATTTTTCAAGTTTTGTAACACTTATACATACCATATGTACTGCTTCTCATATCTGGTGTACAAGAACTACTACTAAACCATTCCCAAGATATGGTACTAACCACACAAAATGTGGGTTACAGAAAGTTGAGTTTTATAAATAATGTATAACTGCCTTAGGCTGTTTGGTGTAACATATCACTCTGGCAGAGTGACGTGTAGCTCTATGCCTACCTAGCCAACGAATGAGGGTCACGATAGTTGAAACCATATAATAGTTTAGTGGTTAAGGATGGAAAGCTGTTTGTGGGCTTTTGTCGCCTGTTTTGCACATTAAGCTTATATGGCTGCATGCCACAGACGGCAATCACAGTTTTTCCCACAAGCTGTGGCGCCTATGCGGGGTTTTTGTAATCTCTGTGAAATGACATGCTGGTTTGGAGCAGCGTGGTGCACCACTGAGTAACGAGTACATCATGACAATGCAATACAATGCCAAAGCCAGCAGACAGAAGAGGCCTAGAGATCTGTCAAAAATTTCATTCATGTAACGTAATGAGTAAATGTATGATAAACTGTACATATGAGCATTGGTTCCCTGTTACCTAAAGTTGAAATACAATAAGTGATAGCATGTTGAGATTCAACGTAAGCTTGTGTGTGCTGCACAGTCAACAGCCCACAAATGAAAGTTATTGGTCAGGCACAGCAGGCAGAATTGAAAATAACAACAAAGTTAAATCTGAACACACAAATATTTTTAGTGGAATTTTGCAACTGTTATTCTAATTTATTTTTGAATATTTGAACATTTTGACCACAGTTATACTGCAAAAATGCAGTTAAAATCATACAAACTGTATGAAGCGAAGAACATTTTCACACAGTGTCTTAAAATTCATCACTGATATATTGAAATTAGGTACCATAATTTAAGATATGTCAAAACATATTACACTGCCTAGCAATCTCATGACTACCTTGCTTTCACTGTAAAATCTCTAGATTGTCATCTGTATAAAAGAACATAGAACTACAAACTATTAATGAGAACATAAAATAGCTTACATCATGAATCACTTGCATTAAGGGAGCGCTATTACTACCACAGAAACTGTAATACCATCAGGCAATTGAAACACCCAGATTAATTCACATTATTGCAGCATGTAAAATATGAACTTCTTCCATATCAGTGATGATATTTAAATGTGCATTGTGAAAGTGGGGAGGACAAATGTGACAACAAATACATATACAAGAGTACAACAATTAGTTAGTTATACAAAAAATGAAAACCAAACTCATGGGTATCTTATGTAGATGAAACACTGCAGTGTGTGGTAACACTTGGTTACCACCTCTATCACACCAGCACCTCGCTGTCCGTTAATTCAGCAGGATGCGAGACGTTGGCCCATCACATATTAATTCAACTAGCCCACTCTGTCGTATGGTGGCTGAGCTGACAGTCAGGTACCAAGATCGATGGGCACCAGCCACACACACTGACAAAGAATATGGCGATTCAGAACTTCCTCAGTCTCACTTCCGCTTGAACTAGCTACCTCTAGATACAGTGCAACTGCACAAGAATACAACGGCAATCTTGGCGATAGAAGCAAGTTAGTAACATACAGAGTTTGGTATAAATAGCTCTCAAATTACTAAGAATAACTGCTTGGGCTGTGTAGGGGACAGAGTGCTGTAATGTGTCTTATTGATTACATGTGGTACTGCCTTCTTACTTAAAGCAGCACGCGCGCGCACTCACACTCTCTCTCTCTCTCTCTCTCTCTCTCTCTCTCTCTCTCTCTCACACACACACACACACACACACACACACACACACACACACCTTAAAAATGGATATATGCCCTAATGCTAAATGAAAAAGTGCTAACTTTTTGTGAGGGGTAGAAACCCAAGCAGCTGTTGCTGTGTGTGTGTGTGTGTGTGTGTGTGTGTGTGTGTGTGTGTGTGTGTAAGAGGAGGCAGGGAGGGAGGGATACAGTTTTCTTATGGAACTTCTAGCAGTATTATCAAGAGTTAAGGGAGGAAAACAGCAAAGAATAATGATACATTACTCCCATTTGCAAATGGATGAGTCCATGAGTATAAGTTACATGATACCCAAACAAAAATGAGGGCATTTTATTAAGCATATCACACAAATAGCAAATATGTAAGCATGAATCTTGCAAAACTGAGCTCAATACCCATCCTCAAATGTGCTAATAAAAAATCAATGTTATATTTGAATATACAGTCTTCTTGGAGATAAAATCATACTTCAAAAATAAGGCTACACCAACAATAATTAAGTTAACAGCCAATGTGATTGACTCATGAGTCAATCTTGCTATTGAACTCACCTTTGTTGTGCCTCTGGGTGCAGTTCACACAGCCCACTTTGTTGTTACCAGTCATCAGCTCAATTGCAGTAAACTGGTTCAAGCAGGAGAGCACTGAACACTCTCCCTCTGCACACTGATACCGTGGTGCAAGAGTTCGATTTTTGGTATCATATTCATCTGTTCCCTCAGGTGATGGAGGTGATAGGATGGGAGATGGTGTACAGCTTGTTACACCATTCAGAACAGCACCTGTCTCATCACCAGCTGCACCACCAGGGCTCAAAGACAGAGTGCCAATTCCACTGCAGATGTCCACAACAGGTGTCTCTTCTCCGACTGACTGGTTGGGTGTGGGTACCATGTCATCTGCCTCACGGAATCCAAAGCGAGAGAATGGCCTATCCTCCAGATCAGCAAAGTCAGCCGAACCCATATCCGGCACGGGGCTGCCACATGCAACTTCCACACTGACATCAGAGGAGGCAGGACTGGGTGCTCCTGTTGGTGAAGATGCAGGTGGTGGAGGCAGAGGGATTATCTGTGGCAGTGAGAGTGTCAGCTCAGACCGCCCCGGGAGTGACAGTGTCGGTGAAGGTGAGTGTGGTGGTGGTGGAGGAAGTGGTATGATGGACAACGGGTCTGCTTCTCTTGCACCTACGAACAGAAAATGTATTAACCAGAAAATATTTACTTCTTTTAAAACATTTACGCCTTTTAAAACCTAGGTCTTTATAACTTCAACTTCACTTTGGTGCAAATTTTGCAAAAGCAACAATCACACAGCTCATTACCAACTGCTTAAGCTTTTTTCTGACATTACTACTAGTTTATTGTGCATGTTACTGTCTGAAGACTGGTTTTCTGCAACTCTTCACATGACTTATGTTTACGTATCTTCATATCGGCATAATACATACAAATACATCCACTGGAATGTGCTCACTGTGCCCAAGCCTTGCTCTCTATTACCAAATCAAATATTCCTTGATGCTCCGGGATATACCCTGTTAACCTAGCCCTTCATTTATTAAGTTGTGTCACAAAGCCATTTTCTACTCATTTCTATTCGTTACCTTTTAATTAGTCATCCAATAAACCCATCTGTGGCATTCTTACGTAACAGCATATTTCAAATGGTCCTACTTTCCTACTGCTTTTACTGTTTATCATTCACTTTTCACAGCATAAGTTGCTCTCTAGACAATTACTTTTAAAGAAGACCCCCCTAATGTTTAAATTAATACTGAATAGGAACTTATCTCTTTTTCAGAAACCATTTTCTTGGTATTGCTAGGCTACATTTTATAATGTTTCTACTTAGGCCACTGTCTGTTATTTTACTGCTCAAAGAACAAAACAAAGTGTCTTATTTCCTTATCTCATTCTCTCAGTATCACCAGATTTAATTCAACTACATTCCATTACTCTTGTTTTACTTTTATCCTATACTTTTACTAGAACCTATTCTCAAGACACTACACATTCAATTCAACTGATTATCTATGACCTTTGCTATCTCTGACAGAATTTCATTGGTAAACGCAAAAGTTTTTATTGCTTTATTTTAAACTTTAATCCTTTTCTCAAATTTCTTTATGGTTTCTTTGCTGCCTGCTCTACGTACAGATGGAGGATGGGCTACAAAGCTACCCCATTCCTTTCTCATCCAATCCTACAAAAATACTCTTAAAATATTCCTGCACAACCTCCAAAATTTCAAAAGTCTGGGCTCACCCTGTATAATAGCAAATACAACCTACAGGATCAAAAACACAAAGCCACCAAAACAGCACATAAACCTGCTTATATGAAAACAAAAATTGCTCACAGTGATTGCATTCAGAATACTCACAAGCGGTTGGAGACCCAGGGCTGGCTAATGCTGAATCACCATTGTTGAGCAATGGCCCCACCACAATGTGCTCATCGTCATTGTAATCAGCATACTCATCACAGAGCAGTGGCGCGCCCAAAATTGGGCTTGAACATCCTGAGTCCTCCCGACCCACATCTGCCTTCTCTGAGCTGTAGCCAGACTCTCCATTCTGCCCTGGTGCCAGTGTTGCTTCTTGCTCCAAGTTATCTTCTACATCAGCATCACTGTGCTCTGCATATCAAACAGACCAACATTTATTTACACCTTATTTCTAATGGCCTTACTACAAACCAAGTTTGTACTAACACTCAACTAAACAAATTATCAAACAACAAACCATTTTCTGCAATTATTTTGCCACTGATAAAAAGTATTATATACAAATAAGTTGTCTGAATTACCAAATTCCCCATACTCACATCCAGTATCAACATCAACACCACACAACTTAAGTTCTCTCAAGTTAGCTTTTTCAGTAGGGAAAATATGTATGTATTTGATTTGTGTGTCCACAAATAGTTCATAAAAATCTCAATTCCTTGTTAAGTATCCTCATCAGTGTTCCACAGATGTAATTCGGAGATCAGGCAATGTTTGTGTAAAAAATTAAAAATCTGTACCAGAAGACTTTTTTTTAAATGAATATTATATAAAACCTTTTAGAACTGCCACTAATATGATTCCAATCAAAAGTTTGCAACTAAAGTAAATATGGAGAAGTTCACTTCACATTGCATATATTTCTTATCATGTCTGATGTACAACTTTTTATTCTGAAGCAATTTTAACACAGTTTTATTTGATATACTCATTGTTTACTTGGAAATTGACCTAATGATCAAATTTTGGGTAAATGTAAATAAAACACATATTGCACAGCAAATGGTGATGCAGTGTAGAGGAACAGAACAATATTGACTAAAATGATGCCCTCTGGCTTTTGCAATTTCATGAAGGTTGAGATAGGAAAAAAATTATTTGTATTTATTTCATAATGTAGTACCATTCAAAGTTTTTGTTTCCATATCGTAATACTAGTCAAAGCTTTTATTCACTACAAATGTGGTGCACAAAAGAAACATTTTCCTGAAAGTGGTACTCCAATCTTTTTTTAAAATTTTTTTTATATAAAATCTCTACAGAAGCTATGGGAAAATGTCTAAAATCAACTTGAGATTGGTGAAGGCCGAGTCATCATCACAATCTGGTTATTGTTCTACTGTATGTTCTAGCAATGACGAGAAGTAATTCAGAGGAGTGTTGCCATAAACTACCATAAGTATTCTTCAAATTAGCTTCAGCCTGCTTCCAAAATGCAGAAATCTACCCCAATAAAAATATACTTCTTCAATTCAAAGAACTGTAAGAACTTATATATACTGACATGTTTCTGCAGGGCTATTCAGCTAAATAAGGAAAGGAGTTTCACTAGCTTAACACTAAAATACTGAGTTATAAGAGAGAGAATGGCTGTCCAGTACTTACATTCATGACGTGAAATTCCAAATACTGCCAACAGATGCACTTAAAAGTAGAAAAAAATATTCCTTGCTATTGGAACTTTTTAATTCCCTGCCTCTAGAAGAAAAGTGAGGATGGTTGGGACAGCTGGATATAAGTGACAGTCACTTTGACACCATACTGATGGGGATTCACCTGTTTTGTCTTTCTTCGTCCTCATAAAGATGCTGAAGAAGGTGTAAAGGACAGCAGGAAGTCAAAGACATTACAATGATAAGCACTGTGCTGGTTTCATCATCAATCCAGAGATGATAGAAGGTATCGAGTTAAATGTAAAGACAGAAAAGGAAGAGAAATTATAGTGGCATGAATAATACAACTAGGGACTAGGAGGAAATTGGAAAACCCAGTGAGTGTGTGCCTGTGTGTGTGTGTGTGTGTGTGTGTGTGTGTGTGTGTGTGTGTGTGTGTGTGTGAGTGAGAGAGAGAGAGAGAGAGAGAGAGAGAGAGAGAGAGAGGGGGGGGGGGGAGAGAGGGGGGGAGGGGGGAAGTAATGGAACCCAAAAGTTAGTTTTACATAGCTCTCTCCCACACTATAATTGAGCTGGCAAAAGCTAATGCCTGACAGTTGCAGTGGGCTGGGCATGGCATAGCTTAACCAACAACATAATGTGATTTTGTAAGCAACTCTATGGCAATGCCTCATGTTGTCACAGCTCTGTAGATAACAATTATTTTTACCTGCAGCCATTTTTGCTTCACACCTGAAAGCTTACAACAGCACAGCAAGCTGTCAAGGATCTTCTTTCTCTGTCTCGACTGTAGCTTATCCTGTGCAAACCGTCCATCCTGCACACACTTCCTGGCATTATCCAACTGACAATTCTTTGATGCTTTAGAATGTATTGGATCAACCAATTGCGTCTTTTAGTAAAGTTGTGTCCTAATTTTTTTTCTCCCAATCTGATTAATTGGGTCAGTAATGCAATCTTTCATCGGGTAAAAAGTTAGAGGGGGGGAGGGGGAGTGATAAAAGCCTATAGCATGACATACTGCACCATACCCTGCGAGAAATATTTCCACATTTTCTAAACTACAAAAGCAGTTGATAACAGTTGGTTCAAAATTATTCACATAATTAACACTATTAATTATTGACGTATTATCTTCATACACATTTAGGTCTGTTGTAATTTGTCTAGATCAACACTGGCCAGAATGGAAAATCTATTATTTTAATGAAGCAGATTTTATACCAAATATTCAAAATTACTTCAACTGGTCAATTTCACAGCCTTAGTTACTCTCCCTTTATTGCACGGAACTATATTCTTCAGAGGTCCTTCTGGCATGCCCAGGTATCTCTGTAATTAACCAATCATTTAGCAAAGGTAAGCTCTGTAATGCAAAGGAAAGGAATTTAAGGTCTTATGTCCCAGCAATAACATAGTCACTAGAGATGGAGTACATATGTGGACTGTACAACGATCGAACAGTTTTGGTTGAGGCTGAAGTTATTTAAAGCAACAACAGAAAAATTGTTTCTGAATGGTCAGCCAAAGATTTGGGTGCCACTCTTCCCAAAGGCAGGTCTAGTGGACTGAACCACTGTGCACCTCTCTCACTACCTTAAAACAGCTTACCTGACTCTCCGGAATTCCTTTTGCTGTTTGTTTCCTCTGCTATTGTTGGTTCAGCTTTGTGTGGATCAGCATTAAATCCTTTCTTTATTTTTCTGGCTTTACGTTGCATTCTTCGTTCTTTTTTCAGCTGATGTTTTGAAGGGTGATCGTCTGTAGAATTCCCACCGAAATCAAATGATTCCATGCTGTTCTTTTTCCTCACTGCTGGAGGCTGAGGCTACAAATGACAATCACAAATATTCTTAGCACTCCTATATATCACAGAATCAGCTAATGATCTATTCACTTAGTGGGGACAGGCTCCTTTCATTACAGTCAGGTAACTTGACAATTTTTTTGACACAGAATTACAGTATCAATACACTTTTTTTCCCTTTTTTACAGGAATCTACCAACTGTGCTAGTTAGGTATACATGTTAAGACTCCCCCACTTGTTCCATGCACCTAGTGTACAAATGAGATGAGAAATGAAACAAACAATCGAAAACTACTAGAAATATTTGAATGAAGTGAATAAATGACATCAAAATTAAGTGATGGCACCCCAGAAGTTGATCATTTATCCAAAGAAACCAAATTTATAACAAACATTGCACTCATTGATCAACATGACGACTACTTCCCAGAGTTAAAGCGAACAATGTCAGAAACTTCTGTTGCATCCCTATTATGAGGTTATCGGATGGGCAAAAAGAAACAGTTCATTGTTGTAATGTACTTACTGTAAAAATAGGCATACTTCTTTTAATTAAAACACCATATACAGTTAACAAAACCAATTAGAGGAAGTCGTCATATTTGAAATTTATATAAAGAGCATTACGTAGTATATACATATAGTAATTTTTTTCTTTTGATCTTCATTTGCAACGAAGTTTGATGAATGTAACCCAACCCCACACATGCTGCTTATTAATATGATCATCTACAGAGGAGGATTATCATTATCTGCCAAGACCTTTAATTCACAAGGGAGATGGTCAAATATTTTTATGGCTGCACATTTTGTTCCTTTTTGTGCAAGAATAACATTAAGTTGTGAACAGTGAAGGATATTTTTCTTAGTGGAGGATATTTTTCTTTCTAGTGTTATATTTATGAATAATTTATTATTTTCAAATACTGCCTGATTCTTCACAACAAACCTCTTGAGACAGTAAATGCATTGCGAGACTTGTTAGCATTACTAATTTTTTTAACAGTTGCTTACATGAAGACTGAGGATGTATACCATTAACATCCTTAAAAATGTTTCTGTGCAATGAATGCTTATTCTATTGTGGAACTGCCCCACATAATTATTCTCTATGACATCAATGAATGGAAGTATGCAAAGTAAGCGAACTTTCTAATGCCTTCGTCATCAAAATCAGAAATTACATGTAGAGCAAATGTTGCAGAGCTTGAGCATTTGAGAATATATGTAATATATGATTTCCAAGTCAAGTTCTGATATGCACAACCAGGAACTTCGAACAGCCAGTTTTACGCACTTAATTTCCCCTATGTTATATTGTTATTGATGGTGACACATCTTTCCTTATACAGAACTGTACGAACTGTTTTTCCCAAGTTCCGCGACAGACTGTTCACTGACAACAAATCAATAACATCTTTGAATATTTTATTTATTGCTCATTCTGTTGTTGAAGCTCTGTTGGGCTAGAGTTTGATGGTTGCATAATCAGTAAAGAGTACAGTTTCTGCTTTATCAGTGTAAGATGGAAGGTTATTTATAGACAGCAACTAGAACTGAAACTTGTGGAATGCCAATGATAAGTTTTGAGAAGGACAAAACAATAGACAGTCTATGAGACATTCTGAGTGGCTAACTTGGACAGAACTGCTTATGAGGTCTAAGCCTCTATTTGGGGCTTGCCCAATACTGTCGCGGGAGTATGACTCGGAAAATATGCTACTAACGATATAAATGTCATTCTTGAAAACAGAAAACAGTTTATCACGCAAAAAAGAGAGTGATTTGTTCACCTGAGCGAATCTACGTGATGACAGACTGAACCATGTTAATGCTCTCAATTATGCATAAAATTAACATTATTCTATCTGCTTCTGCAATGACTGAGAACTACAATTTTTGTCATGACCGGTCATACAGAAATTAATGAGCTAAGTATGCTAACAAATGACAGTGTGAATCTACTAAACTACAGTTAAGGTAGTAATACACAGTGAAAGTATTAAGGAATTTTCAGAAAAAGCGTTTTGTTTTGTTACACAAGTTCTACTCCAAAATAGGGCAATTGTCTTGACAGCTACATCAAATATGTGCACATCCCACACATTTGAAAGGTTAATTTTGGAACTGGATATAACAACTGACACTGTAAAAAATGAATACGTTAGCAACGAGTGAACTGCCTATGAATCCCATACATTAGTCTAACTTATTTACCATGCACAACAGTAGCATTGAATAAGTTCCTGATTTCACAGCAACGGAAGATGGTCCAGTGATGCAAGTTTGGCTGACAACACCTGTGCAAGTCACAGTATAGAACAAGGAGTTTGTTACTAGAGACTGCTGGGAGAATAGAGAAACTGATTATGTTAGTTACAGAAAGAGAGATTGCTGAGAAAAAGAGAAACTAAAATGTTTGTTGTATAAAAGTTAGTGAGACTGGGAGTTATGGTAGGCAAGGTAATCCCATGTTACGTTCACTGTTAGAAATCCAGTTTAAATTTGCAAACAGAGGTGTAGGTGATACCATATGTGAATGCTAATTCATAGCTGCACTCCCCTCACACTCAAAATGCTATTTAACTTTTGTCCTACAAGCAAAAGACTGTTTCACAAATAATCAGGACAGTTCCAATTATGAATACCAACATATGTCTAGGAATCTTTCTTCAATACACTGTTAAGTAGTAAAATTCAATGTGTGGTCACACAAATAGCCACAGACTCACCTTATCGCTATTAATGGGCAGACTGAGATCGAGAAAGCTCTCAATCCGCTGAGAGTGGTGGAGACAGTCCTGGCACTCCAGGGTGCTCACCAGATGCCCCTTGAACACCTGTTCTGGATGCAGCACTAGCTCCTGTGCTTGCATGCCATACACTTTTGCTTTCTTCTTCACCTCCTCATCCACTGATGCTGGATCTGTTTTTGGTGACAGTCCTAATTTTGCCATGATAGTCTTCTGATAGCGCTGTGGAAAAAGTACTGATATATCAAACTTCCAAAGCTGATTTGTTTTAAACTAAATTAGAAAAATAGCTCATCCCTTACATTGATGTGACAGAAGTCATGGGATATTTCCTAATATCATGTAGCATCTCCTTTCTACCAGCGCAGCACAACAACTCAATGTGGCACAGACTCACCAAGTCATTGGAAATCCCCTGCAGAAATATTGAGCCATGCTGTCCCTACAGCTGTCCTTAATTGTGAAATTGTTGCCAGTACAAGATGTCATGCATGAACTGACATCTCAATTATAAGTCATCTAGGATCCAACTGATACAGTCACGAGCCCAGTAAAGGCACTGCAGGCAATGTCGTGCTGTTAGCAAAGGCACTCATGTCGGTTGTCTGCTGCTATAGCCCATTAATGCCCAGTTTCCCCACGCTTTCCTAAAAACAAATACATTTGTCGTATGTCCCACACCGATTTCAGCAGTCATTCCACGTAGTGTTGCTTGTCTGTTAGCAGTGGTAAATCCACACAACCACCTCTGTACTTCATTGTTAAGTGAAGACCATTGGCCTCTGCGTTATCTGTGGTGAGAGGTAATGCCTGAAATTTGGTACTCTCGGCACACTCTTGACACTGTGGACCTCAGAATATTTAATTCCCTCTCAGAAATAGAATGTCCCATGCATCTAGCTCCAACTACCACTCTGCGTTCAAAGTCTGTTAATTACCATTGTCCAGCCAAAATCATTCTGAAAATTCTGACATGAATCACCTGAGTATAAATGACAGCTCTGCCAATGCACTGCCCTTTTAAACCTTGTCACGCAATACTACAGCCACCTGTATATGTGCACTTCACTATCCCTTGGCTTTTATCACCTCAGTGTACAATGACTGACTCAAAGGGAGTATCAAGAGCATTCCTACTAAAAAACTTAATTTTCTCCTTCTTGTTTGAACCTCAGTTGTGTGTCTTGCTCTTAACTAGACAAAATGTCCTAAGATATTTTCACCTTATTTAAAATCTGTCCACAAATCAGTCATTTATCCAGTCATTCATTAATCACAATGGTATGTTAACAGTTCAAAGAGAGAAGGCGGAAATAGTGAGTTCCTTCTTTTGAAATTGTTTCCCCGCAGAAGATCATACTAAGGTTCCTTCTTTCGACTACCACATAAGAACTACAATGACACATGCAGAAAAGTAATTGTTACAACCAGAAACTAAATGGAACTGCTTGAATGAACAAATGGTACAGAGCCTAATGAGATACCAGTTTAATTCTTCATAGATAGGGACTGGAAAAATTTGTTTCAACAATAACACGACGAATAACGCAAATTTGGTGGTGATTTTTAAGGAAATAATGTGAATTCATCAGTTTTTTAAGGAAGTAACGCTAATTCGGCATTTTTTAAGGAAGTAATGCAAATTGGCGTTTTTCAACAAAATTTGTGTGTTTCCAGGTAAGAAGTGTCGTAAATCTAATGATGTTGGTGACATATTTAATGCTGAAACGTTCCATGTTCAACCGTCGCACTACTTTTTGCATTCGTTGTGTCACTGTGTCCTTTTGACTACCAACTTTTGCGAGCACATACAAACGACTACTGTATGAATTTTGATTATTTATTTCTTTTGTAGTGTAAGTGTCACAGCATGCCGCTTCCAAGCAATGGCACAATATAACGTGATGGATATTTTCGTGGTTTATGATATGAATGGATGTAGGTTTGCATGCTAGTATGTATTTTTCTCCATCGTAGCATTATCAACACAGTCTGGGTCTTTGTTATGAATGTATTCAGAAGGAGGTGGGTGTGAACACTGCCAACACCGTCTTCAGCTTATGACTACCATTTTTTACAGTAAAAGTAAAGGAAAAATCCAAAAGTGTAATGAAAGTATGTTCTGCAATAAATGATGTTAACATTTCCTTCTGATTAGAGATCGAAGTATGAAATAAATATTTGGGCGTTTATTTCCGTATATATGATAAGTTCCGAATGGTTGGTGTGGCAGGTATCTTACAGGACAGCACCAATTTCTCCTATGGAAACAAGCAGCTATATAAAATTCATCTTTTAGGATTTTCAGCACACTGGATTAATAAAATGACAGCAACTTGAGTTAACCAGTTTGATGTAGAAAACAGCCAAAGTTGCAAAATTCAGTTACTTTTGTTTAATTGATGACCAGTTTCACGTATCAGAGCCCATTCTCAAATCAGTCAAACAAAGAAAAAGGTGTACTCTGCGATAGCATGCAAACCACGTTAATATTGTACATGCTTGTGTTTCAGCCATTAGTCAAGTTTACAAGCACCATTCATTGGCAGGACAACTGTTTTGCATATGCTCGCTGCCAACCCTCGCGAATAAACAAAATTGTGCGTATACCAATTGCATTGTGGTTTTCAAAGCTGAGTGCAAATTTTTCTGCATGTATTAACTTACCGAAATTTCAATTAATATCAATATGCTTATTTTCAAATTTTGTTGAAATAAGATTCGTTTAAGCATTTACCAGACAGCTTGCCATGCATGGGCAGAGTTGAAATCGTATATAAGTGGTGCCTACTGGCACTTTTGGCTACTTGGAGTGTGGCTGTCTCATGTATAAGCAGTGAGATAAAGCAGCCAGAATCTACCAGAAAAATTTTTCTGACACTGCCAAGCTGCCAGATTCGGGCATGTGCATAGCTTTCTGAGTTAGAGTAGGGGTACACTTCACTCGACTCGTGTTTTGTTTGTGACACGTTTTTCGATCATTTCAAAGCTATTGCAGTCCCCTGTTCAGATACTAATTTTTACCATCTGCTTTTTTTTTCCATTGTATTCTTATTCTAGACTCAGCAATGAACGCATGTGTTCTGTGAAAATGCCGAAGCCTGCAGTCACCGCTGACGAAAGGGTGTGAGAATTTAAAATCAATTGTTTGTATGTTCCCGATACGTTAACAGTGTTTTATAAAATCTGCAATATCACAGTTTCATGGGAGCGTAAAGATTCTATAGGGAAACATGTGCAGACCAGAAAACATAAGAGCAACAAGTTGAAGCAGACCAGTCTGCCAATAAAGTAGCAGTCTAGAATTAGCAGCAGCTTTGAAACTGCAAAAAAGAAGAAGAGCGATTGTGAATATCTGGTCGAAAGGACTGTGGAAACATTTTTGACGGCCAACATTCCACTCCACAAACTGGAGAACGAAAGTTTCGACAGTGGATGAACGAGTTCATGAAGGTGAGCAGTGAGTGAGCAGTGGTGTTACTTTTTTATTTATATTGTGGCTACAGCCTGCCTCAAAATTATTTTGGTGAATATTCACTTTATGTGTACTCCCAATCAGTTCAAAATTGAAGTCTGTGCCTCTCATCTTTGATAAACATTTGTATCTTATTTTAGGGACAAACCATTAACTGTTAAAAAAATAATAATGTTAAGTCTGCAACTGTAAGTTCTAATTACCACATCTGGAGGTATTGAAACAGTGTGTCCCACTCCTTCACACTTATAATAAATGAATGTATTGTAGGGCTGTCAGGAACATACCTAACCTCAGCACTACATATCCTGAAATTTTCACCAAAATCTAATTAGTGAATCTTAAATAATGGTATTAATTTAAGCGTAAGATCTAATTGTTACATATCCACAACAACTTCTTGGTACCTTTAACTTGCTTGGGTTACTGTTTGTAGGCCATTGTTCTAATAACCTGGTGTTCCAATTACTCCGGTTCCCCCTATTTTGCTCTTTGTACAGTATCACATTATTTTAAAGGTTCAGATAACTAACAGACTGTTCTTTTAAGGTGCTGGTAACATCCCATTTTGTAAAGCAAAGAGATACTATTTGCCTACAATACAACAGCAAAGGAAACATGGGGTAATGGAACAACTAGCAGAGAAAGATGATATATTAGCCGACGAGACCACTGACGGAAGAGGCCGTTGTGTTTTGCTGTTTTGTTGAGAACTATTGAATCTTGGAATGAGCAGAAATTTTTGTGGCAAGTGTGAAAGATTTCAATGCAGCCAACTCGACACAATGTGCTCGTGCTATTTTGGGGCTCTTGAAACATATAATATACAGTACGATAATGTTAAGGCAGTAGTGAGTGACAGTGCTAGGTAGATGAACAAATGTGTCGACTCCTTGAAAACAATAATAGGTGATAATTTAATCCATGTTCAATGCTGGGCACGTAAAATCAATCTAATTGCTAAAATTTATTCCAAGGAACTTAGTATGTTAAATACTACAATCCCTTATTTAAAGAGTGCTTTTTTTAAACACTGGAAAGAGGAAACATTTATATTTGCAGTTTCTTCAAGAGAAAAACAGAAATCCAAAGATTTTTCCTCTTCCAGTTTTAACATGAAGGAACTCTTGGCTCTCTACAGCCACTTACATAGCAAAATATTTTGAGATAATGATTGAATTCTTCCACAGTGATGATACGCAAGAGCTGTCGAATGCAGGCATTGAGTATATTATTTCACTGTCAGATAATGATGTAACTAGGATTCTTGAAGAGGCCATGTTTGTTAAAGAACATGCCAGATACTTGATGAGCATGGCTGTCTTCTTAGCGACCTCAAAGCATCCAACTTCACATGAACTTTGAATAAAGTTGAAGCACCTTTAAGTATGCTTCAGTATTGTGGAAAAAGGAATATTTGGCAATGAAAACAGTGAGATTTTAAAAACGATACAGAGGAGAGTGCTTGAGGCAGAAATTAAGGGGGGAATGAAGTGAACTGGACTGCACCTCCAAACAAGATTGTCGACTCTCATGGCCACAGAGCCAAGTAAATCAGTTTTCAAAGCCTTGGATTCTTGTTTTGATCCAAGGACAATAATTCTCAATCCTATTAACTCCGAAGTGGCCAGGATCTTGCAATCTGTACCTGGGATGACTGTTCTTAGTACTGCACATACTCTGAAGGGGTATCAATCTCTACGGAATTTTATTCATAACCAAATGTCAATGTAGTCGGGACATGTTGACATAGTGAAATGTCTGCAGGCAACTGCAGTCGACAATCAGCAATTTGAAACAATCAGCAATTTGCAGCTGCAGGACTGAAAGCTGTTTGGTTGCAGTATTTAAAATATATGTATCAACTCCACACCATTCTGGCCAAGCACAGCAACAGTATATAAATGTTAAAAATTGAAATAATATTCTTTGTTGAAGATACTTTATTGATGATGCGTTTCACGCTTCTAGCGCCATCTTCAGGTCATTCTTGAGCCTCCGAGACCGGCTTCTGTGGTCTTCACAGCTCAAGAACGATATGACGAAGTGTGAAACATGTCATAAATAAAAATCTGCAGCATACTGTTATTTTCATTTTTACATTTGGTATTTGTTTTTAAATAATTATTTCTGTCAAAATTTTTTGTTAAAATAATTTTTCTCTACTTTTGTCTCATGTTTGGCCCACCCTATCTTAGGAATAGTTCCATTTTCAACATAACGCTGAAAAATGGTTAAATATGACAAAAATATATAACTGATAATAGGAAGAGCTTGCCAGAAAATAACACTGCAAAAAATAACACCGATTTTGGCCATAACGTAACATCTATTTTTTCCTGTCCCTAATCATAGATATACAAAAGGATTTTCTTGCATTCTAACAGCAATTTTATAACAGTCTGTTAGAGGAACAAAGCACTTATAGCAACATGAAGATGTGAAGACCATTCCTGTTTTAAAGAAGTGTCATCAGACAGATGCGTGTGACTACAGCCTCAAACACTGACATCAGTAAGAATAAGTTACCACAGTTTATTAACTTATTTGAGGCTAGAAAGCCCCCAACAAATTGATACAAATTTCAAAAACAGCAATTCTATGAAACTTAGCCCACTCTGTTCATCCATGAGATCTAGAAGTCAATGAACCCTGTGTCACACTCAGTGATAGATGTGCTGACCAAAAGCAAATTTCTGTCTGTTGTTTTCATGGCACGGAGCACAAATGTCTTGTTCACTGAGCAGCAGAGAACTTTAATGTCTCTTGGTGGTAATCTATGTCATCAGTCATTTGCTGAGTATATTCTAATCCCCAGTTTTTACCCTCTATAGCTCACTTTAGTACCATGTTAGTTATCACCTAATTTCTTAACAGACAGCCTGTCATCCTGTCCCTTGCCAGTGCATTCCACATATTCCTTTCCTCACCACTCCGAGAGAGAATCACCTCATTCCTCACCCACCACTCCATCTAATTTTCAACATTCTTCTGTAGCAGCTCAAAAGCTTTCATCTCTTCTGGTACGGGTTTCAGTGTCTGGGTTTCACTATCATACAATGCTGTGCTCCAAATGTACATTCTCATGAAGCTCTTCCTTCAGTTAAGGCCTATGTTTGATACTAGTAGACTTATCTTGGCCATGAATGCCCTTTTTGCCAGTGCTACCTATTTTTTTATGTTCTCCTTGGTCTGTCCATCATGAGTTATTTTGTTGCCTAGAGAGCAGAATTCCTAACATTGTCTATTTCATGATCCCCAATTCTTTTGTTAAATTTGTTGCTGTTCTAATTTCTGCTACTTCTCATTTCTTTCATCTCTTTACGATTTACTCTCAATCTGCATACCCTGTAATTATTCTTCACTCTCACTCAGGATAGCAATGCCATCAACAAATCTTATCAGTGATATCATTTCACTGAATTTTAATCAGACTCTTGAGCCTCTTTCCCCTCTCCCTATCATTGCTTTTCGATGTATAGATTGAACAGTAGAGGCAAAAGATGACAGCCCTGTCTTACACCCTTTTTAATCCAGCTCTTCGTTTTTGGTCTTCCAGTCTTATTGTTCCCTCTTGGTTCTTGTACATATTGTACATTTTTCCCCTTTCCCTATAGCTTATCTCTATTTTCCTCAGAATTTTGAATGTTTTGTATCATTTTAAATTCTCAAACACTTTTTTCAGGTTGACAAATTCTACAAACATGTCTTTATTTTTCCACAGTCTTGCTTCCATTATGCAGTACATCAGGAATACCTCTCTACCTTTTCCACTGCCAAGTCTTTTCGTCATCTACAGACCCTCAATTTTCTTTTCCAGTCTTCCATATGGTTATTCTTCCCAGTAACTCAGATGCACTATTGTCAAACTGATTGTGTGATAATTCTAGCACTTTGTCAACTGTTGCTATCTTCAGAATAGTGTGGATGATGATTCCTGAAGGCTGATGGTGTATCACCGGTCTCATGTATTCTACACACCAACATAAGTAAAAATTATCAATATACCGTAATGAATAGTCTTGTTGCCACTTCCCCCAATGATTTTAAAAACTCCAAAGGGATGTTATCTATCCCTTCTTCCTTATTTGATCTTAACTCATCTAAAGTTCTTTTAAATTCTGATGCTAATACTAGATTCCCTCTCCTCCCTGTTGACTCCTGTGTACTGTTCTACCATGTCATTAGACAAGTTCCCCCACCCCACAGACGTCTTCAATGTACTTCTTCCACCTAACTGCTCTCTCCTCTGCAGTTAACAGAGGAATTTCCATTGCACTCAACGTTACCACCCTGCTTTTTTAAAAAATTTATCAAAGGTTCTTTCGACTTTTCTGTATGTTGAGGCAGTCCTTACAACAATCATTTCTTTTCAAATTTCTTCACATTTTTCATGCAGCCATTTAACTTTAGCTTCTCTGCAACTCGTGTTTTTATTTCATTCCTAAGTGATTTGTATTTCTATATTACGGGGAATTTCCCAGCACATTTTTGTACTTCCCTCTTTGGTCAATCAACTGAAGTATCTCTTGTGTCATCCGTGGTTTCTTCACAGCTACCATTCTTAGATCTATGTTTTTCTTTCCAATTACACTGATTGCCCTTTTTAGGTATATCCATTCCTCTTCAACTGACATGCCTACTGAGCTGTTCATTATCATGAGATATACAGCCTCAGGGAACTTCAAGCCTCTCTTCATTCCTTTGTACTTACATATCACTCTTCTTTGGGTACTGATTCTTCCTGGCTAGTGTCTTGAACTTCAACCTACTCTTCATCATTACTAAATTGTGATATGAGTCTATATCTGCTCCTGGATTCACCTTACAATCCAATCTTATTTCAGAATCCCTGCTTCACCATGTTGTAATCTAATTGGAATCTTCCTGTATGTCCCAGCCTTTTCCACGTATACCACCACCTCTTGTGATTCTTGAACAGAATACTCACAATTACTAACTGATATTTACTGCAGAACTCAATTAGTCTTTCTCGTCTCTACATCCTACTTCCAAGCCCATATTCTCCTATCATCCTTTCTTCTATTCCTTCCCCCACAACTGCATTCCAATCAAGCAAGGCTATTTGATTTTCACCTCCCTTTATGTACTGAATTACCTGTTCAATATCATCATATACTCATATCTCTTCATCTTCCATTTGCTAAGTCATCATATATATCTCAACTATTGCTGCTGGTGTTCATTTGCTGTCAATTCTGATGGTAAGAACACTATCACTGAATTGTTCATAGTAACTGACACTCTACCCTACCGTCGTATTCACAGTGAATTGCACTCACATTATACCATTTTCTGCTGCTGTTTATATTACCCTATTCTCGTCTGACCTGACAGCCTTATTTTCTTTCCATTTCACTTCACTGATCCCCACTATGTCTAAATTGAACCTCTAACTTTCCCTTTTCAGATTTTTTAGCTTTCCTACCATGTTCAAACTACTGACATTCTACACTCTGACTTATAGAATGTTACCCTTTTGTCAGTTATTCAATCTCTTTCTCATGGTCACTTCCCTTTTGGCAGTTCCCTATGGAGATCCGAATGGGGGACTAGTCCACAATCTTTTTGTCAATGGAGAGATCATCATGACACTTCTGCAATTACAGGCCACATGTGTTGTGGATACACATTGTGTGTCTTTAAGGCAGTGGATGCCATTGGCTTCTGCAATCTCATGCCTTTGATCATTCCTGATTCTTATGCATCTTTGGGGCAGTTTCCCACTCCAAGGGCAAGAGAATGCACTGAACCTCTATCTGCTCTTCCACCCTCTTTGGCAAGCCCATTGGTAGAACAAGGGTGTCTTTTTACCGGAAGCCTTCAGCCATAATTGTTGATGATTTTTGTTCAAAATTTAAGAAGTGGCACGGTTCAAACCCGAGACAGAGGATGTTCTGATTACTAAACACATACACTGGCCTTAGACTGTGGGTTTGTTAGTGGGTGCAATGTTTGCTGCCACTGTGATGAAGTAATCATTGAATTTGGTGGCCACTAACTTCAAATTATCATTATTTCTGCCAAAGTTGCTTTCTAGGGGATCAGTTTTACTGTGATCACTTATTTTTTATTTCTTATTTGATAAACGATCTAGCTTACCTTATTTGCACTATGTGCTGAATATCGCTGTCCAGCAATCACTATGAGTTCACTAAAGCTGCATTCTACATACTACTCAGCAGCATGGCCACTGTTTTGCCTAACGTATTACTCGGGACACATGCTTCAATTAATTCTCTGATATGAAGATGTCTCGAAAGGTATAGTAACAAGCTGTTAGTGAGAAAAGGTGTATACAGGAAACAAAAAATATGCACAAAGTTGCTCAAGCATTGGAAGATATCACTGTTCCCCAGCCACAGTGGCTGTGCAAGTATTTGCTCCATTGAAAATCCAACCTGTCAAAACTGGCTTAAAAATCAAGCTACAGGTCTAGAACCCATTTAACAAGAGCATGCTGAACCTCAGCATCAGTCCTAAAGTGACTACAAGTGCTGCTTTAACAGACTGAAGAGACAAAAATCACTTTGTGAGAGACCCAAATTGTACAGAGGGTGTTACAATACAGCCCAATGGAAATCTGGACCAAATAACATAAATGAAACAGTGTGGTGTTGGGCACTGTCATTCAACAACACAACACTTTTAAAAATCAATCCCAGTCATTTTCTCCAAACTGTCTTCTGTAGCCATTCTATCACATATCAGTAACCTGCAGCACTCACAGTCCTTCATGGATGAGCAAATCCATCACAGCAGCACACAGTGTGTGTCCCAAAAGACTGAGACATAACTTTCTTCATGGCTCAGAAGTCATGCACATTTTTGAACTTATTTGCGATTAGAAAGTTTCTAACAAATCACCACGAATTTCAAAACCGGCACCTCTATGAAACTTAGCCCA
Source organism: Schistocerca americana (assembly GCF_021461395.2). Lineage (NCBI taxonomy): Eukaryota > Metazoa > Arthropoda > Insecta > Orthoptera > Acrididae > Schistocerca > Schistocerca americana. The sequence goes on from NC_060120.1 coordinate 176,237,345, forward strand.
TTCTGCTCATACATGTGATCAAGAGAGCCACATTTCGACCCATGACAATACAGTCGAGGAAGGGATCAATATCTGCCTCATACCGCATTAAAGTGCACGAAAGATAACCCCAGTTGCTTGGCATTATTCTCATCTGAGAGCTGCCATGGTATGCTGTTGCCACACCATACAGCGAAAATATATCTTCTAATAGTCCAAAGTGCTGTGCATAATATCCACTGCACTGCTAATGGAGATGTTGAGTTTGTGTGCAACTGCAATGATCAGTCTGAATTAGCCCTTCACCATCATCAGAATTGGATGTAGTTGATTCTCCTGACCTTTGCTCGTCTCGCACTTCTGTTCTGCCTTCCTCAAATTCCTGCCACCAAACCCATGCCTGTATTTGTGATATTACACTCACTCTGTAAACTTCCACTAGCTGGCAATGAATTGCACCTGGGGACAATTGTTATAAATGGGAAAACCCTATTACACTGTGTAACTTCGTAATTATCCGTCTTGAAACAGTATCTCTAAGTGCAACAACACAGCTGTCTCCATCTACCAGCAGCGTTCAACAATTTTGATTGCATCTTCAATGTACACATGGAATTCAATTCAAATGTGGTATTTATACACCTGTGAGAGACCTCTGCTACCTTTCTTACAGGGACACTTTCGTGTTATTCCAGACGCTTTTTATATCTAATACAACTATTGTCATGACAGCTAAATCCTTATGCTCACTTTTCCGAGCATGTTGCATACAGCCTGAATTTTCTACCTAATGGAGACATCAACATCTGATGACCAGCTAAATATTATGCTCACTTTGTTTTACAAAGGAAAGTCAGCAATTACGGTCTCAACTTTTCCGGTATTTCTAATGTTATACTGGATAAATGGAAGCAAGGAAAGAAATTTTTGTACAGAGCTTAATGAAAGCAGTTTTCAGATTAAGGACAACTTCATTTAAATCCTGTAAGAGCACGAAAACATGAGTATTATTTGAAATTCGATCTCTCTACATACGGACACAAATGCATTCCAAAATTATCACGCTGTGCACATAATCAAAAAGGAAAAAAGTCCACTAACCCACTCACCTTAAGGTCTTCGGTGCGCACTTCTTCAAGCAAGTGTCTGAGTAACTCATGTGCATCATGCTGATCACCGCCAGCAAACTGTGGACAGCGCTGTGAGAGTTTATCGAGCAGCTGCCGGGGATCTAGTATTTCAACTCGGCCTGACCGGAGCTGGTGCAGTATGTCAACCAGCAACTCTGTCAGTTCCCGCCACTTGCATAGATCACCTTCCAGTGGAGGCTAGAGAAAAGAGTAGGCTGTAAGACCATTTTCGTTCCACAGTGTTGGCTGTGGCATTCTAATACCATAAGGTTGGACAACAACAAACCAAAGAGTTGTGAAAATTCTTGTCCATATGAATTGCAATCAACTAAAAGTTACAAATGATAAAATTGGAGCTATTTCAAAGTAGTAACAAAAACTAACCAGAAGGAACACACACAGAGTATTTGTTTATTTGTAATCTTCTATTAAAATAAATGTATCATATTCCAAAGACAGAATATGTAACAAATTTAAGTGCAAATAAAGAAAAGCTACCACAATCCAAACACTGATTTAAGCAGCACAATGGTGCTCCATAAACTCAGAGCAAACTTCTCCAACCAAACCTTGCAACAAAAATGGAATTTGATTAATGGATCAATGGGACCTTTTTTCTTCCCTTGGATTCCCAAAACACTGTCACATGTTAAAGTCACATTAACTCCAGAAAAAATAGGATGACCAATGGGGGCTTATCGTACAATCCATCTGAGACTAAATATTGAGAAAACAAAATATGGCATCATTAAATTAATAATGAATACTACACAATTTCTTACCAATTTTTCTTCATTTTCCAGCAGTGGGTGGGCACCCCCTGGTAGCTGGAATTTCGCACCTGCTTCTTTCATTTCCTCCAGAACGGGCAGCAAGAAGGGTGTTTGAGCTAGGCACTGCAGGACAGCATTGAAGAAGCAAGTATTTCCCAGATTTTTCAAACCCTGTGACACAAAAAAAGCCATGGGCTTAGGCAAGCATGACAAAAGGCTTTATCCTTCCCTAAACTACTAATAAACTGTCAAACCAACTGTCCACCATACCTATTATGCTCATGACTGTCTTAAATTTTATTGGCCTGTGGTAAACACAAGCATCAAAAATTCTAATCCAGTTATCTTTCCAACTTGTGTGTGAGCTAACTATGTACCCTTCCAAACCACACGATACCACAAGGCAGAGGATGACACAGCAGCCAGTCGACACCCTTCGGCCTTCACAGCCTGGACAAGGAATTCAAGGTGTTATGTAACACCATGAGTTTCTCATCCAAGCCATGAAGGCCAAGGGATTTTGACTCGGAACTGTGTCATCCCCTACATTGCAGTGTCATGCAGCATGGAAGGGCATCTGGTGAGCACATTGCTCTTTGACCATTTTGGTGACTTTCCAGACCATGGAGCAACTACTACATAATCAAGTAGCTCCTAAACTGGTATCATGAGGCACACTACAGAAAAATCCTTGGCAGCACCAGAAATAGCACCAGGTCCTCCAAGTGGCAGCCATCTACAGTGTACACTCAGCTATGGAGGCAGACAAACATTTATAAGCATCAGCATTAAAAACAGATTAGTCATTATAACTTTTTCTTTGTTATTGTCAGAACAAATACTCAGAGGGTACTCTTGTGGCAAGTTCATTACTTGCCTTTCCCCTGTTTCTATACCGTCAAAAATATCAAAACCATCTGTATAGGCAGTTTTCGAAAAGGAAACAGTGTTGCTGTGAATAACGTCACGTAAAACTTTGATATGACATGAGAATAGACATACAATATATCATATATTAATTTCAGAAAACATTCATTAAGTGGCTCGTATTCCCACTAGGTCATAAGCAATCTTTCATGTCCAAACCTTTATGAGACTAGGTTGTCTTCCTTCACCAGTGACTAGTGGCAGTCTCTCCAATTATTGTTATACATCATTTCAGCGTGTCGTCATCTGTGCTTCTCCTTCCATATTTATTTCTAATTGTATAAAACTCATCCACAAATTTTTAAGAAACTATCACAGTCCTAGCCCTCCTAAGTGTTTCCTTCATCTCTTCTCAACGAAATTTCCTTCAATTTGTACGCATCGGTGGCTCCTCAGACCGCCCTATGATATAAAAGGTAAGTATACTTGGAGAAAAGGGGCAAATGGAAAAGAAAAATGAGAGCAATCACTGCAAATAATAATCACAAATTGCCCAGAGAACCCCAACTGTGCTACCTGTAAATGAAGAACATCCTCCCAACTCCAAACAGGTACGCAATTTGTAGATAAAATGCAGAGCATTAGACTGAATATTTCAACTGTGTTTTCACTTTTGCTTTGGTCGGTGTATAGTCTCTTCGTGAAATTTACTACAAAGGCCACAAAGACATTGTTTCAATCCTGTTTGTCTGGACAGAGTCCTCAGATGTTTTGACACATTTAGTCATTTCAAGGCATTACCAATGTTTATAAGATACAGGAAATCTTAACTCTGCCAAATTATTGTCCATTGAATATTCAAAAGTAAGGGTTTCTGAAAAGTGATTGGCCATTTCTTGAGGACAACTATGCTTTACCCTTTCTCCATCTTAATTGATGCAGCTTGCCTGCAGCAACATCATCAGCTAACTATCATTGACTTGAATGAATGATTGCTAATTGTAATAATAATCTAGTTGAATGCCAACATTTCTTGGAACACTGGAGAGGAACAGTTAACAAGCACACTTGATTAAACCTGGGTATCAGCTTCTTTTTTCATAAAACTAAAAGTTATTGAGTTTACAACACTTAAATGGCATGTCATTGAAGATTTCTGTGCAATAGGAAACTTATGAGACAATTTCATAAAGTTAAGTTACACATTATAATGGCAGGCCAAGTAACTTTTACTGAATGGTACACTACACTTCAAAGTGACACAGATACTAAACACTACTTTTTTACATTGTCACCAAGCATCTGTAAACAATGATTGGAAGTTCTGTCAATTGTTCAATTCCGTGAAGATAGAAATCCACTCCATAGTCAAGAGCTATTTGAAAAGTGCTACATGAATGTCCTCATCATCAGACAATCTGCGATTACACCAAGTCAGTTCCTCAACTGCCTGGATATTATTGTCTGTCGGCACCATTTCACTACAGCTGGATGTAACATCACATATGGTCCGTATATTGCCAGAATTTCACAGTGAATCTGTGTACAACAGACGTTTCGTCCACAAGAATCCTACTGTCCCGCATACTTCCACTATGGAGAACATTTTCAGTTGCCACACTATTTCATTCCCCACGGTGATGCAGCTGTTGTCTATACCACAGCGTAACTGTGTTGGAGGAAACAGAACATGTACTCTCTTCTGACAATGCACCACTCTTGTTGTGTAACAGTCTTGGCTTGGGATGATATGCATAACTTACTTATTGAAGCAGTTACACGAGCGTTGAGGGTCGACAGAACTCATCTAGCAGTGTACATCCACCGCTCTGGAGTCTGAAGATGACTCTTCCACAGAGTCGAAACCGGTCACTCACTCCAATAAATAATATTTTAACAAGATTGCGATCAAGACTGTTTTAAATTTTAATTTGAACTACTTTTAAGATCGCTGACTGTTTTCAAAAATTTCAAAAATCCTCTTGTAGAATTGAATTTTTAACTAACGCACAGATGAAAAATAAATTTAACAGACTACATCACAGAATAAAATGGAATGCTTCCCATCATCCTGTAGAGCTGGTACAGTAGTGACATTACAACAGCAGGCCAGTAGAAAGTAAATATGAAGTGCTAACTCTATAGCAGGAACTGAACTTAAATATGTGACAAGCTCTAAACAATGACTGCAAGAAAATTTTCAGAAGTTGGGGTTACATGAAGAGTTATAGTTTGCTCAGTAATTGTACACTGCAAGCTCAGAACACTTGGTGTGTATACAAACATCTGGCATTCTCTCTCCTGCTCTCTACAATTCTGAGTTGTCCATTTATTTTAGAGTTAACAACATCAAGATTCAACCATGAACAGGGAAATGTACTCTCTGTAAGAGACTCAGGGTAAGTTGAGTGGAGTTATAACAGGCAAGAAGCAGTACTAGCTTCGTATCTGTTACTGAGGTCAGAAAAAGTCAAAGATCACGAGAGAACGACAAGACTGATGTCATTTCTTCACTGAGTACAGGTTAAGTGCAGTGCTGCCATAAAACTCTTAAGAAATTAGTGTATACTTTTTCCCCACTATTTAGTGTTGGCTTGACCTCATCCATGTCTATTACAAACATCTCAGCAGATTGCAGTGCACTGTAATCCACTGAGATTATCTGCATACTCAGAAAACAATTTTGTTCAGTAACCGTAGGGGAACTCAACTTACCCGGTGGAGCTTCTTTACAACAAATGAGTCTCAGAAGTGCACCAGTCACAGCCACAATTCTGTCTACAGCATCAAAATGCTAAGGACAAAGGGCTTCAAGAGTTGGATGTACAGGAACAGTCACTTAACAATTCCTAAATTGCTGACAAGTGATAAAGGCTCGTTACTTCTAGCTAATCCTTTTCAGAGACAGTCAAGTTCTTTTATTCTTTCCCACAATATTCGGTTCTCCTCATTGTCTTTGAAGCTATTAGGCACCACTTTTTGTGAAAGTATAATGGCAAGGCCTAATAGAAATTCTTGGATAACAAAGGAGATACTGAATTTAATTGATAAAAGCAGAAAATATAAAATTGCAGCAAATGAAGCAGGCAAAAAGGGATATACATGTCTAAAAAAGAAAACTGACAGGAAGTGCAAAATGGCTAAGTGGCTAAGCAGGAATTGCTAGTGGACAAATGCAATGCTTTAGGTGAAAGACAGATGTAGCCTACAGGAAAATAAAGAGACATTTAGAGAAAAGAGAAGCACCTATATGAATATTAGGATCTCAGATGTCAAACTTGCACTAAGCAAAGAAGGAAAAGACGAAAGGAATATACAGAGGGTCTATGCTGGGGAAACAAACTTCATGACAATACGATAGAATGGGGAATGGGAGTAAGTGAAAATAAGATCAGAAATATGATTCTTTGAGATGAATCTGATGGAACACTGAAAGACCTAAGAGGTGATAAGGCCCCTGCAGTAGAAGACATTACCTCATAATCATTGAGATATATGAGACAGCCAGAAATGACAAAACTACTCCAGCTGGAAATGGGGTCAATGTGGCAAGGTTTGTAGGTGGAAGTATCTGAAATCTGGTGGAGTCCTTCTGCCAGGTAATCCTTGCAGTTCAAAACAACAGTGGTGGAGCCTTTGTCCGCAGGTACGATTATAAGGTTGGGATTATTTTTTAGATGGTAGACTGCAGTTCTTTCTGTAGATGTAAGGTCAGTTTGCATGTTGAGGGATCTGCCATATGGATCCTTCCCACCAACTCCAGTTTGTCTGAATTGCACAGGTGGGAACTTTCCCTGCAACACATCCTATGTTCCCATAACTTTTCTGGCCTCAACCTTCGTTAGTCACTGTCCTCACCCATCCAGCCCCTTCCCTGTTCCCATTCCAGCACTACAGAGCCGTCACCCCCACCATAATATCCCCACCCCTCCCCACCCTAGCCTCCTCCTTACCCCCACCCAGTTACCACTCCCATCATGCACTGGTGCTGCTGCTCGCAGTGTGGTTTCAGTTGCCTAAGACTACAGTCTGTGTGTGTGTGTGTGTGTGTGTGTGTGTGTGTGTGTGTGTTGTTGTCAAGGGCCTTAATGGCTGAAAGCTTTAATTGTGAGAGTCTTTTTGTTATGTCTATCTGCGACTCAGCATCTCCACTATATGGTGAGTAGTAACTTTCCTTCCCGTAAACTGTCAGTTTAACCCATTTCTGCCTAGTGTAACATATATGTCACGGAACAGCCTGTCATTGTTTTCTCTCATTGGCAACAATGCCTGTGTTTGGTGTGGCTATTGTTGTATGGCTTTCAGATAAGGAGGCTTTGTTGTTCATGTTTAGGTAGGTTTCAGTCAGTTGCAAGCATTAAGTGGTCAGTGTCTGGTGCTTCAAGTAAGGAAGACTTTTCCGAATGAGATTATGTCTTGGAATAAGAAGTAAGTATCATTTTTTATCGCAAATTATAAAACAATTTGTTTAAATTATGGTTGATTATAATGTTAAAGTACTGAAATTTATGTTAATGGTTATCGACAAAATGCAATTCTTATTTTTGTGGCTCCAAATACAGTTTTGATGTTGTGTTGCGTATATGTCACACTAGGCAAAACAGCGAAAATAACGATTCATTCTCTTTAGAGGTCTATCTCTCCATGAGATCCCGGCTATTCTTGAAGGGGAGGAAGAAGATGCAACAGATATATTTATTGAACCTCCTGAAGCTAAAGTGGATTTGGATGAAGATTCTGGGGAAGAAGATGGGGGAGGAAACGTCGATAATTTTGGAGCAAGGCAACTCCAGGCTGTTGCAGAAGTGGTTTTAGCAAGTAAAAACAGGTTCGGTAGTGAACCTGAGATTAATTTCTCTTCTGATGACAAACTAGATGAACAGGAAAAGTCACAGATCTTAAAAACTGTAATCAGAGATTGGAAAAAAGACGATCTGCGTAGTGTTAGTTCTGTATTTCCTGAGAGTGATTATAGTAAACACAGAAACTTGTCTCCAGTTCAGTGCTTTGAATTATTTTGGAATGACGAAGTAATTGAATTTCTTCTCACTAGGCTCCAGAAACAGAAACATGTATAGCTCTCTCATATGTCCATCAAACCACAGGCTAACATATTTGGTTATGTAGATTAGAGCATTGCCATCTTGCAATTTGGTAAGGTTGTCACAGTCATACAGCATGCATCTGGCTATCCAGCACACTACTGGTGTATAGCTTCTGAAAAAATGAACTTTCCAAAGAAGTGAGGTCATCTTGTTTTTCCTGGCCTTATCCTGTATCTTAGTGGTGTCAGCATGTTAATCTGGATTTGACAATATTAATGGTAGGGTAGCCAGATGCCCTCCCTGTCCCAACACTTTCCCTCCCACCCAGACAAAATTTGTAAAACCCATGTGTCTGTATAGTGTTATCACATGTAAAAGTGAAAGAACATTGTTGAAGTATTTGCGCATCATGTAACTGAGGTGAGATGTCACTACCAGCCCAGAATGCAGGAAACTACCTAAAAAGAACATCCAGACTGTACGGTGCACTGGCCAACATTGGATGTATCCGATCCAGAACCAGGACGTCGTGGATATCAGGAGAAACGAATTGGGGTTCTAAGGATCGGAGCACGGAATGTCAAATCCCTTAATTGATAGGTAGGTTAGAAAATTTAAAAAGGGAAAAGGATAGGTTAAAGTTAGACATTGTGGGAATTAGTGAAGTTCGGTGGCAGGAGGAACAAGGCTTCTGATCCAACGAATACAGGGTTATAAATACAAAATCAAATAGGAGTAATCCAGGAGCAGGATTAATAATGAATAAAAAAAATAGGAGTACAGGTAAGCTACTACGAACAGTGTAGTGATCGCATTATTATAGCCAAAATGGACACGAAACCCATGCCTACCACAATAGTACAAGTTTATATGCCAACTAGCTCCACAGATGATGAAGAGATTGAAGAAATGTATGATGCGATAAAAGAAATTATTCAAATCGCAAAGGGAGACAAAAATTTAATAGTCACGGGGGACTGGAATTCGATAGTAGGAAAAGGAAGATAAGGAAAAGTAGTAGATGAATATGGAATGGAGGTAAAGAATGAAAGAGGAAGCCACCTCGTGGAATTTTGCACAGACCATTATTTAATCACAGCTAACACTTGGTTTAAGAATCATGGTAGAAGGTTGTATACAAGAGGCCTGGAGGCAGTGGAAGGTTTCAGATAGGTTATATAATGGCAAGACAGAGATTTAGGAACCAGGTTTTAAATTATGAGACATTTCCAGGGGCAGATATGGATACTGACCACAATCTATTGGTCATGAACTGCAGATTAAAACAGAAGAAACTGCAAAAAGACAGGAATTCAAGGAGATGGGACCTGGATAAACTGAAAGAACCAGAGGTTGTAGAGAGTTTCAGAGAGAGCATTAGGGAGTGATTGACAAGAACGGGAGAAAAAAATATGGTAGAAGAAGAACGGGTTGCTTTGAGAGATGAAATTGTAAAGGCAGCACAGGATCAAGTAGCTAAAAAGATGAGGACTAGTAGAAACCCTTGTGTAACAGAAGAGATATTGAATTTAAATCATGATAGGAGAAAACATAAAAATGCAGCAAATGAAGCAGGTGAAAAGGAATACAAAGGTCTCAAAAATGAGATCAACTGGAAGTGCAAAATGGCTATGCAGGGTTGGCTACAGGACAAATGAAAGGAAGTACAGGCATATATAACTAGGTGTAAGGAGAAAAGAGAACCACTTGTATGAGTATCAAGAGCTCCGATGGAAAACCAGCTCTAAGCAAAGAAAGGAAAGCAGGAAAGTGGAAGGAGTATTTAGAGGGTCTATACAAGGCCAATGTATTTGAAGGCAACATTATGGAAATGGAAGAGGACGTAGATGAAGATGAAATGGGAGATACGAACCTGCGTGAAGAATTTGACAAAGCACTGCAAGACCTAAGTCGAAACACGGCCCCGGGAGTAGACAACATTCCATTAAAACTACTGACAGCCTTGGGAGACCTAGCTCTGACAAAACTCTGCATCTGGTGAGCAAGATGTATGAGACAGGCGAAATACCCTCAGACTACAAGAATAATATAATAATCCCAATTCCAAACAAAGCAGGTGTTGACAGATGTGAAAATTACCGAACTATCAGTTTAATAAGTCATGGTTGCAAAATACTAACATGAATTCTTTACAAATGAATGGAAAAACTGGTAGATGCTGACCTTGGGGAAGATCAGTTTGGGTTCCATAGAAATGTCGGAACATCCGAGGCAATACTGACCCTACGGGTTGACTTAGCTAGAAGCTAGGTTAAGGAAAGGCAAACCTACGTTTCAAGCATTTGTAGACTTAGAGAAAGCATTTGACAGTGTTGACTGGAATACTCTTTCTAATTCTGAAGGTGGCAGGGTCAAATACAGGGAGCAAACGAGTATTTACAATTTGTACAGAAACCAGATGGCAGTTATAAGAGTCAAGGGGCATGAAAGGAAAGCAGTGGTTGGGAAGGGAGTGAGACAGGGTTGTAGCCTATCACCAATGTTATTCAAATAGTATATTGGGCAAGCAGTAAAGGAAAAAAAGAAAAATTTGGAGTAGGAATTAAAATCCAGGGAGAAGAGTTAAAAACTATGAGGTTTGCCAATGACATTGTAATTCTGTCAGATACAGCAAAGGGCTGGAAGAGCAGTTGAATGGAATGGACAGTGTCTTGAAAGGAGAATGTAAGATGAACATCAACAAAAGCAAAACTAGGATAATGGAATGTAGTTGAATTAAGTCAGATTAGGAAATGATACACTTATAGTAGTAAAGGAGTTTTGCTATTTGGGGAGCAAAATAACTGATGATGGTCAAAGTAAAAAAGATATAAAATGTAGAATGGCAATGGTAAGGCAAGCATTTCCGAAGAAGAGAAATTTGTTAACATCTAGTATAGGTTTAATTGTTAGGAAGTCTTCTGAAAGTATTTGTATGGAGTGTAGCCATGTTTGGAAGCGAAACATGGACAATAAGCAGTGTAGACAAGAAGAAAATAGAAGCTTTCAAAATGTAGTGCTACAGAAGAATGCTGAAGATTAGACGGATAGAGCACATAACTAATTAGGAGGTACTGAATACAATTGGGGAGAAGCAGAATTTGTGGCACAGCTTGACTAGAAAAAGGAATCGGTTGGTAGGACGTGTTCCGAGGCATCAAAGGATCACCAATTTAGTATTGGAAGACAGCATGTAGGGTAAAAATCGTAGAGGGAGACCAAGAGATGAATATACTAAGCAGATTCAGAAGGATGTAGGTTATAGTAGTTACTTGAAGATGATGAAGCTTGCACAGGATACAGTAGCATGGACTGAAGACAACAACAATAAGATTTTTCAATTGAAAGAGCTATGTACAAGGAGTAGAAGTAAAACAAGGAAACTAATATTCAGATGCACTTCTGTGCATCTCTAAATTCTACTCAGCTGGACAACTGGAAAATATTTCAGCACAATGCTCAGCATGCTGCAATTAAAAATAATAACTGTATTGCATGAACAGTTAATGCACCATGATACAGAACTTTGGTTGTTCTTTAAAAGTACAGTAAATTCAAAGGGAACGTTAACACTTACGTGAGCACAAAGTACCAACAATGTATCGCAGAACAATGATGCAAATTGTTTCAATAAATCAGACACACAGCAAAAAGCCTGCTCAAGAATGTTACCATTTAATGTAGACAACAGACATGAAGAGAGGAAGCAGCATACAATATGAAGAAATGAGATTACTTTCACACAAGATGACAAGCTGACGATTTACAAAGGTATTCGATCTGCTTTACTACGTCTGGTGTTAAATCATTATTTGGCTCAGAGACAATCCCCTTCATAATCTAATGAACCCATATAATTAATAGAAGGCAGTATATTCACTACTGTTCTCATTTCGGTGAGAATAAAATCAGTAAATAACAAACAATTTTTAAAATAAAATATGTGTAATGTAACACATTTTTTTAAAGTGATTACAAAGTATAAAATAATTTCTTCTAGTCCCATACAAATTCATAACCCCATGCAGATAGTTCTGAAAACTTCTGATTGTGCTTTTCAGTGGTTACGAAAATACTTCAAGATTTATAATGAAAAAAATGGGTGCAATTCAATACATAGCTGTTGCAAGAATTTTATACATATTTTCATAGCTATTAAAAATTCACCATCACAAATTTTCAGAACTACCTGAAGGTGTTAGGAACCTATTTGGGGCTAGGAGAACTTTTTTATACTTTTCAGTTGGATTTTAAAATGTGTTACATAAAAAATTGTTTTTATTTATATAACTGCGTTTTTTAGTCTTGTGTATGAAATATCTCAAATGATTTTAAACATACTGATGAGGAGAGACAAGTTACATTTCAGGTTTATTTCTGTATCTTTTCCCCTCATAACATTTGAAATAGTGTTATACCTACCTGCTAATAGTGTATCAATATGTATGTTATTTTCCTGTAAAATAAAATACATAACCAAGTATAACTGATCATACACTACATTTTTTACAAGATTTTTATTTCTTTAAATACTAGCTTTATGCCCATGGCCTTGCCCTTGTACATATATGTCACATATACTGCAGCCCCCTCTCCTCCCCTCCCCTCTCCTCTCCTCCCCTCTCCTCTCCTCCCCTCTCCTCTCCTCCCCTCTCCTCTCCTCCCCTCCCCTCCTCTCCAACCCATTCTGTCCATCTCCTTGCCCCCTCTCTTTGCCAATTTCCTTCTCCCCAGTTTCTGTCGATCTCAACCTTTCCCCTCTTAATATCCATCTCCTCCTAGCACCTCTCCACCCAACTGTGTTCAACAGTGTATATTTCCCTGAAAAACATGCACTACATGTCAATCCTGTAGGCAGCCTAGATGTTAGGTGTTACTAAACTTTTTGACCCTCATCCAAACCCCAATTGAACAGACCAATGAGAAAGTGAGTTAACATTGCATTGTCATCCAGTTCTGAGCTATGTTTAAAATTTCAAGTGTGTAGGTCATCAGGGAGTTAATTTAAAACCAACTGCAAAATTTGTAATGAACAGACAGACAAAGAAGTGACAAAACAAAATTGTTCAAAAATGGCTCTGAGCACTAAGGGACTTAACTTCTGGGGTCATCAGACCCCTAGAACTTAGAACTAATTAAACCTAATTAACCTAAGGACATCACACACATCCATGCCCGAGGCAGGATTCGAACCTGCGACCTTAGCGGTAAAACAAAATTGTGATAAAATAGATAAATAAACTAAGACAGAGAGAAGAGATGACAAAGTAAAGAACAGCTGATACACTTCTGTTGAAAGTCAAGTGTTTATGGCAAAACATAATAGAAATATTAAATTCTATGCACGAGTTTCAAACTGACTGACACACACTTTCACAAACAAAGCTATAAATTCTTACATATTTTCAGTTATTAAAGACTATTCCTGTATCTTGAACTGTCAAATTCAGCTCCTGGAATGTAAACTATGAAGGTTAAGGCTTGCAAACAGCAATGCTGTTCAGTCTCTGTCAAAATCCTTTGTTATGTAAAACATTATACATGAAATGTATACACAGTCGTGAATACGAGTGTCCTAGAATTTTCTCCTTTTGGCAAAAACCTCTATCCAACATTTATTTCTTGCTACACTTTTTCAGATAAATTAATAACATAACTATTGTTCAGATGAAAGTCAAATTTGGAGCAAATGATACGGGATGGAAAAGAAAACTTACACAGTCCCTCTCCATTGCATCCCATAAACTGATACACCTCAGTCCTCCATTCTCAGCCAGTATTTGACTAGTTTGTATGTATTACTGATTTTGCAGTCAATTTTTTTCCTTTAGCATTTGAGAGCAAATTTTAGAAGTAAAGGACTGTTTTTCTTTTGGAAAGAAAACAGTGTGTTTTCTGTGTATTATCTGTATAAACTATTAATGAACTCCATTATAATACTGGCCACCTTACAAAAATAATAAACAACATATGAAGATTACAACTCACCCTCACTCTTGGCAGATCATTCAAAACAGCCTTCCTTATTTGTTCAACAGACGAAGCCACTACTGCAATAGTGTTTGTTACATCTGAAAGTGGTTGGTTTGTATCTGGTTCATTAACCATGTTAACATCACCTGCAATAGAAAACGTCAAGAAACTGAAGCATACGAAAAGCATGGCTCGAAATCAGAACAAACATTTCATATTGCTAAGTCACAATTAGACTTAACCTAAAATTTTTACATTCAAATGTCAACATACGACAGTCCATGAGCAAACCATTATTAAAAGAATTCTTTCAGTACATAAATTTTAACATTTATACTCCTGTGAGGTCTTGCAAGCGTAATTTTGATAAAGAAAACTGCTCAAAACAAGGTTTACACCACTAAACACTTGCATTACACTCTCTTGGTTCTCTTGTGACTGCAAGAAGCACTATGTAAAGCCACTGCATAACTGAGGTAAGATAAACATGCATTTTCAGTGCAGTGTAACTGGAACAATGCAGCTTGTGTATACCAGTCACTCAACATGCCTCCAACTGTCATTTCAAAGTTTAGATCATGTGTACTTTGTCACTTTACAGCAGGGAGAGTTGGGATTACACAAAGCCACTCTCTATACTGACACACTATACAGTGACACTGCTCAAATATTTATAAGATCCGAAAACATTGAAGACCTGATGCCTAGTAGTCACTTGCTGTCAACAATATGAGATGAAAGACTGCTAGCTTCAATTTAGGGATATCTCTCTCTCTCTCTCTCTCTCTGCCTATTATGGGGAAAACACATATACAATTGTTACACAAAATATCTAAATTATTACTCAAGCAGGAATTCATAATACTTTATTTGTTACTCGCAGTGTAATTTCTCGATTACTCATTACAATTGTATGGTTAATTTACCTGGAAATAATTCTTATACGGAAATGTTTATAATTTAATATTCATAAGAAACACATGGAGTTGAAATTTTTGGTGAGCAAATAACTGTGTGTTTACAAATTGGCATACTCATTTAGATGCTCTCATTTTCCTCTTCTCAATGTTTTTCTTTAACTTGCTCTTTCAAAACTTATTCATACTCATACTCAAAGCTCTGTTCTTCCAGAACATTTGAATCTTAAATAACAGTTATTTTCAAAATTCAGTAAAATAGTTTTGCAGCTGGATTTCTTCAGATTCTTAAAATACCCATTTTGAACCAATCAACTTGTTAGTTTGATAATTATTCAATTTGGAAAATTTAATTTTTTTAAGCAACATTGGGGGGGGGGGGGGGGCATCGCCTCTGGGAACACCCTTGGATGTAGAAATTATGTCTATGAAATAGTCCTCATTATTTTGACTCTTTCTGATAACAAAAGTCACAGTTAAATTGCTCTTTTCTTAATTGGGATTTTGTGTCATCTGATTTTGCTCTCTCATATTAATAACTAATATGTTAAACCACACTTTGATTTGTATTCTTATGCACATTTATAATCAGGTTAGCAAGACAATGCTTCAGGCAATCCCTGTCTATCTAGTGAGATGTTCACAGTTACCATATGTCAGTCTGTAGTTTGCACTCATTTCAACAGCATCATGTAACCAGTATTGTAGTAAAGTTAACATCTCTGTGTCAATACTGAAGTCAGTATACGGTTAGTTGTTGAAATGTTCCTAATAAATTAGAAATGAGTTTGCACCTATATGTGCTCAGTAATAAAGTCAGACAGCACCTTATGATCACCTACTAAACATCTCTGTGTGCTACTTGCCATCAAAACCAGACAGTTATTATGCTTAGTCAATAATACTAATTGGATAGTGATAGTGAAGTGACCGTGTAACAAAGTTAATTTCATGTTGTTTGATAGAACTTAACTGTGAAAGCATACTGCAAAAACATTTCTACTCTGTCAAAACACTCAGTGTAGGTGTGTGATAGGTGAGCTGCTCAAATCATCGAATGAAAGCTGATTATCACTATTTCATTGACATCAATAAATGTGAAAGTTTGTGACTTTAAGTCATACAGTTTTGTGTTTGTCATTTAATAACTCATCATTAAACCAAGTAATACAGTAGCAGGAAGACGGACAACAAAGAGAAGTAGCATTACAACCAATGTACAATCCAGGTCAGTAACCTTACATGGTTTAGGGAGCAAGAGAATACCTGGAGCTGAACCTGGATCAATAGCATCATGTTCTCTTGATGGATAAATGTAGGACTTGTTTGACACCTGATGTATGTTGTATGGAGGTGGCTAAGTACCAATATATGTATAAGCTACGCAGTACCATTGGTTTGCAGCAAGGTGGGTCAGACATGTTTTGGATCAATATTATGTACCCATGTCTGACACCTCGTCGCTATCACGACTAATCTCAGGGCTGTCCAGCATTGGGAAAGGAGCCTCCTCCAGCCCAACATTCAACATTTAGTAGTGTTCAACTTCCAAGACAATAATGTATGAGAACACCACACCCACCTTGTGAGCACCTTTCTGCAGAAGACAGGAACCAACGAAATGGAATATCCTGTAGTATCTCTTGACATGAATCCAACTGAGTATAACTGGAACCAGCTGAATTTAGTTGAGCATCATTGCAGGAACACCCCTAAATACTGGATGATCTTAGGAAGAAGCCTTCAAGGAAACATGGGCTACGCTTAGGCAACAACGTATCAACTATATTGTGGATGGTATACCAAGTATGATCCAGGCATTTTTCAATGCAAGTGGTGGATCAACAATGTATTGAATGTTATCCACAACTGATTTCTATTTCACAGATTAGCAAAGTGTACACTTTCGAACAGAGTGCCTTTATTTTGGTTGTTGTTGTTGTTGTTGTCAATGTTTAGTTTCTATTTCACGATAAATGCATGTTTTTCAGTCCTAAGTCCAAAGGCTTATTCTATCATTCCCTGTTGAGAATAAACCTACATAGATTCACAGATATGCAGATGCCGCAAAACTTAGTTTTGAATGGTTTATGCATATGTCAGTTAATTGCAAGTGATGACTGAATGAGGATATTATTTGGAAAAACAGTAACTAACCACAGAAAGGTATTTACATTGCTATTTTCTGTCCACTGCATGCACCCTAAAAATTATAAATATTTTGATTCATATTTTTCATTTTCCATTTCTAAATAGTGCCGAATGTTATCCTAAAAATTGCACACAAAAAAATCAACCTCTATCAACCGTAACTCTGTTGATCCCTCACCCATTTTATGACAGAGACCTGGTTTTCTGGAACATGTCACATAAATAAAGTGACAGACTACAGGCATTGGTGTACCTCAACAAAAAAAAAACTAATCATTCTTAAATTTGTCATAAGATACTGTAATGTAATCCACACTGACCCTAACAACATTTACATAATACAGGGTGTACATAAAGTCCGATAACATTTTCAATTATTTATTGCACACGAACCAAACATTGTACAGACATCATACGTATGTCATTTTGAAAAGAACCACTGAATTTTTTTTTCATGTAGACCACCACAGCATAGTTTGGTAATTTGCTGATAGTTAGCGCTAGTCGCAAACATGGCAAGTTCAGGTAGGGAGCGAGCTTTCTATGTGTTGAAGTTCGACAAAAACAAGTGTGCTACAGCTGTTCAACAGATGTTTAGAGCCAAGCACAGGAAGAAGCCACCAAAAAGGAAGGCCATATATCACTGGCACAACAAATTCGTTACGACGGATTGCTTGCACCCGGCAAAGAGAAGCAGACATCCCAGTGTGAGTGAAGTGAATGTGGAGCGCATACGAGACACACTAGCACGTACGAGAGACATTCATAAGGAGTCCAAGGAAATCGGTGTGCCGTGCATCCTGTGAACTCAAAATGGCTCCAATGACAATGTGGAAAGTCCTGCGACATAAACTTTCTATGAAACCATTCAAATAAGAGCTAGTGCAGAAGCTCAATGACGACGACAAAGACAAACATTTTGAGTTTTGTTCACAGTTGCAACAACTGAATAAGGATGGAGATGGCACTGTTGATCGCTTAATTTTTAGTGACAAAGCCACTTTTCATGCTAATGGGAAAGTGAACAGGCATAACTGTCGAATCTGGAGAACAAAGCATCCACATGAAAGCATTGAATTTGAGCATGATTCCCCAAAGGTAAATGTTTTTTGTGTCTTATCACGTCAAAAACTGTACGAGCCATTCTTCTTCGCTGAGAGCACTGTCAGTGGACATTTCTACTTTGACATGCTGCAGCAATGGCTGATGCCTCAAATGCAATCAGACACTCTCCATTCATCTTTCAGCAAGATGGGGCTCCATCCCATTTTCATCATGAACTTCGTAGGTACCTGGACACGGAGCTGCCACATCGATGGATCAGCTGTGAAGGGGACAGCTGTTTCACGAAATGGCCTCCCCGATTGCCTGATCTCACTCCGTGTGACTTTTTTCTGTGGGGACACTTTAAAGATCTGGTGTATGTACCGCCTCTACCACGTGATGTAGCAGAGCTCCAAGAGAGAATACAGGAAGCAACTGCCACAATCGACAATGTCATGCTGGGATGCGTATGCCAGGAATTTAAGAATTTGATCACCGTGTTGACGTCTGGCATGTCGCTCATGGTTCACATATCGAATGTCTGTAAAAAACTTTCAGAGTTTCTCTTCAAAATGCAATATGTATGACATCTGTACAACGTTTAGTTCTTGTACAATAAATAATTGAAAGTGTTCCCAGACTTTATGTAAACCCTGTATAATTACTCCATCTTAAGATCCCCATAACCTGAAGGTTCACCTTCAGTACTGACCAACTGCTATATAATGAAACTCTCTTCACTTTCAATTCTTTCAGTAGAGTTTAACACTCAACAAGTGGCAGCAAGGGGACACACATACAAATGTATTTAAGTTTCCAAGTTTTTGAAGCTAGTGGCTCCTTCTGGCAGACGAGCTGAAAGAGAAGGAAGAGGAGTGAAGGAAAAGGAATGGTGAGGTTTAGGAAATGGGCATAATTTGGAAAAGTCACCCAGAACCCCAGATCAGGAAAGACTTACCAGAGGGGATGAGAAGGAAAGGCCTCTCCTCCTCATCCTGTCTGGTACATCTCCCCTTGACCTGGGGTTTTGGGTGCCTTTTCTGAACTCTCCCCATTTCCTAAACTTGACCGTCATTTTCCTTCATCCCCCTTCATTCTCCTTCAACCTTTCTGCCAGAAGAAAGAGCCGCTGTCTCCAAAAGCTTGCAAATTTAAATACCTTTATATGTGTGTTCTCCTGCCACCGCTTCGTGAGTAGATTTTTTATCAATCCAATTCCATAATATTTTCAAACATTATTATTTTCCTTTATATATTTCAAAAAATTTCATAATTAACAAATTTCTTTTATTAGAAGTTTCAGGTCAAACACAGTTAATACCTAGCCATTCAAAACTGCTCTACCCTAGTTACAGTTGCCCATCAAATTGTAGGTTCTTCTTTACATGAATTTAAAACTATTTTCGCTACCTGTAATTTCAATTAACATGCTTCTTTGCAAATGTTTAAGGTACATAGGAGAGTCAGTAACCACTTTCTCAAATTTAACCATACCTGTGAAAAGCCAATTTCTGCAGATTTGACTTAAAAGCACAATTGTAATATTCACATACTGTTTTTTTTAAGGGCAGTGCCACTGCTCCAGCTCATGGCCACTTTAGGCAGCACCGAAAGAGTCGATGGCCATTTAAAAGCACCTAAATCAGCCATGGGCTGAAGCAGGACTGCTGATGTTCATCCCTAAAAGAAGCCATGAGTGGGTAGTACAAATGTAGTCTTAAGCCAAACTGCAGAAATTGAATCTACTTACCGCTACCTCAAGTATGGAAATGTGCCTCTGTTCATACATTAAATTTTCAGTATTACCAAATTAAAATACAACAATGGATGTACTTCAAAATAGTGTATTTTATAAATCAATATCCTCTACCTCTCTCTTTTTCTTTTTTGCAAGTCACCCTATGGAGTAAAGTGGTACATACATATTGCATCAGATGCACCCAACCCCTTTTCCAATTCCACCTTGAATTGTTACATGAGAAGAAAGACTATCAACTGCATAGACCAGCAGTTCTCTAATTTCAAGATCATTCTCACTACATGAGAAGTATTCTGGAGGAAGTAATATGTTTTGTTGTCTATTTGCAATGTGGGCCTTTGTGCCTTTATAAATATGGCTCTCGCCAATGCAAAATACTTTTCCATTATTCCCCATTCTATTTGTTAACTAGTGGGACTCTTTCATAATGACTAAACAAATTGTAACATGGTATTTCCTAAGCAGGAGTGAATGCTATAGCTGCCATACCCTCTTTACAAAGACATAAACTAAATGTATGATTCAGTAGGATATTTCCACGTGGAGGGATGAATAGATGATATGTAAATCAGCACTTCATTAACAAAGTGAATAAATGTAATAATTATAAATTACCAGTACAGCTAGTCACATCACTAAATTATCCTTCACTTCTACTGTTGTCCCATTAAGTGTGATATCAATGGCACATTTATTATGCTGCAAATAAATGTGAGAAAAACTACATCAAAGTCTTGGTGCAGTAAAAAAGTCATCAATATTAGCAGTTACGAAGAGGGATACCAGGTTTCTTGACAGCCCTGCACCATAGGTACAGCACGAGACACACCCACTACTTTCAGCGCTGTGGTCACCTCTCACCAACTGTGGGAAATGCTTGCCCTTGGCTTGCGATGGTAACAGTTGAGTTGTGCTTCTCTTAAATTGGTGTCCAAAAGCATGTAGTGGGAGAGCTGCTGATTTTGAACAGTGAAATAATAAAGTTACCAGCACGGTGTTGTCTAGAGTTCAGTTCCCTCAGTCCATGCTGATTGTTGTCCCTGTTAAAACATTCATTGCTAGCTGTGCCAACATGTGAGCTGTTTTTTTATGAGGTGAGCCTGGCTCATCATTACCTTCCCTTGCAACATACTCCATCCTCTCAATTTTGGTTGGCATGACTACATGTACACCCTTAAAATTTAAAGTATCCTTTACCCATAAATAAGTGACACTCTTAACACAATGAAAGCTGTTCTGCTAGGCCAATTTCAAGTATGTTCCGACCAAGGAACTAAATAAACTCTTTTTACTTGTTTTTTCTTTATAAATATGATTATTTTGTACGATGAATAACTGCAGAGGGAAGGAGATAATATATCCCTTGTACGTCATGGTAAATACAAAATCCACTATCATTTAAAGTATAGTACACAAAATACATTGAATTCCTTGTGCAAAGGAAAGATGATATTAATTGCCATTATACTGGAACAGCCTCACATCACACCACCTCTTCCCAGAAGCCTATCCTTCCCCCAATTTCTAATGTCTCCTTTCTTCACCCCGTATTACCATAAACTCCATTCTGAAGCTTCTCTATTTCTTCTGTTAATCCCATCTGGTTAGATCCCAGAAGCACAAACAACATCTAAATAAAGATTTTTTTATGTAACATCTTTCCTACACCAATTGCCCTACCCTAGAATTCATCCCATAAAACTGAGTATGGCATCTCCTCCCCATCACTACACTTGAACAACTACGCCACCTTAAATCATTCTGGATAGCCACTCCCCTTTACTTTATGACCGAGTGATTTCAGTGACTGATCACTGATCCCACAGTCAAACAATGTTACATCTTTTCACAGTCATATGACAATTTCTTGAAGTAACCAGATGCTGCTTTTGCTTCCAATAGTGTCTCATTAAGAATGTCATACTGAAAAGAGGAAGGCCTCAGATATGGCCAAACGATTCGGCTCATATTTGGTAGGCCATTTGTGTACAGCCTAAAAAGAAAGACTAAGCTATTTTCCTCATCACCCCTCTGTTTTTGAGAAAACCACCCCTAAAGTTCACGACTCCCAATCAACTCAAAACTGATGGAATTAATAGATAATTGAAAACTGTGCATTTTTCATCATATATGAAGTCCACAAACACATACTTTCCTAGAAATCAAGTAAAGAAATTATTATGACTGTAGATTATGTAGGCATAAGGTATACGCTGTTCAACAAAAGCATCGCTGTCTTAGCGAGCAAGCCATCTGATTGGTGAGCAGAGAACCTACGTTCAATTCAAGATGCATTCAGCAGTTCTTTTTTTCCCTCCACTTGTATTTTTCCACACTGAAATTGGTAGTAATATGAGAATTAATAAAGTAAGTGAATCAATAAGGAATAATAACAAAATAGATAAACAAATTTCTCAAATGACTTGGGTTAATAAAGACCTACAATTTTAAGCATTGTACAAAATCAGTTCCGAGTAGCACTGCTGCAAATATGAGCATTCGATTCACATTATAGCATATGGGAGAAAAGCGAATCCTTGTTGCAGTTGATAGTGTAATGCATTCATACACGAAAAAAATACTCCATCACTGCAACTGGAAAATTTTTGCCTAGTGTTTTCATGTGCTTATAAAAAAACAGGGATCAAAGTGATTGATATAGAAGAAGTCAATCGTAAGCCAGACATGTTAAAAAATTATTCACATCACTTGCTCCAAATCCAAGAAATTGAGAAATACAATTTACAAAAACATATCTCATGATCATTGTAAGCCCATACATTCCTGATGCAGTGAAATCCCTATTTCACTTTTTCATGTGGTGTGGACTTAAAAAATGCAAAATTGAAGAAAATGCAGAATCAAGGAAAAAGTTAAAAAACAGGCCAAGATATGAGCAGAAATACATGTAATTGTCATTTACAATTAACAATCACAATCCTCTCCAATACTTAGTACAAAATCTGTCTAAGTGAAGGAATTAAATGTACAATATCATGTTTACATATTAATTTGTGATAGTGAATTTTCTCAGTTCTTGAAAAATCACAGATGTGCAACAGCACATAAAAACTCATCAAAAAATTGAAATTGGTATCTGCATAAACATAATAGAGCTGTTTTCAGACAAGCTACAACCACAAATTATTCACTCAAAATGTGCATTTTTGAGGGTTCACCCTTTGTGATCACCTAGAAAAAGGCAAAAAGTTTATGAAGATGTTTGAAGTAAACCAAAAACATCACAGCAGCTAAGTGGTTAAACCATAAGCATAGATGCGGACATCTGCTTAATGACATACTTTGTCACCATTGCTGTTATTGTTTAATGCTTTCCCTGTGGGCCCACTTCATATGCTCACTGCCGTTGAAGTGTTATTTTAGATTTGAGGAGAGAAACAGATATGTGAAAAAATGAGTTTACGTCCCCAATTGATATTACAAGCTTATTAGAAGGGGGCTCTGTGAAATTTCTGTTCGCTGTGTAAAATGTAAATTTGAAAGAAAGCTCAGGTACAACAGTTTCACTTCATGGCCTCGATCATTGCTGCCAATCTCTCTGATCTATAGTATGTGGCATCTGCGGTGCAAAGTATATACTCGAGTAGTGTATGTAGTTGCTGCAGCTGTACCATGTCAGTTTTGAACATGGAAGTCATTAAAATGTGCTACTGCAAAACCTTTGTTCTATTTCTGAATGACATCTGTCACAGCTCATCTGCAAGAAAAAGTGTATTTTCAGCACTTCACAGAATGCTTTCATCCCTACCTGCACCCCCTTTCCACATATCCATTAGGCGAGCTAATTTTGTGTGTGTTAGTGTGGTGTGGTGGCTGCACTGGCTATTAGGTGACTTAACAAGTCACTAGCCGATAAGAGTTCACTAGCTGGAATGGGCGACGTTTCCTCAATTATGATCAAGCGAATTCTTCAAGACTCAGTGTTTGAATTTAAAAGGTTGACAACTGATACTGTTGCTAATGCTGCAACCTAGCAGTAGTTGTATCATAATTGTGCAGTGAAGCTAAACATTACAAGTTGTGTTGGCAACACCGATTGTGGATTACGTCAGCATTTCCTCTCTCACAATTCAGCTCTCCACAAAGACCTAAAATATTCCCTTAACTCTGCCAAAAGCCGTGATGTGAAACATCTGTCTTTCGTGCCGCTTAGAACTCTTTGAATCACATCAAAAAGGGATGAAGTCAAGTGAGACATCAAGAAATGAGGTAAACATTACTAGGAAGAAATGTAAAATCAGGGAATTTTTAGCATCGATCTTATGGGTTTTTCACAGAGGCTACGAATTTATGGTGCCGAATCATGAAAATCTTCAAATCATTGAATGTAAAATCGAAGTTCCACTGTAATAACAAGTTTTTTGATAATGGATTCCTGGAATGAATAAACTAATACCATAATGTATGACAACATATTTATAGATGGCAAGGTTGAACCAACTTGCACAGTAGAAGTAACACCACCAAACTGCACACCTGTGTGCCAACCATGTGATGTTTATTTGTATCACCAAATTTCAAACTTTATTTCGTGGCTTCAAACTTGCAGCCTGCTTCTGAAAACCTACCAGAAACTGCACAACTGCCTGGATGGAATAACAATTCACAGTACAATTCATTATCAACTTTCAGCACCAACTTTTCAGGCAATGTTATCGTATGCCTGGTATGAATCAAAATTAATTCTATATATTAAATGTTCTTGATTCTGCAAGTGGATTTGGTTTGAATGTTTATATGACAAGTACTACTGATCAAGTTATTCCAAGTTAACTGAGGACATGTACCAGAGTAAATAGTGTATGGAGGTTCAACGCGATTAAATTTTTAATTCTTTACTAATGCAAGTCATTTGCAAAATTGAAAAAAGAACAGCAGAATACATGTGGGAATCAAACACAGGTTCTCTGCTTCCCATGCAGATGCCTTAGTCACTTCCCTTGCAGGTTCGTAAATGGCAGTCATAAAAGTTTCTTCCCTCAATTTCAAAGAGAATGTGTGTATGTGAACCCAGTATATTATTACGAAAAATGAATGTTCAGTTTTCAATTACCTATCAATTTTGTCAATCCTGAATTGACTGCAGGCCCTGAACTTTGGAGTGGTTTTCTAGAAAATGCAAATGTATCTCAGTCTTTTTTTTGCTTTAGGGCACAAAAACAACCAAGGTCATAAGCGCCAATGTCATAACCTTAGAACACTAATAAAAAACGACTATATGTTAAGCCCAATCGATGGAAGGAAAAGAGCTACTAACAAGGACTCTCTCTTGGAGAAAGGTCCACAAAATACACCACAGATACTATGGAGGTGCCGAATCAAAGATTAATGTCCCCGCCATACTGCTGTGATGGATAAAAAGTAAAATGTGGTCGACAGCCCGCGCGTTGTTTGCTAAAACTGCCAATAACTGAGACAGCAAACATACACTAGAAAGTATGCAGTTGCAAAAGGGGCATTCGGTAAGGAAATGGCAAACCGTCAAAGGTTGACAACAATGAACAGAAAGAGACATCACCACTTAACAAATGGCAACGGCTAAAAAGACAAAGCCCAATATGCAACCCAGTTAAAATTCTCTCTTTGCAGCGAGAGGGCCGAGAGGAGGTTGGCCAAGCCACTGGGAGAGGTTTAATTCCCCAGGGCTTGTTCCCACGAAGAGAAGAGCAATCGTGATGCCAAAGTGACATCACCTGCCAATAGACGGCAACATGGAGATCATCTGGAGGAATGGAAGAGCTAGCAGGTCGAGATAGGACGACTGCAGCAGGCCGAGATAGGACGACTGCAGCAGGCCGAGATAGGACGACTGCAGCAGGCCGAGATAGGACGACTGCAGCAGGCCGAGATAGGACGACTGCAGCAGGCCGAGATAGGACGACTGCAGCAGGCCGAGATAGGACGACTGCAGCAGGCCGAGATAGGACGACTGCAGCAGGCCGAGATAGGACGACTGCAGCAGGCCGAGATAGGACGACTGCAGCAGGCCGAGATAGGACGACTGCAGCAGGCCGAGATAGGACGACTGCTGCCTTGGCAGCAGCGTCAGCAGCCTCATTTCCTACCATACAGATGTTACCAGGAACCTACATGAACATCACAGTGGCTCCCTCAACAGTGAACATGTGGAAGCTTTCTTGGACCCATTGCACTAAGGGATTAACTGTGTGCAGCGCACAGAGGCTAGAAGGCCACTAAGAGAATCAGAGCAAATGACACAATAAAAAGGCTGTGTCGCCGATTGTAATGGGTGGCCTGATAGAGGGCGTAAAGAGTTCTGCTATAAATACTGAGTAGAGTTCTGGAAGCCGATATCAAAAATGTCGATGCCAAAGATACAAGGCACACCCAACACGACAGTCAGTTTTAGAGCCTTCAGTGTGCACGAAGACTGTATTGCTAAGTTGTGAGCAGAGGTCAAGAAACTTACAACAATAGCTCAGATCTGGAGTAGTTTCCTCAGGAAGTGAATGAAATCCAAGATAAACATGGGCCGCCGCACAAAGCCAAGGAGCTGAAGGGTTCACACCCATCAGGTAGTGAAGTTAAGTGCCGCAGCTGTAGCCATAAGTGAACCCCTGGAGGTAACAGAGAAGAAGGGCGTACCAAATACTCGTGGTCAAGGGAGTCATTGAAAAATAGGGCACAGAATAGGTGGCCAAGTGTAGTAGACAAATGGTAAGCAAGGAGGACATCACACTGGTATTACAGTGGTAGTTTGGCAGCTTCTGCATCGAGACTCTCAACCTGGCTAGTGTTAAAGAAGCCAGTGGCCAAACTTATTCCACAATGGTGGATAATATTAAGACTGAGTAAGATGGACGGACATGCAGAGGAGTCTAGTTTCAAATGGACAGGGGACCAGTACAAACAGAGGAGGGTTGTTCGATCTGCACCCCAGGAAGTACCATTGAGGACACACAGGGCAATGAGGAACTGGTACAATGTGTAGCCAGGTAAACCACATGGGAGGACCAAGAAAGTTTTGCATCAAACATGAGTCCCAGGAATTTTGCAGTTTCAGTAAATGCAAGAGCAACAGGCTAAGGTGTAAAGACGGTGGAAAAAAGCTATTGTGCTGCCAGAATTTCATACAAACTGTTTTTTCAGTGGAAAAGTCAAAGCCATTGTCGATGCTCCACAAGTGAAGACAACTGAGACATCAGTGAAGAAGCCACTCAAGAAGACATGTCCATGGAGAACTGCAAGAGATCGAAAATTCGTGAATGAAAAGGGAGCCAGAGATGCCTGGCAGTAGACAGGCCATAATAGGGTTAATGTCTATAGCAAAGAGGATGACATTAAGATCAGGACCTTGAGGCATCCCACTCTCCAAGATAAAGGTGTCTGAAGTGGCTGAACCCAAACGTACCTTCAGGCCAGCTTAGAGTCTTCTATTTTAGGATATATACAAGTGACCTGCCAAATATCAGCCGAATCGGTTGACCATGTCTGAGGGCTTCCCCTCAGTTCTATTCTGCAAAGTCTGCTATCCAAATGTAACCTGCACCAACACTCCATATAAATATATTATTTTTACTACACAATGATTGGAATTGTACTGAGAGCTTTAAACAAGTCAAAAAAAAAAAAAAAAAAAAAAATTGCCACCAACTGGATCCCTGCTGTTAGAGCCCTCTTTACGTACTGGAGCCACCTGAATTTTGCTTTGTCTCTAGTCACCTGCCTCATGTACTAGCTAACTGGAACAGCTGTTACTAGAAGGGGAGCTAGCTCTTCAGAATTCCTAATTTACTTATTATCTTATTAGATCTAGCACAATTTTCTCTACCAAGTGCCTGAGTTGTCTTTTAGTTTTACATTCTCTTATTTCTGATCTGTTATTTTTACAGTTGTGCAACAACTGAAACAAGAAACTTTTAGGATATTTTTGGTAATGCAGTTGCAAAACTTTTTGACATTAGCAATTTTATTGGTTTTCCACATGGTATTCCACTCCATCATTGTACACATTATACAGCAAATACATCAAAAAGTAACAATTTATATCTTGATGCTTACCATTTAAATGTGGCTCCTTTGCTGGCTTTGGACATTCTAGACGCTTCAAGAACTCGACACATTCATGTACTTTCTTCCTGCAGACTGGATCTATTTCTGTGCCACATTCGTAACACCTAGAAATGAAGTTTTTTTGTTAGTGTCAATATTTAAATGAGATGCTGATATTTTAATGCAATTTCTTTTGTAACTTCTATTGACACCCTACTGATTCATATCTACTAAAGACTTCTGCAACCATGACCTGGCAGTAAGCTGTTTTTTCAATGTGGTGCCTGTCAGAACCAAATCTGTTGTACACTGCCACCTCCAATTCTACTACTTGTCATTTGCAATTTTTAATAGTTGAATCTTTCTGTTCTCCACGTTGGATACTCATCATCACGCTCATTCCACATGTGGCTATTCACACACCATTACTGTTAACCTCTCACCTATTTATACAGTCACTTCCTCTGCAATTACATCTTACACCTTCTCCCCAATCCTGAGTAACTTCTTCCGCCCACCTAACAGCAAACACATGATATTTCACTGTTCCCAACACAACATATGTGTTAGACTAACATAAGTGTAAATATGGATGTGTACAGGTGTGCAAATTTGTTCAGTAACGTAAAAATTTGGAAGCCAAGAAAATTTGCTCATCTAGTTGTATGCTTATACTTCTAACCACAAAATAAGCTGCATTAACTTGGTGAAAAATAGATTTTTTTTAAATTTTTTTCTAGCACTGTATACATAGGTTAAAATTTTTGATGACAAAATTGTGTAAAAGATATAAATTCCTTTTTTCATCTAGGATGTATTTATTAGCAAACAATGATTAGCTGATTTTAGTTTTAAGCCATTTTTAAGTGGATCTGTGGTTATATTGAAATGGCTTAAGCAAAATCTGGGACTTGAATCTGGATCCCTACCTTCTCTCTCTCTCTCTCTCTCTCTCTCTCTCTCTCTCTCTCTCTCTCTCCCCCCCCCCCTCCCTCCTCGAGTGTGTGTGTGGGGGGGGGGGGGGGGGGGATGGAGGCACGCCCGCACGCGTCACACACACACACACACACACACACACACACACACACACACACACACCAATTTCAACCAAACTTGTTAAGATTTTAGTACCCAGAGACAATCGATCATCATTATTTATGAGAATGGTGGCAGGAGTGGGAAAATAGTGACATGTAAAGCCTCTTTTACGTAAGAGTGAGTAGCAGTGAACACAACTGTACATAAATTCGAAGACAGTTTACAGTGTTCATTACCACTCACTCACACCTGTCAATGACCATTTACATTGGAGGGAATGCCAGAGACCATGAAATATAGCGTATAGAATGCTAATACTACGAAATCTGCAATTTATTTATTTATTTTCAACTGCCTTATAGGTTTCACTTCATACAACACACAAGTTATAGCCACAATACAAATCTGGGGTATTCAGATACAATTATTTTGGATAGTAAGAGCGCTATTTTTGAGAAAACATGCAAAATGGCCTAAGGAAAGAAAAATGTAGGCAGCTGGGTTTTTATTCAAGTGTGAAATGTGTGGAGGTACTGCATTTATCACTAAATTGCACCTCCAGCCTTTTACAAGATAATTCTAAATCCCAGCACATATGTTGGTTGACACTTTTTGCTGGCTTCCATTGCAACAGAAGAAAATTTAAAAGCAGAGTACTAATTACTGATTAGCAACACAACCTCAAGAAAAGTTAGTAATTATACAGATTTTTTAGCAACTGAAGACAGTTAAATTAATATCCTAACAGTTTCGTACTTTAATAGTAGGTACACCTCTGACAGTTCTGGATGTCTGCAGTAATATATACAATTTGCAAAGCACTTCAGGATTTTATTAAAATATGCATGAGGAAGACAATCCCAATAAAATACTATTAATAGAAAAAACAATGTACAATCCAGGATAGAATGTAACATGTTATGAGAAGGAAAGTTGCTACTCACCATACAGCGAAGATGTTGAGTCACAGATAGGCACAACAAAAATACTTTCACACTTAAAGCTTTCGGCCAATGGCCTTCGTCAACAAAACACACACACACACACACACACACACACACACACACACACACACACTACTTGATAAAATCTGCTATGTATTTTGTTGTAAGGGAGATAGAGAGAAAGCAATATTTATTTATTAGATAGTTCCACCAAAAGCTTCTAAAATAATAGCGATACATCTGTGATGTAATCACAGCTATGTTGAATGTGAGCCGTGAGAATAATCAGAACTTTCATATATATTTAATTTCACATTAGTCACATGGAATTTATTATCTTTCTTATGCCCCCACTTTCATCTTTGAGTGCTTTGGTGACTTCTGACCAAGTATTCCATTTTCCTTACCGATTCTGTGCTGTGGGTCTCCTGGATGCCACAAGCATCTGTAACACCTATATTCTTCTTGTTAGCAACATAACATTCTCTTCTAACCAATCCACTGCTCATACAACTCATGTTCAATAACAAAAGTAGTTGTGCACAAAGTATCAAATGAATGCTTACTGTGCAGCAAGCACGCGCTGTAGTGGAGAGTGCATGATCTTGCTTAGGTGGTTCACTGACAGATCAACACTAGCGGAAAATGGGTGAATACATGAATGCGAACTAAACATGACCAAATGCTGTTTGCTCATGCTCACTTACTATTTACACCAAAAAGAATGCTAGTTTGCTTGTGTTTACTCTGGTGTAAAGTAGACTTGAGCACAAGCCTTGAACACATGGAGAAATTTCAAGGAAACTTGGTACATACATAACTCAGTATTTGGAGAAGTATGCAGCTGATGAAAGATACACTCAGCAAATTTTAATGTTGTGCAAAGGTCTGGACGAGGTGACATGTAAAAATAATCGTTAACAAACTACATTATACCTGGATCAGAATAACAAAGTGATTGATAGTGAAGTACAGTTGAGTGTGGAACGTTGTGATGTTGCTCCTTAGCCGGTGAGTGTGCACGGATTATGGTTGTAACAGCAACAGCTGTGCGATTCCTTATTGGACTATCTTTAATGTGTGGTATTGAGTTCACTTTACAGGATCGTTATAGCCTTGTGGCTTAACAAAAGTACTTCCATGTACAAAATGTAAGGTAACAGGGATAATATGGAACTCTTTCAAGTAATTTAAAATTTAAAGCACAGCAGCAGAGATAATATGCTGGGCAAAATAGACCGGAAAATACTTGTTTTGTGTTTTGATGGGCGTTGTAGTTCCGTAGCATAGTGTTTTGGTTTTCTTTTAATTGCAACGAATTATATAAGTGTGGTGATAATTTGTAAAATTATATAATGTATTTAGATTTAAGTATTTAAATATTATAAAATATTGTAAACGAATTGTGGCCATGTTTAGCGATTATTTTGACTACTGTGGTGTCATGTGACCAAACTCAGGACTGTGGATATGAGCGGGAAAATCGGGGTCTTTTGGTCGTTGGCCAGTGTGGTGGGGAGTTGGGGGCGGAAAAGTGCCGCGAGTGCAAGCATGGATGTGAGTGTATGGGTGTGAGACAAACAGTGTACGAATTGCACCGATTATTGTTTGTGAACTTAAAAATGCATGGCCACAACGTTAAAGTGTTTCTTTTGAATAAATAAGTTTCAATCTGAACGTGTATAGTTCAATTCACTGCTCTTCAAAAGCAGCCATATCTGACTCAATAGTAGGGGCACAAATGCAACCGTTTACTACCAACCCCCTTTGCAGATGAGCCACGTGAAAAATAGGTAGTAAACGAGCCCGAGTTTAGTTGCAAAAATGACAATGTGTCCCTAGAACTTGTATAGCTCAACAAAAGAACCAAGAAGCGCACTGATTTTACAATAACCAGAATGAATCATGTTCAGTTGTCATATTCGATATGTAAGGGGTGTTAAAATGGATCTGAATCATTCATGCAAATACAATAACTAACAATATTGAAATAACATAAACTGCTTGAGTACTTACCAATCACTGTAGCATGCACGTATAGTTTTATACTTGTGCAGAGGATTATTCCTTAATAATGAGAAGATTTATTGTGCAACTGCAGTACACGCCATTTGGTCAAAAATAGGAAATACAAACACACACAAAAAAAAAATATTAATTAAGCCAGAGGGTAAATGCCACCAACTACAGAATCACTTTCTTCCTCGACACTGTCATTATCTGACCTCCGGTCCATTGACGAGCCACTGGAGCTGCCCAAGGATATAATTATATTTTCAATATACACTCTACACTCCCTTCACTTTTCCATGTTTCTTTCAAAACAGCGTCTGTGTGACATACAATATTTCTCCACTTCTCTGGCGTTATTTGCGCCACTGCATCATGATGAAAAGAGTCCAAGTTTGTTATGCATGTTTCTGTCCTCGTCCTCTTTGCATGTGTGTGCAGTTTAGATGAACCAGCTCTTCCCCCTTCTGCACAGTATTTCTCCTTCCAAATTTTGACGGCAGTATTTTTGTGAATCTTCAAGCCGTCTGCTGTTCCTTCAACTACCTTCGTTAGAGGCAATACAAGCCAGGATGTTAGAGGCATATATTTCTGTAAAGTACGTATCATGATGTACGTTTTCAGTTATTCTTCAAGCCATATCTTGTACCCTGTTATGTGGATATTCTACTGTGAAAAAATTAATCGCAAAAATTTCGCCGGGCCCTTTTGTACGTTTTAACTCTTTCATGTGCATAAGTAACATAGACAAAGCATCAAGTACAATATTTTCAGAACCTTTCATTTACTGTATTTTAATGTCATATTTCTGTACAAACAGCATCCACCACAGTAATCAACTATGCAATCATCGACTGCTCATTAAAAAGGATAAAGCTTGGTGATCCGTATATAAATATATTTCTGACCCCCTTATTAGTGTTTGGAATCTTTGAATACCCCATAATAGTTCCTTTTCTGTGGCTGTAAAGTTCAATTCATGTTTGTCGAGACTCCGGCTAGCAAAAGCTATAGATCTGTGATCTGTACTTTCCAGACCCCACTCTCCTTGGAAAAGTTCTGCTGCTATCCCATAGTCGGATGTATCTGTAGACATTTTAAATGGCTCACCCGTAACCGGATAGTGTAATATGGGTGATTCGACTAGTGCTCTTTTTACATTTTCAAACACATTATTGGTCTCTTGGTCCTAAACCCACAGTATTCCCTTCCTTAATAAATGTTTCTTGAGTCTTTTAGCTCTTGACTTCATATATATCATCTATAGTACCCGGCCATTCCAATAAATCCCTTCAATTGACTTATGTTTCTAGGGGGTGGACACTCCTTAATGGCCTTAATACGTTCCGGATCTGGTCTAATTCCTTGCACTCCTATGATATGTCCTAAAAACTTAAGCTCTTGCCCTGCAAAGTGCGATTTAGACAATTTTACTGTAATACCTTTTTCTTTAAACCTTTTCAGAGTTTTACTCAAGGTCAGGCAATGCTCTTCCCAAGTAGATGAGATTTCGAATATATCATCTACATATATTACTAAAACCTTTAACAATTCCCTTCCTAACGCCTCGTCCAGTGCCCGTATAAACACAGATACTGAGATATTTAGCCCGAATGGCAACATATTAAAATGATACAATTTCCCATCAAATAGAAACACTGTATCTTTCTTTGATTCAGGATGTATTCGAATTTGCCAATATCCAGCAGTCAGGTCCATCGTGCTAAAATACTGTGCTTTCTCAAATTTGGACAATAATTCATCGATGTTAATGTGTGTGTCTCGTTCCGTCTCTATGTGCTTATTCAAAGTACGAGCATCTAGTACCAACCGCACATCTCCTGCAGCCTTTTTTACTACTACCTAGTACTACATTCTACTACAAGGAGCATTTGAAAAGTCCATGCAAAGTCCGAGTGATGGCACCACCAGCGCATATCGAGGTCATGTTTAGGTAGTAGCATCTTTGGAAAGAACGCACACCAAGTTTCAGCCATATTGGTCTATTTCTGTGTGTTTGGCATTCGTGTGAGTCAAGGAAGTTGAGTGATTGTCAAAAAATGGACGAAAAAGATTTTCATGTCGTGATGAAACATTACTTTATGAAAGACAAAATGCCTCAGGAGACTAAAGAGAAGCTTGATAAACATTATGGTGACTCAGCACCTTCGATTAGAACAGTTTATAATTGGTTTCAAAATTTTCAGAGTGGCCACATGGGCACAAGTGATGCTGAACGTTCTGGACGCCCTGTGCAGGTTACAACTCCAGAAATCACTGATAAAATCCATTATATGGTAATGGATGACAGAAGAGTTAATGGGTACATAATATTTTGCATAAACGTTTGCACATGAGAAACCTGTCCACAAGACGGGTTCCGTGATTGCTCACGCTTGACCAAAAACGGAATCGTGTGAAGTGTTGCAAGAATGGTTTGCAGTTGTTCAGGAAGAATCCGCAGGACTTTAAGCGTCGTTTCATTACTGTGGATGAAACATGGATGCATTACTATACTCCTGAGACCAAACAACAATCTAAACAATGAGTTACCAAGGGAGAATCTGCACCAAAAAAGGCAAAGACCATTCTTTCGGCCAGAAAGATTATGGCGACTCTTTTGGGGTTCACAATGGATAATCCTCATTGACTCTCTGAAAAAGGGTAAAACTATTACAGGTGAATATTAATCATCGTTAATGGACCATTTGAAAGCTGAGGTGCAAGAAAAACACCAGCAATTGGACCGCAAAAAAGTCCTTTTCCATCACGACAATGCACCAGCACACAGCTCAGCAGTTGTGGTCACAAAATTAATCGAAATAGGATTCCAACTCATTTCACATCCCCCTATTCTCCAGACTTGGCTCCCTCGGACTATTATTTGTTCCCTTATTTGAAGAAATGGCTGGCGGGACAAATATTTTATTCAAACCAAGAGGTGATTGCAGCAACTCATAGCTATCTTGCAGACAAAATGGATTACTATATTTTATTTTAAATTTACATACATGGTCACTAATACTACCCGGACTATCAGAAAATACCATTTCATATTCCAATAGAATTTTAGATAAATCTAATTTTTGTTCACTGGTTAATATTGGCAATTCGTTTATTTTGTTTTGTGTGTCAGCACGGTGTGATACGTGACTTGCGTTATCAATCACCGGTGACAATCTTGCTGTAGCAGTTAGTCTCAGACATCGACTCTTAGTTGTTTGTTTACTAATATAGCTGTCCGTCACAAACTTTACACAATATTTGTAGTCACCTTTTCCAAAACAAAGAAGATTCTCCTCAAAATTCAATATGATGTTCAATTCTGATACCCAGTCTAAGCCAAATAACACATCCCTATTGATATTTTCTACTACTAAGAGTGTCTGATGAAATGGGATATTCCCAATGTTGCAGTTCACCTGGGTCTCATGTTTTACAACTTTGCTCTTTGTTCCAGTAATACCAACTATATACACCCCCGTTACTGGTAATACCGGTAAGTGATATTTCGTTCATAGTGTGTGAAAGAAAACGCTAGAAATAAGTGACACTTCACAACCGGAATCTACAAATATATTAACTTCTCTACTTTTCCTATTATTATTGGTTGTGGATTAATGGCAGTTAAGCTCGGTTCTTCCAGTAACAACCATTCTTTTGTTGGTATTTTATGCATGAAATTAACATACCTATTATAAACCAGGCCGCCTAATGTATTTCTAAGACTTGGGCCCCGACCCTAGATCCAGATCGCTCTAAGTTAAATTGGCCTCATGTCTCTTCAAATTGCTATTATTGTTATTACTACCCCTACTGAAATTCTGATTTTCACTTTGATGCATGTTCTCATTGTGGTCTTTTTTTAAGGCATCAAGTGTGTCTTTAAAGGATAATAATTCTTCTACGGTTTTCCACCCACTACATAATATATCCTTCCTTGCGTAAATGGGTAAACATCTTATTAAAATTCGCACCAACCCTTCTTCTACTAAGTGCTCTCATTAAACGACAGTCAAAATACTTTCGCATCATACCCCACAAACTGTTGTAATACTTTGGGTCCCAAAAGCTGGATATTAGTTTTTCCTGGGTGCATGCTGACCAATACTTCTCCTTAAACTTTTTCTGGAAGTCTGCCAAAGACAAAAAATTCTCTACGTTCACTGTGCCCCACTCTGAAGCTTCTCCTAAAAGGTACCCCAACGCAAATTCAATCTTTGTTGAATCTTCCCAGTTTTTTGGCAAGGCTCAATTAAACCATTTCAGAAAATGAGTAGGATGTACTCCCTGTCTGGCTTAAACTTTGGAAACTGTCTTGATAGTCCAGAATTTGCCCCTTATTGAAGGTCGGTCTTTACCTCACTGGTTAACACCATGTTAGGAGAAGTCACCTTCTTGTCTACCTTATCCTGGATAAGTTTGAATTATTTCCATAAATTATCTATGGCTCTCTTAGTATCATTAAGTTCTGAAGCTAAATTTGAAGAAATATTGTCGGGAGTTACCCTCTCGGCAACTTTTCGGTCGATTATTTCCTCTACCTGTTCCTCCAGATTACTTATATTTACTATTGTCTGAAGTGACTAGTTTCCTGTTTAACATTTCGTTCCAAGTCATCTACTTGAATACTCATGACTGCAATTTGCAATTGGACCATAGGTATTAATTTATCCTGTTTGTCCAAACTCTCCTTTAAGGTGTGCAACCTATGCTTTACAGCATCGAATGTAACAGTGCATACACTTTGAAATGATCCTAACTTTTCGTAAACTTCAGTTTCTACATTATTACATTTATCTACAATATCAAATTCTAGTTATTTAGCCAAGTCCTGAAATTGGTTATTCTGTGCCTGACTAAAGTCAGTGAACAGTTGGTTTACATGGATAGTCAGGGAATTACTTAATTCATTCTTTAAATCTAATTGCAAACTCTCCACTTCATAATTTAAGGCATTCAACTTAGCATTTAAAACCTCACCCTGTGCTTCTAGTTTTTCACTTAAAGTAGCACTTAGTTCCTTTCTTATAGCAGCTGAATCTGCCTTCTGTTGCATCTCATCTATCATTTAACTGAGTATTTACTGAGTCTTAAATTAGACTTAGTTTTGTCTTAAAGTAGCTGAATTTGAACTCTGCGCTTCTAATCTAGAATTTAATTGTAAACTCTGAGCTTCTAGATTTTTACTTAAAGTAGTAATCTGGGCGCTTTGAGCTTTGATTACATTCACTACTTCCGACAGTCTGGCATTTCCCTAGTCACTCTAATAGCTGTGGCTGGTTCTGCTAGTTGCTGTTCTTGATCCATATTCTTTCTACTTTTGGATCAAGTTATCATTAAAAAAAAATTCACCTCTGAGTAATAACTATGCCTGCCCGGTTAGTCGTGTGGTATGTCGGCGTTGCTGCACAAACAAGTTCACCACGCAGATGTACACCACCATTACTCTACCACGCAAACACAGGGGTTACACTCATCTGGTATAAGACATACCCTGGAGGGGTCCACCGGGGGCCGAACCGCACAATAACCCTGAAAGAGTGGTTCAGTGTGGGGCGGCGGAGGGGTGAAGTGGACTGCGGTAGTCGCTGTAGGGTTGTGGACCACTGCGGCTGTGGCAGGGATGGACCCTCTCTGTCATTTCTACACCCCCGGTTAACATACAATACAATACAATAATAACTATACTAACAGTCTGTTATTGAACAGTGTCCTTAACTTCACACTCAGTTAATTGTCTTTCACATACAGTTTTAGGCTGCGTCGGTGAGCAGGTGTGGACTCAGCATCGGTGAACAACACAGGCGTCGGCAGTGTCAAAGGTTGGTTTCAGCAACAGTGTCAGTGAACAGATTTGTAGTCAGCACCGATGAGCAGCAGCTGGCGTTGTCGGTGAAAGTTGATGGTTACAGGGTCCACGCCCCCACAATGTGTGCAAGTGCTGCTTACTCCCCACACTGGATCTTCGTCGTCGAATAGTTTTCGTCATAACTCTTCTTAGTCTAAACTGTTGACACTTTCCTTGCGTCTTTTCTTGTATGGTATTTATTAATTTTCACTCCTTTTTGCCGTTTATGCAGAATCCAACTCTGTGAACCATTTCCCTATCTTGTTTCTAATGGTTGCTATGGCAACTCACAATATCCTTTTATCTTGATTTCGTTTCGAAATTCCTCTTTCTTCGAGTTCTTATCACATCAGTCGCCACATTCTAACGGCTTCGGCGACAAGACAAGTGAAGCAAAGCTGAATTGCTAACTTCATACTTCTCTTACTACAGTTGACTTACTTGAAACTTTTAGCCGATCCTCTTCTCTGGATATGAGACTGAAATCTATCTCCACAACTTCTTCTCCGAAGAAATAATGCTGGTTAGAGGAACTAGCAAATATTCTCTCTCTCCCTGGAAATAACTCTGTAACCTCATACTTTCAGTTCAGTTCAGGTATATTTTTATCTCCACAAGTTTCATATAAACATACAAGTTATTGTAAGTCAACTATGACGACCCCCAAAACAACACAATTAAA
The DNA here is from genome assembly GCF_021461395.2 of Schistocerca americana. Classification (NCBI taxonomy): domain Eukaryota; kingdom Metazoa; phylum Arthropoda; class Insecta; order Orthoptera; family Acrididae; genus Schistocerca; species Schistocerca americana. The sequence continues at coordinate 176,275,542 of NC_060120.1, forward strand.
CATAATCACAATTGCCTGGTTTTAACAACCAAAAAATTTATAGAAGTCCCCTGCGTCTTGCCTTGTTTAGATCTAAAGATATGAAGTTAGTTAAAAGTCTATATTCAAATGTTCGTTTTTTAACAACAATCACATATCACATTCACTAACACAGCAAAGAGTAGCATTTAATTACTCCGTGTCCTCTCCTACAGCGTCTGTGGCGCTTGGGGGAACACTCGTCAGTGCCGTTCACCTGTTGCAGCTCCTGTCTTCCCTCGATCAACATCAATCCTGCACACACAGATATGTGTTGTGCAGTAAATGGGTTCTCTCTCACACTTATCTTTAAAATATCGCATGTTCCAGGAGGCAGAAGGTCGAGTGGTTCAGAATTTACGTGTAAATTCTCGAAGCACTACAATATTCTCACACATTGTTCATCTTGCGTAAAAGGAAATTTACTGTGAAAGTAACACTTTTTAAACCACCATTCAGAATTTTTCCCATGACCTGTTGGAAACAGGTTTGTTCCATCAGTTGCCAGAGCGCACCAGATAACAGGCATCACTGCGCTTGCGCAATTACAATGACGTAGGAAGCCTGTATGTTCGTACGTGTAAAACATTAAAAGATCTTACCTTATGTCATAAAAGAAACAAGACATCAGAGGATAATCCAATAGTATCAGAATTTTGTGAAGCATACTAAAATGCATAAATCGGCTTAAAGTGCACATTGGTATGTCCAGATTCCCAATGAAGTAGGCTGGTTTGCTGGAAGTAAATTTTCTTCAAGTACCAGTACTGTATTATCTCGTTTGGTTCCTTATTATGGCATAACGCCCTATGTGCTAGAAGATGAAAATGTGCACTAGAAATGCAGCAAACAGTTGAAACTAGCCAATAGTGTGGAATGAAACACTTCATTTCAAATAAACTGACTGCCTCAGTGGAAAAGATTAATGGAAGCCAAATTTCCGTAGCAAACCGGGCAAGAAAACTTCAGTGTTCTACAAGGTGGTTAATGCTAATAATACATTTTAGCCTTCCGTAGTTATGTGGATGTATTTTAATTCATTCGATAGCTCACGGACACAGAAACCCATTCTGTTTTTATTTGATGTGAGAGCATTAAATGAAGAGGAAACAGCAAAACAGCAAAATCACTAAACGTAAATATGGGTCACATGGAGACTACCCACCTCCCCACTACAACTCAGATCATCTGCGCATCAGCCCCGGATTTACGATATTCCCCCTCCCCCCCTCCTCTCCGGCCCCAAGCAGTTGAAATAGGACTTTCCAAAAAATACGTACATTTTGTAGCACACATCTTTCTGAAGAGTCTGATACATAAAACACATATATGTTCGAGGAAATGTAAGATATGTTATTTGGTTTTAGGTGTGCCAAAGTGCAGCGCCATGCCTCTTCACACAGTATTCTTCTATTGTATGTCACTGAATTTCACTATCGGAATTCAAACGCATATATTTTGTAATGGATGCCATTAAACTACATTCAGGGCAGGTTTGACATCCTACCGCTCTTTAAAAAAAGCTCGCAATTACTACTGGATAGGATTATTTGTAGCTGGGAGAACAAGAGCTCTTCAGAAAATTTGCACACTTTATTGCCTACTAGCTCGTAACTTGCTGTTTCGTGTGACATAAAATTAGATAAAGGATACATAAACCAGTAAAGACAAGAGACAAGCAAGACAGTAGACATTTCTTCAATCCTTAGGTCCTAGTACAGTAGACATTTCTTCAATCCTTAGGTCCTAGTACAGTAGACATTTCTTCAATCCTTAGGTCCTAGTAATTTTTTCTCTATACTCTTGCTACAGCTTTACATGGGGTGCTTTCCTTTCTGCAAAAGAATCTATGACCTCATCAAAGTTCGTCAATGTTTTGCTACATCAAAAATCGAAATGTCATTGTCTAATAGTGAGGTAGCTGTCAATACAAATAGAACCCAAGACTCACATGGTTTCTCAATCTGATTATGTTTACTTTGTCACTGTATGCTAGATAAAACAAAATAGGCCTTTCTAATATTGCAGCCACTGTAACATACAGCAAATAAACGAGACTGTTTTGGCAAATATGCTCATTTTTATAACACAGCAGAATATAATTCACAAAGTACCAATATCAAATGCCTAATATGCCTGGTGCAGTTTGCGACCCCCCCGTCCCCTAGATCGAAGCCTGCTGCGTATGGGTGAATCTGGCAGCTTGGGCGCGCCACTAAAATTTTTCCGGGTAGCATCTGACTGCTTGCTGCTACTGCTTCCACAGCTAACAGCCGCACTTAAGTTTTATTTCCATTTTTTCTCTCGTTTATGTTTCATTGCTGCAGTATTATTCTGCAGTATCGAGGTACAGTAATTTCCTTTTTGTGTTCTTACAAGTTATAATAAAAAAAATTCAATTGGGAACTAAAATAATGAAAAATTTCCAGAATTCTAAGAAATTCCCAGTTTTTTCGCAGATGAAAAAATTCCCAGGTTTTTCCCGGATCTCCCTGTTGTCCCGGGTCACATACACCCTGGGAGTGCTCTGATAGGACGAAGCCATCTCCAACATGTGAATTACCAACTATCAAGTACTTTTAATCAAGCTATAGGGGTATTTTACTCCCAACTGACAGCAATATTTTTCCTTAGTAAGCCACATAATTTCTTAGTTTGGCTGAAATTTCTACAGGCTTTCTTTATAATAGTAAGACACAGATCAACCAAGTTCATTTTTACACAATAGATAGAATTCATACCTTTTCCTATATTATATAAGATCTGGATTTAAAAAATTAGCAGGTGTTAACTCACCAAACCTAACCATAGACACGGCCACTGCAGGAACTAACTTGATGACATGATTTACCATTAACCTCATTAATAATATTATTGAAAGGGTAGATTGTTACGATAGAGAGGAGACATGGCATTGCAGACAAGCACAATGAAAAGACTGCTATACATTTAAGTTTTCAGTCAAAACTCCTCCTTCTGAAGTAGGAAAGAAACACAAACACATTCTCACAAGCACAATTCACACACATGGCTACTGCCATTGTCTGCTGTGGCTGATTCCATCCTGAACTTTCCATTGTTTGTTAACCTCATTAAAATGTGTTGACAATGATGAGGAGAAGGCAATGGCAGTGATAATATAAGTGAGGAGATGTGCAACCAAATTTTGACAAGCAAAAGTTAGATATGTCAATGGTATGCAAATTAGGGAAAGAGGGTCACGACGTTGATCTGATCTGGATTCAAATGGCTCTGAGCACTATGCGACTTAACTTCTGAGGTCATCAGTCGTATAGAACTTGGAACTAATTAAACCTAAGTAACCTAAGGACACCACACACATCCATGCCCGAGGCAGGATTCGAACCTGCGACCGTAGCGATCGCTCGGTTCCAGACTGCAGCGCCTAGAACCGCACGGCCACTCTGGCCGGCCGGTCTGGATTCAGGTATCTGCCCCAAAGCAGAAGCAAAATCCATAGAGTAAGTATGTTGGTGGTAGGAATAATTTTGTTACTAGTTAAAAATTTCTGCAATACAGGGAATACCACCTTCACAAATTTCAGCCTCTGTTGCATAGAACTCAGCTTCCAGCCTTAGAAAAAATTTTGAATAACTGTGTTCCCTCTATGGGTTCTTATTTCAAAAGGGGCAGAATAGACAAGTCGTCATCTGCAAACAAGCAGACATACTTGCAATTAAGATTTATTACAGTCTATTTTGACAGAAAAATGAAGCATAAGGATTAAAGCAGCCAGTGGATTATTTAGAAGAAATATTGTTTCATGCTGATTTCAATGAAATAGAGGTTAGCAAAGTGACAATTTGCAAGAAATACTGTCATACAAAAGTGACAATGTTTTACTGTAGTGCATGCAGGCTCTTACATAACAGCCAAACTCTGAACTATCATATGGAAATGGGCAGGAAAAATGTAAAAGACAAGGAAAGCAACACTTTTGACTTTAATCAAGGAGCACCAACCTCCTCCTACTCTTTTTACTGACAAAATTTGCAAGAAAATTGAGCCACCACACTGGTCGGGAACATGTACCCTCACTCCCAATCTGTAGCAAAATGGAAAGCCTCATCTAAAGGCAGGTTGTGTGTGCTTCTTGTTTACTGCACTAGATTGTTACACTAAGACTGTAGTGTTGTATCTGGTTAGAACAATGTTGGCCATGGTGTTGGTAAGATGCATGAGCCATTTCACTGAAGAGTTTGGCAACCAAATCTTACTGGACTATGGACTGCAATGTATGTCCCAAGTTTGGATCTGTGTAACATCTAACAGTGGGCCCATCACTGTATACAGGAGAGGTGTTTACCATGCAGCAGCCAATCCTGTCGAGAGACCTTTCTGCGAAGTTGAAAAGCCGACCCAGCTACACTGATGAGGAAAACAGGTGAGCCAAGTACATCCCACAATCTGAGAACACAATAAACATTCTAATCCATGGCCGGTCACAGGACGAATTAATGTCAGCAAAACATACAGCCACACCCCTTAGAGACATGGAAAAATTATCCCCAGCCCCAGATGTGACAACAAAAACCGCTCCCCAGAACAAAAGAGGTAAGGAAGCACTACGGAAAGAATGGCTCAATGGCAGAACTGCCAACAACTTCCATAAAGATAGAGGACATGGTGTTGATTGGAACATTTGTGGCTCAGATCGCCTAGATAAACAAGATATCCAAATTCTACCTCCTGTTTTTACGCCCTTATCAGGTAAAAAAGAAAAGGTGATCAGCACTCACTTGTACCTAGTAGTAGACACTGGCTTGAAAACAGATACCCAAAATAGCAATCTAAAGGCTTTCATCCACTAATGGATCCATTTCTCAGAACATTCCTGAAATTAACATCAAAACCAGACATTATGTTTTTAGTTGTTTTGCTTTAATGTTGTTTTGTTTGTGGTTTGTTAGAAGTTTCTTATTTCTTTGGTTTCAACATTTCATTGACAGGGAACAGCAACTTTATTTAAATTCCTTAAATCGTTTGTTTATTAATGGTTCTGTCAACAGTTGCAGTTATTTATAATTTGATCAGTTTCAAACCCTTACAGGTTCATTTTCATGCCTGGCCCACTGAGGTTGCATTAACAGTGCCTATCTTAATAATAACATGTTCGCAGAATGAATGCTACAATTCACACATCCCTCTTACCAAGTCAAACTCATTTTGACTTGCTCATCCTGCTAACATTTATAGAGCATGTGTTGCCACTCAATGTTATTATTAAGACCAGGCACTGTCAGTGCAGTCACAGTGGGCCAGACTTGTCAATGAACCTGTAAGGGTTTGAAACTAGTCCTCTAATAAATTACCACAACTGTTGACAGAACCATTAATAAACGCTTTAAGAAAATTTTCCATTTGGTGTTTATTGTCCAAACAAGGACTGTGTTAGTTAGATATATTTAAATTTAAGATTATAGGCTCTTGACGGCAAGTAGTTCCACAAGAGGGATTCAGAGGCAAAAGGTAAGAAACTTCCTCTGCTAGTAGAGGCATCACAAGTATTTACGAGTGAACTCTGTTTCAGTTGTGAAAGAATCTGGAGATACAGACATTTGTCCTCAAGTAGGAATGGTTTGGCAAGAATGGAAACGACTTGGATCTGTTCTCCTAGTTCAGGATACACCCTTCAGATGTTTGCCATTGCATGGTGTGGTTCTGACCGGTGCACCCTACTCCTTTTCTAAGTACCAGCCAATTGCAGATTGGACTGAAGGATCAATCTATGTCATTGATTGTCTCCAGATGAATACACAGCTCATTCTAACCACAACCCTGAGGTGCAGTAAACATCAGTGCAAGCAATGTAAACCACACCAGTGGCAGCTGCTGTGTAAGAGTACAAGAGCTTGCGAACACCCTAACTTTTGACACCTTGCAAATTTATTGGTTATTTTTCTTTGAATGATGTTAAAAGTAACGTAGTTGCAGTAATCTGAAATACACAGCACAAAATCTACCCTGCTGTGCTACATATTGCTCCAATAGACCCAGTGAAACTTGGCATCAGGTCGTGAGCAAGCCTTCACTTGTGCATAGTTTAAGGAATTTCTGCGCAAGCGCAACTGGCTTGACATAATTGCCTTACAGACAAAATACATACAGATTTGATGAACAATGTGTACAGTTCATAGTGTGCACTGCTAGCCCTTACCACTCAACTACTGGTTTACATCAAAGCCACAGGTGGTAGCACACTGCAGCAGTCTTTTATCTTCATACATTCACCGTAAACCCCACTATGTGGTAGTACACTCCACAGGCATGCACATTCACACACTATATACTAAAATTAGATCAGATATCAGTTTGTGGGGTCCTGAATGAGATATGATACATAAAGTTTTGGATTTTATAACAGAGTAATCCATTCTCAGCAAAACCGTAAAACACATCACCACTGATTCTGAGACTGCAGCATTTATTCGTGCTCCAGACATCTGTTGATTTGATGGTTCATCTGTACTGTAGGGCCACATTTTACATATATTTGAACATTCATGAAAAGCTGTCTCACTGATTTCTTTGATATTCAAATAAATTGGTGGGTCGAAGACATTGTGCTTTTGGCTCTTATGGCTCTCAGTGCCTCATCTGTATTCTAGTCAAGTGACCTTGTTGGTAGATAGTACTACTTGAATTTAATCATTTTTGCAAATGGCGGCTTGTGTTTGGAGTTGGTTGTCTACTGTGCAGGAATCGGCTTTCCCGTGGAGTGTCAACATGAACTCTGTTGAACCTGTATTAAGTGGTTCAAATGGCTCTGAGCACTATGGGACTTAACATCTGAGGTCATCAGTCCCCTAGAACTTAGAACTAATTAAACCTAACTAACCTAAGGACATCACACACATCCATGCCTGAGGTAGGATTTGAACCTGCGACTGTAGCAGTCGCGTGGTTCCAGACTGAAGCACCTAGAACCACTCGGCCACAACAGCCGGCTGTATTAAGTGCTAACAGAAAAGATAATTACCAGGAAAAGTTAAGCACAAAGAAACTAGGGCATTCCAGACCAGATTCGTTGTCTGAGAAAGTGAAGAAATCAGATCAGCGTGACTAAAAGCAAACGCTTAACAAAGAAGTGTATAATAAGTGTATGACGCTACGCGGGTGCAAGGTAGGAGTGCCCGATTTTCAACCCAGAAGTTAATTTGTTAACTAATACATGAATTAGGGAGCTTGTACCTTAATCCAAAAAAATAAAAAAGCATGAAGGACTCCCACTTACACAGAAATATGAAACAGAGAGTAGCAAGAGCTTAAACATTATCTCGTTCTTGCCATAAACTGTACTTAATTATGTACAAAACAACAAAATTCCATGACAACAAGTCTTCCTTTTACAGACGAGTTGTGCATATTATTATTATTATTTCTTTCTTTTCTCAGACGTTATGTCTGGTCAAAAATGGAAACTGACGCGGACCTTGATCAAGCGTGACTTCCTTTTAACTGTACGGTATATGTTATATTGCATTTAGGAACTTTCGGGTAATTGAACATGTATCAATAATTACAGATTTCTGTAGTTGTATATATAAGTTTGGATGTAGCTGTATTGCATTGATGTACTGGTGGATATTGTGTGGTATGACTCCTGTAGTTGATAGTATAATTGGTATAATGTCAACTTTATCCTGATGCCACATGTCCTTGACTTCCTCAGCCAGTTGGATGTATTTTTCAATTTTTTCTCCTGTTTTCTTTTGTATATTTGTTGTATTGGGTATGGATATTTCGATTAGTTGTGTTAATTTCTTCTTTTTATTGGTGAGTATGATGTCAGGTTTGTTATGTGGTGGTGTTTTATCTGTTATAATGGTTCTGTTCCAGTATAATTTGTATTCATCATTCTCCAGTACATTTTGTGGTGCATACTTTTATGTGGGAACGTGTTGTTTTATAAGTTTATGTTGTAAGGCAAGCTGTTGATGTATTATTTTTGCTACATTGTCATGTCTTCTTGGGTATTCTGTATTTGCTAGTATTGTACATCCACTGTTGTTGTTGTTTTATTATTATTATTATTATTATTATTGACAGCAGCTAAAGTAGTATAAATGTGTTTATGAGCATAACTGTTATACAGCAGATGCTATTAATTTTGCACTCTCATATTTATCTGAATTTAAAAATTTGTGAACACCCAGAATGTATATCTACGAGCCGCCACTGAACTATGTCAACAGAAACCCATAACTTCAGAGAACTAGTTTCTCCAAGCAGGCAAGGAATTGGGATTACGAAAATAAGAGTGAAATTGTCATGCAACAACTGTTATTGTTTAGTTTGGGTTCAAAAAGTGGATCTTATCAATAATAAAGAGGGATTAACCACGGGAAATCAGGTTGGTAATCTGAAAATGCGCTATTGCAGTTACACAGATTGGTTCAACTGGACACAGGGCTAAGTGTCATTACACAAAAAAATTGTTAAGAATGAAGCAAAGTACAGGGAGTACTCATACTCTCACCTCCCAGCCGGTCTGTGACACGAGGATCAAGAGAGATAAGGCCAAAACGAAGTCATTTCGATATCAGTCTTATTTCTGGTATCATCATCTACCACAGTAGAAAAATAGCCAAATTCCTTGATGTAGATTAAGATAACACAAACATGTCCACAGAGAAGGTTTAGTGTTCAGAACTCCGAAAAGAAAAACTTTTTCTAATAAATGTATAATAGAAATATGAAGACAAAGAGTAAACATACTTATTTTGTGTATTGATAATATAATATAAACGGTTATATGTGTGGATGGATATGTGTGTGTGTGCGCGCGAGTGTATACCCGTCCTTTTTTCCCCCTAAGGTAAGTCTTTCCACTCCCGGGATTGGAATGACTCCTTACCCTCTCCCTTAAAACCCACATCCTTTCGTCTTTCCCTCTCCTTCCCTCTTTCCTGATGAGGCAACAGTTTGTTGCGAAAGCTTGAATTTTGTGTGTATGTTTGTGTTTGTTTGTGTGTCTGTCGACCTGCCAGCACTTTCATTTGGTAAGTCACATCATCTTTGTATGTATATATATATATATATATATATATATATATATATATATATATATATATATATATATAATGGAAGGAAACATTCCACGTGGGAAAAATTATATATAAAAACAAAGATGAGGTGACTTACCGAACAAAAGCGCTGGCAGGTCGATAGACACACAAACAAACACAAACATACACACAAAATTCAAGCTTTCACAACAAACTGTTGCCTCATCAGGAAAGAGGGAAGGAGAGGGGAAGACGAAAGGAAGTGGGTTTTAAGGGAGAGGGTAAGGAGTCATTCCAATCCCGGGAGCGGAAAGACTTACCTTCGGGGGAAAAAAGGACAGGTATACACTCGCACACACGCACATATCCATCCACACATACAGACACAAGCAGACATATTTAAAGACCATGTTTGCGGAGGGAATGTAAATAAAACTTAATGGGGTCATTGTGGGGGTGTTGTGAGGGTGACATGGTATTAGAAGGTGGAAAGTGTAACATCAGGTGAAATGAAAATGAAAATAAAAATATATGGGGAGAGATAAAGGTGAACCGGAAAGAAACTGGAGATCTGGAATGAGAAAAGGCGAAAAGGAGTTGGTTACAGCTGGGCTATGTTGGACTTGGGTTGGTAGACAACGATGTGCATAAAGGTTAGGTGGTTGTGTTGCCGCCAAAACACGTTAAAGGACGGAGAAATTCGGGAAAATTTCGAAAAAATTGCGTGTAGTATATTAAAAGGAGTGGTATTTTGGTGGCAGATTATGAAAATGAGGCTAACAATTGTCTGACGAAGAAATAATGGCGTTAAAACCCGTGGGAAGCGGCTAAAAATGATCAGCGATGTGGGAAAATCGGAAATGGAAATAAAGCGAAAGTTATTAGAACTGGCCGAAATGGTTGTTTAAAAGGTGAAAGGAGCTGTTTGTGAACTAGAAACGGTGGATATTATAGCGGCGGTAGTGCTGAAAGCGGCAAAAAAATTTTTTTGGTTATGGTTTGGAAGTGGGTTACGTATTATTGAGTATATATATAGGCGGGATAAAATAGTATAGCAGATTACGGTAAAAAGGAGAAGGTGAATACAAAGTGAAACTACTGGCAAAAACAGAAAGAGGAAAATAAGACGACAGAAAAGATTTCGAAATGCAACAGTGACAATAACAAACGTAATTGTTGGCTTCAAATTAATGATATCAATATAATGGAAGGAAACATTCCACGTGGGAAAAATTATATATAAAAACAAAGATGAGGTGACTTACCGAACAAAAGCGCTGGCAGGTCGATAGACACACAAACAAACACAAACATACACACAAAATTCAAGCTTTCACAACAAACTGTTGCCTCATCAGGAAAGAGGGAAGGAGAGGGGAAGACGAAAGGAAGTGGGTTTTAAGGGAGAGGGTAAGGAGTCATTCCAATCCCGGGAGCGGAAAGACTTACCTTCGGGGGAAAAAAGGACAGGTATACACTCGCACACACGCACATATCCATCCACACATACAGACACAAGCAATGACCCCATTAAGTTTTATTTACATTCCCTCCGCAAACATGGTCTTTAAATATGTCTGCTTGTGTCTGTATGTGTGGATGGATATGTGCGTGTGTGCGAGTGTATACCTGTCCTTTTTTCCCCCGAAGGTAAGTCTTTCCGCTCCCGGGATTGGAATGACTCCTTACCCTCTCCCTTAAAACCCACTTCCTTTCGTCTTCCCCTCTCCTTCCCTCTTTCCTGATGAGGCAACAGTTTGTTGTGAAAGCTTGAATTTTGTGTGTATGTTTGTGTTTGTTTGTGTGTCTATCAACCTGCCAGCGCTTTTGTTCGGTAAGTCACCTCATCTTTGTTTATATATATATATATATACACACACACACACACATACGAATAGATAAAAAATCTACTCATCAAGCAATGGCATAAACACAAGAGGATTTAAATATTACAAGTTTTCGGAGCCAGTAGCTCCTTCTTCGGGCACGAGACTTGGAGGGGATTCCTCCCCAGTGACAATAAGCATTGGGAAAAGTTTCTGCGTGAGTTACTCATTAAGGTTTTTTTTTTTTTTTAAGTATCTGTCAAGGCGAGACCAAAAGGACAATGACAACACCAAAACACACACACTGACTTGCTGTAGGAGAGACAGTGCTGCCCCCTAATCAGGCTGGCTGTATTGAACTATTTTTCCTCCAGAGTAGCAACACCAGTTTGTCATCCCAAGGTGATAAAACCAGGAGCTACAGGCTCTGAACCTAAATCTGAAGCACTTCCTGATCTTCATTGGTTGATTACAGTTTATCATAAGATTGACATGCAAGTCAGCGAACATCTTAACCATGACACATTCTGTAAATAATTACTTTGCAGCCAAGTATGTTCAGTAAAGACATGAGAACACAACTGCATTTTTCAATAATGCATGACAGGATCATGATCACAGTGACTACATGTGCTTGTGTACAGGCCTGTGGGTGGTCCACTGCCTACTGTACATTGCACTGGTAATAAGCAACACACTGGTACACTTGTGTTCTCATTTCCTCAACCAAATCTCATGGCTCATTTGTTATGTGTGTATCCTCCCTTGACTGGTTCTCTCTAAATACTACATATATTTTTTCTGAGAGGCTGGATAAACTCTCACTATTATCTATTTTAAATCATCTATCAATTTTCTGTGCATAGCTTGTTGAGGCCATTTGTAATCTGAAACTGAGGATTCTGGGCTATTCCCACTTTCTGAAAGCTGTTTCATTTTTTTACATTGTTCTTGAGAGCATAATACTGATCTTAATTCAATATGCAGTATATCAGTTTCTTCTGTAGCCCTTCCCTCTGGCCCTAAATAATCTTAACCATGCTACAATTGAAACACCCGTTTTTGTTAGCGAGGTCAGACGCTAATGATCAAGGTGACAGGCAATTTTACAGGGAGCACTCAGATTCTCATCTCTTGATCAGTCAGCATCATAAGGAGCAAGAGAGGTAAGGCTAGCAAGAAGCCGTTTTGGTATGAATCTCATGCCTGCCAACACCATGTATCACCACACCATGTATCACAGCAGAAAAACAGTCAAAATCCTAAATGTAGATTAGTGATAACCGAAATTTGTCAACAGGGTACATTCAGTGTTTCAGATCTCCATAAATGTGAAGATTAAAAGAAAAATTGTTGCTAATAAATCTCTCTCAGAAATAAGAAGAGAAAGGTCAATGTACTTATTTTGTGTGCCTGTTTGTTTACCCGTTGAATCACAGGAAGGATTAGCTGAGTTGCAAGTACAGTTTGATCAACAGTTATCCACATTTTCTCTTAATTAAATCATGTCACGAAGAGTGATGACTCAATACAATTATTCTCTCCAAGGCTTCACAGGCCTGGAGCTTCTCAAGCATTCACTGGAACTAAACAGGCACTCCAATATGTATTAAATAACTTTGTAAAGCATTACAGATGAAAGGCAGAGATTAGGATTCAAATCTCAATCCAGTACCCACATTTTTGACTTGCCACAAATGCTCATTGCTTTAAGTTCCGATCTTCTCCAGGGAAAACAAGTTAAAAATGATCACCAAGAATGGATTTGTAACTAATAATCTTTTTTTCCTCTTTCACTTACAGTTTCAGCGTATTTCTTGAGGACGTAGACATACACCTAGTCAGTGTAGAAGAAACTGTTACTCTCACGAGTAGGCTGCCTATCATAATTCAGCAGTAGAAATTAACATTCTTCCCAATGCCTTTCCCTTCATCTTCACATGCCCTCTGCTCCACAACAGGTGACAGTGATCTGCTCTCCTTTCCAGATTTCCCTTCTTTCCTCTCTGAGGAAGGAACATTCAAGTTCCAAAAAATGAATATACACCGACGGAGCAAAAAAACTGCAACATCAAGGAGGAATCGTGCAACACAAATAAAAGTTGGTAGGCGTGTTTCATCGTCTGAAAGGTGATGTCTATTCAAATTTCATGCCACTCATATAAAAGTGGCACTAGTAGTGCCACTATGAGGATGTGAATCAGGTTTGCTTTAAATACACCCTGTAATAGTTGTGAGCATTACTTACCTTTGAGTTTGGATATGATGAGTTTACATTAGACAAAAATACCTTTAAGGCAACAAAGACAGCATTATCAAGAATTCACAGAGTTTGAACAAGGTTATGTGACAGGGCTACGAGAAGCTAGATGTTCCTTCTGCAATACATCAGAGAGACTTGACAGGAACGTAGCCACTGTACACGATCACTGGAATCGGTGGTCATGAGAATGTATGGTCGCAAGAAGATCAGACTCTGAACAGCCAAGTAGCACTACCAAGAGGGAAGACCATCATGCTCAGTGCATGGCTCTGGCACATCATACTGCATCTGCAGCAGCGGTTGGCACAAGAGTGACACAGCAAACTGTTACTAGTCAGTTACAGCTCCAAATGCTCTTTACCAGGCCTTTCCCTAACCTCAAACCATCACAATTTGCGATTCCAGTGGTTTCAAGTGAGAGCTCATTGGATGAAACCCAATTCTGCCTCAGTGCCAGTGATGGCCATTTGTTGATTAGGAGGAAGCCAGTCAAGGACTTGCAAGCAACCAGTCTGCATGCTAGACACAGTGGAGCTACACTTAAGAGTTATAATCACATTGACTGCAAAATTGTATGTTGATCTCGTGATTTGACCTGGTGTGCCACCATTCCTGAACAGCATTCCAGGTGATGTTTTGCAACACAGTAACACTCGCCCATATACTGCTGTTGTAATCTACCGTGCTCCACATAGTGTCAACATGGTTCCTTGGCTTGGTCAATAACCAGATCCATCTCCAATCAAACACGTATGGGACAGCATCAGACAACACCACCAGTGTCATCCTCAGACAGCATTAACCATCCCTATATTGACTGACCAAGTGCAACAGACATGGAATTCCATCCCAGAAACTGACATCTGCCACCTGTACAACACAATGCATTCATGTTTGCATTCAACATTTTGGCAGTTACACTGGTTATTAACATACCAACATTTCACATTTGCAATGGCTTATCTCACACTAACTTCACCCTGTGACCTTGCAATGTTAATCATTGCATTCAACATTTTGGCAGTTACACTGGTTATTAACATACCAACATTTCACATTTGCAATGGCTTATCTCACACTAACTTCACCCTGTGACCTTGCAATGTTAATCACTTAACTATGTTACCTAGACAAATGTATTCCTGGAAGTTCATTACTCTATGTTAATCACATTTTAGTGTAGCAATTTTTTTCCGTCAGTGTAGGTTTTCAACGTCTATGAGCAATCGCGTAGAAGCAGCAACTGACCAGCAATTCTGTCTCATTGCAAATTTACAGTTTCCTTAACTGATCTTTGCCTTTGATACTGTGAAATAATTTACCACTTTTGATATTCTACAGAGAGAAGATTATGTACATATTTTACATGCCAGTAAAAGAAGGTGACAGCAAACAGTTACAGACAATAAAAATGTAATATATTACTCTTAAAGTCATTTTCATTAGTGTTTATGACGCTAACATCGTATTCCATTTCTTTTACAGTAGAAAGTGGGCATAAAGAAATGCAAAAACAATGTATTACAACGTGGTACAGAAACCAGAATGCCTCTACGTAAGGGAATGCCCAGCACTGAATTGTAATTTAAACAAACAAGAAATATTAGAGCAAAGAATCCCCTGGAACATTTAAGATCACATAAGAAGCACAGAGGCCAAGAAATTAAGAAGCAATAATGAAAAGTATCAAAATACAGAAAAAAGTAACAGAAACAGTAAGGAAATGACTGATTTTATTTACACACACACACACACACACACACACACACACAGGTTGAATGTCAACAGGCTAACAAAACAGATATACTACCATCTCTGAAGCAAAAAAATTAACAAAAGTGGATTCATTCAGTTAAAAAGATTTAAACACATAACATACATAAAAACACAAGAAACAGCAGAAAGAGGTACCTCCAGAAGAGAGAGAGAGAGAGAGAGAGAGAGAGAGAGAGAGAGAGAGAGAGAATAAATCACAGCTAAAATAAAAATGGAAGTGCATTAGTACCCACCAAATCTTCCACTGCTCCGTGTTGACTGCGAGGGCATGGCTGTCCGAGTGGGGGGTCCGTTGGTGCTTGAGGGCATGCTGTGCTCGCATGCGTCCGCAGCCCTGATGACCACAGCGGAGGCAGAGCCACAGGCCTCCCACAGAACCAGAATCCTGCTGAGAGATTACTGTCTTTTAACTTTTTAAAGTTCAAAATATTTTCTATAAATAGTATTGCACAATCTCAACGTATTTAAAGATTGGTATCACAGAAGCACCGAAAGCCATTGTAACATACTGTTTCTTCAGACATCAAGTTTCGAACAAGTGAACATCTACCAGTCAGATATTAACACTACACCAAGTTTTAAGAAAGGTTCCTTGGCATCAAAATCATAATTGTTTCAGCCAGCTGTTTACAATATGACTTTGGCCAGACAGTATGTTGAACACTGCAAATGGTTGTCTATTGTAGTACTTGGCAATAAATGAAAAATTTATAACCGATGTATGTGTACATGATAGCTGCTGCAACTAAAATCAATTATGTATATAATGGCAAGAAACAGTCCTTTCAACTGAGGTAATGTTAATTTATAACTTGAAGGAAGTCAGTTGACAGAAACCAGTTTGTGAATACACACACACATTACAGCAACTTTTGGTGGTTTCATAATGCTGTTCCTTTAATGTCCCATCAACAAAAGCACATTATGTTGCTAGATGCACACATTTTTATCTACAATGAAGTGGAGAACTCTTTCTCAGGGCAGGGAATTGTCATCTACAGGCTCGACCAGTACGATACTTCCTGCCAATTGGTGACCTCACACAATACTGAATGACATATGTTTTTAGTCGATGCTGAGTATTTTGTGACCTGATCCTCCCCCTCCCCTACATCAAGTGCTTGTCCCTCACTCAGTGTGTTGTTTTTCCTGAAATTCGTCACGTCTAAGGTAATTCTGGTCTCCTAGAAAGACAAGGCAGTTACCTGATGTATATTACACATCACATCCCCTGACAGTATACTACAATCACTACTTTTAAATACAGCAGTTAGATAAACCTAACAATGTGCATCTATAATAGCCAGCATCATACAAATGCCATGTAGAACTAGGGCAGCCATGCTTCGTCTGCTCCCCAGAAACTAGGAAATACATTGTAAAATGCAAGTGCCTTGAAAGAATCATGTTAAGCACATTTCTAAAAAATAACTTTGGATCTAAATCTCAAATATAACATAAAATAAGGGAATATAGCAACCACTCACATCTAAGGACTGATGTGTGGAGCTTATAAACAAGTAACAGAAAACAAAATTCTATACTTCAACTTCTCGCTATTCTTCTAGTAAAAGTCCACACTTTCACACAGACAACCGAACACAAATTCATGTAGTAATGGCCTCGTTGTGGAAGTTTACGTTTGTGTGTGTGTGTGTGTGTGTGTGTGTGTGTGTGTGTGTGTGTGTGAATGTATATTGGCCTTTCCCTTATTTTACATACTGTTCCATCCAGGTATTTCCATTACTGTTATGCAAGCCCAAATATTACTGGTTGCTGAACTATTCTTAACAAATGGTTGCCATGACAGGGTAAGCAGCAGTATGTTATTAAGGTGTCTGTTTAAAAGAAGACCCTTTCTGCACCTTTCAAATGAGGAATTGCCACCTGGTTGGCACCTTCAAAGCCTCTGCACAGACTAAGAATGGGACTGACTTCCAGCAACACCACTGCCTATCACATTCCCTGATGGTGTACGACACCCACTACTTTTTAATACAGTGTTTCGGTAAACCTAACATTGTGCAGCTAAAATAGTCATCATCGTGCAAATACCCTGTAGAACTAAAGCAGTCATGCTTTGTCTGCTAATATGACCTAGCAAATGCATTGTAAAATGCAAGTGTCTTAGGAGAACCATGTCTTCAAACCCCGAAGTATGACAATGAGGGAATATTATGATCAAAAGTAACTTTCAGAATTCTTATAAAATCCTCAAAATAATAAGTATAACTAAATTCTGAAAGACAAGAAAGAGCCCTCACACATTTCTCAGTCAAGTACTTGAAACAATTTTCTTGGTGCATTCGTACAGCACCCAAGAGTTAACTATTTTGAATATGCTGCTGCAATTAATGTGACAAAAACTGAAATTTCTGTCAATGAATTAAGGAACACTGTTGGCAGCCTCTTACCAAGAAGGTTATACTGTTCTTGGCTTATGCCGTATAAGGCTGACAGGATAACACTGATCAGCAGCTTAAGATAATGATGACTGAGGTAAATCCATACTGTCACAGGATGTAAAAACACACATAGATAAGGAGCATGAAATGAAGAATTTGATACGCCAGATTTTTGCTCTGTGCAGAGGAATGTGCCTAATGAGATGCAACATCGTTTTTATGTTACAAATGAAACTTAGGAGCCATCATACTGTATGGAATTAAACTTTGTACATTGATGGTTTTCTTTATCATAAGAGTAAATAGAAGGAATATAAGCAGTTTTAAAGCATACGCAAATTTCAAAAATGTGTTGTTTTAGCTACAATCTGTTATCATAAAATGACAGGAACCTACATACTGGTACTTAAATGTCTCGTGTATTTGGTGTTTTTAGTGTTATAACTTTGTGCTTTGAAAGTAGACTGTTTCAATGTTATGGCACTATTGCGCTCTATCAAAAACAAATTGTTTTGGTACAATCTGCCACAGTTAAATATCAAATAATGACATTTGCAGGTACAGTCTTTGGAGAGTATATACCGTACTACCATATAAGGAGGTGTTGAAGCTGTAGTAGAGCAGCTGATAGCATTGTGAGCTATAAAGTAAAAGGTAGCAGGTTCAAGGTTAATGTACACCCTCTTGCAACTTATTGCCACCCCTGAAAGAGGATTCTGGGCCTTTCTTATTAATTCAATAAAAGTATTATCTGCAATAGCCAACGTTATTTGCCATAATTCTTGTTGCACAGGCCACTGACTGGAATGTTTCCCCAGTGGCCAGAAATCTTAACATAACTGTCAGTTTGTGACACAAAGTAAACACAAGTTACACACTGGTAGTTTTTGTTATCAAATTTGTGTAAAATATATATACCTATCTCTTCATTTTAGGGGCTGCCTCATGTTTGTATCTTACCAGCAAATACCTTTTTCAATTATGGTGAGCAGCTTCGAAAAAATCTCCTCTTCCTATTACAAATCTTGAAATTTAATTGCTGAAGTACATTACTCCAGAGTGAGGATAGTCAATGCAATACCAAAAATATGGATATTATGCATATGCGAACTGACATTAGACACTATATTTTAACTTATATTTAATTCAAAACAGAAAATGGGATGAAGATTCAATTGAGTTAAAGAATAACTTTACTAGTATGTATCTCAAATCACTATACAGGATTATGTAGTGATCCTCTACATCAATTCACTTTTCAAATCCATCAACAAGTCCACAATCTTCAAGATTTTCACCACTCTTCTTCGACAATTAATGCACCCTATTTTATGAGCATCCATTTTCATAAAGGAACCATGCGATTTACATGCGAGATGCAGCCAAACTACTGTTGGAAAATGCCAAGGTCGCAAATCATGAAGAGGAGCAAGTTCTGTGAATGTAGCATTTCAGAGTGCGCAGCAACCACAACGGACACCACACCTGGCATGCTTTAAGATGAAGAACATGTTCCATGTGAGGACAGCATAAAGGATTTAACATAAATCTGACAACATACCTTGAAGCTGAAATCCGTGAGCTAGCAGGAGGATAATGTGTGTTCAAGAACGATTACGGTCTGAACAAAAGTAAGATTACATCTAATATGAGCCTACTTGGAAAGCCACTTCTACTGGGGCCTGTATATGATCAATAGAAGTTGAAAGCCACTATGGGGTGATTTCTCAGACACTTTCAGCATGACTGATTAATGGACCACTTCCACGTGTTCAGCTAAATTGTTGATTTCATTTTATACATAAAATGGAATCAACAACTCAGCTGAATAGCCAAAAGCACACTATCATGCCACTAAGATGCTTTCTGGATTCAGGTCCAGATAAGGCAGCGGTTTATATAAGAATTTTTAACATTGTGCAGCCCTATCAGCAACTGTGATAATTGAACATGCAACACGTTAGCCTCAGTTGCAAATAGAAACCAAACTTTACCCAGGTTTAAGCCAAAATAATTTGGTCTTCAGAAGCAAGTGACACTAAACTACCATATGCCAAAGTTTGGCCATGTCAAGTATAAAACTGTAGCACCGTAGTAACTAGTCATAATCTACATTACTTGGGCTGAAGAGTAACAGCAGGCTCCACTGTGCAGATGAGGTCGGTAGGCCGCAAGAGCTGCACCGGAACTAAATGCGGCGAGAAGCTAGCTGTGTACCGAGCATTACTGATAGTCATGCGCATGCGCGCGTGGAAATATAGATACTTAACAGTAGCTAACTTTACATTAGGAATTGGATTAATATAACCATTAAAACCTTTAATGGCGTAATATGTAAAAGAACTTACTTCTGAGGAGACCAATACCCCTATTTAGGCATTGCTGCTTTTCTCTCAACCATTATGTTTTGCTAAGAATATGTAATTTGACACAATATACATGCACATACATTGTTCCACTGTAATTATGGCGTTATATGCCAAAAAAAGATCCTCGGAAACCTAACACTTAGCCTGAAGTTTGAGCAACGTATTCAAAACTGAGAAATAATTTTGCCAAGTAATATCTATTCTTTCTCACAGGCTCCCAATCTGTTATAGGGGTATCTGTCTCCTCAGAAGTAAGTTCTTTTACATGTTACGCAATTAAAGGTTTTAATGGATATATTAATCCAACTCTTAATGTAAAGTTAGCTACAGTTATGTATCTGTATTTCCACGCGTGCATGTGCATGACTATCAGCAATGCTCGGTACACAGCTGCTCGCCGCGTTTAGTTCCAGTGCAGCTCTCGCAGCCTACCGACCGCGTCCGCGCAGTGGGGCCTGCTGTTTCTCTTCAGCTAAGTAATGTAGATTATGACTGGTTACTATGCTGCTACAGTTTTATACTTGACATAGCCAAACTTTGGCATGCAGCATTTTAGTGTCACTCGCTTCTGGAGGTCGAATTATTTTGGCTGAAACCTGGGTAAAGTTTGGTTTCTATTTGCGACTGAGGCTGACGTGTTACATGTACAGTGGTTTATCACCTGGTCCAAAGCTGTCTCTATGCAGCTAGTGATGGCAACACTGGTAGCTATTAAGGCTCATTCAGCCTTTCCTTATTTACAAAGAAGAATTTAAGTTCCTTCATTTCACAACCTGGAATGTCTCCCAGATTAAATAGAAAAGGCCGTGATTTTTTTTTTTTTTCCACTCAGTAATGTGCCAGCATTCTAAAAAGAAAAAAGAAAAATTTCAACTGCCTTGCCTGCCTGCCTCCTTCCCTCCACGTTAAATGGGCTCTGATGCTGCAAAAATCCACCTCACAGATAGATAGTGAGCTACTCCCATTTTAATTTTATATTCTCAAAAACAAGATTTCTATCAAATTGCTTGTGTCAGACACTTTCCATATCGATGTTGGCGATGATAATACAAAGCACAAAAATAAAATTACAAGATAACCACTGGACAGTATCTACCTTCACAAGGCAACATTTTTAGTACTGCCAACACTCACAAAAGTACATAAAACTATTTAAGCTTTCAGAACTATTAATTCCTTCATTGGGGAGGAAAGAGGTATAGGTTGGAGGAAATTAAAACTGATGGACAGGTCACTCATACTGCAGGATGAGAGGGAACAACCTGTTGTGAGGATGATAGGAGAAAGACAAACGTCTCTCATTTTGGTGCCTGAATGACCTGTCCAGAATGTTGATTAGAAAATATATAAAATCTATAAACAACCAAGAGAACATGAAAACAAAAGATAGTATAAAAATGAACAACACATTGCAGAGGAAAGTTCTGAACTACTGCAAGGAACACCCGCACAAAACAGTAGTAGTGCGTCACAAGGAAACCTTTCAATTTAGATTTGAATGTTCGAATTTATCACTTTATCTCAATTCTAGTGTTAAGTACACTGAAAACGAAATCTGCTGTATACTGAACCCCTTCTCACACAGTGCTTGGAGAAATATTAACCAAGTTCCTATAATTTTTCATATAACGTTCACAGAATGAATGTTGCTATTTTAAATCTCTTCCCTGTTTGTTGACCTGTTTTCCTCATCCAATAATGTTCCACACAATCCACACCTGCATCAAAATAACAAAGTGAATGACAGGTAAGCTTGGAAGGGGGGAATGTTGCCAGTTTGCTGTTTGCACAAGGGCAACATGGCTCTGGTAACATCAGCTGTGTGGTTACATACTGAGGACATTCACATGTTCCCTGCTAAAGTGCAGTACTGAGGTCATATTGCAGGATAATGGCAGTCTTTCTTATAAACTTCCACAGCTGTCTCCACACATTCTGAAAAAGAGAGACACCACACAGACAAAGTAAGCATGTAACAAAAGTCAAAACTATCACTTTTAAGAAAGTAATTGTTACCACATCTGACTGGTAACCATAGCTGAGGAAACAGAGCAGCTTGACAGGTGTGGCCAAATTAATGATCAGATTGGTTGTTGCTATGTTAGCTGTCTTTTAAAAAACTAGCTGCAAGTCATTATCTTATTTTCATCCAAGTATAAATAAAAGAAAATACCTTCCATCTACAGCCTCCCACCTAGGCTTCTAATGCTTCACATGAAAAAGAATAAATCACATTTTTGTGGGGTACACCTTCCCTGACATGGAACTGTTTGTCTGACAAATCATGTGTACTGAGATGCATCAATACTCGGTAATACAAAGCTTTCTCTCAAATTTTTGAAAACTCTGGTGTGGGAGGTGGGGGAGTAATTGTCTACAAAAATTTTTATTTAACTTTAGAACTACTGACAGCAAGTGACTCATTTTTTTTCCTAACTTTGGTGGTTTATTAACAGTTTCATTCTCAGACAAGAGAGGTGTGATATGTTGCACATTGTCATTCTGTCCTACATCTGCATGACTATTCTGCACTCACACCAAAGTATTTCACAAACAGTTCAAGGCAACACTTTCAAATTACTACTTGACCATTTCTCTTCTGAATAGCACACTGGAAAAATGAAAACCTAAATCTTTCCTGGAAAGTTCTGATTTATTTTATTATGACGGTCATTTCTTCCTATGTAGGTGTGAATCAACACACTATTTTGGCATTTTGAGGAGAAAGGTGGTAAGTGAAATTTCATGGAAAGATCTTAGTACAATGAAAGGTGTCTGTTTTAATGATCGTTACAACCATCCATTTATCATATCTGTGATATACTCTTCCCTATTTCAGTTACATACTTACAAAGCGATCTGCTCTTCATTGCACTTATTCAGTACCCTCTGGCAATCACATATGGTAACGATCCAATACCATGCCACAATACCCCAGAAAAGGATGGACAATTGTAGCGTAGAAAATCTCTTTAGGAGATCTGTTGCATCTTGTAAGTGTTCTGCCAAAACAAAGTATTCTTTGGCTCATCTTACCCACAACAGTTTCTATGTGACTGTCGCAGTGTAAGTTGTTTGTAATTGTACTCTCTACACGTAAAAGGTAATGTCCTTACTGACTCGTTCATCATCAACCATCCCAAACCACAAATGACAGAAACTTTAAATTCGAGAAGTGTGAATCTTATACTGGACGGTCATTTAAAAACTTATTTTTCAAAACTCCAACCCTAAGTGGGTGAAATAGGGGATTACGAGTTGTTTCTGAAAAATGTCGCTATTAAAGCAATTTTGAAGCCAGACCTATGAAAATTGGTCAGAAATAAAGAAGTGTGCGTTTCAGCATTTTTGGAAATTTAATCCTATGGCTGAAACAGGGAAGTAGTAGTTTTTTTTTTTTTTTTAACACACAACTACTAAAGCATTTTCAAATGCTACCTCTATGACCATTGGTAGTTTGACTTCTTGGTCACAAATAAAAAAAGATGTGCTTCAGTATTTTGGGAATTGAACCACTAAGGGCATGAAATAGGGGATGAGATTTTGTATGAATATATTTCATTATGAAAGCCTTCAAACTAAATCCACAAAAATTAAAAATTTTGCTTCTCAATTAGAAATAACAAAAAAAACGTGTTTCACTGTTTTTAGAAATTCAACCCCTATGGAGGTAAAATGGCAGATGAAAGTTTTTATGCAAATATTTCATTGTGTAACCATTTTTGAAGCTAAATCTATGAAAATTTCTATTTGGCTTCCCAGTTAGAAATAAAACATACGCATGCCACTGTTTCTGGAAATTCAATCCCAAAGGGGTTATTTAGGGATTGAACCATTTTATGAAAATATTACATTGTAAATGATATCAATATAATAGAAGGAAACATTCCACGTGGGAAAAATTATATATAAAATCAAAGGTGAGGTGACTTACCGGACGAAAGCGCTGGCAGGTCGATAGACACACAAACACAAACATACACACAAAATTCAAGCTTTCGCAACAAACTGTTGCCTCATCAGGAAAGAGGGAAGGAGAGGGGAAGACGAAAGGAAGTGGGTTTTAAGGGAGAGGGTGAGGAGTCATTCCAATCCCGGGAGCGGAAAGACTTACCTTAGGGGGAAAAAAGGACAGGTATACACTCGCACACACGCACATATCCATCCACACATACAGACACAAGCAGACATATTTAAAGACCAAATATGTCTGCTTGTGTCTGTATGTGTGGATGGATATGTGCGTGTGTGCGAGTGTATACCTGTCCTTTTTTCCCCCTAAGGTAAGTCTTTCCGCTCCCGGGATTGGAATGACTCCTCACCCTCTCCCTTAAAACCCACTTCCTTTCGTCTTCCCCTCTCCTTCCCTCTTTCCTGATGAGGCAACAGTTTGTTGCGAAAGCTTGAATTTTGTGTGTATGTTTGTGTTTGTTTGTGTGTCTATCGACCTGCCAGCGCTTTCGTCCGGTAAGTCACCTCACCTTTGATTTTATATATAATTTCATTGTAAATGCATTTTTAAAGTGAAATCTTCTAAAAATGGTGTTCTGCTCTTGGTTAGAGATGAAAAACTATGTGTTTAACTGTTTTGGAAATTCGACCCCTAATGAGGGCGGAATAGGATCAGACTGATTCACTGACTCATCATTGCCCAGCCCGAACCACTAGGACAGAAACTTTGAAGTTTGGAGAGGGTGTGGCTCTAATGCTGTAGGAATTATTTAAAAAGGGAATGTCTGATATTCCACTCCTAAATGGGTCTAATAGGAGATGAAAAGCTTTTTGAAAGTATGTCGCTATTAAGAGGATTTTGAAGCTAGACCTACAATAACTGGTGTTTGAAGAAAAAAAGAGAGAGAGAGAGAGAGAGAGAGAGAGAGAGAGAGAGAAAATTATGCTTATTTCTATATCGTCCATAGGGGAGTCAGTCTGTGTGACCGACAGGTGTCATCGGTGCCAACATGAGCCGCAACTTGCATACGACTGCACCCCGCACGCTCCACAGCCACTGGCAAGGCCAACTCCACATCTCGGATGAGTCTCCCCCCCCCCCCCCCCAACCAGCAGACATACTGAGTGCACACCAGCCCTGAATGCTATATGCCTAAGGTGCTCCTAAAGCACCTAACATTGGAGCTCTCAATAAACTGTAAACCCCTCTCTCCATGTGCCTGCTCAGACGCTGCAGAAGATGCGGCCACCTGTCCACTCACAGGGTGAATGGGCGAGGCCGGGTAATCTGTCTCCACATTGGCCCTTCGCCTTGAGCGACGTGAACAAATTACCACCGGCCACTCACTAACAATCTAAGAGGGCTGCTCACATTGTGTAGTAGATCATTTATATAGATTATGAATAGCAGACACCCTCTAACACTTTCATGGGCAGCCACCCCACACCACTTTGGTTTCACTAGATGACTTCCTGTTATTTACTACAAACCATGACCTTTCTGAAAGGAAATCATTAATACATCAAACAGCTGAGACAATACTCCATAGGCACACAATTTCATTCAAATTTGTTTGTGAAAAATTGTGTCAAAAGCATTTTGGAAAATTATAATTGTGCAACAAAAATGAGATCCCCTGTTGACAGCACTCATTACTTTGTGTCGATAAAGACTCAGCTGTACAGGGCTATTACAAATGATTGAAGCGATTTCATAAATTCACTGTAGCTCCATTCATTGACATATGGTCACGACACAGTACAGATACGTAGAAAAACTCAAAGTTTTGTTCGGCTGAAGCCGCACTTCGGGTTTCTGCCGCCAGAGCACTCGAGAGCGCAGTGAGACAAAATGGCGACAGGAGCCAAGAAAGCGTATGTCGTGCTTGAAATGCACTCACATCAGTCAGTCATAACAGTACAATGACACTTCAGGACGAAGTTCAACAAAGATCCACCAACTGCTAACTCCATTCGGCGATGGTATGCGCAGTTTAAAGCTTCTGGATGCCTCTGTAAGGGGAAATCAACGGGTCGGCCTGCAGTGAGCGAAGAAACGGTTGAACGCGTGCAGGCAAGTTTCACGCGTAGCCTGCGGAAGTCGACGAATAAAGCAAGCAGGGAGCTAAACGTACCACAGCCGACGGTTTGGAAAATCTTATGGAAAAGGCTAAAGCAGAAGCCTTACCGTTTACAATTGCTACAAGCCCTGACACCCGATGACAAAGTCAAACGCTTTGAATTTTCGGCGCGGTTGCAACATCTCATGGAAGAGGATGCTCAGTGCAAAACTTGTTTTTAGTGATGAAGCAACATTTTTTCTTAGTGGTGAAGTGAACAGACACAATGTGCGAATCTGGGCGGTAGAGAATCCTCACGCATTTGTGCAGCAAATTCGCAGTTCACCAAAAGTTAACGTGTTTTGTGCAATCTCACAGTTTAAAGTTTACCACCCCTTTTTCTTCTGCGAAAAAAAACATTACAGGACGTGTGTATCTGGACATGCTGGAAAATTGGCTCATGCCACAACTGGAGACCGACAGGATGGTGCTCCACCGCACTTCCATCATGCTGTTCGGCATTTCTTAAACAGGAGATTGGAAAGCCGATGGATCGGTCGTGGTGGAGATCATGATCAGCAATTCATGTCATGGCCTCCACGCTCTCCCGACTTAACCCCATGCGATTTCTTTCTGTGGGGTTATGTGAAAGATTCAGTGTTTAAACCTCCTCTACCAAGAAATGTGCCAGAACTGCGAGCTCGCATCAACGGTGCTTTCGAACTCATTGATGGGGACATGCTGCACCGAGTGTGGGAGGAACTTTATTATCAGCTTAATGTCTGCCGAATCACTAAAGGGGCAGATATCGAACATTTGTGAATGCCTAAAAAAACTTTTTGAGTTTTTGTATGTGTGTGCAAAGCATTGTGAAAATATCTCAAATAATAAAGTTATTGTAGAGCTGTGAAATCGCTTCAATCATTTGTAATAACCCTGTATTTCATAAGAATGATGTTTTCTGAATCTGTGTCTAATAAATTGTCTGCTGTGAAGTATCTTATGATGTTGCAACATAGTGTAGCTTACAAAATTCTACTGCAAATCAGTGTCAATGATACAGATACACAATTCAGTGGATTACTTCTATTTTCTTTTTGTGTACTGATAGATATGAACTACTCATCTTCCCAGTCTTTGAGCATGAGCTTTTCATCAAGCAAGCTGTTGTATAGGATTGCTAAAAGTGTAGCTATTTCATCAACATACTTCACATGCCCCTTTCATAGTTGACCACACTGTTTTGTTGGTACAATGCTCTGATTAAGGCTGTCCGGTGATGTACATCAATTTTCAGCATCGTCATAGAAGGGGGCATTAGGTTCGATAAAAATCAATCAATGTGACAAGCTGATCGTGATGACAGCAAAAATCCTTAAAAACTGAACCAGATCTGAGTCCATTATCACAGGAAGCGTGTTTGATAATATAATCATGTTGCACAGTATAGCTTGTTGTGCTGATATAATGTCTTTGTATTTCTGATATTTTACTACCTTTGGCACTTCTGACCAGCACACCGTCTTCTTCCTTTGCATGTGTTTGCATTGAATGAAAAAAAAAAAAAAAAAAAAAAAAAAAAAAAAAAAAAAAAAAAGTTCTGTGCCTCGAGTTTTTAAGTGTCTGCCTTTTACTCAAAAACTAAAACTTGTTTATCATATGCTGTTATAATTTAATCATCACCTGTCCAATAGTTTATGGGCCTAGAAAAACATGTTAATTTACTGGTCGCAATGCTTTATTTTCTTCATGTCCATCTCGTCTCGAAAATGTGTTCAATTACATCAAGTGTTTTACCTGGAAAGTGAAAATGTAAAAGATAAACTGAATGAAGCTTTTCAACATACAAAAATTTGATGAAAGTAATTTTTAGTTATGGAAGTATCAAATGGAAATTATGTTTCAAGTTGAGAAATTACGAGAGGCTGCTGACATTAGTGATGTAATATATGGTGAAGACACAGATGCACAGAACTTGTGGGATGAGCTTAACGTAAAAGCAATGCTTTTTATTTTATTTGGTACAGAATCTGACCAGCTGAAACTGTTATGTCGTGTGCTGCAGCAAATGGTACATGGAATCGGCTTAAGGTAATTCATGAGCAGTAATCTGCAATAAATAAAGTAGCATTGAAATGACAGTTCTCTGATTGTAAGATGTCACTATGTGATACTACAGCGCAATGTATTAGTAAAGTTGAAGCATTGGCACAGCCCCATTGCTGATTTTGGTGTACCAGTAGGAGACGGACAGCATTGCTAAAGCTTTAGGCAGAGTTCTGATAAAACATCGTTGGTTTGTTATAGCATGGGAGTCTTGTGACAAAAGCAGGCAGACGTTTGATAATTTAACACCAAGACAAGTGAAGAATGGCAACTGCATTCATTGCTGTCAATAGTAATCACAAAAAGGTTAAAAATCAGAATCAGTGTTTGCAAAGCACTTTAAGCAAAAGGTCTGTGAGTAAGAAGAATGCTGATTGATATTACTGTCAAAAGAACGGTCATTATAAGGCTCACTGCACGAAAGACTGATGAAATTTTCAAGAGAAAATCAAGAAGCTAAACATCAAGCTCAGAGTACAGAAATGAGGAACATTTTGGTTACTAATTGTGATACTGTTTGTCTTGCTGTTAGCACTAGGTCAAAACACATGAAGTCACACTAGGAATAGTCTTTAATGCTCAAACCATTAGGGAAGTTCGAAGTTCCTGTACAGATAGGAGATAATTCAGTTGCCTCTGCTGAAGGTATCTGATCAATGAAGTTAAATGCACTAATTAATGGAGCATGGGAACCTCATACACTGGAGGTTACACTGTATGTATCATATGGAGGGGGGAGGGGAAAAAAAACTGTTTCAAGGGGATATGTAGGCAGTAAAAGTTCGGAAGTCACATTTAATAATAATAAGATTGAGGTCTTTAGTATGAGGCTAGTAGCAAGTAATGTAATATGTGAAAATCAATGTTACAGAATGTTATTTTGAACGGACAATATGGAAGAAGCAAATTGTGCATCTTCTGACTTACCTCTGTTATGGCACAAGAGGTTGGGACATGTAAATTTCAAAAATTTGAAGAAAATTGCTGACTGTGATATGATCCCAGAAATAAAATAAAACTTTCTCTCTCAGTATGTTAAATTGCATAGGAAGGGATTTAGATCAAATTTTCAGACTCATGCCTGTGCGCCAGGAGAATTTATTCATGTTTATGTATGTGGAAAGATGCAACACACATCATTAGATGGAGCTAACTATTTTCTTGTATTTAAAGATGACTGCATTTCATATAAATTTCTATATTTTCTCAAGAACAAAATTTACGACGCTTCTGTGTTCTTAGAGTTTCAACAGTTTGTAGAAAGGCAGGCAAGGAATAAGCTTAAAGTTATAAGGACTGATATTCGGACAGAATTTGTTAATGATTAACTTCATAATCATTTCAAGAAGACTGGTATCATCCATGAATCCAGCTCACCACATACACCAGAGCAGAATGGTAAAGTTGAATGTGAAATCAGATCTAAAGTGGAATGTGCTCTCACAATGCTTATCAATTCTGTCTTCCAGACATAATTCGGACAGAAGCTGTCAACATGGGAGTCTGTACATTAAATTGCTGTCTATGTATGCATAATAGTGATGAGGTGCCTTATGAGAATGGTTCAGGAAGAAAACATCATTAAAGTATATGATGAGATTTGGTGCTGAATGCTTTTTGCAGATTCACAAACAGTTTCGGTCCAAATTTCAAAGTAAATCAAAGATGATGGTAATGGTTGGTTACAGTAACAATTATAGGCTGTATGATCACACAGCAAAGAAGATAACTTGTTCACGAGATGTGGTTTTCAATGAAAATGCCACAGAGCACACTACAACACTCAGGCCCAAGAATGTTAATACAAGTATAACTTCCTGACAGCTGCAGAAGAGGAATTTGTGCAAGACCACGGATCCTATGCTACTGAAAAGGCTGCTCAGTCAGGAACAAATCTTAGAAACCGTTACGAACTTTGCTCTCCAGTTTGTTTCCAAAACCACAAGCTTTCAGGAAGGTGATGGCATCCAAAGACTCTGACGAGTAGAACAAACCAATGAAAGATCAAATGCCATCATTGGCACTAAATAATAGGGAGAATTTAGTTGGTCTACCTCCATATCACCAGGCTGTTGGTTTACAAAATTAAACTAAACCAGGTGGTAGCATAATGAGGTATAAAGCTAGGTTGTGTCCAAAAGGGTATTCTCAGAAAACTGGACTTGATTATAGAGAAATGTTTTCACCTGTTGTTCGGTATGAATCAGTTCACATTTTTTTGGTTTTGGCAGGAGTGTATTATATTGTCGTGAAGCAATTTGATGTGAAACCTGCTTTTCTCAATGGTGATTTGCGAGATGATATATTTATGAAAAAGCCTGAAGGTTTTATTTGTGAAAATGCAAACTTAGTCTGCAACTTAAACAAAAGCATTTACAGACTGAAAGAGTCCTCAATGTCGGAATCAAAAATTTTTCCAGTTATTAAGTGTTTCAATTTCAAACAGCTTCACTCAGATAGTTGTGTATATTGTGCTTTAACTGATGGCCAAGAACTGTTTTTATCTATTTTGTTGACGATTGACTAATTATGAGTAAATCAACAACAACTACATGAAGAATTCAAAACTCATTTTAAAACTGTGCTTGGCAATCCCAGTTACTTTGTCTGCAATGAGGGGTACATTAGTCACCCCTTAGAAAAATTTCACATGAACAACTGCAAGTCCTACGCAACATCCACTAACTGCAGTTTACAGTTGCATTTAGGACAGTGCTCAGCAAATGAAGATCAGAAATCTATGGAAAATGTTCCATTTCATGAGGCTGTAGGTGGACTGATGTTTGCTGCACAATGACAAGACGTGACATGTTTTCTGTCAATCAAGTCAGTCAGTTTTTTTCTTTAACAACCCTGGGCCTGAGCACTCAACTGTTGTTAAGCACATTCTGAAGCATCTCCAAGGTACAAGAGACAAAGGTGTTAAACACAGTGGCAATAAGCGTAAACTTCTGTCACATGGCCATCTCACAGGCAAAAATGTGTTGCCAGATCCACAACAGAAGCAGAGTATGTCGAAGCATCTGATACAGCTCATCACCTGGCTTTTACATTAGATTAGATTTACTTTCATTCCAATTGATCCGTAGTGAGGAGGTCCTCCAGGATGTGGACCATGTCAGAAAAACAACAATACACGACAAATATTTACAACTAAAACAAGTAAGCTAATGTACCATTCCACAGGTCCCAAGTGAAACGATCGTCATTTTTTAATGAACACTAAGAGTCATTTTACAAATTTTTGCACATTATTACAGGTGCTTGGAGTTAACACGGAACAACCAACACTACACTTTGTGTACAACCAAACTGCTTTACAATTAATGACAAACAATGATCATCACAAAAGGATTAAACATATTGATAAGAGGTTCAATTACATTTTAAAAAACTGAGTGATTATTCTATTCTTGTTTCTTACTTGAAGTCAGTAGATCAACTGGCAAACATGTTCACAAAATCACAGTCAAAAGAAAAGTTTCTATCTGATTGTAAATAATTATTGATTGTGTCTTTACAATCAGCAAACAAGAGTGGTAGTGTTGCACAGTATAGCTTGTTGTCCTGATAGTGTGTCTTTGCATTTCTAATGTCTTATGATCTTTGCCATTTCTGATCAGAACACGGTCTTGCATACCTTTGCATGTGTTTGCATTATTTTCAAGGAAATGTTCTGTGTCTGTAATTTTTAAGTGTCTTCGTTTTATTCAAGAAATAAAACTCAGTTCATCATATGCTGTTATAATTTAATTACAGCCTGTCCAACAAATCACACTGAAGGAACACACCAGAAATAAAAATAATTCAAAAAACACCCAATTTGTTGCTCTCCCTTGAAAATTAAATTAAAACTACTCACTAACTGGGGATGTCAAATGAATGGGATGCTTTTTCATTTATATATTGACATAGAAAGCCACCGCTAAGTACAGGAGTTCTGAATTTTTAGAACAGTGCCCAATACTTAACCAATACTTCTGTACTTATCCGCCTGTGTTATAATTATTTCACAAGTTGGGCCATCCTCTACAATATCTAAATTTTACCAAACGGAAGGTGCCTTAACATGTGGGTAGTAATAGCCACTTACTGTTCCATCAGTTGATACTGTTGCCCCAGCACCACTCTTTAGACATTCTGCACATTCACTTGCTATGCCTCCTGGTTTCAGTGCCTTCTTCACTCTTGTGAAGTCAACTGCTTTTGTCACATGGGGACAGCACTTACCACCTGCATTAAAAAAAATTTTCAATAATATCAAAAACTGAACAAACAACTGAAAAGAAATTTAAATACTTTTGACTATAAACTTCTCCTGCAAAACTAAACTACAGATTTGTACATCATCGTCCTACATTTTG
This sequence comes from Schistocerca americana, assembly GCF_021461395.2. Classification (NCBI taxonomy): domain Eukaryota; kingdom Metazoa; phylum Arthropoda; class Insecta; order Orthoptera; family Acrididae; genus Schistocerca; species Schistocerca americana. The sequence continues at coordinate 176,307,709 of NC_060120.1, forward strand.
TAAAACAGTTCATACATAAATCTAAGTAACGGTTTAACACTCTTACTGATTAATATAACAATATTTCCTTAATTATTGTTTCAACACTGAGTATCATCACACAACAGCCATAAACTAAGCAAAGCATAAGCTCACTGTAGAATACACACTCTTACCTGTAGCACTAGCCTGATTTTCATCATTAGAATCTGTTGAATCAGCTCCATTTTGCAAGGATGGCTCTTGTTGACGGCTCTTCTTCTTTTTTCCCATGTTAAAATTTAAGTGTGCTCTGGCTACCTGAAAACTGAATGTAAAACCATGTGTGTTACACACCAATACAAAAGCTCACCATGGAACCGTTTACAGCTAAGATTGAGTGAGGGACTGAAAGTGTTCTCCTCCTCCACCCCTCTCCCTCCCGATACCTTGTTTGGGTTGACAGACTGACCTCTAATGTAGACCAAAGTCTAGATTACGATGAACTATGGTATGGAATTGGTAAGGCAATTAATGTGTCTACGGAATACGAATTGTGATAGAGAAACTGATCTATAGTGAAGCCCTTGGTCTATGATGACTCCAAATTTAACTCATTTCTCACTATCGAAACAGAAACTGCAAGATAAGTTCAGGAAACTGTATTAAATAATACACAAATCACCAACTAGTCTTTTCACACATGTTTAACAATATATACCACACATACACTTTTAAAAAATCATGATATCACACCAACAACGATGTCAACATGGCAGATATTTGTATACAGAACTGCGGCATTGCTACAGGTCAATCTGTTACCAAAATATTTTGTAGTCACACTCACTAGCTTCAACTCACTACCAAACTGTCAGCTTCAGTCTAACCTACATAATGGACTGCATTACAAATCAGTCTTTTACTCAGGGTGGGATGCAATATATAGAGGGACATGGGGGTGGCTCACATTCAAATCCTCCTTTCTCAGGCAGTCTCAAGTTCTCGCCTGTTTATGCTCCAGCCAACTACCATGAGATATAGGTCCACACTCTTATGACATTTATTACGACACACAAAGAAACATCATAGGTGCTGTGTCTGAAACATATGTCACAGTTCAAAGAATACATCAATGGACTGCACTATTCATTAGACCATAAGCAGAAGGGAAAAGCGAACAGGGGTGTCACTACATAACCCCTACCATATATGTGCATCAGAAAGGCCGATGACTTAATGAAAAACATTAAATTATCTTTAAATTTAAGGAAACACAATGCCTAATATACAACCTTCTTCTGTGAAGCATTCTCTGAGAATTGTGCAGAAAGCAGGAGTTTATTTGGTCCTTCTATAGCTCAAAATAAATTTGTTGTTGACAGATGTCAGTAGTGTGGGTGGAGGGGTTGGGGGGAGGCGCGAATCTGCTTTTCCATGTACACAACCCATCACTCTGTGTTTGGCTCTCCACCTCTACCTCATGTAACCTATCTCTGCACTTAGCTATCAAACAAGCAACACAAAGAATGTTTGTCATCAAAGAAAGCTGTGGTTGGCTGATGCCTGATCCCCACCACTCAAATCACTGAAACTATCACAATTTAATTTAATCATAAGATATCATCCAATAATACAGTTGTACATCCAGGTACCAGCATTTTTATTTCCTTTACAATTATAATTAAATCTTCCACTCCAACATATTTGCTAATCTATCCGTTTACTTTCCTATCTCTTCCACAATTCCTAACATACCACTCTCCATTATCTGGAAAGCAATTCTCAGGTAATTAATGGTATTTTTTTTTTTTAATAATAAAATTCCACGAGTCTCTGCTGCGAGTTTAAATTAGCAAACACTGATTTTTAGACACACCAGAGGCTTAGTTCTGACAGGTCCTCCTATTTTACAAAGACCATCCAGGCCACTTACTCTTGTTTATTTCTTTCCTTAACCACCCACTCATCTTTAAGTGTCCCATCAATCAGTTTAATAACTTTATTAATAATTTGTACAAGTTTGTTTCCAGTGTGTCATTTACCTGTTGTTTCACTTTTATCATTACGGATCTTCAGGCCAACTTTCAAACTTACTAGAACACAGTAATATCAACTTAACAACATTGTGTCCTGAAATGACTTGTTTGGAAGTGTGGTAACAGGTCTTCTCCACATCAAGAATAAGCTCAAATGGAGTCTGTATTGGGTCAGTGTGTGGTAACAGTAAGTCCCCTTCAAAATCTTGGCTCTGTCAACAGTCTAATCAGCAGTCGAGCCAAGGTATCAGTTAGTCTGAAAGGTGATAATTCACTTGTGAGTTGGCGAAGCTAACAAATGTGAATACAAAATAAAGATTATGATAACTGATTGATCTGGAGCACAGACCAGGCTCCGCGTTCCCTTCATATTTAATGTACCTTTTGTTATGAACAACTGTCAACTCCAAAGTATATTCAGAGAAACCGTAATACAATGTAAACAAATCACCAACTGCAAAAAAATGCATGACTGGGATGGAGTGCTCTTCAAAACACTCATTCCTTATACGAATGCCTATGCCTCTTGCATAACCCCCCGCCCCTCCAGAACCAGCATCTCTTCAACACCCATACAAAGCTGCTGAGGAGCTTTCTGCATTATTACCGATAACGCAGTTGTTATTAGTGCTTGGGAACAAAGATTCCTGTGGGTATATTATGACAAGTAGATAAATATTAGGAATACGGAAGTGTCAGATTCCACCCGTCTGCTTTGTCCCATGACGTCATCAATACGGTGGAAATGGCTAATCTAAGCGACTCCAATATGGCGTCTATGATATCACTACACACACACACACACACGGCAACAAACACGAAAATACGTATAAATAAGACAACATCTCCCTCCAAAAATACAATCAAACTGATGGGACAACAGCAGGAAATTGGGGGTTTTTGTATGATATCACTACATGCACACGGCAACAAACACGAAAATACATATAAATAAGACAACATCTCCCTCCAAAAATACAATCAAACTGAAGGGACAACCGCGGGAAATGGGGGGTTTTTTGGGAGGGTACAAGCTAAATATAACATTAAAAAAAAAACTCACCACCATCCCAAAACCACAAGACAACGGGAAAAAAATAATAATAACAATAACAAAAGCCACAGGAATCTGACACTTTCCTTGACCTATATAGGTCAACGGCAGCTGACGATACCAAAATACCAACGCCTACAGCAAAAACTACGGAAATTGGAATCAGATATTCCCCTTGACCACAGCTGACGGTACCAAACCACCTATATAGGTCAACTACAACTACTGATACGTAGAAACCAGCACCTTCAACTACGAAAAACACAACACTTCAAAAATTAAAAACTCAAACATCCCTACGTAAATTAAAACACATTCAATACACAATAAATACACAAAACATCACAACTCGAGAAAAACAGACCCAAAGAAACAATTACTTACCACCAACAAATTTCAGTTAGCAAACACACACACACACACACACACACACACACACACACACACACACACAGAGAGAGAGAGAGAGAGAGAGAGAGAGAGAGAGAGAGAGAGAGAGAGAGAAACGCCATAAAACACAACAAGGAAACATCTACAAACACAACCAACTCAAACTCCGCGCCGTAATGACGTCACACACCACACCACCTTATATCATGGGTCAAAGCAGATGAGCGGAATCGGACGCTTCCGTTGACCCTAAATATTTAATCAATTTCAAAGGATCAGATGATAAATTCTGCAATTCTGACATTGAGCGTGAGCCCAGTGGTTTAGCTGTTTTGCAACTTTTGTAGAGTCTCCAAAATAAGAACACACACCTGCACTGTTACATCTAGCACTCACTCAATCTCAGAGCTACTGGTAGAAAAAGCGTAATCTTGCAAAGTTGAAGCACAGTGAAGCCCAATCATTGTGCAAATATGTGGAGGAACAATTGGAAAAATTAATATAGCACATATCTAATTCAACCATGGTGGCAAATGACTTAAGGAAGTACACTCTTCTGCCATCAGTAAAACAATATAGGCCTACATGCAGACAGCTGGCAAACGCTCAGATAATTTGTTTATAAGTCGCCATGCCAATGAAAAGCTACTCTATTCATTAAACAAAAACATAACTAGGCAGAATCATAGTATGTTGGTCAGCACGAAACTCAAATTAATAATTATTTGCTCTTTACAGATTAGATAAATGTAAGAATTATGAATAAACCACTGTTCCAAAGTGGATGTTTTTAAATTTAAGCTAATTCATTCTACACTAGCCAACTGGTGCTTTTCTAACAATTTATAAACACTTTTCTTTATGAAAAGAAATATGACACTGCAATATCAACATACTGAACATGATGGCCACATATCCAGCATCATGTCCTCTAATAGCTTTTTTATTTGTTATTCAAGGCTAGCTACAATCTTGTGTTAAGAAACTGATCTTCAAACGCTGAGAAATAATGCGTCAAAAGTGGGTAATTGGCCTTTGATGTCTTTGACTGCAAATTAACTACAATACCAATGAACTACCGTGCCCGAGTAGCCACATTTGCGGATAAGGAATAGAAGTAATATTAACAACAATCTCGAAAGATTCTGTAAATTGAGGAAGGGGGACGCATACCTTAAAAGGCGCAAGAAAATTGACATAGTTTAAAAGGGTGGCATACTAGCACAATTTGTAGGAACAGTATCAAAATAATTATCTGCCTTGTTACTGTTTACATAATAGAGCACCATGCATCAAGGCGAAAATGTTACGAATGGCAGCAACTGCTACGTGCAGTATTCCTCAGGTGAGTTAAGACATATTCAGGTGCTTTGTCTCATGCTCAGTCTGACCATTTTGACTACAGGGAATGACGATTACTTGTTTACTTCACTAAATGTCACGAATCATTTTTCACGAGAAGTGCCACACCAAACGATGGCAGTGGTAATTCACCTACCATTAAGTGTCACCACAACAACACAACGTAGCCCTAGAAGTGCTCACTCACAGATGTTCACAGTATAGACACAACATAAGCCCGCAAGACTATAGACCAATCTGGCATTCGATGACTACACCAACATCAATTATCTTTTGTACGGAGTAACTTCAATTAACAGTGTGCCACAAGTAGGGTTTTCGGTAACCATTCTACAACATTTTACTCACAAGCGTTCGCTTAGACAGGATAGTACAGTTCCACACGAATAGCTGACAACGTCTTTCACCTTTTTTAAGTTATCGACTTACGAGAAAATGTCATTATTTTAATTCTGTACTGATATATCTGCTCCAAAGTTGGGCATCACGAACACCATCACCTTCGTACGACAACCTCATGGCAACTATCAGAGGGGTTACAAGAACAGCGCTTGCAGGTCTAAAGAGTTAATCTCTGGTGAAACGGCGCTAACTTTCAAATGTAGTTACTAGATATCGTGTCTGGTTAGCCTGGTACAAAAACTTTTTTTTATTTTGTAAGTTTTGGCGTCCTCCATATTTAATGTGCTACAGTTGTAGCACTCGTTGAGTGAGGAATGAAATAAAGCATGGCCTGTGTGGACGCCAGACAAAATTCTACTAATATGATTGAGAAATCATAAATCATAGACAATCGACATGCGTGTTTCTCCAACTGTGTTGTTTTGCTAAAAGAAGCCAATAAAATAAAAAAAATTCTCTCAGCACACGAATCCTTGGTCTTCTTAAGGAGTCACGTCACTTGACATGCAATGAAATATAGTCGTTGGTCTATACAAAACTGCTTTGGGGAAAGTGCCATAAAATATAAATACGTATTCGGAACAGTACAGGAAAATTCGCAGTCGAGAGACGAACCTTCCATTAAGTTTTCAACATATGGGTACCACTAATTCTATCAAAATATTCATTACCCACAAGTCAAATTTTTTTCGGCTCCGTTGTACAATTTTGGGCCAAGTTGTGTTGTTAGATATGTTCAGAAAACAAATGATTAACGTACTAAGCAATAAAAACTAAAGCAAAGGAGTGCTTTTCTCTTCGCCTACTTTGCTACCCTCTTATGTGTGCTGTTTGTTAAGATTCATAAATACGTGACAAATGTTAAAGCACGTGAATAAATTGATTATCAAAATAATAGGAAAAATTACACTGAGTGTAGCTTGATGGCTAATTGAGTAAGAATCAGACTATAAACTCAAACCTGTGAGTTCAATGGCAGGTTGGTATCAGAGATTCTTCTGTCTATGCTTTGAGTATAATATGCGAATAATAATCTCGTTCTGTAGTTTAGATTCCTTGTTAAACGCTAGATCCACTGTGTCTGGCTGGGTAAAACAATTCACACGTCTTTTCTGGCTGGGTAAAACAATTCACACGTCTGGAAAAGTAAGTTCGTAAAATCTCCTTCTTCTTTTTCTTCTGATGAGTAGGCAGTTAGGATATTCCTGTCGCGTAGTGAGTTGTTACAAATGTTTTCAAATGGTTCAAATGGCTCTGAGCACTATGGGACTTAACATCCGAGGTCATCAGTCCCCTAGAACTTAGAACTACTTAAACCTAACTAACCTAAGGACAGCACACAACACCCAGTCATCACGAGGCAGAGAAAATCCCTTACCCCGCCGGAAATCGAACCCGGGAACCCGGGCGTGGGAAGCGAGAACGCTACCGCACGACCACGAGCTGCGGACTACAAATGTTTTCTTGGATTTCCAATGCATCTCCTACCAACTGGTCTACATGACAAAAGTTATTTTAGTATTATTCCTTCTTGTAATTTATTCAGGTGTCAGAGCCAGTTTTATAGTACCATCTACTAAGCCTAGTAAAATACTGTGGCACTCAAACTAACGTTCCACCTGAAGACAGCTTTACTTTTCATGTTTATTACCATCTTTGTAACTTGTTATCATCGATTATTATTCCAGAATGAAATTTTCACTCTCTAGCGGAATATGCGTTGTTATGAAACTTCCTAGCATATTAAAACTGTGTGCTGGACTGACACTCGAACTCGGGAGCTTTGTCTTTCACGGACAAGTTCTCTACCAAATGAGCTACCCAAGCACGAAAACCTGTAGACCTTCACTTCCGCCAGTACCTCATCTTCTACTTTCCAAACGTCACAGAAGTTCTCCTACAAAACATGCAAGACTAGCATTCCTGGAAGAAAGGATATTGCGGAGACACTGCTTAGTCACAGGCTGGGGGACATTTCCTGAAAGGAATTTTCTTTGTGCAGCGGAGTCAGCACATACTTCTGGAAAACATTGAAGGTTGTACGGTATATTGTAAAATCTACTATCGGAATCAACTTTTATTTTAAAACTGTTTAGACTGCATAGTCTCTGGCCAATACTGTATATCTGTGTCAACTAAGATTCGTATGTTGAACTGGTTATTTTGCGGGATTTGTTTGTTGTGAACAAAGACCTTGTAAAAAATAACTAGACTCACTGATGGCGGCGCTGCAGTCGCGGGATAATTTGAACCTTCGGCTGGACGCCATTATAGTGGTTGTAGTCTGATGTGTTGTGTAGTACTAGTACTGTTGTTTATGAAGACCCTGATTCAACGTTGTATATTTGTTGGGACGTATATACAGTATTTGTTACTCGTAATTCTACTGTCTGTACGTTCCAATCAAAAGAAGTACAATGTGAAGAATCGTGCAGCGATTAATTGTATAAATAAATTCGAGAAAGGAACGAATATCACATTTCACAGGTAAGTGAATATTTTAAGTTGTTTTGTATGTCAGTGCACTTGCTTAATAAATGTTTTTGTAACACGGTATTAGCATAATGTCTGTGCATCTATTTGCAGGTTTCCTTTCTCAAAACCACAGCTGTTACAAAAATGGTTACACGCTGTCAGGAGGCAACATTTCCGACCGACAGAAAACCATTTTATATGTTCTGATCATTTTGAAGAAAGTTGGCTGATCGGTAGTGTTTTCATGGTCTAGGTTAGGTTGAAACTTGATAATTAGGTCGTGAGTTGCCAAAGCACTACGCCATATATAACGCACTTCTCGTCATAAAATCTAAAGCAAGGTAGAGTCAGAAAATATCTATTAATATAGTGGGCAAATCTTCGAGTATTTTGATGCATTTTGCGTACATTTATCGTAAATGAACTACGAAAAATGCTAGGGGTCCAGTACATAACTTTTAGCTACGGCAGATTCCATGTAGTACGTAAGATAAATTCGTAAACAGTGACTATTTGCTGTTTGTCCATAAATTAAAAAGTCTATTGTAGTAACGTATTTAAATGAGGCATTATGTTTGTGACCTAACTCAAGGGAAGGCATTTTATAACCAAAAGCGATGTATAAACATTCGAACTCCGCGCGTCAGTTTACCACTCTAATGGCCGCCGCCCAGCTATTCAATTTGTCCGCTCTTCACAGTCGACCACTCGTGAGGTTGTGGGGGCCTGGTTGTGAAATGGAAATGGCTTTGAAATCAAAGGAATGCACTTGCATTTGAGAATTATTGGAAGTATTCAGGGTATTGTCAAGCTTACGGCGTGTTAAATGAAACGAGTACAAGTGTCGCCAAAAGAAAAAGAAATACGATCAGCTTTTGTCAAAATGTAAGGAAATGTTCAGTACCCGAAAGCGCTTTTGTTACTATACAAGTTAAATTCGTTGCAGACAAATTATAAGAATGAACTGAAAATAATTATGAGTGCATCGAATTAGCGGAGTTGGTCCCGACGAACTGCTAGAGACAACACTTTGGACCTTCGATGCCTTGAAGGGCAAAAAATTGTTAACGTAATGTAAATAAAAATTTGTGAACTTCTTGTATTTTTAAAATCGAATTTAAATAAATAAATAGTACGTAGATATAATTACAATTATTGGTATAGCCATTTGCAGAAGTACATGAAATGAGCGAGCGTTCTATCTTGAGAACGTTCCAGTAATCATTTGTCTCACTTATACTCAAATCAGTTAGTAAATTATCATGTGTCAATCACGCTCTCTTCTTACACCACTCTTCCATTCATCTACATTGCGTCTTTTTCTTCACACGAGCCAAAAAAATAACAACTAATCTCGGTATTCGCCATGTTTGCACGTCCGAGATTTAACACGAAGTTTGTGCACTATCGCTTTGTTGGCTTGAGGCAACCGCCGATGTATTGCGCAGTATTGAGACCGCTGAGGACACGCAGGAACAGCTTGTAGGCCACTCAAGCTGGTTCCGATACTGCAGCCTGAATTACCGGCCCACTTACCACAATAACAATAAGGTGGCCGATGTTTGCTGTTAAGACTTTGCTGCTCGTTTTGCACTCGAGCACAGTGTACTTTTCTTTTACCATGCCCCTCTGACAGTGAACAATCCATTGTCCGACCATGGCATATAGCGAAATTGTCCATTTAACTGTGCAAACTTGGACAAGTGAACGAACGATGAATTATCTGATAGCCGCTGTGAATAAGTTATTGAAGGAAGTGTATTGGCAATTTCCATTATGTTTGTTGTTTTGAGAACAATATACAGTTCGACGTGATTGGTACCTGATACCCCGATGATGGGCCAGTTACAAATTCCTCATCACCTCTAGGAACACTTTAATCGTGGCGCTGGTGGGACGGACATGGTTTAAAAGTGAGCAGTCATGACTGGAAAAGGGAAGTAATCTAGGATCCGACAACTCATTACTCGTTTCCAACAACAGGCGACCCTTATTGTTGAACATGCCCAAAGAAATCTATCCTTATGATTGCGTAGTTTGTATTGTTAAACAAGGATGACTTCATTCATGCTTGTTGGAAAAGTTTTATCTTGTATGACAACTGTGGTGTAAATCTGAACCTAAAGGAATCCACTATATGTTAGACGCTGACTAATTGACAGCAAGTGAAACCGAGACCCAAGCACTTGTTTCTATTCTTACATGATTAACGTCGCGATGAACTGGATATTGGCTCCTTTGGGCCACGACTGTGAACGCTACGCTTGCAAGCATGATAAGACTATGAAGGAACGTCTTGTCGATGCTGGGGTTACCAGCGACGATTACCACCTCCACTGAAGAAGAACCAGAGGGTTCACGACTCACTACACACGAAAGTACTTCTCCGTGTTACTCTGTAGGTAGCCAATTTGTGCGCTGCTGTTATTACATATTTTTATTACTGCAATTTACCCAGTAAAAGTAGAAGCACTGTATAGCTTCTTATCACCTGACCTGTGTTGTCCTATTCTCCCTGCAATGAAAAAACACAGCTCATTGAGTTCTGTATTGCCAAAGTACCTCACCTCCTATTTATGTAGAGCACTAACAAAAAATAATGAAAAGGGTAGAAAATTTCAAGTTCTTAGGTGTGCATATGGATGGAGATATAAATTGGAAAACCCACATAGTAGATCTACTAAAACGTTTAAGTTCAGCTACTTTTGCCATCAGATAATTGACAAACTGTGTTGCAGCGTGTGACTGGTGCTTTTTTAAATTTATTTCATGTGGAATGCAGTAGTCACTCGGAAGGAGAGTAATTCACAGACACATAAAAAATCTCGGTTAATCCGCATTCGGGAGGACGACGGTTCAAACCAGCGTCTGGCCATCCAGAGTTATGTTTTCCGTAATTTCCCTAAATCGATTCAGGCAAATGTCGGGATGGTTCCTTTGAAAGAGCACGGCCGACTTCCTTCCCCATCCTTGACATAATCCGAGCTTTTGCGCTGTCTCTAGTGACCTCGATTTCCACGGGATTTTAAACCCAATTTTCCTTCCTTCGGTTAGGCCTTGTAGAAGTGTGATACGTTCGTTACTGTCCATGATAGTATAAATAATTTAGAAGGTATTGTTAATCACCATGTCAGACTTTTGCATGTTTACCAGAATCTGTTTCTTTTCCGTTCATTTATTTCATTATTTTTTTATTTAAAGTAATATTCATTCATATCTTCGCAAAGTATCACCTGTGCAAAACTGGCAGTTTTGTTGAGAGATTAGAAGTTTTGCACGTCAAGGAATTAAGAATTTAGTAGCTGTTGCGTAGACGATTAATGAAGTATAACAAGGCAAGGTATATCATACGTGGGTGGTTTGATAAATCTCGTAAATTTCCATGAAAAACGAACGTTGTCCCTTCATCGTTGGTAAGCGCAATTACTCAAAGGATCGTACAAGGAACTTCAACAATGTACAGCATACAGTTCATTGTTGACAGCCCTCTTAATTGGTCAGTTTATCAATTGCGATTGATATTGGGGAAAACCAAGTTTCGTGCTGTTATTAAACATTTTTATTTGAAGGGATGAACTGCCATACAAATCAAAACAGAACTGAATGAAGTTCACGCAGACATTGCACAATGACAGAAGACCATTTACCTATCGTTTAACGATTTTAAACGTGATCGGACAAGCATCGAAGACGGAGAGCGGTTTGGGACGTCCACTGAGATCACTATGAAGAGAATCATTGGTCAGATTAAATAACACGGTAAAGGAAGACCGCTGAATAAACATTCGTGTGACTGCTGAGACTGTAGGCATCTCGCCTGAATGGGTGCATAACATCCTGCATGGAGAACTGGCTAGGAGAAAATGTGTGAGAGGTGGATGCCGCGATTGCTCACCATCGACCGAAAGCGCATCCAGCACAACATTGCAACACAATGTCTGGCGATGTTTAATAGCAGTCCGCCAGACTTTTTGCGCCGATTTGTCGCTGTTGATGAAACCTGGATCCGTCATTGCACACCAGAGTCCTAAAGGCAGACAAAACAACTGACAAAGGCTGGTGAAAGTGCACAGAAGAAGACAAAGCTCATTTTTTCACCTGGTAAGGTGATGGCCATTGCTTTCTAGGACTCCCAAGGAATAATCCCCATAGGTTACTTGGAAAAAAGAAGAACCGTAACTAGACCCCACTATGCTTCATTGTCGGATCGTTTCAAACTTTCTTTGGCTGTAAAAAGGACAAGGTTGGCATGCAAAAAATACTCTTTCACCAGGATAATGTACCATCCCAGACATCAAAGACAACGGTGTTGAAAGTGCATGAACTGGACTTCGAATTTGTTCCTTATCCACCCTATTCACTAGACTCAGCCGCAAGTGACTTTTTCAACGGTGTTGAAAGTGCATGAACTGGACTTCGAATTGGTTCCTCATCCACCCTATTCACTAGACTCAGCCGCAAGTGACTTTTTCCTGTTCCCTAACTTGAAACTTTGGCTTGCTGGGAAGAAGTTTTCATCAAGTGAGAAAGTGATAGTTGCAGTCAATTAGTATTTTGCAAAGTTTGACAGAACTTGTTTTCCGATCGGATGAAAAATTTGAAGGATCACTGGACCAAGTGTATGTCTCTCAAAGGAGACTGTCGAGATATAAGGTGAATTGTTTAAGAAACGAACATTTTTTTCTTGCTTTTTTTTACCAGACTTATAAAATCACCTGAAAGCGGCATCGTGTAGTGATATGAAATGGAGTGGTCAAGTAGGATCAGTAAAAGAGAAGTCTTCATAGTTACTGCCAAGGTGTTGGGAAAATCAGCATGTCTACAGAAGAGATTAGTTTCAAAGCGCTAGTTGTACCTGTACTAAGTACAATAAAAAAGGTTTAAAACAAAAGAGAAGAAACCGAAATAATTTTTTTTCGAAGAATGCCGAAAAAGTGGTACTACATTTTCAAGCTAAGCTAATTTCCATTACAGTACAACATTTCACGTTCCCTCTCATATTTGCTATTGTAGATATACTGATGAGGCACATTATGAGCATCTGCTTAACAGCTTGTATGGAACGCAATTCGCGATTCTGCGTGGCACGTATTTGAAAATTCCTTGGTAGATTTACGGAGGTTTATGGTACCAGACGTCTACACACAGGTTACGTAATTCTCGTAAATTACAGGCACTGAGATGGCGCCCGATAGCGTCGCAGTCGTGCTCCATCGTGTTCAGATCAGGCAAATTTGGTGGCCGACACATCAACGTGAGCTGACTATCACGCTCTTCAAACCACTGTCGCACGAATCCAGCCTTGTAGCATGGACAGTTTACTTGTTGGAAGACGCCATCGCTGCAGGAGAAGAAATCAAGAGAGAAGAGAATGAAATTTTAACTCTGCAGCGGAGTGTGCGTTGATCTGGAACTTCCTGGCAGATCAGAGCTGTCTGCCGGACCGAGACTCGAACTCAGGACGTTTGCCTTTCGTGGACAAGTGCTCTACTGACTGAGCTACCTCAACACGACTCACGACACGTCCTCACAGCTTTACTTCCGCCAACACCTCGTCTCCTTCCTTCCAAACTTCACAGAAGCTCTCCTGCAAACATTGCAGAAATAGCACTCCTGGAAGAAAGGATATTGCGGAGACATTGTTTAGCCACAGTCTGGGGGCTGTTTCCAGAATGAAATTTTAACTCTGCAGCGAAGTGTGCACTGATATGAAACTTCCTGCCGGATCGAAACTGCCAGCACACAGTTTTAATCTGCCAAGAAGTTTCAAGGGAGAAGAGATCCAAGTATTCCGTATCAACGATCACATGGTGATGCAGACCGAAACTATGAATTAAATTTCGTACCAGCGCTACAATACGAATCCTTGTCTCCTTATTATTAGGTAGATGCGCTAGCCATTGCGCCACCCTGGCATTGCAACTGCACGGAATATGGTGGCACGTCTTCCTCCCTCATATAAATTCCAACTCAAGCCTCAGTCCATTGTGATTTTCTCGACGTTGGTACACATGTTAATTCATTGCTTCGGTCTACATCATTATCTTAGACAAAGGTGAGACTCTGTACGTTAGGTTAGGTTAGGTTAGTGGTGTTCAACGTCCCGTCGACAACGAGGTCATTAGAGACGGAGTGCAAGCTCGGGTTAGGGAAGGATGGGGAAGGAAATCGGCCGTGCCCTCTGAAAGGAACCATCCCGGCATTTGCTTGAAACGATTTAGGGAAATCACGGAAAACCTAAATCAGGATGGCCGGAGACGGGATTGAACCGTCGTCCTCCCGAATGCGAACTCAGTACGTCTCAGGAGCATCAACTGTATGTAATCAACGATCACATAGTTTACTTCTGTCACGGGTGCCTCTGATTATTACCACAGGTACAATGGAGGCCCAAGTGAGAGTCCTCAATAGCATAACTCTTTTCCTAGTGATCTGCATCCATGGTGCAGTGCATGTTTCCAGCAGCCGTTCACCTGGATGATGGAGTATCCGGACACGATCACTGGCACAGAATAACGAGAAACGTGATTCTGCTGACCAGATGGCATGTTTCCAGTCTTGACGATACATTGCCCACTGCAATCGTAACTGATGATTTCACTGCCGGTTGTTGTGGCCGAGCGGTTCTAGGCGCTTCAGACTGGAGCCGAGCGACCGCTACGGTCGCAGGTTCGAATCCTGCTTCGGGCATGAATGTGTGTGATGTCCTTAGGTTAGTTAGGTTTAAGTAGTTCTAAGTTCTAGGGGACTGATGACCTCGGATGTTAAGTCCCATAGTGCTCAGAGCCATTTGAACCATTTTTGATGATTTCACTGGAAAAACAGGGGAATACCAAAGGGCATCTGCTGCAGCTCTTCATGTCCAAAAATATGTACTGAACAGTTGCAACACTTGTACCAGCTTTGTACTCTGTTCTCAGATTTGCTTCTCTGTTTATCCTGGCATTACAGAATGGGCAAGCCTCTGAACACCATTTCCTGAGGTGAGGCGTAGACATCCAACAACTTGTCACCTACTCGTGGTTACACTGTTCTGCGGCCATTTTTCATAGATGCTCACGACTGCAGTAAGCGAACAACCGACCACATACGATGTTTTTGAGACGCTCGTTCCTAGGCGCCGTGGCATAAGGATCTGCCCTTCGTCAAAGTCACTTATGGCAATGGATTTCCTCCCTTGCAGTCCGTGTCGTTGTTAGAATTATTCCCCACTTACTCATGAAGGACAGACCCTTTCAGGCCTGATGTTGTGCAACCTCAGGAGTCTTGAGTTGTTCCTGCAGTCCCGGCGTCATTCTGACTTGAATTGGGGACATCAAGTTCGAAATGGTATCACGGGATGAAGTCGTCCAAGAAGTTATTCTGTAGTGTTGCAAACGCCCCACACCCCTGACATAAGTCTACCCAACGTGTGTACATCCTAAGATGAGCCTGATTTCCCAATTGTTTGATGAAGACGTTGTCAGACAGCTGTACCCTTTCATATAAAAGACGTGAAGTCTGATGGAAGGGTGGTCCAGGAGCAGGATGCCAGCGTCCACATCAACCTGGTGAGTAGGGTAATTGAGCGAGATGTTCAGCACAAGCTCCATGGCCCGACTCTGCACCGTCTGAAGTCGCTTGATGTGGGTCAGAGCAGCACTACCCGACACAATGGCAGCATACTCCAACACAGGGCGAATCATGACCACGTAGAATGTGACATTACAGTTCGGAGGGTGAGTAGACGCCGTGTTGAGAAGCCGATATAAGGCGCGGAGGCCCTGCGGATGTCCCGGGTACGGGGTAGCCAGGTGAAACGGCGGTTCAGGGTCAACCCCAGGTACTCACCCCTTGTGGACCAGTGGATGGGTCCTCTTGAGATAGTGGCTGGAGGCAGCACAGGAGGAAGCACCTGCCATGTGAACATAGTACCTAACTGAAACTTCCTGGCAGATCAAAACTGTGTGCCGGACCGAGACTCGAACTCAGGACCTTTGCCTTTCGCGGGCAAGCGCTCTACCATCTGAGCTACCCAAGCACGAATCACGCCCCGTCCTCACAGCTTTACTTCCGCCAGTATTTCGTCTCCTACTTTCCAAACTTCACAGAAGCTCTTCTGCGAACCTTGCAGAACTAGCGCTCCTGGAAGAAAGCATATCGCGGAGACATGGCTTAGCCACAGCCTGGGGGATGTTACCAGAATGAGATTTTCTCTCTATAGCGGAGTGTGCGCTGATACGAAAGTTTCATATCAGCATACACTCCGCTGCAGAGTGAAAATCTCCTTATAGTACCTGACTGTTCGTGGCATTGAACTTTTGTTGACCAGGCACCAAGGATGTCACAAGAGAGCTGCAGGTGGTGGCGAAGTATCTTTGCACTCACATTTCTGTTGAAGAGAGCGATTTCACTTGCCCACAGCGCCAGCTGGACGCGTGCCACCTTCGGGACGTCGGCTGTTGGGGTTGGGTTGTTTGAGGGAGGAGACCAGACAGCGAGGTCATCGGTCCCGTCGGATTAGGGAAGGACGTGGAAGGAAGTCGGCCGTGCCCTTTCAAAGGAACCATCCTGGCATTTACCTGGAGCGATTTAGGGAAACCACGGAAAACCTAAATCAGGATGGCCAGACGCGGAATTGAACCGTCGTCCTCCCGAATGCTAGTCCAGTGTGCTAGCCAACGCCGGTTGTGTAGGGCGAACATGGAGACACTCCCGGCGAGGTAGGAGCGGAACAGGCGTCCGTGTGACGTCAGGACCTCGTACGCAAAGAATGATTCCTCATTTTTCTCTGCTCCGCTCATTTACTTTCCTTGCCATGTCAGGTGCTCGCAATGCCACCAGATGGCATTGTGCTTCGTGGTGGGTCGTGGTCATGTTTTGACTCGTCAATACACGTAATGTACATTAACAGTTTGTGTATAATATTTTGTACTTTTATATATTTTTTAAATTTTTTTGCTGTGTATCCATATTGACAATACAATCGATGGACACATTGGACACCATTAAATGCATTTTTTACAATAATCTTTTTGAAACACAGCGGTTATTAAGTTTTCCCAGTGACAAATACAGGAAGTTTCCAGATACATCCTATCAGTACCGTTATTGTTCTCTTAAGACCAGTGGTCGTCGCTCTGTGCCCCATTAGCCTCATGTGACCCAAATCAAGTACTCGTGCGACGCGTCATTCTCAGCCGTGTTTTATAATAATACGCGTCTAGCGACTAACAACAGAATTCTAAAATTCTAATAATATAGCAGCTTCTTAAGAGTGAAGTTTTCCTGCCCAGTATCAAACAAAAATACTTACAGAGAGAGAGAGAAATATTTTAAAATGCGCTTTTAATTGATGTTGGTAAATTCGGCCATGATCTAAGTAAAGTTGATCGCTTACTTCGAGAGCAGAGACATAAGTTAGCATCAACACTCGGCTGTGAATACATCCACTGAAATCTAATTGTTCTCAAATCGGTACGTAACAATTTTGAATTGTTATTCGCTATATCAGAGTATTTTAATATCATAAGCAAAGCTGATCATTGTCATCAGCAGCACAATAATTTAATTCGACGAAGAAGTCAGACACAACCAAGTGTTTCGAGTTTATTCTTTATTGGTCTCAAATAATTTCCATTTGTAACAAATATTAACTTTTAATTGTTTCTGAAGAAATATAACTTACGTATATCCGAAACTGGTAAAGAGTAAATACTCACTTTTTGTAACTGTTGGCTGTGCCTAATTCATTCATCGAATCGAAAATGTGCCAGAGGAAATAAGAGTAGGCAGCGAAAAGTTGGCCGGTCACCTCAGGGGCGGAGCTGGATGCAAGGGCAGAAAGCTTCGTCATTGTGGTGTGAGAGGATGTGATAGGGGGAATGTTTTGTTGTTTGTTTCCCAGTGCTGAGAACTTATGGGCGTGTGTCCCTCGTACCAATTAGCTGTGGTATAAATTTCAAACAGATGTAGCATGGATTCACGAATGCACATTATAGAAACAGTAAGCTTCAAATGTGGTACATATTTGTAAAAAGAAATATTATTCTTTCTTTTAGTTGTGCCTTTGTCCCGTATTGGTGCGGGGCTGGAATTGTTACTATACTGACATGGCACAGTTAGTTCGAGCCGGATGTCCTTCCTGTCGCCATCCATTACCCCCGGGACGGAAAGCGCGTACCCCAACAGTCTGCATGTAGCGTTGTTCATGTGAAAGTGAGCGAAAGTCTCTAAATGTTTGCGGATCATGAAACTGAGGCGGGACATCGGAAGCACAGCGGTATTCAGGCACAGGGATGTGGGAAACCGCCAAAAAATCACACGCAGGCTGGCCGGCATACTCACCCTTGTCGTTAATCCGCCGGGTGGAATCGATCCAGTGGTGGCAAACATCCACATCCCGGAAGCGGCACTTTAGCATCCAGTAATTGTAAAAGGAATATGAAATCAAATTAAGATTCTTGTACTACAACGCAATGAGTAGAAGAAAACATTCAGTAAACATTTCTTATGGTATCTGTTATTAGAGATTACATTTAAATATAAGTACTATTCCTGTTACTAATCAGTTAAGCTTGCGCTCATATAGAAATCACAACACTTCATCAGGAAATTACAGGTTCACAGCTTCAAAGTCGCTGAGGCTGCGAACAATCTGAAACAGAGAACACACGACACGAAGTGTTTCGATCGGTGCAAAGTTATAACGATCAGTACTTGGAGGACACTTGGCCAACTTTTTGCTCCCTTATTGCAGCTAGCTTATTGGGGACACATAACATTCTAATTTATGTAGTCTACCAATTAACAAGAAGGCGGTCGTGGTGGTCGAGCGGTTCTAGGCCCTTCAGTCCGGAACCGCGCGACTGCTACGTCGCAGGTTCGAATCCTGCCTCGGGCATGGATGTGTGTGATGTCCTTAGGTTAGTTAGGTTTAAGTAGTTCTAAGTTCTAGGGGACTGATGACCTCAGATGTTAAGTTCCATAGTGCTCAGAGCCAATTAACAAGAAGACCGGTGCAAATGGGGTCCGAGGTGCTGGCCCACAACGTCAGTACTGGCTCTTGAGCAAAGAAGTTTGACGACTACTGCTTAAGACGTTTTCCCTCCTAAAAACGATTTTCACTTAAACGATAAGTCTTATTGGGTAACAAGCGGTAAAGTACGAGAATGGTTTGATTGTTGTTTTTGTTGTGGTCTTCAGTCCTGAGACTGATTTGATGCAGCTCTCCATGCTACTCTATCCTGTGCAAGCTTCTTCATCTCCCAGTACCTACTGCAACCTACATCCTTCTGAATCTGCTTAGTGTATTCATCTCTTGGTCTCCCTCTACGATTTTTACCCTCCACGCTGCCCTCCAATGCTAAATTTGTGATCCCTTGATGCCTCAAAACATGTCCTACCAACCGATCCCTTCTTCTAGTCAAGTTGTGCCACAAACTTCTCTTCTCCCCAATCCTATTCAATACCTCCTCATTAGTTACGTGATCTACCCACCTTATCTTCAGCATTCTTCTGTAGCACCACATTTCGAAAGCTTCTATTCTCTTCTTGTCCAAACTGGTTATCGTCCATGTTTCACTTCCATACATGGCTACACTCCATACAAATACTTTCAGAAACGACTTCCTGACACTTAAATCTATACTCGATGTTAACAAATTTCTCTTCTTCAGAAACGATTTCCTTGCCATTGCCAGTCTACATTTTATATCCTCTCTACTTCGACCATCATCAGTTATTTTACTCCCTAAATAGCAAAACTCCTTTACTACTTTAAGTGTCTCATTTCCTAATCTAATCCCCTCAGCATCACCCGATTTAATTTGACTACATTCCATTATCCTCGTTTTGCTTTTGTTGATGTTCATCTTATATCCTCCTTTCAAGACACTGTCCATTCCGTTCAACTGCTCTTCCAAGTCCCTTGCTGTCTCTGACAGAATTACAATGTCATCGGCGAACCTCAAAGTTTTTACTTCTTCTCCATGAATTTTAATACCTACTCCGAATTTTTCTTTTGTTTCCTTTACTGCTTGCTCAATATACAGATTGAATAACATCGGGGAGAGGCTACAACCCTGTCTCACTCCTTTCCCAACCACTGCTTCCCTTTCATGCCCCTCGACTCTTATAACTGCCATCTGGTTTCTGTACAAATTGTAAATAGCCTTTCGCTCCCTGTATTTTATCCCTGCCACCTTCAGAATTTGAAAGAGAGTATTCCAGTTAACGTTGTCAAAAGCTTTCTCTAAGTCTACAAATGCTAGAAACGTAGGTTTGCCTTTTCTTAATCTTTCTTCTAAGGTAAGTCGTAAGGTTAGTATTGCCTCACGTGTTCCAACATTTCTACGGAATCCAAACTGATATTCCCCGAGGTCCGCTTCTACAGGCTGGTAAATTTCCATAAAAAAATGGAGCATTTCTGTTGCGCCTTCATGGTTGGTATGCTCGATTATCCCAAGGATCGCATAAAGAATTTCAACGATGTTGACAGCCCTCTGAATTGGTCAGTGCGTCGACTGTGATTGAAAACTGGGAAAACCGATTTTCGTTCTGTTATTAAACATTTTCATTTGAATGGATGGATCGCTGCAAAAATCAAAACAGAACTTCATTAAGTTCACGCGGACGCTGCACCATGACTGAGGATCATTTACTTTTTGTTTAACGAATTTAAACGTGATCGGACAAGCTCCGAGAACGAAGCGAGCTTCGGACGTCCAATTGAGATCACTGCGAAAGGAACCATTGACAAATTAGATGATATGGTAAAGCAAGAGCTTCGAATAAAATTCGTTTGACTGCTGAGACTGTAGGCATTTCAACTGAGCGAGTGCACAATATCCTGCAAGGAGAATTGGCTGTGAAGAAGCTGCGTGCGAGGTGGATACGGCGATTGCTCATAGTCGACCAAAAGCGCATCCGGTACAAGGCTCGGATCTGGTGGGGAGGGGGAGGGGTGGCGGGCGGCAAAATGGGGTATCTTGCCCTGGGCGGCAATTTCAGGTGGTGCCGAATTCATATTCTTGGGGAAAAAAAGGCCTTGTTTCACAAGGTCTGTCGATTATTCGTATGATTATGAAACTCATCCCTGTTGATTTTCGAACATTTTTCAACACATTCTGAGTTGATTTCTGAATAATAAGATGATTTTTGGAGGCGTGCATAGTTTATTTAACGTCTCTGCCAGGGCAATCCCCGTCGCATCTAGAAATAAAAAGCTTTCCCGCAGAAGTGGACAAGGCTGAGGCGAACAAACCCGAACGGGTGAATGCCAGTCGCCGTTTCTTTATGTGGTCCAATGAGTGTGCGAATGATCAGCGTTGTTATAATTATTAGCGACTACCAGAGTGGAAATAAACGACTAACAAGAATAACAGGTAAGAAAGATTTCATATTATCGTCTCGGTATTTTCAAGAAATGAAATTTTGAGAAACTTTTGACATCGCTACGCTATTATAGGGCCAGTTGTACAGTTCGCGGTTATCAGCTGGTTAATTTTGTTCCCGAGATAGAGCAAAAAACGCGTTGCACGAACACATAATAGCGTCTAACCGGAAAACAAACGTGGGATAACTAAACTGGTGATTCTGGCAGGGTTAGTGAAGTTAACCGGAGAATAAGTTTTGAGAATAGCAACAACAGTTACAGAATTAGTGATGACAAGATTGTTAGAACGAGGAAGGAGAAGAAACGAGGACTTCACACAAATTATGTGGAACGATGTGGCGATTCGAAATGTACATAAAAATTTTGCACTACTTCTTTTCGATATCATGCTTGAGAAACTGGAGCGTATGAATGAAATGTGAAACTATTTCCTAATATAAAACTTTTTGCTTGTAGTTAGCGTAATAGGCATTTGATATTGGTACTTCGTGAATTATATTCTGTCGTGTTATTCGTGTAAATGAGGTGGATAAAAGTAACCATTTGTGCGAGACTGTTTTAATCTCGCTTATCTGGCGTGCGTAACAATTACTACAATATTAGAAAGGCCTATTTCGTTTTACCTAGCAGTGACAAAATAGACGTAATCTAATAGAGAAACCACCAGTTTTGGGTACCATTTGTATTAACAGCTTTTTCAGTATTAGGCAAAGACATTTTGATTTTTCATGTAGAAAAACGTCTGACGAACTTTGGCGAGGTAACAGAATCTTTCGCAATAAGGAAAGCACGCCCTGTAAACAAGATTAATGAGAAAACAATACTGAGTCCTAAGGACTGAAGAAATGTATATTGTCTTGCTTGTTTCTTGCTGGTTTTATGTTTCCTATATTTAATTTTTTGTCACACAAAAGAGAAAGTTATTAACTAATAGGCAACAAAGAATGCAAATTTTCTGAAGAGTTTTTATTCTCCTGGTTACAAATAATCCAACCCAGTATTAATTTTGATTTTTTAAGGGGATTAAGATGACAAACCGGCCGACTGGGAGCAGGAAAGGCACCACAAAACATTTTAATTTCCACTGTCCTGAATATAGGTTTGATGACTTCCATTATAAAATACACACATTTGAATTCCACAGAGCGAAAAACAGTGATGTGCGATAGAAGAATGCTCTGTGATGACGCATGGCACTGCACTTTGGCACACTAACACCAAACAACATTTCTTACGTTCCTTCGAACATATAAGTTTTATACAACAAATTCTTCAGAAAGATCTGCGCTACAAAATGAACACTTTTTGAAAAAAAAAGTTTTTTTAATTTTTGACGTCCTGTCTCAAACGCTAGAGGGATGGGAGTGGGGGGGGGGGGGGGGGGGGGCGGCGGCGCCACTATCAAGTTTTTCTGCCGGTTCGGAAATATCGTAGATCCGGGACAGCCGGCACAACATCTCAACGTCTTTGTGTTCAGTCGTTCTCAGGCGTTTTCTCTCTGTGTGTAACATGTACTTACCAGTGTCGTAATATGAACTCTATTTTTAATCATCGACAATAGTGTGGTGTTAGCAAGGCAAAACTCTTCATAGATTCCCGTTTTCGACCTCTGTTATTTACCAACTGTCTTAAGCAATTCTTGATTTTAAGCGAAGTATCAGTTTGTTTTCATCTAGATTTTCTGTCACTGTTCATAAAAAAACGGCAGTGGCTGTATTTAAAGCACAAAAAAAGGGAAACGCTATTGGTAAGAGTGACATCATTGTTTTCTTTGTTAGGTCTAAGAAAATGCATATAATTCTGTATGGCGATGCGACTGCAAAAACGAGCATATTTGTTCGTCCGAGAAGCAAAATTTTATCATGCTAAACAATTTTTGTTTCGCGTTAAAAGAAAAAAAAACATGTTATTTTGTCTAGACCATAGTAACGTTCCGTCCTAAACTTTTTTCACTCTATGTGGTATCCACTATTACGTTGGACTAATGGAGGACTGCCATCCCACCAATAACAAACGATAGTCCCTCCACCCCAGTTCTTCTGTACAATCGAAAGTCGAGTCAACGGCTTACGTAACAAACTGACAATAGGAGCAGAAATAATACGAGTGCGTGCTGAAAACTAATGCCTCCGAATTTTTTATATGAGAACCCTTGAAGCTTTTTTTTAAAAAAACTTTAATAACATTTTACATCTTTATTCTCCACGTATACATATTTATTTGTCATCTCAACATAGTGACACTGGCGATGAGCACATTTCTCCAAACGGGAGACCAGTTTTGTTGATACCGTTGTTGTAGAAAGTTTGACTTCGTTGACGGAGCCGCAACCTCATCTCTGCTTGCATCGCTTCATCACTATCAAAGTGAAGTCTTTGAAGGTGTTCTTTAAGTTCTAGAAACAGATAATAATCGGATGGGGTCAAGTCGGGACTGTATGGAGGATGATCGAGGACTGTGAACCTAAGACTGTTGTACACGTCGCAATACTGTAAGGCGTGGGGATCATCTGCTGCCTCATACAATTTTAATATCACCTCCGTGACTCTCAGGAAGAAGGAATTGATTCCAAATCGCCTGCTGTAGCAGAAAGGCCAGGCCAGGACCCACAGTTTCTGGCAGTGACCTGCCGATTACGGACGGCCGCCGGGGTCAATTGTGTCCTTAGCTTTTATTCCCCAACTTCAGTGCGAGGTGGCTCTCTTCTTTTAAGGTAGGAGAGTTTTGATTTCGGTACCAGTGATCGCTTCTTTAACAATCAAGGAATTCAAGGTCAATACGACGCAGAAACGAACTTACACAATCGGTCTTTTCTAGACTACTGGCGCTGGTCACGTTATATACCATTAGTTCCCAAGCTGGAGATAATTGCCTCCTGAGGGGTATAACGACATTTTCTGAGGCTTAAAAACAAACGGCTTCGATTGCGTTTAAATCACAAAACTAAATTATTTTCAAAAGATCATAATTATTATCGTTATTTCATAAGACTGTAATATTAAGTACAAAGGTCACCAATAATTACGTTTTTCAGAATGAGATTTTCACTCTGCAGCGGAGTGTGCGCTGATATGAAACTTCCTGGCAGATTAAAACTGTGTGCCCGAACGAGACTCGAACTCGGGGCCTTTGCCTTTCGCGGGCAAGTGCTCTACCAACTGAGCTTCCGAAGCACGACTCACGGCCACTACTCACAGCTTTACTTCTGCCAGTACCTCGTCTCCTACCTTCCAAACTTTACAGAAGCTCTCCTGCGAACCTTGCAGAACTAGCACTTCTGAAAGAAAGGATATTGCGGAGACATGGCTTAGCCACAGCCTGGGGGATGTTTCCAGAATGAGATTTTCACTCTGCAGCGGAGTGTGCGCTGATATGAAACTTCCTGGCAGATTAAAACTGTGCGCCCGACCGAACCCCGGCTAAGCAGAAGTAAAGCTGTGAGTACCGGCCGTGAGTCGTGCTTCGGTAGCTCAGTTGGTAGAGCACTTGCCCGCGATAGGCAAAGGCCCCGAGTTCGAGTCTCGGTCGGGCACACAGTTTTTCTGCCAGGAAGTTTTTAATTACGTTTTTCTTTCATAAACTAGCAATAAAGTGTGACACTTCGTGATGGAGGTTACAGCTCTTGAAACGAATATATGAACGACGTCTTCCTCACGTAGTCCACCGACTACACACTTACACACATATACTGAGGTGACGAAATTCATGGGGTACCTCCTATAATCGTGTCGGACCACCTTTGCCCGGCATAGTTCCGCAGCACGACATCACGGCATGGCATGGACTCAGTAAATCGTTGGAAGTCACATGCAGAAATATTGAGCCATGCTGTCTCTATAGCCGTCCATAATTGCGACAGTGTTGCCGGTGCAGGATTTTGTGCACGAACTGGTCTCTCGAATATGTCCCATAAATGTTCGATGGGACTCCTGTCGGACGGTCTGGGTGGAAAAATTATTCGCTCGAATTATCCAGAATGTTCTACAAGTCAGTCACGAACAATTGTGACTCCTTTGAAATGGCGCATTGTCATGGCAACTTGAAGTTCACGAATGGTTGAAAAGTAGCCGAACATAACCATTTCGTGTCAATGATGGTCCAGTTGGACCAGAGGAACCAGTCCACTCCATATAAACACAGCCCACACAATTACGGAGCCATCACAAGCTTGCATCGTGCCTTGTTGACAACTTGGGTCCATGGCTTTGTAGGGTCTGCGTCACACTTGAACCCTACAACTGAAATTGGGACTCATCTCTCCAAGTCAAGGTCTTCCAATCGTCTAGGATCCAACCGATATGATCACGAGCTCAGGAGAGGCGCTGGAGGCGATGTCGTGCTGTTAGCAATGGCAATCGCTTCGGTCATCTGCTGCCATAGACCACTGACGCCGAATGTTGCCGCACTATCCTAGCAGATACGTACGTCCCACATTGATTTCTGCAGTTACTTCAAGTAGTGTTGATTGTCTGTTACTACTGACAGCTCTTCGAGAACGCTGCTGCTCTCGGTCGTTAAGTGAAGGCTGTTGGCCACTGCTTTGGCCATGGTGAGAGGTAATGCCTGAAACTCGGTATTCTCGACACATTCTTGACACTGTGGATAACGGAATATTGAATTCCCTAAAGATTTCCGAAATGACTGACCTATGCGTCTAGCTCCAACTACTATTCCGTGTCTTAGTCTGTTAATTCCCGTCTGTAATCTTTCAACATGAAACACCTGGGTACAAATGACAGCTCCGCCAAAGCACTACCCTGTTATACCCTGTGTACGCGATATTACTGCCATATGTATATGTGCATATCGCTATCCCATGACTCCTGTCACCTCAGTCTAGTTTGTACTTTATACCTTGGATCTATCACGGTAAAACTGAGACATGTACATCACAAATGCTTAAATATCTTGTGAAAATGAGTTCTCCGTACTGTAGGTAGTTACCTCAATGGACCAGAAATTGCTTCATTATTCATTTCGAGCAGGCCGTGATGGCCGAGCGGTTCTAGGCGCTACAGTCAGGAGCCGCGCGACCGCTACGGTCGCAGGTTCGAATCGTGCCTCGGGCATGGATGTGTGTGATATCCTTAGGTTAGTTAGGTTTAAGTAGTTCTAAGTTCTAGGGGACTGATGACCTCAGAAGTTAAGTCCCATAGTGCTCAGAGCCATTTGAACCATATTCATTTCGCAACACATAAGCGAACTAATTGACAGCACAAAATAACAGTAACTACCCACTGGCTTCCAGTTTCTGTCATTTCAGAAGTAAGAAGTCCGGCAGTCAAGTGATTTGCAGATAATACGTATAGTATGCACATTTTAACTTAGTTGACTTTAAGTTGGGGTGCATTCTGTGGATGAAAAAAATGGCTCTGAGCACTATGGGACTTAACAGCTGTGGTCATCAGTCCCCTAGAACTTAGAACTACTTAAACCTATCTAACCTAAGGACATCACACACATCCATGCCCGAGGCAGGATTCGAACCTGCGGCCGTAGCAGTCGCGCGGTTCCGGAGTGCGCGCCTAGAACCGCGAGACCACCGCGGCCGGCCTGTGGATGAAGGAAGTGTCGTTAGGGAAGAGGAGCGGTGCAGAAAGGCATGTTTCGTAACAAGTGACTGCCCACAAGGTGGATAGTTGGCTTTCTTTTCTGAGAAGGAGATGTGGGCAGCTCTCGCGATGCACTGAGAATTTCTTCATCACTCTATAAAAAAATGTTACTGCAAATAAGTAGGACCACTGTCTCACTGACTCATTAATTCACTGTTTAATAAAACAGCTACAAAAACGAAATATCGTTTATCCTTTGTCATTTCAAAAATAAAAGCCCTCGTAGTTGCTAATTTTGATGATCGTGGTGTGTGTGTTTGGGGGGGGATACTAGCTAATATCCAGATACACTCAAGGTTACTGGTCTCAGAAAAGTTGGGAACCACTGCCGTAGATGCTAACGACGTGTTAATGATGTCATAAGTGCATACAATCTGCAGATTGTGGTGAAAGTTCTTTCTCTTAAAAGCGTTCCTTAAAAAAATCCTGGTCATTAATTTCAATATGTACTAGTATATTACCCCGTACACTGTACAGTTACGCTTTGTCCATCGATTATTGGGTGCATGTATATCAAAAGAGATCATTTGGCGGGTACTTAGTTATTAAGTGATCATTTGGCGGGTATTTAGTTGTCAAGTGTGACTCGGTGGTTCAACAGAAAACTGTCCGACTACGGGTTCAGAGCTTGCGGTTTGATCCCCAGTCGGACCTAGGATTTTTATGTCACTTGCCGCTTCTTTCACAGAGGGGCAGCAGAGATAATATCGGTTCCATTCTCTTGAGACTATGAGACAGCAGAGTAATGCCCCTGTAGTTGCTGGGTTTCCATCTGTCTTATTTCGTAAACAGAGGAAACGTAACATCTTCATCCCAATCGCAGAGAAATTTTCCTTTTTCCCACATCGTGCTTAGGACTAATATTGAAATCTTTGCACTCTAACTGCCGTGATCTTCTTGGCGCTTACATCATCTATGCCTGTTACCATAGATTCGTTTTTTTTTTTTTTTTTTTTTTTTTTTTTAGCGGGAGGCCCAGCATCTTGAATAATTTCCTCCCTTTTTGACTCCTCCAGTTTGGTAGTTGAACTTTCACCATTTATTTACAAAATACTGTGTCATGTTATGTTATTTCTCATTTCTGTGTCATTCCCAGTGATGTTACCATCTCCCTTCTCCATGTCCTTTATTGGTTCATAGTTGTTTGTCTTAATGCTCACCAACTGATATAACAGTTCCTTGTCGTTTAGCTTCTGTGAGGGTTCGGTTTAAGCTTTCTCTTTCGTAGTAGGAATGGTTCTAATCCGAAACAGCCCAATCTTCTGCACTTCCGTCGATTTCAAGAAAGCGTATGACTCACTTGACCGACAGTCCTTTCTTGGTTCGTGGTTTTTTGAAACCTCATTATTATCTCCGACATTTCGGCAGATATCTGCAATTTCACTCTTGTAATCGTGTATTAACTGGGACAGTAAAACACGAAGAATAACCGATACTCCACCAGCGAATAAGCAGCGCTGGTGCATGGTGGTATCAGTCGCTGCAAACCAGGGCTAAATTTGTTGGGGCTGATTCAGCTACACTGATATCTGAGGAAACACCACAGAAAGTGCACTTGACGTCTCTCAGGAGGTACAAGCTACATATATACGCTGCAGATATTTCTTGAAGCAGCCGCGATTGACGATCAGGCGTTCGACGCTGGTTCTGAAGCTCGTTGAACGTCGGCAGGTGACATACCAGTGACTCATTGGCGGCGAAGGCTGTGTTTATGCGTAAGGTCCTCCCCTACTTACGGATTCCGGAGCGCTCGCGCCAACCTTCGTTCCGCACTATCCTAGCGGAAGCTCCAACCCACTGCAGGAAGTCGCCAGCTAGAATTCCACAGTGAGTAATTTGTCAGTCTTGTGCCCTCCTTATCTACCACTACATTTCCCGTAATGCTGCACTCCGCCTTTATCCAGAAGTCTCATCTCAGCAGTTCCTACATGTCGTACACAGCGAAGTAATTACCTCTGTCGTTGCATAAACGCTTCAGATGAGTAAGTTCTGATTTGGAATCGGATAATGCGAAGTGCGGTTTTTCGACTTATTGTTAAGGATATTCGCCATCTTTACATGCCTGTGAGGTTAGCTGTTAGAATATGGATAAAATTTTCCTCGATTTTGACAACACCATCTCTATAGGCGCGTCCGCACCCTTCTTCGCTTAGCAAGGCATAGCATCAAGGGAGTGTACACTTTTGGAAGATCTGCTGCTGACAATACAATGACTTGCAGTCACAAAGTACCCTACGAGTGACGAGAGACGCCTGCTCAACCATTATTTCGTGATGAACACACGCAGGTTAACTGGTGAATATTCACTAAGAGCTTTTTGTCGTAAACTGAGATATCGGCGAAGATGTAAGAAACATTTTCGGTAACATGGCAAGGAAATGCGATAAGACGCTACCGATAATGTTTCAATATATTATTGCTATTCCGGATATAATTAGTCATACTTTTAGGTATTTCGCGGATGTCATGGTTGTCTATGACAAGGTATTACTCGATAAAAATCCCTGTAATATACAGTCATATATCGTAAAAGTATGCGCCTTGTGCAAACATTGGTAACAGGTTCCTAAGGTGAAAAAAATGTAAAAGTATGTATTTTTGACTGCATCTAAATTTACACTCTGCAAACTACTATGAAGTATCTGACAGAGGGCACTTCCCACAGTACCTCGTGTTAAGTTTTCTTCCGTTCCACTCCCGTATAGATAGCGCGAAGAATGGCGCGCGATGTGCGTCACGGAGAGGCTTAATGTTGAAGTTTTGAGAGCGTTCGTTCTAATAAAAGAGGGCAGCGTATTACTTCTTCCTACGTACGTCTCACGAAATGATCAAGACGAGAAAATCAGAGATTTTAGGTTGCGATAAGGAGCTCTGTCGACGATCGTGATGGGGTGAAGATAGTGATATCAGAACTACCCTCCGCCACACACTGTAAGGCGGCCTGCGGATTGTATACTGTGTATGTAGATGTAGTCTAAAACCGTATTCACAGTCTCAGCGGTAATGGTGCGTAGGGGTCTGCAGCGAGATTCTTCATTTAATGTTCATTCTGAAAATTTCGTAAGTACAGTGGTTGGACAAAAACATGAAAACACCGCGAGGAACACATGTTTCAACATGAATGCTGATTCTTGCCAAGTCTGTATCGCCAGCTTCAGTCGTGGACAAAACAGTGTTCCGTGTAGTTGTGAGTGCATTACGTGGGGGCTAAGTGAATTCGAACGTGCGCAGATTGCTGGTGATCGCTTGGTGGATATCTCCATAACGAAGGGAACCGAAGTGTAGTTTCAAGAGTACGGAGAATTCATACCACATGCGGGGAAAGCGGAAAAACGTCATCCGCTAAATCACAACACACGAAACTGTGTGTTGAGTGATCGTAACTGACGGTCATTGAAGAGGATTGTGACGAGAAATAAGAAAAAATGTTCAAATGTGTATGAAATGTTATGGGACTTAACTGCTAAGGTCATCGGTCCCTAAGCTTACACACTACTTAACCTAAATTATTCTAAGGACAAACCCACACCCATGCCCGAGGGAGGACTCGAACCTCCGCCAGGACCGACCGCACAGTCCACGACTGCAGCGCTTCGGACAGCTCGGCTAATCCCGCGCGGCGAGAAATAAGAGGACAGCTGCAAAAGTCGCAGAACTGAATGTCGAACTCGCGAACCCCGTCAGCACCATAACCACACGCATGGGTCTCCATAAACCGGGAACTTCAGGGCGGGCTGGAACTCCAAAACCATTCATCAGTGATGCAAATTCCCGTAATAGGAAAACGTGGTATCGAAGCCATAAAATCTGGACTATGGTGCAATGGAAGAATGTCACTTGGTCGTGTGAGTCTCATTTCACAATGTTTCCAACAACAGGCCGAGTTTACGTCCCAAGTGTGAAACATGGCGGGGATACTGTGATGTTTTGGGCAGCCATATCATGGAATTCCATGTTCAAGCGTCTGCCAGTTAGTTTTTCCGGTGTTTCCGTGACGCTCTCCCATGGCCCACAAACCGGTGAGAATTCGCGCTGCTTGTCTCTCACACTTAAGTAATATTGCAGGACTGCTAGCACGAAGTTTTTGCTAGCAATCTCCTTTGTAAACGGACTGTATTTTCCAAGTATTTCGCCATGAATCGAATTCGGCCACCTGCTTTATCTACGATTGATCCTTTCGGTCGTTCTATCTCACAACCCTCCAAATTGTCACACACTGGTATTTATATGAGTTGACTGATTTCAACTGCGACTCATTGGCACAGTCGTCGTACGAATCATATTGTATTTATTTTTGCTTTTTGTTAAATAAAAATTTGTACTTCAAAATTAGCTGCCAATCTTTGCACCTCTTTGAAATCAAGATGTGGTTGCATCGACAGAAAAAAAAAAAAGTCTGAGGTTAGTATCAATGTTTTCTAGCAGGTCATTAATATAAAATATCAACAATAACGGTCCCAAGTTATCTTTCTGGGGTGCGACTGATGTCGATGTGCCGGCCGAAGTGGCCGTGCGGTTAAAGGCGCTGCAGTCTGGAACCGCAAGACCACTACGGTCGCAGGTTCGAATCCTGCCTCGGGCATGGATGTGTGTGATGTCCTTAGGTTAGTTAGGTTTAACTAGTTCTAAGTTCTAGGGGACTAATGACCTCAGCAGTTGAGTCCCATAGTGCTCAGAGCCATTTGAACCATTTGATGTCGATGGCTCTAGCAAAGATAACGCGCCGCGTCCCCAGTGGCTCAGAAATGTAGAATTCAGCAATCATACGGCACGCGCTGTGACAAAGTACTGAAGCTCTCGACTAGAAGCAAGTAGTTAATGTTTTACAGGTTTTCCCCTTTTTTAATATCTTAATCTACTACATGTAATTCCTTTTCACGTCATGCAGTTATCATCCTTATCTATGAAACGATATTTTTTCCCATTATCTTTCTTCTAAGCTCTTATCCGATGAAAATGAAGTCCCTTGTTCTAATGGAAGTGAAGAACATTTAATTTATTTCTCATGAAGGGAAAACAAATTTCATTTCTTTGATTATAAAACTATCACTCCAAATCGAAGAACGACTTTAGTTTTAATCAGAATATGAGCCTTTTAAAACTGTTTCACGATGAAATATATTACTTGTTTATGAAAAATGATAAAAAAGAAACATGGAAATTAAAAATGTGCTATATATACAGGGTGGTCCATTGATAGTGACCTGACCAAATATCTCACGAAATAAGCATCAAACGAAAAAACTACAAAGAACGAAACTCGTCTAGATTGAAGGAGGAAACCAGATGGCGCTATGGTTGGCCCGCTAGATGGCGCTGCAATAGGTCAAACCGATATCAACTGCGTTTTTTAAAACAGGAACCCCCATTTTTTATTACATATTCGTATAGTACGTAAAGAAATATGAATGTTTTAGTTGGACCCCTTTTTTAGCTTTGTGATAGATGGCGCTGTAATAGTCACAAACATATAAGTACGTGGTATCACGTAACATTCCGCCAGTGCGGACGGTATTTGCTTCGTGATACATTACCCGTGTCAAACCGGACCGTTTACTAATTGCGGAAAAGGTCGATGTCGTGTTGATGTATGGCTTTTGTGATCAAAATGCCCAACGGGCGTCTGCTGTGTATGCTGCTCGGTATCCTGGACGACATCATGCAAGTGTCCGGACTGTTCGCCGGATAGTTACGTCATTTAAGGACACAGGAAGTGTTCAGCCACATGTGAAACGTCAACTACGACCTGCAACAAATGATGATGCCCAAATAGGTGTTTTAGCTGCTGTCGCGGCTAATCCGCACACCAGTAGCAGACAAATTGCGCGAGAATCGGGAATCTCAAAAACGTCGGTGTTGAGAATGCTACATCAACATCGATTGCACCCGTACCTGATTTCTATGCATGGCGACAACTTTGAACGTCGTGTACAGTTCTGCCACTGGGCACAAGAGAAATTACGGGACGATGACAGATTTTTTGCACGCGTTCTATTTAGCGATGAAGCGTCATTCACCAACAGCGATAATGTAAACCGGCATAATATGCACTATTGGGCAACGGAAAATCCACGACGGCTGCGACAAGTGGAACATCAGCGAGCGACCTTGGCGGGTTAATGTATGGTGCGGCATTACGAGAGGAAGGATAATTGGCCCCCAT
Source organism: Schistocerca americana (assembly GCF_021461395.2). Lineage (NCBI taxonomy): Eukaryota > Metazoa > Arthropoda > Insecta > Orthoptera > Acrididae > Schistocerca > Schistocerca americana. The sequence continues at coordinate 176,340,539 of NC_060120.1, forward strand.
TTTATCGATGGTGATCTAAATGGTGCAATGTATGCTGATTTCCTACGTAATGTTCTACCGATGTTACTACAAGATGTTTCACTGCATGACAGAATGGCGATGTGCTTCCAACATGATGGAAGTCCGGCACATAGCTCTCGTGCGGTTGAAGCGGTACTCAATAGCATATTTCATGACAGGTGGATTGGTCGTCGAAGCATCATACCATGGCCCGCACGTTCACCGGATCTGACGTCCCCGGATTTCTTTCTGTGGGGAAATTTGAAGGATATTTGCTATCGTGGTCCACCGACAACGCCTGACAACATGCGTCAGCATATTCTCAATGCATGTGCGAACATTACGGAAGGCGAAGTACTTGCTGTTGAGAGGAATGTCGTTACACGTATTGCCAAATGCCTTGAGGTTGACGGACATCATTTTGAGTATTTATTGCATTAATGTGGCATTTACGGGTAATGACGTTGTAACAGCATGCGTTCTCAGAAATGATAAGTTCACAAAGGTACATGTATCACATTGGAACAGCCGAAATAAAATGTTCAAACGTACCTACGTTCTGTATTTTAATTTAAAAAACCTACCTGTTACCAACTGCTCGTCTAAAATTGTGAGGCATATGTTTGTGACTATTACAGCGCCATCTATCACAAAGCGAAAAAGTGGTCCAACTAAAACATTCATATTTCTTTACGTACTACACGAATATGTAATAAAAATGGGGGTTCCTATTTTAAAAATGCAGTTGATATCCGTTGACCTATGGCAGCGCCATCTAGCGGGCTAACCATAGCGCCATCTGGTTTCCCCCTTCAAGCTAGATGAGTTTCGTTCTTTGTAGTTTTTTCGTTTGGTACTTATTTCGTGAGATATTTGTTCCAGTCACTATCAATGGACCACCCCCTATTTATAATATATGACCTTCAAAGTAGTCACCAGCATTGTGTTTAACCTGTTTCCTGCGATGTGGAAGTCGTAGGATACTCTTAGCAGTGCCAGTGTGTTGACAGTTCTAGCGGCGCGGTCTATTGTCCGAAGAATTAGTAGCAGTTCTGAAGCGAATGCCGTGAAGTGTTTCTTTCAGTTTAGAAACTGAGTTGAACTTGCGAGGGCTTAAGTCAGGGGAGTGCAGTAGATGGTATAGCACTTAGCAGCCCCATCAGTCAAACAAATCAGTAACAGCTTGCACTGTACGTGCTTGAACATTGTCCTGTATAATTATGGTCAGGTCCTGCAGAAAGTGTCATGACTTCTGTGTCTAAGCTGGTCGTAGGTTGTGTTCCAAAAATGAACAGCTTAGAGACAGAATTGATGGCACTTTCTGCAGGACCTGACCATCATTTTGCAGGACAGTGCTCAAGCACGTACAGTGCAAGCTGTTACTAATTTGTTTGACTGATGGGGCTTGCTAAGTGCTATACCACCTCCAACATGACCATGTCTAGACGCCTAGTAAACGCTGCAGTTTTCATACCAACATTTTCATTGACTAAGGAAACCTCAATCCAGTCAGAAATTTCATTTTATGCCCTACTTGACTGTATTTTTGTAATAAGCGTTGCTGTGGCACCAAGTCAAATACATCTCGCAAGTTCAGAAATATTGCATCCATCTTACTGCCTTTTTTCAGGGCTTTACGTGTGTCAAGTGAGAAAAGTGTGAGTTTCGATGAGCTATGTTTCCGGAATCCATGCTGGTTGACGTGAGCTTAGATTACTTTTTCAGACTCTACAGCAGTTGGATGTCAATGGTAGCGGACTGTTCATCACTTCTTGTAGGCGGGCGTGATCTTTGCTTTCTTCCAACTAATGGACACCGTTTATTGGTTCTAGGGATCTACGGTTTATTGTTGTAGGGATCTACGACACATTACGTTTAAAAGAGCTGATCATTCGGCCGCAGATGCTGTATAGAATATGACTGGGATTCCTTCGATTTCTGGAGCTTTGTTCGATTTAAGTGTTTTCAGATGTTTTTTCAGCGTCACTGCACTAATATCTATATTACTCATATTTGCAGTTTTGCGAGGATTAAAGTGGAACAGCACTCCAGGACTTTCCTTTCATCTACATCTACATCGATACTCTGCAAATCACATTTAAGTGCCTGGCAGAGGGTTCCTTTGTGAAGGAACATTCGAAAACGGAATTCAGCATTTCTGCTTATGCTTTGCTACCCTCAATGTCAGTTCCTGTATCATACCTGACCGTCCGGACACTAGCTTTTGTGCCACTAACAGCCTTCACAAACAATCAGAATTTCTTTGTGTCCTGCGAGAGGTCTTTCGCCAAGATTCTGTCTCATACTTAAGTTCTCACAACTGAAATCAGTGATTTCACACAAATACCTGGTTGTGAAATTGTGTGCGTATATGAAGTGGAGCGATGATCACAAGTGCTCGGTTATAGGCGAAGCAAAGGCCAGGCTTTGATCTGTCGATTGGATACTGGGAACTTTATTATTTCACTCAGAGATATCTTACAAAATACTTGCACTGCTTGCTCTGAAGTTTGCTCAGGTGTATCGGATTTTTATCACTGTGGATCTATAGCACTTCGACGAGTTTAACAGAAATTAAGAAATAATTTAGCTGGCAGTAGTTTGAAGAGGTTTAATATTTCGAGCAAACTACATATAAAATTTTTAGATCCCGATTTTCAGGGCAGAATCTATTAGTATTTTACACACATCTCCATACTGCTCCCGTACAAAATCTAATGATAAAATCAGAGTAGTAACAAGTCGCTCAGAGGTATTCACAGTTCCGTCACCAGCTATGGAGGACGAATCTTTAACAGTGCTAGCCACTCCTGCTGGCGAAAAGTCAGACGGCCTTAGGCCAAAGATACCGAGAAGCATGCCAAACAGCAATGCGTGAACAAGCGGCCGCGAAAGTCTCTACCATTTTAGGTATACACGGTTGTCCCTAACTACAGATACAAGGTGATTCGATGTAAGACGTATGTTGGTTAACTTTTACAAGTATAATCTGGAGTAAGTAATTCGTTATGGTACAACCACTAAGTCTTTTGCCACGGATTTGTTGTATTAAATGTTCTCAGTGGATTTACAGCATTAATTCTATATGAAAATCCGAGCTTTCGACAGTATGTACTGTTGTCTTCCTCAAGAGAGTAACTGACTGTGGAAGAACTGACGGTCTGACACTGTCTACAATTGACATCTACATCTGTATTCGGCAAGCCACCTAACGGTGTGTGACGGAGTGTGCTTTGTGTACACCGATACTACCCCCTTTATCTGCTAATGTCGTGTATGGTTCGCGTGACGAACGATTGCTCTTAAGCTTCCGTTTGGGCTCGAATTTCTCTAATTTTTTCTTCGTGGCCTTTTCGCGAGATTTATATAGGAGGAAGCAGTATACTGGTCGACTGCTCTATGTATGTATATATGTTATCCGGGGACCTAGAAACGACGGAGAGGCTCCGTCCCCGCCGCAGCCGCAGTGGTCCACAATCCCACGACGACTACCGCGGTCCACTTCACCCCTCCGCCGCCCCACACCGAACCAAAGATTATTGTGCGATTCGGCCCCCGGTGGACCCCCCCCCCCCCCCCCCCCAGGGAACATCTCACACCAGACGAGTGTAACCCCTATGTTTGCGTGGTAGGGTAATGGTTGTGTACGCGTACGTGGAGAACTTGTTTGCGCAGCAATCGCTGACATAGTGTAACTGAGGCGGAATAAGGGGAACCAGCCCGCTTTCGCCGAGGTAGATAGAAAACCGCCTAAGAACCATCCACAGACTGGCCGGTTCACCGGACCTCGACACAAATCCGCCAGGCTTCGCGCTTACGAAATCAATCTGTACTGAAACGTGCCGCTCTTCTTTGGATCTTCTCTGTTTCCTCCGTAAATCCTCTCAGGTACTGATCCCATACTGCCGAGCAATAATCAAGTATTGGTCGAACAAGTGATATGTAAGCTACTTCCTTTGTTTATGGACTACATTTCCTGAGGAATCTTCCAGTAAATCTCAGTCTAGCATCTGCCTTACTCGCGATTAATTTGAAATCTCTCCGTACGGATACTGCTAGATATTTTATGGAAGTAATTGCTTCCAGTGATTGTTTTGCCATCGTGTGATCATATAATAAATGGTCTTTCCGCCTATACATTCGCAATACGTTATATTTGTTTATGTTGAGGGTCAATTCTCACTCCCTACAGCAGGCGTCCATCCTCCGTAAGTTTTCTCGCAATTCGCTACAATTTTCAACCGTTGCGACTTTTCTGTATACGGCACCATCATCCGCGAAAAGCCTCATGGAAATTCTGACTTTAGCAACTAGAACATTTACAAACTATTGTAGTATGAAAACTAACTGTCGTGCAACGGAGTTACTTTTACGTCTAAAGACTCCTCTCCTTTCACAGTGATATACTGTCTTCTGTTTGCTAGAAACTCTTCAGTCCAATCACACAGTTGGTATGACATTCCTTAAGATAATATTTTGTTCACTAGACGGCAGTGCGAAACTATAAAACACGGAAGTCAAGGAGCATAACATCTTCCTGGGTGCCCCTTGCTCTCCGGGTCTCGTGGACAAACAGAGCGAGATGGGTTTCAAAAATGGTTCTAAGCACTGTGGGATTTAACATCTGAGGTCATCAGTCCCCTAGACGGCCACAACGGCCGGCCGAGCTGGGTTTCACACGATCATTGTTTTAGGAATCCATGTTGATTCCTCAACAGATTTTCCATCTCCAGAAATCTCATAATATGCGAGCGTAAAATATGTTCCAAATTCTACAACAGATCGACGTTAGAGATATATGCGTATAGTTTTGTGCGTCTTTTCGACAATCCATTTTGAAAACAGGAATGACCTGTGCTTTAATCCAATCATTAGGAACGCTTCGCTCCTCTGGAGACTTGCAGTACACTGCTGCTAAAAGAGGGGCAAGATCTTTCTCATAGCCTGTGTAGAATACTCTGCTGACTGATTTCAGTTGATTTTGTTTACTTTGATTATTTATTTCGATTTGTGCGCCTATTTACAGGAGGATGTTCCTCTATCTTCCTCTATGAAACCGTTCTGGCAAAAGACGTTTAGTATTTCTACATCTACATCTACGTGATTACTCTGCTATTCACAATAAAGTGCCTGGCAGAGGGTTCAATGAACCACCTTCATGCTTTCTTTCTACCGTTCCACTCTCGAACGGCAAGCGGGAAAAACGAGCCCTGATTTCTCTTATTTTAACGTGATGATCATTTCTCCCTATGTAGGTGGGTGCCAGCAGAATGTTTTCGCAATCGGAGGAGAAAACTGGTGATTGAAATTTCATGAGAAGATCCCGTCGCAACGAAAAACCTCTTTGTTTTAATGATTGCCATTCCAATTCACGTATCATTTACGTGGCACTATCTCCCCTCTTTCGCGATAGTACAAAACAAGCCGCCCTTCTCTGAACTTTTTCGATGTCATCCGTCAGTCCCAGCTGATGCGGATCCCATACCGCACACCAATACTCCAGAATAGGGCGGACAAGCTAGGTGTAAACAGTCTCTTTAGTAGACCTGTTGCACCTTCTGAGTGTTCTGCCAATGAACCGCAGTCTTTGATTTGCTCTACCCACAACACTACCTATGTGATCGTTCCAATTTAGGTTATCTGTAATTGTAATCCCTAAGTATTTAGTTGAATTTACAGCCCTCAGATTTGTGTGACTTATCGCGTAATCGAAATTTAGCTGATTTCTTTTAGTACTCATGTGAATAACTTCGCACTTTTCTTTATTCAGGGTCAATTGCCACTTTTCGCACCATACAGATATCTTATCTAAATCATTTTGCAAGTCGTTTTGATTGTCTGATGACTTTACAAGACGCATCTGCAAACAATCTAAGACGGCTATTCAGATTGTCTCCTATGTCGTTAATATAGGTCAGGAACAATAGAGGGCCTATAACACGTCCTGCGTCATCCTGTGTTTCAGTGCCATTATGGTCACAGATTGTCTAGGCAGATAGTTTCGATCCGTTTACTGATTTATCCTAATACCAAAACGTCTTAGCATTTTCTGTCAAGTTGGTAATTAGAATTTTACTTCCGAATCCGTTCAGCCCTCCTTACACTAATTTTGACTTCGTTTCGTTTCCGTTTGTCGTGAAGCTTTAGCTACATTTAATTTTGCAGTGAAGCTCATTTTGCTTTTGTAGCATGTAATACAAATGCAGAAATTTTCAGCATGCCCTCAACACTAATTATTTTCCTATTCTTTATATATGCGTAGAATGAAAAAAGAAACCTTTAATACACACGGAGATGACAAAAGTCAATGGATGGCGGTTGTATCGCGTACACAAGATATAAATGGGCAGTGCATTGGCGGTACTGTCATTTGTACTCAGGTGATTTTTGTAAAAAGATTTCCGAGGTGATTGTGGCGGTACGACGGTAATAATAGATTTTCAACGCGCAGTAGTAGTTGGAGCTAGAAGCGTGGAACCTTCCATTTCGGATATCGTTAGCAAATTCAATTTTCCGAGATCCTCAATGTCAAGAGTGTGCCGAGAATACCAAATCTGAGACATTACCACGAACAACACAGTGGCCGAAGGCTTTCAATTAATGACCGACAACAGCGACGTCTGTTTCGAGTACTCGGTGCTAACAGACAAGCAACACTGCGTGAAATAACAGCAGAAATGAATGTGGGACGTGCGACGAACGTATTCATTAACAGTGCAGCTACATTTGGCGTTAATGGGCTATAGCAGAGACATAACCTTTGCTAACAGCACGACATCGCCTGCAGCGCCTCATGGGCCTGTGACCATGTCAGTTGGGCCCTAGATGACTAGAAAACTGTGGCCGGGGCTTTTGAGTCCCGATTTCAGTTGATAAGAGCTGATGGCAGGGTTCGAGTATCGTGCAGACCCCACGAAGCCATGAACCCTGTCAACAACGCACTATGCAAGCTGGTGCTGGCTCTATAATGGTGTTTACATGGAATGGACTGGTTCCTCTGGTCTAATTCGATCATTGATTGTTCGGGTGCTTGGAGACAATTTGCAGCCACTCAGGGATATCGTGTTCCCAAACAACAATAGGATTTTTATGGATGGCAATGCGCCATGTTACTGGGCCACAGTTGTTCACGATTGGCTTCAAGAACATTCTGCACAATTCGAGCAAATGATTTGGCCACCCAGAACGCCCGACATGAATCCCATCGAACACTTGTGGGACATAATCGAGAGGTCAGTCCGTGCATAAAATGCTGCAGCGCCAATGCTTTCACAATTATGGACGGCTATAGAGGCAGCCTGCCTCAGTATTTTTGCATGGGACTTCCAACTTGAGTCCATCCCAGGTCGAGCTGCTACACTACAACGGCAAAAGGATGTCCGACACGATATTAGGAAGTATCCCGTGACTTTTATCACCTGGGTATACAGTAGGCCTAAAACACAAGACACCCTCTGGCACACTCGTCACAGTGAACTGAAGAATATACCGACGTCGGTATAAGTAAAATTACGTTCATTTAGATATGTCCGTGTTTCCGAAAACACAGACGAGAGAGTAAAGAGTTCGCGCACAGCAGTCTCTGCTGTGCTGCAGAGTGCGACTGCACTTTGAACCCCGGAACGCTAAGTCAGCGTAAACAGCTGAGAAACGGCAGCCATCGCTCTGTCAGCTGATTCAGCGCAACTGGGCTGGTGGCCTTGGTGGGACACGTCACCGGACAACAGCGCGGAAGAGTGGGGGGTTATAGACTGATGCGGCCGTAGCGCGCTCCACATACCGCAGACTTGCCGGTGAAGCGTAGCGGCGGGTGCCAGTAAGTGTGTCGCTGTCGGATAAACAGATGACATGTGGGTTCCAGCCTTTCTATGCGACGCCATTTGGGCGACTTACGTGTCATGTTCGTTACTTGCTTAGTCAAGCGGCTCCTCATTTGGCCTCACGAGGCTGACGTGGACCCCATTCCACACTTTTCCATGCTAGATGCCGGGAATCAAATAGGGGACATGCACATTAATAGCCTGCAACGCTAACCACGTTTTATTGTTTTTCTATTTATTTTGTCAATGCCTTAATTTTAGGACTTTCCCCTCCAGGCCTACTTTCCGCTTGCCAATTTATTTGCCTTCTCGCTCTGGCTTCATAGTCATCTTCTATTGCAAAAATAAAAGTAATCTTCTTTCGCTTAAAACTAGAAATAAAAATACCTTATATACTTAACAATACTTTTCCTTTTAAATAAGCACATTACGAAGGAGGAGAGATAAGTGTAACGTCCTGTCGACATCGCTGTCATTGGAGCCAGCATAAATTGCTGGTGACTGGGTTTGAACTGGTGTCCTTCAGCAAGCCAGCCAACGACGCTAACTACTCCAGCACACAGCTTGCACCCACATTACTAAGATGATGAGTTAAATAATACACAAATTATAAAAAACTAAGTGCGTTTCTCGTTCTTACCCCATTCTCTTTCATTAGACTTTCAAATTTAAAATAATCGTGGAATTTATTGAAAATGAGTTATTCCTCTGAATAAGATTAAAAGGAATAACATCGGAATGTTTATCAGCATAAACGAGTTGAGGTTTAAAAATTACATTGGTTTCCTCTTCAGCTCTTTTCTTCTCCTCCTTGAAGACATGAAGTCAATGAAACCTACTTGAAGACTGATGAAGACTTAGTGGCCACTAAATGCAGTTCGTTGAAAAACATATACATCTACGTCCTCACTCTGCAAAGTACTGTGAAGTGCATGGCGGAGAGCATTTCTGATTGCAGCACTGCAGATCGCGCTCTTACGCCTACTGGGATGCCATATATTAGGGTTTCTTTGTGTTCCATTCGTGTATGGACGATCTATATCTACCTGTACATCCACACCAGTACTGCGTAAGCTACATGATGGCGTGTAGGGGAGGGTACTTCTGTTACCACTAAATGATTTTCCCTTCTTTCTTCCACTCGCGAACGTCACGTGGGAAGAATGATTGTCGACAAGCCTATGTATTAGCTCTAATTTCTCGAATTTTTTTTAGCGTGGTCCTTTCTCTATATGCAGGTGGAAGGATGTAATATGTTGTCCGACTCTTCCCAGAAAGTACTCTCTCGAAATTTCAATAGTAAACCTCTCCGCGATGCACAAAGCCTCTCTCGTAGCGTCTGTCACTGGAGTTTGTTGAGCATCTCTGTAAAGCTGGACTCGCATTCGGGAGGACGACGGTTCAAACCCGCTTCCGGCCATCCTGATTTACACTACTGTCCAATAAAATTGCTAAACCAAGAAGAATCCAGATGATAAACGGATATTCATTGGACAAATATATTATACTAGAACTGACATGTGATTACATTTTTACGCAATTTGGGTGCATAGATCCTGAGAAATCAGTACCCAGAACAACCACCTCTCGCCGTAATAACGGCCTTGATACGACTGGGCATTGAGTCAAACAGAGCTTGGATGGCGTGTACAGATACAGCTGCCCATGCAGCATCAACACGATACCACAGTTCATCAAGAGTAGTGACTGGCGTATTGTGACGATCCACTTGCTCGGCCACCATTGACCAGACGTTTTCAGTTGGTGAGAGATCTGGAGAATGTGCTGGCCAGGGCAACAGTCGGAAATTTTCTGTATCCAGACAGGCCCGTACAGGACCTGCAACATGCGGTCGTGCATTACCCTGCTGAAATGTAGGGTTTCGCAGGGATCGAATGAAAGGTAGAGCCAAGGGTCGTAACACATCTGAAATGTAACGTCCACTGTTCAAAGTGCCGTCAATGCGAACAAGAGGCGACCGAGACGTGTAACCAATGGCACCCCATACCATCACGCCGGGTGATACGCCAATATGGCGATGACGAATACACGCTTCCAATGTGCGTTCACTGCGATGTCGCCAAACACGGATGCAACCATCATTTTGCTATAAACAGAACCTGGATTCATCAGGTTTGCCATTCGTGCACCCAGGTTCGTCGTTGTGGACACCATCGCAGGCGCTTCTGTCTGTGATGCAGCGTCAGGGGTAACCGCAGCCATGGTCTCCGAGCTGATAGTCCATGCTGCTGCAAACGTCGTCCAACTGTTGGTGCAGATGGTTATTGTCTTGGAAACGTCCCCATCTGTTGACTCAGGGGTCGAGACGTGGCTGCACGATCCGTTACAGCCATGCGGATAAGATGCCTATCATCTCGACTGCTAGTGATACGAGGCCGTTGGGATTCAGCACGGCGTTCCGTATTACCCTCCTGAACCCACCGAGTCCATATTCTGCTAACAGTCATTGGATCTCGACCAACGCGAGCAGCAATGTCGCGATACGATAAACCGCAATCGCGATGGGCTACGATCCGACCTTTATCAAAGTCGGAAACGTGATGGTACGCATTTCTCCTCCTTAGACGAGGCATCACAACAACGTTTCACCAGGCAACGCCGGTCAACTGCTGTTTGTGTATGAGTAATCTGTTGGAAACTTTCCTCATGTCAGCAAGTTGTAGGTGTCGCCACCGGCGCCAACCTTGTGTGAATGCTCTGAAAAGCTAATCATTTGTATAACACAGCATCTTCTTCCTGTCGGTTAAATTTCGCATCTGTAGCTCGTCATCTTCGTGGTGTAGCAGTTTTAATGGCCAGCAGTGTAATAAACAGCAGCAAAAATGACAATAGCGAGAAGCTTAACACAAAAATAGGTGAAGGCAAAGTAAACGAAGTCAAGCGATTCTGCTACCTTGGAAGTAAAGTAACTTATGACGGACGAAGCGAGGAGGACGAGAAAAGCGTACCAGCACGGGCAAACAGGGCATTCCCAGCCGAAAGAAGTCTACTGGTACATAGGTCTTAATTTGAGGATGGAATTTCTGAGTATGCACTTTTGGGGCACAGAATTGACAGTAGTGAATCATGACTGTAGGAAAACCGGAACAATGAGAATCGATGGGTCTGAGATGTGGTGCTACAGAAGATTGTTGAAAATTAGGTGGACTGATAAGGTAAGCAATGAGGAGGTCGTCCGCAGAATCGGCAAAGGAACGAACATGTGGGAAACACCGACAAGATAAAGGGGCAGAGTGATAGGACGTGTATTAAGACTTCAGGGATACACATCCACGATACTAGAGTGACCTGTAAAGGCTACATCTAACAAACAAATAATTGGGGAAGTTGCTTGCAAGTGTTACTCTGACATGAAGAGATTGGCACAAGATAGGAATTCGTAAAAAACTTTGGAAATATTATTTCACACAATAGTAGGTGTCCATCTTCAATCACCTGCCAATTCAGGTTTTTGAGCATTTCAGTGACGTTCTCTCGTGAGTCAGATAAACCTCTGACGGCTATGACGATTCTTGCCGCCCTAGTTAGCCTAAGTTCAGTGTCTCCGTTAGGCTTAGACTGAGGTGACAAAAGTCACGTGATAGCGAGATGCACATACACAGATAGCGATAGTATAGCGTATACATGGTATAAACCGGCAGTGCATTGGCGGAGCTGTCATTTGTACACATGTGATTCATGTGAAAAGGTTTTGCGATGTGATTATGGTTACTGATTTAGCATAAAACCAAAACTTCTTAGAATTTTCTGTCAAATTGGTAGACAGAATTTTAGTTTCGAATCCGTTGAACGCCTCACGTACAGCTCTCCTTACAGTAATTTTGGCTGAGTTTGGTTTCCTTTTGTCTGTGAAGCTTTCGCTACCTTTAGATTTGCTGTGAAGCTCCTTTTGCTTTCGTAGCGTGTAGTACAAATACAGAGATTTTCAACTTGCTCTCAGCACCAATTATTTTCCTACTCATGTTAACACAATCTTCCGTCGGTTCTTGGTAGACAACATTATAATAAATTAAAAGCACCAGTGTGCTTTTGTTCTACAATATTACTTTTATCGTGTTAACCGGTTTACGGCTTACAAGGACATCTTCAAACATTTACTGCCCCACCTGTGAGCATCTTGCTCACAGTCCAGATTTAATCCTAAATGACCAGACACAGTTCAACACTTCCCCTCTCCTAAACTTGATATAATCATCTCTGTTGTTCATAACTTCCCACACTGTCTGTTCCTACATATTCCCATTTTCCTGTATTCATTAAGTTCTTTTGTTTTATCTAAGTTGTCTTTGTATTCCATACAGACCGTAGTTTCATTAGTTAAGGCTTTCTTTTAACTAGTACTTGTATTACTGTCCGTGATTAACACCTCTTGTAGTTGTCTGATCAGATATTGTTCATATTTTACTTTGTTCATTTATTTAATGCAAACTGTTACATAGCCACTGTTTTAATATAATGTTAATGTTAAAATGCAGTTCCACCACGCTCTCAAAGATTGCATTTACTGTATGTTCCTTCAAGCGCCTCCATTTTCCTGCATTTATTTATTTCTGTTTATCTTATTGATATTACTTAAGTTCCTTATGTATTCTGTAGTTACATTGATAATTGTTTCTTCTTTTAATTGGTTTGTGTATCACTCTCCATGTTTCATACCTCCTGATGTAGCCTTGTCTAGGAATAATTTCATTTTATTTTATTACTTTTGTTTATTAATGGAAACTGTTTTGTAGGTATGCTGTTCCTATTTTGTGTTAAAGGTTTTCCTGTCTACTCCGGTGTTATTTATTTAGTGTTCAGTTTTTTGCTTTTTCATTGCATTACCACCATACTGTCAAAGATGTTTCTTACTGTGTGTTTCTGCTTCAGTCTAGATGTGTTACTTCTCTTCCAATCTGTTTTGCAAACATTGTAACTTCTTTGGTGACAATACTCAGTAAATGTCTTGTAAGCCGAAAATCGGTTAACACAATAAAAGTAATATTGTAGAACAAAAGCAAACTGGTGCTTTTCATTTATTATTTTCCTGTTCTTTATACATGTGAGGTGACAAGTCGTGGGATACCAATATGCACTTACACAGCTGGCGGTAGTATCGCGTACACAAGGTATAAAATGGCAGTGCATTGAAAGAGCTGTCGTTTGCACTCAAGTAATTCATGTAAAAGGATTTCAGGCGTCACTGTCGCTGCCCGACGGTAATTAGCAGACTCTGAATGCGCAGTGGTAGTTGGAGCTAGATGCACAGGACATACCATTTCGGATATCGTTAGGGAATTCAAAACCCCTAAATACACAGGATCAAGAATGTGCCGGGAATACGAAATTTCAGGCATTACCTCTCACCACAGAAAGGCAGTGGTAGAGCCGCGGCGTTTGTGTTAAGTGACAAGCAAAACTGAGCGAAATAATAGCAGAAATCAATGCGGGACGTACGACGAACGTATCCGTCAGAACAGTGCGGCGAAATTTTGGGAAAACCGGCTATGGCAGCAGATAACCGATGCGGATGCCTTTGCTAATAGCATGACCTCGCCTGCAGCGGCTCTCCTGGGCTCTTGGCAATATCGGTTGGACCCAAGACTACTGGAAAACCGTGGTCTGGTCAAATGAGTCCCGATTTCAGTTGGTAAGACCTGATGGCAGGGTTCAAATGTGGCGCAGACACCACGAAGCTATGGACCCATGTCAGCAAGGCATTGTGCATGTTGTTAGTAGCTCCATAATGGTTTGGGCTGTGTTTACAAGGAATGGACTGGGTCCTCTGGTCCAATTGAACCGATCATTGACTGGAAACGGTTATGTTCGGCTACTTAAAGACCGTCTACAGCCATTCGTGGACTTCATTTTCGCAAACAACGATAGAATTCACATTGATGACAATGGGCCATGACGCCAGGCCACAGTTGTTCGAGATTGTACGTTTCGAGGGAATGATTTGGCCACCGAACACGCCTGGCATGAGTCCCATCGAACATTTATAGGACATGATCGACAGGTCAGTTCGTGCACAGAGTCCTGCACCAGCAATGCTTTGGCAATTATGGACGGCTATAGAGGCGACATGGCTCAATATTTCTGCAGTGGACTCCAACGACTTGTTGAGTCCATACGGCGCCCAGTTGCTTCACTACGCCGGACAAGACGAGTTTCGACACGATATTAGGAGGTATTCCACGACTTTAGTCACCTCAGTGTATTTTTTATGGGTCCAACAAACTCGAATATTTTCTAGGGTGCGTCGCATAAGTGTCAGGTAAGCGTACACCTCTCTAGACTCACTGCAGTTTCCCAATACTCTACGAATGATCCGAAGCCTGCAATTTGTTTTACCTACAATGGCCTTGTGATTATTTACTCTGCTAAACGTCAAAATTTCCTTTCACTGTAGAACAAATAACCAGTAGTTGATGTAATTGGCTCTGTCTAAGAATCCGAAAGGCAGCGTTGCGTTTGGTGTTTTGGCATCGTACATGGTTGGGCTGGAGAGTCTCCCTTTTACGCTCAGAAGACGTGTACTTGGTCGATCAGTGACAAGACAACCGACAGTTAGTTAGCTGTGTGCTAGCGAGCCAAAGCTTCCACATATTCTGCAAGCTGCATCTCATAGCGTCTCAGTCAAACTATACTTAAAAAATACGACACTTTATGAGTATATTATGTCTGGTCTAGCACAGTATACTTGCTACACCAGAGAGGCAGTGCGCGTAATTTAAATCTCTGTAATCGTATATACTTTTGCCCATTGCTTTCGATGTCACAAAACAAGACGAGACGAATTTTCAATGTGTCTTGAACCATTGCACTGGCGACAAAATATTTGTTGGTCGCGGTTAAGTCGCCATTTTGTGTCACAAACTAAGAACAACAAAGATATTATATTAGGATGAACATAAGAAAAAGCACTGACCCTAATATTTTATTGTCCTTGATGATATCTACTCTGTCAAGTTAAAAAGTTACGAGACTATATCAACAGAAACAGAGAAAAGTTAAGATGGTTCTAATGCTTCATGTTTTCTACGTCGCTCTCCCCCCTCCCCCCTGCGCTTGAGTACAACGCACAGAATGTTCATATAATCATACGAAACTTTCTGAAAAATCCTTGTTTGGGATGTTTTTCAACTCGCACTTCGGACGAGCATGAATGTTGGTTATGTCGTCAAAGCATTGACCCCGCAAATGGTTCAAATGGCTCTAAGCACTATGGAACTTTACATCTGAGGTCATCAGGCCCCTAGACTTAGAACTACTTAAACTTAACTAAACAAAGGACATCACAGACATCCAAGTCCGAGGTAGGATTCGAACCTGCGACCGTAGAAGCCGCTAGGTTCCGGTCTGAAGCGCCTAGAACCGCTCGGGCACAGCGGCCGGCCATTGACCCTTCATGTGAACTTCTGCGGTTTGTCGTTTTGTGGTAGTTTCGTATAGTTAACTCCAACCTCGGCACCCATTATGGTTTTTTCCATAAATGAATTGTCCGCGTTTTTCATTTCAGTCAAGGCGCGACAGGTGTTCACATGTTTTGTTTTTGTTCGTGAGTCAAGTTGTGCGGGGCAAAGTTTACGTACACTTTTCTTTTCATCGAAAGATTCTGGTGGATGTCTTAAACATTGGATTTAGATATACTGCTACATTGCAGTTTGTGGCACAAGTTGACACGGCGGACGCACGCCTACTGCTTAACACTGTCTGCTCACAACTGACTGGTCGAATGCTCATCTCCTGTTTACAGCTATTAGTTCAAGCTGCCACTACAGCTGCTGCGTTGAAGCGTTATACGCCTGCAATAAAACCAGTCTCTAGACCTTTTGGACGGACGGTGTATGTTACAGTGTAGTATTTTTTACAGGTTTCGCTGAAGACATTTCACTGGAGACGTAGAGGACCGACACAAAGAAATAACTTGTTTCTAATATTTGTATGCTGTCTCTTTCTGTATAAATCGCAATAATTTCTGATGGCCTTTCAATAATTTTCATTTCCGCCAATGTCTCAATTTATTTTCGCTTTTATTTTGTAAAATACAAAATTTTCCGTTTCCAATTCATTACGTACTCAGGCAATCGTTTCACACAGAAAGAGTTAGCAATATCACACTGTCCAGTCACATTAATCTGACCACCTGTCAGAAACCTGAATACCCACCTCTTGGAGTGCAGACTGCTGGAAGAGAGTCAGTCAGGTTCTGGAAGGTACCAACAGGGATACGAAGCCACGACGGCTGCAGTGCCGTGACCAGCTGCGTTAGGTTTCTCAGCTGAAGATCCATGGCGCGAAAGGCCCGACCGAGGAGCTTCCACGATTCTCGATCGGGTTTCAATCAGGTGAATCTGGTGGCCAGTGGAGTACGGTAAACTCATCCTGGTGCTCTTAGAACCACACACGTACACTGCGAGATGTGTAACACGGTGCTCTGTCCTGCTGGTAGGTGCCACCTTGCAGAAGAAAAACAAACTGCATGTGATGGAGGACAAGGTCACCAAGATGGATTCATATTTGTGTGGATTCAGTGTGCCTTCCAGAATAACGAGATCACCCATGGAAAGCCACGAAAACATTCCCCCGGACCATAACCGTTACAGGGTGTTTGCTTTCAGGCATTTCACGCCATACTCGTCAACGGCATTCTGTCTGGTGGATCATAAAACATGATTCATCTGTAAAGACCAGCTGTCACCGCTCAGTGGAGTCCAGTTGTGGTATTGGCGTGGTAATTCCAGCCTTCATCGCTGATGAACAACAGTAAGCAAGGGTGCACGAATCAGGCGCCTGCTGCGGAGGTCCATACGCAGCAACGTCCGTCGAATGGTCGTTGAGGAGACACTGTTGGTAGCTCTTTAGTATATCTGGGCTGTCAATCACTCAACAGTTGCACATCTATTCGCCTGCATACATCTTCGCAGCAGCCTTCGACCCTGTCATTTATTTCTTGTGGTGCACCACAGTTGACTCGGCACTGGTTTTGGATAGCGCCATTTTGCCACGCACAGTATACTTTAAACAACAAGGCAAGCAAACAATTTACAAACTTAGCTGTTTCGGAAATGCTTCTCCGCTGGCCCTAAAGGAAACGATCATGTGCTTTTGGACGTCACATAAATCACTCCATTTCTGCACTGTTTCCCACATTCCGCCAACACACTTTATATGCCCTCCACTGCTAGTGCTACCACTTCCCGTCTGTGATTGGTTACTTCATGCTGACATCGAACACACATAGTGATCACATTAATGTGACTGTAGAGTATACAGGGTGTTACAAAAAGGTACGGCCAAACACAAATAAAGAAAAGATATTACGTGGACATGTGTCCGGAAACTCTTAATTTCCATGTTAGAGCTCATTTTAGTTTCGTCAGTATGTACTGTACTTCCTCGATTCAATGCCAGTTGGCCCAATTGAAGGAAGGTAATGTTGACTTCGGTGCTTGTGTTGACATGCGACTCATTGCTCTACAGTACTAGCACCAAGCACATCAGTACGTAGCATCAACAGGTTAGTGTTCATCACGAACGTGGTTTTGCAGTCAGTGCAATGTTTACAAATGCGGAGTTGGCAGACGCCCATTTGATGTATGGATTAGCACGGGGCAATAGCCGTGGCGCGGTACGTTTGTATCGAGACAGATTTCCAGAACGAAGGTGTCCCGACAGGAAGACGTTCGAAGCAATTGATCGGCGTCTTAGGGAGCACGTAACATTCCAGCCTATGACTCGCGAGTGGGGAAGACCTAGAACGACGAGGACACCTGTAATGGACGGGGCAATTCTTTGTGCAGTTGACGATAACCCTAATGTCAGCGTCAGAGAAGTTGCTGCTGTACAAGGTAACGTTGACCACGTCACTGTATGGAGAGTGCTACGGGTGAACCAGTTGTTTCCGTACCATGTACAGCGTGTGCAGGCACTATCAGCAGCTCATTGGCCTCCACGGGTACACTTCTGCGAATGGTTCATCCAACAATGTGTCAATCCTCATTTCAGAGCAAATGTTCTCATTACGGATGAGGCTTCATTCCAACGTGATCAAATTGTAAATTTTCACAGTCAACATGTGTGGGCTGACGAGAATCCGCACGCAATTGTGCAATCACGTTATCAACACAGATTTTCTGTGAACGTTTGGGCAGGCATTGTTGGTGATGTCTTGATTGGGCCCCATGTTCTTCCACCTACGCTCAATGGAGCACGTTATCATATTTTCATACGGGATACTCTACCTGTGCTGCTAGAACATGTGCCTTTACAAGTACGACACAACATGTGGTTCATGCACGATGGAGCTCCTGCACATTTCAGTCGATGTATTCGTACGCTTCTCAACAACAGATTCGGTGACCGATGGATTGGTAGAAGCGGACCAATTCCATGGCCTCCATGCTCTCCTGACCTCAACCCTCTTGACTTTCATTTATGGTGGTATTTGAAAGCTCTTGTCTACGCAACCCCGGTACCAAATGTAGAGACTCTTCGTGCTCGTATTGTGGACGGCTGTGATACAATACGCCATTCTCCAGGGCTGCATCAGCGCATCAGGGATTCCATGCGACGGAGGGTGGATGCATGTATCCTCGCCAACGGAGGACATTTTGAACATTTCCTGTAACAAAGTGTTTGAAGTCACGCTGGTACGTTCTGTTGCTGTGTGTTTCCATTCCATGATTAATATGATTTGAAGAGAAGTAATAAAATTAGCTCTAACATGGAAAGTAAACGTTTCCGGATACATGTCCACATAACATACACTGCTGGCCACCGTAAATGCAACACCAAGAAAGACAAGAGGTAGCACAACAAAATTTATTTTGTAGATAACATGTTGACCAAGTATCAAATGATTACGTTTACAGACGTCTGTGACATGTGGTTCCTACCAGAATCAGTAGCCAGAGTAGCCGCCATTGTTGGAGATCACCGCTGCCACACGTCACGGCATTGAGTCAAAGAGACGTTGGATGTGTTCCTGGGGTACAGCAGCCCAAGCAGCTTCCACACGTTGCCAAAGATCATCTGGTGTGGCAGCTGGGGATGTAATCTGGGTCACTCGTTGAGCAACCATGGACCACATGTTTTCTATCGGCGAAAGATCCGGAGAGCGAGCCGGCCAGGGAAGCAATTCGATCTGGTTAATGACGAAGAACCTTTGGACAATGCGTGCCGCGTCTGGTCGCGCATTATCCTGTTGAAATATGGCTGTGGCCAAGCCCTGAAGGTAAGGAAGGACAACTGGCTCCAGCACCTCCGATATGTAGCGCCGGCTATTTAAAGTACCGGCAATGCGTACTAGAGGCGTGCGAGAGTAATATCCAATACCGCCCCATACCATAATACCCGGTGCAAGACCAGGGTGGCGGTGCATAATGCAGCTGTCCAGCATCCTCTCTCCACGGTGTCTCCACACTCGAATCCGACCATCGTGGTGCTGCAGATAGAAGCGTGCCTCGTCAGTAAAGACAACGTCATTCCATTCTGCCGTCCACATCCGTCTGTCATCACACCATTGGCGACGGAGACGTCTGTGGTTCTGCGTCAATGGTAGACGAAGCAATGGACGTCTTGCGGACAGACCACTCTGCTGTAAACGGCGTCGAATGGTACGCGCAGACACTGGATGATGCGTTACAGACGCAATGTGCTGTGCTATGTTTCGGGATGCCACTGAGCGATCCGTCACTGCCATGCGCACAATTTGCCTATCAGCACGTGCAGTGGTGCACCGAGGTGAATGCGATCGACCACGTCGGTCCGTCGTACCCTCCTGCATCCAACGGTCACATATCCGCATTACAGTTGTTTGGTTTCGTCCAACACGACTAGCGACTTCTCTGTATGATAATCCACAATCTCGGTAAGCCACTATCCTTCCTCTGTCGAACTCGGATACTTGATCAAAAGATGTTCGCTGTTGTCTACGAGGCATAACTGATCGTCTTGTGAAACAACCACAAGGTAAACACACGTGCCGAACGTACACTCGTCGAAATCGCCAAGCCTTAAATGGCGCTATGAGGTGGCGCCACAGGCACGCATGATGTGCGTCTGCGCTGAAATTCTAATCAGTTGCATATCTCATCGCTGCAAACTCATGGTGTAAATTTCACTCGATTCGGATGCTTCCTTCAGGGTGTTGCATTTACGGTGGCCAGCAGTGTATTTCCTTTCTTTGTGTGTGAGGAATGTTTCCTAAAAGTCTGGCCGTACCTTTTTGTAACACCCTGTAGAATCTGCAATTATATGGAAGTAGAGGGACAATGTTAATTTGATCACAGCCTGCATTGTTGCCAATTTTTTTCACAATGGCGGCTATCCCTTTGTGGTTCCCTCACCTCCTTTCTGTGGGGGTGATGTGACAATGTCGCATTGTCGATGCCACCATTCTCACTCCTCTCCCCTCCCCCATTTCCTCTTACCCCAAATTCCCCCCTCTCCCCCACCCCTGCTTGCAAACTGGAGGGAAAAAGCCTCAGTTTGTGCTGAGCTGCTGGAGAGGAAAGATATAAGGTAACATCTATATTTATTTATTTTTGAGGGCGTTATCCCACTGGAAGAACTCCCCAGATTTTGGCTGGGAAACCGAACTGACAATTACCCTACGCCTTGCTGCTTGAGATTCAGATAAACACAACAGCTTAAAATTGACAGGGTGAGAGAAAAACGCTCTCATGAAAAAAAAATGATCTCATGACACAAAATGAGCGATAAATTAGATTAATACAATGGTAATTTTTTAACATTAATTAAATTGCTGGGAAATGTGTTCAACTGACGAGATTTTGGTGTTGGACAGAGAGGAGTACACAGCTGAAGACTGTGTACATGCCTCCTGTCTGAAGAATGGAAAGAGATTATGATGAATGGGCATAGGGGGAATACTGTTCAGCAAATAATGGTTGTAGGAGCATGGGCTGAGGATGCATTTCACGACTCATAGAGACTACTGCCTATGGTGGAGCTGTTTGTGTCTTTTGAAATGCCTTATAAATCCACAGTGCAGGAGACTTTGTCTTATTCCACTGCTCCTGACTAAATGAACTATAAGGGCTCGCCGTGGTGTATGGGGCTCAACTGAGGATGCTTTCAACGGGTTTTGTCCCCTTTCCAGTTGCATATGTGTATATGTTCATCTTGCTGTGTGCCCTACACCACAATACCACCAGAAATTGACTACAGCTGCATACCTGCTGAGAAACCTGTACACAGATACACGGTAAGAAGCAGTAGGAGAGCAAACTATAACTGAAGCATGGCAAGAGTAGCCTCCTACCGTTCTACAAGTGAAATAGATGCTGAGAAACATGGCTACATGAAATGATCATATGGCACTTATTGGCCGGGATATTGCCTTTGGGGTTCAGCCGCCGTATTGCAAGTCTTTTTAGTTGACGCCACTTCGATGACTTGAGTGTCAATGATGGTGAAAATGATGATGAAGTACACACAACACCCAGTCCCCTGCCAGGAATCGAACCGGGTCCCCTTGCGTGGTAGGTGGTAACGCTACTACCGTGCTAAAGAGGCGGACCATGTGCACAGATACATGGTAAAAGGGGGTAGGACAGCAAACTATCACTGAAGTGTAGGAAAAGTTCCTTCCTACCTATATACAAGTGTACAGCTGCTGAGATCCGTCTGCCAGCAATGATACACTGTTTCCACTCTGCAGACACCAGCTAAATAAGTGTAAACACACTTATGCTTGCTACAATGAATATTTAAACAAGAAAATTGAATCTTGCGTTGAATATACCACAAAATAAGCATTTAACACCATCCATCAGTCCTTAAACATACATTCATATAGGGCCTAACGAGTTCCAACACCATGGTGAGTAGAAGATTTCACCGAAAACGTAATGCTGGTATGGCCAGGTAACAACATGATAATCAATAGTGAGCGAACATTCCAGGATGGCAGATGTGTTTTTCTTATGAGTGCTACCAGTGTATCTTAGGAGGAGAGAGACATAATCCTCTTATAAGTGAGCAACTATTAGCAAAGTACAGAAGAGCAACGATTATGTCATGCTATGAATGCATCCCAGCCTTGGTTCAACAGTAAGATGGAACACTGTAGTACAATCACACAACTATCGAAGAAAAAAACCTTCCACCAGAAGAGTGCATGTGTCTTCAGCTCGATGTGTGGATACAGACTAAGCAGCTTAGAACCAGTCTTATTTCCCCTCCTCCCTTCCTCTTCTCTTGTATAGGTAGGGATACTGGTTTTCCAGGCCTGTTGTATCCTGCTGTTGCTGGTGGTACACAAAGAGCTCCATCCATTGCTGGTGTTCTGTTTTGGTCGGTGTTGGGTTGACAATGATATACTACTTCCGTTCTGCAGCTGGCCGGTCCCATTGGTAGTGCTTTTCCAGCGCTGTTCTGTCCTCTTGCTGATTGCACACAAAGAGATCCATCTGCTGGAAATGCCCTGCTTTGGTTGGTTTCTGGTTGACAATCATATACTGTTTCAGATCTGCAGAAAACAAACATATTTCTAGGAAATGCTGACTCTGGAACAATAGCGAAATACCTGACTATTTGTCACAGATGAGGCAAAGACAACTCTCCGGTAGAAGAACGGCCAACAGCATGCTATTGCCCTCGGCTATGTCTCACGGTGGAAAGAGGCAGCTCCAGCATTTGCTCTCGCCAGAGGGGTACGTACCATGACTAACTCGGGGGCTGCAATATCCAACTACATGATGGATCGTGTGGTTGACCCCAGGCAAGACTGTGTAAGTGTTTAAACTCCAACGAACAGTATTTACAATGTGCTGCTCTGTACTCTCTCAATCACAACCATGCAGTGTCATCTAACAAATACCTTACAGAACAGTTGCCGTATGGTTTTTAGCAACATTCTGCAGTATGTCGACTGAGGTAGTAGGTATACATTCAAGTAAACTGCCGTCTTGGATGCTTTCCTGGAAAACAGACCCATCTGACTCTAAATTGACGTGGATCTGCATTAAAAGATGACAGAAAATAGATGGAGTAATCAGTTGAGAGGGATTGTAACAAGGTAGGATGATGATGCATTCTAGAGAGCTGGAGATGTTGTGGTACGTAATTTATCACACATTTTACCACTTTTCCCCATTGTTCTCATTGCCTGTATCAGCTGTGTGGCATAGCCTGCATTCAACTCATATACAATCCTGTGTTCTGGATGTGACTTTGACTGCCATACACCTGCAATCATTAACAGCAAACCTCCCCATAACACAGCCAGCAGAGGACTTCCAATGCATGTGTGATGAATCATGTCCACGAAACTGATGTAAAACCTGTTTCAGTACCCACCTCTAGATGAATGAAGATGCATGCAAAGTACACCGTTTCCCAGCTAATTTTGGATATACATCGAGTCTTCAGTTTCATAACTGCAATAATGAGTTGTATTCAATTGTGTGTTCTGAGTGTGATTTATAGCACTACCTACCTGCAATCGTTAACAGCAAGCACCTCCATGCCACAGTCAGCAGAGGACTTCCAATGCATGTCTGATGAATCATGTCCACCAGACTGATGGAAAACTTATTTCGACACCCTCTTCTAGACAAATGAGGATACATGCAAACTACTCACTGTAACATCTTGGACATAAATAGAGTCTTCAGTTTCATAATTGGAGTGATTCTGTCAGTGACGGTACTGTGATGCCTGTGTATAGATTAGCTTGACAGTTGTTGTGTGTGGAAGAGACTGTGTGCCATGCACATAGTGCGGCATGGCATGTAGTTTCACATGTCAAACATTGATGCTTTCCATTTGTCTATTTCCTGATAAGATGCCACTGTATGATGCATTTTCCATAGTTGACAATCATTTTATAGGACTGATGCGAGCATAGCATAATTTCTGAACCGTAATAAAAAAAAATGGTTCAAATGGCTCTGAGCACTATGGGACTTAACATCTTAGGTCATCAGTCCCCGAGAACTTAGAACTACTTAAACCTAACTAACCTAAGGACAACACACGTCCATGCTCGAGGCAGGATTCGAACCTGCGACCGTAGCAGTCCCGCAGTTCCGGACTGAAGCGCCTAGAACCGCACGGCCACCGCGGCCGGCGAACCGTAATCAGACGAGAACAGTGAGTGCTATACATCTCTGGAAACCTATCTAGTGCGTGTATCATAAAGAATCTATGTTTTTTTTCTTTGGTGTAGAAGGTAACAGTTTAATCATCTTGCAGTTTACAAGATACCATGTGAATGTGGCCTTTCATATATCGGACAAACGAATCGTACAGTTCAAGAGAGGTGTACGGAACATCGCAGGTACACTCGGCTCTTACAACCCAGTAAATCGGCTGTGGCAGAGCATTGTATTGATTCTGGTCACTCTATGGTATATGAAAATGTCGAAATTCTGACTTCTGTTTCATCTTTCTGGGACTCCGTAGTAAAAGAGGCCATTGAAATCCGCTTGGCGAAGAATTTAATTAATAGAGACAGCGGTTTCACATTAGATAAATCATGGAATCCGGCACTTTCAATATTGAACTTACAAAGACGTCGCTACAGTTCAGCTCCCAGTAATACATCGATCTCCCAGCATGGATCGAATGCGCAGCCACAGACGTAACTCATGCATATGTTACGTCTTTGCCGCCTTGTTCATCTGTGGCCGCATGCGCAGTGGCGCGGTCCGCGAGTTTAAAAGGATGGAGCGAGCGCTGGAGCGTCAGTCGTACGGCTGTCTCTGAAGATGGCTGAAAGATATACAGCCGAAATATTAGAAGAAGAAGCAGAATTTATGCGGCTGCATTCCCGAAATTTAATGGACCTACAAATGTATCTGACTCGTATCTACAGTCTCCACAGAACGGCAGTTACGGTACTGGGATGAGAACAGCGGTCTACATCACTAGCGTCGGTCAGTTGTGCAAGCATGGGTCAATGTTATGCTCTTTCTGAAAGCAAAATATCGAACTGTATTGATTATGTGGATCTCACCTCGTTCTGTTACTACACGAAGCATTGAATGTAGCCAATATAGTGCTCTCCTGTTTCTGGCCAGTACCAAATTAAATCGGAGACAATGTTGCAGGGAACACTGGTGAAAGACAGAGAGGGAATTAAAAGATGTATAGAAAGAGACATCTAGAGTTTTTCTCAGGAACCTTAGCCAATAGGTTCACGGGAGGAGCAGCTCATAATGAAACAGAGGACAGATTGCTGCTAAGGGTATGATTCGTTTGTTGATGTGGTAATCACCAAAGGCGTTGGTGAGATCTTTCAGTCTCTGACTTCATCCAAAGAATGCGAAAATACTTCTTGACTCCCATCCACTTAAGGAAAGATGGACAATCGTAACAAAATCTTACCGAATTTGTAAAGTGTTTCGGCTAAGGAACTTATTTTTGCACCTCCTCTCTACTGCTGGCTATTTCCCACACTACGAAACAGTATTTGTCTCATATGAATAGGCAGTGTAAATCATTAATGATATGTCTACATGCATATAGCACTCTTAGAGTAATGGAGGAGGTGGTTTAGCAATGATATAGAAATTGAGAACCCTGCTGCAATGTCACTGGCTGATAGCATCAAGAGATCGATGTGGCGAGACGTTTTATTGACGTGACAAGTCGTCGAGAGCAGTGGTTTGGAACTCGAGTAATTGGGTAAAATGCTTTAAATTATGGAAGAATCTTGTAAAATTGCGGAAACTGGCGGAAAATACGTAAAACTGAGGAAAATACGATAAAAATGATTGTTACAGAACTCAAACCTAGGCAGTTTACTCATCTATCATCGACAACAATATCGTAGACCGACTTCGTTGTCTTACTCAGTTGGATGTTACGAAATAACAAGGATGGGGGGGAGGGGGGGGGGGTTAAATTGTAGCTTCCTGTTGGGTGTAAAAATGACTGTGATTTTTGTTTCCAACATGTGAATAGATAGCGCGAAAACTCCTGTTCTGTATTAATATTTGTGCATCTGAAATGTATGTAATACCCACATGGGTAGATCACGTAACCAATGAGGAGGTACTGAATAGAATTGGGGAGAAGAGGAATTTGTGGCACAACTTGACTAGAAGAAGGCATCGGTTGGTAGGACATGTTCTGATGCATCAAGGGATTCCCTATATAGTATTGGAGGGCACCGTGGAGGGTAAAAACCGTAGAAGAGACCAAGAGATGAATACTCATATACTAAGCAGATTCAGAAGGATGTAGGTTGCAGTGGTTACTTGGAGATGACGAAGCTTGCGCAGGATAGAGCAGCATGGGGGGCTGCATCAAACCATTCTCTGGACTGAAGACCAAAACCCACATGCATGACAGTTTATTTCCAAGACTTCCAGAGACACTAACTTTGAGCGCTTGGAATCTACCAAAGCGCGTGGGATCAGGGAGGCTACTGCTGGAAGCGGCCGCAAGCACACTGGGGGGCGCTGGCGATGTCATATTGAACAGCGACTGCCCACAGCGAGCTCAATGGCCGCTGGTCACAGAGCTCGACCCTCTGGCGAGTGCAACCCCTGGAGCGGTCTCTTGCCAGAGCGAGATGTAGCCATGCTGTTGGTCGATCCTCTACCTAGGAGTTGTCTTTGCCCCATCTGTGACGAATAGCCGAGTATTTCGTTGTTGTTCCAGGGATTGGCATTTCCAATAAATACGTTTGATTTCCGCAGACCTGAAACAGTATATGATTGTCAATCTGACACCGACCAAAGCAGAACATCGCCAGCATATGGATCTCTTTGTGTACCATCAGCAAGAGGATAGGAAAGGCCTGGGAAAGCAGAACCACTACCTCAGGGAGGGTCCAGCTGCAGACCGTGTAGCGTTACGCATGTTTAGGTGTGATAACCGGCCGCCCAATACTGGAGCGGAATAAGATGAATTTGTTATATGGCTGAACGCTAGCGAGCCCAGGTCTCAGGGAGCACCACGACAGTTCCGGCTTCCGACTAGGTGACCGGTACGAGCAGCGTCGCTGGAAACGGGGAAAATCCCAAAGCTGAAAATTTGAACGGCTGATACTCGCGTGGTCTTTGTGCAGGAGGTGCTTAAAAAAATTTCTCTGAGCACTATGGGACTTAGCATCTGAGGTCATCAGTCCCCTAGAACTTAGAACTACTTACACCTAACTAACCTAAGGACATCACACACATCCATGCCCGAGGCAGGATTCGAACCTGCGACCGATGCGGTCGCGCGGTTCCAGTCTGTAGCGCCTAGAACCGCTCGGTCACACTGGCCGGCCCATGAGGTGCTGCAAGAAATGGTGGAGTGTTAGAGATTCTTAAAGATGGCTAAGTTACAGCTCTCTGAGATTCAACTCACAGTCAACTATTAGTGTAAATCTGAATATATCGGCGATCTCAGAAAAGTTCGGCACATCCAACGACTCAACAACATTTCAGTATCTTTAAAACAACATAACTTGATATTTCAGAGTAAATAAACATTTAATCAATGAACCTTTGAATTAATAACTTAAAATTATTTCGTGCGATTTCAACAAACGATATCTCAGATGATAGTGTTGCACTATAGCTATCATCCCTGAAAGCTACGTATCTGTCTCTATGTTATTTATTGATTTACGATGTCTTTTATATCTTTTCATTACGCAAATGTCTGTCAGAATATCGTTTTCATCGCATTCACACAGCAAATGAACACAGCATCAATATTTCAATTTTCTCATACTTGTGCTTTTATTTAATGAACAGTTTACTATATATCCAAGTAACTTTTAAATGTTGATCGCAAGTGCTATTAAAAAACTGTGCTAATTTAAAACTGGTCAGTAGCATGCGTTAGCGTACACCACAATTGAAAAGAGAATCAAAATCTGGGTCTGTCAAGAAGGCATAAATAATAGTTTAAGTAATATCTGAAGACAGTCTACAGTCATTTAATATGAGCGCACTTGTGCAAGAATACGGACTTATTTATCTATGAACCAGCTATCACTTATATTTATTATAAATGATCTGAATGTAACCGAATGTTTTTAACATTGCTTTTATATAAATACAGCTATAATATTTTAGTTTAGCCCGGGAAGTGGTCAAGATGAGTCGAATCTTGTATGTAGAACCTGAGAACGATGTATTGCATGTTTGGTGGGGACGGCCTTCAGCCAGTGAGAGTTGTACAGTGGCGGACCATTGCTGGAGCCAAGTGGACACTGGGACTTACCGAGTGAAGGGCTCAAGACAGCGATTCTAAACACGTTCTTTCGAGTTTTGGAAGAGGAGAAAATCTGCCTGTGGCATCGTGTGTCTTTTGATGGACTGGGTGATTGATTCTAGGCGGCGGACGGCGCTACCATACTGTAATTTCTGAAGGAACTTTATATTTCGAGACGTATGAATGTGTTACAGAGTAGGAGTCTATTTTTTTCCGCCTGTAGTACGGAACTGAGAACAGACTGAGAACGAGTTACTGTTCATTGCAACGTGTGTGTTAAATTGTGAATCATCATGTTGAACTCTGGATTGCTTTGAGGTGTTGAATATTTCGTCTATTGTAATCAGGAAAGGACTTAGTTTTCGCGTTCTATGAGAAGTGTTTAGTCTGGGGATTTTTCTACCATTCTCGTAACGTTCTCAACGTAACTTTACTCCATTTGACAAGGGTAGTTTCTGTGTGTTTTCAATCGAATATCATAGGAAGACTTTCCGTTTATCTGAGATGCCCTTTCTTGAATAAAGATCATTCATCATAGTTCTCAGCGATCTATAGCAATTACAGAAGTTAGAGCAGAACCCTTTTTATTATATTATCCATTTAATTTTATTTTGTATTTCTGTGTATTTTATTAACTCGCAGCCCTAGCCAATTCATAGACTATTTGACTGCAGGATTATTTGTAGTGAATTAGCTGTAGGGCATGAAAGCAGACATGTGCGACTCATCCCTGTGACTACATTGAGCTATTCTTTTTTAAACAGAACTTGCCCAAATTCCTAAAGTACGAGTAACAGCAGGTAGAAACTTAACTGTTTTGCTGATATGGACTGCTATTTGGAAAGAGCAATTACATCACCATTATTTGCTGAAAAGTATTCCCCCCTAGGCTCAACCATTATCACATCCCTCCATTCTTTGTGTAAGAGGTTATGTATGCAATTCTCAGCTGTATATAACAGGTAATACATTTATTAAAGTACTCTCTCTCCAACACCAACATCTTATCAATTGAATACATTTCCCAGCAATTTAATTAATGTTTAAATAAGTTACCAATACATTTCTCAAATTTACTATCCATTTCGTGTCATGAGATCCGTTTGTTCACATGAACATTTTTCTATCACCGTGTCAATTTTTAGCAGTTGTGTTTATTTGAATTTCAAGCAGCAAGGCTGTAGGGTAATTGTCAGTTCAGTTTCCCTGTCAAAATTTAGGAACTTCTTCCAGTGGGATAATACCATCAAAAATAAATAAAGTAAATAAATGGAGACAGTACCTTACACCCTTCAACTGCAGCAGCTCAGCGTAGATTGAGCCTTTTTCCAGCCAATTTATTGAGGGGAGGGGAAGTGAGGAAGATCGGAGGAGTGTGTGTGGTGACGTTAACATTGAGAGGTTGCCACATTGAACTCCCACAGAGAGGAGGTGGGTTTCACCTAGGGGGAGCCGCCATCTTCAATACATTTGGCAACAATATACACTGTGTTGAAACGAACATTGTCTCTATTAATGAACACTGTGGAGTCTATCATTCGTCGAATTTATTCTTTCACAATACAGCACCATGAAGAGTATACCTGTGAAGGCAGAAAAGTTGTAGGGATATTACGCCACAAGGGCGACTACTTGATCTGCCTTTCCTTTTTCTCAGTCTATGACCAGACTTGTGTTTCTCAGTCTTTTTTTCTTTTGGGGCACACCAAATTATCTTTTAAACTTTAGCGACACTCCCTAACTGTGACGTTTTTTCCCAGATGCAAAAAAGCAAACTCATAAAGTTCATATAACATTTTTTAAAATTATGGAACGTCTAAGAGGTGCAAATTTTAAAACTTTATTACGTAAGACTCTTGATAGGAACATATAAACATAAACGTAAGTCATCCAATAAAAGAAACTTACTACTCTCCGGCAGGAACATAAAAACGCTGCAAACACATAAAGTCAACCACAATATTATTGCACCCGAGGGTTAGGGAGCTTCGGTCGGCAAATCGTAACTCAGGGCGTAATTGGGGTTGATAGTGTATATGTACAAATGACCTGAAAGCGTTGACATTGCGACGCGTTTTCCTTAGTCACTACTGTACTTGCTTACTGCAAGGTCACCCAGTGTTTGTGATAACAACCAAGTGTAATAATATCATGGTTGGGTAGTACATAGAATACATATTATTATGGGACGAATATGAGCTATAAAAAAATTAATGACGTAAGACTCATGAAGAGAAACATATGAACATAAAGAAACTTACGACTCTTAAGCAAGAACATCAAAAATAAACATTAACATGAGAAATACAAAAAGATATAAAAATAGTTGCAAAGTGGATCTATGTGTGGACGAACTCTTAACATACACACACTCACCTCGCTGCCCGCATCACGGAGGGAAACCTGTAGTCAAATTTTATTTATTCAATGTAGCGAATCCAGACTCTCAGAGCTAGGACGTTCAGAAGGGCAATAAAGGAGATTGCTTTATTCGCGATATTCGGATATTCACTTTTGATTGAGATCCAAGGAACATTGGCAGCATTTTCTTTAAACTTCAGTTTCAGGACTGTACTCGATGATACTTCGACATGTTGCTCGTTTTCGGAGCTAATTAATTCTGCTTTGGATACGTTTTCCGCTGTGGCAGAGCGGTTCTAGGCGCTTCAGTCCGGAACCGCGCTGCTGCTACGGTCGCAGGTTCGAATCCTGCCTCGGGCATGGATGTGTGTGATGTCCTTAGGTTACAGTAGTTCTAAGTCTAGGGGGCTGATGACCTCAGATGTTAAGTCCCATAGTGCTTAGAGCCATTTGAACCATTTTTGATACGTTTTCCTCGTCAGGTGCAATCAACCACTGCCAACCAGTACTCAAGATCGAGGGAAAATGTCTGGCTGTCCCTTCTTGCAACTCAGATACGTGTCCTGTTATGTGTTCCTCTATCTGATTTTTCCCTTCTGTATTCAACTCTGTTTACGGGGTAACCGTAGCTGGAAAAGCAGTTACATCATTCTTTGCTAAGACCGGGATCTAAAGTGTGAGTTTTTACGAAAATGCGCTGATTTTATCACATGATGATATCATCATTTCATGCAGTTCCTGCCTACTTGAATTCAAAACTTAAGTTTGTCGAAAATATCGGAAATGTGCGCCAGATCAACACACCAAATGGGGTTCTTAAGACATTCACATTAACCAAACATTTTATCATTATTAGTTTTGAAAAACTAATTCTAGAAGTTCTAGAACTCTGGAAAATATTTTTCCTTTGAAAATCTAGCGGATTTTGCTGTAGAGTAAGAGCACTTTACAGTCTTTACAGAGCTCTTCAAGGTGTTACTGATCGGTTTTTATTCTACACAATACTTAGAAATCGTTTTATACACTGAAGTGACAAAAGTCGTGGGATACTTCCTAATATCGTGTCGGATCTCGTGTTGCCCGGAGTAGTGCAGCAACTCGACGTTGCATGGACTCAACAAGTCGTTGGAAGTATCCTGGAACAAGTATTGAGCCATGCTGATTCTACAGCCGTCCATAATTGAGGAAGTGTGGCCGATGCACGATTTTATGGACGAATGTCTCGATTATGTCGCGTGAAAGTTCGATGGGTTTCATATGAGGCCATCTGGGTGACTATACCATTCCCTTGAATAGTCCAGAATGGTCTTCAAACAATATGCGAACAATTGTGGAACGGTGACAATGCGCACTGTCTTCTTCCATCGCTTTTAGGGAACATGAAGCCCATGAATGGCTGCAAATGGTCTCCAAGTAGCCGAACATAGCCGTTTCCAGTCAATGATAAGTTTGCATACACCCTACACTATTATGGAGGCACCAGGTTTGAACAGTGCTTTGTTGACGACTTGGGTCCATGTATTCTTGGGGTCTGCACCACAATCGAACCCTGCCATCAGCTCTTACCAACTGAAATCGGGACTCATCTGACGAAGCCACGGTTTTCCAGTCGTCTATGATCCATCCGATATAGTCACGAGCTCAGGAGAGGCGCTGCAAGCGATGTCGAGCTGTTAGCAAGGGCACAGTGGCTGGTCGTCTGCTGCCATAGCCCATTAACGCCATATCTTGCCGCACTGACCAAAAGAATACATCCGATATTGATTTCTGCGGTTATTTCACGCAGTGTTTCTTGTCAATTAGCACTGACAATTTTACTCAGAAGTCGTTCTCGGTTATTAAGTGAAGGCCATCGGCCACTGCGTTGTTCGTGGTGAGAGGCAATGCCTGAAATTCGGTGTTCTCGGCACACTCTTGACATTATAAATCGCGGAATATTGAATCCTCTAACGATTTCCGAAATGGAATGTCTCCTGTTTCTAGCTCCAACTACCATTCCGCGTCCAAAGTATGTTAATTCCGTCGTGCGGTCATAATCACATCGGAAACCTTTTCACATGAATCACTTGAGTACAAATGACAGCTCGGCCAATTCACTGGCCTTTTATATCTTGAGTATGTGATACTATCAGTACACAGGGTGGCGCACGAAATGTGCTACCAATTGTTTCTTTCACAATTTACGACGCACATTAGATATCCCGCTGGGATCTCTACAGCAGTACCAGCAGAGCTTGGAAAAACAAATGAGTTACGAAATGACGTGTAATTCACGATACTGCCGCTAGGAGATTAGTAAGCAGCAATGGCTGACAATGGATGACTGACGACACAGCAACGATCTGCAATTGTGTTACTTTTTCATGAAACGAAAAGCCTTGTTGTGACTCAGAGGCGTTTTCAAAAAAATGGTTCAAATGGCTCTGAGCACTATGGGACTCAACTGCTGAGGTCATTAGTCCCCTAGAACTTAGAACTACTTAAACCTAACTAGGCTAAGGACATCACAAACATCCATGCCCGAGGCAGGATTCTAACCTGCGACCGTAGTGGTCTTGCGGTGCCAGACTGCAGCGCCTTTAACCGCACGGCCACTTCGGCCGGCAGAGGCGTTTTCGGCAACAGTTTAACACACGATGAGTCCCTTGCAAGAAGACCATCCACAAGTTGTACGATAAATTTGTACAGGAAGGAACAGTACTGGAAGCGAAGCGACCTCGGCCTAAGCCTGTTTGTTCGCTGGAGAATATTGAAGCGGTACGAGTTGCTGTACAGAGAAGTCCCGGGAAATCCGGGTATCCATGTACTGTTTTCTTTGGGGGTAACTAAAGGAAAAAATTTTCCCGAAACATCCACGTGATTTAATGGAGCTCAGAAGACTTATTCTTCAAGCTTGCAGTGAAATTACAGAAGACATGTGCCGTAGGGTAATCACTAACTTCAGTGTTCGTTTGAAGGAAGTTAGGAAACGAAATGGTGGACATATTGAGCATGAGCTGAGTTAGAACAAATCTCCATGGACGGCTCTTCATTGTAGTATATGTTCCTTTCAGATTGTATTGACAATAAAGTTTATATTCAAAAACAAAATGGTAACACATTTCGTGCGCCACCCTGTATGTGCATATCGCTATCCCATGAATTTTGTCGCCTCGGTGTATTCCCTGACACTGTAGCAGCGCCATCAGTATAGATGGCAACGCAGTCAGTCCACTTGAGTCCGTTATCTTGAAAGAAACTCTCAACAGCAGCAGATATATCAGCTCCATTGGTTGTTGTTTCCAGTTCTCGACAAAAGAGGTACTGCTCAACAGTTTCTGATCTGCGAACAAATCAGTCTAAATATAATAATTGAGATTCTCAAGAAACGTCAGTGCTTTCGTCTAACTGTAGAATAAACTGGGTGTTTGTTAAGTAACATTGCTTTGAATATCGACTGGCATGTCCATAATGCGACGATGAACTGCATCATTTTACAGAGGTGCTATTGAATTCTGTTCAACTGCTTTCGGTTCCAACGCAGTGGCAATAGTTTGTATACATGGAAGTAAAATAAAGCTTTTGTCGATCTGTATCCTGGTAATGATTTCAGAAATTTTGAATGGCACTAAAAAGGCTTCATCCAACAGCTTTATTCGGTTTTCCATCATGACTGAAGATGCTTAAATGGACGTATACAGACGTTGAATATACTGTCCCGGTTTTTAAGAGATGCTGTGGTGGTTTTGTCCTGAAGGCCTTTTCAGCTTTTACGTACCATACGCACATTTGACAAGAATGCTGAGAAGGGCCACACTAGCTGCAGATGAGCCACTGGAGGATAGCGCCTGCAGAACCTCGAGCCGGCTACCTGCACAACATCGCTGTCGAATTTTGACGCGCAGCATCCAGAGTGCTGCATTCACATCCCTTGTTGCGCAAGGGTGTGTGATTCAGTGCGCCTTCCACCGTTCCAGAGAGGACAGTCCATGTTGTAAAATCACAAGTAATAAATATGTTCGCAGACAACGCCGTTTAACTGACTGCCCCGGCTGTGTGATAGCCACCTCAGCTGCTCAGTCTCCTGCAATTGTAGTACCACGTCATCACTGGCTCAGCCTCCACGCTCACTAAAAACCTGAACCAAGAGGAGATTGCTCCAATTTGTTGAAGATATTTTCAGTGCATAAATGATCCCAGTAGTTGCAAATAAACACAGGCTCACGTACCGAAAGATGTGACGCAGTGGTTAGTACACCGGACTCGCATTCAGGAGGACGACGGCCATCATGATTTAGGTTTTCCGCGATTTTCCTAAATCGCTTCAGACAAATGCCAGGATGCTTCCTTTGAAAGGGCACGGCCGACTTCCTTTCCCATCCTTTCCATATCCGATGGGACCGATGACCTCGCTGTTTGGTCCCATCATCGAAACAAACAACCAAACAGGGTCACGCACATCTACATTAAAGGCTCACATATATATGGAATACAGACCGAGGATATGCTCTGAGTTCCAACAAAATGAATTCCTTGGAAATCAGCAAGGATTTCGAAAATATCTATCATACGAAACCCAACTTGCGCTATTCATACTGAAATCGACAGTGCAATATATACATTACTCAATCGAAGTGATCTAGCAAAAAATGCGACATGCAGTTGTTATCCTGGATGGTACATGGTTTACATAAGCTACCGTAGTAACAGGTGCGCCTTGGAGAAGTTATACTCCAGCGTGTCTATACAATAACATTTGTTGAAATTTCAAACTATTCGCAGAAGGTGCAAATTTCTATGAGGAAATGCTGTTCTGAAAAACATAGAATACCCTACTGAACCTCGACAGACGATTAGTCTGGTGTAAACACTGGTAACTCTCCGCTTCCTTAGCTGATTGGTCAGTGCGGCAGAATGCCATGTTACGAGCCCTAGGTTCAAATCCTGACCAGGTCGGGGATTTTCTCCGGTTGGGGAGTGGATATTCCGTTGTCTTCATGATTATTTCATCCCCATAGACACGCAAGTCACTGAAGTGGCGTCAATTAAAATGACTTTCACCAGGTGACTGATCTACCCGACGGAAGGCTCAAGCCACGGGCGCATTAGCATTTACTGGTAACTAACTTGTAACATTGTGGAATTCACGTAACATAAGAGCTTGGCATGTTTTGACTGCACAATTAATGAGCCACAGCTGAAACCATACGTGACGTACAAATACTTGAGAGTAACAATGCGTAGAGGTACAAAGTGGAACGACAGTATACGCTCAGTTATAGGTAGAGCAAATGCCAAGAATTTCGGATGGACATCATTAAAAAAAGGGCGTTTTTCGTTGCCGCGGAACCTTCTCACGAAATTCCAGTCACCAACTTTTTCCTCCTAATGCGAAAATATTTTGTCGACACCGACCTACATGGGGAGAAACTATCACCACGATAAAATAAGGGAAATCAGAGCTCGTACGAAAAGATTAGTTCTTTCCGCGCGCGATTGGAATAATAGAGAATTGTGAAGGTGGTTCGATGAACTCTCTGCCAGCCACTTACATGTGATTTGCAGAGTATCCACGTAGACTTAGATGTAGAAGCTTCGATAAACTGGTATGTTATTGGGAAACTACAGTTATACACGAAAGACACTGCACGCAAAACATTTGTGTGACCCCGACTTGTACAAGCATGTATCAGTTGGGAAATGTGCAAATACTCACAGACTTGTTTGAATGGCAGAAGAGTGTAACAGAAACGTTGAAAACCTTAAGTGGCAGTCATTCTAAGAGAGACTGCGCATACCTCGGGAGCCTCTGCTTAGAAAACTGCAAGAACTGGCTTTGAGGCCGGCCTGTTTGCCGAGCGGTTCTAGGCGCTTCAGTCCGGAACCGCGCTGCTGCTACGGTCGCAAGTTCGAATCCTGCCTCTGGCAGGGATGTGGGTGATGTCCTTAGGTTAGTTAGGTTTAAGTAGTTCTAAGACTAGGGGACTGATGACCTCAGATGTTAAGTTCCATAGTGCTTAGAGCCATTTGAACCATTTTCCTTCAACTACGTCTGTAATTCCCTTATAATCGTGAGGGTAAAAGAAGTCGTTCTTTCTTCGATCCATCTGTGAATTAAACACGAAGGTATCTTATTATACACAGAATAAAATGTACCCTATGCCACACACTTCACGGTAACTCACAGACTAGAGAAGTAGACAAAAAATAACTCTTGGCTCTCTGTTTGCTTTAAGTCTCTTGATCTGACGCCACTTGGGATTAGTGGGTTAACATCGCTATTTCCTTATTCAGCACCGTTACGTACTTGACCTGACTGAACTGTTCGCTTTTGTTGTCCAACCACGCCAACACTTCCATCTTGGCAAAGTTTTAAAATACTTGTTTTTGTTGTTTAACCTAATGCCGTGTCTGCTAATACTCTAACAGCCTTTAGGTGAACACCTGTTTATTAGCGTGTGTATCTACCTTTGGAACGCAATACACCTGCGATTCTGCGTGGCATGGGGTCTTTGGTGGGTTACCGAAGTTATGTAGGACCAGGTGTCTATGCACAAGTCATGGAAATCCTGTAAATTACGGACCGTGTTAGTTAACGAGCATTGCGCTTTCATTTAAATATATGGCCGAAAGAGTCAGCCTACAGGAATTGTGAAACGAATCTTGACATCGAGTACCGTGTGCCACGAAGGGCGCAGATTCACCACGAGATGGGGAAACTCACAGGCGTCTGTTGTCTATTGAGGTCTACGCGCTGTAGTGTGCGAGTGAGATAGACGAGAGCATACGTCATAGGGAAACCCAGTAGAAGCCTTTTGTGGCCAAGGAGACGTAGCAGTGTTAAATATGGCGGACCTATGATCGGCCATAAAGGGAAACATTTATGAAAACTATTTAATTCTGTAGTAATGCAGGGAATCAAGCCACAGTAATTGTAATCTACCATCCTCCACAAACTTTCATCGTGATCCCAATAAAACATGAATATTGATCATACCTATGATAGTTTAGGATCTACTGTTAAAGTGAAATTGACAAGTTTTGTAACAAAGACTTGAATGCTAAAATATGAACGCTTTGGTCGATCTTAACGATCGACATTTCATATAGAAGCGCATCATTAAAATTACAAACGTTGTAACTATCAACTCTGTAACTTTATTTGTTTAAACGATATAGTAAATTTAAATGATCAGTATTTACAGTTAAGCATCAGATCATCATCTCCGCACAAAACACATGACAGCTTGACACTGTATTGAATCATTAAGTAATCGAATATTTGTTGAATAGTTTACTTTTGTTCTTTATTTATTTATCAGAAAGCATATTGGTGCAAGGTTACTGGCCGTGACATTCAAAGTTAAGAAGGAAACTGTATTGGTTTTATGTAAAAGAATTTAACGTTTTTTTATGTAATGGATATTATTGCTACTTTATTTAGTACGTGAACGTGGTCAAGCTTTGATTATTTAAATATGGTAAATTGTAAAATAATGTAGAATAAGCTGTAGCCAATCAGATGGATGGCTTCAGGAAAGGGAACTGCGCTAGTAAGTTAACCGAAGATGTTCGGCGCGCGGGAAACGGTCGAAGACGCGCGGAGGGCAGTTCTGGTCTAGACACCAAAGAGGACAGTTCGGCTGGCGACACCAAAGGATACAGTTCGGATTGAGACGCGAAAGCGGACTGTCGGTCTTTAGGCAGCTAGGAAGCGAAACGACTCACAAAATTTCGCGATGTGTGGTATCACGGGACTTCGTCTCTGAGCGGTGAGCAGCCGCGCCTGTAGTGAACTCTAGCTTTTCGCGTAATTAACGATGTGGAGTATTGGACGTGTGTCACGATGAGATTGTGAATTATCGAACTGTATCAAACGGATACGCGCTGGAGTGTAATAGTAATTCTAAATACGATCACTTTCGTTATTAGTTTTCTTTCCGAATAAACATTATTCTAACCAAATCGCAACTGTGTGGCCTACATCATTTATGGGTCGTTAATTCCCGATATTATTATTACTGATATTATATGTTACATTAACTTTGTTTCATACAATTTTGCAAACTTGCCATCAGCCAGACAATTTAACCAAAGGGTCACAAGTGTCTAATTTAGGGCGAGTAATGCGACACGTGCGGTTCAACCCCTAGACGAGTTTAAGGCCAAGACATTTCGACGAAGAGGAACCGCATGTAAGCCCTAAGATGTTTGGGATGTTAGCTCGCAGTTCAAAAAATGGTTCAAATGGCTCTGAGCACTATGGGACTTAACATCTGTGGTCATCAGTCCCCTAGAACTTAGAACCACTTAAACCTAACTAACGTAAGGACATCACACACATCCATGCCCGAGGCAGGATTCGAACCTGCGACCGTAGCGGCACGCGGTTCCAGACTAAAGCGCCTAGGACCGCACGGCCACACCGGCCGGCAGCTCGCAGTTAGTTGGGTGCGGAGCAGGTGCCCTATAGTATCCCCTCGGGTTCAGATAAGGCGAATTTGTTGGCCAAGACATCAATGTGAGTTCACTATCACTATCCTCAAATCACTGTAGCACGATTCTGGTTTTATGATACCGACGGTGATCATGGTAGAAGACACCAAACATAAAGTGATCCGGGTGGTTCGTAATATTGTTCACGTTGTCCACAGCTGTCATGGTTCGATTACTACCACAGGCACCAGGGATGTCCACGTGTATTTCTTTCTTTCTTTCGCTTACGCCACAGTCCCGCAGCGATCGCAGGGTCGGGGTGGTTACAACGGATTTGGCAGTGTTAGTGTGAGGGATGGCCGGATGTCCTTCCTGCCGCCACCCCCCCCCCCCTCCCCAAGGACGGAATCAGTGTACCCCAACTGTCTGCGTCTCGTGTAAATCGTGAAATAGTGCAGACGTGTTTCAAATGTCTGCGACGCTTGTAACTGAGCTGGAACGTGGGGACTAGCCCGGTATTTACCTAGCGGGATGTGGAAAACCGCCTAAAAATCACATCCAGGCTGGTCGACACACCGGCCCTCGTCGTGAATCCGCCAGGCGGATTCGACCCGGGGCCAGCGCGCCCACCCGAGTCCAGGAAGCAGCGTGTTAGCGCGCTCGGCTACGCTGGCGGGTAGATGTCCACTTGTATGTCCGCCGTAAAATAATACTGCCCCCACCACCCTAGGCCCATGGTAAGGTCCGTGCTTCGAGCAGCTTTTCGCTATTATGACGGCATATGTGGAATATATGGACATGACCATCGAACTTGTATCACACAGAACCTGATCAGGCGACACGTTTCCATTGATGCAATGTCCAGTCTCGATGAATCCGTGGCCACTGCAATCGTAAATAACTTTGTCGTTGGATGAACACACAAACATGTAAGGGTCATCTGCTGTGGAGCCCGCTGAATGGTGTGCTCCGAAACACTTCACCAGCCTTGTACTCCGACGCCAGATCTGCTACAGATCGCCACCTAACCTCCTTTGCAGAGCAGGAAAGCCACTGACCTCCGCGTTCTGTAACGAGTCGTCGACGTCCAGCACCTTGACATCTGCTCGTGCTTTCACCGTCCTCCAGCCACTTTCACGGCAGTAGCATGCGAACAATCGAACAACTTCGCCGTTTCCAAAATGCTCGTTTCTAGGCGTCAGGCGATAACAACCTGCCCTTTGTGGAAGTTGCTAATGTCAGTGAATTTCCCCATATGTGGCACGTATTTTTGCTACAATGACACTCCCTTCATCGCTGCTCAGCTTATACGGGGTGTTCAAAAAGTCTCTCCGCAGTGCCTTAAGGCACCGAGCTAAGCCGCGCGTGCCGTATGTCGCAGTGAATATAGATATGAAACTCAGTGAAATACAATTTATTAAGTTATTGAATATTCATTTTTACTTACAATTTTTCACATTAAATGTTGAAAGTGTCCCCCCCCCCTATTGTTGAATACTCAATCCAATTCGTCTAATCATGTTTCCAAACACAAGCTGTAACATTTCTTCTGTAACAGAAGCAGAGAAAGCGGATATTGCAGTTTTCAATTCATCGATGGATTTTGGACGGTTTTTATACAGTTGCTTTCGCTGCACCCCAGAAGAAAAAGTCAGGTGGTGTTAGGTCAGGGGATCGTGGAGGCCAAAGTCACTGTGAAATCATGCGATCACCAAAAACATCAGCAGGCAGTGACATTGAAACGCGAGCTGTATACGCGGTTGCACCATCTTGTTGAAAATAACCGTTCAGTATTTCACTTAACACAAGTTCTCCTATGAATGGGTACAGGATATCACTGCAGTATCGTTGTGCGTTTATTGTTTCGTTGAAAAATATGGGACCTACAATCCGACGTCTAGAAATTGCAATCCAAACTCCTATTTTCACATAATGAACTGGTTCCTCATGATTACACAATGAATTTGCAGTACTCCACATACGATAATTTTGCGGGTTCATGTACCCGGATAAATGAAACCACGCCTCATCAGTGAAAAACGTTTCATTAGGAATATCACTTCCATTTTGTTGAACGAAATTTTTGAACCATTGACAATAATGCAGTCTCTTGCCATGATCAGTATTTTTCAGTTCTTGCACGACTGTCACTTTGTATCGGAAAATTTCTAATTTTTTCCTTACAGCTGTGTGGGCCGTTCCGACACCAACATCGATTTCCAGGGCGAGTTTTCTTACTGACTTGTTCGGACTCATGGACATTTTATCGGAAAAATCGAGTAGTTTATCCTCAGACAAACGCTAGGGCGACCACTTCTCGGTGCATCTGTCACTGAACCCGTACTTCGAAATTTGTTCATGAAATCTCGCACAGTATCGCGATGTGGGAGTGTTGTCTCCGGGAAAACTGAATTAAATATTTGACGAAGTGAAACTGTGTGTTTATCGCCAGCTTTGAACACTTGTTAGATTAAAAACACACGTTCTTCAGTGGTTAGCATTTTAACAGTGACAAAAACGAAACAAACAAACAAAGGAACTAAACTTAAACGTTCACGTCAACACGTAACGACACTCACCAACGATACTACCGACGCTGGCTGAGATAAACGAAACACTGGAATGTTGGGAGAGTCCACTTGAAGGGAAGTAACCCAGACAGACGAACACTCATACGGCACGCGCGGCTAACAATCATACAGCACTGCGGGAGACTTTTTGAACACCCCGTATATAAAGTGTGTTCCAGTTTCGTTAGGACCGCTTCTATGAAATTCGAAACTGTAATGCTATCTCGTGGCGAATTGCGGCGTTACAATCCCTGAAGTTTCAGCGACAACCGTGTAAAAGGTCAAAGCAATAGCGTCAGTGCAGCAGGTGTCCTGGCCACGAATGTAACAGTATGTGTCTGATATTCGTCTTAAAATGGCGTTGGAGCAGCAGGTTTTGTGTCTGTGGACGAGAATGCATCAAATTTGACCCGAATACCGAGAGGCACGTTTCTGGTTGCTCTTCCACGACAACGCCCCAGCCCACAAAGCGAAATTCGTGTCCGAGTTATTGCCCAGCAAATGGATCACAGTCCTGGATCATCCGTCGTATTCGCCGGATTTGGCCCCAGACGACTTCTGGTCGTCCCTCAAATTGAAGTTGGCAATGAAAGATCACCATTACGGTTAAGGTCATCCAAGAACATTTTACTGCAGTACTAAATGTAATTTCAGAAAGTACTACGGTGACCGTTTCAAAACACTTCTAAAATTATTTCAGCTGTATATTGATTCAGGGGGAGAACACTTAAAATAAATACACTGATTATGTGAACATAATCAATGACTTTTATTTTTCATAGCCACAGTCGTAACGGGACGAGGACATACCGTGTACTTTCTTCACCACGTCACTTACCCGTCATGTCATCCGGTGGGATTCAGTTTTGCCGTGGGCAGCCACAGCGGTCATAATTTTCGACTCATCATTGTATGCGGTTTCAACAGAACAGGATTGTTGTCCTTGAAGTTTTGCGATCTTATATGACCTACACGCCTTCTATATTACACGCGAGCGATTTTTTTAAAGAACTTTGAAAAGCACCAACGATACTAGATTATAAGAAGAGCCTGTGGGCACATTGTGGACGAAACACTTTCATTTTCACTCTCTCACGACTTTTTACAGAGATTCGCCACTGTCGACGGAAATCATCCTGAGCATTTTTTCTGACACTAAACCATTTGCACTGTTTTAAAAATGTTCTATAGACTTACGTTAATCTTTGAACACCTATACTCAGTGGTGCAGCATGTGAAGGTTGCTGTGTGTGGACCGGTTACTCCTGTAACCGAAATTGCAGATCTGAAGATGGTTCTAGAGGAACCGAAACCGGTCATGTGAATAAACATTTTATGCAATCAAGACGTATTATAAGTAACACTGTAAAGCTTTGTGTCGTGCAGTCATCAAGGGTACACGAGTGGACCTTCTGTTGAGTGGTACTTAAGTAAATAAATTAGTGAAATCAAAGTGAACTAGAAATTAGAATATAAATGGAAAACTTGGTTTAGTTTAGAGAGTTACATACTCACATTCAGTGGGCAGAACAGCAGAACAGAAGAAACAATGACCATGAAGTCAGCAGTTCCACATAAGCGGGCGCTGTCGATTCAGCCGTCAGGGCATCGCCCGACCGGCTCACGTGTTTCTCAGTTGTCGCATGTGAGCAAAGGCCCTCGCCTACATTCCAAGAGCCAATGACCGACGTTAAGAAGATTCTTCGAGAAGCTTTTCAACGTGACGGAAGAGGCAATGACCGGCTCACGTGTTTCTCAGTCGTCACATGCGATCAGAGGCCCCCGCCTACATTCCAAGAGCCAATGACCGAGGTCAAGAAGATTCTTCGAGAAGCTTTTCAACGTGACAGAAGAGGCAATGGCCGTGAAGTCGTTCACCTCCAGTGAACTGAAGTGAATAAATACGCGAGACGCGGTGGGCCCGACAGATGAAGACAGTTGAAGACGGATGAAGACGGGGACGTAGACGAAGACGAGAGACGAAGGAAGAAAAGAAGAGCAGCGGTAGTTTTCAGTCAGTTTCGGTGCTGAAGACCGTCATGCAAGAAGAGACTGCTTCATGCACAGACGCACCAAGTCCGCCGCTGTAATGAAATAGCAAGCAGCAGCCGCGGCGCCAGAAGACAGAAGTTAAAAGGTATTTGAAGTCTGGTTTTTACATACCCGGGTGACCTGTGAGGACGGGAAGGAGACGGCCTCACATCAGCAGTCACCTGTGAGCTGGGATGAAGATCTGACAGCCGAACACTGGCAAGCGGGAGTCCGTGGTTCGAGTCCGCGACACCGGCCTTCCCCCGCCGCACCGCTCCGCTGGCCGACGCACAACACACGCGGCCGCTTAGAGAAGAGAAACACTGGGACGCCACACCCAAGGTATCATCCGATGCACGACTTCGCTCGCAATAATTAAACCGGCCACCTCGCGCTGCGCGTCTCCTGTCAGCTGGGCGAGACGGCGACACGAGATTCACACCGCTACGCGTAATCAGACGCCGCCGCCGCCGCCGCTGCCGCAGCAGAAGACTTCACAAACGACACAGCTGCCACTCTCCGAACCAGAACATCCCGTAAGATACAGTTGTACAAATCTTCAATAAAAGTTATCTTATGTAAAAATGATGTTTCATTCGACCTCATACCCGAGCCAAGGGAGAACCCACCCTGCCCACATGTTGTTAAGAGAGAAAAGTTGATTTATTTAATATTTTCACCCTGACAGAATGCTTTAGAATGCTCATCCTGACAATTGACAGCATCCAAAGAGAAAACCCAGTTACATTGAGTGACAGAAGTGTCACATTTAGTAACACAACTGTTACATTTAGTGTCATAAGCCGTTTTAGTTGTTACACTTCGGCTCTGTAAGCCCATACCGATGTTCTTTCGTTGATTGGTTCGCATGCTGACACTTGTTGATGACTCAGCATTGAAATTTGCAGCAATTTGCGGAAGTGGTGCACTTCTGTCACGTTGAACGACTCTCTTCAGTCGTCCTTGGTCCCGTCATTGCAGGATCTTTTTCCGGCCGCAGCGATGTCGGAGATTAGATGTTTTACCGGATTCCTTATATTCACGGTACACTCTTGAAATGGTCATCGCTACCTCGGGGATGAAGTGTGCTACCGCTCGTGCGCTGACTATAACACCGCCTTCAAACTCACTTAAATCTTGATAAACTGTGATTGTAGCAGCAGTAATCTAACAACTGCGCCAGACACTTGTTGTCTTACATAGGCGTTGCCGACCGTAGCGCCATATTCTGGCAGTTTACATATCTCTGTATTTGAACACGCATGCCTCCACCAGTTTCTTTGGCGCTTCAGTGTATAAACACGCGCATGTTGGAATGCAAGTTGTGTCAAAATATCGAAGTAATCGGTGAAGAACTTCCAAAGATTTACGATTCTGAACAAACGAACATTTACATTTCATATAGATTTCCTCTTTAACTACAACATATATACTTTTATATTAAACGCTGATCAGCCAGAACGTTA
The DNA here is from genome assembly GCF_021461395.2 of Schistocerca americana. Lineage (NCBI taxonomy): Eukaryota > Metazoa > Arthropoda > Insecta > Orthoptera > Acrididae > Schistocerca > Schistocerca americana. Next base: position 176,385,392 of record NC_060120.1, read on the forward strand.
TGACCACCGACCTACTGTTGATATAAACCCATTCAGGTGATAGCAGCGTCACCTGGCGAGGAATTAATGCTAGTCAGATACACGCAGCCGGTCGGAGTGGCCGAGCGGCTCTAGGCGCTTCAGTCTGGAACCGAGCGACCGCTACGGTCGGAGGTTCGAATCCTTCCTCGGGTATGGATGTGTATGATGTCCTTAGGTTAGTTAGGTTTAAGTAGTTCTAAGTTCTAGGGGACTGATTACCTCAGAAGTTAAGTCCCATAGTGCTCAGAGCCATTTGAAACATTTTTTCAGATACACGCACAGTTCATGTAGTATCAGTGAGCGTTCTGTCCGTGTGTGGAGTTGGGAAGGCAGGCTTTCTATCTGCGTTTGACCGGGGGCAGCCTGTGATGGCCTAGAGGCACGGCGCGAGTATTTCGGAAACTGCACGACCTGTCGGATGTTTGGCGACTGCTGTGGTGAGTATCTTCAACACGTGGCGAAACGTAGGAGAAACCAGGTCCTGACATCTTGGCTTTCGGGCCCACCGATCATTACAGGTGTAGGACGTCGTCGGCTGGGCAGACTGATAAAACAGGATAGGCGGCGAACTATGGTGGAACTAACATCAGACATGAATGCTCGGCAGAATACAAGTGTGTCTGCACACACAGTGCACCGAACGCCTGTAACGATAGGCCTCCGCAGCCGATGACCCATGTATGTGCCAATGTTACCACCACGACATCGCCAACGACGACTGAAGTGGGCACGTGACTATCGGCACTGGATGTTGGCGCAGTCGCAGAGGATTACATGATCTGGTGAGTCCCGATACCTTCATACTCATGCCGATGGGAGGGCGCGAATCCGTCGTCTTCCAGGCGAACAGCTCCTTGACACCTGTATTGCGTTATGGAGAGAAGTTGGCGGCGGCCCCATTATGCTCTAGAGGACATTCACTTGGCTATCCATGGGTCCAATGGAGCTCGTGCAAGGCATCATGACGGTCAAGGAGTATCGTACACTGGTTGCTGACAACGTACACTTCATAACGATCACGTTTCCTGGAGGCACTGGCATTTTTCAAGAAGATAATGCGCCATGTTACAAGGCCAGGAGTATGATCGAGTGGTTGGAGGTACTTAGTACCGGGTTCCAATTTATGTGCTGGCCCCCCATCTCATCATATCTGAACCCGATCGAACAGATCTGGGATGTGACTGAATGTGGCGTCAGAACTCATCGCCCCCCTTCCCGGAGTTTACAGGAATTAGGTGACTTGTGTATGCAGATGTTGTGTCAATTACCTCCAGCGACCTGCCGAGCCTCACTTCTTCCAATCCACGACGTGTCACCGCAGTTATCTGTGCGTAAAATTAGGTAGGTGGTAATAATGTTCCGGCAGATAACCGTATATACACCGATGAGCCAAAACATTATGATCACTTGTTTAATAGCGAGTTGTTCCACTTTTTAAACACAGTACAACAGAGATTCTGCTTGGCAGGATTCTACAAGTCCTTGACAGAATTTCAGAAGAGAGTGGCACCTGACTGCTACGCACAGGTCAAGAAATTCCCGCAAATTACAGGATGGTGGTTTACGGGCACGCAGCTGGCGGCCGACATGTGTTCCAGTCGATACAGATCAGGCACATTTTCTAGCCGAAATATCAATGTGAATTGACTATAATGCCTCTCAAATCAATATAACACGATTCTGACCTTTTAACACGGAGAGTTATCCTGCTGGAAGATGTCAGCTCTGTAGGGGGAGACTTCAAGCATGAAACGGCGCAGGTGGTCCGCAATAATGCTCACGTAGTTCACTCGTGCCATGATGCCTTCGTACGGAAGCCCAACTCAATGTACCCCGTAGCATAATTCTGTCCTCACCGGCCTGCACCTTTGGCGCGGTGCATGTTTCAAAAAATGTTCAAATGTGTGTGAAATCTTATAGGACTTAACTGCTAAGGTCATCAGTCCCTAAGCTTACACACTACTTAACCTAAATTATCCTAAGGACAAACACACACACCCATGCCCGAGGGAGGACTCGAACCTCCGCCGGGACCAGCCGCACAGTCCATGACTGCAGCGCCCCAGACCGCTCGGCTAATCCCGCGCGGCGGTGCATGTTTCGTGCAGCCATTCGCCTGGATGACGGCATTAAGGACCCAAGCATCGACTTGGTGTAACAAGAAAGGCGATGCATTCGAGAATCGAAACGTTTCTAATGATCCACGGTGAAAACTCAGTGGTGCTGTGCCCACTGCAATCATAACTGAAGATATCGTCGGGTCGACATAGGCACACGTGGGGGTCATATGATGGCTTCAAATGGTTCAAATGGCTCTGAGCACCATGGGACTTAACATCTTAGGTCATCAGTCTCCTAGAACTTAGAACTACTTAAACCTAACTAACCTAAGAACATCACACACATCCATGCCTGAGGCAGGATTCGAAGCTGCGACCGTAGTGGTCGCGCGGTTCCAGACTGAAGCGCCAAGAACCGCTCGGCCACACCGGCCGGCGTCATGTGATGACGAGCTTCATGTTCAACAATGGCCTTTGAACGGTGTGCTCCGAAACCCTTCTGCCTGCCCCAGCATTGCACTCTGCCGCCAAATATGCCACAGATATGCCACTGGATTACACAGTGGTGGACCCTCCGACCTCTACGTTTTATTATGAGACGTGGTCTTACAAAACCATATGGCCTACTCGTGGTTTTACCGTCCTTCAACCACTTTCCCTAGGCGCTCAGGATAGTAGTACACAACAGTCTCCAGCTTCGCCGTTTTGGAGATTCTCGTTTCCAACGGCAGCGCTACATGAACGTGCCCTTTGTGAAAACCGCTTATATCAGTGGATTGCCACGTTTGCTGCCCGTATCTTTGCTATAATAACTGCCCAATCGTCTCCCTCGCTTAGATTCTTTCCTTACTGCGCCACATGCCTGCGACACTACCAGGAGGCATTCAGCTCATGGTGGGCAGTGGTCAATGTTTTGGCTCGTCAATGTGTGTGTGTGTGTGTGTGTGTGTGTGTGTGTGTGTGTGTGTGTGTGTGTGTGTGTGTGTGTGTGTGTGTGTGTCTTCACGCCCCTCTTAGTCTGGCACCCCGTTATTACGAGGGTTATTCGGAAAGTTTCGTTCGATCGGGTTCAGATATGGTGATAAGGGGGGAGATGGAGGAACTCGCCACTATGTACCTCCAATACACGCCTGGCCTTGTAACATGGCGCATTATCTTGTTAAAAAATACCAGTGCCTCCGGGAAACATGATCGTCATGAAGTGTACGTTGTCAGCAACCAGTGTACGATACTCCTTGACCGTCATGATGCCTTGCACGAACTCCACTGGATCCATGGATAGCCAAGTGAATGTTCTCTAGAGCATAATGAAGCCACCGCCGGCTTGTGTCTGTCCCGCAGTATAGGGGTCGAGGAGCTGTTCCCCTGGAAGACGACGGATTCGCGCCCTCCCATCGGCATGAGGAAGAAGGTATCGGGATTCATCAGATCATGTAATCCTCTGCGACTGCGCCAACATCCATTGTCGATGGTCAAGCGCCCACTTCAGTCGTAGTTGCCAATGTCGTGGCGTTAACCTTGGCACATACATGGGTCATCGGCTGCGGAGGCCTATTGTTAGGGGTGTTCGGTGCACTGTGTGTGCAGACACACTTGTATTCCGCCGAGCATTCAAGTCTGATGTTAGTTCCACCATAGTTCGCCGCCTATCCTGTTTTACCAGTCTGCCCAACCTACGACGTGCTACACCTGTAATGATCGGTGGGCCCCTAACCCAAGATGTCAGGTCGTGGTTTCTCCTTCGTTTCGCCACGTGTTGAAGATACTCACCAACCACAGCAGTCGTCAAACATCCGATCGGTCGCGAAATGGAAAATACAGTGAAGATCTGGTGAAGCTTTGCACAGACGCGTTGGGCACTGTGTCTAGTACGCTCGTCGATCGCATCATGTCGCTCTTTTCAGTTCTGAGCTCACAGTGAGAACGTAAACACGGCTAGAAATTAGCGTCTCCCGCCAAGTATGAGGGCCTGGCGAAAGATTTCGTCTGAAGCTGTGCAATCTACATAACATAACTGTCATGCGGTTCGTTCTACACGACAATTCTCGGGGCACATTCTGCAGGGCAATGAAGATGCTCTGCAGCGTTTTCGATGGGACGCGTTTGATCACCCAAAATACAGCCCGTAATTGGTTACATCTGAGGTTCAAAAAATGGCTCTGAGCACTATGGGACTTAACATCTGAGGTCATCAGTCCCCTAGACTTAGAACTACTTAAATCTAACTAACCTAAGAACATCACACACATCCATGCCCGAGGCAGGATTCTAACCTGCGACCGTAGCAGTCGCGCGGTTCCAGACTGAACCGTTCGTACACATCGGCCGGCCCCTGAAGTTCATCTCTGCTCAAATGAACCGCTGGCCATGAAGACAATATTTTGACACAGACAACGACCTGCAGTCCAGAGTAGAAAATTGTCGAAAAGCACTGGCACCTGTCTTCTGTAATCAGGGATTGAAAAGTTGGTACAACGCTACGACAGATGCCTAAGTCTGAGCGGCGGCTGTGCAGAGTAGTTGGAAGGTGTAGCTAACTGTTGCAAATAAAACAGTTTTGATTTTCACTGTGGTTTCCATTTCGCGACCTATCGTTCCTTACTTTCCGAATAGCCCTCTTATTTGTGATACGCCCTGTATATAAATCTTAACAGTTGTGGCGCCTCTGGCGCCCTAAGCCGCGGCCGTGTTGCTTGTGCCCTAAACCGGCCCTGGCCACGAACCCGGAGGCCTTGTAACGTTTCTATCACCGGGCCGAACCTTCTGCAACGATGTTCAAGCTTTCAGCGGCGGGCTGAGACAATCTTGAAGTCTGCCTTAGCACATCTGCTACACCAAATGGCTACAACGGTTACTCTATTCCTGTTCCATGTTGCCTATCTAACAGCTTCCAGGGATAACAAAACTTTCTGTATTTCATATAATTATTGACAGAATTTAAAAATCAAAACCTGTGTCATTATCTGCGATTAAGAGGTATAGTCTTACGTTAAAGGTTTACAGTAAGACAAGTATTAAAAGTCTTGATGCAGCGTAACTCGCGGGCGCAAATTACCAAGACTACTCTGATCCAATGTTTGAGAATGACAGCACTTAGCAACTTCCAGCAAACTTTACACATAATTTCCAACATTTTCGAAACTTTTTCTCGCTGATAACCCCCACAAAATAATTAAAGGAGAAAAGTTTATCGCTTAACACATTTTCACTATTCAGGCAGTAAAACTTCCAAGTTCAGACACGACGTTTTCATATATTACTTATCTAGTAGTAATTATTTGCAATACATGTAGCAAATAGTATTCGCTTATATCGCTGAATGTACCTACAAAATTATACCACTGTACGACATATAGTCCAGCAGACATGATGTCAAGGTGCAAGTTGCCCAGACTATACTCATCAAATGTTCGATAATGAGTACTTAACGGCTTCCAACAAACATTAAACATGATCTGATGCTGTTTTATACATGAGAGATTGATTCTTTACAGGAATGGGGGTGTGGCAGGGCCATTGCCATATTCAGAAAATGATGACTATTTCTGAGAAAATTTCACTGGAAAAGTTAACAAATGTCATATCTCTGAATTTCTGTTTCCAAAAGGTGTTGAATGCTGCTGAAAATAAAAACCTTATTTTATTTATGAAAACAATAGTTTTTTCAATATTCTCAGTAGATAAATAAGGTAACATAGCCACAAACACAGCAAAATACTTGCTCCTATGTGAACTACGATTTTCGTTACCATGAATCTTTGACGAAAGATTCAGAACATTCAACTTACGCATGAAGGATCTGGTTAGGGACGACACTGGGTAATGACGTTTCGACTGCAAACAAATATTTGCTCCTCCCCGGCCTCCTCTCTTTGAAAGATGTAATCAGTTTGACGTGAAAATGAAACTGACGTGTGCTGGAATGTAACCAGGCAAGTCCACTGCCGTATTCCCAGACAAACGAAAAGACAGAGGCGCTGACCTAATGGGAGGTTGAGAGATGACATTAGAAAACATGCAGAACGAACTAACAAGGACGCGTAGACTGAAAACCGTAATGCACGGAAAAGTCTACAGGAGGCCTTTACTGAGCAGTGGAAGTAAAACGACTGGTGATCACGACGGAGTAGCGTTTCCTCCATGTCAACCGAGGTGCGAAAGATAGAGTACAAAGAACGTTTTAATGCTTAGCTAGTTGTTCCAGCCCGTCCGTTGCGATGCGTCTTCCTGGCTGTTCAAGTGGCATACTACGCTACTGTAGTATATTCAATCGACTTTCTTAGCGTATCAAATTAATTCTGTATCCATCGTGTGTGAATGATTCTCACTGATCACTGCTAGAGGAACGTAGCGTTCTTTTTGTGCCAGTTTGGACGGCCAGGGAAATGAAACTGTAGAAGTGTGTGAAACTTCGTGGTGGCCCATAGCCTACGGGTCTCGATGACCTCTAAGAAGGCCCCCAGATATAATGTATCTACCTGCCATGTCGATTATTAACAATGTCACATATCCACAGTACAGCAGACACTGTGCAGAGGTTAGAGATTAAACCCTCGACACTTGTGTATACGAGGTGCAAGCAACCAACCATCTACCATTCCATGGCCATTTAGATACTGCTTATGAAAACACTACAGGAAAGGAACCGATTATATCCGGATGAAGCGCCATCACACCAGCGACCTCCGCCACAGAGACTACTAAATCACATATTATGGTATGGGTACTTTCAATGGGCGTCTCGTGACGGAAAATGGAATTTGTGTAGCCTACTCACCGACGTGTCCCAGTGACGCTGGGCATGGTGTTCTGCAGGAATTCTCGTCCCAACTGAGCCGAAAGAAGACTCTGGCGGAACGGAACGAGGAGCGTGTCTCACGGATCAGGGACCAATTCGTTTCGCGCCGAAGGGCTGAGCTGCTGCAAGTCATCCAGATTGGCCCGTCTCAATCCGTTTCCAAGAGAGCTTTCAGCGAGAACCAGCATCGCATGAACGTTCTCAGCGACATTACGGGTAAGAAGCCACTCAACTTCTCACACATCGAATCAGATGGTGCGGAGGACAAGACAAGCGAATGGTATGTATGAGCTGAAGTTTATTTACAAGTGAACTTTGTTTTCTTTAGCCGAATATAAAGAATGTCACTAAATCGTCACGAAATTTTGCCGCTTCTACATGTTTCCACGTTAAAGCTAAGAGAGAGTTTTTCGATTTCACCATCTTGTTCTTGGTCTGCGCACTGATCTTCAGCCTCAAATAACAAGACATTGTCGTTTAACATACCGCGTCAAATTCGGATAACGTTCCACGCTCTCGATGATAGCCCCGTCATTTAAAGACTGGGATTTTATCCGAATTTGACGTGGTAAGTTAGCCGAGAACTTTTTATCCAAGGACTACCCCACGAAAGGCTACGTAGTCATGATCTCCCACAAAATTTATGATGTAAAGCTTGCTTTCGGATACTGGTCTCCTGGTTACAGGCAGAACATATTCCTTCCAATAAATCATTTTTGTCCTGCATAGCTTTTACTGTTACAGGTTTCGCACCGAGTTTCTACATCTACATCCATACTCTGCAGACCACTGTGAAGTGAATGGCGGAGGGTACGTCTCATTGAACCAGTTATTAGGGATTTTTCCCAATCGATGACGTACGAAGCGCGGGAAAAATAACTCTTTAAATGCCTCTGTGAGCGCTAAAATTAATCTAATTTGTCCTCACGATCCCTACGGGAGCGATACGTATAGAGTTGTAATATATTCCTAGAATCGTCGTTTAAAGCCTCTTCTTGAAATTTTGTTTATAGACTTTATGGGGACAGTACATACTTATCTTCAAGTGACTGCCAGTTCAATTTTTTCAGCATCTCTGTCACTTTCACCCACGGATCAAACAAACCTGTGACGATTCGTGCTGCTCTTATCTGTATTTTTATTTTATTTTATTTACACGTCAAGTTCCGTAGGATCAAATTGGGGAACAAATCTCCAAGGTCATCGGAAGTGTCAGTACATGAAATTACAACATAAAATTAATAATAGATAAAAATAAAATGTTTATGAACCTAAAAAAGTCAAGACATAAGTTTAAGTAAACGCAATTAACAATATAACGTAAGAATCAGCTTAATTTATCAAGGAACTCTTCAACAGAATAGAAGGAGTGACCCTTGAGGAAACTCTTCAGTTTCGATTTGAAAGCGCGTGGATTACTACAAAGATTTTCGAATTCTTGTGAAAGCTTATTGAAAATGGATGCAGCAGTATACTGCACACGTTTCTGCATAAGAGTTAAGGAAGTCCGATCCAAACGCAGGTTGGATTTCTGCCGAGTATTAACTGAGTGAAAGCTGCTTATTCTTGGGAATAAGCTAATATTCTTAACAAGAAACGATAGTAAAGAATATACAGGTTGGTCCATTGATCGTGACCGGGCCAAATATCTCACGAAATAAGCGTCAAACGAAAAAACTACAAAGACGAAACTTGTCTAGCTTGAAGGGGGAAACGATGGCGCTATGGTTGGCCCGCTAGATGGCGCTGCCATAGGTCAAACGGATATCAACTGCATTTTTTAAGATAGGAACCCCCATTTTTTATTACATATTCGTGTAGTACGTAAAGAAGTACGTAAAAGTCACAAACATATGGCTCACAATTTTAGACGAACAGTTGGTAACAGGTAGGTTTCTTAAATTAAAATACTGAGCGTAGGTACGTTTGAACATTTTATTTTGGTTGTTCCAATGTGATACATGTACCTTTGTGAACTTATAATTTTGAGAACGCATGCTGTTACAGCGTGATTACCTGTAAATGCCGCGTTAATGCAATAAATGCTCAAAATTATGTCCGTCAACCTCAATGTTTTTGGCGGTACGTGTAACGACATTCCTCTCAACAGCGAGTAGTTCGCCTTTCGTAATGTTCGCACATGCATTGACAATGCACTGACACATGTCAGGCGTTGTCGGTGGACCACGATAGCAAATATCCTTCAACTTTCCCCACAGAAAGAAATCCGGGGACGTCAGATCCGGCGACCAATCCACCTGTCATGAGATATGCTACTCAATACCGCTTCAGCCGCACGCGTGCTATGTGGCGGACATCCATCATGTTGGAAGTACATCGCCATTCTGTCATGCAATGAACATTTTGTAGTAAGATCAGTAGAACATTGCACAATTTAGATTGCCATCGATAAAATGGGAGCCAATTATCCTTCCTCCCATAATGCCGCACCATACATTAACCCCCCCAAGGTCGCTGATGTTCCACTTGTCGCAGCCATCGTGGATTTTCCGTTGCCCAATAGTGCGTATTATGCCGGTTTACGTTACCGCTGTTGGTGAATGACGCTTCGTCGCTAAATAGAACGCGTGCAAAAATCTGTCATCGTCCCGTAATTCCTCTTGTGCCCAGTGGCAAAACTGTACATGACGTTCAAAGTCGTCACCATACAATTCCTGGCGCAAAGAAGTATGGTACGGATGCAATCGATGTTGGTGTAGCATTCTCAACACCGACGTTTTTGAGATTCCCGATTTTCGCGCAATTTGTCTGCTACTGATGTGCGGATTAGCCGCGACAGCAGCTAAAACACCTACTTGAGCATCATAATTTGTTGCAGGTCGTGGTTGACGTTTCACACGTGGCTGAACACTTCTTGTTTCCTTAAATAACGTAACTATCCGGCGAACGGTCCGGACACTTGGATGATGTCGCCCAGGATACCGAGCAGCATACATAGCACACGCCCGTTGGGCATTTTGATCACAATAGCCATACATCAACACGATATCGACCTTTTCCGCAATTGGTAAACGGTCCATTTTAACACGGGTAATGTATCACGAAGCAAATCCCGTCCGCACTGGAGGAATGTTGCGTGATACCACGTACTTATGCGTTTGCGACTATTACAGCGCCATCTATCAGAAAGCGAAAAAAGTGGTCCAACTAAAACATTCATATTTCTTTACGTACTACACAAAAATGTAATAAAAAATGGGGGTTCCTATTTTAAAAAACGCAGTTGATATCCGTTTGACCTATGGCAGCGCCATCTAGCGGGCCAACCATAGCGCCAATCTGGTAGACGAGTTTCGTTCTTTGTATTTTTTTCGTTTGATACTTATTTGTTGAGATATTTGGCCCTGTCACTATCAAAGGACCACCCTGTATATATTGAGAGTCCAATGTCAAAATACCCAGACTAGTGAACAGGAGTCTACAAGAAGTTCGCGACCTTACACCACTTGTTGCCCAGACCTCCCGTTTCTGAGCCAAAAATATCCTTTTAGAATGGGAAGAGTTATCCCAAAATATAATGCCATATGACATAAGCGAATGAAAATAAGCAAACTAGACTAATTTTCGTGTCCAACGATCACTTACATCAGATACCGTTCGAATAGTAAAAATGGCAGCATTAAGTCTTTGAAAAAGACCCTGAACGTGGGCTTTTCACGACAGTTTACCATCTATCTGAGCAACCAGAAATTTGAACTGTTGAGTTTCACTAATCATATGCCCATTCTGTGAAATTAAAACGTCCGGTTTTGTTGAATTGTGTGTTGGAAACTGTAAGAACTGAGTTCAATATCCTATACTAGTCCTACTTGTTAAGGTTCCCACACACTTGAGCACTATTCTAGAATGGGTCATATGAGTGATTGGTAAGCAACCTCCACTGTAGACTGGTTGCATTTCCCCAGTGTTCTACCAATAATCCAAAGTCTACCACCTGCATTACCAAAGACTGACCCTATGTGATCGTTATACTCCATATCCGCACAAGCTATTACACCCAGCTATTTTTGTGAGTTGAAAAGTTCTATCTGTGACTCGTTAATACTGTAGTCATAGGATACTACGGTTTTTCTTTTTCTGAAGCACACAGTTTCACATTTTTGAACATTAAGCAAGTTACCCATCTTCGCACCACTTTGAAAAATTATCAAGATCCGACTGCCTTTTTCATAAAGTACGTCATTACTGATAATTGCATTATAGTGGCTTTAATTCATTACACAAGACCGCACTATCTACAAGAAGTCTGACGTTATAACACACAATGTTAGGAACCCTCCCAAGAACGTGACGTGCAGTGACGTGCGCGTGGGCGGCCACGCAAGGCCGGAAACAACGGATGAATCGAGAAGTAGTTACTGAACGTGAAATCAGGAGAAAGATTCGTGACTTTTTGATGAGAAATAAACCGCAGATCTATCCATAATGTGCATAGCAATGTCATTTCGAAGTATATATAGCTAGCCGCTTGACCACGCAGCAAGTTGGCTACGGAACTACTTTTTTCAGTCGCAGGCACAGTAGTATGCTGACCGGCATACAAAATCCCTGAGCATCACTGCTCCTGACTATTCTGCAACGTTTTCTTGGAAGGTCCACCAGTTGCCGTCTCGGCCGCAACTGCCTCTTGTCCATACGTTCGACCGCCACACTACGGTAAAGTTTAACGGTTCGTTACTTCAGACACAGTACAGTAAAGACGCTCGGATTCGATCGCCGTTCCAGTCGTTTGGCGATCGCGAGTATTTCGCGATACTGCGAGAGAGCAGCAGCGCCAGCCGTGCGGTGGTGTTCATCGAAGTCTGCCACCGTCATTTTGTTGCCGAAACCTAGTTTTCATGGTTCACTGTTTCCTTTCCGAAGTGTTCTCAGTTAAACTTTTGTAGTTACGGGTGAATACTATTTCTGTGTGTCGTTTTGTGTTTGTATCTATGTCAGTGGAGGCTGCCCTCTGTTAAGAGTACGTTGTTCTGAGCTAATTCCAGAATATATCTGATGTGTTGGCAGAAGAGCCAACACCGTGTTGCTAGAGGAGGCCGAAATGCACGCGTTTAATTACACGCAGACTGGCGTGAGGTCTGGAACAAGGTAAAGTAATTATCCTATAAAGAAAAGAACGTAGTTCTTGGAATACTTAACTTTAATCTATAATTGGTGTACATCTCTCGTTACTGTACAAGCTTCACAATATAACTGGTAATGGCGCCTTGCTAGGTCGTAGCAAATGACGTAGCTGAAGGCTATGCTAACTATCGTCTCGGCAAATGAGAGCGTATTTGTCAATGTAGCTTCGCTAGCAAAGTCGTCTGTACAACTGGGGCGAGTGCCAGGACGTCTCTCTAGACCTGCGGTGTGATGGCGCTCGGTCTGCAATCACTGACAGTGGCGACACGCGGGTCCGACGTATACTAACAGACCGCGGCCGATTTAAAGGCTACCACCTACCAAGTGTGGTGTCTGGCGATGACACCACAATACCTCTTTGTGTTAGTTGCTAAATCTTTTACTTCTGTTGTTATTTCGACTATCTTTCCTCCCAGTATCCATTCAGACCAATGGCTCCCTGCAAATAGAGTCGTAGTCCATGCCTTCCCAGGGTCTGATGCAGGGCAGAATAATAGCATGAGATTCTGATGACCTGCCAATATTTATTTCGCCCACTAACTGGGGGCAAGCTCTTTTCATCCAGGCTACCTGGGATACGAAAATTGTTGCCGTCAGTTCAGGTGAGGTAGTACAACCTTACTATTAACATTATCTGCAGTATATTTTACATACAACATAACAGCAAGGGTCCCAACACTTGGCCAAACCTGAAATTACTTCCAACCCTTTCGACAACTCTTCATCCACAGTAACATGCTGCGCTCTCCCTACCAAAAAAAATTCTCAATAGTCACAAATTTCGCATGAGACGCCAAACTATCGTACTTTTGATAATAAACGTAGACGTGTTACTGAGTCAAATGCTTTCCGGAAGCTCAGAAATACTGCGTCTGCCTGACTGCTTTGATCCTGGCCGAGCGGTTCTAGGCGCTTCAGGCTGGAACCGCGCGACCGCTACGTTCGCGGGTTCGAATCCTGCCTCGGGCATGGATGTGTGTGATATCCTTGGGTTAGTTAGGTTTAAGTAGCTCTAAGTTCTAGGCGACTGATGACCTCAAATGTTAAGTCCCATAGTCCTCAGAGCCATTTTTTTGCTTCGATCCACGGCTTTCAGGATATCACGTGAGAAAAGCGCGTCCTGGGTATCGCGTGGTCGATGTTGTCAGAATCCATGCAGGTTGGCCTTTACACAATTTTTCTGATTTTATACTTTCTGCTACGAGTGTCTTGTCATAAGTTTGTACAAGTGATCGGCCGACGGCGTTACAGAGATGCGACGTAATCGCTGTTTTACAAATATATCGTTTGTGTGGTGTAACGGAGTATCAAAACCTGTCACACAGCTGTTCTTACAGCCTCAACAGGTGAGAAGACGACATAATTGAACGTTATGCATGTAAAGGGAATTGATTTGAATTCGTGTACTTAATTTGTATCTTACTCCACAGTTTATTGCGCGAATGTTTGTTTTCTTAGTTTGATTTCATGACCAAGGGCGACGCAATACGTCGATGGTAGAGTCTTCGATGCTTGCGGCCTGAGATGCTGTACTTTCCGATGCCATAACTGAAGCGATGACCGGCGATAGCAAGAAGATCCTGCCAGCGTCTGCTGTAATCTCTGATGTTTATTGGCCATCAATCGATGATATTGAAATTAAAAGAACAAAAAGAAAATCTGACTGTACTTTTAATGAAATTGTAGTGATGTAAAGTCAGTCTGTCTGCTGTTGTCTTTTACTGATGAAATACATATTATACAATGGATAGGAAGGCAATGAAATGGTATAGAATTGAAAGTTGATTTCACATGTTATTTACTCCTGATGTAAAGCAGCTAATTTACGACGGGCGTTCAATAAGTATTGAAACACAATTTTTTCTGAAAACAGGGTGGATTTATTTAGGATTTCAATACACCGTATTATTCCCCTTTCTTTTGGAAGCAAAACCCTATTTTTCAACACAATATCCGTTCAGGGCGACAGCCTTGCGCTGCGTTACTGGGAGGACTTTTATGCCCTTATGGCGATGAAAAACGGTACACGAAAATCGAGTTCCGCGAAAAATGTAAAAAATGTATTCAGTGCAAAAAAAGTATCGTGGTTCCATCTGGAAAATGTTACTACAGCGAAGTTAAAGAAAAAAAACGCAAACGAAATCATTACAAGGTAAAAGTCCAATGTAAAAACCGTGGCAAATGTTAATTCAGTGACATCCATATGTAAACATTGCGATGACCTTCGTCTCATTTTAACTACAAAATACAGTGGAATCAGTGAACTTAAAAGGACAGTAGCCTTATTGGAGAAACAGCTGCAACATCTTGGTTGTAAAACTCAACAAACAGAGCATCGGCTCAACCTTAAAGAAACATCGGGTACCAATGACGTAAACAAAAGAACGACTGTGGAAACCACAGCAAAACTTTGAAATATAAAAGTAAGTGCATCAAACACCTATAATAACAAACGTGATTCTACAAACAGTTCAATAATCAAATGGCTCTGAGCACTATGGGACTTAACATCTATGGTCATCAGTCCCCTAGAACTTACAAGGGAACCTCCCCATCGCACCCACCTCAGATTTAGTTATAAGTTGGCACAGTGGATAGACCTCGAAAAACTGAACACAGATAAATCGAGAAAACAGGAAGAAGTTGTGTGGAACTATGAAAAAAATTAGTAAAATATACAAACTGCGTAGACCAAGCAAAGATAGGCACATCAAGGACAGTGGGAGTCAAGGTGCGCCGTGGTCCCGTGGTTAGCGAGAGCAGCTACGGAACGAGAGGTCCTAGGTTCAAGCATTCCTTCGAGCGAAAAGTTTAATTTTTTATTTTCAGTTTATGTGACAAACTCTTATGTTTTCATCACTATTTTGGGAGTGCGTATCACATCTACAAGAAAACCAAAATCGGGCAAGGGAGAAGAATCTTTTTACCCATTCGCTAAGTGTACAAGTTAGGTGGGTCGACAACATATTCCTGTCATGTGACGCACATGCCATCACCAGTGTCGTATAGAATATATCAGACGTGTTTTCCAGTGGAGGAATCGGTTTACCTATGACCTTGCGATCAAATGTTTTCGGTTCCTATTGTAGAGGCACGTCCTTTCGTCTACTAATCGCACGGTTTTGCGGTGCGGTCGCAAAACACAGACACTAAACTTATTGCAGTGAACAAAAACGTCAATGAACGAACGGACAGATCATAACTTTGCAAAATAAAGAAAGTAAAATTTTCAGTTGAGGGATGACTTGAACCAAGGACTCTTGGTGTGCAGCTACTCACGCTAACCACTGGACCACGGCGCTACTGAGCTCGGATTCTCCTTGATGTTGCATAACTTGTATATGGACTACTCAGTTTGTATATTTTACTAATTTTTTTCACGGTTCCACACAACTTCTTCCTGTTTTTTCCATTGATCTGTGTTCAGTTTTTCAAGGCCTATCCACTGTGCCAACTTATAACTAAATCTGAGGGGGGTGCGATGGGGAGGTTCCCTTGTTAGAACTACTTAAACCTAACTAACCTAAGGACAGCAGACAACACCCAGTCATCACGAGGCAGAGAAAATCTACAAACAGTGTCACTCAGAAACATATCAGTCCACATAATAATTACGAGCAACAACAGCCGAGCACTATAAATTTTTCGCATGTGTCGCATCGTAAACAAAGTAATGTGATTAAAAAATCAGTCGACTGGCCTCAAGCGTGCAGAAAGATAACGATAAATCTCAATTTTTGCCGACCATCATGGACGCCACATAGCAGGAAAGGTGTTTGCGCACACGTTCAGAGTACCAGGTAGAAGGACTGGGGGCACGCGTAAACACGTTCAGAGCACACAGGAACAGGTACAAAGGCGCGCGCGTTAACACGTCCAGAGCAGTTAAAGGGTCAAGTATTTTTTGAGGTGATATTTGTTTTTGGATGTAAATCTCTAATTGTTCAAGGAGGTCCATCTGTATTCCTTTCTCAGCAATGTGCAGCAAAGAAAGATTGTCACTGATATCACCAACAGTGTTCATGATGAGCAATATGTGCTGCAAGGCTGGACTTAAGTTTTTGCGTCGAAGAGCGTCGATATGTTCTTTGTAGAAGGTTGCAAAATTTCTCTGTGTTTGACTTATGTAGAAACAAGAAGAGAAGCATGAGAGTTTGTATATGCCAGAATTTTTATGCCAGTCTCCAATGGATTTATTACCGTAAACAGTTTTATTGTCAGCGTCAAGGATATTTTTATGTTGCATCGTCTGAAAAGATTTGCAAGTTTATAGGACACTATGCCAAGGAATGGAAGACAGACATATTTTCCGAGCTGTTCTAGAAGCTTCAGTTTGGAACCGCTCGACCGCTCCGGTCGCAGGTTCGAATCCTGCCTCTGGCATGGATGTGTGTGATGTCCTTAGGTTAGCTAGGTTTAAGTAGTTCTAAGTTCTAGGGGACTGATGACCTCAGATGTTAAGTCCCATAGTACTCAGAGCCATTTGAACCGTTTTTGAACATATTTTGGCCTTTCTTTCTTATCCTATAATGATGATGGTCGTTAATTTGGATTTTTTCAACTAGGATGTTTATCAAACACGCGTTATAACCATTATTTTGGATTATAGATTTAAGTATGCTCGTTTCCTCACGTGCGTCTTCTTCACTGATAGAAGCGCAGATCTCTATTACAAGGTAAACTACAGCAATAAATACTCCACCACGAACTGTATTTAATCTATTCTTTCTGAACACAGTTAGACTGTTTGAAAAAATTTCGGCTGAACTTGTTTCCGGCTTTAGCCAGCGTTCTGTACCTATAACTATTTTAGCTTCAGTGCTTTCTATTAGGTCTCGGAGCTCTGGTTCTTTCCCAACAAAGCTACAATACCGATCGTTGCTACGAGGATATCCTAGAAGTAAGGTCTCCTATTTTTTTTATAAGTGCATAGAGCTGTTTATTTCTACATGGGTTTACATCAGTTCACAGCTTGAACATTTAGCTATTTTTCGACATAATCACCATTTCTGTCGATGCATTTTTGTAGACGCTGTGGCAGTTTTTGTGTGCCCATGTCATACGAGCTCGCCACCATGCTGTTCAGAAAGTTATGAATTTCTTTCACCTCGTCGTCGGAGATGAATCGCTTTCCGGCCGAGTGTTCATTTTACTTAGGGAACAGGTGATAGTCGCTGGGCGCCAAGTCACGACTATATGGTGGGTGGGTGATTATGTTCCATTGAAACTGTTGCAGGAGAGCAACGGTTTGCCGAGCGATGTATCGGCGAACATTGTCATGGAGAATGTGTACGCCCTTGCTCAACATTCCTCTTTTCCGGTTTTGAATTGCCCGTTTGAGTTTTTCAGAGTCTCACAGTACCTGTCAGCGTAAATTGTGGTCCCAGTGGACATAAAGTTGACCAACAATACCTTTTCCGATCCCAAAAAAAAAAACGATTGTTATGACTTTACCGGCAGACTGTGTTTGTTTGAATTTCCGTGGCTTTGGCGAAGAAGGATGCCGCCACTGGCGTGATTGTTGCTTGGTCTCAGGTGTAAAGTGGTATGCCCAGGTTTCGTCACCCGTGACATTTGAGTCCAGAAAGTTGTCCTGTTCGGCTGCAAGGCGGTGAAGAAATGCGCGGGAAGCATCAACTCGTTGCCGCATGTGGTCCTCAGTCAGCATGCGTGGCACCCATCTTGCGCACACCTTCCGGTAGTTCAATGTTTCCGTGAAAATTCTGTGAGCGGTGCTTCGGGAAACCTCAGGAACCAATGTGCAGAGATCATCCAGGGTGATCCGCCGAGCTTCACGCATGCTTTGCTCAACCTTGAACACTGTCTCCTCAGAAACTGACTGTTTCCCGCTGCTTTGTTCGTCGTGAATTTCGGTCCGACCAGCTGCAAACTCTCTACACCACTTACGAACATTTTTGACATCCATGCACGACTCAATATACACTTCCGTCAATTGGCGGTGGATTTCAATCGGCGCAGTGCCCTTTGCGTTCAAAAACCGAATAAGTCCGCGCAATTCGCACTTGGCGGTAACATCAAACGGGAGCTGCGTTCTCAACGGCTGCCAAGCCAAGACTGACAAGGGGAGGCCACGACGTTTGGAACGCGGGTTCACTGTAAACTTCGTACACTCGTAGTTCTCCATGAGGACAACAAAATGTGTAAGCAGTAGCGCGTACTTCTGAAGCGTTACTGAGAAAATCGCAAGATAATTTCGGTCGTCAGATGAAATGAAATGTCGTGTGGCTAGGGCCTCCTGTCGGGTGGACCGTTCGCCTGGTGCAGGTCTTTTGAGTTGACGCCACTTCGGCGACCTGCGCGTCGATGGGGGTGAAGTGATGATGATTAGCACAACACAACACAACACCCAGTCCCTGAGCGGAGAAAATCTCCGACCCAGCCGGGAATCGAACCCGGGCCCTTCAGATTGACATTCCGTCACGCTGACCACTCAGCTACCGGGGGCGGATTGGTCGTCAGATATATATCTGTGAGTGGCCATTTTAACCATAAAGCGGCTGTAGCAGAGTGGTGCCGGCACGGTAACTCAGCGTGTGCGGTCAGAGCGTAAGCTACCCTGTACAATAATAAAACTGAGCGAACGGATGAACGAACAAGGAGAACGCGTGTCATTGGACGTCCGCCCTGAACAAATTCAGCAAACAATACAGAGCAAAACTTAAAAAAAAAGAAAAAGAAAAAAAAAGTGGTTGGCGTTCAAGCCGCTGGATCGCTGCATCGAGTTCCGTTCGTCAGTTTTTTTATTTTTATTTTTAACACAGTTATTTTCTTTACTATTTATATTACAATTGATATAATGGTTTAAAATACGTGTAATCGGATGAACTTTTATTCAAATTACAATGTTATTTGGCAGTCTTCTAATTTTTGTTATCACAAATAATATAATATTCATAACTATCGACTAGTAAACGACCAAACGCATAAAGTGATACTGAAAATGTATGCTTGTCCGTGCCTTCAAAACTGTTCGTATTTAATCGAAAGAGAACGAGAAATTGCTTCTCGTAAGACGCTATTAAAATACACTCGATACTGCATAACCAATTATCAGCGCCGATTTTTAAGGAAATACTGCGCTATGCATAGTTTGCTTCCAAACTATCGTCAGAAAGAGAGGTTTTTGAAAATGTTAACGAGGTTTGCTTTTCCACGGAAAACGTCAAAAGACCTTGCGTATGCGGAAACGTAGCATTTATTCTATGCAGCTGGTGCCGTTTAACTTTATGTTTTCCATGTTTTTACGAAAAATATCACCCTGCAACTTGTATTCGTTATGTCGAAAGCGACGATTAATTGTACGTCTTTCGAAAGCCGTCTGTACCGGTCAAAACTTGGAGGTAACAAGTCGTTTTGGGCTCCTTCCAGGTATAAGGGATTTCTCAAATCACGGACAAGCATAAATTTTCAGTATCACTTTATGCGTTTGGTCGTTTACTAGTCGATAGTTATGAATATTATATTATTTGTGATAACAAATATTAGAAGACTGCCAAATAACTTTGTAATTTGAATAAAAGTTCATCCGATTACACGTATTTTTTCCCATTATATCAATTGTAATATAAATAGTAAAGAAAATAACTGTGTTAAAAATAAAAAACCTGTCGAACGGAACTCGATGCAGCGATCCAGCGGCTTGAACGCCAACCACTGTATTGTTTGCTGAATTTGTTCAGGGCGGACGTCCAATGACACGCGTTCTCCTTGTTCGTTCATCCGTTCGCTCAGTTTTATTGTTGTACAGGGTAGCTTACGCTCTGACCGCTCACGCTGAGTTACCGTGCCGGCACCACTCCGCTGCAGCCGCTTTTTGGTTAAAATGGCCACTCACAGATATATATCTGACGACCGAAATTATCTTGCGATTTTCTCAGTAACGCTTGAGAAGTACGCGCTACTGCTTACACATTTTGTTGTCCTCATGGAGTACTACGAGTGTACGAAATTTGCTGTAAATCCGCGTTCCAAACGTCGTGGCCTCCCCTTGTGAGCGTCTCAGCGCGGCGTGCGAATGTTTACGCACAGCGCATGAAGCACTCTTCATAACAGTATGACCAGCTGCCACACAAACAGAGTTACGTACTTATAAAAAAATTGGAGACCTTACTTTTAGGATTACCCTCGCACAACTAAATTACTGCGTTTTACCTGCCCTCTTTTAGACGGACGCCCTTTCTGTGGTTCATTGAGACCCTCTAACCTAAAAAACCGCCCAGTCCCTTCCACACAGCCCCCGCTATGCTTGTAGCCGCTTCCTGTGTGTAATGGATTCCTGACCTATTAAACGGAAATGGCAAATTTACACTACTTTACTGTTAACTTTGTTGCGGGAAACACCTTTAAGATGCACCTTTAACGAGCGTTCACACGATGCCTTTTTCTGTTCAACATTGCTCACTGTGCTTAAATTTCCAACAGTGCAAGCACACATGCGTATTTCCTGATGCGTTATTTGTTCGAATTGGAGGGCGTCGTCATGGCGAATTGCTTCGCGGATTTGGTGGGAACATCTGAAAGCTATTTAGCAGATGACAGGCACATAGTACTCATGTGTCTTTCGTTTTGTGGTGTGCTGTTTGCTATGCCTTACGATGTTTTCTGTGACAGTGATGTCTGTTTACTCCAAGAAGTGGCGCCGAAACTTATACATGACTACAGATAATGAGAAGTTATACGCGATTCCCTTCCAAAGATTGCTTGAACAAACATTTGAGATGCGATGCCCTGAGGGCCAAGTATGGGCTTGACTCGGCGGGAATTGAAAATAGGATAAAGTCTCTGGTCAAATTATTGTAAAGAATAATTTGTCTCGAAGTAGGCAAACTGAGATGCAGCAGTCTACAAATTTATAAAAAGTGCCTACTAAAAGTGTAGGTGAGTATTCATACAATAGCGAGTTTATAGCACAACAATCGAAAAGCCGAACATCGAAGCAACTGAAAATAATGGTGCAATTGGAACTCTTGAATAAACTACCAGAAATAGAAATGAATGGCCTTGAGGATACAACAAATACAAATTTGGAAAACAGGACCACCGTTAAAGTGCATTCTAGGGTCTAATACATTCCCTAATTCGTCAAGTTCAAAATGGTTCAAATGGCTCTGAGCACTATGGGACTCAACTGCTGAGGTCATTAGTCCCCTAGAACTTAGAACTAGTTAAACCTAACTAACCTAAGGACATCACAAACATCCATGCCCGAGGCAGGATTCGAACCTGCGACCGTAGCGGTCTTGCGGTTCCAGACTGCAGCGCCTTTAACCGCACGGCCACTTCGGCCGACAATTCGTCAAGTCCGAGGATCTTAATATATCTCTTTTTAACGAAGTCGTGTACACATATTTTTACATAACAATTGTGTAATGAAAGCCAACTAACCTATGCATAAACACCAAGAACGTATCTTAACCCATTAACTACTAATTTTATTTTCTTCAACCTGCATTTGTTTCTGAGTTGCCTAATTGACATAGAAGCTGGGAAAAGGAATGTAAAATAAAACAATGAAGTAACCTTGAAATAAACGCTACATTTTAGTCGATCCCAAATGGGGGACCATGGCCATGCCACTCTTTTCTAAAATATTGTTTTATTTTTTGTGCCAAACAATAAAGTAGTCAATATGGAATCCCAGACTGCGCACAGAGAACTGCTTCCTTTCATTTTTCTTGCAAATCCCAAATTTTTTTTTTTCCTCAAAGTCGTGCATTCAATAACGTCTCCGGCTCCAGAAGTTGAGAGGTCAACTGGACAACGTGAACTGGGTACCTTCGGGTATGATGGACGTCCTGTGCTTTTTGGATCACAAACAGATGATGACAGAGCAAGATATGCCCTAGCCACCATCGTTCTGAACTGGAGCAGTGAAACAATTTCATTCGTGATGTAGTAGATAACATGGGCGTTGATCAAGGCTACATCCGATGCGCGTGTGTTCAATGGAAACAACCATTTCTTACTTCGAATTCTCACACGGTACGTCTGCACATTCTAGTCCAATTTGTTAACTCCACTCAGCTGTTGGTTGTATTCTCCTATCATTCTTGGTTGTTGAACTTGTACTTCCTGATTTTCAGCTTTGCTCAAGCTCTTTGCTTGCCTTACTGGGTGCACTCTCGCGTCGTTCGACAAGAGTTTTGCACATTCTCATGTTTTTAAATTACTGCCATTATCTCAGTACTATTGTAAATTTTTTGTCATACGTTCCAATTTGTTTCTTTTTAATGCTATTTTCGCTTTCTATGGGGCAGTTACACATTTGAGTCATTCGGTTGGTTCCCGTCACCCTTACTCTTATTTCTGTGAGGTCTTTCAAGGAAAGTAAAGTCATGAAAAAGTTGTCAAAATAGATTTTGTGATGCTCAGGAGATTGCAGAACAGATATTGTGTTCAGCACATCTGATCCGCCAAGTCCCAAAACTGAAACATTACTTCGAATTTCCTCCACTGAGTGACATACAATAACACTAACCGCCTCGGAAACAGCACACCGCCCACTGTTTGAATCCGAATCTCACTGGTTTTCCGCGATTGAATTGTTTTAGGTAATGGTGCCTGTAATATTGCACCATTTACTCATCAATGCTCAGGCTACGAGAAACCCCTGAAATTTCATGACATTCTTATTCAGCACGTCCATCAAGGGGCGAATTTTGAAAAGTTTATCCTTTTCGTCTGCTGGAATTCTGTTCAGATGTGTGTTATCATTGAAGTGAAGGTGGCGCTTGATTTCCAGATATCCGTTGTAGCTGGTCCATGCTGTATGCAATTTGTGTCAAAGACCTTATCTTCATTCCAATACAATTGTTCTTGTGGGAGAGCACGGTATTCAGTGAAGAGCAATAATCATAAAAACGTTTCTGTGCGTTCACTGGATGACACAAACCTGTTATTATTCTTCTGAGTACTACACCGAACACTTTCACTGGCAATCAAGTTCAGTATTTGTTCCATCAAAAAATTCTTCCAAGCACTCAACTGTAGGCTTTATTTTAGTGCTGCAACCAAACTGCATTTATGCTATTCAATTTCTGTTAGATCCGGGTAAGTTTTACTGTAAGAAAACTCTTCTGTTGGCCAATTAAAAGTGGCACTAGATTTTATTTTCTTCTTGCGATGCCCTGCATTTTCCTCTTCCTACATTTTTTCATTAGTATGAACTTCCAAGGTATCTGGCACATCAGTTGAAAGAATATCTTCAAATCCATTTTCGTCGACAACGTCACAGGTCAAAATCCCATCTGCGCAATCTGGAGGGAGATCGACAATGTCAATGGTATCACTCACTTCATCCTCATTATCAGAAGACGCCATGAAATTGGAGCCATTTACTATTTCTTCAATTTACCTTATTGGAAGTGCTTTATAGCGACTCACTGTACCTGGGGAGAATAATAATTTTAAAAAAATGTTGTTCTAGGCGGAACCTACCGTGAGCCCCAGCGGGGATCGAAAGTACGGGAGCCCTCAAGGGAAAATAAAGCAGGGACAGGAAATAAATAATCGATAAACATCTTTTGAAACCATTACAGAACGTGCCATTATACAGGTGTTGGAAGCTGTTCTAAAAATGCTCAACTCTTGTAACTCAGAAAAACTTTAAATCTTCACACAATCCTGTACAGCTCACTCGTTTAACAATGACTGAATAACAGTCAGTACATAAGCTTGACAAAGGTTTAGACAACAATGCGAAATAGTAACAACTGCTGCCAACATAATTACAAACACAAAATTTCAGTTGCATAGAGAAATCAACAAACGGTGATCATGGTAGTTAATAGGTTAAGTGTAATTCTTCAGAATTTCACGGCGATCTGTTTTGTCTGTTGTCCTTTAAGTACACTGAGACGACAAAAGTCATGGGGCTGCGGTATGTACACATGCAGAGGGCGGTAGTATTGCGTACAAAAGGAATAAAAAGGCAGTGCATTGGCCCACCTGTCATTTGTACTCAGGTGGTCCATTTGGAAAGGTGCTCGAACGAGATTATGTCAGCACGACGGGAATTAACAGGCTTTGAAGGCGGAAAGGTAGTTAGAGCTGGACGCATGGGACGTTCCAATTCGAAAATTATTAAAGAGTTCAGTATTCCGAGATCCACAGTGTCAAGAATGTGCCGACAATATCAAATTTCAGCTATTACCTCTCACAACGGCAACCCAGTGGCCGACGGCCTTCACTTAATGACCGAGAGCAGTGGCGTTTGCGTGGAGTTGTCAGTGCTAATAGACAAGCAACACTATGTGAAACAATCGCAGAAATCACTGTGGGACGTACGACGAACGTATCCGTTAGGAAAGTACGTCGAAATCTGGCGTTAATGAGCTATGGCAGAGGACGATCAACGCGAGTGCCTTTGTTAACAGCACGACGCCTCCTGCGACGCTTTTCCTGGGCTCCAAGACCATATCGTTTGGACGCTAGACGACTGGAAAACCGTGGCCTGGTCAGGTGAGCTCCGGTTTCAGTTGGTAAGAGCTGATGGCAGATTTCGAGTGGGTTGCAGACTCCACGAATCCACGGACCCAAGTTGTCAACAAGGCACTGTGCAAGCTGGTGGTGGCTCCATAATGTTGTGGACTGTGCTTACATGCAATAGACAGGGTCCTCTAGTCCAGCTGAAACGATCAGTGACTGGAAATGGTCATGTCCGGCTACTTGGAGACCATTTGCAGCATTCATTGACTTATGTTCCCGAACAACAACAGACTTTTTATGGACGACAATCAGCCATATGACCGGGCCACACTTGTTAGCGATTGGTTTGAAGAACATTGTGGACAATTCTTGTGAATGATACGGTCTACCTGATCGTTCCACATGAATCCCATACAACATTTATGAGACATACAGGAGAGGCCAATTCGTGAACAAAATCCTGTACCGGCAACATTTCAGTAATCATGGACGGAGATAGAGGCGACATGGCTCAGCATTTCTGGAGGGGACTTTCAACGACTTTGCTGCATTGCGCTGGGAAACAGGAGTTCTGACACGATATTAGGAGGTATCCCATAACCTTTGCCACCTCAGTCTCTTTATCCTTTCTTTCTTAATCACTGCTTTGTTTTGAAATGCTGGTTGCCAGATAACGAAATGTTATTGCCAGCCTAATCGTTGCAGAAATTGCATTATGCATAACAGTATCTGGCGTAGAGATACATGTTCTCAGTTTTCTACGCAAAAAAATCAAAATCTTGTTTAGGCATTCTTGCGAAATTTGCAAGCAAAACATCGCCGTCACTGTATTTTTTGCATCTATTAGCTCCCTTATCTGTACACTGTTTAATCCACAGTCGCATTCGCCTTTTCTTTTTCAGCCGGCCGCGGTGGTCTAGCGGTTCTAGGCGCTCAGTCCGGAACCGCGCGACTGCTACGGTCGCTGGTTTGAATCCTGCCTCGGGCATGGATGTGTGTGATGTCCTTAGGTTAGTTAGGTTTAAGTAGTTCTAAGTTCTAGGGGACTGATGACCACAGATGTTAAGTCCCATAGTGCTCAGAGCCATTTGAACCATTTTTTTCTTTTTCAGCCAATAAACGCAGCCCAAATTGCCGAGCAAAGAACTGGATGAACAGCGAACTGCTTGATCACAACGTGCATGCATACAGTACGTTCGTTTCGCTGGTTATTGTACATGTCCTTTTGTTCCCAATGCAGCGGTGCTTGTACACGAGTCATCTTGCGGACATGTAGGGGATAGGTAAATAATGTGAACACCTGTACATAGTTGGCAATCCACAATCGTCGTAGGGGAAAACTCAGCAAAGGCGTAAGGCTGCACCATGACAATGCCCGTCCTCATATGTCGTAACAAACGAAGGAGTTAATCGACAAATTTGGCTGGAATGTCATTGACCATCCCCCTTACAGCCCCGATTTGGCACCCAGCGATTTCCATCTGTTTCCGAAATTGGACGAGGAGTTGCAAGAAGAAGTCTCCAAGTTTCTCAACGGCTTGGCGGCGGACTTCTTTGAGGTGGGAATGCAAAACTGGATTACTCGACAGAAAAAAATGCATAGAAAAAATGGGGACTATGTGGAAAAATAGCTTAAAGATCAACGTTTCCAATGGTGTAATCGTTTTTTCGAATAAAAAATTCCTTGTGCCTAAAAAAATGTGGGAACCTTATTTTTGAAACAACGTTTACACGACGATGTTTTTCCGTGTTTTGTGTAGGCTGTCAAGACTGTTGAAACAGTTGCTCCTTAAACATTCAATAAGTTAGCTGTCTTGGTTACTGATGGTCAAGGTAATGCCCCCCCCCCCCCCCCCCATTATCTGCCCTCTTTGGACCTCTGTTAGGTCTTCCATTGCACGTCTACCTCGGCCACTGAATGCAAATACGAAGTGTGCACTACTCGTAAACAACCTGCACTGAATACGCACAGTCCAGCGCGACACGTGCCTTGCCTGCATTGTTGACCGTCAAACACAATCAACCCATTACTGTCACTGTTCAAATTATTTTGCTATCCCCTGCACTTTTTAAAGTAGGGTGATCTGTCTGTGAATCGTCTAAACGGCCCTTTTCGTACATTCATAACTAATGGATAAAATGAGGAAATTTCATTCTGAGTCTCAGTTATGTTATAGGTGATTCTCCGTATTTAGGATCTCGGATTTAAGGGTTTCCCTTTAATCTGAGCATCGAAAATGCATTAAAGACATTTAAAAAAAAAAGAACTAATGAACAGCGTATCGATCGTCGATACGTTTCAACCACACGCTCATGCCGCAACACCTGTCGAACCACACACTCTCCTTAGTTGCGTCAGTGACCCCATGCATATACTCATTCCGCTTTTTAAAAATTGTTTACACACACAAACTTTTTGTTGAAAGTGATATTTTATGTTTGACATTGTCGGTACAGTACAGTGTTGTGTTTCGTTTTCTTTGTTGACTGTTTTTGTTCATACACCTTTTACAAATGAGTACTGTAACAAAGGAAAGGAAATTTGTGCCTTTGAATGTTAACATAGAAGCATGAGCTGAGACTGTAGCAATGTTGAGTAACATCGATGGCTGCGCTGCCCCGGAGGCCGCCATGCGCTTCGTGAAATAAGTCTGAGACGACACCAACCGACATCTGCTCTTTTGGGATCGTGACATGATATTGCCGCGCGGAAACGTTGCAGCTTCACCAAACAAAAGACAATCCACTAGTATTTCGCGAAGTAAATTGTTACCAGACTTAAGCTCAAACCTTTATTCGGCCAATGTAAATGCCCATATAAACAATTTGTTTAAAAGAGTTCATAATTTGACGCCTGTATTCTTTTCAACATCGTTTTATTTGTTTTTCCCACATAAATTCCGGTGTGCCAGTGTTCAATTCTTCGAAATGGTCCCGGTTTCGTTCACCTCGAATTATCGAGACTCTACTGTCATAAATTTGCAGTGTGACTACTGAGTGCCAAGGACGTGAACCGGTACATTGTCATTTTACTTCTGTTCAAGTTAACAGATGAATAAAATTTGATCTTTTGGTTACTGATGATATTTGTTTTATGGGCATTAGGCTGTGGTTAAAGAAATAGTTCTCTGCCTAACGTTTCCTCTCCCAATGCTTGAGACATCATCAGATGCCCTAAAAAAAGAAATAAGGGACTCAAAAAGCAGTTACAGTCTCAAACAAGCTTAGCAAGGTGAACTGTTTAGTGGTGTCGCGCTGAGGCGTGTTATGGAGCTTGTAGTGGGGAAGTGTGTGCGCTTTTTGTTTTATTTAGCACTAAGGTCCACAGCTTGTCTAATTTCAATCCTTTTCCGTTGAGGTCACTTTTATCCTGTACTTCATAGTAATAACAAAAACCACCGGCCGTGAAAGCTTGAATTCCATAAATAAATTTCACTCTTTTGTTTTGTTATTACTACATTATCATGCGAGGGTAAGTCAATTATCGGCAAAGTAGTTATAAAATTTTATTGTAATCAAATAGGAAACTTACAAGAGCACCATTTTCTGCGTAGTTTCCTTGCATTTCAACGCACTTGGTCCATCGTTGTACGAGCTTCCTGATGCCCACATAAAAGATGGTTCTCAGTTGAGCTGCGTGCCAGGAATGCATCGCTTCTTTCACTGCTTCGTCCGAGGTAAATCGACGGCCCCTTAATGCCTGATTGAGTGGACCAAACAAGTGATAGAAGGGGCAAGATCGGGACTATATGGAGGATGATCCAGTACTTCAAATTTGAGTTTCTGGAGCGTTTCAGCAGCGTGGGCAGCAGTATGCGGACGGGCATTGTCGTGCAACAACACAACACCTTTTGACAGCAATCCTCGGCGTTTGCTTGGAATTGCAGGCTTTAGCCTGGCAGTAAGCATCTCACTGTAACGTACATTGTTTATTGTTGTGACCCTTTCCCCATAATATTCCAGTACTGGACCTTGTGTGTCCCAAAAAACCGTAAGCACCAGTTTTCCTGCGGACGGCTGGGTCTTGGAACTTTTTCTTGCACGGCGAATTTGGATGTTTCCATTCCATACTTTGCCGTTTACTCTCCGGCTCGTAATGATAGATCCATGTTTCATCACCAGTAATGATTCTGTCTAAGGAGTTGTCCCCTTCGTTACCATAGCGATCCAAATGTTTTTTGCAGATATCCAAGCGTGTTTGTTTATGCAACTGTGTGAGTTGTTTTGGAAGCCATCTTGCACAAACTTTATGAAACTTAAGTCTTGTGTATGATTTCGTAGGCAGAACCGTGACTAATTTACAGACGACGTGCCACTTCGTCAATAGTTAATCGTCTGTCTAAGAATCATTTCACGCGAACGCTCAATGGTTTCTTCATTTGTGGCGGTAAACGGTCGTCCGGCTCCTTCGTAGAGCGTGTCATCTACGTAAAACGACAATACTACCAAAATAAACAAAAATATAACTAAATTGCGTATAATAATTGACGTACCCTTGTATTATACTAGTTTAAACCCAAACCACCAGATGTCAGACACTCAGATTGGTACCAAACGCTGTATGTCGATAGAGTATAAACCAAAACACCGATTTAGTTCGTGCTCAGAGCTGTCGTCGAGTGAAACTTGCGTAAACGGAAATCAAAAGTAACACCAAAACTACGGAGCATCGGAAAAGCGCATCTGTGAGTATGTGGGTGAGTTGCTAAAGCCTGAGATCGCCATACCTAAAGTCCTACGAACTCCATTAGTTGAAAGCAGCAAATCTATACAGCACATTTGTATAGATAAGTGTGGTTTTGTCGCACATGTCCGACAGGACAAATACTCTACAGATCTGCTACTTTCACCTAACGAAGCGAAAGCAGACTGTCAAAAGAACATAGCTACGAACGCCGAAAAGTCCTTTTACATGTCAGGTTAATGTTCTCCCGTATAACAGCTTCACGTGTAAGCAGTAAAAAGAAATTGTCATAAATGCGGGTTGACTACCTCACGCTCCACCGACAAACCTACGCGGGATCTCTAAAACAACCGCTTACATATGCGCTTTTGCTGTGTTCCGTAGTTCTGGTGTTACTTTAATTACCGTTTACGTCTGTTTACTGGGCGATAGCACACAGCACGAACTAAATCGTTTTGGTTGATACTCTATCGACATTGGTACCAATCTGTGTGTCTGACATCTAAAGGTTTTAGTGTTAGCACCCGCTGCCGCACTCTAGTAGACTGTACGGTCTGCACAGATTTTTTTGTTTTTCTTTAGTCGAATTTTCATGTTGTTAACAAATTTCAACACTTTGTAAACTTTTCACACTAATTACGCCCATGGAAGCACGGTCTTTTCCGAATGTACTTCTGACAAAAAAAGCGAGTCTGGTAGCTGGAGTCCAAGTTTTCCGTCAATCACGCCTTTTACGTTCTTGTGATGATATTTCCATAGCAACTTTCATCCACTGACACATATACCTCTATATCTAACCGAGAATTGAAATACCAGTTCTCACAGATTTAGCTTTTTTTAAACAAAATTAAATATTTTCTTAAAAATTTTCATACCATATTTCACCACATTTGGGGTCGAATTTTCAATAACAGCGAAACACGTATTTCTTTATTTCTAAGTGAGAAGCCAAATACAAATTTACAGAGATTTAGCTTTGAAAAGGCTTTCCTATGAAATAAATGAAATGTTTTTCATCCCATATCTCTCCCCCTTAGAAGTGAAATTTCAAATAACCTCTTCATAAAAGATGCGTACAGTATAAGATCAACCCCGCCTGCAAATTTAAAGTCTCTTTCCTTAGCAGTTTGGGCTTGTTGATGATGGCCCTATTTCATCCTCTTAGGGGTCGAATTTCCAAAAACAGTGAAACACGTTTTCATTTCTAACGGAGAAGCCACATACCAATTTTCAAAGATTTAGCTGAAAAATGTTTTTACAGTGAAATATTTTCATGAAACATTCACCACCTTAGGGGTTGATTTCCAAAAACAGTGAAATACGTATTTCTTTATTTCTATAAGAGGGGCCAAATACAAATTTTCGTACATTTAGCTTCAAAAATGCTTGCATAATGAAATATTTCGATAAAAACTTTCGTCCCCTTAGTGGTTGAATTTTTACAGTGAAACACTTATTTTTTTATTTTTAACCGACAAACAACGATTTCAGATTGTAATAGATTTAGGTATAAAAGTGCTTTCATAATTAAATATTTTCACAAAACATTTTATCACCCTTTTCACCCCCTTAGGAAATGAATTTCCAAAAATACTGGAATATGTATTTTTTTATTTGGAACCAAGAAGTCAGACACCAGTTTTCGAGGATGTAGCATTAAAACTGAAATATGTGGTTTTCTTATTTGGAACCGAGGAGTCAAACACCAATTTTCATAGATATAGCATTAAAAAAACATTAACAGTTATTTAATAATGATTTAGTTTCAAAAACAACTTTCACCCGCTATTTCATCCCTACAGGGGTTAAATTTCCAAGAATGTTGAAACAACTATTTATTTTTGACCAAGAAACCAAATGCCAATTTCCTTGGGTATAGCCCTAAAATTGCCTTAATAGCGACATATTTTCAAAAAACCCTTCATCCCCTATTATAGAGATTATTATACAGGGAGTTTCACCATTCTTATTAGAGCCTTCTAGGGCTTATAGAGGGAACTTAGTAGATAAAGTTTTGATATAGCATCCATGTCCGGGAATGTGCCGTTTGGATGTAAAATAAGTTTGAAGATCGGATCACCCAGACCATGCATCGTCAGTCTTTCGAGTAACAGTCGTCGGATTGTCTTTCGCTGACGAATCCGTGGAGCACCACAGACAACCTTCATAGCTACGAACGTACCCCTTAACAGTCGAACGAAAATGGTATGTGATGTAATTGCAACAGCGACTGGCTGCGGCGCACTCATCTCAGGTTTCTGTGCGACTTTGAAGAGGGAAATCTGAGAGTGATCCGATCTTCATACGTATTTTATATCCAAACAATACATTTGCGGACGTGGGTTCAAAATGGCTCTGAGCACTATGGGACTTAACATCTTAGGTCATCAGTCCCCTAGAACTTAGAACTACTTAAACCTAACTAACCTAAGGACATCACACAACACCCAGCCATCACGAGGCAGAGAAAATCCCTGACCCCGCTGGGAATCGAACCCGGGAACCCGGGCGTGGGAAGTGAGAACGCTACCGCACGACCACGAGATGCGGGCTGCGGACGTGGGGTCCTTATCAAAACTATACCTACTAAATTTCCTCTGCAACCCCGACAGGCCTGTAATAGGAACTGTGAAACACTCTGTAGAATTTGCTTTGTTTGGGATTCTTATTAGGAGAAACTTTACATAAAGTAAGATCAGTTTGGCATCACATTCGACAGGGAAATTAGCGAAACAATTTTGTTATTGCAGATAACAGTGGAGGAAAGACTGGAAACTAACGTTTCAATTGGCGTGGTAATTAGAAAACTTATTCCGTTGTTGTTGTTGTGTTAGTTTAGTGGCGAGTTATGGGAAAAAAATTTATGAAATGCCAAAAACAATGCTTGTTGCTTGCAAACTATATAAAATTTAAAGATAAACACTAGTAAAAGCAAAATATTTGGCTTATTTCGTCAGCACGTCACTGCCGTTACCCAGAAAATCTCTATTACTAAATAGCTAACATTGGGGCACAGTCACCCGGTACAGTTGCATGTTGCCTTTCTAACGGTTTCCAGACGCAATAAAAATTTGATTTTGAGTATTTCATTTAAATATTGACGGAATTTTAAAAATTAATATGCTCTCGTAGTCTATTTATTAAGAGATAAACCTAATGTTAAGTTTAACACGATAAATATTTGAGGGAAAGAGCTTCCTTCACAAATAGAGCAAATCAGTAACGCGTTGGTCCACCTCTGGCACTTATGCAAGCAGTTATTCGGCTTAGCATTGATTTGTAGAGTTGGTGGACGTCCTCCTGAACGATATCGCGCCAAATTCTGTCCAACAGGAGTATAAATCCGAAATGGCTCCAAACTTTCAAGCATTCTCAACTGGAGAGAGATAGGGCGAGCTTGCTGACCAAGGTAACATTTGGCAAGCATGAAAGAAAGTAGTAGTAACTCTCGCCGTGTGCGGCGGGCATTGTCTTGCTGAAATGTACGTGCAGGATGGCTCGCCACGGAGGGCAACAAAACGAGGCGCAGAATGTTGTCGACGTACTACTGAGCTGTAATGTGCCGTGGATGACGACCAAAGGGGTCCTGATGTGAAAATAAATGGAACCCCCAACTACAACTTATGGTTGTCGTGCCGTATGGCAGGCGATAGATTGGTATCCCACTATTGTTCAGGGCGTCTCCAGACCTGTTTGCGTTGGTCATTGGGGTTAAATTTGTAACAGGACTCATCACTGAAGACAATTCTGCTTCAGTCAGTGAGACTCCAGGCCGAAGACGTGTCTACAGACGCCCAGAACAGCAGCAGTGGGACACAACAAGCTGGAGTGATGGCCGGGAGTGCCATTTCTTCACATACTTAAGACGACTTTGGTTGTAACAATTTTTCTGTACATGTACATCACATCTACCGACTTCCGTTCCAATCGGATAACTCATTCGTGATATTTCGTTTTTTTTTAATATGTTTAACCCATTAGCTCACTTGTAATCAGAAGTTCGAAGCCGTTTTATACATGGGCATTCGATTCTGTAAATGATCGGGGTTTAACGGACAAAATTTATACTGAGAGCATGACATAATAAAATGAAAAATGGACATGTGTGTTTACCAGGAAATCTCTTAACATGCAAATCCGTGAACACCGAGGGAAGAAAGGCGTTGGCTAAATCATTTGTCTCTCATCTAGAAGCAACAAAATTTGTGTATGGAGGAGAGTCATCCAAAATGAGCTTAAAGACGGAAGATCCTGAAGAAAGTAAACATAGAAAGGCAACTAAACTAAAACATTTGTAGCTCCTAAACCAAATAAATGACATGGGTTAGCTTCTAGAATGTGGTGATGTTTTATAATAAGACAACTCTATGAGGTTTTTTTAATGTGGTGTAGATTTCCAAATGTTTCGGAGTTGCCACGGACCGCAAATAACAAAGCAAAGGCTAATCCAACTACCCACGCGTGTCCTTCATAAACATCAAACAGGTTACAGCTGCGAATGCTGCATACCGTTTGGCGACGAGGAACGCAAATTCGCGGAATGTAATATCACACTTCGGACTTTAAGATAAAGCAAACGGTTTTGTTGATAGTTCAATCGACAGCAGTGACAGCCACAATAGTTTCATCTGTTTGTTAAGACTGTTGATAGCGCTTAAATCGTACTCACTGCCAACTTCCAATGCTGAGGTTATCACGCAGCAGCAGCTCGTACATGATGTGCAGTGCGATGCTTGCAGTCCAACAGGAACAGTGATATAACCACGACAACATCACGTAATCCAGTTCACCACTACGAAGACAGCTCAACTCAACAACTGTTAGTAAACTGAACTGTTAGCTGGCGAAGAGTGGGCGGCGAATCCCGGGAAACCCTGTAACAGTTCTGCCAACTACGGCGAAGGTTATACAACCACGTACAGTAAATTTAGATTAGATTCAGTTTTCGTTCCATAGACCCAGAAATGAGATGATTCTCGTGGGTGCCGAACAAGTCAAAAAGTTTAACATAAAAAACCTAAATCATCTGAATACAACACTCGCGTCCCCGATAATTTGTCAGGAGATTGTGAATACATTACAGTAAACTGGAACTGCTGATATTTACAGAATTAATACACTGTCAGAATGAAACACAGTTATGCACTTTTAATATATTTATCATACACAAGACTGTCGGTCGATTTACACAAAAGCTGCAACCTATACGCCAAGATTTTTTTTTATTTCTAGCTGAGTAAGAACCGCTTATTTTCATTGGTTTTCTGAGAATATTCCAGATCATTCGCGAACATCATAACAATTGCCATTCGAAGACTCGTAAAAATGTTACTACTTCACGCTACAAACACTCTCGAATGCTCAAAAATACTCTACTTTCTCTGTTTATTGCGAATACAACAATATGACTGTCTAGTCAACATAACTGCACACACATTTAATTGATTTCACTGAATTGCTGTACTGCATATTTATATCTGCTTGAAATATTTTTGAGAGAAGTGGATTATACAGCACCACCCACTTACTATCTTTTTCTGTCTCTTAGTAACCTCGCTTACATATTTTGGCAGTGAAGCCACCATTTTCTGGAAAATCGTTTTCTGTACTTAGGATACGGTACCCATCTTCTCCTTTATGAGTCTCATTTAACCCTGTATAGATTATCTGTCAAATTACACAAATGACTATATCACAAATACTCCAGTCAACCAGATTAAAAATTCCAGAATGAGACTTTCACTCTGCAGCGGAGTGTGCGCTGATATGAAACTTCCTGGCAGATTAAAACTGTGTACCCGACTGAGACTCGAACTTGGTGCTCTACCATCTTTTTTTTTTTTTTTTTTTCCTTGGGGTGTGCGCTGATATGAAACTTCCTGGCAGATTAAAACTGTGCGCTCGACCGAGACTCGAACTCGGGACCTTTGCCTTTCGCGAGCAAGTGCTCTACCATCTGAGCTACCGAAGCACGACTCACAGCCGGTCCTCACAGCTTTACTTCTGCCAGTATCTCGTCTCCTACCTTCCAAACTTTACAGAAGCTCTCCTTCACAGGAGATAAATAATTAATAAACCTGCAGATCCGTTGTATCAGAATGAGACTTAATTGAAAACAAAATTCATACACTAGCTCTTCGGAAAATTTGTTATTCCGACATTGGCCAGACAAAGACACTGCATATTGGTGAAATTCGGAACAGAATTCAAATTCTGGAAACATCCCCAAGACTGCGTCTAAGCCATGTCTCCGCAATATCCTTTCTTTCAGGAGTGCTAGTTCTGCAAGATTCGCAGGAGAGCTTCTGTACCAGGAAGTTTCAGATTAAAAATTGCCTTAGAAATAGTGGAACCTCTGTTCAAAGAGAACAAAGTGTCAATTCAATATTGCCATGCCCCGCAAATAAATATCTTCAGGGATTGACCAAGTTCAGTCGTAATAACTTAATTTATGCTAGTTTCTTGTCAGGACCACTTTCACTATTATAAATATACCATTATCAAGATCAAAAACTTCAAAAATAAAAGCACTGTATAAAAGGGGCGATACATTTGGGGTGGGGAATTAAAGACCAGTAGCTTCGTTAACTGTATTTTCAAAAATAATATACCGTCATGAAAAAAAGAATTACAAATTTCCTTGAAAAATTCGGTCTCTTATTTCTAATCCAACACGGTTTTTGCAAAGGATTGAGTACAAAATCAGCTATTACCCATTTCAATGCAAAT
Source organism: Schistocerca americana (assembly GCF_021461395.2). Taxonomy (NCBI): domain Eukaryota; kingdom Metazoa; phylum Arthropoda; class Insecta; order Orthoptera; family Acrididae; genus Schistocerca; species Schistocerca americana. The sequence goes on from NC_060120.1 coordinate 176,421,276, forward strand.
ATCGTAATGGGACTAGACAGAAACAACAGTGCAATAGGAATAAATATGGACTTATCGAAGGCATTTGCTAGACAAATTAGTAGCTATTCGTCTACGAGGAGTTGTGAAAAAATGGTTTCAGTCTTATCTTCATAATAGAAGACAGGTAGTAGAAATTACCTCAACCAACACTAAAAACCAAAGTATTGCTTACAGATCTGATCTTCAGATTGCACCAATTTGGGGTGCCACAGGGTAGTGTTCTAGGACCTCTCTTATTTCTAATTTATGTAAATGACATCAAAATTCAAATCAGTGGTACTCATAACACGGTTTGCTGAAAATACAAATATTGTTGTAGCTGATAAAAACCAACTATTGCCAATATCTGCAACTAGAGTTTTGGAATATTTACAAAGCTGGTTTTAAGTGAACAAGTTAAAGCTCATCACTTGCCGACAAATGCAGAACAGTCAGCAAGTAATGATCGCAGCGATCGCTGAATTAAAAATGCTGGCCCCTGTTTTGACTGGACCAGAGGTGGGAATCTTCCTACACGTCGGTCAGGGTGCCTGAAGATGGCGTGATAAAATAATAATGCTCCATAAAATAACAATCGCAATTTTGACGGCTGAAAGGTGTTTTGATCTGACATTCTGTACTGAACAGCCGAGGTGCTGCTACCATCTGTATAAAGATGGACATACCGAGACTAAATTTTTTGTTCTGAGAACTAATAAGCAGGGTGTCACGAAAAGCGTTCCCTGTCCAGAATCGAGCAAGGATTATAACTAAATAAAGGAGCGGTGGATCGTTTTGATCAGCCACTCTCTGCCTACAACATTTTGTGGAAATCTCGACGATGGTGACTACAGTTATTTTATTATTGTATTGAAGTGAACATTGAAATTAGTTATGTCCTCTATAAATACAGTATACAATCGGTAAATGTATGTCTGACACTAAACCTCTGAGTCACTTGAAATACAGGTCACAATTAGCAACTGCAATGTTTGCTTTCTTCTCTGCAGGAATCAGAAAACGCCAAGTAGTTCAGACTGAAAGACAAAAGAAGGGAAACTTCCCTGGTGGCCAAGAAACTGTAACCAATACAATTCGTCTTACAAGTATAGGGCAGCATCTACCACCAAAGGGTCATACCCTTCAAAACTTGCCCACTACAGAAAAAAAGTCCCACAATAGCACGCATAAAATGCAGTGTAGCCCTGTGTTTGCAATACTTCATAACTTTCCACAAGATAGCTTCAAAATTGTGAGTAAAATTCCATTCAGGTGGTTTCTTCAGTTTTTTTTTCCTTTTAGTAAGCTTATAACTTTTGGCAACAACAGTTATTCTCACATGATCCTTCAGTTGCTAATAAACATTATATGATGACTGTTCATGACGTACATTTCTCATTTATTTATATTCATTTTAATTTAGTTGTATTGCAGTTCTATATATATATAAAAATCAAATATTGTAACATGTATTAGTATATTTAAGAAATAAAACATAAGTAACGTGGCACTAATTCTCATTTATTTCATAATATTTGTAAAATAAAATAAATGGTAAGAAAACCCACCAGAAAACGATATATGAAATCCAGTGTCACAGCCGGCCGGAGTGGCCGAGCGGTTCTAGGCGCTACAGTCTGGAACCGCGCGACCGCTACGGTCGCAGGTTCGAATCCTGCCTCGAGCATGGATGTGTGTGATGTCCTTAGGTTAGTTAGGTTTAAGTAGTTCTAAATCTAGGCGACTGATGACCTCAGAAGTTAAGTCCCATAGTGCTCAGAGCCATTTGAACCATTTGAACCAGTGTCACGACTGCCCTCTGCTAAGTATTCTTCTCACCCAATAGGACGCCATGCATTTAGAAAATCAAGAAACTAAATACTTTATACAACTAACCCCTTGTAACAAGGGATTGTTAAAAATTTCGCTAAGGGGATAAATAGGGGATGACGGTATTTTTGAAAACAGGTCGCTATTAAGACAATTTTGAAGCTAAGACTACGAAAACTGGCATTTGGTTTCTCAGTCAGAAATAAAAAAATGCGTGTTTCAGCATTTTTCGAAATTCAAACACTAAGGGGTTACAATACTGGGTGACAGTTCCAAACCAAAATCTTCTTCACGGATAGGGGATGAAGGGCTGCCATTCCATATAACCCCAATAGGGCTGTGGAGATGTGTTGTAGAACTATAGCACCACACACGGACAAACCACAATTACATTTATTTTGTATATTGATTATTATTAGTGACTAGTTTTAGTTACAGTGTTTTTTAATATTTACTGTAAGACTGGTTAGTATATAAGGTCGCTGAGATGATACTATACGCGCAGACTAAGTCGACACTCGGCCTGGTGGCTGACGGGAGCGACAGTATAGGCATTTCCCATTTACAGTCGCCTCCATGAGCTATCACACTGGGCGCCAACTTAGTTTGCACGAATATCACTTGTTTCTGTGAAGCACCGTATCCATGTTTTTGCTTGTTTCATTTGTAATTATTTCGCTTTTAATGACAGTAAAAGAAAGGAAGAAAATCACAGTATAGCTGTCACCTTTTTCGAAAATGTCTTGGAGTGTTAGTGTATATACAGGGTATATTTTGTTTGAGGTGTTGCAGTGATGTAAAATTATACAAATGAATACCACTGGGGAAACGTGTGACAAGCCCATCTAACCAAATTTAAAACTGAGCATTTCAAGACATGGACTGATTCATACACCAATATTTTGTACTGAAACCATCTTTCGTTTCTAGTAGTGCATACATATAGTAGTAATTGTACACCTTTTTGTTACTGTATAAGCATTTTAATAGTAAATAAAAAATACAACTGAAATTAGAGTGACATGACCCAGTTTAGGGAAAGAATAGTTAATGCTAAAGTACATAATAATATGTCGCCCTTAGGTAGTGAAGAAAATACATTACTCGTGTGCTAGTAACACGTAGCTGTATTGGCTTCAGGTGAGCAAACAACTTTAAGGTCTTGAAAATATACAAACTCATCTCGAAAACTGGCGCAAAAGATGAAATATGTCACTCACTTGGGGCCAAATAAAACGGCAGTGACCGCAGTAAAACGTTACAGACGTACCTACTTCTGTATATGAGTCTTATGAATATTACCTTGGCATGCAAATTGAAATGTGGAGTCCACTTGTTTTCGAGATATTCTCAATTGTTTCGTTGTCACTAGGAAAACTGTCCATCATATATTGTATGACTCACGATGGAAGGCAAAACGTGACTCAGTATCAAATCAAATCCGTTTCACTGCTTAGGTTTTGAATGAACGCGTTTTCGTGGACAATGGAATGAAAAAAAGGATGTCCAGTTCTTTATTACAGTGCCCTCTTTTACATTACTTATCAAAATATTTCCACTGTTATTTATGGAGATGATTCTTTCGTCCTCCAAGTAGTGCTGGACTTGTCTCTTTTTTCCCCAGTACTGCCATAAAAAATACAGTACTCTCAAGGACTGTGTTTGGTGGCACCTGCGTATGTGTGGATACTGAGGGATTGCAATGTTAGTGATTTATCGGCACGGTCATCGTCAGACATTGCTCAGGTGGTCTCTCTGTGCACCCCCTGACTCGACTCTGCAGACAGCAACTGTGCTGAGTTTAGAGGTGAACTGTGTCTGCAACTTCCATTATAGGATACAACCATGCCCCACTGACGAGTACGTAATCCTGCTGAATAGCTTCAGCCATCTGAATGGGGCCACATTGTGGACTGGACGACCTGCGGCATATGTTGGGCACAATGCATCTGTGGTGTGTCGTTGCCTTCAGCAGTGGCCTCTCACACTTGTAGACCAGGTTCTGGACGTCCACGTAGTACAGGCACACTTCAACGTCTATGCATGACGTGAGCAGCGGCAGCCGCCAGAACATCATCCAGGGACGAAGTCTGGCCACATGCTTACATGCTGTGTCACCATGGACCATTGGGAATCGTCCGCACACAGCAGGATCACGTGGGTCGCTGACCAGGATACCACTGACACCATGACACCACCAAGCATGGCTACTTTGGTGTTGTGAAATAGTAGACTGGAGAGTGTATTGGCGCTTTGTTGTCGTCAGTGATAAGAGAGAGTTCCGTCTATATACCAGAGATGGATGATGTTTGGAGCCATCAGTTATAGTTAGAAACACATTTGGCGTTTCTACAGCGTAAAGTAATCAGTACCCGCTACATTGCACAGGCTGTTTTCCCTGTGCTACTACCATATCTTCGACAGGAAAGTGATGTGCTTTCTCAGCAGAACAATGCACGTCCGCATAAGACTGCGGCGACGCAACGTGCTCCTCGTGGTGTAGAACAATATCAACATTTCTCTCGCCAATTGGACACGTGCGGCATATGATGAAGTGGGAACTTATTCGTTCTCCACAGCCTGCAAGAACCACTGCTGCGTTGCAAGAAAAGACACAATATTCTTGGCACAGTATATCGCAGGATGCCATTCGGCACCTTTATGATCATTTGCTTGAGAGAATACATGCCTGAATTGGCGCCATATTTGGGGGGGGAGGGGGAGGGCGATGTGTATACTGGGAACAGATGTGACTGTTTGAACAGCCTTTACTATGATATGTACTTCATTTAGTCTGAATTTTATTTTATATACTCCTATAATGATGAACTGTTTGTCACATCATTTGCCAATAAAATGACTTTGTCCTTGACAGCACTGTTTTTCTTTCCGGCAGTGTAGTTAATATTTCTGTGCCTAACCGCTCCGCCATAGCCGGCCCAATGCCCAGTTGAGAAAGGAAGAGGAGGCGGAGCAACACTTCGCTAAGGAACCTTGGTTTACCTGGCCCATGACAGCACCTCATGATGGCCACTTGCCAGAGTAACGGTGAAGATCCCAATGGCAATGAAGACAGACATGAAGGCCATCAGTACAGCAGAACTAGCATCCTCGTCGTACGGTGTGGGAAGCTGGTGAACTACGTTACCTGGTACCAGATAGCAGTGGGCACCAATATTGATCAGATGCACAGATCTAATGATGCTTTAGATGGATCAAGATCGAAGACTCTCGGGCGAAACCAATCGTAGTCTGATTCTTCAGCTGTGATACTGTGATTTGGAAAGGCAATGGAAAGACTACCACATTATTGCATTTCCTGTATTGAGGAAGATGCAGAACGATGATGGCATTTCCTGGAGTAAAATGTTCCGGAGGTAAACTGCTCCCCTGTTCGGATCTCCAGGCGGGGAGCACTTCAGGGACTTCAGCGGATATCATCGAAAGAGATGAGCATTTTAATTTTAGAATCCGGACATGGAACGTAAGAAAGCCTCGAAGAGCAGAAAAACTGGAAAAATCTGAAGAGAGAAATAGTCAAATGTGAAGTGGACGTAATGGGTTTTAGTAAGGTGGACAAATAGTGGTGAAATAACGTCAGGTAATTGTACATTGTATTGTTCCAGTGGAAAAAGTTTTGAATGTTATATAGCAATAGTGTTGGGAAATCAAATAGTGCAAAGTGTGACTAAAATGGAGCGCCAAAGTGATCGTTTAATGTCAGTGAAAATAAATGTGGGACCAGTGGACATTGGTTCAAATGGTTCAAATGGCTCTGAGCACTATGGGACATAACATCTGAGGTCATCAGTCCCCTAGAACTTAGAACCACTTAAACCTAACTAACCTAAGGACATCACACACACCCATGCCCGAGGCAGGATTCGAACCTGCGACCGTAGCAGTCTCGCGGTTCTGGACTGAAGCGCCTAGAACCACACGGCCACCGCGGCCGCCCAATGGACATTGTGATAGTTCAAGTATACATGCCAACATCAGACAATGACAACGAAAGTGGAGAAATACAAGACACTGTCCACTCTGAAGGCAGAGGAAGAGTAAGCATCTTAATCATGGGCGACTGGAATAGCGTGTTTGGACAAGACATTGAAGCAAGCGTCATGGGACAATATTGACAATGAAGAAGAAACGATAGAGGAGGGATGCTGTTGGAATTCTGTAAGTAATACAACTTGGGGGGGGGGGGGGGGGTATGAACACTTAGTTCAACAAAAGGAAGAGTAAACTGAACACATGGAAGCCATTAACAGATATCAGATAGACAACATAATCCTCAAAGGGAGGTTTAGGGGGAGCATGTAAGATACGAAAACTATGCCGGCTGCCGATGTCGATTCGGATCACAAACTTTTGGTTGCAGACATCAGCACGAGGTTGAAGAGGTTCCGACAGAGTGATAGGAGAAAGCAGGGATGGAAAGTGGAAAACCTAAGAGAGAAAAATGGAGCAGGAAAACAGTCCTCGAGGCAATAATTTGGTGAAAAGAGGTGAAAATGCAAGTGTGGGATTGCAGTGGTGAAATCTTAAACTGGTTTGTTGAATACTTTAAAGAATGAAGTTGAGAGTAAAGCAGACTCAGGAAATCTTGTTTCACGAACGAGATGCTGAAGAAGACGGAGGAAAGGAGGAAGTGTAAAAATGTTAATGAAAAAGAATACAGAAGACTTAACAACGCACTCAAGAGAGAAACAGACAAAACAAAGGAAAAGTACCTAGAAGAAACATGCGACGAAATATAGGAACTAAAAATAAGAAGATGGTAATACCTCATACACCAGAAAACGAAGGAGCTGGGAGGGAGCTAGAACGAAGGAGTAAGGACCTTTGGATTAGAAGACTCTAGCACAAACGGTTATCGAAGAAGCTGCGGTGCTGAAAATACGGAAAGAATACGTGAAGGTACTCTATTATAAGGAACATCATCCGCAAGACGTCGAAATAGAGACAGAGAAGACGATTGACAAAGACGAAAACGGGCCTATCATACTGACAGCGGAAGTAGAGAACGCTATGAAGGACATAAAGAGGAGGAAAGATACAGAGACGACGACACATTGGTGGATTTGTTGAAAGAAATCGGAAACAGAGGTCTGAAAGTGCTGACACATCTCATCAACAAAATCTCCGAAACTGTAAAATGGTCTAAGGACTTTTTGCTCGTGACAGTGGTTGCTCTTGAGAAGAAACAACAAGGCAAGAAACATGGTGATTACAGAACAATTAGTCTGATTTCAGACGTGGCGAAGATGATTGCAAAAATACTCAACAGAACGCCTGAATGCAACATTGAGGAAGTAATGGGAGAGGACGAGTATTAGGAAAGGAAAAGGAACCAGAGACGCCATCGGCACAGTGAGAATTTTGTGGGAGAGAGTTTTGGCTGTTACTGAAGAAGTTTGCACTTGTGTTATAGACTGACAGAAGGCCTTCGATAGAGTCAACTGGAGAAAACTGATGAACATCCTTAAGGAGACAGGAATCAACTGAAGAGACCGACGACTTTTTCTCAACTTTTACCTGGGACAAAGAGTAAAGGTGCGACTAAACTATGGAGAAACAAACAGGAAGAGGAGTCAGAGAAGGATGTTGTCTACCGCTAAGGTTCCTCGAACTGTATGGAGAATTGCTGGCTAGAGAATCATTGCAAGATTGCGCAAATTTCAGGATAGGAGGAAGACTCATCAACACCATCAGGTATGCAGATGACGTCGAAGTGCTCGCCAAAATTCAAAGACAGCTGCAACATGTGATGAACCGATTGGTGGAAACTGGACAGCAATATGGCATGGAAATCAACATTGTGAAATCAGAACTGATGCAGATATAACAGTAGAAACCTTTGAGGATAACTGTCGGCAATCTAGAATTGGAGAAAGTGATGCAGTTCAAATAATTGGGAGGCTTGCTGATAAAGGATGCCCACTGCAGAAGTGAAATTCGAGGAAAGCTCACTTTGACCAATGCCGCATTCAACAAGAAGAGGACTCTGCTGACCAGCGAGAGATTGAAATGACGATCTGTGGAAACAGTGTTTGCTTTCTGGCAAGACATCCACGCCACATTACCTTTCCAGCGCCTTATCTGTGCCGGCCAGGAAACGGAATACTTCATCCTCAACATGTTAGCAATGGAACACATACACACCACCGCTCAAAGAAACTATGATATGTTCGGCTTGGAGTGCTGTTGTGCACAGACCTTGGCCTGAAGGATGCTGTCAACTGTGCAAGTCATGCGTGGTTGTACTTTCTATATCACTGTGAGATATTTCCTCATATATCACGTGTAAGAAAGTGAACTACTATTGCAAGAGAATTTACAATGACTACCTGGTAAATCTTCTAAAATTTTCTAGAAGTCTACTAATATTGTTTTCATGGCCCTCTTTCACTAAAATACAACGAGAGTAAAAACAAAGCTTAATTAATGACAGTTTTAAAATAGCAGAATGTCTTTTAAATATAATAGAATACATCATATATTTTATTACATTGTTGTTAGTGTTTATTTGTGTAATTTTATTCCCGTGAAAAAAATGTTCAAATGTGTGTGAAATCGTATGGGACTTAACTGCTAAGGTCATCAGTCCCTAAGCTTACACACTACTTAACCTAAATTATCCTAAGGACAAACACACACACACACATGCCCGGGGGAGGACTCGAACCTTCGCTGGGACCGGCCGCACGGTCCATGACTGCAGCGCCTCAGACTGCTCGGCTAATCCCGTGCAGCATTCCCGTGAACCTGTGTGTGTATATACATGGTGATGTAACATTGCTGTGGATCTTAAGCTCACCTACCACAATTGTTTTAAATAAAAAACAATAAAAAAACCTGTATCTGTGGTGACAGGAACTTCCAAGTTTACACACTGAGGTGACAAAAGCCATGAGGTAGTATATGCTCATAAGTAAGAGGGCAAAGCCTGTTCTACCCCATTTTGCATTGTTACCAGATTTATTGGGCGCTGATGACCTCGATGTTGAACGTCCATAAACCCCAACACACACACACACCAGATTTATTCAAGATGGCGAACCCTCCGTCCCACCCCTCACCCTCCACATCCCCTTAATCTATTGTTCTGTTAACTGATTTATGACCTCTTGGGGTTGATTTATAACTCCCTGGGGACAAGCAGACCTTCTGAGAACCCATCCCCCACGTCTCCCCCTCCACCTCCCCCACCCTTCTGAGAAACCCCCCACACCTCCCCCTTGCTGATACAAGGACACTTTTGATATCAAATTAATTGAGTAATTAATTGAAATGATAAATTAATTAACCCCTCCCCCTCATGGGAAATCCTCTAGCCCCCTCCTCTCTCCCATTTCCCCTCCCCTCCCTATCTGGAAATCGGTGAGAAAAAGACCCTGTGTGTGCTGAGCTGCTGGAGAGGATGGATGTAAGGTAGTTTATTTTCTTTCTTTTGGGTGCTACCCTGCTGGAAATTGGCAGGAAAAGCTCAGCCCCTCCCCCCCCCTCCTCTTCACCCTACCTGGAGAAGTGGCAGGAAATACTCAGCCTGTGCTGAGCTATTGGATTGTATGGTGCAAATATTATCCTGTCCAGCAACTACATACCCTAATTACATAACTACACAGATGCAGATTGGAGGTGTCGTTTTGTTGGAAAATTTTCATGTGTGTCTCCCTCCCCACCCCTCCCAAAAAAATTGGTGGGAAAAATCGCTGATTTGGTGAACTGGAAGGATCACATGATGGGAAATTCAGTGACACTGAAGAGGACACAATAATAAATAATAATAGAAAATGTTTATTTATAAAATTCAATTCAAAGAGGTCAGATCTTTTTATTTGGAGGGAAAAGCTCATTGTTCTATGAGGTTTAATTAATTTTGTTAACTGCAGGTCTTCTAAAATACATCCAAAATAAGTAATTAAATGCATAAATACGAGTAGAAAATTTTTTGATTGTGCAAGGGATATCATCCATGTAAAACACTCACTGCATGTAATTACACTGTTACAGATCGCACTAAACATATCTGGCGAAAAAACAACTTTCCAACTGCACATGGTTGCTTCATCACACACACTGTCCGCAAAGAACCAGGTGACGATGGGATTGCGGCAGCGCACACATTGAACACTGGGCAGCGTCTGCATGAATGTTAGGCAGCCATTGGCAGCAGATCCCGGTCGCCTGATATTTAATTCCCGAACAAAGCATCAGGTGCTGGTACCCCTTTGATACAAGATTCTCTTCCTGTTTTCCTCTCAAACACACACCTTTCATATCAGATCAGTGGAAGGATCTGCTCTATGTGCTCGACCTGTTGTGCAGATACTGTCTCAGTTAGTTCACAATATCACCAGCAGAGGACACAGGGAGAAGCAACCTCCCACCCATCCTCCCTCCAATCCCGTTCTCCCCTCCCTCGCCCCTCCAGTTACTTCCTGTCGTCAAAGCATCAGGAGGTGGCACTCTGTTGGTCAGGAAATTCCAGAATCCCTTCCTGTCTCCATCTCTCTCAAGTGCTACTTCCTGTTTGTGTGTGAACCAGCACCACCAAACAGATAGACGAAGGTTTTCATCTCTCCTCAGAGTACTGTGTTCCTATTGCTAATGGTGGGGACAGAGGGAGAGCTGACGGAATTTCAATATTAAAAATAGAGGGAAATAGTCCATTTGCATTACCCTAACAAATTAATTGTTTAACAATTTACATGAGGCAAATAGATTGCTTAAAACACCCACCACCACATTTGATGATTCTTCTTTGTAATGAAACATATTTTCAACATTTGAGAATAACATACAAACATTTTTCAAAGCAAGTAACTAAATTTACACCACAAATAGTTCATAGTGCTAAATATATCTGAGGTGTTGTGCGCAGCAAAGTTTGACAACACAAGTACCCTACTCCACAACAACATTTCCACTAAACATATCTAGTGAAAAGTCCTGCCCATCACGATCACGAAGAGAGCACTGTCCGCTGACCGTTTGCAGCCATGGCTGTGCCGATATGCAAATATCACATGGGTGCCAGTCGGGAGAGACCTGCACATGCATCGGCACCTGTACACCCATCCATGGCATCCACACTCTGGCCTACTGAACGCTCAGAGGTCGGAGAGACTGTTACCAAGCAGTGAATCGATCAGTTTACATGGGTGGAGCAATCATCCAGTGGAAAAACCAATCATATTGAATTTTCTCACGCAAAATACATGTCCAATTCTGTCGCCTCTCACCCGGCATACTGGTTACTTTGCTAATCCCTGTGACTGCAGGCAAGAGCCGACTAGCTGGTAGTTGGAATCCTTTGTTTGTACCTGCTATTCATGCGAGGCTCAGCCACCACTTCTTGTCGGCTGCTGGCCATAGACATTGCAAGATTGTCAGGCACAGCTTGGACGTATACCACAATTCTAATCAATTCCACCCCGACATAGACCCCACCAATTTAAAAAATCCACTATACCCAATCCGAGAGACGGATGTAAATTTCGCACTTTTATACGAGCTATTTTCAAAAACAGAAGAAATCAGGGCACACAGACATTGCTGAAAGATCGTTACTTTTGTGGGTAAAAAAAAAAAACTGTTCTAATGAGCTTAATAAGAGCATGCTCTATCTCTGTCACAACATTCCTCCTCACTTTCGAACTCTCTTATAGTAAACAAATGCTTCGTCACATCTCTCTCAAGGAAACAGCACAGGGAAGTTGTGAATATCAGGCTTATACTATATATCATATTATTAATTCAATAATATAGCTAACTTACTTATGATGGCCATCTCTCCTTGTGTAGGTGGGAGATTGAAATTTCTTTAAAAGATCTCGCTACAACAACAGATGGCTGACTACCGCTCCAACTCCGAAATCATATCTGTGGTACTCTAGCCCTCGCTTCCACCCATCCGGTGGCACATCATTGATGTCAAATTGATAGACTAGTTAATTAAATTAATCATAAGAGTCACTTTGTATGGTGAGTAATTACCGCTCCAACTCCGAAATCATATCTGTGGTACTCTAGCCATCACTTCCACCCAGCCAGTGGCACATAATTGATGTCAAACTCATAGACTAGTTAGTTAAATTAATCATGAGAGTCACTTTGCATGGCGAGTAATTTTTTTCCAGCTGTCAGATCACACTCGCCAGATCGCTCAGATGGGAGTCCCTGAAGGGAAGATGATGTTCTCTACGAGGAACACTATCGATAACTGACATTTGAAGCTCATGACATAAGGATTCTACCACCGCAAACATGCATTTCTCATAAGGACCATGAAGATAAGATACGAGAAACTAGTGCTGATTAGGAGGCATATAGGCAGTCTTTTTCCCTCGATCTGCTTGCTAGTGGAATAGTAAAGGGAATGACTGATAGTTGCACAGGGTACCCTCCACCACACACCATAAGATGGCTTGCGAAGTAAGCATAAAGATATAAATGTACATTTAGTCTACCTATTAAGATGTCTCTCCTCCATTTATAGACACATAAACCTCGCAGAAGAATGTAGTCTCTTATTTATCGAGAAAATAAATTACGGAACTTCTGCTGCAGATTGTTTCTTGGAAAAAATCTTTGTATTAGCTTCTAATTTTCTCATTGCAGTCACTTCACGAGACGTATGTAAGAGGTTGTAATATGTTTGCCCGCAACATTTAGAAGAAGCGGCATAGAGCTCTCCTTTCAACTCACCGGTTGTCAAGTATCGCCTACCTGCCATATGATCACAAATTTTCCAGCCTTCGATGCACAGCATCTGAACCCACATAATTTCCATGACTAAGAGATGTCCTCCGCCAAGTCATAGACCTCTGCTAATTGTCTCAAAATCCCATCACATTCCGACAGCACTGTTCCATTAGTTAGAAGGCTGTCTAGTCCTCAACCTGTCGCTGACTGGGTACAGAGCTATTACAACAATAAAAATAGCACACTAACATACAGGAGGAAATTCACAACCATGCAGAGTATGTGCAGACTGCACAAAGAAATTCAGAAGCATAACACCTACAATTCATCGATATCGAATGATGGTCTATAAATATCACACTGTACATGTCCTAATGTCCTTTACCATATTCCTATGATTACTACTTTAGAAATACAAGTGTCATGGTGTCAGAGATTTTCTTGGCAGCACAGTCTCTCTCTCTCTCTCTCTCTCTCTCTCTCTTCTCTCTCCCCGTCTTCACGGTACTTTTAATAACATACAATGGAGTAAAACTAAAAATTATAAAAACTTCGCTAACATCACAAGAGATGGTTCCTGTGTTGTTCCTCCATAAGCAGTTTGATACATTGTTTCCTTGCCGTAACGCATCCAAGCAGTATATTACTACAGCTTTGTACACGGCCATACATTCTGTTTTTCACAGTGACTTTGACGTCTGTGTCACATGTTAAACCAGCATTAATACCTTTTGGACCATTGTCTCTCACAGAAAGCTGGACATTTCTTGGTGTAAATTAAGCTGCTCCCTCAACACACAGCATCATTGAAATAAAAGAAGCAGAGCTTCTTATTGACAAAAATATGGAAGACATCTCATTATATGGTCATGGTGACAGCCACCTAAGATACCGGAACAGTGATCATATACCTGCGTGCCATGCTGCATCTGTGATTTTTATGGCTCACAATGCATAACAGCACGTGGAACAAGGGGGTATTCTGCAGGACTTAAACCCGTAGAGCACGAATAGTATGGACCATCAGTTGTCAATCATACTGATGGAAGAATGGAACGACTTTCGCATACCCAGGCAGGCAAATAAGTACCTTCATTCATCCACATCTTTGTTTTATTTACCTCAATTCTACGTATTTTTCATCAATTTTCGTATTTTTATCAGGTTTCCAGTAATTTAAACGCATTTTACTCAATTTTTCGAGTTCCAAACCTCCACTCTCGACGACTTGTCGCATCAACAAAACGTCTCGTCATGTCGACCTCATGATGCTACCAGCCAATGACACTGGGGCTTGATTCTCAATTTCTGAATCACTGCTAAACCACCCCCTCCTTTACTTTGCGAGTGCTATATACCTGTGGACACATCATGAACCTTACACTGCATACACCCCATACACAATACTGTTTCTTAGTGCAGGAAAAAGCCATCAGCAGAGAAGAGGTGCAAAAACTACATTCATTAGCTGAAACACTTTATAAATTTGGCAAGATTTTATTATGATTTGCCATCACCCTCTATGTGGATGGGAGTCGCAAAGTATTCTCACATTCATAGGATAAAGTTGGAGATTCAAAGATCAAGCACTCTACCCTCTATTTCGAAATGAGCTACCCCTTAATCCAACCTGTCGGCTAAGGGCCCTGAGCAAGACTCTACATGGCTTCTCTCTAGGCATCTCATAACTCTTCCTCTGTCTTTAACCAACCCTTCCTGCAACATTGTCTCCAGGTAATTTGGAACTGACCAGAAGTAGGTGGGTACTATACCCACTACATTCAATGTGTCAAGAAACAACAGAACGAGCTGACTTCCATGAAATCAATACACTTCAATATTTTGCTTTCGCAAGGAGTATAACATGTGTTCCAAAACAATAGTGACCGACACTAGTGATATAGACTGGTATTCTCATTCCAGTACTGTAACTAACATTCTGTGGAGACTGTTACATACCATTCTTATTCATGTCACCCGTCCAATTACATATGATCTCTCTAGATGCTTGTGCTGAGGAGTTTAGCATTCCTTATTGGTCTATAGTAGATATGAACCTGATACATTTGAGAGGATTGGGTGATATAACATACGATTAAGAAGAAGAAGAAAGTTATGATTTATGTATAATGGAGCTCCAGACAGAAGGAGTATGAAATATTTTACATAAATCACTTGTGCTATCAATTCTGTAGAAACGTTGCAGTGTATGGTTTCCATGCAAAGAAGGGACTGAGAAGAGAGAAATGATCATAGAACATAAACATACACTCCTAAGCCTACACGGTTCTTCACTTAAGCATGCTATAACGTTAAAACAGTGTGGTTTCCGATATATTAGTCAAGTTGTATGACACACTGTTAACACTCCAATGCAGGAAATAAATTTCCAACACATTATATACACACACCCTAAAAGTGTACCCAGTAGCTGAGTGCTCAGCGCGACAGAATGTCAATCCTAAGGGCCCGGGTTTGATTCCCGGCTGGGTCGGAGATTTTCTCCACTCAGGGACTGTGTGTTGTGTTGTTCTAATCTTCATCATTTCATCCCCATCGACTCGTAAGTCGCTGAAGTGGCGTCAAATTGAAAGACTTGCACCTGGCGAACGGTCTACCTGACGGGAGGCCCTAGTCACAGGACATTTACATTTACTCTAAAAGTTCTCTGTCACACTCCCCGCTACGACGGGAAACTTTAAGAAGATAAAATTAGTACCTTCTACACAAAAGGAAAAAACACATAGATTCTTTGTGATCCATGCACTATATAGCTTTCCGGAGGTGTATGGCGCCCACTATTCACATCTGATTACGGTACAGAAATTATGCTATGCTCGCATCAGTCCTATAAAACGGTCGTCAGCAACGGAAATCGCATGAAACAACGACATCTTGTGAGGAAATAGACAAATGCATAGCAGTTGTTTTTGACAAGTGAAATTACACACTATGTTCCCCCGATTCCATGAACAGAACACAGTCTCTTCCACACATGACATCTGTCAAGCAAATGTATACACTGGGATTGCAGAACCTCACAAATCCCTGTCACTAACTTACAATCACTGCAGTTATGATACTGAAGACTCGATTTATGTCCAAGATGTAGCAGGGGTATGGAGTACTTCTCATAAATCTTCATTCGTCTAGAGGAGGGTGCCGAAATAGATTTTCCACTGGTTTGATGGACATGATTCATCTCATATGTGTTGGAAAGCCTCTGCTGACTGCAATATGGAGACGTTTGCTGTTAACAATCTCAGGTAGATAGCGCTGTAAGTCATACACAGAACACACAACTTTAATTAAGTTGAACACAGGTTATATCAAGCAACTGACACACTCCGAGAGAACAACAGAAAAAATGGTTAAATGTGTGATAAATGACCTGCTGCATCATCTCCCTCTCTTTAGAATGTGTCGTCAGCCTACCACTAAATCATACCTCGTTTCAGCCCCTAATAATAATGTCTTGTGACTAGGGCCTCCCGTCAGGTAGACCGTTCGCCGGGTGCAAGTCTTTCGATTTGACGCCATTTCGGCGACTTGCGCGTCGATGGGGATGAAATGATGAAGTTTAGGACAACACAACATCCAGTCCCTGCACGGAGGAAATCCTCGACCCAGCCTGGAATCGAACCCGGGCTCTTATGATTGACATTCTACTGTGCTGACCACTCAGCTACCGGGGGCGGATGTTTCAGCCCCTGTCCACCAATTACTCCGTCTACTTTATATCAACCTCTAACGCAGATCTGTGTCAATTTAGAGGCAGATTGCTGCAGTCACCACAGACGCCTACTGCAGCGCCAACACAGCATACAGACCAGCGATGAGGGTTACCAGCTCCACTGTGAAGTCTGGCAGATTGAAGAGTGTTTACCAGCATGTATCACAGTTGACAACAAACACGTAGGTGCGGTCACCGTGCATCAGAGAGCATCAACCAACAGCAGAGGAAGAGGGCGCGACGATCAGCGAACTATTGCCTGGAGATTACGTGTCTGAAAATAGTCCCGGAAATATCCTTCCGCTCTTAGCTAGATAAGCCGGAGCCAAACCATTCAGTGGTCAGTTCTCGACTCGCGGAGTGCGGAGAAGATCGGCCAGATTCGCAGTGAGCCACCTCGACCAACCTCTCTTCCGCAACGATTATGATACGTCGCTTCCGTCGGGATACGCTAGCTACCAGCTGCTAACAGTCGACTTAGGCGTGGAGCAGTTGTACAGGTATACAGTCGAAGGGAACTCTGTAGGAATTAGTTGATATTTGCTTGATCTGCATAAGGGTTCCTTATTGTTTTGTTAGTATTGAAGAGTGTGTTACTGTTGGTGGTTTATTATAGTTTCCTTAATAAATAAGTTGGAAAAACGTGTTGGTTCTTGCTCTGTATATTTAGCAGTGGCGACGAGTTTGTTCGAATTCCTGCATTGCTTCGTTGTTTGTTCTCATGGCTGAAGGTGTTCCGGGCGTCGATTCGCTATCGGCTCGCGTTCTTGAGCTGTTGGATCGTATGCAACACTTGAATGAACTTCTGATTCAGCGTATGCAGGCTTTGACTAGTCTTCCTGCGGGAGTTCCGGTGTCGGTCGCTCCAGACGCGTTCCCGCCATTTAACAAGTTTATTGAACCATGGAGTAATTATGCGGCTCACTTGGGCCAACATTTCCTTGCTCATGGAATCATCGACACCGGCCATCATTGTGCGTTTTTTCTTGCCTATGTGGGTTCTGACATTTATTTCTTAGTGCAGCAGGAGGTCGAACCCCATGCCCTCCCTTATGAACAGCTGACCGCCAGTTTAGCAGAGTATTTTGATGCCCAGGTCCACATCGCGGCATCTCGCCACAAGTTCTTCAGCTATCAGAAGCTTCCATCGCAGTCTTACAAGGGGTGGATCGTTTGCCTTCAAGGGCTCTCCTGAGACAGCCAGTTCTCTTGTGCCAACCTGGGGTGTAAGCAGTCGTATGGTTCGGCCCTTGTTTGCGACATGATTCTGGTTCATGCTCCTAGTGATGCCCTGTGAATGGATCTGTTGAAGCTGAAGGATTCCTCCTTGGACACGTGTCTGTTGGTCTTTTGTGCCCATGAACAATCTTCCCGTTCGTCTGTGATACTCCATGCCTCTTTGCAGGTCTTCGCCCTCTGGCTGCCCTGTTATCGCTCAGAGTCACAGTCGCCAGGGCAGCGCCCATGCCGACAGCCTGCGGTGGGCGCCCCGCCACCGCCTCCTCCTGCCACCCAGGTTACGGTTTCTCAGGCTCAGCAACATCTGATGTTGCCCTTTTGTCGTCGATGCTTTGTTACGCACCAACGCCATGATTGTCGTTTACGGCGGGTGGTCTGTTCCGCCTGCAGACCAAAGGGTCATTGGGCCAATGTTTGCTACTCCTTTTCCTCAATGGAGGTGGACCTCATGGCATTGGAACCTTGGGACTCGGTCTTAGGGGATTCTGACCAGTTGCCGAGCATTTCCATTGTCCAGATGGTCCTCCCACACATGGCAGGGTTCATCGCTCTGACAGTCGAGATCAATGGGACTCCTCTCCATTTGCAATTGGACACAGAGTTCTCAGCTACTATTATTGACGGTGGCTCTCACCGCCGTTTGGGTGCTTCGCCGCTCTACCTGTTCATGACCCCTTTGAAGAGCTACAGTAATGACATTATCTGCAGGAGTGGTTCCTGGTGTAGGTGCAGTATCGCTCTCGTGACGTCACTTCCTGAGTTTTTGTCCAAGCCGCCCCCACAGCCACTAATCTGTTGGTGATGGATAGTTTTCATTCTCTTGACCTTGAGATCGACGATTCAGCCCCAGTGGTCAAACCTGTGTTCCCTGACTCTCTTTTACATGAGTTTTTCGATGCCTTACCTGATGAAATCTCTGATTCCTCTCCAGGGGTGTCTGGTTTAGAAGCACATGTCCTTCCCTCGGCGCTTCCGAAGTTTCACAAGACACATCCCATGCCTTTCACCCCTTGAGACGCTCTACATCAGGAACTGCATCACCTTGAGGAGGCGGTAGTTCTGACGCTGGTTCACCACAGTCACTGGTCTTCACTCATTGTCATCTTCGAAAAGCTGAATGGGCCCCTCCAGGTTTGTGGCGATTTTAAGGCCACCGTCAATGCCCAGTCTGTCATTGTCTCTTATCCTATCCTGAAGGTCGATGATAACCTGTCCAAGTTGGCAGGTTGAAAGATCTTGACCAAGATTCCTCTTAGGGAAGCATACCTCCAGCTGCCAGTCAATGCTCCCTCTAAAGAGGTCATCGTCATCAATACTCCCTTTGGCTCTTCCAGTACAATGGCCTGTCCTTTGGGATCGTCAGCGCTCCAGCTATCTTTCAACGCTTTCTGGAGTCAGTGACTAAGGAGACCCCGGCACCACCAATTACTTTACGACATCTTAGTAGCAGGGGTCTTGGCCCTACAGGGTTGTGGTGCAACAGGGCTGAATGTCTATTTTTTGTGCCACAAGTGACCTATCTTGGCCATGTCTTGAGCGCTATGGGCATTCGCCCACGCCGCAGTGCCTTGAAGCCATTTAGCAGGTCCCAACGCCGACCAACGTCTCCCAGCTCAAATCCATCTTGGGTCAACTCAACTATTACTGGCATTTCATCCCACATGCTGTGGCTCTGACAGAGCTTCTGCATCACTTGTTTTGCATAAATGTTCCCTGGACCTGGTAGCCGGAACGTGATAGGGCTTTCCAGCATCTCAAATCTGCTCTTCTCATTCTACCGTGTCTCATCCCATATGATCCCTCCAAGCCCTTATTTTGGCCTCTGGTGCATCAGATTATGGGCTGGGGCGGTGTTGCCTCATATCGTTGATGGTGTTGAGCGCCCAGTGGCTTTCGCCTCGAAAACCCTATCACATGCACAGCAAAACTATAGCCACGTTAAGAAGGAGGCCTTAGCCATCATCTTTGGATTCAAGAAGTTCCACGACTTCATCTACAGCCACCAGTTCATGCTCTACAGCGACCGCAAGCCCTTGGTCTCTGTGTTCAGTGCCACATCCGCCATACCTACCTGGACCGCTCGCCGCTTGCAGTGCTGGGCATTGTTCCTTGCAGGATACACCTACGACATCCGTTACTGGGCCAGGGCCTTCCATGTCAAAGCCAATCTTCTTCCTCGACTTCCTATGGGGGCAGATTCTGATTTAGATGCTGATTCGGATGCTTGTTTTCACTTGGCCATGTTGCCACTGATCGCTTGGATTGTTGCATGCCACATGACCTTTGATCCAGTTCTCTGGACGATTCTGCGCCATGTTTAATTCGGGTGGCCCTCTGATCGTTGTCAGGTGTCAGACCGAGAGATTTGGGCTTACTGGCCTTACTGCAAAGACTTTTTCATCCGCGACAGGGTTCTTCTTCTCTTAGGGGACACTTATCATTGGCATGTCATGATATCGTCTTCCCCCCATCAGTGGATCCTTGCAGTCCTACATGTTGGGCACTGGGGGATCGTCCTGACGAAGCGCCTCACCTGCCAACATGTCTATTGGCAGGGAATGGACAGTGACATCACCTGAATGGTAGGTTCCTGCTCCTCCTGTCAGAGTCAGCAGTCAGCGCCATCACGATGCCTGCATCCGTGGCCTCCTATCGCTGCCCCTTGGTCCCGGCTCCATCTGGATTTTGTGGGTCCATTCTTGGGGTCCTACTGGCTCATTTTGGTGGACGCCAGCAGTGGTTTTCCGTACATAGCACGCATGTCTTTGACGACAGCTGCTTGGACCATTCAAGCCCTCTCTCATATTTTCGCCATCAAGGGTCTGCCAGAGGCGACTGTGAAGGACAATGGCCACAGTTCATGTCGGTAGAGTATACTTATTTCTGTGCTACATCGGCCATCCAACTGCTCCATACAGCACCATTCTATCCCACAACGAATGAGTTGGCTGGAAAGTTTGTCCACATGTTTAAATCGCAGATGGCCAAACTATGTCAGCATCACTCTCAGGCAGCTGCCCCCGATCTCTTCCTGTCTACTAATTGTTCATCTTGACCTGATGGGTCCTCTCTGGTGGAGAAGCTGCACAGCCACCAACATCAGACACCCTTGTCACTCCTGTTTCCTGCTTCTCCTCCTCCGGCTTTTCCAGTCTCGGTGTGACTACAGTTCTCTCCACAGGATCCAGCCTGGGCACTGGTGTTTCCCAAAGTCCGCTCCCACTGGGTTCCCACCAAGGCGTCCACGCTTCTCAGCCGCACCATGGTAACTATCGTCCTCGACGACAGTTCCCTCTGTCGAAAGCAATTCGATCAGCTACGGCACCATCTCAGGCCAGGCCCAGCGCTGCTGCTCCATCTGGATCTGTCGCCGCCACCGTCGCCGACGCCAGCTTTCGCAGAGTCCTGTGGGCAGGTCGCTCACATATGGATGTCGAAGACGCTCCTCCCGCTACCAGCACCTCCGCCGCCAACCGTGGTCTCATTCTACCAGTGGAACCTGGGACTGACGTCGAGATGTGCCTTCGCCTCGCCCCTGGGAGGGGTGGGGGAAGGACTGCTGCAGTCACCATGACGCCTACTGCAGCGGAACACTGCAGACAGACCAGCGATGCGAGTTACCAGCTCCACTGTGAAGTCTGGCCGATGGAAGAGTGATTACCAGCACGTACCACAGTAGGTACCACGTAGGTGCGGTCACCGTCCATCAGAGGGCATCAACCAACAGCAGAGGTAGGGGGCGCGTTGATTAACAAACTATTTGCTGGTGATCACGTGTGTGCAAATAGTCCCGGTAATATTCTTCTGCTCTTGACCAGATAAGCCGGTGCCCGGCCGTTCGGTGGTCAGTTCTCGACTCGCTGCGTGCGGAGAAGATCGGCTGGTTCCGCAGTGTGCCACCTTGAACATCCTCTCTCCCCAACGATGGTGATACGTCGCTTCCATCGGGTTATGCGAGCTACCAGCTGCTAACAACCGACTTAGACGTGGAGCAGTTGTATGGGTATAGAGTCGAAGGCAACTCTGATTGTAGGAATTAGTTGTTATTTGCTTGATCTGCAGAAGGATGCTTATTGTTTTGTTAGTTTTGAGGAGTGTGTTACTGTTGGTAGTTTATTATAGTTTCCTTAATAAATAAGTTGGTAAAACAAGTTTGTTCTTGCTCTGTCGATTTAGCACAGATGGTTCTCTTTCCCAGGAAAGCATCAAAGACAGCAGTCAACTTGTATGTATCCCTATTATCCCAATAGACATAGAGCAGAATGTTGATGAAAACCATGCAGCAACTGTTTTTTACGGTATTTGTTAGATGACAGCACATGGTTGTGATCGGTAGAGAGTACAGAGAAGCACTCTGTAAAAAGAATTTCTTAGAGTTTCAAACATGTAAACAGTCCTGCACAGGGGTCAAACATGCAATTAGTTGTTTAGATGCATATTGCAGTCCACAAGCTTGTAACACAATGCTCTTTAGCAATGGACACTTTACAAAAATCTATAAGGTAGTTGCCAATAACTTTTGGGTCACACATGGGCTTGCAAATTGACATATATTAATTTATTACTCTACATTTGGTGGTCATTAACATTATATAATCTGTTCCAGCCGTCTTATCACTGTCCACGAAAAATGACTGTTTCCCTGGTTCTCGTCGCTTCAATGTAAAGTTTTTCTCATATTCCTCTTGCTGTCACTTATTCATTCTTATGTACAAGAATTATCCTGCGCCAAGCAGACTTGTAAGTACTCCCCTCATTCTCCCTCAGTTTCCCCGCATTTTGTCGTATTTTCCTTCCATTTATACTTATTTTTCCACAATTTTCCTAATTTCACCGATTTCATGTCACTTCTGCCCAAGTGACCATGACATTATTTCTCACCACATGTTCCAAAATTGCCTGTAAATGTAGTACAGCTGTCAATACCTAGTGCAACTGTGCTGTTTTTCTGTATGTGTGTGCCTATACTGGTTTCACATCGGCGCTTGAATGCTAAGGTTGTCCTCGAGTCTGTTCTTCTACCTGATCTTCATAACTCCTTTACTTGGTTTGCCAGTGCTGATTGGTTTACCGTCCTTGATTTGAACCAAGCCTATTATCAGATTCCCTTAGCTGAAGAATGTAAACATGTTACTGCATTTTGTACTGATTGGAATCTGAGTTTAACAGGGTTCCCTTTGGTTTGGTTACTGGTGCAGCCGTTCTTACTCGTTTGCTAGATAATATCCTTGGGGACTTGAAATTTGTCTGTGTTTATAATTATTTGGACGACTTACTCATTTATAGCCATTCGTTTCAGGACCATTTGGATCATATCCAGCAACTTTTTTTTGAGGTTAAAGGGAGCCAAGTTAACTGTTAAACCCAGTAAACTGACGTTAGCCGGGCATCAGGTGTCCTTCTTAGGTCACCTAGTATCAGATAAGAGTATTCGCATCGACCAGAAACGAACTAGGGCATTACGAGCTCTGCCTCTGCCTGCTGATAAACGTGGAATTGCTAGGTTCATAGGCATGGCGAATTATTTTAGGCGGTTTGTCTCTAATTTTGCTCAGTTGGCTGCTCCCTTAAATGAACTGTGCCAGAAAGGAGTGCGATTTGAATGGGAACCTGCCCAAGAGGCCTCGTTTGAGGACATTAAGGCAGCTATAGCCAATCCTTCCGTTCTCGGGGTACCGGACTTTAATAAAAGGTTTATTGTCCAAACTGACGCATCTGATGCGGGTATTTCAGCTGTCCTCCTCCAGGAGTTCGAAGGTCAGAGGCAACCATTAGCGTACGCATCTCGTCGGTTAACAAGTACCGAACTTAAATATTCCGTCTACGAGTGCGAGGCGTTGGCCGTTTTGTTCTAGCTGGAGAAGTACCGCTTTTACCTTGTGCACCGGGTATTCCAGCTAGAAACCGACAATCAGGCATTAAGCTGAGTGTTAACCAGGCCACGTAAAACTGGCCGTATCGCCAGGTGGGCAGTACGCATTTCTGCATTTCAATTTGAAGTTAAGCACCTAAAAGGCACTGAGATTGTCCTTGCCGATGTCCTCAGCCCGATGTTCACTGAATCTACACTTAGTGAGGACACCTGGAAAACAGAGGGAGGCAATCTTAGTCGTATCGTGTTAGGTGAGATTCCTCTTTTGTTTGATGATGTTGCTCAGCATCCGTTAAGCAACGCCTGTTGGCTGGCGAACTGTTGGATGAGTATATTATTAAGAAGGGCATTTTGTGTAAAACGGTGGGACGTGCTAAGCTATTCTAGATCTGTTTGCCAGTAGCTCTGGTGCGCCCAGTTTCTCATTATTTTCGTGATTCGTTGGTTGGTGGGCACTTAGGAACTTATGAGACCTTGCAAAAAATTAAGGAGCATTTGACATGGCCCTCTATGGGCCGTGACGTGAGAGAGATGGTTCCTCGATGTCGGTTGTGTAATGTGGCCAAACCTAAGAATGCTCTTCAGCAGGGTCTGTTGAGTTCTGAGCTTCTAGGAGCGCAGTCCGGAACCGCGCGACTGCTACGGTCGCAGGTTCGAATCCTGCCTCGGGCATGGATGTGTGTGATGTCCATAGGCTAGTTAGGTTTAAGTAGTTCTAAGTTCTAGGGGACTGATGACCACAGATGTTAAGTCCCATAGTGCTCAGAGCCATTTGAACCATTTTTTGAGTTCTGAGCGCGAATCCTGTCCTGTGCACAAATTCTATATCGATTATGTATGGCCCTTACGTGGTACTAAGAGAGGTCGTCTGTATGTATTGGTTATTATTGATGTGTTTTCGAGATTAGCCTGGCTCCTTCCGAGTCGTAATGTGACTGCTACCACCACTATTTCGCATTTAACTAATGTTTTCAGTGTTTTTGCCCCCCCCCCCCCCCAAACAAATCGTTAGTGATAATGCTCCCGCCTTCCTTTCGGCTCCCTTCAAGGCCTTCTGATTTTAGAACGGTGTCAAGCATGTCACTACTACGCCGCAAGGATCTTTTGCGGAGAGGGTCAATCGAAATCATAAATCCGCATTGATTATTTACCATCAGAAGACGCCTAATAAGTGGGATTCTAGTCTTCAAATGGTTCAAATGGCTCTGAGCACTATGGGACTCAACTGCTGAGGTCATTAGTCCCTTAGAACTTAGAACTAGTTAAACCTAACTAACCTAAGGACATCACAAACATCCATGCCCGAGGCAGGATTCGAACCTGCGGCCGTAGCGGTCTTGCGGTTCCAGACTGCAGCGCCTTTAACCGCACGGCCACTTCGGCCGGCCTTCTAGTCTTCCTTGGCTTAGTTTTGATTTCAATAACCCCAATTATGAGGCCTTGAAAGCTACTCTGGCCTCCTTGATTCTTGCCTATCCTGTTAATTCCCCCCTTTCGAACTTCTGGGGAATTCAAGCTCTAATTCCGGCCCCTCGAGTCAACAAGGAGAACTGGAACCGTGCCAGACATAATATTCTCAGGGCCCGTAACAAACAAGCTGAGCATTACAATCGTAATCGGCGAACCTTTAGGGGAAGGCCAGGAGATCAGGTCTATCTCTGTAATTTTTCCAGGAGGCAGGTGTGTGTCGGAAATCTTAGTAAATTCACTCCCCATTTTTTGGACCCTTGCACCATTGTGCGTATTTAAGCCCGATTAATCTGCTGGTTAAGGATAATTGCACCGGTAAGCAGTACTGGGTTCACTTTAGCCAAGTTAAATTCGATTAGTTCAGTTGTTGAGTTCCCCCCCCCCCCCCCCAGGTTGGTGTTTGAAGGGGGGGGGGAGGTTGAGCCGTGGCTGGCTCACATTGATGCTGTTTGTTCTTTGGTATTTTGTCGCAATCGAGTGGCGTCTTATTTCTCCCTGAGTTACTACCATAATGAGTTGCTGACTTGCCTCCGTCAGTGGCAGCAGCAGCAGCGCTTATCGATACTAGTACTGCTGTACTCTTTTTGGTGTGACCGCCATATTTCCGTGTGGCGGTGTGTGTGGCGTCGGTCGGTTGGGACAGATCAGCGAGGAAGTCTCTGTGGTATGCAGTCAGGCTGGGACCGCTGGTGGCGTGCACACGTGGTCAGATTATGAGGTGCTAGCTCCAAGAGCTACAAAGTTCATTGCCCACCGAACCTCGACACTGAAGTTGAGCGATCAGTTAACCTGTTATGAAACTGCAACTGCTGTGACATCTCTTCGTTCATTGTCGGTTGATGCTTCCTGGGCTGTTCCGACTAGCTGCAATGTATGGTGTGTGGGAATCGACGAAAATTTTGCAGCCGTCTTCCTGTGTGGTCTATAACTATTGAATTGTCTGTTACTTATCAGTGAAGTGCACCAGCGGTATTTTCTGCCTTGTGGCCGTTAACGCCCCAGTTACCTGCCCTGGTCGTTAGTGTAGTTTTCCGGCAGTGTGTTTTTCCTCGCCGTGTTGATGCTGTCCGGCATGGCGTGTAGTTCGACAGCCTTTTAGTTGTTTGTTCTTATTTTTTCTTAAGAATGGTTATTGTGCCTTGGATGTCTCTAGACGCCAATTTTGAAGACGTAGTGTGGCTGGTATCTTCGTCCTCGGCTGATATTTTCCGTTGTCGTACCATTGGTCGGGCGGAAGGGAATTGTTTAGATTGTTGGTCGGTCCTTCAGCCGTCCCTGGGTCGGGTTGCCATCCGATTATTTAATCTTACACTTGGCTACCTGTCTCAACTCACCTTACGTTAGAGCTACCTCCTCAGGCCGACCCTTGGAACACTCTGAGCACGTGTTCTGTTGGTTTTAGATTGTGATTTTCATTTTAGTCTGACGTATTGTGGGAGGCCTTCAGCCGTCTATTAATTTTAAGATAAGGCCTTCAGTCGACTTATAGTTTGAAAACTGATTTGTTTAATAACTAAAATTTTGAAAGTTTGTTCTATCTGAAATTCTTGTTATCCAGGCCCTAAGTCCTGAGTTGTTCAATGTCCAGTGTGTGGCCTTCAGCCGAGCTTTTACGTGAAATATTTTTAAGACAAGGCCTTCAGCCGTCTTAAATTAAACATTTTGAAAATTGATTTGTTTAAAACTATGTTTTTTTTTAAATTTGCTCTGTCTGAAATTCTTGTTATCCAGGCTCTAAGCCCTGAGTTGTTCAATGTCTTGTGTGTGGCCTTCAGCCAAGTATTTACATGAAATATTTTTTTTAAGTAAGGCCTTCAGTGGTGTGTATTCTTTAAAGCAATTTTTATAACTTCTGTTCAGGCCTTCAGCCGTTCTTGTTTTTGGTGTATCGCAATTTTTCTTAACTAGGCCTTCAGCCATATTGTTTTAATTTGATCCTTTTAAGGCAATTTGTAATTAAGTGTTTCTTAGGAAAATGAAAGTTTGTGTGTTTTGTGCAACTAACAGTAACTGACTGCGGCCTGCTCCACAACCATAACCTGATCCGCTCTGTCCTGCGACACCAGATTTCAATAATAATGAAAAAGAAGACCTGACTCTTTACAGGAACGAACACAAACAGTTCTACAAAGTCAAGAGGTTCTTCGATCATACCAAGAGACTGGCCAGCTAGAAGAGGCATCTGGCCATGGCTGCCAGGGCGGCAGCTCTGTATCCTTCTGAGAAGTATTCTGAAATGCCGTTTCCAGCAGTGCACCGCCTTATAAAGCCCGTTGGCGGATGTATCTGCTGGAACTATTTGCGATCACGTTCCTGGCGTAGCAAAGTAGTTCCTAGGCTAACTGCGATCTCTGGTGAAGCTGTTCTGCAGGATCCATGAATGGGTAGTGATCCCTGGTGGCTGTTGGTGGAGACCTGGCGGTGCGGTAAGCCTTTGTTTTGACAATACAGACGATGTAGGTTTTCCTGTTGAATATACATCCTGTGATGCAGACATCATGTGGTGATTGGACATAAAGAGGGATGCTGATGCAGTAAGCTCTACGATGTCCAAAGTGTGCGGCCACAGTAGACATTCCCCCCCACCCCCCATGGGGGAGTGGAAGGCCCATCTCAATGTCGGGCCACACAAACGTCTTGCTGTCACATTAGCTGGAGGTAAGGGAGAGGTGTGTGTGTGTGTGTGTGTGTGTGTGTGTGTGTGTGTGTGTGTGTGTGTGCGTGTGTAGGGGGGGGGGGGGGGCAAGACGCAATGTTGAGTTTATTGTTACGCCAGTGTCAGAGTGAGAAACACATGTGTAAAGGTGGCTAGGGTACGTCACACTCGAACTCATAGTCAGTGTTACATTTTTGAGCTGTGAGCAAGTTTATGAGATATTAGTTATTTATAGTATTCTTTCATTTATTTTTAGATTTTATATTTCTCAAGATGTCTTATGAAGAAAATGAACATCGTCTACAAGAACAACTAGATGAAATTTTAGAAAACTGTTCAAATGCTAGTTCCTGTGGCTCTGAGAGAGAAGAAGAGATTGACAAAGTTTCTCAAAGGAATGAAGGAAGTGATTTGGAGCAAGATGGTATTTTATATGATACGGAAGAGCCAAAATACGCGTTAGCGGCTACTAGTATGTGAGATTTTTTATGCATCCAAAGTTGGTACAAAATGTATGAAGGATTGTCCTAGGCAAAGTGTTCGTATTCGTTCAGAGAATATTATAACCAATTCTGCAGGTGTAAAAGATGCTGCAAACCATGCCAAAACAGAGACTGAATGTTGGAGTCTTTTTTATAACAAACAGTATGTTGAATACTATACTTACAAATACAAATAATCAAATAAGAAATATCAGGGGAAAATATCCAGGAAATAAAGAGCAGTACCACATGAACGATGCAACTTTGGAGGATTTGAAGGCATTTGAAGGCCTTTTGTATATAGGGGCCTAAATCGCTCAAATAGACAAAACATGGACGATTTGTACCGTACAGTTGGTACTGGAGTTGCAATCTTTCTGACTACAGTATCTTACCGTCTCCAAAATTGTTTGAGATTCGATGATAAGAACACCCGGGACGAAAGGAAAAAGACTCACAATCTGGCTACTATAAGAGATATTTTTGATACTTTTGTTGAAAATGTTTAACAGCACTATAATATGCTGACTGAGAACCTTACTATTGATTAGATGCTGTTATCTTTCCGAGGGAGAGGTCCTTTCCGTGTATACATGAAAAATCAAATCAGCCAAATACAGCATAAAAATATATGCCCTTGTAGACACGAAGACATTCTATATACACAAACTGGAAGTATTGGTTCAAATGGCTCTGAGCACTATGGGACTTAACATCTGAGGTCATCAGTCCCCTAGAACTTAGAACTACTTAGACCAGCCGGCCGAAGTGGCCGTGCGGTTAAAGGCGCTGCAGTCTGGAACCGCAAGACCGCTACGGTCGCAGGTTCGAATCCTGCCTCGGGCATGGATGTTTGTGATGTCCTTAGGTTAGTTAGGTTTAACTAGTTCTAAGTTCTAGGGGACTAATGACCTCAGCAGTTGAGTCCCATAGTGCTCAGAGCCATTTGAACCATTTTGAACTACTTAGACCTAACTAACCTAAGGACATCACACACATCCATGCCCGAGGCAGAAATCGAACCTGTCACCGTAACAGTTGCGCGGTTCTGGATTAAAGCGCCTAGAATCGCTAGGCCACCGCGGCCGGTTTCAAGGAACTCCTCGACAGAATAGAAAGAGTGACCCATGACGAAACTCTTCAGTTTCGGTTTGAAAGCGCGTGGATTACAGCTAAAATTTTTGAATTCCAGTGGTAGCTTATTGAACATGGATGCAGCAGATTACTGCACACGTTTTTGAACGAGAGTTAAGGAAATCTGATCCAAATGCAGGTTTGATTTCTGGCAAGTATTAACCGAGTGAAAGCTGATTATTCTTGGGAATAAGGTAATATTGTTAACAAGAAATGACAGTAAGGAATATGTATATTGAGAGTCCAATGTCAAAATACCGAGACTCGTGAACAGGAGTCGACAAAAAGTTCGTGAGCTTACACCACTTATTACCCGAACCGCCCGTTTCCGAGCCAAAAATATCCTTTTAGAATGGGAAGAGTTACGCCAAAATATAATAACATACGACATAAGCGAATGAAAATAAGTAAAGTAGACTAATTTTCGTGTCGAACGCTCACTCTCTTCTGATACCGTTCGAATAGTAAAAATGGCAGTATTAAGTCCCTGGGGCACCCCCACTTGGCCGTACCCCACTCAGACCCCACAGCACAGTCATTCTCAGCACTGTGAATAATGACCTTTTTCGCTCTGTTGCTGAAGTAAGAGGTGAACCAATTGAGAGCTACTCCCTGTATTCTGTAATGATCCGACTTCTGGATAAATATTTTGTGATCAATACAATCAAATGCCTTAGTTATGTCAAAAATATGCCTGGCGTTCGAAACCTTTTGTTTAACCCAGTCAGTACCACACAGAGGAAAGAGAATATAGCATTTTCAGTTGTTAAACGACTTCTAAAGCCGAACTGTACATCTGATAGCAAGTCGTGTGATATAAAATGATCGATTATCCTTACATACAGTCTTTTCAATAACTTTTGCAAACACTGATGGCACAGGAATAGGTCTAAAATTATCTATATTATCCCTTCCCCCTTTTTATAAAGCGGCTTTACTGCTGAGTACTTTAATCACTTAGGAAACTTACCATTCCTAAAGGAAAAATTACAATACAGGGCTAACATGTGCAGCACAGTACTTAAACATTCTGCTAGGCACTCCATCATATCCATGAGAGTCCTTAGTCTTCAGTGATTTAATTATTGACTCAATCTCCCTCTTGTCTGTATCACAGAGGGGTATTTCAGACATTAATCTCAGAAAGGCATTTGCCAAGAAAGTTATATGATTTCCTGTAGAAACTAAATTTTTATTTAATTCACCGGCAATGCTCAGAAAATGATTGTTAAATACTGTACATATATCTGATTTATCAGTAGCAGAAATGTTTTTACTACGAACTGACTTTATATCATCGACCTTGTGCTGATGACCAGACACTTCCTTCACAACTGACCATATGGTTTTAATTTTACTCTGTGAATTAGCTATTCTATTTGCATACCACATACTCTTTGCCTTCCTAATAACATTTTAAGCACATTACAATACTGTTTGTAATGGGCTACTGTAGCTTGATTGTCACTACTTCTAACATTTTGATATAATTCCCTCTCTGTTCTACAAGATATTCTTATCCCGCTAGTTAGCCACCTTGTCTACCTATTACTGCTAGTACCCCATTAAGAACGTTCTAATGGAAAGCAACTCTCAAAGAGCATAAGAAATGTGTTAAGGAAAGCATTGTATTTATCATCTATCTTATCGGCACTTTAAACTTCCTGTCACTCTTATTCCTTGACAAGGTTTAAAAAACTCTCTGGTGCTGTTGGATTAACTTTCGACATAGTTTGTAATTAAATATGACATTGGTTTGAGTACAAAAGCCTGTTAGTGTTAAAATTTGTGCATCATGGTCTGAAAGACCATTCACGCTTTTACTAACAGAATGCCCATCCAGTAATGAAGACTGAATAAAAATATTGTCTACGGCTGTGCTACTGTTCCCCTGCACCCTAGTTGGAGAAAAAAACACAGTCTGCATCAGATCATATGAATTTAGGAGCTCTACCAACATCCTTTTTATTGCACCACCATAAACAAATTTCATATTGAAGTCACCACATGTAACATATTTCTGTATAACTTATTTCTGGTACTTCCTACAAAGTGAATGAAGAACCCTCTCTAGCTGAGCAGAAATACTCTGAAGTCGGCGTTAGGGGACCTATAAACAACAACAATTAGAAATTTAGTTTCACTAAATTCAACTGCCCCTGCACAACATTCAAATATCTGTTCAGTGTAGTGTCGTGATATGTCTATGGACTCAAATGGAATACTGTTTTTTACGTACATGGCCACTCCCCCACCCCGCAAGGAACTCCCTGAGAAACAGCCAGCTAATCTGTATCCTGGTAAAGGAAGCCTCTGAATTGTCAAATTATTTAAGCGATGCTCTGATATACCAATAAATTCAGAGTCAGCATCTATAAGCAGCTCACTAACTTTATGTCTAATACCTCTTATATTTTGATGAAATATGCTAATTCCTTCTCTGCTTGGAAACATTACATCCTCAGAAGGTGAGCCCTTAGTTAGAGGGACTTCCTTTAAGCAGGTATACCTATCAGCTGACTTCAATCTTCTTGTACCATAAATCATGAATACGACATTTTGTAACGATATGTGAACGTTTCTTTACACGATATAAATAATTTCTTTTTACAAATACTATTTCATATCTAAAAATTCGTCTATTGAGTAGAAGGAGTTGCCATTTGGAAATTCTTTTAATCTGTTTTTGAAGTCAGTAGGGAAGCAGTAACAGCAGAATGTGTCTGTCAGGAGAGGTCAGTAACTTCGAACGCAAACAAGTCACTGGATGTCACTTGAGTGACAAATTGATCAAGAACGTTTCAACATTTCTAGAGCTGCCCAATATGATGACCATGCAGACTTCATGTACTGATGGCCAGGGACATTTTGAACATTGTGTACTTTTCCAAGAACTCTATTGATCACTTTGTCTAATTTAGGACAACAGTTCATGAAATCCAGGGTACTTTCAGTAGAGATTTGAGTAAGATTGAGTCCTGCCCCCCCCCCCCCTGAGAACTTAGTCAAATCGCTGTATTGCTGTGGTGTTTAAATTCTGTCTACTCGTTTGATTTTCATTTTCGCAGTTCCAAAACTGCGATCACATTGAAGAAAGGAGTGCTCTCGTTATGGGAAGTACTAATATCCCTTTGTAAATAGCCCACTAGCATCCAATGCAAGGAGAATGCGCACTCAAGTGTTGTTGCTGCTTTGAGCTCAGCAGGCGCCACTGAGAAGGCGAAGTTCTTTATCATAGAGTCGATATTACTTATTTTCGACAGCAACAAGCTACATATTTCGTCAGGGAACCTAGGCCTACAACAATAAGCTCGATAACACATTAGAAACGCCGAACTAAAACGCTTTTAATACACATAAAACAGTTACTGTATCAGTAACTGCTATTCGCTTGCCTTCAATGAAGAATAACTAAGTCGTCCAACATTTAACACAAAACAATACTCTGATGCACTGCAAACACGAGGTTTTAAGCAACTGAACAGCAGATACGACTACCAGCGTTGAGAGTAAGCAAAGGCGAAACTGAAATATGTTCCCTTCTTCAAACTATCGAATATTAACAAGTCCAATTAAGTCGTCGTATGAGTGGTTTTTCTTCCCTTTTTATAGCTCACAATCTACATCTGTAAGCTAACACACGTTTGGTCAAGTGCTTATTCCCTTCTTCAAACTACCAGTTCATTTACTCTGGGTTCTCGTCAACGGTCGCCACATTCGATGTTCCGTTAGTTCTTTACCGTGCTATAGAGTGACGGAATAAAATCTGATCGGGAGCTAAGACTTCCTATTATTCAAGCTTGCTCACCTTATTATTTCCGTTAAAGATGGGAGTTAAGAGTACAAATCCAACATCCACCTCGAAATAAATGAGAAGCTTCTCATTAACAGTATCTTACATATTGTACTTTTGTTTATAATAAATGTCCACAAAGTTGGTACATTATTCGGAAACATCATAAAAACATCAATGTTCATTGTCGTCCCGGCTTGCAGATACGTTGCTTCCAGCCACGTTATGATGCATGTGCATAAATAAAACCTACATCCAAACAGTAGGTTATCTAATTCACTATGGAAATAAACTTTTTATAATGGCGGTTCGAAAAATGCTTGTGCAACACATCACTTCACCAATGTGACATGCTACATTACGGAAATCATAAAAAGCAGACATGATAGTGTGGTTCGCCACTGGATGACAGGAAATATTCTGCAGACATACCAGACATGTGGATGTAAGACACTGATATGAATAAGAGAAGCGAAGGAAAAGTGGCTAAGGTCTAGAAGGAACGACATAATTTGATGAGGTACATAAAACAACTGAATTAATTTCAGAAAGGCCACTAGGACGTTCACTGAAGGCATAATCAAAGCTGCTGATGAACATTTCCAGGCTAACAACAAGAAGAAAATGCACAAAATAGTCAGCTTCTTCAAGAAAGTAATACCAAAGTCGACAAAAGTTCATTAAAGTTATTACTAGAAAATATTGACTGACAAACATGATACTCCTGAAAGAGAGAGAGAGAGAGAGAGGGAGACTGCTTCAGAAGTCTGCTAAATTCTAAAAACCACGTGAGATTGTTATATGTATTTCAAACTTCAACTATGACAGAACCAAATCATACACCACTTGATCTGCAAGAAATAGAAAAATAAATAAAATATAAATTATGATAATCAAGCTTAATGGGGGAGGGGGGGGGGGAAGTGCAGGATGGTAGAATCATTGTGAAAATAATGTAAGACTTATTGTGTGTGTATGGACTACAGAGAAGATCACATAATAATCGACAGCAGTGCCCCTATGTCCTGTGAACAAAAGAATGGCAGAATGAATTATAAAAATCACAGAATTGCTCTTCTAAATTTCTGTTACAAGATCGCATCAAATGTATCTTGAAGAGTGTTCAGCCCTTAACAGAATAAATTATTGGTGAAAACCAGGAAGGACTCCAGATACGATGCTCTGCTGTAACATGCATAATATGGCAACTTGCTGATAAGAGGTAGGAACATAATAAATATTTCCTTATACTGTTCGTAGATTGTAAGAAGACACCCCCCCTCCCCATTTTGGATGGCTATTGGTCTGGTGACCAGTCTGAGTTTTATCCTTTTTGCTGTACCATAGGCACTTGTCTGTTGAGTCCACACCATGGGCAGAAGACATCATCATTACACTCTTTCTATCCATCCATTTAATTAAACACATACTTCGATCGTAATGGACAAGCATATCTGATGACAATCTGCCTTCCTTAGTAAGCTCCTTGTCAGTTTTCAGTCTTGCCTCCTTGGGTATCCTGTTTTTCTGGATAGTGCCAGCTGAAGTGAAACCTTTTTCAGAAGCTCATGTACCAGCTTCAGACTGGTGCAAAAGTCTGTCATGAATGTCCAAGGGTATGATTTTCGATGAACTGAATTACAGCCGATTCACCTAAGCCAAATCCTTGGTTAGTATAATCAGGGTATGTTGTCTTCCCCTGATAAAATGTTAAGTCTACCACTTCTCTAATTTTTGTGGTCAGTGCGTGTCATTTCCATAGCCTGTCCTTTTTTGTTTCTTCTTCTTTGTCATCATCAACAAACAGAACTGTCAAACTGGTCCTAATTACGAAGAATCTGTTCCTAGTCATGTTATCACTTATCACAGGTATTTTCCATCTGTTATCCCAATACATACAGATAACAGGATATTGCAAGCAGGTCATGATCAGGCATATGTCAAACATCTTCAGTTCAGTCAAAACTAAACCTAAAGGCCTTCCATTTACTTTAGTGTAAGTTTGACAGATTTTTCTCAACTATTAGTTGCAATATGTCATTGTCCAGGTACTGTCTACAATAATCAACATATTTGTAGCTGCTAGTGTCTGTTGGAGGCAGTGTTGATTGGGAAACTGTTACTGAATCTGGGTTTGAAGATCTTCTTTGCCAGTGGCACCTTGGTGCAATCAGAAGAGGAACCTACAATTTCAAATAGATTAATTTAATATATTTGAGTACATGTTGATTCTTTGTTATCTGTCCATACATTAGCACTTATTACAGAAAGAGTAAAATCTTTGCAAGACTCTGGGATGGTAAAATTATTGTTTAATTGTTGTTCTATAAATATGTTACATCAGATTCCTTCTCTGATTCTTCACTGTCAGATTCGTTTTCATTTATACTCTATAGCAGTGGTGGAGTCACTATTGTACTGGTGTTACCATTTTCTGAAACATCATCACCATCAGAAATACCTCCTTCAGACTCATAGCAGTCTAGGAATTCCTCCAGACAAGGTAAAATTTCATCATCTGGAATTATAGTAATTACCACTATTCTATTTTAATGTTATGGTCACTATTATGATTATTAACAATATTAGTAACATATCATTAATGAATGTACTGTTTCATAAATTAAACAAACAGTTTATCTATATGAAACAGTAATGTAAAATTTTACTAATGAGATCAGTTAAGATGAGTCTCAAATACAGGGTACTGAACCTCTTGATTGTGAAGGCCATTACCTCAAGTAAAACTGAAAACAAAATTGTTCTATTCTTCTTAAAATAATCCTCAGACATTTATAAATAAGTCTTGCTTTGTTATATGTGCTAACACTAAAGTGATATCTTGTAATTCACACTTACGTCAAAGGTTGTTTCTTTCATGGCATGAACTGGTTGCAGTGATTTTCTAAAACTATGGTTTAGAGAGGCACTGTTAACAGAAAAGATCAGTTTCAAGTACACAAAATGCTTCCTAGATGTCACCAGCAACTGTTGATCACGGAAAGAAAGACTATTTCATGCTGCCATCTGGCGGAGACTTTTTTAAACTTGAAGTGCAGTATACTGTACCAGGGGTCCCAGGAGCCTAAGACAATGACCAAGCAGATATTGGAGGATTATCAAAAAGTTTTAAGCACGTTGCTTTGTGTGAGTTTGCAGTCCTTGTGAGTCTGTGTCTCAGTATATCAAAATTCAGTTTGCCTCTGGTATTGTGAGGGTGTATCATCTCACTGGTGGTGGACTCTTTTTTGTTGCTTTTGACATAAAGCAACACTGTGTATGTGAATGGATTAACAGCAGTTGGTATCTGGAGCTTGATAATCAGAGGACAGCAGCATTCCTTAGGTGTAACTTTGCTCATTATTCTGATTACTTTTTCTTGTATTTTCAGAAATTCATTGATATAGCTGGAATGTCTCCATAGCAGTATGCCATAGGATAAGAACGATTGAAATAGACCAAAATATGCAACCTTCAGAAACTCACCAGTGACTACAACTGTCAGTTTCCACGTTCCTCCCAGTTTAGTTTCGAGTCAATATAAAAGCCTACCCACTTTACTGATTTACTTTCCACAGCTGTAGCCACACCCAGAATTAGCTCTTGTCTTTTATGAGTATTGCATATGAGTTCTCTGGAAAAAAACCAATTTACTTCTTGTCATAATTTTTCCTGTGTTGCCAGATGCAGTTCTGTCATGTCATGATGGGTACTGAGCAGTGTTGTGTCATCTGCATACCACACTATGGAATCTGTTCCTACATGGTTAGGCAGATAGTTAACTGCAATGATGAACAGGAAGGGACCTAGACTGAGCCCTGTGGCACTCCAGTCCAAACTTCCTTCAAAGAAGAGCATACAGGCTGAATGTTCTCAAAAAATTATCAAACACCGCTTCCCCAGCGCCCTTCTCAGGTTGTGTTTTGTATACAAAGTTTCAGCTGACACAGCTGATCTGTCAATAAATATATTCATCTTTCTGACCTTTTATCCATGTAGCTTGAGACTTGATGCCGGTGAATGTGTCTGACTTAGAGAACCAATCACAGCAGACTGTTAAAATTAAGGGTTCATGGTCTGCTAATGCATCAATAACAAGTCTAAAAACATACATATCTCTAGTAAAATTAACTATAATGTTGTCCAAACAGGCACTATTCCATTTGGACCTGTAACTTGTACAATATAGATTTAGAGACCTTAATATATTAAAAATGTTCTTGTAACATGATCATTCTTGTTGATCATTTCAATGGTGTTCAGTGTTGAAATCGCCACAGATGACTTTTATCTTAGTTTTCAAAATTCTTCTCATAAGCAGTCCAAATCTTTCAAAAAGTATATTTACATCTCCTCCTGGAGATCTATATAAACTAACAATTATGGTATCGTCTGCACTGACTTAAACAGCTAAATTAGGTATCTAGTTCAGTATAGTAAGAGCTAGCATCTATCTCAGAAAACATTACATAATCTCTAACAAATATTAGTGCACCTCCATTCTGTTTTCATGTCCACATGTAATGTCACCAACAGTACAAGCGTGAGGAACTAAATATTCTAACTGATCTTCTGTCGTCCAGTGTTCTGATATACAAACAATATCAACATGGTCAATATTACAAAAATGTTCTAATTCTAAAATTTTGTTCCTAATGGAGCAAATATTCGTTTGCACTACAGTAATGGGTTTAGGTACATTATCTGTAAACACTCACCCTTTCAAGTCTTGTTTCTAGTCTCTATCTCAAGGCCAAGAGTTTTATTGCCTGTCGAGTCACTGTATTTTATCGTAAAAAATTCCTTTATTTGCGTCTGCTTTCGTC
Organism: Schistocerca americana; assembly: GCF_021461395.2. NCBI lineage: Eukaryota > Metazoa > Arthropoda > Insecta > Orthoptera > Acrididae > Schistocerca > Schistocerca americana. Next base: position 176,459,021 of record NC_060120.1, read on the forward strand.
TGAAGAGCACTTGTAAGATGAACTACTGAGGGGCTGTCTTCATCTGTGGCCAGTAAAAATCCTCACTTCTTGATGGTGGATGTTTTGCTCTAGCAGGCTGTGTTCTCACTGCACATATTTTAACCGTTGCAGCTGATGATGTAGTTGTATCTGTAGCTGAATATATTGTCACTCTTGATGTTTCTTTTTTCTCTGGTCCTAACTGTGTTGTTTCATCTACTGTCACTGCTCTTGTAACAAATTCTCTCTCAACACTTTCTACTATAATTTATTTATTTAGCGGCTGTACTATCACATTCATGATATTGGACTTGTCAAAGTATAGAATAGTATAAAATCTTATCTTTGGTATCAACACATTTTTATAACAAAAACATCGTTCTGCTTAATTAGATTATAAAGTTATATATGTAAATACAGATAAAATAATACCTAGCAAAACTCCTTGGTTGATTTTACTAAAACTATTAAATACCAGCACTTAAGTTAATTAGGCATAGTAACATATGGCACAAAAGTTGGGTGCATAATTAGATACATACATGGATGAAAGAAGTTTGGTTTTATCTAGGAATGGTTTGATAATAATGAATTTTTGTTAAGAGAGTTATGAAGCAGACCTACAAATTTGAGCAAAACTCCAGGTATTCATTTAATGCTGTAGAATCTGTTGTTTATTGGAAGAATTGTAGTTCTTTTTTCAATGTACTAATATTTGGTATTTTTAAACGCCATCTGGCAATGTACTGTACAGAATTTTTGGTTTGTAAACAGCACTTTCCTGATATATTGATTTTATGTGCACATCCTTATGATAGTCATTCCTGTTCCTTGTTTGATAATTGTGGATCTCACTATTCAAAGCTGAAACTTGATGGTTTTTAATGAAGCAGATGCTTTCAAATATAAGTATAGATGGTAAGGCCATGATTTTTAATTCCTTAAAGATGCCTCTACATGGTGCTCTGTGAGCAACATCAGTTATTAATCTTACAGCTTTCTTTTGGAGTTCAAAAGATTGCTTTGCAAAAGAGGTATTTCCCCAGAACACTATACCATACTTCAGAAGACTATGCGTGTATGTGTAATAAGCACTCAACACTGTTTTGGTATTGCAGCAGTCTTTAAGCACCCTTAATATTAACAGTACTTGCTTAATTTTTTGTTAAGCATTTCTACATGTTTTTCTCACCTTAGATGCTCATCCACCCATAATCCTAAAAATGTTATGTGATTATTTTGCTGAATTTGGCTATTCGATAGTGTGAATTTTACATTGGTCCTATTTATTTTATTCCTTCCATTTTCATGTTTGCCTAGACGATTATTAATAACTTTCTTCACATATATCATTTTGTTGTTGCCCTTTCTGATATATGATTCTTTGCAGCAACTATAGCTTCCCTGTGCTTTTTCCTATTACACTTTACATATGGTTTCAAGGTAGTATTTTGCTTTACACACTTATATAGCATTCTTAGACTTTTTGATGACTCATTGATTTCACTTGTTATCCATGAATTTGATTTTTTTGTTTACTTTCATTCTCTTCAGAGGGAATGAAATATCATAACAGTATTTATAATTCGACAATAACTTGGTGAATTTTATATCTACAGAACTATTGCTTTGCATGTCCCAATTTACATTTTTAACATATGATTAAAGACCCTAATGTTGTCATCATTAATTAATCTTCTCTCTATATATCTCCTGTTGTTACTTTTCTCATAAGATTTCCCTAAGTCAATTTAACTTCTTGAATGTCAGAGAAACCTGTATACAATACCCCAAATTTAAAGCCACATTTTGATTTGTCAATGAATATTTGGTCTGTAGTACTTTCACTTCTGCTGTCATATCTGGTGGTGTCTTCTACTTACATGTCCCCATTTATATTTTCAGTAGATTAACCAGTTACTGCTCTTTTTACAGTTGTCCTTGAAATTAACATTGGAATCCTCAAGCACAATTATATACTTCGAGTGACTATTTAGATAGTTCAGAAGATTTTCAAAGTTTTCAGAGAACAGTTCAAAATTGCCAGATGGGGACCTATATATACATGCAATTATAATTTTACTATCTGTTAGTTCAGATAAACAACATTCAAAATCTTTTTCAAAACAGCAGACATTTTTAAACCTAATTTTCTTTAATTTAATACCTGTTCTTACATGTATACATGTTCCATCCACTCTGTATGTTTCCTGCAAAAGCTGCTGATCAACTGGAAGTCTGAAATCCCAGCTGCGCATTTTTGTATTTCTTGCAACCAGTGTTCAGTTACACACAAGATAGAAATCTCCTTCAATGAACCATTCAGAAGGACCTCTAGCTCAATCCCAGCTGCACATTTTTGTATTTCTTGCAACCAGTGTTCAGTTACACACAAGATAGAAATCTCCTTCAATGAACCATTCAGAAGGACCTCTAGCTCATATAGCTTACTGGTTAAGCCCTGTACATTATGATATAGGAGAGTTAAAGAATTATACAGTTCAATGAGAGGTATATTTCTTGCCTGGTTAATTCATTAAAGAGTAGGCTCTAGTCTTATTTTCGTTTCTATCCTGATTTTCATCTCCTGCGCTTCTTCATGGTTGTTTTCTTCTGCAGTGGATTGGATCATAAAAAATCATTCATATATTGCTTGGATACTAACTTCTGCCTGGTACTTCGTTGTGATCTGTTGTTTTTAACTTCTGTCCACTCTGGTATGGCTTCCTCCTCAGTCTTTTTACATGGTGATACCGTCTTCTGTGCTGGTTCCCTGCCATTTGTTCATTCCACTGAAAGCGTATTTACTGTTAACATTTTGGTTTCTTCTTCTATTATTTTAGTATACTGTGTTGATATTGTCTTCTGTGTTGCTTCCTTGTCACTTTTTCATTCCATAGTATGCATATTTATTGTTCATTTTTTGGTTTCGTCTTCTGTTGTTTTCCCATATTGTAAGCATATAGTTTCGGTGAGTGACTGATCTGCCTGTTCCAAACATTAAACACAGATCAGTGACAGAGGGGGTGAATCGTGGCTGAGTAATGAAGGTTCCTGCAAAGTTTTTCTTTTACTTTCAGCACCAAATGTATCCCATGCTTCGTATAATCAATCCTGCATAAAAACAGATTAACATCCAGTATCTTAGCGTGACTGAACTGGGCAACATATTCCATAACGAATGTGTTCATTGTATATATTTTGTCGTTCCAGTCTGCTCTGTCAAATCTGTAGGGTAATGTACCAGAATCACTTTAGTGTTTGTAGTTTTTGTGACTAGCATGTTCACAGCACGTTGGTAATTCTGGATATCTGATTCTACATCATTTGTTCCAGCCAGAACAATAATACAGTCAAATTTACTTAAGTTCTTTACCTTATCTTTAATATTATTAACAACATATTTAAATTGTGCATTAGGTTTGATAAAGTACATCGCAAAATATCTTGACGGAAGTGTCTGATTTAATAAACTAGTGCCGTATCGTCCATGACTATCAGATAGAAATAAAATCTTGTATATGCACGCTTTCCAGTACTTAAGACTTTCTTGTAGCTGTCGTTATTTATTTTACAGGAGCTACTAAACACATTACTTCTTGACGATGCAAGAACACTTTGTTTAATTTTGGAGTTTTCGTAATTTCTGGCAGATAACACATCATAGCAGTTGCTGTGCACTAAATTTACGCAGCTTTCACACTTTTTTTTTATTTCCGGCACTCTGTGAACTGTTTATGTGCAAATCTTTTGTCAACTTATCCGAAAAAGTCGAGTTTTCTTTCGTCGTTTACTGCTTCAACATGAGCTCACGTTTTTCTGATGTAAGTTTACTAATATCCACTTTCAGTTCACTGATGACGAGCTGTAATTTAGAAACATGGTCACTTAGTTTCGATATTTCACGTTTATATTGTACACACACTTTCTTTTTACTAGCAAAATTGGCGCTTTTTGACGAGATACACGATAGACTTTTACAGTGGTCGCCATCTTTACAAAACTTTTCTTTTTGCTCTAGTAATGCTGTAGCAGGATTTGTTCATGGGGAAGATAATTTGCACATCTCCTTTACAGTTGGCAGTGAAATTTTGTCACATTTCTAACATTTAGAAAAAGCACATGTCACTGACACTTTGATTTTCTGGCTTAGTGATTTGCCCCATTTATTTAAATGCATTGTGTGTGTTGTGAAGTGCTTTCTTTCCAAATCATCAACAAGGAGAAAAAAAAGCAGTTGAGGTGGTTATCCGATCTTTCTGTAACTCATGTTTGCCTTTTGAATCTATTTATTAACACAAGAAGATTCTAAAGGTTCATGCCTCTGTGGCATCCCTAACACAATTGTTTTTTGGTCACCTAATGTGCACACTGCATCTCTTACGATCCTGTTTGTTACTTTTAGATCATTTCTATACGCATCAATTGAGACACCTAAAATTACAATACAATGATTTTGCGACCACAACTGTTGATTTTATTGTGTTTAGAACTTCTTGCAAACTTGCTCCAGGTTTCATGACGCTTGTAATATTTAAATTTTGCTGATAACGAAGAATTCCCACGAGTCCTGTTCCGTAGCCGTCAGCAAGCAAAACTGCACTAATACCGGAATTTTTTGTGCCACTTTGTTTGCATTAACGAGACAGGCGGATTTTATTGGCGTGTTGCGCATTTTACTTTTTGTTCCTGGAGATTCAGATCGATATACTTCGTCTGTGTTGATAAACTCATCAGTTTGTTCCCCATCCATAATAAGATATTGGAATCGATTTCTTAAAGGAACTTCAAATTCCTTTGAAATATGTTTAGATTTTGCGCATTTCTTTGGATCGCTGTAGGTCTGAAACTATCCGAGTTCTTCATGTGGTGGTTCAGCTAGGCTTTTAACCATGTCTTCCAGCAACAGAACATGTTTTCTAGTGTCTTTCAGTTCTTTCTGTTATGTTTCTAGTACTTTTTAAGTTCACGATTAGGATGGCACATTTAAGTTGCGGATAAACGACCGTTACACTTAGTTCCACAAGCACACGATGTTTTCATGATCTACTTTCACGAAGCAATGCAAATGATACCATATATGCATCACTGAACATATTCTAACACCACTTGATACGATTTTGTTGCATAATATACACTTTATAGATGCTCAATACGCGCGATTTACTACTGCACCTATACAAGTCGCCATCTTCTAAAAGTTTTTCTTCGGATTACTTCAAGCAACAATAACTTCCAGGTAGTACTCCATATTGACTGTACGACCATACGGCAGCAACTCATAACGCATTATCCCGCTGTAGTAAAAGAAAACAGTGAGACGAATCTTCACCTGTGAACGAACTTGTCGAATTTTTTCCGATCAGGATTCTTGTGACAGTTTCCATTTCGACGACTGGGCCATGGTTCGACGTCATACCTATATGCCCATGTTTCGCCACCTGTTATAAACTTTTTTGGAAGTTCTGCATAGTTGTCGACTTCATCCAGCAACTCATGATCGCTGTCAACGCGACGTCGTTCTTGATCGAAACACAACTATTTCGGGACAAACTTTGTGGCAACACGTTTCACGTCCAAAACATCCGAAAAAATTGGCTGGCATGAGCCGAATGAGGACACCATCAGCAATCTCTCTGATGGTGATTCAGCGATTTTAGAGAACCATTTTCTTTAATTCTTCCACATTGTCGTCAGTAGTTGATGTGCTAGAGCGCTCAGGGCGGTCGTCGTCTTCATCAGCGTCTTCTCGATTCTCTTTGAAACGTTTTATACCACTCGTGAACTCTTGTCTTAGTAGATCCACACAGTCAACATTTCACACACACAGTATTTCATTTTTCAAGCTAAATTTAATGCATATTCTTTGATCTCCCTTTTTCGAAAGCAAAAATCCGTCGAGCCTCGAAAACACGTATAACCCTTCCACCTGAAAACAATAAGGTAAATATTCCAAACAGCTGAAAATGAAAACGTACCGGTACGTCAGGAACATTTATAACAACAAGATTAAAAAATTTTGAAACGTGAATGCACAAAGTCCACGGAATTTAAAAATTCCCTTTACTTTTTGATCGCAGCTCGCACATTGGGAAAAGATTTTGGGTTACCCAACAAGCCGGTCAGCTAAATTACAGTGTGCTTCAAACGTACAATGGATAAACTAAAAGTCAGAAACAACTTAATGAAGAGCTTTGACAGAATTAGAGGTTCAAGGCAAGGAGATGGCTAACCAGCACAATTTTTCGCCTTACAATGGAGAAGAATATGCAAGAAACTTGTTGAAATTTTACTGGAATACAAATTAGAGGCAGTGACATCACACATTAGGTGCTCACTGGTGATGTGATACTGATGAAGGAGCTGATTTGAATGAGTGGAGCCATGAAGGGAACAGTAAGCAAGAGTGAACTGTTTATTAATGAAGCAAAGACTGAGGACTCCATAATCAAACAAACACTAAACAATGAAGTGGGCTGAGTTCAGTGAATTTATCACATACAACATTTCAATGTTTAAATAGTGGTATCTGCATACGACGTTTAGAGTTCAAGACAGGATCCAAGCTAGAAACTGCAGTAATTATATTTTCAACCAACTTCTGAAATCACATATCCTGCAACACAATTCAAACTCCAGTGTATAAGACACTGGTACGGCCTAAGGTATTATAAGGATGTGAAATTGTGGAACACTTGGGAAAAAAACCATTTTTGAGAGGAAGATTACAATTAAAAGCTTAGGCAGTGTCATAATTTGAGCTTGAGTAGTTATACAGAACTGGAAACAACAGATCTAACAATGTGTAAATGCTCTAGATGGGCAGGAGCTTGTGGTTTGAATGAATGTCTCAAATTGGTGTTTAAAGCTGCTGAGTTTCATTCCGAGAGAAAGGAGACCATCCAGCGTGAAAGGAGACCATCCAGTGCAGCAACAAAAAGATGGAGTGAGGAATCTGGGAAACTGAAACAAATGTTGAAAGTTTAACACAGTAGGACAAGGTACTACATTTAGAAACTGTGTGTTTCAATAGAGGCAGTGTAATTGATGGCACACAACTACTAAGAACTTTATTCATCCTGTATGTGAGAATGAGAGCAGTTAGCAACTTCCAACAGACTGTACACACAATTTCAAATCTTTACGAAACTTTTTCTTGCTGACAGCTCACCCAAAATGATGAAAGGAAAAAAAGTTTATTGCTTACTACATTTTTTCTGTACATATAGTAAAAGTTTAGTCATGACATCTTAATTTATTATTTCTTTACTATCAACTCTATTCACAACACACTTTCCACACAGTATCAACATACGTCACTGAATGTATCTGCAAAATTATGTTACTGCAGACAACACATAGTTCAGGAGATATGATGTCATAAACACTGGGATGTGTGAAAAACTAACTTTTGCTTAAAACTGTATGCATATTACTCAGACTATATTCATCCAGTGTTTCATAATGAGAACACTTTGTGACTTCCACCAATCTTTAAGCATAATTTCAAGCCTTTTCTAAAATTTTTCTCACTTACATGCTTAATACCAAATATTAAACATGTTAACTCATTTGTAATCAACCGTGGGAAGCTGTTTTATACATGGGACTTTGACTTTTTAAAGAACTGGGTATTTACTGGTATCTCCTAACTGAGGAAAACATGATTTGAAAGCGATTCTGATACCACTGTTGAACATCATGCAGACCCGTGATTCTAGAACTGCTTTGATTTGGCTTATTAATTCACTAACAGAGTGAAGTCTAATGTATCTGCTAATCTACTGAGGAAGTCAACTTCAGGCTTCTGAAGAAACCAGTCCATAAGCTGTCTAGTGGTGTGAGTGAAACCTGTTACCTGAAACTGCAATGGCTTACCTCACGCTTACATTACCCTGTGATCTTGCAATGTTATTTGCCTAGACAAATGTATTCAAGAAATTTTATTGCTCTACATTTATTTACTTTTTGGTGTTGCGATTTTTTTCTGTCTTTGTATACCTCATGAAATGACAAGACGAGAAAATCTGAGTAGTTACAGTTCACATGGAAGTATAGCATCATCACTCTTTCAACACACCATCTCTTAACTGAACACAAAAGGGAAGAAATGATAGTGGAACTAGAAGTATCCTTCACCACATACGGTAAGGTCACTTGCAGAGCAGAAATGCAGGTAAAAACAAAGAAATCTTTTCTGCAACAGTAACTACGTTAACATGCAGTATTGCTACTCCTAGCTGTCACCAAGGAAGTTGGCGCAATGTTTAGCTCACCGAACTCACATTCAGGGGTGGTGGTTCAAATTCCTGTTCTGCCACAGCAACTAAGCTTTCCTGTGACTTCTGTAAATGTCTTATGATGAATGTCAAGTTGGTTTTTTTGACAGCGAGTGGCTGTCTTCCTATCCTTTCCCATGCTGAGCCATAGATTTCATCACCAATGAGATGTTAATCCCCAATCATCCTTCCATTTTCCCTAGTTGCCACAGGTGACTGATAGTGACATGGCATGATCTTGTAGAAATGGTTCAAGACCACTATAGGCAGTCTATCTGGATGTTGGGAAGAGGTATTGATGGTTTCTCTTGGTCTATAATTTGTAGCCCTACTGTATCAACGGCATGTTCTTTACGATACCTAGTCAACTACAACTGGTGGGATGCAGCTTCACCTGTTTCAGATTTATCTAGCAGATCGGTTCAATGGGATGGACACTATCAACAAGGAGTACGAATTCTGATCCAACTGTACCACTGAAAAGTTTCACAAGTGTTTGCAGCACCTCATATTCATAATTTTGAACCCTAACAGTAGTCCTCTGGCCACCAACAGAGATGTGCTCTTATGCACACCTATCTAATGTAATGCTTCCTTTAATTGTATTACTTTCCACATCTAAAAATACTGTGTTTTCTTTTTCCATTTCTGAAACAATAATTTCTTGCTGATCTGTTGATACTACAACTATTAAGTCCTGATGCTGCTGCTGCCTGTATAGAAATTTAACAACCTTACACTCATATGTTATCTTTCTCTTGTCCTAATCTGTAATTGATACATTTCATGTTAGTATATTATATTATGGCCTGTTCTGTAAAGCATGTAAACGTGTCAATTCTACAAAATTGTTTTAAATTGTGTGAAATGTTGTATTAATAGGAAGACCAGAATAAGGAATTGGTAATTAAATGGTCATTTTTGCACGCCAAGCAGAAATCGAAAGTACTGTAGACAAAGCTGAGCGAGGGTATTGAGAGACATGAACTGAATAGCTGTTTGCAGATAAAAACTGATGATATTGCCACGTGGTATCATTGAGTAGTAGTAGTAGCAGTTATATTCATCTATAGATTACTTTTACATGGATATGGGACATGCCATGGTATTACAATTTAAGAAGAACAAAAATTATGTGATTCATTTATATGGGCATTTACATACTTACAGGTTTAGTTAGATAAGGATGGAACAGGTAGTTGGCCATGGCCTTATAGTAGGAACCTTCCCAGCACTTGCCTGAAGTAAGAAAATCTAAATCAGAAAGGCTAGATGAAGATTTGAGCCTCCACCCTACCAAACACAAAGCAGTCTGTTTAACACATTGACTGCCACGTGAGTTAAATATAACAGGAAGTGTTCTCTTCGGGCCACGTGAAGTAAATACAATGCACAGTCATTTTTCCATTTAAAGTCCCATGGTGCAATTGTAACTCACAGGAGCATGCTGTGAATCAGTGTTATAGTAGGTTATGGCCCCAGTAACAAATCATGTTCGTGACCTCCAGTTTTCAAGAGTTTAAGAGTAGTTATTGACATTTGAATTCGTGAGTTATCTATAACTCTCATGGCTCAGTCGTATTGGACTTTTCTTCTTTTTATTATTTAGTTTGACATATTACTTACACAGTAAATTACAAATCACATGCAGTTTTATTTACATTCTTCAACTCTAATTGCAACAACAGTGAAACTGAAAAATTTGGGTCATTCCACTTTGTTTCTCTAACACCTGTATGCACTGTGCTTTATGAAAAAACACTCTATGCAAAAATATGAATCACAATTTTTACATTTACATGCAGTTTGTTTGCATTTCTTGACAGCTTACTCTCGTCCAAATTCATTCTTCATTTTTTCGTAGTACATTGTACACCTATGTCTGGCTGCTCCCATGTTCACAAGTGCACAATCTGCAGGTAACACAGTTGCTTTGGTGAGAGATGTCTCAGGCTCATCGGCATCTTCTGTATGGAGTAGTCTGAAAGTCACTTCCTCTTTGAATTCTGTGATTGAGGTCTTCTTGTTTTTGATGTATCGGTAAATCACATGAGCATTTACCAGTGTTGACCCTGTCAACAATTCAATTGCAAGCTTCCTGTACTATTTCACACCCTGCCTTAGACAATGTGAGTATGACTTTATTTGGTCAGAAAGATGTATAAAAGACTTTGACTGATTATAGTCAATTATCATTGCTGGTTTTTTCTTTGTGCCCTTCCTGGTTTGAACTTCTGCTTCTTCTTCTCCATGAACAGTACTCAGCATCAGAACATCCCTTTTATCTTTCCGTTTCAGACTACTACACCTGTGGTACTTTCCTTTGCTTTGTGTTCCCCCTTCTTCAGCTTTGCCTGTACAACATCTTGAGGATTCAGTTTTCTGTTTGATCTTATAGTCCCAACTAAATGTGTTGATTGTTCAAGAAGCTGGTGTGCTAGATGAACACTTGTGTAAAAATTGTCTTTATATAAGATTCTGCCCTCATTTAGTAATCCACTCATAAGGCTCCTAACAACAGAACTAGCAAGAGGAACACCAGGATTCACCATTCTCCCCACAGTAAACTTTCATATTCCAGGTGCAGCCACAATTTAGACAAAGTTTGAACATTTTAATTCCGAATTTATGGCGCTTATTCTTTATATACTGAATGAAACTTAGTCTTTCTTGAAATGGCACAAGTGTTTCGTCAATGCAAACTTCTTTCTCCAGCACAACTGCACTTTGAAATCTCTGCAGTAATTTATCAATTAGAGGTTGAATTTTGAATAAGTGGTTTCCTGGTGAGCACTGGTTGTTATTGGAAAAATGCCACATACGTAAAAGCAGTTCAAAACGACTGCATGACATAACATTTTTTACATTGTTGTGGTAGAGCATATTTCTTGACCAATAATTTGGAATCCTTGGTTTTACATTTAGTGACATCTATAACAAAAATCCTAAAAATTGTTCAATTTCAGTTTTGCTGACATCAGTCCACTTTTTCAGTTGTGAATTAACGGTTACTGAATGACTTTCTGACACTTGTTTTGCATGCAAATTAGTTTGTTGAGTCACATATTCTAAAATTTCATCAGTTACAAAATATTTGAAGAAATCATATGGTGTCTTGCCTTTGAGAGTTAGTGCAACAGAACCATTTATACCAGAACTGGGATGAATAAATGTAAAGTTTTTCATATTTTTACCCCTAACTGGCCCCCAGACAATCTAATTTAAATTTGTTCTAAGTGTGTCATCTTCATCTTCAGAACTTTGATATTACACTTCCTTCAATTGAACCTGAATCAACTGTAGTAGTTATGGCACTAATATGGTTAGAGGTGCTTTGTTGCCTGGTTTTTACAGCTGTGAAGTCTGGTTCTTTGAATGAATGTGGATGTAAAACTCTTCTTCCTACCTTCACTGATGTGATTCCATCATCAGAACTTCCGGTTTCACTTCTGGTCTCCTCTGGTAAAAATTCGTCTGAGCTATCGCCAAATAAAGACACAGAATCCTTATTATTTATGTCCATAACTTCATCTAAAAGCTGCTGTACATGCCTTTGTTCATCTTAATAACTTCTACGAGACATTTTCTTCTGCCACAATATCACTTTGTTATGGAGGAAACAACTCTGAATAAAGACTGTAGCAACACTGCAGGAAAGCAATAATGGAACTGTACACAAATAATGCTGTGGAATGAAAAACTGATAGGAGTACAAACCTAAAATTATTAGCAACATAGCAAATGACACACCTGGTACCTTTACCCTGGGGCCATGTGAATCATATGTAACTCACACAAAAAATTTAACAAAAGGTACTAAAATGCCATATTTTCACTTTAGTTGCACTTACCAAGTTTACTTGGTGCAAACTAAAGCAGGACATCGAAAAACAGTAAATGGCCCCAAGGGGTCGGTAACCCAACTATACCGAGGCAGTCAATGTGTTATAGCAGTGATAGCTACTTTGATTTACCCTAGCGCACAACACTGTTTTACAAAGAAATCTCAGTCACTGCAAACACTATATACACATTGTTTCACAATGCAACACTACATACACAATCAGCTGATGTCAGGACCGTAGCGACATTTCTAGTTTCCATTTTGTGTTTATGTACTGCGACTTCTCATTTACTATCTTCAAAAAGTGAGTAAGCATACATGATCAATGGGATCTTGAGCACAGAATGAGCATAAGGTGCCAGTAATACACACTGCATGACTTTAACTGGGAAAACTCTTACTCTATGTTATCTAAGAAATCTTTCACTGCTTAACAGATACTTTTAACTACCTTTTTAATTAAGTTTGTTCTAATCTTCCACTTTCTATTTTTTTTCTGCCTTTGTCCTGTGGCACTGCAGGGTTTGGACGGTTATTTACAGATTTGGTGTGGTTTGTTTAAGATGTGGCCAGAAGCCCTTCCTTTTGTCACTCTGTTAGCCTTAAGGACGGGATATGTGTACCCCCAATTGCCTGCATATGAAAGTGAGTGAAATTTTTCTAAATGTTTGTGAGAGATGGGACTTGTGTATCAGCCTGGTGTTCACCTAGTGGAATGTGGGAAACTGCCTACAAACTACATCCAGGTTGGCTGGCACACCTCCTCAACCCAGCAGCAGCACTTAAAACACGTACAACTATCCAGGCAGGTACCATATTTTATAGACTATAAGATGCACTATTCTCATCAAAAAATTGCCTTCAATTTTCAGGTGCATCTTATACTCAAAATTAATATAAAAATGTCGAGTATTTGATTTAAAATTCCGGCCAGCCTTAAAAATGGCCAAATATTTGATGCCACGGGAAACCTATCTCTATCTGGCAGCATTGCATTCAACTGGCAGCTGCAGTGTATCGATTCGATGAACATAAGTTGTGGGGATTCACAAGCTTGCTAACACTGTCTCTCTCCCTCCCCCCCTTCCCCCCACCCGCCCTCACAAACCCAGAACACTGTCTAGCCCATGATGTGTCATTGCAGTCTTGGTGCCAGTGAACTTGAACTGAAAGTGATTTGTGTTACTGGTAACAGTACAATATTTTTGTTGGTAGCTAGTTTCATAATGGACAAAAAACAAAACGTATTCATATGATGCGAGCTGTAAATTGAAAGTAGTAGATATGGAGAAGAGCATGGAAACATAGCAACATTTCAGCCTTCCACCAACAGAAAAAACCATTCACAATTGGCGGGCTAGTACAAAAGGACTGAAAAAAATGAGGAAGACTAAATGTGCAGATCAAGGACTCAATGTAAAATGGCAACAACTAGATGATGATGTATTGAAATGGATTCAAGGACACCATCAAAATGGCATTGGAATTAATACAAAAATGATTCAAATACACACTCATAAGCAAGTGTGACAGTGGAACTTAAGAGACTTTAAGGGTGGAGTTGGTTTATGAAGCATCATGGACTTGTCATGTGAACCAAAACTAAAATATCTCATAAAATGCCACAAGACTATGAAGAGAAAATATTATCTTTCCATTCCTTTCCTAGTGGAACTAAGTCAAATAGCAAATATGGATGAAACTCCCCTGGCATTTGATGTGCCTTGTAACAGAATTGTTACCATGAAAAGTGCTAAAAATGTAACTAGGAAAACAAGTGGACATGAAAAAATGCCCTACACTGTTGTCCTTCCATGTTGTGCTGATGGCACTAAACTTAATCCAGTGATCACTATCAAACGCAAAACACTGCCAAAAGCTTCTGGAACACTGACAGGTGTTGTTCACATACATGACATGGGTTGGATGGACAAGGCTGGTAATAATGTATGGACTAACAGATTTTGGGAGAGAAGGAAAGGTGCTTTATTGGAGAAGATTTCTCCTCCTGTGCTAGATCAGTTTAGTAGTCATTTGAAAAATTCTGTGAAAGAGAAATTTAGATAGAGAAATACAAAGCTTGCTGTTATTCCCAGAGGACTTACTTCACAGTTGCAACCTCTTGATGTCTCATTAAAGAAACCATTGAATGTGTACTTGAGAGAGGAATGGAACAAATGGACGATGGATGAAACCCAACACGAATTCACACCAAAGGGAGCTCTAAAACAACCTACAATCAAACAAGTGTGTCAGCAGATAAAAGAGTCATGGTCTAGAGTGAGAGGAGACATTATTGTTAAATCTTTCAAGAAGTGATGGCAGTGAAGATCTTATTATATATGAAGAGGACAACAACAATGACGAAGAGGAAGAAGAAGAAGCAGAAAGTTAAGATGAAAATTTTCAGGGATTTTAAAGGTTAGTTTGATTTTATAAAGTAAGAATTTTTTTAGTCTGGCTTTCCAATCTAATAATAAAAATGGTAAAAACATTACTTAAAAAAAAACAGATTGTTAGTCATCATGCTCACGTAGAGAACAGCACAATGGTTGCAGCTTACTTTGTAGATAATTTGACTGCTTTTACAGGTAGCTATGCCTTTGATACAATATGAGATGCCTGTGACTGGAGTAGGCGGTGGTAGAAGGATGTACGAGGCAGGTCTTACAGATTGGTCTGTTGCAAGGATATAAATTATGAGGCAAGGGTGGATTAGGGATGGTCAAGGATATTGCGTAGGTTTGGTGGATGGTGGAATACCAGTGTGGGAGGGACAGGAAACATAGCAGTGTAAGTTAATCCAGATGAATAGGAAGATCAAACCTGTATTGTTCAGTTACAGTATTACTGGTGTCCTGCTTAGTCATTTAAATATTTTGGTGTAACATTGCAAAGCAATATGAAATGGAACAGGCATGTGAGAACTGTGGTAGGGAAGGTGAATGGTTGACTTTAGTTTATTGGAAGAATTTTAGAAAAGAGTGGTGTACTCATAAAGGAGATCGCATACAGGACAATGGAGCAACCTGTTCTTGAATACTGCTCAAGTGTTTGGGATCTGTAGCAGGTTGGATTGAAGGAAGACCTCAAAGCAATTCTGAAGCAGGCTGCTAGATTTGTTACCAGAAGGTTCAAGCAACACGTAAGTATTATGGAGAGGCTTCACGAACTCAAATGAAAATCCATGGAGGGAAGGCGACATTCTTTTTGAGAAACACTATTGAAAAAATTTAGAGAACTGGCATTTGAAGCTGACTGCTGAACGATTCTCCTGCTGCCAAGATGCATTGTGTGTAAGGACCACGAAAATACGATATGAGAAATTAGAGTTCATACAGAGGCATGTAGACAGTCATTTTTCCCTCACTCCACCTGTGAGTGGAATATGAAAGGAAATGACTATTAGTGGTACAGGGTACCCTCCATCATGCACTGTACGGTGGATTGCGGAGTATCTACGTAGATGTAGGATATTCATTTTGAGGCATGACAAGAGGTAGTCGAAACCCCGTCGGAGAAGGTGATTTGGTTATGGCAGTCCTGAATGGTAGCGCCCAGGACGTCTTTACAGTTTCAAATACAGCAGTCCCTTGCACTTACCTGGCGAATTTATGACCTGTCACATCTGCCAATTTGCACTCCACCAGATCTCTCTTCTTCTACAGAATCCTGCCCCTCATGTTTAAAAATTTCTGCCCGAAGAAGGAACCACTGGCTGTGTGTGTTCTTCTGCCGCCTCTTGGTGAGTAGATGTTTTTCTTTATCCAATTACATTATATTTTCATAAACTGATCGTTTTTGTTGATGTAAAAATAAAGAAGCAAGTCATGATGATTGTCCAAAACTTTTTTTGTGTCGTGCTGGGACACACACTCAAATCGTTGCCATTTGTGGGCAGCATGAACTTGCCCTATGGAGCAGTCCTCATGGTTTGACTTGCGCTTCACATTTTTAGTAATTTCTCATCTTAACTTTTAAAATCAAGAGGCTCTCCCAAGGTGCAGCATGATTAGCACCAGTGGGTTAAGGAATAAGCAATGAGTTTCACTTAAGCACAGTCTCAGATTATCGCTAAGAACATATATTTTTATTTCTTAGTAGAATATTTGCTGTAATGACATTTGCGATATTTTAAAACTTCTTACATAGCCAAATGTTTTGATATATCTTTTATCCAGAGCTGTTAGTCTGCCTCATCTTGGGAGAGCTTCTTTTGAATTTGGAAAATATGAAAAAAAAACTAGAGGAAAGTTTAGGATTTAAGTTGGTCTATGAGGTGCATTTGAGCAGTGTTTATTAGTGCACTGCCCACAAAATGCATGGATCTTGGTTCAAATCCCCATACAACACAGTTTTGAACTTTGCACCAATGTTTATTAATGACAAATATTTATATGTCACAAAATAATAAACATTAAATGAACCTTTCATATGTAAAATTCCTTGGTTACAGAAATGAATGAGTAATTGTCAATTTCACTGCAGAGTATAGTAGACATACCAAATTTTATTCTTCAGGGTCAATAAAAAACAAGAATTTTTGTGATTTAAAAATTCATGAATTCATTATTTATGAGATGAAAATCTATACCGATTTGCCAAAAAATAGAGATACAAAAAAGACAATAGTATTAATTGTGAACTTTATATAGAAACAACTGGAAGAAGGAAATACTGAAACTGTAAAGCAGTATTTATAGAACTGCTACAATGATGCTCCCTCCAGATCGTAAATATTTTCACTGTCTTTTGTCTTTTCAATGTTTTATGTCTCTATAAAAATATGTGTTATATACAATCAGAGACCAAAATTATTATTATTATTATTATTTGAAGACTATCAGTTTCTAAGAACAATAGTATTGCTTACTAATAACACCTGTTGGCTACCATTTGTAAAAAATAATGTGGTGTGCCAGTAGAAAGGAGTTCAACTTGCCAATTACAAGTTCAGTGTTAACACATTTTCCATCAAGGAATACAGTGATAGTTTCTTTATAGATGATATTTTATCTACAGCAGCTCCGTTTAAAACTTCAACTGCTTGTCACAGATTCACTGTGAGTTGAAAACGTTAATTTAATTACTGGTATCTGCAAAATATAGAAAGTGGTAAGAAATAAATATTACATCAACATAGTAATATAATATAACAGAAACAAATTAAGACTCCATTCCTGGTACATCAAAGAGGTATGTTCATGATGTTTATGATTCTTTCCTTGACTGATGTTTATGATTCTTTCCTTGACTGTGTCAGCACTCCATTAATTTGTTAACTGATGTTAATTTTTGAGAAGAAAGATTCCTTTCAAATTACTGTAGTGGGAAGAAAAAATGATGCCATAACACCATAGAAATAAATTAATTTCTATTACATGTTTATTTAAGGTGAAACTTCATAGAGTATCCAACAGTATATGCTTCAAATGTAAGTGCCATTTGTGGAATATTTATCACACTATATGGAAATTGAAAAGGAAAAGACATTAGTTTTTACATTAAAAAACAATTTCCTTTTTTTTTCAAAGCAAGGAATGAAATCTGCATGCATTGCAAAAGCTTTGCTCTTTGCTGTTACTATGATGTTCAATAGCAGGTAAAAACATTATAATATATTAGCATGATGTGTTAACCTTTGAAAGGATCTGTCAAGAGGAATATTTCTCCATATTGATTGAAAGCTGTGTTGAGCCATCTGCAGCTGCTATGATGAATCACTTGAATTGTGCAACCAGTTTCAGTTATAAAAAATCATCACTAGGCATATGTGTTTTTGAACATGATGTACATATAAATTAAATACGATATTGCAGTGCCTGTGTTATTCTGATTATGATGCAAAGTTCCTTTGGACATGCATACATGTTCAAAGGAACAGGCACTACGGCGGCTGCAGCTGTTATGAAATACATTAAATGTACTTGCAATTGTGAATAATGACAACCATCAGCTGTAGAATGTAACGAGGACAGCGCCTTTAGGGAAATATGCATAATGTATGTATGAGCACAGGTCATAGACACATGTTTGATGACACATGGAAGTTTGGGTCTGGCCCTGACTCATGCATGGATAGCCAAATGGTAAGGTGACCGCTCGCTATAAGTGGGAAATCTGGGTTGAAGTCTCGGTCTGGCAAAAATTTTCACTATCGTCATTCCATTCTACAGCTGATGGATGTCATTATTTGCAATTGTGAATATATTTAATGCATATAAATTAAAGTCCCTTTTTGCGGTTTCTGTTTGGGCTAATCTCAGGAACTACTCTAAGGGTTTTGATACAGTCTTAATTACTATATAGACTGATTCTATTCATAAAAGATTACAAATTAGTTCCTCATTCAGATCTCCAGGAGGGGAAAGCAAGGGAGGAGGTGACCATGACAAAAAGATGGAATAACCAATGAAAGGATAACATGCTATGAGCTGAAGCAAGGAACATGAAAAGCTTTAATGTAGGAGGAAAACTACACCATCTGAAAGGAGAAATACAAAGGCCCAACCTAGATTAGTGGGGGTCAGTGAAATGAAATGGAAAGAAGATATGGATTTCTGGTGAGACGAATATGGGGTAAAACCAGCAACAGTAGAAAATGGTATATGGGGAGTAGAGTTCATTATGAATAGGAAAGCAGAGCAGGGAGTGAGCTACTATGAACAGTTCAGTGATAGGGTTTTTCTGATCAGATTTGACAGCAAACCAATATCAACAAAAATGGTTCAGGCATACATGCTGACGTCCCTAGGAGAAGATAAAGAGATAGAAAAAGTATAATTAAGAGGATACTGAAGAGGTGATTCAATATGTTGAGAGAGATAAAATCTAACAATCATGGGGGACTGGAACACAGTTGTAGAGAAAGGAATAGAATGAAGGATTATGAGAGAACATGGGCTTGGTAGTAGAAACGAGAGAGGATAAATACCAATTGAGTTCTTCAATAAAGTTCAGATAGTAATAGCAAATACCCTGTCAAAAATAACAAGAGGAGGAAGTATACTTGGAAAAGACCAGGAGACACAGGAAGATTCCAGCTGGAGTACATCAAAGTCAGACAGAAATTCTGAAATCAGATAATGGATTGTAAGGCATACTCAACTGCAGATAATAATGAAGAGTAGACTGAAATTTAAGAGAACCACCGGGAAGAATCAGTGTGGAAGGAAGTAGGATACTAAAGTACTAAGAAATGATGAGACAAGTTTGAAGTTTTCTAAGGATGTGGATACTGTGATAAGGGAAATCAATGTAGACAGTTCAGTTGAAGAAGAGTGGACATCTCTAAAAAGAGCAATCACAGATGTTGCACAGACGGACATAGGTACAAGGAAAGTACCTGCAAAGAAACCTTGAGCAACAGTAGAAATACTTCAAATTATTGTCGAAAGAAGGTTGTACAAAAGTTCAGGGAAAGACAGGAATGCAGCAATGTGAGTCCCTTCAGAATGAATTAAATAGGAAGTGCAGGGCAGACATGGCAAAATGACTTCAGGTTAGAAGTGAAGAAACTGAAAAAGAAATGAGTGTTGGGAGGACTGACTGAGCATATAGAAAAGTCAAAACGACCTTTGGTGAAATATAGGTGGTAACATTAAGAGTGCAACAGGAAATGGACTGTTAATGCATTGGACAGAGTGGACAGGTGGAAACATGATGATTAGTAGTTGAAGACATTAAAGGTTGAGGTCATCGGTGGAAAGAGTACATTGAAGGCCTCTGTGAGAGGGAAGACTTGACCCATGGCATGGCAGAAGAATAATCTGGAGTCAATATGGAACACACAGATGATCTAGTGTTACAAGTCAGAATATAAAAGAACTCCGGAAGACTTGAGGTCAAATGAGGCAGAAAGGATAGATAACATTCCAGTAGAATTTCTAAAGTCTTTGGAGGAAGTGGCAACCAAACGACTATTCAAGTTGGTTGGCAGAATCTATGAGACCAACAATGCACTATCAGCCTTTCTGAAAAATAACATCCACAAAACTCTGAACACAGCAACAGCAGATAAGTATGAAAACTGTCACACAATAACCTTAATAGCACATGCATCCAAGCTGTTAAGAAGAATAATATACAGAAGAACGGAAAAGAAAATTGAGGATCTGTTAGATAACAATTAGTTTGGTTTTAGAAAAGATAAAATGCACCAGATAGGCAGATTGCACATGATAGTGGAAAAAAGACTGAAGAAAAATCAAGACACACTAATAGTATCTGTCAACCTAGAAAAAGCTTTCAACAATGTACAATGTTGCTATATGTTCAAAATTCTGAGGAAAATACAAAAATAATAAATTTTATAATTATACTGTATTTTGAGAAAAATATGAGTAAGCTATAGAGAAAGTCTGGTTAATATGTAATATGTACAAGAACTAAGAGGGGAAAATTAGAGTGTAAGACCAAGAATAAAATACTCAAATTAAAAAGGGTGTAAAGGCTCATTTACTCTGGGGCAACGTCTTGCAATATTGTGGCATGCCACGGAAATATGGTGTTCATCATCTTGTGGCATGCTACAAGAGGCAACACCTTGTGGCATATGTTGCATGCAGCAGGTTAATTTATATCAAAGCAACAGAATTTGTGCTACACTCAGTCGGTCTTTCAGGAAAATGGGTGATAAAGTGATTGCGGTAGCTGCTTACTTGGTCATCGCACATGCAGCTAACAATAGAAATGAAAATAGATGGAAAACGAAACGATGGTGAACGAGAAGAATATTTAAAGAAGGTGCATGAACTAGTATACCACCCAGGAGACTTAGCAGCAGATTATAGTGCATTATTTAGTAATTTTACGAGAATGTCCCATGAGGACTTCAATTATTTGCTGCCATTAATAAGATCTCTTGTTCTAAGGAAAGATACCAATTGCCAGGACAGTATTTCACCAAGAATTCAATTGGCCACCATATTACGGTTTTAGCCACTGAAGATTCGTACAAGTCACTAATATACTTATTCAAAATGTCATATTCTGCTAATTCCCTCATGTAATTACCAATTTTCTCAGACAAGACGTACTGTCAGAAATGCTTTCAGAATAATGTTGTTGGTTTGTAGAGTATTTAGGAAAAGTTACAAAAGCTTGTGCGTGTCTCCACAATTTTTAAAGGCAGAGTGCAACGTTGAGAACTATTCATTCAACTCCAAGTAGTTTGGACATGGAAGACATAGATAAAGGTTAATTACTCTTTGAGAGTGGAGTGAAGCTACTTGCAACTATACTTTAACAAATTTATCAAAGGTTCCTATGCTGCACAGGTAGTACGAGAGGAATTCAAAGAATATTGTATGACAACACAAGGGCAGGCTGAGTGGCGGGACAGATACCAATAGTATTGTCCTATAACCATGTGTGTTAATTATGTACGTAATACAAAGTATAGTCTTTTAAGTAAATAAATAGAATTATATAAATGAACTCAAATTTTTTAGTTAATTTTTTCCTACAAACTTTTTTGTGTGGTCTCTGTCGCATCTAGAATGAATTTTAATGCTCCCTATACGCGAACTATTTTCTTCCCATATTAGGCACTGAGCTGCTTTTTTTATTCGTCACTCCTGTGTGTACACAGTGAACTGCACTTCTCAGATTTTTAATTTTCTTCCTGACAGCTTTCTCATCAACTTTTTTATATTGAAGCGAGATTTCATATAATGAAACTTTTCACTACATTAGTTTTATAATTACATTCACATACATTCCACAGAACTTCAGCTTGTCTGTAGTCCTCTATGAACGCTAAATACTTCTCGTTTGACCCACTCCATGTTTTCGAATTTACCGCTGCCACACAGAAAATGTCACACATGAACCCACTCAGCTTGGGAGCTAGCTACAGCAGCTTGTGGCATGATGCACACTGATGTCTATGCCTCATGAATCATACGACAATGTGTGCCACGTAGCATGCAGCACTATTGCATGCCTTAATGGTGCAAGATGTTGCCCCAGTGTAAATGAGACTTAAGACAGAGCTGTAGCCTTAAGTCGCTACTATTCAATCTGTATATTGAAGAAGCTGCGACGGAAATAAAAGAAAAGTTATAATTCACAGTGAAAGGATAACAGTGATAAGATTCACTGATGACATTGCTATCTTCATTGAATATGAAGAAGAATGACAGGGTCTGTTGAGTGGAATGAACGGTCTAGTGAGTACAAATAAGGACTGAAAGTAAACCAGAAAAACAAAAGTAATGGGAAATAGTAGAAATAAGAATAACTTAAAACAAAAATTTGTGATCACAATGTAGACAAAGTTAAGGAATTCTTCTACCTTGGAAGCAATATAACCCATGATGGACGAAGCAAGAAGGAGTAGACTGTCAAAGAGGGCATTCCTGGCCAAGAGAAGTCTACTGGTATCAAACGTAGGCCTTAATTTGAGGAAGAAATTTCTGAGAATGTGTGTCTGGAGCACAGCACTGTATGGTAGTGAATCACAGACGTTGGTAAAACCAGAAGAGAAGAATTGAAGCATTTGATTAAGGTGCGTATGTATTGCTACAGAAGAATGTTGAAAATTAGGTGGGCTGATTACGTAAGCGATGGGGAGGCTCTCTGCGGAATCAGCAAAGAAAAAAATATATGGAAACACTGAGAAGAAGGAGGAAAAGGATGACAGCATGTGTGCTGCGATATCAAGGAATAACCTCCATGGTTCGTCAGAAGGTGTATGGGAAGGCAGAGATTGGAATACAGCAGACAAATGATTGAGGATGTAGGGTGTAAGTGCTACTCTGAGATGAAGGGTTAGTGGAGCAGAGGAATTTGTGCCAAGCTGCATCAAACTTGTCAAAAGACTGAGGACTACTGTAGGGATTTTGATATGGTTTTAAGGCCACCTGGCTATCCCCAGCTACTGCTACTGGGAGGTCTACGTGCTACCTGTGCAAAGCCAGAGTGAGTTGGTAGTCAGTTAAAATCGAAACTGGCTCATAATAAAGTGATATACATCAAAGCCATTGTTCACGGTTAAATATGAATTTAAATAAATACTTACATGGAACACCAATTCTCTGAATTACAAAAAGCAGCCATAAATTTGGAAATGCATTGGAAATGACCAACATTTCAATGAGAATAGTCACACTGAACACAATATGCCCTTGGGTTTCTCCCAAAATGTTTTACTAAGATATCCATTGCAGTCTGAGCTATGATTCATGTTTTCATTTTTGGATAATACATAATGCACTGTTACAAGGGTAACTACAACCTGTCAGGAAAAAAATCTTAGGAATATCCATGGATCAAGCCATTAAATATTTTGTATATTCTCAAACAATTATGCTATTGATTTACTGAGCCACAATAGTGCCCTTGCAACACTGATCTGTGATGATGTTCAGTTACTCAATGTGTGAAAAGGAAATGAAAACCAAACATTTCTTAAAACACAAGTATGTAGAAGAAAAAAAAATGAGAACATTAAAATTAACTCTAGTTACAGACACATTTCAGTCTTTTCATGCTTTTCAAAAGTTTTGAGGAAGGACTCTAGTAGAACATAAATCATGTTTTGAGTATAACAAGTTAATGTTGTTATGAGCTCATTCCTCAGCTTGTTAAGCACTCTCAACAAAGAAAGCAATGTCTAAAATTAAGTTTATGCTGAGTTAAAACAGAAAAATTATTCTGCTGGCACTTTGTGTGACCCTTTCAGTGTATTTGATCATACAGTCCATGAAATTATATTAGGAGTGTCGAAAAATTATTGCATAATGACAGCCTCTTACATAGTTGGACTCTAACCTCCATACTACAAGCAGACACATTAACACTTATGTTACAGAATTAGAACTGGTCGGCTTAGTGTGAACAGGTCATCAGTTTCATAATAAACAGATAACTCTTAGCCTTCAACAATTGTTAATGCATCTGAGAAAATATTATCAAACAACAAAAAGCCAGGATGGAATGTAACAATATAATGAAAAGAATAGTTGCCACTCACCATATAGCAGAGATGCTGAGTTGCAGAAAGGCACACCAAAAAGACTGCCAGAATGCCAGAAAGTTAGCTTTCTGCCAACAAGGTCTTTGTCAAAAATAAACAACATACACACATGCATACACTCACACAAACGCAACTCACACACACATGACAACAGTGTCTGGCAGCTGCAGCCAGACTGAGTACATATTATGCGTGACATGGTATATAAACAGCAGATAGTATAAATATAAAAGCAGTAGCCCTCCTCAGCATGACAGTTCATCTGCAGACACAACATGGTTCCACAATCCAAAAGCTTGTAGAGAGACTAAGTCAAGGGCTTTGTCACTTCTATGACAGTTTGGCTAAAAATTTGTCAACTTGAACTGCAAGATGAAGATTTGTAGAGTCACTATGAATAGTTCAGAGGTGTACACCAAGCGCTCCACCCCTCAAGACCAAGGACCTTGCCAAGTGGAATAGCAGATATGCCACAATGATTCAGATAGCTGTACCATGGGTGCAACCACAATGAAGGGATATTTGTGGAGAGCCAGACTAACCCATGGTTCCTGATGAGGGGAAGCAACCTTTTCAGTGGTTGCAGGGGCAACAGTCTGGATGATTGACTGATTTGGCCTTGTGACATCAGCCAGCATGAACATACTGTGGTGGTAGTGCTCATGAAGACAAGCCACATCACATCAACTCACACCAGTAAGGTATAACAATGGGATTAGTATAGTGGATGAAGAAATTAGAAAAGGGTAGGAACTTAAGGAGATGGGACCTGGGTAAGTTACAAGAACCGGAGATTGCTGAGAGTTTCAGAGGGAGCATCGGGTAATGGTTGACTAGAAAAGGGAAAAGGAATACAGTAGAAAATGAATGGGTAGAATTAAAAGATGAAATAGTGAAGGCAGCAGAGGATCAAATAAGTAAAAAGACTACACCTAGTAGCAATCCTTGGATAATACAAGAGATATTGAATTTAATTGAGGAAAGGAGAAAATTTAGAAATGCAGAAAATGAAGCAGGCAAAAGAGAATACAAATGTTTAAAAAAGAAGATTGACAGGAAGTACCAACAGCTAAGAAGGAATGGCTGGAGGACAAATTTAAGGATTTAGAAGCATATTTCACTAGGGGAAAGATGGATACTGCCTGCATGAAAATTAAAGAGGCCTTTGGTAAAAAGAGAAGCAGATGTATGAATATCAAGAGCTCAGATGGTAAACCAGTCCTAAGCAAAGAAGGGAAAGCTTAAAGGTTGAAGGAGTATATTGTAGTGCCTCAACAATTTCGGTGTAAATTCTAAAAACACTCGGCCTTCAACTGTCTCAAAAACCCGATATTTTAGATATGAGTGCGGGAGAGTGAGAACATTTCTACCGATCCACCTGTTTCTATGTGCAGGTCGGAAGTTTGTTATTAGAAGACTGTAAGAGGGGCGAGTCACTGATGACGACAAGTGTATACTCACTTTAAACAACTATTTACTGAATTTAACCAGAGACAGGATGATCAACTTCAGGATTTAACTAAGAAATTAAAATTTGACATTGAAGATAAATGTAACAATGTAGAAATGGAACTTGCCAAAAAATTGGGATCATTTCAAAGCATATGCAATGTTACCTTTGATGTTGTAAAGCAGAGGTTGCACACCCTGAAGGAGAGTATTGAGAAACAAGATAAGCTAATTCCTTTTGCCCAATCGCAAATTGCAGGTGTCAACACTCGAGTTGATACCGTGGAAAGGGATTTTAAAGAGAAACTAGCAACATCAGATACCTTAAATGTAAGCAATCTGGAGGAACAAACAGAAGAGTTAACAGACAGAAAAGTGGCCGAGAGAGTAACCTCTAACAACCATCAGGTTACCTTCCATTCAGGAGTCTGTTGCACACAGCAACATTGACTTGTTCAATGAACTGTGGATGAAGCCCGACCAACAGGCATTACATGTATTGATCAAAAATGATAGTGCATTGAGAATGGCTAGTTTCTAGCTGAAATCTAGATCTGCCAATAAAATTTAAAAAGTACGACTGATAGCTGAAATCTATTATTTACAAGTCAACCCCTAACAATGTTTATTCAGATTTAGCTTTGGAACTTAATGACACGAAGAAAGGCATAGATAGTTTATGGCAAGAATTCAAACTTATCCAGGATAAGGTAGACAAAAAAGTGACTTCTTCTAATGTGGTGTTAACCAGTGAGGCAATAACCGACCTTCAATGGGGAGCAAATTCAGAACTATCCAGGCAGTTTCCAAAAGTTAAGCCAGACAGGGACATACACCCAACTCATTTTTTGTAACGGTTTAACCAAGCCTTGCTGAAAAACTGGGAAGACTCAAAAAAGATAGAATTTGCGGTAGAGTACCTTTTAGGAGAAGCTTCAGAATGGGGCACTGTGAACAATGAGAATTTTTTGTCTTGGGCTTCCAGAAAAAGTTTAAGGAGAAGTATTGGTCAGCGAGTGCCCAAGAAAAATTATTATCTGATTTGTGGGACCCAAAATATTATAACAGTATGTGGGGAACAATGAGAAGGTATTTTGACTGGCATTTGACATGGACAAAGTACTTAGATTAAACCCATGGAGGAAGAAGGGTTAGTTAGGATCTTAATAAGGCGACTGATTACCTATCTATGATAGGAAAGATATATTATGCAGTGGGTGGAAGACTGTAGAAGAATTGTTATCCTTTATAGATGCACTTGATGCCCTAAACAAAGATAGGAATGAGAACATACATCAAAGTGAAATTCAGAATTTCTGAAGAAATAACAATAGTAGTAATAGTAATTATAAGAGACATGAAGCTAATCTAGCTGGAGTACATCAATGTAGACAGAATAGTGGTAACGAAAGTTATCAAAAGAAACATTCACCTTCAAATATAGGTTCAATAGCGTCACGGGAATTTGTACCTAATAGCAATAAAGTACAAAGTTGAAACGTGATACCCCGATTTGGTAACCAGCCAGTGATTACAAACACTGAGGAAAATGCTATCTGATCTGGATACAGGGCCGGGGCCCAGGTCGTAGAAATACATTAGGAGGCCTAGTTTATAATAAATATGTTAGCTTTATGCATAAAGTACCGACCTAAGAATGGTTGTTGCTAGAAGAACCTACCTTAACTACCATGATCTACAACCATTTATAGTCGGAAAGGTAAAAAAAACTTTAGTTAACATATTTATTGATTCTGGTAGTGAAGTGTCACTTACTTCTAATGGTTTCTTTAACACATTACAAACTAAACATAACCTACCGCTGTTACCTGTAACGGAATGTACATAGTAGGTATTACTGGGACCAAAAGTAAAGTTGTGAAGCATGAGACCCAGGTGAACTGCATCATTGGGAATGTCCCATTTTGTCAGACATTTTTAGTAAAGTAAAATATCAATAGAGATGTGTTGTTTGTCATAGACCGGCTATCAAAATTTAACATCATATTGAATTTTGAGGAAAATTTTCTTTATTTTGGAATAGGTGATGATAAATACAGGGTTATTACAAATGATTGAAGCGATTTCACAGCTCTACAATAACTTTATTATTTGAGATATATTCACAATGCTTTGCACACACATACAAAAACTCAAAAAGTTTTTTTAGGCATTCACAAATGTTCGATATGTGCCCCTTTAGTGATTTGTCAGACATCAAGCCGATAATCAAGTTCCTCCCACACTCGGCGCAGCATGTCTCCATCAATGAGTTCGAAAGCATCATTGATGCGAGCTCGCAGTTCTGGCACGTATCTTGGTAGAGGAGGTTTAAACACTGAATATTTCACATAACCCCACAGAAAGAAATCGCATGGAGTTAAGTCAGGAGAGCGTGGAGGCCATGACATGAATTGCTGATCATGATCTCCACCACGACCGATCCATCGGTTTTCCAATCTCCTGTTTAAGAAATGCCGAACATCATGATGGAAGTGCGGTGGAGCACCATCCTGTTGAAAGATGAAGTCGGCGCTGTCGGTCTCCAGTTGTGGCATGAGCCAATTTTCCAGCATGTCCAGATACACGTGTCCTGTAATGTTTTTTTCGCAGAAGAAAAAGGGGCCGTAAACTTTAAACCGTGACATTGCACAAAACACGTTAACTTTTGGTGAACTGCGAATTTGCTGCACGAATGCGTGAGGATTCTCTACTGCCCAGATTCGCACATTGTGTCTGTTCACTTCACCATTAAGAAAAAATGTTGCTTCATCACTGAAAACAAGTTTCGCACTGAACGCATCCTCTTCCATGAGCTGTTGCAACCGCGCCGAAAATTCAAAGCGTTTGACTTTGTCATCGGGTGTCAGGGCTTGTAGCAATTGTAAATGGTAAGGCTTCTGCTTTAGCCTTTTCCGTAAGATTTTCCAAACCATCGGCTGTGGTGCGTTTAGCTCCCTGCTTGCGTTATTCATCGACTTCCGCGGGCTACGCGCGAAACTTGCCCGCACGCGTTCAACTATTTCTTCACTCACTGCAGGCCGACCCGTTGATTTCCCCTTACAGAGGCATCCAGAAGCTTTAAACTGCGCATACCATCGCCAAATGGAGTTAGCAGTTGGTGGATCTTTGTTGAACTTCGTCCTGAAGTGTCGTTGCACTGTTATGACTGACTGACGTGAGTGCATTTCAAGCACGACATACGCTTTCTCGGCTCCTGTCGCCATTTTGTCTCACTGCGCTCTCAAGCGCTCTGGCGGCAGAAACCTGAAGTGTGGCTTCAGCCGAACAAAACTTTATGAGTTTTTCTACATATCTGTAGTGTGTCGTGACCATATGTCAATGAATGGAGCTACAGTGAATTTATGAAATTGCTTCAATCATTTGTAATAGCCCTGTATTGTGTAAAGTTTGTGACGGGCCACTATAATGGTAAACAAATAACTGAGAATCAGTGTTTACGGTTAACAGTAACAGTGCAATTGTCACCAGAGATTGAAAATGTAAATCATGCATCACACCGAGCTGACATACGAAACAAAGTAAATGAATCCCCAATGTTAACCAACAACCAAAAATTGGTTTTATCTAAAATTCTATTGGAATATGAAATGGTATTTTCTGATAGTCCGGGTAGTATTAGTGACTATGTATGTAAATTTAAGATCAAAGATAATACTCCATTTTTGTGTAGACCCTATCCGATACCGGTAAGCCTGAAAGAAGCGGTTAAGAAAGAAATATATAAGATGATTGAAAATAAAATAATAGAACATAGTACGAGTGTTATGAATAACCCTTTAGTAGTGGTAAAAAAGGCTGCAGGAGGTGTGCGGTTAGTGATGGATGCGCACACTTTGAATAAGCATAGAGAGCCGGAATGAGACAGACCAATTAACATAGATGAATTACTGTCCAAATTTGAGAAAGTACAGTATTTTAGCATGATGGACCTGACTGCTGGGTATTGGCAAATTCGGTTACATCCTGATTAAAAGAAGTTTACAGCATTTCTATTTGATGGGAATTCATATAATGTGTTACCGTTTGAAATAAATATCTCGGTATCCGTGTTTATATGTGCGCTGTACGAGGTGTTAGGAAGGGTAGAGAATTAATAATATATGTGGATGATATCCTTATAATCTCCACTACATGGGAAGAAAATTGTAAAACCTCAAGGAAAACCTTGAAAAAATTTAAACAAAAGGGTATTACATTAAAATGATCTAAATTGCATTTTGCGAGGCAAGAGCTTAAGTTTTTAGGGCAAATTGTAGGAGGACAGGGAATTAAACCTGATCCGGATGGTATAAAGGCCATTATGAAGTGTCCACCCCCTAGAAACATAAGATAATTGAAGGGATGTATTGGAATGGCCAGATATTATAGACGAAATATATGAAGTCAAGAGCTGAATGACCCAAGACTTCTGCATTTATTACGGAAGGGAATACTGTGGAGTTGGGACCAAGAAGCTAATGATGCATTTGAAAATGTGAAAAAAAGCACTGGTACTATCACCTGTACTACACCATCCAGTTATGGGTGAGCTATTTAAAATTTCAACAGATGCATCCGACTATGGTATAGCAGCGGAACTTTTTCCAGGACAATGGGGTCTGGAAAGTACAAATCACAGATCTATAGATTTTACTAGCCGAAGTCTTAACAAACATGAATTCAACTATACGGCTACAGAGAAAGAATTAGCAAAAGCATGGAGTACTCAAAAATTCCAAACGTTAGTATGGGGGTCAGAGACCCATGTATATATGGATCATCAAGCTCTATCTTTTTTAATGAGTAGTCACTAATTACATAGTAGATTAATGCGGTGGATGTTGTTCCTTGTATGTAAAAGGTTCTGAGAATATTGTACCTGGCGCTTTTTTTAGATTACCTGTAGATATGAAAGACCTAAAACGTACAGAAGGACCCAGCGTACTTTTTGCGATTAATTTTACGACAATAGAACGTCTGCACAATAGGGCACAAGAAATGCCTCAAAGAATAACCGACAATATTCATCATGATTCCTACTTTACAGAAATATATTCTATGTGTAATAGAAAATCTTTACTTCCTAATCAAGCAGCGAAATGGAAAATTATAGGGCAAAATTTATTTTGGAGAGACAGTATAACATCTCAATGGTGGCATTTATGCATCCAGAAGTTGATGGAGGACGAAATCGTGTGGTATGCCCATACAGCATATGGAGACTTCGGAAAAAAAAGTGTATAGCCCACATGAACAAGTCCTATTACTTTAAAATGTTGGGACATAAAATAGCATTTTTAATTAGAACTTGTGAAACCTGTCAGAAAGTAAAAAAAGGATAACACTCATGTTAGATACAAAATGTTTCCAATCATTCCTAAGGC
Source organism: Schistocerca americana (assembly GCF_021461395.2). Classification (NCBI taxonomy): domain Eukaryota; kingdom Metazoa; phylum Arthropoda; class Insecta; order Orthoptera; family Acrididae; genus Schistocerca; species Schistocerca americana. The sequence goes on from NC_060120.1 coordinate 176,489,960, forward strand.
ATTACACGATTTTACAGCAGCGGACTTCTTCAGACCAATTCCGAAAGGAAAAGGAGGAGTGGTGTACATTTTTGTTCTCATAGAGTGCTGGTCTAAGTATGTTAAGTTGTATCCTATTAAGAAAGCAAATACACCGTAATACACTGTTTGCACATTACTTTATTGAGGTGGGCAAACCGAAATGCTTCCTCTCCGATAATGGACCACAATTTGTCAGTAACGACTTCAAAGAATTCTTAGCATCGGAAGATATTTGTCATGTATTAATCTCCAACTATAATGCGTCTTTCAACTCGTGTGAAAGGGTTATGAAAGAAGTTGGGAAATTATGCTGTACATACTGCCATGAAAAACATATGCCATGGACAATGAAAGTTGAAGACTTTGAGCTTATTTTAAATGAATTACCACATTTATCAACTGGATTAACACCTTTGGGAGTAATAAATAGGTAAACCTTTCGTGGGAGAACTCCTCATTAAATATTTTACTTGGCAAGAACAGCCTACTGTTGATTACCAACTTAATCAAGCAATAGTTTCTAAAAACTTAGTTAAAAGAGCACAACAACAAGTGAGTAAATATAACAAGAAGTCTGTCGAATCTAAGTATAACGTTAATGACCTAGTCTTAGTAAAACAGCATCTTCTGAGCTCTGCCTTGAAGAAAGAAACATAAATTTTTTCAAAAGCATGAGGGACCTTACCAAGTACAAATGGTGGTACACCCCAAAGCCTTAGTTTTTGTGGATCCTCAAACAGGATCAGAAAAAGGAAAATACAATGTAAAAGACATAAATTTGTATATCTCCCAGGGACGTTAATGTTCTGTGTTAACCGGCAGGGTGACGACTGTCGGATCCCTAGCTATTTTTGGTGTTTTTTCTGTACTATTATTTCTGCACCAAATTCCCTTCAAATCTTAAACTATTCTGTAATCTATTCGTGAATTCTTATACTATCCTATTATCCTATTGCTTCCACATACTTGTCTTTACTTGGCTGACAAGCAAAGCAAGTCACTGATATCAAGACCATACTGCTTCTTGTAGTAATAGCAATAAGTGCTTGTATCACTATTTGTGGTCTCAAATGTGTTATGTGGGCTTCTGATCCACGCTATGTAACCAACACGATACATTTTGTTGTTATATCAAGTCAGGACTGAAGCATCTATTAAAATTTTCATAATATGCTCCTTATAAGCAATTGGATTCAGATTGATATATTGGCAATTACAACCAGAACAGATAGTGCCAAATAAGTATTTCAATTGACTTCACGCTCTGCTCTAGTCAATGATTGTCTTAAATCTCGCCACCAGCATAGAGTTTGGAAGAAGTCATCCTGAGTATTTATCGCCTTCGCGCTCCGCTCTAGTCAGCGGTGGTCTCGAACCCCAACATCAGAGTATAGTTACTTCTTAATTTTGCCTAAGTTATTCTTTGAGAGTAATCAAGGAATATTAGATTAATAGAAAACGGAAGCTTATATGAATCATTATATAACTGTGATGACATGATACATAAATTTTACCGTTTGTGTGATATAATGTAAATGGGACGGTTTGTATCACTTCTGGAAGAGGTGGATAGTGTAAGTACAAACGTGACTAACACTAATCATACACCCCAGCTTTCAGACAACCCTCACAGACAAATGTAACTGATTCTTCACCATTTGCCGTTCCATAGGTGTTGCTAAGATTTTTCTTTGAGGGCTTCAAAGGTGAAGGTGAGAATGTCCATTCTGTAAGAGACATTTAACATCATACCTCCTCCGGCTTCTCACTCAAGTACCAGCGAAGTAGGGATCCTGGGGAAGGGGATTGGGAACGGTTTTCATGTCTTCGGGGCTATCTTCTTTCTCTTCTTCGATCTTAGCGACCAGTTCTACTTTTTCCTTTCTTACTTCTCATTTCAGTACTGGTCTATCTTTCCCTCTTTCCATATGCATATACTTCTATTGCTGAAGTCCTTCTTATTTTCTGTAGTTTCCAATAACCTTCAACTTATTTCATATAAATAGGCCGAAGAATCAGGATACACAAACACACATCTACATACACACAAAGAGACACATACACACAAACAGGAGAATTACAAATTAGAAACTGTAAGTGATGTCAGAACCGCCAAGGGATTTCGGGAATAAAGATATATGTACATCTGAGTCGATGCACATATTACATTGTTGATATGCGACAGCTCTGCATTGTTATTTTTTGTCGCGTACATCTGAGTCGATGCACATATTACACTGTTGATATGTGACGGTTCTGCATCATTACTTTTTGTCGTATGCATCTGAGTCGATGCACGGATTACACTGTTGATGTGTGACAGTTCTGCATCGTTATTTTTTTGTTGCTCTCAAAAATATATTTACATGTGCCGTGCTAGTCCTTTGAGAAAAGGCATAGTATCTACTGGGAGTTGGTAAATACAGGTAGACATAGCATTTACTATGTTCGAGCATGATACCTGTTTATATGGTAAAAGGGAGGAGTGAAAGAGGACTCTAGGGTTTTAGATGAAGTATCAGAAAGTGGAATAGAAGTGTAAAGTTGATTTTTAATTTTAACAGAGAATATTTAAGAATAGTATTCATAAAGATGTATGCTAGGGCAATGAACCAGGAGGCCTACTCAAGAAAGATACAGAGGGCGCACTCACTCAACATTTGTTGGATGAGAAAAAGGGCGGATTGGCAGGCCTATACTGCGCGGACAGGGGCACCAAGAAAGGGATTGACCTGTACCATAGGAGGATAAGAATATGAAAGGAGTGCACCTACCAAAACTGAAGGAGAAAGGGTACTCCCAGGGTCAACCCATGTAAGAGATACGTACTGTTCCTAAAGGAAAAAAAGGGCAGTATTGTGACAGAAGCCACACGTTTAAAGGGATGAGTCTCGTAAGTTTGAATTCTATGCAGCACTAGCATTTTTACGTTCTAAATTTACAAGTGTCAGAAGAAGGGAACACTTTATTCTACCCAGAGTTCCTCCAGATTACAATAAGTAATGAATAAGTACATTCTTAGGAAAAATAGTATGGGAAGTAAGAACAAAGCAGTAGAGTATTCATGAGTTATGTGCACCTGGAATTTATGATATTGGAAGAGGTTTTTTTTTTTTTTTTTTTTTTTTTTTTGGGGGGGGGGGGGGGGGGGGAGATTGAAAAGAGAGCTAACTCGCAACATGGATAAAAGGTTCACATTTGGTCATATGATACAATATGCACGGTTATTGGTAAAAATGAGAGGTACTGTTAAAAGATAACGAATTATCATTTTGTGTAATGTTACTGTACATAATGAATATGTGTAAAATATCATGTGTTTGTGCTAAGGGGAGGGATATGTAGTGCCTCAAGGATTTCGGTGTAAATTCTAGAAACACTCAACCTTCAACTGTCTCAAACACCCGATATTTTAGGTAAGAGTGCGGGAGAGTGAGAGCATTTCTACCGATCCACCTGTTTCTATGTGCAGGTTGTAAGTTTGTTATTAGAAGACTGTAAGAGGGGCAAGTCACTGATGACGACAAGTGTTTGCTGCCAGCATCACAGAAGACGTGAGGAGAACATGTATTCTTTGATGTGTTAGTATCTGTGGTGATTGTAAAAAAGAAGATTGAACAGTTGAAGATAGACTGCTATGCACATTCATGTATTGGACTTGCTTGAGACTAGAGACTTTTAAATTATTTCATGTCTTGTCTATGAATGAAACAAGACACATGTATGCTATTTGAATATGTGTAAATGAGTCTAACGTGTAAGGAATAAGTCAGCTTGCAGAAGTTATTATTTGTGAAAGTTGAAAATATAAAGTGATGGAACTGGAAAGTATTATACGAGTACCAAAATTATTTCCAGTATAGAGAAGTATTTTAATAAATTCCCTTAACCAGCTATAGTCTTTGGAGAAGAAGCTTGTGGGAGATCGACGTAACTGATTACCCAGAGAAGAGGATCGGTTACACACAACGTGCAAGTTAACTGAATTGAGAGACGTGTGTGCCTTGCAACCAATACCACACTGTATCTTGTCATCCAAGAATGTTAGAATATAGAGGGTCTATATAAGGGCGATGAACTTGAAAGCAGTATTATAGAAAGGGAAGTGGACACAGATGAAGATGAGCTGGGAGACATGATACTGCGAAGAGACTTTGACAGACCTCCGAAAGATCTAAGCTGATAAAAGGCCCCAGGAGTAGATGATATTCTGTTAGAACTACTGCTGGCCTTGGGAGAGCCAGGTAAGACACAGCTCTTCCACCTGGTGTGCAAGAAGTATGAGACAGGGGAAATACCCTCAGACTTCAAGAAGAGTGTGGTAATTCCAATTTAAAAAAAACCAGTTGCTGACAGGTGTAAAAATTATTGAACTATCAATTTAAGATGTCATGGTTGCAAGATACTAACACAAACTCTTTACAGAAGACTGGAAAAACTGGTAGAAGCATGCCTTGGGGAAGATCAGTTTGGATTCCACAGAAATGTAGGAATAAGCAAGGTAATACTGGCCCTACAATTTCTCATATAAGATAGGTTATGGAAAGGCAAATATATGTTTGTAGCATTTGTAGACTTAGAGAAAGCTTTTGAAAACATTGACTGGAATACTCTCTTTCAAATTATAAAAGTGGCAGGGCTAAGATGCAGGGAGTGAAAGGCTATTTACAACTTGTACAGAAACCAGATGGCAGCAATAGAAGTCGAGGGGCATGAAAAGGAAGCAGTGGTTGAGATGGAAGTGAGACAAGGTTGTAACTCTGCCCGATGTTAGTCAGTCTGTACACAGAACAAGTAGTAAAAGGAACCAAAGAAAAATTTGGAGTAGGGATTAAAATCCATGGAGAAGAAACAAAAATTTTGAGGTTTGCCGATGACATTGTAATTCTGTCAGAGACAGCAAATGACCTGGAAGAGCAGTTGAATGGAATGGATAGTATCTTGAAAGGAGGATATAAGATGAACATCAACAAAAGCAAAACAATAATAATGGATGCAGCTGAATTAAATCAGGTGATGCTAAGGGAATCAGATTAGGAAATGAGACACTTAAATTAGTTGATGAGTTTTGTGATTTGGGCAGCAAAATGACTGATGATGGCCGAAGTAGAGAGGATATAAAGTATAGACTGGCAGTGGCAAGAGAAGCACTTCCGAAGAAGAGAAATCTGTTAACATCAAATGTAGAGTTAAGTGTTAGGAAGTCTTTTCTGAAGGTATTTGGCTGGAGTTGAAACATGGAAGTGAAACATGGATGACAAAAAGTTTAGATAAAAAGAGAATAGAAGCTTTGGAAATGTGGTGCTACAGAAGAATGCTGAAGATTAGATGGGTCAATCATGTAACTAATGAGGAAGTACTGAATAGATTCAAATGGTTCAAATGGCTCTGAGCACTATGGGACTTAACATCCGAGGTTAGCAGTCCCCAAGAACTTTAGAACTACTTAAACCTAACTAACCTAAGGACATCACACACATCGAGGCCTGAGGCAGGATTCGAACCCGCAACTGTAGTGGTTGCGCGGTTCCAGACTGAAGCGCCTAGAACAGCTCGGCCACAGTGGCTGGTTACTGAATAGAACTGGGTAGACTAGAGATTTCTGGCACAGCGTGAAAAAAAGATAAAACACTGTCTGAGACGTCAAGATCAACAATATAGGATTGGAGGGAAGTATGAGTGTGGGGGGTAAAAGTCATAGAGGGAGACCAAGAGATGAATATAATAAGCACATTCAGAAAGTTGTAGATTGCAGTAGTTATTTGGAGATGAAGAGGCCCGCACAGGATAGATTGGCATCGAGAGCTGCATCAAACCAGTCTTTGGACTGAAGACCACAACAACAACAACAACAACAACATGGTGGATGACTTGTTAGAGAAAACCAGAAAACGAGTTAGGGAAGATATTTGACTAAAACTACAAATCACAACAGAAAAAGTACCAATACATATAATTTTAGATACAGGTAGTGATGTGTGCATGATAGACCAAAACTTTCTACAACAGAATAATGTCCTTCAGCACTTTCTGGCATTTCCAATATGTGGAATCACAGGAATCAATGGCAAACCAATACAATCTGAAGTGTTGGTGATATTTAGTCTTGATACATATACATTTGAATACCCCATGTTATTTGTTTTTGGATTAAACTTCCCTATAATTCTACATACGGACTGGTTGTCTGAGCAAGGAGTTGTATTAGATTTTAAAAAGGGTTTCTAACATTCTCCTAGGAAAGACGTGGGATTAGTGACACACCATTTTGAGACAGTTACATTGCAGAAATCTAAAATAACACTTATAGCAAAAACAACTTTAGGTAATTGTGACAAAGGTCACATACATGATTATAATAAGGTCACATACATGATTATAATACGTAAAGAAGACTTAGTAGCTAATATTACCGAATCCCTGGGACTTGGAATCAAAGAGAAGGCAGATATGATGCTTAGTAAACAAAGAAATTTTCTCCATGAGACCAGGAGTCATTAGAGATTTTGTGTGTATGTTAAAAGTACAACCTCACAAACATTTTTTGTGAAACCTTACACAATACCAGCAGCAACAAAAGAGTCAGTAAGACAAGAAATAAACAGGATGATGGCATGAAATATCATAGTCACTATTAACAGCTGTTATAACAGTCTGTTGGTAGTAATTAAAATACCTGATGGATCTGTATGGTTAGTACTTTATGCAAGAACAGTTAATAGGATAATTGAACCAGAAAGGGACAGGCACCCCCTGCCCTCCCCCAGTTGAAGAATTATTGAAAAAGCTTACAGGGGCAAAATATATTAGTATGATGGATCTGACAATGGTTATTGGCAAACACATTACACACTGATTTAAGAAAATACACTGCATCTTGTTTGAAGGTAGACCATATCACTTCAAAGTGTTACCATTCAGTCTAAATGTCTCCATTTCAGCAATCATCACAGCTTCAGATAAAGCAGCAGGCTTAAGAGACAAAGTCGTAACATATGTTGATGATGTAGTAGTTATATCTAAAAACTGGAAAAAACATATTCAGACATTAGATCAGCTTTTCAATAGATTACAGTCACAGGAAATACCGATAAAACTTTCATAATCACAGTCTGGCAGGAGTGAAGTCAAAACTTTTGGTCATATAGTGAGTACTGAAGGCATTAAACCAGACCCACGTTGGTTAGGTGCAGTAACTCGTTGCCCTGAACCACCAAATAAGAAGCAACTCAAGTCATTCCTTGGCATGAGAGCATTCTTCAGGGAATTTATATCTCGTCATGTATTAAATGCGACTCATATGATGGCAATACTGAAAAGCCGAACTCCAGACTGTAGTGCAGAATTCTCAAAACTAAAAAATCATATAGTTAATTAGTTAGTTAGCTGGTTGTGTGTTCCATTGATCAGTCACACGGTATGGTAGCCGTTATGATGTGGAATGTGTCAAGTGCACAAGAAGTGCACATATGAAACAAGATTTTTTAATATACAGAGTTAAAGATTAATATTTCTATTATTTACCCCATTCCCTTAAATGGCACAAAATGCGTATACTATATTTATAGATTTATTTATTCCTAATCAAGAATTCATCTATGGTATAGGAGGAGTTGTCAAGGAGATATTATTGAAATTTGTTTTTGAAGCTATTACTGCTGTCTGTCAGATATTTTATGTCCTCTGGTAATTTGTCAAAAATTTTTATATCAGCATATTTTACCCCTTTCTGTGCCAAAGATAGGTAGAGTAAAGGATAGTGTAAGTCTTTCTTTTTTGTGGTATTATAACCATGAATGTCACTGTTGTTTTTAAACTGGTCCATGTTGTTGAGAACAAATTTCATTAGTGAGTAAATGTACTGTGAGGCTGTTGTAAGAATTCCCAATCTTTTAAAAAGATGCCTACAAGATGTGCGGCTATGAACCCCACACATTATTCTAACCAGTTTCTTTTGAGCAGTGAATACTTTTTGTCTAAATGTTGAGTTACCCCAAAATATTATTTCGTATGACATCAGCGAGTGAAAGAATGCAAAGTATGTTAGCTTACTAATTTCTGTATCCTCAAAATTGGCAATTATTCTGATTGCAAAAGTTGCTGAATCTAGTCACTTAAGAAGATCCAAATATGAATTTTCCAATTAAGGTTCTCATCTATATGTACACCCAAAAACTTAGTATGCTCTATCCTGTCTACTGACTTCTGTTGATGTGTTATATTTACTGAAGAAACTGTACTTTTTGCTGCAGAAAATTGGATGCACTGTGTTTTCTCAAAGTTTAGAACAAGCTCATTTGCAGAAAACCAATTACTGACTTTTCCGAAGACCTTATTTGTATCATTTTCAATTGGAGTTTCTTTTACTGGATTAATAATGATGCTTGTATTATCAGCAAACAGTGTCAGTTCAGCTTCCTGTTTCAGAGGGGAAGGGGGTTCACCCCAGTTAGATGAAGTGGCAAACTTATTTAAAACACTTGACCCATATAAGAAAACTTTTTGCTTCCTGTTCTGTAGGTATGACTTAAACCACTCATATGCTATTCCATTTATACCATAGAACTGTAATTTCTGTAACATAATGTCATGGTTCACACAATCAAATGCTTTGGAAAAGTCACAGAAAATTCCTATTGGTGACATTTTACTATTTAAAGACTCTATTATGTGGACAGTGAAACTGTATAGTGTTGTCTCAGTGGAACAGCCTTTTTGAAATCTGAACTGTGATTTACTAAGTATCCCATTACTGTTGAGATGGCTAACCACTCTCGAGTACATTACTTTCTCAAAGATTTTTGAAAATGCTGTAAGCAAGGATACTGGCCAATAATTATTGACATCTATGTGTCCCCCTTTTTGTAGAGAGGCCTGACAATGGCATATTTTAACCTGTCTGGTAAAATACCTTGAGTTAGTGAAGCATTACATATGTGACTCAGAACATCAGCTGTAATTGCTCCACATGTCATCTACTCGAACAGAACATTTATTTTTCAAAGATTTAATAATTTTACTTATTTCACAAGAGGTTGTTAGGTGAAACTTAATCTAATTTTTTTCAAAACAGACTCTTCCATATACTGCCTGGCTTTTTCTTTTGAACTGTTCTCACCAATTTTTTCTCCTACACTCAAGAAATGGTTGTTAAATACATTAGCTACTTGTGTACTGTTGGTTAGAATGGTCTCGTTCTCTTTAATAGTAATACTACCTACCCAAGTGGTTACTTTTCCTGTCTTCCTTCTAACAACATTCCATATTAATTTTATTTTGTTGCTGGAGTTGTTAATTTCTTCTCTAACATCCATATTTCTTCATTTCCTTACTACTTTTTTCAGTTTGTTGTTGTGGTCTTCAGTCCTGAGACTGGTTTGATGCAGCTCTCCATGCTACCCTATCCTGTGCAAGCTTCTTCATCTCCCAGTACTTACTGCAACCCACATCCTTCTGAATACACTTTAATACCTGTAGTAATTCAAGGTTTCTTTGAAAAGTGTGTGGTGTTACATTTAGTAATTTTCTTTGGGAAACAATGTTCAAAAAGGGATATAAATCTATCAAGAAATATGTTGCATTTATCATTAGCATTTGGCTCATTATACAGGGTGGTCCATCGATAGTGACCACGCCAAATATCTCACAAAATAAGCTTCAAACGAAAAAACTACAAAGAACAAAACTTGTCTAGCTTGAAGGGGAAAACCAGATGGTGCTATGGTTGGCCTGCTAGATGGCGCTGCCATAGGTCAAACGGATATCAACTGTGTTTTTTTTAAATAGGAGCCCCCCTTTTTTATTACATATTCATGTAGTATGTAAAGAAATATGAATGTTTTAGTTGGATCACTTTTTTCGCTTTGTGATAGATGGCATTGTAATAGTCACAAACATATAAGTACATGGTATCACATAACATTCTGCCAGTGCGGATGGTATTTGCTTCGTGATACATTACCCATGTTAAAATGGACTGTTTACCAATTGCGGGAAAGGTCGGCATCATGTTGATGTATAGCTACTGTGATCAAAATGCCCAACGGGCGTGTGCTATGTATGCTGCTTGGTATCCTGGACGACATCATCCAAGTATCCGGACCGTTCGCCGGATAGTTACGTTATTTATGGAAACAGGAAGTGTTCAGCCACATGTGAAACATCAACCACGACCTGCAACAAATGATGATGCCCAAGTAGCTGCTGTTGTGCCTAATCCACACATCAGTAGCAGACAAATTGCGTGAGAATTGGGAATCTCAAAAACGTCAGTGTTGAGAATGCTACATCAACATCGATAGCATCTGTACCATATTTCTATGCACCAGGAATTGCATGGCGATGACTTTGAACTTCGTGTACAGTTCTGCCACTGGGCACAAGAGAAATTATGGGATGATGAGAGATTTTTTGTACGCGTTCTATTTAGCAATGAAGCATCATTCATCAACAGCGGTAACATAAACCAGCATAATATGCACTATTGGACAACGGAAAATCCAAGATGGCTGTGACAAGTGGAACATCAGCGACCTTGGTGGGTTAATGTATGGTGTGGCATTATGGGAGAAAGGATAATTGGCCCCCATTTTATCGATGGCAATCTAAATGGTGCAATGTATGCTGATTTCCTACGTAATGTTCTACTGATGTTACTACAATATGTTTCACTGCATGACAGAATGGCGATGTACTTCCAACATGATGGGTGTCCGGCACATAGCTTGCGTGCGGTTGAAGCGGTATTGAATAGAATATTTCATGACAGGTGGATTGGTCGTCGAAGCACCATACCATGGCCAGCACATTCACCAGATCTGACATCCCCGGATTTCTTTCTGTGGGGAAAGTTGAAGGATATTTGCTATCGTGATCCACCGACAACGCCTGACAACATGCGTCAGTGCATTGTCAATGCATGTGCAAACATTACTGTAGGCGCGTTCTCAGAAATGATAATTTGACAAAGGTACATGTCTCACATTGGAACAACCGAAATAAAATGTTCAAACGTATCTACGTTCTGTATTTTAATTTAAAAAACCTACCTTTACCAACTGTCTGTCCAAAATTGTGAGCCATATGTTGCAGCGCCATCTATCACAAAGCAAAAAAAGTGGTCCAACTAAAACATTCATGTTTCTTTACGTACTATACGAATATGTAATAAAAAAAGGGGGTTTCCCATTTTAAAAAATGGAGTTCATATCCGTTTGACATATGGCAGCGCCATCTAGCGGGCCAACCATAGCGCCATCTGGTTTCCCCCTTCAAGCTAGACAAGTTTCGTTCCTTGTAGTTTTTTCGTTTGATGCTTCTTTTGTGAGATATTTAGCCCGGTCACAATCAATGGACCAACCTGTATACATCTCTCCAATTATCATTTCTTAAGCTTTCTCTGAAGTGCTCTATAGATACCGGTTGAGCAACCTCACACTTTTACTTAATGGCTTCCGAACTGTACACACTGTTAGGTTTTGTAAGTTATTCAGTTGTGCATCATGGTCTGGCAATCCATTTACCACAGGGAAAGCATGTGTTTGTTTTACATCCTCTTTCTGTACAAATACATTATCTATTAGCATGCTACTGCCTTGAGCTACACGTGTAGGGAAACTGATCACTGATTCTAAGTTATATGTTGTTAATAGCACTTCCAGTTCATATTCCTATCAGAATTACTAAGAAAGTTTACACTGAAATCACCACAGATCAATAACTTCCTATTTTTGTCTGATAGATAGCATAATAGGGAGTCAAACTCTTTTATGAACAGGTACCAGTCTCCCAATGGGGACCTGTATACTGTTGCTAATATCAATACTACATTATCTAGCATTAAGACCATTGTTAGTACACCCAGACTTTGACCTACCTTTCCATTTGGCAACACACACATCAGGCTATGGTCTAGGAGTTCATTTATATCAATAAAACATACATACCAGGCAACAGAACATTGCCCCATAGCACTTGCAAGCCGAATGCTAACACAACAAGAAAGAAATCATGGAGTCACTGAAAAACAGACACTAGCTGTTGTGTGGGACTTTTAAAAAAAACTTGAATTTAGCTGGACATACAAAGATAGTACACAGAAAGCACAGCACATTAACATTTCTGTTAAAGGGTAAACCCTTGCATACTAGACTAACGCAGTGGGTCATGGTTCTAAAGAAATTTAAGTTTTTAGTACACTGTGTGAAGGGAAATGAAAACAAAGCACCACAAGCTTTATCTCAACTACCAATTGGTTTACGGTCAAATCTGAGGATGCTAAAGGTAGACATACTTTCGCGGTATATTTCTAAAAGCACACTGCTGGCCATTAAAATTGCTACACCAAGAAGAAATGCAGATGATAAACGGGTATTAATTGGACAAATATATTATACTAGAACTGACATGTGATTACATTTTCACACGATTTGGGTGCATAGATCCAGCACGGCGTTCTGTATTACCCTCCTGAACCCACCGATTCCATATTCTGCTAACAGTCATTGGATCTCGACCAATGCGAGGAGCAACGTTGCAATACGATAAACCGCAATCGCGATAGGCTACAATCCGACCTTTATCAAAGTCGGAAACGTGATGGTACGCATTTCTCCTCCTTACACGAGGCATCACAACAACGTTTCACCCGGCAACGCTGGTCAACTGCTGTTTGTGCAAGAGAAATCGGTTGGAAACTTTCCTCATGTCAGCACGTTGTAGGTGTCGCCACTGGTGCCAACCTTGTGTGAATGCTCTGAAAAGCTAATCCATTGCATATCACAGCATCTTCTTCCTCTCGGTTAAATTTCGCATCTGTAGCATGCCATCTTTGTGGTGTAGCAATTTTAATGGCCAGTAGTGTATATAGGAATGAAAAGGATATTAGATTACTTTGTTAAAATTTAGACAGAGCAATGCTGAGATGATATATTAAAAATATACATCCAACAACTGAAATAAAATCCATAGGACAATAACGATCTAATGGAAAATTCACTAAGGTCTTTTATTTCATAAAAAATGTTCCAATAAAGGAATAGTAACTATGCAATCCTTGAGAAAGTATCAACTTATTAATATATTACCTAATAACATCCAACGGAAAATTCACTAAGGTCTTTTATTTCATAAAAAATGTTCAAATAAAGAAATAGTAATTATGCACTCCTTGTAAAAGTATCAACTTATTAATGTATTACCAACGCCTAGGACATGCACACTTCAGACCAAAAACATTGATATTGCATATGAAGAAATTTTATAACTTTAAAAAATGTCCTGGGAGGTTAAAAGGTTGCAGAGCATGCCAGAGAGTAAAATCACAAACTTTTAAGATATACATCAGACTGTACCTGATAATACCAGGAGCTTTATGGGCTTTAATAGTTGTGGACTTTTTGGTCCACTGCCCAGAGAGAGGGGAGGTATGGCATACATCTTCATTGTTTTAGAGTGCTGGTCGAAGTTAATTAGATTGTATCCTTCAAAAAGAGCTATGACAAAGAGTGTAGTATTTGAACTGAGAGATGATTACTTCCGATAAGTAGGAAGGCCTAAGAATGTGATTTCCGAAAATGGCACAAATTTACTGCCAATCACTTTAAGGAATTCCTGGCCTGGAAGGATGTTAGTCTCATATTAATATCCAAATACCATGCACAGGCCAACCAAGTTGAAAAGGTCATGCATGAATTAAGAAGGCTGTGTTGGCCTTATTGCGCAAACAGGCATTCTAAATGGTGACATATTTTGAGAAAAAGATAATGAATTACCCCTTTTGACAACTCAAGTTTCTACAGTAGAAATAATACGAAGACCTATAGAAGGGGAACCATTGCCAAAAGGTGCTGAATGGCCCTAGGAAAATGAACATACCCCACTGGTATCAGAGACTATAAAGTCATTAATCAGAGAAATGGGGAAGATGAAGAAGAGAAGGGAAAAGAGTACCACGATACAATATCAGGTATGAGATGTGGTTCTACTTAAGAACCACAAATGAAGTTCAAAGAATAAAAAGGTAACAAGTAATTTCCATCACCTGTATGCAGGATCTTTTGTGATTACGAAGATGCCACACCCAAAAACAACAGTTTTATTAGATCCCAGATTAAAAAAAGTAATGGGCATGAATAGCACAGAGAACTTACAACTTTTCTTAATGAACAAATCCTGAATAAACATTTTATGTCAAAATTTAAAGTAAGCAATTGTATAAAAGAACCTCCACATCAAGATAGGAGTAGAGGTATTAATGACTGTTAAATTAAATGTGTTTCATGTAGTGAAACAATGAACCTTGAGCATTCATGGTGGATGGCAGCAGATAAGGCGATACTCTGTGGGCCCAGATGACGTAGCTGAGGGGCAGCACCCGATATGGTGTGCTATGAGTTTTGTTAAAGGAATATTATCAAGTCAGTGGGACTTTAACTGGGGAAGGAACCTACAAGGTAGGTTTCATTCGTTCGGTGTGGGGCAGAGACGGTTGTCCCTCATGGCAGATTTCTTCCTCTTTCTGGTTGAAACTGGGTTTTGAAGGTGATATTTTGAGGGCGAATTACTGGAAATTATGGCTTTCAGAGGGACAAGGATATTGTGTAGCTTTGTTGGGAGGCAGAATATCGCAGTGGGAAGGGGGGGGGGGGGGGGGGAAAGGGAGGTACGAGAGGTAGCTGAAAACCTGTCAGGGAATGTGATTCAGTTGCTTCAGTCCTGGCTGGTACCGATTATGAGAGGATTGCTCCTTTGTGGCCAGACTGTGGGTAAGTGGAGGACAATAGCTGACTGGTGGGACAACACATGGGGGATCTGTTTCTGGACACTGTTGGGAGGGTAATTTCTGTCTCTGAAGGTCTCAATAAAACCCTTTTGTATATTTTGAGATGGACTGCATTTCAGCACAGATGCAATGAGCACCGATGGCTAGGCCATACGGAAGGAACTTCATGGTTTGGAATGTATGGCAACTATTGAAGTGGAAGTATTGTTTATTGGTTGGTAGCTTTGATGTGAACAGTTGAAATGATATAGCTGCCCTTCAGATGGAGGCCAACATCAACGAAGGTGATTCAGTGGGCTGAGGAGGTCTAGGTGATGCAAATGGAGGAGAAGGTTTTAAGGTACTGGAGGAATGTGGATAGGGAGTCATCACACTAAGTCCAGATCATGAAGATGTCATCAGTGAATCTGAACCAGGTGAGGGGTTTTGGATTCTGTGGTGGTTAGGAAGGATTCCTCTAGATGGCCCATTAACTGGTTAGCACTGGATGGTGCCATACAGATGGCCATTACTATATGACATATTTGTTTGTAGATGATGCTTTCAAAGGAGAAGTAGTTATGGGTGAGGACATAGTTGGTCATTGTAACTGGGAAGGAGGTTGTATGTGTGTAAGGAGTCAGTCAGGCATTAGGAAAGGTACTGTTCATAGTGGCAAGGCCATGCGCATTAGGGATGGGTAGAGAGAGGTGGCATTGACAGTGATGAGCAGTCACTGGGTGGTAAGGGAACAAGAGCTATGGGAAGTCGGTGGAGGAAATGGTTGGTGACTTTTATACAGGGAGGTAGGTTATGGATAATATAGGCTGATGGTGCTGCTCCACAAGGACAGTGATTCTCTCTGTGGGGGCATAGTAACCTGCCATAAGGTCACATCCTGGACAATTAGGTTTATGAGCTTCAGTAATCACATAGAAGGTATGTTTGTAGGGAGCGGTAGGGGTGAGAGAGATAAACTCAGGAGAGAGATTCTGGGATTGACCTAAGGATTGGAGGAGGGACTGGAGACCCGGCTGGATTTCTGGAATGTGGTCACTGTTGCAGGACTTGTAGGCAGACGTATCTAACAGCTGGCGGATTCATTCTCAGGGTGAAATGTGGCCAAGGAAAAAAATTCCCAGATTTTTCCCGGTTAAAAATACACTTTCTCCCAGGCGAAAAAAACACTTTTTCCGTGTTCAGTGACATATTTTTCCTGCGAAAGTTACCAATCCTTTGAATGGTTATGATTTTATACACGGGCGTTGAATTTCCCGGCACTTTAGAAAACGGAACTCAGGGAAAAGGACACGTTTTGGAAATATCTTGGTGCAACGACATGTACGCTGCGTATTTTCGTATTACGAAAGTATACATTGGAATTCCACCAAACACCGCATGATACTTTCCGAACCATTGAAATCGAGATAGCGATGCGCTTCTGTAAGCCAGTTATAGCTCGTGTCACGTGATCTCTCCAGCCGATAACAGCGGATATTCAGAGCATGGGACACGTGACGTAGTCAGCCAACAGCAACATCACTGTTACGTAGCACGAACACACAAACAGGGAAAGTTAATATTTTAAATTAGTATACATAGTGTTGCTGCAAGAAAAACAAATCGTTCACATATAATATTGGTCTCTAAGGTTAATAAGCTGCAAGAGCTTTTGCATATAATGTTGATCTTTTTTGCTCGTGTTACAGTTTAAGATATATCACACAAATGTGGCAGTAAAATTTTTAATAGTGATCTTCAGGGTTTGAAATTCTTCTAAATGTCTCGTCATCAAAAAGTTGATTTTTAAATGAGAGTCAAACGCTCTGTGATTTAACAAATTCATGCTACATTCTCGCACGTAGTTCAACTTACGTAAAAGGATATTTACTTTGAATGTAACGCTTGTCAAACCACTATTCGCAATATTTTCCCGCGACCTGTTAGAAATAGGTTCGTTCCAGCAGTTGCCAGAGAGCGCAGATAGTAGGCGACAGCGCGCATGTGCAGCTACCATGACGTAGGAAGCCCGTATGTACGTACGTGTAAAACATTTAAAGTTCATACGTTATGTCATAAAAGAAACAAGACATCAGAGGATACTCCAAGAGCATCGGAATTTCGTGAACCGTAACTAAAATGTGCACATTTAAAGTGCATACTTAAAGTGTACATTCGTATGTCCAGATCCCCAATGAAGTAGACCTCGATCTGATATTAAGTTTTTCAGTGTGGTTTTTCGGGATTTAAATTTTCTTGGAGCACCAGTACTGTATTACATAATGTTTGATTCTTTATTATGGCATAATGCCATACGTGCTAGAACATGAAAACGTGCACTTAAAATGCAGGGAACAGTTGAAAGTAGCCAGTACTGGCACTGTGGAATTAAATATTTCATTTCAAATACATTGACTGCCTCAGCGGAAAAGGTTAATAAAAGCCAAATTTCTTTAGCAAACAGACAAAAATAACTACACTGTCAGGAAAGATGGAAATAAAATAAAATCTGAAACTAAAAACATATTTTAGCCTTCCGTAATTATGTGAATGAATTTTAATTCACTTGATAGCTCCCGGCCACAGACATCCGTACTGTTTTCTTTTGATGTGAGAGCAAACGAAGGAGGAACAGCAAAATCACTAAATCTAAACATCGGTCAGGTGGAGACTACCCACTATATCTCAGAACGCTCTGCGCATCAGCCCCGGATCTACGATATTTGCTAACCGGGTCAATACTAAAAAAAATCGAATTTTCAAAAATATGTTCATCTTGTAGCGCACATTTTTCTGAAAAGTCTGAAACATAAAACATGTGTGTTCGATGAAATGTAAGACATGTTCTCCGGTCGTAAGTGCCACGTCTCTTCAGACAGCATTCTTCTATCGCACGTCACTGTATTTCGGTCTGTGGAATTGAAACGCGTATATTTTGTAATGGGTGCCATCAAACTATATTCAGGACAGTGGAAATTGAAATGTCCTGCGATGCCTCTCGTGCTCCCAGTCAGCCGGTTTGACAGCCTGCTCCTGTAAAAAAAAAATCTCGCAATTAATAGTGAATGGGATTATTTTTAATCAGGAGAACAAGGACTCTTCAGAAAATTTGCACTCTTTATTGCCTATTAGCTAACAACTTGCTGTTTTGTGTGACATACAATTAAATATAGGATACATAAAACCAATAAAGACAAGAGCCAAGCAGTACAGTACACATTTCTTCAAATAGCTCCTAGCATTTTTTCTATCTAATCTTGCTACAGCTTTACATGGCGTGCTTTCCTTTCTGCGAAAGAATCTATTAGCTCATCACACGTTTCTCTACATAAAAAATCGAAATGTCATTATCTAAAACTGAAAAAACTGTTAATACGAATAATACCCAAGACTGGTGTGGTTTCTGGATCTGATACGTCTATTTTGTCACTGTCTGCTAGATAAAACAAAATACGCCTTTCTAATATTGCAGCAATTTTGTAACACACATCTAATAAACGAAACTGTTTTTGCACAAATGATCATTTTTATAACACGACAGAATATAATTCATAAAGTACCAATATCAAATGCGAGGCCTACTACAAGCAAAAAGCTTTATGTTAGGAAATAGTTTCACATTTCATTCATACACACCAGCATGAGATCGAAAAGTAGTACAGCGAAATTTTTATATAAATTTGGAATTGTCTTATTCTTCCAAAATTTGTGTGATGTCCCCGTTTCTTCTCCTTCCTCATTCTAACGAACGATCTTGTCATCACCAATTCTGTAAATATTCCTGCCATTATGAAAATTTGTTCGCCGATTAACTTCACTAGCCCTGGCTAAATCACAGGTTTACTTATCCCGCGATTATTCTCCGGTTAGGCGTTGTTACATATTCGTACAACACGTTTTCCGCGTTACTTCCAGAATAGAACTTAAGCGGCTGACAACTGGTCCTTACTAGTGTAGCGATCTGGCCAAATATTTTGTCAAAATTTCATTTTCTTGGATGCACCGAGAAGATAATACTTAATCTTGCTCACCTGTTATTTCTGTTAGTCGTTTATTTCCATTCTGGTGGTCTGAATCTATGGATTTCGCTAGTAATTATAACAACGCTGATCATTCACAAATCCAATGAACCACATAATCAGACAGCGATTGGCATTCATCCGTTCGGCTTTACTCCGCTCAGCTCATATAGCCCTGTCCCCTTTTGCCTGTGAAATGTTTATTTCTAGATGCGACGAGGATTCTCCTGACACAGACATCACATACGCTATACACGCATTCAAAAATCAACTTATGATCCTTTCAGAAATCAAAATGTGTTCAAAAATGTTCAAAAACCAACGTGCGTTGGATGCTAAGCCCTTTGTGAAATAAGTTTTTCCCTCAAGAATATGAATTTGGCACCCCCTTTCCCCGCTAGCATCTAGCTGCTTGCTGCGACTGCTTGCACAGCCAGCAGCCACATTCCTGTAGCCAGAAGCGGGAGAATCTACTACTCAAACGCGACTCAACTGCGCATGCGTCCGCTCGTAACTGCTAAAACGAATCCAATGTAAAAAGTTGTGACTTCACGCTCATCTGAGGTATTTTGTTGTTATGAAGCATTGTATAGTCTTCCTAAAGCCTTTGACACATTTTCCTGTTGGCACACGCTTGCATGGGCGCTGTGTGTCGTCGTTGTATATAGCGCATTTCCTCTGCAATTTAAGTTATCTTCGTTTTTTTTCTCTCGTTTATATTTTACTATTGAAGTGTTATTCTGCAGTAGCGGGGTACAGTAATATCCATTGTTAGAGTATCGGTTCTCACCAGTCAAAATTACAAAAATTTAACAGAAAACTAAAAAAATGAAAAATTCCCGGAATTCTAAAAAATTCCCGGGTTTTTCCCGGTTTTCTCCCGGATGAAAAAATTCCCGGGTTTTTCCCGGATCCCCCAGTTGTCCCAGGTCGTATACACCCTGCTTCTGCCAGATAATCCCTGCAGCTCATAATCAAATTGGTAGATCCTTAAAGTATGGGAGAATTAACAAGGGGTGATTTGGGGGAAGTGCGGTGGCTCAAGGTTGGAAGGAGAAGTAAACTGAGTGACGCAAAGTTCAATATTGGTTGCGGATTGAGCCCGATGTAGTGTTAGTGTCAAAAAACTGTTTCCACTGTAAGGACCAGGAGACGGAGAGGAGGGCTCTAACAAGCCCAGTATGATTGAATTTGGGAGTGGGGCAAAAGGCAAAGGCCTTTGGATAGCACTGAAGCTTCTGGGAGGCTGAGACAGGTGCAGGTGCATGACTATGTTGCAGATATGTTTAGTCTCTGGGTTCTGTAGGGTGGTGGGAGGCAGTTTCTGAGTGTATGGTAAATGTAGTGGGTCTTGAAGGTTGGATTTGCAGCTATAAGGGGGTGCAGAGGACATTTGATGGAGGAGGCTTTTGAAGTGGTGGGCACTGATAGATGCAGGCATTGTTAGCTGCAACAGGCAGAAGATGTGCTTTGTTGGTGCTGCACGTTTACGTGGTTTCGACTGAGACACATTCACGCTGCAGTGTTCATCTTTGGAATGCCAGTGAGGAAACTGGCACAGAAGTAACCATATGTAAAAGTTAATTTCGAAATTTTCCTTTCTGTGAGACTATATGCTCAAGGCTCATGTGTTGATTTGAAATTCCACTGGCTGTATCAATACCTGTTTGTAATGTGATATATTGTGAAATTCCGAACTCTCATGAGCGCTCCAATAAACTCATACTGTTATCATCAATTATAGGTTCAAGCTTACTCGTGTTCTTTTAAAATTTTTGAGAACTGTAGGCCTAACCTCGTTCAAAATGATCATTCTCTAATTTCATTGTGTAATTATGTGAGAAATAGGGATTCTTTTAATGGTTACAAAACTATATTTTCACAAATTACTGATACGAGTGTTTTGAATGAATTATTTTGTAGCGAATCAACTGTTGTGATTCACAGTTACTGCCAAAGAATGGATCACACTGATTATCAACACTAGTGCATTTTTGAGAATTTTTGTAAGTTACCACTGACCTGTCCATAATCTAATTGGTAGTAAATTGGCATTTTTGATTTAGTTACTGAAAGTAACATATTCTGTTACATTATTTTTTTCTTAAAGGGGAGTATGGGAGAATATAGTATCTACACATATCGTAAATTAACTCTATTTTCTAGTTTGCTAACAACTATAAATAGCCTCAAAAAGCTTTAGGAAACAAGAAATTTTTACCAAAGGTTCTTCTGTTGCCTCAATAGAAAACTGGTTTTGTGCATTTTCTTCAATTCTTATAGGAATCAGTAATTTTTTGGCTCAAAAGATTAATACATAATCAGGAGACTTACTTTAAAATTATTTTTTCACTGTCCTGTAATTCATTACACCAGCCAAAATGCAACCTCACTGTGAATGCTGTTCTTGAACAGAGGGTGAGTTGGATGCAATTCATAAGCAATTGGCAAGATTCCTTTCAAACGGTTGCTAGCTGCTGCAATTGGTGTACTGAAAAAGCTCACAAGTGTCATGTACCTGTGGTATTTGTACCAAAGGTACCTCTAGTACTAACATATATTGTGATTCTTATCTCCTATGCAGAAAGTATGGAATCAGTCATTACTCATCCTTTCACTGCGAGTGTTGTTTTAATGGTAGATCTAGGCATCCTATCGAGAGTGGATGGGGGCCAGGGTGGACCCAGGGTGTTATAGCAATCCCCCTTACCAAGAAGTCTGAGGTCCTATCTTTCAATGAAACTGACCCACTGGGACTCACTTCACCAGTTTTAGGAAAACAAGCGTCAAGAGGATGCAAATGCAAACCAGCAGGGTCTGTTAATCATCGGCAATTTGAACCTACGGCGAATAATAATACACCTTAGGGAAATGGCAGCAATTGACAGATGCACTCTGTGTGTATGTCTGGGTGTCTCATTCAACATGCTGAAGAGGCTATTACGAGGGGGACCCTAAAATAACCGGAATTTCTTTCTATAAAGCATATACTTTATTGTTTTCAAATACAACCTTAATCTCCTGCAAAGTACTCTCCATTAGCATTAATACAATTGTCCAAGCGTTAATTCCAGTGTTTGAAGCACCTTTTAAATTTGTCCTCTTTGATACTTGCTAGCACTTTCATGACATTGCGTTTTACGTCTTCCACATCCGCAAAATGCTTCTCTCTCAAGTCTCTTTTCATCCTAATAGGAAGAAGTCTGAGGGTACTAAATCCGGCGAATGGGGCGCGTGGGTCAAGGTAGTCGTCTTCGTTGAGGCCAAAAACTGGCGAATGCTGAGAGCCGTGTGCGCGGCAGGGTTGTTGTGATGCAGGAACCACACGCCAGAATCCCACAAAGCCGGACGTTTTCGCGACAAACTTCTGCAAAGCCATTTCATAACCTCCAAATAGAATTGTTGGTTTACTGTCTGGTTTTTTGGGGGCAAATTCAGAGTGTAAGATCCCTTTGATGTCAAAAAAACAGATCAACATCGTTTTCACATTCGATTTCACTTGTCGAGCTTTTCTTGGTCGAGGTGAGTCAGATGACTTCCATTGTGATGACTGTAGTTTACTTTCTGGATCGTACCCATAGCACCATGACTCATCACATATAATGATTTTGTTGAAAAACAGTGGATCATCTTTGAACGTGTCCTTTATTTCGAGACAGGCTTGAACGTGACGATCCCTTTGATCTCTGGTAAGAAGCTCCGGCACGAATTTTGCTGCCACTCTTCGCATCCCCAAATCGATGGTCAAGATGCCCTGAATTGGGCTCCAGGACAACCCGGACAAGTTCTCGAGCTGGTCGATTGTCCTGCGTCGATCTTCACTGATTTCACGGATTTTGTCGATGTTGTCTTCGCTTCAAGCAGTTGAAGGTCGACCGGAACGGGGCTGATCTTCAACCACCATTTCTCCCTTTTTAAACCGAAAAAACCATTCGTACACTTGCGTTTTACTAAGAGCATGGTCTTTGTAGGCTGTCTGAATCATCGCAACAGTTTGTGGTGCGTTCTTGCCGAGCAAGAAACAAAACTTCAATGCCGTACGTTGTTTGTAAGAACTAGCCATTTCCTCATGTCATGTCTGCACTGTACGCACACTCAAAGAAACCACACTTCTCACTGATGGGTGACGCTACATGGCAGAATGACTCAGCAGATCTCCTACTACAACCCTCTGGCAGCACAACCTGCTACTACAAGTACACAATGAGCAGCATTACGATTCCGGTTACTTTTGGATCCCCTCTAGTATGGCATCCATTGAGAAAATAGAGTGCCACTAATTGCGGATTATAGTGCACAATGGAATAAATGATGCCTGTCATTTGGGCTCTCAGGTCATACTTGGATCATTCCAGTGAGTGGCAGACAAAGTTGAGCAGACCAGCCTTGCACTTGGAGTTTCAATGAAGCTATGGGGTTGAGAATTGTAGAGTCCCTCACATGTGCACTACACATCAGAGGCTGCTACCCAAGTAGTTGACTGTGTGTGGGATGAAAACAAGGTTTTTTTTATATTAGGTGTCTAACTATCCAATCCAGATAACAATAGCTGAGAAATATCAGTGGAAGATCAAAAGAAATGCCTCCCAAAGGTGAGGGCATTAAATCCTAGTGGTTAACTGCTGAAGCAATCAAAAAAAGTCCAAGAGTTTGAAGTGCTCCTGAAATGCAGTGAAGCTCACATAATACTAGGTACAGAAAGATGGTTGAAACCTGAAACTGCTAGCAGTGAGATTTTTGGGGAAAATTTAAGTGTATAAAAAATGATACGCTAATAGGAAATGGATGTAGTGTATCTGTCACAGTAGACAAGAAACTCAAATCCACCAAGGTAGAAACTGAAGATGCATGTGAGACTGTTTGGGCAATATCCAGTATCAGGGATGGGCATAATATGGTAACTGGATTCTTCTACTGCCCACCAGATCCATCTGCTGAAGCAACCGAAAACTTTAAAGAAAACCTCAGATCACATGTACTTACAGGGTGATGGTTATTGAACTATTTGAAATAAAATCATTGTAACTTCTGAACAATTTGCACAAGCACGTTCAACTTCACGACTGGCCATGGAGCATGATAGGAATTAGTATGTGCATGTGTGGTATGGTTTAGCGACGAACTCCACTTTCATTTGGATGCATTTATCTATAAGCAAAATTGGTGCATTTGGGGGACTGAGAACCCATATTTCATGATTGAGAAGTCTCTTCATCCTTGATGGGTGACTGTGGTGTGCAATGTCCAGTAACAGAATAATCGGTGTGATATTCCTAGATGGTACGATGACTACTGGATGGTACATGAAGGTTTTGGATGATGATTTCATCCCCATTATCCAAAGTGATCCTGATTTTGAAAAGATATGGTTCATGCAAGATGGGGCTCGTCCCCATTGAAGCAGGAGAGTGTTTGGTGTCCTGGAGGAGCACTCTGGGGACTGCATTCTGGCTCTGGGATACCCAGAGAGTGCTGGCATGGGCCTTGATTGGCAGCCATATTCTCCAGATCCAAACACATACAACTCCTTTTTGTGGAGCTACATTAAATAAAAGGTGTCCAGCAATAACCCTAAACCATTGCTGAGCTGAAAACAGCCATTCAGGAGGTCATTGACAGCATCGATGTTCCTACACTTCAGCGGGTCATGCAGAATTTCGCTATTCAGCTGTACCACATCATCGCCAATGATGGGAGGCATATTGAACATGTAATAACCTAAACCTGAATATCTTTAGTGACATTTACTTGTTGAATAAAGTGTGGGTATGCCATAGTTTGTTACTGATTTACGTTTCTTTTTGTATAGTTCAATAATTGTCACCCTGTAAGTTCCACAATCATACTGTAATCATCAGTGGGGACTTTAACCTTCCAACAATCAATTGGGAAAATTACAGTTTTGTTAGTGGTAGGCATGATAAGACAACCTGTGAAACATTGTTAAATGCTTTCTCTGAAAACTATGTAGAATAGATAATCCGGAACCCCAATCATGACTGAAATATATTTTGGCTCAATGGCAACAGGCATCACCTCTTTGAGGATGTCCACATCGAAACGGGAACAGTGACCATGACACGGTTATGCCAACAATGATTACCAAAGTACAAAGAACAACTAAAAGATGGAGAAAGATATGTATGTTCAGTAAACTAGGTAAAAAATCAGTAGTGTCACATCTCAATATGGAACTTGAAACTTTCTGCACAGGGCAGGAGCATGTAGAGCAGTGGTTCCCAACGTTATTGAAACAATTACCCATGAATAAGATCATTTAGAAATCAACACAGTTTAGTGTCTAACTAAAGTTTAGAGTGAAAAAAAATAATAGGACACAGTTATGCACAAACAAGCATGAGAAAATGTCATTTCAAATACACTAAAACAACAACAAAATGCATGGCACACAATACAATCCAGCCACAGCTGAGGACCCTCTAGATTTAGTAAGGATGACATGGTTTGCTAATCTAAACCTGTGGATAATTTCCACTGGCAACCACAGAACTCACACAGTGTAAATTGCAAGAAAAAAAAGAAAAAAACCAACTAAGGATGCTGCTGGTGAAATATGTTTGGTTAGCAAAACAAAACAATTGTACGCTTGCAAAAAGGCAGACCCATCCTTAATTCAATATTATTTGAGAAAGGAAGAGATAGAGAGGAAAAAAAAAGATTCAATTTTTAAAATTACAGGTGAACACACAACATTTTATTAACATTCAACAAATAAAACTCACATATTTTTGTAAGTGTTGTATTAAACCAAGAAATAATGAAGGTCAATGAGATGTTTGGTACTGCTTATTTTTAACAATCCTTTCTATATTCAGTCTGGTGTTGGCTAGTGCACATCACGAATTGTGTTCAGTCGGCTTCTTGCTTTTGTTTTCATTGCCACCATAGTCGAAAATCCACTTTCACACCTATAAGTTGTGGCACATGGAATCAATGTTGTTAATGCTTTTTCTGATAATGGGTACTCATCACCCAGCTTCCTCCAAATTTTGTCAGTTCTGTTTTGGAGAAATCTATTTTCAGTATCCTGTCTTCTCATAGCAAAGAAATTCTGCTTTGGCTTGAATTTCACTATCTGAACATATTCCTTCATTCACTGAAAATGGTCTTCAAACTCAGGCATTTATTTCTCAGTTCTCCAGTTCAGGAAAATAGTTACTGATAGAATTTATTACTGATGATAAATGCTGACTTATTTAATTTTTAAATGAGCATTTTTCACTACTGGAAGCGAGTATTACTGCCAATTTTAGGAACACTGAAATGCCTTGAACTTCAGCCCCGCATTGGTAAAGCTCCAACCTCAGAAGAAAACTGCTAACTTTATCCTGTGCCGTCAAAATATTCACCATATTTCCTCGCAAGCTGAGGTTAAATTAAGCGTATTGATTTCTGCAAAGAAATCTAAGAGACATATATCTGTTATTCTGGTACATAGGTCTTTCTCCTTTCCCAGAAACAAAGCAACTTGTGGTCAGAGTTCATGTACTCTACGCAACACCTTGCTACATTACAGCCGTCAAAGTTCTGTGTGGAACAAAAGCACATCAAATTTCACTTTAAACTCTTTGCACAACTCTTTGAGAACTCTTGGGGGTGTTGGACTACCTCAGAGATGGTTTACAATCTTCATTACCTGAGTGAGTACATTCAACAAATCAGGTAGAAGTGTTTCAACTACCAAAGCATAGCAATGCATAATGCAGTGGCTGAATGTTGCATTTGGACCAACTTCTTTCGCCAATCTGTGGAATCCAGAGTGAACGCCCAACACGGAAGGTGCTGTGTCTGTACATACACCCATCAACTTTGACCACTGCAACTTACTTCCTTCAACAAAGTTTTATACTGATTGCAAAACATCCTCACCGTCTTTCAGGCCATTGTTCTTTAAGTATCAGACATAGTCAAGCAGCTGGGAAAAAAACTGCATCAGTTGATTCATCTAACTGCAGTGCAAAAAAATTACTTGATCTTATTTTGTTGAGTACTGTGTCCAAAATATCCTAACTCATGCACTCGATATGACTTCTGATCATGTTGTTAGAAAAAGGTATCTTGTTTATCTTTTCTACATGTTGCTCTCCTAGAACTTAACTTCAGTGCACCTAGTAAGCAACGCTTGATGAGATCCTCCCGTATTGTATTAGGTTTCTCATTTTCAGCAATTTGAAGAGCGATTTGGCATGGAGCTTTAAGACCAGCTTCTATTGACTGAAAAAATAGTCTGATGAATCCGTGCATGAACTTTTCAGAGCAACTTCATTGCGTTTGAAGAATTCTATGTCTTTTCCCGTCAAATCCGCATGATTTCTTTCAAAATGGTATTTTAATTTGCTGGCTTTAATACTCTCTGCTGTTAGTACTATACTGCACAGTGTTGTAACAGCGACCAGAATGGTCGGGTTGAAGTGGTAGAAAGCGGGGCAGGACCCGCGGAGCGGTCCGCGACCAACAACACAACAGGAGAGGATGGACACAACCAACGCAGGACTCAATGAACAACAAGATCGAAACAACGGAGTCACAAGAAAACCTAACAACCACGTCCACTCGTACATAGAACAACAAAGTAAATGAGCTGTCTAAGGTGAGGCGATGTGCCCACAGACGTACGCAAGGTTAGACTAGCTGGCTGAGCTTTTTTTTTTTTTTTTTTTAATTCCCCATCGGGGCGGGCTGGCAGCAGCATATGCGCTGCTCTTCAGCCGAAAGACATAGAACAAACAATAGAAGACATTTAAAAAGAACAAAGGAGAGAATATGGTGAACATAGATATAAAAAAGGGGGAACATCATGGAAGGCAATAGACAAAAAACGGTGTGACCGTAAATGGGATAAAAAAACTGTTAAAACTGTTTAAAAGTAGCACACACAAAAAGCCACACACTGCGACAATTAAAAGAACACAATGCACAGTATGACTGGAGCATGAAAGGTATCGACGGATGGTGTAGCACATAACAAACACCGACGGCGAACCTCAAGGCAGTACAGATTTAAAATCACACCTCTTGACGCACAGGAGAAACAGCACTAAACACAACACTGATGTGGCACACTGATGATGATTAAAACAGAGGATCTGCCAGGCGCAAGGAGATGAGGGAGACTGGAAGAAGGGAGGGAGGGGAAGAGATGGGGGAGATGAGCGGGGGGCGCGCTGAAGAGGGCCAGGTAGGGAGGGATGTGGGAAGGAAAGAGGCAAGTATGGGGTGCAGGGTCTCAGGGGTGGGGGGGGGGGGGGGAGGAGGAAAATCCGTTCTGGGAAAAGGAGGGAAGAGGAAAAAAGGGAGCCCTGGGGTGGGGGGGGGGGGGGGAACAAGGCGAGGTTATAGTTGGAAGGAAGGGTAGATGTCATGGCGAAGTTCGTCATCCGGGAGGGGGAGGCATTGGAAATTGCCCTGATGAAGGAGATGGAGGGTGTGGAGGTGGAGAGAGGGAGGGATACAGCGATAGAGGCGTAGCAACGGGCGTGGGGTGGAGAGGAAACCAGAGAGTGGGGGGGATCAAGCCTGCGGACAATGTAAAGGATGCGGAGATGTTGGAGGAACAGGAGGAGGTGGGGGAAGGGGATCAGTTCATACAGGAGCCGTGTGGGGGAAGGAAGGCGGATACGGAAGGCAAGGCTCAAGGATTTGGAGGGCCTTGTAAAAGCGGGTGGGGGTGGAGATCCAGGCAACGCTGGCATAACAGAGGATAGGGCAGATGAGGGATTTGTAGGTGTGGAGGATGGTAGAAGGATGGAATCCCCGTGTCCGGCCAGACTGGAGTTTCAGAAGGCGGAGGCAGGAATGGGCTTTCTGCTGGATGGTCTGGAGATGAGGGGTCCAGGTGAGGTGTCGGTCGAGGGTGAGGCCAAGGTATTTCAGGGTGGGGGTGAGCTGGATAGGACGACCATAAAGGGTGAGGTAGAAATCATGGAGGCGAAAGGAGCGAGTGGTGCGGCCTATGATGATTGCCTGGGTTTTGGAGGGGTTGAGGCGGAGGAAACTGGCTGAGCGAGAGGCAGGCGCTTAAGTACTCTATCGGCGGCACCACTATTGGCCGCTGGAACCACATGTACCTCTGTGGCGCCCTCATACTAAATGTGGGCCAGGAGACACACGCCGCCACAGCTTACAGAGAGATGGTGCAGAGACCTCTAGGGGTCTTCGATGTCCATGACGTCTGGCGGGGATTCAAATTCCGCGGCGTGCGGCACCAGACACAGAACACACTGGGGCTTTTCGTTACCATTAACAACTATCAGGTAAAACCCAACTGCAGAAAAGCTTCTTTGTACGATCTTTTTTTTTCCAGGTGATATAGATTCCGGAAGAAGGAAAAGTTTTCTGAAATGTGGGCACTTAAGAGAAAGAAGCAATCCCCCCCCCCCCCCCCCCCCCCCTCCCCAAAGGGATTTTTGGAAAAAAGGGGACACAAAACCTAGCATTAATAGTAAAAGCATAATGGAACTGATGCTGATGAGTTCCGGTTTACATCTATTTGTAACTGAATTAACTTAATTTATATTTTACCGTAAATGGTACATCTCAATTTATTGTGAAGCACCTTTTGAAATGTGTACATATTCACATACTGCTCCTGCCATTTATTCAGCTGCACTTGAACTATTGTTTCTAAGTGAGTGTGTTTGAATATCCACGCAATTATTGGTGATTAAAGGTTATAACACTTTTTGGCGACGTGGATGGGATTTTTTCACTGCATTGTGGATGTGTGTGTTCGTGACGGGGCAGACATGGAGGGGTTGAGATGGAGGAAACTGGCTGAGTGAGAGGCAGGCGCTTAAGTACTCTATCGGCGGCACCACTATTGGCCGCTGGAACAACATGTACCTCTGTGGCGCCCTCATACTAAATGTGGGCCAGGAGGCACACGCCGCCACAGCTTATGGAGAGAGGGTGCAGAGACCTCTAGGGGTCTTCGACGTCCATGACGTCTGGCGGGGATTCAAATTCCGCGGCGTGCGGCACCAGACACAGAACACACTGGGGCTTTTCGTTACCATTAACAACTATCA
Organism: Schistocerca americana; assembly: GCF_021461395.2. NCBI lineage: Eukaryota > Metazoa > Arthropoda > Insecta > Orthoptera > Acrididae > Schistocerca > Schistocerca americana. The sequence continues at coordinate 176,519,809 of NC_060120.1, forward strand.
GGTAAAACCCAACTGCAGAAAAGCTTCTTTGTACGATCTTTTTTTTTCCAGGTGATACAGATTCCGGAAGAAGGAAAAGTTTTCTGAAATGTGGGCACTTAAGAGAAAGAAGCAATCCCCCCTCCCCAAAGGAATTTTTGGAAAAAAGGGGACACAAAACCTAGCATTAATAGTAAAAGCATAATGGAACTGATGCTGATGAGTTCCGGTTTACATCTATTTGTAACTGAATTAACTTAATTTATATTTTACCATAAATGGTACATCTCAATTTATTGTGAAGCACCTTTTGAAATGTGTACATATTCACATACTGCTCCTGCCATTTATTCAGCTGCACTTGAACTATTGTTTCTAAGTGAGTGTGTTTGAATATCCACGCAATTATTGGTGATTAAAGGTTATAACACTTTTTGGCGACGTGGATGGGATTTTTTCACTGCATTGTGGATGTGTGTGTTCGTGACGGGGCAGACATGGAGGGGTTGAGACGGAGGAAACTGGCTGAGTGAGAGGCAGGCGCTTAAGTACTCTATCGGCGGCACCACTATTGGCCGCTGGAACCACATGTACCTCTGTGGCGCCCTCATACTAAATGTGGGCCAGGAGGCACACGCCGCCACAGCTTACGGAGAGAGGGTGCAGAGACCTCTAGGGGTCTTCGACGTCCATGACGTCTGGCGGGGATTCAAATTCCGCGGCGTGCGGCACCAGACACAGAACACACTGGGGCTTTTCGTTACCATTAACAACTATCAGGTAAAACCCAACTGCAGAAAAGCTTCTTTGTACGATCTTTTTTTTTTCCAGGTGATACAGATTCCGGAAGAAGGAAAAGTTTTCTGAAATGTGGGCACTTAAGAGAAAGAAGCAATCCCCCCCCCCCCCCCCCCCCAAAGGAATTTTTGGAGAAAAGGGGACACAAAACCTAGCATTAATAGTATAAGCATAATGGAACTGATGCTGATGAGTTCCGGTTTACATCTATTTGTAACTGAATTAACTTAATTTATATTTTGCCGTAAATGGTACATCTCAGTTTATTGTGAAGCACCTTTTGAAATGTGTACATATTCACATACTGCTCCTGCCATTTATTCAGCTGCACTTGAACATAATAGCTTTTTGTAGGGAAAAGCAGTAATTATGGTGGCCTAAGGACGATAAATATCACATAAAAACAAAACTAAATGATGACTAGCACTGGGTCACCAATGATATCACACGCAAAACTGATGAAGCACAGAACAATATGCATACTTCAAAGACAATAGCTGTTATATTTTGGATATGTTGAATAGGTACAAGAAACTCATAAAGAAATCTGCCATTGCCAAAATATTTTGCTTGATATTGCAGTTGTGCAATCTGTGTCCATTATTCGTGGTTCACATACAACAGATGTTAACTCTCTGAACGACATTCAATAAAAAAATTGAAACTGTTCAGCCTTACCAACAAGTAGTTCAATGAAAGGATTATTTCCACCGTACATTGCCCTACTATTTAACAATGGTGTTAACTACTGACAATAGCTCTTTTTCAGATTGTGGTACAGCACAATAAATGCAACACTTGCAATCTTAACTTGGTCCAGCTGCAAGACTGTGGCGCCCTAACTTCAACCAGCATGAAACCTTATATTTCTATGATGTACCGACAACATGCAGAATGTTTTCAGCATGAAGCAGTCAGTGTGGATGCACCTTAACATAGTTAGATTATTTTTTAGGACACTGAAATTATACATCAGACTGGTAAACAAATCTCCACTGACAAGAAACAGATATTAATCTATTATGAATCTAAAGTGTAACAACTGAAAAGTAACAGCATTGCTTGCAATTGGTGGATGCATGAGGTTCTTAAAGTAAGAAACACACATGGGTGAAACCTTCTTGTTGTGACAGTGCCACGACATTTAACAGTGCCACCACGACGGTACGTGCAAACGGCGATAGAGGCGCTCCACAACTCGGCTGAGCGCGGGAGCGCCACCTAGCTACGAACGGCGCCGGCCGCACGTCACGGCACGGCAGTCGAATGAGAGATACTGAGTTGTTATCATGTAACCAGCTATTGTTTCTAAGTGAGTGTGTTTGAATATCCACGCAATTATTGGTGATTAAAGGTTATAACACTTTTTGGCGACGTGGATGGGATTTTTTCACTGCATTGTGGATGTGTGTGTTCGTGACGGGGCAGACATGGAACAGCTTATGCAAGCGCTCATTGAACAAGAAACACAGCTGACGGCTGCTATTCAGGCACAACAAACACAGCTGACGGCTGCTATTCAGGCACAACAAACATAGCTGACAGCTGCTATTCAGGCGTTGTCGACGTCGCTTACTCATAGTCTGTCTTCCCCTTCTCCGCCTCCATTCCCTCCTTATGACGAGGCCGCTGAAGACTGGGAGGATTATGAGAAGCGTTTGCGGCAACACTTCTTGGCTTTCGGCGTTGTCGATGCTCCTATGTGTAAGTCGTTATTTCTATCTCGGATTTCCCCACGGATCTATCAGCTGCTATCTCAGTTAGCCCCTCTGCGGGAACCTGCCTCCCTGTCCTTCCAAGAAATGTGTGACTTATTGTCTAACTATTACCGCAAAAACACCCACGTCGTTGCCGCCTGCGTGGCATCCTACCGGTGTCGTAAACAGCCCCATCAATCTTACCGGGCTTGTGCGGCGGAACTACACGGTCTGAGTAGGAAATGTCAGTTTGTCACGGACACTCATCATGAGTCTTATGCTGATTCAATGGTTAGGGATGCTATTCTACGGCTTGCTCCTGATAAAGAAGTTTGGCAACGTGCCCTACAACTGCCAAACCCGTCGTTGTTGGAAGTTCTAAGCATTGCTCAATCCTTTGAAGTGTCTCACGCTGCTGGCACGCAAATAGATGCGTGGTGTGATGAGGGCACTGTACAGTCAACTTTCGACACGGACAATTTGCCTGTTTCACAGGAGAACGAAGATGTGGCGGCGGTTCACTCACGTAAACAACGTTGCGTTGGGCCGCAATGCTCGCAGCGACAACAGCAACCACAGAAGCAGGTTCGTTCCGCACTTCCTTCATGTCCACATTGTTTCGTACAGCATGACAGGGCCGCGTGTCCAAAACGTTGGGCCACATGTAATTCACATAGGAAACAAGGCCACATTGCTTCTGTGTGTCAGTCCCCTAAAGTTCCTGTCGACGAGGACGAGGCATCTGACATGGATGTTAACTGTGTGCTTTCTCAAACAAATAAGTTGTTTGTTACTGTTCGTGTTCTGGATATAGACATTCGCATGCAAGTGGACACTGGCTCTGCAGTAACTCTCATTAATTCTCGCACGTATTTGGAGTTGGGCTCCCCTCCCTTGTCTCCAGTTACGCAAAATCTGAGCACTTATAATAAACAGAAAATTCCTATCATTGGCCAGTTTGATGCTTCCACTGCCTACAAGTTTGTTGTTAGGCCCCTCACGTTTTATGTGGTGGATCATGCGGGCACTTAAAACCTGTTCGGTTATGATGCTTTCCAGTTGTTCGGGTTCTCCATTGATGATGATGTGCACCTCATATCTGAGGATATTCCGTATCAACAGCTGGATGGATTGTGTTCTGAATTTCCGTCGGTGTTCTCTGCTGGTCTGGGTCGTGCCAAGGATTTTGAAGCCCACATTACTCTTAAACCTACAGCTCGCCCTAAGTTTTTCCGGGCATGTCCTATTCCGGTGGCGTTGCGTGCACCTGTCAAGGCTGAGATAGACAGGTTAACAGCTTCAGGGATTCTCCTTCCTGTTACCTCCAGCGAATGGGCATTGCCAATCGTGGTGGTTTCTAAACCAAACGGGAGTCTGCGATTGTGTGGTGATTTTAAAGCCATCGTCAACGCTCAGAGCCTCATTGACACTTATCCTCTCCCCCGTCCTGAGGAGTTATTTACCAAGCTCGCTGGGGGCCAGTTCTTTTCGAAACTTGACTTATCGGAGGCGTACCATCAGTTGCCGTTGGATGCTTCTTCCAAGGAATTTCTCGTCATCAACACTCCTTGTGGGTTGTATCAGTACCAGCGGTTACCATTTGGCGTCGCTAGTGCGCCGGCCATTTTTCAGCAGTTTTTGGCACAGCTCACGGCTTCCGTTCCCGGCTGCATAAACTATCTGGATGACATTGTTGTCACGGGGGCCTCCACTGAGGAGCACCTTCGCAATTTGCGTTCACTGTTTCGGGTTTTGCATTCGGCTGGGTTGAAGTGCAATCTGGACAAGTCACAGTTCTTCCAACCCTCCATTGTGTATCTTGGTTTCCACTTGTCCCGTGAGGGTCTACGTCCTCTACGTCAGCACGTTGCGGCCATTAACGCTCTACCCCAGCCGTCTATGGTCAAAGAACTTCAGGCGTTTCTAGGCAAGATTGCTTATTATCATAAATTCATTCCATCCGCGGCGGCGGTAGCTCATCCTCTGCATCAGCTGTTACGCAAAAACGTCCCTTTCTGTTGGTCCGATGAGTGTGAGCAGGCTTTTGCCCGCCTGAAGGCTCATTTGCAGTCGGCACCTTGTCTTGCCACATTCCGTCCGGGTCAGCACTTGGTTCTGGCGACTGACGCATCACAGTAGGGCCTAGGGGCTGTTCTTACCCATCGGTATGAGGATGGGTCGGAACGACCCATCGCCTATGCTTCCAAGACCCTCAACGAAGCGCAACGGCGTTACTCTCAAATCGAAAAGGAGGCACTCGCTATCATTTATGCTCTAAAAAAGTTCAGCATTTTTTTGTATGGTTCTAAGTTTCACCTCATCACTGACCACAAGCCGCTGGTCTCTCTGTTCAGCCCATTGGCGTTGCTTCCGGATAAGGCAGCTCACCACCTGCAATGTTGGGCCTTATACTTGTCTCGTTTTCACTATGAGATTCACTATCGCCCCACGGCCCAGCACGCCAACGCTGACGCATTGTCGCAATTGCCGATGGGCCCCAACCCGGTTTTCGATCGTGATGAACTAATCTGTTTCCACATTGATGAAGAACATCGTGTGGTCGAGGGTTTTCCACTTAGAGGTTCGCAGGTCATGTCGGCTACTGCGCGGGACCCGGTCCTGCGTCAAGTGATCGGTTTTGTTCAACGGGGTTGGCCGGACAGGACCAAGGGCCGGGCATCGGATCCCCTTCGCAACTACCATGCCTTGCGCCTTCGTCTGTCTGTTTGTGATGGTGTTGTTCTTCTGGCCACGGATGACGCATCTCCACGGGTCATGGTGCCAGCCTCTCTTCGCAAAGATGTTCTCAAACTGTTGCATGAAGGCCATTGGGGGCTTTCTTGGACTATGTCCCTGGCCCGCAGGCACGTTTATTGGCCCGGTATTGATTCGGACATCGCTCACATGGTTGCTGTGTGTGGTCAGTGTGCTCAACAACTGGCTGCACCTCGTACAATGCCCTCCCCGTGGCCTGATCCAGCGCAGCCATGGGAATGGGTGCACGCTGACTTTGCCGGCCCCTTCCTCGGTATTTATTGGCTCCTATTTGACGCCTTCTCGAAGTTTCCGTTTGTTGTTCGATGTCCGTCGCCCACCACTGCGGCGACAACGCTGGCTTTGTCCAAAATCTTTGCGCTAGAAGGTCTTCCATTCACGATCGTCAAGGACAATGGCCCTCAGTTCTCTTTGCAGGCCTTCCGTGATTTTTGTACTGGACAAGGGGTTCATCATGTTACAGCACCGCCCTTCCATCCGCAATTGAATGGGGAGGTCGAGCGCCTTGTCCGCACTTTCAAAAGCCAGATGAAAAAATTCCTTAGTGATTTTTCCACAGATGATGCTCTGCTGCAATTTCTGAGTTCTTATCGCTTCACGCCTCTGGGTGATCGCAGGCCTGCTGAACTCTTGCATGGCCGCCAACCGCGCACTCTACTGCATCTGCTTCACCCTATCAGGCCTTGTGCTGTGTCCCCTAGCGCGGGAAAATACTCGGTGGGCACCGACGTGTGGGCACGAAGGTATGGATCTCGCCCTAAATGTATTCCAGGGGTGGTCAAGGCTCTTCGTGGCCGCCGGCTTTGTGAAATACGTACGGACGACGGCATGGTTGTTCGCCATTACGACCAGATGCGCCCACGAGTGGTGGACATGCCGGTGTCACCACCCCTTCCTTCGCCTCCACCATCCCAAGTAGCCCGTCCTGTCGCTGCTGCCGATCTACCGTATGTGTTGATGCAGCCGACGTCGCTACCGTTTCAGAGTACCGGCCCCAGTCGCGACGCTGCCTTCTCCGGAACCCATCTTGCTGGAGCACACCCCCAGGTCCACGACACCTATGGATGCTGCTCCGGAGTTTTCACCTATCATCTCATCCAGGAGGCACGTTCCACGCATGAGCTTCTGTCCTGGACATTTTCGACCATACTCTCGTGTCTCTCCGCGGGACCTTCTCGAGGCCTCACAAGAGGCCATGGATGTCTCTGCACTGTCCATGTCTCCAAGGAAGTGAGTGTTTTTTTTTCACGGAGGGAAAAGTGTTGTGACAGTGCCATGACATTTAACAGTGCCGCCACGACAGTACGCGCAAACGGCGATAGAGGCGCTCCGCAACTTGGCTGAGCGCGGGAGCGCCACCTAGCTACGAACGGCGCCAGCTGCATGTCACGGCACGGCAGTCGAATGAGAGATACTAAGTTGTTATCATGTAACCAGCTATTGTTTCTAAGTGAGTGTGTTTGAATATCCACGCAATTATTGGTGATTAAAGGTTATAACACTTCTAGATACCTAAAAATGGAGGGTGGAATGGGATTCAAAAATTATTTGCAGACGACTAAAATAGTTTTCGAAAGGCTTGTAGAGATGGTTGGGGGACACATTAAAAAAAAAGATTACATTTTCAGACTTCCAATTTCTGGCTTCCTTGGATCAGCACTTTGTACACATAATTCTCTGCATATTCTTTGGACAATGGGAAGTGAGTTACTTAACTCGAAGAATTGTAACAAATACGTCCAATAATGAAAACATAACATCATAATCAGCTGCGATATGAGACTAAGATGCAAAAGTATAAAATATTTTTACCAAATAGTTTCCCTACAATAATTTGATGATGACTGAACAGCTAAAAAGCATGCAAATCGAAAATCTGTCATTTTTAATTTTTTTATGCAAAGAGTAAATCATTTTCTGAAGAAGTGGGGGAAAAAGAAACTACTTCAGCAAGCAATGCAGTTTTTTCTTCTTCCCCTTTTTCTTCCTTTTAGCGGCTCAGCAGATGACTCAGCTTTCAGCTTTATGCCTTCCTTAAATCACATATAGATGCGTACACAATTCTTTACATGGCAGGGCAAAAAGTCTGCCACAAAGAATTGTGACAATGAGTTTGAACAGTGAATCACTGTTTACTGGAATTTACAGGAGCAGTGCTGTCACCTTTTTTATACATGCCTATATCAGGCATTGTCAGGAGGCAGCTTGGCAAGAACAAGTGTTGTGATAAAACGGGGAGGGCAGGTGGCGGTATGCAGTGCAAATCATTTGCTTTCTTTCGAAGCATGACCAGATGTTAAATCTGTTGTAGCCTTAACCTCAAGTGAAGCCGTTCACCACACTATGATGATAGTGAATATGTCCTCTTCTTATGTTAATGGGAGTACTGTAACAAAATAAGTCTCACAGACTTCTATAAGGATTTTCTCGCCCTATACTTCCTTGACTCATGAGCTTGTGATCATGATTATGTGCATGTCTGAAATCATACATCTGTGTCTCCAATGTTTATTTTGCAGTGAAAAAGTTGGCTTGAGGCACATGCTAAGTCTATTTGAATCTATTTCAGCCCTTACTGTGAAGTAATTTTTAGACTGTAGCTGAGTACATCATTTATAGTGAACTCTTTATGATTGCTATTCAGTGGAAACAGAACTAAAGATATAAAAGAAACTTACACACCACTTATACCTTATTGACTCGGCTATTTATGTCCCATAGTAAACAAATGGCAGTACTATTAATTGAAAATTTCTCATCCAACAGTTAGGGCTTGAATAGGAAAAACTTCAATAACTGTTTCTCTTTCTCGTCTCAATCTGAAATATGTTGAGAAGGTATTGAAATCAGAGGCACTCACTTCATGACCGTTGACTTGGTTGGTGAGCTAACAACTGACTAGCAAAAGAAGAACAATGAGCAAGCTAGTAACTCAGTGGAGTAAGTAATGAACTGCCGCAACAGTACAAGCAAGTAGCCAGCTGCAGCTAGTTGTCACTGAATAGGAGGGGAAGGATAGATTAGTTGATCTTCTTGCAGAAAATGTAAGGGAGGCCACATGCACACATTTTTTAGGTTACAGTCAGGTTACAGACAGAGCATTGAAACAGATTAAAACAGAACAGTGCCATAAGTCTGTAGCACTATCCAAAGAAATAAAATTTGTGTGTTTCATCAGAACATTAGAAGATTGAAATATAAGATAGATGAACTTCTTGTATGCCTAGAAAATGGGGTAAATTCTGAAGGTATAGATGTTTTGTGTCTTACTGAACAGCATATAACCACAGGGATGGAGAAGTTAAATTTAAGGGATTACAGATTAGCATCTCATTCATGTAGAGTCAACACGGAAAAAGGAGGAGTTGCTACTTATATAAAAACTGGACACAAAGTCAAAAATATTGAAACAAATAGTTTTTGTGTAGCTCAGATCCTTGAAGCCTGTGTTTGTGAATTGCTACCACAATATACTTCTACTGTAATTGTAACAATCTACAGATCCCCTCAAGGTAACTTTCAGTTAGTCATGAAAAAGCTAGAGGCATTATTAAGCTACCTGTAAGACAAAGAGAAGCAAATAGTGGCTTTCGGTGATTTTAATGGAGATTTCTTAAAAGATACAGATAGGAAAAATGAGCTAGAATCTTTGTTTGGTTGTTTCAATCTAGCATCTGTTGTAAATTTTCCAACTTGTGTGCAGTAGGATAGTAGGTCACTTATAGATAACATTTTCATAGACAGTGCTCAGACAGAAACAATTAATGTGTACCCAGTTGTTAATGGGCTATCTGATCATGATGCACAGTTAATAGAAATAACACATACAGCACCTTACAGGCTTCAGGTAGGTTCTACAAGGCAGGGAGGCTTATTGATGCGAACAAGGTACAGAGTTTTAAGAGCAGGCTAGAAGAGGTAGAATGGGATGGAGTATATGATCTGATGCAGATTGTGTTTTTTCCAACTAGGGTGCAGAGGAACAGTAGCACAGCCATAGACAATATTTTTATTCAGATGGGTATTCTGTTAGTAAAGTGTGAATGGCCTTTCAGACCATGATGCACAAATTTTAACACTAAAAGGCTTTATTACTCAAACAAATGTCATATTTAATTACAAACTATGTAGGAAAGTTAATCCAACAGCAATAGAGAGTTTTTTAAACCTTGTCAAGGAACAAGAGTGGCAGGATGTTTATAGTGCCAATAACATAGATGATAAATATAATGCTTTCCTTAACACGTTTCTCATGCTCTTTGAGAGTTGCTTTCCATTAGAACATTCTAAATGGGTTACTAACAGTAATAGGCAGCCCAGGTGGCTGACTAGTGGGATAAGGATATCTTGTAGAACAAAGCAGGAATTATATCAAAATGTTAGAAGTAGTCCCAATCAAGCTACAGTAGCCTATTACAAACAGTATTGTAAGGTGCTTAAAAATGTTATTAGGAAGGCAAAGAGTATGTGGTATGCAAATAGAATAGCTAATTCAAAGGATAAAATTAAAACCATATGGTCAGTTGTGAATGAAGTGTCTGGTCAGCAGCACAAGGTCAATGATATAAAGTCAGTTCGCAGTAAAAATGTTTCTGTTACTGATAAATCAGATATGTATACAGTATTTAACAATCATTTTCTGAGCATTGCTGGTGAACTAAATAAAAATTCAGTTTCTAGAGGAAATCATGTAACTTTCTTGGCAAATGCCTTTCCAAGATTGATGTCTGAAATACTCCTCTGTGGTACAGATAAGAGGGGGATTGAGTCAATAATTAAATCACTGAAGACTAAGGACTCTCATAGCTATGATGCATTGTCTAGCAGCATATTAAAGTACTGTGCTGCACATGTTAGCCCTGTATTTAGCCATATTTGTAATTTTTCCTTTAGGAATGGTCAGTTTCCTATGCCATCAGTGTTTGCAAAAGTTACTGAAAACGCTGTGTATGTAAGGATAACTGATCATTTTATATCACACGATTTGCTATCAAATGTACAGTTCATCTTTAGAAATCAGTTTAACAACTGAAAATGCTATATTCTCTTTTGTCTGTGAGGTACTGGATGGGCTAAACAAAAGGTTTCAAAGGCTTGGCATATTTTTTGATTCAACTAAGGGTTTTGACTGTGTTGATCACAAAATATTGCTCGAGAAGTGGACCAATATGGAATACGGGGAGTAGCTCTCAACTGGTTCACCTCTTACTTTAGCAACAGGCAGCAAAAGGTCATTATTCACAATGTTGATAACGGCTGTGATGTGGGGTCTGAGTGGTTTACTGTCAAGTGAGGGGTGCCCCAGGGATCAGTGTTGGGGCCAGTCCTGTTCCTTATTTATATAAATGACATGCCCTCAAGTATTATGGGTAACTCAAAAATATTTCTGTGTGATGATGGCACTAGGTTGGAAGTAAAGGATGTTGTGTGCAACGTTGGATCGGTTTCAAATAGTGCAGTACATGACCTAATCTCATGGCATGTAGAAAATAAACTAACATTAAATCACAGTAAGACTCAGTTTTTACAGTTACTACCACACAATTGAACAAAACCTGATGTTTTAATTTCACAGAATGGGCATATGATTAGTGAAACTGAACAGTTTCTAGGTGTTCAGATAGATAGTAAGATATTGTGGAAAGCCCACGTTCAGGATCTTGTTCAAAGACTTAATACTGCCATTTTTACTATTCGAACGGTATCAGAAGTGAGTGATTGTATCAGAAGTAAGTGATTGTTCGACATTAAAATTAGTCTATTTTGCTTATTTTCATTCACGTATGTCGTATGTTATTATATTTTGGGGTAACTCTTCCCATTCTAAAAGGATATTTTTGGCTCAGAAATGGGTGGTTCTGGCAATAAGTGGTGTACGTTGACGAACCTCTTGTCGACCCCTGTTCACGAGTCTGCGTTTTTTGTCATTGGCCTCTCAATATATATATTCCTTATTGTCATTTCTTGTTAACAATATTAGTTTATTTCCAAGAATATGCAGCTTTCACTCAGTTATTACTTGGCAGAAATGAAACCTGTATTTGGATCAGACTTCCTTAATTCTTGTGCAGAAAGGTGTGCTGTATACTGCTGCATCCATTTTCAATAAGCTACCACTTGAATTCAAAAATCTTAGCAGTAATCCACGCGCTTTCAAATCGAAACTGAAGAGTTTCGTCATGGGCCACTCCTTCTATTCTGTCAAGTAGTTTCTTGAAAAATTAAGCTGATTCTTATTGTATTGTTGATTTCGTTTACTTCAACTTATGGACTGTCTTCTTTCGGGTTCATAAACATTTATTGTTATCTATTATTACTTTTATGTTGTAATTTCATGTACTGACACTTTCCATGACCTTGGAGATTTGCTCCTCAATTTGATCCTACGGAACTTGACGGTTATCCAAAAAGCCATTACAAAGTCAAGTAAGTAATGGATTAGTCAGGTAATTAAGATATCATGTAAGAGGAAGAGGGAAATATATGGACAGGCCAAAATAAGTCAGGATCCCACGTTACGTGCTTACTACAAAAGATACTGTAATATTTTAAGGAAAGTCATTAAGAAGTTGAGAAGCTATGTGTTCTGACAGAAATTAATAATGCAGATAATAAGATTAAAACTATGCAGAATATTGTCAAATGGGAGACGGGGCAGCCTAACAGTGCACAGCATACCATAGCAATAAAGCTAAATGATGATGATGTTGTGAGTGATAATTCACAAGTTGCAAGTATTTTTAACAATCACTTTCTGAATGTAGCACCAAAAATAGGGTTAAAGGGTTCAGTTGAAGGAGTAAAAAAATATGTTAAAATGTCATTCCCCAGGACTTTAGGCCTTTAAAAACAGCACCAACATCCCCCACTGAAATTAAGGGAATTATAAATATACTGAAAAACAAGAGCTCATGTGGTGTTGATGGATTCTCTAACAGAATTTTGAAGTGTTGTTCTAACTTAATAAGTGGAGTCTTTAGTGATATATGTTATGCTTCACTGGCACAGGGAATTTTTCCAGACAGACTGAAATACGCAATTGTCAAACTTCTTGATAAGAAAGGGGACAAGAGTGACTTAAATAATTATAGGCCAATCTCATTGCTGACTTCATTTTCTAAAATACTCGAAAAGGTTATGTGTTCAAGAGTAGTCTCACATTTAAGTGAAAATAATTTACTCAGCATGTCACAATTCGGATTCCAGATGGGTTACTCAACTGAGAATGCTATCTACACATTTACCCATCAAACAGTACAAGCCCTAAATAACAAATTATCACCAGTTGGTATTTTCTGTGATCTTTCCAAGGCATTTGACTGTGTGGATCATGTCACACTCTTAGAAAAAACTCAGGTTTTATGGAATTGAGAGCTATACACACAGCTGGTTTGAATCATACTTAATGAACAGAAAGCAAAAAGTTGTGCTGAATAACAAAAGTAATGTTGGGACGATGGTAAATTCTTGTGAATGGGGAGTTATCACAAAGGGAGTCCCACAGGGTTCAATTTTGGGTCCAGTGCTGTTCCCTATTCATGTGAATGACCTTTCACTTAACGTTCAGCAAGCAAAACTAGTACTTTTTGCAGATGACATGAGTGTTATAATAAATCCCATTCCAGAAAAGCAGCTGAAGATATTGTTAAGGATGTCTTTCAAAGAATTATTAAGTGGTTCTCAGAAAATGGACTCTCCCTTAATTTTGAGAAAACTCACTATATCCAGTTCTGTACACCGAATAGAGTCATACCAACAATTGATGTAGCATATGAACAGGGCTCAGTTAACAGGGTAGATTTCTCCAAATTTTTGGGTGTTCACATTGATGACAACTTGAACTGGAAGAAGCATGTTACTGAGCTTCTCAAACAATTAAGTTCATCTTCATTTGCTCTTCACTTAATCACTAGTCTTGGTAATAAACAGATCATCCTCCTGACATACTTTGCATATTTCCACTCAATAATGTCTTAGGAATAGTTTCTGGGGTAACTTACCACTTAGACACAAAGTATTGATTGCACAAAAGAGAGCAGTGAGAATAATTAGTAGTGTTCACCCAAGGACATCATGTGGGCACCTATTCAAGGAGTTAGGTATTTTAACTGCACCATCAGAGTACATATATTCGCTAATGAAATTTTGTTATAAATAATCCACTGCAGTTCATGAAGTACAGTGATATTCATACGAACAACACTAGAGGGAAAAAAATGACCTTTCCTCTCCATTATTGAAGCTATCAGTTGCTCAAAAAGGAGTACATTATTCAGCAACAAAAATCTTTGATCATTTGCCCAACAACATAAAGTGTCTGGCAGGTAGCTGATCAAGTTTTAAATCTAGCTTAAAATAACTTATTTTGGACAACTCAAATGTACCTCTAAATGCAGTTCCATGTGTAGAACTAAAAATTTCAGTAATATTAATATTAGCACTATTCATGTGTGTATATATATCTTGTAATCTGACTTGTTCCGCATCATATTGATAAAATAATCGTGAAATGATCTACGCAACACGACATAACTAAACCAAACTGCCTACTGAGCTTGTAGTTCCAATAATGTCTGTCGTTAATACATTCATTGCGGCCTCTGCCACATACTATCATGCGTTAATGCTCATGTTTGACATTTTTGGAATTAGCAACCTACCTTAAATTAATAGTCTAATGAGGTAGTGAAATTAATTTTTGAAGCAGTTTAGTTATATGACTCAACCTAACCTAACCCTTCATGTTTTTATCCCCAGAAAATTTCGTTTTACCCCTCTGTGGTTAATTACCCCTAGGTTGGGAACCACTGATGAAGAGAAACCATGGCTCAAGTTTAAAAGAGTAGTTGACCATTAACTGGATAGATATGTACCCAGTAGAGCTCTTTATAATGAGAGAGACCCTCCAATGATATACAATCACTATAAAGAAACTTCTAAAGAAACAGAGAATACTGTATAATATGTGTAAAACAAAGCATAGGATTACAGGTACAGAGATGCTAAATGAAATGCAATTGGTTGTCAAGAGGGGGTAATGCATGACGCCTTTAATGACTACCATAGCAGAATACTGTCAAATTATTTTCTCACACAACCCAAAGAAATTTTGGTCATATGCAAAGGCTGTTAGTGACACCAAAGTTTGTGTCCAGTCTGTAGTGAATGAGACAGGAACTGAAATTGAGGGTAGCAAAGCAAAAACAAAAATGCTTCACTCTGTTTTCAAATGTTCTGTTACAAAGTCAAACCCATCATAATTGCCCCAGTTTAATTCTTGTACCACTGGAAAGACGAGTGAAATCAGTAATAGTGTCACTAATGCTCAGAAACAGTTTAAATCATTAAAACTGAACAAATCTCCAGGGCCCTATGGAATATCTATCAGCTTCTGTAACGAATTTGTGGCTCAGTTATCTCCTCTTTTAAATACAATCTATCATTGATCTGTTGAACCAAAAATGTTGCAAAGTACAGGTCACACCGCTCTACAAGAAGGGTAGGAAAAGGGATCCACAAACCTACTGTCCAGTACCCATGACACTGATTTTTGTTGAATCTGAGAACACATTCTGAGCTCAAACATAATGAGGTATGTTTAACTGAATGACCTCCTCCATGCCAACCAGTGTGGAATCCAGAAACATTGCTCACTTGAAACTCAACTCGCACTTTTGACACAATGTACTGAAAGCTTTGGATCACAACAGTCAAATTAATGGAGTATTTCTGGTGTTCTGAAAAGAATTTGACTCAGTACCCCATCTACACTTATTATCAGATGTACGATCATATTGTGTATCAAGTAAAATTTGTGATTGGGTTGAGGACTTTTTGAAAGGGAGGATGCAGCATGTGATCTTGGATGGAAGGTCATTGTCAGATGTAGCAATAACTTTGGGTGTGGGAAAGTGTGTTGGGACCCTTGACTGTTTATGCTGTATATTAATGACCTTGCAGACAATATTAACAGTAACCTCAGACTTTTTGCAGATGATACGGTTATCTTCTGGGTGACTCACTAACTATTGCCACCTAGAATAACTCTGAAAGTATGATAGTAGTGAAAAGTTTGTGGGACTAATGTTGCATGGGACAATCGGGGCCATAATATGAAGTTGGTTTTTTGTTGCTAGGTGGGTCACGTCAGAGATATGGAGGTCAACTTTGTTTTTTTAAATGGGATGCTATAGTTTGGTACTTATTTTCTGATAGCAGCTATGGAGACAAATTCAATGATGTGTAACAGTAAGGTGCTTGAAGGTCAATGAAGGTCAAAAAGGTGGCATGAACGTACATTTACAGAAGGTGTTCTAAGTGTTGACCACTGGTATCAATGAAGTGCTGCAATCTTCTCATCATGGATTGAGTGGCATTCCTTATCACCTCAGCACTTATCGAAGCACATGCTCTGACAATTCTCTCTCGTATATTGTTCAAATAGTAAATATTCGCCGAATACGAAGTTTCCATCTAACGTGCCACCGACATGTAAACACCATTCGGTGGTTTCGCAATACAACATTAATAGGAACCGTAAGACTAGTATCATCGAATCAAGCGAATGTGAATGATGTACTCCTTCGAAGAAAAAGTCGATATGCTTCTCATTTACAGAGAATGCCAATGACATTCAGTGAGAGCTAGAGACTTATATGCTGAAAGATATCCTCAACGTACTCACCCTACACGTTATCATTTCAATATGTGTATGATACAGAGAGAACAACTGGATCTTTAATGCATCAGAAACATATCTGGTAAAGGAAAGTTACTAACAAGGAAACAGAAATTGATACTCTTGCCACTGTGGTTCAAGGTCCTTGTTTTAGTTCATGTCATATCGCAAGGGAATCTGGCATGAGCCAGACTAGTGTTGTTTGTGTTCTGCAGTGCCATAAATATCATCCTTACCATATCAGTCTCCACCAAGAATTAACTGGTATGGATTGTATGCGTTGCATTGAATTCTGCCGATGGGCTCAGCTTCAGATTCAGAAGGATGACGCATTTATTAATTTGATTTTATTTACTGATAAGGCTACATTCACAAACCATGGAAATGTTAATTTCCATAAGATGCATTATTGGGCAACTGAAAATCCATGTTGGCTGTGGCAAGTTGCATACCAAAAACTGTGGTCAGTGAATGTATGGTGTGGGATTCTGGAGGACAGAATTATAGGCCACTATTTCATCGCAGAAAATCTCAATGGTAGGAAGAAAGAAACATTGGAAGAAATACCTTTAGGAACAAGGAACAGAATGTGGTATCAACACAATGGGGTCCGGCACATTTTTTGCTGATGGCTAGAAATAAGATCCAGAGACAATTAACAAATCGTTAGTTTGGATGCGGAGGAGATGTGTCATGGCTGGCTCGTTCACCAGACTTGACGCCTCTGGATTTTTTGCTGTGGTGATTCGTAAAAGACATTGTTTATAAAGGTGTTCCAACTACACCTGAAGATATGCGTGAGAGAATTGTCAGAGCATGTGCTTCGATAAGTGGTAATGTGATAAGGAATACCACTCAATCCATGTTAATAAGATTGCAGTACTGCATTGATACGAATGGTCAGCACTTAGAACACCTGTAAATGGACATTCATGCCACCTTTGTGACCTTCGTTGACTTCAAAGACCTTACTGTTACACAGCATTGGATTCGTTTCGATACCTGCTATCAGAAAATAAGTACCAAACTATAGCATCCCATTTTAAAAAACAAAGTTGACCTTCATGTCTCTGAAGCGACCACACCTAGCAACAAAACACGAACATCATATTATGGCCCCTGTTGTCCCATGCAACTTTTGTCCCACAAATTTTTCAGCTCCTATCATACTTTCGGAGTTATTCTTGGTGGCAATAGATAGTGACCACCCTGTATAATGAAGTACTGTCTGAAAGAAGCTGCACAAATATTCAGTCAGATCTTGATAAGATTTAAAAGTGGTGCAAATCATGGCAACAAGTTTTAAATGCTCAGAAATGTAAAACTGTAAATTTCACAAAACAAAAAAACATAGTACCCTATGACTATAATATCAGTGAGCCACGGTTGGAATTGGCCAACTCTTACAAATGCATGGGTTAACACTTTGTAGGGATGTGAAATGGAATGATTATGTATGCTGTGTTGTGGGTAAAGCAGGTGGAAGACTTCAGTTTATTGATAGAATACTGGCAAAGTGTAAGTGGTCTACAAAGGAGATTGCTTTCAAATCACTAGTGTGACCCGTTCTAGAATACTGCTCAATTGTGTGGGAATGGGGAGAAACCCTAATTACTGGTACAATGAGACATACCCGCTGCCATGCACTTCATGGTTGTTTGCAGAGCATAGATGCAGATGTAGATAGTGGACAGTAGTCATCCAAGGTGGGAGTATAAAGTGAATACACTGGAAAGTTTTTTGAAGCGGCATTGTATATGCTACTCAAGTTCCTGAAGGGCAAGGGTTTCAATCTGGGAGACAGGAGCAGGAATCTGGGACTGCAGGGCAGAATTATTTTATGGATAGAGAGGAGATAGTGCAAGGATGTTTTGCCATGACTGGTATGGTCTTGCAGACTATGGCCAGGAACAATTTGGTATCAGTGTGGAAGAAGGGATTGCAGCCGGAGATGGGTTATTTGATAGTCCATTTGGGGGGAGGGGGGGGGGGGGGAGGAGGGGGGAGGGGAGGGGGGTTCCCATGAGCTATGCAGCAATGCATGAATAGGATGCAGGACTGGGTTCCGGCTATCGATAGGCAAACCTTTTCTGTCTTAGTGCACATGAAAGGTACAAGGGTTTTTGTGGAGGATGAAAACACATAAAAATACATGGTGAAGTCACAAAGAGATGCAACAGATGAAGTATAGTGAAACAACATGAAACCTAAGTACAGCCTATAGAGAAAAATGAAAGTAAAATAAAATTGGCCTAAAACCAAATTATAGCAAAGTTAAAAAATAATAAATAAAAAGAAAATAATAGAGTGGAGTGGAAGTTGGTGGGAGGAAATGTGTAAATACAAAGGGCAGCTTGTGTAACTGGAACATGTGAGGTCAGGAAGGTATATGCCTGAGTAAGGGAAGAGAGACTGTTAGGTAAAGGTGCAACAAAATATATGTGGCACTGGAGCCAGTAACCATGTATGTGTGATTTGTTGTGGGAATGTGTGAGAATTCTACTTCTGGAGAAGGGCTTTGTCTGAGAACTGAAATATTCCTAGTATTCTTTTCATTGTGTCTATCTGTGAATGATGCCTGCTCTGTCTGGTGAGCAGCCTATTGCTGTTATTCCATCCTGGACATAACACTGTCTGAAGGTATTTCCCTTGATTATCAGGCTCAGTAGAGTATGAGTGCTGGAAACTGATTATTGGTCTACTTTGTGGAAATAACCTTCAGTGGCTGTTTCTGCCACATGATGTATAATTTGACTTGATCCATATACCTTAATCTCTCCCCCATGATGGGATTTATTGAAAATGGTATGTGAATGATCAACATGGTTAGCTGTCATCCGTTATTTGAATGAATGAATCAAATAGGCTTGTAACATGGCACTGAATACATCACAAAGCTACTATCTTGAACTACTAGTATAATAATTTGCAGAAAACAGAAAAGCTTCACTTGGCTTTTATTGTTAGCTATGAAAAAGGGATCAGAAAATGCAACACCACTATAGCAACAATGTTTGCTAGAACAGATAAAAACTCATACTATCTACAGAATGAAATATGAATATTTGTTTAGAATATGACACACATAGATGTGTTGTTTTACAAATTCAAACTTAGGCACTCACCACAAGCTAAATGGAAGTTCCAAGCAAGGCAGAAAGGCCATAAAAGACTCACATTTGTTTCCATCTGCATCTATACTCTGCACACATTATGGTGTGGTGGGCACTTACCAGCAATATATGGAGATGGTGAACAAACAGAGAGTGTTATGTTCTCAGTACAACAGGGAATAAAAAGGGACTAAAGTCAAAAGTGAAAATCTTTTTCATTATCTATAAGAGGAGTTAACACTATGTCTAAAAACAATAGCCAGATGTTAGCAGAAAGATAACTAAGAGACTTTCAGAATATTTTGAACCAATGTGAAACTGCATACCAACTTGATAAATTTGATGACAAATTAGAGAAAAGCTAATGGAGAGCCAAAATCTTAATACACTAAATTTAAAAACATACTCATGTAGGTGGAATGTTAAACAACCAATGTTTGACTGCTTCACCAAGTCATTCCAGTTGCTACTAAAAATGAAAAAGGCACCAAACCCTGACAGTAATTATCAAATTTTAGACTAAATCTATAGCGATACTTCCCCTTTCTTACCTTGATTAATAAAAATCTCTTTACGTGGTGTACAATACAAAGATCTGGAAAAATTAGATTAGTCCTGTGAAGAGTGCAAAAATGGGTGTCAAAATTTTACACCCATATTATCATCATCTGTTCATCTACATCTACATCTACATCCATACTCCGCAAGTCATCTGACGGTGTGTGGCGGAGGGTACCTTGAGTACCTCTATCGGTTCTCCCTTCTATTCCAGTCTCGTATTGTTCGTGGAAAGATGGATTGTCGGTATGCCTCCGTGTGGGCTCTAATCTCTCTGATTTTATCCTCATGGTCTCTTTACGAGATATACGTAGGAGGGAGCAATATACTGCTTGACTCTTTGGTGAAGGTACGTTCTCGAAACTTTAACAAAAGCCCATACCGAGCTACTGAGTGTCTCTCCTGCAGAGTCTTCCACTGGAGTTTATCTATCATCTCCGTAACGCTTTCGCAATTACTAAATGATCCTGTAACGAAGCGCGCTGCTCTCCGTTGGATCTTCTCTATCTCTTCTATCAACCCTGTCTGCTACGGATCCCACACTGCTGAGCAGTATTCAAGCAGTGGGCGAACAAGCTTACTGTAACCTACTTCCTTTGTTTTCGGATGGCATTTCCTTAGGATTCTTCCAATGAATCTCAGTCTGGCATCTGCTTTACCGACGATCAACTTTATATGATCATTCCATTTTAAATCACTCCTAATGCATACTCCCAGATAATTTATGGAATTAACTGCTTCCAGTTGCTGACCTACTATTTTGTAGCTAAATGATAAGGGATCTATCTTTCTATGTATTCACAGCACATTACACTTGTCTACATTGAGATTCAATTGCCATTCCCTGCACCATGCGTCAATTCGTTGCAGATACTCCTGCATTTCAGTACAATTTTCCATTGTTACAACCTCTTGATACACCACAGCATCATCTGCAAAAAGCCTCAGTGAACTTCCGATGTCATCCACAAGGTCATTTATGTATATTGTGAATAGCAACGGTCCTATGACACTCCCCTGCGGCACACCTGAAATCACTCTTACTTCGGAAGACTTCTCTCCATTGAGAACTGTTGTAGAACTTCAAAATATATTCTAACACTGAATGCAATGACATTCCTGAAGAGAAAAACTAGTTCCCAAAATGCAGTATTTAGTGAGCAACAACATCATGAAACACAGTTGACACCGATTTTGAAATTTACTGATGCAGTCAGAATCTATACTACAGAGTGAAATACAATATTTAACAGTACGCCACACTGTCAACTTCTGATAATGACGTGAGCTTATGCATTTTTTCACATATCTGTGACTGAAATGAATAAGTTTTCATTGCCTGATGCCAATATTTTACACTGAATCTTCCTGACAGATTAAAATTATCTGCAAGACTGGGACTTGAATACAAACTGTTGCCTTATACTGGTAATACTCTAAATTGCACAGGGAGAGTAATGCAAATTAACATTAATACTAATTATGGTTAACACAAAACATCAGAAACAGTACTTTTAAGGAGTATCTTGATCTATTCCACATTAACGGAGCTACTACTGTACAATGGGCTCTATAGAACAATGCGTTTGTGAATGGATGAATAAATAATCCCAATTCCTCCTGATCAAACTCTGTCAAACTCTAAACTTATCTATTTTTCGTCTTATTAATGGTAAAAAGGATTATAGTTTCAGTTTTATGTTTTACCTTCAACACTCAACTGTCCTATATTTCCAGTATGATACTGAAAAATCATAGCAAACACTTAGTTCAAGAATCATGAAATAAGGTTATCTACATGGAAGAAGCTTGGAGATACTAGAAGGTATCAGATAGGATTGTAAGACAGAGATTTGGGAACCAGGTTTTAAATTGCAAGACATTTCCAGGGGCAGATATGGACTCTGACCACAATCTATTGGTTATGAACTGTAGATTAAAACTGAAGAAACTGCAAAAAGGTGGGAATTTAAGGAGATGGGATCTGGATAAACTGACTAAAACAGAGGCTGTACAGAGTTTGAGGGAGAGCATAAGGGAACAATTGACAGGAATGGGGGAAAGAAATACAGTAGAAGAAGAATGGGTAGCTTTGAGGGATGAAGTAGTGAAGGCAGCAGAGGATCAAGTAGGTAAAAAGACGAGGGCTAGTAGAAATCCTCGGGTAACAGAAGAAATATTGAATTTAATTGATGAAAGGAGAAAATATAATAATGCAGTAAATGAAGCAGGCAAAAAGGAATGCAAACGTCTCAAAAATGAGATCAACAGGAAGTGCAAAATGGCTAAGCAGGGATGGCTAGAGGACAAATGTAAGGATGTAGAGGTTTATCTCGATACGGGTATGATAGATACTGCCTACAGGATAATTAAAGAGACCTTTGGATGAAAGAGAACCACCTGTATGAATATCAAGAGCTCAGATGGAAACCCAGTTCTAAGCAAAGTAGGGAAAGCAGGAAGGTGGAAGGAGTATAAAGAGGGTCTATACAAGGGTGATGTACTTGAGGATAATATTATGGAAATGGAAGAGGATGTAGATGAAGATGAAATGGGAGATATACTACCGCGTGAAGAGTTTGACAGAGCACTGAAAGTCCTAGGCCGAAACAAGGCCCCAGGAGTAGACAACATTCCATTAGAACAACTGACAGCCTTGGGAGAGCCAGTCCTGACAAAAGTCTACCATCTGGTGAAGAAGACGTGTGAGATAGGCGAAATACCCTCAGACTTCAAGAAGAATATAATAATTCCAATCCCAAAGAAAGCAGGTGTTGACAGATGTGAAAATTACCAAACTATCAGTTTAATAAGTCACAGCTGCAAAATACTAACACAAATTCTTTACAGACAAATGGAAAAACTGGTAGAAGCCGACCTCGGGGACATCCTGTGGATCCTGTAGAAATATTGGAATACATGAGGCAATAATGACCCTACAACTTATCTTAGAAAATAGGTTAAGGAAAGGCAAACCTACATTTCTAGCATTTGTAGACTTAGAGAAAGCTTTTGACAATGTTGACTGGAATACTCTCTTTCAAATTCTAAGGGTGGCAGGGGTAAAATACAGGGAGCGAAAAGCTATTTGCAATTTGTACAGAAACCAGATGGCAGTTATAAGAGTTGAGGGACATGAAAGGGAAACAGTGGTTGGGAAGGGAGTGAGACAGGGTTGTAGCTTCTCCCCAATGTTATTCAATCTGTATATTGAGCAAGCAGTAAAGGAAACAAAAGAAAAATTCGGAGTAGGTATTAAAATCTATGGAGAAGTAATAAAAACTTTGAGGTTTGCTGATGGCATTGGAATTCTGTCAGAGACAGCAAAGAACTTGGGAGAGCAGTTGAATGGAATGGACAGTGAATTGAAAGGAGGATATAAGATGAACATCAACAAAAGCAAAATGAGGATAATGGAATGTAGTCTAATTAAATCAGGTGATGCGAACGGAATTAGATTAGGAAATGAGACACTTAAAGTAGCAAAGGAGTTTTGCTATTTGGGGGGCAAAATAACTGAGTATGGTCGAAGTAGAGAGGATATAAAATGTAGACTGGAAATGGCAAGGAAAGCGTTTCTGAAGAAGAGAAATTTGTTAACATCGAGTATAGATTTAAGTGTCAGGAAGTCGTTTCTGAAAGTATTTGTATGGAGTGTAGCCATGTATGGAAGTGAAACATGGACGATAAATAGTTTGGACAAGAAGAGAATAGAAGCTTTCGAAATGTGGTGCTACAGAAGAATGCTGAAGATTAGATGGGTAGATCACATAACTAATGAGGAGGTATTGAAAAGAATTGGGGAGAAGAGGAGTTTGTGGCACAACTTGACTAGAAGAATGGATCAGTTGGTAGGACATGTTTTGAGGCATCAAGGGATCACCAATTTGGTATTGGAGGGCAGCGTGGAGCTTAAAAATCTTAGAGGGAGACCACGAGATAAATACACTAAACAGATTCGGAAGGATGTAGGTTGCAGTAGGTACTGGGAGATGAAGAAGCTTGCACAGGATAGAGTAGCATGGAGAGCTGCATCAAACCAGACTCAGGGCTGAAGACCACAACAACAACAACGATGAAAAATTCTGGTGGAATACAATTAATACATATGAGTACAGGTAACTACTCACTCATGATGAAATTAAGATTTTGAGCAGTCAACAGACCCATAAACAGGATTCATAATCTTATTAGTACTTCTTCAGAGCAAATGAATAAAATACATGACAAATATGTACACACACACACACACACACACACACACACAACTGCGCTGTCTCAGCTGATCTGACTACATCATTAATTCTGTTATGTATGTTCTAGTAATGATTTGCTGCGTTATGAAGTGCATATCTGTTTGGCAAATATACCAGTACCACATTACTTTTCTCTTTTCTTTCAGCTTCAGCCTATGAGTAAAACAACTTTCATACTGAAGGCAGGGAAAGCATGCACACTTGTTAATAACGGTGATTTGCACATACATAACTAATGGCATCAGTGTTTCACTGTGATACTTCCACTTATGGAATTATGATGTAAAAATTGTATTGAATTTGATATCAATATATTTACCATGCTCCATAGGACCATGAAAGGCAAAGCTACTTGGTCATGGAATGACTCAGTTTAAGTTTATAGATTGTTGATTAGAAAATTTATAAACAAAAGAATTAAAGAATCAATAAAACATGACAAAAATGTAAGAGAATATAGAAATAAATGTCATATAATGAGGGAAAAGTCCTCAACTATTGAAAGAAACTCCTGTAAAGAATAGGAGTGTGCCACAAGGAAATCTTTCAACTTGGATATGAATACACAGGTTTATCACTCAATGTTTTCAATTCTATGATTAGTAAATTACATTTTGGTGTGACATCAAGTGTGCTGGAATGCTAGTGGCTGGAATGCTGTTGGAATTGCTTGTCAATATTTTATGAAGTTTTAGCCTTCGGTTACTTATTTTACAGTTTATTTGTATTAATATTTGCTGTAAATGTAACTTATTAGTGGATTTTCATTAATTTCAGTCTATATTCCTGTTTTATTGACTCGAGTGGCCTGTTATTTATGAGTGTGCTTACATCGTTCGTCCAAGCCTCACGCCTCAGTTGTGTGTTTACATTTTGTGGTGTGCAGTTGCAGCTGTAGCAGTTATAAAGCTAAGTACTGACAAAGTTATTTGTGCACTCTTATACAGTTATTAAATTTAGTAGTTTTCAGCGATGTTTCGTGCTGTTTGTGGTGAAATAACTATTTAATAGACTTTCGGAAACATTTACTAACTCTGCTTTTTAGAGTTTTCTGTGCGTTGAAGTCGTTTAGTAAATTTTGTGCTTTAGTTTTCAGCTGATGTTTCTTATTGTTTCTAGTGAAATATTTCAGTAAAATTTTCATTCAGTATTTTAACTTTTTTGAGTGATCCAGTGGCCACTTGAGTTTGGTTTTAGCTAATAATTTTCTGAAGTTTTGTTGGTATTGGTATTAGTTGGGGTTTAGTAGTATTAATACAAGTAGTTGCTTTCTTAGTAGAGAGAGAATTTTGAGACCAGTATTGTTAATTCTATAAATATTTCTATTGGTGTAACTGAATTTAGTAATGTAGATCTACAATTTTTTCAGAAACTGCAAAATTTTACCTTGACTGGGGAAGTGTGGGCTCTGTCATAGGTTTCTGAGTAGTGGGTTACGGTGTGGGATTTGTTCAAAGTATTTTCCTTGGGGGAGAATGCAGTGGGGAAGCCAGTGGGCATTCAAGTGAGAGATCTTCTCCTGGTAATGCAGAATCCGTAGTAGAATTAAGTTGATAGAGGAGCAGGAGCATAAGATCTGTGCCCTTCAGGTGCAGTTACAACATGCAAAGGAGGAACTACATAGGTTGAGGAAGGTGAAGGGTGCTGGGGAATGGGCAAGAAGGCAGCTAGGAGGAGAAGGTATTCAGACAGTTACACTTTGTGTATATGCAATAGGTTTGACCAACTGTCAGAGTGGAGTGGAGAGGAGCCTCTTGTAGCTGTAGGTGTAGGGAACATGCAGCAGTCCTCAGCATTTAGGAGGTCTACGTCAGTTGAAAAGTCTAACAGAAAGAAGAAGGTTCTGCTGCTAGGTAGTTTGCAGGGCAGAGGTGTGGGCCAGCAGTTGCAGGAAGTGTTAGGGAGAGAGTACCAGGCCACCAGCATTGTGAAGCCTAGTGCAGGGTTGGCTCAGGTGACTGACAGCATTGGGGAGTTATGTAGGAAGTTTACAAAGGAGGATCAGGTAGTGATAGTGGGTGGAGCAGGGAACAGTCTCAATAGGGACGGGGAATATGATGTAGGTGGTGACCTGGTAAAGATAGCTACTCAAACTGGTGGCACTAATGTGCATTTCGTGCAACTGTTTCAGTGTCATGATCAGCCTTGTCTTAATGCAGCTGCTTGGTGCATTAACATGGGGCTGGAGAAGGCACTGGTGGCAGAGGGCATGGGTCACATTTCACTGGTGCCAGTTGAGTCTATCAGTAGATCGGGTTTCATTAGGCATGGCCTGCACCTCAATAGGTATGGGAAGGGGAGGCTGGCAAAGCTTTTAGTTAGTAGCGTAGTGGGTGGTGATGGTCGGATTACTCATGGAAAAATTCCTGTATTAGTTGGTGTTAGAGCTGCACCATTTTTAGACTGAAGTCAGCTGATAGGTATACCTGCTTAAACGAAGTCCCTCTAACTAAGGGCTCACCTCCAGAGGACGTCATGTTTCCAAGTAGAGGAGGAATTAGCATATTTCATCAAAATATAAGAGGTATTAGAGATAAAGTCAGTGAACTGCTTATAGATGTTGACTTTGAAATTATTGGTGTATCGGAGCGCCATTTAAATAATTTGACAATTCAGAGGCTTCCCTTACCAGGATACAGATTAGCTGGCTGGTTTTCAAGGAGCTCCTTGCAGGGTGGGGGAGTGGCCATGTATGTAAAATACAGTATTCCATTTGAGCCCATAGACATATCACGGCACTGCACTAAACAGTATTTGAATGTTGTGCGGGGGCAGTTGAATTTAGCGAAACTAAACTTCTAATTGTTGTTGTTAATAGGTCCCCTAACTCTGACTTCAGAGCATTTCTGCTCAAGCTAGAGAGGTTTCACTTCATAGGAAGTACCAGAAATTAGTTACATGTGGTGACTTCAATATAAATTTTGTATATGATGAAGCACGAAAACGGATGTTGGTAGACTCCTAAATTCATATGATCTGATGCAGACCGTGTTTTTTTTCCAACTAGGGTGCAGGGGAACAGTAGCACAGCCATACACAATATTTTTATTCATTCTTCATTACTAGGTGGGCATTCTGTTAGTAAAACGGGAGTGGCCTTGCAGACCACAATGCACAAATTTTAACCCCAAAAGGCTTTTGTACTCAAACAAATGTCACATATAATTAAAAACTATGCAGCAAACTTTATCCAACAGCAATAGAGAGTTTTTTAAACCATGTCAAAGAACAGGAGTAGCAGGATGTTTATAGCGTTGATAACATACACTCCTGGAAATTGAAATAAGAACACCGTGAATTCATTGTCCCAGGAAGGGGAAACTTTATTGACACATTCCTGGGGTCAGATACATCACATGATCACACTGACAGAACCACAGGCACATAGACACAGGCAACAGAGCATGCACAATGTCGGCACTAGTACAGTGTATATCCACCTTTCGCAGCAATGCAGGCTGCTATTCTCCCATGGAGACAATCGTAGAGATGCTGGATGTAGTCCTGTGGAACGGCTTGCCATGCCATTTCCACCTGGCACCTCAGTTGGACCAGCGTTCGTGCTGGACGTGCAGACCGCGTGAGACGACGCTTCATCCAGTCCCAAACATGCTCAATGGGGGACAGATCCGGAGATCTTGCTGGCCAGGGTAGTTGACTTACACCTTCTAGAGCACGTTGGGTGGCACGGGATACATGCGGACGTGCATTGTCCTGTTGGAACAGCAAGTTCCCTTGCCGGTC
This sequence comes from Schistocerca americana, assembly GCF_021461395.2. NCBI lineage: Eukaryota > Metazoa > Arthropoda > Insecta > Orthoptera > Acrididae > Schistocerca > Schistocerca americana. Next base: position 176,547,407 of record NC_060120.1, read on the forward strand.
TAGGAATGGTAGAATGATGGGTTCGATGACGGTTTGGATGTACTGTGCACTATTCAGTGTCCCCTCGACGATCACCAGTGGCGTACGGCCAGTGTAGGAGATCGCTCCCCACACCATGATGCCGGGTGTTGGCCCTGTGTGCCTCGGTCGTATGCAGTCCTGATTGTGGCACTCACCTGCACGGCGCCAAACACGCATACGACCATCATTGGCACCAAGGCAGAAGCGACTCTCATCGCTGAAGACGACACGTCTCCATTCGTCCCTCCATTCACGCCTGTCGCGACACCACTGGAGGCGGGCTGCACGATGTTGGGGCGTGAGCGGAAGACGGCCTAACGGTGTGCGGGACCGTAGCCCAGCTTCATGGAGACGGTTGCGAATGGTCCTCGCCGATACCCCAGTAGCAACAGTGTCCCTAATTTGCTGGGAAGTGGCGGTGCGGTCCCCTACGGCACTGCGTAGGATCCTACGGTCTTGGCGTGCATCCGTGCGTCGCTGCGGTCCGGTCCCAGGTGGACGGGCACGTGCACCTTCAGCCGACCACTGGCGACAACATCGATGTACTGTGGAGACCTCACGCCCCACGTGTTGAGCAATTTGGCGGTACGTTCACCCGGCCTCCCGCATGCCCACTATACGCCCTCGCTCAAAGTCCGTCAACTGCACATACGGTTCACGTCCACGCTGTCGCGGCATGCTACCAGTGTTAAAGACTGCGATGGAGCTCCGTATGCCACGGCAAACTGGCTGACACTGACGGCGACGGTTCACAAATGCTGCGCAGCTAGCGCCATTCGACGGCCAACACCGCGGTTCCTGGTGTGTCCGCTGTGCCGTGCGTGTGATCATTGCTTGTACAGCCCTCTCGCAGTGTCCGGAGCAAGTATGGTGGGTCTGACACACCGGTGTCAATGTGTTCTTTTTTCCATTTCCAGGAGTGTAGATGATAAATACAATGCTTTCCTTAACACATTTCTCATGCTCTTTGACAGTTTCTTTCCATTAGAATGTTCTAAAAGGGGTGTGGGATAAAGATATCTTGTAGAACAAAGCAGGAATTATATCAAAATGTTAGAAGTAGTTTACAATCAAGCAACAGTAGCCCAATACAAATAGTACAAGGTGCTTAAAAACGTTATTAGGAAGGCAAATAGTATGTGGTATGCAAATAGAATAGCTAATTTGCAGGATAAAATTAAAACCATATGGTCAGTTGTGAAGGTCGTGTCTGGTCAGCAGCACAAGGTCGACAATATAGTGTCAAATCGTGGTAAAAATATTTCTGTTACTGATAAATCAGATATATGTAAAGTATTTAACAATCATTTTCTGAGCATTGTGGGAGAATTAAATAAAAATTTAGTTTCTACAGGGAATCATATATATCTCTTGGCAAATGCCTTTCTGAGATTGATGTCTGAAATACTCCTCTGTGATACAGACAAGGGGAAGATCGAGTCAATAATTAAATCACTGAAGACTAAGGACTCTCATGGATATGATGGGTTGCCTAGCAGAATATTTAAGTACTGTACTGCACATGTTAGCCCTGTATTTAGCCATATTTGTAATTTTTTCCTTTTGGAATGGTCAGCTTTCTGAATGATTAAAGTAGCCATTAGTAAAGCTGATTTATAAAAAGGGAGAAGGGGATGATGTAGACAATTTTAGACCTGTTTCTATGCCATCAGTGTTTGCTAAAGATAGTGAAAAGGCTGTGTATGTAAGGATAATTAATCATTTTGTATCACACGATTTGCTATCAAATGTACAGTTCGGCTTTAGAAATCGTTTAACAACTGAAAATGCTATATTCTCTTTTCTCTGTGAGGTACTGGTTGGGTTAAACAAAAGGTTTCGAGCGCTAGGCATATTTTTTTATTTAACTAAGGCATTTGATTGTGTTGATCACAAAATATTGCTCCAGAAGTAGGACCATTTCGGAATACAGGGAGTAGCTCTCAATTGGTTCACCTCTTACTTCAGCAACAGAGCAAAAAAGGTCATTATTCACAGTGCTGAGAATGGCTGTGCTGTGGGGTCTCTGTGGGGTACGCTCAAGTGGGGGGTGCCCCAGGGATCAGTGTTGGGGCCACCTGTTCTTTACTTATATAAATGATATGCCCTCTTGTATTACGGGTAACTCTAAAATATTTCTGTTTGCTGATGGCACTGGCAGGTTAGTAAAGGACGTTGTGTGTAACACTGGCTCGGATTCAAATAGTGCAGTTCATGACATAAGAACATGGCTTGTAGAAAATAACTAATGCTAAATAACAGTAAGACTCAGTTTTTACAGTATCTAACACACAATTCAACAAAACCTGATGTTTTAATTTCACAGAATGGGCATATGATTAGTGAAACTGATCATTTCAAATTTCTAGGTGTTCAGATAGATAGTAAACTGTTGTGGAAAGCCCACTTTCAGGATCTTATTCAAAGACTTAATGCTGCCATTCTTGATATTTGAACGGTATCTGAAGTGAGTGATCGTTCGACATGGAAATTAGTCTACTTTGCTTATTTTCATTCAGTCATGTCATATGGTATTATACACTCCTGGAAATTGAAATAAGAACACCGTGAATTCATTGTCCCAGGAAGGGGAAACTTTATTGACACATTCCTGGGGTCAGATACATCACATGATCACACTGACAGAACCACAGGCACATAGACACAGGCAACAGAGCATGCACAATGTCGGCACTAGTACAGTGTATATCCACCTTTCGCAGCAATGCAGGCTGCTATTCTCCCATGGAGACGATCGTAGAGATGTTGGATGTAGTCCTGTGGAACGGCTTGCCATGCCATTTCCACCTGGCACCTCAGTTGGACCAGCGTTCGTGCTGGACGTGCAGACCGCGTGAGACGACGCTTCATCCAGTCCCAAACATGCTCAATGGGGGACAGATCCGGAGATCTTGCTGGCCAGGGTAGTTGACGTACACCTTCTAGAGCACGTTAGGTGGCACGGGGTACATGCGGACGTGCATTGTCCTGTTGGAACAGCAAGTTCCCTTGCCGGTCTAGGAATGGTAGAACGATGGGTTCGATGACGGTTTGGATGTACCGTGCACTATTCAGTGTCCCCTCGACGATCACCAGTGGTGTACGGCCAGTGTAGGAGATCGCTCCCCACACCATGATGCCGGGTGTTGGCCCTGTGTGCCTCGGTCGTATGCAGTCCTGATTGTGCCGCTCAGCTGCACGGCGCCAAACACGCATACGACCATCATTGGCACCAAGGCAGAAGCGACTCTCATCGCTGAAGACGACACGTCTCCATTCGTCCCTCCATTCACGCCTGTCGCGACACCACTGGAGGCGGGCTGCACGATGTTGGGGCGTGAGCGGAAGACGGCCTAACGGTGTGCGGGACCGTAGCCCAGCTTCATGGAGACGGTTGCGAATGGTCCTCGCCGATACCCCAGGAGCAACAGTGTCCCTAATTTGCTGGGAAGTGGCGGTGCGGTCCCCTACGGCACTGCGTAGGATCCTACGGTCTTGGCGTGCATCCGTGCGTCGCTGCGGTCCGGTCCCAGGTCGACGGGCACGTGCACCTTCCGCCGACCACTGGCGACAACATCGATGTACTGTGGAGACCTCACGCCCCACGTGTTGAGCAATTCGGCGGTACGTCCACCCGGCCTCCCGCATGCCCACTATACGCCCTCGCTCAAAGTCCGTCAACTGCACATACGGTTCACGTCCACGCTGTCGCGGCATGCTACCAGTGTTAAAGACTGCGATGGAGCTCCGTATGCCACGGCAAACTGTCTGACACTGACGGCGGCGGTGCACAAATGCTGCACAGCTAGCGCCATTCGACGGCCAACACCGCGGTTCCTGGTGTGTCTGCTGTGCCGTGCGTGTGATCATTGCTTGTACAGCCCTCTCGCAGTGTCCGGAGCAAGTATGGTTGGTCTGACACGCCTGTGTCAATGTGTTCTTTTTTCCATTTCCAGGAGTGTATTTTGGGGTAACTCTTCCCATTCTAAAAGGATATTTTTGGTTCAGAAATGGGCAGTTCAGGCAAAAAGTGGTGTACATTCACGAACATCTTGTCGACCCCTGTTCACGAGTCTGGGTATTTTGACATTGGCCTCTCAATATATATATTCCTTGCTGTCTTTTCTTGTTAACAATATTACCTTATTCAAGAATAAGCAGCTTTCACTCGGTTAATACTTGGCACAGAAATCAAACCTGAATTTGGATCAGACTTCCTTAACTCTTATACAGAAAGGTGTGCTGTATACTGCTGCATCCATTTTCATTAAGCTACCACTAGAATTCAAACAGCAGTAATGCATGCACTTTCAAATCAAAACTGAAGAGTTTCCTCGTGGGTCATTCCTTCTATTCTGTCAAGTAGTTCCTTGTAAAATTAAGCTCATTCTTGTTGTATTGTTGATGTTGTAATTTCATGTACTGAGAGGTTCCATGACCTTGGAGATTTGTTCCTCAATTTGGGCCTATGGAACTTGATGTGTAAATAAAATAAATAAATATTGAAAATGGAACCTCCTGAACAGTGCGCACTTTTTTGTACAATTTCTAGGGAAGTGTTATCTAAGTACATATCATTATCCATCTGAAAGGATGTTTCTTCTGTAAAAATCACTACTGCAAACAATGTATCCTATGAAGGAATATATGCACATGGGTGGCACAGTTAGAATTCTGAGAGACAGTTTCATTCTCACACGCGAGAGACATAATACGTCGAGCACCCATCTTCTGCCCTGATTCACAACTAACTACGGTGTTTTAATTTTATTCTGAAGGTTTTCTATTCTCTTGGTGTAATAAACTTTTTTTAGCCTGTCTGATGACATTCCTTAGCACTTTGCAGTATTGCCTGTAGTAAAATTCTGTTATGGCACTGACTGTTAATCATATTATGATACAGCTTTTATTTGTTCCTGTATGTTATTGTAAAGCCTTTGGCACCGCATTTGTGACTGCTCTTTTTTTAAGGGGAAGAGCTATTAAAGAAAGCAGCAAAGGTATTAAGAAATGTGTGATACTTGTTGTTCAGTACCTGAATCACTGACATGTGCTGGAAGAGAACAATCTTCAAGCCTTTTTCTTAGTTGCTTCTCAATTGCGTATGGAAGTTCCGCTTGCGAATGCAATACCTTGAAACAGATTTGCATACTGACATTAAACATAATAAATCATTGTCATATGTATTAGTCAAAGTGAGAGACATGACTGTCTTAACTAAAGTATATCTTATGGAGAAGAAGAATAAGAAGAAGAAGAAGAAGAAGAAGAAGAAGAAAAAAAGAGTAACATTGCTGTGGGCAGAGCTTGTGTAGTATGTATTTTGCCACTAGGCATCCACAGTACAACTCATTGCCAGTTCAGTGCTACATGTGTTGTCAACCTGGCTTGCTCTGTTCATCTGCAGTGATTATTTTTGCTAGCACTGTTTTGTTCTTGTTCCATTTTTTATAACAGCAAGTTCGAGTGATCAATGTGCAGCTGTGAAATTTTGTTTTCTATGCGGTAAAAATGCCGCTGAAACTGTTTTAATGTTGGAAACATCTTACCAACATGACGCTATGGGAAAAATTCAAGTATACGAGTGGTTTGCTTGATTTAAAAATGGCGACATGTTGATTGATGATGAACCTCGTTCTGGATGTCCATAGACAGCCTGAATTGACAAAAATATTGAAAAAATTCAAGAGCTTGTGCTCACAAACTGTTGACAGACAATTCGTCAACTGTCAGAGATTAGTGGATTATCTTGGAGCTTGGTTCAGTGATTTGTAATGGAAGATTTGGAAATGAAAAGGGTTTTTTGCAAAGTTTGTTCCTCGGGTTCTGACTGACAACAAAAGGAATGTCACATTGAAACATTTCATGCTCTGAAACAACAGCTTGAAACTGATCCAGATTTTCAGTCAATGGTCATCACCGATGATGAGTCATGCTGCTATGGTTATGACCCAGAAACAAAGCAACAGTCAAGCCGTTGGAAGATGTTATCATCACTTCATCCAAATAAGTGTTGTCAAGTCAAATCAAACATCAAAACAATGCTGATTTGCTTTTTTGATGCCAAGGGCTTAGTTCATTCAGAGTTTGTTCCCCCAGGTCAGACCATCACTCAAACCTTTAAGAAGACTGTGCTACAGTGTTTGTCAAAAAAGACCTGATTTGTGGCAGACAGGAGACTGGTTCCTCCACCACGACAATGCACCTGCAGACACAATCATCTGTTAAACAGTTTTATGCTAAAAATGGCATGGTTCTACTGCCCCACACATCTTACTCACCTGACCTTGCTCCATGCAACTTTTTCTATTTCCAGGCATGAAAAGGGGCATGAAAGGACAACAATTTGACAAAATTGAAGAAGAAGAAGGGGGAAAAAACTGTCTGCCATTTCTAAAGATGGCTACAAAAAACATTTTGGACAGTGGGGGCACCAGTGGGACAAATGTATTAGTTGCAATGGAAAGTATTTTGAAGGTCATAAGGTTGTTTTGTAAACAATCTAAAAATATATAGCTTTTTAAAAATAATTCCATTTTTTTTTGGCTACCCTCCGTAAATCTATGATTTTATACAATTTTCTTGAAATAAGTAACTCATGATGTTTGAGAAATAGAAGAAAAAAAATCAGTTTCTAATCTTAAATACATTTATCCTCTGGTTCTGTTGTTCTCTTAGCTAATATTTATTATTGTCAGTTTGAATGACTACTATGAAGTGCAACTACTAACCAAATTAATCTTGAATAAATTATGTCTGCTACATTCTCCTATTTGACTGAGTCGATTACTAGCACTACTATTATTGCCACTTATTTCTACATTTCTTAATCAATCACCAGACATTACCAAACAAACTACATTAATCTGACAATATATAAATACATATAATTAAGATTACACATACAATAAAACATATATGATTAGTATGTAGCTTAACAGCTACTTAGTTTAAACAGCTTCACTTAGTTTAAAGTGGTAGCTACTAAAATTAAGAAACATTTCACTACTCATAATTTAAAAACACTATTTGAATTAGCACCATGTTCTAGCCAACCCAAAAGTGCTTTCTGAAACAACAGCATCAAAAATTCATCAGCTAATTAGAGATAGCAGTCTTAGTGTATTCAGAATTTTTGTTGTGGACTTTTCATTGGGATTAACTGTACTTCAGAAGGCAACACAAAAATATTTCCAGAAGTACCTTGAGACAGCTGTTATATGTTTTAGATAACTGACAGTTTGAGATATGTGTTGTCCTTTTACCAAGTATTCTGATTGCAAATTTCCCACTACTAAAGGTTTCCTGCTTTTTCTTTACATAATTGAGTCAGCTGATGATATACTGACTGAAGCCTATTGTTACTCCTAGCTGGATGACGATAGTACTTCAGTGGTCCACTTTCTTACTTGATGTTACAGTTCTAATTGCTTTTGTTGTGTCGGTAGCTGGGCCGACACCGTGAAGTTGAGATGGCTGAAAATGCACGCTAGACTAACGCAGACGTGCGTGAAGTACTGGAACAGGATACGTAATTAATGTTAGGAAGAAAAGTACGGAGCAGGTTTAATACTTAACTTTAATATCATGGTGGTACATCGATCTTGACGATACACAGGAGACTTTAAGTACAATCACTGTATGGCTAATGTCGCCTTGCTAGTTCGTAGCCATTAACTTAGCTGATGGCTATTCTGTCTCTCGGCTAATGAGAGAGAAAAGGCTTCGTACATCTGGTCGGTAGCTAGGTTCTCGTACAACTGGGGCGAGTGCTCTCTCGTATCACGAGGCCTGCCTTGGTGGTGGCGCTAGGTCTGCGATTACACAGTGGCGACACGCGGGTCCGACATGTACTAAATGGACCGCGGCCGATTTAAGCTACCACCTAGCAAGTGTGGTGTCTGGCGGTGACACCACATTCCTCCCCCGCAAATCGGCGAACGGTCGTGTGATAAGGCTTCCGCCCGCCGTGGGGAGGACCACATGTTGACGTATGCGATGAGGTGGGGAGCCTAACAACAGGCGAGGCTGTGCCACCCGCACCCGGCCATTCGGTCCGAGGGGAACTAGGAAACGCCTGAAAAACTAGTCCAGGGTGCACGTCAACATGCGGTGTATGCGCCCGTAAAGAGACAGGAGGGACCGAAGGATCAACCTCCATTGCGTCGGGGTAGCCGACGCGCGATGACGTCATGTGGTCCGGAGCGGGCGGGAGTTCCATGGCGGAGGACAGCTGGTCACGGGAAGCGATCGGCGGCGCGTGACCCTGGGAGGCGCTTGGCGGCTGCAACAAAGCGTCGAATGCGGGCGGCGCCGGCGGGAGAACAAGCGGCGGCGGCGGCGGCTGCTGCTGCTGCGGCGGCGGCGGCGCGTCGCCATGGGGCAAAATGGAAGGCATCGTCGGTAACACCTGGGGATGAGGCGAGCCAGTAGATGGGTCCCCAGGGCGCTGACCGGACGGCACCGTCGCTGAAAGCAGATGGGGAGCGGCAGAACCCGAGCGACGACAGAGGCGCAGCTGATTGAGATGCCGACGCACCTCACCAGAGGCCCTCAAAACCAAATACATCGCGCGGCCGAGGCAGCGAAGAATGCGCCCTGCGAGCCAACGCCGTGAACCTCGATAGTTGCGATAAAATACAACGTCGCCTGGAGCAAAAGCAGGAGTCTGCCGCTGCACAGGAACCTGATGCGGCGGATGCAGCAAAGACATCAAAGTGCGATGAGGACGACCGTGGAGCAACTCAGCCGGTGAGCGACCATCTCGGGGCTGAGAGCGATACGAAGACAAAAAGAGCAACAATGCGTCCTCCCGAGAATGCGACTCTTTCAATTTCAACATCTGTGACTTGAAAGTCCGGACCAATCGTTCAGCTGCACCGTTGGACTGAGGCGAAAACGGCGCGGATGTCAGATGTTGAATACCATTGGCCTGGCAGAATGACTGAAATTCTGCGGACATTAATTGTGGGCCATTGTCGGAAACAATAGTCTGCGGAAGACCTTCAATGCAAAAGATAGCAGACAACGCTTGGATGGTGGCGGAGGACGTCGTGGAAGACATCCGGACAACAAAAGGAAAATTACTGAAGGCGTCGACCAGAACCAACCATCGAGCATTCCAGAATGGACCAGCAAAATCAATGTGCAAGCGTTGCCAAGGGGAAGTGGCTTTCGGCCATGCAAAGACTTTCCGCAGCGGTGCGGATTGTTGTTCGGCACACGCCGGGCACGAAGAACACATATTCGTAATCGCAGCATCGATTCCGAACCAAGTACAGTGCTGACGAGCAAGTTGTTTCGTTCGCACTATACCCCAATGTCCTTGGTGAAGAAGCCGTAAAACAGAGGACTGTAACGAACGTGGGACCACGACTCTGGACTGATCATTATCAGAACGCAACAACAAAACACCACGTCGAACAGAAAGTCTCTCCTTGTGAGCAAAAAATCGGCGAACCAACGGATCCTCGATCCGAGACTTTGACAAAGGCCATTGCGTAGCAACAAAACGTAAAACAGTAGCAAGGACAGGGTCAGCAGCTGTGGCTGTAGCTACACGACGAAAATCAATCGGAAACGATTCGACCACTTCATCGGTTTCCGAATCAATGAACATGCAAGCAAGTTCGGAAGAATCGAATGCTTTATCCTCAGCAACAGGCAAACGGGACAACGCATCGGCGTTTCCGTGCTTAGCAGTGGACCGATACAAGATATCGTAGCGGTACTGCGAGAGGAAAATAGACCAGCGACTGAATTTCTGCGCTGTACGTGGAGGTACAGGCTTGGTCGGATGAAAAAGCGATGTCAAAGGTTTGTGGTCTGTGATGATGGTAAAGTGACGACCATACAAGGAATCATGGAACTTAGTAACACCAAACACGAGAGCCAAAGCTTCTTTCTCTATCTGTGAATAATTTCTTTGCGCAGACGAGAGCAATTTTGACGCAAAGGCAATAGGGCGATCATGGGAGCCAACTGTGTGCGCAAGCACAGCACCGATCCCGAAATCCGATGCATCTACCATCAACAAAAGGGGTTTCTGGGGATCGAATGGCGTAAGGCAAGTATTAGAAAGCAACGCCGATTTCAACTGGCGAAAGGCGCATTCACATTCCGTCGTCCAGACGAACGGAACACCTTTACGGCGTAAGCGATGAAGCGGAGCTGAAATGGAAGAGGCATTGCGCACATTCACTCACACCTTGTGATTCTACATTGTTCAATGTTCTTGCGACCCCCTGACGCAAGGCGTGGGGAACATTGCGCGCTCTGAAAATGTTCGGTTGCGCGTTTACCTTCAGTTCTAAATGTGCTTCATAGTTTTTAGCGCAACCTAAGCCCGGTGCAAAAATGTCTGCAAATTCGTCACACAGCCGAGAAACACTGTCTGTAGGCACAGTCTGATTCACTGATAGGACCTGATTTACAATAGACATGTTAAACAACTGAAATAAATCGAGACCAAACAAGTTCACTGCAGAAGAAGAACGAAGAACGTAAAATGACACAAGTTTTGTTTGTCCCTTGTATGTTGCAAGAAGGCTGCACTGTCCTAACACAGGAATTGTCTGTCCGGAATATGTAGTTAGCTTAACATTTGCGGAACGCAACGGAGGTTTGCCCAGTTGTTTGTACGTGTCGTGATTGAGCAATGAAACTGCAGCTCCGGTATCGAGCTGGAATGGTATCACTTTGCCTTCAAAGTCTAAGTCCACAAAAAGTTTATTGTCCTGCTGACGACAAAAGCGACTGTTTTGTGCAATTTGAATAGACACTGGTACAGAATCACTTGCTAATTGGCGTGATTTCCGGCGACGTCGACGCACAGTTTTTGTGGGACGATCACAGTTACTGTTAGAGAAAGTGTCACTGGACGAAGCGGAATTAACGACATGAATGTCCATAGGCGAAGGTCCACGAGCCTGAGTGTCCTTGGTTCGATTCCGGCGCGAAGCAAAGGGCCTGGAATGATTGTGAGTGTCTGATCGGAGCTTTTTCTGGCAAACACTTTGAACATGTCCCTTCTTATTGCAGAAAAAGCAAATAGCCTGGCGTGACGGCCAATGTTCACGCGAATGTCTAGTAGCACACCGCGGGCATGATTTCACTGCATTTGTGTGCTGGTGCGGCACACCTGGCTTAGCACGCGGCGGCCGCTGTGTCGACGTGCGCAAGGCCCGGTTACCGGGCCGCGCAGCGCGTCCAGCGGGCCGGTTAATGTTACACACGGCTGGCGAAGTTTCAAAAGATTCCTGAGCACAGTCAAGTGTGTCCTGTCTATCCAATATGTCTATCACTTGTTGAAGGGAGGGATTAACTAGTTTCAAAATTTGCTCCCGTATGCGAACATCAGAAACGTTCTGTGCAATTGCATCACGCACCATTGTATCTGAATAAGAAAGACCACAGTCACATTCAAAGGCACAGTCCCTAGTAAATCCTTGCAATGTTGCTACCCACTCCCTATTAGTTTGACCGGCCGTACGTTTTGTACGAAAGAACGTATACCGTTTTGCAACCACATTAACTGTTTCTTTGAAATAGGCATCTAATGCAGACAAAATTTCCTCGTAGGACAGAGTTGCTACGTCTCGTCGGGGAAACAATTTCACTATCACACGGTAGGTGGACACACCGACACAAGAAAGCAAAAACGGCTGCCGCTCATTACCTTGAATTCTGTAGGCTGCTAGATGAAAGTTGAACTGGCGAGACCACTCGTGCCAGGTCTCATCGGCTGCCACGTATGGTCGAAAGGGAGGTGCAACAGCGTTTAGTGGCAGCGGTAGCGAAGAAGCGGCGGCGGCCGCATCGGTTTGAATGGTACGTTGACCCTGGACGAGCTGTCCAAGGGCATCCAGTAACGCCTGCGTCTGCTGATTCTGCAAGCGATAAAATTCGGACAGTACATCTGGAGATTGTGGCGAAGCCATGACACAAACGAATTAATACAAACTCTTTTGCTCGTCGCCAATGTTGTGTCGGTAGCTGGGCCGACACCGTGAAGTTGAGATGGCTGAAAATGCACGCTAGACTAACGCAGACGTGCGTGAAGTACTGGAACAGGATACGTAATTAATGTTAGGAAGAAAAGTACGGAGCAGGTTTAATACTTAACTTTAATATCATGGTGGTACATCGATCTTGACGATACACAGGAGACTTTAAGTACAATCACTGTATGGCTAATGTCGCCTTGCTAGTTCGTAGCCATTAACTTAGCTGATGGCTATTCTGTCTCTCGGCTAATGAGAGAGAAAAGGCTTCGTACATCTGGTCGGTAGCTAGGTTCTCGTACAACTGGGGCGAGTGCTCTCTCGTATCACGAGGCCTGCCTTGGTGGTGGCGCTAGGTCTGCGATTACACAGTGGCGACACGCGGGTCCGACATGTACTAAATGGACCGCGGCCGATTTAAGCTACCACCTAGCAAGTGTGGTGTCTGGCGGTGACACCACAGCTTTCTTCTGGAGTTTGCTGAGTGACAACACAACTGTAATTCGTAATTATGTGTACATGTGCACAATGTTAATAGAGACTGTTTTAATATTCTGTCATGATTTTCTTAAGAGGTATACAACAGATGAAAGAGTTTTGCAATCACATGCAACTTGTTATTGTTAGTTGAGTTTGCTGTCAATCATGAAATCAAAAATATCACATCATCTACGTTACTCAAGACTGCTGTGTTTTATTTTTGTTCAATTTCACCTTGCTTTGTGTGAACTTATGTCCTTTCATCTGAATTTATCTGACTTTATCTTTCCTTGTATTTTTTGCTCTTCTTCTTTTGTCTTTGATTTTTAACTTCATCATTTTCTAATTACAGGTCTGATGTCATGCCTCTCTCCAAGGCTCTGGCATCTCCTATAGTGAGTGAAGATTAATTGGAAGGACCGTGTGGTGAGCTTAGCACTAAAACTAAATTCAGCATGTTTTGTGCTTAGAATAATTTCAAGAGTTTGTAGTAATGACTGTACCAGATTAGTATATTTTGGCTATTTTCAGTCCATTGCATCCTATGGGATAGTATTCTGGGGAAAAACAAATTGTCGTCTAAATGAGATTTTCAAATTACAAAAACGTGCTATTCGGATAATGACCCACAGCCCACCTCAAACACATTGTAGGCCCCTTTTTAAAGCATTGAAAATTTTAACAATTCCATCATTATACATTCTGAAATGTCTGTTGGTGATCAAAAGAAATCAGGACAAAATGAAAACCAATACAGACTTCCATAATTACGATACACGGCGATGTAAAGATCTCCACATACAAGCTGTAACAAGGACCCGAAGCCAGAAACATGTATGTAATCAAGGCATCACACTTTTTAATGCACTACCAAAACATATCAAAGAGCTGGAAAATGAGGATAAATTTAAAACTGTTATAAAGAACCACATGCTTGACAAATTTTATTACAGCATAAGTGAATATCTCTGCGCAACTGTATAACAATATATGTTTAAGTTAATGTGACAAATGAAATTACCTCAGTGCAGAAGAAATTATGTTATAAAAACACTTATTAGTTGTATATTGTATTAAACATAAGATAGATTAATATGAATTCAGCACAGATGCAAATTTTGTAAAGATATTATATAGTTGTTAAATGTACCCTGACAAATCCTATATCACAAATGTGATCATTGGGATGATAATAAATAAATTAAAAAAATCACTTCACCTGTCTGTTCCTTTCCTTCCTCATTATCTCAAAAGCACTAATTCTGACCATATTCACAATGCTCCACTCCATTTTTGGTCCATACAAAACCTTTCTGAAGCCTCTTCATTCAATATTTCACTCCAGATTTGAAGTTTAAGCCTGAGAAGCACAGGAAAGTGCCATACTGGGTGTTCCTAAAAGGAATTAACAACTCTGAAAATTCATACAGATTTATTCATGAGTTACAGACCTGGTTTTGGTATCAGTTTTAGCAAAGTTCATTACTTATTTACTTTATAGCTAAACAGGTTGAATGTGATGTTCATTGGTTACCCCTTCCACACAAAAAATCATTTCCATACAGCCTGGCCACCCATGGCAGATGCATATATGCAGTGATGAGAACTCCCTCGCCCAGTATGCTGAAGGCCTCACAAAGTTCTTCACAGACAGGCAATACCTACTAGACCTAATACACAAAAAGATCTCCCACACCATATCCCCACACACACCTGATCCTCATATCCATCCCAAGAACCAACTACAAAGAAGCACCCCCTTGTCACCCAGTACCACCTGGGACAGGAACGACTGAACCACATCTTTCATCAGGGCTTTGATTATCTATCACCATGGCCTGAAATAAGGGACATCCTAGCCAAGATACTCCATCCCCTCCCAAAGTGGTGTTCTGCTGCCCATCCACCTCCACAACATCCTAATCCATCCCTATGCCACTCCCACCCACAATCCCCTGCCACAAGGATCATCCCCTTTGGAAGATTCAAATGCAAGACCTGCGCCATCCATCCACCCAGCATTTCCTATTCCAATTCCATCACACGTTTATCCTACCCCTTCAGAATCCAGGCCACCTGTGAAAGCAGCCGTGTTATATACCAGCTCTGCCGCAACCACTGCAGAGCATTTTGCATTGGTATGACAACACAACCAATCACCTTTCAACTAGAATGAATGGCCACCGCCAAACTGTTGCTGAAAAAAAGGTGGACCACCCTGTTGCACAACATGCGAGATTTCAATGGTTGCTTCACAACCCATGCTATCCTGATCCTCCCCACCACCACCACCAGCTTTTCTGAGCTGCGCACATGGGAGCTATCCTTACAACACATCCTTTGCTCCCGTCTCCTCCATGCCTAAACCTAAGGTAACTTGCTGTCCCCCCTTCCATCCCCACCCAATAGTGAGTGAGTGTGTGTGTGTGTGTGTGTGTGTGTGTGTGTGTGTGTGTGTGTGTGTGTGTGTGTGTACACACACAATCTCCAGTCCCAGTACCCCTGCCCAATACATGTCAGCTAGTTGTGTGCCGACATCTCACGCCCTAGTCTGTGAAATCGCATGCCCAGCCACCAGCCATCTGCTTCCTCTACCTGCACCTCCAGTTAGCCCACAGACAGCTCCCAACTTTCCCATGAGCTGCTCCCCCCCCCCCCTCCTACCCCTCCAGTCGCCACCCTGCCTCACGTCTCTCTCCATCCCTCACTCCACCCCACACCCCCGCCTCAACCCAGTACACTCACTGTGTTTCAGGAAAGAGCTGGCAGTCGACTGAGCACAATGTAGGGAGACAGGGATGTGCATGTGGACGTGTGTGTGTGTGTGTGTGTGTGTGTGTGTGTGTGTGTGTGTGTGTGTGTGTGTGTGTGTGTGTGTTTCTCCCCCATTCTGAAAGCTAGCAAAGCTAAGCTCTGTACCTTTTGTCTGTGTACCGTTTCTGCCTTTCGGTGAGTCGTCTCCTTTATTCCTAAATAATTCGTCATTCTCAACCAGAAGTTTCCATACATTATTATACCAGTTGCGTTTATTAACTTAGACATTTAACTGAAAAGCTGACTGATCACAAAAGATAGTGTTTTCTAAGAAATCTTTGTCTTTATCCAATAAAAGTAATATTTCCCACAAATGTCCTTACAACCAATCCTAGCAGAGTCCTTTTTTGTTCTTGCACCAGTGTTGATTTGTGTGGTTTGAGATGTAGATGTCTTCTTAATACGTACTAGTCATATGTGGGATATTCAGCTCGCGAGATGGATGCTGGGACTATTTTGCAAGACTGTTAACAAAGCTTTGCCTCTCTTTCTCTACAACTTCGTCAGACACATGCAGTAGCCCTGAGGTTTTTTACGGGTTACCAAGCACCCAGTTTCAACAATTCCACTCATAAATGGTAGGTTTCAAGCATACTCAGAACCAAAGTTACATACATGTTTGTCATGGACATTCGGTCATGAAATAAAAACAAACAATGAACACACTCCAGATCAGTGAAGGGCAGCTATCTTGGCTACAGCTGTCATTAGTGTCTGTAGTAGAGCGATTCATACCAATGCGCAAAACAAATCAAAACTTGATCTATTTTTCTACAAAATTATGCCAAAACTAGATCTGTAAGCCATGTGGATAAATTTGTAAGAATTTTCAAATTTCCACAGTCCTTCTAGGAACAGCCTCTCTGTGCTCCATCACAATTCTTAACTAACTGAGGAGAAATAATAAATTTTGAAAGCATTAAAAGATACTTACACAGGCCTAATGATTATACTTCACAACTTCATCTTAGTGTGAATGACAACATCCTCTTTTCTCTAATTCCACACATTATAAAAACTATAAACTTCACTTACCCTCAGCAGGGCTGTGAGATACAGCTTGTGTTGCCGATCACTGTTGTTACACTGCACAGTCTGGTTGAGTAGCGCTGTGGCTATCCTAGTGGCACTGACAGACAATAAATCTGGGAACATACGCTTGCTTTGAAAGCAGTTGTGGGTTGGTTCGACCTTGCTGCGCTGATAATATAGTAGCCAACAGCACACAAAGTACAAGAAGCCTGGTGAGGTGCGTGAGCTGCCACATCCTAGTTCCACTCGCACCAATACATGAGTCCATGGCTGTGTGGCGAGTAATGGTAGCAAAGCAGGATCCACATGACGATGTGCTGCATATGCCAGAATGGTGCCCAGGCATTGCCAGCAACTTTCCTGTATGCCAGGAAGCCTCTGCAATAATTAATACAGATGGAAAAAATATTGGATTAGTTTCTGCTAAACTAGAAAAATTAAGTGAAAATTATATGGAATTATTGACTGTCTGCACTGAGTCTATTGTGTCCAATTGAAGGCACTATACCCTCTAGCAGCTGAAAACGCATTTGTGAACAGTACACTCTACGACCAAAAAATGACACACCATAAAGAAGTATCCAAATGGGATGGAAATTGTTAGATGTAATGTACATGTACTGACAAACAAATAATTACAATTAAAAAAAATGATAATTTATTCAAGAGATAGATCTTCACAAATTGAATAAGTCAACAACCTGTTAATCCATCTTTGGCCCTTACGTAATTAGTTATTCAGCTTGGTTTTGATTGGTGAAGTTGTTGGATGCCCTCCTGGGGGATATTGTGCCAAATTCTTTCCAACTGGCCTATTAGAGTGTCAAAATCCTGAGTTCGTTGGAGGGTTCCAAATATTATCAACTGGGAAGAGATCTGGTATCCTTGCTGGCCAAAGTATGGTTTGCAAGTATGAAGACAACAAGCAGTAGAAACTATCGCCACATGTGAGCAGGCATTATCTTGCTGAAAGGGAAGCTTGGGATGGTTTGCCACATAGGGCTACAAAATGGGGCATACAATATCGTCGTTGTATTGTGGCGCTGTAAGGGTGCTGTGGATGACAACCAGGTGGGTTCTGCTATGAAAAGATGCACAGCAGTCAGGTTGGTATCCCATCACTGTCTAGTGCATCTCTAGACACATCTTTCCTGGTAATGGGGCTCAATTTGAAGCGGGACTTATCACTGAAGACAATTCTATTCCAGTCAATGAGATTCTAGGCCAAAGACATATCCGGAGATGCCCTGGGCAGTGCTGGGATACCAACCTGATTGTCGCTCACCATATAGCCCAACAACTAGTAATTATCATCTGGGGTGCCATTTGTTTTAATAGTAGAGCCCCTTTGGTTGTCTTCTGTGGCACCTTTACAGTGTAGCAATAAGTCAACAATATTGTATGCCCTATTTTGCTGCCCTTCATGGCAAGTCATCTTGGGCTTACATTTCAGCAAGATAATGCCTGTTCACAAATGGCGAGAGATTCAACTGCTTGAATTCATGTTTGCCAAACCAGACCTTGGCCAGAAAGGTCGCTGTACTTCTCTCCAGTTCAGAATGTTTGGAACATTATAGGCAGGGCCTTCCAACCCCCTCTGGAATTTGACAGTCTAATGCACCGTTAAGACAGAATTTGGCACAATATCACTTAGGAGGACATCCAACAACCCTATCAATCAGCAATAAGGTGAATAACTGCTTGCATAAGAGCCAGAGGTGGACCAAAGCATTACTCCTCAAGTTGTTCAACTTGTGAAACTTTTTCTCTTGAATAAAACATCCAATTCTTCTGAAATCATAATGATTTGGTTGTCTCACCACGTACATCACACCTACCGATTTCTGTCCCAGTTGGATAATTACTTCATGGTATGTCATGTACTACTGACTTCCATCCTTCCATGGCTTATCTAATCTACGATTCTTTCATTTCCAAGTATGTTTACCTTCTATTCTCCCCCTCTCTCTCTGCCTGTCTACATTTAAAATTTATTAATCTTAGTATGTGCAACAATCGACAGATTAAAAGTAACTCGACAGATTAAAAGTGTTTGCGGACTGGGACTCACATCTGGCTCCTTGCCTTTCATAGCACTGACCTCGCTCACAGAGCTATGCAGGCATGGCTCATGGCCTGCCTCAGAACTTCAGTATGTGAAAATTGCTTCATGCAAGAATTTATTCCCTGTTTTTCCAACTGCCAGATACTTTATAGCATTCTTCAATGGATTAGCACTTGTGGAGTAAAATATGTTGGAGAATGACTTAGCTAAGGAAGGTATTACCAGCCTGGGGGATTTATTCTAGAATGTATTTTCACTCTACAGCAGAGTGGTCGCTGATTTGAAACAACGAAATCTAAATCTAATGTTTGTTAACCTCTGTGAAGTGTGTGGCAGAGGGTACATCCCACTGTACCAATTAGGCTTTTTTTCTGTTGCACTCATGTGTGTGTGTGTGTGTGTGTGTGTGTGTGTGTGTGTGTGTGTGTGTGTGTGTGTGTGTGTGTGAGTGAGTGAGTTTGTATGTCTATTTTTGACGAAGGCCTTAATGGCCAAAAGCTTTAATTGTGAGAGGCTTGAGTAGATCCTTGCTGTTCATGTTATATGTTAATGACCTCGCAGACAACATTAACAGTAACCTCCGACTTGTTACAGGTGATGCAATTATCTATAAAGAAGTACTGTCAGAAACAAGCATCATAAATATTCAGTAAGATCTTTATAAGAATGCAAAATGGTGCAAAGACTGGCAACTTGCTTTAAATGTTCAGAAATGTAAAATTGCTCACCACAGAAAATGAAAAAATTTGGTATCATATGACTACAATATCAATGAGTCACAGCTGGCCAATCCACACAAATATCTGTGTGTAACACTTTGTAGGGATATGATTAAATTAAGTTTTCGTTCCACAGGCCCAAAAATTAGATGATTCTCATGGGTGCAGAACATGTTAGAAAGTATTCCCTTTGTCAGAAAGTCCCAAGACAGGATTTTTATTTTTGAGTTTGCAATACTAAAAAGTGACAAATGTTGCTTTTATGCTACCTGGTATGCGTGAATCTTTGAAATGACCGTGGCCATATTTCCATGCAAACTCACTAGGTGGCAGGGCTGTGCTTAGCAACACACTGAATGCTGATTGAGAGCAAAGAGCATTTAGTTAAGCCTGAGAAAACCTCTAGTGAAACATTGACAAGAATATGCAGGCAAGGTACTTTCAAGAAGTTGTGTTTTTGAGTGGCACAAAAGGTTTAGTGAAGGCAGAGATTCAATACATGATGATTATAGGGCTGGTCACTCACCTACAGCACATCCCGATGCAAATGTGGAGCATGCAACGCAGCTGTTGCAAGAAGACCATCATGTAACTGTGAGTGTGATATCAGAAGAACTAAATTTGATCATGACATGTGTTGTAAGATTTTACACAAAAATTTAGGGAAATGTACTCTTTATGCAAAATTTGTCACTTACACTCTAACAGATGAAGAGAGCAATGAAAGACAAAGAATTTCTGCTAAACTACTGTATAGAGCCAGATGTGATGGCACATTTCTGTCAAAGTTTGTTGCTGGGGATGAAAGTTGGTGCTACCAGTATGACCCTCACACGAAGCATTGAAGTGCTGAACAGCAGAGTCCTGCATCACCAACCTCAAAAAAAGTCAAACAATAACCTTTGACAACAAAGACAATGTTGAATGCATACTTCAGTAGTAAAAGATTAATTCACTTTCAATATGTCCTTCAGGTCAAACAGTAAAACAAACTCTGTACATCAAAGTCTTGAAACTATGTGGCAAGCAACTCAATGTTGCAGTCTCAGCACTGGATCTTATTCCATGACAATGCAAGAGCCCATACTACTTTATCTGTTACTGAGTATCTGGCTAGATATTCTGTTACTGCCACCCCACATCTGCCATATTCGTCCAACCTATCGCCTTGTGATTTTTCCTTCTTTTTGTGCGTGAAAAGGTTACTGAAGAGGAAGCTTCATCGAAATATCATGAACATGCAACAGGCTGTGACAAATGAGCTTACAAGCACTGCAGTTGAAAATTCCCCAACTTGCTTCCAGGATCTCCAGAAACGTTGGCAACTGTTTGTAGACAGCCAAAGGGACTACTTTGATAAGAGCTATGTCAACTGACAAGTGCCATTTTCAATTTTTTAAAAGTGCAGTTTTCTACTTTTTAAAAAATCTGTCCTGGAACTTTTCTGAGAAAAGTATTACAACATAGAAAACTGGAACTTTCCTGAGAAAGATAATATACGAGGGTAAGTCAATTACTATCTGCAAAGTAGTTATAAAATTTTATAGTAATCAAATATGAAACTTACAAGAACATTATTTTTCGGCATAGTCTCCTTGCATTTTAATGCACTTGGTCCATTGTTGTACAAGCTTCCTGATGCCCTCATAAAAGAAGGTTTTCGGTTGAGCTGCGGCCCAGGAATGCACCGCTTCTTTCACTGCTTTGTCTGACGCAAATCAACGCCCCCTTAATGCCTGTTTGAGTGGACCAAACAAGGGATAGCCAGAAGGGGCAAAATCGGGACTATATGGAGGATGATCCAGTACTTCAAATTTGAGTTTCTGGAGCATTTCAGCAGTGTGGGTAGCAGTATGCAGACAGGCATTGTCCTGCAACAACAAAATACCTTTTGACAGCAATCCTCGGCGTTTGCTTAGAATT
This sequence comes from Schistocerca americana, assembly GCF_021461395.2. Lineage (NCBI taxonomy): Eukaryota > Metazoa > Arthropoda > Insecta > Orthoptera > Acrididae > Schistocerca > Schistocerca americana. The sequence continues at coordinate 176,568,463 of NC_060120.1, forward strand.
GCAGGCTTAAGCTTGGCAGCAAGCATCTCACTGTAATGTATACTGTTTATTGTTGTGCCCCCTTTGCCATAATGTTCCAGTACTGGACCTTGTGTGTCCCAAAAAACAGTAAGCATCAGTTTTCCTGCAGATGGTTGGGTCCTGAACTTTTTCTTCCACAGCGAATTTGGATGTTTCCATTCCATACTCTGCCGTTTACTCTCCGGCTTGTAATGATGGATCCATGTTTCGTCACCAGTAATGATCCTGTCTAAGAATTTGTGCCCTTCATTACCATAGCGAAGCAAAAGTTTTTTGCAGATGTCCAAGCGTGTTTGTTTACGCAAGTGTGTGAGTTGTTTTGGGACCCATCTTGCACAAACTTTATGAAACCCAAGTCTGTTGTGGATGATTTTAGGCAGAACTGTGACTAATTTGCAGATGATGTGCCACTTCGTCAATAGTTAATTGTCTGTATAAGAGAATCATTTCATGTGAATGCTCAATGATTTCTTCATTTGTGGCGATAAAAGGTTGTCTGCCTCCTTCGCTGTGTGTAACACTTGTGTGACCATTTTTGAATTTTTCAATCCACTTGTAGACACTCTGTTGTGGCAAAACACTGTTCCCGTACTGTACTGAAAGTCTATGATGAATTTCAGCCCCTGATACACCTTCTGACTACAAAAAACGGATCACTGAATGTTGCTCTACTTTGGTGCAAACAGACAGCAGAGCAGCCATGATTAACAGCACGGCAGTAATAACAAAACTAACCTAGCAGCATGAAAGATGCAAAGACATAACAACAAATAAACAAAGTGTGCGTTGTCAACATAAAATGACAGTACTACCAAAATAAACAAAACTATAACTTAATAGCGGATAATAATTGACTTACCCTCGTAACTTAAAAACGTATAACATTTGAATGTAATACTCATTTCCCTGATCTTGGTTGTTGTGACCAAGTGCTGCCGAAACTGAAATATAACAGACATTTTTACTTCAGCTGGTCTAATATTCCCTGTTATGACATTTATCCTTCTACTCTAAAGATGAGTATCTTGATAGGTATTGTAAGACCAGCTTAAGTAAAAATGTCTGTTGGATTTTGTTTTTGACAGACTTGGTCACAACAGTGAAGATTAGGTATTTTGTGTATGATAAATTTATTTAAAGTGCATAACTATGAAATTGAATGATTGTTGTTGTTGTTGTTGTTGTTGTTGTTGTGGTCTTCAGTCCTGAGACTGGTTTGATGCAGCTCTCCATGCTACTCTATCCTGCGCAAGCTTCTTCATCTCCCAGTACCTACTGCAACCTACATCCTTCTGAATCTGCTTTGTGTATTCATCTCTTGGTCTCCCTCTACGATTTTTACCCTCCACGCTGCCCTCCAATACTAATTTGGTGATCCCTTGATGCCTCAGAACATGTCCTACCAACCGATCCCTTCTTCTAGTCAAGTTGTGCCACAAACTTCTCTTCTCCCCAATCCTATTCAACACCTCCTCATTAGTTATGTGATCTACCCATCTAATCTTCAGCATTCTTCTGTAGCACCACATTTCGAAAGCTTCTATTCTCTTCTTGTCCAAACTATTTATCATCCACGTTTCACTTCCATACATGGCTACACTCCATACGAATACTTTCAGAAATGACTTCCTGACACTTAAATCAATACTGGATGTTAACAAATTTCTCTTCTTCAGAAACGCTTTCCTTGCCATTGCCAGCCTACATTTTATATCCTCTCTACTTCGACCATCATCAGTTATTTTGCTCCCCAAATAGCAAAACTCCTTTACTACTTTAAGTGCCTCATTTCCTAATCTAATTCCCTCAGCATCACCCGACTTAATTAGACTACATTCCATTATCTTTGTTTTGCTTTTGTTGATGTTCATCTTATATCCTCCTTTCAAGACACTGTCCATTCCGTTCAACTGCTCTTCCAAGTCCTTTGCTGTCTCTGACAGAATTACAATGTCATCGGCGAACCTCAAGGTTTTTATTTCTTCTCCATGGATTTTAATATCTATTCCAAATTTTTCTTTTGTTTCCTTCACTGCTTGCTCAATATACAGATTGAATAACATCGGGGAGAGGCTACAACCCTGTCTCACTCCCTTCCCAACCACTGCTTCCCTTTCATGCCCCTCAACTCTTATAACTGCCATTTGGTTTCTATACAAATTGTAAATAGCTTTTCGTTCCCTATATTTTACCCCTGCCACCTTCAGAATTTGAAAGAGAGTATTCCAGTCAACATTGTCAAAAGCTTTCTCTAAGTCTACAAATGCTAGAAACGTAGGTTTGCCTTTCCTTAATCTAGCTTCTAAGATAAGCCGTAGGGTCAGTATTGCCTCATGTGTTCCAATATTTCTATGGAATCCAAACTGATCTTCCCCAAGGTCGGCTTCTACTAGTTTTTCCATTCGTCTGTAAAGAATTCGTGTTAGTATTTTGCAGCATATTTGAATGATTACATAGGCTCAATTGTGGGTAAAGCAGGTGGTAGACTTTGGTTTATTTAGAATACTGGGGAAGTGCAATCAGTCTACAAAAGAGATTGCTTACAAATCACTTGTGCGACCCATCCTAGAATATTGCAGGAACCCGCTTTAAATGATTACTATAGGGATACACTACAACCCCCTAAGTATCACTCACACAGGGATCATGAGGACAAGATTAGAACAATTACAGCATGCACAGAGGCATTCAATCATGTTTCCTGCAGTCCATACATGAATGGACTGGGAAAAAATCCTAATAACTGGGCTGGTACAATGGGACATACCCTCTACCATGCACTGCACAGGCATGACAAACAACAAGCTGTCTGTCCGCATGAATGGCCACCGACAAACTGTGGACAAGAAACAAGTGGGCCACCCTGTTGCTGAAAATGCTGCCAAAGATGCTATCTTTCAAAATCAGAATTTTATTGTCTCATAACATATAAGTTAAATCATTGATTTTATGTGAAGGAGACTCGTCAGTTTGTAACTATGATAAATTATACATGAAATACAATATTTTTTGTATAATCACAATAAAATCTGAATATTATTTATTATTATTGTTTTTATCCTGCTCAGATGGTCAGATCATTAAAAAATTCATCAACAGAGTAATAACATTTCTGCACCGGGGTGCTACACAATTCTCTTTTTACTGCCTCAGTTTGGACCTTTCAAAAATTTTTGTCTTTCAGTTTATTGTATAATTTCATTCCCATATATTGTGGAGTTTGTGTAAAAAGATTAAGCCTGTGTGTAGACAGCATGAAGCTTTCTTTGTTTCTAGTTTCGTAACTATGCTGCAAATTATTTGACAAAAAGAGTTTAGAATTATTACTTGTGAAAAGAATTATTTCATACAGATACTATGAGGCAATGCTTAGTATCTTAAGATCTCTTAATAATGGCCGACAAGATTCTCTTGGCTTTGTACTGCATATGCTTCTGATAATTTTTTTCTGTAAACTTAATATTTTTCTCATGTTGCTAGCATTCCCACAGAAGATAATGCTGTATTTCACTACTGACTCAAAGTAACTGTGGTATACTACTTGTTTTGTGTCTTTACTAGTGACATTGGCTAGGATTGTCATAGCAAACGCCAGACTGTTTAGTTTATTGTTTAGATAATCTATGTGTGAGAAACATGATAGGTTTCTGTCCAACTGCATTCTAAGAATTTAGCAAGCTCTGCTTCATTTAGCTCCTGGCTTCTGTGCATAATGTGAATATCATTTATTCGAGACTATTTTGTCTTAAACTGCATCACCTGTGTTTTTTTAAATATTTAGCTTTAGGCCATTTAGATGGAACCAAACATTTAGGTTTTCTATAGTTTCTATGAAATTTTCAGGAATTTCTTCAGTGTTTTTTTTTTCTACCAGTACTGATGTGTCATCAGCAAATAAAACAGAATGATAATTTATATTTATGGGTAAGTCATTTACATACAAAAGAAAGAGGATTGGGCCCAGAATTGAGCCTTGTGGTACTCCCTGTGAGATGGTTCTCTACTTCAAGGAGTATTTCCCTTTGCTTGATGTTATGACAACCCTTTGCTTTCTCTCTGTTAGATATGACTTACACCACTGTAAGGCACTACCCATAATTCCACATTTTTTTCATTTTATATAGTAGTAAGGAGTGATTCATGCAGTCAAATGCTTTGGATAAGTCACAGAAGATTCCCGCAGCTTTTTGTGACTTGTCCAATGTGGAACTAACTTTAGTCACAAATTCATTGATTGCATGAATTATACTTTTGCCTTTCTGGAATCCAAATTGATTTTTTGAGATTACATTGTATTTGTAGCAGTAATTTTGAATTTGAGTTGCAACAATCATTTCAAATATCTTAGAAAACACAGGAATAAGGGAAATTGGATGGTAATTTCCCATATCATCTCTGGAGCCTTTCTTAAATACTGGTTTGACTTCTGCATATTTTAGAAATTCTGGAAAGTACCCTTCTTCAAGTGATTGATTAATTATTTTGTGTAGTAGTTGTGCTATTATATTTGTAGCTGCTTTAATGACTTTGGCAGGTATTTCATCCCATCCCACAGAATTTTCATTTTTTTAGGTTTAGTATAGTTTTTTCTACATCTTTTACTGTTACTTCGTTAAATTTAATTAGGCTCTCTCTCTTGCTCTCACTTGAGCCAAACAAATGTACATTATCTTGATAAGAGTCTACATCAACATCAGATTTTGCTACATTTATAAAGAATTTATTAAAATTTTCTGATATCTGAGCAGGATGTACACTTATTTTGTCTTGTACCTTTATTTTAGAGATTTCCTGGTAGCTAGATTTGAATCCAAGTTCAGATTTGACTACTGTCCATACTTCCTTGGATTTATTTGTGTTTTTTAAATGAATTTAGCGTTTGCCATTTCCTTTGCTGCTTTTGTAACCTTCTTAAATAATTTTTTTATATGCTTTAACATAGTTTATGAACCCAGAACTCTTATTTGATTTCAGCTCAGCATGTAGCTCTCTCTTTCTATTGCTAGATATTTTTATGCCAGTGGTAATCCACTTTAGTTTTGTTGTGACTCGCCAATCTTTAAAAGTGCCGCCGCGCAGTTACGCGCATCCTCTACATGTGGTGCTGTCTGCCAGCCATGCAGCAGCACTGAAACCTAAGCGGCCAGCCAGCCAGCGGCTGCTGGACTTGGACTCAGTTATGATTTGACTGTTAAAGTGTACACACGTCTTACTCTGTTTACTTGATCTGTGACTTTCATGTATTGCGTCTTCCTTGAAATATATTTGTTCAACTTGAAGTTATTAGGATTGGCAACAAGGATGGGATTTTTCTTTTCCATCATTGACACACATGTTTCCATGGCTACTTTACAGCAACTACTGCAAGATCTTATAGAACAGCAAACGCTTCTCACAAATGCGATTCGTGATTTCGTCGCGGCATCAAATGCGGGGCGTCTCTCGTCGTTGTCTCTTCCTACTTTTCCTCCTTACGTCGAGACGGCGGAAGACTGGTCTGATTACGAAAAACGTCTTCCACAGCACTTCTTGGCATTTCATTTCATGTTGCGGACGGACAAACATGTAAGTCTCTATTCCTTTCATGGATTTCACCTCAAATGTATCGGTTGTTGTCGCAATTGGCTCCTTTGAAAGATCCTGTGTCTTTGTCCTTTGCTGAAATGTGCTCACTTCTGTCCGTCTATTTTCAAAAGCAAACGCGTGTGGTAGCCTCTCATGTTGCCTTTTATCATTGTCAAAAACAACCGAATCAATCCTATCGCGCTTGGGCTGCTGAACTTCACGGCCTCAGTCGAAAGTGTCAATTTGTTACTGAAGTTCACAAAGAATCCTATGCTGATTCCATGGTACGGGGTGCTATTATCCGATCGGCGCCCGACAGAGAAGTTAGGCAACATGCCCTTCAGTTGGCAAATCCAACTCTAGATGAAGTCCTATCGATCGCTCAGTCTTTTGAAATTTCTCACGCCGCTGGAGTGCAAATAGAGGCATGGGGCGACGTCGGGGAAATACAACCTCTGTGCAATGTTGACGAAGCGTGTGGCATGTCCCCGCCGACCGACGTGGCCGCAGTACGTTCCCAAGCACAGCCTCGGCCTAACCATAAACAAACCTCTAAGTAACTGCAGCAAACCCCCCGGCAACTTCCTTCATGTCCGCAGTGTTTTACGAAACATTCACAAGAAGATTGTCCACAATGTTGGGCCGTGCGTCACAAATGCAAAAAAAAGGGTCATGTGTCATCCGTTTGCAAATCCAACTGCATACATGATGTTCATGAACATGATGCTGATTCTGATTCTGTGTTGTATGTCAATTGTACTTCTTCCCTTTCAGGGAAGTTATTCCTCACTGTCCAAATACTTGGTCAAGATGTTCGCATGCAGGTGGATACTGGTTCTGCTGCCACTATCATCAATTCTCAGACGTATCTTCAGTTGGGTTCTCCAATCCTGTCACCTGTCACTAGGCAATTACAGACTTACAATAAACAGAAGATTTCTCTCTTGGAACAATTTGATACTGAGGTATCTTACAAACCTGTCATTCGCACTGTTCCCATATTTGTGGTCGACCATAGTAACACGGAGAATCTTTTTGGTTTCGATGCCTTTCACGTGTTTGGGTTCTCCATAGACGACTCTGTCAATATCGTCTCTGATGCTATTCCTTATGCTCAATTGGATTCCTTGTCGCCGACATTTTCGTCCCTTTTTTCTCCTGGGTTAGGCCATGCAAACGACTTTGAAGCTCATATCACGCTCAAACCCACTGCTCGGCCTAAGTTTTTTCGGGCTCGGCCCATTCCTGTGGCCCTTCGTGATCAGGTCAAACGGGAGCTGGATCGTCTCACTGCTTCATGGGTCTTGCTTCCTGTCACTTCCAGTGAGTGGTCCTCTCCTGTTGTTGTCGTTGCTAAGCCAAATGGTGAAATTCGTCTCTGTGGCAATGTCAAAGCCACTGTAAATGCTCAATGCCTTATCGACACTTATCCTATGCCTCGACCTGAAGAATTGTTCACTAAACTTGCTGGAGGCCAGTATTTTTCTAAACTTGACCTGTCAGAAGCTTATCATCAACTTCCTCTCGACGCTGCTTCCCGGCAGTTTTTGGTCCTTAACACGCCTTTCGGCCTCTATCAATACCAACGATTGCCATTTGGGGTGTAGAAATTACCAGGACGACATTGTTGTCACTGGCTCCACCACTGACAAACATCTTCAAAATCTCCGCACACTTTTTCATGTCTTTGCCGGTCTTAAGTGTAATCTTCAGAAATCAAAATTTTTTCAGGCATCTATTATGTACTTGGGGTTTCAACTCTCTCGGGATGGTATTCCTCTGCTTCAGCAAACTGTCGCTGCGGTCGATGCCTGTCACTGCGATCGATGCCCTTCCTCGCTGTACATCTGTTAAGGCACTGCAGGCCTTCTTGGGGAAAATAGCATACTATCACAAGTTTTTACCATCTGCTGCTTCGGTGGCTCAGCCGTTGCATCGCCTGTTACATAAAAACGTGCCTTTTCACTGGTCCGCATCGTGCGATGCGGCTTTCCAGAAACTGAAGACTATGCTGAAACAGGCCCCGTGCCTGGCTACTTATCAACCTGGCCAACATCTTGTTCTTGCCAGACGCCTCTCAATATGGGGTCGGTGCAGTCCTTGCACACTGTTTTTCTGACGGTTCTGGACAACCCATTGCTTATGCCTCCAAAACGCTCACGGATGCACAACAAAAGTATTCTCAAATTGAAAAAGAGGATTTGGCCATTATTTATGCTCTTCATAAGTTTGGTGTTTTTCTCTATGGATCCAAATTTCATCTTGTTACGGATCACAAACCACTTGTTTCCTTGTTTCATCCATCAACGTCACTTCCCGACAAGGCTGCACACCGCCTCCAGCGTTGGGTTCTTTACTTGTCTCATTTTAATTATGAGATTCATTTCTGGCCGACGGCTCAACATGCGAATGCTGATGCACTGTCTCGCCTTCCCATGGGTCCTGATCTGGCATTCGATAGGGACAAACTTTTGTGTTTCCACCTGGATGTTGCTGAGCAGCGGGTTCTGGACGGGTTCCCCATCACCGTGGACTGGCTGGCGGCTGCTACAGGTTCTGACCCTACCCAGTCCCGGGTTTTACACTATATTCAGAACGGTTGGCCGGATCGTCCGTCTGCTAAGACTTCTGATCCATTGCGGAACTACTAGGCTTTGCGTTACCGCCTCACGGCTAGGGATGGTGTTATCCTCCTTTCCACTGACAATGCTTTGCTACGTGTTGTGGTACCTGCATCTTTGCGTGCTTTGGTCTTGTGCCTTCTTCACCAAGGGGACCTGGGTGTCTCTCGCACAAAATCTCTGACGCGCTGTCATGTGTACTGGCCTGGCATCGACTCTGAAATCGCACACATGGTTGCTGCCTGCGACCCTTGTGCGTCACAGGCCGCCGCCTCGAAGTCATCTTTGTCACCGTGGCCTTTGCCTGAGAAGCCCTGGGAGCATATTTATGCTGACTTCGCGGGACCTTTTTTAGGTACTTATTGGCTTCTCATTATTGACGCCTACTCTAACTTTCCTTTCATTGTCCGTAGCACGTTGCCTACCACCGCGGCAACCACCAATGCCCTAGCTCGCATTTTCTCTTTGGAAGGCCTCCCCTCTACTGTTGTTACTGATAATGGTCTGCAATTTGCCTCTTCCGATTTTGCAGATTTTTGTGCCCGTCACAGTGTAATGCATGTCACGGCCCCTCCGTTCCATCCATAGTCAAACGGTGAGGCTGAACGACTGGTCTGCACATTTAAGGCTCAGATGAGGAAACTCCTGACTTCTTCTGCTGATGATGCGCTTCTCCGATTTCTGGCTTCTTACTGTTTCACCCCCATGGGCGACCACAGCCCGGCTGAGCTCTTACATGGCCGGCAGCCCCGCACGCTACTTCATCTTCTGCGGCCTTCCACCTCACGGCCGCGGGTGCCAAATGGAGTCCTGGCCACCTCTTACGACACCGTGGCCGATGCCTGTATGAAATCCAGCTGGACACGGGTGTTGCAGTGCGTCATTCGGACCAGCTTCGGCCTCATGTGCCAGCAACGCCTGTTCCTGATGTTGCTACACCGCCTTCGTCTCTACCTGATGCTCAAGATATTGGAATCTCTCATTACTCACAACCCAGTCCTCTCACCATCATATCAGTGCCAGCGCAAGAACTGACGCCACCAGGAGACGTGCCCATGCAGGGACCAGATGACTATCATCTGTCGGAGCAACTCTACTCGCCTCCTTCTCCTACAGACGCGGACACATTGCCCATTTCTCCTGTTATAACAACCGGACTTGCCGCAACGGGCAGATTGGTGCATGGGGCCCCAGCAGATTCGACCCCCACGTCTCCTGTCATCTCGACCCGTTATTATCGGGGACACTTCCGTCCGTACGGGAAGCTTCCTCCTTGAGACTTTATGGCCAGTCAAACAACACCTATGGATGTTAGCAATCTACAGGCCACCTCCATCAAGACCTGTGCAAAAAATTCAAAGGGGGAAAAGTGTTGTGACTCACCGATCTTTCAAAGTGCCGCCGCGCAGCTACGTGCGTCCTCTACATGTGGCGCTGTCTGCCAGCCATGCAGCAGCAACGCCACCTAAGCAGCCAGCCAGCCAGCGGCCGCTAGACTTGGACTCAGTTATGATTTGACTGTTAAAGTGTACACATGTCTTACTCTGTTTACTTGATCTGTGACTTTCATGTACTGCGTCTTCCTTGAAATATATTTGTTCAACTTGAAGTTATTACAAGTTTATTTGTTGCCCTTCTTGGACAAGCTATGGGGGAAATGTTACATTGAAGACATGTAAAAAGCTGTTTAAATACTTATCAAAATTTTCTGAACACGAGTTTTTGTTGTAATGACCAGTCTACCTAATTTAATCTATAACAGAACAAGTTAATGTTTTCTTTAAAGAGAATTTGGCAGTGTCCTCAAATGAATAATTTGTTAAAATATTGTCTATGCATGTTGCTGTTCGCTCATTTACTCTGGTGAAGTCAGTGAAATTTAGTCTAAAGCTAAATTCTTCAACTACGTCAATAAACGTAGTTGACATGCTTGTTTTGCTTGCTGTATCTATGTTAAAATTAGCAGCAATTACAATTTTTTCCTATTTTCTTTAGTGAGTTTATATACGAGATTCTGGATTTTATCTAAGAATAATGTATTTACATCACTACCTGGAATTCTGTATACAGAGATGATATTCTGTTGTTCTAGCTCTACAGAACAACTTTCAAATACAAGCTCTCCATTTAGAAATTTAAAATCGTCTCTTTCTTTATATTCCAATGAATTGTTAATCAATGTACAGGAGCCTCCACAAGTACTGTTTTGCCTACAAAAACAATTAGCTATCCTAAAATTTTCTAACTTATTTAAAACTGTGATTGAATCTTTTGTGAGCCAGTGTTCGTTTAGGCAAACGACTTTGATATTTCTTCCGTGTGAAAGAATAATTTGCATCTCGTCAATTTTTGTGGTTTTATCTTGAGGATATGTTGCATTTAGGCCATTTATGTTCCAGTGCTTAAGGAATGAAGACTTACACTTACTTATAGTTTCCAACACATCTTCCCTTGAATAGCCCCCTTCACTTTTACTGTTGAAGTTTTCTTTCCAGAGCTATGTTTTACACGATTGATGTAACATATCTCTGGAGCCACTTACCATAAAAAACGTTGTGGTTCTTCTCTTTTACGAGTGGTGCGGGGTGATGCATAGTGAGTTGGCATTTCACACGTGATTTCTGAGGTTTTAACTTGGTGTACAGTAGCTAAACTTGTTGGAGATCCTCTTCTTGTTTCTTCAGCTTTGTTTCAAATCATTGGAGTATCTGGTTCTTCAGTTGAAGCTGGCAATTCTGTTGCTGCTGCTATAATTGTAGGTCACATTAAGCCAGGCTGATTTTGATTCAGTTATCTCAGCATTACATCACGCAGTGCTTCTTTGCCTTTCATGTTTCTATGCATTTCGTGGGTAGTGAAGTCTTCCCTTTTCTGGCTGTCTGCGTTAATATAAGTTGCACTGCTGAAAAACTTACAAATTTTTTTGATCTTTCGGTTAGTTGCTTCAGTTTCTGTGTTCACACATGATGTTTTCATGACGTCATGTCTCATAGGTATGCTTGTTATGAACACTTTCATGTCTGTAACCTTTTCCAATGCTTCCCTTAAAGATCTCAAGGCAAACTTTGCCTCGTTTTTGTAGACATCATTTGCTCCAGTTAAAATAACGAAAGAGTTACAACTTCCTTGGTTGATACATGTGTCAATGTATCGAGTAGCTTCTTGTAGTGGAGCACCTGGTTTCACGAATCCAACAACACTTTGATTTATTATTTTTTCATTCATAATTTCTGCCAATCCTTTCCCATGACTATCAGCAAGCAGATAAATAACGCCAGAATTACACGTTGACTGATGTTTGTTGTTTTTTGTTTTGAAACTTTCGCTTGAATATTTGAATCACTTAGTCCGTTCATTGTTTCTGCTAGCACACTGAATCTGTTTTTGCATACGATATTAGGTTCATGTTTTCTTTGAGAATGTGACACTTTGAGCTTACTGTGAGACAAGTTTGATTCATTTGCATGGCAAGTTTGATTCGTTTGCATGCTTTTGGCTGTTATTTTTCACTAACACACTATAACTGTTTGTGCACACGCCTTTTTGTTTACTTATAGCTTTTTGTTAGATGGCTTTATTCCATAATTTCATTGACTGCTTCGCAGCCTGTGCCATATTAATCCTTCCCACCAACACCAGCTTTTCTGAATTGCGCTGCTGGGAACGTTCCCTGCAATACATCCTACGTTCCCGTAACCCTCCTGGCCTTAACCTTTGTTAGCTGCTATCCTCACCCATCCAGCCCCTTCCCTGCTCCCATTCCACCACACCTAGTCTTTTTTAATTTATTTCTCTCCTTTTCTGCTACTTCCCCCACCACTTCCCTCCCCACCTCTCCCCTGCCCACCCTACAACACTCCACAGTCCGCCATCCCCACCATACTATCCCCCCCCCCCCCCCCCCCCGCCCCGCCCCAGTCTCCTCCTTTCCACAACCCAGTTGCCACTCCCATCATGCACTGGTGCTTCTGCTCACAGTGTGATTTCAGTTGCCTGAGACTGCAGCCGTGTATGTGAGTTGCGTTTGTGAGTTGCGTTTGTGCGCGCGCGCGTATGTGTGTGTGTGTGCACATGCGCGCGCACGCATATTTGTGTTTATTGTTGATGAAGGCCAGTGGCCGAAACTTTCAGTGTGAAAATCTTTTTGTTGTGCCTATCTGCGACTCAGCATCTCCACTATATGGAGAGTGGCAACTTTCTTCACCATAATATTGTTATATTCCATCCTGGATTGTCCACTGTTTAGTTCTACTATGTTTGTTATTATCGGTTATTACCCACCGTTATTTTAAAGATATTGTGTGATTTTTGTTTCGAGAAATTTCTTCTTCTTATCATCCATACTTTCTACTATATAAATTACTTTTGAAGTTCCAAAATATACTAGAACAAATAAAATGTCTATAAAATGCCACTGCTGTACAACGTGCTTGCAGCAAGATAGTCGCAATTTCTGAAATCCATCACCCATGGTCTCTGGCCTACTGAGGAGCACCACAATCCTGGGTCCATGGATAAATCCCACACACAAACAGACCTGACCTGCATGCAGATTGGTTAGACTAGATCCGACAGGAAGGGCCTGCACATTAGTGGTAAATGAAGGGCTTGAGATCGGCAGACCCGATCCATTTACAGATACCCGCAGAAACGGCCATCGGCTTTGGCCCGTAGTGGAAATCCACTCATGTGGCCAGACGTTCACAAGTCACAGACAGCAAGTTGATGAAATGAGACCACGGTGATCAATCCAGGCAACAGATAACTTGTTCAAATACTCTGAGAATCAATAATAATGAGATAGGTAGCAACTCACTGTAAAGATGATTGCTGAGCCGCAGACAGGCACGTAGAAAAGACAATCACACTCACAACTAAATTTTCAGACGTCACTTTTGTCAGAAAATGAGAGCACACACACATTCATACACTCACTCAGGCACAACTCATGCACACATGACCGCCGTCTCTGGCTGCTGCGTCTACAGACTCTAAGAATCTCCAAACAAACCACTCCTCATGCCTCTCGTCAGCAGCTGCTAGGCTAACGGCAAGAAGTGATGGCAGCACTAACTGCAAGCTGAGGAGAGTGGTAGGAAGGGGAGAAGCAATAGGAATGAGGGGGTAGGGAAGCGGCACACGTTCCCCGCCCCCCCTCCCCCCCTGACGTGTTTAAAATTCTCTGATTTCCAGAACCTGTGGCAACCCTAAAGATATATGAAACAAACATAAAACAACAATACCAAAAATTAAACAGAATGATACAATGTATCAATGAAAATCAAACTGCGAAAATATAGTATAACGAGATAAAAAATCTATATCTACATTATTCTGCAACTCACAATTAAGTGCAAGGCAGAGGATTCATTGAAGCACCTTCAAGCTATTTCTCTACCATTTCACATCTGAACAGTGTGCTGATGAAATGAACACTTAAATCTTTCCATGTGACCTCTGATTTCTCTTACTTTATTTTGATGTTCTATTATGATTATCATTTCTCCCTATGAAATATTTTCACACTCTGAGCAGAAACTTGGTGACTGAAATTTCAAGAGAAGATCCTGTTGCAATGAAGAATGCCTTTGTGTTCCTGATTACCACCCCAATTTGTATAACATATCTGTGGCACTTTCACTACTTAATATTCATCAAGCGGTGGCAGGAGAAAACACTTGCAAAAGATATGGAAACGTGCAAGCTTTTAGAGCCAAGGGCTCCTTCTGGCAGAAGGGCTGAAGGGGAAGCCAGAGAGATGATGGAAAAGGACTTGCGAGGTTTATGAAATGTGGAGAGTTATGGAAAAGTTGTCCAGAATCCTTTGTCAGGGGAGACTTACTGGACAGGATGAGAAGGAAAGACTCTTTCCATAACTTTTATATACATTTTCTTCTATGCCACTTGATGAGCAGATTTTTTATCTATCCAGTTACACAATGATACACAATATGTTAAATCTACAGAAAATGACAATACCAAAAATTAAAAACTAAAAGGCTGAAGGTGGTGTGATCTACAGCATTAGGACATGAAAAACTAAAAATTGAGTGCAACTTGCATAATGATGGAGCACAAAATCTAAAGTAATGAAGAAGTCAGTTCGATTAGTATACACCATATAAAGGAAATTTTGTATATGTGTCTAAGGACCTATATTAGGTATAAAACACACAAAAAGTGAGAATGAAGAAAAAGTAGCTCTAAAAAACCTATGAGGCTAATCCCAGTAGACACCACATGCATCCTCCAAAACTGTGGGTCAAGCTACAATATGTAACCACAAGCAAAGATAATTAATTGCAAAAAACCTACTTTACTGGATCCCACAGTAAACACCGTAAGTAGTGTTGAGCATCCTTTATGTTTTGCATTTGGTTGCACTGGATGTGCTCAATATGCAGCTGCCTGAGCACTTATTTGGTAAGTTCTTTTTGCAGTTCAGCAATCAGCAGTTTGAATGTCTATAAGGGATTTTATGCTCTGAAGTTGGCTTTCTCATGTCCATGCCACATTTCTGGCCATTTTTAGTTGGTCATCAGTTTATATTATTCAATCCATGAGTGGATCCTTATCGATTTACTCCTGTTTACTTCAAGACCTACTGGTTGATACCATATTTTTCATGCCTCACCTGCACAGGTTTTTGTATATTACTGGATACATTTGTTAATTTTTCTACATGAGTAATTTGGTTTTGTGGTATGCAATTAAGGTATGTTCTACTGATGATGTGAAACCTTAGCAGCTGTTCCAATGTGAAATCATTTTGTTTAGCATCATACTAGTCTTCATTAATCGTTATAGTAGCACCTGAAGATGGGATTAATGCCCTGAAACCCAGGTAGTATACATACCTTTATTTAAATAAAAGAACTTTGAAATTACAATCACCATGAAAATCCAAGTAACAATTGTGGATGTCCCACTAAGAATATATTATGTCCATAGTAAAGGATGGAAAATATGTAACAACTTAAAAATCATAATTTTGTTTCAACTGAGAGGCGACGGCTCTTTACACATAATCATTTGACTGAGAGTGGCTTTGGCTTTCTCAATAGGGACTTTAATTTCTATAGACTTACTGCTTTAGTTGTTAATGCTAGTTCCCAAATATGTGTATTTGTTTACAGACATACATACATTAATCCTTGTTCCATAGATCATGAATACGACATTTCGTAATGATGTGAAACATGTCACTTTAACATAAGTTTTCTTTACACAAAACAATTTTTTTTAACAGTTACTACTTCATATCTTACTTGTTCACTAAGTTTACCATTAATGTTTAGATGACTGTTTGTTATGTCTTTCTTGCTGTGACCATTAATTTTGTTTTACATATGTTGATTTCTCGCCCACAATGGTACTACTTTTGTTGAAGGAGGGAACAAGATGCTGAAGACCATTTAAATTGTCAGCAAATAGTACTGCGCCATCAGCATAGCAGATATTGTTCAACAACTCTTCATTCAAGATAATTCCTTCTTCAAAATTTCCAAATCCTTTTCTGAATAAAGATTAAATATCGGTGGCAACAAAATGCATTCCTGTCTCACTTCTCGGCATATCTTTAAAGTAACAGATTTCTCATTTCTGCTCTACAGCAGCATAATGATTTTGATACAGATTATGGTCTGGAGGTATTTGTTATCAATACCACTATTTTTTTTTTTTTAGAAAATTGTTCACCTTGTTATTTCATATTCTACTAAAAGCCTTTTGGCGATAAAACAGGCATATACATCACGCTTTACATTGATTCATTGTGCAATAGCTAAAAAAAGTACAACAGTCAAGTTTTAAATGTACCTGTCTGCTGTTCAGTGCTTCCTCTTTGTAGTCAGTACTAGCAATCTATCATATAATTCCTGAATTTTCCATTGTTTGATAAATTACAGTAGCTCAGATTTTCATTATTATGACCACTTTTGCCAAGTAATAGAATACCTAAATTCAGCTGTGCCAAATATAACAAAGACTGTTGTGCAGGAATGAACTCTGAATAACTCAAACATTAACATCTTTAAATACAAACTAACAGAGGAGAAAAGGAATTCTATGTATCAGGTGAAGCGGTCTGGTGCACAATGGAATAACAACTTTAAACATAAACTATCAGAGGAGAAAAGGGAGTGTGTGTACCAGGTGAAGGAGTATGGTGCACAATGGAATGAGTTCTATTCAACCTTGTTGAGACAATATGACTATCACTGCCCTGTCAGAGAAATCCAGAAGGCATTAAAATGTTGTCAAAATCTAAGTAGTTCTAGAATGAAACTATCACCCACTCTGATTAGGCTCAGGCATTTAAAGCTACCACACAGAGTTTTAAGCGAAAATGCAATCAGGCTGCGAAAAATTTTAATGCTGAATGTCCTAGCCTAAAGTAGCAAACTAAGAAAAACAATAGAACAATCTGATAGCCCAAATAAAACACTGTGGGAGGTAACTGACAAATATTGTAAATGTTCCAAGAAGATGAAGGCAAAACCAATGAGCTTAGACATGATGGTAACACTGTAAAAAAGCACAGTTGTTTACTGACAGTTGTCACATAACAAAGAACTGCTTAGGATAACAAATATAAATTGCATCACCCCGGTTACCAGAACTCCTGAAGAGAGATGTTGACTGTGGATATTGTATCACACATACAGTCCCTTTGACTGTTTGGAGGTGTCACTAAATCCACCCAAAGATGTAAACAACCATGCATGAACAGCACCTATTAGGTGGAGGGGGACCGACAGCCAATCAGTTCCAGTCATTCTACCAGGAAGGATGTACATGGCTCATGATGTCAGTAGTTCAACCATGACTAGACAATCAATACAGTGGTTCGATAGTGTCCACATTGTTACTTTGTGCCCGAAAGTGCACTCAACAAGGGAAGTGTTCAGACATCTTGGAGTGAACCAAAGCGATGTTGTTTGGACATGGAGGAGATACAGAGAGACAGGAACTGCCCATGACATGCCTCACCCAGGGTGCCCAAGGGCTACTACTGCAGTGGATGACCGCTACCTACGGATTATGACTTGGAGGAACCCTGACAACAACGCCAACATGTTGAATAATGCTTTTCATACAGCCACAGGACATCATGTTATGACTCAAACTGTGCGCGGTAGACTGCATGACGCGCAACTTCACTCCCAATGTCCATGGCGAGGTCCATTTTTGCAACCACGACACCATGTAGCGCGGTGCAGGTGGGCCCAAAAACATGCCGAATGGACTGCTCAGGATTGGCATCACATTCTCTTCACTGATGACTGTCGCATATGCCTTCAACCATGCAATCGTCGGAGCAATCTTCGGAGACATGTTTGGAGACAACCCGGTCAGGCTGAACACCTTAGACACACTGTCCAGCGAGTGCAGCATGGTGGAGGTTCCCTGCTGCTTTGGGGTGGTATTATGTGGGGCCGACGTACGCCACTGGTGGTCATGGAAGGGGCCGTAACAGCTGTATGATACATGAATGCCACCCTCCGATTGATAGTGCAACCATATACAGCAGTATATTGGTGAGGCATTCGTCTTCATGGACGACAATTCGTGCCCCCATGGTGCACTTCTTGTGAATGATTTCCTTCAAGATAACGACATCACTTGACTAGAGTGGCCGCACGTTCTCCAGACATGAACTCTGTCGAACATGCCTGGGATAGAGTGAAAAGGGCTGTTTATGGACGACGTGACCCACCAACCACTCTAAGGGATCTACATCGAATTGCCATTGAGGAATGGGACAATCTGGACCAACAATGCCTTGACGTACTTGTGGATAGTATGCCACGACAACTACAGGCATGCATCAATGCAAGAAGATGTACTACTGGGTATTAGAGGTACCGGTGTGTATAGCAATCTGGACCACCAACTCTGAAGGTGTCGCTAAATGGTGGTACAATATGCAATGTGTGGTTTCATGAGCAATAAAACGGGCGGAAATGATGTTTACGTTGATCTCTATGCCAATATACTGTACTGGTTCCAGAACTCTCAGAACCGAGGTGATGCAAAACATTTTTTTTAATGTGCGTATTATATTACTTTTATTTACCTTTTAATTTTAGCTCTTAAACAATCTGTGTAATTTACATTAGATATATATTGAAAATACACTATTTATAAGTCATAAATTTTTTCCACAAGAGAGAATTCAAACAAACTCAAGTACCTTGCAGCAGACATCCTGAATTTTTCCAAACAGTACCAAAATAAATCTGTTTGATTTTGCATAACCGCCATCCAGTGCAATTTTTACTATAGGAACAGTTGCCTTAGTTTTCATCAGCATGACTGCTAACTCAACACTTGCTTTCAAAATATTTACATCTGTGTGTGACAAGAGTTTCAACAACTTTTTTCCTTCTAAGTTGATATACTGCATACACTGCAAGAAAAAGAAGATATTGTCTGTTCCAAACTTAATTGTTTAATAGAACCTATGTAGCACATATGTTATAGGTCATATGTTGGGTGAAAAAATACCTGCATTTTACTTAAATATTGTAAATTCCAGAATGGAAACAATAAATAAAAGTGAGGAAAGGTAACCACTTACTTACTTATAGATGACTGATGGGTGGTACATAAAACAATCATAACAGCACAGATACATAACTAGCTTTGAGTTACAATCTTTTCTACTGTAGATACACTTGCACGCACAGCCACACAGACATGTAAAAGTACTCGACTGTTCAAATCAAATGGCTCTGAGCACTATGGGACTTAACATCTGAGGTCATCAACTGTGTCTAAGCAAAATTGCCACAGATGATCATAAAGATGTTCCATCTTTTGGTGAGTGCACACCCCTGTCTTTAAGTCAACAGAATGAGATATACTTTCAAGTTTTTACATGCCAATTAACCTCTTGTGTTGACTCCATGTTTGCTTGCTGACTAGTTGGACCTGAAGGAATTTTACACACAGTGTTTCATTTAGTGCAGAGTCATTAATGTCTAGCTCTGGTAGGAGAACAGGGTATGAAATTATGGAAAATAAGCTAACACAATATTCTTCAAATCCGCACAATGAGAGACCCTTCTAAATGTAACCCATGACGTAAAGAGCTTTTTGGTGTTTATTCCTGTGTTTACTGCATTTAAGCTTATCATTCAAATGGATGTCATAGGATTTTACAAATAATGTTTCAGGTAATATATGACCTACATGAAGTGGCAACTTGCTACAAACTTTATGTATCTGAATAAAGAACACAGCAGTGTACCATAGATTGAGAATTTTTTTTATGTATCATTCTGTGATTATATTTTGGGGAAGCAAATATGGCCTTCTGTACCTTATTCTCTAATATTTATATGATGTTCTATAATTGATCTGCACTACTCTATGTTTTTCACTATGAAAGCTAGTGCTCCTTCACATCACCTGCACTTGCATGTATGTATGACATATTCATTTTTCAATCATTCAGCAGTAATAATCATTACTGTTACAATAAGCTTTCTATCATTAAGTTGTGATAGATGAAAAGAAATAATATTTGGCAAAATTTCAAGAAGATGAAGTAAAGATACTTGGTGATATTAAGTGTTTTCTGTCATTAAGGACCAACAGTGAATTGAGATAATAAGTTAGATTTATTCTTCTTTATTTACAATTAGCTATGAATAATGTCAGAAAAACTATTGATATACTAATTTTAGTAGAATCAGAGTAAATTAAATATCTTTTGGTTTTGACTTACAGTGTTGGAAGTTCTAATATGTTATAGAGTCAAGAAATTAATGATGTGATGTGGCTTTTGACTGTTTTATCACGAATATTTTAGCTCTAGTCATCTGGACGAATCTTTCAGCAGACCATGGATGTGTTCATGCTGAATCTTTAAAAAATTATTTTCGTGATATCT
Source organism: Schistocerca americana (assembly GCF_021461395.2). Taxonomy (NCBI): domain Eukaryota; kingdom Metazoa; phylum Arthropoda; class Insecta; order Orthoptera; family Acrididae; genus Schistocerca; species Schistocerca americana. The sequence continues at coordinate 176,588,569 of NC_060120.1, forward strand.
TGGAAAACAGAAAGATACTTTTTACAGACATTCACTCACGTAAAGATCGCTTTTCAGGAAAATAAAAAATCTGATCACTGAAAAGTTAGAAATGGGACAGAAATGGCCAGCTTTTAATTATCAGAAACAGTGTGGTTACTGCAGGCAGTTGTAGGCACTAGCTTTTCTGAGAAGGGTGTTCTCCATGCTCTCCAGGCCCATGAATGAAATGTTCCTGTAGACTACCACAGAAGGAGTTGCGCATGTTAATCAATGCAGTTCCCATGTCTCTTCACACTCTGGCACAGATGTGGTAGAACTACACTAAATTCTTGGTGTTATTAGTAAGGGACTTTGTTTCTTGGGACTAGGTTGTCATAGTTGAGTGAGCCATTGTACGCTTCCTATTGACTGTCTTCTACACTGCATGGCTGTGGAGTGGTTTGCCTTTGATAAACAGATTTAGATTACTACAGATGAGGGATTAAAATTCAGGATGAAAGAATATCAACGATAATACTTACGATGACAGTGGTATCCTCCATGGAAGTAAAGAAGAATTACTGCTCTTGTTGAGTGGAATGAATAGTCTAATGAGTACAAAATATGCACAGAGTAAACTGAAGAAATATGAAAGTAATGAGCGGAAGCAGAAATGAGTGTAACGACAAACTTGACATCAACACTGGTGACCATGAAATCAAAGTTAAGGCCATTTATGTACATAAAATACAGAATACAATGTAAGATAATATGAAAATTGGAGATGAAACAGGATTATTAACATTTTCATGGGATGCCTGTCATTACAATGACTCTATATTACTTCCAGTTTATTGTTCACACCGAGTTTGGTGCAAGAAATTCAACATACAATCAGAATTTTAATATCTTGCTAACAAATAGCAACTGCTGCCTCAGTTTGATATTATTCAATTGCTTCACTTTACACATCAACAGACTTGCATTAATTAATGCTCCAACTTACACATATAGAAACACCTTAGCACCCAGAGATGGCAGTGGCCACGTATGTGTCATTTGCCTGTGTGGATCTATGTTTCATTGACTACATCTAATGAATAGCTGAATAATACCTAGCAGTCTTTTTCATTGTACCTGTCTGCCATTTAATGCCAACTCTGTTCGTGTTATGAAGCCTCCTGATAAAACCAAAAGTGTTAATACAAATGAAACCTGTAAAAATAAGATACACAGTGAAAACAAGAGTCAGAATGTATAAATTCTTTCTGAAAATCATGGACGTCACTGTGCAAAAATTATGATCAGTTTTCAAAATCAAAAACACTACATCTCTTCTGTTATAAAACCTAATGCTCAGTTAACTGAACAACAGAATCTATGCTGCAAATGAATTCTCAATGAGCACTGCAAAAAATTACGAGCTTGTAGTGGTAACGGACTTTCCTCAGCGCAAGCAATTATACAGATCATGGACTTCACTTACGAATGGAAGGCAAAGAGAAATTATGTAGACATTTACAGCTAGCAGTAGGTGCCAATCTGTAGATACCAGCTCTAATTTACACACAACGTGAAGACCTTTCAGCAAATATGACAATGAAAACACAAGAAAAATTAACAGCAAAAATGGACTTATCCAACACGACAGTGATGAAAGATAAATGAGGAGCCACAAGAAAGAACTCTACTCCCCCTCAACCCTCAAAGAAGACAAAGCAAAACAAAAGTACCAAAGGCTAAATTGGGATGTGATATCAGCAGTAGCATCTAGCCCAAAAGTAGCGATTCAACCAAGTTCCACATCTGAAGATGTTCCGGATACATCAACAAGAAATGTGCACTAGAAACCAGAAGCAGTAACTACAGAAGACCCACTAAGGACAACAGCAGATCCAGTCTTAAAAGTACCACCAAGAACATCTGTAAGTGTTAAGGCCAAGGCAGAATACATCTAAGAATAAGGATTTTTTACCCTCCTCTAAGAAAGGAGAAAACTTGGCATCTCCAAATGAGGTTGGGAGCCGCTACAAAGCTCGCAGTGAACCTCCTAAGAATTAACCAGTTAACAAGATAGTGTCTAATAAATCTCACACAGAGGAAGAGGGTGTAGAATACCAGAAGCTCAAACCAACAATTCATGTCCTCAGTGAAGGTACCCTGATACCTAATAAGCCTAACTCTGAAAATGGTTCAAATTTAACTGTGCCTAAATCTCTCACAATTTTCTACCAGAACATAGGCCTAAGAGGACTTAAAAATTCAATAAACCAGTTAATAATGGCTATAAATGATATTGAATATGAAAAGGATCAGACACTCTTGTGTTTTACTGAACGCCATGTGACTATTGGTATTCAAATGTTGTGCATCGGCCAGCCGGGGTGGCCGAGCGGTTCTAGTCGCTACAGTCAGGAACCGTGCGACCGCTACGGTCGCAGGTTCGAATCCTGCCTCGGGCATGGATGTGTGTGATGTCCTTAGGTTAGTTAGGTTTAAATAGTTCTAAGTTCTAGGGGACTGATGACCTCAGAAGTTAAGTCCCATAGTGCTCAGAGCCATTTGAACCATTTGTTGAGCATCAACAGATTCAGTGTAGCATTCCATTATTGTAGATCCATCATGGAGAGGGATGGAACAGTGATTTATATTAGAAATAACGTAGAATTTAGAGCCCTAGACTTAAGCAATTTTTGTACTAAGCAACACTTTGAAGTGTGCGGTATAGAGCTGACAGCAAATAAGAGACCAGTTGTAATATTGTCAATTTATAGAGCACCTACAGGGAATCTCAGAATCTATCTCAAACAGAGTGAAGCTATGCATAAAAAGTTCTCGGTTTACTTGCCGCATCAAATTTGGATAAAATCCCAAGCTTTCAATGACTACCTCCGTCATCTTCGTCAGGGGTAAAACTGACCATCAGTTTTACCCCTGACGAAGATGACGGAGGTAGTCATCGAAAGCTTGGGATTTTATCCAAATTTGATGCGGCGAGTAAACTGAGAACTTTCTATGCAAGGACTCCGTTGCGAAAGACTTCGTAGTCAAAGTGAAGCTATTTTGTCAAAATTGTATAAGAACCACATTTCAATCATATTACTAGTTGACTTTAATGTAAATTTCTTGACTGAGTGTAGTGACAGAATAGAATTAGAGCAACTGAGCAACTGATGAGCTCTTACAATGTAGTGCAAATAGCAGAATTTCCCACTAGGATAACTGACCATTCTAGTACTTTAATTGACAATGTTTTTGTTGATAAGCCTAGGCACAGTAGCTTGACAGTCAGTCATGTCTTCAATGGACTGTCAAATCATGATGCTATACTTCTTATTATCCCTCAGTTTAATCTCAAGATGAAACCAAAATCCATCTGGAAAATGGCGAGACCAATAAATACACAAACAATGGAGACATATAGGCAGAAGCTACAGTTAGTAAACTGGTCTGAAGTATTTAATTCAACAGAGGTTAACACAAAATTTAATTTATTTATTAATCAAATAACAAGTGTTTTTGAAAGAAGTGTTTCCAAAGAAAGGAGTCGGAGAAAACCAGTTTAACACTACATTTAAGCTATGGATTACCCAGGGCTTTAAGTTTCACATAAAACAAAAAGAGAAATGTACGAGTCAGCCAGATTGCTAACAATACTGAAATGATGAGGCAATTTAAAGTGTACTCCAAGATATTAAGGAAAGTGATACAGAGATTAAAAGGCATGTACTTAAAAGAGGAAATTTATAAATATGATAACAATATGAAAACCATATGGAAATATGTGAAAAGTGAGACTGAGAAAAGATCAGATTACTAGTTTAAAAAATGGGTGCAATACATTGGATGATCCTGAAATAGTGACTAATGTTGTCAACAATCACAGTCACAAATCAAATGGGGTGCCTGGATTCTGTAAAGAAAGCTACAGAATTCGTGCTTAACACCTTAACTAACAAAATAGAAGAGATGCATGTTCAGAAAACAGCAGTGAAAGAAATAGGAAAAGTAATTCTGTCTTTAAAAAGTAAAAACTCTGTTGGGGTTCATAACATTTCCATCAAATTATTGAAATACTGTTGTAGAGAAATAAGTACAGTCCTCAGCCATATTTGTAATATGTCACTGGAGGAAGGCATATTCCCTGACAGGCTAAAATATGGACTCATACGACCAATTTATAAAAGGGAGAAAAGACTGATGCTACAAATTATCGACCCATTTCTTTACTCTCAGTTTTTTCTAAGGTACTAGAGAAATTGATGCACAACTGATGGTTGAACATCTTAGTAAATACAGGACCCTAAGTAGTAGCCAGTTTGGCTTTCAAAAAAGGGAAATCAAACAAGGATGGACTACATGCATTTGTTGACAATGTTTTAGAATCCATAAATAATAATATGCTGATGGTTGGAATATTTTGTGACCTGTCAAAAGTTTTTTACATTGTAAGTCACCATATTCTCCTGAATTAAGCCAACACCCTGGGAATGAGTGGAAAAGTAAGCAAATGGCTTGAATCCTATGTGTGCTAGAAAGCAGAAAGTAATCATGGAAGGACTGCAGCATGGTGGCCAGGTGTCTTCAGACTGGAGCTCCATTGCCACTGAAGTACCTGAAGGCTCAGTATTGGGTCCATTTCTTTTTCTAGTATTTGTAAATGATCTGCCACTATGCACAGAGCATGGGAAAATCACCATGTTTGCTGATGACACTACCACAGCAGTTAATAATCCCTTGGGGAATGTGTCGAATGAGGTAGTAAATAAGACTTTTGCAAATATGACAAAATGGTTCAAAACTAATGGTATTTCCATCAATCTAAAAAAAGACAAATTATGTTCATTTTTCCTGTAATACAAATGTTACCAATGAAATTAATCTAACAATGGATGAACATGAGATTATAAAGGTTGAGTCCTCCAAATTCTTGGCTCTACATACAGACAGCAAATTACATGGCACTATCATATTCAAGAGCTGTGCAAAAGGTTAAGCTCAGCAACATTTGCCTTGAGAATCATATCAGACAGTAGGGAGTTGACCACAAGAAAAACAGCATACTTCGGCTATTTCCATCAACTTATGGCCTATGGTGTAATATTCTGGGGAAATCAACTGATAGCAAGAAAAGTGTTCCATGAACAGAAACGAGCCATAAAAATTACATGTTAAGTACATTCTATGCACTAAAGCAGAAATCTATCTAGAGATCTTCAAATCTTTACAACAACTGCTTCATGTATTTTTCCCTGATGTGCTTTGTATAAAAAAATAGCAACTTATTTAAAACCAACAGTTTGTACCATAATTATAACACTAGAAGAAAACTTGATATTCATTATGATCTAAAAACAAAGAGCATGGTGCAGAAGGGGTTTTATACAGTGGCACCCAGAGTTTAATGCCCTTCCACCAATAATTAAAGAACAGGTTGGAAACATACCCCAGTTTAAAGAAAAGCTGATGCAGTTCCTTCTCAATGGATCATATTATAGTAAAGGCGAATTTCTAAGCCAAAATGCATAATACTTCCTGAGTATTTTTGTGGCCTTTATGGCCTAACCATCATCCTTTGTCTATCTACAGTGTAATTTAAAACTGAAATGTATATATACCTGTATGTTCATTCAGAAGTCAAGTACAATAACTCATACATAAGGTTATATGTTAGCTTATCTCCTCCTGTTATTTATATGATAAGGACAATGTACTTGTACCCTAAACAATAGTTTGTAAAAATTTAACTCTTTCTATATATGGATCTACAGAACTCGAAATAAATAAATAAAATAAAATCTATGTTGTGAGTAGCAATCGATCCTTTGTTGTTATTCCATCTACAATAGTCCACTGTTTAATAAGCAGGTGCTCACATTTTTAAATCGACAATGATGTGAAAGATGTTATAAGAAGTAAATGGATATATAATTATAATTACAAGTAAACCATTTCTCATTTTGATCATATGAAATTTTTCTGCTGTCAATTTAAATGGGCACTGTTATAAATTATTCATGTTCCAAGAAATTATTTACATTTTCCTTTCTCTAGATCTAAACAAGATTACTTCTTGGAGTCTGGTAAACGCTGGAGTATTATACATTCTGCTGGCTTGGTGACAATAGCATAATCAACAGTGTGTTCAGTGGAGCCCATAAAAGTCTTCAAAAATAATTTTTCAATACTTACAGTAATGGAATTTGCTAGGCGTAATTTTTCTTGAAGGAACAAAAGCTTTGCTAAAAGGGTGACAGAACTGGAGCAAATTTCAGTGTCTGGAGATTCACAAGCTTCATGCAGTCTTCTAAGGAAATTCCTTTGCTTTATGTAAGCTATAAGAACTGGAGAAAAAAATAATAATTTAAAAGCTGTTAGATGGAGTCAACTGTACATAAGTGTTGAAACACAGTTTGTAAGATGTGTTAAAAGACTATTACACACTACTTTTCGGTAGAAAGCAGGCTAACAAACATTATATTAAATTTCATTGCGAAGACTTGAGCTGTAACACATCATTTTAGGGGAAAATGATGGGTTACACTCTCAGTGTTTCTAAATGTTAAAAGGTGATTGTAACATTTAATAAACATTTTTATTAGTTGCTGAGTTTCAGATAGCATATTGTCAGGGAAATGGTTTATTATTATGTGCAGGTAATGCAAGGTATGTGGACGCAGCATATCTGCAAGGTAGGATGACGAATTTAGTAAGTGTTGAAACAAGAAGTATTGTTGATCAATACGTAAAACTCAGAAGTAGTCCAGCTTTTTTTCAGCCTCTAGCACTGAATATACTGCAAAGTGGAAGAAGTTCATTAGCAAAAAAAGAAGAATGGTGTCCAGATGTTACCGGCTGGTCTGGATAGTAGTAAATGTTATGAAATAGGCGACCATGGAGAATACATTACACAGGACAGAGTAAACTCAAATTTAATAAACAGTTAACACTCCATTTTTGCACTCTAGTGAAGGACATGAATATACTGATGCAATAGAACAGTAATAATAAGATTTTTAAGAAATTTATTGAGAAGAAATTGGAGGTATATGCTGTCATAAGAGTTTGCATATTTTCGATCTTTTGTGTTAAGTGAGTTTACTTTCTAGTGTAGTTTTCCATAACAGAAGTCACTAGTCTCGCATTATTTACTTGATTCCATGACCTCTGCAAATAGTAAATGTTCAGTGGACGTCCAGCCTCAGAGCAGAGCAGAGATTAGCAGCAGCAGCTTATCTATTGGTTGTACACAATTTGTTTACATCGTTTAGTTTAGAGTTGTTTTAACATCGAGTCTGTGCAGGATACAGTGGCTAATGTGCAGTGACCAATTTTTGTCCAAAGTGCTTGGGTGAGTTCATGCATTTGTTTGGAAAGGGAGGGCGAAAGTGTTTCACCACCTTCTGGGGAGTCAGCGATGACAGACTCGAGACGAACACTCTGCAATCTTTCTCAAATGATTTTACAGAAACTATTCAGTAAAAAAGTTTTTCTTTACTTGCAGCTTTATGTGTCAGGTTTATGATGATGTGCCCATCATTTCATTCATGGTCAGAGTTATTGTGATATTCATGTGGAAGTAAGAAAGAGGTTTTCAATGAAAAACTGGGGTTGCTATCATTTTGTGTTTGGTGCATATTACATAATATGTTGTTGTGTATGAAATTTAGCTAACATATTGAATTTTACTTTAGACTTGTGTGGAGGTGTCTATCACCAATCTCATATTTACAAAAAGTGTGAGTGTAGGCTTCAATTTAGAATGGACTTCCCTTCCAGTACTCGGCATTTTCCCTACAGCACCTGCCCACAGCCCCCACCACTACAGCTCTCCCCATGTGTGTCCTGCTGTCTGCGCATCTACCAGCTACAGTATTCTGCGTGAACTATACTTTTGAGCAGAGGTGAACAGTAGCTGTTTATTTAGCTGTTTTTGGTAGTGCTATATATTTTTGTTCTAAGAGTTTGTGCGTTTTTCGATCTTTTATGTTGAGTGAGTTTACTTTCTAGCATAGTTTTCTGCCACAGAAATCACTAATGTTGCTTTATTTACTTGATTCCATGACCTTTGCAAATGGTAAATATTCAGTAGCCATGCAGCCTCAGAGGCTCGAGTTTAATCTTGTGTTCTGCAAGTGTATATCCCATTAGTCAGCAGTGCAGCAGTTACTCAGCTGTTTGTTTTGAGGCTAATGACCATTCTAATGAGTGGTTAGCCGCTCAGTTCAGTGCCAGCTATCACCTGTCACACTTCTCCAGAGCATCAGGTTACATATTTAGCTTTTCCTGTGTTTTCTTAATGGTATATATTTGTTTAATTGCTTGTGTTTTTTGGTATTTATAAGAAGTTTAGTCTTGCGTTTCTTGTTAGCTGTAAGTGTAAATTCAAGCAGTCTGTACCTCAGTTGTCATTTCTTCTGAACAGCCAGCTACATAGTTCATTTAGGTATCATCGTCCCTTGGTTACACGTCAGGAGGGTAACAAGTTGCTTATATAGGTTTATGCGAGCTTTTACTGTTCACTCTTCAGTTAGTCTTGCTAGGGTTGGTAGGATGTATGCCTATGCCTATTGTGTATGGACGCAGGAGCAGCTGGCTGCAGTTTACAAACAGCTGCAATCAGTTGCCTTGAGGCTACTGCCTTGGAGTGTAGCGGTGAAAGATTATGGAGCATTGCATGGGACATCTCAGGTGTCACTTGTTTTGCTTAAGGGCTCTACGGCCAAGGCACCCTCTGGCGCAGTGGATCCACAGGGTGAGTGACGGGTGGTAATGCATTCATGTTGCTTGAGACGGACGGCCAGTGTGGAGGCTGACCTTATGGCCTCATATTCACCCTAGGAGTGAACAGGTGACTGTTTCCTCAGCAGCGTCCGAGGAGGAACATGTCCAAGGAGGAACAAGTGGGCAGGGGTTTGCTAGTTATTGGGGGCTCCAATGTTAGGTACTTTATGGAGCTCCTTAGGAAGATAGTATTCTGGGCTGGAAAGAAAGCCAATTCACACTCTTTATGGCTGCCGGGTGGTGGGGGGTCCCATCCAAGATGTGGAGTCTGCCTTACCTGTGGCTATCTATAGTTGGAGTCACAAATGATGGTGGTCAAATTTAGGCTTGTTCTGCTCACCTACATCACATATGCTTCAACAGCCAATGAGCATTAAGTATGTTCTGAGTGTTCTGCCATGAATTCTGTAGCTAATGCCAGAATTAAACGTGACTGTAGTGAGTTGTTTAATGAATTTCGATTCAATTTGTTGCGAGTTGTCATCACTGATTGTGGTGGTAAGTTATAAATTCTGCTTAAATAAGTGAGAGACAAAATTTGCAGGATATAGGCTTTCTTCAAGTGGTAGTATGCGCATGTGCATACCGCAATTGTTGCTTGGAATTCTCAACAATGCAATCCCCGTCTGTGTCTCGACATGTACAAACTGCCACCGTTCGTGGATTGGACTATAGCATACAGGATGCAGTCGTCTGCAAGTTGTGGCTCATGTTGCCACCAACGAAGCCTGCTGTATGGGTCCTGAGACCACCCTCAGTTCTTACAGGTGGCTGGCAGAGGTGTGAAGATCGCTGGCCTTGTGCGCAGGGTGCAAGCAGAGTTCAGAATTTGCAGCATCATTGCCAGAGTCGATTGGGGTCCTTTGGTTTGAAGCCGAGTGGAGGGTCTCAACCAAATGCTTGATCATCCCTATGTTGATCTTGACTGCAGGTTTCTGGAAATGTGTTAACGGATGCGGATTTGTAGGACTCCTCTTGATAGGAGGTCAGGGGAGCACTACACAAAGGAAGCAGTTACTCGGGTAGCAGTGTCGTGCTGTGCGCATGTTTTTTTTTTTTCAGGCTAGGCGGTGGTTTGAGGTACTCTCATGTACACTCACTAATTGATAAGTAGATAGGGAAATCAGACTGTTCAGGGTAAAGACAGTTCAACTGTAAAAAAATTATCAGTAAATTGTCGAAGTATTTGTAACAAAGTTCCCGTATTTAGTGCTCTCCAGGAAAGTTCTCAACCTCAAATTATTCTTGGGACTGAGAGCTTGCTAAAACATAAAGTAAAAAGCTCTGAGGTATTTAGCTACTCTTGGAACACTTAACGGAAAGACACATTAGATGCCACAGAAGAGGAGTGTTCATTGCAGTCGACAAAACTATTGTCTCTATTGAGGCTGAAACTGAGTGTGATAGTAGAGTTATCGGGTCACGCATAACAGGTTTATGTGAAACCAAGTAAATTGTTGGATGTTTTTACCAATCACCTGACTCTGCTCTGACAGTTCTACAGTCATTCAGAGAACATCTACGGTCAGTTGTGCATAAATACCCAGATCATGCGATACTAGTTGGTGGTGGCTTTAACCTATCGAGCATAGACTGGGACGTTTATGAATCCATTGGAGGGGGTGCAGATAGACAGTCTTGTGAAGTACTTTCAAATGTATTTTCTGAAAACTGTCTTGAGCAGCTAGTTCAGCAGCCCACACACAATGGAAACACCTTGGACCTTGTAGCTACAAACAGGCCAGACCTTGTCAATAACCTCAGTACAGAGATGGGGTTAGTGGTCATAATGTCATCATAGTGACTATGGTCATGAAAGTTAATAAACGAAGCCTGCCGTATGGGTCCTGAGACCACCCTCAGTTCTTACAGGTGGCTGGCAGAGGTGGTGAAGATCGATGGCCTTGTGCGCAGGGTGCAAGCAGAGCTCAGAATTTGCAGCATCATTGCCAGAGTCGATTGGGGTGCTTTGGTTTGAAGCCGAGTGGAAGGTCTCAACCAAATGCTTGATCATCTCTGTGTTGATCTTGACTGCAGGTTTCTGGAAATGTGTTAACGGATGCGGATTTGTAGGACTCCTCTTGATAGGAGGGCTAGCAGAGTGTTTCTGCTAGAAAGAGCAGATAAGCAGTTGTTAGCATCTCACTTAGACAATGAACTGCAATCATTTTGTTCCAGAATGATGGACACAACAGAGGAATTATGGGCAAGGTTTTAACAGACTGTAAATCATGCTCTGGACAAGTATGAGCCTACTACGTGGGTTAAGGATGGAAAGGACCCAACATAGTTTAACAACGAAATTCAGAAAATGCTGAGGAAGCAAAGGCTGTTGCACACTTGGTCCAATGCACAAATGATGACAGGCAAGGATTAGTAGACATTCGTGCATCTGTGAAAAGATCTATGTGCGAAGCACACAACAGCTACCACCATCATACCTTGGCTAAAGATCTGCCAGTGAACCTAAAATAATTATGGTATTATGTAAAATCACTGAGTGGGTCTAACGCTTCCATCCAGTCACTCTTAATCAGTCTGGTTTGGCAGTACAAGACAGCAAAAGGAAGGCTGAAATTTTAAATTCCACAGTTAAGAAATTGTTCACACGGGAGAATTGTAGAAACATACTATTGTTTGACCATCGCACAGAGTCCTGTTTGGATGACACAATAATAAGCATCACTGGCATAGAGAAGCAACTGAAAGACTTGAAAATAAGTGGCCAGTACTGGATGGAATCCCAATTCAGTTCAACAAAGATTACTCTACATCATTGGCCCCTTACTTAATTTGTATTTATTGTGAATCTCTACACCAGCACAAAGTGCCAAGTGGCTGGAAAAAAGCACAGGTGACTCCTGTGTATAAGAAGGGTAGAAGAATGGACCCACAAAATTACAGACAAATACATTTAATATTGGTTTGCTGCAGAATTTTAGATTATATTCTGAGTTGAATATAATAAATTTCATAGAGACCATAAAGCTCATATCCACAAATCAGCATGACTTTAGATAGTATTGCTTGTGCAAACTTGCTCTTTTCTTATGACATACTGCAAACTATGGACGGAGGGCAGTAGCCAGATTCCATGTTTGTAGATTTCCAAAAAATATTTGATATGGTACCCCACTGCAGATTGTTAATGAAGGTAGGAGCATCCAGAATAGCTCCCAGATATGTAACGGGCTCTAAGGCTTCTTAAGTAATAAAACCCAATATGTTCTTCTCGATGGTGAATGTTCATCAGAGACTGGGGTAACATCAGGAGTGCCCCGGCGAAGTGTGACAGGACCATTGCTATTTTCTATATACATAAATGATCTGGAGGACAGCATGGGCAGCAATCTGCAGTTGTCCACTGATGATACCGTGGTGTACAGGAAGGTGTTGAAGATCAGTGATTGTAGGATGATACAAGAGGGCCTAGATAAAATTTCAAGTTCTTGTGATGGGTGCCAGCTGTCTGTAATGTAGAAAAATGTAATTTAACACAGATGACAAGGAAAAACAAACCATAATGTTCAGATACAGCATTAGTTGTGTCCTGCTTGACAAATTCATGTGGTTTAAACATTTGAGCATAACACTGTGAAGCAATATGAAATGGAACAAGCGTGTGATGATGAGGTAGGGAAAGTGAAACTGCGGTTTATTGGGGGAATTTTAGGAAAGTGTGCTTCATATGTAAAGGAGACCACATATAGGACACTAGTGTGGCCCATTCTTGGAATCTGGCCACTGCTCGAGTGTGTTGATTCACGCCAGGTCTGACTCAAAGAAGACGTCGAAGCAGTTCAGAGGCGAGCTGCTAGATCTGTTACCGTTAGGTTTGATCAGCATGCAAGTATTATGGATATGCTTCCAGAACTCAAGTGGAGGGAAGAAGATATTCATTTTGAAGAACACTATGGAGAAATTTTAGAGAACCAGCACTCGAAACTGACTGCAGAATGATCCTACTGCCAACCAACATACATTTCACGTCACCAACATACATTTCACGTCACCAACATACATTTCACATTGGGACCACAAAGATAAGATACGAGAAATTAAGGCTCATACAGAGGCACACAGACAGTCTTTTTTCCCTCACTCTATCTGCGAGTGGAACAAGAAAGGAAACAGCTAGTAGTGGTACAGTGTAGCCTCTGCCACACATTGTGTGGTGGCTTGCGGAGTATATATGTAGATATACCAATATGCAGCGATAGATATATACATTACATAAGCTGTTATGTGAATCAACACCTGTGAAAGGAAGGTATATGAGTAGTGGATTCTGTGCAATCTCAGTCCTGTTTAATGCTTCAATTGAAGATAAGGATTTAAGACATCTGCTGTCCAAACCTTGAGAGTGGTTATGTTATTTTACGCTGAGGGCACATACAACCATTGCTGATATGATGGTCCTTACATAACCAGTGGCAGAACTGGGAAGACTTTTATTTAGTTCATGAGATGATTTTTAAAATTAATACATTTATTGTTTAGTTTTCTTATTAAGACACATTAGCCTTATTAGGGATTTATTTATTTATGTGTTTACTGTCAAACTTGAAGAAGGAAACCAGTAAGTTCTTCTCACATTACAATGGACCATATAAAAAGTTGGCATCCCCATCCTAAAGTTTTGTTTCTCCCAGGACGGGTCAAGAGAAAGGTTTATATAATATCGATATGGTGGAAGAAATTTAAACTCTTAAGAGAATCTGAAATCTTTGCATATCTGGTAGATTAACGACTGCCACTTTCCGAGTTTGCTGCATCAAGCCTTTCATATTTCAGTTTCTCTGTAGCAGTATCCGTTGAGAGGCCACACAAAAGTGTGGTTCCTGAAGAGGGGCAGCAGCCTTTTCAGTAGTTGCAGGGGCAACAGTCTAGATGATTGACTGATCTGGCCTTGTAACACTAACCAAAACGGCCTTGATGTGCTGGTACTGCGAACGGCTGAAGGCAAGGGGAAACTAAAGCCGTAATTTTTCCCGAGGGCATGCAGCTTTACTGTATGGTTAAATGATGATGGCGTTCTCTTGGGTAAAATATTCCGGAGGTAAAATAGTCCCCCATTCGGATCTCCGGGTGGGGAGTACTCAAGAGGACGTCGTGATCAGGAGAAAGAAAACCGGCGTTCTACAGATTAGAGCGTGGAATGTCAGATCCCTTAATCGGGCAGGTAGGTTAGAAAATTTAAAAAGGGAAATGGATAGGTTAAAGTTAGATATAGTGGCAATTAGCGAAGTTCGGTGGCAGGAGGAACAAGACTTTTGGTCAGGTGAATACAGGGTTATAAATACAAAATCAAATAGGGGTAATGCAGGAGTAGGTTTAATAATGAATAAAAAAATATGAGTGCGGGTAAGCTACTACAAACAGCATAGTGAACACATTATTGTGGCCAAGATACACACAAAGCCCACGCCTACTACAATAGTACAAGTTTATATGCCAACTAGCTCTGCAGATGATGAAGAAATTGGGAAATGTATGATGAGATAAAAGAACTTATTCAGGTAGTGAAGGAAACATAGTAAGTAAATATGGATTGGGGCTAAGAAATGAAAGAGGAAGCCGACTGGTAGAATTTTGCGCAGAGCATAACTTAATCATAGCTAACACTTGGTTCAAGAATCATAAAAGAAGGTTGTATACATGGAAGAATCCTGGAGATACTAGAAGGCATCAGATAGATTATATAATGGTAAGACAGAGATTTAGGAACCAGGTTTTAAATTGTAAGACATTTCCAGGGGCAGATGTGGACTCTGATCACAATCTATTGGTTATGAACTGTAAATTAAAACTGAAGAAACTGCAAAAAGTTGGGAATTTAAGGAGATGGGACCTGGATAAACTGACTAAACCATAGGCTGTACAGAGTTTCAGTACACAACTATAGTACCAGAGGGAAATCAAATATACATCTAAGTTGTTCATCAATTAAATTCAATATTTCTTCTGTTACCCAAGGATTTCTACTAGCCCTCATCTTTTTACCTACTTGATCCTCTGCTGCCTTCACTACTTCATCTTCTACTGTATTTCTTTTCCCTATTTCTGTCAATTGTTCTGTGATATCTCTCCCTTTTCCTACTCTCGAATTCCCGTCACCCAATTAGACACAAAAATTTCGTAACAATTACATTTTCTAGGGGATAATTTTTAATTATGCTTGAATAGACATTTGATTAGTTGGAGGAATTAAATGAAAATCGACACATACAGTTTTTTCAGTATTTATAATGAGTTTGTTTTTAGTGAACCACTCAGAAAGTCTTTTCATAGATCTTTCTGCTGTGGACTGCAAAGTTTCTGCACTCGATCCAGTGAGCAATATGCTGGTGTCATCTGCAAATAGGATAGTATTTTTGGGACTCATATATTCAACTAAGTCGTCCACATAAATCAAGAAGAGTAGTGGACCTAAGATTGAGTCCTGTGGTACACCATATTTTATTGGTAATTCGCTAGAAAGAAAGGAGCTGTTTCTTGTTTTATTCATTTTGTTGAATTCATACTGAAGTGATACTTTCTGCCTGTGGTTTTTTAGGTATGAACACAACCAGCTATGTGCTACACCTCTTACTCCTCGTCTTTCTAATTTTTCAAGCAGAATGTTATGGTCCAGGACGTCAAAGGCTTTTGACAAATCTAGAAAAATACCTGCAGCTAATTTATGTTGATCAAGGGATTTTCAAATGCAGTCTAAGAATTCGAAAATTGCTGTCTGTGTAGATTTAGACTGTCTATAACCATATTGTTGTACTGTAAGAGGTGCATATTTATTTATGAAACTTAAAAGCCTGTCATAGAGGAGTTTTTCTAGAAGTTTTAAGAAGGAACTTAACTGTGACATGGGTAAGTAGTGTGATATTTTTTTAGCAAGCATGAAGTGATGCGTGTGATTCGCAGCAATGTTCACATAGTCCACAGCTGTCGTGGTGGCTTTGATTATTACCACAAGTTCAATGGAAGCCAAACCACAAGTTCAATGGAAGCCAAGGATGAATGTTCCACACAGCAAAATTCTGACCCCACCAGCTTGTGTCTGTGGTGCAACGCATGTTTCAAACAGCCGTTCAGCTGCCTGACAGCATGTCTGGACACGACAATCAACATTATGAATGCTTCATCCAACAAGGTGACATGTTTCCACACCCTAACAGAGATGTGGCGGTGCTGTCTTATTTTACCGACCACAATCAATTTAGAAAGAATGTGTACATAATCCAGTAAGTAGCTTAAGAGACTAATTTATGGTGTTAAATTTGCAACTGGTTGGTGCAGACCACATCAAAATAGGTCAAATTGATCACGAGTTACTTGCATTGTAATTGAGTAGTGCATCAGGATTCATGGAGGAGTGTGGCAGCTAGGTTCAGCCATTGTAATAGAAGTTGGGGTGGCTAGGCTACCAAAGACACTAAAAACTGAGAGACACAGTTTATGTGGGGAAATACCCTTCAGTAATAGTGGTTGGACTCATCCCTGGACTTGAAGGATGGGAAAAAGCAAAAGTAATCCTTCTAGAACAATATGTTTTACAGCAGACAGAGTGGTGAAAAACTTATTGTAAGGAGTTTCCAGAGTGGCTTTACACAAGAGGAACAGTGCAGAGTGTCATAATATCAAAATTGTGTATTATTTGGAAAGTGATGTGTCTGATGTCACAGTCAGCTAAAAAATTATTAACTGGGGTTGGAGTCTCTTGTTTAAGGCAGATCGTGATGGGTGCTGAATGAAGTTCATCTGATGTTTGCAAAGCCAAAATATGAATAGCTTCACTGGAAGAGGCTTTAATTGGTGTTTCAAAGTTATATCTTTGACTGTGGAAATAACTGCAGATTTACAAAGGGCTAGCTGCTTACATCATACCCCACAGTGATGGTGGTAAGTAGAACAGTGCTTCTTATCTTGCTGTGTTCTTTCTCAGTGTTGGCTTAAATAATCGCAAACGACCTTCTGGTCTCAACTGTTGGTGTCAGTTTCAGAACTATCTTGGTATTTCGTTTATAATGTCCTAAATAACAGCAGTATCAATGTGCAGTGTCATGTGGTTGCTAGATAGTCATATTTGTTGGAGAATAGCATTACTAGGAATTAGCGGTTACAGTGCAGGCTAAGTGAATCCAGGTGCAGGGCATTGATGTACCCCAAACTAATAATAGAACATAGGGTCTCAACAATACACGTTGTTTTTAACAAATTCATGTGTTATTTATTTGACAGATTAGATTAGATTAATACTAGTTCCATGGAACACGAATACGATATTTCGTAATGATGTGGAACGAGTCGAATTTTCCAATACATGACAATTAGGTTAATTTAACAACATACTTAAGTTAATATAACAACTTTATTTTTTTGTGTTTTTTTGTTTTTCTTTATTTTTTATTTTTATTTTTTTTAATATTTTCGTTTTTTTTCTTTTTTTCTTAATTTATATCTAAAAATTCCTCTATGGAGTAGAAGGAGTTGTCATTCAGAAATTCTTTTAATTTCCTCTTAAATACTTGTTGGTTATCTGTCAGACTTTTGATACTATTTGGTAAGTGACCAAAGACTTTAGTGCCAGTATAATTCAACCCTTTCTGTGCCAAAGTTAGATTTAATCTTGAATAGTGAAGATGGTCCTTTCTCCTAGTATTGTAGTTATGCACACTGCTATTACTTTTGAATTGGGTTTGGTTGTTAATAACAAATTTCATAAGAGAGTATATATACTGAGAAGCTACTGTGAATATCCCTAGATCCTTAAATAAATGTCTGCAGGATGATCTTGGGTGGACTCCAGCTATTATTCTGATTACACGCTTTTGTGCAATAAATACTTTATTCCTCAGTGATGAATTACCCCAAAATATGATGCCATATGAAAGCAATGAGTGAAAATAGGCGTAGTAAGCTTATTTACTAAGATGTTTATCACCAAAATTTGCAATGACCCTTATTGCATAAGTAGCTGAACTCAAACGTTTCAGCAGATCATCAATGTGTTTCTTCCAATTTAATCTCTCATCAATGGACATACCTAAAAATTTGGAATATTCTACCTTAGCTATATGCTTCTGATTAAGGTCTATATTTATTAATGGCGTCATACCATTCACTGTACGGAACTGTATGTACTGTGTCTTATCAAAATTCAGTGAGAGTCCGTTTACAAGGAACCACTTAGTAATTTTCTGAAAGACAGTATTGACAATTTCATCAGTTAATTCTTGTTTCTCAGGTGTGATTACTATACTTGTATCATCAGCAAAGAGAACTAACTTTGCCTCTTCATGAATATAGAATGGCAAGTCATTAATATATAATAAGAACAACAAAGGACCCAAGACTGACCCTTGTGGAACCCCATTCTTGATAGTTCCCCAGTTTGAGGAATGTGCTGATCTTTGCATGTTACGAGAACTACTTATTTCAACTTTCTGCACTCTTCCAGTTAGGTACGAATTAAACCATTTGTGCACTGTCCCACTCATGCCACAATACTTGAGCTTGTCTAGCAGAATTTCATGATTTACACAATCAAAAGCCTTTGAGAGATCACAAAAAATCCCAATGGGTGGTGTTCGGTTATTCAGATCATTCAAAATTTGACTGGTGAAAGCATATATGGCATTTTCTGTTGAAAAACCTTTCTGGAAACCAAACTGACATTTTGTTAGTACTTCATTTTTACAGATATGTGAAGCTACTCTTGAATACATTACTTTCTCAAAAATTTTGGATAAAGCTGTTAGAAGGGAGATTGGACGGTAATTGTTGACATCAGATCTATCCCCCTTTTTATGCAAAGGTATAACAATAGCATATTTCAGTCTATCAGGGAAAATGCCCTGTTCCAGAGAGCTATTACACAGATGGCTGAGAATCTTACTTATCTGTTGAGAACAAGCTTTTAGTATTTTGCTAGAAATGCCATAAATTCCATGTGAGTTTTTGCTTTTAAGCAAGTTTATTATTTTCCTAATTTCAGAGGGAGAAGTGGGTGAGATTTCAATTGTATCAAATTGCATAGGTATGGCCTCTTCCATTAACAGCCTAGCATCTTCTAATGAACACCTGGATCCCACTATATCCACAACATTTAGAAAATGATTATTAAAAATATTTTCAACTCCTGACTTTTTGTTCGTAAAGTTTTCATTCAATTTGATGGTAATACTGTCTTCCTCTGCTCTTGGTTGGCCTGTTTCTCTTTTAATAATATTCCAAATTGTTTTAATTTTATTATCAGAGTTGCTGATTTCAGACATGATACACATACTCCTGGATTTTTTAATAACTTTTCTTAATATAACACAGTAGTTTTTATAATTTTTGATAGTTTCTGGGTCACTACTCTTTCTTGCTGTCAGATACATTTCCCTTTTCCGGTTACAAGATATTTTTATACCCTTAGTAAGCCATGGTTTGTTACAAGGTTTCTTACGAGTATATTTAACTATTTTCTTGGGGAAGCAGTTTTCAAATGCATTTACAAAAATGTCATGAAATAAATTATATTTTAAATTGGCATCAGGTTCACGGTACACCTCATCCCAGTCTAACTGCTGTAGGCTTTCCCTGAAATTTGCAATTGTTAAATTGTTGACTGAACGTACTACTTTGGAGGACTGTTTAGTATTGCTCAATGGAGCTATGTCATATATTGTAACTAGCTGTGCACCATGATCAGAAAGACCATTCTCAACAGGCTGAGCATTTATCTGGTTAAACTTATCTTGGTCTATAAAGAAGTTATCTATCAGTGAGCTGCTATCCTTTACCACCCGAGTAGGAAAATCAATAACGGGTGTCAAATTGAAAGAACCGAGTAATACTTCAAGGTCATTTTTCCTATTACCCTCTTTCAGAGAATCTACATTGAAGTCCCCACAAATAATAATTTGCTTCCCCCTGTCTGACAGATAGCACAACAAGGAGTCCAAATTTTTCAGAAATAGATGAAAATTTCCTGATGGGGACCTATATACAGTTACAATTATAAATGTGCCTTTATTTAATTTAAGCTCACAGGCACATGCTTCTAGATGTTTCTCTACACAAAACTTTTTTGTTTCTATACTTTTTGCACAATGATAACTTTTGACATATATCGCAACTCCTCCTTTCTCCATATTTTCTCTCATTACATGTGCAGAGAGCTTATAACCACTTACATTTACCTTATCCATATCAGTAACAATGTGATGCTCAGACAGGCATAGTATATCTATTTCATTCTCAGCTTCTAAATCTTCCAAACAAACCAGAAGCTCATCTACTTTATTCTTTAAACTCCCAATATTTTGATGAAATATACTTACATTATTTTTAATTATACTTTTATGAGAACCTTTCCTTATTCTAACATTTGCAGTACTCTCCTGTCTGAGTTTCTCATTGTGCTTAGGCCTAGTTCCTATACCAGTGGTCACATGGTGTTCAGAGAGGCAGATTATGTCAATTGGGTTGGGTGACTTTAGTTCATCAATGCAATTACCTAGGACTGAGATACAACTTGGTGGAGATAAAATTTCTGGTGATTGGTGAAAATTTATAATTGATAGCTATGATTGGTGATCCAATGTGCTAGAATTGTGCTGTTGAATTTCTTTCCTAAACTGAAGATTTGTTTCAATCCTGACCTCTCGTAGAACTTGACATCTTTCTGTCTTACCTATCCTAAAAAAGGTGCTGCTCCAACACCTGTAACCACTGGTATTTTACCATTCATGGCAGTGCCTCCCCCCCTTAAATTTCCTGCTATTACCCCAGCCAGTTTCCCCTTCCCTTTCCTGTTGAGATTTAGGCCGTGCCTAGTATAGTCCCACCTACTGAGATAATCAACAGGAACCACACCAATATGAGTCCCCGCACCCGACACAAGCAGCCGTTCCAACTCCAAATTAACTCTCCCAACAGAAGAGTTCAAATGAGGCCGGTCATGGCGTCTCAGGACAGATACAAATTCAACATTGGTGTGTCTCGATGCCGACGCAATCTTTACCAGGTCACACTCTATACTGTACCCAGGATCTCTGTCGATGCTGTTCCCTGGCCCTCCCACAATAACCACGGTGTCTTCCCTGGTAAATCCTTTACAGAGTGAACCTAAATCCTCTGTCACCTGATCCAGACTAGCACTTGGTTTGAAAAAATTTGTGACCTGGTATTCTGGTCCTAATTCCTCCTGCAGAAGTTGGCCTACACCTCTGGCATGAGAACTGCCTAACAACAAAACTTTCTTCCTTTTCGATGACTTTCCTACATTCTTTTTCAATTTCCTATTGAAAGTTTGTTGTGTCCTGTCTACACCTACCTCTGCTTGAGGCTCATCAGTTTCTAACTGAAGCAACAGGTCAAACTTATTTTTGACATTCACCACAAAACTGTCAGACTTAGTTCTAGGCCTGTTCCTTCTGCTACCTGTTGCCACTTCCCACCTCTCTTTGCCCTTCTCCCTCCTTAACCTGTCCAGATCTTCCCTAGCCTGATCTAGCTCAGCCTGAAGGGCAGCAATTTTCCCCTCCTGTTCCACTATCTTCCTATCTCTGCTGCAAATCCTACATAACCACTGATGAGCCTGGTCCACTTTCCCAACACCCACGCCACTGCAGTCCCCCCAGTGAAAAAAACTACTGCATCCATCACACCAAACCCCGAAACTAACAATTCTACGGCAAGTCAGGCACTTCTCACTCATGGCAAAATTAATACTTTAGCTAGAATAAATCAATTAAATTACCGAAAATCAAAAAAGACGTTACAAGAATTAAGCCTATTCACAAATGTATATAAGCAAGTTTCTGATTTAAAATTCCGCTGGTTTTCTGAGATCTGTATTAAAACAACGAAGGTATACGCTATTTATTATATATTTCACTCGATGGAATGAAAAAAGGGCAATTAAACGAGATACTTTAACTTTGATTCTCCAAAAACGTTACGAGAATAGGCCTATAAACAAATGTATATAGGCAAGTTTATGATATAAAGTTACGCTGTTTTTCTGAAATCTGTATTAAAACAATGAAGTTATACGCTATTTACGGTAGTTTACTTATTTGTTACCGAGAAACTAGTTAAATTACCTTGAAACAAGAAACAAACACGTTTACAAAATTTAAGCCTAAGCACGACTTCGCGAAGTTACGATCTTTTCGTGTTTTCTGAAAAAATACGCAAATAAAAGTCAAACCTTTAACGGCAAGACTAAACGATACAATAATGCACGTATTTAATTTGTTGTCAGCGTTAAACTAAATTATATTCCTGTCTAAATCACTTAACTTTCTGGAAATGGATTCTGGCGTCACTTACTCGGCGGCCATCTTGGAACAGCAAGCCGGCCATCTTGGAACAGTCCTTTTGTTCCTCTGTTAACGGTTGCAGACAGTTCGTCCTTAAAGATGTTACAGGATTGTGTTGTCATCTTTCTCCTATATGTTCTAAATTGATGCTCTAATTATTTACCTTCTGGTGGGTGCAATCGGCTTGAGATTTTGTGTGACATTCATGGAGAGCAGGTGCGACGTTCATGGCCTTAGTGATGTCCTACTCACAGATGTTCATATTTTTTGTTCTTTTTCATCAAAGTTAATATTTTTCTCGTTTGGTGGATGATTAATGTGAATTTTGTGAAGAATTTGTGAAAATATATTATATTTTAACTTCAGTCTTTCAGGTAAATTGTAGTAATTATTTATTTATTTATTTATTTATTCTTTGCCCATGGACTCCAGCTGAAAATCCAGCTGAGAGTATTGGGTGTGTCATACAATAGCCTAGTAACATCAAACTTGATTTCAATATATATATAAATGAAACAAATTATTAAACAGAAATAGTCCATAATCATACAAAGGTTTTACATGTTTCACATTATACATACACACAAATCGAAAAAACATACAGAAATGATAATTTTTACAGGTACATTTCAGTAATGATATATTTAAACACCATCTTAGTATTCACTCAAACTGTATATACATTTCTCTGTGAGATATAGTTTCAAATGATTTTTAAAACATTTTAGATCTGTTTCTTTTTTAATGATTTTGGGGAGTTTATTAAAAAACCTTTTGCCTGCTTCTTCTGGGGCAGTCATAGACAGTTTTAGATTTCTGTTTATCATGTAGTAATTTTCATTTCCTCTTGTACCGTGTTTGTGTACATCTTTATTTAGGAGGTGTTTATCACTTGACCTTACCACCATTATGCTTTGGTATATATACAGTGAATATACTGTCATAATATTATAGTGTATAAAAGCTTGCCTACAGGTATGTCTTGGTGGTATTTTTGCAATGCATCTCACTGCCCTTTTCTGAATTGTGAATATTCTTTTTAGGTAGCCAGCTTGTGCATTTCCCCATATATGAACTGAATAAGACAAATGTGGGAAGACAAGTCCATAATACATTGATCTGAGGACTTTATCATCCACAGTGTTAGCTGTTTTATGCATGATGAAGATCTGTTTGTTTATCTTTTTACACAGTGCATCTATGTGCTCCCCCCATGCCAAATGTTTGTCTATTATAGTTCCTAGAAAATTTGTGCTGGTTACTTCTTTAATAGTCTTTCCATTTATATTAACATTTATATTATAATTTTCACTATGCTTGGTCTGAAATACTACATTCATTGTTTTAGACTGATTCATAAACAGGTTGTTTTGTGTTAAATATTTATTTGCATTTTCAATAGTCAGGAGTGCTTCCTTCTCAAGCTCCTCCTTTGTGTCAGCTGTGCAAATGATTGTTGTGTCATCAGCATACATTATAAGTTTCTGATTTATATAGCTAGGGAAGTCATTTACATAGAGTATAAATAGTATTGGCCCAAGCACAGATCCTTGCGGCACACCGTGTTTAACTGTTTGTAATTCTGATATGTAGTTTGTTATATTTCCCCCACTAGTATGTCTGATTTCTGTGCATTGTTTCCTATTTGTAATGTATGATTTAAGTATGTCATAGCATTTTCCTCTAATTCCATACTGATATAATTTCATCATTAATTTTGAGTGGTTCACACAATCAAATGCCTTAGATAGGTCCATAAAAATCCCACAAGTCTTTTGCTGCCTGTCAATTAAATTAAGAATGTGCTCAATTATATCTGTTGATGCTGTTTTTGTTGACTTCCCTTCTCTGAAACCATGTTGTGATGAATGCAGTATACTGTACTTTGTTATAAAACTTACAATTCTGTTCTTTATTATCATTTCATAGATTTTAGCAAAAGTTGAGATCAATGATATTGGCCTGTAATTTCCTAATTCATCCCTGTTCCCTTTCTTAAATATTGGCTTCACTTTACTTACTTTCAGTGAATCTGGAAATATACCTTCTTCTATCGCAGCATTCAGCATGTGTGTCAATGGTTTTAATATACATTCTCTGCATTCCTTTATGAGATGTGATGTAACACCATCCAAGCCAGAAGAGTGTTTAATTTTAAGTTGTTTTATTAGGTTTGACACTTCTGCATCTGTTGTAGGTATGAAAACCATAGTATGATTTGTATGTGGGGGGTTTAACAATTTACTTACTGCATTTATTTTATTTTGACTTATTAATTCGTCTGCTACAGTAATATAATATCTGTTAAAAGTATTGGCTACTTCTAGAGGGTTTGCGTTGCTTTTCCCACTCATCAGTGGGCAGATGTCCTCTGCCCAATTTGTTACTTTTCCTCTCTCTCCATTAATGAACGACCATAAACCTTTTGAGTAGTTCTTTCCCTTATCTATAGACATCCTGATGAATGATGCTTTAGTTTCTCTGATAAAACTACAGTACTCTTTCTTTTTTATTTTATACAGTGTGTTGTAGGCCTCATTATTTTTTTGTTTGGAGAGGTCATAATACACTCTCAGATTATTTCTGGCATGGATTACTTCTCCAGTCACCCAGCTTTTCTTTTTTTGTTGCTGTTTGACAAGCCTTTTACTAACAGGGCATGTAACATCATAATAATAATTGAATAAAGAATAAAACTGGTTCCATTTGGTGTTTGCATCTTTAGCTGCATATATTGTTTCCCAGTTTTCTGCCTGTAACATCTTTTTTAGCAGTTTTATGTTATGTGGGTAGTTCTGTCTTCTCATCTCCCATATCTTCTGCACTGAATCACTAGTCTTTATATTTATGTCTATCATGATTGCAAAATGGTCTGCTAATGTGGAGTTTATTACCTGTGTGTCACAATAGCGTGTAGGAATATTTGTTATTACATGATCAATAATAGTTTCACTATGCTTTGTTACTCTGGTTGGTTTATCTATTTTTATTTTTAGATTGTATATGCACAATAAGTCCAGTAGGGTCTTAGTATTGTCTGTATTTTTACTCGTGTCTATGTTCAGATCTCCTATAATGATCAAATAAGCATATGTTTTTGAGAGGTGTTGGATTATATCTTCCAGCTGTTCAAAGAAGGTTTTAATTATACCATTTGGTGATCGATACAAACCTAATACACAACATAAATTCCCAGCAATTTTAGTTTCCAGTGCTGTAGCTTCAAAGCTCAATTCTATAGCATATTTTGTTATATTTATGGCTTTAGTTGATTTATAGTTAGAAAAAATGGCAACCCCACCACCTTTATAGGAAGTTCTGCAAAAACTGGCTACTTTCACATAATTCTTCAAGTTGTAAATTCCTATGTGATTTTCTTTTAGCCCATGTTCTGTAACTACTAGAATGTTTGGCCTATACTCCTGTAATATTACCTCTAGTTCCTCTGTTTTATTGTTTATGTATTGAACATTTTGGTGAAGTATTCTAACAGTTGGCTTTAAATGTAATAGTTCCCCTTCCTGTAATATACTAAGCACATCACTTGCCTTTGCTTCTGGTACTATGCAGTGATTTTTTTCAGTTTGTGTCATTAAACCTGGATCGTATCTTTGTCCGGTGTTTATATTCCTCTCACTATTGTCACACTGGTATTTAAGATGGACAGTTTTACTTACATCTTTTTCCATGTTCTCTTTCTGCTTACTCGGTACCATAAAAAATCCTCACTTAGTGTAGCAGGTCTCCTAGTTCTCAGGCATCTGTCTTGATTGGAAGCTGCTTCTGCTGTTGATCTCCCAGGCCTCAGGCACCTCTTCTGTGTGGTTGCTGTTGCTGGTGGCTCCTGTGCTCCCCGACTTGGTGACTGCCCTTCTTTGTTAGCTGCTGCGGCTAATGACCTTTGTATGTTTTCCTCACATGCATTTTCATTGCCTTGAGGTAGCATTATGGGGTCTGCTGTTCTGGATGCTGTTGCTGATGACGACAGCTCTGCTGATGATTGTGGTGATTCTGCTGCTATTGGTTTATCTGACACTGCTGGTGAGAATATCTGAGCCTTTGCTGCTGCTACTGGTGTTTGTTGCAGCTCTACTGCAGATAATGATGGTTCCACTGTTACAGACAACTCTTGTTTTGGCGGAATTGGGATTGGAGACACTTCCATTACAGATGACTCATTAATAAATTTAAATATTTCGGCACTAATAATCTTTTTCCCTTTTACGTTCATGTGGAGACCATGTCTTGTGAAGTGCTCTCTTTGAACACTGTTTATCTCTACGAAAGTCGTATTCTGGAAACCTCTACATATTTTCTCAAATAGCCTGTTAGCTGTAACAATCTCGATGTTTACGCACGAGTTTTCCATCAGATCGTGCCTCCTGGGGATACTAACAATGTAGAAATGCACTCGAGGCATCCTTTTGATTGTTTCCTTTAGGATTCTCGTTGCACGCCAAGTTTCATTACAGTAAACATCATTTGCGCCTCCTATTATGATGCAGCTGTTACCCGTCGTTAATATGTTGTCACTGTTTTTCAGAATTTCGCGTAATGGCGCGCCTGGTTTGATGATGCCTGTTACATTAAGGTGTGGGTGATTTCTTCTCATAATTTCCGTAACTCCTCTCCCATGACTATCTGCAAAAATATATGTCTGTTGCTTGTATCCTTGCTTATGCATAACGTGGTTGTTTACTTTTTTTTCCTTACGAATATTTACCTTGTGTTTTTCTCCGTTTAATCCACTTGTATATTTTTGTGTGGATAGTTTGTTCATATTTTTATCCATAGATGCACTATTAACACTTTCTTTTCTTGCGTTTAATTCACTTGTGTCTTTTAGAGTGATCAGTTCGTTCATATTTCTAGTTACAGTCGCACTGTTTACACTTTGTACATTTGGTTGTGGATACCTACGAATTTTATGGCTAGCATTAATGAGATCTTGTTGCCTTGACGATTCAGACAGTTCCCGTGTGGTTAGTACCAAATTTTCCATTGTTTTTACATATTTTTTTATAATGTCAAGTTCTTTTTGAAGTTCGTCATGCACGCTGTCTTCTATTCCCGCGTAGCACTTTTCACTCGCGATCTCGCGGCCGTTACACTCTATGTCACATTTACACTGTATTTGTAAATCTTCTTGAGCATAGCAGCGTGAATGGCACCATTTATGTTTAAACACGCATATTCTAACTCCATTTAGCACTGTTTCGTCACAAACAATACACTTGATTGAAATTAAGTCCTCAAAAACTGCAGAGCGGTTTAAAGTTACGTGTACACTTGCCGCCATATTGATAATATTGTTTTTCTTCTTCTTCGTCTGAAATTCTCGGAGAAGTGAATTCTGGCACTATCTTTTTTACGCTACAGATTCTCCACAGACACTGCTCAGAATTACTTTGATTTGTCTAACCCACGTCATATTCCAGAAATACAGAATTTTCTGATGTGCAATGATGTGGAAGACCCCACACTGTCTGAAGAATTTGGGGAGGAGAGTGACACTGGTTCTCAAGTCAAGGTGAAAGCACATGAAGACGCTTCTGTAGTGGGATAAGAAGGAAAGGAGACATATGAAGATGAAGAAGGATGGGACAACATAACAAGAAACTTTTTGAGAAGAGATAATAAGACCACATAGGCCAAAATGTCATCTGGGAAAAGATATTGCATGGGATCTCACAACACTGTCACTCACTTTCCTGGAGAAATAGGACATGCTAAGAATATTAAAACTGTAATTTAATGTTGGAGTAATTTATTCACTGATGACATTTTTGACACAACTGTCAGGTACAGTAACCAATACTAGGACACCTGCAAGGATTGTTTCTGCAGAGAAAGAGTCACTAGTTCCACAGATGTAATTGAACCACATGCTTTTATTGGCTTGTTGTGCCTAGCAGGAGTATACAGATGGGATCATCACAGTCTGGAGGATTTTGAGGGCCTGAAAGTGACAGCATTAAGAAATTCAGCCACTGTGGAGCCTTATACGTCACCTTCATTTTGATGACCGAAATACCAGAACCCAACAGAAAGAATTAGACTGACTTGCTCCAGTTCGTTAAGGTTTCAAAAGATTAATGGCAAATTGTCAAAAGAACAATTGCATCAGGGACAACATTCCAGGTTTCAGTGGTAGATGTCTTTTTTGACAGTAAGTACCCTCAAAACCAGATAAATATGGAATAAAACATTATGCTCTTGTTGACGCTAAGATGACATACATAGTCAACGTGGAGATTTACTTTGGATTACAGCTAGTGGGTCCTGTCTGCATCAGCAAGAAGCCAAGTAATCTCACCAAGAAAACTGCAAAGCTTGTTTCTGGTCACTATATCACTGCTGACAACTGGCTTTCTCATTCTGACCTCATCGATTATTTGGGGGGGGGGGGGGGGGGGGGAAGAAGAAGAAGAAGCTATCATTTGTTGGAACTGTCAGAAAAAATAAAAGGTAATTGCTACTATATTTTGTTGATGTAAAAGGTAAGAAACTATACAGCATAGGTTTGGCTTTAATGATGGGAAGATATTGGTTTCCTACATACCACGCCACAAGAAAAATGTAATTCTTGTAGATTTGCTTCATAATGACAATGCCACTGATCCTGAATCTGCAGAGAAAAATAAACCATAGATAGCAATTTTTTACAACTCGACAAAGGATGGCATTGATACTGCAGATCAAATGTGTACTACTTACAGTCTGAGCCAAAAAACAGAGTACTGGCCAATGATAATTTTATTCACAAACTGAAAGTAGGTGGTATTAATTACCAGATTAGTTAGCTTGGAAATCAACTGAAAAACCTGTGTAGAAGATTATACCTAAAATCATTGTCCTTTGAGAGCTACACAGAAAAAAAATACGAATAAGACTGGACTCCCCTCCAGACTGTAAAGCTGGCTGAAAATCATAGATGCCAACCTTGAGAAGTGGGCATCAGTAATCACATGGAAAATATGGAAGCAGGTTCACGGGCTCTCCCAGAGAAAATTTTAGAGGGGTTTAGAGTTTAATGTCCCATTCACATAGAGGTCATTTAGAGATGGAGCCAAAACTTGGACAGCATCAAGGACGGGGAAGGAAATCAGCCGTGCCCTTTCAATGGAACCATCCCACATTTGGCTGGAGCAATTTAGTTGGAAAATTTTAAAAATTAAATTGTGTTTTAGGCTTTAAACACTGTATTCCAGACGCTTCCTGGCCCCAAATAAAGAACATTTTCCAGTAATTAAAATAACTTTAAATGAAAAAAAAAACACATTAAGTAGGAAAAGATAAAAATCAGTTTATAAACATAAAGGCACTTTAGAAACACCTCTGTAATTTACGAATAGTGCAAAATCAATACATGTATATCTGTCACATTATTAATTAAAAGGAAAGTAAAACATGTAAACAAAATCCACTTACACCGTGAAATCAGAGGCCTGTCTTCAGTATTTTATACAAAAATATTTACAGTTTTTTCTCATTCACTGCCTCTTCTTCCTGGACTTGCCTCTACTTGTATACTACAGAATCTGCACTTGTGAAGCACTAAGCACTCCATCATCAGGCTACAAACGGCCCATCAGGACCATCCAACCGCCGTGTCATCCTCGCACTGGTGACGGACAATAATTTTCTCTTGAGAGATAATCTTGTTGCACTTCTCGCATCCTGAATCTGATCCTTTGAAAACTTATTTTGGCAACATGCTCTTCTTGAAGACAAATGATTCATTTTACTGATGACCAAAGCACTCAAAAACCCATTACTCATACTAGATGGATATTCAGTATTGTTTTTTCTAGCAATACTAAAAGCTCTCTCACAGACAGCATTACTGTGAGGAACAAGCAGTGGTGCAAGTTAAACTTGCTCAGTGGTGGATACTTTTTAATGCCTGATGCATCACACAAAGCAGGCATTTTGTACCAAGCAGTATCAGCTCTCTCTTCTTCCTCCATTCCAAAGTAATCAAGATGTTATCTTTAAAATTCCAATTCTGCGTCTGACTGCTTAGCTGGGTGGTAACACATGTGCCTACCATGCAGTGGACCCGGGTTCGATTCCCAGCTGGATTGGGGATTTTCTCCGCTCGTTGACTGGGTGCTGTGCTGTTCTCATCATACTCTCATCATCAGTGACACGCAAGTCGCCCAATGTCGCATCACCTGAAATACGACTTGCATCTCGGCTGCCGAACTTCCCCGGATGGGGCTTCCCAGCCTTCAATGCCACACAATCATTTGATTTCATTTTTCCAATTCTGTGGCGTTTTCCCCCTTTTTTTCTCTTTTTGCAATTGCTCAGAACATAAGGAAATAGCTCATGCAGTTGTACAACTGAAAATAAAGATTTTTTTCCCTAGACCAAAATATCTATAACTTGTAAGTTTTTTAAGAGGTCATTATGTAGTGGAAATTTTTCTTTACTGTAACTACATGAACTGATAAAAATCATCTGATATCTTCATAAAATTTTATAACTATAGATTTTTCAAGCTTGATATGACAAATGTAGCTTTGAGTGCCTACACCAGTGGCAATATCTTCATCCCCTGTGTGATATTTATTTTTTTGAAATTTCAATTCCAGCAGACTACCAGAAGCAGGTACTGCAGAATGATAAATCTCACAATCAAATGTGTAAATAAGTTATTAAGATGCTATGAAGTCCGTGAATTACTGACTCTTCTTTCTGAAGGAATACATTTGCTTTGGTAAATAATGAAAGGGTATTATGCAAGAAAAGACGATATAGCTTAGTTATCAGATCATTTAGAATAGGGCGCACTCTACATAAGAGAGAGTTGTTTACATTTTTTGAAGCTTTCTCACTGAAAAATTTTACAAGATGTTCCCCACTGTTCAGTTATACTTGCTGTTAACTGGAGCACAGATAGCCATCTTGTACAAACATACTTCAGTATTTTACAGGTTTTTGTGTCATATATATTTTGACAAAGTTTAAAAGTAGGCTGTCTATTTTAACTCTTTTGGAGAAAGTAGAAAATATCTATTACAAATTCTTCAGCGTCAAAATATTGTAGGCTTTTTGCACCTTTTTGTGCACCTAAATGAAGCAGGTGTTAGGAACACGACTGAATTCTTCTGTGTGGCTGAACTTTCTCCGAAATGGCAGCAACTCCTTTTATATATCCTACCATCGTATTTGCATCATAATGTGCAAATGAAATGCAGTTTTTCCAGGGAATTCCTTTTCTTAGCAGATCACCACTCAAGAGATTAAAAATTCCTTTGCCAGTATTTGAACTTGATTCCAGCAAGGATAGTATGGTGGACATCTTTCCCTGTTTCATATCAAGGTTGTTGTTGTGGTCTTCAGTCCTGAGACTGGTTTGATGCAGCTCTCCATGCTACTCTATCCTGTGCAAGCTTCTTCATCTCCCAGTACATCAAGGTAAGCAATGACAATTGGATTTAATTTCACATTTATAACATCTGTGCTACCATCAGTTGCAAGGGCAAAGATTTTTTTTTTTTTTTTTTTTAAATTCTTCTATTACATTAATATGTGTTCCATATGAAAAGGACTTATAACTGCAGTTATTTTAATTCTTCCACAACTGTATCTCTGCAGTCTGAGATTCACTGTACTAACACTTTGGTATTCCACAACATTACTGTCTGAATTTGGTACAGTATTTTCCTCACCTTCACTTGGAATATCTTGTGGACTGTTTAATTTCGCATTGCCATTTGTGTCAGGCTTTTCTTTACAGACACTGCTAACAGTTGACGGGGAAAAAATATCTAATTCCTTGCATTTTTAACAAACAACTAAAACTTTCCTTAGCAGCTAACACAGTGTTTTCGAATTCTAAATGAACGACTATTACCACTAAACATAACATAACAGTTACAGAAAATATCAGCGGTCTATACACAATACATGCGCACTAAACAGAAATATGCTGATCACTGGAAACATCACATGAAACTCAAAGGGGATTAACTGATTTTTTTGTAGAGTCACTCATTTGAATAAAAAATTTCAGAGAGCACAGGGTTCCTATTTATTAAGTACCGTAATTGTTTTTCGTTATTATTTATTACGTAATTTTTGTTCTCTTATGTAAATATCATGGAATTATGTTCTGAATGTATGCGTGTATTATCGCCCCCTAGTACGCATGCACAGATTCACAGGTGGTTACAAGTTTCGCATGCTGATGACATGTCTAGCAATGTTCTTAGTTCCACCGCTAGATGGCTGATGCACTGAAAAGAAATCATTACAATATACAAAAAAATTTATTAGCATACATCTGGCGGAAAGCAAACAGTATTTTTCTGATTTTTTTAAAAACATGGAATCGATAATGTCCATTTCCGCAATTTTTTAATATCTCTCCATAGCTCTGTAATGAAGGTGATAAATCTGTAATAATTACAGACAAACCATAATAGTTGGCAACTATAGAAAATATTTATACCCACTGAAGATAGAAAGAAATCACCATCTCTCCCACATCTGAAAAGACGTAGATGCACCACTGCATTACAGAAATGGTTCACAGAAGAATGTCCCTCTATGAATGTAAAAACTGTGATCTGCCTATAAAATTTACTGTTTCATAAATTTTTTTATGTACTGAAAACTGCAACTGTTAGCTGGTGGTTTCAAAATTTCAATCCTTTCAATTTTGTTAGTTTTGTGGCCAGGAAAAAGTTTTTTGGCATTCAGTTTTGTATGTTCTGTTTCCACACATTCCCATGAATGTCACTAATTATGTTTAAGGCACTAAATTTGTCAATCTGAGATAATGGCGATTTCAAAATCTATTCCTGTCAGGCTCATTGCACTCGAACTCACGAGTCTCAGAATTGGGATCAATGGAGGGTTAGTGCCTATAGAGGACTCATGTTAGAAAAGTGGTGCATTGTGTTTATAGGAAATGATATTGAATGCTGCTGTAGAAGCACCACAGGTGACAAGTTACTGTAGAGATTTTTCTAAGCAGAAAGAATATTTAAAAAGCAACATTAGGTGGGCGCATTTGGATAGTAGCTGTCCATTTAAAGCCAGAAATTGAGAGTTACAACAGTCTGTGAACCCATCGCTGAGACAGGATAAGCGAGTGTGGTCCAAGCATGCAGCAGTCCGAGAGACTGTAGAGACAGTGAGATGATGACATGCGATATGTCTGCTGAGTGGACAATCCAGCTGGCTTCTAAGACAAGAAGTACTAGGCTGGAGGTGTGGTGCAACTTCATGGTCGCACTCCGTGATCACCCACACCATTCACGCATGCTGATGCTGGTTACTTGAATCACATGATGTCCACCACATTAAAATCTAAATTCTCAACTCTTATTTCTACTGCTGAGTGGTCTTGTAAAACTTCAGGACAAATGGCCGGGATAAAGTATACTGATGCAGAAATGGCTATGGAGTTGTTTGCTGTTGGTATTGAGCAGATGTTGCAGTTCTACATTCATAGAGAGTTGATTGCAGCACCATGACACAATAACGAAAATTATGTCAACTTCTTAGAAAAGGTTGGAACGTTTTCATGGACATGATGGCAGAAAGAAGAACATACAGCTGAGAGAACATGGTGGTAGGCCCTTGTGAATGATGCATGGCCATGGTTGGCAGCCAAACTCACAAAATGTGTAATGTGATGGTAGTCATTGTGAGGAGGGGGAATATGGCAATAATCAAATTCCACAAACGCTGTTAAGCTAAATATTGACTCAGTACAGGATCAGATTGAGACAACAATGAAGTCTGAGGTCCCAACATTTATATTAAATATTGAAGAAGAACTCACCAGTTTGAGAGCTAAAGAAGTGTGGAATGGTGACATCAAGTTTGCGCTTGGTAGGGTATAATAGGGGTGCATGGATACAAGAAGACCACCTGCAGTCCAGGTAGCGAAGCAGATGAGGTGTTCGAATGAACCATGCCTGGATGATGCCATGGTTGCACTTGGCAAGCAGAGACAGGAGGATTACACAGCGAATGCCTTGTGTGCAGCAACTGGTGAACTCCTTGATAGCAGTTCAAGATATCCTGGCATTTTTGATAAGATCTAGGTGGATGACATTTTAGGTAATGCAAGGTTATTCTGTGAACAAGAACACAATGCAGAAGGAAAAAAAGGAAATAAAAGAACATTTAGTTGTAAAAGTATGGAAGCTTTGGTACTACTTGGTTTTACGCAAATCTGCTGCAAAAGAATGATAATAAAACTGAAGACATTGTGTTCAGTCTGAATTCTCCAAGTCGTGATAACAAAACAGTCAAATGATTAGGATTTCACATAGATCAAAAGCACAGCTGGGACACCCACACAGACGAATTATGTGACAGACTAGCACGTGCCATGTATCTGCTGTACAAGCTGAAGAGCAGTGTCAGTTCAGAACTTCTATGATATGCACATTTTTCGTTCTTCCATTCCCACATGAGTTACATGATACTATTATGGGGCAATTCTGTAGGGCTCAAAGTTAGTGATACATGATAAAAGAAAGATTTATGTTGCAATTCAGGAATTAGCCCATATGGGTCATGCCAAAATTATTTTAGAAACTAAACATAACGACAGTGTATATTTACAACTGCATTGTCTTTTTTAAAGAGAATCTAAGTAAATTTGACCCAAGGCAGACAGTTCATGACCCTAACACAAGAAGTGGACATACAGTTAATGTGCCATATGCTATGCTTGCAAAAACTTATAACACTTAAAATAACCTGGTCCTATTTCAAGAAATTACCTGAAAATGCCTATGGGGTGCCAGTAAATGTAGTCTTTCGAAATGGATGAAAAGTAAAGTAATTTACTCTCCTTAAGAGTTTCTTGAGTGTGTGTTAAATGACCCAAATTTTTTGTCAGAACGAACAATAACTTAACTACAAACTTTACATGTGCCACATTCTGAAA
The DNA here is from genome assembly GCF_021461395.2 of Schistocerca americana. Taxonomy (NCBI): domain Eukaryota; kingdom Metazoa; phylum Arthropoda; class Insecta; order Orthoptera; family Acrididae; genus Schistocerca; species Schistocerca americana. Next base: position 176,623,546 of record NC_060120.1, read on the forward strand.
CTATTTTAGTACTGTTTCATATTCTTACTGTTTATTATCTGTTTGATTAATTACTATCTTTGTCATTCACTTAACTATGTAGTTAATTTATCTTGTAATTGCTCTGTTAGGAAACTTTTTGTTGTTGGTGGCATTTATTTAAATATATGTAGTGTATCTATCTTGGATTATTTTATTATAGTTATTGACATTTGACCAACTTTATATTAATATTGTTGTTATTATTTTTGTTTTAACTTGCATTTACTTGCAATTGCAAGAACATGTGCTCGAAGGTCAAATAAAACATTTGTATTTGTATTTGGTCTATGAAATAGAACTTGTTTCTAAAGTAGAGGACTTGGAAGTTGGTAAAGCGGAACAGTTAAAATGTGCAGAAGTGTCTGTGGAGGCAAGCGGCAGATTTACAGATTTGTATTAGATGAGAAATTTGAATAGCAATCACTCTTCATGTTAGATAATAATGCTACATTCCTTCCAGATGCACAGGAAGAGTGGTGCAAAGTGCAGCATGTATGTGACATATTGCTTCATGGTAGGATGCTTACAGAGTTCCGTTGTTTGTCCTTGAAGAGAGTACAAACAGAAAATTCTCCAGTCAAGCCAGGTTTTGATCATAAAGCAGTAACTAAAGATTTATTGCATGAAGAGGCTCTAGTACCCAGTAATAGTAACATCAGTCTTATTATACACTGAAGCACCAAAGAAACTGGTATGAGCATGTTTATTTAAATATATAGATATTTAAACCGGCAGAAGACGGCGCTGCAGTTGTCAATCCCTATATAAGACAACAAGTGTCTGTCACAGTTGTTAGATTGGTTACTGCTGCTACAATTGCAGATTATCAACATTTAAGTGGTTTGAATGTGCTATTGTAGTCCGCGCACGAGCAATGAACATAGCTTTTCTGAGGCAGTGACGAAGTGGGGATTTTCCCATATGGCCATTTCATGAGTGTACCATGAATATCAGGAATACAATAAAACATCAAATCTCTGACATTGCTGTGGCCGGATAAGGATCCTGCAAGAATGGGATAAACAATGACTGAAGAGAATCGTTCAGCATGACAGAAGTGTAACCCTTCAGCAAATTGCTACAGATTTCAATGCTGTGCCATCAACATATGTGGGCATGCTTTACACCTCACCTGGGCCCATCAACACCAACATTGGATTGTTGATGACAGAAACATATTGCCTGATCAGACAAATCTCGTTTCAAACTGTATCGAGTGGTCGGATGAGTAGGGTATGGAGACAACCTTGTGAATCCATGGACCCTGCATGTCAGCAGGGGACTGTTCATGCTAGTGGAGGTTCTGTAATGGTGTGGGGTGTGTGCAGTTAGAGTGATATCGGGCCGCTGATACGTCTAGATATGACTCTGACAGGTGACACGTACATAAGCATCGTGCCTGTTCACCTGCATTGTGCATTCCGCAGACTTGGTCAATTCCAGTAGAACAATGTGACGCCCCACACATCCAGAATTACAACAGAGCGGCTCCAGGAACACTCTTTTGAGTTTAAACACTTCTGCTGGCCACCAAACTCCTCAGACATGAACATTATTGAGCATACCTGGGATGCCTTGCAATGAGCTGTTCAGAAGAGATCTCCATACCCTTGTATTCTTACGGATTTATGGACTGCCCTGCAGGATTCATGGTGTCAATTCCCTCCAGCACTACTTCAGACATTAGTCGAGTCCATGCCACATCGTCTTGCAGCACATCTGCGTGCTCGCAGGAAACCTACATAATATTAGACAGGTGTACCAGTTTCTTTCACTCTTCAGTGTAGTTGCAAGAGTAGGTAGTGTAGATTTGCAATTATTAATAGACAGTGGTTTGGAAATTTTTGCTACTTCAGTAGAATATTTTGAAGAATTGCCAAACAAAACAGAAATGGTAGTTTTCACTGTGTCAACTGTAAATATTTTTGGAGCAACAGGGAAACTGTCTAAAGCTATCAGGCAAGAAGTGATGCTGCCTTTGCAGTTTCATAATGTCTTGATGGAACATCAGTTTTTAATTACTCAGTAGCTTAGTGCAAAAATGATCATAAATGTACATTTGTTAAATCATTATTGTTGTAAACCAGATTGTGAAGCTGCAGTATGAGCAACACATATAATGGTGCCTTTCATAAGATGAAAGGAAAAATGTTCGGGTACCTCAGGAGTTGGACTGCACTGAAGAATTGAACAGTGAGAACAGGATCAGAAGGATTAGTTTGTATGGGCTTAGAAATGAAAGGAAAACCGCTAAAGTAATCATAAGTCATCCTCGGGTGAATGAATAGGAAACAGTTGATGTAGAGTTAAGAGAAAGAATTCCCATCGATGAAGAGGTACCTTAATGAAAAAGCGTAAAGGGTTTCTTTGGCTATGGGAAACTTTACAGTTGGACAATTGTGCGGGCTTCAACTGCATAGAACAATTCTTCTTTTCTCTGTTCTACTCTCTTTCATGGAATATTTTCTTTCTATTATCTATGCAATAATGAATTTTCTGTTAAGTTTTGTTACTGATGATGTAGTTGAGGGCCTGATAAATTTAAAGAATAAATGGTGTTAGGACAAAATTTTGTGGAATATGTGCAAGCATAAAGTGCTCATAGTGCCAAGTGATTGTAAGCAAGGTGTTTGAATATTGGCAGTAGGTCAGATCACCTAAGATGTAAGCTGATAGAGTATTGGCTGATTTTTTTAAATGGCTGTAGCAACCCCAAGTGACCTCTGATATGAACAAGGTTGGAAGTATAGCAGTTAAGAATTGGTGCAAAATCTTTCACTTGAAAAAGAAACGAGGCAATAAACTGAGGTAAAAGAATAACGTTTCTAGTTTTTGCGACCTAATACTGTTGCTGGCAATACTGAAACATCTGTTCTGAAATCAACTAAAAATTGAAGACGTATTGCAATCCATTGTGAATAGGCTGCGAGATGACTTAGCCTTCTCACTCTGTGCTATGACAAGAGTAGCATACTAGTTTTCCATCTGAACATTTGTGGAGTGTTGAGAAATAAATGAACATAGGGGTGTGTATTTTTCCACTTTCTATCTGAATTTATAATGATACAAGCACATGGAATGTTTCTGTGTATGCCACGGTGATTTAAATCTGCTTATTGATCATGTCCCAGTTCATAGTTTGTGAGTCTGTGTCATTAGTTCCAACAGCAGTCTTTCTAGGTGGGATAGTCTCATTACGAGATGGAGGCAAAACAGTTTCCATACATATACACAAATTGACTGTGTGTCATAATCTCTAAGATTTAGTTGGCCACAGAAGCCATTGCTTTGAGATTTTCATCTTGACTAGCTGCTAGTGTAGGTTGTGCATTAGTTGATAGTTGTTGAAGAAATATAGTTCTTCAAAAATCGTCAGTTACTTGCATTCTGGCGAATAAATCTGCTATAAGACGTGTTTTAACTATGTGTAAGTGGAAGCTGATAATGGTTTACTCACGAAATTTGAAATCAGCTCACCAACTTTGCAATCACACAGTCCCAAAACGAAGTGATATTTCGCCATCTCATTGCTAATATTTTCAGTAATAAAGTGGGACTCCAACTGCAAAAACCACCTTTTTTTGCCAGAAAGGTGGTATTTTTACTACCACGCATGATATTTCAATACTGGTGTCACTTTATGATGAGTTTGTCATTAAATAACATATTTAAACTGCCACAGTAAAATTGAAATAATGATTGGAGTGATTCTTGTGTTGCCACTATCGCTCTGGGGTTGCCAGTTGTGGTTTCTAGTAAAAATAATTATCGATTTTGCACCACACAAATGAAACTGCCAAGAATACACTTATAACTTTGTTATTTGGAAATGACACACAGAGATAAACAAAAGAATAATTACTCCAATGTGTATTCATAAATTTAGCAGAGTTTCAATTTCACTGTGTCCCTTACAGCCACAGTATATTTAGTTATGCAAAGAGTCTTCATTATCTTAACGCTGTTCTTATTTATCAGTTTCATAAATGACAAATACAATTATGGAATAAAATAAAAGGAATGAATAAGGCATGTTTAGAGATACTCCCCTATGTATGTTAGTGTTTATATATATATAAGAGAATGGACTAAGCAGCCATGAGTACTAGTGATACATCTATAGGAGTGTTACATTTAGAATAAATAAGAAAATGGACTAAGCAGCCTTGAGCTCTAGTGTAGGTTAAAATCAGGGTGGAGGTGGTTATGAAGGAAGTGTGATATTGGGAAATTCCATAGGTTTATTCCCAAAGTTTGAAACACCAAGGAAAGTGGAGTTGTGTTTTAGTCTTTGGTTACGAAGGTTGCAAATAAAATGGGAAGATTTCCAATTTTTCAAGATTAGGGTGAATAAAATCATGGAAGATAAGTAGCAAAAAGTAGACTGGGTATGGGACACAAGAAACTATTGCCATGTGGATCAGCAACTGCTGATATTAGGGTATCAATCATCATGTCCAGAAATGGGTGACATTCTACCCACAAGCCTTTCCACTCCCAAAGTAGTACTCTGCTACCAACCCAAACTACACAACATCCTGGTTCATCCCTATGCCAATCTCATTGCCAATCCATTGCTGGAAAGCTCTAGATGCAAGACCTGCCTGATTTACCCATTCAGCACACTGTGCTCCAGCCCTGTCACAGGCTTATTCTATTGTATTAGAGACAGGGATACCCGTGAAAGGAGTCATGGCAAACCAGTTGTGCTGCAGTTTCTGCATGGCATTTTATGTTGGTATGACCGCCACCAGCTGTCCAACAGAATGAAAGGCCACCACCAAACCATAGCCAACCCCCACAGGGGGCTCATGGTCATTTTGTGAGAACATGCGTAGCATACACAGGGTGCTGAGCTAGTGCTGCCTGTTCTTCCTTCTAAGGCTGCATTGCTTTCACCGTGCCCCTCCCTACCCATCCTCACTCCTTTCCCATTGCCCCCTACTTCCTACTTCCCCTCTCATGGTACTCTGGTTTATGTTGACCTGGTTATCTACCTGCTTTCCTGTATTCCTTGCGATTTTACTCCTCTTGCCTGTTCTCTTTCATTCTTTTTTGTCCCCCTTGGGGTTGACCATTTTTGTACCTGGTGCACTACCACTTGGTAGCATCTGCTGAGTGCCAGATCCAAGGCACGATTCTACGGGCCTCTGTGTGGACCCTTTCCCATGGCTTACGGTTTTCTCCCTCCAAAATGCGGGTTATGCATTTCTGCCATCGACCCACAGTACAACCCGATCCAGAACATTATTTAGGCACCCAGCGCCTAGATTTTGTAGCACAGTCTTGGGGCTTCTTTTTGATAAAAAGCTGATGTGGCTGCTCCATATTCGCCACTTGAAGACTACATGCACACAGAAGCTTAATGCTCTCCGCTTCCTGGCCCACACATCTTGGGGTGCAGACCATTCTACTCTTCCCCATCTTGACTGTGCTCTGGTTTTGTCCAGACTATATTATAGTTGTCAAGTTTATGGCTCAGCAGTTCCTTACACTCTGAAACTACTTGACCCTGTTCATCATTATGGGATGCATCTGGCTGCCGGTACCTTTCTCACTAGTCCCATCAACAATCTCATTGCAGAAGTGGGGATTGCTCCTCTACAAATATGAGTCATCTACTGGTTTTCTTAAACAATCAGCATCTGACAGTTCCCTGGCCATCCTATGTACCCTGTCCTTTGCAAATGAGGGATATCTCCATTTTGACTTGCTGGAAACTGCCCTATGTACTTCCTTCTGCACCCCCTAAGATAGTGCCTTGACCATGGATTAAAACTGAACTCTTCTAGGGTCCTAAGGTCTCCATCGCCCCTATGATATTCATGTGTTCTATGTTCTATCCTTGAAGAGTTCCAGGGTGCTACTATCTTTTACACTGATGGTTATAAAACAACTGATAAGGCAGGATATGCTTCTACATCTCCTACTGGCAAGGAAGAACATTTACTCCTGGGATCATGCAATGTGTTCACAGCAGTGTGGTTGTGGAGCGAGACTGATGGTATCCCATATACTGGTGGAATGTCCCACTCTTTTGGCCCTTTGTACCAAGTATATCTCTCCAGATTGCTTGTCTTTAATATTAGCAGACAATTCAGAAATGGTTGAACTAGTCCTCAGTTTCCTTTGTGAAAGTGGTTTTTATTTTCAGTTAAGAGGTTTTGCTTTCCTCCAGGAGCAGGGGCAGAGTGGTTGTGGTTGGGGCCTCTCTTCATGTTTTCTGGGTTGGGACCCATGACCACTCCCCGTTCACAGGGTGCTCTTTTATCCCCCCCTTTTTTTTCCAGTTTCAGCTTTGGCCTACCTTTCTGTGCCTTTTACAGTGTGTGTTTTTAGCTTCCTCACTTTATGGTTTGACCCTTCTGCCTGGATCTGCCCAGTTTTAGCAGACACCCCCATCTTCAGTATGTAACTTCTGAATAGTGGGACTGATGAACTTGCCATTTAGTCCCTCCCTCAATCAATCAATCAAGCTGTAGCCAAGAGAGTTGACCATCGTGTGGTGGAACATGCCGCTGAATACAGTATGCTCAGCTTCAATGTCTACTTCACAAGCTGTTTCATCTGGATCCTTTACCATCGCACCAGCCTCTCTGAACCACGCTTGCCAAATGGATCATATCCCTAGAAGACCTTGATGCAAGACCTGCCTGATTTACTAACCTAGCACATTCTACTCCAGTCCTATCAAAAACTTATTTTATTGTATTAGAGACAGGGCTACCTGTGAAAGCAGCCATGCCATACACTAGCTGTGCTGCAGTTTCTATGTAGTATTTCATGTGGGTGTGACCGACAACCAGCTGTCTAACAGAATGAATAGCCAAGCTGTGGCCCAAACAGAGTTGACCACTGTGTGGCAAAACACACCACTGAGCACAATATCCTCAAGTTCAATCGCTGCTTCATACCCTGTGCCATCTGGATCCTTTCTTACAGTGCCTCTGCATCTCTGAACCACACATAAGGACATTAGCCTTGCAATAAATCCTTCACTCCTATATTCCTCCTGGCCTAAATCTTCGCTAACCCACTGCACCCACACCCTCAACCCAACTGCCTCCCCCTCCTTTGTACTGTTATCATCGCTCCAATTACACATCCATGTCATCACCATTGTGATCCGCGCAACTCACCAGCTACAGTGCTCGTGTGTCGCGTTCAGAGCCTGTATAACTGCTGCCTTGCCCTCCTGCACTCTGAGACCACATGCCAGCTGCATCCATCCGAGCTGCCAGCTAACCTTTTCCAACTCCTCTTCCCACTTCCCATCTCCTTCTCCCTGTACCCACCCCACCCCACCCTACACAATCTCTCACCCCAATCCAAATGCTGAAAAGAAATTTGGCATTGTATATTCAGCTGGTACACTGTAGCTGTGTGTGTATGTGCATATTTATGTCTTCTAACTTTTCTGAAAGTGTTAAAGAATCTGTCTAAATACCACCAAGTTTTCATTCTTTCTTTGTGTGCTCGTTCACACCTCAATGGTTCTACTATCTGGTAAGTGGTCTCCTTTACTGCCAAATTATTTGTGAGGTTTGTTTGGCATGAACTGGGTAAACCTACATCTTGGTTCCCTTGGACAGCAGGGGCTACTTTCCAAGAACTTGGAGAATATTTCAAAAATAAGAGTGAAATCTTCAGCAGGTGTGCATTGATTTCTCATCAAAATGGAAAAATCTGATAAATTTGTGAAATCTATCTCTATCTTGCCATTTTATCCCTGATGAAATTAAGCCACCATCCCAAGAATATGATCAAAGGTTATCAGCTGAAACACCTTCAGCACAAACAGTGCACATCTGGTGTACATGATAGTAACCATTGCCCCCAATTCTACCAATAACATGATCCATGTGGTCTTTTTTTTTTAAATTAATTATAAGTATTTAATACTGTGTGTCTTTAATGATACAATGTACTATTCATTGAAAAGATGTTGGAAGTCACTAACAATGGAGTCATTCACTCAATGGCATGCATTTGCAACGTTTCTTCCTCTCTCCTTCAGAATGCACAAAGCATCCTTCCTTCCAGGCAAAGGCAAGTTACTGATGTTCAATTCCATTTTATTTCTAATGGCCATCTTCACTGCTGGGGTAGTTTACTCCTGGGACTGTTGCACAGACAGCTGAGATGGCGGCACATCTACTCTGATCTCACTACTTTCATCGTCAGTTGTCTCTGGCAGAAAATCCTCATCTGAATATGATAAGTCACTTTCTGATTCAGTACCCGGCTTCTACAAAATATACAAAACCTTTTCAATTGTAAGAACATGCTGATGGGATGTAATTCAAACACCCATCACCTGCTATAGGAAAAAACGAAAAGAAAAACACCTTGCACCTGATAAGTCAAATAACAACAGCAGCACTTGAAATATGGCTGGAATGTTACATGACAATGTCCAGAAAGTAAACATTTGTGTCTATGCTTGTATCATCATTTCAGGCATTGATTGTTGACTGAAGAAAAATTCATTATAAGTAACTTTGTAATTATGGATACAGCAGGAGTTATGCCAGGTGTCAACTGGCTCCTCCTGCTTTTCTAAATATACTTCACAAAATTACCATGAAACTGTGACATATCAGTAAACTGCAGTACACTGTAATCACAAGTAGAAGGAATTTTGATGGAAGAATGTTAAAACCACGATTTGTTATAGCACAAATAAAAGTTGAAAGATGACTTTTGACCCCTTTCATTTTTATAGTGTTAATGAATGGTACAAAAAAGTATCCTCTGCCAGGGACTTTTCAGTCATTTTGGCAGCATAGATTCATGTAATTCAGGTCTAGCTATACCTAAAAAGAGATAGTAGCTGTGTGTGTGTGTGTGTGTGTGTGTGTGTGTGTGTTTGTGTGTGTGCGTGTGTGTGTGTGTGTGTGTGTGTGTGTGTGTGTGTGTGTGTGTGTGTGTGTGTTTCACAGCTATGTTACAGAAACATTACCTTTTCATTAGGGATTTCTTGTATTATGTAAATTCTGCCAAAAGGACTGATGCGCTTTCCAGTTCCAGATTCCAAGAAAATGGAAAATATAGGTGATAGGAAATGTTTCTTTATTATTTCTATTTTTTAAATGTATTTCTGTCTTAAATCTTGTAAAAACCTGTTTACAACTTTTGTGTTGAAATATTAACTTTGTTCCTAAACTCTGGACAAGGATAAAAATTTCTTAGTCAGCTGTTGTTTCATCTTTCTTTCTTTTCTTTTCTTTTCTTTCCTTAACCTAGGAATGTGTTTCCTAGTGAAATTCTCATGGCTGGTTTCTGCACTGAAAACACTTTTTCAGATTAAATGGCACAGAATAAAAGTAGATACGAAACAAGCTAGCATTTTTGTTTGCATGTTATGATAGGAAACAAGGTTTCTAAGTTCAGAGTATTTCGAATTTAAATTCTTCTGTAACATGTCTGTATGTGAAGATACAATGCTACTTTGATACCAATATGGACGTGAATGTATTTCAAACATGCTGTTTGGCTCTGACTCAACATTCAGTGTCGTTTTACACAAACTCTTACAATTTATTCTTCTCTTTTTTTTCTTTTTTTGGTGCCCTTATATACAATTATCTCTGTCACACTGAGCGATGTGATTAAAAGTGAAATATACATTTGTCTTTTTCTGTTGCTCATTTGATTGTATGTAGGATTTTTGAGTTTAGCTTGCTTATCAGTGATCATTACAATTTTTTGTAGTCACAGGCATCCCTATGAACACTATTTATTAAAGGAACCTCGAATGGCTGTATCTCATATTATTCATGGATTATAATGGCTATCCATTCACCCATTCTGGAGCCCTATATCCAGCCAATGCCAGGTCAGTACTTGTATGATACTCCTCCTATTTCACCGAGAACCAACTATACCTGTATATAGGCTGTTATTACGATGGCATCACCAAACTCAAAGCCATTTTAAAGCTACTACCAGCTCCCCCCACCTCTCTCTTCCTCTTCTCCAAATTGTGTAACTGAGGTGGGACATGGGAATGAGCTCGGTACTTAGCTAAGTTGATGTGACAATGGATCTGTCATTAATCCACAAGATGAATTCCATCCAGTGTTGGCATGCTTCCCCGTGTCCTGGAAGCAGGCACTTCTACATCTACATGATTACTTTGCTATTCACAATTAAGTGCCTGGCAGAGGGTTCAATGAATCACCTTCAAGCTGTTTGTCTACCACTCCACTCTTGAACGGCGCGCGGGAAAAATGAGCACTTAAATTTTTCTGCGCGAACCCTGATTTCTCTTATTTTATCATGATGATCATTTCTCCCTGTGTAGGTGGGTGCCAAAAGAATATTTTCGCAACTGAAGGAGAAAACTGGCGATTGAAATTTCATGAGGAGATCCTGTCACAATGAAAAACACCTATGTCTTAACGATTGCCACTCCAATTTACATATCATGTCTGTGGTACTATCTCCCCTATTTCGCAATAACACAAAATGAGCCACCTTCTTTGAACTTTTTCGATGTCATCTGTCAGTCCCACCTGATGCAGATCCCACACTGCACAGCAATACTCCAGAATAGGGCGGACAAGTGTAATTTAAGCAGTCTTTTTAGATCTGTTGCATCTTCTAAGTGTTCTACCCACAACATTATCTATGTGATTGTGCTGATTTATGTTATTTGTAATTGTAATCCCTAAGTATTTCGTTGAATTTACAGCCTTCAGATTTGTGCGACTTATCATGTAATCGAAATTTAGTGGACTTCTTTTAGTACTCATGTGAATAACTTCACACTTTTCTTTATTCAGTGTCAATTGCCACTTTTCACACCACACAGATATCTTATCTAAATCATTTTTAAATTCGTTTTGGTCATCTGATGACTTTACAAGACAGTAAGTGACAGCATCATCTTCAAACAATCTGAGACAGCTACTCAGATTGTCTCCTATGTCATTAATATAGATCAGGAACAATAGAGGGCCTATAACACTTCCTTGTAGAATGCCGGATATTACTTCTGTTGTACTCGATGACTTTCCATCTATTACTACGAACTGTGACCTTTCTGACAGGAAAACACGAACCCAGTCATGCAACTGAGGCGATATTCCATAGGCACACAGTTTGGTTAGAAGGCATTTGTGAGGAACAGTGGCGAACGCCTTCTGGAAATCTAAAAATGTGGAATCAATTTAACATCCCCTGTTGATAGCACTCATTACTTCATGAGTATGAAGAGCTAGTTGTGTTTCATAACAACTATGTTTCCTGAATCCGTGCTGACTATGTGTCAATAAATAGTTTTCTTCAAGGTACTTCATAATGTTAGAATACAGTATATGTTCCAAAACCCTACTGCAAATTGACGTTAGTGATATGGGCCTGTAATTCAGCGGATTACTCCTACTTCCCTTTTTGGGTACTGGGGGTGTGACTTGAGCAATTTTCCATTCTTTAGGTACAGATCTTTCTGTAAGCGAGCGGTCGTGTAAAATTGCTAAATATGGAGCTATTTTACCAGCATACTCTGATAGGACCTGACTGGTATACAATCTGGACTGGTGGTTTACCTTTATTAAAAAATTTAAGCTGCTTTGCTACACCGATGATATCTACTTCTATGTTTCTCATCCTGGCAGTTGTTCTTGATTGGAATTCAGGAATATTTACTTCATCTTCTTTGGAGAAGGAGTTTTGGAAAACTGTATTTAATAACTCTGCTTTAGTGGCACTGTCATCAGTGACTTCACCATTGTTAACACGCAGTTAAGGTATTAATTGCAGCTTGCCACTGGTGTGCTTTCTATATGACCAGAATCTCTTTGGGTTTCCTGCCAGATTCCGAGACAGAGTTTCATTGTAGAAATTATTAAAAGCATCTTGCATGGAAGCACGTGCTACATTTAGAACTTCTTCAAAACTTTGCCAATCTTGGGTATTTTGCATTCTTTTAAATTTGACATGCTTTTTTCATTGCTTCTGCAACAGCGATCTGACCCATTTTGTTTACCATGGGGGATCAGTACCATCACTTATTAATTTATGCGGTATATATCTCAATTGCTGTCAATACTATCTCTTTGAAATCATTCCACATCTTTTCTACGCTTACGTGATCAGATTTGAAGGAATGGAGACTGTCTCTTAAAAAGGCATTAAGAGCATTTTTTTCAGCTTTTTTATATAGATGTACTTTGCATTCATTTTTGATGGTCGTGGGTGTTAAGCTATTCAGCCTAGCACCAACTGCCTTATGGTCGCTAATCCCTCTATTCGTCATGATACTCACTATTTGTCCAGGATTATTTGTTGCGAAGAGGTCAAGTATGCTTTCGCAACCATTTACGCTTTTTGTGTGGCCTCATGAACTAATTGTTCAAAATAATTATCAGAGAAAGCATTCAGTACAATTTTGGATGATGTTTCATGCCTGCCGCCGGATTTAAACTTATAATTTTTCAGCATATCAAGGGTAGATTGAAGTCACCACCAACTATAATTGTATGAGTGGGGTACATATTTGAAATGAGACTCAGGGTTTCTTTGAACTGTTCAGAAACTATATCTTCTGAGGCGGAGGGTCGGTAAATCGATCCAATTAATAGTTTAGTCCGATTGTCAAGTATAACCTCTACCCATACTATTCTGCAGGAACTATCTAATTCAATTTCACTACAAGGTAAATTACTTCTAACAGCAATAAGTACTCCACCACCAACTGTATTTAATCTATCCTTTCTGAACACTGTTACGTTGTCTGAAAAAGTTTTAGCTGAACTTATTTGCGGCTTTAGCCAGCTTTCCATACCTATAACAATCTGAGCTTCAGGGCTTTCTACTAGGGCATGGAGCTCTGGTTCTTTCCCAACACAGCTACGACAATTGACAACTACAATACTGATCATTTCTACAACTACCTTACTGTGTTTTACCTGCACCCCTTTAGACGGATGACCTTTCTGTGGTTTCCTGAGACCCTCTAGCCTAAAAAACTGCCCAGTCCCTTCCATATAGCACCTGCTACCCGTATAGCTGCTTCCTGTGTGTATCAGACTCCTGACCTATTAAGCAGAACCCAGAAACCCACCACCAAATGGAGCAAGTCAAGGAATCTGCAGCCTACATGATCACAGAACCGCCTGAGCCTCTGATTCAGACCCTCCACTCAGCTCTGCACCAAAGGACCACAGTCAGTTCTGTTGACAATGCTGCAGATGGTGAGCTCTGCCTTAATCTTGCCAGCAAGACTAGCAGTCTGTACCATTTTTGCTAGCCGCCCGAAACCAAAGAGACTCTCCTCCAATCCAAAGCGACACACGTTATTGGTACCGACATGGGCCACCACCTGCAGTTGGCAGCACCACCCTGTAGCACCCTTTCCACATCCGGGATGACTCTCCATCCCCCAGTATACAAATGGAATGCACACTGGATTCCTTCCCCTCCTTGAGCTCTCAACTACCAGCAAACCCACTCTCTGTGAATGCCTAGACCTTGTGGGCCAAGAAGCTTCCTCTAGAACAGGGTGGATGACTGCATCCAGCTCAGAGACTTCGTCAGCCATAGATAACGCCTGAAACCTGTTCATCAAATGAACCGAGGAGGCCCTACGATCGGCCCCTCGGAAAGTCTTTTGTTATGTGCCAGACGTTGGGATGACTGCCCACTCAACCGCGGGTGAGGGGTCAACCTCAGTGCAGGCAGTACCCGGAGCGGCCACAGCAGTGGACCGATCAGGGGACATGTGGGTTGTGCTCGACGTCCCTCGCAACCCTGCATCCGATCCCCCACAGTGACCTAGTAGATAGTGTCAGAAGTTCCATGCGGCTTTTTGCGGATGATGCTGTAGTATACAGAGAAGTTGTAGCATTAGAAAATTGTAGCGAAATGCAGGAAGATCTGCAGCGGATAGGCACTTGGTGCAGGGAGTGGCAACTGACCCTTAACATAGACAAATGTAATGTATTGCGAATACATAGAAAGAAGGATCCTTTATTGTATGATTATATGATAGCGGAACAAACACTGGTAGCAGTTACTTCTGTAAAATATCTGGGAGTATGCGTGCGGAACGATTTGAAGTGGAATGATCACATAAAATTAATTGTTGGTAAGGCAGGTACCAGGTTGAGATTCATTGGGAGAGTCCTTAGAAAATGTAGTCCATCAACAAAGGAAGTGGCCTACAAAACACTTGTTTGACATATACTTGAGTACTGCTCATCAGTGTGGGATCCGTAACAAGTCAGGTTGACGGAGGAGATAGAGAAGATCCAAAGAAGAGTGGCACGTTTCGTCACAGGGTTATTTGGTAAGTGTGATAGTGTTACGGAGATGTTTAGCAAACTGAAGTGGCAGACTCTGCAAGAGAGGCGCTCTGCATCGCGGAGTAGCTTGCTGGCCAGGTTTCGAGAGGGTGCGTTTCTGGATGAGGTTGGTTGGTTGGTTTGGGGAAGGAGACCAGACAGCGTGGTCATCGGTCTCATCGGATTAGGGAAGGATTGGGAAGGAAGTCGGCCGTGCCCTTTCAGAGGAACCATCCCGGCATTTGCCTGGAGTGATCTTGATGAGGTATCGAATATATTGCTTCCCCCTACTTATACCCCCCGAGATCACGAAGGTAAAATTAGAGAGATTCGAGCGCGCACGGAGGCTTTCCGGCAGTCGTTCTTCCCACGAACCATATGCGACTGGAACAGGAAAGGGAGGTAATGACAGTGGCACGTAAAGTGCCCTCCGCCACACACTGTTGGGTGGCTTGCGGAGTATAAATGTAGATGTAGATGTAGTGATGCCCCTTGGCAGCAGACTCAAGCTGCTTAACGGAAACCAATGCTGCCTGGAGCTGTGAGCGAAGGGTCACCAATTCAGTTCTCATCTGTTCACAGCAATCACAGTGCCTATCCATTTCTGAAGTTGCTCCAGTTTGAAACTCGTAAAAATTTGTAATAAACCAAACGGTGTACTCGCCTTATTAGCAGAAGGAACTCGAGCAGCTCTGTCACTGACAGCCTAACCAACACTGTGCTGTTCTCAGCAAGACAAACAAAATCCTTTACGATACGATGGTAGATAGCAACGGCGGTACTCTACGCTACACTGTTATTAAAATAAAAGGTTGTTCCTAGTAAGCACTCAAACACGCAAGAAATTACAAAAGTATACTAGTAACTACACGGGTAACAGAAAATAAGTCACGCCAGTTTGAAGCTCATAAATATATGTAATAAACGAAATTGTGTACTCTCCTTATTAGCAGCAGGAACTCGAGCGGCTCTGTCACTGACGGTCTAACTTTAATGCGTCTGGGTATCTGGGTGGGTAACATACTGGTTATATACAACCTATTACATAACATTAGCTGGATATGCTTTGAGAGGCACAGTTGGAGGACACATTCATAATAAAATCCCAGTGAAGTTTAGATCTGAGCTGACAGGTTCAGCTACGAACTTGGCATTGAAATTGCCATCATTGTTGAATTGAGCAAGTACTTTACTATTACAAAGTGTTTTTAGTTACATTGGGACTTTTTACCCTGAGGGAAGATGGTGTCTAAGTATATCATTACAATGTAAGGTACAAACCTCTTATATCCCTTGACTCAACGGAAGCCAGAAGCAGATGTAAGGCAAGTCGCACAGCTGCTACATCAAATTCCAAAGATGATGACTTTTGACTAGAAAGTATGCTAGACACAAAAATAGCTGCACGAGTTACATCTGTTGCATTTAGATGACCAGGGGATGAAACACAAGCCAACTGCATAAATGTGGCTACATTTACATCTGAAAAATAATTTTCATTTCAAGCAAAAATTCTGTTAACCAATGTAAATGATTATTAGAATAGTGATAAACAACGTTTGCAAGAGTATCAAAGGAATAGATGACATGCATGAAACTTACCACAAAGTGGGGTGATCCCAGTGCTGTATTTTGCTAGCACCCTCGGTAGCATATTCCACAGTAAACCTATCAGAATATCTTTATTATTTTGTTGCTCATGTAACATAGCTTTGTTGAACACTAACATTCCTCTTGACAGAACTGGGTTTTTGCTTTGCTGAATAACATCCTTTATAAGAAAAAAATACTATAAAGAACATAAAACAAGGATTACTGTTGAATTTAAAATTTTGAAAACCAAGGTGAAACTTTTAATGATTTTTACACTTGGATAGTTTTTGAAGCAGGAAACTTGAAACATACCAAGAGACAGAAGCTTGCTTCATATTTAGTGAGAAGAAGGTGAGTCAGAATTCCTCCTGCATCATCTTCTTCATGCTCCAACCACAGTTGCAGCTAATAAAATAGCGAGTAACTAGTTTCAAAATTTCAATTACAAATGCAGACAGGTATTTATTAACATTTCAAGAAAAGCTCAATAGAGTTGAATGTAGTAAGCAACAATAACAATGTGGCTGCAGGACTATGAGATCAAAAGTACTCCTGCTTGTATTGTTTCAGAATAGCAATAACGTACAGGAATCGCTTGTAAGACAGTAACAAATAATTATCAGATCATAAACAATGTTTTATTAATGTGATGCTGAATGACACTTCTAACTCAACATTATATGTGTGTGTAGATTAAATTAAACAGCAAAGTCATTTATCATTTATCCACAACTTGTATCATGTTTGTGATAGATCTTTGCGTCTTATAAAAAAATAAGCCAGACAATTGCAAAGGAAAGACCATATGCACTTAATTCATTGAACTTTGCCCATTACTTTCAACATGACAAATAATGATCCATTGTTCACACAGTTTTATTTATTCCCTGTTGACTCAGAGTATTCAAGAATGTAATAAAAAGTGACACTGACAGAACCAGAGATAATGTTTTAATGTTGACAAAAAATGTATAAGCCTGGTCTAATTGTCTCACCATAAACTAATGGCAACATACTTCCTGTACTTGACAAATATTACAAAATGAACAACATCACAATAGTGGGATCCCTGCTGGCACCAGCTGTAGTATATTTCTTCATGAGGTATGCTGAGAAACAAGCTCCCAACTGCCTCCAGCTCCATTTGTCTTGTTTTCAGTAGTACAGTGACAATACTTTCTTGATATGACTTCATGGTGAAATAACTATGCAGCAATTTCAATGATCACCTGAATGTTGTATGTTCCAACATTAAATTGTTACAAATGGAATATATTCCTACTAAAACTCCTGACAGATTAAAACTATGAATGGGTCTATTACTTAAACCTGGACATTTGGCTTGAGGAGGAAGTTCGGGTCGGTTACACCAAACAACACTCCCATTTTGCAGTAGTTTGTTTATTCACCTGAACAAATCAAAGGCTTACAAAGAACTGATATGGTGGAACTGCACAAAGATAATGTTTAGCTTAGTTCAAAAACGATCGATGCTGGTGTCGACCTCATCAGTGCCACATAGTCCTCCCCCCTTAGTACGGACTACTCTTGAGAGGCCGGGGGGGTGACTATGGCGTCAGCAGGGGTGGTCCACGGGAGCCGGACCACGGTTAGCGCGACAGCGCCATCAGGGAGCTGTGGGGGTAGATGTCGTGAAGGAAGGTTCGGCCACCGAACCTGTAAGTTGTTGAAGTGCACCGGGCGTCGTACTGGGCGTGCTGGTCGTGCAGCAACAGGGAGGCCGGCGGTTTGCAGGTGCAACAGAGCAACGACGATGATGTCTCTGGTGGGTGTGGCAAACACACGAAGCATGTCCAGGTCGACGTCGGGCGGGAGGGGAACACATTTCACCAGGTGGCAGGGAATGGCAGAGGTTGTGTCATGAGCACCGGATAAAGGGAAACACATGAGTATTATAGAGATGTTGTGGATTATGTCTGGGGGCACAGGCACAAACACCTCGAGCGAGGGCACATTCAAATGGAGGGGCGTGAGAAACCTCGACAGAGCAAGGCAGGCAATGGGGGAGAGGTCGAAGGGACCGGCGAAGGGCCCAGCGGCGAGGGCGTGATCGTAGGTAAGCTTGATGTGGGGAGCATGTGATCACTCGATGGAATGCATGAGACCGGAGTAGAGGGTGAGGTCGGAGAAGAGCTTGACGATTGGAGCTGGAAGTCACTCGACTGAGTCTGTAAGTCTGACGTGGAGGGAGTGGTCAGAGCGTCGTGAGCCACGACATGGCGTGGTCATGGCCTGAAGGGGGGGTAGAAGCAGGCTCGACATGAGCAGGCTTAAGTCTGTTGAGAGAGACTGTAACAGCTGAATCTTTTATCTGGATGTCATAGGTGTTGGCTGAGCGCCAGAGAACTTGGTACGGGCCGGTATATAGAGGTTGGAGGGGAGCATGGACAGTGTCATCTCAGAGCATGACGTATTTGCAATTGTCCAGAGATTTCAGGACGTGAACCTTAGGGCGGGAGTGGCTGGCAGGCAGAGGAATATGGAGGTTGATGAAGTGGCATCTGACGCAGTCCACACAGGAAGGTAAGTCAGACTGAGGGAGAGAAGCGGAAGGGTTCACAAGTTTGCCAGGGAGAACGATGTTCTGGCCGTATACGAACTCGGCTATTGTGCCTTTGAGGTGTTCCTTATAGATTGCATGATTGTCGAGTAGCACAAGGGGAAGGGCCTCTGTCCATAGAGAGTCGTGGCATCGAAGAGATGCCTTGAAAGCGCAGTGCCAGCACTCAACTAGCCCGTTACTTTGCAGGTGATATGCTGTGGTATGGATGCGCCAGATGCCGCAGATGTTACTAACATCATTGAACAGAGCCGACTCAAACTGTCTGCCCTGGTCAGTCGTGATGATAGCTGGACATCCGAAACGTGATACCCATGACTTGACGACAGCTCAAGCAACAGTTTCTGCTGTAATATTGGGGAGGGGGACAGCCACGACCAATCGAGTTGTTTGGTTGATAGATGAGAGAACATAACGAAAGCCGTTAGAGGGGGTGGGAGAGGGCTGACAATGTCAATATGAATATGCTGGAAACGCCCAGGAGGGATCGAAAAGGCTCCGAGGGGGGATAAAGTGTGCTTGTGAACTTTGCAGCGTTGGCACGCAATGCAGGAGTCTGCCCATTGCTGGCAGTCCTTGTTGACATTTCTCCACACAAAGTACTCCGCAACGAGGCGGGCAGGTGCACGAACACTGGGGTGGGCTAAATTATGCAGTGCGTTGAAGAAAGCTCCACGGAGCATGGTTGGGATGAGGGGGCGTAACGTGCCCGTACCTTCGTCACACCAGATCTCACTACAAATGCCAGGGAAGGTGGTGCGGACGAAGAGTAGTGAAGAGGTAGAGTCTGAAATCAGGTTTTGTGTGTCCTCGTCAGCGGGTTGGAGGTTAGGCAGCTCAGAGAGGTCTAACAGTGAATGAACGGCGTCGACTCATGAAAGGAAATCAACAACTATATTGTCTGCACCCTTTATGTGTCTGACATCGGTAGTGAACTGAGATATGAAGTCCATGTATCTGAAGCGGTGAGTAGGCAGGTCAGCTGGCGGATTTGTAATGGCCGCAGCCAGGGGTTTGTGGTCTGTTAAAACATAGAAAGGGCGTCCGTCAACTTCAGTCTTAAAATCCTTGATCGCTTCATAGACCGCGAGCAACTCCCTGTCCAACACAGAATATTTTCGTTGTGCATTCGTGAGCTTGCACGAGGAGAACTGCAGAGGCCAAGTTTTGCCGTCGATTGCAGTATCGCTCACGTCTGTGGTGACGAAATGCTGCGCATTGGGATGATGATGCGCGATGGTGCAGGCCTCGGCAAGAAGATTTTTGAGGGCAGTGAAAGAGTCAGTCATAGCAGGGGTCCATGGAATGGGTCGAGTTCCAGAAGTGTCGGTGCCTGCCAAGGCGTCTGTCAGTGGAGCCTGAATCTCCGCAGCCAGAGGTAGATGTTGGCGATAATAATTAACTGTCCCCAAAAAGTGCCGGAGCTCTTTGAATGACAGATGTCTGGGTAGGTTTAGTATTGTTTGTACTTTCTCAGGGCGCAGTGAAATGCCGTCGACAGAGACACGAAAAGAAAGAAAAGTGACAGCGGGTGATGTAACTGCAATTTGTCCTGGTTGGTCTCGATGCCCGCTGCCGCGAGAGTGTTCATAACAGTTTGCACATGTCGAATGTTGTCCTCGACAGAGGAGCTGAACACAAGAATGTCATCAAGATATGCAAAGCAGAATTTTAGGTCGAATAGCACTTCATTGATGAAGCGTTGCCAGGTCTGGGTTGCGTTTTTCAGACCGAAGGGCATGAATCGAAACTGATATAACCGATCGGGGTGGTGATTGCTGTCTTCTCGATGTCTTCAGGTGCCATGGGGATCTGGTGGTAGGCCCGTTTGCAATCAATGACAGAGAACGTGGTCACACCTGCGAGGGAACTGGTAAAGTCGGCAGTGTTGGGTATGGGGTAGGTGTCCATAATTGTTTGTGCATTTAGTCGACGGTAGTCTCCGCACATGCGCCAGGACCCATCTTTCTTGGGTATCATATGTATGGGCATAGACCAGCTACTGGCAGAGGGTTCAAAGACGCCGGAGCTTAGTAGTTCAGAAATCTGCTTTTTAAGGTTGGAGAGGCGCTCGAGACAAAGTCGACGTGGTTTACTGGAGATCGGGGCACCTGGCATGAGGCAAAGTTTGTGAACCGTGCCGTTGGTGACGATGGAAATGTTGCCGGTGGCATGGGCGGCAGTTTGCTTACAATGTGTGGTGGGCGGAGCGGGCGAGGTGTGGTCGTGGTGTTCGAAGCCACTCAGCGGATCCGACGAGAGCCAAGGCAGCAGTGTCCCAGGAGTCAACGTGACAATGTGGCCACCGGCCCGAAGCAGTGGCACCAAGGTCAGGTGAGCTCGGTAGAGCTTGTGAGCCGTTAGTGAGTCCATTGTCCAAGGGCGCGGCCTGTGGCAGCATGGTCGCGGGCGAAGCGCTAGGCGCAAGTGCACTGTTTGTGTTGTCAGTGGCAGTCACACAGCGGCACGCAGGAGCTGAAGTTGCATAGTTTGAGGTGCTGTCCGCGAGGGGCAGGGTAGGAACCGTCAGTTTGGGAACATGTGACGCTCGTCACACATGTGCACTTGTGACCAGCCGAGTGTCAAACGCTGCCATGTTAGGAGGGTATGGCCCTGCGGAGCTGTCAGTACATGTTATGGCAGCCTTGATAGCACAGTTGCGAGGGGTAGCGAGAGGTAAACACACAGAGGCTCGATTGCTGGGATTGCAGGCAGATTCGGCACACTTACTGACCTTGCTTTGTCCTTGCTGTAGTGTTTGTAATTCCTTTGTTGCATCGGAGAGCTGGAGCTGTTTTTTGTGGAGCCGGAGGGAGAGCTCGAAGTTTTCCTTGCGTAGGCAAACAATCTGTTCGAGCTCGACAAGACACTTATGCGTGGTTTCTTGTAACGTCGTCGACAGAGTCAAGCATGTATGGATGAGATGAGCTCGGACCGACGTATCACGGGGGATGGGGGGTGTTGCTCGACAGAGCACAGGGGAAGTGAGTCTTGGACGGTTGGTGAAACACGGTGTTTCGCACTAGGTCCGGTGAAAGTTTGTGGTGTCGCAAGAAGTAAAAGTTGACTCGAGTTTGCAGTTTGCGGAGAGTGAGACGACATGTGAAGTTGAACCCGAGCATTGTAGTTTAGTTGAATTCACGGCTTGCAGTGAAATATGAGAAGGGTGGATGTTCGACGATGCTAAGGACGTGGGCAGCAGTGAAACATCAGCGCCTGTGTCCACTAGGAAAAGATATCCCGACGAAATGTCTTTAATGTAAAGTCTTCCACAATTATCCGGTCGTTCCTGGACAGAATGGAGCACTGGGGGGTGCCTGTCATGTTGTGTGCAGGAGGCGTTTGGGAAGTAGCAGGGTGGTCTGCAGTTCCGTGCCGCCTCACCAAACCGTGTGTGGAAGTAACAGTATGGGTAATGTGGTTGCATTTCCTGCAGAAAGTTCGTTGCCAGTGGTGGTGGCCGAGGTTTGGTGGCCGCAGCAGGTTCAGTTGCAGGAGGGGGCATGACCGCAGGAAGAGCTGGTGACATCCCAGTTGCTTGTTTACTGCTTCCCGGAGCGAGTGGAACAGTCGGCACAGTATGGCCCCGGCCGCAGGGCGATGAGCCTGAACCTGAGACTTGTCAGGTAGGCCATGGCTGGTGAAGTGGAGCAGTGATGCATCATGTAGCTTGTCAGCAATCGTCATTCTTTGCTCGACAGGTTCACGCGGCCTTTGAGCCAGAGCAAAGCGAATGTGAGGAGATAAGTTTATCTGACCAGATGGCGAGGAGAGCTGTGTCAGAGAAATATCGGCACTGACCAGGGCATGTGGCCATCTCCAGAGCTCGGAAGGTTTGTCACTGCCTAGTTGCTCGACGTGGAGCACTTGCTGTATTGCTTCCTCAGTTGAGCGTGCAAGCCGACGTAGAACTGTCCCTTTTGCTAGAGTGTACCAGGTAGATGAGTCCGGGGCGTTGACCGGGTCAGCAATCAAGTCCTCCTGCTCGTGCAGGTGGGTGATGAGGCACAGAAATCTGGTTGACTCGTCAAGTTTGTAATCGTCGAACACTTCGTCCGCAATTTTGAACCAGGTTGTAGCTCTGTCGGATTAAACGGCAGCAGCGTCAGTAAGCACGGCAGAGTGATCGGAAGAACAGGTTGAGTTGAGTTCGTCGGGGCACTGCCTGAAACGAGTTGTTGTTGCTGTAGTATTCCAGGAGAGTGTGCCTCCAGGGGATGTGGCAATGACGGCTGTTCAGGTGGCAGCACGAATGTGACACATTGTGGTTGAGTGCGATCCATCGCGACATGGAAGGCCGACGCAGGTGAGACACCGTAATGTGTCGATTGCGGTTGCGGAAGCTCAACACATTGCGGGTGTGTTCGGATTGACGCGTTGAGGCAGACCAACACGGATGAGGCACCAAGTTGTGCCAAGAATGGTAGCAGAAGCTCGGCTGGAGCCGGCACGTGGGCGAGAGGTGAGAAAAAGTTCAAAGTTTGAGAACACGTATTAGTCCGCAGAAAGCTCGATGTATAATCAGAGCTGGGGCCACCTGTGTTGCAGGAAGGCTGCGGAGGTGCAGGCCTTCCAGAAGCACAGTGTGGGAAATGATGTCAAACGTGGGATGGAATGTGTGAAAGTTCGCTGTTCATAGTCACTCCACTCAAAACGGTGTGCGGATAAGGTGAATGTCGTGACACAAAACACTGAAGTGTAGCAGTGGGACGGAGGTGGAGGTCAGGCACAGATAACAAGGTATTGTTCCTGTTGCAGGCCGGGGTATCGGAGTAGGAAGGCAAGTGCTGATGCTGAACCGAGGCAGGTGCAGACGTGGTCGGATGCTGAGTAGGTTGACCTGTGAACGAAGCAGTTCCAGCCACGTGGCAGGTATCCGCGTGGTACTGTATGGATTGAGGCGTGGCAAATCATTGTTCTGGCGGTGATAGATTGTCCAACGAAGCATTTGCAGAAATCGGCATTGGTCCCGCACTGCACAGAGGTCCATAAGAGGTAACTGCACTGTCGATGAGGGAGGGCACATGTGGTGGGAACAAAGGCGTCTGATAGCCGGAGTCATGCACACTCCTAACCTCACTTATTGTTGCAGGCTCAAAAATGGCCGGTGAAATCGGCGTAATCGTTGAGTGGGAGGCATCGTGTTGCAGTCCTGGAGGGTGTACATCGCCCGCAACACGATGCAAGTTGATCACAATATCCGGCGTTAGGCATTGGGCAGAAGTCATAGTTCGAATGCCATGTCAATGTAATACACGCGAAAATAACCGACGCAGAGGTCGCGGACCCAGTAAAACGGTGAAAACGGAAGATGTTACAACTCGGGGTCACCAGAGAGGAGGAAGTTTTGGTCGGTTACAACAAACAACACTCCCATTTTGCAGTAGTTTGTTTATTCACCTGAACACATCAAAGGCTCACAAATAACTGACATGGCGAAACTGCACAAAGATAATGTTTAGCTTAGTTCAAAGACGATACTCAGATCGATGCTGATGTCGACCTCATTGGCGCCACAGGCTTTTTAAGTTAAATATCTAGGATTGAGTCCCATATCAACACAGTTCAATCTATCAGAAGTTTTTTGTTACAAAGCAACAATCCACTATAGAGTGAAAATTTCATTCCGCAATCCTTCACTCACATTATCATACATTAAATGCATTTTGTACTTACTATATCACATTGAAACCTGTAAGGCACTTCATATGACAGAAATGCCCAATATAACAATGCTGGATGATGACTGTATATTGCTGGAAATCTGTCACACTTTTCTATTGTATTTAAAAGCACTTTGTTGGCCTTATTCAAGAGATCAGGATGCACATTGTTCTTTGACGATAAAGTGGCTACCTGAAAGACAAAGTGAAATGTTACATCAGTTAAGCCAATAAAGTTATACTGGAGCTGGTATCATATCCAGGGTGCTTCAGATCAACTATATGACTTTTTTTCCTCAAAATGTTGCATATGGTCCTTTTCATGTAATATGTATCTTCTTGTCTAATATTTTTCCCAATGATTTGATGAGATCATCACAAAGCTCTTACTAAAACTCATGAATCAAACTATGACTATGAAAAGCATATGAGTTTTCTGCTGACCAGCAGTTAGTAATCACTTATGAGGGTAGTTTGATAAGTCTGGTAATAGAGCAAGGGAGAAATGTTTGTTTCATAACACCTTATCTTACTACTCAACAGTCGCTTTCGCGGGGTATACACTTGGACAAGAGATCCCCCAGCTTTTTCATCTCTTTGGAAAGACAGGTTCTGTTAAATTGCAAAATACTCATTGACTGAAATTATCACTTCCTTTGATGAAAATTTCTTACCATCAAGCCAATGACTCAAGTTATGGAACAGCAGCAAGTCACTTGGGGGCTAAGTCTGGTGAATAGGGTGGATGAAGATCCAGTTAAAAGCTCAATTCATACACTTTCACGATTGTTATCATTGATTTGTAGAATTGTGCATTTTCCTGGTGAAAGGGCACTTCTCTGTGTGCAAACCTCGGTCTTTCTTCAGCCATCGAAAGTTTCAAATGATATAGCAATGAATCATAATAGTGTCCACTTATGGTCCAGCCTTTTTTCAAGTAACCTATGAGGATTATGAGATCGACAGGAAGTGCAAAATGGCTAAGCAGGGATGGCTAGAGGACAAATGTAAGGATGTAGAGGCTTATCTCATGAAGGGTAAAATAGATACTGCCTACAGGAAAATTACAGAGACCTTCAGAGAAAAGAGAATGACTTGCATGAATATCAAGAGCTCAGATGGAAACACAGTTCTAAGTAAAGAAGGGAAACCAGAAAGGTGGAAGGAGTATATAGAGGGTCTACACAAGGGAGATGTTCTTGAGGACAATATTATGGAAATGGAAGAGGATGTAGATGAAGATGAAATGGGAGATATAATACTGCGTGAAGAGTGTGACAGAGCACTGAAAGATATAAGTCAAAACAAGGCCCCAGGAGTAGACAACATTCCATTAGAAATACTGACAGCCTTGGGAGAGCCAGTCCTGACAAAACTCTACCTTCTGGTGAGCAAGATGTATGAGACAGGCGAAATACCCTCAGACTTCAAGAAGAATATAATAATTCCAATCCCAAAGTAAGCAGGTGTTGACAGATGTGAAAATTACTGAACTATCAGTTTAATAAGTCACAGCTGCAAAATATGAATGCGAATTCTTTATAGACGAATGGAGAAACTGGTAGAAGCTGACCTCATGGAAAATCAGTTTGGATTCCGTAGAAATGTTGAAACACGTGAGGCAATACTGACCCTATGACTTATCTTAGAAGAAAGATTAAGGAAAGGCAAACCTACGTTTCTAGCATTTGTAGACTTAGAGAAAGCTTTTGACAATGTTGACTGGAACACTCTCTTTCAAATTCTGAAGGTGGCAGGGGTAAAATACAGGGAGCGAAGGGCTATTTACAATATGTACAGAAACCAGACGGCAGTTATAAGAGTCGAGGGACATGAAAGGGAAGCAGTGGTTGGGAAGGAAGTGAGACAGGCTTGCAGCCTCTCCCCGACGCTATTCAATCTGTATATTGAGCAAGCAGTAAAGGAAACAAAAGAAAAGTTTGGAGTAGGCATTAAAATCCATGGAGAAGAAATAAAAACTTTGAGGTTTGCCGATGACATTGTAATTCTGTCAGAGACAGCAGAGGACTTGGAAGGGTAGTTGAACGGAATGGACAGTGCCTTGAAAGGGGGATATAAGATGAACATCAACAAAAGCAAAACAAAGATAATGGAATGTAGTCGAATTAAGTCGGGTGATGCTGAGGGAATTAGATTAGGAAATGAGACACTTAAAGTAGTAAATGAGTTTTGCTATTTGGGGACAAAAATAACTGATGATGGTCGAAGTAAAGAGGATATAAAATGTAGACTGGCAATGGCAAGGAAAGCATTTCTGAAGAAGAGAAATTTGTTAACATAGAGTATGAACCATGGACCTTGCCGTTGGTGGGGAGGCTTGCGTGCCTCAGCGATACAGATAGCCGTACCGTAGGTGCAACCACAACGGAGGGGTATCTGTTGAGAGGCCAGACAAACGTGTGGTTCCTGAAGAGGGGCAGCAGCCTTTTCAGTAGTTGCAAGGGCAACAGTCTGGATGATTGACTGATCTGGCCTTGTAACAATAACCAAAACGGCCTTGCTGTGCTGGTACTGCGAACGGCTGAAAGCAAGGTGGAAACTACAGCCGTAATTTTTCCCGAGGCCATGCAGCTTTACTGTATGATTACATGATGATGGCGTCCTCTTGGGTAAAATATTCCGGAGGTAAAATAGTCCCCCATTCGGATCTCCGGGCGGGGACTACTCAAGAGGATGTCGTTATCAGGAGAAAGAAAACTGGCGTTCTACGGATCGGAGCGTGGAATGTCAGATCCCTTAATCGGGCAGGTAGGTTAGAAAATTTAAAAAGGGAAATGGATAGGTTGAAGTTAGATATAGTGGGAATTAGTGAAGTTCGGTGGCAGGAGGAACAAGACTTCTGGTCAGGTGACTACAGGGTTATAAACACAAAATCAAATAGGGGTAATGCAGGAGTAGGTTTAATACTGAATAGGAAAATAGGAATGCGGGTAAGCTACTACAAGCAGCATAGTGAACGCATTATTGTGGCCAAGATAGATATTAAGCCCACACCTACTACAGTAGTACAAGTTTATATGCCAACTAGCTCTGCAGATGACGAAGAAATTGAAGAAATGTATGATGAAATAAAAGAAATTATTCAGATTGTGAAGGGGGACGAAAATTTAATAGTCATGGGTGACTGGAATTCGAGTGTAGGAAAAGGGAGAGAAGGAAACATAGTAGGTGAATATGGATTGGGGGACAGAAATGAAAGAGGAAGCCGCCTGGTCGAATTTTGCACAGAGCACAACATAATCATAACTAACACTTGGTTTAAGAATCATGAAAGAAGGTTGTATACATGGAAGAACCCTGGAGATACTAAAAGGTATCAGATAGATTATATAATGGTAAGACAGAGATTTAGGAACCAGGTTTTAAATTGTAAGACTTTTCCAGGGGCAGATGTGGACTCTGACCACAATCTATTGGTTATGACCTGTAGATTAAAACTGAAGAAACTGCAAAAAGGTGGGAATTTAAGGAGATGGGACCTGGATAAACTAAAAGAACCAGAGGTTGTACAGAGATTCAGGGAGAGCATAAGGGAGCAATTGACAGGAATGGGGGAAATAAATACAGTAGAAGAAGAATGGGTAGCTTTGAGGGATGAAGTAGTGAAGGCAGCAGAGGATCAAGTAGGTAAAAAGACGAGGGCTAGTAGAAATCCTTGGGTAACAGAAGAAATATTGAATTTAATTGATGAAAGGAGAAAATATAAAAATGCAGTAAGTGAAACAGGCAAAAAGGAATACAAACGTCTCAAAAATGAGATCGACAGGAAGTGCAAAATGGCTAAGCAGGGATGGCTAGAGGACAAATGTAAGGATGTAGAGGCCTATCTCACTAGGGGTAAGATAGATACCGCCTACAGGAAAATTAAAGAGACCTTTGGAGATAAGAGAACGACTTGTATGAATATCAAGAGCTCAGATGGAAACCCAGTTCTAAGCAAAGAAGGGAAAGCAGAAAGGTGGAAGGAGTATATAGAGGGTCTATACAAGGGCGATGTACTTGAGGACAATATTATGGAAATGGAAGAGGATGTAGATGAAGATGAAATGGGAGATACGATACTGCGTGAAGAATTTGACAGAGCACTGAAAGACCTGAGTCGAAACAAGGCCCCCGGAGTAGACAATATTCCATTGGAACTACTGACGGCCGTGGGAGAGCCAGTCCTGACAAAACTCTACCATCTGGTGAGCAAGATGTATGAAACAGGCGAAATACCCTCAGACTTCAAGAAGAAAATAATAATTCCAATCCCAAAGAAAGCAGGTGTTGACAGATGTGAAAATTACCGAACTATCAGCTTAATAAGTCACAGCTGCAAAATACTAACACGAATTCTTTACAGACAAATGGAAAAACTAGTAGAAGCCAACCTCGGGGAAGATCAGTTTGGATTCCGTAGAAACACTGGAACACGTGAGGCAATACTGACCTTACGACTTATCTTAGAAGAAAGATTAAGGAAAGGCAAACCTACATTTCTAGCATTTGTAGACTTAGAGAAAGCTTTTGACAATGTTGACTGGAATACTCTCTTTCAAATTCTAAAGGTGGCAGGGGTAAAATACAGGGAGCGAAAGGCTATTTACAATTTGTACAGAAACCAGATGGCAGTTATAAGAGTCGAGGGACATGAAAGGGAAGCAGTGGTTGGGAAGGGAGTAAGACAGGGTTGTAGCCTCTCCCCGATGTTGTTCAATCTGTATATTGAGCAAGCAGTAAAGGAAACAAAAGAAAAATTCGGAGTAGGTATTAAAATTCATGGAGAAGAAATAAAAACTTTGAGGTTCGCCGATGACATTGTAATTCTATCAGAGACAGCAAAGGACCTGGAAGAGCAGCTGAACGGAATGGACAGTGTCTTGAAAGGAGGATATAAGATGAACATCAACAAAAGCAAAACAAGGATAATGGAATGTAGTCGAATTAAGTCGGGTGATGCTGAGGGAATTAGATTAGGAAATGAGGCACTTAAAGTAGTAAAGGAGTTTTGCTACTTGGGGAGCAAAATAACTGATGATGGTCGAAGTAGAGAGGATATAAAATGTAGGCTGGCAATGGCAAGGAAAGCGTTTCTGAAGAAGAGAAATTTGTTAACATCCAGTATTGATTTAGATGTCAGGAAGTCATTTCTGAAAGTGTTCGTATGGAGTGTAGCCATGTATGGAAGTGAAACATGGACGATAAATAGTTTGGACAAGAAGAGAATAGAAGCTTTCGAAATGTGGTGCTACAGAAGAATGCTGAAGATTAGATGGGTAGATCACATAACTAATGAGGAAGTATTGAATAGGATTGGGGAGAAGAGAAGTTTGTGGTACAACTTGACCAGAAGAAGGGATCGGTTGGTAGGACATGTTCTGAGGCATCAAGGGATCACCAATTTAGTATTGGAGGGCAGCGTGGAGGGTAAAAATCGTAGAGGGAGACCAAGAGATGAATACACTAAGCAGATTCAGAAGGATGTAGGTTGCAGTAGGTACTGGGAGATGAAAAAGCTTGCACAGGATAGAGTAGCATGGAGAGCTGCATCAAACCAGTCTCAGGACTGAAGACCACAACAACAACAACAACAGAGTATAGATTTAAGTGTCAGGAAGTCGTTTCTGAAAGTATTTGTATGGAGTGTAGCCATGTATGGAAGTGAAACATGGACGATAAATAGTTTAGACAAGAAGAGAATAGAAGCTTTCGAAATGTGGTGCTACAGAAGAATGCTGAAGATTAGATGGGTAGATCACATAACTAATGAGGAGGTATTGAATAGAGTTGGGGAGAAGAGGAGTTTGTGGCACAACTTGACTAAAAGAAGGGATTGGTTGGTAGGACATGTTCTGAGGCATCGAGGGATCACCAGTTTAGTACTGGAGGGCAGCGTGGAGGGTAAAAATCGTAGAGGGAGACCAAGAGATGAATACACTCAGCAGATTCAGAAGGTTGTAGGGTGCAGTAGGTACTGGGAGATGAAGAAGCTTGCACAGGATAGAGTAGCATGGAGAGCTGCATCAAACCAGTCTCAGGACTGAAGACCATAACACAATGAGGATTATTCCTTGGGAATCTCAAAAAACAGGGCCATTACCTCAACAGCTGACAAAGTGGTCTTTACCTTGCTCAGTCCACTTTCACCAGCCTTTGTCCGTTGTTTTGAGTCTGGTGTGTAGTGATGGATCCAGGTTTCATCAACAGTCACGAATTGATGCAAAAAGTCTTGCAGATTGTGGTTAAAAATCACCAGACATTGTGTTGAAATGTTGTTTCAGATGCACTTTTGGTCAACTGTGGGCAATGGCAGCACCTATCTCACACACAGCTTCTTCATAGCCAATCCTCCACACAGAATATTACGAGCTGACTCACTTGAGACGCCTACAGTCTCAGCAGTCTCACAAATTTTTATTCGGCAGTATACATTACCATATCACGGATTTTGTCAGTAGTTTCCTTTGTAATGACCTCAGTTGGATGGCCAGAGTACACTTCACCTTCGGTGTTTGTCTGTCCATGTTCAAATTCATTAACCCAAAAGCAAATGGTCTTCAATGATGGTGTGTGCAAAGCCTGTGTGAACTTATTCCGATTTTGTTTTGATTTGTGCAGCAAGCCAATACTTCACATGAAAATGTTTAATAACAGTACAAAACTCAAGTTTTCTCAGTTTTCAATCACAGTCAACACACTGATCAATTCAGATGGCTGTCAACAATGAACTGTACACTGTACATTGTTGAAATTCTTTGTATGATCCTTGGAATAATAAAGCTTACCAGTCATGAAGGCACAACAAAAATGTTCCATTATTTCATGTATAAATTTATCAGACTTATCAAACCACCCTCACAGTTCCCGCTTTACCTAACACACACAGCTACAAGGCCTCTCTTCCATTGGATTCAATTTCCTGCTTTCTGCTGCTGATCACCTTCTATGCCAATCTACAGTAATCCTCACAGATTCCATCTCTCCATCTCTTCTTTGGTCTATTTAGAAGTCTTCTTCTGCGAGGAGTAAATTCCATGGATTTCAAAAAGCACTGATGTTTATTCATCCAAGCAACACAACTTGCCCATCGCAGCTGTTTGGTTCTCTTAAGCTGCAGTATTTGGGCTGTTGTAGATCTTATCAAGCCCACAATTATCCTGCCTTGTACCAGGCCATAGATCTCTCATAAGACTTTCCACTCAAAAATGAAAAGTTTATTGAAGATTTTTTTTCTTTTTCCTGAACACTCCATGTTTCACAACCTTAAAATCCTGTCAGATCAGTATAGAAATTTCTTGAGAGACTGGATGTTTTAAAAAGCTGAATAAGACTAAAGTACAAATGGTTTGCAGCTTGGATCACTTCTTCTGACAACAGCTGGAGTCTATCCACTATACAGTTGGACAGGGCCTTAATAGTACACTTCCACGTGGGTGATTCCTTTGTAGTTGGTGCTGTCCATTTTGTCATCTTTCTTGTGTGTCATTGATATTTACCCCCATTAGATTTGAAAGTGGGCTCGTCACTAAATAGTTAATTTTGAATCCAGCTGAAGAAGGTAGTCCTAGTCTGAGAGCCATCTTCAATAAAGCTTGCTGAACAAGAATGTAAACTGCCATTATGTGGAATTTTCTAGATGACACATTTTTATTGAATTTAGTGCTAATATTGTTTGGAAGAAAATGGGTGGAGGTTTATTACAGTAGTAGGAAGAAGAACGAAGACGATTAGAGTTTAATGTCCCATCAGTGAATAACTCACTAGAGATTCAGCACAAACTCGGACTGCAGAAGGATGAGGAAGGAAACTGCCCATATATTTTTCATATTAACTGTCCCAGCTCTTACCTGTATCAATTTAAGAAGACAACAGAAATGTGGACAGACAGATGGAGATCTGGATCACTGTCCTCCCAAAAGCTAATTAAGTGTGTTATCACTTCACCACCTTGCTTCATAAATTGCAGCAAGAGTATCTGCCCTTCTGTTGTTTCCAAGACACTTTCTGGCTTGCTTGTTACAATTGTGAGTTGATTATACACGGTAACTCTGACATATTCTGCTCATTGGTAATTCTGGCAACATTCTCCATGTACCAGAAGTATGTGAAATGTCTCTTCATTAGAATACATCAATATTGAAGAAATAATATAAACACATTTAAAGACCACCATAGAAATCTCTGATGAAAACAGCTGTTGCTTGATGAGAGTAATGGCACTAACTGTGAGGAAATATTGAGTCAAAGATAGGCACAACAAAAAGACTGTCAGAAAGTGAACTTTCGGCCAACAAAAATAGACAACATACACTCACACAACCACAGTCTCTGGCAGATGAAGCCAGACTGCGAGCAGCAGTGCATGATGAGGGTGGCAACTGGGTGGGGGGTAAAGAGGTGGTTGGGGAGGAAGAGGTATAGCAGGGTAGGGATGGGGACAGTAAAGTGCTCCTAGTGGTTGGACAGAGTTTAGGGGAGAGAGGATGGGGAGGGGAGGGGGGGAGGGATTATCAGAAAAGGACAGAAGTAAAAAGACTAGGTGCATTGGTGGAATAGAGGGCTGTGTAGTGCTGGATGGGAACAGGGAAGGGGCTAGAACAGGTAAGGACAACGACTAACGAAGGTTGAGACCAGGAGGGTTACAGGAATGTAGGACATATTACAGGGACAGTTCCCACAAGCACAATTCAGAAAAGCTGGTGTTGGTGGGAAGGATCCAGATGCAATCATCGAAATGAAGAACATTGTGTTAGGTGGCTTGCTCAGCAATAGGATGGTCCATTTGTTTCTCGGCCACAGTTTGTCAGTAGCCATTCGTACGGACAGACAGACAACTAGACTATCCTACTCCTGAGCATGCCGCCCAACACGATGTTCTTCATTTCAATGACAGACAGACAAATAGACCATCATATTGCTGAGCACACCGCCCAACACAGTGTCCTTCATTTCAATGACTGCATCTGGATCCATCCCACCAACACCAGCTTTTCTGACTTGCGCATGTGGGAACTCTCCCTGTAATATATCCTACATTCCTGTAACCCTCCTGGTCTCAACCTTTGTTAGTCATTATCCTTACCCGCCCCACCCTCCTCCTCACCCCCAACCAGTTGCCTCTCCCGTCATGCGCTGCTGATTGCGGTATGGCTTCAGCTGCCAGAGACTGTGGTTACATGTGTGGGAGTTGTGTTTGTGTACGTGTGTATGTTGTCCGCTTTTCACAAAGACCTTGTTGGCCAAAAACTCACTTTCTGACAGTCTCTTTGTTGTGCCTATCTGTGACTCAGCATCTCAGCTCTATGGTAAGTAGCAACTATCCTTTTCATAATATTGTTACATACCATCCTGGGTTTTCCACTGTTTGATTTTGTGAGGAAATATATAAGTTTCACTACTAAGTGGAATGAAGTCGAATTAAATCAGGTGATGCTGAGGGAGTTAGATTAGGAAATGTGACACTTAAAGTGGTAGATGAGTTTTGCTATTTGGGGGGCAAAATAACTGATTATGGTCGAAGTAGAGAGGATATAAAGTGTTGGAAATGGCAAGGAAATGCATCAATTTTCCAGGCACTCGAAATTCCCAAATTGCCTCATAAAGTTTGGCCCGCTTTATTGTTTCATATGCAGATTTAAAGTCAATGAAAAGATGGTGCACACCAACACTGAATTCATTTGTCTTTTCTACTATTTGTCAGAGAGTAAATGCCTGTTTACAGTTGATTTTCCTGGTCTGAACCCACATTGATAGCTTCCAATAATATCTTCTGCTATAGGTGAAAGTCTACTAAAGAGTATATTTGATAGTACTTTTTATATAATATTTAAAAGTGTTATGCCTCCGTAGTTGCTGCATTCAAATAGATCTCCTTTCTTATGCACCAGACACACTATCCCTACATTCCATTTTTCTGGTAACTCTTCCTTTACCCAGATAAGGCACACAGTCTTGTAGGTCCTACGATTTACCTCAACTCCTCCAGCTTTCAACAGTTCAGATGTTATACTGTCAGTCCCTGGTGCTTTATTGTTCTTCAATCGGGCAATTGCTCTGTTCACTTCTCCTTGGGAAGGGGGAGGCACTATGGCATCAACTTCTGGAGCGACTGGGATATCTTCAATAGGGGATTCTGAAGTATCCAACAGTTCACTGAAATACTCTACCCAATGTTCCAATACCTCTTTATCATCGGTTAATAGTGTCCCATTTTTAATTTGGTGCATTTAATAGAGGTCATCCTAAAGTATCCCCAGTGTACCGTGTGAGTGCAGTCAAGGCTATCACCTCAGTTTCCCACTCAAACTGGGCTAAGGCAAGGAGATGGGCTTTCTTGCCTACTTTTCAACCTGGTGCTTGGAAAACTGGTACATGAATCAGGTATTCAGACAAGAGGAACTATCTACTATAAGTCTGTACAATTGCTGGGATATGCAGATGACTTGGATTTAATGAGCAGAACACTTAGAATCTACAAAGTGCATTTTCAGCTCTAAAACTGACTGCAGAGAAGAAGGGTCTGAGAATTAATGAAGGAAAGATAAAGTATATGTATAATAGCACTAACCAACGCTTACAGCCCACAATCATGTCCTCTTCACCATGTCCGGCGACAGCGACTCCATCAGTCATTTAGTCCGTATTGTGGTGAGCTCAGATGTGGCTTACAAAACCAAGCTTTGCTTTGAAGATCTGGTCGCACGAAGTGCAATATAGTTGCCCAGTGGAGTTATATGTATAGATGTAATTAGGATTGGGCTTAGATTTGCGGAGCTTTCGTTTATCGCCCAGGTTCTCTAGGCAGATAAGCTCGATTTGTTCCACACTCTTGTGTACAGTTGAGTGCCACTCTGATCGGTGCAATGCAAGCTCCTCCCAACGTTTGCTCAGAATGCCATAGGCTGTGAGATGGTGTTTGATGGTGTCTTTATATCGCAGGTGTTGGCCACCTTGCCACTGCCACAAGAGAGCTCTGAGTAGAACACCGCTTTGGGAAGTCTACTGTCATCCATGCGTATCATATGGCCACTCCATCTCAGTTGGTGTTTCATTAAGAGAGCTTCAATACCAGGTAGTTTCACGCGACGCAAAATCTCTGTGTTTGGAACACAGCCTTCCAATTTCATGCAGAAAACTGATCTCAGACAGTGAAGGTGAAAGGTGTCTAGCCTCCTAATGTCAGCTTTATAACAGCACCAGGTTTCCAAGGTGTAGAGCAAGGCTGGTAATATTATTGCTTTGTAGACTGCAATTTTAGCTTGTAGTCTGAGATCATGTGATTTCCATACTCTGTGATTCAGTTTGCTGAAAACTGAGGCTGCATTGTCTATACGAGCTGCAATTTCTGTTGTCACTTCTAATTTGGCTACGTAGATATTTAAAGTGTGACACGTTTTCCTAACGTTTGTTGGCCAACTTAATACTGCAGTCGTCTGTATTGGAACCCCTAAGAGGTTGTTGAAGGACTTGCGTCTTGGTGATGCTTATGACTAAACCAAATCTTCTGCAGGATTCATTTAGCAGGTTCATGTGTGTTTGGAGAGATTCAGGACAATTAGCCATCATGCATATGTGGTATGTGTAAAGAATTTCTAAGATAGGTATTTTATTTAGGTGACTTTTTGTTCTGAGGCGAGAGATGTTGAAGACAGTTTTGTCTGTTCTCGAGTCAAGACTCATTTGACCACTGCAGGCTTTGGTCATGTCTCTCATAACAGCTGCAAAATAAAGTGAGAAGAGTGTGGAAGCCAGTACACAGCCTTGTTTTACACTGCATGTCACAGGAAACTGGTCTGAAAAGGTTGTTTTCGTGGCGGATTTTTGCCATCATGTTGTCTTAAAACTGTCTAATCAAGTTAATAATTTTGTCAGGGCAGCCAGTTTTTTTTTTTTTTTTTTTTTTTTTTTTTTTTTTTTTTTTTTTTTTTTTTAAAAAAAAATCTAGAGAGCTTCCTGTGGGACTCAGTCGAATGCTTTTTCCAGGTCTACAAATCACATGAACAGAATCTGATGTTGCTCTAAGATTTTCTCTTGCATTTGTTTGACAACAAATATGGCATCCACTGTGCTTCTGTTTGGGCGAAAGCCACAGTGGGTCTCTGGTAGCACTTTTTCTGCAAGGTGTGTTAGCCGGTTGTTGAGTATGTGTGCCAGGACTTTCCCTGCTGCTGAGAGAAGGGAGATTCCCCCGTGAGAACTGCAGTCAGAAATGTCACATTTGCATTTGTAAATCTTGCAAATGCAGGCATCTTTCCAATCTTGAGGAATTATTTTGCACTCCCAAATCTTTGAAATTAGAACAAACAGTGGGTTTGTAATGTTTGGTCCACCATATTTATAAAGTTCTGATGGTAAGTTGTCTAACCCTGCTGATTTGCTGTTCTTCAGTTTAGCCACTGCTGAAATGAATTCACTGAACGAAAGGGCATCACAAAGTTGTTCATCAACTGGCAGGCTTTCAAGTAATTCTATGTATGGAATATCAGTCGTTTGATGGTTGGGATTAAGAACATCATAAAAATGTTCTGCCTACCGAGCAAGGATATCACTCTGTTGCGTCAGCCGACAGGTTTTATCTTTGTCATAAACAGGTGCTATCTTCCTTGATTTTGGACCAAAGATAGTTTTCAAGCACTCGACGAATCTGCCTGTTTAGTTTGTGTTAGTGTATGATTGCATTTCATTGGCTTTATTCAGCCACCATTTGTCTTTGAGGGTGCACACCTTCACTTTCAGGTTGTGTGTGCTACTTTACACTCATCAAGAACAGGACTGCGAAGAGATATTCTGAAATCATTAACAAGCTTTTTGATTTCTGCATCTGAATCATCAAACCAATCTTGGTTCTTTTTCTGAGGTTTTCCCATGACTTCTGTGGCACATCTGCGCAGTTTGGTAGCATATACATTCCAGTGCTCATCTTCAGAGGCAGACTCAGATATCAAAAGCCCATCAGAACCAAATACATCGTCCAGTTCTGCTCTCATAGTCTGATCGTGGACCAAGATTTTGCAGGATAATTTTGATGGTATTTTGTGTCACGGTACTTTCAAAGTCGATGGTCTGTCCAACCCTGAGTGCCTCTCATAGCATGTGTGATCAGTACTTCACCAAGATCTTTTTTCCATATGATTACATAATCTAGAAGGTGCCAGTGCTTAGATCTCGGGTGCATCCACATCATTTTATATTTATTGGGTATCTGAAAATATGTATTTGTCAAACAATCAAGATCAAGATAATTTGAGATGCATTTTCCAATTCCATGGCGACCAATGACTCCATTCCAGGCATTGAAATCACTGCCAACCCAAGCATTGAAATCTCCAAGTAACAGGACTTTATCCGCAGAAGGAATGCCCTGAAGCACATATCAGAGATCTTGGTAGAACTTGTACTTCTCTTCACCGGGAGATGGCAGTGTAGGTGCGTAGACACTGATCAGGTGAATGTATTTCTTAGATGTTAGTTGAAGTCTGAGCGTTATGATTCTGTCGCTGATGCCTTTTGGAAGTTCCATCAATGAACATGTCAGTTTATCGCGTATATGGCAAAGCCTATGCCACTTTCTGCCCTTTTGGTAGATGGTTTCCCACTCCAGTAGTGGGTGTAACCTCCAAGCTGTTCACACAGCTCTCCGGAGTCACTAAGATGTGTTTCACTTAGGGCGGCGATGTCGATGTTATATTTAGCCAACTCTCTATCAATAAGTGCTGTCGTTCCCTTTGGACATTGATTATGGTCATTATCCAGTAAAGTACGGACATTCCATGTACCAGTCATAAAGTGTTTAATGCAAGTATTTCCTTTATTATTTTTTCGAATGCAGATTTTTGCCACTTGCACTGAGTTGAGACGGGCTATGTTTATGCGACCTTTTCTAGGCCCCTCCCTGGATTATGGAAAGCAGAGCAATCCTAAATATGGCTGTTTTGTTGTCTGACGAGCTGCCAAACCAGTCCTCTCGTCCCTGTCAAGTTCCAGAACGACCATCACCGTCTGACCACCTAACGCGCAGAGCACCAACTAAGGTTCGGGCACACCAAACTCTTGCCACACTGTCAGTACTCCATCGCCACAGAACGTTTTTAAAAACTCATAGCCCATGAAACTTTGCCAGAGTCATCTGCGTGTGAATATATTTAAGTGGACAAGCAGTTGCACAGGTACAGATCCACTCTCTCGTCCTCAACCTTGGTTGGCAGTGGATCGCAAGGCCGATACAACTCCCGAGAGGCAGAGGATGCAGTGAATGACTGCATGCCAGTAGGAGTATCCTGACATACAACCTTAAGGCACAGATGCTTTGCCTCATCGATACAGGAGCCGTGAGTATTTGCCTATCAATGTTACCTGCATCCTACACTGATGACTTATGACAGAGGATGGTAGGAGAAAGGACAAGGCTAGGACAGGACACACTTTGTCTGGCTTCTCCCCTTCAGCCTGTCCGGCTTGGATGACCCTTCTGGTAGCTAAGTTACCGCCGGCATAGCCCTCCGGATCCAGAGCATGCAAACCTCCTTGCCCGCATGGACAGTGCTTCGTTAAGGTGGTGTCCCCTGAGGAGGTAGCCCACAGTAACCCTTGATGGACTGGCATTTGAGTGAGTGGAATGTTTCACCTATCTGGGCTCAAAGATAGAAGCAAATGGCACCACCTTTACTGAAATTATGGCTCGCATAAGTCCTTCTAATTAATGCTACTTTAGAATGTTGCGACATTTTAAATCCAAGCTTATATCACAAGGGACTAAGTGCTGACTTAACAAAACGCTGATAAGCCTAGTGCTTACTTGTGGTTCAGGAACATGGACAATTATGAAGCAGGGTGAAAACAAACTGGGATCACATGAAAGAAGTATATTCAGGAGGATTTTTGGACCTGTATATGAAAATGGGACCTGGAGAAGGCAAATAAATCATGAACTTTATGACTGATATAAGGAGGATAATGTGGTAAAGTTCATACAGCTGTGTAGACTGAGATGGGCTGGACATGTAATGCGACTTAATGAGACAGATCCCGCAAGGAAAGCCTGCTGCAGTGAACCTGGAGGAAAAGAGCAAGAGGATGACCTCCATGGAGCAACAAGGTTGGAGAGGATGCTGCCAGAGTCGGTTGCCATAACTGGAGATCCACAGCAAAGTCCAGAGCGGAATGGCAGAAAATTATTGAGGAGGCCAAGTCCCCAGGATGTACTGCCAATGGAAGAAGAAGAATGGCAAGCAATGCATTTCTGAAGAGAAATTTGTTAAAATTGAGTATAGATTTAAGTGTCAGGAAGTCTTTTCTGAAAGCATTTGTATGGAATGTAGATATGTATGGAAGTGAAACATGAATGATAAATGGTTTATACAAGAAGAGAATAGAGGCTTACAAAATGTGGTGCTACAGAAGAATGCTGAATGTTACATGATGGCTCACATAACTAATGAGGAGGAACTGAATAAAATTGGAGAGAAGAGGAATTTGTGCTCAAGTTGACTGGAAGAATGGATCAGTTGGTAGGACATGTTCTGAGGCATCAAGGGTTTACCAATTTCATATTAGAGGGCAGCGTGGAGGATAAAAATCATAGAGGGAGACCAAGAGATGAATACACTAAGCAGATTCAGAAAGGATGTAGATTGCAGTAGGTACTTGGAGATGAAGAAGCCTACACAGGATAGGGTGTAGCATGGAGAGTTGCATCAAATCAATCTCTGGACTGAAGACCACAACAACAAAAACACTACTTAGTGTTGACAATTCCCACTCACCAAAGTTGAGCTGGCTTGATGTGGGTACCAGGAACAGTTATTAATGATATTACTGGACTAGCATAAAGGACAAGAAAATCTTTTTATTAAAAAAATGTTGAGTTTTGGCAGTTGTAATTAACAGCACCTTCCACACAGTGGAAGTTTCATTACTAAACACATTTTTTTGTTTGTCTAACATCCACTCACCCTGAAATGATCGAGCTGTTGCAGCATGACTTCACCTGGCATAACGAATGGCTTCTGCATTGCTTCAAACAATGGAAAATCCAGGATGGAATGTAACAATATTAGAGAAGGAAAGTTGCTACTCACCATATAGCAGAGATGCTGAGTCGCGATAGGCACAACAAAAAGGTTCACACAATTATAGCTTTCGGCCATTAACGCTTTTGTCAGCAATACACACACTGGCACACGCACACACACACACACACACACACACACACACACACACACACACACACACACACACACACACACACACACCTGCAGTCTCAAACAACTGAAACCACACTGCGAGCAGCAGCACCAGTGCATGATGGGCGTGGTGACTGGGTGGGAGTAAGGAGGAAGCTGGGCGGGGAGGGGGAGGGACAGTATGGTGGGGGTGGCAGACAGTGAAGTGCTGCAGTTTAGACGGAGGGCAGGAGAGAAGATTGGGGGTGGGGGGGGGGGTGGGCATAAGTAGCAGAAAGGAGAGGAATAAAAAGAAATTAAAAGACTGGGTGTGGAAGTGAAATGATGGCTGTGTAGTGCTGCAATGGGAACAGGAAGGGCGCTGGATGGGTGAGGACAGTGACTAATGAAGGTTGAGGCCAGGAGGGTTACGGGAACAGAGGATGTGTAACAGGGAAAGTTCTCACCTGCGCAATTCAGAAGAGCTGGTGTTGGTGAGGAAGGATCCATATGGCACAGGCTGTGAAGTAGTCACTGAGATGAGGGATATCATATTTGGCAGCGTGTTCAGCTACAGGGTGGTCCACTTGTTTTGTGGCCACAGTTTGTCGGAGGCCATTCATGAGGACAGACAGCTTGTTGGTAGTCATGCGTACACAGAATGCAGCACAGTGGTTGCTGCTTAGCTTCTAAATCACATGACTGGTTTTACAGGTAGCACTGCCTTTGATGTGATAGGTGATTTTAGTGACCGGACTGGAGTAGGTGGTGGTAGGAGAAAGTGTGGGACAGGTCTTGCATCTAATTCTATTACAGGGGTATGAGCCATGAAGTAAGTGATTGGGAGCAGGGGTTGTGTAAGGATGGACGAGTGTATTGGGTAGGTTTGGTGGACGGCGGAATACCACTGTAGGAGGGGTGGGAAGGATAGTGAGCAGAACATTTCTCATTTCAGGGCACGACGAGAGGTAATCAAAACCCTGGCGGAGAATGTAATTCAATTGCTTCAGTCCCAGATGGTACTGAGTTACGAGGGGAATGCTCCTCTTGGCCGGATTGTGGGACTTTGGGAGGTGGTGGGAGACTGGGAAGATAAGGCACAGGAGATTTATATTTGTACAAGGTTGGGAGGATAATTACGGTCAGTGAAGGCTTCAGTGAGACCCCAGGTATATTTTGAGAGAGACTGCTCGTCACTGCAGATGTGACGACCACGGGTGGCTAGGCTGTATGGAAGGATGGAGGGGACTTCTTAGTACGGAATGGGTGGCAGCTGTCGAAGTGGAGGTATTGCTGGTGGTTAGTAGGTTTGATATGGGCAGAGGTACTGATGTAGCCATCTCTGAGGTGGAAGTTGACATCTAGGAAGGTGGCTTGTTGGGTTGAATAGGACCAGGTGAAGCAAATGGGGGAGAAGTTGTTGAGGTTCTAGAGGACTGTGCATAGGGTGTCCTCACCTTCAATCCAGATAGCAAAGATGTCATCAATGAATCTGCCCTAGGTGAGGGGTTTAGGATTCTGGTTTTTCAGTAAGGATTCCTCTAAATGGCCCATGAATAGGTTGGCATAGGATGGTGCCATGCGGGTCCCCATAGCCATACCCCGGATTTGTTTGTAGGTAATGCCTTCAAAGGAGAAGTAATTGTGGGTGAGGATATAGAAAAGTAGTGTTCATTAGCAGTAGGGCCATGGGCATGAGGAATGTTAGTGTACAGGGAGGTGGCAACAATAGTGATGAGCAGGGCACCGGGAGGTAAAGGGACAGGAACTGTGGAGAGTTGGTGGAGGAAATGGGTGGTATCTTTTATATGGGAGGATAGGTAATAGGTTGAAGGTGCTGGTCTACGAGAGCAGAGATTCTCTCAGTGGGGGCACAGTAACTGGCCACAATGGGGTGTCCTGGGTGGTTGGGTTTATGGACTTTAGGAAGCATGTAGAAGGTGGGACTGCAGGGAGTGGTAGGGGTAAGTAGAGAGATGGATTGATTCATTAGAACAATGTCATAAGGAGAGAAATGGACGTCAGCTCAATAACTAAGGGCCTGGCTCAAAAGTATGTAAGTAGTATGCAAGAACACAGCAGAAGCTGCCAGCAAACAACTCTGGAAGCCAAAGTTGTGGCACCTTACAGCACAATACAGCTTCTGGAGGAGCCGACCAGACAGGAAAATTGGGGCATATGAATCACAGTTTCACATGGTTGTGCCCAGCCACTCCATCCTTTTGTGACTTATGGGCTAGGAGAGCTGCCATTTGAAAAAACACCAGACAGGCCAGCTCATGTATATACATATATCACCTAATTTACGTTGTCAGTAGTGCTCAGTTTGAACAGTATGCATAGTTATGCAGTCGACACCAGCTGCTAGTCTAAAAAATAAGTCCACTTGAAGAGCAAGATGAAGCAGCCAGCCACCACTGTCTGATTTTTCTGTCAATAGCTGCAGGCCTCTGCTTGAGCTAAGTTTGGAGACAGTCCACTTGACATCCTCACACGGTTTGGTCACTCACAAGATGACTGTCATTTGCTGATGACTGCCTCCCTGGTGAGCCATGTGTTCAAGCCTGAACCATCTAGCCAACCAGCCACCACTGTTCAAGCAGGCACACCGTCACTGGCTATTGCCCTGTGTGAACATATGTTGCTGCTGTCTATTGCTCAAAGTTGGCATATGCCATTGTCATTAGCCATGCTGAAGGTGCAGTTTGTCTCTGCTTGCCTCATTGTTCTTTTTGTTACAGTTGTGAAAGTAGGCCAGCAGAATGACTGCTGTCTGTGGCCCATGAACCAGTAGCTGCCGCTGCTGCCTGCTATGAATAAAGTACTTTCTTAACATGGAATGTTTCTCTGTTGGACTACCATTTGACAATTGCCACTAACACCACTGCAGACTTCACTTGGCGGGAAAACTACATTACACCCTGCCACACCAGCAGCCCAGTTCACACCTCATCATAGGAGTCATGCTCCAAAACCATACAGGAAAAACTGTTTTACGGAAAAGGAGACAGTATGATAGGACTAAGGAGCTTGTATTTGCACATGAGTATAGCGACAGCAAAGACCAAAATCTCAAGACTGCTGCAAAAAGCTATGATTTATGTTGAAAGTTGGTGATTACAACAGATCAAGAAGCACAGAAAACAAAGAAAACATTATTAGCTGAGTTGCCTAGTCACAAGCTCATTTCTCAGAAATACAAGGAAAGAACTAAGATGCTAAATTGTTGGCACAATATTACACATGCATTAAGATGATTTTAAGCATAATACTCAGTGATATGTATCAAATAATGCCATTTCAGGAAAGAATTATCAGTATATTCATATAATTATGAATATTAAAAGCTGCTTTAAAACTATTAATCTACATCATAATTCCACTTTACATTCACAGCTTAAAAATGTTTTCACATTAATTCAAGAGGAGAAATTTTAAACTAACTTATATTAGAAATTTCGGTGTGATTTTTGGCACTAAAGTATAAAAAGTGTTTGATGAGTTGTTCTTCCTACTTAAGTCTGTTTTATTTTTTATTGCCGATTAATTTTTAATTTCAGAGAGTAAATACTTTTTAAGAGTGAAGGAGACTTTCATCAAATAGCAGATTTAAATCATCGATAGGTACACAAAAAGAAATCAATATTTTGCTAGTTTTCCGAAGAAATTCTTTGAAGAGTTAGAGTACAAAGACACACACACACACACACACACACACACACACACACACACACACACACACACAACTGTGCACCTACACTGTGCTAGCTGGACACACATTATAGGTGCACAGGTGTGTTTGTATGTGGGTGTATATGTGTGTGGATGCATGCACATGTATTTGTACTCTGGCCTGTTAATTGATTTCTCCCAACAGTTAGCAAAGTTTTATAATTTTTTTTTTTTTTTTTTTTTTTTTTTGTGGGCCTGTTAACGACTCTGATTTTGCTATTTATTGAGTAGTACCCTTTACTCTTAAAGTACCTACATTCTGCCAGACAGGATTCTAAAAACCTTCATCAGTACCTTTTCTCATGACTTGGATATATTTTTGTGCTGTATCACTGTAGTGATTATTTGCCAGTTGTACAAATATTTCTCAGTGATGTGTGTATGTGTGTCACTAGTTCATAATGACAGAGGAATGCAATGCTATTAAGAAACACATACTTGTGAGAGTAAAATCATGAGTCTCACCTATATTTTGCAATGTACAGTGTGCTTCCTTGTTTACTTCAGACTCATTTTTTAAGAATAATTAGATTC
Source organism: Schistocerca americana (assembly GCF_021461395.2). NCBI lineage: Eukaryota > Metazoa > Arthropoda > Insecta > Orthoptera > Acrididae > Schistocerca > Schistocerca americana. Next base: position 176,668,121 of record NC_060120.1, read on the forward strand.
GGCTATCATTCCTGGTTACATTTTTTTCTGAACAGAAGCTAATACTTTTTCATACTTCCTATTTCAATGGTAAGTGTCACTTACAGAAAATACGAGGAACAGAACTTTCAAGACCGGCAAAGGAAGGATAAGACCGTCAGAACACAGAAGAAGGTATGCAACGAGTGCTGACAAATCCATGTTGACATCTTCAGCCCTATAACAAGAATTTCCAAACTGCATGTGAAATACTTTACAATGTGTAAAAAAAGTCAGTTACACAAATAAACTTTGGAAACAAGCAGGATAATATATGAGCAGTGACAGCTGAAACATACCTTATTAAAAGAATCAGGAAGTAAAAATAGATGAGTATGCAATTCTTTACATGTTGTGGTACCTCCTGCATTTTCAGTATTTGATACCAGTGTCTTGTACCTGGAGGAAGGCTTAAAATTCCTGCACTAAGATCTCTTTTAAATGCATTGCAGCCACCAGGCCAGTATTTTGCAATATCAAGTGCAGAACACGATAAGTCCACAAGGAGTTCACTTAACACCAAGCCACACACTTTCTTTAGTGAGGTATGGTTTCTGTTGGGAAACAAGATTGTTGTTGCATGTTGAAATATGATACAAATTTAACTTTACATATGCACACTGAAGTAGATAACCAAATTCTAATATATCTGCACAAATAAATAAGTTCTGCTACAATATTTATGAATGCAAAATAATTACAGCCATTTTAGGTTATATCATTTCTATGTTTTTTAATGAAACTTTTTTGGTGGTGACAGTGCGAGACCTATTCAGGTGGTAACATTTTTCCCAAATTCTTTTTGATGCGAATCACCCTCTTCATGGCTCATCAGTCACAGAATATAAATAGTCATCTTCAACCAAATGAATGAGAAACCCAATAAAAACTGTAGTGCTTTGTGCTTTTCACTCAGATGTTAAAGATATTGTTTCCAAAACTAAAAATAAGGATCACTGCATCAGCTTACCTCTGATAAAACAAATGCAACTCCAACTTTGATCTTATTTTAGACCAGTGATTCCCAAAGTGGTCTATATCGACCATTATGGGTTTACTCCAACTCACAAGGGGGTCCATATCAGTGAAAAACAAAGTTGCGAGTGCATTAGATTAAATGGGGATCCATGAGAGTGGATCCCATTTAGGCAGTTCAAAAAAAAGTATTAAGCAATTACGCTGTGAAACAATCCAGGCACAGGATCATAAAATAGGCAAAGATTGAAATACATTCAAATACTTAAAAGAAAAACTTTGAAAGAGACCCACATGGACAGTATGTTCGTTTCAGCATCACAAAGAGATGATAGTTACGAGGGCATCTTACAATACCTCACTCTTATAGCAAATCTAGAAAATTCCACACTACTGGAGAATAGATAATTTTGCCAGCCATTGAACAGGTGTTAAAAGCTGTTCTACACAAACCTGCTTACGATATACTCAAAATAATTACTCTGAACAACAACATAGTTCAAAGACATATTGATAAAATCAGTTACAATGCTGAAAGCATCTTGGTTAATTATCTGCAAATGACCCATTCTTCCATACAATTAGACGAGTCAACTTTACCTAGTAATGAAGAATTGTTATTGGTGTATATTCGCTTTCTTATTGATCAAGAAATCCACAAATAACTGCTCTTCACAAGATCTGTGACAACAGACACTACAAGTGAATAAATATTTAATGTTTTGAATAATATCAGCGACAGCAAATGGAGCACCTGCCATGTTTGGATGCTATTGTGAATTTACAAGTCATTTACAACAAAATGTATATTTAGTTGCTAAATATCTGAGTGATAGATTGCATCTATCCCTCCAATTTGTCATTAATGCAGTAAAAAAAAATTTTAAGCAAAATGCTGAATTCTAGGTTATTTGTGCAGTTGTGTGAAGAAAATGATGAGAACATTGATAGGTTACTCCTTTACACTGATGTATGCTGGCTGTCACAGGACCTATGTGTGACAAGATTTTTCTCACTTTGTGAGGCTGTATTAGCTTGTAGAACTCCGGCATGTAGTGATAGTGAATGATAGATGACACAGCGGTATGGAGTGCATAACACATTTTATTTTATAGAAACTCAATACATACAAGAATACACAACGTAACACACTCGAGTCCCAGAGCGAACTTAGCTGCTACCTTCAGCTGTGAGTGACAAGACTGTGAGTCATTTTTCCCTTCCAGCAATGCTGACATTCCCACAGAGAAAAGCTCCTCCCCTCCCAGCAGTGCAGAGCATGGTGTGGAGGTGATGACTGGGAGGGTGAAAGCACTGCCTCAACCCTGGAGGGGGCAGTGTCAGATGGCAGCTGCAGACTGTGTCAGGGCTGTCCAGACGAGGCTGGTGCGTATGCACCCACAGCATGGTCTACAAGCTGCAGAGGTATGGTCACAGCACATCAGGCAGTGCTGGGTGCAGGCAGTAGCTAGGCATGGGCGATGGTGTACTGGACAGGTACGGGCATGGCGTGGGTGAGGATGTTCTGCGCAGGTGCTGCTCACGAGGCAGGGCGCGGATAGACCATTTCTCAAGGGGTGGAAGTGCTGATGCGCATGACCACCTCTGCCATAAATATTGTTGCTGTGAGGCTTGACCAGACCATTTCTTGCAGAGATCATAGGGTAGGAGTCATGAGGTTGAGAAGTCATAACTGTGACTGGGATGGCAGATTGCACAGTAGTTGTCATTTGTTGTGAGAGAGGTTTGTTTGAAACCAGCAAACTGTATGCCATCACCTAGTCACGCAACTGCTCAGGAGGGAACAGATATAGAGGAGATGGCTTCTTGCGTGTAAGAAGTTGCCCACTAGATGTCGGTAGAACCGTGGTATGCTGCTAGAACATCTTGTTCAATGACGTAACATTGTTCTCCAGGCAAATGATACAGTAAAAACACTGATGGAACCAGCATAGGTGTGTGGCACAAGGCAAGAGATTGGCGTCTGCCATGTGACAGGTTGTTGTATTGTTCGGCAGCTGCTGTAGGGAACTATCACCCCTGTGAAACAGTGATCAGGCTGAGTCATGTCGTCTCAGTATTGTTTGGATGGTGACGTGATGTCACAGCCAATTGCCAAATGGGGAGGGGATACTGGCTTCGTCAACTGTCAAGTGATGTCACAATACCTCAGCTAGGTGGGGATGGCATGGTGATGAGGGTGTCATGATTGGTCATCTGAATTCATGTGAGTTTGGGTTCTTGCCATTGCGAGGCGAGTGGTGGCTGTGACAAGGCAACATGGTTGCCATTGTTGTTAGCATCAGTTACACATTGCCGACTGTACAAAATAGCAGGGTGTAAAATCATGTCCGAGCACTGTTCGACTAGTTGAAAGGTACAATCGCAAAAATGTTTACTATATGAGTGTGGCATGATTGAACAAATAGTATTGATAAGAGCATGCGGTCTAACTAATTGGATAATGTGTCTCTATCCAGTATTGTAATGACACTCCATACCTGAATTTAGGTTCTTTGGAGAGTGTGGGATGCGGCTTTGTTGAGCAACAGAGATGTCAATTATATAGTCCATGTCTAAATGATTCAACTCTTGAGCACTGCTGGAGAGCAGAACACTAGATGCACTGGGCAATCTGTACACTACACAGTTGTGTCGTTGTTTCAGGTTTGAACACAGTTTGATGCATTGCACAGGAATGTTCTACATCATAGCATGGCATGTAAAACAAGTATGTATGAAACTCACTGTCAGTGTGCGAAATGCGTAGCGGCTGAGTACGATAATGGCTGCTTTATCACTGCGTGGTAACCAGCTCTGTAGGAAAGCAAGAAAATATGGAGCACTGCAGTAGTCGGTGGCCACCAATGTGGAACTCCAGTATGTAGTGATAGCGAATGATAGACAATACAGTGGTATAGAGTTAACAATATACTTTATTTTATAGAAACTTGATACATTAAAGAATACATGACGAGACACACTCAAGTCCCAGAGCAAATTGGGCTCTCACTATCAACTGTCAAGAGATAAGACTGATTCGTTTTTTCTAGCCTGCGACACTAATGTTTCCACAAGCTTTTGGATGCTAAAGATCCAATTATAAAAGAAAATTTACTCAAGTGAAAATGAAACACTGCTCATTTAACATAGTTGTTTACTAAGTTTAATGAGGTTAACTTTCAGTTAAAATGTGAGAAAAACAAGATCCATCATTTCAGGTTTTCTTGATAGAATTAAACTAATGAAGCAAAACATTGGACAGCATAAATTTTCCAGTTTCCCAATTCGCCAGAGGCAAACTGCAAGGATGTTGACATTTCAACCTACTTTCAACATTTAAATGTCCTTCATACAGACTTTGAAACCAGTTTTGAGGATATTTTAACTATGGAAATACCATCTCGGTTTACCCATACACACAGAGATTTTGGGGGGAAAAAAAAGGATGTCACTTAATGAGGAGAACTGATTGGAATAAGCACAAGCAAAGAACTTAATTACAGTTTAGAAAGGGATATCACCAATTGTGGGTTCACAGAGACATACCTGTTACTTATCCTGTACTATGGACTATCAAGAGAAAGTTTTTGATAGCACATTTGAAGTTGGTGTATATGTAAGAACTGATATAATAAATGAAGAGGGTCTACCCAAAATAGAAAAAACTGACACATGGATTTGTGAGGCAAAGAAGTTTGGAGATAATTTTGGACTATGTATGCATTTTCATGAATTATAGTTATTGGTGAAACACCAGAAACCAACTAAAACACCAACTACTTATCAAATAGCTGATATATTCAGTCACATTTCACTCTTTATTTCCAGATACCTGAGCAATTTTGCCCAGTACTTACTTTCTTCACAAAAACCTTAATTCCTCAACTGTTATCATATTCTCCAAATCATCAGTGCAACACTTGTTAAGTGGAGAGTGTCATAGTGATTCTGAGAAACCTGAATAGGCAAATACTTGAAAACAGACACAAACTTTATGTGAAAGCCTATTTACAAAGTTTAATGAATCAATATGTCTTTGGAACATGAACCATATATGAATTAATATGCAGTCAGGAGCCTAGGAAAATAATACAACGCCTATGTATCCCTCCTGTAGAGGGCCACGAGACAAGATAAGACTAATTACAGCATGCACAGAGTCATTTAAGCAGTCATTCATGAAATGGGGAGAATGCAATTCACTGTGGTTTGCAGAGTATAGATGTAAAGAAGATGCAGTACAGCAATATTCTGTAAGCAAATGACTCCCAGACTATGTACATGTGAAATGAAGATTTTTTTCAAAACATACCCCTCGTCCACCCCGGCTTATCTCTCTCTCACACACACAACTATGCACGCATGCACACACACACACACACACACACACACACACACACACACACACACACACAGCAAAAGCATGTGAGCCTTGGACAAATCAGTTACTAAAGAAAGATGAGAGAGATGGAAGAACAGAAATCCAATTACGGTGAGCATATATGAATGACATCTGCTTCATTAAAGAGTATTTGACAATAGAAAATGACATTTAAGCTATGACATATTTTCATACAAGAATGTAGTCTCTTTCCTTGTAACAGAACTATAAAATAATGTCTACAATACCTTTTATTGGCAATTATTATCAACATGGGTAAATAAGAGATATACCCATTTGTTACAAGTCTCTGTGTCACATTATTTTTATCTACTGTTGGTTCATTGTAGAGTGCAACAAGAGAGGTTAAGACACCATAGCACACACTGAGGTCATTCACAAACACTTCTCTTTCCTAAATAAACGGAAGAAGAGAATGACATTAGATAAGCAATAAAAGTGGTGTGAGGTAATTTTTAGATATTACTATAATTTTAAATTCTTACCAATATGTAAGTGGAGCAAACTGAAGAAATGTGTTCTTCAATAAGCTTCAAAGTCATTTCTTTACGTTGCCTTTGCTTAATTGCATCTCCACAACTCATGTTAAAGTAAGTATCATCAGACAGTGACTGCACAAGACTGCAAAATGTATGGTAATTTTCTTATGATTTTTATGGTCTAAAGACTAGCAGTTTTGTATAAAATATAAATCTAGAAAGACTGCGGATTGTTTGAAAATTATCTTTTGCCATACAAATGGTCACATCTGTGCTCTCCTGCCGCCACATGCTGAGTAGACTTTTTATCAATCACTGCTATGAGTGTGAATTCTGAATCATTCCTGGTCATGCTGACAGAAGTTTTATGAATTTATTTGTAAAAGTATAGACAGTGGAAATTAAATGGCCTGTGGTGCCACTTCTGCTCCAAGTTGGCCCGTTTGATGTCCTAACCCCCTTAAGCAATCATCACCATATGCTTTCTGCATCATTGGGTGTGTCTCTGTATAGGTTTCCTTGAGTTTCACGCAAAATTTAATGCAGGAGGATTGCTCCTCTAACTCTGCCGTCCCGAAATTCGCAAATTGTGGGACACAATATTTTACTCAATGCAGCACTGAAGAATAAGTAACAGACAAACAACAATGAAGCTTCTGGCAATTACACATTAAACACATGCATGTGCAGGGATGCCAACTGCATTTAGCTCCAATACACCATTGGCATGAAATTGTGAATGTTCCGAAATTTTCTGAGCAGGCCTCCTATAATGAATCAACATACATTAAATGTATTGGCAATCACTTAAAAGTTAAACATAATAACAATTCACATCTTAAAATGTACTAGGATTAATAGCACTTCATTTAGAAACATTCATCAATGGTACTTATGCTACACAGGCCTCTGCACCTGTGTATATTTAAATGGTGTTCACTGTCATTGTCATTATGTGAGCAAGTGTCACAGCTGTCATAAAATTTATATCACTAGCACCCTAAAATTTGAGCAGGTTGCGATTTATAAGACTGAAACTATTTCACATAACATTATGATTGCACTGTGTGTAAACTAGCCATGGAACTACAGATATTGTGCAATCATTGAATGAATAGAGAAAAAGAAATGACACCTGCAGGTTGTATTAAATCATTTGAAACATTAATTGCATCTGTGGATCCAGTTTCAATGAAGGACTTCTATTCCAGTGATATGAATGTGTCCTCAAGCCTTTTTTGGGGTCTGCAACTAGGACAAAATCATGAATATCATGGACAATGCATTCAGTGTCTTCCAACAAAACACCAAATTTCCTCCTTAACATAAAGGATGAACTTCTCATAGACACAGGGAAATTAAAAGAGGAAGGGAATGCCACCTGATTTGTTGTGCATACAGAACATCACATGGAAATCAATGAATCTGAACAGATTAATCTTGACAATATTAGGAAAAGTTGAGATTGCTACTTACTGTAAAGATGGCCAACTGAGTTGCAGACAGGCACAACAAAAAGACTGTTACACATTATACCTCTCAGCCAAAGTCTTCCTCAGAAAAGAAAAAAACCTCATGCACACATGACTGCTATCACCGGCAGCTCCAACTGGAGCAAAAGAGGTTTATCTCCATTCTAAGTTGTTTCTCGACATCTCACTTGACTTCACCCCGTTTTCTTCCTATTGACATTTGATGTGACTGAACAAGTTATAAGTGGTACAAAAGACAGATGGTTTGCACCATGGGTTGTGATGAAGTCAAGAGAATATTTTAGGCTGTTGTTGGGAGGGGAGACGAGAGAGAAGAAATGCTGACATAATGCACAATTGGTGTTGCCAGCACAACTTGCAACGTTGACGTGAAGTGTCCCAGACCAAGCTAATATGTAACAAAGGAGCCTATCCACCACGTTTTCTTGAGCCACTTATAACTCAATCTCACCCTTTGGATGTATTTCGAAAGTAGTATAATCAGCAACAATACCAACCATAAATCTTTTAAATTCAGACACTGAGCCTGAGCCTCGATGAATATGCTTGGTCATAATTGAGAAAACATCGCCGATTTCCGACTAGTGAGTTCTTATTGTCTGGTGCATTGTTAAGTCACCCAATAGCCAGTACAGCCATCACACCACACTAACACAGGTAAAATGAGCTCGCCTATTGGATGCGTGGAGAGGGGGAGTGGCCCTTCAACAATGGGAGTGCAGGTAGGGCTGAAAGCATTTTTTGAAGTGTTGGAAATATACGGTTTGTGCAGATGATGTGCTGTGACAGAGATGCCACACAGAAATAGAACAAGGGTTCTGCGATAGCACATTTTAAAGACTTTTGTGTTAAAATTTGATAGGATACGATTGCAACAGCTATATACACTATTGACGTATATCCTCTGCACCACACATGCAGATCGTAAAGACTGGTAGCAGTGACAGAAGGCATGAAGCAAAACTGTAGCATCTGAGCTTTCTTTCAAATTTACATTTTACAAAGTCTACAGAAATTCACTGAGCCAACTTCTAATAAGCTTGTAACATTAATTGTGGAAGTAAACTCATTTGTTCATGTCTCTGTTTCTCTCATCTTGTCTACAAAAACACTTTGACAGAGGTGAGCATATCAAGTACAATTTGTCAGAAAAGCATTAAGCAGTAACAACAATGGTGACAAAGTTTGTCCTTAAGCAGATGTTTGAATTTCTGCTTATGGTTTAACCAATTGGCTGCAGTGATGTTTTTGGTTTAAATCACAATGTTCATCAATATCTGCTTTTTTGTGGGTGAGCAGAAAGAATGATCTCTCAAAAGCACATTCTTTGAATGTATAATTTGTGGTCATAGCATGTCAGAAAATAGCTTGATTATCTTTTACCCATATACCAATTTCAATTTTTTGATGTGTTTTTACGTCTGTTACACAACTGTGATTTTATAAGAACTGACGAAATTCATTACCACAAATTACTGCATAAACATTGTACTGTATATTCAATTTCCTTCAATTAGACAGATTTTATACAACCAATTGAGAGGATTGAGATTTTTAATCATATATACCAATTACTTGTGTTTTTGGTCATATTCTGTGGATTTTAAAATTTTCCTCGATTCTGCATTTCCCTCAGCTTTGTATTTTCTACTGGACTGCACGAAAACGTAAAATATGGGTTACACTGTAGTAGCAAATCTTCACTATTTATTATGAAATTACCATTCATAATTTGAATAATTTCCTCCACAATTGCTTGACCTACAGCTATTGCTACAGGAACCAGATATGCAGGAGGATTGTCGGTGTTCATACCTTTATAAATTAAAGAAGTGTAAAGAAGAGCAGTGGTGAATTATTTTTAAAATCTTCATCAAAAGTTATAGTTATGACATTTTCATCTACCACATCATTGGTAGAAAATTCTTGTTGGATGTCCTTTTTCCAATTAAATAAAAAATTTTCATGGGAAATAATCACAGACACGTTGTGAGACGCTATTCACAACTCTAGAGACCATTAGAAAATGTTACAAAACAGGAGTAGTAGGGACCGACTAAAGGCGATTTGAAATAGCTCCCAGAGTCTTGTCCTCTGAATGGATTAATAGAAAAAAGAAGGAGAGAGAGGAGATATGACCACAACAGAACATTCCTACTGAAGGATAGTTGAAACCACTGTCAGAAATGCATAATTTAAAACAATTCCTGTTTAAATACATTAATTAATTAAATTTAAATGGTCATAACTAAATTGAGTACATGAATTTTATGCATATAAATTTAACTGTTTGAATATATTTAAATTTTATGATAAATAATTTTACACTGTGAGGGAAAAGTGAGCAGCAATAATTGAACCTGAGTCCACGAATTGACTGTCAGTGCACTTGATCACTGCACTACACCCCAGACTTCATTGTTGTTGTTGTTTAAAACTCCCTCACACTCTACCTCAAAATCTTTTGGCAGTGTTTTCTCTCTTCCTTTCGCCCACTCAGGCAAGATATTCCAGAAACCTACCTGCTTCTCCTCACGCAGTCTTAGCCAAATGGGTGAGTCCCATCTCACATCATCCCCTTGTTATTTTGACTATTGTAAAGGAATAGACAAATAAATACAGGATCTCATAAATGAGATTCTGGCACAGCTAAACATGAACTTGCAGGTCTAATTCATGACTCATATTAAAGCCTCTGATTATGTGGAGCATAAAATTCTACTAGGAAAACTTACATTCGTCACAGAAAACAATGGACCTCACTGACAGAATATGTCACAGGCATGAAACTAATCTCCGGATGGGAGTACATGAGAGATGAGATTTCCTTTAGTTTAAAAGTTATTAATTAATTAAGGTAATATTTCAAGACACCACACATTTTTATATCCCGAGACGTTTCTACAAACTGTTTTAATATCACTGAAGTCCAAAATTTTCTGAACACAATAATGTTCTTAGATTTCTTATATATTTCTAATTTTAAGGGAAATACTCAAAGCTGGAACTTTTGTTAAATGACTGATAAATGGTGGCTCTCTTGGAATATGAGAAAGTTCTGTTACCGTAATTTATTTATTTATTTATTTATTTATTTTTTTTTTTAAAAGTAGTACATTGTGTTCTTTTAAAACACAAGGATCCAAATTGTTTGGTGCACAAAGTACTTAGTCCTAAAAATCTCCATCTCCATCTATATTTTGTACACCACCATGAAGTGCATGGCACAGGATACGTCTCATTGTAACAATTATTGTGGGTTCTTTCCATCCCATTCACAAATGGAGCACAGGAAGAATGATTGTTTGATTGCCACTTTGTGTGCCATAATTTTTCTAATTTTGTATCCATGAGCCCTGTATGAGCATTTCGTAGGGGGTTGTAGTATATTGCTAGGGTCATTACTTAGAGACAGTTCTTGAATCTTTGAAAGTAGGCTTTCTCAGGATAGTTTGTCTGTCTTCAAGAGTCTGCCAGTTCACTTTCTTCACTATCTCTGACACTCTCACATGAGTCAAACAAACCTCTGAACATTCATGCTGCTCTTCTCTGTACATGTTCTATATCCCTTGTTAGTTGTATTTTGTACAGGCCCCACACAATTGAGTAATATTCTAGAATGGTTTGCACAAATGATTTGTAACCAATCTGCTTTGTAGGTTGACTGCATTTCCCCAGTATTCTACCAATAAACCAAAGTCTATCACCCGTTTTACTCATAACTGAGCCTATGTGATCACATTCCATTTCATATCCCTACGAAGTGTTACACCCAGTTATTCGTCTGAGTTGTCTGATTCCAACTGTGACTCACTGATATTATAATCACAGGACACTTACTATGTGTTATAACTTCAAGTTGAACAAATATACTTCAAGGAAGACGCAATACATGAAAGTCACAGATCAAGTAAACAGAGTAAGACGAGTGTACACTTTAACACTCAAATCATAACTGAGTACGAGTCTAGCGGCCGCTGGCTGCTGGCCACTTAGGTGGCACAGCTGCTGCATGGCTGGCAGACAGCGCCGCATGTAGAGGACGCGCGTAACTGCGCGGCAGCACTTTGAAAGATCAGCGAGTCACAACACTATGTTTTCTTCATTTTTTGAAATGCACTATTTTACATCCCTGAACAATTAAAGCAAGTTGCCAATCTTTGCATTACATTGAAATCTTATCAAGATCGTTCTGAATTCTCATAGAGCTTCTTTCAGACAGTATTTCTTTATAGGTAAATGTTTCATCTGCAAAAAGTCGGAGGTTACTACTGATATCATCCACAAAGTCAATAATAAACAACATGAACAGCAATGGTCCCAACATACTTCCCTGCAGCATGCACAAAGTTAGTTATACATCTGATGATGATTTATCATCTAAGACAACATGCTGTGTCCTACCTACCAAAAAGCCCTCAATCCAGTCACAAACTTCACTTGATATACCATATGATCAAACTTCTGACAGTAAGTGTAGGTGTGGTGCTGAGTCTCCTGCTTTTCAGAAATCATGGCATACTGCATCTACCTGACTGTCTTCATCCAAAGCTTTCGGTACGTGCGAGTTGGATTTGACATGATCAATGTTTTCAGAATCCATGTTGGTCGGCATCAAGGAGGCCATTCTGTTCAAGATACCTCATTACCACGTAGGCCTGAGAACCCGAGACAGAAGCCAACAGAGAGTTTGTCAACAAGTGGCCACGAAAGCCTTAACAATTTTGTATACCTCATTATGTTTGAGCTCACAATATATTCTAAGATTCCATAACAAATTGACGTCAATGATACTGGATAATAGTTTTGTGGATCACTTCTAGTAGCCTTCTCATAGATGGGTGTCATCTGTAGTTTCTTCCAACTACTGGGCACGTTTTTTTGGTGAAGGTATCTACAATAGATTACAGTTAGAAGAAGGGTTAACTGAGTTCCAAATTCAGTATAGCCCTGGAGCTTTGCTCAATTTTAACAATTTCAGCTGCTTCTTAACACCACTGACAGTAATATTTATTTAACTCATCTTTTCAGTGGTATGAGGATTAAATTGGGTACTTCTACTGGGTTTTCATTTGTAAAGGAACATCTGAAAACAGTTATGCATTTCAGCTTTTGCTTTGCTACCCTCAATTTCAGTTTTTGCCTCATTCTCTAGAGACTGCACACTAACTTTGCTGCCACCAACAGCCTTCACATAGAACTAGAATTACTTTGGGGTTTGTGAAAGATCATTTGACAATATTCTGCTACAGTAGTCACTGAATGCTTCATGCACGACTCATGTGTTTCACTCAGTATCTTCCTATCTATGAGGTGTGATTGGAAAGTTTTAAGAATGGATCCGCTACTGCTTACTGGTTTGGCGGGCAGATACACGGAGTGTGGGGGGTGAGTCATCCTCTTGCCCTTGAACACCCTCTGACAGGAAACTGTGTTTCCTTTATTCAGTTCATTGTGGCAGCTGTTTGAGTGGGGATATCTTAGGCCTTGTTGCTGGATTTTGTCTGCGTGAAAATGGACATAAAAACAGAGCAACGAGTTTGTGTGAAATTTTGTTTCAAAACCGGGAAATCAGCTTCTGAGACTTACGAACTATTAAAAACATCTTTTGGAGATAATTGTATGAGCCAGTCAAATGTTTTCGTCTGGATTAAATAGATTTAAAAATAACCGCAAATCATTTGAAGATGAAGCATAGTCTGACCATCCTTCCACATCAAAAACGAATGAAAATGTTGTGAAAGTTCGTGACTTAGTGTGCTCTGATCATAGACTTACAATTAGGGAGATGGCTGATGAACTTAATTTAAGTTTCTATGAAGTTCAGTCGATTTTAACTGAAGATCTGAACATGTGTCAAATGTCCGCAAAATTCATTCCAAAACTATTGTCAAGTGACAAGAGACAATACTGACTTGAAGTGTGCCAAGAACTGATTAATGAACCAGATTTATTAAATAGGGTAATTACAGGTGACAAATTGTGGGCATATGGATATGATCCTGAAACCAAAGTGCAGTCTTCGCAGTGGAAGACTCCAGGTTCACCATGACCGAAAAAAGCTTTGCAAAGTTGGTCGAAGGTGAAGACAATGTTGGTGATTTTTTTTTTTTTTTTTTCGATTATACCAGCATTGTGCATCATGACTTTACCCCAGGAGGACAGACAATTAACCAGGAATACTACAAATGTGTCCTTGAGTGTTTGTGCGAAAAGGAGTGGAAGAAAAGGCCTGCATTGTGGAAAGACAGGAGTTGGGTGCTACACCACGACAATGCCCCAGCTCATCGTGCCTTCTCCATTGTTTAATTTTTGACCAAATTCAAAATTCCTGTGCTTGCACAACTGCCATATTCACCTGATTTGACCCCTGTGGACTTCTACCTATTTCCTAAACTGAAATTTTTGCTGAAAGGGAAGCAATTTGACTCGATTTAAGACATCCATACAAATATGGAGAGTGTCCTTAACACACTTGAGGAACAAAATTTCCGGGAATGTTTCCAAAATGGGAAACACCGTTGGCGTTGGTGTGTTCAGTCAGAAGGACACTGCTTTGAAGCAGCTGCATCACATTGCGAGGTGTTCCCTCTGTGGTCCGCACCAATGGTCTCTTGTTGGCAATCACAGAGCCACTAGCATTGGTGTCTGTGGTGGTACTGATGTAGGTGTTCTGTTCAGCCTGGTCACCAGATCTTTTTGTTTCCTGAATCTTCTTAATTAAACTCAATGCTGGTTCCCAAGCCCTGATAAGATTGTAGCAGCAATCTAGGTTGATGAGACCATTCCTGGAGCGAATTTCTATGTCCTCTCTAACAACAGTGTCCAATATTTGGTATTCTGTTCTAAGATCCCAGTACATTTATACTCAGTTGTGTGTTTCTCAGACAAACAGTGCTCTGCAACTGCTGACTTGTTGAGATATGTCAGTCGAGGATACCTCTGGTGTTCTTGGCAATGATAGGGTATCTGCTCCAAACCATATTTCAAATTCTTTGTTTCTTAAAGGATTAATTATATTTTTGAGATGTATATTTTGTTGACTGGTCAAGGATTTTACAGTCTTATCAACTGCTGCACTCATTTTGAGTCACACTGAACCTTACAGATGATTTTTCAAGGTTAGGAAGGAAACATCTTTTTGTATATTCCAGCTTGCTACTCACATGTTATTACTATAATATACATGCCATACCATACAGAAATCCTACTTCGTAATTTATTTAGTAACAAAATATAGGTAACATTGACAAAACTTTTGCCACATTAAAATACTTGGAGAATCTAACTACAAAAAGTTAACTAATATGGTAGATCAAAATATTCTGTGAACTCTCCCAAAAAAAGTATTGTATACTTTGATATGCAAAATTGTTATATAGTTGCATACATATTTTTTAAAAAGGTAATTTAATTGGACTGTCTTACATATTCAATTCCAAAAGCATTGTTAGTCTTCCCACGCAATTACATGCAATTAAATATTCTTCTGAGCCAACTTAGGAAAAGTAACAACACAGTCTTTCTATTTTAGAAACATTATATTTTTATGTAACATGTATGCTTTTTCTTAAGTTACAAAATAATTTCAAATTAGTCCATTGATTGAATTAATTTGTTTTTCACACAAATGTCCATCCTATATCAGTGTAGGAGAACACATATGAAATAAAAATATTGTGTACACTTAATTCTAACCTATTTTAAAAATTTTGTGGCAGAGCCTTAATTTCTGCTTCTGTTTCTGTTGCTTTAGCTGCCACTTGTAAAATTTTTTATGTTTTGGTGGTAATTATTTTTTCTCCTGAAGTTGTCTTTTTGTCTTTATAGTGCATCTGTCTCATTTTGCTCTTCTTCTTTTTTCTTCTTAACAAAAATCCACATATTTTGAATGAGCATTTCATGCAGCGTGAATGAGGCTCTTAGGGAGTGAAACACTGTGCACACCACTAACATTCTGAACAGCATTGTGAACAACCCACGAAGCAACAAGACTTTTCTCATGTTCATTCTCTACTAGGCTATCTGAATTAACAGAGAAATGTCTTTCAAGGGTAGCATTTCCACTTTCACAAATGAAAGGAAATCTGGACAAGGTTTTGGCGAGTCTGTAATGAGAGAAAACCAGACTTGATCCCAAGTCTGTGTGTCTGAATTGGAATTTCTTTATTACTTCAGCTGCATCAGGCAACTTGTACACATCCTTGCACTCTTATTATATCTGCTTTTGCTCATAAGAGGCCCTGCTTCTGGTAACTTAATGCAATTAAACAAGACACAAGTTGTTGCTCAGCTACTGCAGGCTGTTTTGCTACAACAGGTGGCCCTCATCAACTTAAAAGAAAGAGGAGATCTATCCATCAATTTTTAAATGATGGTCAAATATGCTATGCAGCACTCATTTCGAAACTGCCGCAGTTGTAGTTCTGGGAAATTCTTCACTTCCATTTATAAAGCATAGTTCCTTTGGAAACCTACATCTATTCCTTTGGCAGGTAAAATATGTTGATGTGATGCAAGATCAACCTTTGCTAATAAAGTAGTATTCTCTAACACGTTTCTCAACAACTCTGTCCATTACAGAAGTTATTAGATATGTAAGTTCTCAGTAAAGGAAAGGTGACATTGGCTTTTATGACAGAAAGTTTTCAAAAAGGGTTTAAGTAATGTTTCAGCTTAATAAAAGAAGCTAACTTTTCTTGGAATTTATCTTTCAGAGCACTTGTGAAATTATGATTATATCTGTTCAGACAGTTTTTTGAACCTTCTTTGTCAACTGCTTCAACCCAAGTTTTCAAGGATCTTGCATTATATTTTCTTGCATGTCTACCCTTACATTTTCAAACCATCGAACTGAACAAAACTTTAGAGGAAAAAATCGCACTCTGTACTCAGCATAAAGTGTTGTCTTCTATATGGTGAATCTTTTGAAAGAAACTATAAACTAGTCAACAATTCTGTTATTTTCCACTGGATAGCTTTCATGCCATCTTTAAAAGCACCATGCACCACATGCCAGTCACAACAACCTATGTCAAGGAGAGTAGCACTAGCATGATATTAACTCAGAATTAGTTCTCTCAAAATCTTTAAGTTTACTGCTGGACCATCTACAGACAACTGAATATCCCCCCCCCAAATTAACTTCACCCAATTATTTTTTCAAACTGTTTTTCAGGGCTGGTCCTCATGCTTAAGATATGATCCCTTGTTGAGAACTGGATATTTTTGCTGCCTTCTAGGAATTAATTTTCTAAAATACCTCACCAATAATGCTATTCTCTGCAGTGCTCTCTTGTTTTAAGGAAGACGGTTGGAAATACTTTTAATTTCACACTTTTTGTTACAGTATCACTGCTTCTTGTGCTGGTTTGATTTCATATGACTCTGGAGGGTGGTTCTTCCCACTGATCATAAGTTTGTACTTTTATGGCACCATCCAGAGGTTTCAGATTCTGGATTGCCCGAACTCCAACTCTTGAAGTAGATTATATCTGTAGTCCATTTAAAATAACTTGATAGTTGACATCTGTCACTTGCTGCTACAGTGTTGCCACATTGGCTGCCGGATACACTTAGTTATAGGTAACACACAAACACAGCAAGTCACTTCACAAATGCTGTTAATGTGTAACGTGGAGCAATGTTGGAAGTGGCCATCGTAAGGTATGTCAGGAAGTGAGATGCTCTGTCAGCAGCTGATTTCAAGTGACCAGTGACTAAACTGCAGCAGATGAGGCATTTTGTAGACCTAAATTCAAACTCATGTCCTAAGCTAAGCACAACCGTTTAATGTATCCAAGAAAGCGGTGGGCAACAATCTGCGGCAGAACTAAAATCACAATCACTTTGTTCACGACAATTAAAGCCAACCTCTATAAGCAAACCAAGACAGAAAAAGTTCACTTTCAGAGCTAAAAGCAATCTGTAATTTCTTGCTACACTGGTTACCTGAGCTGCGCGGACTTAGCTGAGTGGTCTAAGGCGCTGCAGTCATGGACTGTGCGGCTGGTCGCGGCGGAGGTTCGAGTCCTCCCTCAGGCATGGGTGTGTGTGTTTGTCCTTAGGATAATTTAGGTTAAGTAGTATGTAAGCTTAGGGACTGATGACCTTAGCACTTAAGTCCCATAAGATCTCACACACATTTGAACATTTTGAACTGGTTACCTGAAACTATCCTCTGGCTACATGAATTGCTGTGTTACCAAATGATGAGCACTTCTCATTGGCAGATTATGATGCAGATTATGGATGACACATGAAGATTTCAGACAAAAAAGAATGGTATGTAGAAAAATAAGAGCAACTAAAACAGTCAATACAATGATGAAAATGACACGTCAAAGAACTAAAAAAAAAAATCCATTTAAACCAAGTAATTGAATAAAAATGATACTCAAACTCTTTTGATTAGATTTAGAAATAAAAAAATTCAAGGTTTTTGACAAGCTTCAAACCTGCGACCTTCAACACAGCACGTTTATGTGGTAATGATGTGATGCTGAATCGCGTCCTGTGCGGAAGTGTCCAGTAGTGTTTTTAGTTAGCACTGTGTATGAAATATGTACTTCACTAGCACCATTATGTGTGTGTGTTGTTTGTGGTGTGGTTATCATATATGATGAAATACGAAAGAAAATTGCCAGACACATGATTCAGGACCCAAACAAATCAGGAAAGAATGTTAGACAAGGAATTGGAAGTGAACTGACCAATTGTTGTGGCATTTTGGCAAAGGTGAATGGTTTGGGTGCGACAATGAGCACTCTGATTGGAGGCAACCAGCTCCAAGGCATGAAGTGTCAACTATCCAGTAATTTTAATAACACTATAGTACATGACATTTCACTAAGTGCCATAATGCATAGCAAACTCAAGTTTATTGGTGACTGTTATCAGCATGAAGGCACCCAATTGTTTAAATATGTAGTATTTAATTTACTTTAAATAGTTCAAAAGAATTGGATTTGTATCATCTTACAGTAGGGGGACATCTTTGATTTAATAACTAGTCCCACAACTCAAAAAGATATATGTAAACATTAGCCTGCGTTGATTAGTTAGTTGACCTTGACCACTTGGGGGGTGGGGGGATGGGGGGATGTGAAGTATAAAGCATTTGTACACTGTGAATCAGCTTCAAAAAATTAATTTAACAATTTTTCTGTGTGTGTCTAGTTTACTACACGTACATTTTAATTCGTATTACAACATTCTGACAAATCAATATATAAGGCAACAAGACACTAAATGCCATCAAATTTCCAAACATGAATACTGCAAACTACAACACAACTTTTGTAACATAATTAACAATACAGATAACACACTAAGTTATATTTAAACTATAACAATGTGTTATAACATTTTTTTCAGTACACAATTATCATTCAACACAGCCCAGCAACAAAAAATGAAGACTATGGAATACATGCAGTGGCGAATGACAAAAAATGTGATCCTTTGCAATTATGAAGGTTTTTTTTTTTTCTACACTGGGTCTTGCAGTGTCATCTTGTGCTTTAATCCTGCTGTTTTATGAGACTGGCAGGCTTGTTTTGTGCTTAACCACATTTGACATGCAATGACATGTTACATATGTGTAGCCTTTGTACTACACACTGCAGCAGCAGTTTTCACCAATCTGATAACTGAAAATGAACAAGATTAAGCAAACAAATAAAATTAAACAGATGGGTTGCACTATGTTTGAAGATGTGATGTCATAAAGTATCACCTACAGAATATTCTCGCAGCTGTAATAAATTTAACTCCTCTTCAAAGTAATAGATAGGGCTAATACCAACACATTAATTCAAGATACATAAAATTTAAGACTTAAAATATTAAATACTTGTGGTCTCCCCAGCTATTTAAAGGAGGGCAAAAATATTGAGTATTTTCCAGTTTTTTAATATTCCCGGTGCAGTTGACACCCTGAACGATCGTCGACAGTGCACACTGTCTGTCCAATATATGTCTTTCCATACTGACACAGAATCTGATACACATCAGCCATTTGCAAACCGAGATCATATTTGATGCTTCCTAATAATGCTCGTGGTTTTTGGACAAGCAAAATACAATTTTTACTCAGTGCTTCTTCAATACGGGTCCAATTTTTCCCGTTAGCACAACAGTTACTGTATAAAGTCAGTGGCTGCCTCTTCCTCTGTGATTTTTTACATCTCCACAGGTTGTGCTATTGTGTTCGAGCAGAGAGTGCGCCTGATCTGGCATTCTGGGTACCACTTTTTTCAGAATACAGTTCTGAGATGTTCCAGCTCCTGGGCCAGATTTTCTGCATCTGAGATGGTGCACACCCTGTGTGCTAGCCTTTTTAACACCCTGTTCTTCTGCGAAGGTTGTGCCAGCTGTCTGCTTGCAAATAAAGGTCAGTACATGTTTCCTTCCGATACACACCATATTGCTGACAATTGGGTGCAACAGCAACCCATCTTTGAAGACTTAAGGAGGTGTATAAGGTCTTGATAATACAGGTCCTCAAAGTAACAGTTTCTTTGTGATCCCCTCTGGTAAATCTGTGTCCTTGAGTAGAGCCCTTGTCTTGTCCTCCACCTTCTTTGTGCGGTCAGCATTGATTTTCCAGTAGGAGCCATCATCTAGCAGGCTCTGCATAGCCTCAATATAGTGCTTATGGGAAAGAACAACAATAGTGTTGCCTTTGTCAGCAGGTGAGACAAAAACCTCAGGGCCCTCTCTCTGCTGGTAATGTTTGACCTCTCTTGTTAGAGCATGTACTTCTTCAGCTGCTTCAGGCAGTAGTTGCACTACAATCTGTTCAACTGAACTGACGATGTCTACGACCAGTGTGAACTTCGGGATGGGAGCAAAGTTAAGTCCCTTCTCCAAAACTGAAATTGCTTCATGACTCATCTTCATGTCAGTCAGCATGAAGAAATTCAACAAGTTGTGCCACTGAAGAAACCATTTACTGAGTTCTGAATTTCTGAAGAGATATCGTGCCCAGCATATTGTGCAAAACTCTGCTCAGGACCTGCATCACATCAATTCTGCAGCAGCCAGGAGAATTCAGACACAGGTCAGGATTGCCTGGGTATGTGAGAGGGTGCACTTTACCCATCAGAGCCTTGAATACAACTCCCAGGAATTATTTAGAGTACACTGACAACTGGAAAATCATTTCAATTCCTGGACCTGGGACTGGATTGATGGTATTATCTGGGTGGCAGCCAATTCCTCCCATAGGAAGGCCACAGAATGTCAAATACCAAAATTCCCATGTTTCTCTGACAAACCATCTGAATGGCCCATGCAAGACAGTCATCAATCTGACTGACATGAAGCTAAGTGATAAGGTGGTTTCGGTTTTGGAGAAGATACTTACCTTTGCTCCACCCCTAAGTTCACATCAGTTGTGGACATTGTCAGTGCGGTTGAACAGGTTGCGGTGCAGCTACTGCCTGAATCAACTGAAGAAGTACATCATGAAACCTGCCATACTCTAATGAGAACTAAGCCTACAAAGATGAACATACCAGTAGGGAGACGGCACCTACTCAGGACTTGAGAGAGTGCCCTGAGATTGTTGTCTTACAAGCTGACAAAGGCAACACTACTGTTGTTCTTTCCCACTAAGACTATATTGAGAAGATGTGTAGCTTGCCAGATGACGACTCCTAAAGGAAGATCTTCTCTGACCCCACAAAGAAGGTGGAGGACAAGACTAGGGCTCTTCTCGAGGTCACTGATATACCAGAGGAGATCGCCAAGAAGCTGTTCCCTCAAGGACCTGCATCGCCAAGACTTTATGGATTCCCTAAAGTCCACAAAGATGGGATGCCGTTTTGCCCTATTGTCAGCAACATCAGGGCACCTACGTATCTGCTGGCAAAATATGTGACGGAAATACTAAGTACGCCCTTATGTGGGTAAATGCCCTTATCATACCCACAATTCTGTGGATTTTGTAAAACACCTTGACAACTTCTTCAGGGTATGAGAATCAGATATCCTGTGAGTTTTGACATCATTTCATTATTCACAAAAGTGCCTCCACAACAGTCACTAGAGCTTATTGGTCAGAAATTTGATGACAAAACCACTGACCATGTATTTTCTTTTTAATGGAGAAAACTATGTAAAAATGGAATGAGTCGTAATGGGCAGCTCACTCTCACCTGTGATTGTGAATCTGTATATGGAATATCTCGAGGAGGAAACCCTGGCATCATCCAAATGGAAACCCACATGTTTTTCCTGTTACGTGGATTACACATTCATCATCTGGCTCCATGGAAGGAACGAACTCCTTGACTTCCTTACACATTTGAACTTCATACATCCCAACATCAAATTCACTGTGGGGACTGAATCAGAAGGAAGATTACCATTCCTAGATGTCTTGGTCAACAGAGGAGCTGATGGCACCCTAGGCCATGGTGTGCATGCAGACAGCTGCCACCACTCTTTGCAGAGGAATGATCTACTAAAAACACTATGTGTGCACACCATCTCAAACACAGAGAGCCACCACTCTTTGCAGATGAATGGCCAACTAAAGATACTAGTATGCAGGGTGCACACCATCTCAAACACAGAGAGTCTGCCCCAAGAGCTGGAACACCTCAGAACTGTATACCGCACCCAGAATCGCAGATTAGGTGTACTCTCTGCACAGCCACAACATCACAACCTGTGGAGACAGATGAAGTCATGTAGGAAGAGACAGGGAAAATAGGATGCTTATTGAAGAAGCACTGTGTAAAAACAGTCTTTTGCCCACCAAATAAAACATGATCATTATTGGGAAGTGTCAAAGATGATCTCAGTTTGTTGCAGAAGTCCAGCCTATACTAGCTTCATTGGTGGAAAGACATATGTTGGACAGATAGTGCACACTGTTTAAGATCATTCCCAACAATACCAGAGGCATACTCGAGTGATGTAGCCCAAGAAGTCAGCGGTTGCAGAACATGTTTGCCCAAGAATCTTGGCACAGACTTCAAAATACTGGGACAGCATCATAGAGGTCATAGAAATTCACACCAGGGACGATATCATGAATGAGAATCTTGACACGGCTTGGGGACTGAACTGAGTTTAATTAAGAAAATCTCTTTGCAACAGTGCTACCACAGATGTCAATGCTAGTGTCTCCACTGCAGATGACACGTGGTTGTGGGTGCAAACTGTGGAGCAATCAGCTTGCAAGGAGAGGAGATATATGTCAGCCGCACACCCTTAAAGCTCAGTTCATCAGTACACCCGACCACATGTATGATCGCCAAAATATTGTGCCTGTTGGACACTACGAACCAGCAGTACACCCGTGGATTTTTCAATCATGTCGAATGAGGCTCTCCAGGCATACACAATGAGTGCACTTCCTGCCCATTCCTGACCCCTGTTGCTACTTCCCTATGGGAGTGGGTGACCATCTTTTGGCATACATTTCAACTACTGACAATTAACAGACCCCTATCCTTTTGCATTTGCCTCCTTTTGACACTGGACAAAACAGGTGTCCTCCCTGGTCCCTGTCCACCCTACATCTACATCTACATACATACTCTGCAATCCACCATACAGTGCATGGCGAAGAGTACCTCGTACCACAAGTAGCATCTTCTCTCCCTGTTCCACTCACAAACAGAGCGAGGGAAAAATGACTACCTATATGCCTCTGTACCCTAATCTCTCTTATCTTATCTTTGTGGTCTTTCTGCAAAATGTAAGTTGGCGGCAGTAAAATTGTACTGCATTCAGCCTCAAATGCTGGTTCTCTAAATTTCCTCAGTAGCAATTCACACCTCCTTTCTTCTAGAGACTCCCACCTGAGTTCCTGAAGCATTTCCGTAACAATCGCATGATGATCAAACCTACCAGTAACAAATCTAGCAGCCCACCTCTGAATTGCTTCTATGTCCTCCCTCAATCCGACCTGATAGGGATCCCAAACGCTCGAGCAGTACTCAAGAATAGGTCGTATTAGTGTTTTATAAGCAGTCTCCTAAACAGTTGAACCACATCTTCCCAGAATTCTACCAATGAACCGAAGACGACTATCTGCCTTCCCCAAAACTTCCATTACATGTTTGTCCCACCTTATATCGCTCTGCAATGTTGTGCCCAATTATTTAATCGATGTGACTGTGTCAAGCGCTACACTACTAATGGAGTATTCAAACATTACAGGATTCTTTTTCCTATTCATCTGCATTAATTTACATTTATCTATATTTAGAGTTAGCTGCCATTCTTTACACTAATCACAAATCCTGTCCAAGTCATCTTGTATCCTCCTACAGTCGCTCGACGACGACACCTTCCTGTACACCACAGTATCATCAGCAAACAGCCGCACATTGCTATTCACCCTATCCAGAAGATCATTTATGTAGATAGAAAACAACAGCGGACCTACCACACTTCCCTGGGGCACTCCAGATGATACCCTCACCTCCGATGAACACTCACCATTGAGGACAACGTACTGGGTTCTATTACTTAAGAAGTCTTCGAGCCACTCACATACTTGGGAACCAATCCCATATGCTCGTACCTTAGTTAGGAGTCTGCACTGGGGCACCGAGTCAAATGATTCCGGAAGTCAAGGAATATTGCATCCATCTGATACCCTTCATCCATGGTTCGCAAGATATCATGCGAAAAAAGGGTGAGTTGCGTTTTGCAGGAGCGATGCTTTCTAAAGCCGTGCTGATGCATGGACAGCAACTTCTCTGTCTCAAGGAAATTCATTATATTCGAACTGAGAATATGTTCGAGAATCCTGCAACAAACCGACGTTAAGGATATTGGTCTGTAATTTTGAGGATCCGTCCTTCTACCCTTCTTATATACAGGCGCCACCTGCGCTTTTTTTCCAGTCGCTCGGGACTTTACGTTGGGCAAGAGATTCGTCATAAATGCAAGCTAAGTAAGGAGCCAATGCAGTAGAGTACTCTCTGTAAAACAGAATTGGAATCCCTTCAGGACATGGCGATTTATTTATTTTCAACCCACTCAGCTGCTTCACAACCCCAGGGATGTCTATCACTATGTCCTCCATATGGGGATCTGTACAAGACTCAAATGGCGGTATTTTTGTACCATCCTCCTGTGTGAAAGATTTCTCAAATGCTAAATTTAAAATTTCAGCTTTCATTTTGCTGTCTTCTGTTGCCAGGCAAGACTGATCAGTGAGTGACTGGATGGAAGCCTTCAACCAGCTTACCGATTTTATGTAAGACCAGAATTTCCTTGGGTTTTCAGCAAGATCTTTTGCTAAGGTATGACAGTGTTAGTGGTTGAATGCTTCGTGCATCGCTCTTTTTACAGCAGCACAAATCTCTACTAACTTTTGCCTGTCCTCACTCTCCCGATCTTTCTTGTACTGCGAGTGCAACTGCCTTTGCTTCCTGAGCATTCTTCAAATGGCGCTGTTAAACCTCGGTGGGTCTTTTCCGTCCATAACCCACTTTTTCGGCACATACTTGTCCAATGCGTGATCTACAGTGTGTTTAAAATTTGCCCATAATTCTTCCACGTCCATCGTACCGGAAGTAAATGAAGTCGATTCACCCTCTACAGGACTCCTTGATCTACCATTGAAATGCCACTCACAGTCAAGTGGATGAGTAATGACAGGTCACATACTTCCTGCAGAGAAGACAGGATCCACAGGAGAGGACAGAACACGAATTATCTTCCATACTGGTAACACAGGTACATGACTCACTTGAGATCTTCCAACACACTGACTCACACTGGCCACCTATCGTTTGACAGCAGTCAGGACAATTTCTATGTTTATGAATGTCAAGCAAATCACCCTGTGTTAAAGAACAGCAACCATACTTGGGCTGTATTTTGGCTGGTGCAAAGTGTTATAGGTCAGTGAAAAAACAGCTTTGAACTAAGCCTGGTGACTCTCTCTTAATATGTTGAGCTACAAAATTAATAATTCCCTATAATTAACTATGTATAAATCCAGTCAGTTTACTTTTATATTATAAATGTAAAGTTACAATATTATTAATTAATGTATCATTTTCTTGTAATTAACAAAAAAACCATGAAGTTACAAGTTATTGCCAAAGGGTGAGGCTATATACAGTCAGGATCGAGAGCGGATGAGGGAGTCAGGCATTGTATCAACAAAGCAGACTATGTCTGCCATCATGGTGAAAGACTATGTGATCATTGTAGTGTGAGTCAAGTAGTGATACTACAGAAGTTATCAAGGACTGTGTTAATGTAAAGACAATGGTTGGTGTGCATTTGGGCACTGAACCATCAGCATTATATTTGTATACTACCAAGCAGTGAACAATTATCACTGTGTATATTTTCTGGGACTCTATTTGTAAATCATACCCAGCAGTTTTGGAAATATACTTCCCTTAAATAACAATGTAGTGTGCAACTGTTTTCAATTAACATGCATGTAATTCCACATTCCAATACATCACTTCTATTAAGATTTTCACTTTTCAGTTCACAGAAGCTTAGCATGGTAAGGATTTTAAATGTTCCCATTTTGTTTGTCTCATCAAAGCTAAAATAAGGTTCTGGTTTGTAAGTAGATAGCAAACTTTTAACTGCGATGAGAAAATAAAATTTTCTATCAGTATCAAATACAATATGTTTCACTCATGCATCTCTAGCTGACTATTTACCCTTGAGTCCTGACCAGAACCACCTGTTTTTATCATTACAGATAATTCAAGATGTACAAGGTCTGTTCAAAAAATTCCAGAACATTTGTAATTTCGTGCCAATAAGGTGTTGGAGCAAAATATTGTTGGAATCCCTGCACATGGCTGTGTTTATGTGTAGCTGACATTGTTGTGTGTATGTTAGTTATTGTTCAGTGCTGTATTGAGTAGAGTTTTGTGTCGCACAGTGTGCAAATTTTGAGATAGTAGAGTTAGAGGAGCAACATGTCTGCATTAATTTTAGCGTGAAACGCAAGAAAACATTTACACAGGCAGCCCAAACGATGCAGGAAGCCTACAGTGATGACTGCTTAAGCCATAACCGGTGTTACAAATGGTTCACAGGGCTTAAAAATAGCCGGATGGAAATTAAAGATGACCCTCATTCAGGACGCCCTTTGAGACGTTTTCCGGCGACACTCATGACAAGAACATCAATAAAACTGTGTGTACCGATATAAGTCTGATTGTCTGAGAGACTGCAGAAGAATATAACATTTCAGTTGGCTCATGTCATGAAATCCTGACACAGCATCTTTGAATGCATCATGTTGCTGCCAAGTTCATTTAACGTCTCATGAATCAAGACCAAAAAGACCTTTGCCTCATAATCTAAGAAGAGCTTTTGGATCGTGCAAATGAGAAGAACATGTTCCTCAAAGGAATCATAACTGGTGATGAGACATGAGTCTACAGTCATGGTGTTGAGACCAAGGTCCAATCTTCACAATGGGTCCAATCTTCACAATGGGTCGGGGAAAGATTCTCCAAGACCAAAAAAAGCTCGTCCGGTCAGGTCAGGTCCGGTCAGGTCAAATGTCAAAGCCATGCTGATAATTTTCTTTGACTTTGAAGGATTAGCTCATCATGAATTCGTGCCATAGGGACAAACTGTTAATCAATGGTACTATTGGGACTGTTGCAATGGCCTGCAAGAAAATATGAGAAGGAAACGCCCCAAAATGTGGTGAGACAATTCATGGCTCTTGCGTCACAATAACACGCTCGTACATTCAGTCCCGTTGGCGCGTGACTATTGCACAGAAAATGAAATCACTGTGTCACCTCATCATCTGTACTGTCCAGACCTAACCACTACAGACTTTTATTTATTTCTTAAGTTGAAAACCCTGTTAAAAGGACAAAGATTTGCAATGACAGATGAGATAAAAGAAAATTTGCAGGTGGCACTTTGGCAACAAGAGGTGAACCGAGACTGCTACCAGAAGTGGAAATGACATTGGGAGCTGTGTATCAATTGTGGAGGAGAATATTTCGAAGCAAACCATGCACAATAAGTAAAAGGTAAGTGTAGAAAAATTTTGTGGGCAAAGCCCCAGAATTTTTTGAACAGACCTCATATTTGGGTTTTAGTTGAGCCACAAATCAATGAATGTTTTGTGTATCATCACAAAATAGTTAAATAATATTGGTGCATATATTTTCTCTACAGGAATCAATGGAACAAATATTTTGTTGAAAATGATGGCAATGTCAAAACGTAATGACTTCCGGTACTATCGTGTAACATAAATATACAAGCAGAAAAACATTCCTGTTCTTAACTTTTTACCCTACTTTACTCAAACAATCACCTATGCTATAATTTTTAATCTGTAAAAAATAAATTGATTCTTGTGCAGAGTCTTAAATATCTGTGATAATTTTTCCATCGCATAATCACAGCAGAAAAAAGGTATTGTATATCTGACAATGAACAAAAGTATCCCTGATCATCAAAATTTTATCAAAGTTAGTAACTTTCACACTTTACCCTTTACTAACCTGAAAATAATAGTCAATATTTTTTTAAAAGGAAATAAAGTTTACTTTGTTACTTATATCATTGTGAGATGATCTGTGAATGAATGAATGAATAAATAAATAAATAAATCTGTGACATAGAACTTCACACTGATTAAAGATAAATGATAAAGAAAGCGTCAGCAAAAGGCAGACAGATTTGCTAAGGATGTTCTTACCTCATTATGAGACAAGCAATGTTTGACATAATTAATATGGCTTTATTTGAAACGTCAGGAATATTTTTCAATAATATTATGTCTTTTAGAGCACTATAACTGAGTTCAACAGTATCAGATAATTTGTCTGGCCACTCCATGTGAATGTTAAAAAGAACACTACAAACTGTGTTTGTAGCAGTTAAAATTGTTTCTTCTTGCATACAGTGTTTCTGCTGAAGCACATTATTTAACATTAGTATAATCTGGGGCATATTGAATTCACTGGGTTGCACATTTCCTGTGGTTCTATTTTTTTCACGAAACTTGTATCCTGACCTAAAGGAAAAGGAGACAAATACTGCATCAACCATTAATAAAATAATTGATAATGACAATTTTATTAAAGTAAAAGTAATATATTAAATTAAAGTAAAATTAATGACAACTGAAGATTAAAAAATGATGTGATTCACCAAAGGCTGTACCTAATAAATGTAATAACATGAGTCAAAAGTTGGAGATTCAGTATTATTGTCTTGGATGAGCTCACATACTTAACAAAAGAAATATATGGGATAGGACATATGATGAACCATATTATTTTTTCTTTCTTCATTTTTTACTTTTTATACACATAAGCTATATACACACAAATCTAAAGGTGGATTAAGGAGTTGCTTTGTGGCAGAGATAATGTTTTGATACAAAAAAAGAGAAGATATGCACTCTTCAGTTGATTAATTTCTGTATCTTCACCTGTTTGTTTCTATAAGTGGTAGCAGGCAGGCGTATGATGAGATCCATCATACCAGTATTGTTTAAGGGGGGATGTAATGGATTTTGGTCCAAAAAATTGATTTTTCAAGAATATTATTTTCTTGATCTACACAGTTTAATCTATGTTGTGTGTGGATTTTATTGTGATAGCAGCTTTAGAAATGCCTTTAAATTGTTAAACTGATTAACCCCTCTGCACTGGTGGCCACTCCCACCTTTTCCAACACTTGGGAAACTGATACAAACAGCGTGTAAAGTGTACCCAAACATAAGATTTCTATCAGTCAATTTCCTGGATAGATGCAGCTTTACAAAACATGGCATGCACCTGAATAGAAGAGGCAAGTCATCTCTGTGCAAAGCAATTTACGAAACGTTAGAAACATATAAAAAACAAAGTATCTATGAGTCAGTACCAGCCATTGTAATGAACTACCAATACATTACTGAAAGCAACCATGGAGGAAGTGAATCTGTCTTGGAGACAACAACTAAAGCAGCTGCAGAACCACAAATTGCTACAGCATCACGATCAAATTCAGTAACAACTGCAGCACCAGCAAAACCAGCAACATCTAAATCAGCTCAAGCAACAAGACCAATAACAGCAGCAGCACAAGCAACAGAAGCAGAAATGGTGTCAACAACTGTAGCAGTTCCACTACAGTCACTGGCAGAAAAGAGGAAGGAAATCACAGTGAGTATTGTATCACCACCTCCATCCTACGCTAAAGTGTTATCAAGTGCCTCAACTGAGCCTACCCACATAAACTATGTAACATGTGAGACAAATAAGAACCTTGAGAAACAGACAACAAAAATGTCACCTCGATTAGCAGATAAGAAAACAGAAACCTCAGTAAGTATTGTATCATCTCCATCCCATAGTAAAGCGTTATCTAGTGCATCAAATCAGCCATCCCACACTAATGTGTTATCAAGTAGGTGTATATCAAATCTCCCATGCCAGATAAATTATGCAGGAAGTGAAATAAAAAAGTTTTCCACCCGAGCCTCAAACAGAACCAGAAAAATACCACATAGAAGTAATGATTTTTTATGGCCTGCCACAAGGAAGTCCAGCTGCTACCGAAACATAACACCATCACCACACCAAACATGAGGACCAGTGAAAGGCAAACCACCATGTGTGCATCCAGTTGGGCCCAAGACACCATGCATCTTCCCTCTTGCTGTGAAACATCAATATTATTCATGCACATAAATATTAGATCTCTGAAATATAAAGCTGATGAACTTGGTGTTGTACTGAATGGAAACAATAGAATAGTATTATGTATTAATGAACATTGGTTAAGAGAAGAAGAGATAAAGCTGTATGTACCACCATGTTTTAATTTAATTACAAGTTACTGCAGACCCAATGAAGGTTATGGGGGTTCCTCAATATATATAAGTGACAACCTAGGGTTAAGATATACTGTGCTTGATGTTATGGACATGTGTGTTAAAGGCATTCTTGAAGCATCTGCCATGCTACTACCAACATTAAAACTAACAGTTATTTCAATATACTATTCTCCGGATAGTGATGCCGATCAGTTTGTAGAGTGTTTAGATAAACTTATTCACCGTACAGAAAAATATACCAAACACAAGACAGTAATTTTAGGAGATTTAAATTTTGATGTAAGGAAGAAAACACACAAAAATACTAATTTGCTTAACATGCTAAGATCCCATAATCTCTTCTGTGCAAATTATAGTCCACAAGACAACTTTCTTGTCTCGACAATTTTATCACAAATATACACAAAGATGATTTTGAATCGGGACTCCTTAATGTCGACCATCTGACAGATCACAAAGGTATATGGGTAAAACTAACAATTAATGAAACAATGGGGGATTGTGAACCAACCCGGTATGTCAGGTTATTAAATGATAAAAGCATAAATAGCTTCAGGGATAAGCTGAAGGTACTAAACTGGAATAATATAATATATGCTTCCAACAATGTTGAGGAGGCTTGTAGCAGGTTTGTTAGTACTCTATCTGGAATTTTCAATACCTCCTGTCCAATGGTTACCAAACGAAACAAAACTATGGCAAGAAAGCATGGTAGAACTACTCCACATAGATGGTTCACACCGTATTTACAGAAGCTAAGATTAATGGTTTTGATATGCTATGATAAGGTAAAAAATGGTAGTGTTGACAATGCAATGTATGTTAGCCTCAAGAGACACTACAGATCACAAATCAGATTAACAAAATGTAGAGCAAATGATATCTTCATTAAAAACTCCAATAACAAGTGTAAGGCTGTGTGGAGGGTCATTAAAGCAGAATTAGGTACAGGTAGTCATAGTGTAAAAGTTACAACTGATGTTAATGTCACCCCAGATGAATTTAACCTCTTTTTTTATCAATGCAGCAAACCCTAATCCCTCACCTCCTCATAAGAAGAGTTCAAAATCAAATTCACAATCTACTTATATAAACCAGTTTTTACAAAACTTTGCTGATACTGTGCCAACCTGTAATTGGGGACGTGTGGAAATAGCAAAGTTAAGTGACTCCAGATCAGAAGATATTTATGGCCTCTCAAATTTTGTGATTAAAAAAATAATCGACTTGATATCATTCCCTCTGCACACTCGTAAACTGGGTATTTGACAGTGGTATTTTTCCAGAATGTCTAAAGAAGACAGTAGTAATTCCATTACACAAAAAGGGCGATAAAAACTGCACTAATAATTATCGTCCAATTTCTCTGATACCTATTTTTTCAAAAATAATCGAATATTGTATACAAAAGAAAATTAACATGCATTTGTCAAAAAACAATGTACTGACTAAGACTCAATATGGTTTTTGGGGCCCAGTGATCAACAATTAATGCTGTTGAAAATGTTGTTTCTATTGTTCAATCTTCTTTCGAATCCAAATTATCTGCTGAAGCCACACTAGTGGACTTAAGCAAAGCATTTGATTCTGTAAACCACACAATACTGCTGGAAAAATTATGGTGTTATGGCATTAGGGATCTGGAACTCTCCCTCATTAAATCATATCTCAGTAATAGAAAGCAAACTGTAAGCTACAATGGTCAAAAGTCACAGCTACTGAATGTCACTAGAGGTGTACCCCAAGGATCAGTGCTTGGGCCATTACTGTACATAATATTTATAAATGACCTGCCCAGCAATATGCCATGCAAATCTGTGCTTTACGCAGATGATACAACTTTCATCAATTCAGGGAAGGACATAAATAAACTGAAGGAGCAAAGTAAAGATTTTCTCAGATTATCCAATATGTGGTTCAAAGCAAATGAGTTAGCTATTAACTATGAAAAGACTGTAAATATATCCTTCAGCTTATCCAATGCTGATGTTGAGTACACTTCTACCAAACTTCTTGGCATATACTTAGATACGAAATTAACCTGGCAGAGTCACATAGACAACATATCTCGAAAGCTTTTGCGAGTTATCTATCTACTGAAAAAATTACGCACCTGTGTTTCTGAAAGCCTACTGATTAATTCCTATTATGCATTCTTTCATTGCCATATTAGGTATGGTATTCTTCTATAGGGTAATTCTCCATGGTCAAGGAAAATTTTTATTTGGCAGAAGAAAGCCATCAGGAGCATCTCTGGGATTACCAAAAATAACGTATCATGTAGGTCATACTCCAAAGAATTACAGATAATGACAGTCCCTTCTCTTTTTATATACAGCTGCCTTTTGTACATAAAAGAAAACTTTAACAGTTACAACCTTAGGCAGTCCGTTCATAATCATAACACCCGTCAAACATTTAAAATAGACATACCAACAACTCGACTCAAGAAAACACAAGGCAGTTATGAATACATGGGAATAAGGCTTTTCAATACATTACCTGTGCAGGCACATTATGCCTCTCTTAATATATTTAAAAGTAAGACTAAAAATGGCTGAAAGACAAAGCTTTTTACAGTGTTAAAGAATTTGAAAACTCTTCAAAAATAGACCTGACTTACGAAACAACTTGCAACTCTGTTTGAACCTCTGCCTAAGCTTTTTTTTGTCTCTGGAGTTCCACATTTAATTGTTAAACATGCAGAGAAATCCTTATGTATGAAATGTATATTTTTTATTATGCACATTCTTTAAAATGCACACTTTAGTTATGTGGGATATCTTTATGTATCAAATGTATTCCTTTATTATGTATGTTCTTTTAAAATGTATACTTTAGCTTTGTGTGATACCTCACAATAGTTATATTTCTTAATAAGTAAATTGTACATTGCTCATGATGACATCGATTGCATGTAAATGCTTAAAGATGGATAAATAAATAAATAAATAAATAAAAGGCTATTTTCTTTCAATATCTTTGCCTGACTTCTATATCTTTGCCTGACTTCTATATCTTTGCCTGAAAACTTTCTTGCATGTGGTTTATTTACGTTTAGACAATACTAACACGTATCAGTAGGTGGAAGGTTGAATTCACAAATCTTTACGTAGAAGAGCTTCTCTGCCAGGCTATAAAGTTTTCATGTTCATGTGTTAGCTGTAGAAATACGGAATGCATGATTGTTGTTCAAGAAAGAAGAGTGGGAATAGCTAGTGATTTTAAATTAATTTGTAATTTGTGTGGCTATGAATTTTCATCTTCCTCCTCCAAAAATCTGACACTGGTATGTATGAAAGCAATTTTAGGTTAGCATATGCTCTGAGATGCCTTGGACGTGGCAGGGAAGGAGGTAATTCATTGTGTGGTTTTCTGAACATGCCTACACCCTGTGCACAGTTTGAAAAAATAAATAAAGAAATGTCTGATGCTGTATGCAATACTTGCAAAGTTTCTATGAAGAAAGCAGTGGAGGACTTGGTAGAAATAAACCAAAAAGAAATAGGTCTTGGGGTAGATATTCATGACAGTGAATCTCCTACAAATGTTACTGACCTGTGTGTGTGTGTGTAGATGGACCTGGATGAGAAGGGGTCACACATCTCTGTATGAGTTGCATCTGTTATTGGTACTGACTCAGGTAAAGTCTTAGATGTAGAAATTATGTCTAAATACTGCCACCAATGTGCAACAAGAAAAATATCCAACAACGAAGACAGTGAGAAACTGTGGCAAGAAAAATTATAGTGGCTCAAGTGCGGGCATGGAGACTGCTGCAGTTGTGAGGATGTTCTCCAGATCTGAAGACCAGTATTGTGTTAGAATACATTAAATACCTTGGTGATGGGGACTCCTCTTCGTTTACAGCTGTAACAGATAAAAATCCATACAATACAACAATAGAAAAGTTGGAATGTGTTGGCAACATCCAAAAGAGGCTTGGTGGTAGGCTTCG
Source organism: Schistocerca americana (assembly GCF_021461395.2). Taxonomy (NCBI): domain Eukaryota; kingdom Metazoa; phylum Arthropoda; class Insecta; order Orthoptera; family Acrididae; genus Schistocerca; species Schistocerca americana. The sequence goes on from NC_060120.1 coordinate 176,702,262, forward strand.
TCACTTGCTGAAAGAGAGGATAGGCGAAGTACCTGAGGATGGAAAACCATTAGGAAGAAAAGGCAGGCTTACACTGAAAGAAATTGATTCTCTTCAGTTATTTTATGAGAGGGCTACCAGGAAAAACACATGTAATTTAGAGGCAATGAGGCATGCCGCATGGGCAATTTTTTTTTTCACAAAATATCCACTGACTGAACACTAATGCACAAGCTGTCTCCAAAAGATGACTGGTGTAAGATCAACAACAGATATGAGACATATTCAGATAAACACTAATTACCAGAACCTATTATGAATGCAATTAAGCCCACATTCAGGTTTCTTGTAAACCATGATTTATTGAGGAAGTGTATTCACGGAAAGACACAAAATGCAAATGAAAGCCTCAATAATTTAATTTGGATTAGATGCTCAAAAAGGAAATAATGGCAGAATTGAAGTGCTGAAGAGAATTGGTATAGATCCTGGAGTGTTTACGACAAAAGCATTTTACACCATTGACGAGAGCAGGATAGAAAAAGCTAACAGATCAGTGTCTTACCTGCAAATACAGGCCAGGTAGATTCGAACAAGTGAGAAGAGAAACCTGGAGGATGAGGAGTATCAGTATGGAGTACTTTAAAATTGAGGTAAGCTTATTTATATGTAGAAGTCTGAGAAGAAAATCTTTGAATCTAATTTTCTCTGTTTTACATTTTTTACGTTATTAGAAGCCTTTTCTCAAAAAGTATATGCATTAATGCTATGAAATTTTCAGGAACTGTTCACAACGTGTTGCTGTCTCCTTGGAACTAAAAAATACATCACACAATTATATTCTGATTTTTAGATGACTGTGTGTAGAAAAAAGTTAATTTTGGATGTGCAAAATTAAAAACTCTGTTAATGATACAATTTGTACCATAAATTAATAACTGTAGTTCAGTGGTTTTATAACCTTCTCAGGACACTATAATAAAATTTTCAGATTAATTTCATGATGAGAATTTGAGTTATGGCTTTTTATAAAAACGACAATAAAAAATTAAAAATTCCAATTTTTGGAAAATTATTATTAATCCTGCATATTTTATTATATTTTTCCATTAAAACACAGCTCTTTTGCTTTACACATGGAAAATTTTAGATTTGTACATTAACAAATATGGCTGTAATGATTTTTAAATAAATGTTTACATTTTCCTTTACATCCCCCCTTAAAAATGGGTATTTCAAGTGTACATTAAAAGTGTTAGAAAAAGTTATTAAGAAAGTAAAGTTTTATTCATATATTCACATCGACCACACCTGTCTGTTTGTCATTTCGCCTGCACCGAGAATCCTGCATCAGCATTGTTATAATCAGGACTATGCACAATGGAATTAATGTGAAGAAGTAAGTAGCTTAAAAGATGGATATAGATCTTAAATGTATTGACACAGAAGGTCTGTTGATATTAGTACCAGTTAAAGTTCACCCAGGATATGTGTACCTTCCAATTTCTTTCAATTATTCTTTCCAATTACTTTTTTAATTTTTCAGGCAGCAATTATTTATCCACTTTCCATTATTTTCCGCCCATCTATATGCCACTATTCATCTATATGCCACTGTTCAGACATAAATCCCATTTTGAGATTCAGAGGAGACCGACCTGTGTTTTTTAACACTGTAAGTTATAGTACACTACGAACTAAATTGTATTAACTTAAATGAAATGAATGTATCTATGGAACAAAATCAATGAAGCTACAATGATATAAAATGTTATTGGTGAAGTAACACTCAGGCTTGCTGAATTCCATTGTAACAAATATGTTGTGACTAATGAAAATCTGTGCCAACCTAAGACTCAGATCTTAATTTTCTACTTTTAAAATGGAGTCTCTTTCACCATTAGGCTACCTAAGCACACTTCCAGGCCTGACACAAACTTTAATCATCACGGACGTTTCCTCTCATCATTTCCAAGCAAAACATCCAGAAGTTCTTTATGGGATATGTGAGAATAGCATCAATGGGGGAAAAGATTTGGTGGTGTACTTTGCCTTACCTTGCCACATAGGTGAAACATCAGTGACAAAAAAAGATGGAGGCATGCTCATATAGGCTCATGGCTAATATATATCTGAGCATGCCTCGATTTCTTTCATTGTCACTGATATTTCACCTATGTAACTATATTATCCATGAGTCTTTGCCTTATTCACTATGTGAATGATTGGAAACACGAAACTTATACTTACACCTCTAGTATTTTGCCAAGGATGATCATTGCTTTCTTAAGAAGAGGTTCTTTATTTTCTTGCTTCAGTAAGAAACTCATTGTTCTTAACAGACATTCAACTACACAAAAAGAATGGCCTTGGATAAAAAATTTGCTGCTGCTGAGAAGAAGCTCCAGACAAGTAAGTACACACCTGTAACCAATATTAAACTATGAAACTTCACTACAGTATTTTGACATAAGAGACATCACTGGGCAAATAAAGTTAGCTCAGCCATTATATTTTCCATATGACTTCAATAAGCTTTAACAATTAAATCGTGTATATTCTATTGATTAAAAAAGTTTGGAATTTCATTCCAATGTATGTTTAAAATACGAATATCATGAAACTGTCCATACATACACGTAATAAAATTCCATGCAGCATATAAGAACAGTCATTCTGACACAAGAATTGAATGACAAAAGTGTGCAACTGAACAAAGCACATCCATCATGTTTCACTCTGTTACAGTGGAAAACATCCACTGAGTCATGATAAATAGCAGTAGAAAACACCCATACCTGCATCCAAGGATATTAATGTATACCTGTGTGGTGGCACTCAACTCAGAGATAGGAAGTTTGAATCCTGGCGTTGAAAAAAATTTCCATCACCAGTATTTGGTACTAAATATCTTGGATGTGATATCATATTTGAATACAACCATGATGTGGACCAAAAATTACATAAATTTACTTGCATATAATTATAAAGAGTTGGAAGAAGACATGTAGGAAGGCCACGCAAGAGGCGGAGAATCGTAACGGGCAATTTGCTTAATACATGAAATAAACAAGAAGTATTTGTCTGGAAACGGGAGAAGAGGTATCAGTGCACAGTTCCAGAATACCAGAATTTTTGCCAGTCTCCTTGATTAAATACCAAATGTTTCTACGTAGCTCATGAACTGATCTGCTGATTGGATCGAGGTGTGAAGCTTGATGGTACCTCTGGCACTGCTTGAGAAGTGTGGGATATGTGCAAGGCATGCACAAGATACCCTAGCATGAAGAGCTACATCAAAGCTGTCTCTGGACTGAAGACCATAGCAACAACAACTAGGATACGTTCCAGCACCAGGTTTCACACCCTCTCTTCTCTCATCAGCATACAACATAAACATGATGTCGCATTATATGCATACTCATTACAGTCAACTACACTCAACAGGTGCACACAAAACACAGCTCTCACAGGTTGTGTGCAAAGGGGCCATTATAAACGGAAGGAAACCGTTTCTGACTAGGAAACTAAACAGCCCCTTGGGGACTTCCAACTAATAATGCCACACAGTTCTTTCTTTTTTATGGTAGAAATCCTAGTATGAAACAAGGACTTGTAGAAAAGTTAATTGACTGTTCGCCTGCACTGTACTCCTCATTGTACTGCATATATCATGGACAATAACAGAGAGGGTAAACCCTGAGATGAAATGGGAAGAGGAAGATAGGAATATTATATTTCAGAGAACGAATAAGTTTTTGACAGCTTAACACACAGCTCTCACTACTTTTTATGTGCCTACCTGTCACACAACACTGAGAGTTGGCAAGTCCTCTCATTCATTAAATGGAATACTTATATTATTTAACAGTCAAGCAAGGCCCTCACAGCAAAATGAAAGCTTTGATGTTAAAATGTGCTTTCAAGTAACTCTTCTTAGAGTTCTGTCATCATATATAACTTTCTTTTTATTGCAATAAAAGTGTGAAAAAATTATGTATCAATGGTGTTGATAATCTATTGAAATGACTGTCCAATCATTGTGGCACTTTGGGTTCAGTTTTCTTCAGCCTAGATAATTTCATGGCAATAAGTGCCTGGCACAGGATGGCCTACACTTTACCATCATCAGAACTTCCTTCCAGAGAATGTTTAGCTTTGACATTCCAAGGTCTAAGACTTGAAATAAATTTTTTACAAATGTGTGCAAAATTATATAAAAAAAAAAAAAAAAAAAAAAGAGAGAGAGAGAGAGAGAGAGAGAGAGAGAGAGAGAGAGAGAAAGTGATGTTTTGCGAAACGGGTGCAAATTTAAATGTATGGGTGGAACCACAGGCAAAATTAAAGGAGTCAAAACATAAGTCAAATGAGAGGGCATCAAACAGGGCTCTGATTGGTCTTCTGCTGAACTGCAAGAGAACATTCAGCACATTACTTGAGGGAACTGAGCCCAATGTTGTTACAGGGGTATAATCCTGGCTGACAGGGGTCATTGGAGACAGTAAAGTATTGTACAGGGTGAGCAAGAAGTGGAAGCACACTGTGTCAAGAATGGATGAGGAGAACAACAGAAAGGAGGTGCTTTGAAATGAAAGAGGGATATATAATGAAAATGCAGACATTTTCCGAAAGTACAGTATAAATGAGGGCTCATCCAGGCTGGACTGTAGGGGCATCCTCCAGTCTGGGTAATAATGAATACAAGTCTAGAATGAGGCAAAGGAGATGGTTCAATTTAGAACTGCCTGGTGGCCAGTCATGGAGCGCACAGGTGGAAGGGCAAATGGCAAGAGGCCATCTGCTCTGTCTGAAAGCTGGACACCAAGAGAGAGAGAGCATCTTTCTGCTGTCTCCTCCCAAAGACACAACCAGCAGCAACCAAGTAACTCCTTTCTCTTATCTCCACATTGGCTATCTGTGGTGGTGCATATAGCTGATTTATTTAGCAGTGTGGATGAAAGTGTACCTTGTCAGTAACCCATACTAAAATGAACTGCTTCTGCCCTGAAAGATGGGTTGAGTTGGCATAAAAGCAGTGTGGGAATTTATGGCTGTGCTGGATGGCAGCTTCAGAATATGAAAGACAACTTTATGTTGTCAGGAAAGTATTAATGAATTACTGCTAGTACCCCAGACTGGCTACACATCCTGTACAATCCTTGCCCCCTCCATAAGGCCTATGTTGGTGGGGAGGTTGACTGTTGTGGGGACTTTAGGGAAAGGATCTGTTACAACTGATTTTCTGCAGAGTTGTCAACAGAAGGCTTATTGCTAAGAGTTGTAAAAATATAGTTTGTCAAAAAATATCATATGGTAACAAAAAAATCTATATCCACAATGAAATTTTACAAATTCTCAAAATTTTCTCCGTACCTATACTACAGCTGCCTGGCTGTACTTTTCAGTAAATAATTTAGTAAAAATCCAGATTTCTTGAAAAGTGTACAATAGTTCCCCAAAAAAAACCACAATTCATATACAGCTGTTTTTAGATACTCACTGGATAAAATACAAACTGCCAACTCTGCATGAAATAATTCAGAATAAGCTCAAAATTTTCTTCAAAAATTACAATATTTCCCCAAAACAGTGTCATTTCAACATAATTAACTTGTGGAAAAATAATGAACTGTTATTTGAATCTTACACGCTAACATAAAATAATAAGGAGCCAGAAAATCAACTACTGATGGAAGAGGCTAAGAAGGAGCACTAGTTGAATATTGTAAGGAGGGATGCACAATGCCTCAGTAATGGTTGGTGGAAAGACATTAAAGAGGAAACTGGTACTGTTTCAAGGATTCAGCATGAACTATCCCTCTTCAACAGAAGAGGAAAACCAGAGCAGTGTTAGTGGCATGGCAAGAGATATCTTTTTTTCTTGTCACTTAGTGGAAGAATTGGCATCTCTTCTTTATGTTTACAATAATCTCATGTTTTGAATTTCTGTTAGGTGCAACTCCTGTCTGAAGTTTTTATTTACATACATCTGATGTAACTGAGCTCATGCTAGTAACAACCCAACACATTGCAGAGGTTTCATTTTTTTTTTCATAGAGAAATAAACGTAATAAATCTCATACTATTCCTTTAGTTTCATATATTTAAGTTATTTTCTTTGCCATGGGTATTTATTTGACCATGAGCGGAAACTGTGGGAGTCGTCGTATGAAAGTAAGCAGTGGGACGGATTGTGAGAGCTGCAATAAATGGTTTCACTGGAGGCATTTTTTATGTGGGGAGAACTCTGGGGAGGTCACTGAGGCCCAATCCTGGAACTGAAAACTGTGCATGAGGAGCAGAAGGAGTAGGTAAGTCTGATCTGTGCCCTTCAGGCACATTTGGATAAAGCTAGGAGAAGCTAGTGAGAATGAAAGGAGGTAGAAGTGAGGGGAGTGACTGGGAACTGGAAATGGGTAGGAACGCTAACAGGAGAAAGATGTGATCTGACAGTTTTGTTGTGTCTACGAGCAACAGGTTTCAGCTGCCATAGTTGAGGGGAAATGAGCCTCAAAATGATATATGAGTAGGGAATGTGCAGCAGACTCTTTCAATAAGAAGGATAGGAAGAGCACAAATTTTAGGAAGAAGGGAGTACTGCTATTAGCTAACAGTCATGGCCAAGGTGTAGGTCCTCAGTTACTGCAGAAGATAGTGTGGTACCATATCACCAGCGTTTTCTTGCTAACAAGGGGGAGGCCCCAGAGATGGCCAATCGATTCAGCTCATATCTGGCAGGTCGCTTGTGAACAACCTAAAATGAAAGACTCTAAAATATTTTGGCCTTCCCAATATAAATGCTGTGCTGGTCAGATAACTGAGGGTTTAGGGCCTTTGTGTAAAGATTTTACAAAGGAGGATCAGGTAGTGATAGTGGATTGGGCAAGTAACGGCTTGGATAGGGACAAGGCATGCAACATAGGTGGTGACTTGAGTAAGATAGCTTTCATAACTGGTGGCACAAATATGATCATGATTGGTCTGTTCTGGAGCCATGAATGGCCTAGTCTTGAGAGCTGTTCTGACAGTCAATGTGGAGGCGGAATAGTGCTGACGACTGCTGTCCAGACACACATAGCACTGGTACCAATGGGGACTTGAACACAGGACATAACATGCTGTGTCCTCCCTACCAAAAAGTCCTCAATCCAGTCACAGATTTCCTTGATACCCCAAATGATCATACTTTTGACAATAAGTGTAGGTGGGGTACTGAGTCAAATGCTTTTCAGAAATCAAGAAACACTGCATCTACCTGGCTGCCTTGATCCAAAGCTTTCATTTTGTCATGTGACAAAAGTGCTAGTTGGGTTTCACATGATCAATATTTTCAAAATTCTTGCTGGTTGGCATTGAGGAGGTCATTCTGTTCGAGACACCTCATTATGTTTGAGCTCACACCTGCAAATTCAGTATAGAATCTGATATGGACCCCATTGGCCTTGGAGCTTTGTTCCATTTTAACAATTTCAACTGTTTCTCGATGCCACTGACACTAATACTGATCTCATTCATCTTTTCGACGGTACAGGGGTTAAATTGGGGCAATACTCTTGGGTTCTTTGTAAAGGAACATTTGTAAACAGTTAACTATTTCAGCTTTTGCTTTGTTACAATGAATTTCAGTTCTTGCCTCTTTCTCTAGAGACCGGACACTGACTTTGGTGCCACTAATGGCCTTTAGATATGACCAGACTTTCTCTGGGTTTTGTGAAAGATCATTTGACAGTATTCTGCTATCATAGTTGTTGAAAGCTTTATGCATTACTCTCTTGGCAGCCAAATGTGTTTCACTTAGCATCTCTCTATCTGTACACCTATGCTTTGTTTTACACTTATTATGTAGTAGTGTCTGTTTCTGTACAAGTTCCTTTACTGTGACTGTTTACCAAGGAGGGTCCATCCTATTATGAACTGTTCTAATGAGTACATATCTAACCAGTGCATGGTCAACTATTCTTTTAAATTTGAGCCATAGTTCTTCTATGTGCTCCTGCCCTGTGCTAAAAGTTTCAAGTTCCTCATTGAGATATGACACTACTGAATTTTTATCTAGTTAATGAAGATGTATATGTTTCTGCTTGTTTTAGTTGCCCTTTGTCCTTGGTAATCATTGTTGCCATAACCGTGTCATGGTCGTTGATACCAGTTTTGATGGAGACATCCTTGAAGAGATCAGGTCTATTTGTTACTGTTAGATCCAATACCATATTTACTCAATTGTAAGATGAGGTTTTTCCTAAATTTGTCATCTTATATTCATAGATGTAACTATTGCTAAAGAGGTAAACGTTTTTACAATGTTTAATAGATTAATATACAGGTTGTCTTACATTTACAGATTGAGCTTTGGCTACTGAGATTTCATACAAATTTATTTCGAAGAGTTCCGAAAGGTAGAGTTTAGCAAACAATACTTCGTTCAAACAGGCTCGAAACTTCCCAAAACACGGATGCACTCCATTCAGTATTGATCTTGCATAATCAGTCATGTGACATTTGACTCATGGCGCTACTGCAAAGGATGAATATGCAAGAAACTATAAACTAGGCACTACAAAAATCTAATGCTCTGCTTAAAAAATTGACAATTTTGTGAAACACAGAAGGAAATAGCATTAAATTCTATCAACTCACAAACTTTTGTTGTATTTGAATAGATTTGCAATAGAAGTTCTCATACAGATCTGGATAATATATACACAGAGTTGAAATATATCCAGCTGGAACCTCGTTGGAACACTCTAAGATGGGGGTGTAGACGTAAAAAATTTATCTAATATAATTTTTTTTTTTTTTAGGACACAATTACATGGAACTTGTTGCAGCAGAAATAGTTGGTACACCATATTTTTGGAAGATTTTACTTTTTTCAGCAAGTCTTTTTTCGCTTTTATGTATTTACAAAACTCCATGCAAGTCAGCTTGTACTTAAACTGGCACAAGACTGATTCCACAGTCCCTCACAGCAGTCAATTTCTTTCATCAGTCTATTAGGCCGACATCAGCGACAATACTCTTTCCACAGTGGCGTTGTGTGCAGAAATAGAAAACAAACATTCACATAATTCTAACAGTTGGCATTTGTATTCAGGATTTTCAGTTTCCTTAAGAGAGCTCAAATCCACCTTTCTTCCACGGAACGTTAGGCTTCCATTTTTCCGAGTCATATTTAGTTCCTAAAATCTATTCAGATACATATATTCCTGAAAACAATTGTCACCTGAAATCTTCGCACAGGTATATAACAGCATTTTTAGTCAAAATATATCTAAAAACAAAGATGATGTGACTTACCAAATGAAAGTGCTGGCAGGTCGACAGACACACAAACAAACACAAACATACACACAAAATTCAAGCTTTCGCAACAAACTGTTGCTTCATTAGGAAAGAGGGAAGGAGAGGGAAAGACGAAAGGATGTGGGTTTTAAGGGAGAGGGTAAGGAGTCATTCCAATCCCGGGAGCGGAAAGACTTACCTTAGGGGGAAAAAAGGACGGGTATACACTCGCACACACACACATATCCATCCACACATATACAGACACAAGCAGACATATTTGAAGACAAAGAGTTTGGGCAGAGATGTCAGTCGAGGCAGAAGTGCAGAGGCAAAGATGTTGTTGAATGACAGGTGAGGTATGAGTGGCGGCAACTTGAAATTAGCAGAGATTGAGGCCTGGTGGATAACGGGAAGAGAGGATATATGGAAGAGCAATTTCCCATCTCCGGAGTTCGGATAGGTTGGTGTTAGTGGGAAGTATCCAGATAACCCGGACGGTGTAACACTGTGCCAAGATGTGCTGGCCGTGCACCAAGGCACGTTTAGCCACAGGGTGATCCTCATTACCAACAAACACTGTCTGCCTGTTGTCCATTCATGCGAATGGACAGTTTGTTACTGGTCATTCCCCCATAGAATGCGTCACAGTGTAGGCAGGTCAGTTGGTAGATCACGTGGGTGCTCTCACATGTGGCTCTGCCTTTGATCGTGTACACCTTCCGGGTTACAGGACTGGAGTAGGTGGTGGTGGGAGGGTGCATGGGACAGGTTTTACACCGGGGGCGGTTACAAGGATAGGAGCCAGAGGGTAGGGGAGGGAGGGGATTTCATAGGGATGAACTAACAGGTTACGAAGGTTAGGTGGACGGCGGAAAGACACTCTTGGTGGAGTGGGGAGGATTTCATGAAGGATGGATCTCATTTCAGGGCATCATTTGAGGAAGTCGTATCCCTGCTGGAGAGCCACATTCAGAGTCTGGTCCAGTCCCAGAAAGTATCCTGTCACAAGTGGGGCACTTTTGTGGTTCTTCTGTGGGGGATTCTGGGTTCGAGGGGATGAGGAAGTGGCTCTGGTTATTTGCATCTGTACCAGGTCGGGAGAGTAGTTGCGAGATGCGAAAGCTGTTGTCACGTTGTTGGTGTAATGGTTCAGGGATTCCGGACTGGAGCAGATTCGTTTGCCACGAAGACCTAGGCTGTAGGGAAGGGACCGTTTGATGTGGAATGGGTGGCAGCTGTCATAATGGAGGTACTGTTGCTTGTTGGTGGGTTTGATGTGGACGGACGTGTGAAGCTGGCCATTGGACAGGTGGAGGTCAACGTCAAGGAAAGTGGCATGGGATTTGGAGTAGGACCAGGTGAATCTGATGGAACCAAAGGAGTTGAGGTTGGAGAGGAAATTCTGAAGTTCTTCTTCACTGTGAGTCCAGATCATGAAGATGTCATCAATAAATCTGTACCAAACTTTGGGTTGGCAGGCCTGGGTAACCAAGAAGGCTTCCTCTAAGCGACCCATGAATAGGTTGGCATACGAGGGGGCCATCCTGGTACCCATGGCTGTTCCCTTTAATTGTTGGTATGTCTGGCCTTCAAAAGTGAAGAAGTCGTGGGTCAGGATGAAGCTGGCTAAGGTGATGAGGAAAGAGGTAGAAACCCCGCACCCCTACCTTCTACCTTCTTCCTAAAATCCACAAACCCAATCATCCCGGCCACCCCATTGTAGCTGGTTACCAAGCCCCCACAGAACGCATCTCTGCCTACGTAGATCAACACCTTCAACCCATTACATGCAATCTCCCATCCTCCATCAAAGACACCAACCACTTTCTCGAACGCCTGGAATCCTTACCCAATCTGTTACCCCCTGAAACCATCCTTGTAACCATTGATGCCACTTCCTTATACACAAATATTCCACACGTCCAGGGCCTCGCTGCGATGGAGCACTTCCTTTCACGCCGATCACCTGCCACCCTACTTAAAACCTCTTTCCTCATCACCTTAGCCAGCTTCATCTTGACCCACGACTTCTTCACTTTTGAAGGCCAGACATACCAACAATTAAAGGGAACAGCCATGGGTACCAGGATGGCCCCCTCGTACGCCAACCTATTCATGGGTCGCTTAGAGGAAGCCTTCTTGGTTACCCAGGCCTGCCAACCCAAAGTTTGGTACAGATTTATTGATGACATCATCATGATCTGGACTCACAGTGAAGAAGAACTTCAGAATTGCCTCTCCAACCTCAACTCCTTTGGTTCCATCAGATTCACCTGGTCCTACTCCAAATCCCATGCCACTTTCCTTGACGTTGACCTCCACCTGTCCAATGGCCAGCTTCACACGTCCGTCCACATCAAACCCACCAACAAGCAACAGTACCTCCATTATGACAGCTGCCACCCATTCCACATCAAACGGTCCCTTCCCTACAGCCTAGGTCTTCGTGGCAAATGAATCTGCTCCAGTCCGGAATCCCTGAACCATTACACCAACAACCTGACAACAGCTTTCGCATCTCGCAACTACCCTCCCGACCTGGTACAGAAGCAAATAACCAGAGCCACTTCCTCATCCCCTCGAACCGAGAATCCCCCACAGAAGAACCACAAAAGTGCCCCACTTGTGACAGGATACTTTCCGGGACTGGACCAGACTCTGAATGTGGCTCTCCAGCAGGGATACGACTTCCTCAAATGATGCCCTGAAATGAGATCCATCCTTCATGAAATCCTCCCCACTCCACCAAGAGTGTCTTTCCGCCGTCCACCTAACCTTCGTAACCTGTTAGTTCATCCCTATGAAATCCCCAAACCACTCTCCCTACCCTCTGGCTCCTATCCTTGTAACCGCCCCCGGTGTAAAACCTGTCCCATGCACCCTCCCACCACCACCTACTCCAGTCCTGTAACCCGGAAGGTGTACACGATCAAAGGCAGAGCCACATGTGAGAGCACCCACGTGATCTACCAACTAACCTGCCTACACTGTGATGCATTCTATGGGGGAATGACCAGTAACAAACTGTCCATTCGCATGAATGGACACAGGCAGACAGTGTTTGTTGGTAATGAGGATCACCCTGTGGCTAAACATGCCTTGGTGCACGGCCAGCACATCTTGGCACAGTGTTACACCGTCCGGGTTATCTGGATACTTCCCACTAACACCAACCTATCCGAACTCCGGAGATGGGAACTTGCTCTTCAATATATCCTCTCTTCCTGTTATCCACCAGGCCTCAATCTCCACTAATTTCAAGTTGCTGCCACTCATACCTCACCTGTCATTCAACAACATCTTTGCCTCTGCACTTCTGCCTCGACTGACATCTCTGCCCAAACTCTTTGTTTTCAAATGTGTCTGCTTGTGTCTGTATATGTGTGGATGGATATGTGTGTGTGTGCGAGTGTATACTCGTCCTTTTTTCCCCCTAAGGTAAGTCTTTCCGCTCCCGGGATTGGAATGACTCCTTACCCTCTCCCTTAAAACCCACATCCTTTCGTCTTTCCCTCTCCTTTCCTCTTTCCTGATGAGGCAACAGTTTGTTGCGAAAGCTTGAATTTTTTGTGTATGTGTTTGTTTGTGTGTCTGTCGACCTGCCAGCACTTTCATTTGGTAAGTCACATCATCTTTGTTTTTAGATATATTTTTCCTACATGGAATGTTTCCCTCTATTATAATCATAGCATTTTTAGTCAGGTATATAATAACGTTTTCAATCATCACCCAATCTGAGGTTTCAGATAGTGTCATCGAATAAAATACTTGACATTTATTAAAAGAAATAGCCTATTTCTATAAGGAATCGAATGCTATGGTACAGAAAGCCATTGTCTCTTCCTAAAATTTCGATATGAAACTAATTTTTGCTTGGTTAGGGTTCTCATTCTTTAATTTGTTCAAATTCATCTCGGTTTGCATGTCAATAAAATCGGCAGTTTTTAGTCTCATTCAGACATCTTTGAGTGTTGATTAATATATTTATTATTTCAATTATTGAGACACTGTTCTTCTCCATGCTTTATATTTTTATTTTTTTCTAACGCAGCCAAATTTGACGGCAGAAACAAGAAGTAAATTTCACGGATTGGAATATACTGAATTTATTTTAGGTGCCCTGTCTTCAGTGTCAAAAAAACTATTTTAATGGAATCCAAAGCTTAAGAATTCTCTCAACTGTGAACATTAACAATAGCCGTCTTGTGTTGTCTTAGAGTGAGATAGGACAGTCTGATGATTGACATAATTGACTTCAGCTGATCTGTCCTTACTGTGTGTATTGAAAAACAATTAAATATTTTCACGATAGTTATTTCCAAGCCGAAAGTCAAGACTCCAGCAGCACTTGACATAGTATTGTTAAGAATATGGGTAGGGAATAGAATTCCTTCTACAGTTTTCCTAGTTCTTCTTTAATTTGGTGAAACACATTCTGCTGGCTGCGTCGATGAAGCCTTCCAACGTTGGTATTGGTACTGGCTTGACAAAAAGTGATTAATTTATCTAATAGTATTTGCTGTTTTCTTAAAGTGTCTACACAAAACTTTGCAATTGTCACTGATGTTTTGCCATTCTGCGAATCAAACATCACCAGCTTTTGTTGGATTCTGTCAGTTTCAATAAAGTATTGAACAACTAAAGGAATCATCTTTTCAGCCTTGTGGTTCAATGCGTCAGTGCCTATGCCATAAAATGAAACTTCTTGTAACTGTTTTTGGAGTCAGGATACATTTTGACATTCAATTTACTGTAAAGAGAACTGAAGGACTGATGATGTCTGACAACTTTAAAAGCTGTTGTTAGTTCTGCAGCAACAATAAGCCACAAATTGTGAATGCAGAAATAGGCTTTGATGTCAAAGATGCTGCGAATCTATTTGTATGATCCTTTGTAGAAATGTGATGCCTCACATCTGCCTTACCTCTGTGAGTTAATGAAATGCAATTCCATCAGTGAGACAACCTTGTCAACATTAATTTGTGGACATAAATAAACTAACTGAGGCTGAATTTGCATGCTGAGTTAACAGATGGCATTATTTCAGTACCTGAGCCAAACTCATAATAGTGTTTTTCAAAATGGGAGAAAATTGGATCTTGTCGGGATGCCAGGACAAAAAGATCCATAATGATGACACTGGAGATATACCCGGATGGATGGCAACCCTAAATATACTTACATTTATACTGCTTTTTAAGAACAGGTAACATTTACAGGTGAAAATGTTGTCCTTCAAAAACCACTACATGATTCTGAACCTAAGCTAGTGGTTATGAGCAACTAATGATTTATGAAGTGTGTTGCAAATGAAAATTTGGTAGCTGTTCATGTATCAAAATAACAGCAGTAAACATATCAGATTCTAATCAGCTTTAGACCAAGATGGTGAGTTAAATAATGATTCATATATCAGTAGAAATAATGGCAACAAAAAAATGAAATCAGTTTGGAAAGTGATCAATAGTAACTTAGGAAGAAGCAAAGTAAGACACAACATTGTTATTAAAACTGAGGACAAAACTATAAATGATCCATTACAAATTGCCAATATATTCAACTGTCATTTTACAAGTGTAGTTCAAAACCTCATACAAACCCAAAGTAGTACAGACATCAGTCATAACATCACATTGAATTCTGAAACTATGTTTTTGTATCCTGTAACAGTACATGAGGTAGAGAATGCCATCAGCAAACTAAAAAATAAAATATCCTGTGGCACCGATGGCATTCCAGACAAAATCATTAAACACAGCAGATATATTTCTCCTCTTCTTGTAGATATAATTAATGCATCTTTCAGTACTGGCACTTTCCCTAGAAAGCTGAAACAATCAATTATAAAACCATTATACAAAAATGGGGATCATTATGATGTAAAAAAACTACAGGCCTTTATCAATGTTATCTCGTTTTTCAAAAATTATAGAAAGAGTAATGTATGGAAGACTTTCTACTTTCCTAAAAAAAGTGGAATATTGGTCAATGAACAAAATGGCTTTCGAAAGAATAGATCAACTGAAACAGCTATATACAACTTTCTAAAACTTGTCCTAAATTCCATTGATAATAATGAAATAAATTGTGGGGTCTTTTTAGATTTATCAAAGGCCTTTGACATTATTGATCATAAACTACTGCTCGAAAAACTTAGTTGCTATGGACTCTGTGGTACTGCTCATGCATGTTTTAAGTCATATTTATCTGGCAGATGCCAGAAAGTAGAAATAGTTCATGATGGAAAGTCATACTTTTCTGGTTATAAGGAAGTTAGTTATGGGGTGCCCCAAGGTTCGGTGTTGGGACCCCTGTTGTTCTTGATCTTTATAAATGACTTGCCAAACTACTTAACACAGCTGATTGTGTAGTTTTTGGTTCAAATGGCTCTGAGCACTATGGGACTCAACTGCTGAGGTCATTAGTCCCCTAGAACTTAGAACTAGTTAAACCTAACTAACCTAAGGACATCACAAACATCCATGCCCGAGGCAGGATTCGAACCTGCGACCGTAGCGGTCTTGCGGTTCCAGACTGCAGCGCCTTTAACCGCACGGCCACTTCGGCCGGCTGTGTACTTTTTGCTGATGATACAAGTCTCTTTATTAAAGCTCAGAATGAGACTGACCTTAACAGCAAAATTGAAACAACAACAGTTGAAGCAAGTAAATGGTTCAGGGACAACAGTTTATTTGTGAATGAGAAAAAAACATTATGGATGAATTACAGACATGTTTCAAATAACATGAAGCCCAATATAACTGTGAAGCTAGGCCAACAGAATATACTACAAACTCCAAATACAAAATTCTTAGGAATTTGGTTAGATGAGCATCTAAAATGGGACAAGCATATAGATATGCTCAACAAAAAGTTAAGTAAATGTTGCTATGTATTTAGAATGCTCAAAAATTGCTGCAGTGATCAAACAGTATTGTGTACATATTATGCATTTATGCATAGTCTTTTGCGATATGGTGTCATATTTTGGGGCAATTCAAGTCAGGCAAAACGCTCCTTTATTATTCAAAAACGAGCGATAAGAATCATAAAAGGAGCTGCACCTAGAGATCCATGTAGGGAAATTTTCAAGGAATATAAAATCATGACTCTTCCATCCATTTACATCTATGAGAGTATATGCTTCCTGAAGTCTCACCCCCAGTTTTCTTCTTTAAACAGTGAGTTCCATGACCATACAACAAGACAGAGTAATGAATTTCACAGAGAAGTGCATAAGAGAGCCCATTACAACAAGAGTGCAATATACCACCCAAAAATTCTCTATAGTGCTCTTCCCTTAAAAATAAAAAGGATTCAGCAGCTGAGCAGTTTTAAAAGTGAACTCATAAGAATGTTAATCAGTAATAGTTTTTACAGTGTTAGTGAATATATGAATTCTTCAGAAAGATAGCGTGCCTTCACCTATCTTATAAGTTACTCATATACAAACTTGTGTCGTGGGGTAGACTCTTTTATGTACACACAAAAATTAATTAATCTGTCAATATAGAGTGTTATAATAATTGTTTCTTGTTGCTGTCCATTATACACAGAATATATGTAACTTATTTGTGTCCTATATTGTTACAAATTTATATCATGTAAGCTATAATTGTTTTGCCCATATATTTAATTCAGATTGTTCACTGATAGTTTTTACATAATATGTTGTTATTCATATTTTTTCTGTATGTAACTTATGACAAATCCCATATCATTGTACATGATAAAACGGGTGCTCAATAAACAAACAAACAAACAAACAAACAAACATTCAGATGAAATGAGAAAGAAAATTAATCTAGTATTAAAAGCCTAACAAACAAAACAAATCACATTAAACTGTTATCGCAAGAATAAATTATAGCG
Organism: Schistocerca americana; assembly: GCF_021461395.2. NCBI lineage: Eukaryota > Metazoa > Arthropoda > Insecta > Orthoptera > Acrididae > Schistocerca > Schistocerca americana. Next base: position 176,719,398 of record NC_060120.1, read on the forward strand.
GAAAGACGCATTGTGGAGACAGTATTAACAGAGGACAATAGATTGCAGGACGAGTAAAAGTTCAAGAACTGGACTGAATCATGATGACAATTTTTTATTTATGAATTAGCTGCTGTTGTTACATATGACTTGCACCCTAGAAGATGTACCCATCCGTGTTTCACTGTTGCTCAAGCACAGTACTACCGAAGGCTTGGAGGGTGAACAGTGATACAAGCATAACTGAGAACTATGATAAAAGTGGGGAGGGGGAATGATGAGCAGGAGCAAATTTCGTCATGTCGCCAACCATGGGAATCTATACTGTGTACTTTTTTTATGAACGTCTACCACGATTAAACTGCAGTGTGTCTTGGACTGTTTGTACACGGAATCAAACTGATTTTAAAATTGGACAAATACTCAACAATAGCATACACTTTTTCATAAGTTAAAAGACTTTACTGGGACCAGTGGCTTAATCATGTATCGTGCAGCAATATTGTCGATACTGTGATATATAACGCAAACAATAGGGGACGTGTCAGCTGCTGGTTTTACACAGCCAATGAGAGAGTAGTAGGTAGACAATATGATTAACTATTTTTAAAAAAGTTCCAACATATTTAGAAGAAACAGTTAAATATTTGCGACAGTGAATATAGAAGTTTCACAGCTGCCCTGTTACGATGATGATGGTGGTGATGAAAAATAGTGGTAACACAGATGACAGGCTAAATGAAAGAGGCAATGAAGACAAAAATTAATGTAAACAATTTCTTTTCATTTATTTTATTTCTCCTTGTACTATCAGAATGTAGACAACCAATAAATGGTGTAAGTTATAAATGGCACAAATTTAGAACAGGTGTAATGCTAACTTTTTAGGCAGGTACCTTACATCAATAAAAGTTTATAATTTTGATTAGTCAGAATATGTCAAAAAATAAATTTTTCTTGAGGAGTCTTTTAAAAAAATGGGGGTCATGTTATATTCATGATTGCCTTAAACTCGTGTAAATACGGTATATTCCCGTCACGAGTATAGATCCAAACTATCTGTTCCAGCATTCAGTTAAGTTTCACAGGATATCTTAACACACCTATCACTAATAAAACTGTAATTTTTCCAATTCATTGTTGAATGATTAGCCCCAACCAATGATTACAGTATGATCGTGGAACTTAATGTACAAGCAAACTGAGGTTTTCTCTTAAGTTTCCAGCTACATCAAGAGATGAGTCTGGTGGGTGACAGAAGGATTAGGATTATGTGAGCTTCACTACTTTTCAGGAGCTCGTCAGTCTGTGGCACTTTGTTGTGAATGCTTTGGCAGTTAACCATTAGAATTTTAATACACTCACTGTCCACCCTGGTAGCTGAGTGGTCAGTGCAACAGAATGTCATGCCAAGGGGCCCGGGTTCGATTCCCAGCTGGGTTGGGGATTTTGTCCACTCAGGGACTGGGTGTTCTGTTGTCCTGATCATCATCATCTTATCGACACGCAGATCGCCAAAGTGGTGTCAACTCAAAAGACTTGTACCAGGCGAATGGTCTGCCCAATGGGCGGCCCTAGCCACACGACATTTCATTTTCATTTCAATACTCTCACATGTGGGTGGCACTTCTTTCGATCTTACACTGATACTTCTGGGTTTCCTACACCTATCATTATCTGGACTGGATGGAGAGTCTCTTAATCTAAAAACCCTTGTGTGCCCCCCACACGCATTCAGCTGATGTGTAGAACGCACTTGACCCATTTAGGGGCACCCTACAGTTCTCAACCCAATGGTGCGAGTCCAGGAAATTGCAGCGTAGCTTGTCACTGAACTTTTGAAGCCTCTGTTTTAGTCTGTACACTCGATTTACAGCCAATGGATTACAATCAGTTCTGGTGACAATGCTGCAAATCGTGAGCTTCTTTGAAACTGGGCACAAGGCTGTACTTCTCAACCTTCTCTGCCAATCACTGGAATGATCCAAATACAACCTCGAACGCAGATGACAGGAATTATTTATTCCAATATGTGCCACAATCTGCACTTGCTTGCACCCTGTTCCCTCAATGGCTACTGAAACAGCCCGTTCAACATATTGACAGACCCCCCCCCCCGGCATACACACTGAGTGCACCTGGTTTCCTTTTCTCTCCTGTGCTGGCATTTCCCTAAGGGTTCTGTGCCATACATTTGAACTGCTGATGATTAATAGGCCATTACCCTTCTGTGTTTGCCTCCTCTTGACACTGGGCTAAACCGATGATCCCAAAACAAAAAAATGGCTCTGAGCACTATGGGACTTAACATCTGTGGTCATCAGTCCCCTAGAACTTAGAACTACTTAAACCTAACTAACCTAAGGACATCACACACATCCATGCCCGAGGTAGGATTCGAACCTGCGACCGTAGCGGTCACGCGGTTCCAGACTGAAGCGCCTTTAACCGCACGGCCACACCGGCCGGCTATCCCAAAACAGGTGAAGTGAGTCCCATTGGCTCAGTTTCAATTTCAGTGAAAGATAGTACCTCGAACTTGTTGGTTAGGGGGATCAGTGTAACACTGGACACTGTACGGGGCACCTAAATCTATCACTGATAAACCACTCGCAGTCAAGTGAGACAGGATCCACAAGAGAGGACAGTACTCAAGGTACCTTTGGTACTGGTACCAAAGGTACATGACTCTCGGGAGCTCTTCCAGCACACCGATTTGGAGCAGCTGCCATTCATTTGAATGTAGTCAGGGCAATTTCCAGCTGCTTACGAATGTTAACCAACTCATTTCATGTTTGACAACTGCATTTACAGTGGGGCTGCATTTTGGCTGGTGTGATATATTACAGGGCACTGAACCAATAACTTTAAATTAATTATAATCTCTTGAGTTACAAAGTTGCTAATTCCCTGTGAAAATTGAATGAAATACACAAAACGAGATTTCTATTAAAGCAACAAAAAAACCTGTGATAAAAATTACTAATTTCCTAAAACTTTTTGAGGTTAATTAAAGTTATTGGCAAACTTGGAATTAAGAGTTAATTTACAATAAATGTATATAATATATATTCCTTTTAGGAGAAAACTAGATGTAACACAATATGTGAGTTGGAATATCTGCTACAATAACTACACCACAAATGCTGCTTTACCAAAAATTAGATTATGCACAAGGCAATGATAGTTTCTGAAAATTTTCCAAACTGCACATTTAATTGTGTTGATGTACAGTGAAGTTCAGGGGTGAGTTATTCTTTGAGAGTAACTGTGAAGCACAAACACTGATTTGCAACGAAATAAGTTACATATCCAAAACACTCATACTGGTAACTTACGAAAATATAGTATTCTAAGCAATCGAACCTCCCCATGAACCATGGACCTTGCCATTAGTGGGGAGGCTTGCGTGCCTCAGCGATACAGATAGCCGTACCGTAGGTGCAACCACAATGGAGGGGTATCTGTTGAGAGGCCAGACAAACGTGTGGTTCCTGAAGAGGGGCAGCAGCCTTTTCAGTAGTTGCAAGGGCAACAGTCTGGATGATTGACTGATCTGGCCTTGTAACAATAACCAAAACGGCCTTGCTGTGCTGGTACTGCGAACGGCTGAAAGCAAGGGGAAACTACAGCCGTAATTTTTCCCGAGGCCATGCAGCTTTACTGTATGATTACATGATGATGGCGTCCTCTTGGGTAAAATATTCCGGAGGTAAAATAGTCCCCCATTCGGATCTCCGGGCGGGGACTACTCAAGAGGATGTCGTTATCAGGAGAAAGAAAACTGGCGTTCTACGGATCGGAGCGTGGAATGTCAGATCCCTTAATCGGGCAGGTAGGTTAGAAAATTTAAAAAGGGAAATGGATAGGTTGAAGTTAGATATAGTGGGAATTAGTGAAGTTCGGTGGCAGGAGGAACAAGACTTCTGGTCAGGTGACTACAGGGTTATAAACACAAAATCAAATAGGGGTAATGCAGGAGTAGGTTTAATAATGAATAGAAAAATAGGAATGCGGATAAGCTACTACAAACAGCATAGTGAACGCATTATTGTGGCCAAGATAGATACGAAGCCCACGCCTACTACAGTAGTACAAGTTTATATGCCAACTAGCTCTGCAGATGACGAAGAAATTGAAGAAATGTATGATGAAATAAAAGAAATTATTCAGATTGTGAAGGGAGACGAAAATTTAATAGTCATGGGTGACTGGAATTCGAGTGTAGGAAAAGGGAGAGAAGGAAACATAGTAGGTGAATATGGATTGGGGTACAGAAATGAAAGAGGAAGCCGCCTGGTCGAATTTTGCACAGAGCACAACATAATCATAACTAACACTTGGTTTAAGAATCATGAAAGAAGGTTGTATACATGGAAGAACCCTGGAGATACTAAAAGATATCAGATAGATTATATAATGGTAAGACAGAGATTTAGGAACCAGGTTTTAAATTGTAAGACATTTCCAGGGGCAGATGTGGACTCTGACCACAATCTATTGGTTATGACCTGTAGATTAAAACTGAAGAAACTGCAAAAAGGTGGCAATTTAAGGAGATGGGACCTGGATAAACTAAAAGAACCAGAGGTTGTACAGAGATTCAGGGAGAGCATAAGGGAGCAATTGACAGGAATGGGGGAAATAAATACAGTAGAAGAAGAATGGGTAGCTTTGAGGGATGAAGTAGTGAAGGCAGCAGAGGATCAAGTAGATAAAAAGACGAGGGCTAGTAGAAATCCTTGGGTAACAGAAGAAATATTGAATTTAATTGATGAAAGGAGAAAATATAAAAATGCAGTAAGTGAAACAGGCAAAAAGGAATACAAACGTCTCAAAAATGAGATCGACAGGAAGTGCAAAATGGCTAAGCAGGGATGGCTAGAGGACAAATGTAAGGATGTAGAGGCCTATCTCACTAGGGGTAAGATAGATACCACCTACAGGAAAATTAAAGAGACCTTTGGAGATAAGAGAACGACTTGTATGAATATCAAGAGCTCAGATGGAAACCCAGTTCTAAGCAAAGAAGGGAAAGCAGAAAGGTGGAAGGAGTATATAGAGGGTCTATACAAGGGCGATGTACTTGAGGACAATATTATGGAAATGGAAGAGGATGTAGATGAAGATGAAATGGGAGATATGATACTGCGTGAAGAGTTTGACAGAGCACTGAAAGACCTGAGTCGAAACAAGGCCCCCGGAGTAGACAATATTCCATTGGAACTACTGACGGCCGTGGGAGAGCCAGTCCTGACAAAACTCTACCATCTGGTGAGCAAGATGTATGAAACAGGTGAAATACCCTCAGATTTCAAGAAGAATATAATAATTCCAATCCCAAAGAAAGCAGGTGTTGACAGATGTGAAAATTACCGAACTATCAGTTTAATAAGTCACAGCTGCAAAATACTAACACGAATTCTTTACAGACGAATGGAAAAACTAGTAGAAGCCAACCTCGGGGAAGATCAGTTTGGAATCCGTAGAGACACTGGAACACGTAAGGCAATACTGACCTTACGACTTATCTTAGAAGAAAGATTAAGGAAAGGCAAACCTACGTTTCTAGCATTTGTAGACTTAGAGAAAGCTTTTGACAATGTTGACTGGAATACTCTCTTTCAAATTCTAAAGGTGGCAGGGGTAAAATACAGAGAGCGAAAGGCTATTTACAATTTGTACAGAAACCAGATGGCAGTTATAAGAGTCGAGGGACATGAAAGGGAAGCAGTGGTTGGGAAGCGAGTAAGACAGGGTTGTAGCCTCTCCCCGATGTTGTTCAATCTGTATATTGAGCAAGCAGTAAAGGAAACAAAAGAAAAATTCGCAGTAGGTATTAAAATTCATGGAGAAGAAATAAAAACTTTGAGATTCGCCGATGACATTGTAATTCTGTCAGAGACAGCAAAGGACTTGGAAGAGCAGTTGAATGGAATGGACAGTGTCTTGAAAGGAGGATATAAGATGAACATCAACAAAAGCAAAACAAGGATAATGGAATGTAGTCTAATTAAGTCGGGTGATGCTGAGGGAATTAGATTAGGAAATGAGGCACTTAAAGTAGTAAAGGAGTTTTGCTATTTGGGGAGCAAAATAACTGATGATGGTCGAAGTAGAGAGGATATAAAATGTAGGCTGGCAATGGCAAGGAAAGCGTTTCTGAAGAAGAGAACTTTGTTAACATCAAGTATTGATTTAAGTGTCAGGAAGTCATTTCTGAAAGTATTCATATGGAGTGTAGCCATGTATGGAAGTGAAACATGGACGATAAATAATTTGGACAAGAAGAGAATAGAAGCTTTCGAAATGTGGTGCTACAGAAGGATGCTGAAGATTAGATGGGTAGATCACATAACTAATGAGGAAGTATCAAATAGGATTGGGGAGAAGAGAAGTTTGTGGCACAACTTGACCAGAAGAAGGGATCGGTTGGTAGGACATGTTCTGAGGCATCAAGGGATCACCAATTTAGTATTGGAGGGCAGCGTGGAGGGTAAAAATCGTAGAGGGAGACCAAGAGATGAATACACTAAGCAGATTCAGAAGGATGTAGGTTGCAGTAGGTACTGGGAGATGAAAAAGCTTGCACAGGATAGAGTAGCATGGAGAGCTGCATCAAACCAGTCTGAGGACTGAAGACCACAACAACAACAAGCAATCGAAAATAACATATTTATCACGTAATTACACAATGAAATTATAGAACAATTCTTCTGAATGATGACAGGCCTACTATTCTGCAGAACTTTTAAAAGAGTACAGATAAGTTCAAGCCTACAACTGACGATAACGGTAAGAGTTTATAGTGGGGCTCGTTTATGTTCAAAATATTCAATGTATCACAATACAATTGGGTATTGACGCAATCAACAAAAGATTGTGCAGAAGCAATGTGAACAGTAAAATATGTGAATCTAGAATTTCAAATCATCACACAAATCTTGCAGAAGCGTTCTGACACAAAGGAAAATTCTGAAGTCATCTTTTACCTATAAATAAACGTGTGAATTGCACAGATTTTTTACTTAGCTGTTTCTGTGCCAACTTCTACACTGGAGTGCCCAACACTGCAGCTTGATTTTATCTCCATCAAAATCTAGAAAAATGTGAGCACCAACAAAGCACATCTTCTGCCTGTTGCAGCTAACATTTGTTTATGTGGAGCTACGCGATATCCTACTATATGTTAACATTCTTCAAGGGATCAGTGCCCACTTCTTACTCAGAATACCTACTTGACAGCAGTGCTACATAGAAATGAATTAAGGAGCTGCCTATATTTGTTGACAAGACACAGACTCTTCAGAAGGTAAATTAAATCAAAGTGTACACAATGTGCCAATGGCCTTGCCACAATGGTCACACCAATTCCTATCAGATCACCAATGTTAAAGACTGTTGTGTTTGGCTAGCACTTGGATTAATGACCATCTGGGTTTGCTGAGCACTGTAGGCAAGTGAGATGTGCTCAGCTCTTTAAGGCCAATTGATTGAGAAGTAGCAGTTCAAGTCGCAAAAACTAACAACAGCTGGGAGAGTGCTAAGCTGATGACATGCATCTCCATATCCACATCCAATTATGTCTACTGGATGAGGATGACATCACGATCAGTTGGTATCCTTGGCTCTTCAAGGACTGTTCGGACAGAGTTAGTACACAACAAAAAAACTAAAAATTTCTGATATCTCTGCTTGGTAAACTGAATTGGCAAACATAATCCACAGGGGAAAAGGAAAGAATGTGTCTAGATTACAATCAGTGCACAGAATATTAAAGTGCTACGTTCATATGAAATAAGACAGGTCGTGGGGCGAGAAGTCGCACATGGTCAGGAACTGTCAGGGGACATTTAAAGGCACATGTCAACAAGGACCAAGTGTGCAATAGGTGCAGAAGGCTGTGATACGTCAGCAGTCCACGATGGCTGCCAGGAAAGTGAGAGGAGGGAGTTAATCTTCTGGCAGTAAGACACAGCTTTCAGCTTCCAAGGGAGGGGAAGGGTAGTGGTAGACACTACACATGCCGGTAGCGGGAACACAGGAGAGAAGACAAGGTAAAGCAGGTGTGTGTGTGAGGGGGAGGGGGAGGGGGAGGGAGAGGGAGAGGGAGAGAGAGAGAGAGAGAGAGAGAGAGAGAGAGAGAGAGAGAGAGAGAGAGAGAGAGAGAGAGGGAGAGGGAGGGAGAGGGGGCACAGATGGTGGCACATACTGACTACAAGCCACCAGATACACCTAAGCCAGAGTAAGACAATGCTATTTAAAAGATGACTAAGCATCAACACTGAGATGCAGAGGTGTACTCAAAACTAGAATATCCATTAGTTGAGAGGAAATTAACAGCACAGTAAAATTTCATCTTGCAGCAAGGCAAAGAGTAATAACTCAAAATGGCAAAACAAAGAAAAGAATAACTTAGTTCCAAGTGGCAGTATAGATTTTGCATCAATTTTAAATAGCAGATGACAGAAATATGACAACATATTGCACAAAATTTAAAATTCTTACGATGACCTCTATGTGTTGGGTTCGGCAAATGAAGGGTCCGTAAACATCGGCCTCCATTATAGAAATCTGCAACCTTCATGTAAACCACAACAGTGACTCTTTAGCATGACACAGATTTTGATACAGAAAGCACTAGGATGTGCTGAAGACTGTTGCAATTAGGAGTTCTGATAGAGTCACACTGGTGAAGGTCTGTGAGCAGGTACAGAGGGCACATAAATGTCACTGAATATAGATACAGAAGAGTTTTATAGGGAAATGCGAAAAGAAAACAGTCCATTCAGTAGATGAAAGAAAAAAAAAAAAAAAAAAAAAACCATTTTTAATTCTTACGTACAATTCTCCAAAGAGAAGACCACAGACACACCAACTCAACTGCAGAATATCCAGGTAAAATGGCCCATACGAAATGTTGAAAATAAAAGCAAACAGGGAGACCAACTAAAAACAAGGGGGCAGGCTTGGCAACAAAGCATAACACTCACTACTTGAAATTGTAAGAGGCGGATTTTATATATTCTTTCGTTTTCAAAGTATGACATATAAAACCATTCAGGGTAATATGTTAGAACTACTTTATATGGTAACATGCCAAAATACTATACAATAATTCTGTAAAACTCCCAAAAACCTACAGTTTCATACTTATGATCTGATCCCTCAAAAGAAAATTAGATTTCTTTCCACAAAGCAAACCACTTAAAACCTATACAAAATATGAGAGCCAGTTAAAAAAGGACACAGATAGAATGAATAACTTACAACTAAAGAAGCGTAACAAGTAAATCAACCAACATTACTGCTGGTTTCTGGCCTTTGCCAGGAAAACAGTACTGAACAAAGACTTAACTTGCTGCAAAGTTAAACCCTCAACATTAAAGCAGAATTAACTAAGAACCAATCACCAGACAAAGACTAAGTATTCCACATCCTGCCTAATTATTCACAACTCATCATCAGTCTTACTACAAATAAATTAAAAGTATAAACTGAGTACAATTCAACCCAGTCTTCAATATTCACATTACAGGGCATCTCCTAGCATAAATCAGTCAAAAGCAAAAAAATACTAATCAAATTACCTGATCACTGGATCATAAATGAAGTAAGAGGAGTAGATTAAACTTAGATGATTCAGAATACAAGGTGGCAGTTGCGTTTGTTAAAATAAAATATACTGGAAACTCACTATGTGAGATAAGTCAAAATGTACTTCGACAACAGTACAACAACACAGTTTCACTCAACCACAACAACAGCAGTACAACCCTCATTAACATGTATCTCATTGTGCTTTGGAACCCAATAGTGGAAGATGTAGGTGCAGTTAACTTTCAGCTTTTACTCATATTACTCTTAGTACACATTATTAATTACATTATTCATTTCCTTAAACTGCTACCCCTCAAGCATATTCTGTCATATAAACACATTAGATTGTAGTTTGATATACTGAGGCATACTATCTTCACATGTGTTGAGTTTCAATCGTCACACTTATAAAACAAAAAAAAGTCTGTTTGGACCCATGTTGTTCATGTTGTATATTAGTGACCTTGTAGACAATATAAATAGTAACTTCAGACTTTTTGTAGATGAAGTAGTTATCTATAACGAAGTACTGTCTGAAAAAAGGTGTGTAAATATTCAGTCAGATCTTGGTAAGATTTCAAAGTGGTCAAAAGATTGGCAACTTGCTTTAAATATTCAGAAATGTAAAATTGTGCACTTCACAAAACAGAGAAATGTAGTATCATATGACAACAATGTCAATGAGTCACAGTTGGAATCAGCCAACTCATACAAATATCTGGGTGTAACACATTGTATGAAATGGAATGATGACATAGGCTCATTTTTGGGTAAAGCAGTTGATAGACTTCAGTTTATTGGTAGAATACTGGGGAACTGCAATCAGTCTACAAAGGAGATTGCTTACAATCATTCGTGTGACTGCTTCTGGAATATTGCTCAAGTGTGTGGGACCCATAGCAGATAGGACTAATAGGGGATATTGAATGTGTACAGAGAAGGAGGGCACAGATTGTCACAGGTTTGTTTAATCCGTGGAAGAGTGTCACACATATACTGAAGGATCTGAACTGGCAGACTCTTGAAGACAGACGTAAAATGTCCAGAGAAAGTCTATTAACGAAATTTCAAGAATCAGCTTTAAATTATTACTCTGGGAATATACTACAGCCCATTATGTATCGCTCACATAGGGATCGTAAGAACAAGATTAGAATAATTATGGCATGCACTGGGGCATACAGAATCATTGTTCCCACACTCCACACTTGAATGGAGATGTAGAGTAGCTGAATACTGAGATCGAGAAATAAGCTATGACAGAGACAAGGTTCAACAACTGGAGGCACTTACTGGTGTACCAACAGTTTCATTTTCCTGCAGAGACAGTGTTGAGCTATATGGGGTCATAAAGTCCTTCAGGCTCTCACATTTGTGGAACAAGGTGCCCCTGGGGGGGCAGAAGCCCACTTCCATTGAAGTCCACAATCAGAAGTCATCCGCCCCTGGTAGTTGAGCGGTCAGCACGACAGAATGTCAATACTAAGGGCCTGGGTTCGATTCCCGGCTGGGTCGGAAATTTTCTCCGCTCAGGGACTGGGTGTTGTGTTGTCCTAATCATCATCATTTCATCCCCATCGACGTGCAAGTCACCGAAGTGGCGTGAAATTGAAATACTTGCACCCAGCGAACAGCCTACCCAACAGGAGGCCCTAGTCACACTACATTTATTTTTATCAGAAGACGATAAGAAAGAAGAAAGACATTGTGTGGACCATGACAAAAAAGCAAAACAGAAGAAATGTCACAACTGGCTCGAACTCTCTGTGGTCACTAATTCACATCTTGTAAACTGCTAGGTCATGGAGATTATTTTAGAACTCTACCCAATTGCCATGTTAAAAATCAGTATTTAATAAATATATGTCTACAGATAATGCAGTCCACAGACAGTGTCTTCTCTATTTTTCCTCAAATACCACCCCAAAACCATCCCAAAACATTACTAGTGTGAGCAGTAGATAGCAAAAATCGACTTAAAAAGTAACACTTAGAAGACACATATGTATTGGCACAGAAACAGCTAAGTGAAAAATCCATGCAATTCGTGCATTTATCTACATATAAAAGCTGACTCCAAAATTTTTCTTTGTGTGAGACCATGTGTACAAGATTGTGTACCGATCTGAAATTCTAGATCTGTTTGTTTTACTGTTTGTGTTACTTCTGCAGAATCTTTCATTGATTGCATCAATACCTGTTTGTGTTGTAATATATTGTGAAATTTCAAACTATCAAGAGTGAGGTGATAAACTCCTACTGCTCTCATCAATTGTAGGCTTAAACCTATTTGTGTTCTTTGAAAAGTTTAGAGAACAGTAGGCCTATCTCCATTCAAAACAATTATTCTCTAATTGCATTATATAACTACATGAGAAATAGGTTCTTTCTGAGTATTTTTGATCACTTACAAAACTATATTCTCGTAAGTTACCGGTACAAGAATTATGGATACATAAATTATTGCATAGCAATCAGTGTTTGTGTTTCACAGTCAATGCCAAAGAATAAATCGCCCCTCAATTTCACTGTATATCAACACAAATAAATGTGGAATTTTGAAAATTTTTGAAAGTTATCACTTTCCTGTGGAAAATCTAATTTCTAGTAAATTGGCAATGGTGGTTTAGTTACTGTTGCAGATATTCTAACCACATGTTGTGTTACATCTAGTTTTCTCCTAAAATGAATATTTATTATGTACATTTATAGTAAATTAACTCAATTTTTGAGTTTGCTAATAACTATAATCAACCTCGAAAAGTTTTAAGAAATTATTAATTCTTACCATAGGTTTTTCTGTTACCTTAATAGAAATCTCATTTTGTGTATTTCCTTCAGCTTTCATAGGAAATTAGCAACTGTGTAACTCCAGAGATTGAAAGATAATCAGTGGACTAATTGATAGTTATTTGTTAACTGTCCTGTAATACATCACACTAGCTAAAATGCTGTTTTTGAACATGGAATGAGTTAGCTTGCATTCGCAAGCAGCTGGAAATCATCCTGACTGCTGTCAAACGAATGGCAGCTGCTGCAAATTGCTGTGCTGGAAGAGCCCCTGAGAGTCATGTACTTGGGATACCGGTACCAAAGGTGCCTCAAGTACTATCTGCTCCCGTGAATTCCGTAGCTCCTGCAGAAAGTATGGATTCTGTCATTATTTGTTCAGTTAACTGTGAGAGACTTGTCAATGGTAGAGCTAGGCATCCTGTATCAATCCCTCTAACCAACAAGTTTGAGGTTCTGTCTTTCACTGAAACTGAACCAATGGGACTCACTTCACCTGTTTAGGGAAACCAGTTCATACTGTGTCAAGAGGAAGCAAATGCAAAAGGGTAGGGGTCTATTAATTGTCGGCAGTTCAAACATACAGTGAATGATGTCTCCACTTAGGGAAATGACAGGTATGGACAAGAAAGGACACCATGTGCACTCAGTGTGTACGCTAAGGGGCCTCACTCAAAATCTTGAAGAGGTTATTTTGGCAGCCAATGAGGGAACAGGGTGCAACCAATTGCAGATAGTAGTGCACATTGGAACAAATGATGCCTGTGGTCTGGGCTTTGACGTCATACTTGGGTCATTCCAGCAACTGGCAGAGAAGGTTGAGAAGATCAGCCTTGCGCATCGAATTTCAATGAAGTTCACAATTTGCAGCTTTCATCCCAGAATTGATTATGGCTCCTTGGTGCTTAGTCAATTGGAAAGACTGAAACAGAGACTTTGAAGGTCCTGTAACATGCTAGGTTCTTACTTCCTGCACTTGCACCACAGAGTCAGGTGCACATCAAAGGCTGCTACTCAGGTATCTGAATGTATGTGGAGTGCAACAAGAATTTTTTAGATTAGGCAACTATCAATCCAATCAATATGACAATAATTATAGGAAACTCAGAAGTATCAGTGTAAGATCAAAAGAAATGCCTCCCACAGGTTAGAATATTAAAATCTTAGAAGGTAACAGCTGTCGCATTCACAACAATGTGCCACAATTCAAAGGGATTCTGAAAATCAGTGAAGCTCACATATTACTAGGTACAGAAAAGTGGCTGAAACCTGATATTAATAGCAGTGAATAGTTTGGGGAAAATTTAAGTGTATATATAAAGGATAGGCTAATGGGAAATAGAAGTGGTGTATTTGTCACAGTAGACAAGAAACTCAAATCACCGAGATACAAACTGAAGCTGCATATGAGATTGTTTGGGAAAGATTCATTATCAAGAGTGGGCATAAAGTGTAACTGGATCCTTCTATCGCCCACCAGACTCATCTCTTGATGTAAGCAAAAAGTTTGGAGAAAACCTCAGTTCACTTGTGCACAATCATACTGAAATTATCAGTAGAGACTTTATTCATCCAACAATCATTTGGGAAAATTAAAGTTTTGTTAGAGGTTTAGCATGATAAGACATCCTGTGAAACATTACTAAATGCCTTCCCTGAAAGCTACCTAAATAGATAGTTCGGAACCCAACTCATGACCAAAATGTATTGGATCTAATGGCAACAAATAGACTCGACTTTTATTTACGATAATGATAGATGCTGAAGAAATGAATTAAAATTTTGGCCGGTACTTGAACTTGGGTTTCCGCATTTTCTAGGCAGGAATGCTACATATATGCCACCACAGCACTATAACTAACATTGCTGCATGGACTATTCTAGTCCACTTCCCTCTCTAACACAAACTTCAATTCCCCTTTGAGGACGTCCACATCAGAATTGATGTGGCAACAATTATTACCAAAGTATGAGGACAACTACAACAAGCAGAAAGATATATATGTACAGTCAACTAGACAGCAAATCGGCAGTGTCATATATCAGTGAATAACTTGAAACTTTCAGCACATGGTAGGAGCATGTAGAGGAACTATGGCTCAATTTGAAAAGAATAATTGACCATAACTAATGAGGAGGTATTGAATAGAATTGGGGAGATGGGAAATTTGTGGCACAACTTGACTAGAAGAAGAGATCAGTTGGTAGGGCATTTTCTGAGACATCAAGGGATCACCAATTTAGTATTGGAGGGCAGCGCAGAGGGTAAAAATCGAAGAGGGAGACCAAGAAATGAATACACTAAACAGATTCAGAAGGATGTAGGTTGCAGTAGGTACTGGGAGATGAAGAGGCTTGCACAGGATAGAGTAGCAAAGAGAGCTGCATCAAACCAGTTTTCGGACTGAAGACCACAACAACAACAATTGACCATGAACTGGATAGATATATACCCAGAAGAACAGCTCATAGAGGGAGGGATCCTCCATGGTATACAGTCACTTTAAAGAAACTTCTAAAGAAACAGAAGTTACTTTATAATGTGTATAAAACAAAGCATTGGGCTATAGATAGAGGGATGCCGAATGAAACTCATTTGCTGTCAAGAGAGTAATACGTGAACCTTTCAGTGACTACCATAGCAGAATATTTTTCAGTGACTACCATAGCAGGATACTGACAAATTTTCTTCCAGAAAACCCAAAGAAATTATGCTTGTGAAGAAAGGCCATTAGTGGCACCAAAGTTAGTGTCCAGTCACTAGCGAATGAGACAGGAACTGAAATTTAGGGTAGTAAAGGAAAAGCTGAAATGATTAAGTCTATTTTCAAATGTTTCTTTAGAAAGGCAAACCCAGGATAATTGCTCAATTTAATCCTTGTTCCACTGAAAAGAAGAGACAAAAAGTATTAGTGTCAGTGGTGTTGAGAAACAATTCAAACTGTTAAAATTAAACAATGCTACATGGCCAACAGAATTAATGTCAGATTCTATGCGCAACTTGCAGCCTTAGGTAGCCCCTCTTCTAACTACAATCTACTGCACATCTCTCAAACAAAAAGCTGTGCCCAGTAAATGGAAGAAAGCACAGGTATCACCCAGCTACAAAAAGGTAGTAGAATTTATCAACAGAACTACCAACCAATATTCTTGACATGGAGTTGTAGAATCTTAAGACATACTGTTAGCTCAAACATAATGAGGTATATTGAAGAGAATGACCTCCTCTATGCCAACCAGCATAGATTTCAAAAACACTGATCATGTGAAATCCAACTCGCACTTTTCTCACAATATACTGAAAGCTTTGGATCACGGTAATCAGATATGTGCAGTATTTCTTGATCTACAAAAAGCATTTGACTCACTATCACACCTATATCCATTGCCAAAAGTACAATCATATGGGGCGGCACGTGAAATTTGTGACTGGACTGAGGACTTATTGGTAGGGAAGATGCAGCATGTCATCTTGGATGGAGAGTCATTGTCAGATGTAGAAGCAACTTCAGGTGTGCCCCAAGAAAGTGTGTTGGGACTCTTGCTGTTCCTGTTGTATATTTAATGACCTTGTGGACAATATTAATAGTAACTTCAGGCTTTTTGCAGGTGATGCAATTATCTACTATGAAGTACTACCTGAAAGAAGCAGCATAAATATTCTGTCAGATCTTGTTAAGATTTCTAAGTGGTGGAAAGACTGGTAACTTGAATTAAATTTTCAAAAATGTATGATCATGCACTTTATAGAACAAGAAAACATAGTGTATATCACTATAATATTGATGAGTCACAGCTGAAATCAGCGAACTTATACAAATATCTGGGTGTAATACTTTGTAGGGATATGAAATGTAATGATCACATAGACTCAGTTGTGTGTAAAGTAAGTGGTAGACTTTAGCTTACTGGTGGGACACTAGGGAAGTGCAGTCAGGCTACAAAGGAGACTGCTTACAAATCACTTGTGCAATTGGTTCTTGAATATTGCTCAAATGTGTGGGACATGTACCAAATAGAACTAACAGGGGACATTGAACGAATACAGAGAAGGGCAGCATGGATGGCCACAGGTTTGTTTGATCCATGAGAAAGTGACACTGAGATACTGAAGAAACTGAACTGGCAGACTCTTGGAGATAGACATAAACTATCCCGAGAAAATCTACTAACCAAGTTTCACGAACTGGCTTTAAATGATGACTCTAGGAATACAATGCCCTATGTATCACTCATATAGGGATCGTGAGGATAAGATTAAAATAATTACAGCACGCACAGGAGCATTCAAACAGTCATGATTCCCATGCCCCATATGTGACTGGTATGGGAAGAAATTATAATAACTGGTACAGTGGGACATACCCTCTGCCACGCACTTCATTTTTATTTACACAGTGTAGATGTAGATGTATTAATAATGCCATTCAAGGGCAGTGTCCTTCCTGTTGTTCTACACATTAATTAACAAAAGTGGCTAGCATAATAATGTCTCGGAAATACAAATTAAATGTTCCACCAACAAAATTACACCTTTTAAACAGTCACACCTACTGCATCTCTACCCAATGACAGCATCACAGAACAATCAATGCAGACATTAGGCTTACCAAATAAAGTTATTTTCTAGTCTGTTCTCATTTTGCTTAACCCTACTGCATTTGTGTTTTAGTTCACATATTGGAATGGAAATGAAGTCCCATGCTTCTTTACAGAGCGTAGGGGAACGATGCAGGAGCCCCGCACCGCCTTACTAGGCAAGGTCCTAATGGAGGTGGTTTGCCGTTGCCTTCCTCTGACTGTAATGGGGATGAATGATGATGATGAAGACGACAAAACAACACCCAGTCATCTCGAGGCAGGAAAAATCCCTGACCCCGCCGGGAATCGAACCCGGGACCCCGTGCTAGGGAAGCGAGAACGCTACCGCGAGACCACGAGGGCGGACCAGTTCACATATTACATCTCCTCTAAAACTTATCACTGAAAATTCTCTTGAACACTGTTCATTCAAAACTAGAATTTTCTGGTCTGAGAGTCCCTATTGGTCACACTAATCAGAAGTTCAAGGGTACTTATCCAGTTGTGGAGCAACACAATGTGGTGTGGTGCTACGTGCATTGGGCGACTTGTATTGGCAGCAGCAGCAGCAGGGGAACACGTGCAACTTGCACGAATGCAGCGCGGGTCCAACGATGACAGTTTGCTGTAATGATGGCGAGAATGAGGTGTCTCAATGTGTACACTTGGGCCATTAAGGAGGTGGCAGCAACAAGTGCTGCCTGGCAGAGGACTGCAAGGTAGCAGCTGCAGATGGGCAGCGCCACTGTGCGCTTGCATGCATGGTAGTCTGACTGGCAGCAGGCAGGTAGAGTGGCATAGTGTAGCAAACAAGCCACAGTGACCAGTGCTAGTGAAACTGTGGTGGTGGCACATGCATCCACAGCAGGGCTGTACAACTGAGTGGCAGCAAACAGCTTGGCCCACAGCACTGACAGCTTGGTCTGGCCAAGTTGCAGCATGGAGTGGCACCGGTGACTCTCTCAGCAGGGCCAGCAGGCAGGCAGCTGATGGGCAATGCTGGTGGAAGGCAGGCAGTTAATGGTGTAGTGCTCATGGGTAGTGAGATGTCACAATGACTGTAGACTGTGCACTCATGTGCTTGGCAAGTCTGCAGGAGTGGCATGGATCCAGCATGCAGCTTGGGTGAACACATGTGTGCAGCAGCAAACTGTGTGGTCCACGGTGTGGACAGCTTGGCTGGCAGGCATGCAGCATTTTTGACAAGCCGGGTCACTTGGAGCAGTGCACCTGGGCAGCAGTCACGTGAAGCAGTGCACCTGGGCAGCAGCATGCTGCAATGATTGTATACAGTGTTCTTGGGTGCTCTGCTATACAGTGTGTTTGTGTGACAATGGCCACACAAGAACAGTGCATGAGGATTTGAAGTGCTGCTGGCTCATGGTGTCACACTCTCAGACTGCAAGGGCTGTGACGAAGCTGATACATCCATATCGATTCTGCTCTAGTCACTATTCCTGCCCGGAGAGGTTTTGCATGGCAGCCTGGGCATGCTTGGTTTCTGACTTGGAACAGTTTTTCAAATAGCGACATGCAAGGTGGAAACAGATGGCTGTGTCTGAGCTGTAATGGGGAAGGGTCGATGGTGGTTCCTGGCATGGCAGTGCGCTGGTATTGCAAACTTGTCATGTGGTAAGCTCGGTGGTGCAACAAGTACAAATCCTGCTGTACGCAAAAGGATTTTGCCAACCTGTTGCACTGTAACTGTACAGCAACATCATATGCTACATTTAGCTGGACTTCCCTAATGACAACTTTCAGTAAACCCACTCTAGCCAGTTTACTGTTAATAGTGAGGGGCAGTTAAGTTTACTCCTGCTCGTTATTCAAGTATCAAGTTCGGCACTAGTAGCACAAATGTCATACTCAAGATTAGAAATGTGTTTACTGACATACAATTGCGAATTAAAGAACTGTTGTGGCATGTCCAGGAGCTATATTTGAATTTTGTAAAACTTGTTGATGTAACAGGATTATGAGACCATTGAGCCAGGGTGGATGCGTGCTGCTAAGTTATTTGTTAAATAATACTGAACGTATTAATATCTGTTGCAGAAACTGTCATCTGTCACTTAAATCTGGTGTGTCTCAGTATGCCTAAGGTGTCACAATTTTGTAGTACATGAAAGTGAATACTGTCAGCTGTTGTATCTTGTAGTGTATCACATGTCAGCTTTTGTTAACATATCGTACGAGTACCAATGTGAAAATTGTCTTTGTTTAACAGAATGTTCACAAAACTGTTTAATACATGCTCAGTGGCTCATCCTTCAAGGGTCAGATACCCAAGCCCAACCTTCCAAAGCTTTTCCCATCTCCTATCCTCAAATTCTATACCAATTTGGTAGCAGTTAGTCAAGTTAAGCCTGAGGCAGGAACCAATATTGGTACTTGTAGTGGAAGTTGCATAGCTTAAGTAAGTGTAGCTATTTTAGAGTAATAAGACAGCATGGCTGAGTTGTCATTGGCTGCAGGCTGCCTTGGATAACTCAATATAAATCTAGGCCCAGACAGTTTGTGAGGTGATTACTGCTTGCACTCCAGGCCTGTCATTGATGAATGAGATTCAGGAAGGCGTCGGATTGCTGGAAGGCACCTCCCCTTTGCACATTCAGATGATGCAATCGAATACCCTCGAATAGGATTAAAGATATCGGGCTAGTTTATAAAAGCACCAGAACACACGACACCAGGACCAAGAGCGGGGATGGGTTCCCAGAAACTGCCATGCGGGTGTCACAGAATATGTATGGTTAACCTTACACACTTGCCATTTGTGTGCACCCTAATAGGAGCTGAGCCACTGTGCAGATCAGTGGACCTGGATAGCAGTGTCTCCTTACTAGACTGATTGTTTTTGTGAGCATAGACAGGTAGCCCAGTTGCCTCAGCTGGAACAGGTCAAAGAGAATGCCGCTCAATGTCAGGGGATCCATTAGAGATAACTGGTCAAATTATATACCCCTGTAATACACCTAGAAGCACAACCTGTTCCATACATCCTCCTACTACCACCTACTCCAGTCCAGTCAAGAACATCACCTATCCCATCAAAGGCAGGGCTACCTGTGAAAGCAGTCATGTGATCTACAAGCTAGGCGGCAACTACTGTGCTGCAGTCATGACAAACAACAAGCTGTTATGTCTGCATGACGGCCACCAACATACTGTGGCCGAGAAATAAGTGGACCACACTGTTGCTGAACATGCTGCCAAACATGACACCCTTCATTTCAATGACTGCTTCACAACCTGTGCCATATGGATCCTTCCCACCAACACCAGCTTTTCTGAACTGCGCAGGTGGGAACTTTTACTTGGCCACATAGGTTTTTAATCATTAAGAGGCTGTTAATGAAACTGGTGCTGGGTGATGATTTTCTAATGGGTGCAGGGAGTATATTGGACTATGCCAGTTGTGAGTTGCATTTTAAATTTTTCCCTGCCACCAGCATAAAGTTCTGCAGACATTAGGAATATGATATCCAACACACTAAGTCCCAGTGTGACAGGCACCCAACAGACTGTCACCATCTAAAATGTGTGAACTGCTTAAAATAGTGAATAAGTTACTGAAGGACAAGATTATTAGACCATCAGTTTCACCATATGTGGTTTCCACTGTTCTTGTGCCTGGTTGATTACCAGGCACTGAACCTGAAAGTGGTACTGGAGTTAGTGCCAATGCCAGATCTTCAAAACTGCTTTATTGGTTCAGTGGAGCCAAAGTCTTTAAAGTACTAAATCTAAACCACGCCTGTGCAGCTCATCCCGGTGGAGGTTTGAGTCCTCCCTCGGGCATGGGTGTGTGTGTTTGTCCTTAGGATAATTTAGGTTAAGTAGTATGTAAGCTTAGGGACTGATGACATTAGCAGTTAAGTCCCATAAGATTTCACACACATTTGCACATTTTTTTAAACCACACCTATTACCAAGTCCCTTTAATGAAGGTCTCTAAATCATTAACTGTATTCTGCACAGATACAATCCATTTGAATTCAACAGTTTGGCCTGTGCATTGGAGCCACAGAGCTTACATGTTTGCTATACTAGGTGCTAGGGGTTTTGAAGTTTCCCTGTATGTATAACTATCTCAACAATAATTTATAGCAAGAGCTTCAAAGAGCACATGGAGCATTTGCATGAGGTCTTTAGGGCGGCAGAGGCAAGGTGGTCTGACCATAAAAACCAAGTAAGGTAACACTGGCTTGGAAGGAAATTTCCTTCCTGGGACACATCGTGCCAGCCAAAGAGGTCAGTGTAGACCAGTCAAGGACCACTGCCAAGTACAAGTTTCCACAACAAGAAGCAGATAGCTCATTTTACTGGCATGCTTAAATTTTTTAGAAAGTTCATCCCCAATTTCACTCAGTTGGCCACACCACTTAACCAACTTCGGAAAAATAAGACAAATTTCAAATGGAGGGAGTCGTAACATGCGTCGTTCGACACATTGGAATGTGCCCTTAGCAAGGCCCCTATATAGGCAAAGTGGACTTTAATTTACTCTTCAATATACAGACTAATTCCTCTAACAGGGGAATTGCTGCTGTCCTCCTGCAGGAGCAGGGTGGTGAACACTGTACTTTGGCCTACACCTCCAGGGCACTGTCAGGGGCAGAGGAACACTACTCTGCGTATAAACTGGAAGTGCTGGCTATACTGTTTGCTCTTGAAAGATATAAATTTTATCTTGAACACCACCATTTCAGATTGGAGACGGGCAACCAAGTGATGGGCTGGGTGCTGGTCCAGCCATGCAAGACTGAATAGCAAGAAGGGCTGTGCACATATCCACCTTCCAGTTTGGAGTGGTCCATAGCAGGGGCACCCAGAACCTAGTAGCTGATGCATTGAGTCACATGTTTAATCCCAAGGAAGAAACACCAAATGGGGAAGAGAAAGCATTGGTTGTGAAGCAGTCATTGAAATGAAGGGTGTCATGTTTGGCAGCATGTTCAGCAACAGTGTGGTCCACTTATTTCTTGGCCACAGTATGTTGGTAGCCGTCATGCAGACATAACAGCTTGTTGTTTGTCATGACAGCAGGAGCAGCAGATGTGTCCGCAATGCTCATCACCTCTGTATTACATGAGGTTCCATCATTACTCTGTAACCTCATGGAAGAGCAAGAAAGGAATAATCAGTTGAAGGAAGTAAGTGGTGAACTAGAGAATGAACATCAAGTTATAAGGAACACCTTGGAAAAGAGGGATTTTATGTTACAAGACGAAATATGGTAATAAATTAAAATTTTTCTTCCTAGTATGTTAAAACCAGTGGTGTTTCAGTACTTCCATCAGTCAGTCATTGTGTGGGACATACCTGGGGGAGCACAAAACAAAAATTAAAATCAAGGAACAGCATACATGGAAAGACATTGGCAAGGACATTCAAGAATTAGCCTCAAATTGTCAGAATGCAAGCAGAGAAAATCAGACACCAGTGCTAAGAAGTGTTTTTTACACTCCACTCGAGAGATTTGGCCCATGGACAAACTGTTTATCCACTATCTGGCGATCTTCCCATGCAATAACAGATCTGTATTCATTGTTGTAGATGCCTGCACCATATTAATTTGACTGATCCCCAGTAAACAGACCACTACTGCATGCAAGGTGAAGCATTTATCAGATATGTTTGCGAGTTTTGGTCCTCCCAGGGCAGTTTTAAGTGACAACGAGCCAGCATTCAATTCACAGGGATTTCAAGCATTTTTTTTGGGGGTCTTCAGGCACACTACAGCACCATACTACTCACAACCCTCCTTTGTGGAACAGATAAACCAAAATCTCAAAGCAGGAGTCATCATTTAACACTCATGGTCACAGCGCACTTGACGCAGCTTGTTGATTTGGTTGTGCATGGCTTTTAACACGGTGACCCATGATTCGCATGAAATGATGCCCACTAAGTTAATGCTGAGGTACAATGTTAATACGCCCCTGAGTAACCTCTGGTTGCTAAATGACATCTGTGCCTGAGCGTGTCAGCTCAGAAGCTCTGAGGGCCAAGAGGGAGGCTGCCCAGCAGAATATTAGCCATGCCCACCAGTTACAGGCACGAATTTATAACTGGATGCAGCATGCAGTGCAAGTGACAGTGGGGGACACCATATATTTAAAGAATGTATGTGGCTAAAGTAAAGGGACTGATGGGATCACTGATAAGATGCTGCACTGATTTGTAGGTCCATGCAGGGTGTTCAAGGTTCTGTTGCCTGTTACCTTTTTCATGGTGGATCTGCAGACACATCACAAGATCCGTGCTCACCCGAGTCAGGTTAAGCTGGGAGGTTTGACCGGTGGCAGTCTGGCATAGTACGGTCAGCTCTTTGGTCTGCCCCTCCCCCCTCTCCACCAAGTATTTGTTTATGGCAGGGGAGGGGGTGTGTGAATAAAAATACAATTAATCTGGCAAGAGAGAAAGGTATGATGATATTATCATACTCAGCAGCAGCTGTCAGTTGGAAAAGCTTTTTTTTTCTTTTACACAAACAGCATGCAGTACAATGGGTACCCAAAAAAAAAGTTGAATAACAGTGCTACAGGCGGAGCTTGTGTAGTACATGTTTCTGCTGCTATGCGTGTATAGCGCAACATGTTGCCAGTTCACTGCCACCTGTGTTATCAAACTGGCTTGTTCTGTTCACGTGCAGCAATTGTTTTACTTTGTTCTTGTTTTTATTATGGCAAATTTAAGTGAACGATGTGCAGCTGTGAAATTTTGTTTTCTGCTGGTAAAATTGTTGATGAAACTGCTTTAATGTTGAAAAAAATCTCACCAAGATGTTGCTATGGGGAAAAAATCAAGTATATGAGTGGTTTGCTCGATTTAAAAATGGCGACATGTCGACTGATGACAAACCTCATCTGGACGTCCATCAACTGAAAAAATTCTAGAGCTTGTGCTCTCAGACCATCGACAGGCAATCGATTAACTGTCAGAGATTAGTGGGTTATCTTGGAGCTCGGTTCAGTGAATTTTAATGGAAGATTTGGGAATGAAAAGGGTTGTTTATTCCTTGGGTTCTGAGTGACAATCAAAAGGAACATCGAGTTGGAAACACGTTATGCTCGGAAACGACAGCTTAAAACAGTCCAGATTTTCTGTCAAAGGTTACTACTGATGATGAGTCATGGTGCTATGGTTATGACCCAGACAAAACAACAGTCAAGCCAATGGAAGATGTCATCATCACCCTCTCCAAAAAATGTCAAGTCAAATCAAACACCAAAACAATGCTGATTTGCTTTTTTGATGCCAAGGGCATAGTTCATTCAGAGTTTGTTCGACCAGGTCAGACCATCAATCAACCTTTCATTTGGAAGTTTTAAGAAGATTGCATGACAGTGTTCATCAAAAAAGACCCAATTTGTGTCAGGCAGGAAACTTGTTCTTCCACCACAACAATGTCTCTGTTAGACTGTTTTTTGTTAAAAGTGGCATGATTCTGCTGCCCTATGGGCCTTACTCGTTTGACCTGGCTCCGTGCGACTTTTTCTTATTTCCACACATCAAAAGGAGCAAGAAAGGACACCAATTTGACAACACTGAAAAAAAGGAGAGAGAGAGAGAGAGAGCGGGGGAGGTGCTGTCAGCTTTTTCTAAAGATGACTACAGAAAACGTTTTGAACAGTGGAAGCACCAGTGGGACAAATGTATTAGTTGTAATGGAGAGGATTTTGAATGGGACAAGGTGTTTTGTAAACAATTTGAAAATATATAGCTTTTAAAAAATAATTCCAGTCTTTTCTTTGAGGAGAGGGGGGGGGGGGGGGAGATTGTGTATCCCCTCATACATGACGATAGTTACTGGTTTCAATCTTGGGCAACACGAATTCGAAATGATTACTCTTGAAAGTTCTCTTCCTATTAATGATAATTACCTCTTTTCTCTTGTAGTACAACAATGCTGATGACGATGCAGCGGTTATCTTCTTGAGGATTATTCCTGTACATCCAAAGATTTTCTGCAATGGTTTATGATGCATATAGAGGGGAATAGGTGTACTTGAAGCACGTAGAAATAAAATACTTTTCTTTCAGGAGCTATCCACTTTCTAGTTGTTGAACACATAGAGAACAATATATGTCCACACACCAAGGCAGACGAGAACAGAAGAGCCATATTACAAGAATTAAAACAAGAGAGGTGTTGTACAAGGTGCATTCAAGTTCTAAGGCCTCCAATTTTTTTTCTCCGGACTGGAAAGAGATAGAAACATGCGCATTGTTTTAAAATGAGGCCGCGTTCATTGTCAATACTTCCCAGAGATGGCAGCACCGTACGGCAGATGGAATTTTACTGCCAGCGGCGAGAATGAGAACTGTTTTACATACTTAAAATGGCGACGTTTTTCTTACTTGAACAGCATGCAATCATTCGTTTTCTGAATTTGCGTGGTGTGAAACCAATTGAAATTCATCGACAGTTGAAGGAGACATGTGGTGATGGAGTTATGGATGTGTGGAAAGTACGTTCGTGGGTGCGACAGTTTAATGAAGGCAGAACATCGTGTGACAACAAACCGAAACAACCTCGGGCTCACACAAGCCGGTCTGACGACATGATCGAGAACGTGGTGAGAATTGTTTTGGGGGATCGCCGAATGACTGTTGAACAGATCGCCTCTAGAGTTGGCATTTCTGTGGGTTCTGTGCACACAATCCTGCATGACGACCTGAAAATGTGAAAAGTGTCATCCAGGTGGGTGCCACGAATGCTGACGGACGACCACGTGGCGGCCCGTGTGGCATGTTGCCAAGCAATGTTGATGCGCAACGACAGCATGAATGGGACTTTCTTTTCGTCGGTTGTGACAATGGATGAGACGTGGATGCCATTTTTCAATCCAGAAACAAAGCGCCAGTCAGCTCAATGGAAGCACACAGATTCACTGCCACCAAAAAAATTTCGGGTAACCGCCAGTGCTGAAAAAATGATGGTGTCCATGTTCTGGGACAGCGAGGGCATAATCCTTAGCCATTGCATTCCAAAGGGCACTACGGTAACAGGTGCATCCTACGAAAATGTTTTGAAGAACAAATTCCTTCCTGCACTGCAACAAAAACGTCTGGGAAGGGCTGCGCGTGTGCTGTTTCACCAAGACAACGCACCCGCACATCGAGCTAACGTTACGCAACAGTTTCTTCGTGATAACAACTTTGAAGTCATTCCTCATGCTCCCTACTCTCCTGACCTGGCTCCTAGTGACTTTTGGCTTTTTCCAACAATGAAAGACACTCTCCGTGGCCGCACATTCACCAGCCGTGCTGCTATTGCCTCAGCAATTTTCCAGTGGTCAAAACAGACTCCTAAAGAAGCCTTCGCTGCTGCCAAGGAATCATGGCGTCAGCGTTGTGAAAAATGTGTACGTCTGCAGGGCGATTACGTCGAGAAGTAACGCCAGTTTCATCGATTTCGGGTGAGTAGTTAATTAGAAAAAAAATCGGAGGCCTTAGAACTTGAATGCACCTCGTAAAAACCTGAAGGTACTTTGTTTTTAATTTTTCCGCTGCCCTCTCAGATTAAATTAATGTGGTGTAATACGAATTAATATATAGCATTCAACTGGTGCCCGTATGAATTAATACATCTTATTTGTCTCTGCAGATAAACCTTATAGGTACCTACACAACTGCCCCCCCCCCCCCCCCCCCCACCACCACCACCACCACTGTATATTGATGTGGTCCACTATCACTGGATGACAGTATACAGTAGCAGCGCAATCCGACATCTTCAATTTTCTATCTTTAAGCATTGTAAATTATGATTTTTGGCCTGTAAGGGTGCAAAAGACCTTTATCGGTGACCAAATTTTGAGTTTGTACTTTGCTCAGGATATGTCCACATTATAATAGGTTCATTTGTTTACAAATAATTTACAATAAGCACATTTGAAAGACAGAGTTTTTGATCCCCTTATTGGAGTGTAACTGTTGCCTGTTACAGGCATGGTTAAGCCCAAGTCACATGGTGTACACTGTGTGCACACGTTGTGTTCATTGGTACCGCAGCTACAGATAGGCTGTCTGAGTCTGTGATACTAATTTACTTTTCATTACAAAGTTTGCTGGAAAAGTGTTCATCACGTTGCTTCAAAATGGTGTGTGCATACTTGAATTATCAATGCTGTGATGAGTAAGCTCTTCATTTATAGCTGGGATCCCCATCGTAATTCACATATTTCAGTGATTAAATCAAACTCATGTGTTCAGCACCACATTGATATTTGATTGAGGTCAAGGTAAGTTTACAATGTTCTCTACTTTATTCCGAATCCTCTCTTTTGTAAAATGTCTGTCGTCCCACGACTCCACCAAGGACCAAAATGTTTTGCTTTTGGTAAGCACTCACACTTTTTTTTTTTTTCACTTCGACACATGGGTACACAAGTTTGCTGCATTTGTTAAGCATTCAGATAACTTCACAGTTCTTTTTTGAGATGCGATCTTTCAACATAGTCCTCGACTTACAATGGAATACATACAAATGAATTTTACAATGAATCATTATTGTGTTAAATTAGGTACCTAAGGATTTACATTTATAGAATCATTTACACACCATGTTTACTCGCTATATATACAGGGTGATTTTTTTCCACCATCTACAAATTCTAAGGATTGATCGATGAGGGGATATGGAACAAAAAAGGTCTAATGAACTTACATCCGGAAATATATGGTTTCATGCTAGAGAACATTTATTCAATCATACTTTGTTACAGAGACTGTGTTCTAAAATGTGCCGTAACATGCAGCCACAGTTACAGTATGCATAGTTTCCTCCTAGAGGGTGGTACTGTTCCTCAAATGTTTTGCCATAATGCCCTCTCCTGTCACAGTAAATTGTAATGTTGTGTCCGATTCACTTCTCTTGCTGACTCACCTTGTAGTGGATGTGATACAGTGTTATACATAATCATTCTGTATTCGAATTGAGAGCTTGCTGACATGGTGTTTACTTATGGAAACACAAGTGGCAACAGGCAGTGGGCAGCAGGGTTTTATCAGGAGACGTATACCCTATGACAACCTCCGCAGCATCCAATCTTGGCAACAGTGTTCGCCGTTTGGCTGAGACAGGAAATCATGAAGGATGTATCTGAAATGTTCGGACACCAGATCTGGAGGAAAATGTGATTAACACTGTAGAAGACAACTGCCATGTCAGTACCAGGCAGTTGGCCTGCCAGTAGAGGGGAACACAGACAACCATGTGGAACATTCTCTATGACAATTGTTACTACCCTTATCACTTACAGCATGTGCAGGTCTTACTAGCGACAGATTTAACACATCGGGAGTATTTTTTCACTGGTTTCTTCACCAAGCAACCACAATTCTGGGATTTGTCACCCACCCTATTCACAAATGAGGCCACCTTTACATGGAATGGTACCTTCAACTTTCATAACGATCATCTGTGGGATAGTATGCAGAACCCCCATAGTATGGTGACAGAGAATCATCAGCACCGGTACAGCTGGTATGTGTGGGCTGGGATAATTGGCAAATGTATTTTGGGACCAGTCTTCCTTCCACATCACCATAGGCTGGGACTACTGGTGATTCTTGTGGGTGACTTTGCCTCTTCTGCTGGAAAATGTGCCATTGATGATTCAAAGGGTTATGTGGCTGCTACAAGATGGTGGTGTAGCTCACTTCACCGTTAACGTCCGGATGCACCTCAATCATGTCTTCCCTGGTCGATGGATTGGAGAAGGGGTCCAGTTGCATGGCCTGCTTGTGCAAGGGCTCTCAACCTGTGCAATTTCTGGTTATGAGGCCATCTCACAGGTATCACATATGCAGAGCCCATTCCATATGTAAAGGCACTGGAGCAGCGTATTCCATGCTGCCTTTGACACTGTTCGGATACAGCCTAGCCAATGTGAACATGTAAGACAGAACATGCTGTGGCGTGTACATGCATGCATTGAGGCACATGGAAACCATTTTCAACACAATCTGTAACTGTGGCTGCATGGTACGTCACATATTGACTGCCTTTCCTGTAACACTGTATGACTGAATAAATAGTCTCTAGCATGGAACCATGCATTTCTGGACATAAGTTCATTTGATCTTTTATGTCCCGCATCCTCTCGATTAATCCCTAGAGTTTATACACTGTGGCAAAAAATATGAGCAATTGGTATTTTTAAGTTTCATTTTCACATAGTTTTGCTTTACATAAGATATTAGTCAAGCCAATTTAAGTTTCATCTTTCAATATTAACAGGACAACGTAATTACATAAGCTTCACATGATGTGCGTAAACCTCCATTCATTCATCCTATCTGATGCAAGCATCTGTCATTCCAGATGCTGAAGAGAAGAAAACTTCATAGCATGTAAATCGTGGTAAGCCAACATAGCTACACTTAGCATTGCCTCTTGCAAGTCTACTAGAGGGTGTCTTCGAATCTACAGGAATGGTTATATGGAAAGGAAGAGGCATTCATTTTACACTGTTATTAAAGTCCTTGGTTTATCTGTAAGAGAACCATTTGGTACATTCTTTGTCAACATATCCTCGTTTTTGTGTTAACTACTTATTTAGTTTTTCCTACTAACTGGTAAATTCTGACAGTACAATACTGAGTTATACAAGTCATCAACATCAACTGTTTGAAAATACCTGTGTATTATGATGTGTATAAATATGTCGCTACGAAGATTTGTAAGTGAATAAGGCAATGTCTGAGTGTAGTATCTGGTCTGATTCCTTGGGGTTTGGTAGTATGAGACCTCAATTTCACTTTAATAAAATTTGATGTACAATTGCCTTCTCATATGCATACATTCACACTATCATGTTCACACATATATTTTCATACTTATAATTATTTATGTTATGGTGTGCCCCTTATTCATCCCAAGGATGTGTCCGTGCAACGTCTGCTGAAGGAAACTTAATACCAACTTAAAAGTAGGCATTTAGTTGCTCAATGACTACTAACGCATCACTTTTTCAGTATAGAAATATACATTTTCTATTAGTACGCAGGTGTGTTCATCGACCATCTTGTGTTACAGGAGTGCAAATACTTATAGTGTAGCAGTCGCTTTGCTTTACCTTTTGCACCTGAAAATAAAAGTGTTTCATACACGGGGCACAATCTCATTATCTTTCATAGATTAGTCAAAACTTTACATCTATTTCTCTCTTCATGCTGGCCGCGGTGGCTGAGCAGTTCTAGGTGCTTCGGTCCGGAACCGCGCAACTGCTATGGTCGCAGGTTCGAATCCTGCCTCGGGCATAGATGTGTGTAATGTCCTTAGGTTAGTTAGGTTTAAGTAGTCCTAAGTTCTAGGGGACTGATGACCTCAAACATTAAGTCCCATAGTGCTCAGAGCCATTTGAACCATTTCTTTCTTCATTGTACATACATATCTTCCTGTAGTGTTTAGTGTAGTTTGTAGTCACAGCAATTTTAATGAAATCCCATTTTGGGAAATAAAAGGTTAAATTCCTTGGTCATATATCTCCACTAAGTACACTCCCACACCCACAGAAACTTGATGCAATCAAACAATGTCCTGCACCTCAGAATAAGAAGCAGCTAAGGGCATATCTAGGACTAGTATCCGTTTTAGAAAATATCTACCCAAGCGATTCTTGAATAGTGATGCCTCATTAAATCTTTTAAGAAAGAATCACCCATGGATATGTACTGACCAGTGTCAGGCTGATTTTGACAGTATAAAGGAAGCACCATTGAATGCCAGTATTTTACACAACCCCGATATGGCTCAACATTACTGTTTACGTCCCAATGCATCCTCACAATGGCTAGGCACTTGTGTGTTCCAAATCTGACAAGGCTGGGCAGCTTACCCCCTAGGTGATTAGTTCCGCTAGCTGAACATTATCTGAGTCTGAGCAGTCATATTCCGTAACAGAACTCAATGCTCTTATGCTAATATGGGCATTTGAAAAGTTTGAATACTACCTGTGGCGCAGACACACTAAAGTTTATTGTGAGCCTCAGCCTTTGACCTTTCTTTTAACTTGCAAACTGTTGCATCAGAGAACACTCAGGTGGTGCTTGTACTTGCACAAGTTGGACTTTGAGACTGTATATATTAAAGGCAGCCAAAGCTGTATAATTTCCCAATCTATCATTTTATTAACTTCCTTTCTCACTGCCTCCATCCCCGCCCATGGAATGGGATATGAAGAGAAACAGAAAGTTTTGTGAGAGTGCACCTCTATTTTATGTTTATATCCTTTTATTATGCCAGGGCTTCTCCCACAAACATGTGTATCTGACTACCAGTTCCTGAAACTCCTCTTTTCAGTCTTTGGTCAAGCACGCAGATTCACTTACCTTGTTGTGTGTACGATGTTAGGTTATGTGTTTCCTTCCAGCAGCTGTTCTACGGCTTGTATATTTAAAAGACATGACAGCTGAATAAAATAATTGTATGTGGATATCTGAGAGGTGTTCTTGTTTATTTTCATTGGTGTTTGTTTTAATTAGGTCGACTGAGAACAGTTGGTTGTTTATTGTAAAATGGCATTTCCATTTTCCTACATCAATTTGTGCCTGATATTTTCTAAAAGTGCACTTATCAATAAGGCAATTTAATATCAATTTTTCAACAACTAGGAAAATACATTGTAAAGAAAAATTATCAATTTTGATAGGGATTAATGATTACAGTTTGACTCCCTTACACTTGTTTCCTACTGCTGTCTGTACTTTGCAGTTCTGAACTGGATTAGTTGGTATGCATCCTTGCCTTTCCAATTCATCTAGTAGTCCTCGGGATCTCACATTAGTTGTGATGCTGGTATCATAGGTACATTTAAGTCAAATATTTCGGCATTAACTATTGCTTGCACTGTTTCCCACTCTCCATTTCATGGTTTGTGGTATCTGTCTGGCATAATTCATCTTTGATATCTCTGCTTTATGCCCTCACCCCCTTCACTGGCCATCGAACAGGGGCCTATCAAGATCTGTTTATGTTTCCCTGGCTAATCGCGGTACTGACCTTCTCTTTTAAGGTGATGTCAACTAAATGTATGTTGTGGGTTTGGTTCCTCCCGTTGCTGTCTTGTGCAACTCTTGATTCGAAATCTCTATGGCCTCGCCCACTACTTGAAACATAACTGTGGTTGTGTTGACTATAATCAGCTATTAGCAGACTGTTTGATTGTCTGTTTGCATTTTGTCCTTGCCAATTGCTGCACTGGTTATTGCCACCAGTCGGCGGTGCATTGTGCTTCTGCTGGCTGTACCCTCTCTGATCAGTATAGCCCGATTGGTCAAAATTTTGTCCTTGATTGTTCTTGTAGGCTCATTTATACTTTTGGCCTTTCCCATTGCCAAAGTGGTTCCTATTACGATTGTTACAAGATGGGTACTTCTCAATGTATTTTCTTACCTCCTCGTGTTTGCTACTGAAAGGGACTGGATTAAAAACTTCATGGAACAACCTCTGTTGTACTGCAATGGACCAAAATTTATCCAAAAATGCTCTCTCAAACTGTTCATAAGTGTGGCATCTTTCTGCCATGTCTGTGACCCTTATCAAGATATTGCCTTTTGTGTATCCTTCAACAAAACAGATCTTTTGTGTCTCTTTCCAGTTTCTATGCAACACATTATGAAAGGCCCTTATGAACGACATCAGGTTCATTCTTTTGCCTTGAGATGAAAAACTAGGGAACTGTCTATGCCATAATAAATTTCTTCTTCTAATAAGGTGGAGAGACGTTCAGCTCTGTCTAGTGATGGTGTGGCATTGTTTTGGTATGTGGGTTCATGTTCTGAGTATGGCTGCGTGACTGGTACAGTAGTCTGCAGCGCATGCTGCATCTTGTATCTACTTCATCTCACCAGCTTGTAACAAACTGTGGATAGGTACTAGGATTATCCATTCCATCTAATGGGCTTGACTAATTGGCATCAGATTTTCTTTTATTACTTTTGCAACACTGATTAGGCTACCATGCAAATTTTCCTCTATTTACTTTAATGCCCAAATGTATCCTAGCCAATAGTTCATCCTCTTTTTCCTTCATCACATCCTCAGCTGCTTCCATATAAGTTCTATGTTCTTGAACTACCTTTTGCACAAGGTTACTATCTTGTCTAGCATACCTGCTTCAGTCTTGTTCTTTAATTCTTTCACATCTTTGTCAATTCTTTCCTGCTCCTTTTGCATAAACTGAGTGTTTAAATTTAAACTGTCTAATTGCAATGACAATTACTATACCTCCACTGGTAAACCTTTACAAAGTGACTGCAATTCGTGTCTGCCATCTGCTTCACGTCTGCTGTGCCGCGAGCTACCTTAATTTAAGTATTAACTGTATTTTTCTTACTTGTCACTTCTTCTTCCATGTGTATTTGCTTTTAGGAAGCTTTAATTGTTGACTGCTATTAATAGTTCCATAGATTTCATGTTTGTTTTGAATACAGTCAGAAAGAGTCCCTTTAGTCAACCATAGTGCCAGTAGTGCTAGTGTTTGTTTTCAATACAGTTCAGAGACAGGTAGAGCTATTTTCATTGTTTTCTACAAGTGGCTAGCAAACACAGTTTAGTGAATAAACAGCCGCCTTTAGTGAATTAGCAGTCTAGTTAAAGGTTGATTAACTCTCTTCAGTAAATTGATTCCTTAGGATGGATAGGATGTGTGACTGCTGTGTACGGACGCAGGAGGAGCTGGCCACTGTTCGCGAACAGCTGAGCATGTTGATGGCCGCGGTCAGCCGTCTTCAGGCTGCTGCCTCGGAGTGTAGCGGCAGTGGGGAGTCTGGTGCATCGCAAGGTACACCCCAGGTGTTACATGCTTCGCCCACTGTCCCTGCTGTCGAGACATCTTTGCGTGTACTGGGCACGGTTGGGCCACCCTCTCCCCAAGGGGAGTGGCGGGTTCAGCGGCGTTCGCGGCGCACGAGGCGGAGGTTCAATGCAGAGGCTGGCCGTGTGGCATCGCCCGCTCTGCCTGTGAGTGGACATGTGGCTGCTCCTTCAGCAAGGTCCAAGCAGGCACACAGGGGGAGGGGTTTATTAGTTATTGGGAGCTCCAACGTTGTTAAATATTTGTGACTGTGCCTGTTGCATTTTAGTTTGTACATCACTTACACCTTTTAACTTACATGCCAATTGTCCTTCTGCCTCATCTACCGATGACATTCTTTGATTCAAATTATTTATATCCTGGGATAAATCAGTGAACAACTCTGCTTTTAATTCCTTTCCAATGTTTATGAGGATCCCCATTAATTCATGGCAGAGGGCAGTACGTAAATTGTGACTAAGGTCATCGCACTGCTGTGTTAAATTAATTTTAAGACCATAAAACAGCCATTTTTGTTCATTTTTAAGAGTCTTAAAATTTTGTGCTTGTTTTTCAGCAAATTTATCAAATTTTTACTTTTGTTCCTTTGTAAAATCATTTTTTAAATCAGTGAATGACTGTGCTTGTGTATCAAATTTCGCATCAAAGTATCTTGTTATCTCTTGCATTAATTGAATCATGTTCACAGTACTGGATGTGCCCACCACATTTCGTTCAGTTATATTCCCATCAGGTGTCTGTGTTACAAGAAAAGAGTAATTTAATGAATATGCGCTGTCATGCCTTTCATTCTTACCATGGAAGAAGATGCTTCCTGGTGAAAACTGAGAAGCCGTTTCATCTACCGTAATCATGGTAGCATCACGGATTACAACATTGCAATCGTTTGTGTTCACAGCAATTAAAGGGTATAGTTGGTCATCACCACGGTGACCGAAAACTTCACTGTCATTTGTTGCTGCATCTGTGTTGGCAACGTCTTCTGTTTGAATATTCACTAATGGACTACCAATAATGAACTTATGTGATGAACTCATTTTTGCTACATTCAGTAAAATAATTAAACAACTGAAAACTGTGGAATAAAATGTCCTATTCATAATTTTGATGATACCACTTCACAACCTAAACTGTAGCGCGTCACTGGCATATACCATAACCCATTGTTAATGTGACCTAACTGGACGTACACACTTCTCAACATCAAAATAATTTCTTAACATAAATATCTGCCTTTCTGAAAAGAATGCTTCAAATCAGGGCATAATTTGGGAAAAGTGCTATGACTACTCTTGTAAGAGGCACTGCTAAGTACAGTCATGCAAGCAATATGTCATAAATTCCTCTACCTTCTTCTCAATATTAATCTCCCTGTTGATCCTCTCTGGTTTATGCATACCATGTATCAGCCTCTCCTCCCATATGATGGCAACAATATTTCAACCACGAAACAAAAAAGACAGTGACAAGAAATAAATTAAAAGATTACAAAAATACAACTATATAACATTTAAACAATAACCATCCTTTCTCTCTATGACACTGTCCAAAGGTCAGTCACCATTGTATAAAAATACAGTTCATTTGGCGAGAGAAATGTATGATGGTAGTATTGCACTCAGTTGTGCCTCTCGATCAGTAAACTTTTTTTTCTCTTACACAAACACCATGCGGGAAATTACGAAAGGTACTGCTTTCAATCTTCAGCAACATGATCTCGAAATAATACGTCTTGAAAGTTCTCTTCACTTTAATGATAATTACCTATTTTCTCTTGCAGTACAACAATGGTGACGATGATGCAGCAGTCATCTTCTTGAGGATTATTCCTGTGCATCCGACGATTTGCTACTATGTTTCATGATTAGCATAGAGGGGGACAGGTGCATTTAAAGCTCGTAGAAATAAAATACTATTGTTTCACAAGCTATCCATGTTTAAGTTAGACTCATAGAGAACAAATATATGTCTGTACACCATGTTGGATGAGAACAGAAGAGCCATGTTACAAGCATTAAAACAACAGAAGTGTTGTAAAAAATCTGAAGGTACATCATATTTAATTATTCCACTGCCCACTCAGATTACATTAATGGAGTGTAATATGAATTAATACATCTTTGGCACATTCAACTGGCGCCTGTAATACATCTCATTTGTCTATGCACATAAACATTATAGATTCTTCAGAGAGCTTCCGCATAGCACCCTGGGTGCGTGCAGTCTCTGACTTGAGCAGTATTTCAAATAGTGACACACCAGGTGGGAGTGGGTGGCCATGTCTAAGCTATAGTGGGGAAGAGCCGATAGTGCGTGGTACAAGTGGTGGCTCCTGGCATGGGTGTGCACCAGTATTGAAGGCTTGTGCTGTGGAAAGCTTGGTGGTGTGACAAGTACGGATCCTGCACTGTGCGAATGAGGATTTTGCCAACCTGTTGCATTGGAACTGTACAGCTACAACATATGCTACATTTCACTGGCCTTTCCTAGTGACAGACTTTTGGTGAGATGGCTCTATCCAGTTTAATGTTAAAGGTGAGGAGTGGTTAAATTTACTCCTGCTGTTTGTTTATGTGTGGAGTTTGACACTAGTAGTGTAAATGTCATAGTCAAATTAGAGCTGTGTTTACTGACACACCAAATCATTAAAATCCAAACAAAGAAGTTAGACATGACTTACCCCAATAGATGATCACTTTGTGTTGCTGCAGCTTCAGTAAGAAATTCAGCAATATCTACATCCACAAGAGTGTCTGCTACACATGAAGAACCACCAGGTGGAGCCAACTGAAGTAAATCAATCAAAGATTGCACAGCTGTTATCTGTAACAAACAATTTATTGTTTTGGAAAAGAAAACTCAAACAAATAGATGGAGTACATCAAGAAAAATAATACTTGGATCATGTTAGACTCATCTCACCAATCTGATTACCTTTCTGTGATTTATCTCATTGCCTAAAGGAAAGAATACTTTCAGTGCAAAGAAAGGACTGTTTTCTTAGAGCACTAATGCAATGTCAATAAACTGTACAAAAACTTTTTGCCTTTGTATGTGAGAAAGGAAAAACATGTGAATGCACAGGAAGTCATCTTCAGAAAAAGGTAAAAACTGGCATACATTAACAATATATGCTTCAATAAATACTTTGTAACTGATGCAGATAAATTTATTTCAGAAAACCAAATGGATGATTTTACACAATTCCTGAAATTCATAGTACCAATGAAAGTGTTTTGCTTACTGAAGCAGCTGGCCACATTTTTAAACATAATAACCACCACAGTGGTATGGCCAGAATGTTTACTTGGATCTGAATGCCTAATGATGAACTATAAGATGGACACACTAGAGGTACTGGAAAGAAGGGTTATTAGAAAAATAATGGGTGCAATAAAAACTGCAGATGATTGGAAAATAAGAAGTTATGAGGAGATCTACAAAATATAGAGAAAATATCTGAAGTAATGACCAAACGAAGATTAACCTTTTTCGGACACCTCTACTGAATGGATGGAAATAGACTAACAAAACAAATACTCCTGTGATTCTGGAAGAAGGAATCAACAATAGCATGGATTAAAGAAGGAAATATCTAGAAAGAAACAACACCAAAGAATCAGAAATAGCAGAAAGAAACTGTTTTAAAAATAAAACACTAAATTTGGAAAGCTTTCAAAGCAGAAGAAATAAAAAATTGGGAACAACATGGACAGAAGAAAAGAAGAGACTTCATGGAGAGAAAATGAGGGAATATTGGCAAAATAAGAAACAACAACAAAGGAAGTAGAGGAACTGAAGTTGTTAACGTGATACTTGTTGGTCAATATGATTGTATAAATAATAATAATAATAATAATCTGACAGTTAAATATTCATTTAATTTAAATGATAGCATTTTGTTTGCATAGAGTGTTTCACAGGAGGACTACTAAAGCCATTAAAACACACATTAAAAGCTGGACTAATGAAAATTTCTGTGATATCTAGTCTTCTGTTTTGTGTGATTCACAAAGGGTATGTTTTCAGGTGTCCAGCTGGGTTGAAGACACTACACCACCTGACAAATAAAAATTTTAAGCATCCAGAGGATATGGATGGACATCAATTTATCTTTGTATACTTACAATCCACTGCCAGGTAAGTAAATGATGAGAACAGCAATACTATGTGACAGGTAGAATGACCACCAGAGTAAATTAGTACTCTCCATGTTTAGTGTTTTTACCAGGCCTGGTGGTGATTATAAGGTGCATGAACCATGATCACTATGAAGGACACAGAGATGTTGCAATCTTGTGTGACACAGTATTATCAGCACCTGACAGAGTTTGAAGGAGGCCTCATTGTGGGTTCCATTTGGCCAGAAGAAAGAAGAATTGTGAAATATGTGTTAGTGGATCTGTGGAGTGAATGCTGATTAGGCAACCTAGGGACACTTGTCTGCAAAATAGATCTTCTCACCATTTTTCTATGAGGGATGATATGCAGGAAGAATGGGAATTTTTGACAGGGCATGTGCCAGTAGGCACACGGTTATATTTTTGATAGTAAACCAATCAGTAACAAACGTCATAATTATTAATATTGGTGGAAGCTTACAACATGAGGCCATCACACAAAGAACCTAAAGAGGGGAAGGACAACTGTCAAAACACTGCACACAAAAATGGAGTGCAAATCATGGAAAAGATAAAGGTAATAACTGAGCATATAGTTGAGGTGTTGCATGGTTTAACCCCAAATCACGTAAGAAACAGATTGACCGTCCTTACGGCGGAACAGGCAACCATAAAAATAGTTTTCCCGTCGGTCAACAGATGTCGCAGGCAACGCTACAATGCTAACTGACCTGTCCATGTCGCGGAATTGGCAACGCTGTATCTTCGGTGACGTGAATGACGCTGATTTGTGTTCGGCTAGAGCGTTGCGCGCGAAATGCATTCGTCACACAGCTGACTCTAGATCATGATCGGCTATGGTTTTTCCCGAGTTTTCAGTCGAAGAATGAAGATTAGCTCCTGTAATTCCACAAACCAAGTTTATTTCTACTATAGGGATACTTCTCACAATCATATGCGAAATTAAATAAATGAAAAGTAACACACAAATACTTCTCGTGAGTTACTGTTTAAATGCAGATTGTATTGCAGTCGCATAGGTTTTACACTCGCCTTCCATGCCGTCTATTTCCTCTTTGTTATACAGCTCTTCTGATACGGATTATGGTGGTAAAAAAGATATCCACGTGCAGGTTAACACTAGAAAGTTTTCAAAACCTCAACGTCTTTGAAATATAATCCGTTAATTTACTGACAAATATTGCACTGAGCAGTGGGTTTCGCGTCCTGACATTACCAACATAATTATTTATTTTGCATAAAGTATGTATTGGGATTAGGTGAGTTATAACTACAAGATATTTTTCACATTGAGACTGTAAATAAGTTTAAGAAGCAGATTTTGCTTCCTTTCTAAGTATTTCTGTAAGCGTTCTTAAGTATAACCACATTTTGCATTTGCTTACTGTTAGTTGTAAACGAATATAATTTCATGTACGCACTTAACAATGATATCTTCGAAAAAAACAAATATTGTGAAACTTTATAAATATCGTGAGGAAAAAAAAATTCTGTGATGGTAAACATCTTAACTTTGCACTCAGCACATCTACTATTGTCACAAGCAGTACTGTTTTGCTCAGATTTAACACGTTACTTCTTTCTAGTTAAGCGTGGTAGAGTGATCAAGGAAAGGCAACGAAACTTATTTGTGCAGCCTAATGGAGAATCTTTATTTGGTACTTAAATACAATATGAATAAACTACATATTTTTTTATAATTTTCAGTTTTGAGACAGTTCTACTACACTTGTCTTTGAACATTTAAAAAAGTCCAAATCGCAGCAAAGATTTCATTTAAAAATTATATGATATGATTCTTGTACAGGAAGGGCTGCACGTTATATCAGAATATAAGATCGACAAAATGTAGATAGGATCGAATGCTAAGGGCTCTTCATTAATTCTTACTCGTAACTAATTTATTGATTTAACTGAATTTAAAATCCACTCGCGTAATCTTTCTTTATCTTTGACGGGAAATATGAACATTTTTAATTCAGGATTTGTTCGTCTACTCCTTCCACAGTTGATATATTCGCAGGCCCTCGGCATGACGACTCGATCCACTACCACTGGTATGTCAGAAACAGCTGTACTTCACAGACGCCAAATAGTGGAAAGCTGCACGCGTTCGGCCGATGTTGCCACATATTTCACAGAACGGAGTGGCATCTAGTGGTTGATTCCACAAGTAAGGGTGTGACGCTGTTGCCGCCTGGTGGCCGTTCCCTGACAAGGGTTGCCTGCTAGACCAAGCGATCGGGCAATCTGTTTCTTACGTGATCTGGGGTTTAACATCAATACTGGGACAATGAAGTCAGCACGGGCAATGTAGCCATGTGATTTTGTGTGTATGTGTATGTTAATTAGATATAAAGAAAGTCACTGTAGGAAGCTGTAACATTTTTAACCTTCTTTATGTAACAGTTGATTGCTCAACGTGACAGGTCACCCTTTAGAGTGCTGGGCTACCATGTGTGATCTTCAACTGTATTGTGAAGGCTCCTCACTGCTGTTGTAGGATCTGATCATGCACCCTTACATTTATCCACCTTTTTACTACTAGATCTCTGTAGTTTGCAAGTCAATGTAATTGGTCCATAGGATCCATTCTAAATAGATTAAACCCACAACTTCTAAGTGTATGGGGCAAAGTGTGAAAAGCTTGATTGAATAATGTAATTAATTAATTATATAGCTGCTGAGAATGCTGGTCAAATAAATGTTGTTAATAACATTCTTTTGCCAAGTCCTCCAATAGCAGTTTGGTTAGATTTTATCACGTACTGATCAATGAGACTAATCCTAAAATATCTAGGTGTAGTTTTGTATAGCTGCATAAATCTGATATATTCGAGAAACAGAGCTAATGTACTCAACATATACGTTCACTCAAACCAATGTTCACATGTTGAGATTAGATTACATTTACTTTCATTCCAATTGATCTGTAGTGAGGAGGTCCTCCAGGATGTAGAACATGTCAGAAAAACAACAATACATGACAAGTATTTACAACTCAAACAAATAAGCTAATGTACCATTCCACAGGTCCCTAGTGGAATGATCGTCATTTTTTAATGAACACTATATGAAAGAGTCGTTGCATGTTTTTGCGCCCAGAAAACTTTAGCTTGGCTTGATGAATTACCCCAAAAAATAATCCCATATGGAATGAAAGTAAACACAGTATGCCAGCTTTTTCATTTTCATATCCCCTATGTCTGACACAATTCGCATTGCAAATAGAGATTTGTTAAGACATTTCAGCAGTTCGGTGGTGTGCTTCTCCCATTTGAATTTATTATCAAGCTGTAATCCCAAGAATTTAACACTGCCCATTTCTTCTATCTGCTTGTCATCGTATGTTAAGCATATACTAGTGGGACATCCCTTACAAGTTCTGAACTGCATGTAGTGTGTTTTTCGAAGTTTAGTGCCAAAGAATTGGCTAGGAACCAGTGATTAAAGTCCACAAATATTTTATTAGCTGATCTTTCTAAGACTACACTTGGTTTGCTATTTATTGAAATGTTTGTATAATCGGCAAACAAAACAAACTTGGCATCTGGTAATGTTACTGATGAAAGGTCATTGATATACACAAGAAAAAGTAAGGGCCCCAAAATGGAACCTTGTGGGACCTCACATGTAATTAGTTCCCAGTTGGATGATGCCTCATAGCTTGATACATGTCTCTTTCCTAATAACACCCTTTGTTTCCTGCCAGAGATACAAGATTTGAACCATTTTGCAGCATTTCCTGTTACACTATAATATTCTAATTTACTTAAAAGGATACTGTGATTTACACAGTCAAATGCCTTTGACAGATCACAAAATATACCAGTTGCCTGCAATTTTTTGTCTAATGAATTAAGCACATTTTCACTGTAAGTGTAGATAGCATTCTCAATGTCAGAACCCTTTAGAAATCCAAACTGTGACTTTGACAGTATGTTATTTGAGATAAAATGGTTATAAAGTCGATTGTACATTACCTTTTCTAAAATTTTTGAGAATGCTGGCAACAGTGAAAATGGACGGAAATTTGATGCTATTTCTTTATCCCCCTTCTTAAACAGTGGTTCAACTTCAGCATAATTCAACCATTCAGGAAATACTCCACTGATAAACGACTGGTTACACAGATAGCTTAATATGTTACTTAGCTCAGAATCACATTCTTTAATTAACTCTGTTGATATTTCATCATACCCACTAGATATATTTGATTTTAAAGATTTTATGATGAACATTATTTCTGCTGGGGTAGTGAGGGTCAAATTCATATCATGAAAGTTACTTGAAACGTCTGGTCTGAGGTATTCCAGAGCAGCATCTACTGAACCTGACAACCCCATCTTTTCAGTAACAGTTATAAAATGTTTGTTAAAAAGTTCTGCAACATTATACACATCTGTCACCAATTTATCATTTACTCTTAATGCTATTTGTTCCTCTTCATGTCTGGTTCTACCGGTCTCCTCCTTCAGTATATCCCATATTGTCTTTATTTTGTTATCTGATATGACTATCTTTTCCTTGTAATATATTTGCTTTGATGTCCATATTACAGTCTTCAATATTTTGCATTATTTCTTGTAATGTGCTATAGCATCAACATCGGAACTGTTTCGGATTGACAGATACAGTTTTCTTTTTGTTTTACAAGATACCCCTATTCCTTGAGTAATCCGTGCCTTCTTTGTAGACTTTGCTCTAACCTTGGTAAGTTTTGGGGGAAAACAGTGTTCAAATAAGGTAAGCACTTTATTAGCAAAAGTGTTATATTTTCCATTCATGCCATGAGCACTGTAAACATCAGTCGAATGAATGTCTCTGAGGAGTGTCCTAAAATAATCAATTTTTGGCTTATTTATTACCTTCTCGAGCTCAGATTTAACAGATTTTATATCCTGTTCAGTATTAACATTTAACAGAAGGAACTGCATGTCATGGTCTGAGAGGCCATTGACTATTGGTTTTGAAACAAATACTAACAAAGAGATAGAGGGGCTGGCCAGTACTTACCTCAGCTCAGTACAGTCGATAGATACACATAAAACAGAACCGAAAATTTACGTTCCTAGCTTTTGGAACAAATGTTCCTTCATCGGGGAGGAGAGAGGGGAAAGAAAGGGAAGAAGGGAAAGGAGATTCAGTTACTCACAACCCAGGTTATGAAGCAACACGGAAAGGAAAATAGGGAGGGTAGCAAGGATGGAGGCATGGTTGTCAGAGGGAAGCCAAAGATATTCTACTGTAAGTACTGTGCCAGCTTCAAACCAAAGAG
This sequence comes from Schistocerca americana, assembly GCF_021461395.2. NCBI lineage: Eukaryota > Metazoa > Arthropoda > Insecta > Orthoptera > Acrididae > Schistocerca > Schistocerca americana. The sequence goes on from NC_060120.1 coordinate 176,762,600, forward strand.
GATGCATACAGAAGTAAAGAGGTATATAGTATAAAGATAAACACAAATATGTAGGATGAAAAGGTGTGTGAATGGCTAAAGAGGAAAGGGAAAGAGGAGAAGACTGAAGAGTAAATGGGAGTGAGGTTGTTTAACGTAGGTTCAGTCCAGGGGGATGGCGGGATGAAAGGATGTGTTGGAGTGCAAGTTCCCATCTCTGCAGTTCAGAGGGACTGGTGTTGGGTGGGAGAAGCCAAATGGCACATACGGTGTAGTAGGTTCCTAGGTCCCTAGAATTATGCTGGAGGGCATGCTCCGCTACTGGGTACTGGGCATCTCCTAGGTGGACAGTTCGTCTGTGTCCGTTCATGCGCTCAGCCAGTTTAGTTGTTGTTATGCCGATGTAAAAGGCTGTGCAGTGCAGGCATGTCAGTTGATAAATGACATGTGTAGTTTCACACGTGGCCCTGCCTTGAATTGTGTATGTTTTACCAGTAGCGGGGCTGGAGTAGGTGGTTGTGGGGGGATGCATGGGGCAGGTTTTGCAGCGGGGTCGGTTACAGGGGTAGGAACCGCTGGGTAGAGAAGGTAGTCTGGGAATATTATAGGGTTTAACAAGGATGTTACGGAGGTTGGGGGGGCGACGAAAGGCAACTCTGGGTGGTGTGGGGAGAATTTTGTCACGGGATGATCTCATTTCAGGGGTTGACTTGAGAAAGTCATATCCCTGGCGGAGTAATTTGTTGATGTTTTCGAGGCCAGGATAATACTGGGTGATAAGGGGGATGCTTCTGTGTGGTCTGGGGGTAGGAACATTGTTGTTGGACGGGGAGGAATGTATTGTTCGGGAAATCTGTTTGTGGACAAGGTCTGCAGGATAGTTGCGGGAGGGGAAAGCACTGGTCAGGTTATTGGTGTAATTGTTCAGGGATTCGTCACTGGAGCAGATACGTTTGCCACGAATACCTAGGCTGTAGGGAAGGGAGCGTTTGACGTGGAAAGGATGGCAGCTATCAAAGTGAAGGTACTGTTGTTTGTTTGTGGGTTTGATATGGACAGAGGTGTGGATGTGAGCTTCAACAAGATGGTCAACATCCAGGAAGGTGGCTTGGGTTTTGGAGAAGGACCAGGTGAAATTCAGATTCGAAAAGGAGTTGAGGTTATGGAGGAAATTAAGGAGTGTTTCTTCACCATGAGTCCAGACCACAATGATGTCATCTATAAACCTATACCAGGCCAGGAGAAGCAGCTGTTGGGTCTTCAGGAAAGCATCCTCCATGCGGCCCATGAAGAGGTTGGCATAGGACAGAGCCATCCTGGTTCCCATGGCCGTTCCCCTGATTTGTTTGTAGGTCTGGCCTTCAAAAGTTAAGTAATTATGGGTGAGAATGAAGTTGGTAAATGTGATAAGGAACGAGGTTTTTGGAAGATCTTCGGGTGGGCGTAAACAGAAAATACGACTGTATGATCTTTTCACGTTTTCTGCTATATTACATAAAGAAAAATGAAACCTTTAATGGTACACTTAAAAGGCACACTAATACACCTGTTTACCACATAATCAGTACTAAACTATATGTGTTATAATCTAAAATGACTTATCTTTATGAGAACACCAAACCTCACGCTAGTCGCCTGGCTGCAGGGCTGCCAACTCCTTTGTGAAGTACACTGGCATCTACTCCATATTAATATGAACAACACAATCACATTGACTTGTGAAAAGTCTTAGTGTCACCAGTAACTAATTATCAGTTTTTGTCCACAAGTTGCAACTGAGACTGAGTCCAAATCATCCCTTCCAAATACAAAATTCCCCATGACAATAACAGCTATTGCCCTTTAAAGTTCAACTCTCCCAAAAATTTCAGCTTACAGTAAATGTGCATAATGCTCCCTCCAAGTCCAACTTCAACACTAACAAAAATTTTATATGTTTAATTATAATGCAGTCTTCTCAAAAACATTCTATTGACATCTTCATTTGTGTGGCCATAGTGTCCGTAGTTGCATTATAACAGAACAAAAATACCCTCAAGAATTCTACTGACTGTTTCAAATTATGTGAATTTCATCAAGTCCTACAGCCAAACACCTCTATTGACATTGACATGTGTGTCCTCAATGAAATACAATCTTTGCTTCTGCAGACAATGAGCATGTAGTTTAAAAAGTACTTCTCCATAGGTGTATAGAAATTCTGGTGCATACCTACCTTAACCGGTTCTCAACATGATAACAGTCAATCCTCTGATGGCATCAACTAGTCTACTGCTGTTCAAAGCCATTAGAGACATGCGAACTTGTTAGAACTACACCATTATTAGCATAATTATTGTCATTACTATCCCAACTTGAACAAATCCTATATATGACGTAAGAGGTCTGTTCAAAAGTTCTGTAACATCTGTAATTTCACGCCAATGGTTTGTTGGAGTGAAATGTGGTTGACATCCCTGCACACGCCTATGTTTAATGTGTAAATTCTGGAAGTTTCATTGTTGTATGTCTGTTAGTTATTGTTCAGTGCCATATTAGTGGAACATTGTATCTCACATTTTGCAAATTTCAAGATGGCAGAAGTAGAGGAGCAACACATCTGCATTAAATTTTGTGGAACCCTCAAGAAAAGCCTTACAGAGGCACACCAAATGATGCATGAAGCCTACAGTGATGACTGCTTAAGCCATTATCAATGTTACAAATGGTTCACATGGTTTAAAAATGGCTGGACAGAAGTTAAAGGTGACCTACTACAGAACACTATTTGTGTCTATCGATGATGCTCATGTCAGGAATGTCAACAAAATTGTGCGTGCCTTTCAAACTCTGACTTTCTGAGAGTTTTCAGAAGAATGTAACATTTCAGTTGGGTCATGTCATGAAATCCTCACAGAGTGTCTTGGAATGCATCATGTTGCCATCAAGTTCACCCCACAGCCCTTGAGTCAAGACCAGAATGACTTTCGCCTCAGAATCTGGGAAGAGTTTTTGGATTGCACAAATGAGAATGAGATGTACCTTAAGAGAAGCATAACTGATGATGAGAAGTGGGTCAACAGTTATGATGTTGAGACCAAGGTTTGGTCTTCACAGTGGGGTCAGTAAATGTTCTCCAAGACCAAAAAAGGCTCGTCAGGTCACGTCAAATGTCAAAGCCACGCTGATAGTTTTCTTCAACTTTGAAGGATTAGTTCATCATGAATTTGTGCCATAGGGACAACCTGTTAATCGATGGTACTATCGGGATTTGTTGCAACACTTCCAAGAAAATGTGTGAAGGAAATGGCTTGAAATGTTGTGAGACAATTCATGGCTCTTACATCATGATAATGTACCGTCACATTCGTCCCTGTTGGTGCGCGACTATTGCACAGAAAATGAAATCACTGTGGTGCCACATCCTCCATACTTTTCATACCTGGCCCCTGTGGAATTTTTTTATTCCCAAAAGAATATTCCCTGTTGAAAGGATGAAGGTTTGCAACAATAAACGAGATAAAAGAAAATTCACAGATTGAGCTTCATAAAATCCACCAAGAGGCATACCAAGTTTATCAATTGTGGAAGAGATTATTTCAAAGGAGACCATACACAATAAGTATAAGGTAAGCATAGAAAAATATTGTGGACAAAGTTATGGAATTTTTTGAACAGACCTTGTACATCACGAATATATTCTTCAAAAATACTGTAAATGATTCATTCAGTTTCAGAGTTCTATATTTTCCAAAATATTACATGTACAAATGTAATGCCGCATGAACATAACTGTAAACTCACCAAGTTTGCATTTTTCATTCTACAAATGTTCTACGATTGACCATCTGGCCACATGATACACACCCAAGGTGTAATCATGTTCATTTCATACCTTAACACCTTACGTAGCAACAGTCCATCAGTGGTCATCACAGCAGTGCTCATGTGTACTCTGAGCTATTCCAGTGATCTTGACAGTGGAGTTATGTAGACACGGTCCTTAATGTACCCCCAAAGGAAAGAGTAACAAGGCGTTAGATGCAGCGACCTGGGGCCCAAGGGAACAGAGCCACCCACATCATCTTCACCACTAAACCATATCCAGCAATGCAGAAGTTCATCATTAAGGTAGTGACAAACATTGATGATCGAATGAGGTGGGGCCCCATCTTGTTGGAAGATGAAGTTCTGGAAATCAGCAGTTAGTGCAAATGACCACAACTGCAACATATCAAGGTGAAAGGCACCTGTCACAGTTTCCTCACAGAAGAGTCACAGGCCATACAGATTCATCTTTGACACCACACATAAAACATTACCCTTTGGCAAATCTTATTCATGGATCACAATTTCATGAATATCTTCAGTGCCCCAATGTTTTTTGTTCTTTCCTTGCTTTATCGCCATTATGTCAAGGCACTACACTTGTAACAGCAACAGGGCAGGGAGGGTGGAGTGGGGCACAAAGCAAATTCAGTGAGTTTATGGTTCTATGCATATATCAGTCATGACTCAACATGTAATATTTTGGGAAATATAGAAATTTGAAAACAGACGAATCATTTATAAGAGGGCTATACAGAAAGTAACAGACATTTCAAAATAAAAAAATTAACAATATGGGAAAACCAAATTTTATTATATACACTTTAAACATACATTCTTAAGCTATTTTTCTACACAACTGTTATTCAAATAGAGGAACTTATACCATGGCACAAGTTTTTCAGTACCACCTCTATAGAAATCTACTGTCTGGGATTGCAACCACTGGTTTATACTGGCATACAGTTTGGCGTCAGTATCAAAGTATTGTACACATCTTCATTGCTGAGAAGAGGTGGTAGTTGCTTGGAGCCAAATTCTGCTGTATGGTGGATGATCATACACCTTCCATCCTAAACACCAAAGGAGCTCTTGAGTATGATTGGCTATAGGTGGACATGCATTGTTGTGAAAAAAAAACAAAAGTTTTGCGTTAAGTTTTCCCCAACACTTATTCTTTATTGCCCGCCTTAGCTCTGTCACTTTATGTAAATACTTCTCTGAGTTAATTGTTGTGCTACGTTCAAGGAAATTGACAAGAATCACTTCCTTAGAGTCCCCCAACACAGTAGCCACAATCTTTCTTGCTGACAGCATTTGCAAACTCTTTCTTGGTTTCTTGGGAGAATTTGTGTCCCCGTTCCACTGACTGCCTTTTCTCTTTCAGAACTGACATGATTCACCAAAGTCTCATACCCTGTTATGACACAATTAACAACTGTATAACCATTTTTTTAATAATCTTCAGGGTAGGTCATCCTGCAACCAGTGTCTGTTTTTGTGATCCATTAGGATTTGGGAACCCACCTAGCACAAAATTTGTGGTAACCAAGCTTCTCTACCACAATTTTATGTACCAAACTCCGTGAAACTTACGGAAAATGTCACAAAAGTTCCGTAATAGTGAAACAACGATTTTCACAAATTTTATTGTTGATTTTCATCACCAATTCATCAGACACAAGGCTAGGCCGACCACTGAAGTCCTCTTCTTAAACACTGGTATGACCATTTTTAATATCAATGCACCACTGCCACACTCACCTTTCATTCATTATTCCTTTTCCATACACATCACAAAGGTCACAATAAATTTCAAATGGTTTGCAGTTTTTTGCCAACAAAAATCTGATCAAGAACACACCTCACAAGTGACAGTATTTTCTATCACAGCACACATTTTAACACATCACATAACACAAAGTAGCAGAGACACAGACCACACGCTACCACTGCTGGATGCGTACTGAGTGTAGGAATGTTATGGTACCAAGATGGTGGCTGTAATACTGCCCACTGCCAAGATAGACCAAAACGTCTGTTACTACCTTGATAGCTCTCATGGTAGCCCTATACCTTGAAACTGAAGGAGATAAACTGATTTCAGGACATTTTATTTAGCGTATGGCTAATACAGACATATCATGAAATTACATATATATATGTACATATTGGCACACAAGAAACTTAAGTTTGTTTTTACAACTGAATATCCAGTCCTTCAATCCAGCGCACTGCATCTGGAGTTGTTAGCAGGAAGTCCTCTTTGGCGCCGTGATAGGCTCGAATCCTGCATTCACTGATGATGTGGTGAACAGTCTGGTATGGAGCCCCGCAGTCACAAGCTGGATCAGGCAGCTTGTTCCACTTAAAGAGAGCATCCCTGCATCGCCCATGGCAGGTACGGATTCTGTTGAGAGTAGACCACGTCTTGCGTGGTAAGTCGAATCCACTTGGAAGTTTAGCACCTGAGAAGATGTTATGCAGGTGCACATCTGTCACTGCTTCCCACCGACCTTTCCATTCTTCAAGAGGTTTGAAATTCTTAGCCACCATGTCAGCAGCATCGCACAGAGTTGGATGACGTGATTTCAGTCTCTTGCGATTTAAAAGTGGCAGGTCGCTATGCACGGGTAGGTTAGAATTCCTGGAGATCTTGTGGAATTCTCTCATAAGGGCAGTACATCTGCATAGATCAGGAGGCATTATACCAGTTAACAGTGGAAGCCAATAAACTGGAGTAGATCTGATTGTGCCAGATATTATGCACATTGTCGTATTCAGCTGGGTATCAACAAGCCTTGTATGATGACTATTCATCCAAACAGGTGCACAATACTCAGCACTTGAGTATACCAAGCCCAGAGCTGAAGTTCGCAGGGTGGTTGCTGAAGATCCCCAGGTAGTTCTGCATAGCTTATGGAGGATGTTGTTTCGAGTCCTCAGCTTTTGAGCTAAGTTAAGAAGGTGTTGTTTGAAGCATAGTGTACGATCCAGGGTGACACCAAGATATTTTGGGTTCTAGTTGTGATGAAGAATTCTGCCTCTGAAACTTACCTCCAGTTTTACTTTCGCCAACTGGTTATTTAGATGGAAGCAACACACTTCTGTTTTACTCACACTGGGTTGGAGTCTCCAGATTTTGAAGTAATTGTCTAATGCAGACAGGTCATTGGCTAAAATCTCTTCTGTTGTCTTCATTTCCTGGTGTTTGACGGCTAGAGCCAGGTCATCGGCATAGCAGTATTTTCTGGACGAAGTGTAAGGTAGATCAGATAGATATAGGTTGAACAGTAAGGGTGAGAGAACTGATCCTTGAGGCAATCCGTTGTTCAGCTTCCTCTCCTTACTTATGTTGCTTCCAGTGATTACCTGGAACTTCCAATCACTTAGCATGCTGTTAATCAGTCGAGCCATTGTTCTGCAGGGTATGATGCGGAGAAATTTGTAGATAAGGCCTTCCCTCCACACAGTGTCGAAGGCGGCAGTTAGATCAACAAATGCCACAGATGTTTTCTGCTTCATTTGGTATCCTGACTCTATGAAGGATGTGAGAGACAATACTTGGTCGCAGCAGCTACGCCCTGGTCTGAAGCCTGCCTGATCAACTGGAACGTTCTCTAAGATAGCGCTACTTATTCTGTTATATATTAGCCTTTCAAAAAGCTTGTAGCAGCAGCTGAGTAGGGAAATGGGGCGATAGTTTTCTACCCTGTTGCTGGGTTTGCCAGGTTTCAGAACAGATATTATCTTCACCTTTTTAAACTCAGATGGAAGTTGACCAGTCAGCAGGATGTCAGTGAAGAATTCTGCCAGCCATTTCTTAGCTTTTCCTCCCATATGGATCAGGAATTCTGGGTGGATACCATCGAATCCAGGTGCCTTAAGAGGTTTGAGGTCCTTCAGTCCAGAGTCAATGTCTGAAACTGTGAAGGGATGGGTATACTCAGATGAGGGAGATGCCTTCTTTTTAAGGTCACGAAGCTGTCATCTGATATGTCTTGTATGTTTCTTGTCAGGAGGTACTGTTGAGGTGGTAATGATGTGGGAAGCAATTTGGTCTGGTGTTACTTCGGAATTTTTTCTGCATGCTGGTGCACTTCCTCCCAGTTTTCTCAGAAGACTCCATGCTTTCCTGCTCGAGTGGGTAAAGTCCATAGTTTTGACTGTTTCTGCCCATTTCTGCCTCCGAGACATGTCCAAGCTGGACAATAGTTCCGTAGCTATCTCTGGGTCACCACTTTGCTGAAAGTATTGGTACAGTGTTTCACTTTCCTCATTCCATCCTGGAACATATTCTTTTCGGTATCCTCTTGGCATACACTTTTTAGCTGTTGCTGTTACTGCACCAATGAAGCGTTGATAGTTATTATGTGATGGAGGTATCCATCGAATGGTCTTATCCAGTTCCGTTGAAAACTTCATCCAGTCGGCTTTCTGGAAATTCCATCGAGCATGCGGAGTTGATCGTATGACAGGAACAGTGCAGCCAATTTGTATTATTACAGTCTGTGTTGGCTGTGAGGAAAGGCATCTATCACTTTCCTTGTGGTGTTGAAGGGAAAGCCAGTTTCGTTGCAGCTAACAAAGCATAAGTCAGGATTTGAATCCTTGTCCCAAGCAGCTGACCTGAAAGTGCCTTGATCTTTGGCATCAAACACTAGATGAAGATTATTCTCTTCGATCCATTCTGCAAGCATGCTCCCATTTTCATCATTTTGAGAGTACTTCCAAAGTTCATGGTGACTATTGAAGTCTCCTATGTAAATTGCAGGATGTTCTGCTGTGTGTAGGACAAAATCGGGCCATGTTGTTTTGGGTGGTTTGTAAACATTTGTAATAGTAATGCCGTGCAATTGTATGACAACTGTATGTATATCTGCCTCCACACTTACAGAAATCAGCGAAGCTTCGTTTATGTTGTTACGGACATACATAGCAATTCCATACACCTCGTGGTAAGTTACACCAAGTGCAGAATATCCAGGAATTCGACCTCGGCTTCGGAATATTTCTTCGCTGGAAACACGAGTTTCTTGAATGGCGACGACATCGATATTGTTGTCCAGCAAAAATTTTGACAGGTAGTCACACTTTGCCCTGCTAATGCTTTCGATATTCAGTTGAAGGAGTCTGATAGTTGGTCCAATGTTTCTTGTTAATGAGCTCTGAAAAGAACTGTTTCTGCTATTTAGTTGATATGTCATTGCCAGGAGATCCTATGGATAGTCTGGCTGCCTGTAATCACTGACAGAAAGGATGGTATTATGCAATGCCTAAAATTCAAAGTATTAATGAAAGTGTTTCACTCACTGAAGCATCTGGCCACATTTTTAAATATAATAAAAAATCTGACAGTTGTTGTTGTTGTTGTTGTTGTTGTTGTGGTCTTCAGTCCTGAGACTGGTTTGATGCAGCTCTCCGTGCTACTCTATCCTGTGCAAGCTTCTTCATCTCCCAGTACCTACTGCAACCTACATCCTTCTGAATCTGCTTAGTGTATTGATCTCTTGGTCTCCTTCTACGATTTTTACCATCCACGCTGCCCTCCAATGCTAAATTTGTGATCCCTTGATGCCTCAAAATATGTCCTACCAACCGATCCCTTCTTCTAGTCAAGTTGTGCCACAAACTTCTCTTCTCCCCAAACCTATTCAATACCTCCTCATTAGTTACGTGATCTACCCACCTTATCTTCAGCATTCTTCTGTAGCACCACATTTCGAAAGCTTCTATTCTCTTCTTGTCCAAACTGGTTATCGTCCATGTTTCACTTCCATACATGGCTACACTCCATAAAAAGACTTTCAGAAACGACTTCCTGACATTCAAATCTATACTCGATGTTAACAAATTTCTCTTCTTCAGAAACGATTTCCTTGCCATTGCCAGTCTACATTTTATATCCTCTCTACTTCGACCATCATCAGTTATTTTACTCCCTAAATAGCAAAACTCCTTTACTACTTCAAGTGTCTCATTTCCTAATCTAATCCCCTCAGCATCACCCGATTTAATTTGACTACATTCCATTATCCTCGTTTTGCTTTTGTTGATGTTCATCTTATATCCTCCTTTCAAGACACTGTCCATTCTGTTCAACTGCTCTTACAAATCCTTTGCTGTCTCTGACAGAATTACAATGTCATCGGCGAACCTCAAAGTTTTTACTTCTTCTCCATGAATTTTAATACCTACTCCGAATTTTTCTTTTGTTTCCTTTACTGCTTGCTCAATATACAGATTGAATAACATCGGGGAGAGGCTACAACCCTGTCTCACTCCTTCCCCAACCACTGCTTCCTTTTCATGCCCCTCAACTCTTATAACTGCCATCTGCTTTCTGTACTAATTGTAAATAGCTTTTCGCTCCCTGTATTTTACCCCTGCCACCTTCAGAATTTGAAAGAGAGTATTCCAGTTAACGTTGTCAAAAGCTTTCTCTAAGTCTACAAATGCTAGAAACGTAGGTTTGCCTTTTCTTAATCTTTCTTCTAAGATAAGTCGTAAGGTTAGTATTGCCTCACGTGTTCCAACATTTCTACGGAATCCAAACTGATCTTCCCCAAGGTCTGCTTCTACCAGTTTTTCCATTCGTCTGTAAAGAATTCACGTTAGTATTTTGCAGCTGTGACTTATTAAACTGATAGTTCGGTAATTTTCACATCTGTCAACACCTGCTTTCTTTGGTATTGGAATTATTATACTCTTCTTGAAGTCTGTGGGTATTTCGCCTGTCTCATACATCTTGCTCACCAGATGGTAGAGTTTCGTCATGACTGGCTCTCCCAAGGCCATCAGTAGTTCTAATGGAATGTTGTCTACTCCCGGGGCCTTGTTTCGACTCAGGTCTTTCAGTGCTCTGTCAAACTCTTCACGCAGTATCTTATCTCCCAATTCATCTTCATCTACATCCTCTTCCATTTCCATAATACTGTCCTCAAGTACATCGCCCTTGTATAAACCCTCTATATACTCCTTCCACCTTTCTGCCTTCCCTTCTTTGCTTAGAACTGGGTTGCCATCTGAGCTCTTGATATTCATACAAGTCGTTCTCTTCTCTCCAAAGGTCTCTTTAATTTTCCTGTAGGCAGTATCTATCTTACCCCTAGTGAGACAAGCCTCTACATCCTTACATTTGTCCTGTAGCCATCCCTGCTTAGCCATTTTGCACTTTCTGTCGATCTCATTTTTGAGACTTTGTATTCCCTTTTGCCTGCTTCATTTACTGCATTTTTATATTTTCTCCTTTCATCAATTAAATTCAATATTTCTTCTGTTACCCAAGGATTTCTATTAGCCCTCGTCTTTGTACCTACTTGATCATCTGCTGCCTTCACTACTTCATCCCTCAGAGCTACCCATTCTTCTTCTACTGTATTTCTTTCCCCCATTCCTGTCAGTTGTTCCGTTATGCTCTCCCTGAAACTCTCTACAACCTCTGGTTCTTTCAGTTTATCCAGGTCCCATCTCCTTAAATTCCCACCTTTTTGCAGTTTCTTCAGTTTCAGTCTGCAGTTCATAACCAATAGATTGTGGTCAGAATCCACATCTGCCCCTGGAAATGTTTTACAATTTAAAACCTGGTTCCTAAATCTCTGTCTTACCATTATATAATCGATCTGATACCTATTAGTATCTCCAGGATTCTTCCAGGTATACAACCTTCTTTTATGATTCTTGAACCAAGTGTTAGCTATGATTAAGTTATGCTCTGTGCAAAATTCTACAAGGCGGCTTCCTCTTTCATTTCTTCCCCCCAATCCATATTCACCTACTATGTTTCCTTCTCTCCCTTTTCCTACTGACGAATTCCAGTCACCCATGACTATTAAATTTTCGTCTCCCTTCACTACCTGAATAATTTCTTTTATCTCGTCATACATTTCATCAATTTCTTCATCATCTGCAGAGCTAGTTGGCATATAAACTTGTACTACTGTAGTAGGCATGGGCTTTGTGTCTATCTTGGCCACAATAATGCATTCACTATGCTGTTTGTAGTAGCTAACCCGCACTCCTATTTTTTTATTCATTATTAAACCTACTCCTGCATTACCCCTATTTGATTTTGTATTTATAACCCTGTAATCACCTGACCAGAAGTCTTGTTCCTCCTGCCACCGAACTTCACTAATTCCCACTATATCTAACTTTAACCTATCCATTTCCCTTTTTAAATTTTCTAACCTACCTGCCCGATTAAGGGATCTGACATTCCACGCTCCGATCCGTAGAATGCCAGTTTTCTTTCTCCTGATAAAGACGTCCTCTTGAGTAGTCCCCGCCCGGAGATCCGAATGGGGGACTATTTTACCTCCGGAATATTTTACCCAAGAGGACGCCAGTTAAGCACTCATTTAGTTTAGATGGTGGCAATTTGTTTGCATGAAGTATTGCAGCAGTAGTCTGCTCAAGCCATTAACACACACATTAAAAATGGAGAAAATTACTGTTGTATCTATTCTTCTTCTTTGTGTTACTGACATAAGGTATGTTTTAAAGTTGAAGATATTACACTGCCTGACAAAAAACTTGAAGCACCCAGAAGGGGAGGAGGAAATGAAATGAATCTTCATGCATTGAGTAGGTATAAGATGTTTTTATTCTAATTGCAAAACAAAGTCAAATCTACATAGAACTTCATAGTATGAGCCCACTTATCAGTATGATATTGCACAAACTGTGGCCTGGATACATGGACTGATTATTTGGGAAGGTTATCATAAATCCATTGTATCCTCTCCTGATGCATGCTGGCCCTCAACTGTTGCTGATATCCTGCATGCTGAAAATGGGTTGGATCTGACATCTAAGCTGGTCCCACAAATGCTCTATTGGGGGCTGGCCTAGGATCTTCCTGTTGAAAAATAAGACAGAGATAATGTCACGTGAAAAGTAATATATAATGACATAGGATGTCTGTAACCTACGATCATGCTGTAAGAGTTCCCTCAATCATTACCAGCCTTGACCTGAAGTCACACCTGATTGTTACCCACACAATGATGCCAGGAGTGAAGCCAATGAGCCTCTCTAAAACATTAGAAGATGTGACCTCTCCTCTGTTTGCTGCCATATTCCTAGACAATGGTCATCTGGGGTGGTGGAAAACTGTGTTTCATCACTGAACACAATGTGACATCATTTATCAGCAGCCTGTGCTTACTGGTCACAGTTCTAGTACAAACACAGCCATTTGTGATGTGGTGTTAATGACAGCCTGTGCGTGGTGTGGTAATTTCCTAGTCAGGCTGCTGCTAGTCTCCAACCAATGATGCAAGATGACTCAGAATGTTGCAAGGTGTTAATTTTTGTTCTCAGATGGCAGGAACAGATGTGAATGGGGTTATGATGTGTTTGGTGCACAATACAGTGATCCTCCCTTGGAGTGGTCAATAGATATTGCATGATTTGATCAGCTGGTCAAAAGGAGACAAGCAATTAGGCCTCTTTATAATACTATCAGGTGCTGATAATGGTGTCTCACATGATTATGAAGCATCTATGTGTCTTCAAACTGATCACTCATCATCTGACACTGTTCATGCCCCTTTTATACCCTACCCAGCTTTGCAACAACACTGAACACAAACAACACTAATGCACTTTGATGGCTGTTCTACATGTCACAAAGAATTGCTACTCTAATCATTTACATACCCACCGCTTCACTTCTTCTGTCAGGCAGTTTACATTATCAACCAGTGCCCAGCAGCTTTTCCAGCAATAACAATGTCTATGGAGGTTTTTGCAAATAGTACTTATTGAAAATTCTTTGAGATACTCTCTGAATGATGAGAGAACATTTGATTAATAATAATAACATTTCAGTATGTAGTATTCCAGGAATGGAAATGACCACAGTACTTCTATTCCAACTTTTAAGGAAACTGTAAAAAGAAAAGTATTATGATAGCTGCTGTTTGCAAATAAATGTAATAAATTAATCTAGTGAGTCACTAGAATTTATTACCCTGATTCAAAAATATGATTTTAAGCTTAACATAACTAATTTTATTAGAAAAAAAGAGAAAAAGCAGCCTAGATAAACTAATTATGCATCTTTTATAACATGAGAATATTCTGCTTTGATTTCCATATTTCAGACCATGAAGCCTTATTGAGTTTCCAAAAATAATTGATTTAGGTATTAAGAAAGCATGCATCAACATATCTACATCTACATCCATACTTCGCAAGCCACCTGACGGTGTGTGGTGGAGGGTACTTTGAGTACCTCTATTGGTTCTCCCTTCTATTCCAGTCTCATACTGTTCGTGGAAAGAAAGATTGTCGGTATGCCTCTGTGTGGGCTCTAATCTCTCTTATTTTATCCTCATGGTCTCCTCGCGAGATATATGTAGGAGGGAGCTATATACTGCTTGACTCCTCAGTGAAGGCATGTTCTCGAAACTTCAACAAAAGCCCGTAACAAGCTACTGAGCATCTCTCTTGCAGAGTCTTCCTCTGGAGTTTATCTATGATCTCCGTAACGCTTTCGCGATTACTAAATGATCCTGTAACGAAGCACGCTGCTCTCCGTTGGATCTTCTCTACCTCTTCTATCAACCCTATCTGGTATGGATCCCACACCGGTGAGCAGTATTCAAGCAGTGGGCGAACAAATGTACTGTAACCTATTTCCTTTGTATTCAGATTGCATTTCCTTAGGATTCTTCCAATGAAAATTTTACATGTTCCTTGAAAAGGTTTTGCAGATTTTTAATAAAAGTTTGTTGCCACAGGTCACACTTTAAAAATAAATAAATAAACTGAGGTGAGTCTTCCGAGTCTTTCGTGGTGGCATGTCTGCATTAAAACCTTCTCAGTGTAGAAGCCACATCACTTAGAAGAAAAGATTTAATCTTCTGAAGGCTATCTCCACCATCATCAAGTGCTGTGGCAGTCAGTGACTTTTACTCCTCATGATGATGGTGGACACAGCTAACAAAATCTCAAGTGTTTTATTGAAAGTGACATGGCTCATAAGCTGAGAAGATTTTAAACTAAAGTGAATTATCAGTGCCATACTAGTGTCAACTGAAATGTAATAATAATGATAGTTGTAAAGACAGTAAAAGATTTGACATAAAAATTAGTCAAAGACAGTCAGGTCAGACATCAAATCTGAATTTACTGTTGTAACTGGCAATGCAGATACCTTCAAAATTAAACTAACTGACAGTTTCATGGTAAATCCTTACAAAATTCAGAATATTTCAATGACTTCCTTATGAAGTCTTAAAAACAGATATTACAAGAGGCCGTCAAACTAATGTCAACAATATTATGAATATTATTACTATTATATTATTGTATAACTACTGCTCACTGTAAATACAACATGTTGAGTTGCAGACAGGCACAACAAAAAAGACTATTACACATTGAGTTTTCGGCCAGATCCTTCTTCAGAAAGGAAAACATGAATACATTCACACAAGCAAGTACACATGATTGCTATCTATGGCCAAAGCAGCCGGAGATAGCAGCCATGAGTGTATGGGGTGTGCTTGCTTGTGTGAATGAGTGTATGTTTTCCTTTCTGAGAAGGCTTCAGCTGAAAGCTCAATGGGTAACAGTCTTTTCCCTGTGCATAGCTGCAGCTCAACATGTCATCTTTATGTTGAGTAGCAATCTTTCCTTTTCATAATATTCTTGATTTCCAACCTGGTCTTTCCATTGTTTGTATCAAATTAATATGCTTTAGTTCAAGAGGAATATAAAATTCTAACTAAATTTGAAAGAACTGAAGTAGACAATGATAAAACAGTAGTGAGCAAATATGAATTTGACCAGATTGGTTGGAATGGGATGAGATAGCTACAAAAATATTAACCCATTTGCACACAATGAAGCATACAGCTGTCATAATAGTTCTGTTTATTGCAGTACAATGATGGATACACCCATCACAGCTTGGATCACCCATCACAGTCCTGAAGACTTTCTGTAGCTCACTGCTTTCTGTAATAGTTCTGCAGCCATACCATTATTTGCATGTTTGTAAAGCTGAGCATTAATTTGAGCTGGTATGCATTTAATCAGTGTTTCGATATCTTAGTAAGTGACAACACATCTCATCCCTACAAAGTAGAAACCTTGGGAATTCTGAAATTTTTTTTGGAATACTGTGTTAGTACATTCAAGTAGCCTACAACAATTTGATACATTGTTAAGTGATGAAAACAATAGCATTTTGGATGACAAGGAAACTGGAAGTACATAGCAAAGCATGGTGACACAAGAAATGTGCTGATGCAACAACAAAGGAGGTTGCAGACTTATGAGAAGATATGTCAAGCAAAATGTCTCCTGGAGATAGGACTGTTAAATTCAAGTATAATTTACCGCATATTTAACCCAGCACACAAGCAGGAGATGTCAACAACATTCACGCTAATGTGGCAGAGCAGCTCTTGGAGAACATTTACTCTCCCAGTGTACACTTGTAAGGAATCACCAAGCAAGGCACAAGACATCAGGCCAGAAACTAGGGACAATTTCCAGTGGAAATAACTCTGACTGAGAAGAAACCTGCTCTCCCTAGAAGGCCCAAAATTTGCTATGATGAAGGGCCTCTTGGGCAAACTTGTTTCCAATGTAACATAAGTAAAGCTGTCTTTCAGGTAAACACATGGTTCACAGTATCCATACATGTCTAAACTATGTCTGAACATTTATGTCAAATGATAAACAATGCATGATGTATAATAAACAATGGAACAGTGTGGGAATGATCATGGTGTTTTAACTCCTTAGAACAAGTACATTTCTTCATGTTTTGTAAATAACCTTGTGTATGTGAAAAACAAATTATATGGTACAAATAATTGTATTCCCATGACAAATCTGTTCTAAAAAAATCATACATAAATGGTTCAAATCAGTTTCTAATATAACTGTCTGAGTTCTGTCTGGGTGATGGAACTTAATCGTTAATGTAATCTTAGATTATGTACACTTTTATTCTTTCCATTGCCTGAAGATTCTTCTACTTAATGGGATCCACAAAATTTAGTAACTGAATTTCACATTCATTGTGAAGTGTATTTTTCAATAAGCACTTGTAATGGAATCTATGTAATAACAATTTTTGCAGTGTTATCAATGGAGAAAACTAGAAGAAAGTGTCATTATCCTTGCAGAACTACAACCAGAAATATCAGCTTTGGAGAAACTGGCTTAACTTAGATTTCTTCAGCAGGCAAAAATCAAACAATGGAAAATCCAGGATGGAATGTAACTAACGAAGCAACTGAATTACATTCTCCGCCTGGGTTTTGGTTACCTATTGTCATGCCGTGAAATGAGAAATGTCCTGCCCAGTATCCTTCCCAACCCTCCTACAGTGGTATTCTGCTGTCCACCGAACCTACACAATATACTCGTCCATTCTTACACAACCCTTGTTCCCAGTCCCTTACTTCATAGCTCATACTCCTGTAATAGAATTACATGCAAGATCTGTCCCGTACATCCCCCTACCACCACCTACTCCAGTCCAGTCACTAAAACCACCTATCACATCAAAGGCAGTGCTACCTGTGAAACCAGTCATGTGACTTACAAGCTAAGCTGCAACCACTGTGCTCCATTCTATGTAGGAATGACAACCAACAAGCTGTCTGTCTGCATGAGTGGCCACCAACAAACTGTGGCCAAAAAACAAGTGGACCACCCTGTTGCTGAACACGCTGCCAAACATGGTATCCCTCATCTCAATGACTGCTTCACAGCCTGTGCCATAAGGATCCTTCCCACCAACATCAGCTTTCCTGAATTGTGCAGGTGGGAACTTTCCCTGCAATACATCCTCTGTTCCCATAACCCTCCTGGCCTCAACCTTCATTAGTCACTGTCCTCACCCATCCAGCACCCTTCCTGTTCCCATTCCAGCAGTACACAGCCATCATTTCACTGCCACACCCAGTCTTTTAATTTCTTTTTATTCCTCTCCTTTCTGCTACTTACTCCCCCTCCCCCCCCCCCCTTTCCCACCTTCTCTCCTGGCCTCCGTCTAAACTGCAGCACTTCACAGTCCGTCATCCCCCCCCATACTATCCCCCCCCCAACCCCCCCGCCCCCGGCCTCCTCCTTACCCTCCACCCAGTCACCACTCCCATCATGCACTGGTGCTGCTGCTCGCAATATGCTTTCAGTGGGCTGAGACTGCAGACGTGTGTGCAAGTTGTGTTTGCATGTGTGTGTGTGTGTGTGTGTGTGTGTGTGTGTGTGTGTGTGTGTGTGTGTGTGTGTGTGTCTATTGCTGACAAAGGCCTTAATGGCTGAAAGCTATAACTGTGAGAATCTTTTTGATGTGCCTATCACGACTCAGCATCTCCACTATATGGTGAGTAGCAACTTTCCTTCTCTAATATTGTTACATTTCTGCATCAGGGATATTGTACTTGTGATCTTCAGTCTGAAGATTAGTTTGATGCAGTTCTCCTGGTTTGCTTTTAAAATGTGCATATATTTGAAAGACTACTCTCTCAATACTTATTTATCAGCACATATTATGTGCACATTTATTGAGTATTAGGCTACTTTAAGTAAATTAGTCTTGAAATCTTTCAAAGGTAAGGGTAGCTGTAATTATACAGTCTGTCAGTGTACTAAAGGATATACTAATGTTTGTAAGTGTCATAGCTACTTTCAAAGTTATGTTTTCACATGCCAGCTACACATTTTTGAGCCTACTTGACACACCCATTAATTAGCAATATTAACAATGATTAATCACACCTAACAACAACCAACAACATTATGGCATAATAAAAATGAGTGCTTCATTTTTTAAATAGTTTGTATGATAAAAATGGCAATAACATCAACTGATTTTCTCATTAACTGCAAAAAATAAGGAATAAATATTATCAGAACAATCAATATGAATGTAAGCTGTTTACAAATGTTAAAGATTTACTGTTTGGTCACAAATATGTAATGCATTGTTTGATGCAGGCTTAATGGGAGAAAGCAAACAAACTGTTTCCTCAGAAAGTTTACGAAGATAATTTTTTACCTGTTTTGAGACATTTCTGGACAGTAGTGTCGCTTTAATTACTTTGAGGTAGCTTTTGTCAACAATGTGAGCATTTGTAGTCCTGGAAACATCCATCTGTAACAGATAAAAGGAATATAGACGTCCTTCAGTATCATATACCACACCACAAAAAGTTATGGTCAAAGTTCCAGGAAACTTTTCTCACAAGCAGAGGAAGAAAATATGCTATAAGAACAGGAGTCTGGAAAAGCCTTATTTTCACAGTAGAGCTCAGTTTCTACAACTCTTTAACACATTAATGATCTACTTTGAAATGAAGCCTCATCAGTGAACAATGCACCTGCACTAAAGTGAGGGTTGACGCAATGCTAAATGAAACATTCAAAGAAGTGCACCCATGCAGGAAAATCAGCTTCTGATAGTGCCTGTACATGCTATACAAGTACGGAGGCAGCAGGTTCTCATGTAGCGCTCTCGAGATAGTCTTGTGGTCAACATTACTTGTTGCAGCTAATTGTCTTATGATGACACTAGGGTTGTAGTAAACTGAACAAAGAAGTGCTTCCTCCAGCTGAGGTGTCCTCATACTCCCTGGCCTCCCCCTGTTGCAAGTATCAAACAACCTGTCTCCCTAAGACAACAATCAATTGCTTCAAACATCGTCCTGTCGGGGTCTGTCATTCTGGAAACCTCAGCCGACACAAATGTTGAAAGCCACAGCCATTACCATCTGCCAATCCATACAGCAAATGGGCAGCATCTGCTAGTTCTGCATTTTAGTGAACTTCTGGTGCACTGTACTGGAAATTATGTTCATGATAGACATTAAACATCTGATGCGATATGCTTGATGTTAGTAGATCAATGAAGTCAGTTGCACATCAACAAAAGCTATGAAGCGAGTGAGATGTCATCATTACCTTTGTTCAATTGGAACAACAAAGACTGACAGTGAACTTAAGAGTTACAACTTACTGCACATTCCAATTAAACAACATAAATAAGAGGATATTTTGAAAATTTCATGGATGAAAACATTTCATGTAATGCTGATACATTCTGTTTCTGTGTTTCCCATGATAAATGCGACTATGAAGATAAGTAGAAAATGAGTTCTAACATGGAAATAAAACATTTCTGGTCACATGTCCATGCAACACATTTCATTCCTCAATGTATGACGAATGCTTCCTGAAAGTTTGGCAATACGTTTTTGTTACACCCTGTATTGACAGAGAGATGGCTTATCCAACTTTAAGAAAGCAACTGGAACACTCAAACAAACATTAGCAAATTGCAAATAAGAACAACAAAGACAACACAATTAAAAATAATTTGTTGTATTTTAGGTGGATTACCCCCCCCCCCCCCCCCCCCCCAACATCCTTTTTCTGCCATAATTATTAATCCACAACACACAATTACAGAAGCAAACAAGATCAAATGCCATACTTCAGGCACAAAAACTTAAACCAAGATGGAATTTTTTTCTGTAAGTGAAAGCTGGTATGTGTTAAATTTGAAATAAAATAGACCTAACTTGAGAAATTGTAGAAACAACATGTGGCAACATGGCAACATCTTTATTATTGTTTTATAACTGCAAGGTGACAACGATTATTGAAAGAACCGTGTGGGTACATAGAACCAGTTGCTCTAACCCCCAATAATATTGTCGCATTGCTGCCCTAACACAGCAAGAACAACTGTATCTTTGCCAGATCAGTCTTCTGCAGTAAGCGCTCTATGCTACATGCATTGTGTATACGCTGTGAGAGTAAAAGTATTCATAGTAAGTGACAGGAGTTCAAGTGATTATTTCTTGTGGTAATTACCATGCCCGCTCTCCCTCTATCTACAGTGGTGACCCCAACGTGATGTGAACATGCAACCAGCTCCGGCACCAATGTCATCACCAGTTGCATCCACAGCCAGCTCAGGCCGGCCTGCACACCAGCCGTGCCCACAGAGACCAACGCGTAGCGCTCACTGCGCAGCACCCTGCCAACCAAAAGTCACTGAGCTGCTCTGACCTCAGCCGAGCCCTTCCACGTCACGCTTGCAGCAGCTTCGCAAGACTCCGCTGCAGCAAGGCACCAACAATCAGATACCACAATTGACCCAGGTGCCGTGTTTGTAGCAGAATGTAAATAACTACCTGCTGCATTCACGCCCGGCTGTTGACTCATGCCTAACTGTACCAACAGCTCACCCGGCCAGGACGCTGCACCTAATGCACTGCACCACCCCTGCTGGTTCCACGCATGCTTTTGTGCCGACGCGTGCCACTGTCGTCCACCCTGCAGCTACCCAAACTAGTACAGTGGCTGACATAGGTACATCAGGTCACTCCCCTGCTTCAAGCCGCTCGCTGTGAAACATGGCAATACTCATCATATCTAAAGTTTACATTCTAATGGAGCACTGCTCTTCGTCTACGACAACCATCTTAGAGCGTTCTTCCTAATCGATACAGGCCACGACATTAGCATGCTGCCACCTCAGCTGGCACCTGGAAAACGTATACCACCCATGATACAACTATGCACTGAGAATGATTCAGTGATTCCCGTGATAGGCACAGCCTCTATTACAGTTAAACTGCACAATCACACCCCTCGCCATGGACATTTTCTTGGTCGACACCGAGAGGCAGTGTTGGGTGCAGATTTTTTGAGGCATTAGCATCTTCTGCCAGACCTGGGTAGAGTCTTACTACCACATTGTGATTAACACATGCCGATCAGTGGAGTAAACAGTGACCACCTACTGACGTATGAGATTCTGTTAAAATGGCAGGCATTGTTCAAGGAGTTTAAAATCGCCACTACTGCATACACCGACTTCCGCCGCACCAATGCCACCTCATGAGCAGCTAATGAAGACCTCCACAACTGCTGCTCGAAGCTCATGCCACAATTGCACATCACACAGCAACAGCTGTCATCCCACCAGCAACAACAAGAGCCGCCCGTCAAAGACACTGCCCGGCCTTCAGAATCACAGGTCAGTCCAGTGCCTCTTACTTCTGGCGACAATGCTCCTGTGAGTGTGCCGTGCAAAAACAGTGATACTGCTTTCGCAAGCAGGTCGAGGATAAACAATATCACCTCCGTGAGTGGATCATGTGCCTCATGTGCTACTCCACACAATCCCAAAAAAGGTTAACCTCTTACGTGATGGTACTGTACACAGAATTAATACTACTACCAGTCCAACACTGGCCCCACTGCCTCACCCCTCACAAACTAAAGGTGGCCAAGGCCGTGATCAAGGAACTGAGGGCACCATCAGGTCATCAGGCAGTGCGTGGGCCTCACCAATTACTATGAGAATGAAAAAAGATAAAATGTGGTGCCTGTGCGCGGGCTATAGACATTTGAAGGCACGCACCATCACTGATAGTTACCCCATGCCCAATATTCAGGACTTCTCCCAGGAACTGGCTGGTGCAACCATCTTTAGCGTGATCGGCTGCAAAAGAGCTTATTTGCAGATCCCAATGGCTACAGAGGGCATCCCAAAGACAGCCATAATTACACCGTTTGGCCCATATGAATTCCTCTTTATGCCTTGCGAAATAAAGGATGCAGCCCAGACTTGGCAACTTCTGACTGATGGCTTGTTTTTTACCATGCCCTTTTTCACTTCTTACTTGGACAATGTAATTATCTTCTCACAAACAGCTCACAATCATGAATAACACCTCCAAGCAGTATTTGACAAACTAGCACAGCATGATGTGTGGTCTACGAGGACAAATCCCAACTCCAGCAAAAATGTGTTACATTCATAGGCCACCTCGTCAACACTTTGGGCATCCACCCCACCCCCGAAAATATAGACCAAATCCATAACTTACCACCCCCAATAGACTATCAAGAGTTGTGCCATTTTTAGGGCTAATTAATTTTTACCAACAACACAACCCCCATGCCACAGAAACGCTTATGCCGCTCACAGAGTCATTCCACGGTAAGAACACGTCAGGCAAACGTTAAGCTCACTTGGACTTCTGATATGCAAGCAGCTTTCGGGAACATCAAAACCGAGCTTGCCATCACCTTGGCACTCCCATCACCGGACGCCTGTGTGGTTATAACAGCCAATGCCAGCGACTGGACGATTGGACAGTGCTACAACAGGAAATCCCCACTGCAACCCAAACCCTATGGTTTATCTCAAGGAAACTTACCAACTCCCAGGAAATGTTGTCAACCTATGATCATGAGCTTTTGACAATAGACAAGGCAGTTCGGTACTTCCGAGATGACATTGAGGGCCGGCTGCTTACTATCTATATAGACCTCCATGCTGTGGCTGACACTATTAAAAACCCGCCAGCCAATATCTCCCCTTGACGATTCCACCACCTGGACTTGATTTCACAATATACTATGGACGTCCACTATGTATGTGGAGCAGAAAACATGGTGGCTACGACTTCTCACAGCTCGCTGCCACATCTTCACACCTTGACTTCGACCAACTAGTGGAGGCACAAGCAACTGACACCAACCTTCAAAACCTCCTATCTGGACACACAACAGGCCTCCAACTCAAGCAGCGCACTATTGCAGGCACAACCAAACTAGTTTGGTGCGATGCATCCCATGGGAGGCAACAACCAGTCATCCCACAGAACTTGAGGATGACAGTTTTTTATCTTCTCCACAACTTGTCTCACCCTGGCATACGCCCGACACTGAGACTCATAACTGAATGTTTCGTTTGTACTAACATTAAATGGGACTGCGCTATGTGGACGAGAGCCTCCATCCAATGCCAACAGCCCAAGACAGGACATCACGCCCAATCACCCTTCGGGAAATTCCCCATCCCGAAGGCCAATTTCCAACATGTCTACATAGACCTGGTGGGGTCATTCCCAGATTCAAACAAATACAAGTATATCTTTTCAGCCACAGACAGGACAACTCAATGGGTGGAGACCATACTTCTGACTGATATCTCGGCCGACACCATCACCCAAGCTTTCATCACACTATGGATTGCACACTTTTGTTGCCCAGAGTCCCTGACAACTGAGCAGGAATGGCAGTTTGAGTCGGCCTAAATCTCCCAGCTCTGCCGCCTCTGTGGATGGCACCAGTTCCACACGACGGCCTACCATCCTCAATCCAATGGACTTGCGAAACGGTAGCACCGCAGCCTCAAGACAGCGCTTGTATGCCATGATCAGGAATGGACGGAGGCCCTTCCATTGGTGCTGCTGGGCATACAAGCTGCCTACAAAGAATATCTGAACAACTCACTAGCAGTGGTACTCTACAGGGAACCAATCACCCTCCCAGCAGAGTTTGTATCACAAACCACCGACCCCATGGATGACAACCTGCCGGACCAAGTAAAACATGTCAGGGACCAAATCTGCTGTGTCGGCATGCCACCACCGTCCCACCATGCCAAACCAACCATCTTCGTGCATAAGAATCTCCAGTCGTAGTATACACACGTCATGCTCAGGACTGACGCTATCAAGCCTGCCCTCCACCCTGCGTGGAGTGGCCTGTACAAGGTGTTGAAAGGAGGGCCAAACACTTTTGATAACTTGCAAGCTGGAGAAACAACAACAGTGTCACTGAACTGCCTAAAATCCGTGTGGACTTTAACGAACACATCCAGTGTTTACCCTCCACCAGCCCCAGCTCCAGGCCCCTCAGACCAATTTACAGTCAGCCTAGACCTGTGAGACTACCTCCCAGAAGACATTTCTGTAACTCTGCAGGACTCGCTATTTGTGGTTATGGCCAAATTTGAGAAAAGACAGTCGGGCTACAGCATGGTCTCGAGATTATTAGAGCACTCCATGCCCCTCCCGCCCTCGATCAACACAGCAGGTCTGAAATCCAGTCTTTCTTCGGATGGCTACCTGCTTGCATTGGCTCAAAAGAGCTTCATAATGACGACTGACACCCCGGACACCACTGCCAGTGGACTGGCAGCCTGACCAAAACCAGACGATGCACTACCAGCCACCAACACCTCAACGGACACCACCACTGCCATTGGCACTGCCATAGAAGTCATGTGCCGCCAGACCTTTATGGATGTCCAGGCACCTGGCAGACTACGATATGTTGGCTCTTATCATCAACAGTAGGACAACACATCACAACGTATACCAGTCACCGTGCTCCGCACTTCTGGGGGCGGGATCTGTGGAGATGTAGAACCACTGGCTCCCCCCCCCCCCCCCCAATATCACTGCCGTACCACAGCAAGAACAATTGTATCTATGCCAGATCAGCCCTCTGTAGTAAGCGCTCTATGGTACATGCATTGTGTATATGCTGTGAGAATAAAATACTCATAGTAAGTGATGAGAGTACGAGTGATTATTTATCATCGTAATTACCATGGCTGCTCTCCCTCTACCTACAACTGTTTGGGCAGCTCCACTTTAGGAAGACTTCTTATTGGCAAATTTTGAATAACTTTGAAAATTAAGCTTTTTCTACTTACATACAGAATTTTAGCTACATGTGCATTTAATTTATTTGTCATTGTTTCTTCATATTATACCTCAAATTGGAACTTTAATTATCATGGTTTAAGTGTCCCATTCCATCACAGAAAAAGTGGATTTTTTGTATTACACTGAGACAATTAATATTTATTCAGTGCTGTTTGGTGTGGTATGTGATCTTTACGTGATAACATAACAGCAACCTACCTCAAATAACATAACACCATAACACTGGAGAAAGCTTTTAATAACTGTCACATTCCATCACAGACCAGTATATGTGGACCACTAAGTTCAACATAGCATTTTTTTGCCAGTTATCCACTGTATGTGAGACTATGGGTAAAACTGCAGCAGAAAGACA
Source organism: Schistocerca americana (assembly GCF_021461395.2). NCBI lineage: Eukaryota > Metazoa > Arthropoda > Insecta > Orthoptera > Acrididae > Schistocerca > Schistocerca americana. The sequence continues at coordinate 176,788,253 of NC_060120.1, forward strand.
GAGAGACAGAAGAAAGCATTTGATAGAAAATATTACATAATATCGGTGGTACAAAGAAAAAGACAGGAGAAGAAAGTGTGCTGAGCCAGCAAAGAGACAGAAAACTCACACTAAATGTGAATCAGCAGTTTTAAGGGAGAAGGAGAAAATTTGAAAGAGAGAGTGTAAGAAAAAACTAAAAGAGAAGAAGATAGATCCTGCAGGAGTTCATTCACCTTCTCATGTTGCACCTGCTTATTCCATCCCTCAAGCTAAAGCACAGGCTGTCAAAAAGGCATTGAAGTCACTTCCTGGAAGTCCAAGGAAAATTCGCTGTGTGATCACAGAACTCGCCAATGCTCATCGTGTCTCCATAACCGCAGAAATAAAACAGCAATAGAATAGCAATGTCCTGTGTGAGATTAATGATTTAGTAAAGCAATTTTATCAAGGGGATTATATACCACTGCAATCGCCAGGGAAGAAGGATGATGTGACAATAAGAGCAAATGAAGAAAAAGAAGAATTTCAAAAGAGATTTGTGTACACCAGAACTTCAGACATTTATCAAATATTTAAAAAGGAAAACACTGATAACAAAGTACAGAAATCAAAATTTTTTTTCAATGCAACCAAAATATGTCCTTCCAATCAGTGAAATACCTCATCACAGCTGCTTGTATCACAATAATGAGAACATCAATTTACTCTTGACTGTTCTATGTGGGTATAAGAAGGATATTCCTAAAACATCATCAGAGCTAATCACTACATTAGCATACAACCCTAACAATGAAATCTGCATGTCAAGCATGTGTGAAGGTTGTATCAGAAATTTGCTCAGTCAGCTTAATTCCTTAACAGATGACACAAATGACTTAAGGTGTTTTTTTTTTTTTAAACTGTTGATGGAAAAGTTGAAAAAGTTCTGAAGGAAAACACTGTCTCTGAAGTACTTGAAGAACTTTTTTAAAAAAGTACCCCAGTTCTCACAATACTGCTGCTTGGTGAAAACTCAGTGTACATATTTTCAAGAAAAGAAAGGTGGTGTAGATGGTAAAGAAATCTTAGTACAGATCGATTTTGCCAAAAATTATACTGCCAGATTTCAAAACGAAATTCAATCTGCATACTAAAACTCTCAACAGAGAGCAGTTGCCTGGATAAGTCCTGGAATGGTACAAAGTTTTGCAGTTGTTAGTCACTAAATGCGAGACGATAAATATGCTGTCAACACATTCCCCTTCAAAGACTGATCTCTGTAATCATGGAAACTTACCCAAAGCCATCAAGAATAAACATTTCTTCAGATGGTGCAGCAAGCCACTTTAAACAGCGTTATTTTCTCTGTAATTTCACGTACCTTCAGGAAGAGTTCAGAGTTCTGTTAAGATGGAACTTTCTAGCTACAGGTCATGGGACGGGCAGTGTTGATGGTGTTAGTGGGAAACTGAAGAGATTAGTGTGGCACTTGGTATTAGGTGGAAAACATCTGATTACCAATGCAGAGTCTTGTTACTGATATACTAAGAAAGTGTCAAAGTCATTGGAGATTACATTTTTTCTATAGATGAAGTGGATCAATAGAAGCCACAATTTGATGCCAGTGTTAAAACACATTCAAGTGTTACCTGACTCTCACTTTAAACACTACACTGAAGTTGTATCCCCATATAATGTGATCTGCAATGAGCATGCTTCGTCCAAAAAAAGTTTCAACTTTACGATGGTCAAGTGTGTCCAGATTGAAATATTGGAAGTACATTAAAATGTTCAAGTAGGTGCTATTGCAGTTGGGTCATTTGACGTCAGTTCAACTGGGGGCTCCAGCTCATAGTCTCAGATTTGACTGAAATTCAGTACACTAATTCTACCATGTGTGAAACACTCATGTACGAAGTATTAGTTTCCCCTGCCAATTAGTTCCACAATTATGGCTTGTGAAAGAAGGTGGCGTAACCGGGAAATTGCAACCCGCATTTGGCAATCTATCTTCAGACCCAACTTCAAGTCTTAATAAATTTGGAACTATTCCACACAGTCCAGTGAAATTTTTTCAACCCAGTAACATCCATTTAGAGAACACACTCCATGAATCAAAACGCCAACAACATATTTCTGAGGGAAAATAAAAAATTCCAAACTGTGATTTAAAAAATGTAATACATTAAAAGGTACATATTGTAGGTGCCCTCTATGCCAAATATAATTCACTCAAAAAGGGTATACATTTTTTGTGGTAAGCTTAATGTGGCCTAAACACACACAGAACTCATCATGCCCATATCAGTCACAAAAACTGAGTTACATGCACACGAAAATACAAAAATTTGAAAAATTACCTGAACAACATGGATTTTCGAAGTGTGGTAGCACAAAATGGACAAGTGGTATCCAAGCCAAATTTCACACACTGTATAAGTAGACCATAATGATATATATCTCAAAATTTCAGCATGTTATTGCGAGACATTTGTGTACAATGGAAGTTGACAGATGTATTTGGTGATGAGGCCATTGTTCCACAACACAATTTTGTAAAAACATATTGTAAACTGTTCTGCCTCTTCTTATCCTCTCCCACAACTGTTTAATCACTAAGCAACAACATATAGACAGATTAACACAACCTATCATTAATGTTTACTGCACCTTAACTGCTAAAAACCAGTCAATTGTGCTTCGAACAGAAGTTCTCCCACACTTTAGCTACTGTACTCTGTACATTGAGTGGCAAATTGTACTGTCTTCCTGACACTGTGGTAGGAAGTGGAACTGTCATAAGAATATGTTCAAAAGGAATCCAACACCTGTCTGCCAAACGTGGCCAATGAAATGATCCTGCTGGTCCTGCTGGTGCCATGAAGTTTACAAATACATCACCTTCTGCTTCACAGCACTCTGCAACACATCCTAAGTACCATTTGTCATCATAAACAGCAATAACATAGCAACCTGGTTGTATGTTGCTGCTTTTGCTTCTGAATCCTGAGTCAGACACACTGTGAAGACACATGTTGTGCATGAACCTATAGTTATAACCGTACAGACTGCTCATCTGCACATTGTCAGAGTCTGCTGGAGAGAAGTGATAATGGCTCCTTGTGCCTGCAGCAGTTTTAACGTGTTCTAGTCTGCTTTTAGCAACTCTTCGACTGATTTCACCTCATCTTTCGAAACATAGAATGATTGTATACCAGGGATATTTTTCTGTACCCAGGTAAATAATTGAAGAGGTGTTAGAATGTGACCTTCTGTAGGGTGCTGCAGACTAGCTCGTGATGCCATGCGCTTAATGGTGGTAGCACCAATACCATCACATACATTTTTACCACGACTTGTTGTGAAAAAATTCCATTCTGCGTGAATCTGAAAATCATGGTAATGCATGCATAAATTTTTGAGATTTTTACAGTTTTTGTACTGACTAGCTGCCCCATCACTGAAGTATTTCACAAAATATATGTGAGGCAGCTTTTTTTTCACATATGCCATGACAGTGCGAATGTGAGCATGAACTGTAATGGCATCATGAATTAAACAGTCACTAAAAATGCACAGGTTCATGACAGACACATCACCTGATTCACCTCTATAGTAAATCACAAATGGTTGGAGAGTTGCTTGACTGTTGTCCCAATGATATCCTTGGATGGCATCTTGAACTATAAATGCATAATTTTCAGAAAAGTCTAGTATTATTATAATTTCATCTTGTTTCAAATTATCCTTGCAAAACTGGAGGTAAGCCGATTGTGCTGTTGCTGTGAAGTTGTGTGTGATCAGTTTGTCCGTTTTTTGACAACACGTTTCAACAAAATCTTCCACTGTACTTTGCTTTGTTTCAAGACTTGTGCGATCCATGTGTCCATTGTTTATAAGAAACAAGTTCATCGTCATCCATAAGGAGTTCACCGTACAGTTTCTTAATCATGTGCGCTGCAAGATTTGCCTTACCAGGACACTTTTCACACCTGTGTATCATGCACTGGTAGGAACTGATGTCACACACTAGCATCTTCATTGCACCTTTGTAATCCAGACCAGAATCCTTTATAGCAGCAAACATTAGCTTAGCATTTTGATGGGTCTCACATACACAAACATTGTGTGTGACACTTGCACTTACAGGCACAACCCATTTTGGCCAAAGATTGAAAAAAGATGATAAACCTACTTTGGTATTGGGATACTTTTCCTTGAATTCTACATATAGTTATGATATGTTGCATAGCAACATTCTTTTTTTTTTTTTTTTTGCATCTGTACACGTACATTTCCCATTTTCACCATTACATAGTCTTTTTTTCCAGGCATTATTCAGCTGTAGTCATTATTGTCATACAACTCTGACACTAGCACCTTTATTTCTGAACTCAATTGCTTACCCTGAGCATGCTGAAGTTGTGGAAGCACTCCTTATGTTGCTTTTATTTTCCTAGCTTGCTTTACCATATATGTAGAAACACTGAATTCCTTTGCAGTGTAGTCAATAGACCAGCTGGAAGGTGCAAGGGTAAGAAAAGCTACTTTTTTTCTGGGGTGTGGATATGGCGCATTTTTCTTTCAGATCATGCACAATTTTGTCCAAATCAGAGCATTTCTGGCATGATTTCTGTTCCTTTGGGGCAGATACTTCTTCCTCTTCCACCATTAGTGTGTCAGCTATTTTGTGTTTTAATTCCATTTGAGCTTCTTGTAGTTTTCTTTTACCATACCTGGGCCTGTCTCTTTTCCCAACTTTGCGTGTCTTCATGGGAGACAAACCAAGAGCAGTCACTGGAGTATTTAATTGCTCATCCGCTGTAGTTGTAGGTGGGTGATACTCTTTGTCACTGTCATGTAAATTATCAGAATGTTCTTCATTTTTTAGCAGTGTAACACACCTGGAACATAACTTTTGTCCTGATTTCAGATTAAGTCCCATGCACAGATACACTTTCAATACTGGTTTTATATCATTTTCTCTGAGGCTACACTTCACTGTCTTCTTATGAATCCGAAATGGATCAAAACAACTTCATTGTAGGAAAGAATACTTATCCAGAAACACTTTCATATGATGATAACAAACACTAAAGTTTCCTGGAACTGTACTTCTTGTGCCCACAGGGTGTATCCCGGATCTCCATAGCAACAAATCTTGGTCCGATTCATCCAGATCATACAGTGCAAAGTGAATGCCACATTTTGTTCCATATGTTGTTTTATGACATTCAGATGCTTGTGCTCTACCAATACTGCAAATTGTTTGAACAAAAGCACCACTAGTACACTCTTCTGTCTCCATACTGACTTTCCACAACAGTACTGACCAGTCTGAACTAGAATCTTAAAAACATGAATAACCTGTAATTTTTGCTTGTTTCCTTTGTTGTTCCTGCCTAACAATGACTCATTCTGTCCCTGAAAACTACCATTGTTTAACTTTCTGTTGCCTATTGGTTCCCAACAATTGCTGCAGCTTTATCTGAAACAAGCTGCCTGCATCATCACTATTACTTGCTAAATTGTGTTAAAAGAAACATAACCAAATACATCTCTGTCAACTTTTATTGTACATAAATGCCTTGCAATAACAAGTTGAAATTTTGCCACATATTATATTATGGTCTACTTATGCAGTGTTTGCAATTTGGTTTGGATATCACTTGTCCCTTTTGTGCTACCACACTTAGAAAATCCATGTTTTCCAGGTAATTTTTCAAATTTTTGTATTTTCGTGTGCATGTAACTCAGTTTTTGTGACTGATATGGGCATGATGAATTCTGTGTGTGTTTAGGCCACATTAAGCTTACCACAAAAAAATGTATACCCTTTTTGAGTGAATTATATTTGCATAGAGGGCACCTACAATATGTACCTTTTAACGTATTACATTTTTTAAAATCACATTTTGGAATTTTTTATTTTCCCTCAGAAATATGTTGTTGGTGTTTTGATTCATGGAGTGTGTTCTCTAAATTGATGTTACTGGGTTGTAAAAATTTGACTGGACTGTGAAGAATAGTTCCAAAGTTATTAAGACCTGAAGCTGGGTCTGAAGATAGATTGCCAGATGCGGGTTGCAATTTCCAGGTCATGCCACCTTCTTCCACAAGCCATAATTCTGGAACTAATTGTCAGGGGAACTTAAAATTTTGTACATGAGTGTTCCACACTTGGTAGCATTGGTGTGCTAAATTTCAGCCAAATCTGAGACTATCAGCTGGAACTTTTTCTCAAATAGGTTGAATTGACATGAAATGACCCAGTGGTAAAGTTTATGACAAAAAAGGCAACTAAAACTTTCATAGGACAAATATTACAACTTGATAATACCGAGTGTGAGATCAAAAAAAGCAATTCGGATTTCAAATTTGCATTCAAAAGCAATGACATGTCATGGGTTCCAATTTCTGATATACTGAAAGTACTTCTGGTTCCTGATATTGATAACTTCCAGAGATTTTCATTTCCTGCTGTAAACATCACTTATACATCATAGCATGAGTTCTGATAACAAATGCTGACACTGTGACACTAATAAAGTAATTATTTTATGAAAGGTGAAGCCTCACAAGTTTTCATTTGGTACTTGTCCCTTTCCATCACACTGATGGAAAAATTGAAAAAGTTCTGAAGGAAAACACTATCTCTGAAGCATTTGAAGAACTTGTTGAAAAAATACCCAAATTCTTAAAACACTGCTGCTTGCTGAAAACTCAGGGTACATTTTTCCATCACATGAGTAACTAAAAAGACAATGATTTCTATACTCTTATAACAAAATTGATATGTAGCTATTAATTACTGAAATCTTGAGACAGCACATTTGCACAGTTTCAAAGAACTTCAGATATGTTTTAAGTGAGATGAAACTTTCATTTTGTATGAGTCTGTGTCACAGGTGAATTACTTCATATTTTTATTTCAGGTACCAAGATATTTTACCTTTTATGGTATTTGTATTAGCCTTAGGTTTGAAGTTATCTGCTAAGGATAAAATAATCATTTTTAATTTGTTTTATGTGTTGTTTTTGTAACAATACAGAATGAAAAAGAAACTTTCATATGTCCCATGCAGCCACATGGAATGGCCCTTCAGTATAGCTAAGTCGTCTACAAATGTAAACACCAATAGATCTGGTACAGCCTTATGGCACGACATGATACATTTCCCAGATAATTAGATGAATTAAGGTACTGAAAATCCAATTATTGAGGACATGTGGGAAGGTTGTTAGGAACACAGGTAAGAATGTACCCAGGATCTGTATTAGGAGAAAGGACAAGGGCAATTCATTTGTTATGCAGTAAAAAGTGAAATACTTGTGCGATTTCACAATTGATGGTTTTGTGTTCACTTGCTACTTGTAAATTCCATAAGCCTATATGTCCCGGCCTGTTTTACACTAATTCTGAATTGATATGCCTATCTGTCAGACAGACAGGACGTGGGTTAGATTTCCGTGGTGGATTTTCGTGGGAAGGGTAGAAAGCAGGTGTGGCAGCTGCCTAGATGCCTACGCCCTTGAACAAGAGATAAGAGGGAGAGCGAGAGAACTGTTCCACTCGACACAACGAAATTTATTCTGAGGATTTATTGAACGCAGCTGTTTTTGTGGCGTGACTTCTTTGGCAATTCACTTTTTTTCAAAAAAACAAGAATATTTTTACTAATGTAATAATAATCATAACAATCACAAGCATTTCTTTACAAAGTATGAAATACCATACATCCATTCGTTGCAGCTTTGTGTTCGTCTCTCGGTGCTTTACACGTTTATGGTCTGCAGTACACGATTAACCAAGTGCCACACAATACAAGCTGGTGTTAATAATATTGCTAAGGGATTCACGCAGCAAAGCTGTATAGCTATTATTATACAACAATCTACGTCCTACTAAAGTACCGGTATCATTCATTATTACGTACACCTATAAAGGGTGAAACTTTTTATAATACTAGGATGCATATTAGAATGCGTTGTTTATTCACCTTTCAATATCTTTCTTCTTTGAACAATATTCGAACAGTTAGTACACGTCGTTTCAAAACAACCGCCAGTTGTACTGAGAAAATTGAGTATAAATCGATTGTAGCTTCGATCGTGTTCCAGTGATCCATTAAAAAAAATGCTACTCATGACCGCTCGTCATTTATATACAAATCTCCGTTAATATTATGCAGTAAAGCCGCAGGCAAACATGTATTAAGGGATTGTCTACACGATGCCCTTTTCCTCGAGTGCAATCGCAGACACACGAGAGTAAAAGGGCATGTACAAAAATTTATGAAAAGGTCGCATGTACGCACGGGCGTTCTCGTGTCTCTAAGTTGCCTCATTGCGCAAATCAGTCTGCTGCTGACACCTTTCTTTGCTTGGGAGCTTACGCTGTGTTTATTGTGATGAAAAGGCAACAGAAAAAGAAAAGCCAAAAGTGACTGTCGGTAAGGAAGTACCTGAACAACAGAAGTAAGAGAAATACAAAGCGATGACAACATTCTCTTTGCAAATTTCAGAAGGAAGTCATATCGAGATTTTAGATTTTCTGCTTGACAAACTGCAGCGACAACGCTGCCAATTACATTTCGTTAGCAAGATAGCAGCGACTTATATACCAATTTGGAATATTCATTTAGCATTGTGATTTATCACAATACGGATTAATGGAATGTGTAATAAAAACAAAACAAAACATTTCTGTGATTATTCCTGAAACTGAGAAATACTTGATGGAGGTCCTTAGTCGTTTTGTGAATTCTCCAATTTTTAATGAAGATTCACAGATGTCAGCCATAGATTCCGAAAGTTATAACAATGTACAGCCCTACTGTGTCTGACACTTTCAATGTGTCATCTGTATTATATTTTATAAAAAAAGTTGTTTGCACAATAATCCATTAAATTTTGGGCATGCAGCCGCGCAAATAAAATTTCATCTACTGATATTTCGGCCGCGTATCGTCCGGCCATCTTCAGAGCGAGTTCCAAGACTGACGACAAGGTGCCAAGCGCGGCCTTATATGCTCCACCGCGGCGGTACTGCACATGCGGGTCACAGATGCTGCGCCGCCTGTGGCGAAGACGTACGGACATTCGATATGCTTATCGATGTTTAATCGGCGGCGGTGACACGGTGACGACTTCTCTGCAATTTAATTACTCCAAGAGCCGGATTCCATGCTTTGTCCAAATTAAAACCATTGTCTCTGTTTATTAAATTGTTGGCTAATTGCATTTCTATGGCTTCCTTGAATACAGATTCCCAAAAAGAAGAGGTGGATGTTAAAATCTTCACATCACTGTAATTCATGGAATGACCCGTATCAATACAATGTTCGGCCACAGCTGACTTGTCTGGTTGTAATAAGCGTGTGTATCTTCGGTGCTCCACACACCTCTCATGAACGGTGAGTGTTGTTTGACCTATGTATGACTGCTCACAATTTCCGCAAGGAATCTGGTACACACCCGCCTTACGAAGCAGTAAATCGTCCTTCACAGAGCCGAGTAAAGCCGCAATCTTCATGGGGGACCGGAAGATCACCTTAACACAGTGTTTCTCAAGAATACGGCCTATCTTTGAAGAAAGAGCACCCACATAAGGCAGAAACGCCCTAGATCTGAAGAAATTACTATCTTCTTCCCCATCGCATACCTTCTTTTTAGGTTTTGCATTGAATGCTCTACGAATTTGTTGCGGAGAATATCCATTCGATTTAAAAATACTCTTGAGGTATGTTAGCTCTCCTTGTAAATTGTCTTCATCGGATATACAGTGCGCCCGATGCACTAAGGTCTTAAGGAGCAAATTGACGGTGTTGCCATGGGAAGCCCCCTCTCCCCTCTGGTAGCTAATTTATTTATGGAAGACTTCGAGGACAAGGCATTGGACTCAGCATGTTTTAAACCTAAGGTCTTCTGGAGGTACGTGGACGACACATTCGTGGTATGGCCCCATGGTATGGATGAATTACATCGATTTCTTGAGCATTTGAATTCCATCCATGCTAGCATTAAATTTACTATGGAAATAGAAAAAGACGGCTGCCTCCCCTTTCTGGATGTTGTCGTTCGCCGTAAAAGTGATGGCACATTAGGACATGCCGTACATCGGAAACCAACGCACACAAATCTATACCTTCATGCCAGTAGCTGCCATCACCCTTCTCAGAGCATGGGTGTCCTTAAGACCTTAGTGCATCGGGTGCACTATATATCCGATGAAGACAATTTACAAGGAGAGCTAACATACCTCAAGAGTATTTTTAAATCGAATGGATATTCTCCGCAACAAATTCATAGAGCATTCGATGCAAAACCTAAAAAGAAGGTATGCGATGGGGAATAAGATAGTAATTTCTTCAGATCTAGGGCGTTTCTGCCTTATGTGGGTGCTCTTTCTTCAAAGATAGGCCGTATTCTTGAGAAACACTGTGTTAAGGTGATCTCCCGGCCCCCCATGAAGATTGCGGCTTTACTCGGCTCTGTGAAGGACGATTTACTGCTTCGTAAGGCGGGTGTGTACCAGATTCCTTGCGGAAATTGTGAGCAGTCATACATAGGTCAAACAACACGCACCGTTCATGAGAGGTGTGTGGAGCACCGAAGATACACACGCTTATTACAACCAGACAAGTCAGCTGTGGCCGAACATTGTATTGATACAGGTCATTCCATGAATTACAGTGATGTTAAGATTTTAACATCCACCTCTTCTTTTTGGGAATCTGTATTCAAGGAAGCCATAGAAATTCAATTAGCCAACAATTTAATAAACAGAGACAATGGTTTTAATTTGGACAAAGCATGGAATCCGGCTCTTGGAGTAATTAAATTGCAGAGAAGTCGTCACCGTGTCACCGCCGCCGATTAAACATCGATAAGCATATCGAATGTCCGTACGTCTTCCCCACAGGCGGCGCAGCATCTGTGACCCGCATGTGCAGTACCGCCGCGGTGGAGCATATAAGGCCGCGCTTGGCACCTTGTCGTCAGTCTTGGAACTCGCTCTGAAGATGGCCGGACGATACGCGGCCGAAATATCAGTAGAAGAAATTTTATTTGCGCGGCTGCATGCCCGAAATTTAATGTATTATTCATTACGCCGCGAGAAGTTGAAAATGCACATTGTTTGCACAAGTTTAATCATGAAAGATTAGGCTATATGTCTATTAATAGTTCAGAAATTTTGCAGATTTGTAAAACTAGAATAGGGTACGAGCATTTCGTGTTAGGCCTATACTATTAACAAAGTGATAGAAAAATATAAGGCAGAATTAGATAAGAGAGCCAGAGTGCACTGCATGGAGAAAAACACAGATGAATGTTACTGCAAAAGGACACTATCAAAGGAAACGCGTGTAAAATGTAAAACAGTGTTTCACCGTAGATTTGCGAAAACAGATCCGAAGAAAAAATTTTGCTGTGTTGAAGTGCTACAGTACGTCCCGAAATTAAGCCTACGAGAAAGAAGTAAAGAAGAAGTCATTTCGGTACTAACTAGGGATGTATAAATGTGGAAATACAAATACGAAAAGTTACAACTGTCCAAACAAAATGCGCCCTATTCACCAGGAAAGCCCAACAAACTGTAATGTAATTTCAGCAGACAAGGGGAACTACATTGTTAATAATCTCGAAAATAGCTCCGGTAAGATAAAGAACTCAGATATACAGCGACGAGTAAAAAGAAAACAGGATGTCTTAATTGATATTATGAAACATACTGAACTTTAAAACCGACACCAAAGAAATGACAAACAAAAATTTGATTCTCCAATTTTTAATGAAGATTCACAGGTGTCAGCCATAGATTCCGAAAGTTATAACAATGTACAGCCCTACTGTGTCTGAATACGAAAAAGTAACAGAAAGGTTATTGACCTTGTTGACAGTCATCGTCGTAGGAGTGCTACTCGGATCAATGACGTAGTGGTTGTAAAAGAAACAGCATTTCTTAAGCCTTGTGCTCCCACGCCTGAAATAAGAAAACTCGTCCACTTGCCTGAAATCAGTATTTTATCTCATAATGATTTTATTGCGTTACTTGAAGGGGTAACTGTATTTAAAAATGAAACCTCAAAAGCCACAGAGAATTAAAAAAAGTGTTTAGGACACTTGACTCATACAAATGTTCTGTTAATGACTATTCCACACCAATGACCTACCTCTCCGGTTGTGTGTATAAAAAGAGATAAGTGCTGCAAACATACTGCTCTCGAAAATATGCACACAATATGAAAACGTAGAAGCTGTTGATCTCAGTGGTGTAGCATGTACACTCCTGGAAATTGAAATAAGAACACCGTGAATTCATTGTCCCAGGAAGGGGAAACTTTATTGACACATTCCTGGGGTCAGATACATCACATGATCACACTGACAGAACCACAGGCACATAGACACAGGCAACAGAGCATGCACAATGTCGGCACTAGTACAGTGTATATCCACCTTTCGCAGCAATGCAGGCTGCTATTCTCCCATGGAGACGATCGTAGAGATGCTGGATGTAGTCCTGTGGAACGGCTTGCCATGCCATTTCCACCTGGCGCCTCAGTTGGACCAGCGTTCGTGCTGGACGTGCAGACCGCGTCAGACGACGCTTCATCCAGTCCCAAACATGCTCAATGGGGGACAGATCCGGAGATCTTGCTGGCCAGGGTAGTTGACTTACACCTTCTAGAGCACGTTGATTGGCACGGGATACATGCGAACGTGCATTGTCCTGTTGGAACAGCAAGTTCCCTTGCCGGTCTAGGAATGGTAGAACGATGGGTTCGATGACGGTTTGGATGTACCGTGCACTATTCAGTGTCCCCTCGACGATCACCAGTGGTGTACGGCCAGTGTAGGAGATCGCTCCCCACACCATGATGCCGGGTGTTGGCCCTGTGTGCCTCGGTCGTATGCAGTCCTGATTGTGGCGCTCACCTGCACGGCGCCAAACACGCATACGACCATCATTGGCACCAAGGCAGAAGCGACTCTCATCGCTGAAGACGACACGTCTCCATTCGTCCCTCCATTCACGCCTGTCGCGACACCACTGGAGGCGGGCTGCACGATGTTGGGGCGTGAGCGGAAGACGGCCTAACGGTGTGCGGGACCGTAGCCCAGCTTCATGGAGACGGTTGCGAATGGTCCTCGCCGATACCCCAGGAGCAACAGTGTCCCTAATTTGCTTGGAAGTGGCGGTGCGGTCCCCTACGGCACTGCGTAGGATCCTACGGTCTTGGCGTGCATCCGTGCGTCGCTGCGGTCCGGTCCCAGGTCGACGGGCACGTGCACCTTCCGCCGACCACTGGCGACAACATCGATGTACTGTGGAGACCTCACGCCCCACGTGTTGAGCAATTCGGCGGTACGTCCACCCGGCCTCCCGCATGCCCACTATACGCCCTCGCTCAAAGTCCGTCAACTGCACATACGGTTCACGTCCACGCTGTCGCGGCATGCTACCAGTGTTAAAGACTGCGATGGAGCTCCGTATGCCACGGCAAACTGGCTGACACTGACGGCGGCGGTGCACAAATGCTGCGCAGCTAGCGCCATTCCCCGCGGTTCCTGGTGTGTCCGCTGTGCCGTGCGTGTGATCATTGCTTGTACAGCCCTCTCGCAGTGTCCAGAGCAAGTATGGTGGGTCTGACACACCGGTGTCAATGTGTTCTTTTTTCCATTTCCCGGAGTGTATATTCCACACTACATATGGACTAAGCTTAAACGGGCTAGGGAAGTAGCTTGTGGTGGAAAAAAATAAGCAGATGTCTTGTCAAGAAACTGGAGATAAGGTATACAATATCAAAGACAACAGATAATCTTCACATCTTCTCCGTTCATCAAAAGCTCAAACATCGCCCTCTTATGCACAAGTGGTCCACAGCTCATTGGGAGAAAAGATTCGGACTCTCAACGACTCGGAAGAAGACTCCAGGCTTCCATAAAGCATACAACTTACCAGGCAAGAATGAGGTTAATGCTGTAATAAAAATGCCCGTTAGGGAACTCTAATGTTAATGTAAAAAACAGTACTGGTGATCAAATGCCACAAAGGTCTTTCTGTTTTTCTGTTGTTTTTTTTTTTTTCATCAAAGTATTCGGTCAATAACAAACGAAATTTTAGTTGTAGAGATTTTGCCTAATACAGAACTCTACTTTATCAGTGTTCTGTGCCTTAGAGAGTACTGGATAAATATTGACCAGATTCTCTTTAGCTCACACACTAGCAAATTATTTCTGTAGGAACAGTTATAAAAATGGAGGTACTGTAATTTTCATCAAGCAAGATCTAAAATGTAAATCTATTAATAAGTTCCGGCATCTCAATGCAGAAAGGGACTTTGAGCCGGCACTCATTGAAGTCAGGGAGGCAAATACAGTTGTTGCATGTATTTATCGTTCCTCAAATGGAAATTCTGAATCATTCCTAAATAAGTTTGAATATGTACAGTACTAAACAGGCTCCATTTTGACGAGAAATCGTTAATGCTGTGTGGGGACTTCAACATTGATTTTCCTGAAATCAGCAGAGGAAAAGAACTACTGCTTAACCACACAGATACTTTCAACTTAAAACAGACTATAACATCCCCAACAACAATCACAGAAACTACTGCCGCTGCCCTGGATCAGATATCTGTGAACACAAACTGTGGCGCAAAATATGTAAGTATAAGTGTCAGTGATCATGAAGCTCAAGTTGTTACCCTCCAAAGCTACTTGATGCCCACCCACAAGTACAAAAGAACTGCAACAGCAATACGTTTCATTACACATAATATTGAAACATTCAGTCCCCTACTGTCAGGAGAAAGATGAGGAGAAGTTTTACAATTAGATGACACCAACAAAAAGTTCAAGAAATTCTATAGCATCTTCAGTGACTACTTTGAAATTGCATTCCCTCTCAAAACACAAGTAAAAAGTGGCACAATTCCAAAAGTAAAGATATGGATGACAATAGGTTTCAAAATCTCAAGTGTGAGGAAGAGAGAATTACGGAGATGCAGGAAAATTAATAACATACCACCACTTCTGAACAACTACATTCAGAATACCTTGAAATCTGCAAAAGACTGATATGCCAGCCAAAAAAAGGGCCAATGATAAGTTTGTAACAGAGTCAGAAAATAAAAGCCAAGCAGTATGGACAGTAACAAAGAACGAAGCAAATAAAGCGTCTCCTAAAATGAAAATATTGCTCTGAACCATGAGAACAAGAGTGAAACTGATCCCCAACACATCACAAATCTTTTCAGTTGCTACTATACACATACCAAAAATGATTTAGTACTAATTGACCAAACAAATAGTAGAAAGAAACAGAAAAACAAAGTGCAGTCGTGTTCCTCTTCAGTCTATGTTTGTGGAACAGCTCCAGATGATATCACCCATGTTGCATCTGCTCTTAAGAAAACGTCATCAGGAATTGGTGGTATTCCTGATTGCAACATAAAGCAATATATTACAAACATTTTACTGCTTCTTGCAGATATAGTCAATTCGTCTTTCCTGACAGGCTCATTTCCAGACTGTTTAAAAACTGGTGGCTCCTACTCATAAGGAAGGAGACAAGTTAAATTGAAAAATTAGAGACCAATTGGCTTATTATCAGGCTATAGTAAAATCATAGAAAGAGTAATGTATAATAGGTTAATGAAATTTTTTGAGAAAAACAAAATTCTCACTGATACTCACCATGTAATTAGGAAAAATAAATCAACAACTGGTGCCATTTATTGTTTGTTTCTTTTGTTTTATTTCAGGCGCAAAAACAACTAGTGTCATACGCATCAATGACAGAATTGTATAACACAAAGACAAAGAGAGGAGTTAAAAACGACTACACGTTAATCCCAATTGACGGAAGAGAAGGCACCTACAAACAAGGACGTGGAGAAAGGTCTCTAAAATACGCCATAGAGAAACAGAGGTCCTGAACTAAAAATTTAATGGCCTTCGCCATATTGCTGCGACGAATAAAAAGTAAAACGTGGTCGACACAGCCCGCGCGTCGTTTGCTAAAATGGCCGGTAACTCAGATGGCAAACATAAACGAGAATGTAAGTGGTTAAAAAAAAGGGTTTTCCGTCAGGAAATGGCGTGCCGTCAAAGTTTTTTGCGCAGTGAGCACCTCTTAACAAATGGTGACGGCTAAAAACACAGTGCCCGATGCGCAACCTAGCTAAGATGATCTCCTCAAAACGAGTGAGCAGAGAGGAGGTCGTCCAAACCACTGGGAGAGCCTTAATAACTTGGAGATTGTTCCCATGAAGGGAGGACCCGTGTTGATGCCAAAGTGACACTACCTGCTTACAGACAGCAACATAGAGATCATCGGAGGGAATGTAAGAACTAGCGATCTGAGGTACGAGGACTGCAACCTTGGCAGCAGCGTCAGCGGCCTCGTTCCATCAGATTGACGTGCCCAGGAACCCACATAAACATCACAGTGGCTCCATTAAGAGTAAGTAAGTGACAGCTTTCCTGGACCCGTTGCACTGAGGGATGGACAATGTACAGCACACACGGGCTCTGAAGGGCACTGAGAGAGTCGAAGCAAGTGACAATTGAAAAGCCTGTGTCGCCGGATGTTCTGCATGGCCTGATACAGGGCGAAGAGCTCTGCTGTAAATACTGAGCAGTGTTCCGAAAGCCAGTACCGAAAAACGTCGGTGCCAATGACGGAGGCACACCCGACAACTATCTCGAAGTTCGTGCAAAGGTCGTGAAACTGAAGGCGATAGAATGAGGCTGTAGTAGTGTCCTTAGGAAGCAAATGAAGGCCAAGGTGAACATGGGCCGCCGCATGAAGCCAAGGTGGTGAAGAGTTCAAACTCATGGGGAAAGTTGCAGGTAGCTTGAAGTTAAGCTGGCTAAGCAAGAGCCAAAAGCAAACTCCAGGAAGTAACAGAGAAGAAGGACACACCCCCTACTGGCGATCAAAGGAGTGATCGAAGAAGGAGGCATACGATGGGTGGCCATGCATGGCAGACAAATAGCATGCATATCTGCTGAGGAGAAAATCACAGCCTTAGGACAATGGTAGTTTGGCGGCTTCTGCTTACAGACTCTCAACCGGTCTAGTGTAAAAGGTGCCAGTGGTCAAACGGATGCCACGGTGGTGGATAGTACTGAGATGGCGTAAGAGAGACGGATGTGCAGATGCATAAACGAAACACCCATAGTCTAGTTTCGAATGGACAAGGGAGAGTTACAAACAGAGGTAGATGGTTCTACCTAATCTCCAGGAAGTACCACTGTGGACATATAGGGCACTGACAGCCTGCGTACAGTGGGCTGCCAGGTAAGACAAGTGGGAGGACAAAAAAGTTTCCTATCGAGCATGAGTGCCAGGAATTTCGTAATTTCAACGAACGGAAGAGCGACAGGCTCAGGATGTAAAGATGGTGGAAGAAATCAACTGCGAATCCAGAAATTCATACAAACGGTTTTGTCAGTGGAAAAGCGAAAGCAATTGTCGATGCTGTATGAGTAAAGACGATCGAGACATAGCTGAAGACGCCGCTCAAGCAGATAACTCTGTGGAGAAATAGACAGCGAAATCATCAACTAAAAGGGAGCAGGAGATGCTCGGCAGGAGATGGCCATAATATGGTTAACAACGATAGCAAAGAGGGCGACACTCAGGAAAGAGCTCTGAGGCACACCGTTTTCCTGGATAAAGTTATCTGAAAAGGCAGAACCCACACATACCTTGAAAACTTGGTCTTTCAAGAATTCCTGAAGGAAATGGGGCATACTGCCATGGAAGCCCCTAGTGTACAGAGTATGAAGGATACAAGTCCTCTAGTAGGTGTCATAGGCTTTCTCCAAATCGAAAAACACGGCCACAGTCTGGAAATTCCGCAGAAAACCATTCATGACATGGGTTGACAAAGTGACGAGATGGTCAACTGCAGAATGGCACACTCGAAATCCACACTGTGCAGTGGTCATAAATTGCGAGACTCGAGCCACCATACGAGCCGGGCATGAATCATATGTTCCATCACCTTGCAAACATAGCTGGTGAGAGAAATGTGGTGGTAGATAGAAGGAAGGTGTTTGTCCTTACCGGGCTTGGGTATGGATACAATGTTCGCAAAATGGTGGCCCAAAGTGTTGAAGATAGCAAGAGGGTCCACAATGACATCGTCTGCTACTGTCAGGTCGGAAATTGGGGAATGGATTCGTCCCAGAGAGCTGTCGGAGGTTGGCCCATACGACCGAGAGGGAGTGAAACTATTAAAAGAACTAATGAATGAAATCCATCAAGCTTTTTTGCTATCCCGAAGGACGCCACGACACTGTGCACGCAACTGTTTATAATGAATGCAGTTTTCCATCGTAGGATGACAGTTAATAACGCAGAGAGCACGTCTCCACGCGCGAATTGCGTCGCAGCATGCCTAAGTCCACCAAGGGAACAGGACACAGTATGGTAAAGTGCGAGGAATGTAACATTCTGTGGCAGTTAGGATAACGTTTGTAAGATATTCTACCTTGTCATGACAAGTGGGGAAATGTTGTTCATAGAAGGTTGCAAGGGAGGAGTAAAGCCTCCAGTCGGCCTTAGTAAGATGCAATTTGGGGTAGGAGTCAGCAAACGGACAGCACAAGGGACATGGTCGCTCGAGTATGTGTCAGAGAGAATGGACCACTCGAGACGATGGGCAAGTTGGACAGTGCCGGAGGATAGGTCCAAACTGGAATAGGTATGCGTGAAGTCTGAAAGGAACATGGGTGCTCCAGTATTAAGACAGAGGAGGTTAAGTTGATTGAGAAGATCAGCCAAGCTGCCACTTCTCAGACAGGTTCTGGGAGAAGCTCAGAGGGGATGGTATGTATTAAAGTCACCGAGTAGCAGAAAGGGGTGGGGTAGCTGCCCAGTAAGCTGGAGGAAGTCTGCCCTGGTGGTATCGAATAACGGATAATGGAGGGATGTAAACAGTACAAAGGGAAAAGATCAAGTGAGGAAGGAGAAGGTGAACTGCTACAGCTTGAAGGCGGGTATCAGAGCATATGAGCAGCATGACTCCCCCTTGAGGTGGAATGCCGTCCTTGTGGGGAAGGTCAAAATGGACCTGGAAGAAATGCGAGATCTCAAAGCAGTCGTGGGGACACAATTTTGTTTCCTGGAGGCAGCGGACAAGCGGACACTGCGATTATAAGAGCAGCCGTAAATCCTCTTTATTTGATCGAAGGCCATGAACGTTCTATTGAAGGAGAGTCGTAATGAGGGAAGACCAGGAGGGAAAAGTTGAAGGCATGCCACCTCGGCGGCTGCCGAGCGCCGGCCTTCAAAGACTCACTACTATAGGGTGCAGAGACTGCAGTATCCTGCTTCATTAGATATACAGGGGTGTTGGCTTTCTCTTTCTGTTGATCTGCACAGGCCAGGGTAAAAATCGGTTGGTGGCGCTCACTGGCGACACAGACGTCGGCTGGGTGAGGGTGTCATGAGGCAACACTGCCGAAGAGGATCTCCGAGTCAGCGAAGGAGAAGACCGTTTGCCTTTGTTTGACTTCTTGGAGCCTTTCTGGGTTGCAGGGGAAGACTCAGATGTTTGTGGCCAGAGGGACGAGGGAAGTCTAAGCAGGAGTATTCCTTCTGCCGGTTGTGTAACAGGTGACTTCATCCCAGGAGGCGAGTGTTTGGTGGCTTGTTACACAGCTGGATGAGGAGACGGCAATGCTGCCATGAGACTGAGCGATTTCACAACCGCTGTGCTGAATCTGAGGTCGTATGTCTGTGTGGCCATGTCCTTCATGGAGTGAGATGTAGCAAGAACAGTATTGTAAGTCCCAGATGGTAGGGTTTTCGACTAGACAGTAACTCCTGAATGAGTGGGTAAGGCTCTTTATCCTTTACCCAGATCTCCTGGACAAACTACTCATCGAGATACACGGGAGAGTCTCGAGAGGAGGCGGCATGGTCGTCATTGTATTTGATTCAGCAGAGAGAGGGAGGCAGACAATTGCTCTCGTGCACATCCTTACCAGAGGCTACATATTTGGCTGGGTATTGACAAGACATTCGAGTGTGGTTGAAATGATGGCAATGGAAGCAGTGCATCGCGTTGGGAATGTATGGTCGGACTGCGATAACTTCATAGCCTGCCAGAAACACCACTCTATCAAAGGTGAGAAAAAGAGCACGTGGGGGCACTAAGGATGCATCTACCTTTTTCTTCACCTGATGGATGACAATGACACCTTGATCAGAGTGGTACGTATGGATTCTGCCTCAGTCAGACCATCGAGCAGTCTAGAGAAAATAACACAATGGGAAGAATACAATGGGCCTTGACAAGAACAGGATAGCAATGGAGAAACGAAGGGGCAAGCAATTATTGTGCTTGAGAGTCAGAAGTATTCTCCAAAAGCTAAGTGCCACTATGTAAACGAGAGCAGAATTTCACAGGGCTGGCAACTGCGTCAACACCTTTCTGAATAAGAAATTTTGCAAAGGACTGACTGTCTTCAGTACATGAAGCCATGTGGACCCATGGTGCTGCTGGGAGGGTCTTTGAATTGGGAGCTTCATTCGGTTTACGTTTGGTAGGCGTGGACTGTGATGATGATGATTGGCTCATTGCGAGAACATCCCCCATGATTGCCTGTGTCTCCGATGGCGCGCTGCTTGCAACTGGGGGCCTACCCACAGAGGGGGCTCACCCACCTAAGGTGATTGTTCACAGCTCAGGTCACGCCTCCCGAACACCTGACAGAAGAACCAATCAGCAATTTGGGAAGGTAGCAGCTCAGATAGTCATCCTTCCCTGGGCCTGGCCCATATCAGGGGGTACGTGCTAGCTCTACTTGTCGACCTGGGGCTGGGAATAATGCGTTACCCAGTCATCTGTTATGCATCAGACGCAAGGACCGGCCTTCACGAGTGCACAAGGAGGAAGAATAAAAAGAGGAGCCTTAAATGCCGAAGCAGAGGAGGGGTAGGAAAAGGCGAATGAAGAAAGGGAAAAGGGAATGAAAAACAGTGATGAGACTATTCTTATGTCAGTTACTCAGTTACTGAAAATGCGAGACACATTCCCAAAAACACTCCAGACATGTTCCCCAACGGAGGGGAAAAGAAATAGCAAGAGGATAGATAAGTAGCACGGAAGGGAAAAGATGCTGCAAAGGCTGGGGCCCTGTGGCACCCAATCATGAACCCACCAAAGAGCGGCGAGCCCACTTGGGGGCGGTGCCATTTATGATTTTATACACAACGCCCAGCAAACAGTAGACAAAAAAGGAAGTGCCATTGGCATTTTTTTAGACTTCAATAAAGCCTTTGACATACTGCTGAACAAGCTCCAAGCATATGGCATTAGAGGCATTTGCACTAAATTGTTCATACTGTACTTGACAAACGCGCAACAGTAAATTCAAATGAAACATGAACTAAAGGAAAGTACTAGGATACGTTTCTCAGACGCACAAACGATGAAACAAAAAAAAAAAAAAAAATAGAGGAGTGTCTCTGAGATCCATTCTTGGGCCAGTTGTCTTTCTCCTCTATGTAAACGATTTAGAACCAAACATTGAGTCAAAACCAAATACTTTATTTGCAGATGACACAAGCATCCTTATTACAAGGAACATCCCAAGTCAGCTATAAGCAGCTGTAAATAAAACTACAGCACAGCTAAATAGATGGTTTGAAGGAAATAAACTACTGATAAACACCAAGAAAAACAACCTTCCTAAATTTCTGTTTAAAAGGTGATGCACGCAACACTATGTAACAATAAACTCCAAGAAAATTCTCTCTTCTATGGAAACAAAGTTTTCAGGCATATGGTTTCAAAATAACTTCAAATGGCAGACTCAGTTAAACAAAATAAATGGAACACTAAATAAAATATGTTATGGTTCACTGTTACTCTCTGTTAAAGCAAGTTTTATCACTATGTGAACTGCCAACTTTGCTCATTTTCTACTGTACATAATTATATTCTGAGGTAATACACACGCTAGTTCACTCATTCTCGTAACCCAGACGAGAACTAAGAGCAATGTAACATGCTTGACAAACAGGTTCTTGCAAACCCCTCTTTCAAAAGCATCAATCCTCCCACTTTCCAGTATGCACATACTAGCAATCAGTAAATATATTAGAATGAATTTGAAAGACATAAATGAAAATTTGCACAAGACAAAAGGAAAAGCTTCATGTCTAGTTAGTGACCACATCAGCCTACAAAACTTCCCCAGTAAACAGTGGTATACAAATTAACAATAGTCTTCCACATAAGGTAAAAATCACATCATCATTCACTCTTTTGTAAAGCCCTTAGAGCATTATTATTAGAACATTGCTTGTATTCAATAGCATAATTTTTAGAACATTTGAGATACAAGATACCTGAAACAAGACAGTGCAGTTACTGCAAGCTCTTTTGTCGATTAAGCTAAAATTTATGTATCTACTGAAATAATACTGTAGTTTTATTGTGTTAAGCTGTGTTACTGTTTTGTTTTGTGTTTTCCACAAACTGGAAAGGTTTTTTTGGATGAATAAACAAATAAATAAATGAATAAACGAAAAAATCCTGAGACTAGACGAATTTGGCAAATTCATAGACACCAGAATCCACTAGAATGCAGGTTGTGTTCTCCAATTTTGTACTTTTTGCATCATCAAAGCACATCCTTTTTGTTTCTAGTAATCTGTTGATGAGTTACATATATTCCATTATTTCTTTTGTTCAGATGTCAGGCTTCTCAGTTTTTGTGCTATTAAATAGCCATAGCATGAATATTCATCCACAGTTTTCACGTACACTTTCCGTAAATTTCTGGCTTATTCTTCTCTGTTTTCCTACTTCAGAACTTTCGGTATCTTATTCTTTGCATTATTACGATTGGAGACGTTTTGTCTAATATTAGTCGACCACACAATTGTTGCACCTGGGAGTGAGGGCGCGTAAGTCGACTAACGTGTTTACCTGTGTGACTGAAGCCCATCAAAACGTGCTCTGCTGTTCTAACACCAACAACTTTTTCTTGAAGCTTTTTGTACTTCGATAACATATGCGACAGATAAAAAAATTTGTATTGTTTTTGTTCATTGTAATGTTACCACGTGGTTCCAATAATGACCCTGAAAGTGCAAGTGCAATAATGTCATGGGCTGGGTAGTACCTTATGCTCATGGCACACATCTCAAATTACTATTCAAATAATCTTTAGAAGCGGCATTCCATACGATTTTTCTTTGTCTATAATCATGTATCAATTTAAGCATGCTCCCTTTGGAGTCAACAGAGATTATTGCACATAATTCCCTTCACAGCATAACCTCAGCACACTATACAATCAAACATACATTGGCCCTAGCTGCCTGTCGTCTGCTAAAAACGCGAAGACTCCATACCAAATGTGCAAAGTAATGCTCTTTATGCAAAGCCCCTGTTTCCAAGAAATTAAGCATGCACAACTGTGCTGTCAGAAATTGATGGGCATGTACAAAGTTAAAAACAAAAAGGCACCATGTGGATATACCTTGAAGATTGTGGTAGCGCAACCAATTTTTGATATGATGTGGAAGAATTAGTCTGTAAATGTAAGAAATAGGAGAAAAAAGAAATGTAACCACATTAGATGATTTGTTGAGAAAGTTCTGCATCGAATTTGGTTATTATTATTCCATAACTTCAAAAAAAAGCAACTAAATGATAATCTTTATCTCTATATGTTACACTATTTAGAAAATAAAACTGTATTTATATTTTAATAATGCTCATTGACCAAAGATTAAAACTTTTTTTTATAAAAATGAGCTAAAACTGGAACTTTTGGTTCAGAGAAGTAATGAATGTTATCTGTAGATCAAAGTAGTGAATTGTAGTGTTAAGTTTGAAAAGTTTTCTAACTATAGAATTATTTTCCTTTTCCACAGAGTTTCTGAAAAATCCACAGTCTTAAATTAAGCATTGATTACGTACAATGAAATGAATCTTTGATTAAATATGGAACTTAATTCTATTTTGTCATTCATTCATACATCACATTCTACACATTACAACATCAGAAGTGTGGTGAAGCTCTTCCAGAAAAACTAAAAATGCCAAAGGGAAAGCCTCTGTTCAAGAAGGGTGGCAAGACAAATGAAAAGAACTGCAGATCAATATCTCACTTGTCTGGATTTTGTAAAATACTGAAAAAAGTATTTTACAGAAGACTTATTTATTCCTAGAGAAAAATAGTTTTGTGACAAATATTCAGCATGGATTCAGAAAACACAAGTTGATAAGAAATTGCCAGCTTAGATTTTGTTAATAAAGCTTTGACAGTAATAGACCAGAAGGCGATATTTCTGGACCTCAAAAACATCTTTGATGTGACAGATCACAACTTACTGCTTCAAAAATTGGAAAATGTAGGAATTAGGCGTTGGCACATGAATGGGCGACATCATACCTGCAAATCAGAGAGCAGGTAGTATAAACCTCACATAAGGAAGAAAACATCAGGAAGAAAACAATCTAAATGGAATGAAATTAAGTATGATGTACTCCAAGGTCCTTTTTTGGACCCAGTGTTGTTCTTTGTATCTACCAATGACTTGGGACAGTTACAGTTCAACTTTTTTGTTCAAGAGTCAACACTGATACTGAGGGGCAGCATCTTGGACCACATATTCACTAATCTTGTTAATGACTGGTAACCTACATAAATATGTTTTAAACCCCATCCCCACCCCCCACCCCCACCCACGCCACAACAGACAGGCAATAAGTTGGTTGCTGGCCCCCAAGTAGCAATCGTTAGAACTCAGACTGTTTGGAACACTATGTGTCGACTTTCTCTGTTTCAGAATGATTCGACCTCTGACACCTATAATTCCATCACAAAGTGTCTTGTTATGTGAGCAGATGATTGACAGATAACAGTTATTGTAGCTATATTTAAATGCGTTATGCAATTTGCAACGATTGTTAGCAGGCAGACGCAGGTGGAAATTGTTACAGGTAATGGAGCATTTAAGAGCAAATTCCTGGTCATGGATTATTTGTCAGTTAGTTGCATTTTAGGCATTGGGTTCCTGCAAGAGGGGGACGTAAAAATAGACCTCTCTGGTGGTAAATGTTTTGTGAGAATTGTTGGCAGGGAATTAGTTCTGAACTTAATCTAAGCGAAAACTAAACATGGTAAATTTTGTGCGAGGGTAAAGATTAAATTTTTAGTTTTTTAGGTACCACATATACGCAGCTTCCTAACTACACAAGCCAATGATACTAAGTGTACAGTAAGTTTTAATACTCATCATGATATGGAATCATTATTACAGGGCAAGATCTCAGAATCTGATTACATAAGTGCGGTTCAAGGAAGTGAACTTAATAGATTACTACTTAAATACTTGCATGTATTCTCCAAAAAACTAGATACAATTAAGAGTTACGAGTATCACATGCAAGTTAAATCACATAAAACGGATTATCGTTCTACCTACTCATTTCCCTGGACCAAAAGAGAGGCAGTGGACAAAGAAATCGGAAGTTATTTGCTTGCTTATCCTGAATCAGACAATACGAGGGTTTTATCCTCATCAGGACAGAAAAAGAAATATACTGTAAATATGAGACTTTTCTCATGTTCATGCTTTCTTCTGTAGTATTAATATGTACAAATTTTATGCTTATTTTGTACGGTTTTGTTAGCAGTGTGAGTTATTTACTTTACTGGATAATTTCCAATGATCATCACGATACGCTAATGTACAAGTCTTACGAACAATAACGTTTCCTGTAATGAAAAACTCCGAACAGTTACCTACAAGCATTTCAACTAAAGTGGATTTTTATTGAATATTGATCTCATGTACAGGTGTGCATACGGAGCTCAACATTCAAGCGCTTTTCTGGCCCCGCTGCCAGTCTTAAATAACTTATCCATGCGTCGTGAGTAATACTCATTAAATGACTAGTACGACTGAGTGAAATAATATTTAATTTTGTGCATTTTCAACTTCTCGCGGCGTAAAGAATAGTCCACTAACTTTCGGGCATGCAGCCGCGCGAATAGAATTTCCTCCACTGATATTTCGGCCGCGTATCATCCGGCCATCCTCAGAGTGAATCACAAGGCTGACGACAAGATGCCAAGCGCACCCTATATGCTGGTCACAGATGCTGGTCGGCGGCAGAAAAATACGCTTACAAAAAAAGTTCAAATGTGTGTGAAATCTTATGGGACTTAACTGCCAAGGTCATCAGTCCCTAAACTTACACACTACTTAACTTAAATTATCCTAAGGACAAACACACACACTCATGCCCAAGGGAGGCCTCGAAACTCCGCCGGGACCAGCCGCAGAGTCCATGACTGCAGCGCCTTTGAGCGCTCGGCTAATCGCGCGCGGCAAATACGCTTACACATGCGCCGCCTGCGGCGAAGGCGTACAGACATTCGAGTCGCTTATCGACGTATGTTCGTCGGCGATGATACGACGACGACTTCTCCGCAGTTTAATTACGCCAGGAGTCGGATTCCATGCTTTGTCCTAATTAAAACCATTATCTCCATTTATTAAGTTATTAGCTAATCTAATCACTATAGCTTCCTTGAAGACAGATTCCCAAAAGGAAGAGGTGGATGTTAAAATCTTCACACCACTTTAATTCATGTAATGCCCTGTATCAGTACAATGTTCGGCCACAGCTGACTTGTCTGGCTGTGATAAGCGTGTGTATCTTCGATGCTCCACACATCTCTCATGAACGGTGCATGTTGTTTGACTTATGAATGACTTCTCACAATTTCCACAAGGAACCTCCCTCCGATACACATCCGCTTTACGAAGCAGCAAATCGTCCTCTACAGAGCCGAGTAAAGCTGCAATCTTCGTGGAGGGGAGGGGGGGGGGTGGAAGATCACCTCAACACAGTGTTTCTCAAGAATACGGCCTATCTTCGAGGAAAGAGCATCCACATAGGGCAAAACCGCACTTGATCTGAAAGAATTGCTATCTTCTTCCCCATCGCATACCTGCATTCTAGGTTTTGCATTGAATGCTCTACGAATTTGTTGCGGAGAAAATCCATTCGCTTTAAAAATGCTCTTGAGGTTCTTGAAAATTATCTTTATCGGATATACAGTGCGCCCAATGCATTAAGGTCTGTGAAGGGTGATGGCAGCTACTGGTATGCAGACATAGAGTTGTGTGTGTTGGTTTCCGATATACGGCGTGTCCTAATGTGCCATCAACTTTACGGCGAACGACAACATCCAAAAAGGGGAAGCAGCCGTCTTTTTCTATTTCCATAGTAAATCTGATGCTAGTATGGACAGAATTCAAACGCTCAAGAAATCGATGTAATTCATCCATCCCGTGCGGCCATACCACAAATGTGTCGTCCACGTACCTCCAGAAGTCTTTCATGCTGCCAGAGGGCAGAGGGGGCTTCCCATAGCAACGCCATCAATCTGCTCATAAAATTCACCATTAAACTGAAAATAAGAAGATAAAAGCACATGTTCAAATAAGGCCGTAATGTTGGCCGATAAGAGATAAAGAGTCCTTTAAAGGTATCTTGGTATATAATAATACCAGATCAAAACTAACAAGCACATTCGTACAATTTAGCCTGACATTGCTAAATCTCTGAATAAAATCCATAGAATTAAATATGTGGTAACTACATTTTCCTACCAATGGTTTTAATAAAGAAGCTAAATATTTGGCAGAAAAATACGTTGGTGAACCAATAGTGGTTTATAGTCCTCATAGACAAGTGCTCTAGACGTTCATCCTTATCCACCTTGTGAACTTTAGGAAGCCCATAAAATCACGGTGGTACTGCACCTCTCAATTTTAAACTTCTTATGACTTCCTTTGGTGGTAATTAAGCGTTCAGTAAGGCAGCAGTTCTTATTGTCACCTTGTTGGTAGGATCTTGGTTAGTCTTCCGGTATGCACCAGAACTAAGTAGACCACATATCTTTTCCTTGTAGACTTCCTGAGGCAAAAGGGCGGTAACACTACCTTTATCAGCACGAAGGACGACTATGGCAGTATCCTCATGCAGCATTCGTATCGCACATCTTTCTTCCTTGGAACATTACTTCTTTGTGGACGATGTTTCGTAATTGCTCGACAAGTTTCGCGTCTGATTTCTTCAGCAGACTCCTCTGATAGAGGTCGGACAGCTTCTTCAATGGCGCTGATGAAAGATGATATCGGCAAAGTGTTTGGAGTAGGGTCAAAATTTAACCCTTTACTTAAGAATCTGTCTTTAAGGAAACAACAGAGATTAGATTAGCTAATAATTTAATAAATAGAGATAATGGTTTTAATTTGGACAAAGCATGGAATCCAGGCTCTTGCTGTAATTAAAATGCAGAGAAGTCGTCGTGGTATCACCTCCGACGAACATACATCGATAAGCGACTCGAATGTCTGTACGCCTTCGCCACAGGCGACGCATGTGTAGGCGTATTTCTTCGCCGCCGACCAGCATCAGTGACCAGCATGCGCAGTACCGCCGCGGTGTAGCATATAAGGCCGCGCTTGGCATCTTGTCGTCAGTCTTGTGGCTCATTTTGAGGATGGCCGAACGATACGCGGCCGAAATATCAGTGGAGGAAATTCTATTTGCGCGGGTGCATGCCCGAATTTTAATGGACTAATATTTAATTTTATTTTGCACAATTATCTATGTAGTGCAGCGGTGCGTGAACTTTGTAATTATTACGGAGATAAAAAAAATACACAAAGACAATAAAAAAGTACTATATAAAGCTGTGTACTAATGAGGAAGGTCTCTTGCTCTTGCTCTCTTGTTCTCTTATTGTCGTATGCTTCTGTCTCTCTTTTCATTGCCGACATGAGATTGTAATTGTGTTGTATTAATTTACGTAAGTGTCATGAAAGCTGATTTAGAATTAACAAATCTAAAAAAATTATCTTACTCGTGTAGGATACGTTATTTAATCGTCCTTTGAAGGAAACGTTTGTACTGCAGTACACCACCAGCCACAAACAAGAGGATTGCCATGCGCCACCGCCTCCGGCAGACATTCATGGTCCGAAGATGATCTGATAACAAGATCGAAACCGGTCGCCATTAAAAAAGTTAAGCGATCAAGACTGCGTCTAAGTTATTTATAATAATTACAGTTCGCTGGTTTCCTATATAAGAACCATGTTCTTTAAAACGTTCTTATGGCGTCTTCTTTGCAATTGTTGTGTATTCTTCATTGTAATCGGTTGTTCATCTAAATAAGTTGAACAGCCTTCCATCGTTTTCTTGTTCCGTCCAATGAGTGTTCAGGGATTGTTTCGCAGTTGTCGAATTTCGTATGGTCTGATAACAGTTTCCACTATTCTGCACATTGAGTTACAGAACTGCGTTTCTTCTTCTTCCTGTGGTGAATCTAAGCCCCCGCTCGTCCTCGCCGTAATATGTCCCCCTCCGTTCCGGTTCGGTGGACATCCATTATCTCTTCATATGCTGCTTTGTATAGTTCGTGATAAAAGTGCCACGTATCGAACACTTCGCAAAACCATTGTCATAACGCTTTTGTGTGGCTTTCATATGAATAAAGCTCACTTCATGGTACATGTTGATTGTATCCAGGATGCGCTGTAGTTCTCCAAGCTTTTCCACAGAGGAGTTATCCTCTAGGAACGTTGCTTCCACCAAGGGCTCTTCTTTCGTCATCTCGTAGCTGACGAACCAGGCACTCATACTCAGTGTCCCTTCCTCTCACGCCTAACCGCTGTCCTTTCTTATCGTCGATCTGGCAGCAATGATGCTGCACCTTGTCTGCTGACTTCATATCTAATACAATGTTTCTCTCTTAAATTACATTAAAACTTTACAAACAATAAACTTCTTACATTACGCTAAAACTTTACAAACAAGAAACTTCTTTCATGACTTTACAAAAAGTATTATTACTCTATCCAAAAATGTTTTTCTTAAAAATGGTTCAAATGGCTCTGAGCACTATGGGACTTAACACCTGAGGTCATCAGTCCCCTAGAACTTAGAACTACTTAAACCTAACTAACCTAAGGACATCACACACATCCATGCCCGAGGCAGGATTCGAACCTGCGACCGTAGCAGTTACGCGGCTCCGGACTGAGCGCCTAGAACCGCGAGACCACCGCGGCCGGCTTGTTTTTCTTATTATTACCTTTAGTTATTTATGGTTTTTATTCTCCCCGTCTTTTAATTCTTAATATAAAGGTTATGGTTTCCTTATCTTCATCACGATGCATAGTAAGAGTGAAATTGATGGTAATGACGGTTAGTGAGTTAGTGACTTTCCAATTTTACTTCTTTTTTTTCTAACTACAAGTACATTATGTTATTTTGAAAACTTCGCTCCTTGACTCCGACTCCAGCGTCTTTTTCTCTGTAATCTCTTCTTTTTGTCCTTAGCTGTAACAGAATTTCAAAATACACTTTATCTCTGCTTTATTGATATTTTCCCTTTCAAAAATTTTCTCTATTGTCCTATTGCGTTGTTTTTCAAGCTTAAAATATCTTTTTCTCAGTTGTACTTATCCCTTATTCTTTTTTTCTCGATAGTAAACTTTAATATTCCTCTCTTCCCTCATCATACTCTTCCTTATTGAAATCTTTTCTGGGCTAGTTTTTCTTCCCACTGTTTACCTCCTTCCACGAAATAACATGTTTCTTGCTTAACTGAATACTTCAATTCTCTTTCCTAATTTTTACCTCCTAACGACTTCTTATATGCATTTCCCTCATATCTCTCGTTCAGTATCAGATTGTGGTACTTTCCATAAATCATATACGCTTAACATATTCCCCCAAAATATCTCCTCAATTATTTGTTCACCGTCCTCGACGGAACAAATTAAAAATGTCTATCTCCTTCCCACCTCCTTATCTATATTATTTCCTTCCTATTTCTTCACTTCCTTTCCTCTGCAAAAATCAACTTCCTCCTCCTTCACACTACATCTGTAGGCGACTTGCCTACAACAAATAATTGCATAGCCGTCCGGTATAATGAGTTAACGAAAAAATATTTATTCGTGAAAACTCACAATGAGAAGAAAACTAAAAACAACAGAGAAGTAACAAAAACTAGGAGAACCTATAGTCTTACGGCAAAGATAAAAAACAACACATGACCAAAAAAAACTCTCGCGCACTTTTGATCTCACTTTGCACCAGACATGAAAAATATCACTGCCACACAGCTCCCCCCTTAAAGTGCGGAGCCCCAGGGATATCTTGATACTTGAATTTTATTCGACGTCCAGCTCTGGTGTGCGTCGGGTGTCTCGGGGGCGGTGACGTTGTTGTTTGTGGTGGTGATTCACCTGTCTCGGCGTGGTGTCAGAGGTCGGAGAGGGTACAACCCATGCTGGCTTGACACGTTCAATCGATACCTTTGTCGGAACACCATTGTACATTATGTCCACGGTATGCTTATTTCTACTCAGCACCTGAAATGGGCCCGAATATGGTGGTTGTAAAGGCGATTTGACTGAGTCTGTTCGCAACCTTACGTGAGAGCAATTGTACAAGTCTTTGTGTACAAACACCTTGCGGTTACCATGGCGAGAAGGTGGCGGGCAACGTATATTTGTGCAGGGACGTTTTAGCTGCTGCACCCAGTGTGTGAGGCCCTCTGATCCAGGTAGTAAGGTGGGTACTAAATAATCTGCAGTAATCCGTAGTGGCTCGCCGTAAACCATCTTGGCAACTGATGCACCAATATCGGGTTTGTGAGTTGTCCGCAGGCCTAACAACACTAATGGTAATGCTTCCGTCCATCTCTCTTGATGACACATCAATGCTGCTTTGAGTGTTCTGTGCCATCGTTCGACCATACCATTACTGGCAGGGTGATAGGCAGTCGTGTGGTGGCGTTGGAAACCGCACATTTTGGATAGCTCGAGGAACAACGTAGATTCGAACTGACGTCCTTGGTCAGTTGTATCACGTCGGGGTCACCAATTATGTAGGCGACTTGCCTACAACAAATAATTGCATAGTGGTTCGGTATAATGAGTTAACGAAAAAATATTTATTCGTGAAAACTCACAATGAGAAGAAAACTAAAAACAACAGAGAAGTAACAAAAACTAGGAGATCCTATAGTCTTACGGCAAAGATAAAAAACAACACATGACCAAAAAAAACTCTCGCGCACTTTTGATCTCACTTTGCAACAGACATGAAAAATATCACTGCCACACATCTTTAAGAGAGTCTCCACTACTATTTCGTCAAACTGTCCACATGCTGATCTCTGTTTGTCTCCTTACTTTCAACTCTTTGCCCAGAACACAATTCGTTTGTAGAAGAGTTACTTTAGTTCTTACTTTCCTATCTTTTCATCATCATTATTCTTTTATCATCCTACAAAATTTATTTTATTTAGTTAACTGAGATAAGTACAAGTTAGAAGTTTTATCTGGGTGCGTTTTGTTATCTTTCATAGTCTTTGACTTCTGGACATTTAATACAACTAAATTCTCGCGTGGAGTTGCTCTTTTTTTTGTTTAACATTTATGTACTCTTAAATTACTCACATGGTGCAAACCTAATGATTTCCCTGGTTTTGGATTAATCAATTCGACTACATTATCATGGATTACTTTACTCCATGGGGCCTTTGTAAACAGAAGAGAAATTATGGTTCTGGTGTTTCTTCTTTCTAGAGAAATGGTGGGTTTTTACTAGTACCTTTTGTCATAGTGAAAATACTCGTGTGTTTGCCAATAAGTGCTCTCGGTTCTTTCTCTTGAACGCAGCAGCTTTCAAATTGCTCAGCGCTAATTTTACTAAATGCTGATGCTGTACTCGGGGTACTGGTGGGAATTTAATTATTTCTCGGATTTTATCTGGTTCTGGTTTATTTTTTAGAACGGTAATTGGAGATAATAATGTACTGCTATGTGGCATTTCATTTGTGACGTCTTGGAAGTCAGACAAATGTCTGTCTCACATATTATGCTGCTTACTACAATACAAACGACAGAGGGTTCCTAAATCTTTCATCTTTCGTTCAGCTGGGTTGGCGCTTGGTTTGTATCTGGAAATACAAATAGGTTTAATTTTATGTCACTGCAGAGTGTTTTGCCATGGTGCTGAACGTTATTGCGGTCCATTGTCCAATAGTATTTTATCGACCCGACCAACTAGTTGAAGGAAATCTCGTGTCAGCACTTTGTTTATGCTCCTCCCTGTTGCTTTCTTCAAAGGTGTAAATGTCACGTATTTTGAAGTTAATTCTAGGACTACAAAAATGAATACATGACCTCTCTGTGTACGGGGTAGTGGACCCGTGAGATCTGTCACTGCTATGTGTCTCAGTTTCTCCGGAATGATAGGGAACTTGGTGGTTTCATTTGAAAGGTTACATAATTAGCTCTCTGGCACTTCTTACATTTAGCAAGAACCTGTCTGATTCTTCGCTCTATATTTGCGAAGTGACAGAACATCTTTAATTTAAAAAAAAACCTAACAGATCAAAACGAAAATTTCTGTTCCGACACTGACAAAGTTGAGTGTTCATGGAAAAAGTTCAAGACAATCGTAAAATGCGTTTTAGACAGGTACGTGCCGAGTAAAACTGTGAGGGACGGGAAAAACCCACCGTGGTACAACACCAAAGTTAGGAAACTACTGCGAAAGCAAAGAGAGCTTCACTCTAAGTTTAAACGCAGCCAAAACCTCTCAGACAAACAGAAGCTAAACGATGTCAAAGTTAGCGTAAGGAGGGCTATGCGTGAAGCGTTCAGTGAATTCGAAAGTAAAATTCTATGTACCGACTTGACAGAAAATCCTAGGAAGTTCTGGTCTTACGTTAAATCAGTAAGTGGCTCGAAACAGCATATCCAGACACTCCGAGACGATGATGGCATTGAAACAGAGGATGACACGCCTAAAGCTGAAATACTAAACACCTTTTTCCAAAGCTGTTTCACAGAGGAAGACCGCACTGCAGTTCCTTCTCTAAATCCTCGCACAAACGAAAAAATGGCTGACATCGAAAAAAGTGTCCAAGGAACAGAAAAGCAACTGAAATCACTCAACAGAGGAAAGTCCACTGGACCTGACGGGATACCAATTCGATTCTACACAGAGTACGCGAAAGAACTTGCCCCCCTTCTAACAGCCGTGTACCGCAAGTCTCAAGAGGAACGGAAGGTTCCAAATGATTGGAAAAGAGCACAGGTAGTCCCAGTCTTCAAGAAGGGACGTCGAGCAGATGCGCAAAACTATAGACCTATATCTCTGACGTCGATCTGTTGTAGAATTTTAGAACATGTTTTTTGCTCGAGTATCATGTCGTTTTTGGAAACCCAGAATCTACTCTGTAGGAATCAACATGGATTCCGGAAACAGCGATCGTGTGAGACCCAACTCGCTTTATTTGTTCATGAGGCCCAGAAAATATTAGATACAGGCTCCCAGATAGATGCTATTTTTCTTGACTTCCGGAAGGCGTTCGATACAGTTCCGCAATGTCGCCTGATAAACAAAGTAAGAGCCTACGGAATATCAGACCAGCTGTGTGGCTGGATTGAAGAGTTTTTAGCAAACAGAACACAGCATGTTGTTATCAATGGAGAGACGTCTACAGACGTTAAGGTAACCTCTGGCGTGTCACAGGGGAGTATTATGGGACCATTTCTTTTCACAATATATATAAATGACCTAGTAGATAGTGTCGGAAGTTCCATGCGGCTTTTCGCGGATGATGCTGTAGTATACAGAGAAGTTGCAGCATTAGAAAATTGTAGCGAAATGCAGGAAGATCTGCAGCGGATAGGCACTTGGTGCAGGGAGTGGCAACTGACCCTTAACATAGACAAATGTAATGTATTGCGAATACATAGAAAGAAGGATCCTTTATTGTATGATTATATGATAGCGGAACAAACACTGGTAGCAGTTACTTGTAAAATATCTGGGAGTATGCGTGCGGAACGATTTGAAGTGGAATGATCATATAAAATTAATTGTTGGTAAGGCGGGTACCAGGTTGAGATTCATTGGGAGAGTCCTTAGAAAATGTAGTCCATCAACAAAGGAGGTGGCTTACAAAACACTCGTTCGACCTATACTTGAGTATTGCTCATCAGTGTGGCATCTGTACCAGATCGGGTTGAGGGAGGAGATAGAGAAGATCCAAAGAAGAGCGGCGCGTTTCGTCACAGGGTTATTTGGTAACCGTGATAGCGTTACGGAGATGTTTAATAAACTCAAGTGGCAGACTCTGCAAGAGAGGCGCTCTGCATCGCGGTGTAGCTTGTTGTCCAGGTTTCGAGAGGGTGCGTTTCTGGATGAGGTATCGAATATATTGCTTTCCCCTACTTATACCTCCCGAGGAGATCACGAATGTAAAATTAGAGAGGTTAGAGCGCGCACGGAAGCTTTCAGACAGTCGTTCTTCCCGCGAACCATACGCGACTGGAACAGGAAAGGGAAGTAATGACAATGGCACGTAAAGTGCCCTCCGCCACACACCGTTGGGTTGCTTGCGGAGTATAAATGTAGATGTAGATGTAGATGAATGGCTGTTACTCAAATGAATGTATCAAATGTACTTGTTTATCAATTACTGTGGTATACATACGACCTATAAACTTGTGTATTTATGTTACGTCTCTAGAATAAGAAATTGTCCCTTACGAGATAAAGTTGTTTAATGTCCCATGATTCCCTGTTTTTCCACTTAATTGTAATTCTGGCTAGGTCTGGGTCTTTGTCCTGTTTCCTGCCTAACTGTTTCAAGGAATTTGTGACATAGTTCACAAAGGTCACATTTTTAAGGTAACACATAAGTATTTGCTCTTCTTCCGTATTGCTCACTCTGTTTTTGTTAACTACTTCTGGCAATCGGGAGAGGATATCAGCTATGACATTTGAAGGTCCAGGCACGTAAGTGATTCGAAAATCATATTCCTGCAGCATCAACATCCACCGAACTAGTCTCCCTGGCAATAGTTTTGCACTTAACATGAATTCTAGTGCTTTATGGTCGGTAAACACATTAGTTTTTCGCCCAAGCAAGAAGTATCTAAATCTACGAAACCCCCATATTACTGCCAATGCTTCTAATTCCGTGATTGTATAATTTTTCTCACATTTTGTGAGGACTCGACTAGCGAAAGCTATTGTTTTTCTTACCCACTGTCCGTCTTCCTCATATTATTGAAAGAGTACCACACCTAAGCCTGTTTTCGCACTGTCTGTTGCCATACAGAATTCCTTCGTAAAATCGGGATGCGCTAAAAGTGGTGCCTTTACCAGTGACCTTTTCAGTAGTTGGAATTCCTGTTCTGCTTGGTCATCCCACACCCAGGGCATCTTTTTACTGGTCAACGCACATAAACGTGGGCTAGCAAGGGAATGTATCCAAATGAATCGTTTATTAAAGTTAATGAGTCCCAAGAAACCACGCAACCTCTTTCTATTATATGGCGTACCTATGTTCTGCATCGCTTGTAGTTTATTAGGATTAGGTTCAGTCCCTTGTTCAGTGACAACATGGGCTAAAACCTAACCTTTTTATTTCCAAAATTCGATTTCTTTATGTTTACGGTTACTCCATATTCTTTAAACGTTCTTAGCAATTTATCAAGTACCTCATTATGGAGTTTCCATGATGGCTCAGCTACTAAAATGTCATCAACATAAAAGGTGAGACGCCGTTGGAGTTCTTTGCCCAACACAGTCCCTAAACCTATTATAAAAGCATCAGAGGATATTTTCAGTCCGAAAGTGAGTCTTTTGAATTGATAACTGCGTCAAAATGCGATAAAAGCCGTATACTTTCTGCATTCAAGTGTTAGTTCTATCTGCCAAAAACTAGCTCACAAATCAAGGGAGGAAAAAATCTTAGCTCCAAATAACTTTTGTAACAGCTCCTCCAATTTTTCTGGGCGATCGTTTTCAGGAATGATAATGGAATTTATTTGTCTTGCATCAACGACTATTCTAATACTCCCATCCTTCTTATCTACAATTTGCAAGGGACTGTTGTATGTTGAGGTTGAAGTTTCAATAATATCATCTTCTATCATTTTGTGTAGTTCTGAAAATACCTTTTTGCTGTAACACAATAGAACAGTGTAAGTTGGTACTCTAAATGGCTTGTGTTATTTAATATGGAATTAATATTGAAAGATCTTAATGGCACCGGGTTTTGGTATAAACACCTAGGCATTTTGTCGTAATACTCTTTCTAATTCGGCTCTGTCCGTTCCTGAAATATCCCTTACTTGTCGCAACCTATCATCTATCTCCCGATGAATTTCCACCATTACGTCGTCATATACAGGTCTTGTATCATTCGCCATTGTATATCGTGGATGTCCCTCCTCCGACTGATAACATGTCCAGCTACATAGTTAATTGTTTGTAAGCCCCTGGCATCTCTTCATGCCTGATTTTCTCTTCAAAATTAAGACGCACCTTCCCTAGTATCTTACACACTTCGTCCATATTAAGAGTAATACGATTTTGACACATGAAATCGGCTACTATCATTATGGCTACTGAAAGTTTCGGCACAATTACCATAGTCGCTTCTATTTCATGTCCCTGACATGAAAAAGTTACTCGCGTTTGTCTACTAATCACCGCTGACTTTAACCCGTTTTGTCCGTAATTCTGGTAGTGTCTGTTCAGCATTACATTTCTTAAAAAGATCTTCCGATATCGCTGTCATTTCTCTTCCTGTATCAAAAATGGCGTCTATGAGTATGCTACCTACCTCAATCCGAACGATCGGTTGCACCTCATGAGGAACTTTGGTTTCTTTTTCGAGCATTAATGCCTCCTCGATCGAATCATAGTTTAACCTGTCAATCAGTCTGGTTTGGTTTTCCCACCGGTTAGTTCCCATTACTTTAATCTCCTCAATACTTTTACCACCCGTCAGCTTAATGTTTTGCGATGAAGTTATTTGCCCATATCTTTGTTAAATGCCTCTATTACTTCTTCATATGTTCCTGTCCTATATGTTTCATCTGCCTTAGGTATCACTATTGGTGTTGCCAGTGGTACATTATCCTCTTGGTATACTATTTCTCTCTCCGTTTCGCTACATCTTTTACAATTTGGTCCTCATCACTTTTTGTATTACTGTCTATATTCACCGATAATAACTCCTGTTCCTCACCATCGTCGGTCGATTCCCAGTCAATTGAATCGCAGCATGCTGGTGTCTGTATTCGATCTCCCGCTAAACCTACTTCAAAATCTTGCCTATCAAAACTAAGTCTATATACATGTTTGATTATACAATTAACTTATTATTCGATCGAATCACTTGTGACTGGTCTTCGTACCGTTCATCTCGTCAGTTCTGGTTTCTGGGTTTGGTGGTCTCAACTCGACCTCCTCTACCGTTTCATTTCGCTTATTTTGTCCCGCTGAAGCTTGATTTTCCCAACCTTTCTGTGTCTGGGCCATTCCATTTCCACCTGAATAATTTGGATTTTGTTGCTCAAAACCTCTAAACTTTCCGGCTTCGTTTGCACGGAGATTATATCTCGGATCATAGTTACCACCGTAGTTTCTAAGACCAAATCCACCATTGTAAATCCGCGTCCCACCAAAGCCTTAGTTGTTATTTGCCCTTTGTGCGTTTCCAAAACCACAGTTATTGTTGCGTCCCATGGGCGATTACCACTCCTTTCTAAACGACTTCTTTTTCCTACGTTATTATTGCCATTGTAATTATTATTAAAGCCTGATCGGTTGCTGTTATTCCCCCTATTATTGTTTTCTCTCACTATACGTTGTTTCTTCACGTCATCTTCACTGAAAATGAATTCAGGTTACCTTAGCATTCCTTTAAATGCTTGTATATTGTCTCCTATCCTACCAACCACAATGACTGCTGATAACGTAACGGTAACTTCATTGTGCACATCCCTATCAATTCCCCATCACTGTATGGATTATCTAAAGACTGATTTTTCTTCGTAATTTCTTCGAAAAATCGAACTGGTTTCTTTTCTCCTGAATTTTCGAACAACTCTTTCTGCAATAACTCATACTTTACTCTATTTTGTGTTTTTGTGGACCAGTATCGCTGCAAGAATCCGGATTTAAATTGCTCATACGATTGACAGTTTACAGCTACACTTTGCATGGCTTCCGCTACTGCACCGTCCACATTCCCACAAATGAAGTCAAGTTTATGGCTAAGTGGCCAATGGTCTGGTAAACCGATCTGAAATTGATTTATAAATGTGCGTGGATGTTATCCGTTCCCGCTTTCTTTGTAATGTTGGAATTTTCTGACTGTCAAAAAGTGATCGTTGTCTAATTTTTCTCTTTCACCATACGGCATTTGTGTTTTCACATTACCCGTTCCTTTCAACTGTGTCATGTTCTTTTGTACTCGTTCTACCACATTTGGGTCTTGATATGACGTATGTACGTCCCATTTAGTATCGTATCTATGCAGTGGTGTGCAGTTATCTAAACCGTACCGTTCATCGTGTGTCGGACTGAAAGATTCGTTTACATTTCCTGTTACTAGTTCAGTGTTCTGCCTTCCTATTAGATTCAGATTGTCTTGGGGTCTATAACCTGGTGTACCGTAACTTGGAAATTACGCAATTGGTGCAAGTGTCGCCGCAACTTGCTCTGTTCTCGCGTCACTCGCTTACGTTCGGAGGGTCGGCTGCCGCTGTGTTAGCGAAAGCGCGCGTTTGCCGTTTCTCGCTCCCTTGCCTGTTGTGACCGCACGTCACCAGCTTCGTTCAGCTGTGTTAACTGTTCTTTTCATATTTGCTTCTGTTTCGTTTCTGTAATTATCGACGCAACCTCTTGTGGATATATGACTGGAATATCATGACGTTTTTGTGTTTCCGCTACTGCTACGGAAGATTGCGCAACTGACTTGTTTATTTCTGGATATCTGTTAAGCACTATGTCGGATGATACCACCGATTCCGTTGCTTCGCTACTGTTTTCTGTACGATTCTCGATACACTGTTTCAGTTCTGTACGAAGGTCTTCATACTATTTCTGATTTTTCAAGACTGCGTTTTCAATGCATGTGTCGAATCGTTTTAATGTGGCTCGCGTGACACGTTTTTTGACATTGAGCTCTTCCACGATTTGTTGCGCTTTACTAGACATCTTACGTGCTAACTTATCCACTCTTTGAATGACAGACACTGCACTGCATCCTGCACCTGGTCAACGTCAGAACGCATTTTTTTTTTCTGATCAGCCATTAATGATTGTATAAGCTCTCGCGAGTCTTTCGCCTCTCTCTGGATTTCAATAAACTATTCATTAACTTCCGTTCGTAATTTTTGCTGATCTTCGCAGACTTTTTCGAACCCAGCATAAGTTTCAAACTGGGGACTACTTTGCTGTTTCGAATTTTAAATTCACCGTTTCGGTTTTCAAATCGCCCAACCAGCATTTGTTTCTGCTTTTAAATTAGTTAACCCTGCATTTGTTTCTATTTTTTTTAAATTTGCTATTTCTGTTTTCAAACCCGCCGTTTCCGTTTTTAAGTCTGCTAACCCGCCTGCATTTGTATGCTTTACGACCATAGTGAGTTGCTTCAATATTGCAAACACGCTGTCTGACTCTTCGCTATCGTCACCTGTCACCATTTGATGCAAATTTTGCCGTTCGCATCTGTCACTTGGCGGTTCACCGACTTCCGTGCACAGTGCGGACGCACTTACACACGTTCTTTCTGTTGGGAACTGTCCCGTTTGGTTCAAAATTACTATATTCGGTTCAACGAAGAAGCTGCTCGTCCTCTGATTCTATTTATGACCCACTAGATCCGTCATTATTTCGTTTTTGTGCGTTCTCAGACTGTGATACCAATCTTGAAAAAGCTACCGTTCCTTCTGCACTATCACTACGTTGCGTTCCGTGACTCGCACTTTATGTTGTACATCAATCTTTATTTTGTCAAGATCTTCAGTCTGACCTATCTGCGATACTCTCCGTTCTTCCGCCATCTCCGATCGTCTAACAAACCTCTGACTTTCTCGTACTGCGCGAGCATGCGCTCTCGTCAACATCAAGTTATGTGATCTTACCGTTTCCAAAATATCATAGAAAGTTTCTTAGATTATGTACACATCATTAGCAACGCTGTTCACTGTTTGTGGGATTTCAACCCAACTCAACAACACCGTGAATAACTTCGTCGCGTGCGCCAGCAAGGTCATGCACAAGCTACTTTTACAGAGTCACAAATGTTCTTCTAATTGCTAATACAACTTTTCTAAACTTTGGATCACACATTTACTGTATTTTGTCCACTATACAATTACATACATTGGGTAACCTCGTCACAAAAAAACTAAAAAAATTTTCTTCTTTCTCAAAATTCAAAATTATTTTCTTACTAATTTGACTAATTGTCATCCAGGCAGACCAATTGCCATTCTGGCAGGGTCGCCATCTGTAAGGTGATATATTCGGTTCTTCTTATTCTATGACTGAGGACAACTGTGTAAGTTCTATTTGTAGGAAGCAGCCTACTCACGCCTTATAAAATTCACGTCAGTCTTTCCATTGTGTGCCAGCCAGTCCACTGTAACTAGCTCTGACGTCATAAATATTGCGCAATACTTTAAAATGAAGTAAATAACCTGAAACGTTTCTAGCATGTCAGGAGTAATACAAAATCAATATGTGTTGGATATCAGTTCAATAACTTTAACCATTTTCAAAATTTGGATGTTTTTCTGTAAAAATCATTGGCGCAACAGATAAGAGCTAGAAACTTAAAAATTTATATTTAGATTCCTTTTGCATAATAATTTAGTAGAAACAGTATTTGGGATCTCACAAATTAAAATTTTAGTTGAAATTCATGAATTTCTGGTTTTTGTCTTAGAAATTAAGGAAGAAAGATAGATAAATAAAGCTAGGATGTTTAAATTTAAGTATAAGGGAGATCCGCTATAATCATAAAAATGTGAGAAGTTTCAACAGAATAACTATAAAACTATAGCTATAGCGTATCTCCAAAGAGCAAGTTCAGAGCTCGTCTACTGCGTGTAGTGTAATTAAATTAATTCTCTCGCCCCAAATATTTGACTTAGCCACATCAGACTTTTATTATGATTACTTACTTGTGTGCTGATTGCACAATTAAATTGAAAGCTTCATCGGCCATCAGCAAAGGAAACAATGATTTATTCGATAACTTAAAGTGGTGCATTACTAGCCCAGCGGCTAGTTGGGAGAGCAGATTTGATTAGGCGTTCCCTTAGCCGTCCGCCACGCGGCTTTGTATATAAGAACGCTGCGCGAGGAAAGAAGGCCCCAGTTCTCTCCAGACGCTGATTAGCGCACCACCTGTGCCGGGAGTCGCGTCGCGTCGGTATCGTTGATATAAACAGCCTCGGATGCCGTAATAAGTTGCTCGGGGTACGCGTAACCATGAAATCGTTTTTGAGTGAAGTGTTAATTTTGGGATGACGTTAATGATCCATCATTAGTTTGCGTATGTCGTATTTTCACTTGCCGCCGCAGGACAGACATTCTACTTTCATTAGCATGGCGTTTGATGAACATTATCATCAAATTATGGCGGGCATTCACTTAAACATTTAATTTGAACAGTTATAGTTGCATCACCGCATTAGACACTGAACTGCTCTGGTAGTTGGATTGTGTGGATTCTTTTGGTCTGTGACTTTCAGAATATAGTGAACATTTTAGAGAGAATGGTTTTTGATTATGAATCCCAGACAATCTCCTAATTCCTCAGAGCTATAAACTGTAGCTATAAATGTATTTCTCAGATGAAGTGGGCACTAACAATTCTAATTACAGGCTTCACGTTTTGCTAATCACTTTCTGGTTGCCAATATTGTAGTTAGAGAGCCAGTGTTGAGAACGGCAAACAGCATAAATACAAAACATTTATTCTAATATTATTCCACTCGCTGCCCCACATATTGACTTCATTAATGTCGCAATATTTGCATAGAAATACACGCTTTTACACAGTTTACAATGTGACAATATTAAAACAGTTGGCAGGATAATGCATGTCATCAACATCAAAAAGTTAAATAATCCTAAACACAACAATATTAAATATTAACTCTCAGAAAGTGAAATAATCCTAAACACAACAATATTAAAGTTTAACTAGATGTTTCTTTACAAAATTATTCTTACGATTTCGTTATGATGTTGATCAGTACTACGATAAATCATCCTATTCCAGTTCAAAGTTTGGTACTATTTTTAGGATGACAATATAGGCTACAGTGGATGGTTAGTTATGTGACAAATTGAGCAAAAGATTACCCAAGGTCGCTTGAGTTACAGTGGACGCAAGCGGGTGAACCAACAAGTTTACGCCTCTGCACATGGTATTTACCTTAAGTTGCGATGAGCTGTCATCTGCTAGGCCGCTCTCTACTCTGAAGTTCCTATAAAACTAATTAAAACCTATGCTGACTTTTTTCAACATAAACTCTCCCTATGTTTCTCGTTATCCGAGAAAACCTGTACTCATTCCTAGTCTTAGAATATGGCTATATACAGGCGCATGGCTGGAGCACCGTGAGTATTATAAAGCTGTCTCAATTCTCGCAAGAGCAGTTAACTAATTGGCTGGTTCGTTTCTCCACAGTTGGAGCTAAACGATGCTACAGCTAATTTCTAACTGGCTGTCAGCCACTTTGAAAACGCAGTGTTCACTCAAATTTCTTCTCTGCGTTGTATTTATTTTATTTATTTACACGTCAAGTTCAGTATGACCAAACTGAGGAGCAAATCTCCAAGGTCATGGAACGCGTCAGTACATGAACTTACAACATAAAAGTAATAACAGATAAAAATAAATGTTCATGAACCTGAAAGAAAATCAGTCCATAAGTTTAAGCAAACGCTATCAGCAATACAATGAGAA
The DNA here is from genome assembly GCF_021461395.2 of Schistocerca americana. Lineage (NCBI taxonomy): Eukaryota > Metazoa > Arthropoda > Insecta > Orthoptera > Acrididae > Schistocerca > Schistocerca americana. Next base: position 176,832,107 of record NC_060120.1, read on the forward strand.
TCAGCTTAATTTTTCAAGGAACTCCTCGGCAGAATAGAGGGAGTGACCCATGAGGAAACTCTTCAGTTTCGATTTGAAAGCGCGTGGATTACTGCTAAGATTTTTGAATTCGAGTGGCAGCTTATTGAAAATGGATGCAGCAGTATACTGCACACCTTTTTGCACAAGAGTCAAGGAAGTCCGATCCAAATGGAGGTTTGATTTCTGCCGAATATTAACCGAGTAAAAGCTGCTTATTGTTGGAAATAAACTAATATTGGTAACAAGAAACGACAATAAGGAATATACATATTGAGAGGCCAATGTCAAAATACACAGACTCGTGAACAGAGGTCGACAAGAGGTTCGTGAACTCACACCACTTATTGCCCGAACCGCCCGTTTCTGAGCCAAAAATAACCTTCTAGAATGGGAAGAGTTACCCCAAAACATAGTACCACACGACATAAGTGAATGAAAATAAGCAAAGTAGACTAATTTACGTGTCGAAGTATCACTCACTTTCGATACCGTTCGAATAGTGAAAATGGCAGTATTAAGTCTTCGAACAAGATCCTGAACGTGGGCTTTCCATGACAGCTTACTATCTATCTGAACACCTAGGAATTTGAACTGTTCAGTTTCACTAATCATATGCCCGTTCTGTGAGGCTAAAACGTCAGGTTTTGTTGAATTGTGTGTTAGAAACTGTAAAAACTGAGTCTTACTGTGATTTAACGTTAGTTTATTTTCTACAAGCCATGAACTGAGGTCATGTATTGTACTACTTGAAACCGAATCAATGTTGCACACAACATCCTTTACTACCAAGCTAGTGTCATCAGCAATCAGAAATATTTCAGAGTTACCCATAATACTAGGGGGCATATCGTTTATATAAATAAGGAACAGGAGCGGCTCCAACACTGATCCCTGGGGCACCCCCCACTTGACAGTACCCCACTCAGATCCCACATCACAGCCGTTATCAACATTGTGAATAATGACCTTTTGCTGCCTGTTGCTAAAGTAAGAGGTGAACCAGTTGTGAGCTGCTACTCTTATTCCATAATGGTCCAACTTCTGGAGCAATATTGTGAGATCAACACAGTCAAATGCCATTATTAAATCAAAAAATACGCCAAGCTTTCGAAACTTTTTGTTTAGCCCATCCAGTACCTCACAGAGAAAAGAGAATATAGCATTTTCAGTTGTCAAACGACTTCTAAAGCCGAACTGTACATTTGACAGCAAATCGTGTGAATTTAAATGCTCCAGTAACCTTGTATATACAACCTTCTCGATAACTTTAGCAAACACTGATGGCATAGAAATAGGTCTAAAATTATCTACATTATCCCTTTCTCCCTTTTTATAAAGCGGCTTTACTACTGAGTACTTTAATCGCTCAGGAAACTGACGATTCCTAAAGGAAAAATTACAAATATGGCTAAATACAGGGCTAACATGTGCAGCACAGTACTTTAATATTCTACTAGACACTCCATCATAACCATGAGAGTCCTTAGTCTTCAGTGATTTAATTATTGACTCAATCTCCCTCTTGTCTGTATCACAGAGGAGTATTTCAGACGTCAATCTCGGAAAGGCATTTGCTAAGAAATTTATATGATTTCCTGTAGAAACAAAATTTTTATTTAATTCACCAGCAATGCTCAGAAAATGGTTGTTAAATACTGTACATGTATCTGATTTATCAGTAACAGAAATATTATTACTGCAAACTGACTTTATATCATCAACCTTGTGCTGCTGACCAGACACTTCCTTCACAATTGACCATATGGCTTTAATTTTATCCTGTGAATTAGCTATCCTATTTGCATACCACATACTTTTTGCCTTGCTAATAAAATTTTTAAGCATCTTACAATACTGTTTGTAATGGGCTACTGTAGCTTGATTGTGACTACTTCTAACATTTTGACATAATTCCCGCTTTTGTTCTACATGATATCCTTATCCCACTAGTTAGCCAACCGGGCTGTCCATTACTGCTAGTACCCCGTTTAGAATGTTCTAATGGAAAGCAACTCTCAAAGAGCATGAGAAATGTGTTATGGAAACCATTGTATTTATCATCTATATTATCGGCATCTTGCCACTCTTGTTCCTTGACAAGTTTTGAAAAACTCTCTATTGCTGTTGGATTAACTTTACTATGTAGTTTGTAATTAAATACGACATTGGTTTGAGTACAAAAACCTTTTAGTGTTAAAATTTGTGCATCATGGTCTGAAAGGCCATTCACCCTTTTACTAACAGAATGCTCATCTAGTAATGAAGAATGATTAAAAATATTGTCTATGACTGTGCTACTGTTTCCCTGCACCCTAGTTGGAAAAAACAGTTTGCATCAGATCATATGAATTTAGGAGATCTACTAACATCCTTTTTCTTGCACAATCATGTACAAAATTAATATTGAAGCCACCACATATAACTACTTTCTGGTACTTCCTGCAAAGTGAATCAAGAAACCTCTATAGCATTATGCGCTCCATTCTGCACTCGACACCATTTCAGAGAAGAGTCCCCTCAAAATTTCCGTCTTGTCTTTCTCATAGCCGACCTGTCTCCCCACCTGGGTTCTTTTGTTCGTCACGTCACAGGTTTTTTCGAACAATAGGAGCGTTCTAAAGTCCAACCCCTCGTTCAAGTCGTGGGAGATGGGCAACGGCACAAAGTAGGGGACTGCCTATAGGGGCGATGTACAGCGGGGACTTCGTGTGCCCCAGGACCGCTACGGTAGCTGGGAAGGCCCTATGGGAACCCTGAAACGTGACGGCTAACGGGGCTCTGGTGAAGCTGCGATAGGCCTAGCAAGCCAGTAGTGGATAAATCAACTGCTTTCAAAAAGGGAACATGCCTCGGATCACGGAACGGATTTAAAGGAAACCGACCAAGCAATGGAAAAGGATTACGAGATGGTTTACGACTGGGCACCTTAAACGTAAGGACTCTAACTGGGAAGTTAGAAGAAATTGTAGAAATGATGGAAAGGAGGAAATTGGACATCTTGGGACTTGCTGAGACTAGGTGGAGAGGAGTTGGTGAAAAACCACTAAGTAAAGGATGTAAACTGTACTGGATAGGGAATGAGAGGGGAAGAAATGGAGTGGCAATAGTGGTCAGAGAGGGTCTGCAGGAGTAGGTGGAAGGTATCAATGATCGAATGATAAAAGCCAGAGTACGAGTGAAAGGAAAAAGCATTGAAATCATCCAAGCATATGCCCCACAGGTGGGGTGTACAAAAAAGGAGAAGGAGGAATTTGAAGATGACATGCAAAAGCAGCTAAATGGAGGTAATCAGATTATAATAGGGGACCTCAGTGCACATGTTGGCACAGACAGGAAAGGATTCGAGGAGGTAATGGGACCAGAGGGCTGGGGGAACCGAAATAGAGAAGGAAAATTGTTGCTGGAATTCTGCAAGAGGAATGGGCTGGCGATCGCAAATTCCTGGTACAAGAAGAGAAGTAGCCACAAAATAACTTGGTACAGTGGAGACTGGTCCCAAACTTCAGTAGTAGACTATGTACTAGTGGATAGGCAGATGATGAGCAGCCTCACAGATGTTAAGGTCATTCCATCTGAGGCCTTAGACAGTGACCATCGGCTGTTGGTAGCCACCCTGAGAGAGAAAAAAGATAGGAGGGCAACAGACATACAGGAGAAAAGGTTGAAGACATGGATGCTGAAAGAGGATGAACGGAGGACCCAGTACCAGACACTGATCAGGAAGAAGCTGCCAAAGGAAGATCAGAGAACAGTGGAAGAAGAATGGGGAGATTTTAAGAGGGCTCTAGTTGAGGCAGCTGAGACTGTGTGCGGAAGAACTAGCACAAAGAGGAGAATTAAGGAAACCCCATGGTGGAACCACATATGTAAAGAGGCAGTACTTCGAAAGAACAAAGCCTTCAGAGAATGGTTCCAGACCCGAACAGAGGAAGCTAGGGTAAAATATAAGGAAAGCAAGAAAGCGGCACAGACCATAGTAAGGGCGGAGAAGAAGTAGTGGATGGAAAAATGGACAAGAATGTTAGAAGAGGACAGTGAAGGGAACAAAAAAGTACTTTACACCATGGTAAGAAATAAGAGGAACGACAGAAGCGAGTGCCCTAGGATCATAGATAATAATGGAAGAGTTGTGGAGGAAATGCATGAGCTCAAAAAGATTTGGAAGGAGTACTTTGAAGATCTGTTGAATGCTGCCAAGCGGGTAACTAACAGCGATGGAGAGCCTAAGGCAGCAGACGATTATAATAGTGGGGAAATTGATGATCTAACTTGGAATGAAGTGGAAGAAGCCATAAAGAGGATGAAAGGGGGCAAGGCACCAGGTTGGGACGAACTAACAGTGGATATGATACGAGCAGCAGGAGAAGTAGGAACCCAGTGGCTATACAGAGTGCTGAGGGTGGTGTGGAAGGAGAACAGAATTCCTGAGGATTGGAAGAAAGGAATTATAGTCCCGATCTTCAAGAAAGGGGATAAAAGGAGATGTGAGAACTACAGAGGAATTACCCTGCTATGCCACTGTGGAAAAATCTATGAAAAGATCCTGGAGAAGAGAATAAGAAGCAGTATTGAAAGTAGACTGCAAGAGGAGCAGTATGGTTTCAGACCGGGAAGATCAACAACGGACCTCATATTTGCGGTAAGGCAACTGCCGGAAAGGCACTATGAGTACGGGAAGGACTTAATCACGGCCTTTTTAGATATTGAGAAGGCGTATGACAGTATCTATAGGGACAAGCTCTGGGATGTGCTGAAAGCAAAAGGGATAGATGAAGAGATAACACAAAAAGTCAGAAAAATGTATGAGGGAAGTGAGAGTTGTGTGAAAGTGGGGAGGGAACGTACTGCATGGTTCAAGCTGGAAAATGGGCTGCGACAGGGAAGTGCACTTTCACCTTTATTGTTTATTATTGTTATGGATGAAATCCTACAGCAAGTATCAGGTGCCATTGGAGATCATAAAATGAAAGCAGTGCTTTTTGCCGATGACCTGATGTTATGGGGAAATTGCGAGAAGGAGGTGCAAGAGCAGTTAGATGTATGGGAGGCAACGGCAGCACAATATGGAATGCATTTCTCTGCAAAGAAAAGTGAAATAATTGTCACAACAAGGAAGAAGAATAGGCCAAATGTGGATATAACTTGTGGAGGGGTAAAACTGCAAGTGGTAGAGAACTTCAAGTACCTGGGAAGCATGATTGAAAGTAAGGGGGGAAACGCAATGGAAATAAATGAAAGGTGCAGAAAAGCAGGGCAGTTCTTCAAATGCATTAGGGGGCTTATTTGGAGCAAGGAGGTGCCACAGAAATCCAAGGGAATTATATACCGAACCTACTTTGTCCCCATATTGGCATACGGAAGTGAGACATGGGTAATGCATAAAAGCGACAAAAGTAGAATACAAGCTAATGAAATGAAGTTCCAGAGGAGCAGGTTGAGTGTAACAAGACGAGACAGATTACGAAATGTGTATGTGAGGGAAAGATTAAAGGAGGAACCAGTACAGGACAGGATAGAAAAATCAAGACTGCAGTGGTATGGACACATGAAGAGAATGGATGAGGGAAGAATTCCAAAGAGGATGTTTGATCTGCAACTGGAGGGGAAGAGGCCCAGGGGAAGACCAAGAGATAGATGGGTGAAGGGAGTGAAGGAATGTGTGACGAGAAGAGGAGAGAACTGGACGAAGGTGGAAGAGGGGGAATGGTGGAAAGACAGAACACGATGGAGAGGCTTGTGTTCCCGACAGACCCAGCCAGTGGCTGGAAACTGTCCAAGATGATGATGAGGAGCGTTCCTCTTATTTTGTGGAAACTCTCTCTACCAATTGCAAGGGCCCTACGATTAAACTGCGTCAAAACTTCGGCTCTTTACTCCTTCCTAATGCGTTTCCGCCAATCGGACGTTTTGTTCCCTCGCCAGATGTTAAAATGCATACATTATCTCTCGCGTGTGTATCACTTGCTAGACACATGATCGAAAATGCGTCACTGGTCTTGTTAGTATCCGTTTGAAATTCTGAAACGCAGTTTTTAAAAGCTTTCTTTCCTGTTCTCCCTCAGATGGCCCATTAACTCGCTCTCCCCTTCTGAGGCACCTGGTCGGTCGTTGACCTGGCTTGGTACGCCCCTTTAAGTGATTTCTGTTGTATCTCCCATGGCGCAGCCTTGCCTCAGCTCTCGCATCTCTGATATTTCAAACTAAAACCCCTCTCGCTGCTTGTTGCACCTTCTGCTCATAGACATGCATTATATACAGGAATGGCGTTTTAATTTTCGTTGACTGAGTGTCATCCCATTTTGCATTACATGCTGATAGGCAAATTTGCTCATAACCGCTGAATTAAGTTAGGTGTCATATTCACCTTCCCATTGCGATGTATGAAGCTCTCATGTAAGGTGCGAATCTTACTTTCATTTACTCTGCACCTTATACAGTGCCTATGTATTTCGTAGGCAGTTATGAAGTGGTTGTTGCACTATGCCTTGCCAAACCAGTTAGCACTGTGCAGCTTGTTCGCACAACATCGCCTGTTACTCAGCTGCTGACGTACTTGGAGTCATTGACAGAGCTTGCTATCTCTGCTCTCTGCAACACATTTTGCCTTCCCTACCCCCCCCCCCCCCCCCCCGCCCCTACCCCCTGTTAATTCGGTTAGGACATTACAAGAAAACTATAACAAGTTCATTAGAACCAAAATTGTAAGAGACGATCAAAACGCTCCCACTGTTGATAACCTTCTAACTAATGTATCCAAGAATGTACAAAAGATGTGAGCCAGGGGGTAATCGGCAATTCGTTGCGCAGCGAATGGCGAAATTTATTTTTATTTATATTTAATTTCTTTCGATTGACTTTGGGCAGGGCCCCTAACAACCAATAAAAAATTCTGAAACATGATGCACAATTAAATTTTAGTTCCATTACACATTTGACAGGATAACACCAAAAAATGTTTAATTAGTATGTGCACATTTTGTTTTTTGACACTGTACCACACAAGCGGCTTGTAGTGAAATTGCGTGCTTATGGAATATCGTCTCAGTTATGTGACTGGATTTGTGATATCCTGTCAGAGAGGTCACAGTTCGTAGTAACTGACGGAAAGTCATCGAGTAATACAGAAGTGATATCTGGCGTTCCCCAAGGTAGTGTTATAGACTCTTTGCTGTTCCATATCTACAGGGTGAAAAGTATTTACACCGACAAACTCTGGGAGGTTGTCGGGCACATCAAAACAAATATATTTCTCTAATGTCATTTTTTCCTATTAGGAGTATTTAAACCGGTAGAGGAAGATTTCTCTGGCGGCAAATTAATTAAACCAACAAACACTTTTCCATTTTTTTATGACCAAGAGACAACACATTAACACAACCCAATTTCAATTACAGTAGATTTTCAAAAATGCCTCCACTGACACGTAAACAAAGGTTACACCGTGGGATCATGTTCTGTCTGACACGGGCAAAAACCCCAGGAGTATCCTGAATTGTTCCTGCTGCCGCTGCTACTATCCGGGCAACCAGATCCTCTTCTGATGCAACAGGAATTGAGTAAACAAGGTTGCACATCTCTCCGCACACAAAAAAGTCCAGAGGGGACATATCTGGAGATCGAGCAGGCCATGGTACAGGACCACCTCTGTCAATCCACATTTCTGGGAACCGTTGGTCCAGGAAACGACGCACACGATGACTGAAATGTGCCGGCACCCCCTCATATTTGAACCACATGCGTTGTCTTGTAGGGAGCGGGACGTCTTCCAGCAATTCTGGCAATGCTCTGGCGAGAAAATTGTAATAGTGCCTGCCATTTAATGGCCTAGGTAGCAGATACGGCCCAAATAAACAGTCCCCAACAACACCGACCCACACACTAACGAAGAACCGCACTAGATGAGCGCTAGTAACTGTGGCATGTGGGTTATCCTCACTCCAAACATGCGAACTGTGCATGTTGAACACTCCATCACGTCCGAACATTGCTTCATCGGTAAACAACACAGAGGATGCAAATGAAGGATGCATTTCACACTGTTCCAGGTACCACGGCGAAAACTGTGCTCTGGATGGATAGTCAACTGTTTCCAGGTTATGGACATGCTGTAAGTGAAATGGACGTAACAATTGCTCTCGAAGGACTGTTCTTACATTCGTCTGATTCGTCCCCATGTTACGCGCAATTGCACGAGTGCTGACTGAAGGATCCCGCTCCACATGCTGCAAGACAGCTTCCTCAAATTGCAGCGTTCTTACCGTGCGACGGCGTCCCTGTCCAGGTAATCTGCTAAATGACCCGGTCTCACGAGACGTTGGTACACAGCAGCAAAGGTCGTATGATGCGGGATACGGCGATTAGGATATTGTTGTTGATAAACCCGCTGTGCAGCTCGTCCGTTGTGGAGTGCTACGTAGTACGCACCAACCATATCAGTATACTCACTCCAGGTGTATCGCTCCATTAGTAAACACAGACAATGCACTACTACACTGGTGGACAGCAATTGCCTACAACTGAAGATCGTAATACGGCCTCTAATAACTGAAGAGCGTAATACGGTCTCCACCGGTTTAAATGATCCTCATTGAAAAAAATGGCATTAGGGAAAAATATTTGTTTTGATGTCCCCTATAACCTCCCAGAGTTTGTCGGTTTAAATACTTTTCACCCTGTATACAGGGTGTTACAAGAAGGTACGGCCAAACTTTCAAGAAACATTCCTCACACACAAAGAAAGAAAATATGTTATGTGGACATGTGTCCGGAAACACTTACTTTCCATGTTTATAACTTCTCTTCAAATCAAATTCACCATGGAATGGAAACACACAGCAACAGAACGTATCAGCGTGACTTCAAACACTTTGTTACAGGAAACGTTCAAAATGTCCTCCGTTAGCGAGGATACATGCATCCACCCTCCGTCGCATGGAATCCCTGATGAGTTGATGCAGCCCTGGAGAATGGCGTATTGTACCACAGCCGTCCACAATACGAGCACGAAGAGTCTCTACATTTGCTACCGGGATTGCGTAGACAAGAGCTTTCAAATGCCCCCATAAATGAAAGTCAAGAGGGTTGAGGTCAGGAGAGCGTGGAGGCCATGGAATTGGTCCGCCTCTACCAATCCATCGGTAACCGAATCTGTTGTTGAGAAGCATACGAACACGTCGACTGAAATGTGCAGGAGCTCCATCGTGCATGAACCACATGTTGTGTCGTACTTGTAAAGGCACATGTTCTAGCAGCACAGGTAGAGTATCCCGTATGAAATCATGATAATGTGCTCCATTGAGCCTAGGTGGAAAAACATGGGGCCCAATCAAGACATCACCAACAATGCCTGCCCAAACGTTCACAGAAAATCTGTGTTGATGACGTGATTGCACAATTGCGTGCGGATTCTCGTGAGCCCACACATGTTGATTGTGAAAATTTACAATTTGATCACGTTGGAATGAAGCCTCATCCGTAAAGAGAACATTTGCACTGAAATGAGGATTGACACATTGTTGGATGAACCATTCGCAGAAGTGTACCCGTGGAGGACAATCAGCTGCTGATAGTGCCTGCACACGCTGTACATGGTACGGAAACAACTGGTTCTCCCGTAGCACTCTCCATACAGTGACGTGGTCAACGTTACCTTGTACAGCAGCAACTTCTCTGACGCTGACATTAGGGTTATCGTCAACTGCACGAAGAATTGCCTCGTCCATTGCAGGTGTCCTCGTCGTTCTACGTCTTCCCCAGTCACGAGTCATAGGCTGGAATGTTCCGTGCTCCTTAAGACGCCAATCAATTGCTTCTAACGTCTTCCTGTTGGGACACCCTCGTTCTGGAAATCTGTCTCGATACAAACGTACCGCGCCACGGCTATTGCCCCGTGCTAATCCATACATCAAATGGGCATCTGCCAACTCCGCATTTGTAAACATTGCACTGACTGCAAAACCACGTTCGTGATGAACACTAACCTGTTGATGCTACGGACTGATGTGCTTGATGCTAGTACTGTAGAGCAATGAGTCGCATGTCAACACAAGCACCGAAGTCAACATTACCTTCCTTCAATTGGGCCAACTGACGGCGAATCGAGGAAGTACAGTACATACTGACGAAGCTAAAATGAGCTCTAATATGGAAATTAAGCGTTTCCGGACACACGTCCACATAACATCTTTTCTTTATATGTGCGTGAGGAATGTTTCCTGAAAGTTTGGCCGTACCTTTTTGTAACACCCTGTATAAACGATTTGTGTGACAACTCAGCACCCGTCTTAGCTTGTTTGCAAATGACGCTGTCGTTTATCGACTAATAAAGTCATCAGAAGATGAAAACAAATTGCAAAACGATTTAGAAAAGATATCTGAATGGTGCGAAAATTGGCAGTTGACCCTAATTAACGAAAAATGTGAGGTCATCCACATGAGTGCTAAAAGGAATTCGTTAAACTTCGGTTACTTGATAAATCAGTCTAATCTAAAAGCTGTAAATTTAACTAAATACCTAGATATTACAATTATGAACAACTTAAACTGGAAGGAACACATAGAAAATGTTGTGGGAAGGCTAACCAAAGTCTGCGTTTTATTGGCAGGACACTTAGAAAATGTTACAGATCTACTAAGGAGACTGCCTACACTACGGTTTTCCGTCCTCTTTTAGAATACTGCTGGCTGTGTGGGATCCTTACCAGATAGGACTGACGGAGTACATCGAAAAAGTTCAAAGAAGGGCAGCACGTTTTGTACCATCGCGAAATATGGGAGAGAGTGTCACAGAAATGATACAGGGTTTGGGCTGGACATCATTAAAAGAAAGGCGTTTTTCATTGTGACGGAATCTTTTCACGAAATTCCAATCACGAACTTTCTCCTCAGAATGCGAAAATATTTTGTTGACACCGACCTACATAGGGAGAAACGATCACCACGATAAAATAAGCGAAATCAGAGCTCGTACGGAAAGATATAGGTGTTCGATCTTTCCGTGCGCTATACGAGATTGGAATAATAGAGAATTGTGAAGGTGGTCCAACGAACCCTCTGCCAGGCACTTAAATGTGATTTGCAGAGTATACATGTAGATGTAGATGTAGATATAACAACATTGAACAATGTGTCATTTAAAGTTAAGTTTTCCATAAACTAACCAATTAAGGAACATTAAGTAATGTCTAGAAACTATTAAAGATTTCTTTTAAAAATCTAATGAAGTTTTCAATACATTTACAGGTTTTATAGATCAAAGAACTTGAAACTAATCGAAATGAGACAATCAACAATTCTGAGATCTCCGTATTGTGTTTCTGCACTTCGTTTTCCGCTGTTTTACCTATTCCAAAAATAAATGCAGGATGTTGTCCACAACTCTACAGTAATCTCAGTTCTGAGAGGGTATTTATTTTAACGGTGTTTCGATTTGTCGGTAACCATTTGACCTGTTCTTAACCATGTAATTGTGACTATTTCCAGAAGTAATAAACCAGGAGGTATGTTGTATGTGATGTTGGTTAGCCCAGTACCAAGTTCCTTTGAAGTTAGTCCTCTTTACATAATGATTACCATCATTCTTTTGTCTTAATTGTAAGCCTTCGATAGTATTCACAGAGCAGAAGGGATATTATAACTGATGAATGTTGAAACAGTTTTGTGATTTCACGATAGGTTCTTCCTGGTACACGAGTTGCAGCTACTAACTTTGGGTCGGAAGTTCCTGTCCAAGACTCCATAGCAATTATCATTAATGTGGAACATTCATGAAAAACACACACTAATTAAAAGCTGTACCAAATCCACAATTTTGAACATATAGCAATGAAATTTTGTACCATGCTTTAAATGAAATTAGCACATTTACTGTTAAGTTTATTGATTACATATATTTAATTTTTTAAGGAGTTTAAAAATTTTATTTTCAAAACATTATGTATGCGCCATTTTCTCAGAAACTATTCAAGAGATTTCTACAAATTTTCTCTGTTTATTCACTTTGCATATAAGCTTCTGTCATGAGGTTTTTTGAATTTATCAATTAGGAAAATTTTAATAATTTTTTAATTGTAATTCTCTAAATATTTATACAATTCATCAAAGTTCCAAGGACATTGCCCATATTTAAGTTTACACTCAGAATTTCAGAATTTACTCTTGAGAGAACATTTACTGAGTTTATAGAAATAAGTGCACAAAATTTCATAATTCTAGCCCTCATAGATTCTGAGGAAATGGTACATAAGTTTTATAAACATAATTTTTAGGAAATGCAATTTAAAGTTCAACATAACGTTTTTTGCTGTGCCACAGCTTCAGAAGGTCCCGGATCTGTACTGAGAGTCCTCTTTCCCTCAAAGACTTCTCTTCTGGTTTCTTGTTTACTGCCTTCTTTCCTTCACCAGGTCTTTAACTGACTTTTGAGCTGCAGAGCGGCACTGTAAACCTATTTTTTTTCAATATGTCTTGAATGAAATTTTCTACCTTAAAGCCCACTCTCTCCAATACCTTCATGCTCCCTAGGCTCCGATCATTAAATACAAGAACTACGTCATAAATTGCAATTCTGAGAAGTAGAGCAGATGAAAATGTGGTTTTAGGGCATCGTTTCCATATGAGTGAATTTAAAGACTCATTTGGATTCTGAGTTTCGTCATGAACACACTTTTTTGGAAATTCAGAATCGGCCATAAATCTATATACTACTTTACAACATCCCAGATATAATTTGGAAGCTTCTCCTTGTGCATGTAATGGTTGATGTTGCTCTGAGCCGGTGGATATTTACACCAGCTAATGTGGCACAGATGATGAATGGGTGTTTACCTGTTGAAATCATGTGGAAACTTGTTGCCCATACTCCATGTCACTTACACTGGATATTACACTGAATAGATTCTGTCTGATAGCATTGCCATCTCCGTCACCAGCACAACGCAACTGCTTCTTCATAAACAAAGCAACTGCTTTTTTATTGTTTTTGAGATATGAAACCGATCCACAGATGATCTGTAAAACTAAAGCGTACATAACACAGCCTTCCAGATGTATCCCGTGGAAGTTTGCTTGAAAGTTCACCGAGCTAGTATTAAAACATTGCTTCATAAAGTGGGCGTGCACAGGAAGGTGGTGTCACTCACAGAATCTTTTTGAGAAACTTCGGATGCGATTTTATCATTGAAACTTTGGAAACTTGTTGTTCATGAGATCTACTAAAATTTAAAATTGACTTCTTCGGTCAGTTTCATGAACGTCCTCCTAACCTAAAACTCTATCTAGCCATCAAGTCTATCAGTGGTTTCGCCTGTGACGATAGATACAAAAAGAATAAAACGTTGTAATTCTTGGGAAGACAACGCAGCGTCTGCGGCTTCATGTACTGTATACAGCAACTTCTCCATTGTAACACGAGTGCTCAGTTTTACAGAGGAGCGAACAAATACGAAATGTCATCGCATTCACACCTCTAGCCACAATCACCCCCCCCCCCCCCCTCCACCAAAAAAATCCCCTTTCCACAATGAACAGATGAAGACGAATGTCAGGTGAAAAATAAAGCAATTAATGTTATGAGATAAGCTCTCTAAACAATGTATGGAAGAATAAAGTCATACGAAAAGTAGATGGGCGTTGCCCATTTTTAATTGTGGTTTAGGGCTTCATGCTGATACCTCTTTCCGGTGAATTTTTGTGCAGATATTACGCTTCTGACAAGTTTACTACACATCGGCGCGAGATCTGCTGTAGACGTATCTCGAGTAACTCTCTCATCACTGACATGAGTATGTACGGGGGAGAAGAGAATGAATCATTAATGTTTGGGAAGTCCACCGAGACGAGTGTTAGTCCTCCTGAATACCGCCGATCGCTCCGTGTTGCTGTAGATAGTAGTTCCCCGTGGCCTTCTCCCTAGCTGCTACTCTCACCGGTATGCAGCTGACTCATAATGCAAGGCCCGGGTCGTTCGTGAAGGCTGTCACGCATGCAGAGGGTGATTTCCGAACAAAACTATGGCATCTGCCATTTGTGAAAACGACAATATCTTCAGATCCATACTCTTCCGTCATTATTGAGGTAACCTGCGGCTATTCTGCCTCCAAGATAAAACTAATAACCTTGATCATTTTGTGCCTCCACAGCCGAATAATCTAAATGTTAATAAACACCGCTACGGCTGTAAGTTAGGGTCATTCATAACGCCACAACCAGTTTCGTTCTAAATGTACATCTTCATGAGACTGAAAATTCGCCAAGAGTCTTCGCAACTAATTCTCACAAAGTGTGGAATCTGCCAGCGTCATGATTCAAAAATGGATAGAATAACGTAGTATGTTGTCATGTTCCTTGTTTGTGCCAAGTGGTCGGTAAAGCGTTTCAGTGTGCTCGTCCTTGTAAAAATAAAGTTTAACAAAATGTCAGTTTGGTTTCCAGAAGGGTTTTTCAAAGGAAAATGCTATATATTTTTTCACTAATGAAATATTAAATGCTCTGAGTAACCGGAAGTCACCTGTTGAGATTTTTTGTGATCACAGGATTTTGATCGTGTAAATCATGGAATACTTCTAGATAAGCTTAAGTATTGTGGTATGAATGGGACAGTGCTCAAATGGTTTAAATCTTACCTAACTGGAAGAGCGCAGAAAGTTGAAATAAACAGTTCACATAATATGCAAAGAACCGGTGATTCCTCAAACTGGGGAACAATCAAGAATGGGGTGCCGCAAGGTTCGGTCTTGGGTCCTCTGATGTTCTTAATATATATTAATGACCTGCCGTTCTATATTCACGAAGATGCAAAGCTGGTACTTTTTGCCGATGATACAAGTATAGCAATCACACCCGACAGACAAGAATTAACTGGTGAAATTGTAAGCGATGTTTTTCAGAAAATCATTAAGTGGTTCTGTGCAAATGGGATCTCATTAAACTTTGACAAAACACAGTATATACAGTTCCACACAGTAAATGGAATGGCACCATTAATAAATATAGACTTCGATTAGAAGTCGGTAGCTAAGGTAGAATATTCAAAATTTCTAGGTGTATGCATTGATGAGGGGTTGAACTGGAAAAAAACACACTGAGGATCTGCTGAAACGTTTGAGTTCAGCTACTTATGCTATTTGGGTCATTGCAAATTTTGGCGATATACATCTGAGTAAATCAGCTTACCACGCCTATTTTCATTCTCTGCTTTCGTATGGCATCATATTCTGGGGTAACTCATCATTGAATAAAAGGGTGTTCATTGCACAAAAGCGTGTAATCAGAATAATTGCTGGAGCTCATCCAATATCATCCTGCAGACACTTATTTAAAGAGCTAGAAATCTTCACTGTAGCCTCACAATATGTATATTCTCTTACGAAATTTGTTATTAACAATCCGTACGAATTCAAAAGTAATAGCAGTATACATAGCTACAACACTAGGAGAAAGGATGATCTTCACTACTCAAGGTTAAATCTAACTTTGGCTCAGAAGGGGGTAAATTATGCTGCCACAAAAGTCTTTGGTCACTTACCTAATAGCATCAAAAGTCTGACAGATAGCCATATAGCATGTAAAAGGAAATTAAAAGAATTTCTTAATGGCAACTCCATCTACTCATTAGATGAATTTTTGGATACAGAAAGTGGGTAATTTCCTTAACCACCACAAAAAAAATTAAAAATATTAAGTGTCATGTAATATTTTGTGTAATGTAATATCTTGTATAGACACCTTTTATTAACCTGACACGTTCCACATCATTACGAAGTGTCGTATTCATGATCTATGGAACAAGTACTAATCTAATCCAATCTAATCTGTTCCACAATGTGCCCCCTAACATTAAATATGGCGACTAGATATTTCTCAGTCACGGCATCGCCACATTTCCGTCACTTTGTGAGAATTAGTTACAAAAACTGTTGGTGAATGTTCGATCACCAGAAATTCATCTAGAACGAAACTGCTTGTGACATTGTACGGGTATCTGAAATGCACCTCTGATGATATTCATTAACCTTTACAAGATAAAACTAACTTGGAAAGTGTTTTGGGCGTTTTGCAACTACGTAATGTAAACAAAAAAGAAATTTTTGCATGAACGTCAACGATGGCTGTTTCCACTATTTTCTGCAAAGATCAATTCTCTTGCTCATTAACTCGCGTAACTTATTTCGTGTCAGACGTCAAATTATGTTATGGGCCAGTTTTAGTTCAGTCTCCCTGTTTGTCCCACTTTGTGCCTGTAGGAGAGGGTACCTCGCTTTCTCCTCTCTTTCCTGTCTCCTTCGCAAATGATGCCCAGTTAAGATTCCACATGAGCTAGAACTGCTCTCATTTTTCCGCCATGGCCATTCCGCGAGATGATGTGGTAGGAAAACTATGTTGCTAGACTCATCATGTAACTTAAGCTCTCAGAATTTTAACAGTAAATCTCTCAGTGATACAACACGACTATCTTCTAGCATCGGTCTCTGGATTCTGGTGAGCACCTCCGTGAAGCTCTTGCGGTTACTAAACGAACCTGCGACGAAATGTTCTTCTTTTGATCCTCTCTGACCGTCCCATACTATAAGGTTATCAGAATGATGAGCAATACTAAAGAATCAGTCGAACGAACGTTATGTATGCTACTTCCTTCGTGTATGAATTTCATTTCATTAGGACTCTTGCAATGAATCACAGTTTAGCGTCTGCCTTTCCTAGAGGTTGTTTTCCCCTGTCGCTCGCCCTCTTAAGGGGCTCCGGAAAGGCTCAAAATCATGAAAAGTTCAATTTTTACTTTTTTGCGTTTTCTGAATCTGCAGACTATTACCTTTTAATAGATATGTAATTTATTCAATTCCGAAGACTACAACTATTTTTAAATTTTTTTTGAAATGTGTTCTACATGGGCGTGACCCACTGTGGCGCTGTTAAACTGCTGTCAAATGGTGTTATTATTAACGTCCGTGTTCATCAGGTACATTTTAGTGATGTGAGATAAAGTATGTGTTGTGGCTAACCTGTGATGGTTCAATATATATCGCTGGTGTGATTGTCGATTGTTTCATGTTTATTTACTCTGTCGTTATCTCGAAAATATTCGTAATTAATTCTGTTTCTTGAGTCTCTGTTTTGTTGAAGTATAATAATGAGTAAAAGTAAAGTTATTAGAAATCCTCTGAAGGCTTTTAAGAAAAGGAGAAATGTTGGAAAGCCAAAGGTATGTGTTATTACTGTAAACAATAAAGACGATAATCAAGTGAGTGAACCTAACCTCTCAAGTACACCTGCCCATAGCAGTCAAAGTGGGAAAGAAAATACTTCACAGAAGAAGCTTGGTTCAATGAGTGAAAACTATGAATGTTTTATGGGCGAATCGGATGTGAATGAAATATTTGATATGTCGGTTCTCAAAGGAATTTTTTCAAACTGTGTAAGATGTATTCATTGTAGTGAAGTTGGTCTGGAACTCTCCATAATAAAGCACGTAGGACTTGCTAGTGAAATACAACTGAAATGTGATAAGTGTTCATACATGACCACCTTTTGGAAGTGTTGCAGTAACTGCAACTGAAGAAAATGGTAGCAAAATCTACGAACACAACAACAAGCGATGCTTGCTTTAGACAAGGAACGCCTTCGGGCTGCAGACAGGGCTGTAAAGAGTCTAGAAATACAAGCAAGAGTAAACAGGAGGAGGAACAAGAGGAAGCTGGAGGAGGAGTTTGCAGAGGATGAAGATAATCCATCCTATGGACCTGGAATGCACTAAAAAGTTAATCCAATCTTTGTCGCTCGATTCCCAAAACTTTTATTTTCTCATACTAATTACATGTTTTCTAAGGATCTTCCAAACATATTTGTTTCAAACTTTCAGTAAATGTTACACAGTACCTTCTGCATAATTTAACACAGCCTTTTTCCAAAAAACTGTATATTTTTGAATATATAAATAAAAAATTGCAAAAAAATGTTGTTAATTTTCATTACAATTGAAAAAACATCATCTTTAATAACTGAACTAAAATTTTATAAAATCCCTGTGTTAATTTGGAGCCCATATTCCAATAAATAATCTGTAAAAAGTTCAACTTCCTACCTCAAATACTTTGTGAGGAAAGATGCAATTTATAAGCGTTATTTTAACATTGCAAGTATAGGGCGTTCCGGAGCCCCTTAACATTCTTGACGCATACTCATGCATATTTAACGGTTGTTCCAGGAATTGATCGATAGTCGTGTGATTGAACAATTACACTGATAAACAAGCTATAGAAATATATGGCGCAGCGTTTAATTCTTCTAATATAGTTTTTTTATGCTGATTCCAGATCTGAAAACGATTTTGCTGTATTACATCAGGTTTTGAAGATATCGACAAAAATTAATTTTCATGGAAGACCGTTCATTAATTTTTTCCCCAGGTTTTTCGTAATTTTTCATGCAGCACTATACAACATTTTCGTCCTCTGTGAAAAAAAGGGGGCCCAAAAATAATGTATACGCTCTATGAAACAGAATATCTCTGTAACTCAAGGAGACAGAAATACAATTTTCCGGGTAATAATGCAGAAGGCGGTGAAAAACGTAACAACGCTTTCATTTGAAACGTCCCCTTTGAACATTTACGCACGACTGTCCTTAAACTGACACACAATATTTTTTAGCGCAACGCAATCTGACTTTCAAAAATCCCTACAAAAGAATGGTCGTGACTAACATTAAACTATACCTTTCAGAAATCACTTACCTCACAAAAATCTTCATTACTCGAACTACTGCAACACAGCGAGCGCCACTACTGCCAGCTAAATAAAAGATTCAAACTACGGAAGGCACTAACTACTGATAGGGATAGTTAGCAAATGAAAGATATTAATAGAGAACAAACAATGTATTTACCTTAATAGTCATAATATATATAGCAGTTCATGACAAATTACAAAACTCCGCCATCTCTCTCCCCACATCCACCACTGCTGGCGGCTCACCTCCAACTGCGCAACGCTACGCGCTGTTCACATCCAGCTGCCACTGTCCAACACTACAATGGCAGACAACAATACAAACTAGCCACAGACTGCACACAGCACAGCCAGTGATTTTTATACAGAGGTGGCGTTACCAATAAAAAAACCTAAACAGCCTACTTACATAGGTGTCGCCCATTCGCATCTCTGAGAGGGGACTACTCAGGAGGACGTCGTTATCAGGAGAAAGAAAACTGGCGTTCTACGGATCTTAGCGTGGAATGTCAGATCCCTTAATCGGGTAGGTAGGTTAGAAAATTTAAAAAGGAAAATGGATAGGCTAAAGTTATATATGGTGGGAATTAGTTAAGTTCGGTGGCAGGAGGAACAAGACTTCTGGTCAGGTGAAAAATACAAAATCAAATGGGGGTAATGCAGGAGTAGGTCTAGTAATGAATAAAAATATAGGAGCGCAGGTTAGCTGCTACGAACAGCATTGTGAACGCATTATTGTAGCCAAGATAGACATGGAGCTCACGCCTACCACAGTAGTACAAGTTTATATGCCAACTAGCTCCGCAGACGACGAAGAAATTGAAGAAATGTATGATGAGATTAAAGAAATTATTCAGACAGTGAAGGAGACGAAAATTTAATAGTTATGGGGGGACTGGAATTCTACAGTAGGAAAAGGAAGAGAAGGAAAAGTAGTAGGTGAATATGGAATGGGGGTAAGGAATAAAAGAGGAAACTGCCGGTAGAATTTTGCGCAGAGCATAACTTAATCATAGCTAACACTTGGTTTAAAAATCATGAAAGAAGGCTGTATACGTGGAAGAATCCTGGAGACAGTGGAAGGTTTCAGGTAGATTATATAATGGTAAGAAAGAGATTTAGTAACCAGGTTTTAAATTGTTAAGACATTTCCAGGGGTAGATGTGGACTCCGACCACAATCTATTGGTTATGAACTGTAGATTAAAACTGAAGAAACTGCGAAAAGGTTGGAATTTAAGGAGATGGGACCTGGACAAATTGACAGAAACAGAGATTGTAGAGAGTTTTAGAGAGAGCGCTAGGGGACGATTGAAAAGAACGGTGGAAAGAATGGGTAGTAGAAGAAGAATGGGTAGCTTTGAGAGATGAAATAATAAAGGCAGCAGAGGATCAAGTAAGTAAAAAGACGAGGGTTAGTGGAACTCCTTGGGTAACACGAGAGATATTGAACTTAATCGATGAAACGAGAAAACATAAAATTTCAGTAAATGAAGTAGGCAAAAAGGAATACAAACGTCTCAAAAATGAGATCGACAGGAAGTAAAAATGGCTGAGCAGGGATGGCTAGAGGACAAATGTAAGGATGTAGAGGCATATATCACCAGGAAAATTAAAGAGACCTTTGGAGAAAAGAGAACCATTGCATGAGTATCACGAGCTCAAATGGAAAAACAGTACTAAGCGAAGAAGGGAAAGCAGAAAGACAGAAGGAGTATATAGAGAGTCTAAAGTGCGATGTACTTGAGGGCGATATTATGGAAATGGAAGAGGACGTAGATGAAGATGAAATGGGAGATGTAATACTACGTGAAGAATTTGACAGAGCACTGAAAGATCGAAGTCGAAACAAGGCCCCGGGAGTAGACAACATTCCATTAGAACTACTGACAGCCTTGGGAGAGCCAGCTCCGACAGAACTACCATGTGATGAGCAATATGTATGAGAAAGGCGAAATACCCTCAGACCTCAAGAAGAACATAATAATTCAAATCCCAAAGAAAACAGGTGTTGACAGGTGTGAAATTTGCCGAACTATCAGTGTAATAAGTCACGGCTGCAAAATACTAACAGGAATTGTTAACAGACGAATGGAAAACCTGATATAAGCCGACCTCGGGGTAGATCAGTTTGTATTCCGTAGAAATATTGGAACACGTGAAGCAAAACTGACCCTACGACTTATCTTAGAAAACAGATTAGGGAAAGGCAAATCTGCGTTTATAGCCTTTGTAGACTTAGAGAGGCTTTTAACAGTGTTGACTGGAATACTCTCTTTCAAATTCAGTTCTTTCATGTGTCAAATACACGGAGAGCAAGGCTATTTACAATTTGTACAGAAACCAGATGGCAGTTATAAGAGTCGAGGGGCATGAAAGGGAAGCAGTGGTTGGGAAGGGAGTGAGAAAGGGTTTTAGCCTATCCCCGATATTATCCTATCTGTATATTAAGCAAGCAGTAAAGGAAACAAAAGAAAAATTTGGATTAGGAATTAAAATCCATGGAGAAGAAATAAAAACTTTGCGGTTTACCGATGATATTGTATTTCTGTCGGAGACGGCAAAGGACCTGGAAGAGCAGTTGAATGGATGGAATGGACAGTGTCTTGAAAGGAGGATATAAGATGAACACCAACAAAAGCAAAGCGAGGATAAGGGAATTTAGTCCAATTAAATCAGGTAATGTTCAGGGAATTAAATTAGGGACTGAGACTCTTAAAGTAGCAGATGAGTTTTGCTATTTGGGGAGCAAAATAACTGATGATGGTCGAAGTAGAGCGGATATAAAATGTAGACTGGCAATGGCAAGGAAAGCGTTTCTGCAGAAGAGAAATTTGTTAACATAGAGTATAGATTTAAGTGTCAGAAAGTCATTTCTGAAAGCATTTGTATGGAGTGTAGCCATGTATGGAAGTGAAACATGGAAGATAAATAGTTTAGACAAGAAGAGAATAGAAGCTTTCGAAATGTGGTGCTACAGAAAAATAAAGATTAGATGGGTAGATCACGTAACTAGGGAGGAAGTATTAAATAAAATTGGTGAGAAGAGGAATTTGTGGCACAACGTGAGTAGAAGAAGGGTTCGGTTGGTAAGACATGTTCTGAGGCATCAAGGGATCGCCTATTTAGTATTGGAGGGCAGCGTGGGGGGTAAAAACCATAGAGAGAGACAAAGAGATGAATACACGATGCAGATTCAGAAGGATGTGGGTTGCAGTAGTTACTTGGAGATGAAGCTTGCACAGGGTAGAGTAGCATGGAGGGCTGCACCAAACCAGTCTCTGGACTGAATACCACAGCAACAACAACAATTCGTTGGTCGGATAAGGCGACGTTTAAACTCAATGGATCAATTAACCGTTATAATTGCGTGTACTGGGACAGTAATCGAGGAAAGGTATGTTAATCTACCAGGAGTATTTGTTTGGTGTGGTCTGTCTTCTACGGGAAAATCGGGTCGTACTTCTTTGAAAACACTATCACAGGTGACTCTTACTTAGAAATGTTCCATATAATAAGTACTGGTTTAATGACTTTTTTGAAAATGAATATTATTACTTTCAATAGGATGGGGTTTCACCTCCCTTTCAAAATGATGTAAGGTCACTTCTCAATCGTACATTCCCCGCTAGATGGATAAGACGAAGAGGGAGCGTGGAGTTTTAAGCTCGATCTCCTGATCCTCCTCTAGACTTCTCTCTGTGGGGTACTCTCAAGGACACAATTTACACTGCAGACCACAAAATAGTGGATGACCTTAAAGAGGAAACTGAACAATCCCGTGGTTCTATCCCATTAGGAACAATACAGTTGGCATATCGCTCAGTTTTAAGTCGTTGTCGACGGTGTATTGCGGCGAAAGGAACCCATTTGGAACATTTACGATCTTTAGCTGGGCCTCAAAATACGCTACAAACGCTGAACTGTATTTCTATCTCCCTTAATTAAAGAGATATTCAGTTTCAAAGAGTGTGTACATTACTTTGAGACACCCTGTAGCTAATCCTTATAGCATCCACCCCCGTATTTTATCATCGATAAAAACATTTTTTATTATTTTTTTTAATATGTGATATCGTGAGAGACAAGTGTGTTGTCACAGAAAAAGTTTTGTTTTGCTAGTGCTGAGACGGTGTAACACTTCACAAGCCACAGAAAATAGTCTGAAAACAATGATATCTTTTAATTATAAGAACAATTATTATTATCACTGATTTTTTGTTGCATTCTTTCTTCTTGTTCGAATAGCCATGATGTAAGCAAGACGCACTTTAATCTGCCGCCTATGACAAGGTCTGGTTTTATTACTATTACGTAAACTACCTATTGTAAATTATTGGAGAAAAATAGAGAATAATGTTATTCAAGTTTATCTCGTATTTTCTGTAAGAATATTACTAGTCTTGATCCTCTGCATTCCATTTTTGCTTCGCTGCGGACGAGCTGCAACGCCGCCATGAGTGGTAATATATTTATATGATTTTATTGGCAAGAGTTATAGTTTTATTTCAGATTGAAAATGCTAAGAACAATTATTTAATGCTGATTAATGTTTTTTTTTTAAATCGAATTCAGTCAGATATTTTCATATAATCGGAACAAATCGATTCTGTGATACACCGATGTTCATTTATCTGCCGCCATTTAATGAAATCTTTACGCGGCGAGTTTAAATTGCCAAATAATTCAGACATATATTTGCCATTGTAAAAAGAATCCACGTAAAGGTAACATGATTGTATATCAATATACATACTATGAGAAACTGTTTTAACTTCTACCATTCTTTGCTGGTGTTGGAGCATAAAACTTTCTCAGCTAAAGCTCAGAAATCTTTCCAGTAAAATTCGCCGATTCCAGTGTTGTGTGTCTCCGTGTTATAAAAGTGAAGTGATATTCAAGCGTGAACTAAGATTGTATGAAAACAGTCAACGAACTTAATTAAATAATTTTAAACAGGTACACTTCTTTACAGACAACATATGAAACGGTTGTGTGTTTCGATTTAGTTCACATTCATGCTCATGTCATATTCCAGCCGGGTAATGCAGTAATTGAGTGACAATTTAGAACTGTATACATATTTAAATATTTATGTTGGACGATGCTAAATTTACGCATTCGCAACACAGTTTAAAAGGCAGCACAACCTGATGTTTCAAACTGAATATCGCCGTTTTAAGGCTTTGTAGCATTTATTACATTCAGCTCACAGTTATAAATAATAAATCAAATGAAAGAGCAACTCAAACAGGTTTTCTCACAACTGTTCAATGTCAGCACCATTCGTCGCACGGAACACATGACAACTCTGCAAACGAAATGTTGCTGCATGATCTGCATTTTCTGGATCGTTGCTGTATTTTCTGGATCGTGTCGCCTTCAGTGATGCATCGACATTTCAATGAGGCTGAAGTTTGAACATACATAACGTGCGCATCTGGCGGTCAGCAAATCACCATGAGATGGTACAGCTGAAACGAGTCGCCCCTAAACTGAATGTTTTTTGTGCCATACTCTGCGAAAAGTTTATGATCCTTTCGTTTTCGGTGAAGCAACTGTAAGTGTTGTTTCTTATCTTGATGCGATGGATCTATGGCTCTTTCCTCTAATGGAAGAAGCTGGTCCACAGAATTTTATCTGGCAGCAAGATGATGCGCCGCCTCATTTTCATAACACAGTACGCGACTGGTTAAATGACGCTGCATCCGACGGCTGGATTGGTCGCAAGGGGCCACATGAAAGAGCTTGTTTCTCGTGGCCCCCACGTTCACCCGATCTCACGCCACGCAGTTTTTACCTTTAGGCCGGTGTTACACTATCAAATTTCTTTGTCCAATATCTTTGTCAAATATATTTGATAGTGTAATAGGGACTTTGTCAAATGTCGTCCAATATTTGATCAAATCTAGCGCCTCGCTGTATATTTGATCAAAGAAACCGCTTGTCTTCTGTTCACTGCAATGTGACATGTTACCACATGGAGCGCTAGCATCGCTGCAGCGTTCTGTCGTCTGTATTGTTTTTATAACCATTGGCGGTAAATACAATTGGCGTGCGCCAACTACAAAATTAATGGAGATATCTGAAGCTGGTGAGGCGCTTTACAACGTGAGGCACTCTGAATACAAAAATAGATTAAGATGATTGGAGACCTGACCTGACCTGACCTGACCTAACCTAACATAACCCTCTCCAGTAGCAAGGAATCGGAGTGTTATAGTGAGCCCGTCTTCTGAAGATGTAGCAGTTCTTAAGTGAATATTGTGCTTCGTGATATGAGGATACACTTCATTGAGCACATACAGAAATGTATGCTCATCCATTCTTAAGTAATTGATGTACGACTTGACATCTTCCACTGTAAGCTCACGTAACAAGTTTAGTTGAATGTTTTTATCGTGTCGTCGTGAAACCCTCGACTTCACCCAGATTAGATTAGTTTTTCGTTCCATAGATCCGTGCTGAGGAGATCCTCGTGGATGTGGAACATGTCGATTTTTTTAAAGCTGAAATAACAATACTAATAGTATGAATAAATACAATACATCATTTGTTCCTATTAAAAATTTCGCCAGTGGGGTAGGAGTTGGCCAGTAGTAAGTCTTTCAGGCTCCTTTTAAACAGATCTTTATTTCTAACTAAATTTTTTATGTTTCCTGGCAAATTATTGAAGATGAGTGTTCCTGAGTAGTGGACCCCTTTTTGAACTAAAGTAAGTGCTTTTAAGTCCTCGTGCAGATCATTTTTGTTCCTGGTATT
Organism: Schistocerca americana; assembly: GCF_021461395.2. Taxonomy (NCBI): domain Eukaryota; kingdom Metazoa; phylum Arthropoda; class Insecta; order Orthoptera; family Acrididae; genus Schistocerca; species Schistocerca americana. The sequence continues at coordinate 176,857,611 of NC_060120.1, forward strand.
GTATGTATGAAGTGAGTTGTTTGTTGGAAAAAGAGATATATTATTTACGACAAATTTCATTAAGAAGTAAATATACTGAGTGGCAGTAGTAGTATACCCAGTTCTTTGAAGAGGTTTCTGCAGGAGGTCCGTGAATTTACTCCACAAATAATACGTATTACACGCTTTTGGACCTTGAAAACTTTTGTTTGAGTTCAAGATTTACCCCAAAATATTATCCCATATGACATTATGGAATGAAAGTACGCAAGCTTTTTCATATTTATGTTGCCTATGTCTGCTAACACTCGAATTGCAAATACAGATTTGTTAAGGCCTTTCTGCAGTTCTGTGGTGTGCTCCTCCCAACTGAATTTACTATCAAGCTGTAATCCCAGGACTTTTAAGACTGTCAACCTCGTATGTATGGTTCCATTCCCCCCCCCCCCCCCCCCCCACACTTCTTTTCCGCATGTGCACACAATGCAATTGAAGTACGTAGAACTGCTGCGGTTAATAACAAGTTGTTGCCAGCCATCTTGAACTTTGACGAAAAATTTGATGACAGTGTAATACCCCTTGTAGCGCTACGTCAAAGATCTTTGTCAAATATATTGGACGGAATATTGGATCACATCTTTGATCAAATTTTTGACAAAGAAATTTGATAGTGTAATACCGGCCTTAGGTCAGTGGTCGTCAAATTGCTGTCTGCGGGCCGTATGTGGCCCGAATCAAGTATTCGTGCGGCGTGCGATTCTCAGCCTTATATTACAGTAATATGCATCTAGTAATTAACAGCCGAATCCAAAAACGTCAACTAACGTTGAGCGCTTCTTAAGAGCGTAATATTCCTGCTCAGTAACAAACGTAAACACTTAAGACAGTTAGCTTAATATCAACTGACATTGGGCCGGCCGTTGTGGCCAAGCGGTTCTAGGCGCTTCAGTCCGGAACCGCGCGACTGCTACGGTCGCAGGTTCGAATCCTGCCTCGGGCATGGATGTGTGTGATGTCCGTTGGTTAGTTTGGTTTAATTAGTTCTAAGTTCTAGGGGACTGATGACCTCAGATGTTAAGTCCCATAGTGCTCAGAGCCATTTGAACCATTTTTGAATTGACATTGGTAAATGTGGTCGTGAGCCAAGGAAAGTTGGCCGCGTACCTCAGGGGTATAGGGGTAAATAGAGCGGAAAAAAATTCCATTAAATTAAAAAAAATGGCTCTAAGCACTATGGGACTTAACATCTGAGGTCATCAGTCCCCTAGACTTAGAACTACTTAAACCTAACTAACCCAAGAACACCACACACATCCATGCCCGAGGTAGGATTCGAACCTGCGACCGTAGCAGCAGCGCGGTTCCGGACTGAAGCGCCTAGAACCGCTCGACCCCAGCGGCCGTGCTAGAGCGCCACTCTGGGACTAGAGGATGTGAGTGGCTTATGTCTTACTGTTTATCTTCCAGTACTGGCAACTCACGGGTGTGTGCGACTCATGCCGATCAGCTTCTATGATATAAATTTCGAATATGTGTTCATGAATGCGCATTACAGAGACGGTCGTTTTCAAATGCGGTACATAGGTACTTGTAGCAAGGAATATGAAACTAAATTAACGCATTTAAATAATAACCAACTACTCATCCGCTCACACAGGCAACACAACACTTCGTGAGGCTGTTACAGTATCACAAGTTTTGGGTCGCCAAGGGTGGCAGCCAACCAGCCATAGTGGCAGCAATCTGAAGCAAGTAACAGCAGACACGAAGTGTTCCGAATACTGCCGACTTTTAACGATTACTACAGAACGGCTGCCATCTTACCGCGCCCTTGCTAGTCCATTGGGGGTCATAATGAAGGTACATAATTAGACACCATAAGATAGGTCATTCTGGGAGAGCTCTCGGCCAAGCTACCCGCAGTGCTCCTTGCGCTGTGACATAATCTGGCAACCAACTGGCAGAGTGCGAATGGCACGTGTACAATCACGACGCAACGCGACGCTCAATAAGCTATAATAATAGAGATGTGAGATAGAGAGCAGTTGGAACCTTGGAATTTGTATCCCCAAAGAAGAGGTAACAGGACCAAGTAACAAATACAGTGCCCATTTGTGAATTTAATGATTTAAGACCTAAGGTCGATGAAATCAAACGATTGAATAAATAAATAGAAGTTTTGAAGAAGAACAATACATTGTTAGAAGTAACTCTAAAAGAACGTGATGCAGTTCTGAAAAGGGCCAAAATTGTCAGGCGTTTCCTGTTGCAAAAGAGAGAATTAAGAACAAATGTCAAAGAAAGTGTGGTAAGGAAGGAGGTAGAAAATGTATTATCTAAATGTTTCACTCCGGGACAAATTCACCGTTTGTTACAAGACTACAGATGGGTTGGGGGAGTTCCCAGGATATTCGCAACGCACTAACTTTAAAGGACCTTTCTCGAAAAGATTGTACGTATTTCAGAAAGCACGATATTCCATTGCCCTGTCATGCAACGCTTCAAAATAAGACTAGAAATTTTAAGTGGGATCCAGGTGTTTCGGAAGACGTTTTGACAATTTTGAGAGCAAAGACTCACACATTTACTGTGTTAGAAAAGAAAACTGTGCAGTGGTTTGACGAAATGAACAATGACGGCCTCATCTGCTACGAAGCGACGGAAGACAAGATTTTAGGACCTGACAGCAATGTTATAGTTGTGATGATTCGTGGTTTATGTAAATTTTGGATACAACAAGTTTATTACGATTGAACAGTAACCCCCGTGTGGAGTTGATAGTCTCCCATCGGGCGCCTCCCCAGGTGGCGGATAGGGGAATGCTCTCCAGATATGGAGGGTACCGCGGAAATAAAATACCCGGGGTGGACCAAAACTATCAACCGAAATCCACTAACGTCTGCCTGGTATCCAGCGGTTAGGGGTCAGCGTCTGTTCGCCTAGATGGTGCGGCTGCAGCAACCTTCTTGATTTCAACAATCAAGTCGTATTCCTCGTGATCTTTCTTCGGAAGGACCACCACCAAGCTAGTTTTCAACTTGAAAACCAAACATGATGATAACACAAGGAATGAATCCACTACCCCGGGCACCAGTCGCAAGGCTGGCTTTACCTGGTCATCGGATTCCGGGGGACCAGGAGCATCACGTTACGCCTAAGGTTGAGAACCAGACGACGTCCAAATTATTACACACAAAACAAAGACACTTCATCGGTACACTTAATACTAATACTCTTTTCAAACTGGGCAAGATCAAACAACTTACAGACGTGCTGCAAAAATTCCAGATCAAAATCCTTGCAATCCAGGAACACGATTTACGGACGAAAACCATTTTGATACAGACAACTACAGGATCTACAAAGGAAAACCAGCAGTTAAAACTAATGAGAAAGGACTCAAACTGTTTGGCAAGGCATTTGCAGTCCACAAATCTATCAGTGACTCTGTCATTGACTTCCAGTCTGCCTCAGAACGTATATCAACGCTCTCCGTCAAATCGGCCAACAAAGCATATACCTTGATCAACGCACACGCACCCACAAATATCTATAACAAGAAGAACTGCCATAAAGTGGATGACTTCTGGAATGACCTTGAAGAGACGACAAACAAAATTGCCAAACACCATGTAATAATCTTTTTTAGGCGACTTTAGCGCACGATTAGGTAAAGAGAAAAAATACAGGAAAATCACTGGAATCCATACAGCTCACAAGAGAACTAACAAGAATGGGGAAAGATTGATAAGTTTTTGCGAAAATTTCGGCCTCGTAATTACGTCAACACAATTCAAAAAACCCAACAAGAAACTGTATACTTGGAAGTCGCCCAACACAGTGTTGGGTGAATTCCAGATAGACCATGTGGCCATCTCCAAGAGTAACACAGCAGAAATTCTGAATGTGAAAACGAGAAGAGGATTTTTTGACTCAGACCACCATCTTCTACAGATAAAGACCAGATTACAACCCAATAGAAAAAATCCAAAACTAAACAAAGTGCTGAGACCAGACTCCGAATACATAAAACTCAACAAGGAAAACATCTTACAGGATATTAGTCAGACAAACACCACAAACTGGACAGAACTTGTGGACGTCCTCAAATCCACGATGAAATTGGGTCAACCCCCGAGAAGGAGAAAACACAGGTGGTGGAATATAATATGTGACCAAGCAATAGAAGAAAGGACCAATGCCTGGAAAAACTTCCATAGTCACAAAATATCAGAAAAATGGCAACAATTTCTAGTAATCCGAAAACAAACATCGAAAACTATTCGGAGGCAAAAAAATTATGACAAACGGCGACTATATGAGATAGAACAAGATTTTAAGAACAACAACACCAGGAATTTTTATAAGACGTTTAAAGAACATATTGCAGGATACCAGTTACCCAATCTTTGTTTCAAGAAACCGGATGGTTCACTAGAAACTAACACGAAGAATAACTGCCAAATCCTAGCAGACTATTTCAACAAACTTCTCAACTGCGAAAGACCTACAGAGGATATTCACTACGAGACGTCTACACCAAATCCTGACGCTAAACCGCCAACCATCAACGAAATAGTAGAAATTATCAAGACACTGAAAAACAATAGAGCCCCAGGAGAAGATGGAATTTTTGCAGAACTATGGAAACTAAATGATGAAAGATTAACAGGAAAAATTCATAAAATCATATTAAACATTTGGGAAACAGAACAGATCCCTTCTGAATGGAAATGCGCACTCATCCATCCACTCCCCAAAAAAGGGGTCAAAACTGAACCAAATAATTACAGGGGTATCTCACTTGTACCGGTCACATATAAAATCCTATCAAAAGTTCTCATGAATAGATTAGAAGAACAAGCTGACCCACAAATAGGAGAATACCAGGCTGGTTTTCGCAAGGGACCATCATGCATAGAGCAGATCTGGAATCTGGAAATGATTCTCCAGATGAGAAACACCCGAAAAACAGTGGTTACTTTTGTAGATTTTCAAAAGGCCTACGACTCAATAGACAGAGCAGCGCTCTGCAAGACGCTGAAAGAATTCAGCATTGACAGAAAGACAAGAGCAATCATTCGGGAAACATTAACTGACACAGTCTCCAAGGTTAAATTTATGGGAGATATCTAGGAACCATTTGAAATCCAAACTGGAGTGCGACAGGGTGACGGACTTTCACCATTACTCTTTAATATCATTCTTGAAAAAATTATCAGGACATGGGAAAAAGAAGTCAAAGGAATCCAAATTGGCATTAGAAAAGATAATAGATTCAATGTGAAGTGTTTAGCTTTTGCGGATGACCTTGCAATCCTCACAAATAATAGAAAAGAAGCCACTAACGCCATAGAGAAGTTACACGAAATTGCACAAAGAACTGGCCTGCAAATTTCATATGAGAAAACCCAGGACATAGAAACAGTGCCACAAGACAAATTGCCTATTGTGACAACCCATGGGAAAATCGTACAAGTACCACATTTTAAGTACCTTGGAGAAATCATCCAGCCATCAGGGATCAACCTAAAGGCCAATGAGGAAAGAATAAAAAAAACTACAGAAAGCATATAAACTCACGTGGAACTATTATAACAAAAAGTCCATATCCATTAACGCAAAATTGAGGCACTACAACACTGTCGTACTTCCGGAGGCACTGTATGCATCTGAAACAACACAAACAGGTGGGCAAACTAAAATCAAAGACATAGAGAAACAAGAAAGGAAAATTCTCAGGAAAATTTTTGGCCCGATACAAGAGCAAGAAATCTGGAAGAAGAGACCAACATCAGAATTATATAAATACACAGACAAGATTAAGGATACAATAAGGAAAAGAAGAATGCCGTTCTACGGACATATCCACAGGATGAATGAAAACAGAATTTCAAAGCGAATTCTTAAAGTCATCAACTCAGGCAGGGGAAAAACAAAATGGATAAAAGAAGTTGAAGAGGACCTCAGACAAGCACACATAACAGTAAACGATGCAGAAAATAGAACTGAATTCAGGAACATAATCAAAAAACATAAATTTGACACCACAACACAGAAGAGACCAGGATGCAAATGGACAGCGGAGCGAAAGAAACAACACAGTGAACACATGAAGAAAATTTGGGCTCAGAAAAAACATAAACAATCATCATAAAGGAATTCAAGTTCAAACGCTCTCTAAAATGGGAATAATCGAAAATAATAATAATAATAATGAACAGTAACCTGCTCCAAAATATAATAATGAAAGTTGAGTGTTCAGGGCTACATGTTGTGGCCATAACGTGTGATACGGGAGGAAAAATTTGTAGAGTGTGGAATGAACTTTGTGTTGACACATCCGAAGCATTTTTCAGAAATCCAGCTGACAAGGAAACGAAGATCAGGGTTTTCTACGATGTGCCTCACTTACTGAAGCTTCTTAGAAACAGCTTTTGGGTGAAGGAGTAGCTCTCCCTATTGTTAATTGAGAACCTTTTAGACAGTCAGGAAGGTGACCTGAATATAACACATCACTTATCAGAAGCCCACATCAGTGCCTTAGATAGAGCACGACAAAGACGTTAGGGTGGCTGCTCGTTTATTTTCATACTCCACCCCTAAACCTCTATTGTGTTTTCTAGGAAAGGAATGTGTATGCTTTTTCTTTGTGTTCAAAATGAGTATCGAAGTTTTAAGGCTTTATAGCATTTATTACAGTCAACTTACTATTAAGAATTATACCTAAAATGAAAGAACAACTAAAACAGTTTTTCTGACAAGAGTTCGCCACACAATATACATCTAGTCGATAGGCGAGTTCTTCCCAAACCTCGGTCAGTGCGTCTGGTGTAATATCCAGTACTCATTAAGGTAATACGCCAAAATATTTTCGACATCGCATTACTAATCTTTCATCTGTTTCTTTTTATTTTCTGTTTAAGGCGGTAGTACAGTGTCCAGGGGCTGCATTAATTCACTAGATCTGCTTCGCTATGTGTGCTGCTGTCTAAAAGACAAAACCAATCGGAAGATTTTTACACTGTTTCTCAAGAGACAATATTAACTATACTTCGATTCAAACGTGGATAGTGTGTAAGTACATGGTGAAAGACCCCCCCCCCCCCTCAGGCTATCGTAAAATTAAGATTTATTAAAAAATAAAACAATGAAACACCGATCGATCATAAGCGGTAGCAAAGACGTTAATTATGAATGCGCGGTAAGGCACATACAAATGAAAATAAAAAACCTTCATTCAGTTTTTTGTACATGATTTTGTTTTTACACACTCTCTTGCACGTAGAAGTTCTGTTAAGTAGAGGATGGCGGGCTACGAGTATTTTGTATCACACGTGTTTGAAATAAGTAAAAAAAATGATATCAGAATTAAGTATTTCTTATTCAAGTGAAGTGAAACCAAGTAATGAGGATTTTCTTTCTTATGACAAGCGCCAGTGTTCTCGGAGTCCGCTGACCGCAGCTACAATCGAAGAAGTAATAATATAAGCACAGAACATTTCTAATAATGCAATCGTGTTGTATCAATTTAAAAAGTGTTTTCATATGCATATTTAATAATATTTAGTAATATTTATTTATTTTTATTACAACACAACTGGCGACTGTGTGCCAGGACTTCAGCGCACCGGTTGTGAGTAGGGTTTGTTAATTATTGTTATAATACGAAATTTCTATGACATAGTTATTGGTCATAAAAACTAATTGCCTGTATTTTCTATTTGCATGAATCACGGCGAGGAGCAAGTAATGCCAGATGGCAAAATTGAGGAGAAATTTTTTTGAAAGTAATAGGAATTGGACCCATGTCACGTAAAATTATCCATCGTAAGCTGTTTTGTTCGATGCAGCAAAGGTAGGACGGCTACGCAAGTTTCTTGCATGATTACACTTGATAACGCTTCTTTTGATGTTGATAGAAGCCTTTTCCTCAGTATTCCCTTCCTTGAATTTGCAGGAATTTTTCACTGTGATACATATTGTCAGAAAAACATGAAGAATTGCAGTACAATAGTTTGCACATCATAATAGACGTATAATAGGCTTTGACATTACGTAAATTACATTTATCAAGTGTAATAATTAGCGTATGAAATTTTAACATTTTCGTGAAAATTTTAATTTTTGCATATGGCGGAAAAATATATGTCCGTTGTTGATAGCGACAGCGAAAACGCAATCAGCCAAGATGGCGTAAAATTGCGTGATCGAACAACTGAAGTTCAGGCGCCATGCATGCCTACTGCAGAAAATTTAAGTAGATGAGAGATGAGTGTCGCAGGTGTGACGCTCCACAGCAGAATAACCTTGACGACAAAATGTTTACAATCGACGAGACAATGTCACGCATATCCCAGAGCGACATACCGCTCATGAATGGAACATTGGAGAGCGATTCCAATATGAATTTTGACAAGACGTCACAAACACCACTTGTTCACAACACAAATATTAACTTAGAAAGTACAGCTGATGGCAATCACAGTAGAACAACTGAAGCACTACTACGGCAGTTATTATCTAACATAAACATGAAATTTGATTATATAAACACGAAATTTGATGATATAAAACACAATAGGAACACCAATTTCAGTGATATGAACAAGATATGAATACCAAAATTGATAATTTGATACAGAATCTGAACACCGTCACACAGAATATGAACGCGGTAAAACAGTAACAGCCGCGCGGGGTAGCCGAGCGGTCTTAGGCGCTGCAGTCATGGACTGTGTGGCTGGTCCCGGCGGAGGATCGAGTCCTCCCTCGGGCATGGGTGTGTGTGTTTGTCCTTAGGATGGTTTAGGTTAAGTAGTGTATAAGCTTAGGGACTGATGACCTTAGCAGTTCAGTCCCATAGAGTCTTTTTTTTTAAGCAACAAAACACTGTTACACAAGATCTAAATACAATGAAGCAAGAGCAAAAACAAGTATTCAAGGATTTGCAAGATATGGTCTCACAGAAATTCGATGACTTAGCCAAAAATTTTTGCACTGAAATCGAAGAAAAATTGAATGATATAAAAAAACAGGTAAAGCATGAAGAACTTTCTGAAATTAACAGTAACATTACGGAGTTAAAAACAGAAGGTAGATTCTTTTAACGACCATCATGACGGTGTAGAGCAACAGATAAAGAAAATCACAGACGCAAACACAAATATCGAAGCCACACAAAACCAGTTGGTTTTGACAGTAAAAAAGGTAACCACTGTCATTAACAAACTAAACAGAGAGTATGAAGGTGTACCTCTAGCTGTAGAAGAGCTTACCTTAAGGGTAGCAACATTAGTACGTTAGATAAGAGTAATACCATTGCAGATAAGTTAGTAACCAATTGCAAGCTATACACAGATGTAGTAGAAAAGGCTATTCAGGGAAAAGATAATGAAACAATGAACAAGTAAAATATTAATCTAAAAGCCGTGGAAAATAGGAAGCGCAATCTTTTAGAAGAAAATATTACCGGATCTCGAAATATGCACGTTAATAATACACAGGCTACAGTTAACAAACCACAACCAGTTGGTATTTATCCACAAATTGTCACGAGTCCCACAACAGGTACCAGTGACAGTTGTAAGAGTGCAAAATGTAAACATACCCATAATTCCAATATCTGAGCAATTACCAACCGCCGGCCAGTGTGGCCGTGCGGTTCTAGGCGCTTCAGCCTGGAACCGCGTGACCGCTACGGTTGCAGGTTCGAATCCTGCCTCGGGCATGGATGTGTGTGATGTCCATAGGTTAGTTAGGTTTAATTAGTTCTAAGTTCTAGGTGACTGATGACGTCAGAAGTTAAGTCGCATAGTGCTCAGAGCCATTTTGAATTACCAACCGGAATTACAGGTAACTACAATAACGACAAAAATACGACCGAAAATGCCATGTGTCTGTCAACTAGTTTTGCAGACGAAGGTTTGCTGAGACATCGACAGTTTCCTACATTCACTACCGAAGGTAAAATAATGAATCCCGTAGTATTTATCAGTGCTGTCATGTATTTCCATGCAATTGAAGGAAGCATAGAAAATGAGGTTTCTCGTGTGATACGTGCAAGGTGACGTTCTTTTATGGGCAACTGAAGTGACCGAACACTGAAGTACTTATATCCAATTTGAACGAGCTTTCCTCGACAAATTCTGGTCTGAGGCGGTGCAAGAAAGACGTGAGGTTTTCAACCCCGCACCGTTCAGTGGCAAGTTCGAAAAATACCTGGACAAGACACGCTAATTGACTAGTCCAATATCACAGGTAGACGTGTTAAAATTTTTGAAAAGTCGTTCACCATCGCACATTAGAGAAAAATTAGACACAGCGCCAGAGCACGATACTGAGTATTTTCTGTCAGTGCTTGATTCTATCGACTTAATCTATGAAGAAAGATCTGTACCCAATAGATCAACAGGAAATCAGGCACAACAACAACATAGTTATGTAAATCAGTTAGTAAAACATGATAATTTATGAAGAAAGAACTGTACCCAATAGATCAACAGAAAAATCAGGCACAACAACAACATAGTTATGTAAATCAGTTAGTAAAACATGATCTAAACACACAGCAAGGATGGTACACACAACAGCAAAGTTACATACCCAGAGGTTACGAGTACGGTAGACGGCGGGGAAAAAACAAACGACTTTAAAAAAAATTGTTCAAATGGCTCTGAGCGCTATAGGACTTAACATCTGAGGCCATCAGTCCCCTAAACTTAGAACTACTTAAACCTAACTAACCTAACGACATCACATACATCCATGCCCCAGGCAGGATTCGAACCTGCGACCGTAGCAGCAGCGCGGTTCCGGACGGAAGCGCCTACAACTGCTTGGCCACAGTGGCCGGCAAACGATTTAAAAGAAATTTTTAAAACAACAGGGGTAATTTCAACGCACAACCGAATTACAGTTCACCACAAGGCCTTATGCCGAACATGAATAGCAGTCAGCCGCAGCAGTGGCCGATGCGCGGCAACAATGCCATGACTTACGCTATAACGCAGCCGACCTTTGGGCAGCAGAATAACTGCACAGCAGCTAATGACACAAGTTGGCGAAGTACACACACAGTGCAACTGACTGAAATTACTCCAAGTGATGAATTAAGTCACACTAGGCCGTCTGGAAACACCAACCGGTCGTAGGTAATCCCCAGGCTATTGATCTCTCAGGAAGTGGGGGCAAAGCAAAACTACAAACTTGTTTCATAAGGTTTGACAAACAAGGTGACATCAAGGATGATTTGTATCAGCATGAGTTAGATAAAGTAGATAAAGTTCAGGAAGAACAAATACGAGCAATTATTAAGGTGAAAATATTTAATATTGACACACAGTTAATTTTGGATACAGGTTCAACTGTCAACCTAATGTCAAATGCATTTTTTGTGAATTGAAGAATAGAGGCAAAGTCCCAACATTTCCTGCACAAATTTCCAAAGTGCATACTGCTGCAGGCAGTAAGACTAAATTGGTTAAGCATCAGGCAATTACTCCATTACAAATTGAACATTTTACAGTGAAGTGCAACCTTCTTATAATTGACAAACTTGTGGTTAATTGTCTTATTGGCATGGACACGTTTAGAACATACAAAACTCAGATTGAAATAAGTATTGGTAAATGCCACTTTTATGTAAAGGATCAGATTTCTTCTATCGATTTAGTCAAAACACCTGATGAAAGTAACAAAAACAAACCAGAGTCAAAAGTAATAGTACGATATTCGAGCTGTATATTTCACAAACAAGTCTGATACTGAACAAGAAGCAAACACTGATGTTAGTTACTAAATGGCAGAGCAGGCACTAAGTGAATCACAGGTACTAAATGATATGCAACGACAAGAACTTTCTAACTTGTTATTTAAGTATGCAAATGTTTTCAGTAAGGAGCCAGGAGTAATCAAAGACTATGAATATAAATTTGAGGTCTATCCACATGAGACGGTTTGTGTCATGTAATATCCTATTCCATGGGCAAAACGAGAGGCAGTAAGGGAAGACACCAATCATATGATTAAATGGGGAATTATACAACCTTCATTTTCACCCTATTGTAGTTCAATATTACCAGTAAGCAAATCAGGTGGTTCTGTAAGATTAGTTCTCGATGCTAGACGTATCAATAAGATTATAGTGGCAGTACCCATAAGACCAAACAACTTGGACAAACGGCTTCTAAAGTTTTAGCATACAAGATATTTCAGTATACTATGTCTGCGAATAAAGCTCCATGAAGGAAGTCGAAAATATACAGGATTTGTTTATGGTGGCAGAAGTTACGAATTCCGTGTTCTACCTTCTGGACTGTACATTAGCGCAGGACTGTTTATATCTGCATTGGACAAGAGGTTGGGTTGTTTGGGGAAGGAGACCAGACAGCGAGGTCATCAGTTTCATCGGATTATGGAAGGAAGTCGGCCGTGCCCTTTGAAAGGAACCATCCCGGCATTTTCCTGGAGCGATTTAGGGAAATCACGGCAAACCTGAATCAGGATGGCCGGACGCGGGAATGAACCGTCGTCCTCCCGAATGCGAGTCCAGTGCCTAACCACTGCGCCACCTCGCTCGATCATTGGACAAGGTTTTGGGACCAGAATTGCTTAGTAAAGTCACTGTTTATGTAGACGACATGGTAATAGCCACACCCACTTTGTTAGAACCTATCCGGCTCATTGAACAGGTCCTTCAAGGATTTGCAGATTACGGAGTAACAGCTAGTTTAAAATAGTCTAGTTTTGGAAAGGTTCAAGATAGACTATTTCTAACAGCAGCAAACACGCCACCACAATCTTTATTTAATCTACACTCCTGGAAATGGAAAAAAGAACACATTGACACCGGTGTGTCAGACCCACCATACTTGCTCCGGACACTGCGAGAGGGCTGTACAAGCAATGATCACACGCACGGCACAGCGGACGCACCAGGAACCGCGGTGTTGGCCGTCGAATGGCGCTAGCTGCGCAGCATTTGTGCACCGCCGCCGTCAGTGTCAGCCAGTTTGCCGTGGCATACGGAGCTCCATCGCAGTCTTTAACACTGGTAGCATGCCGCGACAGCGTGGACGTGAACCGTATGTGCAGTTGACGGACTTTGAGCGAGGGCGTATAGTGGGCATGCGGGAGGCCGGGTGGACGTACCGCCGAATTGCTCAACACGTGGGGCGTGAGGGCTCCACAGTACATCGATGTTGTCGCCAGTGGTCGGCGGAAGGTGCACGTGCCCGTCGACCTGGGACCGGACCGCAGCGACGCACGGATGCACGCCAAGACCGTAGGATCCTACGCAGTGCCGTAGGGGACCGCACCGCCACTTCCCAGCAAATTAGGGACACTGTTGCTCCTGGGGTATCGGCGAGGACCATTCGCAACCGTCTCCATGAAGCTGGGCTATGGTCCCGCACACCGTTAGGCCGTCTTTCGCTCACGCCCCAACATCGTGCAGCCCGCCTCCAGTGGTGTCGCGACAGGCGTGAATGGAGGGACGAATGGAGACGTGTCGTCTTCAGCGATGAGAGTCGCTTCTGCCTTGGTGCCAACGATGGTCGTGTGCGTGTTTGGCGCCGTGCAGGTGAGCGCCACAATCAGGACTGCATACGACCGAGGCACACAGGGCCAACACCCGGCATCATGGTGTGGGGAGCGATCTCCTACACTTTCCGTACACCACTGGTGATCGTCGAGGGGACACTGAATAGTGCACGGTACATCCAAACCGTCATCGAACCCATCGTTCTACCATTCCTATACCGGCAAGGGAACTTGCTGTTCCAACAGGACAATGCACGTCCGCATGTATCCCGTGCCACCCAACGTGCTCTAGAAGGTGTAAGTCAACTACCCTGGCCAGCAAGATCTCCGGATCTGTCCCCCATTGAGCATGTTTGGGACTGGATGAAGCGTCGTCTCACGCGGTCTGCACGTCCAGCACGAACGCTGGTCCAACTGAGGCGCCAGGTGGAAATGGCATGGCAAGCCGTTCCACAGGACTACATCCAGCATCTCTACGATCGTCTCCATGGGAGAATAGCAGCCTGCATTGCTGCGAAAGGTTGATATACACTGTACTAGTGCCGACATTGTGCATGCTCTGTTGCCTGTGTCTATGTGCCTGTGGTTCTGTCAGTGTGATCATGTGATGTATCTGACCCCAGGAATGTGTCAATAAAGTTTCCCCTTCCTGGGACAATGAATTCACGGTGTTCTTATTTCAATTTCCAGGAGTGTATTTTTTCCGACACAGTCAAATCCTTTGCAAAAATTTGGAGCATTCAGCACCTATGACGATTTGTGCATCAGTACCTTCCAACTGCACCTGGAGTTGCGGTTCTTTCCCAACACAGTTACGACAATTTATTACTACAATACGTATGATTCATTGGTCAACCCCTGTCCTGTGTTTGACCTGCACCCTCTGAGACTCAAACCCATTTTGTTCTTCCTAGACACCCTCTAACCTAAAAAAATTCTCTTCTGTATTCGCTTAGGGAGGAAGTACAGCTGCGTGAAGGCTCCCTTGTCTTGTCGCACTCCACAGGAGCGCAGAAATTTGCCTGCAGGTAACCAGATTGAGTAGTAAACTATTTTTTCGAGGTGGTGATGACAACTTTATGAATACCACACGCATGTATATCAAACGGGCTTCGATCATCGTCAGTATCATCAGCCATTCCATCTCTAAATAATATGGCGTCTCCAAGTCCTGAGCTCAGGTACATCTTCAGCTTCTTCTACCATGAGAAACTGGCTAAGGCGATACTGATACTCAGGCAGTTGACTCCGGCGATCTTCCACATGTCTTAGTGCCGTCAACCTCGTGATCTGTTTCTGTCCCTTGGACTCACACCACCGCCTTTGTCCAACGGTCATTATTTCTTGTGACAACATGGCCGGCCCATTGACATTTTATAATTGCTGATCTCTCCACGATATCCTTGACGGTGATTTCCATGCTTGGCTGTGTACTTCTAACTTTTCGTCTTGTACGTTTTCCGTGAAGGGTCTATGTCTCAAGACCACAAGTCAAAACGGGGAGAACATACTTATCAAAAACTAATTTTTTTCTGTGTTACTGCCATTTATGACGTTGGAGACATCTGAATGCATTTCAAATGCTTTCCGGTCTAGTTTGATGCGTCGAAAGATCTCCGATGTTATGTCTCCTGTCATACTTACCAGCTAGCCAAGACATGAGTTGGGTGAGAAATGTAATGAGACTTCTTTATCTACCAATTTTTTTTTCAAACAACCGTATTGATTGTCCCCTTGAAAATAGTTCCCTTCGGCAGCTAACACACAGGTGGAGTCATTGTTTCCAAACTTGGTAGCAGAGCTGAAAGGTTTCAACTGATAGGACCATAAATATGTCGATCACATTCTTTTGAATGTTTTCCTCAGTCCCAAAACTACTTTGATTTCAGACATTTTTTTAATTTTGGGAAAAAAAGGACACAAGGACTCTGATCAGATGAATGGGGGGCAGGGGCTGTGGAACAACAGAAATGCCTTTTGAGGTAAAAAATTCCGTGTTGGAACTGGCCGTGTGACATGCTGCATTGTCATGATGCGGCATTCACTTTTCTGCTACGTGTGGTCTTCCTCTAATCATATTTTCCTGAGCCTTCCAAGGACATCTTTGTAAACACGTGGTTGGTAGTTTGTTCTGGAGGAATAAATTCTTTATGTATGATACCTCTGCTGTAAAAAAAAAAAAAGAAAATCTCCTGCTCCATGTCTGACAGCTGAATTACGTCAAATGATGAATAATAGGGATGCTGACCACAGGCGTTTCAAGGGAGATCCGAAACCCGAGCGTTTCGAAGAATATAGAAAGCTACGGAACAGAGTGAAACAATGCATTCGCAATGCTAAAATCAGGCACGCTCGCTCCCTTGTATGCAGGTATCTGACGCCCACGACTCTATGGGAGAATCTCTGTAGCTTGGGGGTCGGAAAGGCAAAATCGGAAACTGCTTTTCATATCTCAGCTAACGAATTAATTCTTCTCTGGACCTCTGAATACCCACATGGCTGATAATTACCGTCCACAAGAATCCCCTAACTGGATAACCAACAACGATACCTTCCATCTAAAACACGTAACAATAAATACGGCAAGTAAAGCAATAATGAGAATCTCTTCTGATGCGATAGGCAATGACAGTATCAGTATAACCATGATTAAGAATGTTGCCGATATCTTAGTACCTGTCTTAACTGACATATTTAATTTTTCCCTCGTGAACGGAATATACCTCACTGCATGGAAAAGAAGCATAATTCGACCTATCCCTAAGATCGAAAACCCGCAGCTGCCTAGTGATTACCGACCAATTAGCATACTACCTGCTGTTTCCAAAGCACTTGAATATATTGTTCATGATAAAATCACTGATCTCTTTCATGAATTTAGCCTATATGACAAATTTCAATCCGGTTTCCATAAACATCACAGCACAAGCACTGCTCTAACTAAAGTAACTGATGACCTGAAATATGCCATCGACAACCGAAAGGCAACAATATTGACGCTACTAGACTTCAGCAAAGCTTTTGACACTTAACTTTGACATATTGCCCAGAAAAATGCAACAGCTTAATTTCTGAGATAGCGCAATGAGATGGATTGAAAGCTACTTAAAATACAGACAGCAATGTGTTGTCTGCGTAAACGAAAAATCTTCCTGGAAACATGTCTCATCGGGAGTGCCACAAGGATCAATCTTAGGACTACTTTTGTTTTCTTTGTATGTCAACGATATTTCGTCGGTTCTGTTCTCCTGTAAGTATCGTTTCTATGCCGACGACCTCCAGCTCTACCTAAGAGACCTGAAGATATCAACATTGCAATCGCTCAGATGAATGATAATCTGTCTTCACTAGTGACATGAGCGAAAAACCTGGGGCTTAAACTAAATGCTAAAAAGACACAAGTAATCTTAATAGCCCATCAGAAATTAATAAGTTCAGATTTCCGCGAACGGCTGGCGCCTATTCTGCTCGACGGTATTCCAATAACATATCAGAAAACAGTTAAGAACTTGGGTGTAATTTTGGATAAGCATCTCAACTGGGCGGAGAATACAGTCGCAGTGTGCCGGAAGACGTCCGTTTGTCTCTATGCTCTCAAAAAGTTTCGGAACGTATTTCCAGAGGACTTGAAACGCCAGCTCGTGCAAGCACTCGTTCTACCGAACCTCCACTATTGTGATGTAATTCAACAAGGCATGAGTAGTGAAAACAAAAGACGGCTAGAACTAACCATGAATGCCTGTGTGCGTTACACCTGCAACATTCGCCGATATGATCATGTTAGTGCTTCATACTCCCAGCTAGGGTGCTGCGGCCGGACAAATTGCGTGACTACCACACTCTATGTCTACTTCACCGACTGCTCGTCGCTCAGCACCCCAGTACCTTGCTTCAGAGACTAAACACCTTTCACGCCATCATAATCGAAACACGGGGTCACTCTTATTTGGCATCCTAACTGTGCCCACTCACAAAACAAAAATTTTTGCAAACTCCTTATCAGTTGCCGCTGTCCGCCTCTGGAACAAACTGGCCATTACCTTGCGCAAAATTCAATCCCCTGCTGCTTTTAAGAAGAAGTTGAAGCATTTCCTACAATCATCCTCAAAGTTTTCCACAAAATTAATGTACAAGGCCAATCCTCTCCTCTGTCAAATAGCAAAGCTAGTGTCTCCTATCTTGCTCCTTTCTCTTCTTCCTCTTCATCTATCTCTTTTGCTTTATATTCCCTTAATTATGTTTCATCATGTCTCTATTCTTCTCCTCCCTTCACCATGAGTCTCCCTCATACTCCCTGCTGCTAGCACTCCTATCTAAAATCTGTCTCTTTCATAATGTCTAATTATAACAGTACTTATCATCTACGAATATAAACTCTGTATGTATGTATTTTTCCAAGTGTGCCTTTGTAATTGTTTATTTCACTTTTTGCACTAGATGTAGTTTAACATGTCTACTAAAACATGTGAATGTAAAATAAGTAGAATGCCTGGTTAGATGTAGGAGAGGGCCTGATGGCCCTAATCTTGCCACGTTAAATAAATCAATATATAAATAAAAATAAATAAATAAAGCAAATTAGTATTGTCTTGAACTTTGATTTTCTCATTCGAGCTTTTTTCGGTCGAAAAGATGTCTCACCGTGCCACTCCCCACTCTGCCGCTCTGAATCAGAATAGACTACAAAATCCAGGATTCATTACCTGTGAGCACACAGCTGAATCATTCGTGGTCGTTTGCGATGCACTCAAGAAGATCAACGCACACGTTTTTTTTCTGATTGTCCTTCTGCTCAGTTTTGTGAGGTTTGTCAGCACCATTTTGGCACAAAGCTTCCGTATGTACGAAAACGCGTTCAAAATTTGATGTCCAGTGAAAGTGTTTGCCAGCCGGTGTGGCCATGCGGTTAAAGGCGCTTCAGTCTGGAATCGCGTGACCGCTCCGGTCGCAGGTTCGAATCCTGCCTCGGGCATGGATGTGTGTGCTGTCCTTAGGTTAGTTAGGTTTAAGTAGTTCTACGTTCTAGGGGACTGATGACCACAGATGTTAACTCCCATAGTGCTCAGAGCCATTTTTTGAAAGTGTTTAAGTGTAACAGGACATCTATCGTCCTTATTGTTAAACTTCGGTCTGATCTCACAAGAGCACGCACTTGTCTCATGTTTTCGTCGGCTTTTTAAAGCTGAAGGTCTTCCTGAGCGACGTTTTCATCTTCAACCTGTTCTCAGCCTTCCAAAAATGATTTGTGCCAGCGAAAAACTTGTGCCCTTGATGATAAATCTTCCACATAAGTCTGTTTCAACGTTTCAAAGATCACACTCGTAAATTCCCCAAGTTTAACACAATACTTAATGGCACAACGTTGCTCTATATTCCACCGTTCCATTTCACAACACACAATTTCCCTGATGGCACTCTCAGAAATCACGTGATGACTCTACGGAGCTGAAACTCGGGACTGGGCATCTGGAAGGGATGGACAAACCGGTCTACACAAGCAGAACAACACAGCGTTGCCAGTTCGCTCGCAGTGTTGTCAGTCTCATTAGTTTTCCCACACGCCTCGTAGACATTTTCTGAGTGTCTAGTACTGCGTTTTTGAGTTTTAAATTTTTACCATGCTCCATTTACAAGATATAATTTTTGTCTTGAAAACCTACACTATGTATCCGGACACCTGGCTGAAAATGACTTATAAGTTCGTTGCGCCCTCCATCGGTAATGCTGGAATTCAATATGGTGTTGGCCCACCCTTAGCCCTGATGACAGCTTTCTCGCAGGCATACATTTAATCAGGTGCTGGAAGCTTTCTTGGGGAATTGCATCCCTTTCTTCATGGGGTGCTGCACTGAGGAGAGGTATCGGTCTCGGTCGGTGAGGCCTGGCACGAAGTCGGCGTTCCAAAACATCCCAAAGGTGTTCTATAGGATTCAGGTCAGGACTCTGTGCAGGCCAGTCCATTACAGGTATGTTATTGCCATGTAACCACTCGCCACAGGCCGTGCATTATGAACAGGTGCTCGATCGTGTTGAAAGATGAAATCGCCATCCCCGAATTGCTCTTCAACTGTGGGAAGCAAGAAGGTGCTTAAAACATCAATGTAGGTCTGTGCTGTGATAGTGCCACCCAAAACAAGGAGTGCAAGGCCCTCCATGAAAAACACGACCACACCATAACATCAACGCCTCCGAATTTTACTATTGGCATCACACACGCTGGCAGATGACTGTAGTGGAACAGACCCCTCCCAACTGACGCAAATGACGAAAAAGGAAAATGTTTATATTTTTTTATTCAAATGAAATTACGCGATTAATTATTTAAATTATCATTTTTGTAAATTAATATTAAAACAAATAAATAAATTTTCTTGTAAACGCGCTCTTTGGTCGGAAGCAGCGAAGACAAGGCATTGCTATCTCTGACCAAAGAGGTGCGGTAGCGTTGATAGACGTCCGCCAGTCGAGAGCGGCAGCAGTTACAATTAAGATCTCTTACTGTGATAACACGTAGAGCAGTTCATAGGAACAGTGCAAGTGACTGATGTATTCTTGTAAATGATATTGACCAGTTTGAAGATTCGATAATGTCAGATTTCATTGCAACTCAGTTTCGTATGGTCGTAAATAAGTACAAGCAATAAATGAATATGAAAAACAGCAAGATCAAGAGTTAGAAAAAAAATCATTTCCATACCTACCTACTTCAAGAATCGGAGGGATAAAATCAACCAAGACAATAGCCTGACCAGCAGCTATCAAGAGAAAACGAAGATCTACACAGCCTACTGTAAAATTAAGTAAAAAGGGATTCTAAAAGCAAATTCACTCTGTTAAATCTCAAAAATTATCCAAGGTTGTTATTTCTGTAGTAAATTGACCCATATTGTCCGATACGGTCGTGAAAAGTTACATTCTCAATACTGCATTAAAAACACTTTCTTTTGGCGACTTAGAAAACTTTAATAGAAATTTGTTCACATAGAAATAAATTTTTTTTTGGCAATTTTACTTCGGATCGAAATTCAGGGGTAGTCTCATTCACGAGTTCCTATCCCCCTAAAATTTAAAAAATAAACTACCTACCAAAAAACCAAATTTACTACATGACGTTCACCGGGCATTAGCCATACTCATTAGCCATACCCACACTCTGCCATCGGATCGCCACATTGTGTACAGTGATTCGTCACTCCACACAACGTTTTTCCACTGGTCAGTCGCCCGATGTTTACGCTCCTTACACCAAGCTGGGCGTCGTTTGGCATTTACCGGCGTGATGTGTGTCTTATGAGCAGCCGCTCTACCATGAAATCCAAGTTTCCTCACCTGCTGCCTGACTGTCATAGTACTTGCAGTGGGTCGTGATAGAGTTTGGAATTCCTGTGTGATGGTCTGGATAGATGTCTGCCTATTACGCACTATGACTCTCTTGAAGTGTCGGCGGTCTCTGCCAGTCAATAGACGAGGTCGGCCTGTACGCTTTTGTACTGTACTGCACATATCAGCGCACACTCCGCTGCAGAGTGAAAATCTCATTCTGGAAACATCCCCAGGCTGTGGCTAAGCCATGTCTCCGCAATATCCTTTCTTCCAGGAGTGCTACTTCTGAAAGGTTCGCAGAAGAGCTTCTGTGAAGTTTGGAAGGTAGGAGACGAGGTACTGGCAGAACTGAAGTTGTGATGACGGGTCATGAATCGTGCTTGTGTAGCTCAGATGGTACAGCACTTGCCCGCGAAAGGCAAAGGTTCCGAGTTCGAGTCTCGGCCTGGCACACAGTTTTAATCTGCCAGGAAGTTTCATATCAGCGCACACTCCGCTGCAGGGTGAAAATCTCCCTCTGATAATATGAATGACTTATCTTACATCAGATGACTCAAAAACTAGAAGTTTATACTACAAAAAAACTGAACAAGCTTCTCTGTTAATATAAAACTAGTGAAAAACAGTCTAGATCGTAATGGTTATTTTCTTTAAAATGACCGGTTTTGGCTATTTTCAGAATAGAACTGTGAAGGTTATAAATCGTGCTTGTTGCATAAATAAGTCAGGGACTTAAAATAAATGTATACTGGTTAAAATCGAAGAGTCGTTTCCCATCAGCTGAAGTTGGCGATGTCCAGAAAAGTCAGTAGACCTCAGTCGCTGAAAGTGCTGCTGTTGGCTAGGGAGCATTGTGTTACACAGATCTGGAGAGGGCGTGTTTGCGCTGTATGACGTCAACGTTAGCCAATGAGGAACGATTTACATAAATTACTTATCATTTGAAGAAACAGTCTACCTTAAGGAGAGTAATTATAAAAAGTAGTACCTATAGGACAGAACAGATTGTTAAAAATAATGAGTAGCTGTAATAAGATTAGGTAAAAATTATTTCTCTTGTTTCTGGTGATTCTATCTGGCGGAAATAATGTATTTAACGAGTATATTATATCCCTTGCATCCGCTACTTAACCAATATAATGGGCGTATAGAATAAACAAATGGATTATGGAAATTAGTTATCGTCTATGATAACTGTACAGTAATTACACTGTGTTACTACGACGTCGGCCGGCCGCTGTGATCGAGCAGTTCTAGGCGCTTCAATCAGGAACCGCGCTGCTGCTACGGTCGCAGGTTCGAATCCTGCCTCGGACATGACTGTGTGTGATGTCCTTAAGTTAGTTAGGTTTAAGTCGTTCTAAGTCTAGGGGACTGATAAGCTCAGATGTTAAGTCACATAGTGTTTGGTGCAATTTGAACCATACTACAACGTCTCCATGACAACTGCGTCCGTGGATAGAAATATCAGGCCAGAAGAGTGGGCCAATGATCTACTAAACTACGTATCATTCAGAAGACAGAGTAATTACTGTAAAACAGTTTTTCAGTCGCGAATGCTTCCTTTCTTGTGGAATAGCATTATCATTAACAGTGAGCTTCCGGGTTTTCAGCCGAGTTGTCGTTTCCATTTTCTGCACAATATTTCGACGACCGACTCAGTCTGGTTGGAGTCCAAGCAGCGAGTACACATAGTAGCAGTACCTGAAGAAGCTGCATGGGCCGGCCGTCGAAATACCCTGAGGTGATGAAGTCATGGGAAAGCGATATGGACATGTACAGATGGAGGTAATATCGCGTACACAAGATATGACAGGGCAGTTCATTGGCGGAGCTGTCATTTGTACGCAGGCGATTCATATGAAAAGGTTTCCGACCTGATTACAATAGCATAACGGAAATAAATAAACTTTGAACAGGGAATGGTAGTTGGCGCTGGACCCATGGGACATTCCATTTCGGAAATCGTTAGCGAATTCAATATCCGGAGATCCATAGTGTCAAGAGTGTGCCGAGAATGCTCCATTTTAGGCATTACATCTCCTACGGACAAATCAGACCTCCCCCGCCCCCTCCGCTATTCGTACGCCACACCGACGTCGTGCCTGCGTCAGGCAGACCGCCACAGCATCGTTAGTGTTGCGGTCAGACGGAATCCGGAACTGTGGCTCTCGTTCCGGCTTATCAGCACTTATCTTTACAACATGTTACCACTGTCAATTTGGCCCACCGACAGCGTTACGCCTTCCGCAGCCTGTCTCTGTTGACTGAGACCTCGACAGGTTATTAAACACCAAACTTATTTTCTTTTCATATCTTGACGCTATAACACTATTTGTTTGTGTTTCATCTATATTTTTTATAATTTTTTGCTTTAAAAATTTCGCGTATTGGTAGTATATTTTCTGTATATGTAAAGAAAACTGTACTATACTGGAGACTGAAATTCTTTTCATTGTATGTGAGTAATGTATGTAAAATACTATGTAAATGGCTTATCATCTTAAATAATTTTCTGGTGACATTTGTACACTACTAAAATTGCTACACCAAGAAGAAATGCATTGAGTCAAACAGAGCTTGGATGGGTGTACAGGTACAGCTGCCCATGCAGCTTCAACACGATACCACAGTTCATCAAGAGTAGTGACTGGCGTATTGTGACGAGCCAGTTGCTCGGCCACCATTGACCAGCACGTTTTCAGTTGGTGACACATCTGCAGAATGTGCTGGCCAGGGCAGCAGTCGAACATTTTCTGTATCCAGAAGGCCTGTACAGGACCTGCAACATGCGGTCGTGCATTTCCTGCTGAAATGTAGGGTTTCGCAGGGATCGAATGAAGGGTAGAACCACGGGTCGTAACAAATTTGAAATGTAGCGTCCATTGTTCAAAGTGCCGTCAATGTGAACAAGAGGTGACCGAGACGTGTAACCAATGGCACCCCTTACCATCACGCCGCGTGATACGCCAGTATGGCGATGACGAATACACGCTTCCAATATGCGTTCACCGCGATGTCGCCAGACACGGATGCGACCATCATGATGCTGTAAACAGAACCTGGATTCATCCGAAAAAATGACGTTTTGCTATTCGTGCACCGAGGTTCGTCGTTGAGTATACCATCGAAGGCGCTCCTGTCTGTGATGCAGCGTCAAGGGTAACCGCAGCCACGGTCTCCGAGCTGATAGTTCATGCTGCTGCAAACGTCGTCGAACTGTTCGTGCAGATGGTTGTTGTCTTGCAAACGTCCACATCTGTTGACTCAGGGATCGAGACGTGGTTGCACGATCCGTTACAGCCATGCGGATAAGATGCCTATCATCTCGACTGCTAGTGATACGAGGCCGTTGGGATCCAGCACGGCGTTCCGTATTACCCTCCTGAACCCACCGATTCCATATTCTGCTAACAGTCATTGGATCTCGACCAACGCGAGCTGCATGTCCCGATACGATAAACCGCACTCGCGATAGGCTACAATCCGACCTTTATCAAAGTCGGAAACGTGATGGTACGCATTTCTCCTCCTTACACGAGGCATCACAACAACGTTTCACCAGGCAACGCCGGTCAACTGCTGTTCGTGTATGAGAAATCGGTTGGAAATTTTCCTCATGTCAGCACTTTGTAGGTGTCCCCACCGGCGCCAACCTTGTGCGAATGCTCTGAAAAGCTAATAAATTGCATATCACAGCATCTTCTTCCTGTCGGTTAAATTTCGCGTCTGTCGGACGTCATCTTTGTGGTGTAGCAATTTTAGTGGCCAGTAGTGTAATATATCTGTATTGTGATAAAATTGGTAATTATCCTAAATAATGATAAATGTGAGGTCACCCTCAAAAGGAATCCGTTAATCTTCAGTTACATGATGAATAAAATCTAAAGGCCGTAAGTTGAACTAAATACCTAGGAGTTACAATTACAAACAACTTAAATTAGAATTATCAGATAGATAATGTTGTGGGGAATCGAAGCAAAGACTGCGTTTTATTGGCAGAACATTTAGAAGACGCAACAGATCTACTAAAGAGACTGCCTGTCCAACTCTTGACCGTCCTCTGTTGCGAAGTGTGGGATCCTTACCAGTTAGAATTAACGGAGGTAGTGAGAAAGTTCAGAGAAGGGCAACATGTTTTCTATTGTCGAGAAATAGGGAAGAGAGTGTCATGGACATGATACTGGATTTGGAGTGGACATCATTAAAACAAAGGCGTTTCTTGTTGCGGCAGGATCTTCTCTCTAAATTACAGTCACCATCTTCCTCTTTAGAATGCGACAATATTTTGATGCGCCGACCAATGCAGGGAGAAACAATAATCGTAACAAAATAAGGGAAATCAGAGCTCGCACGGAAACATAGAGGTGTTCGTTTCTTCCACGCGCTGTTCCAGAGTGGAATAACAGAATTAGTGTGAAGAAGGTTCGATGAACCCTCTGCCAGGCAGTTCAGAATGATTTGCGGAGTAGCCACGTAGATGAAGTTTCTTGTCTCGTCGATGGATTGAATAGCGAATTGCTGATAGAAGAACATTACATAATGCTGTAGAAAAAATTTGAAATACTTCTTAATAGAAGTTATTCGTTAACTGAACAGATTCCCCATCTCATTTTCGGTTTTAACTTGAATGTAGTCAGAGTATAATGTCTCATGTCAGTTTGCGTATGCATAATATCCATATTCTCGATAGTGTATTGACCACCATCATTCTGAAGTAACGTACTTCACACAAGTTTCAAGATCTGGATTCCTTTCGTAATTCCATTACAATGGAAGAGGAGATGTTTTAGACCCTGCTCATCATCACTGAAACATACAGTGTATTTACCGGCAAGGCACAAACATTATGCAGTTCATAAAACCAACAAATAGGTACATATATTTTAGACGGAGTTTGGCTCTGAGCACTATGGGACTTAACTTCTGAGGTCATCAGTCCCCTAGAACTTAGAACTACTTAAACCTAAGGACATCACACACATTCATGCCCGAGGCAGGATTCGAACCTGCGACGGTTACGGTCGCGCGGTTCCAGACTGTAGCGCCTAGAACCGCTCGGCCACTCCGGCCGGCAGACGGAGTTTCACAACAGCAAAACGTTCCAGCGTGTGGCTAGTGTTTACTTTCTGACATAGACCGGCTATCACTTCAAGATTTCTGTCCACTAGGTGAACATTTGAGTCGTTCGCCTATCCAAAAAGAATAGCTGCAAATACATCGCTTATAACAAATAGCATCGACTATTGCATATGATAATTATGTTACATTAATAAGGAAGACTCAGAATAATTTGGAAAACAAAAGATTTGGGAGTAACTTTTATGAACCTGCTCCTTTTTTCTTTGCTATCAGCTACACATCAGCTTAGATATGACCACAGCCCTCAGTAATATATACACTGTGTAACGGCTGCATCTACAATCATACCGAGCGAGGTGGCGCAGTGGTTAAACACTGGACTCGCATTCGGGAGGACGACGGTTCAATCCCGCGTCCGGCCATCCTGATTTAGGTTTTCCGTGATTTCCCTAAATCGCTCCAGGCAAATGCCGGGATGGTTCCTTTCAAAGGGCACGACCGACTTCCTTCCCTAATTCGATGAGACCGATGACCTCGCTGTCTGGTCTCCTTCCCCAAAACAATCCAATCCAATCTACAATCATCATCCTTGATATTTAACTGACAAATTGTGTTCCAAACGACGCGCTTTTGATAGACCACCATTGTGCCGTAGCATTGAAATCGTGTACTTTCATACCACACAGCAGGATCTCTGTCGATGAAGGTCGTTATAATGTGAGAAGTCTGTAAGGAGTGCTTTTGCATTGCTGATGGTTCTGGATGGTCCACAGCTTGTGTCATTTTTTTAAATTATTTGCTCTTTTTATATCGGTTTGCCGAATTGTTTGATATGATTCGCCACATTTCTTCTCGTGTGTCAGCGACAGCGTCTCACAGTAGCAACATGTTTTTGTTGAATATACATCGATCTCTTTCCTTCCCTGCCAACAGCCTTGCCGCAGTGGTAACATAGGATCCTGTCAGATCACCGAAGTTAAGCGCTGTCGGGCTGGGCTAGCACTTGGATGGGTGACCAACCGGTCTCCCGAGCTCTGTTGGCAATTACGGTGCACTTAGCCCTTGTGAGGCAACCTGAGGATTAGCGGCTCTTGTCTCGTAAACTGACACACGACCGGGGCACCGGTATGCTGACCACACGCCCCTGGGTATCCGCATCCGGTGACGCCTGCGGGCTGAGGATTATACGGCGACCGGTCGGTACCGTTAGGCCTTCACGCCCTGTTCGGGTGGAGTTTAGTTGCTCTACAGCTGTTATTCTCTACAGTCTACAGCTCCCTCTAGTACCATAGAAGTTATTCTCTGACATCTTAAGACGCGGCTAACATCATGTCCCTTTTTCTAGTCAGTGATTTCCATACTTTCCTTTCGTCACCGATTCTCAGGATAATTTCCTCATAACTCACCTACTAGGTCCACTTAATTTTATACAGCCCAAACGCTTCAATTCTCTTCTTTTCCGGTCTTCTCACAGACCGCGATTCACATTCCGTCACCGCTGTGGCGCACGCGTATTCTCAGACATTTCTCCCTCAAATTAAAAGTGTTTTGTTTACTCTCAGTCCATATTCTGTGCTAATTAGTGTTGTATATATCTGTGTAAGAAGGTGGATGAGCACTCTAGAGCACATCAAAGAATGTGGAAGGATTAGAGCATAAATGTATTTACTTACAATATATTCAGTATAAAATATACATGACTTCGTACCCGGTAGTTTCTCTGCAATCTCCCGCTCTGTTTCACTTGTAGCAGTAGCAGCAGCGTCGTTCTAGGTTCGTAAAGTGTCACTAGCGTCGTGCAACGTGCATAAGATCTCACTAGACTGTCGTCCATATTCTAGGTGTGTTCGGAGAGCGATCTGATGATAAGCTGACAAAGGAAACTCCCCATCGCATCCCCTCAGTTTTTGTGATATGGCCCAGTGGATAACCCGTCAAAAACTGAACACAGATCGTGCATGAAAACAGGAACAAAATCTACTTAACTGTGAAAAAAGAAGCAAAATGGAAACAGTAAACGGTCCAAGCTCAAGATGTTTGACACTAAGTTGAACAGCCATGGCATCGCAGCTATGTGGTCACGGTGTTGGAATGCGCGGGAGGAGATCCGTGTTCAAAACTCCTTCGTAATCTGTATATTTTTCTACAAAATTGTGAACTGTTCGTCCGATCATTGACGTGCAACTTCACTGTATTCAGATTTGCGTCTGTGTCGTGATGTAACGTCCGTTTGCAACAGCGAGGCGTAAGAAAGGGATCTCCCGGCGTACGTACCTCCTATTTGTTCAACACAAGTACTATAAGTTATGACTCGTATGTCCTGTTATGGAAGTCTTCTCTCTTGCTTTCCCTTGTTGCAACATAGTTCACACCCGTTTATTGGTTGCTTTCATTCCTGTGAGAGGTCTATGCAGCATTCCACCTGCTCTCACTATTTGTAACATTTACTTGCGACAGTGACATATTCTTACCACATGATTCATACCCTATAACTAATGCATGGTATGACAACCGCTAAGACTACACAAGAAGAACAGAGAGGTCAAATGATCAGACGGAAAGTTCATAATTTTCGGGGAAAAAAGGGGCACGTGGGAGGTTTGAACAAGGATCTCTCGCTTTGTGGTTCAACACCGTGGCCACCCAACCAAGACGCCGTGATTCTTGCGATTCGCTCTATGTTGGACATTTTGAGCTTGAGCCATTCAGTGTTTCTATTTTGCATCTTTTTTCACAGTTCAGAACACCTTCTTCCTGTTTTCATGCTTCATCTGTGTTCAGTTTTTGACGGGCTATCCACTGGATCATCTTACCGCTAAGTCTGAGGAGGATGCGATCGGGAGCTTCCCTTGTGAGGTGAGTGTTCCGAGTATTTCGCGGTGGCATATCTGCATTAAAATCTCCACTTTTAGTAACGCTTTCCAAAAAAGTGAATTGTTTGTTCGCAAAGTAAATGCGTTTATCCTCCGTTGTCCATTTTCAGACTAAAACTAATATAACGTGATGGTGACATGTATGATCGCCGAAATATTGTGCCCGTTGGACTCTGTAGACCGACAGTACACCCGTGGATATTTTGATCAATGTAACCTATAGGCTATATAATACATCCCACAATTGAAAGAATTGCAACAATTGACTCTTGCTAACGCTAGTTTCGTGTTTCCTGTAAGACCTTTAAAAATATATGACCCTTTTCCTTGCTGTCGGTTGCGTTATCCGTTACGACATCGAACGCCTTCCAGAAATAAGTTCGCTGAGTGTCTTCTACAGAGGAAATCAGCACTAAGTTTTGCCAAGAATAATTGTCTTATACTTTGGGTGTTAGCTCATGAATGATAGTCGACAATCTAAATATAATAGGAGGACGCAATTGCAAAAGGGGGAGGGGGGGTACTGGGGACGAACCGCATAATAACCGTGGGTTCGGTGTGGGCCGGCGGTGAGGTGGGTGGACTGCTGTTGCTTGTTGTGGGGTTCTGAACCACTGAGGGCTACAGGGCTAGGAGGGACGGAGCCTCTCCGTCGTTTCTAGGTCCCCGGTTCAATACGCAATACACATAACACTGAATAGAAAGATGAGTATGAAATCTGTAGGTAGTAATGTACATATGCCATGAAGTGAGTGAATGCCGAGAACACTTTTGGGTAGTCACTCCGAGTAGGTTCTCCACCTGGAAAGGAGAAAAGGCACTTAGTAGTAACATATGGATACAAAGATAAGTTGTATCGTGAACTGGAGTGTGAAGAAATATCTGTACGAATGTCATGTACGCAGTTGTATTACTTGTTTCCTTTCGGCTGTTTGAGGCCCAGGTAATTGTCGTCGATGTGGCAACAAAACCCTTTACATTACTGGGGCAGTTTCGTGCAGAATAATACCGTCCTCCTACATCGACATCGACCATGGCAATCAGTCTTGCATTTGCAAGATATAAGCTAAAGAACCTCGCGGGAGCGGGGATTTCGGGGTGACAATGCGAGCCAACACATGTCAAGATGCTTATGACGAAATACAATGATA
Organism: Schistocerca americana; assembly: GCF_021461395.2. NCBI lineage: Eukaryota > Metazoa > Arthropoda > Insecta > Orthoptera > Acrididae > Schistocerca > Schistocerca americana. Next base: position 176,887,561 of record NC_060120.1, read on the forward strand.
ATGGCATCTCCTTCAACCAGGCAGCTGACGATGCAGACATACTGACGGCAGAATACCTGGCTTTGGCTCATAAGAGTGTCATAATAGAGGGGGCGGGGGGGGGGGGGGGAGGAAAGTGTTGACTGTCTGGTCATGGTGATGGTTCTCAAAATTCCCACCAACGTTTATTTCCTCAAGCCAGGTAGAGGAACATCCCTTCAGCTACTTTACTATGCGGAAGCGAAGTGGAGCATTGAGTGTTTGTGGCTCTATGTCCGTGTTTTCCAACCACGGGAAGGTTAAATTTCTCAAGACTCTCTCCAGAACTCCAGATCTCGAATCATACATTACAAAATTCCCCGAGCCTTCAGCCCATCCAAAGGAAATAATAGCTGCTGGCGAAAAATTTCTGACTGCCGTTTATGGTGGTAAGCACCCTACCACAGCACCCAATAACTTCCGCAATGGTATATGCAATAAGTGACATGAGCCTACAAGGCAACAGCAAACACAGCTTCCATACCTCCCATTGAAGCTGCGGCTCAACAACACACCTTCACAATTTTCTATCACGTGCAGCAGTGGATGGGAAACTACTTGGATCTAGATCAGTTTCGGTGGAAGTTAACAAAAAATGGTTTGGTTCCCATTAAAACACTGAAACCCCCGGCTCTTGATAAGCTTCTTTAGCTTGTACCTTGCAAGTGCAATATAGATTGCCATAGTCTGTATGAGTGTAGTTGAACAGATTTGTCCTGCACAAAACTGTGCCAGTAATGCAATGAGTCGTGCTCCAACATCGACGACAATTTTAATGTAAAACACGAAGACGACCTGGACGAGTCACTTGCAGTTCCACTGCCTCAAGTACCTGAGGGGCAGAGGGCATAAACTCACGTAATATTTTGCAGCATTATGCACCTTTGCTTTTTTTCTGTCACAACATTAACAATTCGACTACACTTTTTATCAGTTGAAGAACAACAGTAACTCACTGTTCAGCCTGGATATTTCACAACTCTTCACGCTTTGCCTGGATCCTCTAAAGCCCAGGACCTTTCTCCTGGATGCTCTAATGCCGATCCCACTCGTTAGAAAATCAGATCTGACTAGTACATTCTGTAGGAAATTTTCTCTAATTCTGTATAGAGTAGTCCTCTTCGAAAAACACATAGTTTTTGACAATAAGCCAAAAACCGAAAAAAGTACGAAAATTTAGAGTTTTTTTGCGTTTTTCGTGGTGAAACCGACATCCTAGAAGGCAGTAAACATGAAATTCGGATTCAGCACGGCAAAAACAAATAAAACTGTTTAGAAAAAGCCTTCCGCAGTTTTATGTCGAGAAAAAGCACCATCTGACTCCGCTATAAGCTAAGCAGCATTAGATGGAAAAACATAGAAATGAAGCGCAAGAAGAATTACAGCTTAAATGCGTGTGTGCTCGCTGTAATTTGTCAAATCTCCTCTTCGCGGTCTCGCGGCAGCGATACACAGAAGCTGTAGTATATTACTAGATTCCTCCCTTAATACTGGTTATCGACACTTTGTACTCTTTGCAAGTTAGTTAACGTCTACCATCAAGCGTTTGGCAATTCGGGTACCTCAGCATCTCCGTGACGCCCTCCCCTGGGTCAAGCAAACCTGTGACTGCTAGTATGTCCTTTGTTTGTGTAAGACCAATATCCCCGGATAACCTTATTTGGGAGGGGTCTCACATACTTTACCTACTCTGCAGTTCACAATTAGTGTCTGGCAGGGGTTCATCAAACCACCTTCAAGCTGTTTCTCTACTGTTTCATTCACGAACAGCACACGGGAAAAAGCGAACACATAAATCTTTCCGTGTGAGCTCTGATTTCTTTTATCTTATTACAATGCTCATTTATCCGTATGCAGGTGGGCGCCAAAAAATATTTTCGCATTCGGAGGAGAAAGTTGGAGATTGAAATTTCGTGAAAAGATCTTGCCACAACGAAAAAAACCTTTGTTTCAATGATTGCCACCCAACCCGCGTATCATAACCGTGACCCTGACACTCTCTTCCCTATTTCGTGATAACACAAAACATGGTGTCCTTGTTTGAGCTTTTTCGATGACCTGCATTAATCCTACCTGATGCGGATCCCACAGTGCACAGCAGTACTCCTGAGGAGAGAGGACAAGCGTCGTGAATGCAGTCTTGCTAGTAGACCTATTGCATCTTCTAATTTTTCTGCCACTAAATCGGAGTCTTTGCTTAGCTTTCCCCGCAACATTATTTGTGTGACCGTTCCAATTTGTAGTTTTAATCTCTAAATATTTAGTTTAGCATTCAGCCTTTGTATTTGTGTGATTTAACGTGTAACCGAAATTAAGCGGATCCATTGTAGTACTTGAAACGCCTGATTAAATCCGCAGGACAGAACAGGTAGTTGGAATTGTGGAAAGGGGTCAAAAATGAGCGGCTGTCAGTTACACTCGAACACATATAACTTTATTTAGTTGCTCAGACATTACAGCGCAAATTTCCGAGCTTAACTATCGACTGAATATGTCACACAATCTTATGGCTTAAGGGTACAACCTCTTTAATTTTTCAAATGGCTTAAGGCCTATGATTTGAAACACAACTACAATAAAATTTCAAAAGGCAGAAAGCGCAAGGTTCTATCCTTAAATAATATTTCAAATGAGGCTGAAGGCCCAAACAATCTAAGACTTGACAAATAAGGAATTTTAATTTTAAAACTGCTGAAGGCCCATGATTTAAAAACACAACTACAACAAATTTTGAAAAGCAGAAGGCCCAAAGCTTTATCCTTAAATAATTTTTAAAAAAGGAGGCTGAAGGCCCAAACAATCTAAGACTTAACCATAAGGAATTTTACCTTTAAAACGGCGGAAAGCCCATGATTCAAAACACAACTACAATAAATTTTTACAAGGCAGAAAGCCCGAGGCTTTGTCCTTAAATAATGTTTTATTAAATGAAGCTGAAGGCCCAAACAGTCTAAGATTTAACAAGTAAGGAATTTAAGTTTTCAGACAGCTGAAGGCCCATGATTGAAAAACGCAAGTAGAATAAATTTTCAAAAGGCAGAAGGCCCAAAGCTTTACCCAAAAAATATTTTAAATGAGGCTGAAGGCCCAAACAATGCAAGACTTGACAAGTAAGGAACTTCCAATTTTAAAGCGGCTGAAAGCCGATTATTTAAAACCTAACTAAAAGCATACAAATTCAAACCATCGGCTATGAGCGCTCAGAAGTTTCCGGGGGTCTGTATGCACTTTAAATATTAACGTTCGCTTAGGAGAGACAGGCAATTGGCCCGACTACATCCGATATGCCGGCAACCCAACCAAGAGACAGTCAACGGACCCACCGACAAGACGACTTGCTTTCCACCCTACCAGTGCACAAGGAACTCCAAAGCCAAAACGTAAAATGTGTAGCCGCCCACAACCAAGTATGCATAAGCTGTCAAAACTACACACACGTGTGGGACAGCAACAACACGGTGAGGGAAGGACACTGCCTGAATTTTATGTCAGCGGCCAGGGCAGGTAACCGGAAAGGCTAACGGCCACGAGGCAGAAAATTCCGCTGGTGCACTTGGACTTCAAATAACCAAAATATAGTTAAACTCCACCAGATGGTGGCCAAACTTTCGCCAACACGAACACTCGCTGTTGCTCACGGGAATACCCCCAACAGCCAACCATGAAAACCAACAGCACAATGTAAACAGTCTGGCTTCGATAATTAAATCACCACTCAACTTTGATGTCCTGGGTTGGTGAGCCACGAACCTCGTAGCAATCTTAACAGCTCCCACACACTAGGACACTGCATAGAGACCGCCAGTGGGCCCGGCCCACTGCGCCGCGCGGAGATTTCCTGGCTGATCCACACCAACCGACCGACTGCCGCACACTGGCTAGCCGGAAAGCGTAAGCATCAGACCAAAGATAGTACAAGGTGCGAATATCGATACACACCGCTGCTGTCACACGTAAAAAGAGAAAGAACCACGGTATAACTGAAATACCCGTGGGAAACCAAACGCAGAGTAACAGTCAAGGTTTAAACCAAGCCGGGGCCAGCACGGCTCAGTACTCATGTGGATGGCTTTACACTTTTCAAAATTTAGAGTCTATTGCCACTTTTCACTCCAAGCAGATATCTTTTATAAATCATTTTGTAATTGGTTTTAAAATGACAGCATCAACTGCAAAGAATCTAAGAGGGTTGCTCAGATTGTCTCCTACGTCTTTATACAGCTTAGGAACAGCAGAGGGTCTATAACACTACCATGGGGAACGCCAGATATTACTTCTGTTTCAATCGATTACCTTCCGTCAGTTACTACGAATTGTGTCCTTTCTGACAGGAAATCACGAATCCATTCGCACAACTGAGACGATACTCGATGGAGAAGCAGTTTCATTAGAAACGGTGTCAAAAGGCTTCTCTAAATACAGAAATGTGGCATCAATTTGAGTTCCACTATTGATAGCACTCATTACTTACTTGAAAAGTACTCTACGATCGGTCGCACGAGTAATCTGCGAGAAGTAGATTGATTGCATTATCCAAGTTTCCTGCCAATGAACCGAAGTCTGCCACTTGCTCTAGCAATGGCTGAGACTGTGCAGTCATTTCACTTCACATCCCACAAATTGTTATACCCCGGTGCTTGTATGAGTTGACTGCTTCCAGTTGTTACCTACATACATGGTAATCGCAGTATGCTACACATTACACATTTCTAGATACTGAAGTACGTTCCCATCTCTGTACTATTTAGAAATTTTATCAAGCTATGACTGAATACTTGTGTGGAGCTTTCCAGATAGTTCTTGGTTATGGATTAATGCAACATCTGCAAAAAATATTTAGATTACTAGTAATATTGCCCGCCTGGTCATTGGTTTACAATATGAACAGCGAGGGACGCAACTGACTTCCCTGTGGTACGCCCGAAATTACATGTATGAGTACACCTGTCGATGGTCCGCCCGGTTAGCCGAGCGGTCTAACGCACGGCTTTCCGGAATGGGAAGGAGCGCCTGGTCCCCGGCACGAATCCGCCCGGCGGATTTGTGTGGAGGTCCGGTGAGCCGGCCGGTCTGTGGATGGTTTTTAGGCGGTTTTCCATCTTCCTCGGTGAATGCGGGCTGGTTCCCCTTATTCCGCCTCAGCTACACTACGTTGGCGATAACTGCGCAAACAAGTTCTCCACGTACGCGTACACCACCATTACTCTGCCACGCATGCATAGGGGTTACACTCGTCTGGTGTGAGACGTTCCCTGGGGGCATCCACAGGGAGGCGAACCGCCCAATAACCCTGGGTTCGGTGTGAGGCGGCGGAGGAGTGAAGTGGACTGCGGTAGTCGTCGTGGGGTTGTGGATCACTGCGGCTGCGGCGGGGACGGAGTCTCTCAGTCGTTTCTAGGTCGGGCGCTGATAACCTCGCTGTTGTGCGCCCTAAAACACTAATCATCATCATCATCATCATCGTTTCTAGGTCTTCGGTTAACATACAATACAACACAATCACGAATGTAAAATTAGAGAGATTCGAGCGCACACGGAGGCTTTCCGGTAGTCGTTCTTCCCGCGAACCATACGCGACTGGAACAGGAAAGGGAGGTAATGACAGTGGCACGTAAAGTGCCCTCCGCCACACATCATTGGTTGGCTTGCGGAGTATAAATGTAGATGTAGATGTAGACAATACATCTGTCGATGACTCTCCATCCAAGATAACATGCTGCTTCCTCCTTCCCAAGAAATCTTAAATACAGTTGTGAATTTTGATAGAGGCTCCATATCATCGCACTTCCCATATACTGCGGCAACTTTCTAGCGATGTGCATTCCCTTCATGCATCTGCGAAGAGCCTCAAAGAAATAAAAAATTACGCTTGTGAAGACGTTTATAATCGAACGCATCGTGATCAATGACGGTCCTATCACTCTTATCCTTGTTGTGATTGTTTCGTACTTTGTGGAAACAATTATTGAGTTTTGATATAAGACTCCGCGTCGGGAGTATCTGCACAGAGGAAGTGCATTGTGGTGGTTCGATAAGGCCCAGACGTTACGTCACCCATTTCCTAGGGCAGACAAATACGCCGTAACCCGACGCGCCGCGCCAAAACACCGTGTTGACGCCCCTGGGTCGGCGACATGAGACAACGGCGCAGGGCTGCTATTAGAAGTCGCCCTCAAGGACAGTATGGAGTTACGTACTGACAGGTTGAATGCCATTAACCTTCTTCCCAGAAAACGACCCTTCGTAGTAGAATACACCGATTCTCGCCAGATCACTGAACGTAAGAAACGTCGGGCATGGTCAGAACTTTGATGAGTACCCGCTGGATACGCCACGTGTTGCTTGCTGCATTCCCTTTGGCACTGAAGGATGGATGTTAGCGTAAAGTTCATGATCACCAGACTTTGCGTCTATGTCGCGGATTAAATTATAAACCTCTCTGTAGTGTGCCATGAAGTGAGGGCCTGCAATGCTGTTGATTAGATTAGATTAGATCAGTACTTGTCCCATAGATCATGAATACGACACTTCGTAATGATTTGGAACGTGTCAGGTTAATAAAAGGTGTCTATACAAGATATTACATTACACAAAATATTACATGACAATATTTTTAATTTTTTTTGTGGGGGTTGGGGAAATTACCCACTTACTATATCCAAAAATTCATCTAATGAGAAGAAAGAGTTGCCATGGCTATCTGTCAGACTTTTGATGCTATTAGGTAAGTGAGCAAAGACTTTTGTGGCAGCATAATTTACCCCCTTCTGAGCCAAAGTTATATTTAACCTTGAGTAGTGAAGACCATCCTTTCTCCTAGTGTTGTAGCCATGTACACTGCTATTACTTTTGAATTCGTTCGGATTGTTAATAACAAATTTCATAAGTGAATATATATATTGTGAGGCTACAGTGAAGATCTCTAGTTCTTTAAATAAGTGTCTGCAGGATGATCTTGGATGAGCTCCAGCAATTATTCTGATTACACGCTTCTGTGCAATGAACACTCTTTTACTCAATGATGAATTACCACAGAATATGATGCCACACGAAAGCAAAGAATGAAAATAGGCGTGGTAAGCTGATTTACTCAGATGTATATCGCCAAAATTTGCAATGACCCTAATAGCATAAGTAGCTGAACTCAAACGTTTCAGCAGATCTTCAGTGTGTTTTTTCCAGTTCAACCCCTCATCAATGCATACACCCAGAAATTTTGAATATTCTACCTTAGCTACCGATTTCTGATCGAAGTCTATATTTATTAATGGTGCCATTCCATTTACTGTGTGGAACTGTATATACTGTGTTTTGTCAAAGTTTAATGAGAGCCCATTTGCAGAGAACTACTTAATGATTTTCTGAAGAACATCGTTTACAATTTCACAAGTTAATTATTGTCTGTTGGGTGTGATTGCTATACTTGTATAATCGGCAAAAAGTACCAGCTTTGCATCTTCGTGAATATAGAACGGCAAGTCATTAATATATATTAAGAACAGCAGAGGACCCAAGACCGAACCTTGCGGCACCCCATTCTTGATTGTTCCCCAGTTTGAGAAATCACCAGTTTTTTGCATATTATGTGAACAGCTTATTTCAACTTTTTGCACTCTTCCAGTTTGGTATGATTTAAACCATTTCAGTGCTGTCCCATTCATACCGCAGTACTTGAGCTTATCTAGTGATCCGTCCGTCGGATGGGAAGGTTAAGCTCGGCGCTCCCCATGGCGCTATTCGAGAGGAATATGCCGCGTGTCGGCACCAGATGTCACACTCTCTCCTCTCTCCTCATCATCGAACACGAACATGACACCACGCTACACACACAACCCAGTACAGTCACCTACTACAAGGGACGATCAGTAAGTAATGCAACACTTTATTTCTCAAAGGAGTAGGCTTTATTCAGGATTGAAATAAACCATATATTCTCCACTCTTATGGCTAAAAAATCGTATTTTCAACACAACCTCTGTTCAACGTGAAGACCTTACGCCGCCTTACTGGGAGGGCTCGTATGTCCGCATGATACCACCCTATTGGTCGACGTCTGACCTAACGTCTTGCTGCGTCAATAACCTCCCCACCGTCCACTTACTGCTTCCTGCGGAATCCATCCTTTATTGTGTAAGTAGGCTGTTTACGTGTTTAGTTTTTACGTTGGTAACGCCACGTAGCGCTCTGTATGAAAGTCACTGACTGTGCTGTATGCACTCTGTGGCTGGTTGGACTCATTGTTGGAATATTTGCTTATGTAGTGTTGGGCAGTTGGATGGGAACAGCGCGTATCGTTGTGCAGTTGGAGATGAGCCGCCAGCAGAGGTGGATGTGGGGAGAGAGATGGGACAGTTTTGAGAGCGGACGATCTGGACGTGTGCCCGTCAGAAAAAGGAAATTTGTAAGACTGGATGTCATGAACTGATATATATATTGTGACTTTTGAACACTATTAAGGTAAATACATTGTTTGTTCTCTATCGAAATCTTTCATTTGCTAACTATGCCTATAGTAGTTAGTGCCTTCAGTAGTTTGAATCTTTTAATGAGGTGGCAGTGTTGGCGCTCGCTGTATTGTAGTAGTTCGAGTAACGAAGATTTTTGTGAGGTAAGTGATTCATGAAAGGTATAGGTTATTGTTAGTCAGGGCCATTCTTTTGTAGGGACTATTGAAAGTCAGATTGCGTTGCGCTAAAAATATTGTGTGTCAGTTTAGTGATGATCAGAATAAGTAAAGAGAAAACTGTTTGAGTACGTTGAGTTTTGCTCAGCTGTTTGAAAATCAAATAACGTAAGAGGTTTACCAGCACAATCATTTACAATTTTTTCACAGGCGACGTTATAACTGGTGCAAACAAACGGAAGTTGGAAGGTGCGAGATCCGGGCTGTAGGTTGGGTGAAGAAGGACAATGAAGTTTTGTGAGCTCCTCTGGGTAGGACGGACTTGTGTGAGGTCTTGCGTTGTCATGGAGAAGGAGAAATTCGTTTGCATTTTTTTGTGGCAACGAACACACTGAAGTCGTTTCTTCAATTTCCTATGGTACCAAAGTACGCTTCAGATATGATCGTTGCATCATGACGGAGGACATCAAACAGAATAACCCCTTCAGAGTCCTAGAAGACCGTTGCCATGACTTTACCAGCTTGGGGTGCGGCTTCGAACTTTTTCTTTGCGGGAGAGATGGTGTGGCATCACTCCATAGATTGCGTATTGTTTGATGTTCGAAGTGATGAATGCATGTGCCGTCGCCTCTGACGAACAGCCTCGTAATACGCAAGCAGTTCTGCACACATGGTCCTTCATTGCTCTTTATGGTCTTCTGCTAGGCAACTAGGAACCTAGCGGGCACACATCTTTGAGTACCCACTGGTGGACGACTGTGTGAGCACGACCAACAGAGACGTCTAGTGAGATGTTTCATTGTGATGTGTCGATCACATCAAATGAGAGCGTCCGTATGTTCCAATACCGCAGGAGTCACCGCTCAGTGTGTGGCCGGCAGGCACGCGGGACATCAGACAGGTTTGCGTGACCTTGTTGCGATGTTGACCGACGCCTTACCCAACGACTCACCGTGCTTTTGTTCACTGCCAGGCCCCTGTAGGTATTCTGCAAGCGCCTATATCTGCGATGCCCTGGTTATCCGCCAAAAAAACTCAACGACAGCTCTCTGCGTGGACCTCACCTCCGTTACAGCCGGCCGGGGTGGCCGAGCGGTTCTAGGCGCTAGAGTCTGGAAACGCGCGACCGCTACGGTCGCAGGTTCGAATCCTGCCTCGGGCATGCATGTGTGTGATGTCCTTAGGTTAGTTAGGTTTTAGTAGTTCTAAGTTCTAGGGGACTGATGACCTCAGAAGTTAAGTCCCATAGTGCTCAGAGCCATTTTGAACTTCTGTTACAGACGCCATTTTGAAAGCTACGTATAGCGCCGCCACCTATCAGTACTTCGTGAAACTATAGGAGCTCAACCAGGAATATTCCACAATATCTCTCAACAATCTCTGCATGTTTTCAACCGAAAATGGCCAAAAAAAGTAATCGTTGCATTACTTATTGAACGTCCCTCGTAGATACATTCAAATACACAACTCTGGGATGGGAACACTTGTGCGCAAAGGGTAGCAAAATACTTTCCAATTAGGAGCTGATTCTGCTCTTTGGGGTCTCCCAGCGAACTATACTAAACGACACAAATGAATTACGGGCATTGTTTGCGAGTGGGAATTGACGTAAATCAATGGAGAAGCCTGAAAATTTGTGCCAGACCGTGATTCGAACATGAGTCTCCTACTGACTAGGCAGTTGCTCTGACCCCTAGGACATCTGTACATAGTTGTCATGTCAACTGCGCGGACTACCCTACCATGCCTCCCGTCAGAGCCAAATTCTGAACTTATCCACGTAGTACTAGTACTACTGCCCCTTGCCCATTATCCTCATTACTCGCGGCATTTCACCGATTCCCGTAAGCGTTCGAGTCTGGTGTGCTTCCGCACGGAAGAGATCGTTGGCTGTCTTTGCCTTAATTATATATATATATATATATATATATATATATATATATATATATATATATATGTGTGTGTGTGTGTGTGTGTGTGTGTGTGTGTGTGCAGCGCAGTGGAGCAGTGCAAAGGGGGCGATGGTATTCACAGTGGAGCAGCGGGTGTTCATCGTGACAACAGTGAGCCGTGCGCAGCTCGCGGTCATGCCGTTTATTGCTCGTCATCTTGTTTTTATGGTTCTGTCGGCTCGTTTTCTTTTAATTCGATTTACTGGCGTCATTAGGTTGCTGGTTTGCTTGCCCGTCAGTGACAGCAGCAGCGCTTATCGATAAGGCCACTGTCGTGCCATCTCTGGAGAGACTGCTAGTATTTCCGGGTCGTCGTCCGTCGGGAGTTCAGTCGTGGACGGAGCGCCAGTGAGGCGCGGACAGCCAGTGCTTGCCGACCGCTGGCCAAACACATGAACTGTCCGACGGAAGGAGATTAGAGCGGGAACGACCGCCAGTTGGTCGTTCGGTTGGTCGTCTCACTGGGCGACGTGTATTTGGCCTTTTGACCGTTTCTGAGCCTCGTCAGTTGGTCGTCTTGCCGGACGTGAGTCGGTTCCTTCCTTGTGCAGAGATGTCGTCGCCAATGGGCAAGACTTACCTCTGCAGGGATGTGTCCGAGCCAGTGTGCCCAGATCGTCGTGTCTCCGAGTTCCAAACGGACATCGAGTTGGATCAGGTTGGAGCTGCAGTCAGGTCCGGACAGCCAAGACTCGCCCGACCGTTGCCGACACTCATTAAGTTGAGCGGGGGGAGGACCTTGGTTGGTCGTTCGGTCCGTTGTCTCATCGGACGACGTGTATTTGGTCTCCTACCGCTTATGGAAACACTCAGTGCGTGTGACTTGCCATTTCTCCTTGTTGTTCCATGGTGATTGGTTTTAGGATTGCCAGAGTTCTTCGTGCAAGTGTTTACGTGAAACTGTGTGTAGCTTCTGTAATTTCCGCTGAGCAGATGAATGCTGTCTGCAGACTGGAGTAGGAGTCGGTTGGTTGCGAGAGAGCAGCGAGGAAGTCCGGGGAGTGTGGTCAGCCAGGGCCACTAGCAGCGTGCATGCGTGGTCGGAATTGTGAGGCACTAGCTGCCAGAGCTGCAAAGTTCGTCGCCCACCAACCTGCATACTGGAGTTGAGTAATCAGTTAACCTGTAACGAAACCTCAACCGCTGTGACATCTCTTCGTTGATTGCCGGTGTGGTGTCACCGCCAGACACCACACTTGCTAGGTGGTAGCCTTTAAATCGGCCGCGGTCCGGTAGTATACGTCGGACCCGCGTGTCGCCACTGTCAGTGATTGCAGACCGAGCGCCGCCACACGGCAGGTCTAGAGAGACGTCCTAGCACTCGCCCCAGTTGTACAGCCGACTTTGCTAGCGATGCTACCCTGACAAATACGCTCTCATTTGCCGAGACGATAGTTAGCATAGCCTTCAGCTACGCCATTTGTTACGACCTAGCAAGGCGCCATTACCAGTTTATATTGAGATTGTTATTAATGTATCAACAAGAGCGATGTACACCAATTATGGATTAAAGTTAAGTATTACATCAACTTCGTACTTTATTTGCAATTCTCAAGACATTGTTCTGTTCCAGACCTCACGCCAGTCTGCGTGAGCTTAAAAGCGTGCACTTCGGCCTCCTCTAGCAACACGGTGTTGGCTCTTCTGCCAACACTTCAGCCGGTTGTTGCTTCCTCGGCCATTCCCGCAAGCAGCAATGTATGGTGTGCTGGAGTCGGCAAATTTTGCATCCATCTTCCTGTATTTTGTTTAACCTTTTGAAATTATTGTAATTTATTAGTGAAGTGCACCAGCAGTATCTTCTGCCTTGAGGCCGTTAACATTCTGGTTACCTGCCCTGGTCACTAGCGTAGTTTTCGGCAGTGGGTTTTCCTCGCCGTGTTGATGCTGTCCGGCACGGTGTGTAGTTCCGACAGCTTGATGTTGTTCTCCTTTTTTTCTTTTAGTGGTTATTGTGCCTTGACGGCGTTTGGATGCCCATTATCAAGACGTGGTGGTGCTGCGATCTTCGTGCTCGCTGCTATTTTCGATTGTCGTGCTGTTGGTTGGGTGGAAGGGAATTGATTCGGTTGTTGGTTGGTTCTTCACCCGACCCTAGGTCGAGCTGGCTCCCGAGTATTTAGTGTTACGCTTGGCATCCCCAGTCTGACCCTTGGAACACTTCTGGGCACCACTGTTCTGTTACTTGTGGCTGTGATTTTGATTTGTCGCAAGTATTGTGCCAGGCCTTCAGCCGTGTATTAATTTTGTCTGTTCTGTGTTGAGTATATGGCCTTCAGCTGAACCTTATGTGAAGTATTTTAAGATTAGGCCTTCAGCCATGTTATATTTAAAATTCTTGTTTGCTCTGTATTTAGGCCTTCAGCCGCGTTTGTTTTAAAATTTGTGGCTTTCAGCCGTAATGCGTAAATTCCTGTCTGTAAGGTTTCTCTTCAATTATCTTGAATTCTTAATATGTCTTTCAGCCGTACTGTGTAAATGCTTATCTTAAGGTTTGTCCTTAATTATTTTGAATAATTGTTTGGGCCTTCAGCTGTCAAGACATTTTAAGTTTCTTAAGATGGTTTTCTGTTGAACTGTGTAAATGCTTGTCTTTAAAGGTTGCCTTTTATTATGTTGAAATATTATTGGGTTTTCAGCCGAGGAAAAAACTTAAATTTACCTTAATATGGCTTTTAGCCGAAATTGGTAAATGCTTGACATTTAAAGAATTTCCTTTGCTGAACTAAAGTATCATTTGGGCGTTTAGCCGAGAAGATATTTTAATTTTACTTAAGTAAGGCCTTCTGCTGTTTCTCTAAATCCTTGTGTTTTAAAAGGAATTGTTTAAACTTTATTATTGAGAAGTTACTTTGGCCCTCAGCCGTGAATTAGTCCTTGTTGTTTTAAAGATAAAACTTTCAATTGTGTTTTGGAGGAATAAAGTTGTGTGTTCTTGTGTAACTAACAATAACTGGTCTTGGCCCCTTTCCACAACCTGATCCGCTATGTCCTGCGTTACCAGATTTCAAACAGAGTCGTGGTAACAATGTGGTTACTTGTTTGGTGAGAAGTTTAATGGTGTCAGAGTGCCAGCAAAGAATGCCATGCAACGCTTAGACCTAAAATGGCGTCGGACGGGATCTGTTTTAACAAGTCAGAAAAACATTCCTAAACGTGCCCATATACCAGAAAATGTGGCTGTAGTTCAACAGAAAATGCTTCAGAGTCATGCCAAATTAACCCGACAGCTGTTGCAAGAGACTGGGATATCAAGTCGATCATGCGGACGAATACTCCACGTGGACCTGCACATGCATCACTACGGAGTGTGTGCTGCACATGCTCCTCAGCAACTCCAGTTTTGTGCATGGCTGTTCACTGAGATACCAGTGAATGGCTTTAACGTGGATCTATTCTTCATGGGTGATGACGCCTGGTTTCACCTGAGTGGTTATTTCAACTCACAAAATCACAGGTTCTAGGCAGCGGGGAATCCAAATAACTTATGATCAGAAGGTTGCAGTTTGGTGTGTTATTGATCCCATTTTCCTTCATCGGACGCTGACTTTGGCATGTGTATTGACAACATTTTGAAATCATTTGTTGATTGGAACAATCTTCACGCCTGACAGAGTTGTTAGCAGAGGTCCATCTGGTTGCGGCCCCAGCTGGCCACCCTGGTTACCTGCTCTGTCAGTGTGCGATTACTTTGTGGGGGTTCGTCAAGTCTAAGGTGTATCACAACAACCATCATAGTCTTCAAGAACTTCAGCAGAAAATTTCATATCAGACTGCAGCAATTCCAGCAGTGCAGCTTCGATCCGACTTCAGCAAATTGCTGATCAGGGCCTAAAACTGCCAAGAGATGAATGGTGGTCACTTTGAACATCTGCTACAGTCAGGCTAGTATTGTATTTCCTTTCCTCTGCTGTGTTTCTTTGTACCCTCGAACTCTTTTCTCCGGGCCACTTTTATTTGCCCAACCCTGTATATGGTATGCTCGAAACAACTTGTGGTTTCATCGCAAAACAGAATCGACTGCCGAGCCTAAGAGTTAGTGTTGCACGGTGTCCTCGTGATGTGCCAGGTCAATGTAGGTCAAATTTTTAGGCGCAAGAGCACCTCAGGCCCCATACGCACCCATCTCATAATTAATTCGTAACCTACATAATGCAGTACGTTATGAACACCCAATAGAACAGCTACGGTGGAGAGCGGCGAGCTGGCCATCGACCCCTAAGCACTGATCGTTAAAAGTCGGGACCATTCGGAACATTTCGTCTGTTTCTTATTGCTGTCGTCCTTAGCGATCCTAAAGTTATGAAATTGTACTTGTCTGACGAAGTGTTTTTCTGTTGTCTGTATGAGAGGAGGATTAACGATTACTAACAATAATTCCACTTATATGGCGGAGGTTCGAGTCCTCCCTCGGGCATGTGTGTATGTGTGTGTGTGTGTGTGTGTGTGTGTGTGTGTGTGTGTGCCCTTAGGATAATTTAGGTTAAGTAGTATGTAAGCTTAGGGACTGATGACCTTAGCAGTTAAGTCCCATAAGATTCACACACATTTGAACATTTTTGCACTTATATTTATATGTATTCTACAATATTTGAGACGATCACAAATGTTTACTAAATATTTTGAATGCCATTTTTCTTCTACTCGACGTATTGTATTACAAAAGCCTTAATATAATTTCATATTCCCTGCTAGAAATATGTATTACATTCGAAGATGACCATCTACGCATTGTGTCTCTATAAGAGCGTGCAAAAGTTTAACAGGATGCTCCACTGAACAATTTGAGGTAGGGAACCTGGGATTGAAGAAGCCAGCTTAAGGAGGTAATAGCAATAAAATCACATTACTGTGTAGTTTTTATTTACATTATTTATAGTCAACTGCAAATACTACAAATGGTTCAAATGGCTCTGAGCACTATGCGACTTAACTTCTGAGGTCATCAGTCGCCTAGAACTTAGAACTACTTAAGCCTAACTAACCTAAGGACATCACACACATCCATGCCCGAGGCAGGATTCGAAGCTGCGACCGTAGCGGTCGCTCGGCTCCAGACTGTAGCGCCTAGAACCGCACGGCCACTCCAGCAAATGCTACAATGATACAATAAACGTGCCATTTGTACTATATCTTACAAAATGTCCACAGCTCGTGGTCTAGTGGCTAGCGTTGCTGCCTCTGGATCACAGGGTCCCAGGTTCGATTCCTGGCCGGGTTGGAGATTTTCTCTGCCCGGGACTGGCTGTTTGTGTTGTCATCATCATCATCATCATCATCATCATCATCCGTGACTATGGTTAGACTGGACTGCGTACAAAAATTGGGCTGTGTAAAAATTTGGACTTTGTATGAGTGCTGATGACCCCACTGTTGAGTGCCTCACAAACCAAACATCTACATCATCATCATCATCATCAACTTACAAAATGTGCTGAAACAGGCGACCATCAACCTCAATGCAAACATGACATCGGCGAACAAGATTCTGACGCACCCTGACAAATTACATTACAGGCAGCTACAATTCTGGCAACTAATTCTATCTGGGGTCTACGGTCGCAGGTTCGAATCCTGCCTCGGACATGGATGTGTGTGATGTCCTTAGGTTAGTTAGGTTTAAGTAGTTTTGAGTTCTAGGGGACTGATGACCTCAGATGTTAAGTCCCATAGTGCTCAGAGCTATTTGAACCTCTCACGAATAGCCAAGGGTACGTTTTCCAACAACTCAGGTGCAACTTTTTGCACGAACCTGAAGAACAGGTGGCCATTCAGACGGCCAGGTAGAAGATATGGCCCAATGAGATGTCGCCTACAATGCCGGTACAGATATTCACAGCAAAACGTACTTGGTGGTGTGACTACTACAGAGTGAGGGTTTTCTTCATCCCACACATGGCTGTTCCTGCTGTTCGAAATACAATCACGATCAAATGAGGCCTCGTTGGTAAACAGCACGACCTGGAGGAAGTCTGGTCGATCAGTCCATTGTTGGAGCAACCATTGACGCAATGCGACCCTTGGTGCAAAGTCAGTCATAAGCATTGCATGAACTCTTTGTAGGTGATATGGCTGTACTTGTTGTTCGTGGAGCACTCGCCAAAGACTAGTGTGAGCAGCGCCCATTTCACGTGCAATATGACGAGTACTTGTAGGGAGATCCGATGCACCTCAATTATGTCTGTTAGCAAATAGATCCCTGAATAGCCTTCCAGCTGCGAGAGCATTGCAACTTCCCCACACTCGAGGTGCATGTCGGTGAGTTCTGCGAAACTGTACCGGTACTACCCCATCGTACTGTACTGTTCTTCTCTGAATAGCAATGAGTAATGAGTGGGTCTGTCGTTGATTCATAGCACGTTCTGTCATAGGACAATATGAATATGATACAACAGGGCCACCTTGTCGAAAGCACAGTAAACAGATCCTGCATGATGACTTCCTAGTAAGCAGACTCGTCCTCATTTCCTCGCAGGAAATAAAGAATGTACATGTAAATAAACAGCACAGCACATGTAAACTTGTACGACGTTAGTTGTAAATAAGCTGGGAAACGGTAGACAAGTTTACTTTCAAGTCTCCTAAGCTGGCTTCTCCGACCCCGGGTTCCTTATCTCAACTTGTTCAGTAGAGCATTCTCTATGTCCTGTTACATTTTTGCACGCTCTTACGGAAACTCCTTGTATAATATGTATTCAAATATCCATGTAACTTCCGAGTCAAATTTTTGCCATAACAGCTTATTGGTACGAGCCGCGCACGCCCTCGAGTTGTCGTCACAGGAGGACACACATCCCCTAACCATGCAGCGGCCGCGTTACTTACCAGTTGCTCCTGACGTAAGCAGCTACTTTTACTGGGCCACATTCATCAATGTCACTTAAGACTAAGCACAACTTAAAATATTACTGTCTTTGTAAGTATTTTTGTCTGTTACTGAGGAGGAACACTACGATCTTAAGAAGCTCTTAAGTTAGTTGACGTTTTTGGATTCGGCAGTTCTTTTCTAGATTCGTATTATTTTAAAACACGGCTGAGAACCACGGATCACACGAATACGTGATTCGGGTGCAAGAGGTCCGCGGAGCACAGTTTGACGATCAGTGGACCAGGGTCTAATTTTTTGTCCAGTTCTAAAGTAACAGAATAGGACGACACATAAAGAACAGTGCGATACAGACCATATCGTAGTATCCGATACTAACTCCTGATGTATATGCGAGCTCACATAACTTAATGTGCACACACTGTAACGATATTAGTTGACTGGATTGGTTAACACTGAGGTACCTGGAACCAAATAATTATGAAACATAGTAAAACTATGACGTACTATATTTTCTAACAGAAAATATGTGTAAACAACTTGAAAAAATGGTAGAAATTGTATTTGCGAAATTAATACTCGGAAACCCGATCGTTGTTACTGTTTAGCGAGATACCAATATTTTTGCGAACATTTTTAAAGACGAGGAGGAAGGTAGAATGAGCCATCTGGTACCCCACATTTCAGTCACAGTCTTTTAATAAAGAGGAGCATATTCGCATTTTTAATCATCCCTCCCACAGAATATGAAAAGAACTTGATGGGTCAGTAAAATTTTGATAGTTTATTTATGTGAAATTGAAATAACACAGAAATGATTTTACAAAATTTTGCACGTGCTTCACTACTACGACACTGGATTCCCAGAACCCTTCTGAATGTAATGGAGACACTGTACATCGTATTTCTCTGTGCTAGGTCACTTTATAAACTACTTTTTCGCCTGAAACCGCATTTTACGTGCGTATTTTACGTGCACATGGAGGATAATTTTGAACCTTTGTATCTCGGAAACGAATAAAGATATTTAGAAAATTTTCAAGGCTTTTCGAGACAGGAATCTTAGGAATTTATCGTAGAAAGTTCAGCCATTTACTGTGGATAGCCGATTTGGAATCCGCGACTTGGGTTTGGTACCAAAAACTCATGTTTGCAACAATTTTTTAAGCCTTCAGGAAACGAAATTTTGACGCATTGTACCAGCAAAATTTACGCAAATGCATCATTCATTCATTAATCACGGTCAATTTAAATCTGTGAATATCTCGCGTATGGTCTCGTCATCATTAATCAGTTTATATAATAATTTATACTTGAGTATTTTACTTACACAAGTAGAGCTATTTTTAACCTCTGTATCTTGGAAAAGGATAGAGATATCAATAAAATATTCAAGGTAGTCCGACATTGGGGTTTTTCATATGCATCGTAAAAATTTCAGCCATTTTCTGTGCATAGCCATCTTAGAATTCTCAGCTGGGTTTTGGTCTGCTGGTGACGGCAAAAACATAGAAAAAAAACACCTTTGTGTGGCTTCATGAGGAACAGTCCATGAACTAATGGTGCCCCCATAAGTCCCATCAAGCCCACCGTAGACCACATCAAATGGAAAAGGAACCAACTTATGTGCTCGATTTGCCTAAACAGGAGGAAAGTGTAATATTCATACTTTGACCCTGTACTGTGGAATAGTGACATAAAAACGATCCTTCTGTTGGGTAAACAAATGGTCCCTAGTTCAAGGGCTATCCAAAACACGTGACCGTACCTTCTTATCACGCACAGTACCTGAGGTATGAGCACCGGAAAATCCCGTTTTTATATGCGGTGTTTTGCAACATATTAGTAAGCATGATGTCGCACGCATGCCGATAGACATTTCACGTATTCTGTCAACGATAACTATTATTTCGGCGTGTTTATTATTCTGTACGGATTATATATAAAAAAAATGGTTCAAATGGCTCTGAGCACTATGGGACTTAACAGCTGTGGTCATCAGTCCCCTAGAACTTAGAACTACTTAAACCTAACTAACCTAAGGACATCACACACATCCATGCCCGAGGCAGGATTCGAACCTGCGACCGCAGCAGTCGCGCGGCTCCGGACTATGCGCCTAGAACCGCTAGACCACCGCGGCCGGCTATATTTAAAAAGACACCCGAATTCTGTAACTTGTTTTAGAAAACCAATCAACTGTTAATTTTAAACTTCAGTATAGCTGTTTGAAACAATGAGTGTTCGTACATGTCGATTATTGAAAGCTATATAAGTAACTGCGGGCAGCCGATCAGATAGAGTGTTGAGTCAGTAGTCTGAGTTCAGATCATCGTCAGTGTCGAGTTTGTGATGAGAATAAATAAGTTATTCAGTCATTTTTCATTCCGATCACATCATTTCGTAGAATTGATTAATCAAGACAAGCAGATTACGGCGAGCGTGAGGCTTTCTTACAGCTGACGACATTTGCAGCGAAGAGATACGTTCCTAGATCACAACGTTCAAAAATCCGCAACTTAAGTATCCATTTATAGTGACCGCGAGAGATGTTTGCATTTTACGGTGCACTTATATGTAGTGGCTTAAAAGATTGTTGTCGGGGTTCAGTTCTAAGCGGGATTCGTCACTGAAGCCAATTTTACTCCAATGAATTCCAAGCTGAAGACGTGTCTGGGAACGCCCCAGATAGCGTTGGGATGCCAACGTGACACCAAGCGACACATCAAGCATTCACCATCGACAGTTGCACTGAACATTTATTTGGCACATTTAAACGAGACAAATAACAAATAAGATTAACACATTTTAAAATTACCACACATCTTTAAAATTACCATTTAGATGAGAGCAAGTTACTTCAGAATTTAAACTTTCATAAACCACGGCACTTATGGCCTATTACATATTTAGTGAAATGAGTTAAAATTATTTACTCAAACTATGATCAACCTGAAGAACTATTTACTAAAATTTAACGAGAAAATGTAGTCTTTCATTACTGCAGTGACTGGTATTACCAAAGTAATACAGAGTACAGGCAACAACAAATCGGATACCATGGCAAATAACCACGTTACTTAAATGGCAAGCACCCTACAATTTAGGATATAAAATATAAAATTTCATGTCACCAAGCAACCTCGTTGGATTCGTCCAGAAGGGGACGCCCGCTCACTCAGCTGTCTCCAAAACAGGCTCGGCACGGACCCCCAAACGGGAGTAGTAACGGTCACGAATAGGCACGAAAAATCCCAGAACTAGTGGGTATCTACAAGAGACTGACATCTGTCTTAAGTAACTAAAAACAATAATTCATTACAGGACATCATCTGTAGAATTAATCAACCTATTACTGAACATCAGCTAAGCAGTACAAATCTATTATCTGCATAAGACCAAGTATACATTAAGCCGCGAGCGAACTAGATACACGGCCAGCCGGTACGCGCGGGCAAAGGGGCGGAAAATACACAACAGCACAAGCAGGACACAACCCAGGACCCGCACCCACTAACAAGACAAACAGCAGAAGTCCCGATAAAACGAAATTAAAATGCAAGTAACTAGCGCGTGCAGGCTAACGGTATATCGAACCACACGGCTCAGATGAAATGGTGCAGTAGTTAGATGTTGTATGCCATTGCATTCAGATAATGTTTCAGATTCATTTGACGATATTGTCGTAGCAGGCCGTACTCCTGAAGAACACTTTGCAAATTTACGTGCTTCGTTTCGTGTGTTATCTGATGTGGGACTGAAGTTTAGACTGGACAAGTGTAATTTTTTAAAACCTGAGTTACAGTATCTTGGTCATGTCATAAACAATCAAGGCGTTCATCCTCTTCGGTCACATTTGCTAGCCATACGTGACCTGCCAGTTCATCGGAATGTCACAGAATTGCAATCAGTCTTAGGGAAAATGAACTATTATATTCGGTTCATACCGAATGCTGCAGAAATCGAAGGTCCATTGCATCGTTTGCTTCGAAAGAACGCCCCTTTTGTTTGGAGAGATGAGTGCCAAGAAGTTTTAACAAAATGCATGATTCACTTTGATCCTGACAAACCAGTTGTGTTGCAAGTTGACGCTTCCTCTTATGCAGTCGGTGGAGTGCTATCGCACAGATTTGATGATGAACACAGACCTATCGCTTTCGCATCAAAAGTGTTGTTCAAAGGTCAGTCTAACTATTCACAAACAGAGAAACAGGCATTGGTCATTGTGTATGGTGTCACCAAATGCACCACTATTTGTATGGCAGAAAATTCAACTTAGTAACGGATCACAAACCACTGCAGACCTTGTTTCACCCGATGGACGCGGTTCCTATACGAAGTGCCCAAAAATTACAAAGATGGGCTTTGTTGTTGTCTCAATACCAGTACGAGATTGTGTATCGACCGACAGCTCAACATGGTAGTGCGGACGCACTTTCACGTCTTCCAATTGGCCCCGATACAGACATTGACGCTTCTGCTGCATCTTGTCACATAGATGCTCAGGATTCTAAATTGCTTCAATCCTTTCCTCTGAACTATAGGAAAATTGCACAGGCCTCGGAAGTTGATTGACATTTGAACATTTCGCTACAATACATTCGTACATCTTGGCCTCGCTCACTGCATAGCATCAAGAACTCTGTAGTACGTCGATACTTTTCACGTCGGCATAGCCTCGCTATACAGCAAGATGTGATTCTCGTTCAAAGTGACAGTGGACAGTCACGTGTATTGATCCCTAAACCATTGCAAAAAGAAGTGTTGCAGTTACTTCACCAAGTACATTGTGGGAGTGTTCGTACGAAACAGTTAGCGCGTCGACACTACTCGGCAGGGTATGGACACCCAAATAGGGGTGGCCGAGCGTTTCTAGGCGCTACAGTCTGAAACCGCGTGACCGCTACGGTCGCAGGTTCGAATCCTGCCTCGGGCATGGATGTGTGTGATGTCCTTAGGTTAGTTAGGTTTAAGTAGTTCTAAACTCTAGGGGACTGATGACCACAGCAGTTAAGTCCCATAGTCCTCAGAGCCATTTATGCAAAGGTAACTGTTCGGTGCGGCCCGACAGCATCGTTTATCGTGGGGCCATATTTTTTCGAGGAGATGAATCCTGTGGGGTCGTTACTTGTAGCGTCACTGCTAAATGCTATGATGTTCTTCTGTGCGCCAATGTCATCGCAACTCTTCAACAAAGTGGGTGTGTGAGTAGCATTGCGCAAGATGGCAGTCCTCTCCACTTTGTACAGCCAATGAACTAGTCGGTGTAGTGGCATTTTTGAAATGCTAGAGTTATTAGCCGTAATTTCCCTGTAGCTTGGCCTTCCAGATCACCTGATCTTGTTCAAATGTGTGTGAAATCTTACGAGACTTAACTGCTAAGGTCATCAGTCCCTAAGCTTACACACTACATAACCTAAATTATCCTAAGGACAAACACACACACCCGTGCCGAGGGAGGACTCGAACCTCCGCCGGGACCAGCCGCACAGTCCATGACTGCAGCGTCTAAGACCGCTCGGCTAATCCCGCGCGGCTCACCTGATCTTGGAAATGGAAATCTGTGGTGAAGACTATGGGACCACACTGCTGAGGTCATCGGTCCCTAAGCTTACGCACTACTTAATATATTTAAACTAACTTACGCTAAGGACAACACACACACTCATCGAACCTCCGACGGGGGGAGCCGCGCGAACCGTGACAAGACGCCTCAGACCGCATGGCTACCCCGTGCGGCACCTGATCTTAATCTGTGTGACTTATGGCTGTGCGTTTATCTGAAAGATGCTATTTCAGTACTCCGATTACAAACGTAGTTGAATTGAATGCACATATTGCGCAACACATTCTGCACGTGAACCCGGAGACACTCCGATCTGTAGAGGAACATGCCATTTCTCAGTATCAACTTGTGTCAGAAAACGGTGGACAGCATACTGAACACGTCTCGCGCCAGTCTTGTGGCAGTTAAACATTGATGCCATTGTGATTTTTGGCATCCGGAGAATTAAAAACCGATTTTTCCCATCCAATGTGGAACGACCTTACGGTATTGGATGGGCTTACCTAACTAACAGTATCACAACTGTTGAATGGCAAACTTGTGCGGTCATGCACATTGCACAGTATGGTTGGTTTAATGTGCAACTCACACCATAGTCATCATACTGGGATTCATTTGTCATTTGTAAACAAACACATCTATCAAAATTATGACGTTTACAGCGCAATATATTTTGAAAGGTTTCCTTAATTTTTTTTGTTTTATTGCCATATGTTTCCCCATTCTTCGATGAAACTGGAAATTTAATTATCAGGATATCCTCCAAAACCCCTACATCGATTTCAGCCAAATTTGGCACAGAAATAGCAGGCATCAGCTCTGTGAAATTTATAACCTCCTAGTTCCAACAGGAGTGCAGACACGAGCGAAAATGTGTTTTTTTCCCGCCCATGGGATATAGATTTCCCTGCACGATAGGTAAGTTGTGTGGGAACAGCATCGACCAGCCAAGTAAACCTTCCTTGCAGGGTAGCCTAAATGTGACAGGCAAGATATAGTTTTCTCGGCCGCAATATTTAGGCTGCCGTGCATGACAGTCCTACTTTATCGACCTGCTTTACATGGCGTCCTGTAAATCAAGGGCAAATGAATGGTTTTCAAGCGCTTGATGTGTAGCCTGCCCTGGATGGCAAATGTGTTGTGGGAGTAGTATCGGCCTGCTTTTGTGAACTACATGGCAGGGGTTACACATGCCGATGAGCATGGCTAGGAACATGTTAAGATGTATAGAGGAGTGAATGGACAGAGCGAGGTGGAGGAGAAAATGGACATAGATGTAGGAGGAGGGGGAGATGCATTAGGCAGGTGGAAGGTGTAGAGGGATAGTGAGTAGGTGGAATAGGAAGAGAAGAAGCCAGAGACATAAAGAGATGGGGAAGGAGGATATGAGAGGACGTGGGAGGGAGATCAGAGAGAGAGAGATGGAGGAAATGGACGAAGAGAGTTGACGGAGGAGATGAAGAGACAGAGAGTATGGGAAGGAGGAAATATAGAGATAGAGGTGGCAGATGTGGAGAACAGACAGAGAAGAAGTGGTGGACACAGAGATGGGTAGGAGGAGGTGTGCTCAATATATGTGTGTTTCGAACGTATATGCAGGTCAAGCTGGGGGCAAAAGTCCCCTCTTAAACCCTGGGATCGATTTCAACCAAACTTGACACATGCAACACTTATTGTATGAGAAGGAGTATTGTCGTGGTAAGAGTCACCTTGCTTCCGCTGGGACGGCGGCAACCTAGGAAATGGACAGAGAGAGAGGTCAGAAGGAGATGGACAGGTGGGAAGAGGTTAAAGACAGAGAGAGGGAGGAGGAGGATTGAAGAGACATAAGGAGGAGAAGGAGATGGACAGAGAGAGGGGAGGAAGGGACGGACAGATTAAGAGTGAGGGGGAGAATGACAGAGAAAGGGGGAGGACAAGATGGACAGAGAGAGGGAGGAGGAAATGGACCAAAAAAATGGTTCAAATGGCTCTAAGCACTATGGGACTTAACATCTGAGGTCATCAGTCCCCTAGACTTAGAACTACTTAAACCTAACTAACCTAAGGACATCACACACATCCATGCCCGAGGCAGGATTCGAACCTGCGACTGTAGCAGTTGCCAGGTTCCGGACTGAAGCGCCTAGAACCGTTCGGCCACCACGGCCGGCCGGAAATGGACAAGATAGGGGAGGAGGAGATAGCTAGTGTGAGGAGTGTGGAGAAGATGTAGAAAGAGAAAGGGTTGGAGGAGGAAGTATAAAATGCAGGTGAAAGATGCAGAGATAGCAGGGAGACAGACGGGAAAGGAAGAGTGTGTGAAGAGGAGAGTGTAAGCAGGAGAGGATGTGAGGTGGAAGAGGGATAAGGTTGAAGAAGCAAGTGGAAGTGGGAGAAAGTGTGGGGAAGCACATGAAATACAGACAGAGTTTAACGAGACAGGTGGAAGAGGCAAAGGGTCTGAGAAGACAGGTAAAAAAGAGACAGGGAGCGAGGGTTGTGGAAGAGGAATATGGTGTGATGAAGCAGGTGGAAGAAGGGGACAGAGATGTAGGAAGAAGGTAGATGTGGAGAAAGTTCCCAAAGTTTCATGATTTTTGCGAGCGATCAATCTTCTGACTTGGTTTGACGCAAATTCCTCTCTTGTGCCTACCTTTCCATCTCAGAGTAGCACTTGCAATCTACGTCCTAAATTATGTAGATGAAACAGCTGAGATTCATACATATATGTGGATATGTGACATTTGAAGACATACACAAAGCTATTGGCATAGCGCTAGTACATATAGAAAAATATATTTATGCATGTTCCACATTTCCACCTAAATTACTGGATCGATTTCAACCAATTTACTGTCTGGAAAGAAGTACTGCAGTAGTTAGAGTCATATGTGTGTCTCTAAGTTACGTGTCATTCTCTTGTCAGTCACCTGTCTAATATTGCAGATGTTGTCGATACAAGACCTTCCCGTCCACAAGCCAATCTTTTCTTCTACTTCCTCAATTTCTCTCTCAGTTCACGTTTTAAGGATCTTACCATATAGTCTCGATACAGAACAGAGACCTGTTGTTGTATTTCTCCTGCATAAAAAAAGTTCAGCGTGGGCATCGACAAACACGTATCCGACTCATACGATAATAGTTAGTGGTGCCTTTAATTTACCCTCGATATGTTGGCGAAAATACATATTTAATTCCGGAGGTACGCGTAAAATATCATCCGAAATTGTGCTAAACGCATTCTCTGAAAATTATTTCGAGCAGCTAGTTCATGAGCCCACGCGAATAGTAAACGGTTGTGAAAACACTTGACCTCTTAGCAACAAATTATCCTGAGTTAATAACAAGCATCAAAACAGATTCAGGGATAAGTGAACACAGGGTTGTCGTAGCGAGAATGAATACTGCAATCATTAAATCCTCGAGAAATAATCGAATAATATACCTATTCAAAACAGCAGATAAAAATTCACTTGAAGCCTTCCTGAGAGACAATCTCCACTCATTCCAAATTAATAATATAAGTGTAGACCAGATGTGGCTTGCATTCAGAGAAATAGTATCGGCAGCCATTGAGAGATTCATACTAAATAAACTAACAAACGACGGAGCTGATCCTCCTTGGTACACAAAACGGGTTAGAACACTGTTGCAGAAACAACGAAACAAACATGCCAGATTTAAACAGACGCAAAATCCCCAAGATTGGCGATCTTTTACAGAAGCTCGAAATTTAGCGCGGACTTCAATGCGAGATGCTCATAACAGTTTCCACAACGAAACTATGTCTCGAAAACTGGCAGAAAATCCAAAGAGATTCTGCTCGTATGTGAAGTATGTTAGCGGCAAGAAACTGTCAACGCCTTCTCTGCGCGATAGAAATGGAGATACTATCGAAGACAGTGCTGCCAAAGCAGAATTACTAAACACGGCCTTCCGAAATGCCTTCACAAAAGAAGACGAAGTAAATACTCACGAAATCGAATCGAGAACAGCTGCCAACATGAGTACGTAGAAGTAAATATCCTCGGAGTAGTGAAGCAACTTAAATCACTTAATAAAAGCAAGTCTTCTGGTCCAGACTGTATACCAATTAGGTTCCTTTCGGAGTATGCTGATGCTTTAGCTCCATACTTAACAATCATATACAACCGTTTGCTCGACGAAAGATCCGTACCCACAGACTGGAAAGTCGCACAGTCACACCAATATTCAAGAAAGATAGTAGGAGTATTCCACTAGATTACAGGCTCATATCGTTAACGTCGGTATGTAGCAGGATTCTGGAACCTATATAGTGTTCGAACATTATGAATTACCTCGAAGAAAACGGTCTATTGACACACAGTCAACATGGGTTTAGAAAACATCGTTCCTGTGAAACACAACTAGCTCTTTATTCACATGAAGTGTTGAAGTGTTGAGTGCTATTGACAAGGGATTTCAGATCGATTTCGTATTTCTCGATTTCCGGAAGGCTTTTGACACTGTACCACACAAGCGGCTCGTAGTGAAATTGCGTGCTTATGGAATATCGTCTCAGTTATGTGACTGGATTTGTGATGTCCTGTCAGAGAGGTCACAGTAATTGACGGAAAGTCATCGAGTAAAACAGAAGTGATTTCTGACGTTCCCCAAGGTAGCGTTATAGGCCCTTTGCTGTTCCTTATCTATATAAACGATTTGGGAGACAATCTGAGTAGCCGTCTTAGGTTGTTTGCAGATGACGCTGTCGTTTATCCACTAACAAAGTCATCAGAAGATCAAAACAAATTGCAAAACGATTTAGAAAAGATATCTTAATGGTGCGAAAATTGGCAGTTGACCCTAAATAACGAAAAGTATGAGGTCATCCACATGAGTGCTGAAAGGAACTCAAACTTCTGTTGCACGAAAAAATCAGTTTAATATAAAAGCCGTAAATTCAGCTAAATACCTAGGCATCACAATTACGAACAACTTAAATTGGAAGGAATACATAGAAAATGTTGTGGGGAAGGCTAACCAAAGACTGCGTCTTATTGGCAGGACACTTAGAAAACGTATCAGACCTAGTAAGGAGACTGCCTACACTACGCTTGTTCGTCCTCTTTTAGAATACTGCTGCGCGGTGTGGGATCCTTACCAGATAGGACTGACGGAGTACATCGAAAACGTTCAAAGAAAGGCAGCACGTTTTGTATTATCGCGAAATATGGGAGAGAGTGTCGCAGAAATGATACAGGATTTGGGCTGGATATCATTAAAAGAAAGGCGTTTTCGCTGCGACGGAATCTTCTCACGAAATTTCAATCACCAACTTTCTCCTCCGAATGCGAAAATATTTTGTTGACACCGACCTACATAGGGAGGAACGATCACCACGATAAAATAAGGAAGTCAGAGCTCTTACGGAAAGATATAGGTGTTTATTCTTTCCGCACGCTATAAGAGATCGGAATAATAGAGAACTGTGAAGGTGGTTCGATGAACTCTCTGCCAGGCACTTAAATGTGATTTGCAGAGTACCCATGTAGATGTAGATACACAGGTTAATGCGAATGGGCAGAAAAAACAATTCCGTAATTACGACATTAGTATTGCCCTGCTTGGCTCAGTCAAGTCGTTTAAATATCTGTGCGTAACGTTGCAAAGCAATAGGAAATGAACGAGCATGTAAGGATTGTGTTAGGAAAGGAGAATGGTCGACTTCGGTTTATTGGGAGAATTATAGGAAAGTCTGGTTCATGTGTAAAGGAGACCGCATATAGGACGCTAGAGCGACATATTCTTGAGTATTGCCAGAGTGTTTGGGATCCATACCATGTCGGATTAAAGGACATCGAAGCTATTCACAGGTGGGCTGCTAGATTTGTTACTGTTTGTTTTCGAGGAATGCTACTGAGAAAATTTAGTGAATCGGCATTTGAAGCTGACTACAGAACGATTCTGTTACCTTCAACATACACTGAGCGCAAGGACCACGAAGGTAAGTTACGAGAAATTAGGGCTCATACGTTGTATCTGCGAGTGGAACAAAAAACGAAATGACTAGTGGTGGTATGGGGTATCCTCCGTCTCGCACCGCAAGGTAGAGTTCAGCGTATCGATGTAGATGAAGAGATGAGTAGATGTGGACTGCCAGGGAGAAGAGTATCATGGGAACGTAGCATTTAAAGATAGTGCTAGGAGGCGGTTTGTGTGACCTGATGTTTGGAGGAGAGATAGGGAAGAGTGAGGAGGGATGCGATTCCAAATGAAGACTTAGGAAGTGGGTGGAGAGGATTGGAGGGGAAGGAGTCCTGAGAAGGCGTGGTTGGTCGGGATCGGCGGTATCTTATTGAACGGGTGTATATCAGGGCGGATTTCATGGTCGGGCGATTAACATTTCGTTGGGAGAGAACGTGGAGGGTGTGGAGATGTAGTGTTGCGGGAATGTGCGGATAGAGGGACAGCGGATTACCACAATTAGTAAGCAGGCTGGAAACTAGGGGATGAGTGGTGTCGAGTTTACGGGTAAAGTAGGATATTCGGAGGTGTTCAAGATGGAAGAGTAAGTTGAGAAATTTTACAGGTTGGTAGAGGATGCGGGTGGGGGAAGATAAGCGGATCCGGAAGGCTAGGAGGAGTGCGTGGCGTTCTAGGATCTGCAGGACGTGAACGTGATTAAAGAAAGGAAAGGACGTCCATGCCACATTAGCATAGCAGAGGAACCATTCGCTTGTAAGACCGGATAAAATGCGAAGGGATATTATTAGTAGCCGGCCGAAGTGGCCGTGCGGTTAAAGGCGCTGCAGTCTGGAACCGCAGGACCGCTACGGTCGCAGGTTCGAATCCTGCCTCGGGCATGGATGTTTGTGATGTCCTTAGGTTAGTTAGGTTTAACTAGTTCTAAGTTCTAGGGGACTAATGACCTCAGCAGTTGAGTCCCATAGTGCTCAGAGCCATTTTTTGATATTATTAGTACAAAACGGTCGGCAGAGCCTTCCCAAATGTTGTGACTTCCTTTGACGGTCGGAAAAACCACGCTTAAACTATTTGTGGTCGTAAACGTCACGTTGACGTCAGAGGTCGCAAAGCCCACGGTCGGAAAGCCTACGACGCCTGGCAGCCGTGTCCAGAGGCCGCAGGAGAAACCGCGGCGTACCTTCGGCCTTCCGCCACCAGGCTTCGCGCGCGTCGCGTGCAGAACCGCGCCGGGTGGGGGCGGAGCTGTCAAGTGTCGGTCTTGTCCACCGCGGGTCAGTTCCTCGCGGGTTGTCGCGTCTGCACTTCCAGCAGCAGCAGCTAAAGGTAGGTCACTTGCTTGACCGTCCGTACTTAGACAAAGTTACAAAACCTCATTACATGTACACTCGCACATATCACTACCAAGTGAAATTTATGACTGGACGGAAGGCTTTTTGGTAGGGAGGACACACCATGTTATCTTGGATGGAGAGTCATCGTCACATGTAGAAGTAACTTCAGCTGTGTTGTAACCCATGCTGTTCATGTTGAAACTCAGGCTTTTTTCAGATGATGCAGTTATCTATGATTAAGTACTGTCTGAAATAAGCTGTGTAAATATTCAGTCAGATCTCGATAAGACTTCAAAGTGGTGCAAAGACTGCAACTTGCTTTAAATGTTGAGAAATGTAAAATTGTACACTTCACAAAACGAAAAAACGTAGATCCTATGACAATAATATCAATGAGTCACTGTTAGAATCGGCCAACTCATATAAATACATGGGTGGCACGTTGTCACGCTTCGAAGGGATATGAAATGGAATGATCACATAGGCTCAGTTGTGGCAGACTTCGGTTTATTGGTAGAATACTGTTGAGGTGCAATCAGTCTACAAAGGAGATTGCTTACAAACCACTCATGCGACCGGTTCTTGAAGATTGCTCAAGTGCGTGGGACCCGTACCAAATAGGACTAACGGGGGATATTGAACGTGTACAGAGAAGGGCAACACGAATGGTTACAGGTTTGTTAGATCCGTGGGAGAGTGTCACGGAGATTCTGAAGAAACTGAAGTGATACACTCTTGAAGATAGGCGTAAACTGTTCCGAGAAAGTCTGTTAACAAAGTTTCAAGAACCGACTTTAAATGATGTCTCTAGGAATATACTTCGAACTCCTACGTATCGCTCACATAGGGATAGTGAGGATAAGATTAAAATGATGTAGACGTAGGTGTAGATATATCTTACGGGTTGCTGCAGCGGCGATATGATGACATATCTTAGGTACAGGGGCCAACAAGATCTACAGGTTCTACATGTACATAGATACTCTGCAAGCCGCCGTACTAGTCATTCCCTTCCCTGTTTCACTCACAAATAGAGCGATGGAAAAACGACTGTCTATATGCCTCTGTATGAGCCCTAATTACTCGTACCTTACCGTGGTGAACCTTACGCGTAATGTATGTTGGCGGCAGTAGAATCTTTCGGCAGTCAGCTTCAAGTGCCAGTACCCCCGAAATAAATATTTAGAGAGGCGTGAATCTAAAACTTGCAGAAATACGCTGGAAAATGAAAAGAGATACGCCTTCAAGCAACATTCCGACAGTTACCAAACTCTATGGAGATGTTCACCGCATAAAGGCAAAGCTGTCCTGTCCAGAACTTTGGTTGAAGACATCTACATCTACGTCTACATCTACAAGGCTATTCTGCAAAAAACACACAAGTGTCTGGTATAGGGTTCATGGAACCGTCTTCACAATAATTTTCCGTTATTCCACTCTCGAGCAGCGCGTGGAAAAATTGAACACTTGTATCTTTTCGTGCGAGTTCTCCCTACGCAGGTCCGCGTCAACAAAGTATTTTCGCATTCAGAGGAGAAAGATGGTGATTGAAATTTCTTGAGAAGACTCTGCTGCAACGAGAAACGCCTTTGTATTAATGATGTCCCAGTGACACTCTCCCCCCACCCCTCCCCTATTTCTCGATGATACAAAATTACAAAATGTGCTGCCCTTCTTTGAACTTTCTCGAAGCACTCAGGTAACCCTATCTGGTAAGATCCCACATCGCGCAGCAGTACTCCAAAAGAGGACCGACAAGCGTAGAGTAGGCAATCTCCTAAGTAGCTCTGTTGGATCTTATAAGTGTTCTGCCAATAAAATGCAGTCTTTGGTCCGCCTTCCCCACAACATTTTCTATGTGTTCTTTTCGATTTAATCTGTTCGTAACTGTAATTCCTTGGTATTTAGTTGAATTTACGGCCTTTACATTTGATTGATCTGTCGTGTAACCCAAGTTTAACGAGTTCCTTTTAGCAGTGATTTGGATGACTTCACACTTTTCATTATTTAGAGTCAACTGCCAATTTTCGCGTAATACAGATATCTTTTCTAAATCTTTTGCAATTTGTTTTGATATTCTGATGACTCTACTAAACGATAATCTGCAAACAATCTAAGACGGCTGCTCAGATTATTTACTAAATCGTTTATATAGATGAGGAACAGCAGAGGTTCTATAACACTACCTTGGGAAACGCCAGAAATCACTTCTGTTTTATTCGATGATTTTTCGTCAGTTGCTACAATCTGTGATCTCTCTGACAGAAAATCACGTATCCAGTCGCATAACTCAGACGATATTCCGTTGGCACGCAATCTGATTAGAAGTCGTTTGTGAGGTACAGTGTCAAAAGCCTTCCGGAAATCTAAAAATATGCAATCAATTTGACATACCCTGTCGATAGCACTCATCCCTTCGTGAGAGTAAAGAGCTAGTTTTATTTCACAAGAACAACATTTTCTGAATCCGTGCTGACTGTGTGTCAATAGACCGTTTCCTTAGAGATATTTCATTATGCTGGAACACAATATACGTTCCAAAACGCAACTGCAAATCGGCAGCACTGATATTAGTGTGTGATTGAGCAGATTACTCGTGTTTCTTGTCTTAAATATTGGCGTGACCTGTGTAGCTTTCTAGTCTTTAGGTACGGATCTTTCGTCGAACCAGCGGCTGTGTACGATTGCTAAGTATTGTATCAGCATACTCTTGACTGGTATACATTCTGAACCGGAGGGCTTGCCTTTATTAAGTGATTTAGGCTGCTTCCCTACACCGAGGATATCTACTTTTAAGTTCAGCGAGGACCCGTGCCTGCCTTGCCGCCATGCTGTTGTCCTGAGACCACTTCGTCACCGCTCGTTCTGTAGTCCTTGTACTGTAGCCAACTGTCTGTGTGATCTGCTCCCATGGCCCTCGTGCCAGTGGTTCGACCTCATTCAAAATGCAAGAGATAGGGATAAGTTGCACTGAAAAGTTCCAGTAATGTGAAACACACCCAATAGTCATCACGTATAGCGTGGTTATGATTAAACTTTCGTTACCTGAGCCAGTGTAGACCGAAAACTATTTGCGTTATGGGTACACAATTTTAAAGGAATGATATTCAGACTATGCGCTACAGGATTTGCGTTGTTCTACATCTACATGGTTGCTCTGCAATTCACACTTAAGTGCCTGGCAAAGGGTTCATCGAACCATTTTCATACTACTTCTCTACCATTCCACTCTCGAATGGCGCGTGGGTAAAAGGAACACCTAAATCTTTCCGTTCGAGCTCTGTTTTCTCTTATTTTATTATGATGATCATTTCTCCCTACGTAGGTGGGTGTCAACAAAGTATTTTCGCATTCGGAAGAGAAAGTTGGTGATTGAAATTTCTTAATAGATCTCGCCACAAGAAAACCGCCTTTGTTTCAATGACTGCTACCCCAACTCGCGTATCATACCAGTGACACTCTAACCACTATTGTGCGATATCACGAAACGAGCTGCCCTTCTTTGCACTTTTTCGATGTCTTCCGTCAATCCTACCTGGTAAGGATCCCACATCGCGCAGCAATATTCCAGCAGATGACGAACAAGTGTAATGTAGGCTGTCTCTTAAGTGGGTTTGTCGCATCTTCTAAGTGTTCTGCCAACAAATAGCAGTCTTTGTTTCGCCTTCCCCACAATATTATCTATGTGATCTTTCCAATTTAATTTGCTCGTAA
Organism: Schistocerca americana; assembly: GCF_021461395.2. NCBI lineage: Eukaryota > Metazoa > Arthropoda > Insecta > Orthoptera > Acrididae > Schistocerca > Schistocerca americana. The sequence goes on from NC_060120.1 coordinate 176,921,522, forward strand.
TTGTAACTCCTAGGTATTTAGTCGAACTGACAGCCCTAACATTTGTGCGATTTATCGTATACCCAAAATTTATCGGATTTCTTTTAGTACCCTTGTGGATGACCTCGCACTTTTCTTTTTTTAGTGCCAATTGCCACTTTTCGCACCATACAGAAATTCTCTCTAGATCATTTTGTAATTGGAATTGATCGTCTGATGATTCTACTAGACGGTAAATTACAGCGTCATCTGCAAACAATCTAAGGGGGCTGCTCAGATTATCACCTAGATCATTTATGTAAATCAGGAACAGTAGCCTATGACACTACCTTGCGGAACGCTAGAATCACTTCTGTTCTACTCTATGATTTACCGTCTATCACTACGGACTGTGACCTCTCTGAGAGGAAGTCACGAATCCAGTCACACAACTGAGACGATACTCCATTTACACGCAATTCGATTAATAGTCTCTTGGGAGGAACAGTATCAAAAGCCTTCTGGAAATCTAGGAATATGGAATCGATCTGAGATCCCTTGTCGACAGCACTCTTTATTTCATGAGAATAAAGATAGCTGTGTTGCACAAGAACGATATTTTCTGAATCCGTGTTGGTTATGTATCAATAAGTCATTTTCTTCAAGGTGATTCACAATGTACAGTATATGCTCCAAAATCTCACTGCAAATTGGGGTCAGTGATAGGGGTCTGTAATTCAATTGGTTACTCTTATTTCCTTTCTTGAATATTGGTGTGATCTGTGCTACTTTCCAGTCATTAGGAACAGACCTTTCGTCAGGTGTTACTGTCATGACTTGCACTTTGATGCCGGTACTGGTACGGCGACGTAGGGTTGAAACACAAGCATCGGTGTACATTAAGAGACGTGGTTGTAGACAAGGTAAGCAGGGATTTACTCGTAAAGATGTTTTATCAAAACAACAGCAAGAGTGTTGCTACTCTTCGCGAGCGTCGACACTATTAAAGGGATACAGAGAGGTCCTCTTTCTGCACCGGGATTGGAGAGCACCATTGGGGAGTCCGAATTAACTGGCGATTTGGAAAATGTTCCTTGAAGATGCCGACGGCCAATTGCGCCTCAAATAAATGTTGAATAAGTTACTGTTGCCATGGCTTAGAATGCTGGACGCAATATTCGATCTTCAAGCAGTGCACGAACTGTGTCACGACAGCTGAGTATTCCATGGTCCACCGCTCGAAAAGTGCTGCAAACATTAGTGTGAAATGATATCTGTAGCGCGGTTTCAGGCTGTCGTGGACGCATATTGTCGTCACTGTTAGCAACCTTTGTAACCTGGAACGTAAACATGGTACGCAATAAGCAAATGTTACCTTCTCACGTGAAAATTAAAATGTGTTTCTTTTAAAGATTTAGTCATTATTCCTCTTTCGCATGTCCTTATAAATGGGCCGGGCGGTTCTAGGCGCTACAGTCTGGAACCGTGCGACCGCTACGCTCGCAGCTTCGAATCCTGCCTCGGGCACGGATGTGTGTGATGTTCGTAGGCTAGTTAGGTTTAAGTAGTTCTATGTTCTAGGGGACTGATGACCTTAGAAGTTAAGTCCCATAGTGCTCAAAGCCATTTGAACCATTTGAATCTTATAAATGTTTGCACAAAGTTTCAATGTCCGCCGATCATTCGTTTTTCGTGGGAGCCCTCTCAAGTTGCGAAAATTTAATTACGTGTAACCGCCCTGCACGCAGATCATTCCTCATCTGAAGGAACGGCTTTTTTTCTGTACCGAAAATAAGTTCAGATAGGTCTTAAAATTTAATCAGTACAGGCATACAAATATTAGATTATGAGTTTGGTGACGTTCGGCTAAAGTGTTCGTGGTGCCCCACATCTCATTTTCGCACCGAGCGACGTAGCGCAGCGGCTTGCCCACTGGACTCATACTCGGGAGGACGAATTTTCAAAGTGCCCGTTCGGCGATCCAGATTTAGGTTTTCCGTGATTTCCCTCAGTCGGTCCAGGCAATTTCTGGAGTGTTTCCATTGAAAAGGAGTCGGTCGATTTCCTTCCCCATTCTTTGGTATTTCGAGCTTCTGCTCCGTCTCTAATGACTGCGCTGTCGACGGGGAGTAAATCTCTACTCTTCCTTCCTTCGTTTCCAGTCGGTAAAATCCTGTTTGTTTATTCATTCACTTTACATTTGATAAGACTTATAGCAGTGCTACATATCTTGGAACGTTGCATCACAGTTAGTGAATTAAAACACAACACAACCAACAGAAATAATATTAACACGGGACAACAATAGATACTATTCGAGAAAAAGATTCTTTTTGTACTCATAACACGATCTGCATAGAGCGCCAAACGTAACTTTTCTTTCTTTTTGATTAAGAAAATATATCGGAACGTAGACATCTAAGGAAAACACAAGGTAGAAAGGTAAACGGAAAGAAAGCCACAATTTAACGTTCAGACCGACAACAAGGTTACAGCAAAGAATCCAAATAACAGGACGATGTGGATCGAAGAATGGATTGGAAATTATGTTGCAGTGACCCGTCGACGATAAGACTGTTAGAGACGCAACACAGACATACGTAGGAAAAGGATGAGGAAGAAGGTCAGCAGTGTGTTGTTTGAAAACGAACATTCTTGGCTTTCGTTCTCATTGATTTTCTGGAGACCAATGAATGGATGGACGCGGACTCGAACCGATGTTCTCCAGAATATGAGTCCAATAAATTAACAGCTTGGCAGCCTCGTTCACTAGAATGCGAAAGGCTGGGGAAAGATTGAAGCTGCAGACCACAAAAAAGATGAAATAACATACTCACACAGGGGAGAAAACCAGTGTGTTTGTACAAGATGTTATAGCCAGTGACTAATAATAAGCAGCGTATGAGGAAATGATGTCCGTGGTCTCTTATTGGGAACCATCCTGGTACTCGCCTGGAGTGATTCGTAAAATGCTTGGAAAACGATGCTCAGTTGTGCCTTTAAAAGACAGTACCGATTTCCTAATTCCTCCTAGCCCTACTCAAGCTTGTGTTTAGTCAGTGGAATACTGGATCTAGTGTTTCTTTCTCCCTTTTGCAGGTAAAGAGAACTAGAGGACTAGACCGAATAACTATAACTAAAAACAAAAATACTCATATTTCATGCAATTTAATAAGATGCAAAAATATGAATCATAATTGAGTGAACTTTAGGTAAGGAAGTAGCTGTGCAAGCTCCTTCAACTACATCTACGTCTACATCCATACTCCGCAAGCCACCTGACGGTGTGTGGCGGAGGGTACTTTGAGTACCTCTATCGGTTCTCCCTTCTATTCCAGTCTCGTATTGTTCGTGGAAGGAAAGATTGTCGGTACGCCTCTGTGTCGGCTCTAATCTCTCTGATTTTGTCCTCATAGTCTCTTCATGAGATATACGTAGGAGGGAGCAATATACTGCTTGACTCCTCGGTGAAGGTATGTTCTCGAAACTTCAATAAAAGCCCGTACCGAGCTACTGAGCGTCTCTCCTGCAGAGTCTTTCACTGGAGTTTATCTATCATCTCCGTAACGCTTTCGTGATTACTAAATGATCCTGTAACGAAGCGCGCCGCTCTCCGTTGGATCTTCTCTATCTCTTCTATCAACCCTATCTGGTACGGATCCCACAGTGGTGAGCAATATTCAAGCAGTGGGCGAACAAGTGTACTGTAACCTACTTCCTTTGTTTTCGGATTGCATTTCCTTCCAGTGAATCTCAGTTTGACATCTGCTTTACCGACGATCAACTTCATATGATCATTCCATTTTAAATCACTCCTAATGCCTACTCCCAGATAATTTATGGAATTAACTGCTTCCAGTTGTTGACCTACTATATTGTAGCTAAATGATAAGGGATCTTCCTTTCTATGTATTCGCAGCACATTACATTTGTCTACATTGAGATTCAATTGCCATTCCCTGCACCATGCGTCAATTCGTTGCAGATCCTCCTACATTTCAGTACAATTTTCCATTGTTACAACCTCTCGATACACCACAGCATCATCTGCAAAAAGCCTCAGTGAACTTCCGATGTCATCCACAAGGTCATTTATGTATATTGTGAATAGCAACGGTCCTATGACACTCCCCTGCGGCACACCTGAAATCACTCTTACTTCGGATGACTTCTCTCCATTGAGAATGACATGCTGCGTTCTGTTATCTAGGAACTCTTCAATCACACAGTTGGTCTGATAGTCCATATGCTTTTACTTTGTTCATTAAACGACTGTGGGAAACTGTATCGAACACCTTGCGGAAATCAAGAAACACGGCATCTACCTAGGAACCCGTGCCTATGGCCATCTGCGTCTCGTGGACGAATAACGCGAGCTGGGTTTCACACGATCGTCTTTTTCGAAACCCATGCTGATTCCTACAGAGTAGATTTCTAATCTGCAGAAAAGTCATTATACTCGAACATAATACGTATTCCAAAATTCTACAACTGATCTACGTTAGAGATATAGGTCTATAGTTCTGCACATCTGTTCGACGTCCCTTCTTGAAAACGGGGATGACCTGTGCCCTTTTCCAATCCTTTGGAACGCTACGCTCTTCTAGAGACCTACGGTACACCGCTGCAAGACGGGGGGCAAGTTACTTCGCGTACTCTGTGTAAAATTGAACTGGTATCCCATCAGGTCCAGCGGCCTTTCCTCTTTTGAGCGATTTTAATTGTTTCTCTATCCCTCTGTCATCTATTTCGATATGTACCATTTTTTCATCTGTGCGACAATCTAGAGAAGGAACTACAGTGCAGTCTTCCTCTGTGAAACTACTGCGGCAGCCTGTAAAAAATGGTTGTGGGATAACAGCACATATTTTTTCGTAAGTGGTAAAGATGGATATGGCTCAGTGATTAAGTTAGTAATTATCACAATATTAATGTAATGTTTCGAGTATCATTCATCAATCGATTTTACAAATTTTCTGACAGATATTGCTTGTTTCACATCGGGCAATCACTTCGCAAAGAGAAAAACCCTGAATTGCAACATCCACGTTGCTTTCTGGGACTTTCTGTACTTCAGTGGATAAGTATACTAAATGGTAGAAGGAAGGCAAGGTCATAAAACTCCAGTACGACCATGCCCAGTAAAACACTGCCGTGTACAAGTCAGACTTCGAAGGAAGGAAGAAAGGAAAATTAGAGTTCAACACTTTGTCGACATCAAGATCTTAAGAAACGGACCAAAAGCTCGGAATGTTTCAAAGATGAAGAAGGAAATGGGCTGTACCTCACTCAAAGGAACCGTCCCGGCATTGCCTGTAGCGATTTAGGGAAATCATATAAAATCTAAATGTGGATGGCCGGTGTGCTAACCACTGTGCTACTTCCTTCGGTATCAGCCTTGGGGTTGAAGCCAGCTGTGCCTTAGACAATGTTCTGTCGTCGACATGCTTCAGTCTTGTATTCAACGAATGGATGTAACTCTTCCTTTAATGCAAAAAGTACCTCATGTCAACAAGTAATTTCGTGACAAGGTAGACACATTGCGGCGAAAGTTTCGGATCACTCAGTTTATCAAATAGTGGCCTACACAAAGTGCGTGAATTAGCCGGACATATGCAGTGCAAAGCATGTTTGTGGATTCAACACACAGATTGTGCCTAAACTGAGTTATTCCAAAAATTTTCCCTGTATGACGTCAGCGAATGCAACGCAAATCAGCTTTAAGTGAATTACACTTCTTGACAACAGACGGTCCATTGTGTTTTGCAGGATATCGTGAGCCCGCGTCTTCATTGGGAGCTTCCCATCTATTCTCAGTCCCAGAGTTCTGAAATCTTCTACTTCATCTATCGTACAATTTGTGGAAGTCCATCCTTCTTGTGAACGTGAGATAGCGGTTGGCAATGTAAGTAATGGAAATGGAACACCACAGCCGTGTTTTTGAAATATTTATTATTGAGGCGACTAGTTTCAATGCTACATTAGTTCATCTTCAGGTCCTACTATTAATCAAATAAATACTTTCAATCACTGGTGACTACATGTTCGGAATATACACTCCTGACGGATAGCGGGCCGCGCGGATTGGCCGCGCGGTTAGAGGCTTCTTGTCACGGACTGCGCGGCCTCTCCCGCCTGAGGTTCGAGACCTCCCTCGGGTATGTGTGTTGTTCCTAGCATAAGTTAGTTTAAGTAGTGTGTAAGTCAAGAGACCGATTACCTCAACAGTTTGGTCCCTTAGGAATTCACACACATTTGAACATTTGAACGGATAGCGGCACACGGCACCTAGTTATATGATTCCTAGGATACGTGAGCCAATGACTGGAAGTGCTTATTTGGTAAACAGTAGGACCTGAAGATCACGCAAATGTAGTGTTGAAACTAGTCATCTGAATAATAAATAGACTACTGTGAAAATTCCATTTCCATTACTATCATACAATTATTTACAAGAGTAGACAGCCACTCATAAAATAAATAAACGTCAAAAACTGGATGTAACGACTGTTAATGCAACAGGGTGTGTTGCTGAACTGATTCCCTCCAGTATGTTATTTATTGTATTATCCGGTCCCTGACATGAAGCTGTGATAATTATGCTTGCATCGCGGTGGATAAAACAGCTGTTTGATATACTAGTGATACGTCATTTCCTGTATATTGGGAAGGAGGAAGGAACGTTAGGACTGACTGATGTGTCCACGTCGAAGTATTTAGAGACGGGTGTGTTATTATACAATGAAGGTGCTTAAATTCCCCCCCCCTCTCTCTCTCTCTTTTTCTCTCTCTCTCTCTCTTTCTCTCTACTGCTGTGGTATTCAATACGAAGACTGGTTTAATGCAACTCTCCGCGTTAGCCTACCCTGAGAAAAGACTTTTCATCTCTGCATAACCGCTGCAACCTACAGCCCCTGGCCCCTGCTTACTGCAGTCAACCTCTGATTTCCCTATACAGTCTGAACCACCTAACACTTGCACGGCAAATATAGCAGAAATGGAAAATGTTGTTGATGCGCGGTTTTCACCTGATGGACTTGTAATCAGGGTTTTGTAATGTTAGCCAATAAACAGACTCTAATAACATAGACTTAAAAAGAGTAATTTTTGTGCAAACATACATTTTTTAAAGGAACAATGCCTGTTGACATTAACAGACTAAAAGTAGGGTAAATTAGAATGTCAGTGGTTTAGATTGCAGGACCGTAGTGCGAGACGTTTACGAGATATCGTATTTTGAAAAGTTCCCACATCGACAGTTTTACAGTACCTGTGGTAGCACACACCAAATAGCAACAGACGTTCATATCTAGTTATGTGGATTCTGACCAGTAACGAGACAACTGACCGTCAAATATTGTGTTCAAAGTGACCACCGGTAGCGGCAATACACACTTGCAGTCCGGTATTAAAAAGACTTCTGCACACGTGCTAGCATTTCAGCGGAGATGTCCAAGCAGTTTGCATTAATACGTCGTTGAATATCATCGGGTGTAGTTGGTATGTCCTTGTAAACAGCACCTTTCAGCTTTCCCCACAGAAAAAAGTCTACAGGCTTCGAATCCGGCGAACTGGCAGGCCGAGGTACAGGTAATGCGACTCCAATCCAACATTCTGTAGTACATTGTGCACTATGGGCTGGACAGCCATCAAGTTGGTACCACAGATTCCTCCTAGTCTGCAGAAGAACGTCTTCTAGAATCTGTGGAAGACGATTTGTTTGGAGGCAGCGATTCTTGTGCACGTTCAGTGTTCCGTCTGTGAAATACGGCCTTTGAGCTGATGGTTCACTGTCCCACGCCACACATTTACACTCGATGGACGCTTACACTCCACCCGACGAAACCAATGGGGATTGTCAGCAGACCAATAGTGCATGTTTCGGCGGTTTCCCTGGTGATAACTGCTAAATGTGGTTTCATCTAAACAAGATACATGATACATCTGGAATATCCTGTCTTAATTACATAATCATTATCGTGTCCACCTCCGTAGCGCAGCGGTAGCGTTACCGGTTACCACGCAAAGAGGTCCGGGTTCGATTCCCGGCAGAGGACGTGTTGTGTGTCCGTCATTGACACGCAAGTCGCCGAAGTGGTGTCAACTAAAAAGATTTGAATTACGACTGCCGAACCCCGAAGGTGATATCCCGGCCAATAAATACCATACGCTCATTTCATTTCATTTTATCATAATCGTTTCCACGTAGCTCTTGACGCAGGGAGATGTGATAGGGGCGAATCTATGTCGACAGAAAATGCATGGAACACTTACCTGATTCGTGCCACTCCCTAGTGCGATTGCGCGGGAGCTAACGTGCGGAGCACATTCAACAGCAACAAGAACGTTAATTTCCCCTCTTCTGCCGTCCCTTGTTTCCTTCTGTTACGTTGTCTAGGTGTTACACTACCACTTTCACGTCGTTGGTTGAAGAGGTTGATAAATATCTGCCGCGATGGTCGACGTCTATTGGGATATCTTGCCGCATGCACCGTAAAAGAACGAGCTGGATTCTTCCTACACTCTCCGTACGCTAAGAGCATGTCGGTTTTTTCTGTATCGGTAGATCCTGTCGTCTTAATATTACAGACTATTATAAAACAGACAGTTTTTTGTAACGCTGGACGGTAGAAAAAGTTGATGGAATCAGCAAAAGAACGATCTTGTCTGGCTGCCCTTTTATTTAATCTATCACAAATATTCCACCAACACCAGACCATATTACCCTTTTCTTGTATGCTGATGAAATCATTATTACCACCACACAAATGCCAGCCGGGGTGGTCGAGTGGTTCTAGGCGCTTCAGTCTGGGACCGCGTGACCGCTACGGTCGCAGGTTCGAATCCTGCCTCGGGCGTGGATGTGTGTGATGTCCTTAGGTTAGTTAGGTTTAAGTAGTTCTAAGTTCTAGGGGACTGATGACGACAGATGTTAAGTCCCATAGTGCTCAGAGCCATTTGAACTATTTTTGAACCACCCCCTCTCCCTTTCTCTCCATTACTAAATTAACTATTCCTTGATCACTCAGGACCGGGCCTGTCAACCGATCCCTTCTTTTAATCAAAATGTGCCATAAATTTGTTTTTTTTCCCCAGTTTGATTCAATACCGCTCCATTAGTTACACAATCTGCCCATCTAATCTTCAATATTCCTCTGTAGCACCGCATTTCAAAAGTTTCTGTTCTCTTTTTGTCTAAACAGTTTATCATCCACGTTTCACTTTCGTACACTACTGAACAACTACACTCCAGACAAACAGAGTTAGAAAAAGACTTCCTAACACGTACATTTACATTCGATGTTAACAGTTTTTTTCTCTTTTAAAAATTCTTTTCTTGCTATTGCCAGTCCGCATTTTATTTCCCCTTTACTTCATCCTTCATCTCTTACCTTGCTGCCCATAAAGCAAAACTCGTCTACTGCTTTCACTGTCTCATTTCCTGACATAGTTCTCCCAGTATCGCCTGATTTAAATCGACTACATTCCATTTTACTTGTTTTACTTTCGTTGATGTTCGTCTTAGAACCTTTTTTCGAGACTAGCCATTCCGTTCAACTGCCCTCCCAAGTCTTTTGTGCCTTTCACGAAAATAACAGTGTCATTACTCCCGGAAGAGCGCCGCAAAACAGCTGAAAAACCTGAACTGGCAGACGCTGAAAGACAGACAACAATTACATCGCGGAAGCCTACTTACAGAGTTTCAAGAACCATCATTGTGCGAGGAATCTGTTAACGCACTCTCGTAGCGATAGCGAAGACAAAATTTGGCCAATTATAACGCGCACAGAGACATTCAAGCAGTCACTCTTTCCGCGCCCCGTACGCAAGTGGAACGCGGTGAAGCTCTCATACAATGAGAACTGCCCACTGCCTGCGCTTCAGAGTGGTTCCTGGGATATGATTATACGAGGGTCACTCCAAAAGAAACGCACACTACTTTTTTAAAATCCATCTTTTATTCTACATGTTTGAAAGTTTTACAGTGTGTAGGTACACCCTTTAGGAACAATATTTTCATTTCTCCACATAATTTCCATCCTTCTCAACTGACGTACGCCATCTTGGAACCAGCGCCTGTATACCCGCACGCTAAAATTCTGGACCAAACTGTTGGAGCCACTGTTTGGCAGCGTGCACAAGGGAGTCATCATTTTCAAACCTTGTTCCACGAAGAGAGTCTTTCAGTTTCCCAAAGTCACATGGAGCCAGGTCAGGACTGTAAGGCGGGTGTTTCAGCGTTGTCCATCCGAGTTTTGTGATCGCTTTCATGGTTTTTTGACTGGCATGTGGCCGTGCATTGTCGTGCAACAGCAAAACATCCTGCTTTTGCCGAAGTGGTCGAACACGACTCAGTCGAGCTTGAAGTTTCTTCAGTGTCGTCACATATGCATCAGAATTTATGGTGGTACCACTTGGCGTTATGTCCACAAGCAAAAGTGCTTCGGAATCGAAAAACACCGTAGCCTAACTTTTCCAGCAGAAGGCGTGGTTTTGAATTTTTTTTTTTTCTTGGGTGAATTCGCATGATACCACTCCACTGATTGCCTCTTCGTCTCTGGTGAAAAATGATGGAGCCATGTTTCATCACCTGCCACAGTTCTTCCAAGAAATTCATCCAGCTCCACCATTCTCGTACTGTTCCAAAAGTTCGCTGCGTACTGATTTTGTTGTTTCTTTGTGAGCCGCTGTCAAAATCCTGGGAACCCACCAGTCACAAACCTTCTTGAACGCAAACACTTTCAGTATTCTGCAAACACTTCCTTCCCCTATCCCGACGCAGCGTGACAATTCGTTCACTGTGATGCGTCTATCAGCAGTCACCAATTCGTTAACTCTCTGCACATCGTCTGGAGGGTGTGCAGTACGAGGCCTGCCGCTGCGAGGACAATCCTCAATATTGCCGTGCCAGCTTTCATCACGTAACCTGCTTGCCCACCGACTGATTGTACTGCGATCGACAGCAGCATTTCCATACAGCTTTTTCAACCTCTTGTGGATGTTTCCCACTGTCTCGTTTTCACAGCACAGGAATTCTATGACAGCACGTTGCTTCTGACGAACGTCAAGTGTAGCAGCCATCTTGAAGACATGCTGTGACGGCGCCACTCATGGGAACAGGTTGAACTAAGTTTGAAAACAAGCGGGAAGGATGGATGTATCTACACACTGTAAGACTTTCACACATGCACACTATTTTTGTAAAAATGCAGTTTTCATTCTCGGATGGACAACACTGAAACACCCGACTTCCAGTCCTGACCTGGCTCCATGTGACTATTATCTCTTTGGGAAACTGAAAGATTCTCTTCGTGGAACAAGGTTTGAAGATGATGACTCCCTTGTGCACGCTGCCAAACAGTGGCTCCAACAGGTTGATCCAGAATTTTACCGCGCAGATATACAGGCGCTGGTTCCAAGATGGCGTAAGGCAGTTGAGAGGGATGTAAATTATGTGGAGAAATGAAAATATTGTTCCTAAAGGATGTATCTACACACTGTAAAACTTTCAAACATGTAGAATAAAAGATGGATTTAAAACAGAAATAGTGTGCATTTCTTTTGGAGTGACCTTCGTATGTAGAATGAAGATGGAGCGCGAGGCCGGGAGAAAAGAAAGGAATGGGAATCAGTCGAGAGGTGCACCGATAGTCGAGGTGGAGCAGCGGTCAACGCAACTCCTTAGTAAGCAGGACGTCCTGGTTTCGAATCGCTATTCAACATACATGAATTCTTTCCCTTTCCTTTCCTGCCCCCCCCCCCCCCCCCCCCCCCGCCTCTGCCATCAATTTACATAATACCAATTAGTTATGTACCGCTTGTGATATTTCCCTTAGTGCAGTAAGGAGTACCCACGTAAGTGCAACGTTGTACGTGGTACAGTGATGAAGACACTGACCTCTGTTTCGGCAAGTCCGAGATTCAAATCCAAATCGTGCAACACAGATTTAGGTTTTTCGTTATTGGCCCAAATCGATTTACACAAATGTTAGGTTGATTCCTCTAAAAACGACATAGCTGATTTGTTTCCACGCTCTTCCTCGAACCAAGTTTATACCCCATCTCTAGTAACATCATCATCTCCAGGACATTAAAAACTACTCTGTTTTCTGTGTGTAGATCAAAATATGTATCTCGATAGCTAAGGAAGTGTTACTACAGATCCAAATTTTCAGGGTTCAGTCCTCACTCGATAGTAGGACTTTTTTTGTCACTTGCCACTTATTTCATGCCTGAAATGATTTTTGTATGTGAAGAAACACGAAATGTTTTGCAGTCCATGTACAATTGTCTGGGTAGCTGATATGGGAGGATGGGAAGCGCTTACCATTTGCAATTACACTATTCCTAGTCTGGTCTTCAGTCCAACGTTCAGGTTGAGGATGAGTATAGCCGTATGCTCATTTCGACAGTGCTAGTCACCAACGTCTATTTCCCACCACAGCGGCAAGTGACATCCGAGATGAAGAATCGTACGGATCCAGAAAAGCCAGTGAAGGTCAGTAATGTTAAGTAATATGACCGTTATCGTTACATAAACGCCATCAGATGTGTTTCTACGAGGCAGATAATGGCCCCGCACCCAGTTTTGTTATGTCACCTGTCGGGGTGCGTGTTTTGCTGTCTGTTCAGGTTGTGGCTGAGCAGGTGCTGAAAATCCCAATTGGTCCATAGCGGCTTAGTGATCCCGTGAATGGAGAAACCGAACTAAGCGAATTTTTCCTGCTTTTGTTGTAGGGGTGTCGGTTATCGCTCAAACAATCGGTTTTCTGTTACATCGCTTCTTTTCCACGGCACTTTAACCTGACTGTTGAAACCGCCCCAAATAAACGGTTTCTGTAGTAAATGATTTTCGATTTTTTTATTCCTGTTATTTGCTGTAATAAACGTTGAAATCGAACAAAGATTGAAAAATTTTGACTAAGATACGTAGAATAATAAACGTTGAAATCGAACAAAGACTGGAAAGATTTGACAAGTTTCAAGATACGTAGAATAAAAATATTAAATTAAATAGCAAAGGAAAGGAAACTTAGTCCGTCTACTTTTCGCTGATTTTCTCGAAAGGTCGTAAGTGGTTGAATACTTTAAAAAATCACGAGTATTCTATTGAGTCTAATTTTTTGAAAGTCTGATTGGAAGTAATGTATTCGGGGGGCCTTACCACTACCACCACTAATAGTCCCCCATTCGGATCTCCGGGCGGGGACTACTCAAGAGGACGTCGTTCTCAGGAGAAAGAAAACTGGCGCTCTACGGATCGGAGCGTGGAATGTCAGATCCCTTAATCGGGCAGATAGGTTAGAAAATTTAAAAAGGGAAATGGATAGGTTAAAGTTAGATATAGTGGGAATTAGTGAAGTTCGGTGGCATGAGGAACAAGACTTCTGGTCAGGTGACTATAGGGTTATAAACACAAAATCAAATAGGGGTAATGCAGGAGTAGGTTTAATAATGAATAGAAAAACAGGAGTGCGGGTAAGCTACTACAGACAGCATAGTGAACGTATTATAGTGGCCAAGATAGACACGAAGCCCATGCCTACTACAGTAGTACAAGTTTATATGCCAACTAGCTCTGCAGATGACGAAGAAATTGAAGAAATGTATGATGAGATAAAGGAAATTATTCAGATAGTGAAGGGAGACGAAAATTTAATAGTCATGGGTGACTGGAATTCGACAGTAGGAAAAGGGAGAGAAGGAAACATAGTAGGTGAATATGGATTGGGGGTAAGAAATGAAAGAGGAACCCGTCTGGAAGAATTTTGCACAGAGCATAACTTAATCATATCTAACACCTGGTTCAAGAATCATAAAAGAAGGTTGTATACATGGAAGAATCCTGGAGATACTAAAAGGTATCAGATAGATTATATAATGGTAAGACAGAGATTTAGGAACCAGGTTTTCAATTGTAGGACATTTCCAGGGACAGATGTGGACTCTGACCACAATCTATTGGTTATGAACTGTAGATTAAAACTGAAGAAATTGCAAAAAAGTGGGAACTTAAGGAGATGGGACGTGGATAAACTGACTAAACCAGAGGTTGTACAGAGTTTCAGGGACAGCATAAGGGAACAATTGACAGGATTGGGGGAAAGAAATACAGTAGAAGACGAATGGGTAGCTCTGAGGGATGAAGTAGTGAAGGGAGCAGAGGATCAAGTAGGTAAAAAGACGAGGGTTAGTAGAAATCCTTGGGCAACAGAAGAAATACTGAATTTAACTGATAAAAGGAGAAAATATAAAAATGTACTAAATGAAGCAGGCAAAAAGGAATACAAATGTCTCAAAATTGAGATCGACAGGAAGTGCAAAATGGCTAAGCAGGCATGGCTAGAGGACAAATGTAAGGATGTAGAGGCTTATCTCACTAGGGGTAAGATAGATACAGCCTACAGGAAAATTAAAGAGACCTTTGGATAAAAGAGAACCACTTGTATGAATATCAAGAGCTCATATGGAAACCCAGTTCTAAGCAAAGAAGGGAAAGCAGAAAGGTGGAAGGAGTATATAGCGCGTCTATACAAGGGCGATGTACTTGAGGACAATATTATGGAAGTGGAAGAGGATGTAGATGAAGATGAAATGGGAGATACGATACTGCGTGAAGAGTTTGACAGAGCACTGAAAGACCTGAGTCGAAACAAGGCCCCGGGAGTAGACAACATTCCATTAGAACTACTGACGGGCTTGGGAGAGCTAGTCCTGACAAAACTCTACCATCTGGCGAGCAAGATGTATGAGACAGGCGAAATACCCTCAGACTTCCAGAAGAATATAATAATTCCAATCCCAAAGAAAGCAGGTGTTGACAGATGTGAAAATTATCGAACTATCAGTTTAATAAGTCACAGCTGCAAAATACTAACACGAATTATTTACAGATGAATGGAAAAACTGGTAGCAGCCGACCTCGGGGAAGATCAGTTTGGATTCCGTAGAAATGTTGGAACACGTGAGGCAATACTGACCTTACGACTTATCTTAGAAGAAAGATTAAGGAAAGGCAAACCTACGTTTCTAGCATTTGTAGACTTAGAGAAAGCTTTTGACAATGTTGACTGGAATACTCTCTTTCGAATTCTAAAGGTGGCAGGGGTAAAATACAGTGAGCGAAAGGCAGTTAACAATTTGTACAGAAACCAGATGACAGTTATAAGAGTCGAGGGGCATGAAAGGGAAGCAGCGGTTGGAAAGGGAGTGAGACAGGGTTGTAGCCTCTCCCCGATGTTATTCAATCTGTATATTGAGCAAGCAGTAAAGGAAACAAAAGAAAATTTCGGGGTAGGTATTAAAATCCATGGAGAAGAAATAAAAACTTTGAGGTTCGCCGATGACATTGTAATTCTGTCAGAGACAGCAATGGACTTGGAAAAGCAGTTGAACGGAATGGACAGTGTCTTGAAAGGAGGATATAAGATGAATATCAACAAAAGCAAAACGAGGATAATGGAATGTAGTCGAATTAAGTCGGGTGATGCTGAGGGAATTAGATTAGGAAATGAGACAGTTAAAGTAGTAAAGGAGTTTTGCTATTTGGGGAGCAAAATAACTGATGATGGTCGAAGTAGAGAGGATGTAAAATATAGACTGGCAATGGCAAGGAAAGCGTTTCTGAGGAAGAGAAATTTGTTAACATCGAGTATAGATATAAGTGTCTGGAAGCCGCTTCTGAAAGTATTTGTATGGTATGTAGCCACGTATGGAAGTGAAACGTGGACGATAAATAGTTTAGACAAAAAGAGAGTAGTAGCTTTCGAAATGGGGTGCTACAGAAGAATTCTGAAGATTAGATGGGTAGATCACATAACTAATGAGGAGGTATTGAACAGAATTGGGGAGAAGAGAAATTTGTGGAATAACTTCACTAGAAGAAGGGATCGGTTGGTAGGACATATTCTGAGGCATCAAGGGATCACCAACTTAGTATTGGAGGGCGGCGTGGAGGGTAAAAATCGTAGAGGGAGACCAAGAGATGAATACACTAAACAGATTCAGAAGGATGTAGGTTGCAGTAGGTACTGGGAGATGAAGAAGCTTGCACAGGATAGAGTAGCATGGAGAGCTGCATCAAACCAGTCTCTGGACCGAAGACCACAACAACAACAAATGAATCGTTAAGCTGACCGTTGTGACCGTGCGGTTCTAGGCGCTTCAGTCTGGAACCATGTGACCGCTACGGACGCAGGTTCGAATGCTGCCTCGGGCATGGATGTGTGTGATGTCCTTAGGTTAGTTAGGTTTAATTAGTTCAAAGTTCTAGGGGACTGATTACCACAGATGTCCCATAGTGCTCAGAGCCATTTTTTTTAATCGTTAAGCTTTTAATTTATTACTGTTTGCCTAATTTCCTTCGTCTTTTACTAGTTCACAGAAATAGCAGACAAAGCCTTAATCTTTTAAAGCAAATGAAGCACTGTACTTAAGTGCTACGTCACTTTATAAAAACATTTTCAAACTAGTGTTGGTATCATCTGCGCTACAGCGGATGTTCTGCGACGACGGCGAGAAACTACCGTACGGGCCAGGCGGAAAAAAATGATTCAAATCGCTCTAAGCACCATGAGCCTTAACATCTGAGGTCCTCTAGACTTAGAACTACTTAAACCTAACTAACCTAAGGACATCACACACATCCATGCCCGAGGCAGGATTCGAACCTGCGACCGTAGCAGCAGCTTGGTTCCAGACTGAAGCGCCTAGAACAGCTCGGCCACAGTGGCCGGCAGGCTAGGCGGAGGCTAGTTTTCCACACGGCACGTACACGCGTACCTTTATCCACCACACACGGCAACAGGGACATTACTGTCTCAGCAATACTGTATCAGTTCTTATGCCATGTGTTTGTTGCTCCTCTCTAGCGACATTGTTATTAAACTAACACTGATCGGTCTTCCTACTTTCTATAATAACGCAACAATTTAAACCCATGAAAGTTTTAAGAATAAAAGCTTTTTTAAAAAAGGTTTATTCAAAAACGAAAAATTTTAGTACTGCTGCTATATTTCGGTTGTTTTAGTCGGTTATTAGTAAAAAAATAAACACCTGTTATAACCGAGACCAAACAAAAACCCAAAAGTACAGGTTATACGGAATTAAAATACCGGTGTCGGTTTTAACCGGTTGATTTTCGCATCGCTATTTTGTTGTCGTTTAATATCTCAGCGACAGAGAGATGTTTAGAAGGGATGCTATAATTCTCTTCTAAGCGCTTCGATCGGAATTGGTCGACCGTGCATATACTTCTGCTTCCACACTCCGCAAGCCACCTTACGGTGTGTAGTGTAGGGTACTTCTCGCACCACTGTGACCGCACCCCTTGTGCGCCTCAATAGCGCCGGAACGGTAGCTCAACGTGTTCGGTCAGAGGGTTTGCTGCCCTCTGTAATAAAAAAAAAGCTGAGTTAATGGATCAACAACGAACTTAAACGGATGTCTTACGGCGTCCGCCCCGAGCAGATGCAACGAACAAAAGCGAACAAAATGAGATTAAAAAAAAAAAAGCGTGTTCGGTCAGAGGGTTAGCTGCCCTCTGTAAGGAAAAGAAAACTGTGGTAACCGATCAACGACAAACTTAAACGGGTGTCTTACGACGTCCGCCCCGAGCAGATGCAACGAACGAAAACGAACAAAATGAGACTTTTTTTTTAAAAAAAAAAAAAAAAAAAAGGTAGCTGAAGGGTCAGCGTGACGAACTGCCTTCCTAAAGGGGCCCGGGTTCGATTCCCGGCTGGCTCGGGGATTCTCTCCGCTCAGGGACTGAGTGTTGTCTTCATCATCATTTCATCCCCATCCGGCGCGCAGATCGCCCAATGTGGCGTCGAATGTAATAAGACCAGCACCAAGGCGGCCGGACCTGCCCCGTGAGGGGCCTCCCGTCCAATGACGCCAAACGTTCATTTCCATTTACCGCACCCATTCCCTGCTCCGTTCGTGAATGGCACAAGGAAAGAACGAGTGTCGATTATCTTCCGTATTAGCTCTAGTTTCTCTGACGTTTGTCTTTGTGGTCAGGGCCAGTTTAAGGCCCAAGCGACACAAGGCGCCGATTGGGGCGCTACAACTGGAAGTTTTGTGCACGGGACGTAATCACAATTGTTAGTAGCGGCCGCTTGGTCTGACACTCTTGAGATAGGCACCAGAGGCACCCAAGTGCAAGACTTGTACACATTGCGTATTAAAACAAGTAGCGAAAACCGAGACGGGCGAAAGTATACGAGGGAAAAGGAGGGAGACTCGTTTGTGTGGAAAAATGTTCTGGAACCGACTCTAATCGGCATTACACGAAACGTGGGACGTTTCAGAGAAACTACTTGGAACGTTTGAGCTCATGTGTTTCAGCAGTAAGCCTCTCAGTGACGAACAATGCCTCTTTGGGACCACCTGCCACTAGAGTTTGATGAGTATCTACGTAACGTTCTCGCACTTACTAAACAGTTCCGTGACGAAACGCGCCGCTATATTCTCTGTCTCTTCTATTAATACAACCTAATATGATTACCATACTAGCAATACACAAGAATCGCTCGAACGAGTAAGCCACTTCTTCGGTAGAATAATTACACTTCTCCCTCTAAAGCTCATTCAGGTACCGGCTTTATATGTGGTCATTCCGCTTCAGGTTGCTCCGAATGGCTACTCAAGCATTTTACGGTTGTTACTGTTTCCGGCGATTGGTCTCCAACAGCGTAATCGCAAAGTGGTGCAGCGCTTCTCCATACTGGTAAGCAGAACGTGGACATTTAGGTTAAAGCCTGTTCTTTTCCTGATATCCTCGTTGCAAATAAGCTGGTACTTACATGTTTCGTGACTAATTAAACTGGAAACCGTCAATTTTACAGCACCTAAAACTTCGAGTTTCGACGATAGTCCCTATTTTTGCCTGTTTTAGCTTCAAAATCCTAATAGGTGACTAATTCCAGAATGAGATTTTCACTTTGCAGCGGAGTGTGCGCTGATATGAAACTTCCTGGCAGATTAAAACTGTGTGCCAGACCGAGACTCGAACTTGGGACCTTTGCCTTTCGCGGGCAAGTGCTCTACCATCTGAGCTACCCAAGCACGACTCACGCCGCGCCTCGCAGCTTTACTTCTGTCAGTACCTCGTCTCCTACCTTCGAAACTTTACAGAAGCTCTCCTGCGAACTTTGCAGGACTAGCACTCCTGAAAGAAAGGATACTGCGGAGACATGGCTTAGCCACAGCCTGGGGGTTGTTTCCAGAATGAGATTTTCACTCTGCAGCGGAGTGTGCGCTGATATTAAACTTCCCGGCAGATTAAAACAGTGTGCCGGACCGAGAGTCGAACTCGGGACCTTTGCCTTTCGCGGGCAAGTGCTCTACCATCTGAGCCAGGTAGGAGACGAGGTACTGGCAGAAGTAAAGCTGTGAGGATGGGGCGTAAGTCGTGCTTGGGTAGCTCAGATGGTAGAGCACTTGCCCGCGAAAGGCAAAGGTCCCGAGTTCGAGTCTCGCTCCGGCACACAGTTTTAATCTGTCAGTAAGTTTTAGGTGCCTAATTATTTAATCTAACAAAATTATTGTATTTTCAAAAGATACGAACTGCTCACAAGAATAGAAGGTGGGAGGACTGAAGGCGGTAATTGGGGGGGGGGGGGCGGGAGAGAAATATCTGGAAAGAATCCTGGCCAACTGCCTGATTGCTTGAAGATAGATATTCGTACGCCTTGAACTGACCTTAGATGAAAGAAATAACTTACACAACTAGAGAGTTAAACCTGCCTGGTCATTGTAAAAAACCCTCGTCGATCATCTTGCTAATACACGGACTCTCACTGTAGGAAAGCAAGGCAGTTATCGATTTTTTCTTTTATTCACCCGCAGGACATAGTGCACTGCTTCTACTTTCTGCGGGCGAACAATTCAACAGAATAAAATGCCGATAACAGCTAATTCAAAGAATAGTCGTATGAGACTGGCTGCCAGACTTTCTGCACTATATGACAGATGGCACTAATGGCTCTGAGCACTATGGGACTCAACTGCTGAGGTCATTAGTCCCCTAGAACTTAGAACTAGTTAAACCTAACTAACCTAAGGACATCACAAACATCCATGCCCGAGGCAGGATTCGAACCTGCGACCGTAGCGGTCTTGCGGTTCCAGACTGCAGCGCCTTTAACCGCACGGCCACTTCGGCCGGCTATGACAGATGGAAAAGTTATTTGTTTATTGGAGAAAATTAAGGTCCAAGTGAAGTAGGAGAAAAAGGACAGGCAAAAATGGGAAAGGTTTTGCAGAAGAACACCGGGCTGAAGTACTTGTGCGCAACAGCATACATACCAAGAGGAAAATCGAGCTCCCGTGATTGCAGCATTCCTGTCAAACATGCGCAAAAGTAAAGTACGAACAGATCACACCCTTTGATGCAGAACGTTCTCCATCGCTATATAAAATAATACTGACAAACATGCGCCATTGTTTTTCTCTGGAAAACCTAGAAAAGGATTTAGTTATTTACTGTGAAGCCAACTATGACCTGAATGTTTGAAACCACTCGTTTATCCGGCATTTATTACATTGTATATTACACGTATTTCAACGGAAGGCTATGTGTTTTATAACGTATTTCTTTCTTTGAAAAGCTAAAAAGGTTGGGGTCAGTTTGAATGTTATAGTAGTATAATTTTTGCTTTTCATTTTCCTTGTTTTTATTCAGTAATAATATGCTGATATGTCAATCATTGGGGGAAGTGGCAACAAAACGACTATTCACGTTGGTGTGTAGAATATATGAGTCTGGCGATATACCATCTGACTTTCGGAAAAGCATCATCCACACAATTCCGAAGACGGCAAGAGCTGACAAGTGCGAGAATTATCGCACAGTCAGCTTAACAGCTCATGCATCGAAGCTGCTTACAAGAATAATATACAGAAGAATGGAAAAGAAAATTGAGAATGCGCTATGTGACGATCAGTTTGGCTTTAGGAAAAGTAAAGGGACGAGAGAGGCAATTCTGACGTTACGACTAATAATGGAAGCAAGGCTAAAGAAAAATCAAGACACTTTCATAGGATTTGTCGACCTGGAAAAAGCGTTCGACAATATAAAATGGTACAAGCTGCTCGAGATTCTGAAAAAAGTAGGGGTAAGCTATAGGGAGAGACGGGTCATATACAATATGTACAACAACCAAGAGGGAATAATAAGAGTGGACGATCAAGAACGAAGTGCTCGTATTAAGAAGGGTGTAAGACAAGGCTGTAGCCTTTCGCCCCTACTCTTCAATCTGTACATCGAGGAAGCAATGATGGAAATAAAAGAAAGGTTCAGGAGTGGAATTAAAATACAAGGTGAAAGGATATCAATGATGCGATTCGCTGATGACATTGCTATCCTGAGTGAAAGTGAAGAAGAATTAAATGATCTGCTGAACGGAATGAACAGTCTAATGAGTACACAGTATGGTTTGAGAGTAAATCGGAAAAAGACGAAGGTAATGAGAAGTAGTAGAAATGAGAACAGCGAGAAACTTAACATCAGGATTGATGGTCACGAAGTCAATGAAGTTAAGGAATTCTGCTACCTAGGCAGTAAAATAACCAATGACGGACGGAGCAAGGACATCAAAAGCAGACTCGCTATGGCAAAAAAGGCATTTCTGGCCAAGAGAAGTCTATTAATATCAAATACCGGCCTTAATTTAAGGAAGAAATTTCTGAGGATGTACGTCTGGAGTACAGCATTGTATGGTAGTGAAACATGGACTGTGGGAAAACCGGAACAGAAGAGAATCGAAGCATTTGAGATGTGGTGCTATAGACGAATGTTCAAAATTAGGTGGACTGATACGGTAAGGAATGAGGAGGTTCTACGCAGAATCGGAGAGGAAAGGAATATGTAGAAAACACTGATAAGGAGAAGGGACAGGATGATAGGACATCTGCTAAGACATGAGGGAATGACTTCCATGGTACTAGAGGGAGCTGTAGAGGGCAACAACTGTAGAGGAAGACAGAGATTGGAATACGTCAAGCAAATAATTGAGGACGTAGGTTGCAAGTGCTACTCTGATATGAAGAGGTTAGCACAGGAAAGGAATTCGTGGCGGGCCGCATCAAACCAGTCAGTAGACTGATGAAAAGAAAAAGTCAATACTGTGTGTTTTATAGTATATTTTTTCTGCATAGTACTTTTAGGGCCTATTGTAGGTTTCATATAGCCTAAATTAGCTCCTGAAAGAGCCTATTTTAGGTGCCTAAACTGCACTTTTTACAACCTAAAAATCCGCGGTCTACTGATAAGCAATACTTTACATTTATTTACGTTCAGGATCAACTACCAGCCAGTGCTACAATCGTCGATTCTCTGCACGTATTTTCACATCTCGCTAATCCTATAACGATGCAGCTTTCTTATAGGCAACAGGTTCGCCCTCCAACAGTCGTACTGAGCTGCTGACGTTAACCGCTATGTGAGTCATTCACGCATACTGTAGACAGTTATGGACGTGCAACACTCGCTAGCGTTTCTCCCAAAAATACCCTCACATCCGTCGGTTTCGCCCATTACGAATGTCGTGTCTCTGCCGTTATAACGTCACTAGGAAAGAGTCCTATATTAAGCTGTCATCATCAGACTGGGAACCGATTGCATCTGGTTACGCACAAGGTTCCATCTTAGGGTCTCAGCAATTTCTTGGACATATTTGAGGACATAGAAAGTAAAATACAATTGGAGCTAGATGGTTCTAGTTCAAGAAATGGAGTCTAGGTTTTCGTTGATATCATGTCCTCTTGCTTGGGCTGATTTTGCGCAGAGTGCTTTTATGATTTGTTATCACCGTTGAATTGTCACTTAAATTTCACCCGCTCGATGTCTTTTTCAGGCGTGAGACTTTGTGTCTGATGCTTAACGATCGAAAATCGATCGTATGAGTGTTCTCAGATTAAAAGCATATTCTTTTAGGCTGAATTTGAGTTGCTCACAAGTGGGAATTAGTTCTAACAAAGGAAGCAAGCCCGATTTTTTGTCTTTATTATACGCTGCATATTGTGATCTGCCTTTATTCACTACTGTGAATCACGCTAAGCTATTTAAAAGCTGTCACTTATTCTAGTGATTAGTCGTTAATTGTGTGTTCAAAAAACCCAACATCACTTTAATATTTAACCATCTTATTACGCAAATGTTTCTTTAGAGTATCTCAGAAAAGAAGAAGCAGCAAGATTGAAGTTATATACGCAATACCGTCAGGAAAATATGTTTAAAAATTATGATTTCATACTTTCTAAATTCATGACGTACGGTTTCGGTAATATTCCTCTTACGAATGCCGCCGTGCTCTCTGGCCAACGAGTGTGCGAGGATATTTGTCCTCTTTGGAGTGGCAATAAGTTCACATATGAACTCGATTTGCTGCGCTGCAGTCCAGTTTTTTTTATCACTACACCGTTCTAGCCGTGAAGTATAGTGAAAGGTCTAATATAGCACCTTCAATCAGTAACAGGTAACAATGCATTGTCATAAAAATGAGTACCGCATGTTTGTTAAGTACAGTCTACAATAGCGTTGGAAGTACACTGCAAAGACTTAAAAAATAAAAGAATAAAAATAAAAACGGGACCAGCTGCAGGAGATGTCTGGCAAAGGCAGAAGTCTCATCATTTTACCTACGGAAAATCCACGCATTAGCATACCTAAAATAGACGCCGAACGTTTTGAAGAGAGCGGGAAGAGATACATCGCAGCCACAGCTATGAGAATGCTCTATAGTCAAGGGTACAATGCACGAGTAGCATGGATTATAGTGCTTTGTTAGCGAGGCTGACCGTAAGTATGGACTGCTGTTAGCAAAAAGTTACCTCCAGTGTGGTGAATCAGCTTTTATTGATAACGCTGTGACTATTCCATAATTCACCCAAAAGTGAGGAAAACCTAGGCGTTATCACAATTTTCAAAAATTTTTAATATTCTTGTATCTTAAGTTTTAGTTACAAAGAACTGAGTAGGAACCACCTGTTAATGTCAGTGAAAATTTCATTAACCACTCTTATTGAAATTATAGTTGTCTACTGTTTGTTGCAATGTTTTTCTCATCTGCGAAAAAATCAGACTTGGTGTCTCGTAATGGTACTGTTGAAACATCATTAATATACACAAGAAAAAGTAGGGACCGTAAGGTGGAAACTTGTGAGTCATCAAATGTAATTAGTTCCCAGTTGGATGGCGTATACGTTACACTCTTTCCTGTTGACACCATTTTTGTCCTGTCACAGACGTACGATTTAAACCATTTTGCGCCGTTTGCTATCACATCATAGCTGATTTACTTAAAAGGTTAACGCGATTCACAGAATCAAATCGACTGATCACCAATCTATCAGATGTGTGCAGCAGTGCAAAATTTTTTAAGATGCCTTTCGGAACTGTTCCTGAAAAAATGAGATTAGAGGGTAAAGTAGATGTAGCCAATAAATATGAATATGGCTCTCGCTGCACCACGACAAATAATGTTTACCATAAAATCTTTGAAATCAAATAATTTTAATCACTGCGATAAAATACAGTGGTGAGCAAAATGTAAAGACCGAAGTAACTTTCACATGATGCATCGCTGCCAAGTAACAAAGCTCGAAGAAACTTGGGCTACAGGCCCTACAGTTAAAGGACTGTTACATTATAGTACAGTACAATACAGAAAGTGACTGAAAGAAATACGCAATGAAAAAAATGGTTCAAATGGCTCTAAACACTATGAGACTTAACTTCTGAGGTCATCAGTGACCCTAGAGTTAGAACTACTCAAACCTAACTAACCTAAGGACATCACATACATCCATGCCCGAGGCAGGATTCGAACCTGCGACCGTACCAGCAGCGCGGTTCCGGACTGAAGCGCCTAGAACCGCTCGGCCACAGTGGCCGGCTAATACGCAATGACACGAATAGAAATGACACTTTTATTCAAAAACAATAATTATGCTGAAGTCACTGCGATTTATCAAGGTCCACTGGACATTACAAAAGGAAGGACATGGTTCTTTATAGGGTGTGCGATCGCCACAGACAGCAGTGTATACTTCGCTCCGTGATTCCATCCTGGCCACACGGTTCTACATCTAAATATATCTACATATATACTCCGGTAGCCACCAAGCCACCAAGCGATGTGTGGCGGAGGGTACAATTCGCGCCAAAGCCATTCCACCCCCACCCCCCACCCCCCTCCACCCCCCTCTACATCTACATCCATACTCCGCAAGCCACCTGACGGTGTGTGGCGCAGGGTACCTTGAGTACCTCTATCGGTTCTCCCTTCTATTCCATTCTCGTATTGTTCGTGGAAAGAAGGATTGTCGGTATGCCTCTGTGTGGGCTCTAATCTCTCTGATTTTATCCTCATGGTCTCTTCGCAAGATATACGTAGGAGGGAGCAATATACTGCTTGACTCTTCGGTGAAGGTATGTTCTCGAAACTTTGACAAAAGCCCGTACCGAGCTACTGAGCGTCTCTCCTGCAGAGTCTTCCACTGGAGTTTATCTATCATCTCCGTAACGCTTTCGCGATTAATAAATGATCCTGTAACGAAGCGCGCTGCTCTCCGTTGGATCTTCTCTATATCTTCTATCAACCCTATCTGGTACGGATCCCACACTGCTGAGCAATATTCAAGCAGTGCGCGAACAAGCGTACTGTAACCTACTTCCTTTGTTTTCGGATTGCATTTCCTTAGGATTCTTCCAATGAATCTCAGTCTGGCATCTGCTTTACCGACGATCAACATTATATGATCATTCCATTTTAAATCACTCCTAATGCGTACTCCCAGATAATTTATGGTATTAACTGCTTCCAGTTGCTGACCTGCTATTTTGTAGCTAAATGATAAAGGATCTATCTTTCTGTGTATTCGCAGCACATTACACTTGTCTACATTGAGATTCAATTGCCATTCCCTGCACCATGCGTCAATTCGTTGCAGATCCTCCTGCATTTCAGTACAATTTTCCATTGTTACAACCTCTCGATACACCACAGCATCATCCGCAAAAAGCCTCAGTGAACTTCCGATGTCATCCACAAGGTCATTTATGTATATTGTGAATCCTATGACACTCCCCTGCGGCACACCTGAAATCACTCTTACTTCGGAAGACTTCTCTCCATTGAGAATGACATGCTGCGTCCTGTTATCTAGGAACTCCTCAATCCAATCACACAATTGGTCTGATAGTACATATGCTCTTACTTTGTTCATTAAACGACTGTGGGGAACTGTATCGAACGCCTTGCGGAAGTCAAGAAACACGGCATCTACCTGTGAACCCGTATCTATGACCCTCTGAGTCTCGTGGACGAATAGCGCGACCTGGGTTTCACATGACCGTCTCTTTCGAAACCCATGCTGATTCCTACTGAGTAGATTTCTAGTCTCCAGAAAAGTCATCATACTCGAACACAATACGTGTTCCAAAATTCTATAACTGATCGACGTTAGAGATATAGGTCTATAGTTCTGCACATCTGCTCGACGTCCCTTCTTGAAAACGGGGATGACCTGTGCCCTTTTCCAATCCTTTGGAACGCTACGCTCTTCTAGAGACCAACGGTACACCGCTGCAAGAAGGGGGGCAAGTTCCTTCGCGTACTCTGTGTAAAATTGAACTGGTATCCCATCAGGTCCAGAAGCCTTTCCTCTTTTGAGCGATTTTAATTGTTTCTCTATCCTTCTGTCGTCTATTTCGATATCTACCATTTTGACATCTGTGCGACAATCTAGAGAAGGAACTACAGTGCAATCTTCCTCTGTGAAACAACTTTGGAAAAAGACATTTAGTATTTCGGCCTTTAGTCTGTCATCCTCTGTTTCAGTACCATTTTGGTCACAGAGTGCTGAACATTTTGTTTTGATCCACCTACCGTTTTGACATAAGACCAAAATTTCTTAGGATTTTCTGCCAAGTCAGTACATAGAACTTTACTTTCGAATTCATTGAACGCCTCTCGCATAGCCCTCCTCACACTACATTTCGCTTCGCGTAATTTTTGTTTTTCTGCTAGGCTTTGGCTATGTTTATGTTTGCTGTGAAGTTCCCTTTGCTTCCTCAGCAGTTTTCTAACTCAGTTGCTGTACCACGGTGGCTTTTTTCCATCTCTTACGATCTTGCTTGGCACATACTCATCTAACGCATTATGTACGACGGTTTTGAACTTCGTCCACTGATCCTCAACACTATCTGTACTTGAGACAAAACTTTTGTGTTGAGCCAACAGGTACTCTGAAATCTGCTTCTTGTTACTTTTTCTAAACAGAAAAATCTTCCTACCCTTTTTAATATTCCTATTTACGGCTGAAATCATCGATGCCGTAACCGCTTTATGATCGCTGATTCCCTGTTTTGCGTTAACTTTTTCAAATAGTTCGGGTCTGTTTGTCACCAGAAGGTCTAATATGTTATCGCCACGAGTCGGTTCTCTGTTTAACTGCTCAAGGTAGTTTTCAGATAAAGCACTTAAAAAAATTTCACTGGATTCTTTGTCCCTGCCAACCGTTATGAACGTCTGAGTCTCCCAGTCTATATCCGGCAAATTAATATCTCCACCCAGAACTATAACATGGTGGGGAAATCTACTCGAAATATTTTCCAAATTATCCTTCAGGTGCTCAGCCACAACAGCTGCTGAGCCAGGGGGCCTATAGAGACATCCAATTACCATGTCTGAGCCTGCTTTAACCGTGACCGTCACCCAAATCATTTCACATTTCGGATCTTCGTCAATTTCCTTAGATACTATTGCACTTCTTATCGCTATAAACACGCCTCCCCCTTCACTGTCCAGCCTGTCTCTGCGGTATACATTCCAATCTGAGTTTAGGATTTCATTACTATTTACATCTGGTTTCAGCCAACTTTCTGTCCCTAGTACTATATGGGCGTTGTGACCGTTTATTAATGAGAGCAGTTCTGGGACCTTTCTGTAGACGCTCCTGCAGTTTACTATTAGCACATTAATATTGTTATTCCCTGTTGCATTTTGCCTACTCCTACCTTGCTGCGTCTCAGGAGGCGTCTTGTCGGGCCTAGGGAGGGGATTCTCTAACCTAAAACACCCCATGTGCACTCCACACGTACTCCGCTACCCTTGTAGCCGCTTCCGGCGTGTAGTGCACGCCTGGCCTATTCAGGGGGACCCTACATTTCTCCACCCGATAGCGGAGGTCGAGAAATTTGCACCCCAGATCTCCGCAGAATCGTCTGAGCCTCTGGTTTAAGCCTTCCACTCGGCTCCAAACCAGAGGACCGCGATCGGTTCTGGGAACGATACTACAAATAGTTAGCTCTGATTTCACCCCGGAGCGCGAGAGGGAAAAACGACTGTCTGACCCCCTCAGTACGAGCTCTAATTTCCCTTATCTTTGACTGGTGATCATTGCGCGATTTGAAAGTTGGTGGTAATAATATATGCTCTACATCCTCGGCGAAGATCGGATATCGGAATTTAGCGACCAGCCCCTTCCGTTTAGCGCGTCGTCTGTCTGCAAGTGTGTCCCGCTTCACACTTTCTATGAGATTTGTAACGCTCTCGCGATGGCTGAATGTACCAGTCACGAATCTTGCCGCTCTTCTTTGGACTTTCTCAATCTCTTGAATCAGACCCAACTGGTAAGGGTCCCATACAGACGACCAATACTCTACGTCTGGACGAACTAACGTATTGTAAGCAATTTCCTTTGTTGAAGGACTGCATCGCTTCAGGATTCTACCAATAAACCGCAATATAGAGTTCGCCTTGCCCGTTGCTTGTCTAATCTGATCATTCCATTTGAGATCATTTCGAATACTCAGATCATTTCGAATTCTCACACCCAATACTTGATGGATGTTACCGCTTCCAAAGAATGGGCATTTATTTTGTACTCGTACATTAGTGGGGATTTTCACCTTGTTATACGCAGTAGGTTACACTTACTAATATTGAGAGATAACTGCCAGTCATTACATCACGCATTTATTTTCTGCAAATCCTCGTTGATTTGTTCACAACTTTCGTGTGATACTACTTTCCCGTAGACTACAACATCATCGGCAAACAGTCTAATGCCGCTGTCAATACCATCAATATGTAAATCGTAAAAAGCAGCGGACCTATTACGCTGCCTTGGGGCACACCTGATGTTGCGCTTGTTCTTGTTGAAGTGCCCCCATTCAGGACGACATACTGCTCTCTGTCCGTTAGAAAACTTTCTATCCAACCGCATATGTCATCAGATAGACCGTAAGCGTGCACTTTTTGGAGCTAGCGACTGTGCGGAACTGAGTCGAACGCCTTTCGAAAGTCGACAAGTATGGCATCAACCTGGGAGCCGGTATCTAGAGCCTGATGTAAATCATGCACAAAGAGGGCCAGCTGTGTCTCGCACGACCGCTGTTTCCTAAAACCGTGCTGGTTTCTGCAGATGAGCTTCTCAGAGTCTAGAAAGGTCATCATGTCTGAACACAAAATATCTTTCCATGATTCTACAAAAAATCGATGTCAGTGAGGAGTTTTTGTGGTAGGGCGTTGCACTCCTCCACAAGGGCAATTAGCAACTGTGGGATGGTCGTTGGTGCAGGTTCAGATGTTGCTATACGCCTCCCCACCGCAAGCCGCACGTGTTCATTAATCGAGTATCCTCTCTCGCGCTAGGAGCTCCTCCGTGTGAGCTGTTCGATGCGGTCGCGCATTTTCAGCCATAAAACTGAACTCAGGTTCGAATGCACCCCAAAAAGACGAAATGCCTTCACAAAAGAAGACGAAGTAAATATTCCAGAATTCGAATCGAAAAGAGCTGCCAACATGAGTAACGTAGAAGTAAATATCCCCGGAGTAGTGAAGCAACTTAAATCACTTAATAAAAGCAAGTCTTCTGGTCCAGACTGTATACCAATTAGGTTCCTTTCGGAGTATGCTGGTGCGTTAGCTCCATACTTAACAATCATATACAACCGTTCGCTCGCCAACAGAGTCGTACCCAAAGAATGGAAAGTTGCACAGGTCACACCAATATTCAAGAAAGGTAGTAGGAGTAATCCACTAAATTTCAGTCCCGTATCGTTAACGTCGATATGCAGCAGGATTCTGGAACGTATATTGTGTTCGAACATTATGAATTACCTCGAAGAAAACGGTCTGTTGACACACAGTCAACATGCGTTTAGAAAACATCGTTCCTGTGAAAGACAACTAGCTCTTTATTCACATGAAGTGTTGACTGCTATTGGCAAGGGACTTCAGGTCGATTCCGTATTTCTACATTTCCGGAAGGCTTTTGACACTGTACTACACAAGTGGCTCGTAGTGAAATTGCGTGCTTATGGTATATCGTCTCAGTTATGTGACTGGGTTTGTGACTTCCTGTCAGAGAGGTCACAGTAATTGACGGAAAGTCATCGAGTAAAACTGAAGTGATTTCTGGCCTTCCCCAAGATAGTGTTATAGCCCCTTTGCAGTTCCTTATCTGTATAAACGATTTGGGAGACAATCTGAGCAGCCGTCTTCGGTTGTTTGCAGATGACGCTGTCGTTTATCGACTAATAAAGTCATCAGAAGATCAAAACAAACTGCAAAACGATTTAGAAAAGATATCTGAATGGTGCGAAAAGTGGCAGTTGACCCTAAATAACGAAAAGTGTGAGGTCATCCAGCTGAGTGCTAAAAGGAACTCGTTAAACTTCGGTTACACGATAAATCAGTCTAATCTAAAAGCCGTAAATTCAACTAAATACCTAGGTATTACAATTAAGAACAACTTAAATTGGGAAGAACACACAGAAAATGTTGTGGGGAAGGCTGACCAAAGACTGCGTTTTATTGGCAGGACACTTAGAAAATGTAACAGACCTACTAAGGAGACTGCATACACTGCGCTTGTCCGTCCTCTTTTAGAATACTGCGTGCGGTGTGGGACCCTTACCAGATAGGACTGACGGAGTACATCGAAAAAGTTCAAAGAAAGGCAGCACGTTTTGTATTGTCAAGAAATATGGGAGAGAGTGTCATAGAAATGATACAGGATTTGGGCTGGACATCATTAAAAGAAAAGCGTTTTTGTTGCGACAGAAACTTCTCACGGAATTCCAATCACCAACTTTCTCCTCCGAATGTGAAAATATTTTGTTGACACCGACCTACATAGGGAGGAACGATCACCACGATAAAATAAGCGAAATCAGAGCTCGTACGGAAAGATATAGGTGTTCATTCTTTCCGCGCGCTATACGAGATTGGAATGATAGAGAATTGCGAAGGTGGTTCGATGAACCCTCTGCCAGGCACTTAAATATGATTTGCAGAGTATCCATGTAGATGTAGATGTAGATGAGTACCGTGTAACAGGTGCAGGTCAGTGTACCGTGTTCAAGGATCTGAAGGCCAGTACGCCCATGCAACATTATATAGCTCACCTGGACCACTAAAACGATTGTGTTCGACAACGTTCCTGGGTGTGTTCCCACCTCTCGCCATATGAAGGTACGTCCATAATCACTAGTCAGACTGAATCTGATCTCATCTGAGAATAGCACGCGACTCTGCTCCTCGTTGATCCAGGCCCTAAGCTCTTCGCAACATCGCAAACGGTGGCGCCGATTTTCAGCGGAATACAAAGTACTGATCGTCGGAACAAAGAGACCTCCCCCATGCAGTCGCTGGGCCACGACTCGTGTGAGATTGAATGCCTTGCAGTCCTGGTAAATGTGGTTACTACCGCGCCCACTGTTTAACGAGGATCCCTTCTTGCCTGTTGCGCAATGTAACTGTCATATGCTGCTATAGTTGACCTTGAGCGACTACCTCCTCTCTTTCGGGCAGCAGCGCCTGTGATTCGGAACGATGCTCGTACATATGAAACAGTACTGTGGACAATACCTATCTCCTGGGCTACACTCGTCACACATCGTCCTTCCGGTTTCCCGATGATTCTTCACCGTGTGAAATCATCCATGCGTTGTCAATGGGGCGTGTTGTAATGAAGGACACTACCAAAGTGCTCCATGACTGCTCACTAGTTGACGCATACCGTATTTACCTGTTCCTTCAGCAGCCACGTGTAGTGGGGCGAGCCTTATTTGACGCTATAGTCACGACGACATGTTGCGTCCAGCTTTCTGCGCAAGACAGGAAGACCTCTGGCAACATGCTGCCCCACTCTGAGTCATTTCCTCTTAGTAGTTATTATGTTGTGTTAATTTATCTACCTTGTCCGTAAGTTCTACAGAGCAGTGTACGTTTTATTGTCAGGGACCTTACGTCGTTATATCGGTCGCATATAATGTAACTTAAAGAACAATGTAATAATTCCAATTCTCAAAAACGAGCATACTGACAATTGCGAACATAGCCGAACTATAAGTTTAATAAATCATACTTGCAAAGTACTGGCCTCAATTATTTACAGAAGAACTGAAATGACAGAGGCCGTCCTCAGTGAAAATTAGTAAAGTTCCGGAGAAATGTACTAACGCGCGAGGCCGTACCGACTCTACGACTTATCATAGAAGGTAAGTTTAAGATCGGCCAACCTAAATTTATAGGAAATGTTGAGTGAAGCTCTTTGACATCTTGAAGATAGCCGAGATGAAATACAGGGAACGAAGTTCAGTCAAGACTTGTACAGAAATCAAGCTGCAGGTATAAGAGTCGTAGATCATGAAAGAGAACGGAGTGAGACAAAGTTGTAATCTATCCCCGACGTTATTCAATCTGTACGTTGAGCAAGCAGTAAAGGAAACCAAAGAAAACTTTGGAATAGGAATTAAAGTTTAGGAACAGGATATAAAAACTGTGATATTTGCTGATGACACGGTAATTATGTCAGAGACAGCAGAGGACTGGGAAGATCACTTTAACGTAGTGGACAGTGTCTTGAAAGGAGGATATAAGATGGACACCAATAAAAGTAACACAAAGGTAATGGAATGTAGCCGAATTAAACCAGAAAAAGCTGAGGGAACTAGATAGATTAGAAAATGAGGCACTGAAAACAATATACAGGTTTTGCTATTTGGGCAGCAAAATAACTGAAAGTAACTTGCAGAAGTAGAGAGGATATAAAATAGAGATTAGTAACAGCAAGAAAAGAATTTCTGAAAAAGAGAAATTTATTAACATAGAATACAAATTTACGTATGTGTGAATATGGTAAAGTGTATACGATTGATGAAAGGATACAAATTTACGTATGTGTGAATATAGTAAACTGTATACTACTGATGAAAGGATCTTACGTTTCCACCTGGGGGTCAGAGTTAAAACACTGTGACGTTGGGGAGAGCATCATACTCATCATCTTTTGCAGAAGCCCACTCGGCTGGAAACCCGAGAGCTTTTCGTTAATAAATTTACGAGTTAGGAAGTCTTTTCTGAAGGTATTTCTATAGAGCGTAGCATTGTACGGAAGTATGGAGTGTAGCATTGTACAGAAATGAAAAATGGCCGATAACCAGTTCAGACATGAGGAGACTAGGAGCTTTTGGGGCAGAAGACTGTTGAAGGTTAGGTAGGTATACCAAACAACTAAAAAGGGCAACTAAATAGAATTGGGGAAAAAAGAAATTTATGACATAACCGGACTAATGGATCGATTGAGTGGACACTTTTGAGGCATGAAGGAAGCGTCAATTTGGCGATGGAGGAAAACTGGGGTAAAGCTGTATGTTGGTTGGATACAGTTGCAGTAGTTATTCAGAGATAAAAACATTTGCGCAGGATAGTGTTCTGATTGAAGACCACAACAACAACAAATACTTCTATAGGAAAAGTTAATGTTTTCATCTCTCTCTGGCAGCTGAATTCTCTACTACCTCGAGCAACATGGATGAAAAGAGAGAGAAGCCTTCCTTAGATTGCATCCGATAAATTTCAAAATGGCTTCTACAGATTGTTCGTAACATTTCGAACTAGTTCTCAGGGAGGTGCAGGGAGCGGTCGAAGCCTACCGAAACCAAATACAGTGGCAACCGTGGGAAGAGGGGCGAACAAGCTGTGCTTTATTCACGCACTGCTGGCACTACACTTAGCGGTATGACTAGATCACCAATGTGACTGAACGTAAAACACTTGACCGAAAGTCGACCGATCCTACCGGTGTCAGCCGATCCAGAAGTAGCGATACCTTGCTCAGGACATTGCGAGCAAACTAAATATTCCCAGCATCTGCATAAATGTTATGTTTGTTTCGAATTTTCTTAAATGTATTAAGAGAACCCGTAGCTTCCTAGATCTGTTATTTTAATTTTAAGAACATTTTCTATCGTATCTCTTCCACTATGATCCTTTTTTATTTTTTATTTTTCTTTATTTATTTATTTTTAAATAGCATAGTGGCCACTGTCAACACCTTTTCTCAAAGGGATTCCCTTTTGACAATAATTCTTCAGATAATAAACTTTATAGCTGGAAAGTTAAAAGAAAATTTTCACCAACTTCTGTTGATACTGAGATTTTATTTTTTGACATGTTGTGAAAAGGCTATGATGACATCTGTAAACTGAAATTATGTACAAGCACTGCAAATTTTGGATCGTTATATCTAGCAGTTCACTTGAAAATGTTCTTTCTACGGCAACATAAAGGAAAATAAATTAAAAAGTCGCTTATAACGAAGCTGCAGCCTACTGTATTGAGTACAGACACCACGTTACGGATCAGAGGTTAGGGCGGTGTAGGGTCTGAGCCCTGTTGTCGCTACTTTTTTTCCATTTTGGCGTTTTCCAAAAAGGTTGTGAGATTTTCTTACGATATTAATAGAAATACTTTAAAAAGGATAACACTTCCTAATGTTCTGCAAAATTATGATTATTTGGTCACTAACCGGATTTGAGCTTCTCAAGCAAACACAGATAAACGTGATGTGCGAATTACACAGATATTATTTGTATAGAAGGTACAAAAATGATAAAATGTTTACGCAAGAAAATATTACAGAAATTACATTAACCAAAAACGGGAGAAAGCAAAGTTTTTATGTAGAGATGCATATAACAAATGATGAGAAAAAAAAAGAAAATGGTTCTGAGCACTATGGGACTCAACTTCTGAGGTCATCAGTCCCCTAGAACTTAGAACTACTTAAACCTAACTAACCTAAGGACATCACACACATCCATGCCCGAGGCAGGATTCGAACCTGCGACCGTAGCAGTAGCACGGTTCCAGACTGTAGCGCCTAGAACCGCTCGGCCACTCCGGCCGGCAAATGATGAGAAATAATATGAATTGAACCTCGTATTTGCAACGGAAACTAAATTTAAGAAGAGGGAAAATGGAAATTGAGTCTGATAATACTAGCCTGACATTCTGTGTCATGTGTTTTTTGATTTTCCTTATTTCCAGTAGAGTCATCTTCCTGCTTTTTCACAGAATGTAAAACTTCATATCATATGGATGGTTTTCTGCTGAAAGATGATCGCAGAGGTCGAATCATTCTTCCTTAATAGCCAACTTCTCTCATGTTCACGTACCCTAATTGCGACAGCTCTGCTCGACACAAATATACACTGTTTCACACTGCTTGCAAGTGATTTTAAATACACCACTATGTACCAAGGGTTGAATTTTGTCTTTAATATGGAATAAAATTATGATATGTTATTAGTATAATAAAATGCAGATCTGTAGTTGCGAGACTAATATTTTTACAAGATTGTCTGAAATGTTACCAATGTATTGAATTTTGCGCCGCGTTTTGAAACTTTGAGTGCTTTCTGTTGCCCAGTGTACAGAAGTGATTTTTCGTAGAATATTATCAATCAGGGCAGATTTGTAGCCATTATTGTAAACGATTTGTTTGATGATTTGTAGTTCTGTTTGAAAGGCTGACTTGGATAATGGCGCAGATACGAGGCAATGCACCACTGAATGGAAAACCGCTTGTTTGTGACTGTGTGGATGCTGGGAGTTTTCAGGCAATACTGCATCAGTAGCTATGTTTTCTGTAAATGTCTTTGTGTTTTCTTGTGCTAAATTCTATATTAAACTCCAAAAATCTATAAAAGAGCCTTCCAGTTCCATTGTAAACTGAATTTTCTCGTGTTGTGAGTTTAAATGCCGTAGTAATGTATCTAACTTTCTAGTCGTACCAGTCCACATACATAGCACGCCATCGACGTATCTGAATCGGTACTTAATTTTACAGCTCAGTGGCTCTTTCTGTAACAAAACTTGTTCGAAATTGTTCATGAAATCTCAGATAATATAGTACTAAGAGGTACCCATAGCTAGGTCATCAATCTGACTATGACTCTTGTTTTGAAACTCGAAGTTATTCTGTTTTACGCACATTTCTGTAGCAACTTATGTTATGTAAATGTAAGTGCGTTCTCTGTCAGGAGCGAGTTTCTTCGATTTGATGAACGTTTATAGATTGAGGTCCTTACTGACTGGACATACTCTATCCTTTTTGTCTTATTACATGTTCACGGCTAAGAAGCTTTTATTTATGTATAGCACAGACAGAACAACTGGAACAGCACATGGATAAGGGATAAAATGTACCTTTTAATAGAGCTAACATACGGATCTTACGCGCATTCATTTTCGTAAAGGAACTGTATGGTTTGCGAGCCAAATAAAGCCAACCATGTCGCGTATCATGTCATTTCTTGAAACCCAGAATCTACTTTGTAGGAATTAACATGGATTCCGGAAACAGCGATCGTGTGAGACCGAACTCGCTTTATTTGTTCATGAGACCCAGAAAATATTAGATACAGGCTCCCAGGTAGATGCCATTTTCCTTGACTTCCGGAAGGCGTTCGATACAGTTCCGCACTGTCGCCTGATAAGCAAAGTAAGAGCCTACGGAATATCAGACCAGTTGTATGGCTGGATTGAAGAGTTTTTAGCAAACAGAACACAGAATGTCATTCTCAATGGAGAGACGTCTACAGAAGTTAAAGTAACCTCTGGCGTACCACAGGGGAGTGTTATGGGACCATTGCTTTTCACAATATATATTAATGACCTAGTAGATAGTGTCGGAAGTTCCATGCTGCTTTTCGCGGATGATGCTGTAGTACACAGAGAAATTGCAGCATCAGAAAATTGCAGCGCAATGGAGGAAGATCTGCAGCGGATAGGCATTTGGTGCAGGGAGTGGCAACTGACCCTTAACATAGACAAATGTAATGTATTGCGAATACATAGAAAGAAGGATCCTTTATTGTATGATTATATGATAGCGGAACAAACACTGGTAGCAGTTACTTCTGTAAAATATCTGGGAGTATGCGTGCGAAACGATTTGAAGTGGAATGATCATATAAAATTAGTTGTTGGTAAGGCGGGTGCCAGGTTGAGATTCATTGGGAGAGTCCTTAGAAAATGTAGTCCATCAACAAAGGAGGTGGCTTACAAAACACTCGTTCCAGCTATACTTGAGTATTGCTCATCAGTTGGGATCCGTACCAGGTCGGGTTGACAGAGGAGATAGAGAAGATCCAAAGAAGAGCGGCGCGTTACGTGACAGGGTTATTTGGTAAGCGTGATAGCGTTACGGAGATGTTTAGCAAACTCAAGTGGCATACACTGCAAGAAAGGCGCACTGCATCGCGGTGTAGCTTGCTCGCCAGGTTTCGAGAGGGTGCGTTTCTGGATGAGGTATCGAATATATTGCTTCCCCCTACTTATACCTCCCGAGGAGATCACGAATGTAAAATTAGAGAGATTCGAGCGCGCACGGAGGCTTTCCGGCAGTCGTTCTTCCCGCGAACCGTAAGGGACTGGAACAGGAAAGGGAGGTAATGACAGTGGCACGTAAAGTGCCCTCCGTCACACACCGTTGGGTGGCTTGCGGAGTATAAACGTAGATGTACATGCCGCTGGAGAGCGCTGAGAGCGCAAAATAATGTTTACCAGATCGCCCGTGTTCCGATGTGCTGTGTCTCGTGACGTTGGATATCCCGTTTGCGTGCAAGTCAACGTCAGCTGCCTCGTCCCGTGTGCCTACTGTTTTCAGCACGGCTAAACTCTTTTGCGCAGGGTACGCCCTGTTGACGTCTGAGGGAAGTGTCACCCGGCACGCACGCTGTTGTGAAGTGTAAATATTGACACGAGTCCGGCGTTGCGGCGTCCTGTGTTACGGTGCGTGTTTGGAGCGCGCATTCCGAGAAATGAGTCGGTGCTTCGGGTGCGCAGTTCTGGTTGCGAGCGGTCGAACGCTTAGAGGTGTCGTCAGCTGGCTTGGCACCCTGCATTCTGGGTCAGCTGGAAAAGTGATCGTTGTCTGCGCATGTCATGCTGACGTTATTCGAGTGTGTTGTGCGCGGAAGATGCACACGAGAAATATCCATACAGATGTTCTCTCCAAGAATGAAAGTCGAGTACGTACGTGTACTTATTAATCTTACGCTATTGCTGATATTTGATTTATGGACATAAGGCCGCGGTCGAAGGCTTAATGCTCTGCATAACTTTCCATCTTCCACTGCCAGACACTTCACCAGAGGCTTCAACAACTCAGAAAGCAGTTACAGATTCAAAACAAGCTCAGCAACGGCGCGCAATGGCCGGTTCGTGACGTCATCAGACCGCTGCCTAACGTCGGGGAGTCGCTCCGACGTACGCCTTACAGCTTGTAGACTGGTAGAGCTGGCACCGTGTGATTTATTTAGCAGAGAATGCCTTGGAACACGACCTTATGCCCATAAATCAAATATCAGCAAATCGCTAATACCAGACGTATCATCCTGCATTGTACGTCATAATCATTCTTTTTTTTTATTTGATTCATCAGTCTCCATAGTCGTCCGTAAGGGAGGGCGGGGGGGGGGGGGGGGCAAGAGCAAGAGGGTACATTTTACTTGCAGGCTACACGTTTTTTATTCATTACCGATTTCTCACACCGATTGTTTGCGATTCTACTAAACTGCGAATTTAACATTGTCAGTTCCTTGATGTGGCGACAGCGCCGGTGCTGCTCTGCAATCAAGACGAATGCGAACCTTTAAAGAACCCTTCCCAAATCTCAATAATTTCTCCATCGCTTCCCCGTACATTCCTTACCGAGCTGCAGGAATGGGCTAGTCCAACACCCTGATGTGTTGATTAACACGCCAGTTCCCAGTACAGCATGGACATGGCAGCAGTATGTGTGCCCGTCATCAGTCGCCAATTCTCACCTCCATTTCCTTTTATTTGCAGTCTTCTGTCACAGTCCGTTTCCTAATCTATTTGTCTGCTCTTCCGTCACCTCCAGCAGTTCCCGACATACATATAATGCCGAGTAGCCCACGTTTTCTGAGTGTTTTTCGCATTAAAAATTCATGTATCACTGCTATAAGTCAAAACTGGTATTACACATTCATTGTATAAACGACAATCATTATAATCTTAGTTTTGAAATGATTATTTGGTTTGCTAAAAAGCACAGTATATAATTTTCGCTTTACTGTTTACTCTCTTTGTTCTCCTCTCGGTTGTGATTGCCATTGGCCCAAATACATTGAAGCGCCAAAAAATCTGGTAGAGGCATGCGTATTCAAATACAGAGATATGTAAACAGGCAGAATACGTCGCTACGGTCGTCAACGCCTATATAGGACAGAAAGTGTCTGGCGCAGTTGTTAGACCGCTTACTGTTGCTACAATAGCAGGTTATCAAGATTTGAGTGAGATTGAGCGTGATGTTATAGTCGGCGCACGAGCGGTGAGACGCAGCATCTCCGAGGTAGCGATAAAGGGGTTTTCCCGTACAACCATTTCACGAGTGTACCGTGAATATCAGGTATCTCGTAAAACATTGAATCTCCAACATCGCTGCAGCCGGAAAAAGATCCAGCAAGAACGGGAGCAACGACGACTGAAGGCAATCGTTCAGCGTGACAGAAGCGCAAACCTTCCGCAAATTGCTGCAGATTTCTATGCTGGGCCATCAACATGTGTCAGCGTGCGCACCATTCAACGAAACACCATAGATATGGGCTTTCGGAGCCGAAGGCCCACTCGTCCACCCTGATGACTGCACGACTCAAAGCTTTACGCCTCAGCTGGGCCCGTCAACACCATCGTTGAACTGTTGATGACTGGGAACATGTTGCCTAATCGGACGCCGGCCCATGGTGGCTGAGCGGTTCTAGGCGCTTCAGTCTGGAACTGCGCGACCGCTACGGTCGCAGGTTCGAATCCTGCCTCGGGCATGGAAGTGTGTGATGTCCTTAGATTAGTTAGGTTTAAGTAGTGCTAAGTTCTAGGGGACTGATGACCTGAGATATTAAGTCCCATAGTGCTCAGAGCCATTTGAACAACTTTTTTTGAACCTAATCGGACGAGTCTAGTTCCAAATTGTATCGAGCGGATGGACGTGTACGGGTATGGAGACAATCTCATGAATCCATGGACCCTGAATGTCAGCAGGGGACTGTTCAAGATGGTGGGGGCTCTGTAATGGTGCGGGGCGTGTGCAGATGGAGCGATATGAGACCCCTGATACAACTTGATACGGCTCTGACAGGGGACACGTCGGTAAGCATCCTATCTGATCACGTGCATCCTTCATGTCCATTGCGCATTCCGATGGACTTGGTCAATTCCAGCAGGACAATGTGACACCCCACAAGTCCAGAATTGCTGCAGAGTGGCTTCACGAACTGTTCAAATTGTCCAAATGGCTCTGAGCACTATGGGAGTTAACATCTGAGGTCATCAGTCCCCTAGAACGTAGAACTACTTAAACCTAACTAACCTGAGGACATCACACACATCCATGCCCGAGGCAGGATTCGAACCTGCGACCGTAGCGGTCGCGCGGTTCCAGAGTGATGCGCCTAGAACCGTTCGGCCACACCGGCCGGCTTCACAGTCTTCTGAGTTTAAACACTTCTGCTGGCCACAAATCTCCCCAGACATGAACATTATTGGGCATATTTGGAATTCCTTGCAACGTACTGTTTAGAAAAGATCTCCACGACGTCGTGCTCTTACGGATTTATGGACAGTATTCATGGTGTCAATTCCCTCCAGCACTACTTCAGACATTAGTCGAGTCCATGCTCGTCGTGCTGCGGCACTTCTGCGAGCTCACGATATAAGGGAGATGTACCAGTTTCTTTGGCTCTTGAGTGTGTAAATTGCTTCTGTCGCTTAAATGCCAATATAGAAATTTTTTAATTGTGTTGGTTATATACTATTTGACGCAGTTACAGACACGAGCAATTAGGGACAAAAGACTTCGAAGATCTTTATGTAGACTGGATTTGACTCGTTCTTTTCTTTGATTAAATAAATAATTTAACTTCTACAAACATGCTGGACCACTGCAACGTGTTTAAGAAAGGTGAACAGGGAACCACCAAACCCCGATGTATTATACAAGGTGATTCCGTGATGATGTGACAGACTTTGAAGGATGTTGGAGAAGGATAAAGTTATCAGTTTTGCGTAAGGAGATGTGGTCCGCAAACGACTGATTCGAAAGTCATAAGCGAAAGTCGTTGTGATACCTGTGGCAGTGGAGTACATGTACCGGTACTGTTATTACTAAGACTGTAGGCTAGGAAACTTTCCGAGGTGGTAGTATGGACCAAAACAAGAAAAAAAATATATCTAGTAAATATAGTTTCTGAAATCCTTTTCTTAAGAGCTGTGAACAAGTGTTCATCTTCGTTACTATGAAATACATGTCGCCTACTGAACAAGTACCCATACCGCTTACGGTACGTATTGTAGAGCACATATTTACTGTTTTGCTTGTTTAGGTCCATACTACTTCCTCCAATAATATGGAAACCAAAGAGCTTGCAGTACAACAGGGGTACTTGACAGTATCGGAGATGAACAAGTGCTCATGGGCCTTAGCGTATGCATATTAGAACCCATGTTCACTAGTTATTTTTTTCGTGTTTTGGTCCTTACTACAATCTCTGCAAGTTGCCTATACTACAATCTTAGCAAAAATAGTACCAGTATTCCGCTGTCAGAGGCATCAGATCGATTCACTTACAACTTTCGACTCGCTCGTTTCCGGACCAGGGTCCCTTACCTCAGATTGATACATTTATCCTTCTCCATCATCCCTCAAAGTTTGTTACATCATCACGGAATCACCCCGTACATCTCATTCACAGAAAATCAGTTCCGATCAAGTGACCCTCTTCTGGTCAGGCACATATGCATAAAACTTTGTAAGAAACAGTACATGACAAAAACGTTATGGTCAAACATTGTATATAAAAGATTCTGATGGACTGACACTACATCATCTTATAGGAAGGTTCCTTGGCATAAATACAATATTGTTTTTATCTGCAGTGTCCAAACGAAATAGTCAAAAATAAAATTTGCCTAAAGGGCTTAAAATACATAGTATTCATTAACAGGTCCTTCTAGATGTTCTGCAGAGCTGTTTTCAATATCTGCACAATATTTCGAGACTGATCCAGTTGCCTTCTTGAGTTGTTGCGAGTTTTGCAGTTATGTATATTCGCTGCCTGGATGCAAGCAGAGTGGACAAATTATAGGAAAGCTCACAGGAAATGAAGAAGGCAACTGGATCGGTCTCGAAATATTGTGCAGAAATGGAAACAACTAGACGGACCACCCGGAAGCAAACCATTAATCAGTTGCTCCGAGAGATCAGACAGTATTCGTATTTATGCACCGTAAGCATCCATTCAGATCCAGAATAAGTACTTGCTGTCGAGGCTACACGTCCATCTACACTTCCCAGTCACATGAATGAGACCACCTGCCAAAAACCTGAATAACCCAGATGTGCTAGAAGAGAGTCAGTAAGGTTCTAGAACGTACCGACAGGGATGTGGGCTCATGCCGATCCAGCGCCGTGGTCAGCTGCGGTAGCTTTCACGGTTGAGGATCCATGGCTCAAATATCCCTATCTGGGGAGTCCTACAGATTCTAGACTGGGTTTAAATTCGGGGAGTTTGATGGCAAGAGGAGTGCGGTAAAGTCATCCTCGTGCTTTTCGAACAGAGCACGTCTGCGAGCTGTGTTGCACGTTCCATTGTCCTGCTGGTAGATGCCATCGTGCTGAGAAAAAACAAACTGCATGAAGGGATGGTCACCATCTCCAAGGATAGGTGCATACTTGTGTTGATCCTTTGTGTCTTCCAAAATGAAGAGCTCACCCAGCGAATGCCATGAAGATTCATCTGAAAAGGCCACCTGCCGCCACTCAATGGAGATCTAAGCCTTCCTCGCCGATAAACTGCGGTCAGCATGGGTACATGAACCCACCCGATTAGTCGTGCGGTCTAACGCACGGCCTTCCGGATTGGGAAGGAGCGCCTGGTCCCCGGCACGAATCCGCCCGGCGGACTAGTGTCGAAGTCTGGTGAGCCGGTCAGTCTGTGGATGATTTTTAGGCGGTTTTCCAGCTGCCTCGGCGAATGCGGGCTGGTTTCCCTTACTCCGCCTCAGCTACACCATGTCGGCGATTGCTGCGCAAACTAGTTCTCCACGTACGTGTACACCACCATTACTACCACGCAAACATAGGTGTTACACTCGTCTGGTGTGAGACGTTCCCTGGGAGGAGAGGGGGGGAGGGGGGTCCACCGGGGGCCGAACCGCACAATAACCCTGGTTCGGTGTGGGGCGGCGGAAGAGTGAAGTGGAGTGCGGTAGTCGTCGTGGGGTTGTGGACCACTGCGGCTGCGGCGGGGACGGAGCCTCTCCGTCGTTTCTAGGCCCCGAGTTAACATACAATACAATACAATGGGTACATGAATCAGGCGCCTGGTGCAGAGGGCCATGCACAGCGAAGTTCGCCGAACTGTCGCTGTTGGCAACCCCTTGGTTCATCTGGGCAGTCAATTGCTCAAAACTTGCACATCTACCGCTGGTGTCTATGGTCCGTGGTACACCACAGTTGGCTTGGCGCCGGTTTTGGATCGCGACATTTTGTCGTGCACGATATACTTTAACCACGGTGGCGCGTGAGCATTTTACAAGCATAGAGGTTTCGGCAATTCATCCACCTTTGGCCTGAAAATCAATAATCATCCCCTTTTGGGCGGTAGATAAATCGCCCCGTTTCCTTATTAGGATAAAGGCTGCACCGTTTGTCGCATCCCCTGACACGGTTTATACAGGGAGGTCCATTGATCGTGACCGGGCCAAATATCTCACGAAATAAGCGTCAAACGAAAAAACTACAAAGACGAAACTTGTCTAGCTTGAAGGGGGAAACCAGATGTGGCTATGGTTGGCCCGCTAGATGGTGCTGCCATAGGTCAAACGGATATCAACTGTGTTTTTTTTTTAAATAGGAACCCCCATTTTTTATTACATATTCGTGTAGTACGTAAAGAAATATGAATGTGTTAGTAGGACAACTTTTTTCGCTTTGTGATACATGGCGCTGTAATAGTCACGAACATATGGCTCACAATTTTAGACCAACAGTTGGTAACTGGTAGGTTTTTTAAATTAAAATACAGAACGTAGGTACGTTTGAACATTTTACTTCGGTTGTTCCAATGTGATATATGTACCTTTGTGAACTTTTCATTTCTGAGAACGCATGCTGTTACAGCGTGTTTACCTGTAAATACCACATTAATGCAATAAATCCTCAAAACGATGTCCGGCAATCTCAATGCATTTGGCAATACGTGTAACGACATTCTTCTCAACAGCGAGTAGTTCGCCTTCCGTAATGTTCGCACATGCATTGACAATGCGCTGACGCACGTTGTCAGGCGTTGTCGGTGGATGACTATTGCAAATAT
Organism: Schistocerca americana; assembly: GCF_021461395.2. Lineage (NCBI taxonomy): Eukaryota > Metazoa > Arthropoda > Insecta > Orthoptera > Acrididae > Schistocerca > Schistocerca americana. The sequence continues at coordinate 176,966,184 of NC_060120.1, forward strand.
CCTTCAATTTTCCCCACTGAAAGAAATCCGGGGACGTCAAGACCCGGTGAACGTGCCGGCCATGGTGCTTCGACGACCAATCCACTTGTCATGAAATATGCTATTCAATACCGCTTCAACCGCACGCGAGCTACGTGCCGGACATCCTTCATGTTGGACGTACATCACCATTCTGTCATGCTGTGAAACATCTTGTAGTAAGCCGGCCGGAGTGGCTGTGCGGTTCGGGGCGCTACAGTCTGGAACCGAGCGGCCGTTGCGGTCGCAGGTTCGAATCCTGCCTCGGGCATGGATGTGTGTGATGTCCTTATGTTAGTTAGGTTTAATTAGTTCTAAGTTCTAGGCGACTGATGACCTCAGAAGTTAAGTCGCATAGTGCTCAGAGCCAGCCATCTTGTAGTAACATCGGTAGAACATTAAGTAGGAAATCAGCATACGTTGCACCATTTAGATTGCCATCGATAAAATGGGGGCCAATTATCCTTCCTCCCATAATGCCGCACCATACATTAACCCGCCAAGGTCGCTGATGTTCCACTTGTCGCAGCCATCGTGGATTTTCCGTTGCCCAAAAGTCCATATTATGCCGGTTTACGTTACCGCTGTTGGTGAATGATGCTTCGTCGCTAAACAGAACGCGTGTAAAAAATCTGTCATCGTCCCGTAATTTCTCTTGTGCCCAGTGGCAGAACTGTACACGACGTTCAAAGTCGTCGCCATGCAATTCCTGATGCATAGAAATATGGTACGGGTGCAATAGATTTTGATGTAGCATTGTCAACACTGACGTTTCTGACATTCCCGATTCTCGCGCAATTCGTCTGCTACTAATGTGCGGATTAGCCGCGACAGCAGCTAAAACACCTACTTGGGCATCATCATTTGTTGCAGGTCGTGGTTGACGTTTCACATATGGCTGAACACTTCCTGTTTCCTTAAATAACGTAACTATCCGGCGAACGGTCCGGACTCTTGGATGTTGTCGTCCAGGATACCGAGCAGCATACATAGCACACGCCCGTTGGGCATTTTGATCACAATAGCCATACATCAACACGATATCTACGTTTTCCGCAATTGGTAAACGGTCCATTTTAACACGGGTAATGTATCACGAAGCAAATACCGTCCACACTGGCAGAATGTTAAGTGATACCACGTACTTATACGTTTGTGACTATTACAGCGCCATCTATCACAAAGCGAAAAAAGTGGTCCAACTAAAACATTCATATTTCTTTACGTACTAAACGAATATGTAATAAAAAATGGGGGTTCCTATGTAAAAAATGCAGTTGATAACCGTTTGACCTAAGGCAGCGCCATCTAGCGGGCCAACCATAGTGCCATCTGGTTTCCCCCTTCAAGCTGGATGAGTTTCGTTCTTTGTAGTTTTTTCGTTTGATGCTTATTTCGTGAGATATTTGGCCCGGTCACTATCAATGGACTACCCTGTATACGCCCTCCCCCACTTGCAATTTCTTTCTGAATGGCTGTCGTTCCTCAGTGCTTTGTGGAGTAATTTTGAGTTCATTAATGTCTCTTCCAATTTCTTTGTACCATATGTTATCCATCTTAAGTTACTGAAATAAGTAAACCGCTTTTTATCAGTCTGTTGAAATTCATCCTTTGAATGTGGCCACACAAAACTATTCTTCTTTTCCTAATCCATGTGTGTAACGTTTTCAATATGTTTATTAAGTTGACTATTATGACGTCTTCTGTGTTGTGTTTGCTGCTTAACTGATCACAAAGAGTTCCTTAGTATTTTACTTTCTGTAACTTCTAGAGCTCCCATCATCGCTTTTTTCTGTTGCATAAAGTGCTTCTGGGCGAATTGCTGTTAAGTAGTGTCTAAGGTTAGCAATGAGCGATATTTGTTTATTACTCGCTGATAAATTTGGAAATTTGTGGTAAGTTCCTATGGGACCAAACTGATGTGGTCATCGGTCCCTAGGCTTACACACCACTTAATCTAACTTACGCTAAGGACAACACAGACACACATGCCCGAGGGAGGACTCGAACCTCCGATGGGGGGAGCAGCGCGAACCGTGGCAAGGAGCAATAGACCGCGCGGCGCTACCCCGCGAGGCCTGGCTGATAAACCCGGCATTGCCCATATATTCATTTTGCCAATTTTCTATTAGAATCGAAAACAAAACATGGTGTTTGCAGAGTAATATCCCGGACAGTTTATGTACGAAGGGCGCAGATGCTTCGCGTCCCTACAGCTCGATTTTGTAATCGTCTCTATGCCAATGCCTCTTCACAGCTCTCTAACCGGCGATTGTGTTTGTGTAAAGCCGTTTGCGATTCACAGTTGAAACCTGCCAAAGCGCTGCCACGTGGCCGGCCGTTGTGGCCGAGCGGTTCTAGGCGCTTCAGTCTGGAACCGCGCAACCGCTACGGTCTCAGGTTCGAATCCTGCCTCGGGCATGGATGTGTGTGATGTCCTTAGGTTAGTTAGGTTTAAGTAGTTCTAACTTTAGGGGACTGATGACCTCAGATACTAAGTCCCATAGTGCTCAGACCCATTTGAACCATTTTTTCATTGCGTATTTCTTTCAGTCACTTTCTGTATTGTACTGTACTATACTGTAGCAGTTCTTTACATGTAGGGCTTATGGCACAAGTTTCTTCGAGCTTTGTTACTTGGCAGTGATGACTCATGCGAAAGTTCCTTCCGTGTTAACATTTTCCACACCACTGTGTTAAATTATTTGATTTCAAAGATTTTGTGGTAGACTTTATTTGTCGTTGTGTAGCGAGAGCCATGTTCATGTTATTGGCAACATCTGCTGAGCATATATTATTACCACCAACTTTCAAATCGCGCAATGATCACCACTCAAAGATAAGGGAAATTAGAGCTCGTACTGAGGCGTTCAGACAGTCGTTTATCCCGCGAGTGGAACAGTGGGGGGGGGGGGGGGGGGGGGGGGGGGAAACATGACTTTGGGGCGAATTGTGCCCTCCGTCACACACCGCTTCGTGGCTAGCGGGGTATATATGTACATGTATTTAGGTGTAGAACCGTGTGGCCAGGGTGGGATCACGTAGCGAAGTATGGACTGCTGTCTGTGGCGATCGCACACCCTATAAAGAACCATGTCCCACCTTTTGTAATGTCCAGTGCACCATAATAAATCGCAGTGACTTCAGTATAGTTATTTTTTTGAATAAAAGTGTCATTTCTATTCGTGTCATTGCGTATTAGTCGGCCTCTCTGACCGAGCGGTTCTAGGCGCTTCAGTCCGGAACCGCACTGCTGCTACGGTCGCAGGTTCGAATCCTGTCTCGGACATGGGTGTGTGTGATGTCCTTAGGTTAGTTAGTTTTAAGTAGTTCGAAGTTCTAGGGGACTGATGACCTCAAATGTTAAGTCCCATACGGCTCAGAGCCATTTGAACCATTTGAGCTGCCACGTGGTAGGCATTTCCTTGATTCGACTGAAAGAGTGTTCTAGTAGTAAAGAATAAATGTATTAAAATTTCATGCATGATGCTCCATTTTCTCACGTATCTCAGTGTTTATGACGCCATATCTCTTGATCTGTGTGTCGTATAATGATATACAGTAAAACTTGCTCAAATCGGACGTGTATAATTCGGAAATATGCCCAAACCGTACAAGTATTTCAGTACCGACGCATTCAGTGCACTTTTATATGCTGATTTTTGTGTAAAGCTCTGCCCAAACCGTACAAGTATTTCAGTACCGACGCATTCAGTGCACTTTCATATGCTGATTTTTTTATATAAAGCGGAACGTGCCTAACGCGGAAACGGAAAGCAAATCTTAGAACATACTTAATAATTCGTTGTATAATGCGGAAAAGACCTATACAATACTACTATATTACATTTCATTCAGAAGGATGTAGGCTGCAGTAGGTACTGGGAGATGAAGAAGCTTGCACAGGATAGAACGACATGGAGAGCTGCATCAAACCAGTCTCAGGACTGAAGACCACAACAACAACATACATTTCATCAGTTATTCACGACTCTTCGAGGACGTTACTTTTAACACCTCTGTTAAGCGGCGCAAAACCAAGAAAAGAGGTGCGGCGCTGCTGGTGTGGACCTAAAACTGCGCCACTCTGTGTAACAACGAACAAGTTACGCTCAGTGTCGGTACAGTACATCAAAGGAAACAGTTCGTTCGTCAGCACTCTGTTTGTAGACTTTCTCGTTTTCCACAGTATTGAAGCAGGCCGGCGCGTACAGGAATATACACTCCTGGAAATTGAAATAAGAACACCGTGAATTCATTGTCCCAGGAAGAGGAAACTTTATTGACACATTCCTGGGGTCAGATACATCACATGATCACACTGACAGAACCACAGGCACATAGACACAGGCGACAGAGCATGCACAATGTCGGCACTAGTACAGTGTATATCCACCTTTCGCAGCAATGCAGGCTGCTATTCTCCCATGGAGACGATCGTAGAGATGCTGGATGTAGTCCTGTGGAACGGCTTGCCATGCCATTTCCACCTGGCGCCTCAGTTGGACCAGCGTTCGTGCTGGACGTGCAGACCGCGTGAGACGACGCTTCATCCAGTCCCAAACATGCTCAATGGGGGACAGATCCGGAGATCTTGCTGGCCAGGGTAGTTGCCTTACACCTTCTAGAGCACGTTGGGTGGCACGGGATACATGCGGACGTGCATTGTCCTGTTGGAACAGCAAGTTCCCTTGCCGGTCTAGGAATGGTAGAACGATGAGTTCGATGACGGTTTGGATGTACCGTGCACTATTCAGTGTCTCCTCGACGATCACCAGTGGTGTACGGCCAGTGTAGGAGATCGCTCCCCACACCATGATGCCGGGTGTTGGCCCTGTGTGCCTCGGTCGTATGCAGTCCTGATTGTGGCGGTCACCTGCACGGCACCAAACACGCATACGACCATCATTGGCACCAAGGCAGATGCGACTCTCATCGCTGAAGACGACACGTCTCCATTCGTCCCTCCATTCACGCCTGTCGCGACACCACTGGAGGCGGGCTGCACGCTGTTGGGGCGTGAGCGGAAGACGGCCTAACGGTGTGCGGGACCGTAGCCCAGCTTCATGGAGACGGTTGCGAATGGTCCTCGCCGATACCCCAGGAGCAACAGTGTCCCTAATTTGCTGGGAAGTGGCGGTGCGGTCCCCTACGGCACTGCGTAGGATCCTACGGTCTTGGCGTGCATCCGTGCGTCGCTGCGGTCCGGTCCCAGGTCGACGGGCACGTGCACCTTCCGCCGACCACTGGCGACAACATCGATGTACTGTGGAGACCTCACGCCCCACGTGTTGAGCAATTAGGCGGTACGTCCACCCGGCCTCCCGCATGCCCACTATACGCCCTCGCTCAAAGTCCGTCAACTGCACATACGGTTCACGTCCACGCTGTCGCGGCATGCTACCAGTGTTAAAGACTGCGATGGAGCTCCGTATGCCACGGCAAACTGGCTGACACTGACGGCGGCGGTGCAGAAATGCTGCGCAGCTAGCCCCATTCGACGGCCAACACTGCGGTTCCTGGTGTGTCCGCTGTGTCGTGCGTGTGATCATTGCTTGTACAGCCCTCTCGCAGTGTCCGGAGCAAGTATGATGGGTCTGACACACCGGTGTCAATGTGTTCTTTTTTCCATTTCCAGGAGTGTATTTGCGCATCTACCAACAATCCGCTGCAATGTGCGCAGTGAATGAGGTCGATATGGTTCCTTTAAACAATGGTTTTACCCGGCAAGGTCATTATTTTCTGCCAATTTCTGTTGACTAGTATCGCTTAAGAGATACAGTAACATAATGTCGAACAAACGGCATGTTTCGTTAATACTTAGCGAAAAGATTAATGTAAACGAGGCGAGTGAGCAAGACAAACTCTCTGTGCACGAAATTATGTTGCGTTTCAAACGCGGTAAAACACAAATTTATGAGACTTTAAGAAACAAGGATAAGATTCGGGACGAGTGGGTGAAAGGGAACGGGTAGATGAAAAGAAAGGCGAAGAAGACCGGAAATGAAGAAATTAACGAAGCAGTGTGTGAATGGTTCGTACGTGCGCGAGCAAAAAACTTACCTTTATTTGGACCCATGTTGCAGAGTGAGGCTCTGAAAGTCGCTAAACAGCTTGGAATTACGGAGTTTAAGGCGGCCACAGGATGGCTGGACAGTTTCAAAGCTAGGCACAAAATCGTGTGAAATGAAGTGTGAGGGGAAGCTAAGGATGTGCAGGAAAGTGTAGCAACACAATGGAAGACAATACTGTCAGACTTAATTGTGAATTATGACTCGAAAGACGTCAGTGCCGATGAAACGGGGCTGATTTATCGTTCGCTGCCTTCAAAATCTCTTGCAGTTCGAGGTGAAAAGTGCACCGGCGGAAAAATGTCAAAGGAGAGACTCACTGTACTGCTGTGTGGAAACATGTTAGGTGAAATGGAGAAGCCACTGGTGATTGGAAAGGCGGGAAGCCTGCGTTGTTTCAAAAACATAGACGTCAGTAAGCTTCCAGTCACATGGTGAAGCAATAAAAAGGCGTGGATGGTGAGTGGGGTTATGGAAGAATGGCTGGGCTCTTTCAATGCCAAAATGAAAAATGAAATCGCCAAGTTCTCCTTTTCCAAGACAATGCAACATGCCACCCGAAAGTAACGTTATCAAACATTCTCGGCTTGGTTTCCTCCAGATTCAATCAGCCTCACACAACACATGGACCAGGGGGTTATTTACACATTGAAGTGTCATTATATAAATTCTTAGTGTCGAAGGAGCCGAAAGTGCGTTTGCTCTTGCACGGTCAGTTTCTGTCCTGGATGCAGTAAATTGGATTGGCTTGGCAGTAAAGGAAATAAATCTCGAAGCTGTCACCAAGTGTTGAAACAAAGTGGGGTTTGGGGGTCAGGAACAAGACGCTTAAGTGGCCATCGAAGTTCAAGAAAATGCAGCAGCAATTGCTGAATCAATGAAAATGCGAAACATTTCATGTAGTGCAGATCATTACATTCGGAGTGACAACTTTCTGTCAACTCACTCCACTTTCACTTCAGCAACAGATTTAATAGAAATCCGCAACACAGAGGATGATGAAGAAGAAACAAAGGAAACAGAAGAGGTGCAAAATGACGTCCCAATAAAAATTAACACGCATGAAAAAGCCGTTGCATGAACGATATTATGCAATTTGCAGCACACACAAATTCTTCCAACTTTTTGGAATTTTTCTATGGTGCAAAAAATTGCCTACAAAAATATCTTGAACGGGAAATTAAAACAAGTTTCCTCCCTTGATACGTAGCGAAAAAAGTGAAATATAAAGCAAATAAACACGGGAGTAATATGTATGTACATACAATAACAAACGAATTTAAAGTTGGAGTAAAAATATAGAAATGCCGCTTTATTTGTCAGTTGTCCAATATACGATAAATGAACATCTACTGTGCTGGAGTAAAGGTACGTAAATACAGAATATGCATAATTAAAAATGTTTACTGTACTTTTGTGCATGATTCGTGACAGATTTTACGTAGCCCAGTGAGTTTTGTGTGATCCGGAAACTTCTCCAATTTGGAAAATTACACACATGAAAAAAAGTTTTGCGTCACCCCAGTTCCCAGAACTCCTGAAGACAGACGTTGACTGTGGATACTGTATCACAGACATAGTCCGTTTGGCTGTTCAGAGATGTCACTAAACCCTCCCAAAGATGTAAACAACCATGCATGACCAGCGTCTATCACACGGAGGGGGTCCGACAGCCGATTAGTTCCAGTCATTCCACCAGGCAAAAGGTACACGGCTAGTGTGGTCTGTAGTTTAACCATGCCTAGACGGCCAGGAAAGGCTCTCAACAAGGGAAGTGTCCAGGCGTCTCGAGTGAATCAAAGAGATGTTGTTGGGACATGGAGGAGATACAGAGAGACAGGAACTGTCGATGACATGCTTCGCTCAGGCCGACCAAAGGCTACTACTGCAGCGGATGACCGCTGCCTACGAATTATGGCTCGGAGGAATCCTGACAGCAACGCCACCATGTTGAATAATGCTTTTCGTGCAGCCACAGGACGTCGTGTTACGACTCAAACTGTACGCAATAGGCTGCATGATGCGCAGCTTCATTCCCGACGCCATGGCGAGGTCCATCTTTGCAACCACGACACCATGCAGCGCGGTACAGATGGGCCCAACAACATGCCGAATGGACCGCTCAGGATTGACATCATGTTCTCTTCACCGATGAGTGTCGCATATGCCTTCAACCAGACAATCGTCGGAGACGTGTTTGGAGGCAACTCGGTCAGGCTGAACGCCTTAGACACACTGTCCAGCAAGTGCAGCAAGGTGGAGGTTCCCTGCTATTTTGGGGTGGCATTATGTGAGACCAACGTACGCCGCTGGTGGTCATGAAAGGCGCCGTAACGGCTGTACGAGACGTGAATGCCATCCTCCCACAATAGTGCAACCATATCGGCAGCGTATTGGCGAGGCATTCGTCTACATGAATTCGCGCCCCATGGGGCACATCTTGTGAATGACTTCTTTCAGGATAATTACATCTCTTGGTTAGACTGACCAACATGTTCTCCAGACATTAAGCCTAACGAACATGCCTGGGATAGACAGAAAAGGGCTGTTTATGGGCGACGTGACCCACCAAACACTCTGAGAGACCTATGCCGAATCGCCGTTGTGGAGTGGGACAATCTGGACCAACAGTGCCTTGATGAACTTGTGGATAGTATGCCACGACGAATACAGGCATGCATCAATGCAAGAGGATGTGCTACTGGATATTAGAGGTACCAGTGTGTACAGTAATCTGGACCACCACCTCTGAAGGTCTCGCTGTATGGTGGTACAACAAGCAATGTGTGGTCTTCATGAGCAATAAAAAGGTCGGAAATGATGTTCATGTTGATCTCTATTCCAATTTTCTGTACAGGTTCCGAAACTCTCTGAACCGAGGTGATGCAAAACTTTTTTTGATGTGTGTATTTTAGGCCCAGGCGATTCCGGTTTGAGTAAGTTTCACTGTATTTCTGTACGTACGACCAGCGGCATATGTGGATATTGTCTGCATCATGTGTAGTGAATGAAGTTAGTAGCAAAGAAATATTAAATTTAAAGGTCTTGCACATTGAGCCAGTTTTTTCTGCATCTCAGTATTTATGACTTCTTATCTCCTGAGCTATATGTGCTACCAGTTTATAATTTTGTAGTTGTATTTAGCGGCATATGTGGATACTGACTGCATAATTTACTGCGAAAACAGTTAGTAGCACAGAAGTAATAAATTTAAACGTAATGCATGATGCGACAGTTTTTCACGCATGTCACTGTTTATGACGTCGTATCTCTTGCAGTAAGTTAGACAGATGATTCTTATCCCCACATCAATTGTTGCCTGACACTATGGAGTATGTGTGCCAAGTTTTGTTGAATTCCCGCCAGTGGTTTAGGAGGAGATGTGGAAAACACTCTCTCTGACACACACACACACACACACACACACACACACACACACACACACACACACACACACACACACACGTACATTCGTTTTTATAAAATGTATGGATAATATACATCCTTAGGGAGGTGGTACGCTGTTTTCGTCTTATTAGCTCTTGCTTTAATATCTTCTTTCCGCTAAATGTCCTGTTCCGTTACATCTCCTAGATATTTGAATTTATTAGCACTCTCAATTTTCGATATTTGATTTTCATTACTGTCCCTACGACTTATCTTAGAAAATAGATTAAGGAAAGGTAAACCTACGTTTCTAGCATTTGTAGACTTAGAGAAAGCTTTTGACAATGTTGACTGGAATATTCTCTTTCAAATTCTAAAAGTGGCAGGGGTAAAATACAGGGAGCGAAAGGCTATCTACAATTTGTACAGAAACCAGATGGCAGTTATAAGAGTCGATGGGCACAAAAGGGAAGCAGTGGTTGGGAAGGGAGTGAGACCGGGTTGTAGCCTCTCCCCGATGTTATTCAATCTGTATATTGAGCAAGCAGTAAAGGAAACAAAAGAAAAATTCGGAGTAGGTATTAAAATCCATGAAGAAGAAATAAAAACTTTGAGGTTCGCCGATGACATTGTAATTCTGTCAGAGACAGCAAAGGACTTGGAAGAGCAGTTGAACGGAATGGACAGTGTCTTAAAAGGAGGATATAAGATGAACATCAACAAAAGCAAAACGAGAATAATGGAATGTAGTCGAATTAAATCGGGTGATGCTGAGGGAATTAGATTAGGAAATGAGACACTTAAAGCAGTAAAGGAGTTTTGCTATTTGGGGAGCAAAATAACTGATGATGGTCGAAGTAGAGAGGATATAAAATGTAGACTTGCAATGGCAAGGAAAGCGCTTCTGAAGAAGAGAAATTTGTTAACATCGAGTTCAGATTTAAGTGTCAGGAAGTCATTTCTGAAAGTATTTGTATGGAGTATAGCCATGTATGGAAGTGAAACATGGACGATAAATAGTTTTAACAAGAAGAGAATAGAAGCTTTTGAAATGTGGTGCTACATAAGAATGCTGAAGATTAGATGGGTAGATCACATAATTAATGAGGATGTATTGAATAGAATTGGGGAGAAGAGAAGTTTGTGGCACAACTTGACAAGAAGAAGGGACCGGTTGGTAGGAAATGTTCTGAGGCGCCAAGGGATCACAAATTTAGCATTGGAGGGCAGCGTGGAGGGTAAAAATCGTAGAGGGAGGTCAAGAGATGAATACACTAAGTAGATTCAGGAGAATGTAGGTTGCAGTAAGTACTGGGAGATCAAGAAGCTTGCACAGGATAGGGTAGCATGGAGAGCTGCATCAAACTAGTCTCAGGACTGAAGGCCACAACAACAACAGTTTTCATTACCATGGAAGCTGCTTTAATGTATATCATAAATTTGGTTTTCTCAAGCCATTTCATTTAGATGCTGAATTTAAGAACAATGCTATATGTTTGACAGAATGAACCTTCCTCTAAGTTGATGTAGTGTTAATCTGTGAGTATCTGTTACTTCCAGTGGTTCACAATAACTGTTTTGAATATAAAATTTCTAATACATTTTACGCGTATGTAAGTGATCTTAAGGTGCTCTCTTCACCGACGCTAGTCAACTGTGAATAAATATATATCACAGTAGCTTTTGGTGGTTTCATTGCGCCATTCTTAAAGTAAATAAGAGAACAAGGTGTGCAAATCAATGTCATCACACGCAATCAGAGATAGCGACAATGGAGGCCGTCATTAACAGCTACAGATAGTAGAAAGGCCACCTCACTACAGAAGAAGCCGCCTAAATGCGTAACCGGATGTGCCGGCCTGTGTGATAAGGTTCGGGGTTTGCTGCAATGACACCCGAAGCGGATACAAGCGTGGGTCCGCTTTCACAATACTGGCTACGGCAAGTTCGCTCTTCGCTGCTCAGCAACAGAGCAGCAATCTCACTCACTTACCTGAGACCACCCTAATGGCTGCGCTCTTCTGTTTTATTCCCTCTATGATCCTCACAGACTGCTTGCCACACCAACGTACAAACACGCAACGTTCTAAGCGAGGACCCTCGCAGAACGCTACCACGTCCTGTTATACGATGGTCTGTCGGAAGAATCACCAGATAGTTAGTGGACTTTTTTTGCATTTGTTTTGTGGGTTGTTTACATTTGTTTAGGCTGATTCTCGCAGACTGATATCCAAGTCTCTCGATTGTTGTGTAAGTCATCTTTCAAATTCCTTGTTGCCATATCTCCACGTGTGCTTTCTATTCTCCACAGGTCTTCCTCTTTTGCTCATGTATGGAGGTTTCCAACATACTACTTTTCTCTGCCATCGTTCATCCCTTAATCTCATCACACACCCACACCACTTTAAACGCCGTTTTTTCATCTTTTCTGTGATGTACGAGGGAGCTTTCAGTCGCTTCCTGATTTCTTTATTTGGATTCTTCTCTTACCTTGAAACTGTACTTCTCAATAAATCCATTGCACAGATTCAGGTGTTCTTCTGTCTTGTTTTATTACTTGTCAGGATTCAGCTCTATATAAACCAATGCTGTTATTGTCTATGCATATCAACTTTTTTGGCTTCTCTTAGATTTATCTGACCACAGGATGGAATTCAGCTTACTGATTACTTTTTCAGCTTGCGTTGTCCTCTTCCGTATTTCTTGTTTACTGGAACTCTAATCTGATAACTCCCAGATATATATACTTTTGACATGCCTCAATAGTATATCCGTGTACTATAATGTCATGTTGTTTATTTGGTACGGAGAGGTATTTTCGTTTAGAAAAAATTATTCTTAGTCTGGCCTTCTAAGATTTACTCATCATGTACTACATATCGCAATCATCTACAAACAGTATTATTTGGTCCTCGGCGAATACCAAACCGGATTGGTAATCCCCATCTATGTCCAGGCCCAGTGCTCCACACATTTTCATTTATAAGGACTTCCTTCAGATAACACTTAAACAGAGTATGCGCTATACGGCTCCCTTGTCAAAGGCCTTTAGTTGGTCGCATTGCTCTTGAGATTTCTTTTCCTATTTCAATTTTTTTTCTCGTAAACGGTGGGCCGCTGTGGCCGAGCGGCTCTAGGCGCTTCAGTCCGGGACCGCGCTGCTGCTACGGTCGCAGGTTCGAATCCTGCCTCTGGCATGGATGTGTGTGATGTAGGTTAGTTAGGTTTAAGTAGTTCTAAGTCTAGGGGGCTGATGACCTCAGACGTTAAGTCCCATAGTGCTTAGAGCCGTTTGAACCATTTTTTGAACCTCGTAAACTGTGTAACAGCAGTATTGTTCTTCCCCTACTCTCACCACTCTCGTCAAGATGTCGATGCATATGCTTTTTGTAAAGCTATGGAAATCATATGTCTGCCCCTGGATCTGCTGTTTTCAATTATCTCATATATAGTCTATGTAGTATGTACATAGGATCGGCCTGTGGTAAAGCCACTCTGTTCTTCTCATATCATAATTTCATTTTCCAGACGTTCTGTTACAATTTTCTTGAAGCAGAAATCTGTAGCTGTCAGGTACTTGAAAAAATGCATTGCAAACCACCAGCTGTACTAACACAACTTTATTCCTCTACGGGTTTTGGTTCATAAAACCGTCATTACTGGAGGGAAAACAGGACATTGGTCATTTACACACACATATCGGTGCAATGGCACTTCATAGTAAACTTGCCTCTGTTTTGCTCATACAATTTTTGCTAATCATTATAGCAACTTATCTCAGAAGATGACGATTGCAGACTTGAAATATTTCTTGATTACCAAGTATTGTAAGAGCCGAAACAGAGCCAATTTTATAGTCAAGTGTCACTGTACCGATATGTGTGTGTAAATCAGCAATTTCCAGCTTTCCCTCCAGTGGTGCTGGTTTTACAAATCGAAACCGGTAGAGGAATAAAGTTGTGTTGGCACAGCTGGTGGTTTGCAACGTATTATTTCAATTTATTTTATAATTCGACTCTACAGACTTGCAGTAGAGCTGTGCCGCGCGGGATTAGCCGAGCGGTCTTACGCGCTGCAGTCATGGACTGTGCGGCTGTGCCCGGCGGAGATTCGAGTCCTCCCTCGGGCATGGGTGTGTGTGTTTGCCCTTGGGATAATTTAGGTTAAGTAGCGTGTAAGCTTAGGGACTGACGACCTTAGCAGTTAAGTCCCGTAAGATTTCACACAAATTTCAACATTTTTTTGCAGTAAAGCTGTAATATGCTTTTTCCAATCTTTTGAAAAGCCTTCTTGTTTGATCAAAGCTAAAGCGAATTATTTTTAGGGTGTCTTCTGTTGCATACCTTACTAGCTCAATGGGAATTCCTCCTGAATCTGGAGATTTTTAATTTTTAATTTCTTTATTGATTTTTCTTTGAGGGACACATCTTCCTAGAGCGTGCATGGTTCATCTGCAGGAACTCTTCTCGATCTAAAAACACATCTCTCACACAGTACACTACGTGCTGAGGAAAAAAGCCCTTTGCGATTAGGTCACTGAACCAGTCCCTCGGGGTCTCGTAGTCAGCAAAGCCAACCGACTGTTGTTTCTACGCGGGAGGAAGCACTGATTGCTCGACTCTTCTAGGAAAGTGCGCACTCGGATTTTTAAAAATAAACCACACCATGTTGCTGAACGCCTCTCTTGTAGCGCCTGCCACTGGTTTTGGATGAGCTTTTCCATGATTCTTTCGCGCTTACCAAATGAATCTCTGACGCAACGCACAGCTTTCCTTCGAACCTTACCTATTTTCTTTATCAATCCAATCTTGTAAGTGTCCCAGACCGGGGAGCAATATTCAAGAACTGGCCAAACGTGGATTTTGTAAGCTACTTCTTTTATAGTGGACTGCGAACATGGAAGACTCTCTCAGCGAATCTCTGCCTAGCTTCTGCATTTCCTACGATTCAAACAGCATTTTTATACTCTAATGTACAGTTGTGGACAAAACGAGCGAGGCCCCTCGCCTTTTCGTTATGCTGATCCGCACAGCTTTGAAGTCTGCTACACAGCATAACAGCCAAGGCGACGAAGTGCTACCAACATACTACGCACAGGCGTGAAATTGAAAAACTTTCCGAAATTTGTCAGACTGTTTTCAATCATGTGTAAGACTATATTAATGCTGATTAGTGTGTTAACCACAACACCTAAATATAAGATATAAATGAAAGAAGAAACGCTAATTAGTATGAACTGTACTAATAAAAACGAATTTCAGCTGCCGGCCGCGGTGGTCTCGCGGTTATAGGCTCTCAGTCCGGAACCGCACGACTGCTACGGTCGCAGGTTCGAATCCTGCCTCGGGCATGGATGTGTGTGATGTCCTTAGGTTAGTTAGGTTTAATTAGTTCTAGGTTCTAGGGGACTGATGACCTAAGATGTTAAGTCCCATAGTGCTCAGAGCCATTTTTGAATTTCAGCTTATCGAGATAACAAAACTGTTTTAGTGAGACAAAGAACCCCAGATCGTTACGAATTAGCAAAATATTATGGGCATTCGGCCGCGAAATGGTTTGTGTCAACGTTCAGACCAGTCATACTGGATTACCGTTGCTGACCTACCATGAAAGTGTGCTAATTTAGCAATGTGTGAAGATTCATAACGATATTCAGTTAAAAGTCATTCAGTGCCACACTTAAGTCAATTCAATTATTGACAGAAGCGGAAAAAGTAGGCAGTAACAAGTATGAAATTCTACAAGAGTTTCATATCGACATCCACAGGGCGCCGCTACAGAATAAAGGTAGCAATAAAACGTATTGAGGGCGCGAAAATTTCTTGAAATTCCTTTGCTGATAGTCTATCTGCCTCCATCGAGATTAGAACCGAAAACAAACCAGGCCTTCCTTGCAGTAGCAAACACCTTTCACTACACTAACAGACAACCCAGGCAAACAGCACTCTATTATTAACCTAGACATGAAAAAGCTGGCCATTTCGCAATGAAAATGGCAAAATGACCTGCAGTTTCTGTTGCATAGAGCTTTCTGGATTCAAAAACATAAATTGTCTACCTTTATGTCACCGCTTATGAGACAATCATTCGGGATGTTTATCGAAATAATAAAAAACTGTTATTAGCGAGTAAATTTAGAAGGATAATTCTGCACCACCCCAGGAAATAAACGGCGACGTAGCTGCCAAACGTATTCTACAATGTTTCGAATTCTCCATTAGACGTGCCACAGCCAGAACACGTTCATTAGCCGAAGTGTTCCTTAAGGTAGCTAGCAATGGAAATGCTCGCACATCTAAAACGCGGTGGCATTAATAGTGGGATCTGAATTACCACATTATAGGCAAATGGATTTTATTTGCATTCCTGTCAACGTGATTTGGATCGAAAACATAGCTATGATTAATATGCTGATGTATCGACTGCAACTCGACCACTTCGAATAAAGAGTAGGGGAAATTATTATGCGGCCCTCATCTTCAGTAACAGTGGTAGCTATTTTCGTTGTTAGGATTTCGTCACGTAAATCGGTAAAAAAGGAACCCTACTAGTCTCACTTTCTTGACCGTCTACCTGCCTACCCAACCCTTAAAACCCGTTTACCTCGAGTACGGGTGGACATAATAAGTGGAAATGTATCGCACTTCCTGCAGTATACGGTCCCTTGGTGGTGTAGAAAAGTGAGCTATGTCAACGCAATCTTAAGATGCGGCCGTTTATGTAAAGAAAATTTACGCGAAAGGTCAAAAAATGGCTCTAAGAACTATGCCACCAAACTGCTTAGGTCGTCAGTTCCCTAGATCTAGAACTACTTCAACCTACCTAACCTGACACACATCCATGCCCGGGGAAGGATTCGGACCGACGGCGCAAGCAGCCGCGCGGTCCGCGATATGACGCCGTTGCACGCACGGCTAACCCGCGTCGGCAAACTGTTAATATCATATGGTGTTGCTAAAAAGTTATTCACTTCTGGTGAATGATTTTCAGCGCAGTCCATTTAAGAAAGAATAACTTAAATGTATTTGATGTTGCGGAAGAGGAAGGAGGCCTAATTCATTTCCCCTTGTCTTTATTCATGATGTTAGATTCGCAATCTGAGCATACATACTATCCATAACCACACTTTAGATCCACGTCATAGTCACAGATATGCGAATACAACACATTGGCTTATACTTGAAGTATTTCGTTTCCCACGACGACGATGCTGTGGCGTCTTCGAAGCGCATCAGCTGAGCGAACTTGCATAGTATGTTGGTAGCACTTCGTCGCCTTGACTGTTAAGCTGTGTAGCAGACTTTAAAGCTGTGAGGAGCGGCATAACGAAAAGGCGAGGGATCTCGCTCGTTTCGTCCACGACTGCACATACTTTGAATCTGTATGCTGTGTGTCCATGTTAGTCGAAAGCACGTGGCGGGAAATAATCCTTGCGCAATGCCAGCTGCCTAAGCATGCACGTAGACGGACGAGTGGGACACGAAAACAACAGGTCGGTGCGCGCAATTTGCTAAAACAAGAACGAGTGATTCCAAGGCGCTCGCTCCAGAATTAGGCTTCACCTGTTGCCTCAGCACGCTGGCTATACCCGTGCGTTCATTGTGCGAACGACCGCACGCAGCGAAAATGCCGACTCTGGTCGCACCTCAGCGTCTTGAGACTCAGCTACTAACCAAAACGCACCAACCAAACTTATGTCACTAAGAGACCCAGATTGGTGGAGCAGTAGTTAAGCGATAGGACTCGCATTCCGGAAGACGGCACTTCAAACGCCGCTCCGGCCATCCAGTTGTTACGTTTCACTTCATTTACCTAAATCAATCACAACAAACACAGTAGTCGTTGCTCTATATATACACTCGGAATAATTGGAATGGAACGGAAACCGGGAGATGTGATGCATGTGATGTATACGTAGATACAAATAGATGATTGCAGAGTCAAATGAAAACCTTAAATTTTTAATAACAAATCGAAATTTCGCGCCGTTATCCTGTAAGTTGGTACGCGTGCTACAAACAGTGTGCAGAATGGCCTGTAGGTGGCAGCAGAGTGCAGATGCACACATACCGTTGCAGTATTAGTATAAAGATGGCCGCCCCACTTGCGACTTGCACCAGGGAAGAACAGCGTTCTGTTATTCGGTTTTTGCGTAGTGAAGGTGTGAAACCTATTGAAATTCATTGACGAATGAAGGTTCAGTACGATGATGCATGTTTGTCACAGCTGCAAGTCTACGAATGGAGTAGGAAGTTCGCAAATGGTGTGACTTCAGTGGAAGATGCTCCTCGTTCAGGTCAGGCACAACGAGTTGTGACTCCACAGAACATTGCAGCAGTTGAATCCATAGTGACGGAAAACCGCCGAGTGACAGTGAATGACACTGCAGCATGTTTACAGATTAGTCATGGGTCAGCACACCACATTGTGCATGATGTGCTCTAGTTTCACAAAGTGTCTGCAAGATGGGTGCCACGGCATCTGACTCCTGAAATGAGAGAACGACGTGTTGATGCTTGTGAAGAACTTCTCCGGCTCTTTGAACGAGAAGGTGATGGCTTCCTTGCAAGAATCGTTACTGGGGACGAAACCTGGGTTCACTTCCACCAACCGGAAACGGAAATCCACCATACTCACCAGACCTTGCCCCCAAGTGATTTCCAAATGTCTGGACCACTCAAAGATGCAATGGGAGGAAAGAAGTTCCGCTCTCATGAAGAGGTACGCCACGCAGTGCATGAGTGGTTGCGTGGACTAACAAAAGAATTTTTTTCTAAAGGTATTTATGCACTTTGTAAGCGCTGGAGGACTTGCATTGAGCGTGGGGGAGATTATGTTGAAAAGTGATACAGCTTTGTACCACTTCTGCTCAATAAATAATATTTTTAAAAAAATTTAAGGTTTTCATTTGACTCACCTCATAATTTCAGAAAAGTTAGGTGACTTATTCATGAAAAAAAGCTTCTCAAACTGAGCAAGTCAGTAACGCATTGGCCCTTACAAAAGCAGTTATTCGGCTTGGCATCGATTGACAGAGTTGCTGGATGTTCTCCTGAGGGATACTGAGCCAAAGTCTAACCAAATGGCGCGTTAGAACGTAAGGATCCCGCGGTGGTTGGAGAGGCCTAACCATAGCGCTCCAAACTTTCTCAACTGGGAAGACATCCGGCAACCTTTCTGGCAATGTAGGGTTTGACAAGCACGAAGACAAGCAGTAGAAACTTTCCCCACGTGCAGGTGAGCATTGCCTTGTTGAAATATATGCCCAGGATTGCTTGCCATGATGGGCAACAAAACAAGGCGTAGAATGTCGTCGACGTACCCCTATGTTGGAAGGGTACGGCGGATGACAATCAGAGGGTTCAAATGGCACCCAGACAATCACTGCTGGTGTTGGGACGTATGGTGGGCGACAGTGAGGTTGGTTTCCCACTGCTGTCCAGGGCATTTCCAGACATGTCTCCGCTGGTCATAGAGTCTGAATTGGAAGCGGCACTCATCACTGAAGACAATTGTACTCTAATCAGTGAGATTCCAGGTCGAAGACACCAGTGGACTACCAGCCTGACTCGCCCACCATATGGCCCAACAACAAGGAGTTGTGGTCTGGGGTGCCATTGCGTTTCATAGCAGGACCCCTGTTGTTGCCATCCACACCACTCACACAAAAAAGCGGTACGTCGACGATATTCTATCCCTGTTTTGTTGCCCTTCTTGGTAAGCCATCCTGGACTTACATTTCAGCAAGATAATGCCCACCCGCACAAGGCGAGAGTTTCTAATGCTTGTCTTCGTGCTTGAGAAACCCTACCTTGACAGCAAGGTCGCCAGGTCACTCCCCAATTGAGATAATGTCGGCCCGAACTCGGCGAGAGTTTATGTTGCTTGTTTCCATGCTTGCTAAACCCTAAATTTGCCAGCAAGGTCGCCGGACCTCTCCCCAATTGATAACATTTGGAGGACCGTCCAACTAGCTCGGGATTTTGAGGATCTAACGCAACAACTGGACAGAATTTGGGACGATATCTGTCAGTCAGTGCCAAGCGTAATAACTGCTTCCAGGGGTGAACATAGGTATTACTGATTTGCTCAGTTTGTGAAGCTCTTCCTTCTCTCGAATAAATCGAACACTTTTTTTTTTGAAATTGTAATAATTTGTTCCTCTGTAGATGCACATCATATACACCGATTTCCGTCCCATAATTCCCTCGTGGTGAGTCTTTTTTCTCAGAGTATATGTTCCGGGTGAACCAGAATAGCGACAAAATTTCAGAGGTTGTTCAGGGATATTTCCCAAGTATTTTCGTATTAGGGACCCGCGATCTCCGGTGGTTCGTTGCAGAGTACTGATATAATTATGCTTTATTCAGTTTGTCACCCATGTTACTTTTATCTATGGGAAAATACCTTCACAACAGTGAAAAAGTATGTAAGACGACAAAAGAAAACCTAGAGTAATGCAACAACCCTCAATCAGATGCAAAAGTAATGTAATGAAGTTGCCGCCGGTGGTAAAACATCTGAGCATGGCGTCGTTGTGCCTTTCTCCCATCACATTCAATCATCCTGTAAAGGAGTTTATTTCAGCATTTTCCATCAGTAAAACCATCCGTATTGCTATGTGCGAGGGTTGGAACTTTAATAGTGGAAATTATTTATTTACAGCTCGTACAAAATAGATACGTGTTTCAAAGTTTTACTGACCTTCAAAGTAGTCACCAGCATTGTGTATAACCCGTTGCCAGCGATGTAGAAGTCGTAGGATACTCTTAGCAAAGCCAGTTGCGTTGACAGTTCGAGCGACGCGGTCTATTGCCCGACGAATTTGTAGCAGTTCTGAAGCGAATGCCGTGAAGTCTTTCATTCAGTTTAGAAATCGAGTTGAACTTACCAGGGCTTAAGTCAGGGGAGTGCTGTAGGTGGCATAGCACTTAGCAGCCCCATCAGTCAAACAACTCAGTAACAGCTTGCACTGTACGTGCTTGTGTGTTGTCCTGCAAAATGATGGTCAGGTCCTGCAGAAAGTGTCACCACTTCTGTTTCTATGCTGTTCATTTTTGGAACACAACCTACAACCAGCTTAGAGACAGAAGTGATGACACTTTCTGCAGGACCTGACCATCATTTTGCAGGACAATGATCAAGCACGTACAGTGCAAGCTGTTACTGAGTTGTTTGACTGATGGGCCTGCTAAGTGCTATACCACCGACTGCACTCCCAAGACTTAAGCCCTCGTGCGTTAAATTCGATTTCTAAACTGAAGGAAAGACCTCACGGCATTCGCTTCAGAACTGCTAGAAATTCGTTGAGCAATAGACCGCGCCGCTCGAACTGTCAACACAACTGGCACTGCTATGAGTATCCTACGACATCCACATCGCTTGCAACGGGTTATACACAACGCTGGTGACTACTTTGAAGGTCAGTGAAACTTTGAAACACGTATCTGTTTTGTACGAGCTGTAAATAAATAGTTGCCACTATTAAAGTTCCAATCCTCGTATCACTCTTAATGAACAACTAACTAAGCCAAAAAAAAAACAAGACAGAACTGAGCAGTAATGAATGCAATGTCGAGGTCGAAAAGTAAAGTGGGCTTTACTAATGTTATCAAGTGCCGTGAATGAACGGAACAAGTGTTTCCAAACAAGACGCACAGTGCATACCGCCGACATTTAGAGTGTTACGCACATATTCTTTTCTTACTGTACTGTAATATAGGTACAAAAATAAATGAGGACAACAAATCAGTTGAAATGAAATTACTCTGTAACCAGCTGCCGTAGACAACTGGTCCCTTGTAACAAAGTACTCTGTAAATAGCCCTGTGGACAGTCTCTTAAATTTTGTAGATACAGAAAATATAGCCTCAGAAAACTACACGTGAGAAAAATTTAGAAGTATGTATATCAAGCAATTAATTTAAGAACTATAATGCAACATAATTTACAAAATATAAAATCGCTGTGTATTTCACTGAGCACTACGACTGTGGACACAGGTCTGCGAACCATGGCTCTGCGAGCGTGGAAATGCGGGGACTGCTGTTTCTTTCAGCAGTTTCCTCCCACGTTCGGGAAAGTTAATTCTTACGTTATTTATCTGCTTTTTATGGTCCCGTACGGCAGTCGGTAAAAACAATGTTGTCCGTCCGTCTGTCAGTCTGTATGTCCGACTGTTAAAAATCCTTTTTCTCAAGAACGGGTAGATGTGTTGTTGTTGTGGTCTGCAGTCCTGAGACTGGTTTGATGCAGCTCTCCATGCTACTCTATCCTGTGCAAGCTTTTTCATCTCCCAGTACCTACTGCAACCTACATCCTTCTGAATCTGCTTAGTGTATTCATCTCTTGGTCTCCCTCTACGATTTTTACCCTCCACGCTGCCCTCCAATACTAAATTGGTGATCCCTTGATGCCTCAGAACATGTCCTACCAACCGATCCCTTCTTCTGGTCAAGTTGTGCCACAAACTTCTCTTCTCCCCAATCCTATTCAGTACTTCCTCATTAGTTATGTGCTCTACCCATCTAATCTTCAGCATTCTTCTGTAGCACCACATTTCGAAAGCTTCTATTCTCTTCTTGTCCAAACTACTTATCGTCCATGTTTCACTTCCGTACATGGCTACACTCCATACAAATACTTTCAGAAATGACTTCCTGTTAACAAATTTCTCTTTTTCAGAAACGCTTTCCTTGCCATTGCCAGTCTACATTTTATATCCTCTCTACTTCGACCATCATCAGTTATTTTGCTCCCCAAATAGCAAAACTCCTTTACTACTTTAAGTGTCTCATTTCCTAATCTAATTCCCTCAGCATCACCCGACTTAATTTGACTACATTCCATTATCCTTGTTTTGCTTCTGTTGATGTTCATCTTATATCCTCCTTTCAAGACACTGTCCATTCCATTCAACTGCTCTTCCAAGTCCTTTGCCGTCTCTGACAGAATTACAATGTCATCGGCGAACCTCAACATTTTTATTTCTCCTCCATGAATTTTAATACCTACTCCGAATTTTTCTTTTGTTTCCTTTACTGCTTGCTCAATATACAGATTGAATGACATCGGGGAGAGGCTACAACCCTGTCTTACTCCCTTCCCAACCACTGCTTCCCTTTCATGTCCCTCGACTCTTTTAACTGCCATCTGGTTTCTGTACAAATTGTAAATAGCCTTTCGCTCCCTGTATTTTACCCCTGCCACCTTTAGAATTTGAAAGAGAGTATTCCAGTCAACATTGTCAAAAGCTTTCTCTAAGTCTACAAATGCTAGAAACGTAGGTTTGCCTTTCCTTAACCTTTCTTCTAAGATAAGTCGTAAGGTCAGTATTGCCTCACGTGTTCCAGTGTTTCTACGGAATCCAAACTGATCTTCCCCGAGGTTGGCTTCTACTAGTTTTTCCATCCGTCTGTAAAGAATTCGAGTTAGTATTTTGCAGCTGTGACTTATTAAATTGATTGTTCGGTTATTTTCACATCTGTCAACACCTGCTTTCTTTGGGATTGGAATTATTATACTCTTCTTGAAGTCTGAGGTTATTTCGCCTGTCTCATACATCTTACTCACCAGATGGTAGAGTTTTGTCAGGACTGGCTCTCCCAAGGCTGTCAGTAGTTCCAATGGAATGTTGTCTACTCTGGGGGCCTTGTTTCGACTCAGGTCTTTCAGTGCTCTGTCAAACTCTTCACACAGTATCATATCTCCCATTTCATCTTCATCTATATCCTCTTCCATTTCCATAATATTGTCCGCAAGTACATCGCCCTTGTATAGACCCGCTATATAATCCCACCCTTGTGCTTTCCCTTCACTGCTTAGAACTGGGTTTCCGTCTGAGGTCTTGATATTCATACAAGTGGTTCTCTTTTCTCCAAAAGTCTCTTTAATTTTCCTGTAGGCAGTATCCATCTTACCCCTAGTGAGATAAGCCTCTACATCCTTACATTTGTCCTCTAGCCATCCCTGCTTAGCCATTTTGCACTTCCTGTCGATCTCATTTTTGAGACGTTTGTATTCCTTTTTGCCTGCTTCATTTACTGCATTTTTATATTTTCTCCTTTCATCAATTAAATTCAATATTTCTTCTGTTACCCAATGATTTCTACTAGCCCTCGTCTTTTTACCTACGTGATCCTCTGCTGCCTTCACTACTTCATCCCTCAGAGCTACCCATTCGTTTTCTACTGTATTTCTTTCACCCATTCCTGTCAATTGTTCCCTTATGCTTTCCCTGAAACTCTGTACAACCTCTGGTTCGTGAAATTTTTCCAGGTCCCATCTCCTTAAATTCCCACCTTTTTGCAGTTTCTTCAGTTTTAACCTACAGCTCATGACCAATAGATTGTGGTCAGAGTCCACATCTGCCCCTTGAAATGTCTTACAGTTTAAAACCTGGTTCCTAAATCTCTGTCTTACCATTATATAATCTATCTGATACCCTTTTAGTATCTCCTGGGTTCTTCCATGTATACAACCTTCTTTCATGATTCTTAAACCAAGTGTTAGCTACGATTAAGTTATGCTCTGCGCAAAATTCTACCAGGCAGCTTCCTCTTTCATTTTTTAGCCCCAGTCCATATTCACCTACTATGTATCCTTCTCTCCCTTTTCCTAGTCTCGAACTCCAGTCACCCATGACTATTAAATTTTCGTCTCCCCTCACTACCTGAATAATTTCCTTTATCTCATCATACATTTCATCAATTTCTTCGCCATCTGCAGAGCTAGTTGGCATATAAACTTGTACTACTGTAGTAGGCGTAGGCTTCGTGTCTATCTTGGCCACAATAATGCGTTCACTATGCTGTTTGTAGTAGCTTACCCGTACTCCAATTTTTGATTCATTATTAAACCTACTGCTGCATTACCCCTATTTGATTTTGTATTTATAACCCTGTATTCACTTGACCAAAAGTCTTGTTCCTCCTACCACCGAACTTCACTAATTCCCACTGTATCTAACTTTAACCTATCCATTTCCCTTTTTAAATTTTCTAACCTACTTGCCCGGTTGAGGGATCTGACATACCACACTCCGATCCGTAGAACGCCAGTTTTCTTTCTCCTGATAACGACGTCCTCCTGAGTAGTCCCTGCCCGGAGATCCGAATGGGGGACTATTTTACCTCTGGAATAATTTACCCAAGAGGATGCCATCATCATTTAACCATACAGTAAAGCTGCATGCCCTCGGAGCAATACTTAGCAAATCCTGTCTCGTGCGGCTCATACAGCTAAGAGTGCGAGGATTCTGCCCTCGACCGTGAGGCCATAAAAGATCCGAGGAAGGACGTAAGAAACGTTTCAGAATCAGTGATCGGAAGCTGGACGTCGTCTTCCTAGGAGTCATCCACCCTGGGACGGGAGCAATTAGCGCTATCTGTCGGCAGGGAAGCACCCGCTGTCGCTGTGTCTGGCAGCACGTAGACATCAGCACCAGCTGGGGCTCTGCTCTCGATACCCCTGCTATGTTGATTCCGCGCCCGGGAAGCCTCGTTAACACCTTGCTGCCTTCTCAGAACGGAAGAGGACTCTGTGTCGCGTGGCACGTACACACCCCAAGGGGATCGCTGGGTTATAAGGGACACTTACGATTCCGCAGTTGTTAATCTACATCTAAATGATTACTCTGTAATTCACACTTTAGTAGATAGTGTCGGAAGTTCCATGCGGCTTTTCGCGGATGATGCTGTAGTATACAGAGAAGTTGCAGCATTAGAAAACTGTAGCGAAATGCAGGAAGATCTGCAGCGGATAGGCACTTGGTGCAGGGAGTGGCAACTGACCCTTAACACAGACAAATGTAATGTATTGCAAATACATAGAAAGAAGGATCCTTTATTGTATGATTATATGATAGCGGAACAAACACTGGTAGCAGTTACTTCTGTAAAATATCTGGGAGTATGCGTGCAGAACGATTTGAAGTGGAATGATCATATAAAATTAATTGTTGGTAAGACGGGGACCAGGTTGAGATTCATTGGGAGAGTCCTTAGAAAATGTAGTCCATCAACAAAGGAGGTGGCTTACAAAACACTCGTTCGACCTATACTTGAGAATTGCTCATCAGTGTGGGATCCGTACCAGATCGGTTTGACGGAGGAGATAGAGAAGATCCAAAGAAGAGCGGCGCGTTTCGTCACAGGGTTATTTGGTAAGCGTGATAGCGTTACGGAGATGTTTAATAAACTCAAGTGGCAGACTCTGCAAGAGAGGCGCTCTGCATCGCGGTGTAGCTTGCTCGCCAGGTTTCGAGAGGGTGCGTTTCTGGATGAGGTATCGAATATATTGCTTCCCCCTACTTGTACCTCCCGAGGAGATCACGAATGTAAAATTAGAGAGATTAGAGCGCGCACGGAGGCTTTCAGACAGTCGTTCTTCCCGCGAACCATACGCGACTGGAACAGGAAAGGGAGGTAATGACAGTGGCACGTAAAGTGCCCTCCGCCACACACCGTTGGGTGGCTTGCGGAATATAAATGTAGATGTAGATGTAGATGAAGAGGGTTCATCGAACCATCTTCAAGCTCTTCCTCTGCCGTTCCGCTCTCGACGAGGGCGTGGGAAAAACGAACACTTACATCTTTCCGAGCGAGCTCTCAGTTCTCTTATTTTATTATCGTCATAATTTCTCCCTGTGTAAATGGGCGCCAATGAAATATTCTCACACTCTTAGGAGAAAGTTAGTGATTGAAAGTTCATGAGAAGGTCCTGCCGCAGCGAGAAACGCCTTTGTTTTAATGACTGTCACCGCAATTCGAGTATCATATCCTTGGCACTTTCCCCCTATTTCACAATAATATAAAACGAGCTGCCCTTCTTTTTCTTTTAACCTTCTCGGTGTCTTCCGTCAGTCTCATCTGATGCAGACGCCACACCGCACAGCAATACTCAATAAGAGGGTGGACAAGTGCAGGCAGTTTCTTTAGTAGACTTGTTGCATTTTCTCTAAGTATTCTGCCAATAAATTGCAGTCTTTGGTTTACTTCACTCACAACATTATGTGATCGTTCCAATTTAAGTTATTCGTAATAGTAATCTTTGGTTTGCTTTACCCACAACATTATCTACACTCATGCTCTTAAATTAATGATAATTGCGGAATGTGGTGCCACACAACGTAGCACTACACAAAACTGGCGCTACTAGCTTAGGCACATAGGGAACACACACGACACAGATCTCTAAGTCCACGGTGATAAGTTGAGAAAACCGTCATGAAACACACGTGCTACAAAACGCCACTGTTTCCTGCGCATGTACCCCGACATCAATATGGGATATGATCACCATGCACACGTCCACAGGCCGCACAACGGGTTGGCATACTCTGGATCAGGTGGTCGAGCAGCTGCTGGGGTATACCATCCCATTCTTGCACCAGTGATGTCTGAGCTCCTGAAGTGTCGTAGACGTCCAGCGATACTTCGACCGAGAGCATCCCAGACGTGCTAGATGGGGTTTAGGACTGGAGAACAGGCATGCCACTCCATTCGCCTGATATCTTCTGTTTCAAGGTACTCCTCCACGATGGCAGCTCGGTGGGGACGTGCGTTATCATCCATCAGGAGTAAGGTGGGACCCATTGCACCCCTGAAAAGGCGGACATACTGGTGCAAAATGACGTCCCGATACACCTGACCTGTTACAGTTCCTTTGTCAAAGACATGCAAGAGTGTACGTACACCAATCATAATCCCACCCCACACGATCAAACCACGACCTCCATACAGGGGTTGGTATCTGGTTCCTGGTCCACGTCAGATGAAAACCCGGTGAGAATCACTGTTCAGACTATACCTGGACTCGTCCTTGAAAATAACCTGGGACCACTGTTCCAATGACCATGTACTGTGTTCTTGACACCAGGCTTTACGGGGTCTCCTGTGACCAGGGGTCAGTGGAATGCACCTTGCAGGTCTCTGGGCGAATAAACCATGTCTGTTCAGTCGTCTGTAGACTGTTTGTCTGGAGACAACTGTTCCAGTGGCTGCGGTAAGGTCCCGAGCAAGGATACTTGCAGTACTCTGATGCCGTCTGCGGGTGAGATATTGGTCTTCTTGTGGTGTTGTACACTGTGGACGTCCCGCACTGTAGCGCCTGGACACGTTTCCTGTCTGCTGGAATCGTTGCCATAATCTTGAGATCACACTTTGTGGAACACGGAGGGCCCGTGCTACGACCTGCTGTGTTCGAGCAGCTCCAGTCGCCCTAGTGTTCTACCCCTCATAACGTCATCAATATGTGTTCTTTGTGCCATTTTCAACACTCAGTCACCATTAGCACGTCTGAAAACGTCTGCACACTTACTTGCTGCGCCGCACTCTGACATGCACCATCACACCTCTGCGTGTGTGGACTGCTGTCAGCGCCACCGTGTGACGACCGCAGGTCAAATGCACCGAATGGTCGTCATACCCCGAGGTGATTTAAACCCGCAAACCGCCCAACAGAGCGTTGTTTCACCATGTATCAACATTATGCTTAAGTTATGAGCATGAGTGTACGTGAATGTTCCTGTTTATGTTATTCGTAATTGTAATACCTAAGTAGCTGAATTTACAGCCTTCAGATTGGTGTGGCTTACTGTGCAACCGAAATTTAACGGATTCCTTTTAGTACTCATGCGGATGACTTCACATTCTGCATTACTGAGAGTCAATTGGCACCTTTCGCACCATACAGATATCTTGTCTAATTTTGATATTGGTTTTGATCATCTGAGGACTTTACAATTAGGTATGCAAACAATCAATATGACTGATCAGATTGTCTCCTAAATCATTTATGTAGATCAGGAACAGCACAGGGCCTATAACACTTCCTTGGGGAACACCAAATATCATTTCCATTTTACTCGATGACTTTCCGTTAATTAATACGAACTGTGACCTTTCTGATAGGAAATCACGAATCCATTCGCATAACTGAGACGATACACAGTAGGCACGCAATTTGACTAGAAGTCGTGAGGAACGGCGTCATAACTTCATGAGAGTAAAGAGCTAGTTGCGTTTCACAAGAACGATTTTTTCTGAATCGGAACTGATTATTTGTTCGTGGTAATTCGTAATGTTCGAACACAGTATATACATTCCAAAATCCTACTGCAAATCTGCTTAAGTTATATGGGTCTGTAATTCAGCTGATTACTTCTGTTCCCTTTCTTGGATACTGGTGTGACTTGTGCAACATTCTAGTCATTAGTCATGGATCTTTCGTGGAGCGAGCGGTTGTATACGATTGTTAAGAGCGGAGCTATTATATCAGCATACTCTGAAAGGAATTTAATTGGTATACTAACCTGGACCGGAGGACAGTTTGTCTTCATTAGGTGATTTAAGCTGGTTTCATACACCGAGGATGTCCACTTCTAAGTTACTCATGTTGGCAGTTGTTCTGGATTCGATTTCTGGAATATTTACTTCGTCTTCTTTGTTGAAGGAATTTCGGAAAATCGTATTTAATAACTCTGCTTTAGTGGCACTTTCATCAGCAACATCTCCATTGTTTGTCATATCCAAGGTGTTGATTGTGTCTTTCCGCTCTTGTACTTTACATACGAACAGAATCTCTTTGGATTTTTTTGCCAAATTTCTGGATGAAGTTTCGTCATGGGAAATATTAAAAACATCTCGCATTGAATTCCACTCTAAATACCGAGCTTCTGAAAACTGTGCCAATCTAAGGGATTCTGTGTTCTTTAGAATTTTGCATGTTTTTTTTCGTTCCTTGTGTAACGGAATATCTGAGACGAGCTGATACATGTAAATTAAATAACATGATTATATCTCTCTTTACACCAGAAGTGTACCATAAAACCTTTAAAACAAGATCATTATAATGATTGTGATAAAATACACTGGTGTGCAATGCTTAAGGATGAAAATAAGTTGCATATGATGTCACTACCAAGTAAGATAGCTCGATGAAACCTAGACCATGGATAGGAAGAATTGCTACAGTACAGTACGGAAGGTAACTGGAAGAAACACGCAGTGAGACAAACTGATGTGGCAGTTTTATTCAAGCATTGCACTGAAGTCACCGCGATCCATAATGGTCCCCTGGAGAATACAAAAGGCGGAACATCGTTCTTAATAGGATAAGTGATCACAACGGAGGGCACAATATACTCTGCGACGTGCTCCCATGCCGACGACGAGGTTGGTAACGAGTTTTTGTGGTAGGGCGTTCCATCCTCCACGAGCGCGGATGACAGTTGCCGGATGGTCGTTGATACATGTGGATTTGCTGCAGTTCGTCTTCCCACAGCATCCAGCACGTGTTCGATATATAAGTCGAAGTAACGGCGAGGGCATTTCATTCGCTGAATATCCTCTCGTTCCTAGAGCTGCTCCGCGTGCGTTGTTCCATGCGTTCGAGCATTGTCATCCATAAAAAACTGGGCACATGTGAGCAGGACTCTCGCACTTAGGTACTTATGTATACAGACGGTTCATCCATTCCGGGTATCGAGGATTTCAAAGATTTTGTTACTGGCAAGATATCGGTCCCAAGGATTTAAAGACTTTTCAGAATGTATTAATTTCAAGTTTACAGTCGGATAACAAATGACAAAAGAAATAGTTTTTCGTGTGATATTATTATAATTTACAATTTTCCGATTTTTTTCCTTTACGTTTACTCTTAAACTTTACTTTTTGCCGAATTTCACAATTCTTGGTCAACAGGAAGCCGTCAACAGGTTTTGATGATGATTTTGCAAGTATCAAATATGTGACACAAAAGGGCCGTATCTTTTGATTACATTGACTTAGGAGCTAATGTTTGAGAGGTGGCATGAGCCCCCTCTCATATTTCTATCTTACGATTTTCCTCTCTAATTGCATGCGGTGAAAAGTTGCTATTCCTTCACACGTGGGCTTCCCACGCAGCGTCTCTTGTCACCCGGGTGGTCCGGTGACAGGCGCGCTCTGCTGATCTTGAAAGGGTAAGCCGACGGGTGTGAGGGAGTCGAGTGAATGCTTTCCAGACGCCGACATTGTAGAATAGTGGCGGAGACACGCTCGGAGGGGCCTGAAGTAGCGGCTGGGCTGGAGGTTCCGTTACTTCGCAGGAACTTAGCGAAAACACTTTCTGGCGGGCTACCAGCGAGGTGTGGGAATGACTTGTACACCCAGGCAGTTTTGGCGGGCAAATTCCCGCGCTTTCTGCAAAATCGTAACTGTGATTGGCTTGCTCAGGGCATAGCTCCGTGACGTAGCAAAATCGGCGCAGAAATTGGCGCCAAGAATCTCCATTGGTGGAATGGTAGTGCTCCGGCAATAGAGTGGAATTTTCCGCCGGTTTTCGAGTTGCTGATTGGAACGGTTAACCACAGCCACTGTCGTGGGGGCGGGAATGTTCTGTGTTCGGTTTTGTACGGGTGCTCTTGTGAGGTAGTCGGCTCTCGCCTTTCAGTCGGAGTAGGTTACAAGACTGAGCTCTCGCTACTCTGGACAGCCTGCCTTCCGTTGGCTGTCTAATATACTTTTATTTGATTGTAACTGTTTAACGAAGTTGCTGAAGTTTCGACTTCAACGTAACTTTCCGAGTACAGTTGGCAATTGAGCGTTCTGCGTACAAGCGGCCTATGTTGTCTGTCTTGGGCAGTTTTGGCTAATGTTGACTGTATCGGAGTTACTGTGTGACTTTGCTTGTGAAAATCAATCACTGTACCGTCAGTGATTGTGTGGCGAGCCTTCTTTGTCTCCCTCAGAGGCGCATTTGTATTGATAGGAAGTCTTTAGTCTGGAACAACCAGACCAGGTCAATTTGTTTCGGGCTATACTCGCGACATTATCATCACCACGACGGGATGTCGAAGCAACCAGCCATCGCTTCCAGTACGCCAGATCGTGTCCTTGCAGCTAAGAAGACAGCTTGGTAATGTACGTCCGCAGCACCGGCAAAGCAGGCATTTTTGCTAGGCGATAATCAGAGCTCAGCAGAGCGCGCCTGTTCGTCTTTTCTAACTTTGTTCTATCTTGGGTGTTCATTGTCTGAGTTCTCAATAATGTAGCATCAATTAATGTTGGGTTAGATGTGTGTCTCTCTTAAGATTTGAGTTGCAAGGAATTGGCTCCACATACCACTTCGTCATAAACGTCACAATCTAGTTTAGGGACAACTTCACCTTCACAGCGTTTATTTGAGTATCCAATTTGAGCCAATTTGATGTATTGTAAATGTTTCATGTGTTTTTGTTTATTATTTTGTGTTTAGTCTTAATAAATCATATTGTTATTTTGGACAGAACTTTCATTCTGTTAATCGGTAGAGCAACCCTATCATTTCTCACTACGTTAATGAAACCTTCCTTTATTTAACTTATTTATCAAATTAAATTATTGCAGGTGCCAAACTCTTTTTCTACTCCACTTGCAGGGTTTGTTACAGTCAGTTCACGTGTCTTTTTAATCCATGTGCAGCAGCAAAAGTCGGAGTTAGAATAGGGGGGGGGGGGGGCTTAGAGCATCATTTACATATGTAGATTCTAGAAGAATTTAGTGTTAATTACACTGCTAGCCCCAGCACCTCGCACGATTATTACACCACCAAGGGACTATTGACTTAAGTATGTGATAGAAAGTTCAACTTGATGTGTCAACCCGTTTCTGAGAAAAAGGGGTTTTAAAAGGCGGGACGGACAGACAGGCAGTCTAACAAACAAATAAAAAACTAATTAGTGTTATATGAATACAAATTAACAATTTTAGGATTTTTCCTTCGGTTACAATGTGAAACCTTGTTTCTTGCCAAATTTCGGGAGTCTAGGTTAAAGGAAGTACCCTGTAGGTTCTGGCTAGCCATGCGGTCTAAGGCGGCATTGACGTCTGCAGCAATTTGCGGGAGGGTTGCACTTCTGTCACGTTGAACGATTCTCTTCAGTCGTCGTTGGTCCCGTTCTTGTAGGATCTTTTTACGGCCCCAGCTATGTCGGAGATTTGGTGTTTTACCGCATTCCTGATATTCACGGTACACTCGTGAAATAATCGTACCGATCTAACAGCTGCGCCAGACACTTGTATTATATAGGCGTTGCCGACTGCATATCTCTGTATTTGAATACGCATGCCTATACCTGTTTCTTTGGCGCTTCAGTGTACAATCGCCGTTCAACCTATTCATTTTCTATAACGCTGCACCATCTTTAGCCACTCTGCGTAGAAGTCTGCCGCCTGGGAACTGAGCCAGTTAGCAACGCAAGTCGTAAGTTCTTTGTCTGTTTGAAGTCGTCGTCCATCTAGCCACTTTTTCAACTGCAAGAAGTGGAAATGATCGCTTGGTGCAAGGTCGGGACTACACGGGGGGTGCTCAAAAAGTTCCCAACGGAAGTCTTTAATCTTCTCCTTGGTTTTGGCAGCGGTGTGTGAGGGCGTGCGTTGTGAACGAGGATTATGCCGGACGTAAGTTTCCCGCGGCGTCGATTTTAGATTGCACGCACGTCTCAATTTGATTTGCGTTCACAGTATACGTAATCTGTAATTGTTGATTCGCGGTCCATGTAATTAATCAAAACGACGCCCTTGTCGTGCCAAAAAGAAAAAAAAGGTAGCTACCATTTTTCGATTCGAGAACGTAGTCTGCTTAAACATTTTTGGTATGAGTGAACTTCAATGGCGCCATTGCATTGACGGTTGCTTAGATTCCACGTTGCTGTACGATATCTATATCTCGTCGCTCGTAACAACATGGGAAAACAAATCATCTCTCTCATGTTTATAGCGCTGCGAAAATTGTCCTGCACTACACGTTCTTTGCTCTTTGTGCTGATCAGTATGCATTTTTGGAATCCATTCCGCGTGTATCCAAGCTCTATATCAATTCCAAATAAACTTGAATTGCAATATTTTATCAATTAGAATTGTACTAATTCTAAAGTTTTAAAATGAAACACCATTTATTCATTTATTCACATTTTAACGTTTACTTCCTCACTTTTATTTTTTGAGTATTTCTTTTAATTCTGTTATTTTTCTTAGAAATGCCTGAATAGCTTATAATTAGAATACGCCACTGAAGTTGCTAATTAAATATTTTTATTTTGGGGTATATTTATAGACATACTACTTTGTAGTAAATGTGTAATGTTTTATTTAAACTACAGAAATTGACAGAAATGTTAACAGAGTTTAATCGCCAACATAGTGTGTCCCAGGAGGAACCGTCAGTATTCAGTGGTGTGACAGAAATGATCATTCGACGCAAAAAAATCTAGTAAACATGG
Organism: Schistocerca americana; assembly: GCF_021461395.2. Lineage (NCBI taxonomy): Eukaryota > Metazoa > Arthropoda > Insecta > Orthoptera > Acrididae > Schistocerca > Schistocerca americana. The sequence continues at coordinate 176,999,901 of NC_060120.1, forward strand.
CTCTAAAATGTATGCCTTAAGGGCTACGAGGTCATCTTCGTCTTCGAGACCGTGAAACAAATCTCTTGTACTGCAAGCTCTTTGCTTTCCATACTTTGAGAGATGATAGAATGGACCAAACCAAGAAAAAATTTTCAGTACACATGGGGTCTAAAGCGCATATATTAAGAACTGTAGGCGCTTGTGCTGTAGAACACTTCTCATCTACTGAAAAAGTGCTCACAGCTCTTAAGGTATTTGCTCTAGAGCCCATGTTTACGAGACACATTTTTCTTGTTTTAGTCCATATTACCTCCTTCCAGAATATGGAAAACAAAGAGCTTGCAGTAGAAGAGCTTTGTTTGACAATATTAAAGACGAAGATGACCTCGTAGCTCTTAAGGCATACATTTTAGAGTCCTTTTTTACTAGACTTTTTTTAATCGATTGATCGTTGCTGTCATATCCCTGAATATTGACCACTCCTTCTGGGACATCCTGTATAAGAAGCTGCACTACAACTTCTGGACGTCAGTAGCGGTTTTTGATTTCAAGTTTTGACGAACAGGCTATTTTTAAACTACCTCGGGTTGCTGTTGAGGAGGTTTGCAGAGACGCACGAGCGTAGGCGAAGGCTCGTTCGTCCAAGAGTAATATTACAGCCACAGATAGATCTCCTTTCCGTGCTCTCAGGGTACATTCCAATACCGTTACTTTAGGCGCGGGCAGGATCGTCATTACGGTTGTACGGACAAGGGGAATTATGTTCACAAGTTGCAGCGTTTACTAACTGATCCAGCGTAGCGCAGACTCAGTGCTGACCCGACAAAGAGGGTGGAGAGGAAGACTCCTGAACAAAAGTTGCATGTTTCAGGCTTCTATCAAAAGTCTTCTTATTTCTGCTGTCGACCTTAAAATACATACTGAGGTGGAAAAAGTCATGGGATACCTCCTAATATCGTGTCGGACGTATTTTTGCCCAACGTGGGGCAGCATCTCGACGTGGCATGTACTCAGCAAGTCGTTGGAAGTCCCCTTCAGAAATACTGAGCCATGTTGTCTCTATAGCCGTCCATAATTGCGAAAGTGTTGCCGGTGCAGGATTTTGTGCATGAACGGACCATTTGATTATGTTCCATGAATGTTCGATGGGATTCATGTCGGGGGATCTGGATGGCCAAATCATTCGCTCGAACTGTCGAGAATCTTCTTCAAACCGATAGAGAACGGTAGTGACCCTGTGATATGGCGCATTGTCATCCGTAAGCATTTCATCGTTGTTTGGGAACACGAACTCCATGAAGGGCTGCAAATGGTCTTCAAATAGCCCAACGTACCCATTCCAGTCAATTGTCGATTCAGTTGGACCAGAGGAACAAGTCCATTCGACGCAAACACAGCTCACAATACTATAGAGCCATCACCAGCTTGCACAGTGCCTTGTTGACAACTTGGGTCCGTGGCTTCGTGGGGTCTGCGCCACACTCGAACTCTATCATCACCACTTTTCAACTGAGATCGGGATTCATCCGACCAGGCCACGGTTTTCCAGTCGTCTAGGGTCCAACCGATACGGTCACGAGCCCAGGAGAGGCGCTGCAGGCGATGTCGTGCCGTTAACAAAGGCACTCGCGTCTACCGTCTCCTTCCATAGCCCAAACAACGCAGCATTTTACCGCACTGCCCTAAGGTACGTTCGTCATGCGTCCCACATTGAGTTCTGCGGTTATTTCACACAGTGTTGCTTATCTACTCGCAATGACAACTGTACGCAAACGCTGCTGCACTCGGTCGTTAAGTGAAGGCAGGCGGCCACTGCGTTGTCCGTGGTGAAAGGTAATGCCTGAAATTTGGTTTTCTCGGCACACTCTTGACACCGTAAATCTCGGAAGATTGAATTCCCTACCAATTTCCCAAATAGAATTCTGCATTCGGTTAATTCCCGTCATGCAGCAATAATCACGCTGGAAAACTTTTCAAATGAATCACTTGAGACGGCTCAGCCAGTGCACTGCCCTTTTATACCTTCTCTACGCGATACTACCGCTCCAGCATACCGCGTAGCAAAAAATCATGCTACTCAATTGAGTCCACTAGTTGACTGGTTCAAATGGCTCTGAGCACTGTGGAACTTAACATTTGAGTTCATCAGTCTCCTAGAACTTAGAACTACTTAAACCTAACTAACCTAAGGACATCACACATATCCACGCCCGAGGCAGGACTCGAACCTGCGACCGTAGCAGTCGCGCGGTTCCGGACTGAAGCGCCTAGAACCGCTCGGCCACCGTGGTCGGCAACTAGTTGGTCAGTGAGCTCATCGCATTAGGAACCTGGGTGATTTCATACTCCGAATAGAGCGATCTGGATGACTAATACTTTGATAAGTTTTTATGGCTGTCTCTTCACGTGCACCCCACTGATTCATTACGTCAACTGAAGTTGGGTTTGGTGTTGATATGTATTGACCTTTACTTAATTTTTATTCAATTACCAGTTCTGCGAGCATACAGATGGGGTTCTAATGGGGAGCCCGATGTCACCGACTGTTACGTCTTTTTGTGGGAGTCTTAGAGGAACATACTCTGGTTCAAATGGTTCAAATGGCTCTGAGCACTATGGGACTCAGCTGCTGAGGTCATTAGTCCCCTAGAACTTAGAACTAGTTAAACCTAACTAACCTAAGGACATCACAAACATCCATGCCCGAGGCAGGATTCGAACCTGCGACCGTAGCGGTCTTGCGGTTCCAGACTGCAGCGCCTTTAACCGCACGGTCACTTCGGCAGGCACGTACTCTGGAGTTGGCAACATTGAAACCTGCCTGCTTATGTAGATAATTCTTTTGTTATTTGGTCTCAAGGCAGAATCTGCACAGTTGTTTCACAATACCTGACGTTAATCCACCAAAGGATCGCTTCACTACAGAGGTGGAAAGGGGTGGCTGCATCCCCACCCTTGTTGTGTTGGTCACGAGGAAGGATAAGGGTACGGTGGGATATACTTGTATATTCAGGTATATACTTGTCATCATCCGTGCTTCATACGATGGTCTGTGGGGCCCACGTGTCTCATTCAGAGCCTGAAAGTGTGTCAGCTGAGACAGCTCACCCTGAACATACGTTTACTCAGAATGAACACAGTGCGAGAGAGACGTGACGAGCGTTGCGCTATCAGCCAACCGCGAATAGGATGAGTGATGAGACCAACTAGTGTTTTCGTCTTATGCAGGTAGTATTTTCAACTAGATGGGACGTATGTTTTTCAATCACTGTCCCTTTTAGGACCTGTAAAGGATTAACCTGGATTTAATAAGGTTCGTTTCTGTCGTATGCTCTGCAGGTGTGGCGTATCATAAATTGGTCAGACCATCAGTTCCGTGGCGGTCTGGCATATAGAGAATAAGCGTTGGTAGTTAATGGATTACGTTGGTACTTTCGATGTGATCCCAAAATCGCTCAACGAAAATCGAAGGTCTTCAACATTCATGTATAGGTCCACAGTCTCCATTACTTTTGTGAAAGAAAACACTGTCCATAGCAGGCTGCCCAGTTATATCCTTAATATGTTGTGCTATTGACACGTTTTCAAACACTTATACCTAAGTACACTCCTGGAAATTGAAATAAGAACACCGTGAATTCATTGTCCCAGGAAGGGGAAACTTTATTGACACATTCCTGGGGTCAGATACATCACATGATCACACTGACAGAACCACAGGCACATAGACACAGGCAACAGAGCATGCACAATGTCGGCACTAGTACAGTGTATATCCACCTTTCGCAGCAATGCAGGCTGCTATTCTCCCATGGAGACGATCGTAGAGATGCTGGATGTAGTCCTGTGGAACGGCTTGCCATGCCATTTCCACCTGGCGCCTCAGTTGGACCAGCGTTCGTGCTGGACGTGCAGACCGCGTGAGACGACGCTTCATCCAGTCCCAAACATGCTCAATGGGGGACAGATCCGGAGATCTTGCTGGCCAGGGTAGTTGACTTACACCTTCTAGAGCACGTTGGGTGGCACGGGATACATGCGGAAGTGCATTGTCCTGTTCAGCAAGTTCCCTTGCCGGTCTAGGAATGGTAGAACGATGGGTTCGATGACGGTTTGGATGTACCGTGCACTATTCAGTGTCCCCTCGACGATCACCAGTGGTGTATGGCCAGTGTAGGAGATCGCTCTCCACACCATGATGCCGGGTGTTGGCCCTGTGTGCCTCGGTCGTATGCAGTCCTGATTGTGGCGCTCACCTGCACGGCGCCAAACACGCATACGACCATCATTGGCACCAAGGCAGAAGCGACTCTCATCGCTGAAGACGACACGTCTCCATTCGTCCCTCCATTCACGCCTGTCGCGACACCACTGGAGGCGGGCTGCACGATGTTGGGGCGTGAGCGGAAGACGGCCTAACGGTGTGCGGGACCGTAGCCCAGCTTCATGGAGACGGTTGCGAATGGTCCTCGCCGATACCCCAGGAGCAACAGTGTCCCTAATTTGCTGGGAAGTGGCGGTGCGGTCCCCTACGGCACTGCGTAGGATCCTACGGTCTTGGCGTGCATCCGTGCGTCGCTGCGGTCCGGTCCCAGGTCGACGGGCACGTGCACCTTCCGCCGACCACTGGCGACAACATCGATGTACTGTGGAGACCTCACGCCCCACGTGTTGAGCAATTCGGCGGTACGTCCACGCGGCCTCCCGCATGCCCACTGTACGCCCTCGCTCAAAGTCCGTCAACTGCACATACGGTTCACGTCCACGCTGTCGCGGCATGCTACCAGTGTTAAAGACTGCGATGGAGCTCCGTATGCCACGGCAAACTGGCTGACACTGACGGCGGCGGTGCACAAATGCTGCGCAGCTAGCGCCATTCGACGGCCAACACCGCGATTCCTGGTGTGTCCGCTGTGCCGTCCGTGTGATCATTGCTTGTACCGCCCTCTCGCAGTGTACGGAGCAAGTATGGTGGGTCTGACACACCGGTGTCAATGTGTTCTTTTTTCCATTTCCAGGAGTGTATTATGCAATATGTCGTACGTTTTGTGGCATGCAAGCGAAAATTCATTCCATATATGAAGTCATACGTGAAATAATATTTCTACATTACAATCTAAGAACGAAAACATTGCCCTGGAAGCTTATATAACCACACCGTATGTACGTCAAAGTTCGTGGTTCACACATGAGATGGCGTGGTTATATGCCTCTAGGACGATGTTTTCGTTCTTAGATTGCAATGTAGATGAATTATGTCGCGTGCGGCTTCATGTATGGAATGACTTTTCGGTTGTATACCATGACACGTTTGCATACAGTTGTGGCGTATCATACATTGGTCAGATATCGGTATAGTGTATAGAGAATACGCTCACAAAGCCGAACAAATCTGTTGCTGCAGAACGTTGCCTTGGTACCAGTCATCCGATGGATAGTGGCAACAGAGAGTGTCTGGCGTGCACTACTCGTTACTCGTAGTTTTATTAAGGAAGCCGTTGAGACTGAACCAGAAACTGACCTAATAAATAGAAAAGGCGCTTTTTGCTCAAATTCTGTTTGGAATTCTGCTCTATCCACGGTGGAGCAACAGAGGTGGAGAGTTAGCACTACTTGTTCACCTATTATTGGTTAATGATAACGTCTGCCGTTGATCATCTTCAGTTGTGTGATGAAGCAAAATGGTCACGGAACGTGTTGTCTTTGCCGGCCGGTGTGGCCATGCGGTTCTAGGCGCTTCAGTCTGGAACCGCGTGACCGCTACGGTCGCAGGTTCGAATCCTGCCTCGGGCATGGATGTGTGTGATGTCCTTAGGTTAGTTAAGTTTAAGTAGTTCTAAGTTCTAGGGGCTGATGACCACCGATGTTAAGTCCCATAGTGCTCAGAGCCATTTGAACCATTTTTTCGTGTTGTCTTTCGGCATATACAACCTTTTGGTTTCCTGGTTGGCACATCTCCGTCCACCGGGAATTTGAGTTGCAATGCTGATGTTCACCTGTCGAGATGTCGACGGTTATGGAGGACGTTACCCGGCAGAATCCCCGTAACATATTTGAAAATTCGATACGTCGGGAGAAGCTGGAGTTTGACGGTATTGGTACTAATTACGCGCTTTACATTTACTTACGTTCAGGATCACGTGTGCCGCGCGGGATTAGCCGAGCGGTCTAGGGCGCTGCAGTCATGGACTGTGCGGCCGGTCCCGGCGGAGGTTCGAGTCCTCCCTCGGGCATGGGTATGTGTGTTTGTCCTTAGGATAATTTACGTTAAGTAATGTGTAAGCTTAGGGACTGATGACCTTAGCAGTTAAGTCCCATAAGATTTCACACACATTTGAACACTTTTTGAGGATCGCGTGCGGTAGTAATCTTCGAATTTTCCTGCATTTTTTTAGCAACTTTCTACTGCCGCGACCTCCCTGTATAAAACTGTTTCACCTGCCAACAGCCTAAGGAAATTGGAAATATTATCTACCATGTTATTTATTTATTCGTGGAACCACATAAAAAACAGAGAAAATTGCAAAATACTCACAAAAACTTAAAGTTTTAGTGATTACAAATTCTCTGTGTGTCCACCAGCAGCACCACGGACAACCTCTAAACGGCGGGTAAATTCGTCATCAGTTCTATGTAATATACACTACTGGCCATTAAAATTGCTACACCACGAAGTTGACGTGCTACTGACTTGAAATTTAATCGACAGGAAGAAGATGCTGTTATATGCAAATGATTAGCTTTTCAGAGCATTCACACAAGGTTGGCGCCGGTGGCGACACCTACAACGTGCTGGCATGAACAAAGTTTCCAACCGATTTCTCATACACAAACAGCAGTTGACCGGCGTTGCCTGGTGAAACGTTGTTGTGATGCCTCGTGTAAGGAGGAGAAATGCGTACCATAACGTTTCCGACTTTGATGAAGGTCGGATTGTAGCCTATCGCGATTGCGGTTTATCAAATGGTTCAAATGGCTCTGAGCACTATGGGACTTAACATCTGTGGTCATCAGTCCCCTAGAACTTAGAACTATTTAAACCTAACTAACCTAAGGACATCACACACATCCACGCCCGAGGCAGGATTCGAACCTGCGACCGTAGCAGCCGTGCGGTTCCGGACTGAGCGCCTAGAACCGCTAGACCACCGCGGACGGCTGCGGTTTATCGTATCGCGACATTGCTGATCGCGTTGGTCGAGATCCAGTGACTGTTACCAGAATATGGAATCGGTGGGTTCAGGAGGGTAATACGGAACGCCGAGCTGGATCCCAACGGCCTCGTATCACTAGCAGTCGAGATGACAGGCATCTTATCCGCATGGCTGTAACGGATCGTGCAGCCACGTCTCGATCCCTGACACAACAGATGGGGACGTTTGCAAGACAACAACCATCTGCACGAACAGTTCGACGACGTTTGCAGCAGCATGGACTATCAGCTCGGAGACCATGGCTGCGGTTACCCTTGACGCTGCATCACAGACAGGAGCGCCTGCGATGGTGTACTTAACGATGAACCTGGGTGCACGAATGGCAAAACGTCATTTTTTCGGATGAATCCAGGTTCTGTTTACAGCATCATGATGGTCGTATCCGTGTTTGGAGACATCGCGGTGAACGCACATTGGAAGCGTGTATTCGTCATCGCCATAATGGCGTATCACCCGGCGTGATGGTATGGGATGCCATTGGTTACACGTCTCGGTCACCTCTTGTTCGCATTGACGGCACTTTGAACAGTGGACGTTACATTTCAGATGCGTTACGACCTGTGGCTCTACCCTTCATTCGATCCCTGCGATTTCAGCAGGATAAAGCACAACCGCATGTTGCAGGTCCTGTACGGGCCTTTCTGGATACAGAAAATGTTCGACTACTGCGCTGGCCAGCACATTCTCCAGATCTCTCACCAATTGCAAACGTCTGGTCAATGGTGGCCGAGCAACTGGCTCGTCACAATACGCCAGTCACTACTCTTGATGAACTGTGGTATCGTGTTGAAGCTGCTTGGGCAGCTGTACCTGTACACGCCATCCAAGCTCTGTTTGACTCAATGCCCAGGCGTATCGAGGCCGTTATTACGGCCAGAGATGGTTGTTCAGGGTACTGATTTCTCAGGATCTATGCACCTAAATTGTGTGCAAATGTAATCACATGTCAGTTGTAGTATAATATATTTGTCCAATGAATACCCGTTTATCATCTGCATTTCTTATTGGTGTAGCAATTTTAATGGCCAGTAGTGTATCTACGCTGACAGGAACAACTGTAGCTCTCTTCTGGTCTTCAGCTCAGCTGTGTCACGAGGTAAAGGGGGTATGAAAACACTGTCCTTCAAATATCACCATAACAAAAAATTTGTATGGAGCCATGTCTGGAAATCTTGGAGGCCAGGAAAGTGGGGGCAGTGTTTCGGGAGTCCCGTGGAACCTACTGGCAGCGTGTCATTGAGGAATGGTCGTACAATATCATGCCAATGTGTTGGAATATGAACTTATTAGAGCCCTTCTGAAGTTGTGGGAAAAGCCAGTTCTGCAGCATTCGAAGATAGATATTCCAGTCACTGTGTTTTCTTCAAAAAAGGAGGATGCCACAAACTTTTTCATAAGAAATGGCACAAAAAACGCTCACCTTCGGCGAGTCTCTTTCATGCTCAACAGTTACATGGGGGTTGTAAAGCGTCGACATTCCCATGTTCTATCGGTTTACTTCAACGATAACATGAAATGTAACGTAATCACTGAAAACTAAACGTGATGAAAGTCTATCGTCTTCCATGTCTTCTTGCAGATTATTGCTAAAGTCAGCACCTTTCTTTTTGCCATCAAGCCGAAGACCTGCACTAATTGAATGGAAATACTAAGAAACCCCACTTGTCCAAAAAGTAAACTTTCAAGGACTTATAAAAAACATTACAGCTCATAAAATTATGCTGAAATTTCGGTTTTCTTCTCATTTACCATTAAAATGAAGGTAGAAAGAAGAATGTCAGTGCACTGTAGACAGTCGCGATACGTTTTCTTGACGTTTAAGATAAAGTTTATTTAGTGAATATGTGGTTTTTCTAAATGTCTTGTTGTAAATGAGCATAAATAATTACTTAACTCAAACTTTATTGCTAATATGAACAAAAATCAAGCAGATTATGCCAATTTTTCATTCTCTTTGTAATTATACTCCATACATGGTTCACTGTTTGACACATGTCGGCTAGTTGTATACATCAGTATAGAAGTTATAGATGATTTCTTCTTTTGGTAAGAATGCTAGAAATCGCCATAGATCATATATTTCCCTGTCATTTACAGGCACATGTCAATTAATCTCTCTGTTTGAAACAATGCAGACGGCATAAAATCTTTCGTACATGTGGGGTTTCTCTTAGATTTAGCTGATACAATGGCTGCATAACAACACAGAAAATGCCAGAACATAATGGGTTTCTCTACATCGTGGTTAGCCTGTATGTTTAAAGTACAGTATCATGGATAATTCAGTTTTGTCAAAAAATGGACCTGTGAGGTTTCTCAATTTTCCCATAAATTATAGTCTGCATGGTTTATGGACTAAACGTCGCCAGAAAGAATAACAAGATCGCTGCATGCACGACTTTCGTGGACTACGGCCAAAGTTTTCGAATACTGTTTAGTATTACATTAGTTACTTAGAGATGAAGATACTTGCACAAGACATAGTAGCATGGAGAGCTGCATCAAACTAGTCTCTGGACTGAAGACCACAACAACAACAACAACAACAACAATAACAACTGTGAATACTAACGGGTCTTATCACGCTTCCGTAAGGCAGTCTACAATTTAAGAAGGACGTTTTGGATTCCTCAGATGATGTCATTTTCATTTTTAACTGTAAGTGTTTTTTCGACTGTTGCATTGTTCACACTAAACTATTTCGTCAGAAGTGCAAAATCGACCTTTCCGTAAACATCCTTTCTCTTCAAATTGACGATACGAGCGAGGATTTTTTTCCGCAGAAACTCACGTTGGGCTCTAATCACTGACTCACTCTTGCTAACCTGTGGTACACAAAACATCTTCTGTGGAGCGGGTGCCAAGTTAAGTCAGACATAGCAAACACATGGCTTGGCATCTAGCAGTGATTCTCCGAAACTCTAGGTCACGCTCATTCAGTGAAAACCTGTTTCCTGTCCGGTACGGCTTTTGTTTCGTAATTATTACACTGTAAAAACAAGTCATTCTTAATGATAAGTATACTTTTAATACCACGACCACGCGGAAGATCAGTTTGGATTACGTAGAAATGTTGGAACACGTGAGGCAATACTGACCCTACGACTTATCTCAGAAGATAGGTTAAGGAAAGGCAAACCTACGTTTCTAGCATTTGTAGACTTAGAGAAAGCTTTTGACAATGTTGACTGGAATACTCTCTTTCGAATTCTGAAGGTGGCATGGGTCAAATACAGGGAGCTAAAGGCTATTTACAATTTGTACAGAAACCAGATGGCAGTTATAAAAGTCGTGGGGCACGAAAGGGAAGCAGTGGTCGAGAAGGGAGCGAGACAGGGTTGTAGCCTACCTCCGATGACATTCAATCTGTATGCTGAGCAAGCAGTTAGGGAAACAAAAGAAAAATCTGGAGCAGGAATTAAAATCCATGGAGAAGAAATAAAAACTTTGAGGTCTGCCGATGACATTGGAAAGACCTGGAAGAGCAATTGAATGGAATGGACAGTCTCTTGAAAGAAGGATATAAGATGAACATTAACAAAAGTAAAACGAGAATAATGGAATGTAGTCGAATTAAATTAGGTGATGCTGAGGGAATTAGATTAGGAAATGAGATGAGTTTTTCTATTTGGAGAGCAAAATAACTGATGATGGTCGAAGTAGAGAGGATATAAAATGCAGACTGGCAATGGCAAGGAAAAAGCTTCTGAAGAAGGGAAATTTCTAAACATCGAGTATAGATTTAAGGGTCTGGAAGTCGATTCTGAAAGTATTTGTATGGAGTGTAGACATGGACGATAAATAGTTTTGACAAGAAGAGAATAGAAAGCTTTCGAAATGTGGTGCTACAGAAGAATGCTGAAGATTAGATGGGTAGATCACGTAACTAATGAGGAGGTACTGAACAGAGTTGGGGAGAAGAGGAATTTGTGGCAAAAATTGACTAGAAGAAGGGATTGGTTGGTAGGACACGTTCTGAGGCATGAAGGTATCATCAGTTTAGTATTAGAGGCAAGTGCGGAGGGTAAAAATCGTATAGAGAGACCGAGGAATGAATACACTAAACAGATTCAGAATGGTGTAGGTTGCATTAGTTACTTAGAGATGAAGAAGCTTGCACACGACAGAGTCGCAGTGTGAGCTGCGTGAAACCAGTCTCTGGACTGAAGACCACAACAACAACAACAACAACTGTGAATAATAGCGGGTCTTATCACGCTTCCGTAAGGTAGTCTACAATTTAAGAAGGACGTTTTAGATTCCTCAAATGATGTCATTTTCACTTTTAGGTGTAGGTGTTTTTTCGACTGTTGCATTGTTCACATTTTTGCCATTTTCAAGCATAAGATATGTTAAGTAATAGAAACAGGTTAAAAGAAATTTTCTTGTAGGATTGACTTCAATTTGTATGTCAGTAAGAAATTCATTCATGTCATTAAAACAACCTATTTCTCTGACATACCACTCAGTCTGCTGCTTGAAAGTGGAGCAAATACTGAAATTGCGGTATTGAAAAAAAAAGAGATACAGCTCAAAGTGAACATGAAGTAATTTTAAATATTTATAGAAGCTGTGAGCCCATATTACAAGAAAGTGATAATATGGTTCGGTTCAGTGACATACACGTACGATGACATAAACGATCCAGTGTTCTTCCGAGTACGAAAGAGAGTTTGTAAATGTCTGAGAACGTACAGTGGATTTAAGTTGGTTCGTGAAGCATGTACCGATAGCCCAGATGGTGGTTGGTCTCCCTAAAGTGTACAGTTTTAAGCTGTCACAAAGTTCCACTAACAAGTACTCTTCGCCGTAGACTGATTCACCGTGCAATATATAATTTTACGCGGCAATAGAAAACTTCTGGTCGACGAAAATCCTCCAGCCCCTTACGTATACCAACCTGTAGAGATCGTCAAGACAAAATTGTGATTACAACAGCTCGCACAGAAACGTAGAAGCAGCCATTCTTCACAAACTGCAGCCATGATTGTAACGAGAAGAAACCATGGCGTGTGGCATGCTACTTTACTTTTTCGACTCCTGAAAATTTCGTTTTGAGTTTTTTAGCCCAACATCGGGCACAAGTGTTTCGTTCTTGTCAAGGTGTAGCTCACCTGGGCCACATTGGGAGAAGACAAGTAGTTTTTGGCCACACACAATAACAAAACCACTGAGGAAAAAAAGCAAGCTGGGATGGGGGGCCGAGGCGGTCGTACGTATACAGTCAACACATTTAAGTAATTTAGAATCTATTAATTTAGTATTCTTTATTCTAAAAAAGCAAGTTGAATTAATTTGACATTTTATAGATGAGATTTCATCAATAATTTTATACGAGTAAGTACTTTGAATTTGGGAAACTAACGTATCAATATCAGCTTCGATCGAAGTGGCTGCTATTCTCAGGGAGAAAGATGTTCACCTAAGATCTTGGTTCCGTTTTTACTCTTTGTGCTCTTTACTCCTGAAAATAATTCTTAGCCAACTTACGTTCTCCCAAACAATGACGACAAATACGGGTGAAGAAAAATTCGCGCTCTCGGACTTCGCAGCGCGATTCATCACATATTAGCAATACAAAAACGTCTCTCACAAAGTTTCGTCCTGCGCATATTTCCGGCAGTTAAAGTCCGTTAAAGAGTGGCAGTCAGGTAACACTGTAATCACATGTGCAGTAGCTACCTCTGTCGGGATAGAGGAGTAGTGCCGTGTAGTAGGTGTAGTGGTTAGTGTTATGAGATAGAACGCAGGAGGCTGAGGGTTCGATTGCAGGTCGAGGCGTATTTATTTTTATTTACTAAATGTAGTGCGCGTGGTACGGTATCTGGCGTCTTAAACGTCATACAGCGATTAAGTGGGTATTCTACAAAACATTTACTCTTACGCACTACGAACACAGAAATGGAACTACAATCCTGTTCATTTGCCAGCGTTTAAACAAGTCTTCTGCACGTCGTGAAGGTGAATTTTTTCGCACCACTGCAGCCACCAAATTCCAAACCTACTCCGCTAGTGGTCCCATCGATTAGTACCAACTATTAGTTCTGCCACTTTCAGGTCCATTAGATTTCGTTAGAGGATTGCGTCACCACTAGGGCTAGAAAATTGCTTTGCAAATAATTCCTTAACTCGGTTACCATTTCTATGTATTATCACCATGGAACCACTAATTATGCCTTTCAACGTTGAATCTGATATGTACATCCTGTTTAGTAAGCATTTACATGCATTACTATTACTACTATTGTTATTATTATTATAATCAATGGGAATGCGGAAACATTGCGTCCATTACCGTTAGGGAAACAATCTAATTTGAAAACAAACTTTTCACAAGTAGGATTTCCAGGGAAATGGCTCTGTTGGGGAAGTCAAGGTGAATGCGGAATTCACCTGACCTAAATCCCCCGGATTTCTTCCTGTGGGAACAGTTGAATGGGGACATGTATTCTACTCCGCCGACACACGTGGAAGCAGTGATAGCGCTTGTTCATGCCGCTCTTGTATGGTGTGGATGCAGCCAGTTTCCATTGACTTCAGTTCATGATTAAGTTCTTTGACAACTCAAAAAATACACACTCCAAGCTACAGAAGATACAATCCTCCACAAAAAGAAAAGCAAACAACCCTGGTGCGATGATGGATGTGATGAACTAGTGCTCAGGGACAGAGACCTGGTAGATCTGGAATGCAAGGGAAACCGATAAGAATGGAGAAGCCTTTACAGGAAACAGGAAAGCAATATCAAAAGCTCTGCAGACTGTCAGACTACAAGAACTAAATCGGACTTTAAACAAAACATCGTTAGGGACTTCTACTGAGCGTTCAAAACCGGCTTAAGAAAGTGTACGCCATCAAGTTCACAGTTTAAAGATCCAAAGACACTCAAGGCTGCATACAACAACACTGAAAACTGTAAAATACTTGCAGAATATTTCAAACAATTACACAGCTCCGACCAACCACTGGAAAATTTCAATTCTGACGATACAACATCGAGAGGACCAGATTCGAAGCCACCAACAATCAAAGGAATTAAAAGAAGGACAACTTAAAAATAAGAAAGCTTCTAGGGAAGACAACATAGTTGCAGAATTATGGAAGCACTGTAGTGACAATATGGTAGCGTGCCTATTGTAACCATATTACACGTTTTTCCTGAGGGCCAAACGTTTCTGAGACCCTTCCTCGACCCTCCCCGTCACCCTTCAATTTTGGAATTTTTTGTAATACCACCCTTTTTTGGCTACAATCAAAATATTTTATTTATTTTACACTGCAGTTTATTTCGAATCCACGCTCTGCAAACAGTCATTCAGAAAATTTGTCACACTGTTAGTATTTGTTTCGTAAATCTATTTTGCTGTGATTTGTTTGCTCTCCAGCGGGTCGTTGCTAAACTCTGTTTAAAGTTTGCAACACCACGCCTCTTTACTCTTTGTTATTGTGTTCGCTTTCGTGAAAACGCGGTAGACAAGAGAAGCTCCACAGTAACGTTTTCAGTGGACCTACATATTCTGGACTCTAGAGTGACAAGTGTATTATAAGATATACAGTATATCGTAATAGAAATCAGGATGCCAAATGGTAACTATAAGTGCGGGTTCAAAGTTAATTAAAAAATTGAGTTTCTTGTGTTCTTTAAAGAAATAAGTGCTTTAAAAAGATATACTGATGAACTGATGTTGCTGTGAAATGGTACCAATATATGAACAGTAGTGTTGATCGCACTGAATTGTTGGAAGTGGTACAGTATTATTTTTCTATACCTGCACATAATGCAGCTGTAGAGAGAACATTTTCTTTGCTAAATTTTCAGTGGACGGGTGAGTGGAATAAGCTCACTGCTGAAAATGTAAAGTTGTTGATGAGTATACTGTACAACATGAACAATGTAACATGTGTTCAGCACCATGACTTTGAAACTTCAGAGCAGACCATCGACCACATTGTACAGTAATGTCCCAAGTGATGTTCAGAGGACTCTGGCAGGACCCCATCAATGCCTCTCCAACAACAATGAAATGGATGGACTCCCCTGACGTCACTCTGTCATGTCAATTGAGGCCAGAGCTCTTGGATATTTCTTTTGTACTTTACTATGCATTTATGCTGTCAACTTTATATGTGTACCCATACGATAAATAATAGTAATAAGTACCATGAAAGAATTATCTGTAAAAAATTTCCTGAAAAAGGTCCAAGGGAATTACAAATATATGAAATAAATCACATTACCTGAATTCCTCAAGTTTTTTAACTTTAAACTACGGCAACCCTACGCATGTCTAATAAAAATAAGTCAAAACATCTTGGGAACAAATACCTTTCCAGCCGAATGGACATCCTATTTAATACATCCCCTACATAAAAAGGGAGATAAAACAGGTCTTAACAATTATAGAGTTATAGAGGAATCTCCCTCTTGTCAGAGACCTACAGAATCCTGTGAAAGGTACTATTCAGCAGATCCACAGTTAGGGGAATATCAAACAGGGTTCAGGAAGATCAGATCTTGTGTAGAACAAGTCCTAACCTTCAGTCACATCATAGAAATCAGGAAATAAGAAGCCTGAAACATGTGGCAACATTTGTAGATTTCAAAAAAGGGGACGATTCTGTTGATAGAAGAAAACTACTCAACTTTTTAAAACAGTTTGGGCCAGATAACAAAAGAAAAGAATTAATTCAAGCTACTTTAACCAATACAGCATCAAAAGTAAAATTTATGGGAATATTGATAGAAAATTTTGAAATAAAATCAGAAAAAAACAAGGAGATAGCTTGTTGCTCCTACGTTTTAATAGTACATCCTTAGTATTTATGGACTTCTCCCATTCTCTAAGCACTTTCCTTAGGAAATCTCTTTCTTTAGAAAGTGGTTAGAGAATGGGAGAAGTCCACAAATACTAAATTACGCACCGACTTTAAATTGCACAAGAACAAATCACGGAACCACAACGGCAAGCAGCAAAAGTAGAATTACAAACATCATCTGAAAAATACAGCACTTGAGAAACATCAGTAATGCACTTCAAGGGCTTAAAATAAATAACAACGCAATATCTGACGTAGACCGTTTGAAATATCTCGGAGAATCATGATGGAAAAGAAAGCGATATAGACTAGAATCCATAAAATGAAGATGGCCTCTCAGATAAGAAGAAACATCTACAATAAAAAGTTTATCTAGGAACACAAAATTGAAGTAGTAAGATCAGAAATACTCTACGCAGCAGAAACTCTTAAACTGACTGCGAGGGGAGAGTTTGCAGAAAGATACGAGGACTCAAAACAAGCAGTGAATCAGAATAAGATTAAAATCTAGTACAGAAATGTACAGGGTGTTACAAAAAGGCACGGCCAAACTTTCAGGAAACATTCCTCACACACAAATAAAGAAAAGATGTTACGTGGACATGTGTCCGGAAACGCTTAATTTCCATGTTAGAGCTCGTTTTAGTTTCGTCAGTATGTACTGTACTTTCTCGATTCACCGCCAGTTTGCCCAATTGAAGGAAGGTAATGTTGACTTCGGTGCTTGTGTTGACATGCGACTCATTGCTCTACAGTACTAGCATCAAGCATATCAGTACGTAGCATCAACAGGTTAGTGTTCATCACGAACGTGGTTTTGCAGTCAGTGCAATGTTTACAAATGCGGAGTTGTCAGATGCCCATTTGATGTATGGATTAGCATGGGGCAATAGCCGTGGCGCGGTACGTTTGTATCGAGACAGATTTCCAGAACGAAGGTGTCCCGACAGGAAGACGTTCGAAGCAATTGATCGGCGTCTTAGGGAGCACGGAACATTCCAGCCTATGACTCGCGACTGGGGAAGACCTAGAACGACGAGGACACCTGCAATGGACGAGGCAATTGTTCTTGCAGTTGACGATAACCCTTATGTCAGCGTCAGAAAAGTTGCTGCTGTTCAAGGTAACGTTGACCACGTCACTGTATGGAGAGTGCTACGGGAGAACTAGTTGTTTCCGTACCATGTACAGCGTGTGCAGGCACTATCAGCAGCTGATTGGCCTCCACGGGTACACTTCTGCGAATGGTTCATCCGACAATGTGTCAATCCTCATTTCAGTGCAAATGTTCTCTTTACGGATGAGGCTTCATTCCAACGTGATCACAATCAACATGTGTGGGCTGACGAGAATCCGCACGCAATTGTGCAATCACGTCATCAACACAGATTTTCTGTGAACGTTTGGGCAGCCATTGTTGGTGATGTCTTGATTGGGCCATATGTTCTTCCACCTACGCTCAATGGAGCACGTTATCATGATTTCATGTGGGATACTCTACCTGTGCTGCTAGAACATGTGCCTTTACAAGTACGACACAACATGTGGTTCATGCACGATGGAGCTCCTGCACATTTCAGTCGAAATGTTCGTGCGCTTCTCAACATCAGATTCGGTGACCGATGGATTGGTAGAGGCGGACCAATTCCATGGCCTCCACGCTCTCCTGACCTCAACCCTCTTGACTTTCATGTATGGGGGTATTTGAAAGCTCTTGTCTACGCAACCCCTGTACCAAATGTAGAGACTCTTCGTGCTCGTATTGTGGACGGGTGTGATACAATACGCCATTTTCCAGGGCTGCATCAGCGCATCAGGGATTCCATGCGACTGAGGGTGGATGCATGTATCCTCGCTAACGGAGGACATTTTGAACATTTCCTGTAACAAAGTGTTTGAAGTCACGCTGGTACATTCTGTTGCTGTGTGTTTCCATTCCATGATGAATGTGATTTGAAGAGAAGTAATAAAATGAGCTCTAACATGGAAAGTAAGCGTTTCCGGACACATGTCCACATAACATATTTTCTTTCTTTCTGTGTGAGGAATTTTTCCTGAAAGTTTGGCCGTACCATTCTGTAACACCCTGTATACGAAAGTTGAAAACGTAATGAGAAAATGGAGATTACATTTCTAAGGACACATATCTAGGATTTGTAATGACAAAATAGCTAAACAATTATAAACAGAAGGTTACAGAACTGAGAGAATGGGAAGAGATATGGAAAATGTAGGAGCCGACTTGTACGCTGTGAGAAACTGAACATTTTTTAAAGAAGCAATAGAAAAGGCAAGCTTTCAGGTCATAAAATATCAACAACTGGAAGAAATCGGACACAAGAACAGAAGGGACAACATTCTCAAATAACGGAAGAAGTATGGGCCCAAACGAAGCTACAGTTGAAAGCAAAGAAGCAGAAACAATGATGATTTACAGTGCACTCTAAAAGAGTTATTCCGAAGAGAAGAAGGAGCCCTTCGTGACAAGCTTGATAGCGTTTTCCAGAAAATGTATGTAGGTGTAGAAACGCTCTTCTCGAAGAACTATGTGTGTGTGTGTGTGTGTGTGTGTGTGTGTGTTTTATCGCACGGCGACGTAAGACTGGTCTCCTGGGAAGGACAGGTGCGGTCAGCTGTTTGGAGATTGCGCAACGTGCAGACTGCTGTCTGTGGTGCCGTGAAGTGGCCAGCTGACGCAAGGAGAGTCAGCAGGGGCGCACTTCCGTTGCGTAACGCAGTCGCGCCGAATAAACGTCGAGAACGGTAGTTCTCAGACTTTCTTCCTCTGCGCCCCATACTTGAGGAAAAATAGCATCAGCCCCCTCCCCCCTACCCCCTCACAGTCTATTTTATTATTATAAGCAGTAAAGGAAACAAAAGAAAAATTCGGAGTAGGAATTAAAATCCATGGAGAAAAAATAAAAACTTTGAGGTTCGCCGTTGACATTGTAATTCTGTCAGAGACAGCAAAGGACCTGGAAGAGCAGCTGAACGGAATGGACAGTGTCTTGAAAGGAGGATATAAGATGAACATCAAAAAAAGCAAAACGAGGATAATGGAATGTAGTCGAATTAAGTTGGGTGATGCAGAGGGAATTAGATTAGGAAATGAGACTCTTAAAGTAGTAAATGAGTTTTGCTATTTGGGGAGAAAAATAACTGACGATGGTCAAAGTAGAGAGGATATAAAGTGTAGACTGGTAGTGGCAAGGAAAGCGTTTCTGAAGAAGAGAAATTTGTTAACATCGAGTATTGATTTAAGTGTCAGGAAGTCGTTTCTGAAAGTATTTGTATGGAGTGTGGCCATGTATGGAAGTCAAACGTGAACGATAAATAGTTTAGACAAGACGAGAATAGAAGCTGTCGAAATGTGGTGCTACAGAAGAATGCTGAAGATTAGATGGGTAGATCACATAACTAATGAGGAGGTATTGAATAAAATTGGAGAGTGGAGAAATTTGTGGCAGAACTTGACTAGAAGAAGGGATCGGTTGGTAGGGCATATTCTGAGGCATCAAGGGATCACCAATTTAGTATTGGAGGGCAGCGTGGAGGGTAAAAATCGCGGAGGGAGACCAAGAGATAAATACACTAAACAGATTCAGAAGGATGTAGGTTGCAGTAGGTACTGGGAGATGAAGAAGCTTGCACAAGATTGAGTAGCATGGAGAGCTGCATCAAACCAGTCTCTGGACTGAAGACCACAACAACAACAAGCAAATGTACCCATTGGAGCACGACAAGCAGGTGATTTTCAATCTTTCTTAAGGTTCTTCATATTTTCCCATTATTTTTTCACTTTTTCTCAAAGGGTCTTCTTTCTTTATTCGGTCCACTTGGGCGGCATGGTTTTGGTTCCGTCTCTGGAGTAAACTTCTACTTGTCAATTTTGCTTCTCAATGTGTCCCTGTCTGATGTGCTTGTTATGTCGATTTTCTGCTTTTGTCAAATCCTTTTTAACTTCAGATACCCAGTGTATTGATGCTTTAAATGATGTCACATAATCCAATAGACCTCTAGAAAGTCTGTTTCCATGTTATCTGTCTAGGTGTTCATAGAACTTCATTCGTCTCTTTCTTATGTCAGTTTCGATGTTTGATACCTTTTCTGTTGTCTCGATGGTTTGCAGTCTGTATCCATCTTGTGCGGATCGTTGTCCCAGAATTTTTCTAATATACTTTCTCTCTACTTTCTTAATTTCTTGTAAATCTAGTTTTCGATTCAATAAGAGTGTTTCACTTGCATATGTGACTGTCGATTTGATTACTGTATGGTAGTGACTACTTTTTAATGACTTTTGACAGCCATTTTTTGTTATACAATTTTGAACAAGTCCGGACGCTTTCTTGTTTTACTGTGATCTGTTTTTTGTGCTGTTTTTCGCAGTTCTGTTGGATCAATAATTTCACTGAGGTACTTACAGTGTTTGTTGATTTCACCAAATTCGTTCTACGTTTCGCAATATTTAATTTGGAACAGATGAATTCAGTCTTCTCGAAGGAGATTTGCAGGCCGAATTCCTCTGCAGCTTTGACGATCACGATTTGTTTTACTGCTGTTTCTTCACCGTCGGTTAGAATCACTAAGTCATACGAAATCGCTAAATATGTAACATCCAATTTTCCTTGATCTCTTCCTAGTTCAATTGGCTTCCAAAAGTTTTGTTTTCTTAGTTCCATTTCCCATTATTTCATTACATCGTCTAAAACTATGTTGAATAATAATGGCGAGATCCCATCTCCTTGTCTTACACCTGTTTTAACTAAGAATGGTTCTGAAATTTCATCTATGAATTTAGTTTTTGATTTGGTTTTTGTCAGTGTCTGTTCAATTAGATTTCGTGTCTTGGTGTCTAGACCGCGTTCTTCTAGAACACTGCATAAAGATTGCCTATGCTTTTTTTAAAGTCAACGGATGTGCAGGCTATTGGTTTCGACCCGATTACTTTAATATTCAAAATACTTTGAATATTAAAGATCTGTTCCGAGCACGAGCTATTAGGTCGAAAGCCTACTTGGTAATTTGAGGTTGCATGTTCTAGTTGCTCTTGTGCCCCCTTTAGGAGATGCGTGGATAAAATTTTATTAGTGTCGGGCTTCTGTGGTTGTTTACATCTGACGCCCTCACTTTTTGTGCAGTGGGTGAATTAGTGTACATTTCCAATCCTCTGGAATATTTTCTGTCAGCCAAATTTCTTGGCTGATTTCAGTGATTTCTTTTAAACAATTTGGACCAAGGTTCTTCAGTAGCTCAACTAAAATTTCATCTTCTCCCGATGATTTATTATTTTTGAGCTTGTTAATATGACTATAAATTTCTTCTTGAGTTGGCGGTAGTGAAGCTTCACTCGTGTGTTCTGGTTGTAATTTGGGTACTTAGTTGTGAGCAATTTAGAAGTTGTGAGAAAATTTCGCTGATTCTTGATAATTTTCTTTGTTAGTGTCAACTTCCCATTTTATTTCCTGAAACAGATGTTTCGTGGAGTGTATCCTCTGAACTGATTTGCAAACGTTTTGGAAAAGTAGTGTGCTTTGTGGTTCCTAGACTTCTTCATTGTGTTTAACTGTTCATTAAGATACGTTCTTCTAGTTCGTCGCAGTATTATAGCTGTTTTCTGACGTCGAAAAATTTCTGTTTTGTGGTTTCTAATTTGTCACAATTGTAGTTTAGGTTGTCGCATACGGGCGCTCAACAGCGAGATTATCAGCGAATTGTAGTTTAAGAAGGCTCGTTGTCTCTCTTCTACTGCGTTATCACAGTTTGAATTCCACTACGGATGTTTGGATTTTTTCTTTAATAGGATCAGTTCTCTTGCTTCCTATATAATTTTCGTTTGGACATCTCTCCAGTTGCTTGAAACATATTATTCCCACACTTTTGATTCTTGGATTTTTTTCACACCAAATTTGAGAATTTGTGCTGTTTTCTTTCGGCATTTTCTTTTTGGTGTGAATTTATTTTCGATTCTGGTAAGATAGTGGTCAGAATCTATATTTGCCCCCTGCGGACTTGAACGTTGTGTATTTCTTTTTGCAAATCAGAAGAGATCTCAACATGGTCTATTTGAAATTCACCTAGCTGAGGGAGTGGGGATCGCCACTTTGTTTTTCCTTAGTGTTCTTTCGAAGTGATGTTGACATGATTTTTTTATTAATAGAATAATGACTTTTTAAATATTTTCTTTGCCTTGTTCTTTGTTTCACCAAATTCAGTGTAGAAGGATTTTACGCAACAGAAACCAGAACTAAGTGAGTTATTATAACGATAACGCGGAAGTAATTGTTTTCTGTATTACATTAAGTGAACAATACCTGCAATTCAGAAACAACGATTATAAGACCATTAAGAATTTAAATTACAAAGTTCAATGTGATGGATTAACTTGCTTTTGAGAAGAAAGATTCTCAAGACGTGGTGTAATGAGAAACGTCCATTCGAAGTCCTTTGCTTACATTTAGCTTTGAACGATGGTTCGGCGAAATAGCTGCCAAAGTTGAAAAGCCATTCTCGCACAAGATCGTTGTTGCAAAAGGAATCAGAATCTTCGTTGCATTTTGGCTCAGCGTTGGGAAGTCTTTGGTAATATGTATCCAAAACTCCAACGAAGACACTTCATTAAATTTACTATTCAGTGAAGTATAACAATTGAGATCAATAATTTGTTCTCGCTCTTTAACACTGGTATTTAGACATGATGGTCCAGGATCATTTTTAATGAATTTTTAATTTAATTAACTTATGAAAATCGTCCGAAGTGAACTTTGAGTTTTGCAAAATAATGAAGGCGGACTTACATCTGTTGGAAGCATCGGATTATCTGTATCCAACAGTGACACTAGAGTAGGAAACATATCTAGCATGTTACTTTCTATTCAGTTTTGCCACAGCTCTAATTTCTTTCTAAGCGCTTTGACTTTTTCAACCAAAGTGGAACAGTTGCCTGATTACCTTGAAGTGTTAAGAACATTTAATTTCTGAAAAATGTCAGCGAGGTAAGCCGTTTTCAGTAGAAAACCTCCGCTGCTGAAACAGCCTTCCAGAAAGTGATTTTTTCTCCTTTAAGAAACAGAATACCTCATTCCTCATATCAGACATTCCTTTAGTACTTTACCCCTCGAAAGCCACCGAGCATTACGATAAAAAGAGCAGTTGAATGTTTTAAACACATGTCTCCTCAGACAGCACTTTAAAGGATTTGAACTTACAGATTTTGCCTTAATAATATTAGCTGCTTCAATAACCGTTTGCGGAACTTCATTAAGGGTGAGCTAAGTTATTTAGCGGCCACAGCCTCCCGATGTATCATGCAGTGAATTCTTACTCCATCAGGACCTACAGCTTTATCTTTCGCTTGCCATCCGCCATGAATCCAGAAACTGAGAGAGCTCCATCTGTGTACACTCCAATGCACCTATTCCTTAATATCCAGTTTTGATTGAAAAAGTACTGATCATGTAGAAAAAGCCTTTTAGCTGGAGCTGCTTTCAGTATCGGCTCACAGAAACGAAATTCCTGTCAAGTGATAAACTCATCAACGAAACAAACAGAAGCAATCGAATGAGCATCTCTACGAATATTCGTCCACTGAAGTGCAAAACAGTTGTTACGCAATGTATCGGATAACTTCTCCAGTAAATCATCAGAAATGTCAAAAATTGCCGGCCGTTGTGGCCAAGAGGTTCTAGGAGCTTCAGTCTGGAACCGCGTGATCGCTACGGTCGCAGGTTCGAATCCTGCCTCGGGCATGGATGTGTGTGATGTCCTTAGGTTATTTAGGTTTAAGTAGTTCTAAGTTCTAGGGAACTGATGACCTCAGGTGTTTAAGTCCCATAGTGCTCAGAGCCATTTGAACCATTTTTGTCTAAAATTCTTCTACGCACTGTGTCTTTAGTGAGAGGAACACTTTTCAGCAGTTGAGTAAATGAGTCGCTAATTAGGGTTGATACTACATCAATCGCTGCTGGTAAAACTAGATTTTCTGCACCCGTGTATGTTTTTTTTTTTTGTTTTGCATTTAGCAATCCTATGTGAAATCTGGTAACAGGGTGAAATGGTCTTAGAAGTCACCATCGACGTTTCAGCAAAGCCCTGCTGGGTAGACAATAAAACATATAGTTTCCTGACAAAAATCTTTTAGCTTTTTAGTTAATTCAGGATGTTTGGTTTCAAGATGTCTCTTTAACTTGTTAGGGTCCATCCTATCAGCAGCTAAAATGATTAAACAAATTACGCATTTTAAATGCGAACATTTTAGGTTAGCCTTTACCGTGACTGCTATTGATGTCGAATTGAACAACTAGTTTACTGTTACCAAACACTGTCTATTTATCTCCACGACGAGTTTCGAAGGTTTAAACCCCCGTCGCTAGGAGGATTTACATTTGTTAGTATGACATAAGTGTGGGTTGTTTTACGATTTTTAGAGGAACTAGTGGCGCTGTCTCCAGTGGACTCAGGTTCCTTTCACTGCCGTAACACATCACATGTAAACTTTCATATTTTGTTTATGACATAACACACACATATGTCATGTTAACAGATTTAAATCCACCTGATGATGGAGGTTTAAACCTTCGAAACGCATCTTGGAGATAAACAAACAATGACTGGTAACAGTAAACTAGCTGTTTTATTCGAAATTACACCTAGCGGAAATTTTTCACCGTTGGCTGTAGTTTTCGTGAAGTCTGGCACTAAATAGTTCTAACCATACTTTCTCGTTTCGCCTTTGGAGTATCTCCCCCTCCTCTCCCCCCCCCCCCCCCCCACGACGGTCGATGGGCCTCTGGCGTCTTCATGTTTGTCACCAAGGGCGCCCATACAATAACTGAAAGGGGGGGAGGGGGCTTCACCTGAGGTCCATCTTTGCAACCACAACACCATGAAGCGCGGTACAGATGAGCCCAACAACATGCCGAATGGACCGCTCAGGATTGGCATCACGATCTCCTCACCAATAAGTGTCGCATATGCCTTCAACTAGACAATAGTCGGTGACGTATTTAGAGGCAACCCAGTCAAGCTGAACCCCTTAGACACACGACAAGCGAGTGCAGCAAGGTGGAGGTTCCCTGCTGTTTTGGGGTGGCGTTATGTGGGGTCGACGAACGCCGCTGGTGGTCATGGAAGGAGCCGTAACGGCTGTACGGTACGTGAATGCTATCCTCCGACCGACAGTGCAACAATATTGACAGCATATTGGCGAGGCATTCGTCTTTATACGTTTTGTATTTTAATTTAAAAAACCTACCTGTTACCAACTGTTCGTCTAAAATTGTGCGGCACATGTTTGTGACTATTACAGCGCCATCTATCACAAAGTGAAAAAAGTGGTCCAACTAAAACATTCATATTTCTTTACGTACTACACGAATATGTAATAAAAAATGGGGGTTCCTATTAAAAAAACGCAGTTGATATCCGTTTGACCTATGGCAGCGCCATCAAGCGGGCCAACCATAGCGCCATCTGGTTTCCCCCTTCAAGATCAATGGACCACCCTGTATGTATAAACATCAAGAAGTCATTTCTGAAAGTATTTGTATGGAGAGTAGCTATGTATGGAAGTGAAACGAGGACGATAAATAGTTCAGACAAGAAAAGAATAGAAGTTTTTAAATGTAGTGCTACAGAAGAATGCTAAAGGTTAGGTGGGTAAACCACGAAACAAATGAGGAGGCACTGAACAGAATTAGGGGCAAGAAATTTCTGACATAATCTGATTAAAAGAAGGTGTCGGTTCATTGGACACAACAGGGATCACCAGTTTAGTATCGGAGGGAAGAGTGTGGTGTAAAAATCGTAGAGGGAGACCAAGAGATGAGTACAGTAAGCAGGTTCAAATGGTTCACATGGTTCTGAGCACTATGGGACTTAACATCTGAGGTCATCAGTCCCCTAGAACTTAGAACTACTTAAACCTAACTAACCTAAGGACATCACACACATTCATGCCCGAGGCAGGACTGGAACCTGCGACGTAGCGGTCGCGCCGTTCCAGACTGAAGCGCCTAGAACCGCTCGGCCACAGCGGCCGGCTAAGCAGGTACAAACGGACGTAAGCAGCAGTGGTTATTCGGAGATAAAGAATCTTGCGCAAGGTAGAGTAGTGTGGCGAGCTGCATCAAAGCAGCCTTCCAAGTGAAGACCACAACACGATTAGCAAATGAATTTGGTTACTTGAACACGGACTAAGTCCGAAATTGTACGATAGTACAGAAAATAAACCAAAAACTGGTAACTGTAAGCGAAATGAAGTCACAAAAAAAATGTTCTTTTTTTGAAACTTCCTGACAGATTAAAACTGTATGCCGGACCGAGACTCGAACTGGGAACTTTTGCCTTTCGCGGGCAAGTTGTCTACCATCTGAGCTACCCAAGCACGACTCACGCCCCGTCCTCTGAGCTTCAGTTCTGCCAGTACCTCGTCTCCTTCCTTCCAAACTTCACAGAAGCTCTTCTGCGAACCTTGCAGAACTAACACTCCTGGAAGAAAGGATATTGCGGAGACATCGCTTAGCCACAGCCTGGGGGATGTTTCCAGACTGTTTCCGCTGCGGAGTGAAAATCTCATTCTGGAAACATCCCCCAGGCTGTGGCTAAGTCATGTCTCCGCAATATCCTTTCTTCCAGGAGTGGTAGTTCTGCAAGGTTCACAGAAGAGCTTCTGTGAAGTTTGGAAAGTAGGAGACGAGGTACTGCCAGAATTGAAGCTGTGAGTCGTGCTTGGGTAGCTCAGATGGTAGAGCACTTGCCCACGAAAGGCAAAGGTCCCGAGTTCGAGTTTCGGTCCGGCACACAGTTTTAATCTGCCAGAAAGTTTCATATAAGCGCACATTCCGCTGCAAGGTGAAAATCTCATTCTATTTGTTATGTGTTCGTTTGAACCATAGTAGCTTTGGTAAATGCAGTACAAAGGAGGAGTCATGTCAGCGGAGAGGAAGAGAAAGAGAAAGCCATGAGTCGACATTCCTGGTGGATGACGGATGCACGTAGCTCAGCAGCAAGCATGACAATTGGAAGCTCACGAGGGACAAAGTGCATGGGTCGATCCTAACAGTAGGAGGCAGGCAGCACTTGGATCCGCGAGAAAGCGAGTTTCGGCGCTTGGGAAAGCCTTTGAGACGCGGCGAGGCTACCTGCTGGTATCTTATCACGCGCAACTGCCGGCATACCGGCGGTTGCCAAAGCGGGACATCTTCCGTACGTCTGCTCGTGCAGCCTTCATGTGTCCATACGAGAATGGCGAAATTCTTACAATTTCACTGGTTTCAACAAGTGCTGGAAAAGTCTCAAAAGTAACGATAACTCTAACAATTATTTAATTAAAAACGAATGTATAATATACCAAGTCTTAAAGCGGAATTAAGGGTATAAAATAATTTCTTCTAGCCCCACACAGATTTACGTTGACCAGCCAGAACATTTTGGCCACCCCCTACCATCCATGTAAACCCGACCACGCGATAGCAGCGTCCCATGGTGACGAATTACTGCTAGTCAGACACTCCCACGGTGCACGTACGAGAGGGGACCTAAAAGAAACCGGATTGTTGTCATAAAAAAATTTATTGATGAACCTTTTTACAAAATTACTTCATTCACCTTCAAAATACTCTCCATTACATGCGATGCACTTGTCAAGTCTCTTTTCCCACTGTTGGAAGCATGTTTGGAACTCTTTAAGTTTGATATTGTCCAGTGCCCTTTGCGAAGCTGTTTTTACCGCCTCCACATCGTCAAAAACTCCCCTTTTAGCGTTTTTTTCATTCATGGAAATAGGAAAAAGTCGCACGGGGCTAGGTCCGGCAAATACGGAGCGCGGGGAACGACAGACCACCTCTGAGATGCCAAATAGTGGGTCACTCGTAAGGCCGTGTGTGCTGGAGTGTTGTCGTGATGCCGAAACCAGTCACCTGATCGCCAAAGTTCCGGGCGTTTCCTCCTCACATCCTCTCGCAGACGCCTTGAAACATTCAAGTAAAAGTGCTGGTTAACAGTCTGGCCAGGGGGTACGAATTCCCGATGCACAATTCCACGAACATCAAAAAAGACAATGATCATCGTCTTCACATTTTTTTGGTCTGGGAGAGTTGGGAGTCCTCCACTGGCTTGACGCTTGCTTGATTTCTGGGTCACACTCGTAACACCAACTCTCATCCCCTGTAATGACTTTGTTCAAGAAGTTTGCATCACGTGCAATCTCTGTTTTCAAGTCCTGACACACATTCATGCGGATGGTTTTTTGCTCCTGTATGAGAAGGCGCGGAACAAATGTAGCAGCAACACGTCTAGTGTGCAAATCCTCACCCAAAATCCGCTGGCACGAGCTTCAACTGATTCCTGTCTCTGCTGAAATTTGGTCGATCGTTTGGCGACGATCCTCGTTGATCTATTGGCGGACCTTTTCAATGTTCTCCTCATTTCGCGATGTTGAAGGGCGTCCAGAACGAGCTTGGTCTTCAGCACCCATCTCACCACGTTTAAAGCTCCCAAAGCACTCGAAAACCTGTGTGCGGCTCATAGCGCCCTCCTGGAAAGCTTCGTGAAGCATTTAGAGTGTCTCCGTTGCAGTTTTTTAAGCGGGAAACAAAATTTCACACACGCTATTTGTCCTTTTAAAGTTGCCGTAACGACTTCGCAGAGGTAACCCGCCAACAGTCAGAGAAACACAATACCAAACTTGCACGTTCACCTCTACACTGACGCCGTCTACACAGCTATTTCATGAAGGTCTCTACTAACACCATCTAGCGTGAGAACCCTGCACTGCCGGCCGGCGTGGCCGAGCGGTTCTAGACGCTTCAGTCTGGAACCGCGCGACCGCTACGTTCGCAGGTTCGAATCCTGCCTCGGGCATGGATGTGTGTGATGTCCTTAGGTTAGTTAGGCTTAACTAATTCTAAGTTCTAAGGGACTGATGGCCTCAGATGTTAAGTCCCATAGTGCTCAGAGCCATTTTTGAACCCTGCACTACGTCTACGAGTGGCAGCGCCCTCGGAGTCCGGTTTCTTTTGGGTCCCCCCTCGTACTATCAGTGAGCGTGCTGTCCGTGTGTGGAATGGGGAAGGTGCGCGATCTATCTCAGTTTGACGATAGCAAATTGTGGTGGCCCGGAGGCACTTTTCCGTCTCTTTTGTCGACCCATTATTTTCAGTAAATTCCAGATTTCTTCGCCGCTTCGTAACTCGTTTCCCATGGCGTGTTTATGTTATGTTGTGTTATGTTAACCGGGGACCTAGAAACGACGGAGAGGCTCCGTCCCCGCAGCAGCCGCAGTGGTCCGCAACCCCACGACGACTATCTCAGTCCACTTCACCCCTCCGCCGCCCCACACCGAACCCATGGTTATTGTGCGGTTCGGCCCCGGTGGACCCTCCAGGGAACGTCTAACACCAAACGAGTGTAGCCCCTAGTTTGCGTGGTAGAGTAATGCTGGTGTACGCGTACGTGGAGAACTTGTTTGCGCAGCAATCGCCGACATAGTGTAGCTGAGGCGGAATAAGGGGAACTAGCCCGCATTCGCCGAGGCAGATGGAAAACCCCCTAAAAACCATCCACAGACTGGCCGGCTCACCGGGCCTCGACACAAATCCACCGGGCGGATTCGTGCTGGTGACCGGCGCTCCTTCCCTCACGGAAAGCAGTGATTTAGACCTCACGGCCACGTGTTTATGTTACTCATATTTTGGATCCTCCGACTTCAGGTTTCTTCCGCTATTTTTCAGATTTTATTTTGTGTGCTTTTAATATCTTCTCTTCGATAGCGATCTTTATCTTCTATAATTGTGGAAAACGCTTCAGCTGAGCCGACCGCTGTGTCCGAGCGGTTCTAGGCGCTTCAGTCCGGAACTGCGGTGCTGCTAAGGTCGCAGGTTCGAATCCTGCCTCGAGCATGGATGTGTGTGATGTCTTAGGTTAGTCAGGTTTAAGTAGTTCTAAGTTATAGGGGACTGATGACCTCAGCTGTTAAGATCCATAGTGCTCAGAGCCATTTCAACCATTTCTTTGAGCTTCAGTTGCTCCTCGCTGTCTCTTCATTAGACATA
The DNA here is from genome assembly GCF_021461395.2 of Schistocerca americana. Taxonomy (NCBI): domain Eukaryota; kingdom Metazoa; phylum Arthropoda; class Insecta; order Orthoptera; family Acrididae; genus Schistocerca; species Schistocerca americana. Next base: position 177,029,962 of record NC_060120.1, read on the forward strand.
ATCTTGCTCACGGCCATTTTCATGCACTCTTTATTCATGTTTCCTCTTCATCTTTTCTCATTTTCCGCTATTTCTGTCTGAAAAGAAGTATGAAAAAGAAAATGTTGTTGTTGTGGTCTTCAGTCCTGAGACTGGTTTGATGCAGCTCTCCATGCTACTCTATCCTGTGCAAGCTGCTTCATCTCCCAGTACGTACTGCAGCCTACATCCTTCTGAATCCGCTAAGTGTATTCATCTCTTGCTCTCACTCTACGATTTTTACCCTCCACGCTGCCCTCCAATACTAAATTGGTGATCCCTTGATGTCCTACGAACCGATCCCTTCTTTTAGTCAAGTTATGCCACAAACTCCTCTTTTCCCAGGTTCTATTCAAAACCTCCTCATTAGTTATATGATCTACCCATCTAATCTTCAGCATTCTTCTGTAGCACCACATTTCGAAAGCTTCTATTCTCTTCTTGTTCAAACTATTTATCGTCCATGTTTCACTTGCATACATGGCTACACTCCATACAAATACTTTCAGAAACGACTTCCTGACACTTAAATCTATACTCGATGTTAACAAATTTCTCTTCTTCAGAAACGCTTTCCTTGCCATTGCCAATCTAGCTTGTAAGATAAGTCGTAGGGTCGGTATTGCCTCACGTGTTCCAATATTTCTACGGAATCCAAAACTGATCTTCTCTGAGGTCGGCTTCTACCAGTTTTTCCATTCGTCTGTAAAGAATTGGCGTAAGTATTTTGCAGCTGTGACTTATTAAACTGATAGTTCGGTAATTTTCACATCTGTCAACATCTTATCTTTCGTAATTGTGGAAAACGCTTCAGCTGCCTCCTCGCGGTCTTTTCGTTAGACATAATATTGCTCACGGCCATTTTCACGCACTCTTCAGTCATGTTTCCTCTTCATCTTTTCTCATTTTCCGCCATTTCTGTTTGAAAAGAAGTATGAAAAAAATATAAATTAAAAATTGAAATTACTTTTGGCCGGTGCTGATAAACTATCGGTTTCCCGGTTGTGGACGACAAAGACGCAGTCGGATCTAGTAGTATTGTATGCTCCTTTCTTGAAATTATCATCAAACATTTGTAGGTGTCATTCCTTAAACAACAGATAACCGAAATATAGCGACAAAAGTGGCCACTTGCATTAGAAACGGCTACCACAGGTCTCAAAATACTCTCATGTTCGCACCGAGCGAGGTGGCGCAATGGTTAGCACACTGGACTCGCATTCGGGAGGACGACGGTTCAATCCCGCGTCCGGCCATCCTGATTTAGGTTTTCCGCGATTTCCCTAAATCGCTCCAGGCAAATGCCGGGATGGATCCTTTGAAAGGACTCGGCCGACTTCCTTCCCCGTCCTTCCCTAATCCGATGAGACCGATGACCTCGCTGTTTGGTCTCTTCCCCCAACCAACCCAACCCAACCCAACACTCATGTTTAGAAAAAACAGAACACCTTAAACGACTAGTGATAGGACTCCATATTCAAAGGATATGTACATTAGTATGGTCTACAGAAATGATTAGCATTTGAACCACGTCGACCAGCGGGTTCAAGGTCAACATCGATATTGCGGGGCAACACGACCTACTGGTAAAATGTGCCCACGGCTCTCGTTGTCTCTATAAGCGGAAGGTAATGAATCACTGAGACTCGAGCAGAAGTGCAGAAAGCACGAGCGAGAGTGTATGATACTGCCTACTTGCTAGAACGTCGCATAGCGGAAGCAAGTAGCATCGTGTTTTCCGCACCCCGTAGTGGCGACAGGGGCAGCGCCTGACTGAGAAAGAAGCGCCGATTGTCGTGGCAGCGCCTGCAGGAGTTGCCCATGATAACAACTTACTGTTGTTGTTGTTATCCTCCGGGGATGTTGGTGAGTGGCTCCGGAAGACACGTCGCCTGCAGGTAGGCGCTTCGGCCACCCGCGGAACTTGCAAGTTGCGTTCAGTAAGCAAGGCAACACATTTCTTTCCGAAAGCGGGTTGGTTTTATTCAGACTTCCAATACATTGTATTTAAAAAAATGGTTCAAATGGCTTTGAGCACTATGGGACTTAACATCTGAGGTCATCAGTCTCCTAGAACTTAGAACTACCTAAACCTAACTAACGGAAGGACATCACACCCATCCACGCCCGAGGCAGGATTCGAACCTGCAACCGTAGCAGTCGCGCGGTTCCAGACTGAAGCGCCTAGAACCGCTCGGCCACATCGATACACTGTATTAGTCCCCACCTTCTTGGCTACAAAAATCTATTTTTCAATGTAATCTTCTTTGAACGCGATGGCATTACGCCAGCTATATTGCCGCATGTCACTGTTCGACGTCGAAGTCAACGTCTTGTTGAGTTGATAAACTCCCCATCATCCACGTACTGCTTCCTTCGGAATGCATCCTTCATTGTGCCAAACAGATGAAGTCGGAAGATGGTCCTCCGTTGCTCTTTGTGGTCTTCTGTCTGCGGCGAGGAAACTAGTGGGCACTCACCTTTCACTACCCCAGCGGGTGGACGAGTGTGTCAGCACTACCAACGAAGACGTGCTGTTGAGCAGCGAGGTGTTTGACTGTGATACGTCGATCACCTCGAATGAGAGTGTCCGCACGTTCCAACATTACGGGAGTCACTGCTGTGTGCGGCCGGCCAGCACGTTGGAGATCGGGCAGGTTTGCGAGACCTTGTGGTGATGACAGACGCCTCGCCCATCGTTTCACCATGCTTTTGTTCACGGTCCGGTCTCCGTATAAATTCTACAATACCTGCAATGCTCTGGTTTTCCACCAAAAGAAACTCAATGACAAATGGGGCTCTGCCCCTGGACATCAAAATTAGAGAGCAGGCTGCGTGGTTCTGGGTTAAGAAAGGGAACGTCACGAAGACAGAAGAGATATTAGGCACTGGTGCTAGGGATAAGGGTGAGATTCGACAAAGGGGCGAACAATTGTGGCAAGAACTATGGGAGGCGGATGAAACAGGGTGTAGAACATTTGAATTTCTTCCAAGCATTAGGGGACGACTGAAAATGAGATACTTTGAACCCACTAAAGGACTGATCCATTTTCTCACTGGACATGGGACATACCCGACATATTTATGTCGGTTCGGGAAAAGGGCCACACCCGCGTGTGAATGTGATGAACCAGAGGGTACCCCCGATCATGTGATCTACGAGTGCCCCCTTTTCGATGATCTTTCTTCTTGTACATTACGTGACCAATTACCTGACCGTGACATATACCAACTAATAAGACGAGAAGACACTTTTCAAACTTTCAGTAAACTAGCAGATGAAGTATCACAAAAAGTGTTAAAGGAATACCTGAGGGACATAAATTAATGTAAAAAATTGAGACGTACTAAATACTGAATACGCGCCCTACTCCTATACCGCCTGCGCGTGGATAGGTGACTTTTCTCGTAGTCTGGAATCCGCCACGTACAGGACTAGGGGGAGTAGGGAACAATGTCACTACTACTAGACAAAGCACTAGATTTGACTTAGGCTGAAACTAGTTAGTAGGACTTAGATTAGGAAATTAGTATTAGGAACCTGCAGCGAATAACATTTTGGCCTGCCCAGTGTCAGGGGCACGCCCATCGGGATTAGCTCGACGAGCAGGGCCTAAAGTAGGTCGATATATTTTTCCGACACAACTGTGACGCTGCAGGCAGTACAGTTTCTAGATAAGAGATTATACACTAAATACTAATAATAAAACTTGTAGGAATTTAGTTATAGCTGTAGCTCACAAATTAATTAAACTATAATTAGCTGCATTTGATGTTTAAACAAATTAGGACCCACTAATCATTAAGGAAGTGGGTTATGTTGTATAATTATTGTTGTTGTTGTGGTCTTCAGTCCTGAGACTGGTTTGATGCAGCTCTCCATGCTACTCTATCCTGTGCAAGCTTCTTCATCTCCCAGTACCTACTGCAACCTACATCCTTCTGAATCTGCTTAGTGTATTCATCTCTTGGTCTCCCTCTACGATTTTTACCCTCCACGCTGCCCTCCAATGCTAAATTTGTGATCCCTTGATGCCTCAAAACATGTCCTACCAACCGATCCCTTCTTCTAGCCAAGTTGTGCCACAAACTTCTCTTCTCCCCAATCATATTCAATACCTCCTCATTAGTTACGTGATCTACCCACCTTATCTTCAGCATTCTTCTGTAGCACCACATTTCGAAACCTTCTATTCTCTTCTTGTCCAAACTAGTTATCGTCCATGTTTCACTTCCATACATGGCTACACTCCATACAAATACTTTCAGAAACGACTTCCTGACACTTAAATCTATACTCGACGTTAACAAATTTCTCTTCTTCAGAAACGATTTCCTTGCCATTGCCAGTCTACATTTTATATCCTCTCTACTTCGACCATCATCAGTTATTTTACTCCCTAAATAGCAAAACTCCTTTACTACTTTAAGTGTCTCATTTCCTAATCTAATTCCCTCAGCATCACCCGATTTAATTTGACTACATTCCATTATCCTCGTTTTGCTTTTGTTGATGTTCATCTTATATCCTCCTTTCAAGACACTGTCCATTCCGTTCAACTGCTCTTCCACGTCCTTTGCTGTCTCTGACAGAATTACAATGTCATCGGCGAACCTCAAAGTTTTTACTTCTTCTCCATGAATTTTAATATCTACTCCGAATTTTTCTTTTGTTTCCTTTACTGCTTGCTCAATATACAGATTGAATAACATTGGGGAGAGGCTACAACCCTGTCTCACTCCTTTCCCAACCACTGCTTCCCTTTCATGCCCCTCGACTCTTATAACTGCCATCTGGTTTCTGTACAAATTGTGAATAGCCTTTCGCTCCCTGTATTTTACCCCTGCCACCTTCAGAATTTGAAAGAGATATTCCAGTTAACATTGTCAAAAGCTTTCTCTAAGTCTACAAATGCTAGAAACGTAGGTTTGCCTTTTCTTAATCTTTCTTCTAAGATAAGTCTTAAGGTTAGTATTGCCTCACGTGTTCCAACCTTTCTACGGAATCCAAACTGATCTTCCCCGAGGTCCGCTTCTACTAGTTTTTCCATTCGTCTGTAAATAATTCGCATTAGTATTTTGCAGCTGTGACTTATTAAACTGATAGTTCGGTAATTTTCACATCTGTCAACACCTGCTTTCTTTGGGATTGGAATTATTATATTCTTCTTGAAGTCTGTTATTGTTATTGAAATATAGATTTTTTTTAAATCTCAATGACAGTTCTGATAAAGTTTCTCAATCTAGGGGAGTATGAAGGCTTAACTACGATGGGCACTCACAAAGCAGGTTGGTTTTATTCAGAATTCCAATAAATCGTATTATTCCCCACACTCCGCAACTCTGTTTTTCAACATAATCTCCGTTCGATTTGACGGCCTTATGCCATCTTACTGGGAGGGCCTGTCTTCAGTCTTAGTCAGCCTTCGACTGCTCGGTCGTGCATTAACAAATGTGTGTGAATTCCTAAGGGACCAAATTGCTGAGGTCATCGGTCCCCAGACTTAAACACTACTTAATCTAACTTAAACTAACTTATGCTAAGAGCAACACATACATCCAAGCCTGAGGGAGGACTCGAACATCTGGCGGGAAGGGCCGCGTAATCCATTACATAGTGCCATAAACCGCGCGGCCACGCCGGTGCATTAACAGCGGGAGTCACACACTGCACGACAGTCTTTCGTAATAGCTGGTCTTCTTTGCTGTTTGTTCTTTTGTCAGATTTCTTGGCAACATTTGAAGATAGCTGTAAGGTAAGTAAAACTTACGTTTACTGTATTTACGTGTTCGCTTATCATTTCTGCTCCTGTCCAGCTTATGTACGATGACAGCTGCTACACCATTCTGCCAGCTACTGTGGCCGAGCGGTTCTAGGCGCTTCAGTCCGAAACCGCGTTGGTGCTGCGGTCGCAGGTTCGAATCCTGCCTCGGGCAGTTAGGTTTAAGTAGTTGTAAGTCTAGGGGACTGATGACCTCAGAGGTTAAGTCCCATAGTGCTCAGAGCCATTTGAACCATTTGCATCATTCTTCTATCCCACATCTCCTTACCGTTGCGTACGACGTAGTGAACAACAGTGAACAGTACAGGCGAAAACTAGTAGGGGCTGTCCAACACTATGATATGCGAACAGATAGTAGGGTTCAAAATGGCTCTGAGCACTACGGGACTCAACTTCTGAGGTCATCAGCCCCCTAGAACCTAGAACTACTTAAACCTAACTAACCTAAGGACATCACACACATCCATGCCCGAGGCAGGATTCGAACCAGCGACCGTAGCGGTCGCGCGGTTACAGACTGTAGTGCCCACATAGTAGGGAGTGTCGGGTGCAGTAGTTACCTAAACATGAAAATTTTAGTGTATTGTAGGGAAAGATGGAGAACTACATGTAATAGGATAAAAGATTGCCATATGGTGTTGAAAACTAAAGCCATCTTTTCCTGATCAGACACATTTTTACTGAAATTTAATGATGGTCTGGTATTGATGGCCGGAATTCCTCGCCTGGGGAAGTTCGGCCGCCGAGTTGCAAATCTTTTCAATTGACGGCACATTGGGCGACTTGCTCGTCGATGATGATGAGGAGAACACAACACCCAGTCCCTGAGCGGAGAAAATCGCCAACCTGACCGGGAATCGAACCCGGGTCTCCTGTACGACAGTCAAACGCACTGACCATTCAGCTAAGGGGCGGACCATTTTCACTCTTTCCATTTCACTTTAATAATGCATATTAGACCACTCTTTCATTGCATATTTGGTTTCCTCGTATAGTCATAATGTAACTCATTTTATTGCTATTTTCTTTTCTAACTTTTCTTGATTGGGGTTCACAATTGCGTAATTTAAAAAAAAAAAAAAAAATGGTCTCCTTTGACTGAAAAAAAAATTCATTCCCTTCTTCGGCCATGCGGGCATTATCAAGTGGAGTACGGCGAAAATTGAGCTTCAGTGTATATCACAATTCAAAAAATAAATCTGACGTTTATATACCCTGTCAGACCATGAAATTAAGAGACTGGGTTAAAAAAATTAGAGAAAAGTTTGGATGGTTGTTTTATTGTTTCAGGTGTTCTAAATAGTTTCCCTTCACTCGCGTGCAACGCACAGAACGTTCATACAACTGTCAGAAAAATCCTTATTTGGGACGTCAACAAATTCGCGCGTCACATTGGCTTGAATGTCGGTTAGGCAATCAAAAAGTTGACGTTTCTCATTTTAATCAAGTTGCGGTAGTCATCCAGACGTCATTCGGGAGTGAAGGAGTGCGGGACGAACTTGCACACTGTTCTCTTCTCCAAAACATTCTACATTTGTTAGTTCATACTGCCACCGTGGTCACTGCCCTGACGACGCTTATACGCCAATAATAAAATCAGTCTCGGAACCTTTTGTACGGTGTATATCATCATCAAGTCCATAGGTTGAGTATTTAACAGAAATAATACTACTACTAGATTGCCTACACTACTTTTGTCCAACGTCCTCTGAAGTACTGCTGACCGGAATATAGCCCTTACTGGACGGGATTGACGGAGGACATCGAAAAAGTTTATAGAAGCGCAGCTCATTTTGTATTATCGCGAAATAGGCGAGAGAATGTCACGGGTATGATACGCAAGTTGATGTGACACTATTTAAAACAATTTCATTTTCGATCCGGCGAGATCTCACGAAATTTTAATTTCCAGCTTTTGCCCCCGAATGCGAAAATATTTTGTCGATGTCAGCCTACACTGGGAGAAATGACCATCATAATATAATAAAAGAAATCAGAGCCCGAACACAAAAACTTAGGAGTTAATTTTTTCCCATGTGCTATTCGAGAGTGGAACGGTTGAGAAATAATCTGAATATGGTTGCATGAACCCTCTGCCAAGCACTAAAGTATGAATTGCAGAGTAGTCACGTAGCTGTAGCTGTAGATGTATTAAGCAAAATATAACAATATAGGTAACAGCGTGTATAACAGACGCCGTTTTAATATGCACATACGCTAGTTATCTCCTAATGGCCGCCCCTGGTAGCTCAGTGGCGCCGGCACGGTAACTCAGCGTGTTCGGTCAGAGGGTTAGCTGCTCTCTGTAATAGAAACAACTGAGTTAATGGGTCAACGACAAACTGAAACAGGTGTCTTGCGACGTCCGCCCCGCGCAGATACAACGAACGAAAACGAACAAAATGAGAGTAAAGAAAAAATGTGGTCAGCGCGACAGAATGTCATACCTAACGGCCTGGGTCAACACCGACACAAAGGAAGGCCTCGGCGCTTGTTCGTGACGTCACGTCAGCTAGGCACGGCGAACGCCAGGTCTGTTGCAGGCAGAAACGCCTGGGCGTGCTTATCACTATAAATCTCTTATTTTTGGACAAAATGTTTGGTATTGTTTTGGATTCTGCAGTTTTATTTAAATGAAAGATTTTCTTACTATCGTAAAGCTACAAATGAAGATCATAGTTCTGTATTACTGAATCCTGTCGAAACAAACGTAGATCAATATGACAAGATGCTTTGCCCCATTGCAAGCTTCGGAAATTTTACATTCAAGTAACTATATTTACTTGATCCATTTTGTTATCGAAACTTACCCCAACCTCCTTACAATTAACTCGTTTTATTTATTTATTCATTTATTTATTTATTTTCGTTTGACATCGTCACTGGAAATGTGAACTAATTTACTTGTATAAATGTCCAACTGTTGCTAGTCATTAGATTACAGTCGTTTTCAACGAAAGGAATTCTAAACAGGAAACAAAATAGCTTCATACATCGAAAATACTGCTGAGCTTAAACTTTTTTAAACATGCACATTAGAAAAGATAAATATTCCCCTCTTGCAACTGAAAGGAGAAACTTTATAAGATGAAAAAAAATTATTTGATAAAACAAGTATCCTCTTTTGCCTCTTCTTCTGTCCCCCACCCCCTCCCCCAACGTGTACAATCGCAAGATATTTCATTAACATTCAGTGCTCCTCACTCCATAGTCAACCAAGATACCTAAAGAAGAGCACCAATATGTTCTCAGTTTCTTGTAAAAGCAACCCAGTACAAACGTAACTTCCTCAGATTTACAAATGAGGTAAAGAAGCACGATTTCTGTTGCTGCTGGACCATAAAGTTGTTTTTGTATGTCAATCCTTAAAACAGGTGGAAATTTAAGTTCAGGAGTACACTATTTGTTAATAAGTGTAATGAATTGCACAATTAATTGATTGCAGAAATCTCTCAGAACAACGTGTGTTGGTCAACTACCGCCAATAGTTTCACATTTTCCTGTGTCAGAGAGGGAGATACCACCATTATGAGTATGCCCGCGTTCGCCGTGCCTAGCTGACGTGACGTCACGAACAAGCGCCGAGGCCTTCCTTTGAGTCGGTATTGCCTGGGTTCGATTCCCGGTTGGGTCGGATATTTTTTCCGCTCAGAGACTGGGTGTTGTGTTGTCCTTATCATCATTATTTCACCACTATCGACACGCAAGTCGCCGAAGTGGCGTCAACTCGAAAGCCTTGCACCAGGCAAACGGTCTACCCGACGGCAGGCCCTAGCTACATGGCATCTCCTAATGTAGACGCATTTTTCTGGTTAAATAGTCAGCCTATGTTCTTGGTGATGATATTTATACATGTTAGACACTTTTTGAAGCTTTGGCGTATGCTGAAGCATAAGTTTTGCTGTGCTTTATTTGATAATGGCTACACGTCCGAAGTCGGAACAGTGGATTTTATGAATAAAGAGTTTTTACAGACGAAGGCAACCACGATTCTTTTATTTAAATTTTTAAAAATATTTTGGCAGGATGCAGCAAAAGCAATCAAGTTCAATTTTTGGAACGATTCCCATCTTCGCATGGTAGTGTATCCTCTCTTCACTCGTTATGGGACAGTAACTTTCCAAAATGTACATCTGCAAGCGGGAGAGGGGCTAGCCGGATCTAACACGGCTCAACGTAAGCACTTGTTTACGGTAGGTAGATCCACCTGTTGCAGGGCTGTTCGACCTTGGGGCTGGACACTCCTCTAGATTGTTGCACCATGTTTTGTCTGCACAGATCTTAGGTGTTGTGCCCTCACAGTGGTAGTCAACAAGATAAAAGGTACATGTTTCAGAAACGAGAATCAGCCTTTAGGGTTTGCGGATCCAAATTCTTGAATCTCTTTGGTTCTCGCTTCACCACGTTATCTGAAGAAAAATACGGATCATTTAGAAGTCCTGAGCAAACGAATTCTGGCAGGCTGTTAACAGCCGTGACACACGACACACTTCAGCGAGTGTGTCGTAGCATGAGAAGGCGTGTTAACTCCGGCTTGGGGGCTAATTGGGACCGATTCGAAAATTTTCTGCGACTCTTGCCGTGCATGGAAAACACGTTGGTAACTTTTTTCGTCCTCTCTTTTCATTCAGCAAAAATTGAGTGAACTTCGTCCTAACTGTACACGCTTCATTTTCTTTTTCGTCTTCTTGGGGTTGAAGCTCTTTTTTCCGTGTTTGCTTTAACAGTACGTATGTTTCTGGATAGGGTCTGCCTTTAGCAAAACACAATTTTGTTTTTTAACCCAAACATGTTTCACTGCAGTTGCAGCATCTTCAGTGGGCTTTTATTTTATGGCTGTTAAAGACAAAGAGTGTTCTTTACTGTCTGTATACATCTAACTATTAGTTTTTAAATCATAATTACAGATATTTGAAAAAACACATAAAATTATGAATTCATACCTTTTTACCACATGGTGTGGTTTTTCTGATGTGTTGTGTTTCTGCAGTGACTGTTTTGTTCCACAGTTTGTCATCTGCAACTTACATATGTTTCCTAGACAATTGTATTTCCGAAATTTCATTATTCTACATTAATTATTTTCTGGTTTTGCATTTTTCCGTCAATGTATTAACATAGCAACACAGGTTCTTCGCGCTATTACTAATGCTATGAGATGATAGACTAGTTCCCTTCGTGTTTGTGCCGTCCGTAAATTTTATGTTCTATACATTCTGATGCAGAAATACGCACGTCTTATTTGGGGGCAAATGGTGTCTGAAGTTTCAGTAAGAGATTATTGAAGACCTTAGGTCGTACTTTCTGAGTCACTAGACAACTCTTCATCTATGCTTGTTTTAGAAGTTTTGGTCCTTTGTCTAGCATTCATTTAAATATCCTTCTGCTTCATTCCACCATTCTTATTCCTCCCACTGTCCGTGAATAGCGTAGTACTGTCCATTAAAGAGCACATAGCAATAATATTTTGAGAATATATAACATATTGTCACGAGAGATGCTGCATTTTTCATTTTTCATTTTTCATTTTTACAGTCTCAATTGGAAATAGTCACAGTTGATTACGTTTCGATCACTTAATGATCATCTTTAGCTCTGTGCATAAAAATAAAACATTAATGCGTATCTCTTTAAGTAGACAACATAAATCTAAAATATTTAAAATTTAACATTCCTGAAATTGTTTAATGAGAAGTTATGAAATTTTAAAATATCTGTAAAAGAACTCAGTCGTAAGTTTTTAGGCACGTAAAATTTTAAATATTTTCAATGCATGTTATCTACTTAGATACTTAGTAGCAGATCTGAAGATGATCGGTAAGTGATCGGAACTAGCAATCATTTGCGATAATTTGCAACTGAGACTGTTAGAAATAAATATTTTTGACAATAATGTTTCCTTGCCGGTGCGAGGGAACGGGATTAGGTACTCGTAAATGTAGAGTATAATATATTCTGTCTACAGATCTTGTATCTTTACACGCCGTATGTCCAAAGGGACGAGACACTTGGTGCGGACACAGCAGATGCCAGGGCTCAGAGTTTGTTTGCACGGATCACGACAGGCTACCAAAAGCTGTCACGGACATCATGCACCAATTTGCAGGGATCTGTCTCATACTGAGTTATTGACAAAATGTGTTCATATTCGTACACAGCATCAGACTGAGAGTGTGAACAATGTGATGCGAACCACAATTCTGGTTCTCAGATCCATGAAGCTTCTCTTCCCTGTATGTCGCATTATTACAAGAGACTGTCATTATTCTTTTACTTACGTACCTTCCTGAGGGTATCTTCTTTTTAAAATCGCTATTATTGAACGGCATAGTCTTTTAATTTAATTGAAACTAAGTTCAGAAGGTAGCAACAAAAATATTGCTTTGTTCTTGAGACTCGTCGTCAGCAACGGAAAAATTGCCTCTCATGTTAGCCAACAGTGGGAACATGTTCCAGACAGGCTGGCACATTACACAAAGGTTGTTAATACGCCGTGAGGTTTCTAACCAAATCGGTTCACTCTCATGTCTTGGAAAGTAACGCATTAATTTTCTTTTAATTGTATCCACCGTATTAACTTTTTCCTCCCTTGTGGCCCGTACTTGCATTCACCACCTGTCACATTCGTTGCCACGTAGACTCTATGGCCTTGCTATTTTGCTTTCATTGGCCGTTATCTAAGGAATCGAGCCATCTGTTAAATCCTCGTATTTCTTGGACATAGCTAAATAATTAAAAGAATAATTTCTTCTTTGAAGCTTCAATAGTCTTGAAAAACTCGACTGTTTTCTTAATATGTTAAAAGAAAATAAGTAAATAAAATTTTTTGAGTAACTAAAACGTCAGTCGAAATTTATCTAGGAGTCATTCTTATTGTTTATCCTCTTGGTTCTTGTACCTGATACATATTACCCATCTTTCCCTATAGCTTATACCTATTTTGCAAATAAAATATTAGCTTTTTCGTAAATTGAAGGTTCCTGGGAACTGACTAAAAAACATAAAAAAAACCATGTTAAGGTATACAGGTAGGTCTTGTGTCAGCTGCTACCTTCACATATGTTCGGGTAGCTTGGACGTTTACGATACAAATGGCACCACAGTAACGCGAAGGCTAGCGGCTCGCATGTATTCCCTGCCTTCTACTAGCCAGATAGAAAAAAAAGTTCTATATTTTCTATCAGCTTTAATCTCACCCAGTAGCTCGTCGTTTCTGTTAGCTTCCATGTCAGAAGTCTGCTTCGGAAAGGACACGGTCGATTTCCCTCCCCATTCGGCCCCAGCACGAACTTGTGGCGTCTTTATGACCTCGTAGATGCTGCAGTAAACTCTAATCTTCCTGTTCCCTTTCTACATTCTTCCATCAATTTAACAATTCATGCACCCAAGTTGCTCACAAACTTTGTAACAGAAATATGGTGAACAGCACTGACGATTTGTTAAATGACAGTTTATCTTTAGAAAAGAAAAAGGCACCAGAGAAATATTTCTGACGTTGCGCTTGGTAATTGAGGCAAATCAAAACACCTTAAGATTTGTCAGCGTAGAAAAAGCGTTCGAAAACGTAAATTAGTGCAATATGTATATATTTTTAAAAAAGTAACCATGAGCTCTAAGGACATAGAGGTAATAAGCAATATGTACAAGAAAGAAGAGGGAAGACGAACGGAATACCGATAAATATCCATGGGTTGAAAAGTTCGTTACGCAAAGATACAATCTTTCTCCAATTCTGTTCAAAATGTGCACTAAAGAAGCAATGAAAGACAAATAAGAAACCTTCAGAAATGGGTTTAAAATTCAGGGTGAAAGGATATCGATTATGTTATTAGCTGATGAACGTGAACGTGACGAAGAATTATAGGCGTAGTTTAATGGAATGGCCTAATGGGCATAGAGTATAAATTGTGAATAAACTGAACATAGACGAAAGTAAGGAGGAATAGTAGAATTGAGATAGCGATAAATTAACATCAAAATAGCGGACTATGAACAGATAAAGTGAAGGATTTATGGTGCCTTGGAATGAAAATAGCCCATATCGAACGAAGTGAGGAGTAAATAAGAAGCAGGCAAAAAGGACATTCCTCGCTAAAAGAGATCTGTTAGTACACTACTGGCCATTAAAATTGCTACACCAAGAAGAAATGCAAATGATAAACGGGTATTCATTGGACAAATACATTATACTAGAACTGACATGTGATTTCATTTTCACGCAACTTGGGTGCATATATCATGAAAAAGCAGTACCCAGAACAACCACCTCTGGCCGTAATAACGGCCTTGATACGGCTAGGCAATGAGTCAAACAGAGCTTGGATGGCGTGTACAGGTACAGTTGCCCATGCAGCTTCAACACGATACCACAGTTCATCAAGAGTAGTGACTGGCGTATTGTGACGAGCCAGTTGCTCGGCCACCATTGACCAGACGTTTTCAATTGGTGAGAGATCTGGAGAATGTGCTGGCCAGGGCAGCAGTCGAACATTTTCGGCATCCAGAAAGGCCCGTACAGGACCTGCAACATGCGGTCGTGCATTATCCTGCTGAAATGTAGGGTTTCGCAGGGATCGAATGAAGGGTAGAGCCACGGGTCGTAACACATTTGAAATGTGACGTCCACTGTTCAAAGTGCCGTCAATGCGAATAAGAAGTGACAGAGACGTGTAACCAACGGCACCCCATACCATCACGCCGGGTGATACGCCAGTATGGCGATGACGAATACACGCTTCCAATGTGCGTTCACCGCGATGTCGCCAAACACGGATGCGACCATCATGATGCTGTAAACAGAACCTGGATTCATCCGAAAAAATGACGTTTTGCCATTCGTGCACCAAGGTTCGTCGTTGAGTACCCTATCGCAGGTGCTCCTGTCTGTGATGCAGCGTCAAGGGTAACCGCAGCCACGGTCTCCGAGCTGATAGTCCATGGTACTGCAAACGTCGTCGAACTGTTTGTGCAGATGGTTGTTGTCTTGCAAACGTCCGCATCTCTTGACTCAGGGATCGAGACGTGGCTGCACGATCCATTACAGCCATGCGGATAAGATGCCTGTCATCTCGATTGCTAGTGATACGAGGCCGTTGGGATCCACCACGGCGTTCCGTATTACCCTCCTGAACCCAACGATTCCATATTCTGCAAACAGTAATTGAACCTCGACAAACGCGAGAAGCAATGTCGCTATACGATAAACCGCAATCGCGATAGGCTACAATCTGACATTTATCAAAGTCGGAAACGTGTTGGTACGCATTTCTCCTCTTTACACGAGGCATGACAACAACGTTTCACCAGGCAACGCCTGTCAACTGCTGTTTGTGTATGAGAAATCGGTTGGAAACTTTCCTCATGTCAGCAAGTCGTAGATGTCGCCACCGGCGCCAACCTTACGTGAATGCTCTGAAAAGCTAATCATTTGCACATCACAGCATCTTCTTCCTGTCGGTTAAATTTCGCGTCTGTAGCACATCATCTTCGTGGTGTAGCAATTTTAATGGCCAGTAGTGTATTAAACATGTCTTAATCTGAGGAACAAATTTCTGAGAAAGTACTACTGGAACACGGCAGTGTGTGGAGACGAATCGCGCACTGTTGGAAAACCAGAAAGAGCAGACTCGAAGTGTTTGAGGTGAAGTGGACTGATCAGAAGAGAAATGTGGAAAGCACTGGCTAGAAGAAGGGACAGGAACATAAAGCAGGCGACCGCTTCGATGGAACCAGTCGGAAGACTGATGACACAAAAAAAAAAGAAAAGAAAAAAGTGTTGTCGTGAGGAGGAAACGGCGGCTGACTCTTATCTCTCCGCCTGTCATAAACTCAGCTTGGAGAGTGGTCGGCGTCCTGGGAAATCAGCAGCGATGGCGTTGCTCTGTTGGAGTTTCCTCTACTCCTCTACCGTGTCAGCGATTCCCCAGCGATGGGCGTGGTCCAGAACCTGTACAGGACGCTTTATGTGCGTGATGTCCTGTGAGATATTACTCCGTGAGTGGTGCCGGTTATCCTCGTAGTTCACCTTGATCGAGTGGAAAGACAAGATTGTTAATTAAATCTTACACTTTATGGCTACTGAGTGTTTCTTGTGTTAGTTAACAGGTGTTTATTTCACCAGAGCTGAATAGAGTACGGTGAACTGCTCTATGCGCACCATCATTTACAATTTTTGTGGCATAATGGCTTAGTCAAGGAAACGGAAGAAAGTTTTTGAAACACCACGTGTGTACTTCACAGTCTTACTGCACGTTAAAATTTTTTTAACTATCCACTTTGGATGTGACGCACCTTTGTAATATCTCTGAGACGAAGAAATTGCTTCGCCGCTTTTTGAAACTTGAAAACGAATGTTTGGTATAGAAGTAGCGTGTTAGTAAAGTTTAATTCGCAACTGAGACAGTGTATTACATAGAGGGTGTTTAAAAAATATGATCCGATTTCAAAAGACTACATCTTCTAAATAAGTGAAGATAGAAACTTTGGGATGGGATTTCAAATTACGTAGAGGACTATAAAGTTTTTATTTTCAGAAGAACCAGCTGATCTTAAAAGGCAGTATCTGTTACAATCGCCGCCGCGGTGGCCGAGCGGTTCTAAGCGCTTCAGTCCGGAACCGCACTGCTGCTACGGTCGCAGGTTCGAATCCTGCCTCGGGCGTGGATGTGTGTGATGTCCTTAGGTTAGCTAGGTTTAAGTAGTTCTAAGTTCTAGGGGACTGATGACCTCAGATGTTAAGTCCCATAGTGCTCAGAACCATTTGAACCATTTTGTTACATTCATACATACACAACCACGGGGACACCTTTTTTTTAATTACATTTAGGATCAAAGTATTCATCTACCTTTCACAAATGTTCAGTGTGCTATCAACTGGACGGGCGACAGGTATCAAGAAGATAGTTAAACTTGTCACATTTTTTAGTAGCGTGTCCAGAGGTAATGGTATTGTTCTGTGCCATCGCAGTTCACCTAATGCTGTATATATGGGAGGTAGATAGATGTAGATCTTTACAAATCATTACAAAAAGAGTCACATTCGATGAGACGAAGCGATGTTGGAGGCCAATGCTGTAATGCAAGATCCTTACTCGTCTTAAGACCGTTCCGTTGTTTAAGCTGCACTCTCGACTAAAATCACCCAGCACAGGTGTTACAGAATTACAGCTGTTGAGACGAAGAACGTAAAACACGTTTTGTTGCTGCGTTATCGCCACTTCGTCTCGATGTGTATTAGTGAACGAACGGGTGAGCGACTGTGATGGATGCACTACAAGGACCCTAACGGAAAACTACATGGATTGGCCACTTAATAGAACTGGCGCCGAGATATATACTCTAAGATTTAAAAAAAAGCGACACACCACGAAGGAGCCGGCCGATGTGGCCGAGCGGTTCTAGGCGCTACAGTCTGGAACCGCGCGACCTCTACGGTCGCAGGTTCGAATCCTGCCTCGAGCACGGATGTATGTGATGTCCTTAGGTTAGTTAGGTTTAGTAGTTCGAAGTTCTAGGGGACTGATGGCTTCAGATGTTAAGTCCCATAGTGCTCAGAGCCATTTGAACCATTTGAGCCACCACGAAGGAATTATTCGAGTGGGACGGTAGTAGATAGATGTCATATACATGTAGACACACATAAATGATTAAAGAAAAATTGGACGATTTATTCAAGAGAAACAGCTTTACAGAATGAGAAAATCAAAATAGGCTTGGCCCTGTTCCGGCCCTTAGGCAAGCAGCTATTCGGCTAGAGAAGTTGTTTGTCCTCCTGTGGGATATTGTGCCAAATTCTGTCCAACTGGCGCGTTAAGATAATTCGAATACTGAACTGGTTGGACGGTCCTGCCCACAAATTGGGGAGAAATGCGGCGATCTTGCTGGCCAAGAAAGGATTTGGAAGGACGAAGACAAGAAGCAGGAACTCTCGCCGTGTGCGGGCGGGCATTATCTTGCTGGTATGCAAGCCCAGGATGGCTTGACACGAGGGCAGCAAAGCAGGGTATGGAATATCGTCGACGTATCCCTGTACTGAAAGGGTGCAGCGAATGACAACCAAAAAGTTCCTGCTATGAAAAGAAATGGCACCCCAAACCATCACTCCCGGTTATCGAGCTGTATGGCGTCAGGATGGTATTCCACCGCTGCACGAGGCGTCTCTGGAACATCTCTTAGCTGGTCATTGGGCTCAGTTCGAAGCGGACTCATCACTGAAGCCAATTCTATTCCATTCTATGAGATTTGTGTCTGGAGACGTTCCAGATAGAGGTGGGATACCAACCTGTCGCCCGCCATAGGGCCCGACAACTTGAATGACCCCTTTGGTTGCCATTCGCAGCACCCATACAGCACAGCAGTGCGTCAGCGATACTTTACTTTGTGACCCTTCATGGCAAGCCAGCGTGGGCTTACATTTCAGCAAGATAATACCCATCCGCACACGGCGAAAGTTTCTGATGCTTGCCTTCGTGCCTGCCAAACCCTGCCTTGGCTAGCAAGGTCGCCGAATCCCTTTCCAGTCAAGAACGTTCAGAGCACTATGGACAGGGCCGTCCAACCACCTCTGGATTTCGACGGTCCGACGTGCCAGTTGGACAGAATTAGGCACGATATCCCTTGGGAGGACATCCCGCAACTCTGTCAATCAATGTAAAAGACATCATATTTACGCCAGTGACTGTATCACTTTCTTTATTTCACGATTGCAATTTCTGCCTTAAGTCATTATCAAGTGCAGCTTTTTCGGTCGTTTTGCTGCCGTGGAGGTAGCTATAATTTTCACGTTGATGTATTTTGGAAAAACTTCATTATTCTTGCGCTGTTTGTAAAACATTATACATTCTGTTGTCTTTAGTAGTTTTATCTACGTTCGTTGGTAACTCAGCAACATCCCGTGCGCCTGGCTAGGCAAGCAATTAATTAACTTTTTATACCTGGGATTCACAGTCATCTAGAACTTTATAAAAGACATCGTATTTACGCTGGTTACTGTAACACTTTCTTTATTTCACGATTGCAATTTCGGCTTTAGGCCATTATCAAGTGTGGCTTTTTCGCTCGTTATGGTGCCGTGGAGGTAGCTTTAATTTTCACGTTCATGTATTTTGAAAAAACTTGATTATTCTTGCACTGTTTGTTAAACTTGATAATGGCCTAAGGCCGAAATTGCAATCGTCAAATAAAGAAAGTGTTACAGTTACTGGCGTAAATATGATGTCTTTTATAAAGTTCTACATGACTGTGAATCCCAGGTATAGAAAGTTAATTAATTGCTTGCCTAGCCAGGCACACGGGATGTTGATGAATTACCAACGGCCGGCCGTGGTGGCCGAGCGGTTCTAGGCGCTTCAGTCTGGAACCGCGCGACCGCTACTGTCGCAGCTTCGAATCCTGCCTCGGGCGTGGGTGTGTGTGCTGTCCTTAGGTTAGTTAGGCTTAAGTAGTTCTAAGTTCTAGGGGACTGATGACCTCAGACGTTAAGTCCCATAGTGCTCAGAGCCACTTGAACCAATTACCAACGAACGAAGATAAAACCACTAAAGACAACAGAATGTATGAAGTTTAACAAACAGTGCAAGAATAACGAAGTTTTTCCAAAATACATCATCGTGAAAATTACAGCTACCTCCACGGCAGCAAAACGAGCGATAAAGCTGCACTAGATAATGTCTAAGGCCGAAATTGCAATCGTGAAATACAGAAAGTGTTACAGTCACTAGCATAAATATGATGTCTTTTATAAAGTTCTACATGACTGTGAATCTCAGGTATAAAATGTTAATCTGTCAATCAATGCCAAGCTGAATAACTGCTTGCATAATGGGCGGAGGTGCACCAACGCGTTACTGACTTGCTCAATTTCTGAACTCTAGAATAAAGCATCCAATTTTTCTAACGTTGTTGTCGTTTGTTTGTCTATACATGTACGTCACATCTACTTATTTCAGGTAATTTCTTCATGGTGCGTCTCTTCTTTTCTGATAATGTATTTTTAGTTTCGATGTGTAAGTTAAAATTCACTCCAAGTTTCTGTCTTCATTCGTGTAGTTTTCTGAAACCAGATGAATCTTTTTGAAACACAGTATACAGTACATTCAATTGTTTAAATTGAAATGAATCCTTGTTAGAAATTACTTTATATGACAAAGACATTTTTAAAAGATTTACATGGGAGTTCACATAACATTACTAGACATGCGCGAGGCTGCTTTTACCTTATACTATAACGCTCAGGCTCCGCCATCGCTGCACCACAACCGGCCCAGCCAACACGATACACCAGACTGCTCGCTAGCAACAACTTACTGCTACTGCTACACAGTTCCTACTGCATACAACACTGCTCTTTGGTCTCAGATTCTCTTATAGCTTACATATCGCAGGCAGCGCGTGGGCAATCCATCGAAATTACATCTGCTCGAATGCGCTAGCAACAAATTCCTTAATCATGGACCTCTTACAAATTATTACTCTGTTTCTTTGTCTAACATTGCTTACCTATTTTGTGCGTCAAACAATGTGGTGTACTGGTGAAGGCACTGATTCGCACTCGAGAGGAGTGAAGTCAAATACCACCTTCCAGAGGTTACCTAAACCACTTCAGAGATGGTATGGTTCCTGTGTGAGATCTCAATCGATTTCATATTATATTCCTGCCCAGCTAAGATAATGCGCTAACAACTTTAGTGTTGTCGGGACGTTAACATTTTAACCTTCTCTCGTACTGTGTCATGGGTATCAAATTTCTTACACATCTGACAGTGTCAGTAATCGACATCTGAATCTGCAACAACATTTATACTTTGCAGACCAGTGGGAAGAGCATAACAGAGAGTACGTGAGCCAGATCTGGATCGAATTTGCGCTACGGATTGAGGACCCCCACCCCTTGCATAAAGGCCATCCTCGTGAAGTTTCTTGGCGGTTTTTCACTCTCGTTTAGGAAAACCGTGAGCTGCTCCCAAATCTCCACCTCAGTAAATACGAAACACAAACAGCTGAAACGCGGTACCACAGAGGACAAAGTCCACAAGATTCACAGAGAGGTGTCGCACAAGGTTTCGCTCCCTCTGATTACCTGACGGCTGTGGCAACATGAAAAGCATCCAGACACACATTTAAATAAATTTTCCAAATCATTAATACAGCAAAACCATTTACGACGGGACAAACGCCACGAAAGAGAGATTTAAATCAAGCAGCACAGACTGAGCACACTGCCTTACGGATTTTTTTTTTTTTTTTTTTTATTTCAGTCACAGGTCACAAAAACGGAATCATAGCCAGTTTTGCCTTTATAAAAGGTTATCATCAGATGATTTGAAAACTTTACATAGTAATATGTGAAAGTACAAGCTAGACTTCGACGTATTGGTACGTAACGTATTGAAATCATCTGTTGATAACATTCTAAGAACTCGAAACCATTTGATTCCTTTTATGTATGTTTGCAGGTGGGCATATTCAGCAGCCAATAATTGTCAAAATTCATAATGAAACCTTCGGCTCTCCTTTATTTTTCATAGTTCGCTACTAGTTTCGGTCAAATGACCATCACGAAGCTCAACTGGCATAAATGGCAGAAAGTTGTAACAGATGCAGCCTATACTACTATATCACAGATGCAGCCTGTACCACTATACCACAGAGGCAGGCTATACCACTATACCAAAGAGATAGCGTATACCAGTACACCATAATGATAGACTATGCCACTACACCATGTAGCCAGCCTTTATCACTAGATCACAGAGGCAGCTTGTACCAACATACCATAGGAAATGGCTATACCACTAGACCACGGAGGAGTGTATAGCACTGTATCACAGAAGTTGCATATACCGCTATATTATGGAAGCAGGCTGTACCACTAGACAATGGAGACACTTTGTTCCACTGTATCAAAAAGGCAGGCTATTCATTATACAGGGTGATTCAAAAAGAATATCACAACTTTAGGAATTTAAAACTCTGCAACGACAAGAGGCAGAGCTAAGCACTATCTGTCGGCGAATTAAGGGAGCTATAAAGTTTCATTTAGTTGTACATTTGTTCGCTTGAGGCGCTGTTGACTAGGCGTCAGCGTCAGTTGATGCTAAGATGGCGACCGCTCAACAGAAAGCCTTTTGTGTTATTGAGTACGGCAGAAGTGAATCGACGACAGTTGTTCAGCGTGCATTTCGAACGAAGTATGGTGTTAAACCTCCTGATAGGTGGTGTATTAAACGTTGGTATAAACAGTTTACAGAGAATGGGTGTTTGTGCAAAGGGAAAAGTTCTGGACGGCCGAGAACGAGTGATGAAAATGTAGCACGCATCCAGCAAGCATTTGTTCGCAGCCGAGGAATTGGCTGTTCCCTCAGCTCGAACAAGAAGCACAACAATTCATATTTCAGCAGGATGGAGCGCCACCACATTGGCACTTATCTGTCCGTAACTACCTGAACGTCAACTACCCGAAGCGATGGATCGGCCGCCAAGCAGCCCGTGACAGAGCACTTCATCACTGGCCTCCAAGAAGCCCTGATCTTACCCCCTGCGATTTTTTCTTATGGGGATATGTTAAGGATATGGTGTTTCGGCCACCTCTCCCAGCCACCATTGATGATTTGAAACGAGAAATAACAGCAGCTATCCAAACTGTTACGCCTGATATGCTACAGAGAGTGTGGAACGAGTTGGAGTATCGGGTTGATATTGCTCGAGTGTCAGGAGGGGGCCATATTGAACATCTCTGAAGTTTTTGAGTGAAAAAAAACCTTTTTAAATACTCTTTGTAATGATGTATAACAGAAGGTTGTATTATGTTTCTTTCATTAAATACACATTTTTAAAGTTGTGGTATTCTTTTTGAATCACCCTGTATCGTGGGGGATGATTGTACTACTAGACCAGGGCTTAACAACTGGCCGGTTTTGAGCGCGAGTACTCGCGTCTGCTCAGGCCCGTGCTCGCGAGCATGAGCAAGGTCGCGGAGTAGGGAGGGAGGGGAGGGAGAGGAAATGCGCGCGCACGTTTGAATAGGGCCGCAGCGTGCCTATTGAATTCGCGCCGACTGTGTAACGTTTAAAGTACTACGATCAGCTCTTAACAGTCACTTCGCTGGTTAAGAATCACGTCAAGTCGCCGTTGTGTAACCCCAACCATGCTTTCGCAGTTCAACCCCCATTGGGAGGAATTGTATCTGTTTACTGAAAAAGATGGTGTTGCAAAATGTTTAGTATGTCACAAAACGCTGAATTCTTTTACGAAATTTTATTTGCAGCGACAGTATATGTCGTACCACGCGAAAGACTACGGACGTGGAAAATGTGATTGACCAGATCGTGCACAGGAAGTTATTAAACTTAAAAGGAAGCTATCCGAAGAAGATCTGGACGACGAAGAAAAATCAACTGAGGCAGCTCTCAGAGTGGGTTACAAAATTGCTTTGCTTTTAGCAAAATCCCTGCGCCCCTTAACTGATGGCGATTTAATAAAAGAATGTTTGGTAGTTGCAGCGGAACATTTGTGTCCATCTCAAGTTGAACAGTTTCGGATTGTACCATTATGTAACATGTCCATTATGCGTCGCATACAGGACATGGCAGACGACGTCCAGAGCCAGCTTGCAAATATCTGTAAAGATTTTATGGCGTATTCTCTAGCTCTGGACGAAAGTGTTGATATCACGGGAACAGCGCAGCTTGCCATATTTATTAGAGGGGTTAATAGAGATCTTCAGGTGAGGGAGGAGCTCCTCGATGTAGTAGCCATGAAGAACACTACAACCGGAGGTGATATTTTAAGTAGTGTTGAAGAAAGTGTTGAAAATATAGTATTGTCGTGGAATTCTTTAGTTTCAGTGTCTACAGATGGTAGAGGCATACACTAAGCTAATAAAATTATGTGGCACGTGTACATTCTCCTTTATTTGTTTCATTTGCCGCAGTAATAATTCGTGAGTGATATCCCTGCAGGTGGCCGCGGATTTACATCGACTGGCGGCAGCTGTTGTGTACCCCACGTGACTCTCCCCACTCTCCGCTCTGGCCCGGTAGTGGGGGTAGCGTGCTCGCGCGCTGCTCCGGTAGTGGGGGTAGCGTGCTCGCGCGCTGCTCCAGCGCTCCGTGCTCGCGCCTTGCTGCTCACAGCTTGCTCCGCGAGCACTTATGTTGTGAAGCCCTGTACTAGACCAAGGAGAGGACTATTACGATTTGACTGAATGTAAGAAATAGAAGACTTACAATTTTTAAAAAATTTCGATTCCCATACATCATGTGGATGACATAGCTCAATAATGGCCAAAGCGAAACTAAGTGCTGAGTAATTAACACCTGGAATGAACAGCAGTTGCCTATACACATTTCCCTGAAACACACCAGGAATTTCATCTGTGCCTGAGGATGAGTCTCTCCTTGCATTTTACCGTCGAAAAGTCCGGCCCCGGTAGCTGAGTGATCGGTGCAACAGAATGTCAATCCTTAAGGCCCGGGTTCGATTCCCGGCAGGGTCGGAGATTTTCTCCGCTCAGGGACTTGGTGTTGTGTTGTCCTAATCATCATCATTTCATCCTCGTCGACGCGCAAGTTGCCAAAGTAGCGTCAAATCGAAAGGCTTGCACCTGGCGAACGGTCTACCCGACAGGAGGCCCTAGTCACACGTCATCTACATTTTTTGCCGTCAAAAGGGCCTCAGTCAAGTCATAACCTTACTAGATATTCCATACAATCTGAATTGATAATCGAGCTAACTAAGGGCAATGTAATTAAATAATTCTTGTAAAAAGTAGCAATGACACTTTCGAGTAAATGCAATACAGTTAAGAGAAAAACAATCGCTGTCGCAGGTGTATGTCATTGGCATCGTTGACTAATAAAAAACAATATACATTCCTAACTGTAAGTATTTAGACTTCGTAGGAGTGGCCACACAAAGGAAGATAGAATCACAAGGATCTGACGTATCAAATTGGCATTGTATAACAAAAATCTGCTCGCCAGGGATATTAGTGCATTAGTTCTCTTACCATTTTTGTATGCTTAAGTGGCCTACACTATTTCCCAATGAAGCAAGACTATTTTCTCCGCGAAATATTTTTGATAACTGTGAGTTTGTAAAGAGACCACTTCTTCAGAATATCCTGTGTAGAGTCTAATAGGGAATTCTTCGATTTGAGTAATCATACCGGAATGCTTCTTTCAGCATCACGCACTTGCGTATTTGCACGACAGTAACACGATCCTGTAGCCTGGGTGCATTTCTAAATGCAGGATTTCATATGTCGACTAACAGTATTCAGTTGTAACACCAAACCGATCTACGAGAATTTGAACGTTAGGTTTCGATCCGTTCATTGAATTTACACTGGACCTGAACTTCCTTGGCTATTGTGATAAATCTTTCGCAAGCATCTTCCTTATGCTTCCTCTGTGAATTTTATTAACATTCTCTTATGTAGTAGAAGTGTAACAATATCTGTTTTCGTACCGCTCTGGGAATGGTGTCATTAAATCGAGGAGAGTATTATCCATGTTTACGACCTTACTTTGCATGTACGAGCTCGTTTATTATGCATATGAACATTCGCCACAATTCTTCTACACTTTTTTAATGGTCTGTGGGCTGTTAGTGATTGCCTCGCTTGCCTATCAGTTCCACCTAAAATACACAATACAGTACAGTGGCGGAACTAACATCAGACTTTAATACTCTCTACCTCTAATTGATTTGTACACATATGGATTAAATTCAACAGCTTAGTGCTAGGCACAGAACAAAAAATCTATGTTCATAACCCTGCAGAAGGGTAATGCATGTTACTTACAAGAGGGACATACAATAAATAACGCAACACAGTTTTTCTGGAAGCAGGTTGATTTTATTCGGAATTCCAATGCGCCATATTGTTCCCCCCTCCTTCTGGCTACAAAACCATATTTTTCAACGCAATCTCAGTTCAGTGCCACCTTCCTGCCCCCATGGTACCACTCCACTGGTCGACGTCGGAGCCAACGTCTTCTTGCATCGCCGGCCGCTGTGGCCGAGCGGTTCTAGGTGCTTCAGTCTGGAACCGCGCTGCTGCTACGGTCGCAGGTTCGAATCCTGCCTCGGGCATGGATGTGTGTGATACCCTTAGGTTAGTTAGGTTTAAGTAGTTCTAAGTTCTAGGGGACTGATGACCTCAGATGTTAAGTCCGATAGTGCTCAGAGCCATTTGAACCATCTTCTTGCATCAATAACCTCGTACTGCTTCCCGCGGAGTGCATCCTTCATTGGGCCGAACAGGTGGAAGTCGGAAGGTGCGAGATCTGGGCTGTATAGCAGAGGAGGAAGAACAGTCCAGTGAAGTTCTGTGAACTACTCTCGAGCGCGCAGACTTTTCTGAGGCCTTGTGTTCTTGTACTGTCATGGAGGAGCAGAAGTTTGTTTGCATTTTTGTGCCGCCTCGAACGGGAGTGTCCGCACGTTCCGACATTTCTGGAGTCAGAGCTGTGCCCGGCTGGTCGGCAGGCAGAAGATTCAATAGAAACTTGCTGGCAGATTAAAACTGTATGCCGGACCGAGACTCGAACTCGGAACCTTTGCCTTTCGCGGGCAAGTACTGAGCTACCCAAGCACGACTCACGCCCCGTCCTCACAGCTTTACTTCTACCAGTATCTCATCTACTACCTTCAGAAGATTTGCGCGGCGTTTTCGCGCCCAACGGCTGACCGTGTTTTTGTTCACTGCCAAGTCTTGCAGATGTCTACGAATATCTACGATGGTCTGGTTTTCCGCCAAAAAAACTCAATGACAGCTCTGCTTACAAAGCATCTCCGTTACAGACGTCATTTTGAAAGCTGACGTATAGCGGCGTCAACTGTCGCAACTTCATTACACTATAGTGGCTGAAGCGGGAATATTCGACGGTGTCCCACAACCAGTTCCGCATTTTTCCTACCGAAGCTGGCCGAAGAAAAATGTGTTGCATTATTTATTCAACGCTCCTCGTGCCAATCTAAGTAAATACTCCTTTTACTTATTTTGTAAGTTACAGAGCTGTAGAGGTAGAGGAGGGCAGAGATTGGTATACATCCAGCAAATAATTGCAGACATAGGGTGCAAGTGCCACTCTGAGATGAAAAGGTTGACATAGGAGAGCAATTCGTGGCGGGCCGCATCAAACCAGTCTGAAGACTGATGACTCTGAGGAAAAAGAAAATAGTTTCAGACAGTGCTTCCCTTAGATACAGGTAGTGAGAGCTGACAGACTTGTGCTCTGTTACAAATCTCGAACCTTTACGTAATACCGGAAATTATAGAAAGTTTCATAACAAGTGCGTATCATTACGCTGTGTTTGCCAGATGGTGTGCTTCACGCGCCTGCCCTCCCCCCACTGTTTGGCGCCGTGTTGTGGACCTTGGACGTGGACGGCACGGGGTATTTCACCGGCACGCCGGACGGAAACAAAAGTGCCCGGACACACGTTCCCAGCTCGTTAGCACCGCGATAGCCAGCACCTTCCCATCGCCCTGCGTCACCTCCAGCAGGTCCATCACCACACTGCAGCCGACGTGCGAGGCAGCACGGCCTCCACACACCCGCGTGCGAGGGTCGCACTCAGCTAGAGAGGAGCCCTTTGTCACAGCTGCAATATCAACAACACAATAAAAGAGACTGTACTACTGTAATTTGCGAGGGGAAGCGTAAAGTTTTAACTATCATTTCAACTAAATAAAGTTACGTGATTAATTTTTATTGTTTGCAGCTACGTATCTGCACTTCTGGTACAGACTGAAATCCCTGCGGCACAGTACCGTAGCACGTCGCTAGAGGAGCAAAAACATAATAGTGAAGTCTGTCCCTATATCTGCAAACAATCAAAAGATTAATTATATAACTATTTGAGATGATAATTAATACTTCATGACTAACCTCCGTACAGTGACTTTCTTTGAACTTAGGCCCACAGCGGCCAAGAAATCATTCACACTATTTCTGAAGTCAACATCCCTTTTGCTCAGCACATATTGACCGTACAGGAATGAATGAGGTGTCGTTACAAAGAGTTTTTAACCAGCTTCTGACATTGCATACAGATTTTGCGCTGAAAATCACTGTTTGTGGAAAATTACGACATAAAAGAGACTTTTATCTAGTACACGGAAAAGGGCACCACGGATGTCCAGCGTCATACCTATATTTTACGAAGCTAACTTATGAGTCACGAATAAGACACTCCCTTTCTATATTATCTTATTACAAATGCCATTTTATTTGTTGGATTGGGTTGTTTTGGGGAAGGAGACCAGACAGCGAGGTCATCGGTCTCATCGGATTAGGGAAGGACGGAGAAGGAAGTCGGCCGTGCCCTTTCAAAGGAACCATCCCGGCATTTGCCTGGAGTGATTTAGGGAAATCACGGAAAACCTAAATCAGGATGACCGGACGCGGGATTGAACCGTCGTCCTCCCGAATGCGAGTCCAGTGTTTAACCACTGCGCATTTTATTTGTTTTACAGTACTTATTAAGTGGATAATTTGCATACAGCATTATCGTAAATAATAACCTTGACCACTACGTTAGTCCATTGTCTCCGCCCGTCGTGCAGGTTGACTTTACGGAAAGAATATAATTTCCGAAACGACAAACATACTTGTTATTGTCTCGAATGAAAAACAGCCCACAGTTGCACTAAATTATGTTTATTTTAAACCTTGATCATGGTTTCTGTTATAATAATATAGCCTTCTTCAGAAGCCCTGTTTCATTATTTTTAAAGACGTGTCCATATACCCATATACCTATATATTTTCATAATTTTTAAAGGCGTGTCCTTATACCTATTATATATTATATTATTACAGCAGAAACCATGGTCAAGGTTTAAAACGAACATAATTTAGTGCAACTGTGGGCTGTTTTTCATTCGAGACAAGTTCGTAACGGCTGCTGTTGTTGCTGCCATGATCAAAATAATGATACTTGTCATTGTCGCCTTGAATTGTGATTTGCCTATTGCTACTGCGGCATAACGCGCTTACTGTAGCTGAAAATGTTTGTCGAGTTAAAGTTATGGGACAGACACACCGAATGCAAAACACATCCTTGGACACGTGGAAATGTACACACTAGGATGTATCATAAATTCATATTCGGTTGACTTTTAAACATGTTTTCTCTTCATTCCCACAACTTCCCTTATCCTAATGACTACACTTACTCCAGATACTGTAATTATTTAAAAGTGTAAGAGTGCCAAAGTTTCGCACTGGCCCTCTAGTTTTAAAATAAATTCCATCTTAGATATAACAGTCAATTTTTAGTTTCTCTTCTGCACTATCGTACAATGTCGACCATTCAAATACTTAAATACATTTTTTAACACCATGACCAACATCTGTGATGGCAAATACTGGCGAACTGCTCCCTTGCGCACATTGTACACTGGGGTGCCAGACTTACGAAGGAAAGCAATTTTCGCATGATGTGTCACTGCCAAGCGACATAGCTCGAGCCGCGCGTAGTGGCTCCCACCGGAGGTTCGAGTCCCCACTCAAGAGTCTCTCTCTCTCTCTCTCTCTCTCTCTCTCTCTCTCTCTCTCTCTGTGTGTGTGTGTGTGTGTGTGTGTGTGTGTGTGTGTGTGTGTGTGTGTGTGTGTGTTGCGCTGAACCGCCGATCCTGTCGCAGCAACTCAGCAACGATGTCTGCAGCGGGGGAAAGAAAGGCAATCTGCAAACCAACAGGCTTCACAACAGCCTAACCGTGTACCCAATATCGACGGTCCGCCGCAGATCAAATTATAAGTTCTTTTCCCAGCTACTTGAAAAATCCATAAAGAAAACATTAAGCTGTAACAGATTCAACCTAGAAGATAAGGATAGACGCAGCAAAATTCATCAGTCGCTGTTGTAGAAAAGTTTTATCGTAAAAAATTTTTTTGACAGTTCAATAAAATCACAGAGTTTCTATATGTTCGTTGTGCGGCCTGACACTCCTTGATATCTTTGCCAGAATAAATTGAAATTCTCCTCATTTTTCCTTCAATAATTAATTAATGTCACTAAAGACTCAATCTTGTTCTCATTTAACGAAATATTCCACTTTAAAACCGATCTTCTTGACCACAATCGCCGATAAAGTTTTAAAACAGAATTTTAATACACTTCACAGTATTGATTATTTTCAAAATGTCAATACGTGTCGACTTCTCATTAATAAAACTTTAAACTAGTTCATTATTGAAGATCGTCCACACTCCTGATAAAATTCTGCCAGAATCTCTTCAAGAAGACTGAATTTTAATAAAATTTGCAAATTTCACACATAAGTAATATTTACGATGTATGTCGTAACAACAGAGTCAACTGACTGTTTTAACTTCCAACTCGAAGTTTACGTAACAGTTGATAACCAATTGACATCCAATTACAAACTTCATCATTCCACTTTCAACCGGCCAGTGGGGCCGTGCGGTTCTAGGCGCTTCAGTCTGGAACCGTGCTGCTGCTACGGTCGCAGGTTCGAATCCTGCCTCGGGCATGGATGTATGTGATGTTCTTAGGTTAGTTAGGTTTAAGTAGTTCTAAGTTCTAGGGGACTGATGACCTCAGCTGTTAAGTCCCATAGTGCTCAGAGCCATTCCACTTTCAACATTGAACTCCCTTTCATTTTATATAAAAAAACATAAAACATATTTTAATAATGGTCAGCATGATGTTTCAACGGTTCTTCCAGCCGCTGGCCGTCGACTGCGATGCAATAGTGGTTAGCTCTCGTCGTCCGCCGCGTCTGGAGTCGCCATTGGATCATCTTGCTGCCACGCTCGACATGAAAGAAAGGAAACAAAATCTTTTTAAATAACAAGTCTCCACTTAACATACTACAAATAAATAAATATATATATTAACATTTATTACCTGGCGTCGCTCAAGCGGTAAAGAAATGCCATGTTTCCTGATTAGACTTTTGAAACACCACATAGTGTGTGTGTGTGTGTGTGTGTGTGTGTGTGTGTGTGTGCGCGTGCGTGCGCTGTTCTCAGCAAAAAATGGCTCTGAGCACTATGGGACTTAACTTCTGAGGTCATCAGTCCCCTAGAACTTAGAACTACTTAAACCTAACTAACCTAAGGACATCACACACATCCATGCCCGAGGCAGGATTCGAACCTGCGACCGTAGCGGTCACGCGGTTCCAGACTGTAGCGCCTAGAACCGCACGGCCACTTCGGCCGGCTGTTCTCAGCATAAGTTACTTTAAATTACTTTAAGCAGTGTGTAAGTCTAGGGACCGATGACCTCAACAGTTTTGTCCCTTAGGAACTCACACACACATAGCTCCATGAAACTTGGGCCATACATAGAAAGAACTGTTACTATGAAGTACAGAAGGCAACTGAAAGAAATACGCTATGAGACGAACAGGAGTGACACTTTTATTCGAAGACTGATGTCACCGCGGTTCATGAGGCCCCCTTGACATTACAAAAGGAAGGCCATGGTTCTTATTAAGGTGTGCGATAGCCACAGACGCTAATGCATGCTTTGCAAACGTGCTCCCGTGCTGACCACAAGCTTGCTACGGAGCTCTTGTCGCGGGGCGTCCAATCCCTCCACCTGGGCGAGTGACAACGGTTGGATGATCACTGGCGCATGTGGAGCTGCTGCAATACATAGGGGTAACGGCAGGCCAGTCCATTCGCCGAATATCCTTTCGTTCTAAGAGCTCCACTTCCGCTATTCCATGTGGTCGCTCATTACCATTCATAAAAATGAAGTCAGGGCGGCATGCACCTCTGAAAAGACGCAGGTAGGGAAGGAGCACAGCGTCAGAATTATGTTTTCCGCTGAATGTACCTTTTTCAGAGATTTGCGAGTGAGTGCGCCAATGCAACATTATGGCTCACCACACAGTAACACCCGGACCACCAAAACGGTCATTTTCTACAATGTTCCTGGCTGCATTACGTGCTCTCAAATACCGAGAGTTTGTACACTTATTATTGCGGTTTCATTTCCGTTCGTCTCACTGCTTACTTCGGTGATCTATCTTCTGATCTACGTCATAACAAATGGCCTAAGCCAGAAATTGCACCGTAGCTCAGAAAATAAACCAAAACTGAATTTTGCTGGCGGAATGAAATTATTTAAAGTAATATACAGACTTAACGCTATGTGTTGAGTCATTGTGACATAATCTATCATGCGACCACAGACTACATTTTCCTTTCGATGGCTTGCTGTCATTGTATTCCTTGTTAAACAGGAAAAAGTTACTGCTCAAATTAGTCCCAGACTTCGGATGCATATGGAGACGTGTGTGTGAGCGTCAGCGATATTAGAAGAGGCGAGGATACTTGGGAACACCAGGCACGGATCAAACAGGCGATGGGGAGAGGTGTTATGATGTTCATGACTCCCCTGAAGGTACTGTACTGAGCACTGATATATAGAAATTATCATCAAAATACTGAAAGATTTTATATGCGTTGTAGTTGCTATTATTAAAATCTAGTCATCTTTGGCACATTACATGTGGGGCTGACCAGTTACTGTGAGAGAACTCGCAATAAAACTTGCAATACGAACTAGTGCAGTGAAGAAAACGAACAAAGCTTAGGCTATCCAGAAGTTAATGCTCGTTGGGTTATTGGCCGACAACTACAAAGTTTAGAGAAAATGAAATGAATGTGGCGATTTGTTTTATTGTCATGACGGGCGACGAAAGCTGGTTCCATCATCATGAGCCCAAAAAAAAACCGCGAGAGTATAGAATGGCACGACTTGGACCCTCCCAAAGAACAGAGGGAGAAAGAGAGGGAGAGAGACGAGTACAATGCGACCTACTGTGAAAGTTCTGTGCAGCGTCTTCCAGGATGTAGAGACTTGTATTCTGCTTTTGATTTTCTTAAACCTGGACAGGGTGTATGTGGTGTCACCGTCAGACACCACACTTGCTAGGTGGTAGCCTTTAAATCGGCCGCGGTCCATTAGTACATGTCGGACCCGCGTGTCGCCACTGTCAGTGATAGCAGACCGAGCGCCACCACACGGCAGGTCTAGAGAGACGTACTAGCACTCGCCCCAGTTGTACAGCCGACTTTGCAAGGGAAGGTTCACTGACAAATACGCTCTCATTTGCCGAGACGATAGTTAGCATAGCCTTCAGCTACATTTGCTACGACCTAGCAAGGCGCCGTATTCAATTGATAATTAATATTATGAAGCATGTACCGTAACGAGAGATGTTCTACAATTGTGGATTAAAGTTAAGTATTACATCATCTACGCACTTTATTTGCAATTCTCAAGATATTGTCCTGTTCCAGACCTCACGCCAGGCAGCGTGTAATTAAACGCGTGCATTTCGGCCTCCTCTAGAAACACAGTGTTGGCTCTTCTGCCAACACTACAGTGTAAGTGCTGTGTCCACTACATCGGAACACTTCTCAAGCTCCGACGTGCACTGCACGATAAACGTCCTGGGACGAATTCACTACGCGGTATCATAACACCGATCTTGTCACTAGCGAGAAAACTATGCCATTTGTGTGGAAAAGTCTTCCACAGCCTCTCTATAGTCGCGACTCGGTGCCCTCCGACTGCCATCTCTTCAGATCCGTGGAAGAACAGCCGCGAATCCAGCACTAGGAGGCGCTGGAGAGTATCCAAAAAGCTGAGTGTCAGAGTCTTCAGGCAGCCGGAATCAACATCTTGCGCAAGATTTCCAGGCTTGAAGCACATTAGGAAAAATATGTTCAAAGAAATGGAGCTTTTAGTGAACACTGACAGAAAAGCAGTAGATCACACACATCGTTTGTCATAACAGTGAGTTATACATCACTTGCTACCATCGCTACAGATAGGGAGGGTCGAAAAATTCCGAGAATAAATCGATTACACTGTTCTTAGTTCACAGAATATTTACATATTTCCATCATGTTGAAATGGTGTCCATCGCAATCATAAACTTGCCCTTGTATTTCAGTCATTGTCGTTAAATGCTTGTCAACACGCGCGGCGTTATGCATCTACATACACATTCTGCAAGCCACTGTGAAGTGCAAAGAAGAGTGTACGTCCCACTTTACCAGTTATCAGGACTTCTTCACGTTCCAGTCAGACATGGAGCGCGGGAAGATTCGAAAAATGCCTCTATGCATGCTGTAATTTTCTAATCTTGTCCTCACAATAGCTGTGGGACTGATACGCAAGGGGCTGTTCCTAGATTCATCATTAAAGCAGGGTCTTGAAACTTTGTTAGTAGACTTTCTCGGGATAGTTTACGTCCATCTTGAAGAGTCTGTCAGTTCAGTGTGTTCAGCATTTCTGTGACACTCTCCGACGAGTCAGACAGACCTGTGACCATTCGTGCTGCCCTTCACAGTATCCATTAATATCCCTTACTGGTAATTCGGACGGGTCCCACACACTTGATGAATATTCTGGGATGGGTCACACGAGTGATTTGTAAGCAATCTCCTTTGTAGACTTATTGCATTTACCTAGTATTCTACCAATGAATCTCAATTTGCCACTTGCTTTACCTACGTGTAGAGACTATGTCATCGTTCCACTTCATATCCCTACAAAATCTTAAATTCAGGAACCTGCATGAGCTGACCGTTCCCAATTGTGACTCGTTGATTCTTTAGTCGAAGGAAACTATGTGTTTTCGTTTTGTAAACTGCACAGTTTCACAGTTCTGAATATTTAACATAAGTTTCCAACATCCGACAGAATATTTGTGCAGTTTTTCCCACGCAGTACTTCATTGTACACTGGCGTCCAAAATTAAAGCAACAAACTGCTATTTCACCGTCCTGTGTCTAATTCACGATATAACCATAGAAACTGTCAACAGATGTCGTTACGATCGTGATCTGCACGGAAGAAAGCATTCCGATCAACGGACAACCACGCCAGTGATGACGTAGCATGTGAAAGTTGCTGAATTGGACGGGTTACTCTTGTAGCTTAAATATCAGATCTGAAGATGGTTCTGAATGAACCGAAACCGGTCATATGAATAATAAAAAATTTGCAATCAAGACGGATTTAAAGTAACATTATAAAATCACTGATTGCTGTTATCCCATAAGACATTATGTCTGTTTTTGCAAAATAATACCTCGTTCGATGGGTTCCCTGACGTCATCACATGCTACGTAGCATGTGAAAGTTGCTGAATTGGACGGGTTACTCTTGTAACTTAAATATCAGATCTGAAGATGGTTCTGAATGAACCGAAACCGGTCATACGAATAATAAAAAATTTGCAATCAAGACGGATTTAAAGTAACATTAGAGGTATTATTTGTCGGGAAGTCCCACGTCCACAATTGCTGTGAACAGAGTCACAGTCGATGCAGTATGGCACAGAGAAGACGCCTGCCAGTCTCTCTACAGTGGAGAGCTGTAGGAAGAAGGGAAGCTGGACAGTCGCAAGCTGATGTGGCCCAATGGCTTAACGTGAGTCATTCTTTTGTTTCTCGATGTGGCGATGGTTTGTACAGACCGAAAAGTATCCCAAAGACCAGGGCATGGCGACCACGCGTGACATTACAAAGAGAGGACCGTAATTTGGTTGTAAGGGCACGATGATACCGCCTTAGTACTAGTGATGGGGAGCTCGCGAATGAGTCCTTCAAATGAACGCTTCACTCCAGTGAAGTGTGAACTAACCACTCAATTTCAATGAACTGGTACTTCAAACTCTTCACAGATAACACACTCCACACTTTTTTCTAGTTCACTCACTCTCTTCCCCTCTCCCTCATCCCATTACATCGGCGCTACGTCACTCATTCTCCCCTCTACTACCTGTCGACGAATCGCGCGGCGTTTGTGGGAAACGATACGTTTGCGATGGGTTGTGGATGTGAGGGGCGAGGGGAAGGCAGCGTCAGCTGCTTCCTGCAGTGCTGACATCATTACCCGTGACTATTTGTGCAGTTCAGCTATACTTCGCGTCTACCGGTAGCCTACCGTTGGCAGCGCTTGCGGACAAATGAATATTACAGATACAAATGAAGAGGCTGACTGTGTGAGCACGCACAGCCAACATGAAAATAAAAGGTTTGTTAATAACACTCAAAGAGGGATTTTACCTGAAATCGTGCTAATGACTACAGGTGACAGTTTACGTTTTGAATCTGGAGGGTTATTATTCTCAACAAAAATAAAATCTACAGGAAAACTTGTGAATCATTACTTAAGGTAGATATATAGACTTTGTGACAGTGGTAAACATACTCATTCTATTTTAGATTAAATTTTAAAAGGAACATAAAATTGGACTGCATTTCGTTGGTAGCCCTAGTTTTCAGTCCATGAATACAAAAAATAATGTTTCACTTTGCAGATAAAGACTTTTTTGGGCGCTTCATGAGAAAATGTCGAGCAAAATTAAATGTAATACCTTCTTTATATGTGACAGGCTTCTCTGTTTATCTTTCCTTTGTCCCCTTCGACCATGCTCTATTTAGCTCAGACTCTGTAAGAGTGTAAAACGTTGCGTGCACGTTACTGCATAGTTCGGCCATCTGTTGGTAAAATTATGAAGCTTTATTGTACGAGCAAGGCGAAGCGAGCGTAGCCGCGGCGAACTGGGCAACTTCGCCAGGCTTCCGTACTTCATGAATGAACTACTTCATTTGAACGCTTCACGGCAAAGAGTGAAATGAATGAAGTACTTCACGGGAATGAACGAGTTCGACCCATCTCTACTTAGTACTGCACAGCAACTGACATCTGACCTCGCAGCATCCACTGGACGCGTATCGAGGCAAACGGTGTACAGAAGGCGTCAGCAGAGTGGCCTTTATTGTTGGAGACATGCTGTCTGTTTATCTCTGGCGTGCCTTCACAGAAAGGAACTTCTAGAGTGGAGCCGTCAACATGCAGCTGGACAGTCGAACGGTGGGCCAATGTTCTTTTCACAGATGAGTCCCGGTTTGGTCTGGAGAGTGATTCTCGACGGATTCGCATCTGGAGGGCACGTGGAACGCGTTTTCGGGATCCAAACATTGTGGAAAGAGACTAATATTGAGGAGGATCCCAAATGGTGTGCACGGGTTATGTTGATCACTTGAACACCTCTTCATGAAATTATACGGGTGAATCAACAATATTTGACTGCTCTCAGGTACTGTGAGGAGTTGTTGGGATCTCATGCCCGGTTGTTGCGAGGTACTGTGGGCCCAGACTTCGTATAGACGATAATGCTCGACCTCATAGAGCATGAATGGTTGATTTTTGTTTTTGGATACAGAAGATATGCATCCATGGCGTGACCTGCTCGCTCTTTCGATTTGAATCCCATAGAGCATGTCTGGGATGCACTAGGGAGTCGGGTTGCATCACGTCAGCATCCGCCAACCACTGTCCAAGACTTGTGAGCAGCTCTGCAAGAAGAATGGGCGTTATTGCCTCAATATGAGATTTATGACATCATTCACAGCATGTCCCGTCGTTGTCAGGTCTGTATTGGTGCCAGAGGTAGTCACACCACATACTGAGCACATTAACCAGTTGTCAGATTGTATGTGTAAATATGTTAAATTGAAAAAAAAAAAAATAGAACATTATTGTCTACCGTTATGCATGTTGAAACTGATTACGTTCTGTACATTGCGTCTACTTTACTATCAGCTGTTTATCCTTTTTGTGGCAAAATAAACACAACCTTGCAAAGTTTCCGTTTGTTGCTTTAATTTTGGACATCAGTGTAGATAACTGTATCATCTACGAAAAATGTGAGGATACTATCAATATTGACTGCAAGATCATTAATGCATAACGTGAACAGCAATGCTCCCGAGATACTTCCCTCGGGTACGACCTAAGTTATCTCAAATGGCTCTGAGCACTATGGGACTTAACATCGACGGTCATCAGTCCCCTAGAACTTAGAACTACTTAAACCTAACTAACCTAAGGACAGCACACAACATCCAGCCATCACGAGGCAGAGAAAATCCCTGACCCCGCCGGGAATCGAACCCGGGAACCCGGGCGTGGGAAGCGCATCTGTCGATGACTCATCCTCAACCACAGTTATTTCGTTTGGTACTCCGTACGATCATACTTTTGATAACAGGCGTACATGTGACATTGAGTCAAATCGGGAGTGCTGCATCTCTCCGATTGGCTTGATCCGTGGGTTTCAGTGCGAAAAAAGCGCGACTGGCGTTTCATTTGACCAATATTTTCGAAATCTCTGCTGATTGGCTTGAAGGAGCACATTCTGTCGAGAAATCTCATTCTTCTCCTTTTCTCCCTATTCCGAAGGCAGGGTCCACTGTTTTCAAGACTTACTAAATTTATTTTGATGCACCATTACATGCCGGATGCCTTTTTGCCGCTACAGTCGTGACTTAACCTAAGGGAGGGAAGTCGTTTGCGTCACCTGTCTGTGAATAGTATAAACTTCGTTCTGTGTGATATTGTATTTTAACTGTTTGCAATCGTATTTTCTGAACCCAACAGTTGCCTTTCTCAATCTGGGAAACCGCCTAACACGACGTCGTTGTCTCGCTATCGCGGTGTGCGTTAAGTTTTACAAGCAGGTATATTGTTTCATTTTCTCTGTTTGCTGAAAATGCTCTGCTTTTAGGTCTTCTTTCGTTCTGGAGGACAACAATGTATCACATGATTCCGTATCCGCTGACTGGATTGGGAGTAAAACTGTTCTTTTTTTTTTTTCAAAAATCTCCTTTGTCTCAACGATGTGTGATCAGAAGCGTGATACTGATATATTTTTATTTAGCAGCCTGAAACCGCTGAGTCTGTTCAGGTATTACCCGTTTTGAAATACAGGGTGGGGCAAATACAAGTGGCCCGGACGAGGTGCAGCGTTAACGGAGGAGGAAAAGACCTTTCCAACAGTATGGAGCAATTGCCCATGCAGCCGGCCGAACCTTAGACCAAATATACACAATCTTCACGCTTCACAGAATTGTTAGCAGAGATAAGTTCGGTCGTGGCCCCAGCTGGTTACTCAGGTCACCTGATCTGTCAGTGTGCGATTATACTGTGTGGGAAGACCTCAAGTCTAAGGTGTATCACAACAACCCTCATAGTCTTCAAGAACTGCAGCTGAACATTTCGGACGAGACTGCAGCAATTTCAGCAATCCAGCTTCTATACGCCTTCAGAAATTTGCTGACTTGAGCCCAAAAGTGCCAAGAGATAGGCGGTCACTTTCAACACTTCTGTAAAATATCTGGGAGTATGCGTGCGGAACGATTTGAAGTGGAATGATCATATAAAATCAATTGTTGGTAAGGCGGGTACCAGGTTGAGATTCATTGGGAGAGTGCTTAGAAAATGTAGTCCATCAACAAAGGAGGTGGCTTACAAAACACTCGTTCGACCTATACTTGAGTATTGCTCATCAGTGTGGGATCCGTACCAGATCGGTCTGACGGAGGAGATAGAGAAGATCCAAAGAAGAGCGGCGCGTTTCGTCACAGGGTTATTTGGTAACCGTGATAGCGTTACGGAGATGTTTAATAAACTCAAGTGGCAGACTCTGCAAGAGAGGCGCTCTGCATCGCGTTGTAGCTTGCTCGCCAGGTTTCGAGAGGGTGCGTTTCTGGATGAGGTATCGAATATATTGCTTACCCCTACTTATACCTCCCGAGGAGATCACGAATGTAAAATTAGAGAGAATAGAGCGCGCACGGAGGCTTTCAGACAGTCATTCTTCCCGCGAACCATACGCGACTGGAACAGGAAAGGGAGGTAATGACAGTGGCACGTAAAGTGCCCTCCGCCACACACCGTTGGGTGGCTTGCGGAGTATCAATGAAGATGTAGATGTAGATGTAGTTGCTACAGTAGGGTTAGTGCTGTGTTTCCTTTCCTCCGCTGTGTTTCTTTGTACCCTGGAACTCTGTTCTACGGGCCACATCTACACTGAAGAGTCAAATAAATTGGTAAACCTGCCTACTATCGTGTAGGGCCCCGGTGAGCACATAGAAGTGCCACAACACGACGTGGCGTGGACTCGACTAATGTCGGAAGTAGTGCTGGAGGGAACCATGAATCCTGCAAGGCTGTCCATAAATCCCTAAGAGAACGAGGCTGTGGAGATTTCGTCTGAACAGCACATTGCAAGGCATCCAAGATATACTCAATAATGTTCATGACTGGGGAGTTTGGTGGCCAGTGGAAGTGTTTAAACTCAGAAGAGTTTTCTTCTGTAGCAGTTCTGGACGTGTGGGGTGTCGCTTTGTCCTACTGGAATTATCCAAGTCCGTCGGAATGCACAACGGAGACGAATGTATGCGGGTGATGAGACAGAATACTTACGTACGTGTCACCTGTCAGAGCCGTATCTAGACGTATCAGGGGTCCTATGTCACTCCAACTGCACATGCACTACGCCATTACAGAGCCTCCACCACCTTGAACATTCCCCTGCTGGCATGCAAGGTCCATGGATTCGTGAGGTTGTCTCCATTCCCGTACACGTCCACCGGTTCGATTCAGTTTGAAACGAGACTCGTCCGACCAGGCAACATTTTTCCAGTCATCAACAGTCCAATGTCGGTGTTGATGGGCCCAGGCCAAGCGTAAAGCTCTGTGTTCTGCAGTCATCAAGGGACACGAGTGAGCCTTCGGCTCCGGAAGCCGATATCGATGATTTCGTTGAATGGTTCGCACGCTGACACTTGTTGATGGCACAGCATTGAAGTCTGCAGCAATGTGCGGAAGGTTTGCACTTCTGTCACGCTGAACGATTCTCTTCAGTCGTCGTTGGTCCCATTCTTGCAGGATTTTTTTCCAGCTGCAGCGACGTCGGAGATTTTGTGTTTTACCGGGTTCCTGATATTCGCAGTACACTCGTGTATTGGTCGTACGGAAAAATCCCCACTTAATCGCTACCTCGGCGATGCTTTCCCATCGCTCGTATGCCGACTATACTACAACACCATGTTCATACACACTTAAATCTTGATAACCTGCCATTGTAGCCGCAGTAACCGATCTAAAAACTGCACCAGACACGTGTTGTCTTATATAGGCGTTGCCGACCGCAGCGCCGTATTCTGACTGTTTACATATCTCTGTATTTGAATACGCCTGCCTATACCACTTTCTTTGGCGCTTTAGTGTGTTTGCCCAACCCTGTACACTAAATCCAAACCAATAAAAAATATATTACACGCTATTTCGTTTAAAATTGACATCGTGAGACCGTGACTGTGTACAATTAATGTAGGTTAACTCTTACAAAGAAGAAAACAGCAACCAGCCACTATTAATAGTGCTATTTCTTTAGGTAAATAGCGCCGTTACCGGTTTCGAACTGGCAAGTTCATCATCAGACGGCTGTTTACATGATTTTCAAGATACTCGTTACATTATCGTCCGTTTCCGATTTTTATTATTCCACTGTGGCGAACTATTTTTGGTGTGTTGTTGCCCTACGGTTGAAAACAGTGTTAGAAGCGCACTATGTGAAAGTAACTAACCTCCAAACGATGAAATACAGCGTAAATAAATACGTGATGTATTTCATCGTTTGGAGGTTAGTTACTTTCACATATTGCACTTCTAACACTGTTTTCTACCGTAGGGCAACAACAAACCAAAAATACTTTGCGACAGTGGAATAATAGAAATCGGAAACGGACGATAATGTAAAGTGTATCTTGAAAATCATATGAACAGCCGTCTGATGATGAACTTGCCAGTCCGAAACCGGTAACGGCGCTATTTACCTAAATAAATAGCACCTGTGTGGCTGGTTGCTGTTTTCTTCTTTGTAAGAATTAACCTACATTAATATATTATAGACTGGTTACGGAGTGTTCTTGAAATATAGTCGGAGACTGCAGTAATTATTGAGTAACGTAAAGCATTCCGTTTCGACGTATTTGATTCTCGTCGTCAGGCTGCATTCACTAGATTTTGAGGGAGAGCGCCTGAAAGGTCGCCGGGGTAGCCGCCAGAGACGTGATCACGGAGACAGCGACCGTCTACCGTCGCGGTATCAGGCGCTGGCCCGTATTCCCGCCCATTAAGATTCCATTATCCCAGGCGCCATTTCTGCGTGCGGTAGCGGACGGGGGCAGTCGCGGACTAGCGTGACACCGGGGCAGCACTTCGTATGGGCCGAGTCTTCGCTGCCCTCGTCTCCAATGAAGCTGGCGATCGAACTCGTATCAGTAGGCGTGCGACCGCGTGTAATGTGACGTTTGTGGAGCACGCGAATAGGCGCAGTTAGCGACAGAAATCCGCGGAGGCGAAGAAGAGTTTCTGGTCATCGTT
Source organism: Schistocerca americana (assembly GCF_021461395.2). Classification (NCBI taxonomy): domain Eukaryota; kingdom Metazoa; phylum Arthropoda; class Insecta; order Orthoptera; family Acrididae; genus Schistocerca; species Schistocerca americana. The sequence continues at coordinate 177,072,009 of NC_060120.1, forward strand.
CAGCCATTTCGGTGAAAGTATACCAGTCTACAAATTGGGCATCATCTTTTACATGTAAGTACACAACTACAGGGTGGCGCGCGAAATGTGTTACCATTTTGTTTTTTAATATAAAATTTATTGTTAATACAATCTGAAAGGAACATATACCACAATGAAGAGCCATCCATGGAGATTTGTTCTAATTCAGCACACGCTCAATATGTCCACCATTTCGTTTCCTAACTTCCTTCAAACGAACACTGAAGTTAGTGATTACCCTAGGGCACATGTCTTCCGTAATTTCACTGCAAGCTTGAAGAATAAGTCTTGTGAGCTCCAATAAATCACGTGGACGTTTCGGGAAAATTTTTTTCTTTAAGTACCCCCAAGGAAAAAAGTCACATGGATTGAGGTCTGGCCTATTGGGGGGCCAATTTTGTGCGTCATTGAAGCGACCTGGAAACCTGAGTGAAATGATCCGCTTGTCGAAATGCTCGTGTAAAAACTCCAACACACTGTTTGCAGTATGTGGCCTTGCTCCATCTTGCATGAACCACTGCGTGTTGAAGGGCAAGGCAGTAGCAAGAAGCTGTGGAATGAAGCTATTGCGAAGCATGCTCAAATAACGCTCGCTGTTCACAGTTTCTTCAAAGAAAAAGGGTCCAATAAGTCCGTGACTGGAAATTGCTGCCCACGCTGTAATCCTCGGAGCATAATGTTGTCGTTCATGAAGCACTTGTGGGTTTTCAGTGGCCCAAAAGCGTACATTTTGTTTGTTAACCACACCGTCTAAATGAAAATGCGCCTCGTCTGAAAACCAAACGTTGTTGAGAGTTTCTTCCCTATCCTCCGCCCACTGAGCAAACAGTAGTCTCTGCTGCTTGTGTTCTTCAGTGAGCTTCTGTGCACAGGTCATCTTGTATGGGTACATATGGAGGTCACTTTTAAGAATGCGTTGAACGGAGCGTCTGGTATTCCCAGTTGCAATGCTGCCTTTCTACACGACTTCCCGGGACTTCTCTGTACAGCAACTCGTACTGCTTCAATATTTTCCGGCGAACAAACAAGCTTAGGCTGGGGTCGCTTCGCTTCCAATACTGTTCCTTCCTGTACAAATTTAACGTACAACCTGTGGATGGTCTTCTTGCAAGGGACTCATCGTGTGTTAAAATGTTGTCGAAAACGCCTGAGTCAGAACAAGGCTTTTCGTTTCATGAAAAAGTAAAACAATTTCCGATCGTTGCTGTGTCGTCAGTCTTCCATTCTCAGTCATTGCTGCTTACAAGTCTCCTAGCGGCAGTATCGTGAATTACCGTGAATTACACCTCATTTCGTAACTCATTTGTTTTTACAAGCTCTGCTGGTACTGCTGTAGAGATCCCAGCGGGATATCTAATGTGCGTCGTAAATTGTAAAAGAAACAATTGGTAACACATTTCGTGCGCCTCCCTGTACTTTTCCAAGCAGCATTGACGACTTGCATAGCCAAATGTCATTGAACACTCGGACTTTTCACTCGAGTATCTTTCATAGGGGTTCATTGTCAGAAATAAATAACTAATCGAACAAAAGATTAACATCGTACGTAGTGTTATATAATGAATGGAGATATTTCTTTTTCTGGTGTCAGTTAAACGTGACGGAAATGAGAAGTTCCGACGAGTGTCATATTCGTCATCTTCTGGCGCAGTAGTTACAAGAGTCGAGGGACATGAAAGGGAAACAGTGGTTGGGAAGGGAGTGAGACAGGGTTGTAGCCTCTCCCCGATGTTATTCAATTTGTATATTGAGCAAGCAGTAAAGGAAACAAAAGAAAAATTCGGAATAGGAATTAAAATCCATGGAGAAGAAACGAAAACTTTGAGGTTCGCCGATGACATTGTAATTCTGTCAGACACAGCAAAGGTCCTGGAAGAGCAGTTGAACGGAATGCACAGTGTCTTTAAAGGAGGATATAAGATGAACATCAACAAAAGGAAAACGAGGATAATGGAATGTAGTCGAATCAAGTTGGGTGATGCAGAGGGAATTAGATTAGGAAATGAGACACTTAAAGTAGTAAAGGAGTTTTGCTATTTGGGGAGCAAAATAACTGATGATGGTCGAAGTAGAGAAGATATAAAATGTAGACTGGCAATGGCAAGGAAAGCATTTCTGAAGAAGAGAAATTTGTTAACATCGAGTATAGATTTAAGCGTCAGGAAGTAGTTTCTGAAAGTATTTGTATGGAGTGTAGCCATGTATGGAAGTGAAACATGGACGATAAATAGTTTGGACAAGGAGAAGCTTTCGAAATGTGGTGCTACAGAAGAATGCTGAAGATTAGATGGGTAGATCACATAACTAATGAGGTGGTGTTGAGTAGAATCGGGGAGGAGTTTGTGGCACAACTTGACTAGAATAAGGGATCGGTTGGTAGGACATGTTCTGAGGCATCAAGGGATCACCAATTTAGCACTGGAGGGCAGCGTTGAGGGTAAAAATCATAGAGGGAGACCAAGAGATGAATACACTAAACAGATTCAGAAGGACGTAGGTTGCAGTAGGTACTGGGAGATGAAGCTTGCACAGGATCGAGTAGCATGGAGAGCTACATCAAACCAGTCTCAAGACTGAAGACCACAACAACCTGGCGTAATCGCATCAAGTGCGTTGTATTCTCTGTAAATGCAGTATTTTTCGTTGAAGTGTATGGCAGAGGGGAAGTGCGATGATGTTCATAAACAGAAAAATGGAAAAAGTCTTTATTTTCCTTTCTTACACTGAGCCGTTGTACGAAGACTGATGTTCTACTGATAATCTCTGCAGGGCTACCAATACAGCGATGGGCTACGCATTTTTCCGACCACTCGGGACGAGGGGATCTCCAAAGGATCCAGCATAGTCGCATCTGACGCCAAGAAATGTTTCCAGCATATGAGAATCCCACTGTTTTAGCGATCAACTGCCTTTAACAAACAAATCTGTCAGAACCACAAGCTCTTCTGAGAACTTGGGTCTGGTTTCCGCACTCAGCTTCTTTTCATGGTCATTATAGCCCTGTGTGGGTTTAAGCCTCATCAACAAGCTTCCTGCATTCTGCCCTCTCCAGTGCTGTTCTCCGCCATCCTCGGACTCTCATAAATTTTATATCTTATGCTGCCAAGCCATGAAAAAACCTGCAACAGTAGCTTCTAACCTCAGCAAGATTATTCTAGTAACTATAAATTTCAGAAATGGAAATGAGCGTTTGGAGTCATTGGCCGGGAGGGCTCTTACGGGGCAGGTCCGGCCGCCTTGGTGCTGGTCTCATTACATTCGACGCCACATTGGGCGACCTGCGCGCCGGATGGGGATGAAATGATGATGAAGACAACACAACACCCAGTCCCTGAGCGGGAATCGATCTCGGGCCCGTAGGACGGCAATCCGTCACCCTGACCACTCACCATATATATGCGCGTCATTTTGCAAATGCGTTTCGTAGCCATACTTTATATCCACATGCTGCAAGCCACTCTTAAGTACGTGGTAGAGACTACTTTCCATTGTCCTATTTTACCACATATTGGAGTTTCTCCACTCGCTTCTGCAGCACGGGAAGCATAACTGTTTAAATGCATCTGCGCTGTAATCAGTCTAACCTTGTCTTCGCAGTCCTTACTGGAGTGGTTTGTAGCTGGCTGTAGTATATTTCTAGATTCCACAATAATTTTAAAACTTTAACTATCGAAGGGTAGATACTGTAACAGCTGTAGAATATTTTAAATCAATTATCCCGCAATAGACTGGAAAACACATACACACACACACACACACACACACACACACACACACACACACACACACATATACACAATTTCGTAAGGGCTGGACCTATGAAATTTAATTTGAGAACTTCCTAAACAAGATGGCGATCTGTTCCATGATGCAAATACATCATATGTTTGTAATAAACAATCGCGACATGCTGTTGTGGCGACAATTATAATTAAACTAGAGAGAGTTACGACGGCATTCAGATAAATATCGTGCTCAGCAAACTAAACAGGAAATAGAATCTTAATTTTAATTTTAATCATGAACAGCCTCAGTTGCACCGTTTACCTAGATTTTACCTAGGTTTCAGTCGGGATAACCCAACCTTCTTCAGAATGACAGTATCTATCGTTTGTCCATAGTGGACATCGTCAAGCTAAAACTACAAATCCATAAATTATCGTCAGAATGTAAAACTTATCTGGCACTGCCTCGGCCCCACTTCGCGACCGTGATGCGGCAGCCACGAGTGCTGTGCTGGAAACAGTACCACCTTCTGATTATAGGTCACGCGCACAAAGCTGTTCACTGTATCAACATTTTGCACACTGAGAAGAAAGGGCGGAGATTAGACGTTTTCGAAGAATTAGAAATTTTAAACATCTTTCTCGAAATGATGGCCTCATTCTTAATGAACAGCTACAATTACCTAATAAAAGCTTCTTCACCGGAATAAAGCCGTTACTTGATACTTGATTTCGTATTCCCTCGTGCAGTTACCGAAATATTTCTTCTGTCTGAGTCGATTCATAACTGTTTGTTCATTAAATGGTTTATATTAACTACATTTCATGTTACACTGTTCTTCTGTTCGCTGAGTTACCCAGCTCCCTTTGGTCGTGCGGTAGCGTTCTCGTTTCCCACGCCCGGGTTCCCGGGTTCGATTCCCGGCGGGGTCAGGGATTTTCTCTGCCTCGTGATGGCTGGGTGTTGGGTGTTGTGTGATGTCCTTAGGTTAGTTAGGTTTAAGTAGTTCTAAGTTCTAGGGGACTGATGACCATAGATGTTAAGTCCCATAGTGCTCAGAGCCAGCCAGCTCCCTTTGTAATTCTGCGATGGCGTTTTTCAGCCTTTAAACTGTACCCCTAAGATCTTTTGTAGTCAAATTGTCACCATGTCCGCTGCTATGAGACATAATATTGCTTCTTACTTCATGTATTACACATTTCACCTGTCTATATTTGGATTGTTAAGTAACCGGTTTGCATTTGCGGCTACTAGATGGCACTTTTGGTATAACGTTGATCTGCCCGCAATTGCTAACGCGCCTCAGTCTGATGTGGTGTAAATCTTAGTGGCCTGCCTCTATGTTTTATATTTTAATATTTTGTGACTAAAGCGTTATTGCTTCGTATTTATTTTATACATGACATGCCAGTTTTAAATGTTTTATCTCTGATGAAGGCACTCTTAGAAGTGGGCGAAACCTAGGTCAAAAATACTTCATTTTCGCGACCGAGGGCAGCAATTGTTTTAATTTTACCTTGTAACGGTCGCTGACAACGCAGCCATGTTTAAAGCTTTAAGTTTTCTGGTTATGGTACCGTTGCAACCGTGGCCGAAACGTTGGTTTTCTCCAGCAGTACTTTATACAATATGACGCGGTACCATACCCAGAAAACTTTTATGTCGATTAAATAAAATAAGTTCTTCTCATAAATTTAGCCAGTTTATCTCCTCAGCTGAGAACTTCCTCACGGGCGGAAAGTAGCCCACTTATTTGTGGACGGAGAAGAATCGGATGTAATTTAAGATGTACCTCAGTCAAATCATGTTGTTGTTTCACAGTATATGAATGGATAACCGCATAAGTTGCTATTTCTGACTTTCCGTATTGAATGTCGTTATCTACGTGAATTTGAAAGATGCTTCCTTTTAGATCCTAATATCATATTGGTAGTATGTTTGAAACTGTCTCAGAATGTATAGAAGTGTGCAATTGTGCACTTTGTGCTACGTTATATCGTTTCATTGAAAGATAGATATGACTAGAGTGGTTCACGTCTCACAAGTACATTAGAATAAAAATTTTTGGGGTAGGAAATGCAACGGTTCTACACGACAATTATAGTTAAACTGTCCTCAGCCGGAAGTTTTGTTCGACCACCGAAGTGTTTTACTAGGCATGGTCGTACTGGAGATACGCCCTCGTCTTCCTCAGAACTTTGAATTGACTGGCCTAGTCAGTTACAGAAGGACCTAAAGTTTAAGGTGCACTCTCAACTACGGTACAGCTTGACCGCAAGACGTGAAAGTAATAAAATCTAGATTTAGGTTTTCTGCGATTTCCCTAAACGCTTAAGACGAATGGCGAAAAAGCTCCTTTGAAAGGGCACGCGGATTTCCTTTCTCATCATTCTCTAATACGAGCTTGTGTCCCACTCCTAATGACCTCATCGCCCACATGAAGTTAAACACCTGTCTTCCTTCCTACCATGTAAGTATTCTGTACCTTGCTTTGTTCGAGTTTCAAATTTTTTTCCTTGCAGAAGGTGATAATTTTCTTACATTTACTGTGAATTTGTGCAGTATATACACCGTTGTACACGAGTACCGTTGTGAGGATCTGCACACAGTCAGTTTAGAGGACATAAAGAAAACGGGTAATGTGCTGCCGGTAGTCAATCTTTTTTCACTTACCGCCCACTTCTGTATCTTTGTTAGCAGTAAAATTATCTAACCGCCCAACAGTTGCTCAATAATGGTGATTTATAAAGTAGATAAGTAACTTTACAAAATTTTTAAAGCGGAGTTATAGCAAGTTAAAGCGTGTAATAATAATTACTTACCAAATACTTTATGCCAACATTTTAAAAAACTTACGAATATGTTTTAAAATTCCTGCTGTCTACCTCTCACCATGAAAGCTGTAACGCCCCCTAGTGGGCTGTAGGGACCAGTTTGACTACCACTGATGTAGACGAACCCTTTGTAACGTCATCTTCGGTCTTGGTTAACACTCAGCGGTAGAGCAATGAGATTGTTACTTCTTACGTATCGGATCGACGTTACAAACAGAACACTGATGAACTGAACTCGCGACTTGTGCGAGATATTTACTTCACCAAATGTCGTAATCGTTTATAATCGATGGTTTATCAGTTGCTATTTAAATATTAATGATAAGTTCAAATTAGTTCCAGCGACACCAAATTCCCTATAGATTGGTTGTAATCTTAAATCTATAATCAGTCGTAACAGTGTTATTAATTCCTAACGTCAAGGAGTTTCTATTTAAGCGCCGAGCGCTTCAGCCAAATAATATCGCAGCACGTTATCTCTATAAATAATATTGTAAAACTTGAATGATAAATGCGTGAATTGACACGATATGCTGGTTTATCACACAATATTAGTCACTTCCTAACAGAGCCGTGAGGAAGCAGCTTTCCCAGGTATTGAGGGGGGGGGGGGGGGGGGGGGGGAAATTATAAATCATATGGTTCTTAACTATCGCCTAGTTCCATAGTCCATTAGTTATTACGAATGAAATCGTCTATCTGTGTTCACTTAACTTCAGGTTATCTAATTAAAAGCTACCTCTGTCTAATAATATGCAAGTGCTCTATCTGAATTCTAAATAACGTAATGTTTGAAGTTTCACTGCGTCATAGTAGATCGCAATAATCAATTCAGAAAAAAAAACAGTCTAATTGCGTCCACATATACGCGTATTCAAAAGTATGACCTGCTTTGGCTAACTCTCGTAACGTAGTGACAATGGATTGAATTATCCTTAGCAATTACTCACGAATGTCAAAGAGTACTCCCACGGAGTCTTCTTTGGGAACGTTGGTTCTACTTTGCGAATTTTAATTATAATGATTTTGCGATTTACTATGATTTTGAATTTTGAGTTTGATTTTACTGGAATCCTATCTTTCTTTCGTATGTTAATAAATTACTGTATTATATTCCTGATTCAGTTACTGGTTAATATCCAAATAATAGTGTTAACTGGAAATTTGTTTGCATGTTCATTTTTCAGGGAATTTGAAACTTGTTTTGGGGAAATCTTTGGGAATTTTGGAGCTAATTTTTTATTTTCATTTCTCGTCCGAGGAAGTGGCATTACACCTTTAACCTATAATTACTCTTATTGTTTCCATGGCTAGGCCACTCCTCTCGAATAGCATTAAGAGGGTGGTGGAGTTTAAAGTCACCGTCCGACGGGCGGATCACCATAAACAGTGTCACATGTCCTCACTCCATGGGACACTGTCTAATGTCACGTCGAAGAAGAGGTCACTACTGAGGGAGCACAAGCTCGAATTCGGGAAGGAAAACAAACTGTCCTCTTTTTTATAGCAACCATCCCGGCAGTTGCGTTAAACGATTTAGAGAAACCACGGAAAAATGGAATAATGACGGCCTCGCCAGCATCCTCCAAAATACGACCACCTCTTTTTCGTTTGCTATCAAAACTGAGTAATGATTTTTTTTCTGTTGCGGTATTCGATCCAGCTACACTACTAGCCATTAAAATTACTAAAACCAACAAGAATTGCAGATGATAGACGGGTATTCTTTGGACAAATATATTATACTAGAACTGATGTGTGATTACATTTTCACGCAGTTTAGGTTCATAGATCCTGAGAAATCAGTACCCAGAACAACCACCTCTGGCCGTAATAACGGCCTTGATACGCCTGGGCATTGAGTCAAACAAAGCTTGGATGGCGTGTACAGGTACAGCTGCCCATGCAGCTTCAACACGATACCACAGTTCATCAAGAGCAGTGACTGGCGTATTGGGACGAGCCAGTTGCTCGGCCTCCATTGACCAGACGTTTTCAGTTGGTGAGAGATCTGGAGAATGTGCTGGCCAGGGCAGCACTCGAACATTTTCTGTATCCAGAAAGGCCCGTACAGGACCTGCAACATGCGGTCGTTCATTATCCTGCTGAAATGTAAGGTTTCGCATGGATCGAATGAAGGGTAGAGCTACGGGTCGTAACACATCTGAAATGTAACGTCCACTGTTCAAAGTGCCGTCAGTGCGAACAAGAGGTGACCAAGACGTGTAACCTATGGCACCCCATACCATGACGCCGGGTGATACGCCGGTACGGCGATGACAAATACACGCTTCCAAGTGCGTTCACCGCGATGTCGCCAGACACGGATGCGACCACCATGATGCTGTAAACAGAACCTGGATTCATCCGAAAAAATGTCGTTTTGCCATTCGTGCATCCAGGTTCGTCGTTGAGTACACCATCGCAGGTGCTCCTGTCTGTGATGCAGAGTCAAGGGTAACCGCAGCCACGGTCGCCTAGCTGATGGTCCATGCTGCTGCAAACGTCGTCAAACTGTTCGTGCAGATGTTGGTTGTCTTGCAAACGTCCCCATCTGTTGAGTCAGGGATCGAGACGTGGCTGCACGATCCGTTACAGCCATGCGGATAAGATGCCTGTCATCTCGATTGCTAGTGATACGAGGCCGTTGGGATCCAGCACGGCGTTCCGTATTACCCTCCTGAATCCTCCGATTACATATTGTGCTAACAGTCATTGGATCTCGACCATCGCGAACAGCAATGTCGCGATACGATAAACCGCAATCGCGATAGCCTACAATCCGACCTTTATCAAAGTCGGAAACGCGATGGTACGCATTTCTCCTGATTACACGAGGCATCACAACGACGTTTCACCAGACAACGCCGGTCAACTGCTGTTTGTGTATGAGGAATCGGTTGGAAACCTTCCTCATGTCAGCTCGTTGTAGGTGTCGCCACCGGCGCCAACCTTGTGAAAATACTCTGAAAAGCTAATCATTTGCATATCACAGCATCTTCTTCCTGTCGGTTAAATTTCACGTCTGTAGCACGTCATCTTCGTGGTGTAGCAATTTCAATGGCCATTAGTGTATATCCAGTCGAGCTCCATCCTACTATCAAACGTTAATAACGGCGGATATCGCATCAGGAACTCCCAGAAGAGGACTGGAGCCGCCAACGGCCGCGTATCAGTTATATACGTGACTGGAACCACGTGCCGCTGAAGAGGCGCCGATCAGAATAGCCGAGGCGAGGTCGCTCCTGAGTAAGTGGCTGGTGGAACGACCTGAGCTCACGTGACTAGGCGGGCGACTCGCTTCCACACTGCGCCAGTATCTACAACTGCACTCTTCAGCCGCCATACAATGCGTGACGGAGGCTACTTCGTACAAACATTGGCCACTCCGTACGTGTAAAGTGTGAAGAGAGAAATTATTGTCTATACACCTCCGTAAATGTATTGCTCTCTCTTACCCTATTCTCTTTATCTACATGATGTATGTCGTGGGAATAAATAAGAAAGACACCTCCCCCATCAGCGACATTAGTCTAGTTACGCGGGAAATTTTATTATTTCTTGATAGACAATTTTTGGGTAAGATGCTATCTCAGAGCAGGTGTATCGCTGCTGCCGATTTGTTCTTTTTTCTGACGAAGAAAAGATAGTCGGCTTTTGTTTTTTGGACGGCATACTAGAAGGCCACGTTATATGCATTTCAAGGCGCTACACCGCCGTATTCCGAACTGTAAAGACGCGTTTACATTGAGCTCAGAACATGTTTTTGTTCAGAACATTGTGTGCACCTTGTTCCCTCAACATGTTGGCAGCATTGTTCGGTGTTCGCATTCCCGTTTACACTAGCGACCAACATTTCTACGTATTCGCATAGTCTGCTGCGGTGAACTGATAGGTTACTTTGTGTATTCACATCAAGAGATACGCTATGTCAAGTGAAGAGGAAGAATTTATGTCATTTGGTTCAAATGGCTCTGGGCACTATGGGACTTAACATCTGAGGTCATCAGTCCCCTAGAACTTAGAACTACTTAAACCTAACTAACTTAAGGACATCACACACATCCATGGCCGAGGCAGGATTCGAACCTGCGACCGAAGCGGTCGCGCGGTTCCAGACTGTAGCGCCTTTAACCGCTTGGCCACCCTGGCCGGCAATGTCATTTGGTGCTGCATTAATAATACTTAACGAAATAGACGAAGAAAACGATGTAGTCGTCGTCGGTGGACCAAAATATAATATAGAAGACGTGGCAGGAATGACATGCTTTGTGAGCTGAATTTGGAAGACGGTTCTGGCTTTCCCAACTTCAATAGGATGTCGCCGTGAATTTTGAAATGTTGTTGAATATTATAGGACCAGTTGTTTGAAAGAAAGTCACCAGTTTCAGAAAAGCAATCCCTGTGAACCAAAGACTTGCTGTTATTCTTCTTTTCTGGCATTGGAGACTCCTATCAAAGCCAGCCGTATCTCAAATAGTTTCAAATAGTTCAATATCATCCATGAAACTTAGATATTTAAATCTAAGCCACTAAGTTTCGTAAAGTCTGTCAGTGCCACATCCAGATTTTTTACTTTCCTCTATTTTTCTTTTCTCTCGTTGGTACTGAGACAAGAGAAATTTTTTTTTCCACGTCACTGCTGCTGGTGCCAAGCGCCGCAGCAATTTTTTGTACTGAATCATGTTTGATTTTAGTATTTTTGTAACCTGCGCAACGTACATTCCACACGCACTCCTCTGCCTCATAGAGCGACATCAGTTGGAAAATTTTGCCTCGTGACCATTCCATTTCAAATAAAAATGAAGGGACATAAAATAAACGCACCACTACACTCCACCAAAACAAACACCAAAACACTCACTCAGAGCAAACGAACACTAGCGCTGCGTAGTGGAATTTAGTGGTAGCAGGCCACGAACAATGTTTCTTTGATCTCTACCGACACAGCCGTGGAACACTGATTTTGTGTTGCGAACATCGGTAGTTCATTACTAGCCACGAACAATGTTGCGAACAATGTTGTGAACAATGTTGCCAACTCAGTGTAAGCGCGCCTTACGTCTGAATAAATAGGTGAGCACTGTTGTAGAAAAACTTGCAGATGAATCTCTAGCATTTGCTTCACGACGTCGCCATTTTCCTGTAGCAAAGCTGGCATAATCGGGTGACGTCTTTTCAGAGGAAAAATAAATATTACAGTCTGAAAGACAGGGAAAGTACAAGTATAAAGAAATAAAGGCAGACAATAAATAGATATATATATATATATCATATGGAGGCAGTTAAATTATTTTACAGTCTACCTCGGATACTGGTTTTCTAATTATACCTAGCAAAGAATCGCGGGAATAACAACGCCTTCTACTTCTAAATCTAATTATTGCTTGCATGTTTTGCACCTGCTGCCACAACTAATACATTAAGCTCTATTTATAACGACACCTCGGCTGCTGTTAAGCAATGCTTTAATTTTTGCTACCGGTTACGTTCAATTAACGTCTTCATGTCACAGATGTGCACGACCTTGCCGAGTATTTTACTACTGTTGTCACGTGTTCCAAAACACTCCGCAATATTATGGACATCTGTCACCCGAGGCTGTTCAGTACCTATAGTGGAGATTAAAGTATTCTTAGCAGCAGCTGGTGTGCTGTTTCACACATACCTTAAAACATCTTTCTCCTCCTCCCTCTCTTCCTCTTCTCCTTCTTCCTCTTCTCCTTCTTCCGTTACGGCCTCAGAAGTACTATGGTTAGCCCTCAAAGGATTACATTTTCTTCTTCTCCGAGAACCTCTTCATCCATTCTCTTCTTCTCTCGCTCTATTCTTCTGCATTTTCTTTTCTCGTCTTTTCCACTGGGACTTTCTATCTTTTTCCTGTATCCTACTCTGTCGTCGTTTACTGTCATATTGATCAGTATGCACTTGCTTCTCCAATTATCCTCTCGTTCGCTTCCCACATTCCGACGACTATTTCCGGTGTTCGACAACACACCTGGCTTCTATCTTCCCTCTTGTCCTCTCTGTTGTTTCCACACTCTTTTCGTCATCTATCTATATTCATCTTGATTACAGTTCGACAAACTTTGCCCTTTTCTGTCTGATTTCTCCTGATATTGTCCTCATGCGCCAGCCGCTAGTGGCCGTGCGGTTCTAGGCGCTTCAGTCTGGAACCGCGTGACCGCTACGGTCGCAGGTTCGAATCCTGCGTCGGGCATGGATGTGTGTGATGTCCTTATGTTAGTTAGGTTTAAGTAGTTCTAAGTTCTAGGGGACTGATGACCTCAGATGTTAAGTCTCATAGTGCTCAGAGCCATTTGAACCATTTTTTGTCCTAATATTATCTTCACCATTTTCTCTCTTCTTTTTCTTGTTTTTCTGCACCTTTTCTTCCTATTCCTCACCGTTGCCTTGTATTGTCAGATATTTGCGTCTCTAGATGCATTCAAAGGCTAGTCTTACAGAGGGTTGACATCATCTTGTTCATCTCCTCTATTTTTCGCTCATTACTAATGTTTCTTCCTGTTTTCTCTCAAGTATTTAAATGTGCCCACCTTTTTTTTTGGGCGGGGGCTTTTGGTGTTATCCGTTCCCCAGAAGTATTCAGCGTCTTTGTGTTGTAGGCAATCCTTAGTCCCAGCCTTTTGACTATCTTGCTTAGGTTGTCGAGTTGTCTCTTTGCGTCTTCTTCTGTCTCACTATCAGTTTGTCGTCCACAAATGCTGGGCAGTCGACTTGGAAGACAAAAAGGGCAGTAGGTCCCAAGTACGTCTTTGGAATTCACATTTTCCAGTTTATTGTTGTCTGGTCACTGCGTCCGGCGCTATGCTGACAAAATAATTGCTGATAATCCATCTTTCTGTCTGACAACGATCTCGATCTCAACCTCTTCCAATAGCGCTCCTCCGAATGTCATCCTTGCCTTTGCTGTCTGTCAGAATTTTCTTTATTGGTTCTCGTGCGCCGGCCGTTGTGGCCGAGCGGTTCTAGGCGCTTCAGTCTGGACTCGCACTACCGCTACGGTCGCAGATTCGAACCCTGCCTCGGGCATGGATGTGTGTGATGTCCTTAGGTTAGTTAGGTTTAAGTAGTTCTAAGTTCTAGAGGACTGATGACCTCAGATGTTAAGTCCCATAGTGCTCAGAGCCATTTGAAACATTTGGTTCTCGTGCTAAAATCTACACCTACATCTGTATCAACGAGGTCTGTTTAAAAAATTCCGGAACTTTGTCCACAAAATTTTTCTTCGCTTACCTTTAACTTATTGTGTATGGTCTCCTTCGAAATACTTTCCTCCACAATTGATACACCGCTCCCAACGCTGTTTCCACTTTCGGAAGCAGTCTTGGTACGCCTCTTGTTGGATCGCGCGAAGCACCCTCTGCGAATTTTCTTTTATCTCATCTATCGCTGCAAATCTTCGTCCTTTTAACGGGCTTTTCAACTTTGCAAATAAAAAAAAGACTGCAGTGGCTAGGTCTTGACAGTTCGGATGATGAGGCAGCACAGTGATTTGGTTTTTTGTGCAACCAACAGGGATGAACTTGGGGGTGCATTATCGTGATGCAAGAGCCATGAATTGTCTCACCACATTTCAGGCAGTTTCCTTCTCACATTTTCTCGCAGGCGTCGCAACACGTCCTGATAGTACCATCGATTAACAGTTTGTCCCTGTGGCACGAATTCAGGATGAACTAATAGTTCAAAGTCAAAGAAACCTACCAGCGTGGCATTGACATTTGACCTGACCTGACGAGCTTTCTTTGGTCTTGGAGAGTCTTTCCCGACTCTTTCTGAAGATGGAACCTTGGCCTCAAAAAGATAACCGTAGATCCACGTCTCACCGCCAGTTATTATTCTCTTAAGGAACATCTCACTCTCATTTGCGCGATCCAAAAGCTCTTTACAGATTGCGAGGCGGGGTCTTACTGGCGTTGACTCATGAGCCGTGGGACCAACTTGTGGGTAACACGATGCATTCCAAGATGCTGTGTCAGGGTTGCATGACAAGATCCAACTGAAATGTCACTTTCTTCTTTGGTTCAAATGGCTCTGAGCACTATGGGACTTAACATCTATGGTCATCAGTCCCCTAGAACTACTTAAACCTAACTAACCTAAGGACATCACACACGTCCATGCCCGAGGCAGGGTTCGAATCTGCGACCGTAGCAGTCGCGCGGCTCCGGACTGAGCGCCTAGAACTACTTTCTTCTTTAATCTCTCGGACAGTCAGTCTTCGATTGGCACGCACAATTTCGTTGACGTCCCTGACATGAACGTCGTCGCTAGACGTCGAAGGGCGTCCTGAACAAGGGTCATCTTTAACTTCCGTCCGGCCACTTTTAAACCGTCTGAACGATTCGTAAAACCGATTACGGCTTAAGCACTAATTACCGTACATTCCTGCATCACTTGGTGTGTGTCTGCAAAGATTTTCTTGAGTGTCACGCAAAATTTAATGCAGACGCGTGGCCCCGTAACTCTGCCATCTCGAAATTCGTAAACTGTGCGATACAATGTTCAACTCAATACTGCACTGAACAATAACAAACAGATATACAACGATGAAACTTCCGGTAGTTACAAAATAAACACAGGCGTGTGCAGGGATGCCAATCGCTTTTCGCTCCGAGACACCATTGGTACAAAATTACCAATGTTCCGGAATTTTTTGAACTGACCTCATACTCCACAAAGCACCGTGAAGAGAGCGGGAGAGGATACTTCTCAAGGTACCATGTGTTACGAATTTTCTCCACTATTTACTTTTGGAGCGCCAGAAAAAGATTAAATGGCTATTTGTGCTCTAAAATTAGTCCATCATATCTTCGCTGTCACTACCGGAGCAATTCGTAGGAGACAGTGGAATGTTCCTTGAATGCACAGCATTGAGAACCAATACGCTGATCTCTGTCTACTGTTGCATCCTATAGAATATTCTGCAGCGGTTGCGCAAAAAAATGAAAACACCACGAGAAATGCATGCTCAAACGTAAAAGCAGATGGTAGCCAGGCCTGCAAGTTGCGCTGCTGCATTTGACCACGAACGCCACCAGTGCAGTTCCTAAACATGTTGCAAGTGTCAGGCGTGGCAAGAACCGTGTCTTTTGCAGTTACGAGTGGATTCTGTCGAAGCTAATGAATTCGAATGTATGCAAATTGTTCATACTCTATGCTTCCGTAACCAAGGTACCAGAATGTTTGGTGCTTCAAGGAGGCACTGTATCGAAGTTTTGTATCGCGCACAGGGAAAGGGGAAAAACATCATCCGCTACGTCACAACGCGGACGAAATTATGTGTTGAGTGTTCGTGACAGACGGTGACTGACGGAGATTGTGAAGTAAAATAAGAGGACGACAGCTGGAAAAATCACTAAGGAGCTGAACCCTGTCAACACTGAAACAACACGGAGGGAACTCCCTAAGAAGGGAATTACAGGACGAGCCGTATTTTATCTATGTCGACATGACCGGAAGATGTTTTGAGTACCAGCGGGTTTCATACACTGTATTAAGCATGGTAATGTGTTGCGCTTTTAGTGTTCTCGTATTTTTGTCCACTCCCTGTAAGCTCAAGCATTGCGATGTTTCTGGGGGAAACCAAACCTCTCGCTAAGAGTCAGCGTGGTTTCTGGGAAAACCGCTAGCGTCAAACACCGCTTGCCGTACTCATTTGTGATGTAGTGCAAACGAATGAGGCAGCTGAGCAGGTAGCTTCTGTCTTTGTAGACTTAAAAAAGGCGTTGGATACCGTCGCCTATGAAATAGCGCTTACTCCAAGGTACTATAATAGTGCCGGTAATGTTCTCATGATACATAAGCGATTTAGCAGAGATGGTCAGCAGCATTGTTCTCTGACGATGCTTTAATTCATAAGAATCAGTCAAATGAAAACCGAACACCCGGCACAATCGGGCCACACGCCTTAAGACATTTATCACACTGGGAGATGAGACGATAAAATGCTGCTTCGTGGAACACAGTCGGTGGCTGACGTATCGACAACCGCACCCACTGTTGCACTTTTTCATCCGACTAAAATCGACGTCCATGCGTGTCTTTCTTCAGCTCGCCAAAGATGTGAAAATAACACGGTGAAAGATCCGGGTAGTACGGAAGATGTTGCGGTGTTCCCTAACCAAATCACTGAAGCGCAGCCTTCGTCCTGTTGGCAGTGTGGGGGTGGGTGTTATCGTGCAACGTGGTCATTCCGTCCGACAGCATTCCTGGGCATTTTGACTTTATGGCGTGTCGCAGTTTGTGCGGAGTGTCTTCATAGCGCTGCGAATTGATTGTGATCCCATGCTCGATGAATCTGACGAGCAGAGGTCCCCAGCAGTCGAAAAAGGTCATCGTCACTTACCGGAACTTCTGTGAACAGCTTTGGATTTCTTTGGCGGAGTCATGTGAGATGTTTCACCTGTTGCCTTTGCCGTTTGCCCTCGGGCTGTCTGAATGCTGTCAGTCGGAATCATCGTGTTGCGCACTGCCAATCAGACGACGGATATGCTTCAGTGAGTTGGTTTGGAAACAATGCAGCATGCTTTGTACAGCCCGGATTTCATTGTGTGATTTTCACACCTTTGGCGATCTTAAGAAAGGCACGCTTAGACATCGGTTTCAGTTGGATGAGAAAGTGCGAGAGTGGGTGCGGTTGTGGAGCCGTCAGCATCTGCCCGCGTTCTACGAAACATCAGTTGATCGTCTCGTATCCCAGTGGGATGAATGTCTTGACGTGCGTGGTGATTACTTTTGATTGAACCATTCCGTGGTCCCATTGTGGCAAATGTTCGGTTTTGTTTTGATTGCCCCTCATACATAAAAATGTACATTGCCTCTGTAAAGGAAATCGCATACCAGACGCTGGTGATACCAGTTCTAGGATATTGTTTCAGCGTTAGGCGTTCTTATCAAGTAGGCACAACACAAGGCCGGGACACCCCATACGAAAGTCTAACTACTTGGAGAACTTAAATAGGCAGGTTTGGAAGAAAAGCGACATTCTCGCCGAATCGTGTTGAATGAAGTTAGTGGACCAGTGCTGCTGGAAAACGCGGAGTCGTGCAACAATTCTGCTGTCACCATCGCAGTAACGGTTCAGATTTAAATAAGATAAAAAGTCTGAATCGGTGGGAAATACGCCGGTAATTTAGTTTAACCAAAGAAATGTCAGTCGAATTGTAGGTGCCACTCTCGCCAGTTGAAAGGTACAATACTTCTGTAAATGAACCAATGGGTATAGTTTACGAAATGATCGCAAAATATGCTCACTATGTGCCCAAAATGCATGAACTTGTCATAAAATAATTAGGGAGAAAGTGCGTATGCTGCAAAATGAGAGTATTAAAACCTACGTTAACAGGTTACTGTTGTGAATTGGCAAGAGAGCCAACCCGGTATGAGAGGAAGCCGAAAGGCACGCGTTCTAGCTCACGCAGGTTGGCGTGAGGTCTGGAACAGGTCAAGGAAATTAAACTAGCAAAAAACGTACGTAGCTGCTGGAATACTTAACTTTAATCCATAATTGGTGAACATCGCTCTTGACGGTACATGTTTTACAGCATCAATAGTAACTGGTAATGGCGCCTTGCTAGGTCGTAGCAAATGACGTAGCTGAAGGCTATGCTAACCATCGTCTCGGCAAATGAGAGCGTATTTTGTCAGTGAACCATCGCTAGCAAAGTCGGTTGTACCACTGGGGCGAGTGCTAACTCTAGACCTGCCGTGTGGCAGCGCTCGGTCTGCAATCACTGATAGTGGCGACACGCGGGTCCGACGTATACTAACGGACCGCGGCCGATTTAAAGGCTACCACCTTGCAAGTGTGGTGTCTGGCGGTGACACCACAGTTACATTGTAATTGAATACGCAAAAACCTTTTTTAGATACGGGATAATATTGGGTTACGACAGTCTGATGCTTTTGTATAAATCTAGCGACTCGCTCCGGCTTCGCACGGGTAGCACTAAGATTCCACGGCCGGAAATTTTTTTTATAAAATCTAGTGATACACACAATCATTCCTCATGAACATTCCAATCTACTAGTGAAAACTGTGCCAAAATTCCTACAATAGTTTCTGAGGTTAGCCCTCAAAGCTCTCCGGATTTGCGCCAGCTGTCACTTTACTGCTTTTCCGGCCAGATACTGTTTCCCATCTACCTGACTAACTCGTACCCTCCATGGTTGCCACAACATGTCCCTCCATAGGCCAGTTATATAGGTAAGCGATGAAAATACAGATGTTTCACATGCGTCATTACTTAGCAGAAATAAATTATATACACAAACCTTCCTCGTGAATCAGTCTGTCTTATAGCGAAAAACATACCAAAATCCTTGCCGTAGCTCTTGAGATTAGCCAAACACAGAAAGAGAAATCGCTCCAACGGAATTTATAATATATGTTATATATTGCTCTTGAGATTAGCCAAACACAGAAAGAGAAATCGCTCCAACGGAATTTATAATATATGTTATATAATATAATGTATGTTAGCTCAGTACTTAGCCATATCTGTAACTTTTCCTTTAGGAGTGGTCGGTTTCCTGACCGATTAAAGTACTCGGTAGTGAAGCCACTTTATAAAAAAGGAGACAGGGATAATGTTGACAATTATAGACCTATTTCTATGCCATCGGTGTTTGCTAAAGTTATCGAGAGGGTTGTATATACAAGGTTACTGCAGCATTTAAATTCACATAATTTGCTGTCAAATGTACAGTTTGGTTTTAGAAATGGCTTAACAACTGAAAATGCTATAGTCTCTTTTCTCTGTGAGGTTTTGGACGGATTGAATAAAAGGTTGCGAACGTTAGGTGTTTTCTTTGATTTAACGAAGGCTTTTGACTGTGTTGACCACAAAATATTACTGCAGAAGTTGGAACATTATGGAGTAAGGGGAGTAGCTTACAATTGGTTCGCCTCCTACTTTAAGAACAGAAAGCAGAAGGTAATCCTCCGCAATATTGTGAGTGGTAATGATGTTCAGTCCCAATGGGGCACTGTTAAATGGGGCGTTCCCCAAGGGTCGGTGCTGGGGCCACTGCTGTTCCTTATTTATGTAAATGATATGCCTTCTAGTATTACAGGTGATTCAAAAATATTTCTGTTTGCTGATGACACCACCTTGGTAGTGAAGGATCTTGTGTGTAATATTGAAACATTATCAAATAATGTAGTTCATGATATAAGTTCGTGGCTTGTGGAAAATAATTTGATGCTAAATCACAGTAAGACTCAGTTTTTACAGTTTCTAACCCACAATTCAGCAAGAACTGACATTTTAATCAGACAGAATGGGCATGTTATAAGCGAGACGGAACAGTTCAAGTTCCTAGGCGTACGGATAGATAGTAAGCTGTTGTGGAAAGCCCATGTTCAGGATCTTGTTCAGAAACTAAATGCCGCTTTATTTACCATTAGAACAGTATCTGAAATAAGTGACATTTCAACACGAAAAGTAGTATACTTCGCATATTTTCATACGCTTATGTCATATGGTATTATTTTTTGGGGTAATTCTTCTGATTCAAAAAGGGTATTTTTGGCTCAAAAACGGGCTGTTCGAGCTATGTATGGTGTAAGTTCGAAAACCTCTTGTCGACCCCTATTCAATAGTCTGGGAATTTTGACATTGCCCTTTTTATTCCCAAGAGTTAGCAGCTTTCACTCAGTTAATACTAGGCACAAATCAAATTTGCATGTGGAATGCACTTCCTTGACTCTTGTGCAGAAAGGAGTGCAGTATTCTGCTGCATCCATTTTCAATAAGCTACCACAAGAACTCAAAAATCTTAGCAGTAGCCCAAACACTTTTAAGTCTAAACTGAAGAGTTTCCTCATGGCTCACTCCTTCTATTCTGTCGAGGAGCTCCTGGAAGAGATAAAAAATTAAGCAAATTCCAGTGTTACATTCTTGATTTTCTTTATTTAAACTAACGACTTGTCGCCTGAATATGTTTCTTATATTTCATTTTATCTGTTTCTACAATCGTGTTATAATTTCATGTATTGACTCGTTCCATGACCATGGAGACTTCTCCTAAATGTGGTCCCACGGAACAATAAATAAATAAATAAATAAATAAACAATAAACAGTTAGGAAAAGATACACGAGCAATAGGTGGGCGAAAGGCTAAAAGGCCCTTTGTCATAAATAGATTTTACAACTGCCAGTAAAGAAAAAAAGTAAACATAAAATACAGATAACATTATTTGAAGTGCACGAATTGACGTTTAAAGTAGTTGTTGCTAACGGTTATGTTGCAAACCTCCAATGGTCGCTCATTTTTTAGAAATAACTGAATTATTATTTATTTTACCCATAATAGCTGTGGTTGAGGATTGAAACTGTGGATTAAATGATTGCCGGCCGGGATGGCCGAGCGGTTCTAGGCGCTACAGCCTGGAACCGCGCTACCGCTACGGTCGCAGGTTCGAATCCTGCCGCGGACATGGATATGTGTGATGTCCTTAGGTTAGTTAGGTTTAATTGGTTCTAGGTTCTAGGGGACTGATGACCTCAGAAGTTAAGTCCCACAGTGCTCAGAGCCATTTGAACGAGTTGATTAAATGATTTGAAGACTTACGGAAACCAGCCACACTCCCAAACACTGTTTATGCGGAGAGGCATTTCGGCCTTTCGCCCTTCTTACACTAGCTTGATACAGGTTCATGTATGCCGTCATTCGATGTATGTGCAACTCTATTACGTGAACTTAAACTGGGTGAAACGTTGAAAAACGTGACTGGTGCTGTATTTCTCCAAGTAATTACTTATCCATTCCAGACATTTCACTGAAAGATCGATCATAACCACAGTTGTAATGAAACGGCCTGGGGAAAAGTCAAGACAAATTATTTATCCTTATATTTTCTACTTTCGATGCTATAATCACCCGATAAGTTATACTTCAGTCTCAGTGGGAAGCTGTTTGGGATGATAGTTACGGTAACAATAATATTTATGTTAAACAACAAGAACGGAATTACGCAAATAAGTTAACACATTAAAAGAGAAAAGCTGGGTATACCTAACACAAACTAAATCCACCTTGCAATTTGCGACGCATTTTGATAAGATTTCGGCGACAACTCTCCATCAGCTCTGGCTCGGTTTTGGCGCAAACGGCTTCCGGACGTTGATTCTGAGCCATTGTCTCTCAGCAAGCCCGTAGAACGTTGCTGGCTAATGGAATCTCACTTCACAGCACGCGGATGCTGTTTCATTCGACTTCTCGCTGCTAAACGCGAGTCACACCTTGGTTCCAGTTGGCCGAGGACGAGAGCAGATCACTCTCCTTGTTTTAGACGTCTTTCAGAGACATTAGAAAGACATCAAACTCTGCCGGTGTACATGAACACTTTCCTAACTTGGCCCAGCGCTCTGGATGTTAAACGAATCGTAGCGAACGAGACAGAATACATAATTTATAGGGTAATTGGACGTGTTAAGCTTTGTTTACGATACGTATTGCTACATGCGTATTAGAATATTAAAACAAGAGGACGTGATTTACAGTAAAGTAGAACACACTTAGGCCTACACTAGTTAGTAATATCTGTATTGTGATCTTAGTTGGCGACTTACGAGAACTACAACATTTACTGATCCATTGCTAACTCTGGAGGAGAAAACTGTGCTCCACAACTTCTCTCACCTCTTATTTTCTGCCCCAGCAAAGTCGTTTGGTGATCAGTGAGCAACAGATGCGGCAGAACAGAGGAGCAGCTCACTGTCTTGACAACTGAGCAGATACAACTTACTCTTATGAATTTTGAACTGCTGTAGATTATTGCCGTCTAGATTCATCCTCATTTCGTGGTATTTTGCCCAACTGGTTTATTGTCAACCCCACACAATTCCTGAAATTACAGAGATTGTGTATTAATCGCGTAGGGTCTCATAGGGCAAGTATTTCCTTTCTGTTTCACAGCCAAGTTTTTAAGATGAATAGACGTTCTGACATTTGACTTTTCTCTTACAGACAAAGTTCCTGCTAGCAGTTGTCCTCGAAAAGAAGATCCGGGCAGAATAACTGCCGTAATCCAGAGTAGAAATTTAAAGGCTTACGCTCTAAGCAGACAGGTAAGTTTGCATGTATATTCACTCAGCGATGACGGCAGTGATAATGTATTTGCCCTTTACCCAGTTTATTGCCTTTAGTTTATTTTCTCGTTAATCAGTTTTCAATAGACCCCATGACGTCCTCAGTTTCTTGCTGTCCTGCGCCTATCGCTTCAACTTTGTGCACTTACAACATCAAACTCTCCCGTACACTATGATACATATTTCGATGCTTGTGTACTCTATCAGTTCTTTGTCTTCCGCTACCCTTCCACTACATTGTTTCCATTTCAACAACTGAGAGTTTCAGTACTTTTAGTTACTTTTCCTGCTGATCTGGCCGTTCTCCTCACGTTGGTTTCCATAGACTTCTCCCCTAGACTATTTTCTCTAATATTCAGGGTGATTCAGGTAAGATGATCATCTCAATATAGATGTTGTACCTTGATATCACACAGATGAAATGTGAGAAAGTCCTCACTAAACAACATATATTCTCTTGACATTCCAATGGAAAGATGGCGGATAGAAAAAGTAAGTAAAGTGTTTATTATGCCAAAAGTAATCATCATCATTATTAATACATTTATCCCACCGTGAGACAAGACGCTCAGCACCTGCATGGCAAAAGTCTGCGGCTCCCTACGGAAATATGATTGTACACAGGCGTGCGAATCAAATCGAACACAGGAGTGTCTTTCTTCAGGGCTCTAAAAATGTGGGAAGCGCATGGTGAGAGATCAGCACTTTATGGAGGATGTGCAAGGGCTCACGGTGAAAGCGCTGCAGCGTAATCGAAATTGTCCTAGCAACATGTGAGCGGGCAACATGGTTTCGTTCCCGGGTTCGATTCCCGGCGGGGTCAGGGATTTTCTCTGCCTCGTGATGACTGGGTGTTGTGTGATGTCCTTAGGTTAGTTAGGCTTATGTTGTAGGGGACTGATGACCATAGCTGTTAAGTCCCATAGTGCTCAGAGCCATTTGAACATTTGAACATGGTGCCGCACGCAACCGCAAACATTTTTCCACAAATGCATTGACCGTCTTGTCTCACAGTGGGATAATTTTGAAATAATAAAAAGTTAACTTAATTTTTTTGAACTTTCTCGTTTTCATTTGACTGCCGTTTACAATTACAGAAATATCTGTAACAAGTCCGTTTTCTTTTTAATGGAGCCGTAGTAATTCCTGCTGACGGTGTCGCAGATCTGAAATAAATTAATTCAACAGCTCAGTTTCCGACTACAGTACCCAAAGTACTTTATAACCTACTAGTGGCAAACATCGATAAATGAATAAAAATTGTTTACTGATACTGAAATTATTATTGCACCGTTGAGTGTATAGACCTACATAAAATCTTGATAAGGTTTCAGACTGGGGCGAAGACTGGCAGCTTGCTTTAAATGTTCTGAAATGCAAAACTGTACCCTTTGCGTCATGCATCATTACAGTAACCAATGAGCCAAAACCGGGATCAGTCAACTCAAACAAATACTTGGGTGCAAAAATTTGTAGAGACATGAAATGTAATGATCAGTTATTGTCAGTCCTAGGTAAATCAAGTGGCAGACCACGATGCTGTCTGTTAACAAAGGAGACTGTTTACAAAACTCTCATGTGGCCCATCCTGGAATATTACTCAAGCGTTTGGGATGAGTACTGAATAGGACTAACAAGCAATATGAAACGTATACAAAGAAGGGCAGCACATCTGACCACGAGTGTCTGATTATATATAGATAGATAGATAGATAGATAGATAGATAGAGAGAGAGAGAGAGAGAGAGAGAGACCCAGGGGACAATCACTTAAATGTCGAAACATCTGACCTGGCAGGTGTTTGAAAATGTTTGCCAAACATCCCACGAAAGCCCCAAGAATCAGAATTAACTGCGGAATCTAGCAACAAGATTAGGCTAGTTACAGCTAGCTCAGAGTCGTTTAAGAAGTCGTTATTGCAGCGCTCCATGCGCGAATGATACGGGACGAAACTCTAATACGTAGATAAGGCGTTGGCCCCCCTTTGGCACTTACACAAGCAGTTATTCGGCTTGGCACTGACTGACAGACATATTGAACGTCCTGAGTGATACCATTGCTATGCAGCGATTGTTTCCTGCGCGGTTTAATGTCTGTCGACATGGAGCTGTTCCGAGCCGTAATACAATCCTCAGATGGGTGGAAAACTTCAGAGCAACTGGAAACATACTGGATAAGAAACATCCTGGCCTGAGACGCAGAGTAACGACACCAGAAAATGTTGAAAGGGTAAGGCAAGCGGCAGTCAGAAGCCCAGGACGGTCAGCTAGATGTCATGCTAGTGAGTTACGAATCAATCGTGAATCGGTTAGACGAATTTTGCATAATGAATTAAAATTCCATCCCTACAAAATTCTCATTGTCAAATGGCTCTGAGCACTATGCGACTTAACTTCTGAGGTCATCAGTCGCCTAGAACTTAGAACTAATTAAACCTAACTAACCTAAGGACATCACACACATCCATGCCCGAGGCAGGATTCGAACCTGCGACCGTAGCGGTCACGCGGTTCCAGACTGAAGCGCCTTTAACCGCACGGCCACACCGACCGGCAATTCTCATTGTCGAACAACTTAAGGAAACTGATTTTGCTGTACGAGAAGACTTCGCTTACAGAATGCAAGTGATTTCGGGATCGAATGAAAATGAAATTTTACTGATGAGCGATGAAGCTCATTTTCATTTAAACGCCGGCCGGTGTGGCCGTGCGGTTCTAGGCGCTTCAGTCTGGAACCGCGCGACCGCTACGGTCGCAGGTTCGAATCCTGCCTCGGGCATGGATGTGTGTGATGTCCTTAGGTTAGTTAGGTTTAAGTAGTTCTACGATCTAGGGGACTGATGACCACAGATGTTGAGTCCCATATTGCTCAGAGCCATTTGAACCATTTTTTCATTTAAACGGAACCGTGAATAAGTAAAACCTACGTTACTGGGCTCCAGAGCATCCACACCTTATCCACCAGCGTCCTCTACACTCAGAAAAAATAAGTCTGGTGTGCTCTTGGCTCTGTTGGCATTATTGGACTTTATTTTTTGAAGAGAACGGGGTCACAGTTGTTCTTAATTCGGTTCGTTACATTCGTATAATTGAAACAGAACTAAGAAGACGACGAATTCCAGCAGGATGGGGCAAACTTCGCACACTGCAAACACTTCAATGACAGTTCTTAGGCGCAAGTTTCCTGGCCGGATTATCTCACCTTCTGGCAATGTTCCTTGGCCTCCAAGGGCTCCCAACTTGTCATTATGTGACTTTTTTTCTGTGGAGGTACCTTAAGAACTGTGTCTATAACCACAAACCACGAAATTTGGACGAGTTGAAGAATGCAATCATTCAAGAAATTGCTGCCATCCCTGCAGAGATTTTAGTCCGTGCGATGGAGGAATTTGAGAAGAGACTTAAGTCCTGCATTCAAAATGATGGACATCACCTTGAGGACATTATTTTTCACAAATAACTTTGTTAACTAAAATGGCAAATAATGAGGAGCTTTGATTTTGTGTAAATAAACATGCATTAATTTTAAAGTTGGCTGAGTATTATTTCATTAAAAACCGTCCGTCTCCTGTGTGTCACCCTGTACATGCAGATCACATCTACTGATTTCCGTCCCAATCGAATAATTCCTTCGTGGTGCGCCGTTTGCATAGTGTATTCGCACTGATAAATTTTTCTCGGGTTATCAGCTACCCCGAGAAGAAGTCGTCATCGAGATTCGTCGAGAAAGTCTGAATTCGCATGTACTTGCACTGTTCTGTAACTGGCATTTGTCTCTATTCGCGAGATTTTCTGTATCGTTCTCCCTCTATTAAATCTTCACGCCTACGCTCCGCAGATCCTTATTCAGATCACGTCGATGATGCCTTGTCACCTGTATATGATTGTCGCTTGGCTGTCTCTAGCATTCGTTGCCACGGTACTGAGGTTCGCCTCTGGGTGCCAGTATAACATCGGCTGAGCTTACACAGTCACGTGCCACTCCATGTCAAGCCTGACTGAAAAGGCCACACACGAGCACCTCTCGTCTTGCAACGTCGCATCGGCAAATACAAGCCGGAGGATGCACCGTTCCGTAATGGGCTGGTTGCTACAATGTTGCTACATTGCGCTGCCTCCAATGGCGCCTTGTGGCTGATCACAGAATGTTTTGGTTTAACTACGTCGACATACTGTGAAACAGAGCTCGCAAAACACTGCAGCTCGTACGACTCGACAAGACAACAGTAAACCGAGTAAGCTTTCTTCTTTGTAGATACCGCACTCAGTCATAGAGGAGTAGAACGCGCCTTGTCTTTCCTGGTGAGCATAGTATTAGTTCCAAACTCAGATTTATTTCTTATGATATGTTTACCTACTAGAAAGTTTTTGATAAAAGTGATAGTAATACCCACTTAGGTCTCGACAAAATTTTTATTTACTCGATTTAGGCCTCAGGTGGGACTGACGAATGACATCAAAAAGGTGCAAAGAAGGGCAGCTCGTTTTGTATTATCGCGAAATAGGGGAGATAGTGCCACAGACATGATACATGAATTGGAGTGGCAATCACAAAAACTAAGGCTTTTTTTGTTGCGGCGGAATCTTCTCATGAAATTTCAATCACCAGTTTTCTCCTCCGATTGTGAAAACATTCTGTTGGCACCCACCTACATAGGGAGAAATGGTCATCACGATAAAAAAAAAGGAGAAATCAGGGCTCGCACAGAAAAATTTAAGTGCTCGTTTTTCCCGCTCGCCATTCGAGATTGGAGCGGTAGCGAGACAGCTTGAAGGTGGTTCATTGAAGCCTGTGCCGGGCACTTTTTTGTGAATAGCAGAGAAATCACGTAGATGTAGATGTAGGTGTAGGCCTTCTATTGTCCACGAAAGTAACTGCTTGTGATTTTTCATTCGGTAAGAGTGTAGTTGTTCCCAAACTTCAAACCACCTTGCTCCAGTTTTCTTATCGACTTTCTCTGGAGATAGGAATCTAAAACCTTCTTTCTGTTCAGAATTTCAAGTTCCTCAGTCTTCATCTCTTTCCGGTCACTACCGATTTAATGGAGCACCTTGCACTAGGCAGATATGATCCGGCTGACATCTCAAAAAATTCTCTTGGATATTCTGTTTTTATTCATTCGAACCAGATGGTCGTAAATTATCATTCTCTATTTCCTCAGACAGGCATTGAGCTGCGTGTAACATTTTCGTATTATTACTCTAGAAAGCAGGTGTTGACAGATGTGAAAATTACCGAACTATCAGTTTAATAAGTCACGGCTGCAAAATACTAACGCGAATTCTTTACAGACGAATGGAAAAACTGGTAGAAGCCGACCTCGGGGAAGATCAGTATGGATTCCGTAGAAACATTGGAACACGTGAGGCAATACTCACCCTACGACTTATCTTAGAAGCTAGATTAAGAAAAGGCAAACCTAATTTTCTAGCATTTGTAGACTTAGAGAAAGCTTTTGACAATGTTGACTGGAATACTCTTTCAAATTCGGAAGGTAGCAGGGGTAAAATACAGGGAGCGAAAGGCTATTTATAATTTGTACAGAAACCAGATGGTAGTTATAAGAGTCGAGGGGCATGAAAGAGAAGCAGTGGTTGGGAAGGGAGTCAGACAGGGTTGTAGCCTCTCCCTGATGTTATTCAATCTGTATATTGAGTAAGCAATAAAGGAAAGAGAAGAACAATTCGGAGTAGGAATTAAAATCCATGGAGAAGAAATAAAAACTTTGAGGTTCGCCGATGACATTTTAATTCTGTCAGATACAGCAAAGGACTTGGAAGAGCAGTTGAACGGAATGGACAGTGTCTTGAAAGGAGGATATAAGATGAACATCAACAAAAGCAAAACGAGGATAATGGAATATAGTCGAGTTAACTCGGGTGATGCTGAGGGAATAAGATTAGGGAATGAGACACTTAAAGTAGTAAAGGAGTTTTGCTATTTGGGGAGCAAAATAACTCATGATGGTCGAAGTAGAGAGGATATAAAATGTAGACTGGCAATGGCAAGGAACGTGCTTCTGAAGAAGAATCGAGTATAGATTTAAGTGTCAGGAAGTCGTTTCTGAGAGTATTTGTATGGAGGTTTAGCCATCTATGGAAGTGAAACATGGACGATAAATAATTCAGACAAGAAGAGAATAGAAGCTTTCGAAATGTGGTGCTACAAAAGACTGCTGAAGATTGGATGGGTAGATCACATAACTAATGAGGAGGTATTGAGTAGAATTGGGGAGAAGAGGAGTTTGTGGTACAACTTGACTAGAAGAAGGGATCGGTTGGTAGGACATGTTCTGAGGCATCAAGGGATCACCAATTTAGTATTGGAGGGCAGCGTGGAGGGTAAAAATCGTAGATGGCGACCAAGAGATGAATACACTAAGCAGATTCAGAAGGATGTAGGCTGCAGTAGGTACTGGGAGATGAAGCAGCTTACACAGGATAGAGTAGCATGGAGAGCTGTATCAAACCAGTCTCAGGACTGAAGACCACAACAACAACACTACCATAATGCTGTAACTTTACTTGAGAGAAGAAAGATCTCATATTGTACACTTCTTTAGTCAACTGAAAGGTCATCCCCATCTCCCTTGCCTTGAGTTCATTAGCCTGGCTGTAAACTCGGCCTCTGTATTACCTCACACATTTAGTTAAATTTATTGATTCTCTTTTTATCTGTGTGCATGAAAATTAGAATGTCTTGTGTATTTCTCATATATTCTGGTTTTTCCTCCAATTCTTTTGGAAATATTGATTTTTTTGTTACCATCGCTATGTCTTCGAATGCTATTGTAAGAACAACCTTGGCGGCTTGTT
Organism: Schistocerca americana; assembly: GCF_021461395.2. Classification (NCBI taxonomy): domain Eukaryota; kingdom Metazoa; phylum Arthropoda; class Insecta; order Orthoptera; family Acrididae; genus Schistocerca; species Schistocerca americana. The sequence continues at coordinate 177,101,524 of NC_060120.1, forward strand.
GGTGGGCCCACACGTTTCGAGTACGCTGCAAAAGTTTCGCTAGGACGCCCTAACACATCATCCATACAATCCCGATCTCTCCCCATTCGATTTCCATGTTTATGGTGCCCTGAAGAAAGGCGTTTGTGACCGTCGACTTCCTTCGGACCAAGAGGTGCGTACCTGGATGCAGTCATGGTTCCGAGGACAACCGCAAACATTTGTCCATGAAGGCACTGACCATCTCTTCTCACAGTGGGATAAATGTATTAACAGTCATGGTGATTAAGTTTGAAATAATAAACAATTTACTTTTAATCCATCTGTCTCGTTTTTATTTGTTTGCCTGAGTTCGAAACGCGTTCTCTATGCTGTTCGTAGTAGCTTAACTGCAATCTTATTTTCTTATTCATTGTTAAACCTACTCCTCCATTACCCTTACGTGATTCTATATTTATAACGCTGTATGCATGTGACCAGAAATGCTGTTCTTCGTGCCACGGCACTTCGCTAATTCCCATTATATCTAACTTTGACTTATCAATTACTCTTATCAAGTTCTGTGACCTACCCAACTAAGGGATCAAACATTCTACGCTCTGATCCATAAAATACCAGATTTGTTTCTTTTGGTAACGACATACTCCCGAGTAGTACCCGCCCAGAGATCCGAATGCGGGACTATTTCTCTTTCGGAATAATTTACCCAAGAGGATGCCATCATTAAACCGTACGGTAGTGCCACATGTCGTCGGGAGATATAACGGCTGTAGTTTCCCGTGGCTTTCTGCTGTTCGCAGTACCAACACTACAAGGCAATGTTGGCTCAAATGGTTCAAATGGGTCTGAGCACTATGGGAGTTAACGTCTGATGTCATTAGTCCCCTAGAACTTAGAACTACTTAAACCTAACTAACCTAAGGACATCTCATACATCCATACCCGAGGCAGTATTCGAACCTGCGACCGTAGCGGTCGCGCGGTTCCAGACTGTAGCGCCTAGAACCGCTCAGCTACTACGGCCGGCGCAATGCTGGTCAAACGTTACAAGGCCACATCAGCACATCGGCGCGCCTGTTGCCCCTGCAACTACTAAAATGGTTCCTGTTTGAATGTAGGCGAGATATGTTACTTTGTCCTCTCCTAAAATTTGTGTCTCCTAAAATTTGTGTTTGTGGATGTTTTAATGGCTATTTCATTATGGGACACACGACCTCCCTCCAATATTTAAACAATTAAATATTGTAAGTTTAGATTAACCGATGCGGAGATAGGAAATCACGGGAGCAACTGAAATAGCTCATCACTTCACTGCAATTTGCGTTTATTGTAACACTTGATAACAGACCAAAAAAATGTCGCGGGTTACACTTGACAGATAATAGCACTAGAATAGTAACAAACACTTGATTCAGTTTTCTGCACTTTAACTAAAGTTCAACAGGGGAACACACTTTAAGTTCTCCCATTAATATAAATATGCGCGTAGGCGCGTTTAAGAACTGGTTATGAAACAGTCATTTATAACATCAAGGTAGGCACACTCCATGTATGGAATGGCTACCTAAAGCAACAAATTAAGAATAGCATGCTTATAGATTGACTAGAATAAAGGAATAAGTAACACACACACGGTTTCTGACGGCCGACAAACTGTGTTGGGCTACTGAGCAGTGATTAATTTAAAATAGCCAAAACATACGCTAACCAGGTTAGCGGCGTATTTAAAGACAAGCGTCGACCAAGGACCCTGGTCAGAAGGTAATCAAAACTAGCAGGATTCCCTTACACGGCAGTCGTGCCAACACATCCATTCATACGCCAGAATCAACTAGCGCAACATAAATCATTGACACATTTCAGATAATATTTTAAAACAACATACTTAAATACCTTTGTTTACCACAAGCCTTAATTAGTTAAAAAGTTAGGCTCTGTTATAGAAGCCTCGCAAATGAGGTAGGAAGTTAAGGTCTACAATTCTAAAAAAATGGTTCAAATGGCTCTGAGCACTATGGGACTTAACTTCTGAGGTCATCAGTCCCCTAGAACTTAGAACTACTTAAACCGAACTAATCTAAGAACATCACACACAGCCGGCCGGTGTGGTCGAGCGATTCTAGGCGCTTCAGTCTGGAACCGCACGACCGCTGCGGTCGCAGGTTCGAATCCTGCCTCGGGCATGGATGTGTGTGATGTCCTTAGGTTAGTTAGGTTTAAGTAGTTCTAAGTTATAGGGGACTGATAACCTTAGATGTTAAGTCCCATAACGCTAAGAGCCATTTGAACCATTTGAACGTCACACAAATCCATGCCCGAGGCAGCATTCGAACCTGCGTCCGTAGCGGTCGCGCTGTTTCAGACTGTAGCGCCTAGAACCGCTCGGCCACATCGGCCGGCTCTACAATTCTACTTTGCCATTTAACACGCGTCCTGACGAGGAAAAGGAAGAATCGAGCTAATTAATTGAAAGTCACTACTTGGATCCAGTATTTGACGATGCGCTCAAAATCAACAAACGAAGGTGAGAGTCAAGTTTACACTCGCAAACAGCACACGCAGAACACGAGCATGAGGTGAACATTAAATAAACTGCTCCTTTTTCAAATATTTACACACCGACGAAACACATAATCTTCGCCGAATTACTGTAGACGACGGAGTGCCCAGTTGCTTGCAAATAACGCAAAATAATGGTCAAAACATCTTACTTTAAGTCCGACGACATCCGTAGGACAGGAGTGTCAATGAATAACCAGGCCTCATCCCCTTTGATCCATCTGCGACCAAGGCAGTAACATTGGCTCCTATCACGGCCTTAACGATGCATCACACCTGACACGAGTCGCGACAAACATCAACAAAACGGCGTGGGCTCCTGTAAGCTCCCGGACGTCCGCAGTTGGAGTTCCTCCTCCAGGCCGACGCTCCCTTGCAAACACGGGAGGCAGCCGGCCGCAGCTAGAGAGCCTGTATAGGGAGAGAGTGGCCAACCGGACGATACGGCAGCCATTTTTCTGCCAAACTGCGGCCGGGACTTTTGAATGGCCAGTAGTGGAGTAGTGGAGTACACACTCACCGAATCAAAAGCACAAGACAATATGGCGAAATCATTCGTTACATGCCTTTCTTTATAGCTATAATATACTCATAGTAGCCTACTACGTACAGCACAGGAAAATTTGATACAGTGGCTGTAAAAATTATTCGTTACTTGCATTTATCTCCTTTAAAGTTCGTTTACTAGACATATTGCACTGAAAGTAACGTAAATAAAAAAAATATAGTGAATAGCATTTGTTTTGTATCGGAAGTGCATAACGCCAAAGATTTAACGTACCTGTATTACGTCAGATGAATGAAAGTCGTAAGCAGTTGTTTACTTGTGACATGCAAAAAGTATGAGACGTACTGGTACTTCTTGTCACGTCTTCAAACTTTTTGCATGTCACAAGTAAACAACTGCTTACAACTTTAGATAACAAACGAAAAAGATTACAAAAAACAGGTAATGTTAAATGTAGGCTACTGTAATAACGACCAAATATAACAAGAAAACTACCGTATCCCTTCTACCCCACAGTAAGTAGGCCTATTAAAGACTGTCTTCAAGAGTACCTACAGTTATTTACTACGAATAATGTTTCAGCAACGACGACAACTGCGGAAAACGTGCTTAAAACTTGCCTGCGTCAACAGTCAGCCAATAATACTGACTTACTTCGCATAGATAAGAGTACTTGGTTGGTTTCCACAAGGCTCCTGTATTGACCATTGAAGTTGTGCGCCCGAAAACCACAAAAAAAACAAAAAAAAACAAGGCTCCTGTTTGATTTATGTCAGCCCTGTTGACTCCGACTGCCCACTGCTTTCGTCTTTCTTCATTGCGTGGAAATGCTACCATGCGAAATCCACCTTCGCCTCTATTGGAACAACCAAATGCAGGACAATCTGGCATCGTTTACAAACGTCTGCAGAACGAATTACAGATGTCAAAAACAATACTGTACAATTACTAACGTGTTTACTTCAAACATGTAGGCCTACCGACTTCATCACCAAACGCTTCATTATTTCAACTCGTATTTACGATCGCAAACGCTAATTACGTACTAAAAAGATATACAACTAAAACGAACATGCATGTACAACGCATAACAAGTCTCTCAATAATTCAAACACCTTTTAATCGTTTCCAAAAGTCCTCTGCACTTCAATTCAACTCAAAAGCACGGCGAACGTAGGAAGCGCGAGAGACGTTTGGCAGAAAACTGGCGCCAAAGCTGATCAACCAATCACGGGCAACTTCACCTATGGCCACTCTCTCTGTATACAGGCTCTCTAGCCGCAGCAACGCCACAGCGGCCTCTGGCTAGGGGAAGGAAACAGCAGAGCGTGAAGCGGGAATTTCAAAAGGAACGCGCTACAGACAAGGAGGAAACGCGGAGAACCAACCGTGACATTTCGCCACGGTTCACATTACTTGTACAATTTAAAGCGAAAGACATGGGGTGCATGCAGTATATAATTAATGCATGAATAATTAACCTACGTCACTAACAAATTTATTGCGCTGCAAATGATATGAACTGTTGTGTTATTTTTCTCAAAAGCAAGCTACTATTTTCTATTGCATGCGTCCCACATCTTTCGCTTTAAATTTAGAAGTACTGTTACAGCTATTAAAAATGCACAGACACACAGTTTGAGGACTATGTATGGGGTTAGGAACCTGTATGGGATCTCCGGGAGGGGACTGCCAAGACGGAGGTGACCATGAGAAAAAGACTGAATAGCCAACGAAAAGATAACGTCCTACAAGTCGCGGCGTGGACTGTCAGAAGTTTGAACGTGGTAAGGAAGCTAGAAAATCTGAAAAGGGTATGCTAAGGCTGAATCTAGATATATTGAAGTGAAATGGAAGGAAGATAAGGATTTCTGGTCACAACGAGCATAGGGTAATATCAGCAGCGGCAGAAAATGATATAATGGGAGTAGGATTCGTTATAGATACGAAGGTAGGACAGAGACTGCGTTACTGCGAAGAATTCAGTTATAGGGTTATTCTCATCAGAATCGACAGCAAACAAACACCGACAACAGTAGTTCAGGTGTACATGACAACGTCGCAAGCAGAAGATGAACAGAACAGAGAAATTATATGAGGATATTGAACGGCTAATTCAGTGCTTAAAGAAATACGAAAACCTAATAGGCATGGAGGATTGGAATGTGGTCGCAAGGAAGAGAGTATAGAAAAAGGTAATAATACCCTCTTCGAGAATCACAAGAGGAGAGGGTATACTTGGAAAAGACCGGGAGATACGGGAAGATTTTAGTTAGATTACTTCAAGGTGATGCAGAGCTTCCGAAATGAGATATTTGATTGTAAGGCGTACCCAGGAACAGATACAGACTCGGATCACAGTTTAGTAATGGTGATGAGTAGGCTGAAGTTTAAGACACTAGTCAATAAGAATCAGTGCGCAAATGAGTGGGGTACGGAAGCACTAATAAATGAAGAGATACGATTGAAGTTCTCTGAGGCTATAGAGACTGCGATAATGAAGGGCTCAGTAGGCAGAGCCGTTGAAGAGAAATGGACATCTCTAAAGATGGCAATCACAGAAGTTGGAAAGAAAACCGTAGGTACAAGGAAGACAACAGCGAAGAAACATGGATAACACATGAAAAACTGCAGCTGATCGGCGAAAGAACGAAATACAAAAATGTTCTGGGAAATTCAAGAATACAGAAATACAAGGCGCTTAGGAACAAAGTAAACAGGAAGTGCAGGAAAGTTAGGGTGAAATGGCTGCATGAAAAATGTGAAGAAATCGAAAAAGAAATGATTCTCGAAAGAACGGATTCAGCATATAGAAAAGTCAAAGCAAGCTTCGGTGAAATTAAAAGCAAAGGCGGTAACATTAAGAGTTCAGTGGGAATTCCACTGTTAAATGCAGAGGAGAGAGTAGGTAAGTGGAAAGAGTACACTGAAGGCCTCTACGAGGGGGAAGATTTGTTTGATGAGGTGATAGAAGAAGAAACAGGAATCGACAGGGAAGAGATAGGGGATCCAGTATTAGAAACAGAATTTGAAAGAGCTTTGGAAAACTTAAATCAGAAAGATCAAAAGGGATAGCTAACATTCCATCGGAATGTCTAAAATCATTGGGGAAAGTGTCAACAAAACGACTACTTACTTTGGCGTGTAGAACATATGAAACCGGCGGTACACCATCAGACTTTCGGAAAAACATCACCCACAAAATTCCGAAGACAGCAAGAGCCGACAATTGCTAGAACTATCGCACGATCGGCTTAACATCTCATGCATCCAAGATGCTGACAAGAATAATATACATATGAATGGAATGAAAAATGAGGGTGTATTATATGACGATCAGTTTGGCTTTATGAAAGGTAAAGGCACCAGAGAGGCAGTCCTGACTTTGCGGTTGATAACGGAAACAGGTGAAGAAAAATCGAGACACGTTCATAGGATTTTTTGACCTGGAAAAAGCGTTCGACAATGTAAAATGGTTCAAGATCTCCGAAATTTTGAGAAAAATAGGGGTAAGCTATAAGTAAAGACGGAGAATATACAATATGTGCAAGATCGAAGGGGGAACAGTAAGACTGGAAAACCAAGAACGAATTGCTCAGATTAAGAAGGGTGTAAGACAGGGATGTAGTCTTTCGCCCCTACTGTTTAATATATACATCGAAGAAGCAACGAGGGCAATAAAAGAAAGGTTCAAGATTGGGATTAAAATTCACGATGAAATGACATCAATGATAAGATTCGCTGATGACATTACCATCCTGAATGAAAGTGCAAAAGAATTGCAAGATGTGTTGAATGGAATGAGCAGTCTAATGAGTACAGAATATGGATTGGAAGTAAATAGAAGAAATACGAAGTAATGAGAGGTAGGAGAAATAAGAACAGCGAGAAACTTAACATGAGGATTGGTGATCACGAAGCAAATGAAGTTAAGGATTCTGCTACCTAGGCAGCAAAATAACCCATGACTGACGGAGCAAGAAGAACATAAAAAGCACACTAGCTCTGGCAAAAAGAGTATTTCTGGCCAAGAGAAGTCTACTAGTAGCGAATATAGGTCTTAATCTGAGGAAGAAAACTCTGGGAATGTACTTTTGGCGCATGTGGCAGTGAAACGTGGATTGTGGGAAGAGAATCGAAGCATTTGAGCTTTGGTGCTACAGAATCATGTTGAAAATTAGGTCGTGTGATAAGGTAAGAAATGAGGAGGCCCGCCGCAGAATCGGCGAGGAAAGGAAAACACTGACAAGAAGAAAGGACAGGATGATAGGACATCTACTAAGGCATCAGGGGATAACTTCCATGGTACTAGAGGGAGCTGCAGAAGGTAAAAACTACAGAGGAAGAGAGAGATTGGAATATAGCCAGCAAATAATTGAGGACGCATGTTGCAATTGCTACTCTGAGAGGAAAAGGAGGAAAAGGAATTCGTGGCGTTCACCTCAAACTAGTCAGAAGACTAATAACTATAAAAATGAAAAAAAGTAAAAAAGAAAATAGAAAATTATTCTATATGTTTAATCGTTTTAAAAATTATTACATTTAAGTTTTTATCTTAATAATTATTTTTTTCTTTTTAGATTTGTGTGTGTGAAATTTTTCAATTGTTTCCGAACATTTTGATGAGATTACAACAGACAAGTGGTAAATTTCAGGTTTATTTCAGTTTCTCTTCCCCTGAATCAACTGCTATTACTTCCTCCTTCGTACATTTTGCGAAATGACCGTGAAGGTAAAAATTAGAAAGAATAGAATTCACATTGAGGCTTATCGCAGCGTTCTTACCGCGAACATGCGCGACTGGAACAGGAGAAGGGAGAAATAGCAGTGTTACACAAGGTACCCTCCGCCACACACCGGACAAGAAAGCGAAATAATATTACATTGTCATCCAGTTCTGAGCTATGTTGAAAGTTTCAAGTCCCTATCTCATCGGGATATTAGTTTAAAATGAATTACAAAATTTGACAGACATGAAAGCGACCTAACAGAAACTTGTGAAAACGACACAAGTACAGACAGTTGAAGAATTGTTATAAGGGTGGGGGGTTGCGGGGGGGGGGGGGAGGAATGAAGGAGATCAGAATACACAGACACCGTCATGGTACAGAAGAACGCTTTTTCAGAAGGAGGAAGATTTTCAAGTGACTTGGATGGAGAAAAAAACTGGAAGGCACCGGAGGGATTCGAACCCTCGATCTCCTGTTTACTAGACAGGCGCTTTAACCAACTAAGCCACGGCGCCGTTGCGGCATGTGTGTGCTTATAGAAGTATAAGAATGGTATCTGCATTTGAACGGCTGGTCCCTGCAGCTGGTGCGCGGCCTCGAGCTGGCGCGGATGACGTCATCAGTACACTTGACTTTTCAGATAATGGCCCATATAGAGCCCTTATCTTGCAGAGAATCGCCTCCTTTAACTGGCAGGAAATGAGTACAGTAGTACTCCAACATTTGCTTTTAGCAGTATCTACATCCCAACGGCAACTCAACTGAGTACAGGACCGCACTGAGAGGTTAGCATACGTTTGTGCTAACATTCGCACTTCTGCATTTCGCTTGCACGAGGAATGGACGGGAGAACTGTTAAATGCAATGAACAATTGACACAGCATTACACTGGCGACGAAAAAGGAAAAGGCCAGTGAAGAGTAAAGAGAACGGGAAATACAATGACCTAAACAGTGAAGCGGCGTAATGTGCAGGGTGATTCCGTGATGATGTTACAAACTTTCGAGGATGATGGAAAGGTGTAAATATATCAATCTGAGGTAAGGAACCCTGGTCCGGAAGAGACCGAGACGGAAGTTATAAGCAAAAGTCGTTCTGACAACTCTGACAGTGGAGTACATCAACCGGTATTGTTGTTGCAAAGATTGTAGGGTAGGCAGCTTTCAGAGGTGGAAGTATGGACCGAAACAAGGATAAAATGTACAGTAAACATGGGTTCTGAAATACATACTTTAAGAGCTATGGGCATTTGTTCATTCGAAGAGACGTATTTTACAGTATCGAAGATGACCAAGTGCTAGCTCTTAAGTTATGCATTTTAGAGCCCATGTTTACCATACATTTTTTTTCTTGTTTTGGTCCATGCTACCACCTCTGAAAGTCGCCTACATTATAATCTTAGCAACAGTAGCAGTACATGTATGCCTCTGTCCGAGGTATCAGAACGATTTTCGCTTATAACTTTCTCCATCACCCCTGGAAGTTTGTAACATCATCACAGAATAACCCTGCATAATAGAAGACGCGAGAAAATTCTGCTGTGCTCTACACGTGATTGGTGAAGAAATGCAGACAAGAGTAGATTTGGTCTCACGAATATTATAGACCAGCCTAGTTTCAGAATTTCACGTCTCTTAGAATCAATTTGTCTGTTGTGAAAAAAGTATCTGAGGAGAAAGTGAAGGAAGCATATTACACTCCACAGAGGGAAATTAAATTGTTAGTGATCCACCAGAGGCGTGCATAACAGTTAATAAGCATTTCCTGTAAACTTTCAGCAAATGGAATCAAAATTTTCTTGGTTCATGCAAACATCTAAATCTTTTAGGCGCTAATGTTCCCAAACACGTCGCATGTCGCAACAAGAAGAGCGAGGACTTACATATGATCAGAAATCAAGCAGGGTAATGATAACCAGTGCACCATACATACAGCAGCCAGTCACTTTGGCAATGTTCCTTTCAAGAGCGGTCAGTTCGTTCTTCTTTGAATCATCAGTCTTCTGAATGGTTTGATGCGACCCACCACGAATTTCTCTCCTGTGCCAACATCTCAGAGTAGCACTTGTAACCTTTGTCCTCAGTTATTTGCTGGATGTATTCCAATCTCTGCCTTCCTCTACAGTTTTTGCCCTCTACAACTCCCTCTAGTACCACGGAAGTCATTCCCTGATGTCTCAACAGATGTCCTATCATCCTATACCTTCCCCTTGTCAGTGTTTCCCACATATTGCCTTCGTGTCCGATTCTGCGCAGAACCTCCTAATTCCTTACCTTATCAGTCCACCTAATTTTCAACACCCGTCTGTAGCACCACACCTCAAATGCTTCGATTCTCTTCTGTTCCGGTTTTCCCACAGTCCATGTTTCACTACCAAACAATGCTGAGCTCCAAACGTATATTCTCAGAAATTTCTTCCTCAAATTAAGACCTATGTTTGACTGTAGACTTCTCTTGACCAGGAATGCCCTTTTTGCCAGTGCTAGTCTGCTTTTGATTTCCTCCTTGTTCCGCCTGTCATTGGTTATTTTGCTGCCTAGGTAGCAGAATTCCTTAACTTCATCTGCTTCGTGACCATCAATCCTGATGTTAAGTTTCTCGCTGTTCTCATTTCTGCTACTTCTCATTTACTTTCGCCTTTCTTCGATTTACTCTCAATCCATATTCTGTACTCATTAGACCGTCCGTTCCATTCAGCAGAGCCGGCCAGTTGGCCGAGCGGTTCTAGGCGCTTCAGTCTGGAACCGCGCGACCGCTACGGTCGCAGGTTCGAATCCTGCCTCGGGCATGGATGTGTGTGATGTCCTTAGGTTAGTTAGGTTTAAATAGTTCTAAGTTTCCTGTTACAACTATCCTAAGACATTCGCATTTACATATCATTCCTATAACTTAATATCTACATAAGCCTAGTTCCTCGTCCATGTGTGCTACCACTCTTAGAATGAAATATTACTCAGTCAGTATTGTGCAGTCTGTGGGGCACCTCCGTCGTCTACGAGAATGCAACAAAGAGCGAACTCGTGTTCCACAGTTTGTAGCAGGCTGGCTGGCATCCGCACTGCACTCAGATGCTCGATTTCGAAATGAGCCTAGAGGCGGTCACCAGATCCCCTACCACAAGTCTCTTCCCTTTGTTGCACAACAATAATGTTTTATTACTTCAGACATACGTCTCCCTTTAACAGGAGTGCTTACCTTTCCTTTTTTTAATAAACTGAATCGATGACTGTGCCACTTTTGTAGTTTTAGGATTCGCGATTTCGTACCTTGGTCCGATCCCACGGTTACGCCGCCGTTTGAAAATCTCCCTCCTGTTGAGGGGTTGCGGGTGTGAGAAATCGCCTGCCCTTTCAGCACCGGCCATTTCGGGGAAAATACCTCTGGAATGCACTGCCTGGGGTCGGCCGGAAATTTTTGCAGCCAGACTGGCTGCATATCTGATTTTGTTGCCCCAAGCAGATCTGGCGATATACAGGGTTATGATTGAAGCGATTTCACAGCTCTACAATAACTGTATTATTTGAGATATTTTCACAATGCTTTGCACACACATACAAAAACTCAAAAAGTTTTTTTAGGCATTCACAAATGTTCGATATGTGCCCCTTTAGTGATTCGGCAGACATCAAGCCGATAATCAAGTTCCTCCCACACTCGGCGCAGCATGTCCCCATCAATGAGTTCGAAAGCATCGTTGATGCGAGCTCGCAGTTCTGGCACGTTTCTTGGTAGAGGAGGTTTAAACACTGAATCTTTCACATAAACCCACAGAAAGAAATTGCATGGGGTTAAGTCGGGAGAGCGTGGAGGCCGTGACATGAATTGCTGATCATGATCTCCACCACGACCGATCCATCGGTTTTCCAATCTCCTGTTTAAGAAATGCCGAACATCATGATGGAAGTGCGGTGGAGCACCATCCTGTTGAAAGATGAAGTCGGCGCTGTCGGTCTCCAGTTGTGGCATGAGCCAATTTTCCAGCATTTCCAGATACACGTGTCCTGTAACTTTTTTTTCGCAGAAGAAAAAGGGGCTGTAAACTTTAAACCGTGAGATTGCACAAAACGCGTTAACTTTTGGTGAATTGCGAATTTGCTGCACGAATGCGTGAGGATTCTCTACCGCCCAGATTCGCACATTGTGTCTGTTCACTTCACCATAAGAAAAAATGTTGCTTCATCACTGAAAACAAGTTTCGCACTGAACGCATCCTCTTCCATGAGCTGTTGCAACCGCGCCGAAAATTCAAAGCGACCGAGCGAGGTGGCGCAGTGGTTAGACACTGGACTCGCATTCGGGAGGACGACGGTTCAATCCCGCGTCCGGCCATCCTGATTTAGGTTTACCGTGATTTCCCTAAATCGCTCCAGGCAAATGCCGGGATGGTTCCTTTCAAAGGGCACGGCCGACTTCCTTCCCCGTCCTTCCCTAATCCGATGAGACCGATGACCTCGCTGTCTGGTCTCCTTCCCTAAACCAACCAACCAACCAACCAATTCAAAGCGTTTGACTTTGTCATCGGGTGTCAGGGCTTGTAGCAATTGTAAACGGTAAGGCTTCTGCTTTAGCCTTTTCCGTAAGATTTTCCAAACCGTCGGCTGTGGTACGTTTAGCTCCCTGCTTGCTTTGTTCGTCGACTTCCGCGGGCTACGCGTGAAACTTGCCCGCACGCGTTCAACCGTTTCTTCGCTCACTGCAGGCCGACCCGTTGATTTCCCCTTACAGAGGCATCCAGAAGCATTAAACTGCGCATACCATCGCCGAATGGAGTTAGCAGTTGGTGGATCTTTGTTGAACTTCGTCGTGAAGTGTCGTTGCACTGTTATGACTGACTGATGTGAGTGCATTTCAAGCACGACATACGCTTTGTCGGCTCCTGTCGCCATTTTGTCTCACTGCGCTCTCGAGCGCTCTGGCGACAGAAACCTGAAGTGCGCCTTCAGCCGAACAAAACTTTGAGTTTTTCTACGTATCTGTAGTGTGTCGTGACCATATGTCAATGAATGGAGCTACAGTAAATTTATGAAATCGCTTCAATCATTTGTAATAGCCCTGTACTTGACAAGAAGCTTTAATCCGCTAAAGGAAGGGGACGATTATATTCAGTGTTCGGGGCTGCCGCTCACTTCTTTGCGTGAGTGAGGTTAAGATGCATGAGTTACATGGCGAAGATAGCAGAAAGAAACGTGGAATGCGTTTGGAACGCGGCTCGGTGCATAAAGGCGGTGCAGCGACACGGGACTGGAAAGCGGGTGAAAGGGGAGGAAGCGGCGATCAGGCTGCCGTGTTCCGACACGCCCCGCTGAGCGCCGCGTAGGCTACCAGCGCCGTGTGCGTCTGCAGAGGTCGACGCTCTGGCCGTGCGAATGCGTAGCGGCCGAGTCCACCACTCCACTGCCTTAAGGCTGTCTCACTAATACAGCTATGGAAATAAGTATTCATACAGTAGGTTGTGACGAACTACGATGGTGTGTTGGGATAGTAAATCACCCACAGCGCCGATACGAATAAGTACGATGATGTAGCGTCAGACAACCATGTTCTTGGTAATGAAGCTTCCCGTATGCCATGAATCTATTCTGGGAAAAAAAATGTTACACTCCGCACGGTGTACGACAGGGCAAAATGTATTCATACAGCGGACTACTTTCAACCAAACAAACGGCTGACGCAGCCCCGGAGTGCGTGCCACACTCGTGTAGTCGTGTGGTGGCCGTGAAGCAACAGCACGTCGGACGTGGGTATCGTGGATCAGCAGAATGGGCTGCAAGGGTAGGGAAACGACTATTGAGGAACGAAACATCGTTTCGCTGAGGGTCATCATAGAAAGTTTAATGAGCTTCTTAGATATGTCAGCCTCTTCCAATAGCATTGTTTAAAGTCGATATAAAGCTGAGGGAGATCCCACCAATTCTTATATCGGCAATATGCACGTAAAACGACTCTGTAATACAATATATACGCTAAACGTTACTGTATTCTTTGCTTCAGTAGCTCTTATTAATTCGAGATCAAATGATTCCTCAGGATCTGAGCAGGTTGGACGATAACTCTTATCAGTTTCGCGAAGATCAGTGGAATAAGTCTTGAGATTTCAAGCCAAGTGGCTCTAGTCTGGTTCATCGTCCCCAAAATTTTTTCTATGTGATGGCACCAAATTAAGTTGTAGAATTACGACCAATTCAAGTAGAAAGTATCACGTACAAAATATTGAGGGGAAGGCGAAGCAAAGACTGCGTTTCATCGGCAGAACAATTAAAAGATGCAACACGTCTGTTGAAGAGACGGCCTACATGAGCTTTTCCGTCCTTTTCTGGAGTATAGCCCCGTGGTGTGGCATCCTTACTTGATCGTATTGGCGGAAGACACTGAAAAAGTTCAAAGAAGGGCAGCTCGTTTTGTATTATAGCGAAACAAGGGAGAGAATGTCAAGATATGATAAGCGAGTTGAAGCTGCAAACATTAAAACAAAGGCGTTTTTTGTTGTAGCGAGAACTTTTCACGAAATTTAAATCACCAACTCTTCCCTCCGATGTTGTTGTCAGAAGATTGGTTTGATGCAGCGGTCCATTTTAGACCGTCGTGTGCGAACTTCTTCATCTCTACATAGCCGCGGCAACCAACATTCACTTGTACGTGCTTAATGTGCTTAATGTAATAGAAGCTCGCTCTCCTACAATATTTACCGGCTCCCCTCCCCCCCCCCCCTAGCTTCCGATCATTACCAAACTGACAATTCCTACCTCATTTTTGCCAAGTTATGCATAATTCCCCCCCCCCCCCCTTTCCCCAAATTCGATTCAGTACCTCGTTATTTGTTATTCGATCTGCCTGTCTAATCTTCAGCATTCTTTTATAGCACCACATTTCAGAAACTTCTGTCTTGTCTGAGTCGCCTATACTCCACGTTTCACTTCTGCGCAAGGCTGCGCTCTAGACAGATGCCTTCAGAAAAGAACTCCCAACATTTCAGTTTATGTTACATGTTAGCATGTTCCTCTTTTTCAGAAATTCTTATTATGCTATTGTCAATAAGAATTTTACATCTTCTCTATTTCGGCTATCGCCAGCCGGGGTGGCCGAGCGGTTCTAGGCGCTACAGTCTGGAACCGCGCGACCGCTACGGCCGCAGGTTCTAATCCTGCCTCGGGCATGGATGTGTGTGATGTCCTTACGTTAGTTAGGTTTAAGTAGTTCTGAGTTCTAGGTGACTGATTACCTCAGAAGTTAAGTCCCATTGTGCTCAGAGCCAATTGAACCATTTATTTCGGCCATCAGCATTTATTTTGCTAGCCAGGTAATGCTGTTCATTCCTCCTCGTAAATATGTTGTTGATCGCACCGTTACATATAGAGAGGTGACTATCATAATATAACAAGACAAAATCAGAGCGCTCAAGTAAACATTTTTCCCACGTTCTATTTGAGAAGAAGTCGGAAAGTGGTTCTATGAAATCTCTGTCAAGTGCTTAAGTGTGAATTGCAGAATACTCAGGTAAATGTTAATATAGGAACACACGCTACTAGCCAATACCTATTACGCTTTCTAGCTTTCTTCAAACTGGTACTGAACTCATTGTGCCTGTCTAACAGTGTAGGATGCGACTCTGTTTCATAGTGGGAAATGGGTTGTGGCGCGGGGATGGGTGATGGTGGTGTGGAGGGGGGGAGAGAGACAGTGCTGCTACCTCTCGCTGGTTTCGAGACAAAACTACAATCGTGATCAGTGTGTCAGGCAACAAAGCCCGCTTAAATAGTTCTGTGGCTACTGTTTCAGACGCAGCCTTAGAACAAAACTCAGTCCTCGTGGCTACTGAAGACAAGCAAACACTTTAGCCAGAGAAAATTTTAGAAGAGTTTTGACTGTAACAAACTTCATTGTTAAAAACTGTGGTCGCTGTTCGTCTATGCCGAACATGACAAATGATATGGAAGAAGCACGAGCGTGCGCGAATCATACGTGTACTATGGACAGTACTCCGCTCAGCAAATTTACCCAATGAGTTGCCAAAACCAGGGGCGTGCCGGCACCAAAAATTATCCTAACCTTCTTGTTCCTTTCTTCTGCCTATGAGTTACCGCTGCCTCGACTGTAACGCACGTGTTGCCATAGTGTCATTTCTGAAATGTCTTTTCGTCCAAGTAGCATCATAAACAAACGACAGATACCGCTGCTAACGTGGTTCATTGATCAACAGTTCACATAGCTGCCCCCTACACAACTCACTCATAATCAACAATTGAGTCCTTGCTAGTACTTCACTGCGGTAGTGTAGGATTTCAAAGGTCGACGAGCTATCGCTCCATGTCTTATCCTTGAAAGTGAGCAACTGATTTTGATGTTAAATTTGACGGAGACATTGATACAGTAGAACTAACCCGCCAGGGTAGCCGAGAGCGCTAACGCGCTGCTTAGTGGACTGGGGTTGGCGCGCCGGCCCCGGATCGAATCCGCCCGGCGGACTAATGACGAGGGCCGGTGTGCCGGCAGCCTGTACCTGTATGTGGTTTTTAGGCGGTTTCCCACATCCCACTAGGTGAATACTGGGCTGGTCCCCAAGTTCCGCCTCAGTTACACGACTCGCAGACATTTGAAATACGTTCGCACTATTCCATGGATTACACTCGACGCAGATAGTTGGGGTACACGCATTCTGTCCCGGGTGGGTACCAGGTGGCGCCAGGAAAGGCATCTGGCCACCCCTTAACAGTAACGCGCCAAATGCGGTTAACCATAACAGCAGACCCCGCAAGTTGGGATTAATGCTTGAAAAGAGAGACTGATACACCGAAGCTAGTTAATAAAATAATTTTTTTCAAGTTCCAGATGAGAGAACAGATGAAGCCAATTGACACGGCTTGCTAGTTGTACATTCTGAAGTTTTTTTTTCAAAATAGGTTCAAATGGTTCAAATGGCTCTGAGCACTACGGGACTTAACTTCTGAGGTCATCAGTCCCCTAGAACTTAGAACTATTTAAACCTAACTAACCTAAGGACATCACACACATCCATGCCCGAGGCAGGATTCGAACCTGCGACCATAGCGGTCGCGCGGTTCCAGGCTGTAGCGCCTAGAACCGCTCGACCACCCCGGCTGGCTTCCAAATAGGGATTAAGAGAAGCTTATTTAAATATCAAAATAGTTTTGAGGATATTTATGACAGTGAAAATGGCTATAGGAGCTTGTGATCAAAGTTTCAGCAAATAAAGAAAAAAAATGTGTGAAATCCTTATGGGACTTAACTGCTAAGGTCATCAGTCCCTAACTTACACACTACTTAACCTAAATTATCCTAAGGACAAACACACCCATGCCCGAAGGAGGACTCGTACCTCCGCTGGGACCAGCCGCACAGTCCATGACTGCAGCGCCTTGGACCGTTTATTTTTTCTTTTTTTTTTTAAGTACTTATGGTAGAGTATAGGTGAAAGCAGATGGATTTGGCTACAAAAGCTAGATGAATCACAATATGGCACCTATGGTGTGAGTTAAACGTTAGCCGGCCGCTGTGGCCGAGCGGTTCTAGGCGCTTCAGTCTGGAACCGCACGACCGCTACGGTCGCAGGTTCGAATCCTACCTCGGGCATGGATGTGTGTGATGTCCTTAGGTTGGTTAGGTTTAAGTAGTTCTAAGTTCTGTAGGACTGATGACCTCAGATGTTAAGTCCCATAGTGCTCAGAGCCATTTGAACCAAGTTAAACGTTAAACTAACAGTACTATGCACTGTGACTGACCGCATAAGTTTGGCATTCAACAGTTGTGGCACTGTTAGGTAAGTGTGGTGTCATCGCCAGACACCACACTTGCTAGGTGGTGGCTTAAATCGGCCGCGGTCCATTTAGTACATGTCGGACCCGCGTGTCGCCACTGTGTGATCGCAGACCGAGCGCCACCACAAGGCAGGTCTCGAGATACGGAAGAGGACTCGCCCCAGTTGTACGACGACATTGCTAGCGACTACACTGACGAAGCCATTCTCTCATTTGCCGAGAGACTGTTAGAATAGCCTTCAGCTAAGTCCATGGCTACGACCTAGCAAGGCGCCATTAGCCTTACATAGTTTGATCGTTATCGTATGAAATGTCTCATCAAGAACGTTGTAAACCAATGACGGAATAAAAGTTAAGTATAATAGCCGCTACGTACTTTTCTTGCTACCATTTATTACGTATCCTGTTTCAGATCTCTCTCTAGCCTAAGTGAGATTACGCGTGCCTTTCGGCTACTTCAGTGTGGCGTAGCTGTCTTGTTACGCCACAACAGTAAGCCCATCCACCACGGTAAGGTCGTACCACATCGGACGGCAAAAATCGATTTTTAATTTTCCTGAGGCCCAAAAACCGCATAAAAAGCAGTAATGAAATCGGTTTTTAATTGTCCTGAGGCAAACTGAGATACAGTCGTGTTCCCTGTCTTTAGTTTGCGGCTTACAGCGCCATCTCCGCATACTGCACTGACAGTGAATCAGCTGCTGCAGAGGCATTTTGGAAGTGCTAGAATTATCGGCAAGCGTTTCCCAACAGCCTGCCATCTAGATCGCCTGATCTTAATCCGCGACTTCTGGTTGTGCGGTTATCTGAAAGATGCTGTGTTCAGTGTCCCAATTACAAAAGTAGCTGAACTGAGGAGACGTATTGCGCAACGCATTCTCAATGAGGCCCCTGAGCTACTCGGTTCTGTTGTGCAACATGCTGTTTCTCCATTTCAACTTGTAGCAGAAAGCGGTGGACAGCATACTGAACATGTATTGCGCCAGTCTCACGACAATTAAAACCCGATTTCCTTGTTGCTTTTTATGTTGTTTCTGGCCTCAGGATAGTACTAAAAACCTTTTTTTCCCATTCGACGTGGTACGATCTTCCCATGGTGGATGGACTTGCCGAACAATGCCACAACTGATAAGGTCAAATTTGTGCATTCATGGACATTGCACAATACGGTTGGTTTAATGTATGTGCACACTGTAGCCGTCGTATTGCAATTAATGTGTCATTTGTAGCCGAACCAATTTAAGTTCTGACGCTTATAGCGCCATCTCGTGCCAAAATTTTCGTTGATTCTTTTGCTTCCACAGCGATTCTTTCTTGTTCGGTAATATTCCGTTCAAATTTGACATCTTCCTGACCAGCGGTGCTTCGTTTTTACAGCGTTTTGAAACTGGAACTTTAGTTATAATCATCTTGTATAATGAAACATAACTCCCGGAAACGGATGATTTCTGAACTCTTAATTATAGACTTTTACTTTTGTTTCTGACTAGTAATTTATGAGGGACAAATAAAACCTGTTATTTGGTTCCCCCCGTCTGCCCTCGGCTGTGGTGTGTCATATTTGTGCCAACTTTTTAGTGCAGTCTTCAAGTGAGTGTTCAGTGTTGTGCGCCTTTCCAAAGTGTTGCGTACAGCTGGCCGAGGTGGCCGAGCGGTTCTAGGCACTACAGTCCGGAACCGCGCGACCGCTACGGTAGCAGGTTCGAATCCTGCCTCGGGCATGGATGTGTGTGATGTCCTTAGGTTAGTTAAGTTTAAGTAGTTCTAAGTTCTAGGGGACTGATGCTCTCAGAAGTTAAGTCCCATAGTGCTCAGAGTCATTTGAACCTATTTGTTGCGAACAGAAATCATGCTGTCGCTGGGTGTGATTTTTATATTTCTTGCGAACAGAAACCAGACTGTCGCCGTGTTTTTCAATTGCCTGTCTATTATTTTACCTGTCTGCTTCCTGTGTATTTTATTAGCATCACCAATCCTTTGTTTTATGTTTTAAGTTCCACAATTTTCCGCCATTTTACCCTTTAAGTCACCGATTTTATCGCCTGCTTTAATTATTTATTATCTTCATTTTTTAAAACAAATTCTGTTGGCTGAAGAGCGGCATACTAAGCTGCTGCCAACCCGCCCCCTTCGGGGGAAATCGAAACTCAATAAAGGAAAAAAAAAAGAGTATCTGTTATTCATCATACAGCTCGGTGAAACGAATGTACGGTTGCTGCCACAAGCAACAAGATATAGATTTCGTTTTACTTTCAGTTTTTTTTAGGAAGTTTATCCAATTTTTAATTTTTTTGCTAGAATGGTTTGTTTTATTTGTTGTTTGCAGTATTTTACGTCAGTACGGTTCATGTAAGTAACATTTTAACAAGGCTTCATTTTTATTGAATAGACGTAGAAAATTACGAAATGGTAGCTTCGGCAGTTCTGGCAGGGGCGCAGGATCACCACGGCGCTGTTCTGCCGCAAACCACTTTCGAAGCGTGGGCAGCGCGTGCTGATATTTAGTAAACTCATATTGCGCAATGCGCGAGACAAGCAAGCAATTTCTTCACAGCTAATTGCCTATAAGGGCAGCAGTGCTGCATGACTTAAAAAGCGAATGGTGGGGGGCCGGGATGGGGGTGGGGGGAGAGTTGTAGGTGGGGGAAGACGATTGTACAGAACGAATGTCGAGCTGAGGAGGGGGAGGGGTGGAGGTAAACGCTGAACCAACGATGTCTGTCGAGTGTTTGTATTTTCTCTGGCGCTGCTCACGAAAGCAAGGGAAAGCGCTTGCGTCCGTGTACTCTTCATCGGCACACACTTCAGCACTCGCCGTCTGTGACGCTACCTGAGGTCTTTTAATACCTTCGTTGGATTATTATTTTTCTTTTCGAAATCTCTGCTTCAAATTATAGACCGTTTATCACTCCCGATCCAAGGATGAAATTTCTTCATCTCGCATAGGAATCCAATCGGAGAATACTTGATCTGTCGACTCATGAACGTTGATCGAGGTTCTGCATGTGCACGTTGCAGTTGAAATAGCGCCAGTGTCGGCCACCGTGATTCTTGTACCGGTTGTGAACCAAATGTAAATCAGTTTTGTCAACTCGTTAACTGTTGCAATCTTTCGAAGTTATCACAGGAACAGATGTGCACCATTAAAGGTTAATTCCGGTATTGAAGATTTTCATTTGGAAATAATGTCGCGTGGTTTTCAACCTAGTGGAAGCCTCTCGATTTGACCCCCCTTCGACGACGTGCTTTTAAATTTCACTGCCTATTTACAGAATCAGCTTCTCATTTGACTTCCTGTGGATTCCATTACAGACCTTTCCACCACTTAAAAATCTGAGATAGTCAGCGAAAGTCGAACATGCGTCTTCAACGTTAGTACAACGTAGTAATAAAAAATGGTCATTTTTTCTGTTTTCCGTCGTTCCTTAGTTGCTTCAAAATTCGTGGAGGTATGTTCCGTCAATACAACTTATGAAAGACAGTTTGTTTATTGCCGTACGCGTTCCGCTACTTTTATTTGTGAAGCATCTTCAGTGGCCTGTAATACATGTTTCTTTTTATACACACAATAAATATATTATGTTGTAGTTACAAATGTTACTATGTTACATTTTGCCATATTTATCTCTTGTTTTTCAGATTAGAAGCAACTTTTGTACCAAAAATTTCGTGAGGTGAAATTATCGATAATTCGAACGATAATTTCAGTTTTTAAATTTATATTTTATTTATTTCACATTTTCATTTTAAAAATGTCTGTACTTTATTTTAATGTTGTATCCCTAATCTAACATACCAAGTATTATGAAATGCCCTCACACGGCCTGTGTTATTATGCGTTGAAGTTCTAGATCTTCAGTAACACTTGCGCTGACGTTGGTATCACTGAGCTGTCTTTGGTTAGCGGTAACCCTAATGCTTTCATGTGTATTTCGCTGACTTGAGTGTTGTAGGACGTGCAGCACAGCTAATAGGTTCGTTATTCATATTGTTGCGTCTGTAACCAACTTCGCAATGCCCAAACGGCACTGCACTTCACTCCTGAATTTCGGGAGAGGTACGTATTCATAATCCGGTACCATTAACAATGTGATATAACTCCGTTTTTGATTAAATCAAATCTAGGCCAAGAAACTCTCATACAGGATCCTTTTTTTTAACACAGATATCCTTTCATTATAAAGAGAGTTTAGAATTCTATGACTTCTTAAACTGAATGGGACGCGAACATCTGCTGCATCAAATTCATTCATCACAGGAATACGGGGGCATGAACAACTGAGTGTTAAAAGGAGTGTGTAGTTACCTAAGCAAGTGTTGTGTCCTGTTTACCAATCTTATAGGATTTAAGAGTATTATAATCATACAGCAACTAGGAATATTCTGATGTTTTAGACTGTTATATTATCATTACATGCCTACTATTATTTCGTTGTATAACAACTAAAGCGCATTGTTGTGTTCCGAGCAGAGAGCAGTCATAAAATTGGTCCCAGCATCGATTCCCATAAATACGGTCACCTTATTCAATGGCGCATGTTATGAAAGAATTATCTACGAAGCTTTTTCTGCAGGCAACGATGTGGTGATGCCATAGAGAGAAAAAACTAGAGGACTCCGATTTATAGCTTGTAAGAAGGTGGTTTGACAATTAAATATGACGGTGCTTGAGAAATAGCGTGCTGCAGGCAAGTTTCCAACCGCCCAGACGTGGAGCACCCTATCTTTCAACATGACAATGCCAGACCACACAGGCCGGCCTTGGTGGCCGAGCGGATCTAGGCGCTACAGTCTGGAACCGCGCGACCGCTACGTCGCAGGTTCGAATGCTGCCTCAGGCATGGATGTGCGTGCTGTCATTAGGTTAGTTAGGTTTAACTAGTTCTACGTTCTAGGGGACTGGTGACCTGAGAAGTCCCATAGTGCTCAGAGCCATTTGAACCATTGAACCAGACCACACACGAGTGCTGCGACATCCGCAATAATCCAACGCCTTAGGTTTGCTGTTATCGAACGTCCTTGACACGATTTGACCAATCCGATTCTCATCTGTTTTCAAAACCTAAGGAACAAAAAAAATGGTTCAAATGGCTCTGAGCACTATGCGACTTAACTTCTGAGGTCATCAGTCGCCTAGAACTTAGAACTAATTAAACCTAACTAACCTAAGGACATCACACACATTCATGCCCGAGGCAGGATTCGAACCTGCGACTGTAGCGGTCGATCGGTTCCAGACTGTAGCGCCTAGAACCGCACGGCCACTCCAGCCGGCCCTAAAGAACACCTTCGGGCACGTAACTTTGATGGTGCATGTGTAAGCAACGGTGAAGCTGTGGCTCCGTCGACAAAGTCAAACATTCTACAGCAGTGGTTCCCAAACAGGTGGTCCGCGGACCCCGAGCTATGCCAGAGGGGTTTGCAACATGCTATTAGAATAAAAAATATATTTGATATATTTCGTATGATAACATATTTTTTGTTTTGGCTGCTCAATATTTTTTTTAATAATGAATATGTCATTGTTTTTTTAAGTACCAAAAATAGAAAACGTACAAAAAGACTCTTAATTTGGCTTTTTTAGGTACTTGAAACTGTGCTATGACAAGGTACTAATCATGCTCGATGAGGGGGGTCCTCGAGAAAATTTTGTTGGGAACCCCTGTTCTACAGTCACGGAAACAACAAATTGGTCTCTCATTTGGAGAAATGTGTTCGTCGTCAGCGTTGAGAAATAAATATGTAGACAGGAAGAATAAAGGTGCGGAATGTTGACAAAATCTGAGTTTTCACATTTAAAAAAATCGGAGGCAGCACTTTTCAGCACGTCCTCGTATGTTAGGTATCCTCTTCTACTAAAAAAGAAAGAGACATTTTTGCTGTGGAATAATACTGAAACTGCAAATAAAGGATCATGTCCTTTGCCTGCCAAAAGCACAAAGTCTTTCCAGTAAAAGAAAAATGAGATCACTCAGCGTTCGCAGAGAAGTGACTTTCCATCTTCATTAACACCACCAGCGGAAAGGGAACAAATAAAGTTCAAGTCTCAATGACATATCTGCCTTATTCCGATTTGTGTCGAATGTCCAAATGGCTCTGAGCACTATGGGACTTAACAGCTAAGGTCATCAGTCCCCTAGAACTTAGAACTACTTAAACCTAACTAACCTAAGGACATCACACACATCCATGCCCGAGGAAGGATTCGAACCTGCGACCGCAGCAGTCGCGAGGTTCCAGACTGAAGCGCCTAGAACTGCTCGGCCACACTGGCCGGCGATTTGTGTCATTTGAATGCAGTTCGTAATAGGACATGTTCACAATTTTACTATGTTTACTATTTTCATAATATGAATTCTTATCTCGTTACACGATGGCTCGGCTGTATTCTTCAAGTGTGATGCATGTTGGCTCAGTTTTTCCATGTACGAAGAAACTGTAATTACTTTAAAATTGAACTGGGTCATGTAGTTAGTAGCATCAGTTATTTAATAACACGAATATCTTTTGAGTTTCACCGTTTCGTATTTTTGCCATCAAAATAGTATTCTAGCTGTCCATTACCAACTGCTAACTCGAATGCAAATATAGACTGGTTACCCCAAACATGGCGTGAATGTAAATATTTACCAATCTCCTACAATAATTGTTACAGTACAATCTATTGCACAAATATTCATTATAAGTAAAACAGAGAGTAGTAATAGTCAAACTATTAGTAAGAAAGTACTCGATTTCATATTCTATAAGTTACAAGTAAAAAATATAAACATTTATGAAAAATGTTATTATTAGTTGCAGCGGAAGTCTTACACAATTACATTTCCAATTTACTAGTTCTCAAAATTATTTAACAAATGAATTTAGTATCTCAAATTTACATTACTTATAAGTGAAAATCTATTTACATACACTTCTATTTTTCATTATAGCTGTAGATACTCATTAGTCTCGTTCATACACGATGATCAGAAACAGTCTGAAAATCTTGTAAGGGTGTTGCAGTGTAGGTTGTGTTGAGAAATAATTATTTCGAAAAAAAAAAAATCAATGCGTTGCATCATTTCCCAGTTAATTAGCATTGAAGTTAGCCAGTCCGTTGCGGGCGCAATTCTACATCTACATGGATATTCTGCAAATCACACTTAAATACCTGGCAGAGGGTTCATCGAAAACCTTAACAACAATTCTCTATTATTCCAATGTAGAACAGCGCGCAGACAAAACTAACGCCTACATCTTTCCGTGCGAGCTCTGATTTCCATTATTTTATTGTGATGATCGTTTCTTCGCATGTAGGTCAGTATCAATAAAATATTTTCGCACTCGGAGGGGAAAGCTAGTGATTGAAATTTCGCGTGAAGATTCCCCTGCAACGAAAAAAAACCTTAGTTTTAATTACGTCCACCCCAAATCCTGTATCATATCAGTGACACTCTTTCCCATATTTGGCGATAATACAAAACGTGCTGCAATTCTTAGAACTTTCTTACCCCGTTCATCCTACCTGGAAAGTATCCCAAACCGTGCAGCAGCATTCCAAAAGAGGACGGACAAGCGTAGGGTAGGCAGTCTCTTTCGTAGATCTGTTACATTTTCCAAGTGTTCTATCAATAAAACGCAGTCTTTGGTTTGCCTTCCCCACAACATTTTCTGTGTGTGCTTTCCAATTTAAGTTGTTCGTAATTGTAAGTCTTAGATATTTAGTTGAATTTATGGTCGTTAGATCGATCAATTTGTCGTGTAACCGAAGTTTAACGGATTCCTTGTATCACTCATGTGGATGACTTTACACTTTTCATTATGTAGGGCCAACTGCCTATTTTTGCACGAGACAGATATCTTTCCTACATCGTTTTGCAATTTGTTTTGATCTTCTGATTATTTTACTAGACGATACACGAAAGCCTCATCTGCAAACAACCTAAAACGGCTTCTCAGATTGTCGCGAACCCAATCACTTAACTGAGACGATATTTCATAGGCACGCAATTTCACTACAATCAGCTTATGTGGTACTGTGTCAAAAATGTATAGAAATACGAAATCAATTTGAAATCCTTGTCAATAGCACTCTATACTTCGTGTAAGTAAAGAGCTAGTTGTGTTTCACAAGACCGATGTTTTCTAAATCCGTGCTGATTGTGTGTCAATAGACCATTCTCTTCAAGGTAATTCATAATGTTCGAACACAATGCTGCACATCGACGTTAGTGATATGGGCCGTCAGAAAGAAGTTTCAGATGTTCTCGTAGCGTAGATGATAGCGCACAATACTGCTCTGCCTTTGGCTCCTACCATTTCACGGCCAACTTTTGTATCACTCTCTTGTTCGGTTTTAGGGAACGAAACGAAGAAAATGTCTGGCGACACTGTCTCTCGCGCGCCCATTGAATTGGAGCGCGCTACGGCTTGATTGGCTAACTTCAGTGCTAATTAACTCGCAAACGACGCTACGTATACAATTTTTTCTCAGCAATTGTTTCTCAACACAGCCTACCCTGCAACACCCTTACAAGCTTTCCAGACTGTTTCTGACCACCTTGTCTATGACTGTACGCTTGATTACATCTCACAGCGAACTGAACATTTGGACTCAAAGCTGTTGGAGCAGTCTTAAAATTTCTTTGAAATGTTCGTTGACGTTTGCAGCATAACTTGTCTCGAAATTCCCAGTTTTGCTTTGCTAAATAAGTTTAAAACCTTCTAAATGCAGTTCTGGGGAAGTCATGGTGTAACAAATTGCGTGTCCCTTCAACCGTAAATAGCTTTGACTCTTAGATGCAGGAACGTATAACCATTCTGGGAGAATAAAGTGCCAAGTTAATGCTGTGCGGCGCCGTTCGACTGATAAGGGCCTACAGCCTTGGCATGGACGTATCTCGCCATCCCCCTCGTACAGCCCTGCCTCAGAGTCCCATGGTGTCGTATAGGGACTCGGTATTCTCCCGAGTGGATAATTTCTCCGTGGTTTAATGGGAAGAGAAGAGATTCAAGGCATTTGAGATAAGGCGTTACAGAAGGATGCGGATAATTAACTGAACTGATAAGGTAAGAAATAAAAGTTCTGCGCAGAATCGTCGAAGAAAGGAATACGTGGAAAAGCCCTACTAGAAGAGGGGTTATGGTGCTTTTGAAAAAGATTAAGATTCTTTTTTTCTTTATTTTGGCTTTGAGTCACAAGGACCATACAGCCACCAACGGTTATAAAGTACCAAAGAAATGTAATCGCAAAAAAGCAGAAAAGCAAAAGTTACGAAGGTAGCATATAAACACACTTTTAAAATTAAAAACGCAGGCAAGCACCAGACAGCCGACGGATGTGTTGACAATGACATTGGAGCAGAATTACAAACAGCACTATACAGCAACATTAAGACACAACATACATACGCTCTTCTATAAAAAACAAAACAGTAAAGGGCAAACGCTACATATCATACAATAACTGAAGAACAGAACTGAAAATGACATCATATAACAACGTGAGAATTGCAGCATACAGACAGGAGTACTGAACCCAATAGAAAAACTCAAAATGACAAACACAATTATGCCAGTAGAACAATGATATAAAATGCACAGGAGAGCAATATAAAAATGTAATCTACAAACAGAGGTCCATACGCAAGTTAAAACACAAAATTACACACCCGATTAAAAATGGCTCTGAGCACTATGGGACTTAACATCTATGGTCATCAGTCCCCTAGAACTTAGAACTACTTAAACCTAACTAACCTAAGGACAGCACACAACACCCAGTCATCACGAGGCAGAGAAAATCCCTGACCCCGCCGGGAACACACCCGATTACGAACCGAGCTGATGCCTTTGGAAAATGAAGATCGAGGTAACTCATAAATTAAATTTGTATGCCGGTTGCTTTCAAATAGTGTTTGAGCAACTTATATTTATCAAAACGATGGAGTAAAACAGGAACACTGGTAGTGACGGCGTAACCTCTCGCAACCAATTCTTATACAAGTCTGATTGCGCACTCGTGTACGTGGAACATGCCAATATGATGTGATTAAAATCCGCTATGTCCTTTGTGTCATCGCAGCGCCCAGAGGTGATAATCTTCAACCGATATAGGTGCGCGGGGTAACACTGGTTTCGCGGCCTCATGGGAGTGTCACATGACGTCTACGAAGCTGCACAGAGACGAAACGTGGTCGAGAAGAGATGTTCGGTTGTATCGCTGCCATTAAAGTTCTGAGAGACAAGCCATTCACAGTTATCCTTGTGGATAACATCGGAAGTTCACAGAGGCTTTTTGCGGATGATGCTGTAGTATATCGAGAGGTTGTAAGAATGGAAAATTGTACTGAAATTCAGGAGGATCTGCAACGAATTGACGCATGGTGCAGGGAATGGCAATTGAATCTCAATGTAGACAAGTGTAATGTGCTGCGAATACATAGAAAGAAAGATCCTTTATCATTTAGCTACAATATAGCAGGCCAGCAACTGGAATCAGTTAATTCCATAAATTATCTGGGAGTAGGCATTAGGAGTGATTTAAAATGGAATTATCATATAAAGTTGATCGTCGGTAAAGCAGATGCCAGACAGATTCATTGGAAGAATCCTAAGGAAATGCAATCCGAATACAAAGGAAGTAGGTTACAGTACATTTGTTCGCTCACTGCTTGAATATTGCTCACCAGTGTGGGATCCGTATCAGATAGGGGTGATAGAAGAGATAGAGAAGATCCAAAGGAGAGCAGCGCGCTTCATTACAGGATCATTTAGTAATCGCGAAAGTGTTACGGAGGTGATAGATAAACTACAGTGGAAGACTGCAGGAGAGACGTTCAGTAGCTCGGTACAGGCTTTTGTTGAAGTTTCGAGAACATACCTTCACCGAGGAATCGAGCGGTATGTTGCTCTCTCCTACGTATATCTCGCGAAGAGACCATGAGGATAAAATCAGAGAGATTAGAGCCCACACAGAGGCATACCGACAATCTTTCTTTCCACGAAGAGGGGAATCTGAACTATCGTCTTCCCGAATCCGATTCCGGTGTCTTAACATTGGACCACTTCGTTCGGAGCGTGTGATAGGTCACGAAATATCACGTACTAGAGGGAGCCATAGAGGGTAAAAGTTGTTGGAGAAGAAAAGAGATTTAGATATAGTGTGCGACAAATAACTGAGAACGTTCGGTGCAAGCACTACTCTGCCACAGGACAGAAAATCGTTGCGAGACGCATCAAAGCAGTCAGAAGACTTTGTGTCGTCTCTGTTCTTCAACGTGAAGTCTCTGATTTATTGTCGTCCTTGTGCTCTCCAACCTTAAGACTGAGATTTATCGTTCTCCCCGTGCTGGTCGTTCCGAAGACTGACACTTATCGTTGTCCATGAGCTCTTCAACCCGGAAGACTGGCTTGATGCAACTCCCTACGCGAGTCTGTTGTGTACAGGTCTCTTCACCTCTGCATAACTACTGCAGCCCACACCTACTTGAACCCACTTTCTGTAGTAAAGCCTTGGTCTTCCTCTTCAATTTTCTCCATTACCAAAGTAGTGCCCATTGTACAATGTTCCCGTTATATTCGAATAGTCGCCATGTTTTTCCAACCATTTTTTGGTAACGTGACATCAGTTTTTCCAAATCGTTTTTGTACCAGATCGTGTCCTGTGCTCATCTTAAGGATTTGGCGAGCTGCTATAACAAGAAAACGTCCTGGACTTTCGTCTCGCAGATTTTCGAGATTTCTCTTTGCTTTCGTTTGGGGTAGGCTACAGCCCTGTCTCTCTCCCCTCTCAACTACTCCCTTAGTTTCATGTTCTTCGACTCTCACGACTACAGTTCTTTCCTTTACTAATAACTGCAGTCTGCTTTCTGTACAAGTCATAGATAACTCTTCGATCCCTGTATTTATCCCAGATAACTTCAGAATTCCAAAAAGTCTATTCTAACCGGAAAGGTGAAATGCTCTTCTACAGATGCTACAAATGTGGGTTTGCTTTTCTTCAACCCGCCGTGTAAGATAAGTCGTTCTGCGAGCTGTCAGCTAGAAGCTGAATTCTGCAGCCACGTCGCCACAAATGGTTCAAATGGCTCTGAGCACTATGGAACTTACCATCTGAGGTCATCAGTCCCCTAGAACTTAGAACTACGTAAACCTACCTAACCTAAGGACATTACACACATCCACGCCCGAGGCAGGATTTGAACCTGCGACCGTAACAGCAGCGCGGTTCCGGACTGAAGCGCCTAGAACCACTAGGCCACAGCGGCCGACTTGATACAACGGGGCCACCTTGTGGACAAGTAAACAAATCCTGCATCATGACTTCCTAGTAATCAGACACGCCCTCCTTATTTCCTTACAGGAAGTAAAGAATGTACATGTAAATAAACAGCACAGCACGGCCACCGCGAGCGGCACGTCGCCACATCTCGTTAAGGTGGGGACACAGTCGGCTGTGATCGCACCCGTCTGACGATTAGGCGATCCTGGGTTGTTCTAATTCGCCTAGGATAATCTAGGGCTCTGGGTGCTATCTGTTCCCAAATGCAGCCTAGGTGGCGTTCAGTTCGACTGAACGTTCGTCCTGCTCAACTAGTCAAACAGACTGTCCTCTCTAGGACACGATAACTTCATCATATTGATGTAGAATGCATGGCCGAATCAAGCTGTCTAAGCAAATCAACAACGACACTCGTCACAGCTAATTAAAGTCCAGGCCTCGTCCCCTACCCTGCTGCCAGGGCAGGCTATTTAAAATGCAAGCCTAATGGCCTGCATCACAGAAATTTAAAAAAAAGGCGTCTTTCTTTTAGTAGCGTAGTGCTGTTCCCCTACACTCGTAAAATACAAGTGCTTAATCATTTAGTATGAGCTCATTCAGCTGCATTTTTCGGTGGAGAGCTGATAATCAATTAAACTATATCGTAAAATTTTACACAGTTGTAAATGCTCCATTATTGGCTTTTAATTCGAAAACTGCACTAAAATGCTACTAGTTATCGCGAAATTTCAGCTGGTAGAGTCTGTACCACAGGTTCGGCCTAGCAGTCTACAGATCCTAAACACTGCCCTGCCCGTAACCGAGCGTAATCTATAGACTACAAATCCAAATATTTAGGGTTTCAAGTCGATTTGCTCCAGGCTTTTTATGGGATGTACTGCTACTTTTACTCTCCCGCTGTATTGCATGTACGAAAAAAAAAATCTAGGTGCTCTTTAGTTTAATGTTCGAGTTAAACTGTAGGTGATACTATAGCTGGAATCGGTCTGAGGCGCCTTGCCACGGTTCGCACGGTTCCCCCCGTCGGAGGTTCGAGTCCTCCCTCGAGCATGGGTGTGTGTGTGTGTGTGTGTGTGTGTGGAAGGCACATGGTGGCCTCTCAGCACTGTACTGTATAACAGCGACATGTTCAGAGAACGCATGAACACAACATCCCGCTCGAATAGCGTAGCGTGCTGTATTGTGAAGTGGGATGGAGAGTCAGACACGCATCGAAACCGCGAGGCGGATTAACGACCGTGGGCTGGTGCACAGGCCAGCCTGAGCGTGGTTTTGTAGGTGGTTCCCCACATTCGTTTAAGTAAATTCTGGGATGTGCCCCTATTTCGGCCTCAGAAAAAACGATACACAAACAGTTAAAACACGATCATGCACGGATCAAATCTACACAGTTCACCGACAGATGCCGCAGATGACTCGCCTCTACATCTGCATCTACATAGATACTCCGCAAGCCAACGA
Source organism: Schistocerca americana (assembly GCF_021461395.2). Lineage (NCBI taxonomy): Eukaryota > Metazoa > Arthropoda > Insecta > Orthoptera > Acrididae > Schistocerca > Schistocerca americana. The sequence continues at coordinate 177,132,799 of NC_060120.1, forward strand.
GCGGTACATGGCGGAGGGTACCTTGTATCACTACTCGTCATTTCCCCTCCTGTTTCACTCGCAAACTGAGTCAACAAGAAACGACTGTCTGTACGCCTCGGTATGAACCCTAATATTTTGTATCTTGTCTTTGTGGTCCTTACCCGCGATGTATGTTGGCGGCAGTAGAATCGTTCGGCACTCAGAACAAGAACGTCGCCTTCCCTCCAAGGATTCCCATTTGAGTTCCCGAAGCCTCTCCGTAACACTTGCATGTTGTTCGAACTTACCGGTAGCAAATCTAGCCGCCTGCCTCTGAACTGCTTCGACATTTTCGTTCAATCCGATCTGGTACGGATCGCAAACAGTCGAGCAGTACTCAAGAACAGGTCGCACCAGCATCCTACACTATGTGATCAAAAGTATCCGGACACCTGGCTGAAAAGATGCAATCGCCATCGCCGAATTGCTCTTCAACAGTGGGAAGCAAGAAGGTGCTTAAAACATCAATGTAGGCCTGTGCTGTGATAATGCCACGCAAAACATCAAGGGGTGCAAGCCCCCTCCACGAAAAATACGACCACACACCATAACACCACAGCCTCCGAATTTTACTGTTGGCACTACACACACTGGCAGATGACGTTCACCGGGCATTCGCCATACCCACACCCTGCCATCGGATCGCCACATTGTGTACCGTGATTCTTCACTGCACACAACGTTTTTCAACTGTTCAATCGACCAATGTTTGCGCTCCTTACACCAAGGAGGCGTAGTTTGGCATTTACCGGCGTCATGTGTGGCTTATGAGCAGCCACCCGACCATGAAATCGAACTTTTCTCACCTCCCGCCTAACTAATATAGTACTTGCAGTGGATCCTGATGCGGTTTGGAATTCCTGTGTTATGGTCTGGATAGATGTCTGCCTATTACACATTACGATCCTCTTCAACTGTCGGCGGTCTCTGTCAATCAACAGACGAGGTCGGCCTGTACGCTTTTGTGCTGCACGTGTCTCTTCGTGTTTCCACATCATTATCACATCGGAGACAGTGGACCTAGGGATTTTTAGGAGTGTGGAAATCTCGCGTACAGACGTATGACACAAGTGACAGCCAATCACCTGACCACGTTCGAAGTCCGTGAGTTCCGCGGAGCCCTCCATTCCGCTCTCTCACGATATCTAACGACTACTGAGATCGCCGATATGGAGTACCTGGCACTAGGTGGCAGCACAATGCACCTAATATGAAAAACGTATGTTTTTGGCGGTGTCCAGATACCTTTGATCACATAGTGTATATGCGATTTCCCTTGCAAGAGAAACGCTCTTTCCTAAAAAATTTCCAATAAACCGAATCGACCATTTGCCTTCCCTGTCACAGTTTTCACATTCTCATTCAACCTCATATCGCTTTGCAACGTTGCGCCAAGACATTTAAACGGCTTGACTGTATCAAGCTGGACACTAGTAATACTGTATCCGAACATTACAGGTTTGTTCTTCCTACTTATTGGCGTTAACTTTTTTCCGCATTTAAGGTTAGCTGCCATTTATCACAACAACTGGAAAGTTTGTCTAAGTCGTCTTGTTTCTTCCTACACTCAGTCAACTTCGACACCTTGCCCTCCATCACAGCATCAACAAACAGCCTCTAGATTGCTGTCCACCCTGTCCGCCAAATCAGTTATGTATATACAGAACAACAGAGGCGCTATCACACTTACCTGGGGCACTCCTGACGGTATCCTTGTCTCTGATGAACACTCGCCGTCGAGGACAACATACTGGGTCCTATTATTTAACAAGTCTTCGAGCCACTCACATAACTGTGAACTTATTCCATATGCTCGCACCTTCGTTAACAGCCTGCAACGGGGCACCGTGTCAAATGCTTTCCGGAAATCTAGAAATATGGAATCTGCCTATTGCCCTTCACCCATAGTACTCAGCATATCACGTGAGAAAACGACAAGCTGAGTTTCGCACAAGTGATGTTTTCCAAAACCATGCTGATCCGTGGACATAAGATTTTCAGTCTCAAGAAAGTTTATTACATTCGAACTGAGAATGTGTTCAAGGATTCTGCCGCAAACAGAAGTTAGGGATACTGGTCCGTAATTTTGCGGGTCCGTTCTTTTACCCTTTTTATACGCTAGAGTCACCTGCGCTTTTTTCCATTCGCTTGGGACTTTGTGCTGGGCCATAGATTCACTATAAATGCAAACTAGGTAAGGGGCCAATGCCGTAGAGCACTCTTTGTAAAATCGAACTAGAATTCCATCCGGACATGGTGCTTTATTTGTTTTCACATCTTTCAGTTGTTTATCTACGCCAGGTATGCTTATTTCCATGTCGTCCATACGGCAGTCTTCCCGATGCTCAAATGGCGGTATGTTTGCACGATTCTCCTGTGTGAACTGGATGGTTGCGGCTACAGGAAGGCCACCTGGCTGCAAAGTTGAATACAAATAACGACCTAGAACTTCAGCACAGCGCATCCCTTACTAGGTGTAGTTAACGTTAAGCATTCTTCTGCATGGTTCTCCATTTTCCACCCGTGGGCTAGATATTGTATAGAATCGTTGCATATCATGCACTATGTACAGTGTTTTGCTAGTGAATTACCTAAAATTCGAAGTTGGGCAAGCCACATAAATAGATACACTCCTGGAAATTGAAATAAGAACACCGTGAATTCATTGTCCCAGGAAGGGGAAACTTTATTGACACATTCCTGGGGTCAGATACATCACATGATCACACTGACAGAACCACAGGCACATAGACACAGGCAACAGAGCATGCACAATGTCGGCACTAGTACAGTGTATATCCACCTTTCGCAGCAATGCAGGCTGCTATTCTCCCATGGAGACGATCGTAGAGATGCTGGATGTAGTCCTGTGGAACGGCTTGCCATGCCATTTCCACCTGGCGCCTCAGTTGGACCAGCGTTCGTGCTGGACGTGCAGACCGCGTGAGACGACGCTTCATCCAGTCCCAAACATGCTCAATGGGGGACAGATCCGGAGATCTTGCTGGCCAGGGTAGTTGACTTACACCTTCTAGAGCACGTTGGGTGGCACGGGATACATGCGGACGTGCATTGTCCTGTTGGAACAGCAAGTTCCCTTGCCGGTCTAGGAATGGTAGAACGATGGGTTCGATGACGGTTTGGATGTACCGTGCACTATTCAGTGTCCCCTCGACGATCACCAGTGGTGTACGGCCAGTGTAGGAGATCGCTCCCCACACCATGATGCCGGGTGTTGGCCCTGTGTGCCTCGGTCGTATGCAGTCCTGATTGTGGCGCTCACCTGCACGGCGCCAAACACGCATACGACCATCATTGGCACCAAGGCAGAAGCGACTCTCATCGCTGAAGACGACACGTCTCCATTCGTCCCTCCATTCACGCCTGTCGCGACACCACTGGAGGCGGGCTGCACGATGTTGGGGCGTGAGCGGAAGACGGCTTAACGGTGTGCGGGACCGTAGCCCAGCTTCATGGAGACGGTTGCGAATGGTCCTCGCCGATACCCCAGGAGCAACAGTGTCCCTAATTTGCTGGGAAGTGGCGGTGCGGTCCCCTACGGCACTGCGTAGGATCCTACAGTCTTGGCGTGCATCCGTGCGTCGCTGCGGTCCGGTCCCAGGTCGACGGGCACGTGCACCTTCCGCCGACCACTGGCGACAACATCGATGTACTGTGGAGACCTCACGCCCCACGTGTTGAGCAATTCGGCGGTACGTCCACTCGGCCTCCCGCATGCCCACTATACGCCCTCGCTCAAAGTCCGTCAACTGCACATACGGTTCACGTCCACGCTGTCGCGGCATGCTACCAGTGTTAAAGACTGCGATGGAGCTCCGTATACCACGGCAAACTGGCTGACACTGACGGCGGCGGTGCACAAATGCTGCGCAGCTAGCGCCATTCGACGGCCAACACCGCGGTTCCTGGTGTGTCCGCTGTGCCGTGTGTGTGATCATTGCTTGTACAGCCCTCTCGCAGTGTCCGGAGCAAGTATGGTGGGTCTGACACACCGGTGTCAATGTGTTCTTTTTTCCATTTCCAGGAGTGTACTTGCAAGCAAAAGCTTAAAATACTAAAACGTTCATTCTTATCCCTGCAGTTGACTGGGTGATCAAATGCTTAGTCTGGAAGAAGACAGCACCATAAAACCTCTAATAGTATCATGCCTAGTAAAGTTCTGTGTTGTTAACACCATCCTTCAGGTAAATGACTGGCTTACTTTGTAATACACTTGCTTTCGTTTTGTAACAAAAAAGAAGGGCAACTACTGTATACGGATCATACTCAATGGTTTTAATCAGTATGAGCTTGAAGAAGCATTCCACGTATTAAAATTTACAAAATCTACCTTCTGTAGATTTATTGTGACAGCCTATTTGTGAAATGAGACTGATTTTTTCCTCTTTCTATTTGTTCTGTGCCGAAATTATGCTTATCGTTAACATCATGTGAGTAATAATTGTTAATTTGTTCTCCTAGGACATTGATTGGTGATGGGGGATAACTGCATGAACCTACCATATTCATGTGGTTTGGAGGATTAATGTCAGCCTTGATGACGCTAAGCGCTTAGGTGCCTCTGCCTAATCGACTGATGTGCTGATCCATCTGACCTGCTGACCCATTTGACATGTTGCCCAATTTGACATGTTGCCCAATTTGATATGTTGCCCAATTTGACATGTTGCCCAATTTCATATGTTGCCCAATTTGACGTGTTGCCCAATTTGACTTACAAATTTTTCACCTCCTACTCCTTTTGAGCCGTTGCTCCATTTCATCTGTTTTCAGCGAGAAAATAGAGCAATGGCGCCACGTCCACAGAGCCCAGAAATAAAGCCAGAGGAAGACGCATGCGCCCGGGTGGACGAGACCCCAGGGAGAGAACCCAGTAAGCCGTACGTGAGGCAGATCTACTGGACCAACGTGGTGGGCATCGCCGCACTGCACCTGGCCGCCCTCTGGGGGATTACGTGGACGCCATTCTATGCCAAGGTGCTCACCATCTTATGGGGTAAGTCACACCCTGCAGTGTTACATGTGTGCTTTGTAATTAGTGCTTGTATGGGGACTTTTAGCATGTGTACCGAATGTCTAGCTAAGGCCCAACTGTACTGTACTGATACGTCATACGCACACTGATTACGAGTTATTAGAGAATTTCATAACACTTACTGCACACACATTTCAAAAAGACAGATCTGTATCTTTCTTACAGACCTTAAATGCTATCTGTGTCAGACCAATATGAAATATGACATACGTCCAGGAAGTATTTCCATTCTCTGCACGCAGCTGCAAGTACATCTGATCGACTTTTCTCAATCATTGTAGTAACTCGCCTTCTCGATTCAGGCCAAGTCCCTGGAAACGGAGAAATCTATAGTTTGTCATGGTTGGCGCGTGTCCAAGTTTTTGTCTGTTAGTTGTCAAATACTTCTGCATGCTATTGTGTTAGAGCCCTCTATCATCGGATAATTGCTTTTGTTCCTCCTCCCCCGCACAGGTGCTGTAGGGAAGCAGCCTACTCACGCTGTAGTAAATTCACATCAGTTTCCATTGTGTGCCAGCCAGTCTGCTGTAACTAGCTCTGACGTCATAAATGTTGCGCAATACCTTAAAAATCAAGCAAATGACCTAAAACTTTTCTAGCATGTCAGGAATAATACTAAATTAATGTGTGTTAAATATCAGTTCGATAACTTCATCAATTTTCGAAATTTGGACGTTTTTCTAAAAAAATCATTGGCGCAACAGAAAAGAGCTAGAGACTTCAAAATTTATATTTAGATTCATCTTTCATAATGATTTAATAAAAACAATACTTTGGATTTCATAAATTAAGATTTTAGTGGAAATTCATGATTTTCTGGTTTTCATCTCAAAACTGAAGGAAGCAAGACAGATTCAGTAGGCTAATAAATAAGGCTAGGATGTTTAGATTTAAATAGGTTGGAGGTCCGCTATGACTATGAAGATGTGAAAAGTTTCTTTTGAATACCTATAAAATTATAGCGATAGCGGATCTCAAAAGGGCCAGTTCAGAGCTCATCTACTGCGTGCAGTGTAGTTTAATTAATTCTCTCGCCCAAAATATTTAACTTAGCCACGTCAAAATTTTATTATCAATACTTACCTGCGTGCTGAATGCACGTTTAAATTAAGAGCTTCATCGGCCATCAGCAAAAGAAGCTATAAATTATTATGTAACTTGAAGTGGTGCGTTACTAGCCCAGCGGCTAGTCGAGAGAGCCGATTTGATCAGGCGTTCCCTTAGCCGTCCGCACTGCGGCTTTATATATAAGAACGCTGCGCGAGGAAGAAAGGCCCCAGTTCTCTCCAGACGCTGAATGACACGACACGCCATCTGTGTCGGGAGTCGCGTCGCATCGGTATCACTGCTACAAACAGCCTCGGGTGCCGTATTAAGTTACTAGAGATACGCGGAACCATGAAAACATTTCAAGTGAAGTGTTAATTCTGGGATGATTTTCATTATCTAGCTTCAGTTTGCGTATTGTCGTATTTTCACGTGCCGTCGCGGGACAGACATTCTACCAAATATTTAGCGTGGCGTTTGATGAAATATTTTCATCAAATTATGGCGAGCATTCTTTTTAACATTTAATTCGGACATTTATAGTTGCATCAGCGCATTAGACTCTGAACTGCTCTGTTAGTTAGGTTGTAGGGATACTTGTGTTTTTTATCAGTGAATTTCAGAATATACTCAACTATTTTGGAAAACCGTTTTTGATTAGAAATCCCGGACAATCTCCTAATTCCTCAGAGCTATAAGCTGCAGCTATAATGGTATTCTCAGATGAAGTGGGCACTAGGATCTCTAATTACTGGCTCCACGTTTTGTTAAATCACTTTCTGGGTGCTAAAAAGTAAATAGAGAGCCAGTGTTGAGAACGGCGAAAGACAGCATTAACAACATTCTAAAAGCCAGAAACTGATTCAACATGCAAGCATTTATACAGCAATTAGATTTTTTTACAAATTGTTCGCCGCCCCACAGTGCCTGAACATGTCCATCAATAAGTGTTCTCTGATACCTCTCTCACTGACAAGAAACGGGCCGAAAACATTCTTTTGGTAAACACAAAAACGTACAGTATATACTTTCTCTGGTTTTCACGTTGGATGCAACACTGTCGATATATTACAACAGCAACTCTGATGTCCTACAGTAAGGTGTCTGGACAACAGTGGAAAAGGAAGGCTACACCAGATTCTTTATTTTTTTGTTTATCTTGCATTCAAGAATAATGGATCAGCAGACAGATTAGAACTGCCATTGTCTCGTTTACGAGTCCAGTGTCTTACCAGCTACATTATCACTCGCCGCTTGTCATCTACGTACATCAATCTGTCACTATTCAGATCATTCTTAACTGCCTCACCATCCAGTGTCGATGTCCTGTTCCCTATCTTGCTTAGGTGTCTATGGTACGTGGACAACCCAAACAAAAACTAAATTATCTCTGCTAGAGGTGATTGCAGTTCATTCTGCGTGTACGCTATGCAGAGCAGAAGTTTCATTCTGGATGGTACGAATCAAGAATAAATTACAACAAATGAAAATCGTACTGTCATTGCCACTGAAATTTTATTGCCTTGTTGCCAACTTGATATTCTGTTCTGATCTCTAACTAATCACGGATAGCAAATGGACCCGGGAACTAGGTAAGAAGGGCTCGTGAACCTAGCTGCTACTCTGCACCAGAGATCACTTCTGGTCGCACGTATAATTTGTGGGGCCCTTCCTCGTAACATAGACAAATATTTCAGCTCCTTCATCGATTTGTTTACAGAGGCTGTGGCACAGATATTTTAATTTAAATGCTCCTTTCACTGAAACCCAAAAATTTATACGTAAATTTATATTTAATTGTTGGCCTATAATATCCAACACAACTACGCTGAATGAAGGTAACATTCATCCACTCAAGTTGTAATAATTATTAAGGTGGTTTCAGTGTATATTGCATACTGCAGCATCAATATGGGCAAGAAAAGTTATGAGTACCCTCAGCTGCTATAATACATAATACGAATTAGTGCACAATAGCCTAACAGCATAAAAAACACTCGATATTACCAACACGACAGCGAAAGACAACAAGCGAACGTAAGAGAATGGCCACAGAGTTACCCAGCAACGAACTCACACGATGTACTACTGTTTGTGACAGGTCTACGGTAGTCGAGGAAGTAACTGTGCAAAGATCAAATGCTCATCATAATACTAATTTGAGCTTATACCAGCAATTTCAGAGATCCGCTCACATATACAGAGTAACAATTGTTGAACTATATGAAAAAAACGTTCATTAGTTACAAACTACTTTATTCAACATGTAAACGTCAGTACAGATATTCGTATTTAGGCTATGACATATTCGATATGCCTGCCATCCTTGGCGATGATGTGGCGCAGACGAATAGCGAAATTCTGCATGACACGCTGAAGTGTCGGAGCATCGATGCTGTCAATAACCTCCTGAGTGGCTGTTTTCAGCTCAGCAATGGTTTCTGGGTTATTGCTATACACCTTGTCTTTAATTTAGCCCCACAAAAAGAAGTCGCATGTGTTCAGATCCGGAGAATATGGCGGACAGTCGAGGCCCACGCCAGTGGCCTCTGGGCACGCCAGAGCCAGAATGCGGTCCCCAAAGTGCTCCTCCAGGACATCAAACACTCTCCTGTTTCGATGGTGTTGAACTCCGACTTGCATGAACCACATCTTGTCGAAATCAGGGTCACTTTGGATAATGGGGCTGAAATCATCTTGCAAAACCTTCACGTACCGTTCGGTAGTCACCGTGCCACCAACGAATATCGCATCTATTATTCCGTGAATGGATATTGCACACCACACAGTCACCCGTGAAGAGACTTCTCGATCGCGAAATGCGGATTCTCAATCGCCCAAATGCGCCAATTTTGCTTATTGGCGAACCCATTCAAATGAATGTGGGGTTCGTCTCTAAACCAAATCATATGCACATACTAATTCCCATCATGCCCCGCGGCCAACCGAGCAGCTTGAACGCCCGAACGCAAACTGTTTAGAAGTTATGACGATTTTATTTCATATAGTTCAATAATTGTTACCCTGTAGGTTACTTACTCGTATGTATAAATGAACGATAAAAACACCAATAAAAATGACAAAGAGCTGGTAAATGGAGCTGTTAAGAAATGAAAATGAATGCGGCCGTATAATTAAAGAAACAGCTACTAATTATCGTTATGAGTTATGGCACTACAATTTTGTCGTTTTAAACATTTCTGTTTTGTCCTTGCAAAATGTAAACTACAGCTAATACTCAGTTGTGTAAAAATCTTCATGATTATAAAATGTTCTCCATTTACTTTTCACTCATAACGACCCATCTTATCGTTTCATAAAAATCCAAGCACCCTCTACACCCTAACCTAAGCAAAACGACGAGCACCATAATGCACTATCACAATAGAAATACAAATAGAAAACTACAGGTTTCTATGAGTGGCCAACGCATTAGTCACAAGGATATGTCTACATACTTGGCAGTGAAATTAAATGGCACTTTAATGTATAGCTCACATTTAGAAGATACAAGACAGAAACTCTAAGCTCCGCAATGCTATCCTGTCGAAATTGACTGGAACGATGTAGTGTTGTGGGGCGAGCACATTGAGGGCATCAGTGTGGCTGCATATTGTTCGTCAGTCTGGGTGAGAAGTCGACATGTACCTAAAGTGGACATCTAACTGAAGGAGACAGTGCGGGTAACCTCTGGGATCTCGGGCCCACACTGTGTGTCTTGCCCCGTGTTCCAGCAAATATTCGAGTAGAGCCCCCCGAAAAGAGGCAATCGCGGTTAGCTACGGGAGCATACAGAAAAATGCTAGCCAACTCAGAACTCCGTCTACACCAAGACGTGGCACCTATAAACAGACTTAAATCTAAGTCACTTATGTGGAAAAAGAGTGAAGAATTACAAGGCTTCGACTTAGACGGAATTGAAACAGTTATGAACTACATATAAGTGGACTTGTGAACTGAAATTTGGTTGGTGACCCCAACAATGAGATAGTAGGATTCCACCTCCCGAGGAAATAGTGGACAACTTTGAATCGTGTCAGAACGAGTGTTGGTAGATGTAAGCAATATAGGTGGGGAAATGGGGCTTATCTGGCAGTCCTTAATGCGATTGTAATAAAATCCAACCAGTGAACTAATTGCTTGTGTGAGGCCTGCATGGTTATGAGGGTGATATGAAGCATTACGCAGACTGACTCACCCATAGGGTAGCTAAAGAATATTTGTAATATAGTACAGAATTACAAGAACACTTGCAAAGAAAATTCTAACTCAGCACAGAGCTATAAGAACACTGCAGTTAATACATTGCGCCAAGCATTTAACGTGACGATTGTCTTTGTAAATACTGAAATAGTAAATAAATAAATAAAATCAACATTAAGATAACTCGATACCGTCTTCTACATTCTTCATCTTCTCATTTCTTTGGACTTGCTACATCCAACATCTTCGGTAAGATAACTGTCTCACAAATCCTGATCTTTGTAAACATGTTCAATGTTTCCTCAATGTTTCTCCACACCGTACCAATTTAACTGTTTATGGTTGCCATAGCAGATGTTGCAGGGAGCCGGTCGTGAGCCACGACGTGACTGTCCGTTAATGTCAGACTTTCCCGAAATCAGGATACACTCTACTATTCATATACTTCCGCAACGGAAGTACAGAAAAATGGCCCCCGTACATAAATAATAGCTGACGGCCATTGCAAAATCACTAAGAGTGGCAGAGGTCACCTAGCTGCATAAATAATAACAAAAGGAAGTCCAGTCACTGCACTATTTAATTTACAATCATGTGTATACACAAGGGAAAATCGCACCTCGAGAACACTTTCTAACAAAACTATCATTACACATCTGAAAGCAATGAACTATGTAATTCATACTTTACACACATATGAGTGGGACACAAGGGATAAGGATGACGGAATGAAAAACGTTACCTCCGGGGATCACGCTGGAATCGACCTACACCGGTGACAGAAATAATCGAATTACCCATGCCAGAAGCAGGAGTACTAACCATACATGTAAGATCCGATAACATGCACCTGGAGCAAGGTGTGGAGCCACAGCATTCACTACAGTAAAGATCGACTCTTGAACCGCGAAAAGGAATGAAATAAACGAGTAAGAAAATCATGAAAAACGGTACTAACAAGGGCACGCCAAAATGCTAGGATCATGGATTTACTTCAGTCTTCGTACACCTTTAGTAGGCCATTAAAACAACATAATGTGCATAGTAAGGTGCACTACTCCGGCAATTCCGAGAAAAAATCGCAAGAGAGGGTTAACGCATCTATTGTGTCTGTGCGAAGATGCCGGCGGTAAAACGTTATTGTAGTCAGGTGGTTGGCGTTCATCTATATTTTTTTCATCGCTGGTCACATTATTTAATTTATATGACATTTGAGAGGTAATATAATGATAAAACAACCCAAGTGCATTTTGATGAAGTTGTAGTGAATTTCATACGTTATTTGACTATTTACTATTTGTAATTAAATTTTCAAGGACGAAGGACAGGCTTGGAAAGTCCAAGTCAAACCTCGATAAATAAAGATGCGAATGACGTTATTCACAATCAGTAATATACAGTAGTAAGTCACAATGTGCCAGACCATAAGAGAAATGTATAATTACTCGTCGGATGTGCTCTCGACATCACAGGTTGCAGCATGGTATTTCTCATACAGATACGGAAAACATACGAGGGCGAGTCAAATGAAAACCTTAAATATTTTTAAATATTATTTATTGTGCAGAAGTGGTACAAAGCTGTATCACTTTTAAACATAATCTCCCCCCGCTCGATGAAAGTTCTCCAGCGCTTACAAAGTGCATAAATTCCTTTAGAAAAAAATTCTTTTTGTAGTCCGCCCAACCACTCACGCACCGCGTGGCGTGCCTCTTCATCAGAACGGAACTTCTTTCCTCCCATTGCGTCTTTGAGTGGTCCAGACATATGGAAATCATTTGGGGCAAGGTCTGGTGAGTATGGTGGGTGAGGAAGACACTCAGAACGCAGGTCTGTGATTGTTGCAACTGTTGTACGGGCAGTGTGGGGCCTTGCTCTGTCATGTTGCAGAAGGACACCTGCTGACATCAATCCACGTCGCTTTGATTTGATTGTAGGCGGCAGATGATTTTTTTAGGAGATCTGTGTATGATGCACTGATGACAGTGGTCCCTCTAGGCATGTAATGCTCCAAAATGACGCCTTTTTCGGCCCAAAAGAGAGTCAGGATAACCTTCCCTGCTGACAGTTTCGTTCGAAACTTCTTTGGTTTTGGTGATGAGGAATGGCTCCATTTCTTGCTCGCTCTCTTCGTTTCCGGTTGGTGGAAGTGAATGCAGGTTTCGTCCCCAGTAACGATTCTTGCAAAGAAGCCACCACTTTCTCGTTCAAAGCGCCGAAGAAGTTCTTCACCAGCATCAACACGTAGTTCTCTCATTTCAGGAGTCAGCTGCCGTGGCTCCCATCTTGCAGACACTTTCTGAAACTGGAGCACATCACGCACAATGTGGGGTGCTGACCCATGACTAATCTGTAAACATGCTGAAACGTCATTCAGTGTGACTCGGCGGTTTTCCTTCACTATGGCTTCAACTGCTGCAATGTTTGACCTGGATGAGGAGCATCTTCCACTGAAGTCACACCATTTGCGAACTTCCTACTCAATTCGTAGACTTGCTGCTGTGACAAACATGCATCACCGTACTGAACCTTCATTCATCGATGAATTTCAATAGGTTTCACACCTTTACTACGCAAAAACCGAATAACAGAACGCTTTTCTTCCCTGGTGCAAGTCGCAAGTGGGACGGCCATCTTTACACTGATACTGCGACGGTATGTGTGCATCTGCACTATGTTACCACCTACAGGCCATTCTGTACGCTGTTTGTAGCACGCTTACCAACTTACAGGATAACGGCGTGAAATTTCCATTTGTTATTACAAATTTAAGGTTTTCATTTGACTCATCCTCGTAAATTTAAACTTCATGCAGATATACGGAGTTTCTTCATTATAATACCTCTCAAAATGTCATATAAATTATATAAAACGACCAGTGATGAAAAAATAGGGCAATAATTACAGCCGCATAATGGACGCGTAAAACTTCTCTTCCGACTTTCTCGGAAGTGCCAGAGGAGTGCACCTTACTGCTCGCACATTACGTTATTTTAATGGCCTACAAAAGGTGTTCAAAGTTTGAAGTGGTCACAATGGCGTGGCCTTCTCTTGCAAGTGAAATCAGACATTACCACGACGATCCTAAAAAAATCAACCGATGCCTGATCGACTCCATCCTAGAAACACAGAAGCGAAGCAGCATTTACCCACCTAAAACGGCACCGTGTCCAGCAAACAAGTCTCTACAGACAACAGGGTCACACCCAGAGATCCAAGCACAAGTCCCGATCGAAGTCTGGACCCCTACTCTCCTTCAGCGTCCGCGAAAGGGTGCAGAGTCGACAGGAATATTTCCCTGAAGAGCTCTTAAAAGAGTGAATAGAAAAATTCTCCTAGCGTTCCCTTGGCACAAGCAGAGCGCGTCAGAACTATTGCGGCCAGTCAAAACCCACTGCTCGTTCTCATCCTATCAACGAGAGCAAATTTTCATTTCGAACCCCGCACTCTCTGCCCGAGAAAACTGCAATTGGCCAATCAAGCCCTGCGACCAGTGGTCGTCCTACCCTTTAGAATTCCTCTTCTCTAGTGAAAATTCGAATTAGTTGGGCAATTTAAACACAAAACAACGCCCATTAACCGTTTGAAATATGAAACGGCTTTGCGTGGCGCCAAGTTGTCGCCTTCCTTCGCATGGGAGCTCCCGTCAGACATGTATCGTTAAGGTAAGACGTCATACAATCGGCCCTAAATGCGTGGGTGGAGATATCTCTGTTCAAAGTCGCTTTTGTCCAGAAAATTTCACGCGTGGCCGACAAAAGCAAGACTCTGCGCCGACGCTGCCCTCTGGCACTCCAGCCCCCCCCCCCCCCCCTATCAAAGAGAATTCGAAAGTAATCAACGGAGAATTGACAGACAAACCCTACCATCGCTAAATGGCGTAAGTTTTATCACACTAGTGAAATCAGTACTGTATTTACCTGTTAGATCGCAACGATTTCTGAAATAACTGGGTATTGTTGTTCTTCATCGAATTAATGGCGGAATTAATCTTAAATGGAGGCCGAAATTTATCTACATGAAACGAATCAGCCGCAGAGTTGTCAGACGCGTCTCATTGTTCTCCTAAACTTCCTTCGTTTTTTTGGAAGTCTTCTTTTGGCACCTTGGCATATGGTTAAATAATATTGCTTTTACCGAGCGAGGTGGCGCAGTGGTTAGACACTGGACTCGCATTCGGGAGGACGACGGTTCAATCCCGCGTCCGGCCATCCTGATTTCGGTTTTCCGTGATTTCCCTAAATCGTTCCAGGCAAATGCCAGGATGGTTCCTTTGAAAGGGCACGGCCGACTTCCTTCCCCGTCCTTCCCTAATCCGATGAGACCGATGACCTCGCTGTCTGGTCTCCTTCCCCAAACCAACCAACCAACCAATATTGCTTTTCTTCGACATGAGATGAACGGTGTTGCAGCGATCTTCCTGGGCGGCGCAGGTGGGTTCGGAGTGACGGCAGGTGCCCACCGGCTGTGGACTCACCGCGCCTACAAAGCCACGTGGCCTGCCAGGGTCATCCTTATGGTCTGCTACTGCATCGCCGGACAGGTGAGTGAACTTCCTGTAACAGCACGCGCTGCGTTTTAACATGCAGCAGCAGTATAGCAAAAAGACAGACAATCTGTAATACCACCGATAAGCCCTATGCTCATCCCATATGCACTATGCGATCAAAAGTATCCGGACACCTGGCCGAAAATGACTTACAAGTTCGTGGCGCCCTCCATCGGTAATGTTGGAATTCAATATGGTGTTGGCCCACCCTTAGCCTTGATGACAGCTTCCATTCTCGCAGGCATACATTCAATCAGGCGCTGGAAGGTTTCTTGGGGAATGGCAGACCATTCTTCACGGCGTGCTGCACTGAGGAGAGGTGTCAATGTCAGTCGGTCAAGCCTGGCACGAAGTCGGCGTTCCAAAACATCCCAAAGGTGTTCTATAGGATTCAGGTCAGAACTCTGTGCAGGTCAGTCCATTACAGGGATATTCTTGTCATGTAACCACTCCGCCACAGGCCGTGCATTATGAACAGGTGCTCGATCGTGTTGAAAGATGCAGTCGCCATCTCCGAATTGCTCTTCAACAGTGGGAAGCAAGAAGGTGGTTAAAAAATCAATGCAGGCCTGTGCTGTGATAGTGCCACGCAAAACAACAAGGGGTGCAAGCTCCATCCATGAAAAACATAACCACACCATAACAACAACGCCTCCGAATTTTACTGTTGGCACTAAACACGCTGGCAGATGATGTTCACCGGGTATTCGCCATACCCAGACCCTGCCATCGGATCGCCACATTGTGTACCGTGATTCGTCATTCCACACAACGTTTTTCCTCTGTTCAGTCGTCCTGTGTTTACGCTTCTTACACCAAGCGAGGCGTCGTTTGGCATTTACCGG
The DNA here is from genome assembly GCF_021461395.2 of Schistocerca americana. Lineage (NCBI taxonomy): Eukaryota > Metazoa > Arthropoda > Insecta > Orthoptera > Acrididae > Schistocerca > Schistocerca americana. The sequence continues at coordinate 177,148,520 of NC_060120.1, forward strand.
CGTGATGTGTGGCTTGTGAGCAGCCGCTCGACCATGAAATACCAGTTTCCTCCCGCCCAACTGTCATAGTACTTGCAGTAGATCCTGATGCAGTTTGGAATTCCTGTGTGATGGCATGGATAAAATCGAAATGCCGTGTGGCTAGGGCCTATCGTAGGGTAGACCGTTTGCTTGGTGCAAATCTTTCGAGTTGACGCCACTTCGGCGACATGCGTGTCGATGGGGATGAAATGAGGTGATGATAAGGACAACACAACACCCAGCCCCTGAACGGAGAAAATCTCCGACCCAGCCGGGAATCGAACCCGGGCCGTTAGGTATGACATTCCGTCGCGCTGACCACTGAGCTACCAGGGGCGGACATGGTCTGGATAGATGTCTGCCTATTACACATTACGATCCTCTTCAACTGTCGGCGGTCTCTCAGTCAACAAACGAGGTCGGCCTGTACGCTTTTGTGCTGTACGTGTCCCTTCACGTTTCCACTTCACTATCACATCGGAAACAGTGGACCTAGGGATGATTAGGAGTGTGGAAATCTCGCATACAGGCGTACGACACAAGTGACACCAATTCACCCGACCACGTTCGAAGTCCGTGAGTTCCGCGGAGCGCCCCATTCTCCTCACTCACGATGTCTAATGATTACTGAGGTCGCTGATATTTAGTACCTGGCAGTTGGTGGCAGCACAGTGCACCTAATATGAAATAGGGGTGTCCAGAAACTTTTGATCACATAGTGTACATATGCAAAGCAACGTATTTTCCTGGAGAAGATCTACAATCAGAATTTAGGACTGTGAAAATATTATACAATGATGCGACAAAAGTCATGGGATATCTCCTAACATCGTGTAGAACCTCCTTTATCCCGACTTGGTGCAGCAGTTCGACGTGGAATATACTCCACAAGTCGTTGGAAGTCCCATCCAAAACTATTGAGCCACGTTGCCTCTATAACCGTCCATAATTGCGAAAATGTTAGCGGTGGAGGTTTTTGTGCACGAACTGACTTCTCGATTATTTCCCATAGCACTGACGGTGTGCAAATCATTCGCTCAAATTGTCCAGAATATTCTTCAAAACAATCGCGAGAAACTGTGACCCGGTGACAATTCCATTGTTGTTTGGTGACATCAAATCTATAAATGCTGCAAATGGTCTCCAAGCAACCGAACGTAACCGTTTCCAGCCAATGAACGGTTCAGTTGGACCAGAGCAGGCAGTCCATTCAAGATAAAAACCGCCCCCACCATTATGGAGCTACCACCAGCTTTCACAGTGCCTTGTTGACAACTTGGTTACACGGCTTCGGGGGATCCGCGCCATACTCGAACCCTACCACCGGCTCTTACCAACTCTAATAGGAACTCATCTGACCAGAACACGGTTTTCCAACCAATATGGTCACGAGCCCAGTACGGGTGCTGCAGGCGATGTCGTGCTGTTAGCAAAGGCACTTTCGTCGCTCCTCTGCTGCCATATCCCATTAACGCCAAATTTCACCGCACTGCCTTAACAGATACGTTCGTCGTACGTCCCACACTGAACCCTGCTGTTGTTTCACGAAGTGTTGCTTGTCCGTTAGCAATGAGAACTCTTAAGTAGACACTGCTGCTCTCAGTCCTCAAGTGAAGGATACAGTTCCGCACTGTCGCCTGATAAACAAAGTAAGAGCCTACGGAATATCAGACCAGCTGTGTGGCTGGATTGAAGAGTTTTTAGCAAACAGAACACAGCATGTTGTTCTCAATGGAGAGACGTCTACAGACGTTAAAGTAACCTCTGGCGTGCCACAGGGGAGTGTTATGGGACCATTGCTTTTCACAATATATATAAATGACCTAGTAGATAGTGTCGGAAGTTCCATGCGGCTTTTCGCGGATGATGCTGTAGTATACAGAGAAGTTGCAGCATTAGAAAATTGTAGCGAAATGCAGGAAGATCTGCAGCGGATAGGCACTTGGTGCAGGGAGTGACAACTGACCCTTAACATAGACAAATGTAATGTATTGCGAATACATAGAAAGAAGGATCCTTTATTGTATGATTATATGATAGCGGAACAAACACTGGTAGCAGTTACTTCTGTAAAATATCTGGGAGTATGCATGCGGAACGATTTGAAGTGGAATGATCATACAAAATTAATTGTTGGTAAGGCGGGTACCAGGTTGAGATTCATTGGGAGAGAGCTTAGAAAATGTAGTCCATCAACAAAGGGGTGGCTTACAAAACACTCGTTCGACCTATGCTTGAGTATTGCTCATCAGTGTGGGATCCGTACCAGATCGGTTTGACGGAGGAGATAGAGAAGATCCAAAGAAGAGCGGCGCGTTTCGTCACAGGGTTATTTGGTAACCGTGATAGCGTTACGGAGATGTTTAATAAACTCAAGTGGCAGACTCTGCAAGAGAGGCGCTCTGCATCGCGGTGTAGCTTGCTCGCCAGGTTTCGAGAGGGTGCGTTTCTGGATGAGGTATCGAATATATTGCTTCCCCCTACTTATACCTCCCGAGGAGATCACGAATGTAAAATTAGAGAGATTAGAGCGCGCACGGAGGCTTTCAGACAGTCGTTCTTCCCGCGAACCATACGCGACTGGAACAGGAAAGGGAGGTAATGACAGTGGCACGTAAAGTGCCCTCCGCCACACACCGTTGGGTGGCTTGCGGAGTATAAATGTAGATGTAGATGTAGAAGGCCGGCGGCTTTTGAGTTGCCCGTGGTCAGATCAAAATGCCTGAAATGTGGTTCAAATGGTTCAAGTGCCTCTGAGCACTATGGGACTTAACTTCTGAGGTCATCAGTCCCCTACAACTTAGAACTACTTAAACTTAACTAACTTAAGAACACCACACATATCCATACCCGAGGCAGGATTCGAACCTGCGACTGTAGCAGCCGCACAGTTCCGGACTGAAGCGCCTAGAACCGATCGGCCACAACGGCCGGCGCAAGATTTTCCATTCCTTCATTGTACACTGGGCATAGCGTACACAAGATATAAAAGGGCAGTGAATTGGGAGGACTGTAACGTGCACTCAGGTGACTCATGTGAAAACGTGTCCGCCGTGATTATGGCCGCTCGACGGAATTAACAGACATTGAACGCGGAATGGTAGTTGGAGCCTGACGCATGGGACATTCCATTCGGTTAGGGAATTCAATATTCCGATATCCACAGTGTCAAGTGTGTACCAGGAATACTACATTTTAGGCGCCGGCCGCTGTGGTTCAAATAGTTCAAATGGGTCTGTGCACTATGGGACTTAACTTCTGAGGTCATCAGTCCCCTAGAACTTAGAACTACTTAAAGCTAACTAACCTAAGGACATCACACACATCCATGCCCGAGGCAGGATTCGAACCTGCGACCGTAGCAGCCGCACGGTTCCGGGCTGAAGCGCCTAGAACCGCGCGGCCACACCGGCCGGCCAGACGGTCATGGAAGATGACTGTGACAACAGCTGCAAAATTCATTGCAGAACTAAATTTTACACTCGCAAACCATGTCAGCACCAAAACACCTAGAAGAGAGCTCCATAAACAGGGAGTTGCAGGGCTAGCTGGAATTTCAGAACCAGTCACCAGTGATGGAAATGCCCGTAATAGGAAAACGTGGCGCCAAAGCCATGAAACCTGTACTGTGGAGCTACGGAAGAATGTAATTTGGTCGATGAGTCTTGTTGCACAATATTTCCAACTTCTGGCCGATATTCGAGCCAAGAGTGAAACATCGTGGGGATTCGGTGATGATTTGGGCAGTCATATCGTGGTATTGCATGGGATCAGTGGTTACTCTGCGAGGTCGCATTACTGCTAAGGATAATGAGGCCATTTTGGTCGATCAGGTCCATCTCATGGTACAGTGTCTGTTTCCCACTGGTGATGCTGTGTTCCAAGACGACAAGGCCCTTGTCCGCACAGTTTGCATGGCCCAGGCCCGCTGGAAGCTCGCCCAAATTCCGGGCCTCTTTTGGCGTGCAAAAAGCATTTTAATTTTTACGTTTGCCCAGGCCCCGTAATATGGCCGTCGTGGTTCAGTGGATAGCGCGCCCTGGAGGTCCCAGGTTCAGTACCGAACAGTGGTGGTGTTTTTCCTCCTTCGAGTCTCTCCAGGACAGCCACAGTTCCACACAGCCTGACAATAAACGAGCACTCGGGTTCTTTTCCCGAGGGTAAATGCCCAGGGCTCGCCACCTCCTCGCCTTCCCCCCCCCCCCCCCCCCCCCCCACAGTCAGCCCTCAGTGACGTGGCGAGGAAAGGCCGCAAGCTGTTTGCAGTCTCAGGCCAATAGCCCAGTCACGAACATCCACCACAGACTTTACCTTACCTTTTTTTTTTTTTCAGTCATCAGTGTTCGTGGCCCGCCACGAATTCCTCTCCCATGCGAACCTCTTCATCTCAGAGCACTTTTTGCTCCCTACAGCTCTCTCTAGTACCATGGAAGTCATTCCCTGACGACTTACCGCATGTCCTATCATCCTGTCCCTTCTCAAATGGTTCAAATGGCTCTAAGCACTGTGAGACTTAACATCTGAGGTCGTAAGTCCCCTAGAACTTAGAACTACTTAAACCTAACTAACCTAAGGACATCACACACATCCATGCCCGAGGGAGGATTCGAACCTGCGACCGTAGTAGTCGCGCGGTTCCGGACTGAAGCGCTTAGAACCGCTCGGCCACAAGGCCGGCTGTCCCTTTTCCTTTCACCTTATCAGTCCACCTAATTTTCAACATTCGTGTATAGCACCACATCTCAAATGCTTCGATTCTCTTCTGTTCCGGTTTTCCCACAGTCCTTACTTTATAGACTGCAATGTTCAAGCGTTCGGCTGCTGAAGCAAGTAATTGCTTAACACTACTTAATTCTGTCATCTAACAACTCCGTGTATTTTTCCTTAGAAGGTCACTTGCTGTTTCCTCAGTGCAAAGTGTGTGTTCCTATCTGTACAACTGTGTCAACAGAATTTTTTCTAGCTGCCAAAATTTTGTATTTACGACTTACACGTGATCATTCAAAAATCCTAGGGCGGAGTTATCGGTCTGAAGGACCTCAAACTTGACATATACCTCTCATTTGAACTGCCCTATACAATGATGTTAACAATTCTGACGACTGACTAGCACTGATTGATGGTAATGGGGTTCTGCATGTTTCGCAGGAGAGCTTCTGTAAAGTTTGGAAGGTAGGAGACGAGGTACTGGCAGAAGTAAAGCTGTGAGTACCGGACGTGAGTCGTGCTTCGGTAGCTCAGTTGGTAGAGCACTTGCCCGCGAAAGGCAACGGTCCCGAGTTCGAGTCTCGGTCGGGCACACAGTTTTAATCTGCCAGGAAGTTTCATATCAGCGCACACTCCGCTGCAGAGTGAAAATCTCATTCTGGAAACATCCCCCAGGCTGTGGCTAAGCCATGTCTCCGCAATATCCTTTCTTTCAGGAGTGCTAGTTCTGCATGTTTCGCAGGAGAGCTTCTGTAAAGTTTGGAAGGTAGGAGACGAGGTACTGGCAGAAGTAAAGCTGTGAGTACCGGACGTGAGTCGTGCTTCGGTAGCTCAGTTGGTAGAGCACTTGCCCGCGAAAGGCAAAGGTCCCGAGTTCGAGTCTCGGTCGGGCACACAGTTTTAATCTGCCAGGAAGTTTCACACAATAATGTGATCCAAAGCGAAAGAAAATACGAACAATTGAAAAACTACTGCTCCGATCTCAACATGGCACTAACCCTATGAATGTAATGTACAACTTAACACTCATACAACGAGGCCTGCTGAAAGGTAAGGCCTCTGAACTTTTTGTGTGAAAACTCTTAAAGCTTTTAAATAAAATAAACGTTTTTGACATCCTACAGCTTTATTCTTCATGTCTACAATTATTTCTCAACATAGTCATCCTGGCGACGGACGCATTCTCTCAGCGAGAGACCAATTTGTTGATACCGTCACTGTAGAATGTTTGATTTTGTTGACGGAGCCTCTTACCTCATTTCTGCTTGCATCGCTTTTTCACTATTAACGTGAAATTCTCGAAGGTACTGTTCTTTAAGGCCTGGAAAGAAATGGAAATGGGGTGGAGCGAAGTCGGGACTGTATGAAGGATGATCGATAACAGTGAACCCAAGGCGCCGGATTGTTGCAAATGTTGCAAAGCTCCTGTGCGGTCTGCCATTCTCATGATGAAGGAGAGCGTACTTCGTGTGTGGACGAACTCTTCGAATTCCAAACTCGGTTACAGCACACTGTTCCTCACGCACCGACATAGTTACATTACATACCACTGTTACACAATACAATTCGGAGCCCTCTAGCGGAAGAGGGCTGCAAGTACGTAGACATGAAGAATAAGAAATAGAATGTTAATAACATATGTTTTATTCAGAAAGCCTTAAGAATTTGCACATATAAATTCGGAGGCGTTATTTTATAGCACACCCTCGTAAATTTGGTGTTCGTAGCTTTAATGCGGAGCCGATCCCATTTTCAAACAATTTTGATAAAACACTGATGACTCCCTAACTGCTGCTCACAAGAGCATGAAACTCCGGCTCCTGGGGTGTTAACACGTTCTGAACACAGTCCCCTAATCAAAATGGTAGGTCATCTGAGAACGCAATAATCGCAAAATATTTTAATAAAAGCAGTCTCGCTGCTCAGCTGTGCCGGCTGAAAACTCCACACTAATTGCTAAACAGACCTCGCATCCCCATAATACCTTCTTAATTTCCTACATTTTCGCCCTCGCACCACCTTCCTAACTCTCTACCTTTTTCGCCTATACCACCTTATCAATTAATCTGTATTTAATAATTGATAAATTGTGAAGGGCGTTCAAAAGAAAAAGTACGAAACAACACTGTGGGTATACGGTAATTGAAGTCTTTATTCAAGTGTAATCACCAGAGGCCTGAGCACAACTAACACACTGTTTCACGAGCCGAAGGATTCCCTGTTCCCAGAATTTCTGTGGCTGTGACAGGAGCTAGTCCTCCAGCGCGTCCTTCCCTTCGTCGTCCGAATTGAGGCGCTTTTGCTTCCACTTGAGCTTGGCCATTACACTCTGCGTGACCTCGGAGACGTGTGAACGCGCGTCATCGTGGAGCAGAGTCACCTCTTCTGTGAACAGCCCAGGCCGTTAGCTCTTGATCGACTTTCGTAGTCTTTGGCGCGTCTTCAGTGGAGGTCCCTATTGATTGTTTTCCCGAGCTCGAGAAATTCGGCGAGTATGGGGCGTCGGACGTCGAGAAAGGCTCTGAGCATCGTTCTGCCTGCTGAGGGCACATCTTTGAATTTTTTAGGTGGAGGTGACGGCGCAACTTTGGCGTCCCTTGAAGTCTCACTAAGTTATCCCACAGTAGCATATGCAAATTTCAACCGGTTTGGTTGTTGCGACGTTTCGTTCCTTCTCATTTGAACACTCCTACGAGGGGCGTTCGAAAAGTCTGTGCAAATTCCGAGAGGTGACACCACCGGCGCCTATCGAGGTCATGTTTAGTTAGTAGCATCTTTGGAAAGAACGCACACCAAGTTTCAGCCATATTGGTCTATTTCTGTGTGTTTGGCATTCGTGTGAATCAAGGAAGTCGAGTGATTGTCAAAAAATGGACGAAAAAGAATTTCGTGTGGTGATTAGACATTACTTTATGAAAGGCAAAACGCCTCAGGAGACTAAAGAGAAGCTTGATAAACATTACGGTGACTCTGCACCTTCGATTAGAACAGTTTATAAGTGGTTTCAAAATTTTCGGAGTGGCCATATGGGCACAAGTGATGCTGAACGTTCTGGACGCCCTGTGGAGGTTACGGCTCCAGAAATCATTGATAAAATCCATGATATGGTGATGGATGACAGGAGAGTTAAGGTGCGTGAGATTGCTAGTGCTGTGGGCATCTCGAGTGAACAGGTACATAATATTTTGCATACACATTTGGACATGAGAAAGCTATCCGCAAGATGGGTTCCGCGAATTGCTGACGCTTGACCAGAAACAGAATCGTGTGAAGTGTTGCAAGGATGGTTTGCAGCTGTTCAGGAAGAATCCGCAGGACTTTAAGCGTCGTTTCGTCACTGTGGATGAAACATGGATACATTACTACACTCCTGAAACCAAACAACAATCTAAACAATGGGTTACCAAGGGAGGATCTGCACAAAAAAAGGAGAAGACCATTTCTTCGGCCGGAAAGGTTATGGAGACTGTCTTTTGGGATTCACAAGGGATAATCCTCATCGACAGTCTGGAAGAGAGTAAAACTATTATAGGTGAATATTATTCACCGTTATTGGGCAGTTTGAAGGCCGAGCTGCAAGAAAAATGCCGGCGATTGGACCGCAGAAAAGTCATTTTCCATCACGACATACCTCAGCAGTTGTGGTCGCAAAATTAAGGGATAAAGGATTCTAACTCGTCTCACATCCCCCCTATTCTCCAGACTTGGTTCCTTCGGACTACTATTTGTTCCCCAATTTGAAGAAATGGCTGGCGGGACAAAGATTTTATTCAAACGAGGAAGTGATTGTAGCAACTAATAGCTATTTTGCAGACTTAGACAATTCCTATTATTTGGAAGGGATCAACAAATTAGAGCAACGTTGAACGAAGTGTATAAGTCTAAAAGGAGAATATGTCGAAAAATAAAAAAGGTTTACCCCAAACACGTAAGTAGTTTTTATTTTTGCGTGGACTTTTCAAACGCCCTTCGTACATTATCAGAGTCATCTGCTCGTAGGCATGTTTTACTATTTAAACCCTGGATTTTGACACTCCGTCTTACCATTACACACTAAAGCGCCAAAGAAACTGTTATAGGCATGCGCATTCAAATACAGAGATACATTAACAGGGAGAATACGGTGCTGTGGTCGGCAACGCTTATATAAGTCAGTAAGTGTCTGGCGCAGTTGTTGGATCGGTTAGTGCTGCTATAATGGCAGGTTATCAAGATTTAAGTGAGTTTGAACATGATGTTATAGTATAGTCGGCACACGAGCATGGGACACAGCATCGCCAAGGTAGCGATGAAGTGGGGATTTTCCCGTATGACCAATAGACGAGTGTACCGCGAATATCAGAGGAATCCGGTAAAATGTAAATCTCCGACATGGCTACAGCCGCAAAAAAAATTCCTGCAAGAATGGGACCAACGACGACTGAAGAGAATGGTTCAATGTGACAGAAGTGCAATCCTTCCGGAAATTGTTGCAGATTTCAATGCTGTACCATCAACAAGGGTCAGCGTGCGAACCATTCAACGAAATCGTCGATGTGGGTTTCTGGAGCCGAAGGCGCACTCGTGTACCATTGATGACTGCACAACACAAAGTTTTACGCCTCGCCTGGGCCATTCAACACCGACATTGGATTCTTGATGACTGGAAACATGTTGCCTGTTCGGACGAGTCTCGTTTCAGATTGTATCGAGTGAATGGACATGTAAGGGTATGGAGACAACCTCATGATTCCATGGACCCTGCATGTCAGCAGGGAACTGTTCAAGCAGGTCGAGGCTCTGTAATGGTGTGGGTTTTGTGCAATTGGAGTGATGCGGGAACCCTGATGCGTCTAGATACGACTCTGACAGCTGACACGTACGTAAGCATCCTGTCTGATCACCTGCGTCCATTCATGTCCATTGTGCATTCCGATGCACTTGGACAATTCCAGCAGGACAATGCAACTGCCCACACGTCCAGAGTGAATCCAGGAGCACTCTTCTGAGTTTAAAAACTTCCGCTGGCCACCAGTTTCCCTAGACATGAACGTTATTGAGCGTATCTGGGATGCCTTGCAAAGTGCTGTTCAAAGGAGATCTCCATCCCCTCGTATGGACAGCCATGCAAGATTCATGGTGTCAGTTCCCTCCAGCACTACTTTAGACATTAATTGAGTCCATGCCACGTCGTGTTGCGGCATTTCTGCGTGCTCGCTGGGTTCCTACATGTTATTAAGCAGGTGTACCAGCTTCTTTGGCTCTTCAGTTTTGCTCCACTTTGAAACCTTAAGGCGTTTCCCGCTCTCTGCCACAAATACAATTTTCTTTCATGATAGCCAAGACAGACACAAAGCCGCACCATTGTTAGCAACATCATATTCAAAAAAAAAAACAAAAAAAAAATGGCTCTGAGCACTATGGGACTTAACATCTGAGGTCATCAGTCCCCTAGAACTTAGAACTAGTTAAACCTAACTAACCTAAGGACATCACACACATCCATGCCCGAGGCAGGATTCGAACCTGCGACCGTAGCGGTCGCGCAGTTCCAGACTGTAGCGCCTAGAACCGTTCGGCCACTCCGGCCGGCATCATATTCAAGTAGCATATGTTTGTTTAGCAATAGTACTTGCCATTAAAATTGCTACACCACGAAGATGACGTGCTACACACGCGAAATTTAACCGACAGGAAGAAGACGCTGTGGTATGCAAACGATTAGCTTTTCAGAGCATTCACACAAGGTTGGCGCCGATGGCGACACCTACAACGTGCTGACATGAGGAAAGTTTCCAGCCGATTTGTCATACACAAACAGCAGTTGACCGGCGTTGCCCAATGAAACGTCGTTGTGATGCCTCGTGCAAGGAGGAAAAACGTGTACCATCACGTTTCCGACTTCGATAAAGGTCGGATTGTAGCCTATCGCGATTGCGGTTGATCGTATCGCGACATTGCTGCTCGCGTTGGTCGAGATCCAATGACTGTTAGCAGAGTATGGAATCGGTTGGTTCAGGAGGGTAATACGGAACGCCGTGCTGGATCCCAACGGCCTCGTATCACTAGCAGTCGAGATGACAGGCATCTTATCCGCATGGCTGTAACGGATCGTGCAGCCACGTCTCGATCCCTGAGTCAACAGAAGGGTACGTTTGTAAGACAACAACCATCTGCACGAACAGTTGCAGCAGCATGGACTATCAGCTCGGAGACCATGGCTGCGGTTACCCTTGACGCTGCATCACAGACAGGAGCGCCTGCGATGGTATACTCAACGGCGAACCTGGGTGCACGTCATTTTTTCGGATGAATCCAGGTTCTGTTTACAGCATCATGATGGTCGCACCCGTGTTTGGCGACATCGCGGTGAACGCACATTGGAAGCGTGTTTTCGTCATCGCCATACTGGCTTATCACCCGGCGTGATGGTATGGGGTGCCATTGGTTACACGCCTCGGTCACCTCTTGTTCGCACTGACGGCACTTTAAACAATGGACGTTACATTTCAGATGTGTTACGACCCGTGGCTCTACCATTCATTCGATCCCTGCGAAACCCTACATTTCAGCAGGATAATGCACGACCGCATGTTGCAGGTCCTGTACGGGCCTTTCTGGATACAGAAAATGTTCGACTGCTGCCCTGGCCAGCACATTCTCCAGATCTCCCACCAATTGAAAACGTCTGGTCAATGGTGGCCGAGCAACTGGCTCGTCACAATACGCCAGTCACTGCTCTTGATGAACTGTGGTATCGTGTTGAAGCTGCATGGGCAGCTGTACCTGTACACGCCATCCAAGCTCTGTTTGACTGAATGGCCAGGCGTATCAAGGCCGTTATTACGGCCAGAGGTGGTTGTTCTGGGTACTGATTTCTCAGGATCTATGCACCCAAATTGCGTGAAAATGTAATCACTTGTCAGTTCTAGTATAATATATTTGTCCAAGAATACCCGTTTATCATCTGCATTTCTTCTTGGTGTAGCAATTTTAATGGCCAGTAGTGTTGCAATATGTGTTAGTCTATAATTGTACTGACGCCTTGCGCTGCTGGCAGAACCCGCTGTACGACTGGGTGCGCGACCACCGGGTGCACCACAAGTTCAGCGAGACGGACGCGGACCCGCACAACGCCCGCCGCGGCTTCTTCTTCGCGCACGTGGGCTGGCTCATGATGCGCAAGCACCCGGAGGTCGTCCGCCGCGGCAAGCAGATCGACATGAGCGACATCCTCGCCGACCCGGTCGTCCGCTTCCACCAGAAGTGAGTCCGCCGCAGCTCTCTTGTCAACAATACGAGCCTCACACTCAAAGTCATAAGCAACAGATCACAACCAATAACATTTGTGACATCTTGGGTTGTCGGGTGTTCTGCTCCTCGAGTGGACCTGGTCCAGTATTTATGCCTATGGCCTTCCCCCTCCACCAACGGCTGCAGGTCCACTCGAGGAGCAGTCTCAGGTCGCACCTGATGAAGGTTACGAGCTACGTGACCGAAATATCGTGCAAGTACGACGCTGATATCCGGCAGAACACCCGACAACCCAAGATGTCATTAGATCGCCGGGAAAGCCTGAAGAGTTACAATAACATTTGTATTTTAGACAAACCACCTACTCGTATTAATCTATAGATTTCACCGTCACCTTTCAATGTTGTCTCCAACTCTCCCACCGTTTTGTAAGTCTGAAAATTCCCATGTGGCAGAAGTTCGCGTCAGCTGCCCAACAGAAATGATAAATGAAATTCGTTTGATTGTCAAACGGGCAATGTGTGGCGACTTCAACGAGTAAAGTAGCAGAACATTATAGAAAAACATCTTCCACCCCAAAAAAAATTCTGGTCACTGTAAAAGCTGTCAGTGACACCAAAGTTAGTGTTCAGCAGACACTCGTGATAACACAGGAACTGAAACTGAAAATAGAAAGGCAAAAGGAAAAATGCTGAGTCCCATCTTTAAATATCCCTTTACAAAGGTAATTCCAGGTGTGCTATCTCAGTTTAATCCTTGCACCACTGAAAAGATGACTGGTAAGTAAACTGAGAAACAAATGAAATCACTAATATTGAAGAGAGCTCGACGAACCAGTGGAATCCTACGTTGGCTGACTGTAGGATTGTACAAAATGACTTAGACAAAATTTCTAATTGCTGAGAAGAATGGCAACTTGCTCTAAATGTAAAAAAATGTAAGTTAATGCGGATGAGTAGGAAAAACTGTCCTCTAACGTTCGAATAAGCATTCGTCGAGTGAGGTTTGACGCAGTCAATTTGATTATGTATCTAGGTGTAATGTTGCAAAGTGGTATGAAATGGAATGAGCATTTCAGGTTGGCATTAGGGAAGATGAACGCTCGTCTTAGTTTTATTGGGAGAATTTTAGGAAAGTGTGGCGCATCAGCGAATAGAACGTTGGTGCAACCCATTCTCGAGTACTGTTCGAGTATTTGGGATCCCCACATCGGGTTACAGAAAGACACTGAAGCATTTTAGAACTGGTAGGTTCAATAAGCACTCAAGAATTACGGAGATGCTTCTCGAACTCAAATCGGAATTCCTGGAGGGAATACGATGTTTCTTCCAGAAAGTACTATTGCGCAAATTTAGAGAACCAGCATTTGACACTGACTGCAGAACGATTCTGCTGATGCCAACGTACATTTCGCGTTAAATACCATGAAGATAAGATGCGAGAAATTAGGGCTCATATGGAAGCTTTTAGACAGTTGTTTTTCCATCGCTCTATTTGAGAACAGAACAGGAGAGGAAATGAGTAGTATAGATACAAGGTACCTTCTTCCATGCACCGTAAGGTGGTTTGCGGAGTATGCATGTAGATGTAGATGTAGATCTTCATAAGATTCTAAATAGAATCATACACACTGATCAGCCAGAACATTGTGATCACCAGCCTACTATCGACATAAGCCCATCCAGGCGACAGCAGTGTCACCTGGCGAGGAATGATTTCTAGACAGATACATGCACGGTCCATGAAGTATCAGTGAGCATACTGTCCATGTGTAGAATGGAGAAGTCAAGTATCTATCTGACTTGTGAGGGCCCAGAGGCTCAGCACGAGCACTTTGTAAACTGCAGAACTTGGGAGTTCAAGGGGTACTGTGAGTGTCTTCAATGTGTGGTAGAACCAAGGTGAAGTCACATCTAGACATCATGGAGTTGGGTGTCCACCTCTCGTTACAGATGTCAGACGTTGTAGGTGGGGCAGGCATGTAAAACAGGACAGGCGATGAACTGTGGTGGAACTAACGTCGACTGAACACTCCTAACAATGGGTCTCCACAGCCGACGACCCACAGAGGTGCGTATGTTAACACCACGACATAGACAATCGCAACTGAAATGAGCAAGTGACCATTGGCACTGGACGTTAGCATAGTGCAAGACCGTTGCATGGTCTGAAGAATCCTGATACCTTCTTCATAATGCTGACAGGAGGGTGTGAATCCCTTATCTTCCAGGGAAACAGCTCCTTGGCACCTATACTGTGGAAAAGGTGACAAGCTAGCAGCAGCTCCATTATGCTCTAGGGAACATTCACGTGGGCATCTGTGGTCCAGTGGAATTCGTGCAAGACACCACGATAGCCAAGGAGTATCGTACACTGGTTGCAGACCTCATACAACCCTTCAGGGTGATCACGGTTTTCGATAGTAGTGCCATTTTTCAACAAGATAATGCACGTGTTGCAAGGCCAGGAGTGTGATGGAGTGGTTTCAGGAAAACAGTGGCAAGTTCCAATTGATGTGCTGGCCCCCCAAATCACCAGATCTAACACATTTGGGATGTGGTTGAATGTGGCATCATAGCTCGTTGCCCCCCTCTCCAGAATTTATGAAAATTAGCTTATGTGTATGTGCAGATGTGGTGCCAACTCCCTCCAGTGACCAACCAAGGCCTCATTGCTTTCATGCCATGATGTGTTGCTGCTGTTATCCATGCTCAAGGTGGACATACCAGCTATTAGGTAAATGGTCGTAATGTTCTGGCTGATCAGTGTACCTTAGATTCCTTGAAAGAAACACTGTAGCCAGCAGCTGGAGGAGATCACAGGTTACACCAGTCTACTAGAAGAGTAGCAGAAGAGCTTCACAAAAACTACTATCCATTTCCTTTCAATTCTGTCTGTTATACAGTCACAGTACATATTCTGAGCTCAAATACAATAAGGTCCCCTCCTCTATGTCTACCAACACATATTCCGTAAACATTGGTCATGTGGAACCCAACTCTCACTTTTCTCACTCAACATCCTGAAAGTCTCCCAGGCTTCCAGAAAGCATTTGACTCAGTATTACATTAGTGCTCACTAACGAAATCATGTTCATATGGGATATCAAATGAAATTTGTGACTAGATTGAGGTTTTCTTGGCAGGGAAGGTGCAGCATGTTATCTTGTGTGGGAAATCAGCAACACAAGTAGAAGTAACTTCAGACGCATCCTAGGGAAGTGTACTGGAACCGTGCTGCATGTTAACATATTAAACACCTGGAAGATAACATTAATAGTAACTTCAGATATACTGCAGTTCTTTGTACTGTTTGAGAAAAGCTATACAAGTATTCAGTCAGATCTTGAAAGATTTATTTAGGCTGCACAGAGACTGGCAATTTATTTAATTGTTCAGAACTGTAAAATATGGCACTTCACAAAACACATAATCATAGTTTTCTATTACCATAAAGTCAATGTGCCACAAGTGGAACCAGTTCATTCTAATATCTGATTGTAACAATTTTTGCAGGTATAAAATACAATGATCCCTTAGGTTCATTCATATGTACGACAGGTTACAGATTTATATTCATTGACATGCTATTGGGAAAATGCAAGCAGCCTACAAAGGAGAACAATTACAAAGCAGTTGTAGGTCCCATCAAAGACTATTGCTCAAGTGTGTGTGATACATCCAAATAGGACTGTCAGGGGATATAATATGTACACAAAGAAGGGCAACACATATAGTCACAGGTTTGTTTGACCCACGGGAATGTGTCACAACACTGCCAAAAACCTGAACTGGCAGGTGCTCGAAGATAGACTCCAGTTATTCTGCAAAAACCAACTTAAAACGTTTCAAAATTCATCACTAACTGAGCAATCCAGGAAATTACAACACATCCAACATGTTACTCCCTTGCGATCCCAAAAAAAGGATTACGCTAATTATATTTACATCTATACTCGGTGAACCACTGTGAAATGCGTGGCAGAGGATGCATCCCATTGTACCAGTTATTAGAGCTTTTACCTATTCCATTTAAGTTTGGAGCTCAGGAAGAATCATTGTTTAAAGGCCTCTGTGCTTTCTAAAGTTAATGTAATCTTGTCCTCACAACCTCTATGGAAACAATACATAGGGGTTGAAGTATATTCCTAGATCCATCATTTAAAACCAGTTCTTGAAATTTTGTTAGTGCACTTTCTCGGGAGTTTTCATCTATCTTCAAGAGTCTGTCAGTTCAGTTCTTTCAACTTTTCAATGGCACTCTCCTGAGGGTTAAACAAAATTGTGACTATTTTTGTTGCCCTTCTCTGTATACATTCAGTATTCCCTGGTAGTCCTATTTGGTATGGGTCCCACACATTTGAGCAATCCCAGGATGGGTCACACCAGTGGTTTTTAAGCTATCCCCTCTGTAACCTGATCGCATTTCACCAGTGGTCTACCAATAAATTGAAGTCTACCACCTGCTTTCCATATGACTAAGCCTACATGCTCGTTCCATTTCATATCCCTACAGAGCATTACACTCAGATATATGTGTGAGTTGCTTTCTTTTTAAATCCACAATTTTACCATTCTTTGCACCACTTTCAAATCTTATCAAGGTGTGGTTGAATATTTATGCAGCTTCTTTCAGACAATACTTCATTACAGATAAATGCATCATCTACAGACAATCTGAGGTTACTGTCAACATTATCTGCAAGGCCATTAATATAGAATATGAATGGCTCCAACATATTTCCCTGTAATACTCTATAAGTTACTTCTACGTTTGCCAATGACTCTCCACCCAAGATAACTTGCTGCATCCTCTCTACCAAGAAATCCTCAGTCCAGTCACAAATTTCACCTGATTGTACTTTTGATGATATGCTTTGGTGTGGCACTAAGTCAAATGCTTTACAGAAATTGAAAAATACTGCACCTGCCTAACTACCACAGCTTTCAGTATGTCATGCATGAAAAGTGTGTATTGGGTTTCACATGATCGATGTTTTCCAAATCCATGGTGGTTGGCATGAAAGAGGCCATCCTTTTTGAAATAGCTCATTACCTTTGAGCTTAGAATATGTTCTAAGATTCTGCAACAAGTGGACGTCAAGGATATTGCACAGTAATTTTGTGGATCCTTCTGCTACCCTACCTGTAGACGTATGTGACCTGCAGTTTCTTTGTACTACTCTACTTTTTTTTGTTCAAGGGATCTACAGTAGGGACTAACATAGTGGCAAATTCATTACAGATTCTGATAGGGATTCCACCGATTACTAGGGCCTTCTTCAATTCTAGCTATTTCAATTGATTTTCAACACCACTGATACTAATATCTGTACCGCTTTTCAATAATACGAGAATTAGATTGGAGCAATACCCCCAGATTTTCATTTGTAAAGGAACATTTGAAACCTGAGTTCAGCTTTTCTGCTTTTGCTTTGCTACCTTCAATTTCAGTCTCTGAGTGTCTGAACACCAACTTTTATAGCGCTTTACACAGGAACAGAATTTCTTTGGATTTTGGGAGAGATCCTTTGATAATATTCTGCTACAGTGGTCAATGAAGGCACCACATATTGCCTTCTTGAGAGCCAAATGTGTCTCATTTAGCATCTTCATGCTTTGTATCACACATATTATACAGTACTCTCTGTTTCTTTGGAAGTTTTTTTACAGTAACTGTAAACCATGTAGCATCCATCCCACCATAAACTATGTGTATACCTATCAACTGAATGGTCATCTATTCTTATAAGTCTGAGCCACAGTTCTTTTACATGCTGCTTTACAGATCTGAATGTTTAGAGTTCCTTACGGAGATACATCAGTACTGATTTTTATTTAGCATGCTGTCAAAAGCCATGCTGAGGTGGTTACACTGGTTCCCATCAGATCATCGAAGTTAAGAGATTTGTTTAAGTGCTTCAACAGTTCTGCAGTATTCCCCTCCCAGTCAGTTTTATTATCCAGCTGTAAGACCAAGAATTTAAAGATGTATACTTCTTCTATCTGCTGGTTGTAATATTTTAGGCATATAATGACAGGAAACCTTTTAAAAGTTCTGTATTGCATATAGTATGTTTTTTTAAGGTTTCATGGCAGAGAATTGGCTAGAAACCATTTATTTATGCCCATGAAAATTTCGTTAGCCAACTTTTCTAAGGCTTTATTTGATTTACTATTTATTGCAATGTTTGTATCATCTGCAAACAAAACAAACTTGGCATCTGGCAATGTTACTGATAAAAGTTCAGTGACATACACAAGACAAAGTAAGGGCCCTAAGATGGAATTTTGGGAACACCACATGTTATTGGTTCCCAGTTGTATGATGCTTGATGCCTTGATATGTGCCTCTTTCCTATTGACACCCTCTGTTTTCTGTCAGACATATAGGATTTGAACCATTTTGCAGTATTCCTGCTACACTGCAATATTCTAATTTACATAAAAGGGTATTGTGATTTACACATTGAGATGCCTTTAACAGGTCACAAAATACACCAGTAACTTGTAATTTATTATCTAATGAATTAAGTACATTCTCATTCTCATTTGATGTGTAGTTAGTCTTCTCAATATTGGAACCCTTTAAAAATCTTAACTGTGACTTGGACAATATTTTATTTATGGTCAAATGGTAAAGAGGATGACTGTATATTATCTTTTCCAAAATTTTTGAGAGTGCAGGCAAAAGTGAAATTGGATGGAAGTTAGTGGTATTTCATTATCTTCTTTCTTATGTGAAGTTCAGTGCTTAACTTCAGCATGTTTCAACCATTCAAGAAATGTCCCACTGATAAGATTGGCTACACAAATAACTTAAAATGTCACTAAACTCAGAGGCACACTGTTTAATCAACTTTGTTGATATATTGAATTTTTGGACTCTAAGGATTTTATTGTGAACATTAGTTCCACTGGTATTGTGAGGGTCATACTCGTATTACTGTAGTAATTTGTAGGATTGGTCTGAGATATTACATAGCAGCATGTACTGAACCTAAGAACCCTATCTTTTCAGCAACAGTTATGATGTGCTCACTGAAAAGTTCTGCAACACTGCACACTTGTGTTACTTATGTATTGTTGACTCTTAATGCTATGTGCTCCTCTACATCTCTGGTTCTACCAGACTCATTCTTCACTATATCCCATACTGTCTTTATTTTATTATCTGATGTGACTGTCCTTTTCTGACAATGTATGTGATTTGATGTGCTTATTATTGTCTTCAATATTCCACAGTATGTTTTGTATTGATCTATAGCTTTTACATCAGAGCTGTTTCTGACTGATAGATATAGGCTCCTTATTGACTTGCAGGATACCTTTATTCCTTGACTAGTCCATGGCTGTTTTATAGACTTTGGTCTAACCTAACAGAAGGAGTTAGGGTCTATGTTACAACCAGGGGAGGTATGATCCATTACAACATTCAATGTACAATAAATGTCTGGGGAAGACCATCTTCCAGCACAACATGTGGACACACACAGATATTGCTCACGCTGTCGTGGAGAACTTATCCTTGTAATCCTGACTTGATACCCAGTGATTAACTGCTGAAGCATTCACAACAAAGTGCCAGAGTTGGAAGTGCTCCCAAAAAGAGGTGGCACTGACAGAAAGCCATTAAAAACTCAAAATTGATAGCAGTGAAATTTTTTAGGTAAATCTAAGTGTATATTGAAAGCATAGTCAAAAGGTAAATGATGGTATTTACCACAGAGAACAAGAAGCTCAGATCCACTGATACAGAAATTGTAACTACATATGAGATAGTCTGCACAAGACTCAGTATTGAGGATAGGCACAAACTTACAATGGGTCCTTATAGTCAGGTACAGAAATATTTGGAAAAAATTCCATTTCGCTAGTATGTAAGTTCCCATCGTACTGTCATCACTGGAGGAGCCCCTAATCATCCACCAGTCAGCTGCAAAAATTACAGTTTTCTAAGTGGTGGATGTGACAAGATATCCTATGAAAAATTACTAAATGTTGCCTGTGACAACTACCTAGTTATTGAATACACTCACTCATGATATGACCAACCTAAGAGCAACAAAGAGACCCGACCTCTTTGATGATATCCATACTGAAAACTGTGCCAGAGACCATGAGGCAGTTGTAGCAACCATGATTACTAAAGTTCCAAGGACAACTAAAACAAGTAGAGGGATTAATGTGTTTATCATGCTGAATATAGTGAAGTCATATGGCATGAATGGCTGGGAGACACTGAAGTGCAGATTCAGCATACTATGCTTACTTTCATTCCATAAAATCATACAGGATTGTTTTCTGGGGTAACTCAACAAGCCGAGCTGAAGTTTTCCAAGCCCAAAAACAATTATTTGTGAAGTTAACTGAAGGACATCCTGCAGAGGACTGTTTAAGGAACTAGGGATACAAACTACTGCTTCCCAAAATATTTATTCCTTAATGAAATTTGTGATTAAAAATAATCTTTTTTTACCAATAGCTTAGTTCTTGGAATCAATACTAGAAACAAGAATAACTTCCACAAAGACTTAAAGCCACTTACTTTACTTCAAAAAGGTGTCCACTATTCAGCAATATATATATTCAATAAATGCCAGCAACCATAAAAAGTTTAACTAATAATAAAGTTCAGTTTGGGAAGAGTCTAAAGCATTTATAGGTAGTCAACTCCTTCTGCTACAATGATGAATTTCTTAGCAGAACCAATTGATGTTTCTATGTTATTAATAATATTACACAATGAGAATATCATGTAGAGTCTGGCTTCCATACAAATTTTGTGCAGTAATGCCTTCATTGCAAATAAGTGCTGTAAAATGTTTTTATTTTATTTTAATTTGTTTTTATTTGATGATGTATGGCTATAGTAGCCTAAGCATTATCATATGCACCTAAGTGTATTGAGCATTTAATATTTGATGACAGGTTTTATATCCTTGTATATGTAAACAAGCTTAAGATATGTTCTTATTTTGTAACTATTTATTGTGTGTTCTTGATTTCTGACATGTTCCACATACCAGAGGATCTCCTCACTATGGATCAAGTGGAACACAAGTACATCTAATCAAATCATGAACAGGTTGTTTTTAACAGAATTAGAAAATATGTGTAGCACTGCTTTCATATCAAGTTTGGTAAGATTAGATCATGAAAGTAGTTCTTCATAAAACTATTATTTCACTGCAATAGATGGTTCACAATATCAGTGAGTGATAGGCAGTTCGCTCTGTGATTCAAGCCTGTTATGTCATGCATTCTTGTATGTATCGAGTTCCTATAAAATAAAGCATGCTGGGTACTCCGTACCACTGTGTCATCTATCATTCACCATCACTACATAATGGAGTACCACAAACTTAACCACATGGAGAATGTTAAGAGAAAAAAAATCAAGCAATCTTATGTTGCAGTCGATGTGTTATATTGAATCAGTGTCAACTTTTAATACATTATGATTTACATTAAAGAAGCTAAGAGCTCTCAACTGTAAGCAATTGCCCATGGCAAACAGTGGATTAGCTGTTAATCAAGTGCTTGCAATGAATCTTTGATTGTTAAATACAAAAGAATAATAATATAAAATTAGTTCTCCACCAGTTGTGTGTAGGCCTACTACTCATTTACAGCTGCTTAAACTCAGCACTGAATATGTATCCCAGGGGCATGTGGTTATGGATTGTGTGCATCTATGCCTGCAGGTACTTTAGGCCACTGAAATTCATGCTGTGCTTCTACCTACCTGTGATGATCCCTGTGTGGCTGTGGGCTGAAGACTGGTATCTATCCTTGGTCGTCAACGCCATCATCCGGTATGCCTGTAGCCTCAACTTCACCTGGCTAGTCAACAGTGCTGCACATATCTGGGGCAACAAGCCTTATGACAGGTTGGTTATAATGATTTGATCGAGATCTGCAGATTCATACCAGTACTTAGTAACATGTAGCATCAATACGTTCATGACAAACACTGTCATGGGAAGCATTTGTTATTGTGTATTTCTAAAATTACTTAATAACCAATAAATAAATAATAATAAAATAAGATAAGTAATAAAAAAACTAGAAGATATAGGGGGACAGTTTTAGAGTAAAAGTGTGATAGAATGGTTTTGAAGGAAGGAAGAAAGAATAAGTTCAAAACATACTTGTTGTTGTTGTGGTCTTCAGTCCTGAGACTGGTTTGATGCAGCTCTCCATGCTACTCTATCCTGTGCAAGCTTCTTCATCTCCCAGTACTTACTGCAACCTACAATTTTCTGAATCTGCTTAGTGTATTCATCTCTTGGTCTCCCTCTATGATTTTTACTCTCCACGCTGCCCTCCAATGCTAAATTTGTGATCCCTTGATGCCTCAGAACATGTCCTACCAACCATCCCTTCTTCTTGTCAAGTTGAGCCACAAGCTCCTCTTCTCCCCAATTCTATTCAATACCTCCTCATTATTTATGTGATCTACCCATCTAATCTTCAGCATTCTTCTCTAGCACCACATTTCGAAAGCTTCTATTCTCTTCTTGTCGAAACTATTTATCGTCCACGTTTCACTTCCATACATGGCTACACGCCATACAAATACTTTCAGAAATGACTTCCTGACACTTAAATCAATACTCAATGTTTACGAATGTCTCTTCTTCAGAAACACTTTCCTTGCCGTTGCCAACCTACATTTTATATCCTCTCTACTTCGACCATCATCAGTTATTTTGCTCCCCAAATAGCAAAACTCATTTACTACTTTAAGTGTCTCATTTCCTAATCTAATTCCGTCAGCATCACCAGACTTAATTCGACTACATTCCATTATCCTCGTTTTGCTTTTGTTGATGTTCATCTTATATCCTCCTTTCAAGTCACTGTCCATTCCCTTCAACTGCTCTTCCAAATCCTTTGCTCCATGGATTTAAAGTCCTACTCCGAATTTTTCTTTTGTTTCCATTACTGCTTGCTCAATATACAGATTGAATAACATCGGGGAGAGGGTACAACCCTGTCTGACTCCCTTCCCAACCACTGCTTCCCTTTTGTGCCCCTCGACCCTTATAACTGACATCTGGCTTCTGTACAAATTGTAAATAGCCTTTCACTCCCTGTATTTTACCCCTGCCACCTTTATAATTTGAAAGAGGGTATTCCAGTCAACATTGTCAAAAGCTTTCTCTAAGTCTACAAATGCTAGAAACATAGGTTTGCCTTTCTGTAATCTTTCTTCTAAGATAAGTCATAAGGTCAGTATTGCCTCAGCTGTTCCAACATTTCTACGGAATCCAAACTGATCTTCCCCAAGGTCGGCTTCTACCAGTTTTTCCATTCGTCTGTAAAGAATTCGCGTTGGTATTTTGGAGCTGTGACTTATTAAATTGATAGTTCGGTAATTTTCACACTGTCAACACCTGCTTTCTTTGGGATTGGAATTATCATATTCTTCTTGAAGTCTGAGGGTATTTCGCCTGTCTCATACACCTTGCTCACCAGATGATAGAGTTTTGGCAGGACTGGCTCTCCCAAGGCTGTCGGTAGTTCTAAAGGAAGGTTGTCTACTCCTGGGGTCTTGTTTTGACTCAGGTCTTTCAGTGCTCTGTCAAACTCTGCATGCAGTATTGTATCTCCCATTTCATCATCATCTGCATCCTCTTCCATTTTCATAATATTGTCCTCGAGTACATCGCCCTTGTATAGACCCTCTACATACTCCTTCCACCTTTCTGCTTTCCCTTCTTTACTTGGAACTGGGTTTCCATCTGAGCTCTTGATATTCATACAAGTTGCTCTCTTTTCTCCAAAGGCCTCTTTAATTTTCGTGTAGGCAGTATCTATCTTACCCGTAGTGAGATAAGCCTCTACATCCTTACATTTGTCCTCTAGCCATCCCTGCTTAGCCATTTTGCACTTCCTGTCAATCTCATTTTTGAGACATTTGTATTCCTTTTTGCCTGCTTCATTTACTGCATTTTTATATTTTCTCCTTTCATCAATTAAATTCAATATTTCTTCTGTTACCCAAGGATTTCTACTAGCCCTCGTCTTTTTACCTACTTGATCCTCTGCTGCCTTCACTACTTCATCCCTCAAAGCTACCCATTCTTCTTCTACTGTATTTCTCTCCCCCATTCCTGTCAATTGTTCCCTTAAGCTCTCCCTGAAACTCTGTACAACCTCTGGTTTAGTCAGTTTATCCAGCTCCCATCTCCTTAAATTCCCACCTTTTTGCAGTTTCTTTAGTTTTTATCTACAGTTCGTAACCAATAGATTATGGTCAGAGTCCGCATCTGCCCCTGGAAATGTATTACAATTTAAAACCTGGTTCCTAAATCTCTGTCTTACCATTATATAATCTATCTGATACCTTCTAGTATCTCGAGGATTCTTCCATGTATACAACCTTCTTTTATGATTCTTTAACCAAGTGTTAGCTATGATTAAGTTTGGCTCTGTGCAGAATTCTACCAGACGGCTTCCTCTTTCACTTCTTACCCCAATCCATATTCACCTACTATGTTTCCACCTCTCCCTTTTCCTACTCTCGAATTCCAGTCACCCATGACTATTAAATTTTCGTCTCCCTTCGCTACCTGAATAATTTCTTTTATCTCATCATACATTTCATCAATTCAGGTATGTTTTCACCTCTCCCTTTTCCTACTCTCGAATTCCAGTCACCCATGACTATTAAATTTTCGTCTCCCTTCACTACCTGAATAATTTCTTTTATCTCATCATACATTTCATCAATTTTGCTCATCATCTGCAGAGCTAGTTGGCATATAAATTTGTACTACTGTAGTAGGCATGGGCTTCACGTCTATCTTGGCCACAATAATGCGTTCACTATGCAAAACATACTTAGGAAAGGAAAAATCAATACAGTGAAAGGATGAAGGAGTACTATAGGGTAAGGAACAAAATATGAAAAACTGAAATTGGTATGTCATCATCTGAAGGCCCACACCAGAGGAAATAAATAATAAAATATTTTTTATGATATAATAATAATAGTAACTAAAAAATTATTACTATTATTAATATTATAAAACTTATGTTGCAAAATATGTGGGCTGTTTCAGACTCTAATATGCTAAATTTGAGGAATCATGGATTACAGAGGATCAGCTTTTCCTCAGGAACATATTTTCCTATTTAACTTCAAACAATGCAAAATCCAGAAGGACTGTAACAGTATTATGAAATGGATAGCTGATACTCACGATACAGCAGAGATGCTCAGTCACAGACAGGCACAACGAAAAGACCGTCAGAAAGTGAGCTTTCACACAAGGCCTTGTTTGACAAAGGCCTTGTTAGCCGAAAGCTCATTTTTTGACAGTCTTTTTGTTGTGCCTATCTGTGACTCAGCATCTCCGCTATATGGTGAGTAGCAACTATCCTTTTCACAATATCGTTTCCTATTTAACTTATTGTTTATGAGCTATGCACACTTTGCTGTGGTAAAGGGAAATGTAATCATGTTTACTATAGTGGCATATCAAGAGGGTTGTGAATGTAACTCATATTGGCATCAGAGCTGGGCAGATTGCCTGAATCATTAGTGAATTTCATGACAACAATTTATTTATTTACATTTTTTGCACGTAGGCCATCAAGCTGATGACTTTTGCAGACATCATAAAATAGTGGCACATACATTCATATTAATATTCTAATTACATGTTACAACAGAGGGCAAGTAGATTAGAATTCACTGAGTGAATATAAACAATTATTACCTAAGAAGGCTTTTAACTGTCTGTGGAACAGCTTTGGTTCACAAGTTTTCAAAGCATGTTGCATCTTGTTGAACCATATCTAGCTATTAATATAAGACCTATTGTCAGTCATTTCTAATTTTGTCCTCTGCCTGAAGTAGTTACCCTTACTTCTAGATTCATAATTATGTATATCACTGCACTTATTTACTTTGTTTTTACTATTTAGAAAAAATATAGTAAGTTTATACAAATACAAGGAGTGCACTGTTAGATATTTATAGTGGACAAGGGTTTCATGACAGGTCTCTCTGGACTTTAGTCTATGCATTAACCTAAAGGCTCTTTTCTGTAATACTGATATTCTATTCAGGTGCAGGTCTGCTGTACGACCCCACAGTTCAATACTGTAATTAAGAAATGGATAAACTGTTCCACAGTAAATAATTTTTTGTGTTCGACTTGCAACTGTTTTTTCCAGCTGACTTATCAGATACAAACTACTGCTGATAAGTACAAAAGCAATGTTGTTAACCCAACAGAGATTTTTGTGCAGGTGGACACCAATAAAATTAATGTTATCTGCTTCTGCTGATGTAATACCACAAATATTTTTTGTTTCAGCCTCATGAGAACCAGCTGTTTTAAATGTTAGTAGGTGGGATTTACTGATATTGGTGTTTAGACCCTGGTGTAGAAAATATGTGGTTACTTCTGTCACACCCTTAGTTTTCATAAAATGAGAGGGAGGCATCATCAGCATAGGTTACTATATGTGAATTGAAGGGTTGTATTGTGTCATTGACAAACCAAGGATCAATCCCTGTGGCACCCCTTGGATTACTGTATCTCTAGAAGACTGGAAATCTATTGCCTTATTATTAATTTTACATGAAAGTTTAATATGCCATTTGCAATTTGTCAGGTGTGTTGTCCGTAATTGCATAGCTGAGTCCTTGATGGTGTAAGCCTTCAGTTTCTTAATGAGCAACCCATGGTTGATTGAGTCGAAGGCTTTGGAAAGATCTAAGAACATGCCTGCTATCTTCCCACCTTAGTCCAGGAGGGTGTACACTTTATGGTGGTCCAGGAGGGTGTGCACTGTGCACTTTATGGCGAAATTCAGCAACTGCAGTAGTTGTGCACTGATCTTTCCTAAACACTCACTCCGTCTTCAGGCCACAAGTGGCCCATCGGGACCATCCGACCGGCTTGTCATCCTCAGATAAGGATGCGGATAGGAGGGGCGTGTGGTCAGCACATCGCTCTCCTGGTCGTTACGATGGTTTTCTTTGACCGGAGCCGCTACTATTCGGTTGAGTAGCTCCTCAATTGGCATCACGAGGCTGAGTGCACCCCGAAAAATGGCAACAGCGCATGGTGGCCCGGATGGTCACCCATCCAAGTGCCGGCCACGCCCGACAGCGCTTAACTTTGGTGATCTGACGGGAACCGGTGTATCCACTGCGGCAAGGCCGTTGCCAATCTTTCCTAAAGCCATGCTGTTTTTCTGTTAACAATTTTTCTTTGTAAAATAAGCAGAGCACTGAGGAAGGATAACCATTTCAAAAACCTTACTAAAGGCAAGGATCAGTGATACTGGGTAGGAGTTTGAAACCTCTTTTTTACTCTCCTTCTTATGCACTGGTTTAAAATTTCTTATTTTTACACTACTAGGATAATATTACAGTTTATGAGGTACATTGGTGATTTAACTGTTCCTTTTATTCATTTTTAACTACTAAACTCGACATACCATACCATCCAGCTGTGTATACGTTCTTTAATGTGAGGATTATCTTGCTTATATCGTTTTCTTTAACATCATCAGAGTTAAAACTCACTGCTTGAGGGGTGTGATTTGATGGCCCTCAGTGCATTTCTAAATGTATATTCGGTTTCTTGTTGGTGATATGAAACGTTTATTAAAAATGTTACATAATGTTGTTGGTTATTTTATAATATTACCATCCTGTATAATGAATAACAGTCCTTTGATACTTATTGATCAGTTTCCAGGATGCCTTGCTTACATTTGTAGATTGTGAGATTTCATTACCTTGGACTTGTTTTCTAAGGTTTGAAAGTTCTGCTACAAAGATTTTCTTAGCTGTGCTATATTTTTGTTTGAAAATATGAGGTCTTGTTGATTTGGGGTGCGAGACATCTAGGTCATTAATATTTTGCCCAAGTTTAACAAGGCTGGTTGGAAGTCTGAGTTTGTAATTTCTTCCACTCTGACTGTGTACTGGCCCTGTCTGCATTTCTTTAATGGGATAACAGAAAACAACATGTTTCAATAGGACATTATAAAATATTTGTTATCTGATCCTTCCGCGTGGTAGATTCTATTGCACTTCTCCTCAGCTAGTTCAGTTTTCAAAGAGTTGACTTTACTATTTTTCATAATACATTTCTTTTCAAAATTTTTGGTATTATTTTAGGAGCTGTTTTTCTATATTCTATCTGTTGTGCAAGGTGGTCTGCATAATGAAAGGCTATTTTACTATACTTAACAGTGTCTTCCACAGTTTTGTTAATTATTGCATAATCCATCCCAGTAGAAATAGAATCTGAGACCCTGGTATCCATTGTAACTTTATTTCTAAGACTGTATGAAGTTAATACATCTACACATTTCATGCTAGTTATGTTGTTGGAGATTTATCAGTGTTAAGGTCTCCAAGTATACTATCGTCACTGAGACCAGTTTGCCTAATTATGGTATTGAAACTGCTAAGAAAATGGATTACATCTGCACAAGATGGCCTGTATATTCCTATTACTTTGTTTCACTGCATTGACTCCATGCTCTTATAACTGAATTGCAGTACCACATATGTCTAATATCCCCTCTTCACTATATTGCTCAGTAAAAGTAGGTCTCTTAGATTGACTATGTCCTCTAACAAAGATTGCCACACCTCCACCCTTATGCTGTTTCCTGCAATCAATATTTACCAGTACATAACCATCTAGCTTCTAATACTGAATTTCATTACATTATAGACCAGGTTTAGTTAACTCTAACACTTGTGATGAAAGCTCAGTTACAAATACCTGTAGTATACTGAGTTTCTTTGTAAGGTACTGCACATTCAGATGTATCCTATAAGTGTAGCCTGGTTTTCTTCTCTTTTTATATGCCAGTGGATGTTGTAGTGTTCTGTGAGAGTCGAGCCAAGATTCTATGTATACGTCTGTGGATGTAGTTGTGTTCTGTCAGAGTGGAACCAAGATTATCTTTGGTGTTGTAGTTATCTTCTACATGTATGATTACATTGTGTGCACAGGGTCACAGGGTTCACATACATCTAGTTTGCCTGGTTGATCGCTCCTTCTTGTTGGTGAATGGGACACGTAGAATTTTTATGTTATTCACTAACCTTAATTTTCCCTTCCTGTTTGTGTGTAGTTCAAGCTGGATGTGTTTATCTTGGTTGATTTTCCTAACATCTATTAATTTCACATAGCTGAATTTTTCACATAGTTTTTGTAGCACTGAATTGTGAGTTTCTACTTCCCTATTAACACAAGACCACTGTGGAAGGTTATATCATACTGACACATTTGTTATGATAACATTGGTGTGGTGTAATTGTGGCAATAACTTTCTATAACTTCTCAGTGGTGACTCGCTTTCATTTCTGTATACATCACCTACAAGTATAATGCAGTCATCTTTATTACGTTCATTTGTTTCTACAGTTGCGTTTTCTACCACAGAACTGAATATGGCTCCAGGTTTGAGCTTAGCAAACATTGAATAATCTAAATTCATATTTTCATGGAGAAAAACAGAGAGTCTTTTTCCATAGCAATTAGCGTAAATTAGGAGTTTTTTTGTTTTTCTTGATGCGTGAACATTTCTGTTTAGAGTTTTGTTGGACATCTTGTTGTGCATTGGTTTGCCTGAGCTAATAGTTGCTTCACAGTCTGAGTTTTGGGTTATTAGATAGTACAAGTGAAGAAGTAAGACCTACATGTTCTGCTTACTTGTGCATTTTCATTCAGTAAACAAGAAATACAAAATTGCCTTAAACAGTCAAGAGGGATGGTCTTTGCTGTGAAGGTGTCCAGAATAAAACGAAACTCAGGGCAGACTGGTTACCAGCTGTTACAATTATTACAAATTTTTTTCAAATGTGGCTTGAATAAAATGTAATTTTTGTATAATTTTTGTTATTGGTACATTTAAGTTGATAGACATCTCAACACATGAGCCATTAGTGACATGTTAACCACAGTATGCCCCTTAACAAAAAAAGATGTGACTGTGATTTATCATTCATCAAAGTTTTCTGATTGCCATTATGGCCATTTACGTGTATGTAATAGACTACTTCCACTTTGTAGTGACACTTGTCTGTATAAAAATGGCATTTCATTCCATATAAGTGTACCATGAAACTAATGACACATGGCATATACTTGCTTAAGATTACAGTGTTTAAACTTAAGTATGGCTGAAGACAAGAAGGTATAAGAAGTACACTAGCATCAGCAAATAAAGCTTTCTTTAGTAAAATAGCTTTACCGATATTAGATATCGATATGGAACTAAGGAATTAGTTCTTGATAGTGTACATCTGGAACACAGCATTGTATGGACATACAATGTGGATCACCAAAATTCTGGTGAATAAGAACCTGGAAGCATGGTGCTGTCAGTAAATGTCAAAAATTAAGCAGAGAGATAAGGTAAAAATTGGACAAGTACTCGAAAGAATAGATGAGGAAAGAAATCTATGGAAGATAGTTTAATGAGACCTCTGCTGTAGCTCCAAAGAATTAACTGCCAGTGGAAGGAGCAGTAGAGGAGAAAATAATAAAGGCAGATCATACAGATGCAGATGAAACTGTAGAAGATTGTGTAACGTCTATATAAAAAGATGCACACAACATAGAAAGATGGAAGACAACATCAGCCCATCTGAAAGACTCATGACTGAGGAAAGGGAAGAAAACCCTTCAGGAAAGAGTCCCATTTTATTTTTGAGGCACTAAAAATGTAATAAGTTAAATCTTATTCTAAAGCATTTTGAGTGGCTTTTGCAATGTTTTATGTGGGTGAACTGGATTTGCATCTAATACTCTACCTGTCCAATATACATTGTTTGGAGTTCAAGTTTCTTTTTTTAACAGGTCAATCCAGAAAATGCACCAAATTTTATTTGCACCACTGTCCACTGGACCTTGCCTTTCAAATAGGAACATTACCATGCCGATACAGAAAAGTTTACTGGAATGGTAATAACATGGGAAAAAAGCTTTTGATAAATTCTTGCATTCACTTTACTTCCATACTTACCCAATTATAACATGAGTCTTTTGCCAAAATTCACCATTAAAAAAATACAGGATCATCTTAAATTTACTTACTAGCTGCAAGTTGATGTCACATGCAGAATCATTTTGAAGGATTCAGAAGTATTTGAGGGGGGGGGGGGGGGGCCGAACAGTGACACGAACTTGGCCAAAAACAAGGATGAATGTGGAGAGGAGAGGGGTATGTGGACAGCAGATATTGTCATGCTGCCAACCAAGGGAATATATGTCATGTACCTTGGCCTTTTATGAACATCTACCACATTTATAGTGCAGTTTGCCTGAATTCATTTGTAGTCAGAATTCAACAGAGTTTAAAATTGGACAAATATTCAGCAATGGTATAATTTTCTGCAGGGGACTGAAGAAGTCTAGATATGAGTCAGAGGAGTACTTTTGTTTAATGGAGCAATGTTGTCAGTGCTCGCCATGAAGTGTGAAGGCAACCAAAGGGGGTAAGTCAGCTACTGGTTCTGCACAGCCAGTGGAGAAAAGTAGCTGGACAAAGTGTCTGGAAGCAAGAGAGAAAAAATATTGTCACTTTCTCTTGTCAATGTAGATGCACAATTCACTACGTATTGGGGGGGGGGGGGGGGAGGGGGGAGGAGGAAAGAACTGTGTTCTCCGGTCGCACCATAATCACCATAACCTTAGAAATAACATAACAATTTATTTGGAATAAACAGCCAAATATTTGTCACAATCAGTATTATATATTTTATTGTTGCTCACTTCACTGGTATCCACTCATAGCAGTTTCAGCCGTACTATTAAGTCTCTTCCCCCTCCCCCCAACCACCAATCGAAAATCATGAAATACTTGGAACAAACAGCCAAATATCGGTAAAAGTTATATACAGGACATTCCTTCCACTTTTGTTCTTCATGTGTGATATTTGTAGCTAATGTTGCAAGTAACCAACAACTTCAGCTGCTATTTTACATTTTGAGCAGAAATGTTGGAAACTGAAAAACGACAAATGTCAGAAATGCGAACTTCGCCAGGTCCTGCTGCACCTTCCATCCTCTGCTATATGTAATTCATACGGCCACATATTTCATGTCAGGACTGGTCTTCTAGTGCCGTGCGGGGTTAGCCGAGTGGTCTCAGGCGCTGCAGTCACGGACTGTGCGGCTAGTCCCGGCAGAGGTTCGAGTCCTCCCTCGGGCATGGGTGTGTGTGTTTGTCCTTAGGATAATTTAGGTTAAGTAGTGTGTAAGCTTAGGGACTGATGACCTTAGCAAATAAGTCCCATAAGATTTCACACACATTTGAACATTTTTGAACTGGTCTCCTAAGCCATCAAACATGACACTATACCTAAACTGTGATGCAGTAAAAAAAATATAGGACAAAAATGAAAACTCAAATACAAGTACCAGCCAACAACAGTGTACATAACATGCATCAAAATGCTTATTGGAGACTTGATCATTGTGTGGTAAATGCTTTCTGAATTTGCAAGATCATGTTGTGGCCCAGATATTTGTGACAACAAACAGGGTTGTGCTGCTCACATATAGAAATACATGGCCTCTTTTCTCACTTCTCATTGGTTAGCTGAAACTAGCATGCTAGATAATGACACCCTCAGTGTGGTGTGTGGTGATGATGATGATTACTGTTATTTTGTTAAAAACAGTGATACCACAGCAACTGACTTGGATAATAAGCATAACAGAGAGTGAAGATAAAATTAATGTAAACCATTACTCTTTATTTATTTTATTTCTTATTGTATTATGAAAATGAAGACATTCAATAGATAGGCATAATGTTTACTTTTTAGGGAGATACTTTATATCAGAAAAATTTTGTAATTTTGATTTGTTGGAATATGTTAAAAATAAAATTTTCTCAAATAATCTCTTGAAGAAGGTGGTCATCTCATATTTAGCATCATCTTATATTGGGTAAATATTGTATTAACAAAAATAGCAGTCTGAGCTCAGTCCCAAAAAATGCCCCAGACCCTTGCACCAATACCATCGAATATCACTCTTACCACTATGCACCAAGCTAAATACCAGTAATCAGCATTAAATTATTTTAAGGATTAATGCTAACAGCTCACCAAATAGCTGAGATGTTCATACATACATAAATAAGACAGAGAACTTTGCTAGTATTCAAACAAAGAGGTGGAAGAGGTGCCTTGACAAACATGAGTCCGAGGAGTGTCATTTCTTTGTAACCTTGATCTCCTTGCATTTTTCCATTTAGTCCAATGTAATGCATATACTTATGAAGGAAAAATCATTTTTTTATATTCTGATCCAAGAGAGGTGCTGATTTTGAAAGCTGTTGTACTCAGGTATTAGCAACTCTTCCCCACCTCACCAAGAAAATCTTTAGGCTTCACGGAGAGAAAATTTAATGGTTGTACATACTTTGGGCATCTTATTGTATTTGTAGTTAATGCAAATGACAAAATCATTTCATCATCAACACCAAAAGAAAAAAAAACGACTGTTGAGAGCATGACAGCAATGAAAAATATGACGGTTACTGTTGGCCATGTAGCCTCTGCTGATGTGAACCAACTGCCTTCTTTCTAACAAATCTTTCACATTTACTTCTAATGCTATCTTTCAAGAGCTACAGAAAATAAACTATTAACTCCAGCAGTTTTCTGACTTCAGTATGCCACTGACATGGTCTGTTAGTATGTAATCTGGAAAAATATTGAGTTTTGATTTTTTTCTATGTCAACAAATCATTCAAAAAGAAAAAGAAAATAAATTGATGACTGTTTCTTGAAAACATTCTGCTTGCCTTAGAAACTTTCAAGCGCAATTGTTGTTATTTTATGGGACATCTGTCAAGCGTAGTCGGAGAGATAAAAGATTATCATTATCTTTAAGGCATCAAATGATGTGTGACATCAAAGACCTCATAGCTCATCCCATGTATTAGTAGCAAATTGTACTTCTTGCCTCTTTAATACAACCTGATTTTCTCATTTCTTTTAGGCGTATCAGCCCAGTGGAGAACCGTTTGGTGGCATTTCTAGCAATGGGTGAGGGGTGGCACAACTACCATCATGCCTTCCCCTGGGACTACAAGGCAGCTGAGCTGGGTGCATACGGCTTCAATGTTACCACCCTGTTTTTGGACCTCTTCGCACGCCTCGGTATGGTGTACGACAGAAGAGTGCCTTCTGAGGACCTAGTCCGTCGGACAGCACTGATGAATGGCGATGGTTCTCACCCTGTGTACCGCCAAAATGATGTCACTGACTTGTCCCTGCAGAAAGCACCTGCCACAGGTGGTTCATGAGACTGACCAAGCTTGCAGTGTTGTCATCTGGCTGCGTTCGATTTTGGCATGTGTGAGTTGCGTGATTCATGCAGAAGTGGACCATATGCTAAAAAAACTGTATGAAACCTAAGTAGTAGTGAAATCACAATTAATTCCATTTCTTCAATTCTGTCTTGCTGTGTACATGCAGACACAAGTGCACAAGATGCATTGGCTGTAATGGTGGTTTTATCATAGTTTGGAACAGTGATACTGCCACTACATTGGGGCCTAATGGCTATGTGTTTAAGGGCTACCATGTGAGCAAAGAACACAAGAAGTTATGTTTGTTATTAAAGGACTCTGTGATGAGCAAAAAATTAAGTGTGAAACATGTATACAGTATAACTTTGATTTCTGTTTCCACTGAAGTAGAATCCTTTCCTGTATGGTGCATTGTAGTACCCAATAAGAAGTATGTTACATGTGTGTTATTTATTTCAATCCAATGCAGTTGCTGCATAATATCAGCCTCATCGACAAATTTTTTTACCATAGCATACCGCTTCCTTTCTTTTAGTTCTAATGATATGACAACAGGTATTTATAACTGTTCACAGCTGTTCTTGTACATCTCGATATGTGATAATTCATAAACTTTCTTTTTATGAGATGAATGTAATTAGATAATTACTAATTATTTTGTTTGGTTTATCACATAGTTGTCTAGTACAAGCCACTCACGTCATGATCCCCTCCCTGGTATTTATTAATTTCTGATCACATATGTGAAGGAAATATCTTTTCAGAAATGCAAAACAGTTGAATGCCATAAATGCCTTTCTTTCTTTCTTAACTGATGGGGTCCAATGACAATGTTAGGAGTTAGCTAGAAACAGTAAGCTGTAGACAGCTGACAGGTCAGATGCACAATAAAGTTTCTTTGCAGTGGATCTAATGAATGAAGAACATTTTCAAAAATAGGCTTCACTGAAGATATTAAGGTCTCTATTTTATCATTGATAACTTTGAATATTACTGCTGAGTAAAAGAAAATTGCAATCTTGAACAGGGAAATTTATTTTCTCGATTGATAAATGGCTACGTTTAAATTCTGCGCAAGATGATTCATTTCCCATGATTGTTATCATAACAACTGGAGGTCAAGGACACTGTTGCAAAAGATAATTTGTGTTCATAATTTTTGTCTCTGTACCCTTGTGCTTATTTAATACTTAGAAATACAACATATTTCAGTGATAACATTGATATCTACTTCAAAAGTAGTCAGTTTAATAGTTCTCTGAAAAATTAATGTCAAATGTTTCTGTTGCTATTACTAAAATATTAGGTTAAACTTGCTGAGGCCTCTGGAAAGTACATTTGCTGGTGACCAATATTGTCAGAGCTGTAAAATTAATTTGAACATGACTAGATTAATTATGAAACATGTTTTTTTACACATATCAAATTTTTCCCATAATGACACCATGCAAGTTTTTACTGTGTGCGCAGTGAACAAAACTTGTGGGCATAAAAACATCCTTATCAAATGTGGGCATAATAATCTGTAATACTGAGACATATTATACAGATCTTCAGTTTAACTGAAGGCTATGTACAACAACCATTCATAGTAGTATCAAACTGGGACATGAACCAGACTGCCAAGTATGAGAATAAATAAAAATATTAAAATCACATGTATTGTAACAAATGTCATCTACTCGTAGCTTAGAAGTAATTGAGAACATAGCTATATGTGTTTCCTTTTCTTTTAATTGCACTTTTCTTTGCATCCAACTGTAACTGTAAATTTTTAAAGCCCTTCCTGTATAAGGTCATAAGACCTTAAGATGCCAAAGAATCCGGTGACAAGAGGACAGATATGTTATCTACTGGTGATGGACCAATATGTTGGTTGTCACATATAAATTAAGGCATATCTGTGCCCATTTAGTGAGTTTTTTCTTTGATGATAGCTTTAAGTAAAATGTATGTACCAGTTGCACAACATATTGTTACATTCACATAATCAGCAAGTCATTACTTTTAAATACACGTAAGAATGTTTTGCTGGAACAGTAGACATTATGTGTTGTCTGTAATTATTAATGTAGCATTTTACCCTGTTTAATAGAGCAGCTTCAAAATTAAAGTTCATTGTCATAAAGTTGATATGTGTTACTTGTGTATATAATGATGTAATTAAATATGATAAATAAACATGTTATCTGTTTTTATTAACAGCTTCCTATATATAATCCAGTACATGACATGAATGTGCTACATCAGTAAATGTGAACATCAAATTAGAACTAATGTTGAATGAAGGTTCAGTACTTCCATACGCATTTAAATAAGTTAAAAACTAATCACAAAGGAGAAAACAATTTAATTGTAAGATCTGATATTTATCATGGACAAGCTCATATTTCAAATCAATCAAAGCTTCATAAATGGAAAACACCCAAAGAATGGCTTTGCTTGAGTCCCTCCTCCCTACCATCTGACATGAAATGAAAGATTTCTAAGGAACCAGATGTCAGTGCATTATTTTGACTGAAGATTCATTTCATGGAAGCATAGTTTGAGATAATGTGATAGGAACAGTCATTTTTAGTTAATAGAAAGTAACCAGAACATCCATTAGAGTATTTCTAAGATCAACAGTCCTCTTCTGAAATACAAAGTACTAGAAAATCTTATTTGAGATCACAGCCTTCCTTAGTGAATTTCACTGATGAAATCTTCTCAGAAATATGAAGCGACTGGTAGCAATATCTCGAAATGACATTTAAATGACTTTACATTCATTGTACTCAGGTGTATCAGGTTTTTGTAGGATGTGATCTTTTATAACTATTGGATTACACTAACATCTGTCAAAAAGAGATTGTCCCAGCTGATGAAGGTGAGTCTGAGAACTGAGTCATTGTGCTGCCTGTCTGTTCTGTCTGCTGAGGAAATCATAGACAAGCACAAAAAAGGCTATATTGTATCCATTATGCTTAGACAAGGACATTCTATGCTCGAACAAAGATCACCTAGGGCTACATATGCCTGGAATTTATGGTACCTGGTGAGTGAATGGCCATCAGCACAACAGCCAATGATTAGATTTGATACACTTTTTGTTCAAATAGATGCTTAGTGAGGAGATTCTCCAGGATTTTGAACATGTCAGAGAGCAAGAATACACAACAGAAGTTTACAAAGCAAAGAAAAGATGTGCCAATGAACCTTCTACAGATCACAACTGAAATGGTCCTCATGAACATGGAATAAGTCAAAAAATCTTAAACATTTGTTGTTTAAAAAGTAGCAACAAACTTGTCACAAAACATGTAAATGTTCAATACACCAGGTGCATATGATAATTCTTAGGCTATTGTAGCCATATGTCATCAAACAGAAAAATCATTTTACGACACTAATTTACAATTCTCACTTTGCTGCACTGAATTTGCACAGAAGTCAGATTGTAGATAATACTCCAATTATTTGATATTATTAGTAATCTATATGCATCACTCATTTCTGCTAAGAAATTCGTCACTAATAGGAGGAGCTGACTACCAACAAATCCTTTAGGATCCTCTTACACTGAACTTTAGTAGTAGTTAAACATTTTATGGCTGCTGGCAAGTTACTGAGAATTTGTGTTCCTAAACAATGAACAACTTTCTGTACCAAAGTAGTTTGCAAACATTATTCTTACTTCTAGAATTGATTCCATGAATGAGCTTTTGGTTTCAAACACAAAAATATTTTAATGACAGATTTCATAAAGGAATTAATATGATGGGGTGCAGTAATTGGTAGTTCTCTAAACAGGATTGAGCAGGATGTTCTTGGGTTGGCACCACATATAATTCTTATTACACATTTCTGGATTCAGAAAACTATATCTTCCCATGATTAGTACCCCAAAAATGATCCTATATAGCAATATGGAATGAGAGCAGAAAAGTATGCTAGCTTTTCTATTTTTATATCACATGTCTGACAACACTCGCATTACAAACGGAGAGTTCTTTAGGCACTTCAGCAGTTCTGTGATATGCTTCTCCCAGTTGTATGTATTATCAAGCTGCAGTCCCAAGAATTTAACACTGTCAAGTTCTGTCTGCTTATCATCATATTTTAGGTATATACTGACAGGAAACCTCTTATATGTTCTGAGCTGCATGATGTTTAGTGACAAAGAAAGGGCTAGGGACCATTCATTAATGTTCATAAACACATCATTAACTTATCTTTGTAAGACTATATTTGATTTGCTGTTTATTGCAATGTTACGCATCTGCTAACAAAACAAACTTGTTCTGGTACTGATACTGATGAAAGGTTATTCAAATACACAAGAAAAAGTAAGGACCGTATGATGGAATCTTGTGGGATACTGCATGCATTTAATTACTAGTTGTATGATGCTTGATGTCTCTTTCCTATTGAGCCCCTTTGTTTCCTGTCAGACATACAGGGTTTGAACCATATTGGAGCATTTCCTGCCACACTATAATTAATTTACTTAATTCACACAGTTCAAATACATGTGACAGATCACCAAGTTCACTAGTAGCCTGGAATTTACTGTCTAATGAATTTAATACATCATTGCTGTATGTGTAGGTAGTATTCTCAATATCAAAACCCATCAGAAAAACAAACTGTGACATTGAGAATATATTATTTGCTATCACATAGTTAAGGAGCCAACTGCAGACAACCTTTTCTAAAATTGTTGAAAATGCTGATAAAAGCGAAACTAGATGTAAATCTGACTGTATTTCTTTATCTCCTTTCATACACAAAGGCTAACCTTCAGCATATTTCAACCACTGAGGAAATTTTCCACTGATAAATGACTGGTTATAGAGATAACTTAATATGTTACTACACTCAGAAGTAGACTCTATAACTAACTTTGTTGGTATTTTATCATAACCACTAGATTTATTTTATTTTAAAGGTTACATGGTGGACATTGCTTCTCTGGTGTAGGGAGAGTCATATTCATATTGCTGAAGTTATGTGTAATGAGAGGTCTGACATATTCCATTGCAGCAGCTACTGAACTTGACAACCCCATCAATTTACTAATAGTTATGAAATAGTTGTCCAACATGATGCACATCTGTTACCTATTTCTCACTTATTCTTAATGCTATGTGTTCCTCTTCACCTCTGATGCTGCCAGTCTCCTTCTTCACTATATTCCATATAATTTTATCTGATGTGATTATATTTCTCTTGTAATGAATTTGCTTTGATGCCCATATTACCAATTTCAACATTTTGTAGTTGTCTTCTACTGAACTATAGCATTAACATCAGAGCAGTTACTGACTGACATGTACAGTTTTCTTTTTGTTTTACAATACTCCTCTATTCCTTGGGTAATTCATGGGTTCTTTGTAATATCTGGTCTAATCTGGCTTAGTTTTTAGGGAAAACAGTATTGAAACACCACATTACATTAGCACTTATTCCATAGATGCAAATACGGCATTCGCAATGATGTGCAATGTGCCAATTTAACATGAGGTTTCTTTACAATTTTTTTAATTGCTATTTTATATCTAAAAATTCATCTATTGAGTAGAAGGAGTTGTCATTCAGAAATTCTTTTAATTCATTTTTAAATACAGACTTTCATTGCTATTTGGCAAATGACCAAAGATTTTTGTGGCTGTGCCAAAGTCAAATTTAACCCAGAACAGTGAAGTCCTTTCTTTTAGTGTTGAGGCTATGCACTTTGCTATTATTTTTGAAGTGTGATTTGTTATTAACCACAAACTTCATAAGTGAATATATGTATTGTAAAGGTACTGTGAATATCCCTAGTGCCTTAAATTAATGTCTGCAAAGTGATCTTGGGTGGTGGGATCCAGCTATTAGTCTGATTACTACACATTTCTGTGCAATGAATATTTTTTCTCTTAATGATGCAGTGCCCCTTGAATATTTTGATGCAATAAAGACAGTTGGCATTTCATATTGATTGAGAACAAGTTGGGTGGAAATAAAATTTCTGCTGATTGCTGAAAATTTTCAACTGACAGCTGTGTATGCTGATGCAACATGCCAGAATTATGTTGTTTAGGTTCTCTCATAAATCAAAGGTTTGTTTCAGTCCTAAACTTCTTAAAACTATTTCTTCCTGTCTTTCATCCCCCCCCCCCTCCCTAAATTAAATTTTCTGCTTTTCACCCAGCCAGTTTACCCCTTCCCTTCTTGTTGAGGGAAGGCAAAGCTTGGTATAATCCCATCTAGTGACAGAATTTACAGGAACAATGTCAATATTTGGCACTGCATCTTACAAGGCAGATGTTCCAACTCCAAATTAACTCTTCTTCAAATGAGGTCAGTCATGGCATCTCAGAACAGACACAAGCTCATCAGAGTCTTTACAAAGTGGTGCAAAATCCTGTCACTTGCCCCAGACCAGCAGTATGAAAATAGTTAAACAGGTATTCTCATACTAGTTCACCCTGTAAAAGTTGGCCTACACCTATAGCATGAGAACTACCTACCAACAAAACTTTCCTTCCCTTTGGTGACTTTGTCTACATTTTTACTTTTCAATTTATTGCTGAAAGTTTGTTGTACACTGTCTACACCCACATCTGCCTGCAGCTCATCAGTTTCCAACTGAAGCAACAGGTCAAATTTATTTTTCACATTCACCACAAAATTGTCAGATGAAGTTTTAAGCCTATTCCTTCTCTCACCTGTTGCCAAATCAGTGCTGTATCTTGTGGTGCTGTATGGAGCATGTAAAAAATGTTCATCTCAGCTAGACAGACAAGGGCACAGTGCCAGAACATAGCATCTGACATTTTCCCTGAAGATGACCAACTGGGAACACACTGAAATGTTGTGTCAAGGTGATGCAGCCATTCAGGAGATAAATGAGAAGATTTTATCAGTGGAAAAGTTTGGTTAAAAATATGATTATAATGAGTCCATTCCCTATGTAATGAAGAAATTAAGAGGCAGAGCAGTAAGTGCAACATCTTCATTCAGTTTACAAACTTTTCTTGTGCATCAGAGCACATATACACAGAAAGAGACATTGGCCCAGCATTGTGGCCCAGTTAGAAGAAAACAGCAAGTTTGTAACCTGAGTAAACATGTTTCAGTTCTTGTTTATGTGATTTTTTTGTAAATATTATATTTTAAACTGGCTATCAGTTACATTGTATAAGTTCAAAGAAGTGCAGAATGTCTCACTTAAATGTACACTATAACTACAAAACTAATAATTTCCAAATTTAAGAACCAACTCTGGTTATGACATTAAGATGCCACAGGTGAAATGAAACCACTAAGTCAGGTAACTAAAAGAAACAATGTACAGGAATATTTTCATGTTAAGATATTCTAAAAAGGGAACACTAAAAAAAGAGCTGCAAAACTAAAACACACTCAGTGCAATCACCATACACAGTCATAAAATCAAAAGAAAGGTAACTGAAATATGACAACAATGATAGTTCCTTCTTAAAACAGATTTTTATGACACCATCAGTAGTCAGAAACAACATATTTCCAGCAGTGTCGATAAATGAATGAATGAATATATGAATGGACAATCTAAGTGAATTATAATTAGAGGAAAAGTTACACAAAAATTCTTAGAACAGAGGTTGAATAAATTTTCTTGTAAACTTTTGTGTAGTAAATTCTGTGAGAAGCCTCCATGAAGAGGCTTGTGAACAGAAATAGTCTTTCAGCTACTGTTTGAGCAAAAACCCTGATCGAATATGCAGTGGGGCACTTTAACAAAATTCCTGTAGACATTGCATGCTATTTCTGGACAGAAAATGGGTTGTTGTTGTTGTTGTGTCTTCAGTCGTGAGACTGGTTTCATGCAGCTCTCCATGCTACTCTATCCTGTGCAAGCTTCTTCATCTCCCAGTACCTACTGCAGCCTACATCCTTCTGAATCTGCTTAGTGTATTCATCTCTTGGACTCCCTCTACGATTTTTACCCGCCACGCTGCCCTCCAGTACTAAATTGGTGATCCCTTGACGCCTCAGAACATGTCCTACCA
The DNA here is from genome assembly GCF_021461395.2 of Schistocerca americana. Lineage (NCBI taxonomy): Eukaryota > Metazoa > Arthropoda > Insecta > Orthoptera > Acrididae > Schistocerca > Schistocerca americana. The sequence goes on from NC_060120.1 coordinate 177,190,824, forward strand.
ACCGATCCCTTCTTCTCGTCAAGTTGTGCCACAAACTCCCCTTCTTCAGAATTCTATTCAATACCTCCTCATTAGTTATGTGATCTACCCATCTAATCTTCAGCATTCTTCTGTAGCACAACATTTCAAAAGCTTCTATTCTCTTCTTGTCTAAACTATTTATAGTCCATGTTTCACTTCCATACATGGCTACGCTCCATACAAATACTTTCACAAACGACTTCCTGACATTTAAATCTATACTCGATGTTAACAAATTTCTCTTCTTCAGAAATGCTTTCCTTGGCATTGCCACTCTACATTTTATATCCTCTCTACTTCGACCATCATCAGTTATTTTACTCCCCAAATAGCAAAACTCCTTTACTACTTTAAGTGTCTCATTTCCTAATCTAATTCCCTCAGCACCACCGGACTAAATTCGACTACATTCCATTATCATCGTTTTGCTTTTGTTGATGTTCATCTTATACCATCCTTTCAAGACACTGTCCATTCCGTTCAACTGCTCTTCCGAGTCCTTTGCTGTCTCTGACAGAATTACAATGTCATTGGCGAACCTTCAAGTTTTTATTTCTTCTCCATGGATTTTAATACCTACTCCGAACTTTCCTTTTGTTTCCTTTACTGCTTGCTCAATATACAGATTGAACAACATCGGGGAGAGGTTACAACCCTGTCTCACTCCCTTCCCAACTACTGCTTCCCTTTCATGCCCCTCGACTCTTATTACCGCCATCTGCTTTCTGTAAAAATTGTAAATAGCCTTTCGCTCCCTGTATTTTCCTCCTGCCACCTTCAGAATTTGAGAGAGAGTATTCCAGTCAACATTGTCAAAAGCTTTCTCTAAGTCTACAAATGCTAGAAACGTAGGTTTGTCTTTCCTTAATCTATTTTCTAAGATAAGTCGTAGGGTTAGTATTGCCTCACGTGTTCCAACATTTCTACGGAATCCAAACTGATCTTCCCCGAGGTCAGCTTCTATCAGTTTTTCCATTCGTCTGTAATGAATTCGCGTAAGTATTTTGCAGCTGTGACTTATTAAACTGATAGTTCGGTAATTTTCACATCTGTCAACACCTGCTTTCTTTGGGATTGGAATGATTATATTCTTCTTGAAGTCTGAGGGAATTTCGCCTGTCTCATACATCTTGCTCACCAAATGGTAGAGTTTTGTCTGGACTGGCTCTCCCAAGGCTGTCAGTAGTTCTAATGGAATGTTGTCTACTTCCGGGGCCTTGGTTCGACTTTGGTCTTTCAGTGCTCTATCAAACTGTTCACGCAGTATCATATCTCCCATTTCATCTTCATCTACCTCCTCTTCCATTTCCATAATATTGTCCTCAAGTACATCGCACCTGTGTAGACCCTCTATATACTCCTTCCACCTTTCTGCTTTCGCTTCTTTGTGTATAAATTACTAAAATGAACATCGTAAATAAAAATACTGGCTGTCCCATATGGTCCTTTACAACTTCGTTATCATACAAGTAAACTTTTAAGTAGGCCTAACTTAGAGAAAAAAATAAAGTTTGTTTGCTGCCCCTAAACTCGAAAAGTTTTTTTCTGGCCCTTGAATTAAGTTTTACATGCATTCCACTTGTGGCACTTACAGCATCTGATTGATATTCCAAGACGGTCCAAATCCATTCTAATATGTTAATGTTAGCAGTCTCAATAGCTGGAATTCTTCTTCCCTTCAAATGAACAATGTCACGCACGTTCGGTTTGTCATCTGGATTTATTGCCTGTAACAACTGCAGTCTGTACGGAAACACACGCAGCCACTTTCGGATTACTACTTCGATAATCAGATAAAGCGTAGACAGTATTCAGTATTGACATTTATAGTGAGTGCGTATACAGTCCGTTTACTATTTTCTCACAGTGGCCTTGTGTTTACTCACGAAAATATTTCCCATACTTGTCCGGAGTTGAAGCCTCTCGCTGAATCCAAGAAGTGATGAGCACAACTAACTACAAACTTGAACACGGTGAGTGGGGAATTACTGTTTATTTATTTACGCACTAGACTTGTCGTCCATGTTAAGACTTCATAGAATCACTCGGAGGAATATCTAAACCGTTCATTTAGCAAAACTTAAACGTAAGTAAGTACAAGGAACTCCTAGTACCGTACCTACCAGTCTTAGTCCGCCCCGGTAGCTGAGTGGTCAGCGTGACAAGACTGTCAATCCTAAGGGCCCGGGTTCGATTCCCGGCTGGGTCGGAGATTTTCTCCGCTCAGGGACTGGGTGTTGTGTTGTCCTAATCATCATCATTTCATCCCCATCGACGCGCAGGTCGCCGAAGTGGCGTCAAATCGAAAGACCTGCACCAGGCGAACGGTCTACCCGACGGGAGGCCCTAGCCACACGACATTTCCATTTACCAGTCTTACATTTCTCATTTTATGTAAACGTACATCTTAATATTGCCCCCATCATAGATTTTATGCAAAGTGCAACCAAAAATATTTACGTTTCGCAGGAAGGAGGAACTTTAATGTATACAAACCAAATAAGTCATACAAACCACATAATTTATTAGTCGTAAATTTTGGCCTGAGCTTCACAGACATGTATACGATCACAAACTTATTATATTTACTGCAGGATTAGGACATCATCATTTATTTTCAATAGTATAATTCTCTGCATATACTGTACCTAGTATATCAAAGTACTTGCAAGCGAAGTAAACTTCATTCAGCACGAAAAGGAAAAGCTTTCATACGCGTAAAAATGACCAAAATAAACATTTCTTAGCTACGAACTAGTGTCAGTTCCACAATAGACTGCTCAAACCCCAAATGGACCTTTCTGAAGATGCGTTCAAAAAGTAATGAGACCATTGTAGTTTAGTGTGTCGTATTAGTCCGTTTCGCGCGATTTTTTCATTGTTGTGTTGTTTAATGTGTGAAAAGTCGAAGAAGTTCCATGATTTTAATATTAAATATCTCGAAAAGTAAGATTGATAGACGAGTGCAACAAGGGTTATGATTATTAAGAAAGCTGTAACAATTTTATTCAGAAGTTATACAGTAGTTTAAAAATAGTTCGCAAAGCTGCTAACAGATGGCGCTGTACGATGTGCTGATTGTACAGTATCAGTGTGCATAATTAAACTCGTCCTCCGCAAGCAGTCTTTAAAATCATATTACAGTATTTTCGGAGTGTCCACCAGTGTCCAGATGGCAAAAACTAACAATGAAATTTGCCATCACATCCCTCCATGAACCAGGGAAGTTTGCGTGCCTCAGCGATACAGATGGCCGTACCGTAGGTGCAACCACAACGGAGGGGTATCTGTTGAGAGGCCATACAAACGTGTGGTTCCTGACGAGGGGCAACAGCCTTTTCAGTAGTTGCAGGGGCAACAGTTTGGATTATTGGCTGATCCGGCCTTGTAACATTAACAAAAACGTTCTTGCCGTGCTGGTACTGCGAACGGCTGAAAGCAAGGGGAAACTACGGCCGTAATTTTTCCCGAGGGCATGCGGACCCCATAACAATATAATTTCATAAACACTAAGTCATGGCTGAGAAGATCAAATGCTTTGTATAAATCTAAGAATATCCCACAGTTTAGTTCATTCTTATCTGGGGCGTTTAGGACCACTTTCATGAATTGAAAGACTGCTGTTTCTGTTGACCTGTTCTTCCTAAACCCATTTTGAGTGTATTTTCGTTCCGGTAGACAGCGTCTTTCAATATGCTCCACAAAAAGTAATCACAAAGAGTCAGATCGAGCGAATATGAAGGCCAATCCATCTCCGCACCAGCAAATTTTCAAGTCTTCATCAAGAAAGCGAAACACCTGTTCAGTGCGACGTTGCCCGATCCAGTATTGCATTAACTTGGTCGATCTTCCAACACTAGCTGTGTGGCGACAAATTGTTCCAAAACTGCAACGTAACGTTCACTAGTGACTGTTCCTCGCATGAAAAAGAGCATGTAATTGCCTATGCTGCATACCACAGACCAGACAGTAACTTTAGAGAATACTGTGATTTCGGCTCACACAAATGGGATTTCTGGATCCTCAAAATCGCCAGTTTTGTTTCTTCACGACTCCTTTCAGGTGGAAGTGTGCTTCCTCAGTGACCCGTACACATCCCACATCAAATACTTCGTTACCAATCACCGTGACAATCTGGTTCAGGCCTAGTGGCTCTGAAGTTTGAATGGAAAAATGAGCAGGCTCTGTCTCAGTAATTACTACGTGCTTGAACGCTTCAAGCCAGTCGCTGCTGCAATTCATTGAATTTTGTCGAATAATTCCAGAAACCGTGGCGAAATTTTCAAGCGTAACTACAATTTACCTGGCCACACTGCCTATTCATTGGAATTTGGTGAAGAACTAGAGATCTGTTATCGCATCGGGTCCTTCTGAAACATTAAATCGTGTTTGAAAACTGCGCCTTGTTGCCGTAGGAATGTGTTCCATGGTCTTACAGTGCCTGAAAAACACGTTGTTCAGTGGAATGCATGATTTCAACCTCCTTTCACTTTTCAACGATGGAACTGAGCACTCTGAACTGCGGCTGGATGTTTAATCCATTGTGAGCTGTCCAAACTTACATGTGTTCTGGGAGCATCTGCTATTACTTATTCTGTATAAAAATGGATCACAGAATTTGTATTACTCCAAGCCACCCCCACCTGTCCACCTTCAACAATATGCTGATGACCCGGCTTCTTGGCTCTCTATCCTACCCTTCAACAGTCCCAACACACTCTCCAAACCCACCTTGACCAGCTCACCACTTGGTGTAACCAGTGGTTCCTTCGCCACAACCCCTCTAAAACCCAGGCCATCATCAGAGGCCGCACCACCTGCTCCTTCCACGACTTCTGCCTCACCCTTTATGGTCGACCCATCCAGATCACCCCCACCCTGAGATACCTTGGCCTCACCCTCGACCGTCACCTCACCTGGACCCCTCACCTCCTGACCATCCAGCAGAAAGCCCATTCTCCCCTCCGCTTCTTGAAACTCCTGTCTGGCCAGACATGGGGATTACATCCTTCCACCATCCTCCACACCTACGAATCCCTCATCCGTCCTATCCCCTGTTATGCCAGTATTGCCTGGATCTCCGCACCCACCCGCTTTTACAATGCCCTCCAAATCCTCGAATGCCATGCGCCCTGCCTTGCCTTCCGTATCCACCTTCCTTCCCCCACACAGCTCCTGCATGACCTCATCCCCTTCCCCCACCTCCTCCTTTTCATCCAACATCTCCACATCCTTTACACTGACTGCAGGCTTGATCCCCCACACCCCCTTCCTCTCCATCCCCCGCCCATTGCCACGCCTCTATCGCTGTATTCCTCACTCTCTCCACCTCCATACCCTCCATCTCCTTCATCAGGGCAATTTCCAACACCTCCCCCTCCCGGATGTTGAACTTCGCCGTGACATATACCCTTCCTTCCAACTGTAACCTGACCTTGTTCCCTCCCCTCCCCAGGGCCCCCCTTTTCCTCTCCCCTCCTTCTCCCAAAGCAGATTTTCCTCCTTTTCCCCCTGAGTCCCTGCACCCCCTCCTCAACTGTGTCCCTCCCACATCCTTCCCTCCCCAGCACTCTTCAACACTACCCCGCCCATCTCCCCCCTTTACCCCCCTTCCCACTCTTCTTCCCTTCTCCCACATCTCCATGCCCCTGGCAGATCCTGTGTTTCACTCATCGTCATCAGTGTGCTACGTCAGTGTTATGTTTGGTGCTGTTCTCCTGTGCGTCGAGAGCTGTGATTTTAATTGTGTGCTGGACTTGTACATAATGTTACTGTCAGTGATTGTTATGTGCTACGCCATCCGTCGATACTTTTATGCTCCTGTCATACTTCGACTCATGTTCTTCAATTGTCCCAGTGTGCGGTTTTTATGTGCGCTACTTTTTTACAGTTTTTATCTCCATTTTACAGTCACCCCCTTTTTGTAGACAAAAACCCATTTTCCATCTTCCATAATGTTCCCTCCTTTTTTATATATATGTACACCATATTTTCTGATTTATGTTATTTTTAGATGTCTTCTATTGAATGTTCTGCGTCTTTCGGCTGAAGAGCAGCGCATATGCTGCTGCCAGCCTGCCCCGATGGGGAAATGAAATACCATAACGGAAAAAAATTGTATTACACACGCTTCCTCTCCCCCACACGGTTCCTCTATGACCTGACTCCTTTCCCCCATCTGCTCCTTTTTCTCGAATATATCCGAGTCCTTTACACCTCCCGCCGCCTTGGTCCCCCCCATCTACTGGTTGCTCCTCTCTCTCGTTTCCAGCGATGGATAAACTATCTGTACACATAATTAAGTTTGTGCAGAACCTTCAGAGCGCGAGTCCCGCTCACACTTACCCAGAGTTCTTCAACACACCTCAGATTACTCATTTCTGCATTGTGGGGCTGCGCTGAAATGCTAGTCATTGGCATGTCCAGGCACATTGTAGACTTCATGCCAATTTCACGGTTGTTGCGTGCCACACTCATTGTGCTGCTACTTTAATGGACAGCAGTGTACATTTTCACGTTTAATTGTTATGTTCATGTTGCAGTGCCTGTGTTATTTAGAAATACGATGCAATGTTCCTTCGCACATACATGCATGTCCGAAGGAACAATGCATCGTATTTCTGAATAACATAGGCTCTCCAATATCGTATTTTTGTCCGCCGACATCGGGCACGCGACTTTCAATTACAGTATCTCACCGGTACGGAAATATACATATGTATGTACGAGTGCAGGTTGTAGACACATGGCTGATGACACATGGAAATTTGGATCCAGCCGTGCGTCGTGCTATTGTTGATATATGTGAATGACCTCCCTTCTTATCTGAAACAAGAAGCTAAACGACACTATTTGCTGATGATACAAGCATAATTATTAATCCAGTAAAAGAAACTCCAATAGAAAATGATACAAATAATGTCTTTGAAAAGTCATTGATTGGTTTTTCTGCATATTTGCTTGCTCTGAAATTTGAAAAAATACAGCACATCCAATTTTCTACTGCAAGGAGTACAGTTACTTCAATAAATATGACATATAAACAGAAGTCAGTGGCCAGTGTAGAGCATGCTAAGTTTTTGAGTTTACATATAGATGAGAGTCCTAATTGGAAAATTCATACTTTGTATCTCCTAAAGCGACTAGGTTCAGCAACTTTTGCAATCAGAATAATTGCTAATTTTGAGAATATAGAATTAGCAAGCTAAGATACTTTACAAACTTTCACTCTCTGATGTCATACGGAATAATATTTTGGGGTAACTCAGTACTTAGACAAAAAGTATTCACTGCTCAAAATAAAGTGGTTAGAATAATGCGTGGGGCTCATTGTAGGCATCTGTTTAAAAGGTTAGGAGTTCTTACAGCAGCCTCACAGTAGATATACTCGGAAATGAAATTTGTTCTCAACAACAAGCACCAGTCTAAAAGCAACAGTGTTGCTGCAAAATTTTTCGATAAATTACCAAATGAAAAAAAATATCTGACAGACAGCAGTAATAGTTTTAAAAATAAATTGAAATCATGTTTCCTTGACAACTCCTTCTATACCATAGCTGAATTCTTGAATAGGGATAAATAAATCTATAGGTATAATACACTCCTGGAAATTGAAATAAGAACACCATGAATTCATTGTCCCAGGAAGGGGAAACTTTATTGACACATTCCTGGGGTCAGATACATCACATGATCACACTGACAGAACCACAGGCACATAGACACAGGCAACAGAGCATGCACAATGTCGGCACTAGTACAGTGCAGCAATGCAGGCTGCTATTCTCCCATGGAGACGATCGTAGAGATGCTGGATGTAGTCCTGTGGAACGGCTTGCCATGCCATTTCCACCTGGCACCTCAGTTGGACCAGCGTTCGTGCTGGACGTGCAGACCGCGTGAGACGACGCTTCATCCAGTCCCAAACATGCTCAATGGGGGACAGATCCGGAGATCTTGCTGGCCAGGGTAGTTGACTTACACCTTCTAGAGCACGTTGGGTGGCACGGGATACATGCGGACGTGCATTGTCCTGTTGGAACAGCAAGTTCCCTTGCCGGTCTAGGAATGGTAGAACGATGGGTTCGATGACGGTTTGGATGTACCGTGCACTATTCAGTGTCCCCTCGACGATCACCAGTGGTGTACGGCCAGTGTAGGAGATCGCTCCCCACACCATGATGCCGGCTGTTGGCCCTGTGTGCCTCGGTCGTATGCAGTCCTGATTGTGGCGCTCACCTGCACGGCGCCAAACACGCATACGACCATCATTGGCACCAAGGCAGAAGCGACTCTCATCGCTGAAGACGACACGTCTCCATTCGTCCCTCCATTCACGCCTGTCGCGACACCACTGGAGGCGGGCTGCACGATGTTGGGGCGTGAGCGGAAGACGGCCGAACGGAGTGCGGGACCGTAGCCCAGCTTCATGGAGACGGCTGCGAATGGTCCTCGCCGATACCCCAGGAGCAACAGTGTCCCTAATTTGCTGGGAAGTGGCGGTGCGGTCCCCTACGGCACTGCGTAGGATCCTACGGTCTTGGCGTGCATCTGTGCGTCGCTGCGGTTCGGTCCCAGGTCGAAGGGCACGTGCACCTTCCGCCGACCACTGGCGACAACATCGATGTACTGTGGAGACCTCACGCCCCACGTGTTGAGCAATTCGGCGGTACGTCCACCCGGCCTCCCGCATGCCCACTATACGCCCTCGCTCAAAGTCCGTCAACTGCACATACGGTTCACGTCCACGCTGTCGCGGCATGCTACCAGTGTTAAAGACTGCGATGGAGCTCCGTATGCCACGGCAAACTGGCTGACACTGACGGCGGCGGTGCACAAATGCTGCGCAGCTAGCGCCATTCGACGGCCAACACCGCGGTTCCTGGTGTGTCCGCTGTGCCGTGCGTGTGATCATTGCTTGTACAGCCCTCTCGCAGTGTCCGGAGCAAGTATGGTGGGTCTGACACACCGGTGTCAATGTGTTCTTTTTTCCATTTCCAGGAGTGTATATACGTATTGTGCCATTTAAGGGAGTGGGGTAGGTAATAAAAATTTTGAGCTACAAAAAACCTTGATTCATGTGTGCATTTGGTATGCACTTGATGACACGTTCCACATCATAACGTTTACCGTGAGATTGATTAATGGAACATGTAACTAACTATCTTACTAGCCTAGTGATAAGGCAACTGCTCGCGAGAAGCGGAAAATCCGGCTCTAGCCCTGTCATCATTCCATTAGACAGCTGATGGTTGTCCATATTCGCAACTGCGAATGCATTTAATGTGTTTAATTTTTCTTTTCGAAGGCTCAAGAGCAACTACATGGCTACTGTCAGCTCTACCAGGAGAATGAAGGTAACGGATAAATAATTAAAAAAGAAAAAAGAATCTGTGAGCTGCTGGTAGCATCAGTGGCTACAGGTGTTACAAGGAACGCCCTGTTCGACCATGAAATCCAGAACGTTAGAGAAGATAGTAGCGCCCACGATGATCCCGTATTCCTTGGCTAAGGAAGGCATTCTTTACAGTTCCCTCAATCAGATCAAAACCAGTACTTCGTTATTATTGGGACGAAAGGCAGTACCAGGAGTACCCTAAGGAAGTGTCGTATGGGCGTTATTGCTTACTCACGCAGTGCCGGGATGTCCATAATTAAAGTTCCAATTTCAATACGCTGTAGAAAGAGAACCCCTGCTCAGAATGACGTCAGCTTTGAACATCATATTGTTGACGCAGGGAAAACATCGTGAGAAAAAAAGTTTGACCAGTAGATGGCGCTGTAACCAACAGAGGCTCCGCACGGGTTCCTGAGTTTGGGTCCGAGGTGCCCAACATGTCTCCATGAAGTATCGCGCGCTGCTGGTAAAGCTTTTATACAAGAGCGTTGAGTGTGCGCCAGTAGTCCTGCAGAAGCTCCGGTATGAAGAAAGCCATTGGTCCGATGTAGACTAGATTTGTACTTGTTCTAGAGATCATGAATACGACACTTCGTAATGATGTGGAACGTGTCAGGTTAATACAAGGTATTACATTACACAAAATATTACATGACACTTAATATTTTTAATTTCTTGGTGGGGGGTGGGGAAACTACCCACTTACTATATCCAAAAATTCATCTAATGAGTAGAAGGACTTGCCATTCAGAAATTCTTTTAATTTCCTTTTAAATGCTTTATGGCTATGTGTCAGACTTTTGATGCTATTAGGTAAGTGACCAAAGACTCTTGTGGCAGCATAATTTACCCCCTTCTGAGCCAAAGTTACATTACCCTTGAGTAGTGAAGATCATCCTTTCTTCTAGTGTTGTAGCCATGTACACTGCTATTACTTTTGAATTCGTTCGGATTGTTAATAACAAATTTCATAAGTGAACATATATATATTGTGAGGCTACAGTGAAGATCCCTAGCTCTTTAAAGAAGTGTCTTCAGGATGATCTTGGATGAGCTCCAGCAATTACTCTGATTACACGCTTTTGTGCAATGAACACTCTTTTACTCAATGATGAGTTACGCCAGAATATGATGCCATACGAAAGCACAGAATGAAAATAGGCGTGGTAAGTTAATCTACTGAAATTTGCAATGACCCTAATAGCATAAGTTGCTGAACTCAAACGTTTCAGCAGATCTTCAGTGTGTTTTTTCCAGTTCAACCCCTCATCATTGCATACACCTAGAACTTTTGAATATTCCACCTTAGCTAACGATTTCTGATCGAAGTCTATATTTATTAATGGGGTCATTCCATTTACTGTGTGGAACTGTATATACTGTGTTTTGTCAAAGTTTAATAAGAGCCCATTTGCACAGAACCACTTAATGATGTTCTGAAAAACATCGTTTACAATTTAATCAATTAATTCTTGTCTGTTGGGTGTGATAGCTATACTTGTATCATCGGCAAAAAGTACCAGCTTTGCATCTTCGTGAATATAGAATGACAAGTCATTAATATATATTAAGGGCCTGGGGAAAATGATCACAAAATTCGAAAATTCGGTTTCTTTTGATGTGAAATGCGGCAGAGGGAGGAAAACTGTTGATTCGACGTCTGTGGACGATGTGGCCACAGGATTGCAGGTGGGGTCGAGTGGTGGTTTGAAATTCCCCAAACAGTGAACATGCTTGTGATCATGGAGCATAGAATCCTACGAAACATCCTGCATTGCTGTACGCTCAAAATCACCCATGTTCAGGAGTTGCTTCCTGCTAACCTGCCAACAAGACAAACGTCCAGATATCTTGCTCCTATGGTAGAGGACAGTGAATGATCATGCAACATTCTGTGGACAGATGATTCCCATTTCCATCTCCAAGGACATGTCAATATGCAGAATATGGGCAGCGGAAAATCCGCACACACGTAAACTCGTACCACTTCATTGTGCAAAGGTAACTGGGTGGTACGGGTTTATGTCATCGTTTATTGTAGGACCATATTTTTTCGAAGAGATAAGTCCTTAGATAGTGTTACACGTCAGTCACTGGCAAATGCTATGAGAGTCTTTTGCGCACCAACGTCATTCCAACTCTTCAACAGCGTGGATGTGTTGGTAGGATCATTTTTATGCAAGATTGCACTCCTCCGCACTTTCCACAGCCTGTGAAGTGGCTGCTGCAGAAGCATTTGGGAAATGGTAGAATTATCAGCCGGTTCTAGACGCTTCAGCCTGGAGCCGCGCGACCGCTACGGTCGCAGGTTCGAATCCTGCCTCGGGCATGGATGTGTATGATGTACTTAGGTTAGTTAGGTTTAAGTAGTTCTAAGTTCTAGGGGACTGATGACCTTAGATGTCAAGTCCCATAGTGCTCAGAGCCATTTGAACCATTTCAAAAATTATCAGCCGTCATTTCCCTACAGCCTGGCCGTCTAGATCAGCTGAATTTAATCCGTTGACTTCTGGCTGTAATGTCATCTGAAAGTTGTGGTGCTCGGAGCTCCAATTACGAACGTAGGTGAACTGAAGGCTTGCATAGAGCAACGCATTCTGAACGTGACCGCGAAACATTCCGATCTGTTATGGAACATCCTGTTTCTCGATTTCAACTTGTGGCGGAAAACGATGGACAGCATACTGAACATGTCCTGCGCCAGTCTCACGACAGTTAGAAGTATGACATTGCCGTGTTCGATGAGCTTAAGTGATTAACACTGCTACAACTGTTCACTGCTGAACTATTGCAGTCATGCGCATTGAATAGTGCGGATGGCGGAATTTGTCACTCAAACCATGGCCATCGTATTGCGATTCATCTGTCATTTCAAGCCGATCCGATTTAGGTTAAGACGACTACAGCGCCATCTACTGGTAAATATTTTTTTCACTGACGTTTGCCCTTCCACCAATAAGGTACTGTTCAATTTTGACGTCATCCTGAACAATTGTTTTCTTTCTACAGCGTTTTGAAACTGGAACTTTAAAATTATGGAGATGAATGATCTAGTGAATAACGTTGGAATCTACGAGAGGCTATTCGCAAACGATATTGTTTCCAATAGGAAAGTTAAAACGCCAGAAGGCTGTACTAAAATGCATGACGACAGTTGACACAGAATGATAGCTGACTCTGAATGTCGATAAACGGAGCATATTGCGCACAAATAGTCGAGGATATCCACTACTGGCGACAAATCTCTGTAAACAGTGGCAACAGTAGAATACTGTCCTTAGTGACCACGTAAAACTAGCCGTAAAAAAAGGCAAATGACAGGCTGAGTTTCATTGGAAGAATCTTATGTAACCGTAATTCAGTCACTACAGAAATAGCTTGTTCGTCCAAGTCTTGAGTATTATTCATCAGTCTGGGGCTCTTACCACGATGGGTTAGAAGAAGTAGAGAACATCCTGCGAAGAAGTGTTCTTCGTGACGAGATCATTTAGAGTGTGTTTGTGCGTCACGGAGATGCTCAACAATCTCCATCGTCCGTCGTTATACTAGAGGAATTGTGTATCACTGAGAGGTTTACTATCGAATTTCCGAGAGCGCTGGTTCCATTAAGAGCAGGACAACATATCATTTCCTCCCGCATGCATCTCGTGAAATGGCCACGATAAGAAAATCAGGAAATCTGGAGCTCACATTGATTACCGATAAATGCCGACAGTCGTTCTTTCCACGGAGAGAATGGGGGTAGATAGTGGAGCCAGAAGTATCCTCCGCCTCACATCATAAAGTGACTTGTGGAGTGCAGAAGTATTTGTCGATTGCCATTGAGTAGATCGATATTGAGAAAATTGTCACAGTGTAAATAAAGGATGTTGTGACACACATCCCCAGATTCGAAATAAACGTCCCTCTAGCACATACAGAGTGGCTGGCACACACAAAACCGGCCCCTGCGTTGAAAGGAATATGTTTTAAGAAAATCAACGTACATCATCGCTTTCTTACATTTTTATTGTTCAGTTTCATTATTATCTATGTAATTAACAGTTTAAGTAACATTTACTTTTATTAGTTTAATAAGCATATTTTAAAAAGAAATTTAAATTCTGTGTTCATAATGTTCTCCGCCAACATCCAAGCAAAGTTGTGCACGTCGAAGCATGTTAAGGAAAACACTTTTCAGCACTCTTTGAGGAATGTCGAAATTTCTTCACATATGTTGCTTTTTAATGTGTCAAGTGTTCTGGGATTGTTGTGATAGACTCTAGCCTTTAGAAATCCCCGGAGGTAAAGTCACATGGTGACAACTCGGGAGAGCAGGGTAGCGACAAGCCCTTACTAATGGTCCTCTCTTCTGTAAAATCAGTATGTTTATGAGTTAAGGACAAATCCGACGCATGAGAAGTTGCCCCATCTTGCTGCAAATTCGCACAACATTTTTCGTTTGGAGTTAACAGAGCCGAAAATTCATTGTAGAGTTACAAGTAAACATATGTGTTGACAGATTCGTTGAAGAACAATGGCCCGATAATTCTGTTACCGGATACAGCACACCGTACACCAATTTTTAAATCGTCTAACAGCTTTTGCCGTATGCCATGGGGATTCTCTGTAGCCCAGTGTCTTGTGTTTTGTGAATTGACGTAACCCGACAGATGAAACCAAGCTTCATTCATCGAAAAAAGGAGGAACCCATCAAGATGCAAACCAGCGACATTTTCCAGCAACCAATTACACTGATGTGTACGCTTACCCTTGTCCGCTTCTTTTATTTGCTGAACGACACTCACTCGGTAATGTTTCATTTTTAAACCATAAAGGATGCGTTGACATGATCTGCAAGATATTCCGCATTGCTGTGATAATCGTCGCGTTGACTTGTAGGGACTTCTTTCAATGTGTGCCGTCACGTTTGCCACAAATTCAGTTGTACGAGCAGTCGGTGCCTTATTTCTCTTTGCATTAACAACACTGCCTGTCGAACGCCACTTTCTCACTAGATCCTGAATCGTTGATTTTGCAGGAATATTACTTTCAGGAAACTTTTCATGAAAAGTATCGTGAATAACTTTAGTGGATTCAGACCGCACATATACTCCAGCAATTAACGCACGTTTTCAATGGATAAGGCATGACATTGAAGTACACGGTTTATAACGACTACTTTCCGTATGAACTACTTACACGCTACTGCTGTTGGAAGGTGGCAAAGAAACTGACAAGCTAGTAATGCGTTCGCAGTCCGGTTCGGGCCGGTTTTATGTGCACCACTCTGTATAATACAGTATTTACTTTTATTAGTAAAGTTTATATTTCATCCAAGTTCATTCGAGTGGTAAGCTATTCCACCAAAGTCATTTTCAAACGTCGCATTAAGAGGAAGATGAAGATAGAGGACTAACACAGATACACTTTTGTTTAAGGCTATGAATGCGAATAGATGCACTTTTGGAATCACGAATGTCATCTATGTCCAAGTGAATTCTATATGAGCAAGGGATTGTGAAAACGCTAACAGATAACAAAAATGGTGAGCGAAAAGTATCGACACTCAAACTGTTTCTTGGGTGAGACTATTAATGATTCATGTAACAGGAGACTCTTTCTACATAACCATTGCTGCGTGAAACAGACATTATCCTTTTCTTAATTTTTACGTTAGGCGTCTCTTCTCCGTTTAAAAACGTTTTCTACTAAAACTATGGTTGACTTTGTAGTTATTCTAAAGATTTCTTTAGTATACGGATGTCTTTGTATAAACTATCTTTATCAATCTCTTCTTGAGTACCCACCACCTTTGATGCTTGCACATATTTTTCATGTGTAGGAGTTACTGTTCTTACATCCACGTAATCGAAAATCTTAAAATGAAAGTTTTTCTAGTCAGAGCACTTTTTAAGATAATCTTCGGCTCTTTGGTAGGCTATGAGAGTTTCATTCTTGAACTTATTTCTCTCAACCTCATTGAGTTTTAACAATTCTTGGTTAGCTTTTGATCCTAAGAAACAAGTATTCTTACATGATTCAGTATCCTCTATTAATGTGATCATAATATCATGTAATTCTACAGGATGTATGTATTCGAATACCAGAACTTTAATATGTTTCTGAAATAAATTTAATAAACTCTGTGCAAAATAAATGTAGCACTCTGACAATTCACTTTCTCCATCAGCAAACAAAGACCAAAGAAGCTTACTGCACTCATTCTCACCCTCTCGGCAGAAATATATTTTGGTCATTTTCCAAACAAACAAAAGACTTTCCACAGCTGGTAATAAAGTTGCCCACCTAACTAGAATATGGTGAAGCCCAGCATGATAATCTTGATTACAAAAAGCAAAGGAATATTTAAGCAACTCCTCTGTTTCAGCACTGATAGAAAATGCACAAAAAAACTTTACCACAAGATTTTCAATACTGAAAGATAATTTCGTTCAGTGTTGAGCTGCATTATGCAAGACATGGAAATTGCAGTTAGTTTAAGGATATTGAGGTTCAGATTTTGTAACTTCTGAAACACCAATCAGATGTGACCATAATCAAAAAATAAATTAATGATTTCAATGGAATTCTAAAACTACTGAAGCACTCATACTTCGGTACTGAACACTGAACAAGGGGCTGAAATATTGCACACATCAGTAAAAAACCGAACATTTGGCAACCCAGATTTTGCAGTGGTGAGAGGAAGGAAATAAATGAGAAATCCGGCTACCATGACAGGACAAAACTGGAAATCTTTGGACACTAATGAAGGCTGAAAATCAGTCATGCATTGATGCATCACCATCAATAGTGCTTCTGTAATGCAATTGACATTGATTCAATGCAGCGATTTCATATTCTCCGGTTTTAGTCTTCTAGTGATGATAGATTGGGCTGAAAACGACATTATGCAATATGAAATGATAATTAAATCAAAACCCTAAGCTGTCGACAGGCGTTGATATACATCAACGGGGACAGTTGAAAATGTGTGCCCCGACCGAGACTCGAACCCGGGATCTCCTGCTTACATGGCAGACGCTCTATCCATCTGAGCCACCGAGGGCACAGAGGATAGTGCGACTGCAGGGATTTATCCCTTGCATGCTCCCTGTGAGACCCACATTCCCAACTTAACGTCCACTCTACATTCGTAGTGCCCCTGCCCATTACCCTCATTACTCGCGGCAGAAAATATTACCGAGTCCCGTAAGAGTTCGGGCAATGCGTGTGTATCCAGCACAGAAGAAGAAGGTCAATGGTCGGTTAGCCTTAACTATGTATGAAGATAGTATCTGTTCTTTTGGACATGTCCGAAAGAACAGATACCATCTTCATACATTACGTAGTAGTTACACCTAAAAATAAAACGAAACGTACCTAGTTTTTGTTTGTTTGGAGCTACATGTGCGAAAACTTGGTACACAGTGATATCCTATCGCCATAGTGCTACAGCATGACGATCATCAATCTCACGGGTATTGAGCTGACTGGGTATGCAGTTTCTGTTCTGGAGAAGGTACTTAATTTTGCTCCCACTCCTAGGTTCACGCTGGTAGCGGACATTGTCAGTGCAGTTGAACAGGTTGCTGCGCGCCTATCACCTGAAGCAGCTGAAGAAGTACACCGGGAAACCTGAATGGCAGCTCACTCGCCAACCAGACACGAAGCGCCGCTTAAACCGCATGAGACGAGAAATTAAGGCAGCAGTCGAGCAACACCGGAACCAGGAATTGGCATACCTTGTGTCTACCCTCAATCCTGAGGATGGTAGTGCATGGAGGGTGGTAAAATCCTTCCTACGCTGGCGACAGCGAATACCACCCTACAGGTCGGGAACGACTACGCCAGCGATCCGGACGCGAAAGCCAGCGTTCTAGCTGACGCATTCGCAGCGAAATTCACACGGGTAGCCGACGTCGCCGGCGTGGAGCACACACGGCGAGTCCACGAGCAACTACCAACCTTCCGCGCCGCAACGGAGGAAGGCGACGTTGTCGAGCCGATAATGGAGGAAAACGTTGGTATGCAGCTTCACTCGCTGAACCCCAAGAAGGCTGGAGGCAGCGATGGCGTCACAGACCTCCTGCTGAAGAACCTTCCGCCGGGATTACACTGGCAACTTGCCGATGTTTTCAACGAGATCCTCCGATCAGGTGTCTACCCCTCTGCGTGGAAACACGCGGAGGTTGTGGCCATTCTGAAATCCGACAAGGACCCATATACGCGTCCGCCGTCTTTAAAAAATATAACGACTGTGTTAACAGAACAGGATTACAAGTCCAGCTGTCAAAAAATTAGAAACACAAAATATCTCTATCGATACAATTTATGAACAATTCGTATTCCTCGCTGTAGCGCGTAAGGTATTCTTTGAAATACTTTTGAATGCATTACGGGAACAGCAGTGATCAATGTCTTGTAAATAATTACTATTAAAAACAGTCTTGATCACGATTTATTTAACAAGGTGACCGGTTTGGACCACTACTGTGGTCATCTTCAGACCATTGAGTAGGAACCCCTTTCTGTTGGAGAATCACCAACAGAATTCTCCAACAGAAAGGGGTTCCTACTCAATGGTCTGAAAATGACCACAGTAGTGGTCGAAACCGGTCACCTTGTTAAATAAATCGTGATCAAGACTGTTTTTAATAGTAATTATTCTTTGAAATATCAGGTGGTCGCTGCTCAGCGACGATCTAAGAAATTTTTTACACAGATGGTTTTTTTGAACCTGCATGGTTAGATTATCGAATGTAAGTTTATTTAAGCTATCGAAACAGATACTAATATTACACTGCCTACGGAGTATCGCCTCAGTTGTGCGACTGGATTCGTGATTTCCTGTCAGAAAGGTCACAGTTCGTAGTAATAGACGGAAAGTCATCGAGTAAAACAGAAGTAATATCCGGCGTTCCCTAAGGAAGTGTTATAGGCCCCTTATTGTTCCTGATCTATATTAATGACATAGGAGACAATCTGAGTAGCCGTCTTAGATTGTTTGCAGATGATGCTGTCATTTACCGTCTTGTAAAGTCATCAGACGATCAAGTCGACTTGCAAAATGATTTAGATAAGATATCTGTATGGTGCGAAAAGTGACAATTGACCATGAATAAGGAAAAGTATGAAGTTACTCACATAAGTACTAAACGAAATCACCTAAATTTCGATTACGCTATAAGTCACACAAATCTGAAGGCCGTAAATTCAGCTAAATACTTAGCGATTACAATTACAAATAACCTAAATTGGAACCATCACATAGATAATATTGTGGGTACAGCAAACCAAAGTCTGCGATTCATTGGCAGAACACGTAGAATGCGCAACAGGTCTACTAAAGAGACTGCTTACACCACGCTTGTCCGCCCTATTCTGTACGGTGTGGGATCCGCATCAGGTGGGACTGACGGATGACATCGAAAAAGTACAAAGAAGGGCAGCTCGTTTTGTATTATCGCGAAATAGGGGAGATAGTGTCACAGACATAATACGTGAATTGGAGTGGCAATCATTAAAACAAAGGCGTTTTTCGTTGAGACGGGATCTTCTCATGAAATTTCAATCACCAGTTTTCTCCTCCTATTGCGGAAACATTCTGTCGGCACCCACCTACATAGAGAGAAATGATCATCACGATAAAATAAGAGAAATCAGGGCTCGCACAGAAAAATTTAAGTGCTCGTTTTTCCCACGTGTCGTTCGAGAGTGGAACGGTAGAGAGACAGCTTGAAGGTGGTTTATTGAACCCTCTGCCAGGCACTTTATTGTGAATAGCAGAGCAATCACGTAGATGTAGATGCAGATAAAATTATGAGTCATTTTAGTTGAAATAGTATCAGCACTTTGCTGCGAGCTAACTTTTACTTTACTTACAGGTTGCAGTAGGGGGCGCTACAGTGCACAAAGAACTGGAATTACTACTGCATTACAGGAATTATTTGATTTAATTTAATTGCAAAAATATAAAGTTTTATCTTCATTGAATTATCTTTATCACTTAAGACTCTCTCGGCATTTATTGTGCAAGGTTAGGACCCTGCTGATGGTTAATGAATCTGGATAATCAGCACTCAGAAAGTTTTCAGTTCAATTACGTAAACACTATAATGTTCAAGCACTTAAGTAATACGCTGGGAAGCTGTGAACATAGCTAACCAGGTAACTGGGTTCATCTTGCTTTGCGGCGAGCTGCTGGTAGTGCGACTTAGTATTTTTGCAAAGACCCTTACTAACAACAGGCTCTTCTTTAACAGCGAGTAATTTTCAATAATTTTTGAGCCACGCGTACTCTCCTTATATACCTTGCACTACGTCCAGAATCCTCGCTCAGGCGTCCGCAATGCCTTGCATGGATACAACACCATTTCGAAGACAGTCTACAACTCTACATCATGCGTTAGAGCACCGCCGCTTTACGTCCGTACCTCATCACACAAGACTAGCAACCGTTTCCTTCCACTGAAATGAAATGAAAGAATGGCATCATTGGCCGGGAGGCCCCTATTCGGGGACGGCCGTCAGTACAAGTCTTATTTCATTCGACACCACATAGGGCGACTTGCCCGCCGGTGATGAGAATGAAATGATGATGAGGACAACACAACACCCAGTCCCCGAGCAGAGAAAATCTCCAACCTGGCCGGGAATCGAACCCGGGTCCGAACGCATGGGAGGCAAGCACGTTGCCACGCAGCTAAGCAGGCGGAATTCCCTTCCGCTGTCTCTTAGCTACTGACTCAGGGCGCGCTCAAGCTCAACGGTACTGTTGTCAACGTAGAAACAGATTATTTGGATTCTATTCAATACAAAAGTCCCTGACTTTTCCAGCTTTTATACTACAAAGTTTTTAGAATATTATTTTTCGGCAGTATTATCATAATCATTTTACAAATTTTTAAGTTGTGAATACTGTCGGAATTAGTAAGGTACATATACAAGAAATTACCTTTAAAATTACAGAATTAACAAACGGAAAATCATGAGGCACTGTGTTGTATTATAAATCTTGTAAGCACAACATGGTCAAGAGTATTCTTGTTTTCGTCTATCGTCTCCCTTCGATCTTGCATATAATGAGAGACGCAAGCTTGCCACAAAGCGTCAAAAGCTGTTTCTTCCCCATTCGGAACAAGACAAAGTCAGACTGGCAGTAGCGACGGACCGCTGACTGGAAATGGGACAGAGCTGAGGGAATGGCTTTTACTCGGAGTGAGTCAGCTCGTGCTGTCGGAGAGTAGTCGGCACTGGAACAGGAGATGCACAGTCCGCTTATCTCAAACAGGTGGGTGCTGCTCGCTTTCATCTCTGCCGCGGCCCGTCCGGCGACGAAAGGAAGTGAACTTGTCGAGTAAACTCTTTCCCGAGCGGCGCGAGGCTGCCGACTGCAGCTGCGGTCTAGTGGTACTCAACTCACTCTGCCGATTGCGTCCCACGAAGCTGTTCCATTTTTCTCTTTTGGCAGGGAGATTTAGAACGGAGAAAATTCAGGTTTATCAGACGTGCTCATGGGCGGATCTACATCTACGTCCATACTCCGCAAGCCACCTGACGGTGTGTGGCGGAGGGTACCTTGAGTACTCTATCGGTTCTCCCTTCTATTCCAGTCTCGTATTGTTCGTATTGTCTGTGTGAGCTCTTATCTCTCTGATTTTATCCTCATTCTCTCTTCGCGAGATATACCTAGGAGGGAGCAATATACTGCTTGATTCCTCGGTGAAGGTATGTTCTCGAAACCAACAAAAGCCCGTACCGAGCTACTGAGCGTCTCTCTTGCAGTGTCTTCCACTGGAGTTTATTTATCATCTCCGTAACGCTTTCGCGATTACTAAATGATCCTGTAACGAAGCGCGCTGCTCTCCGTTGGATCTCCTCTATCTCTTCTATCAACCCTATCTGGTACGGATCCCACACCGGTGAGCAGTATTCAAGCAGTGGGCGAACAAGTGTACAGTAACCTACTTCCTTTGTTTTCGAACTGCATTTCCTTAGGATTCTTTCAATGAATCTCAGTCTGGCATCTGCTTTATCGACGATTAATATGGTCATTCCATTTTAAATCACTCCTAATGCCTACTCCAAGATAGTCTATGGAATTAACTGCTTCCAATTGCTGTCCTGCTATATTGAAGCTAAATGATAAAGGATCTTTCTTTCTATGTAGTCGCAGCACATTGCACTTGTCTACATTGAGATTCAATTGCCATTCCCTGCACCATGCGTCAATCCGTTGCAGATACTCCTGCATTTCAGTACAATGAGGGAGGGTTTAGTACCAAGAGGGACGGGATCATCTAAGCAAGATTTTGCTAATAGCATTTATACTTTATGTCCAGGATGGTGCTAAAGTCATGTCCTACAGGACAAATTCGGTATTAATGAAAATAGCTTTCGAAAATGTCAAACGGTGCAAGATGTCCGAACTCAAAGCAGTTAGCGTTCGTGGAGATGTAGCTCTTGCTCCATTCGCATCCACCATCTACATCATCATGATGTGGGTCTGTAACCATATATAAAAAATTTTTATTGCAGTTCTGACTGTTTATATTGAATTTTAAATAATAAATAAACCGCTGCACTCGAGAGAGACATGTTCTCAAAAACTACTGATTCCACTGGTAGTTCGTTGGGAGCACCATATCGGCAAAACAAACATCATCATCTCATAGTTTGGACGTTCCAGCTGGAAGGCGGATCATGAAAGGCACTCCAAAGATAATTTGGAAATAACTGCTTGTATCTGTGGCTGTGAAGAAGTGCACAGTGTCGATTGCTAAGGTACATACAGTAACGCAGTTCGGATTTCTAGTTGGGCCCAAAATGGTAGTGGATCGTATGGCCACGTACCGAATTCATAGCATTAGTTTTCATTGCAGGGTAATGAATCACGTCCGGAAAGAAAAGCATCTGGAAAGTGATCTGACAAGGGATCCTCCCCATCGCACCACCCTCAGATTTAGATAGAAGTTGGAACAGTGGATAGGCCTTGAAAAACTGAACACAGATCAATCGAGAAAACAGGAAGAAGTTGTGTGGAACTATGAAAAAAATAAACAAAGTATACAAACTGAGTAGTCCATGTGCAAGATAGGCAACATCAAGGACTGTGTCAGCTCAGGAGCGCCGTGGTCCCGTGGTTAGCGTGAGCAGCTGCAGAACGAGAGTGAAAAGTTTTATTTTTTATTTTGTCTGTCCTTCCTTCCGTCCGATGCGAGGTAACTGCACCGTAGTATGGGGACGCTACACCTAAACAAACATCGAAACACACGACGTCAGTCGACTACAGCGCACGGAAGAGAGAGTATTCCTGATAACGAAGCTCCCTGGCTGGCAGTTGACTGTTCGCTACTTTGGACGAGAGTGCATTAAATACGTGAGATGTATTCCGTGGGCAGTATGAATCCAGCAAATATAGCGGTCGCAAAAAACAGACACAAAACTTATTACAGTGAACAGAGACGTCAATGAACGAACGGACAGATCATAACTTTGCGAAAATAAAGAAAGTAAACTTTTTACTCGAGGAAAGACTTAAACCAAGGACCTCTCGTTCCGCAGCTGCTCACGCTAACCACGGGACCACGGCGCTCTTGAACTCACACAGTCCTTGATGTTGCCTACCTTGCGCATGGACTACTCAGTTTGTATATTTTGCTTATTTTTTTCATAGTTCCACACAACTTCTTCCTGTTTTCTCGATTGATCTGTGTTCAGTTTTTCAAGGCCTATCCACTGTGCCAGCTTATAACTAAATCTGAGAGGGGGGCGATGTGGAGGTTCCCTTGTGAGCAGCTGCCTGTCGGTAAGGAAGGCCAAGATACCTCCAGATGTCAGACGAAGGAATGGACCACATGAGAATAGGTGGGCGTCTGTGTCGTCCATACCACAGTGAACTCTTAGGGGTGCATCAGTGAGGCTGATGCGGTGCAAAAGATACTAGTTGACCTGTTTGCCACTGTCGGTGATCTACCAGGCGGATTGGAGATTGGTGTCGAGAAAGGCTGCTTACCTCGCTTTCCATATACAAAGCCATATGATCTGATGGTCTGGGGAAGCTTGTGTTCGATAAGATTGGCAGGGGGGGGGGGGGCGGGCGAGGGGGTCCGATGCACTTGTAATGTGTTTTGTACAGTCTTTTTCCGTAGTATTCGGGGAAGTGGTAAGGATTGGAGGATGTAACTTAATTCCAGAAAGAAATGGCGAGAGTGGTAAAAGAGGGGTGGACTGTCTGATAACATGACTGGAGCTGACATGGAGACCGGCGCATATCCATGTAAAAGCAGTCCAGTGAGGTTCGTCGGCAACGGCGTCGGATTTTCAGCATTCTCTGGCACGTGGAATAAGCCAATTCTATCATCCTCTCGTGGGAGGGCAACGGAGGCATATGACTGGAGCTGACATGGAGACCGGCGCATATTCATGTAAAAGCAGTCCAATGAGGCTCGTCGGCAACGGCGTCGGATTTTCAGCATTCTCTGGCACGTGGAATAAGCCAATTCTATCATGCTCTCGTGGGAGGGCAACGGAGGCATATTGAACTTTGAATAATATCCCGGAACAGACAAAGGATCCCATCGCCATCAACATACGACAAGCGAGGGTAATTGGGACTGGGAACACTTCTGCAAAGTGAAGGATACAAGACACCTGGTAGACATTCATGTATACCACGTACACTGTACAATGTGGACAGATCCAAACCGTTGATCAAAGAGGCTAGCCTTGATCGTTTGGAGGAGACGTCTGCTCTTTGTTGCCACCGAACGACGAATATTACTCATAAAATCAACGCCCCACAAGCAGAAGGCAGTGGCCAAGTGGCCACACTTAGAGGAGCGACACATCTCTCAGGCAGGCCTACTCCAATAAGCAGAATCTTTCATTTGGAGACGTTAAGGAAACCGTCGTTCCTGAGTGAGAGTGCCAGTAGGAGAACAGGCACACCCTGAAGTGATGCATCCAGGTTGCGCACGACTGAATCTACTACCCAGACCTTCTAGCAATTATGTCCCTTCGGACGATATCAGTGTTGCTATACGTAGGAACATTCTATCACTCTAACACGAACACTGGCCTTCTGCCAGTGGAAACCGAGTGCGATTATGCCCCTTCTCACAGCCTGGACGACTTCCTCTTGTCCATTTCGTCGCGAAGAGATATCTTAACGAGACTACATACTGGACGCTGTTTAACGCCTACTACATTTTCGCTGTTCGCACATTAAAGCTTCAGCATCAGGCATGATGTTAAAATTTATTACCTCTTTACTATTAACTCTGCTCGCAACACATTTTGCTGATAGGTCCACATATATCATTGTGCGTCACGTTATTGGATGTACAATCTAAGATAAAAAGACGACTCACCACAAATGAATTATACGAATGGAGCAGATATCGCCATATGTGATGTACATGCACAGACAAACGAGTGACTAAAAGTTCAGAAAATTGGATGATTTATTCAAGACAAAGAGCTTCACATATTGAGCAGATCAATAACATAGTGGTCCATCTCTAGCCCTTATGTAAGCAGTTATTCAGCTTGGCACTGATTGACAGTTGTTGGATGTCCTTCTGAGGTATGCCGTTCTGAAGTATATTCCGTCCAACTGGAGCATTAGATCGTCAAAATGCCCAGCTGGTTAGAGAGCCTTGCCCATAATGCTCCAAACAGCCTCAAATGGGGACACATCCAGTGACCTCGCTGGTCACAGTCTTGTTTGGCAAGCATGAAGACAAGCAGCAGAAACACACGCCATGTGCAAATGGGCATTATCTTGCTGAAATGTGAGCCCAAGATAGTTGCATGAGGGGAAACAAAAAGGGCATAGGATATCATCAAAATACAGCCATGACGTAGGGTTGAACCAGATGACAACCGAAAGGGTCTTGCTATGAAATGCAATGGTTCCATAGACCATCACTCCTGGTTGTTGGGAGTAGTAGGGCAAAGAGAGAACGAGAGCACCCTGGATAGTTGCCAAATTTACTCAAGACAGCAGATCCAAGACGGAATCAGTAGATGTAGCAACATTGCACTGATGACATCACTGGATGACATCATTTCCCTATGAAAACCTCCTCCCATCCCCCTCCCATCCCATCCTGTCTCCCCTCCACACTCACTTCCTGACAGCACTGCTCTGTCCCTCCTCCATCGTTTGGAAATTTGTGGGAAAAGTTCAGTTTATGCTGAGCTGTTGGTATAGAACATTTCTTGGGATATGCACTGTTATCCTGTTGGAAGAATTTTCATGAGTTCATACTGCCAGAAGTTGGCAGGAAAAAGAGCCCAGTTATTCAAAGATCCAGTGCACACCACATAGGTCGTGAAATATAGTATCCCAATACAAGTATCAAAAACCCTCACAATACATATCAAAAACAGAGTCTATAGATTGCACATCTTGCACCTTCCATTGGCATCAAATGTGTGCAGAATGCTGAGGGTGCATAACCCCCCTGTGTCTGCTTGCTCCGATGGCTGACCAATGACTGCGGCTTGTGCACTTGTGACTGCATGCACTTTGCGGTGATGACATGAATTAGTGCAGTGGCTGGCATGCAGACTGCTGGCACACACCATCTAGTGACCTCTGCGTTGACTACTAAAGCCTCATGCGGTCAATGTGGACCTGGCATGTCATCTTTGTTCTCAATTGTTTATTGACAGCTTACAGCAGATCATAATGCCTCAGGGGACTTGCACTAGCTGCTGCTTGTTTTGCTGTTGATAGGCAGCTCCAGGACATCCATGGAACATTGGCGCACTGACCATCTGAACTGGGGAAAAACATTGCATCTAAAATGTTACCAACATGTTTCCTGTCTTCACACAAATGCCATCAAGAGTATTTCCCAGAACGAAATGGGCGGCCCCCAGCTTGTCAAAACCTGCTGGAATATCTGCACACTTAAGTGCTATCGACCACTTGAAAAAACTGACAAAGAATGAAGTGCTCCCTGTCAAGCCACCTGCGAATTGTTAAACAATAATACCTTCTGTCTTTCCATCAATGGCCTCTGACTTGTAGAAACCTGTCTTCAAAAAAAGGCCACTTTCTGTCTTCACACACAATCAGATTCCTTGAGAGTGCTTCAGAGACATTCCTCAGCTTGTCTAGCATTCTATTCTTCTTGAAACAGATGAGCCTGCAGACCTCGGTTTCCCCTGGGATACTGTCCTGTAGAAACTATTGCTTCCCACCAGATTTGTCACTGACATCCAGAACTGGGGAAATACCAGGACATTTCACCAATATCTCTCCCATCTGGAAATTGGCGGAAAAGCTCAGTCTGTGCTGAGCTGTTGGTGTGAAAACAGTTGTGTGTGCAATGTGTTCAACTGATGATATGTTGGTGTCAGACAGACTATAATACTTGTAAGCATGCGACTGCGATCTGTGTTCATAGCTTCCTTCATGAGGATTGGAAAGAAACTAGCAACTTCACCACATGACTTCTTACCTACTTGCAGACAACACCATCACCTGCAGACATCCTACATCTAAAACAAATACGCAGCAAATGGCTGTACGTTGCACCAGTATTATCGATTACCCTTCTACCCCAATCTCATACACTGATTGACTAAAAAATTGTCCATATACTTCCGTATGTGTCCTAATCCACCCTTATGTTCCCAGGAGAAATACGTTATCTTTCCCAGGGAATTTTTCCGTGTCATGTTCGAAAGGAATGTGCCGTTCAATACGACGCTTTTGATTCGCAGATCAGACTTGTAACGTGAACAGTTGCGGATTCAAGTATTGTTTGACAGCGACTATGTAGTGCTGAGCTGTTGAATCGATGTTAACTGTTGACCAGTGGATATCATTTAACAACAAAGGGGTCCATGAGTGTTAATATCGTGATAGCAGCTGACAGTGACCTCAGTGGAAACTGAGAATGTATAGCGAGGTACGAAGGTGGGGATCGTTCAATTAGTGCAGGAGGAGCTGTATGGCAAACTGATGTATATAATGAGGGGCATTTGATGGCTAAGTACGACACATTCCGTCTCGGCATCCCCATCTTCAACAGTAGCAGTGTTAGTGCATCGACACTCATTTTACTTATGTTGCTACGTTAAAATTAACAGCCTAAGAGTCATCACAGGAAGTATTTCTATGGCATCAAAGTCCTGTGAACATGTATATAGTCTGAAGGAAGTAGTATGTGCTGCAGTGGTGCAAAAATAGATCTGTGGTATTGTTTTGCTTAAGATAGTTGGAGTATTGAGATGGAGATGAGGTTGTTCGTGATTTCAGTCAGTCAATCATTCTAAGAGCAACGAAAGTTCATTGCAAGATGGTATACGTACCCCAGCAGGTTCTGCATGCAATAAAGTGGAATTAAAAGCATCCAAAAAACAATTATTTTCGAAATACTGTCACATAGTTTCCAAGTGTCAGTCAATGCTATTCAAGTACAGTGATGCTGTTTCTGGTGCTCCCTGCCACCATTAACAAAAGTTCCATTAAAACTACAGTCATAACGCCATACAAGTGGATATAGTATGCATCTTAATTTCGAAGTGTAATTTGATTCGATGAAATGAAGATGTGTGCAACATAATTACCAAACATCTGTGGGGGCTATTTTAGTAAAGTGATGTTGTTTATGTGTGGCGCTCACTCCCACAGCTAAGAAATGTTCCATTAAAACTACAATCTTCCGTGTTATACATGCATACAGATTCCAACTACTTTCGAAATGTAATTTGCTAACAAAGAAGAAAGTACCCAGTAATCCTGTGGTGCGATGGAATGAGAGGCATGTAACATAGCTTCCAAGTAACTGTCAGGATTAATTAAGTACAGAACTTCTGTGTGAGATTCTCCCTTCCATCATTAACAAATGTTCCATTAAAACTATAGTCTTCCACCCCGTATACATCCCACATAGATTTTTGAAACGTACTTCTGTATCGCTGGCATTTAGTTAGGATCAGATTCAAACGTTCCATTTTCATAGTTATAAAACAGAGCTTAAAAACTAGGTTCTTTCTAGTGGGCGAAAACGTAATCATTTCTCACTAACGTTGTGTGGTCGCAAATATCCATTCTGATAAAAAAATTAGCGTTTTATCTGAATCCATCAGTTAGTAGTCATCTACCGAAGGCCATTGCAATAGTACAGGCTGATGGTCTATTTCAGCATCAACCAACTCTGCTTTGGATGGATTCTTATATTCCCGTTTCATCCATAACAATTTCTCTTAATATACCTCATGATCCTGACTATGGAATATGGTGCAATGTCTCTAGAGCGCATATGACATCATCCTTCCAGTAGACATAATGCGCACATATTACGAAACCAAGCATTTTCAACCCTCAGTGCCAATTACATCCGCTGTGCAGTGCTAAAGTAATATGATGCCTGGCTGTATGCAGCCCTCAGATTTTCTTTTTCTCCTTGCAATACAGAATCTTATCGCTACTAGCTTAGTGGAGTGCACATGTCGCAAAGCACGTGTAACCAGATCATACAGAACTCTGTAGCATAGATATCAATAACAGTACTCTGCTGTGAGACAAAATAATGTTTTTTAACCCGCCAGAAGAATGCATATATTGACAGAATGGTGATATTGTATGTCAACACCATACTTCGACACTAAAAAATCACTGTGCTTGAACACAGGTCACCAAGTTTTAATATCACAGTGTAATTATAGCTATCATATTCAGAGCAGACCTAAGTGTGATTGATATAGGGAAAAACAAGAAATGAATGCATTTTAACGATAATGCATTATTCTTCTCAATGTGTATTAACAAATTATAAAAATGCATCATAAAATAATAGTATCTCTTACATCATGGCCTTCATCAAAAATGCTCTTACAGTCTCTGTCATGTCTCTGACACACAGCACACAAGGAAAGCGTAGGTCCACATTTAATGCAAGCAGCAATATGCCTGCAGAGAAGGAGTAGATTGCCACTTCTTCCTGGAAGACGATTTTACACAGGTGAGAATAGTCAGAAGCTTACACAGTCGCATGGTGTTCTGATGCTGCTTTCAGAAGATTTGATGGAGATTTAATATTAGCTGAAACCTTTGCAGCAAGTTTTGCATCTCTCTTCTGACAAAAGTTATCCATCAACTGCTTACCCCTTACAAGAAGTCCAAACAAGCTCTTGGAAAACTGTTTTTCAGCCCACGGGTTATTCATTTCATCCCAATATTTCAACCTGCCACCGCAATGGAAACACACAGTTTCGTCTAGATCATCGGTATAGAAGAACCCAGCCTTACTTAGTTTGTATGGATGGACGTCACTTACTAGCTAAAGACAAAGTTTTGAAAGATGCCAGCAGGAACCAATAGCGCACAGTTGATCCAAGAACAACACAGTGCTGGACAACCTGAGGAATGTCTGAAGCATCCTCAAAGAACCCACTTGCGTATGAAGACAAGAAGTGCTGCTGCTTGACGATTTGCAGGTAGATTTTGTGTGAATACAGGTGTCTATAAGTCAGAGGCTGCCGACAGAACGTTTTGGTTCTTAACGATTTGCAGTTGGTTTGACAGGGAGTGCTTCGTTCTTTGTCAGTGTTTCAAGCAGTCGGCGACAGTTAAGTGTGCGGGTATTGCACCAAGTTTCGACAAGCTAGAAAAGCCGTCCATTTCATCCTGGGAAATACACGTGATGGCCTTTGTGAGAAGACAGGAAGCCCTTCATTATGTTTTAGATGCATTATTCCCCAGTTCATGCAGTTGATGTATGGGTGTTCCACAAATGTCTCAAAGCTGCCAATCAACAACAAATAAATCAAATAAACCACTGTTAGCAAAAGCCCCTGGGGTATTACGACCCACTGCAAGCTGCTGACAGAGCCATGAGAACAAAGAGGCTGTTCAGTGGTGTGCACATGCAGTGTGAGCGCAAGCCACCATACTAGTTCCTGTCGTTGCCGCTTGGTGTACCCACGTCCGAGCGTCAGCTACCAGCCACTGCAGCAAACAGATGGATAGGAGCTATGCATTTCTGGCACTCAGTGCCTGTTTGGTGCCCACAGAAAGTGCAAGGTGTGCAATCTTTAGACTCCATTAGCAGTACATTGGACAAGGTTTTTCGAGACCTGTGTTGGGGTACCGTATGGCATGATCTCTGTGGTGTGAATTGGACCTATGAGTAGCTGTGCTCTTCCTGTCGATTTCTGGTGGTATTGATAACTCATGAAAATTCTTCCATCAGGATAACATCTGCACATTCCAAAAAAATAACGACATAAAGAGATCCTCCCACACCATCAACTCAACACAGACTGACCTTTTCTCACCAATTCCCAGTTGAGGGAGGACAGGTGAGAGATTTGTGGAGGGATGGAGAGGATGGGAAGTGGGATGGGAGAGAGTTTCCCATGGGGTAAGATGTCATCATGCTACATTGCCACATCATCTACTGATGTCACATTGAATCGGTCATTTTGAACAAATCTGGCAACAATGCAGGATGTGCTCACTTTTTCTTTGCCCCACTACTTCCAACAACGAGGACTGATGGTCTAAGGCGTCATTTCTTTTCAAGTAAGAAGCTCTATGGTTATCGTCTTTGGCAGCCGTACAGCACTGTGGTATATTGATAACATTCTATGAGTGTTTTATTGCTGTTCATGGCAAACCATCTGCGGCTTACCTTTCAGCAAGATAATGCCCGCATGCACCTGGCTAGAGTTTCTAATGCTGGTGTTCATGCTTGGCAAACCATACTATATGGAACATTATGGGCAGGGCCCTCCAACCAGCTTGGGATTTTGACATTCTAACATGCCAGTTGGACCGAATTTGGCCCAATATCCCTCGGGAGAACATCGATTAACCCTATCCGTTAACGTGTAGCCGAATAACTGCTTCCTCTAATTACCAGAGGTGGACCAAAGTGTTATTGCCTTGCTCAATTCGTGAACCTCTTCCTCTTGAATAAATAATCCAATTTTTCTGAAATTTTAATCGTTTGATAGCCTGCACATGTAGAACACATCTACAGATTTGTGTTCCATTTGGATAATTCCTTCGTGGTCCGTCTTTTTTAACTTGTCTTAGAGTGTATTATACAAGGGAGTTCGATTATTAAGTGTTGGTGTGTGTTGGGGGGGGGGGGATACTGGTAGGAATCTAAACGGCATTGGCAGGTGTTTGAAACTATAATGAATAACGATAGTGAGCCTGAAATGCTAGTTAGAAAGCAACAAATATAGTGGAATCTATAATGAACAGTTATGACAACACTCCTAGTCTGTTGGGTAAAAGTTTCCAAGTCAACCTGTGTACACGATCGAAATTTAAATCTTCTTCGCCATGTTACTACAGCGAGTAAAGAGTAAAAGCGTTCTACATTGTGTGTTTTATCTGCTTAAAACTCGGATCACATTAAAGCTGCAGTTCTAGGCGCTAATGTCTGGAACCGCGCGACCACTACGGTCGCAGGCTCGAATCCTGTCTCGGGCATGGATGTGTGTGACGTCCTTAGGTTAGTTATGTTTAAGTAGTTCTAAGTTCTAGAGGACTGATGACCTCAGAAGTTAAACCCCAAAGTGCTCAGAGCCACTTGAACCATTTTTGAACATTAAAGCTTAAGGGCATAAAAGACTGACAATGGGTTGGAAAGTGGTGTACGTAAGTGGTTTGTTAGTGAGAGAAAAGTGGTGCGGGATCGCTGCTTGTTAACAGATGGCGATGGCTGAGAAGACAGTCCCTAATAAATAGTCTAGTTAAGATCATCTCCTCGCGATAAGATGCACGACAGGAAGACGCCCAAGCCATGGGGAATGGTTTAATCTCCCCCAGTTGCTTCCAACGGAGATACGATCAGTGTTCGTGCCAGTGTTTTGACGTTTTTTGCTGAGATAGTTCAAGGGAAAAGAATAGCTAAAAGCCCACGGCAACAGAACTGGCAACCTTGGCAGCAGCATCAGCAGTCTCATTCCCCAACATGCTGGTATGTCCGGGAATCCGTATGAAAGAGACACTGGTGCCAGCGTCAGTGAGGATTCCTGACTCCATTCTGCTACGAGCTGTGCCAGGTGCACATAGCAATGAAGCCCTGCAGAGTTCTGAGGAAATCAGACCACGCAACACATTTGGCGATTTCGGTTCGCCAGGTGTACAAAGGATAAACAGCAGTAGTAGTATAAAGCCGTTTGTGGTGCAATTTTGATATCAAATTGATACACGAGTTAATTAAACTGATCAGTCAATCACCCCCACCCCATCCACCCCGGCTCCCGACTACGCCCACCCCCGCCCTCCGATGACGTCACGTCTTTTTCTCAGCTATACGTGTGCCCGGCCCCATCCTCCCCCTACCCCTGCCCCCAACCAACCCTACTTGCGGGAATTTAGAATTTTGGCGAGAATTTCTAGTTTTGGCGGGAATTTAGAATTTTCGTGGGAATTTTTTGTCCCAGCGCTGTGCTGTCTTTCAATGTTAATACTCCTATTAGTCGTAACACGCTCATTTCCATTGTAGGCAGCTTCTGTTCGTGAGTCTTTTTTGATGCTCCTACTTCGCTGCCATACAATAGCGAATGTCTTAAAACGGTTATATAAATTTTGTCTTTGGTTTTTTGGGCATTTTTGCATCGCACAGAACCCCTGAAGGGACACTTTTTCCAACCAGGTGTTATTCCATGAGTTACGTGTGCTTCAGTTGATATTACTGTTCCCAGGTAGCTAACATTTTTAACTGTTGGAAGTGTGACGTTATCGATATTGATATCTGGGGTTATTTGACATTATGGTTGAAGTTGCGCAACATGAACTCAGTCTCTGTTCTACTGATGTATAAACCATTAGTTTCAAGTGCCTTCCCCCACTCCTCAAGGGTCTCTTCAATTTCCTCGCTGTTATCAGATACAATGTCTACATCATCAGCATAGAAGAGATTCCTCAGTAATGCTTTCTGTATCTTTATGGCCAGATAATTCATTACAACATTAAACAATAAGGCATTTACGGCGCTTTCTTGATAAACACCGAGATTAACATCAAATCTGTTTGATACGCGTATAGACCTATTAACACATGTTTGAACACTCTCGTACATGACCTTGAGAAATCGTGTATAGTATTCTGGGTCCTAATGTGCTTGTAGGGCTTGCCATATTATTGTGGTTGGTGCTCGATCAAAAGCATTTTCTAGATCTGTAAAGACCAACCAAAGATTTTGCTTGGTTTCCCAAAATTTCTCCATTACAACTCCTTTGAATGAATTGAGAAAATTTAGAGAAACAGCATCTGAAGGTGACCGCCGAACGACTGCGCATTAGCATGACTGTAATTGCTAAATGCGGATCATACTTTTAGCGTTGCTTATCCCTTAATGTTATACAGGGTGTTTCACAATTCCTTTTACAGGCTTCCGCAGGTCGTAGAGCGAAAGGCAAAGACCTGATAATGAAGCCTTGTCCACAAATGTGTAGTTTGGATACAAAATAAGTTTAAAGATCGGATCACTTTAAAATCTCCGATCCACAGCACGCACACATCGCACAATTCTGACCTCTATGCTCTACAAGAGTCCACGGCATGGGCAATGCTTCCAGTTCTCTTCTTAGTGAACAAGGACGTCTCTTGAAAGCCGTAGTGAACGTGCCAGTTTCTCGCAAGCATTGTTGTACTCAGACAAAAATGCAAAAATGGTACGTGACGTCATAATTACAGGAGGGAATACCGACGGCACCTCAGCTCGTGTGCGTATCGTGAAAGGGAGATTTGAAACTGATCCGATCTTCTGACTCATTTTATGCTCAAACAGTACACTTCTGGCCACGGGTTCCTTATCAGAATCTTATCTATAAGTAATAAGTACCCCTTACAACCCACAGAAGCCTGTGGTAGGAATTGTGAAACACCCTGTATAAAAACCGAAAGTCAGACAAAATACCTGTTACCACTGAATCATCCTGTCGTCTTCTACTAGCGCGAGGTGCTGGTAGGATCAGCTTCACAAAATATCTCTTTTCTGATTTCCTGAATCCAAAGAATGACTATACTTGCCTACGTTCGTTTGCCTTTAACAAGCACAAAACTCAAAATTTCTGATTAGTGGGCCAAATTTATTTAAATATTAATTAATTAAACTATAAAATGGCGCCGCCTCACAGATATTTAATGATTTAATAAAATACCAACCCATATATTCGATATACAGCAATCATGACAAATTTCATTGAAACATTTTAGGATAATTTGGGTTAAGTAGTGTGTAACCTTAGGAACTGATAACCTTAGCAGTTAAGTCCCATATGATTTCACACACACATTTTTTTTAAACTAATTTATTTTAAGGATCCCGACTAGGGAGCGGAATGGCTCTGTGAGATGTAATAGAAACGAATTTAGCAATAATTAATATTTATTTCCTCGTTAAAAGTGACACATACACAGACGTTAAGTTAAAACACTGTTACTGTTACTGGCGCGTGAATGTCGACAACCGGTACATTATACAACGCAACAACTGGACCGACACGTGTAGGGGCAAGTCTGCTAAATTACTGGTCACAGTTTATCAGAATCATACACACCATGTTCACACCGCTCACTCACACAACGAAAGATAGAATTTAGGAGAAATCTTCCCTACTCCACATGTATTCTGAAATTCCGTACACTCAGTAATTTTGTACATAATTTTACCAAACACGAGCACATCGACGCCGCAATGAAACTGAGGCTTTAGTTCGAAGACAAGGTTCAAACTCGCATCCGGCCATCCTGATTTAGGTTTTCCATGATTTCCCTAAATCGCTTCACGTAAATGCTGCGCTGGTTCCTTTGGAAAGGCACGGCCGACTTCATTCCCCATCCTTCCCTAACCCGATGGGACCGACGATTTCGCTTTTTGGCCCCCTCCCATAAATCAGCCAACCAACCAATCGAATACAAGACGTGTTTACGTCGAATTGGAGCCTCACGGGTTACAAATAATCGCACGTGGTGCAGCGGAGTACAGGCTAGTAAGTCCGTAGGAATGAAACACAAATTGGACGGTAAATAAAATGAAATTTAACACGAGCATTCCACAAAAAAATGGTTCAAATGGCTCTGAGAACTATGGGACTTGACATCTGAGGTCATCAGTCCCCTAGAACTTAGAACTACTTAAATCTAACTAACCTAAGGACATCACACACATCCATGCCCGAGGCAGGATTCGAACCTGCGACCGTAGCGGTCGCGCAGTTCCAGACTGTAGCGCCTAGAACCGCTCGGCCACCGCGGCCGGCAAGCATTCCACAAATCACACGACAGATTCATACATGATATACGAAACTAACTACAACTATACGTCACGTGACGACACCTCTTGTTCACGTCAAGCTGCAGCTGCACGAAAGATCTCATCGAATAAACTGAATACTAAACAAATTAATATTGTTCCCTGACGGGAATAATTGGTGCGGCACGATTATCATTGCCACACACCAGAGTGACCAGCGGAAACTCAAACAAAGATAACTCTTACTCACTTCAACTTAGCAACTAGAGATACTAATCAGAGCATCGTTACTCACCGGCGTCCTAGGGAAGAGTAAAAGCAAACTGCTCCGTCTCCGGGATCTATACAGCAACCAGAAGGAGTTCATAGAGCGTAAGCGGTTTCTACCTGTACTAACCTTACAATAGATACTGACCAGTGGCCACTAATGCCTCTCTGACTCGTCTTAGCCGTATTCAGAGCTCTACAAAAAGGTTGGCTAAACTGCTCTTAACATTCAAAGAAACTTCCTGACAACTAAGGAAACCTGAAGTGCATGCAGCAGAAAAACCACACACTCATGCTGACGACAGTGTGGACAGCAAATATATGACATGAATACATGATAGTGGTTTACACAGATACATACAGAACATAGTTATGAATTTGAAATTGAAAAAGGCATTCTCCTTTGGCGTTGAAATGCTACTGTAATATCAGGCACTCTCGTCCACCTTTCTCTCCAGGCATAGTCAAACCGAACATTTGAGTCGTTACGAAAAAACCGAAAGTTGCTTTCCAAGATCAATGGAACGGCTCACATGGTGACGTTTCACAATATTCTTCAGTATATTTCTTCAGCATGTAGCTAATTAAACTTCCATTGCGCAATTTAGCCTCTCTTAACCCATTAGCGCCGGAATTAATTTTTTCGTGGTTTTTTAAAAATATTTGCGTTATTATGTCTGTAAAAGGCATAAATTACACAACAGAGTTGTTTCGGCGAAAGTCATTACCGCTATTAGCGAGATATTTGATGTTGCCATATGGCAACGCTAGGCGCTTTCAGTACCTAAATTTATATGGATTACAACTTCAACTAAAATAAGTAGGTTATTGAAATTTCTTATTACATATACAAGTTTTGTTCAAATTTATTATTCAGTCTTCATCATACAATTGATACTTTATAACACAGTACAATTAATAATCAAAAATCAAGCCTTGAACTCAACATTATTTTAGATAAAATAGAATAAAACAGTCAATACACAATCCCACATTACACTTTGAACGCATTGTTCTCACAATAGATTTACAGTCCTTGTGTGCACACCTTTTCTTCTTCTTTCCTTATGTGTGCTGGACGAGGTGGTCAGTCTTATCAAACCTAATTGAATCTGATATGCGGCTGTCGGAACATGCCCTTGATGCAGATGGTCTCCCAGCTCGTTTTGGTAAAGCTTGGTGTCTTTGCAAGTACACTGTTGCTACTTCTCTCTTGAAATCAAGCTGAGAAATAGTTTGGTTTCTTGCTTTATCATACAAAATCCAACTGTTTAGTACGGCGACATCTAACATCCATGTAAAGAGACACCATACCATTTCTTGCTTCTTATTGCAATGCGATAGCATGCTAGATTCTGATCCATCTGATCAATACCTCCCATAAATGTATTATATTTGGCTACCAGTTTTGGCCTGGAATCATTATATTTCGCTTTTTTAGTTGCGAGAATCTCTTGGCTTGGCCAACTTCTTGTGCACCACATGAAGAAGAGATCATTGTGACAACTGAGTTGTCCAGCCACCGCACATACAATAATCCATCATTCTTCTCTACTCGGATCTGGGGGTTCAACAAACACATCACCTTTAATATCGTCATTATAAAGAACCTCCAGCGCCTCAGCAAGCGAGGAACCTCTTCTAAAGCAAAAAAGAGAAAATTCGTCCTTTTACTGAGTACAAGCGCCTAGCGTTGCCATATGGCAACACCGACGTTCAAATGGCCTAAATGAACGTAATTCATTTCACAGCAAGCAGTAACCTCCAAAGAATGTATATTTGAGTATTTAAGGCACAACCATACTAAAAAACCAAATTATATATCGTAAGTTACTGTGTAAAACATACTTACTCGAACTTATATTCCATTTTTCTTCGTCATTTAGCAAACAACGACTTCCAACACTGCTTACGCCGCAAAATTTAAATGTAGTGTTAAAACTGTTGCATTGTAGTGATCTTTACAATCTTGCGGAATGGAATCCAGTGCTGCCAACACTCTCGCTTCGTTGTGTCGTGGAATCAACGATTTTAAGAAAGTGTTACAAACGTTGCCATATGGCAACGCATGGCGCTAATGGCTTAAAGGAAATCAAGGAAAACTCAACCCTGGGTGGCCAGATGGGGATTTGATCCTCCGTCCACCGAATACTATGACCATTACCCAACCTTGCACAATGCTGCAGTAGCAGTATCTGGATTGATCAGAATACATACTCCACTTTCATCTCAGATAACCTGAAACGAATCTCTTCCAGTTTGTCTTCTGGGATTGCAAAAAAAGAACCATCGTGGCGTAAGTTCGCTTCAACCCATTTTGCACGGTCCACCTTATCTGATATTCGTTCGAAATGTGTTGTCAGTGATGTCTCAGAGTGCGCTTCATGTTTTCCGCTAAAGAAAATGGTTTCACCGAGTCGCTATAGCATCTCACTTCCATATTCATGTCGGTGTGCATCTGAACAATAGATATTCTCGTCAATGGATTAGGAGACCCTGTCCTACGCCCAGGGCCTTCGCCAAATGCACTTCCTATGAAGTTTTTCCTCTGTGGTTACACGGAATGTTTGGGGGGAGTGGGAAGTAAGGTCCTGGTGTAAAGTGAAAACGGACTGGCTGATATTGTCCTATTGCCTGCTTCAATGTACAACAGAGAGGAAGGATATCTAACAGACTGTGCACTTATAAAGGCGCATTTGCATGCCGAGCGTGAGTTTCCTCGGAAACGCGAAATATTAATTAAATAAATAATCAGTGACAAATAAATAAAGCCTATGGCACACAACTGCAGCGCTGTGTCGCTGATAAAACAAAAGCACAATTACGTTACTCTTATGTTTGATTAAGAAGGGAGAGCTCTGGTTGAAGTGGTGCGAGAAGCACGTATTTTTTTTTATTGTCTGGCACACCGCCATATTTCATGTTATAGAAGAATACTGCGAGTTGCAACCACACTAGGCACTCGATTCTGTAAAGAATTTATATTTATAAAAGTAAGTAGGATTATGAACTGTAGGCTTATTCATTGAATATATCTGATTTAACTAACTGTGTAACTTTTTTATGTTTAGTAGACAATCACCTCTGTACGACGTATTGGCATGGCTGGCAAATTATTGTAATATTGAGATTTAGATTATGAGTCCGCACCTACCGCAGCAGTCTTTGGAAACGATTTAATTAAGAAGTCCGATTATTCAGTTTTATTTCACGATCAACTACGAGTAACATTGCCTTTACGAAAAAGCCATTGTCAAGCGTCTGATACCGAATAATTAAACGTCCATGTTCCAGATAAGCAAATACAATTGCAATCACAATCACCATCATACAGATAGAATAATTAACAGATTTAAAATAACATTTTTTTTTTCAATTTATTTTATTTATTTTATATTGGCGACCGTGACAGGACTTGTTATTTTGTCATTTGTTACATTGTTCTCTTTGTTTCATGTAAAAAATCAACTTTCTGGACCTGGACGTCAATGTATGAGAGATAACAAAATCTGAAGATATTTTCCAATTCTGAAATTTTGCCGGAAGACGCAATGAAACTTCCAGCAAAATAAGGTAAGACGCAGCATCTTTGCATTGGTAGGCTTGACCAGACGTATAATTCAGTGTATTAGCTTTTCAGTAAATTCTGTAGTGTTTCTTTTCCGCATAACAGTTTCAGTGATAAATTTCATTCTCAGTACTTTTCCCTAAACAATAACGTATGCAACAATACCAATACACGAGTGTACAATATGGCCGACTTCTGTACGATATCATGTAACATGGCTAGCAGCCATTACCAATAATCTCAAATTCAGTTTATATTTTTAAATTAACAGACAGCCATTGTTGCTACGAGCGATTCATGCTCAACTACATTTTATTTTAAAATCAGTGTCAAAAATTTTCTTGAAACATATATCACGTGTGGCATGGTAATAACTAGAAAACAATACGCAAAAATGGAACAGCAAGGACGTACTATTCAGACGCAATCCGACTCGGACGTGAGACAAGTGTTAGAAAATGACTTTACGACAGCAACCGGTAGTGACGATTCATCAAACTTTGACGCAAGTGTTGACGAAAATTTTGACGATAGGCCGTCCACTACAAAAATTTCAAAATCTCAATCAGAGACCTTGCAAACGGTAAACATTGCCGACATGTTACAAATGCTAATGAAACAAAACGCCGAAAACATGGCAACCTTAAAGGCACAATTAGAGACACAAAATGAACAGTTAAAAACACAAAATGACGAAATCAAATCTGATCTCATAGCAATCAAGATAGGTAATGACACTTTATGTAAGCGTGTGGAACTTATAGACGCCACACTGACCAAACAGATGACCGAACTCAGTACTAAATTTTCCCAGCTCAATACGAGACAAGAAAAGACTACAACTGACGTAGCACTTTTACAGACACAAGTAAAAAACCTTAATGTCACGTGTGAAGTTCTTACTGAACAAATTCAAACATATCCTTCAGTACATGACAATCTTGAAAAACGAATTACTGACGTACAGAATAAATTTGACAGTGTTGAACAACACCTGACTGACATCTAACAATCAGATGCCACAGCTCATTTTCAAAATATTAATAAAGAATTTCATGATTGGGTTGAGAACAAAGACAAACATTTTGATAGATGCTTACGTGAAAATTTACCAACAATTGTGCACGACTCCGTAGCGCAATACATTACTAATAACAAACAGCTGATCAGTGACGCAGTACAATCCGTCACTGCACCCATGAGACAATTCACCGATCGACTACAGTCTGAATGTAACGAAAATATCAGTCAAAATGTACAGTTCATAAACCAATATACATTCGAGTATGATACACACATTCCGCACACGACAAATACACAAGAACAAAACACACCACGACTACAACACATACCACGATATGTGGAAACACAAACACAAGCTATTATCATGGTAAACCACAGCAACATTATCGTAATTACTCGCCAGCTGAACATACCAGTAATTACAGTGGAATAAATCCATATCACAATGCGAAGGAAGATGAAAGCTTAATGAAACACAGGCAATTTCAGATTTTTATCCCAGAAAAACGAACCATTCATCCGGTGATTTTTCTTAAATCTTTTAGTAACGCATTTCCACGCACTTGGAGTGACCGGAAAAAGATTTCATATATTGTCGGTTACATCCAAGGCGATGCAGCTGTCTGGGCATACAGTCAAGCTGACGTATGTACCACGTACAGTGAGTTTGAGCGTGCTTTTCTGAACAAATTCTGGTCGCAATCCGTCCAGGAGCGACTCAGAAGACAAATTTTAGAACCTGAAACTTTTAACAGTAAAAATGGTAACTTACGCAGATATTTTGAAAAATACTTGAACATGGGACATTTTTTAGACGAACCAGTCGCAACGCGTGATATACTCCGTGCGTTGAAGGCCAAATTGCCTTTCAACATTAAAGAAAAACTCCTACATATTCCGGATGACGATTCAGATTATTTTTTAACAGCTTTAGATTCGGTTGACATGTTACTTGAAGATCAGCGCTTCGCGCGGCAAAACAGCGGCCACAATGTTTACACTAGTGGTATGCAAAACATGCAGGCTTGCCAACACAATTCTGGCGCGCCCACAGTTGGATACGCGGTACAACAAAAACAGCAAACTCACATGCCGTCTCAGTACGGAAATCAAAATCAACACGCGTATTCCAATACAAACAATAGTTACAACAGTAATAACATTTCATGCGGCAATCCATACAAAAGGCACCGCGGTAATAACTACAACGGTAACAACGGATACAAAGGTAATAACAAAAACACAAACAGAAATAGAAATAATAATAACTACGAGCCAAGACAGCATCAAGGTTGGACTCGTAACGATCAGTACTTTCATTCAAACTCTGCTTTACCACAGCAGCCACCAGGACAAAATTGGAGCATACCTTACGACCGACAGGTAAGTTATAATGCGCAACAGCAACAACAACCGCAAAAGTTTGGAGATCATAATAGGCAATATCCGAATGTGAATATAATAGAAATGACACCTGATGCACAACCTCAATCTGTGTCAGTACCTAGTACAAATGATAATCCAACAAACTAGAAACAGTCACTACTTTGCCCCAGGTCGTGGCTGAAGAATTCTTG
Source organism: Schistocerca americana (assembly GCF_021461395.2). Classification (NCBI taxonomy): domain Eukaryota; kingdom Metazoa; phylum Arthropoda; class Insecta; order Orthoptera; family Acrididae; genus Schistocerca; species Schistocerca americana. Next base: position 177,232,905 of record NC_060120.1, read on the forward strand.
GGGGGGCGACTTCAATGTTAATCAGTTATTTGACACCACACTTGAACAACAGAATAATGATATGCCGAGTAATTCTAAACAAAAACTACTTGTTTTATTTATAAGATACAACCACAATAACAATATATCAGATGAACTTTTACAAGACAGTACACAATGTCGTTTAAACACAAATGAAATTGTTTTAGCATCTACTACTGGTGTAGTAGGTGGGATTCCAACTACTATTATCCTAGATACAGGTGCAGCTGTGAGCGTTTTGTCTTTTAATTTCTATAAAAAGATGTGTGAATTGGAACCTGTGCCTGAGTTTCCTGCCCAAAACTGTAAAATAACTACTGCACTAGGTAATAAGTCATGTAGGCTTACGAAGCAAGTTTTTGTAAACGTTAAAATAGGTAATGGAACCGTACAATGGCCATTCCTGGTTGTACAAAACCTTGTGACAAATTGCATATTAGGAATAGATATTATGAGCGAGAAGGACTGCATTATAGACTTCTCCAAAGGTAAATGTATTTTAAATGATAAAGGCAGTGTAATTATTATTGATTTGGACAGGAGAACTCTAAAGCATGACAAACACTGTACAGGGTACAAGGTTCAGTTAGTACTTGACAATGACATTCAAGACATGCAAACACACTCATCTGACACAGAGCTAATGGACTTGAAAACATTGCTTGATCATAAGATAAGTGAAGCTACAGCTCTCAGTGTACATGAACGTATAAAACTACAGGAAGTGTTATCCAAATATTTACAAGTTTTTACCAAACGATTAGGTGTTATCAACACGTATGTGTACAAGATTGAAGTTAAGCCTCACAAGATCTTCTACCATAAGACATATAACGTACCGTTATCTCAACGACCTGCTGTGTGGCAAGAATTGAAACAAATGTTAGACTGGAAGGTCATTGAACCATCCACCTCACCTTATTCTAGTCCTCTACTTGTCGTCAAAAAATCAAATGGAAGCATTAGGTTAGTGTTAGACGCACGAGCTATTAATGAAATAATTTTACCGGTTCACACAAAACCTGAAAATTTAGAAGAGCAATTACAGAAATTTCTAGATGCAAAATATTTTTCCACAATAGATCTCGCTAATTCGTTTTGGCAGGTGGGTATCACTCCTGATTCTCGGAAATATACTGCATTTATGTTCGGGGGGCGAACCTATCAGTTTTGTGTTCTACCCTTCGGACTGAATGTCAGCTCTGGGGTATTCATTACAGCCCTGGATACCGTGCTTGGCGACGATTTAGTTGAGACAGTCACACACTATGTAGATGATATACTGATAGCTACACAATCTTGGAATGAACACGTTGACACTCTTCAAAGAATTTTAGAAAAATTTGCACAAGCTGGAGTCACAGCCAACCTAAGAAAATCAAAATTTGGTTGCAGTGAGATAAAGTATTTAGGACATATCATTAATTCACAGGGCATACGTCCGGATCCCAGTAAATTAGATGCTATCAGAAACTTTCCTAGCCCTCGAGCTAAAAAGCAGTTAAAATCATTCCTTGGGCTATGTTCATTTTTCAGACGTTTTTTGCCACAACCACTTTTGAACAGTAAACATCTGCTAAATCTACTCAGAAAGAATCAAGTTTGGATCTGGTCGGAACAGTGCCAGAATGACTTTAATACAATTAAACATGCTTTAGTGAATGCTAACATATTGAGCCATCCAGATTTCAATTTAGATTTTTGTATGACTTGTGACGCTTCACGTACTGGCTTGGGCTGTTGCTTATTTCAAGTTGTAAAGAATAAAGAGGAGGAACAGATAAGAATTATTGGGTTTGCGAGTCGCACTCTAACTGAATGTGAGCGTACATACTCCACTACTGAGTTAGAAACACTTTCCATAGTCTGGGCATTCAAGAAATTCAATTATTATTTATTTGGAAAACATACAGTAATTTACACCGATCACCAGGCCCTGACATTTTTGTTAACTTGTAAACTTGTACATCCTAGACTATCACGATGGGCAGTTACACTTCAGAACTACTCTTTTGAAATTAAGTACATAAGGGGTAAGGACAACACCATTGCAGACAATTTGTCTAGACTTCCACAAGGTATGAATGATACCAACAGTGACTTAGAAAATATAAATGACTACAGGATTCTCTTAATGCAAGACAAGCAGTATCACCGATATTATATTGATATGTGCAGAAACATGGCTGAATTACAAAAATCTGATCCTCACTGGTATAAGATAATAACATTACTGGTAGAAAAACACAATCATCCTTTGACTAAGTATTACAAGTTACACAATGATGTGTTATTTTACCGCCGACATCCAAATGCTACTAACTGGTGTGTATGCATTCCCAAAGAGTCTGAACGTAATCTAATTTGGCACACACACTTAGTTTGGGGTCATTATGGGACGAAAAAGTGTTTGGCAAAGCTCAGTACATACTGTTATTTTAGCAATATGAGAAGAAAAATTTACAGGGAACTAAAAACATGTGTCATATGTCAAAAATCAAAACCTCAGAATTTATCCACAAAAACAGATTTACATTCTATTTTACCTAGTAAACCCCTGGAAATTCTGTGTACTGACATCAGTCGACCGCATCCAGCAAGCTCTGGAGGCGTCAAATATATCTTAGCTTTTTACGATATATTTTCTAAACATGTAAAACTTTATGCTTTAAAATCCGCCACTGCAAATGCTATAATACGAAGATTCTCAAGTGATTACCTGACGCACGTGGGAAAACCTAAAGCAATTCTATCAGATAATGCAGCATACTACTCTGGGTACAAATGGAGAAATTTCTTGAAGGACAATAACATTAAAAGTATATTTATTTCGAGGTTTAGTCCACAATGTAACGCGACTGAGAGACTTTTCCGAGAATTAAATCGATTCATGAGGACCTATATTTCATCAAAACATACTAATTGGGTGTCCTACCTAAGTCTTTTCGAAGACGTACGCAATAACTTAAATATTTACGATACGAATTACACACCTAACGAGATCATGTTCAATTGCAAACAGAACGATCAGTGGATAGAACCATTACCTAAGTTGTCAGACAAGGAAATCACACCTGAACAGAAAATAAAAGAAGTATTGACTACATTGACACATCACGCACAAATACGAAACAAACATCACAGAAACATAATAAAAAGAAAACAAAAATTCGAGGTAGGAATGCTTGTACTACTTCGTACTCATCATAAATCTGTAGCACTCAAACGACGCAACGCTAAGTGGCGTCTGCTATATGAAGGACCTTATATAATTGTTAACATACCGCATCCTGGTGCGTATCTGTTACAACATCCTAGAACTAACAAAACTATTGGGCTATACGCACACCGAGATCTTAGAGCATTTCATGCTGAATAATGTCAAAGTCATACCCATCAAAATATTGCTAAGCAACTCGAAAAACTCTGTTGTTACAACACAGATAATAAGTAGTATAGAAATTTTCATTTCAGCGGTTCCAGTGACGCAGTTGAAGACAGAAGAACTCTTCTTTCAGCGCGCGCCTCCACCTGAAAGACGGAATATTAAAGTAAAATTTATGATTACGTAGCAGTAGATGACATATTAATTTTTCACGGAACATTTGTTACTGAAGGTACCACTGACTTGGTGTGACACCTGACGAACTGACAGACGTCATCTGTGAAGCGATCTTTTACTTTGAGAAATAGATTAGACGCACATCTCTCAACACGAGAAGCATCTATCAGTAGTCAAGGCCACACAGACACTCTACACACACGCACAAAACGCGAGGAATCGAACATTTTCTCTCTCTTACTATTTTGAATATTTATTGAGTAGTGAAAACGCCTGGTCTTGCCTACTGATGTAATGAATGTTGTGTCTAACCTATCTTAATTTCAGATGACATCACAAAAAACATCGATAATATCCCAGCAAAACCGCTAAAGAGGATGTAAATATCTGCAATTTATGTAATCAAATGTGACACAATGTAATAACCTATAGCGATGTAATGATGATGTAAACATGTTTATGTGCAACTATATTATGTTTATGCTAAGAAAATATGTGACGTGTGTATGTATAATTACTTATTTTTTTAACTGATGTATAGTGTAACTGTTACTATGTAAAAATTTGAACAAAACGAGTGCCAAAAAGACATTGCATAGTGAACCACTGTTCACGGACATTAACGAACATTACTAACTCTGCAACTACGCGGAAACCTATGTGAAAGAAACTGTTAATGCCATTCATTATGCAGCGTATCTATGTGAACGCGATGAACGATTTCCTTGATTAATAACTACGAACATTTAGGTGAGCTATATTCAGCAAAAAACTGAAAATGTGAAGTGCATAATTCGTGCATCGTCTAGTGACATTACTACAGTACCCAACTTCAAGATGTTAACTGGATTAAATGGATACAAAGTGCCTGTCCAGAAAACAACACGACGGGTGGAAGAATTTTGGTTGGAACTTCAGGGAATGAAATGTTCTCGAAATGTGACGGACACTCTTACCTGGACTGTCCAAGGATCGACGCCAGCTATGTGCCGTCCGAGGTTCTGCAGCCAAGCTTCCACGGAATGTAAAAAGCGAACTGCACGTGGACCAATTACTCGACGGGTCACGTCTGATCTGTAATAAGCAATGCTTTTAGTCACAACGAACTGCATCACTACGACTATAATGGAAATGAGAAATGGACACGCTTATGTATTAATCACGTTGTTATACAACGATGTTACTGTGATCAAAAAACTTTACCACGACGATACTAACCTGTAAAAAATTATTGTACAGAGGATGAATATGAACTGTAATAACGACACGATGTGTATAGGTCAACGCACCTGAAAAATACGGACATTTTTCTTTGAAGTATTTCAAAACAATACTATGTAACTAAGAACATTCAACAATCTAAGTTGTATTGTGTTATAACAAATATTGTAAATTTAAAACTAAGTTACCTGTCATAGAATGTAGTTTTCATATGTAATCTTGGTTGAATATTTTCTTTGTGCAACGACTGAAAAACGCGCGCACACGAACAATATGATCTGCAATACTGTGCCGCGTGATCTAACTGTACGATATAACGGCAGTGCCGCAGTTACACAGACGCTTCTGCGCATGCGCGCACTCTATCTGCCAACATTAGAACTTTTACGGCGCACCCGCGTCATTCAAATTTTGTATATAATGTGTATAATGTGTAATGTAAGTCATGTAAATAGTTGTAGATAACTTAGATTTTCTTGTGCCTTTAGGTGAATTGCTCGCCTGCAGGTGTGTCCTTTCGCCTCGCAATTCAGGGGGCAATATAAAGGCACATTTGCATGCCGAGCGTGAGTTTCCTCGGAAACGCGAAATATTAATTAAATAAATAATCAGTGACAAATAAATAAAGCCTATGGCACACAACTGCAGCGCTGTGTCGCTGATAAAACAAAAGCACAATTACGTTACTCTTATGTTTGATTAAGAAATGGAGAGCTCTGGTAGAAGTGGTGCGAGAAGCACGTATTTTATTTTATTGTCTGGCACACCGCCATATTTCATGTTATAGAAGAATACTGCGAGTTGCAACCACACTAGGCACTCGATTCTGTAAAGAATTTATATTTATAAAAGTAAGTAGGATTATGAACTGTAGGCTTATTCATTGAATATATCTGATTTAACTAACTGTGTAACTTTCTTATGTTTAGTAGACAATCACCTCTGTATGACGTATTGGCATGGCTGGCAAATTATTGTAATATTGAGATTTAGATTATGAGTCCGCACCTACCGCAGCAGTCTTTGGAAACGATTTAATTAAGAAGTCCGATTATTCAGTTTTATTTCACGGTCAACTACGAGTAACATTGCCTTTACGAAAAAGCCATTGTCAAGCGTCTGATACCGAATAATTAAACGTCCACGTTCCAGATAAGCAAATACAATTGCAATCACAATCACCATCATACAGATAGAATAATTAACAGATTTAAAATAACATTTTTTTTTCAATTTATTTTATTTATTTTATACACTGATAGTGGTGATCGTCTCTTTGAACGCTTGCTAAGTGCTTAAACAGCACCACTGCTTACCACGCGTCACAAAACGCAGAGATCACCATCGGGGGCGCAGGGATACCGCCGTTGGACGCTCTAATCATGGGAAAACGTCACCAGGATATAGAGTCAAAGTATAAATTGGCACTCAAGCTACTAAAACACTGAACTCTAAACCATACCTCTTGGCAACAAATCACGGTTCAGCATTTGGGAGGGAGTGGGGGTTAGCTGTGGGGAATGTTTACATTGGATGAACTGACATCCCTCGTGAGACTGCTGTCATCTCTCACCAGCGATTAATACAGGAACCTATTATCTGATCACGTGCATCCATTTGTTTATGAGTAACATTTCATAGGGAACCCACACCCTCAGCAAAACAGTGCACCTCTCGACGTCTCCCGAAATGTGTCAAAATGATGTGAGCAGCGCCTTCCTAAATCCTAATGAACACCTGTAATCCATTGAACAATGCGTGCATGCTTTGGACCCATCCCTGCTCAATCCCCATGCATGTCAGTTCACTGGACAAGGATCAGGATCGCTTCACGTCACATGTGGTACGTATGTGTACACATTCCTGGGGAAGGGAGATGTTGTAGTGGATCGACTTGTTACTGGTGTTGGGTCTCTTTAGTCTGGTGGCGGCCCAAGGTGAATTCTAACACTGGTACTGAGCTGAGTGGGTCGGAGGACGTAATAGACAAAGTCATACTCCCACAATTTCCGTACTGAGGAGCGAAATTTGAATGTATTACAATTGCAATATTTCTGACTTTATAGTCAATCAAAGCAACCTATGTACTGTAGAAGGCAGCTAACATCATTAGAAAGAAGTATTGATCAGTGTATGCGACCAAGGAATGCTATACGTATCATTTTGCACACAGCGCCACATTTCTGTAGACTTTATTTAGCTGACGTGGCAGTGGTGGAACGATCCTATATTCTGATTGGCTACTGATTCAAATGGCTCTGAGCGCTGTGGGACTTAACTGCTGAGGTCATCAGTCCCCTAGAACTTAGAACTACTTAAACCTAACTAACCTAAAGACATCACACACATCCATGCCCGAGTGAGAATCCGAACCTGCGACCGTAGCGGTCGCGCGGTTCCAAACTGTAGCGCCTAGAACCGCTCGGCCACCGCGGCCGGGGATTGGCTATTGAGCTTGCTGCATGCGACCGAGTGAGGTGGCGCAGTGGTTAGCACAATAACTCGCATTCGGGAGGACGGCGGTTCGAACCAGCGTCCAGCCTTCTTGATTTAGGTCTCCCGTAATTTCCCTAGATCGCTTCAGACAAATGCTGGGATGGTTCCTTTGAAAGAGCACGGCCGATTTCCTTCCCCGTCCTTTCCTAACGCGAGTTTGTGCTCCGTCTCTAATGATCTCGTTGTCGACGGGACTTTAAACAGTAATCTCCTCCGTCTCCTTGCTGCATGCGCGACAAAACTTATATCTGAGTTTTTTGTTAAATAATTCCTTGAATAAGAGTTCTCAAAAGTATACTCATGCTCATAAATTAAGGATAATGCTGATACGTGGTGAAACAACGCTCTGGTGGGCGGTTTGTGGGTTTGAATCACCTCGGGGTATGACCATGCGGTGCATTTAACCTGAGGTCACGCACGGTGGCGCTGGCAGCAGTCCACATATGCAGAGGTGTGTTGGTGCTTGTCAGAGTACGGTGCAGCGAGTAAGTGTGCAGACGTTTTCAGACGTGCTAATGGCGACTGTGTGTTGAAAATGGCTCAAAGAACACATATTGATGACGTTATGACGGGAAGAATACTAGGGCGACTGGAGGCTGGTCACGCCACAAAGTGTGATCTAAAGATTATGGCAACGATTCCAGCAGACAGGAAACGTGTCCAGGCGCTACAGTCCGGGACGTTCACAGTGTACAACACCACAAGAAGACCAATATCTCACCATCAGTGCCCGCAGACGGACACGGAGTACTGCTTATAGTCTTGTTCGGGACCTTACAGCAGCCACTGGAACAGTTGTCTCCAGACACACAGTCTACAGACGACAGAACAGACATGGTTTATTCGCCCGGAGACCTGCAAGGTGCATTCCACTCACCCCTGGTCGCAGGAGAGCTCGTAAAGTCTGGTGTCAAGAACACAGTACATGGTCATTGGAGCAGTGGTCCCTGGTTATGTTCATGGACGAGTCCTGGTATAGTCCGAACAATGATTCTCGCCGGGTTTTCATCTGGTGTGAACCAGGAACCAGATACCAACCCCTTAATGTCCTTGAAAGGGACCTGTATGGAGGTCATGGTTTGATGGTGTGGGGCGGGATTATGATCGGTGCGCGTACACCCCTGCATGTCTTTGACAGAGGAACTGTAACAGGTCAGGTGTATCGGGACGTCATTTTGCACCAGTATGTCTGCTTTTTCAGGGGTGCAGGGGGTCCCACCTTCCTCATGATGGATGATAACGCACGGCCCCACCGAGCTGCCATCGTGGAGGAATACCTCGAAACAGAAGATATCAGGCAAATGGGGTGGCCTGCCTGTTCTCCAGACCGAAACCCTATTCAGCACATCTGGGATGCTCTCGGTCGACGTATCGCTGCACGTCTTCAAACCCCTACGACACTTCAGGAGCTCCGACAGGCACTGGTGCAAGAATGGGATGGTATACCCCAGCAGCTGCTCGACCACCTGATCCAGAGTATGCCAACATGTTGTGCGGCCTGTGGACGTGTGCATGGTGATCATATCCCATATTGATGTCGGGGTACATGCGCAGGAAACAGTGGCGTTTGGTAGCACATGTGTTTCGGGACGATTTTCTCAACTTATCACCAATACCGTGGACTTACAGATCTGTGTCGTGTATGTTCCCTACGTGCCTATGCTATTAGCGCCAGTTTTGTGTAGTGCCACGTTGTGTGGAGCCACATTCTGCAATTATCCTTAATTTATGAGCATGAGTGTATAAATGGTTCCTCGTCAACGTACTAATGAAAATAATTTGACAATAACACCTGAAAAATAAGAAATGTTACGAACAGCCTGAATCACTTTCTTGCAGTGTCGCCTAGTTATGAACGAGAGTGATCCGCCAGGCTGTGAAGAAGTTACAGTCTTGCCGGCGGTCAGTGAATCTGTGTCTTGGCACACTAGGTGATCAGAGTTCAAGTTGCCGGCAGCCAGTAAAGATGGAATTCATGCCATGAATCTGGAAGCAGTGGAGACCAATTACCTCTTCTGTAAGTTTCATCTATTGTTGATTTGTATATGAAAAGTGTATTAATTACTTGTGTGGATTATTTTGCCTTTGATTTGTAGATCACCTATCGACGAGAGCACACTGCATTGGGACCGACAGTAATGCCTTTCCGGCCGATGTGACGGAGCGGTTCTAGGCGCTACAGTCTGGAATGTGTGTCAGGTAATTATTCTCTTTATTGAAAAATGTAATTCAACAAATTATTACAGCTCGTACAATAACAGAAAACAAACAGAATTAATTGTGTACATTGCGCAACAGTTTTGTATTTCCCCTACAAATGTCACCACTGTGCTCACGATACTGACTACAGGTGTACTGAATCTGCAGTACGTTTGGGAATCGCAGTTAGATCTTATCACATGGGAAAAAAACGCGAAGTTCTGTAATTTGTACTTGGTGTCTCCAAAGGTCCTAGGTTCGATACGTGTTTGGTCCTAGAATTTGTGTTTCGGTCACTTAACACGCCTTTTACCTCTGACAATAATTTGTACATTTGAAAAATGCCATGTTGTACTGTTACTTGGTGTCCTTATTAAACTGTTATTTCCCCTATAATTCTCTGCGTAAATAAGCTCCAAAGTCATACCACCCACAGAAGGATTTGACAAGTAAAGAACTTTGTGTTCAATCCAGCAATCAGGAATACAACAGTTTTGTTTAACATCAGCTGCGCTAGGTATGAACATGACGAAGCTAATCCTTTTTCTCCTTTGCACTTTGAACCATAAAGTACCAAAATAGTAAACTGCTACTGATACTTCTAAGTCCCACGTAAACCAATATGTACTTTACAAATATTTCCATTCAGGGCCTAGTGTTGCGGCTCAGTTTTTAAAGTTATTCCTGATGGAAATACTTTGTTTGAAGCTTCATTGATAAAGTACGACATAATCACATTGAAGTACACGAGGAGCCAATGTTTAAAATTTGTGGAATTCAAATAGTCTTCGGCCGAAATTTTTTTAAATTTATTTTATGACCAGTTTGGAAGTATGAGATGATCATAAGATACGTCTGTCTTCCTAAACTAGTAAACAAAATATAAAAAACTCGTAGCCAATTAGGCGTCTTTTGATGGTGCCTATCTTGGCCACAAGTTTTTTACATTTAACACGTTTCTTGTAGTGACCATTTTCGCAGCAGCTGTATATACACTCCTGGAAATGGAAAAAAGAACACATTGACACCGGTGTGTCAGACCCACCATACTTGCTCCGGACACTGCGAGAGGGCTGTACAAGCAATCATCACACGCACGGCACAGCGGACACACCAGGAACCGCGGTGTTGGCCGTCGAATGGCGCTAGCTGCGCAGCATTTGTGCACCGCCGCCGTCAGTGTCAGCCAGTTTGCCGTGGCATACGGAGCTCCATCGCAGTCTTTAACACTGGTAGCATGCCGCGACAGCGTGGACGTGAACCGTATGTGCAGTTGACGGACTTTGAGCGAGGGCGTATAGTGGGCATGCGGGAGGCCGGGTGGACGTACCACCGAATTGCTCAACACGTGGGGCGTGAGGTCTCCACAGTACATCGATGTTGTCGCCAGTGGTCGGCGGAAGGTGCACGTGCCCGTCGACCTGGGACCGGACCGCAGCGACGCACGGATGCACGCCAAGACCGTAGGATCCTACGCAGTGCCGTAGGGGACCGCACCGCCACTTCCCAGCAAATTAGGGACACTGTTGCTCCTGGGGTATCGGCGAGGACCATTCGCAACCGTCTCCATGAAGCTGGGCTAAGGTCCCGCACACCGTTAGGCCGTCTTCCGCTCACGCCCCAACATCGTGCAGCCCGCCTCCAGTCGTGTCGCGACAGGCGTGAATGGAGGGACGAATGGAGACGTGTCGTCTTCAGCGATGAGAGTCGCTTCTGCCTTGGTGCCAATGATGGTCGTATGCGTGTTTGGCGCCGTGCAGGTGAGCGCCACAATCAGGACTGCATACGACCGAGGCACACAGGGCCAACAGCCGGCATCATGGTGTGGGGAGCGATCTCCTACACTGGCCGTACACCACTGGTGATCGTCGAGGGGACACTGAATAGTGCACGGTACATCCAAACCGTCATCGAACCCATCGTTCTACCATTCCTAGACTGGCAAGGAAACGTGTTGACCCAACAGGACAATGCACGTCCGCATGTATCCCGTGCCACCCAACGTGCTCTAGAAGGTGTAAGTCAACTACCCTGGCCAGCAAGATCTCCGGATCTGTCCCCCATTGAGCATGTTTGGGACTGGACGAAGCGTCGTCTCACGCGGTCTGCACGTCCAGCACGAACGCTGGTCCAACTGAGGCGCCAGGTGGAAATGGCATGGCAAGCCGTTCCACAGGACTACATCCAGCATCTCTACGATCGTCTCCATGGGAGAATAGCAGCCTGCATTGCTGCGAAAGGTGGATATACACTGTACTAGTGCCGACATTGTGCATGCTCTGTTGCCTGTGTCTATGTGCCTGTGGTTCTGTCAGTGTGATCATGTGATGTATCTGACCCCAGGAATGTGTCAATAAAGTTTCCCCTTCCTGGGACAATGAATTCACGGTGTTCTTATTTCAATTTCCAGGAGTGTAAATTGCAGTTGTTACAAAGAAACTGCCTTTTGCATGCTGCACATCGAACTTTTTATTTTATTTATGCACCCTGACGCGTTTCGTCTTTCTTACAGGGCATCTTCAGTGGGTATCCTGAAATATTACATGATTTGTCCTTTTTAACCATAGGTTATGGTTTCACATCTAGGTTATAGATTTAAAAACAGTTCCTTAACGTTTTTTTACGAAATGGAAAGGTACTTACAGGTAACTTCTAATTCACTGCATCCAAGCAAAACTGCTTTTTCGCGTATGGCAACCAGGTGGACATCTTACAGTTCACTTTCAGTTCACTGTTTTCGTTACACATCACTGTAACTGCCATCTTTTTATTATAGAGATTCATTTGTTTTTCTGTTACCAACCGTTTTGTGAATGTGTGTGTGTGTGTGTGTGTGTGTGTGTGTGTGTGATCATACAATAGACAGAAATACCAACAAATGATTACACATCTGATTCCTCTCATAAGTATATACAGGAAAATATGGTAATAATAATATCATTTTCTTAAAAAAGAAAGAAATCTCTTTCCTTCTGTAATACACACACACACACACACACACACGCACACACACACACACACACACACACATTTACAAAACAGTTGGTAACAGAAAAACAAATGAATCTCTATATTAAAAAGATGGCAGTTACAGTGATGTGTAACGAAAACAGTGAACTGAAAGTGAACTGTAAGATGTCCACCTGGTTGCCATACGCGAAAAAGCAGTTTTGCTTAGATGCAGTGAATTAGAAGTTACCTGTAAGTACCTTTCCATTTCGTAAAAAACGTTAAGGAACTGTTTTTAAATCTGTAACCTAGATGTGAAACCATAACCTATGGTTAAAAAGGACAAATCATGTAATACTTCAGGAGACCCACTGAAGATGCCCTGTAAGAAAGACGAAACGCGTCAGGGTGCATAAATAAAAACAAAAAGTTCGATGTGCAGCATGCAAAGGCATTTTCTTTGAAACAACTGCAGTTTTTACATTTAGTTTACTAGTTTAGGTAGACACACGCATTTTGTGATCTCATACATCGAAACAGGACATAAAATAAGCGAAAATAAATTTTCTATTAAATACTGTTTTGAATGTCACAAATTTTGAACCATGATTATTCAGTTATATTGCCGTTTATTATATGCACTTAACCAAAGACGCTTACGGCAAGAGGTATAGCTTCTGTATTTGAAATCATAATATCAAATTTCGGATATCTTGAATGAAACGAAATATTAAATTATTTCACGTAGTTGAATGTTGTGGACATAGCTTGTTGTGCCAACAGTAATTCAGAGAAAAAGCTGTAGAAAAGCGAATGCGGAAAACTTTGAGCGCTGAAAGAGTGTTCATCAGACGTGTCTTTGTGTGTGTGCGGAGTGTGGGCACGGGTGATGGCGTTGGCGCTATGAGGATGGAGGGCGTGGCCGCAGCCCATTGTGTGTGACGGTCGTTACACGAAACGAGGGCAAAACCGACGCTGCGAAAGCGGATATGCTAATGACACTGTAACAGGCAAGGCGGATGACTCAAAGGGGAACAGTTGAAAACAAAGACCGGGCACAGCGTTCTGCTTGTCCACATCAGTATCTGCGTAGTCAGCGCGTCTTGCTGTCGTGAGGAGGACCCGGGTTCATTTACCTGCCAGGGTTTTTTCTCTTTCGAAGGACTGCAAAGGGGCTCGTTGAAGAGCTACTTCAGTGAGAAGTAGCAGCTCCAACGTTTGGAAAGCCGACAACAGCGGGGAGAGCGGTTTTCTGACTCCTCGATATCACATCAACATGACGCCACATGGCAGAGGTTGAAGCGGCGGTCGGTCGGCTCGCGCTGTACTGTGGGCCTGATCGCGGTGCTGTAACATACTGCTTACAATCACCAGTAGACATTGTATTACCTATGAACGTAACATTTGCAGTCTGCAAGCCACCCGACTCGTACAGGAGGTATGTCAGTCAGTTGGCATAACTCATGGGTGATACGGGAACTGAAACTGAGGCTTGCAAAACATAAGCATAATACTGAATTCCGCGATCCAGTGTTCCTTTAGTAAGAAAGAAACATAAGTACTGCAAAAATGAAATAAGGATGTTAGTGGTGTTGAAAAACAGATAAAATCACTACAATTGAAAAGTGCTCCAGAGCCTGATTCCCTGTCAGAGTCTACACTGAATTTACAACTTAGTCACTTTCCATTTTAATCACGTATATTGCAGAGTCGAGGGGCATGAAAGAGAAGCATTGGTTGAGAGGGAAGTGAGACAGGGCTGTAGCTCATCCCAGATGTTATTCAATCCGTATACTGACCAAGCAGTAAAGGAAACAAAAGAAAAATGTAGAGTAGGAATTGAAATCCACGAAGAAGAAACAAAAACTTTGAGGTTTGCCGACGACTTTATAATTCTGTCAGAGACAGCAAAGGACCTGGAAGAGTGGAATGAACTGTCTTGAAAGGAGGATATAACAGGGACCTCAACAAAAGCAAAACGAGGATAACAGAATGCAGTCGAATTAAATCAGATGACGCTGAGGAAATTAGATTAGGAAATGAGGCACTTAAAATAGTAGATGAGGTTTGCTGTTTGTGGAGCAAAATAACTGATGACGGTCGAAGTAGAGAGGATATAAAATATAGACTGGCTATGGCAGGGAAAGCGTTTCTGAAGAAGAGAAAATTGTTAACTTCGAATATAGATTTAAGTGTCAGGAAGTCTTTTCTGAAAGTATTTGTATGGAGTGTAGCCGTTTATGGAAGTGAAATATGGACGATAAATAGTTTAGACAAAAAGAAAATAGAAGATTTCGAAATGTGGTGCTACAGAAGAATGCTGAAGATTAGATGGGTGAATCACGTAACTAACGAGGAGGTACTGAACAGACCTGGGGAGACGAATTTTTGGCACAACTTGACTAGAAGAAGGGATCGGTTGGTAGAACACATTTTTAGGCATCAAGGGATCGCCAATTTAGTATTAGAGGGATGTGTGGACGATAAAAATCGTAGAGGGAGGCCAAGAGATGAATACACTAAACAGATTCAGAAGGATGTAGGTTGCAGTAGTTGCTCGAAGATGAAGAAGCTTGCACAGGATAGAGTAGCACTGAGGGCCGCAAGACCACAGCAACACAATACATTCTAGATCCCTTAAATAAGGAACTCTGCGCAGTGATTGAAAGAAATCACAAGCTACACTCGTCTACTAGAAGTTTAGTTGACGTGATCCACAAAACTACCGTCCTACGTCATTGAAGTCCATCTGCTGTAGAATTCTAAAGTACAGTCCGAGCTCAAACAGAATGAGGTAACTTGACGAAATGACCCCCTCCATGCAAACCAGCACGAGTTCCAAAACCACATATAATGCGAAGCCAAACTTGCGAAATTCTCACATGACATACTGAAAGCCATGAAACAATACAATCAGCTGAACGCAATATTCCTTGACTTCCGAAAAGCATTTTATTCGATATCGAATATAAGCAAAAGTTCGACTACACGGGGTGTCAAACAAAATTTGTAGCCAGATCTGAGGATTTCTTGGTAGGGAGGATGCAACATTCTATCCTGGATGTAAAATCAACGACAAGATTAGAAGTAACTTGAGACGTACCCCAGAGAAATGTGTTGAAACCTTATTGTTCATTTTGTATATGAATGATCTTTTACGAGGTGCATTCTAGTTCTAAGGCCTCCGATTTTTTTTGTAATTAACTACTCACCCGAAATCGATGAAACTGGCGTTACTTCTCGACGTAATCGCCCTGCAGATGTACACATTTTTCACAACGCTGACGCCACGATTCCATGGAGGAGTCTGTTTTGACCACTGGAAAATCGCTGAGGCAATAGCAGCACGGCTGGTGAATGTGCGGCCACGGAGAGTGTCTTTCATTGTTGGAAAAAGCCAAAAGTCACTAGGAACCAGGTCAGATGAGTAGGGAGCATGAGGAATCACTTCAAAGTTGTTATCACGAAGAAACTGTTGCGTAACGTTAGCTCGAAGTGCGGGTGCGTTGTCTTGGTGAAACAGCACACGCGCAGCCCATCCCGGACGTTTTTGTGTCAGTGCAGGAAGGAATTTGTTCTTCAAAACATTTTTGTAGGATGCACCTGTTACTGTAGTGCCCTTTGGAACGCAATGGGTAAGGATTACGCCCTCGCTGTCCCAGAACATGGACACCATCATTTTTTCAGCACTGGCGGTTACCCGAAATTTTTTTGGTGGCGGTGAATCTGTGTGCTTCCATTGAGCTGACTGGCGCTTTGTTTCTGGATTGAAAAATGGCATCCACGTCTCATCCATTGTCATAACCGACGAAAAGAAAGTCCCATTCATGCTGTCGTTGCGCGTCAACATTGCTTGGCAACATGCCACATGGGCAGCCATTCGTGGCACCCACCTGGATGACACTTTTCGCGTTTTCAGGTCGTCATGCAGGATTGTGTGCACAGAACCCACGGAAATGCCAACTCTGGAGGCGATCTGTTCAACAGTCATTCGGCGATCCCCCAAAACAATTCTCTCCACTTTCTCGATCATGTCGTCAGACCGGCTTGTGCGAGCCTGAGGTTGTTTCAGTTTGTTGTCACACGATATTCTGCCTTCATTAAACTGTCGCACCCACGAACGCAGCCCGCATCTCGTGGTCGTGCGGTAGCATTCTCGCTTCCCACGCCCGGGTTCCCGGGTTCGATTACTGGCGGGGTCAGGGATTTTCTCTGCCTCGTGATGGCTGGGTGTTGTGTGCTGTCTTTAGGTTAGTTAGGTTTAAGTAGTTCTAAGTTCTAGGGGACTTATGACCACAGCAGTTGAGTCCCATAGTGCTCAGAGCCATTTTTGAACCCACGAACGCACTTTCGACACATCCATAGCTCCATCACCACATGTCTCCTTCAACTGTCGATGAATTTCAATTGGTTTTACACCACGCAATTCAGAAAGCGAATGATTGCACGCTGTTATAGTAAGGAAAACGTCGCTGGCGGTAAAATACCATCTGCCGTACGGTGCTGCCATCTCTGGGACGTATTGACAATGAGCGCGGCCTCATTTTAAAACAATGCGCATGTTTCTATCTCTTTCCAGTCCGGAGAAAAAAATCGGAGGCCTTAGAACTTGAATGCACCTCGTAGACAAAATTAATAGTAACCTCAGAGTTTTCGTAGATGCTGCAGTTTTCTACGATAAAGTACTTTCTGAAAAAAGCTGCAGAAATGTTTGTCTCATCATAACAAGATTTTAGAGTGGTACAAGAAATGGTAACTTTCTTTAAATATAAAACTATTCATCACTTAACGCGCGTAAACGTAGTACTGCGTGACTACAGTAAAAATGAGTCACAACTGCACTCAGTCCACCTCCCCAGCCCCCGTGCCACTGCATCTAACTTATCCACCCTGGACCAATTGGTTTCAACTTATTTCGAGAACAAGATAAGTGCCATCATCCGATTTCCCAGGAACTTCACCCAGTGGAAGAGGAGTCAAAATAAGTGAACATGTGTTCCGGCTTATCCGTAGATATTCGACTGTTTCTGAAAATACGACGTTCAAAATTTTAGAGGTATTTTCATTATAAAAAGTTGATGTATTTAGCTTTAAAGAGTTTTTTGCCTTTATCTTTAATTTTGTATTTTCTTTATTGGTCTCAAAATTTTATTCATCTTACTTTATGTGCCTTTTACCTCGCAATATTCTTAGAGTAACTGGTGCCGGCCGCGGTGGTCTAGCGGTTCTAGGCGCTCAGTCCGGAACCGCGAGACTGCTACGGTCGCAGGTTCGAATCCTGCCTCGGGCATGGATGTGTGTGATGTCCTTAGGTTAGTTAGGTTTAAGTGGTTCTAAGTTCTAGGGGACTGATGACCACAGATGTTAAGTCCCATAGTGCTCAGAGCCATTTGAACCATAGAGTAACTGGTGGCACGTTGGTTAGTGTCGCAGCTTATTAATTTTGCGCCCCGTGTTCGAAACTCGATTATCGTTTTATTCATTTTATTTTATTTTTATTGTTCTGATTTATCTATCTTTGTCCAGAGACAGGTTACTAGATGAGTGTTTCTTATCGATTTAGGGAATATTAGGACGTTATATTTACAGTAAAATAACAACTAGATTGTACAATAAGTGTCACACATTTATTGTGTAATACACTCCTGGAAATGGAAAAAAGAACACATTGACACCGGTGTGTCAGACCCACCATACTTGCTCCGGACACTGCGAGAGGGCTGTACAAGCAATGATCACACGCACGGCACAGCGGACACACCAGGAACCGCGGTGTTGGCCGTCGAATGGCGCTAGCTGCGCAGCATTTGTGCACCGCCGCCGTCAGTGTCAGCCAGTTTGCCGTGGCATACGGAGCTCCATCGCAGTCTTTAACACTGGTAGCATGCCGCGACAGCGTGGACGTGAACCGTATGTACAGTTGACGGACTTTGAGCGAGGGCGTATAGTGAGCATGCAGGAGGCCGGGTGGTGGACGTACCGCCGAATTGCTCAACACGTGGGGCGTGAGGTCTCCACAGTACATCGATGTTGTCGCCAGTGGTCGGCGGAAGGTGCACGTGCCCGTCGACCTGGGACCGGACCGCAGCGACGCACGGATGCACGCCAAGACCGTAGGATCCTACGCAGTGCCGTAGGGGACCGCACCGCCACTTCCCAGCAAATTAGGGACACTGTTGCTCCTGGGGTATCGGCGAGGACCATTCGCAACCGTCTCCATGAAGCTGGGCTACGGTCCCGCACACCGTTAGGCCGTCTTCCGCTCACGCCCCAACATCGTGCAGCCCGCCTCCAGTCGTGTCGCGACAGGCGTGAATGGAGGGACGAATGGAGACGTGTCGTCTTCAGCGATGAGAGTCGCTTCTGCCTTGGTGCCAATGATGGTCGTATGCGTGTTTGGCGCCGTGCAGGTGAGCGCCACAATCAGGACTGCATACGACCGAGGCACACAGGGCCAACACCCGGCATCATGGTGTGGGGAGCGATCTCCTACACTGGCCGTACACCACTGGTGATCGTCGAGGGGACACTGAATAGTGCACGGTACATCCAAACCGTCATCGAACCCATCGTTCTACCATTCCTAGACCGGCAAGGGAACTTGCTGTTCCAACAGGACAATGCACGTCCGCATGTATCCCGTGCCACCCAACGTGCTCTAGAAGGTGTAAGTCAACTACCCTGGCCAGCAAGATCTCCGGATCTGTCCCCCATTGAGCATGTTTGGGACTGGATGAAGCGTCGTCTCACGCGGTCTGCACGTCCAGCACGAACGCTGGTCCAACTAAGGCGCCAGGTGGAAATGGCATGGCAAGCCGTTCCACAGGATTAAATCCAGCATCTCTACGATCGTCTCCATGGGAGAATAGCAGCCTGCATTGCTGCGAAAGGTGGATATACACTGTACTAGTGCCGACATTGTGCATGCTCTGTTGCCTGTGTCTATGTGCCTGTGGTTCTGTCAGTGTGATCATGTGATGAATCTGACCCCAGGAATGTGTCAATAAAGTTTCCCTTTCCTGGGACAATGAATTCACGGTGTTCTTATTTCAATTTCCAGGAGTGTATATTTGTGTATGGTATGTTGAGGCATTAAAATCTTTTTAAGTTCTTATATTCTGACAGTTCATTCTCACGTCAGTTCTTATATTAATTCTTATATTTTATTAATATGTTTATTCATCAGGAATATTTGGTGCATTCCCTTCGATGATACAAATCGTGGACGCATTCGAAATGCAGATATTCCGAATACCACGACATCGCGCTCAAGCACGTTTGCGACAGTGCCTGTTCTTAGCATGAATCTCATCTGGGAAAGAAACGTCTTTAACGGTGGCGAAGATTTCGCGAGTTGGCAATAATTTCGCGACAAACCATGCATAACGGATCACTTTTCCGAAAACTGGTGCTTGCAACTGATTATCAGTCTAGATACGATACAGGAACGTCACCGAAAACAATGTTAAATAATTTTCTCATTTTTTAGTTCATTCATCTGACGTACAATTTGTAGATGAATAAGTTCAAAATTGTGTCAGTACGATCTGGAAAAAAACATTCGTGTAGTAATCCTCTACAGACATGGGTATATAAATGAAAAACAAAAATAAAAGTAGGAATCAGATTTCGAACATGGGGCGCAAATTTTAGAAGCCGCAATGCTAACTACTGTGTCACTATCTTCCCTGGGGACGCCGCACATGAAATACCTCGAAAACTTTGTCGTTTTTTCAGGAACTATCGAGTATCTACAAATAAGTCGAGACATGTGTTCGCTTCCCCTCTTCCACTGAACGAAGTTTCTGTCAAATCGGGTGATGGCATTTGCCGTGATCTGCTCGTTAGTAGCCCTCCCCAGCACTACAGACTGGAGTGCGCTTTCATGATTGGTAGACAGCAGTCGGTGTAGGGAGGGGTGGTGTGTAAATAAACCCACCGGTTCACCCATCTAGTTAGCGATCAAAATGATATTGCTGTTCACAAGTACATTCTATTTGACTGTTTGAAGACTGAAACGCATGATTGTTGGAATGGCGCCAGACCTCGAGCATGCCGTCATGGCTGAGTGTACAGAGTCGTCAACATGTATAAATGTTCATTTACATCAAACAGAATGCAGGTGCTTGTCAGAAAATCTGCCGTACATCGCAAGTCAACACATTGCGGAATACAACCCACATGAGGTGAACATAAACGTTTTCTTTGAAAAAAAAAAAAAAAATCAGTAGTGGTCATGTTACCACCTTCGTAGTGGCAGTGTTCAGTGGTAAAGCACTGAAACTACTTGATCTTGAGACTACATACAGTGCACGTTTAGAAATCACAGTGTTTCAAACACATGAAGTGCATATGATGTGTGTTTTGCCACACACAGAGCATGTCAGCTAACCGACAGTATAAAAATAAGCGTTCATTTACGTGGTGGAATATATAGTACGACATAAAGTTCTTGTGAGCGTTGCATTCGATGACTGCATAGCTGCACGTGAAAAGGATGACATAGCCTACACACAAAATTTAACGTGTACAAAAGATAATAATTTGCTAAATAATACCATATGGCGAATGGTTGTAATTGAAGAAGAATAACCATACATTAATACGTTTGTGAATATAAGAGTAATAAAATTATTATTGTTTTTAAAAAGGTACAATATTTGCTTAATTTACTTTTGCATATATATTTTATTTCCACGTTCTATTTCTATACATGAGACACAACTCCACATTATAATATCAGAGTTAGAAATGTATAAAGGCGTTCTTACGTGAAGCGTAAGAATGGCAATATTCACTATTAACAGCGATGCATGATACGAAGATCAAACTAAGCTTGCCAACAAGTGCTGCTTAAGTTTTAAGTTTACCAGTAGTGTCAATATGTGAGCAATGTGGTCGTTTTACTGCTGTAGTGCTACATATATGATTAACACTCAAAATGTTCAATAGGGAATGGTTTAAATCTATTTGACACATTAGTTCTTTTACTTAAGACTTGCGGAATCACATTGTTTGTGGGAATCAGTCCTAAGCATGCATATCTGTATTTGATGGAATTGTGCGGAACATTTCCTGAATTGACGATAGAATACGTTTCTCCACCTTTCATATAACACCTCTGTAGCATACTGATGCCGTCTTTGTTGGAGTCTGTATTAGCGATCTCCACATAGTTTTCATGCAATTAATTAAAACTGTAGCCAGGAAGATATTGTTTATAATCTTTTCTCGTTTTTTTATTGCCAGTAAGGTTTACTTGCACGCCAGTTGACTTCTGTGTGTCCTTATTGTTATAAATTGTAGCTTGTAGTCTGATAATGCAGTGTTCTTCAGCCAGGGCAGATATTAAGGTTTCTACTAGACGCATATCAGGGCACTTTACAAAATAGATGTAATAGTTACCAACAACTTTGCTGACTCCTAGACTTGACAAATATATTTGCTGTGCGTTTTTAAAGTTGGAGCTTGTGCTTTAAGAAACTGCATTCAACGACTATGATATCATCATACGTGTAACATAGTGATCATAAGAGGGATTAGGGCATATGGATAGTCATTTTTTCCTCATCAGTACGTAAGAGAAAATAGATAACACTGTTACGATATACCCTCCACCATGCAGTGTTAAGTAGCTTGCGGTGTATGTGTTTAGATGTAGACGGAGGCTGTTCTCGGGGGATGCTATTGTCTACGTAGTAGGGAATTGCAGAGGATCGACGATTGATACAGAGATTGGATGCAAATAAATATACTGAACCACACAAACACTACTATTTCTGAAAACTGAAACACGCAGAAGTAATGGAATAAATTACACCAATGCATTAGGGTCTATGGAACATCGGAATCATAGTAAGTGATCAAGACTGCAAACAGATAGCATGCATGTGGGTCCAGCAGTGCCCTATTTTGTGCTCCCAACACGTCAGTATTATGCCAAGCCCAGTTGGAGCAAAGCTTCAAACGAAGCGGAAACATGTTGCCAAGTGCCGGTGTGTCTTATTGATGTCAAAAGCTGGAATTTCTGTATGTGAATGAGTTCGAATGGGGTAGAATGATTGGTCTGTGGGAAATGGATCTATCGAACCATCACTTTGCAGCTCTTACAAGTGATGCCTGTGTGGAACCAGTGGATAGAAGAAGGTCGTGCACAATGAATGGTGGGTACTGAAGTACGCAACATGGCCACAGTGTGGGATGGCCAGCATCTTTGACCATAGTGTTAGCTCGATGCTGAGTACTGCAATGCATGTCTGCATTGACGATTCAATGCTGGTTGCAGAGGAGGCATGCAAGCTATTGTGTCAGCTTCCATTGACCAAAAACCACCACTGCCAAGGGAAAGTGAAAGCCATCACTGGCATGCTGAGTGGTAGAATGTAGTGTTACTGTGGTGATCACAGTGGGACAGACTGCACTGTTCAGTGGCACAGTGGACAAGTGCTAAGATTGATAGTTTGAGGTGCTATTCACTGTAACATGCAATTTTGCCTCTTACATATTGGAGGCAGTCAGAACAGCAGCCACTAGATCAGGGAAGTTTTAGAGCCTGAGGCATTGTCTTTCCTGCAGAGGTCCACATGACATATTTCAACAGGACAAAGCCTGGTCACATGTGGTGAGGAATGTGCAAGCCTTCTTCGAAGGATAATATACACTCCTGGAAATTGAAATAAGAACGCCGTGAATTCATTGTCCCAGGAAGGGGAAACTTTATTGACACATTCCTGGGGTCAGATACATCACATGATCACACTGACAGAACCACAGGCACATAGACACAGGCAACAGAGCATGCACAATGTCGGCACTAGTACAGTGTATATCCACCTTTCGCAGCAATGCAGGCTGCTATTCTCCCATGGAGACGATCGTAGAGATGCTGGATGTAGTCCTGTGGAACGGCTTGCCATGCCATTTCCACCTGGCGCCTCAGTTGGACCAGCGTTCGTGCTGGACGTGCAGACCGCGTGAGACGACGCTTCATCCAGTCCCAAACATGCTCAATGGGGGACAGATCCGGAGATCTTGCTGGCCAGGGTAGTTGACTTACACCTTCTAGAGCACGTTGGGTGGCACGGGATACATGCGGACGTGCATTGTCCTGTTGGAACAGCAAGTTCCCTTGCCGGTCTAGGAATGGTAGAACGATGGGTTCGATGACGGTTTGGATGTACCGTGCACTATTCAGTGTCCCCTCGACGATCACCAGTGGTGTACGGCCAGTGTAGGAGATCGCTCCCCACACCATGATGCCGGGTGTTGGCCCTGTGTGCCTCGGTCGTATGCAGTCCTGATTGTGGCGCTCACCTGCACGGCGCCAAACACGCATACGACCATCATTGGCACCAAGGCAGAAGCGACTCTCATCGCTGAAGACGACACGTCTCCATTCGTCCCTCCATTCACGCCTGTCGCGACACCACTGGAGGCGGGCTGCACGATGTTGGGGCGTGAGCGGAAGACGGCCTAACGGTGTGCGGGACCGTAGCCCAGCTTCATGGAGACGGTTGCGAATGGTCCTCGCCGATACCCCAGGAGCAACAGTGTCCCTAATTTGCTGGGAAGTGGCGGTGCGGTCCCCTACGGCACTGCGTAGGATCCTACGGTCTTGGCGTGCATCCGTGCGTCGCTGCGGTCCGGTCCCAGGTCGACGGGCACGTGCACCTTCCGCCGACCACTGGCGACAACATCGATGTACTGTGGAGACCTCACACCCCACGTGTTGAGCAATTCGGCGGTACGTCCACCCGGCCTCCCGCATGCCCACTATACGCCCTCGCTCAAAGTCCGTCAACTGCACATACGGTTCACGTCCACGCTGTCGCGGCATGCTACCAGTGTTAAAGACTGCGATGGATCTCCGTATGCCACGGCAAACTGGCAGACACTGACGGCGGCGGTGCACAAATGCTGCGCAGCTAGCGCCATTCGACGGCCAACACCGCGGTTCCTGGTGTGTCCGCTGTGCCGTGCGTGTGATCATTGCTTGTACAGCCCTCTCACAGTGTCCGGAGCAAGTATGGTGGGTCTGACACACCGGTGTCAATGTGTTCTTTTTTCCATTTCCAGGTGTGTATATGACTGCTTCCATGATCTGCATGTTGCCTGACAAGTTATTCATCAAATATGCCTGGGATATGATCGTTGGGCAACCTGTTCATTTAGGTCCTCCTGCAACCACTGTTGACACTTTATGAAAACGATTACAAACCATGTGGCAGTTGGTTCCCCAACAGCACATCCAGGCCCTCTTTGATTCCATGCCACGACATCTAGAGGCTCTAATTATAGCATATGGTGGCTTTACACCATACTGAATTCTAACTGTCAAAGAGTATGTACAGTTTCTATGATTCTAATCATTTGTGTATTGTCATGTGTCTAATCTATGAAATACATTTCATTATGATCATGTGTTTACTTCTTGGTGTTGCAGTTTTCACGATCCGTAATGTATACAGAAGAAGAAATAATTACAGCATTGGTGGAAACAATAACAGCCACATAATAACGAAATAAATCTCGGGTGAACAGCCTGGTATGCACCTGATGATGGCAACGTGGTAGAGTGCCGAAATATTGTGTCCTTTGCACACTCATACCAGGCTGTTCACCCGAGATTTATTTCGTCATAAAATACGCCTGGAGAAATTGAAGAATCACAGTCACATAATACCTAAAAGCAAAAGTCCACAGCGATCTACAGTGGAATGACTACATAAAGCAAAAGCATATGCTGCAGGACTTTGATTAATTTGGAAGAATCTTAGGCAAATTTAACTCATTCACAAAAGAAGAAATGCTTTACAAACCTTTTGTTCGACAAATTTTTGAGAATTGCTCGTCCGTTTGGAACCCATAAGAGATTGGATAAAAAGAAAATCCAACGAAGAGCAGCATGTGCGCAGTTCTTTAGTCGATGTGACCTGTGGTGGTCACTGCAAGAGAGGCATTGTGCATCAAGGGCAGCTTTCACTGCAGCAAATCTAGGAGAGTATATTGTGAGCAATATATTACTTCCTCTACATATGTCGTGCAAAACGACCGCAATGAGGAATTAGAGCCGCGCGGGATTAGCCGTGCGGTCTGGGGGACTGCAGCCATGGACTGTGCGGCTGGTCGCGGCGGAGGTTCGAGTCCTCCCTCGGGAATGGGTGTGTGTGTTTGTCCTTAGGATAAATTAGGTTAAGCAGTTTGTAAGTTTAGGGACTGATGACCTTAGCAGTTGTCACATAAGATTTCACACACATTTGAACTTTTTTTTTCTTTTTTTGAGGAATTAGATCTAACCTGTGACGAAATTTTTGTTCCGTCGCTACAACTACAAGAAAATGTGTGTTTTTCTCACCAGACAAGTTAAGCTTTATTAAAATAAATCAGTGGTCTGTAACTAAAGATATTTACAGTTTGATTGGTTTTCTAGATCGAAAAACCATTCGTTAACAAATTGTTAGTTTTTACTTGCAGTAATTTCTGCTTGGTTTTACGCCTGCATCAGGAAATGCCTTGTCTAGCACGTTTCTTTCTTCGTTGGGCACTGACAATTGTGGTGTAATTTTACGCTACTTTGCAGAACTATGCATCTTTGACATTAACACAGCACAATTTCGTACACCACTGTTTACTGTTTATTTGTATACTTGTAAGTGTGCATCGTGTTTTGTAGTGTTACCAACAGTGCCTCTAGTTTTTCTTTAATCTGCATTTTTATTCTCTCTCTATGTAGTTCATTATATGTGTGTTAATGCTTTTTTTGTATGGAAGTTTTCTTGGAAAGGGAGGAGGCATCTGTCTTTACTTATTTTTATGATGTTCATATCTTTTTCAATAGTCTTGGTCTGAGGTAGTACTGTTTAAAGCTGCGTCCACACTGCTCGTGTAGTTGTGAGACTTTTGAGCCTTACGAATAATGTGGACGCAGGTAGGTTCCGAGGGCTCGCCGCGAAACAGGCTTGCGAGCCGCGCGAGCATATGGCTTGTTTGGCTCCGGCCGTTGTCGGCACATCAGAGGGATGCGCGGCGAGCTGAGCGCGTAGTGTGGACGGCAACAAGCACTGACCAGTTGGTTCGCTGCACTCGTACAGCTTCGTCTTGGCGTTATTCTTTTTCTGTGTTGTGGACATCGGTTTTTCTTTTAAAATAGAGTGGACCTACGATTTTGCCATGAAATTCATAAATATTTATGAACAATAGCCTGTGCTTTGAGACGCAACAAACTTCCAATATAAAATTAAATTTAAAAAAATTGAAGCATGGGATTCCATCGCCACAGAACTTCGGGTGGATGTGGCCGATTTAAAAAAACAGCTTATTAGCCACTTACAGGAAAGTTCGCCAGAACAAAAATGAGGCTAGGCTGTCTGACGCTATGGTTGAGGAATTAAACGCTCCAAACTGGCTCGCTTTCAAAGCGTTCGAATTTCTGCACTGCAGATATCAGCTGTGGAAGACAATCAACACAGATATAAGTAAAAAAATATTTATTTTTGGAAATGTATAAAAAACCTATTAACAAACTTAATGAAGTTCGGTCCCTTTAGGGTTCTGTCTCCACAGCTACTTAACTTTTTCTTTCTCAGCTTACACTTCGGTCCCTGCTCATTTGCTATTTTTATATTTTTTGGTGTTATTCCCTTATATTCTATTAATCATCTCATATCTTAAGATATTTTTTTCATATTTATTTTAGCTCTCTACTATTTCTATTATGTATATACCTAACAACTGCTTATAGTTTTGAAATTAAAAAATTAAAAAAGTTCTAATTGTGATAAATTATAGGGCTTATGTGAAAATGGGCTCTGAACGTCACAGAGGAAAAAGGAGGAAATGGACTAACAGGATTGGAATACATACTGGGGCAACGCTGGCTGGGGACTCAGCTAGTAATAAATAAATAGTGATGAATAACATTTATTTTTCTAACACAATATATTTAAGCACATGTACATTTATGTATATTTTGTTTGTATGTTATGTTATTTGAGGAAATAAAAATAATAAGATAGGAATTAATGAAGGTAAAACTTCACATATGTAGGTAATTGAAATGTGTGCAGTCAGGCAGTCACAAGTAGTAGATGAAAAAAAACTCTTTGTTATTGGTAATCATCTTGCCATGGCAATCTTCCCTCTTCGGAAACGAAATTGCAGTCTGCGGTGAACGTCGTGGAATGTTCGCTAATCGTGTAAACGTTGCAGCAGGACTGATCTCATTTCTCCAAGTTCCTGGCTTTAATGCCCGTTCTCCTCATGATCCACTGCTCCTACAGGGGTATAAATCTGTCTGGAAGCAGAACTTTTTCGCAAGAAATTATGGAGGTATGTACAAGTCATAATAACACTTTGGGCTTTCTCACGCTGTAGTAATACAGGCTTTCTTTGTATCCGGAATATGGAAGAAAGTATTCCGAACGCATTTTCCACAATCCGCCGTGCTCTTCAAAGTCTGTAGTTAAAAATTCTTTTCATTGCCCTCTGAGGTTGTTGCCCAATATGATAAGACTGTCCAGGGGAAACGCGTCGTCTGCGACAGTAATACAGGCATCATCCACCACCTGCGTTTTCTTGGGTCTTTATAGCATCTTCTTCTATCTTCTTCCTCAGCTAAAAGGCGCATCACAGGGAAGCCGGCACTTACTACAACCGCTTCGTCCATTTTTTAAACTAGGAAAGTGGCACTGACCAGAACTGCGAGTACGGTGCGGATTCTCATGAGCCAAAGACTGGCAAACAACTGGAGTCGTGTGGACGAAGATAGAAACAGCACGAGCGCAACTCACAAGGGGAGGCCGCCAATTGTGAAATTCAGATTCGATTCATACTGCGCATAATAAAAGCTCATGGCCAGACGTGTAATGTGGCAAAGCACCAAGATGCACTTCTCAGCCGTTGTCGAGAAAATCGACAGTTAAAAGAAACCGTTGCGGTGAAATACTCTACGAGTAGTTATTTTCTAGGGCGCGGTGGTGCAGCGGTAAGCGCTCGGGTTCGTAATCCGAAGGTCGCCGGATCGAATCTCGCTCCATGCACCTTTTTTTTAGTATTTCTTTTTTGTAATTCATATATATATATATATATATATATATATATATATATATATATATATATATATAATTCCCGGCAATCAGTTGCAACAATTATGCATATAATAAGTTATTGAAAGTCGTTTGTCGTGGAAAAACTGGCGTCTTCGAACATCATTATGTTTTCCGCAAACAAAATTGTATTTCACAAATGTTATTAATTGTCTTCATAATGTTAACCACGTATAGTTAACGGAAGACGTAGAAACGAATACGTATAGCGTTCGAATTAGAATAGAGACCCCACGAACACAAACTTGCTGTGGCAGGTATGAAATATAAACTCCGTTACTCGCTCGTTACACTTGAAGGACAGATGTTGAATGGGCCGAAACGAGCCGCCCCATAACAGCGTAGTTGCCTGCTAACTTCGAAAGAAGGTAGATGCGGTCCCTAGCGCAACTTATAACATCGTCGAAAATCAGTGCGGACGGGACAGCTTTGGTACACCCTGTTAAACAAACGGAAAAATGGAGGCGGTACAATTGGAGAGCGATCCGCCTTCACCAACATGCATAAGCAATTCATTAATAGTTTTTTGCAGATATATATATATATATATTTGAATTGCAAAAAACTAATAATAAAAAAAATATTGCATGGCGCGAGATTCGATCCGGCGACCTTCGGATTACGAACCCCAGCGCTTACCGCTGCGCTATGACGCTGCAGAAAATCATTAATCGTAGAGAGTATTTCACCGCAACGGTTTCTTTTAACTGTCGATTTTCTCGACAACGGCTGAGAAGTGCATCTTGGTGCTTTGCCACATTACACGTCTGGCCATGAGCTTTCATTATGCGCAGTATGAATCGAATCTGAATTTCACAATTGGCGGCCTCCCCTTGTCAGACAAGTTTGACGAGTCTCCTGCCAGACGAGTATGGCGAGAACAAGTCTGCCGAGCACGACTAGTGTGGGCGCACCTTAAGATTGTCTGCAAATGTTGAATGGTTTGTACCGTATTTGGAGGCTGCGGTGTGTTTCATTTTCCACCAACTCACTCACCATCACACTACTACACACTTACTGCTCTCTCGTCTTTGCTTTCCCGCTATACCACCTAATCACCGCACAAAATTTTAACTCCATCGTTACTCCTTAATTTATCTTACACAGTATATAAAAACACAGTAACAAGATTAAATATCGCCCATTGGAGTTTGCAATTTTGGGAGTTGATAATACGCAACTGGGAGATTACGTACATTGACACATACCACGTCCTCACAGCAAATGTTGGAAGTGCCCTCCACCAGCATCGATGCACAACTGTTCTCGTTTCACCATATTTCGAGACGTTCTGTGAAGTGGAACCTCGCCAATGTTGCTTATTTCGTGTGCAATTGCCTCATGGAGTTTTGCAACTGTCCATGGTCTATTCTTGTACACTCAGATTTTAAAATACTCCCACGAGAAAAACTCCGGGAGGGGGTTAGGTCAGGTGATCGAGCGATCACTTTTTTTTTTTTTAAGATTTTTCGGTCGCCAAAGAAATTAGTTACGAGCTGCGTGGAAGCGTTAGACGCATGAACGGTGCCCCATCTTGTTGGAGCCGGCCGCGGTGGTCTCGCGGTTCTAGGCGCGCAGTCCGGAACCGCGCGACTGCTACGGTCGCAGGTTCGAATCCTGCCTCGGGCATGGATGTGTGTGATGTCCTTAGGTTAGTTAGGTTTAACTCGTTCTAAGTTCTAGGGGACTGATGACCTAAGATGTTAAGTCCCATAGTGCTCAGAGCCATTTGAACCATCTTCTTGGAAATAACCTTGTTTAAGTTCGACGTCCTCCAGCTGCTCCAAAGACGTAATGAAGATGTCCGAATAAACTGTACTGTCTATGGCTGTATCAAAGGAAATGGGGCCACCAAAGCTGGAAGCTGATTCCGCGCACCACACTCCAACCTTTTCATCATGCAGTAGTGTTTCGTACCGAGCGAGGTGGCGCAGTGGTTAGCACACTGGACTCGCATTCGGGAGGACGACGGTTCAATCCCGTCTCCGGCCATCCTGATTTAGGTTTTCCGTGATTTCCCTAAATCGTTTCAGGCGAATGCCGAGATGGTTCCTTTGAAAGGGCACGGCCGATTTCCTTCCCGATCCTTCCCTCACCCGAGCTTGCGCTCCGTCTCTAATGACCTCGTTGTCGACGGGACGTTAAACACTAACCACCACCACTTAGTGTTTCATGGATGATATGGCAGGTTTATACCAGCCCAGTATCGGTTGTTTAGTGTGTTGATGTAGATGGAACTGTGCCTCATCCGTAAAACACGTTATGGGATTAATCTCTGGATGTTGAATCAGAAGCCCTTAAATCATCGACAGTGCTGCATTCTTTTCTCATGACCAGTTTCGTGCAATGCTTGCATCATGTGTACTCCTGGCTCAGTCGAGAAACGAATTCCATGGAGAGTTCTCCATGCGTCTTCGAAACCTGTGCACTCAATAACGGTCTGCTACACCATTATCACACAATTTCCCCAGCTTCCTTACTATCGGTAAAATTATTGCCTTTTTGGAACATAGCGTACATTGAGTTCTGTCCGGAATGCGCGTTGTGTTGTAACACGAGTCTGTCTTCCAAGTTGTTTTCACATTATAAACCCGCTCGCGAAGTGTACATGCACGCTTCTACCAGCTAAAGACTGCGAATTAATCACCAAGTTGCTCGTTATTGTCACACGGCCCGAACTGCAGACTCATGGACTTCACAACCAGCGACCGACGATGCTGGGAACGAATAATACGAGCCGTGCAAGAGCGGCACTGTATCGGACAAAGGACCTCATGAGCAAAAACAACAATGAAGTTGCCAACAATGGGCGGTACTTTTGATTCTCCCAGAGCTACTGAGATTGTTAAAACAACATACCCGTTTCAACGAGCTTACGGAGGGAAATTGTGACCTACTGAAGTAGTTCAAGTTTGTATGGATCGCCGTGTGGTACTGTCCGAAATATGAATCATGTTACGAAAGAAAGATGAGGAACGGGACAGTATGCGACGAAATCCATTGCCCGTCTTTGTAGCCAGCTGAGTGTGGTAGGACCATAAGCATATACAGTATACGTTCATGAGGCCGTTCGCAGATGATGCTATTGTCTATAAGAAGCTCGTAACGCTACAAGACTAATGAAATACGGTATCATGCAGGGCCTGGTAATTGACACCGAACGTAAATTAAAGTAACGTATTCCACATAAGCAGACGAAAAGATTCAATTCAATTTGTATATGCTCTTAGTAATAGATTACTGAAGACAGTAACAATAAAATACCTTTGAGTAACCCTCAAGAGCGACCTTATGTGGAACTGTAATTGTAGGACATGTGAATACCAGGCTGAGATTCATTGGAAGATTTTTAAAGAAATGTATCTTATCTACAAAAGAAGTGGCTTACAAAACACTTTTGCGGCCATTTCTTAAGAGTTGCTCAACAGCCTGGGAGCCTCGTCGGGTTGCGTTAATTGAGGAGAAGGAGAAGATACAATGAAAAAAGGCTCGTTTCGTCACGCGTTCACTTAGTATGCACGCGGGCGTTACTGAGATATTTTCTTAGATCGTGGACTTAATTTCAGATTAAATCAATATAGTTGTTAAATTGTTATGATGGTACTTGTATCGCAAGCTTCCTTTTACGGATTCATGGTGTCACATTTTTAAATGTTAAAGTCAGTCTGAGGCTGGCTTTGTGGGCGATGAAATTTAAAAACAGAACTTTGTTGGCGGAAGCTATAGGAGAGTCGCTGGGCACCACAAAGCTTTGCTGCTGATATTTGAAGAGCGTATACTCTATGCAGGGTCATTAATAGATTACTTTCTCGTAGATACGTCTCCGTCTCGCGATATGACGACGACAAGAAAACGAGGGAAGTGAGAGTTCGTGCGGAGGTTTCCTCCCACGCACCATTTGGGACTGGACAGGACAAGGAGCGCAAAGATGTATGAGACAGGCGAAATACCCTCAGACTTCAAGAAGAGTGTAATAATTTCAGTTCCAAATAAAGCAGGTGCTGACTGGTGTGAATATTACCGAACTATCAGTGTAATAAGTCTTGGTTGCAAAATACTGACACGAATTCTTTACACAGAATGGAAAAACTTGTAGACGCCGACCTCCAGGAAGATCAGTTTGGATTTCGGAGTAAAGCAGGAAGACGCGAGACATTACTGAGCCAACGACTTAGCTTAGAAGATAGTTAAGGAATGTCAAAAATGGTTCAAATGGCTCTGAGAACTATGGGACTTAACATCTGTGGTCATCAGTCCCCTAGAACTTAGAACTACTGAAACCTAACTAACCTAAGGACATCACACACATCCATGCCTGAGGCAGGATTCGAGCCTGCGACCGTAGCGGTCACGCGGTTCCAGACTGAAGCGCCTATAACCGCACGGCCACACCGGCCGGCAAGGAATGTCAAATCTACGTTTATAGCATTTGTAGATTTAGGGAAAGCTTTTGAAAAACATTGACTTTCTTTGAAATTCTGGAGGTAGCAAGGATAAAATATATGGAGAAAAAGGCTATTTACAACATTTATGGAAACCAGACGGCAATTATAAGAGTCGAAGGGCATGAAAGGGAAACGCTGGTTAAGAAAATAGCGAGACAGAGTTGTTGAAAGGGAAGCACTGGTTAATCAATGAGCGAGACAGAGTGAGACATGTTATTCAGTCTGTACGTTGAGCAAACAGTAAAGGAGACCAAAGAAAAATTTGGAGAAGGTATTAATGTTCAGGGAGAAGAAATAAAAACTTTGAAGTTTGCCAAATACATTTTAATTTTGTCAGAGACAGCGAAGATCTTGGAAGAGTAGTTGAATGGAACGGACAGTGTATGGAAAGTAGGAATAAGATGGACATTAAGCAAAATAAGGGCAATGGAAGGTACGCGAATCAAATCAGGTGATGCTGAAGGAGTTAGATTAGGAAAAGAGACACTAAAAGTAGTAGATGACTTTTGCCGTTTCGGTAGTAAAATGAGTGGTGGTGACCGAAATAGAGAGGGTATAAAATGTAGACTGCCAATTGCAAGAAAAGCGTTTCTGAAGACGGAAGATTTGTTAACATTGATTATAGATTTTTAGAAAGTCTTTTCTTAAAGTATTTGTCTGAAATGGACGATAAACAATTCAGGCAAGAAGATATTTGAAACATTTGAAATGTGGTGCTACAGCAGAATGTTGGAGGTTAGATGGGCAGATCGCGTAACTAATGAAGAGATACTGAATAGAACTGGAGAGGCAAGAAATTTGTGGCATAACTTGACCAAAAGAAGGGATCGGTTGATAGGGCGCATTCTGAGACATCAAGGGATCTCCAGTTTAGTACTGGAGGGAAGTAAGGGGCGTAAAAATTGTAGAGGCAGAGCAAGAGATGAATACAATAACCAGGTTCGAAAGGATGTAGTTATTCGGAAGCGAGGAGGGGTAATTCTAAGGTACTAGGTTAAGGAAAGGCAAACCTACATACATAGCTTTTGTCGATTTTGAGAAAGCTTTTGAAAATGTCGATTGGAATACACTCTTTCAAACTCTTAAGATAACAGGGGTAAAATACAGGGACCGAAAGGCTATTTGCAACTTGTAGAGAAACCAGATAGCAATTTTAAGAGTCGAGATGCATGAAAGGGAAGCAGTAGTTGAGAATCAATTGAGAGAGGGTTGTAGCCCCCTATGTAAAGGAAACGAAAGAAAAATTTTGAGAAGGAATTAAAGTTCATGGAAAAGAAGTAAAAACTTTGAAGTTTACCGATGACGTATTTGACAGCAAAGGACTTGGAGGAAAGGTTGAACGGAATAGACAGTGTCCCGAAAGTAGGACTTAAGATGAACGTCAACAAAACAAAAAAAAGGTAATGGAATGTAGTCGAACTGAATCAAACGATGCTGAGGGAATTAGATTAGGAAACGAGACACTTAAAATAGTAGATGAGGTTTGCTATTTGGGCAGTAGAATAACTGATGGTGGCGGAAGTAGAAAGAATACAAAATTTGGATTGGTAATGGCAAGAAAGTCTTTTGTGAAGAAGAGAAATTATGAACATCAAATATAGATTTAAGAGTGATGTCTTTTCTAAAAGTATCTGTCTGTAATGTAGCGTGACACGAAAGTGAAAAGTGGACGGCGAACAGTTCAGACAAGAAGAGAATAGGAACTTTTGAAATGTGATGCTACAGGAGAATGCTGAAGATTAAAGGGGTAGATCATGTAAGCAATGGGGAGGCGCTGAAATGAACTGGCGAACATGAAATTAGAGGCATAACTTGACTAAAAGAAGGGATCGCCTCATAGGACACATTCTGAGACCATCAAGGGATATCATGAATTTAGCACTGGAGAGAAGCATGTGTGTGCGTGAGGGATAGAAATTGTAGACAGAGATCGAGAGATGAATACAGTAAGCAGAGTCAGTAGGCTGTAGATTCCAGTAGTTTTTCGGAGATGAAGAGGCTTATACAGGATAGAGTAGCGTAGAGAACTGCATCAAACCAGTCATCGGACTGAAGATCACGACGACAACACCAGTATACTCAACTATAGATGGAGTCTAGAGTGCATCTCTTAAGATTTATGAGTACTTGTTCATTCGCTAATGAGAAACAAATCTCTTCTACAGAAAAAGTGCTCATAGCGTTTAAGGAATGCATTTCAGAACCCATGTTTACTAGACATTTTTTTCTTGGTTTGGTCCATACTATCCTAAATATGGAAGGCAAAGAGCTTGCAGCAGAAGAGATTTGTTTCACAGTGTCACAGATGAAGAAGCCCTCATAGCTCATAAGGTATACATTTAGAGCTCCTGTTTACTAGACTTTTTTTGCTTCGAATGAACATTCCTATAATATCCCTAAATATTGGTCATTCATCCTGGATCATCCTGTATATTGTTTGAGCTCCTTGAAAACTTTCCACATGCACTGTCTGCATTTTTATACAGGGCTACTATAAATGTATTTGTATTGGAAGGCAAACACTAGGGCATGGAGATTTGGGTCGCTCCTGGGAGTGTGTTAGGATAGCTGAAGTTCGCCGGCACGGTAGCTCAGCGTGTTCGGTGAGTGGGTTAGCTGCCCTCTGTAAAAAAAAAAAAAAAAAAAAAAACTGAGTGAGTGGATCAACAATGGACGTAAGTGGGTGTTATGGGACGTCTGCCCCGAACAACATGAGACCATAAAGGAAAAGAAAGGTTGTTAAGGCGATTGCTCGCAACAAGCGGGATATTCTGGTTCACAAATTTTAATGTTTCCAGCAAATTGCAAAGCTGTTGTGGTACCGTATTCGCAGTTTGTAAATACTTTACCTGACCACTGTAAATGATCCATCGTTTTCAAAGTTTTATGTTTTTTTGAAGTATTACATGAGCAAATATAATGCATGAATAAAAGGTAAACTCATCGAGCTTACATTATGTCCACTAGTTGGCGTTACGAGTGCAATACCTTGACAAAATGGCGACAATGTAACGAAAGAGTTTTTGTGCGTTGCAATAGGTGAGATGCTTATATGTTGCAATAGTGCAGCGTGCATTCAGAAGGAATTATCGAATAGAGCCCTCGTGCAAACAGAGCACTGTGCGTTGGTAGCGACAATTTAGAACCACTGGTTTGTCTCCGTTAAGCAGAAAAGTACATTTCGACCAAATGTGCCACATGCAACAGTGAAGAGGGTTAGCGAAAGTTATGTACCCTGTCCAAAAACATCAACGGTCCGAGAAAGCCACAAACTCGGAATACCACAGCAAACTATGTGGAAGACTTTGAGACGGCGGTTACATTTGAGGAGCGCCGGAACAAAACCCGATATATCCACTTTAGCTGTATTCGCGTGTTGGAGCTGTAGGCGGAAGATACGGGAGTAATAATACATGCTGCCACAAAATAATTTTCAGCACAACGCGACATCAAGTGTTTTATGGTGTGTTTCTTCTTTTTATAGCTTGTGGAAGCATTTAGAGATTACTGTTTGTTACCTTCTGTATTAACAACAAATGCGGATTTATCGGTTTTTGTTCCGGCGGTGTGCCGGCTGAAGTGGCCGTGCGGTTAAAGGCGCTGCAGTGTGGAACCGCAAGACCGCTACGGTCGCAGGTTCGAATCCTGCCTCGGGCATGGATGTTTGTGATGTCCTTAGGTTAGTTAGGTTTAACTAGTTCTAAGTTCTAAGTTCTAGGGGACTAATGACCTCAGCAGTTGAGTCCCATAGTGCTCAGAGCCATTTTTTGTTCCGGCGCTCCTCATTTCAAACCGTACCGTCTGCAGCTCGTGCAACAATTAAAACCGGAAGATTATTGCCGACACCTTCAATTTTACATCACAATGCAAGAAACACTTGAAGCTGATATTCATTTATGTGGAAAGGTTAATCGCCCCAATGTGAGAGTGTGGGGCATCGAAAATCCTCATAAAATTGTGGCGCATGAATAAGATTCACCGAAAGTTAACGTTTTCTGTCCAGTGTCATAGACGAAGCTGTATGGGCGTTTTTTCTTCTGTGAGAAGACCATGCTTCTTACGCCTTATCGTGATATATTGCAGCTGTTTGTTTTTGTTTCCGGAACTGAATGCTGATTCGAAGAATGTTCATCTTCCAATAAGACGGGGCATCCCATAACTGGAGCATCAGTATCGCTACATAAATGACGACCTGTGACCTTTTCTTTTAGGAGCTATATTAAGGACTGTGTTTACATATTCCACTATCCAGAACACTGGAGCATCTCGGAGAACGCATCAATGCTGCTGTGAAGACCACTGACAGGATGTTGTTACATAAGGCAGGGAACAAACTTGACTACTGCTTGTCTGTATGTCGTCTGGCCAAAAAACATTCGTATTCACAGAACAATCGTAAAGTGCAAAATAAAAACCTTGTGAGTTTGCGGTTCTCTTCATGCACCAACCATATTTGTACATGTAATACTTTTGAAAACATAGAGTTTTGAAAACGAATGTATGATTTATAGTGGCCCTGTACATTTTGTAAATCATTTCTTTTCTGTTCCCTCCAGCACCACCCCCCCCCCGCCCCCCCCCCCCCCGCCCCCCAAGAAAGTATGAGGACTTTAGTAACCACCGATTTAAACAAATTATCGTCATTAGGCGTCGAACTCAAAAGACTTGCAATACGGCGGCTGAACGCCGAAGGGGATATCCCGGCCAATAAATGCCATATGATCATTTAATTTTCATTTCATCAAAACATTTTACCTATTGTTTTGTTATTAAAATCCTAAGCCTCCGTGGCATATCAAATGTGGAAGGGGGGGGGGGGGTGACGGAAGCTACACTGCCGGGGTTGAGGGGGTGGGGGGGCGGGGAGGGACTACCCCCTCCACCCCAGAACCTCACCATGGATCCGCGCCTGTCTCTGTCAACCATTGAACTTTAGAACTGTAATTCGCACGGGTAATTCTTGTTATTTAATTTTATCCATTGCTGTTAGTTTGCTTCCATGCTCGTACTCCTTTAACAAAATTAAAAACAAACCGCTTTCAATCACAAACGTATGAACTGGTTTGTCTTACGTGCTGTCGTGTACTTGTATTTTATTGTGAGGTGAGCCGAGTAATGCAAGACGTTTATCAACCAGCACACAGTAAACACACCTATAATAGAGTTATATTATGGTGCAGCAGTTGCCCTGCATTCAACATAGATCAAACAGGAAGAACTTTCCAAACACGTTACAAAGAACGCAAAGATGCTTTCAGACTTATCACCTTCGACAAATCCTCAATAGTTAACCAAATTTATCTTGATAGACACAAGATATCCACAACAGCTTAACTGTACTCCTTACAGAAAATAATGGTAAAAAACTTGGTCTGCGAGGACAATTAGAAATGATGTTACACAAAGAAAATTTCCCCGAAAACATGTTTAATAAATGAACAGAGATTAACAGACCCAGTTTTTGCAGCAATTTTAAAAGTATATTTTTTTCTAAAGAAAATCTTTGTATTATCTTAGAAATAATACCTATGTGTATGTAGAAATGTAGTATCTTTACATTTGGATGTTCTTGGACTATTCTGAATTGTTTCCAGAATGAGATTTTCACTCTGCAGCGGAGTGTGCGCTGATATGAAACTTCCTGGCAGATTAAAACTGTGTGCCCGACAGAGACTCGAACTCGGGAACTTTGCCTTTCGCAGGCAAGTGCTCTACCATCTGAGCTATCGAAGCACGACTCACGCCCGGTCCTCACAGCTTTACTTCTGCCAGTATCTCGTCTCCTACCTTCCAAACTTTTACAGAAGCTCTCCTGCGAACCTTGCAGAACTAGCACTCCTGAAAGAAAGGATACTGCGGAGACATGGCTTAGCCACAGCCTGGGCTCTAAGCACATATCAGCGCACACTCCGCTGCAGAGTGAAAATCTCATTCTGGAAACATCCCCCAGGCTGTGGCTAAGTCATGTCTCCGCAGTATCCTTTCTTTCAGGAGTGCTAGTTCTGCAAGGTTTGCAGGAGAGCTTCTGTAAGGTTAGGAAGGTAGGAGACGAGATACTGGCAGAAGTAAAGCTGTGAGGACCGGGCGTGAGTCGTGCTTCGGTAACTCTGATGGTAGAGCACTTGCCCACGAAAGGCAAAGGTCCCGAGTTCGAGTCTCGGTCGGGCACACAGTTTTAATCTGCCAGGGAGTTTCATATTCTGAATTGTGTTTACAAATGTGCTGTTAGACGAGATAGTCTGTACAGGTATGTAAATATGACTACTCAGACTGATCCAAAATCGTGTAGCCACTACTGGAAACATTACGCTAACTATTTTTTTCATGTTGTCTTAGTTTTCTAAAAATTGTAGTCATAATGCGCACTTTGCAATATATCCTACGTACTCTTAACCCGACCAGTAGTACCGCAAATTCGCAAAATGATGTAGATTGATAAATCACCTGTAGATGAGCCACCAGAGCTCGAAAATGCAACGGGCATTGAAATACAAATGAAGATTTGTTACTGAAAGCTATTTGTTTTTATTTTATTATTAATATCGATCTGCCTACTATATTTGCTCCCAGGGACGTACTTAACACTTATCTGTAGACTGTGCAGGTGTGTACACTTGGATATTCTTGAAAACCCCGCCGCATTTGTTACTATTAACGCGAGAGAATTAGTTGCCATTGTGCTGCTTCACTCTGGCGGCAACAGAGGGAACGTAGCAGAACACGCCCGCCATCTAGTGACGGGCTG
This sequence comes from Schistocerca americana, assembly GCF_021461395.2. Classification (NCBI taxonomy): domain Eukaryota; kingdom Metazoa; phylum Arthropoda; class Insecta; order Orthoptera; family Acrididae; genus Schistocerca; species Schistocerca americana. The sequence continues at coordinate 177,272,646 of NC_060120.1, forward strand.
CGCCAACTGCGCGGCGCAGTTGAGTTCCACGGGCAGTCCGACGCTGGCCATACGGCAGACAACAGTAGCTCCTGCGCGCGCCCCGGCGAGAGAACGACAGCCAGCATGTCCGCAGACGCAGAACTGAGCTCCTTGCTGTCCCGCAGACAGGCCATCAACGAGGCACTCGACGAAGGCAAGCCCGTCAGCCCACAGCAGCGGGCCAAGATCAGCGTCTACGCCGAGTTCCACGAATTCACAAGGAAGCAGATCAAGGAATACGAGCAGACCTTCCGAAAGTGAGTACAGCTCTTATTGTCGCATTTCGAGCTGCATTCAAAGCGTAAATTTTCCTCTGGATAAAATTTTGCTGTCGCTTTGCTTGGAAATCTCGACAAAGAACATTTCATCGAAAAAGAGAGCTTAGAACGAGATTACAAACATGTCATGTCCGTATGTTTACATGTAATTGCCAGCGCCAAAGCACAGAAGACACCGCCTCCTTAACATCTCACCGGCATTTCTGTAAACTGTTAAAGCTCATGAGAGACAGTTCTCTAAGCACTGTTTCCTGCGAGCATGCTTGCTTTTAAATGCGTATAGTTGACAGACAAGTCAGCTGATGAAAACAAAGTTAAAGCTTGCGCGTTGACACCCTCAATGTTAAGTGTGTTGTGCGGGAAGACAGTGTCCTTGGCAGAAGGCCGTAGCCATGGCAACGGCATCTGTCTGGCTCCTGTTTAGGGGGCGTGGCATATGCCGACAGGACCGAGAGCACTCGCTAGCTAACCTGTTTTCCAAACAGCGACGAGTTCGTAAACTCACTGCGCTGTTACTGTTACAGAGTTAAGAATGTTGCAAGAGGGATCTGGAATAATTTGACCGTTGTTATAAGCGATGGCTTAATGCTGACACACGAGGCGGTAGTTTGCACCATTTTTTTTATTTTTTTCAATTCCCCCCGAAGGGGGGGGGGCGCTGGCAGCAGCTTAGTACGCTGCTCTACAGCCTTATTTGCACCATTCTGTATTGATTTCTTAAATACTGCGTGTATGCCTAACTAACGTTGAGAATAGATTGTATGTTGTGAGAATGTATACGAAAACAATGTGAATCGTTATTTAGACGAGCGAAAATCATCGGAGAGAGGAATTGCTGTATTAACTTACTCATTGAATCTTCTGTCAGATCGTTTGAATCTATGCTCACCAAGTATGAAATGCATAGCGTGAAGTAGCTTGAGTTACTTCACTATAGGAAGGAATATGCAATGGCAGTGAAATCTGTTTGCGCCGACAAGATTGGGCCAGGTGTCGGATTTGATGGACAATGCAATGACCTACGAAATAGCGAAGACAGGTTTAAGACGACAACATAAGCGACAGTTATAAGTATTAGTCTTAATCAACCTCATGGTCTTCTTCCAAATATGACCCATGATTCAAACTACTTTGACACAGATGTGGAAGGTAATGTAAATGTTTCAGCAACTAGTGCCGTAGATAAGTGCTTGATTTATCCGGTTAAAAGTTGACTTAACCACAGCAAAATACAGTTGAAAACAGTTTGACACACTCTCAAAAGCGACATTTCGTCATAAAATGAGATAATCAGTGATGTGACATTTTAAATTAATAGCTCTGGAGGTAAGTGGAAATCTTATAAGAAAGTATTACATTCCCGGTATTAAGAAAAGTGAGCGCTGTCATTAGAGTTATCAGCACTATCGCTGAAATGTAAGTGCGACAGTGTTTACATTCGCTTATTTTCGTATTCTGGTATCTTACACCAAGGTATTTAGTGGGATTTACAAATCTTGGAATGGATGTTTTTGGGAAGCTGCACGTTGTTAGTCCGCGGACTTACAATAGGTTACTATTAAAGAACATCGGAATTTTAATTCTCGTGTAGCAACATTCACCTTGTGATTTGTACTTAAAAATGTGGACACTCTCAAAGAGAAGCACGGCATTTACCCAGTGAACATTAGTCAGCAAATTATCATTATTTCATTTAATATTTTTTAACTATATATGCAGTGACTCGTTACACGACCAGGTAGGTTTGCTTTTAATGATCGTACGAAATCAGAGAAAAAAAGTACACGAACGTTCTACCAGTAGCATTTGTTTAATATTTTTGTGAGATTTCAAGTTCATGTTAAGCTGCTTCAAAAGCCGCTATCAATCATACTTCAGTACCAGCTGACGTAGGACAGTGCTAACTACTCAGTAGTTCCAAACCTTAGGGCCAAGAAACTGTCAGCAAGAAAATCAAAGCTTATGTGTGAAATAATAAATTGAAAAATTACTTGCGATGTCAAATTTTGATACATGCTGGTCTAGACATATCACTGAGTGTCAAAGTCGACCTACAAACCAAGCATAGTGGAGTAGACAGTGTTAGATTGAGACAGAGTGTTTGCTATTAGTCACACCGAGAGCCCATATTCGAAACAAAGGCGCGAAACATATTACTTCCTCCAGTACACAGGGATCGGACAAAAGAAATGTGGAAACGCCAAAATAATAAAAAAAAAATTACCATGCCTAATAGTGTAGGAAAACCCATCAGCACCCAAAACAGCATTCAATCATCTCGGTCTGGATAAATACAGCTCCTGTATGGTTTTCAAGGATAACGATCACGCGCCCTGCTCTCCAAATTAGACAACAAAGGCGGCATAATAATATGATCTGGTGTCTGTGGCTAGGGAAGATGCAACAATTCATGCTCATGCGAGCTGTTTGAACAGAGGCACTGTCGTCTTGAAACGCAACATCACCATTGGGGAACGAACGTTGTGCACTGGGATGCACTTGATCAGCCAAAATAGTCACATAAATCTTGGCAGGAATACGCTCTTACAGGGTTACCACAATATGGCTCCCAGAATCATCACCGAACCCCTGTCAGTTTTCACTTTTGGGATGTAAAACCGGCCGGAATTGTGAAACAACAATTATCCGACCAAATGACTATCTTCCATTCCTCCGTAGTTCAGATTTTACGACTTCGACACCACGTTTACGTGTTATGGGCATGCTGCACCACTGAAGCGCGGTTTTAGCATTCCAGCCCTCCCTACAGTTCCCTGCTTACGGAGACTCCTCCCTGTTTTGGTGCCGACAGAGTTCGTGGGTACGACATTGAGTTTTGAAATGACTTTTGCAGCTGCCGGCTCTTTATTTTTTGTCACAATTCTCTTCAGTGAGCGTCCGTCACGATCACTCAACACCGCTTTCTGGCATAGCGGATAGCGTTTTCCCGCTTTCCCCGTATGCGGTATAAGTCATCGACACGGTACCTCTTGAAACACCCAACACTTCGACTACCTCGGTTACGGAGGCGTCAATCATACGAGCACCAACGATTTGCCTACGTTCGAATTAGCTCCGACATAATGCGCTCGCAACTACACAGAACCCTGTTCTGACTATAACATTTGTAACATATTGAGGACATTTCACAGGTACCGTTCGTGATCAAATACAACAGCGGAATGCCGGCCGCGGTGGCCTAGCGGTTGTAAGCGCTTCAGTCCGGAACCGCGCGACCGCTACGGTCGCAGGTTCGAATCCTGCCTCGGGCATGGATGTGTGTGACGTCCTTAGGTTAGTTAGGTTTAAGTGGTTCTAAGTTCTAGGGGACTGATGACCTGAGATGTTAAGTCCCATAGTGCTCAGAACCATTTGAACAGCGGAACCTGCAGGGTTGACTACCATCTGCACTTATGTTAAAGCAGAGTTAGAACGGAAAAAAAATTTCACATTTTCGGATTTTTATCTCATTATAAAATTTGCAATTTTCCGAATAAAATTATATACATATATATCACTTATAAACTCAATTGGGAAGTATTTTATTTTTTAAAAATTAATCTACACCTGTTGAAAATGTTAAAATTTGTATGTGCATTACTTAAAGATCCAATAAAATCGGTAATTTTTTTTATATAGAAGGCTGTGGATTGCTGTGTTACAAAGGTCACGTTCAGAAGAGGATGGACACCAGGTTGAGGAAGTTGAAACAAAGTTTGAGAGACAAGAAACTTTCCGATGATAAAACCATAAGAGGCAGGCTGACATTCAAAATGATTGAACTACTGCAGTATTATGGGATGGCCATTAGAAATAATACTGAGGATTTGTTGCACTATGGGCTACCTTCTTCCACAGACTGTCAACTGATGAAAAACTAATACACCACCTTTACCCTCCTGGACCTGGTTCATGGCGCAATTACCGCGATGACCAGTGCTCACAGTACATTTCCGCAGCTCGTAGTCTCACGGTCGCATTCTCGCTTTCCGAGCACGGGGTCCCGGGTTCGATTCCCGGCGGGGTCAGGGATTTTCACCTGCCTCGAGATGACTGGGTGTTTGTGTTGTCCTCATTTCATCTTCATGAAAGTGGCGAGATTGGGCTGCTCAGGTTCGAAATTTGTACGGGCACTGATAACCGCGCAGTTGAGCGCCCCACAAACCATAATCATCATCATCATCATAATAATAATCATCATAATAATAATCATAATAATCATCATCATAATAATCATCATCATAATAATCATCATCATAATAATCATCATCATAATAATCATCATCATAATAATCATCATCATAATAATCATCATCATAATAATCATCATCATAATAATCATCATCATAATAATCATCATCATAATAATCATCATCATAATAATCATCATCATAATAATCATCATCATAATAATCATCATCATAATAATCATCATCATAATAATCATCATCATAATAATCATCATCATAATAATCATCATCATAATAATCATCATCATAATAATCATCATCATAATAATCATCATCATAATAATCATCATCATAATAATCATCATCATAATAATCATCATCATAATAATCATCATCATCATAATAATCATCATCATCATAATAATCATCATCATCATAATAATCATCATCATCATAATAATCATCATCATCATAATAATCATCATCATCATAATAATCATCATCATCATAATAATCATCATCATCATAATAATAATCATCATCATCATAATAATCATCATCATCATAATAATCATCATCATTATTATAATCATCATCATTATTATAATCATCATCATTATTATAATCATCATTATTATAATCATCATCATCATCATTATTATAATCATCATCATCATCATCATTATTATAATCATCATCATCATCATCATCATCATCATTATTATTATAATCATCATCATTATAATCATCATCATCCATCATCATCCATCAGCATTCCATCCCAGCAGCAGTCATGGATATCATAAAACCTGTTCAGAGACCTGGCAAATCCTGTATTACTGAAGATGTCAGACTCAAAATCCCAATGAGGAATCAGTCGTTCAATAATCTTATATGAACTAGCTTACCAAAAAATGTTTTTGTTGGAATGAATAAAGTGGCGGATCAGTGATGCTGTTATTGCTTTTAATGATGGCAACACTGGTAGGGTGAAAGTGCTACAGCATATGGGAATTAATGCTGGAGCAAACTGCATCAGAGAACTTGAACGGATGGACAAGGTTCGCATTGATAAAGCAGAGTTTGCAGCACAGTTGGCCACTGAGGATTTCAGGAAGAAGAAAAGAAGAAAAAACTTTGAAAAAGGTCAAGAGGATGATATACAGTATGGTGCAGGGTGCTTCTGAGTGACTAAAAATAAAAAATAAGCATATATTAAGTTAGTCTTTTCAAACTTTAGAAGCCGTTCTTGAAAATTTACATTTTCTGTTGCATTTTTCCCAAAATCAAATTTTCATAGAGTAAGAACATACATATCCTGAGTCTACTGAACTAAAAGAAGAACATAATGTTATGTATAATTAAATTATTTAGGATAACGTACAAAAAAGTACATAATTTTAACCGTGTAATTAAAAAATGGTATCTCCGAAAGCAGTGGCTGAAATTCAATTATTGTAGTTCAGTACATCTACATCTACATCTATACTCCGCGAGCCACCTTACGGTGTGTGGCGGAGGGTACTTATTGTACCACTATCTGATCCCCCCTTCCCTGTTCCATTCACGAATTGTGCGTGGGAAGAACGACTGCTTGTAAGTCTCCGTATTTGCTCTAATTTCTCGGATCTTTTCGTTGTGATCATTACGCGAGATATATGTGGGCGGTAGTAATATGTTGCCCATCTCTTCCCGGAATGTGCTCTCTCGTAATTTCGATAATAAACCTCTCCGTATTGCGTAACGCCTTTCTTGAAGTGTCCGCCACTGGAGCTTGTTCAGCATCTCCGTAACGCTCTCGCGCTGACTAAATGTCCCCATGACGAATCGCGCTGCTTTTCGCTGGATCATGTCTATCTCTTCTATTAATCCAACCTGGTAAGGGTCCCATACTGATGAGCAATACTCAAGAATCGGACGAACAAGCGTTTTGTAAGCTACTTCTTTCGTCGATGAGTCACATTTTCTTAGAATTCTTCCTATGAATCTCAACCTGGCGCCTGCTTTTCCCACTATTTGTTTTATGTGATCATTCCACTTCAGATCGCTCCGGATAGTAACTCCTAAGTATTTTACGGTCGTTACCGCTTCCAATGATTTACCACCTATGGCATAATCGTACTGGAATGGATTTCTGCCCCTATGTATGCGCATTATATTACATTTATCTACGTTTAGGGAAAGCTGCCAGCTGTCGCACCATGCATTAATCCTCTGCAGGTCCTCCTGGAGTACGTACGAGTCTTCTGATGTTGCTACTTTCTTGTAGACAACCGTGTCATCTGCAAATAGCCTCACGGAGCTACCGATGTTGTCAACTAAGTCATTTATGTATATTGTAAACAATAAAGGTCCTATCACGCTTCCCTGCGGTACTCCCGAAATTACCTCTACATCTGCAGATTTTGAACCGTTAAGAATGACATGTTGTGTTCTTTCTTCTAGGAAATCCTGAATCCAATCACAAACCCGGTCCGATATTCCGTAAGCTCGTATTTTTTTCACTTAACGTAAGTGCGGAACCGTATCAAATGCCTTCCTGAAGTCCAGGAATACGGCATCAATCTGCTCGCCAGTGTCTACGGCACTGTGAATTTCTTGGGCAAATAGGGCGAGCTGAGTTTCACATGATCTCTGTTTGCGGAATCCATGTTGGTTATGATGAAGGAGATTTGTATTATCTAAGAACGTCATAATACGAGAACACAAAACATGTTCCATTATTCTACAACAGATTGACGTAAGCGAAATAGGCCTATAATTATTCGCATCTGATTTATGACCCTTCTTGAAAATGGGAACGACCTGCGCTTTCTTCCAGTCGCTAGGTACTTTACGTTCTTCCAGCGATCTACGATAAATTGCTGATAGAAAGGGGGCAAGTTCTTTAGCATAATCACTGTAGAATCTTAAGGGTATCTCGTCTGGTCCGGATGCTTTTCCGCTACTAAGTGATAGCAGTTGTTTTTCAATTCCGATATCGTTTATTTCAATATTTTCCATTTTGGCGTCCGTGCGACGGCTGAAGTCAGGGACCGTGTTACGATTTTCCGCAGTGAAACAGTTTCGGAACACTGAATTCAGTATTTCTGCCTTTCTTCGGTCGTCCTCTGTTTCGGTGCCATCGTGGTCAACGAGTGACTGAATAGGGGATTTAGATCCGCTTACCGATTTTACATATGACCAAAACTTTTTAGGGTTCTTGTTTAGATTGTTTGCCAATGTTTTATGTTCGAATTCGTTGAATGCTTCTCTCATTGCTCTCTTTACGCTCTTTTTCGCTTCGTTCAGCTTTTCCTTATCAGCTATGATTCGACTACTCTTAAACCTATGATGAAGCTTTCTTTGTTTCCGTAGTACCTTTCGTACATGATTGTTATACCACGGTGGATCTTTCCCCTCGCTTTGGACCTTAGTCGGTACGAACTTATCTAAGGCGTACTGGACGATGTTTCTGAATTTTTTCCATTTTTGTTCCACATCCTCTTCCTCAGAAATGAACGTTTGATGGTGGTCACTCAGATATTCTGCGATTTGTGCCCTATCACTCTTGTTAAGCAAATATATTTTCCTTCCTTTCTTGGCATTTCTTATTACACTTGTAGTCATTGATGCAACCACTGACTTATGATCACTGATACCCTCTTCTACATTCACGGAGTCGAAAAGTTCCGGTCTATTTGTTGCTATGAGGTCTAAAACGTTAGCTTCACGAGTTGGTTCTCTAACTATCTGCTCGAAGTAATTCTCGGACAAGGCAGTCAGGATAATGTCACAAGAGTCTCTGTCCCTGGCTCCAGTTCTGATTGTGTGACTATCCCATTCTATACCTGGTAGATTGAAGTCTCCCCCTATTACAATAGTATGATCACGAAACTTCTTCACGACGTTCTGCAGGTTCTCTCTGAGGCGCTCAACTACTACGGTTGCTGATGCAGGTGGTCTATAGAAGCATCCGACTATCATATCTGACCCACCTTTGATACTTCACTTAACCCAGATTGTTTCACATTCGCATTCGCTAATAACTTCACTGGATATTATTGAATTCTTTACTGCTATAAATACTCCTCCACCATTGGCGTTTATCCTATCCTTGCGGTATATATTCCATTCTGTGTCTAGGATTTCGTTACTGTTCACTTCCGGTTTTAACCAACTTTCCGTTCCTAATACTATATGCGCACTATTTCCTTCAATAAGAGATACTAATTCAGGAACCTTGCCCTGGATACTCCTGCAGTTTACCAATATTACGTTAACTTTTCCTGTTTTTGGTCTCTGAGGACGGACGTTCTTTATCAACGATGATAATGTCCTCTCTGGTAAGCCGTCAGGTATTTTATCGTTTCGCCCAAGGGGGGTCCCTCTAACCTAAAAAACCCCCGTGTGCACGCCACACGTACTCTGCTACCCTAGTAGCTGCTTCCGGTGTGTAGTGCACGCCTGACCTGTCTAGGGGGGCCCTACAGTTCTCCACCCAATAACGGAGGTCGATGAATTTGCAACCATTATAGTCGCAGAGTCGTCTGAGCGTCTGGTTTAGACCCTCCACACGGCTCCAAACCAGAGGACCGCGATCGACTCTGGGCACTATGCTGCAGATATTAAGCTCAGCTTGCACTCCGCGTGCGATGCTGGTTGTCTTCACCAAATCAGCCAGCCGCCGGAAGGAACCAAGGATGGCCTCAGAACCCAAGCGGCAGGCGTCATTCGTTCCGACATGTGCTACTATCTGCAGCCGGTCACACCCAGTGCGTTCAATAGCTGCCGGAAGGGCCTCCTCCACATTACGGACGAGACCCCCCGGCAAGCACACCGAGTGCACACTGGCATTCTTCCCCGACCTACCCGCTATTTTCCTGAGGGGCTCCATAACCCGCCTAACGTTGGAGCTCCCTATAACTAATAGGCCCGCCCTCTGTGACTGTCGGGACCTTGCCGGAGAAACGGCCACTGGCCTAACAGGCGAGGCATCCTGTGGTGGCTCGGAAACGATGTCATCACCACTAGGAAGCACCCCGTACCTGTTGGAAAGGGGTAAGGCAGCTGCCACGCGGCCGGATCCCACCTTCGCCTTTCGGCCAGGCACGCGCGAGCCCACCACTGTCCGCCATTCACCCTGGAGTGATGGCTGCCCGGTAAGATGCTCACTGCCGGAAGACGCAGCGACATCAGGGGTTCCATGTGATTCCAAGGCCACCGAAGTAGGCATAGGTCTCACCACAGTTGCCCCAACGCCACTACGAGCCGACGCCTGCGCCTCGAGCTCGATGAGCCTAACAGACAAAGCCTCCACCTGCCCCCGAAGAGTGGCCAATTCTCCTTGCGTCCGCTCACAACAACCACAGTCCCTACACATGACTGTTTACCCTACTCTATACGGTGACAAATTCCCAAGATAATCTTCTGATGAGCTGCTCTGATAATCAAGAAACACTCACTGAAATACGAGACGCGAAAACTACGCTAGGTTTTCCCAGAAAAACTATTTAAAAGCTAAGCGCAGCAAATAAGTACAAAACGCTTTATACAAACAGTACTCGCTGCTGCTGGTGCTCTCGCTCTGGCTGTCACAAGACAACTGCTGATTCAAGTGACTAGTGGCTAACGGCCGCGAAACAAACAAAAGGCGGTTTTAGGGCGCTTTCTGTTCTAAACGATCAAGAAAACACTAAGAAATCTAACACGAAAACTACGTAAAGTTTTATCAAGAACTGTTAGTTACTATGCAGAGCATAGTAGTAGACTCCGAACATACAGTTTAATGTACTGTAAAAGTTTCATGTCAATGGCTACAGGGAAGAAAAGTAATTAAATTTAACAATGTCGGGATAGGGTGTTCCAACCCCCCTTAAACATGCATTTCTCGCGGTATTTCCATACTTTGGCCGATTTCTGTATGTGTCGCACAAAGATCACAACAGCAAAAATTAAGGAAATTCGGATATACAGAGGGATACCATTACCCATCAGTTCCTGAAGTACGATACGGCGAAACTGATGCTAAGCTGGGGCGGTCACAGCTACACAAAATCGAGGAAGGGTCCACCAATCTTCCGACGCCAATTACTTCAGTTGCGCTTCAGGAAGAAGACTGCGCTTTATATAACGACAAATGCATGTGAGATTTTTCAACTCTCGTCATGACTTCTTGTTTGAATCGGCTCATCCTAACATGTACATTGCGGGAAACCTTTGCGAGAGACAGGAGCATATATATATATGACCTCATTCTCCTTCATGTAACTACAGAGTCTGCTAAATGGAGCAAGGTGGCGCAATGCTAAGTCACTGGACTCGCTTTCAAAAGGACATCGCTTCGAATCCCCGCCCGACAATTCAGGTTTAGATTTTCCTTGATTTTCCAAAATCGCTAAACACTGATAATGGGGTGATTCCTTTGACAGGACATGGCCGATTTCATTCCCCTTTCTCAGATTATACCTTGTCTCTAATGGCCTCGAGATCGACGCGACTTTAAATCCTAATCTTCTTACGTTTCCCCTCCAGTTAGTGTGTCTTTCCTCTAACTGTTGCAGATCGAGCCATCTACGTACAAAACAACTTACGCAGTTTCATTTAAAATTCTCTCTCTCTCTCTCTCTCTCTCTCTCTCTCTCTCTCTCTCTCTCTCTCTCTCTGTGTGTGTGTGTGTGTGTGTGTGTGTGTGTGTGTGTGTGTGTGTGTGTGTGTGTGGGGGGGGGGGGGGGGGGGTGGTAATTCCCTCTTGAATGTCATTGTGACAACATTAGGTGAGGGACTTTCGTCTGTGGTAAGCTGGTTAAAGGCCAATTAAGTGTGGAACCGTATATAAGATGAAAAGAAAGAGTGGTATGGAAGAGATCGCAGAAATTTTTAATTTGGCGTGGCATTAATACCGAGAACGTTTTGTACCTTTTTACTTATCGCAGAAATAACAACTTGTGTGACGTCAGGTTATGCCGAACTTATTTTCTGCATTGCTATTTGCAGTGAATTCTGCTGTGGAGACAATTTTGCGTTGCACTATGAAAAATCTGCGCAAGTTGGTTTATAAAGATTATGCAGAAAACGAAATCTTGTTTTGTTGAGGGTGTGTCGACATACTACTAGCTGCTGGCAAGGTACATTCAGAGACTGCGGCGTCGAGTATACAACATTGGACGAATCTTAACTCAGAGCTCGAATAATGCTCCGCAAATCAGGTCTCTTTGCACTTCGAATGCGCAGTACACCTGTGGTGGTAGGAACAAAAAATGCTCGCCCGAGTATCCTACGTGGGATCTGAGAACGTAATAGCAGCGCTTTTCCGCTTTACTCTCTGCTGGGAATGCAGTCTTGCCTTGTTCCACCAAGGCCTGCTCGTTCTCACGACGTAACCATTAAACTCGCTACTGTCATTGTGGCCTCTGTTAGTATTCAGCCAGTCACTGTCGAGAAAAGGCCGATGTATGCCGCTTATTACAATCGCAAATAGAGCGCGGCAGATAGTGGTGTGTGTTTGTGTACCTTTTGTAGTTACTGCAATGTTCTCGATATTCCTACGCGGTCGCAATAAAATGTACGACGAGCGTCTTTCCTTCTGCAGTGGACTGTACGCTTTAGTGAAACTCGCACACAATAAACATGCATACCGGATCGTGATTAGAGCGTGTTTTAAGCTCGAACCTTAACGCGTTCTTCGAGGAATGGTAGCGTTAGGAAATAATGGCGAACACGTAATATGTTGTGAGAAAGGCGAAAACAAAGCTTAGATTTGTTGTGTTAGGGTTCTATGGATAACGCTTTGCATCTGTGAAGGGAATCGCCTGTACTTAAATGGGAATCTCTGGTAGAAAAAAGAAATTATTCTCACGAAACCCTGTTGAGAAAATGTAGAGAACAGGAAACCTGTGCGACATATCTGCCGCACCCATCGTACGTATGGCGTAGGGGGCTTGAGGATAAGATAAGGAAGATCCGAGCGCATACAGAGGCACATACTTTTTTCCCCCCTCGCTCCATGTGCGAGTTAAGTACAAGAGATCTGTATCGTATTGCCGACTGGAAGATCCCAAGGATTCGTGTACTCCAACTTCGTTGTTTCCTTCCTCTGCCCACAATAATCCCCTTCCACGCGGTCTATGACATTGTTATCTTACGGCGTTTCTTCGCTGAAACGTTATCTTAAAATACACTCTCGCGACTGAGTATGGCGTAAGTGAATCATCAGAGCGAGTGCGCGTGTGGATCATTTCGGTGTTACCACAAATGGTACTAAGTGCCTCCATTTGTTCTGGAGTAGCAAGACGTGTGTTGTCGCATCAAAGCAAAACACGGAAATTCCGAAACTGTCCACGAACGTGGCGGCTTCGAATAGCGAGCTCGACCTAGTATAGAGGAAGCACTAACAGATCGTGAGTTAGCTTCTATTGCTGTGACGCTGTAATGGAACTCATTATGTACCCCCTAAGTCTCACTGCTACTAAAATGAAAATCTGTCGGTTTTTTGGGACGTGATCGTCGTGTAATTTCACTTCATGTAAAGCCGAAAACTTATTGCAGATATTGTATTGTAACAAACGTATCTCTACAAAACTCTCACGCACAGTAACTTATCCATATTCACAAATAATCCTTGTCCACTGGTAAACATCCCAGAAATTGTTGTACATCAAATTACACATCCTAAACTCAATTACTTTTGCTTTGCTCACAGAGCCACGATTTTCTATGCGCATTTAAATCCATTCCTATGTACTGTTCGGCCCTTCTGCTGATAACTGAAATTTCAGGCGCGTAACTTCAGACCGGAAGTGGGTTGCACGAAGTGTTTCACTTGTACGAGAATTTTATATATAAATCTTAATGATTTTTAAATAAAACACTTTGACATTCTGCATCTTTACTCTTCATGTCTGCCTATCCACAGCCCTCTGCCACTGGAGGTCTCTACGTTGTAGCGTGTAAAATGGCGGTGTGTAACGCAACTATGTCGGTGCGTTAGAACCAGCGTGCAGTAATCGATTTTTGAAGTCGAAGAGTTCGTCCACACATGGAACGCAGTCTCCTTCAGCATAACCCCGGACCACACACGAGCTCCGCGACATGTGCGACAATCCGACGCCTTGGGCTCACTGTCATCAATCACCCTCCAGACAGTCCCGGCTTGGCCCCCTCGATTTTCATCTATTTCTAAACCTTAAAGAACACCTTCGAGGGCTACACTTTCATGTAATGAAGCGGCCCAAGCAGAGAAGAGGTAGTGGCTCTGTCAACAATGGCAGACACTCTAAAGTGACGGTATCAACAAACTGATCTCTCGTTGGAAGAAACATGTTAGTCTCCGGGCTTACTGTGTTGAGAAATAAATATGTAGACATTAAGAATAAAGATAATGTTAACAAAGTTCTTTATTTTAAAATAACTTTGAGCTTTCACGTAAAAAAATCGAAGACATTTTTCAGCACGGCCTCGAGTCGCGTTATTAAAATAGTTTTCAAAATTGATAGTAAAATGTTTTTGATGTGGGGGATAGTTTGTTGTTGAGAGGTTTCGCGTTAAGATTATAAGCGAAAACTGAATTGTACTTCGTTAATAATTAGTTAATGAAAACGGGAGTTTTGGCGCCCTAGAGCGAGGGTAATCCCTTCTTTTATCACAGCAGCCAATCAGTTTCCAAATTATTTGAGGCAATTTCTCGTGAAATACGTACTCTTAATACCGACTGCTAATCATACCTCGCTCCACTTGTGACACCAGGTATCAGCTACTGAATTATTTCTCAACTGACAAGGGGAGGCCGCCAATTGTGAAATTCAGATTCGATTCATACTGCGCATAATAAAAACACATGGCCAGAGGTGTAATGTGGCAAAGCACCAAGATGCACTTCTCAGCCGTTGTCGAGAAAATCGACAGTTAAAAGAAACCGTTGCGGTGAAATTATCTCTACGATTGATAACTTCTTAGAGCGTCGTGGCGCAGCGGTAAGCGCTCGGGTTTGTAATCCGAAGGTCGCCGGATCGAATCCCACGCTAGCTGGAGTATGGCACGAACCAGAGTGATAGTTATCATAGAAACATGGAAAGTAGAAAACAGCACGACATCGAGCACATCTGATAAGCGATGCGTTTTTACAAGAACAATTGTTTTTAAATTATCTGTTGGGAAACACATCTGATTGACATTCTGAAAAATTGTTCTATCGTTCGCCTGGTTTGATGGATACCACGCGTATCGTATAATATCGGCAAAAATAGGAGAAGACAATTGGTGGTGGACGATGGATTGGATTTTTATACGATCGTCTCTGGAGTTGATGTCACGGTTTCACTCGATTAAAAATTCTATTCTTATTCGAACGTTTCACTTACACTATACGTATTCGTTTCGGAATATCGTACCGAGCGAGGTGGCGCAGTGGTTAGCACACTGGACTCGCATTCGGGAGGACGACGGTTCAATCCCGTCTCCGTCCATCCTGATTTAGGTTTTCCGTGATTTCCCTAAATCACTTCAGGCAAATGCCGGGATGGTTCCTTTCAAAGGGCACGGCCGATTTCCTTCCCCGTCCTTCCCTCACCCGAGCTTGCGCTCCGTCTCTAATGACCTCGTTGTCGACGGGACGTTAAACACTAATCTCCTCCTCGGAATATCGTTTCTACGTCTTCCGTTAACTATACGTGGTAAACATTATGAAGACGATTAATAACATTTGCGAAATACAACTTCGTTTGCGGAAAACATAATGATGTTCGAAGTCGCCAGTTTTTCCACGACAAACGACTTTCAACAACTTATTATATGCATAATTGTTGCAACTGCTTGCCGGGAATATATATATATATATATATATATATATATATATATAATGTGTGTGTGTGTGTGTGTGTATTTATATATACATTTGAATTACAAAAAATAAATACTAAAAAGAAAAAGTTCCATGGCGCAAGATCCGATGCGGCGACCTTCGGATTACGAACCCGAGCGCTTACCGCTGCGCCACGACGCTGTAGAAAATTATTAATCGTAGAGAGTATTTCACCGCAACGGTTTCTTTTAACTGTCGATTTTCTCGACAACGGCTGAGAAGTGCATCTTGGTGCTTTGCCACGTTACACCTCTGGCCATGAGCTTTTATTATGCGCAGTATGGATCGAATCTGAATTTCACAATTGGCGGCATCCCCTTGTGAGATGAGTAGCGTTGGAATTCTTATGGCTTCCATTGCCAGACATGTTGGTTTAAATGGATCTTTTATTTTTTATATATTTTTAAGACACAATCAAATGAACATTTCACAGTGCTGTTACCGGTTTCGAGAACCAGCTATCTTCTTCAGACTAAACGCATCCTGCAGGCATTGACGTAAGGTTTCGTTGGGTTGTAAATAATACTTCATCTCCATGCACAATATATAATTTCTGTTAAGCGTTAGTGTGGGTACAGTGTGGTGCCATTTTCCCCTTCTATGACGACGAAGAGAAATGAGAAGGTAAAACGGATACATTCGTCTTGAAGTGGCCGATGGGACCGTCGGATTTAACGTCATCAACAGTTCCCCATGCTGTGACTTAGTATGTCACTGCGAACACAATACAAGACTTGGCGCAAAGTCTGGTGATGAAGAACTCTACGCTACCACATCGCCTCCCCTTGCCTGCCAAATACTGGTAGCAATAATTTTCTACTACCACGATTCAAAAGCTACCGCACAGGTGTGCGTTAATATCCTCGGCTGTAGAGGTGGGTAATGGAATAGGAGAAAGTTGCTAATGTACCTCCGGCGGGCAATGTACAGCAGCTTATATTCATATGTAGTGGCCATGACTTACATTTAGAAGTTCGTCCAAAAGAAACCACTCAAAAGAAGACATTAAGGCACAGTGAAATTAAACGCCGTCGGTGAAGGTTATAGCCGTTGTTGCCGTACTGCGGTCCACAGGCTGTATGTGGCTCGAATCCAGTATTCATGCGGCCCGCGGTTCTCTGCCGTATTTAATTATAACATGCATCTAGCAACTAACAGCCGAATGCAAAATCTTCAACTAACGTTAAGGGTTTCTTAAGAGTAGTTTTCCTGCTCAGTAACAAACAAAATTGTTTACAGCGACAGCAAGATGTGCGTAATTGTAACTGACGTGGGTGAATTCGGCCGAGAGCTAAGTAAAGTTAGCCGCTTGAGACAGAGGGGTAAACACCAGATGTGAGAGAGGGTAATGTTTTATTGTCTATCTTCCTGTACTGATAGCTCATGGACGTGTATATCTCTTACCGGCCAGTCGGTGTTATAAATTACAAGCCGAAGTAACATGGACTCGCGAATGCGCTTTGTACAGATAAGGCTCTTCAAATCCGGCATGTATTTGTATCAAGGGATATGAAATTAAATTGAGCTTGCTGTGATACAATGCAATGGGTAGAAGAAAAATATTAAAAACATTTAGTAAGCATTTATGATTCATATTGCATAATGGATTTAAGTGAAGATACAGTTAGCGTTATTAATCAAGTAATTATCCGCTCACACAATAACACAACACTTCGTCAGGCAATTAGTGTGGCAACGTTGGGGTGGTTGAGATTGGCAGCAGTGTGAAACAGATCAGTCGGCAGGAAGTGATCGC
Organism: Schistocerca americana; assembly: GCF_021461395.2. Classification (NCBI taxonomy): domain Eukaryota; kingdom Metazoa; phylum Arthropoda; class Insecta; order Orthoptera; family Acrididae; genus Schistocerca; species Schistocerca americana. The sequence continues at coordinate 177,289,728 of NC_060120.1, forward strand.
ACTCTTACTACGAGGGTAATCCCAAAAGTAAGGAGGAGGAGGAAATTAGTGTTTAACGTCCCGTCGACAACGAGGTCATTAGAGACGGAGCGCAAGCTCGGGTGAGGGAAGGATGGGGAAGGAAATCGGCCGTGCCCTTTCAAAGGAACCATCCCGGCATTTGCCTGAAGTGATTTAGGGAAATCACGGAAAACCTAAATCAGGATGGCCGGAGACGGGATTGAACCGTCGTCCTCCCGAATGCGAGTCCAGTGTGCTAACCACTGCGCCACCTCGCTCGGTCTCCTATTTTATTATGAGTACATAGACCTGTTTATTTCTGCAATGGTTTACATCAGTTTACAGCTTGAACATTTGGCTATTTTTCGACATAATCACCATTTCTGTCGATGCATTTTTGTAGACAGTGTCAGTTTTTGTATGCCCCTTTCATACCAGCTCGCCGCCGCCATGTTGTTCAGGAAGTTATAAACCTCTTCTTTTCCGTTAAAATTCTCTGAGCGGTGCTTCGGGAAACCTCAGGAACCAACGTGCAGAGATCATCCAAGATGATCCGCCGATCTTCACGCATGCTTTGCTCAACCTTGAACACGGTCTCCTCAGAAATTGACGGTCACCGGCTCCCTTGTTCGCCGTGAATTTCGGTCCGACCAGCTACAAACTCTCTACACCACTTACGAACATTTTTGACATCCATGCACGACTCACCATACACTTCCGTCAGTTGGCGATGGATTTCAATCGGCGCAGTGCCCTTTGCGTTCAAAAAACGAATAACTGCGTGCAATTCGCACTTGGCGGTAACATCCAACGGGAGCTCCATTCTCAACGGCTGCCAAGCCAAGACTGAGCGCCTCAGCACGGTGTGTGCATGTTTACGCACAACGCGTGAGGCACTCTTCATAACAGTGTGAACAACTGCCACACAGAGTTCTGTACTTACAAAAAAAAATAGGAGACCTTACTTTTGGGATTACCCTCGTATAACTAGTCTGTTGGGAGCTCGTAACCTACTAATTTAATAACAAGACCGGTACGTAAGCGGCCCGAGATGTCGCCCCCACGATGTCAGTATCGGCCCATGAGAAAAAAAAAGTTCGACGACCACTGGGTTAGTGAGACGCCTGGAGAGGCATTTACCCGACCTGGTATGTGTTAGAGACTAAGAGCGTTTGATATATACATCAGGCTATCGACACCGTTGCTGTTCACAGCAGTGAGACAAGCTGGTTTATTGCGCAGTCAACAACATCGATTTCTGCCGGCCAGAGTGGCCGAGCGGTTCTAGGCGCTTCAGTCTGGAACCGCGCGACCGCTACGGTCGCAGGTTCGAATTCTGTCTCGGGCATGGATGTGTGATGGCCTCCTTAAGTTAGTTAGCGTAGTTCTAAGTTCTAGGGGACTGATGACCTCAGACGTTAAGTCCCATAGTGCTCAGAGCCATGTGAACCATTTTGAACATCGATTTCTGACCATAAACGGTACACTCTGTTAAAAAAAATTTCCGGTACTTCGTCCATAAAATTTTTCTACTCTTACCTTTTACCGTGTATGGTCTCCGAAATACTCTCCTCCACAATTAATAATCCACTCCCAACACTTGTGGAAGCAGTCTTGGTACGCCTCTTGCTACATCGCGCGAAGCGCCGTCTGCGAATTTTCTTTTATCTCGTCTGTCGTTGTAAATCTTCGCTCTTTCAATGGGGTTTTCAACTTCGGAAATAAAAAAAAGTTCACAGGGGCCAGGTCTGGAGAGTACGGAGGATGAGACAGCGCAGTGAATTCCATTTTTGTGCAATAGTCACGCACGAACAGGATGAACGTGGGGTGCATTATCATGATGCAAGAGCCATGAATTGTCTCGCCACATTTCAGGCCGTTTCCGTCTCACATTTTCTCGCAGGCGCCACAACGCGTCCCGATAGTATCATCGATTAGGTCTGTCCCTGCGGCACGAATTCAGGATGAACCAATTCTTCAAAGTCAAAGAAGATTATCAGCATGGCTTTGACGTTTGACCTGACCTGGCGAGCTGTTTTTGGTCTTGGAGAACTTTTCCCGACCCATTGTGAGGATTTAATCTTGGTCCCAACAGCATAACCGCAGACCCACGTCTCATCACCAGTTATGATTCCCTTGAGGAACATCTCGTTCTCATTTACGCGATCCGAAAGCTCTTCAGACTGCAAGGCAACACGATGAATTCCAAGATGCTTTGTTAGGATTCCATAACATGATCCAGCTGAAATGTTACATTCTTCTGCAATCTCTCGGAAAGTCAGATTGGCACTCACAGTTCAGTTGACGTTCCCGACGAGAGCGTCGTCGGTAGACGTCGAAGGTTTAACTTCCATCCGGCCACTTTTTAAACCGTGTGAACCATTCGTAACACCGAGTACGGCTAAAGCACTCATCACCGTAGGCTGCCTGCATCATTTGGTGCGTCTCTGTAAAGGTTTTTTTTGAGTTTTACGCAAACTTTAATGCCGCCGCGTTGCTCCTCTGTCATCTCAAAATTTGCAAACACTGCGACACACACAATAACAGACATACAATAATGAAACTTCCGGCAGTTACACATTAAACAGAAGCCTGTGCAGGGATGCCAACCGCATTTCGCTCCAACATATCATTGGCACGAAGTTACTAATGTTCCGGACTTTTTTTTGAACAGGCTTGGTAATGTCAATTCATTGTATTCGTATCACTGTGTGTAGCACTTCATTTATTAGATGCCGCCGGAACGGTGAATTAAAAGGAACGAAAGCGTATCGCTCAACTGTAGGCTTCGGCTCTGAGCACAACATCTGAGGTCATCTATCCCCTAGAACTTAGAACTACTTAAACCTAACTAACCTAAGGACATCACACACATCCATGCCCGAGGCAGGATTCGAACCTGCGACCGTAGCGGTCGCGCTGTTCCAGACTGTAGCGCTTAGAACCGCTCGCAACTGTAGGTTTTGTCGAAGTGTGGAGGCAATAGAGACTCCCAGTAGACGCAGGTCTGAAGTCCTTGTTAGCATCCAAGTGCGACGTTTGCGTCACAACCAATCCAGCTATCTGCTTGCTCGAGCTATTTTTCACCACCTTGCAGGTAGCCTTAAAGTCTGAGACGCGGTACGCTATGAGAAAGTGTCGTCGAGCGATATAAAAATGTAGATGTACGTATGTATGTTCCACATCTCCTGCTAAACTGCTGAACCGATTTCAACCAAACTTGGTACACATATAATACGCTGCCTGGAAAGGATCGCTATGAGGTAAGAGCCACCCATCTGTCAAAGGGGTGGCGGTGGTGATGAGAAAGCAGTATAGCCCACCACGCGAGACTCTCCATACTTTAGTCGTCCATTATTGGGGAATGGGAGCACTGAGATTTGCAACAAATTTTACACATAATTTCAAACCATTGCGAATATTTCTCTCTGACGATCCCCACAAAAGATGAAAGAAAGTAAGTTTGTTACTTGCCACGTTTTCGCTGTTTATGCAGTAAGTCACGTGAAGCGTGACGTTTTAATTTATTACTTCTTTACTACTAACTGTATTCGTGACACATTATTCAAATGAACCAGAAAAATCATGTTATTGTACGAAACTTATTTCAGGAGATACGTCATAAACACTGAATACGTGAGAAATTATGAAATTATTACATCATGCAAAACATTTAAATTTATTACTTCGTTGCTACTATTTCTATTCGCAACTCGTTTCGCAGACAGTATCAACATTTTCCGCTGAATGTACCTACTAAAATCAGTAAGTAGTGATTTACCACCAGGAGGTGGTTCTTACTAATTGGTCCCTCCGCCACACACCGTTGGGTGGCTTGCGGAGTATAAATGTAGATGTAGATGACCACAGTAGTGTTAGAAACCGGCCACCGTAAATAAATTGTGGTCAAGACTGGTTTTGATAGTACATAAATCTATACAGAGTGGTTAAAGAATGTAGCATTACAGAATGTTTATAGACGAGAACGGCGATTATATGGAAAAATAGACATGTAGTAAAATTTTACTGTAAGTAAACTTTTCTCATGAGCTTATTTTGTATGACCAAATGGACGTTAGTTTCAGTAAACGCCTCGTATAATTCTGATATTTTGACCACTGTCAGACTGGCTCCTAATTGTGATAGACCCTGCATACAGATTTTGTACTTGTAGTGTGGCGACCGAAGTGGCCTCTTCCATCGCTTGGCCGTTAATTGACCTTGCGTCCAGTAACCCTAGCAGTCCTTTGGTGAAGGGGAAAACTATTTGTTGTCGATTTTTGCCAACTCAAAATTAGCACTAATGTCTGCTGTGATAAAAGTTCGTAGGTTCAGCGAGCGTGTAAGTGGTAAGTTTTGGCACATCTACCGCACAGACCAGGCGCGTAGGCTGTGGTTCACCTTCTGCTTATCAACGGTGGATGAGAGCGCGTGTACGCCTGTCAACTGTTGCGCGCGTGAGCGACGTCACGCACTTTGCGTGCCCTTCACAGCAAAGAAGCGGGCGCTACTGAGGAGCTAGTACGCACATCGGACGGCGCCTGTCTACGAGACTCGTAAACAACCTCGCATGTTCACTAATTCCACATACAGGTGACGTGTCTTCTTGCGTCAGCAAATTAGAACTTTAATGGCTGTAACGCAACGGCAGCGTAGGGGGTCATTCATTAGCAGTAGTCCGCCTGTACCCAGTCAGTGCCAGAGAACAGCTGTCGGTGAAGGAGGCGAACTATTGATGGCGTTATTTTTCCCTGGTTATCAACGGAAACAGAAATTTTATTTGCTGCGCCGTACGTAAGCACACCGGAGGAAAAGTTATGTCACCCACAGGAGACATCACGCTAATGACGCGTCTGTGGCTTTCATAGCAACATTAATGCGGCGAGAAAGAGTGTCGACAAGTTTATACAGCGCTCCAAACTGATCATTGTGCTGTTTTAGGGATGTGACAAGTATTTTGTCCCGTGTACTTATAATATTGAAACTTCCCCTTTGAATGTAAAGAAAGACTGTGCTGGTAATCTTCTACGTTATTTGATACCGAAACAGCTGAGTAAAACTGAACGTACTCAGACGGTTTTCTCTTTACTTATTCTGACCATTTCTAAACTGACACACATTATTTTACCGCAACGCAATCTGACTTTTAATAATCCCTACAAAAGAATAGTCCTGACTAACAATGACCTATACCCTTCATGAATCACTTACCTCACAAAAATCTTCGTTACTCGAACTACTGCAATACAGCGAGCGCCAATACTGCCAGCTAAATAAAAGATTCTAACTACTGAAGGCACTTACTACTTATAGGCATGTAGTTAGCAAATTAAAGATTTTGATAGAGAACAATCAATGTATTTATCTTAATAGTGTTCAAAAGTCATATATACTTGATATCTATTTTGGCAAATTTCCTTTTTCTGACTGACACACGTCCAATCGTCCGCTCATATTAGCATCTCAAAACTCTCTCCCTACATCCACCACTGCTAGCGGCTCACCTCCAACTGCCCAACGCTACGGGCTGTTAACATCCGATAGTCTAACACTACACTGGCGAATACTCCAATGAGTCCAATGAACCACAGGCTGCACACAGCGCAGTCAGCGATTCTCATACAAAGCGCTAAGTGGCGTCACCAACATAAAAATCTAAACAGCGAACTTCCATTATCTGTACACAGAAAAATTGTTTCATTTTTCTAATAGGGCAGCTGAACACAACGATAGTATGTAGAGAAAAAGGAATCAATAGCAGAATAAAAATGATCCTGAGGTTTTGGCTAGTATAAATGTAGTTATCCAAACGAAGATTGCGATTTGTCCAGGCAAGCCTACATCCACCTGCGAATATCCAATCACGATGAAGACGACAAAGATTAATATATTTAAAAATACGTATTATCAAGCTTTCTGTGTACTATTTTTTAAATTACGTGATTTCTTACAAATATTGCTGCATGCTTAGCTAATCTACAACGAATTGATCTTTCACGCAGAAGCTCGACGATGAATATCATAAAGGTCAAGCGATAAATGGAATGGTCGAGCGAAAAGTGGTAGTATATTCAACGCGCTCAGTGACCACACATTTGATACTTCATACCTTCATGTGAATTTTGCCACATTACGAATTGAACATATGAACAAAACTACAAACCATTGTATTCCATATGTCACTTTCATAGTGATACATATAATTTAATTCCACAGATTTATCCGATCTCGTACATTCAGCCCAGTGTCTGGTTTTGACTTGTTCTGTTACTTTTACGGTTACATTATCGAAGATTACTTTACACCGAAAGTTTGCAGCACACCTTTTTCCTAAATAAATCTCTCTCGCTGTTGAATAGTATAAAATTGCTATGAAATGTTGATAATTCAGGTATTGTCTTCGTCTGTAGCGGCTATAACGGGGATAGTTGAGCGTTACGGCAACTACCTATTAATAAAATGACGAATCCAAAAAACAAAGGTAGTTTTATTCAAGAATACCACCTCGAGATACTTTCAGAATATTTTTTTCCAAATTCGTTAATCATTACGCTGTCATCTTTCGTCAGCTGTGTGGTGATGGCCTTGTAATCGGTAAAAGAGCTAACTGTTGCAATAATATAGGACTTGAAAGTTTGCGTTTTTGATTTGTATATAAGAAGAATGACTGCTATAACTGTTCTGCATACAGCTTCGAATTGGGAGGGAGGGCATTTTGACAGCCTCGTAATACCGCGAGGAATAAAACTTGGGCATTCGATAAGAATTCCATGATCTCATCGTTCCACGACAGCGTTCACGTTGCGATAGCAAGGTTCATAGCCTCGAGTTGCTGCTTTTTGTTACCCATTGACCTTTCAAATGTCGCGTGCTTCAAATTCTTTTGGCATTACACAGAAGCAGAGTTTCTGCTCGTCCGCTGAACGGTAGTCCAGCAGTACGGTCACGTCTTTGGGACGTGGTAAGTAGGTCTAACTATGAACGCAACATACACGAGAAACGTGTAGTAAAACATTTCAGATACAAGGTTCCTGGGAGAGGGAGGGAGGGAGTGGAGATGATGATAGACGTTGGAATTTGTGTGTTGAATACTAGACACCGTTTCAAAAGAGCGCACTTTTCGTTGTGGTCCACTTTACATTGTTCGGACTGGCATTAAACGGTCATGTGAAACTCCGCCGCTGGCGTTACTGACAGTAATGGTTCAAATGGCTCTGAGCACTATGGGACTCAACTGCTGTGGTCATAAGTCCCCTAGAACTTAGAACTACTTAAACCTAACTAACCTAAGGACAGCACACAACACCCAGCCATCACGAGGCAGAGAAAATCCCTGACCCCGCCGGGAATCGAACCCGGGAACCCGGGCGTGGGAAGCAAGAACGTACTGACAGTAAGTACGAGCAGTAAGTCATAACAGTGAGGTGGTGTAATCAAGTTGCCCCCATTTGCTGGTACACAACGCGGAATGGCCAAGGTGCCTACAAGGGATGTTGCGTTGCTCTCAGCCATTAATCACGACGCAAAGTTGGTCAGCTCGCTTCAAACGTTTAGAAATCTCGTGTAAACTACGCTGCTACATATTCACCCAATGCTGCGGTGTCATTCAAGTGTCTAGTAGATATGATACGCACCATGGCAGTTCAACGGCAAACAGTAAATCGAACTAAGACATTTTTTCAGATATTTTTTGTGTGGTCTGTTCAATATATCACAGCAGCAATATGTAACAGCGATCCTGCCTACTTGTCAGAGTACAATAAGGTTTTTAGCAGACCAGAAGGTATGTTTATCACATTTTAACCGGTGTAATACCGTACGTCGACTTAAAACCAACTACTACCAATATTATCCGAAATACTTGCCTACAAAATTTCATTGCGTGGCTCCACTTTTGTAATTGGCTTTCCTACTATCTTATTAATATAGTTAATGAGTTAAAATGAATTTACGTACACAATTTACAGTTTTTAGTGGACGGCTATTTTCGTACCGCATTATTGCAATTATAAACTATTATCTACACAAGAAAGTGTCATTAGGGTTTTCTTTAGAATTCTTTTCAAGAAACGACTCGAAGAGCACAAGGGCAATTGCAGAAGAGGGGAGACTGAAAGATCAGATGTTGCGGAACTTGCTTTACAGCCAGGGGACCACTACATTCATTTTGACCGGACTCAAGTACTGGCAAGTAAAAACGGACACCACAAAAGGCTGTACAAAAAGGCCATAGAGATAGTGAAATACCTCATGAATTTTAATGGGAAGCAAGAGGGCGTGAAATAGAAGGAAATATGGATTCCCGCGCTGAAGATGTGTACCAGTCTGTCACCATGGGATGACAGTAACAGCGAACGACGGCAGTCGACAACTGCCAGTTGCAATCGCGTTTTCAAAACATGTGACGTCACACCACTGCGCGGAAGTTTGCAGAGACGGAAATTTTGCTGTTGTCAGTAGTGAGCCAGGTTGCGTATCGGACATTCAACAAAGCTTCGATCCACCTTGTAAATGTCCTCTGCAGATGGGGACGATACGTCGGGTTTTAAAGTGAAATCCTTTCGGCCACGGCATAATAGCCCGGAATATTTTATTAATTATGACAATTCCGGCCGTGAAAGTTAAGAATTTACAATAATCTTTGTTCGCAAGTTGGAAAATAATTTTTTACATGATTAAAATGGCCACTAGTTATTTTGCGAAATGCTGCAGAACTAATCAGAGGAAACTAGAACTAAAACATATCTATCAAGAACTCAGAAAAAAGTGTAATTCTCGAAAATGGGGTGTCAGATTCATCAGACTCAAAATATTCTGCCAGATGTCGACATTAGTCCATATTGTTTTGATGGACGGATATGTCATACCCGAAGCTGCCCCATCGCCGATATAGGTCAGCTATATGAAGATCCACAGGAAGCTCGGAATAAGGGCCCCGGTGTTATCGAGAAGATGGATATCGTATTCTGTCAATTCTGGCATCGTCGGATGCATTCACCCCGAGTCCAGAAAATGACAATTGAAGGTAAACAGACGCCACTTCAGGTGAAAGATCTGCTTTTCTAACCATTTCCCAGTGGACAATCCGACAGCTACCCTTCTGAAATCAATGACACAAGCGACGAATGAGACTGTGATTTCGATTGAAAATGTAAAATATCGAATAAAACATTTGAGTATGGCAATTTCGACTTGTAATTCGTTATCGGCGACCTCACAGTACTTTATACCGGGAGTTTTGCTCCAGTCTGCTAAATTAGTTATTTTTTGATATTCAAAGTTGAGTCCTCCATTTTGAATTTTGGAAATTCCGACTTCGGATTCCTAATCAGCGACCCAAACAATCTAAAAAAAGTGGAGTTTTGTAGGAATTTATTTTTATTTTCCTGTTATGTCCAGGTTTTTAAGCGAGTCTGCTCACAGCGCGCCGTAAGGACTGTGGTCGTACATGATCCTAACGAACAGGCACCGGAAAAGACTGCCGCGCCTCGTCAGTGAATTACATTTCAACTCAGACTTGAATTGCTGCTGTCAGTGAATGCAAAACCATTTCAACCAGGTTCCGAGCGAGCATACAGAACGTGCTTGCGTGTAGTGCACAATTGGGTCGGGTATCTTGTAAAACACCATTGCTCACAGGGGTCTTCAATGGACCAAACAACCTAGAAACTGGACATCAGCTGACTGGAGGCGTGGGGGGACTCATCAAGAGCACCGACGGCCCAGTGAGACGTTCAACGTGCAGTGTGTGGAGGGTACAGTTGGGGGTCAGAGATGGTTCCGTAATGTTTTGGGCTGGTGTTCTTCGTACCACAACTAGGGTCCACTTATTCAGGTTACCGTGATCATCAAACAGGATGATTATTTCAACATTCTCAGTGGCCAAGTGTTGTCCTTTCTTCTGCATCTCCGAGAGGACTATCTTCCAAAATGATAACAGCCGTGTTTACCGCACTACACGCATACTGTTAATGGGCTGATGAACATTTAGGCAGCCTTCCGCACGTCTACTGGCCTTATAAATTTTGAGTCATCAGTTCTCTGACTGGTTTCATGCGGCCCGCCACGAATTTCTCTCCTGTAGCAATCTCTTCATCTCAGAGTAGCACTTGCAACCTACGTCATCAATTATCTGCTGGGTGTATTCCATTCTCTACATTCCTCTACAGCTCCCTGTAGTACAGTGGAAGTCAGTCCCTGATGTCTTAACAAATGTTCTATCACCCTGTCCTTTCTCCTTGCAGTGTTTTCCACATATTCCTTTCCTCTCCGATTCTGCGTAGAACCGCCTCATTCCTTACCTTATCAGTCCATCTAATCTTGAATATTCTTTATTTATTTATTGTTCCGTGGGACCAAATTAAGGAGAAGTCTCCATGGTCATGGAACGAGTCAATACATGGAATTATAACACCATAGTAGAAACAGATGAAATGAAATACAAAAAACATATTCAGGCGATAAGTCTTAAGTTTAAATAAAGAAAATCAACAATGTAACACTGGAATTTGCTTAATTTTTTAGCTCTTCCAGAAGCTCCTCGACAGAATAGAAGCAGTGAGCCATGAGGAAACTCTTCAGTTTAGACTTAAAAGAGTTTGGGCTACTGCTAAGATATTTGAGTTCTTGTGGTAGCTTATTGAAAATGGATGCAGCAGAATACTGCACTCCTTTCTGCACAAAAGTCAAGGAAGTGCATTCCACATTCAGATTTGATTTCTGCCTAGTATTAACTGAGTGAAAGCTGCTAACTCTTGGGAATAAGCTAATATTGCTAACAACAAATGACATTAAAAAAAAAATGTGAGGGAAATGTCAGAATTCCCAGACTATTGAATAGGGGTCGACAAGAGGTTCTCGAACTTACACCACATATAGCTCGAACAGCCCGTTTTTGAGCCAAAAATACCCTTTTTGAATCAGAAGAATTACCCCAAAAGATAATACCATATGACATAAGCGTATGAATGTATGCGAAGTAGACTACTTTTCGTGTTGAACTGTCACTTATTTCAGATACTATTCTAATGGTAAATAAAGCAGCATTTAGTTTCTGAACAAGATCCTGGACATGGGCTTTCCACAACAGCTTACTATCTATCCGAACGCCTAGGAACTTGAACTGTTCCGTCTCGCTTATAATATGCCCATTCTGTCTGATCAAAATATCAGTTCTTGTTGAATTGTGAGTTAGAAACTGTAAAAACTGAGTCTTACTGTGATTCAGCATCAAATTATTTTCCACAAGCCACGAACTTATTTTATGAACTACATTATTTGATACTGTTTCAATATTACACACAAGATCCTTCACTACCAAGCTGGTGTCATCAGCAAACAAATATTTTTGAGTCACCTGTAATACTAGAAGGCATATCATTTATATAAATAAATGATATGCATCACATCTCACATGCTTAGATTCATTTCTGTTCCGGTTTCCCCACAGTCCATGTTTCAGTACCATACAATGCTGTGCTCCAAACGTATATTCTCAGAAATACCTTCGTCAAAATAAGGCCTATGTTTGATACTAGAAGACTTCTCTTGGCTAGGAATGTCCTTTACGCCAATGCTAGCCTGCTTTTGATGTCCTCCTTGCTCCGTCCGTCATTCGTTATTTTCCTGCCTAGCTAGCGGAATTCCTTAACTTCATCTACTTCGCGACGGCAATCCTGACAAGTTTCTCTCTGTTCTCATTTCTACTACTTCTCATTACTTTCGACTTTCTTCGCTTTACCCTCAGTCCATATTCTGTACTCATTAGACTTCATTCCATTCAGCAGAGCATGTAATTCTTCTTCACTTTTACTCGAGATAGCAGTCTCATCAGCGAATCTTACTGATATCCTTACACCTTGAATTTTAATTCCACTCCTGAACCTTTTATTTTATTTCCATCATTGCTTCTTCAATGTACAGATTGAACAGTAGGGGCGAAAGACTACATCCCTGTCTTACACCCTTTTTAATCATAGCATTTCGTTCTTGGTCGTCAACTCTTATTATTCCCACTTGATTCTTGTACAAATTGGGTACTATCCATTTCTCGATGTAGCTTATACCTATTTTTCTCAGAATTTCGAACATCTTGCACGATTTTACATTGTCGAACGCTTTTTTCTAGGTCGAAAAATCCTATGAACGTGTCTTGCTTTTTCTGTAGTCTTGCTTCCATTATCAACCGAAACGTCAGAATTGCTCTCTGGTGCCTTTATCTTTCCTAAAGCAAACTGACAGTCATCTAACACACTACCCGATCTTAATCCTACCGAAAATGTCTAATATTAATTTAAACAGAGCAGTTCGATAGTTCCGCCGGATGCGGTGTACCTTTGGAAACTATGGTCTCTCCTCCTAGCCGATTCGATATCATTATCAAGGTGATATCTGCTGGGATTATCAATCTTTTGTTAGGTGTACTTAATAAAATTCCCTGTTGTTGTTGTCTTCAGTCCTCAGAGTGGTTTGATACAGCTTTCCTTGCTACTCTATCCTCTGCAAGCTTCTTTATCTCCCAGTACCTACTGCAACCTACATCCTTCTGAATCTGCTTAGTGTATTCATCTCTTGGTCTCCCTCTACGATTTTTACCCTCCACGCTGCCCTCCAGTGCTAAATTTGTGATCCCTTGATGCCTCAGAACATGTCCTACCAACCGATCCCTTCTTCTTGTCAAGTTGTGCCACAAACTCCTCTTCTCCCTAATTCTGTTCAATACCTCCTCATTAGTTACGTGATCTACCCATCTAATCTTCAGCATTCTTCTGTAGTACCACATTTCGAAAGCTTCTATTCTCTTCTTGTCCAAACTATTTATCGTCCATGTTTAACGTCCATACATGGCTACACTCCACACAAATACTTTCAGAAACAACTTCCTGACATTTAAATCTATACTCGATGTTAACAAATCTCTCTTCTTCAGAAATGCTTTCCTTGGCATTGCCAGTCTACATTTTATATCCTCTCTACTTCGACCATCATCAGTTATTTTGCTCCCCAAATAGCAAAACTCCTTTACTACTTTAAGTGTCTCATTTCCTAATCTAATTCCCTCAGCATCACCCTACTTAATTAGACTACATTCCATTATCCACGTTTTGCTTTTGTTGATGATCATCTTATATCCTCCTTTCAAGGCACTTTCCATTCGGTTCAACTGCTCTTTCAGGTCCTTTGCTGTCTCTGACAGAATTACAATATCATCGGCGAACCTCAAAGTTTTTATTTCTTCTCCATGGATTTTAATACCTACTCCGAATTTTTCTTTTGTTTCCTTTACTGCTTGCTCAATATACAGATTGAACAACATCGGGGAGAGGCTACAACCCTGTCTCACTCCCCTCCCAACCACTGCTTCCCTTTCATGCCCCTCGACTCTTGTAACTGCCATCTGGTTTCTGTACAAATTGTAAATAGCTTTTTGCTCTCTGTATTTTACCCCTGCCACCTTCAGAATTTGAAAGAGAGTATTCCAGTCAACATTGTCAAAAGCTTTCTCTAAGTCTACAAATGCTAGAAACGTAGGTTTGCCTTTCCTTAATTTATCTTCTAAGATAAGTCATAAGGTCAGTATTGCCTCACGTGTTTCAACATTTCTACGGAATCCAAACTGATCTTCCCGGAGATCGGCTTCTACCAGTTTTTCCATTTGTCTGTAAAGAATTCGCGTTAGTATTTTGCAGCTGTGACTTGTTAAACTGATAGTTCGGTAATTTCACATCTGTCAACACCTGCTTTCTTTGGGATTGGAATTATTGTATTCTTCTTTAAGTCTGAGGGTATTTCGCCTCTCTCATACATCTTGCTCACCAGATGGTAGAGTTTTGTCAGGACTGGCTCTCCCAGGGCCGTCAGTAGATCTGATGGAATGTTGTCTACTCCTGGGGCCTTGTTTCGACTCAGGTTTTTCAGTGCTCTGTCAAACTCTTCATGCAGTATCGTATCTCCCATTTCATCTTCATCCTTTTCCATTTCCATAATATTGTCCTCTAGTGCATCGCCCTTGTATAGACCCTCTATGTACTCCTTCCACCTTTCTGCTTTCCCTTCTTTGCTTAGAACTGGGTTTCCATCTGAGTTCTTGACATTCATACAAGTGGTTCTCTCTTCTCCAAAGATCTCTTTAATTTTTCTGTAGGCAGTATCTATCTTACCCCTAGATTCGGAAATACACTTGAAGTATGGGTACTGAGAACGTTACGCTACAAGTTGTCAAATGCGATTTTTTTAGCACAAGATATTTCGGGACTATGTTATTCCATTATCAGATGCTTAAGAGGGAAATCTCATTAGGAGGTTCAACAAATCCGACTTTTTATTGCATAAATCGTTAGCTTAACTATCCAAGAATAGGCTGTCAAAATTTCAAAGTGAAATTCGCATTCGAAGATATATAGTGTGTACAAGACATGAAAAAAGCAATTATGGCGACATACTATCATAGGATTTCCACGGATGAAAGTCCTCGGCACGAGTATTGCCCAGAGGGAGAAGACAACTGGTGCGAGTGGCAGAAACGATCAGCCCTTGGAATGGAGCATGAACCGCACCCTACTCCATTGCACCTCTACGTGCAGAAGGAAATTCTTGCAGTATATGAAGATTTATCAAGGGATGAATTGCTGGAGTGATGTTTAGGTGACCACACACAAAATGCGAATGAAAGTTTAATTCCAGTATTTGGCGATTAGCTCCTAAACACTTGCACTCCGGACTAAAAGTCGTTGAATTGGCAACGTATTTAGCAGCGGGCTTATTCACTGAAGGAAATTCATCCCTTCTGATGGTCCTGAACGAGGCAGGAATTGTAGTTGGCGCGCAAAGCTTCAATTACGCCGAACAAACGGATAACTAGCGCGTGAGCCGGTAGAATCGGCGTAGTTAATTGGAATCGAAGGAAGGTCGGAAAGCTCGGAAAGCGCTGCTGCAAGCGCCAAACGAAGCCTATGAGGAAGGAGGATTACTTTATGGTGCTGGAATGGCAGATTAATTAGTAAGCATTTTACATTGTTGTTAACTTCCTTGAATTTCTAGTTTCAGAGAATTTATTTTTCAAACGCGTTTATCTCGAAATGACTTTTTTCACATTTGCGTGCAGTCTCTCAAAAAGTTTAGAACCGATCATTATGAAAATTGATAGTATGATTATTTATAAAATTACGAATTACATGAACCAACTTGTGAGATGATACCATGATTTTCTGGGTATTTTTCTGTGCATAATTAGAGAAAAAATCGTGAAAATCGAAGTAAATTGTTCCAAAGCCTGCAAAATTTTTAATTTTCATTATTTTCACTTGCATTGAGGTTCATATTCATAGGAAGTTTTTAATGTAAAATCAAAACCTTTTTGACATCAGATGGAAATCGGAATGGCTACACTGCACGCAGTTGGAGAACTATATTCACAACCTTCAGCGGAAATCAGAGCGTAACTTTATTTTCGGCTGAAATTATTTAAAAATCACAAAAACTGTTCGAAATATGAATGAAATGATTTAAAATTTGATTAAATTCTAATTAATTCTTCCCAAGCCAAAAAAATCCCAAAAAATCAGTGTCAAACAGCTTCCTAATATGGTTTCCCCCCCCTTAAACCTTCTATGTACCGAAACTTGGGCTAAAACTACCACACATTTTGCAGGTGGCGCAACATTCTAAGTTCCGCTGTATGAGACGGTTGTAGTATGGCTTCACAACTGATAATAACTTTTATGTCTGCGACAGATGGAATAGGAATGCACATGTATCCAAAACGATTTTGCTTTCTTTGTTTCGAGACACTTTACCACATTTTCTAGCGTTTTTTAAAAACAGGCTCCCGAATAAATTGCCACACTTAAAAGGCGCCAGCAAAATTATTATTATTATTATTATTATTATTATTATTATTATTATTATTATTTCGTGTAGGTTAGATTCTGATGCATGCCTTTCCGGTTGTCAACACTGCACTGGCAAGTGTGACACGTGTCTTACGTGTACATATTCAGTATAGGCGTCTGATGTGTGTACGGAAGTATAGTAATTGTGAAAGGAGAGGTTGAAACCTGGTTTAGCCACATAACACTCCAATCTCCAATAGCACCAGGAGGAGCAGCCGAGACTACCTGAAGATCCGGAATGAGATTTTCGCTCTGCAGCGGAGTGTGCGCTGATATGAAACTTCCTGGCAGATTAAAACTGTGTACTGGACCGAGACACGAACTCGGGACCTTTGCCTTTGGCGGGCAAGTGCTCTACCAAGCACGACTCACGCCCCGTCCTCACAGCTTTACTTCTGCCAGTACCTCGTCTCCTACCTTCTAAAGTTTACGCAGGCTCTCCTGCGAACCAGAACTAGCACTCCTGAAAGAAAGGATATTGCGGAGACATGACTAAGCCATGGAGACGAGGTACTGGCAGAAGTAAAGGTGTGAGGACGGGGCGTGAGTCGTGCTTGGGTAGCGCAGTTGGTAGAGCACTTGCCCGCGAAAGGCAAAGGTCCCGAGTTAGTCTTGGTCGGGCCCACAGTTTTAATCTTCCAGGAAGTTTCATACCAGAAGATCATATCACTCCACGCAGCACGCAGAGATCGTTATTATCCTCGTCATATCGTGACAGCATTACACGGCTACAGGCGCTTCTCACTTCCCACCTAACCCCCGACACACCACACACCACACACACACACACACACACACACACACACACACACACACACACACACACACACACTTCTTCAGCTAGTTCTCCTTCCAGGAGGGCTCTGGACATCGTCTTGTACACAATTGTCTTACACGTTATGAGTGTGTCCCCTCTTTCTTTTTGTCGCTTCGCATTGGGCACAAGTTTTGGTCTAACCTTCCTTGATAGCGGATCCACAATATCTGTTTTGTTTATGTGGTAACAATTATCGTCTTCCTGGCTACCATACTACTCGTATTATTCTGCACACGGTCAGTCCTCAATTTGCCGACTGTTCCGGAAGTCTATTTCCAGTGCCAGCAGCCCCAATCTCTCCCTCTGTCTCCATTTCACCTCCTCTGCTTCTGCATCATGCGAAGCAGTGCTCTCAAGAACAGAGCTGTAGCTGCTATTCTTAGTCTTTCCGGCTATATTGCTGTTCCAGAGAAGATTCACAGTTAGATTAGATTAGTACTTGTTCCATAGATCATGAATACGACACTTCGTAATGATGTGGAACGAGTCAGGTTAATAAAAGGTGTCTATACAAGATGTTATATTATACAAAATATTACATGACACTCAGTATTTTTTGTGTGGAGGTTGGGAAATTACCCACTTACTATATCCAAAAATTCACCTAATGAGTAGGAGTTGCCATTCAGAAATTCTTTTAATTTCCTTTTAAATACTATATGGCTATCTGTCAGACTTTTGATGCTATTAGGTAAGTGACCAAAGGCTTTTGTGGCAGCATAATTTACCCCCTTCTGAGCCAAAGTTGGATTTAACCTTGGGTAGTGAAGATCATCCTTTCTCCTACTGTTGCAGCCATGTACACTGCTATTACTTTTGAATTCGTTCGGATTGTTAATAACAAATTTCATAAGTGAATATATATATATTGTGAGGCTACAGTGAAGATTTCTAGCTCTTCAAATAAGTGTCTGCAGGATGATCTTGGATGAGCTCCAGCAATTATTCTGATTACACGCTTTTGTGCAATGAACACTCTTTGACTCATTGATGAGTTACCCCAGAATATGATGCCATACGAAAGCAGAGAATGAAAGTAGGCATGGTAAGCTAATTTACTGAGATGTGTATCGCCAAAATTTGCAATGGCCCTAATAGCATAAGTAGCTGAACTCAAACGTTTCAGCAGATCGTCAGTGTGTTTTTTCCAGTTCAACCCCTCATCAATGCATACACCTAGAAATTTTGAATATTCTATCT
The DNA here is from genome assembly GCF_021461395.2 of Schistocerca americana. Lineage (NCBI taxonomy): Eukaryota > Metazoa > Arthropoda > Insecta > Orthoptera > Acrididae > Schistocerca > Schistocerca americana. Next base: position 177,307,635 of record NC_060120.1, read on the forward strand.
TAGCTAGCGGGGATTTCTGATCGAAGTCTATATTTATTAATGGGGTCATTCCATTTACTGTGTGGAACTGTACAAACTGCGTTTTGTCAAAGGTTAATGAGAGCCCATTTGCAGAGAACAACTTAATGATTTTCTGAAAAACATCGTTTACAATTTCACCAGTTAATTCTTGTCTGTCGGGTGTGATAGCTATACTTGTATCGTCGGCAAAAAGTACCAGCATTCTATATTCGTGAGTATAGACAGTAATGGTCCAGTCAAGTTCCAAGGGAAAAGAAAGCAATTCGATAGTTGCTCGGTGGCTTATTACGGAGCGGTTCTTCTATTCGAGTAGAAAGTGTCTGAGGTATGAACCACTGCAGATCGTCTCGAAAACTGCGAATCACTGTCTAGATTGTATGGGCGGGTGTAGCCGGCCTCTCGCCGTTAATGAGGTCTGGGGCCTGGCCACTCGTTGGGGCGGCGCTCCCTTTCGCCTGGGCCGCTTTTCGCCGCGTGCGCTGCTGGAAAGCGACTGCGTAAAGGTCGCGAGCCGTGCGCCGGCCAAGGTGAAGGCTGCGAAGGCCGCTCCGTCGCCGCCGTGCGTGACGCACGTGCGTGCGCCCGCTTTCTACGTGGCGCGCATCGCACAGGCCGACCCAGCTCCAGTTTCTCGGAGCGTAGTCGTTGAAATCACGAAGAACTGTTAGAGCACGCGAGGTAATGCTGCGCCTAGGACTTAAAAGCCAAGTTGAAGAAAGGCAAACCTATTTGGCTGTTTCTTAATTTTATCCATTGTTTTCCAGTGTTTCGTCCGCGACTGTTTTACTTCCGTAAAATGAAGAACAAACCGTCTTCAGTCACAAGTTGTTTATTTACTGCACTATGCATTTCGAGCCCTGGAGGCTCATCTTCAGGTGCTTTTTAGTGATTTGCATCAGGTTTTTTTACTTGTTTGCCTGTTGATATTAAATTTTTGTGTTACAACATGGTGTTTTGTAGATATAAGTGTAACAGCGTTAATAATATGAAACTAACTTACAGTTTAACATTGTATGATGTCTGCTTCTGTTGTGCAGTTGGTATACGCAATACGCATCTTTAATTTTGTAGTACATACATAGTCACACACTTTTTCGCACATTGTAGTAGCAGAACGTAAACATGTCAAAGATTCTCGTTCATACAGATGTTCTACTTCTAAATATAATCGATTTTCTTGTTTCACAGAAGATAGTATGGTATAGTATTACTAGTACACATGTATTATTAAATTAATTATTTGCCACCATGGTTTAGGTTGTCAGCTGTTTGTACTATTATAAATTTGATTTCTCAGGAAAAGAACTTTTAAAGGTGTAGAAAAAATTGTGGCTGTTAAACTCTTCGTTCATTCAACAAGTTTTCGGAATACAACAATAAGAACATAACTTGTGCATTTACCGAAAACCAACCTACACTGACATCACAATACATGAATCTTCATACCACCCGAACACACATAAGTATGCTGCATTTAGATCAATGTTGAACAGGGCACATACATTACCTTTAAAACCCCTAGCACTAACACAAGAAATAGATACTATCAAAACAATTGCAGTAAATAATGGTTACTCTGTGAAATCAATTGATAAACTATCTAGAAACATTCAGATCAATATCACTCACAAAAACACTGAAAACTACCGACACAAAATAAATCTTCACAAGCATTCCATATTTAGGCACAGTATCACAAAAAAAAACTTGTTTAAAAAAATATATTAAAATATCTTTCTCCACAAACAGCAAACTTGGATACCACTTACCTCAGATAGTGAACACAAACAAGCCAATAACACAACACAGTGGAATATATAAATTACAATGTAACAGTTGCCCTGCATTTTACATAGGAAAAACTGGAAGAACCTTCCACACACGGTACAAAGAACACACCGAAGCCTTTCGACTAAACCATTTTGAAAAATCTACAATAGCTAACCACATGTATATTAATAAACACAGACTTGACGATGTCCACAACAGCCTAACTGTACTTCACACAGAACCCAACAGTAAAAAACTTAATCTACTAGAACAGTTAGAAATATTGCTACACAAAGAAAAATATTACGAAAACTTGTTGAATGAACAAACAGTTTAACAGCCACAATTTTTTCTACACCTTTAAAAGTTTATTTTTTCCTGAGAAATCAAATCTATAATAGTACAAACAGCTGACAACCTAAAACATGGTGCCAAATAATTATTTTGATAATACATGTGTACTAGTAATACTATACCATATTATCTTCTGTGAAACAAGAAAATCGATTATATTTAGAAGCAGAACATCTGTAGGAACGAGAATCTTTGACATGTTTACGTTCTGCTACTACAATGTGCGAAAAAGTGTGTGACTATGTATGTACTACAAAATTAAAGACCGAGCGAGGTGGCGCAGTAGTTAGCACACTGGACTCGCATTCGGGAGGACGACGGTTCAATCCCGTCTCCGGCCATCCTGATTTAGGTTTTCCGTGATTTCCCTATATCGCTTCAGGCAAATGCCGGGATGGTTCCTTTGAAAGGGCACGGCCGATTTCCTTCCCCATCCTTCCCTCACCCGAGCTTGCGCTCCGTCTCTAATGATCTCGTTATCGATGGGGCGTTAAACACTAATCTCCTCCTCCACAAAATTAAAGATGTGTATTGTGTATACCAACTGCACAACAGAACCAGACATCATAAAATGTTAAACTGTAAGTTAGTTTCATATTATTAACACTTTTAAACGTATATCTACAATATACCATGTTGTAACACAAAAATGTAATATCAACAGGCAAACAACTAAAAAAAACCTGATGTAAAACACTAAAAAGCACCTGAAGATGAGCCTCCAGGGCTCGAAATGCATAGTGCAGTAAATAAACACAACTTGTGACTGAAGGCGGTTTGTTCTTCATTTTACTATTTGGTTGTGCATGAGTTCGTAGCGTGTTTTTTTTTTTTTTTTTTTTTTCCATATTGGTACTCCGGTTGCTGTGGACTTACTTATGGATTGTCACTCTTCATTTGTAGTTCACTTTTGCTGTTTAATATATTGTCATTTTGTTTATAGACACAATCACATGATTATGACAGTCATAACCGGTTTCGGCCATACAATGACTATCTCCAGATGCTAAAAACAATACAAAAGAAAATTTATATTAAAAACTAAAAATAAGTGCAATATTTAACCAAGCTTATTAGTGCTCTAACTGAATCTATGCGAAATACGTATAGTTCATACCTAAAGGCGGCAATCACCTGTGTTCGGTGTATGCCAACTTTACGTATGAACTATATGTATTTCGCATAGATTCAGTTAGATCACTAATAAGCGTGGTTAAATATTGCACTTACTTTTAGGCTTTAATATAAATTTTCTTTTGTATTGTTCTTAGCATCTGGAGATGGTCATTATATGGCCGAAACCGGTTATGACTGTGCCATATGCATGATTGTGTCTACAAACAAACAAAAAATTGCCATGGAGCTGTGGACGCTAGAAAATTGAGTACTAAGTGGCTAAATCGGAACATTTCTGACTTATACCTCTGTTTGAGAGCAGTAGAGGGGTGATAACACCCAAGACAGCCAGAAACATTTGCGGTCGTGTGTAGGGATAATGCCACTGGACAGAGCATAGAAGGAAAAAAGCTTTGTTTTCGGGAAAATCGTTTTGACGTTAGTGACTCTCCACGTTCAGTAAGACTTTTTGGATTTAGTAAAGATCGTTTAAACACATTAATCCACAATGATCCCGAGAACTGGCAAATGTGATAAGTGATTTCCGTTCAGGTGCTCTTCTTGAACTTAAATTCTCTTCCTAGAATTATCCTTGGTTTCCTTTACTGCTTGCTCAGTGTACTGTCTGAATAATACACTACTGGCCATTAAAATTGTTACACCAAGAAGAAATGCATATGATAAACGGGTATTCGTTGGACAAATATATTACACTAGAACTGACGTGTGATTACATTTTCACGCAATTTGGGTGCATAGATCCTGAGAAATCAGTACCCATAACAACCACCTCTGGTCGTAATAACGGCCCTGATACGCCTCGGTATTGAGTCAAACAGCTTGGATGACGTGTACAGGTACACTGCCCATGCAGCTTCAACACGATACCACAGTTCATCAACGGTAGTGACTGGCGTGTTGTGAAAAGCCAGTTGCTCGGCCACCTTTGACCAGACGTTTTCAATTGTTGAGAGATCTGGAGAACGTGCTGGCCAGGTCAGCAGTCGAATATTTTCTGTATCCAGAAAGCCCCGTACATGACCTGGAACATGCGGTCGTACATTATCCTGCTGAAATGTAGGGTTTCGCAGGGATCAAATGAAGGGTAGAACCACGGGTCGTAACACATCTGAAATGTAACGTCCACCGTTCAATGCGCACAAAAGGTGACAGAGATGTGTAGCCAGTGGCACCCCATACCATCACGCCGGGCGATACGGCAGTATGGCGATGACGAATACACGCTTCTAACGTACGTTCACCGTAATGTCGCCAAACACGGATGCGACCATCATGATGCTGTAAACAGAATCTGTATTCATCCGAAGAAATGACGTTTTGCCATTCGTGCAACCAGGTTCGTCGTAGAGTACACCATCGCAGGCGCTCCTGTCTGTGATGCAGCGTCAAGTGTAACCGCAGCCGTGGTCTTCGAGCTGATAGTCCATGCTGCTGCAAACGTCGTCGAACTGTTCGTGCAGATGGTTGTTGTCTTGCAAGGGATCGAGACGTGGCTGCACGATCGGTTACAGACATGCGGATAAGATGCCTGTCATCTCGACTGCTAGTGATACGAGGCCGTTGGGATCCAGCACGGCGTTCCGTATTACCGTCCTGAACTTCCCGATTCCATATTCTGCTAACAGTCATTGGATCTCGACCAACGCGAGCAGGAATGTCGCGATACGATAAACGGCAATCGCGATAGGCTACAATCCGACGTTTATCCAAGTCGGAAACGTGATGGTACGCATTTCTCCTCCTTACACGAGGCATCACAACTACGTTTCACCAGGCAACGCCGGTCAACTGCTGTTTTGTGTATGAGAAATCGGTTGGCAACTTTCCTCATGTCAGCACGTTGTAGGTGTCGCCACCGGCGCCAACCTTGTGTGAATGCTCTGAAAAGCTAATCATTTGCATATCACAGCATCTTCTTCCTGTCGGTTAAATTTCGCGTCTGTAGCACGTCATCTACGTGGTGTAGCAATTTTAATGTCCAGCAGTGTAGCTAGTATACACAACAGTTCTCTCTCGGTCACGTAACTCCTTATACCTCCAGTCTAGTTTCCGCACAAGCTGTGAAGACCGTTTCGCTCTATGTATTTTATTTTAGCTGTCTTCAAAATTGCGAAGCGTGTAGTCCTACAAACGTTGCAAAAGCTTTCTCTAAACCTATAAATACTGTAAACGTATTGGGTTGGTGCTTAAGTTCGTAGCGTTTTCCCCATAAGTTCAATAAACACAACAGATACACATAACAGGGATTTTAATCATCAACAATATATTTCCTTTCACTATTTAAGTGTGCCAACGCTGGGGTAACTTTTCGATTCCGCAATTGTAGAAAACGTGTAGTTTTGAGGCGAGCCATGTTCGGAGCGCATTTTCATCCGGAAACGAAGTTCCCTGAAGACTGTTCGATAGAGATCGGAAAAGGTGAAAATTTGAGGGCACGAGATCAGTTGAATAATATGGGTGCGGAATGGCTTTCCAACGCAACTATTGCTAGTGTTTTTGTCAATTTAGCATAATGCTGGCGGGTGTTATATTGGAGTAGCGTCGTTTCACGTAGTCTTCCTGGTTCTTGTTCTTGCGTTGCGTCTGCAACACGTCTCAGTTGTTGACAGAAGTCACCAGTGATGGTTACACCTCGGGCAAGCAATTCGTAGTACAACACACCGTCGCTGTTGCAGATGCATAGCAATATCTTTTGTCGATGGGAGCAGATCATTCTACGGGAAGTTACTGCTTTGTTTAGGCCCAACCGTTCCTTTATTTTCCTTGTATCAGCATAAAGACACCATTTCTCGTCACCAGTAACGATACAGGATGCGACTGGTCGGTATTGTTCATGAGCCTATTGATGACGAGCAAGCAGAGATGCATTGATTTATCAGATTTTGGCTTAGAGCATTCGGTACCCATACACCCGACTTTTGAACCAACCCCACTGCACGCAAATGTCACAGTAGTGAAATCATCCCAGATTATCAAATGTGCAGTTCTCTGATACAGTGATATAGACCATTGTGGATTAATGTGTTTTAAACGGTCTTTATTAAACCCAAAAAGTCTTACTGAAAATGGAGAATCATCAGGGGATGCCGAGGGAATTGGATTAGGAAATGAGACACCAAACACGTGAATTTTTGCGTGACTGAGAAATTGTACAAAATGCGTGTGTAGAACAGGAAACAATAGTAGCAAATGAAATAAATGCTTTAACACTACATGAGCAACTGAAACAACGCTACAATATCGAGACACCGTGACAAGCTGTAGAAGGTGCGGTAGAATGACAGCTAAAATCATACACATGTAATAGCGTCATGTGAGAAAGAAAATGAACAAAAATTTCATTCAAGTTACTTGATCAAGTGCTGGAACACGTCTGTGCAGAAAAAACTAAAACGGTGTTTTTCGTAAGGCGAAATTTCTCTCCTGCACTCGAAGATTTACTATTAGAGTTGCAAAATAACTGATGGCTCTAGTAGAGATGATATAAAATGCAGATTGGCAATAGCAAGAAAAGCAATTCTGAAAAAGAGGCATTTGTTAATGTCTGCTGTAAATGTAGATGTTCGGAAGCCGTTTCAGGTGAAAGTATTTTTCTTACTCATAGCCTGATGAAGTGAAAAGTGAAAGATAAGCAGTTCAGACAAAAAGAGAAACTTTTGAAATGTAATGCTACAGAAGAATACTGAAGATTAGATGGAGAAACCGAATAACTGTTTGGGAGATAATGAATCAAATCGTGGGAGAAAAAAATTATGCCACAATTTGGCTACAAGAAGTGGTCGGGCGATAGGACACGTCTTAAGGCATCAAGTAATATTCAATTTGGTGGTGGAGGGAAGAGTGGGGGCGGGGGGTAAAAATTGTAGAGGAAAACTCCGGCATGAATGCAGTAAACACGTTCTCGTGGATGTAGGTTGCAGTGGTCATGAGAAGAGGAAGTAAGTTTCACAGGACAGCCTAGCACGGGGAGCTGCAATAAACCAGTCTTTGGAATGAAGTTCACAACAAGAACAACAACCGTTGAGGTCCAGTATCTAGCCGCTGTGACATTTCTCGAAAGACATGGGCGTATCCTTAAAGGTGTTACTTTCCCCCCCAACACTTTTCTGACCAGTTTCGTGTGGTTTGCCACGATCTCTTCCCCTGTGCCAACCCCTTCATCTCAGAGTATAGTTTGCTGACGCAGTGTAATGGGCTGCCAGAGATACTGGCAAAGCTAGCTAAAGGCAAAGATCTGAGTCAGTCCCCGGCAAACACACAGTTTAATTTGTCAGGCTATGTCACAGCAGCACGCATCCACCAAGAGGGTGAATTATCGATTATGGAGTATTTCTTTCAACCGATACAAATTCCGAATGTTTTATTTATTACTGTCACAACTCATTCTACTGTCTTGTGATTCTAAGGCGGGTCGTTATATTCTTTGAACTCTATATTTCTTGCAGTATGACGTTGAATATATATATAATCACACCTGCAGCTACGTTCTGCAATCTTATTAACATAAAAATGTGAGAGTGATAGAAAAAAGTATATTGAAGAAGTGGTGAAAGAAAAACTCATCACCATAGGTCCCTCGGTCCCTTCTGTGTTACAGTGGTAATCAGTAGTCGTGGAATTGCTCAAAACAGCTGACCACGCTGCTCTCTACGTATGTGCGTATCCCTACAGTACACTACTGTCAACTGATCCCGCGTCTCGGTAGCCATTTGGGCTACTATATCTAATTTTTATATGTTGAATATAAACTAATTGCGTTTTAAAAATACACATTGTATCCGTAATTATACTACTCATCAGTATCCAATTCAGACTCGTCATCGCTGTACTGCTTAGAATATCAAATTAATTTACCTCCACATTGTTCCCTTGCTGAACGCCTTCTGGAGGTGGATCTGCTGCTCGTTCTTTTTGTACAGATACGCTCAAAGCGTTTTTTATCCTGTATCATTTGCTTACCAGGTATACTACCCCCCCCCCCTCCCCTACTTAATCCCTTTGTTCCCTATCGTAATACTGATACTGCAGTGCTTGATATTCTGTCGGCAACAGAGTTAAGTAAGTTCCACCATTCTTCATCTTTACAAATTCTGTCCAGGTTTAAAGCATCCAGTCCGTTGCCCGCTTTGAGATGAGGAAGATATTTCTGAAAATGTGTTTCTGAAGGACACAGTTGCATGGAAATCAAACACGGCCTGTGAGAAAACCCTAAAAGAAGAGAATCTAAAGAGTTTAAGATGTGGTATTACAGAAGAATGTTGAAAATTAAGCAAATTGATGGATTAGAAATGCCCGGGGGGGGGGGGGGGCTTCTCCGTAGAATAGGCGAGGAAAACGTGTTTGGGGGGGGGGGCAGCCCAGAAGAGGCAACAGGATGGAGAGACATAAGTGAATAACTTCCGTGGTACTAGGAGCCGTCGAGTGCTAAAATTGTAGTGTGAGGCAGTTTGACAACATTGGGTGAGATACGAAGAGATTGACACTGTGGAGGAGATAGCGGCGACCTTATCAGACTGGTCAGAAAACTTCTGATAGAATCCTCAGACGGTCAACTGCATATTTATTAACTGTAAATCACGGACCGTATCCTGTGATAACAGATGAATAGGAATGTTACTGGAACGATACGACCACCACTAGGGATGTGCAGAACTTTTTTCCAGGTCTCAGACTACCATCGCGCCTGGGTGACCCAACATTACGGGACATGGTCCTTACTTCGACCACCTGCACAGGATAGGGAGGCGGACGACAGTTGTTTGCTGTTGTGGAAATGTAGTGATGGGATGCCTGAATATGTAGTGCTTAGTTATAACTTATATCGAACAGAAATGGGGAGTGGAGAGGATGACTTGAAGTTGGATAGAGTTGGTCAAGATAAAGGAGGATGGAACTTAACACTGCTGCCGACCGAATATCAAGAGCACTGCAGTATAAGTTTTACTGTAGGGAACATTTCAAAGTAGTGGGCAGTATACATGGTAACCATATGGGACACGATCAAAAAGGCTTGGAGCGTATCTGTACAAAAAGAACTAGAGAAGCAGAACCACATCGAGAAGGCATTCAACAAGGGTACAATGTGGAAGAAAATTCATTGGACCTTCTAAATCGTATGGTGATGGTGATGGTGATGGTGATGGTGATGGTGATGGTGATGGTGATGGTGATGGTGATGGTGATGGTGATGGTGATGGTGAGTCGGAACTGGATACTGATGAGTAGTATAATTACTGATACAATTCATTTGGAGAACAAAATTTGTTTATATTCAACATGAAAAATTGGATATATTAACCCAAATGGCAATGCGAAGACTCAAGTGCTGCCGCGACACGCAGGATCCATTTGACAGTGGTTTAGTATAGGGATAGACATAGTCGTAGAGAAGTCCTTGATCAGCTATTCTGAGCAATTCCAAGACTGCTGATTACCATTGTAATAGAATAGGGACAGAGGGTCCCGTGATGGTGAGTTTTTTTCGCTTCTGCTTCACTCTTCATATATTGTTTCACTTCTACATTTTTCGGTTAAAAAGGTCGTAGAATTTAGCTGTAGATGTGTAATAGATATTCCACGTCATACTGAACGAAATATAGAATTCAAAGAATATATCGACCCGCCTTAGAACCAAAGGAAAGTAGAATCAGTTCTGACAGCAATGTCTTTCGATTGAAAGAAATACTGCACAATCGTAATTAACCATGCTGGTGGATGTGTGCTGCTGTTAAGCATACCGTCAGATTAAACCGTGTGTTTGATACTAGAAAATTCCTTTTTTGCCTTGAATGCCCTCTTTCCCCGCACTAGTCTGCGCTTTGTCCAGCGTGCATCTTTCGTGAAGTGAAGTGTTATTTCTTTTCGAAGACAGCACAATCCCTTCACTTCGCCTACTACATAGCCCCAATTTTTCCTGTTACTTTTATCGACAATCTCTTTGCTGCTGCTCCGAACTGACGTCCTCCTTCAGGTTACTCTCAATCCAAATTCTATTATTATTAGACTGCTCATTCGATTCGGCCCTTTCACAGAGTATGGCAATGACATAAGCGAATCTTCCCGTCAATATTAATCCCATTCCTGAGCACTTCTTCTATTTTCCTAATTATTTCTTGGATAGGCCGGCCGTGGTGGCCGGGCGGTTCTAGGCGCTTCAATCCGGAACCGCGCGACTGCTACGGTCGCAGGTTCGAAGCCTGCCTTGGGCATGGCTATGTGTGATGTCCTTAGGTGAGTTAGGTTTAAGTAGTTCTAAGTTCTAGGGGACTGATGACCTCAGATGTTAAGTCCCATAGTGCTCAGAGGCATTTGAACCATTTGAACTTCTTGGATATACTGGGAAGTTTGATAGGACTGCTCTAATTTTCTGTATACTTGAATGATCGGACGGACAAGGTGAACAGCAATTTGCGAATATTAACTGATGATGCTGTAGTCTATGGGAAAATGTCGTTAGTGAGTGTAGGATGATACAAGATGTCTTAGACACAATTTCTATTTGGTGTGATGAACGTCAGTTAGCTCTCAATGTAGAAAAATCTAAGTTAATGAAGATGAGTAGGAAGAACGGACTCGTAATGTTAGAATACAGCATTGACACAGACATGTCGATTATATAACCAGGCGTAACGTTGCAAAGCGATATAAAATGTAACGAGCGCGTAATGATCGTAATAGGGGACGCGAACGGTCGACTTCGGTTTATTGGAAGAATCATAGGAAAGTGTGGTTCGTTTGTAAAGGAGACTGCATATAGGGCACTAGTGCGACCCATTCTTGAGTACTGGTGGAATGTTTCGGATCCGTATCAGGTCGGATTACAGGAAGACTTCGAAGCAACGTAGAGGCGGGCTGCTAGCTTTGTTATCGGTAGATTCGAGAAACACGAAAGTGTTACGGAGTTGCTTCGGGAACTCAAATGGGAATCACTGCAGGGAACGGGACTTTTCCTTAGAGGAGCGCTATCGATAAAATTTAGAGAACTGGCATTCGATGCTGACTGCAGAATGATTCTACTGCCGCCAACGTAAGGACCACGAAGAGAAGAGACATTAGGGCTCTTACGGCGGCATATAGATAGTCGTTTTTCCCTTGGACTATTCGCGAGTAAAATGGGAAAGGCCACTCCACCAAGCACTTCACGGTGGCTTGTGGAGTGTGTAGGTAGATACAGCAGATTTAGAGCAGTAGCGAAGTTACAAAAACAAAATTTGATTCCTATCAACAAAAGTTCTGCGGTCGCCCGTTTATGTTCTTGTATTAGCCTTGTATTACCTTTCAAATGTATGTGTGTAAAATGAAAATAAGCTTTCGTGTTTTTCAAAGTGAAGGAGACAAATAAGAAAATAGTTTCAACAACTGCGTAGAAATCGTATGAGCTTACGTAAGCTGCTGCCGTCTCTGACATCCTAATGCCGTGCCTGTCGTGGGAATTGGTCTCGGGTTTCGGAGCCCACGTCGATAAGACGCGTCTCGAATGTTCCGCCGTCTCATATGGCAAGCGTTCTCGGAGAGCTGTCTTGCTGCGCTACCTGGCGCTAGCGAGACTTGGGACAAGTATTCTTATTGGCGCCGGGTCAGGAACTAGGGAGATCGCCTTACGGGGAACGCGTATAGGTTTTCCCCTCGTCCGCCAGCCTCGTTGCGGCTTACATCTGCTTCAGATAACGCTTTGCTTTCGTCGTTTGTCTACACTAACTGGCGCAGAGACTTCGCGATGACGAACCTGCAGACTTTGGCTGCAGTTTCATGAAAATGCTGAGAGATGACGCGGCCATTTGGATGCACTTTTGATAACTTTTCTTATGTCCTGACCACTCTTTTATGTTTCCAACAACCTTGTCAGTCACTAACAAGCACTGCCTCTGAAACTGACGTAAATTCGAAACGCGTAAGGAAAAAATGCTGTGAAATAGTATGATTAAAGTCTGTCTGAAAATTTGAATTTTTCTTGCTGCTTTTCTCTTAATATGTAAAATTTTTTTTGATTATTTGGCGTTTCACTGCCCCCAGCACATTCTTTCCTAGACATGGTCTTACTGGGATATATGGAGTGGCGATATTGATCGCCCCGTGTCCCCCAAAAAGGTGATTTACTACGATTTTGAAATTTCAGTCATTCTAAACGACCAGATTTTTTTTTCTTAGCATCTCTGGAGCTATTCTAAAGGTATGCGAGGTTTCAAGTTGATCAGCTGAGAAGTTTGACGATGAAAACTCGTCAAACCTTAAGGTGTCATCAGACGCACCTACTTTACTCATTGCGAGGCGTGACCCATATTTCAGAGTATTTCCTCGTCTGTTAAACAGACATTGCTTATCCAAAACTGCTGATGGCAGCTAGGGTTGCGATCACGTGTGCATTGTCCAATCCCCCCCACGACTTCTCCTTCGCGGTGATTGGCTTGATCGCTGTGAAGCAGCAGTGATTTGCAAGCACACTTTCCTCGCCGAGTCTTCGCGGTGAGTTCTCCACTTCCCTGCCGTACTGTGCTTTGCTCTAATATTTCCCATTCACTGCTAAAGCGCGTGAGAGATTGACGATGCCAACTCGCGACAGTAAATCGCTCGTATGCGTCGAATCTAAGGTTTCTGAACAGCGTGAGGCGTAGCGCCATATAACGATCCTGCCTTGGAGGCGGTTAAGTGGGAGATGTCTCAGAGCTGGAGAGTGACAGATGGTGACGCAAGAGGGACGCGCACGTAGTTTATGTATCAGCCGATAGAGGACAATATTGGATAAGGGGACTGTGATTTTAGTTTCGATTGTGCCCACTAGAGTGCACTAAAGTAACAATGTTTTTCATAAACTGTTGTAGAATTTTCATAAAGTGTTATGTCTTTTTGTGTATGTAAAATGTAATAAATGTGTGTTAGCAGTATGGATGATGCGTGAGTGTGGTTTAAGGTTAATATGAAGATAATTGTTTAACGAGTTATGTAGTAGGATTTAGTGTGGGAACATTTCGAAGAAGTATGGATATGAACAAAGGGGATTTTTGTGGAATAGATTTGTAAAATAAGTTTATGGTAAAGGAAAAGTTAATTCAGGTATAAATAACAATAGTAAATAACTTTATGCATAAACAAAACTTCATCATATTAGATAATTACGTCGGTAAAAGGTGCAGTCGTTAGGTTTACTATTTTGCGATTGGTTATTGAGGAAAAGCGCGGATTGACGCAGGAGAATGTTATTTTGCTATTGGCTGTTGAGTAAACTGACCAATGGTAAAGCAATATTCTTCGCGCGCTTTTCTCTGCTGGTAGAGAAGACAGAGTATTCTAGAGAGGAGTCGGAGCCTAGCCATGAAGCAGTTCGGACGTGTGTAGTAGTAGTTCCGATGGAAACGATAAGTTGCCGGATCTAGCAGTGTTCCATACATCAAAAGTGTTGGAAAGTGACGGCATAATTATTGCGATGTGTATGCAGAAATTTCGGAATTTTTAAGAGAATTTTGTGACTAGAAAACACATATTCCACGTGGCGTTTTGAGCAGGTCGGTGGCTAAAAACTGTGACTGCATTAGGTACCGACAGACTTAATATTTGGCGAGCATTCTCAATCAAAAACAATCAGTATTTTTGTAGCTATTACGTTTTAGGGAAATGAAACACCATTAACTTGCTAACGTGTGTGAAAGGGATTGTGAGTGGCTGTGTTAAGACTAGCACGGGCTTGGCAGTGATACTTGTTCACTTAAGTTTCAGAATATATTAATTGAGGACAAAATTTCCAAACTTTTATTTCGTGCTTCTCCTGAAGCGTAGATTAGTGACTTAAATTGCGGCCTGGTTCACGTCGAAGTACAGTAGGTTTCACTCGGCTTTCCTACTGGTGATCTGCTGAGACAATGTTCACAGGTAGGTGCAGGTTCGTCGTAAAGGGACGGAAAGAACCGCGCCGCCGCAAGCGGTGTGTCGTGGGTTTATAAAAGGGTTGCCACTCGCTTGTTGTGATGGTGCAGAGCTTAAGTGAGCTCAGCTCTCTGTGGGAGGTATGGGAAAAGCAAGTATCAGGCTGGCATGGCCCAATGGAAGGGGAGGATGCGGCCTGACCCTAATTGGCTCGCCAGCTCGTCCGGAGGGAGGGGGCAGGGGCAGACATTTTTAACCGCGCTATCAAGCTCGGGGCGCGGTTACGGCGTGGGTCAATGCGTCACTCCTCTAGGCAGCCGTTTGGCGCATTTCCAGCGGGAAGTTGAAAGGCATGTCCCCAGCGCTATTGTCCCCACTTCGGGCTCCAAACTACCTGTTGGGTGAATTTAGCATACAGTGACAGAGGTGTCATATTCTCCATGGATATGAAAATCCAATTTTACTGTTCTTTGATATTACTAAAGTCGGTAAGCGGACTGAAATCATCTGTCCAGTCGCTCCGTGGTACCGAAACGGAGGATGACAGAGACAAGGTCGAAATAGTTCGCTTTTCCAAAAATTTCACCACGGAAAATCGTAGTACGGTTCCTCCAATCATAGCGCGAACGCTGAATTGGCAGATATTGAGGTAACTGATCGTGAAATAGAAAAGAAACTACACTCCCTTAATAGGGGGAAAACATCTGGACTGGATGAGATACCTGTGAGATTGTGAAGAGATTATGCGAAAGACCTTGCTTCCCTTCGAATAGTTGATCGTAGGTCGGTGGAGCAAAGAAGTTTACCTGTTGTCTTCAGTCCTGAGACTGGTTTGATGCAGCTCCCCATGCTACTCTATCCTGTGCAAGATTCTTCATCTCCCAGTACCTACTGCAGCCTACATCCTTCTGAATATGCTTAGTGTATTCATCTCTTGGTCTCCCTCTACGGCCGGCCGCGGTGGTCTAGCGGTTCTGGCGCTGCAGTCCGGAACCGCGGGACTGCTACGGTCGCAGGTTCGAATCCTGCCTCGGGCATGGGTGTGTGTGATGTCCTTCGGTTAGTTAGGTTTAAGTAGTTCTAAGTTCTAGGGGACTTATGACCTAAGATGTTGAGTCCCATAGTGCTCAGAGCCATTTGAACCATTTTTTTTCTCCCTCTACGATTTTTACCCTCCACGCTGCCCCCAATACTAAATTGGTGATCCCTCGATGTCTCAGAACATGTCCTACCAACCGATCCCTTCTTCTAGTCAAGTTGTGCCACAAGCTGCTCTTCTCCCCAATTCTATTCAGTACCTCCTCATCAGTTACGTGATCTACCCATCTAATCTTCAACATTCTTCTGCCAACTTCCCTCATTTGTTTTTACTAATGACAACGTGACTGCCCTTTTACGTTTCCCCTTTATCCGTTTTATTTTTCTGACTATACTGAGATGTCCCGTTAGCAGAATGGAGTCTATTTGAAACAAGGGACTGATGACCTTGCTGTTTGGTCCCTTTAACCTCAAACAACCAACCAACCAACCAACATTCTTCTCTAGCACCACATTTCGAAAGCTTCTATTCTCTTCTTGTCTAAACTAGTTATCGTCCACGTTTCACTTCCATACATGGCTACACTCCACACAAATACTTTCAGAAACGACTTCCTGACGTATAACTGCCATCTGGTTTCTGTACAAATTGTAAATAGCCTTTCGCTCCCTGTATTTTACCCCTGCCACCTTCAGAATTTGAAAGAGAGTATTCCAGTCAACATTGTCAACAGCTTTCTCTAAATCTACAAATGCTAGAAACGTAGGTTTGCCTTTCCTTAATCTTTCTTCTAAGATAAGTCGTAGTGTCAGTATTGCCTCACGTGTTCCAACATTTCTACGGAATCCAAACTGATCTTCTCCGAGGTTGGCTTCTACCAGTTTTTCCTTTCGTGTGTAAAGAATTTACCTAGCGACTGGAAAAAAAGCGCGGGTCACTCCCGTTTTCAAGAAGGGCCGTCAGAAAGACGTACGGAATAATTATAGACCTATATCGTTGACGTTAACCTGTTGCAAAATTGTGGAATATGTTTTATGCTCACGTATTATGACGTTTTTGGAGAGCGGAAATCTCCTTTACAAAGTTAACACCGATTCTGCAAACAGAGGTCCTACGAAACTCAACTTCCTCTGTTCCTCCATGAGATCCATAGGGCAGCCGGATTGGTGCCGTACTCCTGGACTTCAGGAAGGCATTTACTGAACAAAATACGAGCTGAGTGTCAGAGCAGAATTCTGACTGGATTCGGTACTTCTTTACAGATACAACTCAACACAACGCTCTTAACAGAATAAAATATAATGGTAATTCCAGGAGTGCCCAAAGCAAATGTAACAGCAGAGTTTCTGTTTTATGGGTGCGTGCTGAAAAGCAATGTCTCAGAATTTTTTATTCTGTTCTCGATATCGGTTCCGGTATTAAATGTCACGCGTATTAGTCGGTCTATTTTCCCGCTTCGCTGATGCAAGTTGCAACCACCTGCCGCTAGAGGGCTGCGAACTCCATCGTCAACGTCGGATAAAACACACACACACACACACACACACACACACAGCTCTCAAGAAAGTGTCGCAGCTCACGAGTGTTCGTACAGGTCCAGGTCATTATTACAGAATTGCGGCACAGAAAACGGTGTGCGCGGTAGCTGCCTCCAATTTCTCACATTTCATCAACTCGATTCGGATGAGTCTCGTCGGTTGCTGTACGCTATCGTTCACTCTCAGCTTCGCCACACACGTTGAGGTGAGTACCACCATATCAGTATGTACGCTATCAGTATATGGTGAAAACCACGTAGTGTGGCGAAGAATGTTTTGTAAATACAATTAAAAAGCAGGTTCCGGTAAAAAAACTTATTTTCTGGATTATTCGTCTTTTTCGGTTATCCATGCAGTCTCGGATCCGCTGTAACTCGGAGCTTGCTGCATATCTTGCTAATATTTCTCCTCAGTTGCTGTTACAGTGAAGATACACTACTGGCCATTAAAATTGCTACACCAAGAAGAAATGCAGATGATAAACGGGTATTCATTGGACAAATACATTATACTAGAACTGACAGGTGATTGCATTTTCATGCAGTTTGGGTGCATAGATCCTGAGAAATCAGTACCCAGAACAACCACCTCTGGCCGTAATAACGGCCTTGATACGCTTGGGCATTGAGTCACACAGAGCTTGAATGGCGTGTACAGGTACAGCTGCCCATGCAGCTTCAACACGATACCACAGTTCATCAAGAGTAGTGACTGGAGTATTGTGACGAGCCAGTTGCTCGGCCACCATTGACCAGACGTTTTCAATTGGTGAGAGATCTCGAGAATCTGCTGGCCAGGGGAGCAGTCGAACAATTTCCTGTATCCAGAAAGGCCCGTACAGGACCTGCAATATGCGGTCGTGCATTATCCTGGTGAAATGTAGGGTTTCGCAGGGATCGAATGAAAGGTAGAGCCACGGGTGGTAACACATCCGAATTGTAACGTCCACAGTTCAAAGTGCCGTCAATGCGAACAAGAGGTGACCTAGACGTGTAACCAGTGGCACCCCATACCATCACTCCGGGTGATACGCCAGTATCGTGATGACGAATACACGCTTCTAATGGGCGTTCACCGCGATGTCGCCAACACGGATGCGACCCTCATAATGCTGTAAACAGAACCTGGATTCATCCGAAACAATGACGTTTTGCCATTCGTGCACCCAGTTTCGTCGTTGAGTACACCATCGCAGGCGCTCCTGTCTGTGATGCAGCGTCAAGGGTAACCGCAGCCATGGTCTCCGCGCTGATAGTACATGGTGCTGCAAACGTCGAACTGTTCGTGCAGATGGTTGTCGTCTTGCAAACGTCCCCATATGTTGACTCAAGGAGCGAGACGTGGCTGCACGATCCGTTAAGCCATGCGGATAAGATGCCTGTCACCTCGACTGCTGGTGATAAGAAGTCGTTGGCATCCATCACGGCGTTCCGTATTACCCTCCTGAACCCACCGATTCGATATTCTGCTAGCAGTCATTGGATCTCGACCAACGCGAGCAGCAATGTCGCGATACGATAAACCGCAATCTTGATAGTCTACAATCCGACCTTTATCAAAGTCGGAAACGTGATGGTACCCATTTCTCCTCCTTACACGAGGCATCACAACAACATTTCATCAGGCAACGCCGGTCAACTGTTGTCTGTGTATGGGAAATCGGTTGGAAACTTTCCTCGTGTCAGCACGTTGTAGGGGTCGGCAACGGCGCCAACCTTGTGTGAATGCTCTGAAAAGCTAATCATTTGCATATCACAGCATCTTCTCCCTGTCGGTTAAATTTCGCGTCAGTAGCACGTCATCTACGTGGTGTAGCAATTGTAATGGCTAGTAGTGTAATATATTTCTTCGTTCGTGCGGAATGTTGGCACATGAGATTATGAGAAAGGTGCTCCCTGACAAGCAACAACAGTTATGCTTAGGAATCCGCACGTTGTGCGTGGTAAGCCAGTGACACAGGTCTGAGCCCTGAGGAGAGGGAGACGACGTGGGGAGGTGGAGGAGTAGGGAGTAGGTAGTCGGGAGGTCAGCTGATTTCTGCTGACGACACCGCTTCTCTCTCCAGGCACATCGATGTTGTACGTAAGGGCTTCTGTGCCGGTATTAAGCACCGGAAATGCATCCTTTGAAATGCCGCCGTGATCGAACCACAATGAAGCCAACTAATACCCGTATCACATTGACTTCGCGTACTGTTCCTTTTACGCAGTCTACAGAAAGTAAAAAGTGGTGGATAAAGTATGCCTATCGCTTTTTTAACACTAATTTTGTAAATTACTCGGCTTGTAGATTAAGCTGTTGCCTCTCACATTCACAGGTGGTCTCAGAAGCTCCACTGGCCATCAGAGGTCCGATTTGCAACGCATTTCTGCTCTACCCATCTACTTTTGCCAGCAGATACAATTGAGATATTTCTCATGACGTTGAAACGTCCCCTTTGAAAAATTTATGAATTACTGTGCTGATAAACGTCTTACATTATTTTCTTTTCAAACAGCTGAGCAAAACTGAACGTACTCAAACATTCAATAAAGTGACACACAATACTTTTAGCGCAACGCAATCTGACTTTCAACAATCCCTACAAAAGAATGGCCCTGACTAACATTAACCTATACGTTTCACAAATCACTTACCTCACAAAAATCTTCGTTACTCGAACTACTGCAATACAGCGAGCGCCACTACTGCCAACTAAATAAAAGATTCAAACTACTGAAGGCGCTAACTACTGATAGGCATAGTTAGCAAATGAAAGATTTTGATAGAGAACAATTTATTTACCTCAATAGTGTTCAAAAGTCATAATGTATATAGCAGTTCATGACATCCAGTCTTACAAATTTCAAAACTCCGCCATCTCTCTTCCCACATCCACCACTGCTGGCGGCTCACCTCCAACTGCGCAACGCTACGCGCTGTTAACATCCAGCTGCCCAACACTACAATGGCAGACAACAATGCAAACTAGCCACAGATTGCACACAGCACAGCCAGTGATTTTCATACAGAGCGCTACGTGGTGTTACCAATAAGAAAACCTAAACAGCCTACTTACAACGTTAACTTAAGTTTTGCAACTGTTTCGATGCTCAAGGATCTGGACCAGTCACACCTCCAAATACACAGCCAGGGATGGAGCACGTTGCCGCCTTGGTGTCCTCAGAGGCCCAAAGTGATTTTTAGCTTGAATTGGTACTTTGTACAACTTTTTCTTCCATTTTAAGTACGTACCACAGTTTCATCATTGTTTATATAGTAGAATCCCTCCAAGAAAATGTCTTCCGTTGTCCCGCTGTTTCCCCCGAGAGGATTTTCAAAATGCGTGTTCCGGAACAATTTACTAATCATGATGCGGAGTTACATGGCATTACGATGTCAATGGAGAGGATTCAGACATCACCGTACAAGGTTTCCTATCTGTTCCGCCTCGCGTAGTGCGCTACAAGCACTTCATCAGATGTATCCAGGAGACCAGTTGATTCACATCATCCATGACTCCTTACAGCGGGTCCAAAACCTTGGCATGGTGGTGATCCTTCGTTGGGTGTCTGGCCACGTCGGGATACAGGGAAACGACATGGCCGACAAAGCGGCCAAGGAAGCCTGTCGGTATGGTGTTGTCCGTCAATGTCTCATCCGGTTGCACGCAATCATCTCATTTTCTGACACATTATGCGTCAGTGGAAGAAAGAGTGGTTGGAGGTGACAGAAGACAAACTGCGATCGCTCAATCGTTCAAATCGACCACACAGGCATGACGGACTTCATATCAATCTCACCGCTGGAAGGAGGTTCTGCTTACGTGGCTGCGCATCGGACATAGCCCTTTAACACGTCTTCCTCCTCCGGCGGGAGAGTCCACCACTCATGTGAGGTTTGTAGTGTGCCACGTCCAGTTCAGCATATTTTGGCAACGAGTGCCTTACATGTCGTTATCAGGGCATCCCTCTCTGTAGGTGGGGACTGCCTACCATCCTAGCGGATACTGATTCCAGTGTTACAAGAGCGGTGATATTTTGTGAACTGTCAGGCCTCATCCCTAAATTCATAGGCAAGGGAGGCTGACATTAATGCATTATAAACTGCTCAGCTTCCGGATACAGCCTTCGTCCCCATCCATGAATTTGGCATGCTGACTTTTTGTCAGCGTACTGACGACCATGATGTCGAGTGCCCCTCTCCTAAAGTCATCGTGACCTTTCGAAGCTCGTTGACCTACACACACAATAATGTTCCTGGATTTACACTTTACACACAATCTGTTTCACTTAAAATTTTCTGATATCCAGTTTTATCACTGTACTGTTGTTTTTTCTACTTGCTTTATGGTTGAAACATGAATTTCTCTTTCTCTAGTGCGAACACGTATAAATACTCTTAATTGCAACATTTTGAGCTTTATAATTAAGGTTCTGAGTATTAAAAATACGAGCTTCGAACGCTGAAACACTCGTACAACATTCTTCCAAGAAACAATCTACGTCATAATTGAACTATCTAAGCGAAGAATGTCATTTTTAGAATAACTGTGTGGCTTAGGTGCAAGATTCTGCCTTGGGCACTCGAGAAATCGCGTTATTGTCGATAGCCAGTACCGGAAAAAATAAATCACCTTCAGCCCAAACAGATTTTATATTCCAGAATGAGATTTTCACTCTGCAGTGGAGTGTGCGCTGATATGGCAGATTAAAACTGTGTGCTGAACCGAGACTCGAACTCGGGACTTTTGCCTTTCGCGGGTAGACGCATTCGGGAGGACGACGGTTCAAACCAGCGTCCGGCCATCCTGATTCAGGTTCTCCATGATTTTCCTAAATCGCTTCAGGCAAATGCCGGGATGATTCCATTGACAGGCCACAGCCGACTTCGTTGCCTATCTTTCCCTAATCCGATGGGACCGATGACCTCGCTGTTTGGTCCCCTTCCCCAAATCAATCAACCAACCAACCAGAAGGCGATACCTTTTTACTTTGTTTTGAGGTGTTTTCTTTCCAAGTACCGAATAAAGCCATGAAAGCTATTTTCCTCCCCTAGTAGAGGTGAGTTCTCCATTATCAAAAGCAAGTATTTTAATGGAAACTTTCGTCTGTTTTTATGGTTATTTACTGTGAAGGCTTTCTGTTTATTCAGGAATTACGAAAAGCAAATCATTTTTCTCTTTCATATATTTAGCCTCGTTTGTGTAACAATAGTCATAGGAAATAATTATTTAAATGGAAATTTTTATTAATATAACTCGTTTTTAAAATGGACTAAAGAGTACAAAATAACTTCCCCTGTCTCATACGGGTTTCTACCGCCATACAGATAATCCTGAATATTTGTACTTGTGAATTTTTAATTTCTGTGACAATAATTGTAAAATTTAAAACGAAAATCGTGGGACATACATGATACAGCTAATGCTTGAATAGTTCACCTAAGTCACTAACAATCTTTTTGCACTGCAAAGTATATAAATTGTCGCGTTCTTTTTCCCCGCGATAGATAATCTGTACCCCAATTACTATTATCTACTGAACGTGCCCCACGTTTTTCGTTCCAGTTTTTACAAGTATCGTAATAAGTACTAAAAATAGGAGCAATCTTTACTTTTGGGTCCGTTTTAAGAATGTGTTATATGATAAATATTTTTTATTTAAATTATTTTCTGCTTTTTAGTCTTCTATGTGAAATTTTTTTAATCGGTTTAAAATAGTTTTATGCAATTACAGGAGATACACAAGTGATAAGTTTCAGGTTTGAGTTTCTATTCACCTCAGTCAACCAGTATGTTGCTTCCTGCTACGTATTCGTATGTCTCGCGAAAAGATAGTGAAAATAAAAACTATAGTGATTCGAGTTCACACAGAGGCTTACCAGAAATAGTTCTTACAGCGGAATATTCGCGATACGAAAGAGAGTTAATATTGTACTGTCGTCAATTTCTCAGCTACGTTGAAAGTTTCAGGCCTCTACCTCATCGGGAAGCTAGTTTGAAGTCAACTGCAAAATTTATACACAGCAGACAGACAAGAGATCTACCTAATGAAAACGCATTAAAATAGCTAAGTCCTCATGCAATTTTTGCAATAAAACATGGGTGGAGAAAAATCCTACGTCAAGATCGCAAATTTTCTTTATTGATTACCGTTTTCGACTCATTGACGAGCCATTCTCCAATAAAAGATGTTCAGTGTATGATAATCATTACACAACGTCGTATTTTTAGATCTAAGTTACCCTGAAATGAAAAATTGTGATAGGTTATGTAAATTAACAATATATATATATATATATATATATATATATATATATATATATATATATATATATATATATATATACTAAGATGGTATCTGTTCTTTCGGACATGTCCGAAAGAACAGATACCATCTTAGTATATATATATAGTTAAGGCTCACCGGCCACTTGATATCTTCTTCTTCTGTGCGAATGCACAAACAGTGCCCGAAGTCTTACGGGACTCGGCAACTCGCCGCGAGTAATGAGTATAATGGGCGGGGGCACTACGAATGTAGTGCGGGACAATACGTTGAGAATGTGGGTTTCGCGGGAGGCGTGCCAGAGATAAATCCCTGCAGTCGCGCTATCATCTGTGTCCTCGGTGGCTCAGATGGATAGAGCGTCTGCCATGTAAGCAGGAGATCCCAGGTGCGAGTCCCGGTCGTGGTACACATTTTCATCTGTCCCCGTTGACGTATGTCAGCGCCTGTAAGCAGCTAAGGGTGTTCATTCCATTGTAAATTAACAACGTTGATCACTAATCAAATATTGTTAGTATCCATACTACCACATATCTGTACAAACGATCGACAGCAACGATAGTTGGATTACCCGTGAGTGGACGTAAACAAGGTATCACTTCAGATATTCATAACGTAAACAAGGAAGTGTCTGTGTGGCAACTTAACAAGAGTGTTTAAGAATGCCTGCTGGGCACTGTGTGTCTCAGTCGGAAACGTAACCAAAGAAGATAGGTGGGCCACAGGAAATCAAGAGATTTGGGCGCCAGGTGAGGGCGGTGTGTGAATCCCAGTGGCTGGTGGTTGGTGTTGGCGAAGCAGAGAAGACGCGGCCATGGACAGGTGGCCGGAAGCGCGGATCCACAACACACGGCGGGAGATGCAGGGGGACTCCCCTCGCATCCTCCGCCCCCACAACAAACAGAGGCCGCCGCCGCCGGCTGGCTTCCTGCGTGGGGCAGTCCCTGGCCCTCAGCAACAAGTGTCCGCGGCACCTACAGCTGAGTAAGCAAGACCTATCGGCAAAGGTCTACGCGCGAAGGCGAAAGATTACGCGTCCCGGCGGGACTAATAAATATATGCCGACAGTTTCTGCGAATTCTCACCTGTCTGAAGGTATGTAGCGCGTAACGTGACGGTTGCGTCACTCTGTTAGAAGTACGAGGTGCGTCGCTGTTGTCGGTAAATATCCTTAGATGTCTGAAAAGCGTCTTTACTGCATTGCCCGTATCCGTCACCGAGCTGTAAAATTTGTAAGGTGTCAGGCAAATCCAACACCTTCCATGAAAACCCTGACATGATAGCAATTCCGACAGTATGTCACATAATTCCGAATAAATCCTGACATTAAATGAACCAAAGTAATACGATCAACGAGTGAGCAAATGGAATACTACAGACTAACACAAGAACGCCTAAATGCATGTCATACCTTCCCACCGTGAAACAGACGCAGTTCCGAGGGGAGAAACGAGGACAGAAGCCGAGAGCAGAACCGTGTCAAGCTAGAAGGCCCTACGATAAGGGACGGACACCCACGTCGCCAGCCGACCGCCAAGACCACCCCCAGCCCATGTTAAAAGATAGAGCCCTCCAGAAGAACAGTATAGACCTTACGATAACACTATAAGGGCCACCACCAGCTGCAAGTTTTAGCGAGAGACTATACGCGTCTCTGTTACGTTGCAAACGTTAAAAACATTGCCCACCAGGAAAAGTATAACGTTTCTCATTGGATAGACAGAATTTTTGTAGGCAGAGCTTAAGGTTAACATTAAGACCCTTATTGGTCAGTTGAAAACACAGCCAGATAGCTTTTCTTAAAGCAACTGCGGTATATTGTAGTAAAGAGAAGTGAGAAAGAGTTGCTCCCGAGACGGCGAGGTGTGTGGAGCTGCGCCACCCGCCGCCCCCAGACGCTGCCTAAACGACGACAAGGTAATGAATGCACACGATGCAAGCGCATAAGGCTTCACTCAGAACTGCAGAAGTCTCATCTGTTACACCCCGTTTTTTACATAATACTAGTGTCAATCGTCAATTAAACTTCGTGGTATTCACATTTACTACTTGTAGTTAAAATCTGAAACGCGATGATTTTTCTGTTATATAATTATTGAGAAGCCACATCAGCCACTGTAATTTACGACAAGTTAAATGAGTAATTAAAGATAATTGAGGGTCACTGTAGACCATTTTGATAGTTTTCTCTTTTATGAAACTCAACTTAAACCTAGATTATAGATATGATATGGCATAGGTCATCCTTCGATCCATTATAGAACTTGGAAACCCATTCAGGGAATATACATTCACTTCAGCTAACTAAAAATAGGAAAGCCTTGAGCCCCTTCCACTAAATTTAGTTAGTATTAAGATTCTTTTACAGGGAGTGCAGTGGAGCTGACACTGAAATCATTAAGTATTTGATTATATCATTGCTAGTCTCACTGAACTCTTCTGAACTCTACATGTCATGTGTGGTCTGGCGTCTCCTTACCAGGAACAGGTCCCAGGTTCAAACTAGTCAATTCCCTAAAAAACACGCTCAGAGCGTCGTTGCGCGAAAGTGGTAGGGAGACACGACTTAGAACAGACAGACACCACGCAGAATGTTAGAAATTTGTATAAAAATGGATTAAAACACACTGATGGGATGGGTAACATCCTAATAACACAGGAAATAGTGGAGAGAAATAAATGAAAATAGGTATGGATATTAAGAGTACGCAAAGCATGTTCAATAAAATTCAGATTAGGTGATTTAGCCGACCAAGCCATACAGTGAACATCATCGCTTTGCAGACGTTCATTAACCGTAGGGCCCTATATGTTCTTGCGTTGTCAATTAGTAAACTGAGGGTCAACAGCACCCCTGAAAGGCCGTACACAGGGCTCTAGGATCTCCCACGTGTACCTCTGGGCATTCGCGGAACCAGCGCCAAATACATGGAGCGATGTGCGGAAGTCGGACATGATCCATTCTCAAATCAGCACACATCCACCACCATGTGTGTCCGTTGCCCCAATGCTGCGGATATGATATCGTGTCCCACGTTCCCTCCTTATGAAGACTCGCCGAGAATCAGATTGTAGACTGAATCTGGACTTATCCGTGAAGACAACATTAGCCCATTGTAGCTGCATCCACTCTCTCTATTATATGCACTGTTGTTAACACAGTTTTCTGGAAGGGGATGAGTATGAAGCACACGGTCGGCTTTCTATCACACAGCCCTGTCTCGTGAAGCCTTCTGACAACTGTCTTTGTAGAAACTGGTGTTCCTGTGGCAGCTGCGAGGTCTCGAGAGAGTTGTGGGGCTATAGGCGTCATCTGACGCTTGGCAGAAAGCACCAAATACCGGTCTTCATTGGCCGTTGTGCCTCTCGCGCGACCTTGTCCTGGGCTTCTGGTCACTGTCTTACGGATTTTAAACTGCTTCCACAAATGGTTCAAATGGCTTTAAGCACTATGGGACTTAACATCTGAGGTCATCAGTCCCCTAGACTTAGAACTACTTAAACCTAACCAACCTAAGGACATCACACACATCCATGCCCGAGGCAGGATTCGAACCTGCGACCGTAGCGGTCGCGCGGTTCCGGACTGAAGCGCCTAAAACAGCTCGGCCACAGCGGTCGGCTGCTTCCACAAATTCGAGATGACAATTGGTGTTACATCCAGTTCTAGTGCAAACTTCTCATCGACTAAAACAGAAGTGATTACTGGAGTTTCCCAACGTAGTGTTATATGCCCTTTGCTGTTCCTTATCTATACAAACGATTTGGGAGAGAAACTGAGCAGCTATCCTTCGGTTGTTCGCAGATGACACTGTCGTTTATCAACTAATAAAGTCATCAGAAGATCAAAACAAATTGCAAAAGATTTAGGAAAGATATATTTATGGTGCGGAAATTGACAATTGACCCTAAATGACGAAAAGTGAGAGGTCATCCACATGAGTGCTAAAAGGAATCCGTTAAACTTCGGTTACACGATAAATCAGTGAAATCTGAAGGCCGGAAATTCAACTAAATACCTTGGAATTACAATTACGAACAACTTAAATTGGAAGGAACTATAGAAAATGTTTTGGGTAAAGGATAACCAAAGACTGCGTTTTATTGGCAGTACACTTAGAAAAGCCGGCTGGGGTGGCCGAGCGGTTCTAGGCGCTACAGTCAGGAACCGCGCGACCGCTACGATCGCAGATTCGAATCCTGCCTCGGGCGTGTTTGTGTGTGATGTACTTAGGTTACTTTGAACCAACAGTTAGAAAATGTAACAGGCCTACTAAGGATACTGCCCACACTACGCTTGTCCGTTCTCTTTTAGAACACTGCTGCACGGGTGTGGGATCGTTACCAGACAGGATTGACGGAGTACATCGAAAAAGTTCAAAGAAGAGCAGCAAGTTTTGTATTATCGCGAAATAGGGGAGAGAGTGTTACCGAAATGATACAGGATTTGGGCTCGAAATAATTAAAAGAAAGGAGTTTTTCGTTGCGGCGGAATCTTGTCACGAAATTTCAATCACCAACTTTCTCCTCCGAATTCGAAACTATTTTGACACCGATCTACATAGGGGGAAACGATCACCGTGGTAAAGTAAGAGCTCGTACGGAAAGATATTGGTGTTCGTTCTTTCCGCGCGCTATAAGAGATTGCAACAATAGAGCATTATGAAGGTGGTTCGATGAACCCTCTGCCAGGCACTTAAATGTGATTTGCAGAGTATCTATGTAGTTGGAGTCTAGGACTTCTTCGCCTCAAAGCTACCGACGATTCTCAATCCCATACCGTCGTCTCAGCGATGATAAGTACTCATTTCACCTAAACAAGCAGAAAGCAATAACTGTAGTCTGCTACAAGTAAGGCAAGGGTCCGCGCGTTACGAATGTCATTCTTCAAGGCAAGGAGCCTCTCTGGTGGTCACCGCTATCTAGTTGACCATCAATAATTAGTCGGAAAAGCGTTGCTTTAAAATTACTCTGGCCCAAATAACTTCTGTACAGAGGGGACGACTATGTGTAATGTCCGCCCGCTCTCGTCTCGGGCGCGCATACAGAAAACAGAGGGGCAAGGGTTTTATTATTCCAAAGTGAAGCGTGATTCACTTACAAAATAAATCAACTAGCACAGTATTTCCGTGATTCGCGAGCACTCGGATAAATAAGACGAAGGTAATAAAAACAGTCAGCGTGAGGAGGAAGGAGTGTTCCGGGGCGTACCGGACTTGGCTAGCTTTTTCCGGTTACACGTGTTTATGCGGTCTTAAAGAGGCGGGGCGTGACACCTGGCGTGAGCCGGCACCGTAGGTGAGTCAGCAGGCATTGCGCTTCTTCGTGACAACAGCTGGCGGCCATCTTGGCTGGGCGGAGGAGACTGGCGGCTGTCTCTGAGATCGCAACCCGGCCTGGACGGGGTCACAAGCTGGCCGCTCCAGTCGTTCACGTAACACGCGGGGCTGCGCTCGCCTCGCTGGAAGCTGCTCATCTACATTGCCGTTGTCGTCGGCACTAGGACTGTCGATATTTTTTTTTTTTAAATGGGAATCCGATATACCGGTATTTAAAAAGTGATCATTATCGGCTCTCGCTGTAATGAAAAGGTACCGATATATCGACGTACAATACGGGGTGTTACAAAAAGGTACGGTCAAACTTTCAGGAAACATTCCTCACACACAAAGAAAGAAAATGTGTTATGTGGACATGTGTCCGGAAACGCTTACTTTCCATGTTAGAGCTCATTTTATTACTTCTCTTCAAATCATATTAATCATGGAATGGAAACACAGATGCCCATTTGATGTATGGATTAGCACGGGGCAACAGCCGTGGCGCGGTACGTTTTTATCGAGACAGATTTCCGGAACGAAGATGTCCCGACAGGAAGACGTTCGAAGCAATTGATCGGCGTCTTACGGAGCACGGAACATTCCAGCCTATGACTCGCGACTGTGGAAGACCTAGAACGACGAGGACACCTGCAATGGACGAGGCAATTCTTCGTGTAGTTGACGATAACCCTATGTCAGCGTCAGAGAAGTTGCTGCTGTACAAGGTAACGTTGGCCACGTCACTGTATGGAGAGTGCTACGGGAGAACCAGTTGTTTCCGTACCGTGTACAGCGTGTGCAGGCACTATCAGCAGCTGATTGGCCTCCACGGGTACACTTCTGCGAATGGTTCATCCAACAATGTGTCAATCCTCATTCTCTTTACGGATGAGGCTGCATTCCAACGTGATCAAATTGTAAATTTTCACAATCAACATGTGTGGGCTGACGAGAATCCGCACGCAATTGTGCAATCACGTCATCAACACAGATTTTCTGTGAACGTTTGGGCAGGCATTGTTGGTGATGTCTTGATTGGGCCCCATGTTCTTCCGCCTACGCTGAGAGGAGCACGTTATCATGATTTCATACGGGATACTCTACCTGTGCTGCTAGAACATGTGCCTTTACAAGTACGACACATGTGGTTCATGCACGATGGAGCTCCTGCACATTTCAGTCGAAGTGTTCGTACGCTTCTCAACAACAGATTCGGTGACCGATGGATTGGTAGAGGCGGACCAAATCCATGGCCTCCACGCTCTCCTGACCTCAACCCTCTTGACTTTCATTTATGGGGGCATTTGAAAGCTCTTGTCTAGGCAACCCCGGTACCAAATGTAGAGACTCTTCGTGCTCGTATTGTGGACGGCTGTGATACAATACGCGATTCTCCAGGGCTACATCAGCGCATCAGGGATTCCATGCGACGGAGGGTGGATGCATGTATCCTCGCTAACGGAGGACATTTTAAACATTTCCTGTAACAAAGTGTTTGAAGTCACGCTGGTACGTTCTGTTGCTGTGTTTCCATTCCATGATTAATGTGATTTGAAGAGAAGTAATAAAATGAGCTCTAATATGGAAAGTGAGTGTTTCCGGACACATGTCCATTTAACATATTTTCTTTCTTTGTGTGTGAGGAATGTTTCCTGAAAGTTTGGCCGTACCTTTTTGTAACACCCTGTATATCGACGTACCACCCTAAAAAACTATCGGCTACGCGTTATATATACTGCCGGTTTTAGGGCAGTATAAGTATTGTTTTAGTGTTAGTCTCTGCATCAACAAGCAAGCAGTCTGCCTATTCCCCTTAGAGCAAGAATTGAAAGGTAAGCGATGCACGTTCACGCTTGACGATAACTACTTCGCTAATAATAATAAACAATAAAATTGTTTTAGTGTTAGTCTCTGCATCAACAAGCAAGCAGTCTGCCTATTCCCCTTAGAGCAAGAATTGAAAGGTAAGCGATGCACGTTCACGCTTGACGATAACTACTTCGCTAATAATAATAAACAATAAAAGGTCTGAGATGGATCTATCGTTCTGTTTCCTCACATATCGGATTTCTCCGGAACACTTATTGTCAACATTCCTGTTTTTCATTCCTGCCAAAGTCGGCGGCCTAGCAGTTGTAGCGTGAAAACTGCGTGATGAAGCTGAACGTTGCAGTTTCTGTTCACAGGACCGAGTGCCGATTAAGTCAGCATTTCCCCCTCAAACGTTTTCGCCCACCGTAAAGATCAGTCTTATCATTCAAATTTGTTCGTCATTTGCAGTAAATGTATTTTCAGAATGCCGAAGTCAAGAAATGGCATACTACCTGCGTTAGAAATCGTTAACGCAATTGCTGTGCTATTTCTTCACATCAGAAATCGTGTTATGCCTTTCACGCCGCCTCCATCTAGTGCAATCGGGCTGCTTCTTTTGTACCACATATATGTGCTTCACACACAGAAATATTGGACGTGATGAAAGCTCAAAAAATAGTAAGATGCCTTCACACAGTGAAATAAAAATTATTTTCTATTACTATTTCAAATGAACAATTTGAAATATTTACCGAGTATCGTGAAAAATATGATACAAAATAAAAATGACGTCACTCGATATTCCCACTTTTAGCATCGCTATATCGATATGTTGGCGGAGATATTGCAGCGACGTGCATCGATATCATTTGAAAAATCGAGATATCGATGTTGCACAAACGGCGCTAATCGTCATGACTGCGAAGAGAACATTCTGAACCAGTGACAGGCGCGGAATTCTGACACACTTAGAGAGTTTGTGTTCTAAGGGAGGTTATATTAACTTTCCCTCCTTCCTTAAGAATGTTAATCTACGTCACACTTCGCAATCCACCTAACTGTTTGTCGTGGAGGGTACTTCTGGGACCATTAACTGGGGGCCCACTTCTCTGCTCCACTCGTGAATGAATGGCGCGTGTGGAGACGAATGATTACCAAGCGAGTAGCGCGGCTGCTTACACACTAGACTCTCATTGGGAAGGGCAACTATTCAGATCCGCGTCCGACCATCCTGATTTTGTTTTTCGTGGTTTCTGTTAAAATCGCTCCAGGCAGATGCCAAGATGATTCGTTTGAAAATTCCCGGCGAGTTCGTTGACATTCCGTGAAAGATTCGGAACATGTGCTTCGTCTCTGGTGGCCTTGATGGCGACGGGAAGTTAAACCTTAGTCTCCTGTCGTTCCTTCATAAAAATATTACCACTGTAATTCTTGAGAACATCTTCTCTTCAAAGGCAGCTGTGTTTTTATTGCTTAAAAATGAACGTGAACAGTCAAAACCGGAAGAAACTTCCTTGTGAGGTTACGGTTTCGGTGTATTTTAGGCCATCTTCAGACCTACCACCATGATGGTAGACGGTGGCGGTGAACGGAGTAGGCGCTACGAAACCATGTACGTTGACGCCGGCAACCTCATAAAGTTTCTTGCGGTTTTGAATGTTAGTGTTAATTTGTATTATTACTGTGCCCGTAGTACTCACCCATTTTGCATTGAAACTGCAGTCCTTAGGCGGCTCGCAAATGCATGTTAAAGCATCATAGAAGAACCAAAAATCTGACTTTTTACTAAGCTGATGACTTCCAAGTAGCTGTCCCAGCGCAGTGAAAGGTGAGGCGTTGGATCTTCATGAAGTGTTATTGGCTGAAATGGATTGCTACTCACGTGACTCGGTATTTAAGCTGAGGCAAATTATTAAATGACGTAGTTGGTTTTCGAAATGGATGTCATTTACTTTATTGATGAAGTTAACGTTCGTTGAAATAACAAGAAGCCTCATCATCATCATCATCATCATCATTTAAGACTGATTATGCCTTTCAGCGTTCAGTCTGGAGCATAGCCCCCCTTGTAAAATTCCTCCATGATCCCCTATTCAGTGCTAACATTGGTGCCTCTTCTGATGTTAAACCTATTACTTCAAAATCATTCTTAACCGAATCCAGGTACCTTCTCCTTGGTCTGCCCCGACTCCTCCTACCCTCTACTGCTGAACCCATGAGTCTCTTGGGTAACCTTGCTTCTCCCATGCGTGTAACATGACCCCACCATCTAAGCCTGTTCGCCCTGACTGCTACATCTATAGAGTTCATTCCCAGTTTTTCTTTGATTTCCTCATTGTGGACACCCTCCTGCCATTGTTCCCATCTACTAGTACCTGCAATCATCCTAGCTACTTTCATATCCGTTACCTCACCCTTATTGATAAGGTAACCTGAATCCACCCAGCTTTCGCTCCAATACAACAAAGTTGGTCAAAAGATTGAACGGTGCACAGATAACTTAGTCTTGGTACTGACTTCCTTCTTGCAGAAGAGAGTAGATCGTAGCTGAGCGCTCACTGCATTAGCCTTGCTACACCTCGCTTCCAGTTCTTTCACTGTGTTGCCATCCTGTGAGAATATGCAGCCTAAGTACTTGAAACCGTCCACCTGTTCTAACTTTGTTCCTCCTATTTGACACTCAATCCGTTTATATTTCTTTCCCACTGACATTACTTTAGTTTTGGAGATACTAATCTTCATACCATAGTCCTTACATTTCTGATCTAGCTCTGAAATATTACTCTGCAAACTTTCAATCGAATCTGCCATCACAACTAAGTCATCCGCATATGCAAGACTGCTTATTTTGTGTTCACATATCTTAATCTCACCCAGCCAGTCTATTGTTTTCAACATATGATCCATAAATCAACAGATCTTAGAAATACGCTTTTCATACTCAAATCCAAGATACATACTCACCTAGTACACTGCTTTGAAAACCTACGTATCAGCTAGATATTGTAACATAACACACAAAGTACTTGGTGGAAATGAATGAAGGTGCGGGAGTATGTTTCCATTGCGTGCGGTCAGAGAGACTATAGCGCCAAATGGGGCGGCCGGCAACAAAACACGATGCTTTTGAGGGGACGGAAAAGTCTGTATGTAAGAGAGGAGGGGGGGGGGAGGGAGGTAGGAGTCGATCAACAAGCAGTTACGATGCACTGTAGTGGTGTTCTTCGCTACAACGTGGCCTGGAAGATTTCGCAAGGGAAGAATCATTGGGAAACTTGAACAGTGTCAGGAATGTAGACCATGATTTTGGTACTGCACAAAGCATTGTTTCGCATGCGTGGGGGACCGTCCCGAACCATAGGCACTACTGCCCGAAGAAGAGGAGGTAGACCACAAATAATGCAGCTGATGACCGCTACGTTGTGCTTTAGGCTAGAAGGGGCGCGCGTCAAATAGCGTGTGCAGTTACAACCACATTTAATACTACTGCAAGGCGTGCTCCACTCAGCCATGGCGACTGCATGGTGGTGACCTTTGTGCCCGACGACAAGCACACTGTGTTCCGTCGACACGCGCACGTTGTCGGCACCGTTTACGATGGTTGAAAAACCGTAGAGACCAAAAAGCAATAGCGCCGCTTATCTCAGATAAGAGCAGATTGTCTGAGCAGTGATTCTGGACGCACGCTTACATGGCGAGAGATGAGAATACCTTACACACCCAGGAACATGGTCGGACATGATCGTTTTGTTGATCCATGTGTAATGGTGGTGGGAGGCATAATCCAGCATGGTTGCGCTGACCTCCAAATCTTTGAAAACAGCATACTTATCGGTCAACGTTTCTGTGACAGTGTACTTCTCCCTCATGCGCGGCATCTCAGAGGTGCATTCCGCCTTGACGTCATTTTTATGGTTGACATTGCTTGACTCCATCGAACAGCGCGAGTGGAGCGGCTAAATTCCAACGAGCACTTGCGGTATGTGTTGGTTGGGGGGGGACATACTGCAGTACCTCCAAATGCATGAACGACCATTAGCAGTTGAGCCGTGCTGGTGGAGGAACAGAGCGCCCTATCTCAACTTCACTGGTTAGCACCAAGACTCGAGCTCTACTAATTTTTACTGCTGATCACACCTGAGTCAGCCCCTGGTAGCTGAATGGTCAGCGCGACGGAATGTCATACCTAACGGCCCGGGTTCGATTCCCGGCTGGGTCGGAGATTTTCTCAGCTCAGGGACTGGGTTTTGTGTTGTCCTTATCATTTCATCACCATTATGCGGGCTGCTCATAACCTTTGCTAACTTTTGTTACCGTCAGATTATTTATATCAGTTTTCCTTAACGATTACACTGAATTTAACAAATAATTAGTAATCAAAATATCCACGGGTGTGCTGCCGGTCTATAGTGTCCAACGGGCACAATATTTCGGCGATCATATATGTCGCCATCATCAGGTGAACTGACGGACTGAGCTCCTGTGAACGTGCCGGCACGGAGGTCCGTACGCTATGGCTGCTCAGAGGGAACTGGGTTCGGTCGCGGCGGCGGCCGATTTAAATACTCTCCGCCCGCGGCGCGCTCCCTTCGCCGTCCGCGCCCCGCACCACGGCCGCGCGGTGGTGTCGGGGAAAATCGCCCGCATTCTGAAGAAACATCGGGTCGGAACTGTGTTTTGTCCTCCAAATAAAACTCATGCACTGGTGGGGAGCGCCAAAGATGACCTGGGTTTGAGGAAGGCCGGCGTGTACCAGATTCCGTGTCAATGTGGCAAGTCGTATATTGGTCAGACGATGCGTACCGTCGAGGGTCGATGCCGTGAACACCAGAGGCACACTCGACTGATGTATCCGAGCAAGTCGGCGGTCACTTAACATTGTTTGTCGGAAAATCACGCCATGGAGTATGACCGCACGAGGATTCTGGGACAGACGTCGAGATACTGGGACAGCGTTGTTAGAGAGGCCATCGAAATTCGCACCAATGACGACCTCATAAACCGTGACTGTGGCTATAATCTTAGCAAGGCTTGGGAACCAGCGATGGGGTTAATCAAGAGTAAATCGAGCAAACGTATAGTTGTGACGACCACGGCGGACAGAGCTATCACACCGACGTCATCTCAGACGCCGTCGCAATCTGTTCCACCGCGCGACCGTGGCGCGGGGCGCGGACGGCGGAGGGAGCGCGCCACGGGCGGAGGGTATTTAAATCAGCCGCCGCCGCGACCGAACCCAGTTCCCTCTGAGCAGCCATAGCGTACGGATCTCCGTGCCGGCACGATCACAGGAGCTCAGTCCGTCAGTTCACCTGATGATGGCGACATATATGATCGCCGAAATATTGTGCCCGTTGGACACTATAGACCGGCAGCACACCCTTGCATATTTTGATTGTCAAATACGCCGGGAGAAACTCAAGAATCACAAATAATTAGTAGTTTGAAACTTCCTGGCAGATTAAAACTGTGTGCCGGACCGAGACTCGAACTCGGGACCTTTGCCTTTCGCGGGCAAGTGCTCATCATTTCATCCCCATCGAAGTAAAGCACATGCCCGCGAAAGGCAAAGGTCCCGAGTTCGAGTCTCGGTCCGGCACACAGTTTTAATCTGCCAGGAAATTTCATATCAGCGCGCAATCCGCTGCAGAGTGAAAATATCATTATGGAATTAGTGCTTTAGCTACCAGTCCTAGCAGCCAGAGCTGGTTCACTTTATCTAAATTAGAGGCGTTCACCAAACTGACAGTTGTGCTGCGTGATCGTATACAGTGGTCAATACTTTCTAATGACATCAACTGCATACTACAGCAGAGATAACGCTTTGATGGTAAAATAACGGTGACTGAAAGAGCAATTAATATTATATTCTCTGCGTGGAAGGTAGCGACTGTTGAATCATATGAAGGGGATTGTGGAAAAGAAGCTGAACGACTGAAACGTCTTTTTCTTGTTATAATGCCGTGCTCTCTGCTTTAGACTGATAACTACTTTGCGTAAAGTACTGAACATCTTCAGGTCATAGTTGCTGCGAAGTAACCACTCTTCATGTGTACAGAAAATATCAGTCATAGATGTCCTACGCAGTAGCTGGAATTGACTGATTATTCTAGCACAAGTAGGATCTGAAGATGTTCAGTACTTAAACGGAACCGGGTACATTGTGTTCTGAGACGGTTTCCGACTGGTGCCACGGGCGGAACTTTGAAGGTCGCCGCCAGCGACAAACGTTGCCCGATCAGCGAACTCCTCGCCGCCACCAGTGAGATGGGTTTCTGCATTGTGATAAGCGACGGCCACAGGCACCAAGATTGATGTGCGGCGTTGGCTTCGGATAGTTATAGTACGGAGTTCCAGGACTGCTGTTCGTAACTACAGTTCGTAGTGGAGATCGGCCTGCGAGACTTAATCTGCAGGTGGAGTGGCCTACAGCCTTCGCCCGGGGAGCGAGTGTTTACTGCAGCGATTGACAGTGTGTCGCCCAGGAGGGGCATAGTCTTGTTCACACTGTATTCAGTAATGCACGCCTTGACAGGCCATCGCTTAGGCCAGTATTACACTATCAAATTTCTTTTTCAAAGAGTTGATCAAAGATTTGCTCAAAGATATGATCAAATATTCGTCAAATTTGACAAAGATCTTTGACGTGGCGCTAAAAAGGGGTATTACACTGTCATATTTTTCGTCAGAGTTAAAGATGGCTGACAACTTATTAACTGCAGCAGTTGCTTGTACCACAATTGCGCATGTGGGCGTGTGCGCATGTGGGCGTGTGCGCATGTGGGCGTGTGCGCATGTGGGCGTGTGCGCATGTGGGCGTGTGCGCATGTGGGCGTGTGCACATGTGGGCGTGTGCACATGTGGGCGTGTGCACATGTGGGCGTGTGCACATGTGGGCGTGAAGCGGGGGGAGAAAAAAAGGAAACGTACCTGGGTGAAGCCGTGGAT
This sequence comes from Schistocerca americana, assembly GCF_021461395.2. NCBI lineage: Eukaryota > Metazoa > Arthropoda > Insecta > Orthoptera > Acrididae > Schistocerca > Schistocerca americana. The sequence continues at coordinate 177,344,701 of NC_060120.1, forward strand.
TTTACGACGAGACGATAAAAGCATTCAGCAAAATTTGTTCTGTGAGCTTTTAGTGGAGGACGTCAAATCGTACATAAATTACTTAAGAATGGATGAGCATACATTTCATTATGTGCTCAGTGAAGTGTATCCTCATATCACAAAGCACAATACTCACTTAAGAACTGCTGTATCTGTAGAAGACATTCACTGTAACAATCCAGTGCCTTGCTACAGGAGATAGTTACTCTAGCTTACAGTACAGCACTCGAATACCACAGTGCACATTAACGAAAATAATACCTGAAACGCGTGCAGAAGTTTATAAAGCACTAAAGGACCAATGTCTGACGGCAAATAAATATTCAATACACTTTATGCGCATTAAGAACTATTTTTATTTTGTAAACAAATCAATTACATTGTGTGTCCAAAAACCGTATCTCACGGTTAATGACCTGCGCAATATTTTTATAGCTCTCCAATTTTATTAATCTATTTTTGTACTCAGGGTGCCTCACGTTGTAAAGCACCTCATCAGCTTCATACATCTCTGTTAATTTTCTAGTCGACAGTACACACCAATTGTATTTACCGGCCATGTTTTTTAACACACTACAGATGACAGAACGCTGCAGCTATGCTAGCACTGCAAGTGGTAACATGTCACATTGCAGTGAACAGGAGACAAGAGACTTTTATGATCAAATCTACAGCGAGGCCCTAGATTTGATCAAATTTATTTGAGAACAGACGAGATTTGACAAAGTGCCTATTACACCATCAAACTTCTTTGACATAAATATTTGACATACCAACTTTGACAAAGAAATTTGATGGTGTAATCCTGGCCTTAGTTGTATCTATCCGCAAGCACATCAAACGAGTTCGAGAGTGAGAAACATTCCACCGGCTGTGGCTGAACCATGTGTCTGCAAAATACTTTCTTCCCGGAGTGCAAGTTCTGCAAGGTTCGCAGGAGAGCTTCTGTGAAGTTTGGAAGGTAGGAGACGAGGTACTGGCAGAAGTGAAGCTGTGAGGACGGGACGTGAGTCTTGCTCGGGTAGCTCAGGTGGTAGAGCACTTGCCCGCGGAAGGCAAAGGTTCAGAGTTCGAGTCTCGGTCCGGCACACAGTTTTAATCTGCCAGGAACTTTCACATCAAACGAGTTGCGATACAACTTCAATTAAATATCACAGCGCAATGAAGTGTGTGTTTGTGTGTCACTATCACAGTTCCTCCGTCCAACTCGAAGCATCTAAACCTAATACGACGTCTGCGAGCTGTTCTACTCAGACGACCCGTACACATCAGATTGTGAGAAGACACTACTGTAGTTCAGTTGTCTAGAAATCAACGATCGGCTGTCAGTCTCTTATTCTAATATAGTTTCAGCTTGCTAGAAGTTCTATAAAGAATGTCGATTATGTCTAGCGTTTCGTCGCGAACGGAGTTACTAGAGTAGCAGCACAAGCTAATTTCCGACAATGATGAGACACGTGGACTTTCCTGCGAAGAAAAATATCGTAAGTTATTTATGCAACACCAAGGAAAAACTAATTGTGTGGCTGGGCAGACATCAGTGATAACAGTTGCAGCCAGTAGCATATTGTTACTGCTGAATGCAATGTTTTCTGACACTGAGGTGATTACATTATATTTATCGTTTTCCATGGATCCCTTGGAGAAGTCTCTGGGATGTGGAAAGAGTCAAAGCAGTATGGCGACAGGTTATAGCAGCGATGTACGTTGTTTGGAAGCACCTACCGCCGATTTACAGCCATTTTACGTCTCTTTTTTTTTTTACGTCAGCCGAGACTTCACACTTGACATTTGAAAAACCGCGCGCACTCGTTAAGGCGGACCAAACAGTGAGGTGTCCAGTCCTCGGCAAGCGCCATGTTATTCCTTCAGCGGACCTCTCCTAATATGTAGGTCCCGAGTATGTCCGAAATACCATAAAGTTAAAGAGGTAGTTGCCTGATATCCCTCCCTCCGACTTCAACCTCGTCCAGACGATGGAGGCATCTCATAGCCACCTGCACTCTGCGACCGTGGAAGACCCAGACCTGTTTAGAGAAGCTATGTCTATCCTCAGTGCTGTTTATTCTGTGCTAATTGTCGTAGGAAATTCGAGCAAGTTTTAAACGTCTTGTTATGATCGATCAGATCTTCCATGAATCGTGATGATGCTATGAACGACGTCACTCCATGCACTCGGGGACATTGTTTTGGTGCTCAGTTCTTAGAGGGCCAGTCTGGTGTTTCCTTTAATGTCCTGTAACCACCTTGTCCTCTTGCCTTTGACCTATTCCTTCGATCATTACAGATTTCTATAATATGTCCAAAGTATTTTCATTTTATCCGCAGAATATTTACTTTTTTTTTTTTTTTTTTTTTTTTTTTTTTTTTGCCATTGCCCATTTCAAGAATTTGTTCATCCTGAGATAGCTACGTTATGTTTTTTTTTTGTGTGATGGCAAGTCTGTACATTCGAGGTATGCTCAGAAACAACTTTACTTTTGTAATTAATATTCCTTTTTCAACTCTCTTCCTTGCCACCTCCAAGTAGTCCACTGTTCTACTGACACATATGGCGCAGCGGTGTTTCGATATTAGGGAACTAAGTCAGATGGATTTTGACATGGAGGTTAGGGTGGCTGTGGGCAGACATCTGGCGCGATGCTGCCAACTGACAAAGCTGAGCGAGCAGATGTCGTCACCCTGACGGCGCCATTTGTAGTCTCTTTTGGAATTTTTGCTCGTCCAGCTTTTCAGAACGCTTACATACGGTTGACTGTTTAACCTTCAGTGAAAATTTCGAATTTCGATTCAGTGTAAAAAACGCATAAAAAGCTGTGGTGAGAGTCACTTTGAGGGTGGATCAAAACCGACATGCGTCTTGTTTTCTTTGGGTGGGTGGGGCGGAGGGGGGCTTGCGATATTTCGCCAGCCCACTGTGATGGATGGTCTACCGTCCTAATATTGTAGCCATAAACCCACTAGTAGCATTAATGTTTCCTCATCGTCAGATTGTCGAAAGAGTTCGTAGCAAGCACAGCTAATGATCCCTCTGCTCTTAGATCATCAAACGAGGAGTAAACTTTGCCGCTACTCGACGAATGATCGACTTTCTGGTTACAGTTCGATGATACGCAGAGAGATCCAACAGCCGGCCGGAGTGGCCGTGCGGTTCTAGGCGCTACAGTCTGGAGCCGAGCGACCGCTAAGGTCGCAGGTTCGAATCCTGCCTCGGACATGGATGTGTGTGATGTCCTTAGGTTAGTTAGGTTTACTTAGTTCTAAGTTCTAGGCGACTGATGACCTCAGAAGTTAAGTCGCATAGTGCTCAGAGCCATTTGAACCATTTAGATCCAACAGATCGCTCATCTTCAAAATGAGCCATCAGCTGAGGTCACTTTCAGTTGACTGACGATCTGTTTCGCGTTAGCTGTCTTTAAGTTCGAAAGGAATGTAATACACTCCTGGAAATGGAAAAAAGAACACATTGACACCGGTGTGTCAGACCCACCATACTTGATCCGGACACTGCGAGAGGGCTGTACAAGCAATGATCACACGCACGGCACAGCGGACACACCAGGAACCGCGGTGTTGGCCGTCGAATGGCGCTAGCTGCGCAGCATTTGTGCACCGCCGCCGTCAGTGTCAGCCAGTTTGCCGTGGCATACGGAGCTCCATCGCAGTCTTTAACACTGGTAGCATGCCGCGACAGCGTGGACGTGAACCGTATGTGCAGTTGACGGACTTTGAGCGAGGGCGTATAGTGGGCATGCGGGAGGCCGGGTGGACGTACCGCCGAATTGCTCAACACGTGGGGCGTGAGGTCTCCACAGTACATCGATGTTGTCGCCAGTGGTCGGCGGAAGGTGCACGTGCCCGTCGACCTGGGACCGGACCGCAGCGACGCACGGATGCACGCCAAGACCGTAGGATCCTACGCAGTGCCGTAGGGGACCGCACCGCCACTTCCCAGCAAATTAGGGACACTGTTGCTCCTGCGGTATCGGCGAGGACCATTCGCAACCGTCTCCATGAAGCTGGGCTACGGTCCCGCACACCGTTAGGCCGTCTTCCGCTCACGCCCCAACATCGTGCAGCCCGCCTCCAGTGGTGTCGCGACAGGCGTGAATGGAGGGACGAATGGAGACGTGTCGTCTTCAGCGATGAGAATCGCTTCTGCCTTGGTGCCAATGATGGTCGTATGCGTGTTTGGCGCCGTGCAGGTGAGCGCCACAATCAGGACTGCATACGACCGAGGCACACAGGGCCAACACCCGGCATCATGGTGTGGGGAGCGATCTCCTACACTGGCCGTACACCACTGGTGATCGTCGAGGGGACACTGAATAGTGCACGGTACATCCAAACCGTCATCGAACCCATCGTTCTACCATTCCTAGACCGGCAAGGGAACCTGCTGTTCCAACAGGACAATGCACGTCCGCATGTATCCCGTGCCACCCAACGTGCTCTAGAAGGTGTAAGTCAACTACCCTGGCCAGTAAGATCTCCGGAACTGTCCCCCATTGAGCATGTTTGGGACTGGATGAAGCGTCGTCTCACGCGGTCTGCACGTCCATCACGAACGCTGGTGCAACTGAGGCGCCAGGTGGAAATGGCATGGCAAGCCGTTCCACAGGACTACATCCAGCATCTCTACGATCGTCTCCATGGGAGAATAGCAGCCTGCATTGCTGCGAAAGGTGGATATACACTGTACTAGTGCCGACATTGTGCATGCTCTGTTGCCTGTGTCTATGTGCCTGTGGTTCTGTCAGTGTGATCATGTGATGTATCTGACCCCAGGAATGTGTCAATAAAGTTTCCCCTTCCTGGGACAATGAATTCACGGTGTTCTTATTTCAATTTCGAGGAGTGTATCTTTGATATTTTGAGGAAGATTGTTCCAAAGTCGGGTTCCGCATACAGAAAACGGTTTAGAAAACCCCTCAATCGGAAACTTTTTGATCGCAGCTTATGCAGTCTGTTGTGTGGCAGGTCAACAGCCAAAATAAAATAGACGCGTTGTCTGTCAGCTGCTCGTTATGAAGGCCTTAAAGTCTTAAACGCTAACCTCCTGTGCGGGTACTCTGTGGCTGACGCGCAAGAAAGCTAAGTAAATCGTCTGGCATACAAAATGCAGACACACAGGCTACTAGCAGGAGGAGAACCAGCGAGTGTTTACTACTGTGGTATCAGGACGAGGAAAAGACTTCCCGCGGCCAACACTCGCCACCCAGGCAGAGCCCCCTCCTCCAGCAGTAGAGTGGGCACCAGTCTTTCCTTGCCGTGCTGTATGCTCGCCGTGGGTGCAGCGAAGCGCAGGTGGATCTGGTTACCCCCGCTGTCCAGCCGAGCGCGCGCTCCAAAGCCAACTGCACTGCCACAGCCCCCCCCCCCCCCCGTCTACCTTCCTACCTTCACCCCTCCCCCAAAAGTAGAAGCGTTAATATTTTTCTATATATCAATTAACGAATTTCGCAGATAACCTACGGAGAATACGAGGTGTGTCAGAAAAATGATGAAAAGACATCATCGTGACCGATCTTGCAACGCTGTGTTGTTCTGCTTGTGTAGATCGTTGTATTCATCCCTTCCAGATTCTCAGATTTTCAGCCCCGTACAGCCATCACGTGATTTTTGAGATCGCAAGTTGTGTTTTTGTTATGTGTTAGGAAAATCGAACAGCGGAAATTAGAGCAACGTTATGCCACCAGTGTTACACTTGGCGAATCCGCGAGTGTGACCTATGAGAAGTTGAAACAGGCCCATGGGGGACATTTCTTACCAAGAGCGCAAGTTTGTCACTGGCACGAATCATTTTTTGGAAGCCCGAGAGCCGGCCGCGGTGGCCGAGCGGTTCTAGGCGCTTCAGTCCGGAACCGCGCGACTGCTACGGTCGCAGGTTCGAATCCTGCCTCGGGCGTGGATGTGTGTGATGTCCTTAGGTTAGTTAGGCTTGTTCTAGGGGAACTGATGACCTCAGAAGTTAAGTCCCATAGTGCTCAGAGCCATTTGAACCATTTGAAGCCCGAGAATACGTCGAAGACGAACCTCGCCCAGGGAGACCGTCACCTTCGAAACCCACGAAGACGTCGAAAGTGGACGTGCTCTTGTAACATCAGAAAGACCCTTAACAATAAGAATAATGGGTGTTCCACAGAGATGTTATAAAATAACTTTTTTAAATAATAATAATAATAATAATAATAGTATGAATATTTATATATGTGTTTGGAGAGGGGGGGAGTGAGGGAGAGGGGGGGAGTGAGGGAGAGGGGGGGAGTGAGGGAGAGGGGGGGAGGGAGGGAGAGGGGGGGAGGGCTGGAGGGAGGGAGGGAGATTGATTTTTGATTGAGAGTTTTACTTTAAGTCGTAACTGGTACCTGAATTTTGGTTGCTGCCTCCTTGAATGATCAGCTTCTGTACCAGTTGTTGACGTATTGCAATTTGGAGGAAGTTATTGTTCTTTAAGGTTTAAAATAAGACTCTGTTAACAAGTTACTTTGCCGCATTGCGGATAGCTTTGAGCCCAAGTTTTCGTAGCTTTTCGTACCTAAGGGACCACTGTTGTAAGTAAATAAGATCAAACAGCAATCTGCTTCTCGTGAGAAAAGGAGATTGCTTAGCACACAAACTTCCTTCAAACTACACGTCCAGCTACATCAAAATTGGTCAGTGGAGAACATAATACAATTACTGTAATTCAATTATGAGAGGTTGTTACTTATTGAATGAAAACTGTAGAGAATTCATTTCTTTTCCTGTATTTTAGTGAACTTTGTACACTAACAATTCTGTCAAATGATGGACGGCGACGACAATGTTCACCACCTTTTCCAGAAACAAGATATTTCTATTCTTCACTTCCAAAACATTTGTATACATAAATGTTTGGCAACTCTTACACATACTTACTCGGTTTTATCACTAAAATATCAATTTTCATTAAATGTAACAATACGTTCTGAGCGACGGCCTAGCAACACGTCCTCTTTCCACAAGATACAGATTAAGTCTTTTTTTTAAATAAATCAACTGTCTTTAGTCCATACTCAAAGATTCTCTAATAATATCGTTGCGGGGATTGCGCGCTAAAGAGGTTCTTGCTGTCCAGCTGCGCTTCACTTCAAGTACTTTTTTTAATCACATTTACTTACATTACTGACCTTCTCAGAATAAAATCAGGCACAAATTAGTCAAAGAAAAAAAGCAGTGAGGCAAACATAACATTACAGTGTCCATGAAAGGCTCAAGAAAATTGAGAGTCGAGCTACACCGGACATTGAAGACAAATGGTTGCTGCTTCACGACAATGCCCCATGTGTCACGGCCACTTCCATCACGGTATTTTTTACCTCAAAAGGAATTCCTGTTGTTCAACAGCCCCCTGTTTGCATGATCTGAGGCCATGTGGCTATTTTCCCGAAACTGAAAAATTTCTTAAAAGGGCGTCATTTTGGGACTCCGCAGAACATTCAAAAGAATGTGAACGGCATGTCAAAGGTCCTAACAGTTGAAGCTTTTCAGCGTTACTACCAAGACTGGGAGCAACGGCTCTACCGATGTGTAGCTGCAGAAGGGACAATATTGTTGTTTGAAAAAATAAAAGCTCTGGTAGATAAAAAATCTCATTATTTAATCACACATCTCGTGAATTAACACGAGTTGAACATGGTAAGGAATTCCAGAAATTATGAGCGACGTTCAACATAGGCTACTTCACAATTGCTTGCATGAGTGAGTGCCTGTCGACTTGGAAGACATTGCGTCCTGATCATTATTTCTGCAGGCAAGTAAAGACACACGTTAACAGTCTGTTGTCAACAACAAATCCAGCTCTGTTTCTGAGTCCACAGGTAAATCTGGCAAACAGAAAGTGGAGTAAGGGTAGAAAACACAGAAAGACAAGTCGCTAAGGAAAAATTAAGGAATGACTTCCTGGATGTAGGAAGAAATGGCATAAACAAACAGCAGTCCTCTAATTTTTCACACTCAAATAACCATGGACTGCAGACGTGTTAGCAATCTTATTGTAACGCTTTCAAGGAAACCCCACAAAGAGCGCCTCAAGTTTTAAGGATAGAAAAAAAAAGCAAACTTCGAAGATGTCAGCCGTACAAATCGATCCCACTACAAAATTTAAACCATAATTCTCACAGCACGCAGTTGATTACATTCTGAAAGCATAGCTTTTAAACATTCGCGCGCACAGTTTGTTTGTCACTCGCTTCACCCCACTGCAACCACCGAATACCCGAGCGCAAAGTACTATACGGGAGAGTGACAACCGTACCCTTCCTATCCGCGTAATGTTAATGGCGTGAGTGGAAGAGATGGGAGGGTGTCACTTCTGCCAAAAATATTCTAAATCTTGTTCGAGAAGTGTTGCGTTACCGAAATCGAGGTAAGCAACATCTGTACGTAATCTACCAACGTCACGTACATACGTTACCGCAAAATCAAAATAAACTTGAGCGACTGAACAACTATGAAATGGAGTTAATGATTTTGAATTTACAATTTAATCATACCATGCACGTTGAATAATAACTCAACTTACGCAAATGTATTTCATTTTAACGGTGTGAAATTAAGAACCCAAAGAAAATAACGCGCATCAGTGATTATAACAGTGAGATAGCGCTACGCTACTTCTTTGACGCACTCATTCGTTTCATTAATTTACACTGCTTTTGTCAATCGCAACATAAGTGTTAGATTTATGGCATCGTCTAGAAGCTAGAAACCGTGCACTTCCACACAGTGGACAAAGCACTATCGCCTGTTGGTTCACCGCCATTATGAAAACAAACATCTTACTCACTCCAGTGTACAGTTCATGCAAACAGAAGAGACATACATGAGCAGGAGGGGAAAGGCGAGGGTGGGAGAGGGGCATTGCAGTGTATCGGACGAGCAGATGTGTTACGAGGCGACACGGGCATAGAGGAAAGTGTAAACAGGTTTATTTTACAAACATAGCCATGTGAAACGCACAGTTTGGTCATAAACTGCAGCTTCATTGTTCAGAAAAGGTTTAAAGGTCTTCAGAGTAATTACAGACACAATTGTACATTACAAATAATACAATGCATCGTTTGAAATAATACTAGTGATCATATGCTGTCAATATCTCCACACCTTCAACCTTCCTATCTTCTCTCCAGCAGCTGTCTCTCTTTCGCTTCCACGGCGCATACAAGTTTCCTTCTCTGTGTGTATGAACTGTACAGCCAAGTGAGTAAGAGGTTTGCTTTGATAATGTCGGTGAACCAACAGGGGATACTGTGTCTTCGCTTGCGTAATCAGTATTGTTTCCATCAGTATACCTGTCACGATTAGAGTCTGTACCACGTCCCACATTTATGATCGTCTCCAGTACTTGGTCCAGCAAACGTTCACTTGAAATGTACTGCTCTTAAACTTCCTTTAGATGCTCACAATGCTTCTTTCAGTCTTCTTTCGTTACCGAAGCAACTTGTTCATCTACAAATTTTAATACCTGCCCACTCTGAGTGTCGGACTAACAAGGGGAGGCCGCCAATTGTGAAATTCAGATTCGATTCATACTGCGCATAATAAAAGCTCATGGCCAGACGTGTAATGTGGCAAAGCACCAAGATGCACTTCTCAGCCGTTGTCGAGAAAATCGACAGTTAAAAGAAACCGTTGCGGTGAAATACTCTCTACGATTAATAATTTTCTACAGCGTCGTGGCGCAGCGGTAAGCGCTCGGGTTCGTAATCCGAAGGTCGGCGGATCTAATCTCGCGCCATGCAACTTTTTTTTATTATTAGTTTTTTATAATTTATATATATACAAAGTATTAATGAATTGCTTATGCATGTTGGTGAAGGCGGATCGCTCTCCAATTGTACCGCCTCCATTTCTCCGTTTTTTTAACAGGGTGTACCAAAGCTCTCCCGTCCGCACTGATTTTCGACGATGTTATAATTTGCGCTAGGGACCGCATCTACCTTCTTTCGAAGTTAGCAGGCAACTACGCTGTTATGCGGTGGCTCGTTTCGGCCCATTCCACATCTGTCCTTCAAGTGTAACGAGCTAGTAACGGAGTTTATATTTCATACCTGCCACAGCAAATTTGTGTTCGTGGGGTCTCTATTCTAATTCGAACGTTTGACTTACGCTATACGTATTCGTTTCGGAATATCGTTTGTACGTCTTCCGTTAACTATACGTGGTAAACATTATGAAGACAATTAATAACATTTGTGAAATACAACTTTGTTTGCGGAAAACATAATGATGTTCAAAGTCGCCAGTTTTTCCACGACAAACGACTTTCAACTACTTATTATATGCATAATTGTTGCAACTGCTTGCGGGGAATTATATATATATATATATATATATATATATATATGTGTGTGTGTGTGTGTGTGTGTGTGTGTGTGTGTGTGTGTGTGTATACACATTTGAATTACAAAAAACAAATACTAAAAAAAAATAATGTCGCATGGCGCGAGATTCGATCCAGCGACCTTCGGATTACGAACCCGAGCACTTACCGCTGCGCCACGACGCTGTAGAAAATTATTAATGGTAGAGAGTATTTCACCGCAACGGTTTCTTTCAACTGTCGATTTTCTCGACAACGGCTGAGAAGTGCATCTTAGTGCTTTGCCACATAACACCTCTGGCCATGAGCTTTCATTATGCGCAGTATGAATCGAATCTGAATTTCACAATTGGCAGCCTCCCCTTGTAAGTCCAAAAACGCCATTCGTGACACTTGCTCATACCAGCTTTATAGACTACTGTGGTACCGTCCAAAGATCGCGCTGCCACACCAAAATCGGCAACGTGCATAGGTATCACAGACATTACCGAAGCCTCGCTGCAATCCGCGAGCCGGCCGGAGTGGCAAAGCGGTTCTAGTCGCTACAGTCTGGAACCGCGCGACCGCTACGGTCGCAGGTTCGAATCCTGCCTCAGGCATCGATGTGTGTGATGTCCTTAGAACTACTTAAACCTAACTAACGTAAGTTCTAGGGGACTGATGACCTCAGCAGTTAAATCCCATAGTGCTCAGAGCCATTTGAACCATTTGCAATCCGCGAAGACGAATGGGAGACGCTACTGAAGACTCGCCAGCCTCTAGTCAGCTACTAGTCTACCACTGAAACAAATCTTGTATACGCATCATGTAAACTGATTCCTTCCACAGAATTTAGATGAAAAAGTCACTAAAATGAACTGTGGAACATACAACTAATCAGCCAACCTTGTCCGTATAACTAAAAAAAATCAAGAATACATCAAAACGGATATTTCATGTAATAATATTTCTATTATGTGTTCAGATGAAGTCACAGTCTTGTAAACGTTTATGAAATTAAAAATTTAGCTTTTAGTTCAGAGAGAGCTACGTTGATAAAATGCACTGATCAGCCCTAACACCTAACATGTTCAAATTCAGTAGGTTCATAACAATTGGTTGGTGGTTGTTGCTTTGTAGTCGTCGTTCTCCTCCTTGTTCCTTAAATTGTTTAAACATCTACCTGTTAATCCTCTTGTTGAGTGCCTCTGTTGTATGTGGTTCGTTTCCATTTGATCTCGCCACCTTTTTCTTGGCCTACCTACTGATCTTTTCCCCAGGGGTCGATAATTCATTATTATTTTCGACATTCTGTTTTGATTCATTCATCTCACATGATCTCTCCATTTATTTCTATGCTCAATATCTGATAATTTATGCTTTGAAGCCCCAGTACTTGTATGAGCGTCACTTCGCTCGCAGTGTTCCGATAATGTAAAGCAGTTAACGCACTTCTAACAGTGAGACTGACCATCAGAATGCTGAGGTAGCCGTGTTCGCAGTCTATTTGATTACCACCGACTGTGCACTCCTCCACTGATAATACAAATCTGAGAAGCGTAAGAGGAAGCAAACAAAATGAAAATCCTAACTACGGGATACTTACAGTTTCGTGGTGTGCTGATTTTGGGATTATACAATTGCGACAAGATTGGTGGCACCACCTGAAATATTTGCTTCTCACAAATTTACGAAGATTTATTTGGTTGTTCAGATGTGTAATCAGTTAAATTTTATTGAGAAGGGAATGGAATATTTTTAAATCGCCCTCATCGTGTTAATAGCGCACAGTGTTCGTAGAGATTTCTCCGACAATCGCTAATACAGTAAACTCAAGTGTTGCACGCATTACTACACTACTGGCCATTTAAATTGCTACACCAAGAAGAAATGCAGATTATAAACGAGTGTTCATTGGACAAATATATTATACTAGAACTGACATGTGATTAAATTTTCACGCAAATTGGATGCATAGAGCCTGAGAAATCAGTACCCAGAACAACCACCTCTGGCCGTAATAACGGCCTTGATACGCCTGGGCATTGAGTAAAACGGAGCTTGGATGGCGTGTACAGGTACATCTGCCCATGTAACTTCAACAAGATACCACAGTTCATCAAGACTAGTGACTGGCCTATTGTGACGAGCCAGTTGCTCGGCCACCATTGACCAGACGTTTTCAATTGGCGAGAGATCTGGAGAATGTGCTGGCCAGGGCAGCAGTCGAACATTTTCTGTATCCAGAAAGGCCCGTACAGGACCTGCAACATGCGGTCGTGCATTACCCTGCTGAAATGTAGGGTTTCGCAGGGATCGAATGAATGGTAGAGCCAAGGGTCGTAACACATCTGAAATGTAACGTCCACTGTTCAAAGTGCCGTCAATGCGAACAAGAGGTGACAGAGACGTGTAACCAATGGCACCCCATAACATCACGCCGGATGATACGCCCGTAAGGTGATGACGAATACACGCTTCCAATGTGCGTTCACCGTTATGTCGCCAAACATGGATGCGACCATCATGATGCTGTAAACAGAACCTGGATTCAACCAAAAAAAATGACGTTTTGCCATTCGTGCAACCAGGTTCGTCGTTGAGTACACCATCGCAGACACTCCTGTCTGTGATGCAGCGTCAAGGGTAACCGCAGCCATGGTCTCCGAGCTGATAGTGCTTGCTGCTACAAACGTCGTCGAACTGTTTGTGCAGATGGTTGTCGTCTTGGAAACGTCCCCATCTGTTTACTCAGGGATCGAGACATGGCTGCACTATCCGTTACAGCCATGCGGATAAGATGCCTGCCATCTCGACTGCTAGTGATACGAGGCCGTTGGGATCCAGAACGGCGTTCCGTATTACCCTCCTGAACCCACCGATTCTATATTATGCTAACAGTCATTGGCTCTCGACCAACGCGAGCAGCAATGTCGCGATACGATAAACCGCAAATCGCGATAGGCTACAATCAAAGTCGGAAACGTGATGGTACGCATTTCACCTCCTTACACGAGGCATCATAACAACGTTTCACCAGGCAACGCCGGTCAACTGCTGTTTGTGTATGAGAAATAGGTTGGAAACATTCCTCATGTCAGGACGTTGTAGGTGTCCTCACCGGCGCCAACCTTGTGTGAATGCTCTGAAAATCATTTGCATATCACCGCATCTTCTTCCTGTTGGTTAAATTTCGTGTCTGTAACACTTCATCTTCGTGGTGTAGCAATTTGAAGGGCCAGTAGTGTATTTTACAGTAGACACCGTTTCCAACAATTTGTCGTCAGCACTGTAGTTCTGCAACAATGGATTTCTTTTCCTGTGTATGCGCAATATGTTACATTTAAGTTCAGCGGCAACTGCCATAGCGTGCAATCATATTAAACAGTCCGCTGCAGGTCATGCTGCAAATCGATACTATCTTCTGGTTTCTTACAAACATCCTCATCATCTGCGAACAGTCTTACATAGCTTCCTACGCTTGCTACTAGATCACTTATATGCCGTAAACTGTAACAATCCCATCACCCTTTCTGGAGGTACTCCGGAAACTACTTTTATATCTGTCGATTTTATTCCGTTGATACTTTCCTTGTTTGACGGTTAGTCAGGCATCCTATCGCGTCTTGATTTTTCCTCTAAATCACCCCTATCTTAGTCCTGCAGAAAATCCCCGGCACTGTTTAGAGCTACGAACGAGACGTAGCGCTCAAGATGCCCGAAATATGGTAAGTGTAGGGAATCATCTATCAAATATGGCGTTAGTGAAAAAAACTTGGACTTTTGTCCACGTAAAATGGAGGTCATTGCCAAAGCTAGAGTCTTTCTTTACGTTATTGTAATTTTTTGTCTTGTCTCTTGATTTCCATATAGATTGCGATAAGGCGCAATCTGTGGACTTGGCTGCTACCATCTTCGGTTTTTCTGTCTTTGTGCTTTCCTAAAGCGACACTTCCGTTGGGATGCCTTATCGGAAATGACCGAGTCAAAATACTGTACTATTTCGAAAGCTGTATCCGACGAGATAATAGAAAATCGCTCCCAAAAAACATCCGCAGGAAGGACAGTAATTTCACGCCGAGCCGTCGTCACAAGGGTCGTGACTTTAATGTGCAACGAGCTGGCTCGACCTCCACTGTGCTGACGAACACTCGGAAACGACCCGGCTTGTGAATACGGTACGTGTGCCTCAACGTGGTACACGGGTCCGCAGCGCGCTCCAGTAGCTTTTCGTGGCAACAGGTGACGCGCACGAACTACTCGGTACACACGAGTTCCCAAAATGGACAAGTGTAAACTAGCTGCGATAGCGTTAAGCCGTTATCGCACGGGACGAGTCAGCTGACGACGGAGAGGACGCAGACGCTGAAAGCAGCTGCATGAGACACAGCGCCCGCGTTTCATTAGACGTGCTGCTTAACACGTCTGTCTTGGAGATCTGCGACTGCAGCGCTCTCCAGCGGCGGTTGTCGGCTATATCTGGCTCGCAAATCACAGTTGGTTTACGAAATGGAGGCGGCGTAAAATTCCTAGATTAACGCTATTAAACTTCACAAAAAAAATGGTTCAAATGGCTCTGAGCACTATGGGACTTAACTTCTGAGGTCATCAGTCCCTTAGAACTTAGAACTACTTAAACCTAACTAACCTAAGGACATCACACACATCCATGCCCGAGGCAGGATTCGAACCTGCGACCGTAGCAGTCGCGCGGTTCTAGTCTGTAGCGCCTAGAACCGCTCGGCCACTCCGGCCGGCTAAACTTCACATTTCTTCCATTGTCTATATGCTAGTTATGGTTTTCTATCTGTAGTATGCATAAATAAAAAAATCCATGATCATGTTATAAAGCATAAAGGAAATTTCCGTGACCAGTAAGAACATCAGTGTCTCACTTTTTAAGAGGGTCACTCCAGAAGAAATGCACACTATTTATTTTAAAAATCCATCTTTTATTCTACATGTTTGAAAGTTTTACAGCGTGTAGATACATCCTTTAGAAATAATATTTTCATTTCTCCACATAATTTCCAACCCTCTCAACCGCCTTACGTCATCTTGGAACGAGCGCCTGTATACCCGCACGGTAAAATTCTGGACCAACCTGCTGGAGCCACTGTTCGGCAACGTGCACAAGGGAGTCATCATCTTCAAACCTTGTTCCACGAAGTCTGTTTCCCAAAGAGATGATAGTCACATAGAGCCAGGTCATGACTGTATGGCAGGTGTTTGTGTTGTCCATGCGAGTTTTGTGATCGCTTCTATGGTTTTTTGACTGACATGTGGCCGTGCATTGTCGTGCAACAGCAAAACATCCTGCTTTTGCCGATGTGGTCGAACACGACTCAGTCGAGCTTGAAGTTTCTTCAGTGTCGTCACATATGCATCAGAATTTATGGTGGTTCCACTTGGCATGATGTCCACAAGCAAGAGTCCTTCGGAATCGAAAAACAACGTAGCCATAACTTTTCCAGCAGAAGGTGTGGTTTTGAATTTTTTTTCTTGGGTGAATTTGCACGATGCCACTCCACAGATTGAATCTTCGTCTCTGGTGAAAAATGATGGAGCCATGTTTCATCACTTGTCACAATTCTTCCAAGAAATTCATCACTACCATTCTCGTACTGTTCCAAAAGTTCGCTGCATACCGTTTTTCTTGTTTCTTTGTGAGCCACTGTCAACATCCTGGGAACCCATCTGGCACAAACCTTTTTGAACGCGAACACATTCAGTATTCTGCAAACACTTCCTTCCCCTATCCCGACGTAGCGTGACAATTCGTTCACTGTGATGCGTCTGTCAGCAGTCGCCAATTCGTTAACTCTCTGCACATTGTTTGGAGTGTGTGCAACCTGCTTGCCCACCGACTGACTGTACTGCGATCGATAGCATTGTCTCCATATACCTTTTTCAACCTCTTGTGGATGTTTCCCATTGTCTCGTTTTCACAGCACAGGAATTCTATGACAGCACGTTGCTTCTGACGAAGTTCAAGTGTAGAAGCCATCTTGAAGATGTGCTGTGACGGCGGCTCTCAATGGAACAGATTGAACTAATTTTAAAAACAAGCGGGAAGGATGTATCTGCACACTGTAAAACTTTCAGACATGCAGAATGAAATATATATTTTTACAAAAAACCCTAAAGTCACTCTTGCTTTTTATTTGAAAATTGGAGGTGGAGGGGGTGAGAGAAGGAAAGGGAACTGATGATATCAGGTGCATCGGGACTTCATGCGGAATCAGTAGCGACAAGTGAAAAAGTAAGCGACTGGAGCTCGAACCCAGGATCTCCTGCTTAATAGCCAGTTGCAGTAACCACTGCTCCACCAAGACGCATTGTGGATCGCGAATGACCGGATTATCTCGAAATGCTCTTCGGCTGACTCAAACTACCACCCCGCACCACAACTTATCCGCAGTGCCCGTCGATGTCCTCCGTACTCGCTAATTTTAGATTCCTGCAGAAGGTCGAACGTAAATGATTGTAACTGACTGTGCATTCATAGCCCATGGAGACGTATCAATTACATAAATGTGTGTTGTCTTCTCTTTCGGACATTCCTAGTAAGTAGGAGATCCTAGGTTCGAGCCCCAGTTCGACGCACATTTTCACTTCTTGCAGCTGATTCCACATAAGTTCCTGATTCAGCTGATATAATCAGTTGCTACCCCCTTGTCTTTTCTTTCTCTCCCGTGCACTTCAAATTTACATCACAGCTGCGGATTTCGTGTGGTGTCCGTTCTTTCGGGCACTACGCATTCATGTCTCACACTCGTATTAGAGCACTGTTTCTGTTCAGTAGCAGAATCGTTAGAACATGTTGACTACGGGATTTGAAACAAGGAAGTGCAAAATACATTACTGCAAGTAGTGCAGGCTCTTTGGTAGATAAAGCCATTCGAAGAAACTTACGTTTGATATATATAGAAAGAGAAAGAGAGAGAGAGAGAGAGAGAGAGAGAGAGAGAGAGAGAGAGAGAGAGAGAGAGCGCACACACATTTATATTTAGAAAACACGAAGATGACGATTTTTGATTTTACAACTTATAGGCCAGGTACACACCTTATGTACTGCTCTGTAACCTGATTTTTCTGTTCATTACAATGTTCTGAACTTCGGTAATATGCGACAATGTCTTGTATGTCTCCTGAAGCCTTTAATCGCCGATATGTTATTAACTCGCATTCAGTTATAACAAAGCGTACCAAGAACAAAGCGTTTTTGTTGAAAATTCGATTTATCGATGCCTTGAAACGCCATACTTCCATAACACAGAAGCTGTATTGTAATACGAAAATTCATTATCCTCCAATATAGCATTTTCCATCATTTTCATGCAACAAATCGTATCAATATCGACGTGTTTTCGGGAAATCCTAAATTTGCTGGTGCTTTCAAACGGTACATAGTCATAGGACGCAAGACATAATGTAAAATCCGCCAAGTAGGGGCTTCTACTGAAATCTAGTATGGCGTCTCCCAGCTCTGCACTGAAAAGGGAGCCCGCGTATGACATAGGTGGCCTTATTCCATCTCACTGATCTACGTTCAGATGGGCGTACAGAATATCTGACAGCTTGATACAGCTCTGTGTGTTAGTAGACTCCGTATCGTGCTTTTTCCTCACGATGGCGACAGAAATTCGGCACAGAAGACTTCTATGCCAGACCTCGAGCTTACGTAGTCTGGGCTTCTATGACGAGACATGTGAATGAGAGTAGGCAGGACGTCATCGGGTGCAGGGGGCGCTGGAGGTGACCGGGGGGGGGGGGGGGCAGAGAGACCTGTGTGTGTCTTGGCTTAACCCTCACCCCCCCCCCCCTCCTCCTTTACCTGTTGCACCACTGTGAGGACGGCTGCGCAGAGAGCAGAACGGAAGACGGCCAGCTGTGCAGCGACCTTGGCCGTGAACCTGTAAACACGCTGCCAAGGCCTTCTGCCTGATGAATCGGAAAACTCCCGCCGCTTGAGCGCACCGGTCGTCGTTGGTCGGTCTGACAAGTCTCCCAGTATACGTACGTCCAGAACTACAGTGCGAGGATGTCGTCAGTTTGTAATTACACGGCTCCTTTTCTTATGTAGTGTCTCTGTCTTAGGACAGATTCCAACTGGACGCTCTCCGTGTGTCCCGTTCTGACCATCTTCCTTTATCTGTTTGTATTTCCGTCCATTTATAATGTCATCCATCATTCCCAATTCTCTTCTTACCTCTTCCTCTTATTCCTTCCACTTTCCGCTGCAGACAATTCCCATGCAGTTTCAATCCCAGGTAATTTTTTTTCTTTTTCTGGTCACTTCCAATAATCTCCTTTCGTTCCCCTATTTTTTCATTACAACTTCGTTCTCCAGTCTGTCAGTCCACTGTCCGCAGCTCGTGGTCGTGCGGTAGCGTTCTCGCTTCCCGCGCCCGGGTTTGATTCCCGGCTGGGACAGGGATTTTCTCGTCTTCGTGATGACTGGGTGCTGTGTGATGTCCTTAGGTTAGTTAGGTTTAAGTAGTTCTAAGTTCTAGGGGACTGATGACCATAGATGTTAAGTCCCATAGTGCTCAGAGCCATTTGAACCATTTTTTTTGTCAGTCCACTTCACCTTAAACATTTTTGTCTATAGCCACATTAAAAAAATTCATAGTAAATAGCTTTCTTCTTTCTTTTGAACTGTCTATCATTCACTACTGTGTAACACTGCTCTCCAGACATAACATTTAGCTAACCATTTCTTCAGCTGTGTTGGAACTATCAGTAACTCTTCACATTTTTCAGCGGTATCTTTCTCATGGAGACCTTCCTCTTTATTTCTTCTCTATGGTTGACGTATGGTTGTTCCTGAGAAGAAATTACACTGTCGTGCTGCGCAAATATGGCGCGTTTTTATTGAATTGCTTCTCATTTTCTCAACTACTTAAGGACCTTCCATTTTAAGATTATCTACGAAGCCTGCTGACTAGTGTAGAAGGTGCTGCAGTTCAGTTCACTGCTGTTTATTATTTAAAGCAAAAATTCATAATATATATATATATATATATATATATATATATATATATATATATATATATATATATATTCCGAGGCTACTTTTATAAGTAGGCTTTTTAATTGAATAATGCCCCCACCCTTTTTTTACAAGCACACCCATAATAGTGTAAGTGCCTCAATGATTATAATGTAATTTAGGTTAAGCTTATAACTGTCTATGCGTGACACTTAGAATTACGTACAATTAGCGTGGTCAGGGAGAAGACTCCCGTTTCAGTCACGCTACAGCGTGAGATGTATGTAAAAACACTCACTGAAATTGCAGCAGAAGAGAAAACGGTAATTAAATTCGAGCAGTTCCCGCGTTCATATCTATAAAAGATACGTAAAATCCTTACGGATAGTGTTAATAGAGATTAATTAACTACTTGTTGACTGAACTTTACGAATTGGCCTAATTGTTCTAAACTTTTGTTTACTTCGATCAGTCGTTTAAATAGCAATTTCCATTTCTGTCGCAATATCATGTTCATCTGCTGCTTCGTTTATCGTGAATAATGTGGAGCGTATTATAAGTTATCATCGTACAACAGCAATATCTCAACTTTTTGCTTCTCATTTTTTAAATTTTACTCACTTTTTGTTTCTTGTTTCTATTTTTTGTTGCTTCCTAATTTTTTCTTCCTTTCTTAATTGTCCTTGCTTCGGAAATTATTGCTTTAAAATTTTTTCCTCCTCTCTTAGCAATTTTTTTATTGCTTCTAATATTTTATCATGGCTTTATTTCACAGTTTCTTATTTTATTTCGTACATTTTTATATCACTGAGCCTGACTTCTGCAATAATTGATTTAGTCACAGTTAAATTTTGATATAGGCGATTACCTGTTTCAGTTGTCATCGACGTCCTTCAGGTTTCACAGCTTAGTCACAGTGTAACGCGTCAGCTTCGTCGCCACCTATTGCTGAGTTAAGCAATACTAAAATTTAGTACAGTGCGACAAAACTGTATAGTTATGTAGATGGCCGACAACGGCTGAAACAAGTAAACGACTATATTAAATCGCAGTTGTAACTGGAGTAAATGATCGTTTATAACTGTGTAACAACTGCTGCATCTCTCCTCACACAACGTCTGTCGTTACAGGCTTCCACTAGTCATTCGGAAACATGTTGGCTCCACATGTTGTGCCACATGCGGCGTTATACTAACAAGAGACTCCGTAAGCTCATGCGATCTTGAGAGGCAAGCACCTCAGAGTATAGCAGGAGCTCAGGCTAAGCCGTAACCTCAGTTTAGTTCCAGCGAAGGTATTCACTTGCTGTCAGCCTTTGTGGATTTTGTAAGGAACGGACAGCGGCCTATTAAAAGTTGGAGCTTTGAGTCTGTCGTTAGAGCTTGTTCGAATAGTTCGTCAGGTAGTGCACGGCTTCGCCATAGACAGGGATCCGAGTTCGAATCCTAGCCCGGCACACAGTCCACACTTGGCATTTTTCATCAACGAAGCATATATTCAACATAAATTGAGTGAATTCAGTGTGGAGAAAACAATGAATTTGATTGCCTGCAAGACGCGCAGTACTTAAGAGAAGCAATGATTTTTTGCTACTGACAAACAAATAAATTAAGCTCTACACCCTAAAAGAAGTTCTAATGAAAATAACCAACTTACAGGCCCTTCGCTGTTCCTTATCTATATAAACGATTTGGGAGACAATCTGAGCAGCCGACTTCGGTTGCTTGCAGATGACGCTGTCGATTATCGACTAATAAAGTCATCAGAAGATCAAAACAAACTGCAAAACGATTTATAAAAAATATCTGAATGGTGCGATAAGTGGCAGTTGACCCTAAATAACGAAAAGTGTGAGGTCATCCACAGGAGTGCTAAAAGAGACTCGTTGAACTTCGATTACACGATAAATCAGTCTAATCTAAAAGCCGTAAATTCAACTAAATACCTAGGTATTACAGTTAGGAGGTATTACAGTTAGGAACAACTTAAATTGGAAAGAACACATTGAAAATGTTGTGGGGGAAGGCTAACCAAAGGCTGCGTTTTATTGGCAGGACACTTAGAAAATGTAACAGACCTACTAAGGACACTGCCTACACTACGCTTGTCCGTCCTCTTTTAGAATACTGCTGACGGAGTACATCGAAAAAGTTCAAAGAAAGGCAGCACGTTTTTTACTATCGCGAAATATGGGAGAGAGTGTCACAGAAATGATACAGGATTTGGGCCAGAAATCATTAACAGAAAGGCGTTTTTCGTTCCGACGGAATCTTCTCACGAAATTCCAATCACCAACTCTCTCCTCCGAATGCGAAAATATTTTGTTGACACCGACCTACATAGGGCGGAACGAGCTCGTACGGAAAGATATAGGTGTTCATTCTTTCCGCGCGCTATACGAGATTGGAATAATAGAGAATTGTGAAGGTGGTTCGATGAACCCTCTGCTAGGAACTTAAATGTGATTTGCAGAGTATCCATGTAGATGTAGAAGAGATTTCCATCCATTTGTAAAAACGGTCATAGTTCGCGTCAGCAGGATACTCAGAATACGGTATCTATATTGGGTTCACACTAACCAGAAAGGTGTGAGAGTATTTGAACAGTCCGAAGGACTTATGGCACTCAGTAGGAGTATATAAGGTCCCTTGCGGTCAAGTGTACATAGGAACTATAAAAAGAAGCATTAACACCCGCCTTGAGGAACACTAGCAAGTTTTGCTTTTCGTCAGCCTTCTCTTGCGCCCACGATGCGAAAACACTTGGTTCCGAGCCACTGAGACACAGCAAGAAACCTATCAGCAGGCTTCAGGGGAAACACGGGATACGGGAAGCGCAGCTTTCGAAAGCTTTCCTCTGGGCGATAGAGGCGCAGGCGAAATTCGTGACACAACCTGCGCATTGGGCCACAAGAGGTGCGTCACTTTCTTGTACCTTAAAGTCCCACTCCAGAGATTGCACGTGTGCGATACGGTCGTCAGCAAAGCTTTTTCTGGTTAACTCGATATCAGGTACAGCACAATCTCTCGCGAAATGGATCCCCTTTTGCTGACCGCAGAGTAGCGTGACGGTCCGTCGTACAGTGGCCACCTAAAGAAACTTAAACACTGCAGCGAAAAAAAGGGCACTTGACCAACAGAATTCTGCATCTCAAGAAAATCTTGAGTTAATAAGAAATAGTTACCGCAGTGAGTGAGGATATCTTTGTCTACCTAGGGCGCGCTGTTCTGCCTGGAAGAGCTCAGCGTTTAATGACGCATTATTGATACGGGACGAAACTTCCCTCATTCCCAGGGAGGCGTTTGCGCTTTGTAGATGCGATGTCACACGATAGGCACGCGGCCAGTAGGGATGTGAGTTTTAAATGATAGTAATAACTATATGCGCTGCACATAAACGAAGAGCAATATGAGAAATGATGCTACGTATATTCTGGATACGTATTTATGGAAAAATATATATTTATTACACAGTAGATCCGAAACTCATGTGCTATAAATTAGAAAACTTGATTAGAACGTTCCAATACGGCCGCATCGAAGCTAACTTTGTTTCATTACTAGTGTAGAATTACGGTCACATTTTCAAATGTACGCGTGACAAGGGATTTAGTTATGTATGAAAAATTGTAACAAAAAGCAAAATTGTCTATCTTTTAGGTACGGTAAGATATATGACTGAAGTAACATGTGGTATGATGATGATGATGATGATGATGATACAAACACCCAGTCCCCGGGCGGAGAAAGTCACCAACCCGGCCGGGAATCGAACCCGAGAACCCGCAATAAAGTATTGACATGAATATATTCTTCACGAAAATTTGCGTTGATAAGTATGGGAGTGGCACATACAGTAGTGACTGAGTACAGGTATGATTGATTTTGAATATACATATTGAAATATAATGAAACTAAGGCACGTGTAACAAAGAATTAAGCATGAACGTCTGTCAGTCATGTATCCACACATTCAGGATATGTTGACAGAGATCTAGCTACTAAGTACTTGAAATGATGGTCTGTAAGGAATACAGTATTTAGGCATAACTCTCAGCATAAGTGCAAGAAATCACATCTTTCTCTATGTATGTTACAAGGACCTTGATACATTAACATGACTGTCAGTAATAATTCAATGTCTGTATAGCAGTGAACGTATAATATGTGTTACAGACTCATATTAAGACGACTTAATACTGCAAAAACCAATGAACGTCGTTCTAGGCAATACGTAGTGACTGGTATATACAACATTAACAAAATTCATGTGATGTGTGGAACGCAGTCTAAACGTGTGCGGAATCGGTCATAATATAACATACCAACGTTTTTGTAGTTAATCAGCCACACACGTTTGACAAATTGACACAATTATGTCCTGTCGTACATAAGTCGTATCAAACACTCATAAATTCTGTATTCGGAATAAACCTAGGTCAAAGTATTACTTCGGTGACAAAACGGTCTATATGTACCTCAGTATTGGGCGTATTTTATAAATGTGTAAATCTATACCAGCCAAATTCTTATTAGAATATTACAACGAAGTAGTAGGGTAATATGGTTATTCTGTACTCCGTGCTAACAGACTCGGAAGGCCCAACAATACAGGCCTTGGAAGTCCCAGCGGTATCGACCGACCGCCATGACATCCTCACACGATAGACGGATATGGAGGGCATGTGGTCACCACACACTCTCCCGGCCGTTGTCAATTTTCGTGATCGAAGCCGCTACGTCTCAGTCAAGTAGCTCCTCAGTTGGCCCCACAAGGGCAGAGTGCACCTCGCTTGCCAACATCGGTGATCTGACGGGGACAGGTGGTACTACTGCGGCAAGACCGTTGGCAAGATAATATGATTACTTTCTGTTAAAGCATTTTTATACCGTCGAATGTCAATAAGAATGATTTCCATGGTCACATACGGCAGTAAAACTAAGTGATTCACTGTATATAGATAAATATGTAATTGCAATATGGTTACTTATTGGAGCATTTGTAAGCAGGTCACACATGAAGCCACTAGTACTCCACAAGAAATGTAGTACGAGATCTAGGGTATAGACTATGTGGTTTGGAGGTCCATGTACAGCCAAAGAGTTGACGTAATATGATTAAATTCAAGTTAAAACATTTTCGTAGAGGTCATTGAATGTCCACAGGACTGAATATCATGATCAAATACGGTAGTAAATGGATTGTTGCTGCTTTGTTCCCTTTCAAATGCAGAAAACGAATCACAGCACGACAATGCACTTCGTAAGCGAGCTGCGCCATTTGCTTTGGTTCCTCTAGCGGTGTTCTACAGTACTATGGCACGAGGACTACAGACATGTGCAAAGAAACAAAAGATTGCTTACGTAATTTTGTTTTCTCGAAGTTGCAATGAACTATCCACCGTATATTCATGGTCAGATGCCGCGACCCCGAAGTACGCTGTTCGGTAAAGAGATGCGAGACATTATTCGTAGTCATTACAATGACTTGTCGTTTATGTTGTTGTTGTTATGGTCTTCAGTCCTGAGACTGGTTTGATGCAGCTCTCCATGCTACTCTATCCTGTGCAAGCTTCTTCATCTCCCAGTACCTACTGCAAACTACATCCTTCTGAATCTGCTTAGTGTATTCATCTCTTGGTCTCCCTCTACGATTTTTACCCTCCACGCTGCCCTCCAATACTAAGTTGGTGATCCCTTGATGCCTCAGAACATGTTCTACAAACAGATCCCGTCTTCTAGTCAAGTTGTGCCACAAACTCCTCTTCTCCCCAATCCTACTCAATACCTCCTCATTCGTTATGTGATCTACCCATCTGATCTTCAGCATTCTTCTGTGGCACCACATTTCGAAAGCTTCTATTCTCTTCTTGTCCAAACTATTTATCGTCCACGTTTCACTTCCATACATGGCTACTCTTCATACATATACTTTCAGAAACGACTTCCTGACATTTAAATCTATACTATATATGATTTATACCTTTTCTTTCAACTAAGTTTGTTAGATACGTTCCTTTGAAGTTGGTTTATTATTCATCAAAATCATTTGATTATGGTTGAGGTGAGTTATTTGGTGGTCAGGGTTTATATAGATCAATGTAAATACCCATCAACCTTTTACTGATTTGATTGCGACGTTTCCCGGGTCTTGTGATGCGGGCAGCCCGCTTGGCTATGGTGGCGTGTTCCGGCCAGCTGCTGATACACACACATCCAAGGTCGGCCCTTTCAGGGCAGCTGCGCGGCTCGGGGGCGCCCTTAAATGGCCACCTACAGGGCCTTGTAGCACCCAGACTAGCCCTGCCCTTTGTAGGCAAGTCCAAGGCCGCCATTGACTGTTCGCGTGTTCTTTGTACCTCCAGGCGTAAACGGCGACTTCTCTTCCTTGTCCTTTTACCTCGTAATACTGCTGTTTTACTGCCTTTTAGCAACATAACAAATTTTCTGTCGTACCAGTGGACAGAAAATTGTCGCCATCAGTTCTGTCATACTGCTTTTGAAAAACCAAGTTTGACGAACAATATCCAGAGCGTTGCGATTAATTTCTCCAGTTCTGCATGTATCGTACTTTCTCAATACGAGTTGATATGTTACAATAAATCCCCCGAATAATTCGCCTGGTATGGGGGACGTCCAAAAAGTTACCAGCCTGACAAAACACAATATTTCGGTAAACGTCTTTATCCAGGCTGGTTATGTGGGCCGGGTTTCACCCTCTCCTTTCTCTCCCTCTTCCCATTAACCAGACAAACACATCACTATAAATCTACACTCACTAGTTACACTTAAAACGCAACTCTCACTTCATGAAGTAAACGTGCCACAATGAGCGGAGAGAAAGAGGGGGGGGGCGGGGGGGGGGGGAGGGATCGAGAGATAGATAGAGATAGATAGATAGAGAGAGAGAGAGAGAGAGAGAGAGAATATCTATCCAGTTATGCGGATGAACCTGCCCTTTTGCGTTTCATAGCCTATTTTGCCATAGCACTCTTTTCTTATCCTGAAAATTTGTGCATGAAACCCAGTGACATTACAGATATCAACTGCGAAATAATATTTGATCGCAACACACGTCTGTCTTGGCTACAACATCATTATTAGATGTGAATTTCCGTCCTCTTAAACTTTTCTAAACATCCGAGAGCAAAAGCTAGTCTCTGGGAGCCATTTACGGTGAATTCGCCAAATGTGTAGCGCTTCGAAGCAGTTTTCTCCGTTAAGTAGTAAGAGATTAGTGAAACAAGTAGTAATGCATGCAACTATGTTAAGATTGCTGCTTAATGAAACAGGGGGAAAATTTGGAAGACAGATGAAAATTGGAATATGCTACACAGATTGTAGAGGAAATAAATATGGTGGAAGGCATCTGTCCAGTCGAAAGACGGGATAAAAAGATTTAGAATCTTTGCTTTCCCATAAAATTGTACGCGTTGCTCTTCTTACTGTCATAATTAAACAGTACTGAAGCTGTGAGAAGTATGTACTTAATATTCTTATTTGTTTTCTGGGTTCTGCCATTAACTTCTTCTGATTCTGTAATTGCCATTTGGTCAGAGATGCATGTAGGGCACACATCCGGAAATAGTTTTGAACTGAAATTTTTCATATACGTATTTTCTCTTGTTCTGTGCTTACAATTTTTATATTCATGTATGTTCCATGATTCTAACTACTTCGCGTTTTCGAAAACAAATAGAACTAGCTCATTTCCATTTATTGTCACATTGTACAACTTTCATCAATTTTCCTATCGACGTGAAAATTAGTTGTTGCATACAACGTCATAAAATCGTCAGAGCACTCAGACGGAAAAGCATTTTGTGTTAAATTAGAAGAAATCAGCTGCTAACTGTGTTAGCAATATTTTTGCTGTGCAACTTTTCTGGTCTCGAAATGTGTAGTTCATATATGCTATATTCGTTAGAAAAGTCTTGTCATTCCACACGACACGATACAGTTTGGTGAATAAATGTAGTTTAGTGCTTGTAATGCCAAGGTTGCGGTTGATCCTCATTTGGTGAGAGATAGTTTGGCTTACATCGACATCGGAGGTACGATGTTTTTCATCGCTGTAAAGATGGTGGGTAGGGGAAATGGATTAAAATACTTAGTGGTTCCTAAGTTACATCAAATTGTATTCCTCACCTTCTACACCCTCCCATTATAATGGATTTGTTTGTTATGATCAATCAGATCGTCTGACTGCTTGTGACATGATAAACAATGTTCCATCATGCTCTCCTGGACGCTATTTTGGTCCTCAGTTTTTCCAAGATCTTTCCGGCGCTTTCTTACATGTCCTCTGTCCACCTTGTCCTTAGTATTCCTCTACATCTTTGACGTTATGTTCACCCGAGCATTACAGCTTTAGCTAGTGAGCCTTTTCCGCTCTTGATATGCCAAATCAACTTAATTTCATCAGCAGTATTTTGCCCTCGAAATATACTTCATTTTGATTTTTTCCCAAGACTATTTTATGTTTTACTGTCTCACCCCATGAAATCCTCAATCCTCCTCCAACCGGGGCATTTCAAGAGAAAAGATTTTCTCGCGATTTCAGCCATTTTTATGTCTGTTAATAGTGATACTTTCTTTTCCTTAAGCAGCGTGCTTAATTTCATTATAGCTGCTTTTTCAAGCCGTATTCGTCGTTTTATGCCCTCACTGCGGGAACTGCTTTTTGGTATCTTAGATCGTAGGTGGCAGGGGTAAAATACAGGGAGCGAAAGGCTATTTACAATTTGTACAGAAACCAGATGGCAGTTATAAGAGTCGAGGGGCATGAAAGGGAAGCAGTGGTTGGGAAGGAAGTGAGACAGGGTTGTAGTCTCTCCCCGATGTTATTCAATCTGTATATTGAGCAAGCAGTGAAGGAAACAAAAGAAAAGTTCGGAGTGGGTATTAAAATCCATGGAGAAGAAATAAAAGCTTTGAGGTTTGCCGATGACATTGTAATTCAGAGACAGCAAAGGACTTGGAAGAGCAGTTGAATGGAATGGATGGTGTCTTGAAAGGAGGGTATTAGATGAACATCAACAAAAGCAAAACGAGGATAATGGAGTGTAGTCGAATTAAGTCGGGTGATGCTGAGGGAATTAGATTAGGAAATGAGACACTTAAAGTAGTAAAGGAGTTTTGCTATTTGGGGAGCAAAATAACTGATGATGGTCGAAGTAGAGAAGATATAAAATGTAGACTGGCAATGGCAAGGAAAGCGTTTCTGAAGAAGAGAAATTTGTTAAAATCGAGTATTGATTTAAGTGTCAGGAAGTTATTTCTGAAAGTATTTGTATGGAGTGTAGCCATGTATGGAAGTGAAACATGGACGATAAATAGCTTGGACAAGAAGAGAATAGAAGCTTTTGAAATGTGGTGCTACAGAAGAATGCTGAAGATTAGATGGGTAGATCACATAACTGATGAGGTATTGAATAGGATTGGGGAGAAGTTTGTGGCACAACTTGACTAGAAGAAGGGATCGGTTGGTGGGACATGTTCTGAGGCATCAAGGGATCACCAATTTAGTATTGGAGGGCAGCGTGGAGGGTAAAAATCATAGAGGGAGACCAAGAGATGAATACACTAAGCAGATTCAGAAGGATGTAGGTTGCAGTAGGTACTGGAAGATAAAGAAGCTTGCACAGGATAGAGTAGCACGGAGAGCTGCATCAAACCAGTCTCAGGACTGAAGACCACAACAACAGATCGTAAATGCACCCCCTTCCCCATACACAAATTTTAATTGAAGTTTCCATATGTGTTAGCCCTACAGTTCTAAATACGTATTCTCGTTACAAATTGAAAAGAAACAGAGATGGTACACATATCTATGTGGACTAGGTGAAGTGAAGTGTTTCATAGATAGGAGGAATGCTGTATTGTAAGGTTTCTAGCTTACTTTTGGTATTCAATGAAAGTGATGTAAGCTCTCTTTTTATCTGATGTGCCATCCTTCATATTTGTACAATGGATATTTTTCAAACAGAAGTCCTCAATAGTCGATATGTTACGCCACAGAGGTTCCGAGTGCAAGCAATGTGATCTTTGGTTGTCAGTACTATTGTCGTTGGCAGCGTAGCATTCAGTGAGAAGTGACAGTCAGTTGTTGGTCATGTTGCTGAGCGGTCGGGAAATAAGTAGAACAACGCAGAGGTGCAAATTCAGAAGATATTGCTGTTTGGAAATGCAATTTTGTAAGAAATGATGTGAAAAGTGTGAAGGTATTAAAGTAATCATGTCGCTGCGTTGCATTCTCGTGCATGATTTGATAAGTCTGAGAAGGCCAATTTTTAGCAGAATATTTCTTTAATGCTTCGGATCAGTTACTTTGATTGACGAGATGAGATTAAAAGCAAATTATCTCCTCAAATGTCATGCACTTACAGATTCACCACTAGTTTATCACTTGAGTAGCTAATTTATATGAACCGAATTTAGTAAGGATTGTAATTGTTAAGGAATCAGTTTCACAGTATAGTTTTCGAATGCTAGTCTCTTCCACATCATTCAGTAAGTTCAGTTACTAACACCGCCTCGTCGCGAAAAGTTTGTCCTGTAATTGTGTGTCGCCGCATTGCACTTAACGGAACACAGTTGCTCAAGCTTAAAGCATGAGTTGCTTAGGATGGTTGCATTTCATTGAATTGCACTTCGAGGTTTATTTTCTTTAGCTGGATTGCTGCGGCGCTGTGTTTTAATATTCACCACTTACGAGCAGTACAGTGTTTCCATTGCCACAAGGCAAGTAATGAAAATTTGCTAGAGCCAGTTCAATATTAGTCAGGACACACTAAGATCGTTTACGATTGAGCTTTGAATTTCAAAATTATCATCAGCATCAGTTGAGGTAAAATTCATTTCAGATTTCATTTCTTTGTCAGTCGGTTTCATTTCGCTGTCAGTCGGTTTCATTTCGCTGTCAGTCGGTTTCATTTCGCTGTCAGTCGGTTTCATTTCGCTGTCAGTCGGTTTCATTTCGCTGTCAGTCGGTTTCATTTCGCTGTCAGTCGGTTTCATTTCGCTGTCAGTCGGTTTCATTTCGCTGTCAGTCGGTTTCATTTCGCTGTCAGTCGGTTTCATTTCGCTGTCAGTCGGTTTCATTTCGCTGTCAGTCGGTTTCATTTCGCTGTCAGTCGGTTTCATTTCGCTGTCAGTCGGTTTCATTTCGCTGTCAGTCGGTTTCATTTCGCTGTCAGTCGGTTTCATTTCGCTGTCAGTCGGTTTCATTTCGCTGTCAGTCGGTTTCATTTCGCTGTCAGTCGGTTTCATTTCGCTGTCAGTCGGTTTCATTTCGCTGTCAGTCGGTTTCATTTCGCTGTCAGTCGGTTTCATTTCGCTGTCAGTCGGTTTCATTTCGCTGTCAGTCGGTTTCATTTCGCTGTCAGTCGGTTTCATTTCGCTGTCAGTCGGTTTCATTTCGCTGTCAGTCGGTTTCATTTCGCTGTCAGTCGGTTTCATTTCGCTGTCAGTCGGTTTCATTTCGCTGTCAGTCGGTTTCATGTCGCTGTCAGTCGGTTTCATTTCGCTGTCTGTCGATTTCTTACAGTGCAGTGTTAAATGTTCGCATGAGTATCCTTTAACGTTTGGAATTTAGTCAGTTTGCATTCATAAAATTACAGGGACTTTCGTTATGGCATTGGGGGACATTTATCCTTTCAAAATTCAATTTGTAATTTTATGTAGCATTTTTATTATGTTTGTTTCGTGTGTTTGAACTGTAAAACAAGCACTGTGGCGTCACACATTGTAGCAATGTTAATTCATTCCACAATATAATTTCACAGGATAGGCTTATTTAGTATACAGTTTTACGTTTTCTAATTATTTGTGGTAAATGTTAATTGCAGTACAGTTGTACAATTTCATATCGATTTTACGACACTTCTCATCAGATAATGTTCACGTAATTACACCACTTGCTTTGCCGGCCGCTGTGGCCGAGCGGTTCTAGGCGCTTCAGTCTGGAACCGCGGGACCACTACGGTCGCAGGTTCGAATCCTGCCTCGGGCATGGAGGTTTAAGTAGTTCAAAGTTCTATTTTACATACATAACTAACACTAACAAACACTAGTAAAATAGTTCATCCTTTCTAAGTTCATTGAAATCGAGGAACAAGGGGTAGTTGAGAATAAGAGATAATCTTGTTTACAGAGGAATAGTTTCTTGAAGGTCGTTTAATAGTGTATCGGCTTCTCTGGTGTTGGTGACTGGCTGGGATCAGAGGAGTGCGTGTTTATCCTCAGTGAATCAGCAGGAGGTGAGTGCACTTCCGCCGCACAGAGCGTTCACCCCACAGTTTCTATTCTCGCTTATCTGCCGGCGCTGCTTCCGCGCTGACCTCGCCCATCTGTGAACCACACGTGCCCATAGTTACCATAGTCTCGCTGGTCAGTACCCCTTCCACTTCTCATGTAGGCACGGATCTGCCTTCCATCAGTCCATAAACATCGACGACCACAGACCGAGTTGTTTGCTTGCCGCAAGTTCTCGTCCTCGGCTTATTTCTCCACCTCTGCACACGCGGCGCAGTGAAACGTGTCCTATCTGTCGTTTTAGTCCTGCTGCAAAACTTTCTGGATTGCCCAGCTATCTAGTGCTCGTCACTTCATCATATGTTCCAGCAACGTCGCCTTCGTTTTGGTGAAGATATAATACAGGCTTCTTTGTTCGCCTACCTACATGAACACTCCTTTTGGTGTTCGTTTTCAGTGGAATTATACGAGGTGCGACAGTAAGGTAATGAGACTGATGTGAAAAAAATGTTGCTTACTGTTTTAGTCAAGTTTAGTGTTGTCTCCTTCAAAGTAGTTCCCTTCTGATTGCGCACACACTTTTTCCAGCCGTTCTGCCATTGATGGTAACATTTCTGGAACTCTTCTTCTGTAATATCTTCAAAGAACCTCGTCACAGCTTTTCGGACATACAGAAAAGTCGCACGGAGCGATATCTGGTGAATAAGGTTTGAGGTTAAAAATTGCTGTAATGACAGAGCAGTATGGATGACGTATTATCGTGATGCAGAATCCAATTATCAGCAATGTTGGCACGGACATGAACTCCTCTATGAAGTCTTCCTAAAATTTCTTTGTAGTAATACTGGTTAGCTGTTTGTCCAGGAGGCACCCACTCTTTATAAACAATTCCCTTGGAATCAAAAAGGACACAAGGATGCATTTCACTTTCGACTTTGACATGCGAGCTTTTTTTTGGTCTGGGTGATCCCTTTGAGCACCACTGCGAACTTCGGCGTTTTGTCTCTGGATCGTACTGAAAAAACTAACTTTAATCACAGTGATAACACGGCTCAAAAATTCTGAATTGATTTCCGTTTGCTTTAACAGATCGGCTGCCACATTTTTCCGTGTTTCTCGCTGTTGTGGTGTGAGATTTTTGGGACCATTTTTGCACAAATCTTTCTCGTACCAAGATCTTCAGTTATCATTAGATGAACCGTTTCTCGATTGATGTTCAGTTCTTCTGCAATCATTTTCACGGATAATCTTGGATCAGATAGTAAGAGTTCACGCACCCTGGCCAAGTTGACATGCGTCCGTGAGGTTGATGGTCGTCCACTGCGGTCTTCATCTTCAGCATTCATTCTGCCTTCACTAAACATTTTATTCCAACGAAAAACTTGTGCTCTTGACATAACCTCCTATTCAAAAGCCTTCTGAAGTTGTCGTCGCGTTTTACACCCAGTTTAACGCAAAAAGAAATGGCATACCGTTGCGCAATAGTATACGGTTCGAATTCCGTGACGAGAGACACACACATGTTAACTTATTACAGCACAACTTACGACTGATCAGTTGCATCGATGTGCCGCTTGAACTAGAAGCAGCTTATAGACCAAGGTCAAAGATATTGTGCCTACGCAATCCTTCAGGGTTGCCAGATCTTGCAAAGAAAATAAGTCTCATTACTTTATTGTCGTACTTCTTATGCTGTACCACAATTCTAAACCTTTCGGCTGCTTCTCGCTGCCTGTTCCTGCTACTCACCTTTCAGTCTGTACAGTACTGTGACAAAGACCTCATGTTATCACATTTGTTTGTATGGCCAACGCAGGCGAACGCTTTGTGCGTTTTTCCGCAAAAAACTATTTTTTTATTCACAATAGAAGTATAATTCAAGGTATGTTCGTAACATTTTAGCGACACATTTTCTTTCCTTCGTCAGTTAATTTTCCTCATATTGCATAGCTGCCGCGACAACATATTACACTTGAGCTTCGTGCGCCTGAAAGTAAGATCTTTCACAAGAGCTAGTAACATACATTTTTGATACCGATTTCAAAAGATATCCACATAATTTCCAAATGCAAATGTGCCATTCTGTGTCAAACCGTTACCAAGATACTGTATGCTAATTCTTTCAAGATTATGCAGTTCTGATATTCTGAAAACGATGCTGAAAATAAAATATTAAGAGTTTTGGCCGACACGATGTTTAAACTTTCAGAATCCAGGTTACTTTGTGTCATCCTAAATTTCACGATTTCACTTTCTGCACAGAGTTTATTTGTATTTGTGCAACGCACAGATTGTTTAATAAGCCATCTAGGTAATAACTTTTGGATACGTTTGTTATTGATCCTGCATCTTCAATCATAATATTGCATTTCTCTTTAAATTCCATGCTTTTCGGAGCTAGTACTCAGTTTACCGTAGTTCGTTGAAAACTAGACATGGTAAGACCACAACTGTTGAAAATACGCAGGTAAATTTTTGAAGAAAGAAAAGGCCACTACCAATAATGCTAAATAGAGATAAGTTTGTGAGCACCATAATTTAGGTGTAAAATGAACGTGTACTTCGCTCTGATGATGAACGTATCGGTTCGAAACTAATAACAATGCTATCTTTGATTAAACAAGTGTTAACAGTTGCTGGTTGCGGTATTTTTTTAAAAATCTTTGTAAGAATTAACTTTGACTACATAAACATTTTGGACCATACATGCCAGTTCGTCACCTTCATTCAGCCATAAAATTCTATCAGTAGCCAAATGAAAACGATGAACTGAATGAGACATAACGGCTAAAACGGTTACGAAGTGCTTCAAAATGTAGCTCCGAAACATTTTAACTGAAATAGCGTGTTGCTAGTAAAAAATACACCTAACGTAGAAGCTGCAGTCACAGAAAGCCCAAAACGAAATTTCTGTCAAAAGTTAGCAACCACGGCAGGGAGATTACTCCACAGTAGCACCTAGCATATTTTTCCCTCCGGGTCACATTTTTGTTTGTGATTAATTATTAGGCGCTACTCAGTCCACACGAAGACCCCCTAGTACGCGTAATACTCGTAACTGTGGGCGCTAGTTCCTCAAGAACGTGGGAATCCAATTGCCATGCTTAATAAATCAGTGTAGACTTGAATCCACCTATCAGGTTGTAACGGGTGGTTATAATTAGTGTGGCTACTCACTGAGGTCCAGTGTGGGCTGTAATTATCGTAGCAGCGAAACTTGGTAGATACACTAAAGCATTAATGCGGAACCCATTTACGCTGGAAAAAATTAGTTCAAATTTTGGCCACCAGGTGCAAATCTGGCGCTGTACAGCATCTCCTCTGTCTCGGGTACTCATACTGAACATATTAATAAGCGGAGGTTAAAAATAAAATAAACATTATGGCTTTCTCACTCGTTTAACTTTTTCTGCCCATGTTTCTTTCCTTTCCTAATCCATTGGTATACGTTTTTCTTGCATTCACAGTGGCGGATTTGTGCCTCTTGACCAAAATTGGAACTCGTTTCTTTCCAGCGTAAATCGGTTCAGCATTGACGCATTAGAATGTCTACCAATTATCACTGCCGTACGATAATTACTGGCCACACTGGACCTCTGCGAGTTGTTGCACTTAAATTGTAATCATCTGGTGCAATCGTTCATCTCGTCGTGTAATCGTCAAAGTTTGATTTCAGGTATTTTTTGCTTCTGTTCCTGTGAGCACCCTATCTTCTGTTGGTCCGTGATAAGTATTCTTTGTTAAATATTATGAACGTTACATTTCTTACTTACTCATTAAAATTTTGAACGAGGCAAAGATGAAATGCAGGGAGACAAGTTATTT
The DNA here is from genome assembly GCF_021461395.2 of Schistocerca americana. Taxonomy (NCBI): domain Eukaryota; kingdom Metazoa; phylum Arthropoda; class Insecta; order Orthoptera; family Acrididae; genus Schistocerca; species Schistocerca americana. The sequence continues at coordinate 177,380,120 of NC_060120.1, forward strand.
TCAGCTTTTTACACCCTAGTCGAAAAGGACAAGAAAGGGTAGTAGTAGCGAAGAAATGAATGGGAAAGCGTTGTAGCCTCTTCCGATGTTGTTGGATCTGTACGATGTCTTTCTTGAAGGTGTTTCCCTGGAGTGTAGCCTTGTAGATGATAAACAGTTCAGATAAGGAGAACAGAAGCTTTTGTAATGTAGTACTGCTGAAGAATGCTAAAGTTTAAATGGGTAAATCGGATGACTAGTGACGAGGTACTGAGTAGAATTTGGAGAGAAAACGAATGTGTGGCTCAACTTGACTAACAGGAGGCATTGCTTGAGAACGTAAGTCATAGCCTGTTTGTTAATGGAGGAAAAGTGGAAGATGAAAACTGTAGAGAGAGACGAAAGCTTGTCTAATTAATGTAGAGTGCAGAAGCTGAGAGAGATGAAGAGACTTACATAGGATAGACTGGCGTGGACCGACGACGACGACATAATGGTGTCATCTGAGAACCTTAACGTCTCATTAAAAAATTCTCTTGCGTAAAATGATCATTCAACGAAAATTTTCGGTAGAAGAAATTCGTCTCGCGCGCCAGGTGACGAACTCGCACCTTCGGGAAGGTGGCCATCGCTGTTACGTCGCACAGTCCGACTTAGAGCTTCGGGCTGTCGACAAATACCTTCAGAGCGCTTCCATCGTTGCACAGATAAAGACAAATTTGACGGTGTTGAAGAATTACATCTCATTTATATTTTTCCGATTATGTTCTGAGCTGCTTCAAACAGTCTAGTCCCAATAAAACACATCAACGCTACTGCTGTTTCCTACTGTCTGCGTCGTTTCACCTATGGTTTACAGTCTGCTTTTTGTCCTCAAAGCCAGTTTCCACTTTCGGCTTATGTGTCACGATGCTTCCTGTTCATTACCCGGATGCGCAGTTATTCTCGGGGACCAGACCAACACCTGGCTTGTTTGGTTTGGCGGGGCTTCCTGGAGATGGCATCTACCAGCCCACAACAGCCGCTATCGTAAACTTACCTTCCAGCAGTGGCTTCCCTTTAAATAAGAGGTCCACGCCGTTTGCCGAATCTCTCTCTGCGCCCACAAGAACGCCAGCCAGTCACAGTAGCTGGTCACAGGAGAGCTCATTCGACAGGAGTTCTTATTCATTGTTCGTCTGCAATATACTTTCCCTTACTTCTGTTTTCAGCAAGTGCAGTATCGACGACCTGGAACCGTTTTCTTTAACTCTCGAGAAGTGTTCATCGTGATTGCCCGCTTCTTTGCAGTACATTTAGTAGAGAGAATAAATTTCTACTTGAATGACGAATTCAGAATATTTGGTTAAAGTTCGAGAAACGTAGATGTGTAGTGGTTACAATTTAAAAATGGTTCAAATGGCTCTGAGCACTGAGGGACTTGACATCTGAGGTCATTAGTCCCCTAGAGTTAGCACTACTGAAACCTAACTAACGTAAGGACATCACACACATCTACCACGGCCGGCGGTTACAATTTAAACATATAATAAATGCCACCGTTAATACTTACGCATCGAAATAAGTGACAAAAGGCAGTCAAACTCCGCCTTGGTTTGGTGATACTATTCAGAGAACGTATCGAAAGCGGATAGTTCTACACTCGTTACAAAACATAATGCAAATAAACACAAAAAACTGGCAACTCGTACGTTTATAAGAAAGGTTATGCGTAAATTCTGCACTAATTTCCTGTGTGAATCTGGATGATGATGATGATGATTGGCTGGTGAGCCACTCAACTGCGCGGTCATCAGTGCCCGTACAAAGTGTGTGTGTGTGTGTGTGTGTGTGTGTGTGTGTGTGTGTGTTTGTTTTATTAAACTTAAGGCAGTACTTAGTATTACTCTTGCTTAGGTGGGACAGATCAGTTCACATACACAGTGATAAAGCTGCCCCTACGTATGAGTTTTATGCAGCCCGCAGTGCCTTCAAATACCAGTGCAAGATTCTCATATTCTACCGCTCACTACGTGCAAACTATTGGTCTTACAGAAAAAATAAACAGGCCCTTTTTGTAGGAAATTTAATATAGTTAAATTCTGTACTGGGATAAATTTTCTTTAGAGGTCGTAGTTTCATATTTATTCAAGAAACATGTACAAATATTTAAATGCGTTCTTCTTGAATAAGTCGAAAGCTGTGGTATCTGGTGAAAATATATTCCAGTACAAAACTTAAGTACATTAAATTTCCTATAAAAAGGTGTTGATCGTTTTTTCTGCAGGACTAGGAGTTTACATGTAGCGAGCGAGAGAATATGGTGTTTGAAGATGTTGTGAGTTGCATAAAGCAAGGAGCAGCTGAATCATCCTGTACATGAATCCTAGTACAGATTCACTGCAACACAAACTCATAAAGGACTGATATATTGAAATAAGTGATCTCGGTATTGAAGAATAAAGGACAGTAGCAAACTGTGATACCCTTCCTTCAATTACCAAACCCTAGATTCAGTGTATACCAGGATTGCATTTACCTACAATCAAAAATTGAATTTAGTCTCTTCATATTTTTAGAGGAAGCAAATAAGACGTAGACTGGCTGTACGACTTTGTGAGGGAGAAGGGAAGAATCTGTCAATAAATACATTCACGGACGGAGCAGGCTGGAGGAAGCATTCGACAGACCCGAGCGTGCTCAGCTGCAGGTGCGTGTCGGAGCGCGGTGCATTGTGGGTGTGGGTGGCCAGGTGTGAGGACGGCGGAATGCGACACGGTACGGCTCGAGCTCCCTCGCCAGCGGGTGCTGTGTCACGCTTTCAGCTCTCCGGGTAACGAGCGGCCACCGGAGAAAGGCACCCTGCGCCAATTACCGCACCACTAAGTGACCGACACCGTTACGGTGCGACCATTAGTTTACGCTTCCTGCTTCCGCTCTGACTGAACTGCTGCTTGTTTCGAGTGGGTGCAGAGGCGTCTGAAAGAACAACGCTTCCGCCGCGGATGGTTTCATAAAACTGTAATGGCCATTACTGTACGGAAATGGATCTGAAGGCAGAGCACACACACGAGCCATACGTCGCTCTGGGTTGTCTATGAACATCTACTACAGTAAGAGTGGTACTGTTAAGGGCGCCACACGATAGCGACAGGTCGCAGCAATTTGTCGGTATGTCGCGCGATCTGACCTGAAGCCCCCTTTTACACAAGCGACTTCCTTGTCACTTGTCAATTCGTGGCAAGCGACTCTACTGCAACGCTCCTAGCGTTTCGTTCCTGTACTCTCACCTGTTACGAATGGTCTTTCTCGCTTACACGTGAGCGCCAAAATTGCGTCTGTAGTGGGAGATGTCTGTTGCGCAGTTTGGCAGCTGAACGGTGAAAGTGAAGTGGTGAGGGATCATTTTTTTCTACGAAAAAATCGAAAACGAAAATTTGTAACGAGCGGTGACGATAGTTCATCAATTAACAAAGCCAAATTATGGAAGGACGCTTTTGATAATGGTCATACGCTAAACTGTCCACTCATAAAAACAGAAAGAATAGCGAATCTATCGTCCAAACATTTCACAATATCTACATTTAACTACCGCAGAAAATATACTTACAAACATGTAAAACAATATTTAGAAGGCAGTATATAGCTCTTTTTTTACTTTATCCTAAGTGTTTTCTTTCTAAGTATCAGATCCCATCGAAAATTATTTTTCACAGAAAATATAAATGACGTTCTCACTGTTGTAACAGTTTCCATTAAAAATTATTTGCTTTCTTAATTACGCACAGTGTAGGCATCTTCTTTATCCAGAAATTGTAAAACATAAATACTTTTGTGTTTTCAGATATTTCGTCTCTCTAGTGGTAGAACACTAGTAGGAAAAAAATACCGGACTCCCGTGCAGTCATTGCAACGTGTCACGAAAACAAAGCAAACAACAAAATCTACAAATACGAGCATAACAGTCGTTGGCTCGGCGACAGAAAGATGACTTCCTATGTCAGCAGGCGACGCCAGTGTCCTGTTTCTGCTCATCCGCAGTAGCATACTCGACATTTTAGAAGGCCACGCTCGACACAGTCGATCACTGACGTCATTGTCCCACTCGCGACGTGGTTGGCGGCTGTTTACACGCAAGCATGTGACGCGCGCATTACAACGCGTAATCGATTTTGATGACAAACTCGCTTGTGAAAAACGGGCTTTAGATCTCGCTTAAATCGCAGATCGTAGCACTCGATCGCTGATAGCTCGTATTTACCAATCAACCTGACAAATCACGTGCGCAAATTGCCCGGGTGTAGCAATGTGGCTGCATGACTGTGACTCGCTTGTCTTTTTAGCAAGGGTTCGGTCATTTGTTTCGTTTGCTTATGTTCACTTGGGGGTAAGGAGCTATCGTTATGTGTTTATAGCTGCACATATACGAGGGCCTTCCGTTTACAGCCTACGGTAGGCCATAAATTGGACAAACGTGTACAAAAATTTTTCCATTACTGAAAATTATGTACACTTATCGACACCCTCTTCATAACACGTGGGCACCAATGAATTGAGTTGTTTTGAAGCTCCTCATTAATTTGGAAGCCCTGCCCTCCCAGCCACTTCCTCAGTTCAGGGAAAAGATGGGAGTCACTAGACACTAGTTCAGGACTGATCGAAAATGCCCTACCGAAAGTGTTCAAGGAGACCTTGGGTTGCACCAGAACTGTGACGATGGGTGTTGCCACGGGTCAGAAAAATTCCAGAAGTCACCATCACTCGAAGTTTTCTCCGTATACTAGGCTCATTCTACGATGAACTGCTGCTGCATTGTTCTCTTTCGCTTATCGGAAACGTGTAACACCAGGCAGTTCGCACCTAACGGGAGAATCAGTTGATGCGGCAATGTTTATGAAACTGCACAGATAAGACCAATGCCTCAACCGTTGTGATGATTGTATCGAAAGGTAACTGAAGTGTGTGTAACTTTGAGAAATAAAATAATTATGTACACTTTATTTTAATTTATGGTCTATCGGAGGTTGAAATAAAAATCGTTGTACTTACATAGGGATCACGAAACACTGAGAAATGTGAACTTCGAGAAGCAGTTATCATTTACATGAAGTGGAGATTTTGTATAAAAATGTTGGGATCATCGTTATTCTAGAACTACAGTTACGAATCTTGCCATTTTATATAACACCCCCCCCCCCCCTCCGCCAAAAAATTTACAACAGGTTTTACGGGACCCAGCAGTGCTGCTATTGATGACATTTTTACACATTTTACACACACATCGAAATCGCAGCGTCAATATGTAGATATAAAACATACTTATTGTAATACATGGATTAAGTGTAGCTGCCAAGGCTTTGCAACAAACAATTTTATACATTGCTAAGATCGCTGTTCTCCAGACACTGTGTAAATATTTGTAGTTAAGCTAAAAGACTAAAAATGAAAACGAAAATGCGGACTTCGAAGGAAATTTGCTAAACTGCAGACGGGAAGGATGTGTAAAACTCTTCTGCCGTTCATGAAAAGTGTAATGCATACCGCATAAGGTATAATGCATACTGTAACTTAAAAAACTTGTCCTAAACAAATTGACCTGTGTCCGTAGATTAAATCCTCCTCGGGTTGCAAACAAAATGACTGTCGCAAAGTAAGCATCAATGGACAACGGTTGAATAAGAGCTTAACCACACTGCGAATTATATTCTAAATTCTTGGCAATAGTACCAGGGCCTCAAATGTATTTTCAAGAAAAAACTGTTCTTTCAGCAGATAATGTAACTGAGAAGTCAGACAGGAAAAAGGATTCGGGAAAATAAGGAAATTCCTTTGAAGGTAACAATGAACTAATCAAACTAGCATCCAGAGTGCAGACACATACGGAAGGTTGATGATGAAATCTTCTCGGGCTTCCATCCGGGTAGCTGCGGATTTTCTACGCAGCTACCCGGATGGAAGCTCGAGAAGATTTCATCAGCAGTATACACCGGGAAAGCCTACATTCACATACGGAAGGTTGTTTTAGGCACGTAGCAGATATTTAGTTCTGAACATGTTCTTAACAGATCGTCCGAAAATTCCAAGAGAAGCGTCCCAAAACAAATTTGATACATTTCAGGTCTGTTTAAAAGATGTTGTAAATAAAAACATTCTTGCAATTACTGATCGGGCAGATCACATTCTCCATAGAAGAGTACCGTTTCTCCCTTACCTTTGTTAGTTTATGGGTACAGACATAAAGCTATTGGTGGTGTAAGAAAAGCCTTTCACCCGACACATCGAAGACGTGAGGAACAATTAAATGAAGATTCTATGTAAAGTTTTTTTTGTCGATGGCGTTTCCCCTTCTAAAGCTGAAACCTCCCCTTAGAAAAATTTGTGAATGATTGTGCTGATAAACCTCCTTACGTTATTTGATTTCAAACAGCTGAGCAGAACTGAACGTACTCATACATTTCTCTCTTTACCTATTCTGATCAACACTAAACTGACACACAATATTTTTAGCGCAACGCAATCTGACTTTCAATAATCGCTACAAAAGAATGGCCCTGACTAACATTAACCTATACCTTTCACGAATCACTTACCTCACAAAAATCTTCGTTACTCGAACTACTGAAATACAGCGAGCGCCAATACTGCCAGCTAAATAAAAGATTCAAACCACTGAAGTCACTAACTACTGATAGGCATAGTTAGCAAATCAAAGATTTTGATAGAGAACAATCAATGTATTTACCTTAATAGTGTTCAAAATTCGTAATATATATATCAATTCATGACATCCGGTCGTATAATTTTACTGTCTCTGATGGACACACGTCCAGATCATCCGCTCTCAAAACTCCGTCATCTCTCTCCCCACATCCACCACTGCTGGCGGCTCACCTCCAACTGCGCAACGCTACAATAGCAAATTCCAACAATGCAAACCAGCCACAGACTGCACACAGCACAGTCAATGATTTCGATACAGAGCGCTACGTGACATTACCAACATAAAAACCTAAACAGCCTACTTACAAAGCCAACGTAAGTCCAATTCAAAATATTTGTAATTAATTGATCAAAGTTTCCCTCAGAGTTGCATGAAATATTTTTGTTAGTAATTAGTATCGAACATTTTCGTTCATTCTTAAACCATTACCTTGATTACAATGTACAATGTTACTAACAACACATGAAATAAAAAATTTCAAATATTTTGTATGCTCAGATTACAGTAGTGCGATAAAAATTTTATTTGCGTTTGTAATGTTTGACTGTACATCACACCTTTTTTTTTCATCAGATCAATGTAACAAAAGCCAGAATGAGATTTTCACTCTGCAGCGGAGTGTGCGCTGATATGAAACTTCCTGGCAGATTAAAACTGTGTGCCGGACCGAGACTCATATCAGCGCACACTCTGCTGCAGAGTGAAAATCTCATTCTGGAAACATCCCCTAGGCTGTGGCTACGCCATGTCTCCGCAATATCCTTTCTTTCAGGAGTGCTAGTTCTGCAGGTTCGCAGGAGAGCTTCTGTAAAGTTTGTAAGGTAGGAGACGAGGTACTGGCAGAAGTAAAGCTGTGATGACGGGGCGTGAGTCGTGCTTGGTTAGCTCAGTTGGTAGAGCGGTTGCCCGCGAAAGGCAAAGGTTCCGAGTTAGAGTCTCGTCCGGCACACAGTCTTAATCTGCCAGGAAGTTTCAATATAACAAAAGTTAACTGATTGTACTAATATTGTCGTGGTACATTCAAAATTACAAATTGATAAATGTATTAACGTGTTGTAGTCCATTGCTGTACAATAAATAGAAACGCCGAGCTGGAACGTTACAAAAATCACCTACTTGTATTGATTTATTCGTACTGAGACTGTATGAAATACTCGTGTCATGCATAAAAAGAAGTCGTTGGCGCGGAAGAGCCGCGGGTTCCCGTTCTAGGAAGATGCTACAGCAGTCTACTGCCCTGGAGTCTCGCCTGGACTTTATGGAGCCCGGTAATTGTGTGACTGGAGTAGGGAACGGGATGGGGCCAGAGGAGACGGAAGAGTTGGCGTGCGCGCCGTTGCTGCGACAGGAAATTGAGCGTCGACGCCGCCGCCGCAGCTTCCCCTGCTGTGTGAGGTTGGCAGGTAGCCCGGCCCCTGGCAGAAATCGTTAACCCGGTGGGGGCGGGGGCGGTTCTGCACTCTGCACTCTGCGGCTGTGCCGGAATAGCCGGCTGGCGGGCTGTTCCAGCTTTCAGACAACCCGGGCCCCACATAGAGGTGCAGGTATGGGCGGGTTGGCTGCCAAGTGGTGTAACTCACAAAAATTGAAAAATGGACACACTGTTTTTGTCCTTCATAAACCGTTTCGTGAAGCCCTTTACGGCTTTGAAAACAGTGGATTTGTCTACAAATAACTTCTCTGCTACCAGTCATGATTTTCTTTTATCGTGACTGATACCAGAAAAGTTACTTATTAACGAACCACGACAGACACTATTATCGTTACTAGACACGCAGGTCTTCGTCAGACAGGTGCCGTAGGTTCTGATTCAACATTCCCCTCACAAAGAGCACTGAATGAAGTTGCGCTGAACGAAATTGATAAGTCCCTTCCAATCAAGTGACGTACACCACTGGCCGTTAAAATTGCTATACCACGAAGATGACGTGCTACAGACGCGAAATTTAACCGACGGGAAGATGATGCTGTGATATGCAAATATGCTTTTCAGAGCATTCACACAAGGTTAGCGCCGGTGGCGACACCTACAACGTGCTGACATGAGGAAAGTTTCCAACCGATTTCTCATACACAGTTGACCGGCGTTGCCCGGTTAAACGTTGTTGTGCTGCCTCGTGTAAGGAGGAGACTTTGACAACGGTCGGATTGTAGCCTATCGTGATTGCAGTTTATCGTATCGCAACATTGCTGCTGGCGTTGGTCGAGATCCAATAACTGTTAGCAGAATATGGAATCGGTTGGTTCAGGAGGGTAATACGGAACGCCGTGCTGCATCCCAACGGCCTCGTATTACTAGCAGTCGAGATGACAGGCATTTTATCCGCACGGCTGTAACGGATCGTACAGCCACGTCTCGATCCCTGAGTCAACAAATGTGGACGTTTGCAAGACAACCGTCTGCACGAACAGTTCGACGACGTTTGCAGCAACATGGACTATTAGCTCGGAGGCCACAGCTGCGGTTACTCTTCACGCTGCATCACTGACAGGAGCGCCTGCGATGGTGTACTCTACGACGAACCAGGGTGCACGAATGGCAAAACGTAATTTTTTCGGATGAATCCAGGTTCTGTTTACAGCATCATGATGGTCCCATCCGTGTTTGGCGACATCGCGGTGAACCGACATTGGAAGCGTGGATTCGTCATCGCCATACTGGCGTATCACCCGGCGTGATGGTATGGGGTGCCATTGGTTACACGTCTCGGTCACTTCTTATTCGCATTGACGGCACTTTGAACAGTGGACGTTACATTTCAGATGTGTTACGACCCGTGGCTCTACCCTTCATTCGATCCCTGCGAAACCCTACATTTCAGCAGGATAATGCACGACCGCATGTTGCAAGTCCTGTACGGGCCTTTCTGGATACAGAAAATGTTCGACTGCTGCCCTGGCCAGCACATTCTCCAGATCTCTCACCAATTGAAAACGTCTGGTCAATGGTGGGCGAGCAACTGGCTTGTCACAATAGGCCAGTCACTAGTCTTGATGAACTGTGGTATCGTGTTGAAGCTGCATGGGCAACTGTACCTGTACACGCCATCCAAGCTCAGTTTTACTCAATGCCCAGGCGTATCAAGGCCGTTATTACGGGTAGAGGTGGTTGTTCTGGGTACTTATTTCTCAGGCTCTATGCACCCAATTTGCGTGAAAATTTAATCACATGTCAGTTCTAGTATAATGTATGTGTCCAATGAACACCCGTTTATAATCTGCATTTCTTCTTGGTGTAGCAATTTTAATGGCTACTAGTGTCCTTCAAAGTGCCCGTGTCAGTCATGTCTGCTTCCACCGCCTGATGATCTCGATTACTTCTGTGCTCCTTGTTCTGTTGTGTGTGAAATTGTGTGTGAAACGTACGTCTGATGATGGAATGCCGATCACATGGAAAATTCTTCCTATAGATCTCTTAAAAGGTTTAAACGACTGACCACCTCACTCGAGACCACTAATCAGGATTCAGGAAGAGATGGTCTTGAGTGCTGAGCAGATACGGAGTCTGAAGATAACATTCAGGATCTACCGATCTCTTTAAAAAGGCTTATAACTCCAGTAACAACCAATTTTTTATCTAAAAGGGCTCATCGTCGGCAAGGAGACCACAGAACTAATCTGCTAAATTCTTACAAACATATCATTAAAAGTAAAAATCCTAGGTGAAATTTTTGAGAATCTTTTGACATACGTACAGGTGGTTGACAAGGTGGTGGTATTTCCCCCTGCTGATTAAGATAATTCTGGACAAAGATAATAGAGAAAAGACATCCACGGTATTAACATAGGGTATATTAAATGATTAGCCTTAGCTGATGATTTACTAGTTATCACTAAGCCTAAAGAAGAAAATGTATATCCCATAGGGAAGCTAAATAAGATACATGATATGGTTGCAAGATACCACTGGGGTTTTGGTTACATTTCACTCGATTCAAATGTTTGGTGATGACATAAGCGCAAGGCAACGGAAGCGAAGGATGGTCCTGCGAGTCTTACAAGAAATTAATAAATAGGAGAGCAGCATTGGGAACAGATGTCAATTGGAATAAAACTGTAATTAAGAGACCTTATGATTGAATGTAGCTTATCTCTAGACACCACAAGTAAAGAAATTTTTTCTTAGAAGTAGTGAGTGCAAGATCTGAGTTCATGGAAATAAGCGTCTTAAACTGCTAAGGTGAGCTGTGTGGCTCATAAAAGAACGGAGATTATTTCCGTAACAAAGCTTTTTTCAGAATCTAGTTAAATTTAATCTCGGATCGTTCTGATAGTGATGGCTGGTAAAAAGTCGTAGCCAATAGGTCAAGAACAGAGAGATCAAAATGGACATTGTTAAAAAACCATTCAAAAGGCAGGCTACCTCAAAATATTTTTGTATTCAAGATAACCGGTTCCAGCAATGTTAGCTGTCATCTTTAGGTATTAAACATTTTTTGTAGTAAAATATGTTCATTTTGCTCCGAACTCAAGCAGATGATGTCAAGTGGATAAAATTCAGCACATTATAAAAGTTTGTCTTCGCTAAAATATTTAAAAACACACAGCATCTTGTCCAAAAGGCCATTTCCATGTACATATCTTCTTTATTCAGGACAATCGGTTTTAATAATGCGTGCGATCGTGGCTTTTGAATGGGTTTTAACAATTAAATTATCGCCTTTCAATACTCTCATAAAGAGAAAACTCAGTTAAAATGGACCTATTCCCTCGCGAGTTTTGCTCGCTCGCCATTCTGCAGCGTAAACTTACACAAGTTAAAACGCGCTGAGGAGAGAGGATGCGGCTGCTGGTGGTGATCTGGTAAATACGCACCACCTCACTTCGTTTTTTGCTGTCTCAAGTGTCTCCGAAGAAGGCTCAGTCCATAATCTGAAGCAGCTTCCATCCCTTACGTGTCTAAAAACTTGCACTCTTCACTTCTGCCGTTGCGATGCCGCCAAAATTGCTGTAAGCCATTCTAAATTAAAGTCTCAAACTCCGCTAATGGGAAATCTTGTCTCAAAATTGGCACCTTCATTATGTGGTATATTATGATCTTTCTCGGGAAGTTGGGAATGCCGGCAAATAGTAAGCCACCACTCGCATAGAATGCCAAAAAATCGTAATTCAGAATTACTTTCCCCTCCTATACTCCAAGTGGGCTACGTTCTTAATAATGGCCCAGCGAGGCATCGGGAAACTTGAAAGCTAGTGCTAAAAGCGCTGAACACGGACCGCGCGTTCGAGCATTAAGCCTTATCCGCGCTGAGTTTATGGCGTCGTATCTTGGAAACAGCACGGTGGGGAGTCTTTCCGAACGTGCAGGGCAATATCTAGCTTGACAGATACTCTGAACGTTCGTTTGAACATTGACCTATGAGGTGGAAGAACGCAACCTCTCTCTTTAGCATAGTCGCGAGACGCCATATTGGCTTTGAGCTGAAACCGTTTCTAAGCATCAGCAAATTGAGGATCTCCAGAAAACACATCGTTAATTGTACGATCTACTGTAGTAAAATGACAGAAAATGTCATATTGGTGGTAAAAGAAACATTATAACTTGCCTATTATGAAAATATGCCATTTCAAAGCAACGGCACACTGAAAATCGATAAGAAATACACTGTTCTAGGTACAATTATTTATAATTAAATGTCAATAACGTATCTACCAAACTGTAATATGCGAAGTCTAGGCTTTAGTCCGGATTTCAGGCATTACCTCTCACCACAGACAACGCAGTGGCCGACGGCCTTCACTTAACGACCGAGGGCAGCAGCGTTTGCGTAGAGATACTGCTAACAGACAGGCAACATAGCGTGAAATAACCATAGAAATCAATGTGGGACTCCGTGAACATAGTCGTCAGCATAGTGCGGCGAAATTTGGCGTTAATGGGCTATGGCAGCAGACGACATCGCCCTGGCTCGTGACCATATTGATTGGACCGTAGACATTTGGAAAACCACGATCTGCTCAGATCAGTCCCGATTTCAGTTGATAAGAGCTGATGTTAGGTTTCAAGTGTGGCGCAGGCCCCGTGAAGCCATGGACCCAAGTTGTCAATAAGGTACTGTTCAAGCTGTTAGTGGTTCCATAATGGTGTGGGCTGTGGTCCAACTGAATCGATCATTCACTAGAAACAGTTATGTTCGGCTACTTGGAGGCCATTTGCAGCCATTCATTTGTGGAGTGCATATTCCCAAACAAACTATGGAATTTTTATGGATGACAATACAGGGTTATTACAAATGATTGAAGCGATTTCACAGCTCTACAATAACTTTATTATTTGAGATATTTTCACAATGCTTTGCACACACATACAAAAACTCAAAAAGTTTTTTTTGGCATTGACAAATGTTCGATATGTGCCCCTTTAGTGATTCGGCAGACATCAAGCCGATAATCAAGTTCCTCCCACACTCGGCGCCGCATGTCCCCATCAATGAGTTCGAAAGCATTGTTGATGCGAGCTCGCAGTTCTGGCACGTTTCTTGGTAGAGGTGGTTTAAACACTGAATCTTTCACATCACTATACGTGAAACTTGCCCGCACGCGTTCAACCGTTTCTTCGCTCACTGCAGGCCGACCTGTTGATTTCCCCTTACAGAGGCATCCAGAAGTTTTAAACTGCGCATACCATCGCCGAATGGAGTTAGCAGTTGGTGGATCTTTGTTGAACTTCGTCCTGAAGTGTCGTTGCACTATTATGACTGACTGATGTGAGTGCATTTCAAGCACGACATACGCTTTCTCGGCTCCTGTCGCCATTTTGTCTCACTGCGCTCTCGAGCGCTCTGGCGGCAGAAACCTGAAGTGCGGCTTCAGCCGAACAAAACTTTGAGTTTTTCTACGTATCTGTAGTGTGTCGTGACCATATGTCAATGAATGGAGCTACAGTGAATTTATGAAATCGCTTCAATCATTTGTAATAGCCCTGTACTTCATGCCATTAGGCCGCAAGTATTCGCGATTGGTTTGAAGAACATTCTGGACAATTCGAGCGAATAATTAGGCCTCGCGGATCTCTCGACATGAATACCATCAAGCATTTATGGGAAATAATGGAGAAATGCGCAAAATCCTGCGCTGTCAACCCTTTTTGTATTATAGACGGATATAGAGGCAGCATGGGTCACTATTTGTGTAGGGAAGCTCCAATGACTCGTTGAGTCCTTAGCACATCTTATGACTGCACTACAAGGAAGTACGAGACTAAATAAGGAACTATCCACCACTTTTGTCATCTCATTGTATACTTCATTCGTGAGAGCAAATTCTGCCTAGCATGTTACTGATTAAGAAAATGTGCATAATTAGAATGAAGTGCAGGAGACTGGTTACAATCTGATAGTTTCATCGCGTACCAATCTCTTCACAATCGCATCTGTTTGTCCCTTGCCTAATTAATGCAGAGGGTACGTGTCACTGTCCATTATGAAATGGGTCATGTCACTTCTTTTCTTATAACATACTGCAGTTTCATTCTTTCACAATTTTCTTTCAGCATTACGTTAACACGACGGCCAATGTCCTTACAGTCCAGTCTCTTTCCCATGTACTGGTTTCCAAGGCTTAAAATGAACCTCACTGATTATTTGGTCTCTGATGGTACCCTCAGCTTCTCAGTGCCTTCTTCGCGCAACTAACAAAAAAACGCAGCCATACGAGCCACCGTGTCCGTAACTTCACACTTCAATAATACAGTAAAATGTAGTCATGATGCTGCTGCCTTGGTCTTCTTTTACAGAGTGAGAAACGTTTATACCACTAACGCTCAGATAGGAACGGCGGCTACAGTCCACGAACTATGCATGTGTTCGAAAAGAAAGGGAACGATTTTCAGTTTTACGAATTCGACGCATGTCCATAAACGGATTTCCTAGGTAATTTGGGGGAGCAATTTACAGTGGACGTTTCAAGCACAGCATTATATGGTAGTGAATCATGGAGTTGGGTGCAAGTGTTACTCTGAGAAGGGAAGTGTCTGACCTCGAACGCTCAGAGCCTTACGAAAATGTCCTCAGGATATCAACTGTTCATCCCACAAACCGTGGTGTGAGCCATTCGCACCAAAATGTGCTCGTCTTACCACGAGAGACATTTGAATGATTATCTATTCAACGTCTAAAAGAGGAACTTCGGAAACACAAAGTAACAAAATACCGATAAATAGGCTTTCTTCGGTTGTGATCCCATCAGCTCCTTACCACTGACAGTTGATAATTTTGTCAGATGTTCCAGTGGCATGAAGGAACCACAGTAGTGAGCCTGTAATCAGTGTAAGCAGTCTTCTTGAAGCACCTCAAGATACTTTCAATTGCTTCCTTGCTGAGTCTACACTTTAGGCCTTCTACTGATTCCTCGATTCTGGCTTTGATGGCGTTAATTGATGGCTTGTTCTTGTTCCGCAAAAATTAGTCCCTCAGCCGAGACCTGCTTCAATCTTCTCCATAAACTGCCCATACAATGATTTACTGCACACGCTGTCTGGCATTGGAGTGCGGCCTTCTGGTGGTAATAATAATAATAGGCGCTGCAATACATACTCTAGTATGAACAGGGAAGAGAGGGTGTACGTGAGTGTTTATTAACTGTATCAGTAATTTACAGGGTGAACCCCAATTCCACCGACCAAAGTTATTCGTGGATGTTTCCTGGGTATTTATTAAAGAACATCTTCTAGGCATCACGTTACTGCTATAGAGGTACATAACATAGGTAGACTTACATCACTGCTACTATCTATACTATTACCATTTCGTAGGTATCGTTATACACACAGTTGTTTGTCCCTCTGTATCAGATGACGCTGATGGGGGGTTATAGACCTGAAAACTTGTTTCGGCAAATAAACATTTGTAGTACAGTTCATGGTGTATGGAAGCTGCCCTTTAATAAATATCTGGAAGCTGCGGAGTACCAAGCATTCAAGAGTTTTCTGAGTATTTTGGTTCAAAGGACCCTGTGGTCTCTGGTGCTTCTTTGCAGAGATATAGTTTAATTAAAGTTTATTGAGATTTTTACGCCATTCTCAGAAAATACCTTCTATACAGTCAAAAAGGCTCTCATATGCAATCACCAAAACGTGAAACACAAGATAGTTTCCAAACGAGACATACAGCACGTACTATTGGTTGGGTTGTTTTTGGGAGAGGAGACCAGAGAGAGAGGTCATAGGTCTCATCGGATTAGGGAAGGAAGGGGAAGGAAGTAGGTCGTGCCCTTTCAAAGGAACCATCCCGGCATTTGCCTGGAGCGACTTAGGGAAATCACGGAAAACATAAATCAGGATGGCCGGACGCGGGATTGAACCGTCGTCTTCCCGAATGAGAGTCCAGTGTGCCAGCCACTGCGCCACCTCGCTTGGTATAGCACGTACTGTAAACATCTCCATTGTTGTTCAACAATCTCCGAAATTTGGTCAGAGTTGTTCGGGTTGACTATGTACAGGAAAGATAACATCGGTAACAATACTGAGCTTTGAGGGCACATGGGTTCGATTTACCTTGGCCTTTTTCATGCGTTTCGTTATGCATTTTTAGTGCCCTACAGGCTAAGATACAATTAATTTCTTACCTACGACAGACAGTTCAACGTCGTTAATATCTGCACGAGTGTATCGGAGTGCTGCTGAAGTAAATAGCAGGTGGTAGTGTTGCGATGGGAGTCGGGCGAGGGGTGTGAAGGGCGAGTAACGAGGCGGCGGGTACGCCCAGACCCGCCCAGCCCGGAGGAGAGAGTGGCGGTGAGTGCATTCCGCAGGCTGGTGGCTGAAGAGGAGAGAAGTGTGCCACGGCGGCCTCGGCCCACACAGCCGCTGGGAAACCGGTCTTTGAGGTGAGTGAGCTGGACCTTCCCTCTCCGCTGCCGCTAGTGGGCGGTCACTGGTGCACCTCTTCAGGTCTAGGTCACGAGCCGGCCTCTCGCTGCGTCTGATCTGTACTCCTGTAGTCACCTTACGGTGCGTTGCGGAGGTTACTTCTGTTCTATCCCTGCCCCTTCCATTCGCAAATGGTGCTTCAGAAGAATAATTGTTGATAAGCTCCCGTATGGGTAGCTAGCTTACATAGTTTTCTCGCGGTTATCATTTTGTTGGACGTATGTAGGAGGATGCAATATGTTCCTGGAAGATGAGCTCTTGAAATTTCAACACTAAACCCATCTACGTATGATGCGCACGGCCTCTCTTGTATACTTAGGTGACGAAAATCGTGGGATACGTCCTTATATCGTGTCCGACCTCCTTTTCTCCAGCGCAGGGCAGCAGCTCAACGTGGCATGGACTCAACAAGTAGTTCGAAGTCACATGCAGAAATATTGAGTCATGCTGCCCCCTATAGCTATACATAGTTGCGGGTGAAGGACTTTGTGCACGAACTGATCCTTCTATTACGTCTCATAAATTTCGATGGAATCCATGTAGGGGCGGCCAAATCACTTGCTAGAATTGTGCAGAATGTTCTTCAAACCAGTCGCGAATAATTGTGGCCTGGTGACATGGCACGTTGTCATTCATAACAACTCCATCGTTGTTTGGGAACAGAAGTCCACGAGTGGCTGCAAATGGTCTCCAAGCCATTTCCAGTCACTGATCGGTTCCACTGGACCAGGGAACTCAGTCCATTCCATAAAGACACAGCCTACACTAATATGGAGCCACCATCAGCTTGCACCGTGCCTCGTTGACGACAACTTGGGTCCATAGCTGTGTGGGTTCTGCTTCACGTTCGAACCTTACCATTAGCGCTTACAAACTGAAATCGGGACTCATCTCACCAGGCCACGGTTTTTCATTCGTCAATGGTCCACCCGATAGACACCCTGGGCTACGAGCCTAGGGAAGGCGACGCAGACAATGTCGTGCTGTTAGCAAAGGCACTAGCGTCGGTCGTCTACTTACCACAGCCTATCAACGCCAAATTTCGCCGCACTGTCGTAACGGATACGTTTGTCGTACGTCCCGCACTGACTTTTGCGGTTATTTCACGCAATGCTGCTTGTCTCTTACGCTGGTATTACACTATCATATATCTTTGACAAAGATTTGATCAAAGATATGATCAAATATTCTTCAAATTTGACGAACATATCTGACAGGGCGCAAAAAGGGGTATACACTGTCATCATATTTTTCGTCAAAGTTTAAGATGGCTGACAACAACAACTTACTGTGCGCAGCAGTTGCATGTACCACAACTGCCATGTGTGTGCATTTCGAAGACAAGCGGGGTAGGGGGAGGGAGACAAACGTACTTGGGGTGATAAAAGCATTCAACAAAATTTGTTACGTGAGCTTCTAGTGGAGGAGACGTAAAGTCATACATCTACATGGATACTCTGCAAATCACATTTAAGTGCCTGGCGGAGGGTTCATCGAACCACCTTAACAATTCTCTATTGTTCCTATCTCGTATAGCGCGCGGAAAGAATGAACACCTATATCTTTCCGTACGAGCTCTGTTTTACCTTACTTTATCGTGGTGATCGTACCTCCCTATGTAGGTCGGTGTCAAAAATATTTTCGCATTCAGAGGAGAAAGTTGGTGATTGGGATCTCGTGAGAAAATTCCGTCCCAACGAAAAACGCCTTACTTTTAAGGATGTCTAGCCCAAATCCTGTATCATTTCTGTGTCCCTCTCTCCCATATTTCGTGATAATACAAAACGTGCCGCCTTTCTTCGAACTTTTTCATGTACTCCGTCAGTCCTATCTGGTAAGGATCCCACACCGCGCAGCGGTATTTTAAGAGGATGGACAAGCGTAGTTTAGGCAGTTGTCTGTTACATAAATTACTTAAGAATGGATGACCATACATTTCAGTAGATGCTCAGTGAAGTGTCTCGTTATACCACAAAGCACAATACTCACATAAGAACTGCTGTATCTGCTGAAGACAGGCTCACAGTAACACTCCGATTTCTTGCTACAGGAGAGAGAGTTACTCTACCTTACAGTACAGCACTCTAATACCACAGTGCACATTGACTAAAGTAATACCTGAAACGAGTGAAGCAATTTATAAAGCACTAAAGACCAATATCTGAAAGTAAATAAATGTTCACTATTCTTTATGTGCATTAAGAACTATTTTTATTGTAGATCAAAGTAATAATTAAATTTTGTGTGCCACAACTACAAAATTAATAGAAATGTATGAAGATGATGAGGCGTTTTGCAATGTGAGGCATCCTGAGTACTAAAATAGATTAAGAAGACTGGAGAGCTCTCTCTCTCTCTCTCTCTCTCTCTCTCTCTCTCTCTCTCTCTCTCTGTGTGTGTGTGTGTGTGTGTGTGTGTGTGTGTGTGTGTGTGTGTGTACGTACTTTTGCTTTCTCGTGAGAGTAGCTTCAGCGGAGGCTATTAAATTTCTTTTATATATCGTTACCTGTGCACCTGGACCGTATCTCACGGCTAATGATCTCCGCAATTTTTTGTAGCTCTCCAGTCTTGTTAATCTATTTTTGTACTCAGGGTGTCTCACGTTGTAAAGCGCCACATCAGCTTCATACCTTTCTGTGAATGTTGTAGTTGACGGCACATTCGAATTTAACTTCGCAACCATGTTTACAAACACACTACTGTTGACAGAACGCTGCAGCGATGCTAGCGCTCCTAGTGGCAACTAGGAAGAGCAGTTGAACGGAATGGATAGCATCTTGGAAAGAGGCTACAAGATGAACATCAACCGAAGTAAAACGAGGATAATAGCATACACTCATTAAATCAGGTTATGCTGAGTGAATTATAGGAAAGAAGACACGAAGTAGTCTATGAGGTTTGCTATTTGGACAGCAAAGTAACTGACAATGGCCGAAGTAGAAACAATATGAAGTGCAAACTGGCAACAAGCTAAGAGTTTCTGCAAAAGAGAAATTTGTTTACGCTTAATACAAATTTAAGTGGCCCAAAGTCTTTTCTGAGGTATTCCTATGGAGTGAAACTTTCTACGGAACTGAAACGTAGTCGATAAACAGTTCAGATACGAAGAGAATAGACGCTTTTGAAATATGGTATTACAGAAGAATGCTGAAGATAAGGTGGGCAGACCAAATAACTAAAGAGACATTCAATCGAAGTGGGGAGAAAAATAAATTTGACACAATTCTACTAAAAGAACGGATCGGTTTACTATAAAGATCCTGAGACATCAGCGAATCTGACTGTTTTTTCCAATACATTTCTATCTGCGAGTCAGTGACTCACTTTTCCAAGACCTTCGATATGTGAGTCGATGGAGCGCTTGTAGTGAGAGGGAGCAAATTTCGCGCGAGTGAGAGGAGACTTGAACAGATCCCAAAGAAATGGCTTTCACTTCAAGGACGACGCGATCTGAATATCAAGCATCAAGTTGTTTACGCTATGAAGCCAAGAGACGGCAGGAATTTTTCACTCTAACTCAACAGCTCCAGCACTCTCTCTCTCTCTCTCTCTCTCTCTCTCTCTCTCTCTCTCTCTCTCTCTCACGCACACACGCGCACAGCATATACACATGTTGTTGCAATTCAGAAATGTCACTTATCAAATCACATATGTTAAGAAATAGTGTCACTTCATAGTCCCCGACAATGATCTGTTTTTCACTTCTGTTTTAATAAAAGAGAACCCACACGAGCGAGTTTGGCGATGTAGGCTAAAAAGTCCATGTAGAGATCCGCAACCATGTTCCTTTGACAACTGTTATTCCACCATCTTCAAACGTTTCTTTTTAATTTTGTAACAATTAAAACGCCATACATGACGCGTTTGGGTGATTATCGTCAAATTTGTGATAAAACAGAGACAAAAGGACGTAAGGAACAAATAAATTCGAACTGATCTGGACGCTGTTTGTCCTGGCCGCTGAATATTAAGAACAAAGAGGGAAGTAAAAATCATACAATAAAACATAAAAAGTGTTTCCGGAAGTAACGATTTCGGAAATGCAATGTCCGATGTGTCTAGCTCCAACGACCATTCCGCCTTCAGAGTCTATTTATTCCTGTCGTGCGGCCATAATCACACCGGAAACCTTTCCACAACCACCACCTAAGTAAAAGTGACAGCTCTCCAACGCTTTACCATTTTATACTTTTTGCACGCGATTCTACCGTTATCTGTTTAAGTACATATCGCCATCCCATGACTCTCCTCACCTTAGTATAAATGATACAGTAGGTAACGTCGCACGTCCCATGAGGCTTTTAGCAGACGATGTAGCTTCCCGTAGGAATACAGGATCGCAAGAAGACTAGGTACTTTCATGAAGTCCTTCAGAGGGTTGACCCTGACAGTCAATATATAGGCGAAGAAATCCATTCGTACTGAATTTCAGAATTGGCAAACAAATCAAATGGTTCAAATGGCTCTGAGCACTAGGGGACTCAACTGCTGTGGTCATCAGTCCCCTAGAACTTAGAACTACTTAAACCTAACTAACCGAAGGACATCACACACATCCATGCCCGAGGCAGGATTCGAACCTGCGACCGTAGCAGTCGCAGGGTCCGGACTGCGCGCCTAGAACCGCGAGACCACCGCGGCCGGCGCAAACAAATCACTTCATACCTTAAGCGTAGAATACGTGGGAGTAACGGTCTGGAGCGACCAGAAGTGGAATAACCATATTAAACTAAATAATACGATAAGTCGGTACCGAACTGACCAAGGACAACGCAGTGGCCGACCCCCTTCACTTAACGACCTAGAGCAGCAGCGTCTGCGTAGAGTTGTCACTGCTAAGGCCGATATTACAGTATCATATTTCTTTGTCAAAGCTGATACGTCAAATATTTATGTCAAAGAAATTTGATGGTGCAACAGGAACTATGTCAAATCTTGCCTGCCGTCAATTAATATAATCAACTCTAGGGCCTCACTGTAGATTTGATCATAAAAGTCGCTTGTCTTCTGTTCACTGCAATGTGAAATGTTGCCACTAGGAGCGTTCTGTCAACAGTAGTCTCTGACAGAATTACAATGTCACCAGCAAACAATCACGTGTACCACAAAGATAAAGCTGTCATTCTGAAGGATGGTTTGAAGATGACAGTGCGTTACTCCTACCTACGAACTGACTTACCAAACCAGTTATACAGTGACCTACAGTGTAATGTAGATTGCGAACGTCGGCGGAACTCGAATTGTTCGTCACATGTACACATCATTTCCAGAGCGAATGAGGAGATAAACAGTTTTCAGACCGATCAGGGATTGCTTCTGCACCTCTCACACTGACCCAGCAAACCACATATGCACCTTTATTCTTCTGTAAAACAGGGAAAAATATGAATCGTTTGAGAAATTTTCGCCACATTCTGAAAATGGGATTCAGTTTGTGGGAAGTTATTCAGAGACATGTAATAGGTTCATTTCCGTCTTCTCCATTGCCAGTGTCTCGCAACCATACTGTACTTTCATCGAAAGCTTTGTTTCGTTATTTACCGATGACCTACCTGACCTGTGGCAATCGGCTGCAAAAATATTTCCGTAAATTGGAGACAGCCTTTCTTTAAGACGAAATGTTGGTGAAATGATTATTCCAGTCGTTATCATCAAATAATAACCATCTTTGTACCACGGTTTTAAAGCAGAAACCCTTCTTTTTTCATTAGAAAACATCTTCACAAGAAGTTACACTCAGCAATGAACACGGTCAGATTTGAGTTAATAGCAGTGCAATCCGGTTTTCGTATCTGTAATTGCCACAGACAAGCGGTTCTAGGCACTACAGTCTGAAGCTACGGGACCGCTACGTCGCAGGTTCGAATCCTGCCTCGGGCATGGATGTGTGTGATATCCTTAGGTTAGTTAGGTTTAAGTAGTTCTAAGTTCTAGGGGACTGATGACCTTAGATGTTAAGTCCCATAGTGCTCAGAGCCATTTGAACCATTTTGCCACAGACAAAGTAACCTTAATGCTTTCAATGGGCTACAATGGGTAGTGGCTTTTGTCTCATTCCGTGTACTGATTTAACTGGGTTGTGTTGAAGGAGAAAAAGTCTCTAGGAAAAAAGCAAAAATAAAAATCAAACGGAATGGTACTGTTATGTGTATCAAACGATTTCGGATGGTTGAGAGTTATGAAACAGAAATTGGATGTTGTTTACGCATAGTATTAAGAGTTACCGATGTTTTAATCAGTTCATATTAATTAAAACATGATTTCATATGTAAAACTAGTTAGCAGAATAGAGGTATCTTGATCTTGTTCTTCGAATGAAATACAATTGTTTCAAAAGGCTTCAAAAAAAAAAAAAATATTCAAAATTAAGATGAACAGTTTACTCGTATGTCAAGCTTGGACATGTCTTAGCCTACAGTCGCAGTTTTATTTGCGTACTGTTAACATCACTGTAAAACATAAGTCCAACCGTGAAACTAAACAAATGTCACAATGAAATGAAATGTTCGTATGGCATTGTTGGCTGGGAGGCCCCATTCGGGGGTGTTCGGCCGCCATATTGCAAGTCCTTTTTAGTTGACGCCACTTCGGCGACTTGCGAGTCAATGATGATGAAAATGATAATGGACACACAACAACCAGTCTCCTGGGGGGAATCGAACCCGGGCCCCCCGCGTGGTAGGCGTTAACGCTACCGCTACGCTATGGAGGCGGACAGTATCACAATAATAGTTTTACATATTAAAAACACAAAATTATTTTTATTGAAAGGAACTCAAACGCCCAGAGCTGGTTTCGGCGCAATGTGGCTATGTATTGTTTTGCAAGCGTGAGCTGACTATCTTTGTCCGCATCTCCTGTTTCATATTCATCCGTGCAGTGTCCAGTACATGTGGACGCTGGATCTCTCGACGGTGTTGCATCGCGCCTTCTCCACGGCCGCGGTAACCACTCCTTGTAAATAACGTGCAGTTGTAAAAGGCTGCGTCACCGGTCTTCGATATTAGGTGACCACAAAAGATCACAAACTAATTCATAGAAACGTGGTGTGGTGTGAAGGTTGTTCTATCGCGTCGCCGTAATCCAATTTTTACTTTCTGCATCTAGCAGTGCTGTATGTCTTCTAGAGATGAGACGACTGCAAGCCGATATTTACCTTGTGCATCTGCAGTTTAAAACAGTAAACGGATGGATTTAAAATATCCTGGTGCTAGTCTTTATCATCTTAAAATCAATCTTTAAGTCAACGCAACAACTGCTACCAAAAACACCTGCGACGTTCGTAAATGCCAAAGGTTTGTTTTCAAAGTTCAAATACGATAGAAGGTGACATGTTAAGGGCGGAAGTGCAAGTAAGTTCGTGTCAGGCAATCGAGGAACTGTCAGACACTCTTAACCAACCTTGGCCGACCATCCAAGAACATTTGCAGCAGACTGGTAAAGACAAACAAAGCTAACCGATCCACCGCATGGAACTTACGGCTTCATCAGCACAATACAGACGTGTTTTTTTTTCTATCGTTCTATCACTGGAGATGACAAATGGATCTTATATGATAATCCAAAACGCAAATGGTAGTGCGTCTCTCGGAATGAATCGCCACGAAGGACAGCTAAGTCAGTTTTACACACCAAAAAGGCACTTTTGTGTGTTTCGTGGAATATTCGCGGGTCATTCGTTCTGGAGTGCTCAAACCTGTACAAACTTTGACATCAGGCCTCTAATCTGAACAAGTGGATACAATAAATAAATGTTTAATTGGGAAGTGTCAACAGAAAAGACTTTGTTCTGAAAATGATAATGCAAGACCGCACTGCACAAGATGAATCCTGGAAAAAATTATTGAAATAATGTGAGAGCTGTTGCCTCACCCACCATCCTCTCCCGACATTGCACCATCGGCTTCTCATTTATAAGATTGCTACGTTTTCTAAGCGGCAAAAAACTTGAAAATGTAGATGTCCAAAATTACATTTCCAGATTTTTGCTGAAGAAGCAAATGAATTTTATCGATCCGGAATTTAAAAGTTGTACACTAGATGGCAAAAGGTTGTTGAGAACAAGGGTGATTACATCACTAATCAAAAATAAAAACTTGTTAAAGTTTACCTGTTTGAATTTAATGTAAAAAAAAAGTTACTTTCCGGTCCTCCTGATATTTCACATAAAAGAACTCTGGCTATCGTCGGCCTATCCGTAATGAAATAGGGAGTTGTGGTGAGGAATGCTGACGTATACAGAGATGTAACTGTGCACCTCACCGGCTAGAGGGTTTGAAATGAGGGCAAGCATTTGGATCTTGTCGTATGCACCGTAATTTTCAAGTGTTCAGATTCACAGAAGGCAACGTTCACTCAGTAACACAAATAGCTAGGGAAGTGACGAAATGACGCATCGTATAGTCGCACAGCTGTCGGGGAGTCACTACACGCTTTCTCCCGGCCGCATGATTCAGTCGATGACCATCCACGCATTGTTTATTCTGATGCGTTTCTGCTATGACTTCACCCTTGACACAAGTATCGGCCTTCCGCGGTCCCGATAGGGCGCGTGATTCACGCATTCCACTTCCGTGTTACCGTGACGCACAACTTCTCTTGCCGACTGATAACTTAGACGAAACTATAAAAACTCCTCTCTTTCCCTTCAGAAACCCAGAGGTACCAGTACAACCGTTAGTCACATGCATTCCTGCAGAAGTGTGTCGAAAAAGATCTACGGTGAAATTTGGTAGGAAAATATAGCCTTACCTGATGTGCGAGTTAGGAACGAGTTCCTACTAATAAGGAACATCGAGTGTAAGGAAGGTGGTGTGAAACTCCATAGGCTCTACTCGGGCCACAACGTCACACACCTACGTTGAAACCTAAGTCTTCAGCCGCTGAAAACGAACGATTCAAGATTCCAGGGTGAAAGTACAGCGATCATGAGCCCGAAGTTTGATTTCAGTACCATGTTGCTTTGCTAAACACACTCTCCCTGGAACTAATTCTATATGCTTGGTTTGTTGCAGCCAGAGAACCATACCAGCCAGGAATGTTAAAAAAAACCTAGGTGGGAGTAGGATTTCGCACTGAGGGTTCCATACAAGCTTAGTTACGTACATGGACAGTTCACCCATTCCAGAAATCGAGGATCTCAACGTTTTTTGTCTCTTATCGACGTTGATATTGGCAAGATTCCGACCTCCAGGGATTCCAAGGCTTTCGAGAACGTTTTGATTTCAAGAATGAAGTCTCATAACAAAGGACGAAAGAAATATTTTTTCGCATGATATAAGTACAGATTAGCAATTTACGAATTTTTATCAATTCCTTGTACTCTGAAACCCTTCTTCGTGCCAAATTTCATTATTTTGTATCAAGGGAAAGTACCCTATAGGTTTTAATCAGTTTGCGAGGATCAAAATATGTGACATAAATGGCCGTACCTTTGTACTGTATTTACTTAACGTAATATTTTTACCGCACCAAAGGACCGTAGACCACAGTATCTGACATGTATGTCTGTCTTAAGACAGACCGATAGACAGTCAGATAACAAACGGAAAAAATTTCCTTTGATGTGTAATTACGGATTAACAACTTTCGGAATTTTTCCTTTGGCTATAGTGTGAAACATCGCTTCTTGACAAATTTCGTGATTCTAGGTCAACAGGAAGTATCCTGCAGGTTTTGATGAGTGAGTTTTCGGCTGTCAAAATGTTAGACATAAATGTCAGTATCCTTGGACTGCATTGACTTACAGGCATAACTTCTCTACGTCGCAACAGACCTTAGACCTTAATAAATGACATAAATGTCAACTTGATACGTCTACCCGTTCCTCGGAAAAAGGGTTTTGAACAGTCGGGCAAAGTGATCCTATAAGGGTTCCGCTTTTACCCATTTTGGTAGGGAACTGTAAGGTTGAAGAAAATCGATGAGCAAAAACTTGGAAAAGTGCAAGGACTTGCCAGTGATTCTCGGCACACTGGCATTAGTGCCAAAGGATCTTAGTGCGAACTTCAAAACTATTAGGATTGATGAAATAGTAATTACCAACTTATTTGGATCTGTAAGCATTAGCCGTGCGGAGTGGCCACGCGGGCTTCGGCGCAATGTCACGGATTGCGCGGCCACTCCCGCCGGAGGTTCGAGTCTTCGCTCGAGCATGGGTGTGTGTGTTGTTCTTAGCTTAAGTTAAAGTGGTGTGTAAGTCTAGTGACCGATGACCTCAGCGGTTTGGTGCCATAGGAATTCACACACATTTGAACATTTTTGCAATCATTAACCGGCAATACGTCACGCAGACTTAGATGCTTGGGAAATGTCCAGATAGTGATAAAATACGAAATTATAATAATAATAATAATAATAATAATAATAATAATAATAATAATAATAATAATAAACCTGACATCATACTCACCAATAAAAGGATGAAATTAGCACAACTAATCGAAATATCCATACCCAATACAACAAATATACAGAAGAAAACAGGAGAAAAAATTGAAAAATACATCCAACTGGCTGAGGAAGTCAAAGACATGTGGCATCAAGATAAAGTTGACATCATACCAATTATACTATCAACTACAGGAGTCATACCACACAATATCCACCAGTATATCAACGCTATACAGCTACATCCAAACGTATACATACAACTACAGAAATCTGTGTCCGCAGCTCGTGGCCGTGCGGTAGCGTTCTCGCTTCCCGCGCCCGGGTTCCCGGGTTCGATTCCCGGCGGGGTCTGGGATTTTCTCTGCCTCGTGATGACTGGGTGTTGTGTGAAGTCCTTAGGTTAGTTACGTTTAGGTAGTTCTAAGTTCTAGGGGACTGATGACCATAGATGTTAAGTCCCATAGTGCTCAGAGCCATTTGAACCATTTTGAACAGAAATCTCTAATTATTGATACATGTTCAATTACCCGAAAGTTCCTAAATGCAATGTAACATATACCGTACAGTTAAAAGGAAGTCACGCTTGATCAAGGTCCGCGTCACTTTCCATTTTTAACCAGATATAACGTCTGAGACAGGAAAGAGTAATAATAATAATAATAATAATAATAATAATAATAATAATAATAGAATCGACTTAAGACTGTCTGACAACAGGCCACATTGAAAAGATTAGAAAATTAAAGTATCTGGGGGAAATAACGCTTCGGAAAAAGCTGCTATAGACGAAAGGATACATAAAATTAAAAGGGCATGTGGCATAACCTAAGACATTCACAAGTAAAAATGCGTGTCTAAAAATACAAAGACAAGGCCTTACAGTACAGTAGTAAAGCCAGTATACCTATAAGCAAGCGAATGTGTAGCACTAAACTATAATTTAGATAAATTAGAAATACTACAAACGCGAATTATTAGGAAAATATTAGCCCACGAAAAACTATTGGACGTTGGAAATTACGTAATAATGATGAAATTTATCTAACCATAGAAAACGTATTAGAAGTAATGAGAGAAAGAAGACATTTTTTGGACACTTACATTGAATGGAAGACAGTTCATTAACCAAAAGATCGTGCCATATTTGGGGAAAAGACGAGAACAAGAAGTTAAAACGGATTTCGAAAAAAATTAATGTAAAACATGAAACAACACTCGGAAGTGTTCAGGGGAAAATTAGTAGATATGGAAGAATTATAAGGTAGAAGAGGGGAAAAAACTGGAGTGAAATGGTCAGTCAGGAAGAAAAACAGAGGGAATAGATCACAGAAAACAACGAATAACTGAAACAGAAACGTGGTCCTTAATTGGGTCAGTCGAGGAAAAAATATTTGTGGCACAGTATAATGACGATATCATAAAAATCTTGATGAAATAATCACTTACTTACAGATGCAATCATGCTCGTATCCCAGCGAAACAATACCGGGCTATATCTGCTTGGAAAATCGTACACTGTATTTTCGATGCGCGCTTAAATGTATCAATAAGTAAGATCATTTCATTAAGATTCCTTGTTACACCTCACCACATACATTTTACAATGTTCATCATTAATATATTATTGTCCCTTTCAGAAGAAACGATTCGTTGTAACGATAAGTGTTTGGCGGAAATTAGAAAAAATTAGCGTGAGTCGAACGCAGTATTGGGCAGACTTCTATACTTTCTTTGTTCTTCTTTTTCCAAAACTCTTACATTGCGCTGAAGTACAGTTAACGATAGTCTTGTGCAAAACGGATGCAGAGCTTAACACACCTTTCTAATTACCTACATTAAGCAGGAAATTGAAAAAGAATTAAAAATGACCCGGAGTTCGCTTTGTACCTATTAAGAACAAAGAATGTGTTTAACATTTCACTGCAGAACATTTTCTCGGTGTTGTATTCAAATGTTGTTTGAATTGGTTTTTGATGTAAGTTAGAGGAATGAAACTGCAGAATTGCAACTGCACAGAATAAACGTTATTCTAAAATAATAATTTCATATGCGCTGCAAATATATACCACAGCGTGGAAAAGATCAGGAAAATCGGGGTTTCTGCTTAGCTTGCGTCGTCTTGACGCTAAAAAACAGAGCCCATGCTGGACCAACCGTGGCTGGTCCTCTGCGTTTGTAGCCTGGGCCCTTTGCAGCCACTGTGCGACATATTGCAGAGGCTACAGGACTGAACCCTGTACACCTAGGGTCTGGAGGATAGCACCCGTCTAGCCATCCAGATTTAGATTTTCCGTGGTGTTCTAAATTTATTTGGAAAAAAAACACTGCCGATGTAATTCCCTATCCGAGCTCGTTTTCTGTCTCTAATGGCCTAACCCTAATCTTGCTACCCTTCTTTCTCGAGCAGCCTCCAAACACCACTGCTGCCGACAATAGTCATCAGTGGTTGCCAGCTCTTTTGTTTGGCTTCTTTCAGGACACAGCGTTTCTCTGATTAGCCGTCCGCGTATCCGGGAAGCTGTCGCAAGCAAATCGGCGACGCGAGCAGTCGGCTTAGCCAACGACAGGCAGAACTTCCTCAACCTTCGAACTTAGGCAGACATTGTGGAAACGTAAAGCGCAACCACAGCGGAAGTTTCTTTTCGAGTCGCCAGTGACGTCACATGTCAACGGCCCGAGGCCTACGAGAAAGACAGGCCGCGGCGCGTACATCACGAAGGTAGTCCTGCGCTTGTTCGCTCGCTCAAATCAGCAGACAAACTACGTTTCTACGCGTGTTAACTCGTAACTAGGCGTGTCAGTACAAACGAAAACTGAATCTTCTTCTGGACTCTGCTATTATGGAATCTTACAGTTAGTAGTCCAATAATGATGGGAAGCGCATGGGCCTACTTATAATTTGTTACGGCTGTTCTGGCGTAAAATAAAATCATGCTATAATGATTATCAGTTGCATAAGTCACCACTTCCAGCAGGTAATGAGTACTGTTAAGCAGACGAGACTAAATGCTGTAAACAAGCCGTTATACCATTTATATCGAGTATTGATCTTAAATTAAATTTTGCTGTAGTACTGTTAATCAGTAAGACTTCATAATAGCAGATTCCAGTGGAAGATGCAATTCTCGTTAGTACTTACACGCCCAGATGCGAGTTAACAGGTTTAGAAACGCATTTTGTCTGCTGAGCTGAGTGAGCGAGCGAGTTCAGGACTACCTTCGTGACGTAAGCGCCGCGGCCTGTCTTTCTCGTGGGCCTCGCAGCGGCCCTGCCGCAGTGGTAACACCGGCTCGCGTCAGGTCACCGAAGTTGGGCGTCGGTGGACTTTGCTAGTCACCGTCTGTGTCTGCCGAGCGCTGATGGCAAGCAGGGTACACTCGGCCACTGTGCGGCCAACTCAGGACCTACTTGACTGAGAAGTAGCGGCTCCAGTCACGGAAACAGACAACGGCCGGGACAGCGGTGCATTGACCGCGTATCTGCATCAGGTGACGACTATTGCCTGAGGATGACACGGCGGTCGGACGGTACCATTGGGTCCTTCTGAGGCCTGTTCGGACGGAGAGAGTGAAGTCACGTAATCCGATAAAGTGATTTGCTCGCTTCGAAGGGCAGCGGTGCACCTTGCAGCTACTGGAGATCAATTGTTAGCGGTGAGCGTCCGGTCCATAATCCCTTCTATTCTTTCACAGATCATGACAAGTAAGAAACTGGTTGAAACGACGTCCTGAAGCGATGATACACCCTATTTCCCGAGAAAAAATTATCAGAATTGTAAATGGTTCTGTTCAGTGCTCCATTTTTTATTAGCCTCAGTGCTCCATTTTTTATTAGCCTCAGTGCATAATAACGCCATAAGTTTTCCTTCGAAACAGAGGGTGTTAATACGCCGTATAGAAGAGTGTGTGCTAATGTAATATGATATTAGAAGCAGGACAGTGTCTTCGGCACGCTACAAGAGACGAACTTTCTTTTCGTTTTCGTAAGAATTTACTGCTGTCTATGCAGATCGCAGAAATGATGAAATTTTCGCCTTGCCCTTGTGGTAAGTCAGTCTTGAAGCTATGCGGAAAAATCTCTGAGAAGCTAATTGTATACAGTTGGGTAGGAATTACAGAACTTCAGTTGGTGTGAGCAAGATTATTAAGTACGTTATTTAAGTTTCAGCTTATATACTGCTGAAAGGCTGAATACATTTAAAGGCAATAAACGATAGTTCTCACCCTTATTCACAAAGTCATGGGAGTAACAACGGTTCGGAATAATAAATTGAACACATACACGAACTCAGTCTCATGTTTCTATTTGCAACACCTGCTACTATTACTTAACTCGCGAAAACTTGCTCGGAACATTTTAAAAACAAGTTTCCATTGCCGAAAGTTCAGATTTTTTATCAGTGTTCCACACATCGATCCCGTAGTGACCGCGCAACTGTAGTCAAAAATCAGCTGAGACGGAGGTATACAAGGAATCCTGCTCCCACACTCAACCCGTGAATAAAACGGAAAAGTCTTCATATATGGTGCAATAAAAAGTACCCTCTGCCTTCGTCGTGGCGATTCGAAATGTTCATGTACATCACAAACAAGAAGACCAATAAATTCGTAGACGGAAGCTACTTAAGTGACGACGACTATAAATCACCTTGAGCTGTCTTAGTGCTAATGGAACTGTTACGGGCTTTTATTTTTTCCTTCCAAATCTTCATGGGACGTCCCCAAAACTCGTCTGCTTTTCTTCATGAAGCTCAGGACTGCTTTTGAAATTAATGTTTTGGTTGTCTGCTTGACGTATTGGAGCCAATCTTACGACACTTACTGTGGTGGCAAAAGTCACGGGATACCTCTTACAAGGGAACCTCCCCATCGCACCCCCCTCAGATTTAGTTATAAGTTGGCACAGTGGATAGGCTTTGAAAAACTGAACACAGATCAATCGAGAAAACAGGAAGAAGTTGTGTGGAACTATGAAAAAAATAAGCAAAATATACAAACTGAGTAGTCCATGTGCAACATATGCAACATCAAGGATAATTTCAGTTCAGGAGCGGCGTGGTCCCGTGGTGAGCGTGAGCAACTGCGGAACGAGAGGTCCTTGGTTCAAGTCTTCCCCCCGAGTAAAAAGTTTAACTTTTTATTTTCAGACAATTGACGTGTGTCAATTATCAAAGTTCAGGCACTCACACGTAATCTACTTCGCTCTCCAAAATGCCAGGACATGTTCAGATTTGCTTGGACATATGCAGGATTTGACGGTCTACACGCAGAAAAAATTGGAAAACGTTAAAAAGATACGTTTTGACAGAGCACAGGGAAAACTGTGCGACTGTGAAACTGTTGCATTCATTTGTTGCAGTTTATGTGACAAACTCTTATTTTTCATGACTTTTTTGGGAGTGATTATGACATCCACAAGAAAACCTAAATCGGGCAAGGTAGAAGAATCATTTTACCCATTCGCCAAGTGTACAAGTTAGGTGGGTCGACAACATATTCCTGTCATGTGGCGCACATGCCGTCACCAGTGTTGTATAGAATATATATGACGTGTTTTCCTGTGGAGGAATCGGTTGACCTATGACCTTGCGATCAAATGTTTTCGGTTCCCATTGGAGAGGCGCGTCCTTTCGTCTAATAATCGCACGGTTTTGCGGTGCGAACGCGAAACACAGACAGTAAGCTTATTACAGCGAACAGAGACGTCAGTGAACGAACGGACAGATCATAACTTTGCGAAAATAAATAAAGCATAATTTTCACGCGAGTGAAGACTTGAACCAAGGACCTCTCGTTCCGCAGTTGCTCACGCTAACCACGGGACCACGCCGCTCCTGAACTGACATTATCCCTGATGTTGCCCATCTTGCGCATGGACTACTCAGTTTGTGTATTTTGCTTATTTGTTTCATAGTTCCACACAACTTCTTCCTGTTTTCTCGATTGATCTGTGTTCAGTTTTTCAAGGCCTGTCCACTGTGCCAACTTATAACTAAATCTGAGGGGGTGCGATGGGGAGGTTCCCTTGTTAGTAACGTGTCGGACCTCCCTTTTTCCCGGCGTAGTGCAGCAACCCGACGTGGCATAGACTCAACAAGTCGTTGGAAGTCCCCGCAGGAATATTGAGACATGCTGCCTCTATTGCTGCCCATAGCTGCGAATGTGTTGGCGGTGCAGGATGTTGTACGCGAACTGACCGCGTGATTGTACCATAAATATTCGATAGGAACAGCTGCGAACATGAGTAACGTAGAAGTAACTATCCTCGGAGTAGTGAAGCAACTCAAATCACTTAATAAAAGCAAGTCTTCTGGTTAAAACTGTATACCATTTAGGTTTCTTTCGGACTATGCTCATGCATTAGCTCTATACTTAACAATCATATACAAGCGTTTGCTCGACGAAAAATCCGTACCCAAAGACTGGAAAGTTGCACAGGTCACACCAGTATTCAAGAAAGGTAGTAGGAGTAATCCACTAAATTACAGGCCCATGTCGTTAACGTCGATATGCAGCAGGCTTTTAGAACATACACTGTGTTCGAACATTATGAATTACCTCGAAGGAAACTGTCTATTGACACACAGTCAACATGGGTTTAGAAAACATCGTTCCTGTGAAACACAACTAGCTCTTTATTCACATGAAGTGCTGAGTGCTATTGACAAGGGATTTCAGATCTATTCCGTATTCCTGGATTTCCGGAAGGCTTTTGACACTGTACCACAAAAGCGGCTCGTAGTGAAATTGCGTGCTTATGGAATATCATCTCAACTATGTGACTAGATCTGTGATTTCCTGTCAGAGAGGTCACAGTTCGTAGTAATTGACGGAAAGTCATCGAGTAAAACAGAAGTGATTTCTGGCGTTCCTCAAGGTAGTGTTATAGGCCCTTTGCTGTTCCTTATCTATATAAACGATTTGGGAGACAATTTGAGCAGCCGTCTTCGGTTGTTTGCAGGTGACGCTGTCGTTTATTGACTAATAAAGTCAAACTGCAAAACGATTTAGAAAAAGTATCTGAATGGTGCGAAAAGTGGCAGTTGACCCTAAGTAACGAAAACTGTGAGGTCATCCACATGAGTGCAAAAAGGAACTCGTTAAACTTCGGTTACACTATAAATCAGTCTAATCTAAAAGCCGTAAATTGAACTAAATACCTAGGTATTAAAATTACGAATAACATAAATTGGAAAGAACACATGGAAAATGTCGTGGGGAAGGCTAACCAAAGGCTGCGTTTAATTGGCAGGACACTTAGAAAATGTAACAGATCTACCAAAGACTGCCTACACTACGCTTGTCCGTCCTCTTTTAGAATACTGTTGCGCGGTGTGGGATCCTTACCAGATAGGACTGACGGAGTACATCGAAAAAGTTCAAAGAAAGGCAGCACGTTTTGTATTATCGCGAAATATGGGAGAGAGAGTCACAGAAATGATACGGGATTTAGGCTGGAAAAGATGAAAGAAAGGCGTTTTTCGTTGCGACGATATCTTCTCACGAAATTCCAATCAGCAACTTTCTCCTCCGAATGCGAAAATATTTTGTTGACACCGACCTACATAGGGCGGAACGATCACTACGATAAAATAAGGGAAATCAGAGCTCGTACGGAAAGATATAGGTGTTCATTCTTTCCGCGCACTATACGAGATTGGAATAATAGAGAATTGTCAAGGTGGTTCGATGAACCTTCTGCCAGGTACTTAAATAATGTGATTTTCAGAGTATCCATGTAGATGTAGATTCATGGCGGGCGGTCTGAGACGTCAGACAATTCGCTCGAACTGTCCAGAATGTTCTTCACACCAATCGCGAACAACTATCGCCTGTTGACATGGCGCAATGTTATACATAAAAAAAAAATCCATCGTTGTTTGGTAGCATGAAGTCCATGAATGGCTGAAAATGATCTCAATGTAGCCAAACATAACCATTTGCAGTCGATGATCGGTTCAGCTGGACCAGATGTGGTGGGTCCACTCCGTGTAAACGCAGCCCACACAATTGTGGAGCCACAACCAGCTTGCGGTGTGCCTTGTCAACAACTTGGATCCATGAGTTCGTGGGGTCTGCGCCACACTCAAACCCAACCACCAGCCCCCACCGACTGAAATCTGGACACACCTGACTAGGCCACGATTTTGCTAGTTAGCTGGGAGAGGCGCTGCAGGCGACGTTGTGCTGTTAGCAAATGCTCTCGCGTCGGTTGTGCGCTGCCACAATCCGATAACGCCAAATTTCGCCGCAGTGTCCTAACGGATACGTTCGCATTCGCCTCAGTGATATCTGCAGTTATTCCACGCAGTGCCGCTTTTCTGCTAGCACTGATAACTCTACGCAAACGCCGCTGTTCTCGGTCGTTAAGTGAAGGCCGTCGGCCGCTGCGCTGTCCGTGGTGAGAGGTGATGCCTGAAATTTGATACTCTCGGCACACTCTCGACACTGTGATCTCGAAATATTGAATTGCGCCGGCCGAAGTGGCTGGTCAGAGGGTTTAACTGCCTTCTGTCGTAAAAAACTGAGTTAATCGATTCACAACGAACTTAAACGGATGTCTTACGACGTCCACCCCGAGCAGATGCAACGAACAAAAGCGAACAAAACGAGATTTAAAAAAAAAAAGTGGCCGAGCGGTTCTAGGCGCTGCAGTCTGGAACCGCGCGACCGCTACGGTCGCAGGTTCGAACCCTGCCTCGGGCATGGATGTGTGTGATGTCCTTAGGTTAGTTAGGTTTAAGTAGTTCTAAGTTCTAGGGGACTGATGACCTCAGAAGTTAAGTTCCATAGTGCTCAGAGCCATTGGAATCATTTTATTGAATTCCCTAACAATTTCCGAAATGCTATGTCTCATGCGTTTAACTCCAACTACACCTCGTTCAAAGTACAATTCCCGTCGTACGGTCATAATCACATCGGGAACCTTTTCGCAAATAGTACCCGAGTACAAACGACAGCTCCGACAAAGCATTGCCCTTCTGTATCTTGTGTATGCGATACTATGTTCATTTGTATGTGAGCATGTTGCTATCCTGACTTGTCACTTCATTGCGAAATTGACTTTTGTAGCATGATGCGGAATACAGACAGTACGGTGAGTATTGTAGTAAATATCCACCTGACAAGTTCCATTTTGTGTACTGACCACGAATAAATCTCTTTTCACTGAATAGTCACCATCACCGTAGGTCCACCATTCAAGGTGTGGTGTCACCGCCAGGCACCACACTTGCTAGATTGTAGCCTTTAAATCGGCCGCGGTCCGTTAGGATACGTCGGACCCGCGTGTCGCCACTATGAGTGATTGTAGACCGAGCGCCGCCACACGGCAGGTCTAGTCTAAGAGGGACTCCCTAGCACTCGCCCCGGTTGTACAGCCGACTTTGCTAGCGATGGTCCACTGATTACATACGTTTTAATTTGCCGAGACGACAGTTAAGCATAGCCTTCAGCTACGTCATTTGCTACGACCTAGCAAGGCGCCATATTCAGTTGCTATATGTCTTCTGAACAGATAATATTGTGAATCATCTACCGTCAAGAGCGACGTTCATCATGAATGGATTAAAGTTAAGTATCAAACTAGTTACGTCCACTATCTGAATACTTGTCATGTTCCAGACCTCACCTCAGTATAGTCCTTCCTTCCTCACGCCAGCCTGCGTGTGCTAAAACGTATGCATTTCGGCCTCCTCTTGCAACACGGTGTTGGCTCTTC
This sequence comes from Schistocerca americana, assembly GCF_021461395.2. Taxonomy (NCBI): domain Eukaryota; kingdom Metazoa; phylum Arthropoda; class Insecta; order Orthoptera; family Acrididae; genus Schistocerca; species Schistocerca americana. The sequence continues at coordinate 177,416,779 of NC_060120.1, forward strand.
TGCCAACCCAACACAAGGTATTGTATCGGCGGATCTGAGAACCTTCTTGTACAAAATTTGCAGCCAATACAATGTTTCTTACTTTACTATTTCAATTTAATTTCATTTTAATGCGTTGCCTGGTCTGCGTGTGAGAATGAGCGCATTCTTCACGGCCTGTGGTCTGCTGTAGGACGTTTGTTCGCGTAGCCACCTCTTGGCGCTCGGCTGTTAGCGACTCTGGGGCTAATTTGTGGGTGGGCCGTGAAGCGGCCATTGTAGGGCCGTTCCCCCTCCGGTGGCGCCTGGTCGCTAATGGACCACCACTACCGCCACCCACCCCCTTCCCTGCCCGCATTCCGGCCGTGTTAGCGGACCCGTCCTAACACCAAGGCCAGCAGGGCTGCAGTGCACCCTCAACCCTTTCGGAATGCAAACAGGCGGGCTGGGGTGGTCTGTGTAAAGGGGACGGACGCAGAAGCCTGCCGACATCTTCACGCTCTTAACACAACCCTGACCTCGAAAACAGTTTTAAATTTTTGAACTCTTGCTATGAAATAAAGCGAAAGGGATAAGTAACATTCCTGTCCAACTCCTAAAATCTGTGACAGAAACGAAAAACAAAGTTAGTTTCTAGAATCTACGAGTATCTATACATACCATCAGGATATCGAAAAAATATCATTTACAAGACCCTGAAGATAGCAAGGGCAATGAAGTGCGAAGACTGTCACACAATCAGTTTCACAGCTCATGCATCCAAGTTACCTACAATAATGTGCAGAAAGCTGGAGAACAAAATTGAGAATCCTTTAGATGACCTTCAGTTCGGTTTTAGGAAAGATGAAGGCACCGTGAAGCTATTTCTGACATTGTGCTTGACAGTGGAAGCAAGAGTGAAGAAAAATGATAGGATTTGTCGAAATAGAAAAACTATTCGACAACATAAAATGGTGCACGATCGAAATTCTGAGAAAAATAGGAGTAGTGTATAGAGAAAGACGGGTAATATACAATATGTACAAGAACCAAGAGGGAGCTATAGGAATGGAAGACCAAGAAAGAAGTGCTCGGATTAAGAAGGGTGTAAGACGGGCATTTTGTATTTCGACCCTACTTTTTAGTCTAATGCGTATAGAATATAGGAGTAAACCGAAGAAAGGAGAAAATGAGTAGCAGAAATGAGGTAAGCGATGAACATAACAGCAAAATTGGGGACCATGAAGTAAATAAAGTTTAGAGATTCTGCTGTCTTGGAAGCAAAAGAATTTGTGACAGGTGAAGCAAGGACGACATGTAAAGCAGATTAGCACAGGCAAAGAGGATATAATTGGCCAAGAGAAGCAAACAAAAATAAGTTCCCGAGCACAGCTTTATGGAAGTGGCATATGGGTTATGGGAAAACCAGAATAAAGAGAACTGAAGCGTTTGAGATGTGGTGCTATAGAAGGATGCTGAAAAGCAGACGGACTGATAGGTTCGCTGCAGATTCGGTGAAGGAAAGACAAGAAGAACGGTGAGGATGATAGGAAATGTGTACATCCATCAGGAAATAACATGCATGGTACTAAAGGGAGCTGTAGAGGTCAAAAACTGCAGGGCGATGACAGAGACTGGAGTATATACAAAAAAATAATTGAGGGCATAGGATGCAACTACTAGTCCAAGATTAAGAGGTTGGCTCAGGAAAGAAATTCAAAATGAGAAAATTTAGTTGAAAAAGAAATTGCTTTAACAAAAAATTACGTGCAGTATGAGATCCATCGTCGAAAAAAGCTTATCGCAGAGTTTCTGAAGTACCTTATACTATTTATCATTTCTCTTATAAGATTTGGTACCTCCAATGCCAAGTAGCTTTCTGGAGGACAAGTTTCCTCCAGCAAACTCAATCAGGTGCTAGGTTTTCACCCTTCTCCCAGTTCATGACCATGCATTGAAAACGCTCCGCAATAGTTTCTTTCCAGGAGTTGGTCTTCCTCTACGTCCGTATCCATTTCTTGGTTTCCATAACAGGGCTGCTTCTGAGCCTCTGTAATCTTGATGCGTAGAACACGTCCTGTCAGCTTCAGTCTTCTTTCAGCAACGATTTTGCATAGGCGGCGTAGACTAATTCGCCTCACCACCTCATTTGAAACGTGGTCTCCATAACTGATGCTCAAATTCGCCACAAGCATCTTTCGTGAAAACATAGAACTTGCGTGCTGATTCTTAATAAGGTTTTCCAGGCTTTACATGAGTATATGCCTCTCGGCAGGATGACAGAGTACCACCGAAGTTTTGTGGACATACATACAGAATGCGGCTGCCATGTGGATGGAATTCATTAGAAGACTGCAGAAACTTTCTAAATTTTGCTGGCAATGTCTGCATCTAGGTCTCCCGTTATCATAGATCAGGCTGCCGCGATATAGAAATCGTTCGCGATCTTGTAATATCTTCCGCTGTACTATAATCTGAGTAGATAAGTTCCGCTTCCTATGCACCGTCTCACCACCATTTGCTTTCAGCGCTACACAACTGGCCATTCCATCCAACCTGACTGTCATTATTTGTAAATTTTGTGGTTTTCCACCAACAACGATGTCTCTAGTAAAATCTAGACCTGTAAACCTTGACTGTTCATTTCGAAGTACGCCAATGTTGGAAATGTCCATAACTGGTCATTTTGGAGTCTAATGTATAAAGAAATTTTTTAAAAAAAGTAACACACACAGAAAGAAGAGAGGTGTGGCTTGCCGAAGTGAATTATTCTTTAGAATGGGACGTCATCTGTCGCACCACTGACTTAACTTATCCAACTTAGTATAATGAATACGAGGAGACCGGCCGGTGTGGCCGAGCGGTTCTAGGCGCTTCAGTCAGGAACTGCGCGACGGCTACGGTCGCCGGTTCGAATCCTGCCCCGGGCATGGGTGTGTGTGATGTGCTTAGGTTAGTTAGGTTTAAGTAGTTCTAAGTTCTAGGGGACTGATGACCTCAGAAGTTAAGTCCCATAGTCCTCAGAGCCATTTGAACCAATACGAGGAGACTATGCTTTAACAATTTAACCACCTGTGTTAAGGGTATTCAGTGTTGTAACAGTCGGTTCGGAGCTGGAGTTAGTTTTCGTATATATTGCACCCTGGATGCTCACTGTTCAGCAGTGAGCACTTGCCCAGGCTTATTTCCTGTAGTAGCCTTCCCCCTGGGTTATTCGACGCTGCAGAGAGCTCGGGTTGCTGGGCGTCGCTAGGTGCACAGAGCTGAAATTCCCTTTCCATACATCGCCCCTCACCCGCCTCCCCCTCCCCCCTCTCCACTCGACCATCCACACACCAGGGACGGCCGACCTCTGATGGAAGCTGTTGAATAAATTAGACTGGAAACAGCGGAGTTGCATAGCTGCCTTGCATAATGTATAACCACTATACGCCTTTGCCTTGTGCCTACGCCATTGAGCACAGGTCCTAGAGACACTGATGGGGAAAATGCTTAAATACAGATCTCGAGATTCTCTCTCTCTCTCTCTCTCTCTCTCTCTCTCTCTCTCTCTCTCTCTCTCTCTCTCTCTCTCTCTCTCGTGTGTGTGTGTGTGTGTGTGTGTGTGTGTGTGTGTGTGTGTGTGTGTCCTTTTTACGTTGCACGATAATACGAGGCGTAGATATGCACGCCTTATTTTTTTTCTTGGCTTTGATATCTCGCCAATCTCTCTTCCTAGACAGTGTCTGATTAAAATTATCCGGGCAGCTCTGTGAAATGTGGAACTGACCACAAGATGTCACAAGAAGCGCACCAGTCAGTATAAAAGGAGGTAGAGAGCATTCTGTTGTCAATAGGGAAGCAGTAACATCTGAGTGGGTCGATCAGGAAAGCTCAGTGACTTCGAATGTGGTCTAGTCAGTGGAAGTAACTTGGGTAACAAATCCTACAGCTGGCCATGTCAATTGCTGGTGACGTGATTGCAAAGTGGAAACGCGAAGACACAACCACAGCTTAACCACCAAGAACAGGCAGACCTCGTTTACTGACTGACAGGGACCATGTAGCACTGTGAAGAGTAGTTGTACACTACTACACCACGAAGATGACGTGCTACAGATGCGAAATTTAACTGACAGGAAGAAGATGCTGTGATATGTAAATGATTAGTTTTTCAGAGCATTCACACAAGGTTGGCGCCTGTGGCGACACCTACAACGTGCTGAGATGAGGAAAGTTTCCAATCGATTTCTGGTACACAAACAGCAGTTGACCGCCGTTGCCTGGTGAAACGTTGTGATGCCTCGTGTAAGGCGGACAAATGCGTACCGTCACGTTTCCGACTTTGATAAAGGTCGGATTGTAGCCTATCGCGATTGCGGTTTATCGTATCGCGACATTGCTGCTCGCGTTGGTCGACATCAAAAAAATTGCTCAGAGCACTATGGGACTTAACTGCTGAGGTCATCAGTCCCCTAGAACTTAGAACTACTTGAACCTAACTAACCTAAGGACATCACACACATCCATGCCCGAGGCAGGATTCGAACCTGTGGCCGTACCGGTCACGCGGTTCCAAACTGTAGCGCCTAGAACCACACGGCCACTCCGACCGGCTAGTCGACATCCAATGACTGTTAGCAGAATATGGAATCGGTTGGTTCAGGAGGGTAATACGGAACGACGTGCTAGATCCCAACGGCCTCGTATCACTAGCAGTCGAGATGACAGGCATCTTATCCGCATGGCTGTAACGGATCGTGCAGCCACATCTCGATCCCTGAGTCAACAGATGGGGACCTTTGCAAAACAACCACCATCTGCACGAACAGTTCGACGACGTTTGCAGCATCATGGACTATCAGGTCGGAGACTACGGCTGCGGTTACCCTTGCCGCTGCATCACAGACAGGAGCGCCTGCGATGGTGTACTCAACGACGAACCTGGTGCACGAATGGCAAAACGTAATTTTTCCGGATGAATCCAGGTTATGTTTACAGCATCATGATGGTCGCATCCGTGTTTGGTGACATCGCGGTGAACGCACACTGGAGGCGTGTATTCGTCATCGTCATCGCCATCGCCATACTGGCGTATCACCCGGTGTGATGGTATGGGGTGCCATTGGTTACCCGTCTCGGTCACCTCCGGTTCGCATTGACGGCACTTTGAACAGTGGACGTTACATTTCAGATGTGTTACGACCCGTGTCTCTACCCTTCATTCGATCCCTGCGAAACCCTACATTTCAGCAGGGTAATGCACGACAGCATGTTGCAGGTCCTGTACGGGCTTTTCTGGATACAGGAAAGTTCGACTGCTGCCCTGGCCAGCACATTCTCGAGATCTCTCACCAACTGAAAAAGTCTGGTCAATGGTGGCCGACCAACTGGCTCGTCACAATACGCCAGTCACTACTCTTGATTAACTGCGGTGGCCTGTTGAAGCTGCATGGGCAGCTGTACCTGTACACGCCATCCAGGCTCTGTTTGACTCAATGCCCAGGCGAATCAAGCCGTTATTATAGCCAGAGGTGGTTGTTCTGGGTACTGATTTCTTCAGGATCTATGCACCCAAATTGTGTGAAAATGTAATCACATGTTAGTTCTCGTAAAATATACTTGTCGAATGAATAACCGTTTATCATCTCCATTTCTTCTTGGTGTAGCAATTTTAATGGCCAGTAGTGTAAAATACCGCATGAAATCAGAGAATGGAATCGCCTGTGAGCTCCGCTGTCCAACTAGCACAGTGTGCGTGAGGAATTAAAAGGAATGGGGTTCAATGTTCTAGCAGCTCCTTCCGTCGGTACCTTGCGGCTACTGTACGAGCACCTGATCCTCCAAACAGCATCCCGTACAAGCAAACCAGTTGCGTCATTGCATGTGGTTACTTGTACTTTAATTACTTTGGTTATACACGGCACTGTTCAAATTGGTTCAAGTGGCTCTGAGCACTATGGGACTTAACTTCTGAGGTCATCAGTCCCATAGAACTTAGAACTACTTAAACCTAACTAACCTAAGGACGTCACACACATCCATGCCCGAGGCCGGATTCGAACCTTCGACCGTAGCGGTCGCGCGGCTCCACACTGAAGCGCCTAGAACCGCTCGGCCACTCCGGCCGGCCGGCTCTGTTCAAAAAGAATTACTCGATGTAATTATAGGGTAGAGCCACGCGTCTGCTTTCATGCCCTTAAGCTAATTTGCTGCAAACAACCACCTGTAGCTGTGATCCTGCAGGCAAATAGTCTGTGCATTGGCTGAAATTGCTAGTTAATGAAATAATCAGAAATATGACATAGAAGTTAAATAAATAATTTATAACAACAGTTCTATTCTAACATCTGTAACTGATGTAGACGACAGACAATTATGGTGAATAATGTTTATTCGAGAAGGGACATCTCAAACAGGAAGGGGTCCTAAAATATTCGATTAAAATACAGACACAGTAAAGGTACATTTACGGATTTACAAGATTGGTAGCAAAATCCTCAAACTAAATAGTCATCGAAGATACACGAAAAATCACAGTACACGAAAAATTCAACAACTCAAAACAGTTCAGAGTTCAACATAATGATTCTATAAATTATCACACGCAATACAAAGAATAGTAGCTCTTACTCAGTGCTCGGTTCCATAATACAAGCTTGTCCAGACAAGATTATGGTAGTCAGGTTTATGGCTCAGGGGCTCCTTCCACACTGCAACTACTTGACCCTGTTCACCAGAGTGGGGTGCGTGTGGCTATTGGTGCCTTTCGCACTAGTCCCGTCGACATTCCTCTCTCACAAGCAGGGATTCCCCCCCCCCCCCCTCTACAAATAGGACGAAGGCAACTCCTTGTTTCTTACGAAATCCCCATTTGCCAATTGCCTGACCATCCCATGTACCATGTCCTCATTGCAAACGAGGGATTGCTGGTTGGCATGCGCCTCTCTTCCCTCTGTCCGTATCTCCATATCCACTCACTCGAATGCACCCTGTATATTTTCTCCCCCCCCCCCCCCTCCCCTTTGGATGGTGTCTAGACCACGGATTAGGACCGACCTATCCCACGGTCCTAACGTCTCTGTCGCCCCTACGGTTTTCTGGCGTCATGTATGCGCCATCCTTGCAGGGTCCCAAGGTGCCACAATCTTCTACACTGATGACTCTAAGACAATCGATAAGGTGGGATACGCTTTCACGTCTCCTCCTGGATTAGAAAACCATTTATTTCCGGGATCACGATGTTGTGTTCACAACAAAGCTTCTAGCCATTCACAGAGCCCTCCATTTTGTGTCTCAGGCCTCCCTCTACAGTGCTTTAATTTTTTCAGACTCAATGAGCAGCTTGCAGACTATCGACCGATGCTACTCTCGCCACCTTTTGGTCTCTGCTATACATGACCTTCTCTCTGCATTTGGCCGTGCCGCCTGCTCAGTTCCCTTTCTCTGGGTCCCAAGTCATGTGGGCATCCCAGGGAATGGACTGGCTAACCGTTTGGCTATAGAAGCAAATACTTACCCCAATTTCCTTTCGTGATTCGAGCTGCGGATATGTGAATCTACGTCAAATCTCTCTCTGCCCAAAAGTGTAATGACATCTGATGCGCTACTGCTCATCCACTATTTTATGCCGTCTACGCATTGGTCATACCAGGCTCACCCATTGTGTCCTCCTGCGTAACGAACCACTGCCACAACGAGGTTGTGGAGCCAGACTGACGGTATCTCGCACATTTGCGGAATGTCCCCTTCTTTCGGCCCTTCGTGCTAAGTATAATCTTCCAGATTCCTTAAATTTAACATTGGCAGAAGATTCACAGATGTTGAACTGGTCCTCAGTTTCCTCCGTGAAAGTGGTTTTTATTTCCAGATACAAGGTTTTCTTTTACTCCTGGAGCTGGGGCAGGGTGGCTGTGTTTGGGACCTCTCTTCATGTCTTCTCCGTCTGGGACCCCATGACCACTCCCGCCTGGGAAGACCGCCCTTTTTTAAGTTTTTAGATTTGGTCTCACCTTTTATGCCTTTTGCTATGTGTGTTATAACTTCATTATTTTATAATTTGACACCCCTGACTGGAACAGTCCTTTTATAGCGGACCCTCTTTCTTCTGTGAGTAACTTCGGAATCGTGGGGCTGACTACCTCTACGTGGCATTTGAAAGTCGTTCATTCAGAGGTTCATTGCGAAAATGATTGTTTACCGTGAAATATTAACTTCCGTAGTTTTACAGATATTGAGAATACACTACTGGCCATTAAAATTGCTACACGACGAAGATGACGTGCTACAGACGCGAAATTTAACCGACAGGAAGAAGATGCTGTGATATGCAAATGATTAGCTTTCCAAAGCATTCACACAAGGTTGGCGCGGGTGGCGACACCTACAACGGGATGACATGAGGAAAGTTTTCAACCGATTTCTCATGCAAAAAACAGCAGTTGACCGGCGTTGCCTGGTGAAACGTTGTTGTGATGCCTCGTGTAAGCAGGAGAAATGCGTACCATCACGTTTCCGACTTTGATAAAGGTCGGATTGTAGCCTATCGCGATTGCGGTTTATCGTATCGCGACATTGCTGCTCGCGTTGGTCGACATCCAGTGACTGTTAGCAGAATATGGAATCGGTGGGTTCAGGGGGGTAATACGGAACGACGTGCTGGATCCCAACGGCCTCGTATCACTAGCAGTCGAGATGACAGGCATCTTATCCGCATGGCCGTAACGGATCGTGCAGCCACATCTCGATCCCTGAGTCAACAGATGGGGACGTTTGCAAGACGACAACAATCTGCACGAACAGTTCGACGACGTTTGCAGCATCATGGACTATCAGGTCGGAGACCATGGCTGCGGTTACCCTTGACGCTGCGTCACAGACAGGAGCGCCTGCGATGGTGTACTCAACGACGAACCTGGTGCACGAATGACAAAACGTCATTTTTTCGGATGAATTCAGGTTCTGTTTACAGCATCATGATGGTCGCATCCGTGTTCGGTGACATCGCGGTGAACGCACATTGGAAGCGTGTATTCGTCATCGTCATACTGACATATCACCTGGCTTGATGGTATGGGGTGCCATCGGTTACAAGTCTCGGTCACCTCTTGTTCTTATTGACGGCACTTTGAACAGTGGACTTTACATTTCAGATGTGTTACGACCAGTGGCTTTATCCTTCATTCGATCCCTGCGAAATCCTACATTTCAGTAGGATAATGAACGACCGCATGTTGCAGGTCCTGTACGGGCCTTTCTGGATACAGAAAATGTTAGACTGCTGCCCTGGTCAGCAGATTCTCGAGATCTCTCACCAATTGAAAACGTCTGGTCAATGGTGGCCGAGCAACTGGCTCGTCACAATACGCCAGTCACTACTCTTGATGAACTGCAGTATCGTGTTGAAGCTGCATGGGCAGGTGTACCTGTACGCGCCATCCTAGCTCTGTTTGACTCAATGCCCAGCCGTATCACGACGGTTACTACGGCCAGAGGTGGTTGTTCTGGGTACTGATTACTCAGGATCTACGCACCCAAATTGTGTGAAAAAGTAATCAAATGTCAGTTCTAGTATAATATATTTGTCGAATGAATAACGGTTTATCATCTGCATTTCTTCTTGGTGTAGCAATTTTAATGTGCAGTAGTGTATTATTGTCACTGTATGCAGCTCATTTCTCTGAGATCTCAAATGTGTTTAGCTTTGCATTAATATTTGACTGTGAGTTATTGTCGAATCTCAGAGCTGTAAGAAGCTTGTCTGGCACTCTGCCATTTCTTCTGCATATAGGCCTTGCGAGCAACAGCTGGCCAAATTCCCAGCTTCGGGATTCACCCACTTGCGGATACGCTGCTCTCCTCTGCACTTGGCTGGCCAGTACTGGACACGACACGACACGACATGACCTCGACCTGGGACCACACAGCTATTCTCAGCTGCACAGGCGAATTCATATCCGCTCAATACCAGCCCTGAGTGTACGAATAACTCGCCTACATACTCGTAATGTTACATCATAATCATCATAAACCACACATTTCTGTAGTCACTTCCAAGTGATGCTTGACGCAGTGTAAAGAGCAATGGATTGGATTGGATTGTTTGGGGGAGGAGACGAGACAGCGAGGTCATCGGTCTCATCGGATTAGGGAAGGACAGGGAAGGAAGTCGGCCGTGCCCTTTCAAAGGAACCATCCCGGCATTTGCCTGGAGCGATTTAGGGAAATCACGGAAAACCTAAATCAGGATGACCGGACGTGGGATTGTACCGTCGTCCTCCCGAATGCGAGTCCAGTGTGCTACCCACTAAAGAGCAATGGCACTGGACAATGAGTGACTGGAAATGAGTGATGTGGCGTGGTGAACTGCTGCATACCCATGGCAATCGGATGGAGGGGTTCGTTTGTCGAATCCCAGGGGAACATTACTTGCCTTCAGTTGCAGTACTTTAGGATATGGTGTGTTTTTTCTTGGTTATGGTGTGATGCTCTTATTGCGCTTAGGAAAACTCTAAATGTGGAGGGACATGAACACAATTTGTGTACTGCGTACAGCCTAAGAGTGCACTCTACAAATCGTAGCTTTATGACAGACATTAACATTCGTGATTTGGAGAGGCCTATTCAAAGTTCTTGACCTGGACTCAATGGAGCACCTTTAAGTGAATTAGAACATCGGAGCCGCACCAGGCCCCAGCATCTAACGTTACTATCTTCTCTGATTTTGGGCTCTTGAGCAAGAATGGGCTGCCATTCGAACCATACACTTCACTGAGTGTCCCCAGCAAATTTTAGGCCGTCATAATTTTGAATGGTGGACACAACCCGGCTTAATGTCCACTGGACACTGGACTCGCATTCGGGAGGACGACGGTTCAATACCGCGTCCGGCCATCCTGAGTTAGGTTTTCCGTGATTTCCCTAAATCGCTCCAGGCAAATGCCGGGATGGTTCCTTTCAAAGGGCACGGCCGACTTCCTTCCCCGTCCTTCCCTAATCCGATGAGACCGATGACCTCGCTGTCTGGTCTCCTTCCCCAAAAACAACCAACCAACCAATGTCCACTGTTAAATCCAGATTCGATCGGGGTCCTCTGGTTCGGAGTCGAGCGGAGGGTCTTAGCCAGAGGCTCCATCGATTCTGTGACGGTCATGGTTGCAGATTTCTGGACTTGCGCTATGGAGCGGAGAGTTGTAGATTTCCCGTTAACACGTGATGGGTGCACTACACAAAGGAAGCAGCTACTCTGAATACAGAACACTTGTGAAGTGCACTGGGGATATTCTTGAAGTCCTTTGATGAAAGCTCGTCTGGTCGACACCCGGAGAGCGAAATCAGATCATGTTGAAAGCACACACTATTAGATGTCAAAAATTCAACAATACTTCGTCAAACTATTCATAACGAAGTTCCTGAGCATATTACCTTCCAGCAAAGTTGTCGCTCTCAAATTATTCTCGTAACCGAGAGCTGGCTGGAACTCGAAGTTGAAAGTATAGTCGAAAGATGCACATCGCATAGCGATGGAGCTTCTGGTTGAGACCCTCCTCTCGACTCCAAACCAAAGGACGCGATCGAATTTGGATGTTACCAGTGGACGGACTCATTTGTCTGCAGGAATGGGTGGAGAAATTTTCACCACCGTTTAGAGACTAGTTGTAGTAGCGCAGGCCGGCCGGTGTGGCCGTGCGGTTACAGGCGCTTCAGTCTGGAACCGCGTGACCGCTACGGTCGCAGGTCCGAACCCTGCTTCGGGCATGGATGTGTGTTATGTCCTTAGGTTAGTTAGGTTTAAGTAGTTCTAAGTTCTAGGGGACTGATGACCTCAGACGTTAAGTCCCATAGTGCTCAGAGCCATTTGAACCATTTTGTAGTAGCGCAGAGATTCTGATCGCCAGACAGAACAAACTCATAATCTTAACATATGCATGTCTGAACTGTTTATCGCTCATGTTACTTCCATGCAGGGATACACCCCTGACAAGTATCTCCAAAAAAGACTTGCTAACAGTTACTTGATGTTAGGAAATATGTCTCTTTCATAATGCAGTATCTACAAATACACAAAGTGGCTCATGCATTCTTGTGCTAACATACAGCTTAGGCGTAAACTTCCCCACCCTAAGCGAGATGATGATTCTGGGTAGTGTGGCTGCTCCCATGTTTTATTTTAGTTTCCCACCACCACCACGTTGCCGAACGATCTGCTGCTTTGCACATTTATTCTGTTACAGTCACAGCCAACATTAGGCGATCCGTGAGCTGCAGACGCTATTGAGCACAGATTATCCGAAATTCGGTTCTAACAGTGGAGTGAATAGGCTCCAGACGCGTAGCCCTATTAGAAAGCACAGCGCCCGCACAACTCCAGAGATGCGTTGTGACAACTGTCAGAGGGCGGCCGGTACGAGGGCAACGTGAAAACCTTCTCTGCCTGTTACACAGACTGCACTGATTAAAATGGTTTTTATGTTGCTGCACGTTGTGCAGTAATGCGAGTAAAGTGTAAACTTCATCTTCGGAATGTACGAGGGTTGGAACTTTAATAGTGACAACTATATATTTACAGCTCGTAAAAAAAATAGATACGTGTTTTGAAACTGACCTTTAAAGTACCCACCAGCATTGTGCATAACCCGTTGCGAGCGATGTGGAAGTCGTAGGATACTCTCAGCAGTGCCAGTTGTTGACAGTTCGAGCGGCGCGGTCTATTGCCCGACGAATTTGTAGCAGTTCTGAAGCGAATGGCGTGAAGTCTTTCATTCAGTTTAGAAATTGAGTTGAACTCACGAGGGCTTAAGTCAGGGGAGTGCAGTAGGTGATACAGCACTAAGCAGCCCCATCAGTCAAACAAATCAGTAACAAGTTGCACTGTTCGTGCTTGACCATTGTCCTGCAAGATGATGGTCAGGTTTTGCAGGAAGTGTCATCACTTCTGTCGCTATGCTGTTCATCTTTGGAACGCAATCTACGACCAACTTCATATACGAGAGTTAGCCCTGCAGCCAAGCGACTAGCGCGAGGTTTGGTGTTCTCGTAAAGATAAGTTATTTTAGATTATAAAACACATAGATTAGTACTGATTACGTGGTAAATAAGTGTATTAGTGTGCCGTTTAAGTGTACCATTAAAGGTTTCATTTCTCATTACGTAATATAGCAGAAAACGCGAAAAGACCGTACAGTCGTATTTTCTGTTTACGTTCTGCTGCAGCAAATCTATAGAATTTCGTTTAGTTGTTCCTTGCTCTCTCCAGCAATTTAACTTAGCGTACCTCTTCATTATTTAACTAGCATTTCCGGAAAGTAGCGTAAAGTTTAACTTGTTGTTTCAGAAACTTTGCACTTTTGTTTTTGTTTACACACAGTTGCGTATAGGCCAAATTTGTGTAACCATATTTTCGTGTTTATCTGTAATTTAACTGACTTATTCTTAATAAATTATTACGTTTATCATGAGTGAAAAGTGCTTGACTTGCCGTAGAATTGTTAGGTCGGGGCTTTGGTGTGATGGGTGCTGTAGTTTTTTCCATGTGGGTGACTGTAGTGGCGTGGGAATAGGGGAAGTAAATGAGACTCATCAGTGGTTTTGTAGGATTTGTAGTAGAGATAGGAAGATACTGGAACAGGAGGGGAAAATTGCTGCCCTTCAGGCTGAGTTAGACAAGGCCAGGGGAGATCTTGACAGGTTAAGGAGGGAGAAGGGTAAAGAGAGGTGGGAAGTGGCAACAGGCAACAGGAGGAACAGGCCTAGAACTTTGTCTGACAGCTTTATGGTGAATGTGGAAAATAGATTTGACCTGTTGCTTCAGTTAGAAGCTGGTGAGCCTCAAGCAGTTACAGGTGTAGACAGGGCACAACAAACTTTCAGCAGCAAATTGAAAAGTAAGAATGTAGGGAAATCAGTAAAGAGAAAGAAAGTGTTGTTGTTAGGTAGTTCCCATGGAAGAGGTGTTGGCCAACTCTTGCAGGATGAACTAGGATCAGAATACCAGGTCACCAATTTTTTTAAACCTAGTGCTGGTCTGGAGCAGGTGACAGAGGATTTAGGATCACTTTGCAAAGATTTCACTAAGGAAGACACCGTGGTTATAGTGGGTGGGGCAGGTAACAGTATTGACAGAGATCCTGGGTACAGCATAGAGTGTGACCTGGCGAAGATTGCATCAGCATCGAGGCATACCAGTGTTGAGTTTGTATCTGTTCTTGGGCGCCATGACCGACCTCATTTGAACTCTTCTGTCAAGAGAGTTAATTTGGAGCTGGAACGGCTGCTCATGTCGGGTGCGGGGTCACACATTGGTGTGGTTCATGTTGATTCTGTCAGTAGGTGGGATTATACTAGGCATGGCCTTCACCTCAACAGGAAGGGGAAGGGTAAATTGGCTGGGGAAATAGCAGGAAAGTTAAAGGGGGGAGGCACTGTCATGAGTGGTAAAATACCAGTGGTTATAGGATTCAGAAAAGACCCTTTTTTAGGGTAGGGAGGACAGAAAGAAAACAAATTTTAAGAGAGGTTAGAACTGAGACAAACCTTCAGTTTGAGAAAGAAATCAAAAAACATAATTCCAGCTTATTACATCAACATAAACAGCCATTGGTTAAGAATTTTCAACTGTCAGCAGATATTTTAACTCCATCCAATTTTAAGTCAGTCAATGTGAAATGTCAGCTATCTTTATTGCATCAAAATATTCGAGGACTGAGAAATAAAATTAATGAATTAACTATCTGCATAGATGAATTAGAGTCTTCAAACCCAGCTGACATAATCTGCCTCTCTGAACATCATGTGACCACTGGTATAGAACTTTTAAGTGTTACAGGGTTTAGGTTAGCATCTCACTATTGTAGATCAGAAATGGAGAAAGGAGGAGTTGCCACATTCATCAGGAACTGTCATAAATTTAAGAACATAGACATTCATAAATTTTGCCTAGAAAAGCATATGGAAGCATGTGCAACAGAATTAGATTTTCACAAAAAATCTTTCATAATATTAAGTGTATATCGAGCACCTGCAGGTAACTTTAATCTGTTTGTAAACCACCTTGAAGCTGTACTGGCCCATTTAACAACCAAAAACAAAGAAATAGTGGTTGCTGGTGATTTCAATGTAGATTTCCTTAAAGACTCTCCCAATAAGAACCTATTTGAGTTAGTAACACTATCATTCAACTTAATTCCCACAGTAAAGTTCCCCACTAGGATAACCACTTGCTCACAAACAGCCATTGATAATATCTTTATAGAAAAGTCAAATGAACAAAATTATATTACAAAACCAATAGTCAATGGCCTCTCAGACCATGACATGCAGTTCCTTCTGTTAAATGTTAATACTGAACAGGATATAAAATCTGTTAAATCTGAGCTCAAGAGGGTAATCAGTAAGCCAAAAATTGATTATTTTAGGACACTCCTCAGAGACATTCACTGGACTGATGTTTACAGTGCTCATGGCATGAATGAAAAATATAACATTTTTGCTAATAAAGTGCTTACCTTATTTGAACACTGCTTTCCCCCAAAACTTACCAAGGTTAGAGCAAAGTCTACAAAGAAGCCATGGATTACTCGAGGAATAGGGGTATCTTGTAAAACAAAAAGAAAACTGTATCTGTCAATCCGAAACATTTCCAATGTTGATGCTATAGCACATTATAAGAAATACTGCAAAATATTAAAGACTGTAATACGGATGTCAAAGCAAATATATTACAAGGAAAAGATAGTCATATCAGATAACAAAATAGAGACAATATGGGATATAGTGAAGGAGGAGACCGGTAGAACCAGACATGAAGAGGAACAAATAGCATTAAGAGTAAATGATGCATTGGTGACAGATGTGTATAGTGTTGCAGAACTTTTTAACAAACATTTTATAACTGTTACTGAAAAGATGGGGTTGTCAGGTTCGGTAGATGCTGCTATGGATTACCTTAGACCAGACATTTCAAGTAACTTCCATAATATGAATTTGACCCTCACTACCCCAACAGAAATAATGTCCATCATAAAATCTTTAAAATCAAAAACATCTAGTGGGTATGATGAAATATCAACAAAGTTAATTAAAGAATGTGATTCTGAGCTAAGAAACATATTAAGCTATCTGTGTAACCAGTCGTTTATCAGTGGAATATTTCCCGAATGGCTGAAATATGCTGAAGTTAAGCCACTGTTTAAGAAGAGAGATAAAGAAATAGCATCAAATTTCCGTCCAATTTCACTGTTGCCAGCATTCTCAAAAATTTTCGAAAAAGTAATGTACAGTCGTCTTTATAACCATCTTATCTCAAATAACATACTGTCAAAGTCACAGTTTGGATTTCTAAAAGGTTCTGATATTGAGAAGGCTATCTACACTTACAGTGAAAATGTACTTAATTCATTAGACAAAAAATTGCAGGCAACTGGTATATTTTGTGATCTGTCAAAGGCATTTGACTGTGTAAATCACAATATCCTTTTAAGTAAACTAGAATATTATAGTGTAACAGGAAATGCTGCAAAATGGTTCAAATCTTATATCTCTGGCAGGAAACAAAGGGTGTTATTAGGAAAGAGACATGTATCAAGCTATCAGGCATCATCCAACTGGGAACTAATTACATGTGGGGTCCCACAAGGTTCCATTTTGGGGCCTTTACTTTTTCTTGTGTATATCAATGACCTTTCATCAGTAACATTACCAGATGCCAAGTTTGTTTTGTTTGCTGATGATACAAACATTGCAATAAATAGCAAATCAAGTGTAGTCTTAGAAAGATCAGCCAATAAAATATTTGTAGACATTAATCACTGGTTCCTAGCCAATTCTTTGTCACTAAACTTTGAAAAAACACACTACATGCAGTTCAGAACTTGTAAGGGGTGTCCCAAGAGTATATGTCTAACATATGATGACAAGAAGATAGAAGAAGTGGACGGTGTTAAATTCTTGGGATTACAGCTTGATAATAAATTCAACTGGGAGGAGCACACCACAGAACTGCTGAAGCGTCTTAACAAATCTCTGTTTGCAATGCGAATTTTGTCAGACATAGGGGATATAAAAATGAAAAAGCTGGCATACTATGCTTACTTTCATTCCATAATGTCATATGGGATTATTTTCTGGGGTAATTCATCAAGCCAAGCTATAGTTTTCCGGGCACAAAAACGTGCAGTAAGAATTATATGTGGTGTGAACTCAAGAACATCCTGCAGAAGCCTGTTTAGGGAACTAGGGATACTAACTACAGCTTCCCAATATATTTATTCCTTAATGAAATTTGTCATTAAAAATATATCACTTTTTCAAACCAACAGCTCAATTCATGGAATCAATACTAGAAATAAGAATAATCTTCACAAGGATTTAAAGTCACTTAGTCTTGTACAAAAAGGTGTGCATTATTCAGGAACACACATTTTCAATAACTTGCCAGCAGCCATAAAAAGCTTAACAACCAATGAAATTCAGTTTAAGAGAAGCCTAAAGGATTTATTGGTGGCCAACTCCTTCTACTCCATTGATGAATTTCTGAGGAAAACCAACTGATTTGTATATAAGTACAACATAACTTCTGCACAATTTCAGTGCAGTAATGTGTTCACTGAAAATTTGTGTGTGTGTGTGTGTGTGTGTGTGTGTGTGTGTGTGTGTGTGTGTGTGTGTAAGTATAATCTAACTTCTGCACCATTTCAGTGCAGCAATGTGTTTATTGTAAATAAGTATTACAGTAGTTGTATTACATGTTTCTTACCTTATAAATAAATATAAAACTTTTTTATTTTAAATTCAGTGCAATAGTATTTGTAAAATGACTCTTAGTGTTCATTAAAAAATGACGATCATTCCACTTGGGACCTGTGGAATGGTACATTAGCTTATTTGTTTTAGTTTAAATATTTGTCATGTATTGTTGTTTTTCTGACATGTTCCACATCCTGGAGGACCTCCTCACTACGGATCAATTGGAATGAAAGTAAATCTAATCTAATCTAAAGGAACTGGGCGTTGAGGGGTGGGCGATTTCCGGTAGACTGTAGCGAGTAGCCATTAGGTCCTGCCATCCATACGCTAAAAGGTGCTTGATACTTTGATACGAAGAGTGTAAGGTAGAGGGAGTATTGAAGCGTTGAGCGGTGCCTGTGGCAGGCCGTGCAATGGGAGAAGCGGACGCCAGTGAGGCAGTCCGTGTCCGTGTCCGCGTCTGCATTGCGCAACCCGCGCTGCCCTTGGACGCGACCGGCGTTGCAGAAGAGCAGACAAGAGCAGCCGGGCTGTCGCCTGGGAAAGCTGGCGCGTCTGCGCGCTGTCTCGGGTTGCCTTTTACTGACTGCAGCAGCAGCAGCAGCAGCGCCGTATCCACACACCGCCAGCCACATAGTGTCGTTTCCCCGCTGATTGACTCGATACGTACAGGAAAATACAGTGTTTCATGTACCGAACTAACACCGTTTTCTGAACATTAAAAGACAATGTGCGTAATTGAGTTAGCTGGTACGAGAGACAGACACGGGAATCTACAACAAAGTGAGTCTATTCTAAGTAAATGATGTCGCGGACACTTTTGGTTATATTTTGCTCTTGCTTTGCTTCTCTCTTCTCTCGAATCTTTTTTTTTAATTTTTTTTTTTTTTTTTTTGCGAAATAGAAAAAGGAGGACGTCCCAGAATGAATAAACATCTTCCATTCGAAAATACGTAGGGTGCTTTAAAAAAGTGTCACACATTCCTACAGGAGGCAGCTTTGATCAAAACTAGAAGAAAAATACGTGTAATGATACAACCGGGAACTAATACCTGTCCAGATATGGGTCCTCTCACTCCCGTATATCTGTTACGTACAGGGTGGCGCACGAAATGTTACCATTTTGCTTTTAAATATAAACTTTATTGTCAATACAATCTGAAAGGAACATATACTACAATGAAGAGCCGTCCATGGAGTTTCGTTCTAACTTAGCAGCTGCTCAATGTGTCCACAATTTCGTTCCCTAACTTCCTTCAAACGAACACTGAAGTTAGTGATTACGCTACGGCACATGTATTCCGTAATTTCACTGCAAGCTTGAAGAATAAGTCTTGTGAGCTCCAATAAATTCCACAGCATCTTGCTACTGCTTTGCTCTTCAACACGCAGTGGTTCATGCAAGATGGAGCAAGGCCACATACTGCAAACGCTGTGTTGGAGTTTCTACACGAGCATTTCGACAAGCGGATCATTTCACTCAGGTTTCCAGGTCGCTTCAATGACGCACAAAATTGGCCCCCCAATAGGCCAGACGTCAATCCATGTGACTTTTTTCCTTGAGGGTACCTAAAGAAAAAAATTTTCCCGAAACGTCCACGTGATTTATTGGAGCTCACAAGACTTATTCTTCAAGCTTGCAGTGAAATTACGGAAGACATGTGCCGTAGGGTAATCACTAACTTCAGTGTTCGTTTGAAGGAAGTTAGGAAATGAAATGGTGGACATATTGAGCATGTGCTGAGTTGGAACAAATCTCCATGGACGGCTCTTCATTGTATTATATGTTCCTTTCAGATTGGATTGACAATAAAGTTCATATTCAAAAACAAAATGGTAACACATTTCGTGCGCCACCCTGTAGAACAACACGCTGTACGCGTTACTGCATATCGTTATAACACATTGCGACACATCCTTCCGTCCATCTTCGCAGCGAATCACGCACTGATTCGAAAAAACACCTGCCTCCATTCGGATTGCTCCATATGCATTGGCCACACGCTGCTGTAACGTCTGCACATTGTCCATGGATTGGGCACACACTAGTGCCTTAATGGGTTCAGGCCCGGTGAGAGGGGAAGAAAAGCTACAAGACCACCTCGACTGATGCATCTCCCATGAAAGGATACGGTAAGGACTGGCGCACGATCCGTAGAAAATGGTGTTGCAGCGGAAACGTATGGGTATCGCCGCTTATATGTCAGTCGTGCAGTGAGCCGACTTTACTATCGCACTCACGCACTCTCTTCAGGATTTAGGCTATGGTAGCGCTGTGGCAGCGGGAATTGGTAAGTACGCTTGAAGAAAACTTATTTTATTCAGCCAAATAGGCAAATGAACAAGCGTCAAAAATGAAATGAGATCGCATTGTTCATTAACCGCCGATCGCGGAGATTGGACACTCCATGGTGACGAGTGCGTACTCCGTTCGCGTGAGCGCGGGAGGACAGTGGACGTGCCCGGAACGAAACTAACCTCTTTCTCGCGATCTGTCCCGCTTCCTCCCCCTCCCTCCCTCCCCTCCCCCCCCACGTGTGAGTTTACACATTCGTTTTTTAGTGCATGTTTGTCTACAGATTTTCCGTTATTCTGTCTTTATTCCTCATTTGAAATGACCGGTTTCGGTTTTATGCCTGTCGCCGGCTTTAAACGTATAATTTTTCCAGCACATCGAGGGTAGATTTAAGTCACCACCGACAATAATTGTACGAGTGGCGTGAAATTTGACTAAAGTTTTCTTTGAACTGTTCAGCAACTACACCGTCTGAGTCGGTGTGAGGGGGGGGGGGGGGGGGGGTCGGTAAAACGATCCAATTAATAGTTTAGTCCGATTGTCAAGTATAACCTCTACCCGAAGTATTTCGCAGGAACTATCTAATTCAGTTTCATTATTAGGCAAACTACTTCGGAGAGCAATAAATACTCCACCACTAACTGTAATCTATCCCTTCTGAACACTGTTAGGTTGTCTGAACAAATTTCGTATGAACTTATTTCCGGCTTTAGGCTGCTTTCCGTACGTTTAACTATTTGAGTTTCAGTGTTTTCTATTTCCCAGCACAGTTACAGTAGTTTACAACTACAATACCGATCGTTTCTACAACTACCTTACTGTGTTTCACCTGCCCCCTTTTAGACGGATGCCCTTTCTGTGGTTTCCTGAGACCCTCTAACCTAAAAAACCGCCCAGTCCCTTCCACACAGCCCCTGCTACCCGTGTAGCCGCTTCCTGTGTGTAATGGACTCCTGACCTATTAAATCAGAACCCGGAAACTCACCACTCGATGGCGCAAGTCAAGGAATCTGAAGCCTACACGGTCACAGAATCACCTGAGGTTCTGATTCAGACCCTCCACTCGGCTCTGCACCAAAGGATCACAGTCGGTTCTGTCGACGATGCTGCAGATGGTGAGCACCGCCTTAGTCTCACAAGCAGGACTGGCAGTCTTTATTATTTCCGCTAGCGCCCGAAACCAGAGAGAATCTCCTCCGATTCAAAGCGACACACGTCATTGGTACCGACATGGGCCACCATCAGCAGTTGGCTGCACCCCATACTCTTCATAGCATCCGGAAGCACCCTTTCCACATTCGAAATGACTCCCTCCTCTTCTCCCCCCCCCCCCTCCCCCGCAATATGCACACGGAGTGCACACTGGCTTCCTTCCCCTCGTTGGAAGCCATGTTCCTAACGGGCCCCATTACGAATCTAACGTTGGAGCTCCCAACTACCAGCAAACCCACCCTCTGTGAACGCCCAGACCTCTGGAACAGAGACTTCGTCACCCACAGGTAACGCCCGAAATCTGTTCGTTAAATGAACTGGGGATGCCCTACGGTCGGCCCCTCGGAAAGTCTTTCGCTGTCTGCCAGACCTTGGAACGATCTCCCACTCGACCACAGGTGAAGGGTCAACCTCAGTGCAGGCAGTAACCGGGGCGGCCACAGCAGTGGACCGATCGAGGGTCACATGGGTCGTGCTCGACGTCCCTCGCATCCCCGCGTCCGAACCCCCACAGTGATGCCCCTTGGCACCAGTCTTAAGTGTGTGATAGAAGCCAACACTGCCTGGAGCTGTGTCGTTCATTAGATGTACCAGAAGGTACATAATTGTATTGGTTACAAGAGTAACCAGTCAACGTTATCAGCAAAATTTACATGCTACATCACAATATGAAGTAATTGTTTGGTAGCGGGCGTGGCAACAACCAAAAGCTGGCATCTGGTATATTTGTCATATACAAATGAATAATGCGGATCCTACCAAACCATTTTTCATCCTGCGATGTAGCAGGTTAGTTTTACCGATAAGTTGAGGTCAGTTGTAAGAGCAACCCGTCCAATTCAGTACTTCGTCGTAGAAAAGATGTTTGATCGTTTGGTGTAATAATGACGTATTTCATAGAGTATTCGCTGATTAGTTACTTTAGCTTGTCTACAAATCTCATGATAGTTCTTGTTGAGTCGACATCAGCCATCATTAAATAAAATTGCAGAATCAAGACTGTCAGTAAAAGAATCCGTTTTACAGCCCGTGATTTCGGATTTTCTCCGAGGACATTATCAATTTTTGCCAAGTTTATATTCACATTTGCGTTTATTGCCGCGGGTTGACATTTGTGTCTATACTGTGTGCACCTTTACGTTTGTGTTTATTAGTGAGTATTCGTGCGTGCTCGTAAGTGTGCGTTTCCATTTGTGATTGTGTTTACGCGCGTGACTGGCTTTGTGATTTGCTGCCATAAGTCACAGTTCATAGTAATTGAAGGAAAATCGTCGACTGAAACAGGTGGTTTCTGGCGTTCCCGAAGCTACTGTTATAGATCCTTTGCTGATCCGTATCTATTCAAACGATGTAGGAGACAATCTGAGCAGCCGTGTTAAGTTGTTTGCAGATCATGCCATCGTTTATCGTCTATTGAAGTCATCAGAAGATCAAAACCAATTGTAAAGCGATTTAGAAGATATCAGTACCGTGAGAAAATTGGCGTTTGACCTTAAATAACGAGAAGTGTGAGGTCGTCCACATGAGTGCTAAAAGGAATTCGTTAACTTCGATTAGACAATAAATCAGTCAAATCTAAAGGCCGTAACTTCAAGTAAATAGCTAGGAATTACAATTATGAACAACTTGAATGGGGAAGACCACATAAAAAATGTTGGGGTGGGTGGGGGGGGGGGGAGGCAAACCAAAGACAGCGTTTTGTTGGCAGAACACTTAGAAAGTGTAACAGATCTGCTAGAGAGACTGCCTATACTACGCTTGTCCGTCCTCTTTTCGAGTTCTGCTGGGATCCTCAGCAAATAGGATTAACGGGGTGTATCGACAAAATCCAAAAAAGAGCAGCACGTTTTGTATTATATAGAAATAGGGAGAAGGCCTCAGTGACATGATTTGGGGTGGACAGCATTAAAACAAAGGCGTTTTTCGTTACGGCGGTATCTTCTCACGAGATTTCAATAACCAACTTTCTCTTCCGAATGCGAAAATGTTTTGTTGACGCCGATCTACATAGGGAGAAACAATCATCATAATAAAATAAGGGAAATCAGAGCTCGCACGGAATGATTTAGGTGTTCATTTTTTCCGCGCGCTATTCGAGATTGGAATAATATAAATTGATTGTAAAGGTGGTTCGAGGAATCCTCTGCCAAGCACATAAGTGTGATATTCAGGGTATCCATGTAGACGGTTGTATGTGTGTGCGCGCGCATGTGCACTATGGCAGCAAAGAAATATCGGCAAACCGTCGTAGCTGTATCTCAGCCAGTCACACAAGAGAGCAAGAATGCGCTGGCGGCAGAAGAGTGTTCCGCGAAGGCGGAAGACGAGCCACGGCGGACGTGGGAGAGCGGAAGCGCAGCCAGGGAAGTGTTGGGGGGGGGGGGGGGGGGGGAGACAGCGAGGCCGCGCAGACTTCCCGGGACGTTATCTGCTGCGCTCGCCGCCAGATAAGGCGTGCCAGCCAGCCAGGCCCCTATCTGGCCACACAGCAGCAGCTTCTCCTGTCTCCTGGAAACTGGGCCGGCCACACAGCAGCCGCACGTCTCCCCGCCTCAGCTGCTGGAACAGTGTTTCCGTTCCCTTTACTTCGACGAAAACACGAGTTACAAATTCTATACGACTCGAAAGTTCGAAGCACCACAACGAAGTCCGGCAGCATACCCCGAACTCCGTAGTACTACTATGATAAATCTATCCAAACATACGAGAACAACTACTTAGCCGATTGAGCCGTGCGTCGCTCGTGTTCGTGCCATCTCTTATTTAACATCCTGCTTTTGCCGTACTGCCACCTCGTTACGTTAGTTTCAATTACTTGCGTCACTGAGTTGCTGCTTTGCCTGCCCTTCAGCAGTAGCAGCAGCGCTTATCGATATAAGCCCTGCCGTATTACGTTTGCTGGACTGCTATTACTTCCCGGTTGTCATGTGTCGAGCAGTCAGTTGGAACGCGCCAGTTAGCCGATGGTTTGAATTTGTGTGCTTTTAGTTGGGTTTTAAATAATGGGCCTACAACCGTTTTAAAATTTAAAGTTCCTTACTTACTTGTTTGGGCCTTCAGCCTCCTTTTTTAAAAATTATTTGACGATAAAACTTTGGGCCTTCTGCCTTTGAAAATTTGTTGTAGTTATGTTTTTAAATCGTGGGCCTTCAGCCGTTTTAAAAATTAAAGAGGTTGTGGCCTTAAGCCACAAGATTGTGACATTCAGTCGATAGTTAAGCTCGGAAATTTGCGCTGTAATGTTTCGTCCGCAGGTTCGAATCCAGCATGGATGTTGGTGATATCCTTAGGTTGGTTACGTTTAAGTAGTTCTAAGTTCTAGGGGACTGATGACCTCAGATGTTAAGTCCCATAGTGCTCAGAGCCATTTGAACCATTTTTTTTAATGTTTCGGCAATTAAATAAAGTTGTGTGTTCGAGTGTAACTGACAGCCGCTCATTTTTGGCCCCTTTCCACAATTCCAACTACCTGTTCTGTCCTCCGGATTTAACCGGGCGTTTCATCGATATCGCTATAAAATACTTTATTGTAGATAACCTGCGTCGGTAAAAGCAGATCTTCATAAAAGTTACTACAAACACCTTGTGCCAGTCACAAACAGAATCTTTCCATTGAATTTCCATTTATTAAAACATGATATTAGTAATGCGTTGCACATCAAAATTAAAGTTAGTATTTATTTCACATTTCGCCGCTTCTAGCTCAACATTAGTAAATTAACCATACAAACATCACGCAAGTTCAAAATCGCAGTGCCAACCGTCAGTAAGAGGCCAGCCAGTGCATATGCTGCAGACACCCATTCATAGTCAAACGGGACTGCCGACTCGCTCGCAGACCCGCCCGCCTGTGTATGGACACCAAGGACTGCTGGGTTAATCCTTGCTGCCTCCACCGACAGAGTGTGGGCTGCCAGGTAGCGGATGGCGGAAGCACGTATAGATCCAGCGGTCGAACCGACAGACCTCACCGCGGGCCCTTCGCCCACGCTGATGGGAACGGATCGGGGCAGACCTACTCGACGGATGGGTCGGCGGATTTGAGCGCCCGTGGATCTACATCCATACTCCGCAAGCCACCATGTGGCGGAGGGTACCTTGAGTACCTCTATCGGTTCTCCCTTCTATTCCAGTCTCGTATTGTTCGTGGAAAGAAAGACTGTCGGTATGCCTCTGTGTGAGCTCTAATATCTCTGATTTTATCCTCATTCTCTCTTCGCGAGATAAACGTAGGCGGGAGCAATACGCTGCTTGATTCCTCGGTGAAGGTATGTTCTCGAAACTTCAACAAAAGCGTGTCTCCTGCAGTCTTCCACTGGAGCTTACCTATCATCTCCGTAACGCTTTCGCTATTACTGAATGATCCTGTAACGAAGCGCGCTGCTCTCCATTGGATCTTCTCTATCTCTTCTGTCAACCCTATCTGGTACGGATCCCACACTGCTGAGCAGTATTCAAGCAGTGGGCGAAAACAAGCGTACTGTAACCTACTTCCTTTGTTTTCGGATTGCATTTCCTTACGATTCTCCAATGAATCTCAGTCTGGCATCTGCTTTACCGACGATCAACTTTATATGATCATTCCATTTTAAATCACTCCTAATGCCAACTCCCAGATAATTTATGGAATTAACTGCTTCCAGTTGCTGACCTGTTGTATTGTAGCTAAATGATAAGGGATCTTTCTTTCTATGTATTCGCAGCACATTACACTTGTCTACATTGAGATTCAGTTGCCATTCCCTGCACCATGCGTCAATTCGCTGCAGATCCTCCTGCATTTCAGTACAATTTTCCATTTACGACCTCTCAATATACCACAGCATCATCCGCAAAAAGCCTCAGTGAACTTCCGATGTCATCCAAGAGGTCATTTATGTATAATGTGAATAGCAACAGTCCTAAGACACTCCCCTGCGGCACACCTGAAATCACTCTTACTTCGGAAGACTTCTCTCCATTGAGAATGACATGCTGCGTTCTGTTATCTAGGAACTCTTCAATCCAGTCACACAATTGGTCTGATAGTCCATATGCTCTTACTTTGTTCATTAAACGACTGTGGCGAAGTCAAGAAACACGGTATCTACCTGGGAACCCGTGTCTATGGCCCTCTGAGCAGAGTGGATGGTGGTCTTCACTATGTGAGTCACTTGTTACAGCATTATCCTAACTCACGAATACACCAATGGGTGATCACAACCATGATACTAACAATCTCCATACATTCATTCGTAAAGTCTTCAAGCCTGCAAAATCTGCCATTTTAAGATCTACTTTTGCTACTACTGCGGCGTCTGGACAAGTCTTCAACAAAGTTCTGAAATTACATGCCTGACACAACTTTACTGTTACAGAAATTTAGCCTTGCAACTGGCACGACACCTTGCTGATATGAGCTTCACCACTGACAGCAAATGCCGTGAAACCTACTCTATAAACGCTCCAGTGCAATGTCTTATTGATCCTCTGCAAAAACCCAAAGGCTTTGAATTCCTAGAACACAAGTAGATGAATATAAATCTCATCTGAGCAGGACACGGACTGTGTGCATACAGTCCCCACAGTCTGGCCCGAGCTGTGATTGTGGAGCACCGAACCAGACTACCCAATACACTGTCGAGGAGTGTAACTTGAGAGACTACCTCGGTGATACAAACGACTTTTTGATGGCAACATCAACAAGCCTTGACTGGATAAGGAGAATGGACTTGAGAATATATCAACTGTTGGTTAGTTTAATTATTACTACTGATGTCTTCTTTCTTGCATTTTTATTGTGTTTCATGTAGCGCTATACGCAAAAATAAACGTCCGCAGACATAGTTCTCCAGTGTTTCGTGGGGTATAAATTCTTCCACGAATGGAAGAGGATGCACTGTAGGCGGCGTCCGCTTCGAAATGTATTACACTATGTTCACATCGGTTCCCAAATACAGTTAATTCCGTTAAACAATTTACCAACACTGCGGCTGTTTGTTTATGCATATACTCTAGTACTAATTCTCGAAGTACGGTTTTGGTTCCCTGTTTTCAGCTTCTACAAATGGTGTTTTTGCAATAAAAACAATGTCATATTCCCACTTCCTTTTAAAATGTTGGTCCATTTGGACGAACCGACGTGAAGGAAAGAATCTACAACTGATGTGATAACACAACCTTTGAGGGGAACGAAAGGCTTTCAGCCTAGGTTCCAGGTAGTCTGGGACCATTACCAGTTCTGATTGATTAAGGCAACAGAAGTTGTAAAGAAGACTGATGCGTTTCGTTACAGGTTCCCTTAGTAAGCTCGAGACCTGTAGGGAAATACTCATTGTATTTTGTATTGGCAGACGCCACGACGGCCAGTCAGAGCTTTAATTATGAACTCTAAAAAGGATGTTTCATAATTAATTTTTAGTTGGTTTGTAGGTACAGTCCTGATACAAAGTGAAATCCCCGAGATACGTTACTATAGTACACCGCTACTGGAGATTGTCTTCGACATTTTGTTTTCCCAATGTTGATGGTGTGCCACTATACAGCTTCACGAGGATGTTTACCAGGAACAAAACAATTATGAAATTGTGTTTTTCGATGTGATAATTAAAACTTTACGACTATTCGTCGTTAAAGAGAGATCTTGTGCACCACGGAGAGGCTTACTTTTAAAATCCAAAAGGGTACGTTGCAAAACTGAGGGACACCAGGAGGAATCTGCAAAGAAAATTACCGTTTAGGGAGAAGAAATACAAACTTTGAGATTGGCTGACGACACTGCAATTCTGCCGGACACAACAAAGTGGCCTGAAGAGCAATTAAATGGAAGGAATTCGTCTCGAAACAATTTCATAAATGAACAACAACAAAAGTAAAATAAGGGTAATGGTATGTAGTCCAGTTAAATCATGCGATGCCGAGGAAATTAGATTAGGAAATGACACACAAAGTAGTAGATAAGGTTTGCTATTTGAGTTTCAGAATATTTCTTGATGACCGAAATAGTGCCGATATGAAATGTAGACTGGCATTTCCGAAAACGAAAAATTTGTTAACATCGAATGCAAATTCAGGTGTTAGGAAGATATTTCTGAAGGCATCTGTCTGCAGTGAAGCCTCGTGAAGAAGTCAAATCTGGCCGATAAACAGTTCAGTTAAGGAGAGAATAAAGTTTTTGAAATAAGTTACCGAAAGTTACTGAAAAATTATATGGGGAGATCGGTTAAAAAAGAAGAGGTATTGTATCGTTCTTTTTTGTGGGGGGTGGGGGGTGGAAGAAAGTTGACACCTTGGTTATAAGAATTGTTCAGTTAGTAGGAGACATTCTGTGGCATCAAGAGTTGTCAAATTTGTAATGGAAGTATGTATTTTGTTTCGGGGGAGGGAGGTAGAAATTGTGAAGGCTGGAGTAAAGTAAGCAGATTTAAATGGACGTAGGCTGCATTAGTTATGTAGGGATCGGACAGGCTAGCGTGTACAGTCGCAACGAACTGGTCACCACCACCACCACCACCACCACCACCACCACCAACAACACCCCCCAGGGGGTCCACAACTCTTTCGTGGATACGTGCGTGGCGAGCACGGGGCCCCGAGCCATTGCAGCCTTCTTTCTCTCCCGGGCTGCATTTCCTTTCCCTTCCCCTCCTTTCCCCTCCATACCCCCTTCCCCTCGCCCTCTCCTCTCCCTCTATTGGTGTCCTTGCTTATGTTGGCCCCCGCTATCCTCCTGGTTCTGTTGGTTTTACACTCTGGCTTTGTTGCGTAATCATCTCCTCCTTTTGGCATTCCTTGGTCCCCCTCTGGGGTTTGACCTCCATTCCAAAATTTCTCTTTCCGTAGTGTGAGCCATTTGGGGAAGAGCACCTTACCTAGTGTCTCCGACGTGTGCCCTCCTAGTATATTCCACCTTTTCTTCTACGTCGTTGTCTGATGCTAGGGTGCATAGCCAGCACGGTAGCCAGCCCGTGTGGTGGGGTCGCTATGTACCCTTTTGGTTGAGCCCCCTGAACACACAGGGATCACACTTCTGATACCTGAGCTGTGACCTCCTCATGCATGCCTTGGAGTGGTTGCTCGTCATCCTGGAGCATCGGAACTCCCGGCAATGGCCGCCGTGCCAGACGGCCCTTGCTGTGGCTGGGTGGCGCCCGTGAGGAGAGCCCCTGATCGGAGTGGGTGGTATCAGGGCGGACGCTATGCAGATGAAACGCATAAGGGTCCAAACCTCTGGCCGCTCTTCTGCGGCCGTCTCTCTGCGTGGTACTGATTCCTCAAGTGCTGCTTCTCTTGCCCCTTCGGCCTTCCCTTCCGTGGCTACCCCCTGGGAGGAGGGTCAGGCCCGTCGTCTAGGGGCAAAACCTTTCCCCCGTTATCTAGTTCGCACCAGGACTGATGGAGATACTTTCACCGGTGTCAAACCTTTATTCTTTGTGGAACACATTGAAGAAAAGTTCGGCGAAGTGGACTCCCTGAGCAAGATGCGGTCGGGTTCATTACTGATAAAAACTGCTTCGGCTGCCCAATCTGCGGCCCTTCGTGCCTGTACCCATCTTGGCACAATTCCCGTGTCCATTACCCCTCACCAGTCTCTAAATATGGTACAAGGTGTAATTTTTCACAGAGACCTCATCCTTCAAATTGATGAGGAACTTCGGGACAATCTCGGACGGCGGGGTGTTCACTTTGTTCAGCGTGTTCAGAAGGGTCCTAAAGATAATCGTATTGATACTGGTGCCTTTATCCTGGCCTTTGAAGGGGATACCCTTCCTGAGAAAGTTAAGATTATGGTCTATCGCTGTGATGTGAAGCCGTACATCCCACCTCCTATGCGGTGTTTTAAGTGCTTGCGTTTTGGCCACATGTCTTCTCGCTGTACCCAGGACCCTCTCTGTGGTGACTGTGGACGTCCACTCCATGAGGGGAGTCCCTGTGTTCCCCCTCCTGTATGTGTAAATTGTCATGGTAGTCATTCTCCACGTTCAGCAGATTGCCCAGTCTATAAGAAAGAAAAAAAGATACAGGAGTATAAGTCTCTTGATCGTTTAAGCTACACAGAGGCCCGTAAGAAATACGCACGATTGCACCCTGTGTCCATGACATCTAGTTACGCCTTGGTTACATCTTCATCCCTTCCTCCCCCTTCCTTACCCCCGTCCCGGACCCCTCTCCTTCCCCCCTCCCCTGCGGCTCCCACACCTTCTCATCTGGGCGCCGCTCCCCCTCCCCAGCCGGAGAAGTGTCCCACTCCTTCGGCGTCTGCCGGTCAAGGGCGCCTCTCCCGGGATGCCCCTTCCCGGCACCTTCCAGGTCAAAGGTCTGCTGCAGCGCGGCGACCGCGAGAGCCGCGGTCTATCGGCCCCCAGGTCGCCCGGTCTCTTTCTGTTCCTGATCTTGCTGCAGCTGGCTCCATTATGCCACACAGCCCTCCTCGATCTCAGCCTGAAAAGAAGAAGAAACATAAGTCCCGGGACAAAGAGCCTCTGGTGTCACCGGAGGTCCCTTCCCCGGCTTCACAACCGGATTCTGACCTGTCGTTTATGGATGTCGCCCCCTCCTTGTCGGTGACAGGTGGGGACCCGGCGGTATGACTGGATTTAGCGTGTTCAGCCCTCATTTAAACCATCGTTCTGTGGTTCTCCAATGGAATTGTAATGGCTACTATCGTCACCTTCCGGAATTGAAATCCCTTCTTTCGTCCTACTCAGCAGCTTGTGTGGTTCTCCAGGAATCTCATTTTACTGATGCTCACTCACCGACCCTCCGTGGGTTCCGTGTTTTCTGTCGAAATCGGGTCGGACCCTTGCGGGCTTCTGGTGGCGTTTGTACGTTGGTCCGTACAGACGTTGCTAGCACGTGGATTCCTCTCCAAACTACATTGGAAGCAGTTGCTGTTAGGGTCCACTTAGACTCTGCAGTCACAGTATGCAATCTTTATCTCCCTCCTGACAGGACTCTTACACCTGCTGCCTTAACCACCCTTCTTCAGCAACTTCCTCCTCCCTTCCTCCTCCTTGGGGATTTTAATGCTCATCATCCTTTGTGGGGCAGTGCCTTTCCATCTAGACGAGGTCTTCTTATCGACCAATTTATTGCAGACCACGACCTGTGCCTTCTTAATGATGGCTCCCCTACTCATTTCAGTGCTGGTCATGGTACCTTTTCTGCCATTGATCTTTCTCTTTCTTCTCCCTCTCTCCTCCCTTCATTACACTGGTCGCCACACGACGACCTTTGTGATAGTGACCATTTCCCGTTGATTATCACGCTCCCTTCCCGCTCCCCGATGGAGAGGTTACCTCGTTGGTCTTTCCACCGCGCCGATTGGCCTCTATATACTGCACAGGTCGAGTTTTCTCCCTCTTTGTCGGGTTGTATTGATGACGTCCTACGTGACGTGTCTGACGCGATTGTTCGCGCTGCTAACCTTGCTGTCCCGCGCTCATCTGGACAATTTCGTCGTCGGCAAGTCCCGTGGTGGAGTACGGCCATTGCCATTGCCATCCGTGATCGCCGTCGAGCTTTGCAACACTTTAAGAGGCACCCATCTGTAGCCAGCCTTTCTACCTTTAAGCGCCTTCGCGCTAAAGCCCGTTATTTAATCAAACAGAGCAAGCGGATATGTTGGGAACGATTCGTTTCTTCCCTTGGTTCCACTGTCCCTCTGTCACGGGTATGGGCTACACTTCGCTCTCTCCAAGGTTGCCATCGGCAGTCCACCCTCCCAGGCCTTCACCTCCCAGATGGCATTTGTACGGACCCATTAGTTCTCGCAGAACATCTTGCGACCCATTTTGCAGTGGCATCAGCGTCGGCCTCCTATCCAGCTGCTTTCCTTCATCAAAAACAGCAGGCTGAAGCTGTCACCTTATGTTTCACCACTTGTGAGTCAGAATCTTACAACGAACCTTTCACTGAATGGGAATTTCTTTCTGCTCTATCTGCTTCTCATGATACGGCTCCTGGCCCAGATTCCATTCATAACCAGCTGCTTCAACATCTCAGTGCTCCACAACGGCACCATCATCTTCGGGTGTTTAACCGTATCTGGCTCCAGGGTGACTTCCCTTCTCAGTGGAGGGATAGCATTGTGGTTCCTGTCCTTAAGCCTGGTCAGAACCCCCTATCTGTTGACAGCTATCGGCCAATTAGTTTGACCAATGTTGGTTGTAAGTTACTTGAACGGCTGGTAGCCCGTCGGCTCACTTGGGTCCTCGAATCTCGGGATCTATTGTCCCCTTACCAGTGTGGCTTTCGAGAGGGACGATCTCCAATCGATCATTTGCTTCGCTTGGAATCCGCAGTTCGGCAGGCTTTTTCCCAGCGCCGCCATTTGGTTGCAGTGTTTTTTTTCCTTCGCAAGGCCTATGACACGGCCTGGCGCCATCACATCTTACTAACCCTTCATCAGTGGGGTCTTCGGGGCCCACTCCCGATTTTTATCCGCCAGTTCCTGATCCATCGGTCATTCAGAGTTCGAGTTGGTACTGCTTTTAGTTCTCCACGGACCCAGGAGACGGGCATCCCACAGGGTTCTGTCTTGAGTGTCCTTCTTTTCCTCATTGCTATCGATGGACTTGTGGCCTCTGTCGGTCCCTTGGTCACCCCTGCCCTGTATGTGGATGATTTCTGCATTTGGGTTAGTTCCTCCTCGATGCCATCTGCAGAACGGCAGCTCCAGGTGGCTATACGGCGTGCCTCTGCATGGACCCTCTCCCACGGGTTTCAATTCTCTCCTTTAAAATCGCGGGTGGTCCACTTCTGTCGCCGTACTACGGTCCACCCTGATCCAGAGCTCTATCTCGCTGCACAAAGATTGCCTGTGGTTCCACAGTTTCGTTTCCTGGGTCTTTTCGACAAGAAGCTCACTTGGCTGCCCCATATCAGACTCCTGAAGGTAGGATGTTTCCGTAAACTCAATGTCCTTCGCTTCCTTGCCCACTCCTCCTGGGGTGCGGACCGTTCCCTCCTCCTCCGTCTTTATCGTGCTCTAGTTCTGTCACGTTTGGACTATGGTTGTCAAGTTTATGGTTCAGCTGCTCCTTCCACGCTGCACGTGCTGGATCCAGTCCACCATCGTGGTATCCGTTTGGCCACCGGTGCCTTCCCTACTAGCCCTGTTGATAGTCTCCTGGTTGAAGCTGGGATCCCCCCCCTTTCTGTTCGGCGGTCCCAGCTTCTGGTGTCTTATGCCCTTACTATCCGTTCTTCTCCCGCTCATCCTTCCTATTCTATCCTATTCCCAGACCATGGGCGTCGCCCGCCTGACTCCCGCCCTCGGGCGGGTTTACCGGCTAGGCTGCGCCTTGCGTCTCTTACCCGTGATTTTCGGCTTCCTTCTTTGTCCTGTCTTCCTCGCTCCCTCCCCTCCACCCCTCCTTGGTTAGTTCCTCGGCCTCGAATTCGGATGGATCTCCGCCGCGGTCCGAAAGATTCCATCCCCCCGGTGGTGTTCCGTTCCTTTTTCCGCCAAATTTTATGGGAGTTTCGGGATGCTGTTGTTTTTTACACTGATGGTTCTAAATCTGCTGATCATGTTGGGTATGCCTTCACGTCCTTTGTTGGAACGGAAAATCATCTACTGCCACCCTCATGTGGGGTGTTTACTGCGGAATTGATGGCAATTTCCCGGGCCCTTACCTTTATTAAACAATCCCAACACAACCGCGTTTTGTTATGTACGGACTCGATGAGTGGCCTTCTTGCTATTGACCGGTGTTTTTCGCGCCATCCCTTGGTCTCTGCCATCCATGACCATCTCGCTGATCTTCACCGTGCTGCTTGTTCCATTGACTTCCTATGGGTCCCGGGCCATGTGGGTATCCCGGGTAATGAGCTCGCTGATCGTTTGGCTGGGGGAGCAGTTACTTACCCCCCGTTTTCTGTAACCCCTCCTGCAGCGGATTTACGGCTTCACATCAAATCCCACTTTGCACAGTCATGGGCCAATTCTTGGGAGGCTACTCCACTGTCTAATAAACTTCGTGCCATTAAGGTGAATACAGGCCCATGGCGTTCTTCCTTTAGCCTCTCCCGCAAGGATTCGACCACACTGTGTCGTCTCCGCATTGGCCATACCAGGCTGACCCATGGTTTCCTTTTGCGTGATGAGCCACCCCCGCTATGTGGTTGTGGAGCCTTCCAGTCAGTGGCCCACATTTTGGTTGAATGCCCCCTTCTTTTGGCTCTGCGTGCTAAGTACAGACTCCCCCACACTTTACCTTTGATGTTGGCTGACGATTCCCGGATGGTCTCTCTGGTTCTAGGTTTCCTCCGGGAGAGTGGTTTTTATTCTCAGTTTTAAAGTTTTTAATCTCCTTCTGGTGTTGGGGCAGGGCGGTGAGTGTTTGGGTGTCTCCCACTGTAGGCAGTGTTCAGAGATTTCCGATTCACCTCCCTGACCGGAATCCTCTTTTCTTTCCCTTTTACTCTGTTTTCACCCCTTCTTTTTAAGGCTTGGTTAGTTTTTCTATTCCCATACGTACTTTCTGCATTATAGCAGTTGTACCTTTTAAGTCACAGGTGGTCTTGCCTATGCTGTTTCAGCATAGTGTTGGGTTCGTTCTCTTGCCAACTTCCCTCATTTGTTTTTACTAATGACAACGTGACTGCCCTTTTACGTTTCCCCTTTATCCGTTTTATTTTTCTGACTATACTGAGATGTCCCGTTAGCAGAATGGAGTCTATTTGAAACAAGGGACTGATGACCTTGCTGTTTGGTCCCTTTAACCTCAAACAACCAACCAACCAACCAACCACCACCAACAACAACAACAACAACGACGACGGCGACGTTGCAGCAACAGTAAGGCAGTATACCACGCCCTCCCAAGCAGATTTCACGAATTGAAGACGGGTTGGATCAGAAAATCTGTAGCTCTCATACGGATGTTCAACGACATTGATTCCACGGAACATTTATGAATGGAACTGGTGAGGGGCGGAGTAGTAATGGTCACAGAAGTACTCTCCGCCATACACCTAAAGATTGTCTGCAGATTGTAGATGACGAACGATGAGGCGCCAGAAGAGCGAAGTGGAACACTGTCGCCGCGTTGTTGCTTATTGGAGACGTTATCGTGTTGCTGGGCTGCGGCATCGAAGCCGCATTCCGGAGCCGGTGGCTGGTGCAAGCAGACACTGGTCCCCCGCTGCGTGCCGACCTCCTGTGGGGCCGCCTCTCTCTCCTGCTATTCCTGCCTCCAGCGCTCCGCGGGACAGGAATAGGAATGGCCGCCATGCGCCGCCACCGCTTAACGGACTTCCCACAGAGATTCCTACCGCTTCCGCCCAATACGGCGCCCGCAACTGCTTTTTCGCCAGAGCACTCTAGTTGGACTGTTTGTTCCTCAAGCACGAGAACACCGCTGAGAAACGCCAGTGGACGAATGGGACGACGACGAGGACCACCACCACCACGAGGAAGACGACGTCACAAACACTGGAAAAGCAGACAAGTTTGGTTTCAGGAGAAATGTTGGATTATATGAGAAAATGCTGACCCTACAGAATATCTTCTAAGTCAAGTTGTAAAAAAAATATAACTGCAGACTTTCTAGATGTAGGGGAAGCCTTTTGAAATGAAGCAAAATTAAATTCACAGACATGTAGATCGATCTGAAAATTTTAAGAAATTGTGAGGCATAGAAGACATTTTTTTCCATTCTCCGCCCAGAAACGTTCGTTTCAGACAAATATCACGTGATCTGGTAGCAGGGCAGCGGGGCGTCTAAGTTAGGGAGGAGATCTCTACTTCAGGTTGGAGCTGATATTAATTTTTTTTGGTAACAGTACGCCTGAGACAATGCGAAGGCCTCGTGCATTTTTAGTATATTACGTTTCTTTGTGTAAAAGTAAAGCGAAGTAAAGTCAATGATTTGTTCGAGATATGCAGCACACCTATACTCTCTACGATAAAGAAACGAGTGACCACTGTTACTCTAAATAATTTCGAAATACAATGTGTTTGAAAATGTGTAACGCATTCCTACAGGAGGTAGTATTGGTGAAACCTAGAAGAAAAGTTGCTACAGTTGTATGTCCAGAAAGGAATTCCTGTTGAAATATGGAGTTTTGCTTGTGAAGATCTGAGACGCACACCCCGCATCTTATTTGCAGATGGCACAGGAAATTACCACAATACTCACGTGTGGACGGACGCAAACGGTTGAGGAATCATTCTGATCAGGCCCACTTCATTATGAATGTACTGGCTGCATGGGTGCGGATCGGGGGGGGGGGGGGGGGGGGGAGGGAGCAATGGCAGTGGCAACTTAGCCGCCGTACAGTACATACGCGTTTTCCGGTAGTCTGTGAGTTCAAACCGCGGACCACGTGGGTCGAGCTTAACGAGAGCTCCCCACAGACGCGTACGGAAGTTTGTTTGGCGCTCACCGTTCGTTTCCGTCTACGCCTCACCGCGTCCGCGCAATACACAGTGCCCCGCGATCGCGAAAAAGAAGTTCGTTTCGTTCCGGACACGTCCACTGTCCTCCCGCGCACACACGAACGGAGTACGCACTCGTCACCAAGGAGTGTCCAATCTCCGGGATCGGCGGTTAATGAACAATGCGATCTCATTTCATTTTTGACGCTTGTTCATTTGCCCTGAGAAACACTGATACAACTACCTTCGCCCCATCAGCTGCGGTTTAAATTCTTGGTAACGGCACACACCGTGTGGTGGTCCTCTAAGTAAAATAGTAGTGTTAATAGGCAACGCCGTTAGAGGAGTCGCGGTTGTGCTACCGATCTCTCAACCCCCCAGAAGACTTCAAGAAGTCCATCGAGGAAGCTTGTCGCTCCGTGGCACCAGCAGCTTTACGAACATGTTGCAGCCACCCCTAAAATTTCGGACGTTTCTAGCTCCCTAACTAAAATCAATAGAAATTTGTTTTAGAGAAAATTTTAACAGCCAAGATGGCATTTAGTGCTATGTATTCCTGATGACCGGTTTCAGCAGTTACAACAAATGTACGTACTGTTTATCAGGTACCTATGTGAGGGCCATCTAGTGGCTACAATGATTCAATTATTTGCATGCCTAATCTGTGCCTAACTGTCTGTCAGCTGAATTGTGTCCTCCAAAGAATGTTGATCTATAATGTATTTAACTTATGTAAATGTAGACATGTCCATGAATGTACACTGTTGCCTGTAACACACACCAGTAGAAGTCGTGTGTGTGGACGTACCTAGTTACATAAGGTGTTTTTGAACACCATTGCTTTTGTGACAAACCTGCTTTTATTTTTTATAAACGTGGTGGAATGTACTACATACTACCCTTTGTCAACATGGCATGTATGATGCAGTTATGGAACAGGGCGTATAGCAACACTTTTTGAAGGTGTCAAAATGTAGAATTTACATTTCCTCATTTGTAATTACAAATATAAATATTGATTGTGCATGTACTCTTTGTAAATTTGTCACGTTACATATCAGAAGGTGACAGTCTCAACTGTTGAAGCAGATAATCAAGGAATGGAAATGCCGTGTGGCTAGGGCCCCGCGTAGGTTACACCGTTCGCCTGGTGCAAGTCTTTCGAGCTGCCGCCACTTCGGCGACTTGCGTGTCGATGGGGATGACCGGGAATCGAACCTTGGCCGTTAGGTATGACATCCCGTCGCGCTGACCACTCAGCTACCTGGGGCGGACATCAAGGAATGGCTAAAAGTTTCTTTAAAGCAAATACAGATCGCTGCTTCCCATCTCTAATTATGATAAATTTCGATCACTTTAACTTTATTTCTACTAAGTTGGTTTACCTACTTAGCTGCAAGACAGTAAAAACATTTTATTTAAAAAAGAAAATAACTCATTGCTGTAACTGCCCAGAAATATAACTAAATAAATTATGTCAATAACTCGACAGAAAGAGTAACTTTTTGTAATTTTACCTAAATAAATAAATATTCACCTATTATTTTGTAAGTTGCAGAGAGAAAGAGCTTATCTGAAACGCCGTGCATATGGAGGTAGTCCTCACCGTCCGACACGACTTTCGTTCAAAAACAACACAACCATCACAGGCGAACTGGCGAATGAGAGTCCTTCCAGAGATATTACAGTAGAAGGAAAAAGCAGAAGACAGTGTATTACAAGCAAACAAAAAAGACGGTTCAGAAAGATCAACATAATAATCCAAATATACATTCACAGGTTGCTACGTGGCAACTTGGTCCGGACCGCGGTGGCTTATATAGATCATAATTCTGATAGAAGTTGACCAAATAGCTCTCGGGTCAAGAGTCTGGTGTGAGAGTACAAAGGACACAATGTTGTTGTTGTTGTTGTTGTTGTTGTTGTTGTTGTTTTCAGTCCTGAGACTGGTTTGATGCAGCTGTCCATGGTACCCTACCCTGTGCAAGCTTCTTCATCTCCCAGTACTTACTGCAACCTACATCCTTCTGAATCTGTTTAGTGTATTCACCTCTTGGTCTCCCTCTACGATTTTTACCCTCCACGCTGCCCTCCAATGCTAAATTTGATCCCTTGATGCCTCAGAACATGTCCTACCAACCGATCCCTTCTACTAGTCAAGTTGTGCCACAAACTCCTCTTCTCCCCAATTCTATTAAATACCTCCTCATTAGTTATGTGATCTACCCATCTAATCTTCAGCATTCTTCTGTAGCACCACATTTCGAAAGCTTCTATTCTCCTCTTGTCCAAACTATTTATCATCCATGTTTCACTTCCATACATGGCTACACTCCATACAAATACTTTCAGAAACGACTTCCTGACACTTAAATCTGTACTCGATGTTAACAAATTTCTCTTCTTCAGAAACGCTTTCCTTGCCATTGCCAGTCTACATTTTATATCCTCTCTACTTCGACCATCATCAGTTATTTTGCTCCCCAAATAGCAAAACTCATTTACTACTTTGTGTCTCATTTCCTAATCTAATTCCCTCAGCATCACCGGACTTAATTCGACTACATTCCATTATCCTCGTTTTGCTTTTGTTGATGTTCATCTTATAACCTCCTTTCAAGACACTGTCCATTCCATTCAACTGCTCTTCCAAGTCCTTTGCTGTCTCTGATAGAATTACAATGTCATTGGCGAACCTGAAAGATTTTATTTCTTCCTCATTTCGGCAATATTGTGTCCTTTGTGCACTCACATCAGGCTGTTCGCCCCAGATTTATTTCGTCATGAAATACGCCTGGAGAAATTGAAGAATACTCTCCTAGAGGTTGTTACCAATGGGCTACTATCGCCGTTGGAGACCTTTACGTCTCTTATCACTTGTATGCCTTTGTCGTAAAGAAAAGGTGTGAGGTATCTGCTGGAGGTTGCTAGCAATCAATGGTTTTCCAGCTGGTTTCGGAGCCGCAGAGCCGTCCCGCGTGAGTATTGACTCGTAGGCAGAGCGGGGAGTGTGCAGTAGTGGTGACGTTTTGCATTTCCCAGTGATGCAGCAGCACACGGGGCCTTTACTCAGGCGATGAGTCAGCTGACCCGTGGCCGGGTGCGCCAGCGGCTGCCGGTCGGCCTTGACCGCCTGAGTCACTGGACGACACGTGGGCGGGCCTGCTGCACGTAAACACAAGGCGAGCTCCGGCCGCCAACGCTGCGGTACTTGTTGCTACTGCACGACCAGGTAGCCCGTATTACGTGGGAGGCGAGTGCTGCTGCATCCGTCACGTAAACTATGCTTCGCAACACAAAGGATCACTTCCTTGAAATCCCGTGTAATTGCCTCCCACTGCAAAGCATAAGTTTGATAATTCTGTCAGAGGCACCTACAACCTGCCTTTATAGCGGTGCAAAAGTCTGGCGCCCTGCAACGTCACACTCGAGCTCGACCACGGTCCAAACAGCGAGGCGTCGACACGTGCGAAAAAAGGCTACAGGTTAGAAGTTCACATGATGTGTAGGGTGTGTCAATGACGTCACATTGGCACCAAACACTATCACAGTTTTTCCCAGCCCCACAGTGGACTTTCCCTCCCAGCCACATTCCACCCTTTCTTTTACACCTCTGTGATGGAGGTGAGTACCGCGACGCCCAGCATTGGAATCATGCGGTTTTCTGATGGGTGGCCGAAGAAGTCATTTAAGACACACCGCCACTCAGAATCTACATGAAAAGTTCTCAAGCGTCAGAGGCGTCAGGTGGGTGCCTCCTCCCCCAGGCGCCTAGGGCTACCTTCCAGGTTTTCTCTGTAACGGCACATACTTAAAATTATCAATAAATGTGGATGGGTGCCACTGAGGGTGTTTGCGAACTGTGGGAGCTTTGAGGGACCATTTTTGTGCTGGCGTAAGCTGTCGCCATCACACCGGTTAGCAAAGAGATTGCAAGAAGATCGATAACAGACGCTGAATCAAGCTCGCCTATCAGGAGAGAGGGCAAAGACGGACTCACAAGCAACGAACCGCCAACGCCCTCTCGACCGCAAGTATTTAGATCGCTGCCGTGGACCGGAGGGCCAGTCACATTCAGTTGAAGTCGCAGTCACATTCAGTTCAAGTCGCAGTTCCTAACTGTCAGTCAGTTCCTAGCGACCAAGAGTAGTGTACATAGCGGGACTTGTACTTCAGCAGCAGTGAGGCTAATGTAGACTGTTACGGAAGGACTTGTACCACAATAACTAGCTTAAGATAAGTAGCTTCTTGTTCTTGTGAATAAAGAATCCTGTAAACACATGAGTGTAGCTGTATTGTAAGAAGAGGATACTGGCCACCAAACAACATCATCTCCTTGCTTTCCATGGTACAAGACTCTACAGCGTCAACGAAGATACAAAAATTTGTCGTTTTATTCATTCATATTTGTAAATGTCCCCCGAATCCTTTACTTTTTTGGATTAGTTCAGATTTCATCGAATGGTTTGAATGGTCGCGAATGTTAACGCTAAAACTAGTTCTAGAAAAAAGATGTGTGGAAATAATCATATGAAATTGTTAAATAGTATTGTATTAAAAACTGAAATGTAGTGGTTCCGATCTGCACAAAAACATTGCAGTCATGCTGCACTCCAAAGGAGTGCGATCACGTTCGGTGGAGATAGACCCTTACAGTGTCCTCAGAATATGGTTGAAATGTTTGGGGGCATCAACAGTGTCAAAGAGTGTCAAGAATGTTTGTTGTCCTGTTCCTCATCGTAATGCGAACTACCGTTTGCGACCGCGAAATGTGTGGGAATCAGCCTTCCAGGGAGTGTTTTCATTTACGTCCTTTCTTCCCTGAGGTATTTTCTGTCCGTCCTGAGCGACGGTGTATCTTCAGTGTTTCCCTCGCCCACCCATAAGAAAATCGTGTGACTTAAATGCTGGTTGTGGCGGTTCTGACATCCATCGCAAAGTCGTGAAAAGAATGGGTTAAATGGGGCGTGACGATCTTCCCACCGAGGGACTAGTCCATGCTGGCGCTGGGCCGAGTAGTGGTGAAGTCTGGTGTCAGTATGACGTAATCATCCCACTTACACGTCACATCAACTTCTGAGCTGTGGCCTTTCTTTCGCACGTGTCGACGTCTTGCAGCATGAAGCGTCGTCGAGCCCGAGGGTGGTATCTCGGGGAGGCAAGCTTCTGGCCCTTACAGAGGACAGTTGTCGACATCTTTGAGCGATACTTCAAATTTGAGCGTCGCACTGGCAGACAGTCGCCAGATTTCGAAAAAAGGATCCTTTGTTTTGCGCAGTGTAGGTACACGGCATCTTGCAGAGGTTTACTTGTCTGCTTGTGAGTCTACAGTCACGAAATGTCACAGCAGGCAGCAGTCGTTCACGATATGATGAGGATTTAGGACAAGTATAGCCCAAATGAAATCCTGTAACATGTTACGTAAGCTACTTTTTAATCTCTTCCTCCTCCTCCTCCATCGCATGTAATAAATTCATATTTATTACTGTAGATCAAAATTGTGTGCCAGACTACATTCGGACTTTGTTCTTTGTCTTGTAGGGAGCAACTGAACTATATACAGGGTGTTTCAAAAATGACCGGTATATTTGAAACGGCAATAAAAACTAAACGAGCAGCGATAGAAATACACAGTTTGTTGCAACATGCTTGGGACAACAGTACATTTTCAGGCGGACAAACTTTCGAAATTACAGTAGTTACAATTTTCAACAACAGATGGCGCTGCGGTCTGGGAAACTCTATAGTACGATATTTTCCACATATCCACCATGCGTAGCAATAATATGGCGTAGTCTCTGAATGAAATTACCCGAAACCTTTGACAACGTGTCTGGCGGAATGGCTTCACATGCAGATGAGATGTACTGCTTCAGCTGTTCAATTGTTTCTGGATTCTGGCGGTACACCTGGTCTTTCAAGTATCCCCACAGAAAGAAGTCACAGGGGTTCATGTCTGGCGAATAGGGAGGCCAATCCACGCTGCCTCCTGTATGTTTCGGATAGCCCAAAGCAATCACACGATCATCGAAATATTCATTCAGGAAATTAAAGACGTCGGCCGTGCGATGTGGCCGGGCACCATCTTGCATAAACCACGAGGTGTTCGCAGTGTCGTCTAAGGCAGTTTGTACTGCCACAAATTCACGAAGAATGTCCAGATAACGTGATGCAGTAATCGTTTCGGATCTGAAAAATGGGCCAATGATTCCTTTGGAAGAAATGGCGGCCCAGACCAGTACGTTTTGAGGATGCAGGGACGATGGGACTGCAACGTGGGTCTTTTCGGTTCCCCATATGCGCCAGTTCTGTTTATTGACGAAGCCGTCCAGGAAAAAATAAGCTTCGTCAGTAAACCAAATGCTGCCCACATGCATATCGCCGTCATCAATCCTGTGCGCTATATCGTTAGCGAATGTCTCTCGTGCAGCAATGGTAGCGGCGCTGAGGGGTCGCGTTTGAATTTTGTATGGATAGAGGTGTAAACTCTGGCGCATGAGACGATACGTGGACGTTGGCATCATTTGGACCGCAGCTGCAACACGGCGAACGGAAACCCGAGGCCGCTGTTGGATCACCTGCTGCACTAGCTGCGCGTTGCCCTCTGTGGTTGCCGTACGCGGTCGCCCTACCTTTCCAGCACGTTCATCCGTCACGTTCCCAGTCCGTTGAAATTTTTCAAACAGATCCTTTATTGTATCGCTTTTCGGTCCTTTGGTTACATTAAACCTCCGTTGAAAACTTCGTCTTGTTGCAACAACACTGTGTTTTAGGCGGTGGAATTCCAACACCAGAAAAATCCTCTGTTCTAAGGAATAAACCACACTTGCGCGTTGTGAACAGCACATGCTTACAGCAGAAAGACGACGTACAGAATGGCGTACCTACAGACTGCGTTGTCTTCTATATCGTTCACATCACTTGCAGCGCCATCTGTTGTTGAAAATTGTAACGACTGTAATTTCGAAAGTTTGTCCGCCTGAAAATGTACTTTTGTCCCAAGCATATTACAACAAACGGTGTATTTCTATCGCTGCTCGTTTAGTTTTTATTGCCGTTTCAAATATACCGGTCATTTTTGAAACACCCTGTAGGTACTTTGATAGGCATGGATCGAATGTTCAGTACGCCAGTACCTCCCCCCCCCCCTCCCCTACTTTTCTAACTGTACAGAGGTTTTCCAGAATACATTGTTGGGCGAAGAGAAACCAGGGCTAGTTGCGAATGGAACAGGAAAGGAAATGACTAGTAGTGGTGTATGGTACCCTCTGCCATACACCATACGGTGGCTTGAGGAGTATGTATTCTGACTGCCAGGCAGCAAAGATGGTTCAAATGGCTCTGAGCACTATGGGACTTAACTTCTAAGGTCATCAGTCCCCTAGAACTTAGAACTACTTAAACCTAACTAACCTAAGGACATCACACACATCCATGCCCGAGGCAGGATTCGAACCTCCGACCGTCGCGGTCGCGCGGTTCCAGACTGTAGCGCCTAGAACCGCTCGGCCACTCCGGCCGGCGGCAGCAAAGACTCTGGATAGAAATTTCAGTGAGAGCGAGCACGTGGACCGAGGAGATACCACGAATTGCCTAGATAAGTGCTCAGCGAGCCACAGATTTTATGTGCTTCGTACAGGAAATTACATTTTCAAAACAAAAAGTTGAAAAACAGGAGCCATGTTACGGACGCCGTTAGCGTGTTTCAGTGCCAACAATCTAGCTACTTTAGATTTTCGATACAGAGCAGAGCGTGATCATCGTCCCCGCATCAGAAAAAATAAAATAAAATAAAACAAAACAAACATCTAAGCTCGCATTCTACCCCACCAGACAGACTATCAGCTGAGTGTGTTCGAAGAAAGGCTGGCCGTGTTACGGAGACTGGCTCCTAGCAAGTGCGCCTAGTATCGTGAAATCTCACTATTATTTCGTTCTTTGCCGTGAAGCTAACATGATCTGCCACTCACGCGAACGCCACGAAGCAACAAGCATTTGTTTATTTTTAATAGCTAATCAAAGGTTAATTTATCAATAACCATCGTGTATGTTCTTAATTTTTGACTCTTAGTTAAAATTGTTCTTTTAAACGATTGTGATTGCGTTTAATTTACTGAAACAGTGCGCTTGTTCCATGCTAGCCATTTTTTTACAATCATGACTAGAGAAAGTAAGTTTTTATTCTTAATTCTACTCTTTTAAAACACTCCGCGAGTACTAAAATGTTGCTGACTCCTGGTTTAGGTGGAAAGATTTTCTGTCTGATTTGTACTGCTCCCTCGACCACAGAGTCTATAGAGAATACCTCGGAATAGGAGCTAGTGATCCCAAAGAAAGCAGGTGTTGACGGATGTGAAAATTACAGAACAATCAGTTTAATAAGCCACAGCTGCAAAATACTAACGCGAATTCTTTACAGACGAATG
The DNA here is from genome assembly GCF_021461395.2 of Schistocerca americana. Taxonomy (NCBI): domain Eukaryota; kingdom Metazoa; phylum Arthropoda; class Insecta; order Orthoptera; family Acrididae; genus Schistocerca; species Schistocerca americana. The sequence goes on from NC_060120.1 coordinate 177,461,756, forward strand.
GAAAAACTAGTAGAACCCGACCTCGAGAAAGATCAGTTTGGATTCCGTAGAAATATTGGAACACGTCAGGCAATACTGACCCTAAGACTTACCTTAGAAGCTAGATTAAGGAAAGACAAACCTACGTTTCTAGCATTTGTAGACTTAGAGAAAGCTTTTGACAATGTTGACTGGAATACTCTCTTTTTCAAATTCTGATGGTGGCAGGGGTCAAATACAGGGAGCGAAAGGTTATTTACAATTTGTACAGAAACCAGATGGCAGTTACAGGAGTCGAGGGGCATGAAAGGGAAGCAGTGGTTGGGAGGGGAGTGAGACAGGGTTGTAGCCTCTCCCCGATGTTGTTCAATCTTTATATTGAGCAAGCAGTGAAGGAAACAAAAGAAAAATTCGGAGTAGGTATTAAAATCCATGGAGAAGTAATAAAACCTTTGAGGTTTGCTGATGACATTGTAATTCTGTCAGAGACAGCAAAGGACTTGGAAGAGCAGTTGAACGGAATGGACAGTGTCTTGAAAGGAGGGTATAAAATGAACATCAGCAGAAGCAAAACGAGGATAATGGAATGTAGTCGAATTAAGTAGGGTGACGCTGAGGGAATTAGATTAGGAAGTGACACACTTAAAGTAGTAAAGGAGTTTTGCTATTTGGGGAGCAAAGTAACTGATGATGGTCGAAGTAGAGAGGATATAAAATGTAGGCTGGCAATGGCAAGGAAAGCGTTTCTGAAGAAGAGAAATTTGTTAACATCGGGTATAGATTTGAGTGTCAGGAAGTCATTTCTGAAAGTATTTGTATGGAGTGTGACCATGTATGGAAGTGAAACATGGACGATAACTAGTTAGGACAAGAAGAGAATAGAAGCTTTCGAAATGTAGTGCTACAGAAGAATGCTGAAGATTAGATGGGTAGATCACGTAACTAATGAGGAGGTATTGAATAGAATTGGGGAGAAGAGAAGTTAGTGGCACAACTCGACTAGAAGAACGGATCGGTTGGTAGGACATGTACTGAGGCATCAACGCATCGCCTATTTAGTATTGGAGGGCAGCGTGGAGGGTAAAAATCGTAGAGGGAGACAGAGAGGTGAATACACTAAGCAGATTCAAAAGGATGTAGGTTGCAGTAGGTACTGGGAGATGAAGAAGCTTGCACAGGATAGAGTAGCATGGAGATCTGCATCAAACCAGTCTCAGGACTGAAGACAACAACAACAACAACAACAACAACATGTCCTTGAATGACTGTCCGAAAAATATTGTGCTAGGTCTGGCAGCTAAAATAATGACAACGCCATTGATCATAATGTCGTCGATTATGATGACGATGCGCACCCATTAACTGCAAACAGAATCGGCGAGAGAAGTATCCTTAAGACGGACTATGGCGTCCGTGGCACAGGCCGCCGTGTTGTCGCGCACCCTTACCGCAGCAGGCGGCGAGTGCAGAGGCGTGCGCTGCGGGTTGCAGGTTGCGGGCTTGTTAGGCGCCATTGTGGCCTCGAGGGCTGTCGACGGCTCTCAGAATGTGGGACAGAGCAGCACAGGGAGGAAGGACAGCTCCTGGGATACCAAAGAGGAACGGGCTGCAGCTGAAACTAGGAGCGCCCGCTTAACTGGTAAAGTCCTCTCCTACTGCACTCGTTCTACAGCGTGTACTGATAGTCAGCTAGTTTGTTAATTAGACCTTTCCTAGATCATTTGAACAACTTTTTATGAAAATGATGATGAGCGAGACCATTTGTTTAAATATATACCGACCAGTTAAAAAATCCTAAATGGCTCGCTGGCCTAAATTTAACGTACTCGTAAAACTATTTTTTTACTGGTTACTAGTTTTTAAATAAAAACGTCTATGGAAAAGGAGTAGTTGTCCAGAAGAAATAATTTTTTTAGGTTAGATTTAAAAGTTTGCTTAACATGTCAAACATTTTGTCATTGGCCGTAATACTTCAAGATGTACCTGAAAGATGACTGCTTGTAACAACGTTTGTAGTCCTTACCGCTCGTTTTTTTTTTTTTTTTTTTTTTTTTTTTTGCAATTAGTGATGAGTTTCCCTAAAAATTACTGTATAAAGGAATTATTGACTGGAAATATGCAGAGTATGTTAGAAGGCCGATTCGTTCGTTTGTGTAACACTAGTTCAATACTGGCCATTAAAATTGCTACACCAAGAAGAAATGCAGATGATAAACGGGTATTCTTTGAACAAATATATTATACTAGAATTGACATGTTATAACATTTTCCACACAATTTAGATGCATAGATTCTGAGAAATCAGTACCCAGAACAACCACCTCTGTCCGTAATAACGGCCTTGATACGCTTGGGCATTGAGTCAAACAGAGCTTGGATGGTGTGTACAGGTACAGCTGCCCAAGCAACTTAAGGGATCGAGACGTGGCTGCACGATCCGTTACAGCCATGCGGATAAGATGCCTGTCATCTCGACTGCTTGTGATTCGAGGCCGTTGGGATCCAGCACGGCGTTCCGTATTACCCTCCTGAACCCAGCGATTCCATATTCTGCTAACAGTCATTGGATCTCGACCAACGCGAGCAGCAATGTCGCGATACGATAAACCGCAATCGCGATAGGTTACAGTCCGTCCTTTATCAAAGTCGGAAACGTGATGGTACGCATTTCTCCTCCTTACACGAGGCATCACAACGACGTTTCACCAGGCAACGCCGGTCAACTGCTGTTTGTGTATGAGAAATCGGTTGGAAACTTTCCTCATGTCAGTACGTTGTAAGTATCGCCACCGGCGCCAACCTTGTGTGAATGCTCTGAAAAGCTAATCATTTGCATATCTTCTTCCTGTCGGTTAAATTTCGCATCTGTAGCAAGTCATCTTCGTGGTGTAGCAATTTAATGGCCAGTAGTGTAATTATACGAGAAGCAAAAGTAGCTGAACTTAATTTTTCAAGCAGTTCAGTAATATTTGCTTTCTTTCTCTCTTTCTTGGTATATGACCATCGCCATACAGCCATCCATCACATTCACATAGCATCATTCTTAACGGTTCAACCAATGTGTACTTTGTTGAGTGCTATTTAAAAAAAAAAAGGCATGAATAAAGGATTGAAATCACACCATTAGAAACTGCTCATGAAGTAATTACGTTATAATAAGAAACGTAGCACCATATAAAATACGCACATATCATGTACACAGTGTGTCTAGATAGATTGATCATACATTAAGTGGCTGAACCTCAGAATTAATGATAGTTAATTCACTAGGGTTGACAGTAATGTGTTTCTTCCATCTGAAGTTTCCATCTGTATGTACACCAAGAATTTCGAAACTCTGTCCTGTTTATTGACTCCTCTTCACGAACGACATCAATCGTTGTTATAAATCCCTTTGTTGTACAGAACTGGGAGTAAGACGTTTTTTCAAACGCGTCTGGCGTTGTCTCATGCATTAGGATTTGTTGGTCGGGCTCGAAACTTAACTTTACATTCTAAACAACTAAATTGGCACCCTGAGAAGAGAGAGAGAGAGAGAGAGAGAGAGAGAGAGAGAGAGAGAGAGAGAGAGAGAGAGAGAGAGAGAGAGAGGGGGGGGGGGTCCTGTATTGTTTTCAAAAACAAGGGACTGCTACGCCACTTTTCCTGCAAAATAGCGCGAATTGTGGTGGTGGTGGTGGTGGTGGTGGTGGTGGTGGTGGTGGTGGTGGTGGTAGCGATCACACACCCACCCACCCTTCTGTTCAAAGTAGACCACAAGACCACAAATCTGATAATATCGAGGCTGGTGACTGGTTATGGCCATGGGAGAGGAGACAGTTTATCCTTGGGCTCACAAAACCAGTCCTGGACGATGCGAGCTATGTGAACATCACCTTGGAAGAAACACTGCACCGTGAGGTGGACGCGATCAGAAAAAAAGTTGCATCCTTGACAGTAATCCGATCTAGCAGAGTAATCATGAGGACGGTGGAATACCACAATATGGCTGCCCAAGTAATCACCGAACACCCGCCATAATTCACTCTTGGGACTTAAACTAGGTCAGAGGCTGGAAGCAGTGCGAAGCAACTCGTCCGACCAAATGACGTCCTTCCATTGCTCCATAGTCCAAAGTTTTATGACTTGAGCACCACGTTTTCCTGTTTGCGTCACTGATGAGTGCTATTGGAATTCCAGAACTCACTGCAGTGCGCTGGCTATGGCGCTCTCTATTCGCGTTCTTCTGGTGCGGACGGGAATCGCGAGTGCGACATTCAGTTCTGCAATGACTTTTGCAGCTATCGTTAACTTTATTTTAGTCACAATCCTCCTCAATGACCGTCTGTCACGAACCCTCAACACACATTTTCGTCCTCTTTGTGACTTAGCGGATAATGCTTTTTTTCTGTATGCGGTGCAAATTTTCGATGTGGTACCTCTTGAAACAGCAAATACTTCAGCTACCTTGGGTTACGGTAGCACCAACAATTTGCCACGTTCGAATTCACTTAGCTGTTAACATAACACACTCACAGCTACACGGAACATTCTTCGGATCACGACTGATACTTCTAATGTATTGAGGACTTTCCACAGGTTCCGTTCTTGGTCGAATACAACAGCGCAACCTGCAGGCTTGCGTAGCATCTGCATTTATGTTTGAGGATGCATTTCTCGCAGTGTTTCCACATTTTTGTGCAGCCCTTATATCTGTTGGTATTTTCCACGCTCGGTGCCCGACAAACCGGTGAAAGGGAAACGGGTATAACCTGTGTTCAGCAGGCGATATTGGCAGTGGCGCCTGCGCGACACTTTGGCACGCGGGGAGCTGCAGTGCAGGTCCGGGCCGCTGACAGCTGCTGATTGGCCGACTGCAGACCAGACCAGCCTTGGCGCCGCCACGATCGCAGATCAGCGATAAGGTCGGCTCGGCGCCGAAATGCCACCAACCTGCTCTGTCTGCTCTGCTCTGTTCGCGACGGCTGCGGGCTGGTTACCGTTATACGGGCGGCGGGAGTTCGAGACTGGTCGGGCGAGACATTAAAACAGTCGCGTCTCCTGCTAAAGCGTGGAGAGAGAGTACTCACACCAGACGTCAGTGATCCTTGAATCTCCACTCCAAAATTCATCTTTTGGCCTCAGTTCCTTAGGTTTTCTTAGGTCGTACGCAGGAGTTTGTAAGGCGAATAAAGCAAGTGACTTCCAGTGAACTTAGGATTTACGGTATATGATTACATATTGAATTAGATAATAGTAAAATGACATATCCTCAAATTGATCAGTGTATGCAAATGAGGCGTGTCAGAGGTCACGGAGGAATCGTTAATCTGAAACAGAAGCAGCTATAGAGGGAACATAGCCAATGACAGGATATTATCTATCTATATATAAGGGGCGTTCAGAAGGCAACGAGCCAGTGGCATAATTACAAAAACCAGTACGTACCTGTATGTTACAAGTATTGACCCTGGCTGTTGAGACACTTGTCCCACCGTGACACCAGGCGGTAAATTGCTGTCTCATAAAATTCCCCAGTTCCACACATACAACTGGGCTTCGTCGTCCGAGGTGAATCGTTTGCCCCTCAGAGCCTTTTTTAAGGGGACCAAAAATGGCGTAATCACAGGGGGAGAGGTCCGGACTGTATGGAGGGTGGCCAAGAACCTCCCATTAGAATTTCTGCAGGAGTGCCGCGACTATGTTGACCGTATGAGGCTTTGCATTGTCGTGGAGCAGAAAGACCGCAGGTGATGTTGCCTGGTCGTTTTGATTTGATCACTTGGCGAAGGGTGGTCAAGGTTTGCGAGTAACGCTGGGCATTCACTGTTGTCCCGTGCTGCAGGAGTGAATCAGAGGGGGGCCATCTTGGCCAAAGAAGAACGTGAGCATAACCTTTCCTGCACTCGTGTGGATGGTCTCGGCTTTTGGTGGTGGTGATCCTGTCTTCCACTGGAGACTCTGTCGTCTTGATTCTGGTTTGAAGTGGTGACTCATCTCCAGCCACCACTCGTGCCCGGAACGCATTCCCTTCCCGTGCATAGCGCTGCAGATCAGCAAGACAGTGGGCCATTCGACATGCTTCCTGGCGTTGTTGAAGACTGTGGGCACCCATTGAGCACACACTTTGCGCATGTGCAGTCGTTTCTCCAATGTTGGTGTGAACGCTCAATCCGACCACGGCGGCCTTGGCTTTCACTGTCACTCGGTGGTCCTGAGTAATGAATGCATCCACCAGCTGGACGATGTCATCAGTAATGCAGTGTGGTGCTCCAGACCGTGCGTCATCGGCTAACGACACCAGACCTCCCCTGAAGCGTTTGTGCCACGCATTGACCCTTGTCAGGGACATGGAGTGTCCGCCGTACCCTTGTGACATTCGTCGACAAATGTCTGTTTCTCCTACTGTCAGAAAACTAACAACACCTCTTTGCTCTTCTTTTGACGCGTCCATCTCACTGTTTGCATTGCGACTGAAGCGTTGAACAATTGAAGCATGCTGCTGCTAGCTCTGTATAGTCACGTGACCTAAACGCGTGCCCTCTAGCGACGAGCTGTGAACTTCCACGCTCTGGTCGGAACCACACCCCGTTACACACGCCACTATATTACCCTCCTGTCACCGGTTTGCCCATTCCAGACCCCGGCTCGTTTCTTCTTGAACGTCCTTTATAAATTGAAGACGGAGGCGGGAGAAAGGAAAGGGAAGGAACTAATGATATCGGCTGGATCGGGAATTTATATGGAAACAGCGGCGATGAGTGAAAATGTGTGCATGACAGGGACTCGAGGCTGGGACCTCCTGCTTCCTAGGCACTAGGCAGTTGCGTTAATCACTGCGCCACCCGGGCTCAGTGTTCATTGCAAATGCGCGGACTATCTTGGCACGCGCCCCGGCCGACTCGTATTTCCACCTCGTCTGCCTAGATAATTGCACGGTCAGCGCGGTGGATTGCTAACCGAAGGAGTCTGGATTTCCAGCCCGGTCGGAGATTGTATCCGTTCGGTGACTGAGTGTTGTGTTGACTCACGTCCGTATCACCAAAATTGACATTCCACTATGGAGATGGCTATATGGACGCGTCCCGAAAGCCAGTAAATTAAAAACAAAAAAAAAAAACATTCTCACTTATCGCCACCTATCCACAGTCCCTCACCATGTCCTCCATGTTAGCTAATTTCAGATTCCTGATAGAGGTCTTAACGTAAATGTGCATCTGTGCTGAAGGTTGTGGATTCATTGCCCATCGAGGGAATCAGTTATATGAATGTGTGATGTCTGTTCTTTCGGAAACGTGTGAAAGAACAAACACCACGCAATCGTGTGAAAGAATACTATCTGTAACCCGTATGTAGATGCGGAGAAAATCTCACAAGGAAACACCGTCAACTCGACCTTATATTCTAAGGAGGAAAAAAAGCATACATGCAAGATATTAGCCCAAGCAATCGATCTCACGCGAAAAATTGGAAGATAATTCTGATAGTACACAGTTGTGACCGTCTGAATGTAAGGCTTTTAAATTTCGGCACGCACACCGGTTGTTAGACATAACAGCCGTCTAATGCCCGAGCGACAAGTACTGTGCAGAGGAGTGACAACCAAATTACTCGTATTTGCGGTCCGTTGAAATCTTGTTGGAGATCACGTGTTGCTTTACGCGAAAAATAGACAAATAATTTGAGTACGTAATTTCAACCTCCCGCTAATACAGGTTTAACATTTTTCAAACAATATTCTTGTATTGATATTCTGCAACTAAATACACGCCTAAAAATTGAAATGAATAAACCTAAGCAACTGAAGACTTATTATGAAGTGAAGTTAATGATTTTAGAGTTAAAATTTAAACATGCTAGTCACATTGAATAACGGCGCATATCTTAGTAGTGTACATCACCTCGGTAGGGTCAGCTTTAAAACGTAAAGAAAGTAACTTGCAACAGCGGTATTAATAATTAACTAGCTCTTCGCTACCTCTTTGTTACACCCATTCGTTTCATTTATTTACAATGCACTTGTGAATCGCAACGTAAAAATGTTCAAAGCAAAACAGATCTCTGGTGCCAGCTGCTGGTCAGAAACCGTGCACTTCGACACAATAAACAAAGCATTTCACGAATATCAAAGCAGTATTTCACAAACCTCTTACTCCTTCCACTGTACAGTACTTGGCGCTCGAGCGTTAGGCGGCTACGGTGGGGTGAAGCGAGTGAACCGACACGCGTGCATGTTTAAAAGCCGTATGTTCAGAAAGTCATAACTGCGTACTATCTGAATTATGGGTTAAATTTTCGGGCGGGATTGACTGTTGGGGCTGATAACTTGCAAATGTTAATTTTTCTCTTTAACCACAACACGGTATGTATAAAGATGTAGATGTAGTCGAGGACATGTTGGTGGAGCTTCCATGTCAAAGAATGATAACGTGTAAGGAAATGTAATTCCCCCTCCCCTCTGCACAGATACGATAATTTTTTGTTCAGCAGCATACCTTTTCCATTCGTCATTAGAGATATTTTCTTGTGGGTTATGATACACCGTTAAGGAACACGATCAGACGGGAACAACTATCAGCCGTTGGAGAATATTACATACCCGGAACAGGATCTGTTGCGTGACCAGAGCGCTCACCTGATAAAAACGCAGACACCGTCTTCCCCTCATGAATTTGAGGGCTAGGGTCGAGATTGGGGTACACATTACCCAAATTACTAGCAAAAATGAACCGTTTACTGTGATTTATGTAGCTTTTCACGACATGAAACACAGTGCTTCAATAATACACTGAATTCATGGTCGTTGCTGCGAAGCTACAAAGTATGTAATGTTAATGTCGGATTGTTTAAACACACGTTGTAAATGTAGCCAATAAAATGGGATTTGTGTTCTTTTCTTGTTACTCATACCAAGAACTTACTGATGTATATTACGCATGACTGACTGACGATATGTCTTAACAAAAGCAATAAGTTCTGTTTCGGAATTGTGCAAGCCACAGCTGCAAATTAGCACCACTGCTGTTGCTAAAATTTTGATGCGGCATTTGTAAATGGTCTTCTAGCTCTATAGTTTATTTATCATCCGGTTTTCTGACACATATATACAGTATAAAGTCTTACAAACAAACATTTGTAGCATTTATGGAATCTTTCGACTTCGTAGTCACCAGAAGCAAGCCTTCGGGTATAACATCGTATGATCTTGTGGGGAGACACTCCATTGATGTGACACTGGACTCGCATTCGAGAGGACGACGGTTCAAATCCGCGTCCGGTCACCCAGATTTAGGTTTTACGTAATTTTACTAAAATCACTCTAGGCAAATGTCGGGATGGTTCCTTTGAAAGGGTACGGCCGATTTCCTTCCCCATCCTTGAAACATTGCGAGCGTGTGCTCGGTCTCTCATGACGTGGATGTTGACAGCATGTAAAACCCTGACTTCCTTTCTTCTTTGCTTCGTTCCTTCAGTGATGTGTCGTTTCCTCTATGGTTCTCCCCAATCACAAAGTGGGGATGGTTGCTTACTCCAATTTGTGTGTAAAAAAAATAAAAATAAAAATAAAAAATAAAAAAAGAACCTGCGATGTTTTGTAGACTATAATGATTGGTAGTGATGAAGAAGTAGATTACACTGTACTAACTTATGGAGAACGAAAAGAGTAGCATAACTCATCTAGAACTATTACCCTCAGACGAAGGCATCGTTTCACACGAAACGAATTTACCTTCATGTCGATGGTCAATAAGGGTACGATAATAGGAAGCTCCGTACTTTGAGGCGATACCGACTATTCCACGTAGTGCATCTACCGCCTTAGCTGACTGCACTACCGCCGTTGCTCGATAGCTGGTCAACTCACGTGGTATTCAACAGGCTCTTCAAACACTGGACCCCGACTTCTCGATAAACGTTTTAGAAGCGCATCACACTAAAGCAGCATTCTTCCTATCAAGGTATGTTCCAGAATATCCGCCTATATAGCCGAGGTCGCTAATGCACACTTGTGCGGTGAAGCTCGGCTCGGATGAACGCCAATTGGAATTCTGTTGGTGGAAAAATTTTCACTGCCAGGGGAAGGGGAGAAGAGGTGGCGGAGTAAAGTTCTTGATCACCAGTCTGTCTGCCGAACTCTTGGATTAAATTCCAAACCTCTCTGCAGAGTATGAAACTTCCTGGCAGATTCCAACTGTGTACTGGACGGATACTCAAACTCGGGGCCTTTGCCTTTCGCGGGCAAGTGCTCTACCGATTGTCCTACCCAAGCAAGACTCACGACCCGTCATCAAAGCTTTACTTCCGCCAGTACCTCGCCTCCTATCTCGGAGTGACAACCAGAGCCCTCATATTCACGGTACGTGGATGTCAGGGAAAGAAAAGGCGGCAGATGGACCCATCTCCCAAACATGTTTTGAAATCTTGTTCGAGAAAAATAGGTAAAAAATGTTAGTACGTAATTTCAGCCTTATGCGCATATACTTTTGATATTTTTCAAACAGTATTTTCATATTGATACTCTGCAACTATATACATGACCCAATATTAAAATGAATAAACCTAAGCACTGAAGAGTTATTGTGATATGAAGTTAATCATATTAGATTTACAGTTTAATCATGCCGCTCACGTTAAAGAACAGCGCATCCCTTGTAAATGTACTTCACCTTAGTAATGTCAGCTTCAAAATGAAAAGAAAATAACTCATAATGACATATTCTCATTCGTTTTATTTATTTACGCTGCATTTGTGAATAGCAACATAAAAGTATTCAAAGACCCCTGGCACCAGCTGCAAGTCAGTCATCTCATGAAAGTGATGACACGTGACACTGTTGATGGTGTTTGGTCGGCGGCCCCCTTGCTGCTGTTTGGGAGGACAACATTTGCCGCCACCGAGGTTTCACTGCATCATTTTCCTCCATTCATATCACCACGACCCCAACACTATACTATCCATGCACTCATCACATATACCCAGACGACACTGATACACACTTGACACTTTATATCAGGTCACTAGTAGGTGCTACACAGCACCGGTTCCTCACGTCGTCTGTAATCTTTCGCCTGAAGATAGTCGTGTAGACCGAAACAGTTTATCAGAATTAAAAATAAATAGTTTATTGCAATGTGACCCGGTTTTCATTTTTTAAAAAAAGTTCCATAAAATGTTGTAGGAAGACAATGACAAACAACTACTACCACAAGGACCTTGCCTAGGACTCCTGGAATCTGCTCCCCAACACTCAATTCCTCAGTATGGGGCTGTTGTTGCGTGTACTACGAGGCTTATTCCAAAACTAATACCCGTTTAGTCATAAAGAAATAAGCTCATGTGAAAACGGTTTTACCTCACACCTACTTTACTTTTCCTCCTAATCACCCTTCATATCTACATACTTTCTGTAACGCTGCACCAGCTTCTTTAACCCCACCGGCATAAAGGTCTGCCGCCTGGGGAATACAACAGGTGGTCCATCGCACTAAAAAAAATGCTAAAAGGGGAAATAGTCGCTTGGTGCAAGGTCGGGACTGTGCGGAGGTTGCTCATAAAGTTCCCAACGAATACCTTGAATCTTCTCCTTGGTTTGGCAGCGGCATGAAGGTGTACGTTGTCATGGAGAAGGATTATGCCAGAGGACAGTTTCCCGCGGCTTCGATTTTGGGTTGCACGTCTGTTTTGCGAGCGTTCCACGGTATACGTCAGTTGCCCACGGTCCATGAAATGAATCAAATGACGCTCTTTTCGCCCCAAAAACGGTAACTATATTTTTAAGATTCGAGTACAGAGATTGGTTAAACTATTTTGGTTTGGATGAACTTGAATGGCACCACCGCATTGACTGTTGTTTCGAGACTGCGTTAGTTGACGATATCCACGTCTTGTTGCTCGTAACAGTGTGAGAAAACAAATAATCTCCATCTGTCGTCACTAAGCATTATTTCAAATGGCTCTGAGCACTATGGAACTTAACATCTGAGGTCATCAGTTCCCTAGAACTTAGAACTACTTAAACCTAACTAACCTAAGGACATCACACACATCCGTGCCGGAGGCAGGATTCGAACCTGCGACCGCAGCAGTCACACGGTTCCGGACTGAAGCGCCTAGAACCGCTCGGCCACCGTGGCCGGCTAAGCATTCTTTGCTATTTGTGCTGATCAATGAGCATTTTTGGAACCCACCTCACACAAAGTTTGTGATATTCAAGCTGACAATGACAGCCTGCAAATTGGGGTTCGAGCAACACTGTGGAATTCGTTAGCCAGCCTTCTGATCGTCAATCGCCGATCACTTGGAAGTTTTTGGTTCACTTGATCAACGACGTCGTCGATCCGAATACTAAGGCTGCCACTCCGCTGTTTATCGTCAACATCTGTGTGATGATTCTGAAATTCTCGACACCATTTTCGAACTGTTTCGTCACTTATTATTTCAGGTCCATACACTTGGCATACCTTAGGATGGATTTCAGTACCTGAAGATACTTTGCCAGCAAAATACAGGGTGATTCAAAAAGAATACCACAACTTTAGGAATTTAAAACTCTGCAACGACAAAAGGCAGAGCTAAGCACTATCTGTCGGCGAATTAAGGGAGATATAAAGTTTCATTTAGTTGTACATTTGTTCGCCATTTCAGCCAATAAAGTTTTTGGTCCCTTTTTCTTCGAAGGTGCTACTGTAACTGGACTACAGTATCTGGAGATGTTAGAGAATTGGCTGTTCCCTCAGCTCGAACAAGAAGCACAACAATTCATATTTCAGCAGGATGGAGCGCCACCACATTGGCACTTATCTGTCCGTAACTACCTGATCGTCAACTACCCGAGGCGATGGATCGGCCGCCAGGCAGCCCGTGACAGAGCACTTCATCACTGGCCTCTAAGAAGCCCTGATCTTACCCCCTGCGATTTTTTATTATGGGAGTATGTTAAGGATATGGTGTTTCGGCCACCTCTTCCAGCCACCATTGATGATTTGAAACGAGAAATAACAGCAGCTATCCAAACTGTTACGCCTGATATGCTACAGAGAGTGTGGAACGAGTTGGAGTATCGGGTTGATATTGCTCGTGTGTCTGGAGGGGGCCATATTGAACATCTCTGAACTTGTTTTTGAGTGAAAAAAAAACCTTTTTAAATACTCTTTGTAATGATGTATAACAGAAGGTTATAATATGTTTCTTTCATTAAATACACATTTTTAAAGTTGTGGTATTCTTTTTGAATCACCCTGTATAATCACATCGGGCACTTCACAACTGGCGGGATCTGCGATTGTCTCGGCCATTGTGATCTGCTGTCACTGAGTGGTTAGCGATTACTGAATAAAACCGCCGGCACTGCAGTAGTCTCCTAAAGAATTGGTAGACAGAGCTGCATGCATGAAACATCATTCAGGCCTACCATAACGTAAATGCTGGTCACCGAACATTAGTTTTGGAATACGCCTCACACAATCGTGCAAAATATGAGCAAACCGACGACCCGCTAGATGGGTGCTTCCTTTATGGGCTAGGTGAAGGATGGGATCAAATACGGACGTGATGCCACTCTGGTGCGTCAGATTGACTTCGGCGCTAGCTGCGCATTAAGTGGGAACCGCAGCATTGAAGCTATCTAGCACCCAGCTGCTCTCCGTTTGTGTGTGTGTGTGTGTGTGTGTGTGTGTGTGTGTTTGTGTGCGGCGGCTGCATTTTGCAGCCCTGGGGAAGCCACGCCGTCTGGCCCTCCGCCCACGCTATCACCCTCCCCCCCCTTCCTCCTGGCCTCCTCACCCCCAGGATGGATCGATGGACCCCTGGCTGCACGTGCTGGCGCTACCCCTTTCCGCCCCCATCACAACCATCGATCTGCCAGCTGGGTTGCCGGCCCGGGTTCGGTACCGGGATGTAATGCGCAGCTAAGTGCTCTAAACGGTACACAGTTACTGCTGAAAATATCCACACCCTCCGCTCTGATTTTCTTCACGCGTATGTACGTACTACAACTTTTTGTTTAGACACAGGAAATCTCACCTGCAGGCATAAACAAAGTCTGTGAGTTGGTTAGTTACATTGCACAATTTTTATCGGAATGCTGTTGTCTGGCATCATTACTCCACAGCCTACCTGTGTGACAGAGGGGCGGGGAGGGGGGAGAGGAGGAGGATGGGGGGGGGGGGGGAAGGGGGGGAAGAGATGTCTATAAACTAAATAAGTCAGGTAAGATGTAATTTCGCTTTTATTTAAAGTTATCGAAACAAGGTTTCTCGAGAAATGATAGTACGTAGAGATGCATGTTTAATCCTTTTAAATGTACAATCAACCGTGATATTGAAACAAATAGAATTTTCATGAAATATTCTCGCAGTTCGTTCTGGGTGGCTGCGATGAAATCCCGCGGCGTTTCGATGAGTGTCACTCATCATCTTCTGGCTAAATTAGAGATTACGTGTGCGTCCCATATTTTCAATGAAACAGTATACTTCAACAGAGGTTGAAAGCTACTGAAAAGATGAGTTTAGTGATATATATAACGCTTTTCAATATTGGCGTTGAACCTTTCCTCAAATATATCCGAGAAATAATGTGATCCTATGTTGTCTCCGAGGAATGTTCCAAATCAGAAAGGTTGTTGCCGTATAAATACCGCCAAGTCGAGCTCTCTTGCCTGGCTCTGTCGTTGTATAAAGTCTTTAGACTGTTTACTTGTCTCTATAAATGCTTTTCGATTGAACATGAATTCCGTACATAATGTCAATCGTTTCCCTAAACCGCTTTTTATAGGCACTTAGTTAATACATAACTCAGTTTACAAGAACCGTAGCTGGGCTTTATCACGGGGTCCAGAGGAAATACTTTTTGTCTCTGAAGCTTGGGTCTATATTAGAAGTTTAAACTCCAGTCATAATAATCATTATGCAGTGTTTCTAGCCTTTTTCAAGTGTTTTCGAATTCCGACAAAAATAACATGTCGATCCAGTTAAAAAGAAAGCCATTTCTGTTTCGATATCTTAGTTAACACTGGAGTTCAGAGTATTAAACATAGAACAAAATTACGTCTCCCGTAGTAAGTCATTTGTCGCAAACCCAGTGCAGATACTAACGGTTCATGATATAAGAGGGCTGTTAAGTCCTAGGCGGCTGACCCTGTCTACATAAACGCGAAATCCGAAAAATCAGTGCGGCAGTTGTTAACCACACATTCATTTTTTTTACGTATGGAAGTTACGTTAAGAAAGTACTTCCGAATTCACACAATGAAACGTAACCTCTTGAGCTACAAAGTCACGCTATCGTACGTTTGCGTAACTGCTATACTCTTTTTGTACCTCCTACGACAATCTTTGACGTCGTCTGGGCCATCCGACAAATAAAAGAATGAAACCAGATACGGGTCTTTCGGTATTCGTGTATTGTAGTATTTAACCTGCGGTCAAGATGATACACTTCTGAGACGGGGCAATTGACTCGACAATTAGGCTGGCTGGCTGTCAACTGAGATTCCGTCATTCGTGCGACGCTATTTTTGGAAATCACGAACTACCCAAATATTGCCGCGGGACCTTGGAGCTGCTTTTGCACGTCTCTTTATAGCTAAAAATTTTTACCCTCTTTTGTGTATATATGTAACGAGTTCTGATTGGAGAATCTTGATAAACAACAAAGGCACTTGATTTAAAATTAAATTTTACTGCATTAGGTATCACGTACTCAGTAATCGGATTAAGAAAAAGTATGGCTATCTTTATAGACATCACACTTGTGACAGGTTTGGGTGGTCTCCAGCTTTTTCCTACCTCATGATGACCTTTCCACCTCTAAGTAACTCCTACAACCAGCTTACTCTGTATGCTGTCTTGCATATTCTATAAATTTGTTTCAATACTTACAGTGTCCTTACCTGTTGTGGAGTAACTCTACTCCGGTAAATATCGTGTTTCATCTCATATTGCGATCACGTCTCGTACGATTTGCAGAAATTGCATCTGATTGCAGAGACAGAGATTACACCCATAATTGTGTAACACTTCCGGTCATTCAGATTTCCTAACAAGGATAATTTTTTTTATAAAAAAAGAAAACTTATTTTCCATTTATCTATCGCTCATTTTATCTTCTCATACTGACCGGTTTCCGGCAGTGTCACCCATCTTCAGATAATTTCTCGCAGTTAAGTAACCAGTCTTAACCTAACGCTATACTTGACTGTCATACAACATAGCCAGCCGGTGTGGCCGAGCGGTTCTAGGCGCTACAGTCTGGAACCGCGCGACCGCTACGGTCACAGGTTCGAATCCTACCTCGGGCATGGATATGTGTGTGATGCCCTTAGGTTAGTTAGGTTTAAGTAGTTCTGAGTTCTAGGGGACTGATGACCTCAACTGTTAAGTCCCATCGTGCTCAGAGCTATTTCATTTCATATAGCATATGGGCAACAGTGCTCGAAACCGGCCACTTGAGATGATAAAAGCAGCCATCGACAGCCTGCCTCATCGCTGTCTAAAAAATACACGTCACGGGAGCATGCTAAAATGTACATTCCATGATAAAAAAATCAGCCTGATGTTGATGGCATGACCATCTAACCGCTTCTACGATATACAACTAAGTGACTGAAGCAGTAGATCAATTTTTTGTTGGTTTACTACATAGATACAGGTGAGCAGAGCTCTGTAGAGGAAGCATTTAAAAGGGGAAATAACAAGAAAGGCAGGAGATGGAGAGAGCAGGACAAGAGAAAGGTAGGGGAGGAAAAAGGGAGAAAATTAAAAAGTTAAGAGTTCTGAAAAGCCAAGAGTAGTTGCGAATGCTACTCCGCTCGTGTTGCTGACTAATTCGTCCAGTCGACACACTGGTTTTCCGCGGCACGTTTCCGGTATGGAAGTGGTCACGCACATGCGGACGTTGCGTAGGAGGTGCGGGAAGTTCCCGCTATAACGGTAGAGCTGCGTGTGGCAGCTTGCCATTATGAGGTACCAGTAGTGCAGCTCAGTGAATCAGCACCACAGCGCACCATATCTAGGTGGCCATCATGGAGGTGATTAACGAGGCAGGTTGCTGAGTCTGCAGGTACTCCAGTTAACGCGTACAGTGACCGCGCCGACCGTCATAGCCTGGTTCACTCAAAGGCTTGCTCGTCAGAGCGCTACCCAACGGATGAATCCGCCGGACGTTACACTCATTTCTTTACATTAAAGGTTAGGAGCTTTGGTCGAGGGAGATCAATGATTCAGGCCTAGCAGAGAGACTGTATGACTTCAGCAAATAGGCCGTATGGCCTTTCGAAAGCACGACTTTTTCAACGCTGCCCCACGACGATTCAAAGACTAACATTTAGCTTAAATGTACCAAAGAGAGCGCAGGCCCAAAGAGAGCGCAACTTGTGTTCCTGACCGTTGACTAAACTGATCAGCTCGCCAATTGTGTTCAGAGTGGTATCAGAAATAACTGGTAGAAGTTGTGTGAAGAAATCCTGTTTCCGAAGTGAAGCAGGTAAGAATCAGTTTTCAGCTTTGTTGATGTAGTTCTGGTACTCTGTTAGATAAGTTACACACAGAATACACGAGCAATAGGTTTTAACTCCTGATTGCATTTTGAAAGGCTGGCTTGCAATCTACTATACGGCATCCACACGTTTTGCAAATGTAATATGTGCGGCTATCTTCTGACTATGCGGCCATCTCCTGACTTCGCTTGGAATCATTGTTTCTATACGAAAGAGCGCGCATTTAACGTCACCAAAGAGTGCGTGCGTTCCCTTTAGGGTTGGTTCGTTGGTTGATTTGTGGGAGAGGACCAGACAACGAGGTCTTCGAGTAGGGAAGGAAGTCAGCTGTGCCCTTTCAAAGGAACCATCTCGGCTTTTGCAGAAGCGATTTAGGGAAACCACGGAAGATCTAAATCAGGATGGCTGTACGCGGGTTTGAACCTTCGTCCTCAGGGTACAACTGCAAATTTGCATCTCTTAAGTGCGTTGTGGAGTCTGAAGGATAGGTTTTGTTCCTGAATGACGTCAAATTAAGTACGGAAATAGGACAGGAAGCTCATCTAAACTGAAGTGCTCCTCAGTGAGGCCAGACAACGAATTGAAAATGGCGAAAGCAAACAGACGTTGCCGCTGCTCTGGGTACGAAGGAGTCTGCTTTAAGGAAAAGACCGAAAGTTGTGAGCAGGGAGCATAGATTTTGGTGTTTCCAGAAGACTGTGGGAGACAGTGACACGAAAAGTGCTCTTCGTCTGAGGGTGATATTGCATTCATTTGTGATACTTGCTAAATGCGTACTATTTGGGCATGTTTTGCGTACTCTTTAGCGGAGGTGAACGAAAGAATGCAAGTTTCCCGCGTTTTGTATTGCTGAAAAGTTCGATAAAAGTATTACATCCCTGCTGCTGCAGTTTTCCGAACATGTAGATTTTGTTTTAATAAAAAAAGTCTAAAATGATTTTGGTTTCCTACTGATAACAACCCAGATATTTACAGTTATTCCTCAACTGCGCAATCTTGAGGTATGGTTTCCCTCATTGCTGGTTTGTGCCGATTGTGTAGTCAACAAAGTGATAAAATTTTCGAGAAAAATTAACGTCATTCAGTTAAATGCTGTCCTAAAGGCATAATCAGCCATTTAGCATCTATTGCTGGTTGAGGGTCTGCTCTCGACTTCACACGTTCATTTGCTAGGTATTTAATTTTTCATTAATTTTTTCTGTTGTTTCATCTGAATGAAGGCAGAGTTTTGAAGTAAATCGGTGAAGTACTTTTGGAGATTTTTGAAAACAACCTTTCCACTTTATATATATATATGTATATATATATATATATAAGTCATAATACGAAATCTTATGTAGTCAGTGATCTTATGTCTTGAAGTTGTCATATACAAGCTCGAAAGTGGCTGGCTGCGTATTTACAGGCAGGCACGAAAGGCGCACGCACGTAGAGTACTAGATTTTCATTAGAGCGTCGCTAGTGTAAAAATTGGTTTTAGAGTAAGCAAGTAATATGTGCGCCGCGGACCAAGTCTGACTCTTCCCTTCGACGTGTCGGAGCGTCTGTATGAGACTGTCGCGAGAGAGGGACGCCAGGTGGGTGAGGAAAGAGATACAGCCGCGTGCACGACACGTGGTGCCAGTGCGCACGTGCCACTGCTCGCCACACGTGGTACGCACGTGTCACGCTGGCTGCCCGCGCTGCGTGCGGCAGAGAGGTCCAATTAAACCGAACTGTCGTGGCGTGGCGTTGCGTTGCGTGCTGGCCGCGGCAGCCCACGTGGAACGCCGCTGGGGAGAACCCTTTCCTTTCCTCTACTTCCCTTCCTGTCCAGCTCGGTGGCTTTTGCGGTTCCATTCCAGCGTCGACCGTGCAATTAGGCCCTCGCTGTCTGCGAGGACAATGGGCGCGGCGTAGAATTGCTGCTCCCAGAAGACAGAACTCTGCATTTCTCGGAAGTCGCCTGCAGCGGCGCTGCAGTCGCCAGATAGCGCCCCTCAGCGCTTCCGCTGTTGCAGAATGCTACGCTTCTCCATGACAGCTCCACTGATAAAGCCGCCCTGACGAGAGGGTATGGGGGAATCTCTAATGCTCCCAATATACAGGATTTCTAAAACCTTTTGGGTCAAATTGAAACACCTGACAGCGAGTTCACAACAGATTATATTGAGATCGGGAACCAATGTTCGGAAATACATATTTATTGTGTTACGGATGCACACAGCGCACAAAGCATAACAGCAACGTGGTGTTGTTGTTGTGGTCTTTGGTCCAAAGGTCTAAAGACTGGTTTGATGTGGCTCTCCATGCTACTCTATCCTGTACCTACTGCAATCTACATCCTTCTGAATCTGCTTAGTGTATTCATCTCTTGATCTCCCTCTGCGATTTTTACCCTCCACTCTGCCCTCCAAATCTAAATTGGTGACTCCTTGAACCCTCAGAACATGTCCTACCAACCGATTCCTTCTTCTAGTCAAGTTGTGCCACAATTTTCTCTTCTCCCCAATTTTGTTCTAAAACTTCCTCATCAGTTATGTGATCTACTCATCAAATCTTCAGCATTCTTCTGTAGAGCCACATTTTGAAAGCTTCAATTCTATTCTTGTCTAAAGTTAGCTCACAGTAATTGTTGAAAGCGACGACGGGCAGTCTCGATGCATGTATTGCAACGGGTCATGCAGTTCCTCCGCTCTCTCTCTCTCTCTCTCTCTCTCTCTCTCTCTCTAATTACCGTAAGATACGTTATTATTACGTGGAGCCGGTGTGGCCGAGCGAATCTAGGCGCTTTAGTCTGGAACCGCGCGACCACTACGGTCGCAGGTTCGAATCCTGCCTCGGGCATGGATGTGTGTGATGTCTTTAGGTTAGTTAGGTTTAAGTAGTTCTACGTTCTAGGGGACTGATGACCTCACCTCAGATGTTAAGTCCCATAGTACACAGAGCCATTTGAACCATTTTATTATGTGGAGCACGTGTTACGTCCACAACAACATGCACTTCCGACTATTGGTTTCCTACGTCAATATAATCGGTTGTGGACCCACTATCACACCGAGCGAGGTGAAGCAGTGGTTAGCACACTGGACTCGCATTCTAGAGGACGACGGTTCAAACCTGCTTCCGGCCATCCTGGTTTAGGTTTTCCATGATTTCCTTCAATCGCTTCAGGCAAGTGTGGGATGGTTCCTTTGAAAGGGCTCGGCCGATTTCTTTCCCCATCCTTCAATAATCCGATGGGACCGATGACGTCGCTGTTTGGTCTCCTCCCCCAGACCAACCAACTAGCCAGCCACGCAACCGACCAACCCACTATCGACCGAAAACGTTTCAGAGACCTTTTACATAAACGATTTACCAGATAGGATCAACAGCACTACGAGGTTGTTAGCTGACGACCGCTGTTGTCTGCAGAAAAGAATCTTCGTTGGAGGATCGTAAGAAAATACACCAGGTGCTGGCAAATTGCCTACACCTCTCGAATAGCACCAAGAGGGCCGCCGAGCATAAGCCCCCACCCGACGGACGGGTCACCATCAACAGTGTTACGTCCCCTCACTTCATGAGAAACTGTTGACAGTTTTGTAGTTAATACAGAAAACTGTCGTGAAGATTGGTGATCGGGAATTCCACTCCACTCTGCCCCCTCTGCTTCACGGCTAAGTCCTGGCAGTGAGAAATATATTTACAACCAGAATTAGACGTGGAGTACCTCATATCGAATGCCACCGCACAGGCATATGTTAGCGACCTCAGCTACGAGGGCGAATTATAGTAGTCTTTATTGTTATACAACGCGAGCTATGTACGAGAGCTATTCGGAAAGTTAAGTTCAGATCGGTCGCGAAATGGAAATCATTGTGGAAATCAAAAATGTTTCATTTGCAACAATTAGCTACACCTTCCAGCTACTTCTCTACATAGTCGTCGCTCTCACTTAGACATTTGTAGTAGCGTTGTGCCAACTTTCCAATAATCTCGTCATAGAAGGCAGGTCCCTGTGCTTTCCACAAATACTCACTCTAGGCTGATCCACAGCTCATTGACTGTGCCAAAACGTCCTCTACGAAAGCAGCGGTTCATGTGAGCAGAGGCGAAACTCGTGGGCAGTCAGTCAAGTGCTGTATTGTGGGTTATGGCCGCGTGGGATTAGCCGAGCGGTCTGAGGCGCTGAAGTCGTGGACTGTGCGGCTGGTCTCTGCGGAGGTTCGAGTCCTCCCTCGGGCATGGGTGTGTGTGTGTTTGTTCTTAGGATAATTTAGGTTAAGTAGTGTGTAAGCTTATTGACTGATGACCTTAGCAATTAAGTCCCATAAGATTTCACACACATTTGAACATTTTTGTGGGTTATGAAACACTTCCCATTGAAGACGCTGGAGGAGAATCTTCATTGCCCCTGCAGTGTGTGGCCAGGAATAGTCATGAAAACAAACTGCATGACAGTTGTGTTATGTGGGCTGCGTAACACCAGGCAAAATCTCTCACCAGGTCCTCGTACTTGGCGGGAGACTCGATTTCCTAGGCATCTTTGCACTCAAAACTGAAGAGTGACGTGACGCAATCGGCGGGTGTACTAGACACACCGCCCAGCACATCTGTGCAAAGTTTCATTGGATTTGCACAGTGGCTTCCATTTCGCGACCGATCGGAAATTACTTTCAGAATAGTTCTCATAGAAACAGAGAATTTGAAGTTGTTGAATATTGTAACAAAATGTATACTCAACGATTGTAAAGTGACGCTAAATGAAGTCCTCAGAAAAATAGGAATAATCTACAGGGAAACAAGGTTAATTAACACCACCAACGTACAAGAGGGAACAATAAGAATGTAAGACCAAGAGCGACGTGCTCGGACTAAAAAGGGCGTACGATAGGCAGCGAGTCTTTCTTCGTTACTAATCAATCTGTGCATCGAAGAAGCAAAGCGGGACAGAAACATTCAGAACTGGGATTAAATATTAAGGTGAAAGCATATCTGTGATAAGATACGCTGACGAAGTGAAAGTGAACAGGCACTACAGAATTTGAATGGAACAAATTGTCTTCCGAACACAGAATATAGAATGGGAGCAAATCAAAGTAAGGCAGAAGTACTGATCAGCAAAAATGAAATTAGCGACTCACTTGACCTCAAAACAGAGGACCGCTTAGTAGCAGTGGAGGAATTAGTTTGCCTTGGAAGCAAAATAATGATAGACGAAGCAATGTGGGTATGATGAAGCATTGCTTCAGGAAAGTCATCTCTTTCTAAATATAAAAAAATATTTCGAACTGAGGGCGAATGTGCGGTCATTTCTCTGCTCTCTTTGGAATATGAGGGGACAAGTCAAAAAGTGAACATTAACATCATCCACTTCCATGCAGAAACTTAGCTTTCGAGGTTCTTTCGTTGCTGGTGCAGACGAATGTTTCCACACCATGCTCTGCTGTTCAGTCTATGATCTGTAGTAATAGACCCAGGTTCGTGAACCTTTACTGTGCAGCAGTGGCATCATCTTCTTCCTCTCAGAAACAACTTCAACGGGATTTGGATATTCCAAAACTTTCGTTTTATCTCTCAGTTGACATGGTACCCAACGAGCACAGAATTTGCGACAGTTCAAAAAGTCGTGGGTGATTGGAAATGTGGACCTGAGGCTAATGTTTATCTCGTGCGAGATATCATCAGTTACGGGACGGCGATTATCACGAATCATTCACTTTGCTGTCCAGATGTTCTTGTCTATTCTCGACGAGGATGGCCTAATAGAATCGTCTCCATCGCAGAGAGATAACCGCGCACTTATCGAGCGATTTATCCACTCATAAACTTTTCGTTTTCTAGGGTAGCTATCACCATACTGCGTCCGTATTATGAGAGTAACACCCGCATCTTCAGTCTTTTCAGAATATAGAAAACGAATCACACTCTTAATTTCTTCCTTGGTGATTACGGACAAAGATGCATTCATAATAAAAATGCTCTTAAATAACGACATATAGGTATATTCACTGAACCAACGCAACTCACGTAAAAAAAAATAAAAAAATAAAAAATAAAAAATTCGCGCATATGACTTGCAGGATGAGTTTTGCCACCCTGTAGATCTGAACACTGACCACCTTTCCTTACTGACTTGCCCTCAAACAACAAATATTTTTTTTTTAAATATTCGCATCCATTCTTTCCCGCTTGCTACTTAAATTACGTTTATCATGTAGATAAGGAACATTGCGTCCTCTACATCTGAATGTTTATTTAGTTTTTAATTAAACGTGTTTCACATTATTCATACTATGCTTCATCAGTAGTCCATTAAAAAATGTAAATTTTGTAATTAGTATATTTTGATAGTAGATCTGTAGCTATTGCTGGTAGCATATTTGAATTATCTAAATATTCACAAAGGTACGGTTGTGATTTATCAGTTACCTTCATTTTTCTACTCTAATATGCCCGTTGGTTCTTCTGTAGGCATCACATACACATAATAGAGGTTCCGACTCAAAGTATGTCACATATACAGGTTGCGGAAAAAGAATATGCCCAAATGTGTAGGGTAGAAAGACAGCATAAAACAAAAGGAATTTGAGCATAGAAAGTAGGGGTCACTGTTGTATTTTTTCGGCTCTAAAGGAACGTAATTGAAATCTGTCATATGGACGTCTTTATTCAAAATGAAATGTAATTCACAAAAAACGTATACGTAAACGAAATGTCTGGACTAATCAAGCGTCACGATGAGAACGAGAGAAACTTTAAGTATCACATATGCGTTTATCGTACGTAGCTGATGTACCATACATCACTTCTTTAGGAATGACAACAATAAAATGTCCACGTTTAAGTATGTCCTACAAAGGCCAAATTAAGTGAAAAATGAGTATGCTCTTGTGGATAGACTTGCCACCACATCACATAAATATGTCGTATAGAACGTTCGAACCGACCACCATTTTCACGCTGGAGTAACACCGTAAATATTCAACTGCTACACTTAGTTCCTATACTCAGATTTCTTCCTTTAGCGCTGTCTTTCTGCCCTACAATTGTGGCCAAATTGTTACATCTTCAACAAATAGCACAATTCAAAGGAAATGAAAAATATCTCTCCCCCTGTGTGTGTGTGTGTGTGTGTGTGTGTGTGTGTGTGTGTGAGAGAGTGAGAGAGAGAGAGAGAGAGAGAGAGAGAGAGAGAGAGAGAGAGAGAAAACGCCCACCCCCTCCCTCCCCATTCCAACACTCGACCCCACTTTCTGTAGCTGCCATGAACATTCCACAGCAAGTGAGTAAAGGCATGTAGAAGTGTGCAACAGGGAAAGTTACGTGTAGTAAAATGTATAAATGTGATCTGCTATCGATTGGAAACCTTTACTGTGTGTACCTAATGCATACAGAAGAACGTATGTACATATGAAAAGAATAAAAACATAAATCACAGCCATATAACTATAAATACTTAGAAATAACTTAAACGTCCTATAAGGAAGCATACAGATCTCCTAACAAGTATAACTAAACAATTTACCTTATGTCATAGACCACGTTGATGATGCCTAATATGAATGGGTGAACCATACTCTGTGAAAAACAAAATATTCAGTTGTGAGCTAAAAATGGCCGTATCAAAAAAGACACGACGGAGATGATTAATAGCGGCTGAGCTGGCGCACCCGGAACGAGGCAGTGTCAGTGGCTACCCTGTATAGACAGGTGGCGGCGAGGTGTGGCCTGTTTCACGCGTGCGCGCGCCATCA
Organism: Schistocerca americana; assembly: GCF_021461395.2. Classification (NCBI taxonomy): domain Eukaryota; kingdom Metazoa; phylum Arthropoda; class Insecta; order Orthoptera; family Acrididae; genus Schistocerca; species Schistocerca americana. Next base: position 177,486,930 of record NC_060120.1, read on the forward strand.
CGCGGGCTTCCGCTAGCCGGAAGTGTGGCAGGAAGCGCGGGACAACACTGCTCCACACTCCACACTCCAGGCTGGTGTACAGTCTCTTCCGGCCCCGACACTGTCTGTCAGTGCCAGCCGGATAGCGTCCGGCACCACGTCCTGACCGTCTCCGTCTGGCGATCTGGACGGAGGTTTACTTTCATATTTTTTCTTTTCAGGTTTGTTTCCATTAGGAGCAGCGTGCTCCACGACCGCACTAATCACTTTCCTATAATTTTAATGTACAATACTTGTTATTGAAATGAGGTTCAGTAAAAATGTCGCTGGGTGATGCCTCACACAGTTCCTAATGTGAACTAAAACTATCTTAAGCCGTCGTTTTCATTGTCATCTAGAATGCTCCCATTATCCATGTAATATTACGTGTACACGTTGATTCGTAATGACCGATTATGGGACGGGATCTTGATGTTATTGGAGCCTCTTATGTATGCCCACATTCTCTTGGTGTCTCATTAGCAACGGCGCCTCACGCAAGTGCGGCAGTGCACGCCACCAACTTTCCGTAATGCCATTAAACCAGAATAAATACATCATAATACAAAATAATGTACACGCGTTACTGTATCAGAGGTGTGATCAAAAACGAGATTTTTTTCTCGAAGAATCTTTATGTATTCATCAACATCAATTGTGCCTCCTTCAAAGTGATGATGATGATGATGATGATGATGATGAAGTCCCATACTCCTTTACAGAGCGTAGGGGAAAAATCCCTGACCCCGCCGGGAATCGAGCACCGGACTCCGTGCTCGGGAAGCGAGAACGCTACCGCGAGACCACGAGCTACGGACTCCTTCAAAGTAGTCCTCAGATATAATGCACCTGTGCCAATCTTAAAAGCATTTCTGGAACTCACTTTTCATAGTGGTGTTCAGCTCCTTGAGCGATTCTGTTTTTATTTCGTCAGTGGTAGCAAAACGACGTCCTTCCCATTCCCAAGGCTGAAGAGAACCTTGAAAGAAATCGCATGGGGACATGTCCGGTGAATATGGTGGCTGGGGCGACATAAGTTCTGCTTTTTTTTCCCCGAAAAATCACGAACAACATATTTAGGTGTGGGAGGGAGCATTATCGTGAGGCAGTTACCACGATTGGTTCTGCCGCAACGCTGGTAGTTTTCTTCGGAATGCTTCACGCAAGCGGCGCGAGAGTTCAAGGTAGTAATCCGTATTGACCGTACGACCATAAAGCAAGAACTGGTGGTGCACTATCCCATTGTGATCGAAGAAAACAGTGAGAACAACTTTCACAAGTGATCGAGCTTGTCAAATGTCTTTCGGTCTTAGCTTATGAGGCAGTTCCATTGAGAAGGATTTGGCCTTAGTTTCGACGTCATACCCGTATACTGATTTATAACCTTCTGTAGATGCTCTGGATCGTTATCGACTTCATTCAGCAATTCCTGCATGATGTCTACGCGATGTCGTTCTTTATCGAAATTCAACAATTTCGGAACGAGCTTGCCTGCTATACGTTTCATGCCCAAAATTACCGAAAAAATTGCTTGGCATGAGCCAAAGGATGTGTCAACATCATCAGCAAAATCTCTGAAGGTGATCTGGCCATTTTCCAGAACCCATTTTCTGTATTACTTCCACATCATCGTCAGTAATTAATGTGCTAAGCCGTCCAGGGCGGTCCTCGACCCTCTTTGAAACGTTGATACCACTCGTAAGCTCTTGTCTTACTCATAGTAGATTCCCCAAAAACCACAGACATCATCTCGAATGCGGTGCTGCACTTCATTTCTTTTTACAAGCAAAATTTAGTTCAAATTCTTTGATCCATCTTTTTCGAAAGCAAAAATTCGCCGAGCACTCGAAAACAGGTTTAATCTTTCATACTGTCAATAATAAACTAAATATCCACAACAGCTGAAAATGTAAACATACATGAGGAACATGTGTACCAAGAAAATAAAAAAATAGATAATCGGATGTTTAACGCCCGCGAAATTAAATTCCCGTTACTTTCTGATCACATCCTGTGTATCACATTTTGATTAACACGTAGTATGTACAGGTTTACGGAATAAAACAAATACATCATATTTACAGTAGCCGCTCGGGATTAGCCGAGCTGTCTAAGGCTTTGCAGTTATGGACTATGCGGCTGGTCCCGGTGGAGGTTCTAGTCCTCCCTGGGGCATTGGTGTGTTTGTTTAACCTTAGGATAATTTAGGTAAAGTAGTGTGTAAGCTTAGGGACTGATGACCTTAGCAGTTAAGTCCCTTAAGATTTCACACACATTTGAACTTCTATTTACTGTAAACATGTTGGGCAAAATATTTCAGGTAGGACGTCTGTGTTAGTGTCACATGATCAGTAGTTTTTTGTCTGCTTTTGTCGTCGCTCCACATGCCTCAAGCCTACCGTCGTGTGCGTGTGTGTGTGTGTGTGTGTGTGTGTGTGTGTGTGTGTGTGTGTGTGTGTTCGCGCGTGACACTTGCATTGGCAGCGACGATTAGCAGAGGACAGCAGAGGAGACGAGAGGCGTGTTGCGAAACGTCCTGTGTGCTGGCCCTCGTCCATTGATGCGTGCTCATTGACGCGGGGAAGTGCCTCGTATTGCCATGCATGAGGCGCTAAGTGGAGGCAGACCTCTCCTGGCAAGCTGCGACGGTGGCGACTGCACTACGTGACAACTCACCGCTTCCTCGCCAAGTGCTTGTAGCCGGGGCCCACCCTAGTGGTCTAGGGAGAGCTTCGAACCATCTCGACTGTGAGCAGAATATTTAATAGGAGAGTGGTGGATAGAACGACTAAGAGGGAGGTGCGGATGGGGTGCGTGGCGGGGGGGGGGGGGGGGAAGAGGCATGGAGCTGTATGTTCTTCGTGTTTGTCCTCCGCCTCCATCATCATGGTGAGTGGCAGTACATGGAATGGATACCATTCATCGTTACGGTCATATTACCAGTCTATTGTGTGTGTGTGTGTGTGTGTGTGTGTGTGTGTGTGTGTGTGTGTGTGTGTGTGTGTTTTATTAATGATGAGAAATGAGTGAAGAATTCAGCACAAGCGACTATGCTGAAACAGGACAATATTATACACTACGAACAAACTGAATGAGGATTCGCTGTTTATGAACTCGTGTTTGGGAGAGCGGCGGCTCTAATCTCCATCCGATCATCCTGATTTACTTTCTTCGAGGTTCCCTAAATTTTTTGTCATCAGCCTTCTGATTCGCTCGATGCGTCCTGCCACAAATTCCTCTTTTTCTGCCAACGGTTTTATCTCGGAACAGCACTTGAAACCTACGTCCTGAATTATTTACTGGGTGTATCACAATATCTGTCTTCCTGTACGGTTTTTACCCTCTACTGCTTACCTTGTCAATTCACGCAATTATCAATTTCATCTGTAGCAACTCATCTCGGTTGTTTCGACTCTCTTCCGTTCTGGTTTTCTGACAGCCCATGTCTTACTGACGTACAGTATTATGCTGCAAACGTACGTTCTGAGAAATTTCATTCTCAAATTAAGGCCCCTGTTTGATACTAGAAGACTACTCTTGGCGGAGATTGCCCTTTTTACCAGTGTTGTTTTTACCTGTGTCGTCCTTGCCCCCGACCGACACGCATTGTTTTGTTGCGTAGGTACCAGAATTACTCAACTTAGACTTCGTTATCACCGCTTCAGATACTAAGTTTCTCGCTGTTCTCACTTATTCTACTTCTCATTACGTTCGTCTTTCTTCGACTTACTTTTTATCCATGTTCTGCAGCCTTTATACTTAATTCCATTCAACAGATACTGCAATTCTTCTTCACATTCCCTAAATTACTACAGTAAACGCGGGGAATGGCTGCTGTTATAAGGCCACGGCCAAAAGTCTGCACCATCCTCGTCTAATTCCACCTGTAAGTTTGTGACTATATACGTTTTTTATAAAAAATATAGTTCTGAGAATGTAATGCCTTGACAACTCCAATATCCACGGTTGAATAAAACAACCGTGGTAATTTTCTCACTGATTTGATGCGGCCTATTAGTATTTCTAGTTCCTTGCCAATCGCTTCCTCAATTATTTGTTGGCTATACTGCAATCTCTATCTTCTCCAACTTTCGTCCCTGACGCTCCCTCTAGTACCTTGCAATTGATTCTCCGATGTGTCCACACGTGTCCTGTCATCCTGTCTCTTCTTCTAGTCAGTCTTTTTACACATACTGCTTTCCTCGCAGATTCATTGCATTAATGTAACTCCCTCATTTCTCATCTGATCACCACCGATTTCCAATATTATGCGAACTTTGTTGCGCGCTGTAGAAATTAATTTGATTAATAAAGCGCCGTTGCTTCCAGAAACGCAGCTACAATGCGCTTTTAAGAAGACAGTAATCTGCGCAACGTGATTTTCAATAGGAACGTACTGGTGTCAGTTGTTTATTTCAAATAAATAGTTTGTGAATCACTAGAGCTGAACTAATGCAATAGACAGCGGTGGGACATAATTTGTGGCAACAGTAGTTTGGAAGCAGAAATTTCTTTACTAGAAGAAGTGTACATGTGGCGGGATGGACAAAGAAGCGGGCGACCGGTAACTGCAGCTTCAAATAAGAAAAGGTGGCACATGAGAAGTAAAGGCATGTGCTGACAGTGGGCATTGACTTATATCAATGGGACAAATTGAAAATTCGAACCATGGTCTCCTATTTGGCAGGTGTGCTGACCACAGCGCCATCTGGACACAGTGGTCGCCACAGCCGCACGCTTGCTATCAGACCCCCGTTCTCAACTTACACTGATGTAGTGGCATTGGCCTCATTATTCTAGGCATCTCGCCGATTCCCGTAAGAAATGGAGCTTGGTGTGTAGTCTGCACTGAAGGGATAATTGGCCGTAATTATATATGTGGTGTCCGTTCTTTCAGACATGTCCAAGAGACATTACTTCTGCACTATTCGACATCGCTTACTGGTACGTGACTGTTTTCACCTTTGAACTATATCCTTGCGCTGTTGGTAGTTTAAACTTGTTCTTTGGTAGTCTCATGGTAGAAGACGATCAGAAATGTTTTGAGTCGTGGAAGGAGCGAATGCACACGAGTGTGGGCTGAAATCGGTCTTACTGTGAAGTTCACAAGCATAATTGAACAAGTCTAATAAATAAAGAAATTTGCAGCCCCAATGTCGATACTCTATAAACTCCTACGCAATATTTACCACTGGGGCGAAAGTGTGTCCTTAGCAGGGCTATAAAAGAATGCCAAAATTTTTTACCGTATGTACTCTGTATTGCCAAGACACATGCAGGCTACAAAGTATTCTTCACTCATACTTTCATTATTGAAGGTCGTTATTAATGTAGCGATTACACATACAAAATTTTTTGCCACCCTACGAAGTTGAGGGCTGTAATTGTGTTCGTGAATGGGTCGTTTCAGTGGAATCTCTTTTCTGAACAGTGTTTCCTCTTTTTCGTCCTGATGAACAGTTATTTTGGCCATAGCAACACATGACGTTTCAAGATTTGTACTCGTTGTGAAGTCGAAATGATTCCTTATGGAATCGCCAGGCCACTGGTTCATGTATAGGCAGACACGTCAGTGAAACGCATCTACGGTCGCTGTACGGCAGTAGCTGTGTCCCGGACATTTGCAGCAGGTGAAACCCCGTTTTGCCGTACGGTGGAAACTGTGGCCTGTGATACGAAGTTTCTGGAAGATGACAAATATTGCCGACTGCATGCGGGGAAAGGAAACACGGTGGTGATCGGCAAAATGTATTAGCCCTTGCGACGCTGACAAACTACTCCACAGAGAATAAGAAACTGGAGAAATGCGAAAACTTCATAGTCGGGGGAACAAACGTGAGGGGAAAGAAGGCATGACAGTAACGAATCGCTTCCGTTACTAAGTCTGCCGAGGGTAACGCATTGGAGATATGCGAAAGCTACAGACACGGCGGTATCAGGTACGAACTTGCTAGAACCCCCCATTCGTACTAAACCTCCAGAAATGTCTCAATTTAGCCGCTGAGTCCGTAGATGGTGATATAAGGGGGCGTACAGTACAACTGGCCATGCTTTCCCAAGCGAGTTTTGCGACAATTAAGCCAGTCCGTTCTTGAACTGACTCTGTGAGACGCCGCATAGCAATTCTTCCTACATGTTACGTGGAGATGCTGTCGTAGTTTTGTCTCCCCTTGCAGAGCCGTAGCAGCGCCGTCGGATTCTTAAAGTGCAATACTACTGTCTGTTTTACGTAATGAAGCGGGAAGTAGCTTTTTGTGCAAATAATTTTTGCGTGGGATGGCGTTATGGTGCGTTTATTTAAGAAAAACCCTAAAATGAACTTGGTCACGCTGATTATAAGCCAACTACACTCCTGGAAATGGAAAAAAGAACACATTGACACCGGTGTGTCAGACCCACCATACTTGCTCCGGACACTGCGAGAGGGCTGTACAAGCAATGATCACACGCACGGCACAGCGGACACACCTGGAACCGCGGTGTTGGCCGTCGAATGGCGCTAGCTGCGCAGCATTTGTGCACCGCCGCCGTCAGTGTCAGCCAGTTTGCCGTGGCATACGGAGCTCCATCGCAGTCTTTAACACTGGTAGCATGCCGCGACAGCGTGGACGTGAACCGTACGTGCAGTTGACGGACTTTGAGCGAGGGCGTATAGTGGGCATGCGGGAGGCCGGGTGGACGTACCACCGAATTGGTCAACACGTGGGGCGTGAGGTCTCCACAGTACATCGATGTTGTCGCCAGTGGTCGGCGGAAGGTGCACGTGCCCGTCGACCTGGGACCGGACCGCAGCGACGCACGGATGCACCCCAAGACCGTAGGATCCTACGCAGTGCCGTAGGGGACCGCACCGCCACTTCCCAGCAAATTAGGGACACTGTTGCTCCTGGGGTATCGGCGAGGACCATTCGCAACCGTCTCCATGAAGCTGGGCTACGGTCCCGCACACCGTTAGGCCGTCTTCCGCTCACGCCCCAACATCGTGCAGCCCGCCTCCAGTGGTGTCGCGACAGGCGTGAATGGAGGGACGAATGGAGACGTGTCGTCTTCAGCGATGAGAGTCGCTTCTGCCTTGGTGCCAATGATGGTCGTATGCGTGTTTGGCGCCGTGCAGGTGAGCGCCACAATCAGGACTGCATACGACCGAGGCACACAGGGCCAACACCCGGCATCATGGTGTGGGGAGCGATCTCCTACACTGGCCGTACACCACTGGTGATCGTCGAGGGGACACTGAATAGTGCACGGTACATCCAAACCGTCATCGAACCCATCGTTCTACCATTCCTAGACCGGCAAGGGAACTTGCTGTTCCAACAGGACAATGCACGTCCGCATGTATCCCGTGCCACCCAACGTGCTCTAGAGGGTGTAAGTCAACTACCCTGGCCAGCAAGATCTCCGGATCTGTCCCCCATTGAGCATGTTTGGTCTGCACGTCCAGCACGAACGCTGGTCCAACTGAGGCGCCAGGTGGAAATGGCATGGCAAGCCGTTCCACAGGACTACATCCAGCATCTCTACGATCGTCTCCATGGGAGAATTGCAGCCTGCATTGCTGCGAAAGGTGGATATACACTGTACTAGTGCCGACATTGTGCATGCTCTGTTGCCTGTGTCTATGTGCCTGTGGTTCTGTCAGTGTGATCATGTGATGTATCTGACCCCAGGAATGTGTCAATAAAGTTTCCGCTTCCTGGGACAATGAATTCACGGTGTTCTTATTTCAATTTCCAGGAGTGTATTAACGGTAAGAGAACATTGTATACCGCATGACCAGGTCGATAGGGTCCCTATCGACTACTGCCGACAATGACGCCCAGTCAGTAACTTGAGCGTACAATCGGTATAGCTCGTATACGATCGTACATCGTCGGTAATGCCGAAATTACTCATTTATGTAGTAATATCAACGTTTCTGGCGTTGTAAAATTACTGAGAGGTAGCATTCGCGAGCCGTAGCCTCCTCTTAATGTCTGAGTGGTAAGGGCAAGTTGTGTTAGCAAATATTTGTTAAGAACAGTTACTTGATTCGCGCCAGAATAATTGTACTTGGTGTCTCTCTGCTGACTTCTAATGGCACTGGACAGGGTTCACAGACATCACCGTACGAGTTTTCTTGTCTGTTCCGACTCTTAGCGCACTGCAAGCGTTTCACCAATTGTATCCGGTACACCCGCTGATTCAGTTCGTCCATGACTGCTTACAGCGGCTCCAACGCCGTGGCAAGGTGGTCATCTTTGCTGGGTACCTGGCCACGTTGGGATACTGGGGTAACGACATGGCTGATACAGCTGCCAAGGAAGCATGTTGGGATGGTGCTGTCCACCAATGTCCCATCCCGTTGCACGCCATTATCTCATTTTATGACGGATGCATCATGCGTCAGTGGAAGACTGAATGGTTGCAGGTGTCGGACAACAAACTGCGGTCACTCAAATCGACCCCAAAGCCATTGCGGAATTAATGTCAGCCTCACCGCTGGAAGGAGGTTCTGCTTACCAGACTGCGCATCGGTCATAGCCCTTTCACACACGGCTTCCTTCTCCGGGGAGAGGATCCACCTTTCTGTGAAGTTTGTGGCGTGCCGCTTTCAGTTCAGCATATTGTGGCCCCGTGTGTCTTGTATACTGACAATAGGGCAGCCCTTGGTCTCGCTGGAGATCTGCCCACCGTCCTTGCAGATACCGATACCAGTGTTACAAGAGTGGTGAAATTTTGTGAACTATCAGGCCGTATCCCTAAACTGGTGGGGAAGGGCGGCAGACTTCAGTACGTTATAAATTGCTCTGCATGTGAGGAGGTCCTTCGTCCCCACCCCTGAAATTGCATGTTGATTTTTTTCGTCTGATTTTTCGTCAGGGCGCTGATGACCGTGATGTCGAGCGCCCCCTCAACCCAACTCATCATAATCTTTGCTGACGCCACGAGCGATTTCGGAATCGGCGCCTCATCCCACCGGCTCAGAAAGTGCCAGATCGCCAACCGTCTCTGCTAGCCAGCGTGGGAACCTACCGCCCTCTCCATGTTCCATACGTACTGCAGCGCTGATAAATTCACTTCACTTATGTGAAACAGCAAAATTGTAAATAAAGTAAAATGCACTGTTATCTGCAAATAGGGGGTACCTTACCCACTGCATGTTGGGGAAAAAACGTCGAGCAACGAAACATTTGAGGCAGTACTTCCGTTCTCGTGAAGTACTTTCGATACGCAATAGATGCAGTTTACAGCGAACTGCTCGTTGACAGCCTCTTAGTTGGTCGATGTTGATGAAACCTGTCACAGCGTAGGGACACAGAGGTCGATAAACATCAGTGCATGTCAAGTAGTTGAGTAGCCACGCGAGCAGACTCGTTTCTTTCGTAATGAGGTGGTGCATTTTTGTCACTCAGTGTTCAGTGTTCTGCAGCGTTTGTATCTACGTGTACAATGCGCTTACAAGGGAAATCGACCACCTTGAGCGGCTAAAACCGAATAAATACGTACTTAAAATATGTGTATATATGTATCTGTTCTACCACCAATCGTGGTCATTGTACTGCAAAGCTCTGCAGTCTGTGTACTGTCGAAGTTTCAAGGAAAACGAACGTAACGACTACAGAAGCGGTAGTGACAACACTCACCAGCTGATTGAGAAGAACGAAAGTGATGTGTAATTCAGTAATAAACCAAAAACTTGGTTGAAACAATGTGTTACCATATGCGGTACTTACAGAGGCATATTTCCCAAAATAGAAGTTGCGTTGTTGTAGTGGTTTATTTCCTCATTCGCCACCGAAATTCAAATACACTGTTTCATTGAAGTGATGAAAAACACACTGGAGTGGGATCATTCTTGACAAATATCTAGACACTGTAATCACTGTGGCTTTTGATAGTGTACTACGGAACTGAGGTTATACCGAAAATGACGATACAGCGTGTACACATGTTTTCCTTTGTCAAATGTGCTTACCGTTTCCCATTCCGGTGTGTTTTAATCGCTTCGCTTACACTCCACATCTCCACTTCGATGGCGTATAGGAGAACAACGCACATATCTCAAAGCATCTTCTATTTGGGGAAATGTGGCTCCGTAAATAATGCAAGTGCTACCGTACATTGTTGCAAGCAAAGAACCCTTTTATTCTCTGAATAATACCCCTTCGTTACTCGTCTGAAGCATTGCCCCATCAGCGAGTTGTGCTTCTGTAGTCGTTAGATTAATTAACGTTTAAACATCAATTGACAACAAATGCAGATGACTGCTTTGGCAAGTGGTAAAAGAAACTCGTCTCCGCGTTTCAAAAATAATTTCATTTTTTAGCCGTTCTGGTATGCTGTTGAAAGCTTCGCGGGTTTGGAGGCCGCGGTACAATAAAACCATATAATCGTGCTAACGCCGGCACTGAAGCCTAGATTATGTAGTCCCTGATAATACAGCTGCTTTATCTCCAGTCAGCTCCACCGTGTATCTCGTGTTATCGGGTGGAAAGCTTTCCGAAGTAAAAAAAAAACTACTAGTACGTTCAGATACGATGACAGGGCTTTTTTAATGAATGGTTTTAAGACAAGGAGAGATAATAAATGAATTTAAAAAATTTCAATCTGGAAGAAATACATAGTTGTCAAAGACGCGAGTCAACTTAGAACATGCTGTATACTTCTTGTATACACGTAGACGCTGTACGTTTATCACTACGGAATCCCTGGCCGCAGAGGGCGTGAAATGTAAGCTTCCAGTGTCAGTCGATTCGATGCACTGAATGTCGAAAACACTCGTAAATGCATCTACACTAGGCGCCAACTTCTCTCCTGCTTAGCCCGCATCTCGTGGTCGTGCGGTAGCGTTCTCGCTTCCCACGCCCGGGTTCCCGGGTTCGATTCCCGGCGGGGTCAGGGATTTTCTCTGCCTCGTGATGGCTGGGTGTTGTGTGCTGTCCTTAGGTTAGTTAGGTTTAAGTAGTTCTAAGTTCTAGGGGACTTATGACCACAGCAGTTGAGTCCCATAGTGCTCAGAGCCATTTCTCTCCTGCTTAAATCTGATACCATAATAACGGCCTTACTGCCCTTTATCTCACGTTCGCTCATAAGAGCACATTCAAAGTCTTCTCAAAAGATGGGAGAGGCATGTTTTGGCGAAAGCCAAATGACGAGCTACAGGCTAAATCTTCGCAGCGGACTGTAAAATACGGCACGGGATAGTGTCAGTATGAGACAAACTGCTATCATTGACAGCACGTTAAACAGAGAAGTGTCTCAACATCTTCAAGCAAAATTTACGCTAATGGCAAATAAGAAAAAAATAGCAGCACGAAGAAGGAGTTGCGCGATATAAACGGAAGTTGGTAGGCGTGTTCCTACGTCTGAGAGATGACGTACGAGATGCAAGAATAAAGTAATGAGACTGATGTGGAAAAATGCTGCTTACTGTTTTAGTCAAGTTTAGTGTTGTCTCCTTCAAAGTTGTTCCCTTCTGATTGCACACACTTTTTCCAGCGCTTCTGCCATTGATGATAACATTTCTGGAACTCACCTTCTGTAATCCTCAAAGACCCTCGTCACAGCTTTTTGGACATCCAGTGTTGTTTGAAAATGGTGTCCCCTGACCGCCATTTTGACTCTTGGTAATAGAAAAAAGTCGCACAGACCGATATCTGATGAATAAGGTGGCTGTGGTAGTACTGAAATTTGTTTTGAGGTTAAAAATTGCTGTACTGACAGAGCAGTATGGGATGCTGCATCATCGTGATGTAGAATTCAATTGTCAGCAATGTTGGCACGGACACGAAGAACTTTTTTACGAAGTCTTTTTAAAATTTCTTTGTTGTAATATTGGTTAACTGTTTGTCCGGGAGACACTCACTATATATGAACAATTTCCTTGGAATCAAAGAAGCACACAAGCATGCTTTTCACTTTTGACTTTGACATGCGAGCTTTTTTTGGTCTGGCTGATCCCTTTGAGCACCATTGCGAACTTTGGCGTTTTGTTTCCGGATCGTACTGAAAAAACCAACTTTCATCACCAGTGATAACACGGCTCAACAACTCTGGATTGATTTCAGTTTGCCCTAACAGATCGGCTGCCACATTTTTTCCGTGTTTCTCGCTGTTGTGGTGTGAGATTTCTGGGGACCATTTTTGCACAAATCTTTCTCATACCAAGATCTTCAGTTATTATCAGACGAACCGTTTCTCGATTGATGATCAGTTCTTCTACAATCATTTTGACGGATAATCTTCGATCAGATCGTATGAGTTCATGCACCCTGGCAAAGTTGACATCCGTCTTTGAGGCTGATGGCCGTCCACTGCGGTCGTCATCTTCAATATTCGTTCTGCCTTAACTAAACATTTTATGCCAACGAAAAACTTGAGCTCTTGACATAACCTCATCTCCAAAAGCCTTTCGAAGCTTACCGTAAGTTGCTGCGTTTTCACCCAATTTAACGCAAAAAGAAATGGCATATGGTTGCGCAATATTATGCGGTTCCATTTCTGTGACGAGAGACACAAACACGTGTTAACTTATTACAGCACAACTCACGACTGAGCAGTTGCATCGATGTGCCACTTGGACTAGAAGCAGCTTATTGACCAAGGTCAAAGATATTGTGCCTACGTAAGCCTGCAGGGTTGCCACATCTTGCAAAGAAAATAAGTCTCATTACTTTGTTGTCACACCTTGTATATCCACATTCTGTGCAGCTGTGTAAGAGTGGCACTAGTAGCACCGTTAAGAATATGCAAGTCAGGTTTGCTTTAAAGACATGCTGTAACGGTCGCGAGCTTTAGTTGCCTTATGTATTGATCGTGGTCAGTTGCTGTTAGTCAGGAACGCTTTCAAGGTGACAAAGACGCCATTGTCATCACCTCACAGAGTTTGAACGAGGTCTTGAAATAGGGCTACCAAAAGCTGGACGTTCCTTCTGCGATATTGCACAAAAACATGGCAGAAATACTGCACATCATTCCTGGCAGCGATCGTCACGAGAATGTACGGTCGCAATAAGACCACACTTTGGACGGACACGTGGCACTACCGAGAGGGAAGACCGTCGTGTTCAGTACATAGCTCTAGCGCGTCGTATTACATCTGCAGCGGCAATTTGATCAGCAGTTGCCACTACAGTAACAGAGCGAACTGTTAGAAATATGTTACATCAAGGACAGCTCCGACCCAGGCGCCCTGTTGCGTTCATTCCACTGAGCCCAAACCACCACCATTTGCGACTTCAGTGGTGTCAAGCGACAGATCACTGGAGGGCGGGGTGGTGGTCTGTAGTGTTCTTTGATAGAAGCTGGTTCTGCCTGGATGCCAGTGAAGGCCGTGAGTTGATCAGGAGGCGGTCAGCTGAGGGCCTGCAACCATCCGATCTGCGTGCCAGACACAGTGGTCCTAAAACTGGAGTTACGGTCTGGGGGGCGATTTTTTTATGACAGCAGGAGCAAACTCTTGGTTATCCCACGAACCGTGACTGCACACTTGTACGTCTGACTATTCGACCTATTGTGCTGCCATTCGTGAATAGCGTTCTAGGAGGTGTTACCTAACAGCAACACGCTCCCCCATATACCGCTATTGTAACCCAACACACTCTGCAGTGTGTTGACATGTCTCGGTCTAATCAACCATTTACATCTACATTTATACTCCGCAAGCCACCCAACGGTGTCTGGCGGAGGGCACCTTACGTGCCACTGTCATTACCTCCCTTTTCTGTTCCAGTCGCGTATGGTTCGCGGGAAGAACGACTGCCGGAAAGCCTCCGTGCGCGCTCGAATCTCTCTAATTTTACACTCCTGATCTCCTCGGGAGGTACAAGTAGGGGAAAGCAATATATTCGGTACCTCATCCAGAAACGCACCCTCTCGAAACCTGGACAGCAAGCTACACCGCGATGCAGAGCGCCTCTCTTGCAGAGTCTGCCACTTCAGTTTGCTAAAATCTCCGTAACGCTATCACGGTTACCAAATAACCCTGTGACGAAACGCGTCGCTCTTCTTTGGATCTCCTCTGTCTCCTCCGTCAACCCGATCTGGTACGGATCCCACACTGATGAGCAATACTCAAGTATAGGTCGAACGAGTGTTTTGTAAGCCACCTCCTTTGTTGATGGACTACATTTTCTAAGGACTCTCCCAATGAATCTCAACCTTGTACCCGCCTTACCAACGATTAATTTTATATGATTATTTCCACTTCAAATCGTTCCGTGCGCATACTCCCAGATAATTTACGGAAGTAACTGCTACCAGTGTTTGTTCTGGTATCATATAATCATATAATAAAGGATCCTTCTTTCTATATATTCGCAATACATTATATTTGTCTATGTTAAGGTCAGTTGCCACTCCCTGCACCAAGTGCCTATCCGCTGCAGATCTTCCTGCATTTCGCCACAATTTTCTAATGCTGCAACTTCTCTGTATACTACAGCATCATCCGCGAAAAGCCGCATGGAACTTCCGACACTATCTACTAGGTCATTTATTTATATTGTGAAAAGCAATGGTCCCATAACACTCCCCTGTGGCACGCCAGAGGTTACTTTGTCTGTAGACGTCTCTCCATTGAGAACAACATGCTGTGTTCTGTTTGCTAAAAACTCTTCAATCCAGCCACACAGCTGGTCTGATACTCCGTAGGCTCTTACCTTATCAGGCGACAGTGCGGAACTGTATCGAACGCCTTCCGGAAGTCAAGGAAAATAGCACCTACCTGGGAGCCTGTATCTAATACTTTCTGGGTCTCATGAACAAATAAAGCGAGTTGGGTCTCACACGATCGCTGTTTCCCGAATCCATGTTGATTCCTACAGAGTAGATTCTGGGTTTCCAGAAACGACATGATACGCGAGCAAAAAACTTGTTCTAAAATTCTACAACAGATCGACGTCAGAGATATAGGTCTATAGTTTTGCGCATCTGCTCGACGACCCTTCTTGAAGACTGGGACTACCTGTGCTCTTTTCCAATCATTTGGAACCTTCCGTTCCTCTAGAGACTTGCGGTACACGGCTGTTAGAAGGGGGGACAGTTCTTTCGCGTACTCCGTGTAGAATCGAATTGGTATCCCGTCACGTCCAGTGGACTTTCCTCTGTTGCGTGATTCCAGTTGATTTTCTATTCCATGGACACTTATTTCGATGTCAGCCATTTTTTCGTTCGTGCGAGGATTTAGAGAAGGAACTGCAGTGCGGTGTTCATCTGTGAAACAGCTTTGGAAAAAGGTGTTTAGTATTTCAGCTTTACGCGTGTCATCCTCTGTTTCAGTGGAATCATCATCATCATCCCGGAGTGTCTGGATATGCTGTTTCGAGCCACTTACTGATTTAACGTAAGGCCAGATCTGTCTCCAGTCGAGCACATATGAGACAACATCCACACACACAGCATTACACGTCCGTGTATTGACCGACCGAGTGGAAAAGGCATGTAACTCCATCCCACAAACTGACATCCGGCACAACACATTACACACACGTTTGCATGCTTGCATTCAACATTCTTGCTGTTACACGGGTTAATAACGTACCAGCATTTCACATCTGCAGTGGCTTATCCCGTGCTTACATTAACCTGAGATCTTGCAATTTTAATCACTTAAATACATTACTTAGACAAATACATTTCCGAAATTATGTTAATTAATTTTTGTATTGAGATTTTTTCCGTCAGTTTATTGATTCTGCGAATTTGACTTCAGGCGAACTACAATCAACGCGAAAAGGGATTTAAAAAAAGACGTGTAAGGAAGAAATGGAATCAACTGGGCATAGCACACAGCAGAACTAGTTAGTAACATGCATAATTCAAGAATAGTCCTGCTGTGATCTTATAGTAAATAGTGTTAAGCTGTGGATATTTTGTAAGAAGTATTGGCTCATTATGCTACTTAGGAAATTATATACTATGACTTACATTTCTTAAAAGAACTCTCTTTTTTTCATTTGATATTTCATTCTCATTTATACGAATTTCATTTTTTAAAATGTACGTCTACAAATGAAGCACAAGTTACTGGAAGTAGTGGAAGTGATGCAATATTAATGATCGGTTTCTGACTGTGAAATCACTTTATTATGTAGTAATACTAGTATTTTGACTCGTCATAGAGCTGGACGTTTGGTACTGAGACAATGTTAAGTATTTGTATGTCCGTCCTTTTGACTAGAGATCTTGGGGACCACGGCCGTTCACTATTGTAAGAAAATTAAACGCCTGCAGCCGTCCTTATAACCTTATTTATTGTGTAGCTACCAGTTTCGGCGCTTCAGTGCGCCATCTTCAGGCCTTTGTTGATGCTGAAGGCATTATCACGATCCAGATATACGTTGCATCGGTGGCCAACATAACTTGTTTATGCAGACTATCTGTAACTGTGATGTCAGCACTGCACTTGATGGCTGGAGTGTTGACATCACAATTACAGTCAGTCTGCGTAACCAGGTAAGTTAGCCTCTGATGCAACATATATAGGGATCGTTGTAACGCCTTCAGCATCAACAAAGGCCTGCAGATGGCGCAATGAAGAGCCGAAACTTGTAGCTACACAATAAATGTCATAAGGACGGCTGTAGAAGTTCAATTTTCTTACAATATTAAATATATGTCAATATATTGTTTAAATCAATGACGTGATCGCGGGAGACAAGAGATTCAGCACGGCGCATATTTGACGATATTCTTTGGCAGCGTGTCGGGGTGATTTTGGACAGTGGCGGTTTCTTCGAAGTGAGAGCCGGGTTGTTAATTTCAAATTCGGTGGAGAAGACAAAGATACTGTCAGTTTAAGGCCTCGTGTAAATCGGCCTTAACAGGAAACTTAACAGGGACAAATTCTTGTATAGTTCCTGTGGGAGGAGCTTGCCTAAGACACGTATTGTGTTGGTAACCTCCGTTGAAAAATCAGTGTAGCTCACGACGCGAGGATGCCCATAGGCCTGCTTTAGTCGTCCATTATTTGTGAATGAGAGCACTTAGAGACTTGCAACAAACTTAACACACAATTTCAAACCTTTAGAAAACAAATACTCTCTGACGACCCCCGGAAAATGATGAAAGGAAGAAAGATTATCGCTTGCTATTAATTCGCTGTTCATAGCGTAAAACTGCCGCATAAAGCATGACGTTTTAATTTCACTTCTTTACTATTAACTGTATTTGTAACAAATTTTGCAGGAAATATTCAGATATACCACTGAATGTACCAGAAAAATTATGTCATTGTACAACACTTAGTTCAGGGGATATAACTTCATAAAAACTGAGATGCGTGAGTAACTATCGCATCAGACAAGACGTTTAAATGTACTACGTCGTTGCTACTCACTGTATTCGCAACACCTGTAGCATACAGCATTCACATTTGGCGCTAGATGTACCTACCTACCTACAAAAATGTATCATTGTAAGACACACATTTCGGGAGATAACACATGCGTGAAAAACTGCCGCACAATGCATGACGTTTTAACTTAATGCTTTTTACTAACTCTATTCACAACACATTTCGCAGACAGTAACCACACAAAACACTGGGTGTACCTACAAAACTATGTCATTGTACAGTACATGATTCAGGAGATACGTCATAAACATTGATCTGCGTGAAAATGAAAGTGCAGCGCGAAATTCGCTAGACATACAAGTAAAATATGTCTACAAATACGTGTGAAATGTGTTATATATGTGTGAACTAAATTTGACATGTGCATATGCGGGAAAAGCCACGGGTAAAAGGCTCATCCTAAACCCCTGGAACGATTTCAATCAAATTTGGTTTGCGTATTAGTTACACTCTGGCGTAAAAACGAGCAGTCTCCTATTGGAGCGAGCGTGATTCCTATTGGGGCGAGTGCGATAACGAACAGAGAGAATTGGGGAGAGGGGGACGTGGACAGTGAGGGGGGGGGGGGAGGTGGTGGTGGTGGTGGTGGTGGTGGTGGTGGTGGTGGTGGTACGCGCAGACAGCAGGTGGAGGGAAGAGGAAATAAAGGAAATATACAGAGGGAAGAGGAGGAGGAGGAGAATGGAATACATACATACCCGGGCAATGACAGGTGCTCAACTAGTTGAATATATGTAATGTCAAAACATACCACAATGTACGAGCACATATTTAGCTCTTACCAGGAGTTCATAAATTCTTCTCGATACGCAGAAAAAAAAAATGTGGATCGCTACATTATCTCTTGTAGCTCTGGACTGGATTCGTGGCCATAATATCGCTTTCCAAACCTCGAGGAGGATCGAACCTCTTTGATCCATAGTCTTTCTATTTGGATTTATGTGCTCCGGTACCCTTCCAGAGTAATCACGGAGGAACACTAACTTGGCGGTCGTATTTATGCAGCTAATTCAGCTAGCCATACAGACACAACCGATCGGTATGGTGAGTCGTGGGAAATTAATCTCAGGCGGGTATCGACAGAGATTATTACCGCAGTCACACTGAAATGCTTGTACTGTACTTGAAGCGAACCTCAAGCTAGACAACAGCATGACTCTGCTACTGTGCCACTCCTTTTGTGGAAGTGTGCGAAAAAGCTGTTACGAGGCGAGTGGTGTGAACACCGAGAGGAGGCGGCCTGAGTCGTGTGGCATGCGACGCGCGTGGACACGGCACGGTCGTGTTACGGCTTGGCTGGCGCCACGCCTCGTGAGTTGACCCCGGAGCTCGCGGTGACGTCACGGGCACCTCTTCCTGGACGGGTGCCCGGCGCTTGAGAGCGCAGCAATACCAAACACGGGACCGGGACTGCGTTCACTGCGCGAGGAATAAGTGCTGACAACGTAGGTACGGGGAGTAATAATAATAATAATGATAATAATGATAATGATAATAATAATAATAATAATAATAATAATAATGGCGTGGGACGAGGGCCTCCCATCGGGTAGACCGCTCGCCTGGTGCAAGTCTTTCGATTTGACGCATCGACTTGCGCATCGATGGGGATGAAATGATTATGACTAGGACAACACAACACCCAATCCCTGAGCGGAGAAAATCGTTGTGTTTGGTCGTTGCGGACGTCGCAAGACATCCTGTTCAAGTTCGGTGGTTTGATCCTTCCACTCTGTTTTTTATTACAGAGGCCAACTGGCTCTCTGACCGAACGCCACTCAGCTACCGGGGGCGGACAGGTACGGGGAAAACAAACAGGGAACCCAGTCAAGGCAGTAGCGCCTTTCTTAGCAATCACATACAACCGCTCACTTGTCGAAAGGTCTGTTCCTAAAGATTGGAAAGTAGCACAGGTCACACCAATATTCAAGAAAGGAAATAGGAGTAACCCATTGAATTACAGACTCGTGTCACTGACCTCAATTTCCAGTAGGATTTTGGAGCGTATACTGTACTCGAACATTATGAATCACCTTGAAGAAAATGACTTACTGATACATAACCAACACGGATTCAGAAAATATCGCTCTTGTGCAACACAGCTATCTCTTTATTCCCATGAAGTAATGAGTGCTGTCGACAAGGGATCTCAGATCGATTCCATATTCCTAGATTTCCAGAAGGCTTTGGATACCGTTCCTCACAAGCGACTATTAATCAAATTGCGTGCATATGTCACTTGTGTGACTGGATTCGTGATTTCCTCTCAGAGAGGTCACAGTTCGCAGTGATAGACGGTAAATCATCGAGTAGAACAGAAGTGATATATATCGTTCCGCAAGGTAGTGTCATAGGCCCTCTGCTGTTCCTGGTTTACATAAATGATCTGGGGTGATAATTAATCTGAGCAGCCCCCTTAGATTGTTCTCAGATGATGCTCTAATTTGCCGGCCGGTGTGGCCGAGCGGTTCTAGGCGCTACAGTCTGGAACCGCGCAACCGCTACCGTCGCAGATTCGAATCCTGCCTCGGGCCTGGTTGTGTGTGATGTCCTTAGGTTTAAGTAGTTCTAAGTTCTAGGGGACTGATGACCTCAGAAGTTTAATCCCATAGTGCTCAGAGCCATTTGAACCTTTCTTTTCTTTTCTTTTTTTTCTGTAATTTACCGTGTAGTAAAATCGTCAGACGATCAATTCCAATTACAAAATGATCTAGATAGAATTTCTGTATGGTGCGAAAAGTGGCAATTGGCACTAAACAAAGAAAAGTAAGAGATCATGGGTACTAAAAGAAATCCGACAAATTTTGGGTATATGATAAGTCGCACAAATCTAAGGGCTGTCAATTCGACTAAATACCTAGGAATTACGATTACGAGCAACTTAAATTGGGAAGACCACATAGATAATATTGTGGGGAAGGGGAAACAAAGACCGCTTTGTTGGCAGAACACTTAGAAGATGCAACAAACCCACTAAAGAGACAGCCTGCATTACACTTAACCGTTCTCTGCTGGAATATTGCTGCGCGGTGAGAGATTCTTACCAGGTAGGATTGACGGAGGACATCGAAAAAGTCCAAAGGAGGGCAGCCCGTTTCGTGTTATCGCGGAATAGGGGTGAGAGTGTCACTGTCACGCGAGTTGGTGTGGCAATCACTGAAACAAAGGCGGTTTTCTTTTCGGCGAGATGTATTTACGAAATTTCAATCACCAACTTTCTCTTCCGAATGCGGAAATATTTTGTTGACACCCACCTACGTAGGGAGAAATGATCACCATAATAAAATAATAGAAATCGGAGCTCGAACGGAAAAAAATTAGGTGTTCCTTTTTCCCACGCGCCGTTCGAGATTGGAATGGTAGAGAAGTAGTATGAAAATGGTTCGATGAACCCTCTGCCAGGAACTTAAGTGTAAATTGCAGAGTAACCATGTAGATGTAGATGATTGGATGTCAATGTAACTTACAAGAGCAGGCCACGACGTTGGGATCACGGATTTACTTCAGACTTTTTATACCTTTAGTAGGCTATCGCAAGAAGAGTTCTACGCATCTATTATGTAACCGATGTATCTGTGTGAAGATGCTGGCAGTAATCAGCCATTGTGGTCAAACGGTCAATGTTAGCGCAATGCAACCGGGCCGTAGACGAGGGGACGGTTCGAATCCTGCATATGCTTATTTTAATCTATATTTTTTCCATCACAGTTCACATTGTTTGACATTCGAGAGGCAATATAATGGAAAACAACCCACGTGCATTTTCATGAAGTCAGTGAGAGAGAGACACAGAGAGACACAGAGAGACACAGAGAGAGAGTGAGAGAGAGTGAGAGAGAGAGAGAGAGAGAGAGAGAGAGAGAGAGAGAGAGTAGAGCGATACAAAGTGGAACATGAGAAAACGCAAGTAATTTTACTAGTATACAAAATAGAAATAATTAACAGGGTAGAAAGCATTACTTAGCTGTGCTTACTGATGAATACCAAAATTGGAAAAAACATACACTCCTGGAAATTGAAATAAGAACACCGTGAATTCATTGTCCCAGGAAGGGGAAACTTTATTGACACATTCCTGGGGTCAGATACATCACATGATCACACTGACAGAACCACAGGCACATAGACACAGGCAACAGAGCATGCACAATGTCGGCACTAGTACAGTGTATATCCACCTTTCGCAGCAATGCAGGCTGCTATTCTCCCATGGAGACGATCGTAGAGATGCTGGATGTAGTCCTGTGGAACGGCTTGCCATGCCATTTCCACCTGGCGCCTCAGTTGGACCAGCGTTCGTGCTGGACGTGCAGACCGCGTGAGACGACGCTTCTCCAGTCCCAACCATGCTCAATGGGGGACAGATCCGGAGATCTTGGTGGCCAGGGTAGTTGACTTACACCTTCTAGAGCACGTTGGGTGGCACGGGATACATGCGGACGTGCATTGTCCTGTTGGAACAGCAAGTTCCCTTGCCGGTCTAGGAATGGTAGAACGATGGGTTCGATGACGGTTTGGATGTACCGTGCACTATTCAGTGTCCCCTCGACGATCACCAGTGGTGTACGGCCAGTGTAGGGGATCGCTCCCCACACCATGATGCCGGGTGTTGGCCCTGTGTGCCTCGGTCGTATGCAGTCCTGATTGTGGCGCTCACCTGCACGGCGCCAAACACGCATACGACCATCATTGGCACCAAGGCAGAAGCGACTCTCATCGCTGAAGACGACACGTCTCCATTCGTCCCTCCATTCACGCCTGTCGCGACACCACTGGAGGCGGGCTGCACGATGTTGGGGCGTGAGCGGAAGACGGCCTAACGGTGTGCGTGACCGTAGCCCAGCTTCATGGAGACGGTTGCGAATGGTCCTCGCCGATACCCCAGGAGCAACAGTGTCCCTAATTTGCTGGGAAGTGGCGGTGCGGTCCCCTACGGCACTGCGTAGGATCCTACGGTCTTGGCGTGCATCCGTGCGTCGCTGCGGTCCGGTCCCAGGTCGACGGGCACGTGCACCTTCCGCCGACCACTGGCGACAACATCGATGTACTGTGGAGACCTCACGCCCCACGTGTTGAGCAATTCGGCGGTACGTCCACCCGGCCTCCCGCATGCCCACTATACGCCCTCGCTCAAAGTCCGTCAACTGCACATACGGTTCACGTCCACGCTGTCGCGGCATGCTACCAGTGTTAAAGACTGCGATGGAGCTCCGTATGCCACGGCAAACTGGCTGACACTGACGGCGGCGGTGCACAAATGCTGCGCAGCTAGCGCCATTCGACGGCCAACACCGCGGTTCCTGGTGTGTCCGCTGTGCCGTGCGTGTGATCATTGCTTGTACAGCCCTCTCGCAGTGTCCGGAGCAAGTATGGTGGGTCTGACACACCGGTGGCAATGTGTTCTTTTTTCCATTTCCAGGAGTGTAGTAGACCAGCTAAAGCTTTCAGGCTCGGATACTTTTGCCGTAATTATAAATGCCAGCACTGGGGATACAGAAGTCCGTAAGTTAACATGTTTTGCATAATTTCATTAGCTAATGATGATATTTTCGGTTAACTCCTCACTTAGACAAAAAGTATTCGCTGCACATGAGAAAGTAAGTGGAATTATGCGTGAGTTTCACACTCCTACATTTTGTATACACGTCTATAAGCAGCTGGGAGCATCAACCAAAGCATTAAAGTACATTTATTCGCTTATGAAACTGGCCAACAAAACCACCTTCTGACTATCAGAATAAGAGAGAGACCCACAATTACAGCAGTAGCAGGAAAAATGGTCTGAACTGGCCTTTAAAGACTCCAGCTTTGATGCGGAAAGGGGTGAAACATGCAGCTGTAGGACTCTGTCAGCTATTTTACTTCATAGGATAGTTTCAGTTTTTCTTCTTAACATGGAAGAATTGTTGAATGGAAATAACTAGTCATTTATAGAGAAAAAGTGTGTGTGTTGTGTTGTGTTGTGTGCGCAGAGTGCAGGATACTTTGTTCCGACAGCAACAGCAGAGAAGTTAGCGGTTGTTTCCGTTTTGTGGATGGTCACAGCCAGGGTACTAGATAGAAGAGACCTCGTATTTCGACTATCATAATATGGTAGATTCTTGATTTGATGCAAGATACTGGGGTGCCTTCCTACTGAGGAGCCAATGAAGTAGACACACGTTACGTGAGTACAACACGCTGTAAGTCTGCAAACATACTAACTGGCCGTATGAAGCACGGACATGGGCGAATGGAAGGTTCTTGCGGACGTACCGCACACAAACGTTCAAGGTTAGTTTCGTTGTTATTTACGCGATGCTGTACTGGAGCTGAGACGCACAGGCTCCCGACACTGACGAGACAGGGCTGTGCTGACGTGTCGCGCAGCTTCGGCTGTGCGGGCGTCAGGCCGAAGTTATCTGGTTATTTATTGGCCGTGACGCAACTCCACGGCTCAATATTAACGAGCGAGCTATCAAAGGCGGACCACAACCTCCAAAAACAGCCGTCCGGTAGGCGTACACAGAAATAACTGTACGGTAATTTGTGATTTACCGTAAATGTCTCAATCGACCAGGTAATTACGTGAAAATAAGCAAATAATAACTGTCTTATTACCTTACAACAACGCGAATTGATAGCCATTGACTCAAGCTGAAACGAGGGAAAGTTTGGTTCTCAATTCATTATCTGCACAAGTTGCTTTATAACCTATTTTATTCAGTAAAACCTCACTAATTCATACGAGACAGTCCTAAAATAGTTACCTGAAGTTATATTTAGGAATGTAATAAGTAGTGTATGTAACGGTTAAATAAAAGAACTGTAATATTATGTGAATTACTGTGCAATGTACAGTGTGATTCAAAAAGTTGTGCACAAATTGAAGAAGCTGAAAGGGGAGTCGTAATACAGAAACTTCAGAATAGGAATGTACAGTTTTGGAAGTAATTCTGAGCCAGTAAAAACTTTGGAATGCTACAATCAATGCCAGCGCACCTTTATTTCAGCAAAGATAATATACTGTTCCTGTGTATGTACGGTTGGGTGCAACTAAGCGCAGCACATGCCCACATCTCTGTGCAAATATTGTATGTGACGCATTAAGTTCCACATACCCCAGACGTTGCATCGTAAGGGACGGTACAATTGCATTGCACCTCGCTTACCTCACCTGACGTCTCTTGCGCCTCTTGGGGTGTGTGTGTGTGTGTGTGTGTGTGTGTGTGTGTGTGTGTGTGTGTGTGTGTGTTGTTTGATGGTATGTTTGTGTTGTGTGTTATCTTGGTGGTGGTGGTTGTTGTCTTGTTGTTGTTGTTGTTGTTGGTGGTGGTGGTGGTGGTGGTGGTTGTTGTTGTCTTGGTGGTGGTGGTGGTGGTGGTGGTGGTGGTTGTTGTTGTTGTCATCTTGGTGGTGATGGTGGTGGTGGTGGTTGTTGTTGTCGTCTTAATGGTGGTGGTGGTGGTGGTGGTGGTGGTGGTGATCAGTCCCCTAGAACTTAAAACTACTTAAACCTAACTAACCTAAGGACATCACACACATCCCTGCCCAAGGCAGGAATCGAACCTAAACTGTAGCGGTCACGCGGTTCCAGACTGTAGCGCCTAGAACCGCTCGGCCACTCCAGCCGGCTGTTTATACGTGACAGCACTTCTCGATGAAAGAATCTGATGAGGTTCGTGCCACGCCTGGTGTATTTAGTGAAAGGCTACGTTTTATCTACGTGGATGTTACACTAGTTCTGGATGTGGTGGTCCCCATTTTGTTCATCTTCTGTAGTGCACGACTTTGTTGACTAAACAGTACATTGTCTTTTATGAACGTAAGGCGCATGTACATTAAATGTCCTTGGTGTTCCTGATATTACAGAGCTGTCACTGGCTTGCTATTACTTCCAAGAACAGAACTTCCTGTTCCAAAGTTGTTGTGTGGCTCTTTCAGTTGGTATGCAACCTTTCGAATTATCCTTCATTTAGTTTAAAATCGGGTAATGTAATAGTGTCACAAAAGTCAACAGTAAGATTAAACACATTAAAGTTCAATACATATTCAAACTAGCATTGAAATCTATATTGTTGTATGTATTCAAAGTATGCACTGCATTGTAAGTTTGTCCTACATTTGCTGTAGAATGATGAGTAATTTGGCAGTTATTTCCTGCTGTCGTGTAGATGTACATTGATGTGGTCCACAACAGCCAAAACTGCACCACTAACTAATGTTGAGGTCATGCGAATATTTTCATCCCAAATATCTTTGATAATCGCTTAAAGAAGGCACTTACTCTTGGTTGAGATTCTTATTGCTTGTTTCGGCTTCTCTTTTTGTGTAAGGTAATGCTTTTAACACTAGGGATTAGTTAATATAGTTGATAAATTTGTCTAAATTTTTACCTTACTTTTGACAGTTCAGACATGGATTTATTACCTGTAACTACACTAATACATTGATTTCCTCCTCTTCGCCAGAAACTCTTTGCTCCTGATCCATTACTTAGTCCTCAGTAAGGATTTGGATGCCAGTATCTTCATTATCCAGACAGTCCCGAACGTTCTCCTTATGCACCCTGTAAATCTGAATTTACATTCTTTCAAGACCATATCTCTTTCTTTGTTGCACAAAACATTATTTCATTCCCTTTGAAGGGCCGTTCAACATTTTCTAATAAATGAGCTTGGCGCGAGTGATGTCTGTTAAAGTAATGCGGCGTTTCACTTCGCGATACAGAACCAGTGCCACTATCGGGAATTCTAAGTTAGTTAAGTCAGAATTAATGACGGTTTACTGCACGTTTATGGACAGGGTACAAAAATTATTGTAGCTAGTTCACTGAAAATTATACACTTCATATTTCACGGAGAAAAATTGTCAAGTTCGCTAACATGCATCGTGAAACCATATAGGAAAAATGTGTGTGTGTGTGTGTGTGTGTGTGTGTGTGTGTGTGTGTGTGTGTGTGTATGTGTGTGTGTGTGAGAGAGAGAGAGAGAGAGAGAGAGAGAGAGAGAGAGAATGAATTTTGATAGTTGGAGCCTTTGGCCAAGTTTTAACGAGGTCCGGATTTCCCGAAAGAACGAACGGGGTCGCTGTTAAAAGAACAGACGCCCGTATGATAGATACGGTGAATGCCCGGAGCTGTAAGAATCGATCGATCGCCATGCGCCACAATGCACGGCCCCAAGCAATTTCCCTCTCCGGCTTGGAATAGGGCGTCACCGAACACAGCGCCAGATGATAGTGTTCCTTTCTTCGTAATGCATCCCTTTCATAACACTGCACCAGAGACGCGGATCTGTGAAGTTGCCTGCGCTTATTTTGTCTTGCGGACTATGCAGGTGGAATGGAATGGGGCGAGATGAAATTATTACACTCCTGGCACGCTGCTTTGATGACACCAGTTTGTATGATATCAGGTGACTGAAAATAAATGTGTCCTTAGCTAACTTTTTAAGCTGAATCAAAAGTTTATTTTTCTGCTCCATCACGACGAGTTTTATTCATAATAGAAATAA
This sequence comes from Schistocerca americana, assembly GCF_021461395.2. NCBI lineage: Eukaryota > Metazoa > Arthropoda > Insecta > Orthoptera > Acrididae > Schistocerca > Schistocerca americana. The sequence continues at coordinate 177,513,780 of NC_060120.1, forward strand.
GTTTATTTTCTTTCTTAGGACAGTATCCTGGGTCCACGAAAATGCTCTGCTTTTTTATCTGACTTAGATAGCTGGGTGAAGCAGAAAAGTTGGAGTGTAAAGTTGGGCCAAATGGGAAGTATTTTGTGCCTGGTACAACAACATCTTGCTTCAACCGCTTGTAGACTAAAATCATATTAATTGCTTCCACCGAGCGAGGTGGCGCAGTGGTTAGACACTGGACTCGCATTCGGGAGGACGACGGTTCAATCCCGCGTCCGACCATCCCGATTTAGGTTTTCCGTGATTTCCCTAAATCGCTCCAGGCAAATGCCGGGATGGTTCCTTTCAAAGGGCACGGCCGACTTCCTTCCCCGTCCTTCCCTAATCCGATGAGACCGATGACCTCGCTGTCTGGTCTCCTTCCCCAAACAAACCAACCAACCACCCAATTGCTTCCACCACTAAATATTAAATATCTGAATGAAGCTGTTTGTAAGGGCTCTTCCACGAGGTGGAGCGTACTTAAAGTACCTTCATCAGTTTCGAAATATTCGAAGCTGCAGTTTTTGTTGGGCTACAAATTCAGAAATTAAAGGCCCGCGAATCTGAGAATACAAAATATGTTAAAGAAAAAATGCAAGGACTGCCTTCAGGTCTGTTGTTGAAAACTCGCAGGAAATAAGAAAAACTTTAAATTAGAACAACATTGATTAAAACATTTTGGGAAATTTTAACTATTTGGGTTACAACATGAATATAAAAGTTCCCTTCGTACAATAACATATTGACTACGTCTCTGAAAAATCCGCGACGCCGTTGTCGCAGTCGATTATTTGTTGGCTATATTCCAGTCCCTGTCTTCCCTTACAGTTTCTACTCTCCACATCTCCCTCTGTTTCAATGTTTTGATAAAGGTCCTATCAAGCGGTTGCTTCTTCTAGTCAGTTTTACGACATATTCCATTACTTATTCTGTGGAGAACCCACTCATCCTTCTCCAGTCAGTCCAATTAATTTTCACCATTCTTCATCTATAAAATATTGTCTGTGTGAGAGAAAACTGAATATATTGACCTAAAAAAAATCTCCTCTTGTAACCTGTACTTCAGGTTTCTTATTAAATTGATGAGCAAAACTGACTGTTGGCTGGCTCTGTTTTGCGCATACAAACGATGTCATGAAACAAATCTTCATGAAATGCAAAATTTGAAATAAAGAAAATGAAACTAATTAAATGGCAAAAGAAACAAATTGTGTACACGGTGAAAACCTTATAACTCAGTATCGACGTACATTATGAACGTTGCGTGATATGAAGTGCAATGTTTGACTTGGTATGTTCACAAAAATAAATTAGTGCTCTACTTGGAAGAAAATAACTAATTACAAACACTGTTAACTGAAAATTAATGTACATGGTAGAACGACATCTGACAATCCTGACTACACACTGTTTGCTTAAGAACGCAAGGTGAGATCTGTCCTAAAATGAAAGTGAATTACCTCTTGTTCAGCTTTTTTTTTTTTTTGCGCTGGAGTACCGATGTTCTCGAAAACAAATACAAATCAATCAGAGAAAAATAATCTACTCTGAATTTGTTTGTCAGAAACAGTCTGTGACTTCGTGTGTTGTAAGGTGCAATGCATTCACGAAAAAAAAAATTAAAGTTTTACTATGAATCACGGGGGTGGGCATTACTTACAAGAAAATCGTTTTTAAGAAATCACTCAGATTATTGACAAAAAGATAGCACAGCATAAGATGCCTCTAACAATTACAGACATATCTTTAATTTCCTTCAAAATCTCCAATATAGAGAACGTGAAAGTATTATAAATGTGTTTCCATCTCGATAATAAAGTAGCCCAAATAATTTCTCCCAGTTTCACAATAACGGATCTGATTCCCCGAAAAACTCAACCGCACGCTACTATGCCTCAAATAAGAATTCCCCAGTGGTGCTCAACTGCCTGGCAAGCAAGTCAACCACAGGTAAAACTAACACTGAGTCAAGGATCTTATTCACTACTTACGCAGTGCCCTCATTCATCTTTGTGCCAATACAGTACAGGTGAATTATTAACAATAGCAGAAAATATGAGAGACCCTAACATTCTTTAACATCTCATTTCAAGTGTAATTCTGTTCTTTTGCTGTTTCCCTGTAATAACTTCCTTACAATACTGTGCTCCAGACGTACTGTCAGAAATTTCTCTCACAAATTAAAGCCTGTATTTCATAAGCGTTTACTAGCAGACTTCGTAATAGTATTTGTGTACACGTTCCGCAGATCAAATACATGAGTTTACAATAGAAACGATGTGGAAAGAGTCAGCCTACAGGATATGTATACATGATTAGTTCCATGTGTACTAGATACTGACCACTTACAAGTTCCTAAATTTGACATTAATAAACATATTAGTTTTCAGTTCTACTAATGTAGTTACCCTTAAAAACTAGGTCATTCTAAAAATTTTCACGGGTTAGCAGTTTTCAAATAAGTTTCTGTGGAGTGGGAGGAATTATCCAGACGAAATAATTTTAGATTTGATATAAAACTTGATTTACTGCCTGTCAGAAATTTCGTGTTCTTGGACAAATGATCAAAAGCGTTTCTTGGTGCACATTGAACTCCTTTCTGACTCACTGACAGCATTAGTAATGAGTAATAAAGGTTATTTTTTTCTCCTGGTATTGTGGGTATAGACATAGCTATTCTTACAAATTTCTATGGCTTATGTATGACGAATTTCACCACCGAATACATTACTGTGAAGGTGTAGATAAAATACCTATCTCCATATACAGGTAAGATGACATGAAGTGAAAGCCGCTATTATTTTTGCTGTTCGCTTTTCTGCAGTCAATAGTTTCTTTCTAAGTGGCGAGATACCCCACGAAATTATTCCGTAAGACACTACTGAGTGGAAATATCTAAAAAACGTTAGGAGAACTTGAGACAGGACTCGCATTCAGGAGGAGTGGGGTTCCAAGCCGGCCAGAGAAGGTTTCCTGTGGTTTCTGCACATCTGAGGTGAATGCTGGAATGTTTCCTTTGTAAGAGTCATCACCTAGTTCCTGTCCTCATCCTTGACCAATCCAAGGTTTTGCTCAGTGTGTAATGACTTCATCGTCGACGGGATTTGCATCATATTCTTCTTTAATCTTGGAGGGTTGAAGAGGAAACGTACATTGTTCAAACAGAGCATTGCCGTGGTAGTGACTTCCCCATATGAGGGCGTTTTGAGCGGAATCCAAAGTGTTCAACCAGATCTGAAAATTTATGGAAATCAAAATTGTCAACTCTATGCGCAAAGGAGAGAGAAAACTGCCGTTTTCACAGACTGCTACGTACGGCATGCTGTATTGGTCTGACGGGTAGGAAGTAGTACCACGGGAACAACAAGGATCGTGTATTGTTTCATGGTGTCAGCATTTATGGTAAAGGTAGTCGATAAAGCTTTCGAAGTCCGTATGTCTTATTCAGTAAAAGTGGTAGCGAGTAGATTGTGAACTTAGCACAGTACAACTATCGACGTAACATATTTTCAAGGTAGGTTTCGTTGTTGACCCAAGGACGCTAGTTATACGTGCAGTGGGCACTGGGTCATGATCATCCAGCCACAGAGCACTGTAAAAGAGTTGCTTGATCTTATATATATGGTTCCTGTTAATTTACCTCTCTCTCTCTCTCTCTCTCTCTCTCTCTCTCTCTCTCTCTCTCTCTCTCTCTCTCAGCCCCCCCTTCCCCCACTCCGCCTACCTACGGGATCTAATCTGGATATTTGAGTTGTAAACAAAAGAAGATACGTGCCGTTTTGGACTCCGTGTATTTGCACCTGAGTCGAACTGTTCGGCTTGCAAGTTATGGCCATCTGGCAGCTCCCGAAAATTTTAAAGACCAATCGGAGTAATACTTTCCACAGCAAGGTGAATAAACAGATCGCGTAGCGTTCCCTCCTGTCCTCCAGAAACTAAACTAAAAGAGCTCGAATGAGATTTATGCTCACAAGTTGTAGACAGAGATGACATAGTTGCCTCGATAGTACGCCCTGGTTGAGAATGCTTGAACTTATCTGAACAACGGTCTTTAGATGTTAAGAACGTGTCTTGTAGAGTGGGACGTGTATCGCTGTCGTATCTCGACGCACACGTCGATAAGGTTGTGAGAACACACCTTCTACGAAGAGTGATGTTGTGTAATCCGTGTTTACCGTACTTTATTTCGGGAAACCAAGCAGGCAGGGACTGCAATTTCCCTTACAGAAAACTTTTTCCTGCCAGCCGGATTTTCCTAAATTTATCCTCAGTTTTGCGGTAGCCTATTTCCACAGTTTAGCAATATGTCGCTTTGCTTGTTTTTCCATGCTTTACCGTCCAAAACTATTATTACTGGCTCTCCAGACAAAGCATGTCGTTTTCTCGCCTCAATCTTTCTTGGTGAAAAAAAATCAAATTCTTACTTAATAATAGTTACGAAAAAGAATAAAAACACACAGTACGTGATGTTGAACTACCTGGCAGATTTAAACTGTGTGCCGAACTGGGACTCGAACAAATACTCAGTCGCAAAGAAGCGAAATGTGGAGATAAAAATTGCGTGGGGAGAACTACCAGTAATCTATACATAATATGAAAATTTTGTCTCTATCACAAAGTATTTTTAACAAGATATGGTCAGTTTCAATGCCTTGTTCAGAATCATCACATATAAAATACTTGACTATGAATGACACGTCAATATGAACTGCAGCATTAAAAGCAGCAGACTTGATTTTTGGTTGCTTGCGATACACCAGTTCATACTGACGTGCTATTCGTAGCAAAGTATTTTATATGTGATGATTTGAAACCAGTCTTATGTATAAATGTAAAAGTTTGTTCAAAACCAAATATCTCCGAAAGATTTTGACCGGTTGCTTTGAAGTTTTGACATATTGACAGAGGACTGGGAGGACTAGATATCGAAAACGGGATGGAGGAGATAGACAGAGTGTGGTGGAGGAGGAGGAGATGGACAAAGACGGGGGGAGATGAAGATAGAGATGGACAGAGGCAAGGGAGCGAAGGAATATCCAGTTCCCACAAATCAGAAACGTGTGGTTTCTCTCTTCTTTTCCATTTAAGCAGACAGAGCCACAGCAAAGCGCGTCCGGGAACAGCTAGTATGTTAATAAAAAAAAAACATTGTGACTGAGAAATAAGTTATACATTGCCAACAGTATTGTGACAACTACATCCCAGTTACGACATCAGCACTTCAAATATTCGGCACTGTGATGTCCACTCTTCAGAGTCGGCTTTATAAAAGGAAAGGAGCAGCAAGAGCTTTAGGTAGATAAAGAGGAAGAGGAAACGTGCAATGCCTAGGGACGAAACCATCCCGGAATTCGCCTTAAGCGATTTAGCAACAGCCTAAATGTAAGTGATCGAACGAGGGAGCGAACTGCCGTCCTTCAGAACGAGGGGACAGTGTCTTTCCATTGCGCCATCTCGATCGGTTTTGGGTAACTTGATGCCGCTTTTGGGCTTCATGCAAATATTTTATCTTCAAAAACTTTAAAAAGGCGACTTTGTGCTTCAGGCTTCGGCACTTTTGCTTCATGCTCCTAATTTCATAATCGCATTTCCACACTGTTCCAATGCGACATTTTAATTATACACTTTTTATCAGAAACAATTTGATCACGTTCAAACGATTAAAGAGCGTGGGAGTATACCGTCCCTTCGACAATGACATCATTACGGACGAAGCAAAAACTCCTGCTGGGGGAGGAAAAAGGAAGGAAATAGATTTACGAAGAACACATGCCGATATTTTTCTTGAATGATCAACGGAAACCACGACAAAGCTGAACCCAGACCGCCGTTTGGGGATTCGAATTGCTCTCCTTCAGAGTACGAGTCCAGTGTTACAGCCACTGCAGCATTTACCAGATGATGAAGTCTTTGTGTGTAGATTCCCTGTTCACAAGTCTTAGAAAATTTTGACTGTATTTCCGCAGCTGTACTGTGGCATCGTCGAACTCTTACGTAGGATACAGTGGGCAGCAATGGAGTTTACCAATCAGTAGTGCCGTTACTACCTTACGTGCAAAACGACCCAGCGGCAAAGAATATCGGTGACAGGCCTTAGTAGGTCCTTTAGGTCTGACAAATTACCTTCTACGAACACAAATCTTCCTGCATATTACCAGGAGAACTTCGTATAGGCTGCCTACTGGAAATCTTTCGTAAGAAAAGTTCGCTGACAAGGGACTACAAATGCCGTTATTTGAAGATCGATAACTCCTTATCAGCGGTTGTTCCTCATCAATAAGATTCTGGGAAATTACTGCTTAGCCGATCACAATTCACTACAACGTAGAGAACGTCACATCCAAAACAAAAGCGAAGTTCCCAGAAGAGGACCAGAAAATGAAACAAAACTTCACGGACTGAGAGGGTGTGTGATGTTACTCATATTTACATAGCACTTGGACCTAAGAGAAGACGCTTATGTTGTGGTGTCAACAGCTGCCTGTGCACGGGGCGGTTAAGACTTAGTCCGGCTGGTACTTGATTCCGAAGAGTGGTGCGGAATCACATAATGTTGCAGTATGCCCATTACTTGCTCTTGGATGGGAGGCACAGATACGCAGGGCCGACGATGTGCTTTGTGCACAGTACGGCGATCCTAACATGCGGTGGTCAGACGTGGTCCGCCAGAACCTTGATGGTGAGTTTGGCTGCTCTCATGTTCGCATGCAGTCCAACATCAAGCTATCGTCACATCCGAATGCCCCAGAAATCTGGATGTTGTAAGATACGGCCAGCTGGCCAAATGAAGATCCACATTGCTGCCCCCTTTCAAAATCTATTAGGAGCTGATAACGCTGCCTCACACGAAATGCAGCACCTCCGTGTTGTTCACAGTGATCACTTAACGTGTGACGCTGTTCACGCCCCCCTTATGTACCCTACCACTCCAGCTAGGACGCATAGAAATAGTTAAGTTACGACGAGTGATCGTGCGTAATAAGCGATTGTACTTGCGATAACGTCACCTGCCTTCAAGTATCTGCCTGTTCGGGTAAGCATAGCTCGTGATGTGTCCACAGCCGCTCATTACCCCCCCCCTCCCTCCCTCCCTCCCTCCCCCCCCCCATCTCCTACTACCCCAATACATGATGATGCCGACAGCATCGCTCCCGATTAGTGAATGTGGAGTAGCACACATCTATACGTAGTGCTACTGAAGTAACTATACATGATACAACGTGTAAATTATGCAACAAATTTAGTAGTTTTTATCATGGTTTATGTTCACTGATGTAAAAAAAATATGCTCCATTCATGCTTCACCCTTTTAGGGGTCGATTTTTTTTTGCCTTTCTAATGCAGCTGTGTTCTTCGTCAGGTTTCATGCTGTCTCCATAAAAAATTTCATCGAAATCGTTTCGGCGTAATGGACAAGCTACGTTCACATTTATAATATTACAATGGATAGCATAATAAATGGAAGTGTGTAAAGTAGTGTAAATTAACACTTTAATTGCCAGAGGAAGCCACCAAACGCAGAGAAATACTCTGGAACTGACGAGTTTGAAGAGGCTCTAGAAAAAGTAATTCGAAGTTATTAGTAAAAACAAGCAAATTTTGAACACTTTTATGTATTGTATGTACCCATACCTAATGTTCATTACACGAAACTACATTTTTTGTCTAAATCAACGATAGCTTGTTTCTAGAAAACCAATCGATATTCCATCTAGAGGAATGTGTTCTCATTAGGTATCTTGTTTTAAAATTTTAAATTAGTTTTCACAAAGAAACGAAAGTAAAGCAACTCAGTTATTATACACACATCAAAAAAAGTTTTGCATCACCTCGGTTCCGAGAGTTCCGTAACCCGTACAGCAAATTGGTATATACATCAACATAAACATCATTCCCGCCCTTTTTATTGCTCATGAAAACCACACACTGTATGTTGTTCCACCGTACAGCGAGACCTTCATACGTGGTGGTCCAGATTGCTGTATACACCGGTACCTCCAATACCCAGTGGAACGTCCTCTTGCATTGATGCATGCTTTTATTCGTCGTGGCATACTATCCACAAGTTCATCAAGGCACTGTTGTGGTTGGTGGGTCACGTCGTCCATAAACAGCCCTTTTCAATCTATCCCAGTCATGTTCGATAGAATTCATGTCTGGAGAACATGCTGGCCACTCTAGTCGAGCGATGTTGTTATCCTGAAGGAAGTCATTCGCAAGATGTCCACGATGGGGGGCGCAAATTGTCGTCCATGAAGACGAATGTGTCCCAATATTCTGCCGATGTGGTTGTACTATCAGTCGGAGCATGGCATTCACGTATCCTACAGCCGCTACAGCGCCTTCCATGACCGCCAGCGGCGTACGTCGGCCTCACATAATGCCACCCCAAAACAGCAGGCATCCTCCACCTTGCTGCACTCGCCGGACGGTGTGTGTAAGGCATTCAGCCTGACCAGGTTGCTTCCAATTACGTCTCCGACGATTGTCTGGTTGAAGGCATATGCGACACTCATCGGTGAAGAGAACGTAATGCCAATCCTGAGCGGTCCATTCGGCATGTTGTTGGGCCCATCTGTACCGCGCTGCATGGTGTGGTGGTTGCAAAGAAGGACCTTGCCATGGACCTCGGGAGTGAAGTTGCGCATCATGCAGCCAATTGCGGACAGTTCGAGTCGTAACAGGACGTCCTGTGGCCGCACGGAAAGCATTATTCAACATGGTGGCGTTGCTATCAGGGTTCCTCTGAGCCATAATCCGTAGGTAGCTGTCATCCACTGCAGTAGTAGCCCTTGGGCGGCCTGAGCGAGGCATGTCATCGACAGTTCCTGTTTCTGTATCTCCTCCTTGTCCGAACAACATAGCTTTGGTTCACTCCGAGACGCCTGGACACTTCCCTTGTTCAGAGTCCTTCCTGGCACAAAGTAACAATGGGGACGCGATCTAGCCGCGGTATTGACCGTCTAGGCATGTTTGAACTACAGACAACAGGAGCTGTGTTCCTCTTTCCTGGTGGAATGACTGGAACTGATCGGCTGTCGGACCCCCTCCGTCTAATAGGCGCTGCTCATGCACGGTTGTTTACATCTTTGGGCGGGTTTAGTGACACCTCTGAACAGTCAAAGGGACTGGGACTGTGATAAAATATGAACAGTCAACGTCTGTCTTCCGGAGTTCTAGGAACTGGGCTGATGAAAAACTTTTTTGATGTGTGTACAATAAGCACGCTTTTAGTAGCTGTAGTAGTAGTAACATCACTGTGATAATTACAGTGTGGATACGACTGTCGACATTAAGTTTTTACTAAGGCAGCATTTACGTTAAACAAAAACTTGAGACATCACTTCCTCTGGTAGCGACGCGTAGCCGTAACACGTGCAAGCAATTCTGCTATTTGTCTTCCGCAAATAACTTCGTGTTATTCCCTGAGAATAAAACTAGTCTGCTTTTCTGGTGCGAATGTAAGGGCACCACTGTTTGAAACAGTCTGTATCGCCGCGCTGGTTTTTCAATGTATTGGCTAAAAATCCTTTATAAGGGCGGGGACGTGCTCAGAAGTGATAAATTTATTATTTCACAAATAACAGAGAGAGAATTTCTTAGATCTATGCATCATTGCTGTTTCAGCGGAGAAAGATTCTCAGTATACAGTGCTATATTTGTGCTCTCCTGGAGGCAAGACTGTTTATAATGATATGCTGCAGCAGTTTGAGTAGGAAGGAAACGTGCTACGTACAAATACCGTAGGCGGCTTTCCTCACGTCGCCCCTCAAAAGTACGACAGCGAAGAACAGCAGATGAGGTTTACTCACTATTTCTACTGAGAAAGATTGTTATATATTAACGAGATCACGAAGCGTAGTCAGTGTGGTGGCGGGCGTTATTGTGCAGCAAGGTGGTTCCGTCCGACAGCATTCAGGAAAGTTTTTACTTTATGCCGCGTCGCAGTTTCTGCAAAGTGTCTTCATAACGCTGCACATAGATTGTGGCTCCACGCTCGAGGAACTCTACGAGTAGATGGCCCATGCAGTCGAAGGAGGTCTTCGTGACTTTGCTGGAACTTGTTTGAACAGCTTTGGATTTCTTTCGCGGCGAAGAAGTGGGAAGTTTCACTGTTAGCTATGCTCTTTGCCCTCGGGCTATCGGAATGCTGTGGGATGGTATCATGGTGTTGCACGATAACGCCGGCCCCCGTATTACCAATCGGACAAAGGCTACACTTCAGTGATCTTGGTGACCTGATGAGACATATTTGGACGACGGTTTCAGTCGGACGAGGAAGTGCAAGGGTGGGTGCAGATGCGGATCCGTCAGCGGCCGACCATGTTCTACGAAACATTCATGGTCTCGTCTTCAGTGGGATAACTATCTTAACGCGTGTGGTGACTATTTGTGAATGGAACTGTTCCATGGTCTCGTTGTGATTTCATTTGCCTGCCCCTCATTCAAGCCGTGGCGGCCGCCTGCCGTGGAGCAACCCACATAGCAAGTTGTAGCTGCGGGCTGCGTGACTCCCAGGCTGAGTTTAAAACGTCCCCGAGATAGAGATGGGGCCCCTCCACGCCCGCACCAACGTGGTGACCAAACCAAAAGTTCTACTGTCACCTCCGTCAACATGTTAGTTATCTAGTAAGTGGATCACAGGATGCTGGGCTGTGATGTTCTCCGTGCGTCTGGGTAAGACTATGCATTAACACGGTCCATCAGGTGATAGATAGTGGACGAAACGCGAGTGAGGGTAGCGATTTGAAGAGCAGAGGGAAAAAAGTGCCATGGCTCGTGCCGTGGGAAAAAAACCTCTGCGACAGTGGGATGGGTAGTAAGAGCAGTAGTGGCTTGCTATCTGCGATAGCTCATGCAAGGTTGGATTTGTTAGTATGGGTATCATGCATCATTACCGTGACAAGCGATGGCGATGTGTCCCGGTTGCTGCAGCTGCTGCATTCCTGGAACAATCAAGATCGTTATACAGTAGTGGGAGATCGGCCATAGATCATCTCACTGTGTGGGGGATGTGTGGAGCTTGTTTGCATGCAGTGTACGGTACGGCTTCCCTGTGTGGTGCCAGTTATTCGACAGTGTATTTCAGCTGGATATCTAGTAATGGCGTCTGATTAACAGGGGCTCGCCTGTGCCGTTATGTTTGCATATGCTTGGCCATAGATGTTATGTCCTTACAAGTATGTCTTTTGGTCTTTTATGTTTCCATCTATGGTTGTGGTCGTAGTTCCCCAGATTCAGAATAAACGGGTTCTGCGAGTGTCTGGAGTTTCTGTATAGTCTTGTGGTGAGTTTGTGGATTACCTCCGTGAGAGTCTCAAGTCGGTATTCCCGGTGAAGGTCCGCGATGCGTGTGTATCGTGGAGCATTGCTTATGATTTTGAGTACTTTTTGTATGAGCTGCAGACGGCGCAGGCGTGTAGGCGCAGCGTATCCCCAGACAGGATCTGGTCCCCGAGAGCTAATGCTGTATAAATGGCGTAAATAACGAAACCTGTAACCTACTGTGTAAAGGAAAAATAAAGCTTCCAGATACAGCTTTCAGACTTCGTTCAAATGGCTCTGAGCACTATGGGACTCAACACCTTAGGTCATAAGTCCCCTAGAACTTAGAACTACTTAAACCTAACTAACCTAAGGACATCACACACACCCATGCCCGAGGCAGGATTCGAACCTGCGACCGTAGCAGTCCCGCGGTTCCGGAATGCAGCGCCAGAACCGCTAGACCACCGCGGCCGGCCTTTCAGACTTGGCTTTTATTTATTCAAACATGTAAACAATTCTCACAATTCGCGAATTTTCACTAAATGTTTAGGTTTCCAAATTGCTAACATGGGAACCACAATTAATTAACTTAAAAAATGTCTTATTTACCTAAGACGTTCACTTAAAGGAGTATGTACAGACATCGAACGTTTGGACATGGCAAGCTTATCCATGATGGGTATTGTAGATCGCCATGACTGTATACAAATTCAATACAGACAGAGATAACTACGACCAGCCACTTACGAAAACTTTGTTTCCATAAACCAGTTTTCGAACATTTTAGGCTCATCATCAGATGATGCTTGCAGAAATTTTCATATTTACCTTTTTCGGACTACAATTTGCTTCATGCTGCAGTAGGGGCGGTACGTTGTTAGCTTCCGCCTGACGGCTTCCATTTTCATTACCTTTGGACAACAGGATTAAGCTCACTGTGTGCATACCGAATAGTGGTTAATTCTGCGACCAGTAGGCAATGGAAATGAAAGCTGCCAGGTGAGTGCTAACACCAGTGTTGACCACACAGCTGCATGAAACCAGGCACAGTGCTAAAAACCATCTGATGGAGAGCCCGAAATGCTCTAAAATTGCTTCATGGATAAAGAAGCGTTTCGTGAGTGAGTGATTGCAGTTACCTGTGGTTATATTCAATATGGACATGCAGTGCGACCATCTCGTCCACAGAAAATATTTTGGTTCACTCAACACACAAATGTTGGCGAACTGAGCAAATTTGTATGTACTTACCAGTTCAGGAAATAAAGTACCATTGGCGTTAGAAGTACGTAGTTGATAACAGATACCAAGAGAAAAGTAACTCCAAAATCTGAAAATTTCCTGCGTCTGTGTATTACTGACACACACGTTTATGTAAGTTCAAAATGTCTCTGAGGACTATGGGACTTAACATATGAGGTCATCAGTCCCCTAGAACTTTAGAACTACTTAAACCTAACTAACCTAAGGACATCACACACGTCCATGCTCCAGACAGAATTCGAACCTGTGACCGTAGCAGTCGCGCGGTTCCGGACTGAAGCGCCTAGAACCGCGGCCGGCGTTAATGTAAGTGATCACGCTCATATGAGGTACTGTTTTATGACAAAAGTGGACAAATTGACAAGATACGTTTCGATAGAAGGCTGGCAACTTGCCACCTGCCTTTATTACTCCCTGATCATTTGATTCCCCTTTAAAAGTGCATTTTCGTAGCTATAAGACAAATAAACAAAGTCCAGTAACTTTGCCTTGCCAGTCTGTGAAACTAAAAGTGACCAACTACAGAAAACTCCCGTTTCCAGGGAGAAGATGTAATCTTAACTGCAGAAAATGCATCACTGGTAGCTATTGACAGAGGATAATATACTAACAAATGTTTACAGTTTGAAATCTTTCCTTTACGTGGTTCACATGACTTCAGATAAAAGCAAGAAAAATACACACTATAATTTTTATCTTATACTCTCTTTGTATAATAAACTCCCGATTCTTGAGTCGAACTCCCATGTATAAGACAGCTTAAAACTGCGTTTACTTTTTAATGAGGTAGTGTATTAAATATTTTACGTTAAACACGTAAGCGAAATAAAATTTATAAAAGGTTTGAAATCATGCGTAAAGTTTTGTTGCAAGTCACTTAAGTGATTTCGTTCTCAAATACCGGATAAATGTAGTCTTGGTATTTGTGCGCGGTATATTATGCAGCCGTGGCTGGCCGTTGTGACCGAGCGGTTCTAGGCGCTTCAGTCCGGAACCATGCGCCTGCTACGGTCGCGGGTTCGAATCCTGCCTCGGGCATGGATGTGCGTAATGTCCTTAGGTTAGTTAGGTTTAAGTAGTTCTAACTCTAGGGGACTGATGACCTCGGATGTTAAGTCCCATAGTGCTTTGAGCCATGTGAACCATTTGATTACGCTGCCTCAAGAAATACACATACACAGGCACAACAAAAATCCGAACACCAAAAAATGTGTATTATTTCCTAAGGGACCAAACTGCTGAGGTCATCGGTCCGTAGACTTGCACACTACTTAAACTAACTTCCGCTAAGAACAACACACTCTCTCTCTCTCTCTCTCTCTCTCTCTCTCTCTCTCTCTCTCTCTCTCTCTCTCACACACACACCCGCGCGCGCGAAGGACCGCGCAATCCGTGCAGGGCGCCTCAAACCGCGCGGCCACTCCGCACGGCTCCCAACACCAGGGGGGAATTGTGCGAGATAAACGAAAGTTGGTAGTCGTGTTTCTACATCTGAAAGATGACATCAAATTTCACGCCAGTCGCATGAGTGGCAACAGCAGCGCCACTAAAAAGATGCAAATCATGTTTGCTTTAAATACACGCTGTAACGGTGGTGAGCGTTAGTTACCTTTGAGACTGGACGTAGTGACTTGATGATAGTCAAGAATGCCTTTAAGGCGACAAAGACGCCGTTATCAAAAGTTCACTGGGTTTGAACGAGGTCGTATAACAGGGCTGCGAGAAGCAACATTGCAAAAAGACGAGGTAGGAATGTAGCCACTCTACATGACAACTGGCAAGTGGTCACGGGAAGGTACTGTCGCAAGAAGACCGGGTTCCGGAAGGATACGTGGCACTACACAGAGCAGCGTGATCGGTGTGGGGCTGTGACGCATGTTAACGCGTCTGCATTAGCAATCCGAGCACCAGGTTGAACCACAGTGACACAGCGAACTATTACAAATCGGTTACTTCAACGACAGCTCAGAGCCAGATGTCCTTTAGCGTGCATACCACTGAACTCAAACCATCGGCGTTTGTGATTTCAGTCGTGTCAAGGGAAAGCTTGTTGGAGAGCGGAGTGGGTGTCTGTTGCGTTTTGTGATGAAAGCCGGTTCTGGCTTGGATAGGAAAAGGGCAGCTGAGCGCCTGCAACCAACCTATCTGAGGCCTAGACACATTATATCTCCTGGAGGTATGGTCTCCCGTGGGATTTCGTATGGCAGCTGGCGCACACTCTTGATCGTCCCATGCACCCTGACTACGAATTTGTACGTGATTCGACCAGTTGTGATACCATTCCAGAGGATGTTTCCCAGCAGGATAACATTCGCCCACATAACGCTGTTGTAACCCAAAATGGTCTACAGGGTGTCGACATGCTGCCTTGATCTGTTTGATCAGCAAATATGTCTCCAATGGAGCACATATGGGACATCATCGGACAACTCCAGCGTCATCCACAACCGGCGTTAACCGTCCCAATATTGACTGACCGAGAGCAGCAGGCAGGGAATTCCATCGCATAAACTGACATTTGACACCTGTACTTCACAATGAATGCACGTTCGCATGCTTGCATTTAACATTCTTCAGGTTACACCCGTTATTAATCAACTAGCATTTCACATGGACAATGACTTTTCTCGCTCTTATATTCACCTGTGAACTTGCAACTTTAATATGTTACCTAGGAAAATGTATTCTAGAAATTCCTTACGTTTTAATTATTTCTTGATGTTAGGATTTTTTGTCTTAGTGTAGTTTATAGCCGTAATACTTTACTTACTGTGTTGAACCTTTCACATAACGAGTAGATTATGTTAATATTTTAATTTTTAAATTCGGTCACCACTTACTTACAATTTTTGTAGCCGCTGGAAACTGATAGGCATCCGACAACTGGTTCCGGGTTCCGTGCTTAGAAATAGACGCTTATTGTTAACAGTGTATGTGCTGTAGTTGACATGTTTGATTTAGTTCCATCTCCCCCTTTCACCTCTCTGTCTTTACAGCTCCTCGCCCTTCACCGTTCTCTGTCCATCATCCCCACCCTAGTAGGAGATTGATGATTCTTTCCCTTCACAGTATTTCCTTCCAGATGTTGTTGTTGTGGTCTTCAGTCCAGAGACTGGTTTGATGCAGCTCTCCTTGCTACTCTATCCTCTGCAAGGTTCATCATGTCCCAATACCTACTGCAACCTACATCCTTCCAAATCTGTTTAGTGTATTCATCTCTTGGTCTCCCTCTATGATTTTTCCCTCCACGCTGCCCTCCAATACTAAATTGGTGATCCCTTGATGCCTCAGAATATGCTCTACCAACCGATCCCTTCTTCTAGTCAAGTTGTGCCACAAATTTATCTTCTCTCCATTTCTGTTCAATACTTCCTCATTAGTTATGTGATCTAACCATCTAATCTTCAGCATTCTTCTGTAGCATCACATTTCGAAAGCTTCTATTCTCTTCTTGTCTAAACTATTTATCGTCCATGTTTCACTTCCATACATGGCTGCACTCCATACAAAAACTTTCAGAAACGACTTCCTGACACTTAAATCTATACTCGATGTTAACAAATTTCTCTTCTTCGGAAATGCTTTCTTTGCCATTGCCAGTCTACATTTTATATCCTCTCTACTTCGACCACCACCAGTTATTTTGCTCCCCAAAAAGCAAAACTCCTTTACTACTTTAAGCGTCTCATTTCCTAATCTAATTCCCTCAGCATCACCCGATTTAATTCGAGTACATTCCATTATTCTCGTTTTGCTTTTGTTGATGTTCATCTACCTTTCAAGACACTGTCCATTCCGTTCAGCTGCTCTTCCAGGTCCTTTGCTGTCTCTGACAGAATTACGTCATCCTTCCAGATAGTAAGTATTAAGTGTACCAGGTATGGTTGAAATCGATCGAGGGATTTAGGAACAGCTTTCTGCCAGCGACATTATCCGTGTACGCACATGTCACACTTCTTTAACATATTTAACACATATTTGTACACGTATTTCATCTGTATCGCTAGTTAGTTTCGTCCTGGAGTTTAGTTTTCATGCAGCTCAGTATTTATGGCGGGACATATCGTGAACCATATGTCGTACAACGATAAAATTTCGCAGGTACATAAAACGTCTTGCCGGATGCGGCAGTTTTACTACATAAACAAGGAAAATGTAGAAAGTGAATACAGTATTTGACATTTCTTTAAGAACTCAATACATTGAAAGCACTACTTAATTTCGCAGTTTTTCGAACAGGCCTCTGCGTGACGTTCTTGAGTTCACACCACAAATAAATCGTGTTGGACTGTGAAAACTTTAACTTGGCTTGGCAAGTGTCCCAAAAAATAATGCTGTGGAATGAAAGTGCTCGTATGAATGTATGCTAGCTTTTTCGTATCACCTATTTCAGACAACGCCCGCATTGCGAATAGGTGTGTGTTTCAAGTTATAGTGCCAATGTTGCATCACACGAATGACAACAGGTAAATAGAGATCGTAGCTTCTAGCTAGTCAATTCCCCCTCCACCCTCCCAACTCCTCCTGTGATACACACACGACTGGAACAAAGCAAACCCTTCAAACAGGTTCAATGATTTCTGTGTACATGTGCGTTATATGTACGGACCGAGCTAAAATGAGTGGACTTCCCATAGGCGGCGCCAGCATCGCTCATTGAGTTGGAAGTGTCGACAAAGGAGACAGATCTGACGCCGGCGAGGATCGTATAGCGGGTCATGGCGGCGCGTCCGCATGCACGGCGCGTGAATTATTCAGCAGAGAAATTTTTCCGGGGTTCCGTAGCCAGGCATTCCCGTAGTCCGGAGTCGCGCGCGCTCCTCGGCCGTATCCGTTAGCGTCCACTGGAGGACATTCACCAGCATCTCTCCCTGGCTACATGTTCAAACAGCAGAAGGCGTCTCTCTCTCTCTCTCTCTCTCTCTCTCTCTCTCTCTCTCTCTCTCTCTCTCTCTCTCTCTCTCCCTCCCCCTCCCCCTCCCCCCCTCATGCTTCTCTCCAAATTTGGGTTGAGACAGGACAGGTCCATATGAGCGGTATTGGATGATAAGTTAATCCCCCTTCTATACGGGAACGAACGTGCAACAGCGAACGGTAATTCTGTCGAACGTAAACGCTAGGCGCGCCTGAGAAAACGGCATTCGGTGGTGTTCGGTTTGCATTCTCTTCTGTTCGTTCGAGTTCTGCTAGTTGCCGCTCATCTAGCGAATCATTCAGCGCTGATAACTTTAGTCTGCTGTCTTGTCTACTTCTGTTGCTGTTCACATGAACTGCGTGAGCAAGCTGACTGAAGAAAGTAGATTTCATACGTGCTTCTGGGATTCAAAAGAAACACAGCACAAAAGTTGAAGGAAAACGAATATGATTAGTGGAAAATTGCCGAAGCACTCAAAGGTCCTGCTGGGGACATGCGAAAAGCGATAAATTCGTTAGATGCTTGCATCAGGGGGGGACTGGAGTGAATAATCATAAGCTCTGTTAATCTTTTTATTAAAAAGGAAAAAATACAAATTTCTTTGTCAGTAAAGATTATGCTGATTAAAACTGAAAATATACGAAAGACCTGATCATCGTCGCTGATTACTTTTATGGTATCTGTAATTACATGGCTGATATACCACGGTTAAGTTAGTGATTTTATAGATGAATGAATACAAACTGTTCACCCACGATAACACTGTGTGCCCTGTAGCAAACTGTAAAGGCATGCAAATGAAAACCAAAACTTATTTTATTGGCATACGTAATTTAATAAAATCACTGAAGGTAGGTAGATTAGGGTTTAACGTCCCGTCAACATGTAGGTAATTTGACACGGGGCACAACCTCGGAATGCTACACGGATCAGGAAAGAAATCGGTCGTGTCTTTTCAAAGGAACGATCGTGTCATTTGCCTGGATCGATTTAGTAAAGTCACCGAAAATCTAAATCTGGATGGCCGGTGCGGATTTGAACCGTCGTCCTTCCGAAGACGTGTCCATTGTGCTAACCACTGCGCTAAGAGGCTTAACGTGCTTCGCGTATGTCACTGCAGACACACAAAATGAGACGTAACACCTGTTTAAATGCGAAACAGTCACTACAGTAAAGTATACATCGCCAGTTCGTAACAATATGTGTTAATGCTAGCCTTTCTCTTGGTTATGTTGGTCGTCTGTAACTAGTGTTGTTATTTTAAATTTCCTCCTCAGTTACAATGCGGCTGGTCCCGGCGGAGGTTCGAGTCCTCCCTCGGGCATGGGTGTGTGTGTTTGTCCTTAGGATAATTTAGGTTAAGTAGTGTGTAAGCTTAGGGACTGATGACCTTAGCAGTTAAGTCCCATAAGATTTCACACACATTTGAACATTTTTTGAGTTGCAATGATAAGCCTGCGAAAAGCGCCAACCGAAAAAAAATCCAGAGATTTGGAAAATGCTAAGGACAGCTGGAACTGCAACACAGCTTTGAGTGCGTTACCTCCATGCGTTTGAATTCTACATACAAAGCGAGACATCTAAATTCTTACCACTTCAAAAATAGTGCGCTCGCCATGCAAAAGAATCCTCTGAATACAAAGTTTGCATCGTGTCTCAAATTTCCGCTACGAAAAACGAAGAAAAGACGCACCACGAAGGAATTATCGGAATGGAATGGAAATCGGTAGATGTGATTACATATACAATGATACAATTTTTCAATAGAACTGGATGATTTGTTCAAAAGAAAGATATTCAGAAACTGGGTAAGGCCATAACGCGTTGGTCCACCTGTGATTCCTACATAAGCTGTTATTTAACTTGGCATTGATCGGCAGAGTTGTTAGACGTTCTCCAGAGGGATATCTTGCCGAATTCTGTCCAATTGGCGCGTTAGATCGTCAGAATCCCGGATCTAGTTGGAGGGCCCTGCCCATAATGCTCCAAACTTTCACAGTTGGGGAGAGATCCGGACACCTTGCCGGCCCTGGTAGGGGTTGGCAAGGACGAAGACAAGCCGTAGAAATCTCGCCGTGTGCAGGCGGACATTATCTTGCTGAAGTGTAACAAATGGCCGAAGACGTGTCTGGAGATGCCTCAGACAGTGGTAAGATACCAACGTGACTGCCTCTCGGCACCTTGTCAGCATAACCGTACACCGACGATATTCTACTGCCCGTTTTGTTGCCCTTCATGGCAAGCCATCCGTGCCTTACGCTTCAGCAACATAATGCCCGTCCACACACGGCAAGAGCTTCTACAGCTTGTCTTCGTGCTTGCCAAACCCCAGCCTGACCAGCAAGCTCGCCGGAGCTCTCCCCAGCTGAGAACGTTTGGAGTGTTACGGGCAGGGCTCTCCAACCATCTCGGTATTTTGACGACCTAATGCGCCTGTTGGACACAATTTGGTGTGATATCCGACAACTGTGTCACTCAATGCGAAGACCAATAACTTCCTGTATAAGGGCCAGAGATGGACCAACACATTATTGACTTGCTTAATTTGCAAAGCTCTTTCTCTTAAATAAATCATCCAAATATTCTGAAATTGTAATCACTTCCTTGTCTGTACAAGTTCGTCACATCTAGCGATTTCCGTCCCAATCTGATAACTCCTTTGTGGTGAGTCGTTGGCCTTTTTTGTCCTTGGCAGAATGTATATGGTAAACAGTTTTTGATGTTGCTGAGCAACAGTCAGACAATATTCTTTAAAGGAATACATCGCCATTTGACTGTTTATTGTTTATTTAAGTACTACACTGGTTTCTTGTACTTAAACAATGAAGCAGTCGTATGGCGATATGTTCCTTTAAAAAAAATGTATACTGTGTGCCGATTATCAGCGCCGAAAAACATTAACGCAGATTTTATGGCTGTATTCGTCTTCTCGCTTTCTCTTCGGTCGCCTCTGGTGTAAGCGCTCGTTCAGCTACAAGCGAATGGTATTTAACGCTCCCTAGTTGTTCACGAATGCGCATTCGCTTGTTTTCGCTTCTATTCGCACAAATGTAAAGGGGGTTTCAGAAGATGTGATGCTTTACGTTATTACACTAAGTTATTTACGTACGAGGTGCATTCAAGTTCTAAGGCCTCCGATTTTTTTTCTAATTAACTACTCACCCAAAATCGATGAAACTGGCGTTACTTCTCGACGTAATCGCCCTGCAGACGTACATATTTTTCACAACGCTGACGCCATGATTCCATGGCAGCGGCGAAGGCTTCTTTAGGAGTCTGTTTTGACCACTGGAAAATCGCTGAGGCAATAGCAGCACGGCTGGTGAATGTGCGGCCGCGGAGAGTGTCTTTCATTGTTGGAAAAAGCCAAAAGTCACTAGGAGGCAGGTCAGGTGAGTAGGGAGCATGAGGAATCACTTCAAAGTTGTTATCACGATGAAACTGTTGCGTAACGTTAGCTCAATGTGCGGGTGCGTTGTCTTGGTGAAACAGCACACACGCAGCCCTTCCCGGACGTTTTTGTTGCAGTGCAGGAATGAATTTGTTCTTCAAAACATTTTCGTAGGATGGACCTGTTACCGTAGTGCCCTTTGGAACGCAATGGGTAAGGATTACGCCCTCGCTGTCCCAGAACGTGGACACCATCATGTTTTCAGCACTGGCGGTTACCCGAAATTTTTTTGGTGGCGGTGAATTTGTGTGCTTCCATTGAGCTGACTGGCGCTTTGTTTCTGGATTGAAAAATGGCATCCACGTCTCATCCATTGTCACAACCGACGAAAAGAAAGTCCCATTCATACTGTCGTTGCGCGTCAACATTGCTCGGCAACATGCCACACGGGCAGCCATGTGGTCGTCCGTCAGCAATCGTGGCACCCACCTGGATGACACTTTTCGCATTTTCAGGTCGTCATTCAGGATTGTGTGCGCAGAACCCACAGAAATGCCAACTCTGGAGGCGATCTGTTCAACAGTCATTCGGCGATTCCCCAAAACAATTCTCTCCACTTTCTCGATCGCGTCGTCAGACCGGCTTGTGCGAGCCCGAGGTTGTTTCGGTTTGTTGTCACACGATGTTCTGCCTTCATTAAACTGTCGCACCCACGAACGCACTTTCGACACATCCATAACTCCATCACCTCATGTCTCCTTCAACTGTCGAGGAATTTCAATTGGTTTCACACCACACAAATTCAGAAAACGAATGATTGCACGCTGTTCAAGTAAGGAAAACGTCGCCATTTTAAGTATTTAAAACAGTTCTCATTCTCGCCGCTGGCGGTAAAAGTCCATCTGCCGTACGGTGCTGCCATCTCTGGGACGTATTGACAATGAACGCGGGCTCATTTTAAAACAATGCTCATGTTTCTATCTCTTTCAGTCCGGAGAAAAAAAATCGGAGGCCTTAGAACTTTAATGCACCTCGTACATCGTAGCTGTTTGAGACTTGAAAATGTCTCGGAGCCTTGAAGTTTCATGTTACTAAGTGATTTATTTCCTGGTTGTCGCTCAGTCGCGGATCTGACCCATTCTCTACGAAGGCAGAGCACTGACGGACGTCTGTGTGGTGTTGCAGGTATGACGAGGGTGGCGACGGCTACCTGGACCTGAACGAGGTGAAGCGCATGATGGAGCGTCTGGGCGCCCCGCAGACGCACCTCAGCCTCAAGGCGATGATCAAGGAGGTCGACGAGGACGGCGACGACCGCATCAGCTTCCGGGAGGTGCGTATCCTGCTCTGCCCGGGACGGCATGCCGCCACCGGACTCTGTAGAGTGCATCAAGCCGATCCAGTTGGCAATGAGCACGCCTTTCTATTCACCGCTTTGTCTGATCGATAAAAACGACACGTCACTTGTTAAAAATGTAACAACTGATCTGTTGTTAGTGACCAAATAAAACGGCGAAGAGACTGACGCGCTCATTATTCACATAAAGGTCGCGGGCTTCCTGCTAGATTTCAACGTAAGCCACTCCACTTACGCTGATGATGAGGCCACCAGATTTTTGTAATTTTTTATGTTTGCGTTACGTGAGGCTCAAACATTAAACATTAATAATTCGACACATTTTGATATAACGTCCAAAAGAAAGTCCAGGTGCGTGTAGGACTCGCATACTGAGGGTTCTGTACAAATTTAATTATGCATATAGACAGTTCATCCATTCCGGAAATCTGAAATCTCGATCATTTTTGCCTGTTATCGACACTCATACTGGCAAGAAATCAATGCCAGGGATTCCAAGATCTTAGAGAATATTTCAATTTCATGGCGCAAACTTACGCAGGAGGCTGGCGACAATAGTTCACTACTGGCCATTACAATTGCTACACCACGAAGAAGGCGTGCTACAGACGCGAAATTTAACCGACAGCAAGAAGATGCTGTGATATGCAAATGATTATCTTTTCAGAGCATTCACACTGGTTAGCGCCGGTGGCGACACCTACAACGTGCTGGCATGAGCAAAGTTTCCAACCGATTTCTCATACACAAACAGCAGTTGACCGGCGTTGCCTGGTGAAACGTTGTTGTGATGCCTCGTGTAAGGACGAGAATTGCGTACCATCACGTTTCCGACTTTGATAAAGGTCGGATTGTAGCCTATCGCGATTGCGGTTTATCGTATCGCGACATTGCTGCTCGCGTTGGTCGAGATCCAATGACTGTTAGAGGAATATGGAATCGGTGGGTTTAGGAGGGTAATACGGAACGCCGTGCTGGATCCCAACGGCCTCGTATCACTAGCAGTCGAGATGACTGGCATCTTATCCGCATGGCTGTATTGGATCGTGCAGCCACGTCTCGATCCCTGAGTCAACAGATGGGACGTTTGCAAGACAAAAACATCTGCACGAACAGTTCGACGACGTTTACAGAAACGTGGACTATCAGCTCGGAGACCATGGCTGCGGTTACCTGTGACGCTGCATCACAGACCGGAGCGCCTGCGATGGTGTACTCAACGACGAACCTGGGTGCACGAATGGCAAAACAACATTTTTTCGGATGAATCCAGGTCCTGTTTACAGCATCATGATGGTCGCATCCGTGTTTGGCGACATCGCGGTGAACACACATTGGAAGCGTGTATTCGTCATCGCCATACTGGCGTATCAGCCGGCGTGATGGTATGGGGTGCCATTGGTTACACGTCTGTCATCTCTTGTTCGCATTGACGACACTTTGAACAGTGGACGTTACATTTCAGATGTGTTACGACCCGTGGCTCTACCCTTCATTCGATCCCTGCGAAACCCTTCATTTCAGCAGGATAATGCACGACCGCATGTTGCAGGTCCTGCAAGGCCTTTCTGGGTACAGAAAATGTTCGACTGCTGCCCTAACCAGCACATTCCCCAGATCTCTCACCAATTGAAAACGTCTGGTCAGTGGTGGCCGAGCAACTGGCTCGTCACAATACGCCAGTCACTACTCTTGATGAACTGTGGTATCGTGTTGAAGCTGCATGGGCAGCTGTACCTGTACACGCCATCCAAGCTTTGTTTGACTTGATGCCCAGATGTATCAAGGCCGTTATTATGGCCAGAGATGGTTGTTCTGGGTACTGATTTCTCAAGATCTATGCACCCAAATTGCGTGAAAATGTAATCACATGTCAGTTCTAGTATAATATATTTGTCGAATGAATACCTGTTTATCATCTGCATTTCTTCTTGGTGTAGCAATTTTATTGGCCAGTAGTGTAGTTCTGCATTCATGGTGACTAGTCGCAATGCTAAAAGTCGGACATCAGACGTGTTTCGTAATTTATCCATCAGATATCCAAGAGCCATTACTGCACATAGATATGACTCTTGACGTACGAGGGACGTTTGAAAAGTCCGTGGAAAAATAAAAACTACTCACATGTTTGGGATAAACCTTTTTTTATTTTTCGACATAGTCTCCTTTTAGACTTATACACTTCATCCAACGCTGTTGTAATTTGACGATCCCTTCCGAATAATAGGAATTGTCCAAGTCTGCAAAATAGCTATTAGTTGCTGCAATCACCTCCTTGCCTGAATAAAATCTTTGTCCCGCCAGCCATTTCTTCAAATTGGGGAACAAATAGTAGTCTGAGAGAGCCAAGTCTGGAGAATAGGGGGGATGTGAAACGAGTTGGAATCCTATTTCCAATAATTTTGCGACCACAACTGCTGAGGTGTGGGCTGGTGCATTGTTGTGATGGAAAAGGACTTTTTTGCGGTGCAATCGTCGGCGTTTTTCTTGCAGCTCGGTTTTCAAACGCTCCAATAACGATGAGTAATATGCACCTGTAATAGTTTTACCCTTTTCCAGATAGTCGATGAGGATTATCACTTGCGAACTCCAAAAGACAGTCGCCATAATCTTTCCGGCCGAAGAAATGGTCTTCACCTTTTTGGTGCAGATTCTCCCTTGGTAACCCATTTAGATTGTTCTTTGGTCTCAGGAGGATAGTAATGTGTCCATGTTTCATCCACAGTGACGAAACGACGCTTAAAGTCCTGCGGATTCTTCCTGAACAGCTGTAAACCATCCTTGCAACACTCACACGATTCCGTTTTTGGTCAAGCGTGAGCAATCGCGGAACCCATCTTGCGGACAGCTTTCTCATGTCCAAATGTTTAAGCAAAATATTATGTATCCGTTCATTCGAGATGACCACAGCACTAGGAATCTGACGCACCTTAACTCTTCTGTCATCCATCACCATATCATGGATTTTATCAATGATTTCTGGAGTCGTAACCTCCACGGGGCGTCCAGAACTTTCAGTATCGCTTGGGCCCATATGGCAACTCCGAAAATTTTTAAACCACTTGAAAACTGTTCTAATCGAAGGTGCAGAGTCACCGTAATGTTTATCAAGCTTCTCTTTAGTCTCCTGAGGCGTTTTGCCTTTCATAAAGTAATGTTTAATCACCACATGAAATTCTTTTTCGTCCATTTTTTGACAATCACTCGACTTACTTGATTCACGCGAATGCCAAACACAAAGAAATAGACCAATATGGCTGAAACTTGGTGTGCATTCTTTCCAAAGTGGCTACTAACTAAACATGACGTCGATACGCGCCTGTGGTGCCATCTCTCGGACTTTGCACGGAGTTTTTAAACGCCCCTCATTCGACTTGAAACGCCATGTGTATGTGCAGTAATCGCTCATGGATGTCCGATGATGATAAATTTTCCAGTGGTTTAAATTAATGACCTGGAGGAACAGTTAAACTGTAGTGTGAGTAAAACTGTTGAGGCAAACACGATGATGCTCTGACAGCAATTAACGATGGAATTATCTTTCGAATGAAAAACTTGCCGGTGTGTTTTATTGTGCAGGCTTTCCCAAGTTAGGCTGGAAAATCTTTTCAGCATGGTCCGAGAAAATAATACAGTTCCAGCCCTCAAATGTAAGACAGTTTTGCGACTTATTGCTGCGTCACGGTACTCGTGTTCCAGTCGCCATACAATACAGGTTTAACGTTTCTGCGTTCTGGAACATAAAAATCTGGATTGTTTTTGAAAAATGAAGAGACGATAAACGCATCAACTTTTGGGAGATTTCCGCTATTGGCCGTAACAAAATTTCTTTCCACTGTTACTTAAAAGTTGTAAACGCGTTTTCCATTTCTAATTAACTAAACCGCTTGCAGAAAATACTAGAAAACACTAACAACTTCGGCTAACACACCCGTAACATATGTGTAGCTTCGTCTTACTCCGAGCCTCTGACGTCACCTGAGCTTCAGCCAATAACGAACCGTTTACGATCATGTGACAAAATATTGAGACCTAATGATTTTTAAGCTTTAATTACATAAAAAATAAGAGGTATTTTGTAAGAATATGCTGAATTAATGTTATGATCACTCAGATTATTTAACTCTTTCCTTTTTTCAGCGGGTGAGTTGAATTGACGTAAAGTCTACAACCTAAAGTTTTACGAGACACATAATATTGCTCTCTTGGAGTAATTGGCTTGGTTTCGTATTTTCGCGACCGTATAAGTTTGGAATACTTAGGTGCACCAGTTTTTTTTCGCACTGCACATTCGGACTTCAGAATTCAATGACAGGCAGGCTCTAAGTAATTACTACAATTCAGAGTTCTTTCTGTGAAACGGCCGCAGTGGCGGCTAAACAGATATCGCGCAAGCCGGTTATTTCCTTTCACACAACAAATCACCACACTTCCACTTGGAAACTTGTCAGTAACATATTAATGAGACTAGAGGTATCAAATAATAGAACATGAGTAAATGCTCGAACGAAAATAATCATTGTCGCTTATATAAACTTACAATTATACTAACATCTTAACTGATAAAGACCAGGAGGAGGAGAGGTAACGAAGGGAGTGGCAAAATAAGTGTGTTGGACAAAAGATGGATATTGCCTTACAAAGATAACTTAGTCACTAAACTGATTAAACGTTATGATCTTGTGTTTCAGAAATGAGTCATTTTCTTTACCACACGTAGCACACTTCATAGACGGACTACTATATCCGCTTTTGAAAAACTAAAACTGAAAAAAGAACAAAATACGAATGAGTCGTGATAAATAACAATCCGAACCATATTTTTAACATAGGAAGATAACCTATTAGAATTATTTTATGAAAGATTGTCAGTAAAGGTAGTTTAGATAAAATAACAAATTTGTTAACAATATTCCACAAAATATTGATAGTCGAGGATTTATGTTTGCAATGGAAACTGTAATTTTGCAAGCAATGTGTAATTAGAACCAAGACGACGTGCATTTTTCATAAAAAGAGTAAATACGCGTTAAATAGCACATATTCGATCAATTTTATATTTAAATTATGTAGGTATTTGAATTAAACGAGAAAAATAAAATGGAAAAAAGATCACACTGAGATACGAACCACCAATCCACTGAGTACCCGATTACGATTCTCCAGCACTATCGAGTGAACCACGCGACCTGTCGAGAAAACTACCTTAATTTTAAGTGAATTAAAGTTCCTTGGAAAACTTCAGAGTCAATTTTCTCAGAGAATTTTTGGCACTTGCATCGAACTGCTTTGGATTATTGGTGAGTTGTGAACTTCACATACCGTAAATATAAGAAATTACAAAATTCGATTGGTGGGTGGTCCCCTTGGCACTATCTACCCAAAGGAATAACAAAATTGGTCAATGATGCTGCCGGAGAAACTTATATTCAGAGCATATACTAATTTCCATCCGGCCTAAATCCCGTTGTATAATCTCAACAAATGGCTGTTAGCTGCATGTTGCATGGGGTTGTAAAACTGTGAGGTGCTAGGATTCCCAGGAACAGACGTTGCTTTCATATCAGATGCACTTTATTGTTGACTAAATCCCCTCATTTCAGGTCAAAGCACTTCGCCCTTTGTCCGGCGTTTTACATGCTAGCAGATTTCATCCTTGAAGTGTGATACTCAAAGCTCTGCAAAATGCCTGTATACCGCTGAAACATTCAATAATCTTCGTAGAATTTTTGAAAGAAATTTCTGCCATTTGATTGTTAATTGTTCATTTATTTTGCACAATAATGTTTTCGCCTGCATAGCCAGTCTCAAGCGCACGTGGGAATGAAAATTAGTAAAGCATACGTATCGCGCAGGTTATGGCGTAGAAACAAGCGGTTATTACATATCTGAAAACATTATTTACATTTTAAAATATGTCTGACATGTCTGTGACATGTCATCGTCGAAAAAACATATTTCTGGTCTTATAGACAAGCTGTATTACAGGATACGAGTACATATCGAAGATACATAATACAATATGATTAACATTACGCACAATGAAAAACCATTAACACACTGTACGGCGTATTTAACAGCTAATATATTCCTGTGACCTGCTTTCATCAATTCTGTTAATCAACTGACGTTAACATATCCCAAAATAATGACAGAGATCGTAGCAAAGCGGGACCATTCTGATAGTCATATGATCTCTGCTTTACCAGAGGTATTACCAGGAAAGGGAAGGTGGACACGTTAAGCATTTAGTTAAATAAATATCCTTGTAATATACGTTCACAATTGCATCTTACATAATTGTAGCAAACAATTCTCAGAGTGTAAATATAATCATTTTAGATGAACAATAAAATTTTTATTTCACAACGATCGCGTGGTTTGCAATATTATAAAATTATAATTCAGTGATTCGTGGAGACTTACATAAGACTTCACCACCACATTAGTATTATATTTTCCATTAATATGATACTTAAATTAGTATGGCATTTGATGAATGTGTATAAGCCCCCCTTTCTACAGAAAACACTGCAGTGTACTACTTTGTGGCTATATTAGGTTTGTGGTAATATGCAACTTAATAGTTGTAAGTGTGGATGATACTGTATATGGTTAAGTACATTACGCAATTAACCATTGTGACCCCTCCCCCCTTGCCCCCCCCCCCCCCCCCCCCACTCTAAAGTTACTGTTACTGTACCATCCCCATAATGCATGTCCTAAAGTAATTGCTAATACTTTTATTAATTTTTCATTAATTTACTAATAATGGTAATTCCTTTCTCATTTACCAATTGTCAAAAGAATGTAACACAAGAAGTCACAAGAACATAAAAACTCTATGGGACAAATTATGTACGCCTCAGAGCTCGACGTAGCGGCATTATTAAGAACTCATCAATTGGAAAGTGGATGATAATTGTTATCTATATGATACCACAATATATGATCACGTGCGCATTGTAGTATACTAAGGTGTCATTTTGTAAAGAAACAGACTGTGTGCTTCAGATCTCTTCTTGACGAAAGTATTAAGATCATATTGTGGCGGGGCGAGGTTCGGTCTTCGTATTGTTACATTACCACCATTCAATCCACACACCTCCATAGGCTTCTTGTCTGCACGTTGTCCCTTCACTTTGTGGTAGCAGGTGCTATTTCGGTGGTGCAAAGCAGCGTAAAGAAATCGCCACTAACAACCTGCCATAAAGAGGCAGCAAATCTCTTGTGAAAAATCAGTTCCTGAAAGTTCATGATAAATATCTGACGTTCGTGTCCTCCCTTCGTGTAGCATGTTGTTTAAAGTACTATGCATTATTCATGGCCACTAAGACTCGTGAAATGGCTATAAAGTTCGTATCTACTTCTGCACTAATATCGTCTCGGCAAGGCCGCCTTGAGTGGCCGCTTGGTTTGAGGCGCCATGTCACGGATTGCACGGCCCTTCCCGCCGGAGGTTCGAGTCCTCCATCGTGTGTGTGTGTGTGTGTGTGTGTGTGTGTGTGTGTGTGTGTGTGTGTTTTGTTCTTAGCACAAGTTAGTTGAAGTTAGTTTAAGTAGTGTGTAAGTCTAGGGACTGATGACCTCAGCAGTTTGGTCCCTTAGGAATTCACACGCCTTTGAACCTTTGTTCCGTCAAGTTTTCAATTATAAAAATGCGCTACACATGGTCACACGAAAGCAGAAAGAATTTTGCAAGTTCGACCCGAATATTATTTACGATCTAAACAGTCACTAGTCCATAACTCTCTGCGTGTTAAACATTCGGTGGATTCAGTGGTTTTCCTTTAAACGTTCACTAAAATGCTTCCCACTCAAGGCGCTTTCTGTTTGCTATAACCGAACCGAATTTACGTCTCCAGTTCTTCATTTTACATACTATTTGTGAAGCGCAATCTAACGTGATGTACTCGGTTCGTTGGTTCGGAAGCGACAATCTAGGCAGTGGTCACGTGCAGTGGTCTCTCCGCACTGGAAGCCCTCAACTCTGATTGGCTGTTGATCTGAGTGGCCAATCAGAACATTCTTTCTAGATGGTTCTCACAGCAAAATCCTCTATCCTTTCACAATTTAGAAAGTAATTTTACGTAAGCAAAACTTCAATTTATTACATCAGCCAGATAAAGTATGAAATAATTCCAAAATTAAGTAACAAACTTATTCCGTTCCTAACTTCTTTCCTGGCTGACTGTTACAAAAGCATGCTCACTCAGACATATGTCACATGACTCGTGGTTCCTCCTAGGAATTTTTGGCGTGTTTGCATTGCACATAGATCTTCACAAAATAAACATTTCGAATTACCGTATGTCCCTTAGTCATCTCTCAATCACTCTCACGCACTCATACAACAAAATACAACAGAAAATTAATTTTAAAAGATTCCAATATTACGTCAAATAAAAATTATAAATGTTATAAAATGAACGATTGCAGTTAATTGATTTTTAGGAGCTGAACTTTTCATAATAGCTCCATATAATGGTGACAGTTAATCTGATGCTGTTAAAACATCAGTTTGGAAATACTAGAATGATTTTTTGGTAAAATTTTCTATCTTCGAAACTATGATAAATTACGAAATGAAATTTGGACAGAATCATTGCAGCAATAACAAAAAGCGATGTGTGACGTTTGAACAAAATCTTTTTAGATTCATAATGCGTATAAATATTTCTAGCGTTTTACTGGCAGACTTGAGTCACTAACACAGGCGGTATCTGATATAGGAGCGTCAGCTGGGGTCAAACTAAAGAAAGAAAGAAAGGAGGACAAAAAAATCTCCTGCAACTAAGGGACCAGAGGCATTCGCGGCTCCATATTTTAATGCATCTATGGTAACACGGAATAATTTGCTATGTTTAAACATCAGTTTGAAAATGAGTGGGTGTTTATCTGTAATACTATAATGTGTGTTTAAGTACATTGGGTAGTACACCAATATACTATACACCCCTCCCCCACCCCCCCACCCCCGTCCACTCTGTCTTCTCCTCAGACTACAATTACCTCCACTGCCCCCCCCCCCCCTCTCTCTCTCTCTCTCTCTCTCTCTCTCTCTCTCTCTCTGTGTCCAAATCCCCAAAGTTCTTTCTGAGGCACCTGGATTACATGCGCCACTTAGTTTTTCAGGACCATATTGCCTAATCGTGACACCACTGAACTGTGATTGCCTTTAGCTGAGCGACATAGCTTAACTTATTTTTAACGCACGACTTTCACCATGTATGTCTTTTCAGCAATAGATGGTAATTTTAGAATTTTAATAACGCCTGGTAAGTTTTGATGAAACCCATATTACATTATTTGGGAAAGGAAGACATAGATATGTCACCTTGAAAATGTTTATAGAACTGATTATATTTGGTTCAGATCTTTATATATTTGTAGTATGACTAGATTAATATGTAATTAATTATATTCATGTAATATTGCAGTGTATGGTTTATGTACATAATATAGCATACTGACGTACCATTTTGCAAACACACAAAGATCCTACCATGTTTGGCTCAGGTCTTCATACCCTATAAGCGGTAGGAAATTCATTAGTATGAACTTAACAGAGGTTCGTGTAATGCTGAAGTACGTGGTCAGGCTTCTAATATAGCTCACAGAAATACCATGCTCCGCCTACCCCCTCCCAACACCACCAACCCCATGCACACCACCAAATCTGCTCCATCCCTCAGCCACTCCAACACCTCCCATTCGCCCTCAGCTGCCTCTTCTCTCCCCCTCCCCACAACCCTGACATTCTGTCACCTGCCACTCCCCATTGCCACTCCGTCTCCTTCGTTCTCCCTCTGCCCAACAGTCGTGTTCTAATGAGGAACGTCGGCATTTTAGGAATGTGTAGAGAATGTCATTGAGCAGTTATGGCTTAGGACCTTCCAGTTTGAGTTTCGTGGAAGTCCTGCCACATCACGTAGGTCGTGTAAGTTGTTACACAAGGGTGATGTCTTTCATGCAAGTCTCCACAAGTCAGTGAATTACAACCTTATAATATTGTAGCCACTGGATCGTTACGAGATCAAAATTTTATTGTGCGTCTAATATGATTATACACTCCTGGAAATGGAAAAAAGAACACATTGACACCGGTGTGTCAGACCCACCATACTTGCTCCGGACACTGCGAGAGGGCTGTACAAGCAATGATCACACGCACGGCACAGCGGACACACCAGGAACCGCGGTGTTGGCCGTCGAATGGCGCTAGCTGCGCAGCATTTGTGCACCGCCGCCGTCAGTGTCAGCCAGTTTGCCGTGGCATACGGAGCTCCATCGCAGTCTTTAACACTGGTAGCATGCCGCGACAGCGTGGACGTGAACCGTATGTGCAGTTGACGGACTTTGAGCGAGGGCGTATAGTGGGCATGCGGGAGGCCGGGTGGACGTACCGCCGAATTGCTCAACACGTGGGGCATGAGGTCTCCACAGTACATCGATGTTGTCGCCAGTGGTCGGCGGAAGGTGCACGTGCCCGTCGACCTGGGACCGGACCGCAGCGACGCACGGATGCACGCCAAGACCGTAGGATCCTAGGCAGTGCCGTAGGGGACCGCACCGCCACTTCCCAGCAAATTAGGGACACTGTTGCTCCTGGGGTATCGGCGAGGACCATTCGCAACCGTCTCCATGAAGCTGGGCTACGGTCCCGCACACCGTTAGGCCGTCTTCCGCTCACGCCCCAACATCGTGCAGCCCGCCTCCAGTGGTGTCGCGACAGGCGTGAATGGAGGGACGAATGGAGACGTGTCGTCTTCAGCGATGAGAGTCGCTTCTGCCTTGGTGCCAATGATGGTCGTATGCGTGTTTGGCGCCGTGCAGGTGAGCGCCACAATCAGGACTGCATACGACCGAGGCACACAGGGCCAACACCCGGCATCATGGTGTGGGGAGCGATCTCCTACACTGGCCGTACACCACTGGTGATCGTCGAGGGGACACTGAATAGTGCACGGTACATCCAAACAGTCATCGAACCCATCGTTCTACCATTCCTAGACCGGCAAGGGAACTTGCTGTTCCAACAGGACAATGCACGTCCGCATGTATCCCGTGCCACCCAACGTGCTCTAGAAGGTGTAAGTCAACTACCCTGGCCAGCAAGATCTCCGGATCTGTCCCCATTGAGCATGTTTGGGACTGGATGAAGCGTCGTCTCACGCGGTCTGCACGTCCAGCACGAACGCTGGTCCAACTGAGGCGCCAGGTGGAAATGGCATGGCAAGCCGTTCCACAGGACTACATCCAGCATCTCTACGATCGTCTCCATGGGAGAATAGCAGCCTGCATTGCTGCGAAAGGTGGATATACACTGTACTAGTGCCGACATTGTGCATGCTCTGTTGCCTGTGTCTATGTGCCTGTGGTTCTGTCAGTGTGATCATGTGATGTATCTGACCCCAGGAATGTGTCAATAAAGTTTCCCCTTCCTGGGACAATGAATTCACGGTGTTCTTATTTCAATTTCCAGGAGTGTATTTACACTCTGAGTATGGATTATTACGATGTATACCTGTAAGAGGCTATTAAGAATGTGTATTAAAGACACGTTAAGCATTTAACTAAATAGGTATTTACTCGTATCAAGTGATGCGACAACTTGTCTATATGACCAGAAATAAGTTTTTTCGACGGTGACACATCAGACAGGTTAAAGATGTTTTAATATGGAAGTAATGTTTTCACATAAGTAATATCCATTTGTTTCTATGCCCTGCACCGTATGATACGTACAGTCGTGGACAAAACGAGCGGGACCCCTCGCCTTTTCGTTATGCATATCCGCACAGCTTTAAAGTCTGCTACACAGCCTAGCAGGCGAGGCGACGAGGTGCTACCAACATACTACGCACAGGCGTGAAATTGAAAAACTGCCCGAACTTTGTCAGACTGTTTTCAATCATGTGTAAGACTATATTAATTCTGATTAGTGTGTTAAACACAACACGTAAATATAACATGTAAATGAAAGAATGAACGCTAATTAGTATGAACTATACTAATAAAAATGAATTGCAGCTTATCGAGATAGCATAACTGTTTTAGTAAGACAAAGTACCCCAGATCGTTACGAATTAGCAAAATATTATGCGCATTCGGCCGCGAAAGGGTCTGTGTCAACGTTCAGACCAGTCAAACTGGATTACCGTATAATGACGAAAGTGAAATTCCGACATCAGCTGCAATCTGTCACAAATAAATCCAGTGTCAAGTGAAAATTTGTTCTGGACGAAGACTCGAACCCGGATTTCCTGCTTAGCGCGAGCGGTCGCCTTAACCACTTCAGCTATCTGAGTGAACTGTTTACGTCAAGTCACTGGGTTTTAATTAAATGCGAAATATCTTGTGGGACACTATGGAATATTCTCGCTTCAGCCCCCTAGAGTTTCATTAAGTTCCAATGCAACCCTGTTTGTAGCCTTTAAAATGGCGTGTGTAATGGAGGTACGCTTTAAGCAAAGAGCTATCACTGACGTTCTTTTGGCAGAAAACCAGACTATCGCAGATATTCATAGACCCGGCAGTGGAAAAAAGAACGGTGAGTCGTTGGGCGAGATGTCAGTCACAATGACAAGAAGGTCGCGCAAACCCGTCTGATATCCCGCGTGTCGGCCGCCCGCGCACTGCTGTGACTCCTGCAATTTTGGAACGTGCGGACACTCTCATTCGAGGAGTTTGTCACAAACATACAACTCGCTGCTCAGCTCGGCGTCTCTGTTGATAGTGCTGACGCACTTCCACCAATTGGAATACTCAAAGGGGTGTGTGTGTGTGTGTGTGTGTGTGTGTGTGTGTGTGTGTGTGTGTGTGTCCACAGGTTTCCTCACCGGCTAACAGAAGACCATAAAGAGCAACAAAAGACCATTGTGCAGTATGCTTCCGCATTACAAGGCTGACCGAGACAATTTTTTGTCGAACATCGTCACAGGCAATGAAACACTGGTTCATCACTTGGAACTGGAAACAAAACAGCGATTCGTGGAGTGACGCCACATCACGTCTCCTCCCATGAAAGAGGTTCAAAGATGCACCCTCAGCCAGTAAAGCCATGGCGACTGTCGTCTGGGACTCTGAAGGGGTTATTGTGTTACATGTCTTCTCATGGTGCAACGATCAGCTCTGAATTGTGTGGTGTAAGGGGCGTTCAAAAAGAAACGCGCTGGAGGCATAATTACAGAAACCAGTACCTGTATGTTACAAGTATTGACCCTGGCTGTTGAGGCACTTGTCCCACTGTGTCATAAGGTGGTGAATGGCTGTCTCATAAAATTCCCCAGTTCCGCACGTACAGCTGGACGTCGTCGTCCGAGGTGAATCGTTTGCCCCCCCTCAGAGCAAAAAGTGGACCAAAAATAGAGTAATCACAGGGAGAGAGGCCCGGACTGTATGGAGGGTGGCTGAGAACCTCCCATTTGAATTTCTTAAGGAGTGCCGCGACTGTGTTGGCCGTATGAGGCTTCGCATTGTCGTGGAGCAGAATGGCCTCACGGGTGAAATTGCCTGGTCGTGTTGATTTGATCGCTTGGCGAAGGGTGTTGGTCAAGGTTTGCGAGTAACGCTGGGCATTCCCGTGCTGCAGGAAGTGAATCGGAAGCGGGCCATCTTGGTCAAAGAAGAACGTCGGCATAACCTTTCCTGCTCTCGTGTGGATGGCCTTGGCGTTTTTTTTTGGTGGTGGTAACCCTGGATGCTTCACTGGAGTCTTTGTCGTTTTGATTCTGGTTCGATGTGATGACTCATCTCCAGCCACCATTTGTGCCAGGAGCGTATTCCCTTCCCGAGCATGCGCTGCAGATGAGCAAGATTCGACATGCTTCCTCGTGTCGTTGAAGACTTTGGGGCACCCATTGGGGACACACTTCGCGCATGTGCAGTCGTTCCTTCATAGTGGTGTGAACACTTCTGACGCTCAATACGACAAAGGCGGCTATGGCTTTCACTCTCACTTGGCGGTCCTGGGTAATGAGTGCATCCACCAGCTGGACGATGTCATCAGTAATGCAGTGTGGTGCTCCAGACCGTGCGCCATCGGCTAACGACACCTTTCCTACCCTGAAGCGCTTGTTCCACGCCTTGACCCTTGCAAGGGACATGCAGTGTTTGCCGTACACTTGTGACATTCGTCGGTGAATGTCCGTTCCTCCTACTCCTTCCGCTGTCAGAAAACGAACAACGCCTCTTTGCTCTTCTTTTGACGCGTCCACGTCACTACTTGCAATGCAACTGAAGCGTTGGACGATTGATGCATGCTGCTCCTAGCTCTTGTATAGTCACGTGACGTGCACACGTGCCCTCTAGCGACGAGCTGTGAACTTCCACGCTCTGGTCAGAACCACACCTCGTTACACACGCCACGATATTACCCTCCTGTCACCAGTTTGCGCATTCCAGACTCCGGCTCATTTCTGTTTGAACCACCCTTATACTACCTTCAGAAAATTAAAAAAAAAAAAAAAAAGGAAAACGGCTTCATCGTGTACGTCACTACAAAAATGCAAACGAGCATCTCCTCCTCTGACACAGCAAGGCTTTACGCAAGTCTGCGCAAATCAGAGGAGCTCACAAAAATTCTTGTGCTATTCTTCCTCATCCACCCTGCAGCCCTTATTTCGCACTTTCCGATTTTCGTCTGTTTGGCCCGATGAAGAATGCACTCCACGGGATGCAGTACGTGGACGACTGCGAGGTTATTGATGGGGCAGGACTTTGTCTCCGACGACGACCAACAGAGTTGTAGCATTCGGGCATATAGGCCCTAGCAGTAAGGTGGCGTAAGGCTGTCGCGTTGAACGGAGATTATGTTGAAAAATAGGGTTCTATAACTAAAAGTGAGGAATAATATGGTGTATAGTAATCCTGAATAAAAGACATATCACACACATAAATATTCTGTGCAATGTGAGCAGTTCTTTGTTTACGCTGCAACGTGTCGTGTCTGCCTGCAGTTCCTGCTGATCTTCCGCAAGGCGGCGGCGGGCGAGCTGGCAGAGGACTCTGGCCTGGGCAGACTGGCCGCCCTCACAGAGATCAACGTGGAGGAGGTGGGCGTCACCGGCGCCAAGGACTTCTTCGAGGCCAAGGTCAGCCGCCGATGACTCTGCTCTGTTTGCGCGCGCAGCCAACAGCTTCGCCACTTTTTTTTCTGAGCATTTTGCAGCTGAGTTGTGAGAGATTTAATGGCGCAATATTCTGGGTGTTATGACTTCTTATCTCACTTTGCGCTGACACTTCGTTCCCATTACAAATGAAAAGACACAGAGACATTACTAGTCTCATACAGATATGATTTTATGTATACAGGGAGGTCCATTGATAGTGACCGGGCCAAATGTCTCACGAAATAAGCATCAAACAAAAAAACTACAAAGAACGAAACTCGTCTAGCTTGAAGGGGGAAGCCAGATGGCGCTATGGGTTGGCCTGCTAGATGGCGCTGACATAGGTCAAACGGATATCAACTGCGTTTTTAAAAATAGGAACCCCCGTTTCTTATTACATATTCGTGTAGTACGTAAAGGAATATGAATGTCTTAGTTGGACCACTTTTTTCGCTTTGTGATACATGGCGCTGTAATAGTCACAAACGTATAAGTACATGGTATCACGTAACATTCCTCCAGTGCGGACGGTATTTGCTTCGTGACACATTACCCGTGTTAAAATGGACCGTTTACCAATTGCGGAAAAGGTCGATATCGTGTTGATGTATGGCTATTGTGATCAAAATGTCCAACGGGCGTGTGCTATGTATGTTGCTCGGTATCCTGGACGACATCATCCAAGTGTCCGGACCGTTCGTCTGATAGTTAACGTTAGTTA
This sequence comes from Schistocerca americana, assembly GCF_021461395.2. Lineage (NCBI taxonomy): Eukaryota > Metazoa > Arthropoda > Insecta > Orthoptera > Acrididae > Schistocerca > Schistocerca americana. Next base: position 177,551,832 of record NC_060120.1, read on the forward strand.
AGGAAACTGGAAGTGTTCAGCCACATGTGAAACGTTAACTACGACCTGCAACAAATGATGATGCCCAAGTAGGTGTTTCAGCTGCTGTCGCGGCTAATCCGCACATCAGTAGCAGACAAATTGCGCTAGAATTCGGGAATCTCAAAAACGTCGGTGTTGAGAATGCTACAAGAACATCGATTGCACCCGTACCATATTTCTATGCACCAGGAATTGCATGGCGACGACTTTGAATGTCGTGTACAGTTCTGCCACTGGGCACAAGAGAAATTACGGGACGATGACAGATTTTTTGCACGCGTTCTATTTAGCGACGAAGCGTCATTCACCAACAGCGGTAACGTAACCCGGCATAATATGCGCTATTGGGCAACGGAAAATCCACGATGGCTGCGACAAGTGGAACAACAGAGACCTTTGCGGGTTAATGTATCGTGCGGCATTATGGGAGGAAGGATAATTGGCCCCCATTTTATCGATGGCAGTCTGAATGGTGCAATGTATGCTGATTTCCGACGTAATGTTCTACCGATGTTACTAAAAGATGTTTCATTGCATGACAGAATGGGGATGTGCTTCCAACATGATTGACGTCCGGCACATAGCTCACGTGCGATTGAAGCGGTATTGGATAACATATTTCATGACAGGTGGATTGGTCGTTGAAGCACCATACCATGGCCCGCACGTTCACCGGATCTGACGTCCCTGGATTTCTTTTTGTGGGGAAAGTTGAAGGATATTTGCCATCCTGATCCACCGACAGCGCCTGACAACATGCGTCAGCGCATTGTCAATGCATGTGCGAACATTACGGAAGGCGAACTACTCGCTGTTGGGAAGAATGTCGTTACACGTACTGCCAAATGCATTGAGGTTGACGGACATCATTTTGAGCATTTATTGCATTAATGTGGTATTTACAGGTAATCACGCTGTAACCGCATGCGCTCTCAGAAATGATAAGTTCACGAAGGTACATGTATCACATTGGAACAAACGAAATAAAATGTTCAAACGTACCTAGGTTCTGTATTTTAATTTAAAAAACCTACCTGTTACCAACTGTTCGTCTAAAATTGTGAGCCATATGTTTGTGACTATTACAGCGCCATCTATCACAAAGCGAAAAAAGTGGTCCAACTAAAACATTCATATTTCTTTCCGTACCACACGAATATGTAATAAAAATGGGGGCTCCTATTAAAAAAACACAGTTGATATCAGTTTGACCTATGGTAGCGCAATCTAGCGGGCCAACCATACCGCCATCTGATTTCCCCCATCAAGCTAGCCAAGTTTCGTTCTTTGTAGTTTTTTCGTTTGACTCTTACTTCGTGAGATATTTGGCCCGGTCACGATCAATGGAACACCCTGTATAGACTGAAGAGGCGAGGAAGGAGGAATTTAAAGCACAGTAGGCGTCAATGAGAATTGGTTGAAGGGAGGAAGCGTGCAAGGGTGATCCGTGCAGTTGAGCGAACTGCTGTGCCAAGATGGCTTAGTGGATAACGCTCCTGCCTAGCAAGTAGGAGACCTGGCTTCAGTTCCCGGCCTTGGCACAAATTTTCACTCGCCGCTTCAGTCTATGTAGTTAAAATTCGTTCCGATTGACAGTATTTTAAAATTTGTTTCGTCGACCATGTACCACTACTTCTTCACATTTACTATTTTTGCAGGTGCGTCTTGTTAAAAAAAAGAGGCGCTAACTTATTGAGACTTCTTGTTAGATATTTGGATGAACTTTGTCTCTCGGACAACCAGCGATTATACGAGGGTTGGGACTTTAATAGTGGCAATTATTTATTTACAGCTCATACAAAATAAATACGTGTTTCAAATTTTTACTGACCTTCAAAGTAGTAACCAGCATTGTGCCCGTTGCTAGCGATGTTGAAGTCGTAGGATGTTCTGAGCAGTACCAGTTGTGTTGACAGTTCGAGCGGCGCGGTTTATTGTTCGACGAATTTGTAGCAGTTCCGAAGCGAATGCCTTGAAGTGTTTCCTTCAGCTTGGAAATGGAGTTGAACATAAGAGGGCTTAAGTCGGGGGAGTGCAGTAGATGATATAGCACATAGCAGCCCCATAGGTCAGACAAATCAGTAACAGCTTGCACTGTACGTGCTTGAGCATTCTGCTGCAAAATGATGGTCAGGTCTTACAGAAAGTGTCATCACTTCTGTCTCTACGCTGTTCATTTTTGGAACACAACCTACGACCAGCTTAGAGACACAGTTTCTGCAGGACCTGACCATCATTTTGCAGGACAATGCTCAAGCACGTACAGTGCAAGCTGTTACTGATTTGTTTGACCTATGGGGCTGCCAAGTGCTATACCACCTACTGCACTCCTCTGACTTAAGCCCTCTTAAATTCAACTCGATGTCCAAACCGAAAGAAACACTTCACGGCATTCGCTTCAGAACTGCTAGAAATTCGTCGGGCAATAGACAGCGCCGCTCGAACTGTCAACACAGCTGGGACCGCTAAGAGTATCCTAAGACTTCCACATTGCTGGCAATGGGTTATACACAATGCTGGTGACAACTTTGAAGGTCAGTAAAACTTTGAAACACGAGTCTATTTTGTACGAGCTGTAAATAAATAGTTGCCACTATTAAAGTTCCGACCCTCGTATTTAATACAGCATTCCCATGATGGCGGCATAATAAGAGGAGATGGCCTAAAATACTCATGTTGTGCGTTGCTTTGAAGTCGGTGCCGCCATGATAGATGACTCAAAACATTAGCAGGCAACCGTTTACGATTGCTTCTTGTTTATAATTACTGTAGCGTGCACGCAGATGTTGTTTTAAATAGAAAATGTTAGTTCGTTCGTGACCAACACATTGTCAGGAAGGCATTTTCAAAAGTTTTTTCCGGTCATTAAATAGTTGTATTATCGGATCAGACATGCATTTCACATCGTTAGTATTAGTTTTTGTTACACGTTTCGAGTAGCCATGAACAGAAGTATGTAAAATGAAAGGCTGCTTTGGCAATCCAGCATTTTGCTTAACAGGTTAGTTGCCCCTAGCCCGACAGGCGTGGTAGCTCGAGCAACGACAAGTGGCCTATGACACGCCTAACCTATTTTTTTGTTCAGTGTGCGGGTCAGATTTGCCTCAGTCCGTGCATGCTGCAATGAACGTCACACAGAAAGCAGCCAAAGTTTCATATTTCACCTTTATTTCCGGTTAAGCCGGTAGAATGAGAAGGTCCCGTTAAATCAAGAGATGAAATTTCATCCTTGTATTCAACTGAAAAAAAAAATGTTAATTGTCAGAGATAAAGTGGAGAACAAAGAATGCCGAGAACATTGCATACATTCCTGGTCACATATTCTCAGAATATTTCACAGAAAAAAAGTAGTTTATTCAACATGTAGTGAAAATTCTCTAATAAAATTATGATATCGAACATGATATTTATCCAAAGCATGCAATGAACGAAGATATTAAAAGGCAAGACAAGAAAATAGAGATGGTACGCATTTTAATTTATGCTTACTACAATTTTTCATTCAGCAGGAAATAATTTCTTCTTGCGTTCAAGCCTGTTTTCATACATGTTTATGAAAATGTAATTTGTTTGTGATTAAGCTGAAAATTATTTTATAGATAAAGAACGATAAATTGAAAGCAAATGCGCATACCTGCACAAGGTTCACCACAGAATGGTAGAAAGCTAAACAAACAGCTTAGTCGCAACCGACGTTCACCGCAGGATGTCCGGCCACGGACTGAGGCAAATCCGACCTGAACAATAAAAACAAAAAGAACCTATACGGCATCGATAGTCAGAACACGCTAGGCTTGGCGTCGGCAACCTGCTGTTCCCCGAGCTTTCACGCCTGGCGGGGTGGGAACACCGAACTTGTTAATAAGCACTGATGAAATTGATGTTTCGTCTATATCATCTTCCTGAAGAAGCTGAGAACATGTTTGGTCCGTTTCCGATTTTTCCTTCTCACAGCGTTCACCCAATAGAATTTAGGGTTTTGGTGATAGGAAATCTAAAGTCGGATGACAGAAATAAAACCACTACAGTAAAAGAATCTAATGTTTGGGGAAACTAACTTGGCGGACGTTGGCTTAAAGTGGGTGATGCTATGATTTCTCCCTTTTGTTAAACATCAATAGTTCGCCTCACTGCACTCAATCTTTGGATATTGCGCTAATAATCAAACTGAAATTAAATAATTTCAACTTTTGTGTACATTTCGGTAACTGTCAACTGACTGAAGTAAAATATTGTTCATTCACACTTCATTACTAGTTCACTTCGAATAGATAAACACACAGTACTGTTTGAAAAAGTACATTTCATCGAGATATATTCCTTCTCACTTTCTGTGCTGTATATATTTAAAAACTTTAATGTGTAACATTTGTTCAAACCGTTTGACACCACAAATGGTCGTCAAGCCACAGACACTAAAACAATAAATTTTTAATAGGTTACATTAATAGTTTCGACACACTGAGTCGTCGTTGTCAAATATTACGAAAATACACTAAACCGCAAACTGAAACAAAGGCAGCGGAAACGGATCACAAGACGTCATGACAATTTTTGGTTGATAAGTCGTTTCACGACTTAATGCAGTGTAGATGAAAACTGCACAGGGATGGAAGATATTACGTAGGCCTATTCTTGCGTTAAGTTCTGCAGTGATGCAACAATCATTTTGCAAACATAGGGTCACACGTCATAAGCTTATAACATGCAGCAAACCCAAAATTACGCAGATCAAAGCGTGCAGTCGTACTGTGTTCTGCTAAAGAAACCTTACAAAGACGACACACTTCCATTTGGGGCTCGTTTTCTAGTTTTGGGCTTCCTGCACGTTATAAGATTACGACGTGTGAGCCTTTGTTTGCAAAACGATCTTTGCATCACTGCAGGACATAATGCAAGAGGATGTAGTATCTTTCATCCCGATGCAGTTCTAATCTACACTGCAATGAAGTGTGAAATGACTTATCAACCAAAAAGTGTCATGAAGTCTTGTGACCCGATTCTGCTGCCTTTGCTTCAGTTTACTGGTTGGAATGTATTTATCGTAATATTTGAAAGAAGTGGTTGCAGTTATTAATGCAGTTTTCCAAATTTGTAATTACATTTGAAAATAACGACTCAGTGCGTCGAAGCTAGTAATGTAGCCTTTTAAAAATTCTATTGTTTTAGTGAGTTTGGCTTGTCGACTGTTTGTGGTGTCAAACATTTTAAATTTAATTCATTCACACTTTTTGATGACAGTCATGTCCAAATACAAACACTAACATTTGTGCCTTAAGTGTGGCCAGGTTAGTAACTGATCACAGTATAAATATCAACATTACACTTCTTCACATTTATTTCATTTCATTATTATTAATAGTCGTCGCAGAAGATATGACACGGCCGTTGACAAGGCGGAGATTTAATCCGTTGCTGTGCGAAGAACATCCGTCCGCTCGCGTCTGATCTCTGCAACCCCCCCCCCCCCCTTCTCTCTCTCTCTCTCTCTCTCTCTCTCTCTCTCTCTCTCTCTCTCTCTCTCTCTCTCTCTCCCCCCCTCCCTCTCCCCCCTCTTTCCCCCCCTCTCCCCCCTCTCTCCCCCCCTCTCTCCCCCCCTCCCTCTCCCCCCCCCTCTCCCCCCCCCCTCTTGCTCCCCCCCCTGCAACTTCCTGGCAGATTAAAAGTGTGTGGCGAACCAGGACCTTTGCCTTCTGCGGGCAAGTGATCTACCGACGGAGCTACCCAAGCACAACTCACGACCCGCCTTCACAGCTTTACTTCCGCAACTACCCTATCACCAACCATCCAAACCCGCCATACACTCCACTGTAGAGTGAAAATTCGTTCAGAAAACATTTTGTATTTTTATATTAAGTAGTTACTACTGTAAAAACGCTAACCTTCATAACGTATTATGTAGCATAGTTAAATACATAACACAGAGGCGGAAAAGTTCACAGTGGTAGACTGCACCTCAAATTATGTATCACTACAGTGTTCAATTTGCCTTTTCGATGGTCAGTTCATCCAGACACATCTGGTCACTTCTTTGGCGTCGTCAATACGTTTTGTCATTTATTCTACAGGGTGTCTTGGAGATTAACCAGACTTCGCAAGAGTGAAGACAGAAACTTGGGGCTAATTTTTAACTTAACCATGTGATTCATTTTCAAAATAACTGTTCGCAAAAATGTTGCTGGGCAGGGTGTTGTGCACAGACTGACGTCTCGATTATGTCCTATACGTGCTCGATAGGATTTATGTCGGGCAATCTGGATGCCAAAATTATTCACTCAAATTGTCCAGAATGTTTGTCAAACCAGTTGTAAACAATTGTGGCTGGGTGAAATGTTTGGGAACATGAAGTCCACGAATGGCTGCAAATGGTGTGAAAATAGCCGAACATGACCATTTGCAGATGATCGGTTCAGTTGGACCAGAGGACTCAGTCCATTCCAAGTGAACACAATCTACACCATTATAGAACTACCACCAGCTGGTGCAGTGCCTCGTCCATGGCTTCGTGGGGTCTGCGCCATATTCCAGCCCTACCATCAGCTCTTACCAACCGAAATTGGGACCCATCTGACCAGGCCATGATTTTCCAGCTGTCTAAGTTCCAACCGATATGATCATGAGCCCAGGAGGAGCGTTGCAGGCGACGTCGTGCTGTTAGCAAAGGTCGTCTGCTGCCAGAGCCCATTAACGCCAAATTTTGCGGCATCTGACAACTTACGCAAACACCACTGTTCTTGATTGTTTTTAAGTGTAGGCCATGTGCATATTGCTATCCCATGCCTTTTGTCACATCAGTGTGGAAAGTTGAAAATATGTACAAGACCGGGACTTGAAGCCGGATTTTTTTCTGTTTCTCACGAACAGTCACCTCGACCACTTAGATCATCCGGACAAGGTCCCTAAGTGACTCAAATTTCCAACTTGCCAACATGATACTGATGTAGTGCCCCTGCCCTTTACCCTTACTACTCGCAACAACTTACCGATTCCAGTAGGAGTTAGTGTGTTGTACATCTACACAGAAAGGATCATTGAGCCATCTGACCATGCAGTGTCTGCTCTTTAGGACAAGTATGTAAGAGCAGACACTGCATAGTATATAATCTCCCATTTCTGTTACCATGTTATTGCCACCTTAACTTACATCGGGTAATACATGAGGCTGCCGGTGAACTAGCTCTGCAAGTTACATGCATACTGGCAACTACATGAACAGGCAACTTAAAACTGATGTCACAGTAAACTTCTGGTTTGGACTTGTAAGATAAAGTTCACCCCTGGTTTCTATCTTTATTCAAGCAGAAGACAGTCTTGTGAAATCAGATAATCTTTTTGAAATACACTTGAATAAACTTTTATAGTACTATCGATCCGCCCTGACTTTGCACAGGTAGCACCAAGTAACTACGGGCAGACAACTTGTCTCGCACAGTGTACACAAAGCTTCTTCAAGAATCAGTCTATAAGTGGAGATTGCATCAAAATCCGTACAATAGTACCTGAGATTAATCTTCATATAGACAAAAAAAGTTGTAAGGGACGTCATACAGAATTTAAAAAATGAAAATAAACCACTGCAGATGCATCATCAAAGAAATTTATTTCGAATGAATAGTTTTGGCACAACACTTGGCCATCTTCAGGTCCTGTTCATCAGATAACAATTTATACAGCTACAATCCTTCCCTACAACCTCACCATGGCTTAAAGTGCCTTATTTTCACCTGGTGGCAGAAAGTGGAACTATTATTTCATTCAGCATATTCTACGGGTGCACCAATTAATGAACATATCTACTAAGTTTCAGCATGCTGTGATGTGTACAACCTGTGCTGCTGCAGCAGATCATCATTTTTATTATGACAATCCCGTATATGCTTCTCCTTCAATCCTAACTTGTTTGGAGCCATACAATGGTATTTGTCCATAGTTTACACTTTTTTTTAATTTCACAATATAGTTTTTCCACTTTTATTTACAATTGTCATTGAGATTTATGTTCTATGACGACATACTAAAATTTGCAGTCATTGCTTGTTGTTGGGGTTATTGTTACTTTTATTACATTTATTCTACATGCATTCATTGTCATCAAACAATTTAGCCTTTCCAGGTAATTAATTGTTCAGTATAATTACTCAGCTTTTATTATTTTCTTATCATTATTCATATGTCCACCCTGGTAGCTGAATGGTCAGCATGACAGACTGTCAATCCTAAGGGCCTGGGTTCGATTCCCGACTGGGTCGGAGATTTTCTCCGCTCAGGGACTGGGTGTTGTGTTCTCCTAATCATCATCATTTCATCCCCATCGACGCGCAGGTCGCCGAAGTGGCGTCAAATCGAAAGACCTGCACCAGGCGAACGGTCTACCCGACGGGAGGCCCTAGCCACACGACATTTCCATTTATTATTATTCACATTTTGATATGGTATGTATGTGCATCATTTAATAATGTGTAACTTATATGTATTTTCTGCATAGTTGTTTCAAGTTTAGTTTCCCTGGATGCCTGAGCTCATTTCAGCAAGTTTCATGGCACTGGAGCTTCCTAGACTAATTACAGTATTTTCTCTCTTGTATCCTGTTCACATCCTGTTAGTTTTTGAGAAGTACCAGGTATCATAATAATGTGGGAACCAAGAAATATGGTGAACAGTTTTTTTTTCATACTGTTGAAGTTACATGTGGGTTACTTAAATAGTGATGTTTTGTCCAAATTGTTAATGTCTTTTGCAGTTTTAATACTGCATTTAATCTGCAATACAGGTCATATGAAACGGTATCATCCTCCTTTTACGGAGCCCACAATACTGATGACTGTAACTTGATCTATCCATGTTTCATGATACGCTGTTAAAAGCATAGTTTACATAATTTTTTTTCTTTTTCCACCAGAGCTAAGGCAAATTAGATGTCACAGTGCAGAATAGTAAGAACTTGAAGTAGCTCATCATTAATTCACTCTGAATCTTCCACAGTGTACCACTCCAACACCTTTAGTTTTAGTTGAAGTTACATTCAATACAAATTTTTCAACATCAGAGTTTGTCGATGTCCATATTTATTACAATAACTTCTGAGGCACCTGATATGTTGTATTTCACCACCGTGTCATTACCAGTGCCAGGGATAAAGCCTATTTATTGCAAAACACTCAGTAACAAATAAAGATCCTCCATTTTGATGAATGGTACCATAAGTATTTGAATATATTGTTGTTGCAGCAAACAAAATCACAGCACCTTTATGCATCACTATTACAGTTTAAGGTGTCAAATGCAAGAAAGATAAGAAATATTTTAGACAGTTTATTAATTCAGCCAAAAATCTTTACCAGTTATGAAACAGAGAGGGACCTCATAAAGTGTGTTCCACATTTTAGCCAGTGCTAAGACCATTGCACAACAAAAATGGCACATTGTCAGAAGAGAGTACATGTTCTGAGTTTCCTGCAGACTGTTTTGTTGTTATGTGGATAACAGATGCATCACAATGAGTGAGGACAATGATGTGGCAACTGGAAACATACTCCAAAGTTGAAGTATACAGAAAAATAAGATTCTTGTGGACAAAATTTCTATATCGCACTCCCATGATCCACGACATTCTGGATGGTATCTTGACAAAATGTAATGTTGTGTCCAGTGATAGTGAAAAGGTGCCAACAATTTAAATAAGAAACTTCCTGGCAGATTAAAACAGTGTGCCGGACAGAGACTTGAACTCGGGACTTTTGCCTTTCGCAGGCAAGTGCTCTACCAACTGAGCTACCCAAGCACGATTCACGCCCCGTCCTCACAGCTTTACTTCCACCAGTACCTCGTCTCCTACCTTCCAAACTTTACAGAAGCTCTCCTGTGAAAGGCAACGATCCCGAGTTCGAGTCTTGGTCCGGCACACAGTTTTAATCTGCCAGGAAGTTTCATATCAGCGCACACTCCGCTGCAGAGTGAAAATTTCATTCTGGAATTTAAATAAAGATGCACAGACATAGGTGGTGCTGATCGGGAAGTCAAGAACCCAGAACATAATTTCATGCTGAAGTATGCTGTGGAATTGGGCAAAGTAGGCAACCCAGACAGAGTCAAAACTTGTTTTGACAGAAAGTAAATGTACACTGTAACATTTTATTTAATTATGTACATATTTTTGTATATGTGTACGCCATTTAATGTAATTTTGAAATAAAATGTCTAAAAATTATGTTCCCGGAGAGGGCGTAATTCTGATGTTTATCACAATGGTACTGCATACATCACCTTTTCAGCAGAAATGTGGCAATATTGTCTATTCTTCATGTTTTATCAATAACTTACTCCCCTCAAACCATTAATTTAGCTTGGCTATAAATTTATTTACAACTTGTTGTAAATGTGAAGTATTTCCTATAACAAGGATGCTTGTGTCATTTGCGGAATAGGTATTTCTTTGAGATTCACTGTTCAAATCAAGGTCATTTGTGTAAAGGAGAAAAAGGATTGGTGCAAGAGTGGATTCTTGAAGTTTTTATTTATTTATTTATTTTATTTATTTAAACATGTTAGAATATTTTCCGTTAGTTAATGTTTTACTTCTGCTTCCTGTTTGCCATATACTAGAAGGTTCTCAAACAGTGTGACCCAGAATGTTGAAGCTTTTTCTTAAGTAAGATATCATTCAGTAAATATTGCATTTAGACCACCACCTTTTCCTCCTTTTGCAGATAAAGGAAGTGTCACGCAGCTGTAAATTTGAGGAGGAGATCCGCCAGGAGCAGGAAGCGCGCCGTCGTGAGGAGGCAGAGCGGGAGCAGCGGAGACTCGCATTCAGACAGAAGGCGGCCCTCTTCCAGTAGCAGTCCAGCTCACCAGAGCACATCATGTAGTGTATCATGTATTGGCAAGCCTATGAGCTATCAAGTGAAAGCAGCAGACGTCTGTGTGTGTGTGTGTGTAACCTCTCACTCATGGTTACGAACTGCAACTGTGTCTTTATATTATTGAAAGTGGGCATGCTATCTTCAACATACAGAAAATTTTGCAGTTATTTTGGCAGACAATTGGACCAATTCCTCCCAGATACACAATTTTAGGCAAGGTAGAAGTGGCTATCAAAAAAGAACAGATTCATAAAAAAACACAGAAGTGATGAAATAACAATACACTATTTTTATGGTTTGTGTCAGAAGCATTTGGAATAACACCAGTGAGCACTTAACCCAATAAAAATTATATCTTTCATCACATAAATTAAGAAATCTTTAGATCTCAAAAAGAGCGCTGGAAAACTTGACTAGTTTGTGTAACACATTTGAAGCTATCACATAGGTTGGTGATAAATTTGTGACTGGTTACACTGCCATGACAGTAAGCATAAAATTGCATGTGGCATTGTTCTGACATTACACTCTCAAATTAGCTGTGTATTTTTTGGTTTTTTTATTGAGATGTTCAGAAAGCTTGCATATTTCTGATAAAAGACCAGTAACTCTGTGCATTTATTATATAGTTCTTTAATCTGTTAGTGTATGTTAATATGTTCAATGTAGACTGAAAAAAAGTTTTATTCCAGTGTTTTTTGAATGTGTGACTGATAAATGGCAAAGTTACCACATAATCACTGTCATTGTGTGGTGGTGAGGGATATAACCTATTGTGAAAAGACTATTTTTAAGTCACTGAAAATGTGTTGTACTGTGTATATATTTTTTCATGATGATTATTAAAGTCTCATCAGAATAAATCTTGTTTCTTTGTTTACTTTGAACTATAAAACGTTAAAACATTCAGTGTTTACACAGAGCTATTGCTGAGAACTCATCATTCAGACAGAAATTCACATTCAAAATAATAACAAACGAACAAGAAAATTACCTTCAATTTCCTAACTTGCTTAGAAATATTTAATAAAAATGCAAACAAAAATGTTCAGACAGACAAGAAACATATTTTTCAACATTAAATTTACTTTTATAGTTTCAATTTCTGTAATTGGGTGCTGCATAGGAAGAGAGAAAACATTTGTTGTTGTTGTTGTGCTCTTCAGTCCTGAGACTGGTTTGATGGAGCTCTCCATGCTACTCTATCCTGTGCAAGCTTCAGCTCCCAGTACCTACTGCAGCCTACATCCTTCTGGATCTGCTTAGTGTATCAATCTCTTGGTCTCCCTCTACGATTTTTACCCTCCATGCTGCCCTCCAGTACTAAATTGGTGATACCTTCATGCCTCAGAACATGTCCTACCAACCGATCCCTTCTTCTAGTCAAGTTGTGCCACAAACTCCTCTTCTCCCCAATTCTATTCAATACCTCCTAATTAGTTACGTGATCTACCCATCTAATCTTCAGCATTCTTCTGTAGCACCACATTTTGAAAGCTTCTATTCTCTTCTTGTCCAAACTATTTATCGTCCATGTTTCGCTTCCATACATGGCTACACTCCTTACAATTACTTTCAGAAACGACTTCCTGACACTTAAATCTATACTCGATGTTAACAAATTTGTCTTCTTCAGAAACGCTTTCCTTGCCATTGCCAGTCTACATTTTATATCCTCTCTACTTCAACCATCATCAGTTATTTTGCTCCCCAAATAGCAAAACTCCTTTACTACTTTAAGTGTCTCATTTCCTAATCTAATTCCCTCAGCATCACCTGAATTAATTCGAGTACATTCCATTATCCTCATTTTGCTTTTGTTGATGTTCATCTTATACCCTCCTTTCAAGACACTGTCCATTCCGTTCAACTGCTCTTCAAAGTCCTTTGCTGCCTCTGACAGAATTACAATGTCATCGGCGAACCTCAAAGTTTTTATTTCTTCCCCATGGATTTTAATACCCACTCCGAACTTTTTTTTTGTTTCCTTTACTGCTTGCTCAATATACAGGTTGAACAGCATTGGGGAGAGGCCACAACCCTGTCATACTCCCTTCCCAACCACTGCTTCCCTTTCATGTCCCTCAACTCTTACAACTGCCATCTGGTTTCTGTGAAAATTGTAAATAGCCTTTGCTCCCTGTATTTTACCCCTGCCACCTTCAGAATTTGAAAGAGAGTATTCCAGTCAACATTGTCAAAAGCTTTCTCTAAGTCTACCAATGCTAGAAATGTAGGTTTGCCTTTCCTTAATCTTTCTTCTAAGATAAGTCATAGGGTCAGTATTGCCTCACGTGTTCCAACATTTCTACGGAATCCAAACTGATCTTCCCCAAGGTCGGCTTCTACCAGTTTTTCCATTCGTCTGTAAAGAATTCGCCTTAGTATTTTGCAGCTGTGACTTATTAAACTGATAGTTTGGTAATTTTCACATCTGTCAACACCTGCTTTCTTTGGGATTGGAATTATTACATTCTTCTTGACGTCTGAGAGAATTTCGCCTGTATCATACATCTTGCTCACCAGATGGTAGAGTTTTGTCAGGACTGGCTCTCCCAAGGCGGTCAGTGGTTCCGATTGGAATGTTGTCTACTCCTGGGGCCTTGTTTCGGCTTAGGTCTTTTAGTGCTTTGTCAAACTCTTCACGCATTATCATATCTCCCATTTCATCTTCATCTACCTCCTCTTCCATTTCCATAATATTGTCCTCAAGAACGTCGCCTCTGTATAGACCCTCTATATACTCCTTCCAACTTTCTGCTTTCCCTTCTTTGCTTAGAACTGGGTTTCCATCTGAGCTCTTGATATTCATACAAGTGGTTCTCTCTTCTCCAAAGGTCTCTCTAATTTTCCTGTAGGCAGTCTCTCTTACCCCTAGTGAGATAAGCCTCTACATCCTTACATTAGTCCTCTAGTCATCCCTGCTTAGCCATTTTGCACTGCCTGTCGATCTGATTTTTGAGATGTTTGTATTCCTTTTTGCCTGCTTCATTTACTGCATTTTTGTATTTTCTCCTTTCATCAATTAAATTCAATATTTCTTCTGTTACCCAAGGGTTTCTTCTAGCCCTCGTCTTTTTACCTACTTGATCCTCTGCTGCCTTCACTATTTCATTCCTCAAAGCTACCCATTCTTCTTCTACTGTATTTATTTCCCCCATTGCTGTCAATTGTTCCCTTATGCTCTCCCTGAGACTCTGTACAACCTCTGGTTCTTTCAGTTTATCCAGGTCCCATCTCCTTAAATTCCCATCTTTTTGCAGTTTCTTCAGTTTTAATCTACAGTTCATAACCAATAGGTTGTGGTCAGAGTCCACATCTGCCCGTGGAAGTGTCTTACAATTTTAAATCTGGTTGCTAAATCTCTGTCTTATCATTATATAATCTATCTAAAACCTTTTAGCATCTCCAGGGTTCTTCCATGTATACAACCTTCTTTCATGATTCTTGAACCAAGTGTTAGCTATGATTAAGTTGTGCTCTGTGCAAAATTCTACCAGGCGGCTTCCTCTTTCATTTCTTAGCCCCAATCCATATTCACCTACTAAGTTTCCTTCTCTTCCTTTTCCTACTATCGAGTTCCAGTCACCCATGACTATTAAATTTTCATCTCCCTTCACTACCTGAATAATTTCCTTTAGCTCGTCATACATTTTTTCAATTTCTTCATCATCTGGAGAGCTAGTTGGCATATAAACTTGTACTACTGTAGTAGGCATGGACTTCGTATCTATCTTGGCCACAATAATGTGTTCACTATGCTGTTTGTAGTAGCTTACCTGCACTCCTATTTTTTTATTCATTATTAAACCTACTCCTGCATTACCCCTATTTGATTTTGTGTTTATAACCCTGTATTCACCTGACCAAAAGTCTTGTTTCTCCTGCCACCGAACTTCACTAATTCCCACCATATCTAACTTTAACCTATCCATTTCCCTTTTTACATTTTCTAACCTACCCACCCGATTAAGGGATCTGACATTCCATGCTCCGATCCGTAGAATGCCAGTTTTCTTTCTCCTAATAACGACATCCTCTTGAGTAGTCCCCACCCGGAGATCCAAATGGGGGGACTATTTTACCTCCGGAATATTTTACCCAAGAGGACGCCATCATCATTTAATCATATAGTAAGGCTACACACCCTCGGGAAAAATTACGGCTGTAGTTTCCCCTTGCTTTCAGCCGTTCACAGTACCACAACAGCAAGGCCGTTTTGGTTAGTGTTACAGGGCCAGATCAGTCAATCATCCATACTGTTGCCCCTGCAACTACTGAAAAACATAATTATACCATAATTGGTGATGAGTGTGATCCTGTTCTCCATGCAAATTTCTAATCTGGTTTGCCCTCTGTTTATTCTCACAATGACTGATAGTGTTACAAATGACGTTTTATGTTGATTGGTTGAACAGCAAGAATCATTCACCATGGCATTTCACCACAATCACTAAGGTACTTCAATCATTGGCTTCTATTTTGTCTTGTCGGTGTGCCCCTGTCTGTGTTACTTGCTGTTTTGCCCTCTGCAGCCCCCATGGTTTATCTGCCTCCCTTTCCTTCATATGGAGAGTTAATTGAGAACTGGAACACATACAAGAAATGTTTGTGACAATCCATCCAAGCTTCTGGGATTACCGATGCTATTTTATATTGTGCCTTGTTCCTTTCATGGATATTGCCAAGAATGTATCAAGTCCTATGTCAACTCACCTGTTTGCAGTATCTGTCTTCTTTAACTTTTGACCAAATCTGTGAACTTCTTTCAAAATACTACTGTAAGCACACCCATGTTCTTGCATCCAGGTATCAATTTTCCTGCTGTAGGGAGCAACCACATCCTATCGAGCATGGGAGGCTGAACTCCATAGGTTAAGTACTCATTGTCATTTTGTGCCTGATGTGCATAAGGAGCCATACGCTGATCAGATGGTGAGAGATGCTGTCAGCCATTCAGCTCTGGATCATGTGGTGTGAGTGCATGCTCTCCAGACTGAAAATCCATCCCTTTCAGAGGTTTTAGCTATTGTACAGTCATTAGAAGTGTCGAGCCCTTAAGGCTGGCCCACACATCTGATGTGTAACAGGTGACTGGGTAATATTTAATTCCCAGTCTCAGGCCAACAGGTAGGGTTTGCACATATCACTGATGTAGGTAAGACACAGGGAGGGGTAATTGCCTGAGCTTTAAACTTCGCAAATTGCCAATTCATCTCTGTATTGAGATGTGAACAATCACCTAAGGTGGGTCAGACTCCCCTCTTGGGGGGGGGGGGGGCATATTTGGAAGGAGCACACCATCAGAATTGGTGGCAATCATGGGGGATTCTTTCAGAATGAGCCAAACATCTTCCTCTCAGTCTACATCTACTAAACATAAATGAAATGAGGCTAACGATTCAAAGACCCTCCCAGCTGCACATTGGTTCTTCACTGTTTTGGGTACTGAAGATGGTCAGTCCTTTGCTGCGGTTAATCCATTTATTATTCAGAAAGGTGTTGATACAGTTGCTGGCCCTGTAAAATCCTGCTCTCATTTACGCAATGATGCTTTGCGTTTGGAGACTGCTTGCAATTCTCAAGCACAAAAACTGCTTGCAGCTTCACTCCTCCTTGGCCATCTTGCTCATGTCGTGGTCCATTGAATGCTGAATTCTTCACGTGGTCATATTTACACTAGGCTGCTTGATGGTCTGACTGAGACAGAAATCCAAACTTACATCTCTGATCAGGCCATCATTGCAATACATTGGCTGATGGAAAAGAGTAGATGCATCTTTAATGCCCACATGCACTATTGTTCTCATGTTTGATAGAGTAGTGCTTCCATCAAAGATCAAAGCAGACTATGAAGTTATCTCAGACCGACCTTACCTTCCAAACCCAATGCACTGCCACTAGAATCATCATTAAAACTGTTGACATCTGGCCAAATGCGTCACGGCAGGAACGCTTGTGAGGGCGATTGTCCACCTCCTCCCCACTGTATCAATTGCAATGGCAATCATGCAGCCTCCTTCCAAGATAGTCCCTTGTAGAAAGTGCCTTACCCTGTTGCTTGCAAGCTGTTCACTAGCTGTTGGAAACTATGTTTTACCATCTGGCACTTTCAGTATCGTTCTTGCTACATTTTGCTCCATGGAGGATATTGCCATTCAGAAATGCAACCTCAAATTCAGCACTGTGGTTGTATAATCACTTAATGTCACAGTAGCATATCCATGTGCTTCTCCTCCAGTTGTGCAACAAGCCACCAAATTATTGCCTCGCACAGTGAAAGCACCTGCTACACAACCAGCAGGCCATAAAGGACAGAAGAAATACCCTCATGAAGAATTTTTATGTCCCTCCAGCCAACAAATATCTCAATTGTCATCTGCCAAATGCATAGGGTCCAAGAAATTGAACAAATGCTAATGGTCTTCTCCTTCGCAGACTCGGAGATCCTCTTCAAGCATGTTGCTGTGTGATACCCTCACCCAGCTGACCTCCATGTCACTGGTACATAACGCCACCCATTTTTCTGTCCTGGACACTGCAGACCGACCAAGGGGGAATGCCAATGCCTCTGTAGATCTTGTGGAGCAGGAGCCTCCATCCTCTGCCCCTGTAACAGTGTGTACTCAAAGGCCGGCATTCGTCGGCCACTGAAGTGACACCCCTTCATTTTGTCACTCCTCCCCTTTTCTCATCAGGAGTCTCTTCCAGTGGAATGTTTGCAGCCTTTGATCCAACAAAAAGGACTTACGGCTGCTTCTAGAGTCACAGCATCCGCTTGTTCTCTGCCTCCAGGAAACAAAATTACACCCTCGTGACCACTTTGAGCTCTTGCATTCCTTTGCAGTCCACTTTGACCTTCCCCACTCAGGACAGCTTTCTATCTCACGGGGGAATCGTGCTGCTCATTGGGGGTGATGTTCATTGTCAGACTATCTCCCTCACCACCTGGTTGCCAGCTGTTGCAGTCAGCATTTTCCTTCCTTGTGTCACCTTTTCCCTTCATACTGTTTACACCCTTCCATCATTAAGTGTCAGCAGGGCAAACTTCCCACAGCTTACTGTGCAACTCCCTCATCCCTTTTTGCTGCTTGGTGACTTTAACGTATGCCATCCCCGTTGGTGCTCTCCCAGAACCTGTCACAGCAGTGCCCTCTTGGCTGGTCTTCTCAATCAACTCAGCCTCATCTGCCTTAACACTGAAGCATCCATGCTCCTTTCAGACTCCATGCACACCTGCTCCCATTTGGACCTCTCATTCTGAACTGCCCAGCTTGCCCATCATCTCGAGTGGTCTGTTCTCTCTGACATGTACCTGAGCGACCATTTCCTGTGTGCTATGCATTTTCTGACTCCTACCCAACATACATGCAAACACAAATTGTAGCTTTCTAGGGCTGACTGGAGGCTTTACTCCTCTCTGGTAACCTTCAGTGAACATCTTTTACTTGGTTATGATGACCAGGTCCAATATCTTACCATTGTTATCCTTACTGCTGCAGATCTTCCCATTTATCTTTACCATGTTATGTCATGGTCCCTTGGTAGAATGAGGCATGCTGTGATGCAATCTGCATGCAGAACATGCTTTCTGTGTTTTTAACCATCATCCTAGGATGGTGAACTGTATTCGTTATGAACAGTTGCATGCATAGTGTCATCACATTCTTTGGGGTGGCAAAAGAGCTTGCTACATTTCATTCCCTAGTTCTTTTAACAGTTCCACTCCCTTTCCCATTATGTGGGTCAACCTCTGATGGCTCTCTGGGACCGAGGTCCATTCCCCAATTTCTGGCGTGAATGTAGCAAATAATGTCATAGTGGACCCTATTGCTATCTCTAACGCCTTGGGTTGCTATTTTGTGGAGATTTTGAGCTCCGCCCGTTATCACACTGCCTTCCTCCATTGGAAACAAGTGGAGGCGGCTTGGCCAATAACCTTCTCTTCTCAGAATCATGAGTGATACGATGCTGCTTTTACTATGAGGGACCTAAATCATGTTCTCACGCCATTCTGGTCCTCTGCCCCCAGGGCCAGATGATGTTCACATTCAGATGTTGTAATACCTTTCTCTAATGGGCAAACTATTTCTCCTTAATAGGTGCATGCACATCTGGACAAGGGCACGTTTTCCAGATGCAGGCATGAAGCCACTGTCATAACCATACCTAAGCCCAGCAAGGACAACATCTTCCAGCTAACCCCCCCCCCCCCCCCCCCCTGCCCCCTGTTTCTCTCCCCCCCTGCAGGTCCGTGGCTTAGAATAGGCCTGAGGTATTCCTGCCTGTCATAAGAGGCAACTAAAAGGAGTGTCTCACTTTTTGGCCTTTATGTGATGGTCCCCTGTAGGGTTTGACCTCCATTTTTCAAAGTTTTTCCAAAGAGCTAGCCAATTGGGGAAAGGAGCCTTACATGGTGCATAGTGTCCGTCATGCGCTGAGACCTCTC
This sequence comes from Schistocerca americana, assembly GCF_021461395.2. Classification (NCBI taxonomy): domain Eukaryota; kingdom Metazoa; phylum Arthropoda; class Insecta; order Orthoptera; family Acrididae; genus Schistocerca; species Schistocerca americana. Next base: position 177,571,164 of record NC_060120.1, read on the forward strand.
GCATCCTTCGACATGGATCTGCACTTCTGCTCACTCTCCAGTTGTTGGGCGAGGTCACCCTCTTGGGAGCGTTTCCTCTATTCTCTGTGCAGTATCGCTTTCTGCCCTGTTGATGATAATGGACTTCTTAGCTTGTTTGTGCCTGATATACAGCATGATAGCCAGTCTGTTGTGGTGGGGCCACCATGTACCCTGTTGGTGTAGCCCCCTGATGTGCTGATGCCTGCACCATTAACTCCCCACGTATGCCAAGGAGTAGATGCCTGTCAACCTGGGACATTGGGACTCCTGGCAATGGCCATCCTGCCAGGTGGCCTTTGCTGCAGCTGGGTGGTGCCCTTGATGAGGGTTCCAGGTCAGAATGGGTGGCATCAGGGTGGATGACATGCCATGAAGCGTAGTACCTCATCTCTTGCTGGTGGTCAAATACCAGCAGTCTCTAAGCATTCAAGGTCTAACTTCAGTGCTAAGAAATAAGACTCCTAATTGTTCCCCCAACTGACCACACCATGGGCAGAATGCCAGGCTAAGGATAGCACTGAAGCTTATTCACCCTGGTCTTCATATGTACGAGAGTTGATGTGGGAATCTTTCATGTCCATGAAGCCTCAGTTTTTTGGGAGCATTTGGAGGACAAGTTTGGGGAGGTGGAGGGCTTGTCCAAAATGTGGCCAGGGTTGGTCTTGCTGCATCCTCTGCCGAGTCACAGGCACTACTCACTTGCGACAAGCTGGGGGATGTTTCTGTTTCCATCACACCCCGTAAGAGCTTAAATATGGTCCAGGGTATCATAATTCACAGAGACCTTCTTTTGCAGTCTGACGATGAGCTGCGTGCCAATTTATAGCAGCAAGGTGTCCATTTCATCTAGCGTGTCCACCGGGGTCCGAGGGATAATCAGGTTGCCACTGCTGCCTTCATCTTGGCCTTTGAGGGTGACACAGTAACCGAGAAGGTCAAGATAAGTGTTTACTGCTGTGATGTAAAGCCATATATCCCTCCCCTGATGTGGTGCTTTAACTGCTGGAAGTTCAGCAGTATGTTTTCCCGCTGAACTCCCAGCATCAGCTGTTGGGATTGTGGACGACCTTAATATCCCAATACTCTTAGCACCCCACCTCCCATCTGTGTCAGCTGCGGAGAGCACCATTTGCCTTGCTCAGCAGACTACAGGATTCTCCAGAAAGAAAGAAATATAATGGAATACAAGACCCTGGACCGACTAACCTACACTGAGCACTGAGGCTAAGAGAAAATATGAGAGGCTACTCCTGTGCATGTGACGTCAACCTTCGCTGCCGCCATGACAACGGTTCTGCCATCTTCTGTTCCACTGTGTTCAGTTTGCTCTCAGTGCCATCAGACTCCACCTGCCCTCTTGATGGTGGGGGCACTTCCCTGCACAACCTACTTCAGGAGCGACACCTCCCCTTTAACCATCTCAGCAGGAGAAGTGTAAGTCTTTTTCGGCTCCTCTCGCCAGGAAGGGATCCCTTGGGTCACTCCCTTCCCAGGTTCCTACCAGTGGCAAAGCTGACACACGCCAATGGCCGAAGCAACCACAGGTATCTTGTTGTAGGGCTTCACAGTCCTCCTAAATTCCTGAGACTGAATCAACGAAGCCCTCCCAGACTGACAAACCTAAGGAGCAGTGATGGAAACCTAAAAAGAAAAAGTCCCCCAAGAACCAAGGCACTGTGGTGGCACACACACACCACCACTACCTACAAGCTCTGTTGTCTGGGGATGAGGTGGAGATTCTGGCATCCATTGAGGACCTAGACCTTGCTAGGCCCTAAAAGACAATGGATGTCGATCGCACAGGTGGCAGCAGGTGACCCTGAGGCATAGACAGCCTCATTGAGTGTTTCATGCCTTCCCAGTCTCAAGATTATGTAGTCCTCCAGTAGAATTGCGGTGGATTTTTTTCCACCACTTGGCTGAGCTACGGCAACTGTCAAGCTTTACACCTGCTCTCTGCATTGCCTTCCAGGAAACCTGGTTCCTGGAAATGCAGGCCCTGCCCTCCATGGCTATAAGGGGTATTACAGGAGCTGTAGCGACCATAATAGAGTGACAGGTGGAATTTGAGTCTATGTCCTGAACTCGTGTAGTGAACCTGTGACTTTTCAAACCCCTCTTGAAGCTGTGGCTGTCAAGATAAGGACGGAACAGAAAACAACTGTCTGCAATGTATATCTTCCTCCAGATGTGCAATACACCTGAACGTATTGGTTGCACTGATTGATCAACTCCCTAAACCTTTCCTACTTTTGGGAGATTTTAATGTGTATAACCCCCTTGTGGCATCATGCTTACTGGCCAAGGTAGGGAGGTCGAAAATTTATCACAACTCGACCTCTGCCTCTTAAATACAGGTGCCTCCATACATTTCAGTGTGGCATATGGCACATATTTGGCCATCGATCTCTGCAGTCCTGGCGTTCTCCCATCTATCCACTGGAGAGCACATGACTACCTGTGTAGTAGTGATCACATCGCCATCTTCCTGTGATTCCCCCAGCATCTTGCCCATGGATGCCTACCCAGATGGGCTTTAAACAAACCAGACTGGGAAGCCTTCACCTCTGCTGTCGCCGCTGAATCTCCCCCCCACATATTGCAATCAATGTTGTTGTTGAGCAGGTCACTACAGCGATCGTTTCTGCAGCGGAAAACATGATCTCACATTCTTTAGGGTGCCCCCAGCGAAAGACAGTCTCTTGGTGGTTGCCGGAAGTCGCTGAGGCAATTAAAGAGCATTGGTGAGCTCTACAGCGACGTAAGTGGCAACCTTCCCTATAGCACCTAATAGCCTTTAAGCGGCTCCATGCCTGTGTTCACCAGCTTATTAAATGACAGAAACAGGAGTGTTGGGAGAGGTATGTGTCGAACATTGGGTGTCATACGTCACCTTTCCAAATCTGGGTGAAGATCAAACGTCTTATTGGGTACCACACCCTAACAGGTGTCTCTGGCATTAACATCAACTGGCATTAACATCAATGGTGTGTTAACTACCAACCCAAATGTGATTGCTGAGCACTTTGCTGAGCACTATGCTCGAACCTCTGCATCAGAGAACTACCCTCCAGCCTTCCGCACCCTCGAACAGTGGATGAAAAGGGAAGTCCTCTCATTCACCACATGCCACAGTGAACCCTATAACGCCCCATTTACAGAGTGGAAATCCTCAGTGCCCTTGCACATTGCCCTGACGCAGCTCCTGGGCTGGATCGGATCCACGTTCAGATGATTAAACTTCTCTTGTCTGGCTACAAGCAACATGTCCTCATCATCTTCAACCGGATATGGTGCGATGGTGTCTTTCCATTGCAATGGATGGCGAGCACCATCATTCCGGTGATCAAACCTGATCAAAACCCGCTTGAAGTGCATAGCTATTGGCCCATCAGCCTCACCAGCATTTTTTGTAAGCTGCTGGAAAATATGGTGTGTCAGCGGTTGGGTTGTTGGGTCCTGGAGTCACGTGGCCTACTGGCTCCATGTCAGGGTACCTTCTGCCAGGGTCACTCTGCCAACTGATAATCTTGTGTCCCTTGAGTCTGCCATCGAAACAGCCTTTTCCAGATGCCACCATCTGGTTTCCGTCTTTTTTGACTTACGTAAAGCATAAGACGCGACCTGACATCATATCCTGTCACATTGTATGAGTGGGGTCTCCGGGCCCCGCTCCAGATTTTCATCCAAAACTTCCTGTCACTCCGTACTTTCCATGTCCAAGTTGGTGCCTCCCATAGGTGCCACTGTATTCAGGGGAATGGCATTCCGCAGGGCTCCGTACTGAGTGTGTCTCTATTTTTAGTGAATGTTAATGGTCTAGCGGCAGCTGTAGGGCCGTCAGTCTCACCTTCTCTGTATGGGCTCTAGCCCACAGCTTCCAGTTTACAGCTCCGAAGTCGTGTATCGTGCACTTCTGTTGGCGTTGCACTGTTCATCCAGAACCAGAACTTTACCTTAATGATGATCCACTAAGTAGTGGAGACATATGGATTCTTAGGACTGGTTTTCAACACCTGATTGACTTGGCTACTTCACCTTCATTAGCTTAAGTGGAAGTTTTGGCAGCACCTCAATGCCCTCCACTGCCTGAGCAACACCAACTGCGGAGCATATTGCTCTATGCTTCTGTGGCTCTACAGAGGCGACTATGGAAGCCTGGTTTACAGTTTTGCAGTGCCCTCAGCATTGCGTTTGCTCGACCCAGTGCACTACTGTGGTGTTCACCTAGTGACGAGAGCTTTTAGAATGAGTCCGGTGACCAGCGTCCTGGTGCAGGCCCGAGTCCCTCCATTGAAGGTAGCTGTGCATGACTGCTCGCCAGTTATGTCACACATGTTCATAGTTCTCCTGCGCATCTGAATTACCGTCTCCTTTTCCCAACCTTGGTGGTTCACCTACCACATTGGTGGCCCAGGTCAGGGCATACGATTGCAGTTCGCATCTGGTCCCTTCTGTCTGAAGTGGAGTCCTTCCTGTTACCACTTCTCCTCGAGGTCAATTCACACGTACCTCCATGGTGTACACCTAGGCCACAGATTCTTCTGGGGCTTTTGCATGGCCCTAAGCACTCTGTTAACCCTGCGGTTCTCCGCTGTCACTTCCTCCTGATTATCAACATGTACCGGGACCATGAAGTGGTTTACACCGATGGCTCGATGGCTGATGGTCATGTAGGCTTTCAGTATGTTCATTGAGGACATATTGAACAACACTCTTTGCCAGATGGCTGCAGTGTTTCCACTGCAGAGCTGGCGGCCTTATCTTGTGCTCTTGAGCACGTATGCTCATGCCCTGGCGAGTTATTTCTCCTGTGTACTGACTCCTTGAGCAGCTTACAAGTGGTCGACCAATACTACCCTCGCCTCCATTAAGGAGCCCATCTATGCCCTGGAATGGTCCCAGTGTTCAGTGGTGATTGTGTGGACCTCAGGCCACATTGAAATCCCAGGCAATGAACTTGCTGACAGGTTGGCCAAACAGGCTGTGCGGAAACTGCTTATGGAGATGGGCTTCTCTGAAACTGACCTGCATTCTGTCTTGTGCCGCCGGGTTTTTTGGCTTTGGGAGACGGAATGGCATAACAGTATGCATAACAAACTGCATGTCATTAAGGAGACTACGAATGTGTGGAACTCTTCCATGCAGTTCTCTCGCAGGGAATCAGTTGTCCTCTGCCAGCTCCGCTTGGCCATGCATGGTTACCTCCTGCGTCATGAGGATCCACCTTGGTGTCGCTGCCACTCAAAAATGACGGTCATCCACCTCTTGCTGGACTGCCCACTTTTAGTCGCGCTGTGGCGGACTTTTAACTTTCCCACCACCCTACCTTCGGTGTTGGGTGACAATGCCTCAACAGCAGCTTCAGTTTCACATTTTATTCATGAAGATGGGTTTTATCATTTGATCTAAGGTTTAGCGCATGTCCTTTGTCCCTCTGTGACCTCCACCCTAGTGCTTTTATGGTGGAGGTTTTAATGTGTTGCAGAGTGGCTGGTGCCTCCTTTTTATTCTCATGGTCAGCCAGCCATGGTATCTGCTCTCTTGTTTTGATCTCTTCTATCTGTTTCTTGCATCTCTTTGTGGTTTTCTTTTCTGATTTTGTCCATTTTAGTGTTTGTTGCCCTTCTGCCATTCTTGTGGTTTTCTCCTTTCTTCCAGCTGTGTTTTGTATGTCTCGATTGTTTTACTCCCACCCTTGTGGAATTATTTGGAATGAGGGAGTGATGACCTAGCAGTTTGGTCCCTCCCCCCTCCCCTCTTTTAAACCAACCAACCATTTCTCTCACCTGCTGTGTATTCAAGGTGATGGAATGTATGATTCATGCCTGGCTGGTATGTTAGCTCGAGTCTTGCAATCTAATAACCACTGCAGAATGTGGTTTTTAAGTGCGCCATTCTGCAGTTGACTATTTTGTCACTTTGTCAACCCATGTCATGAATGGTTTCTGCAGAAATACCAGACACTGGCCATGCTTTTTGATTTGGAGAAAGCTTAAGACACCTGCTGGAGGAATGGTATCCTCCATACCCTATATATGTGGGGCTTCCGAGGCCACCTGCCCTGTTTCCTTCAGGAATTTTCAAAGACTGAGTTTTCAAGGTGTGTGTGGGTTTTGTCTTGTTGGACTTCTTTATTCAGGAAAATGGTGTGCCTCAGGGTTATATTCTGAGTGTCATCCTCTTTGCTATCACCGTTAACCCTATTATGACCTGCCTTCAGCAGGGCATCTCCGGTTCCTTTTTTGTTGACTATTTTGCCACCTATTACAGTTCTCCATGGGCTTGCCTCCTTAAGTAGTGCCTTCAGTGATTTCTTGATTGTCTTTACTCTTTTCCACTGACAAAACTGTTTGTATGAATTTCTGGTGATGCAATGGGTTTCTTCCACTGTCTTTAAATCTGGGGCCTGTTGCTCTTCCATTCATTGAAACTATTAAATTCCTGAGGCGCATGCTCAATATGAAACTTTCTTGGTCATCCCATGTGTCTTAGTGGCCATCCACTGTACCTGGTCCCTCAGTGTCCTGTGTGTCCTCTGTGGTATTTCCTGGAGAGCAGATTGGACAACTCTTCTCCATTTGTACTGATCCCTTATCCACTTGAAACTTGACTGTGAGTGTTTCATTTATGCCTCTGCATGTTCGTCAGTCTTACACCACCTTAATACAATCAGTCATTGTGGCATCTGTTACACCACTGACACCTTTTACACTAGTGTGGTTGAGAGTCTGTAGGCAGAAACTGCTGAACTACTGCTGTCATGCTGACATGATGTTCACCTCACCAGATCCTCATTCCTTCTGTCTGCCATGCCCAGCCACACTTCCTATGCCTCCTCCTTTGATGACTCCTTTGACCACCAGTATGGGGTGTGTCCATCTTCTCTGTTACTTCCTGGAGTTCACTTTGGGCTATTGCTGTGGCAGCTTAACATTAGACTCCCTGCCACTTTCTGATGGGTGTGAAGCCTTCACCTCCTTGTCTTTGTGTGGTGGCCACTGTTCACTTTGGACTTAATTTGATTCCTAAGCACACTACTCCAGACTCACTCTGCCACCAGAAGTTTCTTGGACTTTGCACAGAACTTCACAATAATACCTTTGTGGTACACTGATGGGTCCTGGATTGACCATGGTGTCAGATGTACCTTAGTCATCAGCACCAACAATTTTTGGTATCAGCTTCCAGAACGCTGCTCAGTATTTACAACAGGGTTCCTTGCCCTGTGTCAGACCATGCAGTACATCCAGTGACAAAGGCCTTTCAATTGTCATTTGCTCTGACACTCTGTGCCATTCAGAACCTCTGTGTGCTGTACACCGTCCATCCCTTAGTGCAAGGGGTACAGGAAAGCTTCCACTTGCTCACTCTTGATGGAGCCGCTCTGGTGGTCATGTGGGTCCCTAGTCACACTGGTCCAACAGTAAAAGAGGTTGCTGATGCTGCTGCCAAGGCTGCAGTCCTCGTACCTCAGACCCCTAGTTCATCCATCCCGTCCAATGATCTCTGTGTTGCTGTCTGTCAGCAAGTGGCATCAATTTGGCATCACCAGTGGTCTTTCCTTCATGTGAAAAAGCTCCAGGGAATTAAACCTTGTCCAGTGCCTTGGCTCACCTCCTCTCAGCCCTCTCACTGCGAGATCATTATTTTAGCTAGGTTGCGTTTTGAGCACTGTCTTTTTACCCATTGTCTTTTCCTAAGTGGTCATCATCCACCACTTTGTGCTCATTTTCATCAGTCTTTGATGGTTCACCCTTTCCTGGTTGAATGCCCTTTTTTTCACCATTCACATTCAAATTTACTGTTTGCCATATGATTTATCAGCTGTTTTAGTGAACGACCCATGGGCTATTGACCGCATTTTACTTTTTATCTGTTGTAGCAATAAGACAAAGGCACTTGATCTTTAGTTCAGGACCTCTGTTTTGCCTCTATGGCACATTTTATGGCCCTTTCTCCAAGAGGAAGTATCGATTTTCAGCTGTCTTCCATTTCATCGACTGGGCTTAGGATGTAGTCACTTTTAAGGCAGCTGGCCTTGCTCACAGCAGCAGCCACACCAACAAAGTAATCAGCAGCATATGCATTCCATGCTCCTCTTCTGCCCTTATAGACTTCCCAAAACGCTTGGCTATCTTTCATAATTGCAACATGAAAGGTCACATTGCTTCTGTTTGTAATGCAACAATTCAGTACAATGATCCTGTTGCAGATATGGATGTAAACATTGTACCAGCTATTTCTGTTGTGCCAAATAAGCTTTTCATTGATGTTATGGTTTTTCGTAAAGTTCCTCACATGCAAGTGTATACAGGTGGTGTGCACCTTTGTTGAACTCATATACTTATGTGGATCTGGGCTCCCCTCCACTACTCCCGATGTCACAAATGTCAGTAAATTACAATAGACTGAGTATTCCTGTTCTCAGCCAATTCCCTGGCACAATGACCTTTAAGTCAGTAGTCTGGTCACTTACATTTCTCATTGTAGATAACACACACATGGAGAATCTTTTTAAATTAGTTGCTTTTAAGTTTCTTTAGTTTTAACATTTCAGATGAAGTCAAAGGGCCATATACACAACTAGATGCACTATGTTCTGAGTTTCCCTCTTTGTTCTCTCCTGGATTGGAGTGTGCCAACAATTGTAATTTGCACAGTACCATGAAACATTCTGATCTGCCTCTTTTTTTCAGTTCCAGTGGTACTAAGGGAACAAGTCAAAGATCAATTAGATTGCCTCATGGAATCCGGCATTGTTTGTCTTATTGTGTCAAGTGATTGGCCTGCCCCCTCATTGGGCCAGTTATGCCTCTGCAGAGATTTTAAAGTTCTTGTGTATGCACACTCTATAGTGGATAAGTACTCAACACTGTGCCCAGATAAACTTTTTGCAAACTTATCAGATGGTCAATATTTCTCGAAAATTGACCCATCAGATGCCGGTTTACAACTTCTTGAGTTACAGAGTCAGTCTGTTAGTTATCAATAACACTTTTGGACTGTACCACTACTTGCGGTTTCGTTTTAGAGGTGCCAGTGCCCTAGCTATTTTTCAGTGTTTTTTGGTACAACTTAAATCATCTGCACTGAGTTGTGCAAACTATTTGGATGACACTGTAGTTTCTGGTGCCTTCAATGGGTAACATTTAAAAAATCTCCATACTCTTCATTTTATGTCCCAAAAGTGGCTGGGCTGAAGTGTAATTTAGAAAAATGTCAATTTTTTCAACCCTCTATTGTTTATCTTGGATTTGAGGTTTCTCAAGAGGGTCTCAAACCCTTGTATCAACAAATTTCTGCTATTATCACTTCCACACCCTACGTCAAAGAACTTCAGGTTTTTCTAGGCAAAGTTGCCTGCTACCATAGATTTTCGCCTGGGGCAGCAACAATCGTGCAGCCATTACATTCATTGCTGCACAAAGGGACTCAGTTTTGCTGGTTGCTGGCTTGTGAAACATTTTCCACCCTTAAGACCATGTTGCAGTCTGTATGCTTAATGATGTACCAACCAGGCCTCCACTTTGTCCTTGTGACAGATGTTTCACAGTACGGGTGGAGGGCCGCATAGACTCATAGATATCCTGATGGCTCCGAGCAGCCTACTGCTTATACCTTAAAAAGTCTGACTCCTGCTCAAACTAGGTGCTCTCAGATAGAAAAAGAAGCTTTGTTCATTGTATATGCTGTGAAGAAATTCCATGTTTTTCTCTACGGTATCAAATTCCACCTGGTCAGCTATCACAAATGATTGGTTTCCTTATTCAGTCCTCCTACATCATTACCAGATTGTTAAATCAATGAGTAAAGCCAAGTATGAATTGCATTAGTAACAACAAAACAGTGAATTGTCAAGGTGTTGTTAATAACAAAAGGGTAAACTATAAAGAAGCAACAGTAGTGTATTTAGGCGTGGCAAGAGAAGCCACAACCTGGAAGCGGTCTGGCTGGCCGATGCCAGGCTGATGGGCAGCTGTATTTGATAAGAAGCTAAAAGCTATAAGCTATAAAGGCACAAGGGGGGCTCTGTGTATTTTTAACAACAGGGTCTTTGATAAGGAATTAAATTAAAGTTAATAGGCATACAGCACTTCTGGTCAGAGAGAGAGAGCATGGGACAAGAGGGAGAAAGTGCTGGCCCCAACAGAAGGCCATCTCTCTAAGTCATGAGAAGCCAATACAGGGCTTAGGATGCAGTGTGTGACCATATTAAGAGAGGCATCTCTACCCCTCTACCCAGCCTCTGAAGAACCACAGAAGAATAGTGCCCAATGACAGCCAATAAGAAAGCATGTAGCCTGCGACATTATGTCATGGTATTAGCTGGCGGGGTTGAAGGGGAAAATGATACAAAAAACCTTGGCAGCAAGATGCTCTGGTTGGAGGAGAGTTTAGAGGCAGTTAGAAGCAGTTTAGAAGTGAGGAAGCTATAGGCCATCTGAAGAGAGTCTGAAGGAGTCTGATAGGCAGCGACTGTGGGACTTTGAATTAGTCATGCAAATTGCATTTGAAGAGTAGACAGAATGGCAGTTGTCTTACACTGTCTCTGTAACAGACTTGGCTGATCATTGGAAACGTCTCAGCCAGAGCAGCAAGAATTGTTTGTGTATCTTTTCAAATAAACTTCAAATTGTTAAAACGTTTGTGGAGAGTTGCTTCAATTATCTCCCAGCTTTTGCTACTTTCACACCAGATATTGCAACTTACCTAGGTCAAAGTCTCCCTGTCACTAAGGCCAACCAGCTAAGCTGTGGTTAAAAACTGTGTCACTCAATCTCAGGCAAAACTCACACTTGGTATGTGACAAGATAAAGTGGCACATTGCATTCAACACTGGGCTATTTTCCTTCCATGTTACAACTACAGGATGCATTTCTGCCATACAAATCAACAATGCAAATGCTGATGCTTTGTCCCAGCTGCCCGGCTGGTCTGAACCCAGGATTTGATCAGAAAGGATTCCTTTGTTTCCACATTGGTATTGTCACACAGCAGATGGTTGATGATTTTCCTGTAACAAGCACATGGATCACAAGGGCTGTAGCTTCAGCTCCTATTTTGTGGAAGTTAAAAAACATTTGTAAAGCATGGTTGGCCATGTACACCACCTTCTCACGCATCTGACCCCCTCCGTAATTATTACATCTTTCAACATCAAATTTATGTTGTGGATGGTGTTCTGCTTTTAGACATGGATCACATGGCCTGATGGGTGGTGATCCCTTCAGTGCTTTGTTTGTAGGGTCTCTGTTTATTGCATGCACATCATTGGAGTGTATCATGCGCAAAAGCGTTGACCCACTGATACATGTTTTGGCTTGGCTTGGACGGTGACATTACCCACCTGGTTGCCTACTGCTTGCAGTATGCAATGCACCAAGCAATTCTCCAGGTGTTGTCATCTCCTTGGCCGATGCTGTTGCAAGCATAGGATGATATACATGTGGATTTTGCAGGCCCCTTTATCCATAATTATTGACTGTTGGTCGTTGACACATGCTCATTTTCCATATGTTGTTCATTGCACTTCCACATCCACAACTGCCCATGTCAGCACCTAGGCCAGAATTTTTTCACTCGAAGGTTTGCCCACAATGTTAGTGTCTGACAGTGGTCAACAATTTTCATCACAGGAGGATATGGAATTTTGCAGTTCCCCCTGGTATCCGTCACATCTTCACCCCATCTTTCCATCCAAACTCTAACGGTGAGACAGAGAGAATACCAGAGTGAACATTCAAAATACAGAATGAAAAAGTGTGTTGCCAACTCTTCATCCAACATTGCCATAGATTGGTTTCTCTCCTCATACCGTTTCACACCATTTGGTGAAAGAGCCTGGCAGAGCTACTTGGACATTAGCCTGTGCAGTTGTCACACCTCTTGTGACTGAGTGTGGCTGTCTGGGTGTGTGTTTTCAGATGTCGCCATAAACAGATTCCAGCTGTCATCACCAGATGCCAGGGACAGTGTCACTGCAATATCCACACAGAGGGCAGCCTCTGCTCGAGGCACCGTTATCAGTTTCCTCTTCAAATGGATAGTGGATGGAAGGGTGCCTCTTAATGTCACACCCTTGCATCAGTGCCAGTCTGCATCAGGTGTCAGATCAGCTGCTGGTTCTCCACTCCCACGTGGATGAGGGCATCAGTCCTTGGCAACTGAGCCAGCAGTTTCTTTATTGCTTCTGTCACCATCATCAGGGATTGTGTATGTAATTGGTTCCTGCTGATGTTAGTTTAATACTTTGTTCATGTTGTTAAGCCTTCTGTTGTATTCAGTATACAGGTTGTGTTGTACTTATACCTAACTACAGCATAGATCATAGAAGATGATAAGAAATTCTGCATTGTAACATAAGTGGCAGGAGGGGGGGGGGGGGGGGGGGGAATGGAGATGTGACAATTTTATGGTTGGTTTCTTTGGATTGTGGGTAGACTGTAAGTAACTCAAAAACTCTCTCTGCTAATACCTTAGTAAATTCATAAGTTTAGTGAGAAGTCATTGAAGCTGTTAACACCTCATCTTTTTCAAACTGAATGGTTTGTCTCCTCCTATTATAGTTTGAATCTGTTTCCACAGTCAACCTTATGAATCTGCCTCCACAATTATTAAATACCTGGAGCCAACTACTAGTTTCTCAGTAAAATACAGGATTGATTCAATGTAAGGAACCCATTTGTGCAGTATTCAGCAACCAATATGAACATAACTAGGAATTTTCATAGTGCACAAATACATTGTGTGAATGTCACTTTCTAAATATGTGATGTATATATCCTTCTGTTGAGTAAGTAAATGGAAAAAATGTAGTAATTAAAGATGTGTCGTTCCTGACCTATTAACACCATCTGAAGATATATTTCAGGCTCAAATAATGATACACGTATTTTCAGTAACTTATACACATTGCAACATCTACTGTCAACAGACTTTTATTTTTAACAACTACAGTGAACTTAGTGTAGCTTTATGAGTAGGAACCAACAACATCTGTTTGTGATTGAATAATTGGTGATGACTAACTACCTGAGAAAGGCTGTTGACTGCATATCTGCAACTGTCTGTCACATTTCTACTATACCTGTTTATAGATTCATTGTGCCAGACATTGCCTAAAAATTAGTTACAAAATAATAAAATACAGATGTTACATCTTGTAGAGGAGCTCTGTGTAGATCACACCATTATCTAGTAAAAATAAAGAGTTCTTGGCCACAGAAGAATGCAAGAATGATACTAACAACACTAAAATAAATTGTACTGAGAAAGTTCAAAATGTTCACTTCAATGTTGACAACCTACATGATGAAAGTATACAAACATTCTTTGCTGCCAGAATGAAAAGGACACTGGAAGAATCTTTGGAAAGAAGTACATATGAAATAAGAGTACATGAAAACCAGTGTTATAAATATAGCAACGGAGGTGCTGGTCTTAAGAGGAAAAAACCACAGCAGACTGGTGGACAGAGGAAATAGAGGTGGAAATTAAAGAAATGATTATAAACATATTAATGGGAATTTTTGGGAAACTAATTAAAAACAAGCTAACAATAAATTTTAAAACCCAGTAAGAATGATGTGGCTTCACAGCTGGTAGATCATGCGTAGACCCTGTTTTCACATTACGACAGATCTTGGAGAAACATACCGAAAATAAAAAGAAAACCCATAGGATTAATTTTCATCAATTTAGAAAAATGTGAGATACTGTCTTGAGAAAACTACTTTAGAGAGCATTACATATGGTGAACATAGAGGGTGCTTTAATTAAAATGAGACAAACATAGAAGGAGAACATATGTCAAGTGAATCCTGATAATACACTTTCACAGAAATTTACAACAAGCAAGGGTCTGTTACAGGGCTGCCCCATGTCACCAACTTTATTTAAGATCTATATCAACATTCGCCGTAAGACATGGTCCATTAAATGCAATGCAATGGAGTGGGGCTACAAATTAAAGATGGAGTTTATTTATATCACCTATTATTTGCTGATGATCAAGTAGTTATAGCAAAAGATGGGGAGGTTGCAAATTATAAATGTAATCAGTTGGCATTGGATTACAGAAACGGGGGATTGAAGATTATCAGAAAACAGGATACCTCACTAATGATTCGCATGACATGCATAGAAGGGAATGAGAATTAAGAAGGTCAATACTTTATTTGGGATCCATTTTAGAAATGATGGGAAAATCAGAGGTAGAAACTAATAAAAGAATGCACTAATCTAAAAAATCTACTAATGAACAATAGCTTCTACAGCACTAATAAAAAACCTGAAATTTTGCTCAAATCTGGGGTCTGCTTCATAGCTCACTAAACAAAAATTCATAATTATCAACCATTCTTAGATAAAACAAACTTCTTTTGTCCATGTATGTATCTCATTATGCAACTACCTTTTGTGCCATATGTTACTATGCCTAGTTAACTAAAGTACTGGTATTTAATAGTTTTAGTACAATCAGCCAAGGAGTTTTGCTAGCTTTTATTCTATCTGTATGTGCGTATATAATTTTGTAATCAAATTAAGCAGAATGATGTTTTTGTTACAAAGATGTGTTGATACCAATGATAAGATTTTGTACATGAAGTAAATATGTAATATTTTATACTGATCTTTACCTTGACAAGTCCAGTATCATGAATGTGATATACGGACAATAAATAAATAAATAAATAAATAAATAAATAAATTGGCATTGGAAGGAAGGTCATTGGGATGCTTAACTCAGTCTTATGGAGCAGAAATTTAATCAACCAAACCAAAAGAATCATACATTAATTGAAACCAGAGAGCCAGGTTGTGTGTGGAATGGAGACATGGACTAATAATCTGAGAGGCATAAAAAAAACTGCAAGCAGTAGAAATGGACTTCTGGCAAAGCTCATCAAGAATTTCTAGAAAAGAGAAAATAAGAAATCATGAAACAATTAAGATAATGGAAATAAGAGAGAGAATACATGACATGATGAATAGAAGAAAGTTATAGTGGTATAAGTGTGTTAGAAGAATGGAGAAAGCATGAATACTACAAACGATCCTGGAACAGGAACTGAAGGGAAAGAAGAGAAAGGACATACTGTGACCATCTGGATCCAAAATGTACAATTAACAATGAGAAGACTTCACACAGAGGAAGATGATGTGAAAGACTGAAACACCTGGAGGGACATCCTGAGGAGATAAATTAAGATCTTATGTAACAGATGTAATAATTTCTGAGTATTTGTTATGTTGGAAAAATCTTTCTCTAGAGGAAAATCACAGTAAATAAATAAATAAATAATAAAATACAGAATACATTTTCAATAACAATATAAAAATAATAATAAAAGTCAACATTTATAAAATTTCAGGAACTAAATTATTTGTTGAACTGTTTGTTTAATGAGCTTTCATATTAGATTGTACTTCTGTATGTGTATTTTGAAGCAAGCAAATTTAACCTCACTTTTGAAAACCCACAACGATTATTGAAGAAATAAAATCTTATATGTAAAATATTTCATTTATCAATATATTTTCTCAATAACCATATAGGGCTAACATTTTAGGAAATGCAAAATCAGGGCTACAAAATGGTAATACTTGATTTTGTGGAGATCATGCTGTAAAATTTGTGCAATTTTATCTGTCTTGCAGAAATGTCATAGTTGAATAATAAAGCACTCTAAACAAGACCTCAAGAGAAAAAGTGGTATCTACGTTAAGAGTGATAAGAGAGCAAGTTGCTCTGTTCCACCTCACTATGTTTCAAGGTGAGCAGAGATTTTGCACTTGGACATGACTTCTGCATCGTTCAAAACTTTTATTCACACCATATACAACATAGAACACCTCTTGATGCTTAACATCAGAGGTTGCCCCTCAGTCTGCAAGATCCGGGCAGTCGCAGAGGGTGGGCTTACTGGTAGTTGGGAGCTCCAACGTCAGGCGCGTAATGGGGCCCCTTAGGGAAATGGCAGCAAGAGAGGGGAAGAAAACCAATGTGCACTCCGTGTGCATACCGGGGGGAGTCATTCCAGATGTGGAAAGGGACCTTCCGGATGCCATGAAGGGTACAGGGTGCACCCATCTGCAGGTGGTCGCTCATGTCGGCACCAATGATGTGTGTCGCTATGGATCGGAGGAAATCCTCTCTGGCTTCTGGCGGCTATCTGATTTGGTGAAGACTGCCAGTCTCGCTAGCGGGATGAAAGCAGAGCTCACCATCTGCAGCATCGTCGACAGGACTGACTGCGGACCTTTGGTACAGAGCCGAGTGGAGGGTCTGAATCAGAGGCTGAGACGGTTCTGCGACCGTGTGGGCTGCAGATTCCTCGACTTGTGCCATAGGGTGGTGGGGTTTCGGGTTCCGCTGGATAGGTCAGGAGTCCACTACACGCAACAAGCGGCTACACGGGTAGCAGGGGTTGTGTGGCGTGGGCTGGGCGGTTTTTTAGGTTAGATGGCCTTGGGCAAGTACAGAAAGGGCAACAGCCTAAACGGGTGCGGGGCAAAGTCAGGACATGCGGGGACCAAGCAGCAATCGGTATTGTAATTGTCAACTGTCGAAGCTGCGTTGGTAAAGTACCGGAACTTCAAGCGCTGATAGAAAGCACCGAAGCTGAAATTGTTATAGGTACAGAAAGCTGGCTTAAGCCAGAGATAAATTCTGCCGAAATTTTTACAAAGGTACAGACGGTGTTTAGAAAGGATAGATTGCATGCAACCGGTGGTGGAGTGTTCATCGCTGTTAGTAGTAGTTTATCCTGTAGTGGAGTAGAAGTGGATAGTTCCTGTGAATTATTATGGGTGGAGGTTACACTAAACAACCGAACTAGGTTAATAATTGGCTCCTTTTACCGACCTCCCGACTCAGCAGCAGTAGTGGCAGAACAACTGAGAGAAAATTTGGAATACATTTTACATAAATTTTCTCAGCATGTTATAGTCTTAGGTGGAGATTTCAATTTACCAGATATAGACTGGGACACTCAGATGTTTAGGACGGGTGGTAGGGACAGAGCATCGAGTGACATTATACTGAGTGCACTATCCGAAAATTACCTCGAGCAATTAAACAGAGAACCGACTCGTGGAGATAACATATTGGACCTACTGATAACAAACAGACCCGAACTTTTCGAATCTGTATGTACAGAACAGGGAATCAGTGATCATAAGGCCGTTGCAGCATCCCTGAATATGGAAGTTAATAGGAATATAAAAAAAGGGAGGAAGGTTTATCTGTTTAGCAAGAGTAATAGAAGGCAGATTTCAGACTACCTAACAGATCAAAACGAAAATTTCTGTTCCGACACTGACAATGTTGAGTGTTTATGGAAAAAGTTCAAGGCAATCGTAAAATGCGTTTTAGACAGCTACGTGCCGAGTAAAACTGTGAGGGACGGGAAAAACCCACCGTGGTACAACAACAAAGTTAGGAAACTACTGCGAAAGCAAAGAGAGCTCCACTCCAAGTTTAAACGCAGCCAAAACCTCTCAGACAAACAGAAGCTAAACGATGTCAAAGTTAGCGTAAGGAGGGCTATGCGTGAAGCGTTCATTGAATTCGAAAGTAAAATTCTATGTACCGACTTGACAGAAAATCCTAGGAAGTTCTGGTCTTACGTCAAATCAGTAAGTGGCTCGAAACAGCATATCCAGACACTACGGGATGATGATGGCATTGAAACAGAGGATGACACGCGTAAAGCTGAAATACTAAACACCTTTTTCCAAAGCTGTTTCACAGAGGAAGACCCCACTGCAGTTCCTTCTCTAAATCCTCGCACAAACGAAAAAATGGCTGACATCGAAATAAGTGTCCAAGGAATAGAAAAGCAACTGGAATCACTCAATAGAGGAAAGTCCACTGGACCTGACGGGATACCAATTCGATTCTACACAGAGTACGCGAAAGAACTTGCCCCCCTTCTAACAGCCGTGTACCGCAAGTCTCTAGAGGAACGGAGGGTTCCAAATGATTGGAAAAGAGCACAGATAGTCCCAGTCTTCAAGAAGGGTCGTCGAGCAGATGCGCAAAACTATAGACCTATATCTCTTACGTCGATCTCTTGTAGAATTTTAGAACATGTTTTTTGCTCGCGTATCATGTCATTTCTGGAAACCCAGAATCTACTATGTAGGAATCAACATGGATTCCGGAAACAGCGATCGTGTGAGACCCAACTCGCCTTATTTGTTCATGAGACCCAGAAAATATTAGATACAGGCTCCCAGGTAGATGCTATTTTTCTTGACTTCCGGAAGGCGTTCGATACAGTTCTGCACTGTCGCCTGATAAGCAAAGTAAGAGCCTACGGAATATCAGACCAGCTGTGTGGCTGGATTGAGGAGTTTTTGGCTAACAGAACACAGCATGTTGTTATCAATGGAGAGACGTCTACAGACGTTAAAGTAACCTCTGGCGTGCCACAGGGGAGTGTTATGGGACCATTGCTTTTCACAATATATATAAATGACTTAGTAGATAGTGTCGGAAGTTCCATGCGGCTTTTCGCGGATGATGCTGTAGTATACAGAGAAGTTGCTGCATTAGAAAATTGTAGCGAAATACAGGAAGATCTGCAGCGGATAGGCACTTGGTGCAGGGAGTGGCAACTGACCCTTAACGTAGACAAATGTAATGTATTGCGAATACATAGAAAGAAGGATCCTTTATTGTATGATTATATGATAGCGGAACAAACACTGGTAGCAGTTACTTCTGTAAAATATCTGGGAGTATGCGTACGGAACGATTTGAAGTGGAATGATCATATAAAACTAATTGTTGGTAAGGCGGGTACCAGGTTGAGATTTATTGGGAGAGTGCTTAGAAAATGTAGTCCATCAACAAAGGAGGTGGCTTACAAAACACTCGTTCGACCTATACTTGAGTATTGCTCATCAGTGTGGGATCCGTACCAGGTCGGGTTGACGGAGGAGATAGAGAAGATCCAAAGAAGAGCGGCGCGTTTCGTCACTGGGTTATTTGGTAACCGTGATAGCGTTACGGAGATGTTTAATAAACTCAAGTGGCAGACTCTGCAAGAGAGGCGCTCTGCATCGCGGTGTAGCTTGCTCGCCAGGTTTCGAGAGGGTGCGTTTCTGGATGAGGTATCGAATATATTGCTTCCCCCTACTTATACTTCCCGAGGAGATCACGAATGTAAAATTAGAGAGATTAGAGCGCGCACGGAGGCTTTCAGACAGTCGTTCTTCCCGCGAACCATACGCGACTGGAACAGGAAAGGGAGGTAATGACAGTGGCACGTAAAGTGCCCTCCGCCACACACCGTTGGGTGGCTTGCGGAGTATCAATGTAGATGTAGATGTAGAACATAAAATGTTATTTCCATGACTGCTTATAAGCGGTGTTCATTGTGATCATTACACCATTCGTACAACAGCAATTATTTTCAGTGTGTGTACTAGGCATTTTAAAATGTTTTCCAAAAACTCAGACTACAACAGTTTTTGTGTTTATGCCATTATCAAGCACAAATAGTAGGTTACATAATGCAGCAGAAGTAGGTTGTAACTACAACTAGCTGACAAACTCAGGATCCCCAAATATTCATTTTGCACAATTTTCTACTAGAAATGGAAATAAAAAAATCATTTTCACATATTCATGAAAACACCTTTGAAATTGTAAAGTAGTCATACAAAGGAGTATGCATAATGTACAAATGTATAAGTATACCTGCTTCACATGCCTGCAGTGTGATTTTGTAAACATCCTTATGGCAATGCCTCTTCATAGCTCTATAGATGACTGTTGTTTTTGCCTGCAGCTATTTTCACATCACAGTTGAAAGCTGTCAAAAGTGCTGCCAAGAGTCAGGAATTTCATAAATTCATTCAAATGTAGGAATGTCTTGGTAGTAAGTTTAAACGCAGCCAAAATCTCTCAGACAAACAGAAGCTAAACGATGTCAAAGTTAGCGTAAGGAGGGCTATGCGAGAAGCGTTCATTGAATTCGAAAGTAAAATTCTATGTACCGACTTGACAGAAAATCCTAGGAAGTTCTGGTCTTACGTTAAATCAGTAAGTGGCTCGAAACAGCATATCCAGGCACTATGGGATGATGATGGCATTGAAACAGAGGATGACACGCGTAAAGCTGAAATACTAAACACCTTTTTCCAAAGCTGTTTCACAGAGGAAGACCGCACTGCAGTTCCTTCTCTAAATCCTCGCACAAACGAAAAAATGGCTGACATCGAAATAAGTGTCCATGGAGTAGAAAAGCAACTGGAATCACGCAACAGAGGAAAGTCCACTGGACCTGACGGGATACCAATTCGATTCTACACAGAGTACGCGAAAGAACTTGCCCCCCTTCTGACAGCCGTGTACCGCAAGTCTCTAGAGGAACGGAAGGTTCCAAATGATTGGAAAAGAGCACAGGTAGTCCCAGTCTTCAAGAAGGGTCGTCGAGCAGATGCGCAAAACTATAGACCTATATCTCTTACGTCGATCTCTTGTAGAATTTTAGAACATGTTTTTTGCTCGCGTATCATGTCATTTCTGGAAACCCAGAATCTACTATGTAGGAATCAACATGGATTCCGGAAACAGCGATCGTGTGAGACCCAACTTGCCTTATTTGTTCATGAGACCCAGAAAATATTAGATACAGGCTCCCAGGTAGATGCTATTTTTCTTGACTTCCGGAAGGCGTTCAATACAGTTCTGCACTGTCGCCTGATAAACAAAGTAAGAGCCTACGGAATATCAGACCAGCTGTGTGGCTGGATTGAAGAGTTTTTAGCAAACAGAACACAGCATGTTGTTATCAATGGAGAGACGTCTACAGACGTTAAAGTAACCTCTGGCGTGCCACAGGGGAGTGTTATGGGACCATTGCTTTTCACAATATATATAAATGACTTAGTAGATAGTGTCGGAAGTTCCATGCGGCTTTTCGCGGATGATGCTGTAGTATACAGAGAAGTTGCAGCATTAGAAAATTGTAGCGAAATGCAGGAAGATCTGCAGCGGATAGGCACTTGGTGCAGGGAGTGGCAACTGACCCTTAACATAGACAAATGTAATGTATTGCGAATACATAGAAAGAAGGATCCTTTATTGTATGATTATATGATAGCGGAACAAACACTGGTAGCAGTTACTTCTGTAAAATATCTGGGAGTATGCGTGGGGAACGATTTGAAGTGGAATGATCATATAAAATCAATTGTTGGTAAGGCGGGTACCAGGTTGAGATTCATTGGGAGAGTGCTTAGAAAATGTAGTCCATCAACAAAGGAGGTGGCTTACAAAACACTCGTTCGACCTATACTTGAGTATTGGTCATCAGTGTGGGATCCGTACCAGATCGGTCTGACGGAGGAGATAGAGAAGATCCAAAGAAGAGCGGCGCGTTTCGTCACAGGGTTATTTGGTAACCGTGATAGCGTTACGGAGATGTTTAATAAACTCAAGTGGCAGACTCTGCAAGAGAGGCACTCTGCATCGCGTTGTAGCTTGCTCGCCAGGTTTCGAGAGGGTGCGTTTCTGGATGAGGTATCGAATATATTGCTTCCCCCTACTTATACCTCCCGAGGAGATCACGAATGTAAAATTAGAGAGATTAGAGCGCGCACGGAGGCTTTCAGACAGTCGTTCTTCCCGCGAACCATACGCGACTGGAACAGGAAAGGGAGGTAATGACAGTGGCACGTAAAGTGCCCTCCGCCACACACTGTTGGGTGGCTTGCGGAGTATCAATGTAGATGTAGATGTAGATGTAGTAAAGAACACTTGCTCTTACTCTCCTGGCCTCACAAACCACAAATGAAATGGTTTTTGACCTTGTCAAGTAGCCTCTACCACAGTACTCTGTCGTTAGCATTTCTTTCCTTGCTCCCAGTACCTGGAGATCCTTGACAACCTGGTCTCTCCATCTAGTTTTTGGCCTGCCTAGAGGTCTTTGTCTTTCCGGTTTATTCTCTGAGACTTCTCTCAGTAAAGACCCCTGCTCTCTTCTATAGATGTGGCCAGCCCATCTTAGTCTTGGCTTCCACAGCTACATCTGTTTCATTGTATAGCTCCCTGCTCTTTCTTCTTTGCCATTCTCCTCCCTCATAGATTGACCCAAATATCTTTCGCAGGATTTTATTTTCAAAAACTTTTATCTTTCTGTCCATGTATATATCTAATCTCCATATTTCTGCCCCATATAGTAATACTGGTCTGATTATGGTTTTATATATTTTTACTTTGGTTCGTCTTGAAAAAGTTTTACATAACTGTAGGTTGTCGAATGAGTATGATGCTCTGGATGCAGCTTTGATCCTCACCTCTATTTCTTGCTTCTCATCATTTTTGTTGATTACTACCACCACCAGATATTTAAATTCATCCACTTCTTCAAACATGTGGTTATTAATCTGCAGAGTTTCCCATCTTTTTGTTCTGAAATTTCTTTCTACCACCATGAATTTTGTTTTGTCATCATTTACTTCTAATCCGATGTCCTTTGCTTTTTGAAAGAGTCTTTTTGTCAGTATTTTAAGAACATCCAGGTGATTAGTGCTACTAAATCTGAAGAGGCCAGTACATTTATTTTTGTTCCTATTTTAATTCCTTCTTCTGCTTCACTTGCTGTGTCCAGTGCTTCCTATATTACAATGTCGAACAAGAGGGGTGATATTTTATCTCCTTGCCTGACTCCCGTTTTTGTGTCAAATGCCTTGGAACATTCTCCATCAATTTTTACAACCCGTTTCAAACCTTTCAGTATCACTTGTATGAGATTTATAATCTTCTTCGATATTCCGAACCTCTGCAAAACAAATAGTGTTGCCATTGTTTTGTTGTACTCCTAATATTTGGATATGGTTTCTTTCAGTATGACTATCTGGTCAGTAGCTGAACAATTCTTCATAAATCATTCTTATTCCTCATTTATTATATCTTTTAAACATGGTTCTAATTTTTTCTGGAGACTCTTGGTGAACACTTTATAGGCGGCAATAATTAATGATATGGCTCTATGGTTCCTGTATTATTGTTTTTTGCCCTTCTTAATTGGTATTATTAATACTTCTGTCCACTCCTGTGGCATTCTTTCTTCATTCCAACAAGTTTGTGTATTTGTTTTGCAATTTTTATTCTTCCCTCCTCAAACAGTTCTGCTGTTATGCCATCTCTCCCTGGATCTTCATTGTTTTTTAGTATTTTGAATGAGTCCATTGTCTCTTTCATTTTTGGTAGTTCCGTGAAGGGATCTACGCGCTGGTAACCATGTTGTTGCTCCATTTTGGTACTACTATGTTCAACATTTAGAAGCTCCTCAAAATATTCCCTCCAAACTTCCATATCTTTGGAACTTTCCAGAACTGTATTACCACTTTTATCTTTAAAGCTAATGTTACCAGGCCACATGAGTCAAATCATCCAGACAGTTTCTCCTGCAACCACTGTAAAGGCTGTTGCTCCTCTTTGGAAACTACACACTTGTCTGGTCTCTTGACAGATACCCATTCACTATGGTTGCATCTGAGGTACAGCTATCTATATCACTGAGGCACAAGCCACCCCTCCACAGCAATGTCAAAGTTTCATGGCTGCCCAAGTCATCATTGTACATTCACCATATTTCATTCTTGGGTTATAAACTCGGCCAGAAGTTGGAAACAATGTGAAACAAGACCAGACCACATTACTTACTTCCATTGCTTCTTAGTCTGGTTTTTATGGCTTTCGCATCTAATTTCATGTAAAGGGCATTTGCATCTCTGCTGAGTGGTTTCCATCTGTCATGATTGCTCAGCACACAATTTCGTCCATTTTGTGACTAAGCAGGTGATATTTTTTTGTTTCATGCATGAATTTTCATGCATGGATTTTCAGTATGGTGCCTGCTGAAACAGCAAGCACTTTAGCTACCTTGGATAAGGAAGCACACACCATACAAGCACCAACTACTTGCCCAGGTTCAACTTCACTTAGCCTTGACATAACGCACTCACAACACAATCTGACTACAACTGACACTTGCAATGTATCGAGGGTTTTGCACAAGTATCAGTCGCAGTCAAATACAACAGTGCTGGCTTGGCTAGCATCTGCATTTGTGTTCAAGCATGCATGTCTCCCAGTATTTCCATATTTTTGTCCAACTTCTGTACATGTTGGCTGCTCGAACCACACCATTTCCCATCACACTTGGCAAACCTGCAGTTTAACAGAATCACAGACAATTATTTATAAAAATGTGCAAGAATTCTGTAATGGATCAGAAGTTTGCACACCAGAATCTAAGAGAGGGTGATGTGCAGTCGGCTACTGTTTGGAGGAAATCAATAATATTACTGAAATTGTTAGGTTTGGGAGTATTCTTTTCTCCGGTCAAGAGTTGTTGCTTACTGAGGGTCTGCATCCACCGTTTGTCATGTTGGAACAGGGGCATGTGGCTGGATTTCCAAATTCCCACAGTGGAGGACTGCTGAGAAACGGGTGCCTAGCCAACATTTTGTCTGCAGTCCTCAATCATGGGAGTGTGGGAAGATGATCATGTGAGGCATCAGTAGATAGGAGCAGAGTGTCAGGCCCAGAAATGCTTGTTCTCTCTGCAACTGGCTCCCGACCTGGCAACATGGGTCTTCTTGTACCCACTACTCCTCAACATCAGGAGTCACCAAAATATGGCCCTGGGTCAGATGGGGCCCCTAACATCAATCATCTGCCCCACCAGTGGTACTTGAATTTGCTTCATACATTATATGGAATCCGAGACATTGTGATACAGTTTAATTTTACACTGAGGTGACGAAAGTCATGGGATAGTGATACGCACTTATACAAATGACAGTAGTATTGCATACACAAGGTATAAAGGGACAGTGCATTGCCAGAGCTATCATTCTTACTCAGGTTATTCATGTGAAAAGGTGTCCTACATGGTTATAGCTGCATGATGGGAATCAACAGACTTTGAACTCGGTGTGGTGGTTGGAGCTAGATGCGTGGACATTAACATTTCTGAAATTGCTAAGGAATTCAGTATTCCAAGTTCCACAGTGTCAAGAGTGTACCAAGAATAGCACATTTCAGGCATTACCTCTCACCCCTGACAACACAGTGGCTGGTGGCTTTCACTTTTTGCATCGCATTGTCAATGATAGCAGACCAGTGACACTGCATGAAATAATCACAGAAATCAATTTGCGATGTATGATGAGTGTAATCATTAAGACAATGTGTTGAAATTTGGTGTTAATACGCTACTGCAGCAGATGATGGACATGAGTGCCTTTGCTAACAACATGACATTGCCTGCAGCACATCTCCTGGGCTTGTGCCCATGTCTGCTGGACCTTAGACGACTGGAAAACCATAGCCTGGTCAGATGAGTCCCTATTTCAGTTCAGCAGACACCACAGAGCTGTGGATCTATGTTGTCAGCAAGGCGTTTTGCAAGCTGGTGGTGGCTCCATAATGATGTGGCAGTTTTTACATGAATTGGACTGGATCTTGGTTCTGTTCATCTACTTGGAGACCATTTGCAGCCTTTCATGGACTTCATGTTCCCAAAAAACAATGCAATTTTTTTGGATGACAGTACACCACATCACTAGGCCACAGTTGTTAGCAATTGGTCTGAAGAACATTCCAGACAATTTGAACAAATGATTTGGCCACCCAGATCACCTGACATGAATGTCATCGAATAATTATGGGACTTAAAAGAGAGGTCAGTTCGAGCACAAAATCCTGCTCCAGCAACACATTTGCAATTATGGATGGCTATAGAGGCAACGTGGCTCAGTATTTCTACAGAGAACTTCCACCAACTTATTGAGTCCATTCCATGTCAAGTTGCTGCACTATGCCAGGGAAATGGAGGGCTGATGTGATATTAGGAGGTAGCCCATGAGTTTTGTCATTTCAGTGTAAACACAGTAAAACTCGATCAAACTGGAAAATGTATAAGTTAGAAATCTGGCCAAACCATATGAATATTTGAGTCCTGATGCATTCAGTAGACTTTTTTATGCTGATTTTTTTGTACAAACTGGAACGTGCCTAATGGCAGAAATGGAATGCAATTTTTAAGATTTAGTTATTAATTCATTGTATAATGTGGAAAAAAAGCTTACACAGTACCACTGTTTTACCATATGTCTTAGTTTTCCACACCTATAAAAGGACGCTACTTGGAACACAGATATTGTAGAGCCCTGACAATAACATTTTGTGAAGGAAGTGATGGTTGTTGCATTAAACAATGCTTTGACTCAGCAAGGTCAGGTATTCAAAAGAAATGCACTGCCAGCATTATTTTCTGCTAGTTTCAACTGATTTGCAAAGCTTTAAGTGACTGCTGGTGTCAACAAAAAGTATGTGTTGCTCAAACTTAATGAAAAGATTAAGGTTGTGTGTGCAAAATAATGTTGCATTTCAAGTGCAGTAAAACACAAATTTATGAAACTTTAAGAAACAAAGGTGAAAGGAAAAGTGAGAAGAATGTATTGCATGGATAAGCAATGTTTTGCAATTTGCAGTACACAAAATTTCTCCCAAGCTGTTGGAACTATTGTATAGTGCAAAAACTTGCATAGAAAAAACAACTTTGAAACAGAAATTCAGACGGGTTTCTCTCCTTGATATGTGAAGTGTAAAGCAAATAACCACAGGAATAATACATGTGTACAGCAATATACAAATTTAAATTTACAGTGAAAATACAGTGATGCCACACTATGTATCAATTTGTGTAATATTCTAGTGTCATATTGTACAATATACAGTAAGTGATCACCTACCATTCACGACTGAAGGTATGTAATGCATGCATAATTATAAATTTGTACCTTTGTGCATGGTACTTGACAAATTTTATGTAACATAGTGTGTTTTGTACAATCCAGAAACTCATCCAGATGGAAAATTATTTTAGTCCCATGCAATTCTGTTTTGAGCAGCTTTACTGTATTGTGTTGAGAATATTAGGAGATCTTCACATCTGCTATGTGCCTTAAATTTAATACGCTCAGCTAGATGATTGCGAATTCTGGGTGCTATGTTCAGACACTGTACAATACATCTCTGTAGAAAAGACTTAGACATTTCTTGTGTACCAAAATCAGTCATTTCTGCTGTGAACTTCATTTGGGAATATTCATTTAATTACCGTTAGTTGCAGGCTTTTCCTGAAGAAATTTATTCTGAATTCTGTGACTTGCCTTGTGATACAGCAGTGGGGTAAAGGCCTATTTCATTTTTGTAAGATCCAAAACAAAATAGATGTTTTTCTCACTGAAAAAAATAGAGCTGATCCACAGCTGTCCAATCCTGTCTGTCAGTCAAAGTTCCCATTTTTGATTGATATTGCAGCCTGCATGAGTAAACTGAACTTGAAACTCAATAGACTGCAGGACAACTGGAAGGAGAAAACTGTACTCACTTTTTCACTGAGTTTTGTGGTATGATTTCAAAAGCTGTCAACCAAGAATTTCTGAAAAACAGAAAATTTTTCTTGCCTCTGTGGGTTTTCTGGCTGTAGCTACTGACCACGCACAGAAAACTCCAACCAATTACAATCAGGCACTTTTATTAAGTTTGTGTAATTACACAAAACACAAGAAAAACACTAGAGTTTGGTTCACAAAACACACAAAACAAATGCCGTCGTCTGCAGTAGCGTGTATGTCTAACATGTTGTCACCAAGGTAAACCACATCATTGTGTTGTCCTGTTGCAGTGGCGGCACCTTTGGAAAATGACTGGGGACCAGTGCTTGCTGGGGTATAGGAAAGGCACGAATCGTATGGGGATTCTGCACAGTGTTCACTGGTCCGAACTGTTCCTCTGTGATGGACGATGTGTTGCATTGAATGTCCATTAGCTGTGCAGGCAAAACGTGATATCCAATCCTTGTAGGCAGGAAATCTGTACGGCCACACGATGAGCATGGCGCGGCAGGTGTAATGGCCGATGCAGACGAAATCTCGAGCAGAGGCGCGAAATCTCGATTGAGTGCCAAGCAATAGGGCGGAACCAAGGAAAGTGCATCGCCCGAGATGTGTGTGGGGGCAGCAGGATGGGTAGGCGCATACATGGCTCAGTGCAGTTGATGTGAGTGTCCCTTAGACTGGTGCGGAGGGGTACACATTAAACAGTGGACCGCTCTGAGGAGGGGGCAGCCATGCGTGCAGACCCTGAAACTGAACAGCGGCGTGGTCCATGTTGTGCGGTAGAAACTTGGGCGAGGGGTTTCTGGGATCTTGTGCTGGAGGAGCATTGTGTCAAGCATAGAATGCCATAGAAGGTGCCTGCCAATGTGTAAAGTGCCCGGTTGGTGTGCTGGCGGAGGTTAGGGTTGTCTGGCCGGTTGAAGCAAACACACACACATTCCCCAGTGTATTAGCAACACATGGGTTAAAGCGTTGTGCTTCACAGTTGAATGTCCATTCTGTGGTCGTGGTGTCTGGCACTGCCGGAAAAACTGGAGGGTGCGACATTGTCTATTGGTGTGAAACCGGTGGTACACATTGAGAGAATGCCACATATTTTCACAACTTGGGGTCACCAATGTGGGTTTTCTGACTGTAGCGACTGACCGCACACAAAAACTCCAACCAATTACAATCAGGCACTTTCATTAAGTTTGTGCCATTACACTAGAGGAATTCACAACATGCACATTGCAAATGAAGTCCACCAAACCGAACCAAAGAACCCCGAGTTCCCAAAGACCATTTACTCTGCCCTTCATAGGTGGCAGTTACTTGCGGTCAATGGTCACCACAAATCTAAGAATCCTGATGGAATAGAGAGTGCTATTGTTCTGTTTCAGAATCCATTTGATTGTAAAGTTGATGATGTGCAAGTTGAATCACAGTTGGAGCTCATTGATTTGGAAGCAGACTTGTCGAAAGAGAAGCACAGGGGAGTAAAAGTTGATGAATTTTACTGCTGCTTACCAGATGTTGCATTTGTAAAACTGAAGAAATTTACCAATAGTAAGACATCATTTTTTGGAAAACAAATTCAAAATGCAGAACCGTTTTGAGAAGTCAACACACTGAATGAGATTGACTGATAAACATTTGAAAACAATTCTATTGATTTTATGCAGCAGCACCAAATCAAACATTGATGATATCTTGAAAGCCAGGGTCACTTTCATAAATGTATTTTGGTGCTTAGTTTGTGAGACGAGGATATGTACACACTAGGTTTGTGTATACTATGTTTTAGCTAACCTCCCCCTCTTTGATAACTTTTATTGCAAATAAATATGTTGGTTCACTTTGTCTGGTGTTAATTGCATGCACTCCCCCATGGTTAACACAGAATGGTGAACTTAGTTTTTCATCTTTTTCTCAAAGCTTTTGTACTGGCTTGCAAGTTTTGGTAATGTGGCGCATGCTCATCAGTTTGTCACTTATCTACCTTGCTTTGAAAAACATTTGGTGACCTCTGTTCTACACCTTTTAGCTGTAATGCCCCCCTTCAAACACTTTGCATTGTAATGGGATATCCTCCTCTAGCATTACTTTTCCTCAATGGTAGTTGTCGATACCAGTATAATTTTTTGAATTTTGGACTGGTCAGTATATTATATTTCAAGCTAAAATACAGGAAAAGAAATTATTTTATAAGATACTCTAGCTTTGATGTTATAATTGATATGAACTACTTCTGAAAGTATAGGTTAATTTCTTTCCTTTCCTTTCCTTTCCTTTCCTTTCCTTTCCTTTCCTTTCCTTTCCTTTCCTTTCCTTTCCTTTCCTTTCCCCTTTTTTTTTGAAATTACAAATTATTTGCACACTTAAAATTTCTGCTATGCAATCCTGTACTGTTTACTATGTTTATTTCTGGATTCATTTATGAAATAATAATGAAAATTAATAATGTAATGAAAACTAGTAGGAATTCGTTTGTTAAGAAAAATTTTAAACCCTTTGGAATATTATTATTTTTGCAGTGTGTGACAGTCATAAACTTGCCTCTGATGTGATCAGATGTATTTTTATATAATAGGTGCAAACAATGTAATTTCGGCTTTGTTAATGTGAAAAATCAAAATACCGTGTGATGTGCTAAAATGTGAGGAAATCAGTGGAAAATATATTTACGTGAAAAATTCTGCAATTACAATCTTCAAATTTTGTTTAATTCAGACCGACCATGAGGACCTGATGTTAGTTTTCAGCTTGAAGAATCAGATCCCTAGACAAGAAGAACTGGAGCCATGTCAACATGACAAGCTAAGTAAACTTGAAAGTTTATTGTAATCTTAGCTCCTCTCAAACCTTCGTGAAAGACTTTGGTTATTAATTACTTGGACTGGGCATTGTTTAACACGGACAATAGATGGAAGAAGGAAGGAAGAGGAGATTACAACGTCTTTCCTCGATGTGCCCTATGTAGGAAGGGCGTAGCCAAGTTTTTGCCAGAGGGGAAGGGGGGGGGGGGGGGGGTCCAATTTGTTAAAGATGACCTTAAAAAGACTCATATTTTTTTCAATTATCCTGAAAATTTCCATAAAGAACAATAAACCACTTTAGTCATCAATGACCTCAAGGTTTCCACCAAGTGGAGATACGGTCTCATTACTTACCATTTGAAGTGCTACACTTAGGCAAATCACTAGAATCAGTCATGCTCCACTCTCCTTTCACCCTCCAAGGTCATTTTACCCTGTTCTTCTTTCAGTCTGGATTTGAGTTAAGGAAGTGATCAGGATTTCTTGAGGCATTTGATTACTACTTTAGGAATAAAGAGATTCGAATTTGACAGAGAAGCTAGAACAATTTTTGATGGATGGCAAAAAGGCAAAGGATTTGGAATTATTCAACCTTACACTTTTCCAAATATCCTCTTTTAAATATGCATATGTCACTTTATACAATGTATGAAAGATCTTTTCTGCATGAAAGAATGTTCTGCCCGACAAATGCATGAGACTAAAAGCGGAGAATTTGGAATATTATAAAGTCATCATATGGCATTTAGTGCTGTGAGTCTCCGAAGAGATGCCTGCTTCTCCTTCAGTGCAGCTCTTTTCACTTAAGCAAAGAAGCTTCATATTTAAGGGAATTGCAATCTTGTCAGGAAAGAAAGGCATTCCAAAGGAATTGGCAGTGGCCTAAGTAAGGGACAGATCAAGGCATTTGCCTAAAATGAAAATGGGAGACCAAAGGAAACCAAAGGAGACCATCACACCTCCAAAATGCAAGGATTGTTAGCTCAACAGCTCAACATGCAGAGCTACCCCAAGTCAGTGGAGAATGTGGAAATACTGGTTGGCATATAGTGTCTAAAAATAAAGTAAAATAAAATGCTTTGCAACAAAAGATTGAATTTTGACATTGCATGTTTTTCCTGTAATTATGCATGTTTAGTCATCTGATAGTGCATGAATGCACCCATATTTTAAGGTTTAACTGTGCATGGAATTTCTGGCTTCAATTATTATAGTATTATAAGAGCGTAAATAGATTTTGAACAGAATGCGGAGGGAGGGATGCATGGCACAGTCAACTCATACGAATTCAAGCAGCCCATTGAAAAAATATTTCAGAAACAAATGAGCATACACCTTCTGCTCTCCATAAACCCTTCCCTATTGTTCCATACTGGAACAGGTTTTCATAAGTGAGTACCCCCCTTGTGAACACATTGGGCTATGTTTTGCCATTTGCGCTACTAATGATAGAATATCGAGCAAATATTTTAGAGAAATGCAATCATTGCCATTTGGATGATATTTTTGTTGATCAATATTTACTACTCCACTGCTTTGTGAAATACTGAAATATTGTAACCTGAAGTTTCTACCAGTATCCAAATAAAGACTTCAGTTGTAATATAAAAATGCTATAGATGGGAACTGTGCTATTATAGTAATATGTACATATTTTTAACTTACCATAATGCTAAGGGTTCTTATTACAAGCTTATCCACAATTAGAAACTATCGAAACAGCGCACAGCACAAAAACATAAATAGTAGCATGTAGAGCATAACAACAACTGAGCTTAAGCTAGGCCAGTGATTTGTCTTGGCCGAAATAGGGTTGGGCAATAGCTAATAACGCAGTGGATGTATGGATAGATTAAACATATCATTGGTCTTGTGGACTATGGATGATGCAGATCCCTTTTTCTTTGTATTGTCCATTTCATAATGATTGACCTCTGAAAAATGGTTCAAATGGCTCTGAGCACTGCGGGTCTTAACATCTGAGGTTATCAGTCCCCTAGAACTTAGAACTACTTAAACCTAACTAACCTAAGGACATCACACACATCCATGCCCGAGGCAGGATTCAAACCTGCTACCAGAGCGGTCGCGCGTATCCAGACTGAAGCGCCTAGAACCTCTTGGCCACACTGGCCAGCGATTGACCTCTGACTTTGAGCTCATATTCTGGCCACATTGCATTACAAACATTGATATGTTGTAACTTGCCGGAATTGTGGAAATGTCTACTTCTGTTTCGTGTATGAATATTGCATCTTAGTTGAAATGGGGCAACATACATGGTGTTATTTAAGGGAAACCGTGGTTTTTCTACCTTCTTTTCAGCAAGTGCCAACTTTAAGGAAGCATAAAAATGAGATGGTAATTAAGAGGAAAATTTCCGTTTGCATGGTTTAAAGATACAATCTTGTTCTATTTACATGTGGGTTTTTATTATTTTCTGGTGATTCATTCCATGTCAAATGCAAGACACTGCAACTGAGCTTACCATTGTAGGCATTGCAACAGAGAAGGCACTGGTGTTAAGCTTGATCTTTTGTTGGTTATGTCTTTCCTACTGAATACTCCTCATGCTTGTCAGTTAATGGTTTGTAAAGTGGTTGTATTAGTAGCTGTGATATATGCAAGGCTGTGGTAGAGCGTAGTCGTCATACTGGCATGCCGCCATTGTTGTAACACACCATAAGCATCTGTTCATCAGTGAAGAATGGCAACTTCATAGACACATTCCAGTACAGAATTTCCTCATGTAGTTTTTGTTGCAATTATAGGAAAATAATATGGAAAATTGCAAATAAATGCTTGATATGCAAGCAGCTCACAATAAATGAATATTTGTGCAGCACATTTCAACAGTAAATGGAAAAGTTCAATTATTTCGAATAAATTTTGCAGTAAAAAATGATGACTGAAATAAAATCTACCTCAATTGCTTTTGCTGTTGCCAAGCCTTGCTGCCACTATAGAAGTCATCTACTTCTATCAGCAATGGGTCCATTGCTATGTTAAGACAGTGGGCTCTTTTTGCTTAACTGTTTTCAAGTTTGTGCACATCCTTAGAGCAGAGTGACCCAACTGTAGAGTACCATTTATTTTAAAATTCTTGTACTCCTTGCTACCTTGTTGTTGACAAATGCCCATATTAAGTTCAATGATGTTCAATCCGCAGTGCGCTAAAGGCAGCCACAGAAGTTTAATTTCCTTGTCCACTGATCACAATGTACTTTCCAAAACGTGTTCCTGCATCCTGAAGTGTGATCGTGCATGTTTCAGTAAGCCAGCATTAGTAAATTCCTCAAATGATATGGCGTTAGATGGAAGCTCTACATTATTGCTTTCCTCTCACTCAATAATGGAATCCTTTCCCCATTTTGTAGATGGGTATCGTGATACTGGATATATCTTCATGTGGTATGGAACCAGATCTTAAACAATTGCAGATCTGGTTGGGCTTTTTTTCTTTTCTTTTTTTTTTTTTTTTTGAGAACACTCTTAAGAAACCATCTTTATTCCCAATGTGGCTCATTATAATCCTTTTTCCAGAACTGGATGGTGTTTGAATGCGTCTTTTCCAGGCATTCCTCTCTTCAACACTTTCTCTGTGGTAATCATATACATTTTCTGATGCATAAGGCATTTTTTGTTCTTGCCAACTAAAATTACTGGAATGATTTCCAACTCTCATCAGTGTAATAAATAGTCCACCCATTGTTGCACAAGTGTCTTATTTCCTGCAAGAACTTATCTCTTTTTTCCTGCTACTTGGATATTTTCTATCAGAACAGGTTTTTTGTTTAACCTTTTCCATCTGAAGCCCAATTTTCGAATAGCATGCCAAAGGGTTATTTCACTTATATCAGGAAAATCTTCCACTTCAGTATTCAACATTTCCAACAGGGCTGCCACTGTTGGAAACTGTTTTTCCATATAGAAGTCGTGGATATTCCTTCTTATGACTCCCTGTGTAAACTCACCCAATACAAATTTCTATGGTCTACCAGGACTTCTTTTTGGTAATACATGACATGTATTTTATCTATATTCTCTCAAAATTTACTTTACTGTATTTTCACGAATACTGAGACAGTCAGAAGTTCTCTTTATTGGCTACAATGCAGAACTGCATGCGCCCTGTTCTTATTTGGCCTCAGTATGAGCAGGTGCGCTGATCACTGTAGACTTTTCTTGACTCTATAAATGATGCATGGTTTCACCAAGTGCAAGGCAACTAATTATGTTACAAGCACTGTTTCACATGAATACACAACAACGAATGGGAGCATAGTTGTTTCTTATTTGATGGAAGCCATGGTGTAAACACTGCAACAATGAAAAATGAAGTGGAAGTAGTGTTCAGAGGTCCAGCAACATAGCAGAGGTGAGCACACAGTGCATAAAAAAAACAATTAAAGATTTTATTCTAGCACTTTATGTAGATTTATGTGCATAAAAACGTAACAACTGTGAAGGGCAACAACAGTACTTGCATTTACACTTTTTGTCCTGTTGATATGTATCACCATTAGGTAAATTGTAGCAGTCTAGCCCACCATTATTAGAACAAAATGACTAATTGAAAAGCAACGACAGTTTTCTGGAAGTTGAATATGATTGTATCTTTAAACTGGACAAGGGAAATTGTGGTTTGACTTCTGTCTCTCCTAAAATTTAGCACTTGCCAAAAAATTGCCTGAAAAACACACTTTCTCAGAAATATTACTGTGTATGCTGCCCCCTTTTCAACTAAAATTTAATATTCATACACCAAGTAAAAATAGACATTCCCACAATTCTGGCAAGGTATAACACATCAATGTTCATCATGTGATGTGACCAGAATATGAACTCAGTCAGGCATCAGTCATTATGAAATGGATAATAGATTGTGTGTAATTTCTTATGTGTGATTGGGGAAAGCAAGGTGGGGGGGGGGGGGGGGGGTGGGGTGGGGGGTTCCAGATGCCCTGTAATCCCCCCCTCCCACCCCCACCCCCCCCCTCTGATTTTTGCTTAAGAATTTACTTGCACTAGATGTCCACTCATCACTCTGCTTTTCCCATATTGACCAGCAAATATCAGCAACTCCACCCTCCTTCCTCCACCCAAGCCCCCTCTTGTGATGCCTATGGCTTAATCATAAACTTTCAGTGAAGATTGATTAAGCTACAAATTTTGTAATTATGATGTTCATTGTGGACCCCTTTGGCTTCAAATCAAAGTAAATTCTGTCACAAGTAATTTCAAGAGCTTATAATTTAGCTGTAAATTCTTTTGATGTTCAGAACCTGAGCCTTTAATCTGCAGTAAAAGAAAAAGAAAAATTTTCTGCATCACCTTACATTCAAGCCAAAATTAACATTATACTTTTTCTCAAGTAACAGTAGCCTGGATAGGGTATAGCTACAATAATTGTATTTTTTCTCCCCCAGGGGGTCCACAACTCTTTTGTGGACACGTGCGTAGTGAGCACGGGACCCCGAGCTAATGTGGCCCTCCTTCCTTTCCGGGCTGCATACCTTCCCTTCCCTTTCCGCATCCCTCCCCGTCCCCCATCTTCGCCCCCCCCCCCCCCCCCCCCCTCACCTCTGTCTCTTTCCTTCGCTTTCTCCCCCTCTGGGAGTATGGTTTGTGCCTACGTCCGGAGACGGACACTCGAAACTGTTCCAAATTCCTTGCTTTTACACTTGCAAGTCCTCGTCCTTCCTCTGTCCTTCTCTTTTCCTTCCCTCTTCTCCTTGCCCTTTTCTCCGCTGCGGCGTTTGAGACCCCCTTTTCTTTCCTTTCCGTTTCTCTTTTTTCCTCCCTGTGCGTGTCTGAAGGCCGACCCACGCACTTCCATGCGTAGCCGGTGACGGGGTAACACGTAATTCCCCGCCCCGGGTAGACAGGTAGGACACGTACGTACCCCTGGTAACGGCCAGGCCCAGGGAGGGGTGATTACCCGAGCTGATACCTTCCGAAAATGCCGATTGGTCCCTCCGTCCGTTTGTCGGGAGGTGTGACCTGAGGTGTGAACAATCACCTAAGGCGGGTGTGCCCTCGGTGAGGGCCCCCACAAGGGAGGAGCGCGCCATCGGAGACGCCGGTAATCATGGGGGATTCTTCCGCAATGGTTTCCTCACCTTCCACTATGTCTGCTCACAAACGTAAGTTCACTGAGTCTCAGCCACAGACGGTTCTTCCATCGTTGCCACAGTTCCTTGTTGTTTCTCGGTCTGACGAAGGTCACGACTTTTCCACGGTCAACCCTTTCATTATTCAGAAAGGTGTCGACGCAATTGCGGGTCCTGTAAAGTCTTGTTCCAGATTACGGAATGGTACCCTGTTGTTAGAAACACACAGTGCCCTCCAGGCTCAAAAATTGCTGCGTACTTCTCTGCTCCACACCTTCCCTGTCCGGGTGGAACCGCACCGTACCTTAAATTCCTCGCGTGGAGTCGTTTATACACGCTCCCTCGATGGATTGTCTGACGAAGAAATTCAGCACTACCTGTCTGACCAGGGCGTCACCGCTGTTCATCGGGTTATGAAAAGGGTTGACTCGAACATCATTCCAACCCGCACTGTCTTCTTGACATTTGACAAAGTTCAACTCCCATCAAAAATCAAAGCAGGCTATGAGATAATTTCCGTTCGCCCTTATGTCCCAAACCCTACGCGTTGCTATCGATGTCAGCGGTTCAATCACACCAGCCAGTCCTGTTCCAATCCGGCCAAATGTGTTACGTGTGGCAAGGATGCCCATGAGGGTGCTTGTCCACCTCCATCCCCTCACTGCATCAACTGTATGGGTGACCACGCTGCTTCCTCTCGAGATTGCCCCGTTTTTAAGGATGAAAAGCTCATCCAGGAAATAAGAGTGAAGGAAAAGGTGTCGACCTTTGCTGCTCGAAAGTTACTCGCCAGTCGACAGCCCACTGTGCCTCAGAAAGGAAAATACAGCACTGTCCTTGCTTCTCCTCGGCCAACAAAGGAGGCGGCCACGCAGACTTGCGACCTCACATTTAGTACCACGGTCGTCAGATCGGCCAGCGCAAAGATCGCCCGTTCAACCTCACCACTTTCGCCTGCCCACTCTATGGCTCACCCCTCGTCGGGTTCTGCTAAATCTCGAGCCCAGAAGTCAGACGCCAAGTCTCCAAAAAAAGAGCATTCTCGTGAAGAGTTTTTACGTACCACAACTTCACAACCATCGGTTCCTCCTTCATCTAAACATCATACCTCCAAGAAGGCTACGAAGAAACACAGTTCCTCTCCTTCTCCGCCAAGGCGTGTCCCAACTACAGCACCACCTGGCGGAAATCGCCCTCGGCCATCTTCTGTGTCGCCGAGGCGCACTGCTGGTGGCCGGTCAACTGGCCGATCGTTGGTGGCAGGAGCTGCTCCTGACCAACCTATGGATCAGGATCTTCTGCCTTCGACTGAATGCCATTCCATGCTGTCGGTCGCAAGCTCTGAGCAGTCGTTGAGTTGACAGCACCCTTGGTCACGTTTCTCCATTTTCTGTTCACCCTATGTCCATTATCCACTGGAATATCCGCGGCATTCGCGCCAATCGGGATGAATTGTCAATCCTCTTACGATCCTACTCGCCGGTCATCTTCTGTCTTCAGGAAACAAAGCTGCGTCCCCATGACCGCTTTGTTCTCCCTCATTTTCAGTCCATCCGATATGACCTCCCATCTGTTGAAGGCACTCCAGCCCATGGAGGACTCATGATTCTGCTCCATGATACTCTCCATTATCACCCAATCCCCTTAAACAGTTCCTTCCAAGCTGTCGCCGTCCGTCTTTCCCTTTCTGGATACACGTTCTCTCTATGTACGGTATACATTCCATCGTCTACACCAATGGCACGAGCTAATCTCCTTCATCTTCTTGATCAGCTTCCACCCCCCTATTTGCTGGTTGGGGACTTCAATGCCCACCACCCGCTTTGGGGATCTCCACATCCTTGTCCACGTGGCTCACTATTGCTAGACGTCTTCCACCAAGCGGATCTAGTCTGCCTCAACACTGGGGTCCCCACATTTTTGTCTGCCTCCACAGCAAATTTATCTCATTTGGACCTTGCGGTCGGTACTGTTCCGCTAGCTCGGCGCTTCGAATGGTTCGCCCTTGATGATACACACTCGAGTGACCACTTTCCATGTGTTCTTCGACTGCAGCCTCAACTGCCATATATGCGCTCGCGACGCTGGAAGTTTGCCCAAGCCGATTGGACACTTTTTTCGTCTCTAGCGACATTCGATGACCGTCGCTTTCCCAGCGTCGACGATGAGGTCACACATTTTACCGACGTTATTCTCACAGCTGCGGAACGTTCAATACCACGCACCTCCGAATTGCCCCGGCGCCCCCCAGTTCCTTGGTGGAATGAGGCATGCCGGGACGCAATACGTGAGCGGCGACGTGCTCTTCGCATTTTCCGTCACCATCCAACTTTGGCCAACTGTATCCGATATAAGCAGCTCCGTGCGCGATGCCGTCGCGTCATCCGCGATAGCAAGAAGGCAAGCTGGCAATTCTTTATTAGCTCATTTAACACCTTCACTCCCTCCTCGGAAGTTTGGAGTCGGCTTCGACGGTTCTCAGGCGCGCCTAGTTTCTCCCCGGTCTCTGGGCTCACTGTCGCGCATGATACCTTAGTGGACCCCGTCGCAATATCTAACTCATTGGGTCAGCACTTTGCTGAGATTTCGAGCTCTTCAAATTACCCGCCAGCGTTTCTCCCGAAGAAACGTGCAGCGGAAGTGCGACATCTTGCTTTCTCCTCTCAAAATTGCGAAAGCTACAATACTGTTTTCTCCATGCGCGAACTCCAACATGCACTCTCTTCTTCTCGCTCCTCCGCCCCAGGACCGGATGGTATCCATGTCCAAATGTTGCTGCATTTATCAACCCATAGCCTGCGCTACCTCCTTCGCCTTTATAATCGAATTTGGACCGACAGTACCTTTCCCAGGCGATGGCGGGAAGCTATTGTCGTTCCCGTTCCGAAACCTGAAAAGGACAAACATCTCCCCTCTAGCTATCGCCCCATTTCTCTCACGAGTAGTGTCTGTAAGGTTTTGGAGTGTATGGTGAATTACCGTTTAGCTTGGTGGCTGGAATCCCGCAGTCTTTTAACACCAGCCCAATGCGGATTCCGACAACATCGTTCGGCCGTTGACCATCTTGTTGCTCTCTCCACTTATATCATGAACAATTTCCTCCGGAAACGCCAAACGGTAGCAATATTTTTTGATCTGGAGAGAGCATACGATACCTGTTGGAGGACAGGCATCCTCCGCACACTGTTCTCTTGGGGCTTTCGAGGCCGGCTACCCCTTTTTCTTCGCGAATTTATGGCAGAGCGCACATTTAGGGTGCGGGTGAACACTACTCTATCCCGTACTTTCTCCCAAGAAAACGGGGTACCCCAGGGCTCCGTGCTGAGTGTTGTACTGTTTGCCATCGCCATAAATCCAATTATGGATTGTCTCCTTCCTGATGTCTCGGGCTCCCTCTTTGTGGACGATTTTGCGATCTACTACAGCTCTCAACGGACCAGCCTTCTTGAAAGACGTCTTCAAGGATGTCTCGATCGCCTCCACTCGTGGAGCATCGAAACCGGCTTCCGTTTCTCACCCAGTAAGACCGTTTGTGTTAATTTTTGGCGACGTAAGGAGTTTCTTCCGCCCTCCTTACATCTAGGTCCTGTCAACCTTCCGTTTTCCGACGTCGCTAAATTCTTGGGTCTTATGTTTGACAGAAAACTGTGCTGGTCCTCCCACGTTTCCTATCTTTCGGCTCGCTGTCTGCGTTCCCTTAACACCCTCCGTGTCCTGAATGGCACCTCTTGGGGAGCGGACCGAGTGGTCCTTCTCCGCCTCTATCGCGCCTTAGTGCGCTCGAAATTGGATTATGGAAGCATAGTCTACTCCTCTGCTCGGCCGTCTATTCTTCGGCGTCTCGACTCTATCCACCACCGTGGATTACGTTTAGTGTCTGGAGCTTTTTACACCAGCCCTGTGGAAAGCCTTTATGCTGAGACTGCTGAACCTCCGCTATCCAATCGGCGGGCAGTCCTTCTGAGTCGTTATGCTAGTCATCTGTCTTCCATGCCTGCTAATCCAGCCCATGACCTTTTTTTCGACGCCTCCCTTGATGTCGGGTATGCAGGCCGCTCCTCCTCCCTACTACCCCCGGGAGTCCGCTTCCGTCAACTGCTCCATTCTCTTTCCTTCCGCTTTCCTAAAACCTTCTTGACAACTTGGGGTACAGCACCGCCTTGGCTCCGTCCCCGGATCGACTTGCTCAGAGACCTATGTCAATTTCCCAAGGATGGTACCCCTACACTTGTTTACCGTCGGGCATTTGCTGCTCTATGTGCACAAATGACGGAAGCCACATTTATTTACACCGATGGCTCGAAAACATCGTTAGGTGTAGGGAGTGCCTATATTGTTGGCGACACCCCAAATCACTTTCGGCTTCCCGACCAGTGTTCGGTTTATACTGCGGAGCTTTACGCTATTCTCCAGGCTGTCCACTACATCCGCCGCCATCAGCGGATACAGTACGTAATCTGCTCAGATTCTCTCAGCTCTCTCCTAAGTCTCCAAGCTCTTTACCCTGTGCACCCTCTGGTCCACCGGATTCAGGACTGTCTGCGCTTGCTCCACCTGGGGGGCGTCTCGGTGGCGTTCCTCTGGCTCCCAGGACACGCTGGTATCTGTGGAAATGAGGCGGCCGATATAGCGGCCAAGGCTGCAGTCTCTCTTCCTCGGCCAGCTATTCAGTCTCTTCCGTTTACCGATCTACGGAGCGGTTTATGTCGCCAAGTTGCTCATTTATGGCATGCGCATTGGTCAACACTTCCCCATAATAAATTGTGGGAAGTGAAAGCCCTTCCTTGCGCATGGACCTCTTCCTCCTGAACGTGTCGTCGGGAGGAGGTAATTTTAGCTAGACTCCGGATAGGGCACTGTCTTTTTAGTCATCGACATCTTTTAAGCGGTGATCCTCCCCCACTCTGTCCCCACTGCTCTCAGCCGTGGACGGTCAGACACCTTTTAATTGAATGCCCCTATTTTAATCTGTTACGCTCCCGTCTACAGCTATCGCCTGATCTATCGCCGATTTTAGCAGATGACACGCGCTCAGCTGACCGCGTTCTACAGTTTATTAGTGACAGTGAAATGACGTCAGTCATTTGAAGCCTTTTTTTTGGGGGACAACCAACCCCTTTCTATAGTGGATTTTTAAGCATTCCTTCTGCCTTTAGTTTCTCAAATTTTATGACTTTGTTCCCATTGCTGCTGATTTTAAATTTCGTTTTTTTCCTGTTTTCTACGTCACGGGCTGGGCGCTAATGACCATAGAAGTTTTGCGCCCTAAAACCACAAAAAAAAAATTTGTATTTTTGTTGTATTCTACTGTGGCTGCAAATCAAACCTTAGTACAGTATTTAGCACTACTGTCAACTATCACAAACTTACAACCACAAGTTGATCGGGGACACAACAGCAGGTCACATCGATGGAATTTATCCTCAGAGATAATGCAAATGATGTATACTTGCGTTGGTAAGACTGAGTTTTTGGAAAGCAAGATTACAGGTACCATATCAAAAAACCTATCCAAGAAGATATATAGATGTAGCATAAGCTGTGTGCTGTGTTTTGGCTACCTTTCACCAGATGAACTGTTTCATCCACAGGAATGGCAGTGCTCAAGGCAGTATCTTTGAGTTGAGCTGGCATTGAAGATGCTGCTGGAGAAACCAGCTGAACCTGCTGCAGGGGTGAATCTCAAAGTTACAATAAAATCAGTTTATAAAAGCAATTCTGTGGGCTGTAGTTGGACACCTAAACCATTACTTTCGTTCAGCTGTTGTGAATGCATTCGTTAGCTTCAGTCAGCAAACGAAATCACTCCATTTTACATAATCCCTGCTATTTTACATAATGCTGATAGCTGCACTGATGAAAGTACTATGAAAAAAGTGAGAGTAGAACTGTTTTCCAAGTGCAGGTGGGAACTTAGCCAACATAGTAATCAACACTTAATCAAATGCTTCGACTTGATGCAAGAGCAGATTTTTCTTGTCTTGCTGGTCATCTGAGTTTCAGATCATGATGTTAACTGTTAGTAACGCTGCCTGTTAGGTTCCTGGTGACATTTTCTGCCTATTAAGTGGTTTCCACATTATTTTGCGATTTTCACTTTCACCAGTACACTGGTTTGCGGAAATATTCTCACCAAACATGTCAACATTTAGTTCATAGAAGCACAGTGACAGAAGACAACGATAAGAAGTGATTTATTAATTCTGTATTTCGAAATACAGTAGTGACAGCAGTTCTCTGAGAGCTTCTCATCTAGAATCAATAAATG
Source organism: Schistocerca americana (assembly GCF_021461395.2). Taxonomy (NCBI): domain Eukaryota; kingdom Metazoa; phylum Arthropoda; class Insecta; order Orthoptera; family Acrididae; genus Schistocerca; species Schistocerca americana. The sequence goes on from NC_060120.1 coordinate 177,613,802, forward strand.
CAGCATTCATTGCTGCAATCAACACCTTCATATGCACAACATTGTTATGACATTACATGCCCATTTTTTGAGGTACCTACAATTCCAAAAATGTCAGAGATATTATTGCATCAATCTGCTGCTATGTTACACTACACCTGTAATCACTTTCAACATACAGTAGCAAGCAACTAATCTGCTTGGATGCCCTACGTGCCCTGAAATCTGTTAAAAGAATGTACACGGTGGACAAACCTGTCCAGATGCCTTCTCCAACTGCAGATGCTGGGGAACTAGATGTTATTCTGCTGGGTGGCAGAGCACAAGTGTGCAACAGAGATGGTTGACATTTCTGAAGCAGGGGCTCAGAATCACATGGCTGAAATGTCACCTCCCTACACTCCATTATCCTCACCTGTAAGGTACAGGGTAATGCATCAGTGGAAAGAACAGTGGCTGGAAGTGACAGACAGTAAGTTGCATTTGGTAAAACCAGCTATACCTGATGTAAACATTACAGCATGTATTTCTCCATGTTTGCTTGAAGCAAGCCAAGCGTTGTTCGTGTGTGAGATACAGAGGCAAGCGGGTGTGCCAGGACTTACCCCAGTTCACTGCTAATAGCTCTACATCACCTTAACACAACTGCGCAGAGTGCACAAGTACTACACCACAATTAAGTATGAAATTAAAAATCGAAATTTATGTTTAAAAGTTTGTTAAAATATAGTTTAGTGTTATAATGTTTCAAATATCAACTCCTAATGTTCTAGACTTAAGAGTTTACGTAAAAATGCTGTTTAAGAGAAAAATAAGTGGCACTAAATAATAAATCTAGAAAGCCAGAATTTGGTCAGAAGGTGTCTTAGAACTCATAAGAAAGTGGGGCAGGTATCCAAAACCATTTAACAAAAATTAACACCGGAATCCACATTTTTAGGAAAAATCAGAGGTGCTAAATAATGGACTTCGAAACATGAAAATTTGTTTTATGCTTCTGTTCACCCCAAAAATAATAACTGAAAGACCACATTGAGTTACCTCTCATAAGTTTTTAGTAATTAAGTAAAAAACCAGTTTTGTAACTAAAATGTACCCTATTGTTGTAGATTAAGTGCCTGTGATTTTCATGAAAGAGAATTTTGGTTAACGTGGATGGTAGGGCTATACTAAATTTGAGAGATGTAGTATTAATAACTGCTGACATAAGTTCTAGTAAAGATATGGTTCAGAGGTAATGATCTACCATTAGTTCCACTATAAAAATTCTAGAACACAAAGTTTTCATTCTAGTGAGCTGAAACCTTTTCGGTGATTTCAAACAGCTTAACTGTATACAAGTAAAAATGAAGAGGTTTCTGAAGTAATTTGTAAATGTGTTATTAAAGATTATGTGCCCAAGATAGCGGTCGTTCGGAGGCTACTGCAGTATAACAGATGTTCCCTTGGCCATCTGCTCCGGCACCTATATAAATGCAGCCTGAGAGGCAGTAGGAAGGTTCACTTCGCACTCGACTATGGTTAAGGTCCACGTCTTTCAAATGTCATATCTTGCTCTGCCTCAGATGACGTCAGCGCCAAACTGTGTCAAAGCGCATATTTTGTGGTAAAAATGGATAGTGAACTCGCGAGGACTGTACACCATCCTGGATCGCTTAGAATTCACCAAAGTAACTGTTAGTGTGCTGTCCATGAGAATTACAATTCTGTGTGGCAAGTGGTGACTTTATTTCCACTTTTATGGTGAGCATTAGTTTTGAACATTTATTGCAAACTTTCATTGAGTAATTTTAGTCAGGGCAAAAGACAATCTGGTAGGAATGTACTGTAGAGGTTGCCTCTGAACTGCTAAATGTGCTGTTAGAATAGAAAAAACTTGCTTTCAATTGAAAATAGAGGATTTCCAAGTGTTGTATGGGAGAAACTTTATGAAATATAATTTTGATTGGAACTTTATACTTTTATTTAAAATCAATTTCCTGATCCTACAAAGAAATAGGAGGATAGAAACTTTTCTTTCAGTGAGCTGGACCAGAATGTGGCCATGCAGACTGGAAACTAAGGTCAGTATGGTTCCCTTCGCTTTCTGGCTGACCACTAAATTGGTTGCCAGGCTCATGTGTGAGAAAAATGGCGAACAAACAAATGATTAACTTTTACCCGCCACCTCACATGCTGAAATCTCACTGGATTTTGTTTCACTTGGAAGCCGAACTGTTCAAGTATGGTGAAGTATGATCATAAGACAAAATGATCATAAGGATATGCCTTATGCTGTGAGTTATGCACACATCAGATGAGTGATAATACAGGACATCTTTACCAGTTCATTTCACTTGGACACCATTGGCTAACCAAATGGTCCAACTAATCTTCCAGGACTGTGAGCAGTTGCAGTTAAGGCATAAAAAGAGATGAGCAGAGAAGCAATATACTGTAGTTTCAAATGTCATTTAATTTTTAAACAGAATAAAATAATATTCAGCAAATCTCCAGCAATACCATACGCTTCTTAGGGGACCAGACAACAAAGCATAACATGGTCTCATTCTCAGTCAATGTAGCATTGTAATTAAAAACAAGAGTAACAAAAATTCCTAATTTAAACACAGGGTAATTATTCTGTGTGGGCTGTCTGGGACACAAAAGCATATTTCAGGGAATTCACTCTATAGTTAAATATTTCACAGTATTGTATAGTTAAATATTATAGGCAGTTGTCTGGTAACCTCTGAACTTCTTCCATATCCGAATCCGAGAAATACATGTCAGTAGTGGAACTGCCATTTGCTACGTTGAAAATGAGTTGTTCAATAACAGAATACACAAAGCCATCGAAGTGCCACATTTTCTCTTTTCTTATGACATGCCGATCAGTATCCTGCCAGCATTCGGCAGGGACCCGTGACAAAAACTATGTGCATTACTTCCAGTATGCCTGGCAGCTTAAATGTCTTGTTATTTCTCATGACAAATCCCTTAATTTGGCTCCAAATCAATTTTACTGCGAGGAAGTATGGAAGGTAGTGTACTGTTTAAAAAATTACAAAGCACCAGGAACTGATGAAATAACTGCAGAACTGCTAAAAAATGGGGGAACTGATCTTTGTAAGTGGATTCTCAAACTTATTAAGTTGATATGCAACCAGGAAAGAATCCCAGAGGAATGGACTTGTAATTCAATCAATACACAAGAAAGGAGACAAGACCTGCTGTTCAAATTACTGAGGAACTACCTTGCTGAATGTAACCTATAAGATGTTTTCTACTATTATCTACAACAGGTTAGCAGCATATGAAGAACAGATTCTGGGGGAATAACAGTGTGGATTTCGGCCTAATAGATCAACAACAGACCAGATATTTGTGTTGAGGCAAATACATGAAAAGGCATACAAGTATAACATTGAGCTTCATAATCTCTATGTAGACTTCAAGCAGGCCTTTGATAGTCTCAACAGAGCACAAATGCTAAGTGATTTACTACTGCTTGGTACATCATCGAAGTATATCTCACTTATTCAAGCAACATCGGCTGGTTCTAAGGTTGCAGTGCAAGTGGATGGAGAACTGAGCAATTGGTTTCGAATTACTAAATGAGTCAGACAACGGGATGCACTCTCTACGATGCTTTTCAATCTGACTCTTGAAGCAGCCATGCAGAAGCTTCAGATATCTGGCTACAAAGGCATAATGTTGACTCAGATATGTGCATATGCTGATGATGTAACAATTATTACTTGAAGAAGGGTATCATTAGAGAGGACAATGTGTGAGCTGAAAGAAGACACAGGACCTAGAAGCCCTTTTATAAACAAATCAAAGATGAAGTACATGAATTTCACGAGGAAGGAAAATAATAAAGATAGACTATCAGCAGACGGTTTCAATTTTGAATGTGTGCAGAACTCTGGCTGTTTGGGTTCTAATATTAACAGCACAAATTCCATGTCAACTGAGATAAAACTGTGTATCCTAAGTGGTAATAGATGCTTCCAAACTTTAAAGAAATTGTTGGCCAGTAGGTTATTAAATAGGTTGCTGAAGCTGCAACTGATAAGGTCATGATCAGGCCAGTAGTAACCTATGGATGCGAAACAAGGATGCTAACGGGTGTTGATGAGCAACAGCTCAGGATATTTGAATGTAGACGGCTGCATAAGATCTATGTGGTAGTTCAGGACAATAATGGTTTTTGGAGAGCTAGAACGAATACTGAGGTGGACTGCCTCATACAAGGAGCTGACATCGGAAGAATTATAAAAAATAGAAGAATAGCCTGGCTTGGGCATGTTCTCAGGATGAATGTTGAAAGAACAACTAAAAAGATTTTTGAATGGATGCCAACCAAAAGAAGACAGAGAAGATGGCCACAGAAATGGTGGATAGATGATATGGAAGAACATATAACATCTCTCAGAGTCTGAGAATGGTGGAGAACCATGCTAGGGAGGGCAGAATGGAGGAAACTTGTTGATGAGGCTAAAACCCACACAGGGTTGTAATGGCGTGAGGAGAAGAAGGAGAAGAAGAAGAAGAAGAAGAAGATAGTTCAAGTAAAGAGTTTTTTTTCTTTTTCATTTTTGTCCCAAAAATTCAATCTGTAATGTTCTCTTAATTAAAACAATCTTTATTAACAATCTTTCATAAAATATCGGTAAGTAAGAATTTATATTTGCAGTAGAAACCAGAAGTACCAGGAGTACCAGATTACCATTACACCACTGACTGAGCTATGCATCCCATGCAGAAAAATGGCCTAACTTTGGTATAAAATGCCTTGGAAAATTTCAAAGCTGATTTTCTCTGTAAACATGTGAAAAACATTAAGAATAGCCTGTTTCTCGCCACTTTTTAACAGTGTTCCATGCGTGTGTTTCACTAACAAGCAGGAAGTAGCGTCAGCCATTGTCATATTGCATATTAACAACATGACAATCAGATCACAACAGTATGGAGATTGTGACTGTACTCGGTATGTGAAATAAAAACTGCATAGTTACAGTATGATTCAGAAATAACTTTGAGGCTGTTAATACATTAGAATATCTTACAGTTTGATTTACCTTTGCTTAGTAATGAGATATCTAATACATGAGTGTAATCCAAGAGCATAATAACACCAGTGTACGAATGCTATAGATACTGACCAGTTATTGCATATATGTTTGTTTATGTCAGGTTTACTCTTATGATAAATGAAGTAGTCAGCAGTGGCATATCTGTTTACAGCCATTGAGTACAGAGTGTAGAAGTAAGTAGAGGGGCCTTTCCTGTGGTGAAGGACCAGAGAGCATGTGCCCATCCCCCCACACCTTGGGTACCTACCATGCCTAACACAGCACCAGTCTCTCTGCTGTTTTCCTTGTGTCTTGCTTGTTCACTCACTTCCTCAGCTCACCTTTATATTGGGTTTGTCTTAGATTTGTGAATTTTCAAGTTATTTCTGACAGCAGAAAGCTCAACTAAAGTTTGCTTACATACAGATGGGTCCAAAGGCATTAAATAACACTCCACAGTACATGATTTAACACATGTGCCTTGGCATTATAGAGTCACATTGTAGTCATAGTGCATTACTTTTTCTGCAGATTCTTAGCATCCACTGAAATGAATAATCATTGGGCAAATAAACATTATTGCAGAGTATGGTCATACGGAAAAGTGTTGATAAATATTGTAGTTCAGTTCTGTCCAGAAGAAAAACAAAGGTTTGCTTTCTTTTAAAAAATAGAAATGGCGTTCACAAAGTTGTGCACAGTCAACTCTATTTTTTTATTTTTTGCAGGAGGAGACTGAAAATTTTTGTGAACATACTTGGAACATTTAGCTATAAGTTGGTATATAAAAGTATTTTTGTGTATTTACAGATGTGCCATAATGGACTATGAAGTAGATGTCAGGCTGCAACAACAGTCGGTGATGGAGTTCCTCTTCAAGACTGGCGATGACTCTGCCACATCGATTCACATGAAGTTGCTCCCTGTTTATGGGGAGGACACAGTGGATCGCAGCAATATCCAGTGGTGGCTGCAGAGGTTTAAAGGTGATTTCTCTCTACTGGACAATCCAAGATGTGGTAGGCAATCGACAGCATTGAGTGATGTGAATAAGGAGACCGTTGGTCAAATCATCCAAAATGACAGATGTGTGACGACACGACAGCTTGCTGAAATGACTCATTTGTCATTGGGTAGACCCACAGACCACAGCTGCAGGGTCAGCTTATCAGACTACACCATGACAATGCCAAACCCCATACAGCCCTTACGATGCAGGAGAAAATCAGGAAAATGGGTTGGAATATTGTTCCTCATCCTCCCTACAGTCTGAACTTGGCTCCGTCTGACTTTTACCTCTTTGGTCATCTGAAGGCCCACCTGCATGGTAAAACATTTGATAGAAAGACCTTGTTTCCTGTGTCAAGCAATGGTGTAAAAGTCAGTCCCCAGAATTTTACCAAAGTGCATTTACATCATGGAAAGGATATCGGGCCAGATGTGTCACAGCTGCACAGCTGATGAAGGCTACAATTTGTAGGCTCAGTGTATAGCTTAAAAAAAAACAACTGTGCAAAACTTTTTGAACGCCCTTTGTATAAAACCTTTTTATAAAAGTAGGACGTCTCTGGTTGAGAGAGAGAGGACATTGTAGAATGGTGCGCACACTTTCCTAGAACTGTGAGAGAAAACAAGAAAGATAAAAGAAACCTATAACATTACCTGAACACCAACTCCAGTTATTAGAATGTAAAACAACAGTTTTATTCAATTTTGTACACTTCTCTCTAGAAGAATATATTAATATTTTATAACATGTTCGCTACAGTTATTAGACAGTAACACAAGTTTCATTTTATTTTTGTCACTTCCTACCCTTTCCTCTATAATATATTAAAATTGAAAGCCTGATGTCTTCTACATGCACAGCTACACTGTGTGACTGCAAAACAAGTTATTTTCCTGTTGTTCATTTTGATTGCTTTTCTGTAGTTGTGTTAACAGAATGTATGTTTGTTTTATTTACTACACTTATAAAAGTACAGTTTACGAACCATGTTAACACTTTGACGGAGCACAGTTACATCACCTTTGTGTCATTCAAAACAACCAATAGTAGAAAATGTTAGCAGTTCACAGCATACACAGCTAAAATTGCTACTGTAAAGGGAACAGGTCACAATAAATGAGGGAATAAATTCAATAACATAGGTAACTTTTTTCCCTGAAACCATGCAGCACAGACTTAAAAAATGATCAGTCGGTATCATGAATTGATAACTCCTGGTGTCTCTTTATGTTATTAAATTCGCTTCCAGCTTCAGTTTTTATTGGCAGCATACGAAGAGCAGAAACACGAGGGAGCTTCGCACTCTGCATAGCAGGTGGCAACAGCCGAGCATGTGGTGTTTAGCTCCCTAACTCATCCCAGGGAATGCCCAATACATCTCATAAATTTTCTTGTGAATAGAAATAGACATGACCCTCCTACCACTGTTAAAAACAATTTTGAAATGTTAGCTACGTTTAGTATACAGCAACGTACGTCCTAAAACCTACCAAATGTAAACTAGTCGGCGACTACATATTACACTGCAAACTTTTCAAAATGAGTGGTGGTGTACTTTACTTTGAAGTGCCACAATAAGTATGGGTTATAATGAAAACAAAACAAGCTCATTATCAAGCTGCCAATGTGTGGCTATAAGATGTAGAAGAATAATATTTTTTTACTAAATAATTTTCTCAAAATTGAATGAGAAATGAGAAAGACTACATAGTGGAGTTCACACATGAATTTTTATTTTTTTATATGAAAACTAAAAGTTTCACTGGGAAACTAACTACAGAAATGGATGTAGCTTCACTTCATCTACATGAAACAGTTTTTAAAGGCAAGTCAGATGACACGAAATTTCATGCCCCAATTACCGTGCGAAGCGTTTTGTGTGGAGTGACCAGCACCTCAGTGGGTTGTGAGTACCCAGATGGAGGGGAAAGCTTGACACTCCTCGCACAACTCAGAGGTCACTTTGTTTAATTCTATGCTCTGTGACGCTGAGGCAACATGAGGTGCTTCTTACTGGCCTGTGGACTGTGCACAGTATGATGATACATTGCCAAATGCTCTGGTGAGAGGTCCTTTCTGTGTGTAGTGCTCATTGTGTACGGATCCCATCATGTTACATTTTACTGAATATATGTCATATTCACAAGGAGACCCCACGGCAGTCAAATTTTAGTAATTTTTTGTATTCATGATATCTGAAGTTCAGAGCTGAAATATTGATTCCTCCAAAGCAGAGGTTATCAAACTGTGGCACATGGGCTCTAGGCAGTCTGAATCAAGTATTTGTGTCACCTGCATTTCTCGGCTATCTTTTGAAATAATGTGTGTCTGGCTACTAACAGCTGAATCCAAAAATGCCAGTTAATGTTAAGAGCTTCTTAAGATTGTAGTTTTCCTGCTCAGCAACAAACAAAAATACTTAGAGAGACTGTAATATTTTGAGTCATACTTAATTTTAATTGATGTCATTGAAATTCAGCTGTGAGCTAAGTGAAGCTGGCCACTTAACACAGGGGCCGAGAGGTAAGTGTGTGTGTGTGTGTGGGGGGGGGGGGGGGGGGGGTATTAGAGAAAGACCAAGGGATGAATATAGGACAGGATGGAGTAGCATGGAGAGCTGCATCACACCAGTCTTCAGACTGAAGACGACAACAACAACAAGATCAGTTGAACAATTCTATTGTCAGAATGATGTGAAACTAGTGAGTTCAGTGGATATGTATATGTGATTCATGTTGACAGTAAAGAACATATTTTTCAGGCTTACACATGCAACAAGAAAGAAAACTAGTTTCTTTTTACTGACTAATAGGTTTTCAATAAAAATTTGCCCATGGAATAGGAATTGTCAAGAAGAAGTGATTTTAAATTATATTTGTCACGAATCACACATTTTATGTTTGTAGGTAAATGATCAAAAAATTTTGTTGCTGCATATTGAACTCCCTTCAGAGGCACTGACAATTTTAATAACAGGTAATAAATGCTATTTTGTCCCCTAATGTTTTAGGCATGGATATCACTACTCATCTCAAATTTTGATTTGATTATTTATGACGAATTTCAATAGTGAGTATGTGTATTGTGGTGGTGCGGTTAGAAGACCTAACTCTTTGAAGAGGTACCTACATGATGAATGTGGAACACAACATATTGTTCTTACTGCTCACTTTTGTAAAATCAATACCTTTTTTCTAAGTAATGAATTATCTTGGCAAATTATTCCATAAGACTTTATTGAGTGGAAATATCCAAGGAATGCAAAGAGGTTACTTCATTTGTTTCCAAGACTAGCAATTACCTCAATTGCATAATGCATTTAAATATAAGTAGAGTTACTGTTGTTAATAAATTATTGGCTGACAGAAAACACAACTATACTTTGTTGGGTCACAACATTGGGGTCGCTGAGGATGGCAGTAAACAAAAAAAGTGTTCCAAAAGGTGCCAACTTTTAACGACCAGTACTCGGAGGGCAAGCACCCAACTGTCCTTACTATGGATAAGTCTATTCTACATCTACATCTACATGGATACTCTGAAAATCACATTTAAGTGCCTGGCAGAGGGTTCATCGAACCACCTTCGCAATTCTCTATTACTCCCATCTCGTATAAGGTGTGGAAAGAACAAACACCTATATCTTTCTGTATGAGATTTGATTTGCCTTATTTTATCATGGTGATCATTTCTCCCTATGTAGGCTGGTGTCAATAAAATATTTTCGCATTCAGAGGAGGAAGTTAGTGAATGGAATTTCGTGAGAAGATTCCATCGCAATGAAAAACACCTTTCTTTTAATGATGTCCAGACCAAATCCTGTATCATTTCAGTGACACTCTCTCCCATATTTCGCAATAACACAAAACGTGCTGCCCTTCTTTGAACTTTTTTGATGTACTGTTTTAGTCCTATCTGCTAAGAATCCCACACCATGCAGCAGTATTCTAAAAGAGGACAGACAAGCATAGTGTCAGTAGTCTCCTTAATAGATCTGTCAGATTTTCTAAGTATCCTGCCAATAAAATGCAGTCTTTGGTTAGCCTTCCCCACAACATTTTCTGTGTGATTGTCCCAATTTAAGTTGATTGTAATTGTAATTCCAAGGTATTTAGGTGAATTTAAGGCCTTTAGATTTGACTGATTTATTGTGTAACCAAAGTTAAATGAGTTCCTTTTAGCACTCATTTGGATGACCTCACACTTTGTCATTTAGGGTCAACTACCAATTTTCACACCATTCAGATATCTTTTCTAAATCATTTTGCAATTAGTTTTGATATTCTGATGACTTTTATAGTTGGTAAACGACAGCGTCATCTGGAAACAACCTAAGATGGCTGCTCAGATTGTCTCCCAAATCGTTTATAGAGATAAGGAACAGCAAAGGGCCTATAACACTACCTCGGGGAATGCCAGAAATCAATTCTGTTTTACTCGATGACTTTCCGTCAATTACTATGAACTGTGACCTCTCTGACAGGAAGTCACAAATCCAGTCACATAACCCATAAGCACACAATTTCACTACAAGCTGCTTGTGTGGTACAGTGTCAAAAACCTTCCAGAAATCCAGAAATATGGAATCGATCTGAAATCCTTTGTCAACAGCACTCAACATTTCATGCGAATAAAGAGCTAGTTGTGTTTCACAAGAACAGTGTTTTCTAAACCCATTTTGACTGTGTGTCAATAGACTATTTTCTTCAAGGATTTTCTGCCAGCTTTCGAGACAAAGTTTCATGTTGGAAACTGTTATAAGCTTCTCGCATTGAAGTCTGTGCTAAATTTTGAGCTTCTGTAACAGATCGCCAACCTTGGGGATTTTGTATCTGTTTAAATTTGGCATATTTGCTTCATTGTTTCTGCAACAGTGGTCTGATCTGTTTTGTGTACCAAGGAGGATCAGCTCCATTTTTGTTAATTGGTATAAATCTCTCAATTTCTGCCAATACTATTTCTTTGAATTGAAGCCACATCTGGTCTACACTTACATTATTAATTTGGAAGGAGTGGAGATTGTCTCTCAGGAAGGCATCAAGTGAATTTTTATTTGCATTTTTAATAGGTGTATTTATTGTTTATTTTTGGAGGATTTGACAGTTACAATATTCAATCTTGCTATGATAATCCTGTGTTCACTTATCCCTTTATCCATTTTGATGCTTATTATTAACTCAGGATTATTTGTTGCTAAGTGGTCAAGTGTGTTTTCACAACTGTTTACTATTCATGTGGGCTCATGAACTAACTGCTTGAAATAATTTTTAGAGAATGCTTTAGCACAATTTTGGGCGATGTTTTATGTGTACTTCTGGAATTAAACATGAATTTTCACCAACATATCGAGGGTAAATTAAAGTCACCACCAACTATAATCGTATGAGTTGGGTATATATTTGAAATCAAACTCAAGTTTTCTTTGAACCTTTCAGCAACTATATCATCTGAATTGGGAGGTCAGTATAAGGCTGCAGTTATTATTTTATTCCAGTTGCCAGCAATGACCTCTGTCCATACTAACTCACAGGTACTATCTACTTCAATTTCATGACAAGATACGCTACTTCTAACAGTAAAAAAAAAGCCAACGCCAACCATGTTTAGCCTATCCTTTCAGAACACCGTTAGTTTCTTCGCAAAAATTTTGGCTGAGCTTATCTCTGGCTTTAGCCAGCTTTCAGTGCCTATAACAATTTGAGCACCAGTGCTTTCTATTAGTGCTTGGAGCTCTGGTACTTTCCCAACACAGCTATGACAATTTACAACTGTTATACTGATGGTTCCTGTATCTATGTTCTCCCTGAGTTCGGCCTGCACCCTTTGTGACTGAAACCCTTCTTCTGTTTTCCTGAGATACTCTAACCTAAAAAAACTGTCCAGTCCACTCCTCACAACCCCTGCTACCCATGTAGCTGCCTCCTCCCTATAGTGGACACCTGCCCTATTCAGCGGAACCCGAAACCCAATCGCCCTTTGGCGCAAGTCGAGGAATCTGCAGCCTACATGGTCACAGAACTGTCTGAGCCTCTGATTCAGACCCTCCACTTGGCTCTGTACCAGAGGTCCACAATTGGTCCTGCCGACAATGCTGCAAATGATCAGCTCTGCTTTCATCTTGCAAGCAAGATTGGCAGCCTTTACCGCTTCTGTTAGCCGCTCGATACTATTGCTGACATAGTGTACAAATTCAGTTACATAAGCTAGCAATTAATAATAAGATCATTACATGTGCAGCCCAAGATGCTGCTCCACAATGTAAGTGTTGGCTCTTGAGGACAAAAGTTTGACTACTACTGCTCTGAAGAATTTCAATGCAACTCTCAAAAATTGATGGCAATTTTTTGATGGGCTGTTTGGTTCTGCACTAGAATGCTTGTCTCCAATGTGGGTGCCCACAGTTCAAATAACATGTGACATGAAATCTTTTTAACAAAGGTGCATGTTCTAGGAGCGTTTTTGTGAACTGTAAAATACATGAAGATGGGAAAAACAATATTGGTAGCACTAGAGACTGGTAATTGCTGGCTCTAGTCATGTATTCGCCATTATTTGTTTCACATTCTTTTCCATTCAGTCAGAATGCTTACATCATTTAAATATATTGCATGTGACTTGATAAAAATACCACATTGGTATGATGTGTTAGGTGCTGTGGAGATTGTTTGCCGTGTTTTTGTGATGCTTATCACTCAGGCTTGTGTGAGACCACATTTGAGGTATAAAGCAATGGACAGTCCAAATAAGAAGTATTTAACTTCTCGTTTTTGCTGCAAAAATTTAATCTGTAATGGTTTTTAATTCAAACAATCATTTATAGAAGACCGTTTATTAAGAATTTATATTTATGTTACAATGAAAACTAGAGTTTTGTGTGCAGTATGTAATTAAAAATAAAAAGACATGCATTTTCCATAAAAATGATGATTACATATGTGTTAATTGGCATTTATTTGGTGACTTTTATATTTCATTGATGTAGGTATCTGAACTGAACAAAAAAAATTCTCGAATGCTACTTTCTGATAGATGTGGGGTCGTATGTCATCACAGTAACATAAGACATGTTAAACCCTCTCCCAGACACTACTGTATTACATTCCTGTGCCACCAACAACTCTCCGATATCTGTGCATGGAACAGTATATTATGTTTTACAACACACCCCGCATTTCCAGTACCTGAGGATCTTCTCATCAGTGACATCAGTGAACCAGTGGTGGAGAATGACTTCCTCTGACATTTTCATATCTCTCTAGAATTAGAGCATATTGCACTTCTGCACCATGAAACTTCCTGCCTCAACCCAAGGCATGTTACTGCAACACTGCATGCTACTGGTGCACCCCAAATGTTCCACCAGGGTTCCTAGGCAGGACAGTTATGCACCTCTTGCATCATGGAAGAATGTGGTACAATATCATGGTGGCACACTAGCACCATCTGGAAACACACAAAGCATCAGATATGCTCCATGTGGAAAATGCAAGCCTACTCAAAGATGTTCATGATATAGCTGCACAACTGATGCATGCATCCAAGCTGTACAAAAGGCTCTCTGCCATCCCATAGTGAACATGTATCATCACCACACATGATTAACATGCATATCACCTACACTTCAGGCAGCTAAGGCACTGGAACACTTGACCACATCGGATGACTCACAGGATAGTACAGCACCTTCTGCCACTGTTCTCAGTGCATACTCATGCATTCCATCCCTACCACAAAATGAGTAAGCGTTCAGCTGTGATATGCTCTGAATGGTATGACACATTACATTCTCAGGATCCCCAGCCCACCAGTTTGCCCTGAAGCATTCTGTCACCCTGAGTCTTCCACAGGCAGAAAAATAGTGATCGATGAACTGCTACACCAGAAACAGTCTGCCTTTTGGACAGCTCCTGGGACACAACCATAAAACTGGTCCCGAAAATGGAAGATTCCCTTAGACATTGAGGTGATCACAAAGTTCTCAACAAGTGAACAATACACCACTCCCACCACCCCTAACATTCAAGTCTTTACACATTCAATTCTGGGTGCAAAAGACTTTAGTGTTATCAGCTGAAAGAAAGAATTCCTTCAAATACCAGTGCACCCAGACAACACCACTCATACGGCTATCAACACACCTTTCGGCCTCTTCCAGTTGCCCGGTGGATTGAAAATTGCAGCATAAACCTGACAACAATTTATTGCGCATAACTTGATGATTTAGCTTTGCACCTAATTATATCTTCACTATGTGTCAATCCAGTAAGCTACCAACTGCAATACAAATGCTATTTTTATGTCTGTTAGTATCCACACTATATTCACAGTAAAATAATCAGATAAAGAGCTACTATTGAATGACGTAACAAGTATTGCTTTAATTTTCAGTTGCGCCATGAGAGCAACTCACAATTCAGTGGACTTTGAATTTATCTAGCAGGTTGCTTAGAAATGAAATTAAATGAAATGATCGTGCGGCATTGTTGGCTGGGAGACCCCATGTGGGGTGTTCGGTCGCCAAAATTGCAAGTCCTTTTTAGCTGACGCCACTTTGGCAACTTGAGAATCAATGATGGTGAAATGATGATGAAAGACACACAATACCCAGTCATCACGAGGCAGAGAAAATCCCTGACCCCACCAGGAATCAAACCCGGGACCCCGTGCATGGGAAGTGAGAACGCTACCGCTAGACCACGAGCTGCGGACAGGTTGCTTAGAGAGGCATTGGGACAGAGACCTTGGTATCTGCCCAGATGTCCATAAAGTACAATGCAATTCCAACATTAAAGTATTAGGATGTGGAACAGCTAGTTATTGTGTGATAGTATCCACACTACATTGACAGTAAAATAATCAGACACAGTGCTACTATTGGCTGACTTTACAAGAATTGCTTAAATTTTCAGTTGCACTGTCGGAGCAACTCACAATCTTATGCAGCAGGTTGCCAAGGGGGACCTTGGCACTGTGACCTTGGTATCTGATCAGATGTCCATAAGGTAAAATGCTGTTCCAACTTTTACAGTATTCAGGTTGTCCACACTCTGGGGCAGCTGGGAAATTCGGGAAAAAACCGAGAATTATTTCATCTGGGAGAAAACAGGGAGAAACCCAGGAATTTTTTAGAATTCTAGGAATTTTTCATTGTTTTAGTTTTCAGTTAAATTTTTGTAGTTTTGACTGGTAATAACTGATACTCTAACAAAGAATTTTACTTTAGCCCACTACTTCAGAATAATATTGCAGTGATGAAACATAAGAGAAGGAAAGAAAACCGAAATGAACTTGAGTTACAAAGGAAATGTGCCATCTATGTCAACAAAACAAAGTGCACATACAATGTGTGTGTGTGTGTGTGTGTGTGTGTGTGTGTGTGAGGGAGAGCAAGAGGGATACTGCATGTGTGCCTGCTGCAGTGCGATTAATTCAATGTGTGTCTATGAGCTGATCTAGGAACCTATAGATTTCAATCCAAATGCAATTTTTATGTCTCCTAGTATCCACACTATATTGACAGTAAAATAATCAGACACAGAACTACTATTGCCTGACATTACAAGATTTGTTGTAATTTTGAGTTGCTCTATGGGAGCAAATCTAGGGTTGCCACAGGTTCTGGAAATCAGGGAATTTCAAATACATCAGGGAAATATCAGAGAAATTTGGAACAAAAAAAAAAAAAAAAAAAAAAAAAAAAACCTAGAAAAATCTCGATTTTGTCTTGGTAGATGAATTGGTTTGTTTACTGTGGTGTCATGCATTATTGCTGGCTGGGTGCAGCTGGGTACATGCAAGTCTTCCCTACTCCATCATTACTACTGCCTTTCCCCTTCCTACCACTCACCTCAGCTTGCAGTCAGTGCTGGCATCACTTCCTGTCATTAGCCTAGCAGCTGCCAATGGAAGGGCATGAGGAGTGGATTGTTTGTATCAGATTCTCAGAGACCGTAGATGCAGTGGCCTTAGACAGTGGTCACATGTTCATGTGTTGTGTGTGATTGATCGTGTGAATGTGCGTGTGCTCTCATTTTCTGACAAAAGTTATGGGTGAAAATTTAGTTGTGAGAGGATGATTACCTTTTCAATATATCTGTCTGTGGCTCAGCAATTATCTTTATGGTGAGTTGCTGCCTGCCTGTAGCTTTTCTACATGTCAGTCTGTGGCTCAGCAATCATCTTTATCGTTAGTTGCTATCTATCCTCATTAATATTCATTCTCAGAGTATTTCAACAAGTTATCTGTTGCATGGATTGATCACTGCGGTCTCATTTCATCAACATGCTATTTGTAGCTCATAGTAGCTTGCCACACTAGTGGATAACCACAATGTGCCAAAACCGCAGGCTGTTTCTGCAGTTATCTGTATTGGATAGGGCCTGCTGATTGGTTCCCACTAATGTGCAAGCCCAGCCAGTCAGATCTAGTCTCACTGATCTGCCCACAGTATGGGTCTGTTTTTGTGTGGTGTAATGCAGTGGATTTCCTTGGTTTACCAATGGACTCAGGACAGTAGTGGTCCTCAGCAGTCCAGAGGCCATGGGCAATGGATTTCAGGACTTTTGACTGTCTTACTGCAAGTGTGTTGTGCAATGTGGTGTTTTACAGACATGTTATTTGTTGTATTGCATTTTGGCATTTCAAAAGTCATGTGTATGTTAGAAGGCATGGATGGTATAAAGAAGAAAATGGTGTCAGTTGCTGGCGGTTTGTACATTATGACTCATATATTTCTCAAAAGAAAAATTACACAATACCTGTAAAAAAAATAGATATAACACAGTGGGTAATAACTGACAATAACGAATATACACTCCTGGAAATTGAAATAAGAACACCGTGAATTCATTGTCCCAGGAAGGGGAAACTTTATTGACACATTCCTGGGGTCAGATACATCACATGATCACACTGACAGAACCACAGGCACATAGACACAGGCAACAGAGCATGCACAATGTCGGCACTAGTACAGTGTATATCCACCTTTCGCAGCAATGCAGGCTGCTATTCTCCCATGGAGACGATCGTAGAGATGCTGGATGTAGTCCTGTGGAACGGCTTGCCATGCCATTTCCACCTGGCGCCTCAGTTGGACCAGCGTTCGCGCTGGACGTGCAGACCGCGTGAGACGACGCTTCATCCAGTCCCAAACATGCTCAATGGGGGACAGATCTGGAGATCTTGCTGGCCAGGGTAGTTGACTTACACCTTCTAGAGCACGTCGAGTGGCACGGGATACATGCGGACGTGCATTGTCCTGTTGGAACAGCAAGTTCCCTTGCCGGTCTAGGAATGGAAGAACGATGGGTTCGATGACGGTTTGGATGTACCGTGCACTATTCAGTGTCCCCTCGACGATCACCAGTGGTGTACGGCCAGTGTAGGAGATCGCTCCCCACACCATGATGCCGGGTGTTGGCCCTGTGTGCCTCGGTCGTATGCAGTCCTGATTGTGGCACTCACCTGCACGGCGCCAAACACGCATACGACCATCATTGGCACCAAGGCAGAAGCGACTCTCATCGCTGAAGACGACACGTCTCCATTCGTCCCTCCATTCACGCCTGTCGCGACACCACTGGAGGCGGGCTGCACGGTGTTGGGACGTGAGCGGAAGACGGCCTAGCGGTGCGCGGGACCGTAGCCCAGCTTCATGGAGACGGTTGCGAATGGTCCTCGCCGATACCCCAGGAGCAACAGTGTCCCTAATTTGCTGGGAAGTGGCGATGCGGTCCGCTACGGCACTGCGTAGGATCCTACGGTCTTGGCGTGCATCCGTGCGTCGCTGCGGTCCGGTCCCAGGTCGACGGGCACGTGCACCTTCCGCCGACCACTGGCGACAACATCGATGTACTGTGGAGACCTCACGCCCCACGTTTTGAGCAATTCGGCGGTACGTCCACCCGGCCTCCCGCATGCCCACTATACGCCCTCGCTCAAAGTCCGTCAACTGCACATACGGTTCACGTCCACACTGTCGCGGCATGCTACCAGTGTTAAAGACTGCGATGGAGCTCCGTATGCCACGGCAAACTGGCTGACACTGACGGCGGCGGTGCACAAATGCTGCGCAGCTAGCGCCATTCGACGGCCAACACCGCGGTTCCTGGTGTGTCCGCTGTGCCGTGCGTGTGATCATTGCTTGTACAGCCCTCTCGCAGTGTCCGGAGCAAGTATGGTGGGTCTGACACACCGGTGTCAATGTGTTCTTTTTTCCATTTCCAGGAGTGAGGTAAAATCAACTTTTTATTGGCTGTCACCTACAGTGTTGGTTTACAAAATTCTTCCCCACATTACACACTTCTTTCACGAGGCCTACTTTTTTCTGAGGTGAAATGAAATGTCATGTTGCTAGGGCCACCCATCTAGTAGAGCAGATGCCTGTTGGGAATCTTTCAAGTTGATGCCACTTCGGTGACTAGCGTGTCAATGGGGATGAGATGATGATGAAGACAACACAACACCCAGTCCCTGAGCAGACAAAATCTCCGACCCAGCCGTGACTCAAATCCGGCCCCCCTTGCACAGCATTCGACCCCGCCAACCCCTGAGCTATCAAGGCAGAATTTTCTGAGGTTATTTTTAAAGTCAGTGAAGATATTTTAAATTTGTGTTTTGTTTTATGAAAGAAAATAACATCAGTGGTCTTAAAGAACGCATATACCATTTGGCTTTCTTTCTCCGTCTAAAAACACTTCATTACAAAATATGTTGCTGTTAGTACTTAAGATTTTGCACATATCAGGAAATGCCATTTGCTTGCAAGTTTGTTTTTTTTTTTTTTTTTTTTTTTTTTTTTTTATAGATATTGCTTCATTTGCACTATTGTTTCAGTACCGCAGCTGCAATGACAGTTGTCAACTTATGTCTAAACATACCCTTGAGATCTCAAAATCTGCCAGGGAAAAATCCTAAAACTTGTCTGGAAATCAGGGAAATATCTGGGAGTTTCATTTGGGTAAGTTGTGGCAGCCCTGAATTTACAATTCTGTGGACTTGAAAATTATATAGCAGGTTGCCAGCAAGGGCCTTGGGACGATGACCATAAGGTAAAAAAGCAATTCCAACATTTACAGTATTAGGATGTGTAAGAGCTACTTATGATGTGATTGTGTGTGTTTGTGTGCACATGAGTTTCTGCCTGACCAGGTGAAATCGAGAGATGGAGAGTGAGAAGGAGTGAAAAGGATAAATACAGGGTGAGCACAAAGTCTTGCCCTGATTATAAACATTTATAACAGAATAACCATTTGACATAATAAGTTACATTTGATGCCGTTACATAGGTTAGTGTTACTAGTTGTTGTGACCAATAGATAGTGATAGTGCTCCACAACACTGACGCAGTCTGCCAGGTCATGTTAGTTGCTGGTGAAAAGGTGTTGATGTAGGAGAAAGCGCAATGTGTGCTTTGCTTTCACGAAACAAAATCACCCATCAGTGTTCAGCGTAAATTTTGGGCTTATTATGGATGCAGCCCTTCTGACATTAATTCAATAAAGTGATGGTATGCAAAGTTTAATGAAACAGGCAGCATTGAAGATCATCCTCAAAGTGGCAGGCCTCTGGTGAGTGTGCAACTGTTGATCATGTATGGCAATCGTCCATCTAAATCAACTAGTTAAACATCAAGTGAACTTCTGATACCGCAAGCAAGTGTGGTGAAGATTCTTCATGAAAGGGTTAGGTTGCATGCTTACAAAGTGCAAATCATGCAGGCCTTGCAACCAAATGATTTGCTGACACATGCTCAATTTGCAACTGAGATTCTCAACAGGATTGATGGTGCCAACGATTACTTAAATCGCATATGCTTTACTGATGAAACCACCTTTTATGGTGGAATGGTAAATAGGCATAATGTACATATATGGGGTTCAGAGTATCCACACGCTACTGTACAGTTACAGTGAGACAGCAAAAAAGTGAATGTTTGGTGCAGCCTCATGCATAACAAGGCTTTTGAACCATTTATCTTCATGGAAAAATCCATTACCACTAACATTTACTTATACATTCTGCAACAGTTCCTTGCCCCACAGTTAGTAGAATATCAACCATGGATACTTTTCCAGCAAGATGGAGCACCCCAGCCCCCCCCCTTCCCCCCCACTGGGCTTTGATAGTTCATAGTGCATGATTTCCTGGATGACACATTTACGGATCGGTCCAACACCCTGGCCATCCCGCTCTCCAGACATTATGCCCCTTGACTTTTTTTTCTGGGGCTATATCAAGGACAGAGTCTTTGTCACACGAGATGCTGATATCGATGAACTGAAGGCTAGGATACAAGTTGTTGTGGGTACTGTGACAGAACACATGCTACGAAACACCTGGCGGGAACTGGAATACCACCTCGACATTCTCTGAGCTACCAAGGGAGCACACGTTGAGGTTTACAAACATAAGTGGTCTTAACAAAACTAGTAACACTAACCTATGTAATGGCATCTCAGTAAATGGTTATTCTGTAATAAATTGTTATAATCAGGGCAAGACTTTGTGCTCACCCTGCATATCGTATGTGTTTCTGGGTAGCTCCCTGCTGCAGTGCGATTAATTAATATTCATCTATGAGTTGATCTCGTATCCTACAGATTGCACTCCAAATGGAATTTTTATGTCTCTTAGTGTCCACACTATATTTACTGTAAAATAATCAGACATGGAGCTACTATTGCTTTAATTTTCAGTGTCACTGTGGGAGCAGCTCTTAATCCCATGGACTCCAAACTTCTGTAGCCGATTGTCAAGAGGGTCCTCGGGATGGTGATCTTGGTATCTGATCAGATGTCCATAAGGTAAAAGCAGTTCTGACATTAACAGTATTTGGATGTGTAACAGCTACTTATGGTGTGATGGTGTGTGTGTACATGAGTTTCTGCAAGACAGGGTGAAAGCACGAGAGGGAGTGCAAGAAAGATAAATATACTGGATGTGTTTCAGTGTAGTTGCCTGCTGCAGTGCAAATAATTGAATGTGCATTTATGAGTTGATCTAGTAACCTATAGATTCCACCCCAAATGGAATTTTTATGTCTCGTAGTAGCCACACTATATTGACTGTAAAATAATCAGACACAGAGCTACTATTGGCTGACATTACAAGTATTGCTTTAATTTTCAGTTGCAATGCAGGTGCACCTCAAATTGCCATGGACTTCAAACTTGTGTAGCAGGCAGGTTGCCAAGGGGGTAAAAAACAATTCTGACATTTACAGTAGTTACAGTATGTTTCAAGTGATATAATTAAAAATTAACAGCCTTTGTATTTTTTTGCTTTACTTGTGCTGTGAAATCTTGCTTCTTGCCAAATTTCATGATTTCAGGTCAACGGGAAGTACCTTACAGGTTTTTATGAGTGAGATAGCGAGTATGTGACATGAATAGCCATACCTTTTGATTACACTGATTTAGAAGTTAACATTTATTATGCCACCAGGCGACCACAGACCTTATTATGTGAGTTAAATTTCAACTTGATACATCTACCCATTCCTGAGAAAAGGGGTCTTAACAGATAGGCAGACAGACAGTTAGATAACAAATGATAATTTTTTTGTGTGATATAATTAAAAAACTTACTGTTTTCAAATTTTTTTCTTTGGTTGTACTACGAAACCTTGCCTCCTGCCAAATTTCATGATTCTAGGCCAACAGGAAGTATCCTATAGGTTTTGATTAGTGATGAGTGTGTGGTGCCTCTGGTGTAGAGCACCGTATCTTTGACTCTGACATCTTTTGACTGCCTTTGTTCTCTACGCTCTCGGGATGCATCTATGCAACTTTTGTACTGCCATGTTTGTTCTCGCTTACTTGTAGGCTAATAAATGCATTTACGATATCTTAAGTGTGTTACTACTGGCCTGCTATAAGTGATAACCACAAGTTAATTTGTGAGCATAAAAGTTTGTGACATAAATGACCATATCTTTTGGTTGCATTGACTTAGAAGCTTATGTTTATTACACTGCTGAAGGACTATACACATTAGTACGTGACATAGATTTAAACATGATATGTCTACCCATTCCTGAGAAAAGGGGGTCTTAACAGTTGGATGAACAGACAATAAATCAGATAACAAATGACAACAAATTTTTTTTTTCGTGTGATATAATTTCAGTTTTAGAGTTTTTTGATTTTTTGCTTTGTTTGAATTGTGAAGCCTTCCCTTCTTCCAAACTTTATGACAGTATGCCAATGGGAAGTACCCTATAGGTTTTGATGAGTGAGCTTAGGAGTATCAAAATATATGAAACAAAAGACAGTATCTTTTGACTGCATTGACTTAGAAGCTTAAATGTTTTACACAACCGAAGTACCATAGACCTCAGTACATAACATAAATTTCAACTTTATATATCTACCTGTTTCTGAGAAAAAGCTTTTTTAACAGTCAGTCAGTCAGACAGACAGACATATGGACAACAAAATGATCTTATAAGAGTTCCATTTTTACTGATTGAGGTACAGAACCCTTTAAACTAACTCAATGGGCTGGGATGAGGTTCTCACTCTCACTCTCCCTCATAATCAACAAGTCTTTTGATAAGGGATGTTTTCCAGATCAACTAAAATATGCTGATGTTCAGCCAATTCATAAAAATGGCAAACAAGGTGGTGGTGATGATGCTTGGTTTGTGGGGCACTCAACTGCTTGGTCATCAGTGCCCGTGCATAGTCCAAATTTTTACGCAGTCCAATTTTTTTCACAGTCCAATCTAGCCACTGTCATGAATGTTGAGGACAACACAAACACCCAGTCCCCGGGCAGAGAAAATCCCCAACCCGGCCGGGAATCGAACCCGGGACCCCATTATCCAGAGGCAGCAACGTTAGCCACTAGACCACGAACTGCGGACAGGCAAACAAGGTGAAATGAGAACCAGAGACCTATTAGTTAGTAAATGTACCTTGCAAGAGGTAGGATAAAAGATTTTTATTTTCTTAACTTGTTCATGTGGTTGGAAAGATTGCAAAACTGAGTTTTGCCAACAAAATTTATGTTGGCTAAAATTTCTATTGTCAAAAAACATTGAAAATTTTGGATTTTCAGTTTTTTCAAAAAAATCTCAGATTTGTACTAAGTTCTCTACGAATGTGATTACTACAAATTTTTTCTGCACCCAGTACAAAGGGTGCTACAATTCATCAGAAAACATTAATTTTTCAAATTCTGTGTGAAACACCTTGTTTTTGAGCACTTTTGTTTCAGTCTCTGTTTATATAGTAGAAATATGTTATATGAGAATTGGTTTCAAGCTGGACTAGAATTGTTGCTCCTAGTGAATGCAGCTTCCGAGCGAACATTGTGAAGATACAGGGGTTGGTCAAAATTATGGAACACCAAGAGAAACAAATACTTCAACATAAGTGCAGTAACTAGCCAAATTTAGCATCTCACTTTGTGGTATTCAATTAGTCTTTGTGCAATTGGGTGATTCATGGGCAACCATCTACTGTGATTTGTGCATCACTAGTTGACATTAAGCTCCAGGGCATTTCAGCCCTGACTAATACATATTTATAAAACTACATAATCTAATAATATATATTAAATAACCAGTAACAGAAAACTGAGCTATTGTTGGCTGAAATGGGAAAACCAAAACAGATAGCTAATTATATTTGTATAAAGGAACTACACAGTACAAATGAAACATAGATAGCTTTATTATAATTAAAAATGCACTAAACATTTACTAACACTTATTATTATCATCACTTCTGGATGCATAATACATATGATGGTGTACTACAGCCTTTGGTGCACTTGAGGTGGATATGTGAATCTCTACCGATGTTTTGATTAGCCCAGTTCCTCTGTGTCACCAAAACACCTTGAATAGTATGAACAGGGTAAGTAGATTGAGTGAGCCCTAGATCAACCTGTTCTTTCAAAAGTGAGTCAATCTCTTCCAGTTCATTTATCCCAACATCTGTTTCCTCAATAATTTCTATAAAATGTACTTCCTTTACACTTTCTTCTAATAAATATTCTGGCATGTTTTCAAGTTGATTCCACTGGAGGTCTTGCAAATCAAAGAACATGCTTTTCAGCAGGTGCATGTTCCACACAGCCCAACCTACATGAGTATGAAACAACATGAAGAACCCATGGTTACTGTGTGCCCAGCCCCATTTCTTAGGTTTCCAGTTTCTCAGCCAACTTTGGACTTGGTGGTAATTCTGCAACAAAAGATGTGTGGAGGATCATTTGTGGATGGCAATCTTGCAAGATTAAGTATGCTTTTTGTGTCAGACTTGGCGAACAGCTGGTACCACAAACTGTCTAGCACTGCATAAAAAAGGGGATATGCCTGATGTCAATAACTACCGCCCAATCTCTCTTCTGACTGCCTTATCCAAAATTCTTGAACAAGTAATGTATTGTAGAGCAGCTTCACACCTCTGTCAAAATGAAGTTTTAACAAAATGTCAGTTTGGTTTCCAGAAGGGTTTTTCAATTGAAAATGCTATATATACTTTCACTAATGAAATATTAAATGCTCTGAGTAACCGGAAGTCACCCGTTGGGATTTTTTGTGGTCTATCAAAGGCTTTTGATTGTGTAAATCATGGAATACTTCTAGATAAGCTCAAATACTGTGGTATGAACGGGACAGTGCTCAAATGGTTTAAATCATACCTAACTGGAAGAGGGCAGAAAGTTGAAGTAAGCAGTTCACATAATATGCAAAAAAACTGGTGATTTCTCAAACTGGGGAACAATCAAGAATGGGGTGCCGCAAGGTTTGGTCTTGGGTCCTCTGCTGTTCTTAATATATATTAATGACTTGCCATTCTATATTCACGAAGATGCAAAGCTGGTACTTTTGCTGATGATACAAGTATAGCTATCACACCCGACAGACAAGAATTAACTGGTGAAATTTGTAAACGATGTTTTTCAGAAAATCATTAAGTGGTTCTCTGCAAATGGGTTCTCATTAAACTTTGACAAAACACAGTATATACAGTTCCACACAGTAAATGGAATGACCCCATTAATAAATATAGACTTCGATCAGAAACCAGTAACTAAGGTAGAATATTCGAAATTTCTAGGTGTATGCATTGATGAGGGGTTGAACTGGAAAAAACACACTGAAGATGTGCTGAAACGTTTGAGTTCAGCTCCTTATTTTATTAGGGTCATTGCAAATTTTGGCGATATACATCTCAGTAAATTAGCTTACCACGCATATTTTAATTCTCTGCTTTCGTATGGCATCATATTCTGGGGTAACTCATCATTGAGTAAAAGAGTATTCATTGCACAAAAGCATGTAATCAGAATAATTGCTGGAGCTCATCCAAGATCATCCTGCAGACACTTATTTAAAGAGCTAGAGATCTTCACTGTAGCCTCACAATATATATATATATATTCACTTATGAAATTTGTTATTAACAATCCGAACGAATTCAAAAGTAATAGCAGTGTACATGGCTACAACACTAGGAGAAAGGATGATCTTCACTACTCAAGGTTAAATGTAACTTTGACTCAGAAGGGGATAAATTATGCTGCCAAAAAAGTCTTTGGTCACTTACCTAATAGCATCAAAAGTCTGACAGATAGCCATATAGCATTTAAGAGGAAATTAAAAGAATTTATGAACGGAAACTCCTTCTACTCATTAGATGAATTTTTGGATGTAGTAAGAGGGTAATTTCCCCAACACCCAAAAAAAAATTAAAAATTAAAAATCTTGAGTGTCATGTAATAATTTGTGTAATGTAATATCGAGTATAGACACCTTTTATTAACCTGACACATTCCACATCATTACGAAGTGTCATATTTGTGATCTATGGAACAAATACTAATCTAATCTAATCTGGGAATGCTGACACCTCCACATCACAATGAGATAGAAACTGTTCTCCAGCTTTTATTATTTCTTCATGAGTAGTGTCTGGTTTCTTGAATTGCCAAGTGCTGATTTTAGATGTTTATGTTTCTTAATAATGTCACAAAATTTCGTGCAATCTGACCTGACTGTGTTAGCAGATGCTGAATGTAAAGTCAGTGATGCTGTATGTGCTGGACATGCAGATTGGGATGTTCAATCCAATGTATCGCACAACATAAAATATATTTCTATTATGTAAACAGAAACCAAAATAAAAATGCTCAAAAAATTGGTATTTTGCCTTTCCAAACTTTTCAAAGTTTTTTGATGACAAAGTTAAAGCAACATAAATTTTGTTAGCAAAATTGGTTTTCAAATCCTCCCAGCAATATGTATAAGTTAAAAAGTAAAATCTTCTAGCCCATCTTTTGTAAGGTATAGGTCTTTTTCTGACAATTTGACTGGACTGTGTCTCATAATTACCAGTTTTCTGAAAATTATTTGAAACAGCTGCATATAATCAGATAGTAACAGCTGTACATAATCAGATAGTAAATTATAATTCCTTCCATAGCATTATTTTATGCAATTAGTTTGGTTTTAGGAAAGGCTGCAGCACAACTCTTGCAATAAATTAATTTATCACAAAAGTTAAGAGATCTCTCAATTATAAAATGTATTAGGCATATTTTGCAACCTCACTGTAGGTCTCAATACTGTAAATCATTACTGCTTCTCTGCAAACTCAACAGGTATTGTATCAGGGAAACTCTCTTGATTGCATGTCATCACATCAAACACAAAGCAAAGCCTATTTGTTCATAACAGTGACAAGAAACTCCTCTCTGGCTGGAAACATACACAATTAGGCATTTGACAACATTCAATTTTAGGGCCACTATTATTTTTATATGGTATAAACAATATGACGTGCCAGGTCAGTGAGATACCATCCTATATGGAGACAGTCTGCTGTAAAACTGATGAAAAGTTAATCCACCATGTTGAGTAGACACATGCAGAACTATGGAAGTGGGTTAAAAATAATGACTTGAAATTAGACTTTATGAAAACAGAAATTGTTCATTTCATCATAAAATGATCTGTGCAATGTATAAGTGAAATACACTATGTGGTCAAAACACTGGACACTGTGTTAAATTTCTTGGTGCACTAATAAATAAAAATACACTGCCAGAAAAAATTGAGAGGTTTCATATTCACTCAAGATTTTTTATTGCAACAGTGCATATGGAGTATAAGAGGTGATTACATTTCCAGATCAGTAATACAAGTGGTTCTAAGGTATCAGGTGTTGATCCACGCTGAAATACCCATATTAATACATAGTGTAGCCCCCATAGGTGGCAATGCAGCCTCTGACTCTGGTATCTAGTTGATCGTACTGATGGAAAATACTGTTTTGGAATACATTATGCCACACCTACTCCACCTGTTCACATATTTCCATAAGAGTTGTTGGCTGATGAGTCACATGAGTCACTTCTCGTCCCATCATATCCCACAAATACTCACTTGGAAACAAGTCTGTAGATTGTGCTGGGCAGGGAAGTTGCTGCACATCTTGCAAAGCAGGTTGTTACGTGTACAGTCTGTGTATGAGCATTATTGTGTTGGAACAACACATCACCTTCGTGGCAAAATAACAGGTCAACATCATTCTGCATATACCGAGTGCTGGTCAGTGTCCCCTCTAGAAACACTGAAGATGAACAAGAGTTGTATCTTATCACACCGCAGACCGTGAGGCTTCGGGGGCACCAGTGCCTCCTGGAGAAGTGCACTCTATGAGACAGTACTCACCATCTCTCCATTGTACACACAAATGACCATCACTTGCATGTAGGCAGAATCTGCTTTCATTGCTGAACACCATGGCACACCATTCCATCTTCCAAGTGATCCTCTGATGGGACCAATCAAGCTGTGCACATTGATGCTGTCGAATGAGCAGAAGATGGGCTAGAGGTGTGTGTGCCCATACTCCCACTGCTAGTAACCAGTACACAACAGTTCATGTTGACATGTCTGGGCTCACAAGCCTTCTTATCTGTGCTATGGTAGCTGTACGATCTGCCACTGCTGTTCTTACAATACAATCCTGGCAGGCATTTGTGCTGCATGGCCATCCAGAGCTTCATCTATGGGTGTCAGAATTTCATGTGATACCAACATTGTTGCACAAGTGATGGAGCATGTCCAACTTCTGTGGGAATTCCCCAAAAATACCATCACACCACTCAGAAGACTCCTTTCAAACTCACACAATTGGCCGAAGGAAGTGTGTGTGTGTGGCCTGCTTGCTCCACATGCTTGCACCACACTTAGCCTTCTGGCTGTGATCAATCCCTATTAAAGGGTAGACAAAAATGGGGCTCTGGCAGATATGCCACTACACTAACTGTTGATGGATGACATTGAAACCATTCTCAGTACATCTGCTACGCTCAGGTGGCTTGTGCCATCACTGGATCAAAACTGAAGTCATTTTTCCAGGTATACAAATTTCTTCTTCTGGTAGTATGTTGTGGAATAATCATAGACAATACTAAGTTGACAAAATTGTATCATGCATGTCATGAATGTCTTATATAATATCAGTGATTTAGCTGTAAAAACTGTATATTATACATATTTTGATTCAGTTGTTAGGTATAGTATAATGTTCTGGTGTTCTAAGAAAACTAATCCACTGGGAGGTTTTAAACTAGAAGAAAAGTTCATCTGAGCCATTGTGGGAACTAAAAATAAACAACATTGCAAACTTTTTTTTTTGAAAAGCTATATCTAATGTCCTTTCCAAGCATGTGTATGTATGAGATTATACACAAATGTTTGAAGACAACTGCTTTTTGTATGAGTACTGGACTAGATACAGAGGAAGTTACATATGAACAAATCTGACAATATATGGACATGAAATTTATAAATAAAATCTGGAAGTAGAAGTGTGACATAAATCTAAAAACTACTGAAAAAGTCCCAGAAAAATATCTGAAAAATAAATGCTGTTATAGTGTTGAAGTTTTTTGAATGATAACCATGTAAAACAACATCTGTCTGAAGAAGCAACAACACATTTATTATACTTGTATCCTTAGATTAACTTTATTAGTCTATATATAATGTTAGATATTACAAGTCACCTACAATTGTTGATTGTATGAAGCATGTTATGTGACAACAAAGTATGGATTGATTTAAAAAAAAAAAAAAAAACCAGTCATTAAAAATTAAACAAATTATGGAATTTAAAACAGGAAAGTTTTGTGCAAAACAAAATGTGATTTCCAGTTTATTATTTGTTTTTGCAAAACATGTTGCCTTATTTAAATTCTTTTAAACCAACGTTCATTCAGTGTAAATTATAATAAATTAAGATAACTATATCGCAAGAAATGCAATTATTAATTGTGTTATCAATCCATGTAAGGGCTGGTGTTAGACCAAAGAGCAGAGCTTTACATATAGGCAGTCGCTAAATTGTCAGTGAGTCAGTCAGTAGTTACTGGTGCATAATGTCAGTAATTGTTGTTGTAGAGTCAATAGCTGTTTCAAAGGATCAGTAAGATGTCAGGTGCCTTGTGGGAAGTAAAGACAATTAATAAATGAAACAATTACAAAGCTTTTATGTCAAAACATTTCATAAGTATAAAACCTTTCCCACATGATGCATATAAAGTTCACAAAAGACCTTGCAAAGATCAGGAGTAATTATGGTCAACAATCATCATAAGCATTGATTCTTCATGTTACATATACAAAAATAATCTTTTGTTTTCATTCCAAAATTATTAACTTATTGCAATAAGCTCATTACATTACTTGAGAAAGTCCAACTACAGCTTAATTTTCATCTGTATTGAGAACAGGAGCATTACATTGGACAGGTTCAATGTACACATGGCGTAAGTAGGAGGTTGTCAAAAAATTTCATTTCAAATTTATGATAAAGACTTATTATTCATAAACAACAATTTTTTCCATGTGAAGTGAATCGAGCTAATAAGATTGACTCAGGTGGGTAGTGTTAAGATCATTAGTAATGTTGATTATCTTGCTCAGTTAGTGTTTAATTTAATGAAATAAAATTTTATTACATATCACCTTCAAAAGTTAAAATATATGTATACATTTGAGACTGAATAAGAACCTTATATTTTTTTTTGCATAGGATCGTATACAACCTGAAATTGGCCCTCAGTTGGATAACTGAGGATGAGATTTGAATCAAATTGGGGAGAAAAAGCTTATGACAAAACTAGACTTAAAGAAAGTATAATTTGTTAGGACATCTCTTGAGGCATCAGGAGTGGTTAATTTGGTGCTCGAGGAATGTGCGGGGGGTAAAATAGTAGAGTGGAAGTTAAAACTGTGTGCCGGACTGAGACTCGAACTCGGGACCTTTGCCTTTCGCGGGTAAGTGCTCTACCAACTGAGCTACCCAAGTACGACTCACACCCCATCCTCACAGCTTTACTTCTGCCAGTACCTTGTCTCCTACCTTCCAAACTTTACAGAAGCTCTCCTGCGAACCTTGCAGAACTAGCACTCCTGAAAGAAACGATATTGCGGAGACATGGCTTAGCCACAGCCTGGGGGATGTTTCTAGAATGAAATTTTCAATCTACAGTGGAGTGTGCGCTGGTATGAAACTTCCTAGCAGATTAAAACTGTGTGCCGGAGTGAGACTCGAACTCGGGGCCTTTGCCTTTCACGGGCAAGTGTTTTCAGGAGAGTTGTTATATGACATGGCTGCTTTCACAGGTGCCCTGGCCTCTCATGGGGTAGGATAAGCCTTTGACAGATCTGGAGCAGGAGGTGCTGGATGGGTGGATTGGGTTGGTCTATCACCTTGGTCTACCACAGGGGTATGACCACTGGGGCAAGGGTTTTTAAGTGGGAGTGGCATAGGGGTGGACTAGGTTTTGTGTCAGTTGGGCAACCAACTAACACTGTAGGAGGAGTGGGTAGGATGTTGGGTAGGATGTCCCTCATTTCAAGGCAAGATGAGGGATAATCAGAGCTTTGATTAACTCTAATAATTACTTGAAATGATGGACACACTACCCGCAATTCTTCCCAACCCTCCTAAAATGGTGTTCTGTAACAATCCCCATGTCACCTTCAGCATGATGAGAATAATCAAGCTTTATCTCTCATCATGTCCTGAAATGAGGGACACGCTACCCTCAGTTCTTCCCACCCCTCCTAAACTGATGTTCCGTTGCAATCCCCATGTCACCTTCAGCATGTGCTGCCCTCCACCGGCTCTGACAGTTGTGCATCACATGGCTAGCCCATGAACTGCCACCCCTCTCTCCTGCAGTCCTAGCTGGCAAACTGCCTGCCTCCCTCTGACCTGTTAACCACCCACCCTAATCCCTCTCCCTGCCTCTCACCTCTCTCTCCCTAAACCCACACACCCGATACCATCCCCACCGTGACACAGCCCACTTGCCAAAATGCAGCAGTGGCACTGTTTGTCCAGCTGGCACCAAGTAAGTGGATAGTTTGGTATATACAAGTGTGTAAGTGTGTGTGTCTTACTCCGAAAGTCAGCAAGTTTTTATTTTTTTTTTTTATTTTTTTTTTAATTTTTATTTCTGTATCTGGCCATTGATAATTCGACACTTCTACTATTTGGTGAGTGGTCTCCTTCAGTCCCAAAGCATTTGAAACTAATTTCTATTATCAACAAAAATTTCCATCAAGGAACAGGGTGGAGCATTTTATTCAACAATGAAGAGTAGATACATAAGGCATTGCTCTTACAGGAAGTGCACAATTTGAGACTTTTAATAAAATAATTGTTACATTGCAGTAACTGAAACAGAATAAAAGAAACAAAATTTATTATTTCAGTACAATTATTCTGGGAAAGAGTCTACCCAGTGAGGTGCAGGAGAAATCCCGAGACATATTCTTCAGAATCCAAACTTGTATCCGACACTTAAACAAATACACACACACACACACACACACACACACACACACACACACACACACACACACACAAACATGTAAAATCAGTATCCATTTGAAGAAAGTGAAGCCAGAGTTACTTGTTGTGATACATAAAAACTAATCGACTACAAAATTATTATGTTTTGTCCCCACCCCCCAACCCCTCTCCCCACGCTTCAAATGTTGGGTATGCTCTTGCATCTGGGTATGTGACAGGATGGTGAGGATGTGATAAGGCTGCCAGTATGTCAGCTACTACTGCAAACAGCCTTCATCAGGATAACTCCATGATGAAGCCTGCATGTAGCACTAGCCAAAACAGTATCACATCATGTTGGGTCATTTTATTGAAATGGACTCTGGCCATTAAAGGCTGCACTTATAAATTTGTTATCCTGTCTTCTTTCATGCTGTGAAACAAATCACTTAAAGGTAAATGAAATGTTTCCCATAGTGTAAAATAATGATATTTCAAGTAAATGTCTTATCAACTCATTGTGGAATTATGCCTGAAGCAAAACAAAACTTGCATTCATCCAAAGTAAGATACAGAAATCAAAAAGTAAACAATGAGAACTTAGAAGTATGAGTTCTTAAGAGAATTTTTGATCTCTATGGCAGAAGACTAGTCACTTTTTCCATTCAAATCCATGTTTCATTGTCAAGAAAGATACAATAGAAAAGCAAAATTACACAGCTTTACATTACATTGTTTTATTATAACAGAGCATTATGAAAAATATATATATTAAAAAATCAGTCTTTGAATATTAAATCTGAAACTTTGTACTAACGTGGATGGAAAAATGCATGTAAATGCAAACAAGCTCTAGACTGACTCAACCCAACAGCATTGAATACTTACATTGGCAAGCTGTCAACTTATAATGTTTATCAAATTGCCATCTATACTACTCTGAGCACAAAATCTGGCTGTCCTGGGTATTTTCAATCAAGAGCTGGTGTTTGTACATATCTCAGGAAATGTATAATGTAGGAAGGTAATCCAGGAAGTAATGACCTATGCTACATTCCCACTGCAGAGAGTGATATCGGGCTTCTATTCAAGGGGTTGAATGTTTTCCTTATCATCCTGTCTTTATGTTAAAAGAGTGTCAATCAAAATAAGTTATTGTGCATTCTGTGTCTGTTTAAAAGTAAACTGAGTGACACAAAGTCCTGCTGACTGTGAAGTCAAGTGTGTTACACAGTTTATGAATACTCAGAAATTCAAATATATATAATTTCATGGGCAACTGAAGGAACTGTATGATGGTAGTAATGAATGAACCAAGTGTGAGAAAGTAGTGTGAAATTATGACAATGAATGAACCAATGTGCATGACACATTCTGATTTATGTGCCTGTCAGCCATCCTAGACAATTTTGTGAACTCAGTGAAGAATAAAAATCACCCAAAGAGTTCTTGGGTGGGAAATGTAGGTTGGAGGTGCTCACCAACAAGGTTGTCAGCACAAAATGTTTAGCAAGTATTGCTGAGGTGACAAATGCAGTCAACAACTAGCTTAAAGGAATGGTGGCAACTGACTACAACACAAGAAATCTAAAGCTCTGAGATAGATGTGAAAAATATTTAAATAGTGGAGCTTATTTTGTAGAGAACTGAAATAAGATTCAATTTTGTAAATGACAAGGTTTTTGATAGTAAAATATGTTTCTCCAATTATAAAGCCAAACAGCCATTACTTTCTGGATTACCCCATTTCAAAAACAGTTATCCATGATCCAACATCAGTTCATTTGATTACTATGAGTAGGTTGTTTATGACAGTTTGTTGTATCTTGTCTCTTAGTCTGTTGAGAATCTTCTTCCTTAATTTCACCTTGACGGTGGGTAGTATCTAGTGGCACTTCACTGTCATTACTGCAGCCTCTTTCAACATCGATGTCTCTGGGTTTACACTCACAGTTTCCAGGATCAGCACCATTCACTGGAGATGCAGATTCATTCGGTTCAAAGCTATGGTTTACTGCAGCGATAGGTTGCTCTCCAGTATTGTCCTTTTGGGTCTCTTTTGCGTAATTTTTTCTGTATTCCACATACATCCAGCTGTAAAAAATAAATTATAGGAAGTTTTCTATTATTCTGTGTGTTCTCTTAACTCTTCTTTACTATACAGATTGCTCCATTCATTCATTCATTGTCATAATGTGAAATGTGATTTATTCATCTCATTATGTACAATTTTCAAATAATTTGATTGATGTACAGAAGACATGTCAAATTTTACAATAAGAACATCTTTTAGTAGAAATACTAAAGTTTACATTATTTTATATACATTTCCTCCACCAGAAAAGTAAAAAGCAATCTTTTCAGTGTTAAATACACATGTTGTCTCATAAGATTCTTTACATTATCAACATCATAACTCAATTTGTAATTAACTTATTGTTGGAGAATAAAAGTAAAGTTTGTCTGATGTGCCAACTCAAAGAGTTTTTTTATGTAGGGTAATGAATAAATGTGTTGCCTGTCCAGGTGACAAGAGCAGCATAAATGAAAAAAAGATGACACCTTCTGCAATTATTTCAGGCATTTCAATTTCGGTTATTGTTTGTGGGGACTTTAACACAGATTTTCTGAAAGAGTCCAGTGAAAAGCTTGACCTTGAAGTATTACTTCATTATTTCAGTTTGACATCAGTTATTGATTTTCCTACTTAGGTGGTACAGGAAAGCAGTAAACTGATACATGTTTTTATAGATCAAGATAAATTTGATCAGATAAAAACTTTTCCTGTTAAGAATGGTCTTTCTGATCATGATGCACAGCTAGGTACAGTATATGACATAGCTCCATACAGTAATGCAAAACAGTCCTCCAAAACAGTGTGCTCAGTTAACAATTTAACAATTGCAAGTTTTAGGAAACACTTGCAACAGTTAGACAGGGATGAAGTATACGGCGAACCTTATGCTAATTTAAACTTCAACCTATTTCATGATACCTTTGTGAGTATGTTTGTAAACAGTTTCCCTAAGAAAACAGTGAAACATAATTGTATGAAACATCTAAAAAGCCATGGCTTACTAAAGGAACTGTATTAAGAAAAGTTATTTATAAAGTCCAGAAGTATGTGCATTATGTCTGAGATTAGCACCTCTGTTAATAAAATTAAAACAATTTGGGATATTGTTAAAAGAGAAACAGGCAAACTGAGAGCACAGGAAGACTGTACGTATATCGACTCAATGAAGAGTTTGTTATCAAAATGTCATAAATAGAGAATATTTTTATTATCATTTTTTAAGTGTTTTAGAGAAAATAGGATCTAGCTATTCATTAGAAAATGCAAGGCTGTATATGGAAGAGGTAATACCTATGCAATTTGATAAAACTGAAATTCAACCCACCTCTCCTATTGAAATCAGAAAAATAATAAATTCACTCAAAAGTAAAACCTTGCCTGGAATTTATGGCAGATAGGTAGGATTCTCTTGATGAATATAAAGATTGTAATATGGCAGATTTGCTGTTTTAACATAGAGAAAGGTACCTCTGGCTGTAGTAGGACCTAAATTTGGAAAAACAATATCTAACATATAGGCATAGACCTATTTCAAGTGCTCTATATTTGTATCAATATCTTAGGATAATGACATAGTGTTATCAACATGTATATGATAATGACATAGTGTCATCAACACAAATACTCCCTGCTTAATATAAATTTGTATAATGTTTTCTTTTTTATTGTGAAATTAACATTTATACGGTAATTGAACTTATTGACAAAACCCATTGTATAAGAAAATACTGAACGGCTAATAAAGATTCTTATTCTTATTCAGCCACATATGTAGCAGCTCACTGAAACAGGGCATTTTGTCAGATAGACTGAAATATGCTATTGTCAAACCACTGCATAAAAAAGGGTATAGGTCTGATGTAACAACTTCTGCCCAATCCCGCTTCTGACAGCTTTATCCAAAATTCTTGAAAAAGTCATGTATTCAAGAGTAGCTTCACATATTTGTAAAAATGAAGGATTAACAAACTGTCAGTTTTGTTTTTTAGCAAGGCTTTCCAACAGAAAATGCTATGTATGCTTTAACTGATCAAATATTAAATTCTCTGAATAACCTAACATCATGCATTGGGATATTTGTGATCTCTCAAAGGGTTTCGACTGTGTGAATCACAAAGTTCTTCTAGATAAGCTTAAATATCACCATCTGAGTAGGACAGTACATAAATGGTTTAATTCATATTCAACTGGAAGAATGCAGAAGCTTGAATTTAACAATACAGATAGTCTGCAGAAATCAGCAGAGCCCCACAGGGTTCAGTCTTGGTTCCCTTATTGTTCTTAATGTATGTTAATGACTTGCCCGTCTGTATTTTGCTGATGACACAAGTATAGTAATCACACCCAACAAACAAGAATTAATTAACTGTGGATATTGTAAATAATATCTTTCAGAAAATTATTAAATGATTCTCTGCAAATGGAATCTCACTAAATTTTGAGAAAACACAGTAAATTCAGTTATGTACAGTAAATTGCATAACACCATTGATAAATGTAGACTTTGAACACAAGTCTGTTGCTAAGGCAGAATATTCAAAATTTCTGAGTGTGTGTGTGTTGATGAGAAATAGAATTGGAAGAAACATGTTGATGATCTACTGAAATGGTTGGGTTCACCTACTTATGCTATTAGGGTTATTGCAAATTTTGGTGATAAACATATCAGTAATTTAGCCTAGTATACCTATTTTCATTCTCTGCTTTCATATGGCATCATATTTTGGGGTAACTCATCCTTAAGAGAAAAAGTATTCATTACACAAAAGTGTGGAATCAGAATAATAGCTGGAGCCCACCCAAGATCACTTTGTGGACATTTATTTAAGGAACCTGGGATGTTCACAGTACCTTCACTATACATATATCCACTTATGAAATTTGTTATTAATAACCCATTCCAATTCAAAAATAATAGCTAATTGCATAGCTACAATGCTAGAAGAAAGAATGATCTTAACTGTTCTGGGTTAAATCTGCCTTTGGCACAGAAAGGAGTGAATTATGCTGCCAAAGAAATCTGATCATTTGTCAAATAATATTAAAAGTCTGACAGATAGCCAACCAACATTGAAAAACAAATTAAAAGAATTTCTGAATGACAGCTTCTTCTCCACAATAGATGAATGTTTAGGTGTGAAGCAGTAACTGAAAAAAAAAAAAAAAAAAAAAAAAAAAAAAAAAAAAAAAAAAAAAAAAAAAAAAAAAAGTGTAATGAAAACTTATGTTAAATTGACACATTCCACATCATTATGAAATGTTATATTCATGATCTATGGAACAAGTATAAATGTAACGTAATGTAATTAGAACAGATGTGTCATCAGAAAATAAAACTGAATGAACATCAATATCAAGCAGAAGGTCTTTGATGTGGAAAAGGAATAAATGGGGATGCAGTATTAAATCTTGCAGGACTTTTTAGAAACTTATTTTCCAGTTAGAGGGATAATTGCGTGAATTTGAACCTACAATTAATCTTTGTTTCTTGTCTTTCAAGTAAGAATTGAAGCAATGTAAAACAGTGTCCCTGACTCCATATATCTGTAATATGTGGAGAGGTAAGTAATGGTTCACTGAACTGAGTGATTTTATCAGATCACAGAATATTCCTGTGACCTTTTCACCCTTATTAAATGTGGAGCACAGTTTTTGAGTAAGTTCATTCATTATGACATTTACAGCACTTTTTCCTTGTATGAGAAGTACACTAGAAGTACCAGACTTCACTAAACCCCTTTAAGTACCACGTGGGCCTTTTTTTACACACAGTAGGAAACTGCTGTGTTAATTTGATTTGATTTATTGAGCACCCGTTTTATCATGTACAATGATATGGGATTTGTCATGTGTTACATACAGAAAAAATATGAATAACAACATATTATGTAAAAAATATCAGTGAACAAATCTGAATTAAATATATAGGCAAAAATAATTATAGCTTACATGATATAAATTTGTAACAATATAGGACACAAATAAGTTATATATATTCTGTGTATAATGGACAGCACAAGAAACAATGATTATAGCACTCTATATTGACAAATTAATTAATTTTTGTGTGTACATAAAAGAGTCTACCCCATGACACAAGTTTGTATATGAGTGAATTATAAGATAGGTGAAGGCACGCTATCTTTCTGAAGAATTCATGTATTCACTAACACTGTAAAAACTATTACCAATTAACATTCTTTTGAGTTCACTTTTAAAACTGCTCAGCTTCCGAAGCCTTTTAATTTTTAAGGGAAGAGCACTATAGCAAATTTTTGGGTGGTATATTGCACTCTTATCGAATTGGGCTTTCTTATGCACTTCTCTGTGAAAGTCATTACTCTGTCTTGTTGTATAGTCATGGAACTCACTGTTTAACAAAGAAAACCGGGGGTGAGACTTCAGAAAGCATATACTTTCATAGATGTAATTGAATGGGAGAGTCATGATTTTATATTCCTTGAAAAATTCCCTACATGGATCACTAGGTGCAGCTCCTTTTATGATCCTTATCGCTCGTTTTTGAATAATAAAAAGAGCATTTTGCCTGACTTGAATTGCCCCAAAATATGACACCATATCGCAAAAGACTATGCATAAATGCGTAATATGTACACAATACTGTTTGATCACTGCAGCAATTTTTGAGCATTCTAAATACATAGCAACATTTACTTAATTTTTTATTGAGTACATCTATATGTTTGTCCCACTTTAGATGCTATCTAACCAAATTCCTATGAATTTTGTATTTGGCATTTGTAGTATATTCTATTGGCCTAGTTTCACAGTTATATTGGGCTTCACATTATTTGACACATGTCTGTAATTCATCCATAATGTTTTTTTCTCATTCACAAATAAACTGTTGTCCCTGAACCATTTACTTGCTTCAACTGTTGTTGCTTCAATTTTCCTGTTAAGGTCAGTCTCATTCTGAGCTTTAATAAAGAGACTTGTACCATCAGCAAAAAGTACACAATCAGCTTGTGTTAAATAGATTGGCAAGTCATGTATAAAGATCAAGAACAACAGGGGTCCCAACAACGAACCTTGGGGCACCCCATAACTAACTTCCTTATAACCAGAAAAGTATGACTTTCCATCATGAACTATTTCTACTTTCTGGCATCTGCCAGATAAGTATGACTTAGTAGATAGTGTCGGAAGTTCCATGCGGCTTTTCGCGGATGATGCTGTAGTATACAGAGAAGTTGCTGCATTAGAAAATTGTAGCGAAATACAGGAAGATCTGCAGCGGATAGGCACTTGGTGCAGGGAGTGGCAACTGACCCTTAACATAGACAAATGTAATGTATTGCGAATACATAGAAAGAAGGATCCTTTATTGTATGATTATATGATAGCGGAACAAACACTGGTAGCAGTTACTTCTGTAAAATATCTGGGAGTATGCGTACGGAACGATTTGAAGTGGAATGATCATATAAAACTAATTGTTGGTAAGGCGGGTACCAGGTTGAGATTCATTGGGAGAGTGCTTAGAAAATGTAGTCCATCAACAAAGGAGGTGGCTTACAAAACACTCGTTCGACCTATACTTGAGTATTGCTCATCAGTGTGGGATCCGTACCAGGTCGGGGTGACGGAGGAGATAGAGAAGATCCAAAGAAGAGCGGCACGTTTCGTCACTGGGTTATTTGGTAACCGTGATAGCGTTACGGAGATGTTTAATAAACTCAAGTGGCAGACTCTGCAAGAGAGGCGCTCTGCATCGCGGTGTAGCTTGCTCGCCAGGTTTCGAGAGGGTGCGTTTCTGGATGAGGTATCGAATATATTGCTTCCCTCTACTTATACTTCCCGAGGAGATCACGAATGTAAAATTAGAGAGGTTAGAGCGCGCACGGAGGCTTTCAGACAGTCGTTCTTCCCGCGAACCATACGCGACTGGAACAGGAAAGGGAGGTAATGACAGTGGCACGTAAAGTGCCCTCCGCCACACACCGTTGGGTGGCTTGCAGAGTATCAATGTAGATGTAGATGTAGATGTAAACCATGCATGAACAATGCCACGGACTCCATAGCAACTAAGTTTTTCGAGCAGTAGTTTATGATTAATAACCTCAAAGGCCTTTGATAAATCTAAAAAGACCCCACAATTTACTTCATTATTGTCAATGGAATTTAGGACAAGTTTTAGAGAGTTGTATATAGCTGTTTCAGTTGATCTATTCTTTCGAAAGCCATTTTGTTCATTGACCAATATTCCATTTTTTTTTTTTAGGAAAGTAGAGTCTCCATACATTACTCTTTCTATAATTTTTGAAAAACAAGATAACATTGATAAAGGCCTGTAGTTTTTTGCATCATAACAATACCCATTTTTGTATAATGGTTTTATAATTGATTGTTTCAGCTTTCTAGGGAAAGTGTCAATACTGAAAGATGCATTAATTATATCTACAAGAAGAGGAGTAATATATCTGCTGTGTTTAATGATTTTGTCTGGAATGCCATCGGTGCCACAGGATAATTTATTTTTTAGTTTGCTGATAGCATTCTCTACCTCATGTACTGTTACAAGATGCAAAAACATAGTTTTGGGATTCAATGTGATGTTATGACTGATGTCTGTACTACTTTGGGTTTGTATGAGGTTTTGAACTACACTTGTATAATGACAGTTGAATATATTGGCAATGTGTAATGGATCATTTATAGTTTTGTCCTCAGTTTTAATGGTATCTGGGTGGAGTTTTGGGTGGAGTTTTGGGTGTCATCATGTTAACAATACTTTCAGGAAGACTCCAAAGTGTAACCAAAGAATAATGCATTCTCTAAAATTAATAGTACTTTGTCAAAAATAAAGCCTCAGAAGTACACTTTTTTATTTTTTATCTTATTTATTTTTAATTTATTTTGATTTTATTTTTTACAGAAGAAACTCCTCAGGCTTTCATCAAACATAATTTAAGCAAGTTAGTAAAACAATGTTACATGGTTTTTCTTTATAAGCAGATTGAAACAGATGCAGAACATACTGTTTATACGAGTACTAATAGTATTTTTACTTTTACAGACAAATAAAGTAAGTACTGAGTATTTGTTAAGGATTCTAAAATGCAGCATGTGACTAAATTACTCCGTTTGTTTTCTTCCTTTTTGCAATCAAGGAACAAAAACATAAGAACAAACAATTTAACTCTCGAATCATAAATATTTGGAAATATTTATGAACAAAGGAGGGGACAGGATTTTCTTAGCTGGGATGGGCTCACAGTTCAGACATTTGACAAGAGTTTTGGCTTGGAAGCTTTTCCCCACGTGCTAGTTGCACATGAACCATGTGTGACTTTTTTTCTTCTTTTGTTCTTTGCAAGAAATCTGAATTTGACAAAGCCTTCTATTTTCAGGTTGGCCAGCACCGGTACTGAGTGCCTGCAAGGAGAGATTTGCCCCTCTCTGCTGTTTGCAGGTGCCAGCAATCTGCTACTCTGAGGATAAAGTCTCACTGTGAAATCCTCTTAGAGGTAACTTAAAAATTGTGTGATCATTGACCCAAGCAAGGCATAAAGCTTTGTGTCATGCACTCATCAAGGGTACTCAAGTGGGCCTTCAGCTCTGAAAGCCAATATCGATGATGTTTCATTGCTTAGTTCACAAGCTGACACTTGTTGATGGCCCAGCATTGAAATCTGCAGCAACTTGTGGAAGGGTTGCACTTCTGTCACATTGAACAATTCTCTTCGGTTGTCATTGATCCCATTCATGCAGGATGTTTTTCCAGCCACAGCGATGTCAGAGATTTGATGTTTTACTAGATTCCTGATATTCATGGTACACTCGTGAAATGGTCGTATGGAAAAATCCCACTTCATCACTACCTCAGAGATGCTGTGTCCCATTGCTCATAACTATAACAGCAAGTTCAAACTCACTTAAATCTTGATAACCTGCCATGGTAACAGCAGTAACCAATCTAAGAACACACCAGACACTTGTTGTCCTATATAGGCATTGCTGACCACAGCGCCATATTCTGCCTGTTGTTTACATAGCTATGTATTTGAATATGCATGCCTATACCAGTTTCTTTGGCACTTCAGTGTATATTATAAAACTTCATGGTTTCTTGACATTTCTTCTCAGTATTCTCATTGACCTGACACCCACCATGCATATTACTCAGAACAAGAACTTTTTTTCTTTTTCCCTTGGTACATAAGAGAAGATTGTTGCCTGACTTGTACAAGTGCGTTGCGCAGAATGCGTCATCTCCACTTCGCGCCACAGCAGAGATCTCAGTGAATGATCTCTGAAGAGTGTCAGCTGAACTTGTCCCTTTTTGTTTCAGCGCATTTATCATTTTCACAGAGATGAAGAAGTTGTCAGTCGTGATGTTATGGCCACATTAGAGGAATGGATGTGCCAACTTTATAGTGACATGGTGACCAAGACCCTTGCTTGGATCACAAGTTTCATGTTGACTACAGTAAGACGAATCCATTCAGAAAGTAGCACTCATCAGCATCACACAAAAGACGGTATTTTATCCTATGCTTATCACGTTTACTCAGCATGTACTGCAAAAATGAGCAACTGCACAGCTATGATGAGATAGATTCCATATTTCTGAAGCAAGGCAAAATTGATGAGTTTGCTTGTCTCCTTGATAACACAGAATCAAATCTAAGATGACTGCATGTCACCAGTCTGTAGGGAACCGAAAACTGCGCTGATATAAAGCACCATCCAATCTCCAAATTTTTCATATTTCAGGTTATTTTGTCCTAAACTGTTATAATTCAGTCCGACATATCATGAGGCTGAAAACTGGGTTTATTGCTATCAAATTGCGTTATACTGCATATGGGTAAAAAATTACTCATATGATATTTAATGTATAGCAGGTAAATTTTTCATACTTCTAAGTGGGCTAGGAGGATGAAATTTTGGTGAGTTTTATAATGCCATAAAAATTAAAAGTCATAGGACCATTTGGTCTTGTGATGATTATGGAGGAGGGTAGTGCCCTCGACAACCCTCATGGGTAAGAAATGGCCTATGTGGCACCCCTATGGTTAAAAATTTGTCATTTATAATAAGAAGCAGATATAAAAAGATCATCATATTGTGAACAGCTGAATTAACAGCACTTATGAATAATAAATCGTGAAAGTAACAGGCATCAGTATGTAAACGTTATTCAAATTGTGCTTTTAAAGAACTACAAAATAGTAAATATTGTTAGGGTTCTTGGCAATTGCATCATATTTTGTAACTGGACTTTATAATAGAGCAACTGTCCACCACTTTCAAACAAAAATATTTGTAACTAACTTCAGGAGAACACTAACTGTGAAGAAAGACCTCTATGTACAGCACATTTCACCATGATTATCAACTCTTCTGGCATTTTATTGTATCATTAGTCAGTATCATTGCCTGTAGATGATTGTATGCTCTGATGAAATACTGAGAAGCTTCAACAAGACTGTCCAATGAATTTGTAGTGACAGTTGAAAATTTGTTTCAGAGTGGCCTCAAAATCAGATTTTCTGCTTCTTATAAGCAGTTGCCTTAACCATTAGGCAATCTTAACATGCCTAGAGGCCTGACTCAAAACTTCATTGTCACTGATGCTTCCAGTTATGATCTGCAAACACTGCTTCCAGAGGTTCTGCCATGAGGTTTCTGGAGGGCCATATTTGCAAGAAGGTATATACATGAACTGAATTAAATGCTCTGAAATGCAATTAATCGCTTGATGGGTCATAACTACTGAAGATGTTATAAACTGATTACATCCTCAGAGAAGTCTGTGTTTCCTATGTCATAGTTCAATACCAACTATGAAAGAAATATCTGTGGATAGCTGTCAGAGCTGTAGAAGCTACTGCATTTGATATTCTGGAGAGGTTTGGTATACATGCAATCTA
Organism: Schistocerca americana; assembly: GCF_021461395.2. Lineage (NCBI taxonomy): Eukaryota > Metazoa > Arthropoda > Insecta > Orthoptera > Acrididae > Schistocerca > Schistocerca americana. Next base: position 177,657,659 of record NC_060120.1, read on the forward strand.
ATGATCAGTAATTGCACATTACCACACATTCTCATTGTTTCCTAATTGGGTCAAGTGTCACAACAGCAATTATGGTGACCTCAGCTGTGTAGGATGGAATTAATTGGTACTATGCCTTGAAAAAGAAGACAAAATATTGATAACGTATGATAGAACTAATAATAATGACAAGCTTAGTATACAGAAAAGAAACTACATTTCACATTCATGATTTATTTATTTAACAAATAGGCTGGCTATATTTTAGTTTTAATCTGCAATGAATCTGCTTGTACACTTAAAAAATGCATTTTAAATTACAATCACCACAAAAATCATTATCTCTTGTTTACATTTTCTTAAGTCCACTGCTTTTTTCCCCTCATTGTTACCCGATGATGAAGTATAACATATCACAGTTGCTTTTTTATCCTAATCTGTGTGGGTAGAAACACAGTGCGTCATTTCTTCCACTGTTTATAATGACGAAACCAGTGGAACAAAACAGGCAGTTCCAGTGCTGAGTGATAGTGGAGATCATGAGGTGAATTAATAACTAACACAAGTCCAGAGAGTAGCTTACACCATAATCCAGGAAAAATTCAACTCACCAAACATTATCAGGCAAGGTCAAAATATTCTGTTATCCAATGGCATGTACATAAGGCTTCGGTGACTAATGACAGACTGGCTGCAGTACTGGGCTGCAGTATATTGGTAAACGCTCATCAGAGGGCAGCGCCACCTCACATGCTTGCCATGGTGGCCCTGCCTCATGCAGGTGTGAGCCATGGCTGTCATCTGCAACCTGAGTATCTCTGACATGTTTCTCTGTCAACATTTGGGCTGGATAAGGAACCCAAATCACTGATGGATACTAAAATTTCCCATACATTTTTGGCAACTTTTTGACGCTTATGAATTCACTTAATGTGTATTTTGATTCTTTTCCTCTTCTGCTTACTTTTATAAACTTCACACAAAAAATATATCACAGTTTCATGTGGTCACACACTCAGAAAAGTGTTTATGTTTATTCCTTTGCTTTCAGTAAAGGTTGTGAATACTGCCAACCTCATGAATAATTTTTTTAAAATTTTTTTCTTATGTGTGCGTGTGTGTGTGTGTGTGTAAATTAGGGAAAATGCATTTGATGTCCAGTAGAGATATGATTAGAGTAGGGGCGGTGAAATTCTGAGGAAGGGGGTGGGGATCGTAAGGACAAAACTGGGAGGTGATGGTAGTGGAGCAGGAACTGAATGCGGGTGGGGGAATGGTAGTTTCTGAGTGAATCATTTGGAGACGTGATCATATATCTATATTTAATTTATATAACTAAATCTAGTCACAATTTAAGGTTGCCTATCTGATGGTTTCCAGGGGCTATACAAATTTTATTTCTAGTACCTCATGTAATTGTTAACTGAAATCAACAATTTAAAATGCTATAATAATATGCTCATTAAGAGGTGTAATCTTACATTAAAGATGTAAAACATTAAGTCAAGTATTTAAAAAAGTTAAAACTGTATTTGTCTTGAGGCAGCATAACTTACAGTGTGCTAATGAACCAGACTATATTAATCCAGTATTTGAGAATGAGAGCACTTAATGACTTCCAACAAACATTATACATCATTTAAAAATCTTATCTTGCTAACCCCCCCCCCCCCCCCTCCCCCCCCCCCCCCCCTCCAAAAAAATAAGGAAAAGAATATTTTCTTGCATACTACATTTTCACTGTTCATGCAGTAAAACTTCAACATCATGCATAACTTCCAATTTTATTACTTCTTTGCTACTAATTTCTGTTTACAACAAATTTGTAGACAGTATATACATATATCACTGAATGTATGGGATGACTTCAAAAAAGTTGCGCATTGTTATGGCAGGCCAAGTAACTTTTATTGAATGCTGCATTTACACTTCAAAGTGACACAGATACATGACACTATTTTTCAACACAGTCACCAAGTCTCTGTGAACAATGGTCTGAATGTTCTACCAGTGATTCAACCCTTTTATGCTATAAATCCACTCCTTGGCCATCAACCCATTCAAGAACACTATGTGAATGTTCTTATTATTGGAAAATCTCTTTCCCCCAAGTTGTTCTTTCAGCTTGCAGAAAAGATAGAAATCATATAGTGCAAGATCTAGGCTGTATGGCAGATGCTTCTAAACCTCCCATCAAAGACATTGAAGCAAAGCTTATGTTGTGCACCCCTTGTGAAGTGTAGCACTGTCATACATGAGAGAAATGCTTTTGCTTAATTTATGACACCACTTGTTCTTTATGGTGTTGCCTTTGTGTGCAGGTGACAGTGTTGTTTTATGGTGTTGTCTTTGTGTGCTGGTGACAGTGATCACAGAAACCCAACCTGAGCACAATTTCTGATACTGCGGATGATCTTGGATGATGGAATGAGCACTGCCTATTTAGATGCACATTGGCTGAGCAATGTTTGCTCTAGGCACTCTGTGATTCCCATGAATCAGTTACTTGATTGCCTACACATCTTCACCTGTGGTTGATGTAGATGGCTTCCCTTCCCAGTCACCATCACCAAAGTCTGTGCAGCCTTGATCAAACTGATGGTAGAATTTCACTATGGCTGGGTGTAACAGTGCATTTGGTCCATAGATTGCCAGATTTTCATTGGGAATGTGTGTGCAATTTGGACATTTGCCCAAGATAATCATTCTCTCCCACATACTTAAACTAAGGAGTATGTTTCCAGTTGCCACACCACTTCAGTTACATACTGTGATGCAGCTGTTATCTGTACATACCTGCAAAATTATATCTTTGTGTGATGCTTAGTTCAGGGAATGTGACATAATAAATTCCGAAAAACTGTTTTTTTAAAGGTAGAGCAAAATTTCTCAGACTGTACTCAATCAGTGTTTGAGAATGAGAGCACTTTCTGATTTTCAATAAATTTAAAAAATAATTTAAAATCTTTTCTAAATTTTTGACTGCTGCAGCCGTACAAAAGTTTTGATTTTGAATTTTTCATTAGTCTGGGGGTAAATAATCTGAGAGTATAAAACCAAGATAATTAGGGTTTACCTCATCAGTCATGAATGTTTTACATGCTGAAAGTCAAATATTTCACATATCAACTAATTTGTAAAGTAATCAGATGTTTGAAGCTGCTTTATTAATGGAAGTTCAATGCTTTGAAGAATTGAGGGTGGGTGTGTACTATTGGAATATTAATTTAAATAGCATGTCATTATCCAGATTGGTATGATCATTTATAAATTGTTTTATTTCATATTACAGTTTTATGAATGTGATAGTTTTCTTGTTGGGTGAGGAGGTGTTTTGAGTTGTTTATCCTTACAATTTCCATGTCAGTGTTTTGGTGGAAATTTTATGTGAGCGTTGGTGTAAGTGTTCAACAAAAGTGGAATGATTTGTCCTGTATGTCCATGTTCCATACTCTTTGTATAGGTCTAACCAGGAGAACATTTGGCATCTGATACAGGGTGATTATTTATAAAGTTAAACTTTCAAAACACTGTATAAATAACATCATTGGTCAGAATGACGTCAAATTGCAATGGAATATTATCAGAGAAGGGTGGAAATGTATGGCAGAAAAAAAAGTGTGAAAATTGATCAATAGATGGTGCTGTATGTGTCAGAATACGGCTTTTCCTCCTTTCGCGTCTGTGATGTTCACTATGACTGTCTCAATGCAGGATCATACTCTGCCTGTAAAGCTGTGTTACAGGAATGATGACTGTGCACACACTGATCTGCAGAAGTTACAGACATTGAAGGGTTTGAAAAACTGTGTTGGTCTGATTACTACCGTTGGATCTGGAGAAAATGATTTGGAAATTCGAAAAGATGGGTTCTTTTGGTGTGAAACCTGGTAGAGGGAGGAAACAAACTGATTCGATGTTAGTAGATGCAGTGGCCACAGCATGTGTATAGCGCTGCAGAACTTTTTAACAAACATTTTATAACTGCTACTGAAAAGATGGGGCTGTCAGGTTCTGTAGATGCTGCCATGGGATACCTCAGACCAGACATTTCAAGTAACTTCCATAATATGAATTTGACCCTCAGTACCCCAGCAGAAGTAATGTCCATCACAAAATCTTTAAAATCAAAAACATCTAGTGGGTACAATGAAATATCAACAAAGGTAATTAAGGGATGTGATTCTGAGTTAAGTAACATATTAAGCTATCTGTGTAACCAGTCATTTATGAGTGGAATATTTGCTGAATGGTTGAAATATGCTGAAGTTAAGCCACTGTTTAAGAAGGGAGATAAAGAAATAGCATCAAATTTCCGTCCAGTTTCACTTTTACCAGCATTCTCAAAAAGTTTAGAAAAGGTAATGTACAATCGGGTTTATAACCATCTTATCACAAATAAAATACTGTCAAAGTCACAGTTTGGGTTTCTAAAGGGTTCTGATATTGAGAAGGCTATCTACACTTACAGTGAAAATGTACTTAATTCATTAGACAAAAATTGTAGGCACTGGTATATTTTATGATGTGTTGAAGGTATTTGACTGTGTAAACCACAATATCCTTTTAAGTATTTGATCGGAGGCTTTCCCAGCGTATGTGTTGTTTCCAGAGTTCTTGGGTGTCCAGCCGGGTGCGATCGTTGAAGTCCCATGATATTTCGGTGAATAACCTTTCTGCCATCATCAGGCGGTTCTGGTGGAATGGTCTGTCTGCTCATTGTCAGTGTTATTTATGTCCGTCAGTCGGGCTTCGATTCCCTGTGCCGATGGTCCGATTGCATGGAAACCCTTACTTAGCTCCATCAAGGAGTCACGCCTCAAGTGAACACAAGATCTTTCGACGATGACTGCATGAAACACACAAATTCCCAAGCCAGTATCTTGCGATTTAATGTTCAGAATTTATGAACCTCTGCTAACTTACACTTAAGATTGTTGTTTTTGGGTTCCTTTTCCAAGGAAAGACTTAGCAAATAGTTGATTGAGGGGAGGAGGAAGAGGTGAGCATGCGTGATCTCACCTGCGCGCGCGCGCGCGCGCGCACGTGCACACACACACACACACACACACACACACACACACACACACACACACATATTCAGACAGATACGATTTCAGTGGATAAGTGGTCAAAAATTATTTTTATGGCTGAATACCTCCTTTACCTCTGTGTCATACTTAGGCTGGATGACAATAAAAATAGAGAGATACAAATAAATGAAGCCTCTGTGTTACACTAAGGCTGGATGACTTTTAATATAAATGGAGAAACGTAAATGAGGTTTAGTAACTAAAGTAAAAGAGGGGAACTGAGTTGAACTGTCTTCTGATTGGATTTTTCTTTTTATCAAGTTAATAATAATTCTGTGTTACACTCTTATTTAATATGTTTACTTAGCAACGCATGCAAACTGTACTTACATGAACATCAGAAGAGCAGGAGCTGTCAGAACAGCACTTGTCAGGAAGAATGCTGAGGGAAAGCTGCTGAAGGTGTGTTGGTACACTAAATTGTATAGCGGTATAATTGCAAGGGGCACAACAGCTTCTGACAGACTATATAGAGCACTGAGCTTCCCTGAAATAAACAAAAGTAAATGCAGTTATGTGACTATGGAATCAACCATGAAAATTTGTTCTAAACTGCTACTCATTCATTCATTCACCCACTCACTATACCTTAGATTCCATTGTGAAGGAGAACATTTTGGGATGAGGAATGAATCAAAGTATACACTAACAAAGAAAAGGAGCTGTTAGAAACTGAGTTAATAATTATCTATCATGAAACATTTATAAATTCTTTGGGTTTCCTCCAGATGTAGATACCAGGAGGAAAACTATTTCTGTGAAAAAGTTATATTAAACAGTTGCATTTTGTCTGTCATTGCAATCTTCATACATGCACTTATACAAACACAGTGATGTTTTCATAGAATAACAATTGCCTACATGCTGAAGGAATATGAGCAGTTTTGAAAGAGCACTGGTGCCTGCCATTAAGTTATCAGGATTATTAGTAATAATAACACAATAAATCAATTTGAACCCAATACATTAAAGTTAATGCAGAAAAGGATTAACTCATGCATGCACAATATTTCATTTGTTTCATCATCAGATAAAGCTCTATAATATCTGTGTTTGTGAATGCTGGACATACACTCACATGGAGAAAAATAAGAACATGTAATGCACCCATATAATTATTTTGCTGGCCCAGGTGTTGTGGTGTGGGCAGGTACAATGTTACATAGATGTATTGACCTTCAAATCTTTGAACACAGTACACTCACCAGTAAGTGTTATTGTGACATGGTACTCCTTCCCCAGGGTGCCTTTTCAAGAGTGCATGCAACTGACTTCATTTTTATGGATGACAATGAGTGACCACATCAAACAGACTATGTGCAGGAGCTATGGGAATGAGAGGATATTTGGTGAGTGGACTGGTCTGCCCGTTCTCCTGACTTAAGTCTCAATGCACTAAGGAGATATATGGCACCAAATCGACATATACCAATGACCAACCAGCCGTAGTCAACTTTGCTGGTGGAGAAATGGAATGCCGTACTGAAGAACTCCTTATCAATCTTGTGGCCAGCTTGGGGGGGAGGGGGGGCAGGGGGGGGGGGGGGGGGGGAAGGTGGTGGTGGGGGGAGGTCTGTGGTAATCATACACTCCATAAGGAACCATATGCCAGCATTTGAAATGTCCAGGGGACCATCATGAATCATGATGACTTCAGTGTAATTATTTTCTTTGCGTCACAGTCATTTCTGTTCATTACATTGCATATTTCTTTGTTACCTTTGAATTATACTGTAGCAATTCTGTCTATGTAACATCCAAGTTTCATTACATTTGTCCTTAAGTTTTGTGTAGGAGTGTATTTGCAAGTAAGAGTTTCTCAGGATTCAAAATTTGGAATCCATCAGGCCCTCTCTACTGAATATGTAGCTACCATTTTATTTACCTTGCACTATGATATGTGAATGGCTAAAATTACACCAACTGTAATTATTTTACCAGTCTGTATAGCTGACAACATTCTTTAGCAGAAATTTAAGTTCATGACTTACAAAGTACTTTGAATATGTGGTTCACTTTGTAGTGTAACTAACGAAAATACAGAATTTTGTTAAAGCATAATTGTTCATTATGTAAACAGTTGTTACTAAATAGTTTTAAATGTTAAGATGGGAGAGTGTATTTTGCATTGATCAATTAGGATTGATGCCTGGAACTAACATGATTGTAGGCAAACAAAATATTTATTTAATTCCAATTAAAAATTGCATGATGCAATATTAATTGTTAAAAATTCTCATCATGTTATATTTAACACTCAAAGCCCTTTATTTCATGAAACAATTTAATTAAAACATATCTTGTATGTATATATGTACGTACGTATGTACCAAACCGGGGACCTAGAAACAACGGAGAGGCTTCACCCGCATTAGCCCTCAGTGGTTCACAACCCTACAATAGGCCACAGCAGCCCACCCACCCCATTGCCGCCCCACACCAAACCCAGGGTTATTGTGTGGTTTGGTCCTCAATGGACCGCTCCAGGAAAGTCTCATACCAGACGAGTGTAACTCCAAATGTTTGCATGGTAGAATAATTATGGTGTATGTGTATGTGGAAATGGCATTTGCACAGCACTTGCCAACACAGTGTAACAGCACATTAGATCGCATGGCTAGCCGGGCGGGCAAAATTATATATGCTCTCCACTGACCTTGATGTCAAATGTAAAATATTTGCATTGATTTTTTTCCACTAAAATTTACATATGACACAAATTCTAATAATACCTAAGAGTGCTTGCATTGTTGAAAGTTTTATAAGTGACAGAAACTACAACCACATGGTAGTAATAAGAGAGCGCAATTGTGAGTTGTAAAAATGACAGTTGGCCGTTTACACTTATGTAATGGAAAACTGAAGAAGTGAGAAATAAATGATGAATGTTGAAGAAAGAATATTGATTGTAGAAAAACCATTTGTTATGTCCTAAGAATGTAACATATTCCCAAGAAAGCCACCCAAGTACTGTATGCATCGCATATGCAGCAAATGATAATAACTTGTTAAATTGAACTACAATGATCAACACCACCAACTGAACAAGTATATTTTTTCAACAAAATGTTTTCTGTTTTTTTAAAAAAAATCATCTAATTACTTGCAAGTACTAATAGCCAATGTAGAGTACAATGAAAAATACAAAAACTGAATTATATATTGGAACATACTGAGAGTAGGAACATTGCAGCTTCATATTTAACAGATGCGAAGCAAAGGGTCATTTTAGATACCTTATGCACTTTCAAGATAAATCATGTGGTGAGTGTGGTCAAAGTACTACTGATGTTTCTCAGTGTTCAATATTGAGATTAATCCAGTTTTTGCTGCATTCAAACAACTATCCATCTTACACTGACAAAGGTGAAATAATGTTTTTTGCCGATGTTGCAACCATCAAAATCAAACCCAATAGGGATATAACAACAGAGAAAATAATAAACGAAATATCCAGAAAAAAATGTTGACTGTTTCTCTGTAAGCGGACTGGTACAAAATTTAGGAGGGGTTGGGGAGAAGGGTATTGAAAATATAACAGTAGAGTATTTTTGAATAGAATTGTATTGTTGAAAGAGTCAAAAATATTACTGAGGCTCAAAAGCATAGCATTTAGAGCTATTTTGGATTAAAATGCAGATAATGAGAAGGAAACAGTGTTTTTAACTGCTTGCAGTACTCTACCACTTTTGAGAGGATACATGTTAGGGAAATGAGATGGGGATTATGTGGACTTGATTTGTCACATTATTTACATAGCGGTATTATGAGCATTATTTTTAAGCATGACAGGAAACAGCTACTTATAACAAGCTAAATTCAAAGCTGTTATTGAAAATTAGGAACACCACACATTGTCTCTTGTTGTTGAGCTGCTTAATTTTGAAATATCAAACAATGGAGGGTCCAGGATGGAAAAAGTCAGGCCACAGTGCCTAGAGACAGTACTCATGTGTGTATAGCAGGCTTTCTGCATGTGACTCAAATTTTTCATAAAAAAAATTACACATACACACACACACACACACACACACACACACACACACACACACACACAGCTCATATGTCTTTCTTGTTTCAGGTAATGTTGTTTCAAATTGATTATTGATTATGGCCTGGTCTTTGACTTAGCTACAGCTCTCTTTTCTGTTACAGGATATAGGCACTTTGAAGTGTCATCAGGATATACTTAAGAAAGACTATACCTAAAAAAGCATACAACTCAGGAAGCAGCACCTATTTTTTTTTTTTAAAGAAAGGTTGAGGTTTTCCTGTTAGTTTATCAGTCTACTTTAGATGAAGTACCACAAACAGTATTGTGCAGTGCAGGATTACAGTTTCTTGGAGTTACATCTTTTCTGTTAATGTTTACTTTGGCTAGTTGTATCTGCTTTGTAAATATCTTCACATTGTCCTCTGTGTAACCTCTCAGTAAATATTATTACCATTTATTACCAGGTCTTCGTCATTCACCAGCCATGGCTGGCTACAATCAAGTGATTTACAATATAATGAATTACAGAATAACATCTAAACTTTATACAGGTAATGTATTTAGGCTATGTCATATTCACTGTGTCCATTCGCTTTCATCACAGTCAAAGAATTCTTGGACCAAGTGTAATGGGCATTGTTTTAGGGCTTCAGCAATTTGTCAATTTGTTTCTTGAAGTTGTCCAGTGACAGGGTCTGCAATTCAACAGGTCGTTTGTTGAACATCCTCACAATGATCACCGGAAAACTGTCTCTTGTTTTGGACAGTCGGCAGGTTGGCAGATTTATGTCTTCTTTGCTGCAGGTATTATGTTTATGGATGTTATGCCTCTTGCAGTAGGTGTCTAGGTTTTCCCTTAAGTGGATAAGGCATAATAATACATAGTGGCTATAAACAGTCATTACCCCAATGTTCTGAATAACGGTTTGCAGTGTTCCTGGCTGCTGCTCAATGTAATAATTCTTATTGCCTTCTTTTGCAGTAGCAGCATATCCTTGCAGCCTGCCGAATGGCCCCATAGCTGTAATCCATACAAAATGTGGCTATGGAACAAAGCATAGCAGAAAGTTATTGTAAACTGGTCTGTAATCACTTTTTTAAATCTTTGTAGGAGGTATATTACACAAGAGAGTTTCTTGCATACATGCACAGTGTGTACATTCCATGAGAGTTTGTGGTCTATTGTGAAGGCTAACAGTTTAATAGATTTTATAAGGTCAGAGTATGTGTTTTTTCTAAGACTGCACACCATACGCTGGGTTTTTCTTTGTTTACTTTCATCTTGTTGGTGGTGAACCATTTTTTAGTGTTTTCGAACTGTTCATCAGACTTCATGACTGCTTGGGCAGAATTTTCCCCTTTGGCAATAAGAGTGGTGATGTCCGCAAATTGTAGTGTCTCACTAACTTCACTTAGATCATTTACAAAAATGAGGAAGAGGAGTGGGGCTATGACTGAACCATGTGGCAAAACATGTTCTACCTTCTGTTCTCCAAGTAAGACTGAAGTGTAGCTAGGGCTGTACCTCCCACACCATAGCATTTTAGTTTTTTGAGCAAGACCTTGTGGGGGATGCAGTTGAAAGCTTTGCTTAGATCTCACAGTGTGAGTGCCACAAACTCTCTCCTTGAATGCCTGCATTACTTTTCTCAATAAGTCTAATGCTGCAGTGGTACAGGACTTTCCATTTAAGAACTCGTGTTGTGCATCTTTGAAGAGATTATTTTCTTCACAATAAGTTAGGATCTGATCTTTCATGATGGATCCAATCACTTTTGCTAGTATAGGAATGATTGATATTGGCCTAAAACTTGACACATTATCTGGGTGTCCTTTTTTGTAAACTGGTAGCGTCCTTGCAAGTTTCAAGAAATCTGGGAAAACTCCTGCAGAGAGGCAGTTGTTTATAGCTGTTGCTAATGGGTGTGCTATTTCTCCAATAATTTTCTTTAGTACAGTACAGGACATCCCGTACATATCTTGACTCTCCGAAGTTTTGTAAGATTTTTCTATTTTCACTATGTCATTTGCATGTACCTTTTTCCATGTTTCAAATTTACTGTGAGTTTTATCTGGTAAGTAAACAGTAAGATCTATAACCGAGTCTGGGATTTGTGCAACAGTGTTTTCTATAACTTTGATAAAGTAGTCATTGAAGTCATCAGGACTGCAGGCATTAGAAGTAGGCTTCATTTACTAGGGTCCAGGCTGCTTTGTAAGGATTATAGGCTTCTCTTATGAATCTGTCGTCCCCCCTCCTTTTAGCTTCTACTTTTTTTTCTGTAAAATCTCTTGGCCTCTTAAGTAATTGCTGTGTAACAATTGTTTACTATTTGGGTCTGTGGCTGCTTTGGCACAGTCATTCCACATTAAGACAATGTTTTTTAGATTGGCTAGCTCAGGTCTGTACCATGTGTTTGCATGTACTATTTTCTGTTTTCCTTGTGCTTTACCTGTGTGGGTTTTCTTTGGTATCAGTGGGAACATCTCATCAAATTTGGTTTTTAGTGTCTGGAAAAGAACATTTAAGGCATCGTTGGGTTTTGCTTCTGTAATTAACTGCTGCCAGTTTATGCTGGACTGTGAGGCACTGAAAGTCTGTAGTTTTTCTTTTGGCTCTACTCTTCTGTGAAACACTTAATTTGATCACCATGTATTTGTCTGTTGGCTACCCAGAGTCTTCATTTGTAGTTTCATTGCATCAACTACATTTATTTTGTAACTTCAAGTATATAAATTTGTAATAATGGTGTCGAGGCAGGCATCACCTCTAGTTGGAAGTCTGTTTGCTATAAAGGGACCATAAATTCAAGAATGCTCTCTCTTTTGTACTATTTTCACCTATGTGTACATAAAGAGTGCAATTTTTGGTTTAAGGTGTGTTATGTTAGGTAAACAACTTTCCAAGTTAGTGATAAAGTTTTAGAAACTTCCTTTTGGTGAATGGTACACTGAAACAATAATCATATCTATTTCTACTAGTTCTAAGCCAGCCAGTTCTAAATCCAATATGAGCAGTAATTTCTCAGGCCCACATCCCTAATGCTGAGATTTTTATTGGCAGTTTTATTGGTAGTTTCTCGACACCATGAGCTCACCATCTCTAGGTATTCAATGCATCTGTAATTTTCACCCTCTTCTTTCTTGAGCCAGTGCTTACATACACATATCACATCTGGCTTTGCATCTTATAAATATAGATAACAGATCACATTTTGTTCGTAGACATTGAACATTTACACTAGCTAAAACTATGGGTACATTATTCTGATTTCAGTTTCGTTGAACTGCAGTTGCAATAGTAGGCTCTATTGTACTGCTGCTTTGAATGTTCTCCGGCATAAAAAATGCCGCAATACTACATTCTTAGGCCATATAGAACTGCTCATTACTTTTTCCTTTAGTTCAAAGTCAACACTAATTTTGAAACTGCTGTTTAGAGCTTTTGTAGCTAGTTTTTCTGCCTCGAAATCATTGAACTCAGGGAAGGTTTTACATAGGAAACTGATTACATTTTCAGTTGTGCTGTTCTTAACTTTGCTCAGGTGAAACCAAGCCTTTTTTTCTCTGTACAGATCTTCTTGTTTTTTGCCTGTGCCTATTATGCTTGTTTTCCTGTTTCTAACACTGAAATTTCTGGTGGTGTAGCAGATATTTGAAGAATGGGTATTTCGAGGTTTCCATTTTGTCTGGAGCTCTGAGGTGTGGTTTTATAAGGCTGTTTGTACTCTGTAGATGGATTTATTTGATTAGTAGTCATGGGTGGATTGTTTGGGTCATAAAAGTGTACTTTATTTCCTTTTTTGTGACAAACTTGTTGCCAATCAGTCTGGATATCACAAGAATGTTTTTATTGTTTGTTTTATGTTGCGTTATTTTGCTGATGCTCCGTGAGTTTCTAGGCTCACTCAGTGTTTCCCCAGTAACTTCCTTTTCTGTAGGCAGCATTTGTTTGTTGTGTATTTTTCCACTGTGTATTGTGAGTGAGTCATGAGATGAGATTTCATAACACAGTATTTTTCTTTTTTAAAGAAGTCTAACAGTTTATTATTAATTTTACAGCAAAGTCACAGGAAGCTCATTTACGAAAATGGCTTCAGCCAATAGCTTGTTCATCTCAAAGAGCCTGCAGAGTGTAGTTTCATTAATAAAACTCAATCAATTTAGCGATATAAGAAATGAAATTTTTGGGTAAGTAGGGCAGGAAAAGGTAAAATAAAGGAGATACCTGCATAAAATATTTAATAATACCTGTAATATCTGTTAGTGAGATTATTAGAACAGATAATCTAACATTTTAATTTCAACTTACCCATATCTGTAGGTGCTACTATTTTTGACCCAATGGATTTCTGCACTGCCATTGATGCTCCATGTAACAGTTCTGCAATGGGCACTGTAAAAGAAATTTATTTTACATTGTGGTGGGCTACTACATGGAAAGATGGTATGGTGATTAAATACCTCACAGTCATTCACTCAAGTACTGAGTCAGTCTCTCTCTCTCTCTCTCTCTCTCTCTCTCTCTCTCTCTCACTCTAGATAACAGGACAGGTACATAAAATAAACAAACAATTCAAAGATCCCTCGGAAAATTGTGGGAAATCATCTTTTTATGGCATTTTGGTGTACATTGTACCTGATACTGACCTGGAATGTGCTCCTGTCACGGTTCTTAACTAAATACAAGGAAAATAATATTCAGAGTAGTTGTATAAAAAGGTATTTAAATTGACAAAGAGGCAGATATGCTGACCAGTTGGCTTACAGGTAATTTTTCTTTCATATTTTCCTCAATTTTTTCTAACAAAAGATTGGTCGATCTTAGTCTGGTGTTTTAGTGAACTGACCTTCTCCCATCTGTCCAATCATTTTCTCTTCCATCCCCAAAGAAGAAAACTTGAGTTTCTGAAAGTTAGATGCATTTTTATCTTTTTTATGTTTTACTTTCAGTTGTGCTAAAAATTATACATTCTAAAAGTAAGTGCTAACAGTATATGAAGCCGGAGCAAAGGAGCTACATAACCAACAGGCAAAAAAATTACAAGCTAGAAAAATAGGCTTGACACTCTACTTATCAAGGCTTTGAAATCATTTTGTTGCCAGGAGAAATGGTAAGTTAGGATGTAGAAAAATTATATGTGAAATGCACAGGTATCAGAGAGAAGAGGAAGTTGTTTCATATCTTCAGTCAGACTGCCTTTTGATGTATGGTAGGTACAAGCTTTTTCATGTCTCTATTACTGTTATGTATAAAAAGATCCAGTTTCTATGTAACCATCCTCTCAACCAGATCAAGAATCCATACTTTTCAAAAGTTAATGGGAAAGCAAAGGAAATTCAGATTTAATATCCCACCAATAACAAAATTATTATAGACCAGGCAAAGCTGAAATTGGACCAGGAAGGGGAAGAAAATGGCTGTTTTCAAAGGATCCACCAAATTTTCCACATGGCGTGATCTAGGGAGAAACTAAAAAATTATAAATGTTGATGATAAAATACATTGTGCCATATGATGTGGACTAATATTCAAAAGAATTTTATTAAGAAAAATCTGGGTATTTGAACAGAAATCTGAACCTTGAAACTTCTTGGCAGATTAAAACTGTGTGCTGGATTGAGACTCAAAGTCGGGACCTTTGCTTTTCGCGGGCAAGTGTATAAGTACAGAGGTGGGAGCTGAGGTACTGGTGGAATTGAAGCTGTGAGGACGGATCGTTAGTTGGGCTTGGATAGCTCAGTTGGTAGAGCGCTTACTCATGAAAGGCAAAGGTTCCAAGTTCAAGTTTCGGTCACGCACAGATTTTAATCTGCCAGGAAGTTTCATATCAGTGCACACTCAGCTGCAGAGTGAAAATTTCATTCTGGAATTTGAACCTTGCTGTATTAATATCTATCTGCTTGTGGGTTTGAATATTTCTACAAATTCATTAATTTAGTATGAAGAACTCCTTAAGAGTATTTATACAAGAATGTGGGAAAAACATCATAACTAAGAAGAAGAAAGACAATTTTTGAAAATGCAGCATAACAAGAATTAGAGCAAATACTGAACTAAGTAGAAGTAATTATACCATTTACTTTTAAGGAACAGTGATAAGACATACCTTCAGACAGATAAAGAAGCACAAGAAAAAAAATTATGATCAGGTAAACTAGATAAAATTAAAAAAAAAATTCATTTGTGGTCTACTGTACAGTTTATTAAAAATATAATGAAATAGTACTATCTAAAGGCAGCAGATATATTTTAAAAATGAGAAAAACTTGTACTAAATGATAATAAGTTCCACCATACATTCTTTAGACTAGAAAAAACAATGATATCAGATGAACAGTGGGGCTACTACTTATCTCATAACAAACCATGCTGGATAAAAAAGTACAGGGCTGACTCAGCATACACAAAATGTATGTAAGAGAGGTTCAATATGTGAACTTTTTATGAGATTGCTTGTTTCAAGGGTGAGTGGCACAAAGAGGAAAATATGCTATAGATTTGCATTGTCAAAAATATTTCAACAATTAAATGCTCAAGTCACCATGGAGCCCTTACCAAATAGGTAAATAGGTAAACTATTTCAGAGGTTCACTGATAAAATCATTAACAAGTCAGTATAGCCCACACAACAGTGTAGCAGAAATGAAAGGGGAACTTAAATTGGAATCCTTGGAAGAAAGACAATGAAAAAATATTTAACAATTGTAATATCAATTATTCACAATTGTAATTATTCAACACAAACAAATACCTGGGTAGGCTTATGACAATTTGGAGGGATATGAAATGGAACGATCACCAATGCACAGTCTTAGGCAAAGCAAGTGGCAGACTTTGGTTCATTGGTGGATACTGAAGGTTCATTGGTGGATACTGAAAAAGGGGACTCAGTCTACAAAGAAAATTGCTTACAAATCACATGTGCATCCAGTCTTAGAATATTGACCAAGTGTGGAGGGATCCATGCCAGATAAGAATTACAGGTGATGCTGGATGTATAAAAAGAAGGGTGGTATAGAATGGTGACAGGTTTGTTTCACTCATAGGAGGGCATCAAGGAAACGTTGTACAACCTGAACATTGAGAATCAGTGTTAAATGAGGAACGTAGAGATATCTTGCATTCCTCTACTTATTGCTTCCATAGGGGCTGGAAGATGAATGTAGCCTAATTACAACATTCAGAGACTTTGGTGTCCACAAAAATTTTTCCTGGTTGGTTTAAGACTGTAAAAGATATGCATGAGCTATCAGTTTTGAGACATTTCAAGCCATAAGAACTAACTTTTGTAGGTTACACAAAAAAGCTTACTGTATCTCAGAGAACTGATAGTTATCCACTCAAATATGAATAAGAACACTGTAATCCATATTCTGGGGAGGGGGGAATTTGAATGGGAAGTTACCCAATCATGTGGTATGAAATTCAAGACATTTTAAAAATAATGCACAAAAATTCAGGACAAATGGTGAAAATCAGGACACAATAGAATTACTATCAATATAGGTTTAATAAAAAGTCTAAGAAGTCAACTTTGCCTAGGATATTGGATGAGCCACAGGTGGCAGATAGTGAACATTCCACCAGATATGATGGACAGCTGCCAATACAGAATAAGCAGTCCCGCACCAAGGCAAAATAAAACCAAATCCACTTTGCATCTGCCTAGTAACAAGTGGCAATGTGGTCAGTATCTGTTCACCAGTCATGAGGCTGAAATTTATATTCTGGAACTTACCCTGCCTGTCTCAACAGTCTGGGTTCACTCAATGAGTCTACTCAACTCAGCCTCATTCCAGGCACAATCATCATGGAGCATTTTGATAATCACAATATTACCTCAAGTGGTCAATCCACCACCAATATTAGTGATGCAAATGGTCTTTCAGATTCTGGGGCAGCCAAGTTAAATTGCAGAGTGATTCAAAAGAGGAAGTCGGAGTCCTCTGGCCAACTTAAAACCCAAACAAATATATTTTTTGTGACACTTAACATAAAACACTTTTGCAACCAGGTAAACTTCATAAACTGGGAGATATATTAAAAGAATAGAAGATTCAAATTTTGGCACTTCAAGAAACATGAATGATGGACAATAACACCATGGATTTTGAATGGGGGGCTCCATATGGTTCCCAAGTTGTGCAGTGATTGTAAACCATAAAATTACCAAATAAGCAGAAACCAGTCGCAAGATGATGTTTTCTTTATTTAATTTACAAATCGATTTCAACTGATTAACAGCCATCATCGGTGCTTTCAACATGTATGTTCCCTGAGTAATAACACTTTCTTAAACAGATGTCAAACCATGGATTTTGATAATTATTGCCTTTTTAAAAGCAACACTGATAAAAGAATACTTAATAATACAGCACATCTGAGAGTTGCTTTTGCAGTCTTCAAAACTATTTTAAATTCAATAACAGAGGTAAAACCCATTAATAATAGACTAATGACAATTTCTCTTAAATGTACAAATAAGGTGTACACTTTAATTAATGCCCTTACACCAGTCAATGAGGATAATTGTAAAAAACCTGTAGAAGTTAATAAAGCTTGGGAAATGTTAGAAAGCATCGTCTCAAAAATTCTCTCAAACCATGTTAAATATTTAATGGCTGATTTTAATACGGTACTCAATTAGGTAAAGAGAAAAAATATAAGAAAACAGTTGGTGAATACCAAGCAGGCTTTAAACCAAACAGATCCTGTCTGGAACAAACTCTTAATTTAAAACTAATCCTTAGGCACCAAAGGATTTCGAGTAACAATACTGATTGTACATTTGTGGATTTTAAAAGGCCTACAACTCAGTTGATTGTGAATCTCTGTTCCAAATTTTAAAGGAGCAAGGGCTAGGTAAGAACTCTAACACTGATTAACGAAATGTTAACTGACACTAACTCTAAAGTTAAATTTGTGGGAGAAATTTCTGAATCATTTGATATAAAGACTGGTGTTAGACAGGGAGATGGACTCTCACCAGTACTGTTTAACTGTGTTTTGGAAAAGGTGATTACTGAATACTGAGAGCAAAAGTCGATTCAAAATATAGATCAATGAATCAGGTTAGGCAGATTGCCTTGCCTTTTCAGATGATCTGGCAATTTTAACTAGGGATATTACCAGGGTCATTCCATATCAAATCACCCAATAAAAAATAAATTTTACACCCACCTCCTTAGATTTTCATGAAATTTGGCTCAAATGGTTCTAATACCATCCAGACAACACCTGCAATTTTTTTTTTTGCTGTATCTCTTACAGATTTTTTTTATAAATTTTTAAAGTTTTTGTGTTTTGCGTTTTCTGAACCTTCAGAAATGGTCAGTTTACTTTGTATTCAAAACTTTAAATTTGCTTATCTTAAAAACTCTTTTAGATAACATCATGAATTTTTGCAGCAAGTTTATTTATAATACATATTTGAAGATAAAAATGATCCTATTAAAATATATTAATATTTTCTATATATATATATATATATATATATATATATATATATATATATATATATAAGAGTAAAGTATATAAGAGTAAATTAAAACAAATTTGAGCATTCTATCAGGTCTGAGACTCGAGATATTGCAATTCTTATAAAACAAAACATCCGTTAAAAAAAAAAGAAAAAAAATACAAATATATATATATATATATTTTTGAGTAATTTTGTCTTTTTAATAAACATTAATGCTGGTTCAAACTGTTTTTCCACTTCATCCAAGAGCTTTCAGTTCTTTTGATACAGTCTTTTTTGAAGTAATACATTCTCCCAGTGCAGCTTGATTGAGCTGCGTCTACTACACAGACTATGTGCTCCAAAGGCACTATGCAGGAATCTTCTCTTTCAGGCCAATAAAATGATGCAGCGGGTCCTGAAGGATGTGGAAATAGAATTTCTGCATATATATATATATATATATATATATATATATATATATATATATATATATATATATATATATATATATATATATATTTTTTTTCTTTTTTTTTAATGGATGTTTTGTTTTATAAGAATTGCAATATCTCGAGTCTCAGACCTGATAGAATGCTCAAATTTGTTTTAATTTACTCTTAAACATATAGGCTACTTGATAAAACAAAAATAATGATGACTTTGTAACATGTTTATTAATTATAGTAGATTACATTAGAATTATGTACAAAGATAGTTTACTTACGGCACTTATGTATAACCCAACTGATTGCTTGAAACATTGAATTTTTTGAGTAATTTTGTCTTTTTAATAAACATTAATGCTGGTTCAAACTGTTTTTCCACTTCATCCAAGAGCTTTCAGTTCTTTTGATACAGTCTTTTTTGAAGTAATACATTCTCCCAGTGCAGCTTGATTGAGGTGCGTCTACTACACAGACTATGTGCTCCAAAGGCACTATGCAGGAATCTTCTCTTTCAGGCCAATAAAATGATGCAGCGGGTCCTGAAGGATGTGGAAATAGAATTTCTGCATCTTCTTCATCATTGAATATTGTTTTTATCAGTCCAAAGTACCAGTTACCATCATAATTTGCAGCCACATAGCAATTTATGGACGGTTCAACACGAACCCAATCAGAAGAAGAATGGAAAGAAAAGACTAAGGAGGGTTTTACACTATCTGTAGTCCTTCTAATTTCAAGGTTGTTTGTTGGAAGTGGTTTGAAGTTATGAAAACTTCTAGTTCCAGGAATGGTTCGGGTTGCTGAAAAACGTTTTTCTAGTTTTAACCATAGCAAATCAGCTTCTTTTTTGTCAATAAAGTGAAAATGAATGTTTTCAATATTTTTTTCACAAAACTTATACACATCGATTGCTGTCATTATTTGTTCTTTGTCTGCTGTAGACTGGCTTTCCTTAAAATTCTTTTAATAGTTCCTCCTAGGCCATCACAAATTGACTTCCCATGACTTGTTGCAAAAAAAGAGTGTTGGGCCTTCAAATTAAAGTCTCTCAAGTGTTCAGTCAAATTTTTAAAACTGTTTCTATTTTTGTACTGCCCAGCACAACCATCTGTAAAGTAGTGAACTGAGTCAATGTCAGTATGATGTAATGAAAGCCACTTTGTAATTTCTTTTTGTACAAAGTTAACAAAACCAGTGTCATGTTCTTGGTCATCACTAATAAAACAGTGGTTGGAAACAAAAACATTGTTTTCCTCATTTCTTAGAAAAACTCCAACTGGGTATAGAGTACAACCACCTCTATTCCAGTGGTAACTTTGGATCTCATTTTGTATAACAAAGGAATAATTTTCACTGAAATCCATCACAATAATTGCTGTTTTGGGTGGTGGGTCTTCTTTCAATCTTTTAAAGGCTGCTGATTGGGATTTTGCTATAAACGAATGTGGGGTGAGCTTTTCCAATGACCTAACCAATAAAGAAATGTAGTCTTCAACACTGATAGACTGTTTGATCATTTCTGCCCTGTCTGTGTTAACCCACTGACTGATTACAATTTCTTCTTCTAAATCATAATCTTCACTTAGTTTTTCAGTTAAGCACTCTGTTAGTGCAGTGTTTGCAGGACAGCTGTTGCAATGATGTAGCATGCAGTTTTGGTTTTCTGTGTTGCACACAAGCATCTTAATTAGGTGTTTATAAGATTCTTCAGTTTTCACAGCATCCAGTAATAGTTAAACATTCTGGTGGATACTGCATACACATACAGTGTGTGTGCCTGCAGCACCAGCAAGGATACACCATTTAGGTCTCAAGAAACAAAATTTTGAAAATCCTACTTCTACCTCGGGATTCTCCCATTTGAAAGAATAATAGAGTTCTCTCAAGTTACACAAAATGAGTCTTTTTTGCATGTACACATTTTTTTGAACACTTACTTTGTCTTCTGTTCCAGGTAGCACTCTGGAACTTTCATCCTTTTCATAAAAATCTCTTACAAGTCTTACTGTATTTTCGGAAAGAGTTTTACCTTTTTTTGGACCAGGAGTTTCCAAAATACCCTTTTCAGATTTTAGCTTTCTAGCTTGTCGCACAATGTACTCACTTACATTAAATTCTTTCATCACTTTATTTCGAGTCCAAGAATCTGGAGCTAAGGTCAGAATCTGGATTTTTCTAGACCTCCCAACAGATGAAATCTTCTCTTTCATAAGAGAAACCATTACATCAAAATCCTTTGCTTTCTCAACCACACTTTTATCTTCTTCGTTATCATCAGAACTTGGTGCATCATATTTTAATGCTTTTGAAACCGCCTTTTTTGCAGTCTTTTCAATACTGCTAACCTTCCTTTTAAAATAAGACCCTTTACTTTGTTCTGACAAGCCATGAAGCTTTATCGGTGTTAAACCTAAATAATCAAGAGCAATGTTTGTTTGTACGAGGGATTCATTTCTGGATTCCAATGATTCTAATTCAACCATGACTTCATCATCTGTTTCACTTTCATTGACTTCAACTCTTAATTTTTCCTCACAAAAGTTACGGCATGTTGAGCAAAGGTTTTGTCCAGGTTTTATGCTACTATTTTTTGTCAGTAATTGTTTAGAAAGATCCAAGCCTACACTTCTCAACGATTTTTGATGGGCTTTTTGTGTTTTTTTAGTGGGTCTACACATGTACTTTTCAAAAACATTTAAAAAGTAGTAGCTGTGGTGTGAACATATATTGTTAAATTCACACAAATTAATTCCAGATCGTAAGTGGATCAAATCTTTTTCTTCCTCACTTAATTCTGATACCGGTTGTAACTTTTTTGAAGGTGTGTAGGTTGTTTGGAAACAGTCAGATTTTTTAAATAACCCTACACTACAGGTTTGAATATCTGACATACTGATTTCACTTTTGGTCTGATTACTGTTCTGGTTACTTTTGTAGGATATTGGAAAAGAATCTCTGTAAACTAAGCAACAGTACTTACTGAGAGTTTGAATAAACTTAATAAAATACTCTCCAAGCACTATTTAACACTGTAATAATTTTTTACTTCAAAACACAGGAGTAACAATACAAAATCCAAGTGTACATTGTTACTCCAAGAAGACAAAAACTTATTTTCGGTGTCTAAGTCACTTGGCATTTTTTATTTTTAAAATATAATTAATATTATTTTAAAAATTAGATAACTATTAAACAGGTTAAAAAGCCAACATAATTTTTCTTTTATCTAATAGCCTATACAATTAAGAGTATTTTAAAACAAATTTGAGCTTTCTATCAGGTCTGAGACTCTAGATATTGCAGTTTTTGTAAAACTAAACATCCGTTAGCTAAAAAAAAAAAAAATACTAAAAAATCTTATAATTTTTTTTCATTTGGAAGAATTTAATATATCTTTATGGTAATTTTTTTTAACATTTAGATATAATACACAAACTTATTCCAAAATTTCATACTGATATCTTGAGTATTCTTTAATATACAAATTTTTTTAGTTGTGAGGACACGTTTAAGTTACAATTTCCGACTGCTGAAACAAAGCCAAATCTAAAAACTTTAAAAATTTATAAAAAAAAAAACTATAAGAGATAGAGCAAAAAAATTTTACAAGTGCTTTCAGGATGATAAAAGAAGTAGTTGTACCAAGTTTCATCAAAATCTGACATGGTTGGTGTCAAGGCCTGGGTGACTTGACATGGAATGTCCCACCACAGCTCAAAAACAAATTGAAATTCTTAAAGAAGTTGCAGAAAAAGTAACACCACAAATATCATTCCAAAAAAATCAAATAATTCGAATATATGACATGCAACAAACAAGCACCAAAGTTTTTGAACACAAAATATGGAAAAATAAAATGGCTTTCCAGTTTAAATACTTGGGAGAAATCATACAAGAAAACAGTCTGGAAAAAGGCAACTGTGTTCAGATAAACACAAAATATTTATAATAAAAATCACTTTCTAAATTAAGTAAACTTAGGCATTACAGCACTGTAATCAAACCTGAATGTCTTTATGGATCAGAAAGTTTAATTTTAAATATAAAGAGGGATACTGGAGAAATTCAAAAGAAGGAAAGAATGATTATTAGGAAAATATCAGGCCCCAAACTGACTGATGGAGAAACTTATAGACTGAAAAGCAATAAGGAAATAGAAGAGTACACAAAAACATACATGGTGACATGAGAAAACCAAGACTTACATTTTATGGGCACATTAAAAGACTGGCACCCACTATGTTGACAAAACAAATAGTAGAATTCTACGAAAACAGAAGTAAGGCCAAAACTGAGCCAATTACAAGGATTGCTGTGATTAAGAAACATCTTAAAGTAGCTGTTTAACTACAGATAGAAAGACATTCAGACAAAAGATATTTGCTTGGAAAGTTGGTCAGAGGGAAATTACAAAACGGACTGGAACACTGTGGTATGATGAAAGAAAGAGACTTCATTCTGAAAGGATGAAACAAATTTGGACACAAAGGAAGGCCAACCATCAGAACTGACATTGATGGATTCTATTATGCCCATATGTGAATAATAATAATAATAATACTAATAATAATAGGCTTAATAATAATTTATAACAATAATGGAAATTCCTTGGATGGTGTAATAGATAAAATAAAGGAAAGGCAACCACTCACCTATAGCAGATTAATGCATGGAGCACAGTAACACATCACAGAAAACAACATTCACACTAGCTTCCAAGCACTAGCTCTTTATCCAACAATAATATACACATTCATGCATGACACAGACACCCAAATGCACGCTCCCTTCAGCAAGGCAAGACTAATTATTGATACTCAATTATTGAAGCAGTTGCCTTAGCTGATGGAGATGGAAAGGGGTAGGAAAGGATGTAAGGAGTGGTATCAGGAAAGATGCAGATCTATGGACAGATAACTTCATGGCAGCACAACAACATGAAAAAGTACAGAGAGTACAAGAAGGGATGAAGGAAGATGTAGAAGGGGGAAAAAAGGGGAGGAGGGAAAAGGACAGAAAGTTGGGGAACTGAGGAGGAAAAAAGGGAGGCAGAAAAGAAGTGAAAGATGAAGAGGGAGAAAGGGAGAGGAGAGAGAAGGGAGACAGGTTGAAAAGGGGGCCGAGATGAGGATGAGGGATCAGAAAGAAAAGGGGGGGGGGGGGGGGCGAGTGAGGGAGGAAGGGACAGAGAATACCTGCATCGGTTTGCTGCAGCAAACTTTGACATATTCTCAGTTTGAATATAATAAATTTTTGTCAGATCAAGAGTCTTATATCCACGAATCAGCATGGTTTTAGAAAGCATCACTTGTGCAAAACTTAGCTTGTCTGCTTCTCACATGATATACTGTCAACTATGGATGAAGGGCAACAGGCAGATTCCATATTTCTAGATTTCTGGAAAACATTTGGCATAGTGCCCCACTCCAGGCTGTTAAAGGAGGTATGGGCAGATGGAATAGGTTCACAGATATGTGAGTGGTTCAAAGATTTCTTAAGTTATAGAACCCAGTATGTTGTGTTTGATGGCAAATGTTCATCAGGGATTATGGTATCATCAGGCATGCCAAATGATTTGGCACGCAGGGCGGGCAGCAATCTGCAGTTGTTTGCTGATGATCTGTGGCTTACGGTATGGCATTGAAGTTGAGTGACTGTAGGAGGATATAAGTTGACTTAGATAAAATTTCTACTTGGCAGGTAGCTCGAAATGTAGAAAAAGTAAGTTAATGCAGATGAATAGCAAAAACAAACCCATAATGTTTGGATACAGCATTAGTAGCCTCCTGCTTGACACAGTTATCTCATTTAAATATTTGGGCATAACATCACAAAGCTTATGAAATGGAACAAGCATGTGAGGATTGGGGTAGGAAAGGGGAATGGTTGTATTGTTAAGTACTGCTCAAGTATTTGGGATCTGTACCAGGTAGGATTAAAGGAAGACAATGAAGTATTCTGAGGCAGGCTGCCAGATTTGTTACTGTTAGGCTTGAACAACACGTAAGTGTTATGGAGTTGCTTTAGGATCTCAAATGGGAATCCCTGGAGAGAAGGCAACATTCTTTTTGAGGAACTGTACTGAGAAAATTTAGAGAACCTGCATTTGATGCTGAATGATTCTATGGCTGCCAACATACAATGTGTGTAAGGACCATAAAGATAAGACATGAGAAATTAGGACACGTGCAGAGGCATATGGACAGTCGTCTTTCCCTCATTCTATTTGCGAGTGTAACAGGAAAGGAAATTACTAGCAGTAGTACAGAGCACTGTCCTCCACATGCCATATTGTGGATTGTGGAGTATTGATGTAGATGTGGATGTAGAAGAAGGCTGGTGGGAAGGCAGTGCACGATCTGCATTGAGAAGGTGTGGTATGGACAGAATAGAGAAGGCAAGGTGAGGCAATGGTAATAGGTTAGTGGAGTTTTAGGCCAGGCAAAATGCAAGAGCACAGGATGTGTTAGAGAGACAATTCCCATTTGTATAATTCAGATAAACATTTGCTGGAGGGAGTATCCAAATGCCCCATGTAATAGTGAAGGAGCTATTGAAGTCATTTACATTGTTGTGTTCAGCATAATTGACAACTGTATGATCCAGTTCGCAGTTTTGCCACAGTTTAGTGGTATATTTATGCGAGTTGATGGCTGGTTACTTGTCATGCCCACATAGAATGCTGTACAGCAATTGCAGCACAGCTGATATATAAAGGGCTACTTTCACACATGACCCTACTTCTGATTGGTTAGGAAAAGCCTGTTGCTGGACTGCAGTAGGAGGTGGTGGGTGGATGAATGGGACAGGTCTTGCGCCTGAGCTGACCATAAGAGAATGGCCCACGGGGTGCAGGATTGGGAGTAGGATTCGAATACAGATGGACAATAATATTCTGTCTAGGGTGGGTGGGCAGTGGAACTCTACTTTGCGAGATGTGAGTAGGATTTTGGGTAGAATATCTCACATCTGAGGGCCTCACGTGAGGTAGTCAAAGCCCTGATGAAGGTTGTGGTTGAGTTTTTAAGGCCAGAGTGATATGAGTGATTAGAGGAGTACTGGTTGGTGGCTGGTTAATAGATTTACTGACCAGAGGAGTAGATGACAGTGGAGATTTGTTGGTGGATGAGCTGGATAGAATATTGTCAGTCAGCAAAGGCTCTAGTGAGGTTATCGGCATATGTCAACAACTTCTATTTTTCACTGACATCCGTGGATGCAAAAGTTGTAATGAACTGTGGACTGGGTGACAGCTATCAGAGTGGACATACTCTTGGTGGCTGGTGCACTTAATATGGACAACATATTTATGGAGCCACCTGAGAGGTAGAGATTGGCATCTAGGGAGATGGCTTGATGAGTTGAGAAGGTCCAGGTGAAGTGGATTTGGGAATAAGTGTTGTGATTATGGAGGAAAGAGCAAATGTCGTTACTGCCATGAATCCGGATCATGAAAATGTCATCAATGAATCTGAACCAGGCAAGAGGTTTTAGGTGTTGACTGGATAAGCAGGATTTCTCCAGATGGCCCATATATAAGTTGGCATAGGATGGTGCCATCTGAGTACCCATGGCAATACCATGGATTTGTTCATAGATTTGGCAGTCTGAAGTGAAATAACTTATTGTGGGTCACAGTATGGTTAGCTAGGAGGATTAGGAAATAGGTGGTGGGTTTGGTGTCAGTAGGGCATTGTGAAAGGTAGTGTTCCATGACCCTGAAGAGATTACTCCGTTTGATGACCTTCTAATGGTGCAATCATCAACTCTGAAGTATACTGTGTTACCCTCAGGAAATTGAAGAAATAACTTCAGCATGTTCGTCACCACAAAAATGCAATGACAACACAAGGCCTTACATAAGTCTGCGCACCCGAGAGGAGCACACAAAACTTCATTGGACTGTTCTTTTTCATCCATCCTGTAGCCTGGACCTCGCACCTTCTGAGTTTAATCTGTTTGGACCAATGGAAGTCGTATTCATGGGAAGAGGAAGGGAGGTTATTGATGCAGAAAGATGTTGGCACTGACGTCGACCATTAGAGTTGTACCATATGAGCATACAAGCCCTCCCAGGAAGTTGCATAACGCCATCACACTGAATGGAGATTACGTTGAAAAATAGGATTTTGTAGGCAAAAGAGTGAAGAATAATATGGTTTATTGGTATACTGATTAATATCATCCTGCTTTCAGAAAAAATATTTGCATTACTTATTGAATGCCTTAATTAATTCCTGGAGACAGAAAAGCTTCTGTCCATGAATCAAAACAGTTGTCATTTAAATATTTGGACGTAGCATTGCAAAGGGATATGAAATGAATACAGCATATAAGGATTGTAGTATGGACGGCGGATGGTCGACTTCGGTTTATTGGGAGAATTTTAGGAAAGTGTGGTTCACCTGTAAATGAGACTGCATGTAGGACACTAGTGTGATTTATTCTTCAGTACTACTCATGTGTTTGGGATCCGTATCACGTCCGATTAAAGGACGACATCGGAACTATTCAGATACGAACTACCGGTAGGTCTGAACAATATACAAGCACTACAGAACTGCTTCCGAACTCAAATGGGAATCCCTACAAGGAAGGCGACGTTCTTTCCGAGGAACAATATTGAGCAAATTTAGAGAACCAGCATTTGAAACTGTTTGCAGAACAATTCTACTGCCACTAACGTACAACACGGGTAAGGACAACGAATATAAAATAAAAGAAATTGGGGTTAATATAGAGGCATATTGACTGTCGTTCCTCCCTCGTTATATTTGCGGGTGGAACAAGAAAGGAAATGAGTGGTAGTGGTACAGGGTACCCTCCGCCACGCACCGCACGGTGGCCTGCTGGCTGTGCATGTATGTGTGGATGCTTTGACTTCTATTACATTCGAAGAATGTGTCGAAATTCTGAATTTAACATTTGAAAATGGTATAAACTCTGTTAATGCTGTTATAAGTTGCATTTAATTTTCTCAAATTAAAAATTAATTTGCTCAGCCTTTGACTTTTGAATCTTTTTTGTTCACTTAGTTTGTTTGTCACTGCTTTGGAATTCATGACAACGCTTTTCATTATCTATGAATATGCATTCTTTTAGGTGAAAATATCCAGTGTTTTAAAGTTTAACAGTTGAAAATAGATATATGGATGTTCAAGGCAACGTTTCAGCGCCGTGTGGCATAGTTTTGCAATGCCCTACTCCATGGCACCTGCGGGACACTTTTAGTTGAAAGACTGATATGACACAGTTCAAGATTTATTTACAGCAAGGCACAACCGTTGAAATGTTAGAAACCCAATATTGTGCACAAGCGTTATTCTACGTCACCCACCGATTTGCACCCTTTCCAGATGCGAAAATTGTCTTATTTCATCCACGCTCAAAAGAAAGCGCCCAGTTCACAGAAAATAAATCATTGTTCTCCATTTCACATCGATATGATGGATATTATTATGTAAATAGTTTAGCCGTGACCTCACACACGATCTGCCAATAAACCAGCCGTGTCGTCACGACAACAATCAGCCTTTCTTCTATTCATTACCGCCCTGCCACTCAATTTTTCAGTTTAGACAGTTGAAAACGAAACGCTTGCAAAAGTACAATCACTGTGTAAGAAACTTTACCGGGATAGCCAACAGTTTGTAACGGCGCGATGAATCATGGGAATTTAAAGACGACCAATCACGATTCATGAGTCAGGTGTAGACAGCCAATGAGAATGTCCTTCATTTGTTTCGTTCCGCAAATGCAGTTAGCTGATATTTAGCTCAAATCATAGGAATTTAAGTTCTGATATTAGTAGTATACTTCGTAAGGAAAACCTAAAAAATGGTGACATATTTGGAAGTAATAGCAAAATATATCTGAGATCCAACATCTTAAATATGAGGAAACACGATTCATTTGACGACAATCGTGAAACTACAGCTGTTGCTCGGCGAGTGCCTCTTTCGTGGCATGATAATTTCTGACACCGCAACTCACATCTCGGAAAATATTGCTGCTCGTTTCACTCGCAGGTACTTACGCGGTGCTCTTATGTTCCTGCGTAACAACACCTTCGGAAATCGTGACAAAGTCATAAACAAAGCAAAGTATTTTCGGAAATCAAGACTGTAAATAGGCCTATGATTGCTGCTCGTTTTACATTTTCATTCGCTATTAACATTTCCGTAAAAACTGCCGACACCATAAGTGCACACAAATGTATTATTTAAATGTACTGACATTTACCACTAAATACAATGACAAAAAAAATTACAACACAAAGAAGGAGTAGTGCGACCTAAAAGAAAGTTAGTAGACGTTTTTCTACATCTGAAAGATGGTGTCTACTCAAATTTCAAGAGTGGCACTAGCAATGCCACTACGAGGATGGAAATCAGGTTTACTTTAAATATACGCTGTAATGGTCCTGAACGTAAGTTACCTTTTAGACTGGACGTCGTGAGTTGATATTAGTCAAGCAAGCCTTTAAGGCGACAAAGACACCATTATCAACGCACTGAGTTTGTACGAGGTTGTATCATAAGGTTACGAGAAGTTGCCTATTCCTTTTCCGTTACTGATGAAAGACTTGGTAGGAATGTAGCCACTGTACACGATTGCTGGCAGCGTTGGTCACGAAAATATTCAATCACAAGAAGACTGGGCTCAGGACAGCCACTTGGCACTATCGAGAAGGAAGACCATCGTGTACAGCGAATGACACTGAAGTATCGTACTGCATCTGCAGCAGCAACGTGAGCAGCAGTTGGCACCACAGGGACACAACAAACTGTTACAAATCGGTTACTTCAAAGACGCGAGCCAGACGCCGTGTAGCGTGCATTCCACCGACCCCAAACAACCGCCATTTGCGACTTTGGTGATGTCAAGTGAGAGCTAATTGGAGTGCGGTGTGGAGGTCTGTTGTGATTTCTGATCAAAGTTGATTCAGCATCGGTGCCAGTGATGGTCGTGTGTTGTTTAGACCAGTTGAGGGCCTACAACCAACCTGTTTACGTGCTAGACACACTGGACCTGCAGTTGGAGTTGTTGTCTGAGGTGCAGTTTCGTATAATAACAGGAGCACTATGGTGGTTATCCCACGCACTCTGACTGCAAATTTGTATTTCAGTCAGGTGATTCGACCTGTTGTGCTGCCATTCATGAACGGCATTCCAGGGAGTGTTTTCCAACAGGATAACGATCACCCACATACCGCTGTTGCAAATCAACACGGTCTACAGGGTCGACATGTTGCCTTGGCCTACTCGATCTCCAGATCTGTCTCTAATCGAGCATACATGGGACATCATCGTACAACTCCAGCGTCATCCACAAGCAGTATTACACTACTGGCCATTAAAATTGCTACACCACGAAGATGACGTGCTACACACGCGAAATTTAACCTACAGGAAGAAGATGCTGTGATATGCAAATGATTAGCTTTTCAGAGCATTCACACAAGGTTGGCGCCGGTGGCAACACCTACATCGTGCTGACATGAGGAAAGTTTCAAACCGATTTCTCATACACAAACAGCAGTTGACCGGCGTTGCCTGGTGAAACGTCGTTGTGATGCCTCGTGTAAGGAGGAGAAATGCGTACCATCACGTTTCCAACTTTGATAAAGGTCGGATTGTAGCCTATCGCGATTGCGGTTTATCGTATCGCGTATCGAGACATGCTCGCGTTGGTCGAGATCCAATGACTGTTAGCAGAATATGAAATCGGTGGGTTCAGGAGGGTAATGCGGCACGCCGTGCTAGATCCCAACGGCCTCGTATCACTAGCAGTCGAGATGACAGGCATCTTATCTGCACGGCTGTAACGGATCGTGCAGCCACGTCTCGATCCCTGAGTCAACAGAATGGGGTCGTTTGCAAGACAACAACCATCTGCATGAACAGTTCGATGACGTTTGCAGCAGCATGGACTATTAGCTCGGAGACCATGGCTGCGGTTACCCTTGACGCTGCATCACAGACAGGAGCGCCTGCGATGGTGTACTCAACGACGAACCTGGGTGCACGAATGGCAAAACGTCATTTTTTCGGATGAATCCAGTTGTGTTTACAGTATCATGATGGCCGCATCCGTGTTTGGCGACATCGCGGTGAACGCACATTGGAAGCGTGTATTCGTCATCGCCATGCTGGCGTATCACCTGGCATGATGGTATGGGGTGCCATTGGTTACACGTCTCGGTCACCTCTTGTTCGCATTGACGGCACTTTGAACAGTGGACGTTACATTTCAGATGTGTTACGACCCGTGGCTCTACCCTTCATTTGATCCCAGCGAAACGCTACATTTCAGCAGGATAATGCACGACCGCATGTTGCACGTCTTGTACGGGCGTTTGTGGATACGGAAAATGTTGGACTGCTGCCCTGGCCAGCACATTCTCCAGATCTCTCAGCAATTGAAGACGTCTGGTCAATGGTGGCCGAGCAACTGGCTCGTCACAATACGCCAGTCACTACTCATGATGAACTGTGGTATCGTGTTGAAGCTGCATGGGCAGCTGTACCTGTATACGCAATCCAAGGTCTGTTTGACTCAATGGCCAGGCATATCAAGGCCGTTATTATGGCCAGCGGTGGTTGTTCTGGGTGCTGATTTCTGAGGATCTATGCACCGAAATTGCGTGAAAATGTAATCACATGTCAGTTCTAGTATAATATATTTGTCCAATGAATATCCGTTTATTATCTGAAATTCTTCTTGGTGTAGCAATTTTAATGGCCAGTAGTGTAACTGTCCGTGTATTGACCGACCAAGTGCAGTAGGCATGGAACCATCCCACAAGCTGTCATCCGGCACCTGTAGAACACAATGCATGGACTTTTGCATGGTTTCATTAATGTACAAGCATTTCACATTTGAAATTCCTTATCTCGCTCATATGTTAACCTGTGGTCTTGCAACGTCAGTCACTTAAACATGTTACCTAGATAAATGTATTCCCGAAGTATTTTGCGGTATTGTGACTTTTTTCCGTCAATGTATAATCAGTAAAACGTAATAGTAAGAGAGGAGAAAAATTAATTATATAGGCTCCCTAAAGCGCACGCAGCTTATTTTGGCTTCCAAAATTTGTCTCGCCCATCGAATTCTCCTGAGATAGCAATCAGTAACTTCTTCCACTTTCTTTGGATGAAGGAACCATTACGTGCTAGACAATTTCAAATCGAGGACGAGGTTATTTGCTAGGTGGAGCATTACCTAAACAGCCAAAATCGAGGTTTCTACAAGCTCTCCGTCAAGGCGTCCGTCATAGGGAGAATGTGTCGCACTGAAGGGAAATACGAAGAGGAGAACTGACCATCACCAGGTTTCATGGTCGCAGCTTGATTTTTTTTCGAAATGTTTATTAATACAGTGTGTCCATCCCTCACGCAAGGTGGAGTAAGAGGCCTACTGACCCAGGTACATCTCCCAGCTGCGGCTGACCACCAGGTAGAGCAGGCTGGCGACGAACTGTGTGAGGCAGGACACGAGGCCGATCAGCGAGTCCTCCAGTTTCAGCACCCGGCACAGCAGCAGTACCGTCAGAACAGAGCCTGCCAACATTAACATTCGGAACTCAATCACATGTCTTCATCCACAGAAAAGAATAACGAAGGACAGAACAATTACAAAGGTACAAGGTGTCGCACAATACGTGTTAGAAAAAGTTCGTCTCCTGTGGTTTAATCATGTGATATATATGAGTCTCCTTGTAATGTTGCTGTATTGTAGCTCTGAAAATACTATAGGTCACTCAACAATGTCTTAGTTTGAACAGAATCACGAACACCGAAACAGCGTTTGATTATTGTAAAGACATTCGACATAAATTCTGGACATATTATCATGGTGAGATACGCAGTCAACAGAGCATTTGATCCAACAACAGCACCATCTGGAACTATCACTTCTCCATGAAATTACAGCACTGAAAGGAAGTCAGTTAGTTAGTTACATATTCCATTGATCAATCTCATGGAAACCTTTATGATGTGGAACGTGTCAAGTGCATAAGAAATGCAAACCTGAGTCAAGGTTTTTTAATTATTTTAAAGGCTTAAAATATTTATTACCTACCCCATTCCCTCAAATGGCACAAAATGCATATATCACACAAAGAGATTTATTTATACCCATTCAAGAATTCATCTATGGTATAGAAGGAGTTGTCAAGGACATGATTTCAATTTATTTTTAAAACTGTTACTAATGGCTGTCAGACATTTTATTTCACCTGGTAATTTATCGAGAAGTTTTACAGCAGCATATTTTACCCCTTTCTGTGCCAAAGATAGGTTAAGTAGAGAACAGTGTAACTCTTTCTTTCTTCTGGTGTTATAATCATGAATGTCCCTGTTGTTTTTAAACTGGTCCATGTACTTGAGAACAAATTCTATTACTGAGTAAATGTACTGAGAGGCTGTTGTACGAATTCCTAATCTTTTGTAGAAATGCCTACAAGATGTACGACTGTGAGCCCCACACATTATTCTAACCACTTGCTTGTGAGCAATGAATACTTTTTGCCTAAGTGTTCAGTTACCCCAAAATATTATTCTGCATGACATCAGAGAGAGAAAGTATGCAAAGTATGTTAGCTTGCTAATTTCTACATCCTCAAAATTAGCAGTTATTCTGATTGCAAAAGTTGTTGCTCATTGTATAATGCCCGTCTTTCCCTATAGCTTACATCTATTTTTCTGAGGATTTAGAACATATTGCAGCACCTAAGAATGTCGAATGCATTTTCTACCTCTCCTCCCCTCGCCGGCCAAACACTAGTAGCAAAAATTTCTTCTATCGCCTGGATTTAAAGTGTTTACCTCTGTGCAGTGCACCACCACAGAGGTGTGAGTTAGTGGCCTAGCTTGTGGACGGCCAAGTCCTGGTTGCATCATACTGTAGACTGCTAACCACACTGAATTTTCGAAGTCAGGGCTCATATAGCCTTTTATAATTATAATTATTCGTATGATTTCATGTACCTAATATGTAGTATTAAGTCAATTTCAGTCAGTTGTGTTCTTCTTGCCGGTGCGATCTTTACAATCGCTAGCGTAATTGAACAGATTAAGTGGAATATGAAGAGACAGTAGGACAAATTGGTGAACACAAAAGTTTGTGGAAAACCCTATTAGAAGAAGCGAGACAGAAGTGGAACATCTGCGTACATCCATATTTACATTGGATGATGGTGAGAGATCAGGTATAATTTTTATTAAAAATGGAACTCCTCCAGCTGTACTTAAGATTTCATATTTATTTGGCTGCTAGTTTCGACGTTGCGTCAACGCCATCTAGCCTGTACACTTTGATGATATCAATTGTGTGTGGCTGACAAGGGAACCTCCCCATCGCACCCCCCTCAGATTTAGTTATTACTTGGCACAGTGGATAGGCCTTGAAAAACTGAACACATATCAATTGAGAAAACAGGAAGAAGTTGTGTGGAACTGTGAAAAAATAAGCAAAATATACAAACTGGTCATCAGTCTTGGCCACATAGGCAACATAAAGGAGAACGTGAGCTTAGGAGCGCCGTGATCCCTTGGTAACGTGAGCAGCTGAAGAAGGAGAGGTCCTTGGTGCAAGTCTTCCCACTAGTGAAAATTTTACTTTCTTTATTTTTGCATAGTTATTATCTGTCCGTTCGTTCATTGACGTCTCTGTTCACTGTAATAAGTCTAGTGTCTGTGTTTTGCGACCGCATCGCAAAACCGTGCGATTAGTAGACAAAAGGACGTGCCTCTCCAATCGGAACCGAAAACATTTGATCGCAAGGTCATAGGTCAACCGATTCCTCCACAGGAAAACACATCTGATACATTCTATACGACACTGGTGACGGCATGTGCGTCATATGACAGGAATATGTTGTCGACCCACCTAACTTGTACACTTGGCGAATGGGTAAAAAGATTCTTCTACCTTGCCCGATTTAGGTTTTCTTGTGGATGTGATAATCACTCCCAAAAAAGTGATGAAAACATAAGAGTTTGTCACATAAACTGAAAATAAAAAATTAAAGTTTTCACTCGATGGAAGATTTGAACCAAGGACCTTTCGTTCCGCAGCTGCTCACGTTACCACGAGACCACGGCGCTACTGCGGTCCCACTGTCCTAAATGTTGCCTATGTCGCCATGAACTACTCAGTTTGTATATTTCGCTTATTTTTTCACAGTTCCACACAACTTCTTCCTGTTTTCTCAATTGATCTGTGTTCAGTTTTTCAAGGCCTATCCACTGTGCCAACTTATAACTAAATCTGAGGGGGGTGCGATGGGGAGGTTCCCTTGTGAGTACTAGAAGTCCGTGGTGAGACCAATACGTGGTAGTTACCGCTCGCCATCCATGTGGAGTACTGGTCTCACCGCGGACTTCTAGTACTCAGCCACACACAGTTGATGTCGTCAAAGTGTACGGGTCTGAAGATGGCGTTGACGCAACGTCGAAAATAGTAGCCAAATAAATATGAAATCTTAAGTACAGCTGGAGGAGTTTCATTTTTAATAAAAAGTAAGAAGTGGAACAAGTATTTGGAAATGAATAGGTACCAGACAGGTGAACTAATGAGGAAAACTGTTGATCTGATCATGATCAGACTCCATGAGGCAGATAGTAGGGGACGTCTGACGCATAGACGAAGATCACGAGCGCTCTAAAGGCGTTAGAAGACTAGTAAATAAAAAACAATTGCCCATGTTCAAGAAGGACTCGGGCTCTAAGGATTCTGTACAAACGTAATTACGATCATGATCAGACTCCATGAGGCAGACAGCAAGGGACGTCTGCCGCAGAGACGATGATCACGAGCGCTCTAAAGGCGCTAGAAGACTAGTAAATAAAAAAATAATAATTGCCCATGTTCAAGAAGGACTCGGCTCTAAGGATTCTGTACAAACGTAATTACATATGCAGACAGTTCATCCATCTCGCAAATCGAGAATCTTGACTATTTTTGTCTGTTATTGACATTCGTATCGGAAAGATATCGGTATTGGGAATTCCAGGGCTTCTAGAATGCTTTAATTTCTGTTTGAAGTCGGATAACGAATGACAAAAAAATTTCGTGTCTAATTACAAATTAACATTTTTTTCTGAATTTTTTTTCCTTTCCTTTTACAGCGAAGCCTTGCTTCTTCCAAATTTCATGATTTTGTACCAACGGGAAGTACCCTACAGGTTTTAATGAGAGAGTTTGTAAGTATGAAAATATGCGACATAAATGGCCGTATCTTCAGACTGCGTTGACTTAGAAGCTTAAGTTTGTTTTTACATTGCCGAGGTATCACGGACCCTAAATTGTAAAATGATAT
Source organism: Schistocerca americana (assembly GCF_021461395.2). Classification (NCBI taxonomy): domain Eukaryota; kingdom Metazoa; phylum Arthropoda; class Insecta; order Orthoptera; family Acrididae; genus Schistocerca; species Schistocerca americana. The sequence goes on from NC_060120.1 coordinate 177,693,964, forward strand.
GTTTATCCATTCCTGAGGAGAAGGGGTCATAACAGACGGTCAGTGGGATAACAAATGTCAAAAAGTATTTTTTTTTTCATGTGATTTACACTACTGGCCATTAAAATTGCTACACAACGAAGATGACGTGCTACAGACGCGAAATTTAACAGACAGGAAGAAGATGCTGTGATATGCAAATGATTAGCTTTTCAGAGCATTCACACAAGGTTGCCGCCGGTGGCGACACCTACAACGTGCTGACATGAGGGAAGTTTCCAAACGATTTCTCATACACAAACAGCAGTTGACCGGCGTTGCCTGCCGAAACGTTGTTGGGTGCCTCGTGTAAGGAGGAGAAATGCGCACCATCACGTTTCCGACTTTGATAAAGGTCGGATTGTAGCCTGTCGCGATTGCGGTTTATCGTATCGCGTATCGAGACATGCTCGCGTTGGTCGAGATCCAATGACTGTTAGCAGAATATGGAATCGGTGGGTTCAGGAGGGTAATACGGAACGCCGTGCTGGATCCCAACGGTCTCGTATCACTAGCAGTCGAGATGACAGCATTTTATCCGCATGGCTGTAACGGATGGTGCAGCCGCACCTCGATCCCTGAGTCAAGAGATGGGGACGTTTGCAAGACAACAACCATCTGCACGAACGGTTAGACGACGTTTGCAGCAGCATGGACTATCAGCTCGAAGACCATGGCTGCGGTTACCCTTGACGCTGTATCACAGACAGGAGCGCCTGCGATGGTGTACTCAACGACAAACCTGGGTGCACGAATGGCAAAAAGTCATCTTTTCGGATGAATCCAGGTTCTGTTTACAGCATAATGATGGTCACATCCATGTTTGGCGACATCGCGGTGAACGCACATTGGAAGCGTGTATTCGTCATCGCCATACTGGCGTATCACCCGGCGTGATAGTATGGGGTGCCATTGCTTACACGTCTCGGTCACCTCTTGTTCGCATTGACGGCACGTTGAACAGTGGACGTTACATTTCAGATGTGTTACGACCCGTGGCTCTACCCTTCATTCGATCCCTGCGAAACCCTACATTTAAGCAGGATAATGCACGACCGCGTGTTACAGGTCCTGTACGGGCCTTTCGGGATACAGAAAATGTTCGACTGTTGCCCTGGCGAGCACATTCTCCAGATCTCTCACCAACTGAACACGTCTGGTCAATGGTGGGCGAGCAACTGGCTCATCACAATACGCCAGTCACTACTCTTGATTTATTTATTTATGTATTTATTGTTCCGTGGGACCAAATTAAGGATTAATCTCCATGGTCATGGAATGAGTCAATACATGAAATTATAACACGATATTAGAAACAGATAAAATGAAATATATAAAAAACATATTCAGGTGACAAGTCGTAAGTTTAAATAAAGAAAATCAACAATGTAACACTGGATTTTGCTTAATTTTTTAGCTCTTCCAGGAGCTCCTCGACAGAATAGAAGGAGTGAGCCATGAGAAAACTCTTCAGTTTAGACTTAAAAGAGTTTGGGCTACTGCTAAGATTTTTGAGTTCTTGTGGTAGCTTATTGAAAATGGATGCAGCAGAATACTGCACTCCTTTCTGCGCAAGAGTCAAGGAAGTGCATTCCACATGCAGATTGGACTTCTGCCTAGTATTAACTGAGTGAAGGCTGCTAACTCTTGGGAATAGGCTAATATTGTTAACAACAAACGACATTAAAGAAAATATATACCGTGAGGGCAATGTCAGAATTCCCAGACTACTGAATAGGGGTCGACAAGAGGTTCTCGAACTTAACACCCCATATAGCCCGAACAGCCCGTTTTTGAGCCAAAAATACCCTTTTTGAAGCACAAGAATTACCCCAAAAAATAATACCATATGACATAAGCGTATGAAAATATGCGAAGTAGACTACTTTTCGTGTTGAAGTGTCACTTATTTCAGATACTGTTCTAATGATAAATAAAGCAGCATTTAGTTTCTGAACAAGATCCTGGACATGGGCTTTCCACAACAGCTTACTATCTATCCGAGCGCCTAGGAACTTGAACTGTTCCGTCTCACTTATAATACGCCCATTCTGTCTGATCAAAATATCGGTTCTTGTTGAATTGTGAGCTAGAAACTATAAAAACTGAGTCTTACTGTGATTTAGCATCAAATTATTTTCCACAAGCCACGAACTTATTTCATGAACTACATTATTTGATACTGTTTCAATATTACACACAAGATCCTTCACTACCAAGCTGGTGTCATCAGCAAACAGAAATATTTTTGAATCACCTGTAATACTAGAAGGCATATCATTTATATAAATAAGAAACGAAACAGCAGTGGCCCCAGCACTGACCCTTGGGGAACGCCCCACTTAACAGTGCCCCATTAGGACTGAACATCACTACCACTCTCAATATTGCGGAGAATTACCTTCTGCTTCCTATTCTTAAAGTAAGAGGCGAACCAATTGTAAGCTACACCCCTTACTCCATAATGGTCCAACTTCTGTAGTAATAGTTTGTGGTCAACACAGTCAAAAGCCTTCGTAAAATCAAAGAAAACACCTAGCGTTCACAACCTTTTTTTTAATCCGTTCAAAACCTCACAGATAAAAGAGAATATAGCATTTGCAGTTGTTAAACCATTTCTAAAACCAAACTGAACATTTGACAGCAAATTATGTGAATTTAAATGCTCCAGTAACCTTGTATATACAACCTTCTCGATAACTTTAGCAAACACCGATGGCATAGAAATAGGTCTAAAATTGTCAACATTATCAATGTCTCCCTTATTATAAAATGGCTTCACTACCGAGTACTTTAATCGGTCAGGAAACTGACCACTCCTAAAGGAAAAGTTACAGATATGGCTAAGTACTGGGCTAACATACATAGAACAATACTTCAGTATTCTGTCAGATACCCCATCATATGCATGAGAGTTCTTAGTCTTTAGTGATTTAATTATTAACTCAATCTCCCTCTTGTCAGTATCATGGAGGAGCATTTCAGATAACAGTCTCGGAACACTTTTTTCTAAGAGCGCTATATGATTCCCTGTTGGGACTAGGTTTCTATTTAGTTCACCTGCTGTATTCAGAAAGTGATTATTAAATACTGTACATATATGCGACTTATCAGTAACACGGACATTCCCACTAAGCACTGATTCTATATCCTCGACCTGTCTCTGCAGACCACCCACTTCCTTTACGACTGACCATATGATTTTAATTTTATCCTGAGACTTAGCTATTCTGTCTGCATACCACATACTTTTTGCCTTCCTAATAACATTTTTAAGCCCTTACAATACTGTTTGTAATGGGCTGCTGCATTTAGATTTTGACTGTTTCTAACGTTTTGATATAATTGCCACTTCGTTCTACAAGATATTCTTATCCCTCTAGTCAGCCATCCAGGCTGCCTGTTTGTGCTAGTACCCTGTTTTGAACGTTCTAACGGAAAGCAACTTTCAAAGAGCACGAGAAAAGTCTTGAGAAAAGCATTATATTTATCGTCTACTGTATCAGCGCTATAAACATCTTGCCACTCTTGTTCCTTGATAATATTTACAAAGGTCTCTACAGCAACTGGATCAGCTTTCCTAAACGGCTGATGACTATATTTAACACGTGTTGCAGCACAAAAATCTTTTAGAGTTAAAATTTGTGCATCATGATCTGAAAGGCCATTCACCTTTTTGCTAACAGAATGCCCTTCTAGTAATGAGGAATGAACAAAAATGTTGTCTATGGTTGTTCTATTGTTCCCTTGCACTCTCGTTGGAAAGAATACGGTTTGCATAAGATTATATGAATTAAGGAGGTCTACCATCATCCTCTTCCTTGCACAGTCACTTATACAATTAATATTGAAGTCACCACATATAACTAACTTTTTGTATTTTCTATAAAGAGACCAAGAACCTCCTCTAGCTTTCGCAAAAATGTTGTGAAATCAGAGTCTGGGGATCTATAAATAACGACAGTTAGAAGCTTAGCTCCATTAAATTTAACCACACCTGCACAACATTCAAACATCTTTTCAGTACAGTACTTTGAAACATCAATTGATTCAAATGGGATGCCGTTTTTCACATACATGGCTACTACCCCACACCGCAAAGAGCTCCTCGAAAAGCTGCCAGCCAACCTGTATCCTGGTAAAGGAAGCCTCTGAATTATCTCCTTATTTAAGAAGTGTTCAGATATACCAATAATTTCAGAGTCAAGATCTATAAGCAATTCACTAACTTTATCTCTAATACCTTGTATATTTTGATGAAATATACTAATTCCCTCATTACTCGGATACCTAAGCTTGGTCAAAAGTGGTTCCTTTGTTAGAGAGAGTTCCCTTAAGCAGGAATACCTAACAGCTGACTTCAGTCTAAAAAAGGTGCAGCTCTAACACCCACTAGTGCAGGAATTTTCCCATGAGTGATCCCACCAACCCCACCTATGCTGTCACCTATAAGCTTTGCCAACCTCCCCTCCCATACCTGTTGAGGTGCAGGCCATGTCTAATGAAACCCGTCCTGCTGATAGACTCCGCCGACACCACTGAAATGTGACCCATGCTTTCTGTCATCAGCGCACCCCCAAGTCTCATGTTATTACGCCTGACGGCTGTATTAAGCTGAGGTCGATCGTGATGCTGAAACAGTTCCACGAAATGCACATTCGTGTTGCCAGTCTGAGTGGCTATCTTTTCCAGGTCACCATCTATGCCATACTCCCCATCCTTATCAATACTATTACCAGCCCCACCCACTATCACTACCTGATCCTCTTTAGTAAAATCCCTACGTAACCCCCCTATGATAACAGTCACCTGAGCCAATCCTGCATTAGGCTTCACAATGCTGGTGACCTGATACTCCCCAGCACTTCCTGCAACTTCTGGCCTACACCTCTGCCATGAGAACTACCTAACAGCAGAGTCTTATTCTTCCTCTTCGACTTTGCATCTGTTCTAGCCACCGTAACTACTGAGGTCTGCTGCATACTTCCTACATCTACAGCTACTAGAGATTCCTCTCCACTAGACTCTGACAGTTGGTCATACGTATTGTAAACACCAATAGTAAAACTATCTGAAAATCTTCTTCTCCTCGCAGGTCTCTTGCCAACAGCCAGCTCCCATTCCCCAACCCCCTTCTCCCTCCTCAGCCTATCTAGCTCCTCCCATGCGTTTTTCAACTGCACCTGAAGGGCACAGATCTTACGCTCCTGCTCCTCTATCAACTTACTCTTGCTACATAACCTGCAGTTCCAGGAGAGGATCTCACCAGAATGCCCACTGGCTTCCCCACTGCATTCCACTCAGTGAAAATACTTCGAACAACTCTCACACCGCAATCCACTACTCACGAACCTACGGCAAAGCCCACACTTCTCACTCATGGTAAAATTTTACTTTTTCTAAGTTCCGCTACTACAATAAGAAGATGTTAAAAACCTAACTACAATAATCACAAACTTACTCTACAAGGGAAGTAACTACTATTATTAACAGTATTAATACACAACAAATGTGAATATAACAAAAGACTAATACAGAAAGAGGCTCAAACGTCTAATGACACAGTAACGAAGCTGAAAACAGTTCCCAAATGGTTCTTCTCAAATTATTTCACCAGAAAACACACCAAACACCGGTTGAAGACTACTAAAGTTCCTAAATAAACCACTATACACAAACAATTAATTAGTACTTAGCTTTCGATGCACCGATACAGCTGCAACTGGCAGCGCGGAATGTAAAAACAGGTAAGAGGTTACGTTGCCCGATACGAAACACTCACAAATATCACGTCACACCACAAGAGAGGCAGAGGTGAAGGAAGAAACCACTAATAAGTCACTTACAGGGTGTTTCAAAAATGACCGGTATATTTGAAACGGCAATAAAACCTAAACGAGCAGCGATAGAAATACACCGTTTGTTGCAATATGCTTGGGACAACAGTACATTTTCAGGCGGACAAACCTTCGAAATTACAGTAGCTACAATTTTCAACAACAGATGGCGCTGCAAGTGATGTGAAAGATATAGAAGACAACGCAGTCTGTGGGTGCGCCATTCTGTACGTCGTCTTTCTGCTGTAAGCGTGTGCTGTTCACAACGTGCAAGTGTGCTGTAGACAACATGGTTTATTCCTTAGAACAGAGGATTTTTCTGGTGCTGGAATTCCACCGCCTAGAACACAGTGTTGTTGCAACAAGACGAAGTTTTCAACGGAGGTTTAATGTAACCAAAGGACCGAAAAGCGATACAATAAAGGATCTGTTTGAAAAATTTCAATGGACTGGGAACGTGACGGATGAACGTGCTGGAAAGGTAGGGCGACCGCGTACGGCAACCACAGAGGGCAACGCGCAGCTAGTGCAGCAGGTGATCCAACAGCGGCCTCGGGTTTCCGTTCGCCGTGTTGCAGCTGCGGTCCAAATGACGCCAACGTCCATGTATCGTCTCATGCGCCAGAGTTTACACCTCTATCCATACAAAATTCAAACGCGGCAACCCCTCAGCGCCGCCACCATTGCTGCACGAGAGACATTCGCTAACGATATAGTGCACAGGATTGATGACGGCGATATGCATGTGGGCAGCATTTGGTTTACTGACGAAGCTTATTTTTACCTGGATGGCTTCGTCAATAAACAGAACTGGCGCATATGGGGAACCGAAAAGCCCCATGTTGCAGTCCCATCGTCCCTGCATCCTCAAAAAGTACTGGTCTGGGCCGCCATTTCATCCAAAGGAATCATTGACCCATTTTTCAGATCCGAAACGATTACTGCATCACGCTATCTGGACATTCTTCGTGAATTTGTGGCGGTAAAAACTGCCTTAGACGACACTGCGAACACCTCGTGGTTTATGCAAGATGGTGCCCGGCCACATCGCGCGGCCGACGTCTTTAATTTCCTGAATGAATATTTCGATGATCGTGTGATTGCTTTGGGCTATCCGAAACATACAGGAGGCGGCGTGGATTGGCCTCCCTATTCGCCAGACATGAACCCCTGTGACTTCTTTCTGTGGGGACACTTGAAAGACCAGGTGTACCGCCAGAATCCAGAAACAATTGAACAGCTGAAGCAGTACATCTCATCTGCATGTGAAGCCATTCCGCCAGACACGTTGTCAAAGGTTTCGGGTAATTTCATTCAGAGACTACGCCATATTATTGCTACGCATGGTGGATATGTGGAAAATATCGTACTATAGAGTTTCCCAGACCGCAGCGCCATCTGTTGTTGAAAATGGTAACTACTGTAATTTCGAAAGTTTGTCTGCCTGAAAATGTACTATTGTCCCAAGCATATTGCAACAAACGGTGTATTTCTATCGCTGCTCGTTTAGTTTTTATTGCCGTTTCAAATATACCGGTCATTTTTGAAACACCCTGTATATAGTAAATATTATCACAAAAACCGTTAAAATATGTATCTGAAACCTAAAAATATATAAAAACTTAGAGAGCGATCTCACACGTAGTCACTCGCTAATGACGTCGCACCCAAGATGCGATGAACTGTGATGTGATGAACTGAACTGTGATGAACTGTGGTATCATGTTGAAGCTGCATGGGCAGCTGTACCTGTACATGCCATCCAAGATCTGTTTGACTCAATGCCCAGGCGTATCAAGGCCTTATTACGGCTAGAGGTGGCTGTTCTGGGTACTTATTTCTCAGGATCTATGCACCCAAATTGCCTGAAAATGTAATCACATGTTAGTTCTAGTATAATATATTTGTCCAATGAATACCCGTTTATCATTTGTATTTCTTCTTCGTGTAGCAATTTTAATGGCCAGTAGTGTAATTACAAATAAACAATTTTCGGATTTTTGCCCTTACTTTTAATGTGAAACATTGTTTCCTACAAAATTTCGTGATTATAGGTCAACGGAAAGTATAGTATAGGTTTTGATGAGTGAGTTTGTATCAAGATATGTGACATAAATGCCCATATTTTTTGACGGCATTGACTTAGCTGCTTTAATATTTTACACCGTCAAGAGACTGTAGGCCTCAGTGTGAGATGAATTTCAACTTGTCATTTCTACCCGTCCCTGAAAAAGAGAGGTCTTAACAGATGGACAACAAAGTGATTCTATAAGGGCTTTCTTTTTACAGATTCATGTACGGAACCCTAGAAATGAAATATCTGTTTAATTTCCTCAAGTTACCTTGGTCAACGTAGTGAATCCAGGATTACACCATGTCCTGAAAAACCTCGTCGGAAGTAAAACACTTGCGCACCTGTAATGCCATTTCATTATTCCACCCTTAAGACACGAAGTTCATCTTCAGATGCACTACAGATTGGTAACAATGACTCGCAATAAATCTACATCTACAGCTACATGATTACTCTGCAATTCACACTTCAGTGTTTGACAGAGAGTGTGTAACGCCGGAAATGCATATCCTCCTATTTCCATCTATTGTACTATTATTATTTTTCCTTGTTTTGTTACCTCAAGATATGACATTTCTGTCTCTTTATATATTGTAATTGTTTTACTGTTTGTATATATATATTTATGCACTCATGTCGATGTATAATTGGTTTGTTTCGTAAATATTATTTGTATTTTTACGCTGGGTCTTGCCTAGGGAAAACTGCTATCGAACGATTACATCGATGGGTCGTGTGAAGAATCAAAGGGTGTAGGATCTTTGGTAGTGTTAACTCTGCCGCGTGGAGCGCGGGCAGAGAGAGTCTGGCGGGAGTAGCGAGTGGAGCAGGTGTGTTGTGTGACGCTCCCGCGAGTTGCCGCGCTTTCGGGGTTTGGCAGCATGTAATTGCGCTCGACTCGCGATGATAGTTTCTGACATGGTGTCGCGGACGGGAAGCATTAGCTGGCGCACATCAAGAGCCCGTTTCGCCTGGTGACCGTGTCGAGAAGAAGGCGCGCCAACATCCAGCTTCTGCAACAGCGACGGCCGACAATGAGTGACTGTCGCCACCTCCTCGATCGACGGCTTCAAACCTTCAATCAACCAACAAGGAAGACTAAAAGCACGTAAAGTTTCAGAACTGTATGGCAGACCTCAGCTTTTCAAATTGTTCCATTTGCCTCGCAAAATTACAGCAACTTAGCATGAACCTTTGTTGCTCATTGTCCCAATTGCATTGCCAAGCAGGGTTCCTTCCTTTTCCGAAATGAACCCGAGTGTCGTTGAAATTCAAACGCCAGCATTAAAATAATATAATTAGATTTCACTGCTTTAATTTCAAAGTTCAGTAGCTGGCTACAATATTTAGGTTACACGAGCACAAATTTAGAGTGCGAGTTTTGTTAGCATATTTTAGCTTACCTGTGACTGCAGCTCAGCTTGGTACGTACTAAATTTTACTATTGTTAATAGTTCAGAATCATTTAATTCAAGTTCAAAGTAAAATCTCTTGTTTCTAAATTGCGTAGAGTCAAGTTGCTTTTGAAATGATTGTTGAGGTAGTCCAAGACTAACCGTATTTTACTGGATTTCGATGTGCTTCAGAAAGAAAGCTCACTATTAACTTCAGTCACTAAATTAACTTTCGATTTTCCGGTTTTATTAATTCTTTTGCTAAATTAAGTCAGAGGGTAGCGAAATTTATTACTTCTGACAAACTTTCAGTTTTCACACTACACGTGTCAACCTTCAGTTGCCACGCTTCTAGTGTTAATTATATGTGTAATAACCTTTCTTTTTCAGTTACTATAGTAATTGTCCTTAGGACTGGCGACCGTGATTTCCCCCAAATCCCAAATATCTAATTACCGCTAGTTAATTGTTAACGTAACGGCCGCACATTTACTTTCTTCATTAACTTTACCCCTTTTCAAAATTAATTTCCACCAGTTTCATTTGCATTTTTCCTTTCATTTAGATGTAACCCTTTCCTCCCTCTTTACCGATAGATTAACTTCGGTGACGATTGCTTTTCCCAAATTTCCATTAGGTACACGCGGTTTAATTTTTCACTGTCATTAAGGTCGATAAGTGAGGGGGGAGGTTACACGTGGCGACCGTGACAGGACTCGAACCTGCAATCTTCGGATTTGAGGTTGTTCTGGACACGAATTTTGTTTGGTGCAAATGTCGTAACAAAGTATTGGTTACGAACAGATAGTTACGTCAGCGAGATTAAGTAGTGGGAGGAATCCTAATTAGATTTGAGATTTGTTATTTATATTGAAAATTATTAAAATGAGTGAAGGCAACAATTACCAAAATTTGGTAGACTTGGATACGGAACAATCGGTCGAACAGTGGGAAACGCGCACCGCGGTACCCATTGCTCAGGGGCAGGCGGCTAGCGTGAAAGACGCGACCGCCGAAACGCAACAAAGAGCAGAAATGGAATTCCAAACTTTAGAAAATGTTTCGGAATCGGAAGAGAAAATCAAATCTGAACCCCTTGATGACGAATACGCAGGGACAATTAAAGAGGAAGCCGCTACGGAAGTAAAACCGGTAGTTTCCGGGAATTTAGCTGATTTATTGAATGTTTTGATTAACGAAATCAAGGCTCAGTCTAGAAAGATAGAAACTCAATCGGCAGAAATTAAAGCTCAGGCTGCCAAGCAAGAAGCTCAGTCTGAAAAAATTGACAGGAAGCTAGACAATCAGAACAAAGCTATTAATGTTGTTAACAACATTGTTGGAGTTGTTAACGCAAAAGTTGATAAAATCAAAGAAGATATTGTTGTGATTAATACCGAAATCGGTAATCTTAAACAGGAAATGATAGGCGTGCAGGCGGAAATTGCGAGCATAAATACGCGTTTTAATTTCGAAATTAGCAGAATCGAAAAAAGTGTAGGAGAAGCAGTTGCTCCGATCATCGAGAATAAGGTGACGGAACAAATTCAATTAGTGAAAAAAGAGGATCAAAAGAAGGTGGAAACTTTAAAGGCTTTAGTATCCGAAGTAGATACCAAAGTGACGAAGCAGGCTAATACCTGCGAAGAGAAAAAAAGGGAAGTAGAAACGCTTGCGACAACCACTTGCCAAGTAATTACGAGATTGTCGGAATTAGAAAAGAAACTTGACGAAAAACAGAGCTATGTGCCAATCTGTGCACATAGTTCGGAATTGTTGACGAAAGAGGAGCGGTTCGACCCCTTGAAAAAAGGCGGTATACATGCGACGGATTTCATTAAAAATTGTGAAAGAGTTTTACCCAGATCATGGACTAATGAGAGAAAAATTAATGCGGTTATTGATGTGTTGGCTGGTGATGCCAAGCGTTGGGGCTTAAACCTCAACATTACGAACCTGACTTTTGACGAATTTAAAAATTTGTTTCTGGCTGAATACTGGTCAGAGCAAAAACAGCAAAGTGTCTGGCGCGAATTTGTCGTATCGAGGCCTTTCGATGCCAATTCGCGCGGTTCGATGAAGGAGTTTTGTGAGGGCTGGATCCGCAAGTTGGAATATTTGCGTGATCGCCGCACGGAATCCGAAATAGTCTGGGAACTCTACAAAAAGCTTCCAGATGATACAAAACGCTACGTAGGAAGCAATTACAGGACAATAAATGATTTCCTGGAAAGAGTGGAGGACGAGGACAATTGGCGCAATAATCGCGACAGTGGTAGAGGCCGTGGTAACAACAACGGGTACCACAGCAACCACAACAACGATAACCATGGGAATAATGCATACTGCAACCATGGCAGCAATAACAATAATGGTTCGGACCGTAATAACAATCGGTACAATGCAAATAATAACAGGAATGACGGAAACCAGTATCACACTAACGTGATGCGGGCTTCACAGGATAGTAGTAACGCCAGAGGGTGTGATCAGCCGCCTCAGCAGCATCCGGGGAGCGTATCTGCTGGGACGAGACAGGGAAACCATTAGCCGCGCCGGTGAGGGGCCGACCGGGCGTGGAGAAATTTTGGCGGCCCAATGACAGTAGAAAACCGAGGTGTCGTCGTTATGGAAATGCCGTATGGAATAATCAACGGCGGGAGAGTGTGTCAGTATTAGGAGAAAGGAGTGCGCCCACAAGTAGTAGATCAGCTGTAGACACGGCAGTAGAAAATACATTCACTGTCAGTGAGAACAATTTAAGCAGTGTTCCGGAAATCGATTATAAAGCGGCAGCTGTAACACCCACAGTGGAACTGGAGATTGAGTTTAAGAATGATTCGCAAGTGTTGAAAGAAGATCAGATGTCGGATAAAACGTCCGTCATCGAGCGAGGGGATGCAGAGAGGGATGAGGTCTGGTTAAGGCAGTTCGGTCGCTTATACGACGAACTAAGAGATTATAGGGGCCTGTACGGGAGAAGTGTTTATGGGGAGCGCGGGCAGGATTTGCCGCGTCTCGTCCCGCAGGAAGATAGTGATTGTGAAGTGATGGAAAGTTCTGGCCCTAACCGGCAGACTTTACTAGAAATAGTTGATGTTAACGGGGAGCACGAGCAAGATGCGTCGTGTTTCGTCCCGCAGGAGTTGAATGTTGAAGTAGTAACGGAAAGTTCTGGCCCTAACCGGCAGACTTTACCGAAAGTTGTAGTGGTAGAAGTAGCCGACCCATCCGACGCGAACATCCAGTTTAAACATTGCGAGAGTATTAAGGAGAAAGATTACGAAAATTTTAGTGATAGCCGGAAACGATTGGTAGAAAAGCACGTAGATTACAGCGTGTATGAGGTTAGAGCTGACGTTATACGGTCAGACGGTAGCAGTGTGGGTTGCGCAGATCCAGAGGAAGTAATTTCAGGTGCTACTGGGCACATTCTTCCAGGTAGATTGGCAGATGAGATCAATCTGACCAAAGAGGAATCAACGAAGGTGACAATTAGTGAATTGATAGCAATGCAACACTCACTAGTTGACGAGTTACAGAAAAAGGTTTCGGTATTGGAGGCGAAGCTACAGACTAAGCCTCAGGACAAACGTGTTGAAATTAAAACTGTATGTGAACAGAGGCTGAAAAGGCCGTCAGATAAGCCGGATTTAGGATCAAAGCCGGATGGTTTTTTCTGGAATGACCTGGATATAGACGAGGATTTACTGTGGGAAAATAAAGAAACAGTCGAGGACAAGTGTAGACAGATAGTAGTGTCTGTTAATATGCACGACCTACAACTAAACGTGTTGATTGACACCGGTGCAGAATTGAGTGCTGTATCTGGGAAAATATTTGAGTTACTGGAAGACAGACCTGGCATCGTAGTTATGCCAGTAACAGGAGTGAAAATTATCGGTGCTACTGGGAAGGCCAGTAAACCGGTCACAAAACAGATTTTTGTCAACTTCGAGATATGTGGGGCACGATTTGAACAAGAGTTTATCGTCGTGCCAGACTTAACTACGGAAGTAATTATCGAGTTAGATTGGCTATTAAAGTACCGTGCAGTGATTAACTGCGAAAGCAAAACGTTGACATGTACGTCCCAAGATAAAACAATAGTAGTTAGTTTTGACGAGGCAGGAGACGGTGTGCATAGGCAATACCAGCCTATACACATTGTTAACTGGCCGAATGGTATTGACGTAGGTATGAATTTGAACTACTGTAATGTGAGGAATCTCGGCATTGACAATAGTGTAGAAAGTGAATTGGAAAGTATTGTAGACGGTGTGTCAAACGTAACACACGAACAAAGACGAGGCCTGTGTGAAGTAATAATGAGGAATAAGAGTGTGTTTTCAGACAAACCGGGACTTATGGAAGGATATAAATGCAAGTTGCACGTAATTCCGCACGAACCATTCTTCGTGAGACCGTATGCTATACCGCTGTCCAAAAAGGAAGCAGTGCAATGGGAGATAGATAAGATGATCGAATGGGGAGTGATTGAAAGAAGTACGAGTCCATACAATAACGGTTTGGTCATTGTAGCAAAACGGGATGGTAGTGTGCGTATTGTGATTGACGCACGCACGTTGAATAGGGTCGTTCAACGCGAAACAGACAGACCAGAGAGTATGGAGGAGATTTTGCAACGTTTTCATGACGTTAAGTTCATGACTAGCCTCGATCTGACGGCTAGTTACTGGCAAATAGAACTCGAAGAAGAATCTAGGCCATACACCGCCTTCTTGTTTGCGGGCAGGTGTTATCAGTATAGAGTACTGCCGTTTGGACTTAATATATCTGTGTCCGTATTCATCAGGGCCCTAGATAAAGTGCTAGGACCGGCTTTGAGTTCAAGATTAACTGTATATGTTGACGACCTATTGTTGGCCAATGCCACTTGGCATGACCATTGTGACCTGTTAGATGAAGTTTTTAGAGCATTGCGCCGTGGCGGAATGACTCTAAAGCTAAAGAAATGCGAATTTGTGAAGCAGGAACTGAAATTTTTAGGGCATGTAATTACCACTGCTGGTATTACGAAAGACCCAGAGAAACTAGAGGCAATAAGGAATTGTCCTCCACCCAAGTCTAGGAAACAGTTAAAAAGTTTTCTGGGGCTCACAGGATTTTACCGTAAATTTGTAAAAGGGCAAGTGTTTAATGATGAAAATTTGAATAACCTCTTACGCAAAAATGTTCCGTTTGTGTGGACTGACGGGTGTCAGACCGCTTTCGAGAGATTAAAAGACGATTTGTTAAGATCTAACATACTATTTCATCCTGATTTATCGCTACCCTTCCATCTGGGAACGGATTCGTCGAATTACGGGGTGGGGGTAGAACTGTTCCAAGAAGTTGGTAAAGGAGAGGATAAGGAACACCGGACGATAGCGTTCGCGAGTCGAACTTTATCAAAAAGTGAGCGAAACTACACGGTTTCTGAGAAAGAGTGTCTCGCTATCGTGTGTGGATTCAAGAAGTTCAAGGGTTACCTATGGGACCGTAAGGTGATTATTCATACGGACCATAAGGCGCACACTTATCTGAAGGATTGTAAACTACTTCACGAAAGACTGACTAGGTGGTCGTTGTATTTACAGCAATTTAACTATGACATCTGTTACGTAAAAGGGACCGACAATTGCGTAGCGGATGCGCTGTCGCGGTTGCCCGAGTCTAATCAAGGTCTATTGAAAGATGAGGCAGATGGAGTGGTCAAATTGTACTATTTTAAAGAAGTTGAGGGACGTAAATTAATAATGAACATCTGTAAGAATCTACGTCGTCATCAGAACGAGGATGGTTGTTTAAATATGGTGAAAACCCGATATGATGAAAAGAGTCCAGAAGGAGAGAAATTAAGGAAGTATTACAAGATATACGATCATATCTTGTACATACGTAAGGGTGAAGATAGTAATATTTGGCGGGTATGCTGGCCCACCAAATACGTAACGGAAATAATAGACTGCTACCATTTGGCGTATGGTCACTGTGGACCAAAGAAATGTACGGAAAAGCTGAGTGAAGTAGTGCATTTTAACAACATGTTAAAACGAGTTACTGATAGAGTGAAAACTTGCGATTTATGTCAGAAGGTGAAGGTTACCAACTGTACGAGTCGTGGTTCTATGCAAAATATAAGGCCTAACGACACCTTTGAGTTACTGTGCGTGGACTTGTACGGACCTTTGCCCAAGTCATCAGGAAACTTTGCCTACATTTTAGTAGTGCTAGAAGCTTTTTCCAAGTTCATCAAACTATACCCGATTAGGAAAGCTACAGCCAAAGCGGTCTATAGCAAGCTTGTGAACGATTATTTTGTTCATATTGGCAAGCCCAAAGCGATTCTATCAGACAATGGGGCACAATTTACTTCTAAGTTGTGGAATGAAGGCATGGAAAGTAATGGGGTCGAGGTGATCCATATTTCAGCTTATTGTCCGGCTGGGAATCCCGCTGAGAGGTATATGCGCGAGCTAGGCCGACTGTGCCGTACCTATTGCCATCACAACCATAGGGCATGGGGCAAATATGTAGCAGTATTTGAGAGAATTATGAACACCTTGAGACATGAATCTACGGGATTTTCTCCAGAGGAAATCCTGTTGGATGACAGAAGTAAAAGTTTAGTGGAAGAGGTAATCAAATTCCCTCCACGGATTGACATTAGTATTGGTGTGAAAAAAGATCGTTTGCGAGAAGTAATGAAGCTAAAAGCTGATGCTCGCATACGTCGTCATGACGCTAAAGCGCGTTTTGCTAAGTTTGCAATCGGAGACTTAGTACTTGTAAAAGCTCATGAGAAATCGAGCGAGATAGACAATGAAATCTCTAAATTTAAGTTTGTTTATAATGGACCATATAAAGTCATTGGTATACCTCACACAAATGCTTATTGCTTAGAGTATCCAAGCTCTGGAAAACGATTAGGTATACGAAACATTGTAGACCTGAAATTGTACCAACCAAGGATTGATTAGTACCACAGATAGGGTAATTTGTACAGTATGTAGATATAGAGTGTAAGATTTAAGGATGTGCCATGTGGCGATGCTTTTGCCTGACCTAGAGGTCATTAAAGAAGTTGTAATTAATAAGTAATTTATGTTGATTAAATGATTTAAGAGTTACTGAATATTCGTCAATTTAAAAATCCAAGCTGCTAGTTTAAGTTTTCAGCTGAGTCACAGTAGATTAAGCAATGTAAATATGATTTTGTAACTAGCTGTAAGATTCCATGAATATGTGTTTTACTAGTCATTGCCGATGTACTTAGACGCTGTTTTAAGTTTCAGGCTTGTACATGTGTGATGATGGACAGTGTTGAGTTATCCACTGTGATAGTGTTAATGGACTCCTTGAGATTACTCGGGAGTGAGTTTTTCCGAAAGAATTCAGTGAAACGGACGTTCTGGAAATGCCGTTACACAGGCGACTGAGATCAAGCGTGCCGCACAGGCGGGCGCAACAATACTGGCGAGGCGGAGCCGCTGTCGGCTCATGTGCCGCTGTCGGCATTCTTTGTACTTGCGGGTACGGAAGGCGGAATTGTTTTTCTTCCCGGACAGATGATGTGAAAGAATTCTGCTGTCAATACTTATGTTTTTTTTCGATCTACTGAATATTATTTTCTTGTTTAGCATTAAGTGGACTCTCATGGCAAGCGTATTAATTACGAAAAGGTTATATAAAATGTGTATTCTATGTAATTAATAATTAATTTGCGTGTTTTGATCTACCTGTTTTTATGACCATGTACTCTGATTAATTTTGTAAATAGTATTCCATTTCATGATAGTGTTACGGATTTTGACGATTTTGGAATAGCTAAACCATTTTCTATATCTTCTATGAATTTTAATATGTTGTCAACCTGTTTTATTTTGTGCAAGATGACAGAGTGGAATAAGATTAGGAGTGTCTCCACTCAGTTATTATGGTCTAAAAATTGATTTATGATTAATTAGACGAATGCTAAATTTTGTTGATGTTTTGAGCATATGCATTTCCGCTGTTTCTTTTTTGGGACATTTTCTGAGTCTGTTTACGTTACACGAACATCCTCAGACAATGTGGGGCACGTGTAACGCCGGAAATGCATATCCTCCTATTTCCATCTATTGTACTATTATTTTTTTTCCTTGTTTTGTTACTTCAAGATATGACATTTCTGTCTCTTTATATATTGTAATTGTTTTACTGTTTGTATATATATATTTATGCACTCATGTCGATGTATAATTGGTTTGTTTCGTAAATATTATTTGTATTTTTACGCTGGGTCTTGCCTAGGGAAAACTGCTATCGAACGATTACATCGATGGGTCGTGTGAAGAATCAAAGGGTGTAGGATCTTTGGTAGTGTTAACTCTGCCGCGTGGAGCGCGGGCAGAGAGAGTCTGGCGGGAGTAGCGAGTGAAGCAGGTGTGTTGTGTGACGCTCCCGCGAGTTGCCGCGCTTTCGGGGTTTGGCAGCATGTAATTGCGCTCGACTCGCGATGATAGTTTCTGACATGGTGTCGCGGACGGGAAGCATTAGCTGGCGCACATCAAGAGCCCGTTTCGCCTGGTGACCGTGTCGAGAAGAAGGCGCGCCAACATCCAGCTTCTGCAACAGCGACGGCCGACAATGAGTGACTGTCGCCACCTCCTCGATCGACGGCTTCAAACCTTCAATCAACCAACAAGGAAGACTAAAAGCACGTAAAGTTTCAGAACTGTATGGCAGACCTCAGCTTTTCAAATTGTTCCATTTGCCTCGCAAAATTACAGCAACTTAGCATGAACCTTTGTTGCTCATTGTCCCAATTGCATTGCCAAGCAGGGTTCCTTCCTTTTCCGAAATGAACCCGAGTGTCGTTGAAATTCAAACGCCAGCATTAAAATAATATAATTAGATTTCACTGCTTTAATTTCAAAGTTCAGTAGCTGGCTACAATATTTAGGTTACACGAGCACAAATTTAGAGTGCGAGTTTTGTTAGCATATTTTAGCTTACCTGTGACTGCAGCTCAGCTTGGTACGTACTAAATTTTACTATTGTTAATAGTTCAGAATCATTTAATTCAAGTTCAAAGTAAAATCTCTTGTTTCTAAATTGCGTAGAGTCAAGTTGCTTTTGAAATGATTGTTGAGGTAGTCCAAGACTAACCGTATTTTACTGGATTTCGATGTGCTTCAGAAAGAAAGCTCACTATTAACTTCAGTCACTAAATTAACTTTCGATTTTCCGGTTTTATTAATTCTTTTGCTAAATTAAGTCAGAGGGTAGCGAAATTTATTACTTCTGACAAACTTTCAGTTTTCACACTACACGTGTCAACCTTCAGTTGCCACGCTTCTAGTGTTAATTATATGTGTAATAACCTTTCTTTTTCAGTTACTATAGTAATTGTCCTTAGGACTGGCGACCGTGATTTCCCCCAAATCCCAAATATCTAATTACCGCTAGTTAATTGTTAACGTAACGGCCGCACATTTACTTTCTTCATTAACTTTACCCCTTTTCAAAATTAATTTCCACCAGTTTCATTTGCATTTTTCCTTTCATTTAGATGTAACCCTTTCCTCCCTCTTTACCGATAGATTAACTTCGGTGACGATTGCTTTTCCCAAATTTCCATTAGGTACACGCGGTTTAATTTTTCACTGTCATTAAGGTAGATAAGTGAGGGGGGAGGTTACAAGTGCATACAACCACTTTCAGAAAGCTGTCAGAGGTGAGCGGAAACAAGTTGTAGCCACAACTTCCTCTTACCTCCACAGATAAGGATCATCTTGAAGGCGGCGTACAGGCTGTAGTCCACTTCACTCCAACCAAACTTGTATCTTGCGAACAGGTACAGCACGGAGTACTCTCCTGAAAGATAATAAAATCAGAAGTGAATGAATGTGAAACGTACGAGGTGTGTGAGATAAGTAATGAGGCTGATTTTTTATCTACCAAAGTTTTTTTTTCCTCGAACAATAATATTGTCCCCTTCAAAGTAGTGCTCTCTGGCAACTATACACCGGCGGAGTCGTTGTTCCCAATCTTGGTAGAAGCGCTGAAAGGCTTCAACTCATTTAACATTTCAGTCACGTTCTTTTAAATGTTCTCCTAAGTCCCAAAATGAGGTTGCTTTTAAGAAATTTTACAATTTTGGGAAAATGTGAGAAGGCCTGAGATCAGGTGAACAGGAAGGGAGGGGGGTTGTGGACGACAGAAATTCCTTTTGAGGTCAAACGTTGGGTGGTGGAAGTGGCTGTGTGACATAGGGCGTTGTCATGATGCAGTATTCACTTCTCTTCAGTGTCTCGTCTCACTCGATTCGCCACTATCCTGAAACTTTAGAAGACGCCTTTGTAAAGCACTTGGTTGACAGTTTGTTCTTTAGCAATAGATTCTTTGCGCACTATACCTTTACTGTCAAAAAAGCAAATCAGCATTGTTTTCATCTTTAATCAGCCCATTCGAGCTTTTGTCGCTCGAGGAAATGTCTCAGTGTGCCGCTTCTCATTTTGCCGCTTTGTCTCAGGATCGTACCATCTGTGATCACACGACTGAACCATTCGTGGTCGTTGGCAATCCTCTCAAGAAGATCAACGTACACTTTTCTTCGATTGTCCTTCTGTTCAGTTATGACACTTTCTGGCACCATTTCGACACAAACTTTTCGCATGTGCAAAGCTTCTATCACAGTCTGACGTACGGTCAAAGTGTTACTGCTAAAAGTCTGTCTCATTTCACGAGAGCACTCACACGTTTGGCATTTTTATTGGTTTTGGAAGTTGGAGGTCTCCCTGAGTGAGGTTCATCTTCAATGTGTTCTCGGCCTTCCAAAACTGATTTGTGTTACGGAAAAGCTTGGGCTCATGATAAGGAATGTTCCCCATAGGAATGTTCAGTTTTTCAAACGTCACACTCACGGATTCATCAGGTTTAACATAAAACTTGATGGCACAACGTTGCTCTAAATTCCACTGTTCCATTTTCGTGCAAAAACTCAACTTCACTGATGGCGGTCTCAAAAATCACTTGATGGCTGTATGGAGCTGAAACTCTGACTGAGCACCTGGAACGGACGAACACATCGGTCTACACAAGTAGAACAACACAGCGTTGCCAGATCGCTCGCTGTGTTGTCAGTCTCATTACTTTTCTCACACACTTGTAGATCAACTGTTGATCACTACCGCCGGACTTTGTGGCCGAGCGGTTCTAGGCGCTTCCGTCTGGAACCGCGCGACCGCTACGGTCGCAGGTACGAATCCTGCCTCGGGCGTGGATGTGTGTGATGTCCTTAGGTTAGTTAGGTTTAAGTAGTTCTAAATTCTAGGGGAATGATGGCCTCCGATATTAAGTCCCATAGTGCTCAGAGCCATTTGAACCATTTTCTGATCACTACCCCTTCTTCGTAGTTAGTTTACATGTTACAGCTATTTAATCTTACCCAGCTTTTCATGAACATCGGATGTATAATATAAGTTCATCACCATAATAAAAAGTGAGGTAAAAATTAAAAGTAAACACACCAGGCAATATCATATTTGTGCCTGATGTCTACTTAAAAGGGCACAGGTTCAAAATGGCTCTAAGCACTATGGAACTTAGCACCTGAGGCCATCAGTCCCCTAGAGTTAGAACTACTTAAACCTAACTAACCTAAGGACATCACACACATACACGCCCGAGGCAGGATTCGAACCTGCGACTGTAGCAGCAGCGCGGTTCCGGACTAAAGCGCCTAGAACCGCTTCGCCACAGCAGCCGGCAAGGGCACAGGAGAATTGATTTCAATATGTGTAACGGATTTTGTATCCAGAACATTTAGTCGTAATGGAGTTTCTTGTAAAAATATCACACGATCTGAAATAAAAGGATAGAAATATGACAGGGCATGCGCGATACACACTGACGGGCGAAAACATTACCATCGCATGCTTAATGGCGTGCGGTTTCACCTTCAGAACGAAATACAGCAGCTGTTGCGTGTGACATGGATTTCACAAGTCCGCAGGTATGAGGCACCAAATGTCTACAGACATGTTAAGCGAATCACGCAAATTACCGACCAGTGAGTAGTGGGTACTGAGATGGCTCCTGATAGCGCTCCAGATGTGTTCCGTCACATTCTGATAAGAAGTATTTGGTGACCATGATATCAACATGAGTTCACTATCATGATACTCAAACCACTACAGCATGATTCTGACCTTGTGACACGGATAGTTGTTCTGTTGGAAGATGCCATCACTGATGAGGAAGATATCAAGCATGAAGAGAAACAGGTGATCCACAATAATGTTCACGTAGTTGGCAGCTATCAAGGTGCGTTGTATTACCACCACAGAAGCACCATGAAAATCCCCAACAGCATAACGCTGTCCCCTCCACCATGAGTCAGTGCCGCAGTGTATGTTAGAGCTGTCGTTTGTCTCGATGACGGAGTGTTTGGCCACAAATGTTGTGAGAGACTTTATTTATTAGATCAGGGGACACGTTTCCATTGATAACGGCCCTGTCTCGAAGACCCCATGTCGATTGCAGTCGTAATTTATGATACAGTTGGGTCAGTTTGGGAACACATAGGGTCTTCAGCTACCGAGCCACCTGTTCAACAGTGTGCAGTGAAAAGTTTGCATCTAGCTGTTGTCAGTCCTAGCACAGATGGCCGCCTATTCAGCTTTACAGCCTCCGACTGATGCGACTGATGTGATGTTGCGTGGACGTCTGAAACCTCCAATACCTACTTATGGTTTCACCATAGTTCATCACGTTCCCTTAATGCTCACAACAGTAGCACATAAGTAGTGGACCAGCTTCCGATATGCTCGTTCCTGCGCGTCGGGCTAAAACAATCTGCCCTTTATCAAAGTTGCTGATGTTAATAGATCTCATCATTTACACTCCATATCGTTGCTAGAGTGAACGGAATCAGGGGAACCCAGTTGTTTCTGGCACCGGGGGGTATACAGTCTCGCGGTTGACAGAGGTCATGCCTCGGGCATGGATATGTGTGATGTCCTTAGGTTAGTTAGGTTTAAGTAGTTCTAAGTTCTAGGGGACTGATGACCACAGATGTTAAGTCCCATAGTGCTCAGAGCCATTTGAACCATTTTTTTTTTTTTTTTGACAGAGGTCATAATGTACTGGCTTATCAATGTGTACTGCCGTTGCACAGAAGCTGGACAGACAAAAATTTAAGAAAGGTAACGGCAAAGAAACCTGGGTTAACGAAAGAAAAACTTAAACTGTTCGACGAAAGATGGAAGTGAAAACAAAGTACTAACAGAAAGACAGCGATATACGTCACTTAGAAATGAAGAAATAGGAAGATATTTCGAGGCGAAATTGTTGCATGAAGAGTGTAAAAAAATTGAAAAAGAAATGATCGCCGTGAAGCACTGATTCAGCATGTATAAAAGTCAAAACATTATTCGGTGAAATTAAAAGCAAAGGCGTCAACATTCATGGTGCAGGGGAAATTCCACAGTTACACGCAGGGGAGAGAGCAGATAAGTGTGAAGAGTACATTGAAAGCCTCTACTTGTCTGGTGACATGGTAGGATATGGGAGACATAGGAGATCCAATATTAAAGCCTGAGTTTAACAAAACTTTGGAAGACTGTCGATCGTAAAAGGCATTAGAGATAGGTAACATTCCTTTGAAAATTCTAAAATTATTGGAGGAAATGGCAACGAAACGACTTCACAAAGCGAAAAAACTTAGTGACTAAAAATATCAGTGAGTCACACTTGAAATCGGTGAACTCATACAAATATCTAGGTCTAATACTTTGTAGTGATGCTAAATGGAATGAGTTCATATGTTCAGTCGTGGGTAAAGCAGGTGGTAGACTTCGGTTTATTAGTAGAATACTGGGTAAATGCAGTCACTCTAGAAAGGAGAGTGCTTATAAATCACTCGTGCGATGTATCTTAGAAATTGCTAAAGTGTGTGGGATCTGTACCGAACAGGACTGGTAGGGGATAATGAACGTATACAGAGAAGGCAGCACGAATGGTCACAGCTTTGTTTGATACAGGGGAGAGTCACAGAGATGCTGAATAAACTGAACTGTCAGACGCTTGAAAATAGACGTAACCATCCCATGAAAGCCCACTTAGAAAGTTTCATGAGCCGGCTTTAAATGATGACTGGAAATATACTAAAACTCCCTGTCAGTAAGGATCGTGATGAGTAGATTAATTACAGCAAGCATTTTAACAATCATTCTTCCCTCGTTCCATACTGAATGGGTCGGGAAAAGCCCCAATAACTGTTACAATGAGACGTACCCTCTGCCATGCACTTCACAGTGGTTTGGAGAGTATAGTTGTAGACGTACACTATTCAGCCAGAACATTATGACCACCTGCATAATAGCCGGTATGTCAACCTTTGGCACGGATAACAGTGGCGACGCATCGTGGCATGGAAGCAATGAGACCTTGGTACGAGGGAGCTGGGTCCATATATGCATACACAAGTCACCTAATTCACGTAAATTTCGAGGAGGGGAGCAATGATTTGTGACGCCACGTTGAATCACATCCCAGATGTGTTCAATCGATTTCAGATCTGGCCAGTTGAGGGTGCAGTACATAAATTGGAACTCGCCACTGTTTTCAAATGGTTCAAATGGCTCTGAGCACTATGGGACTTAACATGTCAGGTCGTCAGTCCCCTATTACTTAGAACTACTTAAACATAACTAACCTAAGGACATCACACACATCCATGCCAGAGGCAGGATTCGAACCTGCGACCGTGGCAGCAGCGCGGTTCCGGACTGCAGCGCCTAGAACCGCTCGCCCACAAGGGCCAGCGGGCTAGAACTCATAAGTTCATTTATTATTCAGTATATGTTGATTTTTTAAAAAAAAGTAGTTGCTGCAGTGAGGGAGTCCCCGTAAGTCACTTTCGGGACAGTTTTCAAAATAAGATTTGCTCAGTGACAAATTGTTTGTAACTTCGTTTGTTAGTAAATTGTTGTTCTAAAAGTCCAGTAGCTTACACTTCAAAACCCTGCGTCCTAACTTACCAGCTCTAAGGTACTTCCGTCTTTTCACCTGCGTACAAATCGTATCTGTTTAGTTGCATAGAAATATGGAAACAATGGGAGAACTTGAACATAAATATAGATGCTAACCAAGGTTGCAAGTTGCGCTGTTGCACTTCACGACGAACGGTACCTGTGTAATGTTCTCAATACGTTAAAAATGCCAGTGCTGGTCAGAACAGCGTTCTGTGTAATTGTGAGAGCATTATGCTGGAGACCAGTGAATTCCAACGTGGACAAATTGTTGGTGGGTTCTCACGCAACCACGGTGCCAAAACGTATGATTCTTCAAGAGCCAATTTATCGAAGACTTGCACCTCATATAGGGAATGCGGAAAGCCTCACGCGCTAAGTCGGAGCGGACGAAAATGTGTTCTGAGGGACTGTGACAAATGGTCAATCAAGAGGATCTTGACGAAAAATAAGACGACGACAGTTGCAAAAGTCGCTGCAGAACTGAATGTCGCACTCGCGAACTCTGTCAGCGCCAAAACTATGCGAAGGGGCTCCATAAGCAGGGAACTACAGACAGCCTGGAATTCCAAAACCACTCATTAGTGATGCAAATGCCCGTAACAGGTGAACGTGTTGCCGAAGACATAAAACCAGGGCTAAGAAGTGTTGAAAGAAAGCCATTTGGTCGGACGAATCTTGTTGCACTTTTTTTCCAATTCCTGGCCGAGTTTACGTGGCAAGAGTGAAACATGGCGGGGGTTCGGCGATGATTTGGGCTGTCATATCATCGCCAAGCACTATTGGAAGGTAGGAGAGGAGGTACTGGCGGAAGTAAAGCTGTGAGGACGGGTCGTGAGTCGTTACAATTACAAATAACCTAAATTGGAACGATCACATGGATAATATTGTGGGTAGAGCAAACCAAAGACTGCGATTCATTGGCAGAACACTTAAAAGGTGCAACCAAAAAGACTGCTTACACTACGCTTGTCCGCTCTATTCTGGAGTACTGTTATGCGGTGTGGGAACTGCATCAGGTGGGACTGACGGATGACATCGAAAAAGTACAAAGAAGGGCAGCTCGTTTTGTATTATCGCGAAATAGGGGGAGATAGTGTCACAGACATGATACGTGAATTGGAGTGGCAATCATTAAAACAAAGGCGTTTTTCGTTGCGACGGGATCTTCTCATGAAATTTCAATCACCAGCTTTCTCCTCCGATCACGAAAACATTCTGTTGGCACCCAAATACATAGGGAGAAATGATCATCACGTTAAATAAGAGAAATCAGGGCTCGCACGGAAAAATTTAAGTGCTCGTTTTCCCGCGTGCCGTTCGAGAGTGGAGCGGTAGAGAGACAGCATGAAGGTGGTTCATTGAACCCTCTACCAGGCACTTTATTGTGAATAGCAGAGTAATCACTTAGATGTAGATGTGCTTGGGTAAGTCAGTTGGTAGAGCACTTGCCCGCGACAGCAATAGTCTCGAGATCGAGTCTCGTCCGACACACAGTTTTAATCTGCCAGGAAGTTTCATATCAGTGCACACTCCGCTGCAGAGTGAAAGATCTCTTTCTGGAAACTGTATGTGACCATTTTGACTGATGTGATCCAATCCACGGTGGATTATTTGTTCCCCAACAGTGGTACTGTGTTCCAAGGCGACAAGGCTCCTGTTCGCAAAGCTCCCATAACCGGCGATTGGTTTTGTGAGGACAACGATGAATTGTTCGCGTCTCCCATAGCCGGGACAGTTATCAGATCTCATTGTTGCTGAGCCTTGTGGTCTACGTTGCAGAAAACTGTGCATGATTGCTATCCATCTCTGTCATCGTTTCTTGAACTTACCACTACTTTTCAGAAACTGTGCAGATTAGAGATTAGATTAGATTAGTACTTGTTCCATAGATCATGAATACGGCACTTCGTAATTATGTGGAACGTGTCAGGTTAATAAAATGTGTCTTTCCAAGATATTACATTACACACAATATTACATGACACTTAATTACCCACTTACTACACTCCTGGAAATTGAAATAAGAACACCGTGAATTCATTGTCGCAGGAAGAGGAAACTTTATTAACACATTCCTGGGGTCAGATACGTCACATGATCACACTGACAGAACCACAGGCACATAGACACAGGCAACAGAGCATGCACAATGTCGGCACTAGTACAGTGTATATCCACCTTTCGCAGCAATGCAGGCTGCTATTCTCCCATGGAGACGATCGTAGAGATGCTGGATGTAGTCCTGTGGAACTGTTTGCCATGCCATTTCCACCTGGCGCCCCAGTTGGAGAAGCGTTCGTGCTGGACGTGCAGACCGCGTGAGACGACGCTTCATCCAGTCCCAAACATGCTCAATGGGGGACAGATCCGGAGATCTTGCTGGCCAGGGTAGTTGACTTACACCTTCTAGAGCACGTTGGGTGGCACGGGATACATGCGGACGTGCATTGTCCTGTTGGAACAGCAAGTTCCCTTGCCGGTCTAGGAATGGTAGAACGATGGGTTCGATGACGGTTTGGATGTACCGTGCACTATTCAGTGTCCCCTCGACGATCACCAGTGGTGTACGGCCAGTGTAGGAGATCGCTCCCCACACCATGATGCCGGGTGTTGGCCCTGTGTGCCTCGGTCGTATGCAGTCCTGATTGTGGCGCTCACCTGCACGGCGCCAAACACGCATACGACCATCATTGGCACCAAGGCAGAAGCGACTCTCATCACTGAAGACGACACGTCTCCATTCGTCCCTCCATTCACGCCTGTCGCGACACCACTGGAGGCGGGCTGCACGATGTTGGGGCGTGAGCGGAAGACGGCCTAACGGTGTGCGGGACCGTAGCCCAGCTTCATGGAGACGGTTGCGAATGGTCCTCGCCGATACCCCAGGAGCAAGTGTCCCTAATTTGCTGGGAAGTGGCGGTGCGGTCCCCTACGGCACTGCGTAGGATCCTACGGTCTTGGCGTGCATCCGTGCGTCGCTGCGGTCCGGTCCCAGGTCGACGGGCACGTGCACCTTCCGCCGACCACTGGCGACAACATCGATGTACTGTGGAGACCTCACGCCCCACGTGTTGAGCAATTCGGCGGTACGTCCACCCGGCCTCCCGCATGCCCACTATACGCCCTCGTTCAAAGTCCGTCAACTGCACATACAGTTCACGTCCACGCTGTCGCGGCATGCTACCAGTGTTAAAGACTGCGATGGAGCTCCGTATGCCACGGCAAACTGGCTGACACTGACGGCGGCGGTGCACAAATGCTGCGCAGCTAGCGCCATTCGACGGCCAACACCGCGGTTCCTGGTGTGTCCGCTGTGCCGTGCGTGTGATCATTGCTTGTACAGCCCTCTCGCAGTGTCCGGAGCAAGTATGGTGGGTCTGACGCACCGGTGTCAATGTGTTCTTTTTTCCATTTCCAGGAGTGTATATCCAAAAATTCATCTAATGAGTAGAAGGAGTTGCCATCCAGAAATTCTTTTAATTTCCTTTTAAATGCAATATGGCTATCTGTCAGACTTTTGATGGAATTAGGTAAGTGACCAAAGACTCTTGTGGCAGCATAATTTACCCCCTTCTGAGCCAAAGTTAGATTTAACCTTGAGTAGTGAAGATCATCCTTTCTCCTAGTGTTGTAGCCATGTACACTGCTATTACTTTTGATTCGATCGGATTATTAATAACAAATTTCTTAAGTGAATATATATACTGGGAGGCTACAGTGAAGATCCCTAGCTCTTTAAATACGTGTCTGCAGGATGATCTTGGATGAGCCCCAGCAATTATTCTGATTACACGCTTTTGTGCAATGAACACTCTTTTACTCATTGATGAGTTACCCCAGAATATGATGCCATACGAAAGCAGAGAATGAAAATAGGCATGGTAAGCTAATTTACTGAGATGTACATCGCCAAAATTTGCAATGACCCTAATAGCATAACTAGCTGAACTCAAACGTTTCAGCAGATCTTCAGTGTCTTTTTTCCAGTTCAACCCCTCATCAATGCATACACCTAGAAATTTCGAATATTCTACCTTAGTTACTGGTTTCTGATCGAAGTCTATATTTATTAATGGGGTCATTCCATTTACTGTGTGGAACTGTATATACTACGTTTTGTCAAAGTTTAATGAGAGCCCATTTGCAGAGAACCATTTAATGATTTTCGGACAAACATCGTTTACAATTTCACCAGTTAATTCTTGTCTGTTGGGTGTGATCTTGTCTGTTGGGTGTGATAGCTATACTTGTATCATCGGCAAAAAGTACCAGCTTTGCATCTTCGTGAATATAGAATGGCAAGTCAGCAGAGGACCCAAGACCGAACCTCGTGGCACCCCATTCTTGATTGTTCCCCAGTTTGAGAAATCTCCAGTTTTTTGCATTTTATGTGAACTGCTTACTTCAGCTTTCTGTACTCTTCCAGTTAGGTATGATTTAAACCATTTGAGCGCTGTCCCATTCATACCACAGTACTTGAACTTATCTAGAAGTATTCCATGATTTACACAATCAAAAGCCTTTGAGAGGTCACAAAAAATCCCAACGGGTGACTTCCGGTTACTCAGAGCATTTAATATTTCATTAGTGAAAGTATATACAGCACTTTCCGTCGAAAAACCTTTCTGGAAACCAAACTGACATTTTGTTAAAAATTTATTTTTACAAAGGTTTGAAGCTACTGACAATACATTACTTTTTCAAGAATTTTGGATAAGGCAGTCAGAAGAGAGATTGGGCGGTAGTTGTTGACATCAGATAATGGCTCTGAGCACTATGTGACTTAACTTC
The DNA here is from genome assembly GCF_021461395.2 of Schistocerca americana. Lineage (NCBI taxonomy): Eukaryota > Metazoa > Arthropoda > Insecta > Orthoptera > Acrididae > Schistocerca > Schistocerca americana. Next base: position 177,723,101 of record NC_060120.1, read on the forward strand.
TGAGATCATCAGTCGCCTAGAACTTAGAACTAATTAACCTGACTAACCTAAGGACATCACACACATCCATGCCCAAGGCAGAATTCGAACCTGCGACCGTAGCGGTCGCTCGGTTCCAGACTGCAGCGCCTAGAACCGCAGGGCCACTCTGGTCGGCTGTTGACATCAGACATACCCCCTTTTTTATGCAGTGGTTTAACAATGGCATACTTCAGTCTATCTGGGAAAATACCCTGCTTCAGAGAGCTGTTACATATGTGGTGTAAGATTCTAAGATTCCCTTGAAAAGTCATACAGGACCTGTATTTATTCATTCTGAGACGACTGGAAGGTGTTTCGAATGTGATCGGGTTTCCTACACTGTATTAGGCATGGTAATGTGTTGTGTTTTTCGTGTTTCCATGTTTTTGTCGACCCCCTGTATGTCTATCTGAAGATTCTGAGATGCATCTATGGTTGCGTCTTCCAACATGGCTACAACGTTAGTAACATGGCCTCACAGGTTTCGCCTCTCCCTCATCTCATACAGTTTTCACCGAAGAGCGGTTCCACACCTATGGACCACGCTGTAGATGTACGAGGTGCGACAATAAAGTAATGAGACTGATTTTCTTTGCAAGATGTGGCAACCCTGCAGGCTTGCGTAGGCACAATATCTTTGACCTTGGTGTATAAACTGCTTCTAGTCCAAGTGGCACATCAATGCAACTGCTCAGTCGTGAGTTGTGCTGTAATAAGTTAACATGTATTTGTGTCCCTTGTCACAGAAATGGAACCGCATAATACTGCGCAACGGTATGCCATTTCTTTTTGCGTTAGATTGGGTGAAAACACGATGACAATTTACGGTACGCTTCAGAAGGCTTTTGGAGAGGAGATTATGTCGAGAGCTCAAGTTTTTCGTTGGCATAAAATGTTTAGGGAAGCCAGAACGAATGTTGAAATGAAGACCGCAGTGGACGACCATCAGTCTCACGGACGGATGTCAGCTTGGCCAGGTTGCGTGAAGTCGTATGATCTGAGAGAAGATTATCCGTGAAAATGATTGCAGAAGAACTGAACATCAATCGAGAAACGGGTCGTCTAATAATAACTAAAGATCTCGGTATGAGAAAGATATGTGCAAAAATGGTCCCCAAAAATGTCACACCACAACAGCGAGAAACACGGGAAAAGTGGGGCAGCCGATATGATAGAGTAAACGGAAATCAATCCAGAATTGTTGAGCCGTCTTATCACTGGTGATGAAAGTTGGTTTTTTCAGTAGGATCCAGAGACAAAACGCCGAAGTTCGCAATGGTGCTCAAAGGGATCACCCAGACCAAAAAAAGCTCTCATGTCAAAGCAAAAAGTGAAAAGCATGCTTGTGTGCTTCTTTGATTCCAAGGAAATTGTTCTTAAAGAGTGGGTGCCTCCTGGCCAAACAGCTAACCAATATTACTACAAAGAAATTTTAGAAATAGTTCGTAAAAGAGTTCTTCGTGTCCGTGCCAACATTGCTGGTAATTGGATTCTGCATCACGATAATGCGCCATCCCACACTGCTCTGCCAGTACAGCAATTTTTTAACCTCAAAACAAATTTCAGTACTACCACTGACACCGTATTCACCAGCATGGTGCCTATATCTTTTTTCTTTTTCAGAGAGTCAAAACGGTTGTCAAGGGACACCATTTTCAAACAACACAAGATGTCCAAAAAGCTGTGACCAGGGTCTTGGAGGATATTTCAGAAGATGAGTTCCAGAAATATTACCATGAATGGCAGAAGCGCTGGAAAAAGTGTGTGCAATCAGAAGGGAACTGCTTTGAAGGATACAACACTAAACTTGTGATTCTTCAACTTCTGCCCGCGTATTTCTTGCTCGAACAGTCCGCGGGTGTACTGCCGGTCTATAGTGTCCAACGGGCACAATATTTCGTCGATCAGACATGTCGCCATCGTCAGGTGCGCTGACGAACTGAGCTCCTGAGGGCGGGCGGCCGTCCTAAATCCCTTTCCTCCGCGAGGCGTTCTCTCCGCGGTCCGCGCCCGCGGTCGCTCAGAGACTGGAGTCGGCGTCTGTGGAGGCGTCGGTGTAACTGCCTCGTCCGCCCTGGTCGCCCATTCGTTTTCTTCGCTGAAATTCGCACCAGGGACGGACTCATCAACAGAGACTGCGGCTATAGCCTCAGCAAGGCGTGGGAGCCAGCACCGAGTCTAAATAAAGAGGCTCAGCAAAGAAAACGAAAGAGCGACCAGGGCGGACCAGGCAGTTACACCGACAACACCACAGACGCCGACACCAGCCTCTCAGCGACCGCCGACGCGCTGCCGCGGAGAGAACGCCTCGCGGAGGAAGGGGATTTAGGACGGCCGCCCGCCATCTAGACAGACACGTGAACTGGAAAACACACCTAAATCACCTTCTGAACAAATCACGAATAAGACAAAACTTAATAAGACAGGTTCAAGGACGCTTCCACGGCTGCAGCGGCGAAACAGCCCTACATACAAATAAAACATTTATAAGATTAATACTCGAATACGCAGTCGCCCCACTCGGGGGAATACAGGCCCACATAGCGGAAAAACTATACAAAACAGAAAGAAGACTAATATGCAGCATCACCAAGCTACCCCCTACAACCCCCAGCAATGAAGTATATACAAGCTCGGGCATAGAACCACTCCAAACCAGAATGGCTAAACTTAGGGCGAGATACAGAAAACACATTCTCCACAACAGACCGGGCATGGAGGATATTCTCACTATTAATGGAAGAGAAAACAGAAAACCTAAGTACAAAAACATTCCCCCATCACGCACAATAGCCCAAAACACAGTCAAAACATTCCCTGACCTCACCACAATCCTGCTACCCTTAACTGCAGACACAACAACACCAACTCACATTGACGAAAGAACAACAGATAAACCACAAACACACTCACACTCACACACACACAAACACACACACACACACACACACACACACACACACACACACACAAAACAAACCACCACAGGAAACACAAACAATCTAAACAACACCAAACACCGCTCACCCCCTCTGAGGATAAAACAGGATAAATAATGTAATACACATACCTATTTATTATATATATTTCAAATTAAACTACTCACAAAAAATTACATAAGCAAATATATTAATACAATAAAATTTAAGTATACAAAAGTATATTGTACACAATGTATATAGCAATGAAAGAGAAGAGACATAGGATACAAAACAATTAGAATACAAAAAGACATACAGAATACAAATTTATGTTAACATTACAGGAATTTATCGGATGATTGAGTTAAATATACGTATTGTGTATATGGTTACATGTGTAGTTGGTAGTGTGGTGTGAGAATTTGATATATATATATATATATATATATATATATATATATATATATATATATATTACAGGAATTTATCGGATGATTGAGTTAAATATATGTACTGTGCATATGTTTATGTGTGTGGTTGATAGTGTGGTGTGAGAATTTGATATATATATCTCAAATTCTCACACAACAGTATCAACCACACACATAAACATATACACAATACATATATTTAACTCAATCATCCGATAAATTCCTGTAATGTTAACATAAATTTGTATTCTGTATGTCTTTTTGTATTCTAATTGTTTTGTATTCTATATGTCTCTTTGTCTCTTCTCTTTCATTGCTATATACATTGTGTACTTCATACTTTTTGTGTACTTAAATTTTATTATGTTAATATATTTGCTTATGTTGTTTTCATTTTGCTAAAAACCTGCAGTAACGATATTGTCAACCAATTATAACAATGCACTTGCAGGAAAAATAAATTGTATCAAATAAAAATAACTATGTAAAAACCCCACGGCTGAGAAGGGACGCCAGCATGCCCTCAAACAGCCCGCCTTCCTCCATCAGAGGAGGGGATGGAAAAAAAAAAGAGCTCAATTCGTCAGCGCACCTGACGATGGCGACATGTCCGATCGCTGAAATATTGTGCCCGTTGGACACTACGGACCGGCAGTACGCCCGTGGACTGTTCGAGCGACACTAAACTTGACTAAATCGTTACTTTATTGTCGCACCCCGTGTGTTTGTACTGACCGGTCATGGGCCCCATGATGAAGAAGGTGGAGGCGACGAGCGCGAGCAGGCGCGGCCTGGCGAGCAGGCGCAGCACCCCGCGCAGCCCGTCCGTCGTGGAGGGCTGAAGGGCGCGCGGCTCGCGCAGCCGCACGGCGGCGTACACCAGCGCCAGCAGGTTGACGGCGGCGCACAGCGCGAAGCTGCCCAGGAAGCCGAGCGCGCGGTTGCTGACGCCCGCCAGCGACGAGCCCACCGGCGTGCCCACGAACACGCACGCCATCAGAACGCCCATGCGCGCCGTGCGCTCCTCCGCCGACGTCACGTCCGCCAGGTAGCTCGTCACGCCCACCGCCAGCACGCCTGCCACAAGCGTTCTGTTAGCCTGGGTCGGTATCTCACAAATGTAATTGATCATGTTGTTGTGGTCTTCAGTCCTGAGACTGGTTTGATCCAGCTCTCCATGCTACTCTATCTTGTGCAAGCTTCTTCATCTCCCAGTACGTACTGCAACCTACATCCTTCTGAATCTCCATAGTGCATTCATCTCTTGGTCTCCCTCTACAATTTTTACCATCCACGCTGCCCTCCAACACTAAATTGGTGATCCCTTGATGCCTCAGAACATGTCCTACCAACCGATCCCTTCTTCTGGACAAGTTGTGCCACAAACTTCTCTTCTCCCCAATCCTATTCAATACTTCCTCATTAGTCATGTGATCTACCCATCTAATCTTCAGCACTCTTCTGTAGCACCACATTTCGAAAGCTTCTATTCTCTTCCTGTCCAAACTATTTATCGTCCATGTTTCACTTCCATACATGTCTACACTCCATACAAATACTTTCAGAAATGACTTCCTGACACTTAAATCTATACTCGATGTTAACAAATTTCTCTTCTTCAGAAACGCTTTCCTTGCCATTGCCAGTCTACATTTTATATCCTCTCTACTTCGACCATCATCAGTTATTTTGCTCCCCAAATAGCAAAACTCCTTTACTACTTTACGTGTCTCATTTCCTAATCTAATTCCCTCAGCATCACCCGACTTAATTCGACTACATTCCATTATCGTCGTTTTGCTTTTGTTGATGTTCATCTTATATCCTCCTTTCAAGACACTGTCCATTCCATTCAACTGTTCTTCCAAGTCCTTTGCTGTGTCTGACAGAATTACAATGTCATCGGCGAACCTCAAAGTTTTTATTTCTTCTCCATGGATTTTAATACCTACTCCGAATTTTTCTTTTGTTTCCTTTACTGCTTGCTCAATATACAGATTGAACAACATCGGGGAGAGGCTACAACCCTGTCTTACTCCCTTCCCAACCACTGCTTTCCTTTCATGTCCCTCGACTCTTATAACTGCCATCTGGTTTCTGTACAATTTGTAAATGGCCTTTCGCTCCCTGTATTTTACCCCTGCCACCTTTAGAATTTGAAAGAGAGTATTCCAGTCAACATTGTCAAAAGCTTTCTCGAAGTCTACAAATGCTAGAAACGTAGGTTTGCCTTTCCTTAATCTTTCTTCTAAGATAAGTCATATAGTCAGTATTGCCTCACGTGTTCCAGTGTTTCTACGGAATCCAAACTGATCTTCCCCGAGGTTGGCTTCTACTAGCTTTTCCATTCGTCTGTAAAGAAAGCGCGAAATCGTGAAATTTCCACGAAATTTTACACATTTTGCTGGAAACCGGAAACTCTTTACTTTTAAGCCAAATCGCGAAATAATTGACTAAACTTCGCTAAATCTCGTCATTTGAACTTAACTGCGGAAATTCGATTGGAGTTATGGTAATACAAAAATGGTTCAAATGGCTCTGAGCACTATGGGACTTAACTTCTGAGGTCATCAGTCCCCTAGAACTTAGAACTACTTGAACCTAACTAACCTAAGGACATCACACACATCCATGCCCGTGGCAGGATTCGAACCTGCGACCGTAGCGGTCACGCGATTCCAGACTGTAGCGCCTAGAACCGCTCATCCACACAGGCCGGCCTATAGTAATACAATCCGGATATCCATTGTACACCATTTCGATATATATAATATATCGAGTATTCCAAAGACATTCTACAGTGTTCTGGCGGTGTATTCACTATTCTGTGTTGGAAATCGTTGTGGATCACCAGTGCATTGAGTGCGCTATGTTGTGTTTTGTTTTCGTGCTACAGATGATTACTATGGTAGTGCAGTTTCCGATCGAGAAAAGGAATTTTCGTCAGAAGGATTTTATGTTTTCCACAAAAGTAGGCCGGCCGGAGTGGCCGAGCGGTTCTAGGCGCTTCAGTCTGGAACCGCGCCACCGCTACGGTCGCAGGTTCGAATCCTGCCTCGGGCATGGATGTCTGTGATGTCCTTAGGTTAGTTACGTTTAAGTACTTCTAAGTTCTAGGGCACTGATGACCTCAGCTGTTAAATCCCGTAGTGCTCAGAGCCGTTTGAACCATTTGACAAAAGTAGGAAGATACTTATGTGCAAATACTGCAATGTGCGTATTGAGTGTCAGAGGAAGGACACATGCCTGAAACACATTAATAACAGTTCTTCCCATAAGGAGAACAAGGAGAAGGCGCTAAGAACTAACTACTGGTATAAAAAGACAAGCTACGCTCACGGAAGTCACTGCAGCAGCGAAACGAGAGAAAAATGGTAAAGAAGAATTCATTTTATCGACTGCTCCAGCTTTCATTGAGGCTAACATTCCGACAGAAAAAGTTGTATGATCCATACAAGAGTGGACTCTACACGTGATTCAACCAATAAATAAGAAAGGGGCCAAGATTTACTGTCCTGGTCATACGAGGGCGCTCAATAAGTAATGCAACACATTTTTTTTTCTCGATAACTTTCGGTTTAAGAAATGCAGACTTGTTGTCGGACATAGTGGAATATACCCGCTTCATCGCATATACACTACTGGCCTTTACAATTGCTACACCACGAAGATGACGTGCGACAGCCGCGAAATTTAACCGACAGGAAAAAGATGTGATATGCAAATGATTCGCTTTTCAGAGCATTCACAGAAGGTTGGCGCCCGTGGCGACACCTACAACGTGCTGACACGAGGAAAGTTTCCAACCGACTTCTCATACACAAACAGCAGTTGACCGGCGTTGCTTGGTGAAACGTTGTTCTGATGTCTCGTGTAAGGAGGAGAAATACGTACCATCACGTTTCCGACTTTGATAAAGGTCGGATTGTAGCCTATCGCGATTGCGGTTTATTGTATCGCGACATTGCTGCTCGCGTCCGTTGAGATCCAGTGACTGTTAGCAGAATATGGAATCGGTGGGTTCAGGAGGGTAATACGGAACGCCGTGCTGGATCCCAACGGCCTCGTATCACTAACAGTCGAGATGACAGGCACCTTATCCGCATGGCTGTAACGGATCGTGCAGCCACGTCTCGATCACTGAGTCAACAGATGGGGACGTTTGCAAGACAACAACCATCTGCGCGAACAGATGCAGCACCATGGTCTGTCAGCGCGGAGACCATGGCTGCGGTTACTCTTGACGCTGCATCACAGACAGGAGCACCTGTGATGGTGTATTCAACGACGAACCTGGGTGCACGAATGGCAAAACGTCATTTTTTCGGATGAATCCAGGTTCTGTTTACAGCATCATGATTGTCGCATCCGTGTTTGGCGACATCGTGGTGAACGCACATTGGAAGCGTGTATTCGTCATCGCCATACTAGCGTATCACTCGGCGTGATGGTGTGGGATGCCATTGGTTACACGTCTCGGTCACCTCTTGTTCGCATTGACGGCACTTTGAACAGTGGACGTTACATTTCAGATGTGTTACGACCCTTCATTCGATCCCTGTGAAACCCTACATTTCAGCAGGATAATGCACGACCGCATGTTGCAGGTTCTGTACAGGCCTTTCTGGATACAGAAAATGTTCGACTGCTGCCCTGGCCAGCACATTCTCCAGATCTCTCACCAATTGAAAACCTTTGGTCAATGGTGGCCGAGCAACTGGCTCGTCACAATACGCCAGTCACTAATCTTGATTAACTGTGGTATCGTGTTGAAGCTGTACAAGCCATCCAAGCTCTGTTTGACTCAATGCCCAGCCGTATGAAGGCCCTTATTACGGCCAGAGATGATTGTTCTGGGTACTGAGTTCTCGGGATCTATGCACCCAAATTGCGCTAAAATGTAATCACATGTCAGTTCTAGTATAATATATTTGTCCAATAAATACCCGTTTATCACCTTCGTTTCTTCTTGGTGTAGCAATTTTAATGGGCAGTAGTGGTCATCTGTGGTCACCAGTCCCCTAGAACTGAGAACTACTTAAACCTAACTAACCTAAGGACATCACACACATTCATGCCTGAGGCAGGATTCGAACCTGCGACCGTAGTGGTCACGTAGTTCCACACTGAAGCGCCTAGAACCGCACGGCCAAACCGACCGAAATGGCCAGTAGTGTAATTGGTCATACAAGAGTGGACTCTACACGTTATTCAACCAATAAATAAATAAGAAAGAGGCCAAGATTTACTGTTCTGATCATAGGAGGGACGCTCAGTAAGTAATGCACTACATTTTTTTTTCTCGATAAGTTTCGGTTTAAGAAATGACTTGTTGTGGGACATTGTGGAATATACCCGCTTCATCGCATATGGTTTCACGAAGTTCTGATAGGCAGCGGCTCAGAATGTCTACAGGGACCTGGCAGTGAACAACACCGTCTACATCTACATCTACATGGACACTCTGCAAATCACATTTAAGTGCCTGGCAGAGGGTTCATCGAACCACCTTCACAATTCTCTATTAATCCAATCTCGTATAGCGCGCGGAAAGAACAAACACCTATATCGCTCCGTACGAGCTCTGATTTCCCTTATTTTATAGTGGTGATCGTTTCTCCCTATATAGGTCGGTGTCAACAAAATATTTTCGCATTCGGAGGAGAAAGTTGGTGATTGAAATTTCGTGAGAAGATTCCGTCGCAACGAAAAACGCCTATCTGTTAATGATGGCCAGCCCAAGTCCTGTGTCATTTCTGTGACACTTTCTCCCATATTTCGCGATAGTACAAAACGTGCTGCCGTTTTTGAACTTTATCGATGTACTCCGTCAGTCCTATCTGGTAAGGATCCCACACCCAGGAGTATTCTAAAAGAGGACGGACAAGCGTAGTGTAGGCAGTCTCCTTAGTAGATCTGTTACATTTTCTAAGTGTCCTGCCAATAAAACGAAGTCTTTGATTAGCCTTCCCCACAACATTTTCTGTGTGTTCCTTCCAATTTAAGTTTTTCATAATTGTAATACGTAGGTATTTAGTTGAATTTACGGTTTTTTAGATTAGACTGATTTATGGTGTAACCGAAGTTTAACGAATTCCTTTCAGCACTCATGTGGATGTCCTCCCACTTTTCGTTATTTAGGGTCAACTGCCAATTTTCGCACCATTCAGATATCTTTTCTAAATTGTTTTGCAATTTGTTTTGATCTTCTGATGATTTTGTTAGTCGATAAACGACAGCGTCCTCTGAAAACAACCTAAGATGACTGCTCAGATTGTCCCCTAAATCGTTTGTATGGATAAGGAACAGCAAAGGGCCCATAACACTACCTCGAGGAACGCCAGAAATGACTTCTGATTTACTCGATGACTTTCCGTCAATTACTACGAACTGTGACCTCTGACAGGAAATCACAAATCCAGTCACATAACTGAGACGATATTTCATAAGCTCGCAATTTCACTGCGTGCCACTTGTGTGGTAAGTTTTGGGCGAGGCCTGTTTCATCACTAAAACAAGGTCGCACAAACCTGTCCGATCTCCCACGTGCTGGCCAGCTCACACAGCTGTGACTCTTGCAATGTTGGAACGTGCGGACACTGTCATTAAAGTAATTGACGGGACACATCCAGACACCTCGCTGCACAACTGGACATCTCTCTTTTTAGTGTTGACACACTCATCTACCAGTTGCCGTACTCAAACTTGTGTGCCCGCTGAGTTCCTCTCAGCCTAATAGAAGACCGTAAAGGGCAATGGAGGACCGTCTCTGCGAAACTGCTTGTGTGTTACAAGGCTGATCGAGACGATTCTTTGTCGAACATCTTCACAGGCGATGAAACATGGGTTCATCAGTTCGAACCGGAAACAAAACAGCAGTCCAAGGAATGGTACCGCACAACTTCTCATCTGAAGAAAAAGTTCGAAGTTGCATCTTCAGCTGGTAAGTCATGATGACAATGTTATGGAACTCTTAACGGGTTCTTCTGTTTTCTGTCCTTCCTCACGGTGCAAGGATCAGCTATGCAGTGTACGAGGAACACTTCAAAAATCCGCGCAAAAATAAAAATACTTACGTGTTTGGCGTAAACCCTTTGTATTTTTCGACATAGTCTCCTGTTAGACTGATACACTTCGTCCAACGCTGTTCTAATTTGTTGATCCCTTCCGAATAATAGGAATTGTCCAAATCTTCAAAATAGCTATTAGTTGCTGCAATCACCTCCTCGTTTGAATAAAATCTTTGTCCCGCCAGCCATTTCTTCAAATTGGGAACAAACAGTAGTCCGAGGGAGCCAAGTCTGGAGAATGGGAGGGGGGGGGGGGGGGGGGAGGGGGAACGAGTTGGAATCCTAAAATGGCTGGTTCAAATGGCTCTGAGCACTATGGGACTTAACTTCTCAGGTCAACAGTCCCCTAGAACTTAGAAATACTTAAACCTAACTAACCTAAGGACATCACACATATCCATGCTCGAGGCAGGATTCGAACCTGCTACCGTATCGGTAGCGCGGTTCCAGACTGTAGCGCCTAGAACCGCTCGGCCACCCAGGCCGGCATTTTGAATCCTATTTCCAATAATTTTGCGACCACAGCTGCTGAGGCGTGTGCTGGTGCATTGTCGTGACGGAAAAGGACGTTTTTGTGGTACAATCGCCGGCGTTTTTCTTGCAGCTCGCTTTTCAACCGGTCCAAGAACGATGAATAATATGCACCTGTAATAGTTTTACCCTTTTCCAGATAGTCGATGAGGATTATCCCTTGCGAATCCCGAAAGATAGTCGCCATAACCTTTCCGATCCAAGGAATAGTCTTCGCCTTTTTTGGTGCAGATTCTCCCTTGGTGTAACACATTGTTTAGATTGTTGTTTGGTCTCAGGAGTATAGTAATATATCCATGTTTCATCCGCAGTGACGAAACGACACTTTAAGTCCTGAAGATTCTTCCTGAACAGTTTCAAACCATCCTTGCAACACTTCACACGATTCCGCTTTTGGTCAAGCGTGAGCAATTGCGGAACCCATCTTGAGGATAGCTTTCTCATGCCCAAATGTTTATGCAAAATATTATGTACCCATTCATTCGAGATGCCCACAGCAATAGCAATCTCACGCACCTTAACTCTCCTGTCATCCATCACCATATCATGGATTTTATCAATGATTTCTGGGGTCGTAACCTCCACAGGGCGTCCAGAACGTTCAGCATCACTTGTGCCGATATGGCCACTCCGAAAATTTTGGAACCACTTATAAACTGTTCTAATGGAAGGTGCAGAGTCGCCGTAATATTTATCAAGCTTCTCTTTTGTCTCCTGAGGCGTTTTTCCTTTCATAATGTAGTGTTTAATCACCACACGAAATTCTTTTTCATCTATTTTTTGACAATCCCTCGACTTCCTGGATTCACACGAATGCCAAACACACAGAAATAGACGAATATGGCTGATACTTGGTGTGCGTGCTTTCCAAAGATGTTACTAACTAAACATGACCTCGATATACGCCGGTGGTGCCATCTCTTGGACTTTGCACGGACATTTCAAACGTCCCTCGTACTGTGCTACCCTCAGGGAAGTGAAGAAACGACTTCAGCATGTTCGTTGACAAAACAAGTCACTTCTCCTTCTTCAAGACAACTCAAGGCCTCACACAAGTCTGCGCGCCCAAGAGGAGCTCATAAAGCTTCCTTGGACAGCCCTTCCTCATCCAGCCTACAGCCCGGATCTCGCACCTACCTAGTTGCAGCTGTTTGGCCCAATGGACGAAGCACTCCACGGGAAGCAGTACATGGATGATGGGGAGGATATTGAAGCAGCAAGACGTTGCCTCTCTATTGGTACCACGCGAGCCTACAGACCCTGCCAATAAGGCAGTGTAAGGTCGTGGCAATGAACAGAGATTGTTTCCAGAATGAGATTTTCACTCTGCAACGGAGTGTGCGCTGATATGAAACTTCCTGGCAGATTAAAACTGTGACAATGGTCCCGAGTTCGAGTCTCGGTCTGGCACACAGTTTTAATCTGCCAGGAAGTTTCATATCAGCGCACATTCCGCTGCAGAGTGAAAATCTCATTCTGGAAACATCCCCCAGGCTGTGGCTAAGCCACGACTCCGCAATATCGTTTCTTTCAGGAGTGCTAGTTCTGCAGGTTCGCAGGAGAGCTTCTGTAAAGTTTGGAAGGTAGGAGACGAGGTACTGGCAGAAGTAAAGTTGTGAGGACGGGACGTGAGTCGTGCTTGGGTAGCTCAGTTGGTAGAGCACTTGCCCGCGAAAGGCAATGGTCCCGAGTTCGAGTCTTGGTCTGGCACACAGTTTTAATCTGCCAGGAAGTTTCATATCAGCGCATACTCCGCTGCAAAGTGAAAATCTCATTCTGGAAACATCCCCCAGGCTGTGGCTAAGCCACGACTCCGCAATATCGTTTCTTTCAGGAGTGCTAGTTCTGCAGGTTCGCAGGAGAGCTTCTGTAAAGTTTGGAAGGTAGGAGACGAGGTAGTGGCAGAAGTAAAGCTGTGAGGACGGGGCGTGAGTCATGCTTGGGTAGCTCGGTTGGTAGAACACTTGCCTGCGAAAGACAATGGTCCTGAGTTCGAGTTTTAATCTGCTGAGAAGTTTCAACAGAGATTGTGTTGAAAAACAGGGTTTTATAGCTGAAAGAGTGTGGAATAATATGGCGTTTTGGAATCGTGAGTAAAATCTACCTCCTTTCAGAAAAAAATGGTGCATCGCTTACTTCGCACCCCTCGTACAATGAAGGCTTAAACGATCGATTGTTTTAGTCGCTGCTGAATCTTCCAGGATGTATAGGCATGGTCCACGAAACTATTTCGTTGCTGTCGTTTCGTTCAGAACTGCGCTGGACATCTGCATAGGTGCTTCTGGCTCCGCTTGCCTTGCCGACTGGCGGTTTTTTTGCTCTAAGGACGAGAGCAGGCTGTTGGGAATAACTGCGAAGGGCATAACAGTACTGGAATTCACTTGACGATCAGAGAAAGCCTCCAAAAATTCGTGGTCGGAACTGCGGGATCCAAACAATTTTAGTTTGAAAATAAAAACTGTGTGTACATGTATGCTGTGTGCGTTGGAGAGCGACATAAATACCTCGAAAAGAGTATTTGGAAGGATCTACATTCTACACTGGAGCTACAAGTGTGAATACATGTCCGAAGGAATATAAAAGGTTTTGTCAGTTAGGGAAAGTAGAAAAATCGGCTGTAGCAAGGCCTGCTCTTTAGTCAGAAAAACAGGAAGTGAAAAATTTTATCTACAGTGACGAACCATTTTCCATGGCTATACAGAGAAGCCATCGAAATACGAGGCGTGTTTTTTAAGTAAGTACCGTTTTGAAATTAAAAAAAAGACGTGCTAAGATATCTCAATAAGTTTATTTTTACATGAAAGCCTGTACCTTAATCTACGCACTGACGACATTACAGTCTGATTCTTCCCTGTTTACGTTGTGTACTGGGTGTTTAAGATGCCTCCAATAATCGTGAGTCCCGCCGACTATGAAGTACGGGCTGTTATAAGATTTTTTTAGTGCTAAAGGCCTATAAGGTCTGTGATTGTTGCAACTGTTGTACGGGCAGTGTGGGGCCTTGCATTGTCATGTTGCAAAAGGACACCTGCTGACAGCAATCCACGTCGCTTTGATTTGATTTCAGGCCGCAGATGAATTTTTAGGAGATCTGTATATGATGCATTGGTCACAGTGATCCCTCTAGGCATGTAATGCTCCAAAATGACGCCTTTTTCGCCCCAAATGAGAGTCAGCATAACCTTCCCTGCTGATGGTTCTGTTCGAAACTTCTTTGGTTTTGGTGATGAGGAATGGCGCCATTCCTTACTCTCTGTCTTCGTTTCCGGTTGGTGGAAGTGAACCCAGGTTTCGTCCCCATTAACGATTCTCGCAAGAAAGACATCACCATCTCGTTCAAAGCACCGAAGAAGTTCTTCACAAGCATCAACACGTCGTTCTCTCATTTCAGGAGTCAGCAGCCGTGGCACCCATCGTGCAGACACTTTGTGAATCTCGAGCACATCATGCACAATGTGGTGTGCTTACCAATGACTAATCTGTAAACATGGCTGCAACGTCATTTCAGTGTCACTCGGCGTTTTCCTTCACTATGGCTTCAACTGCTGTAATGTTCTGTGGAGTCACAACTCTTTGTGCCTGACCTGGACGAGGAGTATCTTCCACTGAAGTAACACCATTTGCGAACTTCCTACTCCATTCATAGACTTGCTGCTGTTACAAACATGCATTCACCGTACCGAACCTTCATTCGTCGATGAATTTCAATAGGTTTCATACCTTCACTACGCAAAAACCGAGTAACAAAACGCTGTTCTTCCCTGGTGCAAGTCGCAAGTGGGGCGGTCATCATATTGCGACGGTATGTGCACGCTGTTTGTAGCACGCTTACCAACTTACAGGATAATTGCGCGAAATTTCGATTTGTTATTACAAATTTAAGGTTTTTCATTTGACTCACCCTCGTATTTTATTCAAAGACAATGATTACAAGGAAGTCACTATGATTTGCATTATTATTTAATCTGTAACCATGTCTGCTCTTGGAGCACAAATAGCCGAATGATGAATTATTGGTAAAGGAAGTCCAACTCTGGAATCCTCCGTCCTTTTCCTGGACTCCCTCTCCCCCCCTTCCATCCTCTTTTTTCCCCACCTACCCTCTCTCTGCCCCCCTTCTCTACCACGAGTCCTTTTGCATTTCCCTCCTCTGCCTTTTCCCATTCCCTCTCGTGTCTGCCCCCCCCCCCCCCCCCCCACTCCTTATGAGTCCTCTCCCTTGTTTGGTTCCCCCCCCCCCCTTTCGTTTTTCCTCTCCTCCTTCCTTGTTTTCCCCCCATCTGTCCAGGTCCTCCCCCCCTCCCCCATCTGCCCTAGGCTATGGTGTGTCCTCTTTGTGCCGACATTTTAGTGCAGTGTTTACAGTGAGTGTTCAGTGTTGTGTGTCTTTTCCGAAGTGTTGCGAACGGACATCATACTGTCGCTGGGTGTGATTTTATCTGTTACGACCAGAAACGAGACTGTCGCCATGTTTTTTAATTGTCTGTCTACTTTGTTACCTGTCTGCTTCCTGTGTATTTTATTCGCTTTGCCAACCTCTTGCTTTATGTTTTAACTTTCCACAATTTTCCGCCGTTTTACAATTTAAGCCACCGTTTTATCGCCTGCTTTTATTGTTTCTTAACTTCTTCTTATGTTTTAAAACGTCTGTAGGCCGCAGAGCAGCGTAATAAGCTGCTGTCAGCCCGCCCCCTTCGGGGGGGGAATCGAAATTCAATGAAGAGAAAAAAAATCTCTGGAACTCACCCCTGCCGCCGGCGACCGCGGCGGGCAGCGTCTCGGCGATGGCGACGAGCGTGGGCGTCCACTGGCGCCAGACCAGCACGCTGGCGCCAACGGCCACGTCCGCCAGCACCTGCCCCACCATCGGGATGAGGAGCAGCGGCCGCCGCCGGCCGCGTCTGGCGACAGCACAACACGCGCAGCGCGTCACGTCGCGGAAGGAAACTGCTTACAGTGAGGAATGTAGCCAAACGAGCCTCAGTTCCTCTGTGATCGCTGTTCGTAAATGCCTGCGACGTATTTTGTGACAAACCTCAGGTACATATAAGGCTGATGCTGTATCCTTAAAAAGCAGAAGTGGTGGATAGTTCTCTCTTACGTCTTACGCGTATCGACACCTTTCTCAGCTTACTCTTTTAGATTATAGCAGTGGTCGCGCTTGTTAGTACTGAAATCACACTAAAGGAGTAGTGCAGCATAAATGTCAGGCAAGTGGCAGGTGTGTGAAATGCGCAGCAGGCGACTGCGCATCCACCGCACAAAACACTGCTGAGTTCGAGACGTTAGTCTGAGATGACGAGGAGGACATGACAAGTGCCGTAACCCGACTTCCTAGAAGGTGCAGTCAGTGGAAGAGGGGTCAAAATAAGCGAACACGTGTCTCAGCTTATCTGCAGATACTCGTCCGCTTCTGGGAAAAAAAAAAAAAAAAAAAAAAAGTGGGACAAAGTTTCCTAGGTATTTTCCACGCACTTCATATCCGCTCGATATACTCAGACAGAATGGCTGCACAGTGGTTAACGTCGCGCCTTCCTAATTTTGCACCCCGTGTTCGAAACCCGATTATCACGTTTATTTTTGTTTTTCATTTATATATCCATCTCTGTAGAAGGTAACTACACGAATGTTTTCCAGTGTATATTTGTACAATGCTATTCCTATTTATCTACTAACTGTATGTCATATGAACGAATTTAAAAAAAAAATAATGAAAAAATTATTTGAAATTATTTTCGGTGAAATTCCTGTAGTGTATCTTAATACCTGCAAGCGCCAGTTTTCGAAAATGTCCGTTATGCGTGGTTTGCCGTGAAATTATTGCCAATGCGCGAAGTCTTCACCAATGTTAACGACGTTTCTTTCCTGAATGAGATTCACACGAAGAAATTCACAGTGGCAAACACGCCTTCGCACCATGCTCGTAGTGTTCTACGACCGGTATCATTCGAAGGACTGCACCAAATCTTCCTGAAGAATAGACATTGTCAGTAATAGACGGCAAATCATCGAGTAAAACTGAAGTGATATCAGGTGTTCCCCAGGGAAGCGTCCTGGGACCTCTGCTGTTCCTGATCTATATAAATGACCTGGGTGACAATCTGAGCAGTTCTCTTAGGTTGTTCGCAGATGATGCTGTAATTTACCGTCTATTAAGGTCATCCGAAGACCAGTATCAGTTGCAAAGCGATTTAGAAAAGATTGCTGTATGGTGTGGCAGGTGGCAGTTGACGCTAAATAACGAAAAGTGAGAGGTGATCCACATGAATTCCAAAAGAAATCCGTTGGAATTCGATTACTCGATAAATAGTACAATTCTCAAGGCTGTCAATTCAACTAAGTACCTGGGAGTTAAAATTACGAACAACTTCAGTTGGAAAGATCACATAGATAATATTGCGGGGAAGGCGAGCCAAAGGTTGCGTTTCATTGGCACGACACTTAGAAGATGCAACAAGTCCACTAAAGAGACAGCTTACACTACACTCGTTCGTCCTCTGTTAGAATATTGCTGCGCGGTGTGGGATCCTTACCAGGGGGGATTGACGGAGGACGTCGAAAGGGTGCAAAAAAGGGCAGCTCGTTTTGTATTATCACGTAGTAGGGGAGAGAGTGTGGCAGATATGATACGTGAATTGGGATGGAAGTCATTACAGCAAAGACGTTTTTCGTCGCGGCGAGATCTATTTACGAAATTTCAGTCGCCAACTTTCTCTTCCGAATGCGAAAATATTTTGTTGAGCCCAACCTACATAGGTAGGAATGATCATCAAAATAAAATAAGAGAAATCAGAGCTCGAACAGAAAGGTTTAGGTGTTCGTTTTTCCCGCGCGCTGTTCGGGAGTGGAATGGTAGAGAGATAGTATGATTGTGGTTCGACGAACCCTCTGCCAAGCACTTAAATGTGAATTGCAGAGTAGTCTTGTAGATGTAGATGTAGAATATACGATACGAGAAATCAGGGCTCATACTGAGGCATACAGACAGAGTTGATATGAGAACCCTAAGTGTCGGAATATGAGACTTTAAAAAGATTGTAAACCCCCAACACACCATACTCACATATAGATATATACACTCCCGGAAATTGAAATAAGAACACCGTGAATTCATTGTCCCAGGAAGGGGAAACTTTATTGACACATTCCTGGGGTCAGATACATCACATGATCACACTGGCAGAACCACAGGCACATAGACACAGGCAACAGAGCATGCACAATGTCGGCACTAGTACAGTGTATATCCACCTTTCGCAGCAATGCAGGCTGCTATTCTCCCATGGAGACGATCGTAGAGATGCTGGATGTAGTCCTGTGGAACGGCTTGCCATGCCATTTCCACCTGGCGCCTCAGTTGGACCAGCGTTCGTGCTGGACGTGCAGACCGCGTGAGATGACGCTTCATCCAGTCCCAAACATGCTCAATGGGGGACAGATCCGGAGATCTTGCTGGCCAGCGTAGTTGACTTACACCTTCTAGAGCACGTTGGGTGGCACGGGATACATGCGGACGTGCATTGTCCTGTTGGAACAGCAAGTTCCCTTGCCGGTCTAGGAATGGTAGAACGATGGGTTCGATGACGGTTTGGATGTACCGTGCACTATTCAGTGTCCCCTCGACGATCACCAGTGGTGTACGGCCAGTGTAGGAGATCGCTCCCCACACCATGATGCCGGGTGTTGGCCCTGTGTGCCTCGGTCGTATGCAGTCCTGATTGTGGCGCTCACCTGCACGGCGCCAAACATGCATACGACCATCATTGGCACCAAGGCAGAAGCGACTCTCATCGCTGAAGACGACACGTCTCCATTCGTCCCTCCATTCACGCCTGTCGCGACACCACTGAAGGCGGGCTGCACGATGTTGGGGCGTGAGCGGAAGACGGCCTAACGGTGTGCGGGACCGTAGCCCAGCTTCATGGAGACGGTTGCGAATGGTCCTCGCCGATACCCCAGGAGCAACAGTGTCCCTAATTTGCTGGGAAGTGGCGGTGCGGTCCCCTACGGCACTGCGTAGGATCCTACGGTCTTGGCGTGCATCCATGCGTCACTGCGGTCCGGTCCCAGGACGACGGGCACGTGCACCTTCCGCCGACCACTGGCGACAACATCGATGTACTGTGGAGACCTCACGCCCCACGTGTTGAGCAATTTGGCGGTACGTCCACCCGGCCTCCCGCATGCCCACTATACGCCCTCGGTCAAAGTCCGTCAACTGCACATACGGTTCACGTCCACGCTGTCGCGGCATGCTACCAGTGTTAAAGACTGCGATGGAGCTCCGTATGCCACGGCAAACTGGCTGACACTGACGGCGGCGGTGCACAAATGCTGCGCAGCTAGCGCCATTCGACGGCCAACACCGCGGTTCCTGGTGTGTCCGCTGTGCCGTGCGTGTGATCATTGCTTGTACAGCCCTCTCGCAGTGTCCGGAGCAAGTATGGTGGGTCTGACACACCGGTGTCAATGTGTTCTTTTTTCCATTTCCAGGAGTGTATATAAGGGTGGAACACTTATTGTGAAATATAGTTGTAATTTTACAATTAAAATAACGCCATTGTATCCCATAATTTGATAAGAAACATTCGTATCGAAACCTTCTATGGACGTGAACAGATAAACGAAAACAATAAAAAGAAAATAAAAACAATAATCGTATTTCGAACACAGATTGCAAAATTAAAAAAAAAAAAAAAAAAAACCACGATGCTAACGATTGAACCACGATGTCGTCTGAGGATACTGCGCAGTAAATGCACACAAAGTACCTCGAAAATACTTCGAAAACTTTGACGTCGTTATTTCAGAATCGGTCGAGTATCTACGGATAAGTCGAGACATGCGTGTTCCCTTATTTTGACTCCTCTGTGCGAAGTCCCTGGAAAATCGGATGATGGCACACTCTCGGCCGTTGTCCGCTTCGTGACCGAAGCCGCTACTTTTCAATCCAGTAGCTCCGCAGTTGGCCTCACAATGGCTGAGTGGACCCCACTTGCCAACAGTGCTGTACAGACTTGGAGGATCACTCATCCAGCTAAAGGAAGTCTTAATTGTTTTATTTTTATTTCAAAACGGCACTTGCTTGAAAAGCACGCCTCGTATTAATGTAATAAAGCACGGTGAAGAACCACTAATGGGAACGTTTCTTGATAGTGGAACATAGTAATGGAAGAGGCACAGGAGTGAGTCCTTTGTGACAGAAGGCTGCCAGAGTCGGAAAGTCGCCAATACGAATAGGCGAGGTGCGAATGGACGGTAGCGATCAATGGACGTCATTACCGCTGTCCAGCGAAGGAGGTACGTGGCGGCCGGACCCAACAGGCGACGTAGCCAGTGGCTGTCAGGGAGCCTCCGTCCAGAATTGTGGGCTAAATCAGCTCGTGACATCTACGCTGCAAAGATTAGAAGGGTTATAGCCTCGGAGGTAAAAATGACTGCCGTTTGCTGCGCCTCATCAAGGAAGAGACAGCCACCATGTTGTAAAATGATCATTGTAGCTTCATAGGCATGCTGGGAAGACGTTTCTATTCCATGATCTTTATGCTTTAGCAATGGTTCAGAGAAAAAATCGTTTATAATAGGGAGTTAAGCTTCTGAGTTATAATCCGGTAAGTTATTGGAAATTACTGATTCTGCCCACATTGCAAACTTTCTTCCGGAAAATTTAGCTGGGAAAGACATTAGAGCAGTTAATTACCTGTGATCATCTCGGCGGACCCAGTGTTATGAAGACAAGCAAGTTAACTTCCTGACTATATAGAACTGTGACCGGCATAAGCTCAAACAATAGACTTAAGTGGTTCAGTTACCCTTTGCTTAATTCATAACTGCTCTAACTTTTTGTTGGAAATCTGATCAAAAGTATATGGACGCCTGTTAGTGGGAATTAATGCGGGGTGTGTTCACCTCTCGCCTTTATGACGGCTTGAAACTCGGCTGGCAACACATCCAGTCAGTCTGAATGTCTGTGGTGG
The DNA here is from genome assembly GCF_021461395.2 of Schistocerca americana. Taxonomy (NCBI): domain Eukaryota; kingdom Metazoa; phylum Arthropoda; class Insecta; order Orthoptera; family Acrididae; genus Schistocerca; species Schistocerca americana. The sequence goes on from NC_060120.1 coordinate 177,744,052, forward strand.
AATGGCAGCCCATTCTCCCTCAGGAACTGAGACCAGATGAGGTAATGATGTACGCTGGGACCTGGAACGAAGTCGACGTTGTAATTCATCCCAAAGGTGTTCCACTGAGTTCACGTCGAGACTCTGGGCAAGCCAGACCACTTCAGAAGTGTTGTTTTCCACAATCCATTGCCTCACAGTTACTAATTTATGACTGTTTGCATTGCCATACTGACACAATCAACGTCACGCACTGTTCATCTGGTGTACGCAGCACACAATGCTGTAAAATGTGTTCCTATCCTTTCGAATTTAACGTTTTATTGAGTGCAATAAGGGGACCAGACCCTAACCATGAAAAGTACACCTACTTGTGAGGTAACGTGCGAGTTGTAGCACCCTGAAAATATTCTAAGTTCAGAGTTGGCGTGGCTACCCGGGCCCCTCGGCAAGCCGGGGCTCATCAGCGACCGTGTGGTGGCGTACGTTAGCCGGAGGAAGAGGGGTACCCCAGCGCGTGGTCCAGGTCGACTGCGTGGCTGGGAATTCCATGTTAACGCTGTGTCGATGAAGGAGATTTGTGTGCCAGGAGTGCCAAAGAGGTGGACTTCGTGAAACCATAACGGCAGACTTCACAGTTCATGTAGAAATCAATAATAGCCAGAGGAATCATGCCCGCACCTCTTGGTCGTGCGGTAGCGTTCTCGCTTCCCACGCCCGGGTTCGATTCCCGGCGGGGTCAGGGATTTTCTCTGCCTCGTGATGGCTGGGTGTTGTGTGCTGTCCTTAGGTTAGTTAGGTTTAAGTAGTTCTGAGTTCTAGGGGACTGATGACCATAGATGTTAAGTCCCATAATGCTCAGGGCCATTTGAACCAGAGGAATCATGATACCTCAAAAAGAAACACGTACATTACCATTATTTGCATGGCAATTCTGCTGGCGTAATGAGATATCTTTATTACTTTGAAGTGTAGTATCTGACTGTAAAATTATACAAGTAAGACCCAGAAACGAATTTCCAAAATCTAAGCGGTTCATCCGATTCTGTCGATCGACGTGTCTTTAGAAAGCTATTAGTGTAAACCTAAGTTAGTATGAATTACAGGCATGTACGTTGAATAGTACGTTAGTTATTGGAGGTCAAAGTGGCTGATTACTATTGTTTGCATCAGGCCATAAGTACTCAACAGTTACACGAAAAAACGGTAGCAGCATGCATGTAAATATATTTATTCGTCTATGTCTTTGTTTATATCCGATATACACTATTCATGATGAAATTAGTTAAACATTTACTGTGTTTTAGAAAGCACAGGGACATTAGGCTACTGGCCTACCTTTTGTTTCCATTCCTTTGATATATGTTTATTTGATTTGTTTATGTATTTGATAATGTGTGTTAGAGCATGTTTACGATCCAGCCATAGGAATATTTATTTAATTTCAAGTTATTTAAATGTAAATCCAGTATTTCATATGTGTTTCAATATGTTTGTGAGTGTGTGTTGGCTTGGAAAAATGGCGGGAGCGCTCTAGCCAATCACAGCCCTCGTTAATGGGGCGACTGTATGGAAGTGGGGGAGGAGCATCGGGTCGCAGACAGGACAGAGGAAGTCCTGGATGGGAAGCAGTGACAATCGGTCACAGGAAAGACTTGGAGAGTGGAGCAGTTTACACGTGATCGTGGGAGATAGAAATATTTCGTAGTGCCGACTTGTGCACTTGCGACATTTCCTTGGCTTCTGCAGTGAAGACATAGTATGCGTTTGGAAGTGAATATCTCACGAGCTGTGTTGTTGTTCATAACTAATTACGTGAAGTAGGAATCTATTGTTTCCCTGTTATTCAACTTATATTTTATTTAATTGCAAGACCATCGACACCAATAAGTGTTTTGCAGTAATAAACGGCATTCTTAAAGCTACTTCCGCTATCGTACTCATCATTTAAAGTCGTTAAAAATAGTACCTGCAGATTTTATTTAATTGCAATATTTCATTTACAAATTTCTATGCTACATTCAAAATTCGTAATTGTCGAGTGATAGGAACCCTTGACCATTCGATTCATGTGTGTATCCATATTGTATACTGTACTCAGCGGTATTTGGTTTGTAACGCGGAACTACGTATCCCAGTCCCTAGACAACGAAACCAGCCAAAACTTTTAATATTTCAACTCTGAGTCAGAGGGTACGTAGCTGAGGGCCACACATCACATTTCATTTTATGTTTGAAAGCCCACATGCTGTAACGTCACCTCCTCTGTATCTCACTGCGGGCACTACACACAATGGCAGGTAACATTCCCCAGGTATCTGCCAAACCAAAACCCTTCCATCGCATTGTCACAAGGTACAGATCAAACCTGTAATGTTCGGATATAGTATTACTAGTGTCCTGCTTGACACAGTCAGGTCGTTTAAATACCTGGGCATAACGTGTGAGAACTGTGCTAGGGAAGGTGAATGGTCGACTTCGGTTTATTAGGAGAATTCTAGGAAAGGGTGCTTCACCTGTAAAGGAGACAGCACATAGGAAGTTGTGCAACCTACTCTTGAGTACAGCTCGAGTGTTTGGGATCCGTAACGGGTCGGATTCAAGGAAGACATCGAAGCAATTCCAAAGCGGGCTGCTAGATTTATTACCGGTAGGTTCGAACAACATGTAAGTGTTACGGAGCTGCTTCGGGAACTCAAATGGGAATCCCTGGAGGAAAGGCGACGTTTCTTTCCGAGAAACACTATTGAGAAAATTTAAAGAACTGGCATTTGAAGCTGATTGCCGAATGATTCTACTGCCGCCAACATATATTGCGTAAGGACACCGAAGATAAGATACGAGAAATTAGGGCTCATACGGAGGCATACAGACAGTCGTTTGTCCCTCGCTCTGTTTACCAGTGGAAAAGTAAAAGAAATGACAAATAGAGGTACAGGGTACCCTCCCCCACGCAGCGTACGGTGGCTTGCGGAGTGTCTATACAAGGTGTTACAAAAAGGTACGGCCAAACTTTCAGAGAACATTCCTCAAATATAAGTAAAGAAAAGATCTTATGTGGACATGTGTCTGGAAACGCTTAATTTCCATGTTAGAGCTCATTTTAGTTTCGTCAGTATGTACTGTACTTCCTCGATTCAGCGCCAGTTGGCCCAATTGAAGGAAGGTGATGTTGACTTCGGTGCTTGTGTTGACATCCTACTCATTGCGCTACAGTACTAGCATCAAGCATATCAGTACGCAGCATCAACAGGTTAGTGTTCATCACGAACGTGGTTTTGCAGTCAGCGCAATGTTTACAAATGCGGAGTTGGCAGATGCCCATTTGATGTATGGATTAGCACGGGGCAATAGCCGTGGCGCGGTACGTTTGTATCGAGACAGATTTCCACAACGAAGGTGTCCCACAGGAAGACGTTCGAAACAATTGATCGGCGTCTTAGGGAGCACGGAAAATTCCAGCCTATGACTCGCGACTGAACGAGGCAATTCTTCGTGCAGTTGACGACAACCCTAACGTCAGCGTCAGAGAAGTTGCTGCTGTACAAGGTAACGTTGACCACGTCACTGTATGGAGAGTGCTACGGGAGAGACAGTTGTTTCCGTACCATGTACAGCGTGTGCAGGCACTATCAACAGCTGATTGGCCTCCACGGGTACACTTCTGCGAATGGTTCATCCAGCAATGTGTCAATCCTCATTTCAGTGCAAATGTTCTCTTTACAGATGAGGCTTCATTCCAACGTGATCAAATTGTAAATTTTCACAATCAACATGTGTGGGCTGACGAGAATCCGCACGCAATTGTGCAATCACGTCATCAACACAGATTTTCTGTGAACGTTTGGGCAGGCATTGTTGGTGATGTCTTGATTGGGCCCCATGTTCTTCCACCTCCGCTCAATGGAGCACGTTATCATGATTTCATACGGGATACTCTACCTGTGCTGCTAGAACATGTGCCTTTACAAGTACGACACAACATGTGGATCATGCACAATGGAGCTCCTGCACATTTCAGTCGAAGTGTTCGTACGCTTCTCAACAACAGATTCGGTGACCAATGGATTGGTAGAGGCGGACCAATCCATGGCCTCCACGCTCTTCTGACCTCAACCCTCTTGACTTTCATTTATGGGGGCATTTGAAAGCTCTTGTCTACGCAACCCCGGTACCAAATGTAGAGACTCTTCGTGCTCGTATTGTGGACGACTGTGATACAATGCGCCATTCTCCAGGGCTACATCAGCTCATCAGGGATTCCATGTGACGGAGGGTGGATGCATGTATCCTCGCTAACGGAGGACATTTTGAACATTTCCTGTAACAAAGTATTTGAAGTCACGCTGGTACGTTCTGTTGCTGTGTGTTTCCATTCCATGATTAATGTTATTTGAAGACAAGTAATAAAATGAGCTCTAACATGGAAAGTATGCGTTTCCGGACACATGTCCACATAACATATTTTCTTTCTTTGTGTGTGAGGAATGTTTCCTGAAAGTTTGGCCGTACCTTTTTGTAACACCCTGTATATATGTAGATGTTGATTCGTCACTCCAAACCAATCGTTTCCCTTCATCCACTGCCTAGTGTCGCCACTGTTTATACCTCCTCAAGCACCGGTTAACAACGATTATAGAAATATGTGGTTTATGAGAAGCTGCTCGACAGTTGTGCCCCATTATTTTTAACTCCTTACCGCAGTCACTGTGCTAGCTGGACCGTTAGTAGCACTTTGGAACTCACGAGCTACTCCTTCCGCTGATATCATGCGACTTTTTATGACCACCCTCTTCAATGCTCGACGGCCCCTGTCCGATAGTAAAAACGGTCTGCTAGTCTTGACTTAATTGCTGTTTTTCTTTCGCGTTTCCACTTCACAACCATATCACCGCCGACATGGGCAGCTTTAGCAAGACTGAAATATGGCATGTTACTCAGATGACATCCCACGATTAGTTCACGTTCGAAGCCAATGAGCTCTTCTGACCGATCCATTCTGCCATTACTCGTTCTCTACTGACAACACAAGAGTTTCGGCCTCCTTTTATTCTTTTTCAAATGTGTGTGAAATTTTATGGGACTTAACTGCTAAAGTCATCAGTCCCTAAGCTTACACACTACTTAACCTAAATTATCCTAAGGACAAACACACACACCCATGCCCGAGGGAGGACTCTAACCTCCGCCGGGACCACCCGCACAGTCCATGATTGCATCGTCTGAGACCGCTCGGCTAATCTCGCGCGGCTCCCTTTTGTTCTGGTGGGCCCGCTTCTCGTGACCTTTAGTGGTCAATTCAGCATTGCAAAGGGTTGTTCGGATACATTTGACCAGGTAATTTATGTGCGGTCTCCTTTACAGGTGAAGCATCTTTCCTAAAATTCTTCTTCCGTCAAGTCAAAGTCGCCTTTCAGCCTTGTTGGCCAAAGCATTATGTTCAGAGCTCACATCAATGAAGAGCAGTGGGCGGAATAAAGAACAGTTCACTTCGCGATGTATCAATGCCATGCGTCACTACTCCAAGCGCGTACGTGAAGTGTAGGGAACTGGGAGTGTTAGGTGAGCGACAGTTACCAACACGCAGTTGGTAACAGGGTTTCCCTTTTCGCCAGGTAACCTAACAATCCAGGAATGTGACCTGTATTTCGGATGCGAACAGCTGATAGAAAGTCTATGTAGAACATTCCTCTTGTCAATAACTTCAATTTATGACTGTTAAATCATAAAAGCACTGAAGCTGACACGATGATACTGATATACACTACTGGCCATTAAAATTGGTACACCACGAAGATGACGTGCTACAGACGCGAAATTTAACCGACAGGAAGAAGATGCTGTGATATGCAAATGATAAGCTTTTCAGAGCATTCACACAAGCTTGGCGCCGGTGCCGACACCTACAACGTGCTGACATGAGGAAAGTTTCCAACCGATTTCTCATACACAAACAGCAGTTGACCGGCGTTGCCTGGTGATGCCACGTGTAAGGAGGAGGAATGCGTACCATCACGGTTCCGACTTTGATAAAGGTGGAATTGTAGCCTATCGCGATTGCGGTTTATCGTATGCAACATTGCTGCTCGCGATGGTCGAGATCCAATGACTGTTAGCAGAATATGGAATCGATGGGTTCAGGAGGGTAATACGGAACGCCGTGCTGGAGCCCAACGGCCTCGTATCACTAGCAGTCGAAATGACAGGCATCTTATCCGCAGGGCTGTAACGGATCGTGCAGCCACGTCTCGATCCTTGAGTCAACAGATGGGTACGTTTGCAAGGCAACAACCATCTGCATGAACAGTTCGACGACGTTTGCAGCGGCATGGACTATCAGCTCGGAGACCATGGCTGCGGTTACCCTTGACGCTGCATCACAGACAGGAGCGCCTGCGATGGTGTACTCAACGACGAACCTGGGTGCACGAATGGCAAAACGTCATTTTTTCGGATGAATCCAGGTTCTGTTAACAGCATCATGATGGTCGCATCCGTGTTTGGCGTCATCGCGGTGAACGCACGTTGGAAGCGTGCATTCGTCATCGCCATACTGGCGTATCACCTGGCGTGATGGTATGGGGTGCCATTGGTTACACGTCTCGGTCACTTCTTGTTTGCATTGACGGCACTTTGAACAGTGGACGTTACATTTCAGATGTGTTACGACCCATGTCTTTACCTTTCATTCGATCCCTGCGAAACCCTACATTTCAGCAGGATAATTCACGACCGCATGTTGCAGGTCCTGTATGGGCCTTTCTGGATAAAGAAAATGTTCGAGTGCTGCCCTGGCCAGCACGTTCTCCAGATCTCTCACCAATTGATAACGTCTGGTCAATGGTGGGCGAGCAACTGGCTCGTCACAATACGCCAGTCACTACTCTTGATGAACTGTGGTATCGTGTTGAAGCTGCATGGGCAGCTGTACCTGTACACGCCATCCAAGCTCTGTTTGACTCAATGCCCAGGTGTATCAAGGCCGTTATTAAGGCCAGAGGTGGTTGTTTTGGGTACTTATTTGTCAGGATCTTTGCACCCAAATTGCGTGAAAATGTAATCACGTGTCATTTCTAGTATAAAATAATTCGATCGGAATAAAAAGACTGTTTTTGTGAGAAGTAGAACTTGGTGGATTATTGTGTCTTGAACTGACTAACCCAAGGGTTAGCGATCGTTATAATGTCTTGCTAAGATGTCGATACCAGTAATGATATCATTTATTTGATCCGAGGCTGAGATACATTTAAAAAAATCGTGTGCTCTGAAGCAACGAATGCTTAATGCTTGCGTGAAAGTGCTCTATTGACATGTTCATGTTCAAGAATAGTATTTACTGTCGTTACACATAACCGAATAGTACAAAGTTTCATTCACATACTATGCTAGACAGGGTGTTCACGTCACTACATTTAGCAGAGTCAAGACACAAAGCAACAGTGCTCTGAAGTCTTCTGTCTTCCAAAGATTTTCAAGAAAGATCTGCATGTATTGTATTGATCAACAGACCTATCGCTCCAGGGTCCTGCGAAAGCGACAGCGACGGCGGGCAGCAGGAACTGCAGGAAGGGCTTCCAGGTGGCGATGCTGGAGACGTGGGCCTGCGCCGCCTGCTCATCTGGGCACTGCTGGCCCATCTCCTCTGGCTGCGCGTCTGGCCAGCACGTCTGGGGACAGCAATGCGTCTGGGTGAGGCAGAGGCAGAGTGGAGAAACAGATGGAAAACAGAAAGAAAAAGTTAGAGGGGATGTGCATGAGTGAGAGGGAGAAAGTTAAAGAAGTTGAAGAGAGAGAGAGAGAGAGAGAGAGAGAAAGAGAGAGAGAGAGGGGGGGAGGGGAGAAAGTGAAAGAGCTGAAGTGAGGGAGAGGGGAAAGAGAGAGAGAGAGAGAGAAGGGGAAGCTTTTGGAAGGGAATTAGATGAGTGAGGGGAAGAGAAAAAGAGAAGGGGTTTGCTCACAAACAGGTAGCATTTTCATCTAGTACTTTCAGAGTGCACTACTTTTCACCTATAACACTTAACATTTTATGCTAACACTGAATGACATTAGCTTAACAAGTAGTGTAAATTATATTTATTCATCTACACTCCAAGAAAAAAAAAGACGCATCATGAAGGAATTATCCGAATAGGACGGAAATCGGTAGTGAGATGTACATGTAAAGACAAAGAAATTGTTACGATTTCAGAAAAAATTGGTGATTTAAAAGAGCTTCGCAAATTGAACTAGTCAATAACGCGTCGTTTTTGGAGCATCACCTGCGACCAGCTTTCCGAAAGAAGCGGCGACACTTACTGCGCAACCCACCCGTCACTTTGCACGACAATGCACGGGCGCATACAGCGCAAGCTGTGGCTGCTGTTATCGGTTGATGGGACTGGGAAGTACTTGTGACTTGGATTTGAGTCCGAAGATAAAGGAAACACTTCGTGGCACTCGCTTCAGAACTGTTCCAGACATTCGACAGACAGTAGACCGCTCCAATCGCAGCATCAACAGAACAGGCTCTGCTAACGGTATACTACGCCTTCCACATCGCAGCCAACGAGCTCTGCATAACGCTGGTGACTGCTTTGATGAACAGTAACAGATGCAAACATGTAACTGTTTTGTATCGGTTGTGAATAAATCGTTGCCACTATTTAAGTTCCAACCTACGTAGTAGACACTGGTAAAAATTCACTAAAAACCTTTGAAACATCCCCTTAGAAATTTTTTTTAAATGACAGTGCTGGAAAACCTCTACGTTATTTGATTTTCAAACAGTTGAGCAAGACTGAACGTACTCAGATATTTCTCTCTTTACTTATTCTGATCATCACTAAACTGACACAATATTCTTTTAGCGCAACTCAATCTGACTTTCAATAATCCCTACAAAAGAATGCCCTGACTAGCAATAACCTATACCTTTCATGAGTCACTTACCTCACAAAAATCTTCGTTACTCAAACTACTGCAATACAGCGTGCGCCAATACTGCCAGCTGAATAAAAGATTCTAACTACTGAAGGCACTAACTACTGATAGGCATAGTTAGCAAATGAAAAATTTCGATAGAGAACAAATAATGTGTTTACCTTAATAGTGTTCAAAATTCATACTTCATGACATCGAGTCTTACAAATTTCCTTTTTCTGATGGAAACACGTCCAGATCGTCCGCTCTCAAAATTCTGCCATCTCTCCCCACATCCACCACTGCTGGCGGCTCACCTCCAACTGCGCAACGCTACGGGCTGTTCACATCCAACTGCCCAACACTACAATAGCGAATATTCCAACAATGCAAACCAGCCACAGACTGCACACAGCATAGTCAGTGATTTTCATAACCTAAACAGCCTACTTACACCATTAGTGCAAGACTTCCAATACGAAATATAATAATTTCATCCACTGTTTTGTGCATTATGCAAGACATAGCAGTTGCAGTTTGCTTTCAGAATATTTCGGTTTAAATTTTGTAATTTTGGAAAGGCCGAACAGGTGCGATTATAATTGACCGAAGTATTGTCAGTACTATTCTTGATAAAATTCTAATAGGTAATTTACTATTACATCTTCGTCATCAAAGAAAGTTGGTACAAGTGGGAAAAATTTTCTATTGCCTTTATTGGAAGCATCAGTGGATACTGACAATGGACTGTTTTGATCTTTTATGTTTTACGAGAGATTTTACAGAATATGGCGCCCAAACGTTAGTCATGAAAGCATCCATTTTTGTTCTACATAAATGCACCTTTGAAACTAGCTCATTATAGGGCACGGAATCTAATTTATTGCCACAGACGAATTATAACTATGTCCATGTGTTACCGCGTGAGATTTTAATGAGTTCAACTGCAGCTGTTTTAAATCTCCCGAAAGTGGGACAAGAAATTTAGTAATGCTGCTTGAAACCTTTTTCGATCGCCCTTATAAAACGTGTTTCTTGCCAATACTGTACTGAATAAGAGCCTTCACTCCATCATTCTTTACATTAAAAGAAGATGAACCAACTGTGCGTCTGGTCTGGCGTTTGTAACCAACTGTGCGTCTGGTCTGGCGTTTGTCGTCTCTTTCACTACGTCAACTGGGAAATGTTTCATCTTGTAGCCACTTCTTTTATAACCACAAGAACCATGAAGACGTTATGTTTCTCTGAGCGGAGAATCCATATTTTATGGTAAGTTCATACACGGTCCAGTCTCGTTAAAGTTACCACCTGTCAAAAGCCTGAATAACCTCCTTTTTCAGCACGGACCTGCTGGACGAGAGTGTACGATGTTTTGGAAGATACTGACAGGGATTTTGAACCATGCCGACTCGAGAGCCTTGGCCAGCTGCGCCAAGTTTCTCGATAGAGGATCCATGGAGCGAACAGCCAACGACGTGCTCCCACAGATTATCGATTGGGTTTTAATCCGGGGAGTTTGGTGGCCAGGGGAGTACGGCAAATTCATCCTGGTGCTCTTCGAACAACAGATGTACACTATGAGCTGTGTGACGCGTTTCATTATCCTGCTGATAGATGGATTCGTGCCGAGGAAAAAAGAAACTGCGTGTGGGGGTGGACTTGCTCCCTAAGGATAGATGCATATTTGTACTGATCCATTGTGCCATCCAGAAGGACAAGGTCACCCAGGGAACAGATTCAGATTCAGATTTATTGATACATACAATAACCCACTTTCTAACACTTTTGAGTGGGTGTATTAACACTAAACATTGCTACTGTTTTTACAAAAGTGCTTCATTAATTCTGAACACACTGCAATGGAAATAAACTAAATAGTAATAAGAAACAAATGAACGGCCTCTTAGACTCTCTGGAATCCTCCCAGAGACTTGGTCGTCCCTAACCACAGGGAGGCGGGCCGCCACTACCAGGAAACCACTACATTTATAACGTGCTTTTGGTCCCTCCACCACCATACTGAGCTAACTACAACTGCAATCTACTACAAGTCAAAGACTTAAACAAACAATATACACTCCTGGAAATGGAAAAAAGAACACATTGACACCGGTGTGTCAGACCCACCACACTTGCTCCGGACACTGCGAGAGGGCTGTACAAGCAATGATCACACGCACGGCACAGCGGACACACCAGGAACCGCGGTGTTGGCCGTCGAATGGCGCTAGCTGCGCAGCATTTGTGCACCGCCGCCGTCAGTGTCAGCCAGTTTGCCGTGGCATACGGAGATCCATCGCAGTCTTTAACACTGGTAGCATGCCGCGACAGCGTGGACGTGAACCGTATGTGCAGTTGACGGACTTTGAGCGAGGGCGTATAGTGGGCATGCGGGAGGCCGGGTGGACGTACCGCCGAATTGCTCAACACGTGGGGCGTGAGGTCTCCACAGTACATCGATGTTGTCGCCAGTGGTCAGCAGAAGGTGCACGTGCCCGTCGACCTGGGACCGGACCGCAGCGACGCACGGATGCACGCCAAGACCGTAGGATCCTACGCAGTGCCGTAGGGGACCGCACCGCCACTTTCCAGCAAGTTAGGGACACTGTTGCTCCTGGGGTATCGGCGAGGACCATTCGCAACCGTCTCCATGAAGCTGGGCTACGGTCCCGCACACCGTTAGGCCGTCTTCCGCTCACGCCCCAACATCGTGCAGCCCGCCTCCAGTGGTGTCGCGACAGGCGTGAATGGAGGGACGAATGGAGACGTGTCGTCTTCAGCGATGAGAGTCGCTTCTGCCTTGGTGCCAATGATGGTCGTATGCGTGTTTGGCGCCGTGCAGGTGAGCGCCACAATCAGGACTGCATACGACCGAGGCACACAGGGCCAACACCCGGCATCATGGTGTGGGGAGCGATCTCCTACACTGGCCGTACACCACTGGTGATCGTCGAGGGGACACTGAATAGTGCACGGTACATCCAAACCGTCATCGAACCCATCGTTCTACCATTCCTAGACCGGCAAGGGAACTTGCTGTTCCAACAGGACAATGCACGTCCGCATGTATCTCGTGCCACCCAACGTGCTCTAGAAGGTGTAAGTCAACTACCCTGGCCAGCAAGATCTCCGGATCTGTCCCCCATTGAGCATGTTTGGGACTGGATGAAGCGTCGTCTCACGCGGTCTGCACGTCCAGCACGAACGCTGGTCCAACTGAGGCGCCAGGTGGAAATGGCATGGCAAGCCATTCCACAGGACTACATCCAGCATCTCTACGATCGTCTCCATGGGAGAATAGCAGCCTGCATTGCTGCGAAAGGTGGATACACACTGTACTAGTGCCGACATTGTGCATGCTCTGTTGCCTGTGTCTATGTGCCTGTGGTTCTGTCAGTGTGATCATGTGATGTATCTGACCCCAGGAATGTGTCAATAAAGTTTCCCCTTCCTGGGACAATGAATTCACGGTGTTCTTATTTCAATTTCCAGGAGTGTATTTACATATTTACAATTTTGCGCAGTAGATCTTGAGAGCGCACACGCGAACGGATTATCAAGAGGCAACCTCCACCAACACCACTCCTGACCTCCCGATCACTGCCCCAAAAATGGGAGGCCAACCAACGCGACATTCCGGCCTCTCTTCTAATCCATGTCAGCAGAAGTATAACGACCTATCCCCAGGCGATCCGACCAATGGTCGCCTCATCCCAGGACTGATTCGCTCTGTTCTGTCCAGGTTTTGCCACTATTGGTAACAGTGCAGACTCTGATGACCAGAGTCGCACTGTGTGACATATTCGTGTACTAGTTAACCTCTTACAATGTAGTCCCGCTGAGCCTCCTTTGACTTTGTTTACCAATTTTGCGAAATTGTCGAACAAGTCTCTATTCCTCAACATTTCCTCAACTTTTATCGTTTGTAAAAGCTGCCTCTCAACTGAGACAGTCTGTTCGTATATTGGACAGTTAAACACTGTATGTTCTGGCATTCCTGCGTGGCCACCACAGTCACACTCTGGTGTTGGCCTTTTTCCTATTCTATGCAGGTACGTGGGGTAGGGACCATGACCTGTAAGGGAATGAACTAGGCCCTGCAAGGGCTTCATTACTTTGTTCGTTAATCTTTCCCTTACGGTAGGTAGAAACATATCTACATACAGGGTGTTTCAAAAATGACCGGTATATTTGAAACGGCAATAAAAACTAAACGAGCAGCGATAGAAATACACCGTTTGTTGCAATATGCTTGGGACAACAGTACATTTTCAGGCAGACAAACTCTCGAAATTACAGTAGTTACAATTTTCAACAACAGATGGCGCTGCGGTCTGGGAAACTCTATAGTACGAAATTTTCCACATATCCACATATATGCGTAGCAATAATATGGCGTAGTCTCTGAATGAAATTACTCGAAACCTTTGATAACGTGTCTGGCGGAATGGCTTCACATGCAGATGAGATGTACTGCTTCAGCTGTTCAATTGTTTCTGGATTCTGGCGGTACACCCGGTCTTTCAAGTGTCCCCACAGAAAGAAGTCACAGGGGTTCATGTCTGGCGAATAGGGAGGCCAATCCACGACGCCTCCTGTATGTTTAGGATAGTCCAAAGCAATCACACGATCATCGAAATATTCATTCAGGAAATTAGAGACGTCGGCCGTGCGATGTGGCCGGGCACCATCTTGCATAAACCACGAGGTGTTCGCAGTGTCGTCTAAGGCAGTTTGTACCGCCACAAATTCACGAAGAATGTCCAGATAGCGTGATGCAGTAATCGTTTCGGATCTGAAAAATGGGTCAATGATTCCTTTGGAAGAAATGGCGGCCCAGACCAGTACTTTTTGAGGATGCAGGGACGATGGGACTGCAACATTGGGCTTTTCGGTTCCCCATATGCGCCAGTTCTGTTTATTGACGAAGCCGTCCAGGTAAAAATAAGCTTCGTCAGTAAACCAAATGCTGCCCACATGCATATCGCCGTCATAAATCCTGTGCACTATATCGTTAGCGAATGTCTCTCGTGCAGCAATGGTAGCGGCACTGAGGGGTTGCCGCATTTGAATTTTGTGTGGATAGTGGTGTAAACTCTGGCGCATGAGACGATACGTGGACGTTGGCGTCATTTGGGCCGCAGCTGCAACACGTCGAACGGAAACCCGAGGCCGCTGTTGGATCACCCGCTGCACTAGCTGCGCGTTGCCCTCTGTGGTTGCCGTACGCGGTCGCCCTACCTTTCCAGCACGTTCATCCATCACGTTCCAGTCCGTTGAAATTTTTCAAACAGATCCTTTATTGTATCACTTTTCGGTCCTTTGGTTACATTAAACCTCCGTTGAAAACTTCGTCTTGTTGCAACAACACTGTGTTCTAGGCGGTGGAATTCCAACACCAGAAAAAGCCTCTGTTCTAAGGAATAAACCATGTTGTCTACAGCACACTTGCACGTTGTGAATAGCACACGCTTACAGCAGGAAGACGACGTACAGAATGGCGCACCCACAGACTGCGTTGTCTTCTATATCTTTCACATCACTTGCAGCGCCATCTGTTGTTGAAAATTGTAACTACTGTAATTTCGAAAGTTTGTCCGCCTGAAAATGTACTGTTGTCCCAAGCATATTGCAACAAACGGTGTATTTCTATCGCTGCTCGTTTAGTTTTTATTGCCGTTTCAAATATACCGGTCATTTTTGAAACACCCTGTATGTACCCCAGGGCGGAGGCAAGTGCCCCCTCTTTGCACCTTCCATCTTTAGTCACCTATGTTACTAATTTTCAGTTTTTCATAAGAACCATATACCAATCGCAATGAACGGTGAACGAGAAAAAATGAACAGCTCCCAAAAAAGAGCGATCACCAGTGAACTAGGATTCTAGGAATATACAACAACTCCGTACTCATCGCTCCCACAGGGATCTTGAGGAAAAGATTATGCACGTAAAACAGTCTTTCTTCCCGCGCTGAAGTCCTAATAAGTGGTACAATGGGAAGAAATGGTTCAAATGGCTCTGAGCACTATGGGACTTAACATCCTAGGTCATCAGTCCCCTAGAACTTAGAACTACTTAAACCTAACTAACCTAAGGACCTCACACACATCCATGCCCGAGGCAGGATTCGAACCTGCGACCGTAGCAGTCCCGCGGTTCCGGACTGCAGCGCCTAGAACCGCACGGCCACCGCGGCCGGCCCATGGGAAGAGCTGTCTGCCATGCAATCACAGTAGTTTGCAGAGCATGGGTGTAGATGTATAGATGTAATTCGTATGTTTATTTAACACATGGCAAAACTAAAGATAAGTGTGACAAATGCCAATCACAAAATTAAGATATAAGACAAACATAAGAAATTATTAACAAATTGTTATAAAAATAAAGCAAGTGAACATTTAGCTACGTTATTAATTTCATAGTTTCTGCAGAGTTCTTCGTCGAAGGAACTTAACCATCCGCCAACCTTTGGTGAGGCCTTTATGAAGACACTGTCGTCTCCTTGGAATCTACTTATTGGGCAAGTCGTCTGTTGCCACAGGTATTGTATTTACAAATTGTTGCATCATCTGAACGCAGCGTTCAATATTCCAGTTCTGTGAAAGAAATGATAAACATGGTCTATGTAGCATGTGAAACACAGACTTCCTGTCGTGCAGACTGCAGTCTTAGAGCTGATATGTATTTCATGTACACTAAAAGCCTGAATTCTGAACCTTCACATATACATCAAGGTGGAGCCAATCCATGTCATACATTAGATCTATCCCATTTTTCCTGCCAAATGTCAAGCATTCTTTCTTTAATAGCTTTAACACTTATCGGGGGAATGCCCATAATATTTTGCAGTTTGTCAATATTTTGTTTATGCAGCCAGTAGAAGGCTGCCTGCTGCCTGATTATCAAGTCTATTGGGCATAGCCCCATGATTATCAATAGTGCATCTGTGGGACTGGTGTTGAATGCACCAATACATCTCATCAAAACATCCCCCTGTATTCGACTGACAGCAGCGGCAGGCCGCACCAGAGCTAACCTGTGGGCCCACACACCAGATACATGCCCAACTATTGGAGCCAATATACTGTTGTCATAAATATGGATTGCCTTTGAAGGTAGATGGAATCGTCTTTGTCCAATTGACATTAATTTGTTGAACAATGCCAAGGACTTAGATGTCATTTGCTCGATTTGCGGAATGAAGCTCCAATTCTCATCTAGATGCCCGCCCCCGGCAGCTGAGTGGTCAGCGTGACAGACTGTCAATCCTAAGGGCACGGGTTCGATTCCCGGCTGGGTCGGAGATTTTCTCCGCTCAGGGACTGGGTTTTGTGTTGTCGTAATCATCATCATTTCATCCCCATCGACACGCAGGTCGCCGAAGTGGCGTCAAATCGAAAGACCTGCACCAGGCGAACGGTCTACCCGACGGCAGGCCCTAGCCACACGACGTTTCAAAAATGGTTCAAATGGCTCTGAGCACTATGGGACCTAACATCTGAGGTCATCAGTCCCCTAGAACTTAGAACTACTTAAACCTTACTAACCTAAGCACATCACACACATCCATGCCCGAGGCAGGATTCGAACTGGCGACCGTAGCGGTCGCGTGGTTCCAGACTCAAGCCCCTAGAACCGTTCGGCCACACTGGCCGGCACACAATATTTCATTTCATTTATCATCTAGATATACTCCAAGTAACGGGCACATCTCTGACGCGATACTATCTGCCCATTAATTCTGACTATTCGGTCCCCGTTTAACTTGCCCTTCAAAAGCATATATAGTGATTTCTGAGGCGCAATAGACATTTTAGCCCTCTGACACCAACCTGTTAACAGGGCAATAGGCAGCCGAAAGCGTTCCTCAATCATATTACGAGTGTCACCCAGGGAACACCACGAAAAGATTCTCCAGACCACAAGGTTCCCTCCTCTAACTTGGATCCTTCTGACGATTGTTGCGGGGCTGTACACGCCAACGGACATCTGTCCGATGGCACATAAAGCCTAATTCATCTGAAAAGGCCACCTGTTGCCATTCAGTGGACGTCCAGTTTCGGTATCGGCGGGCATATTCCAGCCTTCGTCGCGGATGAACAAAAGTCAGCATGAGTGCATGAAGCAGACGCCCACTGTGGAGGCCCATACGCAGCAACATCTGCTGAGCGGTCGTTGAGGAGACACTGTTGCTAATCCGTTGCTTCATTTGGGGGGTGAGTTGCTCAACAGCTGCACGTCTATTTAACAGTACACATTAGAAATGGGCAAAGTCATTCATCCTTGGCAACTAGTTCACTGGTGATCGCTCTTTTTTGGGAACCGTTCATTTTCACTCGTTCACCGTTCATTGTGCTTGGTGTCTGGTTCTTATGAAAAACTGAAAATTAGTAGCATAGGTGACAGAAGATGGAAGGCGCCAAGAGGGGGCACTTGCCTCCCCCCTGGAGTACAGAGTTTTTATTCATAATAGAATTCTCACACACGTTTAATTTTCGTGATTCTGCAAAAAACCTCGTTTAGCCAACTGTAGCGTTATGTGGCTGACCGCAGTGAAATAATATAAGGCGTCGCACGAAAAACCGGCCTCGAGTACAGAATGCTCGCCAATTACGCACGATTTGTTTACCGCAACGAGAAGGAATAGATAAACATATAATAATTAGGCAGTGAAGAAATAACAAATAAGCAAATGCAAACAACTTCGAAACATGATGATTGGTGAGCGACAATGAGCAGTCTAGTACTCGGGGCCGATTTTTCGTGCGCCACCCTGTACCACTGAAATAATATTGTAGGAGTTATCATATTCTCTTTACAAAATGTGACACCATACACTCGATTACAAAGCGCGGGCTTCATTCGGTTTTAAGTCGGTCTGCCTTCCATAACAAAGAACATGCTCTTTTACCTTTGATCAAAAAAAGACGGAAAATGGCCACTCGTGTGTGCCGTGCTGACGTCCTCTGCGTGTCTAATAACAAAGAATCTTGCCTTTTTACAAATATTTCTTCTGTTGTTTATCGAAATATTGAAGTAAGCTGGTACGCCGTTTTGTTGCCTGAAAAGATGTATGTATTACATACGAGGTACTTTTTATGTAATTTACGTAATTATAAAATACATTTTAATTACCGGTCCTGAATGCTGAATAGAATACCAAAAGAACCAGAAGTTCAGAGTTCAAAAAAGGTTTGAAACAGATCTAGAATGGGCGTGTGAAGCGAACGAAACGAACAACAACGCTATACTGAACTGACTATGAGCAGTTGGCAGTGGAACTGCGACGAGTGGCCACGCGAAGGAGGACGAGCCCGACCGAGCGAGACCGAGACAGACGGGAACGGGACCGAGGCTCCAACGAGACCGGCCGACTGTAATATATCTGGCTTATTCAGCCATCATATTAGGCTCCAGGAAGCTATTCCCAGGGCAGTGGAAACGCAAGAAGCATAGAGATGACGGAGTGTGGGATGAGGTACCGGTGACAGATGTTAGATTTGGTACCATTCCCGTGAGAAAGTCCGCCTGCATGATGCTGCTGCTCTGTGATCGGCTGCTGTGTTCGGAGGTAGGACGCCAAAACGTTAAACTTTAGTTGCTATTATTAATTAATTCTGTCATCCAAATTACTTCATCTTTTAAAATAAACATCTCTCAACAGCCAGCTATCAATCAGTCATTTCAAAATTATTAAAATCAAAGTATTACTGAAACAAAAGACTGACGATATTACTGCCGATGGACTTCGGTGGCGTTCGGGTCACGCCTTGCTGGCTTGGCGCTCGAAATGTCTCGGGCAGTCCGGCTCTCCAGTTCTGACCGTTCCAGTAGACAGACATGTTGTCTGTTATAGCAGTATTTGCTTCACGTATTTTATTTACTACAGTTCTGACCGTCGCTAGGTACAGACATGTTGTCCGTAATAGTAGTATTTGATTCATGTAATTTTATTCTCCAGTTCTGATGGTTCCAGTAGACAGACATGTTGTCTGTGGCAGGATGTATTTCATATTATTTTAGCCAGATATAATGATTGTGGAAAGATATGTTCAATACGTTGTGGTCAAGAATAGTTTCTTGTGTCTATATCAATAAAACCGCGAGTGGCATCCCAAATCAGTTATAGTTTCTTCGTAGCAGCAATTCCTTACGAAGTTAATTTCAGCCTTAAGAAAAAGAATCCACGACCTGCGTGCTGTTTTCTGTGCTGGGGACATCATCTTCATGAAGACAGGAGGTTACTGATACGTGTACAAGAACTTATGTATTCCACACAGGGCAGTGGAAACAACAGGCACCTCACGTGTACTGCACGCACAGTACAAATGTGCTCAGTGACATGTCATCTGCAGTAATGCAGAGGAGGTAAAGAAGGATGAAAGTATTAACACTATCTCAAATTTATTCCTTATTTCTTGCCGTATGACGTGCCATTCAGGAACGACACCGACAGTTACCCATTCCTGGGAACTATAAGTAGAAATACGCGACCGAGACCGAGACGGACGGGAATGGGGCCGAGGCTGGAACGAGACCGGCCAACATGCCATTCGGGAACAAGACCGACAGATTCTCATTCCCGGGAACTATAGGTAGAAAGATGCGACCGAGACCAAAACAGACGGGAATGGGACCGAGGCTAGAACGAGACCGGCCAACTTGCCATTCAGGAACGAGATCGACAATTTCCCTTTCCTGGGAACTCTAAGTAGAAATACGTGACCGAGACTGAGATAGACAGGAACGGGACCGAGGCTGGAACGAGACCGGCCGACTTGCTAATCAGGAAAGAGGCCAACAGTTTCCCTTTCCCAGGAACTATAAGTAGAAAGACAAGACCAAGAGCGAGACCGACGGGAATGGGACCGAGGCTGGAACGAGACTGGCCGACATGCCATTCAGGAACAAGACCGACAGATTCCCATTCCTAGGAACTATAGGTTGAAAGACGCAACCGAGACCGAGACAGACGGGAATGGGACCGAGGCTGGAACGAGACCAGCCGAAATGCCGTTCGGGAACAAGACCGACAGATTCCCATTCCCAGGAACTATAAGTAGAGAGACCCGACCGAGACCGAGACAGATGGGAATGGAACCGAGGCTGGAACGAGACCGGCCGACATGCCATTTGGGAACAAGACAGACAGATTCCCATTCCCAGGAACTATAAGTAGAAAGATGCGACCGAGACCAAGACAGACGGGAATGGGACCCGAGGCTGGAACGAGACCGGCCGACGTGCCAATCAGGAAAGAGGCCAACAGTTTCCCTTTCCCAGGAACTATAAGTAGAAAGACAAGACCAAGAGCGAGACCGACGGGAATGGGACCGAGGCTGGAATGAGACTGTCCGACATGCCATTCAGGAACAAGACCGACAGATTCCCATTCCTAGGAACTATAGGTTGAAAGACGCAACCGAAACCGAGACAGACGGGAATGGGACCGAGGCTGGAACGAGACCAGCCGACATGCCATTTGGGAACAAGACAGACAGATTCCCATTCCCAGGAACTATAAGTAGAAAGATGCGACCGAGACCAAGACAGACGGGAATTGGACCCGAGGCTGGAACAAGACCGGCCGACGTGCCAATCAGGAAAGAGACCAACAGTTTCCCTTTCCCGGGAACTATAAGTAGAAAGACGTGACCGAGAGCAAGACCGACGGGAATGGGACCGAGGCTGGAACGAGACTGGCCGACATGCCATTCGGAAACAAGACCGACAGATTCCCATTCCATGGAACTATAGGTTGAAAGCCGCAACCGAGACTTAGACAGACGGGAATGGGACCGAGGCTGGAACGAGACCGGCCGACATGCCATTTGGGAAGAAGACCGACAGATTCCCATTCCCGGGGACTATAATTAGAGAGACCCGACCGAGACCGAGACAGACGGGAATGGGACCGAGGCTGGAACGAGACCAGCTGACATTCCATTCGGGAACAAGACCGACAGATTCCCATTCCCAGGAACTATAAGTAGAAAGACGCAACCGAGACCGAGACAGACGGGAATGGGACCAAGGTGGGAATGAGACCGGCCGACATGCCGTTCGGGAAGAAGTCCGACAGATTCTCATTCCCGGGAACTATAAGTAGAATGGTGCGACCGAGACTGAGACAGACGGGAATGGGACCGAGGCTAGAACGAGAACGGTCGATATCCATTCGGGAACAAGACTGACAGATTCCCATTCCCAGAAACTATGAGTAGAAATATGCGACCGAGACCAAGACAGATGTGAATGGGACCGAGGCTGGAACGGGACCGGCTGACGTGCCATTCAGGAACGAGATCGACAATTTCCCTATCCCGGGAACTGTTTGTAGAATGACGTGACCAAGACCGAGATAGATGGGAACAGGACCCCAGGCTGGAACGAGACCGGCCGACGTGCCAATCAGGAAAGAGACCACAGTTTCCCTTTCCTGGGAACTATAAGTAGAAAGACATGACCGATAGCGAGACCGACGGGAATGGGACCGAGGCTGGAATGAGATCGGCCGACATGCCATTCGGGAACAAGACCAACAGATTCCCATTCCCAGGAACTATAAGTAGAAAGATGCAACCGAGACCGAGACAGACAGGAATGGGACCGAGGCTGGAACGAGACCGGCCGACATGCCGTTCGGGAACAAGACCGACAGATTCCCATTCCCGGGAACTATAAGTAGAAAGATGCGACCGAGACTGAGACAGACGGGAATGGGACCGAGGCTAGAACGAGACCGGTCGACATCCATTCGGGAACAAGAGTGACAGACTGAACTATGAAAGACCGTTCCTTAGATTTCGTTCCTCGCTCGTTCCGTTCATCTTGTTGAACCATTCATTTGGACCCATTATTTCGCGAACGACCCATCTCTAGTACCCATCTCCGCAGCCTTCGTTCAGCCCTGTCGTTTGTGGCTCGCGGTGCACCACAGTGGCTTCGGCGCCGGTTTTGGATAGCGCCATTTTGCAATGCGCGGCATACTTTAACCAAGGCAGCATGCGAGTGGTTTAAAGATTTAGCAGTTTGGGAAATGGTTTCACGCATAGTACGAAAGCCAATGTTGACGCTCTTTCGGACGTCAAATAAATCGCTCCGTTTCCAAATTACGACAACCATTGCCCTGTTCCCCGCGTCCTCCCGACACGCTTTGTACACCCTCCACTGTTAGTGCTGCCACCTGTCGTCTGTGAGTGGTTATTGCATGTTGATGTCGAACGTAGATGGTAGTCACATGTGACTGGACAGTGTAATATTCTTTCCTATATTTCTGAAGCAATCAAAATAATAATACGTAATGTGTTACAAGAGTTCCTTTTAAAGGAGATATGTATACCTAAAGCAATTGTTGGCGATAAACAAGTGATGGTACTGATCCCCCATGGTACACAAAACGAGTCAGATCGTTGTTGCAGAAGCAACGAAACAAAAGCATACCAAATTTAAAAGAACTCAAAATCCCCAAGATGGCAAAGTTTTACAGAAGTTCGAAATATGACGCGTACTTCAATGCGAGATGCTTTTAATAATTTCCACGACGAAATTCTGCCTCGAAATCTGGCGGAAATCCCAAAGAGATTCTGGTCATACATAAAGCACACCAGTGGCAAGATGCCATCAATACCTTCACTACGCGATAACAGCGGTGAAGTCACAGATGACAGTGCCACTAAAGCAGAGTAATAAACACGGTTTTCGGAAACTCCTTCACCAAAGAAGACGAAGTAAATATTCCTGAATTCCAATCAAGAACAACTTCCAAGATCACAAACATAGAAGTAGATATCCTCGGTGTAACAAAGCAGCTAAAATCACTTAATAAAGGCAAGGCCTTCGGTCCAGATTGTATACGAGTCAGGTTCCTCTCAGAGTATGCTGATATAATAGCTCCATATTTAGCAATTATGCAGGGTGGTCCATTGACCGTGACCGGGCCAAATATCTCACGAAATAAGCGTCAAACGAAAAAACTACAAAGAACGGAACTCGGTCTAGCTTGAAAGGGGAAACCAGATGGCACTAAGGTTGGCCCGCTAGATCGCGCTGCCATAGGTCAAACGGATATCAACTGCGCTTTCTTTAAATAGGACCCCCCATTTTCATTACATATTCGTGTAGTACGTAAAGAAATATGAATGTTTTAGTTGGACCACATTTTTCGCCTTTTGGTAGATGGCGCTGTAATAGTTACAAACGTACGGCTCACAATTTTAGACGAACAATTGGTAACACGTAGGTTTTTAAAATTAAACTACAGAACGTAGGTACGTTTGAACATTTTATTTCGGTTGTTCCAATGTGATACATGTACCTTTGTGAACTTATCATTTCTGAGAACGCTTGCTGTTACAGCGTGATTACCTGTAGATACCACATTAATGCAATAAATGCTCAAAATGATGTCCTTCAACCTCAATGCATTTGGCAATAAGTGTAACGACTTTCCTCTCAACAGCGAGTAGTTCGCCTTCCGTAATGTTCGCACATGCATTGACAATGCGCTGACGCATGTTGTCAGGCGTTGTCGGTGGATCAAGATAGCAAATATCCTTCAAGCAAATATCCTTCATCTTTCCCCACAGAAAGAAATCCGGGGACGTCAGATCCGGTGTACGTGCGGGCCACGGTATGGTGCTTCGACGAGCAATCCACCTGTCATGAAATACGCTATTCAATACCGCTTCAACCGCACGCGAGCTATGTGCCGGACATATCATGTTGGAAGTACATCTCCATTCTGTCATGCAGTGAAACATCTTGTTTATCCTTCCTCCCATAATGCTGCACCTTACATTAACTCGCCAAGGTCGCTGATGTTCCACTTGTCGCAGCCATCGTGGATTTTCCGTTGCCCAATAGTGCATATTTTGCCGGTTTACGTTACCGCTGTTGGTGAATGACGCTTCGTCTCTAAATAGAACGCGAGCAAAAAATCTGTCATCGACTCGTAATATCTCTTGTGCCCAGTGGCACAAATGCAATTTCTGGTGCATAGAAATACGGTACGGGTTCAATCGATGTTGATGTAGCATTCTCAACACCGACGTTTTTGAGATTCCCTATTCTCGCGCAATTTGTCTGCTACTGACGTGCGGATTAGCCGCGTCAGCAGCTAAATCACCTACTTGGGCATCATTATTTGTTGCAGGTCGTGGTTGACGTTTCACATGTGGCTGAACACTTCCTGTTTCCTTAAATAACGTAACTATCCGGCGAACGGTCCGGACGCTTGGATGATGTCGTCCTGGATACCAAGCAGCATACATAGCACACGCCCGTTGGGCATTTTGATCGCAACAGCCATACATCAACACAATATCGACCTTTCCCGCACATGGTAAACGGTCCATTTTAACACGGGTAATGTATCACGAAGCAAAAAATACCGTCCGCACTGGCGGAATGTTACGTGATACCACGTACTTATACGTTTGACTATTACAGCGCCATCTATCACAAAGCGAAAAAGTGGTCCAACTAAAACATTCATATTTCTTTACGTGCTACACGAATATGTAATTAAAAATGAGGCTTCCCATTTAAAAAACAACGCCGTTGATACCCTTTGGCCTATGGCAGCGCCATCTAGCGGGCCAACCATAGCGCCATCAGGTTTTCCCCTTCAAGCTAGACAAGTTTCGTCTTTGTAGTTTTTCCGTTTGACGCTTATTTCGTGAGATATTTGGCCCAGTCACGATCAATGGACCACCCTGTATACCACTCAGGTTCCTCTCAGAGTATGCTGATAAAATAGCTCCGTATTTAGCAGTTATATACAACCACTCGCTCACAGAAAGATCCGTACCTAAAGACTGGAAAATTGCTCAAGTCACACCAATACCCAAAACGGAAAGTAGGAGTAATCCGCTGAATTACAGGCCTAAATCACCAACGTCGATTTGCAGTAGGGTTTTGGAACATATACTGTATTCGAACATTATGAAGTAACTCGAAGAAAACGATTTATTGACACATAGTCAGCACGGTTACAGAAAATATCGTTCTTGTGAAACACAACTAGCTCTTTATACTCATGACGTAATAAGTGCTATCGACAGGGGATGTCAATTGATTCCATATTTTTAGATTTCCAGAAGGCTTTCGACACCGTTCCTTACAAGCCAAACTGCGTGCCTACGGAGTATCGCCTCAGTTGTGATACTGCATTCGTGATTTCCTGTCAGAAAGGTTACAGTTCGTAGTAATAGACTGAAAGTCATGGAGTAAAACAGAAGTAATATCCGGCGTTCCCCAAGGAAGTGTTATAGGCCTTCTATTGTTCCTCATCTATATTAACGACATAGGAGACAATCTGAGTAGCCGTCTTAGATTGTTTGCAGATGATGCTGTCATTTACAGTCTTGTAAAGTCATCAGATGATCAAAACGACTTGCAAAATGATTTAGATAAGACATCTGTATGGTTCGAAAAGTGGCAGTTGACCCAGAATAAGGATAAGTGTGAAGTTATTCACATGAATACTAAAAGAAATGAGCTAAATTTCGATTACGCGATAAGTCACACAAATCTGAAGGCTGTAAATTCAACTAAATACTTAGGGATTACAATTACAAATAACCTAAATTGGAACGATCACATAGATAATATTGTGGGTAGAGCAAACCAAAGACTGCGATTCATTGGCAGAACACTTAGAAGGTGCAACAGGTCTACTAAAGAGACTGCTTACACCACGCTTGTCGCCCTGTTCTGTAGTGCGGTGTGGGGTCCGCATCAGGTGGGACTGACGGATGACATCCAAAACGTAAAAAGAAGGGCAGCTCGTTTTGTATGATCGCGAAATAGGGGAGATAGTGTCACAGACATGATACGTGAATTGGAGTGGCAATAATTAAAACAAAGGCGTTTTTCGTTGCGACGGGATCTTCTCATGAAATTTCAGTCTCCAGTTTTCTCCTCCGATTGCGAAATCATTCTGTTGGCACCCACCTACACGGGAAGAAATGATCATCACGATAAAATAAGAGAAATCAGTGCTCCCAGAGAAAAATTTAAGTGCTCGTTTTTTCCGCGTGCCGTTCGAGAGTGGAACGGTAGAGAGACAGCTTGAAAGTGGTTCATTGCACCCTCTGCCAGGCACTTTATTGTGAATAGCAGAGTAATCACGTAGATGTAGATGTAGATTACATACGATTAAAATGCTCTTGTAATATAGTAATATTAACTTAACAATAGGAACCTTCCTTTCTATTGTGTTTTATTGCCGCGCGAGATTAGCCGAGAGGTCTGAGGCGTTCCAAAATGGTTCAAATGGCTCTGAGCACTATGGGACTTAACTTCTAAGGTCATCAGTCCCCTAGAACTTAGAACTACTTAAACCTAACTAACCTCAGGACATCACACACATCCATGCCCGAGGCAGAATTCGAACGTGCGACCGTAGCGGTCACGCGGTTCCAAACTGAAGCGCTTAGAACCGCACGGCCACACCGGCCGGCCGAGGCGCTGCAGTCATGGACTGTGCGGCTGGTCCCGGCGGAGGTTCGAGTCCTCCCTCGGGCATGGGTTTGTGTGTTTGTCCTTAGGATAATTTAGGTTAAGTAGCGTGTAAGCTTAGCGACTGATGACCTTATCAGTTAAGTCCCATAAGATTTCACACACATTTGAACATTTTTTTTGTGTCTTATTAATTCGCAAATAGGTTAGGTACACATACGAAACATGGCACACCCTCTTACTCACATGCCCCATTTTCTATGTTTCATGGCCTGAATGGGATTGTGAGTAGAGTCTTCAGGTAAATGTGGCGAATAAGGGAAGTGTGTGTGGTCATTCAGTACTAAACTTGGATGGACATGTGATTGGTAATTTCCGATATTTCAAGGTATTTAATCTTCCTTCTTTTACGAATATGATGTAATACTTCATGTTTCACCTTGTAACTATGGGCTTCTTTAAGCAGGTGGTCTGCAACAGTAGAGCCTCCTTTACTAAGTTCCCAACTTCAGTAGTTTTCGTTCAAGCGGGTATATACCGCCCTGCCATACTGACCTATCTAGAATTTGCCACAGTTACATGCGATTTTATGTATTCCATCCTTTTCCAATTGGGCAGAAAGTATCGAACAGTGTTGTGTACGAAAAATATGTTCTTAAATTGCTGGATTTAAGCTTTCTGGCTACATCCTGTGAGACTTTTCCGAAGCATGGAGTTGTGCACCATTTATTGAATTCTTGAGGTCGTAGGATAAAGACAGCGCAAGAAGACAGTACACCTTTTGTTTCTGCTTTTTGTGCATTGTGGAGTCCACTAAGACAGGTGGATAGTCATTGTTAGACGCTATTTGTTTGATTGCAATTAATTCTTTTTGGAAGTCGTCATCATTCGTGGTGATGGATATTGTACTATATGTTAATGAGGGGCCTAGAAACGACGGAGAAGCTCCGACCCCGCTGCAGCCGCAGTGGTCCACCCCCGCCCCCTCCAGCCCTGGAAGAAAGTGGATTATTTTCCAAAAACTGTGTTTGGTAACTGTGGAGACCTACAGCTTAGTCTGGCAGGGCAATATATACTCGCCTGAAGGACCACTACAAAAGCAGGTAACTTAGAAAAGGAGCTTCTACTTTTGCAGACCATCTGCTTAAAGAAGGCCATATTTACAAGGTGAAACATGAAGTATTATATCACATCCATAAAAGAAAGAAGATGAACTATCTTGAAATAATGGACATTAATAAACACTTTTCCATCAGCCCAAGCTTAGTATTGAATGACCAGACACAGCTCCCTTACTCGCCTCTTCTAACTACAGATACTAATCATAATCCCGTCCCCGCCATGTTGTAAATTACTTCTCTTACTCACATGCCTCATTTCTTTTATTTCAGTTGCTATAATTTCTCTCTTTGTATAAAAAAAAATTTTGTAGTTTTTCCAATCACAGCTGTTTCACTCACCTGCTTAATACCACTGTTATATGTTATTTGTTTGTAATTTAAAATGTATTAAAGACAAGATTATTTGTTCAGCCACATCTTTGGAATATGTCACCAAACTTCATTGTTCTGTCATTTTCTTCTATGTAGAACTGTTGTAATATGTCTATAGTTCATTAGTCAATGTGTTATATATTTTATCTTAGTTGAATAATCCTACATCGCGTTTATGCTGAAATAATCTCACTTGTTTTATTCCTAATTCTGACATTAACGTTTTTCTTTCCTGGAAATGGAGATGCTCTGTACATGCACTAGTTTAACAACATCTTTGACCCAGCAAAATTTCACAGCACCACATACTTATCTTTGCACCTGATGATAGTGTAATAGTCGGAAACCATTGTAGAATATTACACCAGTGTGTGTGTGTTTCATTCACAATGTATAAAATACTCT
This sequence comes from Schistocerca americana, assembly GCF_021461395.2. NCBI lineage: Eukaryota > Metazoa > Arthropoda > Insecta > Orthoptera > Acrididae > Schistocerca > Schistocerca americana. The sequence goes on from NC_060120.1 coordinate 177,772,291, forward strand.
ACCAAGAACAGACGGAATGAAATCAATGAAATAGACTACCGTTTCAGTGTTTCTCGAGCAACGCATGGTGATCATGTTGAATGTGTGTGTGTGTGTGTGCGAACATAGAACTTTGAACCTTCCTACGTGCAGTGACATTCACGATGTGTTTTTGTTTTTCACAGTTCGTCTGTCACAACTGAAATCTTTCTTTTTGAAGCACTCTGTGTAATGGTTGCAGAATAGATAAACAGCTAGATGGGCCTTCGCTTGTCGTTATTCTCTACGGGCCACCTGCGTAATCACTTCGCGCCGTTTTTTTCTTTTTTTTCGTTTCCTTTTCGACGCTGCCGTAGCTCTCACATTGTCTCGGCACTGGTCGTTTTAGGCTGTCTGGATTCTTTTCGACGCGAGCGTTCCTCTGACTTGCGTTTTCTACAGTTCCAAGGATATTTACGAGTCGTATGAGACTACATCTTTCAATGTTTTCTAATTTTAAATTGAACGCCGATTTTCACTTACATTCTGCCTAATATTTATATTGTGCCCCTCTGTGTGCTAGAAGTGATCCGCAAGTTTTTCACAGACACCCGAAACAATGTCCTAGCTAAATGCGTTTTACGCGGCACCAATTTATAATTTCACACAAAGCTAATTCGTAACAGACAGGTGCATGCGTCTACACTGGTGCAATGACGTTACAGGTAAAACAAATACAACGCGACAAACACGTGTATGCATGATCTACCCGTTGTGGGCTCAACTATTGTTTACACATTCTATTATCGTCATTATTAGCGATTCAGATCTGACGGTATTCTGTCACAAGCGAAGAGACGTTTTACCCGTCGTTAGTTGCAAAGGCAGGATCCCATCTTGACTTGATGACCCCGCTGGCTACTTTGCGTACCATCATTTGCGAAAACCTCGTCTCTAGATCTTGAGCAGAATAAATGGGTGTTACATTTTGCTGCATTAAATGACCTCACAGATAACGTCTGCAACCATACGGTAACAGAACAATGTATTTTGTGCTCACCTGCGCTCTGAAAAATAATCCTAGCTTGGAACTACAAACTGTGATATTTGGACACGTAAATGAACATAATTATCTGAGAATATTCTTCATTACAGCAAATAATGTAAAATACGAAATTAAAGTTAGATTTCAAAATACAAATAACACTTGTTGTGCCGTGTCAAGTATTTTCCAGAGCAGATACATCTCCAGGATATCCAACATGTTTTTCTTTTAGTCACACATGCACCCACTTGAAACCTAGACTGACAAAGAAACTGAAGACATCCGCAGTATACTGGAAAGAAGTAAAAAGCTACGTAAAATTCGGAAATATATTATCTATTTAAAGAACGTGACATTGTAGCTAACGAAAATACAAGCTAAAACGATTAAATATGGGGTTTTAAAACAAATGGCACCAAATTTTTGTGGAACAAAGCTTCGTTGCTGTGCATTTTCTGATCTTAGTAAAGAATTTTCTGGTAACTGAAGGGCAGCAGACTGTTTCCGAGAGAGGCGGCTTGGGACTTGCTCAGCTGATGTTCTCAACGGCAGCCGTTCCTGCGCGAATGCGAGGTCGTCCAGGTGATTACATTTTCAATCGGCCATCAGTATGACCGAGGTCTGAAGTCCAAGGGTAAATCGTTTATTACCTGGAATGGAATGCTGACCTCCAAGCACTGTGTAGACACGAGATCCTGCTTTGCCCTCGGTGAGCAGCCATCTTAACCCTTTTAGTACCTGAAACCACCATTTTATTATTTTTATTTTGAGGTACTAGTCCCTTTAACTGAAACCACCGATTCTGTTGAAAGACAGAGACATCTAGTGGTACTATGAGGTACTTCTTCGAATTTAGTGCAATGTACCAGTCGCTTATGAATTCAAAGCAACATTCTGCGCGGAGATTATGCTACGTGATTGTAAGGTATTGTGAAATGCAGTTTTTTTGTGGCTATGTTGTGGAGATCATGCACAGTGAAATAAGTATATCTAAAGTTATTGTAACGTAAATCAGACTTCGTACTACTGCTTTTATGAGTAATTTAGAAATGAAACCACTGGGGCAGTATGTAGTTTTGATACAATATTTATTAAATTTTAGACCCATTTTTGCTTGTTCTTTAGGACTATAATTTGTTTTAGGCATGGAAATTTTGAGATGTGGGATTGTGCCTAGGAAAAATTCGAATTTATTTTCAAATATGTGGGTGTTTGGAAACTGTATATTCCGGTGGTTCCAAAGTGAGACCATCTCCTTAATCAATTGATTCTTTACTTTTTGCCAATTTACTATTGTATTCGTTGCTTACTATGATAATAGAGGTTAATTTTGTAAAAAATTGAAATTATTTGTTTTTTCTTATTGTTGAGACTCAACACTTTTTAGCATATCTGGACAATGCAATACGAGTGTGGAAAGTCCAGTCTGATGCAGATATTCCGAAAGATACACTATTTGATGCTGTGTAATCTACGCAGACGATGTCACACTTTTGGCCGAAAAAGAAGATGATGCATAATAATAATGTATTTGTTGGACAGAATATGTAAAGAATATAACCTTAAGATCTCAATAGGAAAAGCAAAGAAAAGGTCAAACTCTGTTGTTGATAATGAAATATTAGAACAAGTTAAAAATATTTTAACTGTCTGAAATGTGAGATGACATCTGAATACGAGTATGGTAGAGAAACAGAAAAGAAAGTAGCAAAATTTTTTAATTCATGTGGAACAGTAAATATACCCCTGAAAAAGAAAATATAGAAACAGGCATGATTGAAATTTTATAACATAATGGCTGTTCCCGCTTTATTGTATGTGAGTTATGGATTACATACAACTTAGAGAGTATGATACAGGTAACATTAGTGAGATTTCTCCGAGCATAAATATGATGTAGTAGAGTAGACATAACTATGAATGATGAAATTGGAAACAATATGGGCATTTATAAATTAGGAAATAAAATACGTGAAAGAACGGAATGGAATGAAACATTAACAGGATGAGTAGGTAATGATTATTCTCTCAGAATCATAAGACACAAACCTAAAGGAACAAGAAGTCAAGGAAGACCGATGAAAAGAGAGATATTGCAAACAGGCGAACGCCTAACGCCTCGAGTGGCCTTTTGAGTTGCTAAGTTTCTTTCCTCTTAACCGCAATTGTGTGGGTTTTTAGGTGAACTATTTCAGTAAGATAATGAATGACTGTTGATTCTTTCTTGTTGTTTCATCCCCCTCGACCGGCACGGGTGGTGTGCGTACTTTCAATCGCACAAACATCCCGCCCTTCAGTCACATGGTTTTAAAATACATAAATTACAGTTAAAAACATCAAGTATTTACATGTGGTTTTGGAACTTTTGAAATGATTAACATTGATGGTATTAAAATATAATTATCGAGTTTTCTGTTCTTGAATTAAAAAAAGATGCATCAAATAAAATATAAAAATAAATTATTAGAAAAGAAATACAAACTTTTATGGATATGTTCGAAGTGTTTCAACAATGACGTTTACACACAGGATTATGACATTCAGTCGTGTGCAGAACTTAAGGACTAAAGTAACTTTCGCGTTATGCTTCACTGGCAACTAACATAGTTTCATACAACTCGGACCATACACAGGAAGAACTGCGACATTGCAGTACAGAAGGTAACTTAAAGAAATACGCAATGAGAGGAAAAGAAAAGAGACTTCATCAGGTTGCCCTCCATGGCGTGGGTGCACGCAACGACTGTGGTTATATTGGGTTAGATAGAGCAGCAATCAGTCGTAGAATTAAGTTGCTTTAATATGACATTTATAGTCACAATACAGATCAGATTTCGACCTGTGTCAGGTCATTATCAATGCAGTGCGGAATTGTAGCAATTGTTCGTGCTCAAGTGAATGCTTACACAGTTCAACCATTAATGGTTGAACCAACCAATGGTTGAACCAACCAATAATGGTTGAACTGTGTAAGAATTCACTTGAGCACGAACAACTGCTACAATTCCGCACTGCATTGATAATGACCTGACACAGGTCGAAATCTGATCTGTATTGTGACTATAAATGTCATATTAAAGCAACTTAATTCTACGACTGATTGCTGCTCTATCTAACCCAAGAAAAGAGACTTTTATTCAAAGGCAATAATTACACCGAAGGTACCGCGTTTCACTTTGCTTCCGCGTACGTTAAAAAACGGCGGGACATGGTTCCCACGCAATGTCATGACTCCCCACACCACAACACCTGGACCACGAAAATGATCGTCTCCGATAATGTTGGTCATTCCCTCATATGGCGAGAGGTGGAAGCACAATAAAACTGTCGAACATGATCGTTTTATAGGTCCACGTCTTACAGTGTGGGGAGTCATAATGTTGCATGGCCGTACTGATCTTCGAATCTGTGAGCACGTTACACTCACAGCTCAACGTTATTTTCACACTTTACTCCTTCTCCATATGCGTCTCTGAGGCCTGCGTTCTGCTCCGATTTCATTTCTATGGATGACAATGCGCAATCGCATCGAACAGTGCAAGTGAAGGAACTCTTGGAACGAGAAGACATCCTGTGGATGAACTGGCCTCCCCACTCCTCCGACGTAAGACCCATTGAGTACTGGTGGGATTCGTTAGGAAGACTTATTGCAAACGTCCACATGCACCAACGTCCGTCCACCATCAACAACCACATCTACGTGACTACTCTGCTATTCACAATAAAGTGCCTGGCAGAGGGTTCAATGAACCACCTTCAAGCTGTCTCTCTACCGTTCCACTCTCCAACGGCCCGCGGGAAAAACGAGCACTTAAATTTTTCTGTGCGAGCCCTGATTTCTCTTATTTTATCGTGATGATCATTTCTCCCTATGTAGGTTGGTGCCAACAGAATGTTTTCGCAATCAGAGGAGAAAACTGGTGGCTGAAATTTCATGAGAAGATCCCGTCCAAGTTGTCAACGGCGCTGGTGAAGGAATGGAAACTCTGTCACAAGAAAATCTTACCAACCTTGTGGCCAGCATAGGAGCACATTGCAGAGCATGCATTTCCTTGCGTGGGTGATCATACACCTTATTAAGCACCTGGTCCTGCCTTTTGCAATTTCCAGAGGACCACCAAGATAGCGATGACTTCAGCGTAATTATTGTCTTTGAATAGAAGTGTCATTTCTTGTCATCTCTTTACGTATTTCTTACAGTTACCTTCTATACTATACAACAGAATTTTTTTCTGTGTATGATCCGAGTTTTATCGAGCTATTTGGCTGTGACACATCATGAGAAAATTACTTTCATCCTTAAGTTTTGCACTCCAGTGTAGATAGGAGAAGTAAAAAATGTACCATAGATCCAACAAGTTAAAAAAGACCCCATGAAATCCCAGTCAGAGGCAGTGGAAGTAGTAGACAAGCATCTGTTCAGTCAAAAGGTGAAGTTCTAAAAAGACCCAGAACCAAGTGCATTGAAGAAAGAAAAATAGCACACGTACAGAGAATAAGTGCATTGTGGATGATCAGGTATACGAATCTAAAAGGACTGTGTGATTCAGCAGCGTTAGAACACAAATAAAATAGTAGTAAAAGTAAAAAGGATCGAGTAGAAAGGTAAATGATCTTAAAAGAAGCACTGCACATTCAGTGCAATCGGAAGGAATTGCATTGGCATAATTAGGAGAAGGAGGGTTAAGCTTGTGGTGTGTGGGGTAAACAAAAGGTTCAGATGGGTTGTAATGTAGACACTAGAATGGGGTAAGTGCTGGGTGGGTGGTATGAATAAGGAATGGAGCAGTGGACACGGATGTGGACTTGACCATGGTTCGAAGAGGAAAAAAGTACGGAAAAAATGTAGAGGGAGCGAGCTGAAAGATTTTCCCGCAATCACTGTTAGATATTTTTATTCACATAACCAGTTTCGACATTTTATTATCTCGTACAATATTTGATTGTATGGCTACAAGCAGATATTCTAAGTGATATGGTATCAGTAGAAGGGGAAGAAACTTTAATTTGCGACAGATCCATTAGCACTATCTGACACGCTGAATCAACCTGTACATTTCGTGTGAGAGTATAAATATACGAAACCTCGAAGCCGCTCGTGTAAATTAAAATACTGAAACAGTGCTTACAGTAAGATCCACACTGCCAGCATGAAATATTATGGTTTATGATCCATGCCCTCCACGAAACGCAATTATATTTAGAGCACACTCTATAAAAATTATTTTGACCATGGAGTAGAGACAATCTCTGGTAATACAACTTTAAACGAAATTTGTAAAAGTTGTAATAATAGTATCGAACTCTCTAAAAAATGGATACACAACGTCTTCCTCTACGGAAGGGGAAACATACGAAGGTAGGCAGAGATGTACATTTGATCCTTACCTGCAAGCAAATGGAAAATTTTGAAAAATGGAACTCTTTTAGACGGTGACACTAGACCAGATGTACTTTTGTATGTAGATAGTCTTGAATAATAAAATCTTGGAGCAAGTAACACATTTGAAATATCTAGAATGCGACATCACTTGCGATTATAACCATCACGCGGACCAAAAATTACATAAATTTACTTCAATAAATGGATCCACCGCAAAAAGTGTGCAGAATAAGTCCATCAAAGAAACCCAGCTGCAGTTTTATAAAAAATAGCAGTACCAACTCTTACTTATAGAAGTAAAGCAAGTAAAGAAAGCAGAACACAAGCTGAAGAAATGAGATATCTAAGAAGGGTGGAAGAATGTAACAACGGAAGATCAAAACAGAAATGAGGATATAAGGAAAGATTTATGAATATATAACCTAAAAGGAACGATAAAGAAAAAAATGAGAAAATGGAAGGAACATGCAGACCGCAGAGGTGGAGAAAGATTCCCGGTAAAGGCTTTCAATTATAAATGCAATGGAAGAAGAAATGTAGGAAGACCATACCAGAGATGGAGTGCTGTAAAAGGCAGTTTTCCTAATACATGAAATGTAGAAGAAGGAGCCGGCCGCGGTGATCTAGCGGTTCTAGGCGCTCAGTCCGGAGCCGCGCGACTGCTACGGTCGCAGGTTCGAATCATGCCTCGGACATGGATGTGTGTGATGTCCTTAGGTTAGTTAGGTTTAAGTAGTTCTAAGTTCTAGGGGACTGATGACCGTAGATGTTAAGTCCTATAGTGCTCAGAGCCATTTGAACCATTTTTTAGAAGAAGGAGATTTGTGAACTTACTTATCTCATCGAGATATTTAATATTTTTCGAGATACTTAATATTTTATTAAAAAATTGTTACGTAATTGTTAGCCACGATGAAAGGTGGAAAGCATATGGGGTACTGTGCGCCTTTAAGTTTTCGCGGCGCATTGAATAATCCACAAAATTTCGGGTGTGCATTCACTGCAGCCCTAGTTCTTTAGCTGATATTTCAGCAGCGTATTTTTCAACTGTCTTCCGAGCGAGCCAACAGACAATGGTAGAAACAGATATGCTCGAAATGTCAGGTGAAGAAATAGAGTTTCAGTGAACGCTCGTCCGAAATCTAATGAATTGTACGAGTATTGCATCATAGGAAGTTCATTCACGATCTTCCTGATCTGCATCTGCATCTACATCTACACAGATACTCCGCCAGCCCACTTACGGTGCATGGCGGAGGGTATCCTATTTTACAGAATTCACAGGAATTCCGCGAAAATTCAGATTTTACAAAATTGTTAAAGATGTTGTGGCCACTTGTTGGAAAGGTGCCAGGAGGCTTCTGTCTCCAGTTCTTCGTCCGTCGTTTGATGATTTTTCTGACACTTCGCTAGCAGGAGTGGCTGGCGTTGTCGAAGCTTCAGCCTCCAGCAACGACGAGCATGTGTGCTCTCATGCTCCTTTGCAGTCCAACATCGGGACAAAGTAATATCCGAAAGCCCCAGAAATATGGATATTACACGATTCGACAAATGGGGCAGATGCAGACCCACAATGACCCCTTTTGAAACTGTCAGCTGTTGGTGACGCTGCAACACACAAGTACTCGGCATCTCCTTCACGGTGATGACTCAAAATCTGCCGCTGTTCTCCCCCCTTATATACCCTACCATTCCTGGTAACAACACTAAACACGAACAACACTATTCACGTCGGTGGTCGTTCTACCTGTCACAGAGAATTGCAGCTCCAATCACTTACATATCCGCCGATGATTTGTACGTGTACGAAGATACATTGACATCCGACCTTGTCTCTTGGATGCTTCATTTTTCTTGTCAGGAAGTGTATTTATTCCCCTTGATTGCGAAATAGCTGCATAACACAGCACTGTGAAATCTCTCGGCGGACTATTGCTGCACCAGGTTTCACCGCCACGTTACGTCCAGCCCCCGTGTTGCCACACTGTATGACCAGGTCTGATAGTGGTCAAAAAATTTCCCGACAACCAGGACATAGCATGTTTTTCTGGATGGAGTGACAGCTACAGACACATGATAGTGTAATAGGAGCGTCGCTGCTGATGTTATACATCAGTCTCTGGGTTGTCGCAGATTATTCAGTTATCTATGAAGAAATACCATCTGGTGAAAATTGCAGTAGTGTCCAGTTAGATCTCGACAAAATAGTAGCCTGGTGCAACGTAAGTAAATTAAACACTTCAACTATCTAGGAAATGACGTTTGTTAAGGTTATAGACAAGAAGTGAAATGAAAATAAAAAGTATGTGGAACAACAAATAAAGCCCGTATACGATAAAAAGAAAGTCAGAAACAGACTGAAATATTAAACTGTTGTCTGTATAATATAGGTTTTTTTTTCTTTATTGGATTACAATTCCCCCGAGCGGCCGTTAATATGATGCTATACAGGTCTACAGGAAAGTTAAAAAAACATAATAAGAATATAAACAAACAAGAAAAACAGGCAATAAAACGCTGACATTGTAAAAAGCTGTAAAATGGCGGAAAGTTGTGGAGTTTAAAATATAAAAACGATGCGGATGAAGATACACAAGAAGGAAACAGGCACAATTAAAAAACACCGTGACAGTCTGGTTTCTTTTCACACGAGATAAGAAACACAACTAGCGACAGTATGGTGGCTGTTTGCAAAACTGACAGGGGACGCACAACACTGAACACTCACTTAAAACAGCACTATACAGGTGACACGGCAGCAGATGGGGGGGGGGGGGATTCAGACCTAAGAGGAGGAAAAGGGAGGGAGGAGAGAAAAGAAAAAAAAGGGGGAGCCGATCGAGGGTGGGGACATATAAAAGGGGGGTTGGGCGGACGTGAGAAGGAGTGGGAAAGGCAGTGGAGGGGAGAGAAAAAAGGACTCGTGGGCGAGAAGGGAGGCAGAGAGAGGGTAGACGGGAAAAAACAGGATGGAAGAGGGGGAGGGGGGAAGAGGGAGCCCCAGGGAAAGGACAGAGGAAGGGAGGGGACAATATTGTATGTAAGTGCGTCATAGATCACAAGCAGACAATAAGGGAGATAGCACGAACTAAATTTGTCAAAATGGATAGATTATTTCGTAGATTCGACAAAATTGTGGATGACGATACTGGGGACGACTTTATGTATTTATTCGAGTCAGAAGCCTGGGTACTGCCGGAAAAAATAGTACACCTGCAAAGATGACGTCGTTTTTGATCCGCTGATGGCCTATGCCACCTCGGGGGTAGCAGATGTACTGACAGTGGTTTCAAGGTCGTTCGCCAACAGATAGCACAGCGTCGTAGCTACCAGAGCACTATCTGTGTCCACACTTTAATAGGGAATGCTCACAGCCAGAAGGCTCAGTGTGTTGAAGACGTGTGAAGCAAGCAGGAAAACATCCCACAGAGACGCACTCGTACTTCCTACAGCCAACTGAGCGAATGTGAAAGGGGTCAAATTGCCAGCTTCCGATGGGCGAGATAGTCCTTGCCACACAAACTGGACGAGCAGCGTCTGGTGTGCAACAATGCTGGTATCAGTGGTCACATGATCATTCTCACACCCGTAGACGAGGTTCTGGACATCCACGCAGCACAGACGCTGACCAGGATCGTCGTATTGTATGGGCAGCAGTGGCAGATGGTACAGCTATCACAGCTCAAATAAGAGGGCTTGTGAAGCCAGACGTGTCAACACCGACTACTGCGAACTCGTTATTTCCAGTGTGACTGCAGGCGCTCACATCTCTAGTCCGTCTCCCACCGACGCCACTGCGCCGACTAGGATGGCTCTATTGGTGCAGCCAGAGAATCTCTTGGAAGATGGAATGACGCGACGTGGCCGTCAGCGATGAAAGCTGATTCTGCCTGCTCGAAGATGATGGTCGTTTGCACATACGACGTAGACCTGGTAAGGACCGTCTCTTAGAGTGCATTCATACAAAACACATTGGTCCCATCTCAGGTCATATCGTCTGGGTTGCGATAAGTTACAGCTCTTGTCGACCTTTGCTGTTTCTAGAGCGGGTGCTAACCAGCGCTCGGTACGTGCACATCGTTATTACACCTGATCTTTTGTCGTTCTTGCAGCAGGAAGGTGATGTGTTGTTCCAACAGGATAATACTGACCCACACACTTCCCTGCAACTAAATCTGCTCCGCAAGACGTGCGGCAACTTCCCTGGCAAGCACGATCTCCGGACTTTTCTCCAATCGAACATGTTTGGGATATGATGGGACGAGAAGTGGCTCGTGCGACTCGTCTGCCAACGACTCATACAGAACTACGTGAACAGATAGAGAGAGCGTGACATAACGTATCCTAGGACAGTATTTGCCATCTGTAAGATCGATTGGATGCTAGATGAAGCGCCAACATTGCCGCCCGTGGAGGCTACACCACGTACTACACTACTGGCCATTAAAATTGCTACACCACGAAGATGACGTGCTACAGACGCGAAATTTAACCGACAGGAAGAAGATGCTGTGATATGCAAATGATTAGCTTTTCAGAGCATTCACACAAGGTTGGCACCGGTGGCGACACCTACAACGTCCTGACATGAGGAAAGTTTCCAACCTATTTCTCATACACAAACAGCAGTTGACCGGCGTTGCCTGGTGAAACGTTGTTGTGTTGCCTCGTGTAAGGAGGAGAAATGCGTACCATCACGTTTCCGACTTTGATAAATGTCGGATTGTAGCCTATCGCGAATTCGGTTTATCGTATCGCGACGTTGCTGCTCGCGTTGGTCTAGATCTAACGACTGCTAGCAGAATATGGAATCGGTGGGTTCAGGAGGGTATTACGGAACGCCGTACTGGATCTCAACGGCCTCGTATCACTAGCAGTCGAGATGACAGGCATCTTATCCGCATGGCTGTAACGGATCGTGCAGCCACGTCCCGATCCCTGAGTCAACAGATGGGGGCGTTTGCAAGACAACAACCATCTGCACGAACAGTTCGATGACGTTTACAGCAGCATGTACCATCAGCTCGGAGACCATAGCTGTGGTTACCCTTGACGCTGCATCACAGACAGGAGCGCCTGCGATGGTGTACTCAACGACGAACCTGGGTGCACGAATGGCATAACGTCATTTTTTAGGATGAATCCAAGTTGGGGGACATGGTTAAATGCAGCAGTTTTGAAAACTTTAGATCGGTGATTGAGGAACTAAACAAGGATGACGGCACTTCAGTTGAAATTCTTCAGAACTTACTCAGAAACAGTACACTAAAAATGAATTGTCTTACGTATCTGCAAATTTGATTTTTTTTGTTTTAATCGATCGAAGAATTAGAAACATCAACCAGCTTATTAACTTAGACAGTCAATGAAGTGCATGACATTCAGAAAAAAATTAATTCACATAAACACCTAAAAGCGAAAGCTATTAAACAGAAATTTAAAAATGTGCTCGAAAAGAATGATGGATTTCATATTATGTGTAAAATTGCCAAGGTTTTGAAAGGAGAAGTAGATGTTGGTGAACCTGAAAATGTGTGTGCCAGTAACTTCCCTTAATGAAATGTGCAAGACTATAATCATGTGATGCTGAAAAGTTCTTATTCCGCCAGTGTGCATTGTTTCAAGACAACTGACATCGGTATGTGAGGAAAACTTGAAGAAAATTTTCTTAGTTCACTGCAACAGTGAGTTTTTCAAGCCAACACTGCGTCAGCATGACATGTGAGTGATTTTTTAACGTAAGTATTTACAATTTTGTAATAGTGAAAAAAAATTATTTTCCTATTTTTAATCAATTTTTTATATTTTTCTTATACAAAAAAAAAATAAAATATTTTAAAGTTTTTAGCACATAAAAATTTATTCACTGATCGTGAGGCTCCAGGGGACCAAAATGGTGATGGTGGGGTGTATTTTGTCCCGGATGAGGGCTCACCTCGCAGCATTTCATGAAGTTTTGCGTGAACGTGGTGGAGATGATAGTGTGGATAATGTCCTTGTGGGTGGACTCACCTTGTAGATCATGAGGTTCTGAGTGACCACGGTGGAGATGGTGGTGGCCACGTAGTATAGGAACATGAGCGGCTCCACTGTCACGTAACGGGACGCCCACTTCACAGCGCCCACCACCACCGGCTGCATCCTACGCAACAACGACAAGAACAACAACATCAGCACAAGATACCATTACACGAAACATTACGCTTCTTGTTCAATCATCTATCTCGACATCCATGTTTTAGTTTTTATTCTTGGTAAGATATTGGTACAAGGTAAAGCACTACAGAATATTTACTGATCTGTTTGGTTTTTGCAAATATTCTACGTCCATTTATGAGACTGACAAGAGTAAATCAACACTTTACATTGTGTAGGAATTGTTTGTCTGTTGTTGGGACAAATGAACGTGCTGAAAGCTTAGGTTGGGGTTGTTTGGGGAAGGAGACCAGACAGCGAGGTCATCGGTCTCATCGGATTGGGGAAGGGCGGGGAAGGAAGTCGGCCGTGCCCTTTGAAAGGAACCATCCCGGCATTTGCCTGGAGCGATTTAGGGAAATCACGGAAAACCTAAATCAGGATGGCCGGACGCGGGATTGAACCGTCGTTCTCCCGAGTGCGAGTCCAGTATCTAACCACTGCGCCACCTTGCTCGGTAAAAGCTTAGGTATTAAATACATTACGTAAATTAGATTTCAGAGATGTGCCGCTAGTATCGTGACAGGAAGGTACAGCATATATCAAGGTGTAACACAGATGCTTAAAGGAGAATCTTTGGAAGAAAGACGGCGTTGTTCTTGGGAAATCATATTGGGAAAATTTAAAGTACTTGTATTCAACGAAGACTGTATGACGAATATGCTGCCATTATCGTAAACAAGGTGATTCCGTGATGATGATACTATCGTAAACGTAGTAATTCCGTGGTGATGATACAAACTCTCAGGGATTATGGAGAAGGGTAAATGTATCAGTTTGGTCTGGAAACGACCGAATCGAAAGTTTTAAGTGGAAATCTACCCTCGTTTCGCATTAGCCTTGCGCAAGGCTCGAACTAAGGGCTCCAGCTTCTGAATCATGATCATGAACTCCCGCTGAATACTCCCCAATACCCTCAGATAATTTCCCGTGTTGATGGGCTAGAAACAGTGCGCGTAGCTTGATGCCAGAGAGACCGATAATCCTAACTCCACGAAGCAGTAATAATCACTTCAGTTCATCTGTACAAGTTTCACAAGCTGCTACATTTACAACAGTCATTCAAAAAGGTGTCTCACAGTGTCACTACAGACATGGCATCGTCGCATAAAGTTCTGTTATAGTCCTTCTACACTGTTCAGTCACATTAATGTGATCCCCTGTCAAAAGCCTCAATACTCAGGTTTTGCAGCGCTGAATGTTGCGAGAAGTGAAGGAAGAAAGTCATTGAGGTTCTGGAAGGTAACGACAGGGATATGCAGCCCTGCCGAATTCAGTACGTGATGTTACCTTTCTTGGCTGAGGATGCATGGTGTGTACAGCCTGATCGAGACCGTCCCACAGGTTTGCAGTTGGGTTTAAATCGGGAGATTATGGGGGCCATTGGAGTACAGTACACTCATCCTGATTCTCTTTGAACCATACACTGTGGGTTACGTGACATGCCGCATTGCCCAGCTGGTAGATGACATTGTTCAGAGGAGAAAAAAACTGTACGTAAGGGTGGATATGGTCCCCAAGGATAGACGCGTACTTGTGTTGATCCACTGTGTCTTCCTAAATGACGAGACCACCCAGGGAATGCCACAGAAACATTATCCAGCCCATAGCGCTCCCTCCTCCGGGCTGGACGATTGTTGCATGATGTTTGCTTTCGGACGTTTCACGCATATCTGCCAATGGCCATCTGTCCGATGGAGTATAAAATTGATTCATCTGAAAAGGCCACCTGTCGCCACTCAGTCGACGTTCAGTATGGTATTGACAAGCAAATTCCAGCCTTTGTCTCCGATGAACAGCGTACATGAACTTGGTGTCTGCTGCAAAGGCCCATACGCTGCAACGTTTGCTGAATGGCCGCTGAGGAGACACAGTTGGTAGCCCGTTGTTTCGTCTGGGCGGCCAATTGCTCAACAGTTGCACATCTGGTCGCTCGTACACATCTTCGCAGCCGTCATTCACCCCTGTAATCTATGGCCCGTGGTGCATCACAGCTGCATTGGCTACAATTTTGGATAGTGCAGTTTTGCAATCCACGGTATACTTTAACCACAGTGAACTTTCCAGTTTCAGAAATTCTTCCACAACCGTCCGAAAGAAAATGATCGTGTCCTTTTGGAAGTCAGAAAATCGCTCCGTTCGGCCCTCTTGAACTGGGCCACAACCAGTCGGGCGCGGCACTTAGAGGCCACTGCCGTTGCGTTGTCATCCTGGAGAGAAGTCTGTCAGCATGTAATTGGCTGACATCTTCTTGACAGCCCTCTCTGCTATCTCGTTCCGACTGACTTGCCGGCGCTTGACTTGAGCCATAACAGTTACTGCATACAGTGCACAGCAAAATGACGTTACCCAAAACCGAGGTAGCTCTGGTGCATCATATGTGTACAGGCGAATAGTCGTGGAACTGTTGAGCAAGTGACAGCCCAAATGAACCAAAGGGCTGCCAACAATGTCTCCTCCATGACAGTTCGCCGAATATTACTGTGTATGGGCCTCTGCAGCAGGTGCCTCGCTCATGCACCTACGCTGACTGCTATTCATCAGCGATGAAAGCTGGAATTTGCATGACAGTGCCACAACTGGACGTCCACTGAGTGGCCACAGGTGACCTTTTTAAATGAATCATGTTTTATGCTCCATGAAACAGAGAGCCATTGGTTTGTACGGCGCTGCAACAATCGTCGGAAGAGTTCAGGCCAGAGAAGGGAGCGTTATGGTCTGGAGAATGTTTTAGTGGCATTCCCTGAATTATCTCGTAATTCTGTAAGGCACAGTGGATCAACTCATATACAGGGTGTCACAAAAAGGTACGGCCAAACTTTCAGGAAACATTCCTCACACACAAAGAAAGAAAATATGTTATGTGGACATGTTTCCAGAAACGCTTACTTTCCATGTTGGAGCTCATTTTATTACTTCTCTTCAAATCACATTAATCATGGAATGGAAACACACAGCAACAGAACGAACCAGCGTGACTTCACTTTGTTACAGGAAATGTTCAAAATGTCCTCCGTTAGCGAGCATACATGCATCCACCCTCCATCGCATGGAATCCCTGATGGGCTGATGCAGCCCTGGACAATGGCGTATTGTATCACAGCCGTCCACAATACGAGCACGAAGAGACTCTACATTTGGTAGCGGGCTTGCGTAGACAAGAGCTTTCAAATGCCCCCATAAATGAAAGTCAAGAGGGTTGAGGTCAGGAGAGCGTGGAGGCCACGGAATTGGTCCGCCTCTACCAATCCATCGGTCACCGGATCTGTTGTTGAGAAACGTACGAACACTTCGACTGAAATGTGCAGGAGCTCCATCGTGCATGAACCACATGTTGTGTCGTACTTGTAAAGGCACATGTTCTAGCAGCACAGGTAGAGTATCCCGTGTGAAATCATGATAACGTGCTCCATTGAGCGTAGGTGGAAGAACATGGGGCCCAATCAAGACATCACTAACAATGCCTGCCCAAACGTTCACAGAAAATCTGTGTTGATGACGTGATTGCACAATTGCGTGCGGATTCTCGTCAGCCCACACATGTCGATTGTGAAAATTTACAATTTGATCACGTTGGAATGAAGCCTCATCCGTAAAGAGAGCATTTGCACTGAAATGAGGGTTGACACATTATTGGATGAACCATTCGCAGAAGCGTATCCGTGGAGGCCAATCAGCTGCTGATAGTGCCTGCACACGCTGTACATGCTACGGAAACAACTGGTTCTCCCGTAGCACTCTCCATACAGTAACGTGGTCAATGTTACCTTGTACAGCGCCAAATTTTCTGACGCTGACATTAGGGTTATCGTCAACTGCAAGAACAATTGCCTCGTCCATTGCAGGTGTCCTCGTCGTTCTAGGTCTTCCCCAGTCTCGAGTCATAGGCTGGAATGTTCCGTGCTCCCTAAGACGCCGATCAATTGCTTCGAACTGTAAGTAGGCTGGTTAGGTTTTTTTATTGGTAACGCCACCTCTGTATGAAAATCACTGGCTGTGCTGTGTGCAGTCTGTGGCTGCTTTGCATTGTTGTAATATTCGCCATTGCAGTGTTGGGCAGCGGCAGTTGGAGGTGAGCCGCCAGCAGTGGTGGATGTGGGGAGAGAGATGGCGGAGTTTTGAAATTTGTCATGAACTGATATATATATTATGACTTGTGATGATATCAAGGTAAATACATTGTTCGTTCTCTATTAATATCTTTCATTTGCTAACTATCCCTATCAGTAGTTAATGCCTTCCATAGTTAGAATCTTTTATTTAGCTGGCAGTAGTGGCGCTTGCTGTATTGCAGTAGTGGGAGAAACGAAGATTATTGTGAGGTAAGTGATTTAGTGATTTGTGAAAGGTATAGTTTAATGTTAGTCAGGGCCATTCTTTTGTAGGGATTTTTGAAAGTCAGATTGCGTTGCGCTAAAAATATTGTGTGTCAGTTTAAGCACAGTCGTGTATATTTGTTCAAAGGGGACGTTTCATATGTCGACCCTTAGCCTAGGATACCTCACTGGAATCTTCTGATTTTTTCTTGTAGTTTGTGTATTTAGTGTAGATTTTGTTTATTGCTAGCGCGTAATTGTAGAGAGAATTTCCTTTGTAGTTGCAGTCTTTCATTGTTGTATAGTAAAACAGTTGTGGCATGCATGTAGATTTGCAGCAAGTATTTCGCAGCTGCGCTTGCAATTAACTAGATATTATTTTCAGTGCTATGTTAATGTGTTCTCTTATTTTTGATCTTCAAATTGTGTTTTTCTGTGTTGTCGTGTGAAATACTGTGACAATAATGGCGTGTGAAAAACGTAATACTAGGCTCCAAAGTAAACTGAGAAATGACAGTGAAGACGAAGGCAGTGTGTTAGCGCCGCAGAGTAATGAATTAACTGATGTTCAAAGTAGTAATTTGGTAATTGTGAATAGGGAAATGGAGCGGGCTGCAAACAATGGCGTGGACAGTGAAACAATTAGTGAAGAGGGAAGCATTATCGATCGATCGGTCGGCAATAGCTCGCCTCAGGAATCCGAAATGACAGGACACAATTTCGCAAATACTGTAGATTCAGGTTTTGGGTCATCACCGTTTTCTCAAATAAGTCAAGACGCATTTTCTGCTTGTCAAAATGTGAATGTTGCCGGTGCAAATGCACTGCCGAAAAGCGTAGAGAAACAGATTCCAGACACTAATACATTATTATTGCAATTAATGCAACAAATGGAACAAAATCAGAGACAAACACAGCAAAAGCTTGAAAAGTTAGACACAATGGAACAACACCAGAGACAAACACAGCAACAGTTAGACACAGTGGAACAAAATCTCAAAAAGTTAGACTCATTGGAACAAACTCTCGAACAAACACGTGAGGATTTAACTGCTGAGTTACATAACATTGAATCGAAATGTCAAAAAGTCTGTAATGACGTAAAAACTCAAATTTGTGAGCATTTTCAACCTATTTTTTCGCGTCATGAAAATGCATTACAGAATCACGAAGCAGCCATAAAAGAACTGCAAACTATTGTTCATGAAAATCACAACACCTTGCAAGCTAAAATTGACTCAGTTGCATCTACCGATTCGGTTACGCAACTTGCAAAAACTCAGGATAACTTAAAGGACACAGTAGATTCGATTTCAACACAAATGGACACTCTGAAACTTGGTTCAGAAAAACACACTGAGGAAATGTGTTCATTATCAGAGAAAGTAGTTGAACTTTCGGATCAGCTAATTAATTTATCTGCGAAGGTAGATGATAATCTGAATGACGCAAAACCGGTAGTCTTTAATGACACAGAACAGAACGCACAAATTAGGAAACTGAAACAAAATCTGAATCAAATTGATACGCAACACCAAAGAGAAATCCGGGAAGTACAAGATCAGCTGACACAGGTAATACAAGAATTACGTATTTCAGAAGACACTCGCGCTCCAACACGGGAAGAGGGACTTAGAAACACGGAAAAGCCGCAAAATAATAACACAGGGCATTTCGGAAGTTATGAAAGAAATTGGCAACGTGCACCGAATTTTGAGATGGAACGGCCGACACGACCTAACAATGACCGATATGCGACTTGCCGACATGATGATTTTGACTATAAGCTGTTCATTACTACACGTAAATTCAAAACATTTAAGAATTCTGGCAACGACATTCATCCACAAGCATGGCTCCATCAATTCTCTCATTGTTTTCCTCCCAACTGGTCGTTAGAACACAGATTAGAATTTATGTGTGGCTACTTGGAGAATGAACCAGCTGTAAGAATGCGATCGGTAATTCACGATTGCCACAGTGAAGGAGAGTTTTACCATGCCTTCCTCTCAGCATATTGGTCTCAAGCTACACAAGACCGTGTAAAACATAACATCATAATGATGAAACACTTCGAACAATCTGAATTTTCCAGTCTTGTGAAATATTTTGAAGACATGTTGCATAAGAATCAATATCTTTCAAACCCATACAGCCCCTCAGAACTCATCCGCATTTGCTTACTCAAATTGCCTGAACATTTACGACATATTATTTTAGCAGGACGTTGCAAAGACGACATCGAAGCTTTTCAGGGACTGTTACAAGAATTAGAAATTGACGCTGACAATCGCGGAACGCGAAACCAGGAACACAACAATTACAGGTCACATCCGTCGCAAATCCGCGATGAAAGAAGTAATAACTGGACACGACAAGGCTATTCTCACAACACAAATCGTGACCAAAATAGACACCACCCGTATGACAACCGTTGGCAGAGTAGTAATAACTACAGGGAAAGATCACCTCTCCGTGGTAATGACTATCACAGAGACAATCAGAGAAACAGACAATATGGGAACCAAAATAAATATTATCAAGGGAGACAGAATAACTTTAGACGCAACGGTCCAGCGCGCAGTTACGATTCAGGGAGAAATTCTCCACCACTTAACCGACAAGAAAGAAACTACAGGAGCTATCGACATGACGACAGACGATGTGATCGTAACGACAGACCTGAATTGCATCAGAACTGGCGGGATTTAAACAGGGCAGGGCCCTCTCGGCAAGGCGAATTTGTAGAAGTTAGGTCTCCAAATCCCAATAACGACGCGCGCCAACAAAGAGACAGACAATGACTCGCACAGCAGGCAGCCGCGTGCGCCAGGTGGCTCAGAGAAAAATAACATAGACGCTAACCTTGAGAAAAACTCCAGTATTCTTTACCGACGTATACCGCCTGACAATTGCATTCAAGTTCAAACTCTGAGTACTATGAAGAGTAAAGGTTTACACCACATTTCACATGTAAAACCGTTTATTGAGAGATAATCTGCTTTTTACCTTTGTCTTTGCCATAAAACTTTTCACTTCACATTTCTAGTATGCTTTGTCAGACTTAAGAAACTGTTAACATACAACAATGTTTGAAGTTAAATATCCAGTCTAGAACCAAGAGAACTTATTTAAACAGAAATGACGAATGCATTGTTATAGTAAACAGACGTCACAGTGTTATTGTGTGTGTACATTCTTGCTTGTTTGTTGCACGATTACGTAACGACTATAAGGCTCACATACTTAGAACATTTACCAGTACTGCTAATGAGATTTTAATGCAACATTTTGGTTTACTTGAAAATATATTCTGGATTTAAAGTACTTTCTGTGAGATACCAGATGAGACAGTAGTTAGTTTATGTGACAGCTACACGATTTTATGACGACGCTACTAATGAGTGACAATTTACAATGTTGATTTTGCGGTGTTTCTGTTTTATATCTGCACAGTTTTTCTGTTTTATTCTGGAAAGTAAAACATGTTTTAGTAGTAACTTTTGTGGTATGGCTACAAGGAGACAGCCTTTTCTGTAGCACAGCAATGCGTTGCAGCACAGTGCTTTCTTCATCACGACAATAAGCGTGATAGGTATGATGTCTATACGCAAAGCATTTCACTTTTGTTTATCATGAGGTAAGTACATTGGCTTCTGCAGAACTTAGCTTTCGGAGGACGATAACTACGACACTTCCACAGAGATTATGTTACAAGACGCACAGTGTAGCGCTACAGTACACGTATTTGAGTGATCAATTTTATGCTTAAAACATTTATTTTTAAAGATTTTTTAATTACAAAGAAAGTTTTCCGTGATACATTTCATTCCATTGCTGTAATTTGTAACACCTGAGGGCATAATTACATTTATCCTCAGGGGGGTACACGCTTACTTTGTGTACCATGTGTGTGGCAACCACAAGGAACCCTAGCTAATATGGTATTTGCTTATACAACTTTACACATCGGTACCATATTTCTCCAACACATAATTACACAGCTATCTGATCATTTAACTGAGAGAGACAAACATTTATTTTACTATATCAGTGACAGATGTTTACGTAATTACACAGTTGGATAACTTCACACTTATGAAACTGTATTTTGTCTGTACTTTGCGAAACTGTTCATATTTTTTTGGAACCATTGTGATACTACGAGAGCTTTGAATGATGTATTTGGTATGGATTCATGATTTTTAAAGTACGTTTGAGGTAGATGACATTATTTAAATGAGCAGAGAATTCTTTTTAGGCTTAGAAATTATTGGAGGAAGTTACGACGATTTTGAGATTTGACTGAAGTTTTATGATATTATTACGACGATGATGTGTATTATGTTGTTGAGGAATGTTTATTATGCTACGTATTTCTCACGATGAAATATTGAAGAAGTGTCGACGAATATGTATATGTATAATGAGGTAAGGAGTAATGAATAGTGGGTAGGGACTCTTGACTTGTGAAAAAGGATGTTGGAAACCAAGAATCGTACTTTAAGAGTTATGACATGTGTGAATCATGTGTGAATGTATCACAATGCCACTGAACATTTTTTTGACACTGTTATATTCATAGGATTTTGTTTCTACAGATTTGCAACGCTAATTCTTGACCTGTGAAGTATTTTTATGTGAGACTGTCACTTTAGCGAAAATTGCTGTCGTAAATATTTCCGTACGAAAGTTAAGTGACCACCTGCACGTAATGCGTCGCGGGCACCCAGCTGTGTCAGACGCCTGGAGAAAAAGTCATTAGCGCGTGCCTTTCAGAGCACAGGAAGAAAGAAAAAAAAAAGAAAGGGAAGGCCATTATCCTGGCCATTGTCATCCCTTTAGAGAAAGCATCGCAAAAACGACACGGTCGAACTTGAAAACATATGATTACACTAGCTCTTAATTTACGATATTTACTGAAATGCCTAATAAAATGACAAGAAATATTTTTACATCTGCACACCTGATTACGACAAGCGTCTTTCTACGAGAGTTGAGAGCTACTAACTTATGAAATGTCACATGACTACTGAATGATATTTTTATGCTTTGCTTTTCATAGTTGCTTATTTCATTTGATATCTGGTTTCCAGCTGTGTTGCAGCATTGCTTTTATAAAATGAAATGCATTTGCTAATGTGAACACTTTCTGTCAACAGATCTATTAAATAATTATTATATGATCCACATTCTTTAAAAAAGGAGCACTTGGAAAGGAAAGAACAATAAGAAGGAACTAGTAACAGTAACACATAATTTTCTTTTCAAGTACATGGTAATATTTCCTTTTACAATAAGTTGTTGTGGTGCACCACTTTAATTACTTAGACATTAAGATGTGATTATACACTTCCCTTATCTGCATTGTTATCTTTAATGTACTATTTTTCCTGCTTGAGCTATGTCATGTTTAGATATAAGCTGCTGTTTGCCAGCCATAGTGTTACTGAATTTGACTTTGTGTTACTCTGCTAAGCCAGTTTTACTACTCATTTATTTTTCTTGTTGCTGCACATTGGCTTATATTAGTTGTAATATTGCAATTGCTTTGCTAATTTCTATAATGCTGCTTTCTTTGCAAATCTGCATTTTTTGTCATTGCTGTTTGTGTTAATTGTTTTGTGCTGCTGCATTGTCTCGTTCCTTAGTTTAGCATCTAAGCTCAGTAGATTTAAGTTAGCTTAAGAGGGGGTAGACTATATAAGAAAATGAGTTGCGATGAATTGGAAGAAACGCATTGAGAAGATATAAGAAACAGATTTGGCAAAAATGAGTATTGTGCACTGAGAAATAATTATTTTGAACGAAATATGAATAGAATACAGAAAGCAGGTATAGATAGGACTTTTTGGGAATAATGATGAATGAAGGGAGATCTCCAAGAAGTAAAGAAAGTTTTGTTTGCAAAATACTGCAGTAAAACAAACCCTGTCCTTTCCTTTTGTATTATTATGCTATGTGTTTGTGTACCCTTGTGTATTTCTTTTCTTCCTGTCTCTGTGTACTGTTTCATAGAATTTTTTTCTGTTCTAGTACTAAGCTACATTCACTATGATGAGGAATACTGTTATCCTCAAATATAATTTGCATTTATAATATGTTATTTTCTTTGTAAAGATGTTTAGACATTATTTATTCTGTTTTGTTTTAATGCTCATGTGTAAAGTTAATGTTTCAAAAGTTATTCTGATCTTTTATGTATTTACTTATGTCATAATTCCTGTAACACTGTTGTATATGTTATTTCGATTCTTTTGTAAAGCCTGTATTACTACAAATGTTATCTGTATTGTTATGTTCTTTAATGATGTATTTTGTACCTTTGTTATTGTATTCTTATGTTATAAAATTGTAATTGTCACCAGTTCATGACATTATTAACTTGTTAGTTACATTTCACTGCACACGTTTCTGTTGGTCATAGTATGTGGACAATATGTGAGAAGTAGGGACTGATAGTGTTTGCACATGTGTTAATAATTCCGCAAGGGACTGGATAACAGCATTGCTGGTTCTAAGGACATGTCAAACAAATTTTTTGTGAGTGGACAAGGGGTGGTTTATGGACTTGCTATATTCTCCGCAAGACTCTTAGATGGTGATTGTGCACCTGCACAGTCGCAACAGATGGCTGCTGGCTATCTCTACAAGGACTACAGTGGGTCTACATCTTTGATGATCCATCAATACCATTATCTCTACAAGGACTACAGTGGGTCTGCACCTCTGGTGGCCCACCAATACCACAATCTCTACCAGGACTACAGTGGGTCTACTCTGTGATGACCTACCTACCAATGTTCTTCAAAACGTCGAATGACTCTGCTGTGGGTTTGCTATGTTGTGGCCCATTACCTGTCAGCATGTCAAGAGTCAGCACTGTCTTTCTGATGGAAGGACACTACTTCTTCAAGACTGCGTGGAAATCCACTACTTCTGTGTGCATTCTCTTTTACTGTTCAGACTTTGAAAAAAAAAAAAAGAAAAACACTGTAATTTTACTGTGATGAATCAGGACTGTCTTTATAGACTGTGAGAAAATTTTAGCTTTTGACCAACATTGTATCAATAAGTGTGTGCATTTGATTTCTTTGTTATTGTAATTATGAAAAATTTTTTCAAATCTGTATTGGCCACTGCCCAATCCAATTTGTAAAATTTTTTGTGGGGAGTATGGGGGCTATGTAAGTAGGCTGGTTAGGTTTTTTTATTGGTAACGCCACCTCTGTATGAAAATCACTGGCTGTGCTGTGTGCAGTCTGTGGCTGCTTTGCATTGTTGTAATATTCGCCATTGCAGTGTTGGGCAGCGGCAGTTGGAGGTGAGCCGCCAGCAGTGGTGGATGTGGGGAGAGAGATGGCGGAGTTTTGAAATTTGTCATGAACTGATATATATATTATGACTTGTGATGATATCAAGGTAAATACATTGTTCGTTCTCTATTAATATCTTTCATTTGCTAACTATCCCTATCAGTAGTTAATGCCTTCCATAGTTAGAATCTTTTATTTAGCTGGCAGTAGTGGCGCTTGCTGTATTGCAGTAGTGGGAGAAACGAAGATTATTGTGAGGTAAGTGATTTAGTGATTTGTGAAAGGTATAGTTTAATGTTAGTCAGGGCCATTCTTTTGTAGGGATTTTTGAAAGTCAGATTGCGTTGCGCTAAAAATATTGTGTGTCAGTTTAAGCACAGTCGTGTATATTTGTTCAAAGGGGACGTTTCAGAACGTCTTCCTGTCGGGACACCTTCGTTCTGGAAATCTGTCTCGATTCAAACGTACCGCGCCACGGCTATTGCCCCGTGCTAATCCATACATCAAATGTGTATCGGCCAACTCCGCATTTGTAAACACTGGACTGACTGCAAAACCACGTTCGTGATGAACACTAACCTGTTGATGCTACGTACTGATGTGCTTGATGCTAGTACTGTAGAGCAATGAGTCGCATGTCGACACAAGCACCGAAGTCAAGATTACCTTACTTCAATTGGGCTAACTGGCGTTGAATCGAGGAAGTACAGTACATACTGACGAAACTAAAATGAGCTCTAACATGGAAGTTAAGCGTTTCTGGACACATGTTCACATAACATCTTATCTTTATTTGTGTGTGAGGAATGTTTCCTGAAAGTTTGGCCGTACATTTTTGTAACACCCTGTATGCTTCTAACTTTGGCGATCATGTCTGCCCCTACAAGCAGTTTGTTTTTTCCTCAGCACGATGGCATCTACCAGCAGGACAGCTCATGTATGCATCTATCTTTGGGGATCATGTCTGCCCCTACATGCTTTTTGTTTTTTCCTCTGCACGATGGTATCTACCAGCAGGACAACTCACGTATTCATCTATGTTGGGGATCATGTCTGCCCCTACATGTATTTTGTTCTCTCCTCTGCATGATGGCATCTACCAGCAGGACAACTCATGTATGCATCTATCTTTGGGGATCATGTCTGCCCATACATGCATTTTGTTTTTTCCTCTGCACGATGGCATCTACCAGCAGGACAGCTCATGTATGCATCTATCTTTGGGGATCATGTCTGCCCCCACATGCATTTCGTTTGTTCTCCTCGGCACCATGGCATCTACCAGCAGGGCAACGCAACGTATCACACAGCTCACAGTGTACGGGCGTGGTTCGTAGAGCACCAGGATGAGTTTTTCCGTACTCTCCTGTTCACCAGACTCTCCGACTTTAAAACCCCATCTAGAATGTGCGAGACATCTTCGATCGGGCTGTTCGCGCCATGGAACCGTAGCGCAGCTGGTCGTAGCACTAACTCTCTCCCTGCACGTCTGGCTACGGTCCCTGCTGCAAAAAGTGGTTATTTAGGCTTTTGGCAGGTGGTCACATTACTGTGACTGGAGCACTGGACTGTGTGTGTTAACTGGAATACATTTTTTTAAATTCTAAAGATGACATGAATAAAACATAAGAGCGAAAAATTATATATAACTTGACAAAAACCACATCGCAGTTATAAGATTCGAGGGGCAGGGAAAGGAAGCCATAGTTGAGAACGGAATACGACAGGATTGTGGTCTCTCTTCAAAGTTATTCAATTTGTACATTGAGCAAGCAGTAAAGGAACTCAAGAGAAATCCGGAAAAAAAAGAATTAAAGTTCAGGGAGAAGAAACAAAAACTCTGAGATTTGCCGATGTCATTGTAATTGTGTCAGAAATGGCACTGGATTTGTATGAGCAGTTGAAGGTAATGGATATTGTCTTCCAAATGCAAATGTCGTGTGACGAGGGCCTCCCGTCGAGTAGACCGCTCGCCGGGTGCAAGTCTTTTGATTTGACGCCACTTCGGCGACCTGCGTGTCGATGGGGATGAAATGATGATGATCAGGACAACACAACACCCAGTCCCTGAGCGGAGAAAATCTCAGACACTGCCGGGAAACGAACCCGGGCCCTTAGGATTGACATTCTGTCGCGCTGACCACTCAGCTACCGGGGGCGGACGATATTGTGTTGAAAAGATGTTATAAGAAGATTATCAACAAAAGTAAAACTAGTGTAATGGAAATCAGACGATGTTGAGAGACTTGCATTAGGAAATGAGACACTAAAAGTAGTAGGTGAGTTTTTCTTTTTGGCCAACAAAATAACTGATGGTATCTGAAGTAGACAGGATATGAAATGCAGACTGCATTAGCAAGAAAGTTTCTGAAAATCAGGCATTTATTAACGTTTAATATAAATTTAAGTGTTAGTGAGTCTTTTCTGAAGATATTTCTCTGGGTTGTAGCCTCTTACGGTTCTGAAATGTGGACGATAAGCAGTTCGAACAGAAGTATTTGAAATGTGATGCTGAGAAAGACTGCTGGAGGTTAGATGGATAGGACATGTAAGTAATGAGGAGCTACTGAACAGAACTGGGGAAAAAGAAATATGGCAAAATTCCACTAAAACAAGGGATCGGTTGATAAGACACATCCTGAGGTATCAAGTAATTGTTAATTTGTTAATGGAGGGAAGCGTGGGGGTTAAAAACTGTAGAGGCTGACCAAGGTCTGACTACAGTAAGCCAGATCAGTTGGATATGTAGGTTGCAAAAGTTATGCACAGACTCAAATCACAAGAAAACCGCACAAAAACGTGTTACTATTTAATGTTATGTTAGTCTTTAAGAATAAAATGTATTATGTAAAGCTACGATAGGTCTTGTTCAAATGGTTCAAATGGCTCTGAGCACTATGGGACTCAACATCTTAGGTCATAAGTCCCCTAGAACTTAGAACTACTTAAACCTAACTAACCTAAGGACATCACACACACACCCATGCCCGAGGCAGGATTCGAACCTGCGACCGTAGCAGCCCCGCGGTTCCGGACTGCAGCGCCAGAACCGCTAGACCACCGCGGCCGGCTAGGTCTTGTTAAAAATGGTTTTGTGGCGCAGTGGAAAGAAACTGGACTAGCGTATGAAAGGAGCGTGGTTAAAATCCCGTCAGTTTGAGGAGAAAACGAATGTGAAAATTCAGTGAGGTGACAAAAGTCACGGGATATCTCCTAAGATCGTGTCGGACCTCCTTTTGCACGGCAACTTGACGTGGCATGGATTCCACAAATCGCTGGAAGACACCTGCAGAAATATTGAGCCATGCTTCCTCTAAGCCGTCGTCCGTAATCGAGAAAATGTTGCCTGCACACGAGTTTGTGCTTGAACTGACCTCTCGATTATATCTCATAAATGTTCGATGAGATTCATGTTGGGCGATCTAGGTGGACAAATCATTTGTTCGGATAGCCCAGAATGTTCTTCAACTGTGGCACAGTAACATAGCGCATCGTCACCCATACAAATTCCTTCTTTGTTTAGGAACATGAAGTCCACGAACAGCTGCAAATGGTTTCCAAGTATCCGAACATAACCATTTCAAGTCAATGACCGGATCAGTTCCACATCAACACAGCAAACACCTTTATGGAACCACTACCAGCTTGTACAGTACCTTGTTGACAACTTGGGTCCATAGCTCGCAGGATCTGCTCCACACTCGAACCTCACGATCAGCTATTACCAATTGAAATCGGGACTCATCCGCCAGGCCATGGTTTTCCAGTCGTCCAGTGTCCAACGAATGTGGACAGGAGCCCGGGAGAGACGCTGCAGGTGATGTCGTGCTGTTAGCAAAGGCACTCACGTCATCTGCTCGCCGGCCGGAGTGGCCGAGCGGTTCTAGGCGCTACAGTCTGGAGCCGAGCGAGCGCTGAGGTCACAGGTTCAAATCCTTCCCCGGGCATGGATGTGTGTGATGTCCTTAGGTTGGTTAGGTTTAAGTAGTTCTGAGTTCTAGGGGACTGATGACCTCGGAAGTTAAGTCCCATAGTGCTCAGAGCCATTTTTTTCATCTGCTGCTGTAGCCCATTGATGCCAAATTTCGCTGCACTGTCCTAAAGGATAAGTTCGTCGTACAGCCCACATTAATTTCTGCGATTATTTCACGCAGTGTTGCTTGTCTGTTAGCACTGACAGATTTATGCAGACACTGCTGCTCTCGGTCGTTACGTGAAGGCCATAGGTCAATGCTTTATCAGTGGTGAGAGCTACAGCCTCGAATTTGGTGTTCTAGCACACTCTAGACACTGTGGATCTCGGAATAGTGAATTCCCTAACGATTTCCGAAAAGGAATGTCCATGTGTCTAGCCCCAGTTAACAAGCAGCGTTCGGGTCTGTTAATTTCCATCGTGCGACCATACCAAAGTCAGAAACCTTTTAACGTGAATCACCTGAGTACGAATAACAGCTCCGCCAATGCACTGTCCTTTTATACCTCGAGTACGTCATACTACCACCATCTGTTTATGTGCATATGGCTATCTCATGATTTTTGATGCCTCCATGTGTGATAAAAAGCCCAGTTACATTTTAGGATCACTTCAAGTACACTGTTGGCCATAAAAATTGCATTCCAACACCATGAATTCGGCTTGCAACAAATATGAAAGTGGCACGAAATGTACTACATACCTGGGTATTTATACCGTTAGCATTTCAGTGCTACTGCGCAAAAAAAAAAAAAAAAAGTTCAAATGGCTCTGAGCACTATGGGACTTAACGCCTGAGGTCATCAGTCCCCTAGAACTTGGAACTACTTAAACCTAACTAACCTAAGGACATCACACACATCCATGCCCGAGGCAGGATTCGAACCTGCGACCGTAGCGTACTGTGCAAAGCACATAGTGTTAACGCCATATACATTCTACACAGAATGCTCAAAAAGAGTCTGAAATGTAACTGTATTGCAGGGTAGAATGCGCTGAGAAATAAATCCGAAGAAAAAATTTATTGCCTTGCGCCGTTTCGGAGTTAATTGGCGTTTAAGTTAACCAAACAGGCCGCTGCGCGCACAAATTCAAGCGACCCACCAGGTACAATTAGTGATAGTTGTTCTCGTATCGTAAATGATAGCACACGAGACTGCTCATCCAGCGGCCCGAGTTCGATCGTTACTACCGACCCACGTCCAGTTTTTGTATTGCTCTCTTGTTCGGTTTTAGGAAACCAAGCGAACACGTTTGGCGACACAGTCTCTGGCGGACCTTTTGAATTTGCGTGCGCAACGGCCTTGTTGCGTAATTTCCATGCTTGTTAACTCGGAAACGACGCAACGTACAGAATTTTTTCGTAACAATTGTTCTCAGCACATCCTATCCTGCAACACTCTTACGTGCTTTATGGACTGTTTCTGACTACCTGTGTATGGAAAGT
Source organism: Schistocerca americana (assembly GCF_021461395.2). Lineage (NCBI taxonomy): Eukaryota > Metazoa > Arthropoda > Insecta > Orthoptera > Acrididae > Schistocerca > Schistocerca americana. The sequence goes on from NC_060120.1 coordinate 177,801,924, forward strand.
ATGTAGAACGGCGTTAACTAAATCGGTATAAGCTCTCTCTGATTTGCGGCGTTAAATCGAATCTGCGGGGATCATTTTCAGAGATTATTTTTGCAATATTCTGCAAAACAGTTACATTTTACTCTTTCATTGTAGAGCCAGAGAGGACTAGCAATTACAGAATCAGTTATTTTGGCATGCATATACGTCCACACATTATTACAGCGTTCTTTTTACTGTAACCTTACATTACTTAACCCTTGCAAAATTCACGATAGGAGAAGGGTTGAAACAGAGAATTTTATACTTAATTTGCTATGTTACATACCACTGGACATCTAATTGCCTATTACTAAAGTATAACTTATAAATTATGACTTCCTTCAAATAAAATGTGAAGTAGTAGACTGCACGACGGTTTAGTAGCAATGTAACATTCTATCCCCCCACCCAACCCCCCGCCCTTTTTTAGTGTTCTAGGTTAATCTTCAAACTATTTTACCAACACAAGAGTTTATTTACGTTGATTGTTGCGAGGACTGAAGGAACTGTGAACTCCGAAGCTGGGCACACTGCTGTTATTGCATTGGTCTGTCACCTTCCAACCACTTGCAGACTGAACTCGAGAAGGCGGCAAAACAATCAAGGAATGAACCGGTGCGCAACCGGCCTCGACGAACGTAACCACTAAGTTGCACCAATTTGATAACAATGTCGCAAACGTGTTCAGCTGCCTAATTAAAGCCGTACAGGGAATGAGATAACGGCTGCGGCACGTGTTGCCTGGTGTCTACAAGAACGCAGAGCGAAAAGTACACAATGCGCACCGAAAACAACAGGGGCTCAGGCGAAACGTGTACAGAGGATATGAGGAACGCTGAATACTCTGCACCTCCAAAATATCTGTCACGGGAGTGTATGAACTGATGCCTTTTTATTATGGAATACAGACATTCAAGATTGCAATGATGCTCCAAAAGCGTTCTGCAGAAATTACAAAATTCTAGATGTAATAAGAAACTATAAAATCCTGGATGGTATAAGTAAACTATCAAATATATTTTAGAACTAGCGAAGGTAATCACAAAAGTAAATAAAAACAACACAGAAATAAATTCGTTTTCAATAAACACTTATACTGACTATCGTATTTACAGCACATTAAAATTCGAGATTCTGGAAACTGTATGGGGAACATAGTCGTGAATCATACAATACTGACATGCACAAATCACAAACAAGCAACAAAAAATGAAAGTTTACAAGAAACTAAATAACTAAATACAAGGACTAGTGCCCTTCCTTCACATATTACTTCTTAATTCTATAAGTTCGTCATAAATAAGTACAATACAAATGCGAAATATTTTACAGAGTCCGAGACACAGACTTAAAATTGTAGAGTCCACTTAAGTATTGTTATGATGTCAATTCAGTAGTTGAATTTATCGTATTTTTTTGTATATTTTAAAATCAATCGAGAATTTAGCAAGGTTTATAAAGTAACCACTTTTATCTCCATAAGAGGACTCATTATGTTGTAATGTGCTTCGCTAGTACATTTCATTCTGCACAACACTGTAGCCATACGTGATACGCATTTCATTTTAATGTCTATGTTAAAACTGTTCAACTGTAATTAAAGTTGCTTGTATCGATGGCATTATCTTAAAGCTTGTAATTGATGTTTTTGAAAGAATGGTTCAAATGGTTCTGAGCACTATGGGACTCAACATCTGAGGTCATCAGTCCCCTAGAACTTAGAACTACTTAAACCTAACTAACCTAAGGACCTCACACACATCCATGGCCGAGGCAGGATTCGAACCTGCGACCGTAGAGGTCGCGCGGTTACAGACTAAAGCGCCTAGAACCGGTTGGCCACCTCGGCTGGCGATATTTTTGACAAATGACGTCTTCGTTTCAGTTTGTGATAATACAAAGTGTATCAAAAATACTTGCATAAATTTTGAGCCTGTACTACCAACACCAAATCAAAAAAAATCTCATATAACCTTCTGCCCTAAAATGCTTCTATTTTGAGTTGATATTACACAACTACACGTTATCTGCGGTTGTGAAGAAACAGGAATCGTTCCCATTGTTATCACTGCATAAAAAGTAAAAAAATATTTGCAAAATATCGCTTTCATGATGTATCAGGGCATTGCCTGCAGGACTCTTGAAATGGTATTCTTCTATTCTTTTGTGGAATACATCTTGCGATAAACACACTGACGGGCAAAAATCGCAACACCAAAAACAGATTAATGTAGAGCAATGAAATTTCGGGATTACATTTGTCTAGGTAACATATGTAAGTGATTTATACTGCAAGATCACAGGTAAATGTAAGCGCGATATAAGCCATTGAAAATGAGAAACGCTGGTACATTAATAACATGTGTAACCGCCAGAATGTTGAATGCAACCAAGCAAACATGCACGCATTGTGTTGTACATGTCAGTTTGTGGGATGGAATTCCATGCCTGTTGCATTTGGTCGTCAATATAGGGACGATAAATGCTGTTTGTGGATGACGCTGGAGTTGTCAACTGATGATGTCTCATACGTGCTCGACTCCAGACAGATCTGATGATCGAGCAGACCAAGGCAACATGTCGACACTCTATAGAGCATGTTGGGTTACAACAGTGGTATGTGGGCGACCGTTATCCTGTTGGAAAACACCCCCTGGAATGTTGTTCATGAATAGCAGCACAACACGTCGAATCACCAGACTGACATGTAAATTTAGTGTCAGTGTCAGCGCTCCTGCTGCCATACGATATTGCTCCGCAGACCATGCATCCAGGTGTAGGTTCAGCGTGTCTAGCCGAGACAGGTTCGCTGCAGGCTCTCAACTCGCCTCCCTCTAACCATCACTGGCACCGAGGTAAAGCCAGCTCCGTCAGAAAACACAGCAGACCTCCACCTTGCTTTTCAAATGAGCTCCCGCTTGACACCACAGAAGTCACAAATGGCGTTGGTTTGGGGTATATGAAATGCAAGGTACAGGCCGTCTGGCTCGGTTCCGTTCTTGAAGCAACCGATTTGTAACAGTTTGCTGTCTCACTGTGGTGCCAATTGCTGTTCAAATTGTAGCTCTAGGTGCAGTATGATGCGCCAGACCCGTAGGCCGAACGGAATGGTTTCCTCTCTCGATGTTACCATGGGACCGTCTAGAGCCCGGTCCTCTTAGGAGCGTACATTCTCGAGACCACCACTGCCAGCAGTCATGTACAATGATTACATTCCTGCCAAGTCTTTCTGGAGTGTTGCAGAAGGAACATCCAGCTTCTCACAGCTCTATTACACGACCTTGTGCAAACTTAGTGAAGTGCTGATAATGGTGTCCTTGTCGCCTTAAACGCCTACTTGACTAACATCAAATCACCATGTCAAATCTCAAAGGTAACTAATGCTCACGATCGTCGCAGCGTGTATTTAAAGCAAACCTGATTTGCATCCTTATAGTGGCGGTACTAGCGCCACTCTTATGAGGCCAGGTGCAAAATTTTAATAGAAATCATCTTTCAGATGTAGAAACAGGCTACCAACTTTCGTTTTGTGAATGTGTGGATTTTATTTTGTCAAGTTGCGCAATGGATTGATCCAAAAAGTACCCTTTGGTTCCTGCAAGAAAAAATTTCCACCTCACAGTACTACAGAAGTCAGACAGACACTCCTAATATACCAACAAGAACTGCTTGAAAAACATTCAGCAACAAATATCTTCTGGAGTCGTCAACTGTAAGGAAAAGACATAAAAATATTCTATATTCTTACGTAACTAGCGGAATACTTGGGTACTGGAGTATTGCTAGTCAGTGTAAGAAAAGCATTAAACGAACGAAAAATATTATTTATTGCAAAAAACATTCTGAGAAATCAAGTGAAACTTTTTCTTATAAATTAATAAATTTCTGGGTTCTTTTCGGAACAGTAGATTGCCTCTTATGGATAGGAATGCTATTATTTTACAAAGTATGGAAAGGTTCTTTTCTCCCTTTTCTTTAAGAATGTTATTTACTCAGCAGAATGGCTGAGAGGCGCACCTACACAACTTGAATAACTTTTCTAGGTACGGTCAAGGCTACCACTAGAGAAATGTGATGGAGTGTACTGTAACGGAGGACAGATGGGGCTCGCATACACTTTAGCGCACGATACCGTGAGCTGCGACGACTGCTGCCTGTGTCGCTCGCTGCTGACAAATAACACAACTATCTCTTTCTATCTGGATTCACCTTCGCCGATCAAACTCTCCCTACACCTTGATGAAGTCAAGGAATCCTATCTGCCCCCAGTCTAACTATTGGCTTGGTACACCGGTCAGATAACCAGTTCACCACAATGCCACTCAATATTCGCTCACAGGCGTTTAACTAGTACTCTGCCCATGTTTACACCACACAATAAGTGTGGTGGCCAACACAGTGAACAACACTTAGTCGCGAGCGACTCAATATAGAGTATCACTCCGATTTACTACTGACAGAGGTGCTCTCCCAGTGAAGTACTGAGGAGAGACTTTGTTCCTTGCTCTTTGCGTACACGTACGAGCGCACTCGCTCTCGTTATGTGTTCCCACTCCAAGGGCAACAATGGAACGGCCCCTTTTTCTGGAAAAGTGTCAAGGGTATATCATCCGCTGTTTTGTGTCACTCCTCTGGCTCTTTGCGTCAGAAATATTCTGCCAATCAGCGTTGCTCTTTTAAACGAGAGAATGACGTTTCGTTTAAGTCGGCCAATGCGGAAAGATGTAGCATCTCCATTAGGCGTATACTGTCCTCCTGTGAGGACTCCGTAACTACACAGTCATTCCATCAAAAAATGCGTCTTGTGGGCAATCCCACACATTGTAGCGGAATTTGCTTTTAAGTCGAACACGGGGGTTGTTATCCTTTCGCTCTGGCAAAAGCTGTCCTCTCTCTGGCGGTCGTTCTGGCAAAAGTAGGTGTGCACCAACCCACCCCTCTGAAGTGACGGGCCTCCCAGCGGGCTGGCCGCCTCCCTAGAACAAAAATTCCTGTGGCCATCATGCTGTGTACACCAGCCTCGACTTTTTGAACCTCAGTGTGCACTTGCAATTTACTTATTAGATTTGTATATCACTTACATGTATTCATACAAATTGACTCTACCTTCTAGAGTTTGGGTTCAAATGAAGCAGAATACGATTGTGAGGATGGAATGCGTAATAAATGGAGGTCAGCAGATCAAGCCACCTTACAGTTTATGTCGCACTACTCCTTGGTGTGATTTTTTTTCTGTCAGTGTAGTAAGCCAAATAAAAACTGTATAATGGCTCATCCAGTGCTAATGGCTATGGCGCAGTAGTAACACTGGTTTCCATCAGATCAGCGCTATTGGGCTTGGCTAACAGTTGGATGAGTGGCCGTCCGGGTCTGCCGAGTTCTGTTGGCAAGCGGGGTGCACTAGGCCCTTTTGAGACCACTTGAGGAGCTGCTTGACTGGGAAAACTGACGACAGCCAGAAGAGCAGTGTGCTGACGACATGTCTCTCTCTATCCACATCCATCGATTCCTATCAGTTGAGAATACACGGCGGTTGGTCAGTAATGTCGGGCCTTCCCAAGCCTGTTCACACAGAGTTTAGTTTAGAGTATATTCATCCAATATTTCAGAAAGAGAGCACCGATATCATTCATGTCACATCAGTTGGCTACAAATTCCAATATCAGACCACACGCAGTGAACGACCAGTTTACTGCAGCCCAAGCGAGTGATAAGAATACTGCACAATGCAGATAACTGCAAAGGCCTTGGAATTATTATGCTCACTTCAAGGAACATTTACTGCTAAACACTTTTTGTTGTTGACGATAAAAACCAGTTTCAGCTGACTGGTGACTTGCACTATCATAACAGAAAAGACAGAAATGATTTTCGTTTAGACGGGCCTCCTTGTCCACGACCCAAAAGGGAGTTATCCAGTGTGATTCACTTGCACCTATGTTGGTTTTATGCAACCTGCAACACCTTCAAAAACCAAATGCGAGATTTTCATATTCTCTTTCAAACTACTAATCCTACAGTAAAAATGAACAAGACATTTTCTTAGGAAATGTAATGTAGTTAAATTTTGTACTGGTGTACGTTCTCGCTGCAGGTCACAGTTTTCGAGTTATTCAAGAAATATTTATCTGAAGGTCACTTTTGTGCGTTTTCTTGAACAATTCGAAAGGTACAGTCTCTAGCGAACACTTATCCCAGTATAAAATGTAACTACATTACATTTTCTACAAGAAGACTGTAGGACTAATACTTAGCACGTAGTGAGAGAGACAATATGAAAATCTCGCTTGTGATTTATGAAGCCATTGCGACTTGCATAACATCTGTAGGTAGGGGCAGCTGAATCATCCTTTGTACTCTGATACAAAGGTATTAAACAAGCTCCCACCTAAAAAAAGTAAGAAAATGGAAATCACTATCTGTTCAAAAGAAAACTGAAAATGTACTTGCAAGGATCGACGACTGCAGCAATTCCTGGCAGCTGGCTCAGAATGCTGGCTTTGAATTCTCAATCTAACTGATCGTTGAATTGAGCCAATGTGCACAAAAGAAACGTCGTCAGTGTGAGAACACCAAGTGTAGGTGTCACATTTATTATTAGTGGATCGCCTAACCATGGTAAAGTAAGACACTGTAAAGCAGGGGTGGCCAACCCGCGGCGCGCGGGCCGCGTGTGGCCAGCGGAGCGCCAATTTTTGACCTGCGGAGCTGTCTCACATAAAAGAAAAATTTGACTTTTATTTCACATAAAACCTACAAAAGAGCATTCCATCAAGCATCTTTCGTATCATGTCCAATTACAAAAGAAATATCACAGTTCATTGATTCAACTATCATTAGATTTTCATCTATATTCCTATTTGAGAAAAAAAAAATCACTACGTTACATTTATTTTGTAAAGCCCGCGGGCCATCTTGAAGAAAAATGGCTCTGAGCACTATGGGACTTAACAGCTAAAGGTGGCGCAGTGGTTAGCACACTGGACTCGCATTCGGGAGGACGACGGTTCAATCCCGTCTCCGGCCATCCTGATTTAGGTTTTCCGTGATTTCCCTAAATCGTTTCAGGCAAATGCCGGGATGGTTCCTTTGAAAGGGCACGGCCGATTTCCTTCCCAATCCTTCCCTAACCCGAGCTTGCGCTCCGTCTCTAATGACCTCGTTGTCGACGGGACGTTAAACACTAACCACCACCACCACTTAACAGCTAAGGTCATCAGTCCCCTAGAACTTAGAACTACTTGAACCTAACTAACCTAAGGACATCACCCACATCCATGCCCGAAGCAGGATTCGAACCTGCGACCGTAGCGGTCTCGCGGTTCCAAACTGACGCGCCTAGAACCGCACGGCCACACCGGCCGGCCATCTTGAAGAAAATACAGTTCGCCTTGGTGATATGCAACCAACAATCAGCATTATTGCAGCATGGATTGCGCAGCTGGATACTTTTGTTGGCGTTGCGGGAGTGACACGAGTGTCAGATGTAGCCAATACATTCCGTTTTTAATTTTGCTACAAAACTTACAACACTATCAGCCGTAAAGTTAGGGCCTGTCACGTGTATACGTGGTGTACATTCGATCGCGATGGACTCATCATCATTTCAGGTAAGTCAAGTCCGCTTTTACCTTTTTACAATTAATCGGTGATGCCTGTCTTTAATTTTAGTAGGTTTGAATTTATTTTGTGTATTCGATTGTGGTGAGTCGGTACACCAATCGACATTAGCAATGGTATTTGCCTCTGTAAAAACTAAACTAAACTCCTCCCAAACAGGCCATGAAGGCCCAACGGTACTGACCGACCGCCGTGTCATCCTCGCTCATAGGCGTCACTGGATGCGGATACAGAGGGGCATGTGGTCAGCACACCGCTCTCCCGACCGTATGTTAGTTTCCGACATCGGAGCCGCTACGTTTCAATCAAGTAGCTCCTCAGTTTGCTTCACAAGGGCTGAGTGCAGCCCGCTTGCAACAGCGCTCTGCAGACCGGATGGTCACCCATCCAAGTGTTAGCCCAGCCCCACAGCGCTTAACTTCGGTGATCTGACGGGAACCGATGTTACCACTGCGGCAAGGCCGTTGGCATCTGCCTCTGTACCTTCTTTTAATTTTAGTAGTACAGAATAAATAAATACTTAATTGTAATAACCTATTTTTACTGATGATGTTTAAGGATTCCGCATTACAAAGGTAGAAAAGAGATCCTCCTAGTGCAGCTCCACCTGTCTTTCTCTCTTATTTACAGCAAATAATGATGTTATCGACTTGAAATGCTCAATAGTTTTAAGAAACAATCATAACAAAAGAAGCCGAATGGGGGTCGAAATTTTAAAGTAAGGCTTGTAGTTTAAGTGAAGCAAATGTATTTTTTTTTAACTTATGATACATGACGTTCATAACTAAAATATCAATTTCCTAAAGTAGTTTAATACTATTCTAAAACATTCTCGACAGAACAGACTACGAAGTTTCCCAATACGCAAATGATAGATCGCAACCTGGACGAACAGTGTAGCTCTGGGGTACGATGCCAGCCATTCAGGGGAAGGACCAGGGTTCGGGTCCCAGGTGGGTTCTGTTTTTAAACATAGGTGCAGCATACTTGATATGTATTTTTAAACTCACACACACACACACACACACACACACACACACACACACAAACAAACACGCGCGCCGCACGTGCGCAACATGTTCTCGTACACACCAGTGAAAGACAAAAGTGCGAAATACACGTTCACGTCACATAAAAGATAGTGGAACAAATATACAGTGAATGCTAGCGAGTGCAGTTTCGCAGTTTTGTCGACCTAAAAGTCATAACAGCAAATAAACACAATTTCATACACAGTTTACACTCGCGAGTTTACAAGGCTCATCATGATTGGCTCTAAGCATTACCGGACTTAACATCTGAGGTCATCAGTCCCCTAGACTTAGAAATATGTAAACCTAGCTAACCTAAGGACATCAAACACATCCATGCCCTAGGCAGGATTCGAACCTGCGACAGTAGCAGCCGCGTGGTTCCAGACTGAAGCGCCTAGAGCCGCTCGTCCACCGCGGCCGGCTCATCATCAAAAAAATGGCTCTGAGCACTATGGGACTCAACTGCTGTGCTCATAAGTCCCCTAGAACTTAGAACTACTTAAACCTAACTAACCTAAGGACAGCACACAACACCCAGCCATCACGAGGCAGAGAAAATCCCTGACCCCGCCGGGAATCGAACCCGGGCGTGGGAAGCGAGTACGCTACCGCACGACCACGAGATGCGGGCGGCTCATCATCATTAACATTTCCGCACAGTAAACAAGCAGGCACACTTTTAGAAATCAATAACTATAACCTTTTTAACAAATAGTGAACATAATTAACATACGTGTGATGACAGCATAAATTAACAAATACTAACCAAAACGTTGAAAGACAACTTCGTTTTACAGCTAAGACTCTTGGTTTATTTAAAGCAATATAGTTTAGAGATACTCATTAATTGCGGAAGACAAACTGTACCACTGATGGCAGCAAGATAAACAACAGTATGTGCTGTTAAGGTATATACAATGGTGTACAAAATTTAAGTCGAAAGTAACTTTCGCATGATGTGTCAGTGACACGTAACATAGCTCAATAAAATTTGGATCATACATAGAAAGAATTGCTACAGTGTAGTACAGAGGGTAACTGAAAGAAATACGCAGTGAGACGAACAAAAACGGTAGATTTGTCTAAAGACAATAATTACGTTGAAGTCACTCGATTTACGAAGAAGTACTGAACGAAGGGCAGGACATGGTTCTTAACAGGGTCTCTGATCACCAGGACAGCAATGCGAGCTGTATAGCGTGCTTCCATGCTGCCCACAATGTTGGTATGGAGTTCTTCCGGAAGGGCGTTCCATTTCTTCACCGACGTGGTAGTCAATTGCTGAATGACTGTTGGTGCATATGGATGTGCAGCAATACGCCTCCCAGAGCATACCCCACGCGCTCGATGGGATTTATGTCGGGGGAACGGGCAGGCCAATTCATTCGCCGAATACCCTCTTTTGCCAAGAGCTCCTCCGCCCGTGCTGTTCGGTAAGGTCGCGCATTGTCATCCACAAAAATGAAGTCAAGGCCGAATGCACCCCTGAAATGACGCACATGTCACAGTAATGCTGACCACTGACTATAAAGATTCGGAAATCAGCACACCCACGCAGCACTATGCCTCTGTACGCCATAACACCAGGACCACCAAAACGATTACTTTCGACAATACTCCTGGGTACGTTACATGCTCCCACTTCTCTCCCCATATGAGTGTTCGTCCAGAATCGCTCCTCAGACTCTTACGAGTAGGGCACGCTGTCGCACTCTTCGTTGCCCCAGTCCTTCCGATCTTAGCACCATAGGAAATGGTGCCGCCGATATCTGGGTGCTAACGGAACACAATGCACTTACCATGTGGCAAAGATATCACCACTGTGGAGCGTGAGATTTGGTGTCTTGTGAGTCCTGTTGAATGTGGTCATAACTGCACCCACTGTTTGAATGGGGCATTTCTTCCCTGTTACTCAGCGCAGCAGTCATCTGTTGCTGTAGTGGACCGTGCCCGAACACCTCCTCCCTGTGGTTCGAAGCGTATCCCACAGGCGAAAAAACTGTGAGCAGTACGAAACTCCTGGGCTACATTCGTCACATTTCATTATTCTTCCAATTTCCCAACGATTCTTCCCCTTATGAAGTCCAAATGTTGTTTCTGTGCCATGTTGTAACACCATCCACACTACACCATAACTGTTCGCTGATTGACAAACATTGTAGTTACACGTTTCTTCAGAGCCTCGTGCTGCTTGGACTAGCCTCATTCGACAATATAGTCACGATGGCCTCCTACCATGTGACGTCCAGCTTTCTGTGCCCTACTGGGAGACCTCTGGAAACATATTGCCGCATTTTCATTCATTTCGACAAGGTAGTTAATTGGTGTCTTACTTTATCTACCTTGTCCTTAAGTTTTTCGTAGTAGAGTTATTGTTGTTGTGGTCTTCAGTCCAGAGACTGGTTTGATGCAGCTCTCCATGCTGCTCTATCCTGTGCAAGCGCCGGGCGCTGGTGGCCGAGCGGTTCTAGGCACTTCAGTCTGGAACCGCGCGACCGCTACGGTCGCAGGTTCGAATCCTGCCTCGGGAATGGATGTGCGTGATGTCCTTAGGTTAGTTAGGTTTAAGTAGTTCTAAGTTCTAGGGGACTGATGACCTCAGATGTTAAGTCCCATAGTGCTCAGAGTCATTTGAACCATTTGAACCTGTGCAAGCTTCTTCATCTCCCAGTACCTCCTGCAACCTACATCCTTCTGAATCTGTTTAGTGTATTCATCCCTTGGTCTCCCTCTACGATTTTTACCCTCCACGATGCCCTCCAATGCTAAATTAGTGATCCCTCGAGGCCTCAGAATATGCCCTACCAACCGATCCCTTCTTCTAGTCAAGTTGTGCCACAAATTTCTCTTCTCTCCAATTCTAAAAATGGTTCAAATGACTCTGAGCACTATGCGACTTAATTTCTGAGGTCATCAGTCGCCTAGAACTTAGAACTAATTAAACCTTAACTAACCTAAGGACATCACACACATCCATGCCCGAGGCAGGATTCGAACCTGCGACCGTAGCGGTCGCTCGGCTCCAGACTGTAGCGCCTAGAACCGCATGGCCACTCCGTCCGGCTCTCCAATTCTATTCAATACCCCCTCATTATTTATGTGATCTACCCATCTAATCTTCAGCATTCTTCTGTAGTACCGCATTTAGAAAGCTTCTATTCTCTTCTTGTCCAAACTACTTATCGTCCACGTTTCACTTCCATACATGGCTACACTCCATAAAAATACTTTCAGAAACGACTTCCTGACACTTAAATCTATACTCGATGTTAACAAATTTCTCTTCATCAGAAACGCTTTCCTTGCCATTGCCAGTCTACATTTTATATCCTCTCTACTTCGACCATCATCAGTTATTTTGCTCCCCAAATAGCAAAACTCCTTTACTACTTTAAGCCTCTCATTTCCTAATCTAATTCCCTCAGCATCACCCGATTTAATTCGACTACATTCCATTATCGTCGTTTTGGTTCTGTTGATGTTCATCTTACATCCTCCTTTCAAGACACTGTCCATTCCGTTCAGCTGCTCTTCCAGGTCCTTTGCTGTCTCCGACAGAATTACAATGTCATCGGCGAACCTCAAAGTTTTTATCTCTTATCCATGGATTTTAATTCCTACTCCGAATTTCTCTTTTGTTTCCCTTACTGCTTGCTCAATATACAGATTAAATAATATCGGGGATAGGCTACAACCCTGTCTCACTCCCTTCCCAACCACTGTTTCCCTTTTGTGTCCCTCGACTCTTATAACTGCCATCTGGTTTCTGTACAAATTGTAAATAGCCTTTCGCTCCCTGTATTTTACCCCTGCCACCTTCAGAATTTGAAAGAGAGTATTCCAGTCAACATTGTCAAAAGCTTTCTCTAAGTCTACAAATGCTAGAAACGTAGTTTTGCCTTTCCTTAATCTTTCTTCTAAGGTCAGTATCGCCTCACGGGTTCCAACGTTTCTACGGAATCCAAACTGAACTTCCCCGAGGTCGGCTTCTACCAGTTTTTCCATTCGTCTGTGAAGAATTCGCGTTAGTACTTTGCAGCTGTGACTTATTAAATTGATAGTTCGGTGATTTTCACATCTGTCAACACCTGCTTTCTTTGGGATTGGAATTATCATATTCTTCTTGAAGTCTGAGGGTATTTCGCCTGTCTCATACATCTTGATCTTGCTCACCAGATGGTAGAGTTTTGTCAGGACTGGCTCTCTCAAGGCCGTCAGTAGTTCTAAAGGAATGTTGTCTACTCCCGGGCCCTTGTTTCGACTTAGGTCTTTCAGTGCTCTGTCAAACTATTCGCCCAGTATCATATCTCCTATTTCATCTTCATCTACATTCTCTTCCATTTCTATAATATTGTCCTCAAGAACATCGCCCTTGTATAGACCTTCTGTATACTCCTTCCACCTTTCTGCTTTTCCTTCTTTGTTTATTACTGGATTTCCATCTGAGCTCTTGATATTCATGCAAGTCGTTCTCTTTTCTCAAAAGATCTCTTTAATTTTCTTGTAGGCAGCATCTATCTTACCCCTAGTGTGATAAGCCTCTACATCCTTACATTTGTCCTCTAGCCATCCCTGCTTAGCCATTTTGCTCTTACTGTCGATCTCATTTTTGAGACGTTTGTATAGTTTTTTGCCTGCTTCATGTACTGCATTTTTATATTTTCTCCGTTCATCAATTAAATTCAATATTTCTTCTGTTACCCAAGGATTTCTATTAGCCCTCGTCTTTTTACCTACTTGATCCTCTGCTACCTTCACTATTTCGTCTCTCAAAGCTACCATTCTTCTTCTATTGTATTTCTTTCCCCCATTTCTTGTCAATAGTTCCCTAATGCTCTCCCTGGAGCTCTCTACAACCTCTGGTTCTTTCAGTTTATCCAGGTCCCATCTCCTCAATTTACCATCTTTTTGCAGTTTCTTCAGTTTTAATCTACAGTTCATAACCAATAGATTGTGGTCAGAGTATTTGGATAAATGTTTTTGAATATAACGATATGTAATATTTTACACATTCTGGATGACGACGGCTCAAACCCGCGGCCGGGTACCCAGATTTACGTTTGCCGTGATTTTCCTTAGTCGCTCCAAACAAATGCCACTGTGGTTCTTTTGAAAGGACACGGCCGATTTCCTTTCCCATCCTTGACAGAATTCGAGCTTGTGCTCCGACTGTGCGGGAAGTTAAACCCAATTTTCCCTCCTTCTTTTTTTTGGCAGTTTACATGGTATTCGAGAGAAAAGGGAAGAGAACTCACTTATGATGGTGAAACACCACTGAAAAAGGTTATTGTGACCTTCAGTTCAAAGAATGATTACACGCAGCTCTCCATTCCAGTAAATTATGTACACGTATCTCCCCAGCGCCGGCCGCTGTGGCCGAGCGGTTCTAGGCGCTTCAGTCCGGAACCGCGCTGCTGCTACGATCGCAGGTTCGAATCCTGCCTCGGGCATGGATGTGTGTGATGTCCTTAGGTTAGTTAGGTTTAAGTAGTTCTAAGCCTAGGGTACTGATGACCTCAGATGTTAAGTCCCATAGTGCTTAGAGCCATTTGAACCTCTTCCCTGCATAACTTCTGACACCTGATTCCATTTCAACCTGCTTACTGTAGTCAAGACCTGGTCCGAGTCTACGATATTTATTCTTCATGCTCCCCTAAACTACCTAACCGGTAATGTCTTGATGCCTCAGGATGTATACCATCTGTCAATCTAAAATTTTAGTTAAGTCGTGCAAAAAAATTTCTTTTCTCCCCAATTCGATTCAGTATCTCTTCACTAGGTGTTGGATTTACCCATACAATCTTCAGTATTCTCCTGTAGCACCACATTACAAAGATCCTTTTCTCTTTTGTTCTGTTTGTCGTCCACGATTCAATTCAGTTCAAGGATGCATTCCGGAAAAATACCTTCAGAAATGACCTCCTAACATTTAAATATCTGCTCAGGTTGAAATATTTCTCTTGTCAGAATTGATGTTTTCGCTGTTGATAGCCTGCATTTTATATCCACTGAATACAGACATTGTCAGTTACATTGTTACCCAAATAACAAAACGCCTTTTTTAATTTTTTGTTTATTTTACACGTCTAGTTAGGTAAGGCTAAACTGAAGAGAGCAAATCTTCATGATCAAGCAACGAGTCAGTATATGAAATTAATGTTAGAAAAGTAATAATAGACCGAATAAAATGTACACGAATCCTATGCAGACGACAAGCTACGAGTAAACAGGGTGATATTTATTAACCTTTAAAAACCTTGAAGCGACGTAGATGACGCTGAGGCAGGTAACTTAACGTACGACATATTGGGTCGCAAATGTCGGAAAATATCCCACAAATGGATGAGAAATATTGACCATGTCACCAGATGGCGTATCTCACTGCACGTGCATCGGTTGGACTTGGCAGTGGAGGGTGATTGAGCGATGGAATACCTGCATTCAAGCAAACGGTGCCAATTTCGGACATCTTTTGTAAATGTGATTTGTTGTAAACGTAGAAGTTACAAAATTATTGTCCTCTTTCTTCCCTTTGGTCCCGTCTTTTTTTGATTACAGATATTATTTAGCAAAGGTAACGTAGGTCTTTAACTGGTAACGACGGAATCGGAAGTTTATTCGCATCTACAGGGTGTTTCAAAAATGACCGGTATAATTGAAACGGCAATAAAAACTAAACGAGCAGCGATAGAAATACACCGTTTGTTGCAATATGCTTGGGACAACAGTACATTTTCAGGCGGACAAACTTTCGAAATTACAGTAGTTACAATTTTCAACAACAGATGGCGCTGCAAGTGATGTGAAAGATATAGAAGACAACGCAGTCTGTGGGTGTGCCATTCTGTACGTCGTCTTTCTGCTGTAAGCGTGTGCTGTTCACAACGTGCAAGTGTACTGTGGACAACATGGTTTATTCCTTAGAACAGAGGATTTTTCTGGTGTTGGAATTCCACCGCCTAGAACACAGTGTTATTGCAACAAGACGAAGTTTTCAACGGAGGTTTAATGTAACCAAAGGACCGAAAAGCGATACAATAAAGGATCTGTTTGAAAAATTTCAACGGACTGGGAACGTGACGGATGAATGTGCTGGAAAGGTAAGGCGACCGCGTACGGCAACCACAGAGGGCAACGCGCAGCTAGTGCAGCAGGTGATCCAACAGCGGCCTCGGGTTTCCGTTCGCCGTGTTGCAGCTGCGGTCCAAATGACGCCAACGTCCACGTATCGTCTCATGCGCCAGAGTTTACACCTCTATCCATACAAAATTCAAAT
The DNA here is from genome assembly GCF_021461395.2 of Schistocerca americana. Classification (NCBI taxonomy): domain Eukaryota; kingdom Metazoa; phylum Arthropoda; class Insecta; order Orthoptera; family Acrididae; genus Schistocerca; species Schistocerca americana. The sequence continues at coordinate 177,817,875 of NC_060120.1, forward strand.
GCGGCAACCCCTCAGCGCCGCTACCATTGCTGCACGAGAGACATTCGCTAACGATATAGTGCGCAGGATTGATGACGGCGATATGCATGTGGGCAGCATTTGGTTTACTGACGAAGCTTATTTTTACCTGGACAGCTTCGTCAATAAACAGAACTGGCGCACATGGGGAACCGAAAAGCCCCATGTTGCAGTCCCATCGTCCCTGCATCCTCAAAAAGTACTGGTCTGGGCCGCCATTTCTTCCAAAGGAATCATAGGCCCATTTTTCAGATCCGAAACGATTACTGCATCACGCTATCTGGACATTCTTCGTGAATTTGTGGCGGTACAAACTGCCTTAGACGACACTGCGAACACCTCGTGGTTTATGCAAGATGGTGCCCGGCCACATCGCACGGCCGACGTCTTTAATTTCCTGAATGAATATTTCGATGATCGTGTGATTGCTTTGGGCTATCCGAAACATACAGGAGGCGGCGTGGATTGGCCTCCCTATTCGCCAGACATGAACCCCTGTGACTTCTTTCTGTGGGGACACTTGAAAGACCAGGTGTACCGCCAGAATACAGAAACAATTGAACAGCTGAAGCAGTACATCTCATCTCCATCTGAAGCCATTCCGCCAGACACGTTGTCAAAGGTTTCGGGTAATTTCATTCAGAGACTACGCCATATTATTGCTACGCATGGTGGATATGTGGAAAATATCGTACTATAGAGTTTCCCAGACCGCAGCGCCATCTGTTGTTGACAATTGTAACTACCATAATTTCGAAAGTTTGTCCGCCTGAAAATGTACTGTTGTCCCAAGCATATTGCAACACACGGTGTATTTCTATCGCTGCTCGTTTAGTTTTTATTACCGTTTCAAATATACCGGTCATTTTTGAAACACCCTGTACTTGTGACGCAATATGATAGGTTTTTGTTGTACTGTACTTTGCAGTAAACCAGCGGAGACAGAAAACCTGTAATTAATAAACACATAACTGCCTAAAGATATGGAGAAATTACCGCCTGCCAGACGCAAGACTCGAACCCTGAGCTCCACGGGCTAAAGCCGCGCGTGTGGGCGCTGAGCGACAGCGACGTGACTACTTGACCTAGGTTGGGATGATCAGGTGCGACACACAAATAAGTTCAACCGCTGCACGTGCGGCGAGGTACGTCATCTGGTGACGTCACATCTTCAACATTTCTCATCCATTTTTGGGGTATTTCCCGACATTTGCGACCCTATGTGTCTTGTATTAAAATACTTGTCTCAGCGTCATCTATGTCACTTACGAGGCTTTTAAACGTTGATGAGAATCACTCTCCTATCAGCATAATCAACAACACAACACAGAAATTGGCTTAATTTTTTTCCCAAGATTTCCTTGGCAGGAGTGAGCCACGAGGAAATTCTTTAGTTTAGGCTTGAAAGTGCGACGATTACTGTTAAGATTGCCAATTGCTCGAACTACCCATTTCTGATACAAAAATACACTTCGTGAATAGGGAGAGCTACCCCACAATATAACGTTGTAAGTCATAAGCGAAGGCAAATAAGTAAAGCAGACTAATTTTTGGGGTACACTATTACTTATTAGACATTTTGTGATAATGGTAAATATAGCAGCATTCAGTTTTTGAACAATAATCTGACCATGGGCTTTCCATGATAACTTATTGTCAATCTGAACACCTAGGAGCCGGCCGCTGTGGCCGAGTGGTTCTAGGCGCTTCAATCCGGATCCGGGCTTCTACTACGGTCGCAGGTTCGAATCCTTCCTCGGGTATGGGTGTGTGTCATGTCCTTAGGTTTAAGTAGTTCTAAGTCTTCAACATCCTTTGCCGTCTCTGACAAAATTACGATGTCATTTGTGAACCTCAAAGTGCAGATTTGTTCTTCATTAACTTAAATTGCCTTTATATACATCTCCTTAGTGCAGATTGAATAACAGGAGGTAGACTATAATGCTGTCTGACTCCCTCAATGCTGATTCCCTTTTTATGTATGTCGATTGTTATAAGCGCAGTCTGGTAATTGCGCAAATTATAGATAAACTTTTGCTCCCTGTATTTTATTCTTGTTACTTTCTGAATTTCAAAGAGGGTAATCCAGACAACACCGTCAAAAAGATTTCTCTGAATCAACAAATGCTACAACCGTAGGTTTGCCTATCTTCTAAGATAAGTCGTGAGCTCAGCATGATCTTGCGTGTTCCTTCTGGAGGATACCGGGATGAAAAAGGAAGAAAACTGTGTTTTTTAAGAAAGAATCCAAGGTACTAAAAAAACAGTGTTGTTGAGAAAACTGAGTATTGCTTATAACCAGTGATAAAGTTCAAAGTGGTGGTGGAAGACGGGATCGAGTAGTCGATGCCGATTGCATACAGAGTGATGGGAAATCCATCTCTGTGTCTGTGAGGTAAATTTTATGTAGATATTTCCGGCAAAGCGTTAAGTACGCTACCTGTATCCGGAAGCGGTCACCCGACTCCACTGGGAAGTCGTCGTGTTTCAGAAACGCAGTGCTGCTGTGATATCCTGTAACATGTTTCCTTAACTGGCCTCACCATAACACCTTTATCACTGTCACAACAGTAACTAATGTCAAACAAAGAGCGGAGCCAAGTGTACTAGTAATCTCGGTGTACCATCAAGGCCTCACTTACAAGTATAGAAGGCGTTTATCTAATGAATTTCGAGGAAAGGCGACTCACCACCGACGGAAGCGGACACACGTAATACTTGTTGCACAAGTTGTCGCTTTTTCTCTGTTACACACAACAGGTACATACCATATTATGCTCTCATTAGGCCGCCATATTTTCGTCTGGGACACACTGTAGAGGAAATAAATTAAGAACAGCTCCAGTCGTCCCATTCCAACTAACGTCTTCGGGATATATTCCATCCTTGTAAGCCAAATGCCCGCTGATATATTCCCAATTGGAAACCTCCTGCTAAGATTTCAAAATGATGCGGAGACTTGCTTTGAATTGTCAGAAATGTACAACTGTGAGCCTCGAAAAACACAGAAAACGTAAATATTATGCCTCGAAAATCAATGAGGCACAACCGGAATCAGTCATCTCATACAAATATCAGAATTTAACAGTTTATGGGGATATGAAATGTAATAATCACATAGGCTCAATGGTACCAAAACAGATAGCGGATTTTGTTTCATAGGCAGGACACTAGGAAAATGCAGTAACTTTACAGAGGTGATTGCTTACAAAACACGTTCCTAGAATGTTGCTCAAATTTACGGGACCCATAACAAATAGGACTAACAGGAGATTTTGAATGCATACAAATAAAGACAACACCAAAGGTCACAGGTTTGTTTGATTCATGAAAGAGCCTCGCAAAAATGACGCTAGAAGGTAGGCATCAGTTATCACGCGAAAGCTTGTTTACAGCGTATGCAGAACAAGCATTAAATGAAGATTCTAGGAAAATACTGCAGCACCCTATCTGTCACTGCCGTAGGGACAGCGGAGACAAGATTTGAGTGGTTAAGGGTCGTAGAGGGGTATTTAAACGGCCATTCTTCCCGCATTCGATATTCCAATGAAATGGCAAAGCACCCCGGGGCGAGGTCCAATGGCAACTACCCTCTGCCACACTCATCACGCTGGTTGTCATGGATTCAGCCGCAGATGTAAATGTAGATAGTCGTGACTGCCAGCTCCGATACTACTATGACAGTAGCGCATCATCGATTGTTTGAGCGCGATGGAACACGTGTGGCACGACGTAATGGATATTTATTTGTGGAAAGACATACATTAGGAGTTTTTGTATCCAAAGAACAGCTTTACATATCCAAAGGTTACTAAACAACTGTATATCAACACAGCGTAGTTCTCCAGCAGACTATAAAACAAATGACAGTAGTTATGGGCGAATATCAAGGTCTTTTATACAATGTCGGAGCTGTTCCACCTAGGTTATACGGCCTCCATAAGATCCACAAGGAAGGGGTTCCTCTTCGTCCGATTGTGAGAAACATTGATGCTCCGGCAATACCGTGTAGCAAAACAACTTGCTATTCTGTTGAGACCTACGAGGGGCGTTTGAAAAGTATGTGCAAAAATAAAAACTACTTACGTGTTTGTGTTAAACCTTTTTTATTTTTCGACATCGTCTCCTTGTAGACTTATACACTTCGTCCAACGCTGTTCTAATTTGTTGATTCCTTCCGAATAATAGGAAATGTCCAAGTCAGCAAAATAGCTATTAGTTGCTGCAATCACACCCCTATTTGAATAAAATCTTTGTCCGACCAGCCATTTCATCAAATTGCGGAACAAATAGTAGTCCAAGGGAGCCAAGTCTGGAGAATAGGGGTATGTGAAACGAGCTGGAATCCTATTTACGACCACAACTGCTGAGGTGTGTGCTGGTGCATTGTCGTGATAGAAAGGGACTTTTTTGCGGTCCAATCGCCGGCGTTTTTCTTGCAACTCGGTTTTCAAACGGTCCAATAACGATGAATAATATGCACCTGTAGTAGTTTTACCCTTTTCCGGATAGTCGATGAGGATTATTCCTTGCGAATACCAAAAGACATTCGCCATAACCTTTCCGGCCGAAGGAATGGTCTTCGCCTTTTTTGGTGCAGATTCTCCCTTGGTAACCCATTGTTTAGATTGTTCTTTGGTCTCAGGAGTATAGTTATGTATCCATGTTTCATCCACAGTGACGAAACGACGTTTAAAGTCCTGAGGATTCTTCCTGAACAGCTGCAAACCATCCTTGCAACACTTCACACGATACCATTTTTGGTCAAGCGTGAGCAATCACGGAACCTATCTTGCGGCTAGCTTTTTCATGTCCAAATGTTTAAGCAAAATATCATGTACCTGTTCATTCGAGATGCCCACAGCACTAGCAGTCTCATGCACCTTAACTCTTCACTCATTCATCACCATATCATGGATTTTATCAATGGTTCCTGGAGTCGTAATCTCCACAGGGTGTCCAGAAGGTTCAGCATCACTTGTGTTCATATAGCCACTCCTAAGATTTTGATACAACTTAGAAACTGTTTTTAATCGAAGATGCAGAGTCACCGTAATGTTTATCAAGCTTCTGTTTAGTCTCCTGGGGCGTTTTGCCTTTCATAAAGTAGTGTTTAGTCACCAAACGAAATTCTTTTTCGTCCATTTTGTGACATTCACTCGACTTCCTCGATTCACTCGAATGCCAAACACAAAGAAATAGACCAATATGGCTGAAACTTGGGGTGCGTTCTTTCCAAAGATGCTACTACCTAAACATGACCTCGATACGCGCCGGTGGTGCCATCTCTCGGACTTTGCACGGAGTTCTCAAACGCCCCTCGTACAGTAGTTTTATGTGAGCACCACATTAAGATCTCCGCGGATTTCTTACGTTGATTAGAAGGAATGCGGCTGAATGACTCTGATATTCTAGTGTGTTTTAAAGTATCTTTCCCTTCACTCATGTTCCTTTGTCTGAGTTGTTAATGGTTGATTATTGTTAGGTTTGGTGCTGAGCCTATTCCGAAATGTGTTGATTTCCACTTGCTTTTCATTCAATGAGTGTTACTACGAGCAGACAGATGGTGTTAAGATGTAAAGCTAGTTCTCAGCTATTATTCCTAGTTTGCTTCTGGGAGATTTCGAAGAACGTGCCTTGGAGTCAACGGCTTTGAAACTTGCGTGGTTTCTATTCAGATATGTAGACGATACATTTTTGTTGTTTGGCCTCATGGAAATAAGAATTTGCACGACTTTTTAGAACACCTGAATTTCACCCCCAAATATTGGTTTCACGATGGAAGTATAAAGTTATGGCTGTTTTCCCTTCCTTGATGTGTTGGGCAGAAGGAATGTGAACGGTACGGTGGAACATGCCATTTATAGCAAGTCTACTCACTCTTACTTGTATCTGTAGGCTGATGGTTGTCACAATCCGGCTCAACGAGAAAAGGTACTTCGTACCTTGTTCATTGGGCCTATGTCATCTCGGACCCTGAGAGTTTGTCAGCTGAGTAAGTCCATCTCGAAGTCATCTTTCGTAAAAATGGTTGTAGTGAAAAACAGATCAGACGTGCGTTCCGCTATCGATCAACTGTGCACTGGCTGAGTAGTGGTAATACCGAAGCGACACCAAAGTCTACGGCCTTTTTGCCTTACGCTAGGAGCATTTTGAAGTTGTATTTTGTGGAAATATAATGTGAAGTGTATTTTTCGACCACCATCTAGGATCAAGGTCCATTTAGGTTGCGTGAAGGATGATCTTGGTTTGTGTAAGCCGGGTGTCTGCCATGTTCTTTGCAGATGTGGCATGTCATGTATTGGTCGCAGGAGAGCTTCTGTGAAGTTTGGAAGGTAGGAGACGACGTAATGGCGGAATTAAAGCTGTGAGGACGGGGCGTGAGTCGTGCTTGGGTAGCTCAGTTGGTAGAGCACTTGCCCGCGAAAGCCAGAGGTTCCGAGTTCGAGTCTCGGTCCGCCACACACTTTTAATCTGCCAGGAAGTTTCAAAAACTTTGAAGTTTGCCGAGGACGCTGTAATTCTTTCAGAGACAGCAAAGGACTTGTAAGAGCTGTTGAACGAAATGGGAAATGTCTTGAAAGAAGGATGTGAGAGTAACACCAACAAAAGCAAGGTAAGGATAATGGAATGTAGTCAATTTAAATCAAATGATGCTGAGTGAATTAGATTAGGAAATGAGACACTTAAAGTAGTAGATGAGTTTTGCGACTTGGGCAGCAAATTAACTGACGATGGCCGAAGTAGAGAGGATGTGAAATGTAGACTGGTAATGGCAAGAAAAGCGTTTCTGATGAAGAGAAACTTCTTGATATCAAATATTGATTTAAGTGTTAGGAAGTCTTTTCTGAAAGTATTTGTATGGAAGTGAAACATGGACGATAAACAGTTTAGATAAGAGGAGAATAGAAGCTTTCGAAATTTGACGCTACGAAGGAATGTTGAAGATCAGGTGGGTCGATCACGTAATTAAGGAGGAGGTACTGAGTAGAACTGGCGAGACAAGGAATTTGTGGCACAACCTGACTAGAAGAAGGGATCGGTTGGTAGGACACGTTTTCATAGATCAAGGAATCACGAATTTACTATCGAAGAGAAGTGTGGGCAGTAAAAATAGCAGAGAGAGACCAAGAAATGATTGCAGGAAACAGATTCGGAAGGGTGTAATTTGCAGTAGTTATTTGAAGATGAAGAGGCTTACACAGTGAAGAGTAGCTTAGAGAGCTGCATCAAACCAGTCTTCGGACTGAAGACCACAACAGCAACAACCGAAACCAGATATGTACCGAAAAATGCAGGATATTCATAACTAAAATACCGGTATCGGTCTTACCAGACCAATTTTTCCCATCCCTGTTATGTAGCAGTAAGTCATATCGACCCAGTAACAATATGCATAGCTTCGCTAATTAGTACATCTCTCTTTTTCACGTAAGGACTATTAAGCTAGACAGACCCACAGTACACTGCCCCTGACTACAGCCAGTATGAGTGCCGATATTGGAGGAGTATCTCCTAACGAGCACAACTAGTACCACAGAGCTTATGATGAATGTTATTTCTAGTTTTGAGCTTAGTAGATGTTCGCGTCAAGTGTTCCTCTGGGCGGTGCTGAAGAGAACTGTCACATCGAGCCGAATATCTACAGTCCAGAAACAGACGTAGCCAGATAATCTCGAAGATCTCCTGGCTGAAATGAGTTTGTTATAAGATATAGACTCATATGGTTAGTGTCCATACCGGCCGATGACTCGTGTGCCAATGTGTTAAGATGATGCCGCAGCACGAAAATGAACTTTCACATGGCATAATTTGTAAATAAAATGATTACCAGCTCACTGGTACGCCTCTGCCTATCTAAACGCCACCAAATATGTCGGTGAGGTTCATAGTGATTTCGTCATGTTGGTACCACATAAGCTCGCCTTGAGTCAACATCGGCGCCACCTAACGGAACGGTCAACAACTCCTTTGAACTAATGACAAAGATGGACTGAGGGGCAAACTGTATAGTCCAAAGGGATTCTCGCCAACAGTGCCGACCTACCAGATAAGATGCAGCGTCACTTGTTGAAGTATTCATATTTGTTTAGGTCGCTCCGAATGTTGTTATTCGGTCAGCTGATAATACCATCGCGCGCCAATACAGCTTCCTGTGTACCCAGAATGTAGCGAGCAAAGCGAGTCTCGTTTACGCTTCGATGCACAATGCAGCAAGAGAAATTGGCTCTTGACTGGAAACCATCCGATTGGAAACTTGGCGCTATTTAGTACCGAAACAGGCAGAATTCTTGCAGAACCCTCAGCACACTTCGACGCCTTGCAGAAAACGAGCAAACGCTTGCACGTGTGCTAATTGATAGCGTATCGACGACGTGTTCCGACATTTCTAGCTGAAACCTGTCTGTTGTCGGTTTGCGTTGCACACTTATGTCATTTTTTCCTCGCTGTGGGTTTTGCGGTCTCCCGCAATCGTCTATTCAAATATGTGTGCATCCTGAAGCATCACTTGACGAATGGCATCTCTTTTTATGTAGAAATTATTTCAAAGTAATTTTTTTGCGTGAATGTGCGCTCGTTTATTAAAGAAATATTTCAAGCTGACAACGAAAAAGTAATAAAATGTAATAAAGTGTGTGTGAACTGTAATTTCAGATCAGTGATATCACGGAAATTGAAGGAACTGTGTTTCCATACGGAAAATAAATAAATAAATAAATAAAAATAAAAAACGAGGAGCGATTCTTCTCTCAGTACACTAAATTTTCCCCAATTTTCTTGTCTCCTTCGAACTGAGCAGACGTATTTTGTGCGTCTTTGTAGTAGATACAGGTCTGTTTTGTAATCAAGTTTGTTAAAAATTGTAATTAATCGTGTTAAAATGGGTTATATTCTTGTTATCGTTTATAAGTAATAGTTCTCGCCGCAATTATTAAGTTGTACATGAATTATGATTTTTGTAATATTTGTTTCAGAAAAACTAACTGGAACCGGGATCTCAGCAGACCGTGGCGAAGAGCCCCACGTGCAGGATGCAGTTCCCGTTCAACCGTTGATTTCATTCTCCTCTAAGCAGCGCGCATCCATGAGATTATTTGCCGATAATATAACAGTCACTTGCGATCATTCTGAGGAAGCGAAAATTAAGTCTGATCTGGTCATTGTCCCCAAACTGTGAATCGGCTGCTCTCGCTTCTTTCAGATACAGGCCCCACCAAAGTGACGTGGTGTTACATTGCTACGGCACATAAATGGTAAAAACTTCAGGAGCCAATTTTATTCTGAAATCATTGCATTTACTGTAGATACGTATGCGATATAGTAGGAAGAATGCGCACCATCATCAACAATCACCGTCGCTCCTTTGCTCAATGAGAAATTAAATTCATTTAACAAATAGAGTTTTTACAAATTTTGCTACTTTATTCAAATGCCGGAGCAAAACTCGTCAATCCGGTAACTAGCAAGGCGTGTCCGCAAATTTATGTTTGTATGGTTGTTGTGTTGCTCCGGCACAAGACACGATTTTTCGTCTAGGTGTGTCTCCTTATGTTGCGAATCAAGAGTGCACTGCCACGCATGAAGGCCTTACGAAAAGACAGACACGTGCGCACAACTCTCCTATCAAATAGTTCAAATGTGTGTGAATTCTTAAGGGACCAAACTGCTGAGGTCATCGGTCACTAGTCTTACACACTACTTAAACTAACTAATGCTAAGAACAACACACGCACCCATGCCCGAGGGAGGATTCGAACCTCCGGCGGGAGGGGTCGCGCAGTCCGTTACATGGCGCCCTAAACCGCGCGGTCACTCCGAGCAGCTCATCAAATAGTACGCTGTCTTTCTCTATGAAGAAGGATAATAATCAACAACTGTTCGCAAGTCTCATGTGGTAAATACATTGCGTCAGTCATACGTTATACACCTCAAGGAGAGTGATCTCTGGGATGTGGAAAGCAGTCAAAGATGTACATGTAACTGGAGTGTAATTTTGCGAAATGACAATGAAATAACTGTACTACATTGATAATTCTAAATATTAATTAATTTTAATCATTAAATTCTAGAGTTTCTATGATGATACTCTATAGTGGAATGGAAAAAGTTGACCAGCACTCCATTACATTGTCGCCATGGCACTTAATGTGATCTGGTAGGTTTCTGAATACATATGTAGCCATATACTTCACTCTTCCTGTACTACTTTTAACACACCGAAGACTTAATGGTGGATGTTTTTGGTCCAGATATTCCTGCACTCCTATTTTTCCCTCTCGGTTCTTGTATACAGGGTGTTACAAAAAGGTACGGCCAAACTTTCAGAAAACATTCCTCACACACAAATAAAGAAAAGATGTTATGTGGACATGTGTCCGGAAACGCTTAATTTCTATGTTAGAGCTCATTTTAGTTTCGTCAGTACGTACTGATCAAATTGTAAATTTTCACAATCAACGTGTGTGGGCTGACGAGAATCCGCATGCAATTGTGCAATCACGTCATCAACACAGATTTTCTGTGAACGTTTGAGCAGGCATTGTTGGTGATGTCTAGATTGGGCCCCATGTTCTTCCACCTACGCTCAATGGAGCACGTTATCATGATTTCATACGGGATACTCTACCTGTGCTGCTAGAACATGTGCCTTTACAAGTACGACACAACATGTGGTTCATGCACAATGGAGCTCCTGCACATTTCAGTCGAAGTGTTCGTACGCTTCTGAACAACAGATTCGGTGACCGATGGATTGGTAGAGGCGGACCAATTCCATGGCCTCCACGCTCTCCTGACCTCAACCCTCTTGACTTTCATTTATGGGGGCATTTGAAAGCTCTTGTCTAGGCAACCCCGTTACCAAATGTAGAGACTCTTCGTGCTCGTATTGTGGACGGCTGTGATACAATACGCCATTCTCCAGGGCTGCATCAGCGCATCAGGGATTCCATGCGACGGAGGGTGGACGCATGTATCCTCGTTAACGGAGGACGTTTTGAACATTTCCTGTAACAAAGTGTTTGAAGTCACGCTGGTACTTTCTGTTGCTGCGTGTTTCCATTCCATGATTAATGTGATTTGAAGAGAAGCAATAAAATGAGCTCTAACATGGAAAGTAAGCGTTTCCGGACACATGTGCACATAACATATTTTCTTTCTTTGTGTGTGAGGAAAGTTTCCTGAAAGTTTGGCCGTACCTTTTTGTAGCACCCTGTATATTGTATATAACCCGTATTTCTCGAAAGTGCACAGCTATTTCCTGCAAGATTCGAAAATCTTACATCATTTTATATTATAGTAAGCTTTTCTAGTTCGGCAAATCCTATTCATTATGTAGTGCAATGTCAGAACTGCCTATCTGGTGTCATTACCTTTCGTCAAGCCAAAGTGGTCGTCATCTAGCAGATCCGCAATTTTCTTTTCCAGTCTTCTGTGTACTATTATTGTCAGCAGCTTGGCTGCATGATATATTAAGCTGACTGTCGGACGGCTCGCGCACTTAGCTGCCTTTGTTATTGTGGGGATCACATTTTTCCGAAAACCTGATGGTATGTCCCCATACTCATACACTACATTGGAGCACTAAATTACAAAAAGGAGACGCTTGACTACAATTAAATTTATTCCACAGATTAAGGAAATGACAATACACAAATGAAGTTCTGTACAGCATACGCACTCTGACAGAATTCAGCATGGTGTGATGCCTTAACGTGCTACAATCAGAGCCTCTAGACACCGTGGCATGGAGTCACAGAGGGAACGGATATCCTGCTGGGAAACACACAGCCATTCTATTTATAGACGTGTCCACATAGCACCGACAGCGTTTATAGGAGGACCAGAAAGAACAAGTTGCCGACCGACCGCACTCCAGAAATGTTCGGTGGGGGACATGTCAGGCAAACGTGCAGGCCAGGGAAGCAGCGGTGCCCGTCGTTCTTCGAAGAAGAACATGTTGCCGGGCGTTGTCTTCCTGAAATATGGTATGTGGTGCTGCCTACAGGAGGGGCAGTGCCTCGGGATCTAAAACCACGATCATGTAGGAGTTGCTTTCAGATTTCCCTCAATATGTAGGAGGCGAGATTGCATGGTATATGTCTTAACACTCTGCCGTCCGGCGTCACCACAGCGGTGTCGTGCGCGAAATAGCGGTCAACGGCCGGTGACACCACTATGTTGTCGTGTGCATGGTATCGCTCAGGGGCAGGCGACAGCACGGTTTCCAACTGATTCGGATGAATCAGACGAAAAAGACAGTACATAGTGGTCAGACTTTGATTTACCAAGGACCAATAACAAATTTGAAGGATCTCCGGGTCCAAACATATTTCCCAAAAATACACAGAGCGTCGAGGATATCGTCGAATTACATACTGGGAACGATCTGTTTGAATACATTAGCAGCGAAACCAACAAGTACTACAGACAAAAACGCAATAGAAGAAAACTAGATTTAAAAAATGCCAATTTGGCGATGTTACGGGCCGCGCACTTAGAAAATGGATTGGGCTTGCTATCCTTACCGGAAATGTGAAAAAAGCAAGGATTGACGATTATTGGTCAACGAATCCGTTGATAGATACACCGATATTTTGCGAAACGATGTCCCGCAACCGATTCAGACAAATAGCACCATTTTTACATTTTTCCGACAGCAACAATAAACCGGATAATTCCGACCGGCTTTTCAAAGTGCAATTCGTAATTGATTATTTTTCCGAAATGTTTAAATAAATGAATATTTGAAACAAACAAATTTTGTATTTCTTTATGTATATATATCTTAGAAATTTCATGAAAGTAGGGGAACAGGGTTGAGAACTTAAGAGAACTAACGGTGAGATTAGTAACACCTAATAATTTATAATCTCCCGATAATGTCAAGAATGGCCGGCGACAAGCCAAGTAATCCGAATTAGCGCTTCCGGCGCCAAGCGAAGCAATTTGTACGAGACGTGCGGACGGCAAAGTGTTAACACATGTCCCATAATCCTCTCCCTTGTACCAATTAGTGTATTAGATACACTGATGTGACAAGAGTCATCGGATACCTCCTCCTCTTGCGCGGAGTTGTGTAGCAGCTCGACATGGCATGGACTCAACAAGCCCCTGCAAAAGTAATGAGCCTTACTGCCTCTACAGCCGTCCATAACTGCAGAAGTGTTGCCGGAGCAGGATTACGTCTTATAACTTTTCGATCTGTGGCCAAATCATTCGCTCGAATTCTCCAGATGGTTCTTCAAACCAATCGCGAATAATTGTGGCCCCATGACATGGCGCACTGGCACTCATAAAAATTCCTTCTTTGTTTGGGAACATGAAGTCCATGAATGGCTGCAAATGGTCTTAAAGTAACCGAACATAACCATTTCCAGTCAGTGGTCAATTCAGTTCGACCAGAGGATGCAGTCCATTCCAGGCCAACACAGCCCGCACCATTATGGAGCCACCACCAGATTGCACAGTCTTGTTGACAACTTGGTTCCATGGCTTCGTTGGATCTCCGCCCACACTCGAACCCTACCATCAGCTGTTAAAAGTTGAAATCAGGACTCCTCTGACTAGGCCACGGTTTTCCAATAGCCTAGGGTCCAACCGATATGATCACGAGCTCAGGAGAGGCGCTGCAGGCGATGTCGTGGTGTTAACAAAGGCACTAGCATCGAGTGTCTGCTGTCATGGGCATTACCGCACTTTCCTAACGGATACGTTTGTTGTACGTCCCACATTGATTTCTGCGGTTGTTTCACGCAGTGTCGCTTGTCTGTTAGCACTGACAACTCTATGCAAAAGCCGGTGCTCTCGGTCGTTAAGTGAATGCCGTCGGCCACCGGGTTGTCTGTGGTAGAGGTAATGCGTCTTGACACTGAGGATGATTCAGATGGTTCAAATGGCTCTGAGCACTATGGGACCTAACATCTGAGATCATCGGCCGGCCGGGGTCGCCGAGCGGTTCTAGGCGCTACAGTCTGGAACCGCGCGACCGCTACGGTCGCAGGTTCGAATCCTGCCTCGGGCATGGATGTGTGTGATGTCCTTCGGTTAGTTAGGTTTAAGTAGTTCTAACAAGGGAACCTCCCCATCGCACCCCCTCAGATTTAGTTATAAGTTGGCACAGTGGATAGGCCTTGATAAACTGAACACAGATCAATTGAGAAAACAGGAAGAAGTTGTGTGGAACTGTGAAAAAATAAGCAAAACATACAAAGTGAGTATTCCATGGGCCACATAGGCAACAAATGTAAGCTCACGAGCGCCGTGGTCCCGTGGTAGCGTGAGCAGCTGCAGAACGAGAGGTCATTGGTTCAAGTCTTCCCTGGAGTGAAAATTTTACTTTATTTATTTTTGCATAGTTATTATCTGTCCGTTCGTTCATTGACGTCTCTGTTCACTGTAATAAGTTTAGTGTCTGTGTTTTGCGACCGCATCGCAAAACCGTGCGATTAGTAGACGAAAGGACGTGCCTCTCCAATGGGAACCGAAAACATTTGATCGCAAGGTCATAGGTCAACCGATTCCTCCACAAGAAAACACATCTGATATATTCTATACGACACTGGTGACGGCATGTGCACCACATGACAGGAATATGTTGTCGACCCACGTAAGTTGTACACTTGGCGATTCTTCTACCTTGCCCGATTTGGGTTTTCTTGTGGATGTGATAATCACTCCCAAAAAAGTGATGAAAACATAAGAGTTTGTCACATAAACTGAAAATAAAAAATAAAAAATCTTCACTCAATGGAAGATTTGAACCAAGGACCTTCCGTTCCGCAGCTGCTCACATGACCACGAGACCATGGCGCTCCTGGGATCCTATTGTCCTTGATGTTGCATATGTTCCCATGAACTACTCAGTTTGTATATTTTGCTTATTTTTTCACAGTTCCACACAACTTCTTCCTGTTTTCTCAATTGATCTGTGTTCAGTTTTTCAAGGCCTATCCACTGTGCCAACTTATAACTAAATCTGAGGGGGGTGCGATGGGGAGGTTCCCTTGTAAGTGCTAGGAGACTGATGACCTCAGAGCCATCTGAGGTCATCAGTCCCCTAAACTTAGAACTACTGGTACTTAAACCTAAGTAACCTAAGGACATCACACACGTCCATGCCCGAGGCAGGATTCGAACCTCCCAGCGGATCCGGACTGAAGCGCCTACAATAGCTCGGCCACAACGGCCGGCGACACTGAGGATCTCAGAGTATTGAATTCCCTAACGATTTCCAAAATGGAATGTGCTATCCGTCTAGCTCCAACTGTTACTCCGTGTTCAATGTCTGTTAGCTCCCGTCATGCGGTCATAGTCATGTCGGAAAGCTCTTCACATGAATCACTAGAGTACAAATGACAACTCTGCCAATACACTGCCCTTTAATAACTTGTGTACGCGATACTACCGCCACCTCTGTACGTGCATATCGCTTTTCCATGACCTTTTTTTTTTTTGTCACTTCAGTATACGAGGTGCATTCAAGTTCTGAGGCCTCCGATTTTTTTACTCCGGACTGGAAAGAGATAGAAACATGTGCATTGTTTTAAAATGAGGCCGCATTCATTGTCAATACGTCCCACAGATGGCAGCACCGTACGGCAGATGGAATTTTACCGCCAGCGGCGAGAATGAGAACTGTTTTAAATACTTAAAATGGCGACGATTTCCTTACTTGAACAGTGTGCAATCGTTTTCGTTTTCTGAATTTGCGTGGTGTGAAACCAATTGAAATTCATCGACAGTTGAAGGAGACATGTGGTGATGGAGTTATGGATGTGTCGAAAGTGCGTTCGTGGGTGCGACAGTTTAATGAAGGCAGAACATTGTGTGACGACAAACCGAAACAACCTCGGGCTCGCACAAGCCGGTCTGACGACATGATCGAGAAAGTGGAGAGAATTGTTTTGGGGATCGCCAAATGACTGTTGAACAGATCGCCTCCAGAGTTGGCATTTCTGTGGATTCTGTAAACACAATCCTGCATGACGACCTGAAAATGTGAAAAGTGTCATCCAGGTGGGTGCCACGAATGCTGACAGACGACCACACGGCTGCCCGTGTGGCATGTTGCCAAGCAATGTTGATGCACAACGACAGCATGAATGGGACTTTCTTTTCGTCGGTTGTGACAATGGATGAGACGTGGATGCCAATTTTCAATCCAGAAACAAAGCGCCGGTCATTTCAATGGAAGCACAGAGATTCACCGCCACCAAAAAAATTTCGGGTAACCGCCAGTGCCGAAAAAATGATGGTGTCCATGTTCTGGGACAGCGAGGGCGTAATCCTTACCCATTGCGTTCCAAAGGGCACTACGATAACAGGTGCATGCTACGAAAATGTTTTGAAGAACAAATTCCTTCCTGCACTGTAACAAAAACGTCCGGGAAGGGCTGCGTGTGTGCTGTTTCACCAAGACAACGCACCCGCACATCGAGCTAACGTTACGCAACGGTTTCTTCGTGATAACAACTCTGAAGTGATTCCTCATGCTCCCTACTCACCTGACCTGGCTCCTAGTGACTTTTGGGTTTTTCCAACAATGAAAGACACTCTCCGCGGCCGCACATTCACCAACCATGCTGCTATTGCCTCAGCGATTTTCCAGTGGTCAAAACAGACTCCTAAAGAAGCCTTCGCCGCTGCCATGGAATCATGGCGTCAGCGTTATGGAAAATGTGTACGTCTGCAGGGCGATTACGTCCAGAAGTAACGCCAGTTTCATCGATTTCGGGTGAGTAGTTAATTAGAAAAAAAACCGGAGGCCTTAGAACTTGAATGCACCTCGTATATGCCGCTTCTCCGAGTCTGCGGAGCATATCCTCGTTCCTAATTTGATCAGTTCCTGTTGGGATTTGGCGGCAAGAAAGAGTACTACAGTGTGCTGTACCTCAAAATAGTTCGCTCCGCCTTAAAATAAGGAACGAAAAGGATAAGAAGAAGAAAAAAAAGGAAAGCCCATGATCCACACAGTTACCGATACAGACGAGACATTACACGTAATTTGAAAATGCAGTCTATTTTATGCTGATATCAAATGTAGTAGGGTAAACGTTTTGCTTTTACATCATGCTCTCTGTATCAGCGTAAGGTATCCGAATACGTTACTCTCTAAAGTACGTACCTTACATTAGGGTTCCTCCTGTTTATATATGATCTGAATGAACGAATAGTCCAGATTAATGCTTTTGTTGAAGTGCACATTATTATCCTACAGGAATCATGTTCTTAGTGATATCTTCTACATTCACTTTCCTCTTACTGATTCACTATTTTTCGCAGGTATGTCTATGCTAAATTACGGTGTGTCATGATTACTCAGTGCTTCCAGAAGGGCTTAAAGCAATGGTGTTTGATAAGATTCCTCTTATTCAGATGAGCCATATTCAAATCGAGGTCATGTACTTCTCCTCTGCTGGTTAGGCAGCAACGAATTGATCCCGACTGGCGATTAATTTCTAATCTAAAATTGTTATTTCATACTGAACCGCCAATGGCGTTGCAAGATGAAGTGCTGAATTTTGAAAATTAAATGGAGTGATAGGTTTAGAAACGAATATGTTCTCCGCGGACTCGCCGAAGAACGGAATATACTCTAAGAAGAAAAAAGCAGCACGAAGGAATTATAATAATGGGACGGAAATCGGTAGATGTACTTGTACAGGCAAACAATGATTACAGTTTCAGAAAAATTGGATAATTTATTCAAAAGAACGAGCTTCACAAATTGAGCAAGTCAATAACGTGTTTGTCCATCTCCGGCCCTTAAACAGGTAGCTATTCGGCTTGCCATTGATTGACGGAGTTGGATGTCCTTCTGAGGGATATTGTGACAAATTCTGTCCGGTTGGTGCGATAGATCGTTAAAATTCCGAGCTGGTTGGAGGCCCTGCCCATAACGTTAGAAACGTTCTCAGTCGGGGAAAGATCCAGAGATCTTGCTTGACAGGCGTCCGGCAGGTGTGGTGGAGCGGTTCTAGGAGCTTCAGTCTGGAACCGCTTGACCGCCACGGTCGAAGGTTCGAATCCTGCCTCGGGCATGGATGTGTGTGATGTTCTTAGGTTAGTTAGGTTTAAGTAGTTCTAAGTTCTAGGGGACTGATGACCTCAGATGTTAATGGCTCAGGGCCATTTGAACCATTTGCTTGACAAGCACGAAGACAAACAGTAGAAACTCTCGCCGTGTGGGGGCGGATATTATCTTGCTGAAATGTATGACCAGGACGGTTTGCCATGAAGGACAACAAAACGGGGGGTTAGAATATCGTCGACGTACTGCTGCGCTGTAAGGGTACCGCGGAAGACAACCAAATGGGTCCTGCTATGAAATGAAATGACATCCCAAATCATCACTCCTGGATGTTGTGTGGTTTGGCGGGCAACAGGCAGGTTGGTATCCCACCATTGTCCGAGGTGTCTCCAGTTGTCTTCGATGGTCATCGGAGCTCAGTTTGAAGCAGAAGTCTGCAGGGATTGCAGCACGTTGACATGCACCGACGACCAATCAGCAGCTGACAACCTGCTGGTGGAGCAATGGAACGCTCTGCCACTCTAACCCCTTACCGACCTTATGGCCGACGTGGGAACACTTTGCACAGGGTGCATTGCTGTCTGTGGTGATCACACAACTTACTGCGAACCAAGTCCCACCTGTAGCGGCCAGGGGACCGTCCTAAGTCGCCATGACTTCAGTGTAGTTACTGCCTTTGAATAAAAAATGGAAATGAGCGTTTGGAGTCATAGGCCGGGAGGCCTCTTACAAGGAAGGCCCGGGTTCTTTGGTGCAGGTCTTATTACATTCGACGCCACATTGGCGACCTGCGCGCCGGATGGGAATGAAATGATGATGAAGACAACACGACACCCAGCGGAGAAAATCCCCGACCCAGTCGGGAGTCGAACCCGCGTTCGTAGGACGGCAATCCGTCACGCCGACCACTCAGCTATTGGGGCGGCGGACTGTCTTTGAATAAAAATGTTATTTCACTGCCGCGCGGAGTGGCCGCGGGGTTTGAGGTGGCATGTCACGGAATGCGCGACCCTTCCCACCGGAGGTTCGAGTCCTCGCTTGGGCGTGGGTGTGTGTTCTTCTTAGCATAAGTTAGTTTAAGTAGTGTATAAGTCTAGGGACCCATGACCTCAGCAGTTTGGTCCCTTGGGAATTCACACACATTTCTGTTATTTCCTTTCGTATCATTAAGTATTACCTTAATTACCTTCTGTGCGTATGTATCTTTTCGTATCGCCTTCGTGCGTGGCACGTTGATTCACAGCGTAAGGGGACACATTTACGCCGAAAAATCGTGTGAGTGCGCGGGAAATGATTAAACAGCAACACAACACCTATTCAGGGCGGTCCATTCATTGTGACCGGGCCAAATATCTCACGAAATAAGTGTCAAACGAAAAAACTACAAAGAAAGAAACTTGTCTAGCTTGAAGGGGGAAACCAGATGGCGGTATGGTTGGACCACTAGATGGCGCTGCCATAGGTCAAACGGGTATCAACTGCGTTTTTTTAATAGGAGCCCCCATTTTTATTACATATTCGTGTAGTACGGAAAAAAATATGAATGTTTTAGTTGGACCACTTTTTTCGCTTTGTGATAGATGGCGCTGTAATAGTCACAAACGTATAAGTACGTGGTACCACGTAACATTCCGCCAGTGCGGACGGTATTTGCTTCGTGTTAAAATGAACCGTTTACCAATTGCGGAAGAGGTCGATATCGTGTTGATGTATAGCTATTCTGATCAAAATGCCGAACGGGCGTGTGTTACGTATGCTGTTCGGTATGCAGGACATCACCCAAGTGTCCTGACCGTTCGCCGGATAGTTACGTTATTTAAGGAAACAGGAAGTGTTCAGCCACATGTGAAACGTCAACCATAGCGCCATCTGGTTTCCCCCTTCAAGCTAGACGAGTTTCGTTCTTTGTAGTTTTTTCGTTTGATGCTTAATTAGGGAGATATTTGGCCCGGTCATTATCAATGGACCACCTGTACAAACAGACATTTCCAAACATGGCAAGCTGGTCATCAGATGCACACATCCCTGAATACACGTTATCCGGGGACCGTAAAAACCACCGCGAGGGAAAAAAGGCAGCAGCGTGCAAAGTAAACCGAGAACAGAATGGGTTGAGGTAGAAGTGTTGGAATACGCCGTCGATACGCTGTAAAGTAGTACACGTGAAAGCGTTCGTACAAGTTCTGCAAGGTGTCGAAGTGTGTCAAGGGTTCGGCAAGAAACGGTGCCAAGTTTACAATCGGCTGGCTTCCAACCAAGAGTAAATTTCGCGCACTGCCTTATGCGCCGAGCCGTACACGAACCTCGCGTGGCTCGCTGCATTCTGATTACAGACGAAGCTGTTTCTGCGATCCATGTGAAACTTCCCCTTTGGAAAATTATTTATTACTGTGCTGGTAAACCTCTTACATTATTTGTTTTACACACACTTTTTTTTGTGTGGAGCGCAACGCAATCTGACTTTAAATAATCCTTACAAAAGAATGGCCCTGACTAACAATAACCTACACCTTTCATGAATCACTTACCTCACAAAAATCTTCGTTACTCAAACTACTGCAATACAGCGAGGACCAATACTGCCAGCTAAATGAAAGATTCTAACTACTGAAGGCACTAAATACTGATAATCATTGGTAGCATATGAAAGATTTTGATAGAGAACAAACAATGTATTTACCTAAATAGTGTTCAAAAGGCATATTATATATATCATTTCATAACATCCAGTCTTACAAATTTTCTTTTTCTGACTGACACACGTCCAGATCGTCCGTTCTCAAAATTCTGACATCTCTCTCCCCACATCCACCACTGCTGGCGGCTCACCTCCAACTGCGCAACGCTACGCGCTGTTCACATCCAACTGCCCAACACTACAATAGCGAATGTTCCGACAATGAGTCCAACCAGCCACAGACTGCACAGCACAGCCAGTGATTTTCATACAGAGCGCTACGTGGCGCTACCAACATAAAAACCTAAACAGCCTACTTACACATGCTGTTATCAGCTGACACAACATTCAAGTCCGGAGCGACCTAAACAAGCATGAATAGCTGAACGAGTGACGCTTGCTGTTATCGTATAGGCCGGCAATGGCGGCGAGGATCTGGACTGTACAATTTGCCGCTCCGCTTGAATGTCCGTCTTTATCAATATGTGCTGGCCGTTCCATTTGATGATGCCGATGTTGACACACAGCAGCTTACGGAGTGCTAACATGACAGACTCGCTGCGCAAACGAGTCTGATAGTTCTCCAGCTCCTCAGCGACAGATGTGGGAACGGTTGGACCGCCCGAGACTGACCACTGAGATGGTCTCATCTGTTTCTCCATAAATTATGCCACCTGACCGTTCGTTTTTTTGCTGTGGGATCATCTTAACACATTGGCACACGAGATGCCGATTGGCACGTCCACTGAGCTTCGAATTACTGATGCCTCCATCAACAGCAAGTTTTGTGTCTGGAGGGCCTGAAATCGAAGCACTTGAGTCCGTGTCGTATGACAAATTCATTTCGGCCAGGAGATCTTTGGGATGATCTGGCTTCCTCTGTAGCACGGCTGGAGATATTTTCCTCGAAGTGAGTGTTTTTTAACATCACGATTGGAGCACTTGACGCGAGCACCTGCTAAGCTTAAAAGCACAAATAACGTTCTTCATAAGCTCTGTAGCACTGTGCATCTGTTTACCTTAACAGCCCATATGTGAAAACTATAATTGCACTACTTAACGAATCCATGTGCGTCGTTATTGGTCCAAAACTATCTCCTACACATACACACTTTTGATCCACGTCCCGCCTCCTGATACAGTGCAATACTTCGTGTCTGTCGGAAGATTATTGATAACCTCGACCTTCCGTTATTGAATGACATTCCAGTGTTGAATGATGTATTCTTTGTGAAATGAAAAAGATTTGTGATCAAGACATCCCAGGACATCACCCGACCAGAGAAAAATTCTAGTAACAAATTCATTGCTGCAGTCGATGTCTGACAGGTTGGGCCATCTTGCTAAAAACAGCATTCGCAAGATGTAGATCAGAAAACTCTCTTAACATACTCCTGTAGCTTTCGCCGTACACTGTTCATACAGGGTGTTTCAAAAATGACCGGTATATTTGAAACGGCAATAAAAACTAAACGAGCAGCGATAGAAATACACCGTTTGTTGCAATATGCTTGGGACAACAGTACATTTTCAGGCGGAAAACTTTCGAAATTACAGTAGTTACAATTTTCAACAACAGATGGCGCTGCGGTCTGGGAAACTCTATAGTACGATATTTTCCACATATCCTCCATGCGTAGCAATAATATGGCGTAGTCTCTGAATGAAATTACCCGAAACCTTTGAGAACGTGTCTGGCGGAATGGCTTCACATGCAGATGAGATGTACTGCTTCAGCTGTTCAATTGTTTCTGGATTCTGGCGGTACACCTGGTCTTTCAAGTGTCCCCACAGAAAGAAGTCACAGGGGTTCATGTCTGGCGAATAGGGAGGCCAATCCACGCCGCCTCCTGTATGTTTCGGATAGCCCAAAGCAATCACACGATTATCGAAATATTCATTCAGGACGTCGGCCGTGCGATGTGGCCGGGCACCATCTTGCATAAACCACGAGGTGTTCGCAGTGTCGTCTAAGGCAGTTTGTACCGCCACAAATTCACGAAGAATGTCCAGATAGCGTGATGCAGTAATCGTTTCGGATCTGAAAAATGGGCCAATGATTCCTTTGGAAGAAATGGCGGCCCAGACCAGTACTTTTTGAGGATGCAGGGACGATGGGACTGCAACATGGGGCTTTTCGGTTCCCCATATGCGCCAGTTCTGTTTATTGACGAAGCCGTCCAGGTAAAAATAAGCTTCGTCAGTAAACCAAATGCTGCCCACATGCATATCGCCGTCATCAACCCTGTGCACTATATCGTTAGCGAATGTCTCTCGTGCAGCAATGGTAGCGGCGCTGAGGGGTTGCCGCGTTTGAATTTTGTATGGATAGAGGTGTAAACTCTGGCGCATGAGACGATACGTGGACGTTGGCGTCATTTGGACCGCAGCTGCAACACGGCGAACGGAAACCCGAGGCCGCTGTCGGATCACCTGCTGCACTAGCTGCGCGTTGCCCTCTGTGGTTGCCGTACACTGTCACCCTACCTTTTCAGCACGTTCATCCGTCACGTTCCCAGTCCGTTGAAATTTTTCAAACAGATCCTTTATTGTATCGCTTTTCGGTCCTTTGGTTACATTAAACCTCCGTTGAAAACTTCGTCTTGTTGCAACAACACTGTGTTCTAGGCGGTGGAATTCCAACACCAGAAAAATCCTCTGTTCTAAGGAATAAACCATGTTGTCTACAGCACACTTGCACGTTGTGGACAGCACACGCTTACAGCAGAAAGACGACGTACAGAATGGCGCACCCACAGACTGCGTTGTCTTCTATATCTTTCACATCACTTGCAGCGCCATCTGTTGTTGAAAATTGTAGCTACTGTAATTTCGAAAGTTTGTCCGCCTGAAAATGTACTGTTGTCCCAAGCATATTGCAACAAACGGTGTATTTCTATCGCTGCTCGTTTAGTTTTTATTGCCGTTTCAAATATACCGGTCATTTTTGAAACACCCTGTACGTTTCCGGTGTCATCTTCGAAGGAGTATGGTCCAATGTTATTACGCCCTCAGCCCAAATGCCACACAACACAGTTACTCGTTGTGGATGTAATAACTTCTCCATAATTACTCGAAAGTTTCCTGAGCCAAAATTTTGCAGTTTTGTTTGTTTTCAGAGACATTCAACAGAAAGCAGTGAGCATATGGAATAAATTCACAGATATGTGGGTGGCTCTAAGACTTCTTATATAACAGAACTTAGTATGTGTCGTTCTCGACGGCGAGTGTTCTTCAGACACAAGGGTATTGCCAGGAGTGCCCCAGGGAAGCGTGGTAGGACCGCTGTTGTTTTCTGTATACATAAATGATTTGGCGGACAGGGTGGACAGCAATCTGCGGTTGTTTGCTGATGATGCCGTGGTGTGCGGTAAGGTGTCGAAGTTGAGTGACTGTAGGAAGATACAAGACGACTTAGACAAAATTTGCAGTTGATGTGATGAATGGTAGCTAGCCCTAAATGCGGAAAAATGTAAGGTAATACGTGTGAGTAGGACGATCAAAACTATAATGTTCGTATGCAGTATTGCAAGTGTACTGCTTGACACAGTCAAGTCGTTTAAA
This sequence comes from Schistocerca americana, assembly GCF_021461395.2. Lineage (NCBI taxonomy): Eukaryota > Metazoa > Arthropoda > Insecta > Orthoptera > Acrididae > Schistocerca > Schistocerca americana. Next base: position 177,842,165 of record NC_060120.1, read on the forward strand.
TATTTGGGCATAACGTTGCGAAGTGATACGAGGTGGAACGAGCATTCTCTCAACGTTGAAAAGTTTTTCTCCAAAGGAAAGTAAGCTGGACAAATCCAGCAACACAGACGTTTTTACTGATCCGCTAATTTCACTTAAAGACCAGCAAATTCAAGCACTGAAGAAAGAATTGGTTAGTTTGAAGATTAAAAATGTTCGACTGGAACAAAGAATTAAGTCCATGAAAGAAGTTATAAAGCAAGCTAAATCTATAAAACGTAATGTGTCTCGCAATAAGAAGCACTAATGTGTATGCTCGGAAAGACAAATGGTCGACTTCGGTTTGTTGGCAGAACTTTAGGAAAGAGTGGTTCACCTGTAAAGGAAGCTGGTGCGACCTGTTCTTTAGTGCTACTCGAGTGTTTGGGATCCGTACCAGGTCGGATTGAAGGAAGACATCGAAACAGTTCAAAGGCGGGCTGCTAGACTTGTTACCTGTAGGTTCCAACAACACGTAAGTGTTACGGAGATGCTTCGAGAATTCAAATGGGAATCCCTGGAGGGAAGACGACGTTCTTTTCGAGAAAAACTATTGAGAAAATTTAGAGAACCTCCATTTGAAGGTGGCTGCCGAACGATTCTACTGCCGCCAACATACATTGCGCGTAAGGAACCTCATAAATTGGTAAGAGATGGAACTGAATCCCCATGGTACACAAAACAGGTCTGAACGCTGTTGCAGAGGCAACGGAAAAAGCATGCGAAGTTCAGATAAACGCGAAATCCCGAAGACTGGCTAAAATTTACAGACGCGCGAAATTTGGCACGGACTTCAGTGCGAGATGCCTTTAATAGGTTCCACAACGAAACATTGTCTCGAAATCTGGTAGAAAATCCGAAGACATTCTGGCTGTATGTAAAGTGTAGTGTTGGCAGAAGCGCCAACACTGGGTTGCTAGAGGAGGCCGAAATGCACGCGTTTAATTACACGCTGACTGGCGTGAGGTCTGGAACAGGACAATATCTTGAGAATTGCAAATAAAGTACGTAGTTGATGTAATACTTAACTTTAATCCACAATTGTAGAACATCTCTCTTGATGATACATGCTTCACATAATAAATATCAATTGAATACGGCGCCTTGCTAGGTCGTAGCAAATGTAGCTGAAGGCTATGCTAACTATCGTCTCGGCAAATGAGAGCGTATTTGTCAGTGAACCATTGCTATGAACGTCGGCTGTACAACTGGGGCGAGTGCCAGGACGTCTCTCTAGACCTGCCGTGTGGTGGCGCTCGGTCTGCAATTACTGACATTGGCGACACGCGGGTCCGGCGTATATTAATGGACCGCGGCCGATTTAAAGGCTACCACCTAGCAAGTGTGGTGTCTGGCGGTGACACCACATAAAGTACACAAGCGGCAAGACGCAGTCAATACCTTCACTGCGCAGTGCCGATGGTACTGTTACCGACGACTGTGCCGCTAAAGCGCAGTTACTGGACGCAGTTTTCCGAAATTCCTTCACCAGGGAAGACGAATGGAATATTCCAGAATTTGAAACAAGAACAGCTGCTAGCATGAGTTTCTTAGAAGTAGATACCTTAGGGGTTGCGAAGCAACTCAAATCGCTTGATACGGGCAAGTCTTCAGGGCCAGATTGTATACCGATTAGGTTCCTTTCAGATTACGCTGATACAATAGGTCCCTACTTAGCACTCGCATTCGGGAGGGCGACGGTTCAATCCCGCGTCCGGCCATCCTGATTTAGGTTTTCCGTGATTTCCCTAAATCACTCCAGGCAAATGCCGGGATGGTTCCTCTGAAAGGGCACGGCCGACTTCCTTCACCATCCTTCCCTAATCCGATGAGACCGATGACCACGCTGTCTGGTCTCCTTCCCCAAACCAACCAACCAACCAACCAACCTACTTAGCAATCATACAGTATACAACCGCTCGCTCACCGATAGATCTGTACCTACAGATTGGAAAATTGTGCACGTCGCACCAGTGTTTAAGAAGGGTAGTAGGAGTAATCCATCGAACTACAGACCTATATCATTGACGTCGGTTTGCAGTAGGGTTTTGGAGCATATACTGTATTCAAACATTATGAATCACCTCGAAGGGAACGATCTATTGATACGTAATCAGCATGGTTTCAGAAAACGTCGTTCTTGTGCAACGCAGCTAGCTCTTTATTCGCACGAAGTAATGGCCGCTATCGACAGGGGATCTCAAGTTGATTCCGTATTTCTAGATTTCCGGAAAGCTTTTGACACCGTTCCTCACAAGCAACTTCTAATCGAGCTGCGGGCCTACGGGGTATCGTCTCAGTTGTGCGACTGGATTCGTGATTTCCTGTCAGGAAGGTCGCAGTTCGTAGTAATAGACGGCAAATCATCGAGTAAAACTGAAGTGATATCAGGTGTTCCCTAGGGAAGGGTCCTGCGACCTCTGCTGTTCCTGATCTATATAAATCATCTGGGTGACAATCTGAGCAGTTCTCTTAGGTTGTTCGCAGATGATGCTGTAATTTACTGTCTAGTAAGGTCAACCGAAGACCAGTATCAGTTGCAAAGCGATTTAGAAAAGATTGCTGTATGGTGTGGCAGGTGGCAGTTGACGCTAAATAACGAAAAGTGTGAGGTGATCCACATGAGTTCCAAAAGAAATCCGTTGGAATTCGATTACTCGATAAATAGTACAATTCTTAAGGCTGTCAATTCAACGAAGAACCTGGGTGTTAAATTTACGAACAACTTCAACTGGAAAGACCACATAGATAATATTGTGGGGAAGGCGAGCCAAATGTTGCCTTTCATTGGCAAGACACTTAGAAGATGCAACAAGTCCACTAAAGAGACAGCTTACACTACACTCGTTCGTCCTCTGTTACAATATAGCTGCGCGGTGTGGGATCCTTACCAGGTGGGATTGACGGAGGACATCGAAAGGGTGCAAAAAAGGGCAGCTCGTTTTGTATTATCACGTAATAGGGGAGAGAGTGTGGCAGATATGATATGCGAGTTGGGATGGAAGTCATTAAAGCAAAGACGTTTTTCGTCGCGGCGAGTCTATTTACGAAATTTCAGTCACCAACTTTCTCTTCCGAATGCGAAAATATTTTGTTGAGCCCAACCTACATAGGTAGGAATGATCATCAAAATAAAATAAGAGAAATCAGAGCTCGAACAGAAAGGTTTAGGTGTTCGTTTTTCCCGCGCGCTGTTCGGGAGTGGAATGGTAGAGAGATAGTGTGATTGTGGTTCGATGAACCCTCTGCCAAGCACTTAAATGCGAATTGCAGAGTAATCATGTAGGTGTAAATGTAGAATATACGATACGAGAAATCAGGGCTCATACTGGGGCATACAGACAGTCGTTTTTCCCTGGCTCTATTTGCGAGTGGAACAGGAAAGGAAATTACAAGTAGTGGTACAGGGTGTGCTCCGCCATGCACCATTCGGTAGCTTGTGGAGTATCTATGGAGGTGTAAATGTAGATGTAGATGTTGAAAGCGCGTCTCATCGGTGAGCTTTATTTGCTTGATGAAACTCTTTTCCGCTCTTTGTTTCGTAAGCACTCAATAGGCGCTCTTCCTGATGGTTTGGCTTCACTTCTTACCCCGGTTGGATTTTACACGCCCAAAGGTGCAGAACTTATGTCACAATTCGTTGCATGCTGGTTCTGGGGATATTCAATTCTTGCGAACGTCGGCGAATAGGTTTACCGTACTTACAGCAACACTATCACTCACTTTGCCTATTGAATCTCAGAGGCGTCGCAGGGCGGGCATACATACAGCGCCTCACGCCTGAAAATCATGTTGTTTAGAAGCCGATTCGGAAAAGAATCAGTCAAGCAGTGAGAAATGTAAAACTTACGCATGCCCATACGTTAATCGACAACAGAAAAAACCCTGCGTGGTCTTGGTATAGGCAAAATAAAACCTGCAACTGATCCCATTCTCCCAGCCAATGAACCGTTACTTCACGTTACCCACAACTACAACTGAAACACAAACGAAACAGAGTGTCGTACATTACTTAATTCTATGTAAAGCATGTTACTTCCAACACCGTCAAAAAAGCCATGATGGTTATCAGATCAGCATCTAATGGACTCGATCGCATCACAGTCCCAACGATAAAGCTTACTATTGACCCACTGATGCCCACTATAACAGATATCTCCAGCCGCTCCGTAACCACAGAGGTGCCGCACGGTTTGCGGCGCCTTGGCACAGTTCATGCGGGTCCCTCACTGCCACCCCCCCCTCACCACCCTCTCCTTCCCCCTGTTGAGGTTCGAGTCCTCCCTCAGGTATGGGTGTGTGTTTTGTCCTTAGCGTAAGTTAGTTTAAGTTAGATTAAGTAGTGTTTTCCATGAAGTTTTCCTTGAGGCGTGGAAACAGTGACTAGTTAACCCATGACCCAAAAAGGACGCTGCCACAGCATCCTCTGATTACCTACCTATATGGACTCTTCCTGCACTGTTCAATGCCTTAGAATATACTGGATGTTTCAGAAGTCATGTCAATATTCACGAATAGGGTCGGCCGAAGTGGCCGTGCGGTTAAAGGCGCTGCAGTCTGGAACCGCAAGACCGCTACGGTCGCAGGTTCGAATCCTGCCTCGGGCATGGATGTTTGTGATGTCCTTAGGTTAGTTAGGTTTAACTAGTTCTAAGTTCTAGGGGACTAATGACCTCAGCAGTTGAGTCCCATAGTGCTCAGAGCCATTTGAACCATTTTTTCACGAATAGGACAGAAATGATCATTCGAAACAAAAAAGTTAAGTAAACATGGGCTCTAAAACGCAACCTGAAGAGCTATGAGCAATTCTTGATCTTCGATATTGTGGAGCAAATCCTTTCTACTACAAGCTCTATGCTTTCCATATTTTGGGAGTGTTAGTACGGACCAAAACAAGAAAAAATGGTCCAGTAAACATGTGCTCTAAAATGCATACCTTAAGAGGTATGAGCACTTGTTCATCTTTGCTACTTTGAAACACAACTCTTCTAATGAACAAGTGCTCATAACTTTTAAGGTATGCTTTTTAGAGCACGTGTTTACTGGACATTTTTTCCTTGTTTTGGTCCATACTAACACTTCCCAAAATACGGAAAAGCAAAGAGCGTGCAATAGAAGAGATTCGTTTCGCAGTATCAGAGATCAAGAATTGCTCATAACTCTTGAGGTATGCGTTTTAGAGCTTATATTTGCTTGACATTTTTGTTTCCTGTCAAATTCTGAAAATTGACCATCACTTCTGAAACACGCTGGATAGCCCATGACAAGCTAATAACGAACCTAACTACAAACAACCTGCTAGACTAGCACAACTTCAGCCTTAATATAGGTAATATATGAGCTGAAGCTTGCCGTGGATGCACATGAAGCGATTATCATATGCTTCTTGGACTTCAGCAAAGCCTTTGACACTGTCTATTATGACTTTTAGCAGCCTAAATATCTCGCCAAGTGTAGTACAATGGCTGCGCTCATGCCTGACATCTTGCCAGCAGTGTGTCATGTCCAGCACCATACTGTCACAATGGCGGTAAGTAGCATCAGGCGTCCCTAGGGTCCTGTACTCTTTTCATTGTACGTAAATGATGTGTCATCAGTTCTGTACAGCTGCAAATACCACATCTACGCTGATGCCCTCCAGTTGTGTCTAAGTGCAAAACCAATAAGCGTGAAGACAGCTAACGAGCACCTCAATACCGACCTGTGTGCATAATCAAAATGGGTGCAAGATATAGGGTTAAAGCTCAGTTCATCCTAAACCCAGGCGGTACTGGTTGGTCATTCTAGGCTCATTATCCCAAAATATCGGGAATCGCTACCATGTTTAACCCGAAATGGAACAAATATCAACTTCTCTCCTTCAGCAGAGAGTCTAGGAGTAATAACATATGAAAAATGAAAATCTAAATTGGACTGGGCACGCAACAGTAATTTGCAAGGAGGCATCAGCGTCTCTCCGTGCCCTCTTGACCGGAAAAAGAAACTTGTACAAACATTTATACCTCCAATTATTGTTTACAGCGATGTTATCCTGCATGGCGTTTCTGAGGAAAGCGCACGGCTCCTGGAATTCGTTATCACCCAATGCATGTTTTCGTCATATCTGTGATGTTACACCATTTCAAAACATTTCATCATCATACGCACAGCTATCCTGGCTGCGTGTCTACAAGCGCAGAGATTTCCACACCCTCGGTCCACTCTACTACCTTATCAATGAACACTCCCCCTCATATCTCTCTCTCCTCGACCTCAACGCTCTTGTCTGAACAATTCGGTATTAATAGCCGTTCTCGTCAGAGCAAGATCCTATCTGTCCTACTCCATCGTTCAGAAACCTTCCCCATCTCTGTGTCAGGAACCCGACTCTGGATAAAACTCCCTAGTTGACCAATCGACTAACACAACTACAGGGTGTTACAAAAAGGTAGGGCCAAACTTTCAGGAAACATTCGTCACACACAAAGAAAGAAAATATGTTACGTAGACATGTGTCCGGAAACGCTTACTTTCCATGTTAGAGCTCATTTTATTACTTCTCTTCAAATCACATTAATCATGGAATGGAAACACACAGCAGCAGAACGTACCAGCGTGACTTCAAACACTTTGCTACAGGAAATGTTCAAAATGTCCTCCGTTAGCGAGGATACATGCATCCACCCTCCGTCGCATGGAATCCCTGATGCGCTGATGCAGCCCTGGACAATGGCGTATTGTATCACAGCCGTCCACAATATGAGCACGAAGAATCTCTACATTTGGTACCGGGGTTGCCTCGACAAGAGCTTTCAAATGCCCCCATAAATGAAAGTCAAGAAGGATGAGGTCAGGAGAGCGTGGAGGCCATGGATTTGGTCCGCCTCTACCAATCCATCGGTCACGGAATCTGTTGTTGAGAAGCGTACGAACACTTCGACTGAAATGTGCAGGTGCTCCATCGTGCATGAACCACATGTTGTGTCGTACTTGTAAAGGCACATGTTCTAGCAGCACAGGTAGAGTATCCCGTATGAAATCATGATAACGTGCTCCATTGAGCGTAGGTGGAAGAACATGGGGCCCAAACAAGACATCACCAACAATGCCTGCCCAAACGTTCACAGAAAATCTGTGTTGATGACGTGATTGCACAAGTGCGTGCGGATTCTCGTCAGCCCACACATGTTGACTGTGAAAATTTACATCTGATCACGCTGGAATGAAGCCTCATCCGTAAAGAGAACATTTGCACTGAAATGAGAATTGACATATTGTTGGATGAACCATTCGCAGAAGTGTACCCGTGGAGGCCAATCAGCTGCTGATAGTGCCTGCACACGCTGTACATGGTACGGAAACAACTGGTTCTCCCGTAGCACTCTCCATACAGCGACGTGGTCAACGTTGCCTTGTACAGCAGCAATTTCTCTGACGCTGACATAAGGGTTATCGTCAACTGCACGAAGAATTGCCTCGTCCATTGCAGGTGTCCTCGTCGTTCTAGGTCTTCCCCAGTCGCGAGTCATAGGCTGGAATGTTTCGTGCTCCCTAAGACGCCGATCAATTGCTTCGAACGTCCTCCTTCGTTCTGGAAATCTGTCTCGATACGAACGTACCGCGCCACGGCTATTGCCCCGTGCTAATCCATACATCGTACGGGCATCTGCCAACTCCGCATTTGTAAACATTACACTGACTGCAAAACCACGTTCGTGATGAACACTAACCTGTTGATGCTACGTACTGATGTGCTTGATGCTAGTACTGTAGAGCAATGAGTCGCATGTCAACACAAGCACCGAAGTCAACATTACCTTCCTTCAATTGGGCCAACTGGCGGTGAATCGAAGAAGCACAGTACATACTGACGAAACTAAAATGAGCTCTAACATGGAAATTAAGCGTTTCCGAACACATGTCCACATAACATCTTATCTTTATTTGTGTGTGAGGAATGTTTCCTGAAAGTTTGGTCGTACCTTTTTGTAACACCCTGTATAAGGATTACCATTGCCCTACATGCGCTCGTTACACTCGTTACATCTTTTCAACCCTCTTTCCAGCCTGCTCTTACTCATTTCCCAGTATTCTTTTCTCAAAACTCGCTATACCAGAAAAAAATCTATTTTCTACACCTATCATTAGTGTTATTAATGTCAGAGTAATAACAATAATTATTTTTATTGTTGTTATTATTATAATCATCATCATTATTAGTGGCTGTAATAGTCCAAGTACTGCCAGATTTAACTTCATTAGTTGACAGTCATCATAATTTACTCACACTACCACTTCAGATACTCAAATCATTTTTATACTAGTTGTCATATTAAAACTGTATTTTTCTTAGGTCACTATGATGTAATAGATACTGCTCTGATGTAAGAGAGGGCCATCAGGTTAAACAAATAAATGCTTTTTTTCCGCAAAATGATTAGCACGAGGACGCCTCTAGGGCTCAATGTCCACAACCGAATCAATTTTCTCAAATTTAGTAATTAATCTCATCGTGGTTGACTTATTCAGTGCATTACGTCGATCAAACACCCCACATAGTTTACGAACAGTCACTGTACAACATAAAACATATTTACGAACTTATAGCATGCTGCAGGTGAAAAATATTTTTACAACTGGTCTTATAATTGAATTGAATGGTTCTGAACTGAGAAGTATCTTTTTTTTATTACTTTATGTTGACTAGTTTCGGACACCTGTGTCCATTTGCAAATCATCAGTATTGGAAGTGTGACATATACAGGCGTTAGTACATAAACAACATCTGGCCCTGCAGTGATTTTGTACATGGGCTATCGCCTGTATTTGTCACACTCAGCTGGCCGGAGTGGCCGAGCGGTTCTAGGCGCTACAGTCTGGAACCGCGCGACCGCTACGGTCGCTGGTTCGAATCCTGCCTCGGGCATGGATGTGTGTGATGTCCTTAGGTTAGTTAGGTTTAAGTAGTTCTAAGTTCTAGGGGACTGATGACCTCCGATGTTAAGTCCCATGGTGCTCAGTGCCATTTGAACCATTTTGAACCAAACAGTGCTTGGATGGCGTATACAGGTACAGCTGCCCATGCAGCTTCAACACGATACCACAGTTCATCAAGAGTAGTGACTGGCATATTGAGACGAGCCAGTTGCTCGACCACCATTGACCTGACGTTTTCAGTTGGTGAGAGATCTGGAGAATGTGCTGGCCAGGACGGCAGTCGCATTTGTAAACATTACACTGACTGCAAAACCACGTTCGTGATGAACACTAACCTATTGATGCTACGTACTGATGTGCTTGATGCTAGTACTGGAGAGCAATGAGTCGCATGTCAACACAAGCACCGAAGTCAACATTACCTTCCTTCAATTGGGCCAACTGGCGGTGAATCGAAGAAGTACAGTACATACTGACGAAACTAAAATAAGCTCTAACATGGAAATTAAGCGTTTCCGAACACATGTCCACATAACATCTTTTCTTTATTTGTGTGTGAGGAATGTTTCCTGAAAGTTTGGCCGTACCTTTTTGTAACACCCTGTATGCAGAAGATTTATTCACGTTTAAAGAGAGCTGCTGCTCATTGTACTAAATGGAAATTTTGTCCACGTCTGTCTGCAATTGTTTGCGATCGTCCAACTACGATACATTCATATACACAACAGCATCTTCAACGAGAAGCCTTATGCTGTTGCGTTGGTGCCTGAAAAACTGGTTATGTACTCAGGGTGTCCCAGGAGGAACATTCAATATTCGGGGATATGATAGGAACAATCGTTTGAAGCTAAAGACTTTATATGAACATATGAGCTATTCCGAATGGTTTCCGAGATAGAACACAATTAATGTACATTGTTATTTACTTTCGTATTATTCAGTACACTGACAGCTTTACACATTTCCGCTTGTACAACAGTTAGAAAATATTACAATATGCGGAACACATCAACCGAAATGCTTTTTCACATACCTGGATGACAACTTTGCTATACGGTCCCACGGGAGGGAAAAATGGTTTAAGTGGCTCTAAGCACTATGGACATCTCAGGTCATCAGTCCCCTAGAACTTAGAACTACTTAAACCTGACTAACCTAAGGACATCACACACATCCATGCCCGAGGCTGGATTCAAACCTGCGACCGTAGCAGCAGCACGGTTCTGGACTGAAGCGCCACAACCGCTTGGCCACAGCGGCAGGCGGGGATGGAAAAGCTCGATGTTTTCTTGGACCACTTAAACCCATACCACCGTAACATTAAATTCACCATGGAACTGGAGGAGGATGGACTTCTCCTATTCCTAGATGTACCAGTCAAGAGGAAGGCACATGGTACCTAGAGTGACAGTGTGTGCCGCAAACCCACTCACAACGGCTTGTACCTGCAAGCCAACAGTTGTCACCCCAGCACAGAAAAATGGTGTACCGGGCACGAACTCTGTCAGATCCAGACAATTTGGTGACGGAGACACACTACTGGCCATTAAAATTGCTACACCATGAAGATGACGTGCTACAGACGCGAAATTTAACCGACAGAAAGAAAATGCTATCATATGCAAATGATTAGCTTTTCAGAGCATTCACACAAGGTTGGCGCCGGTGGCGACACCTACAACGTGCTGACATGAGGAACGTTTCCAACCGATTTCTCATACACAAACAGCAGTTGACCGATGTTGCCTCGTGAAACGTTGTTGTGATACCAAGTGTAAGGAGGAGAAATGCGTATCATCACGTTTCCGACTTTGATAAAGGTCGGATTGTAGCGTATCGCGATTGCGGTTTATCGTATCGCGACATTGCTGTTCGTGTTGGTCGAGATCCAATGACTGTTAGCAGAATATGGAATCGATGGGTTCAGGAAGGTAACACGGAACGCCGTGCTGGATCCCAACGGCCTCGTATCACTAGCAGTCGAGATGACAGGCATCTTATCCGCATGGCTGTAACTGATCGTGCAGCCACGTCACGATCCCTGAGTCAACAGATGGGGACGTTTGCAAGACAACAACCATCCGCACGAACAGTTCGACGACATTTGCAGCAGTATGGACTATCAGTTCGGATACCATGGCTGCGGTTTCCCTTGACGCTGCATCACAGAGAGGAGCGCCTGCGATCGTGTACTCAACGACGAACCTGAGTGCACGAATGGCAAAACGTCATTTTTTTCGGATGAATCCAGGTTCTGTTTACAGTGTCATGGTGGTCGCCCCTGTGTTTGGCGACATCGCGGTGAACGCACATTGGAAGCGTGTATTCGTCATCGCCACACTGGCGTATCACCCGGCATGATGGTATGGAGTGCCATTGGTTACACGTCTCGGGCACTTCTTGTTCGTATTGACGGCACTTTGAACAGTGGACGTTACATTTCAGATGTGTTACGACCCGTGGCTCTACCCTTCATTCGATCCCTGCGAAACCCTACATTTCAGCAGGATAATGCACGACCGCATGTTGCCGGTCCTGTACGGTCCTTTCTGGATACAGAAAACGTTCGATTGCTGCCATGGCCAGCACATTCTCCAGATCTCACACCAATTGAGAACGTCTGGTCAATGGTGGCCGAGCAACTGGCTCGTCACAATACGCCAGTCACTACTCTTGATGAACTGTGGTTTCGTGTTGAATTTGCATGTTCAGCAGTACCTGTACACGCTATCCAAGCTCTGTTTGACTCAATGCCCAGGCTTATCAAGGCTGTTATTACGGCCAGAGGTGGTTTTTCTGGGTACTGATTTCTCAGGATTCATGGACCCAATTTTTGTGAAAATGTAATCACATGTCAGTTCTAGTAGAATGTATTTTTCCGATGAATACACGTTTATTATCCGCATTTCTTCTTGGTGTAGCAATTTTAATGGCCAGTAGTGTATAAATATGGAGTTAGAGAAAACAGCCCGGTACATGCAAAGATGGACGCAAGTGAAATGGTCACTAAGACAACAGACCCAATACCTGTGCATATTCCACCGAGTCTCGAGCGGCAGTTTGAACACCAGAGGCCTGAAAGTAGCACTGCAGTCGTTCCTGGTGGGCACGGACCTCGGAAGAACGCCTGACACGGTACGCCACGGTGACAGAACGTCGCAGATCACTGGATGGCTTAAATGACGACAATCTGAACATAAAACGTCTAGCACGACTTCGACATTATTCAGAACTCCATACAGCAAAACTGACAACAGATAATAACCACAAAACACGGGCACAGCTTTTGGAACAGCCGCTGCTAAAAGAAAACACTACAGTCGCTGCTATTGGTCGGCGGGTACCACGGACAGAGCATCTGACGCGGCGTGGACCGCAGACTGAGCGCCTAGCACAACATAGTCATAAATGTCGAACTCGTTCCGCGCTGGAATCAGTATCAGACGGCACCTGAAGATGACTGCCAGTCACGCAGTTGAAATGTCGTGAAAGAAAGACGCGAATAACCGGCAGAAACCCGATAGTTCAATATTACAACGCCTTACCAGGAGAGCCTGGCGCGACCGCTACGGTCGCAGGTTCGAATCCTGCCTCGGGCATGGATGTGTGTGATGTCCTTAGATTGGTTAGGTTTACGTAGTTCTAAGTTCTAGGGGACTGATGACCTCAGATGTTAAGTCACATAGTGCTCAGAGCCATTTGAACCATTTGGAGAGCCTGAGAATTACGTTACAACATGCGTTTTACGAAGTATCAATTGAAAAATACGCATTTTTAACACATTCATCATTGAGGATTATCATACACGTTCCACTATCCCACCGTCAACTTCAGTGCGTTTCTCCACTCGTGAGAGGACTTGTTGTGTTGTTTGTCTAAGGGCCTCTGCACGTTGCGTAACGAAGGAGGCGGCGCCCGTGATGCGATCAGGGAGTTCATTTCACGTATTCTCCTTTGGTTTGTACAACTCGGACTTCATCCAACCCAATAAACAAAAATCTAATGGCGTAAGGTCTGGAGACCTTGGTGGTCAGTTAGTTGCACTACAATGACTAAGCCAGCGATTAGGCCGGTATTACACTACCAAATTTCTTTGTCAAAGATTTGATCAAAGATGTGATCAAACATTTGTCAAATATATTTGACGTGGCGCTAAAAAGGGCATTACACTGACATCATATTTTTCGTCAAAGTTCAAGATGGCTGACAACAACAACTTGTTGTCAACAGCATTGCATGTGCCACAATTGTACTGGGTGCACATGCGGAAGAGAAGCGGGAGAAAAAGAGGAAACGTACCTGGGTGAAGCCGTGGGTTTTACGAAGACACGATAAAAGCATTCAACGTGAGCTTGTAGTGGAGGACGTCAGGTCGTACATCAATTACTTAAGAATGGATGAGCATACATTTCTGTATGTGCTCAGTGAAGTGTATCCTCATACCACAAAGCACAATACTCACTTAAGAACTGCTATATCCGCAGAAGACAGGCTCACTGTAACACTCCGATTTCTTGCTACAGGAGAGGGATAGGTTAGGTTAGGTTAGGTTAGGTCTCCAATCTTCTTAATCTATTTTTGTATTCAGGTGCCCCACGTTGTAAAGCGCCTCATCAGATTCATACATCTCTACTAATTTTGTAGTTGTCGGTACACACCAACTGTATTTACCAGCAATGTTTATAAACACACTACAGACGACAGAACGCTGCAGCGATGCTAGCGCTCCACGTGGTAATATATCACATTGCAGTGAACAGAAGACAAGCGACTTCTTTGATCAAATCTACAGCAATGCCCTAGATTTGATCAAATATTTGACGATATTTGACAAAGTTCCCTATGACACCATCAAATTTCTTTGACAAAGATATCGGACAAAGAAATTTGATAGTGTAATACTGGTCTTAGGGTAAGTGCGACAGGGATGCCCCACATGGAGAGGTCCCATAGTGCTGGAAGTACAATGCAGTTCATGTGACCAAAGGAGCGTCAACAAATGAATTTTCCTAAAAACAAGAAAAAAGCTGTAATTCTGTTTCATCATTTGCTCTTCTCAAATTACTGGACCTATTGGCACGTAACAGATCATGCCGCAGCAAACACTGATCGGAGAACGAAGTGGTAAATTCGTTTCCACTGCATTGTGTGGATTTTCCTGCGACCATCAATGATTATTACACGTGTTGTTGATTACATTCCGTGCGACCATGGAATCACCAGTGAACAGTATTCGTGGAAGCAAATGACAACTTTCATTCAAAAATCAAATGGTTCAAATGGCTCTGAGCATTATGGGACTTAATATCTGAGGTCATCAATCCCCTAGAACTTAGAACTACTTAAACCTAACTAACCTAAGGACATCACACACATCCATGCCCGAGGCAGGATTCGAATCTGCGACCGTAGCAGTCGCGCGATTCCAGACTGAAGTGCCTAGAAACGCTCGGCCACACGGCCGGCGACTTTCATTCAACCAGTGACAAAATTCATGGAGTGTGGCATTGCCGCCAGTGTGAAGACTGTGGACACGTTGTATGTGAAACGGACACAAGTTTATCGCAAGTGATGTTCGTCAAACAGCTGTTCGTGGGACAGTGATGCGAACAGAAAGTCGCCCTGTGCTGTTAGCAGGGCTACGCTACATCATTTCAACAATATATGCAGATGGTATTTGTTCTTTCGGACATGTCCGAAAGAACAGATACCATCCCCATGTATAGATCAGGCTAACCGGCCATGACCTTCTTCTTCTGTGCGCATTGCCCGAACTCTTACGGGACTTGGTCAGATTGTCTGCCGCGAGTAATGACTGTAGTGGGCAGGGGCGCTATGAATGTAGTGTGTGGACATTAAGCTGGGGATATGGGTCTTACGGGGAGCGTGAAAGGGATAAGTCCCTGCAATCGCACTATCTTCTGTGCCCTCGGTGGCTCAGATGGATAGAGCGTCTGCTATGTAAGCAGGAGATCCCGAGTTCGACTCTTGGTCGGGGCACACATTTTCAATTCTCCGCGTTGCTGTATATCAACGCCTGTCGACAGCGTAGGGTCTTGATTTAAATATCATTTCATTTCAACAACGTGCTGCTGTTCCTGCACAGATTTTTGAACTACACGTTCAGAAGAAAAATGGGAACTTGGAAGAATGCCTGTTTAATAGAGCGTGCTGAAAACTTTGCTAAACACTCTACGATCAGGAATTCGACGTATCGGAAAGCGTCGGTTTTTCCGACAGCGACAGGAGCACTTCTATCGCAGAAGCCGTAGACATGCACCATATGTGCATATTCTTCGTTAGTGTAGATGTGTGTCATTTAAGCTAGAGCGTGTACAAACACAGTTAACTGATGATTTCAGTGAGGCATCCTCAATACCTCGCACGCATCTCACTCACAAATCACCACGGACAGCTACGCGTTCAACGGGCTAGTTTAATCGCAGAAAGACATCCCGAACAAAGACATTGAAAGCAACGAAATAGGACGGGCTAGAGTAAAACGTCAAACAGGTTAAACAAGGTTCTGAGAAAAACAGACGTTTCTGAAAATGAGGTTTGTAGACAAACCTCCCGTCACATAGGTCTGAAATGCTTCTTTAACCAAGTCTCAACATCCTATACTTCTCACAAAAAAATAATGTTCCCACTTTATGTTATGAAATATTAATTAACATATCAGATTACATTTGTTGTTTATTTTAATTCACAAAATTTCCATTTGTAGGCTAACGACAATAATGTCTTCTGACAGATTTAAAGTGTGTAATTAATGTGAAAGTAAATTAGCAACATAAATGACAGGTACTAAATTCATCACACACACAATTATGACCTATTCCAACTCCTCGTTACCATCATTTTCATTAAGTACGTCTGTAAGCATGAAGTTCAGTTAAAAGTGTCGATACACGTCCGATTATAAAGTAGTACTACTACGTACATGACACTAAATTATAACAATTAAGCAGCGCTGAGCAACAAAATTATGGCCGGCCTATGTGGCCGAGTGGTTCTAGGCGCTACAGTCTGGAACCGCGCGACCGCTACGGTCGCAGGTTCGAATCCTGCCTCGGGCTTGGATGTGTGTGATGTCCTTAGGTTAGGTAGGTTTAAGTAGTTCTAAGTTCTAGGGGACTGATGACCTTTGAAGTTAAGTCCCATAGTGCTCAGAGCCATTTGAACCATTTTTTGTACAAAATTATGATTTGTACTTTGAGCCCTGAAGGAAATGAATATCCGAGAAATTTAAAAATGGATTAATAACAGTCTCGACCCCAATAAAATATTTATGTGCAATGGTTACCGGTTTCGGTCAGAATGTGACCATCTTCAGAACAAAATGATAGGCCATGGGTGTGAACTGAGCAGTTACGTTCTTGGAATCATAACACTAGTCCCGTTCACCGCCACTACCTATCATTTTGTTCTGAAGATGGTCATATTCTGACCGCCGGCAGGAGTGGCCGTGCGATTCTAGGCGCTACAGTCTGGAACCGAGCGACCGCTACGGTCGCAGGTTCGAATCCTGCCTCGGGCATGGATGTGTGTGATGTCCTTAGGTTAGTTAAGTTTAATTAGTTCTAAGTTCTAGGCGACTGATGACCTCAGAAGTTAAGTCGCATAGCGTTCAGAGCCATTTGAACCATTTTTGAACATTCTGACCGAAACCGGTAACCATTGAAAGTAAAGGTTTAATTGCGGTAGAGACTGTTTTTCATCCATTTATAAAGTAGTTCTAGCCAGAAAGCCATTTCTCTTCGAGAAATAGTCTCAAAAATTACTGATCCGAGGAACTGGTGATACAAAAAATGGTTCAAATGGCTCTAAGCACTATGTGACTTAACATCTGAGGTCATCAGTCCCTAGATTTAGAACTACTTAAACCTAACTAACCTAAGGACATCACACACATACATGCTCGAGGCAGGATTCGAACCCGCGACCGTAGCAGCAGTGCGGCTCCGGATTGAAGCACCTAGATCCGCTCGGCTACAGCGGCCGGCAACTGGTGATACAACTTTTCGTGACTGTTCACATATGAAGATGGGGTTACAGATATAGGTGAAACTGGTTCAGCGTTAGATCAGTAGATGTCAGGAGCATGCATACATGCTACAATCTCAACATCGCTGGCTATATGTTTTAGGCCCTTATATTTCTAAGCACTCCAATGTTTTCTGTCTCGGAAGTCATTCGAAATAGAACTTATGTTCATATGAAGTTTTTTCCTCCAAATGAGTGTTGCACACACTGTAAGATGGCAGGCTGTGCGTAGACGAAAATGTAGGTAGGTTGGTCTCGCTGGAAACTCACTTTTCAGTCCGCTGGGAGCAGCCGTCAGCCGTATCTCGCATGGCCAGCAGAGGTGTGGAGACCCTTCCAGTGGGCGGCCGGTCGCTACACTGGCTGCCCGTGCGGCCGCTGCCTCGACTATTATCGCTGCCGTTAGGACCTGCGGCAAGGACGCGAGAGCCCTTATCTGCGCCCTAGGATGACACACTGCGCCCGAGTTGAGCGCTGCCGCTCGCTACCTGTCATTTCAGCGCGAATGCCAGCTGGTCCCGTTACGTCTCTTCTTGTTACTCACTGCCTCATGATGCTGCGTAGAAGTTACGCACCTGACGGTGTGTGGAGGAGGGAACTTCTGGTACTACAATCAATACTACCCTTTCCTTATCCATTCACTGATGACTCCTCGACTTCCAGAAGGCGTTCGGTACAGTTCCACACTGCCACCTAATGAACAAAGTACGAAAGCACGGAACGTGACGAGCTGTGTTACTCCAGTGGGCACTTGCGAGCAGACAGATTGCAGCATGAAACTTCCTGGCAGATTAAAACTGTGTGCAGGACCGAGACTCGAACTCGGGACCTTTGCCTTTCGTGGGCAAGTGCTCTACCAACTGAGCTACCCAAGCACGACTCACGACCCGTCCTCACAGGTACTGGCGGAATTAAAGCTGTGAGGACGGGTCGTGAGTACCCTATATCGAGAACACTAAAGATTTTCCAAAGTCACTCTCCTCACGAAACATTCGCGAATGGGCAGGTACTGGCGGAATTAAAGCTGTGAGGACGGGTCGTGAGTCGTACTTGGGTAGCTCAGTTGGTAGAGCACTTGCCCGCGAAAGGCAAAGGTCCCGAGTTCGAGTCTCGGTCCGGCACACAGTTTTAATCTGCCAGGAAGTTTCATACCAGCGCACACTCCGCTGTAGAGTGAAAATTTCATTGTAGATTGCAGCACGTCATTCTTAACAGATATAAATATACAGACGTGAAAGCAACGTCGGGCGTACACCAAGGGAGTGTTTACGATTCACAATACACTCCCGTGACAAAAAGTCGTGGCATGCCTCCTAATATCACGTTGGACCTTTTGCCCGGCTTAGTGCAGCCACTCGACGTGGCATGGACTCAACTAGTAGTTGGAAGTCCCCTGCAGAAATATTGAGCCATGCCGCCTCTATAGTCGTCCAAAATTGCGAAACAGTTGCCGATGCAGAATTTTGTGCACGAGCTGACCTCTCGATTATGTCCCATAACTGTTCGACGGAATTCACATCGGACGATCTGGGTGGCATAATCATTCTCTGGAATTGTACAGAACTTCCTTCAAACCAATCGCGAATAATTGTGACCCAGTGAAATAGCCCATTGCCATCAGTAAAAATTCCATCAATGTTTGGAAACCAATGGTCTCCAAGTATCCGAACAGAGCATTTTGCAGTCAATGATCGGTTCGGTTGGACCAGAAGACCCAGTTCTTCCATGCAAACACAGCCCACAACATTACGAAGCCACCACCAACTTGCACAGTGCATTGTTGACAACTTGTGTCCACGGCTGCTTCGGGCCTGATACACACTCGAATCCTACCATCAGTTGTTATAAACTGAAATCGGGAGTCATCTGACCAGGCCACGGTTTTCCAGTCGACTAAGGTCCAACTGATACGATCACGAGCCCAGGAGAGGCACTGCAGATGATGTCGTGCAGTTAGCAAAGGCATTTACTGCAGCCGAGCTCATTAACGCCATATTCCGTGACTCTGTCCTAATGGATACGTTCGTAGTAAATTGATTTCTGCGATTATTTCATGCAGTGTTGCTTGTCTGTCAGCACTGACAACTCTAAGCAAGCGACGCTGCTCTCGGTCGTTAAGTGGAGGCCGTCGCCACTGCGTTGTTCACGGTGAGAGGTAAGGCCTGAAATTTGATATTCTCGGCACAGTCTAGACACTGTGGATCTGGAATATTGAATTCCTTAACGATTTCTGAAATGGAATGCCCACTGCGTCTAGATCCAATTACACTACTGGTCATTAAAATTGCCACACCAAGAAGAAATGCAGATGATAAACGGGTATTCGTTGGACAAGTATATTAGACTAGAACTGACATGTGATTACATTTTCAGGCAATCTGGGTGCATAGATCCTGAGAAATCAGTATCCAGAACAACCACCTCCGGCCGTAATAACGGCCTTGATACGCATGGGCATTGAGTCAAACAGAGCTTGGATCGCGTGTGCAGGTACAGCTGCCATGCAGAGTAGTGACTGGCGTATTGTGGCGAGCCAGTTGCTCGGCCACCATTGACCAGGCGTTTTCAGTTGGTGAGAGATCTGGAGAATGTGCTGGCCAGGGCAGCAGTCGAACATTTTCTGTATCCAGAAAGGCCCGTACAGGACTTGCAACATGCGATCGTGCACTATCCTGCTGAAATGCACGGTTTCGCAGGGATCGAATGAAGGGTAGGGCCACGGGCCGTAACACATCTGAAATATAACGTCCACTGTTCCAAGTTCCGTCAATGCGGACAAGAGATGGCCGAGACGTGTAACCAATGGCACACCATACCATCACGCCGGGTGATGCGCCAGTATGGCGATGACGAATACACGCTTCCAATGTGCGTTAACCGCGATGTCACCAAACACCGATGCGACCATCATGATGCTGTAAACAGAACCTGGATTCATCCTAAAAAATGACGTTTTGCCATTCGTGCACCCAGGTTCGTCGTTGAGTACACCATCGCAGGCGCTCCTGTCTGTGATGCAGCGTCAAGGGTAACTGCAGCCACGGTCTCCAAGCTGATAGTCCATGCTGCTGCAAACGTCTTCGTACTGTTCGTTCAGATGGTTGTTGTCTTGCAAAAGTCCCCATCTGTTGACTCAGGGATCTAGACGTGGCTGCACGATCCGTTACAGCCATGCGGATAAGATGCCTGTCATCTCGACTGCTAGTGATACGAGGCCGCCGGGATCGAGGACGGCGTTCCGTATTACCCTCCTGAACTCACCGATTCCATATTCTGCTATCAGTCATTGGATCTCGACCAACGCGAGCAGCAATGTCGCGATACGATAAACCGCAATCGCGATACGCTACAAACCGACCTTTATCAAAGTCGGAAACGTGATGGTACGCATTTCTCCTCCTTACACTTGGTATC
This sequence comes from Schistocerca americana, assembly GCF_021461395.2. Taxonomy (NCBI): domain Eukaryota; kingdom Metazoa; phylum Arthropoda; class Insecta; order Orthoptera; family Acrididae; genus Schistocerca; species Schistocerca americana. The sequence goes on from NC_060120.1 coordinate 177,862,559, forward strand.
ACAACAACGTTTCACGAGGCAACACCGGTCAACTGCTGTTTGTTTATGAGAAATCGGTTGGAAACATTCCTCATGTCAGCACGTTGTAGGTGTCGCCACCGGCGCCAACCTTGTGTGAATGCTCTGAAAAGCTAATCATTTGCATATCACAGCATGTTCTTCCTGTCGGTTAAATTTCGCGTCTGTAGCACGTCATCTTCGTGGTGTAGCAATTTTAATGGCCAGTAGTGTACCATTCCGCGTTCAAAGATTGTTAATTCCAGTCGAGCGGCCATAATCTCGTCGAATACCTTTTCACACGAATCACCTGAGTACAAAGGACAGCTCCGCCAATGCGTTACCCTTTCATATCTTGTGTACGCGATATTTCCTCCCTCTGGGGTACTTATCAGAGTCCTTGAGGATGTTGCTTTTTTCCTGTAGCGTATATAAATAACGTAGTGAACAACGTCGGAAGTACCATGATGCTTTTCGCGGGTGAAGTTGTTGTGCGTAGAGAAGCCGCAACGCTAGAAAATTTTAGCGAAAGGCAGGACGACGTGCAGAGGATCAATGCTTGGTGCAGGGTCAGGCAGTCGACCCTCGACACAAACAACTGTAACGTACTGCGCTTACATAACTAAAAAGACCCATTGCTTACAGCACGATTTGGATCATACGCTTTGTTCGGACATTTTGAATTACTTCGAAGCAAACGTTTTATTGGCACATAATCGGCACGCATTCAGAAAATATCGTTCTTGTGAGTCACAACCCGCTCTTTATGCACTCGACGTAAAGAGTACTATCGACTTGGGATGTAGTATTAATTCCATACTTCCGTATGTCCAGACGGTCTTTGATGCCGTTCCTCAGATGCGAACTCTTATCAAACTGTCTACGTAGTATCGTCTTAGTAGTAATCAACGGAAACTCGTCCCGTGAAGGAGAAGTGATATCTGGCGTTCGCCAAGGAAAAGTTGTAGGCTCTTTGCGGTTCATAATTTACATAAACGACTTAGTAGGCAATCTGAGCAAGCTATCTTGGACTGTTTGCAGACGATGCTTCGTTTGCCATCTAGTACAGTGATCATAAAACCAAAATTAGTTGCAAAATGATTTAGATAAGCTAACTGTTTGATACTAAACGTGTCACTTGATCCTAAATAATGAAAACTGTGAGGTCATCCGAGAGAGTAATAAAAGAAATCCGTAGAAATTCGGTTACACGATAAATCGTACAAACCTAAACACTGTCAATTCAACTAGATACCCAGCGATTACAATTACAAACAAATTGAGACGATCGCATAGAAAGTGCTGTGGGGTAGACGAGCCAAAGACTGCATTTTATTGGCAGAACTCTTTGAAGATGCAACAGGTCTGCTAAAGAGATTACTTACACAAGGCTTGTCCGTCCTCTGATAGAGTATTGCTGTGCGGTATGGGATCATTACCAGAGAGAACTGATGGAGCACATCGGAAAAGCTCACCCAGCTCGTTTTGTACGGTCGAGAAATAGGGGAGAGAGTCTGATGGATATAACTCGCGACTTGGAGAGGTAGTCATTAAAAAAAGGCCATTTTTCACAGCGATGAGATTTTTTCACGAAATTTCAATCACTAACTTTCGCCTCCGAATACGAAAATATCTTGCTGAGGCCCATCTACAAAGGCAGAAATGTTCACTGTAATGAAATAGAAATCAGACCTAGCTCGGAAAAATTTCAGCGTTCATCTTTCCCGCGCTGTGTTCGAGTGTGAAACGACAGAGAAATAGTGTAAAAGTGTTTCGACAAACCCATGTAGAGTTATCACGTAGATGTATTGTGATTATACGATTGCAGAACAATCACTGACAGCTGGCTATAAACATGACGAAATAAAATGTAATGCGTCTAAATACACTGAAGCACCAAAGAAACTGCTATAGGCATGCGTATTCAAATACAGAAACATGTAAACAGGCAGAATACGGCGCTCCGGTATGGCTTAGTTGTTAGAGCGATTACCGCTGCGACAATGGCATTTTATCAAGATTTAAGTGAGTTTGAACGTAGTGTTATAGACAACGCACGAGCGATGGCACACAGCCTCTCCTAGGTAGCGATGAAGTGGAGATTTTCACGTGCGACCATTTTACGAGTATACTTATCAGGAATCCAGTAAAACATCAAATCTCCACATCGCTGCGGCCGGAAAAAGATCCTGCAAGAACGAGACCAACGACGAGTGAAGAGAATCGTTCAACGTGACAGAAGTGCAACCCTTCCGCAAATTGCTGCAGATTCCAATGCTGGGCCATCAACAAGTGTCAGCGTGAGAACCATTCAAAGAAACATCATCGATATGGGCCTTCGGAGCCGAGGGCCCACTCGTGTAGCCTTGATGATTGTACGACAAAAAACCTTATGCCTCGCCTGAGCCCCTCAACGCTGACCTTGGACTGTTGCTGATTGGAAAATGTTGCCTGGTGGGACGAGTCTCGTTTCAAATTGTATCAAGCGGATGGACGTGTACGGAGACAACCTCATGAATCCATGGATCCTTCATGTCAGCAGGGGTTGTTCAAGCTGGTGGAGGCTCTGTAATGGTGAGGGGCGTCAATGGACCCTGCATGTCAGTAGGGATTGTTCAAGCTGGTAGAGGCTCTGTAATGGCGTGGGGAGTCTGCAGTTGGAGAGATATGGACCCCTGATACTAGTCTAACAGGTGACACGTATGTAAGCTCCTGTCTTATCACCTGCATCCATTCATGTCCATTGTGCATTCCGACGGCCTTGGGCAATTCCAGCAGGACAATGCCACACCCCACACGTCAAGAATTGCTACAGAGTGGCTCCAGAAACACTCCTCTCAGTTTAAACACTTCCATTGGCCACTTAACTCCCCAGACATGAACATTACTTAGCATATCTGGGATGCCTTGCAACGTGCTGTCCAGAAGAGCTCTACAACCCATATCTTACCGATTTATGGACAGTCCTGCAGGATTTATGATGACAATTCTCTCCAGCACTGCTTCAGACATTAGTCCATGCCACGTCGTGCTGCAGAACTTCTGCGTGCTCGCGGAGGCCCTAAATGATATTAGGCAGGTATACAAGTTCCTTTGGCTCTTCGGTGCAGACGAACAGCAGTCAGTCACTTGAATCAGTCACAATCGTTAAGTTCGTTAAGTATCTAAAGGTTTCTGTCCGCTGACGAAACGACCACATAAATGTAGTCGTGCGGAAAGTCTCTGCAAGACACAGATTTATTGGATGACTTCTAATAAAATGTAATTTGTACTTCGGCCATTTCATGAGTACCTTTCGAGGACATAGAGCTCATACCAATACTTGTTTTGTAAATAAAACTGCCTTTTACTGCTGCTAGTTACTTTATTTATCCCATACGCGTTTCGCCTTCTCTTGTTCTCAGGCATCATCAATGGGATCTATAGCGATACAGTTTTGTTAGTTATAGATTATCAAACTGTTCACTTCGCGATTTTTTGTAAAAAAGTAATTACTTACGATTTGCTGATCTGCGTTTCCTCACATCTGGTCTGGTAGTGCGACATCAAGACCGGATGTGAGGAAACGCAGATCAAAAAATCGTAAGCAATTTCTTTTTTACAAAAAATCGCGAAGTGAACTGTTTGATAATCTATAACTAACAAAACTGTATCGCTATAGATCCCATTGATGATGCCTTAGAACAAGAGAAGGCGAAACGCGTATGGGATAAATAAAGTAACTAGCAGCAGGAAAAGGCAGTTTTATTCACAAAACAAGTATTTATATACTTGCTGCGGAGGATGGCCACACAAACAAATTTGTTAGCTCATACCAAGTTCAGTTAACATAGGAGAGAGAAAAGATGCCAACAAAAGCTACTCATTCTTTCTGTGTTTGTTTTGTCAACCTGAGTGTGTCAGAGCTCAGATGCTCAGCAAACTGCAGTGTAAGCCGTTACAGGAGAGATTTCGTATCACAAAATTGTGAGAGGTATGTGCGAAAGAACAGACACCACCCATTCACATAACTGATTAGTCTGATGGACAGTGAATCCACCACCTACACTGCACGTTTACGTTCGACCTCCAGCGGGAGTCTAAAATGAGCGAGCATGACATGGACGGGGAATGTGGGTAGGTGGCGCTCGGTGGGAATGCGAGTGGACTGGGAAGCATACCGAGGTGAAATGATAATTAAATCAAGACGCTAAGCTGCCGACAGGCGTTGATATACACAAACGGGGACAGTTGAAAATATGTGCCCCGACCGGGACTTGAACCCGGGACTCCTGCTTACATGGCAGACGCTCCATACATCTGAGCCATCGATGGCACAGAAGATAGCGCGACTGCAGGGATTTATCCTTTGCTCGCTCCCCGTGAGACTCACATTCCCAACATTCGTAGTGCCCCTGCCCATTACACTCATTACTCGCGGCAGACAATCTTACCGAGTCCCGTAAGAGTTCGGGCAATGCGTGTGCATCCGCACAGAAAAAGGTCAATGGTATCTGTTCTTTCGGACATGCGCGAAAAAAAATTAGAAATTAAGATATTTGCAATAAAATGTAAATGTCGTGTGACTAGGGCCTCCCGTCGGGTAGACCGTTCGCCGGATGCAAGTCTTTCGATTTGACGCCACTGCGGCGACTTGCACGTCAATGGGGATGAAATAATGATGATGATTAGGACAACACAACACCCAGTCCCTGAGGGGAGAAAATCAGCGACACAGCCAGGAATCGAACTCGGGCCCTTAGGATTGACATTTTGTCGCGCTCACCATGCTTTTTTCTTTTTTTGATCTCATTTTGTTCAATATTATTCGTGGAATTTGTTCGGGGCGGACGTTCGATGACACCCGTTTAGATTCTTTGTTGATCCGTTCACTCACTTTTTTATTACAGACGGTAGCTCACCCTCTGACCGAACACGCTGAGCTACCGTGCCGGCACCACTCAGCTACCGTGGGGGGACATTTTTGCACTGAGTAGCTGTATCAAACCAGTCTTCGGACTCAAGTAAAAAAAAAAAAAACCCTTATGTGAAGTTGACCAGAGAATTTAAAAAGGTTTCCAACCACATAACGTGAGTGCAAATTGATCGAATTTTGACAGTCATATTAGCTTCTCAAAATGTCGACCTTGAGAATTGACACACGGTATAAAACAATCACACACAGGCATTACTGCACATAGAATTTCATCTGGACTTACCGTAACATAGGCCCGTGTTGTGTGGAATTTCGTGTCTTCGGGTGTCCCTGGCGTTTCCTTGCTTCAGTTTTACCCACGGATAAAAGTACATACAGGGGTTGGACATAAATATGGAAATACGGTGAGGAATGCATGCTTGAACATAAATGCAGATCCTAGCCAAGGTTGTAGATTGCGCTGTTGTATTTGACACCTGTACAATGTCTTCTATACGTTGCAATCGTCAGTCGTTATCAGAAAAATGTTCTGTGTAGCTGTCAGAGCTAAGTGAAGTCGGACGTAGACACGTTGGGCTCGTGTGATGGGTGCTTCAGTAACCATGGTAGTTGAGGTGTTTGGTGTTGCAAGAGGCATCGCATCAAAAATTTATATCGCCTACAGGAAAAGCGGGAAAACAGCATGTGCTAAGTCACAACGCGAACGAGGGCGTGCTTTGAGTGATCGTGACGGACAGTAATTGAAGAATATTGTGGCGAAAAATAAGAGGATGTCAGCTGCGAAAGTCACTGCACAACTGAATGTCCCAATCACGAACCCCGTCAGAAGAGAAGAGAGCACCATAAGCAGGGAACTGCAGGCCGAGAGGGAATTCCAAATCCACTCATCAGTGATGGAAATGCCCATAACAGAAAAATGTAATGCCGAAGCCACAAAATATAGGTTATATACACTACTGGCCATTAAAATTGCTACACTACGAAGTTGAAATGCTACAGACGCGAAAATTAACCGACAGGAAGAAGATGCTGTGATATGCAAATGATTAGCTTTTCAGAGCATTCACGCAAGGTTGGCGCCGGTGGCGACAGTGCTGACATGAGAAACCTTTCCAACCAATTTCTCGTACACAAACAGCAGTTGTCCGCCGTTGCCTGGTGAAACGTTGTTGTGATGCCTCGTGTAAGGAGGAGAAATGCGTACCATCACGTTTCCGACTTTGATAAAGGTCGGATGGTAGTCAGTCCCGATTGCGGTTTATCGTATCGCGACATTGCTGCTCGCGTTGGTCGAGATCCAATGACTGTTAGTAGAATATGGAATCGGTGGGTTCAGGAGGGTAATACGGAACGCCGTGCTGGACCCCACCGGCCTCATATCACTAGCAGTGGAGATGACAAGCATCTTATCCGCATGGCTGTAACGGATCGTGCAGCCACGTCTCGATCCCTGAGTCAACAGATGGGGACGTTTGCAAGACAACAACCATCTGCACGAACAGTTCGACGACGTTTGTAGCAGCCTCGACTATCAGCTCGGAGACCATGGCTGAAGTTACCCTTGACACTCAATCACGGACAGGAGTGCCTGCGATGGTGTACTCAACGACGAACCTGGATGCACAAATGGCAAAACGTCATTTTTTAGGATGAATCCAGGTTCTGTTTACAGCATCATGATGGTCGCATCGGTGTTTGAGACATCGCGGTGAATGCACATTGGAAGCGTGTATTCGTCATCGCCATACTGGCGTATCACCCGGCGTGATGGTATGGTGTGCCATTGGTTACACGTCTGGGTCACCTCTTGTTCGCATTGACGGCACTTTGAAGAGTGGACGTTACATTTCAGGTGTGTTACGACCCGTGGCTCTACCCTTCATTCGATCCCTGCTAAACCCTACATTTCAGCAGGATAATGCACGACCGCATGTTGCAGGTCCTATACGAGGCTTTCTGTTCTACTGCTGACCTGGCCAGCACATTCTCCAGATCTCTCACCAACTGAAAACGTCTGGTGAATGGTGGTCGAGCAACTGGCTCGTCATAATACGCCAGTCACTGCTCTTGATGAACTGTGGTATCGTGTTGAAGCTGCATGGGCAGCTGTACCTGTACACGCCATCCAAGCTTTGTTTCACTCAATGCCCAGGCGTATGAAGGCCATATTACGGCCAGAGGCGGTTTGTTCTGGGTACTGATTTCTCAGGATCTATGCACCCAAATTGCCTGAAAATGTAATCACATGTCAGTTCTAGTCTAATATATTTGTCCAATGAATACCCGTTTATCATCTGCATGGCCAGTAGTGTAGTAATGGAAGAAAGTCATTTGGTCGGATGAGTCTTGTTTCACACTGTTTTCAATTTGTGGTCGATTTTAGACCCAAAGAGCGAAATTTGGCGAGGTTTCGTTGATGATTCGGGTAGCCATATTGTGTCCTCGCATTGGCCCCAAGGTTACTCTGTAATGTCTCATTTCTACCAGGCATTCCATGACCATTCTGGCTGATCAGGTCCAGCCCATGATACAATGGTCTTCCCCAGTGGCGATGCTGTTATCCAAAATGACAGGGCTCTTCATATAGTTCGCATCATTAGTACTGGCTTTGCGAGTAGGAGCACGAATTATCGCAATCCCCTGGCCACAACACTCGCAAAATCTCAATATTAATTGAGCTTTTGTAATTATCTTCGAAGAGAAGGATGTGTGATCACTATCTGCCTTCATCAGCGTTGCCACTATTTTGCAGAAGAGTGGTCTAAGATTCCGTTGAAAACCGTACAGGATCTGTATTCATCCAGTCCGAGACGACTAGAAGCTGCTTCGAATGCAAACGATTTTCCTACACTTTATTAGACAAGGTAAGGTGTTGTGTTGTTGGTGTTTCAGATTTTCGTCCACCCAGTGTAGGTGTTACGTCTGGTGAGCGCAGAGGCCATTTTGTGTTTCCGGAGCTAGACGATCCAACAATCTCTAAATAGTTTGTTCGAAGGTCTACAATTATCTGAAAGAAGCGGGCGGGGCATCCAGTGGGAAGTCTTCCAATAACTGCAGCAACATATCCGTTAGAAACTATAGATTCTTGTGACTATTTATAGTCTTACCAAAAACACGTGTTGCGATTCTTGAAAATCTCTCATAGCACGTTGTCAGGCCAAGGATGTTGTTTTCCGACTTCCCTCAAACAGCGTGGGTTTTAAAATGGCTAATATGGCATGCTGTGAAGATGCACTTGTCCACGATTTGTAAACGATGCTTCATCCTATTGCGTAGAAGCGCCACATGACTTTGTAGTTTGGTATACACCATTCAGAAAACTGAAACTGATTTTGAATCATTGCCATGACTCTTAAGATGGAGCGAAATTTGGAAAGGATTAAATGCTCTGGACTCTAGTATTCGCCGTACAATGGTTTTGCTGGTCTCATTCGTACATTCAAGCTGCCTCTTAGTTACATGTGAATTGTGTGTTAGTACTGATGAAATGTTAGTTGCATTTCTCTCATTTTCTCCTTAGTTGGGATATTTTATTTTCATGCTTCGAGTTTCCTGATTTTTTAAAAATATTTTTTTGCGAAGAGGGAACGTGGCACAATCGGGATACCTTTCAGCATATAATCGCAGTGTTGAGCACTAGTCTGGTGACATTCGGTGAGATTGGAAGGCATATCAATATTTTTAACCGTTAAACACATAGTGGCTTCATGAACAAGTTGTCTGATCTTCCCAACATCAGGGCACAGACTGATGGACTTGAAATATCCCTCAGTACGGCTGAGTAGATTTTGTTACTATTTGATCAAGTTTCACACACGTTAAGTCGTTGAAGATCTCTTCGAAGTTTATTTCTACTGGCACAAAGAATAAGTATGTAGTTCCATTAAAATAACAATATCGGTGTCATAATTAGTCAGCTATAAATATTATAAATTACATATATGCATCAGAAAATTCACCAAATTATGTGCCATAACTTTACGAAAACGGCATCCCTGTATTCACTGACGGAAATGAATCGTGTTACAATATGAACAGCTTGACTGAATGCTACTAAACAAAGATACTCTAGTATTTCCAATACTATGGATTTTATTGATTAAAATTTCATCCTTATGCGAGCTTTCTTGTCGGTCTGTTCGGTAGGGGTAAGGGCGGGGATGAAAAAGATTGTTAACGCCTAACGTCTCATCAGCCCTGCAGGATCAGTGTGTTGTGTGGGTAGTATCTGAAGGCGTTCCAGGCGATGTGGAAGTGAACAGACATGGCTGAGCGCAGAGAGGGGCGAAGAAGAGATGAACAGCGAACGGTAGGAGGTGATGTGTGCAATGTATGTGACATAGGCATATGTGGGTGAAGCTGTAGGTAAAAAGCTAATAGATAATTAATAATTTTTGAGAACATTTCTCTTGGAGAACAGCGGTTTTTTTATTACTGTAAAATGAACATAAACAGTCTGAACCGCAAGAAACTTTTTTCTTAGGTGACTGGTTTCGGTTAGTTTTAGACAATCATAAGACGCCATACGATGGTGGTAGGCGGTGGCAGTGAACGGAGTGGGCATTACAACTCACGACTCCACAAATGTGGAGTCGCAATGCCTGCTCTGTTCACCACCATCATCGTATGATGTCTGATGATGGTCTAAAACAGACCGAAACCAGTAACCTAAGAAAAAAGTTTCTTGCGGTTCAGACTGTTTATGTTCGTTTTAACATATAACCAGTTTTTAAATGAAAAATAAAATATCATCAAAATGTTTAAAATCCGTCGAGAAATTTCACATACGCAGGACTAAAAAGTGTAAAGTAATTATTTAAACGAAAATAAATTTTTAATATAAATTTTTTAAATGGGACTGTTAAGTACAAAATATTTCCCCTCACTGAGACAGATTTCTAACTCCATACTCATAGTTCTGAAAATTTGTGGTTACGAATTTTTGCTAGGTATGACAATATTTGTTAGATTTATAACGAAAAGCGTGGGATGTATGCAATAGAAAGTAGTTAGGAGACGAGCAGTTCTTACATCTGTTGTGTGTGACTTCATACACAATGGTAATGAGAGGTGGGTTACAGAGTGCTGTGGCAACTGTCATCGTAGGAAAGCTGAACAGGAGCAGAAATAATTAGCGAACACCTTAACACAACAGACAGAAGTTTCACTTAACTTGTTTTTCTCTGGGCTGAACGAAGTCACATTATATATAATCAGAAAGAACAGAGTCCAGCTACTGCACTATGACAGCAACAATGATGGAGTCGGAGCAGCAATTAGGCGGCATCTTCGTAACAACCCGTGGTGAAGCGGTTCCGGGTGGGCTGAGCCCGTTGTCGCTGGCCGTCCTATATTGTGGCGGTACAGGGAGCTCGAGGTACCGAGCCGCTACAAGTGTGGCACCAAACCTCCAGACGTCACGCACTCAAGCGTTGTACGTCGATAGAGTATTAACCAAAACTCCGATGTAGTTCGCGCAGTGTGCTGTCTTCCATTAGAACATGCGAAAACGGTAATTCAAAGTACCATAAGTACGGAGCACAGGAAAAGCGAATCTGTGTTACGAAGATCTCGCATAGTCGTCGTACCAAAGGTCCCGCGTTCAAACCCCTCCCCTCCTGATGACTTTTCTTTTAACTCTTTGCGCGTGAAACTGTTGGACATGGGCGACAAATGTCACGCCTATCTATACAAATATAATCTATTAATTTCCTGTAATTTCTTAGTCTTTCCCGGCGATTTTGTGACATCTCGTTGAATCGGGTGCACTGCCAGTGATCTGCGTTTTTCTAACACAATATTCCGACGTCGTACCTCGGCGTCTTCATCAGGTGCTTCCTGTGACTGTACGCCGAGGTACGACGTCGAAATATTGTGCTAGAAAAACGCAGACCACCGGCAGTACACCCGATTCAACGAGATATACATTTCCTACTTTCAAATAACGAAGCTAAAGCAGGCTGCCAAAAGAACATTGCTACATTGCTACAAACTCAGAAAAGAGCTTTTACACGTCAGAAAAATGTTCTCCCGTACTAGTTTCATACTGGAACAGTTAAAAAATTGTCTTCAGCGGGGTCTGAACGTGGGATATTTGGAACGATGACCTCACGCTCTACCACCTATTTTTATCTCATTTTGTTCGTTATTATTCATTGCATTTCTTCACGGTGGACGTCCCATGACATCCGTTCAAGTTCATCGCTAATCCATTCACGCAGTTTTTTTTTTTTGTTTCAAGTACAGAGGGCAGATAACCCTCTGACCGAACACGTTGAACTGGCCGGCGCCAACTGACCCAAGAAAGATCAACAGAAGAATGAGGCAGAGATACGCTTTTCCTGGTGTTATCTTGAATTGCCGTTTTCACATGTTCTGCTGGACGACAGCACATAGCTCGAACTAAATCGGCGTTTTCATTGATACTCTATCGATATACAACGTTTGGTACCGATCTGAGTGTCTGACATTTGGAGGTTTGGGTGCCAGCGAGAATGCTCCATTGGGTCTGTCGGGTCCCAGACGACCGCTATCGGCGTCCCAAGGAAAGTTGTGTTTCCGTTACCACGATGCCCATGGAGTCGTATAGACTCCTGACACTACACTGAAGAGCCAAAGAAACTGGTACACCTGCCTCATATCGTGTACGCCCCCGTGAGCGCGTAGAAGTGCCGCGACACGACGTGGCATGTACTCCGCTACTGTCCGAAGTAGTGCTGGAGGAAACTGACACCATGAATCCTGCAGGGCGGTCCATAAATCCGTAAGAGTACGAGGGGGTTGAACAGCACGTTGCAAGGCAGCCATGATATGCTCAATAATGTTCATGTCTGGGGAGTTTAATGGCCAGCGGAAGTGTTTAAACTCAGAAGAGTGTTCCTGGAGCCACTCTGTAGCAACTCTGGATGTGCGGAGTGTCGCATTGTCCTGCTGGATTTGCCCAAGTCCATCGGAATTCACAATGGACATGAATGGATACAGGTGATCAGACATGATGCTTACGTACGTGTCACCTGTCAGAGTCATATCTGTACCTGTAAGGGGCCCGTATCATTCCAACTGCACACGCCCCAAATTATTACAGAGCCTCCAAAAAATGTGTGTGAAATCTTATGGGACTTAATTGCTAAGGTCATCAGTCCCTAAGTTTACACACTACTTAACCTAAATTATCCTAAGGACAAACACACACAGCCATGCCCGAGGGAGGACTCGAACCTCCGCCGGGACCAGCCGCACAGTCTATTACTGCAGCGCCTGAGTCCTCTCGACTAATCCCGCGCGGCACGGAGCCTCCATCAGCTTGAACAGTCTCCTGCTGACCATGCAGGATCCATGGATTCATGAGGTTGTCTCCATACCCGTACACGTCCATTCGCTCGATACAATTTCAAACGTGACTCGTCCGACCCGGCAACGTGTTTCCAGTCATCAACAGTCCAATGTCAGTGTTGACGGGCCCAGGCGATGCGTAAAGGTTTGTGTCGTGTAGTCATCAAGCGTACACGAATGGGCTTCGGCTCCGAAAGCCCATATCGATGATGTTTCGTTGAATGCTTCTCACACTGACACTTGCTGCTGGCCCAGCATTTAAATCTACGTCAATTTGCGGAAAGGCTGCACTTTTGTCACGTTGAACGATTCTCTTCAGTCGTCGTTGGTCCCGTTCTTGCAGGATCTTTTTCTGGCCGCTGCGATGTGGGAGATTCAGTGTTTTACCGGATTCCTGATATTCAAGTACACTCGTGAAATGGTCTTACGGGAAAATCCCCACTTCATCGCTACCTCGGAAGTGCTGTGTCCCATCGCTCGTGCGCCGACTGTAACACCACGTTCAAACTCACTGAACCCGCCATTGTAGCAGCAGTAACCGATCTAACAACTGCCTCAGACAATTGTGTTATATACGCGTTGCCGACCGCAGCGCCGTATTCTGCCTGTTTACATAACTCCGAATTTGAATACGCATGCCTATACCAGTTTCTGTGGCGCTCCGGTGTACAACATCAGTTATGTATTGCATGCACCCCACGTTTTTCGTTATAAATCGTATGAGAATTCCAGAATGAGATTTTCACTCTGCAGCGGAGTGTGCGCTGATATGAAACTCCCTGGCAGATCAAAACTATGTGCGGCACCGAGACTCAAACTCGGGACCTTTGCCTTTCGCGGGCAAGTGCTCTACCAACTGAGCTACCCAAGCACGACTCACGCCTCCTCCTCACAGCTTTACTTCTGCCAGCACCTCGTCTCCTACCTTCCAAACTTTACAGAAGCTCTCCTGCGAACTTGCAGAACTAGCACTCGTGAAAGAAAGGATATTGCGGAGACATGGCTTAGCCACAGCCTGGGGGATGTTTCCAGAATGAGGTTTTCACTCTGCAGCGGAGTGTGCGCTGATATGAAACTTCCTGGCAGATAAAAACTGTGTGCGGGACCGAGAATCGAACTCGGGACCTTTGCCTTTCGCGGGCAAGTGCTCTACCAGGTTCGCAGGAGGGCTTCTGTAAAGTCTGGAAGGTAGGAGACGAGGTACTGGCAGAAGTAAAGCTGTGAGGACGGGGCCTGAGTCGTGCTTGGGTAGCTCAGTTGGTAGAGCACTTGCCCGCGAAAGGCAAAGGTCCCGAGTTAGAGTCTCGGTCCCGCACACAGTTTTCATCTGCTAGGAAGTTTCATATGAGAATTGTCATAGCTATCAAAAATTCACAAGCACAAATTTTCAGAACATTCTTTATATTTTTAGGAACCTGTATGGAGCTATAAGAAATTATTTTATACTTTTCAGACCGCTTTAAAAATGTGATCTACTAAAAACTGATTTTCCATTCCTACAGAGGAATAACGGTGGGGGACACAATGGCTGTTTGTTGTGTCCAACGGTATTGGAACTTTTCAAGTGGAGACCGCATCACAACACGGCCAGAGTAGATGCAGGTGCAGTTTAACGCCTTGTATCGGACCTTGAGAAAGGTCGTATCGTTGGCGTGAGGGACATAAGTGCACTACACAGACAGCCGCTTGAACGTCGGTCGTAGTGCTACGACCGCAGAACGGGTGGTGAACTCAGGACAAGAAAAGGGGACACGAGTCCTTCCAGAAGGACTACACCGCAAGGAGACGCTGCGATTGTTCGATTAGCTCAGACGACTAGACGGGTGACAACAGCTGAGACCAGGTCAAGGGGTTACAGGTAGAGTATCCCACGAACCGTCCGGAGTAAATTGTTATAAAGATCAGCCATCTAAACTGCTCTTTAAATGGTTTTTATTTGATAAATCTCTCACGATGACCCGCATAATGCCATCATCAGGTGCTCTGTAAATACACAAGAAAATGATGGTCTTGATCTGACGGTCTGTAAAAGATTATAATACATTCACTTGGTGCTTTTACCATACAGTTAATATCGTTGCTGCCATGTCCTGTTTTTGGGATTATTAGTTTCTCCTTAGATGTACGTTAGAGAAGTATATTTGTCTTAAATCGGTTTTTACGTATGCTATTTTCCTCTTGACAGCTTGGATGCCTGGATCAGCGATATTACAAGGTTACATAGTTACCATTATACGTATGTGATATGTGGAAATTATATAAATACCGAGATCAGATATAAAGAGCACATCAGAGTAAGCGAAAACAACCCATCTACATTTTTTCAACATCTACAAAAAGGAAAACAGGACGTAAAATCCATAAACGAAGCACTAGAAATCCTCCACATTACGCGAAAGGGAGCAATTACGAACATCCTTGAAGAAATAGAGATATATTCACATGCATTCAGCAACCCTACAAATTTACTGAATGAATAAAAGCGGCCTAAAGCACAAAAGTACATAGAAAACTTTATTGACATTATAAAGCAAGAAAATGGGTAAAGTAATAAAGCAGAAAATACTAAGTAATACATATCCGTAGTAACACAGATAAAAACAACCGAATTTCCACACATCAGTTATTTATAGTGGTAACTACGTAAACATGTAATATCGCTGATCCACTGTCATCCAAGCTGTCAAGAGAAAAATGGCATACACAAAAATTGATTTAAGTCAAATATGCGTCTCCAACGAAAAAAAGGACATGGCAGCAACGATATTACATGCAAGGCAAAAACACCAAACGAATATATTATAACTTTTCTTACCTTAGTTACAGACCATTATATTAAGACCATCAGCTATTTATGTATTTATAGAACAGCTGATGATCGTATTATGCCAAAATGGACTCATCGTAGTGATTATAAAATAAAATCTATTTAAAGAGCAGTTTAGCTGTCTGATATTTATAATAATCATGTCATTAGAGGGCATATTTTGCACTTCGGGAACCAAAGAACAAAAATCATGTCGGGAATAAATTATTGGAATCTGAGTCGAGCTGGAGTTGCTGTGCGTTGTTTACCGCTGACACCAAACCACAGGGACTTGCTTGGTGTAGAAGCATAGTCAGTATTTAGTGGCATTCTGTGGTGTTCAGCGATGAGTTTCGCTTGTGTTTGTGGTGGTCAGATTGACTGCAGCGTAGCTACAGATCACCTGGTAAAGAGTCGCAGGAAGCAGCGATTCTCGAGACCCATATTTCTCCAACTACTGGACTCATGGTCTGGGGCGCCGTTGGATATGACAACAGAACTGATTATTTAATTGTTGAAGGGAGTCTGAATACTCTCCTGTATCTTGCAAGAATGATAAACCCTGTTGTCTCACCTTTCATGACGAGAGTACCAAATCTCATATTCCAGCAGGAACGTGCAAGACCTCATCTAGCAGTTCACACCATACACGTGCTGTCGTATGTACGGATCCTAGACTGTCCTACGCGTTCCCGAATTTGTCACCCATAGAACGTGTCTGACAAGTGACGGCGAAGATGTATACCTTAATACTAATCTCCAGGCTTCATGAACTGATACATCATGTGTTTGAGTCATGGCAAGAAAGTCCCCAAGATGTCATTTGGAGGCTGTTTGCTTTCATATTAAAACGAATATAAGAATAAAACTTAAATTTATCTATGTTGCAGGGAACTGACTGATGTCAGCAACTTTGTTATAAATTTATGAAACAATTTTTACTGCTTCAATCAATTTTTTCTAAAATTTATTAGCTCGACTCATTTTGGAAGGGTGCTGTCATCATCAGGTTCATTACAGTTACATGTAGATTAATCTGAAGTCTGATGAGAATTATTTCCTGGGTGTGCCAGTGAGGTTATGTACCGAAATTTAACCCTGTACAGAAAGATTCAGTTATTTCAGAGTATACCTTACATGAACTGTATGTTTAAATCATCTCATTAATGTATTTACCTACATTTTTTGATGGAAAGTTATATACTAAAATAAATGAATGTTTCTGTACCAGGTTAAATTTCGGTACATAACCTCACTGGCACACACAGCAAGATCGTCATCACTTCAGACCGTAATGCATCTAATGATGGCTGCGCGCTATAGAAATAGCTCATGCTAATACACATCGTTTAAAAAATTGAAACAATAAAAATCATTGCATAAATGAATATAAGAGTACACTCGTGCCCGGGGAGGAGAGGGGGGGGGGGCACTCTTCACCCTTATGGCTCTGGCTCTGAGCACTATGGGACTTAACTTCTGAGGTCATCAATCCCCTAGACTTAGAACTACTTAAACCTAACTAACCTAAGGACATCACACACATCCATGCCCCAGGCAGGATTCGAACCTGCGACTGTAGCGGTTTCACGGTTCCAGTCTGTAGCGCCTAGAACCGCTCAGCCACCTCGGCCGGCTTTAGCATTTCAGTTCTTCAGGGTATGCCAGAGGGAACTTTTTCCGAACGACTCATCTTTTCAGAGGAATCGACGTTTCATCTATCGGGTAAAGTAAACCGCCATGATTAAAAAATTTTGGAGTCACAGTATCCTGGCGTCGTCGTCGTCTAACATGAAAGTGGCTCACTGAAACCGAATGTGTTTTGTGCCATTTCCGTCCACAAAGTTTATGGATTTTTTTTTTCGGAGGAAACTGTGACAGGAGTGTCATATCAGGACATGCTGCAAAATTGGTTGCTTTTTCCACTTCACGAAAATTTCTTATTTCCATTTTTGTGCATGATGGCACCCTGCGTCACTTTCACCCCGAAGTACAGTTTTATCATAACAGCACCATCCACGACGCTGGACTGGAAGAGGTGGGCAACAAGGTCTTGTTCATTGCTTTTGGCCTCTCAGGTTACCAGACTTCACACCTTGTAACTTTTTTCTGTTGGGTACATAAAAGACGGAGTCTTTCTCCCACCTATGGTAGTTACTCCTCAAGAGCTGAGAAATCGAATTCTTGAAGCTATCGATTCAATAAACGGGGACATGTTGATTCGAGTGTGGAATGAAACAGACCACCGTTTCCACGTTTCTTGAGCAGTGCATGGTGACCATATCGATTGTATGGTATATAGTGTCTATGCGGCACATTAAACTTTGAAACTTCCTCTATCCAGTGACATACGGAATGTGTTTCTTTCATAGTTTGTCTGTAATAAAGAACTCAAATCTATTATTCCTTTTAGAATCGTCCTGTAGATAACTTAGAACTACTTAAACCTAACTAACCTAAGGACATCACACACATCCACGCCCGAGGCAGGATTCGAACCTGCGACCGTAGCGGTCGCGCGGTTCCAGACTGTAGCGCCTAGATCCGCTCGGCCACCCCGGCCGGCTCACCCTTAAGGACGGACTTCAGTTCCGACTGTAGTAGTTCAATCATTTAATATGCGTTATGTAATGAACATTTTTACAAAGTGGATAAATATCGTGGAAGTTTATAGTGTAACACTTCCCGTTTCTGTCAATATATTTACTTGGTCTGGGTACTTCTTCTATGTTCTTTCTTAGTTGCCTCACGCTGTATAATTGAATCTTCATGGGGGATTGTGGGGAATATTTGCGTAGCCGGTTTCCTCTCTCAAAGACGCTCACGAAATTAGAGACATTTTTCAGGACTGGCTACATATCTTTCTGACTGTAGTGGTTGTCTTCTATTGCTTGGATACAAGGTGTGTGTTTCATGCAACAGAACGTCCAACTGCTCACTAATAAATAACTTTACTTGTTTTTCCAGGTGTCCATTTTATACTGACTACCCTCTGCAAGTTACATCATCCTATTCCAGCTGGCTTCGACATCGACGAGACAGTGGAAGAATCTGTCTTTCGTTAAACGGTTTATTTACCTACTTTGCTAACGAACATAGCGTTCAGTCACATTCCTGCCACGATATTCAAACTGTGGTTAAATACAGCACTCGTGACAAAGTTACCAGAACGAGAATATCACCTCGGAGGAATCATCAGTCTGACAGCGGAAGCTAACGGGAACGCAGCTAATGAAAGCTAACTTGACTACCAGTCGGAATGCAGTCTGCTGGCGACGTCGTAGCACGCGCAGTTCACTTAACACACGCACGCACACACTTTCTAAACCTCGAAAATCATGCTACAGTAAAAGTGTTTAAATGTAATGGCAAATCCAGTGATAAAGAAAAACACTTGTGATATTTTCCATAGTTATTAAAGGAACACTGTGACTGAGTCGTATGTTACCGAGGAAGGAACTGCAACACTCAGTAGCTATTTATGTTATCGGACTTATTTTATTATAATTTAATACCACTAAGGATAAAAAATAAGTTTCAAAAGTAGTGATTAGTAACCACAGTTCCTTCCCCGCTAACTTACAAACATCTGTACCGTCCATCCGAAGAGTTCGGAGACTGATTTTATTCCTGACATGTAAGCGACATTAGCGCAGTAGCTGCGGTGGTAACTTGAACTAACAACTGTAAATAACAAACGGTCGTTTGAACAGTCAGCTGTGAGCCGGCAGTGTTAACTACTGGACGTGCTACCGTAGTGTATCAACGTTATTGTGGCACAAATCATAGTGGAGCAACATCTCCAAATTAAATTTTCAAGAAATTTCCAGAACGTTTTGAACAAGAGAAAAGTGTGTACAAAGATTGTCCCGCACACCGTCATTCCCGAACAAGAACAACGACAAGTGGACGCCTGCCGCAGTTTGACTGAAATGAAAAACGCGATCAGTTTTTTCCAGACTACTCAAGTTGGTGTGAGGAATCTTTGGACTGGAGATATACCATCACACTTTCGGAAGAATATCATCAAATCAGTGCCGGAGACAGCAACTGTAGAGACTTGCGAGAACTATAGCGCAGTCAACTTATCAACTCATGCATGACTGTTACTGACAAAAATAATACACAACAGAATGAAAAAGAAAGTTGATGACATATTAGATGACGGTCTGCTTGGCTTTCGGAAAGATAAAGTTCCAGGGAGGCAGTTACAGCGTTGCCACTGAAAAAGGAAGACGCACGAAAAGTTGAGACATCCTCAAAGGATTTGTCGACGTCGAAAAAAATGACAACAATGGAAAATGATGAAAGGTATTAAAAATTCTGAGAAAAATAGGAATATGCTGTAGGGAAGGACGGATAGTGTACAATACGTAAAGGACCAAGAGGAAACAATAAGAATGGAAGACAAAGAATTAAGTGCTCGAATTAAAGAGGATGGAAGGTCAGGGATTCAGCATTTCGCCCTTGCTCTTTGTTCACTTCGAAGAAGCAATGATAACAATACCAGATGGATACAGGATTGGAAGTAAAATTGAGGGTGAAAAAATACCCATGATAAATTTCGATGATGACATAGATGTCCTCAGTCAAAACAAGGAAGAATTAAGTGAAATACCAACTGGAATGAACGATTAACTGAGACCAGAATGTGGACTGAAAGTAATCCGAAGAAAGATGACAGTAATGAGAGGTAGCGCCATGGTTAGCACATTGGACTTGCATCCGGGAAACGACGGTTCATACCTGTGTCCGGTCATTCAGATTTAAGTTTTCCGTGATTTCCCTGAATCACTCTAAGAAAAGGCCAGGATGGTTCCTTTGAAAGGGCACAGCCTATTTCCTTTCCCATCCTTGACAATATCTGAGCTTGTCCTGCCTCTCTAATTACCTCGATGTCGACGGGACGCTAAACCCAATGTTCTTTCCTTCCTTGCCGGCCGCTGTGGCCGAGCGGTTCTAGGCGCTTCAGACCGACACCGCGCTGCTGCTACGGTCGCAGGTTCGAATCCTGCCTCGGGCATGGATGTCTGTGATGTCCTTAGGTTAGTTAGGTTTACGTAGTTCTAAGTCTAGGGGACTGATGACCTCAGATGTTAAGTCCCATAGTGCTCAGAGCCATTTGAACCATTTTCTTTCCTTCCTTCTAGAAGCAGAAATGAGATTACCGAGACACTTAACATCGAAATTGGTGAACGCAAAAAAGACGAAGTTAAGGAATGATACTGTTTTGGAAGCAAAATAACATATGACGAACGAAGCGAGGAGGACATAAAAAATGAAACAGAGCACCAAACAAGTCACTGCTGGCCAAGAGACGTCTAATAGTATAAAATGTCCGCCTTAATTTGAGGAAGAAATTCCTGAGAATGTACGTTTGGAGCAAGGTATTGTATGGTGCGAAACAAGGACTGTGAGACAATCGGAAAAGAAAAGAATCGAAGCATTTGAAATGTGGTGCTGTAGAAGAATGTTGAAAATTAGGTGGGTCGATGAGGTAAGGAATGAGGAGCTTATTCGCAGAATCGGTGAATCAAGGAATATATGCAGAACACTGACGAGAAGAATAGATAGGACATCTGTTAAGACACCAGGAAATAACACGTACGATATTAGAGAAAGCCGGCCGTTGTGACCGAGCGTTTCTAGGCGCTACAGTCCGGAACCGCGCTGCTGCTACGGTCGCAGGTTCGAATCCTGCCACGGGCATGAATGTGTGTGATGTCCTTAGGCTAGTTAGGTTTAAGTAGTTCTAAGTCTAGGGGACTGATGTCCTCAGATGTTAAGTCACATAGTGCTCAGAGCCATTTGAACTGTGTTAGAGGGAGTTATAGAAGGTAGAAACTGTGGGGGAGCCAGAGAATGGAATACATCCAACAAATAATTGAGAAGGGTACAAGTGCCAGGCACAATGCAGGAACTGGTGGTCGAACACATCTAAAAAATCGGTAGACTGATAAAAGAAAAGAAATGCTTGATCTCGACGAGCACCATTCGCGACAGGAAAATAAAGGGGAGTAAAGTAGAGCTGGGTAGTTCGCGAACGAACGGGTGCAAAGGAACGGTTCACCAAGATGAACGAAACGAGCGAGGAATGAATTCCAAGGAACGACCGGTTCATAGTTCACTTCGGTCGCGGCTGTCTACTTATAGTTCCCGGGAACGAGGAACGATCGGTTCATAGTTCACTTCTGTCGCGGCGGTCACTTCGGCGGTTCTCGTTCCAGCCTCGGTCGCGTGCTCGTCTCAGTCTCGGTCTCCCTCGGCCGCACTCGTCGTTCTTCGCATGACCACCTGTCTCAGTTCCACTGCCGATTGCTCCTAGTTAGTTCAGTATCCAGTTGTTCGTTTCGTTCACTGCGCTCACCTATTTCACATATGTTCCAAACTGTTCTTGCTCTTGGTTCTGGCTATTCAGCGTCCACGAACGGTAATCAAAAAGTATTTTATAGTTACGTAAATTACATAAAAATTACGTTGTATGTAATAGGTACCTCTTTTTAGGTAACAAAAGGGCATACCAGCTCATTTCATTATTTCGATGAACAGCAGAAGACACACTTATAACGAGGCAAGTTTTAGTTGTTATCCATATATTTTTTGGTTTCATCGACTTGATTTAGCAGCTAACTTTCAATAATTTGCTTATTTTTAGTGTAAGAAAATTCATATAAAACGATTTTCGTGTATCTTTCATATACAAAACATTACATTTAGGAAGCCTCTAATTATTTTTAAGTTTGGTTGTTTCCAATTTGCATTACCTGCTAGTTTGGTTTCTCCGAAAAAAAAGAAAAAGTGGGTTGTGGGTCATTTTAGCTCAGTAGGAAAAGCGGTGGCTCTCCATTTGAAAAGACATAGATTGCCATAAAATCTTATTATCTCAAAAACATTTGTTCAGAAGGAGCTTTCAAACCAAAAACTTTATTACTGCGAACTTAATTATTATTGTTATTATTGTTGCATTAACGTTAATAATGCAACATAAAAACCTATTTTTTACTAAGTGACGCAAGTATGAGAAAACCACATTTTATTTTATGCTTCCATTAAAATCTCTACTTCGCCTACGAACTCAGAGACAACGTGTAGTACATATAGGGTGTAAACGATTATTGTTTACAACGTGGCATAGCTATGTAGTAGAAGTCGAAACGAAGAATTTTATACAAGACACTTGTGGTCTATAAGTTGGGAAACAGCCACCAACAGGTTTACAAGACTACATGAGCTATAGCCCATGCGCGTCGCGTGAGACTTTCATGTTCTCTTCTCCAGCTCTCTACAAATCGTCATCGATTGTTTCGCAATTGTTGCTTGCATTAGCTTGTTATTTCTTCACTGCCTAATTATTACATGTTTGTCTGTTTGTTGTATCTGCGCGTAACGGGCAACACATCGTAATTTGCGAGCAGTCTGTACTCGGGGCCGGTTTTCCGTGCGCCACCCTATATTATTTCCCTGCGACCAGCCACACACGGCTACGGTCGGCTAAACGACAGGTTCTGCAGAATCACAGAAATTACTTCTAAAAGTGTTAAGAATTCTGTAATGAATAAAAACTCTATACTCCAGGAGGGGAGGCAAGTGCCCCCTCTTGGTGCCCTCCATCCTTCAGTCACCTACACCACTAGTTTTCAGTTTTTCATAAGAACCATATACCAAGCACAAATGAACGGTGAACGAGTAAAAATGAACGGTTCCCAAAAAAGAACGATCAGCAGTGAACTAGTTCCCAAGGATGAACGAGTTTGCCCATCTCTAGAGTAATGTCAATGGTGCACGAAGTACCATTCGACGTATACTGTAAAGTGACTTGCGGAATGTGGAAGTAGATGAAGGTGTATAGACAATCCAACGCGAAAACCTGGCAGTTGACGCCGCGTCAAACGCTGAGAAGATTACCGCTGCACCTGATGTTATGGGCAGGCATGAGCAGTTATTTAGTTCACAGGGGCCAGCAGCGGGACCTTGGAATGCGGTGCGGCCGCTTCCCAAGGGACACGCATTCCACCGACGAACACTCAGGCCGACAACGTCTCAGTGGGTCCTTCCCTTCGTACTAGACCTGCGTTTCAAAAAACCAATATACACAGTGGCCAAGCATCCATTAAGGATCGAAGGCTGAGCCAACCCAAAAAATTCCAAAATAATTCGTCCAAACTGAGTTTAATCCGATCTGATCACATACGCTCGTAAATGTTTTGAAATATTTTACGTTTGAGCTTCGTGTATGTACCACCAGTATAACGAACCACTCTAGCTTTGCACCTCGGAATTCCGTGCTTGGTACGAGCATACGCAGTAAGCCCGTTTCTTTCAGGTGGCGGACTGTCTATAGCATGGATAAGGTTTTTAAAAGCTGGAGTTTTATTTGTTTCTACTTCTCGCCAACAAGTAGATACACGCCTAAGTGGAATGACAAGTCACGCAGCAGTTTGCTAGCTGAGAGCGCTACTTTTCACATCCTCTAGTACGCTAGCAGCAAGCTGGACAGAATGAGAAACCATTAACTCTTAATTCAAATGTTTATTTAAAACGTAAAGAACAAAATCACATTCATAATTCATAGAAAATAAAAGGGAATACATTATTGGGTTGTGGCCGAGAGGTTATAGGCGCTTCAGTCTGGGACCGCGCGACCGCTACGGTCGCAGGTTCGAATCCTGCCTCGGGCATGGATGTGTGTGCTGTCCTTAGGTTAGTTAGGTTTAACTACTTAAACCTAACTAACCTAAGGACAGCACACACAAGTTCTAGGCGACTGATGACCTCAGAAGTTAAGTCCCATAGTGCTCAGAGCCATTTTATTCATTATTGGGTTGTTGCAAGATGATAGTAAATATCATATTTATTTTCTTTGGTTCTCAGATTAAAGTTTAGTTGCCTTATTTATTTTAGACGTTGGTAGTTCGTATCGTGTGTGCAGATTTTCATATCAACTGTACTAGACGTGCTTAAGGTGAAACGTGGAACATGACTTTTGTGGCTGAAATTTAGTAAGAAGTGGTGGTGATTATCCGATCAGTGAAGCATATTTCGGTGTAACTTGAAAAGTGTGAAGTGTCATCGTCAGTTTATCTTATCATTGTATTGTCGTACGGAAAACGGTAAGTTATCTAATATCGTTATTTTGTAACGCATGGTATCGCTGACTACCTCAGACTACCATGGGCACGTTGATTTCATCACAAGATCCACTGATTGTTTTAATTGAAAACTCTCCATCTTTTCTAGCCTTTCTTTGTACAATTCCAAAACTTTGTTAAGTGGCAGCGTTTCGAGAAACAAACTTCGTTGCTTTGACTGTGTACTATTTGGAATGGATAATGACAGTTTTGAATGGCGTAAGTGAGCAGGGCGAAGAGAGTCTACAAGATTTCCTTTCGAAAGCTAAAAAGCACGTCAGTCCCATTTCACATATCACAGCAGCTGCTAAAACCAATCAGCTAGGTACTGAAAAAACTGACCATACTCTTTCAGAAGCAACACGCCTGGAAGCTTTGAAACATAATGAGAAGCTTGATCGAAGCAGGAGTATAATGAAGAACGTATTTCGACTACCTGGTAAGCACAGCGAAAGTTAGCTCTTCGAGATCATGACGCATCTCAGGTGCCATTAAATAAAGGAAAGGAAGAACTTTTGGATTTCTTGGCAGAAGAAGAACCATACATGAAAGATCATTTAGCAACCAATGGAGCGTTTAAAGGCACTTACTCCGTCATACAGAATTAATTAGTGGCTTGTATTACGGTTGTTGTTAAACAACAAATTTCAAATGAAGTTAAAAATAATTATTTTATATCAGTACAAACCGACCAAACAACGGATGTCTCAAGTAGAAGTCAAATGAGGGTAACTCTTCGTTTTACAAATAAACAACCAGGAGAAATGCAAGAGAGATTCGTAGGGTTCTATGACGTATCCAAAGACTAGAGTGCCCAGGGCATAGTCACTGTTTTGTTGCAAGTGTCAAACAGTTGGAGTATTGATAAAAACAAATTAGTATCGCTAACATATGACGACTGCAGTACAATAGCAGGGAAAAGTTATGGTGTGCACTCCATTGTGAAACAAGCGTATCCACCGGCTCTCTTTATCCACCGCTATGCACATCTGTTGAACCTAGTCCTCCTCTACCCTCGTAAAAATGTTACTCAAGTAAAAATTCTTGAGGCAATTCTACCAGGATTTCACGCATTTTTAGCCGTTCCAGTAAAAGAAGTGAACTTCTGACCGAAAGAGGATTTAAACTACCAAGTCCTTGTAATTCTTTACATCAAGCAACTGGGCTAAACAGTATACGGGATGATCAAAGTTTTCTTACTCTACTTAAGCTGTACAAGACTATCTTCCAGCATGCAAGTATTTTGTTCGACATCTTGCAAAGTAAAACTGTGGACATAACATGCTGTAAGCTCTAAACTGGAAAATGCATCAAGCCTGTTGAAAGCCTCAGATGTGAGAAAATTATTCAGAAGCTCATAGTTGAAGCTAGGAGCCTTATAAATTCAACAGAAGCATCTGAAATTAATTGTAAAGAACCAGAAGAGAGTATTCAGAAACTGAGAAGGCTAACATTCGAAATAATTGATAAAACAGTGGTAAACATGGAAATTAGATTCCAGTTCTTTCATGAAACAGATTTCACGGAACTTGTAAGTGAGAAAAGTTCTGAGGTTGTAGTAAGCCAAACAGTTTCCCGATACGTGAAGTTAAAAAACTAGTTAAAATACATCCTTTCTTTGACAGCGAAAAACTGAAAGGAAAACCTACGTTTATTTACAGCAGTGAGGATAAATGTCTTCAGCCTCAGGTCCTCCTTAAGCCCATTATAAACAATGGATTAAAAATTATGTTCTTTGAATGTCTGAAATTACTGTTGTTGGTTCTTGCGATTCCAGCAACCACCGTGTCTTTCGAAAGAAGCACGAGTACATTAAAGCGCGTTAAGATCTAGCTTCTCAATGACAAATGACAGACTGTCAAACTTGGCGATTTTGGCTGTAGAGAAGGGAGCTGTGAAATCTTCGACAAAATTGTAGGAGTTCATATCTCGTCTTATCGAAGTTTACGCCCAGAAAACGGACATGAGGATAGAACTAATTTATAAAAAGGTGTACCGGTGAGTTATTATGCGTTGTATTTTTATTAATGTGTAGCTGTTTGTTATTTATATGAATTTATTTATAACAATTTCTGTAGTAGTTTCAATCTTAGTAAAAATATGTAACTAATTTACTTTTGTGGTGTTTCTATTTTACAAGATTTGTATTGCGATTCTTTTTATTTTTTCGAAATTAGTAATTCTCACCTTACCCTACAAAAAAGGCTACGCTTCGCCACTGAATATACACACAATGTAGCAAGCCTGCCGGTGAAGTGATTGATGGGGACCACAGAAACGAAAGAAATCGAATGACATCGATCACTACTAGACCAACTGTCTGACAGTAGCTCCTTCAGATACCAGACAATATTGTGTTTGGTTTAGATATTTGCGTATTCCATGGATCATGATTACGGCCTGTGGAAGTGACGTGGAATCAGTACACTTGGTCAGTGCTGCCCATTTACACTAGAGTTGCGCGAGCCGCGTGCGGCTCTCTACAACGTTCGACCTGGTGATTACACTGCTGTGCAAAACGTAAGGACGAAAGTACACTACTGGCCATTGCAATTGATACACCAAGAAGAAATGCAAATGATAAACGGGTATTCATTGGACAAATATATTATACTAGAACTGACATGTGATTACATTTTCACGCAATTTGGGTGCATAGATCCTGAGAAATCAGTCCCCCAGAACAACCACCTCTGGCCGTAAAAACGGCCTTTATACGTCTGGGCATTGAGTCAAAAAGAGTTTGGATGGCGTGTACAGGTACAGCTGCCCATCGAGCTTCAACACGATACCACAGTTCATCAAGAGTAGTGACTGGCATATTGTGACGAGCTACTTGCTCGGCCACCATTGACCAGACGTTTTCAATTGGTGAGAGATCTGGAGAATGTGGTGGCCAGGGCAGCAGTCGAACATTTTCTGTGTCCAGAAAGGCCCGTACAGGACCTGCAACATGCGGTCGTGCATTGTTGTTGTTGTGGTCCTCAGTCCTGAGACTGGTTTGATGCAGCTCTCCCTTCTGAATCTGCTTAGTGTATTCATCTCTTGGTCTCCCTCTACGATTTTTACCCCCCACGCTGCCCTCCAATACTAAATTGGTGATCCCTTGATGCCTCAGAACATGTCCTACCAACCGATCCCTTCTTCTGGTCAAGATGTGCCACAAACTTCTCTTCTCCCCAATCCTATTCAATACTTCCTCATTAGTTGTGCATTATCCTGCTGAAATGTATGGTTTCGCAGGGGTCGAATGAAGGGTAGAGCCACGGGTCGTAACACATCCGAAATGTAACGTCCACTGTTCAAAGTGCCGTCAATGCGAACAAGAGGTGACCGAGACGTGTAACCAATGGCACCCCATACCATCACGCCGGGTATTACGCCAGTATGGCGATGACGAATACACGCTTCCAATGTGCATTCTCCGCATTGTCGCCAAACACGGATGCGACCATCATGATACTGTAAACAGAACCTGGATTCATCCGAAAAAATGACGTTTTGCCATTCGTGCAGCCAGGTTCGTCGTTGAGTACACCTTCGCAGACGCTCCTGTTTGTGATGCTGCAGCGTCAAGGGTAAGCGCAGCCATGCTCTCCGAGATGATAGTCCATGCTGCTGCAAACGCCGTCGAACTGTTCGTGCAGATGGTTGTCGTCTTGCAAACGTCCCCATCTGTTGACTCAGGGATCGAAACGTGGCTGCACGATCCGTTACAGCCATGCTGATAAGATGCCTGTCATCTCGACTGCTAGTGATACGAGGCCGTTGGGATCCAGCACGGCGTTCCGTATTACCCTCCTGAACCCACCGATTCCATATTCTGCTAACAGTCATTGGATCTCGACCAACGCGAGCAGCAATGTCGCGATACGATAAACCGCAATCGCGATAGGCTACAATTCGACCTTTATCAAAGTCGGAAACGTGATGGTACGCATTTCTCCTCCTTACACGAGGCATGACAGCAACGTTTCACCAGGCAACGCCGGTCAACTGCTGTTTGTTTATGAGAAATCGGTTGGAAACTTCACTTATGTCATCACGTTGTAAGTGTCGCCACCGGCGCTAACCTTGTGTGAATGCTCTGAAAAGCTAATCATTTGCATATCACAGCATCTTCTTCCTGTAGGTTAAATTTCGCGTCTGTAGCACGTCATCTTCGTGGTGTAGCAATTTTAATGGCCAGTAGTGTAACTTCCGCATGACGTGTCAGCGCCAGGCAACATAGCTTGGTTAAAAGTTGCATTACACATTGAGAGAACCGCTACAGTATACTATAGAAGGTAACTAAGAGAAATGCGGAATGAGACGAACAGAAATGACTTACGCAGAGACAAAAAATACACTGAAGTCACGCGATTTATGGCTGTCACCTGGACATTACAAAAGGTGGGGCATGGTTCTTAGTAGGTTGTGTGATCACCACGGACGGCAATGCATATTCCGCAACGTGCTCCCATGCTGATCACAAGGTTGGTACGGAGTTCTTGTGGTAGGGCGTTCCATTCCTCCACCAGTGGGGTTCACAACTGCTGGATGGTCACTGGTGCATGAGGATGCAGGAATACGTCTCCCCAAAGCATCCCATACGTCGTCGATGGGATTTAAGTCGGGGGAACGGGGAGGCCAGACTGTGCTCTCGTTCCAGAAGATCCTCCACCTGCGCTCTTCGATGTGGTCGCGCACTGACATCCATAAAAATGAACTCAGGGTAGAAGGCATCCGAGAAAAGACCCACATGAGGAAGGAGTACAGTATCACAATGACGTTGACCGGTGAGTTTTGACAAATTTGAAGCTAAGTACACCCTTGTAACATTATGGCTCCGCACACAATAACATCTGGACCACCAAAACGATCGTGTTCGACGATGTTCGTGACTGCAGTACTTGCTCCCACCTCTCGCCATATGAGGGTACGTTTGGAATCACTAACCAGACTGCTCTTCTACATCTACAGCTACATCTACATCTACATGGATACTCTGCAACTCACATTTAAGTGCCTGGCAGAGGGTCATCGAACTACCTTCACAGTTCTCCATTATTCCAATCTCGTATAGCGCGCGGAAAGAATGAACATCTATATCTTTCTGTACGAGCCCTGATTTCCCTTACTTTATCGTGGTGATCGTTCCTCCCTATGTAGGTCGGTGTCAACAAAATATTTTCGCATTCGGAGGATAAAGTTGGTGATTGGAATTTCGTGAGAAGATTCCGTCGCAACGAAAAACGCCTTTCTTTTAATGATGTCCAGCCCAAATCCTGTATTATTTCCGTGACAATCTCTCCCATATTTCGCGATAATACAAAACGTGCTGCCTTTCTTTGAACTTTTTCGATGTATTCCGTCAGTCCTATCTGATAAGGATCCCACACCGCGCAGCAGTATTCTAAAAGAGGACGCACAAGCCTACTGTATGCAGTCTCTTTAGTAGGTCTGTTACATTTACTAAGTGTCCTGCCAATAAAAATCAGTCTTTGGTTAGCCTTCCCCACAACATTTTCTACGTGTTCCTTCCAATTTAAGTTGTTCGTAATAGTAATACCTAGGTATTTAGTTGAATTTACGGCTTTTAGATTAGACTGATTTATCGTGTAGCCGAAGTTTAACGAGTTCCTTTTAGCACTCGTGTGGATGATCTCACACTTTTCGTAATTTAGGGCCAACTGCCACTTTTCGCACCATTCAGATATCTTTTCTAAATAGTTTTGCAGTTTGTTTTGATCTTCTGATGACTTTATTAGTCGATAAACGACTGCGTCATCTGCAAACATCCGAACACGGCTGCTCAGATTGTCTCCAAAATCGTTTATATAGATAAGGAACAGCAAAGGGCTCATAACACTACCTTGGGAACGCCAGAAATCCCTTCTGTTTTACTCGATGACTTTCCGTCAATTACTTGAACTGTGACGTCTGTGATAGGAAATCACAAATCCAGTCACATAACTGAGACGATATTCCATAAGCACGCAATTTCACTACGAGCCACTTGTGTGGTACAGTGTCAAAAGCCTTTCGTAAATCCAGAAATACGGAATCAATATGAAATCTCTTGTCAATAGCACTCAACACTTCATGTGAATAAAGAGCTAGTTGTGTTTCACAGCAACGATGTTTTGTAAACCCATGTTGACTGTGTGTCAATAGACAGTTTTCTTCGAGGTAATTCATAATGTTCGAACACAATATATGTTAAAAAATCCTGCTGCATATCGACGTTAACGGTATGGGCCTGTAATTTAGTGGATTGCTCCTACTATCTTTCTTGAATATTGGTGTGACCTGTGCAACTTTCCAGTCTTTGGGTACGAATCTTTCGTAGAGAGAACGGTTGTATATGATTGTCAAGTATGGAGCTAACACATCAGCATACTCCGAAAGGAACCAAACTGGTATACAGTGTGGACCAGAAGACTTGTCCAAGAAGAGCGCGTAGCCGTACACCTCATTAATCCAGTCCCTATGCCGTTTGCACTCTCGTACACAGTGTGGTTGCCAACGGAACGGAGAGTGCTGGTCGTCGGGCAAAGAGACCACCCACATGCAGTCGCAGCGCCAATATGGAAGGTGAGATTGCGTTCATTGCTGTTCTGTTTAAAGTAGTTGCAACTGAACCCAGTATTTGACATGAGTCCATTCTTCCCTTTAGCACGACGCTGCGGTCATCTGCTGCTGTAGTTGACCGTGGTCGACCACCTCCTCGCCTTCGGACAGCAGTACCTGTGGTTCGGAACGCTCCCCATGCATGTAAAACAACGTTGTGAGCAATACCAGAACCTCAGCTATAGTCGTCACACGTTGTTCTTCTTCCAGTTTCCCGCTGCTTCTGTCCCTTGTGAAGGCATCCAGATGTTATTTCACGGGCCGGCCGAAGTGGCCGAGCGGTTCTAGGCGCTTCAGTCTGGAACAGCTCCATCGTAACGGTCGCAGGTTCGAATCCTGCCTCGGGTTTGGATGTGTGTGTGTCCTTAGGTTAGTTAGGTTTAAGTAGTTCTAAGTTCTAGGGGACTGATGACCTCAGATGTTACGTCCCATAGTGCTCACAAGGGAATCTCCCCATCGCACCCCCCTCAGATTTAGTTATAAGTTGGCACAGTGGATAGGCCTTGAAAAACTGAACACAAATCAATCAAGAAAACCGGAAGAAGTTGTGTGGAACTATGAAAAAAATAAGCAAAATATACAAACTGAGTAGTCCATGCGGAAGATAAGCAACATGAAGGAGAATTTGAGTTCAGGAGCGCCATGGTCCCGTGGTTAGCGTGAGCAGCTGCGGAACGAGAGGTCCTTGGTTCAAGTCTTCCCTCGAGTGAAAAGTTTATTTTCACAAAGTTATGATCTGTCCGTTCGTTTATTGACGTCTCTGTTCACTGTAATAAGTTTAGTGTCTGTGTTTGGCGACCGCACCGCAAAACCGTGCGATTAGTAGACGAAAGGACGTGCCTCTCCAACGCGAATCGAAAACATTTAATCGCAAGATCATAGGTCAACGGATTCCTCCACAGGAAAACACGTCTGATATATTTTATACGACACTGGTGACGGCATGTGCGTCACATGACAGGAATATGTTGTCGACCCACCTAACGTGTACACTTGGCGAATGGGTAACAAGATTCTTCTACCTTGCCCGATTTAGGTTTTCTTGTGGATGT
The DNA here is from genome assembly GCF_021461395.2 of Schistocerca americana. Classification (NCBI taxonomy): domain Eukaryota; kingdom Metazoa; phylum Arthropoda; class Insecta; order Orthoptera; family Acrididae; genus Schistocerca; species Schistocerca americana. The sequence goes on from NC_060120.1 coordinate 177,894,401, forward strand.
GATAATCACTCCCAAAAACGTGATGAAGGCATAAGAGTTTGTCACATAAACTGCAACAAATGAATGCAACAGTTTCACAGTCGCACAGTTTTCCCCGTGCTCTGTCAAAACATACGTTTTTAACGTTTTCAAATTTCTCCGTGTGTAGACTGTCAAATTCTGCATATGTCCAAGCAAATCTGAACATGTCCTGGAATTTTGGAGAGCGAAGTTGATTATATAAAAAATTAAACTTTTGACTCCAGAGAAGACTTGCACGAAGGACTTCTCGTTCCGCAGTTGCTCACGCTAACCAGGGGACCACGGCGCTCCTGTGCTCACAGTCTCCTTGATATTGCCTATCTTCCGCATGGACTACTCAGTTTGTATATTTTGCTTATTTTTTTTCTTAGTTCCACACAACTTCTTCCTGTTTTCTCGATTGATCTGTGTTCAGTTTTTCAAGGCCTATCCACTGTGCCAACTTATAACTAAATCTGAGGGGGTGCGATGGAGAGATTTTCTTGTCAGAGCCATTTGAACCTTTTTTTTTTTTTTAGGTATCTCAAGGCCTTTCTATAATGAAGACCAGCACCAAAATGCATCGTAACTATTCACTGACTGAGGGGCAATGTCTTTTCCCGTTGCTTCAATTGTCTTGCATTTCGAAGTCGTCCCATTCGGCCTAACAGTCACGCTCATCTCACGCTACGTGACGTGCAGCTTTCTGTGTGCGACTATGAGACATCTGGCGGTTTCATTCATTTCGGCTAGATTAGTTAACACGTTAAGTTAGTTTATCGATATCGTCCCTAAGTTTGCAGAGCAATGCGTTTGTTTGTTAGTGAACACTCCATCGGCCTATTCAGTAGCGTTTACAGCTTTTTGCGACGAAGGGAAGCGACAATTTCTTCGCGTATATCTGATAAATACTTCACAATTAACGTTTAATAATAACGGTAGAAAGTCACTGGTGCGTCATGTTCAAATTAAATTGTGCAAATAATCTGCTGTAAAATACATAGCAGTAATTATATTCGTCAAATAAAATGAATATTTATAAAACAAATATATAGCAGCCGGAAATGCTTCTATAGCAACACAAAAAATGCGAAATGATCCTGATAATTTAGAAGACTCTGACTGAAAAGTGGGGTACAGCTGCCTCGTTCTCTCGTTCTACCTTCCTCAGCACCTTTAGCAATTGTCCCAAAAATTTTGGCATGCGAACATATCCGCACCTTTATTAACATGCAGCTCATCTCGAACTCCCCGAGCTCTCTGAGCCGTACTCAGTTCGATTCCTCGCGTCACGCTCTCGCAATCATTATCTTTGGCCAGAGAAGAGGTTGCGAGATGTGCTGCTGCCTTTCTGACGAATCCAGCGACAAAACTGAGACGATATACCACAGGCATGCGATTTGAATGGAAGCCACTTGCGACTAATGCTGTCAAAAGCCTTTTCGGATTCTAGAAATATGCAATAAATTTAAGAGTCTTTCAGGATAGCGTTAATTGCTTGGTATATATGAAGAGCAAGTTGTGTTTCACAGGTTGCGCCAATATTCAAAAAGGTAGCGGGAGTAATCCACTAAATTAAAGACGCATGTCATTAACATCGATATGCAGCAGGATTTTGGAACATATATTATGTTCGAACATTATGAATTACCTCGAAGAGAAAGGTCTACTGACACACAATCAACACGGATTTAGAAAACATCGTTCTTCTGAAACACAACTAGCTCTTTATTCGCATGAAGTGTTGAGTGCTATTAACAAGGGATTTCAAATTGATTCCGTATTTCTATATTTCCAGAAGGCTTTTGACACTGAACCACACAAGCGGCTTCTAGTGAAATTGCTTCCTTGTGGCATATCGTCTCAGTTATGTGATTGGATTCGTGACTTGCTGTCAGAGAGGTCACAGTTCGTAGTAACTGACGGAAAGTCATCGAGTAAACAGAAGTGATTTCTGGCGTTCCCAAAGGTAGTGTTATAAGCCTTATGCCGTTAATTATCTATAAAAACGATTTAGGAGACGATTTGAGCAGCCGTCTTAGGTTGTTTGCAGATGATGTTCTCGTTTATCGTCGAGTAAACTCATCAGAAAATCAAAACAAATTGCAAAGTGATTTAGAAAAGATACGTGAATGGTGCGAAACTTGTTTATTGACTCAAAATAATGAAAAGTGTGAGGTCATCTACATGAGTGCTAAAAGTAATCCGTTAAACTTAGGTTACACGATATATCTGTCTAATCTAAAGGCTGTAAATTCCATTACATGCCTAGGAATTACAATTACGAATAATTTAAATTGGAAAGAACACATAGAGAATGTTGTGGGGAAGGCAAACGAAAGACTGCGATGTACTGCCAGTACACTTAGAAAATGTAATAGATCTACTAAAGAGGCTGCCTATGTGGTGTCACCGCCAGACACCACACTTGCTAGGTGGTAGCCTTTAAATCGGCCGCGGTCTGTTAGTATACGTCGGACCCGCGTGTCGCCACTATCAGTGATTGCAGACCGAGCGCCGCCACACGGCAGGTCTAGAGAGACTTCCTAGCACTCGCCCCAGTTGTACAACCGACTTTGCTAGCGATGGTTCACTGACGAAATACGCTCTCATTTGCCGAGACGATAGTTTAACATAGCCTTCAGCTATGTCATTTGCTACGACCTAGCAAGGCGCCATTATCAGTTACTATTGATATTGTGAATCATGTACCAGCAAGACCGACGTTCTTCATTAACGGATTAAAGTTAAGTATTCCACCAGCTACGTCCGTTTTTCTAAGTTCTAATTTCCTTGTCCTGTTCCAGACCTCGGGCCAGCCTGCGTGAGCTAAAACGCGTGCCTTTCGGCCTCCTCTAATAACACGGTGTTGGCTCTCCTGCCAACCAAAACATTGGCGACGAGGCAAAACCGCGTTCTTATCGATATTGCCCTGATTTACTTGTGTAATGGCTTCGCCACAATCTCCAGATGTACTGTCCGAATTTTATCGCTTACAGAATCAGCAGACACAGGCCTTACTGGCTGCCCTTGGACAGCTCATCCAGGGTCAACGGGCAATGCAAAACGATGCGGCAGCCGCCGCTTCACCACTAATACAGCCACAACACGCTGTTGCACCAACTTTTCGACCTTTTGATGCTGCACTGGAAAGCTGGAAGGAGTGGTCACGCCAATTTGGATTCCATCTCGCCGCCTACATAATTCAAGGTAAGGAGCGGCAGCCATATTTGTTGTCTTCAGTCGGCGTACAAACGTACCATGTGATAGTCAAATTATTTCCCCGACGCAACGTAGCAACTCTGTCCTACGAAGAAATTTTGTCTGCATTAGATGCATATTTCAAAGAATCAGTCAATGTAGTTGCGAAAAGGTATACCTTCTTTCGTACAAAACGTACGGCAGGTCAGACTAATCGGGAGTGGGTTGCAACCTTGCAAGGCCTTACTAGGGATTGTGCTTTTGAGTGTCAATGTGGACTCCCTTATTCAAATACTATGGTCCGTGATGCAATTGCACAGAACGTTTCTGATGTTTGTATATGGGAACAGATTTTGAAACTAGTCAATCCCTCCCTTTAACAAGTGATGGACATATTGGATGGGCAGGACACACTTGACTTTTCTCAGGAATCACTTGAAACTTCACCAGCCATGTGTCAGGTTAACCGGCCCGCCGGGCGAGCTGCACAGAGCAGTAAACAGCCCTCGCGCCCGGCCGTGCCGATGCCGCCAGGCTCTCAGCCACGTGTGCCGCATAGGCAAGCAAATGCAGTGCTAAAATCATGCCCGTGGTGCGCTACTAGATATTCGCGTGAGAATTGCCCGTCACGCCAGGCTATTTGGTTTTTTTTGTAATAAAAATGGACATGTTCAGAGTGTTTGCCAGAAAAAGCTCAGATCGAAACTCGCAACCATTCCAGGCCCTTTGCTTTGCGCCGGATTCGAACCAAGGATACTCAGTCTCGTGAACCTTCGCCCATGGAAATTCATGTAGTTCATTCCACTCCGCCCAGTGCCACTCTCTCTAACAGTGACTGTGTTCGCCCCACAAATAGTGTGCGTCGATATCGCCGGAAATCCCGTCAAGTCGCAAGTGATTATGTACCAGTGTCAGTTCACGTTGCACAAGACAGTCGCTCTTGTCATCAGCAGGACAATAAACTTTTTGTAGACTTGGACATTAACGGCAAAGTGATACCATTCCAGCTCGATACCGGAGCTGCAGTTTCACTGATCAATCAAGACACGTACAAACAGCTGGGCACAACTCCGTTGCGTGCCGCAAATGTTAACTAGTTATTCAGGTCAAGATATGCCTGTGTTACGACAGTGCAGCCTTCTTGCAACATACAAAGGACAAACAAAACTTGTGTCATTTTACGTCCTTCGTTCTTCTTCTGCGGTGAACTTGTTTGGTTTCGATTTATTTCAGTTGGTTAACTTGTCTATAGTAAATCAGGTCTTATCAGTGAACCAGACTGTGCCTTCCGACAGTGTTTCTCATCTATGTGAAGAATTTGCAGACATTTTTGCACCGGGCCTTGGTTGTGCTAAGAACTACAAAGCACATTTGGAACTGAAAGTAAACGCGCAACTGAAATTTTTCAGAGCGCGCCATGTTCCCCACGCATTGCGTGATGAGACTGCAACAACGTCACACGATTTTGAATCACAAGGTATGATTGAACGTGTGCAGGCTTCTCTCTGGGCATCACCCTTGGTAATTTTGCCAAAACCTTCCGGAAAATTGAGACTTTGTGTGGACTTCAAGGCAACAGTGAATCCACAACTAGTGATTGCAACTTTTCCTTTACCCCGCCCAGAAGATCTCTTTGACAAACTGTGCCCGGGTAAATATTTTTCGAAGTTGGACCTAGCAGATGCGTACTTGCAAATACCGGTGGACGCAGAATCTCAGCACGTTTTGGTGGTTAACACACATCTTGGTTTGTATCGATTCAAACGACTGCCACTCTGGTGTGCATCTGCCCCTGCATTGTTTCAGCAGTATCTCCAAACTGTTTGTGCGTCGGTCCCTACTGCAGCAAACTATCTGGACCATATTGTGATCTCCGGAAAGACGGAAGAAGAACATTTAGCCAATCTCAGAACATTATTTCAGGTCTTACGACAAAATGGTCTTCGCTTGCGGAAGGACAAATGCGTGTTTTTTGCTCGTGACTTGCCCTACCTGGGACATGTACTCAATGCCCAAGGCATACATCCCAGTCCTGAGCACCTCCGTGCCATACAAGACTTGCCTTCGCCGCAGAATTTGAAGCAGCTACACAGTGTGCTGGGAAAAATTAATTATTATCACCGTTATATACCACACGCCTCTTCCCTTTCAGCTCCACTTCATCGCTTACGCCGTAAAGGTGTTCCGTTCGTCTGGACGACGAAATGCGGATGCGCCTTTCGCCAGTTGAAATCGGCGTTGCTTTCCAATACTTGCCTTACGCCATTCGATACCCAGAAGCCCCTTTTGTTGATGGTGGATGCATCGGATTTCGGGATCGGTGCTGTGCTTGCGCACAAAGATGGATCGCACAATCGCCCTATTGCCTTTGCGTCCAAATTACTCTCGTCTGCACAAAGAAATTATTCACAGATCGAGAAAGAAGCATTGGCTCTCGTATGTGGTGATACAAAGTTTCATGATTTCTTCTATGGTCGTCACTTTACCATCATCACAGACCACAAACCTTTGACATCACTTTTTCATCCGAGCAAGCCTGTATCTCCATGTACAGCGCAGAAATTCATTCGCTGGTTTATTTTCCTCTCGCAGTGCCGCTACGATATCTTGTATCGGTCCACTGCTAAGCACGGAAACGCCGATGCGTTGTCCAGTTTTCCTGTTGCTGAGGATAGAGCATTCGATTCCTCCGAACTTGCTTGGATGTTCATTGATTCGGAAACCGATGAAGTGGTCGAATCGTTTCCGATTGATTTTCGTCGTGTAGCTACAGCCACAGCTGCCGACCCTGTCCTTGCTACCGTTCTGCGTTTTGTTGCTACGCAATGGCCCCTTATCAAAGGCACGGATCAGGGATCCGTTGGTTCGCCGATTTTTTGCTCACCAGGAGAGACTTTTTGTTCGACGTGGTGTTTTGCTGTTGCGTTCTGATAATGATCAGTCCAGGGTCGTGGTCCCACGTTCGTTACAGTCCTCTGTCTTACAGCTTCTCCACCAAGGACATTGGGGTATAGTGATAACGAAACAACTTGCTCGTCAGCACTGAACTTGGATCGGAATCGATGCCGCGATTACGAATATGTGCTCTTCTTGCATGGTGTGCGCCAAACAACAATCAGCCCCACCGTGGAAATTCTTTCCATGGCCAAAAGCCACTTCCCCTTGGCAACGCTTACACATCGATTTTGCTGGTCCATTCTGGAATGCTCGATGGTTGGTTGTGGTTGATTCATTCAGTAATTTTCCTTTTGTTGTCCGGATGTCTTCCACGACGTCATCCGCCACCATCCAAGCGTTATCTGCTATCTTTTGCATTGAAAGTCTTCCACAGACTGTTGTTTCCGACAATGGCCCACAATTCATGTCCGCAGAATTTCAGTCATTCTGCAAGGCCAATGGTATTCAACATCAGACGTCCGCGCCGTTTTCGCCACAGTCAAACGGTGCTTCTGAACGATTGGTCAGGACTTTCAAGTCACAGATGTTGAAGTTGAAAGAGTCGCATTCTCGGGAGGACGCGTTATTGCTCTTTTTGTCCTCGTATCGCTCTCAGCCCCGAGATGGTCGCTCGCCGGCTGAGTTGCTCCACGGTCGTCCTCATCGAACCTTGATGTCTTTGCTGCATCCGCCGCATCAGGTTCCTGTGCAGCGGCAGACACCTGCTTTTGCTCCAGGCGACGTTGTATACTATCGCAACTATCGAGGTTCACGGCGTTGGCTCGCAGGGCGCATTCTTCGCTGCCTCGGCCGCGCTATGTATCTGGTTTTGGGGGCTTCTGGTGAGGTGCGCCGGCATCTCAACCAGCTGCGCCTCTGTCGTCGCACGGGATCTGCCGCTCGCCGTTTGCTTTCAGCGACGGTGCGGTCCGGTCAGCGCCCTGGGGACCCATCTACTGGCTCGCCTCAGCCCCAGGTGTTACCGACGCTGCCTTCCATGTTGCCCCATGGCGATGCGCGCCGCCACCGCCGCCGCCGCCTGTTCTCCCGCCGGCGACGCCCGCAGTGGACGCGTCGCTGCAACCGCCGGCCGCCTCCCTGGGTCACGCGCTGCCAATCGCTTCCCGTGACCGGATGTCCTCCAACATGGACCTCTTGCCCGCTCCGGACCATATGTCGTCTTCGCCCGTCGGGTGTCCCGACCCGATGGAGGTCGACCCTTCGGCCCCTCCTGTCTCTATGCGGACGCATACACCGCATGTTGGCGTGTACCCTGGAGCAGGTTTTCAGGCGTTTCCTAGCTCCCCGCGGTCCGAATGGCAGGGTGCGGGTGGCACAGCCTCGCCTGTTGTTAGGCTCCCCACCTCGTCGCATACGTCAACATGGAGTCCTCCCCACGGCGGGCGGAAGCCTTATGCCACAACCGTGCGCCGATTTGCGGGGGAGGAATGTGGTGTCACTGCCAGACACCACACTTGCTAGGTGGTAGCCTTTAAATCGGCCGCGGTCCGTTAGTATACGTCGGACCCGCGTGTCGCCACTATCAGTGATTGCAGACCGATCGCCGCCACACGGCAGGTCTAGAGAAACTTCCTAGCACTCGCCGCAGTTGTACAACCGACTTTGCTAGCGATGCTTCACTGACAAAATACGCTCTCATTTGCCGAGACGATAGTTTAACATAGCCTTCAGCTACGTCATTTGCTACGACCTAGCAAGGCGCCATTATTAGTTACTATTGATATTGTGAATCATGTACCGGCAAGACCGACGTTCTTCATTAACGGATTAAAGTTAAGTATTCCACCAGCTACGTCCGTTTTTCTAAATTCTAATTCCCTTGTCCTGTTCCAGACCTCACGCCAGCCTGCGTGAGCTAAAACGCGTGCCTTTCGGCCTCCTCTAGTAACACGGTGTTGGCTCTCCTGCCAACCAAAACAGCCTACTCTACGTTTGTTCTTCCTCTTTTACAGTACTGCTACGCGGTCTGGGATCCTTACCAGATAGGATCAGCAGAGTACATCGAGAAACTTCAAAGAAGAGGAGCACGTTTTGTATTATCCCGAAATAGAGAAGAGAGAGTCACTGGCATCATACAGGATCTGGGATGGACACAATTAAAACAAAGGCGTTTTTCGTAGCGGTGGAATCTTCTCACGGAATTTCAATCACCAGCTTTCTCCTCCGAATGCGAAAATACGTAGTTGACGCCGACCTACATAGGGAGAAACGATCATCGTAAGGGAATTCAGAACTCGCACGGAAAGATATAAGTGTTCGTTTTTGCCGTGGGGTGTTCGAGAGTGGAATAATAGAGAATTATTGTGAAGGTGGTTCGATGAACCCTGTGTCAGGCTGTGGTGTGCGTACTGTAAGACCTTCGGTACACACACCATCAGATTATTTGACCTGTAGCTCTAACGAAGTAGGCGAGTGTCAGCAATATGTCTCGTGGTCTTAGCGTGGCGTGTTTATCTTCTGCCGTTAGGTCAGACGATAGAAATGCCACTTGCACGCTTAGAGTAGCAGATTGACGGTGACCAACTTTAAACAGAACTTGATTAATTTTCAAACACATTTATTAAAATAATAAAAAGCGTAGACATTACGTAACTTGATTCTGGATGCTGTTTACAATTGAAAATTTGAAGTTCCTTTGGTCTTGGTACGTTAATCTTATTCTCACATATCTCTGATACTTGACAAAGTGTCTATTCATTTATCTTCATGGCTATGTACAGGAATATGGTAATCTTATTAGGCGAAGACTGAAACTTGACTATAGACTGGTACAGACTAATGCAGACTGGTACAGACTGGTGCAGACAAATGCAGACTGCCTAATCGGAGGTCTGTACACTCATTGTAATACCTCGCGCGTTCAGGTATCACTGCGCGAGTGTGATCCGCGAGGAGAAAAGGTTCTACGTTAGCAGCGATCTCATTGGCTGCGTTACATATTAATACGCGGATCGGCGGAAGCAGAATTTGGTCCGTCTCCAAGGCCTGGCCAGACAGAATCCGGTCTGCCGCTGCGACGGACGGCGCAGCGGTGGGCCGGACCTGTCAGCGGCCAGGGACGCCACACAGGCAACAGCCGGCCGCAGCGACTCTTGATGCGTCAGCTGTTGCACTGTGGAAGGGGCGAAACCCATTATTGAGCTTGCATGCGTAGTGCGATAGTCTTGCGTTAGACGATTTGGAATCTTCACGCGGGACACGTTATCTCTGAGCGAGTTTTTTTTTTTTTTTTTTTTTTTTAAATGCAGAAATGAGTAGCTTGCACTAGCGATACGAAATGGCACCAAGAAGAGATGTTGGGTGCATGACATTGATAGCAAGAGAGAAAGCTTAGCAGAATACTATCGTCAGTGTATTGATCTAGAGTCTGACAAAGATAGGTTCTTCAAATATTTTCGTATGTGGCGAGAATGTTTCGAGGAAATGCATCGCCTGATAAAAAGGTAGCACCGAGAAGTGCACAACGAACTGGAGAAAGCCAATTGATACAAGGCACAGACAAGCCGTTTGTTTGAGGTAAGTTTTACCGTTTGTGGCCTCTTTGTGCTTAAAATAGAAGTCATATAAATCATTCCATTTCAGTTTTGCTGTATGATATGAAAGGTTCGTCGGAAGAAAGTGCTATCCCACAACGTAGTTACGAGTGGAGTGATAAATTTATCTGCAGTGTTTACGAGTACAGCAAACGATGGTAACATCTGGTTCCGTATGTCCCGCTAGAAAGCACTTTCTACCTAATAGATTGTTCTGTTTGATTGTATTCATAACATTGTCATTGAATTTAAACAACTTATCTATTCATTCTATGGGCATAATAGATTTTAATCTTTTCCAGATACTTGACTACAGGCGACAGTCACCAGACCACAGCTTTTTCTTTTCGGTTAGGACGTTCAACAGTCTCAGATATTGTGAACAAGTGTGGAAGGCAATACGGACTGTTCTACCGCTCAAGTATTTACCTACTCCTACAACAGAGATGTGGAAGAAATCTGAAGGAGAATTTGTACAACTTTGGGGGTTTCCGAACTGCCTTGGAAGCATAGACGGAAAAGATGGTTAAAATGGCTGAAGGATAGTGGATCCCAGTTCTTCTGTTACAAACAATTCTTTTCCCTGCTTCTCCTGGCGATCGTTGATCCATACTACGAGTTTACAATAGTTGATATTGGAAATTATGGACGTTGGAAATTATGGACGTCACAGTGACAACACTATTTCTGAGAATTCAGCTTTCTATCAAGAGTATATCGAGGGCAAAAGTATTCTACCTGCAAATCAGGATCGCGTGTATCGTACAAAAAGTTGTATTGTCTCACCCCCTCTATAAGTCTTTCTGTGTCCATGATGCATGCACTATGAGCTGCAAGACAAAAACCGCCTCACGCGGCTGCTTCCAGTGTGACTACAGAGCAGTTGAGCATGCCAACAGAGGCAAGCAGCCACTCTGGCTGCGGCGAATCTGTAATCTGTGACAACCCGGCAGCGGCCGGAGGGGCAGGCCGTATGCCGGTGCGTCGAAGCAGCACTCAGTGTGACTGCCGCCATACAGTAACGAGCGATTCAACAGTGCAGCCTACCGGCTGCGATTCAAGGCCACAGGTCGGACAGCCAGGCCGCATTCTGTCTGGCCATGCCTTCAAGACCTGGCCAGACAGAATCCGGCCTGCCACTGCGACGGACGGCGCAGCGGTGGGCTGGACCCGCCGGCGGCCAGGGACGCCACACAGGCAACGGCCGGCCGCAGCAGTGACTCTTGATGCGTCAGCTGTTACAGGGTGGAAGGGGCTGAACCCCATTATTACGTTTGCATGCGTAGCGCGTTTGTCTTGGCGTTAGACGATTTGGGGGCTTCACCCGGGGACCCTTATCTTTGTGCGAGTTCTTTTCTTTTTTTTTTTTTTAAGTGCAGAAATGAGTAGTTCGGACGAGGAAGAACTGGTACTAGCGATACGAAATGGCATCAAGGAGAGGAGATGTAGGGTGCTCGATATTAATAGCAAGACAGAAAGCTTAGGAGAATACCATCGTCTGTGTATTGAACTAGAGTCTGACAAAGATAGGTGCGCTGGCCCGGGTGGCCGAGCGGTTCTAGGCGCTTCAGTCCGGAACCGGGGGACTGCTATGGTCGCAGGTTTGAATCCTGCCTCGGGCATGGATATGTATGATGTCCTTAGGTTAGTTAGGTTTAAGTGGTTCTCAGTCCTAGGGGACTGATGACCTCAGATGTTAAGTCCCATTGTGCTCAGAGCCATTTGATTTTTTTCAAGATAGGTTCTTCAAATATTTTCGTATGTCGCGAGAATGTTTCGATGAACTGTATCGCCTGATAAAAAGGAAGCACAACGAACTGGAGAAAGCCAATTGATACAAGACACAGACTAGCCATTTTTTTGAGGTACATTTTACCATTTGTAGCCTCTTTGTGCTTCATACAGAAGTCATATAAATTATTCCATTTCAGTTTTGCTGTATCATATGAAAGCTTCGGCAGAAGAGTGTGCTATCCCACAATGTAGTTACAAGTGGTGTGATAAATTTATCTGCAGTGTTTACGAAAGCAGCGAACGATAGTAACATCTGGTTCTATATCTCCCGCTAGAGAGAACTTTCTACCAAAGAGATTGTTTTGTTTCGTTCTATTCATAACATTGTCATTGAATTTAAACAAACATATCTTTGGTCGTTAGCTTATCTATTCGTTCTATGGGCATAATTTATTTTAATCTTTTCCAAATACTTGGCTACAGGCGACAGTCACCAAACCATAGCTTTTTCTTTTCGCTTAGGACGTTCAACAGTCTCAGAAATTGTGAAAGAAGTGTGCCAGGCAATATGGACTGTTCTACAGCTCAAGTATTTACCTACTCCTACAACAGAGATGTGGAAGAAATCTGAAGAAGGATTTCTAGAACTTTGGGTGTTTCCGGACTGCCTTGGAAGTATAGACGGAAAGCATCTCATGTTAAAATGCCCAAAGGATAGTGGATCCCAGTTCTTCTGTTACAAACAGTTCTTTTCGCTAGTTCTCCTGGCGATCGTTGATCCATACTACGAGTTTACAATTATTGATATTGGAAATTATGGACGTCACAGTGACAACAATATTTCTGAGAATTCAGCTTTCTATCAAGAGTATATCGAGGGCAAAAGTATTCTACCTGCAAATCAGGATCGCGTGTATCGTACAAAAAGTTGTATTCCCTCACCTCCTCTATAAGTCTATCTGTGTCCATGATGCATGCACTATGAGCTGCAAGACAAAAACCGCCTCACGCCGCCGCTTCCAGTGTGACTACAGAGCCTTTAAGGCCTGGCCAGACAGAATGCGGCTTGGCCGTCCGGCCTGTGGTCTTGAACCGCAGCCGGCAGGCCGCACTGTTGAATCGCTCGTTACTGTATGGCGGCAGTCACACTGACAAGGGAACCTCCCCATCGCACCCCCCTCAGATTTAGTTATAAGTTGGCACAGTGGATAGGCCTTGATAAACTGAACACAGATCAATTGAGAAAACAGGAAGAAGTTGTGTGGAACTGTGAAAAAATAAGCAAAATATACCAACTGAGTACTCCATGGGCCACATAGGCAACATCATGACAATGTGAGCTCAGGAGCGCCGTGGTCCCGTGGTAGCGTGAGCAGCAGCGGAACGAGAGGTCTTTGGTTCAAGTCTTCCCTCGAGTGAAAATTTTACTTTCTTTATTTTTGCATAGTTATTATCTGTCTGTTCGTTCATTGACCTCTCTGTTCACTGTAATAAGTTTAGTGTGTGTGTTTTGCGACCGCGTCGCAAAACCGTGCGATTGGTAGACGAAAGGACGTGCCTTTCCAATGGGAACAGAAAACATTTGATCGCAAGGTTTAGGTCAACCGATTCCTCCACAGGAAAACACATCTGATATATTCTATACGACACTGGTGACGGCATGTGCGTCACATGACAGCAATATGTTGTCGACCCACCTAACTTGTACACTTGGCGAATGGGTAAAAAGATTCTTCTACCTTGCCCGATTTTGGTTTTCTTGTGGACGTGATAATCACTCCCAAAAAAGTGATGAAAACATAAGAGTTTGTCACATAAACTGAAAATAAAAAATAAAAATTTTCGCTCAATGGAAGATTTGAACCAAGGACCTTTCATTCGGCAGCTGCTCACGTTACCACGAGACCATTGCGCTCCTGCGATCCCATCGTCTTTGATGTTGCATATGTTCCCATGAACTACTCAGTTTGTATATTTTGCTTATTTTTTCACAGTTCCACACAACTTCTTCCTGTTTTCTCAATTGATCTGTGTTCAGTTTTTCAAGGCCTATCCACTGTGCCAACTTATAACTAAATCTGAGGGGGGTGCGATGGGGAGGTTACCTTGTGAGTGCGGCTTTGACGGACCGGCACACGGCCTGCCGCACCAGCCGCCGCCGGGTTGTCACAGGTTACAGATTCGCCGCAAGCCTGAGCGGCTGCTTGCCTCTGTTGGCGCATTCAACTGCTCAGCTGTCACACTAGAAGCAGCGGCGTGAGGCGGTTTTTGTCTTGCAGCTCGTAGTGAATGCATCATGGACACAGAAAGACTTATAGAGGAGGTGAGAGAATACAACTTTTTGTATGATACACGCATCCTGATTTGGAGGTAGAATGCTTATGTCCTCGATATACTCTTGATAGAAAGCTCAATAGTGTTGTCACTGTGACGTCCATAACTTGCAATATCAACTACTGTAAACTCGGTAGTATGGATCAACGATAGCCGGGAGAACTAGCGAAAAGAACTGGGATCCACTATCCTTCGCGCATTTTAACCTTTCCGTCTATGCTTCCAAGGCAGTTCGGAAACCCCCAGTTCTATAAATCCTTCTTCAGATTTCTTCCACATCTCTGTTGTAGGAGTAGGTAAATACTTGGGCTGTAGAACAGTCCATATTGCCTGCCACACTTGTTTCACAATATCTGAGACTGTTGAACGTCCTAACCGAAAAGAAAAGGCTATGGTCTGGTGACTGTCGCCTGTAGTCAACTATCTGGAAAAGAGTAAAATCAATTATGCAGATAGAACAAATAGATAAGTTAACGACCAAAGATATGAAACTTCCTGGCAGATTAAAACTGTGTGCCCGACCGAGACTCGAACTCGGGACCTTTGCCTTTCGCGGGCAAGTGCTCTACCAAGTGAGCTACCGAAGCACGACTCACGTCCGGTACTCACAGCTTTACTTCTGCCAGTACCTCGTCTCCTACCTTCCAAACTTTACAGAAGCTCTCCTGCGAACCTTGCAGAAGGTTCGCAGGAGAGCTTCTGTAAAGTTTGGAAGGTAGGAGACGAGGTACTGGCAGAAGTAAAGCTGTGAGTACCCGACGTGAGTCGTGCTTCGGTAGCTCAGTTGGTAGAGCACTTGCCCGCGAAAGGCAAAGGTCCCAAGTTCGAGTCTCGGTCGGGCACACAGTTTTAATCTGCCAGGAAGTTTCATATCAGCGCACACTCCGCTGCAGAGTGAAAATCTCATTCTGGGACCAAAGATATGTTTGTTTAAATTCAATGACAATGTTACGAATACAATGAAACAAAACAATCTATGAAGTAGAAAGTTCTCTCTAGTGGGACATACGGAACTGGATGTTACTATCGTTTACTGTATTCGTAAACACTGCAGATAAATATATCACTCCACTCGTAACTACGTTGTGGGATAGCACTTTCTTCCGCCGAACCTTTCATATGATACAGCAAAACTGAAATGGAATGATTTATATGACTTCTATTTTAAGCACAAAGAGGCCACAAACGGTAAAACTTACCTCAATCAAACGGCTTGTCTGTGCCTTGTATCAATTGGCTTTCTCCAGTTCGTTGTGCACTTCTCGGTGCTACCTTTTTATCAGGCGATGCATTTCCTCGAAACATTCTCGCGACATACGAAAATATTTGAAGAACCTATCTTCGTCAGGCTCTAGATCAATACACAGACGATGGTATTCTCCAAAGCTTTCTTTCATGCTATCAATGTCGTGCACCCAACATCTCTTCTTGGTGCCATTTCGTATCGCTAGTACAAGCTTCTCATTTGCGCAATTCAAAAAAAAAAAAAAAAAAAAAAAAAAAAAAAAAAAAAAAAAAAAGAGAGAGAGAGAGAGAGAACTCGCACATACATAACGTGTCCCGCGTGAAGATTCCAAATCATCTAACGCAAGACAATCGCGCTATGCAAGCAAACTTAATAATGGATTTCGGCCCCTTTCACAGTGTAACAGCTGACGTAGCAAGAGTTGCTGCGGCCGGCCGGCCGTTGCCTGTGTGGTGTCCCTGGCCGCTGACGGGTCCGGCCCACCACTGCTTCGTCCGTCGCAGCGGCAGGCCGGATTCTGGCTGGCCAGGCCTTAAGGCAGCGCCATCTCGTAGTGCGGAGACGGGCGAGCGCTGCGCCTGCGCTGTTGTGCTTAGCGGGGCGCGCTCTAGCAACACCGACTCAAAGGAAGGCCTCGGCGCTTGATGGTGACGTCACGTCAGCTAGGCACGGCGAACGCCAAGTCTGTTGCAGGCATACTCATAATGGTGGTGTCTCCCTCTCTGACCCAGGAAAATGTGAAACTATTGGCGGTAATTGACCAACACACATTGTTCTAAGAGATTTCTGCAATCAATTAATTGTGCAATTCATTACACTTCTTAACAAATAGTGTACTCCTGAACTTAAATTTCCACCTGTTTTAAGGACTGACATACAAAAACAACTTCATGGTCCAGCAGCAACAGAATTCGTGCTTCTTTACCTTATTTGTAAATCTGAGGAAGTTACGTTTGTACTGGGTTGCTTTTACAAGAAACTGTGAACATATTGGTGTTCTTCTTTAGGTATCTTGGTTGACTATGGGGCGAGGAGCACTGAATGTTAATGAAATATCTTGCGATTGTACCCGTTGGGGGAGGTGGTGGGGGACAGAAGAAGAGGCAAAAGAGAGATACTTGTTTTATCAAATAAAACTTTTTATCTTATAAAATTTCTTCTTTCAGTTGCAAGAGGGGAATATTTATCTTTTCTAATGTGCATGTTTAAAAAAGTTTAAGCTCAGCAGTATTTTCGATGTATGAAGCTATTTTGTTTCCTGTTTAGAATTCCTTTCGTTGAAAACGACTGTAATCTAATGACTGGCAACAGTTGGACATTTACACATGTAAAATCAGTTCACATTTCCAGTGACGATGTCAAACGAAAATAAATAAATAAAAGAAACGAGTTAATTGTAAGGGGGTTGGGGTAAGTTGTAAGTTTCGATAACAAAATGGATCAAGTAAATATAGCTACTTGAATGTAAAATTTCCGAAGCTTGCAATGAGGCAAAGGATCTTCTCATACTGATCTACGTTTGTTTCGATCTTCATTTGTAGCTTTACGATAGTAAGAACATTTTTCATCTAAATAAAACTGCAGAATCCAAAACAATACCAAACATTTTGTCCAAAAATAAGAGATTTATAGTGATAAGCACGGGCCGTTTCTGCCTGCAACAGACCTGGCGTTCGCCGTGCCTAGCTGACGTGACGTCACCAACAAGCGCCGAGGCCTTCCTTTGAGTCGGTGTTGGCTCTAGTGGGAAAGTTGTGTGCGCGCTGACTACGCGGAACTATATACGCAACACAGGCACTAAAGTGTGATTTGGAGAGCATCCATGTAGCTGTAGATGTAGAACGATATTTTGTGAATCCTGACTTTGTGTCGATACATAGTTACGTAGGCATGCGACGCGGACCCACCACGATTCTGACCAGACGGGTCCAAAGCCGGTTACTGTGGCGCAGAGGTAATGAGTGCGGCCGCTTACCTGAGCAAGGCGCGCTGGCGGTGTAAGGTGGGCGCTACCGCAGCCTTCCCGACGCCGGGCCGCGCGCCTCTGTACTGACTGAGGGACCCGGTCGGGCCAACCTGCTGGCGCGTGTTTATTGGGTGGGCCGGCCCGCTGCTAACATCCCGACACCAGCTCCAAGGTCCTCCAGGGGCAATGCCACCACGGCAAAGAGGCTGACCCAGCCGGGCGCCGCATTCTCAGCCGAGTCCTGACCAGTGACACGGGGCGCAACTGCTGTACTCTGCTGCATTTCGCGTGTAAAACATCGACTGCGTGCACGAGAATGATAACTGAGTGGCTCCTGTAGACTAGAACTGTCTTTTTCTTGTAACCTGTCTTTCTGCGTGGTGTCTGTTCTAACAAGGGAACTTCCCCATCGCACCCCCCTCAGATTTAGTTATAAGTTGGCACAGTGGATAGGCCTTGAAAAACTGAACACAGATCAATCGAGAAAACAGGAAGAAGTTGTGTGGAACTATGAAAAGAAACAAGAAAAATATACAAACTGAGTAGACCGTGCGCAACATAGGCAACATCAAGGAGAGTGTCAGGTCAAGAGCGCCATAGTCCTGTGGTTAGCGTTGGCAGCTGTGGAACGAGAGGTCCATGGTTCAAGTCTGCCCTCGAGTTAAAAGTTTAATTTCTTATTTTCGCAATGTTATGATCTGTCAGTTCGTTCATTGACGTATCTGTTCACTGTAATAAGTTTAGTGTCTGTGTTTTGCGACCGCACCGCAAAACCGTGCGATTAGTAGACGAAAGGATGTGCCTCTCCAATGGGAAACGAAAACATTTGATCGCAAGGTCATAGGTCAACCGATTTCTCCACAGGAAAACACGTCTGATATATTCTATACGACACTGGTGACGGCATGTGCGTCACATGACAGGAATATGTTGTCGACCCACCTAACTTGTACACCTGGCGAATGGGTAAAAAGATTCTTCTACCTTGCCCGATTTAGGTTTTCTTGTGGATGTGATAATTACTCCCAAAAAAGTGATGGAAGCATAAGAGTTTGTCACATAAACTGAAAATAAAAAATTAAACTTTTCACTTGCATGACATGTAAGGTTCAGAAGAGTTCAGTGAGACTAGCGATGATATAATCAAATACTTAATGATTTCAGCGTCAGCTCCACTGCACTCCCTGTAAAAGAATCTTAATACTACCTAAATTTAGTGGAAGGGGTTCAAGGCTTTCCTATTTTTAGTTAGCTGGTAAAATAACGTCGAAAAAGCAGTTAAGTTTACCATTGGAAATTTTATTCTACCCACAAAACATTGTTTATAAATTGCACTATTGATAAAAGGAAATATTTTAATACAGGATGATAAAAACCAGCTGCGTTCAACAAAAATGTGAACGAATACTCCCTGAATGGGTTTCCAAGTTCTACAATGGATCAAAGGATGACCTAAGCCATATCACATCTATAATGTAGGTTTAAGTTTCATAAAAGAGAAAACTATCCAAATGGTCTACAGTGACCCTCAATTATCTTTAATTACTTATTTAACTTGTCGTAAGTTACAGTGGCTGACGTGGCTTCTCAATAATTATACAACAGAAAAATCATCGTGTTTCAGATTTTAACTTCAAGTAACAAATGTGAATACCATGAAGTTTAATTTACGATCGACACTAGTATTACGTAAAAAGGGGATGTAAGAGATGAGACTTCTGCAGTCCTGAGTGATGCCTTATGCGCTGCTATGCGGCATCGCGTGCGTTCATTACCTTGTCGTTGGTTAGGCAGCGTCAGGGGGCGGCGGGCGACGCAGCTCCATACAGCTCGCCGTCTCGGAAGCAACTCCCTCCTAACTTCTCCTTACTACAATTTACCGAAGTTGGTTTAAAAAAAAGGTATCTGGCTGTGTTTTCAACTGACCAATCAGGGTCTCAATGTTAACCTTAAGCTCCACCTACAAAAATTCTGTCCATCCAATGAGAAACGTTATACTTTTCGTGGTGGGGCAATGTTTTTAATGTTTGCTACGTAACAGAGACGGGTATAGTCTCACGCTAAAACTTGGAGCTCTTGTGGTCCTTTTAGTGTTATCGTAAGATCTATACTGTTCTTCTGGACGGCTCTATCTTTGAACATGGGCTGGGGGGTGGTCTTGGCGGTCGGCTGGTGACGTGGGTGTCCGTCACTTATCGTAGGGCCTCCTAACCTACACGACTCTGCTCTCGGCTTCTGTTCTCGTTTCTCCCCTCGGAACTGCGTCTGTTTCGCGGTGGGAAGGTATTACATGCATTTAGGCATTCTTGTGTTAGTCTGTGGTATTCCATTTGCTCACTCGCTGATAGTATTACTTTGGTTAATTTAATGTCAGGATTTATTCGGAGCTATGTGACATACTGCAGGATTTGCTATCATGTCAGGGTTTTCATCACCTGCGTAATTAGACCGTAGACACCTTTCCTATCAGAAGGCTCACAGTTTGAAGTAACTTTCGGTAAGCCACCAAACGAAACCCAAATGATATCTACGGTTCCAGAATGAAATGTTATAGGCCCTCTGTTGCCCTTAATCTGTACCAGCGGTATACGGTTGTAGCTGATTTCTAATGTTATTCAATCCGTACAATCAGCAAGCAGTAAAGGAAACTAACAAGAGATCTCAAAATGAATTTAAACTCCTAGTCCATAAATAAAACTTCAAGAGTTGCCGCTGAAATTGCTCCTTGTCAGAGATGGCAGCTGAACGGAATGTATAGTGTCTTGAAAAAAGTACACTACTGGCCATTAAAATTGCTACACCACGAAGACGACGTGCTACAGACGCGAAATTTAACCGACAGGAAGAAGATGCTGTGATATGCAAATGATTAGCTTTTCAGAGAATTCACACAAGGTTGGCGCCGGTCCCGACACCTGCAACGTGCTTACATGAGGAAAGTTTCCAACCGGTTTCTCAAACAGCAGTTGACCGGCCTTTCCTGGTGAAACGCTGTTGTGATGCATCGTGTGAGGAGGAGAAATGCGTACCATCGCGTTTCCAACTTTGATAAAAGTCGGATTGTAGCCTACCGCGATTGCGGTTTATCGTATCGCGACATTGCTGCTCGCGTTGGTCGAGATCCAATGACTGTTAGCAGAATATGGAATCGGTGAGTTCAGGAGGGTAATACGGAACGCCGTGCTGGATCCCAACGGCCTCGTATCACTAGCAGTCGAGATGACAGGCATCTTATCCGCATGGCTGTAACGGATCGTGCAGCCATCCCTGAGTGAACAGATGGAGACGTTTCCAAAACAACCATCTGCACGAACAGTTCGACGACCTTTGCAGCAGCATGGACTATCAGCTCGGAGACCATGGATGCGGTTACCCTTGACGCTGCAACACAGACAGGAGCGCCTGCGATGGTGTACTCAACGACGAACCTGGGTGCGCGAATGGCAAAACGTCATTCTTTCGGATGAATCCAGGTTCTGTTTACAGCATCATGATGGTCGCATCCGTGTTAGGCGACATCGCGGTGAACGCACATTGGAAGCGTGTATTCGTCATCGCCATACTGGCGTATCACCCGGCGTGATGGTATGGAGTGCCATTGGTTACACGTCTCGGTCACCTCTGGTTCGCATTGACGGCACTTTGAACAGTGGACGCTAATTTTATGATGTGTTACTATCCGTGGCTCTACCCTTAATTCGATCCCTGCGAAACCCTACATTTCAGCAGGATAATGCACGGCCGCATGTTGCAGGTCCTGTACGATCCTTTCTGGATACAGAAAATGTTTGACTGCTGCCCCGGCCAGCACACTCTCCAGATCTCACACCAACTGAAAACGTCTGGTCAATGGTGACCGAGCAACTGGCTCGTCACAATTCACCAGTCACTACTCTTGTTGAACTGTGGTATCGCGTTGAAGCTGCATGGGCAGCTGTACCTGTACACGCCATCCAAGCTCTGTTTGACTCAATGCCCAGGCGTATCAAGGCCATTATTACGGCCAGAGGTGGTTGTTCTGGGTACTTATTTCTCAGGATCTATGCACCCAACTTGCGTGAAAATGTAATCACATGTCAGTTCTAGTATAATATGTGTGTCCAATTAATATCCGTTTATCATCTGCATTTCTTCTTGGCGTAGCAATTTTAATGGCCAGTAGTGTATATGAATAACGTTAAATCCTTTTTCTGTCCGCAGCTCGTGGTCGTGCGGTAGCGTTCTCGCTTCCTGCGAACGGGTTCCCGGATTCGATTCCCGGCGGGGTCATGGATTTTCTCTGCCTCGTGATGACTGGGTGTTGTGTGATGTCCTTAGGTTAGTTAGGTTTAAGTAGTTCTAAGTTCTAGGGGACTGATGACCATAGATATTAAGTCCCATAGTGCTCAGAGCCATTTGAACCATTTTTTTGAAATCCTTTTTCTCTTCTTGATGCTTCAACGATATTCATCTTATAATCAGAGACATGGATTTCAGAGCCCAGGTTTTATCATTAGAGATAAGAAAGGCCAGTTGATAAATGACAAGGAGAGAATTGTAGGAACATGAAAAGAATACTTTTGACAACTCTTGAATCGCCTAGACCCAGATGAGACATTAGCTGCAGGACCCACGCAGGAACAGATAGATTAATAAGAATGGGAAGTGGCTGAATAAGATGTGAAGATTGCGATGAAAATAATCAGAAAAAGAAAGCCCTGGGAGGACAGAATAACAGGAGAATCAATGAAACAGGGAGGTGAGAGATGTACAAACTGATCTAGTTGGTATGGAAGAATGAGACATTACCAGAAGAATGGAAATTGACCACAATTTTCCCGATATACAAGAAGGGAAGCAAAATAGAATGTGATCACTGGAGTTCACTCAGTTTAACCTGCAACATACTGACTATCATTATCCTCACAGAATCACAACCATTCATAGAGAACAAATCAGACATTGCCTGAATAATGGAAATTGACCATAATAAGCCCAATATGCAAGAAGGAACCCAAATTGGAATGTGGTAACTACAGAGGTATCATTATGATGAATTTGACCTACTGGGCACCGTTAATCATTATCCTCAGAAAATAACAACCCTTCGTAGAGAACAAAATACAGAAAGACCAAACTGGCTTTTGACCAAACCGATGGACAATAGTCAATAATTTTTTTCTGGGTTTGTGACCACATTGTAAACAGAAACACCCTGAACAAGATCACTTGCAACAGTGACCGAAACGTCGGTAGTTTTACATATTGACAATGCGATCACAAACCCAGAAAAAATTTATTGACTGTGACAATGGCCTCGGAAGCCTACGTTTACGATGGCTGTAGTTCACACTTTCACTGTTTTCATCGTGCATAAAATGGTTCAAATGGCTCTGAGCACTATGGGACTTAACTTCTGAGGTCATCAGTCCCCTAGAACGTAGAACTACTTAAACCCAACTAACCTAAGGACATCACACACACCCATGCCCGAGGCAGGATTCGAACCTGCGACCGTAGCGGTCGCGCGGTCCCACACAGCGCCTAGAACCGCTCGGCCACCCTGGCCGGCCATCGTGCATACGACAACATCCACAAAAATAACCTATAACACGTAATGCGTCACTTCAGAATGTCTGAGAAGCTAGCGAGAATGGTGCAATCTTGAACGGATGGGTCAAGGGCAGCAGTGCATTCCTGAAGACTCACGTCAGAAACGTTCGATATAGAGACACGTCATAGGCGATGGAATGCTCTCTCGTGTGTTCTGTTCAATGTCATCTTACGGAAAGTGATAAAAGAATGTACGTAACACGACTGGATTGACGTAAAGATACACCGTAATTTCAGTTGCCTCGATATGCAGACGATACAGTACTACGAAGTGAATCAAACTACACTCCTGGAAATTGAAATAAGAACACCGTGAATTCATTGTCCCAGGAAGGGGAAACTTTATTGACACATTCCTGGGGTCAGATACATCACATGATCACACTGACAGAACCACAGGCACATAGACACAGGCAACAGAGCATGCACAATGTCGGCACTAGTACAGTGTATATCCATCTTTCGCAGCAATGCAGGCTGTTATTCTCCCATGGAGACGATCGTAGAGGTGCTAGATGTAGTCCTGTGGAACGGCTTGCCATGCCATTTCCACCTGGCGCCTCAGTTGGACCAGCGTTCGTGCTGGACGTGCAGACCGCGTGAGACGACGCTTCATCCAGTCCCAAACATGCTCAATGGGGGACAGATCCGGAGATCTTGCTGGTCAGGGTAGTTGACTTACACCTTCTAGAGCACGTTGGGTGGCACGGGATACATGCGGACGTGCATTGTCCTGTTGGAACAGCAAGTTCCCTTGCCGGTCTAGGAATGGTAGAACGATGGGTTCGATGACGGTTTGGATGTACCGTGCACTATTCAGTGTCCCCTCGACGATCACCAGTGGTGTACGGCCAGTGTAGGAGATCGCTCCCCACACCATGATGCCGGGTGTTGGCCCTGTGTGCCTCGGTCGTATGCAGTCCTGATTGTGGCGCTCACCTGCACGGCGCCAAACACGCATACGACCATCATTGGCACCAAGGCAGAAGCGACTCTCATCGCTGAAGACGACACGTCTCCATTCGTCCCTCCATTCACGCCTGTCGCGACACCACTGGAGGCGGGCTGCACGATGTTGGGGCGTGAGCGGAAGACGGCCTAACGGTGTGCGGGGCCGTAGCCCAGCTTCATGGAGACGGTTGCGAATGGTCCTCGCCGATACCCCAGGAGCAACAATGTCCCTAATTTGCTGGGAAGTGGCGGTGCGGTCCCCTACGGCACTGCGTAGGATCCTACGGTCTTGGCGTGCATCCGTGCGTCGCTGCGGTCCGGTCCCAGGTCGACGGGCACGTGCACCTTCCGCCGACCACTGGCGACAACATCGATGTACTGTGGAGACCTCACGCCCCACGTGTTGAGCAATTCGGCGGTACGTCCACCCGGCCTCCCGCATGCCCACTATACGCCCTCGCTCAAAGTCCGTCAACTGCACATACGGTTCACGTCCACGCTGTCGCGGCATGCTACCAGTGTTAAAGACTGCGATGGAGCTCCGTATGCCACGGCAAACTGGCTGACACTGACGGCGGCGGTGCACAAATGCTGCGCAGCTAGCGCCATTCGACGGCCAACACCGCGGTTCCTGGTGTGTCCGCTGTGCCGTGCGTGTGATCATTGCTTGTACAGCCCTCTCGCAGTGTCCGGAGCAAGTATGGTGGGTCTGACACACCGGTGTCAATGTGTTCTTTTTTCCATTTCCAGGAGTGTATGAGTTGAAGGAAATGTAACAGTAAATGGACAAGTATGCACGGAAGGTTGGGCTAAGAATGAATCGAGACTAAATGGGGTTCATGCAGTTAGCACGAAGACAAAAGCAGAAAGAAGTTCTTGAGAGTTAGTTAGTTCGTTACTTAGTTATTTTGATGTTTCATAGATCATTTAAAAGACTCTTTTTAGAAATGATGTGGAACGAGTCAATTTACAGGATATGTATCCACGATTGGCGTTAACGTTAATGAACACATTATTATTTTCAATCCTACTCACGCAACTACATTTAATTTTATTTATTTAGTTATTTATTTTATTTACTTGCTATTGTGTTTTTAAGCAGAAATTTGTCAGTCGAATAGATGGTATTGTCCTGGAGAAATGATTCTAACTTAGATTTAAAACTTGCTTGTTATTGGGCAAATGACCAAACATTTTTGTTGCTGCATTATGAACTCCGTTCTGTGACACTGACAGCTTTAACAATGGGTAACAAAGGTCATTTTTCCCTCTAGTGTTGTAAGCATGGACATCACTGCTCTTCTCAAATTGTGATGGATTATTTATGACGAATTTCACCAGCGGATATATGTATTGTCACGGTGCAGTTAAAATGCCTAGCTCCTTGAAGAGGTACCTACACGACGTCAGTGGGTGAACACCACATTACTCTTACTGCTCTCTTTTGTGCAATCACTTATCTGTTTCTAAGTGACGGGATGCCCCAGAAAATTACTCCGTAATACATTATTGAGGTGAAAGTATGCAAAATACGTCAGGAGATTGATACGTTCGTTGCAAAGATTAGCAATTATACGAAGAGAAACAGTAGCTGAACGTAATAGTTTTGTAAAGCTCAGTAATAGGCTTCTTCCAATTCATGTTTTCAATAATATGCACACCTAAAAAATTTAGACCGTTCTACCCCTTTTGGTGACCCATGCCCATGTGCGACATCAATTGTTGGCATGACAATATTTGTTGTAGAGAAATGAATATAGTGTGTTTTTTCAAAATTTAGGGAGAGTCTATTTTGAGAGAACCACTTAATAATTCTTCGGGAAACATCATTTACCAACTCTTCTGTTTGCTTTCTGTCTTATGGGATTTATTAGAACATTAGTATTGCCTGCAAAAACTCCAATTTTGCTAGTTGAATGGTAGGTGGAAAGTCATTTATATATACACTTCCGGAAAAAAATTAGTACACCCGGAAAGAAGACATCGATTTTGATCCAGTGACTGCATATACCACCTGTGGGATAGTAGATGTACTGATAATGGTTTCAACGTAGTCCACCAACAGATACCGTAGTGGTACAGCTATTAGAGAGCCTTCTGCGTCTACCCTTTAATACGGAATGCTCACAGCCAGAAGAGTCAGTGTGATGTAAACGTGTAAAGCAAGTGGGCAATCCTGCCACGGAGACGCACTCGTCCTTCCTACAGCTACTGTGCCAGGTGGCACAGCTACCACAGGACAGATGAGAGGGTTTGTGAAGCCAGATGTGTCAACACGAACCGGTTATTAGGAGTGGGACTGCGGGCACTCACATCTCTATGCCGTCTTCCACTGAAGCCAAGGCATCGATGTAGCGCCACTGGAGTCGTCAGAGGATTACTTGAAAGATGGAATGGCTCGCCATGGTCTTCAGTGATGAAAGCAGATTTTGCCTGCTCGCAAGCGATCGTCGTTTGCCCGTACTACATAGACCTGGTGGGTGCTGTCTCGTAGAGTGCATTCATCCGAGACACATTGGTCCCCCTCAGGGCCTCATCGTGTGGGGTGTGATAAGCTATAACTCTCGTTCACCTCTGGTGTTTCTGAAGGGGATGCTGACCAGCACTCGGTAGGTGCAGAATGTTGTTAGACTCGTTTGTTGTTGTGGCCATTTTCGAAGCAGCTGTATATAAATTGCAGTTGTTACAAAGAAAATGCCTTTTTTGCATGCTGCACATCGAAATTTTTATTTTTATTTATGCACCCAGACGCGTTTCGCCTATTTTACAGGGCATCTTCAGTGGGTCTCCTGAAATATTACATGATTTGTCCAGTTTTACCCATACGTTATGGTTTCACATCTTGTTGTTGTTGTGGTCTTCAGTCCTGAGACTGGTTTGATGCAGCTCTCCATGTTACTCCATCCTGTGCAAGCTTCTTCATCTCCCAGTACCTACTGCAACCTACATCCTTCCGAATCTGCTTGGTGTATTCATCTCTTGGTCTCCCTCTACGACTTTTACCATCCACGCTGCCCTTCAATACTAAATTGGTGATCCCTTGATGCCTCAGAACATGTGCTACCAACCGATCCCTTCTTCTAGTCAAGTTGTGCCACAAACTTCTCTTCTCCCCAATCCTCTTCAACACCTCCTCATTATTTATGTGATCTACCCATCTAATCTTCAGCATTCTTCTGTAGCACCACATTTCGAAAGCTTCTATTCTCTTCTTGTCTAAACTATTTATCGTCCATGTTTCACTTCCATACATGGCTACACTCCATACAAATACTTTCAGAAACGACTTCTTGACACTTAAATCTATACTCGATGTTAACAAATTTCTCTTCCTCAGAAACGCTTTCCTTCCCATTGCCAGTCTACATTATATATCCTCTCTACTTCGACCATCATCAGTTATTTTGCTCCCCAAATAGCGAAACTCCTTTACTACTTTAAGTGTCTCATTTCCTAATCCAATACCCTCAGCATCACCCGACTTAATTCGACTACATTCCATTATCCTCGTTTTGCTTTTGTTGATGTTCATCTTATATCCTTCTTTCAAGACACTATCCATTCCATTCAACTGCTCTTCCAAGTCCTTTGCTGTCTCTGACAGAATTACGATGTCATCGGCGAACCTCAAAGTTTTTATGTCTTCTCCATGGATTTTAATACCTATTCCCAATTTTTCTTTTGTTTCCCTTACTTCTTGCTCAATATACAGATTGAATAACATCAGTGAGAGGCTACAACCCTGTCTCACTCCCTTCCCAACCACTGCTTCCCTTTCATGCCCCTCGATTCTTATAACTGCCATCTGGTTTCTGTACAAATTGTAAATAGCCTTTCGCTCCCTGTATTTTACCCCTTCCACCTTCAGACTTTGAAAGAGAGTATTCCAGTCAGCGTTGTCAAAAGCTTTCTCTAAGTCTACAAATGCTAGAAACGTAGGTTTACCTTTCCTTAACCTAGCTTCTAAGATAAGTCGTAGGGTTAGTATTGCCTCACGTGTTCCAATATTTCTACGGAATCCAAACTGATCTTCCCCGAGATCGGTTTCTACTAGTTTTTCCATTCGTCTGTAAAGAATTAGCCTTAGTATTTTGCAGTCGTGACTTATTAAACTGAAAGTTCGGTAATTTTCACATCTGTCAACGCCTGCTTTCTTTGGGACTGGAATTATTATATTCTTCTAGAAGTCTGAGGGTATTTCGCCTGTATCATACATCTTGCTCACCAGATGGTAGAGTTTTGTCAGGACTGGCTCTCCCAAGGCCGTCAGTAGTTCTAATGGAATATTGTCTACTCCCGGGGCCTTGTTTCGACTCAGGTCTTTCAGTGCTCTGTCAAACTCTTCACGCAGTATCATATCTCCCATTTCATTTCATCTACATCCTCTTCCATTTCTATAATATTGTCCTCAAGTACATCGCCCTTGTATAGACCCTCTACATACTCCTTCCACCTTTCTGCTTTCCCTTCTTTGCTTAGAACTGGGTTTCCATCTGAGCTCTTGATGTTCATACAAGTGGTTCTCTTTTCTCCAAAAGGTCTCTTTAATTTTCCTGTAGGCAGTATCTGTCTTACCCCAGTGAGATAAGCCTCTACATCCTTACATTTGTCCTCTAGCCATCCCTGCTTAGCCATTATGCACTTCCTGTTGATCTCATTTTTGAGACGTTTGTATTCCTTTTTGCCTGCTTCATTTACTGCATTTTTATATTTTCTCCTTTCGTCAATTAAATTCAAAATTTCTTCTGTTACCCAAGGATTTCTACTAGCCCTCGTCTTTTTACCTACTTTATCCTCTGCTGCCTTCACTATTTCATCCCTCAGAGCTACCCATTTTTCTTCTACTGTATTTATTTCCCCAATTCCTGTCAAGTGTTCCCCTATGCTCTCCCTGAAACTCTGTACAACCTCTGGTTTAGTCAGTTTCTCCAGGTCCCATCTCCTTAAATTCCCACCTTTTTGCAGTTTCTTCAATTTTAATCTGCAGTTCATAACCAATAGATTGTTGTCAGAGTCCAGATCTGCCCTTGGAAATGTCATACAATTTAAAACCTGGTTCCTAAATCTCTGTCTCACCATTATATAATCTATCTGAAATCTGTCAGTATCTCCAGGATTCTTCCATGTATACAACCTTCTTTTATGATTCTTAAACCAAGTGTTAGCTATGATTAAGTTGTGATCTGTGCAAAATTCTACCAGGCGGCTTCCTCTTTCATTTCTTAGCCCCAATCCATATTCACCTACTACGTTTCCTTCTCTCCATTTTCCTACTACCGAATTCCAGTCACCCATGACTATTAAATTTCGTCTCCCTTCACTACTTGAATAATTTCTTTTATCTCATCATACATTTCATCAATTTCTTCATCATCTGCAGAGCTAGTTGGCATATAAACTTGTACTACTGTAGTAGGCGTGGGCTTCGTGTCTATCCTGGTCACAATGCGTTCACTATGCTGTTTGTAGTAGCTTACCCGCATTCCTATTTTTTTATTCATTATTAAACCTATTCCTGCATTACCCCTATTTGACTTTGTATTTATAACCCTGTATTCGCCTGACCAAAAGTCTTGTTCCTCCTGCCACCGAACTTCACTAATTCCCACTATATCTAACTTTAACCTATCGATTTCCCTTCTTAAATTTTCTAACCTACCTGCCCGATTAAGGGATCTGACATTCCACGGTCCGATCCGTAGAACGCCAGTTTTCTTTCTCCTGATGACGACGTCCTCTTGAGTAGTCCCCGCCAGGAAGTTATAGATTTAAAAATAGTTCCTTAACTTTTTTTATGAAATGGAAAGGTAATTACAGGTAACTTCTAACTCATTGCATCTAAGCAATGAGTTTCTCATCTGGCAACCAGATGGACATCCTACAGTTCACTTTCAGTTCACTGTTTACGTTACACATCACTGTAACTGCCATCTTTTTAATACAGAGTTTCATTTGATTGATTTTCTAAGTGTTACCAACATTCTCAGGTTTCTGCATTCAACTGTTTTGTGAATATATAAGAATAAAAAAATAGTACACATATATATATATATATATATATATATATATATATATATATATATATATATGTGTGTGTGTGTGTGTGTGTGTGTGTGTGTGTGTGTGTGTGTATGTATGTGTGTATGTATGTATGGGTGTGTACTATTTTTTTTATTCTTAAAAATTACAATAATAATAATAATAATTATTATTATTATTATATTTTTCTGTCTATACTTATGAGAGGAATCAGATGTATAACCATTTGTTGGGATTTCTGTCTATTACATAATCAGTCAGTGTAAACAGTGAGTTGTTAGTCATATTTACTTGGACATTTAGTAGTTGTTTCCTTTCAGTCTTTGTTTTGTATATATGATAATTTTCCTGTAATGTTACGAGATGTCTTTCATTATTTATTCTAATTATTTTCATATCATTTTCTCTTGTAGTAGGTTTGTGGATATTTTCTCTCAAATATTCTGCAAAAGTTGAGTGGCTCGTTCTATATTTCCATGCTGTAATATGTTCTTTGTACCGGGAGTCAAATGTTTTGCTGGTTTGTCCTATATACCTTCCATCGCATGTGTTGCACTGTAGTTGGTATATTTCTGCATTTTGGTAGATATCTGTGTTTTTTGTTATTTTTGGAATGTGCCTTTGAATTGAATTGTCTGTTTTGAATGCTATGTTTATAAAAAAAAATTGGTTCAAATGGCTCTGAGCACTATGGGACTTAATATCTTAGGTCATCAGTCCCTTAGAACTACTTAAACCTAACTAACCTAAGAACAACACACATCCATGCCCGAAGCAGGATTAGAACCTGCGACCGTAGCAGTCCCGCGGTTCCGGACTGCAGCGCCTAGAACCGCACGGCCACCACTGCCGGCGCTATGTTTATCCCTTGTCTTTTGAAAATGTTTGTTATTTTATGTGTGAGTTTGTGCTTGTATGTCATTGTGTACCATCTTGAACCTTCTTTCTTGTTTTCCTGTATTCCTTGTGTCGTTATTGTTCTGTCAATGTTTGTGTCTGTTTGTGTAGGGTTTTGTTGTACTTTTGTTAGCCTCTTTCTTTTGCGTTCTCGCAACAGAAAGTGATGTGTTGTTCCAACAGGATAACGCTCGCCCTCCCACTACCCGTGAAAGAACGTGATCTGCAAGACGTGCAGCAACTTCGCTGGCCAGGACGATCCCCGGACTTGTCTCCATTCGAGTACGTGTGGGATATGATGGGACGAGAAGTGACTCGTGGGACTCGTCAACCAACAACTCTTGAAGAGCTGCATGAACAGCTCGAGCAGGGGTGGCATAACGTATCCCAGGACAGCATGCGCCATCTGTACGATCGACTGGATGACAGATTCAGAGCCCGCACTGCCGCCCATGGAGGGTACACCACGTACTAATGCTGGCGTTTTAGCGTGGGTCGATACCTAGTGCTTCAGAATCGCTTGCACTATTGATTTGTAAATGCACGCTACTGGCCATTAAAATTGCTACACCACGAAGATGACGTGTTACAGACGCGAAATTTAACCGACAGGAAGAAGATGCTGTGATATGCAAATAATTCGCTTTTCATAGCATTCACACAAGGTCGAGACACCTACAACGTGCTGACATGAGAAGAGTTCCCAACCAATTTTTCATACACAAACAACAGTTGACCAGCGTTGCCTTGTGAAACGTTATTGTGATGCCTCGTGTAAGGAGGAGAAATGCTTACCATCACGTTTCCGACCTTGATAAAGGTCGAATTGTAGCCTATCGCGATTGCGGTTTATCGTATCGCGACTTTGCTGCACGCGTTGGTCGAGATTCAATGACTGTTATCAGAATATGGAATCGGTGGGTTCGGGAGGGTAATATGGAACGCCGTGCTGGATCCCAACGGCCTCGTATCACTAGCAGTCGAGATGACGGGCATCTTATCCGCATGGCTGTAACGGATCGTGCAGCCACGTCTCGATCCCTGAGTCAACAGAGGGGGACGTTTGCAAGACAATAACCATCTGCACGAATATTTCGACGACGTTTGCAGCAGCATGGACTATCAGCTCGGAGACCATGGATGCGGTTACCCTTGACGCTGCATCACAGACAGGAGCGCCTGCGATGGTGTACTCAACGACGAACCTGGGTGCACGAATGGCAAAACGTCATTTTTTCGGATGAATCCAGGTTCTGTTTACAGTAACATGATGGTCGCATCCGTGTTTGGCGACATCGCGGTGAACGCACATTGGAAGCGTGTATTCGTCATCGCCATACTGGTGTATCACCCGGCGTGATGGTATGGGGTGCCATTGGTTACACGTCTCGGTCACCTCTTGTTCGCATTGACGGCACTTTAAATAGTGGACGTTACATTTCAGATGTGTCACGACCCGTGGCTCTACCCTTCATTCGATCCCTGTGAAACCCTACATTTCAGCAGGGTAATGCACGACCGCATGTTGCAGGTCCTGTACAGACCTTTCTGGAGACAGAAAAAGGTTCGACTGCTGCCCTGGCCATCACATTCTCCAGATCTCACACCAATTGAAAACGTCTGGTCAATGGTGGCCGAGCAACTGGCACGTCGCAATACGCCAGTCACTACTCTTGATGAACTGTGGTATCGTGTTGAAGCTGCATGGGCAGCTGTACCTGTACACGCCATCCAAGCTCTGTTTGGCCCAATGCCCAGGCGTATGAAGGTCGTTATTACGGCGAGAGGTGGTTGTTCTTGGTACTGATTTCTCAGGATCTATGCACCCAATTCTAGTACAATATATTTGTCCAATGAATACCCGTTTATCATCTGCATTTCTTCTTGGTGTAGCAATTTTAATGGCCCGTAGTGTACTCATTTCATTTACTCCATTTGCAGTGTTCCAACAATAAGTCTTTAGTGAAATGGAAACCTCTAAAAGGATGTACTAAATTTTTCCGGCAGTGTATTTTTATTAGATCAGAAATGTGAGTGACTCTGTTATTGCATGGGATACAGGGTGTAAAACTACCTCGTATAGACAACTGATTGCTCCACATTCATTAAAGATCTTAGAGTTTGAGTACGTTGTGATTTAAATTGGAACGACTAGGTAATTGTAATTGCCGGAATGGCAGATTCCAGACTGAAATTCAATAGAATAACCTCCAGGAAGTGTAATCGACCCATTAAGGAGGTAGGTTATAAAACCCTCGTTCGACTGACACTTTTACTTCTCAGTTTGGGATTATGATTAGGTAGGATCGATAGATGAAATAGAGAAGATGCGCCTTGCGTCACGGGCTCGCTTAAAAAAGTGCGGGATCGTTGCAGAGGTGCAGTGGCAGACGTTACAAGAGAGGCATTGTGAGTCACGGTGTGCTTTAAAGTTAAAATTGCGCGGGCGTATGTTTCTAGAAGAGTCGTTCAATATATTGCCTGCCCTCAGGTATGTCTCACAAGAACCATAAAGCTAAAATCAGAAGGATTCGCGCTCACGCGGTGACTGAGCAATAGTCGCTTTTAAGTGGCTTGCAGACTGCAGAGTTAGATGAAGATGTTGCACTCTACTTACGATACTTGAGTATCTGGGTCGCGTCAGCTTCGCCCTTTTGATTTCGACAGTATCTCTACTTTTAAGAGGGAGACGATCCTTCGTGTCAGTTGTAGCTCATTAAAGACTACGAAAAAAATGGTACGGCTTCTAATGCAGCCTCCTGTGATATTTCGGCAGTTTTAGTACCGCCTTTCCGTTTTTTATCGAGGCAATTACCGTTCAGGCTTCCTGTTGCGTGCGGGGAATAATAGGCCAATTACCGTCGTATGCTTCTCCTACCTGCTTCCGTAGTTGTCCTTCACGACCGCTTAGGACATCTCCGTTGTCGCGAGGCAACAGTAAGCGACAGAGACGTCAGTAAGGAACTTCAAGAGAATCAAGCAAGGTGGCGAAGCTTGAAAAACAGGTCTCTTGTACTAGAGGACCAACGCTCAAATTCCAGTCCGATCATCTAGATTTAAATTTCCAGCAGTTTCATTAAGTCGTATCTACGTAATCTAAAGCCGTCCTCAATCCAAACTTTAATTTGAACACTGTAGCACTTTACTGGACGTGGTACTTTGCCTTTTACGACCTTTGAAATGACCGCCAACCAGTTATAGAGTCACATACAGATAGTTACATGTTACATAGATCATTTGAACGACTTTTTTTTTTTTTTTCAAAATGATGCGGAGTGACTCATTTTACGGGGTATGTGTATAGGATTATGCTGAGGTGACAAATGTCTTGGGTTAGCGATTCGCACATATATAGATGGCTGTAGTATCACGTACGCAAGGTATAATACGGCAGTGCGTTGGCGGAGTTGTCACTTGTACTCATATGGTTCACTTGGAAAGGTTTCCCACTTGATTATGGTCTCATGACGGGAGTTAACAGACTTTAAACCAGGAATGGTAGTTAGAGCTAGACGCATGGGACACTCCATTACGGAAATCGTTAGGGAATTCAGTATTCCGAGCTCCACAGTGTCAAGAATCTGAACCACTGCAATAAGACCTATGATAAT
This sequence comes from Schistocerca americana, assembly GCF_021461395.2. Classification (NCBI taxonomy): domain Eukaryota; kingdom Metazoa; phylum Arthropoda; class Insecta; order Orthoptera; family Acrididae; genus Schistocerca; species Schistocerca americana. The sequence goes on from NC_060120.1 coordinate 177,928,463, forward strand.
TTAAGGGGATACATTATGGTGATATAAAGTAGAACAGGGGGTGATGGCTGAGGAATATGACAACGTGCAGAGATTGACCTGCTTAGCCATAACAGGAGCGGTTAGCAACACAGACACCACAGGGGCAGGGACTGTGCTGTAGACGTCCCCATGACACCTTTGGGTTACAATGAAGACAGCGGCTGGAGCGTACAGGTTAAAAATTGGAAATAATTGGATTACTTTAAGATATCCAGAATCTCACAGCAATATAGGGAGTGTGGTAAACATAGCAATGGTTGGGGAAATGCCGGCTGGCCATCCAATAATTTGCAGTTATTTCAATAAACCGTACAACGTAACAATTCGAAGAAGGGAATACTCCGTTTCAGGCGTTACCTCTCACCACTTGACCGAGAGCAGCGGCGTTTGCGCAGAGTTGTCAGTAGTAACAGACAAGCAACACAACCTGAAAAACCGCAGAAATCAATTGGAACGTAGGACGAACGTATCCGTTTGGGCAGTGCAGCGAAATATGGCGTTAATGGCCTACGGCAGCAGACGACCGACGCGAGAGCCTTTCCTGTCAGCACGACATCGCCTGCTGCGACTTTCGTCGGCTCGCCACCGTATCGGTTGGACCATAGACAATTGGAAAACCGTGGGTTGGTCAGACGAGCCCAGATATCTGTTGGTAAGAGCTGATGTAGGATCGAATGTGGCGCAGACCTCTCTAAGCCATGGGTCCAAGTTGTGACCAAGGTACAATGTAAGCCGGTGGAGGCTCAATAATGATGCGGGCTGTGTTTACGTGGAATGGACTGGGTCCTCTGGTCCAACTGAACGTTCATTGACTGGAAATGGTTATGTTCGTCTATTTGGAAACCATTTGCAGCTATTCATTGACTTCATACTCCCAAACAATGATGTCACATAAACGGTTCAAATGGCTCTGAGCACTATGGGACTTCACATCTGTGGTCATCAGTCCCCTAGAACTTAGAACTACTTAAACCTAACCAACCTAAGGACATCACACACATCCATGCCCGAGGCAGGATTCGAACCTGCGACCGTAGCAGACGAGCGGTTCCGGACTGAGCGCCTAGAACCGCTAGACCACCGCGGCCGGCCACATAAACGGGTCACAATTGTTCGCGTCTGGTTTGAAGAAGACTATGTACAATTCGAGCGAATGAAATGGCCACCCAGATAGTCCGACATGGTTCTCATCGAACATTTATGGGACTTAATCGAGAGGTCAATTCGTGCTCAACATTCTACATCGGCAACACTTTGGCAACATGGCCCAGTATTTCTGCAAGGGATTTCCAACAACTTGCTAAGCCTGTTCCACGTAGAGCTACTGCGCTACGCAGGGCAAAAGGAGGTTCGACACCATCTTAAGAGGTATCGCATGACTTTTGTCACCTCAGGGCTGTTTCAGTGGATGGGTACATTCTCGCCATTTGTAAGTTTCTAAAAGGCCCACTGGCCTAAATTTTAAGAATAATGAACATATTTTTTCTGCACTACTCTTACACCTAAAAGTACACTCATGCTCATAAATTTAGGATAATTGCAGAATGTGGTGCCACACAACGTGCCACTACACAAATGTGGAAGTGGATATAATAGCATAGGCACATAGGGAACACACACCACACAGATCTGTAAGTCCACGGTATTGGTGATAAGTTGAGAAAACCGTCCCGCAACACATGTGCTACAAAATGCCACTGTTTCCTGCGCATGTACCCCGACATCAATATGGTATATGATCACCATACACACGTACACAGGCCGCACAACGGGTTGGCATACTCTGGATCAGGTGGTCGAGCAGCTGCTTGGGTATAGCCTCCCATTCTTGCACCAAAGTCTGTCGGAGCTCCGGAAGTGTTTTAGGGGTTTGAAGACGTGCAGCGATACGTCGAGCGAAAGCATCACAGACGTGCTCGATGGGGTTTAGGTCTGGAGAACAGGCAGGCCACTCCATTCGCCTGATATCTTCTGCTTCAAGGCACTCCTCCACGATGGCAGCTCGTTGGGGCCGTGCGTTATCATCCATCAGGAGGAAGTTGGGACCCAATGCACCCCGGAAAAGGCGGACATACTGGTGCAAATGGCATCCCGATACACCTGCCCTGTTGCAGTTCCTGTGTCAAAGACACATAGGGGTGTATGAGAACCAATCAGAATGCCACCCCACACCATCAAACCACGACCTCCATACAGGTCCCTTTCATGGACATTAATGAGTTGCTATCTGGTTCCTGGTTCACGCCAGATGAAAACCCAGCGAGAATCATTGTTCAGACTATACCTGGACTCGTCCGTGAACATAACCTGGGACCACTGTTCCAATGACCATGTACTGTGTTCTTGACACCTGTCTTTACGGGCTCTCCTGTGACCAGGGATCAGTGGAATGCACCTTGCAGGTCTCTGGGTGAATAAACCATGTCTGTTCAGTCGTCTGTAGACTGTGTGTCTGGAGACAACTGTTCCAGTGGCTGCAGTAAGGTCCCGAGCAAGGCTACCTGCAGTACTCCGCGGCCGTCTGTGGGTACTGATGGTGAGATATCGGTCTTTTTGTGGTGTTGTACACTGTGGACGTCCCGTACTGTAGCGCCTGGACACGTTTCATGTCTGCTGGAATCGTTGCCAGGATCTTGAGATCACACTTTGTGGCACACGGAGGGCCTGTGCTACGACCTGCTGTGTTTGACCAGCCTCCAGTTGCCCTAGTATTCTACCGCTCATAACGTCATCAATATGTGTTCTTTGAGCCATTTTCAACACACAGTCACCATTAGCACGTCTGGAAACGTCTGCACACTTATTCGCTGCACCGTACTCTGACATGCACCAACACACCTCTGCGTATGTGGACTACTGCCAGCGTCCCCGTACGACGACCGCAGGTCAAATGCACCGCATGGTCATAACCCGATGTGATTTAAACCCACAAACCGTGCACCAGAGCGTTGTTTCACCATGTATCAGCATTATCCTTAATTTATGAGCATGAGTGTAGCTACCCTTTAAAAATTGTTTTGGAGTTTACCACTTTTTAAGTAAAAATTCCTCTATAGAACAGAAATAGAATAATTCTATCTTCTAGTATGGTGATATCGACATTGCCATTCTTCCCAAATGCTGATGGATTATTTACGACGAATTTCATTAATGGTGTTGCCGTTAAAATGCCTAATTGAAGAGTTATCTATAAGATGACTGCGAGTGAACACTACACGTCATTCTTATTTCTCGGGTCTGTCCACTCAGTGAATGTGGTGAGTGACCCCAGAACATTATTTCATGAGATATTATTGTGTGGAAGTATGCAAAATATGCTAGGAGGTTAAATCATTTATTTCCAAGACTAACACTTACACGAAGTACGAGAGTAGCTGAAGTCAATCGACTGAGCAGTTCAATAACAGATTTCTTCCAGTTAAAATTTTTGTCAGTATGTGAACCCAAAAACTGGAATAATCTTACCGTTTTAACGTGGACTCCGACCTGCGATGCAGCATTACAGTTTATACACGTGTAAATCACTTCTTGAGGAGCAAGAGGTGGTAAATATCAGCCAAAATACTTGGCCTGATGTGTGATTGAGCCCCTCCTGAGCGACACAGACACTTGTGGGTTCTACCTGTATTATTCCCTCTCTCCCTTCCTGTTTCAGTGGCAGACTGTATGCAGGAAAAAAAAGACGGATGATATTACTCTGCCATATAAGTAATGTTTCGCGCTGCGGTCGCAGGTTCGAATCCTGCCTCGGGCATTCATGCGTGTGATGTCCTTAGGTTAGTTAGGTTTAAGTAGTTCTGTGTTCTAGGGGACTGATGACCTCAGGTGTTAAGTCCCACAATGCTCAGAGCAAACTAATGTCTCAGATTTTAGAGTTGTGGTCATTACGCGAAATGTATGTCGCAGGAAGTGGTATATTTCTCGGCTTTTTTGGAATGTTTGCTCTTAGAATATTTACGAGCAGTTGTTCCTGCAATGTACAACGCCACCGATTGGAGCTCGTTAAAAGTAACAAAATCGTGACGAATCGCAAAGCTCTTCTTTCAGTTGTTGTTCGTTATGTGTTAATCCAACAAGGTAAGGGCCTCTTAACTTAAATCAGTCTTGAAAGAAACTCTTAGTAGTGACTTAAAGCCTGATAGTGGACTTGCAAGGTGAAAATCGGATAACTAAATAAATTAATCCTGTAGAATACACATAATACTGTGCATTTTATTTGTAGTTTATTTAATTGTTTTCCAGAGAGTTTCAGCAAACAGCAATAATTTCTTAAATGGAACTCTGTATTTCTGGCATTTACAGTTTTTTTCTACCATGTAGGGGAAGTATTTAAACCAACTTTGTACAAATTAATTTTAATCATCTTCCTGTCAATTTTAGTTAGGCAGCTAGAAACGTTCAAAGTTTTAGTGGAGGATGCAAGACGCTAAATCTGTCTGTATTCACACGGATGTTCGGTGATGGATTGTTCATACCGAGCGAAATCGCGTAGTGATTAGCAATGAACTCGCATTCGGGAGGGCAGCGGTTCAAACCCGCATCCAGCCATCCAGATTTACGTTTTCTGTGGTTTCTCTACGTCACTCTAGGCAAATGACGGCCCTTCGATAGGGCACGGCCGATTTCCTTAACATAATCCGAGATTGTGCCCCGTCTCTAACGACCTCGATGTTAACGAGACGTTAAAACCCAACATTTTCCTGAATGCACGCGTCCTCTAAACGACCTGCGAACGAGATGTAAAGTTGCTGCAGTACGGGGCGACAAGATTCCTCGATGCGCTGTCTGAAGTCATGTTCGGTTACAGTGATGAGTGTACCCTTACACCTACGTATACAAGGCAGATCGGAAGGCACAAACTAATGTTGTTTGTCATCTTCAACTTTTGTGGTCCTGTCCTCCTCAGTTGCGCGTAATACTACGGTATATTGATAATTTTCACTTATGGACCGTCTGACAGCAACTGAATAAAACACAATTTTAGTGCCATACGCGTTTCGCCTTTATTTTCTGCAAGGCACCATCAGTGGCCTGGAATATGTACATATGTTAGCTATTTTATTTACATTTTTGTCACTGTGCCTATAGGTTATAAACAGTTCTGGTGGTTGGTATTTCCTATTAAGTAGTAATGTTTTGAACTGTACTTACAGGTTGCGTAGACAGTTTCTTACATATTACTCTCCTGTTGCATTTTTGGTGTTGTTCGAATCCTATGAGCGCCAATTTGCTGTTTTTTCCGCATTCCACAGCACTATGCACTGAACGCTTGTTTTAATGCAATGTTTTGGTTTCTGTTGCCGACTGTCAAATGTTTTTGCCAAAGATCGAATATTACTGCCAAACTTATGAGTGTAACTACTGAAGTATCAACCAACCACCAGAACTGTTTATAACCTATAGGCACAGTGACAAAAATGTAAATAAAATAGCTAACATATGTACATATTCCAGGCCACTGATGATGCCTTGCAGAAAATAAAGGCGAAACGCGCATAGCACTAAAATTGTGTTTTATTCAGTTGCTGTCAGACGGTCCATAAGTGAAAATTATCAATATACCGTAGTAATGTTGTTTGTGTTTGTGACCGAACCAACAACCCCAGAAGACTTCAAACCTAGTAACGAAATAGCTGGCCGCTCCGTAATGCAGCATCTTTATATCCTGTCCGCAATTTGTTTAGAAGGCATAGTGAACTGTACATTCAGGGTAATGGACACTCGTTTGTATATCTCACTTAAACGAAATTTCCGCCATCAAAACATTCATCTGAATATAATCAGGCATGTTGCATCCACCCCTAAACTTTGAACGTTTCTACTTCCCTAAATAAAATTGACAGAAATTTTGTTTGAATTGATATGTTGGTTTACATATATCGGTTACACGATAGACATTGTTGCATTTAAAAAATATAATTTGTTGCCTTGGAGAACTCATACGTATTATAAAAACTGATGCCTGTATGTATATGGCGCATCTCCTCCTAAATCAATGGACTGTTTTCAACCAATCTTGGTACACATATACCTTCCTGTCAGGTAACACCCGCTGTGGGGTGAGAACCATCTACCTATCAAAGGGGTGGGGGTGAGAATGAAGCGTAGCCCGCGGCGCGCTAATTCCCAGACTTTAGTCACCAAGTATTTGAGCACTTAGCAACTTGTAACAAACATTACGTACTATTCCAAAACCTTACGAATTTTTTCTCGCCCACAATCCCAACAAAATTATGGAAGGAAATAAGTTTATCGCTTACTACTTGCTATTCTTGCAGTAGAGGTATCGCGTGAGGCATGACGTTATAATTTATTACTTATTTACTACTAACTGTATTCGTGATACATTTTGCAGACAGTACGCACATGTAGCGCTGAATGTAACTGCAAAATTATATTACTGCACGACGCCTAGTTCAGGAGATATGACGTCATAAACATTAAGCGCAAGACCAGATGCTGCTTGTTAACGGCGTGGACGCACAGCTATAAATAAATACCTGGGCAACGTCGGGTTTCTCTGCTAGTAAGTAAATAAACTACGTTCATAACTCGACAGAGTAACGTTTCTTTCGTTTATCTGTCTGAGTAACTATTCCTTTCGTTTATTTTTTTGTACTTCAACTTAAACATTGAAAGATGGCTACACTGAGTCACAGCGCCAGAGATTGCGCCAAAGAGTATTATTCCGCCGCCTCCACTGGGGCAGTAGTAGTTCAGAGGATGTCGAGAGCAGTCTTTTTTCTGTTGGGCGAGAGAGAAGACGATCTGAGTGTTGACTGAAATGTTGTACTGTTCGGTTGAAGTAATGTATAGATGGAAGAAGATGCAATTGTCAGAATATATTTGAGAAAGGAGATGGGCTTTGGATTTACGATGCTGGTGTAATGGAATATTTTCGTCAATATATAATGAGGTAAAAAGGTATAACAGTTTTCTTTAATAACAATCCCTCTTGCTCACAGTTACAGTCAACAAAGCATCTGGCTCGTGTCCATTTATTAGACTTGTAATTCTGGTTTATATGTGCAATTATAGTATTTCTGGTTTTTCAATTAGTTCATTGTAAACGGTGTTTAAAATATTTTGTCGTATTGAGAAAGAACCGAGGCAGATACATGTACATTGAGTCACACTACCACACACAGAACAGTTACACTTGTGCTTTGTTATTTCGTAACTTTTAGAGTTGTAGGGGACTTAATTAATCAATTGTGTTAATGGAAATTCCTTGTCATTCTTTATTTTTATTTTATGCAGTCAGATTGCGTACTAATAATAGTCACGGCCAACCGGTTACGAGACTTCGTAACCGGTCACACAGCTAGTAAGATTTTTGCATTTATTCATTAATATTAGTCCTTTCTTTTTAATTAAGCTCCCATGTAACATCTCTTATGTACAGATACCTCCGAACATGCACAAATTTCTGATGGACAGTATTTAAAAAGATGTAAAACTTCCTCGCGACAGTAATAGGATAGTCACGCTCTGCAAAGACGAATGTACTGTTGAGACACAAAGGAATTACAGACATCAGCTGCGAGAAAGAATTCATTTAAATCAGTGGGGAAAGTTGAAAATTTGTGCCTGAACGGGTATCGAATCTAGGTCTCCTGTTTACGAGGCAAATTCGCTGACCTCAGCGCCATCCGGACACAGTGGTTAGCGCAACTGCAGTGACTATCAGAGCACGCCTCCCCTCGGACCCAAATTTTCAACTTATCCACACACAACTAATGTAGTGCCCCTTGCCCATTATCCTCATTACTCGAGGTATTCTCGCCGAGTCCCGTAACAGTTCGAGCCTTGGATGCATGTGCACTGAAGAGATCGTTGGCCGTTTCGCATTCGGACATTTCCGAAAGAACAGACACGTAACTGAGGTGAGACGGCCACTGATCTCTTCAGTGCAGGCGCACACCAGGCTCCAACTCTTAAGGGGAGGTTTACTATCTTTTGTTCAAAAATCGATTTTTTAAATTGCATTTTTGGATCCATAAAAGTGTTTAGAATCCACCCCTGAAACGGTTTTCCCGAATACGGAACGGAACTGTTTGTTATTCGCGGTTGAACAAAAAAATGCACCTGCCTGAAATCTGTGTTTTTCACCCACCAGTTTTTTCTTTCGGAGGACGAGTTATTGTACCGGTGCTTGGGAGGAAACACACAAAATTCAAATGAAAGTTTAAACGCGTGTGTTTGGAAGTTAGCCCCCAAGCATTTGCATTCTGGTGCAAAGACTGTGGAGATTGCGACTTTCCTGGCAGTGAGCAGCTTCAACGAAGGGTATTCGGCAATTCTGAAGACCATGACAACGATGGACGTCACCCTGGGACTCTATTCGACGCAGTTTGCCAAGCATTCGGATGACCACCTGACTCAAGCGGCCGAAAACCGCTTGTCACCGGCCGTACGAGCGGCTCTGGAGCAGCGCGGGATGGCCCAGATCGAGCAGAACGCCCTCCATGAGGAAGAGGAAGGAGTAGTTTATGAAGCCGGGATACCAGATTGAACGTACGTTGCATAATATTGCATTTATATGTAGTCAAAACATCGAACGCGTTTTTCTCAAAATGACTTTTTTTTATCGCGCGGTTTGGTATCTTCAAATCTATTGAACCGATTGGCATGATTCTTTGTTTCCGACGAAACTAACTAAATAGTTTAGGAGCTGTACCACTTTTATTCCGATCCATCAACTATAAATATTTTTACTTGGTCGACGAAGTCGAAAAATCGATGAAAAAACCCTATTTTATTCAAATAGCAGCCATTTCGTTTCCTATGATCCAAATAACTAAAGCGTGGTACAACTCCTAAAGAATCTTATATACTTCGCTAACGTCAACTGAATTTTGATTTCGGACGATCCGGCTGACCTGTGACATACCGCGCGTGGAGGTTTACATCGAAATTTTGTTTCGTTCCGACGGCACTTCCGCCTTGCTCTTCGACATTTCCAGCCGAAAAAATTCCAGTTTGTAGAGGATATATCAATAAACATTTTGACCAAATTTGACATTGATGTCTATGACACATCGCGAGAAAAATATTCTCATAGATCATGCTTTTTTCGGACTAAAAATAGTATACCTCCCCTTAAGGGACTCGGCGAAAATGCCGCGAATAATGAGAATAATGGGCAAAGGACACTACGTTAGTAATGTGTGGGTAAGTTCAGAACTCGGGTCTGGTGGGAGGCGCGCTGGGGTAGTCCGTACAGCCGCACAGACCACTGTGTCCGGATGGCACAGTGGTCGACGCATGTGTTTAGTAAACGGGAGACCCGAATTCGAATCCCAGTGTGGCACAAATTCTCAACTCTCCCCTTTCATTCAAATCAATGGCTGCTCTCTGCCAATGTCTATAGCTCCCTTTACTCTAAATTTATAGTGGCTGTTGGATCAATATGGCATCTGTTCTTTCGGACATGTCAGAAAGAACAGACACCACATTACATGGTGGATTACCTAAAAGTCGCACCAGAATATTTAGTGGAAAGTCACGTTTATGTGCGGTTTTCACAGAAAGCATTGGTAGTCAGGGGCACGAATTTTTAGTCAATCATCAGATTGTAATAACACTTAGAAAGTGTATTTTTTGTTCCAACACACACTTTTTGAAATGGAACAATGCCTATTGACGTTTAACAAACTAAAAGTAGGATATATTTGAATTTCAGTGGTGTTTATTGCACGATTTTAATGCGAGTAGTCTACGGGATAACGTATTTTGAAAAGTTTCCGCATCGACTCCTGTTTGCGCCATTCAACCTGGGTGGTCTAAGAACGATGTTGTTACGTTTGCTTGCATTGTGCTTGTGTGTTCCTTGAGTGCATTGCGCCTTGCTACTCAGTTGGCATGTGTCAGTGCAAGCGGTAGGTCGTGACTGAACGAAGGCCTTTTCCAATGCAGAAAAAGCCGACATGCTCATGATGTATAAAGAGTGTCAGAAAATGCAGTTCGTTTTTGCACGGTGTATGCGGCAATATATCCGAATAGACGTCAGCCACCTACGTAATTACACTACTGGCCATTAAAATTGCTACACCACGAAGATGACGTGCTACAGACGCGAAATTTAACCGACAGCAAGAAGATGCTGTGGTATGCAAATGATTAGCTTTTCAGAGCATTCACACACGGTTGGCACCGGTGGCGACACCTACAACGTCCTGACATGAGGAAAGTTTCCAACCGATTTCTCATACACAAACAGCAGTTGACCGGCGTTGCCTGGTGAAACGTTGTTGTGATGCCTCGTGTAAGGAGGAGAAATGCGTACCATCACGTTTCCGACTTTGTTAAAGGTCGGATTGTAGCCTATCGCGATTGTGGTTTATCGTACGGCGACATTGCTGCTCACGTTGGTGGAGACCGATATGGAATCGGTGGCTTCAGGAGGGTAATACGGAACGCCGTGCTGGATCCCGACGGTCTCGTATCACTAGCAGTCGAGATGACAGGCATCTTATCCGCATGGCTGTAACGGATCGTGCAGCCACGTCTCGATCCCTGAGTCGACAGATGGGGACGTTCGCAAGACAACAACCATCTGCACGAACAGTTGGACGACGTTTGCGGCGCCAACCGGAGTGGCCGTGCGGTTCTAGGCGCTACAGTCTGGAGCCGAACGACCGCTACGGTCGCAGGTTCGAATCCTGCCTCGGGCATGGATGTGTGTGATGTCATTAGGTTAGTTAGGTTTAATTAGTTAGGTTCTAGGCGACTGATGACCTCAGAATTAAGTCGCATAGTGCTCAGAGCCATTTGAACCATTTGACGTTTGCAGCAGCATGGACCATCAGCTCGGAGACCATGGCTGCGGTTACCCTTGACGCTGCATCACAGAAGGAGTGCCTATGATGGTGTACTCAACGACGAACCTGGGTGCACGAATGGCAAAACGTCATTTTTTCGGATGAATCCAGGTTCTGTTTACAGCATCATGATGATCGCATCCGTGTTTGGCCACATCGCGGTGAACGCACATTGGAAGCGTGTATTCGTCATCGCCACACTGGCGTATCACCCGGCGTAATGGTATGGGGTGCCATCGGTTACACGTCTCGGTCACCTCTTGTTCGCATTGACGGCACTTCGAACAGTGGACTTCCATTTCAAATGTGTTACGACCCGTGGCTCTACCCTTCATTCGATCCCTGCGAAACCATACATTTCAGCGGGATAATGCACGACCGCATGTTGCAGGTCCTGTAGGGGCCTTTCTGGATACAGAAAATGTTCAACTGCTGCCCTGGCCAGCACATTCTCCAGATCTCTCACCAATTGAAAACGTCTGGTCAATGGTGACCGAGCAACTGGCTCGTCACAATACGCCAGTCACTACTCTTGATGAACTGTGGTATCGTGTTGAAGCTGCATGGTCAGCTGTACCTGTACACGCCATCCGTGCTGTGTTTAACTCAATGCCCAGGCGTATCAAGGCCGTTGTTACGGCCAGAGATGGTTGTTCTGGGTACTGATTTCTCAGGATCTATGCACCCCAATTGCTTGAAAATGTAATCACACGTTAGTTCTAGTATAATATATTTGTCCAATGAATAACCGTTTATCATCTGTATTTCTTGTTGGTGTAGCAATTTTAACGGCCAGTAGTGTACTTATCAATCTCTTCAACCGGTTAATTGAAAGTTATAGTAGAACACCGAAACAACGTAACAGAAGTAAACAAGTGACGACAGAGGAGGGAGTAAAGTAATGATCTTGCTGCTGTTGCCGTTGATTCTCGCGTTAGCTACCGCGCAATCGCAGGGGGAAATAGCATGAGTCAGGCAAGTGTCCTACACATTTTCCATTCATATAAGTTCCTTCCCTATAACATCTCTCCCTACCAAAAGCTGCATGAAAACCATTGTGAGAATCTTGTTAAGTTCCTTATATGGGCGTTAGGGTAGGTACTCTAGATGTATCATGTATGTTTTTAGTGATAAAGCTACATTTATCAATCATGGTCAGATAAACCGCCGGAACGTGACTGATCTTCCGCTAGCAATCCCCACTTGCTTCTCAGATGGAATGTCAGCGTCCATGGAGTGTAAACGTGTGGTTAGGGATAGTGATTCATTAGCTCATAGACCCGTTTTCCATGGACGAATCGCTGAACGCGCACAGGTATCGCAGTCCGCTGACAGACCATCTTCCACGGATGTTAGAAGACGTTCCTTTGCACATTAGGAGGAAAGCGTGGTACCAACAGGATGGATCTGCAGTCCACAGTGCACGAAGTACTACAGCTATGAATTGTTTCCAAATCGCTGGTCTGGACAGAGACAGCCTGTACCTTAGGCGTTCCATTTCCCAGATTTGACGCCTGTAGACTTTTTTCTGTGGGGGAAGCTGAAAGGCGCTGTCTACAAGGACATACCGACCCGACGATATACAACGATGTACCAATGCAGCCTGCTTGGACATCTCCGCTGAAATGCTAGCGCATGGGCAGCATTCGTTCCATACCAGAATAGAAGAGTGTATTGGCGCTGACGGTGGTCATTGCGAAGACAATCTGTGATGGTCAGTTGTCTCGTTACTGGTCAGAATCCACACAACTAGTGTACTGACTTGTGTGCTATCGCATGTATTGTACAAGTGTCGGTGCAGGAACTTTTCAAAATACGATATCTCATAAACGACTCGCACTAGAATCCTGCAACAAACACCACCCTAATTTACCTTACTTTTAGTTTGTTAATGTCAATAGGCATTTTCCATTTAAAACAGTGTATGTCTGCAAAAAGTATACACTTTCTAAGTATTATTATAATCTGCTGATTGGCTAACTATACAAACCCCTGAAAACCAAACATCAATAACACTTTTCATTTCCGCAGTATGGCTCTGAGCACTATGGGACTTAACTTCTAAGGTCATCAGTACCCCCAGAACTTAGAACCACTTAAACCTAACTAACCTAAGGACATCACACACATCCATGCCCGAGGCAGGATTCGAACCTGCGACCGCAGAGGTCGCGCGGTTCCAGACTGTAGCGCCTAGAACCGCTCGGCCACCACGGCCGGCTTTCCGCAGTATCTGCGGGGAAAGTTTTTGGTGATTCACCATGTGTATACGTGTATATACAACTAAGGCGAGACGGCCAATGATATCTCCAGTGCAGATGCACAACAGGGTCGAACTCTTGGCGAAACTGTCGTGACTAATGAGGATAATCGGCAATGGGCACTATATCAGCAGTGTCAGGATAGGTTGAGAATTTGGGTCTGATGGGAAGCGTGCTGGGTAGTCCGTGAAGTTGCAATGATCACTGTGTCTGGATGACGCAGTGGTCAGCGCATCTGTCTGGTAAGCGTCCGACCCGTGTTCGAGTCCTGGCCTTGCAAAAATTTTCAGCTTTTCCCGTTGATTGAAATCAGTGGCCTCTAGCAGTCAGTATCTGTATTTCTTTTGTGTCTTAATTCATTGTGGCTGCTGGATCAAAATGGTGCCTGATCATTCGCACATATCCGAAAGAACAGGCACCAGACATAAACAGCTCACCAGCTCATCAACTACCTAACTACTAACAACCTACTAGACGAATATCAATAATCCGTAAACATCGAAGCACAACATCCGCTCTGATAAAGGTGACAGATGACCTGAAACTTGCCATGGACAGACAAGAAGCGACTATCATTTGCTTCTTAGATTTCAGCAAAGCATTTGATACTGTCGACTTAGACATCTTACTAGCGAAACTTAGCGGTCTAAATTTCTCACCAAGCGCTGTGCAATGGTTTCGCTCATACATGACGTCTCGTCAGCAACGCGTCCTGTCAGGGAATGTAATATCACAATGGCGGCAGGTAGTGTCAGGCGTTCCCCAAGGCTCAGTATTAGGTCCTATATTCTTCTCTCTGTATATCAATGATGTGTCATCGGTTCTGACCTATTGCAAATACCACGTGTATGCTGATGACCTTCTGTTGTATCTAAGTGCGTAACCAAGCAATCTCAAGGAAGCTATTGAAAATTTCAATACTGACCTCGATGCACTGTCAAAATGGGCACAGGACATAGGTCTAAAACTAAACCCGTCTAAAACCCAAGCGGTACTTGTTGGTCACTCTAAGCTCATTAGCCCAAAACATCGGGAATCCGTACCACCTCTTATCCTAAATGGAATAAATATTAACTTCTCTCCCTCAGCAAAGAGTTTGGGAGTAATAATAGATGAAAATCTAAATTGGACAGAGCACGTAACTGCAGCGTGCAAAAAAGCATCAGCATCCCTTCATGTCCTCCAAAAATATAAAAAACTCTTCCCTTTCGATCTGAAAAAGAAATTAGTACAAACGCCCAATCATTGACTACAGCGATATTATCCTCTCTCAGGAAAATTCCCGACGTCTAGAACTGGTCATGCATGCCTGCGTCCGATATATCTGTGACGTTCGACTTTTTGATCACATTTCACCAGCATATGCAAAATTGTCCTGGCTGCATGCAGACAAACGCAGAGATTTCCACACACTCTGTCTCATCTACTGCCTTATAAATGTACACTGTCTCCTCGTCCCTAACACTCATGTCGCAACAACATGACAGAAACACACGTTCCCATTATAATAAAATCCTCTCCGTTCCATTGCATCGCTCAGTCACCTTCTCCAAGTCCTTTACAGTAGCGGGAACCCGACTCTGGAATAACCTCCCTCGTTATGTTAGAGAACTTAAAAAGATGTCTGGCTTCAAAAAACAGTTAATGACGTATCTACTTAAGCAACAGTAATGCCTTCCTCTTTACATGAATGCACTTCACCTCATTACTTCCCTCTTTCCCCCTCCTTAAATCTCCCTTCCCAAAAACTCGCTATACTAGTAAACATCTACTTTACACACCAAGATATTATGTACATCTGCACAAACCTTCATTACTATTGCCAATCCTTCTCATGTTTGTCATTATTATTTGATTTTTTTTACTGTTATTATTATTGCTTTTATCATAATCTGTATGTATGGCACCTGTTGTAAAAATACTGCCAGCATTTACTTTATTAGGTCTTAGTCATGTTTATCATTATTATTTGATTTTTTTACTGTTATTGTTATTGCTTTTATCATAATCTGTATGTATAGCACCTGTTGTAAAAATACTGCCGCATTTACTTTATTACGTCTTAGTGACTACTCTTTATTCATATTGTCACTAGAGTAAGCTAATTTTCTCATTTAAACTATGGTCATGATGTAACTCTGATGTGTGAAATGCTGCATGTGTGGAACACTGGTCTGATGTAAGAGAGGGCCTGATGGCCCTAATCTGATCAGGTTAAATAAATAAATAAATAATAGTATCTGAATAAATAAAAATGTTGTATAGAGTGCATCATCGGTGCCCCAAGGTCGTTAATTTCGGATCGAGGAAAAGTTTTTCAATCGAATCTTGTGACAGAGATAAACCGTCTGTGCAACATTACATATCACATGACGACTGCCTACCATCTACAAACTAACGGGCTTACTGAACGCCTTAGTAAGACCTTGGCCGACATGCTATCAATGTTCGTCAGTGTTGAGCAGAGCAACTGGGATGAGGTGCTACCTTTCGTGACGTTTGCCTACAACACCGCCAAACAAAACACCACAGGATTTACGCCATTTTTCCTGGTGCATGGACGTGAGGTGACTACGACGATGGACGCTGTGTTTGCGTTACATCCTGATGACGTGAATACATCGGCCAGGTGTTAACCAGAGGTACCGCCCTGTTGTCTACCAGCCTGGTGACTTCGTGTGGATCTTCACTCCTGTTTGGAAGGTTGGTCTGTCTGAGAAGCTCCTCAGGCTCTACTTTGGACCTTATAAGGTTGTAAGATAGTTGTCTGATGTTACTTATGAAGTTGAAGATATCGACCCCGACACAAGACGACGAAAGATCAGAGATACGGTCCACGTCCTCCGAATGAAGCCCTATAATGATCCTGCAACCCAGGGTAAATTCGAAGCTCCAGCGACAGGCAACAAGCGGAAAGGTGACGAAGAGCGTAGCGGCCAAGGAAGTTCTAAGGAGATCACCGCCAGGGCGAACATCAGTCATCGGGAGTCGGAGTATGCAGGACCGATGACTCGTTCCAGGACTAGGACGCAACACCGAGACTCTGTTCTCTTAAAGGAGGGAGCTATGTTGCAGAAGAAGCTGAGTAGCACCTTCACTGTGGTGTAGCGGTTATGATACTAGATTGTTGCGTGGAGGGTCGTGAGATCAAAATTTCCCTGAACTGTAAAATTTTAATTTCTATATTCGGTTCGATGAAATTCTAGAAGTATCCACAAATATCAGGAATCATTGTACTGGAATGTTCTGTAAGTGTATAAAGGGTGTCCCAGCTGTCTTGTCCACCCAAAATATCTCTGGAACAATAACAGCTTTTGGAAAACGACTTTCACCGGTATCAATGTAGGGCTGGGGCCCATGAATGTACATATTTGGAAATATTCTAAAACGAAAGCATATGTGTTTTTTAACACAAACTTATGTTTTTTTTAAATGAACCTCCTATATTTTTTCTTCAGCAATCCATAGCATGACAAAGCACATACACAATGGCGTTGATTGCATCGCAATATTCCCATAACATCCCGATATATTGAGACGCGAAGTTGACGCTTGAAACACCCGACATGCGCTGCTAGCGTACGTCCTGAGGCTCAGGCATGAACCCCATGCTGCCCGTAATCGCGATGTGATTGACATGTGTAATCACACCTCCATACTTATAAAGAGGAACACTTACTTGTCAATCACATCGCGATTACGGGCAGCATGGGGTTCACGCCTGAGCCTCAGGACGTGCGCTAGCAGTGCATGTCGGGTGTTTCAAGCGTCAACTTCGCGTCTCAATATCTCGGGATGTAATGGGAATATTGCGATGCAATCAACGCCATTGTGTATGTGCTTTGTCATGCTATGGATTGCTGAAGAAAAAATATAGGAGGTCCATTTAAAAAAACATAAGTTTGTGTTAAAAACACATATGCTTTCGTTTTAGAATGTTTCCAAATATGTACATTCATGGGCCCCAGCCCTACATTGATACCGGTGAAAGTCGTTTTCCAAAAGCCGTTATTGTTCCAGATATTTTGAGTGGACAAGATAGCTGGGACACCCTGTATATACCGTAGGTGTTCTGGTAGGAGGCTCCGCGCTCTTGTATGTGCAAGTGCTGAATAAACCTTGGTTTAGTGAAGTTAGTGTTCGTCATTCATCTAGTTACACCTTCTTCTAGGTGGCAATATTAGCTTTTTGTTGGATGAGTGTTGCTTTCTAGTAAGAATACTGAAGGAGATCTCTGTACATCTCAGATACAGTGGCTTTCCTGGTGTATTTGTGGGAGTAAGTTACACAGTATTACGGCTTGCCAAGTAACTTTTCTTGAATGCTGCACTACACATCAAAATGACACACATACTTGACACCATTCGTCAGCATAATCACCACATCTCTGTAAGAAATGATTGAGACGTTCCATCAATCGTTCAGTTCCTCGATTATAGAATCCTGTCCATGTTAAGGTCCACATCGTTTGAAAATCCCTTTCCTCACAGATATTTTTTCAGCTTCTCGAAAGAATGGAAATCGCATTTACAAGATCTGGACTACCCCAACAGCATCACTCACGTCTGTGTGGCCTTAGCCAGATTGTTTGCACCATTTCACTACGATTAGACATGACATTGCATTTATTCCACCAGAATTTCACGGTGAATGTGTGCAGCTTACAAGAGGAGATCACGATGTTGGGATCACGGATTTATTTCAAACTTTGTACGCCTTTAATAGGACATAAAAACAGTAAAAAAAGCAAGTAGTAAGGTGCACTAGTCTGGCAATTAAGAGAAAATCGCAAGAGAAGTTCTACGCGTCAGTTATGTAACGGATGTATCTATGCGTAGATGCCGGATGTTGAGGTTCATGGCTGTCAAGTGGTATGGGAAGCAAGTATGCCGGTCGCGCCTTCACACGATTCACCTCGCAGACACCCCGTTGTGTGTCGACTGTGGTGTTATGGACACAGGCGAGTACCGCCTGGTGTGCAGATCGGCGAGAGGTGCCTGGTTCTTGATGCGACAGATGTTGTCCCTAATTACCCGTACGACTGACTCCCCATCAGATACCTACCCAACTGCTCCTCTTTCCGAACGCGGGATACTTCCCGCAAACGAAGACGAACTCTGTGAAGTGGATTTGTGGACAAGCAGCACGGTACTTGTTTACTGATGGCGAGAAAAATATCCTTGACTTTTGGCAGTTCCTTAATAAACGCCATTGTGCAGTTGTCCGCAGCCCAAAATTCAATTTTTCTCCAATTTCCTCTGCAGTGTCTTCCTTAACCCATCCCAGAGCTGGGATATTCCTGTCATCAAGAGCTGATCCCCGCCTCGTCCACACTTAGAACAGATATATTCACTGGTAGTCGGAATGTTCTTCTCGGAAAAACTTTACGCTGATAGCCTCAATTAGTCTGATGTATAGCTGCGCCCTCCTCCTCGCGTGACGCCGGTTTCCTGAAATTCTCGGTGGTGTTAATGACAAAAATAAATAAATAAAAATAAAAAAGAACAAAAAGAAAAATAAATAAATAAACGATGTTCATTGTACCTCTACTCCACGTTCCCTGCGCTTTCCTTGGTTCCTGGAGGGTTGTGACCCCTGCCCATTTTGCCCCTCCCTTTGGCATCCTGGAAGGTTCCCTTAAAAAAACAAAAAAAAAAAGTTTGCGTTCGACGTTCGTAAGACGAACGTATATGAAGCGACGGTTCGAGTCCCGCCATTTTTGTAGCAGAAGTGTAAATTCTGTGGTATTAAAAAAATTTGCGCCTACACTATTCATTCACAGGTGAATCGCCAAATAGGGCCTGCCTCTGTGTCTGCAGCTAGAAGCATCGAGGTGCAAAGTAGCTCCGGGTAGCTTACCAGATTGCATGTATAAGGGATTTCGCAAATCACGGCGCGTACATTTTCAGGAGAACTTTATGCGTTTCGTCATTTACTTGTCGATAGTTATAAACATGTTTCTTCTAATAACCAAATTTAATTAAAAATATTAAGTAGTCAAAGAACGTGAAATTCACTAATATTCATGCAAATACATATGTTTTTTTAAATTTATTACCCTTCAAGTGTGGTATAAATTAAATATGATCAGTGATGAAAAAAATATAGATTAAAAAATTAAGTTTGAGCGGCAGTTGAACCGTCGCCTCGTACGAGTTCGTCTTACGAAGCTCCAATACTAACCATTTCTTTTTTTATTTTTTTAAATCTCATTTTGTTCATTATTGTTCGTTGAATTTGTTCAGGGCGGAAATCTCATAACATACGTTCATGTTTATCGTTGGTCCATTCACTCAGTTTTATTTTTATTACAGAGGGTAGCTAAACCACCGACCGAACACGCCGAGCTACCGTGCCGACGTCTATTGACTACCATGAACTCTAACATCTAGCACCTATGCACCATCCGCTGCATAATAGAACCGTCAAACTTTTATTGCGATTTTCTCGAACCTGCCAGAGTAATGCGCCTTACTGCCTGCGTATTATGTTCTTTTAATGGCCTAAGTTGTACAAACTTTGACGTAAATCTGTTATTCCTTCCCTTCTTAGACGTTTTGTCCACGAGAATCTTGCTGTCCTGCATACTGCAACTTCGGACTACGTTTCCAGTTGCTGTGCCATTTCACTCCCACACTGTGACGCACGTGCTATTCATACCGCAGCTGAACTGCCTGCACGAAATTGGGAATATGTACCCTCTTCTGGCAACATTTCACTTTTGTTTGACAATTAGCTTAGCGCGGGACAGACGTGGTACTTAAGTGCTGAAGGGCCTACGTAGGTGTAAGAGCACTGGTGTAAGAGCACTAGTTTCGGGTGCCAGTAGTGAATTAGATTTAGCTGATTGTAGATAGGTAGAATGAGCATATAAGGATTGTAGTAGCGAAGGCGAATGGTCGACTTCGGTTTATTGGGAGAATTTTAGGAAAGTGTGGTTCATCTGTAAAGGAGACCGAATACAGGACACTTGTGCGATTCACTGGTGAATAGTGTTCGAGTGTTTGGAACCCACACTAGGTCGGATTAAAGAAAGACACCGATGCAGTTTAGAGGCAGACTGCTTGATTTGTTACAAGTACGTACGAACAACACGCTAGTATTAAGGAAATGCTTCGGAAACTCAAGTGGGAATCACTGAACGAAAGACGACGTTTTTTTGAGGAGCATTCGTTGTTAAAATTTAGAGAACCGGTTGTTACGGTGCTCGCTTATTTCCAAGTCCGTATCGATCTTAGTGCTGAGTTTTCACTCAGACGGCGCTTTGGCGTTAGGCGGTTGTTTCCGTGTGTGATCGCTGGCTGCAGCTTAGCTGGAGGCGTGTGAGGAGGGAAGAGGTGGCTGCCTTGGCGTGGAGACAGTTCGGCTCGGCTGGGGTTGTTTGCGTCTGCACGCCGAGTGGGGCCCGATGGGAAGACCGGACCATGATTTTTCGATTAATAGTGTGGACAGCGGCGTGGTGTGCCGTTTAACTTGATTCGCAAGGGGAGCAAAATCTCACCTGTTGTAGTTTGTCGAGCCTGAGTTTGAAAGACCTCCTATGTGCGGCGGGATGTCATTTCGTCCTCTAGTCTCTCCGTCGCTGGGATTGCTGTCCTCGTTTACCGTCCCATGGATGTATATCGATGGGGTACGCTGCTCTCCGTACTCTACTAGACGCTGGTGATGGAAGTGCGTCGTTCAGCGGCACGTTAGTCTGGGTGCTTTATGTTTGATCTTCAAGTGGATAGTCTTCGAGTGGCACTCCTTAGAGTTTGCCTTGTGCAATTAGATTGGAGTTTATTTTATCTTGTGGTGCTTCCGCATTCCGTTAACGAAGGTTAAGCTTGATTCGGCACTCCGTACGACGGTTGGCACCTCAGCAGGCGGGTCGGAGCCACCTTCGCAACTAAACGGTAGCCTTTGGATTGAGAGGTCTTGTGTTTTGCATATTGTTCGTAAATTCTTGTTTTGGTATTAAGTTGGCTGAGGTTTCTTATGGATTTCCCGGTATTTGGTCTGTTGTCCGGCCCGGGCTAGGTCTCGTTATTTTAAAAGTCGGTCCTTGTTTTGACTTAGTACGATTTTGGTTTACTGCCTGGTGGTTCTGGCAGTACGCCGGGTCGCTGTGGTTGTGTTGCATTTTGTATGGGGCTGTGTGCTCGGAGCCGTGGAGTACCATTTGTGTGAACTACTTCACTGGGGAGTTCTGATCGGGCCATTCTTGGTCCTCTGCTGTATGAAATGATTTTATTATTTTTTAAAGTAACATTATCACTTAAATGATTTAATTCTTGTTGCGTTAATTGCAACTTGGGCACTGAGAAATTAAGTAGTGTAATTACGGAAGATTTAATAGTGGCACATGCCCCTTTACCGGTTTCGTACCGAACGACCTTAAGCTCATAGTCATATGATGTGATTTTCTTTAAGTTATTGTATTTTATGTCATGTTATTGTTTTTTTAATTTGTTGATCACTGGTGTACTGTTCCAAGTATTAAAATGTTTCAGGTAGCTACTACTTGGGTGGAACGCGCGGAATCGCAACGGAGAGAGTAGTTGCGTGTCTTACGTGTCCGTTGTTGGTGCGGCCTGGTGTCCGTTGTTTGTTTTGGTGCACCTGAGTTAAGTATTGTGTTGCCTCCTCCCTTGCGGCCCAGTCGTGTTCTTCTCATAAACATTTCCTTCAAAGCATTTTAGTTAATTTTATGCTAGTATTATTTTAATTTCTTACATTGGTAAAATTGTGCGGCCTTCATTATGCACACCGTTTGTCATAGCGGAGTTGATGTGCCATTGTAATTTCTTAAACTCCATTGTGTGTGCCCTTCGTGATACATATTGTTTGTCATAATAGATTTGAGTACGCCAATTGTAATGTCTCATATATCATGATGTGCGTGTGTAATGGTGCACTGAATGGATGATTGTTATTTCTGTTTTTGGCGCCCTTCATGCCTCCTTTCTTGTCCCTTTTGGTACACTATCCTTGTACTTGTGTTGGTAAGCCACGTCACCGGTATTTGAGGTGACTGCAGAACGATTCTACCGCAGCCAACGTACATTTACTGTAAGGGCCATGACAATTAGAGCAATTAGGGCTCGTACAGAGATAGATAGTCGTTTTTCCTTCGCTCTATTTTCGAGTGGAACACGAAAGGAAATGACCCGCACACCATATGGTGACTTGTTGAGTATGTCTACAGATGTAGACGTACAAGGAGATAACCACCTGAAATCTCGGTATTTGAGTAGTCTCCTTGACCGCTGTTTGTGTTGCGGATGTTGATAGTAAATAGAATATCCAATTTACCTCAACCACGCCAAATAACATTCTGCCTTCAAGCAAAATAAACAAATGTACTCAGCAAATGTTGATTCGCTACCAGTGGGACGTTAATCAGATTGAGTGCCTTTCCTGTAACTTTGTTCTTTACGAAGATATGAACAGCTGTACGTCATTTTTAAATAGGACGCTATATTTTTTTATTTCGTAATCAAGTTCCTCTCTTCAAGACCTGTTTAAAAATTATCACTTGTACCATTCATGTAAACATGTCATTAAAACGTAATACAAAATTGACTTTGACTCTCTGTTACTAGTACACACTGCAGGTAACTTAGTTACTGCAACTCGTCCACTTGCTGGAGTTATTAGCAAAGGTGAAACGCAAGGAAAATGCACACAGTCAACGGTCTTCAGTTGCAGGTTTGTGTGAGTACAATGTACATCCGAAGAGAAGGTGGAAATGCTACTCTCCTATGGAGACATCAGCTATCAGAACAGTAATTACAATAATTTTTCCTATTTAAATACCGAGCGAGGTGGCGCAGTGGTTAGACACTGGACTCGCATTCGGGAGGACGACGGTTCAATCCCGCGTCCGGCCATCCTGATTTAGGTTTTCCGTGATTTCCCTAAATCACTCCAGGCAAATGCCGGGATGGTTCCTCTGAAAGGGCACGGCCGACTTCCTTCCCCATCCTTCCCTAATCCGATGAGACCGATGACCACGCTGTCTGGTCTCCTTCCCCAAACCAACCAACCAACCTATTTAAATTACGGCTACATTTAGTGCAGTAGTGTACTCATAGTGTACTACTAGTAAATAGTGTCAGAAGTTCCATGCGGCTTTTCGAGGCTGATGCTGTAGTATACAGAGAAGTTGCAGTATTAGAAAATTGCAGCGAAATGCAGGAAGATCTGCAGCGGATAGCCACTTGGTGCAGGGAATGGCAACTGACCCTTAACATAGGCAAATGTAATGTATTGCGAATACATAGAAAGAAGGATCCTTTATTGTATGGTTATATGATAGCGACCCCCCCCCCCCCCCCCATTGACCATGGGCCTTGCCGTTGGTGGGGAGGCTTGCGTGCCTCAGCGATACAGATAGCCGTACCGTAGGTGCAACCACAACGGAGGGGTATCTGTTGAGAGGCCAGACAAACGTGTGGTTCCTGAAGAGGGGCAGCAGCCTTTTCAGTAGTTGCAAGGGCAACAGTCTGGATGATTGACTGATCTGGCCTTGTAACAATAACCAAAACGGCCTTGCTGTGCCTTGCTGTGCTGGTACCGCGAACGGCTGAAAGCAAGGGGAAACTACAGCCGTAATTTTTCCCGAGGGCATGCAGCTTTACTGTATGATTAAATGATGATGGCGTCCTCTTGGGTAAAATATTCTGGAGGTAAAATAGTCCCCCATTCGGATCTCCGGGCGGGGACTACTCAAGAGGATGTCGTTATCAGGAGAAAGAAAACTGGCGTTCTACGGATCGGAGCGTGGAATGTCAGATCCCTTAATCGGGCAGGTAGGTTAGAAAATTTAAAAAGGGAAATGGATAGGTTAAAGTTAGATATAGTGGGAATTAGTGAAGTTCGGTGGCAGGAGGAACAAGACTTTTGGTCAGGCGAATACAGGGTTATAAATACAAAGTCAAATAAGGGTAATGCAGGAATAGGCTTAATAATGAATAAAAAAATAGGAATGCGGCTAAGCTACTACAAACAGCATAGTGAACGCATTATTGTGGCCAAGATAGACACGAAGCCCACGCCTACTACAGTAGTACAAGTTTATATGCCAACTAGCTCTGCAGATGACGAAGAAATTGAAGAAATGTATGATGAGATAAAAGAAATTATTCAGGTAGTGAAGGGAGACGAAAATTTAATAGTCATGGGTGACTGGAATTCGGTAGTAGGAAAATGGAGAGAAGGAAACATAGTAGGTGAATATGGATTGGGCTAAGAAATGAAAGAGGAAGCCGCCTGGTAGAATTTTGCACAGAGCACAACATAATCATAGCTAACACTTGGTTTAAGAATCATGAAAGAAGGTTGTATACATGGAAGAACCCTGGAGATACTAAAAGGTATGAGATAGATTATATAATGGTAAGACAGAGATTTAGGAACCAGGTCTTCAGTTGTAAGACATTTCCAGGGGCAGATGTGGACTCTGACCACAATCTATTGATTATGACCGGTAGATTAAAACTGAAGAAACTGCAAAAAGGTGGGAATTTTAGGAGATGGGACCTGGATAAACTGAAAGAACCAGAGGTTGTACAGAGTTTCAGGGAGAGCATAAGGGAACACCTGACAGGAATAGGGGAGAGAAATACAGTAGAAGAAGAATGGGTAGCTTTGAGGGATGAAGTAGCGAAGGCAGCAGAGGATCAAGTAGGTAAAAAGACGAGGGCTAGTAGAAATCCTTGGGTAACAGAAAAAATATTGAATTTAATTGATGAAAGGAGAAAATATAAAAATGCAGTAAATGAAGCAGCCAAAAAGGAATACAAACGTCTCAAAAATGAGATCGACAGGAAGTGCAAAATGGCTAAGCAGGGATGGCTAGAGGACAAATGTAAGGATTTAGAGGCCTATCTCACTAGGGGTAAGATAGATACTGCCTTCAGGAAAATTAGAGAGACCTTTGGAGATAAGAGAACGACTTGTATGAATATCAAGAGCTCAGATGGAAACCCAGTTCTAAGCAAAGAAGGGAAAGCAGAAAGGTGGAAGGAGTATATAGAGGGTCTATACAAGGGCTATGTACTTGAGGACAATATTATGGAAATGGAAGAGGATGTAGATGAAGATGAAATGGGAGATATGATACTGCGTGAAGAGTTTTACAGAGCACTGAAAGACCTAAGTCGAAACAAGGCCCCGGGAGTAGACAACATTCCATTGGAACTACTGACGGTCTTGGGAGAGCCAGTCCTGACAAAACTCTACCATCTGGTGAGC
Organism: Schistocerca americana; assembly: GCF_021461395.2. Lineage (NCBI taxonomy): Eukaryota > Metazoa > Arthropoda > Insecta > Orthoptera > Acrididae > Schistocerca > Schistocerca americana. Next base: position 177,953,805 of record NC_060120.1, read on the forward strand.
AAGATGTATGAAACAGGCGAAATACCCTCAGACTTCAAGAAGAATATAATAATTCCAATCCCAAAGAAAGCAGGTGTTGACAGATGTGAAAATTACCGAACTATCAGTTTAATGAGTCACAGCTGCAAAATACTAAGGCGAATTCTTCGCAGACGAATGGAAAAACTAGTAGAAGCCGACCTCGGGGAAGATCAGTTTGGATTCCGTAGAAACACTGGAACACGTGAGGCAATACTCACCTTACGACTAATCTTAGAAGGAAGATTAAGGAAAGGCAAACCTACGTTTCTAGCATTTGTAGACTTAGAGAAAGCTTTTGACAATGTTGACTGGAATACTCTCTTTCAAATTCTAAAGGTGGCAGGGGTAAAATACAGGGAGCGAAAGGCTATTTACAATTTGTACAGAAACCAGATGGCAGTTATAAGAATCGAGGGACATGAAAGGGAAGCAGTGGTTGGGAAGGGAGTAAGACAGGGTTGTAGCCTCTCCCCGATGTTGTTCAATCTGTATATTGAGCAAGCAGTAAAGGAAACAAAAGAAAAATTCGGAGTAGATATTAAAATTCATGGAGAAGAAATAAAAACTTTGAGGTTCGCCGATGACATTGTAATTCTGTCAGAGACAGCAAAGGACTTGGAAGAACAGTTGAATGGAATGGACAGTGTCCTGAAAGGAGGATATAAGATGAACATCAACAAAAGCAAAACAAGGATAATGGAATGTAATCTAATTAAGTCGGGTGATGCTGAGGGAATTAGATTAGGAAATGAGACACTTAAAGTAGTAAAGGAGTTTTTGCTATTTGGGGAGCAAAATAACTGATGATGGTCGAAGTAGAGAGGATATAAAATGTAGACTGGCAATGACAAGGAAACCTATTCTGAAGAAGAGAAATTTGTTAACATCGAGTATAGATTTAAGTGTCAGGAAGTCATTTCTGAAAGTATTTGTATGGAGTGTAGCCATGTATGGAAGTGAAACATGGACGATAAATAGTTTGGACAAGAAGAGAATAGAAGCTTTCGAAATGTGGTGCTACAGGATGAAGATTAGATGGGTAGATCACATAACTAATGAGGAAGTATTGAATAGGATTGGGGAGAAGAGAAGTTTGTGGCACAACTTGACCAGAAGAAGGGATCGGTTGGTAGGACATGTTCAGAGGCATCAAGGGATCGCCAATTTAGTATTGGAGGGCAGCGTGGAGGGTAAAAATCGTAAAGGGAGACCAAGAGATGAATACACTAAGCAGATTCAGAAGGATGTAGGTTGCAGTAGGTACTGGGAGATGAAAAAGCTTGCACAGGATAGAGTAGCATGGAGAGCTGCATCAAACCAGTCTCAGGACTGAAGAAAACAACAACAATATGATAGCGGAACAAACACTGGTAGCAGTTACTTCTGTAAAATATCTGGGAATATGCGTGCAGAACGACTTGAAGTGGAATGATCATATAAAATTAAATGTTGGTAAGGCGGGTGCCAGGTTGAGATTCATTGGGAGAGTCCTTAGAAAATGTAGTCCATCAACAATGGAGGTGGCTTACAAAACACTCGTTCGACCTATATTTGAGTTTTACTAATTAGTGTGGGATACGTACCAGGTCGGGTTGACAGAGGAGATAGAGAAGGTCCAAAGAAGAGCGGCGCGTTTTGTCACATGGTTATTTGGTAAGCGTGATAGCGTTACGGAGATGTATAGTAAATTCAAGTGGCAGACTCTGCAAGAGAGGCGCTCTGCATCGCGGTGTAGCTTGCTCGCCAGGTGTCGAGAGGGTGCGTTTCTGGATGAGGGATCGAATATATTGCTTCCCCCTACTTATACCTCCCGAGGAGATCACGAATGTAAAATTAGAGAGATTCGAGCGCGCACGGAGGCTTTCCGGCAGTCGTTCCTCCCGCGAACCATACGCGACTGGAAGAAGAAAGGGAGGTAATGACAGTGGCACGTAAAGTGCCCTCCGCCACACACCATTGGGTGGCTTGCGGAGTATAGACGTAGATGTAGATGTACTGCTTTTAAACGGTATTGGTTCAAATGTCTCTGAGCACTATGCGACTTATCTTCTGACATCATCTGTCCCCTAGAACTTCGAACTACTTAAACCTAACTAACCCAAAGACATCACACACATCCATGCCCGAGGCAGGGTTCGAACCTGCGACCTTAGCTGTCGCGCGGTTCCAGACTCTAGCGCCTAGAACTGCTCAACCACTACGGCCGGCTTTAAACGGTATGTTGCGTGCAATAATGGCAGTCCTTGATTAAAGACTGCATCGTCATTGCTTTTCTCTGAAAGTGAAATGAAATGATCGTATGTCACTAATGGCCGGTAGTCCCCACCTGGGTAGTTCTACCGCCGATGTGCAAGTCTTTTCAGTTGACACCACAATGGACGACTTGTGTGTCGATGATGATGATGATGATGATGATGATGATGATGACAGCAGAATACCCAGTCCATGAGTGGAGAAAATTTCCGACCTGGCCGCGAAACGAACTGGGGCCCTCTACCATGGCATACACACTGACCCCTCAGCTGGGGGTATGGAACTACTTTTCTCTAATTGTGTATTTTCCTTGTGCACCTGCAATCTCAGCTGAAGATGGTAGCCAGTTGGACCGTCGAAATATCGTGTCTTCAGGACGATGAAATTGGTTGCAACCCCGTGAAGAGCATCAAAAATGGTTCAAATGGCTCTGAGCACTATGGGACTTAACACCCATGGTCATCAGTCCCCTAGAACTTAGAACTACTTAAACCTAACTAACCTAAGGACAGCACACAACACCCAGTCATCACGAGGCAGAGAAAATCCCTGACCCCGCCGGGAATCGAACCCGGGAACCCGGGCGCGGGAAGCGAGAACGCTACCGTACGACCACGAGCTGCGGACGAAGAGCATCAATATGAGTCATTTATGTTTCAGTAGCTTCCAGACAGCAGTTAGCGCAGCGGAAAGAGTGCAGAACGGCAATCGGAGGTTTGCCGGGCCTAGTCCACATAGGGGAACTTCTTTGTCTTTAATTTATACGTTACTTACGCTGCAAAATAACCCAAATTATGTTCAACATCTTGTATTTACTAGTACTTTCATAAAGTCATGAAAGGAAGAACAAAAAACTCCATACGAAGAGGCTTGGAAGGCTCAACGGTACCAACCGACCGCCGTGTCATCCTCAGGCGACAGGCCTCACTGGATGCGGAAATTTAGGCGTGGGAGGCAAATGGTTAGCGCACCGCTCTCTCGGCCGTTGTCAGGTTTCAGTACCAGAGTTCTACTTCCAGTCAAGCAGTTACTCAATAATTGACCTCACAAGGGCTAAGTGCACCCCGCTTGCCAAGAGCGCTCAGCAACCCGAAAGGTCACCCATCCAAGTGCCAGCTAAGCTCGACAGCGCTTATCTTCATGTCAAATCAAACACCTTTCACTTGTCTAATTTCCAAACTATTATTTTATTTGGTTACCAGTTTCGGCGATTTACTACGCCAGCTTCAGGCCCCTGAACGACGTGTAGGAAGATTCCAAAGTCACTTCCGGTCAAAATAGGTGCTAGCATTCAAATACTTGTATCTGTAGATTTCTGCTTGATACAGCGATCACTTCAACTATCATCTGCCGACTAGACCGGAACAGAGGTTGGAATCTTCCTACACGTCGGTCAGGGGCCAGAAGATGGCTTAGTTAATCGCCGAAACTGGTAGCCAAATAAAATAACGGTTTGGAAATAAGACGGCTGAAAGGTGTTTGATGTGACATCCTGTAGCGAACAGCCAAGTCCTGTAACCATTCCTGAAAAGATGACCATACAGGGCGCTTCACTTCGATGATCTGTCGGAAATCTGTGTTACCACGGCACAAGATGTAAGTTAGCATAACAGTAATTACAACAATGATTTCCTGTTTAAAATACGGCTACATTTAATACAGTACTATAGCGCTTTTAAACCATATGTTGTGTACAATAAAGGAACACCTTGATTAAAAACTGCATCATCACTACTTTTCTATAATTGTGGCTGACAGAACGGCTGGCGTGCATTTTCCTTGTGTCTCCATTGTTTGTCTACTCCAGAATGTGGACGAGTTACCTACACTGTGTGCTAATATGAGTCAAAATTAATTTTATATTTCGTTATTAAAATTATCTATAATTTTAGACTGACAGAAAGTGCAAAGTTGCTAAGCAGGATTGGCTAGAGGACAAATGTAGATTTATAGAAGCACTTATAACTATAGGAAAGACAAGTACTGCCTGTACGAAAATTATGGAGGTCTTTGGAGAAAAGAGAAGTAGCTGTAATAATATTAATAGCTCGGATGGAAGACCAGTGCTAAGAAAAGCAGGGAAAGCTGAAAAGTGGAAGGAATATATATGGTTCAAATTGCTCTGAGTACTATGGGACTCAACTGCTGAGGTCATTAGTCCCCTAGAACTTAGAACTAGTTAAACCTAACTAACCTAAGGACATCACAAACATCCATGCCCGAGGCAGGATTCGAACCTGCGACCGTAGCGGTCTTGTGGTTCCAGACTGCAGCGCCTTTAACCGCACGGCCACTTCGGCCGGCGAAGGAATATATAGAGAAACTCTTCAACGGATATGAATTTGAAGGCAGTATTATAGAAACGGAAGAGGAAGCAGATAAAGATGAAACTGGAGACACGATACTGCAAGAAGAATCTGCATAAGTCGAAAAAGTCCCCTGGAGTAAGCGAGTTTAACTCAGAACTGCTGATATCCTTGGGAGACCCGCCCATGAAAAAACTGTTCCACTTACCGTGCAACATAAGACGAAATACCGAGAGACTTCAAGAAGAATGTAATAATTTCAGTTCCAAAAACAAAGCAGGTACTAACAAGTCTGAATATTACAGCCCTATCAGTTTATAAGTCATGGTTGCTAATTATTTACAAAAGATCGGAAACACTCGTAGAAGCCAACCTCAGGGAAGATCAGTTTGAGTTTAGGAGAAACGCAATACTGACTCTACGACTTGCTATAGAGGATAGGTTAAGGAAAGTCAATCCAACGTTTGTAGCATTTGTTAGATCTCGAGGAAGCTTTTGGCAATGTTGACTAAAATACACTCTTCAGAATCCTCAAGGCGAAGACGGTAAAATACAAGGGGAAAAAGGTTATATACAACTTGTACAGAAACGAGACGACAGTTATAAAGATCGAAGGATATGAAGCGGAAGTAGTTGCTAAGAAGGGAGTGAGACTAGGTTGTAGAGAGTCCCCGACGTTATCCAAACTGTACATACAGCAGGCAGTAAAGAAAACCAAAGAAACATTTGGAGAAGGAATTAAATTTCAGGGACAAGAAAGAAAAATTTTAGATTTGCCGATGACAGTGCAATTCTATAAGAAATAGCAAAGGAGCTGGAAGAGCAGTTGAACGGAATGGACAGTGTCTTGAAAGGAGGAAAAAAGATGTACATCAGTAAAAGCAAAACAGGGGTAATGGAATGTAGTAGAACTGAATCAGGTGATGCTAAGGGAATTAGATTAAGAAACGAGACACTAAAAGTAGTAAATGAGTTTTGCTATTTGGGATGTAAAGTACCTGATGATGGCCGAAGCAGAGAGGATATGAAACGTAAAATTTTTGAAATTAATACATGTTCTCTCTATGCAATCAGCAGTTACACGAGCGTCGAGGGTCCACGAAACTCGTCTGACAGTGTCCATCCACCGCTTTGGGTGTAATTTATTACTATTTATCTTATTTTTATATATTTTCATGTATCTTTTATATGCTTATTATAACGTCTACACTACTTTGGCAATATACCTTTACAGAGTCTGATGATGACTCGATGAAAGAGTCGAAACCGCTCACTCACTCCAATAAATAAAAAAAAGATTGCCATCAAGACTGTTTTAAATTTTAATTTTAAGATATGAAACGTAGACTGGCAATGGCAAGACAAGCGTTTCTGAAGAAGGGAAGTTAACTTCGAATATAGATTCAAGTGTTAGGAAGACTCTTCTAAAGGTACTTGTATGGACTGTTGCCTTATATTGGAGTGAAACATGGACGATAAGCAGTTCAGATAAGAAGAGAACAGGAACTTTTGAAATATGGTGCTGCAGAAGCATGCTGAGCATTAGGTGGGGTAGACTCCATGACGAATGAGGAGGTACTGAATAGGATTGGAGAGAAAAGAAATTATTGACATATCTAGAGTAAAGGAAGGAATCGGTTGATGGGAGACGTGAATGGGAGACATTAATGGATCTATCACGGTATAAGTGTATATTCTTTATTTTTATTATTATATATTTTATGATTTTGGTTAGGGTGGATTTGAATATTGTGGGCTAGCATGAGACTTTTAATTAACTTATACCGCGATGACACTCTTACTGACATCGGCTGCCCCGAAGTACGCACGATATAATATTTTTTAAACACAGCGCGCGACTCACCGCCTTCTAATAAATAGTTTGCGTGAGCGCTGCTATTTAGAAAAGAAAATATGCGTATTCGTACGCAAACTGTAATTATTAATGTGGGTCTCAGGGGCTACTGGTTATTCATGTACCAAATTACACAAAGATTGACTGAGATATTGCGGAATGCAATGCTTTTCAATATTTTTGTTCATTTATTTGCACGGCAAAACTGGAGAGAATCTCATCTACCATTAGGCGGCCAAAATGAAACATACTGAACTCACTCAGTATTCTAAATATTAATGAACGAAATCTATTTTGACTCTTTTTAACTTTGAAATAAATGAAAGATCAAAATTGAGAAGTCTCTCGCATTTACATTTAATATTATGACACGATATTTTAATTAAATAACACAGTCAGCGTAATGGCCGACTAAATCCTGCTGGGGGAGATGAGCTCCCTGTACTGCGAAGTTCTGTAAAAACTTTGTAAATTATAATTAATGGTTGCGATCATGAGAGGTGACAACTAAGTCAATAATATACACTTTCTAATAACAATTTCTATTATATTTTTCAAAATACAGATAAAACTTACGTTAATTATCAGACAGCACTACAATGGCGGCCTACCGCTAGACGAAACAAAACAGGAGAGCTAGTTCAATCAAAGCACTGTCTCTGATCTTCATGCCCTATGTTACACAGAGATGCTACCAAAAAACTGTGTTTTGTTAATTACATCGATATTTGTGTTTTGATAATCATAACTTACGTTCTTTACTATTTGTTATACATCGCGCACACGTATACAGTCTTGAAATAATTTATAATTCACACGTATCATAACAAAAACTTCCTTTCCCTTTCTCCTAATGTCCATTTATGTGACGTACCGTCACAGATCACTAATTTAGTACTGGAGGAAAATGCATGGAGTAAAAATTGTAGAGGGAGACCAAGAGACGAGTATAGTAAATAGATTCAGGAGGATGTTGGTTGCAGTAGTTACTCGGAGATGAAGAGGCTTGCACAGGATGGAGTAGCGTGGAGAGTTGCATCAAACCGGTCTTCAGACCACCATAACAACGATCTCTTGTTTAGGTGAATGGAGCAATTATATATTTTCGAACAGGAGAATAAGAGGCACATTACCATATAAAAAACAGGACGTTATTTAAAAAAAGAAAACGTACTGCTGTTCACATCTTCGTAACGAGTAAAGATACAAGAAAGGCAGTCATACTGGTTGATGTCTCTGTGGTAGCTAGACAACATTTGCATGATACATTTTTTATTTTGTTTGCGGATAAAAAGTTATTGCGGATGATCTAAACAAATGAGAGACTGTACTGTGCTTCACATCTCGAGCAAACATCCCCAAAAAAGCACGTCGTTGTACTGCTGTAAAATAATAAAGTAGAAGGAATCTTTATGCAACGGTGGAGCTCGTGTACTCACTTCACGTAGAACGCGTCGGGCAGCGGTCGAGGCGGGCAGGAAGAGGAATGTGACGGACATCAGCTGACCGTGCTACTGTGCGACCCGGTCACGCGGAAGCGACAGGTGCTTCCACTGCTGCGACCCTTCGGTGCATACTGACAGCGGCTGACGGCAGCTGATCACAGACGCCGCGGCTGCTGCCGCGTCAGCGCGCATCACGGCCAGGAATGTGGGCTGCCGGAGGTCAGGGACCGCCTGCGCCGGCTCTCTGCAGGCGCCGCCGCCGCCCCGAAATCGCAAATGGCACGTGTTCCACTCTTCACTTCCTAACAGTCGTACTCACAAAGGGACCGCGCATAATCGTCGACACCGATTTCGTCCAAATTTGTGGTATATGCGGTATAATGCGGTATATGTGAGTATAATGACTTTTCTGGAGACTAGAAATCTCAGCATGCTAGGAATCAGCATGGGTTTCCAAAACACGGTCGTGTGAAACCCAGCTCGCGCTATTCGTCCACGAGACTCAGAGGGACACAGACACGGGTTCACAGGTAGATGCCGTGTTCCTTGACTTCCGCAAGGCGTTCGATACAGTTCCCCACAGTCGTTTGATGAACGAAGTAAGAGCATATGACTTATCAGACCAATTGTGTGATTGGATTGAAGAGTTCCTAGATAACAGAACGCAGCATGTCATTCTCAATGGAGAGCAGTCTTCCGAAGAAAGAGTGATTTCAGGTGTGCCGCAGGGGAGTGTCGTAGGACCGTTGCTATTCACAATATACATAAATGACCTTGTGGATGACATCGGAAGTTCACTGAGGCTCTTTGCGAATGATACTGTGGTATATCGAGAGATTGTAACAATGGAAAATTGTACTGAGATGCAGGAGGATCTGCAGCGAATTAACGCATGGTGCAGGGAATGGCAATTGAATCTCAATGTAGACAAGTGTAGTGTGCTGCGAATACATAGAAAGATAGATCCCTTATCATTTGGCTACAAAATAGCAGGTCAGCAGCTGGAAGCAGTTGATTCCATGAATTATCTGGGAGTACGCATTAGGAGTGATTTAAAATGGAATGATCTGTTGGTAAAGCAGATGCCAGATTGAGATTCATTGGAAGAATCCTAAAGAAATGCAATCCGAAAACAAAGGAAGTAGATTACAGTACGCTTGTTCGCCCACTGCTTGAATACTGCTCAGCAGTGTGGGATCCGTACCAGATAGGGTTGATAGATGAGATAGAGAAGATCCAACGGAGAGCAGCGCGCTTCGTTACAGGATCATTTAGTAATCGCGAAAGCGTTACGGAGATGATAGATAAACTCCAGTGGAAGACTCTGCAGGAGAGACGCTCAATAGCTCGGTACGGGCTTTTGTTGAAGTTTCGAGAACGTACCTTCACCGAGGAGTCAAGCAGTATATTGCTCCCTCCTACGTAATCTCGCGAAGAGACCGTGGAGGATAAAATCAGAACGATTAGAGCCCACACAGAAGCATACTGACAATCCTTCTTTCCACGAAGAATACGAGACTGGAATAGAAGGGAGAACCGATAGAGGTACTCCATGTACCCTCCACCACACACCGTCAGGTGGCTTGCGGAGTATGGATGTAGATGTAGATGTAGATGAAGTGAAAGTGACGGAAGCTGCAGGTCCAGTCGGCCAAGCGTTTCGTAAAGGTAGTACATCTAATTCTACATTTATACTCCGCAAGCCACCCAACGGTGTGTGGTGGAGGGCACTTTACGTGCCACTGTCATCACCTCCCTTTCCTGTTCCAGTCGCGTATGGTTCGCGGGAAGAACGACTGCCGGAAAGCCTCCGTGCGCGTTCGAATCAAATTTTGCATTCGTGAGCTCCTCGGGAGGTATAAGTAGGGGGAAGTAATATACTCGATACCTCATCCAGAAAAGCACCCTCCCGAAACCTTGACAGCAAGCCACACCTCGATGCAGAGCGCCTCTCTTGCAGAGTCACCGAGTGAGGTGGCGCAATGGTTAGCACACTGGACTCGCATTCGGGAGGACGACGGTTCAATCCCGCGTCCGGCCATCCTGATTTAGGTTTTCCGTGATTTCCCTAGATCACTCCAGGCAAATGCCGGGATGGTTCCTTTGAAAGGGCACGGCCGACTTCCTTCCCCATCCTTCCATAATCCGAGCTTGTGCTCCGTCTCTAATGACCTCGTTGTCGACGGGACGTTAAACACGAATATCCTCCTCCTCCTCTTGCAGAGTCTACCACTTGAGTTTGTTAAACATCTCCGTAACGCTATCACGCTTACCAAATAACCCTGTGAAGAAACTCGCCGCTCTTCTTTGGATCTTCTCTATCTCCTCCGTCAACCCGACCTGGTACGGATCCCACACTGATGAGCAATACTCAAGTATAGGTCGAACGAGTGTTTTGTAAGCCACCTCCTATGTTGATGGACTACATTTTCTAAGGACTCTCCCAATTAATCTCAACCCGATACCCGCCTTACCAACAATTAATTTTATATGATCATTCCACTTCAAATCGTTCCGTACGCATACTCCCAGATATTTTACAGAAGTAACTGCTACCAGTGTTTGTTCCGCTATCATATAATCATACAATAAAGGATCCTTCTTTCTATGTATTCGCAATACATTACATTTGTCTATGTTAAGTGTCAGTTGCCACTCCCTGCACCAAGTGGCTATCCGCTGCAGATCTTCCTGCATTTCGCTGCAATTTTCTAAAGCTGCAACTTCTCTGTATACTACAGCATCATCCCCGAAAAGCCGCACGGAACTTCCGACAGTATCTACTAGGTCATTTATATGTATTGTGAATAGCGATGGTCCCATAACACTCCCCTTTGGCACGCCAGAGGTTACTTTAACGTCTTTAGAGGTCTCTCCATTGAGAACAACATCCTGTGTTCTGTTTGCTACAAACTCTTCAATCCAGCCACACAGCCGGTCTGATATTCCGTAGGCTCTTGCTTTGTTTATCAGGCGACAGTGTGGAACTACATCGAACGCCTTCTAGAAGTCAAGGAAAATGGCATCTACCTCGGAGCCTGTATCTAATATTTTCTGGGTCTCATGAACATATAAAGCGAGTTGGGTCTCACACGATCGCTGTTTCCGGAATCCATGTTGATTCCTACAGAGTAGATTCTGGTTTTCCAGAAACGACATGATACGCGACAAAAACACATGTTCTAAAATTCTACAACAGATCGACGTCAGACATATAGGTCTATAGTTTTGCGCATCTGCTCGACGACCAATAGTACTGTTGGCGATGGTCGGGCGAGTCATGAGCCATTTACAAAAATGGTTCAAATGGCTCTGAGCACTATGGGACTTAACATCTGAGGTCATCAGCCCCCTAGAACTTAGAATTACTTAAACCTAACTAACTTAAGGACATCACACACATCCATGCCCGAGGCAGGATTCGAACCTGAAACCGTAGTGGTCGCGCGGTTCCAGACTGAAGCGCCTAGAACCGCTCGGCCACAGAGCCATTTACACTTAGGTGACTAAATTCATGGGATAGTGATATGCACACATCCAGGTGGAGGTGGAATCGCGTACACAAAGGCTGCGCATTATCGGAGCTGTCACTTGTACTCAGGGGAATCACATGAAAGATTTCCGACGTGATTATGACCGCACGATGGGGATTAGCAGACTCTGAATGGGGGATAGCAGTTGGAGCTAGAGGCAGGGGACATTCCATTTCGGAAATCGTTAGCGAATTCAACATTCCGAGATCCACAACGTCAAGAGTGTGCCGAGAATACCACATTTCAGGCATTAACTCTCACCAGGAAGGCTGCAGTGGCCGACGGTCTTCACTTAACGACCGAGAGCAGCGGCCTTTCCGTAGAGCTTTCAGTGCTAAAATGCGAGCAACACTGTGTGAAATAAGCGCAGAAAGTGTGGGATATACGATGTACGTGTCCGCTAGGACAATGCGGTGAAATTAGGAGTTATGCGATCTGAAGTTTTCCCGGCGTATTTCCAATTTGAACAGTTCTCGGGTATCCGACCGCGTAGCGTCGTAATTTCTCCACAATATTTCGGCAGACGTACACGCTGCCATCTTCTGGTGGTTCCTGACGAATGCTGTGCTGTTCCTCTCGGCGCCCTGTATATACTAGCCGTTACCACCTCCACCGTTCCTCTTCTGGTGTCTTTGGTGCGGCCGGCGCGGCGGCAACTGGAGATGGTGGGGGAAGCTGTGCCTGGGTCTGAACGGGGTCTGCAGTCTCCCTGCTGCCGCCGTCGGGGGCGGTCCTCGATCTCTGGGACCGCATCTTTCTCTCCAGGCTGAGTGCAGGGTTCCAAGGCTGACTAAGTTGAAGGCCGCTGTTTTTATTAATTAGATCGTCCTGCAGTCGGATTTCGATGGCCTCTTTAGTAACGCAATCCCAGAAGTAGGAGGATTGACAGAGAATTTTTGTTTTTTCATAGTCCATAGTATGGCCAGTCTTTATACAATGTCAGCCACGGCTGATTTAGTGGCCTGGCGTAATTCGGTACGGCGCTTGTGTTCGCGGCACCTCTCTTCTACAGTGCGGACTGTCTCCCCAGTGTATGATTTTCCGCCCTGATAGGAAATTTGATAAACGCCTGGTTTTCGAAGGCCTAGGTCTTCTTTCACTGAACCCAGTCGAGTCAAGGTGTTCAAGAAAAATCGGTAGAATCCTGGGGAAACACAATGTGAAATGTGTACTCCGACCCCCTGCAAAAACCGGCCGCACTGAAGACACCAGGAGAGGAACGGTGGAGGGGGTAACGGCTAGCATATATAGGGTGCCGAGAGGAACAGCACAGCATTCGTCAGGAACCACCTGAAGATGGCAGCGTGTACGTCTGCCGAAATATTGTGGAGAAATTACGACGCCACCGAGCGGGGTGGCGCAGTGGTTAGACACTGGACTCGCATTCGGGAGGACGACGGTTCAATCCCGCGTCCGGCCATCCTGATTTAGGTTTTCCGTGATTTCCCTAAATCACTCAGGCAAATGCCGGGATGGTTCCTCTGAAAGGGCACGGCCGACTTCCTTCCCAATCCTTCTCTAATCCGATGAGACCGATGACCACGCTGTCTGGTCTCCTTCCCCAAACCAACCAACCAAAATTACGACGCTACCCGGTCGGATACCCGAGAACTGTTCAAATTAGGAGTTAATGGGCTGTGGCAGCTGAAGGCCGACGCGAGTGCCTTTGCTAACAGCATGACATATCCAGCAGCGCCTTTCCCGTCCTCGTGGACGTATCGGACGGACCCTAGATGGCTAGAGTACCGTGGCCTGGTCAGATGAGTCCAGATTTCAGTTGGTAAGAGCTGATAGAATGGGTCGAGTTCGGTGCAGACCATAAGAATCCATTGACCCAAATCTTCAACAAAGCACTGTGCTAGTTGGCGGGGGCTCCATGAGAGTGTGGGTTGTGTTTACAAGGACTGGACTAGGTCCTCTGGTCTAACTGAACCGGTTATTGACTAGAAATGGAAGTTCGACTGCCTAGAGACCATTAGTATGTTCGCAAACAACGATGGAACTTTTATAGATGCCGGGCAGTGTGGTCAAGCGATTCTAGGCGCTTCAGACCGCTACGGTCGCAGCTTCGAATCCTGCCTCGGGCATGGACGTGTGTGGTGTCCTTAGGTTCGTTAGGCTTAAGTAGTTCTACGTTCTAGGGGACACATGACCTCATATGTTAAGTCCCATAGTGCTCAGAGTCATTTGAACCTTTTTTTTATACGAGTAGATGAAATGACCTGCCGGCCGAAGTGGCCGTGCGGTTAAAGGCGCTGCAGTCTGGAACAGCAAGACCGCTACGGTCGCAGGTTCGAATCCTGCCTCGGGCATGGATGTTTGTGATGTCCTTAGGTTAGTTAGGTTTAACTAGTTCTAAGTTCTAGGGGACTAATGACCTCAGCAGTTGAGTCCCATAGTGCTCAGAGCATTTTTTTTTGAAGTGACCCACGTCATTGGGATACAGTTGCTTGCGATTAGTTTGAAAAAAACACATTTTGTTTTGGCCATCGAGATCGCCCAATATGAGTCCCATCGTACATTTATGGAACATGATTGAGAGTTCAATTCGTTTACAAAATCCTGCACCGTCAATACTTTTGCAATTATGTACGGGAATAGAACAGCTTGGCTCAATATTTCTGCAGGGGCTACCAACGACTTGTTTAGTTCAAAAACGGTTCAAGTGGTTCTGAGCACTATGGGACTTAACTTCTGAGGTCACCAGTCCCCTAGAACTTAGAACTACTTAAAACTAGCTAACCTAAGGACATCACACACATCCATGCCCGTGGCAGGATTCGAACCTGCGACCGTAACGGTCACGCGGTTCCAGACTGCAGCGCCTAGAACCGCTCGGCCACTCCGGCCGGCACTTGTTTAGTTGATGCCACGTTGAGTTGCAGCACTATGCCGGGCAAAAGGGGATCCGACACTATGTTAGAAGGTATCCCATGGCTTTTATCACCTCACTGTATGTTAACGTAGTTTCAAGGCAGCGCTTGACGCAGCGGAAAGAGTGCAGAACAGAAATTCAAGGGTTGTGGGGTCCAGTCGCTGCGCGGTAACGTTTTTTATCTTCAGTTTTATTGTTACTTGCACTGCAAATAAAGCAAAATGGATGAGAACGTGGAATAATGTAGGAACGTCGTCGTTACTTCATCTAAATCTGGGAAGCGTAAAACAGCCTTCTGCAAAAATGTTATGACGTGTGATGAAGCCGCACGTGCAGGAGAAGAAATTTCTTCCTTGTGGGGAGGACAATCAAATCCAGAGCTATTTTTCAGGACGAAAAAGGACTGCTATGAAGCGTTATTTAAGTAATTCCGCTCAACTGCAATCCGCTGCGATGTGTGTCTTTATTTTCAGGTAAGAATTTGATGAAAAAGCTTGAAATTGCTCTTATTTCGTTGAGAAAGAAAAAAAATCGCACTCCGGGAAGGCTTCATCTAAATGCATTCCATTGTACATCGCCATCTATCCTCGCCAATATTTCACGAAATGATTCGTTGTTCTTGATTTGCTGTCATACTGTGCGATGAGAGAGAACCTTTTGCGAATGTAAGTCACGTTTGCTTTTCAGTAGAAACTTTAAAACACCCCAGTTGCAAATATACTGCGTTTATAACGTATGCAACATGTCGAAAAAATTACTGCTTCTCATGTTTTTACGATGATTATCACCCCTGCATTTCTAAATCATGAACTATAAAATAATACATGTGTTTAACTTCATACTCGAATTTCTCTGGTACGCCTTACGGTGCCTTCCAGGAAATTTATTTCCCATCCCAAATTTCCCTTTGCCTTTCGTTTCCATGCCTTTTATGAAAGTGTTAATAAATACAATATATTGAAAATTAATTCGGTTTATTTGCGGAGTGATTTGAAAATAAGGGACTCGAGTCCACGTCCGTCGCAGTACCGTTCTCTACTCCTTACGCTGAGCCAGTGGCTGCATGGAAACAATGCTAACATAAATTGCTAATGTCTCGCCCAATCCGAGAAAAAAGAGAGTTTTTCTAAACGCTTGGTCATCTGGAACTTCGACTTCTGTCACTTTCATTTCTTACCAACCCCTGCATATACCATAAATTTGGATGAGGTTGTTAATGACGAATAGGCATGGTACCCTTCCAGTGTGTAGTAACCCACGTCCACATTCATTCTCCGCGCCGGCCGCTGTGACCGAGCGGTTCTAGGCACTTCAGTCCGGAACCGCGCTGCTGCTACGGTCACAGGTTCGAATCCTGCCTCGGGTATGGATGTGTGTGATGTCCTTAGATCAGCTAGGTTTAAGTAGTTCTAAGTCTAGGGGACTGATGACCTCAGACGTTGTCCCAAAGTGCTTAGAGCCGCCGCGCGGGATTAGCCGAGCGGTCTGAGGCGCTGCAGTCATAGACTGTGCGGCTGGCCCCGGCGGAGGTTCGAGTCCTCCCTCGGGCATGGGTGTGTGTGTTTGTCCTTAGGATAATTTAGGTTAAGTAGTGTGTAAAAGTAGGGACTGATGACCATAGCAGTTAAATCCCATAAGATTTCACACACATTTGAACATTCTTTTCGCTTAGAGCCATTTGAGCCATCATTCTCCGTAACTAAACTTAAGGTGCATTTATACGTGTGTCTCTTACGCCTAGGCACCGGGCATCTGTTATGGTCTCATACGCAAGAAGAGGCAGTCGTGTAACTCCGACGTGTGCACGTGCGTAATTGCGTTGACGCCTATATACAACAGCGCATCATGTTCTAGAACTATGTTGACAACCTACAAAACTGGTTAGAGAAGTGGAAGATCAAATCCAATGCTCAAAATACGCAGTTAATAGTTTTCAGACACTGTCATACGTGGGAGGCCGCAAACAAAACACAAGGGGTGCAGCATTCCAGCTCTGGGGAGAAACAGTAACTGCGGAAAAAAAATGGTTCAAATGGCTCTGAGCACTATGGGACTCAACTGCTGTGGTCATCAGTCCCCTAGAACTTAGAACTACTTAAACCTAACCAACCTAAGGACATCACACACATCCATGCCCGAGGCAGGATTCGAACCTGCGACCGTAGCAGCAGCGCGGCTCCGGACTGGAGCGCCTAGAACCGCACGGTCACCGCGGCCGGCAGTAACTGCAGAAGATCAAGCGAAATACTTAGGCCTTACCTGGGACATGGCTACAGTCTTGAATACACGTACAAACGCAGCCACAGGAAAAGCCAGAAACACATTAAATTTACTAAACGTATTTCCTGGACGGCTGAATCGAGCCATCAATGAAACTCTAGTACACACATACGAAGCTTTCGCAAGACCAATCCTACATTATGCAGCGCCAGTCTGATTAGCAAATGAAACAAATATATTGAAACTGCTTTCGACAGAAAAGACTGTGAGAATAAATGGTAAACCAAGCCCAAGAACATGAAACTACTGTACCTACAAATAAGTTATACCAACGTAAACCCGCTACAAAAACGTATGATCTAGCTGATAGCGAATATATGAGAAAACAGACACAAACAATCCACAGGAAACAACGAACTAGTAACTGAAAACACTGTCACTTAATTTCCTAGTTTTGATGTATCCTACACAGCAAACATTATAAAAGAATGCAAAGAGATCGAAAGCCAAGGCAACAATCACATACAGCCCAACAACATCACACGGCTTCTGCAACGTCTACTGTGGAACTCAGAATATGAAACGGAAGCAGAAATAGAATTAAACTCATTAATAGAATTAGAAGAAAGTTCAATAATTCATGGTCCTGACAAAGATTATGGGGAGGTGTCCCTCAGTCCACGATCCAGTACAACGGTCGATATCACCACTTCCATGTGGAGATAAGTTAATGGTAGAAATGGAACGTAAGGGAAAAATAAGAAGATGAACACAAACCTAAATCCAAATAAACAGAATTTAAACAGCGTTACCTAAGTTAGAGTAAAGTAGTAAAGAGCCATGTGCTCTCCATCTGCCCATTCACTCTTAAGGGAGAAAAGAAAAAAAAAGTTCGCTTTGCTGGCTGCAACTATCACCGAAAACTTTATATTGTGAGGCAAAGATGAAATCGTAGAAAGCAGCACAAGTACTGGGTTCATTAGTATGTTTTGTATATTGCATATGTGAGCGTGGTGGAATGGATGAAGATGGCAAGAAATACCGTGTTTGAAACTTCCTGGCAGATTAAAACTGTGTGCCGGACTGAGACTCGAACTCGGGACCTTTGCCGTTCGCGGGCAAGTGCTCTACCAACTGAGCTACCCAAGCACGACTCACGCCCCGTCCTCACAGTCTTACTTCTGCCAGTACCTCGTCTCCTACCTTCCAAACTTTACAGAAGCTCTCCTGCGGACCTTGCGGAACTAGCACTCCTGAAAGAAAGGATATTGCGGAGACGTGGCTTAGCCACAGCCTAGGGGAAGTTTCCAGAATGAGCTTCATATCAGCGCACACTCCGCTGTACAGTGAAAATCTCATTCTGAATACCGTGTTTCATAACTGTACTGGTGATTTCCGCCTGTTGGACCACTGATAGAGAATGGAAATACAATGTGGCGAAAATGTTATCTTTAACACTTCGAATTCTTGCTGCCGGAAAGAATTATTCCAATTTGAAACTCCAGTTCAAGATTTCTACTGCTTCGAAGTATGTAACAACATCCCATAAATTTTACAGGGTCTAGTGAAATCCTTAGAGAACGACATTAACGTAAGTTGATGATCACTTAACCTTTCTTTTACCGGAAAAAGAAAGTTACTTCAAGCTTGAAGTTTACAGTCAGTAGTTAGAGAATATGCGAATATGTGTTTATTTCTGAACATTCAACACTGTAGAGATATATGGAAAGGAAGCCCTGAAAATAAAACATTTGCTTAAACCTGTGAGTTACATCAGTCGCATCGGAGCACATACGTGCGCGCACGTTTGTGTGTGTGTTTGTGTGTGGTGAGTGACGGGGGAGGTTTTTATATTTTGTCAAAAGCGTTCAAGTAGGTTTTTCAGTTTCTTTTTTGTTTACCTTCAGCCTTTAAACTCTAGAAAAGTGTAACTGGATGTCACACGAGTTGTTGAACAGCGGTGGAATTTCCCACATCTTTTGAGGGTTTTGGATGGCAAACATATGGTCCTGTAGTACTCGCATGTCAGGGAATAAACTCCGTGGTTCTAGAGGGAATTGTAGAGGATAAAAACTGTAGAACAAGGCAGAGATTGGAATACATCCAGCAAATAATTTTTTTTTATTTTTTTATTTTTTGGTCTTAGGGAACCAAACTGCTGCGCCATCGGTCCCTAAGCTTACACACTATTTAACCTAACGTAAACTAACTTACGATAAGGACGACACACACACACACACACACACACACACACACACACACACACACACACACACACACACACACACCCATGCCCGAGGGAGGACTCGAACCTCCGACGGGAGGAGCCGCGAGGAGCAAATAATTGAGGAGATAGTTTGCAAGTGCTTCTCTAAGATAAAAAGGTTGGCACAGAAGAGGAATTCGTAGTATCAAAGCAGCCAGAAGACTGATGACTCAAAAAAAAAAAGTACTCGCACGACTGTGGAAGCAACTGCAGTGCTACCGAGCGAGGTGGCGCAGTGGCTAGCACACTGGACTCGGATTCGGGAGGACGACGGTCAATCCCGCTTCCGGCCATCCTGATGAAGCTTTTCGCGGATGATGCTGCAGTATACAGAGAAGTTGCAGCATTAGAAAATTGGAGCGAAATACAGGAAGATCTGCAGCGGATAGGCACTTGGTGCAGGGAATGGCAACTGACCCTTAACATAGACAAATGTAATGTATTGCGAATACATAGAAAAAAGGATCCTCTATTATATGATTATATGATAGCGGAACAAACACTGGTAGCAGTTACTTCTGTAAAATATCTGGGAGTATGCGTACGGAACGATTTGAAGTGGAATGATCATATAAAATTAAATGTTGGTAAGGCGGGTGCCAGGTTGGGACTCATTGGGAGAGTCCTTAGAAAATGTAGTCCATCAACAAAGGAGGTGGCTTACAAAACACTCGTTCGACCTGTACTTGAGTATTGCTCATCAGTGTGGGATCCGTACCAGGTCGGGTTGACAGAGGAGATAGAGAAGATCCAAAGAAGAGCGGCGCGTTTCGTCACAGGGTTATTTGGTAAGCGTGATAGCGTTACGGAGATGTTTAGCAAACTCAAGTGGCAGACTCTGCAAGAGAGGCGCTGTGCATCGCGGTGTAGCTTGCTGTCCAGGTTTCGAGAGGGTGCGTTTCTGGATGAGGTATAGAATATATTGCTTCCCCCTACTTATACCTGCCGAGGAGATCACGAATGTAAAATTAGTGAGATTCGAGCGAGCACGGAGGCTTTCCGGCAGTCGTTCTTCCCTCGAACCATAAGCGAGTGGAACAGGAAAGGGAGGTAATGACAGTGGCACGTAAAGTGCCCTCCGCCACAAACCGTTGGGTGGCTTGCGGAGTATAAATGTAGATGTAGATGTAGATTTAGGTTTTCCGTGATTTCCCTAAATCGCTCCAGGCAAATGCCGGGATGGTTCCTTTGAAAGGGCACTACCGACTTCCTTCCCCGTCCTTGCCTAATCCAATGAGACCGATGGCCTCGCTGTCTGGTCTCCTTCGCCAAAAACAACCCAACCTAACTAGACTGCTGGAAAAAGATTAGTACATCCTATGAGAGGTTTGTAATTCACTCACGGCTTATTATTGCAATAGTCATAAGGAGTGTATGAGATAATTACATTTAAAGATCAACACCACAAGCGGTTCTGAGGCGTCGACCCATGCTGAGTCACCGTTATTAGTACGTAGTGTAGCCTCCACGGGTGGGAATGCGGTCGGAGGCTCTGGCATCCAATCGATCGTACAGATTGGACACGTTGTTTCACGCCTGCTCGACCTGTTCATGTAGTCATGCAAGAGTTTGTGGCTGAAGATTCGCACGAGTCACTTATCGTCCCATCGTATCCACTAAGTGCTCGAACGGAGACAACTCCGATGATGGTCCTAGCTAGGGAAGTTGCTGTACGTCTTACACAGCATTATCCTGTTGGAACAACAAATCACCTTCTTGTTGCAAGAACGGCAACAGAACGGGTCCAACAACATTCTGCAAGTACCGTGTGCTGGTTAGCATCCCCTTCAGAAACAGCAAAGGTGAACAAGAGTTACAGCTTCTCACGCCTCAGACCACAAGGTCTGGGGTGGGACCTCTGTGTCTTGGTTGTATGCACTCTACGATACAGCGCTCACCAGGTCTACGTCGTACGTGCAGATGACCTTCACTTGCGAGCAGGCAGAATCTGCTTTCATCGCTGAAGACCTCGACGTGTCATATCATCTTCCAAGTGATCCTCTGACGGCACCGGCAGACTCATGCGCGACGATGCTGTGGCGTGAATTGGAGACGGGCTAGAGTCGTGTGCGTGCCCGCAGTTCCACTCCTAATAACCGGTTCGCAATACGAGGTGTATTCAAGTTCTAAGGCGTCCGATTTTTTTTCTAATTAACTACTCACCCGAAATCGATGAAACTGGCGTTACTTCTCGACGTAATCGCCCTGCAGACGTACACATTTTTCACAACGCTGACGCCATGATTCCATGGCAGCGGCGAAGGCTTCTTTAGGAGTCTGTTTTGACCTCTGGAAAATCGCTGAGGCAATAGCAGCACGGCTGGTGAATGTGCGGCCACAGAGAGTGTCTTTCATTGTTGGAAAAAGCCGAAAGTCACTAGGAGCCAGGTCAGGTGAGTAGGGAGCATGAGGAATCACTTCAAAGTTGTTATCACGAAGTAACTGTTGCGTAACGTTAGCTCGATGTGCGGGTGCGTTGTCTCGGTGAAACAGCACACGCGCAGTCCTTCCCGGACGTTTTTGTTGCAGTGCAGGAAGGAATTTGTTCTTCAAAACATTTTCCTAGGATGCACCTGTTACCGTAGTGCCCTTTGGAACGAAATGGGTAAGGATTACGCCCTCGCTGTCCCAGAACATGGACACCATCATATTTTCAGCACTGGCGGTTACCCGAAATTTTTTTGGTGGCGGTGAATCTGTGTGAGTCCATTGAGCTGACTGGTGCTTTGTTTCTGGATTGAAAAATGGCATCCACGTCTCATCCATTGTCACAACCGACGAAAAGAAAGTCCTATTCATGCTGTCGTTGCATGTCAACACTGCTTGGCAACATGCCACAAAGGCAGCCGTGTGGTCGTCCGTCAGCATTCGTGGCACCCACCTGGATGACACTTTTCGCATTTTCAGGTCGTCATGCAGGATTGTGTGCACAGAACCCACAGAAATGCCAACCCTGAAGGCGATCTGTTCAACAGTCATTCGGCGATCCCCCAAAACAATTCTCTCCACTTTCTCGATCATGTCATCAGACAGACTTGTGTGAGCCAGAGGTTGTTTTGGTTTGTTGTCACACAATGTTCTGCCTTCATTAAACTGTCACACCCACAAACGCACTTTCGAGACATCCATAACTCCATCACCACATGTCTCCTTCAACTGTCAATGATTTTCAATTGGTTTCACACCATGCAAATTCAGAAAACGAATGATTGCACGCTGTTCAAGTAAGGAAAACGTCGCCATTTTAAGTATTTAAAACAGTTCTCATTCTCGCCGCTGGCAGTAAAATTCCATCTGCCATACGGTGCTGCCATCTCTGGGACGTTTTGACAATGAACGCGGCCTCATTTTAAAACAATGCGCATGTTTCTATCTCTTTCCAGTCCGGAGAAAAAAAATCGGAGGCCTTAGAACTTCAATGCACCTTATAGTTGGTGTTGACACGTCTGGATTCACAAGCGCTCTGATCTGTGCTGTGGTAGCTGTACGATCTGCCGCTGCTGCCCATACAATACGATGATCCTGGAGGACGTCTGTGCTTCGTGGACGTCCGGAACCTCTTCTACGGGTGTGAGAATGATCAAGTGACTACTGATACCAGAACTGTTGCACAAGTGACGCAGCACGTCCAACTTGTGTGGTAATTCTCCGAAAGGACCATTCCGCCTCTCGGAAGGCCTAATTTGAGCCCTTTCAAACTCGTTCAGTTGGCTGTAGGAAGCACGAGTGCGTCTCTGTGGCATGGTTGCTTGCTTGTACCATACTGAACCTTCTGACTCAAATGGTTCAAATGGTTCTGCGCACTATGGGACTTAACTTCTGAGGTCATCAGTCCCCTAGAACTTAGAACTACTTAAACCTAAGGACATCACACACATCCATGCCCGAGGCAGGATTCGAACCTCCGACCGTAGCGGTAGCGCGGTTCCAGACTGTAGCGCCTAGAACCGGTCGGCCACGAACCTTTTGGCTGTGAACATTCCCTAACGACTGAGCTGACATAGAGGCAAATTTGAATCAATTGAAAGAAAAACAGCCCTCGGTCACTATTTTTAACGAATTAACCGGGTTTCAACACTGCTAGGAGTGTCTTCCTCAGAATTTAAATCAAAGAATGGTCTATATTCTATAACATGGTCACAGAATTACGACTAAAAACGTATGATAGAGTATAAGTAAGGAATCATCGTGAAAGACTGGCAGTACTTATATGTCATTTATAGAATAATTAATATGCCAAAAGGGCATTAGTCACAAAGATATGTAAGATAAAAAAAAACTGTGATGGCGAGCCACTAAGGGCTGCTCGTTACTTGCGTGGTGCAGGATGCAAATTTGAATGTATGCGAAAGGTTGAATCTTTGAACAGTGAACAATGCAGGAATGAGAGAGAACCGCGGAAGGTGACACAGCTGTTACACGTGTCCCTCCACCTGGGATGGGGAGATTCTTGACCTCAGTGCTGTGGTCCCTGCGTGGAAATTAGAAGCACAGCCGATTCTACACCACTGCACGCGCCTCCTCGCCTCTCGGTGCAACGGCCACTTGCATGTAGTGTGCACGGTTAGCTGCGCAGCCGTACTCACACTTCACGGTGTGTGGTGTGGAGTGCTCCTGTTACCCTTATCATTACCCACGATGCCTGTTCCATTCGCGAATGATATGTGGGAAGAACGACAGTCGATAAGTCTCAATGTGAGCCATAATTTCTCTAATTTTCTAATCATAGTCAACTAGTGAGACGTAAGTGAACGAAAATAATTTGTTGGCGGACTCTTCTTCGAATGTACGTCCTCGTGATCTCAAATTTAAAGACCTCCCTATTGCATGAAGCTTGTCTTGCAGCATGTAGCACGGGAGCTTGATGAGCATCATCATTATGCAATTGCGCCTACTATCCCGTTATGACAAAAAGTGCTCTTCGCTGGAACCTCTCTATACGCTCGATTAATCCAATCTGGGAAAGGTCCCATCTTCAACAGCAATGCTCAAGAATCGTTCGATGATGTACTTTTAACCCCCTTCTTGAATAATGATTTACATTTCCATAATATTTTCCTCAGCCTGCCATCTGGATTTCCTGCAGTTACGTTTATGTGGCTCTTCCACAGTGGATCGCAGCGGATTCTTACTTCTACCTATTTTACGGCAGTTACTGTTTCCAGCGATTCATCGCCAATAGTGTAACAGTTGAATAGAAGTAGATCTCTTCACCTGTTTACGTGCAGTACGTTACATTTATTGATTCCTTCGTCAGTTGCCAGTCCCGGGTTTGACCTCCATCTCTCAAAATTCTTCCGAAGAGCGAGCCGATTGGGGAATGGCGCCTTACTTGGTGCATTGTGTCCATCTTGTGGTCAGACCTTTCGCCAGCTTATTCGTCGTTGCATTGCAGTCCTGCCCGCTCTCCATCTCTTGGGCATGGGTACGTTCCTACGTGCACTTTCCGCCATGCGATGTGCAGTGCCACTTTCTGCACTGACGGCGACCATGGACTACATGTCACCTAACATCCAGCACGGTAGCCAGTCCGTTGTGGTGGGGCCGCCATGTACCCTGTTGGTTGTAGCCCCCTGACAACACAGGGATCGCTCTGCTGATGCCTGCGCCGTTTACTCCCCATGTATGCCAAGGAGTAGATGCCCATCTCACTGGGGCATAAGGACTCCCGGCAATGGCCATCCTGCCAGGTGGCCCTTGCTGTGGCTGGGTGGCGCCCGTGGGGAGGGCCCTTGGCGGAGTAGGTGGCATCAGGGTGGATGACACGCAATGAAGCGTGGCACATCATCTCTTGCTGGTGGCCAGCCACCAGCAGTCTCTAAGCGTTCGAGGGCTCATTTTAAAGCTAATGTGTATGACCCCAAATCGTTCCCCTCCCTGGCCACACCGTGGGAGGAACGAAAGTCTATGAATGCCAGTGAAACATATTCGCCCCGGTATCTCGTCTGTACCAGAGCTGATGGTAAATCCTTCGGGGAGGTGGAGGGCTTGTCCAAAATGCGGTCCGGTTCAGTCTTGATAAAAACAGCATCCCCTGCGCAGTCACGCGCCTTGCTCGCTTGTAAGCAGCTGGGGGAAGTTTTTAGTTAATATCACGCCCCATAATAGCTTAAATATGGTCCAGGGCATTATTTTCCACAGGGATCTCCTTTTACAGTCCGATGACGAGCTGCGTGCCAACTTAGAGCGACGAGGTGTCCATTTCGTCCGGCGCGTCCACCAGGGTCTGAGGGATCATCAAGTTGCCACCGGAGCCTTCACCTTGGCCTTCGAGGGTTGACACATTACCTGAGATGGTCAAGGTGATGGTGTAACATTGTGATGTCAAGCCAGATATCCCTCCCCCGATGCGGTGCTTCAAGTGTTGGAAGTTCGGGCATATGTCTTCACGCTGTGTTTCCAGCCTCGTATGTCGCGATTGTGGTCGACCATCCCATCCTGATACTCCCTGTGCCCCACCTCCCATCTGTGTCAACTGCAGAGAGCACCATCCCCCTTGCTCGCCAGACTGTCCTATTCTGCAAAAGGAAAGGAAAATAATGGGAATCAAGACTCTGGACCGACTGACCTACATGGAGGCTAAACGGAAATTTGACCGGCTTCATTCTGTGCGCATGACGTCTTCTTATGCCGCCACAGTCACTCCTGCTACAGTTACGTCAGCTGCAACACATCCAGACATCTCTGAGAGTCGTAGGACCACACCTGCCCCCTTGATGGTGGGGGGCACTTCTCTCCTTGTTGCTCCTGCTTCATCTACTTCAGGAGCAACACCCACCCAACCATCAGGGACATCAGTTCCCTCTTCCCAGCTGGAGAAGCATAAGACTTCTTCGGGTCCTCTCGCCAGGAAAGGGTCCCTTGGGGACCTTCCTTCGCAAGTTCCGACCGGTTTAAAAGTGGACACCCGCAAGTGGCTCAAACAACCACCGGTCGCTGGTCGTAGGGCCTCACGGTCGTCGTCCGTCCCTGAGAATGACCCAGTGGAGCCCTCCCAGCCTGAACCACCGAAGGCATAGAACGATAAGCTGAAAAAGAAAAAGAATCCCGACATTGCGGTGGCACCCGTCACACCGCTTCCTACAAGCTCAGCGTCTGAGGACGAGGTCGAGATTCTGGCGTCTGCTGAAGACCTGGATCTCGCCGGTCCCTCAAGCGCCATGGATATCACTCACTCTGGTACTGAATCGGTGGCAGCGAGTGAACAAGCGGCGTAAACTGCCTTCCCAGTCGCTTCACGCCTTTCTGAGCCATGGACAATATCATCCTCCAGTGGAACTGCAACGGTTTCTTCCATCATCTAGCTGAGCTCCGACAACTTATCAGCCTTCACCCTTTCTTCTGCTTGGCTCTTCAGGAAACTTGGTTTCCAGCAATGCGAATCCCCACCCTCCGTGGCTATCGGGGTTATTATAAGAACTGGGCAGCATATGAAAGGGTGTCTGGTCGTGTCTGCATCTATGTCCTTCACTCTCTTCACAGCGAGTCCATCCCTCTCCAAACACCTTTAGAGGCTGTCGCTGTTCGGGTGTGGACGCCACAGGCTGTTACTGTCTGCAGTCTGTATCTTCCACCAGGTGGTGATGTCCCACAGCATGTCCTGGCTGCGCTGATCGCCCAGTTGCCGCCACCTCTCCTGTTACTGGGCCACTTCAACGCCCATAACCCTCTGTGGGGTGGGTCAGTGGCAACAGGTCGAGGTGCCATCGTTGAGAATGTATTGGCACAGCTCGACCTCTCCCTTTTAAACGATGGTGCCTTCACACATTTCAGTGTGGCACATGGCACGTACTCCACCATTGACCTTTCGATCTGCAGCCCTAGCCTCTTACCTTCTGTCCAATGGAGTGTGCATGACGACCTGTGTGGTAGTGACCACTTTCCGATCTTTCTGTCACTGCCACAGCGTCACTCTTCTGGGCGTCCTTGCAGATGGGCTATGAATAAGGCTGACTGGGACTTGTTTTCCTCCACTGCCGCTATTGACCCTGTTTTTCCTGAAGCCATTGATACGGTGGTTCACTCAGTCACCACCAGCATCATTAATGCCGCAGAATCTGCCATTCCCCGTTCTTCTGGATCCCCTCGGCGGAGGACTGTGCCTTGGTGGTCGCGTGACATCGCTGAAGCGATTAAAGATCGCCGGCGGGCGCTCCAGCATCACAAGCGACATCCCTCCATAGAACACCTCATTGCCTTCAAACGGCTGCGTGCGCGAGCCCGCCGCCTTATCCGCCAACGCAAGCTGGAGTGCTGGGAGCGGTATGTGTCCACCATTGGCCTCCATGTCACTCCATCGCAGGTCTGGGCCAAGATTCGACGCCTCTATGGCTATCGGACCCCTGTCAGCGTCCCTGCGCTCTCACTGAATGGAGCAGTTTGTACTGACTCCGACGTAATTGCCAACCGCTTGACAGAGCATTTTACTCTGAGTTCCGCTTCTTCGAATTACCCACTGGCCTTCCGCTCCATTAAAGAGCGGATGGAACGTCGGAGCCTTTCATTTCGCACCCACCATCCTGAATCCTACAATGTTCCATTCAGTGAGTGGGAATTTCACAGTGCCCTCGCCACCTGTCCTGATAGCGCTCCTGGGCCAGATCGCATCCACTGCCAGACGCTGAAACACCTTTCAGTGGACTGCCAGCGACGCCTCCTCGACCTTTACAGCCGTATTTGGGTCAAGGGTGAGTTTCCGTCGCAATGGCGCGAAAGTATTGTTATCCCCGTTTTGAAACCTGGCAAGAACCCTTTGGAGGTGGACAGCTACCGTCCCATTAGCCTCACCAACGTTCTTTGCAAGTTGCTTGAACGGATGGTGAGCCGGCGGTTGAATTGGGTACTGGAGTCTCGGGGCCTTCTGGCTCCGTCTCAGGGTGGGTTCCGTAAAGGCCGCACTGCCGCCGACAATCTGGTGAGCCTGGAATCAGCCATCCGTACTGCCTTTGCCCGCCGTCAGCACCTGGTCGCTGTCTTTTTCGACATGCGGAAGGCGTACGATACGACATGGCGTCATCACATCCTTTCTACGCTTCATGGATCGGGTCTTCGGGGTCCACTGCCGATTATCATCCGAAATTTTCTGTCGCATCGAACCTTCCGCGTACAAGTCGCAGCCTCCCACAGTTCCTCCCGAGTTCAGGAGAATGGGGTGCCACAGGGATCTGTTTTAAGTGTCTGCCCTTTTTTTAATAACAATTAACGGGCTCGCTGGGGCGGTGGGACCGTCTGTCTCAGCTTCCTTGTATGCTGACGACTTCTGCCTTTACTACATCTCTATTGGCACTGCAGCCGCTGAACGTCAGCTGCAGGGCGCTATCCACAAGGCGCAGTCTTGGGCTGTAGCGCATGGCTTCCAGTTTTCGGCTGCCAAGACTTGCGTTATACATTTCTGCCGGCGACGTACTGTTCACCCGGAGCCGCGGCTTTATCTTGATGGCGAACTTCTTGCTGTGGTGGAGACACATAAGTTATTGGGAGTGGCTTTTGATGCCCGGTTGACTTGGCTGCCTCATATTCGGCAGCTTAAACAGATGTGTTGGCGCCATCTAAATGCTCTGCGATGCTTGAGCCACGCCAGCTGGGGCGCCGACCGATCTACCCTGTTACGGCTCTACCAGGCGTTAATCCAGTCTCGTCTGAATTATGGGAGCCTGGCTTATGGTTCAGCATCCCCTTCAGCATTGCGGGTGCTGGACCCAATCCTTCACAGTGGCATACGCCTTGTCACTGGTGCTTTCCGGACCAGCCCTGTGAACAGCTTACTTGTGGAGGCAGGTGTCCCTCCACTGCAGTTACGGCGCCAACGTTTACTGGCCGCTTATGCTGCCCATGTTTTTAGCTTGCCCGGGCATCCAAATTATCGTCTTCTGTTCCCGCAATCGGTCGTCCATCTGCCAGAACGTCGGCCCCGGTCAGGTTGTACGATCGCGGTCCGCGTCAAAGAGCTTCTTTCCGGGCTTGGGGTTTTCCCTGTTCCACCTCCTTTCCGGGCCCCTTTGCGAACACCCCCGTGGTGTGTTCCTCGCCGTTGCCTTCGGCTCGAATTGGCACTGGGCCCGAAGGACTCAGTCCCTCCAGAGGCCTTCCGCCGCCACTTTTATTCCATCCTAGCCACGTATCAGGGCTCTGGCGTCGTATACACTTATGGTTCGACGGTTGCTGGTCGGGTCGGTTATGCGCTAACTCTAGGGGACCATTACGAACGACGATCCTTGCCGGCTGGCTGCAGCGTTTACACTGCTGAGCTGGTCGCCATCTTTCGAGCCCTAGAGTATATCCGCTCCTGCTCAGGTGAGTCCTTCATTATCTGTAGCGACTCCCTGAGCAGTTTACGAGGTATCGACCAGTGTTTCCCTCGCTCTCGTCTGGTGATGGCTACCCAGGAGTCCCTGCATACTCTTGCCCGTTGCGACAGCTCTGTGGTCCTTGTGTGGACCCCAGGCCACGTTGGGACACCCGGCAATGAACATGTGGACCGCCTGGCCGAACAGGCCACCAGTGAACCAACTGTGGAGGTAGGCCTCCCGGAGACTGATTTGCGGACAGTCTTACGCCGCGCAGTTCTCTCGCTTTGGGACACTGAATGGAGCAATCTGCCTACGCCAAACAATCTCCGTCATATCAAGGCGACGACGGGTGTGTGGCGGTCATCTGTGCGAGCCAATCGCAGAGATTCAGTTGTCCTTTGTCGGCTCCGCATTGGCCACACCTGGCTGACGCACAGTTATTTACTGCGTCGGGAGGACCCTCCTCTATGTCGTTGCGGGGCGGCTTTGACAGAGGCCCACATTTTGTTGGCCTGTCCCCTTTTAGCTGTGGTCAGGCAGACATTTGCGCTGCCTGATACGCTCCCTGCCCTTTTAACTGATGACTCTGTCATGGCAGGCTTAGTTTTGCGTTTTATTCGGGCAGGGGTTTTTTATCATTTAATTTGAGTGTTATGTTTTTTTGTGTTGACTCTGGCCTTTGGCCTACGATTTTAAACTGAGTTTTTAATGTGTCTCTCGGTGGTTTGCTTCTCCTTTTATGGTTCCTATGGTCGGCCAACCACCGTCAAACTCTGTGTGATTTTAATTCGTTTTGTCTGGTCTTTGTCTAAGTTTCTTTTGTTCTGTGTCGTCTGTCATCTATTCTGTTGAACGTTTTTTATTCTCTGTGGGTGTTATTAGTATTTGGAAAAAGGGACCGATGACCGTAGCAGTCTGGTCCCTTTAATCCCACAAACCAACCAACCAGTCCCACGCACCAGCCACCTGTACCCCGCAGCTCCTCCAGCGTTCGGTACACTCTTCCAACGTTGCACCCTTCCTATACAGAGTAGCATCATCTGCGAATAGTCTTAAGGAGCTTACAACGTTTCCCATTTGGTGATTTTTACATACAGAGTGTATCATAATTAATGATGTAAACAAAAACAGTTGAAAGTATACGGTACTAGAAGCACAAAGTCTCAGTAAACAGAGTTCTGCAAACGAAACGTTTGCGAGATACTTGCGACATTGTGGTTAGCAGCCGCTATTGACGTGGTTCTAAGTAAACACCACAAGCCGGTCCGTGGTATGGTCTCTGCTTACATTTTCGGAGGAGGAGGAGGAGATTAGTGTTTAACGTCCCGTCGACAACGAGGTCATTAGAGACGGAGCGCAAGCTCGGGTGAGGGAAGGATGGGGAAGGAAATCGGCCGTGCCCTTTTTCAAAGGAACCATCCCGGCATTTGCCTGAAGCGATTTAGGGAAATCACGGAAAACCTAAATCAGGATGGCCGGAGACGGGATTGAACCGTCGTCCTCCCGAATGCGAGTCCAGTGTGCTAACCACTGCGCCACCTCGCTCGGTTTTACATTTCCGGGACGTAAAGTTGTAAACAGAATGGATTCGGAAGAACAGTGCACAGAGTGCTGCTCAGCTGTTTGAGTTGCATTGTGCGAGTATTGGTTTTAACATGGAACATTAAATAACGAAGAGTATGCAGATATGCATTTCATGTGTGCATGGAAGGCAGCACACTTGTACCAAGAAGCATACACGGGGAACGTTGCATATGATGCGGGAGCGGGTGGGCCTGCACGAACTACACCTGTGCTTGAAGATGTTCTACATCTACATCCATACTCCGCAAGCCACCTGACGGTGTGTGGCGGAGGGTACATGGAGTACCTCTATCGGTTCTCCCATCTATTCCAGCCTAATAGACGCGATTGGTCTGATAGTCCATATGCTCTTACTTTGTTCGTAGAAAGAAAGATTGTCGGTATGCCTCTGTGTGGGCTCTAATCTCTCTGATTTTATCCACATGATCTCTTCGCGAAATATACGTAGGTGGGAGCAATATACTGCTTGACTCCTCGGTGAAGGTATATTCTCGACACTTCAACAAAAGCCCGTACCGAACTACTGAGCGTCTCTCTTGCAGAGTCTTCCACTGGAGTTTATCTATCATCTTCGAAAAGCTTTCGTGATTACTAAATGATCCTGTAACGAAGCGAACTGCTCTCCGTTGGATCTTCTCTATCTCTTCTATCAACTCTATCTGGTACGGATCCCACACCGGCGAGCAGTATTCAAGCAGTGGGCGAACAAGTGTACTGTAACCTACTTCCTTTGTTTTCTGACTGCATTTCTTTAGGATTCTTCTAATGAATCTCAGTCTGGCATCTGCTTTACCGACGATTAATTTTATATGGTCATTCCATTTTAAATCACTCCTAATGCCCACTCACAGATAATTTACGGAATTAACTGCTTCCAGTTGCTGACCTGCTGTATTGTAGCTAAATGATAAAGGATCTTTCTTTCTATGTATTCGCAACACATTACACTTGTCTACATTGAGATTCAATTACCATTCCCTGCACCATGCGTCAATTCGTTGCAGATCCTCCTGCATTTCAGTACAATTTTCCATCGTTACAACCTCTCCATACACTGCAGCAGCATCCGCAAAAAGCCTCAGTGAACTTCCGATGTTATCCACAAGGTCATTTATATATATTGTGAATAACAACGGTCCTACGACACTCCCCTGCGGCACACCTGAAATCA
Source organism: Schistocerca americana (assembly GCF_021461395.2). Taxonomy (NCBI): domain Eukaryota; kingdom Metazoa; phylum Arthropoda; class Insecta; order Orthoptera; family Acrididae; genus Schistocerca; species Schistocerca americana. The sequence continues at coordinate 177,985,623 of NC_060120.1, forward strand.
CTCTTACTTCGGAGGACTTCCATCCATTGAGATTGATATGCTGCGTTCCGTTATCTAGAAACTCTTCAATCGAATCACGCAATTGGTCTGATAGTCCATATGCTCTTACTTTGTTCATTAAACGACTGTGGAGAACAGTATCAAACGCCTTGTGGAAGTCAAGAAACACGGTATCTACCTGGGAACCCGTGTCTATGGTCCTCTGAGTCTCGTCGACGAATAGCGCGAGCTGGGTTTCACACGATCGTCTTTTTCGAAACCCATGCTGATTCCTACAGAGTAGATTTCTAGTCTCCAGAAAAGTCATTATATTCTAACATAATACGTGTTCCAAAATTCTACAACTGATCGACGTTAGAGATATAGGTCTATAGTTCTGCACATCTGTTCGACGTCCCTTCTTGAAAACGGGGATGACCTGTGCACTTTTCCTATCTTTTGGAACGCTACGCTCTTCTAGAGACTTACTGCACACCGCTGCAAGAAGGGGGGCAATGATGTGTTGTAAACAGTTGAACACTCTCTAGGAATCCCGACAAGCAGACTTGGCACACAAATTCTTGGAATGAGCCACAGTAGTGTTTGGAGAATAATGCATAGCAGTGCAATGCACCCGTGCCACCTCCATCGAGTTCAGTGGTTTAGTGAGGCGGACTTTGGTCCTAGACCAACTTTCTCTCAATGGATGCAAAAACAAGATGTAGTCATACCCACTTTTGACAATAACATTTTGTTTACGGATGAAGCAGGATTCGCTCGTGATGGTATCTTTAATTATCACATTTCTCATGTTTGGAGCCATCTAGGCTCCAACCTACATGCTATGCATGGATCTCCATAACAGCGACGTTTCTCATTGAATGTGTGGTTAGGGATACTAGATGATCGTCTTATTAGGCCGCACATGTTACCAAACAAACTCAATGGACGGAATTATCTTCGGTTTCTACAGCATCATCTTGCAGATTACTTGAGGATGCTCCTGAAGAGCGAAGTCAAAGGATGTGCTACATGCATGATGGCGCAGAGAAATGTCATTGCTTGTCAAGAATTTCGATATGATCGAAGCGTGTTTAAAAGGATTAGAAACCCATTGCTACAACAGTTACTGGCCTACATCTGTGTACAGGGACGACACTTTGAATACCTCCTTTAACTACGAGTACAGTCATGTTGTGTTCATTCAAAACACCTGCACTTCTTCAAGGATACCTCTATTAACTTTTCTTAATGTTGTGCAGTACTGTTACCTTTTCCTAACTGAGACTTTATCTCGCGAACTTCTCGTTTGCGGACTTACGTTTACTGAGACATTTTTGCTTCTAGTATCGCGTAATTTCAGCTGTATGCGTTTACGTCATTAATTATGCTACACCGCGTATATTGTAGAACTTAACGGCCCTATAACACTTCATTAGATTACTCCCGAAATTACCCAAGATCTGTTGATTGTGTTCATTTAAGAACGACGTGTCGAGCCCCGTCTGCAGGCAAGTCCTGACTTTAATAAACAATCTGGCCCGATACTCGGTACGCCCGTTATTTATTTAATTTTTTGTTTCACTTGACGAGAGTGCGGAGCTGTATTCAATGCTTTCCGGACGTCAAGGAGAAGAGCGCCAATGTTGGTACTATTGTCTCCGGCGCTCTGGATCTCATGCACGAACAGGGCGAGCTGAAGTTTCAAAGATGTCTCTTCTCAGGATTCATTTTAGTACTTATAGAAAATATTTTTGGTGATCCATAAAATTTCGGGAGTGCAGCAGCTAAAATTTCATTTCTAATACACTACTGGCCATTAAAATTGCTATACCATGAAGATGACGTGCTACAGACGCGAAATTTAACCGACAGGAAGAAGATCCTGTGATATGCAAATGATTAGCTTTTCAGAGCATTCACACAAGGTTGGCACCGGTGGCGACACCCACAACGTGCTGACATGAGGAAAGTTTTCAACCGATTTCTCATACACAAGCAGCAGTTGATCGACGTTGCCTGGTGAAACGTTGTTTTGATGCCTCCTGTAAGGAGGAGAAATGCGTACCATCACGTTTCCGACTTTGATAAAGGTCGGATTGTAGCCTATCGCGATTGCGGTTTATCGTATCGCGACATTGCTGCTCGCGTTGGTCGAGATCCAATTACTGTTAGCAGAATATGGAATCGGTGGGTTCAGGAGGGTAATACGGAACGCCGTGATGGATCCCAACGGCCTCACATCACTAGCAGTCGAGATGACGGGCATCTTATCAGCATGGCTGTAACTGATCGTGTAGCCACGTCTCGATCCCTGAGTCAACAGATGGGGACGTTTGCAAGACAACAACCATCTGCACGAACGTTTGCAGCAGCATGCACTATCAGCTCGGAGACCATGGCTGCAGTTACCCTTGACGCTGCATCACAGACAGGGGCGCCTCCAATGGTGTACTCTACGACGAACCTAGGTGCAAGAACGGCAAAACGTCATTTTTCGGGTGAATCCAGGTTCTGTTTACAGCATCATGATGGTCGCATCCGTGTTTCGTGAAATCGCGGTGAACGCACATTGGAAGTGTGTATTTGCCACCGCCATACTGGCGTATCACCCGTCGTGATGGTATGGGGTGCCATTGGTTACACGTCTGGGTCACCTCTTGTTCGCATTGACGGCACTTTGAACAGTGGACGTTACATTTCAGATGTGTTACGACCCGTGGCTTTACCCTTTATTCGATCCCTGCGAAACCCTACATTTCAGCAGGATAATGCACGACCTTATGTTGCAGGTCCTGTACGAGCCTTTCTGGATACAGAAAATGTTCGACTGCTGCCCTGGCCATCACTCTCTCCAGATCTCTCACCAATTGAAAACGTCTGGTCAATGGTGGCCGAGCAGCTGGCTCGTTACAATATGCCAGTCACTACTCTTGATGAACTGGGGTATCGTGTTGAAGCTGCATGGGCAGCTGTACCTGTACACGCCATCCAAGCTCTGTTTGAGTCACTGCCCAGGCGTATCAAGGCCGTTATTACGGCCAGAGGTGGTTGTTCTGGGTACTGATTTCTCAGGATCTATGCACCGAAATTGCGTGAAAATGTAATCACATGTCAGTTCATCTGCATTTCTTCTTGGTGTAGCAATTTTAATGGCCAGTAGTGTATTTCGGCTGAATGCCTCTCGGCTATCTTCAGAGCGAGTAGGCAGACTGAAGCTGCAATACTCGATGCTTCGTTTTAAATTACAGACATAAAAGCACCAGAGACGTTGATTGGCGGTGAAGAGTATGCGTCAACTGAAACTGTGGCTGCGCGGTCGATCCATGCTGGGATATCGATGTATAACTATTAGCTGCCCTGTAGCGATGCCTTTGCAAATTTATTGAAGAGAGCGTCGGACTTCATCATTTGTCCAAGTTGAAACAGCTGTATCTGATAATTAAGCTCTTCGGCAAACGAATTTATATTGATTCTTTCGCCATCGCGTCCCAAAAGATGAAGCCGATGACAGAATTTCGACACTTTCACATCGTATCTAATGACCGTTCTCGATACAGTGCTCTGCCACAACCGATTAATTGAGCTGTGAGAACTGAGTGGACCTACGGTGTTCACTGCTCGTTTCATCGGCTGTGCGAGTTGTCCGTTCGATTTCCGAAAGGCCACACTCGCAGATCTTGTAAATCCGAGCGTTGTGGAGCCGAGCCCAAAAGTGCTGCTGACTTCGGTGGAATTCGAGAAATCACTTTAACTTCGTGCTTTGCAATAATTATGTGCGTCCGTTTTACAACTCTATTTGAAACCGAGAATGACCAGTGCTTTTTTCCAGTCACTAGGTATCCTCCATTGCTCCAGCAATTTACGATAAACAGCTGACAATAGGGGAGCAAATTCTTACGCATAATCTTTGTAGATCTCACAGATATGTCAGACTCAACGTACTGTAAGAATCACAAGAATGGGTATTTCGCGCTCGAAAGAGATAACTAAAAAATTCTGGTTCGGTTATTTCTTGCATATTGTTTGACAGTCTGGGACTATAGTTTGATAGTCAAGTTGGAATAACAGAAGAGCTAGAGAATATTCATGGAAGTGCTGCACAATTCATAACACGTCCGTTTAGTAAGGGTAAAGCTCTCATAGAAATGCTCACCAAACGTCGGGTGGAGGCGCTACAGGAAACGGGTTGTGCACCACCGACAACCTTACAACATTCAAAGGAGCCTCTTTTATTAAGGGGAGCCGGAGGTGGTCAAATCCAAAAAATTACGATTTTTTTTTTGCTACCGAAAATTAATTGGAACATTCCTCTTTAATGTAAACTTTGAATTATTGTTCTACTCGCCCTAGAAGTGGAGTTATTACCATTTTCCCCCACGCCTGCAGAGGAAATGGGCGGCCGCTGAATGCATCTAACACCCTCTCGTGACTTCCTGGCGAACTGCTTGGGATTTTCTCGGCCTGTTAGGCATACAGCGCCTTATGTTACGCATACAGCGAGTGTGCAAGGGTTGGCTACATTGTTTTCTGTGACAAATGAAGCGCTAAGAGCGCGGAACATCGTCTCTTTGCTGTTTACCGTTTCGAATTAGTTCAGTGTTGCGCCTGTTGTTGGTAGTATTATACTTCTTGTGTAAAGCGTTGTTCTGGCTACGATGCCACGTTTTAGTAACCGTGTATATAAGAAGAGGAAGAACGTAGGGAAATGAAAATTAACACTAATACCAAGTTGCAATACTACAATTACTGAAATAGTGCGTTCTTCTGCTAAGCAACACATGGCCGGCCATAGCCCTGTGACATCTTCTAGCAAGAAGCTGACGGGTGGAAGTGACAGATTTCGTGAATATGTTAGTGACAGTGATGATATTAACGAAGTACTGAATATTGGATTATTATCTTCTGTGCTGCAAGAAAGTGTTCCGTGCGAAATGTGTTCAAGTGTAGGAGTGGGACTAGAGATAACAAAGCACTTTGGTTTAGCTTGTGAGATGAAGATAATCTGTGCATGTTGCAAGTATCAAGCGACTTTCTGCAATTCACATGCCAGTCTCTTTGGTGAAAATGGACGATCTAGAGTGTTTGATGTGAATGTTCGACTTGTGTATGGTCTTCGATCCACTGGAAAAGGGTCTGCTGCTGGTAAACTGTTTTGTGGTATTATGAACTTGCCATCGCCTCCAAGCAAATTTGGGTACTACTGTGAACTGGTAGGATCCTCTGTTGAAGATGTGGCTTTGAAAACCATGAAGGAAGCAGTGGAGGAATCTGTAGAAATGAACGGTGGTTCTAGGGATTTGGTAGTGGCATTAGATGGTTCCTGGCAAAAGAGGGGTCATAAATCCCTGAATGGGGTTGTAACTGCTACTTGTGGTGATAGTGCAAAAGTGATAGATGTTGCAATATTATCAAAACATTGTAGGTGCAAAAATAAAATCAAAGGAGAGCACAGTGGAACCTGTGAGGCAGATTTTAGTGGATCAAGTGGAGCAATGGAAGTGGATGGAGTGAAACAAATTTTTGAACGTTCAGTTCCCAGATACAACGTTAGGTACAAATACTACCTTGGGGATGGTGACTCCAAAGGTTTCAAGACTATAGAGGAACTGAAACCATATGGAAATTAATTTGTAGTTGAAAAGTTGGAATGCATTGGGCATGTGCAAAAGCATATGGGTGCATGGCTTCGAAGGCTCAAACAAGCTTTGGGTTCAAGTAAGCTTAGTGATGGAAAGGCAATAGGAGGGAGAGGCAGGCTTACTGATGAGGTGATTGAACGTCTACAGAGATACTATGGGTATGCTATAAGGCAAAATACTAGTAATGTTAGTGACATGCGAAAAACAGTGTGGGCATTGTTCCTTCATACTGCCTCTTCCAATGAATACCCTCAACATAGACTGTGCCCAAAAGATTCCTGGTGCAAATATAATGCAAAAAAGGACTATGATCACAAACATGGTTTGCCAGCAGCTGTGATAAATGCAATAAAACCAATTTTTCATGACTTAGCACAGCCAGAATTGTTACACAAATGTCTACACGGAAAGACACAGAATCCTAATGAGAGCGTAAACATTTGATTTGGAAAGTGATTCCTAAAAGGGTGTTTGTAAGCATAAAAACACTGTACTTTGGCATTTATGATGCAATAGCGACCTAGAACCAAGGGAACAGTGTGATGTGTGGAGTTCTGAAGGCATTAGGATTTACAGCTGGGGTGAACACTGTACGAGCACTAAGAAATATTGACAGAGAAAGGGTAAGAGGAGCAGAAAGAAGAGAAAGGCATATGAAGTATCATGGAACAACAGGCCAGAAAAGAAGACAGAAGAGGAAGCTTTTGGAGGATGAAGAAGAAGACCCTGATAATCCATCCTATAATGCAGGAATGTATTGAGAAACTTTGATAGCCATTTCCCGTAAATTAGAATTTTTTGAATATAAGGAACATTTTCTCAAAATCCACTCAAGCTAGAGAGATGAAATTTTTATACAGCACTCCTAGTGGTCAAACTTACATTGTAACACAGCCATTTGGCAATATGTTCAGTAGTTTCATTTCAGTTTAATTATAAAGCAATTATTTGTAAAAAAATTTGGGTCTTAATAAAAAAAATAATTGGAAGGAAACTAGAAAAGATACTCCAAAATCCCTCTGTCATAACTGCAATACTAAACCACTCTATATGTAAAAAAAAATTCAAATTTTTCTATTTGGTAGTTTATTCATAAATGTTCCTCAAACTTAGTGATTTTAACATGGGCAGCATAGGCACCTCCGGCTCCCCTTAACGAGTCGGGAAATAGCGCGCCTGCTGACGGAGATGGTAAGATTAGAGAAATCGTGACTGATGCAGGGGAGAGCTGACAATTTTTCTTTTAGTTTACTACTCACGCGCTACGGTCGCAGGTTCGAATCCTGCCTCGGGCATGGATGTTTGTGATGTCCTTAGGTTAGTTAGGTTTAACTAGTTCTAAGTTCTAGGGGACTAATGACCTCAGCAGTTGAGTCCCATAGTGCTCAGAGCCATTTTACTACTCACGATAGGACTAGGATGAAAGGACAATGAATCTGATACAGAATATACGTTCCATCACAAGCCATGCGGTATTTTATGCTTTACAGAGACCTGATAAGTTAACATGTAAAATACGAGAGGCGTTCAGTGCAATACATTTTTTTCCTAAAGCAGGTTGGCTTTACTCTGGATTCCAATACACCACATAATTCACCGCTCTCTTGGCTACAAAACCCTATTTTTCAAGATAATCTCTGTTCTATGCGATGGCCTCAGGCCACCTTACTTGGAGGGCCTGCAGGCCCGCATGATACCACTCTACTGGTCGACGTCGGACCCAATGTCTTGCTGCACCAATAAGGTCCTCCCATCATCCACGTACTGAGTCTCGCCGAGCGAATCCTTCATTTGACCAGACAGATGTAAGCCGGAAGGTGCGAGATCCCGGCTGTACGACGGACTGGTAATAAGTATTCATACACTAGAGCGTGGAAAACTAAACTGCCTTTATTGACAATACGAAACCAAAAACACTAATTGGATATGCACTATACACATTGGCCAGTCGCCAATACAGCTATGCTGGTATGTAGAACGAGAATGCACAAGCCTTCACAAAACAAAATACAAAAACGTCTGCCGGCTGCGGTGGTCTAGCGGTTCTAGGCGCTCAGTCAGGAACCGCGGGACTGCTACGGTCGCAGGTTCGAATCCTGCTTCGGGCATGGATGTGTGTGATGTCCTTAGGTTAGTTAGGTTTAAGTAGTTCTAAGTTCTAGGGGATTTATGACCACAGATGTTGAGTCCCATAGTGCTCAGAGCCATTTGAACAAAAACGTCTGCCAAGTTCTCTACTGCGCTCGGAATTAAGTATTCATACACCAACAGAAAATGACACTTCTAACAAAGCCAGAATATGTTTAATACTTCGTATGCATACCCTTCCGATGCATTACTTCTCGCAACCTCCGTGGCATGGAATGGACCAATTATCTTGTAGTTGCCGACTTGATACCTTCCCATTCTCGAAGGAGAGCCTCTTTGAAAGAGGCTTACTACGGATGTCGTGTTTTCTCAGTCCACAAGTGTTCGATTGAATTCAGTTCCGGACTCTGAGCTGGTGTTTTAAGAGTGTGTGGAGTGTTGTAAAGCAACCACAGCCGGACAATTTACGCCATATGTTTGGGATCATGGTCCTGATGGAAGTAATAATTTCCAGGAAGACCCAAGTCGTCAACACTCTGTTGTTAAGTTCTGTTTGAGAATGTTCATATACACAAATCTGTCCATGGTACCTTCCACAAACACTATTTTTCCGACACCGGAGGCTGACATACAGCCCCATACCATCTCTCCACCACCTCCGTGCTTCACCGTGGGTTGAATGTTGTTTCGGTCGAGGTCTGTATTCGGTCTTCCCCAGACCAAGATCCCACCATCGTTGCGCACGATATTAAATTTGTTTTCATCACTAAACAATACAGTATCCCAGAAGTTTGCTGTCTTTGATACATGCTGTTTCGCGAATCCCGTCCGCCACTTCCTGTTCTTTTTGCTGAAGTAGGGCTTTCGTCTCGGAACCCTGGCTCTGTAGTCCGAACGATTGAGAATGGTACGAACTGCCCTTGGAATGATGTCCTTTCGGAAGTGGTCATGCACATATGCGGATAGCGCCGACGCTGTCGTTTTCGGGTTATTCTCAATGATTCTTAGTATCATTCTGGTCTCTCTTGTAAGCTTCTGTGGACGACCGTGTCGTTCACTGTTTATTACTACATGTCTGTCCTTCTATCGCTTAATGATAGATTGCACAGTCGCTCGGCTTCGTCCTATGATGTTCGCAATTTCGGCACACGACTTGTGTTGAAGATCTTGGGCGACAACGATGTTTCGTTCCTCATTGGTCGTTTCCTTCCCCTTACGGCCCAGTCTGCTGTTCTACGGTACCCACGTCCGATGTGCTGTTGCTTCACGGCCGCCACACGACTACACAAGTGTGGCATGCACTCCGGGGCTGCGTCAGCCGTTTGTTTGGTTGAAAGTAGTCCGCTGTATGAATACGTTTTGCCCTGTCGTACACCGTGCGGAGTGTAACATATTTTTTTTCCCGAAATAGATTCATGGCATACGGGAAGCTTCATTACCAAGAACATGGTTATCTGACGCTACATCATCGTGCTTATTCGTATCGGCGCTGTGGGTGATTTACTATCCCAACACACCATCGTAGTTTGTCACCACCTACTGTATGAATACTTATTTCCATGACTGGGTACGTAGTCGTGGAGGAGAAGTTCGTTTTCATTTTGAAGGCGACAAACACGCCGAAGTCGTTTCTTCAATTTCCAGGGGGTAGCGCAGTACGCTTCAGAGCGAGGAGGACATCAAACAGAACAGTGGTCCAGAAGACCTTCGCTGTGACTTTATCGGATGAGTGTGCGACATTGAACTTTTTCTTCGAAGGGGAGGCGGTGTGGCGTTACTCCAAATGCGACGTTGTTACGATGTGATAGACGCCTCGTCCAACAAATCACTTTGCTTCTGCTCAGTGCCAGGTCTCCGTAGACATTCTGTAGGCGCCTATGAATATTTGTGATGCTCTGGTTTTGTGCCAAAAGGAACTCCATAACAGCTCTCTGGTTGGAACGCACCTCCGCTAAAGACGCCGTTCTCAAGGTTAGGTGTAGCACTGTAACCTGTAGGAACTTCATTAAACCATAGGTGATGAAGTGGAAATATTCCACAATGTCCCACAACAAACTGTGCAATTTTTCAACCGAAACTGATCTCGCAAGGAAAAGTATCGCATTACTTGCTGAACTGTCCTCGTATTAGTAGAAGCGCACTGTGATGTTCACAAAAATGTAAACAAAGGCATTGCGTAATTTCAAACAATGGTGAAACGTACGTGCAGAGTAGCTACATTTTTCACCCGGCGATGGAGCTTCTAATGTGATTGTAGTCTGTACAGCTGCGAAACAGAATTGACCACATAGATAACGGTTACAAATGTTTAAGAAACGAGAAAGATGATTTGCAACACATCAACCACGAGGTCGTTAGAATCTGAGCACACGCTTGTTTTGGACATGGATGAGAACGGAGATCAGACTTGGCCTCGACAAGGAAATCATCCTGGCCTGAAAAGACGTACCTTCATCAAGGAAAAGCTAGTCCACGATCGGAAGACGGGAATCGGAACTACGCTCTCATAGAACGCAAGTACCGTGAGTTAAAGATTTCTTCCTGTCCAATGTTTGCAAATGTTCATATCGAATGCAGCAGTAAGCTGTCGAGCAACGTAGGACATTCCGCACCGAAGAGAATTTCAGCGGTTATTGCTGAAGCATAGTGGTGAATGGCTTATTACGACATAAAGACGTCTAACTAAATGCAGAAATCGCCTGCCGAGAACACAGTGACCGTTGTGATCAGTACTCAATTAAAACAGCCACAGGTCGCGCAGTTTTCGGTCGTATGACGAAATACCAGCTAATCGTTACCTCGGTGAGAACACATTAGAGGGTTACATCGACATCTACATTGATACTCTGCAAATCACATTTAAGTGCTTGGCAGAGGGTTCATCGAACCACCTTCACAATTCTCTATTATTCCAATCCCGTATAGCGCGCGGGAAGAATGAACACCTATATCTTTCCGTACGAGCTCTGATTTCCCTTATTTTATCGTGGCGATAGTTCCTCCCTATGTAGGTCGGTGTCAACAAAATATTTTCGCATTCGGAGGAGAAAGTTGGTGATTGGAATTTCGTGAGTAGATTTCTTTAAATTATGTCCAGCCCAAATCTTGTATCATTTCTGTGACACTCTCTCCCATAATTCGCGATAACACAAAACGTGCTGCCCTTTCTTTGAAATTTTCCGTTGTACTCCGTGAGTCCTATCTGGTAAGGATCCCACACCGCCCAGCAGTATTCTAAAAGAGGACGGACATGCGTAGTGTAGGCAGTCTCCTTGGTATATCTGTTACATTTTCTAAGTGTTCTGCCAATAAAACGCAGTCTTTGGTAATCTTTCCCCGCAACATTTTCTATGTGTTCCTTCCAATTTAAGTTTTTCGTAATTGTAATACCTAGGTATTTAGTTGAATTTACGGCTTTTAAATTGCACTGATTTATAGTGTAACCGAATTTTAACGAATTCGTTTTAGCACTCATGTGAATGACCTCACACTTTTCGTTATTTAGGGTCAACTGCCAATTTCGCACCATTCAGATATCTTTTCTAAATCGTCTTGCAATTTGTTTTGATCTTCTGATGACTTTATTAGTCGATAAATGACAGCGTCATCTGCAAACAACCTAAGACGGCTGCTCAGATTGTCTCCCGAATCGTTTATATAGATAAGGAACAGCAAAGGGCCTATAACACTACCTTGGGGAACGCCAGAAATCACTTCTGTTTTAATCGATGACTTTCCGTCAATTACTACGAACTGTGACCTGTCTGACAGGAATTAACGAATCCAGTCACATAACTGAGACGATATTCCATAAGCACGCAATTTCAATATGAGCCACTTGTGTGGTACAGTGTCAAAAGCCTCCCGGAAATTCAGAAATACGGAATCGATGTGAAATCCCTTGTCAATAGCACTCAACACATGTGAATGAAGAGTTAGTTGTGTTTCACAGGAACGATGTTTTCTAAACCCATGTTTAGTTTTCTTCGAGGCAATTCATAATGTTTGAACGCAATATATGTTCTAAAATCCTGCTGCATATCGACTGTTAGAAGCGGCACTCGATACTACAGTCAAACCACAAGACCACCTTCACAGCTGTTGATTAAGTTCCGTCAAGAACGAAGTGTTCAGTTCCGTCTGAAATAAAGCCTTAAAACTAATCACAAATCTGCTCAGAAACTCGCTATACGCTCATTTCGTTCATTAAAACACAGTGCGGATCTATATTTAAGCCCCCCACACGTTAAGGAGCACGTCATCGACTTGGGCACTGTTGACTACGTGCTCTCTATTTCGTAAGTGAAGAGAGCGATCTGATTTTCGCAAGATCTCTGTTTGTGGATTTTTCGCTCCTGTGAAACTCGTAATGCCTAAACATACACTGAGGTGACAAAAGTCGTCAGATAGCGATATGCAGGTACACAGGTGGCAGTAGTATCGCGAACACAATGTATAAAAGGGCAGTGCATTGGTGGAACTGACGTTTGTACGCAGATGATTTATGTGAAAATGTTTCCGACGTGATTACGGCCGCACGACGGGAAGTAACAGACTCTGAACGCAGTATGGTTGTTGGAGCTAGACACTTGAGACATTCAATTTCGGAAATCTTTAGGGAATTCAATTTTCCGAGATCCGCTGTTTGGAGAGTATGCCGAGAATACAAAATTTCAGACGTTAACTCCCGCCACGACCAACGCAGTGGCCAACGGTGTTCACTTAACGACCCAAAGCAGCGGCTTTTCCGTAGAGTTGTCAGTGCTATCAGACAAGCAACGCTGCATGAAATAAATTGCATAACTCAACACGGAACGCAGGACGAACTAATCCGTTAGAGCAGTGCGGCGAAATACAGCATTAATGGTCTACAAAAGCAAACGACCGACGAGAGAGCCTTTGCTAACAGCACGACATCGCCTGTCCTAAGCTCGTGACATCGGAGCATAGACAACCGGAAAACTTTCGCTTGATCATAAGAGTCTCAACTTCAGCTGATAAGAGGTGATGGTAAGGTTCGGGTGTGGCGCAGACCCCCACCAAGCCATGGATCTAGATGAACAATACACTGTGCAACCTGGTGGTGGATCTGTAATGGTGTTGGCTGTGTTTACATGAAGTGGAATGGATCCTTTGGTCCAACTGAACCAACAGTTGACTGAAAATCGTTGTGTTCGGCTACCTACAAACCAATTGCAGCTATTTATGGGCTTCAGTTATGGATGACAATGCACAATGTTACCGGGTCACAGTTAATCGCGATTGGTTTGAAGAACATTCTGGGCAATTCGGGCGAATGTTTTGGTCACCCATATCGCCCGATATGAATCCCATCTAAAATTATGGTACAGAATCAAGAGATCAGTTCGTGCACAAAATATCCTGCACTAAAACACTTTTGCAGTTGCAGATGGCTATAGAGGCAGCTTGATCCAATATTTCTTCTGGGGACTTTCAACCACTTGCTGAGTCCATGCGACGTCAGCTTGCTGCACTACGCCGGGCAGAAGGTGGTCCGACACGATATTGGGAGGTATCCCATGACTTTTGTTACATCAGTGCAAAACATGTTCCATAATTCTACATTCATGCTCATAAAATAAGGATAATGCTGATACATGGTGAAACAAGGCTCTGGTGGGCGGTTTGCGGGTTTAAATCACCTCGGGGTATGACCATGCGGTGCATTTGATCTGCTGTCGTCGCACGGTGGCGCTGGCAGCAGTCCACATACGCAGAGATGTGTTGGTACATGTCAGAGTACGGTGCAGCGAGTAAGTGAGCAGACGTTTTCAGACGTGCTAATGGTGACTGTCTGTTGAAAATGGCTCAAAGAACATATATTAATGAAGTTATAAGGGCTACTGGAGGCTGGTCAAACATAGCAGTTCGTAGCATGGGCCTTCTGTGTGCCACAAAGTGTGATCTCAAGATTATGGCAACGATTCCAGCAGACAGAAAATGTGTCCAGGTGCTACAGTGCGGGACGTCCACAGTGAACAACACCACAAGAAGACCGATATCTCACCATCAGTGCCCGCAGGCGGCCACGGAATACTGCAGGTAGTCTTACTCAAGACCTTACCGCAGCCACTGGAACAGCTGTCTCCAGACACACAGTCTACAGAAGACTGAAGAGACGTAGTTTATTTGCCCGGAGACCTGAAAGGTACATTCCACTGACCCCTGGTCATAGGAGAGCCCATAAAGCCTGGTGTAAAGAACGCAGTACATGGTCATTGGAACAGTGGTCCCAGGTTATGTTCACGGACGAGTCCAGGTATAGTCTGAACAGTGATTTTTCATCTGTCGTGAACCAGGAACCAGTTACCAACCCCTTAATGTCTTTGAAAGGGACCTGTTTGGAGGTCGTGGTTTGATGGTGTGGGGTGGGATTATGATTGGTGCTCATACACCCCTGCGTGTCTTTGACAGAGGAACTGCAACAGATCAGATGTAACAGGACTCCATTTTGCACCCACCATTATTTCCGCCTTTTCAGGGGTGCAGTGGGTCCCACCTTCCTCCTGATGGATGATAACGCACGGCCCCACCGAGCTGCCATCGTGGAGGAGTACCCTAAAACAGAAGATATCACGCAAATGGAGTGGCCTGCCTGTTTCCCAGACCTAAACCCCACCGGGCACGTCTAGGATGCTCTCTGTCGACGTATCGCAGCACGTCTTCAAGGCCGTAGGAGCTCCAACAAGCACTGGTGCAAGAATTGGAGGCTATACCCCAGCAGCTGCTCGACCACCTGATCCAGAGTATGCCAACCCGTTGTGCGGTCTGTGTACGTGTGAACGGTGATCATATCCCATACTGATGTTGGGGTACATGCGCAGGAAACAGTGGCGTTTTTTAGCACATGTGTTTCGGGAGAGTTTTCTCAACTTATCACCAATACCGTGGACTTACAGATCTGTGTGGTCTGTTTTCCCTATATGCCTATGCTATTAGCGCCAGTTTTGTGTAGTGCCATGTTGTGTGGCACCACATTCTACAGTTATCCTTAATTTATGTGCATGAGTATACAACACTCTGACGTGAGGGAAATAATTCTATCATTATGCGCTTTGATCTGATGCACCTCTTGAAAGCAGTAATGACCTGCACTTATTTTTTTAGAACAAACTACTGCAAGACAGAATTGAAGTTCTCTTGTTTAAGCTCTGTAGAATCTCATGGGCATCTTATGCGATCCATGTGTCTTTCTGTTCCACGATAACAGCTCAGTATCTGCTATATTGGAGTTCGTGGGGCGATTGAAAGCAGGAACCGTAATAGAGTCTTCCATTTGGGAAGATCGACTTCAATATTTCGATCTTCTCTTTGCAATCTTTTGTTTCCATGCTAGTATACTCACCAAGTGATTGAATAGAGGATTTCCATCCGCTTACCTACCTAATCTCAGACCCCAAGATTTTCTATAGATTTTTGGTAGCTCTGTTCTGTTTTGAGTTCATTGAATTATTCACGCACTGCTCTCATTACGCTCATTTTTACTTCGTTCAGGTTTTGTTCACCAACTATACTTTGACTTCGCTTAAATCTGTGATGAAGCTCTCTTCACTTTCATGTCTACTTTCTAATACAAATATTGGAGCACATCTGGTCTTTCCAATCCCCCACAATGTGATGCCACACCCTCGAAGGCATTACTCAGATTGAACAATATGAATAACTAGAGGTTGAAAATTAATTCAGAAACATTGGTAATTAATCATTGTGCATATTTGCGTGTCAGTTTTTTGTATAGTGGGAGAGCAGTTGAGAGATAATAAACAGATAATGATGATAGGTATGTCAAGACGTATTTTCCCTGATTTTTGTGGCTCATTATCTAGTTGCGTTAAAAAGTAATTAATTATCGCTAAGATGGCAATTTCTGTTACAACCCAGTCTTTGCGGAACTTGAACGCCTTCACAGCTTAGGAAACGCCTGCAACGTGATGTTGGTTGTAAGGAGACGCCCTGCGTGGCACTTAACCTCACAGAGTGATCCTTGCAGAACTGCTGCAAAAGACACAGTAAGATTAGCCGTAGAAATTAGTGTCACTTTGGTCTGGCAGTTATTTTCCTTGGGAGCAGAGATTTTAAATAGCATCCGAGGCAAGCAGAGGGTCTCACTTTTGGGATCGCTGGGAAAAAGTCGAAATGTGGTACCACAATAGGTTCAGTCAGCGAAAGGCCACATGGAATACCAGTAAGGGAGACGTTGTAGCAGTCTTCCTGTCTTGGAAAGTTTAAGGAAGGCTGCCAGTTTCCAGCGAGAAAACCTTTTAAGCATCTTTTCCCTGTTCATCGCGACAACTTGATTAACAAATATTACAATGTTAGCTGTAAAGCACAACCGGACAGACAGACCAGGGCTTTATCCGTGTTGCCACTCAGGTGATGCTAAACATTCTGATGCCACTGTAGCACATAATTTATCTAGTTCACCTCCATTTTCTCTTGTGCCACAGTAATTACCGCATATAGCTTTTTCCTGTTGAGTAATAGTGAGTACTGGTCCAGCTAACTATTAAAATTAAAAGGTTGGTCATGGTTTGTCGTTCATTTGAATACTATCACATTAATTAGGTAAGTTTCTTGCCCCTGCAGCGAAGGATATTTTGGCGCATCTGTTTATTTCAATCTGTCTAGACATTTATTTTAGCTTTGCAATGGAAACAGTACATCGATGGCCTCTACGAAGGGGCTTTGAAACGTCCCCTTAGAAAAATTATACATGACTGTGTTTAAACTGACATACAATATTTTTAGCGCAACGCAATCTGACTTTCAAAAATCCCTACAAAAGAATGGCCCTGACTAACAGTAACCTATACCTTTCACAAATCACTTATCTCACAAAAATCTTCGTTACTCGAACTACTGCAATACAGCGAGCGCCACTACTGCCAGCTAAATAAAAGATTCAAACTATGGAAGACACTAACTACTGATAGGCATAGTTAGCAAATGAAAGATTTTAATAGAGAACAAACAATGTATTTACATTAATAGTTATAATATATATAGCAGTTCATGACATCCATTATTACAAATGTACTGTTTCTGATGGACACACCTCCAGATTATCCATTCTCAAAAATCCGCCATATCACTTCCCCACATCCACCACTGCTGGCAGCTCACCTCCAACTGAGCAACGCTACGCGCTGTTAACATCCAGCTGCCCAACACTACAATGGCAGACAACAATGCAAACTAGCCACAGACTGCACACAGCACAGCCAGTGATTTTCATACAGAGCGCTATGTGGCGTTAACAAAATATAAAAACCTACACAGCCTACTTAAATATCTCCCATGCTCGCCACAAAAAATTTTACAAACTGTTTTGGGCAGTGGCCAATACAGATTTGAAAAATTTTTTCATAATTACAATAACAAAGAAATCAAATGCACACACTTATTGATACAATGTTGGTCAAAAGCTAAAATTTTCTCACAGTCCATAAAGACAGTCCTGATCATTCATCACAGTAAAACTGCCGTTTCTTTTCTCAAAGTCTGAGCAGTAAAAGACAATGCACATGGAAGTAGTGGATTTCCATGCAGTCTTGAAGAAGTAGTGTTGTCCTTCCAACGGAAAGACAGTGCTGACTCTTGACATGCTGACAGGTAATGGGCTACAACAGAGCAAACCCACAGCAGAGTCAGTCGAAGTTTTGAAGAATATTGCTAGGTAGGTCATCAACGAGCAGACCCACTGTAGTTCTGGTAGACAGTATGGTATTGGTGAGTCATTAAAGGTGCAGACCCAGTGCAGTCCTTGTAGAGATAATGGTATTGGTGAGTCATCAAAGATGCAGACCCACTGTAGTCCTTGTAGAGATGGCCATCAGCCAACTGTTGCGACTGTGCAGGTGCACAATCACCATCAAAGAGTCTTGCGGAGACTATAGCAAGTCCATAAACCACCACTTGCGTACTCACAAAGTTTTTGGAATTGTCCTTAGAACCAGCAATGCTGTTAACCAGTCCCTTGCTGACTTATCAACACACGTGGGAGCACTAACAGTCCTCTTTTTTTTACATATTGTGCATATACTATGACAACAGAAATGTGTGCAGTGAAATGAATGCTTACAAGTTACTTAATTTGCTGAACTGGTGTCAATTACAATATTATATCATGAGAATACAATACCAAAGGTACAAAATTTATCATTAAAGAACTAACAACACAGATAACATTTGTGGTAATACGGGCTTTACAAAAGAATTGAACTAACATATACATCAGTGTTACAGGAATTATGACATAAGTAAATACATAAAAGATCAGAAAAACTTTTGAAACATCAACTTTATACATGAGCATTAAAACAAATTAGAATAAATAATGTCTAAGCATAGTTACAAGGTAAATAACAAATTATCAGAAAATTCTACAACATAAAACTTATTAGCTAGACACATACAGACAGGAAAAACACAAATTCACATAGTGTAATAACACAAAGATACAGGACAGGGTTTGTTTTCAGTGTAACATTTGTTACTGCAGTCCAACCCAAAACTTCATTCCATAGATCTTTCGTCTTATTTCAACATTTGTTTCCACCAAAAAAATCCTATCCAAGCATGCTTTCTGTATTTATGTGTTCACATATTTCTTACCTCATTATTTATTTTCCAGTATCTTACCTCATCATTTATTTCCAAGAAAATCCTACCTAAACCTGTTGTCCCTAAACCCTACTTTTTTGTTCATATCCTCTTTTAAATACTTTTTTGACCAAACCATTTTCTTATAGCTTCTCAATGCACTTCTTTCCATTCATCACAACTCGTTCTCTTATATAGCCTACCCCATCTTAAGCTAACTTAAATCTACTGAGCTCAGATGCTAAACTACGGTACAAGGTAATGCAGTACTGCAAAACAATTAACACAAATAGCAATGATAAAAAATGCAAATTGGCAAAGCAAGCAGCATAAATTAGCAAAGCAAATGCAATATTACAACTAATATAAGGCAATGTGCAGCAAACAAGAAAAATAAATCTGTAGTAAAACTGGCTTAACAGATTAATGCAAAGTCAAATTCAGTAACATTATGCCTAGCAAACAGTAGCAGCAAATGCAATAACTTGTATCTAAACATGACAAAGCTCAAGCAGAAAAAATATTAGAGTAAAAATGGCCATGTTTAATACCTATGTCACATCTTAACACTAGGGTGATGCATCACCTTAACTTACACTACTAAATAAGTCACCCAGTCATTGACAAAAATTATGTATGCAATTCCTGTGAAGGGAAATGTCTTTTTGTGCTCCCTCGTTTTTTTGAAGTAGATTATAAAGTTATTATTTACTGGATCTGTAGGCATAAAGTATTTATATTAGTACATCTATAAAATTTTATTTTAATCAATGCTGCAGTGCAGTTAGAAACTAGATATTAAACAAAATGAGCAATTTCTCAACTGCAAAGACAATAGATGTAAAATGTTTCTCATCATTTCATTAGGCATTTTAGTAAATGTCATAAATTAAGAGCTCCACAATGTAATCATATGTTTTCAAGTTTGAGCGTGTCGTATTTGCGATGCTTTCGACAAAGAAATGTCAATAGCGAGGATAATGGCCTCTTTTTTTTCTCCACCTAATGGCTTTCTTTTGTCAGATGACTATCTCTCAGCTGGGCGCCCAAAATGCATTACGTCAAGGTCACTTACCTTTCTTACTGAAATATTTACGACAGCAATTTCCGCTACAGTGACAGTCTCATATAAAAATATTTTCACAGGTTGAGAATTTGCGTTACAAATGTGTAGAAAACAAAATCCTAGAAATATAACAGTGTCCAAAATATTTTCGACAGCATTGTAATACATTCATGCATGTACACACATTTCATAATTCTTAAAGTACGATTCTTGGTTTCCAACATCCTTTTCCACAAATCAGAGTCCATAACCACTACTCATTATTCATTACCTTATTATACATACACATATTCGTCGACACTTCTTCAATATTTCATCATAAGAAATATGTAGCACAATCAAATTCCTCATATACGGTAGCATCATCTTATTGATCATAAACATATCTCAACAGCATAATACACATCGTCGTCGTAATAATATCATAACATCTCAGTCAATTCTCAAAATCGTCGTAGCTTCCTCCAATAATTTCAAAACCTAAAAAAATTCTCTGCTCATTTCAATAGTGTCATCTACCTCAAACGTACTTTAAAAATCATGATCACATACCAAATACATCATTCAAAGCTCTCATAGTATCACAATGGTTCCGAAGAAATATGAACAGTTCACAAAGTACAGACAAAATTCAGTTTCATAAGTGTGAAGTTATCCAACTGTGTAATTGTGTAAACATGTGTCACTGCTGTAGTAAAAAAAATGTTTATGTCTCAGTTAAATGATCAGATAGCTGTGTAATTTATGTGTTAGAGAAATATGGTAACGATGTGTAAAGTTGTATAAGCAAATACCATATTAGCTGGGGCTCCTTGTGCTTGCCAAACACATGATACACAAAGTAAGCGATTACCCCCCTGAGGATTAATATAATTATACCCTCAGGAGTTACAGATTACAGCAATGGAATGAAATATATCACGGAAAACCTTTGTATCATTGTACTTCAAATATCTTTAAAAATAAATGTTTTAAGTACAAAATTAATCACTCAAATGCGTGTCCTGTAGCGCTAAAAGTGCGTCTTGCTGTAAGATAATTCTGTGGAAGAGTCGTAGTTTTCGTCCTCCGAAAGCTACGTTCTGCAGAAGTCAATGTACTTACCTCATGATAAACAAAAGAGAAATGCTTTGCATATAGATATCTTAGTTATTACACTTATTGCCGTGATGACGAAAGTACTGTGCTGTAACATATTGTTGTGCTACGGAAAAGGCTGTCTCATTGTAGCTATACCACAAAAGTTACTACTAAAACATGTTTTCCTTTCCAGAAGAATTCAGAAAAACTGTGCTGATATAAAACAGATACAGCGCAAAAGCAATAGTGTAAATTGCGTCACATATTAGTAGCGTTGTGATAAATCGTGTAGCTATCAAAGAAACCAAATGCTAAGTCATCTTTAATCTCACCGAATGTACTTCAAATAAAGAGTATCTTTTCAAGTAAACCAAAATGTTGCATTAAAATCTCATTGGCAGTATATGTTCTAAGTACAGGGTCCGGCATAAAAAACTCCCCGATTACAAAGTAACGTGCAGCGGACAGTAGAAGGAGCAGAGTGGTGGGGGGCGCGTCGTTAAGTAGCTGCCTACGTGCCGTTTTCAGTGTACGCCATGGCGTGGTCTGGTGAACATCGTGCCTTCGTAGTGGAAGATTTTATTCAAAATGGCGAATCGCCTATTAATACTCAACGTGCTTTTCGCGTTCGCTTTGCGCTCGGACGACGGGACCCTGTTCCCGATAAGAAAACAATTTATTCTTGGGTTGCTAACTTTCGTGAGACAGGTTCCGCATTAAAAAGGAAACCATCTGGACGACCACAGACTGCAACAGGCCCCGGAAATGTTGATGCAGTTAGAGCTTCAGTTCAACAATCTCCTCGACGATCCGCTAAAAAGCATGCGGCAGCATTACGGATATCTGATCGAAGTGTGAGAACAATCTTGCATCGAGATCTTAAAATGCATTCTTACAAAACTGTAACTACGCAGGAACTGAGTGAACGAGACTGTGGTGTCCGTGTAAGTTTGTGCCAAGACCTTCTTCGGAACATTCCTCCCAACGATATTGTGATTTTTTCTGATGAAGCACACTTTCACCTTGCCGGAACAGTGAACAGCCAAAATTGCAGGTACTGGTGTGAACACAATCCCCAAGAACTTCATCAACGACCACTTCATAGCCCTAAAGTAACAGTATGGTGTGCTGTTTACAATTCCGGAGTGATCGGTCCTTACTTTTTCGAAGAAAATGACAGGAATTTAACCGTCAACAGTGAACGCTATTGTGCCATGCTCCGCGACTTTCTCCAACCGCAACTAAGGGAGCTTTTTGGTGAAATAGAGAACGTGTGGTTCCAGCAAGATGGTGCTACTGCCCACACAGCGCGGCAGTCACTGGCATTGGTGAAGGAAATGTTTCCTGGACATGTGATCTCGTTGCGTGGAGACATTGGCTGGCCCCCACGATCGCCGGACTTAACGCCCTGTGATTTCTTTCTTTGGGGCTATTTAAAAGCAAAAGTTTATGAACAACGTCCACAATCTTTACGAGCCCTGAAAGAAGCAATTACACAAGAGGTCGAAGCTATTCCACCTGAAATGACTCAAAGAGTAATGAATAACTTCAGGGAAGGACTCAAACAGTGTGTCGCCAGTGCAGGAAGCCATTTAAGGGATGTTTTATTTAAAAAGTAAGACCATAAGAGTATTTTCTAAAATGGCATAATATGTACTTTTATTTAGTATAAATAAAATTGTTCTACCTTATTTGGCTTTGTTTTTATTAGCTTTCATTAAAGGGGAGGTTTTTCTGCCGGACCTTGTATGTAAGCCTGATAGTCGTTACGTAATCGTGCAACTAACAAGCAAGAATGTACAAATAACAACACTGTGTCGTCTGTTCACTATAACAATGCATTCGTAATTTCTGTTCAAATAAGTTCTCTTGGTTCTTGACTGGATATTTAACTTCAAACATTGTTGCATGTTAACAGTTTCTAGTAACGTGAAGTGATAAGTTGTATGGCAAAGACAAAGTTAAAAAGCAGATTATCTCTCAATAAACAGTTTTACATGTGAAATGTGGCGCAATCCTTTACTCTTTCTAGTGCACAGAGTTTCAGCTTCAAAGCAATTATCATGTTGTATACTTCGGTAAGGAATGCTAAAAGCTTTTTCAAGGTTAACGTCTATGTTGTTTTTCGCTGAGCCAGCCGGCGCACGTGGCTGCCTACGGTGTGAGTCATTGTCTGTCTCTTTGTTGGCGCGCGTCGTTATGAGGACTAGGAGACCTAACTTCTACAAATTCACTTTGTCGAGAGGGCCCTGCTCTGTTTTAATCCCGCCAGTTCTGATGCAGTTCAGGTCTGTCGTTACGATCATATCGTCTGTCGTCATGTCGGTAGATTCCATAGTTTCTTTCTTGTCGGTCACGTGGTGGAGAATTTCTCCCCAAATCGTAACTGCGCGCTGGATCGTTGCGTCTAAAGTTATTTGTCTCCCTTGATAATAATTATTTTGGTTCCCATATTGTCTGTTTCTCTGACTGTCTCTGTGATAGTCACTACCGCGGAGAGGTGATCTTTCCCAGTAAATGTTACTACTCTGCCAATGGTTGTCATACGGGTCTGTTTTGGTCACGATTTGTGTTGTGAGAATAGCCTTGTCGTGTCCAGTTATTATTTCTTTCATCGCGGAATTGCGACGGATGTGACCTGTAATTGTTGTGTTCCTGTTTTTGCCTTCCGCGATTGTCAGTGTCAATTTCTAATTCTTGTAAGAATCCCTGAAAAGCTTCAATGTCGTCTTTGCAACTTCCTGCCAAAATAATATGTCGTAAATGTTCAGATAATTTGATTAAGCAAATGCGGATGAGTTCTGAGGGGCTGTATGGGTTTGACAGGTACTGATTCTTGTGCAACATGTCTTCAAAATATTTCACAAGACTGGAAACTACAGATTGTTCGAAATGTTTCATCATTATGATGCTATGTTTTACTCTGTCTTGTGTAGCTTGAGACCAATATGCTGAGAGGAAGGCATGATAAAATTCTCCTTCACTGTGACAATCGTGAATGACCGATCGCATTCTTACAGCTGGTTCATTCTCTAAATAGCCACACATAAATTCTAACCTGTGCTCCAATGACCAGTTTGGAGGAAAACAATGAGAGAATTGATGAAGCCACGCTTGTGGATGAATGTCGTTGCCGGAATTCTTAAATGTTTTGAATTTACGTGTAGTAATGAACAGCTTATAGTCAAAATCATCATGTCGGCAAGTCGCATATCGGTCATTGTTACTTCGTTTCCGCGGTTCCATCTCAAAATTCGGTGTACATTGCCAATTTCTTTCATAATTTCCGAAGTGCCTTGTGTTATTATTTTGTGGCTGTTCCGTATTTCTATGTCCCTCTTCCCGTATTGGAGCGCGAGTGTCCTCTGAAATGTGTAATTCTTGTATTACTTGTGTCAATTGATCTTGTAGTTCCCAGATTTCTCTTTTGTACTGTGTATTGATTTGATTTTGATTTTGTTTAAATTTTCTAATTTGTTCATACTCTTCTGTGTCAGTGAAGGCTATGGGTCTTGTGTCATTGAGATCATCATCTACCTTTGTAGATAAGTTAGTGAACTGATCCGAAAGTTCGGCTACTTTCTCCGATAGTGAACACATTTCCTCAGTGTGTTTTTCTGCTCCAATTTTTAGAGTGTCCATTTGTGTTGAAATCGAATCTACTGTGTCCTTTAAGTTTTCCTGAGTTTTTGCAAGTTGCGTAACCGAATCGGTAGATGCAATTTTAGCTTGCAAGGTGTTGTGATTTTCATGAACAATAGTTTGAAGTTCTTTTATGGCTGCTTCGTGATTCTGTAATGCATTTTCATGCCGCGAAAAAATAGGTTGAAAATGCTCACAAATTTGTGTTTTCACATCATTACAGACTTTTTGACATTTCGATTCAATGTTATGTAACTCAATAGTTAAATCTTCACGTGTTTGTTCAAGTGTGGTGTCTAACTTCCGAAGATTTTGTTCCATTGTGTCTAACTTTTGAAGTTTTCGCTGTGTTTGTCTCTGATTTTGTTCCATTGTGTCTAACTGTTGCTGTGTTTGTCTCTGGAGTTGTTCCATTGTGTCTAACTTTTGAAGATTTTGTTCCATTGTGTCTAACTTTTGAAGCTTTTGTCCCATTTGTTGCATTAATTGTAATAACAATGCACTGGTGTCTGAAACACGTTCCTCAGTGCTATTCGGCAATGCATTTGAACCAGCAATATTCGCACTTTGAAAAGCAGAAAATGTGTCTTGACTTATTTGAGAAAACGGCGAGGACGCTAAACCTGAATCTACAGTATTTGCAAGATTGTGTCCTGTCATTTCGGATTCCTGAGGCAAGCTGTTGCCAACCGATCGATCGATAATGCTTCCTTGTTCACTAATTGTTTCACTGCCTACACCATTATTTGCAGCCCGCTCCATTTCCCTATGCACAATTACCAAATTACTACTTTGAACAGCCGGCCGGAGTGGCCGAGCGGTTCTAGGCGCTACAGTCTGGAACCGCGCGACCGCTACGGTCGCAGGTTCGAATCCTGCCTCGGGCATGGGTGTGTGTGATGTCCTTAGGTTAGTTAGGTTTAAGTAGTTCTAAGTTCTATGGGACTGATGACCTCAGAAGTTAAGTCCCATAGTGCTCAGAGCCCTACTTTGAACATTAGTTAATTCATTACTCGGCGGCGCTAACACACTGCTTTCGTCTTCACTGTCAATTCTCAGTTTACTTTGGAGCCTAGTATTACGTTTTTCACACGCCATTATTGTCACAATATTTCACACGACAACACAGAAAAACACAATTTGGAGAGCAAAACAAGAAAACACATTAACATAACATTGAAAATAATATCTCGTTAATTGCAAGCGCAGCTGCGAAATACTTGGTGCGAATCTACATGCATGCCACAACTGTTTTACTGTACAAGAATGAAAAACTACAACTACAAAGGAAATTCTCTCTACAATTACGCGCTAGCAATAAACAAAGGCTGCACTAATTGCACAAACTACAAGAAAAAATCAGAAGATTCCAGTGAGGTATCCTCGGCTAAGGGTCGACGTATGAAGCGTCCCCTTAGAACAATTATACATGACTGTGTTTAAACTGACATACAATATTTTTAGCGCAACGCAATCTGACTTTAAAAAATCCCTACAAAAGAATGGCCCTGACTAATATTAACCTATACCTTTCACAAATCACTTATCTCACAGAAATCTTCGTTACTCGAACCACTGCAATACAGCGAGCGCCACTACTGCCAGCTAAATAAAAGATTCAAACTACGGAAGACACTAACTACTGATCGGCATAGTCAGCAAATGAAAGATTTTAATAGAGAACAAACAATGTATTTACATTAATAGTCATAATATATATAGCAGTTCATGACATCCATTATTACAAATGTACTTTTTCTGATAGACACACCTCCAGATTATCCATTCTCAAAAATCCGCCATCTCACTTCCCCACATCCACCACTGCTGGCGGCTCACCTCCAACTGAGCAACGCTACGCGCTGTTAACATCCAGCTGCCCAACACTACAATGGCAGACAACAATGCAAACTAGCCACAGACTGCACACAGCACAGCCAGTGATTTTCATACAGAGCGCTACGTGACGTTACCAATATAAAAACCTAAACAGCCTACTTACACTTGTCTGACGTCGTCATACAAGAAGAAATGTGAGTCGATATGAAAGACTTATGGGGATCCAGTACTAAGGCTTCCGGAGCTTCAGAGGACTTGAGAACAAATAAGGCAAAAGGGATAAAAAATGTTTCTAAAATCATTGACGGAAGTGACAAGAAAATGACTGTCCAAGTTGGTATGTAGGATCTATAACACTGGAGACATACTATTAGACTTTTGCAAAAAATCATCTGTACAATTCCGAAGACTTCGAGGTAAGTGCTAGAGGTATCAAACAATTATTTTAACAATACATGTATCCATGTTGGTGACAAAGAAAACACACGGTAGAATGGGAAATAAAATCGTGGATCTTTTACATGACGACCAGTTTCTTTTCGGAGAGGTAAAGGCACCAGAGAGGCAGTTCTGACGTTGCTGTTGATAATGGAGGCAAGACGTGAGGAAAATCGAGACACTTTCAATGCATTTGTCGATCTAGAACAAGCATTCGACAACGTAAAACGGTACAAAGTATTCGAAAATCTGAAGAAAGTAGGGGATAGCTATAGGGAAAGATAAGTAATACACAATGAGTATAAGGATCAAGAGGGAGCAATAAGAATGGAAGTCCAAAATGGAAGTGCTCTGATTAAGGAGGCTGTAAGACAGGGATGCAGGCTTGCACCCTACTGCTCAATCTATACGTCGAAGAAGCAATGACGGAAATAAAAGAAAGGTCCGCAAGTGAGATTAAAATTCAAGCTGAAAGGATATTAATGATAAGATACGCTGTGGTATTGCTGTCTTTAGGGAAAGGGAAGAAGAATTACAGGACCTGTTGAAAGGAATGAACAGTCTAACGAGTACGGAATATGGACTAAGAGTAAACCGGAGAAGGACGAAAGTAATGAGGAGCAGCAGAAATGAGAAGAATGAAAACTTGTCATCGGAATTGGTGAGCAGAAATCAGGCGAAGTTAAGGAAGTCTGCTAACTTTGAAGTATGACCGACGAAGCAAAGACGACATAAAAATGCAAACTACCACAGGCAGAAAGGTTAGAACAAGTCTAACAATATCAAACATCGGCCGTAATATGAGGAAGAAACTTCTGAGAATTTACGTTTGGAGCCGAGCATTGTATGGTAGTGAATAATGGGTTCTGGGAAAAATCAGCGGAGAAGAGAGTCGAAGCGTCTGAGACGTGGTGCTATAGAAGAGTGTTGAAAATCAGGTGGCCTGATAAGATAATAAATGTTGTGGTTCTCCTCTCAGAATCGGCGAAGAGAGGAATATATGGAAAACACTGACAATGACAAGGAGGATGATAGCAAATGTTTTAAGACATCAGGGAATAACTTGTGTGGTAGTAGAGGGATCTGAGAGGGTGTACGCTATAGGAGAAGACAGAGACTGGATTTTTTTTTTTTCTTTTTTTGAGTCACTAGTCTTCTGACTGGTTTGATGCGCCCCGTCACGAATTCCTCTCACGTGCCAATCTCTTCATCTCAGACTAGCACTAACAAACTACGTCCTCAATTATTTGCTGGATGTATTCCAATCTCTGCCTACCGTCTGGCGTGAGGTCAGTCGCTTGACGGCGCGTTCGGCGCGGGCCCGCCCGTTGCCGGCGCGCCGTAAGGCACGGAATCTCGCACTGGGGCGTATCGCTTCCATTCGGGCGTGCCGCGGCAGTCCTCACAGGGGAAGTGATGCGTCTCTCACAGCCTCTCCTTCCCAAGTGGCTCTTTCCGCCTTCTCGTGGTGCCAGACGCTAAGCTCGGCAGTCTGCCTTGCGACAAAAGGGAGAGCTGCGACCCAACCCGATGCGAAAGAGAAGGGTGCGTGGCACAGGGGGAGCTGTGTCGAGGGACCGAACACCAGTCCCTTCCGTTCGCAGGGTACAGACCAGCCGGTGGTCTGCATGCCGGCGACTTCGTTTGTCGGCGTGGGATCGCGGCGCGGGTCGGCAAAGGCGCTTCGCCGCGCCCCTGGGTAACCGGGGCGTGTTCTGCCAAACCCAGGAGGTGGTGACATCGCCTGGACCAGGTTAGATGGGTCCAGACCACCGAACGACTGGGGGACCGACCCGCCACCTGAGTAGGAGTGGGTCCCTGGCCGAGAGGTGGAAACTCGGGCAAGTAGGCGGCGAAGGACGAGAGGTGCATCCGCCTCTCCGGAGTGCGGGGTGCACTTGCCGAGGAGCGTCGCGTGAAATCGTCGATGACGGGGCCCCCGAGGGGGGCCAGTGCGCTGGCAACGGCGCGTTGAACCCGGCAGCTCGGGAATCCCCTTGACCTAGGGGCGAGGTCGGTAGGCGAGCTGCAGCAGTCCCCTCCCCCCCCCCCCCCCCCTGCCAGAGGAGCCGGTCCGGGGCAAGAGACGGGCTCCCACACCTTTTATCACTCGTTACCTGTGATGGCTGAAAACGAAACGAGTGATTCGAGTGAGCCTTTACAGGCATCTACGATGTCTGCTCTTTCTCCACAGGACGGGACGGGACAGGCAGAGGATGAGAGCGTCGTGCACAGGCATGCTAGGATTACCATGCTCTTAGAGCAAAATGTTAAAAACGGGAAAATTAGTCAAGCGGCTATAAATACAATCAGGAATGAGCTATCGGCTTGGGCCATAGCTCATGCAAGACTTGAAAGCCGCGTTATAGAGTTGGAAAAAGAAAACGAAAGGCTAAGGAAGCAACCTACTAAGACTCGGGCGGCTGTGGCTGCACAGGCGCCAACAAAACAAATCACAACCAAAGACACTATTGAAAGAGTTGTAAAACGGACAGACACGGCAGTCTTCTTGAGGACCCTGCCTGGCCAAGATACTAGTGTTAAAAGAATACAGGAGCTGCTAACAACAACAATTGACCCAGTTAAGGATAAAATTAAGATTAAGAGAGTTAAGCCCAGTAGAAACTCTGTAATTGTGGAAGTCGCTAGTGAGGAGGACAAAGAGAAACTATTAAATAACCAAAAACTAAATTCAGTTGTGAAATGTGAACCACCCAGAAAGAGAAACCCACTAATAATACTATATGACGTACCAACAGTAATGACGAATGAGGAGCTACACGAGACAATTAGAACACAAAATTTCGATGACTTGGACGAACAGGAATTTAAAAACTCTTTCAAGTTGAAATTCAAAACAGGGCCTCGAGATCGTGATGTGGTACACCACGTGGCCGAGGTCTCTGCGCAATCGTGGAAGACAATAAGATCAATGGGCAGACTATATGTAGGCTTTCATGCCATTAATACCAGAGATTACATCGTGGTACCTCGTTGCCACAACTGTGGCGACCTGGACCACATTCTGAGTCACTGCACCAGGGGATCGGCTTGCTCCAGGTGCGGCGAGAGTGGACATAACCGTAAAGAATGTAAAGCAACAGGGGTCTGCATTCCGTGCAAAAGTCGCGGGAAGAAATCCTGTGGTCCCACGGGACGGAACTGCCCCACTTACCGGATGCTAGAACAACGCCTCATTTCTAGAATTGACTATGGCTGAGCAGGGCTCAGTTAACAGGATGGATGCTTAAACGCAAGTCCCCGAGTAAAAGGAGGAGGGATGCTGTGAGGGCCAATAGATTTAGAGAATTTTTAAGGTCGCTTTCGGGCACCGTAAAAATTACCACAGTAGAGAAAGAAACTCAAACAGATCCCCCTATGGTGGACAGATGTACACAAACTGATTTCTCGGAAAAGATTACAGCTCCCCCTTGCCAAAACCGGGGAGTAAGGCCGAATAAAGATCTACAGCGGCAGAAGCATCCTGTGGTGGTGGCTGCCTGCCTGGCCCCTACCCAAGAACCTAAACATACTGAAGGACAGCCACCCCAAGAAAGCATTGTTACTAGCACCAGTGCAAATCCAACTGTGGCAGATACCCCAGTAGTCAGGCTACGGCTTGTAGACCCGGTTAGGGTGTATCCTAACACTGAATATGCAATGCAATTGGCAAGATTGGAGCAGCCGACTATCCTGACCACTGCCTTAAGACATGTGGTCCAGGTAGGACACGAGAATGGAAGAAAGGTCACCTTCTCGGTAATGGAGGCTGTAGATTACAACTAAAGTCAGTAAACCTTCCCACTGACTTTGGAGCCCTGCGAGATATACTCAAGAAAGTGTTTGAAAGACGTGAGGAGAAATTTGACTAGACGACATCTACACCCAATCAGTCCTAGCTCACGGTCGAATCGCCTTTGATTGGAGTAAGGCTTGGCCTGACGATAGAATGCATACTTACATCCCATAATGACTAAACTAACTGTCGGACAACTAAACACGCATAACAGCAGACTTATGATGCAGGAGCTTCGAAGGGAGGTGGAGGAGAGGAGGCTTGACGTACTCTGCCTACAGGAGCCGTACTCTCAAGCTGGGAAACTTTCATTTGCACCCGCTACATGGCAAATAGCTAGTAGTGGGGATGCCCCCAAAGCGGCAATTGTCATTACGAACCAGTCTCTACGTGTAACAACACTCGCACAATTTTCCACCAATCACTGCAACGTCGTAGAGATACAGGCTCCCATGCGAATTATAACCTTCATAAACATGTACTTCCAATGTGGAGACAATATAGAACAACATCTGGATCACCTAACAAGAGTAGCCACGGCGTTGCGGGGACGCAAACTGGTTATAACAGCTCACATAAATGCAAAATCCCCCCTATGGTACAGTGGCACAAGAGATGAAAATGGCGAGAAAGTGGAGGATATGATCATCTCATTACAACTTGTAGTGGCAAATAGACCTGGCAACCCTCCCACGTATGCGGCGGGAGGGGGCCTTGGCACCAACATAGACGTACCGCTAGTTACACCAAATACTGCCAACATCATCCAGAACTGGGAAGTTAA
Source organism: Schistocerca americana (assembly GCF_021461395.2). Lineage (NCBI taxonomy): Eukaryota > Metazoa > Arthropoda > Insecta > Orthoptera > Acrididae > Schistocerca > Schistocerca americana. Next base: position 178,016,600 of record NC_060120.1, read on the forward strand.
AGAGAACGCTACAACAAGTGAGCATAATCTTATTACTTTTAGCCTAGGAAATAGAGGGTGCCACTGGGCCATGGGGTAGGAGCTGCAACTGAATTTCAAGAGAGCTGACTGGGAGAGACTAGCGAGAGAGTGCGACATTCCTCCATTGCCAGAAGGTGACGCACAACAGGACCTGGACATAGTCAAGCGGGCCGAAGAAGTGGTGGGCGCAGTTACCAGAGCGGTAAAGGCAGCTGTTCCAACCAGGAGGAGGGCCATGGCGGCCTCCCTGTCACCATGGTCAGCTGAACTTGAGAAAATGCGTCAGTCTGTCAGAAGGCTGAGGAGGCACTACCAGCGCAGTGTCGTCTGGTGGGAAAAGCAAAGATGGTTACTGCAATACCGGGAGGCAAAAGAGAAATTTCAAAAAGAACTAAAAGAAGTTAGAATACGAAGCTGGGAAAGATTTGTACTGGACCAGTTGGCCTTGGACCCATGGGGAGTACCCTACAAATTAGTTAGGGAAACGATCCGATCCCCAATGATGCTATCAACAGTCAGGCATGGGGATGGGATGACGGATTCCTGGCAGGAGACTGTCGACGTCCTTCTCCGGTCCCTGCTGCCTGATGACGATGAGGCTAGCGACACTGAAGGCCAGTCCCAGCTACGAAATGAAGATCCAGACAGAATAGCAAACGATAGGGCAGTCTACCCCTTCTCTGAAGAGGAGGTGGCTGGCCATATCAAAGAATTAAAAACAGGGAAAGCCCCCGGCCCAGACGGCATTGTGGCGGAGGTGGTGCAGTTCCTGGCACGCCAACTGGTGGCGCCACTAACCCAGCTATACAATGAGTACCTAAGACAGGAAAAAATCCCAAAAATTTGGAAAGAGGCAAATGTTGTGATCATCAAAAAGGGACCCGACAAGGACCCAGCGGATGTCAAGTCCTATAGACCGATCTGCCTACTGGACATCTTTGGAAAATTACTCGAGAAATTGCTAGCTGACAGACTGACTGCACACCGAGTGCTGTGCGGGATGAGTGGAAGGCAGTTCGGCTTCAGGCCAGGGCGATCGGCAACCGACGCGATCGCTCTGGTGGCTGAGGTCTGCGGCTCTACCCCGTACAAGTACGTTGTTGGGATCATGGTTTACATCAGTGGCGCCTTTGATAACCTGTGGTGGCCTTAACTCTTCTCCTGCTTGCGGGAGAAGGAGTGTCCAGGGTCGCTATATGGTTGCCTGAGGAGCTATTGTGAAGGGTGGGAGGTCTGGCTATCATCCCCTAGCGGCAGAGTAGGAAAAACTATAACTAAGGGATGTCCTCAGGGTTTCGTCTTAGGTCCCCTGTTCTGGGACATCCATATGGAACCACTTTTAAATAGTTTGCAGCAGAGTGAAGAAGTGCTAGAGGTGATAGCCTACGCAGATGACCTCCTTCTGCTGGTCGGCGGCCGGAGCCGCGAGGACATAGAGCCAAAAATAGACAGAGCGATGGCCAAATTACAACTGTGGTGTACAAATACTAAGATGACGATCTCACCAACAAAATCAACTTACTTATTGCTGAAGGGACAGCTAGTAAGGAACCCTACAGTCAGAATCAGAGGCTCACCAGTTATAAGACGACAAGAGACTCGCTACTTGGGCGTCATCATCGATGAAAGGTGGAACTTTGGAAGGCACATTGAGTCCGTAACCCAAAAAGCACTACAAGTACTTAACAACCTTACTTCCATAGGGCACAAACGATTCCACCTTCCACCATACCTAATCAAGCTATATCACAATAGCATACTAACTTCAATAGTGGATTACGGATCGGTAGTCTGGGCACACAGGCTCACAAGGGTGGTGCCTGCCATGGCAGTGAGAAGAGTACAGAGAAACATGCTGTTAAGATCTATAGGGGCGTACAGAACATCCCAAGGATGTGCTCTATTAATAATAATGGGGCTCTGTCCTTTAGATATAAAAATACGAGAGCAAGCAGCATGGTATTGGGTTAAGAAGGGGAACAACATGAAAATAGAGAATATCCTGGGAGCTCTGGTGAGGGACAAGAGAGAAATACGTAGAAGGGGTGAGGACTTACGGCAGGAGTCTTGGGAAACGGATGAAACTGGCAGAAGAACCTTTGGGTTCCTGCCAAATGTAAAAGAGCCAACACGGGGTCTAATACACTTTCTCACTGGTCATGCGCCCTACCCGACATACTTGTGTCGGTTTGGGAAAAAGGCTACACCCGAGTGTGACTGTGGTGCTTCGGAGGGCACTCCCGACCATGTGGTTTACGAGTGCCCCCTTTTCGATGATGCAGCAGTGACATTAAGACAACAACTTCCACATAACAATACATACGACCTATTAAGACATGAAGAGACTTTTGAAACTCTAAATAGTTTGGCAAACGAGGTATCACGGAAAGTACTGACAGCATACTTGAGGCACTTACACGACTAAAGACAAAATACTGAACGCGTCCAATTACCCTGATCGTATACCGCTTGTGCGTGGACAGGTCGACTTTTAGTTGCAATCCGCCACGTGCAGGACTAGGGGGACCGGGGTACACTAATCTAGACCAAATAGCACCGGAATTGACGTAGGTTAGTACAGTAGTTGTAGCATTAGATATAGATATAAAGCTAGGAACCTGCAGCGACAAACAATCTTGGCCTGCCCAGTGTCAGGGGCACGCTCATCGGGATTAGCTCGATGAGCAGGGCCTAAAGCAGTAGGTTTATATCTACGCTGACACTCCTGTAACGCTGCAGGCAGTTAGGAATTAACAAGTAGGTAAGAAAACTAACAATTAGCTAGTAGTGTAAGATTAAAAACTGTAGTCTGCCTATTACCCTGTATTGTATCCTCTCTGTAGCTCACAATAATAAACATAGTACCATTGTAATAACAATAAAAATAGCTGCTGAATATATAACATTGTACTATTATTATGACCCACTAATCATTAAGGTGGTGGGTTAATTTTGTATAAATATTATAGATGTTGTCAATAAAGATTTTTAAAAAAAAATCTCTGCCTACCCCTACAGTTTTTACACCCTACAGCTCCCTTCAGTAGCATGGACTTTATTCCCTGGTGTCTTAACAGATGTCCCACCATCCTGTTCCTTCTTCTTATCAGTGTTTTCCATATATTACTTTCCTAGCCGATTCTCCTCATTCCTTACCTTATCAGTCCACCTAATTTTCAACATCCTTCTGTACCACCACATTTCGAATGGATCGGTTCTCTTCTTTTCCTGTTTTTCCCCAGTTCATATTTCATTACTATGTATTATTGTGTCCCAAACGTATATTCTCAGAAATTTCTTCCTCAGTTTAAGGCCTATGTTTCATACTAGTAGACTTCTCTTGATCAGGCATGCCCTTTTCGCCAGTGCCAGCACGCTTTTTACGTTTTCCTTGCTTCCTCCGTCACGGGCTATTTTGTTGCCTCGGTAGAAGATTCCTTAACCTCATCTACTTCTTGATCACCAGATGAGACTGGAATACGTACAACAAACAATTGAGGAGGTAGGGTGCAAATGCTTCTCTGAGGAGGAGATTAGTGTTTAACGTCCCATCAACATAGAGGTCAATAGAGATGGAGCATGCCGGCCGCGGTGGTCTCGCGGTTCTAGGCGCTCAGTCCGGAACCGCGCGACTGCTACGGTCGCAGGTTTGAATCCTGCCTCGGGCATGGACGTGTGTGATGTCCTTAGGTTAGTTAGGTTTAAGTAGTTCTCAGTTCTAGGGGACTGATGACCACAGATGTTAAGTCCCATAGTGTTCAGAGCCATTTGAACCATTTTTTAGATGGAGCATGTCGATAATATTTTTTTTCTTTTGTGCATTACGTTGTCATAGTACATATGTATCATTTATTTTAACTATTCTTTATTTGTTAATACGTCATACTGTTTATTCATTCATTTTGCTACTGTTTTTATATTGTGCGAATATGAATGTTCTGGTTTTATATGCCTTGTAAATCTTTGTTTACGCTAGGAGAAGTACTGTGTCAGAGAGAGAGCGAACGACTATCGATAGAGATAGTGAGCGTTGTTGTGGTATCGTGGCCAGTTCGCGGGTGGAGAAACATTGCAAAGTTCGGTGTGAAAGATGGTGATACGCGGAGGAACAATTAATTACAGTGCATCCGCTGTGTTAATAGGAGATCGTGCATTATTAAGTGAACAGTAAAACCTGAAAAGTATATCGAGTGTTTGCGGCGACGATTTTACATACTGCGTGAATTTGTGACAATTAGCTGTGAACTAGACACCATTGTCGTGTGGAGACACTAATTGTTAGAATTGCGTGAAAGTGAGACGAACCAAAATGTTAAGTGACATAGCAGTGCTGTGATTTGATCAATAAACATTTATTATATCATCCAAACTGTCTTAAAGACGACGACGTAAATTGAACTGATGTTTAACGGACTGTTATAGTGATAAACACATGTGACTGTCTTCCTGTGGCAACATGGTGAAAGAACTGTGCGAAGTATTGGCATTAATCGGCTATATATCGTAAATACTAAAGACATTGCATAATTCCGACCTACCCGCACCGCGTGATTAATAAACTTTTAATAATAAAACGTCGTGCGCGTAACGACAACGCACACACTGGAACTATTATTATCGCGCCAGTGCTGCCAGCTGATTCGACTACAACAGAGACGTGGACCACCCCGGTAACTGGAATAGTAACGAAACAGGAGGATCCATCATTATCTTCACGCCACGAAACAGGATTAACTTCACACATCGTCCGCGCGGACCACCACTGACGTCATCGCACTGCCTGCAGCAACAGTTAAGACATTAAAAGAAAATTATTACGCTCTCTCTCATTTCAGAATTAAAGACAATTGCAGTTAAATTATCTATTTTAAAAATACTGTCATAATATCAAGGTTCAATTTTGTTTCGTTCCAATAAATATTCTTTCCATTATTTCATCTTGCTGACAGTGTTGAAAACCCGCCAAAGTAAAGTTCAATTAATAATTTTATTTCAAAATTCTTCTGAGACATTTTACTGCTGATCATAATTTTATTTTAATGTTTATGTTTAACTTCTTTTGTAGGGAGTACATATTTTATTTTTTGTGCAGTAAAATTAGTTACCATAAAATTACGTTTATTACCAGCTGATGCTGTCTGCCATTACTGCTTGAAAGCTGACCAATAGTATTTTTGCACCATTTTCTCATTGGCTGTCAGCTTCAAAACAAAATTACGTATTTCGTGGGCATCTAGCAGATGCGCAATGTCTATGTAGGCCCCTAAATAGTTTTTTTTTTTTTTACTTTTGCAGTTTTACTGTAATTATATTGACTTTAATTGCTCATTTGGCCCCCGTTGAAGTGATTTATCGCATCTATATAATAATTATACCGAATTACCTAATTTATTATTTTATTACGTAAACATTGGCATACCATATTTAGATTAAAATTGACGTCTTATTGGCCCCACATAAGATTCTGCGCGTTCTGACAAAGACTATGCCAATTTTTTTTTCCGTCCATGAGCAACAGGGGTAGTCAGATTCCTTGTATAGGTCATGTTTTATTATTTAAAAGGGTTTCTTTTTCAGCAGTAGAGAACCAGTTTCTTTACAAGCACAAGCTCGGATCAGGGAAGGATGGAAAAGGAATGCGGCCGTGCCCTATCGATGGAACCATCTCGACATTTGTCTTAGGCGATTTAGGGAATTCACGGAAAACCTAAATCAGGATAGCTGGATGGAGGTTTGAATCTCGTCCTCCCGAATGCGAGTCCACTGTGCAAACCACTGCGCCACCTCGCTCGGTAAATGCTGCTCTCAGATGAAGAGGTTGCCACAAGAGAGGAACTCGTGGCAAGCCGCGTAAATTCTGTCAGAAGACCCACGTGTCCTTCCTGGAGCAAAATCACAGCGAAAGGTCAGAAATAATAACGGCTGCAGGTACGAGACGAAGCTGATGTCGCGGTCACCGTCAGTACTAGAAGTTGTAAGGCAGGTTCCAATTTTAGCAAGAGGAGACAGCGTCAAGGCGAACAACAATCTTGCTTGGCACAACCGTCTAAGGCGTACAGTACAGTGCTTTTGAATTTTAAGCATTTCTCCACATCTTTGTTCTCAGAGCTAAATCTTTCAGTTTAACTAGACAGATAGATACTCTGTAACTCGTATAGTGTCACTCGTGCTAAAGAAAAACATTTTCCGACCTCTCGTGACACTCCCTGTAACACTCGTATTGATGCTGTAACAGCCTTATGATCGCTGGTTCCCTCCCCGACGTTAACTACTGGGGAAAATTGGGTTCTGCTAGTTACTAGGAGGTCTGAGATATTGTCCTTACGCGTCCAGTCTCTATCTGCCCTACGTAATTTTCGGACAAAACTTTCTGAACAGTCTCACAATAGCCCCTGTCTCTGAAATTAGCTTTAAACTCTTCCATTTTATAGGTGACAAGTTGTAGTCTCTTCTTATTAGCTCGATCAAGAAATTTATTTGTAATATTCTGCATGCGCTTGAGGCAGTTGGTCTTCAGAAACACTCATTTATCGTCTTTGACCTACCTTTGAAACTTGACTCCACCATATTTATTTTATTTCCAAAATCTATAATAACGTCGCTAGGTACTAAGGAGTGCTTTAGATACTACAGAGTTGTTTGCGGCAATAGATACGCTACTACCATTGGCATATAACCTATTCCAGCGATATGTATTCTGATCTCAATGTACCATTTAGCTGCTATTCATTGCTGGGTCTATTGCTGCGTGGGCTTTATGACCTTAATAAGAGATACTAATTTTATGACCTTACTATGGATGATCCCCATGTTAATTAATACCAATTCAACATTTCCGCTTACTGATGTGCAAGAAAGAATGTTCCCCTCAGTGAGTAATGCGGCTGTTCTATCTTCGATTTCCGCAGAATTTTCGCCATTAACGCTAAAGAGGAGTTCCTCTAACCTAAAAAAAAACCATGCTCACGTCACATGTGCTCTTCTACTCAAGTATCTTTTCGTTTGCATAGTGCATGCTAGTCCTTTTGACCCGTGAAAGGGTGTGCTTCCTTTTGCTTTGATTTTTTCTTTTTTTTTTTTTTTTTAAGATGCGCTCCTTGGTAGCGGTTATTTTTTTGGATTATTCAGAACTCTGTGGTTGTCTGGTATTACATTTGTATCTCTCTACGTCACATTCATAACGCTGCATGCTCATGAAGTTAATTAGTTTCAAGTTAGAGATCCAGATCGATAGTGGAAATTATTTTATTATTATCATGTGCAATGCACAATTCTGATGAGACTAGCTTATTGTGCGATAGGCATGTGGAGGGCAAGGAAGGTGACATTACGGATGATAAAAGACTTCTAGATTCATTGAATTGCTTCTTAATCACTGGCTCATTGTCAGTTTCAGAATCTCAGTTAGGTATCGTGCACAGTATTTATTTGTGAGTATCTGCGAGGGGGAAGGGAGGGGTCAATGGAAAATGGGGTGGTGTATTGTGGGGTCTGTTTTGAATAGAACAGGTTCGATAATCACAATACAAATTTACGAAACTTGCTAATATCAAAAGCACTACTTTACACAACAACATCATACATTTACCGGATGGACATGTACATTGCCCAATATATATCTGAACTCGACAGTCAAACTCTCCATAAATGATCCCTTAATAAGCGCTTGCGCAAGGTATATCGATGAAACAATTGCGGGCATGACCTACCGTAGCCTACTTCATTCTATTTTCAAAAAAATTCAGGAATGGAATAATGAACAGAAATTAATTTCAGGTGAAGGTATTTGTTCGACTCTAGACTTTATGCTCTACAATTTTATCACTGCCATTTAATACAGCAACTGATCCATGCGAGTTCGTGTATCAATAGTTATTACGCCAGCCCATTTTTTCTCAGAGAATTCTATGACTTCCCTGTCCGACCCAGAGAGAGCTCTTCCGTCCCCCACGAGGGTTCTCTAAGACCAACTCACCTTCCCACATTTCCTTACTTACCTCAAACACATCCGCATCCCCTACACCATCCACAAACTCGATCCCCCTCACCCCCTGGTGTCTCCTCTCCTCTCCATCTCCCATACGTTGCCGCGCATATACCACTTCGTCCCACGCGTCCTGCAGCTCCACCCCCCTCCTATCCCAAAGAAACTCTCACTGTTTCCCCATTTCAGATGATGAGCTTCATCCCTGTACCCATCCTTCCTTACAAATCTGACTCCATCTCTCCTCTCTCCTCCTCCATTAGCGTCCGCAGCTCGTGGTCTGGCGGTCGCGTTCTCGCTTCCTGAGCACAGGGTCCTGGGTTCGATTCCCAGCGGGGTCAGGGATTTTCACCTGCCTCGTGATGACTAGGTGTTTGGGTTGTCATCATTTCATCATCATTCATAAAAGTGGCGAGATTGGACTGGGCGAAGATTGGGAATTTGTACAGGCGCTGATAACTGCGCAGTTGAGCGCCCCACAAACCAAACATCATCATCATCATTATCCTCCATAGGTTCCCTGCCTTCCCTCCCCCCCTTCCCTTCTCTACAGCTACCTCCTACACACACACACACACACGCACACACACACACACACTCCTTGTCTTGCTCCTCCCCCCTCCTTTCCATGTCTTTGCACTCCTTACTAGATTGCTCCCTCTCCGGCCCTCCTGTCTCCTCTCCCTTGGTGTGCTCCCAGATCCCCCTCCCCTGCTGCCCCATCCCACCACCTCCTCCTCCAACACCTCCCCCATCATCCCCCTCCTCTTTTCCCTCCTTCCCGTTATAACTTTTGAAGTGCTTTGTGATTACCGTTTGTGCTATACTGCAATGTTTTCGTTCTGTGTGGGTTTCAATGCTGTGACCTACGTTTCATCGCGTTATAAATGCCGCAAGTGTTTCTTCAACGATTTATGTTCTCTGTGATTTTTAACTTGTGACGATGTCTCCTACCTACATCTCCTTTGTTTTGTTTATTTCATTCATATCTTATCCCCCTGTCATTTCTAAAATCTCACTATTTTACATTTGTATGTCTCGCTAGGCTGAAGAGCGGCGTCAGTGTGCCCCTGCCAGCCCACGCTTTCCCAAATGGGGCAGGGGGATGAAATTACAGTAAATGAAAAAACAAGAGAGAGAGAGGGGGCCTGGCGGGGGAAACTACTCCGCTGCCGCTGCCGACTGCAGTGACTATGGAAAGTCTTCCTCGTGACTGCTGGCTGGTCACAAGACCTTTACTCGCCTTGGTCTGTGATTATGTGTGCGACCGCGCGGCGGACTTTGATCTACGTTGCTGTTGATTTACAAGCGGCGCTGGTTATATGCTAATGGCTCTCAGAAACGAAGGAGCCTGAAGTTACGAATGTTGGTCGACTTCTGTAAACAAAGTGGACTGGTTGTCGCCGAGAAAAAATCGCCCGGTCAGCCATGTGCGAACCTTAGACTCCCTATGTTGTCGAAGGTGGTTGACGAGGTCGATTTGTAATGTTCGACATATCACATTTGTAGTTGCTGTCACCGGAACAGTAGTTGATTCACCTTCCGCCTTCAATATCGAGTGGATAAGATGCAAAAAAAAAAAAAAAAAAAAAAAAAAAAAAAAAAAAAAAAAAAAAAAACCGCAACTTGGCTGTCTTAATAGGACTAGCTTCCACTGGGTCGAGTGCTTATGTGTACTAACTGAATATACAGGGTGGTCCATTGATCGTGACCGGGCCAAATTCTCACGAAATAAACGTCAAACGAAAAAACTGCAAAGAACGAAACTTGTCTAGCTTGAAGGGGGAAAGCAGATGGCGCTATGGTTGGCCCACTAGATGGCGCTGCCATGGGTCAAACGGATATAAACTGCATTTTTTAAAAATAGGAGCCCCCATTTCTTATTACATATTCGTGTAGTACGTAAAGAAATATGAATGTTTTAGTTGGACAACTTTTTTCGCCTTGTGATAGATGGCGCTGTAATAATCACAAACATATGGCTCACAATTTTAGACGAACAGTTGGTAACAGGTAGGTTTTTAAATTAAAATACAGAACGTAGGTACGTTTCAACATTTTATTTCGGTTGTTCCCATGTGATACATGTACCTTTGTGAACTTATCATTTCTGAGAACGCATGCTGTTACAGCGTGATTACCTGTAAATACCACATTAATGCAATAAATGCTCAAAATGATGTTCGTCAACCTCAATGCGTTTGGCAATACGTGTAACGACATTTCTCTCAACAACGGGTAGTTCGCCTTCCGTAATGTTCGCACATGCATTGACAATGCGCTGACGCATGTTGTCAGGCGTTTTCGGTGGCTCACGATAGCAAATATCCTTCAACTTCCCCCACAGAAAGAAATCCGGGGACGTCAGATCTGGTGAACGTGTGGGCCATGGTATGGTGCTTCGACGACCAATCCACCTGTCATGAAATATGCTATTCAATACCGCTTCAACCGCACTGGAGCTATGTGCCGGACATCCATCATGTTGGAAGTACATCGCCATTCTCTCATGCACTGAAACATCTTGTAGTAACATCGGTAGAACATTACCTAGGAAATCAGCATATATTGCGCCATTTAGATTGCCATCGATAAAATGGGGGCCAATTATCCTTCCTCCCATAATGCCGCACCACACATTAACCCGACAAGGTCACTGATGTCCCACTTGTCACAGCCATCGTGGATTTTCCGTTGCCCAATAGTGCATATAATGCCGGTTCACGTTACCGCTGTTGGTGAATGGCGCTTCGTCGCTAAATATAAGGCGTGCAAAAAATCTGTCATCGTCCCGTAATTTCTCTTGTGCTCAGTGGCAGAGCTATACACTACATTAAAAGTCGTCGCCATGCAATTCCTGGTGCACAGAAATATGGTACAGGTGCAATAGATGTTGATGTAGCATCATTCTCAACACCAACGTTTTTGAGATTCCCGATTCTCGCGCAATTTGTCTGCTACTGATGCGCGGATTAGCCGCGACAGCAGCTAAAACACCTACTTGGGCATCGTTGACGTTTCACATGTGGCTGAACACTTCCTGTTTCCTTAAATAATGTAACTATCCGGCGAACGGTCCGGACACTTGGATGATGTCGTCCAGGATACCGAGCAGTATACATAGCACACGCCCGTTGGGCATTTTGATCACAATAGCCGTACATCAACACGATATCGAAGTTTTCCGCAATTGGTAAACGGTCCACTTTAATACGGGTAATGTATCACGAAGCAAATACCGTCCGCACTGGCGGAATGTTACGTAATACCACGTACTTATACGTTTGTGACTATTACAGCGCCATATATCACAAAGCGAAAAAAGTGGTCCAATTAAAACATTCATATTTCCTTACGTACTACCCGAATATGTAATAAAAATGGGGGTACCTATTTTAAAAAGAAACGAGATGGTATCCGTTTGACCTATGGCAGCGCCATCTAGCGGGCCAACCATAGCGCCATCTGGTTTCCCCCTTCAAACTAGACGAGTTTCGTTCTTTGTACTTTTTTCGTTTGATGCTTATTTCGTGAGATATTTGGCCCGGTCACTATCAACGGACCACCCTTATGTGTTTCCCTAGATTTACCATCTCAATTGTATTGAATGTAGTAGCCAATATTTTAAGGCTGTATTTAATTGTGTGTTTTGTCTGTCGCAATACTAGTCAGTGTTGTCTGGCCTGTAATACGGTTGTTTTGAGGGCTTTGCTGGTAGGTCATTCAGCCGCAGTTAACCTGATGTTACTAGAGCGGATAATCTCGTGAAAGGCTATAGCCTGGAAGTCAAACAGCTCACTGTAAATTATGAATTGCCTACAACAAGCGGAAATAATCTGTGATGACTGTATTTTGAACGTCTTTGTAGTTGAAATAAAATTAATTTTACTATTTGCCCTTTTTTACGTACGGTATTTAGCATTCAGTTCGCTGAAACTTGACATTTTACCATCTTTGGTGTGTGTGTTTTATTCCTTATGCTCATAACATAATTTCATAACGCTGTAACTCGGATTCTGCGCAGTTCACGTAATCTCGCATGCTAGCGTGATTGCCTTGCTTGTATATTTCTTTTAAAATACTAGTTCTTGCACAATAACAGTGCATTCCACTTAATTATGAACCTTCAGATGAGCATTTCTTGTGTTTTCTTTTGATCTTCTTGCATTTTTGTTTCAAATGGTTCTGAGCACTATGGGACTTAACATGTGAGGTCATCAGTCCCCTAGAACTTAGAACTACTTAAACCTAACTAACCTAAGGACATCACACACATCCATGCTCGAGGCAGGATTCGAACCTGCGACCGAAGCGGTCACGCGGTTCAAGACTGAAGCGCCTAGAACCGTTCGGCCACTGCGGCCGGCTTGCATTTTTGTTAATTTGTTTGGTTATTAAGGATGAGCTTTGACTAAAAATTTGCTAATTGTGTTACTCTCTAAATACACTCCTGGAAATGGAAAAAAGAACACATTGACACCGGTGTGTCAGACCCACCATACTTGCTCCGGACACTGCGATAGGGCTGTACAAGCAATGATCACACGCACGGCACAGCGGACACACCAGGAACCGCGGTGTTGGCCGTCGAATGGCGCTAGCTGCGCAGCATTTGTGCACCGCCGCCGTCAGTGTCAGCCAGTTTGCCGTGGCATACGGAGCTCCATCGCAGTCTTTAACACTGGTAGCATGCCGCGACAGCGTGGACGTGAACCGTATGTGCAGTTGACGGACTTTGAGCGAGGGTGTATAGTGGGCATGCGAGAGGCCGGGTGGACGTACCGCCGAATTGCTCAACACGTGGGGCGTGAGGTCTCCACAGTACATCGATGTTGTCGCCAGTGGTCGGCGGAAGGTGCACGTGCCCGTCGACCTGGGACCGGACCGCAGCGACGCACGGATGCACGCCAAGACCGTAGGATCCTACGCAGTGCCGTAGGGGACCGCACCGCCACTTCCCAGCAAATTAGGGACACTGTTGCTCCTGGGGTATCGGCGAGGACCATTCGCAACCGTCTTCATGAAGCTGGGCTACGGTCCCGCACACCGTTAGGCCGTCTTCCGCTCACGCCCCAACATCGTACAGCCCGCCTCCAGTGGTGTCGCGACAGGCGTGAATGGAGGGACGAATGGAGACGTGTCGTCTTCAGCGATGAGAGACGCTTCTGCCTTGGTGCCAATGATGGTCGTATGCGTGTTTGGCGCCGTGCAGGTGAGCGCCACAATCAGGACTGCATACGACCGAGGCACACAGGGCCAACACCCGGCATCATGGTGTGGGGAGCCATCTCCTACACTGGCCGTACACCACTGGTGATCGTCGAGGGGACACTGAATAGTGCACGGTACATCCAAACCGTCATCGAACCCATCGTTCTACCATTCCTAGATCGGTAATGGAACTTGCTGTTCCAACAGGACAATGCACGTCCGATTGTATCCCGTGCCACCCAACGTGCTCTAGAAGGTGTAAGTCAACTACCCTGGCCAGCAAGATCTCCGGATCTGTCCCCCATTGAGCATGTTTGGGACTGGATGAAGCGTCGTCTCACGCGGTCTGCACGTCCAGCACGAACGCTGGTCCAACTGAGGCGCCAGGTGGAAATGGCATGGCAAACCGTTCCACAGGACTACATCCAGCATCTCTACGATCGTCTCCATGGGAGAATAGCAGCCTGCATTGCTGCGAAAGGTGGATATACACTGTACTAGTGCCGACATTGTGCATGCTCTGTTGCCTGTGTCTATGTGCCTGTGGTTCTGTCAGTGTGATCATGTGATGTATCTGACCCCAGGAATGTGTCAATAAAGTTTCCCCTTCCTGGGACAATGAATTCACGGTGTTCTTATTTCAATTTCCAGGAGTGTACAATAAGTCGCCTTCTGCGCAACCTTGCCAAATAGTGATTGTACATAAATTACACCACCTTCTGGTTCCTAGTCGTTTTCTGCGAATTCTGTTTCTGCATTTCCTGTTATCATTTAGGAATTTCCTTCAGTATTTCTAAAAAGGTCATCAGTTTATCGCTTGATTAAAATTTTTTGGAATTGTGTGTTAAACAATTATACATAAAATCTTGTGCGATAGTCCTTGCAGATAAATTTACCCCTGGCAGTTTCCAATCCGTCCCCCCCCCCCCCCTCTTATCACCAACTAATTTTGAAGTAGGTGGAGAAGTTAATCGTCAGATGTTACCTAACCAGACAAGAAGGGGCGCACCTAAAGATGTTCGTAAACCACGACGGACAAATCAACACACGTAGTATCAAAAGATGAAATCCCGTTATCGACCAGTACGTAAAGAATACTTTAACATCATAGAGTAAAAGTACACATCCTGTGGGTCTGCTATCGAAACAAAGGCTATCATTTCAAGTCTAAACAAACACACCAAGTTAAGCGAAAGTATGCAAGTAACAGAAATCGCGAAACGCTTGCCTAAACTGTACATCTGAAATGAATGAAATTAACCACCATCTAAAGTTAAACTTTAGAAACACCAACACCTTTGTCCACCTAGCAGTGGATGACTAGCATAAGCGTCCAACGGTTAGGGGGCCCAGCGGTAGAAGCAGAATGCCGAAAAACACCGTTGCTCGGACCGTACATCCTGCAACCAGTGTTGTGGGGTGTTACCCTTAGCAGTGACCGAATTCCAACCGCGCTTCTGTGATGTACAAGCCTTCCTCTCGCCCTGTCACCAACCGAAGAACTCTCTAGTTTCTACGTTTTCCATCCAAAAATAATTATGTTAGTAACACAAATCCTCATCTCCATGACCTCTGGCCTTGCTGGAGGTGTTTTCAAGATTCACAGACAGATTTACAAGAAAGAGTGAGAATAAAGAATTCTATGCAGAGGTCAATAAATAAAACAAAACCGCTTTTCCATTTTACAGAGGTCTGTGTAGCTGTGGTGGAGTAAAATGATAAAGGGGCTAAGGACTGCCAATATGCCAAGTTGTCGGAAGGGCGAAAAATTCGTGAAACTGATCCAACTGACACGTTTCGCCCCCATAACGGTGATAGAGAAGTCAGCATCCGATTTTGTCGCAGAATCGTCTGGTTTAGACCTGCCACGCAGCTCCGTACTGTGAGAAGCCCATCGATTTTGTGTACGGTCTTGCAAATACGGAACCATGCTTGCTACCCCTGTGCTTTCATCAGCCCAGTCAACCGTCTCAAGGAAAAGAGAATGGTGTCAGACCCAGGTGGAAAGTGCCATTCGTACCCACAATAGCCACGATTAGCAGCTAATTGCACTCAGTGCGTTCATTAATCAGCGGTGGACCGTTCCCAACATATCGGACGAGACCTTCTGGCAAACATACCGAGTAGACGCTGGCCGTTCTGCTACTTGCCTAAGGGGGTCCCACTGACGAATGTATTCACCCTCTGTTCTTGTCCGACAGGCAAGGTATCCTGTGCTGTCTCTGGCGTGTTATCAACACAGGGCACCGTCTGTTCTAATGAATAATGGGGTCATCCGTGAGACCACTTCACAGTTTCGCCTTCCGTTCAGAGACACGCGAACCCATCCACTGTTCGCCACTCAGTCGAAGACCAAAGGGCCAGATGAGGCGCATCTGAACTCACGGCGACACCGAGGTTTCAAAGGAATTCCAGCGGTGCCAAAAGTATCACAGCTTCCCTCACAGCTGTCATTATGTTGCAGCTTAGGGCAGCAGGCCAGTTCCTGTTAACCGTGGTCAAAGCAGCATCTAGCTGTTTCCAGATAACGACCAATTTTCCTTACACTCGCACAAAACAATCACAGTTCCTGCGCATTTTCTACTGCATGGAACTATACACAAGCACGAAAATTGTGTGCTAATAAGTGCAGAGACTAATCGTGTAATAACCAGCAAACCGCAACAAAAGAGAAAATTACACTACTGTAGCGTTGCAGACTGACTAAATCTACTCTATTTAATTTTTTCAAATGGTTCAAATGGCTCTAAGCACTATGGGACTTAAAATTGAAGTCATCAGTCCCCTAGAACTTAGAACTACTTAAACCTAACTAACCTAAGGACATCACACACATCCATGCCCGAGGCACGAATCAAAACAGCGACCGTAGCGATCGCGCGGTTCCAGACTGTAACGCCTAGAGCCGCTCGGCCACTGCGGCCGGCATTTAATTTGTGATGCGCACTAAATGTTGTTGTTGTGTTCTTCAATCCGAAGACTAGTTTGATGCAGCTCTCCATGCTACCCTGTCCAGTACGAGCCTCTTTATCTCCGTATAACTACTGCAACCTATATCATTCTGAATCTGGTTACTGTATTACCCCATACACTCAGTTACTGTATTATTCCCTAAAGTTCCCTCCAATACTAAAATTGGTCATCTCTCGATCTCTCAGAATGTGTCCTATGTACCGATCCCTTCTTTTGGTCAAAATGGCTCTAAGCACTATGGGACTTAAAATCTGAAGTCATCAGTCCCCTAGAACTTATAACTACTTAAACCTAACTAACCTAACGACATCACACGCATCCATTCCCGAGGCAGGATTCAAACCTGCGACCGTAGCGGTCGCGCGGTTCCAGACTGTAGCTCCTACAACCGCTCGGCCACTCCGGCCGGCCCTTCTTTTGGTCAAGTTGTGCCATTAATTTCTTGACTCCTCAATTCTGTTCAGTACCTGCTCATTAGCTACGTGATCTACCTATTCAATCTTCAGCATTCTTCTGTAGCACCACATTTCGAAAGATTCAATTCTCTTTTTGTCCAAACTGTTTATCGACCATGTTTGAGTCCCATAAACGGCTACATTTCAGACAAATACCTTCAGAAAATACTTCCTAACACTTAAAACTGTGCTCGATGTTAAAAAATTTCTTTCCTTCAGAAATGCAATTCTTGCCATTGCCAGTCTGCATTTTACATCCTCTCTACTTCGGTCATCGTCAGTTATTTTACTGCCCAAATAGCAAAAGTCATCTACTATTTTAAGTGTCTCATTTCCTAATCTAATTCCTTGAGTATTACCTGATTTAATTCGACCACATTCCATTTTTATTCCTTTGCTTTTGTTGGTATTAATTTTTTATCCTCATTTCAAGCGACTGTCCCTTCCATTTAGCTGCTCCTCCAATTCCTTTGCTGTATCTGAACGATCAGAATGTCATCGAAAAATCTCAAAGTTTTTATTTCATCTCCCTGAGTTTTAATTCCTACTCCATACTTTTCTTTGGTTTCGTTTACCGCTTGCTCAGTATGCAGATTGAATAACATCGGGGATAGGCTACAACCCTGCTCACTCCCTTTTCAACCACTGCCTCCTTTTCATCCCGTTCGACTCTTATAACTGCCATCTGGTTTCAGTACAAATTGTAAATAGCCTTTCGCTCCCTGTATTTTACCTCTGCCACCTTCAGAATTTGAAAGAGAGTATTCCAGTCAACATTGTCAAAAGCTTTCTCGAAGTCTACAGATACTATAAAGTAGGTTTGGCTCTCCTTAACCTATCTTCTAACATAATTCGGAGGGTCAGTACTGCCTCGCGTGTTCCTTCATTTCTCCGAAATCGAAACTAATCTTACCCGAGGTTGGCTTCTACCAGTTTTACTATTCCCCTGTGAAGGATTCGTGTTAGTATTTTGAAATCATGACTTCTTAAACTGATAGTTCGGTAAGTTTCACACCTGTCAGCAACTCCTGATTAGAATTCGAGATATTACATTATTCTTGAAGTTTGAGGGCATTTCGTCTGTCTCATGCTGCCTCATGCATCTTTTACACCAGATGGAAGACTTTTGTAGTCGTTTGCTCTCCCGAGGCTATCAGTAGTACTGACGGAATATCGGCTACTCCCGGGGCCTTGTTTCGACTTAGAGCTTTTATCATATCTCCCATCTTACCTTTATCTACATTCTCTTCCCTTTATATAATATTGTCTTCAAGTTCATCTTCCTTATATAGACCCTCTACATATTCCTTCCACCTTTCAGCGTCCCCTTCTTTGCTTAGGACTGGTTTTCCATCTGAGTTCTTGATGTTCATACAGCTGCTTGTCTTTTCTCCAATGGCATCTTTAATTTTCCTGTAGGCAGTATCTACCTTTCCCCTAGCGAAATAGCTTCTAAATCGTTACGTTTGTCCTCTTAATACGAACAAGACGATTAGAAACTAGAACTAAAATCAACACTATAAAATTTGTTCATGTGGCACAAATGACTGCAAAATATGGAAACTTTTAGGACAATATGAACAACACTATTGTTGTTGTTGTGGTCTTCAGTCCTGAGACTGGTTTGATGCAACTCTCCATGCTACTCTATCCTGTGCAAGCTTCTTCATCTCCCAGTACGTATTGCAACCTACATCCTTCTGAATCTGCTTAGTGTATTCATCTCTTGGTCTCCCTCTACCATTTTTACCCTCCACTCTGCCCTCCAATACTAAATTGGTGATCCCTTGATGCCTCAGAACATGTCCTAGCAACCGATCTCTTCTTCTAGTCAAGTTGTGCCACAAACTCCTCTTCTCCCCAATTCTATTCAATACCTCCTCATTAGTCATGTGATCTACCCATCTAATCTTCAGCATTCTTCTGTACCACCACATTTCGAAAGCTTCTATTCTCTTGTTATCCAAGCTATTTATCGTCCATGTTTCACTTCCACACCTGGCTACACTCCATACAAATACTTTCAGAAACGACTTCCTGACACTTAAATCTATACTTGATGTTAATAAATTTCTCTTCTTCAGAAACGCTTTCCTTGCCATTTCCAGTCTACATTTTATATCCTCTCCACTTCGACCATCATGAGTTATTTTGCTCCCCAAATAGCAAAACTCCTTTACTACTTTAAGTGTCTCATTTCCTAATCTAATTCCCTCAGCATCACCCTACTTAATTCGACTACATTCCATGATCCTCGAGTTGCTTTTGTTGATGTTCATCTTATATCCTCCTCTCAAGACACTGTCCATTCCGTTCAACTGCTCTTCCAAGTCACAACACTATTAAAGTAGGTAAATAAGGAGGTGCTGTTCATTTCTCGGAGGCACGAAAGCGAATTGCTAAACTAAACAATGAATACGAACTAAGTAATAATGCTGCTGCTGATGCGGGTTCCTCTGCTCCATGATTGGAGCACTGTCACAAAGGAGTCTGAGGCCTGCCATTCTACTTTGCGAGCACTCTTATTTCCTCTATTAAGATCTACATAAAATTTTCGCCAACTGTCTTTTCAAAATACTAATGTTAAATTACCTACGTTAAATACATTAGTATGAAAATTATCAAAATTTTAGAAACAAATTCCACCCACAAAACTTTATTATTCAGATCATTCAGTTTCATGTCCTGGTTGCAATGAGCTAATTAGTTCTGTCAGAAATTGTGGCATTCAGAAGTTATTACAATTAAAAGGTTTCGTACATCTACCCTTAGGGAAAATCTTACTAACAGGTAAATTCGGAAGGAAAGACCTCTTCCAAATAAAATAACTATTTTTCTTCTTTTCAGTAAAGTATTTACTTTAAGCCAAATTTAATTAGTTGAAAAGATATTGTTAATTAAATATTTCACCTATTCCAAACTTTCAGTGCCAATTATAGTCAAACCACCGTAAATTTCAGGGATCTTTTGATATATTTTGATCACCTGATTCTTCTGAATCTATTGACAACTATTTTAATGAGCAACGGTCCTTAACAAAAAATTAATAAATTGTCAATAACTGACTTTTAAAATACAAGATGGATTCCATTGTCATAAACCCAGGATTACCTCTGCGTGGGCATAAACTAGCACTGCATGCTTTAACAAGTGCTGCTCATGAGAAATAATCCACAGATAAATACACTAACAAAATCAACAGCAAATAAAAGAAGAAACTTTTTGTCCTATAGAATTTTTATACTATTATATACTAATAAAGTTCAGAAATGTGGTGGGGCGAGTCTTTATACGGCCAAAGCTCACGCCGTTTTCTGGCATCCTGTTCATTCTGTTCTTAGCCTTCGTGTGGAATAGCTTCAGGCTACCTAGTCTGTATTTTAGCCCAGTAATGGAACTGTTTGTGTTGCCTCTCCGAGAGGTAATAGACTTTAAAATGTTTGTTTTGGGTCATTCAGATAATATTTATGACTATAGTAATAGTTCTGTGGCTTTTTCTTTCTAATTGCGTGTGAAGTAACGCATGATCACTTCACCTATGCTGTGTACAATCTTGCCTTTTGAAGAAATAAGAACTACGTATATCTGTACTATTTGTGTGTAAACGTTGCTAGAGGCTGGTCGTCACTGAAAGGGTCTGATGGAAACAATTAAAGATTACTTAGAAAACACTATTCCGAAGAAAAGTAATGCAGAAGTCAAAAGAACAATAGCCTTTGCTAAATGCACCTCATGATGAAAAGAAGCTTGTTACCGAGCAACCATATGGACAATAGGCAAGAGATACAAAAACTTTCGAAGTCCTATGAATAAAATTAACCAAAATGATTCAGAGACAAAGTAAATCCAATGCAGAAAAACCAATAGCTCAAAGAAGATAACACCTTAAGAAAATGAAGTGAAGGATAACAAGAATGGCGGGTCAGACTTACGACCATCTTCGAAGGAGAAACATTACAGAAAAGACCAAGTCGCAGACAAAGGAGAAGTTACTTTGAAAGTCTCAAGAGAACGATAGGACTTCGGAACTATTAGAGAACGAAATGTCGCGTGGAAGACAGAAGACACTGGATTCAACGTTATTTATCATGTTCCGTGAGGCCAGTGCTACTTGGTCATGGAATGAAAGAGCACACAGCTTACGGAATGATGATAGCAAAATTCTACCAGTTCCACGTTACAAACTGTATTCGTAGCGTTTTGTTGCAGTTAAGCGCTGATCTGATCTCTTAAAACCCAAGGCTGATGTTAGTGACATGGTGTGGCCTTTGTAACCTGGCGTGATTTATTATATGGTTTAATACACTATGTGATCAAAAGTATCCGGACACCTGGCTGAAAATGACTTACAAGTTAGTTCGTAGCACCCTCCATCAGTAATGCTGGAATTCAACATTTGTCCGCCCCCGGTAGGTGAGTGGTCAGCGTGACAGACTGTCAATCCAAAGGGCCCGGGTTCGATTCCCGGCTGGGTCGGAGATTTTCTCCGCTCACAGACTGGGTGTTGTGTTGTCCTACTCATCATCATTTCATCCCCATCGACGCGCAGGTCGCCGAAGTGGCGTCAAATCGAAAGACCTGCACCAGGCGAACGGTCTACCCGACGGGAGGCACTAGCCACACAATTCATTTCATTTCAATATGGTGTTGGCCCACTCTTCGCTTTGATGACCGCTTCCACTCTCGCAGGCATACGTTCAGTCAGTTGCTGGAAGGTTTCTTGGGAAATGGGAGCCCATTCTTCAAGGAGTGCTGCACTGAGGATAGGTATCGATCTCAGCTGGTGAGGCCTGGCATGAAGTCGGAGTTCCAAAATGGTTCAAATGGCTCTGAGCACTATGGGACTTAACTGCTGTGGTCATCAGTCCCCTAGAACTTAGAACTACTTAAACCTAACTAACCTAAGGACATCACACACATCCATGCCCGAGGCAGGATTCGAACCTGCGACCATAGCGGTCACGCGGTTCCAGACTGTAGCGCCTAGAACCGCTCGGTCACACCAGATGGCGGAGTTCCAAAACATTCCAAAGGTATTCCATAGGATTCAAGTCAGGACTCTGTGCAGGCCAGTCCATTAAAGGGATGTTACTGTCGTGTAACCACTCTCCGCCACAGACCGTGCATTATGAACAGGTGCTCCATCGCTTTGAAAGATGAAGTTGCCATCCCCGAATTGCTCTTCAACACTGGGAAGCAAGAAGGTGCTTAAAACATCAGTGTAGGCCTGTGCTGTGATTGTGCCACGCAAAACAACAAGGGATGCAAGACCCCTCCATGAAAAACACCACCACACGATAACACCACCCACCCGTCTCACTATGATACTGCACGGGCGCTGAAGACCTTGCTGTCGTGCGCCCCCAAAACCCCTCTACTACCCTACTACTACTAACACCACCGCCTCCGAATTTTACTGTTGGCACTTCACACACTGGCAGACGACGTTCACCTGGCATTCGCCATAACCACACCCTACCATCGTATCGCCTCATTGTGTACCGTGATTCGTCACTCCACGCAACGTTTTTCCACTGTTCAATCGTCCAATGTTCACGCTCCTTACACCAAGCGAGGCATCGTTTGGCATTTACCGGCGTGATGTGAGGCTTATGAGCAGCCGCTCGACCATGAAATCCAAGTTTTCTCACCTCCCACCTAACTGTCATAGCTCTTGCATTGGATCCTGATACAGTTTGAAATTCTTGTGTGATGATCTGGATAGATGTCTGCCTATTACACAATATGACCCTCTTCAACTGGCGGCGTTAGATGGAAATGCCGTGTGGCTAGGGCCTCCATTCGGGTAGACCGTTTGCCTGGTGCAAGTCTTTCGAGTTGACGCCACTTCGGCGACTTGCGTGTCGATGGGGATGAAATGATGATGATAAGGAGAACATAACACCCTGTCCCTGAGTGGAGAAAATCTCCGACCAAGCCGGGAATCGAGCCCGGACCGTTAGGTATGACATTCCGTCGTGCTGACCACTCAGCTACCAGGATCGGACAACTGTCGGCGGTCTCTGTCAGTTAACAGACGAGGTCGGCCTGTGTCCTTTTGTGCTGTACGTGTCCCTTCATGTTTCCACTTCACTATCACATCGGAAACAGTGGACCTAGGGATGATTAGGAGTGTGGAAATCTCGCGTACGGACGTATGACACAAGTGACACCCAATCACCTGACCACGTTCGAAGTCCATGAGTTCCGCGGAGAATTGAAATGACTACTGAGGTCCCTGATATTGAGTACCTGGCAGTAGGTGGCAGCACAATGCACCTAATATGAAAAAACGTATGTTTTTTGGGGTGTACTTTTGATCACATAATGTATGTGCACATCTCAGTGAGACAAGTGAAATACAACTGGAGAGCAACTAAATAGTAACTGATTTTTCATTACCGGCATACCAGTCGCAAATAACAATGTAAACAGAAATAGAATAAATAGAATCTTCCGTGTGCAGAATGTAACAATATCATGTCTCACACTTAGCAGTACTGCGGATAATGCGACAGCATTCAATGAATTGTGTGTGTGTGTGTGTGTGTGTGTGTGTGTGTGTGTGTGCGTCCGCGTCCGCTTCCGCGTGCGTGCGTGGGCGCTTATGCGTTTATGTGTTTGCTTCTGTGTGGGTGCGTAGTTACGCAGTCTTCTTTCAGTCGACGCAGGACGATGACGCCAAAGGCACGATCACAACAGCGGTTGGCAGGAAATCGCTGCCGGTCTGTACGTGCCAAGAATGCAAACAGGATTAGTTCCCTAGTAGGGAAGACACAGTAGTTGCGGCATTGGACTCGCTATCTGCGACCGAACGGGATGATGCAGTGATCGGCACACTGGACTCGCACATGGGAGGACGGCGGTTCAGATCCCCGTCCGCCCATACAGATAGTTCTTTTGGAAGGGCACAGCCAGCTTCCTTCCTTAATCCGAGCTTGTGTTCCTTCTCTAATGACCGGGCTGCCGAAGGGATTTTATAGTCTATAATCTTCCTTCTTCCTTTGCCATCCGGTAGAGCAGAGTTTTTAACTCTCGCCCACCCTTCCAGATTTATAAATTTCGTGGTTCCCCTAAATCTCGGAACAGTTTCTTTGAAAAGAGTTCGATACCTCTGTCCGTCTGACTTGTCAAACATGGTACCTTGTCAACAGTAAGTAAAGGCTTCGTCTTTCCAAGGGCACTCAGCAGTGGAGTCTGTGCTGATATGAAACTTCCTGGCAGATTAAACCAGTGTGCCGGACCGAGTCTCAGACTCGGAACCTGTGCCATTCACGCGCAAGAGCTCTACCAACTGGACTACCCAAATTAAGATGTTAGACAAGTTTTCTGATTTTTGCCGGTATATTGTCGGATATTTTGTTTACCACTTCTCATTTCCTTATGCCTTGGAATCCAACAATCTCAGTCCATCTTACGCACATTCACCTGGATGTCTCGCATCTCTCCATATGATTTCCATTATGTTCGTAATTACGTCTTCCACTCCAGTCTGCTCCTCGATCCATTCGTCCGTTTAGCTGTCTCTTCTACGAAATCTCAACGTGCATATCTGCACCGTTTGATGAGCAGACCTTAGTTTTAGAATGGTTCTCGCATTTAAAGTGCGTCTCTCACAACCGCAAGTAAGCACTGATGACACACATAGACTGTAAACTTTCAGTCTGAGATGCTTCGGAAACTCAGTTTTGGAAACTCCATTACAGAGTCAGTTCTGTCGGCTCTTCTCGCCAACTCTCCCATATTTCAAGGAAGCTGTCCAGAATGCCTTGCTGGACTAGTACTCCGGAAAAGAGGATATCGCGGACAAATGATTTGGCCCAGTGGTCGTCAAACTGCTGACCTGAACCGCATGCGGCCCGAATCAAGTATCTGTGCGACCAGCAGATCTCAGCCATATTTTATGATACACTACTGGCCATTAAAATTGCTACACCAAGAATAAATGTAGATGGCAAATGGGTATTTATTGGACAAATATATTATACTAGAACTGACATGTGATTACATCTTCACGCAATTTGGATGCATAGATCCGTAGCGATAGCGCGGTTCCAGACTGCAGCGCCTAGAACCGCTCGGGCACAGCGACCGGCATTTAATTTGTGATGCTCACTAAATGTTGTTGTTGTGTTCTTCAATCCGAAGACTGGTTTGAAAGCAGCTCTCCATGCTACCCTGTCCTGTGCGAGCCTCTTTATCTCCGAATAACTACTGCAACCTACATCATTCTGAATCTGGTTACCCCATACACTTACTGTATTATCCCCTAAAGTTCCCTTCAATACTAAACTGGTCATCCTTTGATATCTCAGAATGTGTCCTATGTATCGATCCCTTCTTTTGCTCAAAATGGCTCTGAGCACTATGGGACTTAACTTCAGAGGTCATCAGTCCCCTAGAACTTAGAACTACTCAAACCTAACTAACGTAAGGACATCACACACATCCATGCCCGAGGCAGGATTCGAATCTGCGACCGTAGCGGTTGCGCGGTTCCAGACTGTAGCTCCTAGAACCTCTCGGCCACTACGACCGGCCCTTCTTTTGGTCAAGTTGTGCCATTAATTTCTTGTCTCCTCTATTCTGTTCAGTACTTGCTCATTCACGCGCAAGAGCTCTACCAACTGGGCTACCCAAATTAAGATGTTAGACAAGTTTGCCCGCATCTCGTGGTCGTGCGGTAGCGTTCTCACTTCCCACACCCGGGTTCCCGGGTTCGATTCCCGGCGGGGTCAGGGATTTTCTCTGCCTCGTGATGGCTGGGTGTTGTGTGCTGTCCTTAGGTTAGTTAGGTTTAAGTAGTTCTAAGTTCTAGGGGACTGATGACCATAAATGTTAAGTCCCATAGTGCTCAGAGCCATTTGAACCATTTTTGTTAGACAAGTTTTATGATTTTTGCCGGTATATTGTCGGATATTTTGTTTACCACTTCTCATTTCCTTATGCCTTGGAATCCAACAATCTCAGTCCATCTTACGCACATTCACCTGGGTGTCTCGCATCTCTCCATATGATTTCCGCTAAGTTCGTAATTACGTCTCCCACTCCAGTCTGCTCCTCGATCCATTCATCCGTTTAGCTGTCTCTTCTAGGAAATCTCAACGTGCATATCTACACCGTTTGATAAGCAGACCTTCGTTTTAGAATGGTTCTCGCATTTAAAGTGCATCTCTCACAACCGCAAGTAAGCACTGACGACACACATAGACTGTAAACTTTCAGTCTGAGATGCTTCGGAAGCTCAGTTTTGGAAACTCCATCACAGAGTCAGTTCTGTCGGCTCTTCTCGCCAACTCTCCCATATTTCAAGGAAGCTGTCCAGAATGCCTTGCTGGACTAGTACTCCGGAAATGAGGACATCGTGGAAAAATGATTTGGCCCAGTGGTCGTCAAACTGCGGACCTGAACCGCATGCGGCTCGAATCAAGTATCTGTGCGACCAGCAGTTCTCAGCCATATTTTATGATACACTACTGGCCATTAAAATTGCTACACCAAGAAGAAATACGGATGGCAAATGGGTATTTATTGGACAAATATATTATACTAGAACTGACATGTGATTACATCTGCACGCAATTTGGGCGCATAGATTCTGAGACATCAGTACCCAGAACAACCACCTCTGGCCGTTATAACGGCCTTGATACGCCTAGGCATTGAGTCAAACAGAGCTTGGATGGCGTGTACAGGTACAGCTGCCCATACAGCTTCAACACGATACCACAGTTCATCAAGAGTAGTGACTGGCGTATTGTGACGAGCCAGTTGCTCAGCCACAATTGAGGAGGCATTTCAATTGCTGAGACATCTGGAGAATGTGCTGGGCAGGGCAGCAGCCGAACATTTTCTGTATCCAGAAAGGCCCGTACAGGACCTGCAACATACGGTCGTGCATTATCCTGCTGAAATGTAGGGTTTCGCAGGGATCGAATGAAGTGTAGAGCCACGGGTCGTAACACATCTGAAATGTAACGTCCACTGTTCAAAGTGCCGTCAATGCGAACAAGAGGTGACAGAGACGTGTAACCAATGGCACCCCATACCATTACGCCGGGTGATACGCCAGTATGGCGATGACGAATGCACGCTTCCAAAGTGCGTTCACGGCGATGTCGCCAAACACGGATGCGACCATCATGATGCTGTAAACAGAACCTGGATTCATACGAAAAAATGACGTTTTGCCATTTGTGCACCCAGGTTCGTCGTTGAGTACACCATCGGAGGCGCTCCTGTCTGTGATGCAGTGTCAAGAGTAACCGCAGCCATGGTCTCCGAGCTGATAGTCCATGGTGCTGCAAACGTCGTCGAACTGTTCGTGCAGATGGTTGTTGTCTTGCAAACGTCTCTATCTGTTGACTTAGGGATCGAGACGTGGCTGCACGATCCGTTACAGCCATGCGGATAAGATGTCTGTCATCTCGACTGCTAGTGATACGAGGCCGTTGGGATCCAGCACGGTGTTACCCTCCTGAACCCATCGATTCCATATTCTGCTAACAGTCAGTGGATCTCGTCCAACGCGATCAGCAATGTCGCGATACGATAAACCGCAATCTCGATAGTCTACAATCCGAACTTTATCAAAGTCGGAAACGTGATGGTACGCATTTCTCCTCCTTACACGAGGCATCACAACATTTCATCAGGCAACGCCGGTTAGCTGTTGTCTGCGTATGAGAAATCGGTTGGAAACTTTCCTGATGTCAGCACGTTTTAGGTGTCGCCACCGGCGCCAACCTTGTGTGAATGCTCTGAAAAGCGAATCATTTGCATATCACAACATCTTCTTCCTGTCGGTTAAATTTCGCTTCTGTAGCACATCTTCGTGGTGTAGCAATTTTAATGGCCAGTAGTGAAAGATGCACCCACCTATTAACACCCGAATATAAAAAGTCCGACGGTAATCTCTCCTTAAGTGTACACTTTTCGTCAACAAACTGACAAAAATATAGATGGTAATATTTTACGATGTGTTTAATTTTAAATAAAATTCGCAGTACCTCAACGACTGAGGTAAGTAGAACGGCTATTGAGAGTTTAGAGGACGTGAAACGGGGAAAGTTTTTTTACTTGTCTTCCAGTGCTGACAGCTAACGTGATTCCTACCGTTCCGCTGCCGCTCTATAAATTAGGCTTCGTGAATGCGCATTACAGGGAGAGAGCTCTCTTCCAAATGGATACTTACCCGGGTTGCGCAAAAATATGAAAACTCTACAAGAAATGCTTACTTGAATATAAATGCAGGTGCTTGCCAGGGTTGCACTTTTCCACGTGACGATGAATGGCATCTGTGCAATGTCGTCAATACGTTTGAAGCGTCAGCGTTCTGTGTAGCAGTGAGTGTGTTATGTCTAAACTAAATGAGTTAGAACATGGGAAAATTCTTGCCGCTAGTATAGTGCAGCAAGAATAGCCAAACAGTCGAAGTGTTTGGTGTTTCAAGAGGCACCGTGTCGAAGATCCGTACCGCATACAGGGAAAGCGGAAAAACATACCCGCTAAGCCACAACTAAAATGTGTGTGTGTGTGTGTGTGTGTGTGTGTGTGTGTGTGTGTGTGTGTTGAGTGATGGTGACGGACTGTCATTGAAGAGAATTGTGACGAAAAACATGAGGATGACAATGCAGAAGTCACTGCAGAACTGAACGTCGCATTTGCCAAACCTCAGCACCAAAACAACACGAACTGACTTCTCTAAGCCGCGCGGAGTGAGCGAGCGGTATGAGGCGCCATGTTACGGATTGTGCAGCCCCTCCCTCCGGAGGTTCGAGTCCTCCCTCGGGCATGGGTTTGTGTGTGTGTTGTTCTTAGCATAAGTTAATTTAAGTAGTGTTTAAGTCTAGGGACCGATGACCTCAGCAGTTTTGTCCCTTAGGAATTCATACACATTTGAACATTTTTGATTTCCCTAAGCGAGAAACTGCAGGGCGAGCCGGACTTTCAGAACCGCTCGTCAGTGCTGAAAACCTCTTTAATTGGTGACGAAGCCATAAAACCTGGACTATGGATCAGTGGTTGGTTGGTTGGTTGGTTTGGGGAAGGAGACCAGACAGCGTGGTCATCGGTCTCATTGGAATAGGGAAGGATGGGGAAGGAAGTCGGCCGTGCCCTTTCAGAGGAACCATCCCGGCATTTGCCTGGAGTGATTTAGGGAAATCACGGAAAACCTAAATCAGGATGGCCGGACGCGGGATTGAACCGTCGTCCTTCCGAATGCGAGTCCAATGTCATGGATCAGTGGAAGAAAGCTGTTTGGTCGGATAAAACCTTGTTTCGTACTGTTTCCAACTTCTGGTCGAGTTTACGTCCCGAAGGTGAAACGTGGCGGGGGTTCTGTGATGGTGTGTCAGCCATATCGTGGGATTCCATGGGTGCCACGGTTACACTGCAAGAATGCATTGCTGCCAAGGATTTAACCATTAGGTCTGATCAGATCAATTTTTTGTCTAGGAATCCTGCATACTCGGTTTACTAGACAAACAATCAATCAAACTGAAACTTCCTGGCAGATTAAAACTGTGTGCCAGACCGAGACTCGAACTCGGGACCTTTGCCTTTCGCGGGCAAGTGCTCTACCACCTGAGCTACCGAAGCACGACTCACGCCCGGTACTCACAGCTTTACTTCTGCCAGTATCTCGTCTCCTACCTTCCAAACTTTACAGAAGCTCTCCTGCGAACCTTGCAGAACTAGCACTTCTGAAAGAAAGGATATTGCGGAAACATGGCTTAGCCACAGCCTGGGAGATGTTTCCAGAATGAGATTTTCACTCTGCAGCGGAGTGTGCGCTGATGTGAAACTTCCTGGCAGATTAAAACTGTGTGCCCGACCGAGACTCGAACTCGGGACTTTTGCCTTTCGCGGACAAGTGCTCTACCATCTGAGCTACCGAAGCACGACTCACGCCCGGTACTCACAGCTTTACGTCTGCCAGTATCTCGTCTCCTACCTTCCAAACTTTACAGAAGCTCTCTTGCCAACCTTGCAGAGCTAGCACTCCTGAAAGAAAGGATATTGCGGAGACATGGCTTAGCCACGGCCTGGGGGATGTTTCCAGAGTACTGGGCGTGAGTCGTGCTTCGGTAACTCAGATGGTTCACAGTCTGCTTTCGGCCGGTGAGCGGCGAGGACGTCTTGTTTACGTCCCGTCCGCAGAGACGCGGTCCCGTCCGCAGAGTCGCGAGCACGCGTAGTTTGTTTACTTCCTCGCCGAAGCTAATACTCGCGTCCGTTAACACTGAGTCGCCATGGCTCATTCGTACAGAAAAGCTACCATCAAGATCAGCTTCCAGCCCGACTACGCACGACCACGAGCCTTTGAAGTCGAACGATTCATCCGTGACGAAGTTCAAATACCAACACAGCACATCATCGGTATCCACCTATCCATCACAAGTAGCGTCGTTTACGTCAAGATGGTCGATGACGAGTTATGTCACGCAGTTGTGAACAGATGCGCGAACACTCTCAAGTTCAAACGCTCCGATGGTCACATCGGAGAGGTTACTGTTGACCATGCTGGACTAGGATTACGCACACTAAGAGTCTTCGAACTCCCTTTCGAAGTACCACCGGACGTCGTTACCTCAGCTTTCCGCCCTTATGGGAAGGTAATTAGCCACGTGGCCGAAAAATGGAACACCTTCGAGACGTACCAAGTCCTCAACGGCGTCCGACAAGTGAAAATTGAATTAAAGAAACATGTGCCG
The DNA here is from genome assembly GCF_021461395.2 of Schistocerca americana. Classification (NCBI taxonomy): domain Eukaryota; kingdom Metazoa; phylum Arthropoda; class Insecta; order Orthoptera; family Acrididae; genus Schistocerca; species Schistocerca americana. The sequence continues at coordinate 178,046,962 of NC_060120.1, forward strand.
TCCTACTTAGTCATAGGTGGCTGTCGAGCAATAATAATGTACGACGGCCAACCTCGTACTTGTTCTGGTTGCGGCCAGGAGGGTCATGTGCGCTCGGCGTGTATTCAACGTCGGGTTACACAACTTCCATTGCATGACACGACATCACCTCCTACGCTCACGGCCCTCCCCCTCAATTACGCAGAGGTGACACGATCGACCGTCATGACAGACGACAACCCCCCCCCCACCCCCCGGAAGACAGGAAGCCTTAGAATGCGCACCTGTCGCCGGTCCTGGATTGACCAACACCATTACGGTGTCTGCAGGGGTTGAAGAACGCCGCCCATCGACTCCACATGAAGATTCGGACGAGAGAATGGAACTCGACGCTAGGGTTGTACCGACCTCTGCCTTTCTACCTGAGGGGGATGCGATACGGGAACCACAAACTCTTTCCGACACAGAAACCCACGTCCGCAAACAAAGGTCACCGAGAAAACATAAAAAGCGACGTCGCACACCCTCAGACGATTGCCTCCGGCGGACGTCTTCTACAGTTGACGACCGGACGGCCGACGAAACGACGAGGAAAATGGATGACACGAGATCGCCCTCACCTGTCACTTTGTCTGATTTTGACAAAACCCATTCCGCTCTCTCGGACAAACGGATGGCCAGCACAGCGCCCGCCGTTGGTACACAACCGGAAACAACTGCGGATTCACCCTTAGTCACTCAGCCCACAAGTGTTCTACCGCAGCCACCGTTAACTTACGGACCTTGGGCGGATGACATTGAAGACGATTCTACGGCCGCTGTGGTGGATGAGGAGAGGGGTCTCTCCTCCCACACCTCGGCCGCTCCCGAGTAGCAACAGATGACGGCGCGGACGCGGCCAGCAGATCACAGGCCCCACCTTTTACGGCGACACTGACGGCAGCCCCCACCGCAGGAGACAATCTACAGACCTATCGCTTAACGACCATCAACATTAACACCATTCGGACACGCACGAAGTTGTCGCTGCTCCAAGACATGCTCAATGCAGCAGACGTTGACATTGTCTTTCTCCAAGAAGTCTTCGTCGCCGATTTCCCGGGTATGTATGGTTATACGGCTCATGTGTCCCACGCCTCGCCAACTAACAGTGGAGTCGCCATTCTCCTCAGAGAGGGCCTCGAGGCGGACGAAGTCCGATATCTCCCCGACGCTAGCGGAATGGCCGTAACGGTGCAAGGCGTCAGGTTTATCAATGTGTACGCCCCTTCCGGAACGAATCGCCGTCGTGACCGATCGCTCTTCTTCGCAGAAGGAATAGCACCGCTTTTTCAGGGCAGGCACAATGACTTGATATTAGGGGGCGATTTCAATTGCACCCAAGCACCTAAAGATCAGCTGCCACGCCATTCACCATGCCCCGAACTTGGGACACTCATCGGCGATCTCGAGCTGGTAGATACATGGGAACATGTCCGAGGAAATAGACCGGGATACACCCATTTCACGAGTCACTCGTCTAGTCGCATCGATAGGATTTACGTCTCCCGTTCTCTCGCGGCAACGGTGAGTGACGCGGAGGTGTGGCCGGTAGCCTTTTCTGATCACGAGGCCTATATATGTGCCGTCACCCTTCGTCGCCAACGGGTGTGGCGCAGCCGCCATCCCTGGAAATTAAACCTTGCTCATCTTGCTTCTCCGGATTGTCGACGCGCCATCGAAGACACGTGGAGTTTGTGCGTCCGCCGCCTCCCAACATATCCTACGTCGATTAGCTGGTGGTTAACCTGCGCCAAGCCGGCCCTACGGCGAACCTTTATTACGTATGGTCGTGAGACTGCTGCTTGGAGGCAGCAGACCCTTGATTTTTATTTCACCGTTCTTCGCGAATGCGCCTCCTTGCCACCCACACCGGAACGACAGCTGACAGTTCAGCGTGCGAAAGCACAGATCGTAGCCCATATGCGCCGACACCTCGAAGGGACGATCGTCCGAGCGCGGACACAAGACAGACTCGCAACGGAACGACCCACCATGTACCACGTCATCCGAGAACGTACACTGCGAAGATGGGCGCTGATACATGCCATCACCACTGAGGACGGCCATCATCACACCACACAACGCGATATTGCTGCAGCCTTCTTCGACCATTACGCACGACTTTATTCTGCTCAATGTTCCGACCCGACGACGGTGACAGCAGTCTCACAACCGGTTTACGGCATTGTCCTACAGGATTTACAAACTGAATTATTGAACGACATTACGGAAGACGAAGTTATCGACGCCATCGGTAAAGGAGCGGCGAATAAGTCTCCTGGCCCCGACGGGCTCCCTGTGGAGTTTTATAGAACTTTCCAGTATTTACTGGCTCCCAAGTTAACAGACATCTGTCGGGAGCTTACGTCCCCCGCGGTGCCGCTTCCTGCGACCTTCGTAGAAGGAATAATTATACCGGTTCATAAGCCTAAAGGTGGGGCTCGAATACAAGATTACCGCCCGCTAACACTCGTCAACTGCGACATGAAGATATTCACCAGACTATTAGCAAACCGTCTACGACCGACCCTACCTTACGTCATCTCGCCAGATCAGACTTCCCGAGGGGGTATCAACAACATCCACACAGCACTGTGTCGATACAGTGACTTAAGCCCTAGCCAGAGCACGCCGCGTCCAGGGAGCGCTGGCATCACTAGATTTTAGCCAAGCTTTTGATCGAGTGGATCACGCGTACCTAACGTCCGTTCTCCAGCACATGCAGTAGCCACAGCAATTCACAGACGTCGCGATGCGCCTCCTCTGAGGGGCGACTTCCAAAGTGCTCGTTAACGGGCGTCTCTCGCAGTCCTTCCCGATTTTCCGCTTCGTACGTCAAGGCTGCCCATTGTCGACGTTACTATATGCTCTGGCACTGGAACCGCTCCTCTGTGGTCTCCGTCAGCGCCTCACCGGTCTTACCCTACGCGACGTCACATTTCGCTATACAGCATATGCAGACGACCTGGTTCTCGTGTTCCGCAATCGCGACGATGTCAACAGAGCACTAGAATGGATTACCACGTACGGTGTGGCTTCCGGCAGCTGTCTCAACGTCGCCAAATCGGTCGCCATGGCCATAGGAGACGGGTTGACCCCAGCGTGTGTCGAACCCCTACAGCTTCGTGGCACTTTCAAATGTCTCGGAATAGAGTTTCATGACGACATACGGCGCACTGCGGCTCTTAACTACCGCCACTTATTACAACAAATTCGGGTCCAGATCTTCAACCTTCGTCTGCGGACCCTCGACATTCTCCAAAGGACACACTTCGTCAATGTTTACCTCGCATCGCGCCTTCCACATATAGCGCGTGTTCTCCCAATGGCGTTACTGATGGCTCGCCGTCTATTAGCGGCATTCGGAGCCTACGTCAGTACCGGCATGCTCTTCAAAGTCAGTTATGAGTCGCTGACCCTTGCCCCAGAAAGGGGAGGTCTTGGTCTAGTCCATGTCCACGACAGAGCTGTGGCTCTGTATGTCAGCTCACACATCAAGCTGTGGCGCCACCACCCGGACAGTTTGACAGGTTTGCTGTTGGAGTCCTTAGCTCTGCCCTCCCTTATGCCCCCATTGACGACGAAAGACATACCCCCACCCTTCTACTACTTCGGGAACTTTTACGTTAAACACAGCTATGTCCGTATCGCAGTACCACCGACGAAACAGGCGTCGGCGCGGGATATATATCATGTCCTACAGCAGAGGCGCCCACCAAACATCGTGGAGACCAAAAACCCTCAGGTTAATTGGAAGGTGGTGTGGAAGACGATTCACGCTGTTCCACTGGACACAGCCGTCCGATCCACATGGTACATCACAGTCAATGGTAAACAGATCACCCGATCGCGCCTCCACAAGATAAACATGGCGGAATCGCCTCTCTGCGTAGACTGCGGGATACCAGACACGGAAGAACACCGTCTCACATGTGGCGCGGCAGAAGACGTACGGCGCTTGGTGCGACAAATTTTGTCGTATTTTTTACGAGTGACTCCGCAACACATTACACCTCGGTTTCTACTATTTCCGGATCAACAGTATTTTCCGCACGCCAAGACCAACGCTGTCACGTGGATCCGTGCGCATGCGGTACACTACTTATTTCACGATGGACCTAAAGATGTATTAGACTTTTGGAACTACCTACAAGAACGTCATTGCAAGATCGTACGGAACCCAAAATACAGACAGTATTTTTCTAGTTACTTAGGGAGTGTCTTACGCGACCCTCCACGCAGCTGGATCATCCACAGTTAGGAGAAGATACCCATTGAGTGAGCTGAAATGACTAAGTTCGATTCTCGGTGGAACAACATGATATACGTGAAGACGTACCTGGATGAAGAAGCGTAAGGAGAGTAGCGACACACCCTTCTGCATCCTGTATGAAGCACTTTTTTTTTCGTTTTCCCCATATACATTACCTCGGTGTAGGAACGTGCCGAGATATTGTTTTCTTTTTCTCAGAGCACGATGCGGTGCTAGATACATTTATTTTTGTTGTGGTATAAAGTAAAACCACATTAAGAATGTATTAAAAACAGCAAATAAAAATAAATAAATAAATAATAATTCCCACAAAAGATTTCCCCTTCCCATCCCTGACCCCTTCACGGACGAGGGGGACACTGCGACCAGGCCTCGAGTTACGACCCCTGATCGCTCTGCCTTCCCCGCCCTCCCCCACATACTTAAAAAAAATGGAATTAGGGAGAAAAAAAAAAAGATGGTAGAGCACTTGCCCGCGAAAGGCAAAGGTCCCGAGTTCGAGTCTCAATCGGGCACACAGTTTTAATCTGCCAGGAAGTTTCATATCAGCGCACACTCCGCTGCAGAGTGAAAATCTCATTCTGGAATCAATCAACTCATATTAATAAGTTTTATTACAACAAGACAGGTATAAATATTTAATTTTGAACACAGATGTGTCGCAAGCAAACGGCGACATAGAAAATTACCGGTTCTTCATAACAGCGGAACACAAGAAACATTTATCGTCCTAGCGACCGCTATTAAATACAGTCTGTTAACTGAACTGCAGTGACTGCTGATCTCTAACTGTGCTAGGTAGAGATTGCTAATGAAGAGGCTACGATGTGATGGCTAACGAAGTGGCTGACGTTGAAGCTGCTATCGAAGTGGGCTGCCACCAGCCGGACGCGGCGATTTTGTCGTCTTCACCTACGGGCCACAGCTGTCCCGTTGTTGTCCTGGAAGGAGGTCGGTCAGCGTGCGATTGGCTGACCTCTTCTCACCGCCTTCCCTTCTCTGTCGTTCCCGACTGACGGGCCGGCGCTGGCTTTACGCCGTAACAGTCTATCCCACAGTGAACTGATGCTGTGTTGCAAACCAATCAGGTCCGTGTTCACACAGTTCACGTTGTCCAGGACAGCTTTTTAAGGACAAGGATGAATTGGGGCGTCTTCCCCAGCCACAACAGTCACCAGATCTTAGTAATATTAAGCTTTTGTGGTCTAGTTTGGAGGGAAGGGTACGTGATCGCTATCCACCTCCACAATTTTGCAGGAAGAGTGTTGTAGGATTACCTGAAAACCATACAGCACCTGTACTTATCCTTTCCGAGATGACTGGCAGCTGCTTGGAATGCCAACGGGTATCCTATACCGTGTTAGGCATAGTACTGTGTTGTGTTTCCTTATTTTTGTCCAGACGCTGTTCAAATGGCTCTGAGCATTATGGCGCTTAGCATCTGAGGGGCGCTTAGCATCTGAGGTCATCAGTCCCCCAGAACTTAGGACTACTTAAACCTAACTAACCTAAGGACATCACACACATCCATGCCCGAGGCAGGATTCGAACCTGCGACCTTAGAGGTCGCGCCGTTCAGACTGAAGCGCCTAGAACCGCTCGGCCACATCGGCCGGTCCAGACGCTGTGCTTTTACCAAGAAACATTACATTAATTTAGATTGTTTTAATACAACACAATGAGCAGAAGAAAAATGACATTCAAATATTTAGTAAACGTTAGTGATAATGTTTCATACTGCACAGAGCACTTAAATTTAAATTCTGTTAATGTAACTAATAAGTTAATCATCTCCTCACGCAGACAACACAACACTTCGTCAAGCAGTTTCAGTGTCACAACCTTGTGGTCGGTGAGGGCCGTGGAAATCTGGAGCAGAGAACAGTCGACACGAAGTGCTACGATTGATGCCGACTTTTAACGAACAGCGCTCGGATGCCGACGGCAAACTTGCCGCTTACTGTAGCTAATCTGTTGGGAGCTCACAGCATACTAATTTTTGTAGATTACCAATTAATAACCGGTTGGTACATATTCAGCCCGAGGTGCCGCCCTATAACGTCAGTATTGGCTCTTGAGCAAAAAAGTTTGACTACCAGTGTCTTCGCCACTTTCTGAAATGATAAGAGCATTGCCTTCGGAAAGAAAAAATTTGGGTTTGAATCTTAATCTGCTAGGATGCTTCAGAATACATGCAGTCGACTCTTGCTAATCCGTGCCTTGATAAATGGAATTTCACGATAGATCGAACTAGTAGTCTGACCCTTTGAAAAAATCTCGATAAATGGAATAAATCCTAAGCATTTTCACATACTCAAAAAATGTAAGAGCTTGTGACGACAGATCGCTCACACTCTTTAATTTTAGGTTAGCGCCTATCTAACACTGGGCAGTTCGAACGTTTTGTCATATCTTTAGGTAATATTTTAGATCTTCAACTATTCGCGACACTTCTCTGTTTACTGAACAATGAGTAAACGAGCTACAGTATACAAATCAGTTGTAAAAGTGACTTCAAAGAAGAACAAGTGTTTATCTCTCGAAGGCCCCCTACCAGATGCTGGAGAAAATGTGACATTTGATGGTTTTGTACATTATGATTATCATGAGGAATTCTGTGGTACCCTTACTGACTTTGAAATCTAGGCTGTTCTGGATTGAAAAACCGAAGATTTGGAAGAAGAAAAAGAATTAAGACGAGAAGAAGAAGATGAAGAAGAAGCACAGCCGACTCCATGTGATGCCAAAAGAGGACAAGCTGCACGCTTAGAACAGCATTAGATGCCTTGATCACGATATCAAATGGGAGTGTCCTAACAGGCTGCGGCACACTGAAGCACAAAAAGTCGTTGTAGGTTTTGCAAAATACCCTTGAAGTTTTGTTATGCCTTTTTATAATTTTGTGTGTACCTTTCGTCTGGAATGTTAAAATAAATGAAAACTAATCATGTAAATAAAAAACTCTTAATTTGAGATCTGGTTGTTAGTTAATGCTTCTCTCTGGAAATAATTACGAATGCTATTGAATTGCTAACGCTGTATTTTAAATTTTACTTTGTACTGGACCCACTTATTTCGACTTTTTTCTGATTCCGTCTTAGTCATTCAAACTTTCGTTATATTGAACTTTCAATTATTGGAGAGTTTTCTGAGTTCTCTTGAACTTCTAAGCAACTGTACATTAAAAACCTGGAAAGCAGCTGGGACAAACACATTAATTTACGAAATGACTAAGTAGAAAAATTTATGTTTCTATCGTGCAACACGCGTTTCTTTTAGCAGAGACGCTTTCAGTGGTTGCTGGAACTTTAAACACCGGCTGAGAGAGAGAAACGAACTGAGATTATGCAGCGTAGTAGGTTTCTAGATTCCCGGCACGCCACCCACATTGTTTACACGCAGCTGCTGGTGACAGAGCGTGAGTTGAGACTTTGTGCCGGGATTAGCGGATTTTGCCAAAATTCTCACGTCAGCTGCAAGCCGACTCCCGCCTACTGTGATGTCTGCTTCCTCTTCTGTACTTTTCCAGCGATTAGCTACCACGCCGAATAATATACGGTTTCCTGTTGACGGTCTTCGTTCGAGAGCTTGCACTTCGGTAACGGGATTTAGGGATGTGTCATCTGCTTCTTAGTAACAGAACAGCACCGGCAAAACTGACAGTTATGCTAGACTACAGTCTTCGTGAGTTGCTACTTATATTCACGTAGTTAAAGTGAAATCAGCTTGAAGACAATATTACAGAAAGTGAAGAGGAAGTAGGTGAAGATGACATGGGAGACACGGTGCTACGAGAAGAATTAGACAGAACACTGAAAATCGGTACAGGGGTCGTGGTATAGACTAAAATCCCTACGAACTACTGAGATTCTTGGAAGAATATACTATAGCAAACCTATTCCACTTGGTGTATAAGAGGCGAACTATTCTCAAATTCAAGAAGATTGCTACAGTCCCAATACCATAGAAGACACCTGTTAGCAAGTGTAAATATTACCGAATTGTTAGTTTAATAAGTCTTGAATGCGCACAGAAGGATTTAAAGAGTATCAGTAGTGGCCCTCAGGAAAGATCAGTTTGATTTCCAGAGAAAAGTAGGAACGCGAGATGCAATACTGATCCTCTGATGTCTCTTAGATGTCTCTTAGAAGATAGTTTGCAGAAAGGCAAAACTACCGTTATAGCATTTATAGATTTAGAGACAGCGTTTCACAATGTTGACTCGAATACACACAGAAGTTCTGGAGGTATCAGAATTAAGTACAGCAAAAGAAAATTTATTTACAATATGTGTAGAAAAAAAAGAGTCGAACGGCATGAAAGGCGCGTAGTAGTAAAGAAGGGAGTGAGGCGGGGTTATATCCCCAAAATTATACAATCTGTGCATCGAGGAAGCATGAAGGAGAAAATTGGACACTGAATTCAAGTTCAAGGAGGACTAGCAACTACACACACAAATGCGAGTTTTATTCGGCTCCTACAGCGCCATTACCAACCCTGGGTTAACACTGCTGTGAACCAAGCGAACACAGAGTTTTCAGGCTGCTGCTGACTGAAATGAAATCGCGAATGAGTGCACTGCCTCTTGCTACAATTGGGCGGTGAGTACACGCAAGACACGGCCTACACCTGAATAAGACATGGAGAGATAGACTGGCTCCGCTTCTTGCAGGATATGTATGGGGTCCACCATCACACAAAGCAAGATCTCTATGTTTAATAGTGCAAGGAGGTACCTTTCTTAGGTTACAATCAGGATTCGGGCACCATGTTACGCAAGAAATAAAATTAACATAAGAGTAGTAGCAGTAGTAGTAGTAGTAGTAGTAGCTTTATTCATCTCTAGAACTCTTTTTACAAGGATATAGGACATGTCAAAGTATTTACAAATTTATATAAATTTAAAATAAGCTAATTCGTATACACATATATTTACAGACTTCTAGTTAGAGATAATCACTAGATTTACTCCTGGTATACAGTACTTTTTTTGCAAATAACTTCTTAAATAATGTAATGCCACATTGTTCACTCAAATCTCACTATCAGCCACTGCACACACTATAAACACATTGTTTATAACACTCCACTCACAACACACACACACACACACACACACACACACACACACACACACACACACACACACTAGTGATCTCTGGGCCATTCCCATTTGCTATCCTGAAAAACTGAGTCAACATCCCACCATAATGAGTGAGATGTAGAGCTCAGAAAGAGGAAGACGTGTTAGTATTGTGCTATGCTTAGTTTGGGGGTAAGTATTTCTAGGAGGGAAAAAAAAGAAGGAAGTGAAGGTGTTATGTGGGATGTTGGATATAAAATCATTATTATTATTATTATTTATTTATATAACATTTTTTATCAAACCCCTACTCTGTTTTAGCTAAGTAATCCTTCAATGTGCAAAATGAATTGCATAACAGGTACTTTTTAGCTGCCTTTTTAAATAAGTGTATTTTGGAAATTTCTTTAATCTCTTTTGGTAATTTATTGTACAGTTTTATTCCTGGGTAGAAAATGCTGTTTTGAGTTTTATGTTTATTTTTCCTTGGTAAATGTAAGTTCAGTCTATTCTTGTTACATGGTCATGGACAGAGCTGTTTGTGCATTAATTACCAATGTTATTTGTGATGTATACAACTGACCGGTTAAATGTATTCACATGGAGCAGTTAAAATCGCCAGTATTTTGAACAGATCTTTACAATGAGCTCGACTAGTATTTTTGGTTATTATTCTTATGGCTCTTTTCTGGAGTTTGAAAATTGTGTTCATATTTTGTGCATTTCTTCCCCAAAAGAGACTTCCATAGCTAAGAATTGAGTGTACATATGAATAATATGTAACTAAAAGACACTGCATGTTACACACTGATGGTAGGATTCCAAGGGCATAACATGCTGATGACATTCTGTTTGCAAGTACCTTTGTGTGTTCTCACCACTTCAGCTGAGAATCAATATACATTCCTAGAAATTTTGCATTTATTACACAGTCTATAGAGGTGCCATTTACATTTAATTTAACATTGTCATTTTTCTTCTTCAAACTGAAATTCATAGCGTTAGTTTTCTTTATGTTCAATGTCACTTTATTACTTATATTATTACCAATCACTTATATTACTACCAATCATAAACTTCCTTGAGAGTTTCATTTGATTTCTCGGCAAAGAGTTCTCTTCTCAGTGGCTATAATATTGCACAAAATGCTCAAGAATGCACTGGAAAGTAGGTTTAGCTTATTTCATCAGAGCATTAGAGGCCTGAGAGAGATAGAAGGTATGAGGTGAAGAGCTTCTTGTCTGTTTAGAAAATTTAGAGAGAATGGAATCGATGGTTTTTACCCACAGCTGATTTGAATCATAATTAAAAAACACAAAAAAAAGGTGTGCTGCATATTTCGAATAATGTTGGAAGTGTAGAAAATTTAGTGACTAGAGAGAAATCACAGAGAGGGTCGCACAGAGTTCAATTTAGGGTCCATTCCTACTCCTCATGTATGTGAATGGCCTTCCACTTAACATTCAGTAAGCAAAATTGGTATTTTTTGCAGCCAGTACTAGTGTTATAATTAATCCCATTACAACAGAACAATCATACCAATAGTTGATGTACCACATAAGCAGGAGTCGGTAAATATGGTATAATATCGCAAATTTTTGTGTGTGCGTATTGTTGAAAACTTGAACTCGAAGAAGCATGTCATTGAGCTTCTCAAACAATTAAGTTCAGTTACTTTTGCTCTCTATATAATTGCTAATCATGGAAACAAACGAATTAACCTCCCGACATATTTTGCATAGATCTACTCAACAATGCCTCATGGAATAATTTTCTAGGTAACTCATCACTTCGAAAGGAAGTATTGATTACATAAAAGCGAGCAGCTGGAATAACATGCTGTGTTCTCCCACAGACGTTATGTAAGTACCTCTCCAAGGAGCTTATCACCTTAACTCTGCTGTCACAATACACATTTTCACTAATAAAATTAGTCATAAATAATCCCTCACAATTTAAGAAGAACGGAGAGTCCATATTTACAACACCAGAGGAAAAAATTATCTTTATTATCCACTATTAAAGCTGTCAGTGGCTCAGAAAGGAATTCAGTATGCAGCAACAAAAATCTTTGATCATTTGTCCAGAAACATAAAATGTCTGCTGAGTATCAAAGTAAGATAAAAGAAATATCCAAACTATTTACAGAACATGTAACTAAATAACCACACGTTATGTGCCTGTCTGAGCAACACATAACCACAAGATTAAGGAAGTTAAATATGAAAGATTACACTGTAGCATCTGTCTCAAGTAGAGCTAATATGAGAAAAGAAGGAGGTGACACATATATCAAGGCAGAACACAAGTTCAAAAACAATGACACAAGTAGATTTTGTAGTGAGCAGCATATAGATGCGTGTGCTTGTAAATTAATGCAAAAAACTAGTTCACTTTTAATTGTAACTATAGGTAGATCTCCACAAGCTAGCAGTTAATAGTCTGTGATAATTTCGATGTAGATTTTATGGAGGATTCTTATAGGAAAAATGTTCTGGGAATCATATTAGGGCCAAACTATTTAATCTCAATAGTTGACTTTTCAGCATGAGTAGATTAAGGCAATAGGAACGTAATTGGCATTCCTTTGTTGAAGCTCAAAGCACGAAAATAACTGTGTAGCCAGTGACGAATGCTCTCTCTGATCATGAGGCACAGTTAGTTAGGTTAAACAACGTAGTGCCTTTCGGTATTAATACTCCTCAATGGAAATAAGTTACAATTATTAATGACTCCAGTACAAATGATTATAAAAACAGTTTACAAGATATGACCTGGAATGAAATCCACCACCATCATCATCATCATCATCATTTAAGACTGATTATGCCTTTCAGCGTTCAGTCTGGAGCATAGTCCCCTTTATAAAATTCCTCCATGATCCCCTATTCCGTGCTAACATTGGTGCCTCTTCTGATGTTAAGCCTATTACTTCAAAATCATTCTTAACCAAATCCAGGTACCTTCTCCTTGGTCTGCCCCGACTCCTCCTATCCTCTACTGCTGATCCCATGAGTCTCTTGGGTAACATTGCCTCTCCCATGCGTGTAACATGACCCCACCATCTAAGCCTGTTCGCCCTGACTGCTGCATCTATAGAGTTCACTCCCAGTTTTTCTTTGATTTCCTCATTGTGGACACCCTCCTGCCATTGTTCCCATCTACTAGTACCTGCAATCATCCTAGCTACTTTCATATCCGTTACCTCAACGTTATTGATAAGGTAACCTGAATCCACCCAGCATTCGCTCCCATACAACAAAGTTGGTCGAAAGATTGAACGGTGCACAGATAACTTAGTCTTGGTAGTGACTTCCTTCTTGCAGAAGAGAGTAGATAGTAGCTGAGCACTCACTGCATTAGCTTTGCTACACCTCGCTTCCAGTTCTTTCACTATGTTGCCATCCTGTGAGAATATGCATCCTAAGTACTTGAAACTGCCCACCTGTTCTAACTATTTTCCTCCTATTTGGCACTCAATCCGTTTATATCTCTTTCCCACTGACATTACTTTCGTTTTGGAGATGCTAATCTTCATACCATAGTCCTTACATTTCTGATCTAGCTCTGAAATATTACTTTGCAAACTTTCAATCGAATCTGCCATCACAACTAAGTCATCCGCATATGCAAGACTGCTTATTTTGTGTTCACACATCTTAATCTCACCCAGCCAGTCTATTGTTTTCAACATATGATCCATATATAATATGAACAACAGTGGAGACAGGTTGCAGCTTTGTCTTACCCCTGAAACTACTCTGAACCATGAACTCAATTTACCGTCAACTCTAACTGCTGCCTGACTATCAATGTAAAGACCTTTAATTACTTGCAAAAGTTTGCCTCCTATTGCATAATCTCGTAGAACAGACAATAACTTCCTCCTAGGAACCCGGTCATATGCCTTTTCTACGTCTATAAAGCATAGATACAATTCCCTGTTCCATTCATAACACTTCTCTATTATTTGCCGTAAGCTAAAGATCTGGTCCTGACAACCTCTAAGAGGCCTAAACCCACACTGATTTTCATCCAATTGGTCCTCAACTAATACTCGCACTTTCCTTTCAACAATACCTGAGAAGATTTTACCCACAACGCTGATTAAAGAGATATCTCTGTAGTTGTTGCAATCTTTTCTGTTTCCATGTTTAAAGATTGGTGTGATTACTGCTTTTGTCCGGTCTGATGGAACCTGTCCCGACTCCCAGGCCATTTCAGTTATCCCGTGTAGCCATTTAAGACCTGACATTCCACTGTATTTGATGAGTTCCGACTTAATTTCATCCACCCCAGCTGCTTTATTGCACTGCAATCTATTGACCATTTTCACCTCTTCCTCAAATGTGATCCTATTTCCATCCTCATTCCTATCCCATTGTACATCGAAATCTGAAACATTACTGATCGTATTTTCACCTACATTGAGCAACTCTTCAAAATATTCCCTCCATCTGCCCAAGGAATCCACAGGATTCACAAACAGTTTTCCTGACCTGTCCAAAATACTTGTCATTTCCTTCTTACCTCCCTTTCGAAGACTGCTAATTACACTCCAGAATGGTTTTCCAGCAGCTTGACCCAAAGTCTCCAACCTGTTTCCAAAGTGTTCCCAAGATTTCTTCTTGGATGCTGCAATTATCTGTTTGGCTTTGTTTCTTTCTTCAACATAACTTTCCCTGTCTACCTGAGTTCTAGTATGTAGCCATTTTTAATACGCCTTATTTTTCCTTTTACAGGCTGCCTTGACTGTGTCATTCCACCAAGCTGTTTGCTTCATCCTACCTTTACACACTACTGTTCCAAGACATTCTTTAGCCACTTCTAGTACTGTGTCCCTGTACCTTGTCCATTCCTTTTCCAATGACTGTAATTGACTACATTCAACTAACTGGTACCTTTCTGAGATCATTGTTATGTACTTGTGCCTCATTTCCTTATCCTGAAGTTTCTCCACTCTTATCCTCCTACATATGGACCTGACCTCCTGCACTTTCGGCCTCACAATAATGATCAGTGTCATCAAAGAATCCCCTGAATACACGTGTGTCCCTCACAGCCTTCCTGAATTCCTGATCTGTTATTATATAGTCAATGACAGATCTGGTTCCCCTGCCTTCCCAAGTATACCGGTGAATGTTCTTATGTTTGAAAAAGGAGTTTGTGATTACTAAGCCCACACTGGCACAGAAATCCAAGAGTTGTTTCCCGTTCCTGTTGGCCTCCATATCCTCTCCAAATTTACCCATAACCTTTTCATACCCTTCTGTTCGATTTCCAATCCTGGCATTAAAATCACCCATGAGCAGAACACTGTCCTTGTCCTTTACTCTAACAACTACATCACTGAGTGCATCATAAAAACTATCCATCTTATCTTGATCTGTCCCTTCGCAATGCGAATATACTGACACAACCCTAATTTTCTTGCTAGACACTGTCAAATCTATCCACATCAGTCGTTCGTTTACATACCTTATTGCAACTACGCTGGGTTCCATTTCTTTCCTGATGTAAAGCCCTACACCCCATTGTGCTATTCCCGCTTTGACTCCTGACAGGTTGACCTTGTATTCTCCCACTTTCTCTTCTTTCTCACCCCTTACCCGAATGTCACTAACAGCCCCATCTTACTTGCAGCCTCTGCCAGCTCTACCTTCTTCCCAGAGTAGCTCCCATTGATATTAATAGCTCCCCATCTCATTACCATTTGTTTGCCGAGTCGTATCTTAGGAGTCCCTGGTTTGTCAGTTAGAGGTGGGACTCCGTCACCTCCAAAGGTCCAAGGCATTTTGCTCTGATTGTTGCCAGCATCATATTTAAAGTACCAGGGAAGCAGGTTGCTAGCCTTACTTGCCCCGAGTCCCATTGAGTTTTACCCCTAACGGTTGAGGGACTAACCGGTGGATTTGGTAGTCTTTGCCGTATGAGCACAAAGGTGACCACGACTCAGAATATGTCTGAGATGCCCAGCCTTATTCCAAAGTAACTGGTATCCCGACTGTCGGGACCACTTACTTGGCCACTCATACGTTGCCCGTGGTTCATGAACTAGGACATGACTACAGGAACCCACAATAAACCAAATTATGACATGAAATTTTATCTATCCCACGATAAATTCATACCATTATTTTAAATCAACTTTCTGCGTTAGCTAATCAGAAAGAAAACTAAGCAGCCAAGTTAAAAAAAAACACAGAACACTGGAAAAATTCAAGTATATTGTGAAAGGAAAACAAAAATGTGTCTGTTGACACTAATAATTAGAAAACCTGCCCTACTTGCACACCCAAAATTACTAAAAATGTTACTAAGTCATGGACCACGCACATTATGCCAAATATCAGTAATTCCGACAACAAGCTTGACTTAGTTGGTTAGTTACATATTCCATGGATCATTTTGCACATATCGTAATGATATGGAATAGTAATAGAAATTCTTGTGGGGAAGAGAAGAAGTCGTCAAGTAGAAACTTTTGCACTTTGTTACCAAATTTTACTTTGGAGTCTGTCAGACATTTTATATCATTGGGTAAGTGATCAAAAATTTTCTTGCAGCGTTGTACACCTCTTTTTGTGCTAAAGACAACTTAAATGTGGAGTACTGAATGTATTTTTTTCTTCTGGTATTGTGATTATGTATATTATGATTATGTAGCTCTTTGTTCCTTTTGAACTGTAGTGGAATATTTGCAACAAACTTCATGAGGGTATAAATATACTGTGAAGCAGTAGCCAGAACGGCCAACCCGTTAAACAGATGTCTAAAAGACGATCGTGTGTGAGCACCACATATTATTCTTGCTTTAGGTTTTTGCGCAGTGCGCACTTTCTTTCTTAAAGATAAGCTACCCCAGAATTTATTCCATATGACATTATTGAAAGAGAATATGCACAATATGCCAAATCACTGATTTGTCTGTCCCAAAGATTTTCGATGTTTTTAAGCGCAAATGTGGCTGAACTAAGTTGTTTTAATAATTACAAAAGGTATTTTCCAATTCAAATTCTCATCAATATGGCCCCTAAGAACTTTGAAGTTTCCACCCTATTTATTATATTCTCACCATGAGTTACAGTTACCGCTTGTGTAGAACATCTATATGTGCAGAACTGAGTATGCTGTTGACATTGTAATTCTGTCAGAGACAGGAAAGGACTTGGAAGAGCAGTTGAACGGAATGGATAGTGTCTTGAAAGGAGGATATAAGACGAACATCAACAAAAGCAAAACGAGGATAATGGAATGTAGTCGAATTAAGTCGGGTGATGCTGAAGGAATTAGGTTATGAAATGAGACACTTAAAGTAGTAAAGGAGTTTTGCTATTTGGGGAGCAAAATAACTGATGATGGTCGAAGTAGAGAGGATATAAAATGTAGACTGGCAACGGCAAGGAAGCGTTTCTGAAGAAGAGAAATTTGTTAACATCAAGTATAGATTTAAGTGTCAGGAAGTGGTTTCTGAAAGTATTTGTATGGAGTGTAGCCAGGTATGGAAGTGAAACATGGACGATAAATAGTTTGGACAAGAAGAGAATATAAGCTTTCGAAATGTGGTGCTACAGAAGAATGCTGAAGATTAGATGGGTAGATCACATAACTAATGAGGAGGTATTGAATAGGATTGGGGATAAGAGAAGTTTGTGGCACAACTTGACTAGAAGAAGGGATCAGTTGCTAGGACATGTTCTGAGGCATCAAGGGATCACCAATTTAGTATTGGAGGGGAGCGTGGAAGGTAAAAATCGTAGAGGGAGACCAAGAGATGAATACACTAAGCAGATTCAAAAGGATGTAGGTTGCAGTAGGTACTGGGAGATGAAGCAGCTTGCACAGGATGGAGTAGCATGGAGAGCTACATCAAACCAGTCTCAGGACTGAAGACCACAACAACAACAACAACGAGTATGCTGAGTCTTTTTAAAATTGAGGGTGAGACCATTCGTAGGAAACCAGTCAATAATACTTTTAAGAACTTTGTTTACCATTTCTTCTGTTTCTGTACGTTTGCTTAGATTGACTTCAGTACTAGTGTCACGTGAAAAAGAACTAATTCTGCTTGTTGTATACTAGACGGGAAATCGTTTACGTATATGAGGAACAGTAGTGGACCTAAGACTGAACTTTGGGGAACCGCATACCTGACTTCACCCCAGTCAGAACTATGTCCCTGGACTATATTGCTTCAATTACTAAGACGTACAATTTACTGCTTTATTTTGGTTACGTATGACATTATCCATTGGTTAGCTATACCATCAATCCCATAAAATGTTAATTTATCTAGGAGATGTCGGAGAAAATACCAGTCGGCTCTGCTTTATTATTCAGTTCTTGTAAAATCAGGTGAGTTAACGTGTAAATGGCATTCTCAGTAGAGCAACCATTCTGAAATCCAAACTGTGATTTGCTATGGATACTGTTGTTGCTGAGGTGACATACTATTTTAGAATACAAAAATAAATTTAAGTAACGAAAAATATTTTCAAGTTAATTTTTACCTAATTTTTTGTGGTGTTTCATGTTTGATTTTCTGCCTCGGACTGTTCTAGATTTCAAGAGTTGTGCATAGAAAACCACAACAAGAGGCAAAATTTCAAGACATTCAGAAAAAAGACAACTTTCACCAGTACAATTCCTGCCACATTACGTCACCCACATGTACACAAGAAATCTGCATACAAAACGATGGTACAAAGGGCAAACAAAATAACATTGAATACAGAGGACAAAGAGAAAGAATTAGACATCATAAAGCAAACTGCAGTGGTTAATGACTATGTCACTTCAATGATAGATAAAATGCAGAAGCAAATAGCAAAGAAACAGAAATTCCTTGCCCTGCAGAAGAGAAGAATACACCGCGGTCACAAAAGTCACGGAATACCTCGTAATATCGTGTCAGACGCCCTTTTGCTCAACGTAGTGCAGCGGTTGACGTGGCATGGACTCAGCAAGAAGTTGGAAATCCAATGCAGAAATATTTAGCTATACTGTTTCTAACCGTCCACTATTGCGAAAATGTTGCCAGTGCAGGATTTTGTGCACGAATTGACCTCTATATTACGCCCCATAAATGTCCTATATGATTCAAATGTGGCTGATCTGGTTGGCCTAATCATTAATCGAACTGTCCAAAATGTCCTTCAAACCAATCGTGAACAGTTGTGGCCTGGAGACATGGCGCATCGTCATCCACAATAATTCCATTGTTGTTTGGGAATATGAAGTCCATGAATGGCTCCAGATCGTCTCGAAGTAGATAAACATAACCATTTTCAGTCAATGATAGGTACTGTTGAACCAGAGGACCCCACCCATTCCGTGTAAACACAGTCCACATCATTAAGGAGCCACCGCCAGCTTGCACAGTGCATTTTGGGTCTATGTCTTCGTTGGGTCTGCGCCACACTCGAAACCTACCATCAGCTCTTACCAACTGAAATCAGGACTTGTCTGACCAGACCACGGTTTTCCAGTCGGCTAGGATCCAGCCTATATTGTCAAGGGCCTAGGACAGGTGCTGCAGCCGATGTCGTGCTGTTAGCAAAGTCATGCGTCGGTGGTCTGCTGCTATAGCACTTGTCAGGGAGTGTCGAAAAATCCAAAATAGCCCAGATCTTCCTATCCACACCCTGAGTAATGGAATTGAGCAAAATAGATTGAAATCCAGACACCCCCCTCTCGCAAGTGCCAAAGATCTGGTAAAGAACGCTTTTATTCTTGAGGACCGCTGGAGAGAAGAATGGGAGGGGCGGTGGTCTAGCGGTTCTGGCGCTGCAGTGCGGAACCGCGGGACTGCTACGGTGGCAGGTTCGAATCCTGCCTCGGGCATGGGTGTGTGTGATGTCCTTAGGTTAGTTAGGTTTAAGTAGTTCTAAGTTCTAGGGGACTTATGACCTAAGATGTTGAGTCCCATAGTGCTCAGAGCCATTTGAACCATTTGAACCAAGAATGGGAGGAAAAGACACCGCCTCAGGTTAACACCTTATTGGGAACATCTAACAGACCTCGGGGCTTTGACTTGCCCCGCAAAATCTGGTCTACCCTTAACAGGATCAGGACGAGCCACGGCCGTTTTGCGGACTCCTTGTACAAATGGAGCATAGTGCCATCACCACAGTGCGACTGCGGCGCTGACAGGCAGACAATTCACCATATCGTGGTAGACTGCCCTCTGAGGGCCTACCCTGGGCCAACAAGGGACTTCATGGATGCGACTAACAGTGCAATCGATTATATTTCTAACCTAGATGTTTGTTTGTGATATTGTAACTGTTTTGTGTGTTATGTACTTTTAGATTTTTCATACGTGATTTGTACTTGCCATACGCTAAATAAATAGCCCACTAACGCCGTGTTTCGCCGCACTTTCCTGACGATATGTTCGTCGTACGTCCTACATTGATATCTGCAGGTATTTCACCCGGTGTTGCTTGCCTGTTAGCACTGAAACCTCTAAGCAAACGCCGCTGCTCTCGGTCGTTAAGTGAAGTCTGTCGGCCCCTGCGTTGACTGTGGTGGAGGTAATGCCTGAAATTTGGTATTCTCGGCACACTCGGAATATCGAATTCTCTAGCGATTTCCGAAATGCAATGCCCCATGCGTCTAACTACAACTGCCATTCCGCGTTCAGAGTCTGTTAATTCCTGTCGTGCGGGCATAATCACGTCGGAAACCTTTTCATTTGACTCACCTGAGTTCAAATGACTACTTCGCCAATGTACTGCCCTTTTATTCCTTGTGCACGTGATACTACCGCCATCCGTATATGTGCACATCGCTATTTAATGACTCTTGTCGCGCCGGCCGGTGTGGCCGAGCGCTTCTAGGCGCTTCCGGCTGGAACCGCGCTACCGCTACGGTCGCAGGTTCGAATCATGCCTCGGGCATGGATGTGTGTGATGTTCTTAGGTTAGTTAGGTTTAAGTAGTTCTAAGTTCTAGGAGATTGATGACCTCAGCTGTTAAGTCCCATAGTGCTCACAGCCATTTGAACCATTTGACTCTTGTCGCCTCGTTGTAATACAGTCAAATACATGGACAGCATGGCTTATGTAGGTTACATTTCTCAAAATACAGCAAACATACCTAGGTCATATAAAGTGGAAGTAGCTTCCTCCAGAAACAAAAAACTACAACAGAAATTAGTATAAACCCTAATCAATAAAAAATATAATCTCTCAGATTTAGGTATGTACAGGATCACATGTAAAATTTGTTTCAGCTACTATACAGGACAAATTGGCAGCAACATTCAAACTGGATACAGTAAATGCATCAACTGTTACACTCACAATCAATTCAAAGAATAAAAATCAGCAATAGCAACATACATAAAAACATTGGACATTCACTCAAAAAAGTAGAACAACATCTTAAGACGTATGTATGTACCCAGCTGGGGATCTAGAAACGACGGAGAGGCGCCGCCCCCGCCGTAGCCCTCAGTGGTACACAACCGCACAACAGGCTGCAGCAGCCCACTTACACCACCTATCCTGCAGAAAGTGTCATAACACAACCTACGACCAGCTTAGAGACAGAAGTGCTGACACTTTCTGCAGGACCTGACCATCATTTTGCAGGACAGTGCTCAAGCACGTACAGTGCAAGCTTTTACTGATTTGTTTGACTGATGGGGCTGCTAAGTGCTATACCACCTACTGCGCTCCCCTGACTTAAGCCCTCGTAAGTTCAACTCGATTTATAAACTGAAAGAAACATTTCACGGCATTCGTTTTAGAACTGCTATAAATTCGTCGGGCAATAGATCGTGCCGCTCGAACTGTGAACACAACTGGCACTGCTAAGAGTATCCTACGACTTCCACATCGCTGTGACTACTTTGAAGGTCAGTAAGACTTTGAAACACGTATGTATTTTGTACGAGCTGTAAATAAATAGTTGCCACTATTACTGTTCCAACCCTCGTATATTTTTCTCTACACCTT
This sequence comes from Schistocerca americana, assembly GCF_021461395.2. Lineage (NCBI taxonomy): Eukaryota > Metazoa > Arthropoda > Insecta > Orthoptera > Acrididae > Schistocerca > Schistocerca americana. The sequence continues at coordinate 178,068,301 of NC_060120.1, forward strand.
GAAGAAGCACATCCTGCCAAACACTTTATACTAGTTCGCGGGTTTCAGATGTAGATACGCGAGCGCCTCGTCCGCGATCATCCCCAGAGATACCCACTCTAAACTATTAAAGACGTGCTCTGTCTTCTCCCCGTATTTCAGTTTGGTCTTTGCTCACATTCCGGCTAACATGTAGCTCTCACACAGTGTTTGCAGATGTAAGTGGCTGGATGACACGCCAGCTAAAGCCGGTAGCCGTCTCGACATTACTGCCTTATAGACGAGGCGTGGGTGACGGTAGCGGAGGTAATCCACGTCGCAGACTGCGCAAATCCCCCGACAATGGCACTCAGCAAACACGCTGGCTCCCGCAGAAGCTCGCTCACACAATGGCGGGGTCACTCACCCCCATTACAGCTGCTGTCGCGGGACGGCCTTCGCAAGACACACACTGGCTACCGAGCAGCCAAATCACACTATCTGTGACTTTATTTCATTATTTGTTTTTTGAGTTTCGTATCTTGAATGCATCGGAGTCACGATGTATTCTAAACTCAAATGTTATGAGGTATCTACAACTTAATAACCTCCTCTTTGCGAACGAGCATGGATTACGAAAATATCTATCAAGTGAAGTTCGCGATTTTCTTACATTACCTCCTCGAGGCCATGGACCAACGGGGTTAGGGAGATGGGGTATACCTTGACTTAACAAAGCATTTGACTCAATAGCACACATTTATTTCGAAAGTAGGATCGTACGAGGTATTAAGCAAAATGCGTGACTGGATAGAGGATTTCTTGATAGGGCTGACGGAGCACGTTACATTGGATGGAGAATCATCAGCAGATGCGGAAGCAGTTTATGCTGTACCCCAGGGATGTGTGTTGGGACCCAGCTGCTCAAGTTGTACATTAATGACGTTGCAAACAATATTAATAGTAACCTCAGACATTTTGCAGGTGATGCAGCTATCCTTAATGAAGAACTGTCTCAATAAAAATTGCACAAATACTCGTTTACAGTCAGATATTGATAAGATCACAAAATAGTGCAAAGATTGGCAACTTGCGTTACATGTAAAATATTACACTTCTCAAAACGCAAAAAAGATAGTATTCTTTGAATAGTAAGTCAATAAGTAATAACAGTTGGAAAAAGTCAACTCATACAGATAGCTCGATGCAACTTGTGGAGATGGGAAATGGAACAATCACATTGGCTCAGTCGTAGGTGAAGCAGGTGGCAGACTTCGGTACATTGATAGAATACTAGGGAAAAGCAATGGCTCCACAAAGAAGATTGATTACCAGAGACTCGTGCAACCCATCCTATAGTATTGCGCAAGAGTGGTGGATTCAAATGGTTCAAAGGGCTCTGAGCACTATGGCACTTAACATCTGAGGTCATCAGTCCCCTAGAACTTAGAACTACTTAAACCTAACTAACCTAAGGACATCACACACATCCATGCCCGAGGCAGGATTCGAACCTGCGACCGTAGCAGTCGCGTGGTTCCGTACTGAAGCGCCTAGAACCGCTTGGCCACCGCGGCCGGCAAGAGTGCTGGACTCATACCAAATAGGACTATGAGACCTCTTAAAATTTATTAGTAGTGAGATGACGTAAACTCGCTGCAAGTAAGTCTCGTTGAAATTATACAGTTCAAACAGGTGGTGTAAAACCTTCTTCTTATTCGATGTCCTGGTGGTCTCGATAAGAACAGGATCGGCAGAGTTACCATCATGTGTGACTTGAAATAAGAGGTACACCTTTATATTTTTTAAGATTTTTTATTGCTCAGAGCGGCACAGGGAAACAACGGCTCAACAGTATACCTCGAACTTCCAAAACCACATCCTTATACAGGGTGGCCCATTGATAGTGACCGTGCCAAATATCTCACGAAATAAGCGTCAAACGAAAAAACTACAAAGAACGAAACTCGTCTAGCTCGAAGGGGGAAACCAGATGGCGCTATGGTTGGACCGCTAGATGGTGCTGCCATAGGTCAAACTGATATCAACTACGTTTTTTTGTTCTGCTTTTTTAAACAGGAACCCCCATTTTTATTTCATATTCGTGTAGTACGTAAAGAAATATGAAAGTTTTAGTTGGACCACTTTTTTCTCTTTGTGATAGATTGCGCTGTAATAGACACAAACGTATAAGTACGTGGTATCACCTAACATTCCGCCAGTGCGGACGATATTTGCTTCGTGATACATATCCCGTGTTAAAATGGACCGTTTACCAATTGCGGAAAAGGTCGATATCTTGTTGATTGTGATCAAAATGCTCAACGACCTGCAACAAATGATGATGCCCAAGTAGGTGTTTCAGCTGCTGTCGCGGCTAATCCGCAAATCAGTAGCAGACAAATTGCGCGGGAATCGGGAATCTCAAAAACGTCGGTGTTGAGAATGCTACTTCAACATTGATTGCACCCGTACCATATTTCTATGTACCAGGAATTGCGTGGCGACGACTTTGAACGTCGTGTACAGTTCTGCCACTGGGCACAAGAGAAATTACGGGACGATGACAGATTTTTTGCACGCGCTCTATTTAGCGACGAAGCGTCATTCACCAACAGCGATAACGTAAACCGGCATAATACGCACTATTGGGCAACGGAAAATCCACGATGGCTGCGACAAGTGGAATATTAGCGACCTTAGCGGGTTAATGTATGGTGCGGCATTATGGGAGGATGGATAATTGGCCCCCGTTTTATCGATGGCAATCTATATGGTTCAATGCATGCTGAATTCCTACGTAATGTTCTACCAATGTTACTACAAGATTTTTCATTGCATGACAGAATGGAGATGTACTTCCAATATGATGAATGTCCGGCACATAGCTCGCGTGCGGTTGAAGCGGTATTGAATAGCATATTTCATGACAGGCGGATTGGTCGTCGAAGCACCATATCATGGCCCGCACGTTCACCGGATCTGACGTCCCAGGATTTCCGTCTGTGGGGAAAGTTGAAGAATATTTGCTATCGTGATCCACCGACAACGCCTGGCAACATGCCTCAGCGCATTGTCAATGCACGTGCGAACATTACGGAAGGCGAACTACTCGCTGTTGAGAGGAATGTCGTTACACGTATTGCCAAATGCATTGAGGTTGACGGACATCATTTTGAGCATTTATTGCATTAATGTAGTATTTACAGGTAATCACGCTGTAACAGCATGCGTTCTCAGAAATGATAAGTTCACAAAGGTACATGTATCACATTGGAACAACCGAAATAAAATGTTCAAACGTACCTACGTTCTGTATTTTAATTTGAAAAACCTACCTGTTACCAACTGTTCGTCTAAAATTGTGAGCCATATGTTTGTGACTATTACAGTGCCATCTACCACAAATCGAAAAAAGTGGTCCAAAACATTCATATTTCTTTACGTACTACACGAATGTGTAATAAAAATGGGAGTTCCTATTTAAAGAAACGCAGTTGATATCCGTTTGACCTATGGCAGCGCCATCTAGCGGGCCAACCATAGCGCCATCTGGTTTCCCCCTTCAAGCTAGACAAGTTTCGTTCTTTGTAGTTTTTTCGTTTGACGCTTGTTTCATGAGATATTTGGCCCGGTCACGATCAATGGACCTCCTGTATAAAGGCAATTTAAGTTAATGAAGAACAAATCTGCACTTTGAGTTTCACAAATGACACACTACAGAAAAAGTATAAATATTACTGCTTGTTTCGCACATTAAATTAGCCAGAAAACGATGATAACATTTCAATTACATCACATATATGGAATGAACAATGACTTTGACAGTTCAATTAATTACACAATAACTAAATCAAGAGCGGTTTCCTACCATGTTTTGGTCATACATTTTAACAGATCTTTAACTTAACATGTACAACAATGTTGTATTTTGTACACAAAGTAACTTTTGACTATTTGTTTACGTATGTTGAGTTCCGTTACTTGTTAAACGTACATAATGACTTCGAATACGACCAGTGTTTGATACTTACATTGGTTATAGGAATGGATAGTAGCAGTTCTTAGAGCATTCTGAACTTTGCTTTATGTATTTTGGCCAATAAACAAAAATGAGCGACATGGTATAACACGTTTTCATTATATGTTGATTAAAACGGAACACCACAATTACAGACATTCCTAGCAGCTTACCTAGTTTTATGAGTTTCATTTGTTAGTATTACGTATATGTTAGTATTTACGTATTACATTATCCACTAGGTGGAGAAGACTGCTTTTTTTAGTTACTTTTCAGACAATATGAGAATTTGTTCTTTGTCTAATTTAGAATCGTTGCATATGATATAAGTAGTGTGCTAAAGTAATATACAAAATAGATCCATTACATGCGTATTAGCAGTATTGGAATCTGGATGTTGGCTAGCCCTCAGTGAACTAGGAGTTGTGGTAATGATCTGTTCAGTTTGCTTTCCATCCTGGTCTTTCACGTTTCAACTAACAGGGGGTATTCAAGATACACAGAGAAGGGCTGCACGAATGGCCACAGGTTTATTTCACCTGTGGGAGAACGTCACGAAGATGCTGAGAAAACTGAACTGGCAGACACTTGAAGACAGACGCAAACGTTCTCATGAGAAACTACTTACAAAGTTCCAAAACTGTGAGTGGAGAATGTAAAATATATACTGCAGCCGCATTCGTATCGCCCCCGTAGGGATCGAGAGTGCAAGATTACTAACAGCGCTCACAGGAGCGTAAGTAGTCGCTCATCCTACGCTTCATACGTGAATGAAACAGGAAGAAGCTCATGGGAAGTAGCCTTTGCCATGCACTTCACAGTGGGTTTACAAAGTGTGGTTGTAGAAGTAGCTGTAGATGTACGACATCTTCACTCTGTGACGCAATAATTTAATTACATTGAAAAAAAATTAATTAATTGATGTTCTATCTATTACTTTACGCCAGTAGCTACATGATGTACTGCGTTCAACAAATGCATTAATTTCGAATTAATAGACGACGATTAAAAATATAATGAATAGGATTTTGGTTTACAAATTTTCGTTCTTTATGCGAGTGGCCTGCGGTCGTACATTGTAACTTTGTGAATCAGTTGTGGGGTCACATGGAATATTTTATTGAAATATGTGTAGTTTATACACTCCTGGAAATTGAAATAAGAACACCGTGAATTCATTGTCCCAGGAAGGGGAAACTTTATTGACACATTCCTGGGGTCAGATACATCACATGATCACACTGACAGAACCACAGGCACATAGACACAGGCAACAGAGCATGCACAATGTCGGCACTAGTACAGTGTATATCCACCTTTCGCAGCAATGCAGGCTGCTATTCTCCCATGGAGACGATCGTAGAGATGCTGGATGTAGTCCTGTGGAACGGCTTGCCATGCCATTTCCACCTGGCGCCTCAGTTGGACCAGCGTTCGTGCTGGACGTGCAGACCGCGTGAGACGACGCTTCATCCAGTCCCAAACATGCTCAATGGGGGACAGATCCGGAGATCTTGCTGGCCAGGGTAGTTGACTTACACCTTCTAGAGCACGTTGGGTGGCACGGGATACATGCGGACGTGCATTGTCCTGTTGGAACAGCAAGTTCCCTTGCTGGTCTAGGAATGGTAGAACGATGGGTTCGATGACGGTTTGGATGTACCGTGCACTATTCAGTGTCCCCTCGACGATCACCAGTGGTGTACGGCCAGTGTAGGAGATCGCTCCCCACGCCATGATGCCGGGTGTTGGCCCTGTGTGCCTGGGTCGTATGCAGTCCTGATTGTGGCGCTCACCTGCACGGCGCCAAACACGCATACGACCATCATTGGCACCAAGGCAGAAGCGACTCTCATCGCTGAAGACGACACGTCTCCATTCGTCCCTCCATTCACGCCTGTCGCGACACCACTGCAGGCGGGCTGCACGATGTTGGGGCGTGAGCGGAAGACGGCCTAACGGTGTGCGGGACCGTAGCCCAGCTTCATGGAGACGGTTGCGAATGGTCCTCGCCGATACCCCAGGAGCAACAGTGTCCCTAATTTGCTGGGAAGTGGCGGTGCGGTCCCCTACGGCACTGCGTAGGATCCTACGGTCTTGGCGTGCATCCGTGCGTCGCTGCGGTCCGGTCCCAGGTCGACGGGCACGTGCACCTTCCGCCGACCACTGCCGACAACATCGATGTACTGTGGAGACCTCACGCCCCACGTGTTGAGCATTTCGACGGTACGTCCACCCGGCCTCCTGCATGCCCACTATACGCCCTCGCTCAAAGTCCGTCAACTGCACATACGGTTCACGTCCACGCTGTCGCGGCATGCTACCAGTGTTAAAAACTGCGATGGAGCTCCGTATGCCACGGGAAACTGGCTGACACTGACGGCGGCGGTGCACAAATGCTGCGCAGCTAGCGCCATTCGACGGCCAACACCGCGGTTCCTGGTGTGTCCGCTGTGCCGTGCGTGTGATCATTGCTTGTACAGCCCTCTCGCAGTGTCCGGAGCAAGTATGGTGGGTCTGACACACCGGTGTCAATGTGTTCTTTTTTCCATTTCCAGGAGTGTATTTGACGAAGTATAATCCTGTCAGTTCGACCGCCGTTTATTGTGAAGATCATCAACTTTTACGACTTAATAAAAATATTTAAATTACACTGACAAGGGGAAGGCCTCAGACGCGGCCAACCGACTCGTCTCAAATGTGGAAGGAAGCTTGTGTAGAACCTAAAACAAAGGATTCTAAGATATTCTGGGTCAACACCCCATCGTTTTTGAGAAAATCAACCCTAAAGGTTACGATGAGCAATCTACTCAAAATTGGCGGCATCGATAGATAATTGTAAATAGAACATTTTTCATCATCAGGTATGGGGCCCGCAAAAATCATACTTTTTTCAGAAATCGAGGAAACTTGTACAACTGCCGCTTATGTACCCATATGGTAAACGCTTTTCGCCGAGAACGCCGATAGCGCAACGCCCGTGGTAACTGGCTAGAAAGCGGAGGCCCCGGGTTCGAATCTCGAGGGAACTGCACGGTTTTCATGTAGTTCTTCGTATCAGAATTCGTAGGGATGGGAGAGTTAATAAGTTACGCGACTCAACACGGAATAATAATAATAATAGTAATAACGTAGGCAAACTAATTTCCCAAATGACGTGAATTAGTAAAGAATTAAACTTTTAAGCCTTGTCACATGAAAACAGCTCCGAGTAAGAGTACTGCGAATTCCTCTCGAGGGAGCACAGATAGCCAACCGCGCGACGCTTGTTTACAGTGAGGCACAGGACAGAATGTACGCGAGGAGAGTTACGTTGTCCCGGTTGCCTCTTCGTCATATTATAGTGGTGAACCTCGAAGAGTGAGGGTGTCCAGCACGAACCTTACATAAGTCAATCGGAAAGAGCTGTTTTCCGTCATTAGGCTGCCGCGAACCTCGAGGATACATGTAATGATTTTTCATCGTTAATCCGCCGAATAAAATATGTTTTGTGAAGGAATACAGTGATCTTCCGTAAGTAACATATGACTTGTACTGTATGTAGTTTGTAGTAATTAGCTTTTCTGTTTATGCTGTAGTAATTAGCTATTGTTTGCTGCGTCATATCTTTCAGTTACATAATCTGAATAATGGGGGATGTTCACCGTTCGACCAGCGCTGAAATACACTCCTGGAAATTGAAATAAGAACACCGTGAATTCATTGTCCCAGGAAGGGGAAACTTTATTGACACATTCCTGGGGTCAGATACATCACATGATCACACTGACAGAACCACAGGCACATAGACACAGGCAACAGAGCATGCACAATGTCGGCACTAGTACAGTGTATATCCACCTTTCGCAGCAATGCAGGCTGCTATCCTCCCATGGAGACGATCGTAGAGATGCTGGATGTAGTCCTGTGGAACGGCTTGCCATGCCATTTCCACCTGGCGCCTCAGTTGGACCAGCGTTCGTGCTGGACGTGCAGACCGCGTGAGACGACGCTTCATCCAGTCCCAAACATGCTCAATGGGGGACAGATCCGGAGATCTTGCTGGCCAGAGTAGTTGACTTACACCTTCTAGAGCACGTTGGGTGGCACGGGATACATGCGGACGTGCATTGTCCTGTTGGAACAGCAAGTTCCCTTGCCAGTCTAGGAATGGTAGAACGATGGGTTCGATGACGGTTTGGATGTACCGTGCACTATTCAGTGTCCCCTCGACGATCACCAGTGGTGTACGGCCAGTGTAGGAGATCGCTCCCCACACCATGATGCCGGGTGTTGGCCCTGTGTGCCTCGGTCGTATGCAGTCCTGATTGTGGCGCTCACCTGCACGGCGCCAAACACGCATACGACCATCATTGGCACCAAGGCAGAAGCGACTCTCATCGCTGAAGACGACACGTCTCCATTCGTCCCTCCGTTCACGCCTGTCGCGACACCACTGGAGGCGGGCTGCACGATGTTGGGGGGTGCGCGGAAGACGGCCTAACGGTGTGCGGGACCGTAGCCCAGCTTCATGGAGACGGTTGCGAATGGTCCTCGCCGATACCCCAGGAGCAACAGTGTCCCTAATTTGCTGGGAAGTGGCGGTACGGTCCCCTACGGCACTGCGTAGGATCCTACGGTCTTGGCGTGCATCCGTGCGTCGCTGCGGTCCGGTCCCAGGTCGACGGGCACGTGAACCTTCCGCCGACCACTGGCGACAACATCGATGTACTGTGGAGACCTCACGCCCCACGTGTTGAGCAATTCGGCGGTACGTCCACCCGGCCTCCCGCATGCCCACTATACGCTCTCGCTCAAAGTCCGTCAACTGCACATACGGTTCACGTCCACGCTGTCGCGGCATGCTACCAGTGTTAAACACTGCGATGGAGCTCCGTATGCCACGGCAAACTGGCTGACACTGACGGCGGCGGTGCACAAATGCTGCGCAGCTAGCGCCATTCGACGGCCAACACCGCGGTTCCTGGTGTGTCCGCTGTGCCGTGCGTGTGATCATTGCTTGCACAGCCCTCTCACAGTGTCCCGAGCAAGTATGGTGGGTCTGACACACCGGTGTCAATGTGTTCTTTTTTCCATTTCCAGGAGTGTATATCGTTTGGAGCCTGTCGTAGACGACGGCAAGCGGCAAGTTACCGACGCTGTGTTTCGGTTTGTAAAAGTGTTGCAAGACAGATGTACTATCAATGCACTACCGTAAGAAGGTATTCTGTCTCTCGGCGTTCCAGAATGATAGGAGCGGCTATCGTCGAGCGATTTTTGGGGCTGACGAACGAAACGACTTTTGTTGGTCCTGACAAACTGTACCATGAAGGCGAAGCAGAAGGTGATTACAATGGAAGCTATCACAACTAGTGAATCGAAAATGGCCATAACACTTTGGAAATATCCACGTCGCAGGCAATCTATGCTTCATCAGTTCCCAATGAGTATTACAAACCGGTTACTAAACGATTGAACTACGGCGCTATACCCCTTGTAGTAAAAGTAAAGGCCGTAGTGCTAGCCACGAATCATGCAAATTGGAACCTACAAACACTGCAACAAAATGAAGCAACAAGAGCCCTGAAAAGGAAGAAGGGCCTAAAATTATGGGAAAATGATGTCGTTAAAGGAGGGACAAGATACAACAAATATCAGACTATAAATAAGCGAAAATACGACCGATTCGTCGAATCTCGTCGTCGTAACGAGAATGTAACAACGAGAATACTACAGGAGTGGGCTGTAGGTGCAGCTCTTCAATATATGCGACAAGGATTTTATGTTTGTTGCATCATTATCTTGGGCAAGGAATTTCAAATCGGAATATAAAATTTGTCAACGGCACGTCACTAAATACGTCTCCCATAAGGAGATAGATAATATAGAAGATATACAGAAATTGGCGGCTCTTTTCAGCACGCAAACGGTGTTACTTATGACCGGTTTTAATCGTAATTACGTGATCAACACCGATCAAACAGGATACTAGTATCGGGTGTGAACATTCGACGCACGTTATCGCATAATGGATAAAAACGAACCCTTGTCGCAGTTGGCAGTAAAAAAAAAAAAAAAAAAAAAAAAAAAAAAAAACAACTAACAAATTCGTACATGGCGCAATACGCCATCACAGACTCTGGAAAAGTGTTGCCTAAGGTTTTCCTGTGTTTACAGGAAACGAATGTTACATTTGGTCCTCGGGTTATAGAAGAGGTCAAGCGCTTAGCCGACTCGTTGAAAAATGTTCACATTACTTGCTCCAAATTCGGGGAATTGACAAATGCGATTTACAGAACGTTTCTTGGGTTCAAATGGCTCTGAGCACTATGGGACTTAACATCTATGGTCATCAGTCCCCTAGAACTTAGAACTACTTAAACCTAACTAACCTAAGGACAGCACACAACACCCAGCCATCACGAGGCAGAGAAAATCCCTGACCCCGCCGGGAATCGAACCCGGGAACCCGGGCGTGGGAAGCGAGAACGCTACCGCACGACCACGAGATGCGGGCAGAACGTTTCTTGAGACTGTTTTAAAATCATACGTTGCTGATAGTAAATTTTGTCTAATATTGAATTCCTGGGTTGGACAAACTAAAACTCTTATGTATGACACCATGTTCTCATAGACGACGAGGGTAAACGGACGTCCACGGTAAAAGTAATACCGCCAAACTGCACACCTGTGCGCCAGCCGTGTGATGTTTATTTCTATCGCCAGGTTAAAAGCTTTATTTCAAGGCTTCAGACTTGAAGTGTGCTTCTGGAAACCCAGTGGGCACAGCACAAGCGCACGGATGAAATGACTATTCCCAGCATAATTCATAACCAACTTTCAGCACCGATTTTTGAGGCAATGAGATTTGAGAAATTTATTTGTCTACCTTTTTATCTTTCCTTATTGATTTTCTTACCTAATTAGCCCTCCTATTCCTATCGATTGAGATATGGAAAAATACGGACGAGAAGAGCAACATCCGCTAGGTTTCCTCGAGATTCGAAACCAGGTTCTCCGCTACCCAGCAAGTTACCTTTTTTTTAATCTCATTTTGTTCGCTATAGTTCGTTGCATTTGTTCGGGACGGACGTCCCATGACACCCGTTGAGGTTCATTGTGGATCCATTCAATCAGTTGTTTTTTTTTTTTTTTTTAATTACAGAGGGGAACTAATCCTCTGACCGAACACGCTGAGCTCCCGTGCCGGTGTTACCATGGCCGTAGCGCTCTCGGCGAAAAGCGTTTACCATGTGGGTACATAAGCGACAGTTGTAAAAGTTTCTTTCCTCGATTTCCGGAAGAGGATGCATTTGTGGACCCCGTACCTGATGACGATAAATGCTCTATTTACAATTATGCATCGATCCCGCCAATTTTTAGTCGATTGCTCGTCATAACTTTTAGAGGTGATTTTCTCAAAAACGGGAGGGTGTTGACCCAAAATATTTCCGAGTCCTTTGTTTCAGATTGTACACAGGCGACCTGCCGGATTTGGGACGAATCGGTTGGCCGTGTCTGAGGCCTTCCCCTTGTGAGTGCAAAACTTAACGACGAAACTTTCGCAAGAAACTTAGAACATATGCACAAGAAACTGCTACACTGGAATGCGGAACGTAACTGAAAGAAGTACACAAATGAACACAAATGGGATTTTTACTCAAAGGCAATAATTGCACTAAGGTTACCGTGATTTATGATGGCCCCTGGACAGTACAAAAGACGCGGCATGGTTTTTAATAGAGTGCGTGATCACCACGAACGGCAGTGGATGCTCTGCATTGTGCTTCTGTTGTGACCTCAAGGTCACTAAGGATTTGTTGTACTAAGCCTCCACCTCCGCTGTTAATAACTGCTGCATGGATGTTGGTGCATCTGGAAGTGTTGCAATACATCCCCCCAAAGTATACCACACATGTTCTATGGGATTTAAGTCGGGGGAACGGGCAGGCCAGACTAGTCACGACATATCCTCTCATTCCAAGAGCTCTTCAACTTGCACAGTTAAAGACTGATGAGCCAAAACATAGTGATCACCTGCTTAATACGAGGGCTATTCAGAAAGTAGGGAACGTTTTGGCATTAAAAAAACTAAGTACAAGAAATACATTTCATTATATACATCTGAAAGAGCGAATGATATGCTACTTTTCTACATAGTCACAAAACACGTTGAGGCACTTATAATAGCGGTGGACAAGCTTTGAAAGACCTTCCTCATAAAATTCTGCGGCCTGAGACTTCAGCCAGTGAGTCACGCCCGCTTGGAGTTCCACGTCGTCATAAAAGCGCTGCGTTGCAAGCCAGTCCTTCATCTTGGGAAACAAGTGGAAGTCGCTTGGTGCAAGATCGGGACTGTAGGGGGGATGAGGGAAAATTTCCCATTTCAATGAAATAAAGAGTTCTTTAGTGCGGTTTGCCGTGTGAGGTCGCCGGCCGGTGTGGCCGTGCGGTTAAAGGCGCTTCAGTCTGGAACCGCGTGACCGCTACGGTCGCAGGTTCGAATCCTGCCTCGGGCATGGATGTGTGTGATGTCCTTAGGTTAGTTAGGTTTAAGTAGTTCTAAGTTCTAGGGGACTGATGACCTCAGATGTTGAGTCCCATAGTGCTCAGAGCCATTTGCACCATTTGAACCGTGTGAGGTCGGGTATTGTCGTGTAAAAACAAAATTTTGGACGTCAGCTTTCCTCGGCGTTTGTTTTGAACTGCTCTTCTAAGGCTGTGCAAAGTTTGACAGCACCAGGCAGAATTTATGGTTGCTCCACGTTCGAGAAAATCAATAAAAAGCACACCTTGCCTATCCCAAAACACTGTCGCCATCAACTTCCATGCTGACAAGGTTTGCAAACATTTTCTTGGTTTTTGGGGGGACCTTGTGTGCCCCCACTCCATGGACTGTAATTTTGTCTCGCAATTGACGTGTTTCACCCAAGTCTCGTCACCGGTTACGATTCGATCCAGTAATGAATCACCATGTTTGTAGTAGGCCTCCAGAAATGTCAACGTTGCCCCTTTTCGCTGTTCTTTATGTGCTCTGTAAGCATTTTGGGCACCCATCGTGTACAATATTTGTGGTAGCCTAGCTTCTGAGTGAAAATTTCAAACAACAAAGTCTGTGAAACTTGTGGAAAAGAAAGCGAAAGCTCCGTTATTGTAAAACGACAGTTTTCAAGAATCGTTTCATCAACTTTAGCAATCCTGCCTCGGGCATGGATGTGTGTGATGTCCTGAGGTTAGTTAGGTTTAAGTAGTACTACGTTCTAGGGGACTGATGACCTCAGAAGTTAAGTCCCGTAGTGCTCAGAGCTATTTCAACCATTTCATCAACTTTAGCGACAAATTGTCAGTCGCAAAGCTCGGGCGTCCACTCTTTTCCTCATTATGAACGTTGGTTCAGCAATTTTTAAAACGAATGCACCATTTCCCGACGGAAAATTCACTCATTACGTTGTCTCCGTAAACTTCGCACATTTCACCATAAATTTCTATAGGTTTTAGGTTTTTTGCCAGCAAAAACCGTATCACAGACCGCACCTCACAACTGGCGGGATTTTCGATTGCAGCGCACATTTCAATTTCGAATATCGAAAAAAACAGACCCGCAGAGACGTTCCCGCTGTCACGGATGGATGCGGACAGAGCTGCCAAGCACGCACATACCAAAATATACGCGATCGGCGCGCGCCTAGCGGCGTCAGACGGAAACGTTCCCTACTTTCTGAATAGCCCTCGTAGCTTGTTTGTCCGTTTTTGGAACGAAATACATCACTGATTCCGTGTACCACGGATCCGACAGTTTGTCGGTATGTGTGTGGATGTATGTGGCATTAGATGTCTACCTACAGGTCATGCAATTCGCGTAAATAACGGACCGCTGATTTGCGAATGTGGTTTAATCGCCCGATAGCGACCCAGATGAGTTCCACAGGATTTACATCAGGCGAATCTGGCCGCCGAGGCACCAACGTGACTTCACTGTGATGCTGCTCGAACCACTGTAGCACTGTTCTGGCTCCAAGACACGGACAATTATAGCTTACTCTGAAAGAAGACATCACTATCGGGGAAGACACCAAGCATCAAGGGATGCAGGTTATTCGCAGCTGTCAGGGTGTGTTACAGGTTCCATGCAAGTGCAGGAGAACGTCCCCCCATAGCATAAAACTGCTCTCAGCAGCTTGCATCTGTGGCGCACTGAACGTCTCGACCCGCCATTCACCTCGATGACGGCGTTGTGGAGACGACCATCGACCTAGTGTAGCAAAAATGTGATTGAAAAATGGTTCAAATGGCTCTGAGCACTATGGGAATTAACTGCTGAGGTCATCAGTCCCCTAGAACTTAGAACTACTTAAACCTAACTAACCTAAGGACATCACACACATCCATTCCCGAGGCAGGATTCGAACCTGCGATCGTAGCGGTCGCGCGGTTCCAGACTGAAGCGCCCAGAACCGCTTGGCCACCAAAATGTGATTGACCCGAAGAGCCGATACGTGTAATAATAATATGCCCTTTGTCAAAGTAGCTCATCTCAATGGATTAGCGTGCCGGTGTGGCCGTGCGGTTCTAGGTGCGTCAGTCTGGAACCGCGTGACCGCTACGGTCGCAGGTTCGAATCCTGCCTCGGGCATGGAAGTATGTGATGTCCTTAGCTTAGTTAGGTTTAAGTATTTCTAAGTTCTAGGGGACTGATGACCTCAGATGTTAAGTCCTATAGTGCTCACAGCCATTTGGACCATTTTTTCAATGGATTTCCCCATTTATAGCCCATATTTTCGCTAGGGTTATGCCCCGTTGCGGCGGCGCGGTTCCTTCCGTCCCTTTGCGACGAACCTGCACCTACCTGTGAACATTGTCTCAGCAGATCATCAGTAGGAAAGCCGAGTGAAACCTACTGTACTTCGACGTGAAACAGGCTGCAATTAAAGTCACTAATCTACGTTTCGGGAGAAAGTTTTCACACAAATGAAAGGTTGGAAATTTTGTCCTCAATTAATATATTCTGAAACTTAGGTGAACAAGTATCACTGCCAAGTCCGTGCTAGCCTTAACACAGTCACTCACAATCCCTTTCACTCACGTTAGCAAGTTTATGGTGTTGTATTTCCCGAAAACGTAATAGCTACAAAAATACTGACTGTTTTTGATTGAGAATGCTCGCCAAATATTAAGTCTGTCGGTACCAAATGCAGTCGCAGTTTTTAGCCACCGACCTGCTCAATACGTCACGCGGAATATATGTCTTTTATCGTCACAAAAGTAACTTAAATATTCCGAAATTTCTACACCCCTATCGGAATAATTATGCCGTCACTTTACCACACTTTTGATGCATGAAACACTGCCAGATCGCGCAACTTATCGTTTCTATCGGAACTACTACTACACACGTCCGAACTGTTTCATGGCTAGGCTCCCACTGTTCTCTCGAATACTCTGTCTTCTCTACCAGCAGAGAAAGGCGCGCGAAGAATCTTGGTTTACCATTTGTCAGTTTACTCAACAGACAATAGCAAAACAACATTCTCCCGCGTCAGTCCGCGCTTTTCATCAATAACCAATCGCTAAATAGTAAACCTAACGACTGCACTTTTTATTTATTTATTTATTTATTGTTCCGTGGGACCAAATTAAGGAGACGTCTCCATGGTCATGGAACGAGTCAATACATGGAATTATAACACGATAGTAGAAACAGATAAAATGAAATATAAAAAACATATTCAGGCGAATTTTTTAGCTCTTCCAGGAGCTCCTCGACAGAGTGAGCCATGAGGAAACTCTTCAGTTTAGACTTAAAAGAGTTTGGGCTACTGCTAAGAGTTTTGAGTTCTTGTGGCAGCTTATAGAAAATGGATGCAGCAGAATACTGTACTCCTTTCTGCACAAGAATCAAGGAAGTGCATTCCACATGCAGATTTGATTTCTGCCAAGTATTAGCTGAGTGAAAGCTGCTAACTCTTGGGAATAGGCTAATATTGCTAACAACAAACGACATTAAAGAAAATATATACTGTGAGGGCAATGTCAGAATTCCCAGACTATTGAACAGGGATCGACAAGAGCTTCTCGAACTTACACCACATATAGCTCGAACAGCTCGTTTTTGAGCCAAAAATACCCTTTTTGAATCAGAAGAATTACCCCAAAAAATAATACCATACGACATAAGCGTATGAAAATATGCGAAGTAGACTACTTTTCGTGTTGAACTGTCACTTATTTCAGATACTGTTCTAATGGTAAATAAAGCAGCATTTAGTTTCTGAACAAGATCCTGGACGTGGGCTTTCCACAACAGCTTACTATCTATCCGAATTATCCGAACGCCTAGGAACTTCAACTGTTCAGTCTCGCTTATAATATGCCCATTCTGGCTGATCAAAATATCGGTTGTTGTTGAATTGTGAGTTAGAAACTGTAAAAACTGAGTCTTACTGTGATTTAGCATCAAATTATTTTCCACAAACCACGAACTTATTTCATGAACTACATTATTTGATTCTGTTTCAATATTACACACACGATCCTTCACTGCCAAGCTGGTGTAACCAGAAAACATGACGTAATTATGTAATATGCTGAAGTTTTGTTTATGCATGAAGTTATTTACTATTGTTATTTATACCTGAATTAACTCTCCCTTTACCATAAACTTACTTTACAAATCTATTCTACAAAGATCCCCTTCGTCCATATCCATACTTCTGCGAAATGTCCCCACACTAAATCCTACTACATAACTCGTTAAACAATTATCATCATATTACCCTTAAACCACACTCACGCATCATTCATACTGCTAAAAAACATTTATAACATTTTACCTACACAAAAATGCATAATAACACTTTACGAAAATACACTACTGGCCATTAAAATAGTTACACCACGAAGATGATGTGCTACAGACTCGAAATTTAACCGACAGGAAGAAGATGCTGTGATATGCAAATGATTAACTTTTCAGAGCATTCACACGAGGTTGGCGCCAGTGGCGACACCTACAACGTGCTGACAAGAGGAAACTTTCCAACCGATTTCACACACACAAACAGCAGTCGACCGGCGTTGCCTGCTGAAACGTTGTTGTGATGCCTCGTGTAAGGAGGAGTAATGCGTACCATCACGATTCCGGCTTTGATAAAGGTCGGATTGTAGCCTATCGCGATTGCGGTTTATCGTATCGCGACATTGCTGCTCGCGTTGGTCGAGATCCAATGACTGTTAGCAGAATATGGAATCGGTGGGTTCAGAATGGTAATACGGAACGCCGTGTAGGATCCCAATGGCCTCGTATCACTAGCAGTCGAGATGACAGGCATCTTAACCGCATGGCTGTAACGGATCGTGCAGCCACGTCTCGATCCCTGAGTCAACAGATGGGGACGTTTGAAGGCAACAACCATCTGTACGAACAGTTCGACGACGTTTGCAGCAGTATCAACTATCAGATCGGAGACCATGGCTGCGGCTACCCTTGACGCTGCATGACAGACAGGGCCGCCTGCGATGGTGTGCTCAACGACGAACCTGGGTGCACGAATGGCAGAACGTCATTTTTTCGGATAAATCCAGGTTCTGTTTACAGCATCATGATGGTCGCATCCGTGTTTGGCGACATCGCGGTGAACGCACATTGGAAGCGTGTATTCGTCATCGCCATACTGGTGTATCACCCGGCGTGATGGTATGGGGTGCCATTGGTTACACGTCTCTGTCACCTCTTGTTCGCAATGACGGCACTTTGAGTAGTGGACGTTACATTTCAGATGTGTTACGAACCGTGGCTCTACCCTTCATTCGATCCCTGTGAAACCCTACATTTCAGCAGGATAATGCACGACCGCATGTTGCAGGTCCTGTACGGGCCTTTCTGGATACAGAAAATATTCAACTGCTGCCCTGGCCAGCACATTCTCCAGATCTCTCACCAACTGAAAATGTCTGGTCAATGGTGGCCGAGCACACAATACGCCAGTCACTAATCTTGATGAACCGTGGTATCATGTTGAAGCTACGTGGGCAGCTGTACCTGTACACGCCATCCAAGCTCTGTTTGACTCAATGCCCAGGCATATCAAGGCCGTTATTACGGCCAGAAGTGATTGTTCTAGGTACTGATTTCTCGGGATGTATGCAACCAAATTGCGTGAAAATATAATCTCATGTCAGCTATAGTATAATATATTTGTTCAATGAATTCCCATTTATCATCTGTATTTCTTCTTAGTGTAGCAATTTTAATGGCCAGTAGTGTACTAGAACAGTTTATGAAAAACATTTTATTACTTTAGTGCACTCTAGTGGGCACAATAGAAACTAAATCAGTCTCCTTATCCAGTACTGTCCTATCTCGCGTCACCATCTGTCACTATCCAGCTCTGACACATATCTCCCACTTAACCGCCTCCAAGGCAGGATCGGTATACGGCGCTACGCCTCACCGTCCGTGTCTTTCCCGTTTACATAATTTTTTACCGTGTCACGTGCCTGCAGCGCTACCAGACGGCATCCAACGTTTCGCTGGCCATCGGTCATGATGTTTTGGCTGATCAATGTGTGCGGTCGCTCGTTGCCATTTGTAAAAATGAAGCCAGGGGCGAATGCACCCCTGAAAAGGCACACATGGGGAAGGAGTATAGCGTGACATAACGTTGACCGGTGAATGTAATGATTTGGAGGTCAAACAGAGTGCGTTCCATAAGTAATGCGACCAATTTTTTTTCTGACGCAACGGTACACCACAGCGTGTTGTAATCGGCTGGGCTAAGCTTTTTTTTTAATTTTTTTTTTTTTTTAATGGTCTTGTAGTCCGGGGTGATATGTTACAATACAGCATCACCGGTCTATTGCGGTCTAACTGTGTTGGTGACGCAGTAAATTTCCAAAGGGCAGTGACTTCGTCACTGCAATTCACTTTGGAGGTGTGGCGGTGGGACTTGTAGTCCCGTACCACCCTCTGACGGTGATAGTACTACATGAGTCAGGCAGAAGAATTTTGCCTAACATGGGCAGGTGAAGGTGTGGCGGTGGGACTTGTAGTCCCGTACGCCAGGGCAGGGGTGATGCGGCTGGGCTAAGCGGAGGGGGGTGTTAGCTTCAAAACGCTCTTTGTCTCATTCGACTGCGAGCTGCCGGAGTGTTAGGACGTGCGTTTCCGTCAACGCCATTTTGAGTTTATGTAACATGGTACAATGGTTCATTCTGTAGAGCAACGGTATGCTATCGAATTTTGCGTTAAACTTGGGAAGTCCGCCACCGAAACGTTTCCATTACTTCGGCATGACTTTGGGAATGATTGCTTGTCCAAATCACAGGTTTTCCGATGGCACAAGTCTTGCTGAAAACCCAAGGAAATTGTGGTCTTACGTAAAATCTGTAAGCGGGTCGAAGGCTTCCATCCAGTCACTCACTAATCAGTCTGGCCTGGCAACGGAAGACAGCAAAACGAAAGCTGAAATTTTAAATTTAGCATTTGAGAAATTTCACGCAGGAGGATCGTACAAACATACCGCCGTTTGAGTCTCTTACAGATTCCCGTATGGAGGACATAGTGATAGACATCCCTGGGGTTGTGAAGCAGCTGAATGGGTTGAAAATAAATAAATCGCCAGGTTCTAATGGGATTCCAGTTCGGTTTTACAGAGAGTACTCTACTGCATTGGCTCCTTACTTAGCTTGCATTTATCGCGAATCTCCTGCCCAACGTAAACTTCCGAGCGACTGGAAAAAAGCGCAGGTGACGCCTGTATATAAGAAGGGTAGAAGGACGGATCCTCAATATTATAGACCAATACCGTTAACATCTGTTTGTTGCAGGATTCTCGAACATATTATCAGTTCGAATATAATGAATTTCGTTGAGACAGAGAAGTTGCTGTCCATGCACCAGCACGGCTTTAGAAAGCATCGCTCCTGCGAAACGCAACTCGCCCTTTTTTCACATGATATCTTGCGAACCATGGATGAAGGGTATCAGACGGATGCCACACTCCTCGATTTCCGGAAAGCGTTTGACTCGGTGCCCCACTGCAGACTCCTAACTAAGGTACGAGCATATGGGATTGGTTCCCAAGTATGAGAGTGGCTCGAAGACTTCTTAAGTAACAGAACCCAGTACGTTGTCCTCGACGGTGAGTGTTCATCAGAGGTGAGGGTATCATCAGGAGCGCCCCAGGGAAGTGTGGTAGGTCCGCTGTTGTTTTCTATCTACATAAATGATCTTTTGGATAGGGTGGATAGCAATGTGCGGCTGTTTGCTGATGATGCTGTGGTGTACGGGAAGGTGTCGTCGTTGAGTGACTGAAGGAGGATACAAGATGACTTGTACAGGATTTGTGATGGTGTAAGGAATGGCAGCTAACTCTAAATATAGATAAATAATGTAAATTAATGCATATGAATAGGAAAACGTATCCTGTAATGTTTGAATACTCCATTAGTAGTGTAGCGCTTGACACAGTCACGTCGATTAAATATTTGGGCGTAACATTGCAGAACGATATGAAGTGGGAAAAGCATGTAATGGCAGTTGTGGGGAAGGCGGATAGTCGTCTTCCGTTCATTGGTAGAATTTTGGGAAGATATGGTTCATCTGTAAAGGAGACCGCTTATAAAACACTAATACGACCTATTCTTGAGTACTGCTCGAGCGTTTTGGATCCCTATCAGGTCGGATTGAGGGAGGACATAGAAGTAATTCAGAGGCGGGTTGCTAGATTTGTTACTGGTAGGTTTTATTATCACGCGAGTGTTACGGAAATGCTTCAGGAACTCGGGCGGGAGTCTTTAGAGGAAAGGAGGCGTTCTTTTCGTGAATCGCTACTGAGGAAATTTAGAGAACCAGCATTTGAGGCTGACTGCAGTACAATTTTACTGCCGCCAACTTACATTTCGCGGAAAGACCACAAAAATAAGAGGGATTAGGGCCCGTACAGAGGCATATAGGCAGTCATTTTTCCCTCGCTCTGTTTGGGAGTGGAACAGGGAGAGAAGATGCTAGTTGTGGTACGAGGTACCCTCCGCCACGCACCGTATGGTGGATTGCGGAGTATGTATGTAGATGTAGATGTAGATGTTCATGGAGGGCCGATAGGAGGTCACCGACGAACCTCGCAGTGGACGGCCTTCAACCGCACGAGTGGACGAAAATGTGGCGCGTGTGCGTGATTGTTTGAACTCTGACAGATGGCTGAGCCTTCAATTGATAGCACAAACTCTAAACATGTCAAAAACAACCGTTTTCCACATTATGACCCAAGATTTGAACATGAGAAAGGTGTGTGCCAAACTCGTCCCAAAAGAGTTGACCGACGAACACAAGCACATGCGAGTGCTTCGGTGCCGAGAAGTGTTGGAAACGTGTGAAAATGATCCTCATTTTTTAAAACTCAGTTATCACTGGTGATGAGTCGTGGGTTTTTGAGCACGACCCTGAGACAAAAAGGCAGAGTTCAGAATGGCACACCCCATCGTCGCCCTGTCCCAAGAAGGCACGCATGAGAAGCCCAGGATCAAAGCCGTGCTCATTGTCTTCTTTGACGTGAGAGACATTGTCCACCACGAATTCGTACCTACCGGGACTACAGCGAACTGACATTTCTACTTGGAAGTGCTCAAAATACTGAAAATGGGGATCTCGCACTGCCGAAGTGACATCAAGGACACGTGGAAAGTTCACCACGACAACGCGCCGAGTCACAGCGCCTTTATTGTCAACGGCTTCCTGGCCAGGACCAAGAACCCATTGGTTCCCCAGCACCCTTGCAGTTCTGACCTGGCTCCCTCTGACTTTTTTTGTTTCCTCGTTTAAAAGGAGTTATGAAAGGAAAACATTGGGACGCGATTGAAAGCATCCAGGCGCATGTTACATGAGCTCTAAAGGACAGTCCGGAAAAGGCATTCCAGCATGCCTTCCAGTCATGGAAACACCGCCTCCAGAAGTGTATCGATGCAAGAGGATGAAAATTTTTGGTTATTTGTACGAATATATTCAATAAATGATTTTTTATGAATTTGGTTGCATTGCTTATGGAAAAACTGGTAGAAGCAGACCTCGGGAAAGATCAGTTTGGATTCCGTAGAAATATTGGAATACGTGAGGCAATACTGACTCTACGACTTATCTTAGATGAAAGATTAAGGAAAGGCTAACCTTCATTTCTAGCATTTGACTTAGAGAAAGCTTTTGACAATGTTGACTGGAATACTCTCTTTCAAATTCTAAAGGTGGCAGGGGTAAAATACAGGGAGCGAAAGGCTATTTACAATTTGTACAGAAAGCAGATGGCAGCTGTAAGAATCGAGGGGCATGAAAGGGAATCAGTGGTTGGGAAGGGAGTGAGACAGGGTTGTAGCCTTTCCCCGATGTTATTCAATCTGTATATTGAGCAAGCAGTAAAGGAAACAAAAGAAAAATTCGGAGTAGGTATTAAAATCCATAGAGAAGAAATAAAAACTTTGAGGTTCACATTGTAATTCTGTCAGAGACAGCAAAGGACTTGGAAGAGCAGTTGAACGGAATTGACAGTGTCTTGAAAGGAGGATATAAGATGAACATCAACAAAAGCAAAACGAGGATAATGGAATGTAGTCGAATTAGGTCGGGTGATGCTGAGGGAATTTCATTAGGAAATGAGACGCTTAAAGTAGTAAAGGAGTTTTGCTATTTGGGGAGAAAAATAACTGATGATGGTCGAAGTAGAGAGGATATAAAATGTAGACTGGCATTGGCAAGGAAAGCGTTTCTGACGAAGAGAAATTTGTTAACATTGAGTGTAGATTTCAGTGTCAGGAAGTCGTTTTTGAAAGTATTTGAATGGAGTGTAGGCATGTATGGAAGTGAAACATGGACGATAAATAATTTGGACAAGAAGAGAATAGAAGCTTTCGACATGTGGTGCTACAGAAGAATGCTGAAGATTAGATGGGTAGATCACATAACTAACGAGGAGGTATTGAACAGAATTGGGGAGAAGAGGAGTTTGTGACACAACTCGACAAGAAGGGACCAGTTGGTAGGACATGTTCTGAGGCATCAAGGGATCACAAATTTAGCATTGGAGGGCAGCATGGAGGGTAAAAATCGTAGATGGAGACCAAGAGATGAATACACTAAACAGATTCAGAAGGATGTAGGTTGCAGTGGGTGCTGGGAGATGAAGAAGCTTGCACAGGATAGAGTAGCATGGAGAGCTGCATCAAACCAGTGTCAGGACTGAAGATCACAACAACAACAACGCCAACAACTTATGGAACGCACCTTGTATGTCCACGCAACATTATGGCCCCCCACACCATAATCCCTGAACCAGCAAAACGGTCGTGTTCGACAATATTCCTGGGTGCACCACGTACCTTCAGATGACGAGAATTGGGAACATCTAATGAACCAAGGGACATCGTCGAATATAGTCGTTCTCGTGTTATGGTGCGAGGAGGCATAATGTAGCATGGCTGTACATCCAAATCTTTAAAGACGATACACTCATCGGTCAACGGTATTATGTTGATATACTCCTCCCCAGTGTGCTTCTTCTCAGGGGTGCATTCGGCTCTGGCTTCATTTTTCTGGATGATAATGGGCGACGGTTCGAACTGCTTAGGTGGTGGAATTCTTGGAAACATAGGATATTGGGAAGATGGAGTAGCGTGCGCGTTTACCCGACTTAAAAGTCACTCTGAGCTAGAACTTATGGTCAGCGACTAAGTGTAAAGTCAATGAGTCGGATACGAGTTTTGCAACTGTGAAATACTTTCCTACATTATAGAAGCGAATATTAAATTTGAATTAATACTGCCAAAAACTTGTACTTGGATAGCTTAGAATGAAAATCTTTCTGTTTATTTCAAAGGAAAACAATTGATTTTCTGAAACATTGTCTGTCATACACAACTTGAAACAGGTCATGTCGACCAAATCGTATGGAAGAACTGACAGCGACGTATATCGGAAGGTAGTAAGATCTCTTGCCTTTTGGTTTGGCAGTACTCGATAGCTATTTCTAGGCGCAAGTAAATGAAGAAAGGCTTCGCGTTTTTGTTATCAAGTAACGTCTTCATCAATTACTTTAGTTTTAATGTAATCTACGAGAAACTGCTGATGTTTGATATTAACATGAAAAGGATTCCGTAGACAGGGAAAGAACCTGTTCTTGGGAAACTACTTCTATATTGACCAAAAGGCATTAAGTGATCTTCAAGCACGTGTGTTCCAGCAGCGGTATGAATAAAATTATAGTAATAATGACGGTAATAATCGAATTATCCGGTAACTTCACACTTCACAGTGGATTTTCTCGAACTAAGAAATTTGCTCAATTTGTGAAAATTCAAAATGGCTTTACTTCGAGCCTATGATGCCTAAAAGAGTCTTTACATCCTGCTGACATGAGAATAGCATAATCTCCGCGTCAGAAGCTTGCTTCCACTTAACCATTTAATAGACTCGCATTTTTTCCACCGTGACTATTTTTGTAAGCTAAGCATGTCATCCGTTTCAGCACACTCTTGAGGCTGGAAAATGTGGCCACAATGGTCTGGTGGAACGAATTATCATAGGTGCACTGCGTGGGTTCAGGAATTTACTTTTAAGAGGCAGAAACAGATTTATTTTACCTCTGGTAACCTCAAGAGAAAGTCGCTATAATCCATAATCCACATTAAACATCACGTTCCTTCATTACCAACTGGGCAGAGCCGGTTTACGTTGGGAAATGACATAGCGGAAGTCATGGCAAACAGAAATACAGTCGCCAGTAAACTTCCTTACATTAGAAAAATTTATTTTATTTGATGAACCGATAGCCATTTAAAGGAACAGGTCTCTTCTTTTTACTTGTACTTGATTGAACAAGATTCATTGAAAAATTTGGTGCTGGACTGTGATTCGAATTCGTATCTCCTCTTTCGAGGATCTGAATCTCTCAGAACAGTATAGTTAAATCATTTCGTTCCTTTTCCCAAGACTGCAATCTTCTCTAGGTCTCCTCCAAAGGATCCAGTACAAAAATGTTCATAATTTCATTTCAAGCCCTATCAAGTGCACACCCACCTGCTAGTCAAAATTAACGTACATTTCTAATGTCTGTTGATGTGTTGCCAACAATCGCAATAGCTGTCGTTATTTCTGGTCAACCACGCACACATCTTACTGTTGGTGAGAGAAACAGTTACAGCTTTTCTGTTGCGCTGCATTACGTTTTTTACAAACAGATAGTGCAATAGAATAGCTCAAGTGGAAAGGAACACTTCCTATTTAAATTTCTGCATCCTACACTGTTGGCAGTTCTGTGTAGGTGGCAGTTACGTGATTTTATTTCGGAAATTACACAATAGAGTCGAATGTATGCACTGGGTAGCCGAGGCAGCAAGTTCATGGTGATTCAGTCAACCAAGTAAATGAATTTACTGAACATGCTGCAATTTACTACAGGGAGCCTTTGTGTCAGAATTCTTATCCAGTATGGCGCAACGGCGTTAAGATAGAAAAATGGGTCTCAGAAAAGAAGGTTTGGTGGTCTGTTGGACTGATGGTAATTTCTTATACCTATGGTCTGGGTTCGATTCCCACTTCTGTCAATGATTTTAGATAGGGAGAGAAAGATTACATTCTCAAATGGTTCAAATGGCTCTGAGCACTATGGGACTTAACAGCTGTGGTCATCAGTCCCCTAGAACTTAGAACTAGTTAAACCTAACTAACCTAAGGACATCACAAACATCCATGCACGAGGCAGGATTCGAACCTGCGACCGTAGCGGTCTTGCGGTTCCAGACTGCAGCGCCTTTAACCGCACGGTCACTTCGGCCGGCTGGTGGATAATAATTTTGATTTTTAATGTTTCGTCATTCGTTGTCGACACTAACGATATCTGACGTTTTTGACTCCCAGTGGGACACAGAACTATTTTCGAGATCACTGTAAGTTCAAGATGTTATTCCGAGCTGCTGGTAGAGAAAAATTCGGTAGCTGACGTCTCTTTGTGTGTAGTCAACAACGATATGTGCGGGGCGCTATTCCCAGTGAGCACTGAACTCTTCGACATATTATTTCTAGTTCAAACTGTTGTGGGTTGGCAGGAGAGCCAACACCGGGTATGAGAGGAAGCCGAAAGGCACGCGTTTTAGCTCACGCAGGCTGGCGTGAGGTCTGGAACAGGACAAGGAAATTAGACTTTAGGAAAACGGACGTAGCTGGTGGAATACTTAACTTTAATCCATTAATGATGAGCGTCGCTCTTGACGGTACATGATTACAGTATCAATAGTAACTGGTAATGGCGCCTTGCTAGGTCGTAGCAAGTGACGTAGCTGAAGGCTATGCTAACTATCGTCTCGGCAAATGAGAGCGTATTTTGTCAGTGAACCATCGGTAGCAAAGTCGGCTGTACAACTGGGGCGAGTGCTAGGAAGTCTCTCTAGACCTGCAGTGTGGCGGCGCTCGGCCTGCAATCACTGATAGTGGCGACATGCGGGTCCGACGTATACTAACGGACCGCGGCCGATTTAAAGGCTACCACCTAGCAAGTGTGGTGTCTGGCGGTGACACCACACAAACATGCTCACATGTCGCTGCTGATGCAACAAACCCATATTTAACGTTCGTTTTCTCTAGAATATAACAGCGATAGGTGTCAGGTTGGAGTTCTGGGAAGAAAAAAATTAATGTTTCGTCTCGTCATTTCAGTTAAAACATCTAGCTACTGCGAGAAAATCCGATATATCACGGTTGGTTGTGCTTCGATATCAATCTGATTAGGTTCTGGGTTCGAATCCCTGTCCAACATAAGGCCTTGCCTCACGGCCTTTCATATAAGTTACTTGTGAAGAAGCAATATTTAACATCTCTCGTAGTTCGTTAACAGGGACAATAGATGCTGGGTAGGAATTCGCGTCCGTTAAAAATATTTTGCGTTATGTAATTTAAAGTTGATATTTGCTAACTGATACTGTCTGAAATCGAGGTATATCTCTCTGTATGCCTGTATGTAACGTCCACTGTTCAAAGTGCCGTCAATGCGAACAAGAGGTGACAGAGACGTGTAACCAATGGCACCCCATACCATCACGCCAGGTGATACGCCAGTATGGCGATGACGAATACACGCTTCCAATGTGCGTTCACCGCGATGTCGCCAAACACGGATGCGACCGTCGTGATACTGTAAACAGAACCTGGATTCCTCCGAAAAAATAACGTTTTGCCATTCGTGCACCCAGGTTCGTCGTTGAGTACACCATCGCAGGCGCTCCTGTCTGTGATGCAGCGTCAAGGGTAAGCGCAGCCGTAGTCTCCGAGTTGATAGTCCATGCTGCTGCAAACGTCGTCGAACTGTTCGTGCAGATGGTTGTTATCTTGCAAACGTCCCCATCTGTTGACTCAGGGATCGAGACATGGCTGCACGATCCGTTACAGCGATACGGATAAGATGCCTGTCATCTCGACTGCTAGTGATACGAGGCCGTTGGGATCCAGCAAGGCGTTCCGTATTACCCTCCTGAACCCACCGATTCCATATTCTGCTAACAGTCATTGGATCTCGACCAACGCGAGCAGCAATATCGCGATACGTAAACCGCAATCACGGTAAGCTACAATCCGAGCTTTATCAAAGTCGGAAACGTGATGGTATGCATTTCTGCTCCTTACACGAGGCAACACAACAACGTTTCACCAGGCAACGCCGGTCAACTGCTGTTTGTGTATGAGAAATCGGTTGGAAACTTTCCTCATGTGGGAACGTTGTAGGTGTCGCCACCGGCGCCAACCTTGTATGAATGCTCTGAAAAGCTAATCATTTGCACATCACAGCATCTTCTTCCTATCGGTTAAATTTCGCGTCTGTAGCACGTCATATTCGTGGTGTAGCAATTTTAATGGCCAGTAGTGTATGTACCAACGACCATCCGCGCTGGTGGAGAAATGGAACGTCCTACCACAAGGACTCCTTACCAATTTTGTAGTCTGCATAGGAGTTCGATGTAGAGCATGCATTGCTGTCTGTGGTGATCACATACATCCTATTATGAAGCATGTCCCACCTTTCCCAACGACAATGGGATCATCATTAGTCGCGATGACATCAGTATAATTATTGTCTTTGAATAAAAACGTCATTTCTGTTCGTCTCATTGCGCGTTTCTATCAATTACCTTCTGTTTTAATCTGTAGTAGTTCTTTCTATGTACGTTCCCAAGTTTCATCGAGCTTGGCAGTGATACATAATGAGAAAGTTACTATCGCCCTTAAAGTTTGCTCCCAGGTAGAGGCCATTTTCCTTGAGTTCCGGAAGGCGTTCGATACAGTTACACACTGTCGCCTGATAAACAAAGTAAGAGCCTACGGAATATCAGACCAGCTGTGTGGCTGGATTGAAGAGTTTTTAGCAAACAGAACACAGCATGTTGTTCTCCATGGAGAGACGTCTACAGACGTTAAAGTAACCTCTGGCGTGCCACAGGGGAGTGTTATGGGACCATTGCTTTTCACAATATATATAAATGACCTAGTAGGTAGTGTCGGAAGTTCCATGAGGCTTTTCGCGGATGATGCTGTAGTATACAGAGAAGTTGCAGCATTAGAAAATTGCAGCGAAATGCAGGAAGATCTGCAGCGGATAGGCACTTGGTGCAGGGAGTGGCAACTGACCCTTAACATAGACAAATGTAATGCATTGGGAATACATAGAAAGAAGGATCCTTTATTGTATGGTTATATGATAGCGGAACAAACACTGGTAGCAGTTACTTCTGTAAAATATCTGGGAGTGTGCGTGCGGAACGATTTGAAGTGGAATGATCATATAAAATTAATTGTTGGTAAGGCGGGTACCAGGTTGAGATTTATTGGGAGAGTCCTTAGGAAATGTAGTCCATGAACAAAGAAGGTGGCTTAGAAAACACTCGTTCGACCTGTACTTGAGTATTGCTCATCAGTGTGGGATCTGTACCAGGTCGGGTTGACGGAGGAGATAGAGAAGATTTAAAGAAGAGCGGCGCGTTTCGTCACAGGGTTATTTGGTAAGCGTGATAGCATTACGGAGATGTCTAGCAAACTCAAGTGGCAGACTCTGCAAGAGAGGCGCTCTGCATCGCGGTGTAGCTTGCTGCCCAGGTTTCGAAAGGGTGCGTTTCTGGATTAGGTATCGAATATATTGCTTCCCTCTACTTATACCTCCCGTGGAGATCACGAATGTAAAATTAGAGAGATTCGAGCGCGCACGGAGGCTTTCCGGCAGTCTTTCTTCCCGCGAACCATACGCGACTGGAACAGGAAAGGAAGGTAATGACAGTGGCACGTAAAGTGCCCTCCACCACACACCGTTGGGTGGCTTGCGGAGAGTAAAGGTAGATGTAGATGTATAAACAGTCAAGCAAAATCAACTTTGTTGCAAACTGGATCCCATTAACTGTGAATGATAGTAGTCGATATTGTTTTTACATAAACTGCGAGTTTCTGGTGCAAGCCGAAAGATTATTGAGTTAAATTCTCCCCCACAGTGGTCATCCTTAACGATTAATACCGTAGCTGCATATTGACCTACTACGTGGTTTAGTAGAAAGAGCCCAGTCCAGGTAACACAGAAAATCAAAATATATTTTCTTGCATATTTCGCTATTCAAAGTTATATCGTCCCATGGAGTCTTGCAACAGCTGACGCAATACAACGGTGATACATACCTCATGTGACAGATATGTAATTGAGATTACGCTGGATGTGCACAAACAGTCTGGTTTTAAGTTATCACGTGATGCAGGAGCCGTCACTGCATCGTAGATCAAACAATGTGGATGAACGTAGCAAGTAGTTCTCTCGCACAGTAAATTTGTGCTGTCTCTTGCAGTATCAGTCCTCACGTGTGAGTGGTAGCTTTACGAAGTCGCTTTATTACCGCTAGTCGGTCCGTGAAAGACAGTGCACGGTGTCAATATTTTTAAAAAAAGACGAGCGAGAAAATCCTATTTTTCAGGCGGTCATATTTAAGCTTCTGTTAATCTTATGGCTAGCCCTTGACCTAGTGATATTTGTATGAATAACGCTAGAGCGGACATAAGGTAGTTATCCTACAATGCAGAGTCAAAATTTAAAAATAACACACTTCCTTCAGCCCAGGAAGTTTAGCAAATCGGTTCGTTCTTTTGCCTTAGGTGTGGTCTAGGGTAGGCTTCAGGCGGCTTGTAAAGCATCGGCCGGCCGAAGCGGCTGAGCGCTTCTAGGCGCTTCAGTCTGGAACCGCGTGACCGCTACGGTCGCAGGTTCGAATCCTGCCTCGGGCATGGATGTGTGTGATGTCCTTAGGTTAGTTAGGTTTAAGTAGTTCTAAGTTCTAGGGGACTGATGCCCTCAGATGTTAAGTCCTATAGTGCTCTGAACCATTTGAACCATTTTTTGTAAAGCATCAATCGTTCATGAGCGGTTCCTTAGCATACCCCGAGAAACCAAGCTTTTTGGGTACCAAAACTACCAGTTGCTGGAATGACCACTTCTTTAATGTCTATTCACAGCAAATCGTCGAAATTTTTGATGTACATTCTCGGTATGACGTTATCGTGGAACTCTGAAAATTTTTTCGACGTCATTATCCGTCACTGGGATCTAGAAGTTCCAAATTACCTTATTTACATACGTAATATTTGCACGTAATATTCGATCTGAGTCGTAAATGTACGCGCTGTCATTGTATAATTGGCACTTCACGCCTACATAGGTTTGTCTTGACCTGGAAATTATTGCAGCGCCACCTGGCGGCGTAAGCACTTCATAAAAAAAAATTTGTCATGCTAAATTCTTTAACTTGAAAATCAAACGACTTTTTTGATTAACCGTAGGTGTGGCCAAAAATGCTGTACATTTTTATGTAATGTAATGTAAAGTGAAACTTTGTTGGATGGGAGACGATTCTGTGTTAACCTTATATTATGCGTACTTCTGTGTTATTTGCATATGTGTACAACGAGGTATTTTTAGTTACTTAGATTTTAATGTAGTACATGGGTTGGTTACAGAGCAGTGGGAACAGTGCTGTAACATGAAGGATTTGCCTCACATGACACATCCACCGACTGTAATTGATACCAGGTCAGCTGCAGTGTTGCAGTGAGTTGCAGTTGTATTTCAGTCAGCTGCAATATGCAGAGTCCGCAGAGGATATGAAGGGCTTATTTCAATAGTGGTACAAGTCCATTTTTGTTCATTCTGACATATAGAGTACAAAAGTTAAATGAGCGCTGAAAAATCTGCAGTTGAGATAACAGAAATATTCAAGTACCACTGCTGAATTAAGCCCTTCATATGGTGGCCAATGCACAGTGACCAATTCTCGTTCCAGCGTCAGGCGATTTGATTCGTTTGTTCGGTAGGGGAAGCCGACAGTGTCTGACACCTCTCGGTCAGTCAGCAATGACAGAGTCGAGGCGAACGCTCTGCAACCTTTCTCAAACGATTTTACAGAAAAATTTCATTTTTGCTTTATCTGTAGATTTATATAACAGGTTCATGATGATGTACCCATAATTTTGTTAATGAACATATGATATTTATGTGGAAGTATGACAATGCGCGAAATTAGAAAAACTTTGCAATGAAAATAGAAGTCGCTATGATTTTGCGTTTGGTGCATATTACATAACATGTTGCTCTGAATGAAATTTAGCTAAGTTGGGTATAGGTCTCTGTCACCAATCTCAAGAAAACTGATCTGACGTAGCACACTCGTTTGCTATCGGGCCGCGCCAACAATAAAGCCAGAGTGAAATATCCAAAACATTCCTCATATTTCGTAAATGGTTTGAGATATCGAAATAAGATTTTGGCAAATGATAGCACGCAAAGAGGAGAGTATTATGCTACATGATTATTAGGCAAAACTTGATTATCTACTGCGATAGTCCACTAAATACAGATTTTTTTCCATGAAAGAATGTAATTTTTAAGAAACCCCGAAAGTTGCTGAAACGAAAAATGCTGTGGGTTTTGGAACCTCATAAGTGACAACATTACACGTTTATTTTGTGTCGAGAATGTGCTTTTTCATAAGATACTGACCCTACTTTTCCTCAGTTCCTCATTTAATGAACTTAATAACCCACTGTTTGAGAATTTTTTTGCAACTGCGTCTGCACAACATGTTAATGAGGTGAGACTGTGAAAACTTCGTTTTGTTTTGGTAAAAGAAGTAAATTTTGACATGGCAGCAAAATAAATACGTAGGTTTTATTCAAAATTCGCCACTCATGACGCTTCTCTGAAAGTTACAATATAAATTGTTGATAAGCCAAGAAAAGTAAACTGCTGCATTTTCAGAAGTGACGGATCGTTTTGAATGGCCACTATGCAAGTGTGGGTGTGGAGGGGACCACTTAATATTTACATAAAATGTGAGTGCAGACTTCAGTTTGGAACGGCACTTTCCATCCAGCGCTCGAAATTTCCCCTACAGCACCTTCCCGCAACCCCCACCTTTAGTACTCTACCCACACCTGCCCTGCTGTCTGTGCATCTACCAGCCACGGTATTCTGTGTGGACACTTAATGTCTGGATGTGTGGCAGGCCATTTCAAGTGACCTAACAGTACATTTAGAAAACACCACGAATAACGTGCGTGGATCAAGACTGAAGTGACACGTAGTCACAGCGCACAACCATGTTTCTGGTACTGTGTCCCGACATCCTTCGTGACAATGCACCATGGCACTTGGTGAACCCCATGCAGGAGCTCCTGCATTCGAGGGGGGGGGGGGGGGGGCGAGATAATGAAATGTCCGCCGTATTCACCCGATATGAGTCCTTGCGATTACGACCTGAAGGAACCTCTTCATGTCATGCACGTGTGAGGTAACGGACAAGTTGTGGCACCCTGAAAATATTCTAAGTTCGGAGATGGCATGGCCGCATGGGTCACTTGGCAAGCCGGGGCTCGTCAGCAACTGTGTGGTGCCGAACATTAGCCAGAGAAAGAGGGGTGGTCCTGGCCGACCACGTGGCTGGGAATTCCATGTTGATGCTGAGTCAAGGACTGTGTTTTGTGTCGATGAAGGAGATTGTAACCTCCCCCCTCACTTAACGACCTTAATGACAGTGAAAAATTAAACCGCGTGTACCTAATAGAAATTTGGGAAAAGCAATCGTCACCGAAGTTAATCTATCGGTAAAGAGGGAGGAAAGGGTTACATCTAAATGAAAGGAAAAATGCAAGTGAAACTGGTGGAAATTAATTTTGAAATAGGGATAAAGTTAATAAAGAAAGTAAATGTGCGGCCGTTACGTTAACAATTAACTAGCGGTAATTAGATATTTGAGATTTGGGGGAAATCACGGTCGCCAGTCCTAAGGACAATTACTATAGTAACTGAAAAAACAAGGTAATTACACATATAATTAGCACTAGAAGCGTGGCAACTGAAGGTTGACACGTGTAGTGTGAAAACTGAAAGTTTGTCAGAAGTAATAAATTTCGCTACACTCTGACTTAATTTAGCAAAAGAATTAATGAAACCGGAAAATCGAAAGTTAATTTAGTGACTGAAGTTAATAGTGAGCTTTCTTTCTGAAGCACATCGAAAGACAGTTAGACTTGGACTACCTCAACAATCATTTCGAACGCTACTTGAATCTACGCAATTTAGAAATAAGAGAATTAACTTTGAACTTGAATTAAATGATTCTGAACAATTAACAATAGTAAAATTTAGTACGTACCAAGCTGAGCTGCAGTCACAGGTAACTAAAATACGGTAACAAAACTCGCACTCTTAATTCGTGCTTGTGCAATCTAAATATTGTAGCCAGCTACTGAACTTTGAAATTAAAGCAGTGAAATCTAATTATATTATTTTAATGCTGGCGTTTGAATTTCAACGACACTCGGGTTCATTTCGGAAAAGGAAGGGACCCTGCTTGGCAATGAAATTGGAACAATGAGCAACAAAGGTTCATGCTAAGTTGCTGTAATTTTGCGAGGCAAATGGAACAATTTGAAAAGCTGAGGTCTGCCATACAGTTCTGAAACTTTACGTGCTTTTAGTCTTCCTTGTTGGTTGATTGAAGGTTTGAAGCCGTCGATCGAGGAGGTGGCGACAGTCACTCATTGTCGGCCGTCGCTGTTGCAGAAGCTGGATGTTGGCGCGCCTTCGTCTCGACACGGTCTCCAGGCGAAACGGGCTCTTGATGTGCGCCAGCTAATGCTTCCCGTCCGCGACACCATGTCAGAAACTATCATCGCGAGTCGAGCGCAATTACATGCTGCCAAACCCCGAAAGCGCGGCAACTCGCGGGAGCGTCACACAACACCTGCTCCACTCGCTACTCCCGCCAGACTCCCCCTGCTCTGCCCGCGCTCCACGCGGCAGAGTTAACACTACCAAAGATCCTACACACTTTGATTCTTCACACGACCCATCGATGTAATCGTTCGATAGCAGTTTTCCCTAGGCAAGACCCAGCGTAAAAATACAAATAATATTTACGAAACAAACCAATTATACATCGACATAAGTGCATAAATATGTATATATCCAAACAGTAAAGCAATTACAATATATAAAGAGACAGAAATGTCATATCTTGAGGTAACAAAACAAGGAAAAAAATAATAGTACAATAGATGGAAATAGGAGGATATGCATTTCCGGCGTTACAAGATTTGTATGCCGGGAGTTCCAAAGATGGCAGACTTTGTGAAACCATAATGGGAGACATTTTACAGTTCATGTAGAAATTAATAATAGCCAGAGGAATCATGATACCTGAAAAAGAAACATGTACATTACCATTATTTGCATGACAATTCTGATGGTGTAATCAGATTTTCAATATCTTTATTAGTTTAAAGTTTAGTATCTGACTGTAAATTATACAAATAACACCCAGCAACGAATTTCCAAAATCTAAACGGTTCCTCCGATTTTGTTGATCGGCTTGTCTTTAGAAAGCTATTAGTTGTAACGTGGCGTGGTCTCCTGACCTTCATTTCTTACATATTCCGTCCTCACAATCGTATTCTGCACATCAAGAAGCTTCATTCGAACCAAAACTCCATGAGGTAGAGTCAGTTTTGTATGACTTCATATAAGCGATATGCAAATCTAATAAGTAAATCGCAAGTGCGCAACGAGATTGAAAAAGTCAAGGCTAGGGCACACAACATGACGGCTATCCATAAGAGGCAATCTACTGTTCCGAAAAGAACTTGGAAATTTATTATTTTATAAGAAAAAGCTTCACTTGACTTCTCAGAATTTTTTTGCAATAAATAATATTTCGTTCGTTTAATGTTTTTCTTAAACTAACTAGCAATACTCGAGTACCCAAGTATTCCACTAGTTACGTAAGAATATAGAATATTTTTGTGTCTTTTCCTTACAGCAGACGACTCCAGAAGATATTTGTTGCTGAATGTTTTTCAAGCAGTTCTTGTTGGTACATTAGGAGTGTCTGTCTGACTTCTGTAGTAGTGTGAGGTGGAAATTATTTCTTGCAGGAGCCAAAGGGTACTTGTTGGATCAATCCATTGCTCAACTTGACAAAATAAAACCCACACACTCACATAGTGTAAACCTAAATTGGTATGAATTATAGGCACGTAACTTGAATAGTACATGAGTTAGGTGGAGGTCAAAGTGGCCGATTACTATTGATCACGTCAGGCCATAAGTACTCCACAGTTACACGAAAAAACGGTAGCAGCATGCATATAAATATATTTATGCGTCTATGTCTTTGTTTATATCCGATATATACTATTCATGAAGAAATTAGTCAAATATTTACTGCATTTTAGAAAGCACAGAGACATTAGGCTAATGGCCTACTTTTGTTTCTATTTCTTTGATATATGTTTATTTTATTTGTTTAAGTATTTAATAGTGTGTGTTAGAGCGTATTTGTGGTCCATCCGTAGGCATATTTATTTAATTTCAAGTTATTTAAATGTAAGTCCAGTATTTCATGTGTGTTTCAATATTTTTGTTAGTGTGAGTCGGCTTGGAGACATGGCGGGAGTGCTCTAGCCAATCTCAGCGCTCGTTACTACGGTAGGTGACTACCGAAGTCAATGGAGAGACTGGAGGGAAGTGGGGGAGGAGCGTCGGCTCGCACAGGATGGGGGAGTGCGGGACGGGAAGGCGCGACGGACGGTCGCAGGGAATACTTGGAGAGTGTTGAGCAGTTTGCGCGTGGTCTCGGGCGATAGAAATATTTCGTAGTGCCGACTTGTGAGATTTCCGTGGCTTCTGCAGTGAAGACGTAGTATGCGTTTAGAAATGAATATCTAGCGAGCTACGTTGTTGTTTTATAACTAATTACGTGAAGTAGGAATCTATTGTTTCCCTGTTATTCAACTTATATTTTATTTAATTGTTGGACCGTCGACACCAATAAGTGTTTTGCAACAATAAACGGCATGCTTAAAGGTACTTCTGCTATCGTACTCATCATTTAAAGACGTTAAAAATAGTACCTGCAGATTTTATTTAATTGCAATCTTTCATTTATAAATTTCTGTGTTACATTCAAAATTCGCAATTGCCGAGTGATAGGAACCTTTCGACCATCCGATTCATGTGTATATTCATATTGTATACTGTAGAATCATCAGTATTTGGCTTGTAATGCGGCAACTACGTATCCCAGCCCCTAGACAACCAAACCAGCCAAAACTTTTAATATTTCAACTCTGCGTCTGAGGGTACGTAGTCGAGGGCCACCATTAATTTTTTATTTGAAAGCCCGCATGCTACAACACAAGACACCACTCAATTTGAGATTATCTTATCCTCTCTTCGTAGCTGCAACATTTTTCGTTTGGATATTTTTTTTTTAATAAGTGACCCTTTCATCTAACGCCGATGGCCTCCATTTTGTGAGATGCTGAGGTTGTTGTTTGCTATAATCTGATATACCTCTTAAAAATTAAGTAAGGGCAGTCCTTGCGAGATTTCGACAGAGATGGATCCACTGATGGTATACGACGTCTTCCGTCTCTGTTGGGGAACATGATCCAGGTGCGAGGCGATTATATTGAGGATATGCAATACAGTGCACGTCTGAGAATATAGTTTGCTATGAATGACAACCACGTCCCCACAGCTTTTTATCCAAGCCACGCCATCAGTAGCGGTGGTTTATTACCGAAGGAAACTCATGTAATGTTGGTAAAGGTTTATAAGGAATCTGCTTCTCTATTTCCAACAGACCAAAAATGGCTGGTTGAATTCGAATGCGCCCAAACTTGTCTCGAATATGATCCACATGAAAAGCATCCACAAGTGAGAACACGCGGAACATGCACAGCGTGATAATCAACGATTAGCAGAAATTAAGAGCGAAAATTTGAAACTATGCCCAAAAATTAATTGAAATAAGAAAATTATACAAGTGAACAATAAAGGCATAGAAGCCTTCCTGCTTGCACATTACGTTGTTTTAATCGCTAAAGGTGTACAAAGTTTGAAGTAAATCTGTCATACCAAAGTCGTGGTCTCCCCTTGTGAGTATCTGAAGAGGCAGTGAGTAAATTATTCTGAGTATGAACCAAAAAGTTAATATTGGCTTTACTTGTACTACTGCAGCTGCTGCCACTAATAATAGTAATAATACTAATAATATAGTAAGTAATAATAAGAATAGTAGTAATAATAATATTAATAAAAAATAATATAGTAGTAGTATAGTAGTAGTAATAATAATAATAACAGTACTAGTAATAATAATAATAAAATAATGACAATAATTATGACATCAATAACTGTAATGATAGTGGCAGATATAAGAAGAAGTTATAGGCGTACAAAACAGCTGTCTTTGATACGCTGAGTTCCGGGAAAAGGAAATTTAAGGAGACTGCATCGGCTAAGAATACTGGGGAGTGAGGAAGATCAGGTTGGAAAGAGGGATGCATAAGGGTAGTGAATGGGAACGGAGACAGTGGTAATCCTCATTATTGCTTCAGCAGATGTGGCATTACCTGTCTTCTGAAGCTGGAGATGTTATATAGTTCTCTAATACAGTTGCTGTTGCAGCCATGTTTAAAATCTTGAAATATGTACCTGTCCAGGTTTCAAAGGCTGTTTCGAAATACATGGACATCTCATTTAAAATCCTGAAAACAGGTATGGCTATTGACTTCACTAAACAGTGTGAGAGACGCTATTTGACACTGAATTACGTGAAGGCTTTTATCAATGGGAAACAGTGTAACAAGGTTCCGCCTACTAAAGCAAAACTGGTGAAACAAATTATGAGTGACAGAATCAGTGACCTTTATAAGAAGAAAGATAAACTAAGTGAAGAAGCTTACTCTTTGTATCTCTTTATTGCTAGAACTTTTAAAGATTTTTTTAACTTTCACGTAGACAGTATTTGGCATGGTGTTCATGAGTGGTTACAGAATCGTAGGGTTGAAATTCAGCGTAGGCACGATTTTAAACTTCAGAAGCTAGAAAATGCTATGCCTAAATCTAATGTTGTTCATGCACAAAGAACTGTCAATTGCGAACACAAATTTTTTGACAGAGTACTAAATAAAACTTCCATAAGCTTTACTCCTCAAGAAAGCGCTATGCTAGCGGGAGGTTTTAAACTCAATTTCATGCCTAGTCTTAACGACCCTAAAGTGGTGGATAATTTTATTGTTGACACTAAAGTTGGTCTTGACTCTGTAAAAACTGAAAAACCCCAACAAAATAGGATTGCTCATGAATGTAGCGCAATTTTAGAAAGAGAGGTCAATTCGGTAAAAAACAATGACTTAAAACAGATAGAGGAGAGCATTATTACTAGTATTAACCGTAAATTAAAAAATAATGAGGCTCTTATCACTAAATCTGATAAAGGAAATTCGCTTGTTGTAGCCTATAAAAGTGAATATATTGCTAAAACTTTGGCTTTTTTCGAGGAAAATGGGATATTCGAAATCGAGCAGGATCCTACCCTTACATTACAAAAGCAAATTAGGGATATTTTAAGAAAAACTAAACATCTTATGAAAGAGTTTCAAAAGAAAACTTTAATTAATATGATCCCTAGAGCACCTACGCTTAGAAGTCAGTTTAAGGTACACAAAAGTCAACACCCAATTCGTCCCATCGTCAACGGAATAAAGATTCTTACACACTAAAATTAAAGAAGCCTTTGTTTCTGGAAACAATTATTCTGTTAAAAATAGTGCTGAGGTAATAAACAAACTAAAATCGATAGAGATCACTTCCTCCTCTCGTTTGGTTTCTTTTGACGTCGTAAGTTTATACACTAATGTTCCAGTGGATATCACTCTTAAGATTATTGAAGATAACATTCGACAATATAGAACTTTAAGTGAGTTGCAATTGTCGGAACTTATGTCACTACTGCAGGTTGTACTAGATTACAGTTACTTTCAGTTTAATGGCAAAATGTACGAGCAACCATTCGGCTTAGCCATGGGTTGCCCGTTAGCTGGTATCTTTGCTGACATCTTTGTGAATGCGTTAGAAGAAAATTTCTTCAAAAATAATCCTGCGTTGGGTAATGTGATTCCTTTCAATGCTCGCTATGTTGATGATATACTCATAATATTTCAAGGGAGTGACCAAGATCTACAACAACTGTTTCACGTTTTTAACAGTTTTCACGAGAAAATGAAATTCACAAAAGAGATACAAAATAATGAGAGAGAACTCCATTTCCTTGACTTGAAACTTAAGTTATCTGGTAACACTACTAGCTTCGACATTTTTCGTAAAGAAACTTTTTCTGATAATATTATCCCAGTAGATTCTTGTCATCCTCAAACTCACAAAATCGCCTTCTTTCATTCTTCAGTTCATCGTGCTGTGAGCACACCTTTAGAACAGAATTGTTTAGAAAAAGAAATATCTTTATTAAAATCAATGGCTACTAACAATGGATACGACCCTAAATTAATTGACCAAATTGTTCTGAAAAAAACAGCTGTAAAATGTTCAACTTTAGGAGATAACAGGGCGAAAAAGTATGAGGGTAATAACTTTATTTCTATTCCGTTTTTGGGGAACGTTTCATACAAGATAAGAAGACTGTTACAGAAACAATACGGTTACAGAGTTGCCTTTTCCGTAAATAATAGCCTGAAACAAAGAGTAATTCATACTATTGGATCACGGGAAGAACTCGGCATTAAATCCGGTGTATACAAAATTACTTGTAACGACTGCCCAAACTATTACATTGGACAGACTGGTAGACCCATTAAAGTAAGGTATAAAGAGCACATGCTAGGTAAAAATGGGGAAAACGTACATAATTCCACGTTTGCCGAACATCTATGGCTCTTACAGCATACGCCACGTAAACTGAACGACATAGAGTTGCTTCATGAAGCGAATAAGGGTTACAAACTGGACTTGCTCGAAGAATTAGAGATTTTCAAGCATCTGTCTCTAAAAGATGGTTTTGTTCTTAATGAACAGGTGCAGCGTAGAAACAAAAATTTTTTAGACAGTTTCAAACCCCTCCTTGCGTTAATGTAATATAGTCTGGCTGACTAGAAGTTAGTTATCTTGCTTATTGATGCCGGTGAAATGCGCTTTTCCTGTCTTGTTGGGATTTTACGTATTTCTGATGTTTGCCGTTTGTGATTTTTGATGTGTATGTGTGGTTAATTGACTAGTATGTTTTTATTCACAACGACAGATGGTTTCCTTTTATTGTAACATTTTGGTTGTTTTCGCTAGTATGTATTTCACCGCCTACGTTACGCGAGATTCCCGCGCATTACACTAGTGCCCTCTCTCGTTAGATGTGTTCCATAGCGCAAGCTTCATCTGTTTGACACTAGGACACAGGTAAATTGGTTCCATATTTTCTATTTTACTTAAATGTTTTTAAATGGTCTGATATGTTTTATTTATTAAGGCAGAAAGTTTGAATTAGCACAACTTTTAATAATTTTTGATGCGCTTATGTAGGTATTCATGGAATTTAATATGCGCGAGTGTCTAGCACATACCACAAGTGTCCTCTCTCGACGAAACCATCTGCCCTAGTGCTTTCACACTCTTGTCTCGATAGTTCATAGGCGAAGTACTGGTGCTAAACTGTTCGCATTGACCCTGTGCCCATAGTCATGTTTTCCAAATGGAGAAGATGTCTTAATTATTGACGACGCCTTTGGCACAATTGTTTTATTTGTCTCCATTGCATGAGGTAATTTTAGTAAGTAACTAAAAGATTTTGTGCCTGTGTTACTCTGGTAATTTCACTGTTACTTAAGCTTTTGTGTTTCTCACTTCCGTCACCTCCTCCAAAACCACCTCCTCCCAAACACCCAATGTGGCTTTCGACCCTCCTTCTCTGCTGATGACCAACTCCTCCGCCTCACTCATCTCCTCTCCCTCCAGCTTAACTCCCGTCGCTCCGCCATTTTTGTCTCACTTGACCTCGAAAAGGCCTACGACCGTGTCTGGCATCCCGGTCTCCTGTTTAAACTCCAAACCTACGCCCTTCCTATCAACTACATCCGTCTGGTGGCCTCCTTCCTCTCCCACCGCCCCTCCTATGTTACCGTCCATCATGCCAATTCCCACACCTTCTACCCCTCTGCCGGTGTGCCCCAGGGCTCTGTCCTCTCCCCTCTCCTCTACCTCCTGTACACGGCAGATATGCCCCAACCCCCCCCCCCCCTCCAGTACACCTCTTGCAATATGCTGATGACACCGCATTCCTCACCCTCGCTCCTACCCTCCAACGGTCCCAACGCCTTCTCCAGACTCACCTTGACCTTTTTGCTGCATGGTGTAACCAATGGCTCCTGAAACTCAATCCTTCCAAGACCCAGGCAATCATCGTAGGTCGTACCACTCGCTCCTTCCGACTCCTGGATTTCTCCCTTACTGTCTGCGCACGTCCTGTTCGCCTCACCCCCATCCTCACCTACCTTGGCCTCACCATTGACCGTCACCTCACCTGGATACCTCATCTCCGCTCCATCCAGTCCAAAGCCCACAACCGCCTCCGACTCCTCAAACTCCTCTCTGGCCGGACATGGGGGTTGCACCCCTCTACCATCCTCCACACCTACAAATCCTTCATCCGTCCCATCCTCTGTTATGCCAGTCCTGCCTGGATATCTGCCCCCCCCCCCCCAAATTCTATCAGTCCCTCCAGATCCTTGAGCGTCATGCACTCCGCCTCGCCTTCCGTATCCGCCTCCCGTCCCCCACGCGGATCCTCTATGATCTCATTCCTTTCCCCCATCTGCCCCTATTCCTCGAACATATCCGCATCCTCTACACCTCCCGCCGTCTTGAACCCCCTCACCCCCTGGTTGCTCCTCTCCTCTCCCGTCCCCGCCCCCTGCCACGTCTTCACCGTTGTGTCCCCCCTACCCTCCATCTCTACACCCTCCATCTCCTTTCCCAAGGTGGCTTACGTCACCTCCGCCTCCCGGATGATGCCCTCTCTCCCTCCATTTATCCTTCCTATCAACTCTGATCCTCAATCCCCCTACTTTCCTCTGTCCTTTCCCTGGGCTCCCTCTCCCCCCCCCCTTCTGTCCTGTTTTTCTCCCCACTAAACCTCTCCCTACCTCCCTTCTCCCCCCCAGTCCTTTTGTATTCCCCTCCTCTGCCTACCCCACTCCCTGTCGCGTCTGCCCCCCACCCCTCTTATGGGTCCTCATCCTCCTTCAGCTCCTTTCCCGGCTCTCCCCTTCGCTTTTCCTCTCCTTCCCCCCCTTTTTTGTTTTCCCATCTTCTGTCCAGTTTCCCCCCACCTGCTCTCGACTGTGGTGTCACATTTCCAACTTTTTAGTGCAGTGTTCCAGTGACTATTCAGTGTTGTTTGTCTTTCTCGTGTTGCGAACAGAAACCATGCTGTCGCTCGGTGTGAATTTTATTTCCTTTGCGAAAAGAATCCAGACTGTCGCCGTGTTTTTTTTAATTGTCTATTGTTTTCCCTGTCTACTTCGTATGTATTTTTATTAGCGTCATCATCCCTGTGTTATAGTTTTAAGTTCCACGATTTCTTTTCGCCTTGTTACTCTCTAAGTCTCCGATTTTATCGCCTGTTTTTTATTATTTGTTCTCTTGATCTTTGTCCCAAAATCTGTCGGCTGAAGAGCGGCGTACTAAGCTGCTGCCAGCCCGCCCCCTTTGGGGGGAATTGAAATTCAATAAATGAAAAAAAAAAAAAATCACTTCCGATGCTAAGGTTTTGCTAATGAAAGTGTCTTACTGTTCAGGATTTTTTACTTCTGATGAAGGTATATTTATATATACCGAAACCTTGGACAAGAATTTTAATAAATTTTTAACCTGCAACTGGTTTGGCTGTCATCCTTTATGGTGAAGAATTTCAACAGTTGGTGTTGCAGCCATGTTTAAAATCTTGATGATGCAGAATTTTATGCCCCATTGTAATGCTTATTTTAAAACAGGTGGTCATCGTTGCTGTGGGTATGAGATTAAGCTGGTGTCAAAAGGTGTTTAAGGTAATAAAAAAGCTAGGTGCCCATTTCTAACCAGTTATTTGTCCCAGAGTTGTCATTTTATAATCGACTGTGACCTCTATGACTGTCCCTCAAAATGTTTGGATCGCCTTGTATAAATTGTGGAAACGTCTCGACAGTAAGACCTGTTTCACAGTAACTTAGTTGATTACATGTTCCATCACTGAACGATTTTTTTGTTGACGTTTTGTGGAACGATTCGGTTTACACGATATGTATACATGGCTAGTTTCAATTTCTGTCTACATGCTGGCCATTTACAAGTTCCTACATAGAACACTGGTCTGACTTTAATATTAATTAACATGTTATTTTTCAGTTCCATTAATGCAACTACATTTAAAACTACTTTTTTAACGGGTTACCAGTTTTTAAATAAAAATTCGTCTATGGAATAGCATGAGTTGTATAGAATAAATGATTTTAAGCTATTGTGTATTTGATCAAAAATTTTTGTTGATGCGTGTTTAAATCTTTTTTGTAACACTGGCAACCTTATTGAAGAGTAGTAAGCATCTTTTTCTTCT
The DNA here is from genome assembly GCF_021461395.2 of Schistocerca americana. Classification (NCBI taxonomy): domain Eukaryota; kingdom Metazoa; phylum Arthropoda; class Insecta; order Orthoptera; family Acrididae; genus Schistocerca; species Schistocerca americana. Next base: position 178,112,255 of record NC_060120.1, read on the forward strand.
AATGTAGCAGATATGCACTTCCATATTCTTCCCCAATTGAGATGGAATACTTGCAACAAATCTCATTGGTGGTTACATATATTGCGAAGGTATAGTTAAAATATGTAACTCCTCTAAGATGTACCTACAGGATGACTGTGGGTAAACACCACACATTGTTCTTAGTGCTTGCTTTTGTGCAATCAATATTTTCATTATAACTCATGAATTACCACAGAAAATTATTCTATAGAACGTTGTTGAGTGTAAATATGGAAAATATGTAAGGAGATTAATTAGCTTGATTCCAATACAAGCAATTATATGAAGATCAACAGTAGCTGAACACAATTATTCGAGCGGCTTACTAACATGCTTATTAAAGTGACATTTTTCAGGGTGGTGTTGAATGCATCAGTTCGCAGCCAGTCATACACGTAGTTTCTATGAGAACTCGTGGAAGAATTTGGTAGAGCTTGGACAACATACAACCAGCGGAAGAGGTTGCTGCACAACATTTTGGCTCATGTTGCGCTTACGAAATAATCTGTATGACTGTACCATAATTGGTATGGGCACAGAGCTATGGTCATGTTTTACCATATTTATTCGTTCAGCTACATGCAAAAGGTTTAATGTATCTTTGTGCAATAAACAAAAAGTCTATAAAGTCAGTCGCTTGCTATTGTCATTATCAAAGTAGGATGGATGAAACAACCTCTTCACGGTCAATATGTGGTAGATGATTGGACAATCAGTGACAAGTGAAAGGTGGAGTGGACTGCTAATGCTAGAAAATATAAGAGCGATTGGAGTGGGCCCTTAAGATTGCAATAAGATAACATCATTACTTACACATCCTGACCCAATGTGCTTTGAAAATACCTTCTATATATTTCAACTAAAGTATCAGTTATTACAAGCTATATTGTCAGAAGCTGATGATATAAGATAGCATACATTCCATGAACGACATTCATTCACACACCAGACCATTTGACACGAAATTTGCTTTTAGATTTTACGATGTCACTGATGAAATGCTGCAGCAGGTACTAAACAGTGCAGCTGCCTCTCTGTGTGGCTATATTTGATACATAAAGCCTGTAATTCGATAAACAATCCCTGAAAATAATTAAAAAGTTCATCATGATATTTTACGGTACAAACGACTGAGTAGTCAATACAGCATGCCACAACAATGCATTCAGTTATGTGTTATCATTAAACATCTGATACTTAAACGCTTTCGAATTTTGTGTTAACATTTCCAGCACGCAAACTATCACAAACTTTGTACAGTGTGGAAAGGACGCATCCGATCGCATGTGACCTACGGCCTGTGACACGTACTACAAATCAGCCTGTGCCACCACAATATTTACACTGGTTTAGACTGCTTGCAGCGTCAACTACGAGGTCCTAACCTTGTCTGTGTATTACGAGTCAGCACTTACCGAAAAACAGCACTCAAAAAACAATAATTGTTCCAATAACACGCCATCGCAGAATTTGCTCTGCCTCAGCCTGCTTATCTGTTTGCTGGCCGTAGCTGCCAGTCACCTCAGTCTAGATAATGCTCAAAACTTCAGACCCTGCGCCAGTACCCACTTACCTATGGACATTGGACCGTCGCAAGAAACCGTCTTCATCCACTTCTGTTGGTATTGCCGATAACAAAAGCACTAACGCAAGTAAGCACTTGCAAATATCTTCGTTTGATGCAGAGGTAGGATTATTGCAACATACAGAGCAGAAGCCAATAGTTGTTCTGCAATTGTGCACGCTATTAGACATTTTCATGTCACAGCTACTAACTCATGAAACGAGATAGGTATAATTATTTCTTCAACTTTAAAAACTTTTTCGAATCTTCAGCTATATTTCGTACGTTCTGATGTATGGCCTAAAATGGTGAACGATAAATTACTCACAGTGACACACTATCAAAGCATCATTGTGCATGAGTAAAGCTGTGATTTCACAATGATTCTGTTAAGCAATCACAGGGTAAGGTGTTTATTATGAAACTAAGATGTCCACTTACGACATGCCAAAAAAAAAAAAAAAAAAAAAAAAAATCGTATATTTTAACGAATTCTTCTTTCAAAATCGAGTGAGAAACGTTGCAGTGTGAAAAATTGCAGGAAAAAAAAATCAGAATTTTATTTTTCTCATATAACACGTAGTTCATTTATGAAAGAAATCATATCTTCAAACATCTTTGATATACACTTATTTACGTGAAAATGTTTTTGCAGCACGGAAATCATAGGTGCAAATAGCTATCAGATCCAGCACATAGCCGGAACATGTGACGAGTTTACATTAACCATAGCAGAGAGCAGTTCGCCATACGGCAGAAACCGTAGTGTGTCAAATCACTACCTCTAGAAGGTATTGCTCAAATCTGGCTAACAGCCTTGCCCTACAGTCCTCAAATTGTTGTGTAAGGTGTAATGTTTTGCGTACGTAAGTGAGTTATTTCGCCGCCTAGATTTCTTACGAGGTGAGGTGAATTTGTTTGTGCTACTGAAGATTTGTGGGCGGCCCCAGGGCCATAAGCCAGAGAGAACCTTGCCAGTCGGCCCGAATACAAAGGCAGTCAGCAAGTAGCTGGAAATGGGTACATCCCAAAAGCTGGGAATCTCGGCGGTTATTGGTTGCATGGAGTTTGTGCAGAAGATGCAGCGGAAATGGCGGAGTATCAGACAGTCTGGAATATTGCTCCTTACAGCCCTTTGATGTTGTTGTTGTCTTCAGTCCTGAGACTGGTTTGATGCAGCTCTCCATGCTACTCTATCCTGTGCAAGCTTCTTCATCTCCCAGTACCTACTGCAACCTACATCCTTCTGTATCTGTTTAGCGTATTCATCTCTTGGTCTCCCTCTACGATTTTTACCCTCTATGCTGCCCGCCAGTACTAAATTGATGATCCCTTGATGCCTCGGAACATGTCCTACCAACCAATACCTTCTTCTTGTCAAGATATGCCACAAATTTCTCTTCTCCCCAAGTCTATTCAATACCTCCTCATTAGTTATGCGATCTACCCATCTAATCTTCAGAATTCTTCTGTAGCACCACTATCCTCTTCTTGTCTAAACTATTTATCGTTCACGTTTCCTTCCATACATAGCTACACTCCATACAAATACTTTCAGAAGCGATTCCTGATACTTAAATCTACACTCGATGTTAACAAATTTCTCTTCTTCAGAAACGCTTACCTCGCCATTGCCAGTCTACATTTTATATCCTCTCTACTTCGACCATCATCAGTTATTTTGCTCCCTAAATACCAAAACTCCTTTACTACTTTAAGTGTCTTATTTCCTAATCTAATTCCCTCAGCATCACCCGACTTAATTCAACTACATTCCATTATCCTCGTTTTGCTTTTGTTGATGTTCATCTTATATCCTCCTTTCAAGACACTGTCCATTCCGTTCAACTGCTCTTCCAAGTCCTTTGCTGTCTCTGACAGAATTACAATGTCGTCGGCGAACCTCAAAGTTTTTATTTCTTCTCCATGGATTTTAATACCTACTCCGAATTTTTCTTTTGTTTCCTTTACTGCTTGCTCAATATACAGATTGAATAACAACGGGGAGAGGCTACAACCCTGTCTCACTCCCTTCCCAACCACTGCTTCCCTTTCTTGCCCCTAGAGTCTTGTAACTGCCATCTGGTTTCTGTACAAATTGTAAATAGCCTTTTGCTCCCTGTATTTTACCCCTGCCACCTTCAGAATTTGAAAGAGAGTATTCCAGTCAACATTGTCAAAAGCTTTCTCTAAGTCTACAAATGGTAGAAACGTAGGTTAGCCTTTCTTTAATCTTTCTTCTAAGATAAGTCGTAGGGTCAGTATTGCCTCACGTGTTCCAGTATTTCTACGGAATCCAAACTGATCTTCCCCGTTGTCGGCTTCTACCAGTTTTTCCATTCGTCTGTGAAGAATTCGCCTTAGTATTTTGCAGCTGTGACTCATTAAACTGATAGTTCGGTAATTTTCACATCTGTCAACACCTGCTATCTTTGGGATTGGAATTATTACATTCTTCTTGAAGTCTGAGGGTATTTCGTTTGTCTCATACATCTTGCTCACCAGATGATAGAGTTTTGTCAGGACTGGCTCTCCCAAGGCCGTTAGTAGTTCCAATGGAATGTTGTCTACTCCCGGGGCCTTGTTTCGACTCAGGTCTTTCAGTGCTCTGTCAAACTCTTCATGCAGTATCGTATCTCCCATTTCATCTTCATCTACATCCTCTTCCATTTCCGTCCTGAATTACATCGCTCTTGTATAGACACACTATATACTCCTTCCACCTTTGTGCTTTCCCTTCGCTGCTTAGAACTGGGTTTCCATTTGAGCTCTTGATATTCGTACAAGTGGCTCTCTTTTCCCCAAAGGTCTCTTTAATTTTCCTGTAGGCAGTGGTTATGTTACCGCTAGTGCGATAAGCCTCTACATCCTTACATTTGTCCTCTAGCCATCCCTGCTTAGCCATTTTGCACTTCCTGTCGATTTCATTTTTGAGACGTTTGTATTCCCTTTTGCCTGCTTCATTTACTGCGTTTTTATATTTTCTCCTTCCATCAATTGAATTCAATATTTCTTCTGTTACCCAAAGATTTCTACTAGCCCTCGTCTTTTTACCTACTTGATCCTTTGCTGCCTTCACTACTTCATCCCTCAGAGCTACCCATTCTTCTTCTGCTGTATTTCTTTTTCCCATTCCTGTCAATTGTTCCCTTATGCTCTCCCTGAAACTCTGTACAACCTCTGGTTTAGTCAGTTTATCCAGGTCCCATCTCCTTAAATTCCCACCTTTTTGCAGTTTCTTCAGTTTTAATCTACAGTTCATAACCAATAGATTGTGGTCAGAGTCCACATGTGCCCCTGGAAATGTCTTACAATTTAAAACCTGGTTCCTAAATCTCTGTCTTACCATTATATAATCTATCTGATACCTTCTAGTATCGCCAGGATTCTTCCATGTATACAACCTTCTTTTATGATTCTTGAACCAAGTGTTAGCTATGATTAAGTTATGCTATGTGCGAAATTCTACCAGACGGCTTCGTCTTTCATTTCTCTCCCCCAATCCATATTCACCCACTATGTTTCCTTCTCTCCCTTTTCCCACTCTCGAATTACAGTCACCCATGACTATTAAATTTTCGTCTCTCTTCACTACCTGAATAATTTCTTTTATCTCATCATACATTTCATCAATTTCTTCATCGTCCTCAGAGCTAATTGGCACATAAACTTGTACTACTGTAGTAGGCGTGGGCTTCGTGTCTATCTTGGCCACAATAATACGTTCACTATGCTGTTTGTAGTAGCTTACCCGCACTCCTATTTTTTTATTCATTATTAAACCTACTCCTGCATTACCCCTATTTGATTTTGTATTTATAACCCTGTATTCACCTGACCAAAAGTCTTGTTCCTCCTGCCACCGAACTTCACTAATTCCCACTATATCTAACTTTAACCTATCCATTTCCCGTTTTAAATTTTCTAACCTACCTGCCCGATTAAGGGATCTGACATTCCACGCTCCGATCCGTAAAACGCCAGTTTTCTTTCTCCTGATAACGACGTCCTCTTGAGTTGTCCCCGCCCGGAGATCCGAATGGGGGACTATTTTATCTCCGGAATATTTTACCCAAGAGGACGCCATTCTCATTTAACCATACAGTAAAACTGCATGCCCTCGGGAAAAATTACGGCTGTAGTTTCCCCTTGCTTTCAGCCGTTCGCAGTACCAGCACAGCAAGGCTGTTTTGGTTAGTGTTGCAAGGCCAGATCGGTCAATCATCCGGACTGTTGCCCCTGCAACTACTGAAAAGGCTGCTGCCCCTCTTCAGGAACCACACGTTTGTCTGGCCTCTCAACAGATACCCCTCCGTTGTGGTTGCACCTACGGTACGGCCATCTGTGTCGCTGAGGCACGCAAGCCTCCCCACCAACGGCAAGTACAGGCAGAGTATTCCGTAGGAAATCCAGGTGCGTTCCCCCGTCTAGGCGTTGTGGAATAATAACCGATCCAATTATGTGGTCGCGAAGAATCCCCGCCCACACATTTATGCTGAACCGATGCTGATGCCGGCCGAAGTGGCCGAGCAGTTCCAGGCGCTACAGTCCGGATCCGCGCGACCGCCACAGTCGCAGGCCCGAACCCCGCCTCGGGCATGGACGCGCGCGACCTCCCAGGCTAGTCAGGCCTAAGTAGTTCCAAGTTCTAGGGGACTAACGATCACAGAAGCCGAGTCCCACAGTGCTCAGAGCCATTTGAACCGATGCTGATGAGACGCCTCAACCATTCCCCGTGGATTGTCTGTAGTCACTGATGACGATTATGCAGATTGTTGGTGCCAGTCCTGGTAAAGGTTGCTTCGTCGGTGAAGGAGGACTGATAACAGAAATCCAATATTTGTGATGGTCTGGTGCAAAAGTCACTGACAAAATCCTTCCTGTGAGGGCAATTTGCAGCTGGTAATCCTTGCACTCGTTGCAAGTGACAGGTATAATAGCGGCTGTCATGCAGGATACACTTAATCGTACATTGGCTTACACCATGTTGGCGGACCACTTGCCTGGAGTTTTACTAGTGTTCTTCTCAACGTCCTGTAGAACAGGTCCTCCATATTTGGTGTACGCACAGTCAGCCGCCTCCCTGCACGCTGCAAGTTTGTCTCTCTGAAAGGACCCATGATCACACAAACCCCCAAAAAGGGCTTGTAGTTGGTGTCTGTGAGCGTACTTGTTTTGGTATAGCCGTGCTCCCTCTCGACCATTCCCATCTGCTTGGGCGTACACAAACACCTTTCTTGGTTTGTTTCCGACATGAATACCGGGCCATTGTGCTGCTTACAGTACGCTGCGTCAATCACACAGTCTGCAACACATAAGGAACACACGGCACGCCGTAAGAGGAACTTTCATTCGTCAGCGCAACGATGCATTTCCAGACAAATGTTTATAGGACATTTTCCTCCATTTTTCACCGGCCGGGGTGGCCGTGCGGTTCTAGGCGCTACAGTCCGGAACCGCGTGACCGCTACGGTCGCAGGTTCGAATCCTGCCTCGGGCATGGATGTGTGTGATGTCCTTGGGTTAGTTAGGTTTAAGTAGTTCTAAGTTCTAGGGGACTGCTGACGACAGCAGTTAAGTCACATAGTGCTCAGAGCCATTTGAACCTCCATTTCTAGTCAGCAATCGGTCCCGGCAGTGTTCTGGTTATATTAATATTCACCCTGTATACGGGCCCCATTATACTTTTTGAGGTACTTCCGAAACTGCCTTTACATTCGATGACTTCAGCCTATTACGTAGACTTTCCCGGAGTAATAACTGTTGATATTCTTCACGGGTCTCCAGCCCTTAATCTATAATTAATAACAGTTACATAATAAATCAAATCTCAATGACGGTTGTTGGTGAAGGAGATGCACCAGAGATGGCGGAGTATGAGACAGTCTGAAATACTGCTTCTTACAGTCCTTAATCTATAATTAATCACAGTTACATAATAAATTAAATCTCAATACGTTGGTAATCTCAGAAAAAATGAGTTGAATCCACTTAAACAATAATATTTTCATTATGAACCTTGGAACTAACAACTTTTAAACGCTCCATGCTATTCCAACAAACGATATCTCAGATGACAGCATTGTACTACAACTATCGTCCCTGAAAGCTACAAATTTGTATCTAATTTATTTATGGATTTATGATGTATTTGTATCTTTCTCACTACGCAAATGCCTGTGAGAAAATCGTATCCTTCACAATAACACAGCATTGAATGTAGCATGAATACCTCATATCTAGCCATACTTGCGTAGCTATTTAATGAATAATTTTACTATTTTGCAAATTGCTTTATTTCGATGCTGATTACGACTGATATTAAAAGCCATTGTAATTTAAAAGTGGTCAGTTGCATTTGTTCACTGACACTACCATTGAAAAGAGTGCCAAAAGGCGCTTCTATCAAGCGAACATAAATGTTCAGACAATATTGAACTTCCTTTGTCATTTAAAGTAGGCACTCTTGCACAAAAATGCTGGCTTAGTTACTTATGAACAAACCTTTACTTAAATTTATTGTGATTGGTCTGAGTATGACCGAATGTTTATAACATTTCTTTATTTAAATATTACTGTAATAGATTAGTTTAGTCTGGAAAGTGGTGAACCTGAGTCAAAACTATGTCTTTAGAACATAAGAATGATGTGTTTTTGGTGGGGAGGCTTTCAGCCAATGGATTAGCAGGCAGTGGCAGAACACTGCTGGAGTCAAGTGGAGACGGACACTTTTCGAATAGGTGCACTCAACGGGCCGACTTAAGAAACTTGAAGAAGGCAGATTTGCTTGTGGTAATGTGTTTTCTTTACTTGTCTGTGTGACAGCTTCTGGGCAGTGAGTGGCTGCTGAAGTACTTTTGCTTTCGAAGAGACACTAAATATCGCGAGATCTGAATGTGCTCCAAAGCAGAACTTTTAACTTTTTCCCATTGCATTGCGGAGTTGAGTGTCAGCAAAGTATTTCGCGTGTGTTAATTTTTAAATCGTCATAATGAACTCTGAATTATTTTGAAATGTTGATTATTTTCTGCATTGTGATCACGAAATGGAATAAGTTTTCGAGAGTCTTGGATGACTATTTAGTCTGGGGATTCTGCTGTCACTGTCATAACGCTGCCAACGCAACATTACTGCATTTTATTCTGATAACTTGCTAAACCCATTCTCTGAAAATTATTTCGAGAAGTTAGTTCATGAGCCCACTCGAATTGTAAACCGTCGTGGAAACACACTTGACCTAAGCAACAAATAATCTCGAGCTAACAACGAGCATCAAAACGGAGACAGGGATTAGTGAACAGAGGGTTGTCGTAGCGAGATTGAATATTGTAACCCCCAAATTCTCTAAAAATAAACAAAAAATATACCTATTCAAAAAAAGCAGATAAAAATTCACTTGACGCCTTCCTGAGAGACAATCTCCACTCCTTCCAAATTAACAATGTAAGTGCAGACCAGATGTGGCATGAATTCAGAGAAATAGTATAGGCAGCAATTGAGAAATTTAAACCAAATGACGAAGCTGATGCCCTTGGTACACAAAACGGGTCAGAACACTATTGCAGAATCAGCAGGGGAAAAAAATGCCAAATTTAAACGGACGTAAGACCTCCAAGATTAGCTATCTTTTACAGAAGCTCAAAATTTAGCGCGGACTTCAATGCGAGATGCTTACAATAGTTTCCGCGACGAAACCTTCTCTCGAAATCTGGAAGAAAATCGAAAGAGATTCTGGCCGTATGTGAAATAAGCTAGCGATAAGACACAATCAATGCCTTCTCCGTGCGATAGCAATGAAAGTACTATTGACGACAGTGCTGCCAAAGCAGAGTTAATAACACAGCTTTCCGAAATTCCTTCACCAAAAAAGACGAAGTAAATATTCCAGAACTGGAATCAAAAATAGCTGCCAACATGAGTAACGTAGAAGTAGATATCCTCGGAGTAGTGAAGCAACTTAAACCACTTAACAAAAGCAAGTCTTCTGGTCCAGACTGCATACCAGCTAGGTTCCTTTCAGAGTATGCTGATAAATAGCTCCATACTTAACAATCATATACAACCGTTCGCTCGACGATGGATCCGGAACCAAAGACTCGAAAGTTACACAGATCACTCCAATATTCAAAAAAGGTAGTAGGAGTAATCCACTAAATTACAGGCCCATATCATTAATGTCGATATTACACAGCAGGATTTTGGAACATATGTTGTATTCGAACACTACGCATTACCTCGAAGAGGTCAACAGGACCTTAGAAAACATCGTTCTTGTGAAACACAACTAGCTCTTTATATACACGAAGTGTTGAGTGTTATTGACAAGGGATATCAAACTGATTCCGCATTTCTAGATTTCCAGAAGGCTTTTGACACTGTACCACATAGGCGGCTTGTAGTGAAATTGCGTGCTTATGGAGTAACGTCTCAGTTATGTGACTGGATTCGTGATTTCCTGTCGGAGAGGTCACAGTTCTTGGTAACTGACGGAAAGTCATCGAGTAAGACAAAAGTGATTTGTGGCGTTCCCCAAGGTATTGTTATAGGCCCTTTGCTGTTCCTCATCTACATAAATAATTTAGGAGACAAACTGAACAGCCGTCTTAGGTTGTTTGCTGGTGACTCTCTCGTTTATCGACTAGTAAAGTCATCAGAAGATTAAACAAATGCAAAACGATTTAGAAAAGATACCTGTATGGTGCGAAAATTGTTAGCTGACCGTAAATAACGAAAAGTGTGCACCTGAGTGCTAAAAGGAATCCGTTAAACTTCGGTTACACGATAAATCGGTCAAATCTAAAGGCCCTAAATTCAACTACATACCTAGGCATTACCATTATGAACAACCTAAATTGGAGGGAACACACAGAAAATGTTGTGGGGAAGGCTAACCAAAGATTGCGTTTTACTGGCAGGACACTTAGAAAACGTAACAGAGTGATATGTGGCAATCTGCTGTGCACGGATGACTACACTTCAGATAAGCAATAGTTGTAAGAACTTCATGTGCTACCTAAGAATATAAGGTGGCTTCAGAAACAAACCCGATTGTTGTGCGAGGAATAAAACTATAGTTCTAGTCTTTTTTTTAACTAAGCGAGCGCTGATTAGAATGCAGCTGGATGGCAGACACGCACGGCCAGAGCGGAGGTGGCGTGCCGAAGGGTTACGATAAGAGCCGAGTTGGGCGGGGTAGGCCAGCACGGTGACTTGCAAGAACGTGAAGGCGGAAGGACACAGAAAAGCCGGGGGTGGCTTAGAAATGCGACGCAGGATCCACAGGCGGACGCCTCTTGGGGATAGACAAGGTGGACTGGCCCGACCAGCGGCTGCCGAAGGGTAAAAAAAGTAGTTCATTTGAAAACTTTAAATTAGAGCAGAGAGCCAGAGTAAAATTTGCAGAAGAGTGTAAACCAAAAGTGTATTTGCGCAGAAAGCAACAGCGAAAGTACAGGGTAAAATGTGTCTGTTTTAATGAAAAATATGGTGGTTGACGTCACAAGCGGTTTAGTGGGGGAGAAGGAACGCACAGCCCGCCATTGTTGGGCACTAGCGGTTAGACCGGGAAGCAGTACGGATGGCCGGCAGTTGCGCTCCCGCAAGGTTACAAACTAAGTAAGCTTTGCTTTTCGGCTAAATCTGCACAAGACCGTGACAAAGCAACGTTCGGTAAGGTGGTGAAGTTATTTTGTCTGTGACTGAATGTTTATCTTAATAGGTGACAATTACTGAGGTACAGACGCAAATAGTTAATTGAGCAAAGCTTAGTGCATGCAGCAACACGACAGTCATTGAACACGGTAAGTCAGCTGCTGTGCTCGCTCTTGCTGTTGCAATTCTGTTTTTGTTTTCTGCCAACAACCATTATGACCAATTGGTTATGATCATGCTTACTTATATGTGTGGTATCAAGTGTAAGTTAACACTGAGTTGCGTGGCATCCGGTAATACAAGATCCTGGCCTTGTGCACTAAAGGACCCGCGTGGCAGCTGAGTGAATGATGTTAAAACGATCACAACTGGGATTAACCCGATTGAGACAACAACCAAAGGCAATATGTATCTGACAGTGGTCTTACAGTTAAACCCACTTAGAGGGGCATATCCGTCTGACCACTATCTGGCTGGATTCTGGCGAGCGACCTACGATTTTGCAACTTGTTTGTAATAAATTGTATCAAAGGATTTTGAGGCCAACAAATCTCTAGAACATAATTGATTTTATCAGAGAAGCATTGTATCACTAAGTAGCACTGGAATTCCTCTCCAAAACCTTAGTTCTGCGTATTTGCTAAGTCCAGAATCCACAGGGTGCCGAATAACGTATGAGCGGCTGAACTGCAGGTAAGGGCAGGTGAGATACAGGTCGAGAAAGTGGAGAGCCTGACTATGCTGCCACCGTGCAGGTAAGTAACAAAGAGGACCTGCACGCACCCCTATAAATCTAACGCTTACCGTACCAGACAGTCCAAGGGCTCCAGTATGTTATGAGTTAGGGTTTGTCCTTCCACAGAGAGGATGTTACAAAGTGGTACATTGGTCTAGGGCATTGGTTCCCAACAGGTGGTCCGCAGACCCCCAGGGGTCCACGAGCTATGCCAGAGGGGTCCGCAAGATGCTATTAGAATAAAAAATATATTAAATATATTTCGTATGATAACAGATTTTTTGTTTCGGCCACTCCTGATGGAGTACTCTGTTGTAACTGTTTTTTTATCAGATAAATAATACCTTTATGAAATTAGTGTTTTTTTATTTTTTACACATGTCCACTCGATGCAATCTCAAGTGTAGTACACTTGAAATACCAATACACTCAGTTTTAATTTTTTCCTTTCATTTTCAGTTCATACACAATTTAAGAAGTTTGTTCCCCCCATGAAGCATGGACCTTGCCGTTGGTGGGGAGGCTTGCGTGCCTCAGCGATACAGATGGCCGTACCGTAGGTGCAACCACAGTGGAGGGGTATCTGTTGAGAGGCCAGACAAACATGTGGTTCCTGAAGAGGGGCAGCAGCCTTTTCAGTAGTTGCAGGGGCAACAGTCTGGATGATTGACTGATCTGGCCTTGCAACATTAACCAAAATGGCCTTGCTGTGCTGGTACTGCGAACGGCTGAAAGCAAGGGGAAACTACAGCCGTAATTTTTCCCGAGGACATGCAGCTTTACTGTATGATTAAATGATGATGGCGTCCTCTTGGGTAAAATATTCCGGAGGTAAAATAGTCCCCCATTTGGATCTCCGGGCGGGGACTACTCAGGAGGATGTCGTTATCAGGAGAAAGAAAACTGGTGTTCTACGGATCGGAGCGTGGAATGTTAGATCCCTTAATCGGGCAGGTATGTTAGAAAATTTAAAAAGGGAAATGGATAGGTTAAAGTTAGATATAGTGGGAATTAGTGAAGTTCGGTGGCAAGAGGAACAAGACTTTTGGTCAGGTGATTACAGGGTTATAAATACAAAATCAAATAGGGGTAATGCAGGAGTAGGTTTAATAAAGAATAAAAAAATAGGAGTGCTGGTTAGCTACTACAAACAGTATAGTGAACGCATTATTGTGGCCAAGATAGACCCAAAGCCCATGCCTACTACGGTAGTACAAGTTTATATGCCAACTAGCTCTGCAGATGATGAAGAAATAGATGAAATGTATGACGAGATAAAAGAAATTATTCAGGTAGTGAAGGGAGACGAAAATTTAATAGTCATGAGTGACTGGAATTCGTCAGTAGGAAAAGGGAGAGAAGGAAACATAGTAGGTGAATTTGGATTGGGGGGAAGGAATGAAAGAGGAAGCCGCCTTGTAGAATTTTGCACATAGCATAACTTAACCATAGCAAACACTTTGTTCAAGAATCATAAAAGAAGGTTGTATACATGGAAGAATCCTGGAGATACTAAAAGGTATCAGATAGATTATATAATGGTAAGACAGAGATTTAGGAACCAGGTTTTTAATTGTAAGACATTTCCAGGGGCAGATGTGGATTCTGACCACAATCTATTGGTTATGAACTGCAGATTGAAACTGAAGAAACTGCAAAAAGGTGGGAATTTAAGGAGATGGGACCTGGATAAACTGAAAGAACCAGAGGTTGTAGAGAGTTTCAGGGAGAGCATAAAGGAACAATTGACAGGAATGAGGGAAAGAAATACAGTAGAAGAAGAATGGGTAGCTCTGAGGGATGAAGTAGTGAAGGCAGCAGAGGATCAAGTAGGTAAAAAGACGAGGGCTAATAGAAATCCTTGGGTAACAGAAGAAATATTGAATTTAATTGATGAAAGGAGAAAATATAAAAATGCAGTAAATGAAGTAGGCAAAAAGGAATACAAACGTCTCAAAAATGAAATCGACAGGAAGTGCAAAATGGATAAGCAGGGATGGCTAGAGGACAAATGTAAGGATGTAGAGGCTTGTCTCACTAGGGGTAAGATAGATACTGCCTACAGGAAAATTAAAGAGACCTTTGGAGAGAAGAGAACCACTTTTATGAATATCAAGAGCTCAGATGGCAACCCAGTTCTAAGCAAAGAAGGGAAGGCAGAAAGGTGGAAGGAGTATATAGAGGGTTTATACAAGGGCGATGTACTTGAGGACAATATTATGGAAATGGAAGAGGATGTAGATGAAGACGAAATGGGAGATAAGATACTGCGTGAAGAGTTTGACAGAGCACTGAAAGACCTGAGTCGAAACAAGGCCCCGGGAGTAGACAACATTCCATTAGAACTACTGATGGCCTCGGGAGAGCCAGTCATGACAAAACTCTACCATCTGGTGAGCACGATGTATGAGACAGGCGAAACACCCTCAGACTTCAAGAAGAATATAATAATTCCAATCCCAAAGAAAGAAGGTGTTGACAGATGTGAAAATTACTGAACTATCAGTTTAATAAGTCACAGCTGCAGAATACTAAAGCGAATTCTTTACAGACGAATGGAAAAACTGGTAGAAGCGTACCTCGGGGAAGATCAGTTTGGATTCCGTAGAAATGTTGGAACACGTGAGGCAATACTAACCTTACGACTGATCTTAGAAGAAAGATTAAGAAAAGGCAAACCTACGTTTCTAGCATTTGTAGACTTAGAGAAAGCTTTTGACAATGTTAACTGGAATACTCTCTTTCAAATTCTGAAGGTGGCAGGGGTAAAATACAGGGAGCGAAAGGCTATTTACAATTTGTACAGAAAGCAGATGGCAGTTATAAGAGTCGAGGGGCATGAAAGGGAAGCAGTGGTTAGGACGTGGGCGGAGAGGAGTGGAGTGGAAGAGAGCCCTGACTGGGGGAGGTGGAGTGAGTTCTGTTTGTAGCCTCTCCCCGATGTTATTCAATCTGTATATTGAGCAAGCAGTAAAGGAAACAAAAGAAAAATTCGGAGTAGGTATTAAAATCCATGGAGAAGAAGTAAAAACTTTGAGGTTCGCCGATGACATTGTAATTCTGTCAGAGACAGAAGAGCAGTTCAACGGAATGGACAGTGTCTTGAAAGGAGGATATAAGATGAACATCAACAAAAGCAAAACGAGGATAATGGAATGTAGTGAAATTAAGTCGGTTGATGCTGATGGAATTAGATTAGGAAATGAGACACTTAAAGTAGTAAAGGAGTTTTGCTATTTAGGGAGTAAAATAACTGATGATGGTCGAAGTAGAGAGGATATAAAATGTAGACTGGCAATGGCAAGGAAAGCGTTTCTCAAGAAGAGAAATTTGTTAACATCGAGTATAGATTTAAGTGTCAGGAAGTCGTTTCTGAAAGTATTTGTATGGAGTGTAGCCATGTATGGAAGTGAAACATGGACGATAGCTAGTTTGGACAAGAAGAGATAGAAGCTTTCGAAATGTGGTGCTACAGAAGAATGCTGAAGATTAGATGGGTAGATCACATAACTAATGAGGTAGTATTGAATAGGATTGGGGAGAAGAGAAGTTTGTGGCACAACTTGACCAGAAGAAGGGATCGGTTGGTAGGACATGTTTTGAGGCATCAAGGGATCACAAATTTAGCATTGGAGGGCACCGTGGAGGGTAAAAATCGTAGAGGGAGACCAAGAGATGAATACACTAAGCAGATTCAGAAGGATGTAGGCTGCAGTAGGTACTGGGAGATGAAGAGGCTTGCACAGGATAGAGTAGCATGGAGAGCTGCATCAAACCAGTCTCAGGACTGAAGACCACAACAACAACAACATGAAGTTTGTTATACTAGACACCAAGATTTGAAGACAAAGGTTTTGAGCAATAATCAAAAATTTAACAATAACAATGGTGGCTAAATTGAAAAAGTTTTAAGCTCAATATATTTTTCAATAATGAATATGTCAATGTTTTTTCTAAGTATCAAAAATAGGAAACGTATAAAGAGACTCTTAATTTGGCTTTTTTACGTACTTGATACTGTGATATGACAAGATATCAATCATGCTCGATGAGGGGGTCCTCGAGAAAATTTTGTTGGGAACCCCTGGCCTAGGGAATGCTACAAGATCTACTAAAGAGAATGTCTACACTACGCTTGTCTGTCCTCTTTTAGAATACTGCTGCGCGGTATGGGTTTCTTACCAGATGGAACTGACGGAGTGCATCGAGAAAGTTCACAGAAGGGCAGCACGTTTTGTATTATCACGAAATAGGGGAGAAAATGTCACTGAAATGATACAGGTTTTGGGGTGGACATTATTAAAACAAAAGCGTTTTTCTTTGAGGCGGAATCTTCTCACGAAATTTCAATCACCAATTTTCTCCTCCGAATGCGAAAATATTTTGTTGATGCCAACCTACATAGGGAGAAACGATAACCGTAATAAAATAAGGGAAATCAGATCTTGCACGGAAAGATATCGGTGTTCGTTTTTTCCCCGTGCTCTGCGAGATTGTAATAATAGAGAATTATTGTAAAGCCGGCCGGAGTGGCCGTGCGGTTCTAGGCGCTACAGTTTGGAACCGCGCGACCGCTACGGTCGCAGGTTCGAATCCTGCCTCGGGCATGGATGTGTGTGATGTCCTTAGGTTAGTTAGGTTTAAGTAGTTCTACGTTCTAGGGGACTGATGACCATAGTAGTTAAGTCCCATAGTGCTCAGAGCCAATTATTGTAAAGGTAGTTCGATGAACCCTCAACCAGGCACTTAAATGTGATTTGTAGATGCAGATGTGGATGAACTTTGTCTGTGTTATCGTAGGACCACTTCCCGTTTAGTTGAAATGTACTTTCATGAATAAACAGTATTCAGTGGAATGCTCTGATGTAATCTACAGCAGTTTCTGAAGTTAGCATGGAACCATTTTTATTAAATCTTCATTTATCTTTTATTTAATATTTCTGTTTACTTAATTAATGCGCAATTCTAACCGACGCATAGACTGTTTGACTGCAGAAACTCAGCTTCAGGTTATCATTTGCAGGGGGACCTACCTGTAGAATAATGTTGCCTCTTGGTAGCTGCGCCACTGGCCCTTTGGCTGAAAGTGTTCCTGATAGGATTGTATCTCTCAATAAATAAAAAGGGAAGTCTAGCAGTACTTTTCAGCTGTTCACACTAAATCACTTCGCATATTTCTTCATGGAGTTTCATTCCTATCACTAAAGACAAGACCACATAACAGGTCAAAAATGTTTATGAATGCTCCTTGCATTCACATTTGATGGATAACTTGAAATTATATTCCGCCGAAAGGCTGAGACGAATTAATTGGCACACAGAGTAATTTTTCTTATAGCAAATCAACAAATTGACTGCAAGGCACACGGAATGACGGATAATCGTTAAGACACAGTGGCCTCTTTACAAATGTTACTCGCTACGTCTATCACTGATTCTAATCGTCACTGCTCATATCCTCGAATAATCCCGAGGCTAAATAAAACAACAACACTAGAGCACGTAGTGTAGCGAATACTTAAATCTCGGAGCAAGTTACATACTGACTTGATTTCACTCCAAGAAAAACGAGAAGCGTAGTTACGGAGCTGCGTGAATTTCGTCCTTATATAGACTCGCGTTAGAATATCATGTGGTTTTGGTTATTTGATTATTATTTGAAATTTCCCTAGGTCAAATTATTTCTTTTTAAATAGGTATAATAATGACTGTCAGACTTTGTGTATCAAATTACCGATATGAGCAGTAGCTAACAAAATGTACAGAAGAAATTTATGCTTATACTGTGGAAATTCCTAACTTTAGACATGGCATTCATATTGATTAATAACATTAGGATATTAAAAATTACGCAATTACTAATTATGACAATTACATATTTGTTATTGGTGTCGTTGGGTTCATAAAATTTAGCCCATCACTAGTATGTTAACATATTCCAAAAATTTATAGTGCTTTAGCCACAGTATAAGATGAAAGTTTGGACTGGTTGAAATCTTTAACTAATTATATCTCCTGATTTAATTAGATTTGAGCTAAAATAAATGAGCAAAAATTGGTCTGCAGTTCAGAGATAATCTACTTATCTGAATCTATTTATTAGCTCACTAGATTTTTTATGGATGCCTTCTAGATGGAAACTTTGAAATAGAATAACATTCGAAATACCTCATTTCCAACGAAACTAATTAATAAGAAACGTACAAGACAGTGAATTGCAAAATCTGAATAAATAGGTTTCGCAGAGAAATTGATTTACATTACTTAATAAAGTCACATAATGTGTGCTCATCAAAATTTTTGGGAATAATAATAGCAAAAAAGGAAAAAAACTAGTACAGATCCTAGACGTTGTAATTAGAAGTGTAAAAGACAAAATGGGATGGTGGGGGCCAAATCTACTTTTTCACAGCCTGCTGGGCGTGAAAGCAGACGTGGGCGGCTCGGCCCTACGTCATTATGAAGGTCTTTTTTTTTCTTATATATAGCCAAATTACCTAAGGTAGCAGCGACAACAGGTAAAGTAGCAGTTGGCTAGCTCGTACAGATCCTGGGTAGAGACACAGCTAGTCAGAAGAATATCCCTTAGGTAACGTTGAAAGGGAAACATGATGCATAACTCCTTTCGTTTATCAGTCATTTAGCCTCTGAAGCGATGGTATGAAATATTCATCACTACAGTTAGTTCTTCTCAGGTCCGCTCATTTTGAAGTGAGATTATTCTCATGAATAATGTCTAGTTGTATAACTTTTTCTTTAATATCAAATGTGAAGCTGATTTCAATATTACCAATTCCAAGTAAGCGTTTAAGTTGTTATTTACAAGTTTATTAGATGGACTTGCCACTTACGTTCACCGAGCGAGGTGGCGCAGTGGTTAGCACACTGGACTCGCATTCGGGAGGACGACGGTTCAATCCCGTCTCCGGCCATCCTGATTTAGGTTTTCCGTGATTTCCCTAAATCGTTTCAGGCAAATGCCGGGATGGTTCCTTTGAAAGGGCACGGCCGATTTCCTTCCCAGTCCTTCCCTCACCCGAGCTTGCGCTCCGTCTCTAATGACCTCGTTGTCGACGGGACGTTAAACACTAACCACCACCACCACCACTTACGTTCCTGCCTGGCATAAAAGCTAGCCCTGAGGGAAACGTTAAATCGTCTCCGAAGTAAAGATTCTACGCTAACATTTGTGAAGATTGCAATCGAAAGAAGGTTACGTGTAATGAAATATACCGGGCGATCAAAAAGTCAGTATAAATTTGAAAACTGAATAAATCACGGAATACTGGAGATAGAGAGGTACAAATTGACACACATGCTTGGAGTGACATGGGGTTTTATTAGAACTAAAAAATTACAAAAGTTCAAAAAATTTCCGACAGATGTCGCTTCATCTGATCAGAATAGCAATAATTAGCATAACAAAGTAAGACAACGCAAAGACGACGTTCTTTACAGGAAATGCTCAATATGTCCACCATCATTCCTCAAAAATAGCTGTAGTCGAGGAATAATGTTGTGAACAGCACTGTAAAGCATGTCCGGAGTTATGGTAAGGCACTGGCGTCGGATGCTGTCTTTCAGCATCCCTAGAAATGTCGGTCGATCACGATACACTTGCGACTTCAGGTAAGCCCAAAGCTAATAATTGCACGGACTGAGGTCTGGGGACCTGAGAGTCCAAGCATAATGATAGTGGCGGATGAGCACACGATCATCACCAAACCATGCGCGCAACACATCTTTCACGCGTCTAACAATATGGGGTGGAGCGCCATCCTGCATAAACATCGTACGTTCCAGCAGGTGTTTATCTGCCTGGCTGGGGATGATGCGATTCTGTAACTCACCCGTCACGGTAGCAGTTACAAAACCAGAATCACGCATTTCCTCGAAGAGAAAAGGCCCGATAACGGTAGATGTGGTAAATCCAGCCCATACCGTGACTTTCTCGTCGTGCAATGGAGTTTACACGACAGTTCTAGGATTTTCGGTAGCCCTAATTCTGCAGTCGTGGGAGTTGACAGACCCTCGGAGCGTAAAATGAGCTTCGTCGGTCCACAACACGTTACTCTAACCAATCGTCATCTTCCGCCATATTTTGAAACGGCCACACCGCAAATGCCTTCCGCTTCACTAAATCGCCAGGTAACGGTTCATGATGCCGATGGATTTTGTGCAGATAGCATCGGAGGGTACGCCTAAGTGCCAACCAAACAGTAGTGTATGGAATGCCGGTGCGACGTGCGACTGCACGAGCGCTGACCTCCCCGTGTATAGACGAACCCGCTACAGTCTCCATTTCTTCCTGAACTGTCTCAGCATCATTACACCCCGTGCTCGGTGGGCCACTACGGGGTCTATCGTCTAAACAACCTGTGGCTTCGAACTTCGAAATCATTCTCGCCACAGCTGCATTTGTCAACGGACCTTTGCCCGTTCGAATCCCCTTCCTATGGCGATAGGATCGTAACGCTGAACTAGCACATTCCCCATTCTGATAAAACAGCTTCACTAAAAGCGCCTTCTCAGGTAACGTCAACATGCTGCGACTGCTGGCGCATCTGATTCTCTCTCTCATTACAGCTCCTTTTATACACGATTGTCGTGCGCAGTCACTGACGTTTTGCCGCCCAGCGACATGTGTCGGACATTTTGTGAACTTTGTTTTTTTTTGTTCTAATAAAACCCCATGTCATTCCAAGCATGTGTGTCAATTTTTACCTCTCTATCTACATTATTCAGTGGTTTATTAAGTTTTCAAATTTATACTGACTTTTTGATCACCCAGTACTTTGTTCCACAGTGTAGGTACATAACTCTTTTTGTTTCATCAGTCTTCTGATAGATTAGTTGCAGTCTGCCACGAGTTCCTCTCCTGAGACAATCGCCTTATCTCATTCTAGCACCTACAGAAATAGTTTCCAATTATTTGTTCCATGTTTTCTAATATCTGGCTTTCACTAGAAATTTTACCTACTACAGCTCTGTTTAGTACTATGGAATTTACTCCCTGACATCTCAATAAACGTCCTATCATCATGTCTGTTCTTCTAGTCAGTGTTTTCCATGTACTCCTCCTGATTTCTCCTCACTACTTGTCAACTTAATTTTCAGTGTCATTCTGGAACAACATACCTCACACACTTTGAATATGTTCTTTTTGCGGTTTTCCCACACTCCACGATTCGCTTCTGCGCAATACCATGCATCAGACGTACAGTCTCAGAAGTGTATTTAAAAAATTCAGGCTGTTGTTTAAATATTAGGATTTGTCTGGCAATGCTCGCTTTTACTTTTTTCCCTTTGTTGTCATTTCATTCCCCTCGCCCCATATGGACTGGGGTGGACTGTAAGCGGATACAAGTCGACGCTCTTCAGCCATATGAGAGTAAACGTTTAAAACATGTTATAAAATTGGACACAGCGGTTGACAAAGTGAATGTTTGACTTGATAAACAAAGGATTTGTTGCCACGAAATTGTTTGGGTCTCCTAGAAGATAATGATTAATTAAGCATAATATAATTAGTAATGATCAAGTTACGTTCCATTAAAAATGTGGAATGCATGGAACGACTGTGATACGACTTTCAAAATGATGACTGTCATGTTCCATTATTTTGAAATTAATAATGACTTTATTGATACAAATGTAATAGAATCATTGAATGTGAAATATGTGTGGATTAGGATTTTTTCAATATCTCCATTCAACTCTAAAGACATAGATCCAGTTGCAAAATTTAAAATATGTAATAGATGGATTTATTGATTAAGTAAAAGATTGGCACAGATGAAATGGAAAATTAATGTTTCATAAATGTTAAAAGACAGAGAGACAGTTGCACAAGTTAAAAAATACAAAGCTTGTGTGTTGACTGATTAATGGGTGAAATCATCAGTGGGCCTAGACTGCCAGGAAGAGGGTATCATACGAAACGTAGCAGTTGAGGCAGTGTCTAAGAGGATGGTTGAGCGGGCAGATTTGGAGGAGGAATTCTGGAGAATGAAGAAAGTCCGGACCAAGGCTTAGGACGTGGGTGGAGAGGAGTGGAGTGGAAGAGAGCCCTGACTGGGTGAGGTGGAGTGAGTTCTGTTTAGATCTGATAGGGCCAGTATTCAGTAGGGCGGATTTCATGGTCGAGTATGGGAAGGGGATCAAAATTTCGTTGGGAGATGACCTGGAGAGTGTGGAGGCATAGCGCTGGGGGGTGGGGGGGGTGGGGAGGGGGGAGTGGTGGTGGTAGAGGCATCGCAGAGTACCAGGATCAGTGACCAGGAGGGAAACTAGGGGGTGGGTAGTGCAAAACTTAAAGTTAGCGTAGGATGTTCGGGTGATGGTCAAGATGGAAGAGGAGGGAGGGGAATCTTATAGCTTGGTTCAACATGGTTCAAATGGCTCTGAGCACTATGGGACTTAACATCTGAGGTCGTCAGTGCCCTAGCACTTAGAACTACTTAAACCTAACTAACCTAAGGACATCACACACATCCATGCCCGAGGCAGGATTCGAACCTGCGACCGTAGCGGTCACACGGTTCCAGACTGAAGCGCCTAGAACCGCTCGACCGCACTGGCCGACTATAGTTTGCTGCAGGATGTGGGTGGGGGAGGGTAAGCGGATTCGAAAGGCCAGGCTGAGTGCATCGCCTTCGAGGATCTGTGGGGAGTGATTAAAGGATGGAGTAGCGGAAGTCCATGTCACATGTACACAACAGAGAATGGGCTGAATCGTGGAGCTATAGGTGCGGAAGTTGTGGAAGGGTGAAATCCTCATGTTTGGCTGGTTAGTAGTTTTAGTAATGTTAGTCTATCGTGGGATTTCTGTTGAATGGTTAGACGATGGGACTTCCATGATAGTTGGCGGTCAAGTGTTAGTCCGAGGTTTTTTAGTGCGTCGGTTAACTGGACAGCGCGGTTTTACGTGATAAGGTAAAAGTCGTGGGGACGGAAGATGCTTTTACTTGTGCTATTCTGCTAGTTATATCCTCCTTGCTTCGCCCATGATGCGGCTCAATGGTTGAGGAGTATCAAACATCCTTCATATTTGATGTTCAGTTTCTCGCTAATCTGCTTTATGCTGCTCCTCAACTCAGGACGTTCCAAAAAGATTCATCCGATTTTACAGGATTATATCTACTGTAAGTATTAAGAGAGATGCTTGGGGTGAATTCTGATTTACTCATCGAAACTAAAAGTTTGCCTTGGCGCCAGCTGAAGGTTGTTGGTTATTGTCGTTGCCGGTAGGAGTCTTTCCAGGAGGAGGTGGCTTGCTTGTTCGTTCATTGCACAATGTGCGCCGAGACGAGACAGAAACAACACAGGAACGAAAAACGTTTTGAGTTCTACGTTTCAACACGTATAGTTCAGCAACAACCACTTGAGCAGTGTGATTTTCGTCAAGGGTGAGGCAGTATACCTTCAATAGAATTGGGGCAATAGGGATGATCTGTCATTACACCATTGACCTCCAATGTCGCCTGAACACACTTGCTTGTGGGGGTGGTGGCATTGTGAAAGGCTCCGCCTCTGTGCCTCCCCCTCCAGCAACTTAGGATGAACTGCAACACAGCATAGTAAAAGCAGCGGATGCAGTAACTGCAGATGTGTTCGGAAAAGTATTTCACCAGACTGACCACTGTCTGTTTCCACAGCGTCTGTGCACACTGAAAATTTATGAAAAGTAAATGAAAACTTTGATCCTAAACATAACTGTAAAAAATACCCAAATGTTATAAGCGCATCCATGTAAAATATATATCTTTGTACGCTCAGATGGGTCTGTTGAATATCAAAACTTCGTAGACCAATGCTCAAGTTAAAATTTACATCAAGTTTCTGTTTCACTGTTCTAAATCCTAGCAGATACATTCCAGTGAAATCGGACGAATCTGTAAATCTGCCTTTCTTTAATTTATTCTCAGTTCACAGTTTGAGGTCACTAGATTGTTTATTCCATTTAACATGTCCAATAAACATTCTCCCTTGCACAGAGGGTAGCAATGTCAGTATCGGAAGTTATCAATGGTTTCCTTTAACGTCTTCATTTTATTCACATTTATAAACCTTTCCTGTATTTCCATTACTGTTTCTTCGGCGTACAGTCATAACGAACTTCGTGATGAGACCCTGGAGGCCAGGCATTGCTGACTCATTGGCGTATTGTCGTCTGGCAACGACATCATTTGGATGTAGAATAGAGTTGCATAGAATCAGCGCACTGCTCCGTCAGCCGCTGTTAGTTTTCCAGAACGTAGCGACAGCTGCTTCTCATGCATATAGTCTCAACTGGAGTCCAGTGCTCCCGTAATGGAACAGTACCTGGCAGTATCGAGAACTGAACTTGGATCCCGTGTGTTGTAGTCAGACAAAATGGTTCAAATGGCTCTGAGCACTATGGGACTCAACTGCTGAGGTCATTAGTCCCCTAGAACTTAGAACTAGTTAAACCTAACTAACCTAAGGACATCACAAACATCCATGCCCGAGGCAGGATTCGAACCTGCGACCGTAGCGTGTAGTCAGACACACAGCCCACTCAACTAAGGAGGCAGGCTATGTAAACCGATGGACAGTTGAATTAGAGGTAGCTTACGCTCTGGAGACAGAAACATGTAGTGCTCCTTTCGCTATGGTAAATGAAGTAGTTGGTGTCTCACGTGTCTCGCATGTCGTCACACCCTGAACAGGACTGCGATGTAGTTAAATCTCCAACTACACTTACATATCTATACCACACAAGCTATATTACGATACGTTTAGCATATGAACTGTTGCATGTCTTACTCCAATCCCGGTTCACTATTTTATGGGTTTTTTTGGTGCTATATTATCTGCCTGGCGGAAAAATTGAAGCTCCCAGACGACATGGTCGGACGTCAATGCAACTTCGCATATGTACACACCTTTAACGAGCATGTAAATGATTGGAATTTTAATTCTCTCTGACAGGTAGAACGGCCACCACAGTACGCTAGTTTTGTTCGTGTTTAATGTTGTTAGTAGGCCTAGTAGGGTATATAATGGGAGTGAACAGCGTCAGATGTTGAGTGATTACTGTGAAGAACTCTGATGTGCCATGTACTTGTGTTTGAGAGCGTTATATGCACATAACAGATTTTTGAAGCGCCCTCATTGTGGCCAACTCATCGACCTGTGGAATATCCAAATATGTGGAGCATCCAGAAGAGGCAGGGGCCCAGTACTGGACTGCATGGGAACATGAGGGCAGGCACACACGTCATCAAAGTTCCAGTTACCAAGTCCGGTCACCACGAGGAGGATCGCCGTATTGTGCACCAAGCACATCGTAACCCCTTTACATCTGGATTTGCTGTCCGAGAACAAGTAATGAACCCACTCCAACATTCTGCGTCATTAGTCGAAGATTAGCAACAGCCAGACTAAGCAACTGCTGTCCCGTGCATAGGCTGCCATTAACGCCATGTCACGCTACATTTGGAGTGAGTCTATGACCGAGAAGCAGGAACTGCTGATGAACGGCGTCATATTGCGTTCAGCAATGAATTGCAGTTCTGCACATCGTCGGCGAGAATGGGGACGTCTTGGGGAGGGATCCCATTTTTTCAATGATTTTCAGAGGCACGTCGGTGCTATTCCTGACGTCGTGATGTGGATATCCAGAGGTTGTGGCTTGAGGTCACGGCTGGTTGTTATGGAGAGAAGTCTTCGCGGCAGAACAGTATGTCACGGCTATCCCGCATTCCCACGTGTTGCTTCTCATGCGACAGTATCGTGGCGCCATTTTTCAGCGTGACAATGCTTGTCCACATACAGCATGTGTCTCTATAAAGTGTCTGCCTGATGTTGAGGTACTCGTGCGGCCAACAAGATCGTCATATCGCTTCCCGATAGAACATTTGTACGACAAGCTCGGATGTCAATTCTGTTAATAGTATCAGTGTGCAGAATATCAGGGACCAGTTACAACACTTAGGGGCCAGCTTGGCTCAGAAGAGGATACAACAGCTTTTTGATACCATCTCCAACCGAATTAGTACATGCATCCAAGCCAGAAAGGGTGCAACAAAATAAGATTCTAATCTCCTTCATAGAACAGGTTATACGAGGTGCATTCAAGTTCTAAGGCTTCCGATTTTTTTTCTCCGGACTGGAAAGAGATAGAAACATGTGCATTGTTTTAAAATGAGGCCGCTTTCATTGCCAATACGTCCCAGAGATGGCAGCACCATACGGCAGATGGAATTTTACCTCCAGCGGCGAGAATGAGAACTGTTTTAAATACTTAAAATGGCGACGTTTTCCTTACTTGAACAGCGTGCAATCATTCGTTTTCTGAATTTGTGTGGTGTGAAACCGATTGAAATTCGTCTACAGTTGAAGGAGACATGTGGTGATGGATTTATGGATGTGTCAAAAGTGCGTTCGTGGGTGCGACAGTTTAATGAAGGCAGAACATCGTGTGGCAACAAACCGAAACAACCTCGGGCTCGCACAAGCCGGTCTGACAACATGATCGAGAAAGTGGAGAGAATTGTTTTGGGGATCGCCGAATGACTGTTGAACAGATCGTCTCCAGACTTGGCATTTCTATGGGTTCTGTGCACACAATCCTGCATGACGACCTGAAAATGCGAAAAGTGTCATCCAGGTGGGTGCCACGAATGTTGACGGACGACCACATGGTTGCCCGTGTGGTATGTTGCCAAGCAATGTTGACGCACAACGACAGCATGAATGGGACTTTCTTTTCGTCGGTTGTGACAATGGATGAGGCGTGGATGCCATTTTTCAATCCAGAAACAAAGCGCCAGTCAGCTCAATGGAAGCACACAGATTCACCGCCACCAAAAAAATTTCGGGTAGCCGCCAGTGCTGAAAAAATGATGGTGTCCATGTTCTGGGACAGCGAGAGCGTAATTCTTATCCATTGCGTTCCAAAGGGCACTACGGTAACAGGTGCATCCTACGAAAATGTTTTGAAGAACAAATTCCTTCCTGCACTGCAACAAAAACGTCCGGGAAGGGCTGCGTGTGTGCTGTTTCACCAAGACAAGGCACCCGCACATCGAGCTAACGTTAGGCAACAGTTTCTTCGTGATAACAACTTTGAAGTGATTCCTGATGCTCCCTACTCACCTGACCTCGCTCCTAGTGACTTTTGGCTTTTTCCAACAATGAAAGACACTCTCCGTGGCCGCACATTCACCAGCCGTGCTGCTATTGCCTCATTGATTTCCCAGTGGTCAAAACAGACTCCTAAAGAAGCCTTCGCCGCTGCCATGGAATCATGGCGTCAGCGTTGTGAAAAATGTGTACGTCTGCAGGGGGATTACGTCGAGAAGTAACGCCAGTTTTATCGATTTCGGGTGAGTAGTTAATTAGAAAAAAAATCGGAGGCCTTAGAACTTGAATGCACCTCGTAACATAACCTAAGCTCCTAGATCCCCCCAAAAACTGAATAAGGAGATCGGATACTTCCAAATCTGTTCAGATACTCTGAAAAGCTTCATTAGGTCCTCTATTACTCCTGGCGGGTATGGACCGCAGACTGGCGATCAGTTTTCTTCTTTTCTTTAACCTAAGTTTTCACATTATCTAATGTCTTTCTGACGTAACACAACAGTTACAACACTTCTTGGGATGTCATTCGTCTAATGCAGCTGAACCGTAAAATGACTACTGGTTCACCAAAGATTATTAATCTCAATCGGTACACAAAATGTAAAGTGGAAGTAGGTGCCAAGGAATAACTGTTGCAATTACACATAATTTTCAGTAACACTCTGTATTCAAATTTGGTGCAAGACTTGACGATATTTTTTTAAAAAACCCAACAATCATTTTAATTGGAAAAAAACACACGACAGTTTTTTCTGACTAGAAACAATATCAAAAAAATCCACTGCGGCGTACATTAACAACCTTGCTTGATTATTATAGCCAAATACAGGGTGTTACAAAAAGGTGCGGCCAAACTTTCAGGAAACATTCCTCACACACAAATAAAGAAAAGATGTTATGTGGACATTTGTCCGGAAACGCTTAATTTCCATGTTAGAGCTCATTTTAGTTTCGTTCTTCCACCTACGCTCAATGGAGCACGTTATCATGATTTCATACGGGATACTCTACCTGTGCTGCTAGAACATGTGCCTTACAAGTACGACACAACAGGTGGTTCATGCACGATGGAGCTCCTGCACATTTCAGTCGAAGTGTTCGTACGCTTCTCAACATCAGATTCGGTGACCGATGGATTGGTAGAGGCGGACCAATTCCGTGGCCTCCACGCTCTCCTGACCTCAACCCTCTTGACTTTCATTTATGGGGGCATTTGAAAGCTCTTGTCTACGCAACCCCGGTACCAAATGTAGAGATTCTTCGTGCTCGTATTGTGGACGGCTGTGATACAATACGCCACTCTCCAGGGCTGCATCAGCGCATCAGGGATTCCATGCGACGGAGGGTGGATGCATGTATCCTCGCTAACGGAGGACATTTTGAACATTTCCTGTAACTTAGTGTTTGAAGTCACGCTGGTACGTTCTGTTGCTGTGTGTTTCCATTCCATGATTAATGTGATTTGAAGAGAAGTAATAAAATGAACTCTAACATGGAAAGTAAGCGTTTCCGGACACGTGCCCAGATAACATCTTTCCTTTATTTGTGTGTGAGGAATGTTTCCTGAAAGTTTGTCCGTACCTTTTTGTAACACCCTCTATACGTAAACACCAATTTACCTAAGTTACAGCTTGCAGATCAGCAAGATTTCGTTATGCAATTGACTGGTTCTTACCACGAGGCAAAAGGAATTTTTCTTCTTTCTTAGAGTACCTTTTACACGTGAGTTTAGTTATAGCAGGCGAGAGAATGGATCAGGTCTTAGTGCATTGCATTTTAAACAGTACAGCCATTGGTGCCTTAGACTTTCACAGACATGGCAGAGGCTAACAGTCGAATAACCCGTGGTAAGCTGGGAGGGGAAAGGAGCAACCCGAACCACAGATTTACTTTGACCCCACCCCCTTTCGTCCTCAAAGGGGGACAAACGGACCACCCTCTCTAATATTACCACCTTCCAGCGGGTGGGCAGACGAGAATGAATGGCGGGAAACCCACAAAATATACGGCTGGTATAATTAACAATAATAAGTAAATTTAATTCAATTAAACTTCATAAAAACTGTTAACAATCAATACTCAACTTCTGGTGCGTTACGACATCCAGGACTGAACCAACGCAGCACCTCCAAATGTTCTGCCCAGCCGACCGCTGCCAGCCGTTTCAACGGACGCAGGAAGGCGCGCCGATTTTCAGAACCTCCTCGCCGGTCGACAGCATACGGCCGAACTGCAGATTAGGCCCCTCGCGGACCCACGCTCAGGAAGATTCCTTTCGCGACGAGCAGTTAACGCCCCATACCACGGACCCGCTGCTCGCGTCGCTTACGCTGATGCCGCGGTCTGCGTGCTGTCCCTCTAGCCCCGGCAGAGAAGTCGCTTCTTGATGCTCCGACTGCCAACTCTCCACGAGAGCCCATCCAGCCACCTCTTAAACCCACGCGAACAGCCCACTTTTCCCCTTTCCCGCTAGAGGGAGATACCGTAGCCTTCAATTGCGACGAAGGCGCCACCGCCAAAAAACGGAGGGCGACTGCTTCACGCTACGCGCTGCGGCGCGCATTTCAAAGCTAACTTTACTACGGCTCAGCAACTAAATGAAAAGCTGTTTGTATTGTGCCATACGCTTTTTGATTCTTTTTTTACGAAACCTCTTCAGTGGCCTGTAATAACCGTTTGTTTCTGTATACAACGATTGCTTTATATAATAATTGCAGATTTGTTACTACATTACATACAGTTTTGTTATTCTTTTGTTATTACGTGAGAAACAACTTTTTGTGGGATGTTTCTTGAGACTAAATTACTATTTGTTTCTGTCTACGATTTGTGAGCTTATTAGCGCAAATTTGCCGTCTTGGATTGTACCTAGTTGGTTTGCATACCCAGAATATTAGATTTTCGTGTTTTACGGAAATTTTTCGACTAAACACGTGTCTTCCAACGCCACTGTGTTTTCGTTTGGTTCGAAGATACTTCACAAATAAAAAGAAGCGATACACGTATGGCGCAATACAAACAGACTTTCTTTTAGTTACATTACACAAATCACCTACCAAGAAGACAGAAACAACTAAGGAACGACGGAATACGTCACAAATGATGCTGCAACATAATTGATTGAAATCACCTATACCTTCTCATACCAATTACTTTACTTTCATTGCAGGAGGAGGGATGAGATTAGTGTTTAACCATCCCGTCGACAACGAAGCCATTAGAGGCTGAGAACATGCTTGGATTACGGAAGGACGAAGAAGGAGTTTTTATATAATCTTAACTGCATTCATGAGAAAATTCGATTTACTATGGAATTACAGAAAGATGGTTGTCTCCCATTCCTGGATGTTTTGGTTAGACGGGAGAGTGACGGCTTTCTGAGACATTCTGCTAATCGTAAGCCCACTGACACTGATATGCACTTGCACTCTTCAAGTTGTTATCACCCATCCCATACCACGAGTGTGCTTAAAACCCGTGTACACAGGGCCCATACAATGTCGGATGCAGATAGTCTGTCTAAACAGCTTGCACATATGAAAGACAGTGCTCAGAGACAAACTCGACCCGGCAAATTATGAGGGCATTCTCAGCTAAAATCAAGAACCGGAAAGTGGATAAAGAAGAGAATGTGCCAGCAAACTCCCGAGCTTTTCTTCCCTTTGTTCGTAATATTTCGTTCAAAATAGAAAGAGTCCTCAGTAATTTTCAGGTGATATTACCCCCGCCATCTAAGATTTCGGACCTGCTGGGATCAGTGCAGGATAATTTGTTATTGGGGAAGGTGGTATTTTACAAAATACCTTGCCAGTGTGGCATGGTCTTGTAAGAGGTATGCGATGTATGCGCTGCCTGCAACAGGCAAGACTTAGGAGAGTCTCTGACCAGAGAGCAGTATGTAGTTAGTTGTTGCCAGTCGGCATTAGTCGGCAGTAGTCGACAGTAGTCTGCGTGAGTCGGCAGTAGTCGGCGCGTGTCTGCGCGTGTCGGCAGTCTGCTCTGGTCGGGACTCTGGAGGATGAGTATTATTGTAGAAGGTAAAGAAGCAGCCTTGCGCATATCTAGTAATGTATGTTAACTGTCATCCAATTTCTTTCAAAAATGCCCCAATAATAATTTTTTATAATATGAAGTAATTTTTTTTTTTTAAAAAAAAGGCATTCATTTCAATTTAAAGATTTTATTCAATGGATTATCTTTCCTTTCACGAGTCACAAAGCATAGGCCAGCATTGCACGGAGCTGCGCCGAAAAACTTTTAGGTAAGAGCAGATATATTCGCAGTTTTTATTGAGGTAAGAATTTTTGCTTTTTTTATTCAGAATACAGGGCCGTGGCGCAGCGCTGCTGTCGCCATAAAATTTACCAGGTTACTGAATTTTCCTTTTTTATTATTTTGGGGTATAGGAATTTTTCTGTTTCGAACTTAACATTAAATGAGAAAATAATTTTGTGGGGCCGGGCGAAGTGGCCGTGCGGTTAAAGGCGCTACAGTCTGGAACCGCGAGACCGCTACGGTCGCAGGTTCGAATCCTGCCTCGGGCATGGATGTTTGTGATGTCCTTAGGTTAGTTAGGTTTAACTAGTTCTAAGTTCTAGGGGACTAATGAGCTCAGCAGTTGAGTCCCATAGTGCTCAGAGCCATCAGAGCCATCTAATTTTGTGGGAACATTAAATGTGAATGCATTTCTGCACAGAGATTATAAATGGGAGCCAGTTTTGTTCCGAGGTTACAATATTTAAAATTCATTTAATTCTTATTTCCGAGGGGAGGTTACACCTGGTTCATGGTTCATTTTCATTTTTATTATGATTATTGTGGGGAGGTTACGGTCTTTATAGGACAAAAAACACGCACAGTGGGAGAACATTGCACAGAAGATAAATGTTGTACTCGCCTTCTGCAGCCCAGCAAGTCTGCAATTGCGGAACATTGATTCTCGACCGCACATTCAATGGAATATGACAAAACATTAATTTTGGGCACAGCAACGCCTTTTTGGTGCTCCATTATAAAAGAATCCGTTGAAATACGCATCTCGGAAAATCGAATGAACCGCGGCAGTGGCTAATAGCTGGATGATGCGTGGAATCCCGTCATCTTCGAGATTTGCTCCTGACGATGACGCCAGAACACCTCGATGACTGCGGCGAGCGGCAACGCCGAAGACAGTTCCACCAGTCAGGACGCTGCGTCGGGCGGCGTGATCTTTCTGTCACCGGGACTCTGATGCGTCTGCGGCAATTCTCGGGCCGCTATGTAATGCGGAGCGGAGAACATCTTCAATCTTCGATGGCGCACCTGAAGATGACTGGCAGATGTCCAGTCGAAATATTGTGAAGTTTACGACGACCGGCTACAATCCCAAAATCTCTTCGAACACCATAAATATTGTTCCCTATGTGAAATTTTGTGTGGAAGGTTACGTGACGTGAACTGTAAGAGTATATCCTAAGTGGCTTGGTAGCATTGAGTTTTCTATGGATGTCCTAATGTCCCGCTGGTTATCTTCGCCACTGGTCACAGATTCATAGCTGACAAGCAAATAGTGAAATCTAGGATGATACTGAGGAATTACAAGTCCCGTGATTTAAAAGAAGGGATGCGTGTAATTTTTGTTCGTGTTACGAGAAAACAAATTTTAAAATTCAACCTAACGCCACTCGAAAGCCAATAAGGAAAACAATGCTATGTCTGTTCACAGCTCCGAAGACCATATCAAATTAAATATTAATCGCAGTCTTTTCCCTTACGAAATCTTCTTGCATCACTCTAATCAATGTCCGCAGGACTTTTAACATTAAAACGTACAGTACAGTGCACGGATGAGAAGCAACGCAGGCTGCTGCCGGCTATGACAGGCGCTTCCAAATTGAAGACCATTAAGAACTCCTTTGCCCTCACAAATCATAATTAATTTAGTGCTCGGTTGTTACCGACAATGTTCGTCACATTAACCTTATTCATCATACTACACCATTAACATCATAATTTTATGGAAATTATTAGAAGGATGAGATGTTAGTATGACTATAGCTTTCAGCAAGATCAGCTATGATTTCTATATGTTACATATTAATTATTTCGATTTAATTTTGTCCAGTTTGTCGACAGTTATCATAGGATTATTTTAAAATATATGTTTCATTACACGGTCTGTTTCGAATCGACAGATTCATTCCAACGCTCCTGGTTCTGTGATCGACAATATGTCGTGATGGTCTATGTTACCTGTCCTATCTCCCCTAGAGAAGCGTACCTATTCTGAGCGCTATGAGTGAGTTTTAAAGTAAGATGTTGACAGCGAAGTGTCATAATCGACACAACTTGATATACATAATAATAATAATATTCAGTTTTCAGCTACCAACATTTCTATTATGCTTCTCTGAATCACATAGGAATTTGTCCTTCAGCACAATGTAAAATATAAATTGTGATAGTAGGCATTCACGAACTCAGCTGGCTCCGTATAAACGGCCTCGGTCAAAAGAAAAAAAAAGAAAATGCCTCAGCCAGTGTCAGTCGGCGTGGACTGACTGGCACAGAATGTGTGCGACACGTGTTCCATTAGGGCATTCGTTTGTGATAATTTTATGTTGGCAACACTGACATCAGCCATCTTGGAATTTTATATGATGTCTGCAGTGTCGCCAAATCAGTTTTTTAGAGCTAACTCTGGCTTCTTTTAAATACCATTTAGCCGGCAAATGAGTGACTTACCTGGCACCTAGAAGTATGGCTTTTTTCACAGTCATTTGGCTCCTTTTCTAGATTTTATTTGTAGACTATAGGAAAGCGTTAAAATTCGTGTTGATTAAAGGAAAATTTTTGCATTGAACTGAGACTTCGAAAAACACTTTAGTATTCCAAGAAAATATATTATCAGACTGAATTAAAAAGCACAAGGACGCAAAGTAAAGCTGCGTTGTGTGTGTTCCGCGCTCGTCAGCATACATATACGCAATTGAGAGCCTCACTGGAAACAGTATTGCGGTTTAGTTGACATTAGCAAAGTATCGCAACTTCACAATAATGAAGGAAGCTGTTCTAAGCAAAGCAGACTTTGATTTATGCAGGATGAATCAGAAGTCGTATGCTTCATAGTAGCAATAAATAATGTGCCAGCAACCGAACTGGGAAGAGGAACGGTGAACTTCTGTTCAGTACAGTAGTTTGCTAAGTGTAAGAATTACTGTAATATTGCTGTGCGCGTATTGTGAGGTTCGTCCTGAAAGTACTTAGCAGAAACATTATTTCTATTTTTATTGTGAGAAAAAGAAAGCTATGCGAAAAAAACTAACATGAAGATGTTTATTGAAATACTTTTTGCGTCAAAATATCCAGATTTTAAGAATGGGCTAGTATTTTATGTGTATATCACAGAAATGAAATCTCAGAATGTAAATATCTGTGTTCGAAGTACAAGTGCATCTACATATCATTTCTGTAATGGGATGCACAAGGCACGCCTCTAAATTTTTAATCTTTTGTGCTTACAGGAACCTTTAGAAATTTGAGTGTCTATACATTTTTTGTCCGGTTATTACAGTCATTAAAATGAGACGGCGTACAAGAATTTAAGATATAATGCTAAATGCTGTGGAACTGTTGCTTCCTGAAGTTGTCGGTTGGTTGGCTGATTTGGGAGAGGGGACCAAACAGCGAGATCATCGGCCCCATCAGATTAGGGAAGGATGGGGAAGGAACCATCCCGCCATCTGAAGTTGTTGTGAACTGAATTACATACCTGACATGACTAAATCTAAGTAAATTATTTTTCAAGAACTTGACTTCAAAATAAGCAAAAACTACATCAAAATACTATGAGCGATGATTACATTCTGGCTTGGTTGTGTATAAAATTTGACCCAATTGTTCTTCATGAAGTTAGAGTTATTTACTAATATCTTACCTTACTGCATTTTCGTATACCCCCTCCTCACCGTATATACCTCACATACTAAAAATATTGCAAAAAAATTGCACAATAATACACTTTGTTATATTTCAGTTTCTTCTAGCTTTTTTTGTAGACACATTTAGTACATTTCGTTTTGGATAGCTGGCATCACTCATGCATCTTTCTTGAGTCGCAGGTGCAGAATGAATAAATAACGAATAACAAGCTTTTTTTTGTCTTGATGAAGCAACGTCAAGGAGATAAGTTTAGTTGTACATATACTGTCTCGTATACCTGCCAAATAAATGTTACATATGAAGGTCACTCCAAAAGAAATGCACACTATTGTTATAAAAATACAGTTTTCATTCTGCATGTGTGAAAATTTTACAGTGTGTAGATACATCCTTCCCGCTTGTTGTCAAACTTAGTTCAACCTGTTCCCGTGAGCAGCGCCGTCACAAAATGTCCTCAAGATGGCTGCTACACTTGACGTTCGTCAGAAGCAACGTGCTGTCATAGAATTCCTGTGCTGTGAAAACGAGACAGTGGGAAACATCCACAACAGGTTGAAAAAGGTGTATGGAGGTGCTGCTGTCGATCGCAGTACAGTTAGTCAGTGGGCAAGAAGGTTACGTGATGAAAGCGGGCACGGCAATATTGAGGACTGTCCTCGCAGCGGCAGGCCTCGTACTGTACACACCCCAGACAACGAATTGGTGACTGCTGACAGACGCATCACAGTGAACGAATTGTCACGATACGTTGGGATAGGGGAAGGAAGTGTTTGTAGAATACTGAAAGTGTTGGCGTTAAGAAAGGTTTGTGCCAGGTGGGTTCCCAGGATATTGACAGTGGCTCACAAAGAAACAAGAAAAACGGCGTGGAGCAAACTTTTGGAGCAGTACGAGAATGGTGGAGATGAATTTCTTGGAAGAATTGTGACAGGTGATGAAACAAGGCTCCATCATTTTTCACCACAGACTAAGAGGCAATCAATGGAGTGGCATCTTGCAAATTCACCCAAGAAAAAAAAAATTAAAAACACACCTTCTGCTGGAAAAGTTATGCCTACGGTGTTTTTCGATTCCGAAAGACTCTTGCTTGTGGACATCGTGCCAAGTGGAACCACTATAAATTCTGATGCATAAGTGACGACACTGAAGAAACTTCAAGCTCGACTGAGTCGTGTTCGACCACATCGGCAAAAGCAGGATGTTTCGCTGTTGCACGACAATTCACGGCCACATGTCAGTCAAAAAGCCATGGAAGCGATCACAAAACTCGGATGGACAACACTGAAACACTCGCCTTACAGTCCTGACTTGGCTCCATGTGACCATCATCTCTTCAGGAAACGGAAAGACTCTCTTCGTGGAACAAGGTTTGAAGATGATGACTCCTTTGTGCACGCTGCCAAACAGTGGCTCCAACAGCTTGGTCCAGAATTTTACCATGCGGGTATACAGGCGCTGGTTTCAAGATGGCGTAAGGCAGTTGAGAGGGATGGAAATTATGTGGAGAAATGAAAATATTGTTCCTAAAGGATGTATCTACACACTCTAAAACTTCCATGCATGTAGAATAAAAGATGGATTTAAAAGAAAATAGTGTGCATTTCTTTTGGAGTGACCCTCATAGATCTGAAATCCAATGACACGGTGGAGCACACTATGTGTCTCCTTCATGGTACAGGGAGCGCCTACAGAACACCCTAGTCACCTGGGTAGACTAGCAGCGTACATACCTGAGGTGCAGCGTGGGTGCCCGCGTCTGCAGAGTAATGCTAGTAGACGTGCGGTGTTTGTTGACCGGCTGTCAAATGGAGCGGCGGCGCGTGGCTGCGCCATTAGACGCTACTAATGTGTCGCTGTGTGGCGCAAGGCCGCTCTGCGCACACGCTGCTGCCAGGCGGTGGCTACCTGCACTGTGTAGTTCGTCTTCACATCGAGTGCCGTTATTTACTTCACCACTGGTTCCCAGTCCAGAGGTAACGACCACTTGGACGACGAAGGTGGAAATTATTTATAACGAGAAGTGAAAGTTAAAAAAGGTTTATTATCGTGCACTGATGATTAAGTGACCATACTTTTGTAACACGAAACAGAAAATTTGAATTTTCTCTCAGTGAAACAAAGGACTAAACAGAATGTTTAATATAGTTTCGTCATAAACAGGGTGAATCACCTACAACTTGCACAGCAAATAATGCAGAAATAGAAAGTGCTATTGATGCCAATCAATAGGTTGCAATAATACTTAGAAAGCGTATTTTTGTGTAAACAAACACTTTTTAAATGGAACATTGACATTACAAACTAAAAGTAGGGTAAATTAGAATGTGAGCAGAGTTTGTTGCAGGATTCTAGGGCGAGTCGCTTACGAGTTACCATATTTCGAAAAGTTCACACACCGACACATGCATAATACTTGTTGTGGTGGCACACACAAAAGAACAACACAATTGCATACATTAGTTATGAGGATTCTGACCAGTAACGAGACAGCTGACCATCACGGGTTTTGTTCAAAATGACCACTGGCAGCGACAATACACCCTTCCAGTTTAGTATGGAACGACTGCTGCACATGTACTAGTATTTCAGAGGTGACGTCCGAGCAGGCTGTAGTAATACGTCGTTGCCTATTGTCGGGTGTAGTTGCTATATCCTTGTAGACGGCGTGTTAGATTTCCCCACAGAAAAAAGTCTATAGGCAACAAATCCGGGAAACGGGCCGGCCAAGGCACAAGTCCTCTGCGTCCAATCCAACTATTTGAGAACAATTCGTGAAATCGTGCTGTAGTGCTTCGTGCGCTGTCGGTTAGACAGCCATCGTGTTGGTACCAGAGGTTCCTCCTAGTCTGCAGAGGAACGTCTAGCATCCGTGGAAGAAGATCTTTTAAGAGTTGGCGATACCTGTGCGCGTTCAGTGTTTTGTCTATGAAAAACGGGCCTATGAGCTGATGGTTCACTATCCCACACCACACGTTTACAGTCCATAGACGCTAACTTTCTACCTGACGATGCCAACGGGAATTGTCAGTAGATTAAGATTGCGTATTTCGGTGGTTTACCTGGCCATGATTGATAAATGTGGCTTCATCACTGAACAAGATATATGATACAGCTAAAGTATACTCTCTTAACGCCCATGTACAGAAGTTAACACGGTTATCGTAATGGTTTCAATGCAGCCTTGATGGAAAGAGATGTGATACGGATGGAAACTATGTCGATGGAGAATCACAGGACACTCGCCTGATTCATCTACATCTACGTCTACATATATACTCCACTAGCCACCAAGCGGTGTGGGGCGGAGGGCACAATTCGCGCCAAAGTCATATTTCCCCCCCGTCTGTTCCACTAGCGCATCGCGCGAGGGAAAAATGACTGTCTGAACGCCTCAGTACGAGCTCTAATTTCCCTTATCTTTGAATGGCGATCATTGCGCGATTTGAAAGTTGGTGGTAATAATATATGTTCTACATCCTCGGCGAAGATCGGGTTTCGGAATTTAGTGAGCAGCCCCTTCCGCTCAGAGCGCAGGATATCTACAAGTCTGTCCCACTTCAAACTTTCTATGAGATTTGTAACGCTTTCGCGATGGCTTAATGTATCAGTCACGAATCTTGCCGCTCTTCTTTGGACCTTCTCAGTCTCTTGATCAGACACACCTGGTAAGGGTCCCATACAGACGAACAATACTCTAAGACTGGATGAACCAACGTATTGTAAGCTATCTCCTTTGTTGAAGGACTGCATCGCTTAGGATTCTACCAATAAACCGCAGTCTAGAGTTCGCCTTGCCCGTTACTTGTGTAATCTGATCATTCCATTTGAGATCATTTCGAATAGTCACACCCAGATACTTGACGGACGTCACCGCTTCCAAGGATTGGGCATCTGTGTACTCGTGCATTAATGGGGATTTTCGCCTTGTTACACGCAGTAGGTTACACTTACTAATGTTGTTGTTGTGGTCTTCAGTCCTGAGACTGGTTTGATGCAGCTCTCCGTGCTACTCTA
The DNA here is from genome assembly GCF_021461395.2 of Schistocerca americana. Taxonomy (NCBI): domain Eukaryota; kingdom Metazoa; phylum Arthropoda; class Insecta; order Orthoptera; family Acrididae; genus Schistocerca; species Schistocerca americana. Next base: position 178,151,269 of record NC_060120.1, read on the forward strand.
TCCTGTGCAAGCTTCTTCATCTCCCAGTACTTACTGCAACCTACGTCCTTCTGAATCTGCTTAGTGTATTCATCTCTTGGTCTCCCTCTATGATTTTTACCCTCCACACTGCCCTCCAATGCTAAATTTGTGATCCCCTTACTAATATTGAGAGATAACTGCCAGCCATTACTCCACGAATTTATTTTCTGCAAATCCTCATTGATTTGTTCACAACTATCGTGTGATACCACTTTCCTGTAGACTACAGCATCTTCGGCAAACAGTCTAAGGCTGCTGTCAATACCATCAACCAGATCGTTTATGTAAATCGTAAAAAGCAACGGACCTATTACACTGCCCTGGGGCACACCTGAAGTTACGCTTGTTTCTGTTAAAGTCACCCAGTTCAGGACGACATACTGCTCCCTGTCTGTAAGAAAACTATCTATACAGCCGCATATGTCTTCGGATAGGCCACTCCCTCGTGCAGTTGTGTAGTAGCTAACGTGCAGAGCAACTGCAACAGCAACAAGAACATTAATTTCCCCCTCTTCTGACGTCAGTTTGTTCCTTCTGTTACGTTCTCTATGAGCTACACTACCATTTTCACGTAACTGATTGAAGATGGTTCAAATGGCTCTGAGCACTATGGGACTCAACTGCTGTGGTTATCAGTCCCCTAGAACTTAGAACTACTTAAACCTAACCAACCTAAGGACATCACACACATCCATGCCCGAGGCAGGATTCGAACCTGCGACCGTAGCAGTGCCACGGTTCCGGACTGCGCGCCTAGAACCGCGAGACCACCGCGGCCGGCCACTGATTGAAGAGGTTGATAAATAACTGCCTAGATAGTTGACGTCTGTTGGGGTGATATATTGCCGCATACACCGCACAAGAACGAACTGCGTTCTTCCTACACTCTCCATACACCGTGGGCAAGTCGGCTTTTTCTACATTGGTAGATCCCATCTACACTCACCACCTACTGCTTGGACCGTCGCACACAAACTGACAAACAATTCGCAGTCAACTCAAGGAACACACAAGCACACTGTAAGCAAACATAACAATATCCGTACCTAGCAACTACATAGGTTGAATGTCACAAACATCTGTCACTGTGGAAGCTTTACACAATACGATGTATCGTAAACAATTCGCACTAGACTCCTGGAACAAACACCACTGACATTGCAGTTTACCTTACCTTCAGTTCGTAAATCTAAATAGGCATTGTTCCATTTAAAAAATTGTATGCTTGCACAAAAAATTCACTTTCTAAGTATTATTGCAATCTATATCAGCTAACAACACGAGCCCCCAGCTACCAATCCATTGTGTATAAATCTCACATTAAGATCACTTTTCATTTCCGCAATATTTGAGGTGCAAGTTTTAGATGATTCATCCTGAATACCAAGGTTTCAAAAGTAATAATAAATAAATAATGTGTAACTTACGTATATAGTAGCCCTGAATTCACTCCAAACGAAGAAGTCTCTTGATGTATTAGTGCAGGAGTCATTTCTCATTCATATTTTGTGAATGAATGGATCTTCCTCAGTAATTTCACACAACATTTGTTAAAAATTAACACAAACGTGATTAAAGTTCATCTTATTAATCAACATAGCTTTCAAAGTTTGCACTGATAGAGTGTTCTCGTCACTTGTCCGCAAACCATTCGTACAAGAAAACACTCGTTCAATTAGGACATTAGTTTCAGGTAAACAAAAGAGAAGTCCTAATATTTAAAGGAAATTAGTATAAGACACATTGTTCATATTACAATGTAAAATACTTTCTACCTAACAGTGGCTAGGTGAAGTTTTTCCAGTTTTCATTTTTCTGATATTTCCAGTTATATTAATAGTTTCAAGTGTTTTAGTTGTAACACCAATATCGATTAGAAACAGATTTATTCCATGTAACTGGGTATCTGTGATTATGAAGTGTTTGTTCCTTTTTAGTGAAGGTCATTGATCTGTGACAAGAAATTTAAGGTTTACAATATATATTGTAAAAGCTAAATGATGTTTAAAAATAACGAAATTTTATAATGTATGTATGTTCATAAAGAAAAATTTGTATATTGGAAGCCGGTTCATGCTTAGGGAGCTTGTATTGTGAAATGTAAAAGCTGTAGGGAAGCCCCTCCGCAACGTAAGTGACTTGGCGCGATGTAGAAAATGGTTTTGGCGGTCGATCTGGGCGGTCCCTTGATGGTAACGGTTCGCAGTCAGTGGCTAGCAGTTGTACAATACATATCGAGGATGCCAAGGGAGGTATTTGGAAGCCGTTTTACCTGGAATTTTGCCTCGGATGTGGATTTGGCTGTTGCATTGTGCTCTTGACAATAGGGAATGCCTCTAATACGATAAAAATCCGTCACCAAGAGAAAATTATAAAGAGCATCCAGCATCAAGAGCCGTGAGTACAGTTAGCTGCCACATCGCTTGCCACCACTATTTCGCCATTGCTCCACCAGCTTCAGGCACACAAATATGTATTATAGCATTTGTGAGTGATTCCAATAATAATCCAAATGCTATAATCCTGTGTTTTGCACCCTAACTTAATTCCAATCATGAACCGATGCAGGATCCCCTTGTAAGTGTGCAGAAAACCGAGTATCCTGTTTCTAACAAAATAGTGATTTGCTTCTATGTATTAAATGTGCAAGAGTTCAGTGCCAGGGTATGTAAATGTTACTGTCTAAAATACCTGCTTCACAGGTGATGAAAAAGGTACATAAATTAAACTTATTAGAAATGTAATTTAGCCTCAATTGCTATCATGAACGATTATTATTATTATTATTATTATTTCAGTTTAATTGAGTTCAGTGTTGAGTAAATTGGTTTAAAGGATGAAAACATAAATTATTACAAGTGGGGCTAAGGATTAATTTCGGTTAAATTGAACTTTGCTTCTGAAATAATCATAAAGTTGCCTACTGAGACAGTATCAGTTTATGGGTCCCCACTAAATTCTTCTCATACTAGAAAGATAAACATCTCAGTAATGAATCAAGTGTGTGTTGTCCTTAGGTTAGTTAGGTTTAAGTAGTTCTAAGTTCTAGGGGACTGATGACCTCAGAAGTAAAGTCCCATAGTGCTCAGAGCCATTTGAACCAATGAATCAAGTGATGATAGTAATCGTAACAATATTATGAGTGGGATACAATCTTGCTGACTGTGATTTCTGGTTGGTGCATTAATGGTAACTGCTGCCACCCACAACTTACATCGCCCTGTATTTGTGTGTACCCAGAGTACTATTCAAAGGGAATCTTAAATGAAAGTCATTACAACTAATATTCAATTTTCTTAAACGTAATGTTTCAAATTAATATGCCTAATTAGAGTGGCGACCGTTTATTGTTTCATTGTATGAACTTTTCTACTTTCATTACCCCCAAAGTAAAGCCTGTGTAGTTTTCTATTAATTGCAAATCTACAAAATTACTGTCCAATTGTAATGCCACAACGAAACATAGCCAAGGCGCAGCAGTTGAATAAGTGAGTGCTCATGCCATCTGTTGGATAGTTGCGCAAACAAAAGCACAGGTGCTTCCGCCTGGCGAGAAACAAATGAAATAGCGCTATGAGTGAGACAGTATCTGAATAGTGCTGCGCTCGGACGACGAAATACAGAAGCATTAAACTAGGATAATATTATTACATATAGTAAAATATTAATTTAATATTAGTTATATATATACAATAATATAATGACTGTAATTGAATATGGTAATGTTATGGTATGTCCATTTGTAAATAGAGAACTTGGCATAGTGTAAATTAATGTTTAAATGTGAGGGAGATCCCCGAGAATGCGGACAATGCAGGTTGGCGCGTGAATTTGGCAGTAGAGAGAGATGTGTTCTGGAACTGTTCAGATGCAGAACAGAGATTACGCGGCGCGAAAGTGACGGTTTAAGTACGGTACGGTAACGTTGCTTATAGACAGTTAAAAGTGAGCTTACAACAAACACGAACTGGATTTAGGGTGTGTCAGCATGTCAAATGGACAATAAGGCTAGCAGGATGCAACATTTCGACGGAGACGGCTTGTGAGCGATATAGTTTCTGTTCCCGCTCAAGAAGCACATGGCACGCCTTGTGGAAGTCTGCGTAATTTACGACGGTCTGCAGCGACCAGCAGCAAGGTATGAAGTGACCAGTGTCTGCAGCTAATGTTGCGATGTGATCTTACTACCATATGAGATCCATTGATGCCCAGCTAGCACTCAAGCTTATTTCAAGGTGGATATTGAGTTTAGGTTCAGTTGAAAATTCAAGATTGAAAAATCAACCTGTTACACAGCTTATTTCAAGGTGGATATTGAGTTTAGGTTCAGCTGAAAATTCAAGATTGAAAAAAATCAACCTGTTACTCAGTTTACATCAAGCTGTAAAAATTTAGCTTGAATTAAAATAATTTTCCGAAGCTTGAAATAAACTGTAATTTCCCTGGAAGGCTGTACAGCAGATGCGCGCGCAGCATAGCTTCCATAGATGTCCACGGGAAGCGCCACAAGCGTTTATAAGCCTTGCACTGACTCTGCTAGGTTTACGGCCATTTTACTTTTGTGATGCGTGTTAATGATTGTTGACTGTTGTGAAGTTTGTTTTATACTGGAAAATAGTTCGGAAAGTGTGTGGCGTCCCCTGCCTTACTGCTACACTGGGTCTGAAGAAGATATATAGTGTATTACAGGCACGTTGGTGCATTTTTCTCTAGTGGTACGTTAATATTACAAATGTTAAATATTATTATGTAACGTAAAAAAATATCATATTCCTTTACGTAGAAAAATGGAGCCTGGATGAAAGTGAAATGGATTACCAGCTAAGAATACATATTACAAGTTGTTCAGCACCAATAACTTAAAACTTAATGTTATTTTACCTTTTTAAAATCTCGCCTTCTTATATGTATCGCCCTATTACATCTGTTTACTTGTAAGTACTCGCATGTGTCACACCATGAATGAATAATCGTGAAGTGTGAAAAGTGTTTTTGTGAATACAAATAGTAATGACATGGTGAACGGGAAAAAGTGCTCAAGAACCAGTCACTACATAGGTGTCAGTCTTTTTTATTTACGTAGCTTTGACTGCTCTTCATCTGCTCTTAATTGTGTTGTTCCCTAGGTGAAATAATACTGCAAGGCCTACAGGTACTTTTTAATTTTATTGTTATTTGTAATGTGGCTGAAATCTAAAAAAAAGCAATATTAAAATATGACAAGGAGAACATTTTTTGTTCTTTTACATTTCAGTTCCACTGAACTGGTAATTTCTTAAATTCATTTCGATTTCATCTTTTATTTCATTTTGATTCAGTTTTACTCACCAAAAAATAATTGTGGATAGAATAAAATGTCTACATTTTTCTAAGCTGTAGTTTCCTTATAAGCTTACAGTATGAGGTGTATATGATTTCAAGTAATTGTTTCTTTATAATTCAGTTTAAATGGGCCTGAAAATGTTAGAAATAGTGGCGTGTGGCTTCTTCATGAAGTCATCGCAAAATTACCCAAATATCATCTTTACTTTAAAAATTTCAAACAAAAAGTTATTTCAAATTGCTTTAAAAACTCTTTGGAATGAAGTCACCAGAAGCAGCTGCTTACTCAGTGACGTTTATACTAGTTGTTGATTTTTACTGCATCAGTGAGTTTGAAGTTATTTTGCTAATCTGGGGCATAAATTATATTTAGGTTGATCAGTTTAAACTTTTTACATTTTTTATGTTTAGGTATGGCTAACATTTTCTTTTACCTTTTACAGGATCATTATACCGGCAGAAGTCAGCGATATTTGATCCTGCTCTGGTCTGTGTGCTGGGGCCGGAGGGGCTTCAGAATAATTAAATTTTAAAATAAAACAATTTTAAACACTTTGAAAATAAAAAAAATTAAACATACATGTCTTGATAATTTTTTTCACACCATTTCCATTCTGGTATTTATTTAATTAATTAGGTTCAATAAATTCAGATTAATAATTATGTAGCTTAAAACAAGCTGTAAATACCAGGCTGTATTCCACGTGTGTAGATACAGCTGGAGCCAAACTTGATAAGTCAAGCTTGAAATATAGCTTGAACTCTGCCAACTTTGATGTTTGTTTCAAGCTTGAATCCAACTAACAGGCCTGAATATTCCAGCTTTGATCAAGCTTATATACTTGAACTTTACATCTGGAAACAAGTTTGAAACCGGCTTACTGTGCTATCTGGGTGAGCTCACGCCAGCACAAGCAATGAACTAGTAGTTACCGTACGACAGTGTTTGGTATGAACAGTGCATTTTATATCACCGCCCTAACAAGTACATTTATCCGTAGCGAACCAGTTTATGTATTTATCAAGTCAAGTTCTCTACAGTGTAATGTCTGAGTGAAATAATAAGTTTGTGATTCAAAGTGCATTCCATGAGTGTCATCAATTATTTACAGAAAATAGTTCATTATTATCCCAAATCCATCACTGTATGTGCAGCAATACCAGCAAAAAGGCTATATTACGTGAGTATCGGCGTATTACTGCAACAAGAGGATATAACCGGAGTTAACGCCGAAAATTTCCAACAAACGTCGGATTATACAACTGACAGAAGACGCCAGGTACTGTGCCACATTAAGTACAGTTCAACTCGATGTGGTGGCTTTTCAGTATATTATCAACGTAAAAACTCATTCGGTTTCATTTGAACAAAATGATTCTAAAGTAATGTCTTTAACATCTCTAGTAACCATCAGTTCTATAGTGTTCATTGATTATTGAGTTAACGAACTTATTGCCACCACAGTACTCATTGTACCTTCAGTACAATGCATATTCAGTAACACTGAAATCATTACTGACAGTTGGTGTAGATCAATCTAACTTAGAGCAAGTTCAAGTGTTTATCATATGTCTGTGTATATTGCGTTACATAAATGTTGTTCGCCTGCTAGGCGTGATTAACGTACACCAGTTAGTGCATTCTGTTCAGTCACCTCAAAGAGGTTATTTTTGTTAATGAAAATCACAATTCATTTAACATTCGATTTCTTGTACGCCATCGCCAATATTTATTCAGTAATTCCGTGTAGTAGTCTGAACTACATAGCAAAGCTATTCAGGCTTATTACAGGCGATAGCCGCTTTCCAGACGTCCGATGCCGCATGGTTTAAAAATATTACAGTACATTCGGATAGTGGCATCGCACGATACTCTTTTATCCATTAGACAAACACGCGGTCAAAACTAAAAAGCCTCCCAGAGGGTAACACTAATTTGTGTTAGTGTTATATAGTGCTCACAGTTTAAAAAAGTTCACTGCATGTTATTATTTCACAAATGCAGAACGAAGTACTGCCTTCTTCTAGAGTCGCAACTGTTATAAATTTCTTTTGACTCACACTCAAGCATATGCGCTTACAGTTTTGGTTATTGTTGGTGCCATTCACATCAAATAACAGTGATTAGCATTTTGCGCATACCGGCACAGTGCAATTGCGTCCGCAACTGTACTTTTTCAAGCGAAGTCTCCACACGGTTTCAAGTGTATATGTATTTTAGATTCATATAAACAACGCTTTGCTTTGGCAGTTGTTGGTTCGTTTACATTTTTCATCAGACTGTTGCAAAACAGGAAATTTTGCATTTTTGAGAACTACAGTTAACGGCGTTTTATGCCAGTATGTCATTGCCATAAAAGGGATATTTTGGAGTCCCGTCCTATCTTTAAAAAAAGCACTGTACAGAGACTCAATGAAAGGGCTGTCGCGGCTAGTACGGGATGTCTGGTTACCTTAACTGATGACTGCATGCCACCTTGACCTCTGTCCGAATTCGAACCCATCCACTACTTGAATTTTAAATAGAAATCATCAGCAATGGTGACTGAAGACTCTGGTATAAGCAGTCACACTCGTCCTGCAAATGACCTTCTCAAAGTGGGCAAAGAAGTAGACATAGGTTCGAGGCACCCACTTGCCCTTGGGTTGGGAAACTGCTCGAAACAGGGGAAAGAATCAGCAATCATCAGCGGCATGATGATGCAGAAAGCAATGGAAACCACTGCATTAAAGACACATGTTGTGCATCTATAGAACACGTGGCCTTTTACTGGGAAAGTATCTTCATTACCTTTTCATTGGCAAAAGACTCCAGATTAATCCCCTATTCGATTCAGCTGGAGTTGCCTAGAGGGAGATGACTACTAAAAAAGATTGAATAACCATCGAATGGATAACATTCAACGAGGCGGATTATGGAATGCCAGAAGTCAGAATGAGGTAGGGTAACTAGAAATTCTGAAAATGGAAATTCAGTAGCCCAAGTCAGATACATTGTGGTTTGGTGAAGTGAAATGGAAAGAAGACAAGGATTTCTGATCAGAAGAGTATAGGGTCGTATCAGACGGCAGCAGAAAATGGTTTAACAGGACAGTATTCATCACGAATAGGAAGGTAGGGCAGAGAGTGAGTTGCTGTGATCAGCCCCGTGAAAGGATTATTCTCATAAGGCTCGGCAGCAAATCAGTGCCAACAAAAGTAGTTCAGGTACAAAAACTGACGTCATGTGTAGAAGATAAAGAGATAGAGAAAGTATAGAGGGACACTAAACGTGTAACACCTATGTTTGTTACGATTACTTACTTGTTTCATTATCCACTACTCGCTCTGCGGTTTGCTATTGTTTTCCTGCCCTACTCCCCCCCCCCCTCTCCCTGTTTCCTAAACCCCCTTCCTCCCTTTTTCCCCTTCTATTTTCCCTTCCCTCTCTCTCCCTCCCACTCCCCTTCTTTTTCATTTCCCCATCCTTGCTTCATAATTTTCGCATCCTTTTTTTCTTTCTACTCTTTCTTATTCATTTATCTGAAGATTTGCACATTTGATTACTATTTTGCTAATGATCATTTTAAGTATCATTTTGTTGTTATTTGTATCTTATCAGTCACTTTTCTCACTATCATTCACATTTTCTAATTTATATTATTTTCATTTCTTGCTTATGTAATAGGAACTGTTCTTATAGCCTAACTGCTTAACTTCTCGTCTTCATATCACTTCCTGCTGTGTGCTTTATTATTTATATTTTATCAGCTTACATAAGTTGCTTAACTCATCTAACCCTCCCTACTAGCGCCGCCATTCTGCCCTTCCTATCAACTTCCACTCTTACTGCACTTGGCATCGCGTCCTCCACACCTCAACACACATTTCATCGGCTGCAGTATTTGTTTCTTAGTAAGACACGTACCTTTCAACGCCAGCTTATCCACAGCGTTTGCTACGGTTACTTGGTGAGTTCAATTGCTTCCCTTATCCTGAGTACTCAGCTTCGCGTGTATTTCGCAGTTTTCCGTTCCAACTTGGTCATTTTTTTATCGTTTCAGGAATTTTATCTTGTGTTTCATGTTTGCGTTTGTGTTTCAGCCGTTTTTCCATGGTTTTAACATTGACTAAGGTGACTGCCACAATGACTTTTAATTCTGTCTAATGCGGCCTCCGCTGACTTTATAACGTATGTTTGCATCCTTGCACCATTACCTTACTCTGCCACTTAATGATTTAGATAGGTTCGCGAAACGAAACTTTCATGTAATAATTACTTTGCACGCTTTGCAGTTAATGCGATGATGCGCTAAGAGAGCGATACACGTTATTAATCAATAAATAATGCAACCAAGACAGTCTTCTATTTGGAAGATAAATTAATCATCGGCAGTGTAGTTTCCCACGTTATCTAAATCAGTCTGACAATGCTCAGATAGTTTTTCAACTTCATACCTGTAGAAATCTTTTAATCTGAAGTGAAAAGTGCCGATTTTCTTGATGGTTGTTCGATAACGATCGTAGCAGGTAAACATTTGAGAGTTCAAGACCATAAGAAAAGCTGAGTGCTGATGGGAGTTATGGTATAGTAACAACACTTGCTGCGGTCTCCTTTATCGTTTATCTTATACTGCGACCGCGAGGCATCTGACTTGGTTGCAACAAATGCCAACTGCGTTGGACATACCTATGGGAGCAGTCCGTAGTGCACATCTTCTTTGGGCTGCGAGGTGCATCATTGTGGACTCCTGCAGATTGTCAGTATGTTTTTGTTAGGACTAAATTAATAGCATATTTTAATGGACTTAACATAAAGGCACTGTATGTTCTCACCAATATAGACATGCGACAGGCATGTTTGGTGAAGCAGCTGATAAAATTTAAGCAAAATTGCGTTTATGACCACCCACTGATTTGAATGGGAACATGCAGTACCTCTGTAGCCTTGTTCATGGGCTCCAGTGGTTCAAGTCACCATCTGGTCATCGTGGTTTAGATTTACTATGCCTTCCCTAAACGGGTTAAGGTAAATGCAGGGATGCTTCCTCTGAAAGGACACCGCCATCTCCAATGACATGACCTCGTTGTCTAAGCGACTTTAAAGGCTAATCTTCATACCTTTCTTTTTTCGTTGACTTCTGAACCTTGTCCACTGAATATGGCGAATAACACACGTCAAAACGATCCTTCTTGAGACAGTATAAATGTTACGAGTTACATCCACCATTTAGCCACCTGCTTTATCATTAGCCAAATATCACAAATATTAGATTTTTTTCCATGTCGCGCATGGTTTTGTAACCTCCCCCTCACTTATCGACCTTAATGACAGTGAAAAATTAAACCGCGTGTACCTAATGGAAATTTGGGAAAAGCAATCGTCACCGAAGTTAATCTGTCGGTAAAGAGGGAGGAAAGGGTTACATCTAAATGAAAGGAAAAATACAAATGAAACTGGTGGAAATTAATTTTGAAAAAGGGTAAAGTTAATAAAGAAAGTAAATGTGCGATCGTTACATTAACAATTAACTGGCGTTAATTAGGTGTTTGAGATCTGGGGAAAATTACGGTCGTCAGTCCTATGGACAACTACTATAATAACGAAAGGTTATTGCACATATAATTAGTAATAAAAGCGTGGCAACTGAAGGTTGACCCGTGTCGTGTGAAAACTGAATGTTTGTCAGAAGTAATAAATTTCGCTACACTCTGGCTTAATTTAGCAAATGAATTAATAAAACCGGAAAATTGAAATTTAATTTTATGACTGAAATTAATAGTGAACTTTGTTTCTGAAGCACTACGAAATTCAATAAAATAAGGTTAGTCTTGGGCTACGTCAACAATCATTTCAAAAACTACTTGAATCTACGCAATTTAGAAATAAGAGATTTAACTTTGATCTTGAATTAAATGATTCTGAACAATTAACATTAGTAAAATTTGGTACGTACCAAGCTGAGCTGCAGTCACAGGTAAGCTAAAATATGGTAACAAAACTCGCAGTCTTAATTTGTGCTTGTGTATTCTAAACATTGTAGTCAGCTATGAATACCTTAACTGAACTTTGAAATTAGAGCAGTGAAACAGAATGATATTACTTTAATGCTGGCGTTTGAGTTTCAACGACACTCGGGTTCATTTCGGAAAGGGAAGGGACCCTGCTTGGTAATACAATTGGGACAATGAACAACAAAGGTTCATGCTAAGTTGCTGTAATTTTGTGAGGCAAATGGGACAATTTTAAAAGCTGAGGTCTGCCATACATTTCTAAAACTTTACTTGCTTCCAGTCTTCCTTGATGGTTGATTGAAGGTTTGAAGTCCTCTGTCGAGGAGGTGGCGACAGTCACTCATTGTCGGCCGTCGCTGTTGCAGAAGCTGGATGTTGGCGCGCCTTCTTCTCGACACTGTCACCAGGCGAAACGGGCTCTTGATGTGCGCCAGCTAATACTTCCCGTCCGCGACACCGTGTCAGAAACTATCATCCCAAGTCGAGCGCAATTACATGTTGCCAAACCCCGAAACCGCGGCAACTCGCGGGAGCATCACTCAACACACTTGCTCTACCGCCCGACTCCAGCCAGACTCCCTCTGCCCGCGCTCCACGCGGCATAGTTAACACTACCAAAGATCCTAAACACTTTGGTTCTCCACACGACCTATCGATCTAATCGTTCGATAGCATAGTTTTCCTAGGCCAGACCCAGCGTAAAATTACAAATAATATTTACAAAACAAACCAATTATACATCGACATAAATGTATGTATATATATATAGATGGAAGTAGGAGGATATGCATTTCTGGCGTCACAGTTTCCTACTGCTTAAACAACACTCTTCATTACCAGTACCTTCAAATGCGCAACAATCAATATATCACCACAACAAAATTACTAGAACCTCAAATAATAGAATGACAACTGATAAGCACACTTAATACGAGGGCTATTCGGAAAGTAAGGTCCGTTCTGACGCGAAATGGTAACGACAGTGAAAATTCGATTAATCTCTGCACAGATGTGTTGGGCAGTGTCTCTAGTATGCCCGTCGATCGGGTCACGTCGCTCTGTTCAGTTCTGAGGATAGTGTCTCCCTCCAAGTATGGGTGTTTCCGTGAGATTTTGCTTGGTTTCATGCAGACCACATAACGTTAACTATCATGTATTTCCTTGTTCCACCACAAAGCCCGGACGTGGCTCCCTCTGATTTTCGTCTCTGCTCACATGAACCGCTGACTATGAAGGCAACATTTTGGCTACATCTACATATGTACTCCACTAGCCACCAAGCGATGTGTGGCGGAGGGCGCAATTTGCGCCCAAGTCATATTGCCCCCCCCCCCCCCCCCCCCTCTGTTCCACTCGCGGATCGCGCGAGGAAAAAACTAGTGCGAGCTCTAATTTCCCTTATCTTTGAATGGTGAGCATTGCGCGATTTGAAAGTTGGTGGTAATAATATATGCTCTACATCCTCGGCGAAGTTCGGATTTCGGAATTTAGTGAGCAGCCTCTTCCGTTTAGCGCATCGTCTATCTGCAAGTGTGTCCCACGTCAAACTTGCTATGAGATTTGTAACGTTCTCGCGATGGCTAAATGTACCAGTCACGAATCTTGCCGCTCTTCTTTGGACCGTCTCAGTCTCTTGAATCAGACCCATCTGGTAAGCGTCCCATACAGACGAACAATACTCTAATACTGGACGACTAACGTATTGTAAGATATTTCCTTTCTTGAAGGTCTGCATCGCTTCAGGATTCTACCAATCAACTGCAATCTAGAGTTCGCCTTGCCCGTTACTTGCCCAATGTGATCATTCCATTTGAGATCATTTCGAATAGTCACAGCCAGATAATTGACGGATGTTACCGCTTCCAAGGATTGGGCATTTATTATGTACTCGTACATTAATGAGGATTTTCGTCTTGTTATACGCAGTTGGTTACACTTACTAATATTGAGAGAGAACTGCCAGTCATTACACCACGCATTTATTTTCTGCAAATCCTCATTGATTCGTTCACAACTTTCGTGTGATACTACTTTCCTGTGGACTACAGCATCAGCGGCAAACAGTCTAAGGCTGCTGTCAATACCATCAACCAGATCTTTTATGAAAATCGTAAAAAGCAGTGGATCTATTAAGCTGCCATGAGGCACACCTGAAGTTACGCTTGTTTTGTTAACAGATCGTTCATGTAAATCGTAGAAAGCAGTGGACCTATTACGCTGCCCTGGGGCACACATGAAGTTACGCTTGTTTCTGTTGAAGTCACCCCATTCAGGACGACATACTGCTCTCTGTCTGTTAGAAAACTTTCTGTCCAACTGCATATGTCATGGGATAGACCGCAAGCGCGCACTTTTTGGAGCAAGCGACAGTGCGGAACTGAGTCGAACGTCTTTCGAAAGTCGAGAAATATGGCGTCAACCTGGGAGCCGGTATCTAGAGCCTGTTGTATATCATGCACAAAGAGGGCCAGCTGTGTCTGGCATGACCGCTGTTTCCCAAAACCGCGCTAGTTTCTGCTGATGAGCTTCTCAGAGTCTAGAAAGGTCATTATGTCTGAACACAAAATATGTTCCATGATTCTACAACAAATCGATGTCAGTGAAATTAGCCGGTAAGTATGTGCATCCGATTTTCTACCTCCGCCCGCCATATGGGACCACTGAATTAGCAATCGCCACACCGCTGTACTTACTATCGGCCATCGTAGAAGATATTTAGCAGTGAAAAACGTACCACAATAATAAATAATCGTACGCTTATGAATGCGAATGCTGCAACGTGTAGATCACAAGCAGGAGGCGCGAAACGTCACGACCACCTGTGCTGGACGGGTGCTGGCTGATGCCCGGCGTCTGCTGCATCTGAACCAGCAATCATTCTGATCACGACACGCAGCCGCGAGCTCTTTTGCGGAACTGTTTTTGGATGGATTTACTGTTACTGGCTTGTTAGAAAGGGAAGCAAAATATCTTTCTGGTCCCACCGGAGTGATACTTTTAGCAGACGAAATGTGGTTTAAGAGATCAGAAAGAAACAGTTTCCAACTATCGACTAATTTCAATTTGATAGTCCCTTCCCATCGACACGTCTGTGTGTCTCGGTATCATTTTAGTGGGTTGGAGTTGTCTAGTGGGTTGGGTCTTGAACATTATCTAAAGACCTCATGATTGATTGTCACCTGAGCCGCAAATTTTTACACGCCCCAAAAGACGCTCCGTTCCTATGGAAAAGCCAAGTGAAGAACGCGGGGCTCGACTGTTGTTCGGAATCCCATTTAACGCTTTGTGACGATGTGGTTTTATTTGAAGCCACCCATGATATTTTGATTTTGTGGCAAGAGCACAGTGGCTGCATTCGTAACCACGCTTCTGGACATAGATGGTGCTGCCATCTAGCGATGAAAATTTGAACTACGTCAATATTTCTCACGTGATTGCAGTTAGCGATTCAAGTGCCATTATTGTTTGTGGTGTGCTGGTTCTCTTTTTCTTGATTTGTGGTTGAATTTGTCTTTGAAATGTAAGTTTCACACATGTAACAAATTCATAATACTTTCTTATATAAGTACATGCTATATGTATTGCAACAATAATGAAAATCATGTACTTTTCCCATATTTACTCTAGTGGTTTCGTTAGAAACCACTGCAGCTGCAGGGGTAGTATTAGAAGCTTATCTTTTTTTTTTATTTCGGTTTCGCGAAATGTTTTCTCGCAAATTAAAGAATGAGGAAGTTCTGGCGTGTCTTTTAGAAGAAATTCCTTCTGATGTGGACTCAGACTGACAGTACCAGTGATAATGAAAGTGATATTGTGGTTGAAGACAGTGATCTTGATTCACAAGTGCCAAGACCAGTGACATCTAATGTTGTTTCTGAAAGTGAAAGTGATAATCGTTCTGAGAATGACAGTGATTACAGTTTCACTTCTGAAGATAACATGCCACTAGTAAGGTCCGTGAATTTTACATGGGCAAGGGATAACAGTACAATGTATTCTGACGATTTTTTAGAGGTAGTTGGTGTCAAAGGAAAACTGAAAACTGAAGGTGAAGGTATTCTGCCAGTTGATTTCTTTTTATATCTATTTGCGGACAATATGCTGGAACACACAGTTCCAGACTTATCTTTATGCGACTCTGAAAGGTAAGAATTACAGACCTCTTGAAAAAGATCAACTCAAGGTGTTTTCGGTTATAAATATTCTAATTTGTATCAAACAACCTTGCACATATCACGATTGATGGTCATCACACAACGAACTCAGAGATCATTACATCATCGCGAAGAGGAGAAAGGGACTGGTCAGTTCGCTGTGATGGGATTGCATGCATGAAATGGAAAGATAAAAGTGTTGTTACGTTACTATCAACCTGTAACTTTGAATGGAGTCGGTAGGAAAGAAAACGATGGCACAATTACAAAAATACCTCGCCCACCGATAGTGAAATCTTACAATTCGAACATGGGATGTGTAGATAAAGCAGACATGATGAATACTTTCTATGTAATTGACAGATGATCTAGACGCTGGTGGCTCGGACTGTTTTGGTATATGATTGATATTTCTATTGGAAATGCATTTATATTGATTCGACTAACCAAGCCGAATGAAAAGAAAAAGCTAAAGGAATTTCGGCGGTGTATTGTAGCTGGCCTTGTAGGATCCAGTGTTTTCCAAGACAGTCCTGGTCGCCCAAGCGCATCATCTGAACCATTAGCCAAAAAGTGTAAAACTGTTGTTCCATCGGAAAAACGCACAACAGAATCAAAACATCTGCCAGTACAGGGCACATCGAGGCAGTGTGTACACTGCAGCACAAAAGGTAATCCACATAGAAGCAGATGGACATGTTCTTCCTGCCAAGTTGCTTTGTGTTTATCAACAGAAAGGAACTGTTTTGTGCCCTATCACGGAAAGTAATGAAGTTTATGGTGGTGGTCTCATTTGAAACTGTTGTGGTTGGCAGGAGAGCCAACAGCGTGTTGCTAGAGGAGGCCGAAATGCACGCGTTTTAGCTCACGCAGGCTGGCGTGAGGTCTGGAACAGGACAAGGAAATTAGAAGTTAGAAAAACGGGCGTAGCTGGTGGAATACTTAACTTTAATCCATTAATGATGAACGTCGGTTTTGACGGTACATGATTTGCAATATCAATAGTAACTGATAAGGCGTCTTGCTAGGTCGTAGCAAATGACGTAGCTGAAGGCTATGCTAAACTATCGTCTCGGCAAATGAGAGCGTAATTTGTCAGTAAACCATCGCTAGCAAAGTCGGCTGTACAACTGGGGCGAGTGCTAGGAAGTCTCTTTAGACCTGCCGTGTGGCGGCGCTCGGTCTGCAATCACTGATAGTGGCGACACGCGGGTCCGACCTATACTACCGTACCACGGCCGATTTAAAGGCTACCACCTAGCAAGTGTGGTGTCTGGCGGTAACACCACAGAAACCACACTGTACCTGCTGAAATACTGCACGAAAAATTATTTTTCACATTTTCCCATAATATTGTATGAGTTATATCCTACTAAAATAAAAAAGTTTAAAATGGTTTTATTTATCTTGCATCTGAAAGGGTTAAAGATGTTGTCTCCCAGTTTTGATTACACCATTACCGAGGCGGATATTGCTGAAAATGAAAACTTCTACACATGAAAATTAGTCTTGTGTTATTATTGAAAAATAAGAAATTTAAAAAAAATGATCCGTTTGCAAACAGATCGGTTCGTGAAATTCGTTTTGTGTTATAAAACTGTCTGTTTCTTTTCTTAGCATCCAGATTCTTTCATGGTTACAGAACAAGACAATGAATGACCTCATTAATTCATCATAGAATTTGTGAGCCTTCAGTATTATTAAAATTACGTACGCTTTCTTTCGTTATGATGGCAAAATCATAGTGAGAAGTGTACAGAAATACAGCCAAAAAGGATAAAAGCGTAACACAGACCACTGAGGCTTGTGTTTGTTGATCAGTGCTGTGCCAGATGGTCAGAGTAAATACAGTAAGTAAGCTTATCTTTCTAGCAAAACTTGGTGCTTCGAGTTATCTTTTCAAATAACTGCATGTGTCAGTAGTAGGAACCAATACCCTATCACATGATTATCATTAAACTGTACTTCTCTATAAAGACAAGTCGTTCCTCAACGTTGTTATAAAATGTCACGAAAAGTACTTGACCAATTTACTTCAAATTTTTATGTGATACGCTAACGAACAATCAACGGACATAGGCTATATTTTTAAGGGAAATAGGCTATATCTTTAACATGTATCTTATATAAATATCTATGTAATATATAAAATATAATAGTTGTTTCCAAAAATGTCGAATAGTTCTAAACTGATTTACTTCAAATTTTACACGATACTCTTATGAACATTTGGACAGATACAGGCTATATTTGTTTTAATTTATATACCACTATGTATGTAGTAGATAAAGAGAGAACTAATAGATAAAGAGGAAACTTTGTCACTAAAAAAATCCCGAATAGTTCTTGACCCATTTGCGTCAAATTTTTATGTGATCCCCTAATAAATTTTTGGACAGACATAGGCTACATATTCTTCACATCTATAATTTATACCAATGTATGCAATACATAAGAGGAAAGATTTCTTGACTGATTAATGCTACATATTCTTTATATTTATAACTTTTAGCAACGTATGTAATAAGGGCAAAGATTTCTTGATATATTCCTCATATTTATAATTTATAGCTGTGTATGTTATATATAAGAAGGAAGAGTTCTTGATGATATAGGCTACATATTCTTCATATTTATAAATTATAACGATTTTTGTAATACATAAGAGGGCAGAGTTCTTGACTGATTTAGTTCAAATTTATCATAATACTCTATTAGTGTTTACATATTTTTTATATTTATAATTAATATAAATGTATGTAGTCCATACGGAGGAAGAGTTCTTGATCGATATAGTTATGTAATATATAAGGAGGGAGAGTTCTTGACCGATTTAGTTCAAATTTATCACGATATTCTACTGAAGTTTGGAATATTTTTCATATTTATAACAGAGTATGTAATATATGAGGAAGAGTTCTTCATTGATCAAATTTTTCACGAAACTCTACTAAATCTTTAGACGATGCCGTACTCTTTACATATTCTTTCTATTTATAATTTACAACAATGTCTGTAATGTATGTGGGAAGAGTTCTTGACCAATTTAGTTGTAATTTTTCACAATTCTCTATTAAATCTTTAGATGGACAGATGTGAAAATTACCGAACAATCAGTTTAATAAGTCACGGATGCAAAATACTAACGCGAATTCTTTACAGACGAATGGAAAAACTGGTAGAAGCCAACCTCCAGGAAGATCAGTTTGGATTCCATAGAAATATTGGAACACGTGAGGCAATACTGACCCTACGACTTATCTTAGAAGCTAGATTAAGGAAAGGCAAACCTACGTTTCTAGCATTTGTAAACTTAGAGAAAGGTTTTGACAATGTTGACTAGAATACTCTCTTTCAAATTCTGAAGATGGCAGGGGTAAAATACAGGGAGCGAAAGGCTATTTACAATTTGTACGGAAACCAGATGGCAGTTGTAAGAGTCGAGGGACACGAAAGGGAAGCAGTGGTTGGGAAGGAAGTGAGACAGGGTTGTAGCCTCTCCCCGATGTTATTCGATCTGTATATTGAGCAAGCAGTAAAGGAAACAAAAGAAAAATTCGGAGTAGGAATTAAAATCCATAGAGAAGAAATAAAAACTTTGAGGTTCGCCGATGATATTGTCATTCAGTCAGAGACAGCAAAGGACTTGGAAGAGCAGTTGAAAGGAATGGACAGTGTCTTGAAAGGAGGATATAAGATGAACATCAACAAAAGCAAAACGAGGATAATGGAATGTAGTCGAATTAAATCGGGTGATGCCGAGGGTATTAGATTAGGAAATGAGACGCTTAAAGTAGTAAATGAGTTTTGCTGTTTGGAGAGCAAACTAACTGACTATGGTCGAAGTAGAAATGGTTCAAATGGCTCTGAGCACTATGGGACTTAACATCTGAGATCATCAGTCCCCTAGAACTTAGAACTACTTATACCTAACTAACCTAAGGACATCACACACATCCATGCCCGAGGCAGGATTCTAACCTCCGACCGTAGCGGTCGCGCGGTTCCAGACGGAAGTGCCTAGAACCGCTCGGCCACACCAGCCGGCCGTCGAAGTAGAGAGGATACAAAATGTAGACTCGCAATGACTAGGAAAGCGTTTCTGAAGAAGAGAAATTTGTTAACATCGAGTATAGATTTAAGTGTCAGGAAGTCGTTTCTGAAAGTATTTGTATGAAGTGTGGACATGTATGGAAGTTAAACGCGGATGATAAATGATTTGGACAAGAAGAGAATAGAAGCTTTCGAAATTTGGTGCTACAGAAGAATGCTGAAGATTAGATGGGGAGATCACATAACTAATGAGAAGGTATTGAATAGAATTGGGGAGGAGTTTGTGGCACAACTTGATTAGAAGAAGGGATCGGTTGGTAGGACATGTTCTGAGGCATCAAGGGATCACCAATTTAGTATTGGAGGGCACCATGGATGGCAAAAATTGTAGAGGGAGACCAAGAGATGAATATACTAAGCAGATTCAGAAGGATGTAGGTTGTAGCAGGTACTGGGAGATGAAGAAGCTTGCACAGGATAGAATAGCATGGAGAGCTGCATCAAACCAGTCTCAGGACTGAAGACCACAACAACAACAACAACAACAATTTGTTCTGGGGCCAAAAATCGCATAGAAAGCAAAATGGCATCGGTTTTTGTCCTGGGGCCAAAAAGCGCATAAAAAGCAAAATGACATGGGTTTCTAATCATTTTCAGTATGCTGCCCTTCGTTTTCAGCCGCAAGTTTAAATCGAGAAACATGTTCCGCAATAGATCGGTATGTCTCGGGGGTCACGTTCATTATGTGTTGCGCAATGCGTGCCTTCAACTCAGTTACGTTGGTAATTGGGGCACTGAATACAACTTTCAGATAAACTTACAATCATGAGTAACACGGATTAAGTTCGCATGATCTGGACGGCCGGACTGTAGGGAAATGGCGGCTGATAATTCTAGCACTTCCGAAATGCCTCTGCAGCAGCAGCTGCACCGACTGCAGTGTGCGTATGAACGCCATCTTGCACACATCCATGCGTTGAAGGGTTAAAATGACGATTGTGCGCAGAATTCACTCGCAGCGTTTACCAGTGACGGCATAGGAACAAGATCCCCAGGACTTTACGTCCTCGAAAAAACGCGGCACTATTATAAACGATGCCGTCAAGCCGCACCACACAGCCACATTTGCGGAATGAAGTGGTAGCGGTTGATGTGCGTGCGGATTTTCTGTTGCCAATATTCTACAATTCTGCCTGTTGGAGATGGAAATATACTTCGTCTGTCTACAGAATATTCCATGGTCATTCGTTGTCCACTTCCACTCGCGCCCCAGAAATTGCAGTCTTGCTGGCAGATCAGCAGGAAGCAACTCCTAAACATGGATGATTTTGTACGGATAACAATGCAGGATGTTTCGTACCATTTTATGCACCGTGTTCGCAGGCATATCAACATTCGGGCAATTCCCCGTGCACTAGATGTTCGCGCACAACCGCTGGACCCCTCCTGCAGGCTGTGGCCAAATCTTCGACAGATGTCGGATCAACTGCTTTCCTCCTTCTGTCACATTGCACTTCAAAAGAACCTGTCATTTCGAATTGTGTAATCAATTTCTCTAGTCCCTTGACAGACATCGGACCAATACCTTTTTTCAGTTCACTTGATTGTGCAGAACTTCTGCAAAGTTACTGACACAGTCACCGTTCTTGTAAAAGAGCCTTACCAGCAGCGCGTGATCTTTCATGGAGACAATCACGTTAGGCATCTCGAACGCAAACTAATGAACAGTCGTGCACTTCGCGTCTGTTGGTGAGCATATTCGGACGCTTACAGCGCTATCTATTGCTCAAATTTCCGATAATGTTTTCTTGACGTTTCCCCCTGAGTTAACAATATGTTGTTCGTAGCAGTGGTTCTGTTTCTACACCATTTTGAAACTGGAACTTTAATTATGGACACCCTGTGCTTAACATTGAATAGCTGTAGGTGGTTCTTCTGTGGTGCTGAGTTGTATACAATGAGAGTAATTTTCTTGACAGTGACAAATAGTCTTAAATGCTGATATAGTCTCATAGGGCACTGACACACAGTATCTGCTTACAAGGGAACCTCCCCATCGCACCCCCCTCAGATTTAGTTGTAAGTTGGCCCAGTGGATAGGCGTCGAAAAACTGAACACAGATCTATCGAGAAAACAGGAAAAAGTTGTGTGGAGCTATAAAAAAATAAGCAAAATATACAAACTGAGTAGTCCATATGCAACATATGCAACATCAAGGACAACATGTACTACGGAGCGCTGTGGTCCGTGGTTAGCGTGAGGAACTGCAGAGCGAAAGGTCCTTGGTTCAAGGCCTCCCTCGAGTGAAAAATTTACTTTTTTTTCGCAAAGTTATGATCTGTCCGTTCGTTCATTGACGTCTCTGTTCACTGTAATAAGTTTAGTGTCTGTGTTCTGCGACCACACCGCAAAACCGTGCGATTAGTAGACGAAAGGACGTGCCTCTCCAATGGGAACCGAAAACATCTGATCGCAATGTCATAGGTCAACCGATTCCTCCACAGGAAAACACGTCTGATATATTCTATACGACACTGGTGACGGCATGTGCGTAACAGCGTAACATGACAGGAATATGTTGTCGACCCACCTAACTTGTACACTTGGCAAATGGGTAAAACAATTCTTCTACCTTGCCCGATTTAGGTTTTCTTATGGATGTGATATCACTCCCAAAAAAGTGATGAAAACATGAGTTTGTCACATAAACTGCAACAAATGAATGCAACAGTTTCACAGTCGCGTAGTTTTCCCTGTGCTCTGTCAAAACATATGTATTTCATACAACGTCCCCATACTACGGCGCAGTTACCTCGCATCGGACGGACAGATAATAATTGCCTGAAAATAAAAAATTAAAATTCTGACTCGAGGGGAGACTCCGCAGCTCCTCACGCTAACCACGGAACCACGACGCTCCTGGGTTTACACTGTCCTTGATGTTGTCTATCTTGCACATGCACTACTCAGTTTGTATATTTTGTTTATTTTTTTCATAGTTCCACGCAACTTCTTCCTGTTTTATCGATTGATCTGTGTTCAGTTTTTCAAGACCTATCCACTGTGCCAACTTATAACTAAATCTGAGGGGGGTGTGATGGGGAGGTTCCCTTGTTAGTAGCGCCATGCAACGTCGATGTGTTTTGCTCACTGGAGTCTTTCGTACATAGGCTGATTTTAGTTAGATTCACAGAGTGCTGGACGAAGCCTTTTTTGTTTAGAAAAAAGCGTCCTTGGGGACGCTGTACCTACGCCCGATGTCAGGGTTCTGGTCTGGTGATACCTTTTTCTCGGATGTGGCGTATGACTTGTCTGAGTTGGTCCAATTCCTCATGAATTGTTTTGAACCTGAGTTTGATCATTTCCGTAACTGGCTCCTTATTAAACTCCTCATGCAGTGTCTGGATGCCCGTGCATTGCGAAGCCCTAAGTATCTACTGAAGGACTTTATTTTGTAATACTTGATTGTGCTGTATTTGGGTCTTGCTAGCGAGGTCCTATGGCATCCTCTCATAAAGGATTTTTGATAGTACAGTTGCCTTGTAGAGACTAAATTTTATTGAGATGTTGAGCTTCCAACTGCAGAATACTGCCGGCCGCGGTGGTCTAGCGGTTCTAGGCGCTCAGTCCGGAGCCGCGCGACTGCTACGGTCGCAGGTTCGAATCCTGCCTCGGGCATGGATGTGTGTGATGTCCTTAGGTTAGTTACGTTTAAGTAGTTCTAAGTTCTAGGGGACTGATGACCACAGATGTTAAGTCCCATAGTGCTCAGAGCCATTTGAACCATTTTTTTGCAGAATTCTGGCATCAGTTCCCTCGTCATGCCATAGGCTTTAAGCTTTAGGTGCTGCATGTGTCTATGGAAAAAAAGGTGCCTGTGCAGTGTGTCTCCCAAATACTTGACAGTTGAGCTCCATGGTACCTCTCGCCCCCGGATAGCAAGGTTTCTGTCTAGTTGTGAATGTTTTTTTGCTCAAGTACATTGCTATTGTTTTGGCTGGGTTAACATTGATTTTGTTATGCCTATGAGGTGCGACAATAAAGTAATGAGGCTGATTTTCTTTGCAAGATGTGGCAACCCTGCAGGCTTGCGTAGGCACAATACAGGGTGATTCAAAAAGAATACTACAACTTTAGGAATTTATAACTCTGCAACGACAAAAGGCAGAGCTAAGCACTATCTGTCGGCGAATTAAGGGAGCTATAAAGTTTCATTTAGTTGTACATTTGTTCGCTTGAGGCGCTGTTGACCAGGCGTCAGCGTCAGTTGATGTTAAGATGGCGACCGCTCAACAGAAAGCTTTTTGTGTTATTGAGTACGGCAGAAGTGAATCGACGACAGTTGTTCAGCGTGCATTTCGAACGAAGTATGGTGTTAAATTTCCTGATAGGTGGTGTATTAAACGTTGGTATAAACAGTTTACAGAGAATGGGTGTTTGTGCAAAGGGAAAATTTCTGGACGGCCGAGAACGAGTGATGAAAATGTAGCACGCATCCAGCAAGCATTTGTTCGCAGCCCAGGAAAATCGACTCGCAGAGCTAGCAGAGAGCTGCAAATTCCACAATCAACTGTATGGAGAGTCCTACGAAAAAGGTTAGTTATGAAACCTTATCGTCTGAAATTTGTTCAACTACCCGAGGCGATGGATCGGCCGCCAGGCAGCCCGTGACAGAGCACTTCATCGCTGGCCTCCAAGAAGCCCTGATCTTACCCCCTGCGATTTTTTCTTGTGGGGGTATGTTAAGGATATGGTGTTTCGGCCACCTCTCCCAGCCACCATTGATGATTTGAAACGAGAAATAACAGCAGCTATCCAAATTGTTACGTCTGATATGCTACAGAGAGTGTGGAACGAGTTGGAGTATCGGGTTGATATTGCTAGATTGTCTGGAGGGGGCCATATTGAACATCTCTAAACTTGTTTCTGAGTGAAAAAAACCTTTTTAAATACTCTTTGTAATGATGTATAACAGAAGGTTATATTATGTTTCTTTCATTAAATACACATTTTTAAAGTTGTGGTATTCTTTTTGAATCACCCTGTATGTTAGACCTTGGTCTATAAGCTGCTTCTAGTCCAAGTGCCACATCGATGCAACTGCTCAGTTGTAAGTTGTGCTGTAATAAATTAACACGTGTTCGTGTCTCTCGTCACGGAAATGGGACCGCATTTTATTGCACAATGGTATGCCATTTCTTTTTGCGTTACATTGGGTGAAAACGCGACGACAACTTACGGTAAGCTTCAGAAGGCTTTTGGAGAGCAGGTTGTATCAAGAGCTCAAGTTTTTCGTTGGCATAAATTGTTTAGTGAAGGCAGAAGAATGTTGAAGATGAATACCACAGTGGACGACCATCAACCTCATGGACGGATGTCAACTCGACCAGAGTGCGTGAACTCGTATGATCTGATTGAAGATTATCCGTGAAAATGATTGTAGAAGAACTGAACATCAATCGAGAAACGATTCGTCTAATAATAACTGAAGATCTTGGTATGAGAAAGATTTGTGCAAAAATGGTCCCCAAAAATCTCACACCACAGCAGCGAGAAAACAGGGGAAATTTTGCAGCCGATCTGTTAGAGCAAACGGAAATCAATCAAGAACTGTTGAGCCGTGTTATCACTGGTGATGAAAGTTGTTTTTTTTTTTTTTTCAGTACGATCCAGGGACGAAACGCCAAAGTTCTCAATGGTGCTCAAAGGGATCACCCAGACCAAAAAAAGCTCACATGTGAAAGTCAGAAGTGCTTGTGCGCTTCTTTGATTCCGAGGGAATTGTTCATAAAGAGTGGGTGCCTCCTGGACAAACAGTTAACCAATATTACTACAAAGAAATTTTAGAAAGACTTCGTAAAAGAGTTCTTGGTGTCCGTGACAACACTGCTGATAACTGGATTCTGCATCATGATAATGCGCCATCCCATACTGTACTGTCAGTACAGCAGTTTTTAACCTTAAAACAAATTTCAATACTAACACAGCCAACTTATTCACCAGATATCGCTCCGTGCGACTTTTTTTATTTCCGAGAGTCAAAACGGCGGTCAAGGGACACCATTTTCAAACAACACAAGATGTCCAAAAAGCTGTGACGAGGGTCTTGGAGGATATTACAGAAGATGAGTTCCAGAAATGTTACCATCAATGGCAGAAGCTCTGGAAAAAGTGTGTGCAATCAGAAGGGAACTACTTTGAAGGAGACAACACTAAACTTGACTGAAACAGTAAGCAACATTTTTTTTTTCACATCAGTCTCATTACTTTACTGTCGCACCTCGTATATGACTCTGTGGTGAGGTTCAATTGTGTCTGTGGTCTTCTGATGTTGGCGCTCACTTGTAAAGTACGCCGTGTTATCAGGGTTCAAATGGCTCTGAGCACTATGCGACTTAACTTCTGAGGTCATCAGTCGCCTAGAACTTAGAACTAATTAAACCTAACTAACCTAAGGACATCACACACATCCATGCCCGAGGCAGGATTCGAACCTGCGACTGTAGCGGTCGCTCGGCTCCAGACTGCAACGCCTAGAACTGCACGGCCACTCCGGCCGGCTGTCATCAGGGAACTGTGCCAGTTGAACGTTTGCAATCGTCAGCATGTCGTTGGCGTAGATTGTCAACAAGACTGGTGACACGACCGTGCCTTGCGAAATTCCGGCCTCTACCAGTTTTGTCTCCGATCTTATGCCTTCAGTTTGCACTTGCATTTCTGTGCTGGAGAGCAAGCTCGCTGTAAGTTTAATAAAGTTGTCTGGGATCGTTCTTTGGTCTCTCATCTTCCGTAACAAGTTCTCAAGCAAGACTTTGTCGCAGGATCGTTGCCCGTTTAGAAAAACAACGGCGGGGTAGGTTGTCATGTTGAAATTCTTCGTGACATGTTCCATAAATCTCAACACTTGGAGTTCCGGCGAAATCTTCCGCCGGAACCCACACTGCCTGGTCGGATCGTCTCAGCTTCAATTAAAGTGTCCTGTAGTCTGTCCTCAATGATCCATTCGAAGCTTTCTCGAGGGCTGTTCAGTAAACTGATCGGTTGAGTCTTCCCCTCATTCTGGAATAGGAATGACGTATGCCAGCCACCATTTTTCTGGGAAATAGCAGTTGAGCTAGCAGTTGCTGTGGCAAAGCTCTGAACTGTGGCTACCTAAGGGGAGGTTTACTATCTTTTGGTTCAAAAAATCTTTTTTTTTAATTGCATTTTTTGATCCATAAAAGTGTTTAGAATCCACTCCTGAAACGGTTTTTCCGAATACGAAACGGAAATGTTTGTTATTCGCGATTGAAAAAAATGCACCTGCCTGAAATCGGCCTTTTTCACGTACTAGTTTTTTTTTCTTTCGGAGGACGAGTTATTGTACCGGTGCTTGGGAGGAAACACACAAAATTCAAATGTAAGTTTGAAAGCGTGTGTTTGGAAGTTAGCCCCCAAGCATTTGCATTCTGGTGCGAAGACTGTGGAGATTGCGACTTTCCTGGCAGTGAGCAGCTTCAACGAAGGGTATTCGGCAGTTCTGAAGACCATGACAACGATGGACGTCACTCTGGGACCCTATTCGACGCAGTTCGCCAAGCATTCGGACGATCACCGGATTCAAGCGGCCGAAAGCCGCCGGGCGGCTCCGGGGGAGCGCAGGATGGCCCAGATCGAGCAGAACGCCCTCTATGAGGAAGAGGAAGGACTAGTTTATGAATCCGGATTAGCAGATTGAACATACGTTGCATAATATTGCATTTATATGTAGTCAAAACTTCAAACGCGTTTTTCTCGAATTTTTTTTTTTTTTTTTCGCGCGGTATGGTAACTTCAAATCTACTGAACCGATTGGCATGATTCTTTGTTCCCGACGAAGCTAACTAAATTGTTTAGGAGTTGTACCACCTTTATTCCGATTCATCAACTATAAATATTTTTACTTGGCTGACGAAGTAGAAAAATCGATGAAAAAAACCCTATTTTTTTCAAATGGCCGCCATTTTGTTTCCTATGGTCCAAATAACTTAAGCGACCTACAACTCCTAAAGAATCTTATATACTTTACTAACGTCAACTCAATTTTGATTTCAGACTTGCAGGCTGACTTGTGATATACCGCGTGTTGAGGTAGATGGAAATTTTGTTTCGTTTCGACGGCACTTCCGCCTTTGCTCTTCGACTTTTCCGGTCGAAAAAATTCCAGTTTGTAGAGGAAATATCAATTAACATTTTGACCAAATTTGACATTGATATCTGTAACACATCCCGATAAAAAAATTCTCAAAGTAACTCACAGGCGGTGAGCTGCCGTCTCCCATGTAGCTGCGTGTGGAGCACCGGGCACGGTCGAGAAAACACCCCTGATACCGCAATTATAGTCCCTCCCCATTCATTCTCCACACTGAGCATACATTAAAAGAAACCAAGGAGAAATTTTGAAAAGGAAGTAAAGCTTAGGAAAGCGTTAAAAATACTTGCCGATGACGTTGTAATTCTGCCAGAGACGCTAAACGCCTTGGGAGATCAGTTGAACAGAATGGATCATGTTCTCAGGTTATTAGATGCCCATCAACAAAATTAAAACAAGGGTAATAGAATGTGGTCAAATTAGATAATGAAATGCTGGTTATATATGGTTAGGAAATGAGACACTAGAAATATGGGATAAGTTTTGACATTTGGACAGCAAGGAAACTTACGATGGTAGAGATAAAGTGGATATAAAATGCCGACTACGGACAGCAAGGACAGATTTATTAAAATAAAATGTAAATTTAAAAATTAGTTTGGTGTGTAGCATTTGATACAAATGAAAAGTGGGCGATAAATCATATAGACAAGAATACAAGTTTTTGAAACGTGGTGCTACAGACGAAATGTGAAAATTAGATGTGTATAACGAGCAACTAAAGAAGAAGTAGCGAATTGAATCGGGTAGAAAAGAGGTCCAGTAAAAGAAAGAAGGACGATTAGAGTTTAACTTCCTGTCGACAGCGAAGTCAGCAGAGACAGAGCACAAGTTCTTATTACGGAAGGATAGGGAGGGAAATCGGCCGTGCCCTTTTCTAAGGATCCATCTCAGAATTTGCCTGGAGCGATTTAGGGACATCGTGGAAAATCTAAATCTGGATAACTGAACAGGGATTTAAAACCATTGCCCTCCCAAATGCGAGTCTTGTATGCTAACCACCTTTTTTTTCAAAAGTAATTTAATAAATTAACGTTAGACAGCTACCATCAAAGTAACACATAAACAAAATAATAAGTTTACGAATTGTTATGGACGTTGTAACATATGACGCTTGAGTCTTAAGTATTATTTATTTACTGTCTATTACATCGTGGTCTATGATTGTACACTCCTGGAAATTGAAATAAGAACACCGTGAATTCATTGTCCCAGGAAGGGGAAACTTTATTGACACATTCCTGGGGTCAGATACATCACATGATCACACTGACAGAACCACAGGCACATAGACACAGGCAACAGAGCATGCACAATGTCGGCACTAGTACAGTGTATATCCACCTTTCGCAGCAATGCAGGCTGCTATTCTCCCATGGAGACGATCGTAGAGATGCTGGATGTAGTCCTGTGGAACGGCTTGCCATGCCATTTCCACCTGGCGCCTCAGTTGGACCAGCGTTCGTGCTGGACGTGCAGACCACGTGAGACGACGCTTCATCCAGTCCCAAACATGCTCAATGGGGGACAGATCCGGAGATCTTGCTGGCCATGGTAGTTGACTTACACCTTCTAGAGCACGTTGGGTGGCACGGGATACATGCGGACGTGCATTGTCCTGTTGGAACAGCAAGTTCCCTTGCCGGTCTAGGAATGGTAGAACGATGGGTTCGATGACGGTTTGGATGTACCGTGCACTATTCAGTGTCCCCTCGACGATCACCAGTGGTGTACGGCCAGTGTAGGAGATCGCTCCCCACACCATGATGCCGGGTGTTGGCCCTGTGTGCCTCGGTCGTATGCAGTCCTGATTGTGGCGCTCACCTGCACGGCGCCAAACACGCATACGACCATCATTGGCACCAAGGCAGAAGCGACTCTCATCGCTGAAGACGACACGTCTCCATTCGTCCCTCCATTCACGCCTGTCGCGACACCACTGGAGGCGGGCTGCACGATGTTGGGGCGTGAGCGGAAGACGGCCTAACGGTGTGCGGGACCGTAGCCCAGCTTCATGGAGACGGTTGCGAATGGTCCTCGCCGATACCCCAGGAGCAACAGTGTCCCTAATTTGTTGGGAAGTGGCGGTGCAGTCCCCTACGGCACTGCGTAGGATCCTACGGTCTTGGCGTGCATCCGTGCGTCGCTGCGGTCCGGTCCCAGGTCGACGGGCACGTGCACCTTCCGCCGACCACTGGCGACAACATCGATGTACTGTGGAGACCTCACGCCCCACGTGTTGAGCAATTCGGCGGTACGTCCACCCGGCCTCCCGCATGCCCACTATACGCCCTCGCTCAAAGTCCGTCAACTGCACATACGGTTCACGTCCACGCTGTCGCGGCATGCTACCAGTGTTAAAGACTGCGATGGAGCTCCGTATGCCACGGCAAACTGGCTGACACTGACGGCGGCGGTGCACAAATGCTGCGCAGCTAGCGCCATTCGACGGCCAACACCGCGGTTCCTGGTGTGTCCGCTGTGCCGTGCGTGTGATCATTGCTTGTACAGCCCTCTCGCAGTGTCCGGAGCAAGTATGGTGGGTCTGACACACCGGTGTCAATGTGTTCTTTTTTCCATTTCCAGGAGTGTAATATGTCATCAACTTTTAGTGTATGTCCATTGGCGATGAACTGTCAAATTTGTGGATATCTGTTGAAACTTTCCATATTAACTTTTGTTCCGTTTTCTTCTTTCTGGTCGATTTCAGCGAGTTACTTTTTGTTATACAATCGTAAATTTTAAGAAATTTGCGAACTTTTCCTTATATTTTCGGTTTTTCTTAGGTTGCGATGGTGTCTAGTAGATATAGCCAGAAACCTTCTCTACTTTTATTTTCTTCATTCAGAATGTAATATATTGTATGTCCTTTGATACAGGTCGCAACGTTTCGTTTTGTGACTGGGTACATGCTGAAGGTTAGATTTATAGATCGAGTAACTAAAGAAAACCACTGAGCCATTCCACTCAGTCGAGTGAAAGAAATAGTTAATACGACAGTGGAGGGATGTGTGTGTATGATATGGAAAGGGAATTACACAGGAAGATCAAGCGTATATTACGTATAATAAATAAGAGAAGAGAAGAGACTTGCACAGGATAAACGAGCACGGAGAGCTGCCCCGAACCAGTCTTCGGATTTCAGGCGAAAACAGCTTCTTTACTTCCCATTTCATTTCAGTTACTGAAATAATTGTACTGAGCGATCTCGTTTGTGGTGAATCTCGCAGGCGCAAGATTGCGTCTACTAATATATTTACATCTTATCGTTATAACAATAGTAAAATACAATGCGTGGTATGGCATGAGACTCTACGATTACCGCATATAAGTGGCAATAGTATGTAACAATAGAAAAACGTGATACAAATGAGATGTTCGTAAGGTAATTTGGGCCTTGCGACTACTGCGAGTTAATGCCGCATATTCCACCACCCTCTGGGAAAGCATCATGTACTGGGAAAGCACTTCTGAAATGATGTCACTGTGTCCGGTGTAAAAAATTAGTAAATTATTTAAGAATTGTTTGCTGTAACTTGCAATGATTTCCGAAAGCATCTGATTAGAATTAATTACGCAACTTCAAAGCTACTTTCTTGCATTCGATCGTTGGCTATTCTGCTTACTTTACTAGAAACATAATCAGAAATTATAAATGTGTAATGTTAACTACAAAGATAATTTATGTGCGTATTTTGTATACATCTGATTTTCTTAATAATATGTTGTGCAGTAAGGATGGCTATGTGGTGAACTAAATACCAAATAAAGAAAAAAACATACCGCCTCCTTCAAGTCCTCCGACTCGTATAACTGTTAACATGTCTCTGTACAAATTGTACGTAACCTTCAGCTCCATGTATATTATCACTGATAATTTCTCAGCTTTGTTGTATGTATACCGGTAAATACTTTTAAAACACCGTTTCTAAATCTCCTAATGCTATGGATGTGGCTTGTCTTCTTCAACCTAACTTCTGTGAGTAATCTAACGACAGTATTTCCGATCCTCCAGATCGGCTTTCATCATCAGTTCCACTTGCCCGTAAATAATTCACATTACTATTTAGCAAACATAACTTATTAACCTCATACCAATCTTCTTTTGCATTCTTCTAAAATATGAAATTATTTCCGCTCTCTCATACAGTCTGCATAAAGAGTAGAATAGTTTTGTTATGATTATCCCCCTCAAGAATCTTAATAATTTAGAGGGAATTCTGTTTACTCCATGTGCCGTTGGTCCGTCAGCGCTCTGTCAAATTCTTCTCCCAGCATCACATACCCAAACATCATCGTACATGTTTCGTCTATTTTTGCCTTTATGTCAATACTGATCAGTGTGCGATTTGCAGGGGGGGATGGGGGGGGGATTTCCCCCCCTCTGCATCAGACCATCCCCCTCCTCTGGCTTTAGTTTATGCATCCCAACCTGGGATGTTTATTTCCCACGCACTGGAGTAAAACTCTACATATAATTTAAATTTGTGAAGCCGAACACTGAAAGTTTTTAATACAGTCTTACTGTTAATATGTTTGCTTATTAATTTTGAAAAAGTGTTATGTAATAGTTAAGCATTTCAAAACATCGTTCTCATGTTGTCATTGTTGCTTTCGTCTAAGGTGCGTCATCCGTTTACTTTCGAGCTTGCGAGGGAAGTAGTGTGGCAGTATTACCGCAGCAGTCGTGCCGCAGAGTTGGGTGAACCGGGGTCTGGAAAACCAACCCGGCCCCTGACACAGGGTGGTGACCGACCCGGTACCTGTGCGAACATTTATCATTAGGTCACCTTTTGGCAACGGTATGGCGCGGACTAACGCGACTGGGAGGAAAGCACACATTACGAAATAACGCACCATCGTCTGCTTCTAGTTCCTAGGATACTATTTCGTGGACCTCCTTTAAATACTCTTCTCTTCCACCATCGTTTTCTTTTCCTTTGGTTTTCATTTCTGTTGTTAGCTGCATGTGCAAGTACCAAGTAGGCCACCGCTGCGATACTTTATCGTCCTTTATACTGTAAGACCGACACACGTGTGGCACAAATTCTGTGGCTTTGGTATAAATTAACCTGCCGCATGCAACATACGCCGCAAGATGTTGCCTGTTGTAGCATGCTACAAGACGACCGACGCACGACACATTTCCGTAGCATGCCACAATGTCGCAAGACGTCGCCCCAGCGTAAACGAGGCTTTAGAGCCAGGTCTGCATTGTATGGTGGATGTGATGTGTTGCGCACGAAACTAAAACCTGCAATCAGATCCAGACGTCGTGGAAAACTGTGAAGAGGTGTCATCCTGCAGCAAGATAACGCTCGCCCACATTCTGCCAAACGGACAGCCGACGCAATAAAGGAGTTGAGATTCGAGGTGCTGCAACGTCCACCATACAGTCCAGACCTGGCTCCAAGCGATTTTCACATGTTTGGACCCTTAACGGAAGCACTACAGGGAAGAGGATTTGAAAGTGATGAAGACGTCATTGTTGCGGTGCAAAATTGGTTACAGATGCGATCGAAAAACGTATTTTCTGATGACATAAAAAAAACTCGTAAAACGTCGGGAAAACTGCATTGAAGTCCAGGGAGGTTACGTAGAAAAATAACGCATGTTTCAGTTTTCTATCATCAGAATAAGTGCAGCTTTTCACAAATATGCCTTTTACTTTTTGAATTCCCGTCGTATACCTGTACGTAGATGATTTTGTAAATAAGCTTTACCTGTAATGTACTTTTTTAACAAGGGATGGCTTTTCTGATAGTGCATACGCGTGAGTAGTGAGTTTCGGTATTAGCATCTATTTATAGATAAATGTTTGACGCCGGCCGAAGTGGCCGTGCGGTTAAAGGCGCTGCAGTCTGGAACCGCAAGACCGCTACGGTCGCAGGTTCGAATCCTGCCTCGGGCATGGATGTTTGTGATGTCCCTAGGTTAGTTAGGTTTAACTGGTTCTAAGTTCTAGGGGACTAATGACCTCAGCAGTTGAGTCCCATAGTGCTCAGAGCCATTTGAACCATTTTTTTTAAATGTTTGACCATGGGTAACGCCATGGTCCAAGCTAGTAACATATGTAATTATACTAACGCCCTGCGACATCCCCCTCACTGGTAAAAGCACAAATCGCACACTGATACTGATGTCGAGTGTGGAATGTTTGAAAGCACCGCCAAGGTATTCGACACAAACAGCGAATATCACAGCCGCCGTAAATTTGTTTCCTGTACAAGTCCCGTCCCTGACGTATCTGATGGGAACAGCCAATACCAGTACGACATGCTGATGCCCTGACGGACCGAGACATAGTAATGGCGCCGACTGTGTATTTTCCATGGAGGTAAGAATAAGGGGAGATGGCGCTACGTATCCCAGCCGTACTACGTTTTGAAACCATGGGGGCGTGGCTCGCTGCCATGACACTCTGACCAAAACATTGCCAGTGTGCTATAGCGCTGCGTGTATTACAGTCGCTAATTGCACCATATACGCATGTAACGTCATCAGATGGGTTGTTTCAAAGTTTTTGTTTAAAATAAAATCTCGTAAGGCGAAATTCCGCGTTTCTTCTGATTAAAAATAGTTTTTAATGTAATATTACGAAAAGCTAGCCTTCAATGTAAACGATACAATTTTGTTAATTCAGTAATAAACGTGTATCACAAACTAAATAATAGAAACTGAAAACTAAGTTAGCTATACCCTCCCTCCAAAGCCCCATAAATAAATCTTGTTTGTAATACGTACTGGGACATTTCAGTTACGTTACGCTACTGGGAAACACTGTTCATTACCACCAATATTTACTGAAATACGGTACATAGAATGGCAAATCTACACAGTGTCCTGTTTAGGCCTATACTTTACGCCAGTTAATGTAGTGTTAGCTTTTAATTTGGTACATGATGAAGACAAAGTGAGTTACTCAACACTTCAATTATCGACGATATGTACGTATTATACTGAAACGTGAACTTGAAAACTAAGAATTTAATTCTTTGAATTAACATACCTTTTGCAAATGTTTTGGGTGTGTAGGGAAAACTGATGGTACAGCATTTTCTCGGAGCCTTACTGTTGAAAGGGAAGTTCGGTCTATGTCCTCTTCTCGGAAATGCTGAGAACATATAGTGCTCCATTTAGACGCACGCCAGTTCTTCCTCCTCATGGCATTCTCCCACAGAGCTTTCCGACTTTCATTTTTAGGAAATCTAAAATCTACAGGAGAAAAACACGCTATAGTACAAGTACCGATGTAGCACACGTTCATTCACTATGATGTTGTAAAATCACACTTAACGAGACAACTTACACATGAAATGTTATTCCCTTCGATTTCGCATCACAATCAGAACGATTCGTACATCCGAACACCACACAAGTCACCATAATAGCGCAAAATCCTTCCAAAAGCGAGCGACAAGCCTATGCACACAAGCTTACAGCAGCAATGTTTTGGTCGGATTGAGATGGCTACCCTCGGCTTCACATAGCTTCACAGCTGTGACGTCACGGCGTCTCCCTCTATTCTTACCTCCATGGTATTTTCAACTCGATGTTGAGTGACGGGGGAAAATATAAGCTGCTCTTCTAATGCATCTATCAAGACGACGGAATTAACAGAAATGCAGTATGTCTCGGAAAACAATGATCTAATGACGACGACATTTTCTGATTCGTGAAAATACAACAGCACCAACACAGGCATCGCCACAGTAACTCCCCCCGGCGGCAGGAAGTTACTCCACAACAGAACACCAGAACTAACTACAGTTAGGTAAAATGCAGGTCACTGGTATTGCAAACAAAAGTCTCATGATCCATTTAATTTCGGACAGGCAACTCAGAAATTCCATTTTTTCAGCATACCGTGAAAACATGGAAATGCAAATCATTCCAGGTACATTCCTTAACGATATGACTAAAGCTATAAAAAAAATAGTTTTCCCAGAGCAGACACGAGGCAAAAATACGTAACTATTTTAAATTACTTTTTATACTTACAAAGGACTATTTGTGTGGCTCGGTGACTTAGTGCTTACGTGCCACATTACAGATTCAATGTTCTGGGATTTGATCCCTGACAGAGACGTATCGTAAACAGTGCCCCAGGGAAGTGCATTAGGACCGTTCTTGTTCTCTATATGCGTAAATATCAGACGCATAGGGTTAGCGTCAGTCTGCAACTGTTTGCTGACGACGCTGTGGTACGCGGGAAAGTATCGTCGAGTGACTTCAAAAGTATAAAAAATGGTTCAAATGGCTCTGAGCACTATGGGACTCAACGTCTCAGGTCATAAGTCCCCTAGAACTTAGAACTACTTAAACCTAACTAACCTAAGGACATCACACACACCCATGCCCGAGGCAGGATTCGAACCTGCGACCGTAGCAGTCCCGCGGTTCCGGACTGCAGCGCCAGAACCGCACGGCCACCGCGGCCGGCTTTCAAAAGTATACAGCATAACTTAGAATTTCTTTCTGGTGTAATGAATGGTAGCTTGCTCTAAATGGAGAAAAATGTAATTTAATGCAGATGAGTAGGAAAACCATTCCTACAAAGAACGAATACAGTACTAATGGTGTGCAGCTTGACAAAGTCATGTCTATTAAATATCTGGGCGTAGCGCAAAACGATATGAAATGGAACGAGAACAAAAACGATATGAAATGGAACGAGCACGTAAGAATGGTAGTAGGGAAGACGAATGGTCGACTTTGGTTTATTGGTTCTAGGAAAGAATAGCTCATCTACAAAGGAGACTGCATATAGAACACTACTGCAATCCATTCTTGAACACTACCGGCATTGGACTGCTTGAGTGTTTGGCATTCCCACCAGGTCGGAGTAAAGGACGACATCGAAGCAATTTAAAACCGTGCTGCCGGATTTGTTACCTGCAGATTTAATCGACACGCGAGTGTTAGGAAGATTGCATAATTATTCATAATAAACCAGGCACTACAATATCGTATTTATCCGCCGATGCTAGGCAGCGACTTTCATTTAAAGTGTTCTCCCCTGCAAGAGAATTCCATAATACGTGTCGAGTACAGGTTGTGACGCAGGAACGACGCCATATGGACGTTTGGAGCTGGTCGTGCTATTCGTCCACGAGACTCATAGAGCCATAGACACGGGTTCCCAGGTAGTAATATAATAATGTCGTGTGACGAGGATCTCCCGTCGGGTAGACCGCTCGCCGGGTGCAAGTCTTTCGATTTGACGCCACTTCGGCGGCTTGCGCGTCGATTGGGAAGAAATGACGATGATTACGACAACACAACACCCAGTCCCTGAGCGGAGAAAAATCTCCGACGCAGCCGGGAATCGAACCCGGGCCCTTAGGATAGACAGTCTGTCGCGCTGACCACTCAGCTACCGGGGGCGGACGGTTCCTAGGTAGATGCCGTGTTTCTTGACTTCCGCAAGGCGTTTGATACAGTTCCCCACAGTCGTTTAATGAACAAAGTAAGAGCATATGGACTATCAGATCAATTGTGTGATTGGATTGAAGAGTTCCTAGATAACAGAACGCAGCATGTCATTCTCAATGGAGAGGAGTCTTCCGAAGTAAGAGTGATTTCAGGTGCGCCGCAGGAGAGTGTCGTAGGACCGTTGCTATTCACAATATATATAAATGACCTTGTGGATAACATCGGAAGTTCACTGAGGCTTTTTGCGGATGATGCTATAGTATGTCGAGAGGTTGTAACAATGGAAAATTGTACTGAAATGCAGGAGAATCTGCAACGAATTGACGCATGGTGCAGGGAATGGCAATTGAATCTCAATGTAGACAAGTGTAATGTGCTGCGGATACACAGGAAGAAAGATCCTTTATCATTTAGCTACAATACAGCAGGTCAGCAACTGGAAGCAGTTAATTCCGTAAATTATCTGGGAGTAGGCCTTAGGAGTGATTTAAAATGGAATGACCATATAAAATTAATCGTCGGTAAAGCATATGCCAGACTGAGATTCATTGGAAGAATTCTAAGGAAATACAGTCCGAAAACAAAGGAAGTAGGTTACAGTGCACTTGTTCGCCCACTGCTTGAATATTGCTCACCAGAGTGGGATCCGTACCAGGTAGGGTTGACAGAAGAGAGAGAGAAAATCCAACACTTCGTTACAAAATGGCTCTGAGCACTATGGGACTTAACATCTATGGTCATCAGTCCCCTAGAACTTAGAACTACTTAAACCTAACTAACCTAAGGACAGCACACAACACCCAGCCATCACGAGGCAGAGAAAATCCCTGACCCCGCCGGGAATCGAACCCGGGAACCCGGGCGTGGGAAGCGAGAACGCTACCGCACGACCACGAGATGCGGGCACTTCGTTACAGGATCATTTAGTAACAGCGAAAGTGTTAACAGAGATGATAGATAAACTCCAGTGGAAGACTCTGCAAGAGAGACTCTCAGTAGCTCGGTACGGGCTTTTGTTGAAGTTTCGAGAAAATACCCACACTGAGGAGTCAAGCGGTATATTGCTCCCTCCTACGTATATCTCACGAAGAGACCATGAGGATAAAGTCAGAGAGATAGAGCCCACACAGAGGCATACCGACAATCTTTCTTTCCACAAGCAATACGAGACTGGAATAGAAGGGAGAACCGATAGAGGTACTCAAGGTACCCTCCGCCACACACCGTCAGGTGGCTTGCGGAGTGTGGATGTAGATGTAGATACACGGATAGCCAAATCGCTTAAGGCGACCGCCCACGTGAAACTGGAAATCCGGCTTAGAATCCCGGTCCGGCACAGATTTTCATTGACGTCATTCCCTTATACAGCTGATAGTTGTTCGTATTCGCAACTGCGAATACATTTCATGCGCAACTATTGAGAAGATTTAGAGAACCAGAATTTCCAGCTGATTGCAGGATAATTTTACTGCAGTCAGGCTTGCTTGTGAGACTGCAGTCATGTGTGTGTGTGTGTGTGTGTGTGTGTGTGTGTGTGTGTGTGTGTGTGAGCGCCTAATTTCGACGAAGGCCTTACTGGCCGAAAGCTATAATTGTGACAGTCTTTTTGTTGTGCCTACCTGCAACTCAGCATCTTCGCTATATGGTGACTAGCAACTTCCCTTTTCACAATATTCATCTACATCTACATCATACTCCGCAAACCACCTAATGGTGTGTGGCGGAGGGTACTTTCGGTACCACTATCTGATCCCTCCAACCCTGTTCCATTCGCGAATAGTGCGTGGGAAGAATGATTGTCGGTAAGCCTCTGTATTGGCTCTAATTTCTCGAATTTTGTCCTCGTGTTCAATACGCGAGATGTGTGTGGGGGGAAGTAATATGTTGTTTGACTCCTCCTGAAAAGCGCTGTCCCGAAATTTCAATAGTAAATCTCTCCGTGATGCACAACGTCTCTCTTGTAACGTCTGCCAGTGGAGTTTGTTTAGCACCTCCGTAACGCTCTCTCGCCAGCTAAACGATCCCGTGACGAAACTCCCCGCTCTTCGTTGGATCTTCTCTATCTCCTCTATCAGCCCTACCTGGTAGGGATCGCAGACAGATGAACAACACTCAAGAATCGGGCGAACAAGCGCCTTATAAGCCACTTCCTTCGTGGATGAGTTACATTTCCTTAATATTCTTCCGATGAATTTGACTCTTGTGTCTGCTTTCCCCACTATTTGTTTTATATGGTCATTCCGCTTAAGGTCGCTCTGGATTGTTACGCCTAGATATTTTACGGCAGACGCTGTCTCCAGCTGTTTGTCATCAATAGTGTAGCTGTACAGTAGTGGATTTCTTTTCCTTTGTGTGCTCAATATGTTACATTTATTTACGGTCAGGGTCAACTGCCAGAGTCTGCACCATTCATCATTTCTCTGCAGGTCGTTCTGCAAATTCTTACTATATTCTGGCGTTGCTACTTTGGTATAAACAACTGCATCATCTGTGGATATTACCTTTACGTCTGTCGATCTAGTTCCGTTAAGAGCGATGTGTTGAATTCTATCTGCAAGAAAGTCTTGAATCCAATCGCACGTCTGCTCCGATACTCCGTAAACTCATATTTTTTTCATTAAACGGCAATGCGGGACTGTGTCAAATGCCTTACTGAAATCAAGGAACGCGGCATCAGCCTGAGCGCCGTTGTCCACTGCGCTGTGGATCTCATTTAGGAACAGAGGGAGCTGAGTTTTGCAGGATCTCTGTTTGCGGGATTCATGTTGATTTTTATAGAGAAGCTGTTCATTTTCCAAGAACGTCATAATCCTTGAGCGTAAAACATCTTCCATAATTCTACAACAGATTGACGTCAACGATATAGGTCTATAATTGTGTGGATCTGTCTTATGGCGTTTCTTCAAAATGGGAATGATTTATGCTTTTTCCCAATCGTTAGGTACCTTTCGTAGCTCAAGCGATCTATGATAAATTACTGCTAGAAGGGGAGCAAGTTCTTTCGAATAATCTTTATAGAACCTT
This sequence comes from Schistocerca americana, assembly GCF_021461395.2. Classification (NCBI taxonomy): domain Eukaryota; kingdom Metazoa; phylum Arthropoda; class Insecta; order Orthoptera; family Acrididae; genus Schistocerca; species Schistocerca americana. The sequence goes on from NC_060120.1 coordinate 178,191,443, forward strand.
ATAGGTATTTCACCTGGTCCTGAAGCCTTTCCACTACTTAGCGATTGTAGCTGCTTTTCAATTCCGCGATCAGTTATCTCAATACCTGCTATTTTGACGTTCGCACGACGATTGAAAGGAGGGACAGTGTTATGATCTTCCGCAGTGAAACAACTTCGGAAGACCGAATTCAGTATTTCGTCCTTCTCTCTGTTCTCTTCCGTTTCTGTGCCGGTGTGTTCGCTGAGAGAATGAATAGATGATTTTGGCCCACTTACTGATTTTACATACGACCAAAATCTTAGGGTTTTTACTCAGTTCAGTTGACAACGTCTTACTTTCGAAATCATTGAACGCTTCTCTCATTGCTCTCCTTACGCTCATTTTCGCTTCGTGCAGCTTTTGTTTGTCAGCTAGGTTTTTACTTCTCTTGAATCTGAGATGAAGTGCTCTTTGTTTACGTAGCGCTTTTCTAACACGGCTATTAATCCATGGTGGATATTCCCCATCCCTTAAAACCTTACTCGGAACATACTTGTCTAGGGTTTATTGAACGATACCTTTGCATTTTTTTCCATTTGTTCTCCATATCTTCGTCCTCATCACAGAATTGATGCTGACTGCTGAGATATTCTGAAATTTGTATCCTGTCGCCCTTGCTGAGCAAATATATCTTTCTACCTTTCTTAACATTCCTTGTAGGACCCGTCGTCATAAATGCTCTCACAGCCTTATGATCGCTGATACCTTCCTCTACGTTAACTGATTCGATAAGTTCAGGTCTGTTTGTTGCTAGGAGGTCAAAGAGTTACCCTCACGAATAGGTTCTCTAATTATCTGCTCAAGGTAATTTTCGGACAAAACATCCAGAACAATGCCACACAGTTCCCTGTCTCTGGCACCAGTTTTGATGGCATAACACTCCCAATCTATACCTGGCAAGTTGAAGTCACCCCCTATTACAATGGCATGATCAGGAAAATTACTAATGATATTCTGCAAGCTCTGTCTGGAGCGCTCTACAACTACAGATTCTGACCCAGGTGGTCTGTAAAAGTATCCTATCACCATTTTTGACCGTTCTTTGATATTCAATTTCACCCAGATTAATTCACATTGGGGATCCGTGACCACCTCGAGAGATTTTATGGAATTTTTTACTGCAATAAACACGCCGCCACCATTGGCGACTAACCTATCCTTACAATAAATATTCCAGTCTGAACTTAGGATTTCGTTGTCATTGACGTCTGGCTTCAACCAGCGTTCTGTTCCCAATACTATCTGTGCATTATAACTTTCAATAAGCGATACTAATTCAGGGACCTTTCCTTGGATGCTCATGCAATTTACTGAAATCTTATTAATCTTTTCTATTTCTGATCTACGAGGACCTAGATTTTCTAAGGTCGCTGTGGCTGATTTAACAGGCAAATCGTGTTTGCTCCAAAGGGAGGTGTCCTCTAACCTAAAAAAGCCCCATGTGCACGACACACGTACTCCGTTACCCTACTAGCCACTTCCTGCATGTAGTGCACGCCTGACCTATTAAGGGGAACCCTACAATTCTGCACCCGATAGCGGACGTCGAGAGATTTGCATCCGATACCGTTGCAGAGCCGTCTGAGCCTCTGGTGTAAACCTCCCACTCTGCTCCAAACCAGAGGACGGTGATCAGCACTGGGTATGATGCTACAAGTACACAGCTTACCCTGCACCCTGCATGCATTGCTAGTTGCCTTCACCATATCAGCCAGCCACCAAAAGGAGCCGAGGATGGCCTCAGAACCCAAGCGGCAGGCACCATATGTGCCGAGATGTGCCACTATATGCTGCCGGTTGCACCCAGTGCACTCGATAGCTGCCAGCAGGGCCTCCTCTACATCACAGACGAGACCTCCCGGCAAACATGCCGAATGCACCATGGAATTCTTTCTCGTATTGCCTGCTGCCTCCCTGAGGGGCTCCATCACCCGTCTAACATTGGAGCTCCCAATGACTAGCATACCCACCCTCTGTGCTTGTCCAGACTGGGCAGAAAAATCGACTGCTTGCTCAACAGGAGACACATCCCGTGCTGGCTCAGAGTTGTTGTCAACACTTGGAAGCACCTCGTACCTGTTGCTAAGACGTAGGGAGCCAGCTGCACGGCCTGCCCCCCTCTTTCGCCTTCCGCCCAGTGACACGTGAACCCACCACTGTTTGCCACCCACTCTGGAGTGAGGACTGACCAGTCAGATGTTGTGTTACATTCCATCCTGGATTTTCCATTGATTAACTTTTTTGTGTTGATTTGAAATGGAATTGCCCATTAGTAGTATATGCACAAGGCCATCCAAACATTATTCACATTATATTTCCTGCTAATTAATTATTCTTATGCTAATTCTTGATCCACTGATTGCAATAGTAAATCAAATTTTACTGAAAACTTTAGTAATTCAAATTATGAGCAACTGAAAATTAGGAGGAATTTTGACTGAGCTAATCAGCCGTATTAGACATGTTGACACCATTCATTAGAAAGACTGGTGTAAATACTTTGTAGCAACACTGATTTTCCTGGAACAAATTAATTTACCAGAGAAATAATATTAAAGTTCAGAAGCACCTAGATTTTCCAGTGCAGATTTAGTTATAGTACTTGTTAGATTCTAGCTTTTACCACTGTGCTTCTATTGCCTTATTTCTTACAAACCAAATAACATCTATCACTAATTCATTAACCCATTAATTAAGAAATGACATAAATTTGCATAATTGATTATAAATCTAAAGATGGCACCTGTATTCATGAATGGGTTATTCACAACGCTGGCATACAAAATGGTTCCATGGACTTTTACATTTTATTAATCCATTAATACATTGTAAACCAAACTACTGTCATGGCATATAGCCATCCAAATCAACAAAATCCAACCTAGCTGTTTTCCAAATCAAAATTTAGTTTCCAAAACCACAAAATGTTCATACGCCAGTCTTTATAAGGCCAACACCATCCCAGAATTTTCTGTCTGAAAAGTTATGTGAGCTTACTGCTCATAACATGCTAACATCTCCATATCACTCACACTAGTAAAAATTCATGGCTGGCACTCATATGAGTAAGATCTGTTTAATGAGTCCCAAGTGAACTAGTAAATGAGCAGCATCTCTGTCAGTATCATCAATGATATCTTAAAGTCAGTGCCTATAAAGTATTCAGTTAACTTCCCTGGGAAAGGCTGTTGCCAGTACTTGCACACTCATTATATCAATATGAATCAATTATCATGGGAACAAGTGACTTTGTAGTGGTTCCACTTGCTTTTATTTATCTCTTCATGTGTTGTCCTCTGTGTCAGAGTACTGTGTTGCTATGCTGGCTGAAAAATGAGGTTTGTAATTTGGACACTGACTACTGTAAATAATGTAGCCAACAGGTGTGCCGTACAGTTGCATTTCACTGTCTTTTACTTTCACTTTTTCACAAACCCCCCATATACACATTTCTATGACCAGTGCACTATTGTTTAACTTTCAATAAGCCTCATTAATAGGTTAACAGACAAACCTCCATATACTGCTACAGTTTACTATCGAACATCTACGAGCAGTAAAAACCTAACCACCAAGTTCACAGTTCTTGAAGAATAAATAGGTATGTATGGAACAGGCACTGTTACTGTTTTAACACACTGCCTAATCGTTTAACACTTATTACACTGTTAAGTTGAAGCATTATTGTCGTTCTAACCAGCACAGATTACTCATCTGAAACTCGGCTGTAGACTGACTATCTCATGACCAAAAATTGGGCTCTTATATGCCATCACAATAATAGGTGCTGAAACTACACATTGTTCGAAGTTTAATTTACAGAAATTACAATTAAAACTTAACTTATGAAATTAACTGACTACACCAAAAAATTCTGTCTTTTTACAATTTCTTCCACTACAAGGGTTAAGCCGATTTATTTGTTTAAATCATGAAATTAACAAATATAGTTACATAAACAATACTTTTGACAAAACTGTTAATTACTTTGGAATTAATTAAGGACTGGTTTTGCTAACATGTTTTTGATTAGAGCCAAATAAATACTTTAAGATTACTAGTGTTTCGTCTTCCAAATGTTTACAATTATTACAGATTTTATATTTGTTTATATGTCAACAATAGAATTTAAGTTACGAAACAGTTACTGATTTCGCCATATAATAAAAGATACTAACTAGGACCAGTCAATATAAATTATAAAATCAATTAGATACATAAAACTAAGCACAAATTTAGATCTGGTGTTATATTCTTTAAAATTGAGAGCCAACCTTTCTCTTTTTTGGAAATGCAGATAATATTCATGTATGTTAATGATAATTAGTTAAAATTGAAAAAAATTAATTCTAAGGAGACAGATGGCAAGTCAAGAGGGGAATTAAAATTATCCCAGCTTGCTCCATCACGACTTCCATTATCTTTCATGTATTCCTCTTTTGAGGCCATGTGAGAATTAAGTTCACTTTAGGCATTATTGGATCTAGTAACTGAATTTTATTGTTTGTGTTGTTTATCAAGGACTATAATGTGTTCACTGTTTTTCATAAAGAGAAGGCACTGTTGTGACGTTACAAGGTTAGAACTGGGTAGTGAGAGTGTTCTATAATTTTGTTGTATGTCATCCTGATGAACGAGGTGATGAAAAAAAAAAAAAAAAAAAACTACCTGTGACAGATATTTTTTGAGAGAACTGGAATTTGATAGAGACAATAAATGTGGAAACAGTCAAAATTAAAGAACTGGTGGACAGTGAACATCTTTAGAGCAGTTCCTGAAACCAAGTTTGCAGCAGTTCAACAAACTTTCTTCAAAGAGAACAAAGTGCAGTATATTTATTTTGCAGGTGGGTATTCTTCCAAGAGAAGAAATACTTCTTGAGTTCTGCAATAAATTTGATTTTGAAATAGCATATACAGCTGTCAAGAATTACAAGGAAAAGAGGTATACTTGGAAAATGCCTGGGGACCTTAAAAGATAATCATTAAATTACATTGTGGGGATATCAACATCAACCAGTGTGGGAACCTCTCTGACAAGGCAGTGAAGAAGATCTTTGGCTAATGGTGGGATGGCAGTACGCAGATGATGATGGATGGATGTGTGTGTTGTAGCTCTTGTAAATAAAATGTCATGCCACATAGCACTCCATGCATTAATGATGGTAGCTCCATACCTCCAACTTTGATGACCCTGACATCTACCCCAGAACACCCACCCATGTGGCATTTGCTAGTACTGCCTATCGTGTTGTAACAATGTGGCCACCCCACATAAATTCATCCACCACACTGATTTCTGTGGACAACAATACAATGAACCTCTTGTCCTGCCATGAGACTTTGCACAGCTTTCTACAGATCCCATTCAGGCACTCCTCCCATCATCACTGGTTCATCAGGTACGCCAGCATGTTTGCACAATTTGTGTCCCATCACCAAAATAAGGATCTGGCACAGTGCGATTATGTCATGTTGTGAGGCAACTTCATATGGGCCCGCCTTGCAGCCTCCATACTCAGGGCCACAAGAAGTTGTCAGCCAAGGGCCACAGACCTATAACACTCTATTGCATGGTACACCAATGACCATTTCTGTCATCAACACGAAAATGGCATGGATACTACAGGATGACCATACCTTTTCCCAGGAAGCTGACCAAGCTTTCACCGAGAAACAGTCTGGCTGCATCCCACATCCACACCAGCCACAACATGGCTGGTCATGTGCACCTGCGCACTTGCACACTCCCTGTCTTTATCCACCACAGTACTCTGTAGTCCCTCAACTGTGACGGGAACCTCTCTCAGGAGGCAGTGAGGAACAATTTGACTAACAACAGGGTAGCAGTGCATAGCTGATGATGCTAATCAATGGATGTGTGTGTTGTAACTCTCATAAATATGTGTCATACTACACACTGTTCTGTGTATTGCTGGTGGTATCCCACCAGCCCATAGTCTGATATCTCCTACAGCACCATGGTGAGGTAGAAATTACAAATTAGATACTGGATGTAAGGCAGATATACAGTAGATTCACATTATGATGTAGTGATGGTGAAGAATAGGCTGCAGTTTATGAGATCAGGAAGTGTCAATACGCAAAGAAGTGGAATAGTGAAGTAGTAAGGAATATTAATTTACATTTGAAGTTCTCCAAGGTGCAGACTCTGCCATTCACAACGCCACATTAGGCAGTTGAGTTGAAGAGGAATGGTTATATGTAATAAGAGCAATCATAGAGGTTGGACAGATAAATATAGGTACAAGGAAAGTAACTGTGAAGAAATCTTAGGGTACGAGAAGGAATCAACTGACAAAAAAGTAAATAAAAAAAAGTGCAGCAAAATAAAGGAATACACCAATGTGACACTTAAGGATGAAATAAACATCAAATTCAGGAAGGTTACAGCTGTAGGAAAAATGTGAAAAAAATCAAAAGATTGGATATCACAAAGTCAGATTTAACATGTACTTAATTGAAACTGTATTTTAGTAAAAAAATATACACATGGGCATCAACATTAAGAGCACAAAAGAACTGTTAAATGCCAAAGTGAGAGTGGATAGGTGTAAAGATTACATTGAGAGCCTCAACAAATGGGAAGAACTGTCTGCTGATGAGGTTACTCCTCTTGAGGCCCTCAGTGTGCTCTTTCCATCTTTCTGCTGTCTCTACTACCTTTAACAGAGGATTCGCTTTTGAACCCTTTAAATTGACACTTTTCCTTTTAGTTTTGTTTATCTGTATGCAGAATTTGTCCTTCCAATGTCCATTTCATTTTCAATCCTAAATGAATTGCCTTGTATTTCTCCCTTTTCTTGTTTTATCAATCAATTGAAGTATTCTTTCTGTTACCCCAGATTTTTTCACAGTACCTTGCCATGGCTGCCCAGCTTCTGTGGCTGCCCTTTTTAAATATCTCCATCCCTCTTCAACTGAACTCTCTCTCTCTCTCTCTCTCTCTCTCTCTCTCTCTCTCTCTCTCACACACACACACACACACACACACACATATTTGTGACAATGGCAGGTGTACCTGAAGCTTTGTTGTGGTTACTGGTTTTCTGTTATTCTGGTGGGAATAATCCTTCTTCTCAACTTGTCACAATAATTCACTCTTTGCTCTACTTTCCTATTCACAACATATTTCCATTCCATTCTGATGATTCCTTTGTGGTGTGTCATTTTTCTTTTGTTCTTTGAATGTACGAAAGATACGAACAAGAGTTTTATGGGACATGAAAGAAAGTATGGCATATGCTTCAAAAGCAAAAGGAGAGTATTAATGAACACATTCAGATACAGAATGCAAAGAAAACTACAGTGGGAAAATTATTTTAAATTACAGTAGTAGGGGGTAACAAATGTGAAAATTTAACTAGACACAAAAGCATAGATAATGAAAACCAAATACATCTCTCACTGGAGGAAATTGCACCACTCTAAAAAGACTTAAAAATTTGAAATCCCCATGGCCAGATGGCATGTATAATGAATTTATAAAATATGGGGGGGGGGGGGGGGAGGGGGGATGTGTTACATTGCCAGCTTTATGCTTCATTTAGCAGTATCATATTTAAAGACAGAATGCCAAGAGAATGGAAAGAAGGTACTAGAATTCCAGTGTACAACAAAGGAGATAAATAAGTATTTGATAATTATTGAGGAATTACCCTGCTGATACTGCCTTAAAACTGTCAACATTAGTAATTAGAGACACAATGATATAGAAATTTTTGCTCTAAAATGGATTGTGTAGAAATTCATAAAGTGTAATAACCTAGTCTACCTGTGTTTCGTTGACTTGTCAAAAGCATTTGATAGGATTAAAAAGAGTATATAATTGCAGTCTTACTCAAAAAGAGAGTGCCAATGGGTTTAGTGAAAATCATGGAAGATGTATATATACAGTTAATAAAACAAGAATTAAAGCTTAGAAAGGATTCACAGGTGAAAGTAACAAATAAAGGAATTAGACAAGGAGACTCATTAAGACCACTCCTGTCGTGTCCATCTTTAATGCAGGAAGAAAGAAACTAGGATATGTAATGGTAAATAAAGTGGTAAATATTATATTTTATGCTGTTTATGCTGTGCTTATAGCAAATAATGCAGATAATTTGAAAGGTTACTGTGCTCATGATATGCACTCCACCAAGGTAAAGGAATTTGTTTTCTCAGACCACTCCATGTTAACAGTAGAGTTAAGACATTTTATGAAAGGGGATGAGAGCAATGCTGCACAAATGTTAACAAGATCTAATACTTTCATGTTAACAAAGCACAATCTCAGAAAACTAACACACCAGCTGAGCATAATTAACTGGGACAAATTATTTCAAAACTGTGATTCCAGTGCCCAAACACAATTACGTAATAGGTACTTTAAAAGCCCATCTTGTTCAAAAGAAATATCATAAAACAAGAAAGGGTAAATTGTGGTACACCAAAGAACTGGAGAATCTAAAAAATAAGCTACTGCTGTTGAAGTACCTTGCCAAAGTAAATAATTCTAATGAAATTAAGGATCTCAAAAACCCACTAAGAAACTGTATAAGAAAGAGTTACAATTGGTGAAACAAAGATACAACACAAATCTCATAAAAAAATAGTAAAAACCAATGCAAAATGATCAGTAAATAGTACTGTTAAAGGTGAAGTCATAACTTTGACAAGACAGTCCCAATACCAGCAGATACATTCAACAAATATTTTGTAAGCTGTGCTGATGATATCAAAAAGTTGATTAGTAAATCCAATGTAACATATATAGGTTATCTTAAGAGTGCAAACCTAAATCATAATAGGGTCAGATCATCATTGAAACACTTTAAAGAGGTATGCCAACAGGAAGTTCATAAAATAGTCAAAGAAATGAAAAATTCATACAGTACAGATATTTTTAATATGTCAAACAATCTATTGAAAGAAATCATACATTACATTAACATATTCCATAAACCTGTGTCTCAAAGAAGGGGTTTTTCCTGGTCCTCTCAAACTATCCAAGGTGACTCCAGTCCTTAAGAAGGGTATCAAATCAGATCCTGCAAACTACAGACCAATTTCACTAATACCAGTACTAGGAAAAGTCTTTGAAGGCATAATATATCAGCAGATGTATGAGTACCTAGAACTAAATGATATTTTAAGTGCATCACAGTTTGGCTACAGAAAAGGAAGGTCAGCTATACGTGCTATAGAGCTCTTAGAGACATTTTAGCAGCATTTGAGGACCATGCTCACACACATGTAATCTTATGTGATCTGAGCAAAGCCTTTGACTGTGTTGACCACTCACTTTTGCTCTCTAAACTTAAGTACTGTGGAATATGTGATAAAAGTTTAAAACTCATCAAATCATACCTCAATAAAAGGAAACAGGTTTGGGGAGTTTAGGAAGTCATCTGTCAAACACACTCGAGGTTCAACACGGAGTGCTGCAGGGATCCAAATTGGGACCACTTATCTTCTTTGTACACATAAATGACTTACCAGGAAAGATAGATGTAAAGATGTATATGTATGCAGATGATACAACTTTTCTATCTGTAAACCATGTATTTGATAACCTTGTAAGTGGTATGAAATTGGCAAAAGAAAATGCAACATCATGGTTTAATGCAAATGGTCTACTATTAAATGAGGAAAAGACCCAGAGTATGTGGTTCAGTCTATCAAAGACTACAAAAATAGAAAAACAAAAGGCAAAGTTTTTAGGTATCATACTTGACAACAGTCTAACATGGAACTCTCATGTTGATCACATAGTGGTTAGGTTGTCAAGAGTTAAATATTTGTTGAAGAGACTGATGTGTTGTGTGACATTTGAGTATATAAGGAAAGTGTACTTTGCCTTTTTTCAATCTGTTTTAAGGTATGGGTTAATACTCTGGGGAAACAGCAGAAAAATGAATGAAATTATGGTGATTCAGAAGAAAGCAGTCAGAGTAATGGCTAAGGTAGGTAATAGGACACATTGTAAACCATTGTTCATTAAATATATAATTTTAACAATTATTAATTTTTATATTCTAGACAGCATTAACTACATATTTGCTTAACTACCTAATTTAAGTGTAACAAATCAAAGGCATGACTACTATACAAGAACCTGTACTTCTCTGCTGTTGCCACAAAATAGATTAGCTAAAACTAACAGTAGTCATAAGTATATGACAATGAAATATATAACAAATTGTCTAAGAATGCATCAGTCAAGCCAAACAAATTATTTAAAGAAAATGTAAATAACTTCTTGTTAACTAATCCATTCTATTCATTAGAAGAATTTTTTCAGAAATGCCCAATATCAACTTAAATATGTAAAAATTTATTTTGTAAAATTAATAGGTTAAGTGAACTGACAAAGTCTATTGCATGTAATAATGCTGAATGACCAATAAAGAATCTGAATCTGAACCAGTGTAATAGAACTGCTGTGTAATACCACAAGGAAACCTCATTTGAGAAAATAAAGAGTATGGTAATATCAAAAACACCTGTAAGTTGTAAACTAGAAGTAGATGGTGTGTCAATTGAACAAGTGATGAGCTTTCATTATCTAGTGACTGTTACCATCAGTTATACAGACTTAATCATGGAAGAGAATAAAACCAAATGGCAAAGGCAGTAAGGGTAGTCGGATGTCTGCAACGTACCGGATGGAGAAACAAATGTGTGACAGCTGAGGGGAGACTAAAAATTTATAAAACAATGCAGCAGAAAGAAAAAAGATAAAGCAAAAGTTAATATCAGTGGAAGTGAAGGTACTAAGACAGATCCAAGGCATAACCATGTGGGACAAGAGAACAAATCTATCAGCAGTGGAAGAGAGCGGAATACAATGTATAAAGAAGCGGATGAAGATAAGAAAAAGAAATTGGAAGGCTCATGTGGAAAGGATGGACCCCACATGACTAGTTAAAATTTGTATGCATGAGCAACATAAGGGAAACAACTGCTCAGACACCCACGTGATGGGACAGCAGTTGGTCCAATACACACCTGGAATGAGGTTGCAAATGAAGGAAACCCTACTCATCAGCAGCAACAACAGCAGCAGCAGCAGCAGAAGAAGAAGAAGGAATTTCTTACTTTATTCCTGTCTGCATAGAATTAAAGGTATTTTAACAAATACTGAATATTTGCAACCTTCAACTAGAATGCTCAATCTATTTGTAAATAGTTTTTGTGTCTTCTTTAGTGGTTGTTGCAGTCCTTGTTTTGTTTTGTTGCTCTAGACAATAATTCTGAAAGAAATAAAGAATGAAATTGTGCAAAACATGTTAATATCCTTACAGTCAAGTCAATGTGATGGCATAGGTTTGTATGGGCACAGCATGTCAAATAGGCTTGTTGATAAATTTTGTCTATGTGCTGATTATACAGGGTGAGTTGCATAAGATGTAACACCCCCATTATTCCTGGGGCGATTGCACGTATCAACAAGCAGTGTTCGGCGAATCATAGCTGACTATGGAGCACGTACTTTGGTACATGCACAATAATCACTACATTTATATTGACCGAGATAATGAGGCAAGTACATGTTTTTTAAATGGGATGCTATACTTTTTTTACCATTAATTCAAAAGCTCTGGAAAATATGTGTATAGTGATGTAACGCATGTTGCTATTGTGATTCAAACTTTGCTTAAAAGACGCTGGGAAATATTGTGCGATTGAAGGTCGAGGTGGTCAGAAGCGGCTGCAGACTGTAAACACGACCCGCAGGCCGAGTTGCCATGCTCTATGCAGCATGCCCGGCCTACACTACCTAGGGAAATCCTCATCCACCCTCTTTTAAACAAATTTTGAATCACAATAGCAACATGTGTTACATCACTATACGCATCTTTTCCAGAGCGTTCGAATGATGGTAAAAAAAGTATAGCAACCCATTTAAAAAACATGTACTTGCCTCATTATATCGGCCAATATAAACGTTGTGATTATTGTGCATGTACCAATGTATGTGCCCCATAGTCCACTATGAATCACCGAAAACCGCATGCCGATACGTGCAATCGCCTCCGGAATAAAGGGGATGTTACGTCGTACGCGACTCACCCTGTATATCAAAACAGGAAAGTCCTGGGTAAAAAACATTTCAGATATCCGCATCAGTGCAGACGTCTTCCCATGACTAAGGAATATAGTCAGATAGAGGCTCTTCCTAATGACAGTAGCTTTATGTTTTCTTCTTCTTCTAAGAGTCCTCTCTCATTTTTTGCTGTTTTAACAATCTTTACAATAGTTACAGATAATGAAATAATGGCAGACAGATTTTCAAGATGGGCAATTAATGCTGGTATACTCATTTTTCCCCATCTTAATTACAGTATGTGTGGCTAAACCTTTTGAGAACTTTGGAGACTTTTTTAAAAACACATGACAAATGTTGACAACTGTATGTACATTTTAATGAAACAGGAAGCCCCCTCCTGCTTTAAATTTTTTTAATTAACAGACAGTCTTCAAATTTCGCATCTTTTGAATTAACTTTCTCCTATTCTCTATTTGCATGAGCTAAATCTGCTTGATGCAGATTTTCTATTCTATAATAAGAGTATGTAATAATGTTTTCCCTGAAAATAGTGTCTAAGGGATTTACACCTGACCAATGAAATTTTAACAGCTTTAGTAATGTAAATAACTGGCCACAAAACTGATGAGTCAGTTTATGCAGTTTGATAGGTAATTTATTTATCAAGGTGTTGAACAATCCAGTGCCAACAATAACTCTTATGTTGCATATACAGTGTGATATACACTTAAGAATTGAATTAATTATTTACAGTGTCGTACCAGAATGAAAAATGCTCCTATCATAGCACAAAAAGATGACTATGTCCTGGGATGAGTTAGGGATGTAAAAGAAGGGACCCAGCTTTTCAACTTATTTGGCTGCTTCAAAGACATTTAAGTCAAAAGATCTTGGCATATTCATGCTTTATTACTTGTTAGTATTAGTATCTTTGTCATGTAATATAATGCATTGATTCAAGCAACATGATAGATGATTCCATCCTCAAAGAGAAAATCCATTCCCTGAAAATTTATTCGCCAGAAAAGCTTTTTTAGCTGTTGCATGTATGCTCTTCAGACATAAGATGTTATATAATGTTTACTATGTCTGGCAGATCTTTTTGATTTTGGGCATAAGACCCAGGAATTTAGCCTACAAATTGCAAGATGCAGGTGTGTCAACACCTTGCAGCTAAGATAGCTCACTGTGCCATGGAAGAAGGGTTAACTCAAAAAAGTGTGAACATGTCAATATGTTTCGATTGAAGCGGCCACATCAGTCAACAAACTAGTTCCCTTCTTTTACATCCCTAACTTTGCCCAGGAAATATTTGCCTTTTTTGTTGCCCTATGATAGGAGCAGTTTCCATTCTGGTTTTAAACTTTTGTACTGCCATAATTATGACATTAGACCACCACAGCACGGCAATTGATGTAAATTTTTGTCAACTCGTGTGATGACTAATCTAGTATAGTTTTTTTATTGTCTTTCAAACCAAGTTGCTTACATCATGACACTGGATAAAATTTCGTGAAAACAACATGATGACCAGTAATTACACGTGTTCATCTACCTCCTTACAAAATTTGAATCAATTCGGACTAGTTTTAAACATAAGTGACTTGCATAAAAAAACCTCACAAAAAACGTGAATTTTGCATATGAAATCCCAATGGAGCTAGATTTTTTAAAGCAAATTTTCAATTTTACTGTAAGAATGCATTTTTTTATTTATATGAATCACTTTAAACTGTTTCTGTGCAATCAGGTCACTCCCACAGTTAAGTCTGTATAGCTGATGATAACAGTCCCTAGATAATTAAAGCTCATCACTTGTTCAATTAACAAACCATCCACTTCTAGTTTACATCTTACAGGTGTTTTTGATATTACCATACTCTCCATTTTTGTTGCAAGAGACTTCCTTTTTGCATTGCAGAGAACATTTTTTTATGTGCTACATTTACCTCAACTTAAAAGCATTGTAGCTCGAGAATGGATAAAGATTATTGGATAAAATAAATTTCATTCTGATTTTATCCATTTATCTACCTTAATGCAAAGTTTGAACCAATTCATAAGAGTTTAAAGTATGGAAGTGGCACACTTCAGAAACCTCCAGAAAAACATGTTTTTTGCTCATAAAATCTGAACAGTGCACATACAGAAGGTGCCATTAGCTGATCATTAAATTCAGCCTAATTAATATCCTTTGCAAATGGAATTCATCAATTTGCACAATTTGCCTATGCACCAGCTCTAGTTTGTCACTCAAACCTTGCTTAATATACTTTTTACATAGCTACAGTACAACTGATATTCGAATGGCAGTACAAGCCAAAAGCTTTTTACCCCATACTCTTAGCTCAAATAGGAAATGAGCACCAAGAGCCCCCCCCCCCCCCCTACATTGACATTCTACATGCATGCTTCTCAAACATACTTGTTACAGCACTTCTGCACCTTAACGATACAGTGTGGACATAATTAAATTTGCCTGAAACTGATTTTGGCATTTCATAACAACATACTGTAAACAGCAAGAAAATCATGCTCTGACATCAGTGTTGGCTATTTTAAGAAACTTAGGTAAAAAGCAGTTCTCCTGTTCAGTGATTAGAGTAACCTGTTTTATATCAGAGCTATAAAAATTCTCCTTTGCAGTTTGATGTGAGCCAGGACAGAGGACAACAGGCCACAGAACAAGATAACATCACTACTGATTTCAAGGGCAGGACCAGAAGGTTCAGTTACCACTAGCAGGTATGTTTAATGACAATTTTTAAATGGAGTGGAAAATATAGTCACAAACTGCTCAAGGGATTGTCAGAGCAGTATATTGGGGAAAAAATTAGACAGTGATAGATAGAGAGGGAGAGAGAGAGAGAGAGAGAGCAACAGACACAAAAAGGGTATCTCACCCACTTCTTCTGAAATTAAGAAATTTACATAGTCTCTCAAAAATCAAAACTGTTCTGGATTTTATGGTGTTTTCAACAGAGTAGGTACTAAATACTTGTTTCCATATAATAAGTGCTGTCTTTTCTTAAATATGTAATGTGTCATAAACTCAGGGCATTTTTTCCAGAGGGACTGAAATATGCCATTGGTTAGGTTAGCCATTCTATAAAAAAAATGTAATAGAATAGATACCAGTAACTGCCAATCCACTTCACTACAGATGATTTTTAAAAGTTTTTGAGAAGGTGATGTATTCTAGAATAGTATCTCACATGAGCAACAATAATACCCTCAGTAAATTATAATTTGGATTTCAGAGGAGTTACACAAATGAGAAAAGCATTTATACATTGACTCCAAAATTTTACAAGCATTAAATAACAAAATAGCACTTGCTGATATTTTCTATGACTTGCCTAAGGCATCTAACTGACTGAATCACAATATTCACCTTGATAAACTGAAGTATTATGGCACTGATCATCTAGCCAACTATATGAATAATATCATATCTAACCAAAGAATGCAAAAGCAGGGGAGTTTCTTCTTCTTGCGGAAAAGTTACTTATAGGATTCCACATTGTTCAATAAGGTTCACTATTGTCTCCCATATATAGAAGTGACAACTCATCTAATACAAGCAGAATTTTGATGGTGACTAGTATTGCACTCAATCCACACATACATAAACCAACAGAAGAAATGGTAAATAATGTTCGTAAAAGCATTATTGATTGATTTTCTGTAAATTTCAAAAAGGCACAATGTACACAGTTCTGAACTTCTGGAGGTACTACATCAGTGATAAGTTTAATACATGGTGAGGAAAAAATAACTAGGGTGGAAGCTTCAAAAATTTTAGGTGCACATGTAGAGTGTACATGCAGACATAAATAAAGCACTTTTACATAACACATAAAGGGCACTAGATGCATTCCTGTGGGATTTGCCTGCACAAGATTCGCATAAGGTGGGAGCAGGGTTTCAAAAATCATGTAATGAAGTTGTGGCGACTATAATGACTATGACAAAAACAGAAACAGTAACCCAACCTAAATAGAAATTGGTGGTATTTAACACTGAAGTTAAATATCATTGTTGTGGTTGGCCTGGTCACATTTGACACCTGCAGAGAGCCTAAGCATGGGAAAGGCAGAGGAATACGAGATGAATTTTGTACTCCACCATTAAACGAAAACAGGAAAGCTGCAACCATTGTGCACCATTCCCCATAAATGTAGTCATAGGAAATCTGTGTGCAGGATCCATGGCAGATTATTGTATGGCCAGCTCTGTAAGAGGATGTATATTCAGGTTTTTGTTGGGTATGGTGTCACTGGTATGTGTAGTAAGCAAAGATGTATTTGGAGTAAGAAATCTCGGTCCACCTCCTAGTCCTATTCAGAGACAGAGCTGCAGTGCTGTTTAGATTTGGCTAATTATTACCAAAAAACTTGTGCAAAACTTTGTGGAAACATCAAGACCCCTCAAATATTTTCTGGGGATTATTATTATTATTTATTTATTTTAGTGATTTTGTGATGCTTTCAGCTGCCATTCTCTTTATTTCATGTACGATCATACAATTTTTATCTTAGGCCATTTTCAAGTATTTTATGGATGTTTCTTTAGTATTACAGTGTGCCATATAATCATTGCCCCTGTGATTCCATCTAATGGTCATAAAATAAATTAGAAAGTTTTTCCCCTGTTATAAGTCAACAGGTAGACAGAATGAAACACCCAATAGCTCATGCCTTTAGGCAACTAAACAAGGCTGAAAATAACTATTCCACTGCACAAAAATAAGATGTTGAACCTGATTTGTGGTGTCACATATTCCCATTGCTACTCATGTTCCAAGTGCTTCAACATCGTAACTGATCACATACTATTAAAATGGCACGTGGATCTGAACAATTCAACTAGCCACCTAATCTGATGGGCACTACGTCTTCATGAATTTCACTCTGAAGTTATACACCATCCCTGAAAAACTCATACTAATGCGAATGGAGCAATTGAGAATGTTGGCATTTCTATGGGCAAATGGTGAACAGTGCAGCATGCTATCCCAAATTGTCAGTGATTCACAACACAGGCACACTTTTGTGCAGATGATGGGGTACACTATAAACAGACCCAGTGTGGGTGTATATAGTCGTACCAGCAGTTCACACAAACTGTTGTTCAGTCTAGTCTATACCTCAAGTGCTGTACCATTACATGCAAGTTTAATCAAGTGATGGGCTACTATGTCAGTGCTGCAAGTTTGTTTGGACTTGAAAGTACTATGTTAAGTGACATGGTTCTTGTACCACACATACAGCAGACCACTGTGGCATTATTTGCCATCACAAAATTGGAAGGCCAAACAGCCAGCAAATGGAACTTGGATATGGCCTTAGGATAAAATTGTGCAGTAGTGCATAAGTAACCTAAGATCCAACAGTTGAAGATGGGATGAAGTCATTTAAGATAAATCTAAGTTTTCTTGTGTAAATCTGTTGCAAAAAAATGAACACCACTACCATCACTGCTCAAAGACTGACTAAATGTCACTGTTTGAAGACAGACTAATCATGATATTACTATCTCTGGCTACAGGCTGGTCATGGAGATGGAGACATGAAATTTAGCTGTGCAATGAACCTGTTTGGAAAGTTATCTCTGAAAAGTGCTGGCCCTTCTTCATCACAAAGCAGATAGCATACAGGTGAGAAAGTGGACAACATTGTATTGTAATTATATATAAATTTGTTGTTTTAAAAAGGACAAAGCTACTTATAGGGAAAATTATTAATAAATAAATAATGCTCTTTTTAACTGAAAATTGGGTTTATTGTTTCAAATAATAATTACTAATATAGTTATGTCACTGATAATAGTTATTGTTGTCGATTGTCTCTTGTAGTATGGCACGGTAAAATGACTCATGTTGTTGCAGTTGTGCTGGTTGATAAATGCCTGAACCGTAAAGTAGCAGAAATTATGATGAAGGTTGCATTAGATGCATGTATGGATTTATTTGATCTGTAAAAAATCATGAAGCAGAAGTTAATTTTTGCCACAAAACATATGTTGAAAATAATTTTTTTGCAATGTCTCTTCCCACACAGCCTGAAACTTCTTATGCCTCAGGACTCAAGGCATCATTCTCAGGTGCACAATTTCTACTCTAGAAGTTGCAATGGAACATCCTTCTCTAACATTTCGTTTCTTAACAGTAGTTGTTGATACCAGTATTATTTTTCAAATTTTGGACAGGTCAGTACTGTCTCAGTTGCTTTTCTGAAAACTTTCTTATAATTTTATACATAGTATACTATATTTCAAGTTAAAATTTATGAAAAAGATCACTTTAAAAAATATCTTAGTTTCGAAGTTACAATCGATAAGCAGAGTTGAAATTATTTTTTCTAGAAACATTTGAAATTATGAGTTATTTGCACACTTAAAATCTCTATTATTAATTACTCAATTATGTACTATTTACTATGTTTATTTCTGTTTTCATTTATGAAATAATAATTGAAATTAATAATGTAATGAAAACTAGTAGGATTTCATTTGAAAAATGTAAACCCTTTGGAATGTTATTATTTTCACAGACTGTGAGAGTCATAAGCTTGCCTCTGATGTGATTGGACATATTTTTGTATAAAAGGTGCGAATAGCATAATTTTGGCTTTGCTAATGTGAAAAATCAAAATATTGAATGATATACTAAACTGAGAGAAAATCAGTGGAAAATACATTTACATAAAAAATTCTGCAACAACAATCTTCCAATTTATTTAGTTCAAACCAACTGTGAGGACCTGATGTAAGACCTCCAGCTTCAAGAATCAGACCTCTAGACAAGAAGAACTGGATCCATTTCAACATGACAAGCTGAGTGAACTTGAAAGTTTGTTGTAATCCTCACTCCTCTCAAATCTTCATAAAGGACTTTCCTTATCAATTACTTGGACTGGGCATTGTTTAATGTGGACAAAAGATGGAAGAAGGAAGGAGAGGGGAGATCACAAGTGGGGGTGTCGTCCGTGATCCATGGACTAATAATGAAGTTTTGTCTGCCACAGAAATTGATTTATTTTGTTGATTTTTTAAATTTATGTATGAATAAATTTCTGATAACATGGAGCAAAACTGAAGGCTGCCCAACAAAGGATCTTTATACCAACAGTGATGATGCACTACCAATAATGATGGACCAGATCTAATGAAAGTGAGGTGGACTTTACAGCTATAACCAGGGACATCAGAAAGGAAAGATAGTACACACTACTTGTGATGTTAATTTGTTTATCGACTCATCTGCTTGTTAACAAAATGAATAGGGATGAAAGCAAAACAGGTTGAAATGAAAGCTGCAGGATCCAGTCAGGACGTGTTTTGAGTCAAGTAAAATCATAGACACTAAAGAAACAGTAAAGACTGTTGTTTTGCAGTTAATTCTGGCACAACTAGAAGAAATGAAGACAGATAATAATAGCAAATTTGGTGCAGTTAATGATTAGTTAACTGAAATGAGAACAGATAATGACAGAAAATTTACCTCACTACAAAGACAATCGAATGACTTGAAAATTGAAAACAATAGTAAAATAGACAGAGTACAAGATCAGATAGGTCAACTTAGTAATCAAATTCCAGAGTTAAAAAATGGGTTGTCAGAGGGGTTAAAAAGTGTGAATGAATAGTTGATGTTTTAGAAAATAATCTGTTACTTTAGAAAATTAAAATTGTAGATGAGTCAGCAAAACAATTAAAGAATGTTGATGATGTCAGAGTTGAACAGAAGGTCATAGCAGAAAAATTGAGTGAGTTGGGAGCTCTCATCCAACAAAATGTTGCCAATTTACGCCAAAAAATTTTCAATATAGAGAACAATATGCAAACTAATATAACTGTTTTAGAACAAAAATTTCAGCAGTTTGTGATGTAGCAAACTGGGATCTTTTTACTTCCCCTCTTGTTTTGCCATCTGCCTCCTTAAATTCATTTTATTTCAATTGTTGCCTAATCACCATTAACATACATGAGTATAATCTATATTTCCTTAAAAGGGAAAGGTTGGCCCTTAAGAAATGTAGCACCAGATCAAATTTTGTGCCAAGTTCTGTGTATGTAATCAATTTCCGAAAGTATTTTGACTATTCCTTGTTAATATCTTTTGTTATGGGATGAAATCAGTAATTGTTTCATGACTTAGATTCTATTGTTGACTTATAAACATACTGTACTAATTATAAACATTTGGAAGAAGAACTACTAGGATTCTTAAAGTATATATTTGGCTCTATTCGAAAACATTTTAGCAAGCCAGCCCTTAATTAATTCCAAAATAGTTACGAGATTTGTCAAAAATATTGTTTGTATAATTACATCTGTTAATTTCATTATTTAAACAAATAATTCAGGCTAACATTTGTGGCAGAGGAAACTGTTAGAAAGAAGGCATTTTTAATGTATTCAGTTAATTGAATGAGTTATCTTTTAATTGTAATTTTTGAAAATTAGACATAGAACAATGTATAGTTTCAGTACCTGTTATTGTGAGGATATATAAAGACCTGATTTTTGGTCCCAAGACAGTCAGAACATGGCCAACTTTCAGACGGGAAGTCTGTATCAGTTAGTGTAACAATAATGCATTAACTTAACAGTGGAATTAGTGTAACACCAATAGATCATGTGTTAAAACAATGACAGTGTCTGTTCAATTTATCTGAAAAATAGTGTCTCATGCACCTTTGCCATACGCTAAATAAAAATAAATCATGCACCTTATTATTCTTCAGCAACTGTGAACCATGTGGTTAGGTATTTATTGATCGTAGTTCAACAGCAAACTATTGTAGCAGTATGCTGATGTTTGCCTGCAAGCTATTAATGAGGCCAAAGTCAACGAATAGTGAACTGCCCTTATTACTTGTGTAATATGGGTGGAGGAGGGGGGGAGTAGGGGGAGGGGGGAGGGGGGGAACTATGAGAGTAAAGAACTGAGAAAAGCAACTGTGCAGCTGTCAGCTATTATTATTTACAGTAGTCAGTGTTGAACTTCCACACCACATTTTTCAGCCAGTATAACAATGCAGTATGTCAATACTGAGGACCATCAATGAAGAAATAAAGCAAGCAAACATCACAAGTTCAGAAAAGTTATATTAACAAAAATCTGTGTGCAAACAATGGTACTGTGTGGTCCAACACTCCTGTCAAATGTTTTCCATCAGATAATTTACATCCAGTGGATTATCTGCACCACTACAGAGATAGCTTTGTGTCACCCACAAATGACTATCAAAAAATTAAATCTGTTAAAAGAATTCTTGAAGACGAAGCTCTGTCAAGAGTAAATTTAAATTTAAGTCAGAGGGAAACATATCAGAGTTTCGAGAAAAGTTTTTTTAAATAAATTTTGGTCGGAACCAGAACAGGGGAGAATCAAAAGTGAATTTTTGAATGGTCCTGATTATGGGAAAAGGCATGGCACTTTGAAAGAGTTTTGTAAGAACCAAGTCAAAAAATTAGCACACCTCGGCAAACCAATGAGCAAAATGACCTTGACTGATACACTTGAAAGGAGATTACGAGAAAGATTGCAGTGGGATTTAGTACACGGACCTGACTATTGTCTTGAACAGATTTTACAATATGTTGACTGGCTGGATAGAGCAGTAGGAAGAAGTATGTACCATAATAATATGAATGACAGAAATCACAATGGAAGTAATCACAGAACAGAGATAATGGTAATTTCTATCAGGATCAAAGGGACAACAGAGAGAGAAATTCTGAACAGTAGCAGGATAGGAATAACGGGAATAACCATGGGCATTTTAATAGAAGAAACAATCACTGAAGTAACTACTCAGGAAACAGCAGCTTGCCTCAATGAAGGTCCACAGTTTTGGGGTGAGGAAGCCTAACAAGCTCAGGACCCGTACGTTACACTTGCAACTAGACAGTAACAACAGTGTTAATGATATAGCACATGTACCTGAAACTGAACAGAAGGAATCTCAGATTACTCATTTATATTTTGATCAAAATTTTGGGATACTATATTTATGGTGGTGTAAGTACAAATCAAAACCAGAATGTGAGAGTAGTGAGAATTTTGGTGTAGTATGTACTAATGACTTCTCTTGGGTGGAAAACAGTGTTGTTGATGTATTTAAATCAGGTGATGATTGTACTGGATCTGAACTAGGTAGTATTTTTTATGTAGATGTGAATGAGAACTGTGAAGTAACTGAGGTTGATAACTCTGAGGCTGGTGGCTTATGGTAAATGAATGTAGGTGAGGTAAGTGACTTTGATGGAGATGAGACTTGTACTGTCAGTGATGTTGGTGGAGTACTTCTGGAGGAATATGATGGTGATGAGTATCAGGTATTTGTGGAGTTTAAGAATAATGAAGTTTAAGAGTTATTTGTAAATTATATTGGCAATATGGGTATGGTAAGTGATGTATATTATGTTGTAAATGAGGGTCATGGAATACCAGTCCAGTCAAAACAGACTTTCATTAATGTTGTGTAGTGTAATGATCCAAACAGTGAATGTGAGGTACATGTGAGCCTGGAGAATAAAGATGAAAAGTTTTTGATGTTTGTTTGGGACCAGATTGATGATAACTTAGATAAAGATGCATTCTGGAATAAGTTAGCTATGGTCATTCAGAATTTGTATCTCAATTGGTGGAATGAAGTGAAAGAGAATGTAAGCAGGGAGTTTAATTTTGACAGCAACGTGTTTTGTGTTCCTTCTGAAACAAGTGATGTTAGTTGTGCCATGGAATCTATTCATTGTGTTCAGTCTTTACCTGATAATGTGAGTAATCAAAGTAATGTTATAATACCTGTAAAGATCATAAAACCTTGTGAAGGCAACGTAGATGGAGCACTTGATGAAACTGAAAGTGACCTTTTGCGTGAAGCGTCTGACAACAGAGAGGATGATTCAGATTTTAGGTATCCATACATTAAAATTAAGATTGATCAGTGGGAAGGCAACTTTTTTATTGTTGCATGTAGCCCGGTAAGGGGTATATCTGAGCAATTTAGATACAAGATCAAGTATATTAAGAATTTTGTAGAAATGCCTACTGTAGGTGTAAAGATAAGAGAAGCTACAGCTAAGCAACGGAAATTGGCTATGAGTATGTTGGTTAAGAAAGGAGGAGAAAAGACTTAACAATATTGGTTTTTTTAATTCTGACGAAATAATAAAACGCCGAGTATACTCAGGCTTATCATTTCCGACTGGCACACGTTTTAAAAGGCCGAATTTATTCGTTCTATCTCGTGTTTTGGCAGTTCCTTGATATTTTCGGTAGATGTCACTGTGGTGTGTTACTCTGAAGTGTATATTTCTGGCAAGAGATGTCTCTGAATCAGGCAGTTGTATTAGCGGTCACTCTACAATCTGTTCTTGGAGTTTGCCTGTTATTTCCTCGCGTTTTATCAAAATGGAGAGTGAAGATGAGTTTGATATTGAATTTAGTGGATCTGAGAGTTCTGAAGATAGCTATGAAGAGAGTTCAGAAGAAGGAAGCGATGAATCAGTTTCTTCTGAGTGTGACATTGCGAGCGCCAGAGTGTGGTACGAGATAGATCCATCTAAGCCACTGCCACCTGCTCCACCACGTTTTCCTTTTACAGGTAAAATTAATTGTGAACCCTATGTATTGCATTATTTTAGACAGTTCATTGATGATGGATACATGCAAATTTTGGTTACCGAGACCTACAAATATGCAACACAAACAAACGTCCCGGCGTGGAAGCCAACAACAATTGATGAGATGTACGTATCTGTTGCTGTAATATTATTACAAAGCATTGTGAATAAACCCACATATCAGATGTACTGGACAAAAAGAGCTAAATTAGCCACATCAATTTTTAGAGAGGTTCTACCATTCAAGAGGTTTGTCAATTTGAAGAAGAACTTACATTTTTCGGACAATGCAACCAATAATGCAGAAAGCCGTCCACAACCCAAACTGAATAAAGTATGGCTTATTGAGAGCTACCTGTTGGCTAAATTTAGAAACAGCTGTGTCCCAGAAAGAGATGTCACCGTAGATGAAAGCCTGCTGTTATATAAAGGGCAACAGGGATGGATCCAGTATTTGCCGCTCAATAGAGCTAGGTTTGGCATAAAAACATTCATGTTGTGTGAGTCACAGACTGGATATGTTTTGTCCCTAATTATTTATGTTGGCAAGGGCACTACATTTGAGGAAGAATACAAGGATCTGCCAATGTTGTCACAAACTGTAATGACACTAATGCAACCCTTGCTAAATATGGGATACTGCTTGACTCTAGATAATTATTATAGTTCTCCCCAGCTTGCTGACTTTCTGCTAACAAAAAGTACAGATATGTATGGCACCGTGCATCCTACAAGAAAAGAAATGCCGCCTTCTTTCCGGACCAAGAAACTGAAGAAAGGGGAGGTTGCAACATTCCAGTGAGGTAAGCGGACTGCACTGAAATGGAAAGAAAAGAGAGACGTCTGCATGCTGTCCACTATCCAAAATGCAGAAACACAAACACGGAAAGTAAGAAACAAATATATTGCCAAACCAGTGGCTGTATTTGCTTATAATGACACAATGTGTGTGTGTGTGTGGGGGGGGGGGGGGGGGGGGTGGATAAAGTTGGTCAGCACATTGCAAACAATCCATTGCCATGCAAGAGGGGTAAATAGTATTACAAGAAGATATTTTTTCATCTGTTGGAATTAGCAGAATGGAATGCCTTTGTTCTACATAAAATCATGGAGGAAAGCTCACTGCCCTTGACTTTCACATGGCTGTTGCTGAACAGCTCATTGCCAAACATCAGGGGGAGGAATGTTCAACCATAGCAGTGGGCCGTCCATCAGCAAAATCAACCCCAACGTGACTTGTTGGATGTCATTTTCCATCTATGATTCCTCCGACCAAGAAGAAGCAGAATCCAACAAGAACGTGTAGGATGTGCAGTAGTGTGCGTGATGCCAGAGGGGAGAAGGCATGGAAGGAATCAAGATACATGTTTACACATGTATCTTGATTCCTTCCACGCAACTGCGGTGTTGCTTTGTGTATTGATCCTTGCTTCAGGGTATTTCACACAGCCACAGACATAGAAACAATGGCTCTAAATTTTAATGGTTAGTGTTACTGTTCACTTTTAGTGCTTCGATGCACAGAATTACTATAACTTTAAGAAGAAAAAAAAAGGCTAAGCCTATCATGAGCATACTCATGATTTTAAACCAGGGGCTATTTAGAGATGAAAATGTCCATTGTTAATCACCTAAAAAATTATTTAATTGTTACTGTCATTATTGTGCTTCACTGAATATTACATTGTGGCAATAAAAAAATAGTTGAAAAAAGAACTATTGTGTTGTAAATAATACATATGTTATGAGGTTAATATTATTCTTGTGTATTCTGCAGAAAGTGATTTAATTTAACTGTCAGGAACTCTTTTAGGTACAGTCATGGGTGTTGTGGTAAATTGGGTGAAGACTCATTTTATTTACGTGTACTGTAAATATTAGGAATGTTGTTGTTGTTGTGGTCTAGTGCAGTTGCCTTTCCTAAAGCCATTCAGCTGATTGCTACGCCTTATTCTACATTACTTTACGTTTTAACATATTCAAATAATCGAAGCTTGACCACTTTCATGTTCTAAATAAAGTAACAATAATAGCCATTACATAATAAATGTTAAATTCTTTTACATAGAACCAATACAGTTTCCTTCTTAACTTTGAATGTCATGGCCAGTAGCCTTGCACCAATGTGCTTTCTGATAAATAAATAAAGAACAAAAATAAGTACTATTCACTAAACTTTACAACAGATACTCTATTACCTAACGATTCAATAAGATGTCATGCTGACATCATTCCATGTGTTTTGTGGGGAGGAAATGATGATCTGATGCTTAACTAAAAATACTGAGAATTTAAATTTACAATATATTTTAAACAAATAAAGTTGCAGAGTTGATATTTACAATGTTTGTCATTTTAATGATGCACTTCTATATGAAATCTCAATTGTTAAAATCGACCAAAGCATTCAGATTTTAGCATTCAGGTCTTTGTTACAAAACTTGTTAATTTCACTTTAACAGTAAATCCTAGATATCATCAATATTCAAGTTTTATTGGGATCACCATGAAATTTTATGGAGGATGGCAGATTAAAATTACTGTGGCTTCATTCCCTGTGCTATTACAGAATTAAATATTTTTCTTAAATGTTTCCCTTTATGACCAATCTTAGGTCCGGCGCATTTAACACTGCTACATCTCCTTGGCCACAAAAGCCTTCTACTGGGTTTCCCTATGACGTAGGTTCTTGTCTGTCTCACTCACACACTACAGCGCTTTGGCCTCAATGGACAATAGATGCCTGTGAGTTTCCCCCCTCGTGCTGAATCTGTGCCCTTTGTGGCACATGGTCCTGGATGACAGGGTTCATTTCATAATCCCTGTAGGCTAACTATTTTGGCCATATATTTAAATGAGAGTGCAATCCTCATTAACTCACAATCTGAACAATTTAGAGACATATTCCAATATAGTAAATGCCTGTTGTATGTTTAAAGATAAGAGGTGCTACTGGTAAGCAAAAGTATATGTAAGGTGCCAAGGGCTGTTAATGTTTAGTATAGAGGTCAAAATATATGAATATCAATGCATAATGACACCTAGTCTAGAAGAAAATATTCTCTATGTCTGTAGATTTATAAGACTATTTGATTGTGTTTTGTTTGCCATGAATGTAGTATGTCATATAATGTAGTTTTAAAGTCTTATCTATTGACTGAGGCAGATGATGAAAAAACAGGGGGATAGGAGAAAGCAGAGACGTGATGATAAAGGTAGATTTTCTGAGTTTGAAGTAGGAGATCTTGTGTTGGCGAAAGACAAAGAGAAATCTAATGTGTTGATAGACATGATCCGTAGGTATCTAATTTTTGTCTGTTTGTTCTTTTTCCATTGTCATGAAGTTAGTATGTAAGATGACATGATTTCTAGAGTTCTGTTTTATCCATTGACTGAGTTTAAATTTACTGTTGATTCATAAGACTACATAACTGTGTTTTGTTTGTCTGGAATTTAGTATGTAAGATGTTGTGATTTTTTAAATTTTTTTCTTATCTGTTGACTGGGTTAACATCTATAATACACTATATAATTATGTTCTGTCATATATTTGTGCCCTAGAATTTAATACATATATGCCATGAAACTAAATGAGTAGATTTTTTTTACAGTTTTGAAAAGAGACAATATCCATAATCTGTACTGTAAAGATTAGGAATAGTATAGGAGCATATCTGTGTGTATTAACTTACTAGTCAATTCTTTTCATTGCATTTAACTTTACTTACCAATGTTTCTTACGTGCACACTTTTTAATTTCACCTGACATAAATACCATATAATTGATTTTGAAAAGTTACCAAGGAGAACATAAGTTGTGTGATGTGAAGGAGGTACTAAACAACATATTTATTACACAAAACAATGCTTCAGGATTTGATGCAAATGCTAAACAAGAAGTTACCTATCCGTTGGAGCATGTGATGATAACTCTAAGGAGGAAGCTGAAAGATGTGGACACATCCACTCCTCACACTGCTGTTCGGCTGTACCGTGCTGGACCAATCATCTTGCAAGAGATCGTGGGTGCTGGGTAATTTACTCTAGCATCTGTCGACTGGAATGTGTGTTGTGTCTGATATTTGTGAATTGTTAACCAAGACTGCTAAACGCAGTGTCATTCAGCATAAATGCATTTTTTTAATTGGGGGTTTGACTTTCCAATCATTATGTAACTTTAAATCAGTATGTATGTTTATTATTAATTGTAAATGAATCTTCTAGGTCTTTGTGTAAGTAGCTTAGTGTGGAAGACATTTACTACTATGGACAATATAATGAGACGTATACACATCTGCTTTCATACTGTGACTTTGGTTGTCAGCTTACTCGATTGTGTCATCATTCAAAGCTTTGATTGAAGCTAGATGCTTCTCACAATTACTCATTGCATATGAGTGAACTTAGTGATATGATCTTGAACTTTATTAATGTTATTGTGTTGAAACAGTTTTTGCTGGTTTGTACCCAGCAAGGTTTGGATTCATGGGTCGATCCCCACATCGTAAACTTGGGCCCTACTATTTTTCCATTATTTTGTTCTTTCATGAGTCAACATATCCGTAAATACTGTGGTTTATATGGCTGAATGATTCCTACTCATGACTGAGTATATTCTTCTGGTCTGTATCCATCATTGTGAGTTTTTTGAGTGAGCTCTCTCGTCGTACACTTGATCTCTGAAATTTTTTCTCTCTTCTTTTGAAGATTTTGAAGGTTTGATTGTATAGATCTTAACCTAAAATTCATAAATTCCAGTAATTAACATTATCTCTGTAATTATTTCTACAGTTTTGTGGTCTAATGTTGTAGTTTTGACCTTGTGTTATTTGTCTTGTAAGAGTATGTTCCACAGATCTGAAAATCTGAATGTCATATCCTGATATATGTATAGATTATGAGTTTGGCTGTAGATCATTTTCTTATGTTCTCTGTAATATGGTATGTATCAGGTACTTCTATACGTGCATCTGCTGTCCTGGGCAACATTTTGTACACCATTTGACAAACCTTATAATCTGTGACAAAATATTGTAAACACCCTGTTTCCAAATTTTGTGAGGGGGATATTGTAATGAATCAGCCTCCCCTAACATTACCTTTTCTTTTATAGAGATAACCGATAGCATGTATGCTATCAATATTTGTATAGGTGAACATTATCTTGGCTGTCTCACTAAAAGAATTACATATGATTTTGTATATGACGTGTTATGTTTCAGGCTAAAACGCATAAAAAGAAATTAATTTGTTACACTCTGTGTGTACGGTTAAAATTATTCTCCTTTCAAAAATATTTGAAATTATGAAATTTTTGGTGTACTTAAAATTCATATTCTTAATTTTACAATCTAACTCTAAATATTAAATTTATTTCTGGATTTATTTATAAAATAATTATATAATTTGGTGAAGATTCTTCTTTGGTAATGAAACTTTGTAAACTCTTTTTGCTTTGTAAACTCTTCGGAAAAATGTGAATACTGCAGAATGTAAGTAGTGGTGGGCATGCCTCTGATGGAAGTAGACATTTTCTAAGTTTTTCACCAACAATGTAATTACTGTTTCTTTTCATGTGGAAAATGTAAAAATGGTGTGATGTTGAAAGATGTGACAAACAATAAAATTCAAGAATAATAGAGGCAAATCTTCATCAGTTATTTAGTCATCAAGAACCTACAATACAAAAATTTCATATGCAAGAATGTACACCTAGACAAGACTTTGAGCCATCGAAAACAACAACGAGATAATGAAGATAAGTAAAAAGTTATTTTTTTGTGTATCTTATGCCTCTTGAAGCTTTCAAAATTTGTGCAAAGAATGAGAATTTTAATAGTGAAAGATTACAAATGGAAATACAGAAGAATGAGTAACAAAATTAAGGATGTTTAGTTATATAAGAGAGATAGATATTTAAAACTGTTAACTATAAATCACTGAATGTAAAAATAAAGTAGGTGAAGGCAATGTTATGGTCAGCATCTTGCCATATTTTTCACTGAAAAATTGTACTATAATTATAAAACTGCCTTCTTTCACATTATGTGACAGAAAGAGGTCACATTTATGATCCATGGCATACATAAATGGCTAAACTAAACAATGAGTTCGGACACAGGAAAGGCATCAGGGAAGCAGTTTTGACATTGATAATGACAGCATAACTTCAGCAAAATCAAGACACTTTCACAGAAGTTTTCAGTCTAGAAAAAGCATTCAGTAACACACAGTGATGTAAGTAACTTGACATTTTCAAGTAAAACAGTTACACACTATACAGGAAATGTGTGCAGTATACAATACATACAAGAACCAAGATGGAACTATCAAAATGGTGGACAGAGGGAAATGGTCAGATTGAAAAGAACGTAAGGGCCTGATTCTGTCTTTCTCACCTACTGTTCAATCATTATATTGAAGAAGCCATGCTGGAAACAAAAGAAAAGTTCAAGAGTTGAATTAAAATTCAGGCTGAAGTATATAAGTAATTGCTATCCTCTGTAAAAGTGATGGAGAGTGACAGGGCCTGTTGAATGGAATGAACAGTCTAATGAGCACAGAATAGAGACTGAGTGTAAATCAAAGAGTGAAGAAAGCATTGAAAAGCAGTAAAAATTTAACATGAAAATTGGGGACTATGCACTAGATGAGGCAAAGGATCTTCAAAAATGAAAAGATATATTCATAGAAGGAGCACCTTACTGCTTTGAAAACTATTTAAGATAGTTAAAGAAGATCGAGATTAAGTGGCAAGGGGAAATTAAAAATAGCTTTAAAAATGAAAACCATTGATAAGAAATGACTACATTTATTGAGCGATTAAAGTGGTATTCTTCTGAAGCTAATCAGCACATGTGCAAGGGATGCAAACATACAGGCTTGCATGCCTCTCTCTCTCTCTCTCTCTCTCTCTCTCTCTCTCTCTCTCTCTCTCTTTCCCTCTTTGTGTGTGTGTGTGTGTGTGTGTGTGTGTGTGTGTGTGTGTGTGTGTGGAGAGAGGGGTTTGTCTGCAAAGACATCAGTATGAGCTTCAGATTACTGGGAACAGGTGATAACAGTTGGAGTAAAGAGGATATTACACAATGATCCAACTCAAACAAAGCAGGTCTAGCATGGCTGCTATCTGGTGGTAGAAAAAGTGGAACTATGAGAATTAGCAGACATTGTTGGTACATAGAAATAGACAACAGTTCTAAACTTCCTTGAATCTGTGCATGTGTGTTGGGAATAGGCACGCACGCACAGAAGAGGGTACTTCGAGTGTACTTTCTGCTTGTTATTATTTATGGTTTATTGTTTTTGTTTATATCTATGGCCAGCAACTAACTTCATGTTTTCATATTGGAGCTTGTTACTCGCTATAAAGATGACACGTTGAGTTACAGACAGGCACAATGAAAAGACATTACACATAAGCTCTCGGCCAAAGCACAAGAAAATGCACTTCACACACACATGACCATTATCTTGGGCCAGAATGCAACTGTCTTGGTGAACGAAAGCAGCAATCCAGAGTGGGATGGGAAAGGGGGAGGAATAGCAGGGTATGGGTGGAAGGAGAGAGGAGTGTTGTCTGGAAAAGTGTGCAGGGACTAGGTAGTGGCAGGATAAGACTGTCAGATGCAGCATTGGGAGGCTGTGGGAGGGAGAGGGGGGAGAAATGGGGAACAGAAAAGATGAGGAGCAGAGAAGGAGAAAAGATGGGTGGGGGCGTTGGCAGAGAGTGGCTCACAATGAGGGTGAAGGGACATGAACTGGGAGAAGGTGACAGGACAGAGGGTGTGGGGACAATATGTTACTAGAGGGTAATTCTGGGATAATTTTGGGAACAGAGAATGCATTGTAAGGATACTTCCCATCTGTGAAGTTCAGAAAAGCTGGTGGTGGAGGGGAGGATCCAGATGGCCTGGGTTGTGAAGCAGCCACTGAAATCAAGAATTATGTTTAGCTGCATGTTGTGCCACAGGGTGGTTGACTTTGCTCTTGCCACAATTTGACAGTGGCCATTCACCCTGGTGGACAGTTGATTTGTAATCAAGATGAATGGCACAGCCAAGTTCTGACAAAGAGCAAAGCATACCACACTGTGGAAAACATGCAGTTGAACATAAAATGCTTGAGTCCAATGCCTACTTTATAACCCAAGCCATCTGGAACCTCCCACCCACCACCAGCTTTTCCGAGCTGTGCAGATAGGAATTATCCAACCAACACATTCTCTGCCCCAAAATTATCCTGGCATCACCCTCTGGTAACCCACTGTCCCCACAGCCTCTGTCCTATCAAGGCCTGGCAGCCCTATCCTGCCACTACCTAGTCTCTGTACGCTTCACCAGACAGCACTCTTCTCTCCTCCCAGTCGTACCCTGCTGTCCATCCTCCTTCCCCATACCTCTCTGGATTGCTGCTTTTATTTATCAAGACAGTTGTATTCTGACTGAAAATAATGGTCGTATGTGTGTGTGAAGTGTGCTTGCTTGTGTTAATGTGTGTGTGTTTTATTTTCTGAAGAAGGCTTTGGCCAAATCTCATGTGTAATAGTCATTTTATTGTACCTGTCTCCAACTAAGCATGTCATCTTTACCGTAACTAACATCTCTTCTTTTCATAACTTCATTGACATTCCACCCTGAACTGACCATTGTTTCATATTGGAGCTTTTTTGCATTTTTCAGTGAGTAAATCTGCAATGAATTTAGTAGATAAACAAAAGTAATATTTTTGACCTCAGAGTTTCTTTTATACAAACTGTCTGTGAAATTCATTCTTTGCGTTGATTGCCTTACATGTTTCTGTTTGTAACAGCTTAACTGACAAAAAAGTCCACATCCAATCTGATTGCATCTTTTGCTTTATTTTAGCATACTAAGAAGGAAAAATTGTCAGCAGCAGATGAGAGAATCTGAGCAGTGTTTTTCTGGGGCAACAAATGAGGATTACAGTGGCCTTTATGTCCCTGCAGTCACACTAGTGTGAAAAACTGAAAAAGAGTTGAATAAGTGAGAAGTTTGGTGCACAGATGAGTGACACTTATCTGGTGCTTACCGACCTGTTGTGTGATGGTTCCCATACATGAGATTCTTAAGGGATCATTTTACACTGAGGAAAGGTGTAAGAAAGGTTCCAAGGTGTACTGTGAGTACTAAAATTTTGTTGTTCTTCCATCAAAGGAATTCTTCATGAAAGACAACAAATTCTGATGTACAAATGTAGATGAATATTCCAGCATTCCATTTCATCTAGTATATTTGTTATTATTAGTTAACTGTAATTAGGAAAGCAAGTCACACTTTCATTTTTACATGTACACAGACAGTTTTCAGTATCATTAATGCTTCACAAATGAACAATGTGTAACTGACTAACATAATTTTTTTCAGATTCTACAATCACTTTTGTCAAGTGGTCTTGTGGCAGCAACATTATTGACACTTGTGTAAATATTGTATTGCAAGATACAAGTGAATAACACATCAACTGTTGCAAAATACTGAAGAGGCCACAATAGCTGCCAAATGCGGTGTACACCACCACTTGTGTGTGTGTGTGTGTGTGTGTGTGTGTGTGTGGATTGGGGGGGGGGGGGGGAGGCATTGAACACTGACAATGTGATTCTATTGTATATGCTTATTGCAGCTGAAGAGTGTTTCCAACTTTCGCTTTCATACTAGTTTCAATAATATACAAGGTGAGGCAGCTAGGTTATAACACCCCTTGTATCTTCCCAACCATAATACTTACAAAGACGCCGTTTGAACAGTGAATTGCAGGGACAGAGGCTACTTGAATACGTCACGTTTCATCATGTTTGTGCTATTTTTCATTACAGAGATATGAGGCCATCTTTGTTTTTTTTTTTTTTTTTTTTTTAATGGAACACTATGTTAAATTTTAGCATAACATGATGGGCTTAAAAAGACAGTTTCAAATATGTGTATATCATAATATTTAGGCAAATAGTTTTTGAGACACAGATGTGTTCTCATATCATATTCGTCCTCCGAAGTGGCGCTGTCCGATGCAACCTTTCCTGTTTACCACTGAGGAACTTAACAGGGAAGGTGTTGTTTTCCTGCTTCTCGATAACGCTGCAAGGTGACGCATGAGGTAGCTGGAGAGAAGGGTATAAATGGGCTGCTGGGGTAATGACATATTGCATTTCCATCACAGTTTCTTGGAGCAGACATGTACACCAATGAAGAAAAGTTAGATATGCTTCTAGTGTATCATGAAAGCAGAAGAAGTGCTGTTAGAGCAATAAAGTGATATGGAGAGCTGTATCCTGATCGTGAGGGTCCTATGCATCAGCTTCTTGCACATATGTGCAAGAAACTACTTGAATCAGGATCATGGAACACCATACAAAGGACAAGGCAGAAAACTGCAACTGGCCAGGTACATGAAGAGGGTGTTCTAGCATTGGCGCATAACAACTCTACTGTTTTGTCATGATGTATCGTCTCAGAATGTTACATAAGGCAGAGAAGTGTTCTACGCATATTACACCGACATAGATTTCAACCATTTCACCTCTCATTACATCAAGCACTCTCTGGTGTGGATTTCAAACGGCGCCTGGAATTTTGCCAGTTTGCTCTGCAGTGCCTACAAGATGATCCAACGTTTTTTCAGTAGGTGCTTTTTACTGATGAAGCAACTTTCACCAACCACGGTAATGTGAATCTGCATAATATGCATTACTGTGCAATAGAGAACCCTCATTGGCTTTGGCAGGTATAGCATCAGAGTGTTAACGTGTGGTGCGGCATCATCGGAAATGTCATTGTGGGGCTGTACGTCATTCCAGGTACACTAAATGGCAATAACTATGCACAGTTCCTGCAAAACATTCTGCCCATTTTGCTGGAAGAGGTACCACTAACTACGCATCAGTGCACGTGTTTCCAACATGACGGCTGTCCTGCTCACTCTTCCCATGTGGCTACAGAGCTGTTAAATGAAAAGTTCCTGGATTGTTGGATAGGACAACATGCTGAAGTGAAGTGGCCAACCTGGTCTCATGATTTGAACCCTCTTGGTTTTTTTCTGTGGGGAGCAATCAAACATAAAGGGTATGCTCAAATACCAACTATGCCAGACGAAGCATGCACTGATATCTCACATGACACCCTTGCAGCCAATCACAAATCATTTGAATGGTGACTACAAATGTGCATTGCAGCAGAGCGGAAGCATTTTGAGCAAATGCTCCAGTGAAGTTCCGTATCATGTACAGTATGTATCTTGCATCTTTATGTGTATTTGCTTCATATTGTGATCAATAGTAAATATTTTCAAATAAAAACAAATACATATGAAATAATTGTGACCAATAAGGGCCTCCTCATTTACATTTCTGTTTTTGTTGCTTAAAATGTATTAACGTATTGTATTATTTTAATACTGTATGTTGTCTACTATTTTGGTATCACAGTTATCAAATAACTGAATGATATTTGCCCAACATCATCAATTAATTTTTGCACAAAATATCGCAGTATGTATTACTGCTGTTGGATAAATGGGCGTGTTTGTTTAATGACGGACTCGGGACATTTACCATGTACTCTACACAACAGGAATGGTCGCATTGGACAATGCCGCTTTGAAGGATAAATATGATACGAGAACATACAAGTAGCCCCTGTCCCTGCAATTCACTGTCCAAATGGTATCTTTGTATCTATTACGATTGGGGAGATACAAGGGGTGTTATGACTTAGCTGCCTCATCCTGTATGTAGACAACTTTAAACAGACTACTGTAATTTACATAATCACATTAATGTTACAATATTTAACATGTATATGGTATTATATTATGTTAATTTCCTGTTTCCAATACTCACAAAAAATATTTACACTAGTGTATAGAGGGAAGTACACCCCTGTCTATACATCAGAGTACACCCAGTTCACCACAGAGGGGGCCCTATGTTTCAACAAGCAAAATGCACAGGAATGACAGTGAAGATGAAATGAAAGGTATTTCAATGGAAATTAGTAGCAGCAACAAAGATAATGAGTTGGAATACAGTACTGCACAGTTGAGAAAGATGGCAAACCCAGCAATTAAGGTAGACACAAAAGTCAATGTATGAACATCATCATGGATGGCATTTTTCAGAAACATATTAACGCTGATTTTAAAATAAAAGATTGTATTTTCTAAGTTATTAATTTTAAAAATTTTACTTCTTTATTGCTTCCCACAAGCACTGAACATAGCCTGTAGAAGTGAAATATTCACAATATTTCTCGCACACATTCACAGTATTCCTGGCACACAATAACTGTGCAGTTTCCATTCTGTTGAGGTATGCTTGGAAGATATTATTCTGTACACCAAGAACCACTGTTTGTGGTGCACAAGTCAGTTCCTCTGCACCAACATTTGTTAGGTATGTGCTGTAAACTTCTTCAATTAAGTAGTTGTGCAATATGAACAAAATCCATACAATTGACTCACTTTCTCAATAAGTAACCGAATAGTATTCAGGATGATTCTAAAGTGGTTGGTCAGAACACCAAATGTGTTTTCCACAACACACTTCCCCATTGACGTTCTATAGTTCAAATCTGTTTCAGCTAGCAGTCTCTCTAGGACATAATGACATATAGTTTCTGTTGAAAAGCATCATTGGCAGTTATCACATGTGGCATTGTGATGTTACTCCCAAGAAGTGGTTTTTGCTGTTGTACTTCCAGCCAGTTTTTCCTTTGTTGTATTGATCTGGCTGTTCACGTGTATCCCACCAATAGTCATTCTCCCCTTGCAACCAACGTCAATCAATGTGAAATGGTATATAGCATCTACAATAGCTAGAATAAAATGCTGTGAAATTGTTTGTGATCGAAGTACACGAATCCAGCAGGTCATGGTGGGGAAAATGCTGTGTTTCCCATCCATTGCACCTGAAAATAAAACTGAGTACATTTATATAATACTGCATACAGTTGTAGTGCAGAAGGTAGGCAACTGCATAAATTTCAGTCTGGTTGCTGTTGTTGTGGTCTTCAGTCCTGAGACTGGTTTGATGCAGCTCTCCATGCTACTCTATCCTGTGCAAGCTTCTTCATCTCCCAGTACGTACTGCAGCCTACATCCTTCTGAATCTGCTTAGTGTATTCATCTCTTGGTCTCCCTTTATGATTTTTACTCTCCACGCTGCCCTCCAATACTAAATTGGTGATCCCTTGATGCCTCAGAACATGTCCTACCAACCGATTCCCTCAGTCTGGTATGTTCCACTAAAAGTACTTTAAGTATTTTTAATTGTTGTTTTACGTAACTTAATTATGTGGCCTACCAATGCAGTTTGGGAACTGCCACAGCTATCAAATTATTAGCAATTTTGTTCAGTTCTTCTCCTGTTGGTGGTGACTACAACCTTTTATATGGAATTAGTGTCTGAGTGTCACTTGTCCATATTCCACATTAAAAAATATAACACTAGTGCACCTTTCTGTATTGGTCCTCTAAAGTATTGCAAATCTTAACATATACATCTTTGAAATGGTAGGTTGATATATTCTGTGGCTGAAAGCCAGACTCTTAAAAGATTCAGCAGTTGCCAGGAATCATATTGTGACACCTGCCTGCAGCATAACAGGGAAGCTACACTCATGTTCAGAAAAAACAGAACACACTGAATGACTTGAGGTAGGATGTTCATATTCAAATGACGAGATGTGTTAAGTCGCTCCACCCAGACTCCCCCCCTCCCAAGAACATCGATACCGCATCTGAATGGCATTGCAAGACAGATCTACATCCTCCTCAGCTCTCGCACAATAGTGGAACAATAGCCGCTGTTTATTACTGCATGGGTTCTGTGTGCCTAATCCAGTTCTCAACCTATCTTTGATGAATGTGTAGAAACATCCAGGATGGTAATGGTGTATGCTATGACGTCACTGGGGACAGATACTGTTTGTGGATCAACCCAGGTTATGTTTGTTTGAAAATGATGGCTACATTTTGGGTCACCATGGACAGGGGGATTGGCATCCCAGTAACTGCACTCGCACAAGACATACAGTGCCGACTCAAGGTCTTATGGTGTGGGGTGTTATTGGGTACAATCACAAATCGCAGTTGGTGTGTGTCCGGGGCATTGTGACCAGTGTTACCTACATGAATGACATTTTGCGACCCACAGCCATACCCTTATTGCACAACATCCCAGACACCATTTTTCAGCAAGACAATGCATGACCACATATTGCTGTTTGGCCTGAAAGGTTACCAGACCTGTCACCAATCAAAAACGTGTGGGTTATGATGAAACAACAGATGCATGCTGTGACCCAATGCTAACTACTACACATGAATCTTGGGACCAGGTGAATGCCACATGGATGGCTATACACTGGATGCCATTTGCACATTATATGCCTCAATGCCATGATGCATGGACCAGCTTATCAGGGCCCATGGTAGACCCTGTGCCTACTAGGCAACAGGACACATGCTGAACCAAGGTGACTGAAATGCTAATCATTTCTGCAGAACATACTAATAATGTTCATGACCTGTGAAAAAAAAACAACAGTTGAATCCACAATTAAGAATGGTAATAACATGACTCCATGACAGCTATGTGAAAGAACAATAACTTAATAGATAGGGATCTTGTGCTATCAGAAATTTTTATTCTGAATGAGTGCTTTACAAGAAGTCAGAAATTCCCTTTTGCATTTCTTACATTTTGCCATCTAGTGTGCATGTGCAGATGTGCACCATGAACATCCCAAACTTATCCTGAAAGTGGGCAATGTGAACAGGTCTGCAGTTCCAAACATATTCACTTCGACTCTGCTGCAGAACACCTTAGATGCATTGTGCGAAATGGCATTACAGATAGTTTTGGTGATTTATGAGTTTTGCGTGAGCTAGAGGTTTCATGAAGCCTTCAGCATGGATGCAGAATGTTTCAAATGTTAAAGATATATTATACGTTATAAAGTAAAACTATGATTTTAGAGACAGTTATGCAGCAACATTTACATGAATAATGCAATACTAATGATCATGCATTATCCTAACAATTTTAAAAACTTTCACTTACCACTATGGAGATTCATTACATACAATAAAAATGCTATGATTTTATATTAACAACATCTGCAGAAAATTACAGTGACAGGAAGTGGTCTATCACATCATAATGTGTACAGCTGCTCATTATTATGCTAACAGTACTCACAGTTTTAGCGTGTAAATCATTACTAGTATTTTATAACCATTTTTTTAAAGTAACCAGTAAAAGAAACAACATGAGTTCTAATCATGAGTAATGTAATACTTTCTGTCCCATGCTGATACTTTCTCTCTCTCTCTCTCTCTCTCTCTCTCTCTCTCTCTCTCTCTGTCTCTCTCTCTGTAAACCTTGTACACTGTTAAATGTGTGTGTGTGCGTGTGTGTGTGTGTGTGTGTGTGATGTGAGCTTGCTTACATGCTTACATGTATGTGGTTTTTTTTTTTTTCATTTTTCTAGTTAATACCAGTGACAGAATATTCTGTCATGGCACGACGAGGATTCCCAACTCTTTGAAAAACATCTTGTAGGACCATCAGGGACAGATCCTCTTTTCAATTGTAAAAACTCCCTTTGTTTGAGGTTGATTACCTCAGAATATAACTGACTGCAAATAACTGTATATGTCAGCTTGGTTGCCTCTTCCTCATAAACAGATGTGATCATATGAATAGCAAACTCTGGGCTTGCTATCAATATTTAGTCTAGAAAAATCAGAAAGGATCTACTCTTGAATTTCTTCATTTTTGTATATTTTACAAGCACTCTTTTGACTATCGGTCTGAATGGGTGTGTCATCAACCAAAATAACATGACTGTTGAAAGAAAGTGGGAGTAAGAAGCAAACTATCACAGGCAATGAGGCTGTTGCTCTTAAAATAAGTCCAACAGTATCAAGCATGGGCCATAATTTGAGGGAAAAACTTATGGGAATGTAGATTTTAAGTGCTTCTCCTACCTGCAAACAAATCTGTGATACATCAATGGGCATCAGCATGGCACCACCCTATGCTAACTTCTCATAGGCTGTCTAGAGCAGCTGTAATCAACCTTTTACACCCTACTGCCCACTTTTTTTTATAACTGTTAGAAGTAAAATTTTCTAATTGCCCACTTGTTCCATAGTAGTGGTGATTTATGAAGTGAGGAAGTAATTTTACCTTATAAAATTTATGAGGTTATACATTTGTAAATTTATAGTTACAGCAAGTTAAAGCATGTAATAATAATTACTTAGCAAATACTTTTTTCAGAAATTTTATGAAAACCTAATGAAAATGTTTTTAAAAAGCCTGCAGTCTTCCACAAAAGCTGCTATGCCCACTAGTGGGTTGTAGGAACCAGGTTGACTACTACTGATCTAGAGGAATCCTTCCTACCCACCCAGAATCCATAACTCCTCTCCTGGTTCACACTATTGATGGAACCATCATGATCTGGAACAATGGTGTGGACATGCTATCCGCATTCCCCCAGAACCTCAACTTGTTCTCCCCATTTGCTTCGCGTAGTCCAAGAAGCCATCTTCTCAATGTCAACCTCCACCTGAAGGATGGCTACATCAGTACCTCTGTGCACATAAAACCAATCAATAACAACAATATTTCCACTTCAGGGCAAGTTGTAGAAAGTTGAAAGCGAATGTAATTGTTGCCAGAGGGCAAATGAAAGTATTGGTGATCAACGAATTTGAGTTTTGTTTGAAACGTTTGGAGAAGATTTCATGGAAGAGTGAGCAGAAAGGAGTTGGGTGGTTCGATCATGATAATATACCTCTGTTTGAGTGTTACTCTATTATTAATCTATTAATGCAACAATGAGTTGATTGTCATGTGTACTTAATCATTCAACAGAGTTTTCTTTCCTGCTTTTTTTGTGTGTGGAAATTTTCTGGCAGGTTTGGGAGGTGATTTTCATAGTTAATTTTAATTATTTTCATGACTTTCTTCTGTAGAGGTTGACTTATGATTGTGTCCTCTTTGGGATACTGCAAATGTAGAGTGGTTTGTCTAGGCCCTCATGCCTTCTTTATATCTGACATCCAATGTTCTGCCTGTTTGCCCTACATATCTCCCATCATGCTTATAATACTGTAATTGATATGTCTTTTGTAAGTTTTGGGGTGCATTTTTTGATAGAAATGTCTGTTGTGTATGCTATGTTTATGCCCTGTCTTCTGAAAATGTCATTTGATGTCAGATACAAAGAAGGCATGAGGGCACAGACAAAATGATCTACATGTGCAGAACCCCAAAGAGGACACAATCACAAGACAACCTCTACAGAAGACAGATATGAAAATAACTAGAACAACAATAAAAAACACCTCCCAAACCTGCCAGAAAATTACCACATACAAAAAAACAAAGCAGGAAAGAAAAATCTGTTGAATGATAAAGTACACATGACAAAGAACTCACTGTTTACATTAATAGAAAGGCCTAAAATAATTGAAAGAGACATAAAGTGAACACACAGTAGGTATGACTCCGAATCACAGTTTTTGGTACACTAACAACTAGTGATAGAAGAATAACAGTGCTCCATAGCACTTAGTGCAACAAACCTGAAAATTGTGAAGAAAAATGTTCATGACATAAAAATGTGCTTATGTATCTAACTGAAATACATTGCAACCTCAGCATATGACCAGATAAGAGGGGATGCACATGCCAGCCAAAAATGCAAATAACTAAGCAGTCACTTATTTACATATAAAATAAGATGTGAACTGTTTCATAACACACAAATAATGCATATCAAACCAAAACTGTATCATTCCAGATACTACTGAAGATGCCTTAAAGTAAAAGGCAAAACATGTCTGGAAAGAACAAAACACATCGCAGCAAGGAAAATTCGGCTTTTATCTGCAAAATCAGTATTTCTGTGCTTGCTGCAGATGATGACCACATAAACAAACTTATCTCAGTTAAGTCCATTTCTTGTGGAATTATGGGACACATTTTGTTCTTGCAAACCAGTGTTTCTCAGACTGAACAACTTCACTGAAGAAATTAGCATGCATTCTGGAGTGTCATCCAAAGAGCGATGTGCCAGATCAAGGTTGGTTTCTTGCAGTGAAACCACAAAAGAAGAGAGTCCCTGAAAGCTGCATCAATTAATGAGTGACACCAGCATAGCCATACCCGTAACAGTTACGCTACACTGTTACAACCTCTCTTCGTCATATGGCCAAGCACAGTACCACTCAGCCCAGTCCATGATCATTTACTAAAATGACAGCATCATCTTCATGCATGCCAGCAGTGTGGCCAATGCATTAGTCAGAACTCTATGTGAAATTTATTGTTAAATGTATTTTCAGTGAGAGACTTGTATTTTTTCTGTATCAAGTGATACATTAATGTTCAGAGACAGCTATAAATAAGTTTCTCCTGACATTCCTATTGACATGTATTGTACAAAATTAAGTAATTCTTCTTATGTACATTATAATAAAGTGAACTAATATATGTGTGTTATAGTATCCACTTGGGCTCCTCCTGGAACCCACTGTTGTACCAATGAGTGTATTTTTGTCCAAATATGTATTACGAAGCTTGCTCTTTCACATGTGAGATCTAAACAGCTGTAGGTAGCAGAGCTCAGACTGATCCCATTTTTCTTGACTTCTACATGGCTATAGATGTAATAAAGCACTGTTGATTAATTAAAAGATCACTTGCTTACAGAATAACAAAACAAATATACAACTGCGTTGAAGAGTTCTTAGAAATGTCAGATCCTCTAGAAAATGCTAGTTATTATTCTATGAATCTCTTTCCATTTTCTTCACTAATATAATAATAACAGTAATAATAATAGTATTGTTAACAACACAAAATTTCTTTCATGGTAGATTGTGTAGAGACATTCAATGGGACAAAATACTTCCTCCAAATGAGATATTTGGTTATTAACACTCACTCACCTGTCAGACACAAGACCACCCTTTACGTACAGGAAATCAGAAACAGGAAAATATCACATATACTGTGTTTCCTTCAAAAGAGATTCCATAGATGCGCTGTGTATAATGACCAACACAGCTAAAACATTTTTTCATCTGGTTCATCTACTATTTTGAAAGTGACACTTCCAAAATTTTGGTTACTTGCCTTGCTGCGTACATCAATTGGGAGGTATTTCTGCCTGTCATGTAGATATGTTTTTATAAATGTAACATCATAGACCTACAATGTGCTGTGTATGAAGTGGTCCTAATCAGTGGAAAATTTCAGGTTTTAACAGTATAACAGAAATTCAAGAGAACTTAACTCCATCTCACTGACGACACTGTTCAAATGTGAATAGCCTCATATCACATGGAATGTCTACATAAAAACTAGTCTTTAAACAGTGGATACCCCAGGTAGGGATATCAACAGTGTAGGAAAAGACAGATTGCTAATTACCATAAAGATGACACATCAAGTTGCAGACAGGCACAATTAAAAGACACTTACTTATAGCTTTCAGCCACAGCCTTCATCAGTAAAATAAAGACACACACCATTCACACACACACAAGCAAGCACACCTCAGACACATGCAACCTCCAACTCGAGATGATGGAGTTGGCGATTGTGTGTGTGAGGTATGCTTGCTTGTGTTTGTGAATAGTGTGTGTCTCTCTTTTACTGATGAAGGCTGTGGTCAAAAGCTTTATGTAAGTGTCTTAATTGTGCCTATTGGTAACTTGATGTGTCTTCTTGACAGTAAGAAGCAATCTATCTTTCCCTACATTGTTGGAAAACTAGTCTTCTATGTCATGGTGACACAGGCCTCCATTGCTTACACAACAGCTTGCTATTTGGTGAGTCTGCCAGAAACAAGGTCAATCTACACCAGAACTCTTCCACTATTAGTGCACAGGAATACCCCATGGATCCCTCAAAATTCAGTTCTTACTGGGAAAAATTATGCAAGAAAGCACAGATTCTCTTTTACTCATAATTTTAGATTGTTTTTGTTGTGGTCTTCAGTCCAGAGACTGGTTTGATGCAGCTCTCCATGCTACTCTATCCTGTACCAGATTCTTCATCTCCCAGTACCTACTGCAACCTACATCCTTCTGAATCAGTTTAGTATATTCATCTCTTGGTCTCCCTCTACGATTTTTACCCTCTGCGCTGCCCTCCAATACTAAACTGGTGATCCCCTGATGCCTCAGAATATGTCCTACAAATCGATCCCTTCTTCTAGTCAAGTTGTGCCACAAATTTCTCTTCTCCCCAATTCTGTTCAGTGCCTCCTCATTTGTTATGTGATCTACCCATCTAATCTTCAGCATCCTTCTGTACCACCACATTTCGAAAGCTTCTATTCTCTTTTTGTCTAAGCTATTTATCATCCACATTTCACTTCCATACATGGCTACACTCCCTACAAATTTCTCTTCTTCAGAAACGCTTTCCTTGCCACTGCCAATCTGCATTTTATATCCTCTCTACTTTGACCAT
This sequence comes from Schistocerca americana, assembly GCF_021461395.2. Classification (NCBI taxonomy): domain Eukaryota; kingdom Metazoa; phylum Arthropoda; class Insecta; order Orthoptera; family Acrididae; genus Schistocerca; species Schistocerca americana. The sequence continues at coordinate 178,235,664 of NC_060120.1, forward strand.
CATTAGTTATTTTCCTAGCAAAACTCATTTACTACTTTAAGCGTCTCATTTCCTAATCTAATACACTCAACATCACCTGATTTAATTCGACTACATTCCATTACTGTCATGTTGCTTTTGTTGATGTTCATCTTATATCCTCCTTTCAAGACACTGTCTATTCCGTTCAGCTGCTCTTCCAGGTCCTTTGCTGTCTCTAACAGAACTACAATGTCATCAGTGAACCTCAAAGTTTTAATTTCTTCTCTATGGATTTTAATTCCTACTCCAAATTTTTCTTTTGTTTCCTTTACTGCTTGCTCAATATACAGATTGAATAACATTGGGGATAGGCTACAACCCCGTCTCACTGCCTTCCCAACCACTGCTTTCCTTTCATGCCCCTCGACTCTTATAACTGCCATCTGGTTTCTGTATAAATTGTAAATGGCTTTTTTCTCCCTGTATTTTACCCCTTCCACCTTCAGAATTTGAAAGAGAGTATTCCAGTTGACATTGTCAAACGCTTTCTCTAAGTCTACAAAAGCTAGAAACATAGGTTTGCCTTTCCTTAATCTATTTTCTAAGATAAGTTGTTCGGTCAGTATTGCCTCGTGTGTTCCAACATTTCTATGGTATCCAAAATGATCTTACCTGAGGTCAGCTTCTACCAGTTTTTCCATTCATCCGTAAAGAATTTGTGTTAGTATTTTGCAGCAGTGGTTCATTAAACTGATAGTTCAGTAATTTTCACATCTGTCAACACCTGCTTTCTTTGGGATTGGAATTATTATATTCTTCTTGAAGTCTGAGAGTATTTCGCCTGTCTCATACATCTTGCTCAGCAGATGGTAGAGTTTTGTCAGGGTTGGCTTTCCCAAGGCTATCAGTAGTTCTAATGGAATGTTGTCTGCTCCCAGGGCCTTGCTTTGACTCAGGTCTTTCAGTGCTCTGTCAAACTCTTCACGCAGTATCGTATCTCCTATTTCATCTTCATCTGCATCCTCTTCCATTTCCATGATACTATCCTCAAGAACATCGCTCTTCTATAGACCCTCTATATACTCCTTCCACCTTTCTGCTTTCCCTTCTTTGCTTAGAACTGGGTTTCCATTTGAGCTCTTGATATTCGTGCAAATGGTTCTCTTTTCTCCAAAGGTCTCTTTAATTTTCCTGTAGGCAGTATCTATCTTACCCCTAGTGAGATAGGCCTCTACATCATTACATTTGTCCTCTAGCCATCCCTGTTTAGCCATTTTGCACTTCCTGTCGATCTCATTTTAGAGACGTTCGTATTGCTTTTTGCCAGCTTCATTTACTGCATTTTTATATTTTCTCCTTTCATCAATCAAATTCAGTATGTCTTCTGTTACCGAAGGATTTCTACTAGCCCTCATCTTTTTACCTACTTGATCCTCTGCTGCCTTCACTATTTTGTCTCTCAAAACTACCCATTCTTCTTCTACTGTATTTCTTTCCCCCATTCCTGTCAATTGTTCCCTTATGCTCTCCCTGAAACTCTGTACAACCTTTGGTTTAGTCAGTTCATCCAGGCCCCATCTCCTTACATTCCCACCTTTTTGCAGTTTCTTCAGTTTTAATCTACAGTCCATAACCAATAGATTGTGGTCAGAGTCCACATCTGCCCCTGGAAATGTCTTACAATTTAAAACCTGGTTCCTAAATCTCTGTCTTACCATTATATAATCTATCTGAAACCTGTCAGTATCTCCAGACTTCTTCCATGTATACAAACCTCTTTTAAGATTCTTGAACCAAGTGTTAGCTATGATTAAGTTATGCTCTGTGCAAAATTCTACCAGGCAGCTTCCTCTTCCATTCATTATTCCCATTCCATATTCACCTACTACGTTTCCTTCTCTCCCTTTTCCTACTATCGAATTCCAGTCACCCATGACTATTAAATTTTCATCTCCCTTCACTATCTGAATAATTTCTTTTATCTCATCATACATTTCTTCAATCTCTTTGTCATCTGCAGAGCTAGTCGGCATATAAACTTGTACTACTGTAGTAGGTGTGGGCTTTGTATCTATCTTTGCCGCAATAATGCATTCACTATGCTGTTTGTAGTAACTTACCTGCATTCCTATGTTTTTATTCATTGTTAAACCTACTCCTGCATTACCCCTATTTGATTTTGTATTTATAGCCCTGTATTCACCTGACCAGAAGTCTTGTTCCTCCTGCCACCGAACTTCACTAATTCCCACTATATCTAACTTTAACCTATCGATTTCCCTTTTTAAATTTTCTAACCTACCTGCCTGGTTAAGGGATCTGACATTCCATGCTCCAACCTGTAGAACACCAGTTTTCTTTCTCCTGATAACGACGTCCTCCTGAGTAGTCACCGCCCGGAGATCCGAATGGGGGACTATTTTACCTCTGGAATATTTTACCCAAGAGGACACCATCATCTTTTAACCATACAGTAAAGCTGCATGCCCTTGGGAAAAATTACGGCTGTAGTTTCCCCTTGCTTTCAGCCGTTTGCAGTACCAGCACAGCAAGGCCGTTTTGGTTATTGTTACAAGGCCAGATCAGTCAATCATCCAGACTGTTGCCCTTGCAACTACTGAAAAGGCTGCTGCCCCTCTTCAGGAACCACATGTTTGTCTGGCCTCCGTTGTTGCACCTGTTGTAGGGCTATCTGTATCGTTGAGGCATGCAAGCCTCCCCACCAATGGCAAGGTCCATGGGTCATGGTTCATGAGAGGGGGGGGGGGGGGGGGGGCAGGCAATGTTAGATATTTCAAAAAAATTATGTGCAAATTCAGTAGCCATGAATTAATGCCAGCAAGAATTAACTGGATATGCAACAAGGCAGATTTCTTGGAGAAATGATTCATCTGCAAACTAAATTGACTTTTCAGGTAAATCAAAAGTTACACATGGCATCCACTACCCACTCATACAAGATAAATGACTTTGTGAAGACCTGGTTTTTAAATCAGATGCACAGAAAAAGCATCCAGCCATTCACAATACTTCTTATTTAGCAGATGCACATCAATTTTCAAATTCCGGTATCTACAACCTGTTGGAAATATCTAAAGAGGTTCAATTCTCAAAGACAAGTCAAATGTTTAATACATGGGTGTTTCATTGTAAAAGAGCCAAAAATGTCTGGGAAGGTGAGACAGAATCTCTATTGCCATCATATTTTATTTAACCCACCAAGCTGTTTGCTGGGGCAAACAAATATTGCTTTTTCTGTGACACTCTTTGTTTAAATACAAAGCTTATCATGGCATTGTTACAGCCTACTTTTTAGAAATGTGACAACAGCCTTTCCCTTGAGGTATTGTCAGATATGATCACAGAGAAGCTTTGATAGGATTCAGAACATTTGTTTTGCAGTTTATTTTGACAATGTGGAAGCATTTCAAGGAGCAGCATAGAGCTTAAAAATGTGGTTCTTTTATAGGAGAGATAAACATTAACCAACACTTCACCCACATAGGAGACTTGTGACAGTAGATCACACAAATTGTTTAGCTGGAACAAATGAACTGTTGCCTGCAAGAGGTAATGAGAAAAATAATTAGTAGATGAAGATACTCTGACAATGATATGGCTGAAAAAGAAGGGTCACATACAAACCTCAAATTTTATGTTGGTAACACATGTCACAAGCAGGCTTTGGCAGCTATGATGACAGAACAGCTAATCTGTATTGCCAATGATTTAATGATATTTTGTTTCAATCACAGAGGAACCTTTAATGTAACAACAGTTGCTACAGTGTGATCAAACTGAATTTTCAGAAAAACACTTTGTAGTGTGTACCTAAAAATGCAATAACACTATTCATACAATATTTCATATTATTTCACTGTGATTTGATAGTTCACACTCTTCTCATTATTCTGGTGTATTTAGTTTTGATTAAAACCTTGTTCATTAAGAGAAATTAGTAATCAGTGTCTTTACAACAGAATGCTACATGAAAATTAGTGTGACCTAATCAGTAGTTTTGGAAGGTTGGCACCTCTCCTCACTGGAAATCCCTGATTTCATGCTTTCCAATAAGCTGTTTTATTTTTCTGGAAACAAATTAACTTAAATTATATTCACAATTAAAGTTGGTCACACCCAAAATTACTTTTGATGTCTGAGACATTATGTTGGTTAGTTTCCAGGATCTGACATTATACTTTTTTACTCTAATTTTTCTAAACCTGATACTACTATTCATTACTCAATTAAGCCTCTAAGAATTTACATAAATTAACAAAATTTTGAATATGGCAACTTTACATGCAAATAGAGAACTCACTGTGGAGGCATACAGTGGGGTAATTAAATAGTGCTGTAAGCTTTTATACTTTTCTAACCAGCTATCTTTTAACTAAAGAAAACCATTGCTGCAACCTATAGATCATCTACACTAGTAAATTTTCACCATGCAGATACAGAAACTAATATGTATTATCCAAGATCACAAAAATATCAGTATGCCAATTTTCCCTCTCTGGGTTTGGCGGTCATTGTGATAACTTGTGCTTCTCTTTTTTGTGACCAGAAGATAATCTACCAATGTCACTAGGTCAATCTGGGCAGTAGCATAATGTAGACACAGTATTATTAATGAGCCCATGCCAGTAATCACACAACTAAGGTATACGTAACAAGTCTGCGCGCAGCAATCTCGGCACTACCATCTCTTCATCACTTACTCATTAACCACTATGTAATCATTTATCTTTGTGAAATTCTTATATAAAAGTCAGTGTATGAGACTCTTCCATTATGTTTGTATTTTCATGTTAACAACATGAGCATCTGTTTATTTCTATTGGTGATCATAAAGGTTATTGTGTTCAGTGGCTGTGGATTCAAAAACCAACCTCGTGGTACTCATCAACCAGAATTCATATGAGAAAGTGCGCTGTAAACATTTTGCCACTGTCAGAATGATTTGCAAGTTACTGAAAGTGTCTGCTCGTTATTAACATTCTATGTGAGATCTGAAACTTGTTTTATGTTGCTATAAGAGACAATACATGTGGAAACAAGTCAGTTAACCAAGTACTGTGTTGTCTACATTATAGTGTTGACTACATATCAGCAACACGACAGGCATCTGATGACAACCTACTAAGTGCAAACACAAACTCATAAGTAAGACCTGTTTCAGCAAGTAAACACAAAACAACAAAAATGAAACTATCAGCTTCCAAGCACCTACACTACATATCAGTCCAGCTACTCATCCAAGATCTCACTTTCACATTTACTGATTTCACCAACTCTCAGTCAAATTATCGCCTTCTAACCTAACCTAGACCTTGGACAATGTTGCTACTCAAACATAGGTTCTGCTTTTCTGATGAAATTGTTAATAACATTTCAACACACAGTGCAAGAGTAATGTAGGCTATATAGACCTATCAGTAAATAATAATAATCCCATAGGAAGCAAAATCAGAAAATGAATAAACAACAGTCCACATAATGCAAGTATTTCATACAATTTTGTCACCACAAGATTCATATATTTTTGATAAAATTATTAAGAACATTTCATTATTAAATATATCAATAATAATATCATTAATGTGGAGTGAATGCAGAATATGGTGGAAAGACTGTCCAAACAATATGATTATGTAATATGTGTATGGGTGTGAAGGCACCTAGTTAGCAGCTGTTCACTGGCTACCTCCAATTTCACCTGAAGATGCTTTATCTACATTTGATCTATACAGCAGGCCATGAGCTAACAGCACATGGACAGCCCATTGTGAAGTTGAGCATAATAAAGACCACCCTCAATTCATGATCAGTTGTGTAGGATGACTAAGAAGCACTGACACTATGCCATTTCTTGGTTGATTAAAATTTCTTATATTTTGCAGGACATTTGAAGAGAGGTGAGATCTGTGTATAGAAGCAGGAGTTTCAGACAAAAAAATTATACAGTGAAGCTGGTCATCAATATAGTAAGATACAGAAATACTGATTGTCTCCTACAGTTAGTCTATTATGTCTGCAAGCACAATGTGATCTTATGATTCAGCTCCCTACATTGACTGTTCTACAACATGTATGCCCTATTTGTTTTATTGGTAAAAGTGAAAACTCCAGTTTTGAAGATTCAATATTTTGGTTATACTAGGCAACAATTCTCCACATATATAGAACCTGGAGCTTGTGTTGATAATTAGCAAATATTATAAGCTTCATTTAAAATTCTATATTCCCTAATATTGTTACATTGCATTCTGGATTTTCCATTGTTTCGTTTGAAATTCTCATTCTTGTGTTTTATGCCATGAATTCTTAAAGCTGGAAGCTCTGCTGAATAAAATTGCAAAAGCAACAGAACATCTTTATACCCACCTGTGTAACAAATGTTCACCTTCATTCCATTTTTCTATCCAGTTCATCCTTCTCTTATGGTCTCATGTTCCTGTAATGGTAAACTTTCAAATAATATGTGTACTCAAACAAAGAGCACTGTAGCTACCACTGAGTAGGATAACACTGTAAGCAAGAAGCAGATATGCCATAAAGGTTTGTCAGGGCAAAGAAACTAGCATCAACGAAATGTTTAATTTTCACTTTTAAATCTAAATAACAAAAATGTTAAACAATGGAAAATCCAAGATGGAATGTAATGAGTCTGGCTTCAGCTGCCAGAGACTGTAGTCATGTGTGTATGAGTTGTGTGTGTGTGAGTGTGTGTGTGTGTGTGTGTGTGTGTGTGTGTGTGTGTGTGTGTGTGTGTGTGTGTGTGTGTTGTCTATTTTTGACAAAGTCCTTGGCTGAAAGCTAGTTTTCTGACAGTCTTTTTGTTGTGCCTTTCTGCGAGTCAGCATCTCCGCTATGTAGCGAATAACAAAAATGTTAATCGTAATCTGGGGGGGTCTGCAGCATTACGCAGATGAGTCTGAACGTCTTGGACCTCAAGCAAGATGAAGCGCAGAAAACAAGGTTACATAGCTACTTTTAAGTAAATTCTCTTCTAAAAACAGGGAAATAAAAATATCTTACATACACCCTCAAGAGCCACAAGATTCTCATGATGACCCTACAGGAAACCAGGTTCATGGATGAAAACAATTTTGAATCTGGTGGCCTCAGAGGAGCCAACTGAGATTCTGATCATGACCTTTCTAAAATAAAACTCAAGCTCATCCCCAACAGGAAAAAATGGGACCAACAAACCTAAAAGAAAAAAATACAATCCACAAAAGATAATATACACCAAGGAGTTTCCCCTCAAAACTGAACACATGCGGAACAAAAACAGGGATCAATAAAGTAAGCCTAATAAGTAAAACCAAACAATTAGCTCCCATATCAAAAGCCAACAAAACATCCCTGGTGTACAGAAAAATGTGACAGACTCCTTGAACCAAGAAGAAAGGCAATCACAGAAAAATGAACACAACAGACAAAACTTCTTAAACATAAGAATATTAGTGTGGAAAAATATCAAAAGAATAAAGAAAGCCCAAGAAGACCAACTCCTCTTTCAGATCAATGAAGACTTCATCAAAAAAACAACACAAGGAACTTTTATATCACTTGTGGCATCTCTGGCGCAGAGCGCCCTATCTTTAGGAACCTTTTTGATTGTACTAGGAAGTCTGGCATGAGCTTTCTGCTTGTGATAGGTGTAACAGCCATAATTGTTATATGTATAAGTGTTCAATAAGTGTATATTTCATATCGAAGTGAGTTATCACTCGACTAATCTCCCATGATAACCACAGTGGTGACCCCTACACCATCAGCGTCTCATCCAGCATTATTTGTGCTTGTTTTCATCATTCGCACACATCGAATGTCAGACTGCATTGTTTATGCCACAATGGGTCTACCTGTGACTTTCAGAGCATGTGTAGGCCCCATAAACTCTGCCGATTTTGACCATGAGAGGACAAGCGTACCTCATTCGAACTTGGTTAAAAGTGTACAGTTATTTACACACTGACATGCCAGGAGCCACCTAACTTTACCTGGTTAAACATGACTGCCGCCTAGCATGGCAGCACAACAACAGCCACAACATAGATAGTGCACACTGCCTAATAACCACAACATGGAGGCCATTCAAGCTAAAGACATTGCGGTCTATCCTTCATGTACATCGTTACCTTCAGGACGGCTTGGCGTGCCAGCAAATTTCTGGGACTGTGAATGATACTTACAATGCATAGGGTAGCAAATTCTCATTTACATAGGGTCACAGCACCCCCCCCCCCACCACCACCACCACAACCCCACCACACACGCATTTCATGCCGTTTAGGTGACGTCAGTTGCCTCAACCACACCGGTTTTCACGACAGTCACACCGTGGTTACACCATGACCACCTTCTGCTCACTTTCGTAATGGCACTGGCTGTTCCTCCCATGCCGGTTCCCAAGTCCGACGCCCGTGGCTCCACCGTGACTGCCTCCCACCTGCTGTTGCAGTGGCACTGGCCGTTACACCCAAGCCGCGTTCTTCATCAGGTTTGCCGACTGGACACACCTTGCCGGCTTATATGCCCGCTGCCACCTCCTCTCCCTCTGTATCGTGTGCTGCATGCACCCACCACCCCACTCAGACCTAGGGGCTAGATATTGTTCACCGCTAATGCTCTTTCTTTGTTGGAGGTGTCCTGCTCCGCCCACACCGATCTACAGCTGCCAGCGGAGACTCAACATGTGTTACCAGGCAGGTACCCTAAGCTACCTGCATTGCAAAAAGACAACCTAAAAACTTTGTTCGCCTTAGTGGACGATCTCCTGGACATTCACAGCATTTCCAACGACAGCACCCATTTTGTTTGCCTGGTGAGCCATCTCCACCCACATACAGTCCTCATCAGCGAATTGCTCCTCCCACCGCCTACCTCCCACAAATATTTGATGGCCAAATTGCTGCTCATCGAGCACCTTTCCCACCTTCCAGTGGAGGCTATCCATCACATTATTCACGAGGAGCATCTCGATGACCGCACCCCCTCACAACTTTGGCGTCGTCTACATGGGTAACCGAGCATTGCCCGACGCCACTCTCTGGAAATTGTGGATGGTCGAAATGCCTTCGAATCTGCAGCTTCATCTCCTGTCTCACATCACTAACCCACTTGAGGTTCGATTACGTGTGGCGGATCAGGCTTACGCCATCATTCGTCACCGACATCACCTGTCACGAACATCATCTCCAACAACATCCTACTCAGTTGGCACACCTGCACCTCCGGTTGTGTGCCCAGCCAACAGAGACCGGCACGCTCGCCTCGGTGCCTCAGCTGCCCATCAGGAGCTGTCACCTAGCGGCCAACTGGATGTACTGCCAGCAGGCTCCCGACCTCACCCGAGCAGCAGCCTGATCAGCTACCAGCCCCACCGCAGTCAGCCATTACCCCCGCCCACGCCGCGCCAGCCCGCCACCCGGCCTACCCATTGTGCTGGTTCCACACTACTTACGAGGATGCCAGCCACAACTGCTGAATGCCCTGCACCTACCCAAATGAGACTGGCACATTTAGGCGCCACATCCCGCCACATACCTTCACAGCGCCTATCTTCCAATGCTGTACCACCCACTTAAGCGACGCAATGCTTCTATGTCACAGATATCTCGACTGGTATCCGCTTTCATATTGACACTGGTGCCGACATTAGTGTCATCACAGCCAAGTGTGCTGTCGATGTGCTATTCGCCTATCACCTTAATTGCTGCCAACCATTCTCCCATTGCGGTATACGGCTCCATCGAGATGTCACTTCACCTCTCACTGGTTCAAACCTTCCCTTGGACCTTCCACACTGCTGACGTGGATGAACCTGGGTTCGAGTTGGATTTTCTACACCATTACAAATTTTCACCAGACCTGCAAGCCACTGTGCTCTGCCAAGCGTCCAGCCCTACAGTTCCGTTCACACCGAAGTTCAGCATCACTTTGCTCTCTGCCTCCTTGTCTGTGCTTTCCACATGTGCTTTCCTGGTCGAGTGCATAGCCTCATGGCTCTCTGATTTGTTGTACGTGCACTCCCAGATCGCCGAACTCCGCACCCAGAATGATGACTTATGTGCCCACATCGCCTCTGCCCAGGGTGCGATTTGTGCTTTTATCAGTTGGGGGGGGGGGGATGTCTTAGGGGGTTAGTATAATTACAAATGTTACTAGCTTGGACCGCGGCGTTACCCATGGTTAAACAGTTATTTATAAATAGATGTTAATGCCGAAACTCACTATGCACGCGTATGCACTATCAGAAAAGCCATCCCTTGTTATATCTTTAAAAGTTCATTATAGGTAAAGCTTATTTACAAAATCATCTACATACAGGTATACGACGGGAATTAAAAAAGTAAAGGCACATTTGTGAAAAACTGTACTTATTCTGATGATAGAAAACTGAAACATGTGTTATTTTTCTACGTAACCTCCCTGGACTTAATGTAGTTTCCCCGACGTTTTACGAGTTTTTTTTATTATTATTTCATCAGAAAATACGTTTTTCGGTTGCATCTGTAACCAATTTTGCACCGCAGCAATGACGTCTTCATCACTTTCAAATCTTCCGTTAAGGGTCCAAACATGTGAAAATCACTTGGAGCCAGGTCTGTACTGTATGGTGGATGTTCCAGCACCTCGAATCTCAACTTCTTTTAGCGTCGGCTGTCCGTTTGGCAGAATGTGGGCGAGCGTTATCTTGCTGCAGGATGACACCTCTTCACAGTTTTCCACGATGTTTGGATCTGATTGCAGGTTTTAGTTTCGTACACAACACATCACATCCACCATACAATACAGACTTGGCTCTAAAGCCTCGTTTACGCTGGGGCGACGTCTTGCAAGATTGTGGCATGCTACGGAAATGTGGCGTGCGTCGCCTTGTAGCATGCTACAACAGGCAACATCTTACGGCGTATGTTGTATGCGGCAGGTTAATTTATACCAAAGCAACAGAATTTGTGCCACACGTGTGTCGGTCTTGCAGTATAAATGATGATAAAGTATTGCAGCGGCGGCCTACTTGGTACTTGCACATGCAGCTAACAACGGAAATGAAAACCAAAGGAAAAGAAAACGACGGTAGAAGAGAACAGTATTTAAAGAAGGTCCACGACAGTATTTAAAGAAGGTCCACGAAATAGTATCCTAGGAACTAGAAGCACATGATGGTGCGTTATTTAGTAATATGTGCTTCCGTCCCAGGCGTGTTAGTCCGCGCCATACCGTTGCCAAAAGGTGGCCTCACGGTAAATGTTCGCACAGGCACCGGGCCAGTCACAACCCTGTGTCAGGCCCCAGGGTGGGAATTTCAGCCCCCAGCTCACCCAACTCTGCGGCACTACTGCTGCGGTATGACTGCCACATTACTTCCCTCGCAAGTAAACAGATGACGCACCTTAGACGAAAGCAACAGTGACAACATGAGAATGGTGCTTTAGTTCTAAATGTTTTGAAATGCTTAACTGCTACTAACACTTTTTCAAAATTAATAAGCAAACATATTAATAGTAAGACTGTATTAAAAACCTTCAGTGTTCGGCTCCACAAATTTAAATTATGTGAGTTTTACTCCAGTGCATGGGAAATAAACATCCCATGTTGGGATGCATAAACTAAAGCCAGAGGAGGGGATGGTCTGATGCAGAGGGGGGGGGGGGGGGGGGGGCAATCCCCCCCATCCCCCCCTGTAAATCGCACACTTCCTCTGCCTCTGCCAAATTGTCACATGCATGGTGTACCATACATTGCCTATCTGCAGCTCTACAGCGAGGTGACCCAGCACACACCTCTACAGAGTCTTCTCGCCTACCTGCTCCAGTGTCGAGCATTCCAGCAACTGCTGTTTTTTTCGCATCGCCGATGACGAATCTCCAAGACACACCTGCATGTGCCTTCAAGATTATTCGTGCCGCTTCACTCCTGCATCATGCCTTCTGTCGCCAACTGCAGCAGACACCTCGCCTACGTCGCCCCGGTTCATCAAGGTCAGTGAACTGATGTTGCCTGTGAATACCTTCTTTACCCCTCATGCCGACTCCCCTACGCTATTAATAGCCATCAGCAATGGCACTTGCCATAAGATTCACACCACCGACAGCCAACCTGTTGGTTATAAGGCCAGGCGCCTTAACACTATCAAATTTCTGTGTGCCATGGAGATCGTTCAGGATCCGTTGGCTTCAGGCATCCTCTGCCCCTCCACCCCTGGTCTTGCCCTGTCCACTTTGTTCCCAAAAAGGACGGCACCTTATGCATGTAACACCCTCACCATTATTGATAATTACCCCATAACACATATCCAAGATTTCACGCAGTTGCTTCATGGATCTACCTTTTTCTCCATATTAGATTGTTCCAAAGTGTATCACCAGAGTCCTATGCATCCGTCAGATATTCCGAAGACAGCCATTATCACACCCTTCGGTCTAATTGAATACTATTACATGCCTTATGGACTGAAAACTGCAGCGCAAACATGGAAGTGGTTCATTGATTCCATTTTGCTTCCTTTGTTTATGCTTACTTAGACTCATATCCTTATCTTTTCTTCCTCCACTGAGGAGCATCAAGTTCACCTCGCTTCAGTCCGTTTGGCCGTCGCTGCCATCGGCATGGTGATCAACAATGATAAATCTCAACTATGTTCCACATCCATTACCTTCCTCAGTCATTCCGTCTCTGCCGATGACCTCCGGCCGATGAATTCTCGTGTCGAAATCGTACTTCAACTTCCTCTCGCCGAGGATTACGCTCAGCTCCATCATTTTCTGGGTATGGCAAACTTTTACCGCCGCCATATTCCTCAAGCTGCCTCCATCCAAATGGCCCTCACCAACGCTCTCTCTGGCAAGAACACCACTGGAAAACGGAAGTTGGAGTGGATCCAACCAATGCTCGACACATTTGGTAGCCTTAAAACTGCCCTAGCCAAAGCCGTTACATTCGCCCACCCAGACCCTGAGGCCCATGTCTCAATCACGACCGATTCCAGCGATTCACCTGTGGGCGCCATTTTACAGCAGCACACCGCCGACTCTACCAAGCCCCTCCACTTCTTTTCCAAGAAACTGACTAAGAGCCACTACAAGTGGTCGGCATTTGACCGTGAGCTGCTCACAGTGTACGAGGCAATTAAACATTTTCATAGTGACCTCGAGGGGTGACCCTTCACGATCTATACTGCTCGCAAACCAATTGTGCACGCTATTCATAATATGGCTAAAGACCTTCTGCCCAGGTGTTTCCACCATATGGACTACATCTGTCAGCATTCTTCCGATGCATGCTATATCCACGGCATGGAGAACTTTGTGGCAGACTACATTTCCCAGATCTATGTGCTAACCGCACCGCTGAATCTGGAGGAGCTCGCCCAACTACAAGCCGATGATGATGATATACAGCAACTAAGATCAGGCAACAGTTAATCACTCTCTGTCCAGCCCCATATACAACCTGGTTCAGCAATTCCTGTCCTTCGTGACACCTCTATGAGCACACTTCACCCCCATGGGCCCAGCCGCTCTCTGCCATAGAGTCTTTACAGCCTTGCATGGCTTAGCTCACCCTGGGACATGAGCCACAACACGGTTGGTTACGGAGAGCTTTTTCTCACTTGGTGTCCAGCATGATTGTTGCACTTGGAGCCATCCACATGTTCTGTGCCTTCTCAGCAAGGTCGGCAGGCACGCCCAACATCCTTTGGTCAAGTCTGACATCTATAAGGGGCATTTCTGGCACGTCCATATTGACATCTTTGGTCCCCTTCCTCCATCCGAGGGCTACAGATCTATCTTGTTGGTCATCGATCGTGTGACCTGCTTGGTTGAGGCGGTCCCCCTTACTGACATCACGGCTCAGGCCATCGCCCGTTCATTCATCTTGGTGTGGGTTGCTCACTTCGGCTGTCCCCTATCTCTCATCACTGACCAGGGATGCCAATTTGAGACCAAACTCCTCGCATGACTCTGCAAACTCTGCGGCATCACCAAGTTTCATGCCACGGCTTACCACCCACAGGCGAACGGCCTCATTGAGCTGTGACACCACACACTCAAAGCCACCCTGATGTGCCAAGGAGGCCTATAGTTGAAGGCTCTCCCATGAGTCCTGGTAGGTATTCGTTCAGCTTATAAGGAAGATATTAATGCCTCACTCACCGAGGTTCTGTATGGCGAGCCACTCCTTCTTCCCACCGAGTTCGTCGAGGTTTCGCCTCCTGCCGCATCCAAGGATCTCCCTGCCCTGGTCGAGCATGTCCGCATGCACGTAATTTACCTCTGTACCCCCACACCACGCCTCTGTGTTTGTCCATAAGGACCTAGCTACGTGAGACTTTGTTATGTTGTGGGTCAACACTGTGTGGGCAGCACTTCAGCTGCCCTATTCGGGCCCTCACCATGTGCTACACTGCGGTACCAACACATTTGTCATCCACCTCCACGGACAGCCCCAGACAGTCTCAATTAATAGACTTAAACCGATGTGATCCCTCAATGACAACCATCCTCCTGATGCAGCCGCCCTGTCTTCGGCCGACTCATCTCTGCCCGCCATCACCTCTCACATGCAGCTGTTGAACTTTCGGGCTGTAGCACTGCCAACACTGCCGCCCCCACTTCCCACGCTGGCCGCCACCTACACCCGCCATTTGGCACTGACATTACGACTTCATTCTGTGAGCCTTCCCTCCGCCGCGCTCCACACTATTGGGTGATTGGGGGGGGGGGGGGGGGGGGGCTCTGTGGCGTCTCTGGCACAGAGTGCCCTAACTTTAGGAACCTTGTCCTTTGTACTAGGAAATCTGGTGTGAACTTTCTGCATGTGATAGCTGTAACAGCCATAGTTGTCATATGCACAAGCGTTCAATAAATGTATATTTCATATCAAAGTGAGTTATCTCTTGACTAATCTCCTGTGACAGCCACACACTTTTAAACAAATAACAACCAAATACAGCCCACTGATCCTATAGCTCCAAAAAAGAAACAGGAATACTGTCCACTAAAACAGGGATAATTGCAAAATATGGCAGAATATTTCAGAAAGCTTCACAACTGTGAAGAACACATATAAAAAAGGACTTTAAGACTTCACCAATAACCAGCCTTAACTCTCAACCACCCTTCACCGAGGAACTAAAGACAGTCATTTGAAAACTCAAAAACTATAAGCCTTGAGAGGAAACAAAATCACAATTGAACTTAGGTGGAAAAATGTGAACAAAAATGCCATAGAGTCTCTCCAAAACATCATTGAAGAAATCTGATTAAATGAAAAAACTCCCAGATGAATGGAAGATGACTCTCATATTCTCTAAGTGCAACTAAGTAGCATAGAACCCCAATTAGACCATCAACTTGGAAAATGCCAAGTGGGTTTCAGGAAAGAAAGATTATTGCCCAGACCAAATCCTAAACCTCAAAAACCTCATAGGCTATCAAACATCAAGAACAAAATTACATGTCATCACATTCATTGACATTTGGAAAACATACAGTTCAACAGACTGGGAATCTCTCATCTGTAGAGAAAAAGAATTAAACCTAGACAACAAAAACACAATCTTAATCAGAGAAATCCTTACAAACACATACACCAAAGCTAAATCAGTGGGAGAATTCTTTGACCCCTTTGAGATAAAAACTGGTGTAAGGCAAGAAGCTGTTTAACTGCACCCTAGAAAAAGTAGTCAGAGGGTAGAACACAGAGATCCATAACTGAATATGACTGGGGACAAAAAACAAACGCATGAAAGTCAACTGTCTAGCCTTTGCAAATGATATATCCCTACTAGCCAAGAAGGAGCCAAAGAGTGGACCCATGAACTACAGAAACAAGCTGAAAAAATAGGTCTGAAAATCTTCTTTGAAAAGACCAAGATAATGACAAACATAAAAAACACCAAAACATATTAAAATGGGAGAACAAAAAATAGAGATCATCAAAGAATACAAATACCTTTGAGAATGGATTAGCTGGAATGCCTTCAAGAAAAAACCAATCGAATCTAGAAGAAGTAAAGTTAGACTGTCCTTCCAGCTCACCAAAACACATAACAAAAAGTCCCTCTGATGGGCTGCAGCTACGGATGCAGGTTTGAATCCTGCCTTGGGCATGAATGTGTGTGATATCCTTAGGTTAGTTAGGTTTAAGTAGTTCTAAGTTCTAGGGGACTGATGACCTCAGCTGTTAAGTCCCATAGTGCTCGGAGACATTTGAACCATTTGGGATGCAAAAATAAGACTCTACAATGTAATAATGAAACTGGAAGCATTCATAAAACATTTTCCATCCCCAACTGTGGCCCAGTTGGAAGGCTGTAGATCAAAGAAAGGAAGATACTAAGAAAAATTCTTGGTTCCAGATTTCACAACGACAAACTGCTTCACATAGAAAATGAAACCCTTTACCAAACTACTGAAAAACTCTCAGACACAATGAGGAAAAGAAGAATTGATTTTTATGGTTACATCCTCAGAATAAACCCAAATAGATCAACAACAAAATTTTGATTACTTCTGCAACAAAAAAAACCGACCAAGTATAAGGAAACAGAGAAAATACACTCATAGATAAAGCTGCAAAAACAGCAATGACAAGAAACAGTGATTCCATATCAAAATGAAAAAAAAATGAACAAACCAAATCTCTGAAGAAGAAAGGAAAGCAAGATCTGAAAGAATAAAGTAGTACTGGACTAATAGAAAGGCACAGAGCTCTAAGAATTGATTTTATTAACATCCCTAAAAGAAGAAGAAAAATTTTAATGGCAAATGGAACTCACATTTTTCTCACATGACAACGTGAGGGCCATGGATCAAGACAGTTGTGAATTGTGATTTACTGGCTTCATAATGTACATATGCTAATGGAGTACAGGATACACACCAAAATATGCTTAATACAATTTCACTTATATAAAACAATAGTTAATATGATGGAGTTGTATTTAAACATTAAGTAACTTTTTTGCGAAAAGATACCTTTACATATTCACATGACAGGGCAAGTGATAAGCTACATCCTGCTCAAGTTGCTATGGCATGCAATTTTTCTGGTGTTCATTTCAGTGGCATTTGCCAATATTTTCATTGCAAATGAGAAACTATATAGTTTGTTTACTAGATATTCCCCATGCTTGTTCTAATTTAAATTCTTATCTGGGCTTAATCCTAAAAAAATCCACTTCTAGATTTTGATTTTTATAGTTTATTTTAATTTCATAGGATGTTGACTGTTTTGTTCGGAACGAGATCACATGGGCTTTTGAGATGTTAAGAGTTTATCCATTGAAATGAAACCATGTTTCTAAATGACCTATTAAACTGATGATCCAGACAGAGATTGTAGTGTCCCCAGAATTTTACGAAAGTCTGGAGACACTAGTGTTCCAGCCGTTCCGAACACACGTTATTTTAAAACAGGACGTAAGGATGAGCATGGGATACTGCACCCATTTATTGTTTGTGCAGGCGAAACTGGAAGGGAGATAATTCGTCGGCGCTGGCAAGTGTTCAGCGCCACCTGCCAAGAACAAACAAACATATACGGCCCGGAAGCTCCGTGGCCGGCTGCAAAGAGTAATGTAGCTTTGTATTGTTGAAAAACAAATGGAGAGACTCGAAATAGTGACTGTTTATTAGACGTTGAACTGCTGTTGAGAGTACGTGTACTGGACGTGCATAGTCAGCCACGATAAAAGCTTATGTATCAATTGTGTTCAAAAATGTGTAATTAATACACCATGTCATCAGGAACACAGATATGGTAGTGTAACGTCTGAACTTTATTTTTGTTTAAAATATAACTTTTAAGGTATGTATTCCGGTAAAATAGTGGCACACGTGCCTTTTCTACGCTTACCATTGCTGTAGTTGACCTGTCCTGAGCTTTAATTCATTACTAGTTGCCTCCCAGAAGTGTTGTTGTTATTATTTTTATGTTTAAAGTGACCTGTGAACATCGATGAAATTTCGTGTGCTCTTTTTCTGGGAAAGTATTTAGTGTGATTCGCTATTTATAGATTACTTTGCGGATTTGTAACATTGTTTACTTTCGTCTCCACGTACTCATTGATGAATTCTTGATGTTACTTCATTATGTGGCTTTCAAATACGTTTCATTGCACATTAATAGTCAGATACGCTGTTTATAGTCGTTCCTTTCACTGTTTTGTTTTCAGTTAACGGTCGCGAAATTTGAGTTTGTTCAATTTTCTTTTCACTTTGTGTGTGAGTGTGTGTGTGTGTGTGTGTGTGTGTGTGTGTGCGTGTGTGCGTGTATGTGGGCGAGTTTATTGTGCGTTGTTTGCTAGTTCTCTTAGATTGCTGAATAATGATCTATTGCAGACTACCGTTTCATCACTGATGACATGTTTGCCCAGTATGATAGCTTTTTGGATGTGACAGTTTTTTTCCCTCTTGTTAATAAATGATGCAGATGGTTACCGTGACGTAAGATCTGGAGGTCTGTTCCTACTCCACTAGGCTGGGGTTGTTGTATTACGTTGTAATGCTTGCACTGTGATTGAAAAAATTTCTTGGAGAAAACCATCTATAGAGGACAACTTCAGGGGTTTGTTTGCTACTATGGAAGTTTAATTCACACCCTGGCCGCTTACTAACATTAATAAGTGTACATGTTCATTTCCGAGCATTAGTTTCCTATCTCAAAATAACCCAGTTTCAGAACCTGAAGTGTCTGTCTAATTTTACTCTAAAGTTTATGGGCACCACATAGTCGTCGATGTTTATCTTTGTTTGCGTAGTCCAAGGTTATAGGTCCCTGGGTACAATTTAGGAAACACAGGCCCCGGTTGATTGGAGGCAACTAGTTGATTACGAGAAACATTTTTTTAAATATTGGGTACTTTTTCTATAAACATGAACTATTCGTCATTACTGCTTACATTACGGCTGGATCAACCCAGCTGATATGTTGCGAAACTGAATCCGCTAAACATCTTCCCTAGCACACTGCAAAACTGAGACACGTTTTTTCGTAAAAGGTCTCAGAGCCAGCTAACGGTCTGAAGAGGTTCTGCTTAAAATTTGCACCAGTTACATAACAACTTTCTTGCTAAATTAAATATTATGAAATGCAGTAAAGGCGTTCACGGCAGGGATTTTCTTCTGTTAAGACAGTTAATCGAGAACGATGTCTCCTGTCAAAGGTAATTATGCATCCGGCAACCCGTGACGTATGGTGGTGGCCTCTATACAGCTCATAACACGCCTATAATTTGGGATTGTTCGAGCTTTCGGCGAAATTGCTAGTTTTATATCTCTGAGATTTCTCGAGCAAAGGGGGACAAAACATTGTTAAACAGCTTGGTGCATCCATGACGGTCTCTCAGCCTGGTACTTTTAACAGAACTTAATATTACATAATTTTCTTCTTGGCTGCAAAATACATTTAGAGATATACAAATAAATTTAAAATTTTATACGCTATCTCCAGCAGAATGGCAGTTTTGGTATGGAACACTAACTGTATTTATCTGATTAACTGAGTTTACTAAAAAGTAGACAACATGGATACATTTTAAAAAATAACGACTTTTCCGCATGTATTTGAAAGTGTCAAACCGTGTGTTAATGTATACCGTTCTGTCATTATGGAAATAAAATTGTCCTACGAGTAATGTTGGTGAAGTAATGTAGTTTATTTATTTAGTTATTTATTTACACGTCAAGTTCCGTAGGACCAAATTGAGGAGCAAATCTCCAAGGTCATGGAGCATGTTAGTACATGAAATTACAACATAAAAGTAATAACAGATAAAAATAAATGTTCGTGAACCTGAGAAAAGCCAGTCCATAAGTTTAAGTAAAAGCTATCAGCAATACAAGAAGAATCAGCTTAATTTTTCAAGGAACTCCTCGACAGAACAGAAGGAGTGACCCATGAGGAAACTCTTCCGTTTTGATTTGAAAGCGCCTGGATTACTGCTACGATTTTTGGATTCGAGTGGCAGCTTACTGAAAATGGATGCAGCAGTTTACTGCACACCTTTTTGCACAAGAGTTAAGGAAGTCCGATCCAAATGCAGGTTTCATTGCTGCCGAGTATTAACCGAGTGAAAGCTGCTTCTTCCTGGGAATAAACTAATATTGGTAACAAGAAACGACAATAAGGAATATACATATTGAGAGGCTAATGTCAAAATACCCAGACTCGTGAACAGAGGTCTACAAGAGCTTCGTGAAATCACACCACTTATTGCCCGAACCGCCCGTTTCTGAGCCTAAAATATCCTTGTAGAATGGGAAGAGTTACCCCAAAATATAATACCATACGACATAAGTGAATGAAAATAAGCAAAGTAGACAAATTTTCGTGTCGAAGTATCACTCACTTTTGATACCGTTCGAATAGTAAAAATGGCAGTATTAAGTCTTTGAACAAGATCCTGAACGTGGGCTTTCCACGACAGCTTACTAATCTATCTGAACACAAAGAAATTTGAACTGTTCAGTTGTTGCTGTTGTTGTGGTCTTCAGTCCTGAGACTGGTTTGATGCAGCTCTCCATGCTACTCTATCCTGTGCAAGCTTCTTCATCTCCCAGTACCTACTGCAACCTACATACTTCTGAATCTGCTTAGTGTATTCATGTCTTGGTCTCCCTCCACAATTTTTGCCCTCCACGCTGCCCTCCAATACTAAATTGGTGATCCCCTGATGCCTCAGAACATGTCCTACCAACCGATCCCTTCTTCTAGTCAAGTTGTTCCACAAACTTCTCTTCTCCCCAATCCTATTCAATACCTCCTCATTAGTTATATGATCTACCCATCTAATCTTCAGCATTCTTCTGTAGCACCACATTTCGAAAGCTTCTGTTTTCTTCTTGTCCAAACTAGTTATCGTCGATATTTCACTTCCATACATGGCTAAACTCCATACAAATACTTTCAGAAACGACTTCCTGACACTTAAATCTATACTCGATGTTAACAAATTTCTCTTCTTCAGAAACGCTTTCCTTGCCTTCACCAGTCTATATTTTATATCCTCTCTACTTCGAACATCATCAGTTATTTTGCTCCCCAAATAGCAAAACTCCTTTACTACTTTAAGTGTCTCATTTCCTAATCTAATTCCCTCAGCATCACCCGACTTAATTCGACTACATTCCATTATCCTCGTTTTGCTTTTGTTGATGTTCATCTTATATCCTCCTTTCAAGACACACTGTTCAGTTATTGTAATTAATTCACCGTCCAGTTATCAGTCAGCATGCTCCCCAAATATCTATACTCTGCAACCTATTCAATTTGACTGTCTGTTATTTTCACTTTCATCTGCTCATTGTCATGTATTCTTACCACCACATTACATTAGCATTGTTTTACTTTGGCTGATATTCATCTTAATACTTTTCGTGAAGGTATCCGGTATGTTTAACTGATCTTCCAAGTCCTATACCGTCTCTGACAGAAATATAATGTCATCCGTTAATCTCAAAGTCTTTATTTCTTTTCCCTGAACTTTAATCCCGTTTCCAAATTTCACTATGGTTTTTTTGTGTGTTTTTTTTTGTTTTTTTTTTTTTTTACTGCTTGAGTTCCAGTCGAAGGAAGCTTACGTCCGTTACCTCTGCAAACTATTTTTCAAATTATTACCTTTATCTTAATTTACGTTATGCATTAGTGACATTCGCGTGCTCGAATTACAATCGTCTGCAGCCACGTGAGCAGTAGCGCGAGAAAAGATAGCGAACTGCTGCCCACGCAAGCTGTGTTTGCGACACTCGCGCCCGCCGGGAATTCATTTCGCTAGGATGTCACGGCCGTGTGTCCACAGCGTGACCTCTTCACCTGCCCCCGCTATCGCCGGTACGAAGTGCAGCACTTTCGCTGAGGTCAACCCGGCCGTCACCCACGCAGGCAAGCCGCGCCAGCCCACTGCCAGGTGGGTTGCCTAGCGGCTGGCGCGCAGTTGACCTCTGCTGGCCGGGCATCTGGCGAACGCGTGGGCAGCCGTCCAGTCGGTTTCTCTCTCTGGCACTGCAGGGTCACAGGACAAGGAGATAGTGTGTGTGAAATTACTGCGAGTCGCCATTATCTCCTGCCCTTCTATATTAAGAGCTACTCGTAACTATTTCTTGTAGCCAGTTGCTTTTTTTTTAAATTTACTCTTTATTTGTCTAATCTCATACTTTATTCGATTGCATTTTTGACTAACTGTTTAACCATGATCATATTATAGTTATAAATAAACTCTTTTACGTGAAACATAAAAAAGCTACTGTAGCATTCACATAATGAAGTCTCTTATATAAATTCAATACATATACATGGAAATAACTTTTTCTTAAACGGATTAGAAACAACCTTGACAGTAATAAAATATTTGTTTCCAGTGGTTACCTGTTTCAGTCAGAATGTGACCATCTTCAGGGCATTTACACTGAATTATGAATACAATATGGATTTAGAGGGAATAACATACATAACTGGCCATTAAAATTGCTACACCGAGAAGAAATGCAGATAATAAACGGGTATTCATTGGACAAATATATTATACTAGAACTGGCATGTGATTTCATTTTCACTCAATTTGGGTGCGTAGATCCTGAGAAATAAGTACCCAGAACAACCACCTCAGGCCGTACTAACGGCCTTGATACGCCTGGGCATTGAGTCAAACAGAGCTTGGATGGCGTGTACAGGTACTATCCATGTAGCTTCAACACGATACCACAGTTCATCAAGAGTAGTGACTGGCCTATTGTGACGAGCCAGTTGCTCGGCCACCATTGACCAGACGTTTTCAGTTGGTGAGAGATCTGGAGAATGTACTGGCCAGTGGAGCAGTCGAGCATTTTCTGTATCCAGAAAGGCCCGTACAGGACCCGCAACATGCGGACGTGCATTATCCTGCTGAAATGCAGGGTTTCGCAGGGATCGAATGAAGGGTAGAGCCACGGGTCGTGACACATCTGAAATGTGACGTCCACTGTTCAAAGTGCCGTCAGTGCGAACAAGACGAGTAACCAATGGCACCCCATGCCATCACGCCGAGTCATAGCCAGTATGGCGATGACGAATACACGCTTCCAATGTGCGTTCACCGCGATGTCGCCAAACAATGATGCGACCATCATGATGCTGTAAACAGAACTTGGATTCATCCGAAAAAATCACGTTTTGCCATTCGTGCACCCAGGTTCGTCGTTGAGTACACCATCGAAGGCGCTCCTGTCTGTGACGCAGCGTCAAGGGTAACCGCAGCCATGGTCTCCGAGCTGATAGTCCATGCTGCTGCAAACGACGTCGAACTGTTCGTGCAGATGGTTGTTGTCTTGCAAACATCTCCATCTGATGACTCATGGATCGAGACGTGGCTGCACGATCCGTTACAGCCATGCGGATAAGATGCCTGTCATCTCGACTGCTAGTGATACGAGGCCGTTGGGATCCAGCACGGCGTTCCGTATTACCCTCCTGAACCCGCCGATTCCATATTCTGCTAACAGTCATTGGATCTCGACCAACGCGAGCAGCAATGTCGCGATAGCGTAAACCGCAATCGCGATAGGCTACAATCAGACCTTTATCAAAGTCGGAAACGTGATGGTACGCATTTCTCCTCCTTACACGAGGCATCACAACAACGTTTCACCAGGCAACGCAGAAATTATATCCATGCTGATAGGTGGTGCCAGTGAACGACGCAGGTGTTGTGATCCAACGAACGCCGGCTGTTAGGGAGATTTTTTTTTTTTTTTTTTTTTACTCCAGCGCTCCAGGATTATCGGCTTCGCAGATTTTTTTGCTTGTGTGGGATGTAGGGTAAGAGGGGACACTTCTTTACTTATTTTACTTATTACTCTTATAAGACAGGCCTCGGGCTTGTATTTGAGCCCTTACACTCGCTTTGATGGTGGGGCTGAAGGTGGTCTGTAGCTGCGTATAGTGATGATGGCACGTTTGTTGCCTTAGATGTGAAGAATAGACCATGGCAGCCGATACTTCTGCCATCTATCCAGCTGGACTGTTCCTACTGTCTTGAGCTGCCATATTGTGCCGCGTAAGCTGTTGATGGTGTCGAACAGTTCCTACGCTTTGTGTTTGACTTTTTGCTGCATGTAATTTTCCCGTAAAGCGTCGGGAAGTTCCGTTGTGGGTGTCCATCAGCGAGCTCCCATTGCCTCCCGTAGACATCTGATTTGTATCACCTGAAGTGACATGAAATTCGTTGAACACCTTAAGATGTCGAACCGTAGAGCAACGTAGGTTCGACTGTTGCTTTGTGAAGCCGTATCCTCGTGCCGTTGTTCAGATGAGTATTCTTGAATAAAGGCACCAATCGTTGAAGCATGGGAAGTCCCGCTTTTTTCTTCCCTGCCACGTGTGAAGAGAAGTTTTTTTTATAAAAATGGATTTCTAAGTATTTCACTACTAAAGACCGTGGGATAGGTTGAGTGTTGATTGTGAGCCGCGTGTTCAGGATTGGCTTCCGTTTCGTGAAAAGCATAACCGCTGTCTTCGTCGGGTTGATAATGATTTTTTTGCGTCAGGGACCATGCTCCATCAGGTCGATTTGCGCTGCATCCATGTGATGAGTTAGTCCATGTTTTCCGAAGTGGTGAGGAAAGCCATGTCGTCGGCATAGAGGTTAACTGACACATGAGGCTATATACAGGGTGGTCCATTGATAGTGACCGGGCCAAATATCTCACGAAATAAGCATCAAACGAAAAAACTACAAAGAACGAAACTCGTCTAGCTTGAAGGGGGAAACCAGATGGCGCTATGGTTGGTCCACTAGATGGCGCTGCCATAGGTCAAACAGATATCAACTGCGTTTTTTAAAATAAGAACCCCCATTTTTATTACATATTCGTGTAGTACGTAAAGAAATATGAATGTTTTAGTTGGACCACTTTTTTCGCTCTGTGATAGATGGCGCTGTAATAGTCACAAACCTATAAGTACGTGGTCTCACGTAACATTCCGCCAGTGCGGACGGTATTTGCTTCTTGATAAATCACCCGTGTTAAAATGGACCATTTACCAATTGCGAAAAAGGTCGATATCGTATTGATGTGTGGCTATTATGATCAAAATGCCCAACGGGTGTGTGCTATGTATGCTGCTCAGTATCCTGGACGACATCATCTAAGTGTCCGGACCGTTCGCCGGATAGTTACGTTATTTAAGGAAACAGGAAGTGCTCAGCCACATAAAAAACGTCAACCACGACCTGCAACAAATGATGATGCCCAAGTAGGTGTTTTAGCTGCTGTCGCGGCTAATCCGCACATCAGTAGCAAACACATTGCGCGAGAATCGGGAATCTCAAAAACGTCGGTGTTGCTACATAAATGATATATTTCAAGAATTGTGGTCAGAGAAACTGCTGTTAGGCAACAGTATCTGTGTCTGCGATGGCAGCACTGTGGAGTCGTAGAATCTTTGACAGCTAATGTAGGATGGACGCATTTTTGGAACTGTGTGAGGTATAGATGTATTATGAGGAGGGATGATGATCAGAACAATGGCTGGATAGCATACGGACATAAAAAAAGGTTTTGAAATGAAGAACAAAGTATTACACAACTGGCCATTAAAATTGCTACACCACGAAGATGACGTGCTACAGACGCGACACAGGAAGTGGTCAGCCACATGTGAACCGTCAACCGCGACCTGCAACAAATGATGATGCCAAGTAGGTGTTGTAGGTGATGTCGCGGCTAATCCACAAATCAGTGGCAGACAAATTGCGCGAGAATCGGGAATCTCAAAAACGTCGGTGTTGAGAATGCTACATAAACATCGACTGCACCCGTACCATATTTCTATGCACCAGGAATTGCATGCCGACGACTTTGAATGTCTTGTACAGTTCTGCCACTGAGCACAAGAGAAATTACGGGTCGATGACAGATTTTTTGCACGCGTTCTATTTAGCTACGAAGCGTCATTCACCAACAGTGGTAACGTAAACCGGCATAATATGCACTATTGGGCAACGGAAAATCCACGGTGGCTGCGACAAGTGGAACATCAGCGACCTTGGCGTGTTAATGTATGGTGCGGCATTATGGGAGGAAGGATAATTGGCCCCCATTTTATCGATGCAATCTAAATGGTGCAATGTATGCTGATTTCCTACGTAATGTTCTACCGATGGTACTACAAGATGTTTCAGTGCATGACAGAATGACGATGTACTTCCAACATGATGGATGTCTGGCACATAGCTCGCGTGCTGTTGAAGCGGTATTGAATAGCATATTTCATGACAGGTGGATTGGTCGTCCAAGCACGTTCACCGGATCTGACGTTCCCGGATTTCTTTCTGTGGGGAAAGATGAAGGGTATTTGCTATCGTGATCCACCGACAATGCCTGACAACATGCGTCAGCGCATTGTCAATGTATGTGCGAACATTACGGAAGGAGAACTACTCGCTGTTGAGAGGAATGTCGTTACACGTATTGCCAAATGCATTGAGGTTGACGGACATCATTTTGAGCATTTATTGCATTAATGTGGTATTTACAGGTAATCACGCTGTAACAGCATGCGTTCTCAGAAATGATAAGTTCACAAAGGTACATGTATCACATTGGAACAACCGAAATAAAATGTTCAAACGTACCTACGTTCTGTATTTTAATTTCAAAAACCTACCTGTTACCAAATGTTCGTCTAAAATTGTGAGACATATGTTTGTGACTATTACAGCGCCATCTATCACAAAGCGAAAAAAGTGGTCTAACTAGAACTTCATATTTCTTTACGTACTACACGAATATGTAATAAAAAAATGGGGGGGGAGGGGGTTCCTATTTTCAAAAACCCAGTTGTTATCCGTTTGACCTATGGCAGCGCCATCTAGCGGGCCAACCATAGCGCCATCTGGTTTCCCCCTTCAAGCTAGACAGGTTTCGTTCTACGTAGTTTTTTCGTTTGACGCTTATTTCGTGAGATATTTTGCCCGGTTCAACAGAACAGGCTCTGCTAACGGTATATTACGCCTTCCACATCGCTGGCAACGGGTTCTACACAACGCTGGTGACTTAAGGACAGTAACAGATGCCAACATGTAACTCTTTTGTATCGGTTGTGAATAAATAGCTGCCACTATTTAAGTTCCAACCCTCGTATGGGGGGGAAATAAAAGTCATTTGTACAAAAAATGGTTAAGACGCAATAAATTTGTTAAAAACGTGGATGACTTTGAGGAAGGTGATTCAGCCGGTAAAGTGGCTCCAAAAGTAAAAAAAAAAAGATTATTAACCTTTTTTTGGGATACCTATTTTTAACATTGCGTCAAGGGAAGGCAGAGATCACTTTGAAACAGCTGTCAACGCAAATTCGACGCATTTGGAGGTCTCTTCCACGTGAATACGCGGAAAACTTGGATTCAAGCATGCCTCGGAGATGCCAAGCAATTAGCGGCCCTGCGGGTGACTGGACGTACCATTAATTGTAATTGCATTTTTCTTTTCTTCTTGTATAATGTATGTGTATGTTTTAGTTTGCTGTCAAATACGTTTTTCTACTGAGAAACACAAGCACAATCTTACTTAACGGACAGTACACGCTGAAGTAGTTTACCTTCCAAAGAGTTCTGCCCGGCGACGAGGATACCCGCCCAGCAGCGGAGTTGAAACGCACGCTGTGAGTGTTACAGAGACACGAAAAACGACACCCTTAGTGGAATACCAGTGGAAGTACACTGATGTACAAGGCTGAAGAAAATATGTTCGATTTGTAAACTGCGAAATTTTCTTCGAGTCTAGATTTAGTTTTATATACTGGCCAAATTTTCTCTCTGTACCTGTCGTGACGTAACTAGTTAATCACTCGTCGCTAAGGGGTGATAAATAAATTCTTTGCTGCTGTATTATTCTAAATTTGGCGGTTGGAGTAACAGGGCTATTGAAGTCTGAAATCCGAGCTTGTAAAATTCCCCAATTCTGGAAGATGGTGAGAAAGGCGAGCACCTTTTCAGAGCTGTGCGAACTACGAGAGGTCCCTGGGAGATACCAGAAATCCACAAAGACTTCCCTAGATGCATATGCAGATAATGTGCCACGTGAACTCAGCACCTGTTGAGAAAATTCTGCGGGCTTGCCTGCATTTTGGACTGTGCGGAGAAATACTCAATTGTCACGGTGATAAAAATCGCG
This sequence comes from Schistocerca americana, assembly GCF_021461395.2. Lineage (NCBI taxonomy): Eukaryota > Metazoa > Arthropoda > Insecta > Orthoptera > Acrididae > Schistocerca > Schistocerca americana. The sequence continues at coordinate 178,263,794 of NC_060120.1, forward strand.
AATCCTCTCCTTCAACTGGTGACGTTTAGGAATAGGGTGGAACGTAGACAGGATACTTCACTTGGTATTTGGGATCGCAGGGCGACGGTTGTAAGTAGGCTGTTTAGATTTTTTTGGTTAACGCCACGTAGCTCTCAGTATGAAAATCGTTGACTGTGCTGTGTGCAGTCTGCAGCTGGTTAGCATTGTTGGAATATTCGCTTGTGTAGTGTTGGGCAGTTGGATGTGAACAGCGCGTAGCGTCGTGCAGTTGGAGGTGAGCCGCCAGCAGTGGTTGGTGTGGAGAGAGAGATGCCAGGGTTTTGAGAGGTTGCTATAAGCGGACGATCTGGACGTGTGTCCGCCAGAAAAGGGAAATATTGTTAAGATGGATGTCATGAATTGATAGATAAATATATATGATGACTTTTGAACATTATTAAGGTAAATACATTGTTTGTTCTCTATCAAAATCTTTCATTTGCTAAATATGCCTATCCGTAGTCAGTGCCTTCACTAGCTTGAATCTTTTATTTAGCTGGCAGTATTGGCGCTCGCTGTATCGCAGTAGTTCGAGTAACGAAGATTTTTGTGAGGTAAGTGACTCATGAAAGGTATAGGTTATTGTTAGTCAGGGCCATTCTTTTGTAGGGATTATTCAAAGTCAGATTGCGTTGCGCTAAAAGTATTGTGTGTCAGTTTAGTGATGATCAGAATAAGTAAAGAAAGAAATGTCTGAGTACGTTCAGTTTTGCTCAGCTGTTTGAAAATCAAATAGCGTAGAAGTTTACCAGCACAGTAATTCATAATTTTCGAAAGGGGACGTTTCACGGTTCGTTGAAGAGATCTCGAGAAATGTCCGCCACCAGCCTGGCGATTCTTTCGCCGTTTTTTGTGTAGGTGTCGCGTTTAGCGTTTGCGCGCCTTTCCTCTGTGAAGCTCAGAATTTGCGAGTTTATTTCGCAACGTGAGTTTGCGTTTTGGAGTAAATTTTATTGCATTGGGTTCTGAGTCGATTTTGTCCAGTTTTCTTGCACTTATGAACTGCTCAGACTTCGAAAAGTCATTTGCATTTGCTTCTTGAGTAGCTGTCTTCCATATAACCTTCAGATGTTTTCAGCATTTATACAGTGTTTTCAGATTTGATTGGAATTTTTTCTCATTAATGTAAATACTTTTATAATTCCATGGTCATTAAGTTTAAGAGAATTGTAACTGTAGTTTACCTACATCTGAGAAGCATTACTGAAGATCACCAACTTAATGTTTAATTTTAACAGCTTTATTATCATCGTTTCTGTCCTACAACTGTCTAATGAGGCGACACTCCAGTCTTAATAAATATCGTCTGACGTTTCTATGCGACTGAACTTTGTTCTCGCTGTGTCGGTGTTCCGGTATAAAACAGATGTCATTACTAGAAACATTTTTGATTAACCAGGAAAGTTGACTGTTTCATTTCTTTTCAGTGATTTTTTTTATTGTAATTTTGGTAATTAAACTTCACCCGCATTTGCACTGAGCAGCGTGTGTGATTATCGTTTCCAGTGTCACTCTCTTGTTTTGTAGATCTACAAGGCGTGGAACTGCTTGTTGAGTTAATCATGTTCTGAGTTCATAAGTATGACAGGCAGTTTACAGTAACTGTTGCTGAACCCCGGTCGTCTCACACTGCAAACAATACGCAATATAAAACAGCAATAGTTACCTGGCGATTCTGATCCATGATTCTTTCTTTTGGTTTCCCTTTTTGGACGCAGACAGGACAGCCCAGTGAGACGCAGCTTAGCGTGTAGAACTGACTTGTGGTGGCTACTGTGTGCTTGTCGCCTTGCTAAAATGCAATTTTTCTTTCAGCAGCGGCATCTGTAATAGTTATAGATATTTGTGTATTTTTGGGGTATTTTAGTTGTCTATGTCCTTTTACGTCACGTTAGGTGAGTAAACATCCACCGTGTGAAGAGTTTCTATATATTTAGATTATTTTGTTTGCGTATTAAATTGTTTGACAGTAAATATTTAATGAGAGAGAGGACAGTTTATTGGTCAGTGAGTCATGGAATGCGCCAATAGAGCTTGTTCTCGTTAAGAGAGAAAGATCACGTGGTAATAGACGCCATTAGAATATAAGACTAACTTTGCAGAATATCCCGTGGAAGAATCAGTTGAAAAAAAAGCCCGCCTGAAACGCAGTAGAACGTGTAACGTCCCCTTAGAAAAATTGGTGAATTACTGTGCTGATAAACCTCTTACATTATCTGATTTTCAAACAGCTGAACAGTACTGAACGTACTCAGACATTTCTCTCTATACTTATTCTGATCAACACTAAACTGACACACAATATTTTTAGCGCAACGCAATCTGACTTTCAATAATCCCTACAAAAGAATGGCCCTGACCAACAATAACCTATACCTTTCATGAATCACTTACCTCACAAAAATCTTCGTTACTCGAACTACTGCAATACAGCAAGCGCCAATGCTGCCAGCTAAATAAAAGATTTTCTAACGACTGAAGGCACTAACGACTGACAGGCATAGTTAGCAAATGAAAGATTTATATATCAGTTCATGATATCCAGTATTACAAATTTACTCTTTCTGATGGACACACGTCCAGATCGTCCGGTCTCAAAATTCTGCCATCTCTCTTCCCACATCCACCACTGCTGGCGGCTCACCTCCAACTGCGCAACGCTATGCGCTCAGTGTTGCCAACTCTAAAAAACCAGAGTCGCTAGATTCAATATCAAAAGTCACTAAGAAGTCGCTAAAACTGATTTTACTAAGGGTGTACTGAAAATTTCGTGCTGTGAATGGTGCAATAAGCCAGTGTGTGTATGTGTGTGTGTGTGGGGAGGGGGGGGGGGTGGTAATAAAATATTAATAAAAATTGTCTCATACGTAATTGCTATATTGTCTTAATTAAATGACGCATCGCTTGCAACAACATACATATGAAATACGTTAAAGTTAAATTAAACATGTTATCATAATTGACACAACAAATAAATTGTTGTTTCAATCACGGTAGTCAAATATACTAGAAATATACAACTATATTTGCAACAAAAGAAACCAAGAACTCAAATTAGGTTACAAAATACACTTCTGGAAATTGAAATAAGAACACCGTGAATTCATTGTCCCAGGAAGGGGAAACTTTATTGACACATTCCTGGGGTCAGATACATCACATGATCACACTGACAGAACCACAGGCACATAGACACAGGCAACAGAGCATGCACAATGTCGGCACTAGTACAGTTTATATCCACCTTTCGCAGCAATGGAGGCTGCTATTCTCCCATGGAGACGATCGTAGAGATGCTGGATGTAGTCCTGTGGAACGGCTTGCCATGCCATTTCCACCTGGCGCCTCAGTTGGACCAGCGTTCGTGCTGGACGTGCAGACCGCGTGAGACGACGCTTCATCCAGTCCCAAACATGCTCAATGGGGGACAGATCCGGAGATCTTGCTGGCCAGGGTAGTTGACTTACACCTTCTAGAGCACTTTGGGTGGCACGGGATACATGCGGACATGCATTGTCCTGTTGGAACAGCAAGTTCCCTTGCCGGTCTAGGAATGGTAGAACGATGGGTTCGATGACGGTTTGGATGTACCGTGAACTATTCAGTGTCCCCTCGACGATCACCAGTGGTGTACGGCCTGTGTAGGAGATCGCTCCCCACACCATGATACCGGGTGTTGGCCCTGTGTGCCTCGGTCGTATGCAGTCCTGATTGTGGTGCTCACCTGCACAGCGCCAAACACGCATACGACCATCATTGGCACCAAGGCAGAAGCGACTCTCATCGCTGAAGGCGACACGTCTCCATTCGTCCCTCCATTCACGCTTGTCGCGACACCACTGGAGGCAGGCTGCACGATGTTGGGGCGTGAGCGGAAGACGGCCTAACGGTGTGTGGGACCGTAGCCCAGCTTCATGGAGACGGTTGCGAATGGTCCTCGCCGATACCCCAGGACCAACAGTGTCCCTAATTTGCTGGGAAGTGGCGGTGCGGTCCCCTACGGCACTGCGTAGGATCCTACGGTCTTGGCGTGCATCCGTGCGTCACTGCGGTCCGGTCCCAGGTCGACGGGCACGTGCACCTTCCGCCGACCACTGGCGACAACATCGATGTACTGTGGAGACCTCACGCCCCACGTGTTGAGCAATTCGGCGGTACGTCCACCCGGCCTCCCGCATGCCCACTATACGCCCTCGCTCAAAGTCCGTCAACTGCACATACGGTTCACGTCCACGCTGTCGCGGCATGCTACCAGTGTTAAAGACTGCGATGGAGCTCCGTATGCCACGGCAAACTGGCTGACACTGACGGCGGCGGTGCACAAATGCTGCGCAGCTAGCGCCATTCGACGGCCAACACCGCGGTTCCTGGTGTGTCCGCTGTGCCGTGCGTGTGATCATTGCTTGTACAGCCCTCTCGCAGTGTCCGGAGCAAGTATGGTGGGTCTGACACACCGGTGTCAATGTGTTCTTTTTTCCATTTCCAGGAGTGTATATACATACCGGTATGTGAGCTATTCATCGTCGTCAGTGAGAAGATCGAATAACTCTTCCGTTTCATGCTCTGACAGAACTGTAGTTGGTGTAGAGGGTCGAACGTCGCTCAAAAGGTGATGTTGCAGTTCGACTGGTTTTGCCGCAAAAGGGTAACTTTTGTTCGTTCCAATAAGCTCCAATACGTCTAACGGTATGCCAAATGCACAATCTTTATTTTGTTTCGTCAGGTGGTCTCTCAATATGATCAAAGTATTAATTGTCTTTAACGATAATCTGTTACGTTGTTTAGTTTTTATAATGTTCATAGAACTGAATATTCTTTCCACTCCTGCATTTGAATGCGGTAGGCATAGAATAGTCATTGCTAGCTGTGAAATCAAAGAAAAAGGATTCTCCCCTGCGGCATTTTTACACTGCAAAACCTCACTCCAAAATCAAACAGTGTTAGTAGTGTTATTCCACCTAATGAAGTTGATATTATGCCATTCTTGCAGCATACCGTCTATGAAAACGCCACTAAAACCCAATTCTTTGGCTACATCCGCTACAGCATTATTTGTATTCACTTTTAGCGTTTCTTCAACATTCAGCATTGACATTTTTTTCAGTTTCGTAACGTTACTTGGCAGTCTTTGTTGAATTTCTTTTATGAGTTTCAGACTAAACGGAATGCATCTCTTCTTCAAATAAACTTTATTTTCTTCAGACAAACTTGACGCAGACAATTTCTGTTCAAACATGAAGCCAAGGTTTGGATTTGCGTACATACGTTCGCTTGGAACTAGTGTTGTCAACAAATCAACAGTTGGAAAAACTATGTTTTGTCCGAGTGACTGCATGAGAAATAAAGTGTATCTAGTAATTTAGTGGGGTCATCATCTTCTCCTTCAAAAGCTTTTATTGCTATTTGTACGTCTTTTAAAGCATGTTTAAGGTAAAACATGTAAAGATGATTTGAGTAGTCAAAATACATCTTGTACAAAAGATCGGCAGTCTAACAATTGTCTTGAACCATGGCAAGTGAAAAATGTAGCTTTAGCTCTTCCCACTGCTCCAGAATTCCTCGTATTGCTGGTTCAATTGAAATCCAACGTGTTGCACAGACCTTCAAAATTTTTAGTGGCTGTTTTCCACAATTTATTGTCTCATAAACCTTTTTATATTCCTCTTGTCTTTTGGGTGAATGCAGAACCAATTGTAGGTTTCCCGTACAAGAAACTCTATGTTTTTAGGTATGGTATTCACTGAGGCGTGCGAAACTGCAAGCTGAAGAGAGTGACAAATTCAATGGATCAATACCAAATGCTTCAAACCATATTCTCTCTTGAGTTGTTCGAAAAGCCCATTCTTTATTCCAACCATTGCAGAAACATTATCTCTGCCAATTCCTACCATATTAGGATTGGAAGTTTGCGATCTTTCAAAGAATTCACAAGAACAGCAGCCAGATTTCTTGCATCTGCAGTTTCTACTACAGCGAGTTTGAGAAATGCTGATCTAATGGTATGGTTGTTTACAGTATAGTACTGTATAACGATACCTAGCATTTTAGATATTGATACATCTGTGGATTCATCTATTAGTATACTGTATTTTTGATTAACTATATCTTCAACCAATGATTGTGTAAAATATGGAGCCATAACTTCAGTTATAATGTTAGTGCACTTTGTACGATGTAATTGCATGTTTTTAACGCCCTCATCACCGGAAAAGAACTGCATGCGCAGTATTCCTAAATGATCTACAGCTAAAACAGAACAACGTTCAGCAATGAATAAAGAAAGGGCGCCTTCCGCTCTGCTTGCTATTCTAACTGTGGTTTTCGGAACAATTTTCACAGGTAAGGTGGTTTTTTTTAAATCAATTTTTTGTTTTTGCTTGATGGTTTTCGAATGCTTTCTAATATCACACAATTTAGCATAAAACTCTGTTGCGCATACTTGACATCTTGCCTTGGATAAGTCTCCAGCGACTGGTTTCAGCCACCCATTGAATTCAGGTTCTGCTTCCCACGCATCCCGATATTTTTGAGCGTACTGCTTCTTCTCCTGCGGTAAATCCCTTATGTAAGCCACCACAACATAAGTTACACCAATTTATAGTCACTGAAAATACATTAAAACTCAGGCGAACTAGAGGTCATGAAACAATCTACTCACTCGGTAACACGATATCAGTCCTGTTGTTCATTGTTTAAAACGTAATAATGTCTGAGATACCCACACCGAATTGTTCTTGCGTTACCACTGTGCATGTGGTGATAATTTGACTGCGAGTTAACATTTCGAAAAATTAGAGGTTGCTGGACAGAAATGTATTTTATTATACTTAATATTACATATGTTTTTTGTCAATTAGAAAAATAAAGGGAGTTAAAAAGTTGAAGAATTATAGATCGATACGCTATCGATGATAACAGGCTAGTGGATAATGAAAAATGAATTGTTCTATAGTCAAGGTTTTCTTACTCTGTAGGCAACTCCCACATTCAGGTTTACTAAATGCTGAACAATGCTACATGATCTGCTATGAACTTCATTTAACTTGGTAAATCTAGAACAAAGTCAGCGTAGTACCCATTCTATAGTTCAAACCTTAGTTTTGTTAATGAAAATACTGGTCCAAAATTGTTTTTGATTTGTACTTCAAAAGTCGTCAGTACTCCAAAAGTCGCCAGATAAGTCGCTAAATAAGGAACTTAGTTATAAGATTTTTTTTTTATTTATTTTTTTTTTTTTGATAGGCCAGTCGTGCTCCTGTTAAGGGGTAACACCACTGTAACGCCTTAAAAAACCTTTTCTTAACCATTTTTTTGGGCAGAAGGAAAGGTGCTAGATAAATAACACTTGGGGTAGTTATTGAGCTCATATTTAAGTATGTTACCAAAAAAGCTGTCGGAAAACATAAAAAATGGCGAAATTACGGCAGTTCTCCCACGGCATGTTGAATTTGAGGCGATCTGCGGCACACACTATAACTGCTGCCCGTTTGAATAAAAAAAGAAAAAATATCCTTGTAATCTACATGAGTGTAGCTAGTAAACCACCTCTGATATTTTAGAAATATTGATTTTTGCGTAAGTGGCGAGCGCTTGAATAAAGTCGTCCAGCTTTCACAAAAACGACAGTCTTTTGTTAATAAATATTGTTTAAATTAACTAATCGAAAATCCTCTGTGTGATTCAGTTTGAAATGTTATTTCGAAGTGCTAGTTAAATTTTCAAATAAAAAGATTTAAAATTGTTGGAGTTACGTTGCGTGCCATTTTGAAAGATCATATTCCAATGTGGATTCTGACCACAATCTATTGGTTATGAACTGCAGATTGAAATTGAAGAAACTGCAAAAAGGTGGGAATTTAAGGAGATGGGACCTGGATAAACTGAAAGAACCAGAGGTTGTAGAGAGTTTCAGTGAGAGCATAAGGGAACAATTGACAGGAATGGGGGAAAGAAATACAGTAGAAGAAGAATGGGCAGCTCTGATGGATGAAGTAGTGAAGGCAGCGGACGATCAAGTAGGTAAAAAGACGAGGGCTAATAGAAATCCTTGGGTAACAGAAGAAATATTGAATTTAATGGATGAAAGGAGAAAATATAAAAATGCAGTAAATGAGGCAGGCAAAAAGAAATACAAACGTCTCAAAAATGATATCGACAGGAAGTGCAAAATGGCTAAGCAGGGATGGCTAGAGGACAAATGTAAGAATGTAGAGGCTTATCACACTAGGGGTAAGATAGATACTGCCTACAGGAAAATTAAAGAGACCTTTGGAGAGAAGAGAACCACTTGTATGAATATCAAGAGCTCAGATGGCAACCCAGTTCTGAGCAATGAAGGGAAGGCAGAAAGGTGGAAGGAGTATATAGAGGGTTTATACAAGGGCGATGTACTTGAGGACAATATTATAGAAATGGAAGAGGATGTAGATGAAGACGAAATGGGAGAAAAGATACTGCGTGAAGAGTTTGACAGAGCACTGAAAGACCTGAGTCGAAACAAGGCCCCGGGAGTAGACAACATTCCATTGGAACTACTGATGGCCTTGGGAGAGCCATTCATGACAAAACTCTACCATCTGGTGAGGAAGATGTATGAGACAGGCGAAATACCCTCAGACTTCAAGAAGAATATAACAATTCCAATCCCAAAGAAAGCAGGTGTTGACAGATGTGAAAATTACCGAACTATCAGTTTAATAAGTCACAGCTGCAAAATACTAACGCGAATTCTTTACAGACGAATGGAAAAACTGGTAGAAGCGGACCTTGGAGAAGTTCAGTTTGGATTCCGTAGAAATGTTGGAACATGTGAGGCAATACTAACCTTAAGACTTATCTTAGAAGAAAGATTAAGAAAAGGCAAACCTACGTTTCTAGCATTTGTAGACGTAGAGAAAGCTTTTGACAATGTTAACTGGAATACTCTCTTTCAAATTTTGAAGGTGGCAGGGGTAAAATACAGGGAGCGAAAGGCTATTTACAATTTGTACAGAAACCAGATGGCAGTTATAAGAGTCGAGGGGCATGAAAGGGAAGCAGTGGTTGGGAAGGGAGTGAGACAGGGTTGTAGCATCTCCCCGATGTTATTCAATCTGTATATTGAGCAAGCAGTAAAGGAAACAAAAGAAAAATTCGGAGTAGGTATTAAAATTCATGGAGAAGATGTAAAAACTTTGAGGTTCGCCGATGACATTGTAATTCTGTCAGAGACAGCAAAGGACTTGGAAGAGCAGTTGAAGGGAGTGGACAGTGTCTTGAAAGGAGGATATAAGATGAACATCAACAAAAGCAAAACGAGGATAATGGAATGTAATCAAATTAAATCAGGTGATGCTGAGGGAATTAGATTAGGAAATGAGACACTTAAAGTAGTAAAGGAGTTTAGCTATTTAGGGAGCAAAATAACTGATGATGGTCGAAGTAGAGAGGATATAAAATGTAGACTGGCAATGGGAAGGAAAGCGTTTCTGAAGAAGAGAAATTTGTTATCATCGAGTATAGATTTAAGCGTCACGAAGTCGTTTCTGAAAGTATTTGTATGGAGTGTAGCCATGTATGGAAGTGAAACATGGACGATAACTAGTTTGGACAAAAAGAGAATAGAAGCTTTCGAAATGTGGTGCTACAGAAGAATGCTGAAGATAAGGTGGGTAGATCACGTAACTAATGAGGAGGTATTGAATAGAATTGGGGAGAAGAGAAGTTTGTGGCACAACTTGACTAGAAGAAGGGATCGGTTGGTAGGACAAGCAGGTGCATTATTAGGATGATTCGACGGTTGATTTCACATGCGTTCCGTGTAAACTTACAGTAATTGCGGGAGAGATGGACAACTTGGTGAGATGGGTCAGCTCTTTTCTTTCTTGTTTCTAAGTGGCGTCAAATCGAAAGACTTGCACCCGGCGGAAGGTCTACCCGACGGGAGGCTCTACTCACACGACATTATTATTTAACTAAACCGCCTGTGCGCGCCACCAGCGGTCTTGTAGCAACGTGGCGGATGAGACAACAGTTTTGTGCAAGAAAGGTAGTTTCTGTTAGGGGATGTTGCAGCGAAGAAACTCTGCAGAACGCCTACAACCCCGCAATGGGTGTCACTGCAGTTGCCAGACATTACCAGGTACCGTCAACCACACTAAAAAGATTATTAAAATCTGGCAACGTGTCGAAAGTTCGTCTTGGGCCATCAGCCGTCCTTGCAGGAGATGCTGAGGAAAAAATGGTGCAGCGTGTAATAAAACTGCAGTCTAGCGGTTTTTTCTCGCGGTCGAGAGACGGTTGGAACATTGGTTTTCATGTTAGCTGAAAGCCTGAAAATTCCCCATAATTTTATTAAGGAACGCCAAAAAGGAGGTTATGACTGGCCTGAAAGTTCGTTGCCACGGTGAATGGTACCTGTCGTCTTTTACTACTGTTTTTACTACTACTACTCAGCGATGAAACTGAGGGTTCACTTCGAACACGAGAGATGTTTATGTCGAATTGGAGCCTAATGGTTTGCAAAGAAACGCACGTGGTGCAGAAGTGTACGGGCCACTAAGACTGCGGGAAAGAAGCACAAATGGGACGGTAAATTAAATAAAATTTAACACAAGCATTCCACAAAGCACACAGCACATTCATACATGACACACGAAACTAACTTCAACCATGCAACAACTGGCGGTGTCCAGGTCAGGTTGCAGTTACACCAAAGATCTCATAAAATAAACTGAGTACTAATGAAATTAATACCTTTTCCTGACTGAATTAATTGGTGTGGCATGATTATCAATGCCACATACCAGAGTGGCTACCGAAAATTTAAATAAAGCCAACTATTAACACATTTCAATTTAGCAACTTGATATACTACTCAGAGCATCCTCGCTCACCGTCGCCCTAGGGAAGAGTAAAACTAACCTGTCCTGTCGTCGGGCCCTACACAGCAACCCGGAAGGGTTCAGAGCATAAGCGATTTCTGTCTGTACCAACTTCACAATGGATGCTGACCAGCGGCCACTGACGCCTTTCTGACCCAATGTAGCCGTATTCAAAGCTCTACAAAGGTTGGCTAAACTGTCCTTGACATTCAAGGAAACTGGTAGCTAAGAAAACCTGAAGTGCCAGCTCAGACAAACCACACATTCTTACTTGCAGACGACAGTGGAGACAAGAAAGATATGACATGAATGCATAACAATAGATTACACAGATACACACAGAATATAGTTATGAATTTCAAACTGAAAAAGACGTTCTCCTTTGACGTTGAAATGCCACTGAGAAATGCCGCTGTAATATCACGCACTCTCTCGTCCATCTTTCTCTCCAGGCATAGTTGTACCGAACATCTGGGTCGTTAAGATTTGTAGCGAAACCGAAGTTTGCTTTCCACGATCAGTGGAACGACTCACATGGAGACGTTCCAGCGGAAAAATGGTTCAAATGGCTCTGAGCACTATGGGGACTTAACATCTGAGGTCATCAGTCCCCTAGAACTACTTAAACCTAACTAACCTAAGGACATCACACACATCCATGCCCGAGGCAGGATTCGAACCTGCGACCGTAGCGGTCACGCGGTTCCAGACTGAAGCGCCTAGAACCGCACGGCCACACCCGCCGGCGCTCCACCGGAAACCCGAGTTATCAGTTGGAAAAGCTGAAGGAGTGTCGATAGCCGGCCGTTGTGGTTTTTGAGCGGTTCTAGGTGCTTCAGTCCGGAACTGCGCTGCTGCTACGGTCGCAGGTTCGAATCCTGCCTCGGGCATGAATGTGTGTGATGTCCTTAGGTTAGTTAGGTTTAAGTAGTTCTAAGTCTAGGGGACTGATGACCTCAGATGTTAAGTCCCATAGTGCTCAGAGCCATTTGCACCATTTTGAGTGTCGATAAACAGAGCTACAAAGATGAGTGAAGAAACAGTATAGAAGTACTTCACCAAGTTAGAGAGAATTCTCGGTGACAGTGATTTAGTCAGGAAGGCAGGTCACATTTTTAACGAGATGAGAGTGGTTTACAACCGAACAGTAAACCCGGGCAATAAATAGCGAAGAGAGGCTCAAAAAATGTAAGCACTATTACTAGTGGTGAGAAGGGCGAAACAGTTTCAGTTTTTGCTTGTTTCAGTGCTGAAGGAGTGTACATTCATCTCTAATGAATTTCAAAGTGAAGAATACGACCCAACAGTTTACTGACGGAATACCACCTGGGTCACAAGTTGTGATGAATGAGAAGATAGCCTATGTAACTTCCGACATATTTTATGCTTCGCTCAGAGATCATTTTCTTCAGAGAAAACCAGCTGGGAAAGTCCTCCTTATTTTCGATGAACATGCCTTCCATTGCTCAGTGGTGGACACGTTAGAGTGTTCAGAGGCTAGTGACATTTTATGATTAAGTCTGCCAAGTCCTATGACACACTTCCAGCAGCCTCTTGACTGCTGTTTCCTCAAGTCACTGAAGACGTTTTACTGCTCTGCTTGTAACAGTTCCATCTACAATACCCCTGGCAGACAAATAACACAGCTGAAATTCGGTGAATTGCTGGGATCGGCTTGGGCAAAAGCAGCAAAAGGAGAGAACGCCGCGTCTGGCGTTAGGGCAACTGGGATCGTACCTTTCGATATGGTAGCTATTCTAGAACTTGCCTGCCTCACCACCATAGAATCACCACAATCATCACTGGATGAAGCCTCTCCTACCACCAGTGCTTCTTGAAACAGTATTCAAGATATTCTAAAGGAGCTAGCGGATCCGGAGGCATATAAAACACCAACGAGAGTCCTAAATAACATCTCTCCAATAGAGGAGGTGAAAAAAAATCACACCACGAGGTGCTGCTACAGGTAATGCTACAATTTTAACTTCAAGGAAAAATACTAAACTGCAAACTGGCAAAACCAATAGGACCGACAGAAAAAAAGGCGAATAGGCAAAAAGTGAAGAAGCCAAGACCTCCACCAGCGAAGAAGAAGAGTAGGAGCGATATTTCTAGCTCAGAAGACTCTGATCCCAACAGTGAAGACTGTGACCGGCTATGGGGAGGACTACTATTGCACAACCAGCAAGGCTGACTGGCAGAAATGTGTTACCTGCAGCCACTGGTTGCATGAAAGCTGCACAGAGTTCGAGAACACTTGTGACGTATGTGATGAATTTGAGAAGGGACAAAATTTAATTTTCAAATGTTACCACTCAGAGTGGAAAAGGGCAGTGATAAGACTTTTTTCGGCGACCAAACTACTTTGAACGTCTGCTACAATTTATTTCATGTTGTAATCAATAAAACATTTCATAAATTCACAGACTGTTTTGATTTTGTTACCTAGTGATTGCCGGTCTATCTCATCCGACTGGTCCATGTTAGATGGACCAGTAACCTTTTTTTATCCTGGCATCCTAGTTGACAGTTTTCAGGGATTGTTCCTGTGAATACTACAACTATGTTTGCTATTACATAACTGTGCGTCTCTTTTTAATTATTATAAAATGGCTGGGGTTTCCCGGAATCGCTGTACAGGAAAGCTGGTCCACCTCTCCCAGAATTACCCTACTACTTGGTATAACAACTTTTGGGCAGATTCGACAAGGAATAATTATTGTAAAGGCTGTGCTGCGAGAACTTTGTTCTTGCTACATGATGTATGCTTTGCACGTGTTACATATCATGTATTGAGAAATAACAGAGAACGGAAAGAACAATTATAATTCTACAGTTCAGTCCTTAATTCACTTCAAATTATGGTCATTCTTTTTCAATTTTTTAAAAGAGGCACTGACTCCTTCCGAACTGCTCTTAGTTTCATATATTTTCTTTGGACGCTTTAATGGCATATTACTTCGTCACTCGCCTTCGATACGCCGTTTTCCTACATTTTCTGCCAGAGTACATTTTTTTACCACACATTCTTACTTGAAAGCTATAAAGATATGCTATAAGATCACAAATAAACTATCAAAAGTTAATACTGCACACAAAATTCGAGATTCGAAGCGAAAGAATTGTCTTTTTTGTACACGTACTGACGCTTTCTGACACTAAGCTAACGTATTATTGTTTTGAAATATTTCTCACTATGCCCAGACACTACAGGGAGTATAGAGTTGCCGCAAGTAGGCCGTTTTTGGCCCTCTGAGGCGCTAGAGAGGAGTTCGGAATTCCACAGAACAATTTTTTTCCAGGATTATCCTTTTTTGCCTCATCATTTAAGCTATTAAATGAATTTTCTGAAAATTTTACTGTGGTGTTATCCCTACACTGATCTTGCAGTTTGATTTGAAGGCTACAGGAGACTATAAGTTTACGTCCTGACAGTAATCACCTTAACTTCGAAACATTCCTCTTGTCTACCTGGCCACTCGTCTGCTAAGTTGATTCTGACCTTTGACAGTGGTTATTGTTGCTAGCCTGCGTTGGGGGTTATTACTTTTATCATAAACTAAATAAAACTCGAATGCAGAAATAATTTAATGAAATGCTGGCCCTGTCATTCTTGGAGTCAATTAATTATTTATGGGAGTTTAATATGTCAACATGGGATTAATCTATTATAAAAAATTATGCCAAAAGTTTATTGATCATAAAACAGGACAAACAATACAAGGTAAGTGAGATAACAAATATATCATGAACTGTTGACAACGCAAATAGACATAACAAATGATCAGCACTCCAGTGGGTGTCGATTGGATGACAAAGACTAACGTTTATCTGTTTAATGTGTTTACTCTGGCTCAAGACAAGGATAACGCAATCTGAAATGATCTAACAATGAATTGACTTTGATGGATTTGTTCTACACAGAAGTTATACTACGTTGGTGCAGTTGAGAACAAGGTGTAACACCTCCGTTTTTATCCCAACCTGATCTGATCGAATAGCAGCCCAATATTTATTATTAACATGACCGTGAACCTAATGGGGCTGGTAATCGGAATTGACTGCTACGGAAGTTGTTACTTTCCAGTTCGTCCTGTTCAATACTATAATACTGAATGTATGGTAATAAGGAACACCAACACGGTTTTACTAATTACGAACTTATACTCTTCTCAAAACACAAAAAGGAGACAGCCACTGCCTTCGTCATACATATCTAATTACGGCTAATCTCAGCACAGGCTTTCTTCATTTGCCATTATCGTCACACGCTAATCCATCACTGCATCCAACACTGCAATCCAAGGTTAGGCCGGCGCGGTAGACGCGAAACTAAATATCGGCACTAGTAACGTCACTGATCACTTTTATAAAGATACTTCATCACTTTCCCGTTATTTATTTATTATTTAGTGGTCTAACCACGGCGATGGTGACACCCTTCTCGGTTAAAAACCCTGTATTCCAATAATGGCCTCCACACACACACCATTCCCGCCAACCACTCTGGCGCAGCTCGACACTCGCTCTCGCAACGTCACAATCGATTGTTCGCCCTATCGACCTGTGCCGAGTGCAAAATTATAGTAAGGCCCTACGGACCCCTTACAAAGTGGCGAGACTGATTCTATTTGCCTCAACAAGCCAGAGCAGCAATACTAAACACCTTTCTCGACGCGTAATGCTGTTGCAGGCAACGGCCTTGGTACGCCACCTGTAGTTAGTTATCAGGGGCGCAAAATATGCAGAGTCGTCGGCTGGCGATCTGTTAGAGTTAGACGGATCGCAATTACTCTCCGATGGAGCCTTGAAACCTCAGCAGATTTTTGAGCAGTCACATTGCTTTCCGCTAGAATATTGTGGGTCAGTGTTGACATGATAAGAAAAAGTAAAGAGAAAGTAGGCTCAGCACGTTCAGTTTTACTCAGCTGTTTCAGAATCAAATAACATAGAAGTTTCATCTTCTCAGTCATTCAGAAATTTAAGTACAGACACAAACATTTAAATAAAGAAGTTTCAAGTTAATGACTAAAATATTAACATTGATTATTTGCAAAAGGAACGAAATTCTAGTAGAAGCTGACCGCGGCGAAGTTTGGGTTCCAGAGAACTGTATGAACAAACGAGGCAATAGTGACTCTGAAAGGTAACTCTGGTGGGACTATTTAATGATTGAGAATGTAGGCAAAATATAGTGTACTAACAACATTTATTTTTTCAAACCAGACATAAATCATGCTAAACAAGTTCTTGATTGAATACTGTAAACAGCTAACAGTTGATTTAAGACTCTACTGGACAAGGATCCTCGGTGGCAGAGACAGTTTAACTAGGTGATCAGTGAGTCATGTACTCTGGCCCTAAAAATGTGGATAACGCAAGCTGAATTGATCTGACGCTGAGCAGACTTTGATCAACTCTACTGAAGTTTCTCTACATAGGTGCAGCTGAGAGCAAGTGGCGATTGAGATCTGTGCACCTTGACAATGCCGGAGTGGCAGCACGTTACCCTGTTTGCTTCGTGCGGCGATGTAACTTGCAGCTGGCGAGATGTGTGTGCCGGAGGTGAGACGTGGAGGCGTCACCTGTGAATCGACCGTGGCCACGAAAGAAATGCAAAAATCTCACGGTCTAGGGATCAGGCAATATACTCTCTACCAGAACCCTGAAATCACAGCAGATTTCAGTGTGCGACACACCTGTTCGCTGGACGTACCAAGGACCAATTTGGCTCACTTATACGACAGAGCACACAAGAATTCCACGTGTCAATACAGGTAAACGTCCGCCCCCGGTAGCTGAGTGGTCAGCGTGATAGACTGTCAATCCTAAGGGCCCGGGTTCGATTCCCGGCTGGGTCGGAGATTTTCTCCGCTCAGGGACTGGGTGTTGTGTTGTCCCAATCATCATCATTTCATCCCCATCGACGAGCAGGTCGCCGAAGTGGCGTCAACTCAAAAGACCTGCACCAGGCGAACGGTCTACCCGACGGGAGGCCCTAGCCACACGACATTTCATTTCAATACAGGTAAACCAAAAACGAATAAGTATCTTATTGGCAGACGAGTAGTCCGAGACGTTTGAAGTCACACTGTCGGTATGGTAAGAATTTCACCAGAGGCTGCCCAGTCAAAACTCTTCGCAAGTGAAGTCAGTCTCAGGACAGGTTCCAAGTACCAACCACACATGCCAGAGCTTCGACCAGAAGTGCTTACCAGACCAAAGTCCCGCACCCGAGTGCTTCGCACCTCTCCAGAAAAAAAAATCCGTTTTCCCGCAAAGTTGCAAGAACGATACCACCTTCACACCATTCTTAGCCAACCACAGAGCTCTAGAGGCGCTAAATCTCCCCTGCCACACGACAGCGCAAACTCATGTTGAGCCAGGGCAAGAGTTAAGAAACATGTCTCTGGAAAAAAAGGAAACCGCCAATTACTGGCTTATTTTAAGTTTTCGCAGAGGGGGAAGGGATGATTTTTTTTTCCAAAGTCATGTCTCTTCCCACAGCAACAAATGAACAGAATCTCAGAGATCTTTATCTAAATCGCCTGTGCCTTGGAGCTTGTTAGTCCTAGCTATGAGGTATAACAAAGATTCTATCTCCAAACGTTTCTCAGACGCCAGATTTTTCTTATACAACTGAGGCAGCTGGGGGAAGTGGTTCACTGGCCTATTTGCGCTATCGGTGAACGTGAACGCTTTCAATTTTTATTATGTGTGGCTCTGCAGACAATGTCCAGTTTATGACTCCACTGTGTAGACACATTCCTTTAGACCATCGCCCCAGCCCAGGCTTCTGCTGGCGCCACGGCAGGTAGTATGACATTGTTCTGCTGGAGACCTGTCGTGACGAGGAGCTGTCCTGTCTGCCCTGGATGGCTGTGGACCTGTCCAGCAAGAATTACTAAGGGATGGGCTCGACATTAATTGCTTTCAACTTCCAACATGCCATTTCTATGAGCTAAGAACCATAAAAATACGTCATGCTTTCAGCGCCCTACCAGGCTCCATCAATTCTCAGGCTCAGGCCATTAACTTTCTATAGTCTCACTCAAGGTGTGTCAGGTTGTAATAAAATCTTTAATAATTTAATATGTGAGAGATTGTGAGAGAGTAACTAGTCTTCTCTCAAATCTACGACTTGGAAAACAGAGTGAAGAAAGACAAATCTACACTTGTTGCATTTGAAGCTGTAAAGCCAGCCATGGTGACAGCCATTTACTCTTTAAAATTCTGCAGGTAGCAGTGTTAAAATACTGGGGGCAAAATTTTATCTACAATTTGCACAGAAATCAGAATTGAAGAGTGGATGACTAAATTCATTGTGTACATTGAAGACACAGTAAAGGAAACCAAGAAGAAATCTGGAAAGGGAATTAAAGATCATGGAAAAGAATGAAAATCCTTGAGCTTTGTCGGTAACATTGTAATTATGTCCGAGATTGCAAAGTACATGGAAGTAGAGTTGAACAGAATAGAAGCTGTTTTGAATAGAGGTTATCAGGTGGACAACAACAGCAGTAAAACATAGGTAGTGGAGTGTAGCTGTAATAACTCAGGCGATGCTTAGGGAATTTTATTAGGACATGAGACACTTCAAGTAGTAGGTGAATTTTTCTATTTTAGCGGCAAAATAACTTATGATGGCATACGTAGAGGGGATATAAATTGTAAACTTGCGTCAACTAGAAAAGCATTTCAGAAAAAGAGAATTTTGCTAAAGGCGAATATAAATTTAAATACTATGCAGTCTTTTTGCCTGTAATGTAGCGGTGCACTGAAGTAAAATGTGGCAAATATTCAGTACACACAATAAGAGAATAGAAGGTTGAGGAATGTGGTGCTACAGAAGATTAGATGGGTATATCATGTAACTAATGAAGAGCTATTAAATACAACTCGGGAAAAAATAAATTAATGGCGTAACTTTACTAAAAGAAGAAATCGTCTGTTAGGTCATATTCTGAAGCATTAAGATTTAATGTGTCCATACTCTGATTGAATTATGTTTTATATTTTCTTTCAAAAAGATATAGTGATGTTAATTAAATATTGCTATTGTTATTTCAGAGAAGTTGTCTATATGTGGCGTGATGTTGCTACAATTGATAAAGCAGCAAAACGAATCTAGCAACGCCATGCAAATTCTAAGCCACATATCATCAATATCTTACGAACACATTAAAACACAACCAAAAGCATCTTTATAATTATTTGTGAAAATAAATGTGCTTTTATCTGTCACTTTGCTTTTCAACGTGCTAGGTCAAATATGAAGGGCTTATTTCGATAGTGGTACAAGTCCATTACCTCCACTTTTCTGTCTATAATGCTTCTGAAATTAAAGAGACAAACAAACAGAAAGAAAGGTTCATCTCCAGCAAGAAGCCATATGCTTGAATATTTCTCGTATCTCACATGAAGATTTTTCAGCGTTCATTTAACTTTAGGACTCTGTGTCTCAATATGAACAAAAATGGACTTGTACCACTGTTGAAATACGCCATTCACATAATGTTCTTTCTTTGTAATGAAAGTCGTCCTGCTTTATGTGTGATGCATACCAGCGCCTAATTCCACGCAGTACCTTAAAATGACTAGCAAATTCGTAATTAAACTGCCTGGTACAGGTCTCCAGTTTTGCTAGAAGAAAAAGTATTTAATAATATGCGCTGATAGTATCGCGCCTGTAAAATAATAATGTAATTTTAAATCTGCCGCATAACGGCGGCGGTCTGCACCACTTCACTGATGCTGTTTTCGCTCCGCTGCGGACAATACTATAATTTTGAAAATTTGATTATTCGACAATGGTTTAACACTTCTACAAATAGAACTCGACTCAAACTTAACTTAGTTTTTATTTGACATCAACCCAGTAAATTACCTTACATTACAGATCTGAATAATGAGTATACGTGATAACGCTTCGGAAGACAACCAGAGAGAGAGCGAGAGAGAAAACCTTTACATATATAAATTTGGTGCAGACCGCTTATGAACACTTATCAGTACAATTTATAGCGTTGTATTTGTAATACATCGCTACTGTATTTGTTTTTTAAACTAGTATTTTCGTAATAGTTGGAATAAAACACTGTCTTTGCGATTTCCATAGTGACACAAATTTCTTATACACTACTGGCCATTAAAATTGCTACACCAAGAAGAAATGCAGGTGATAAATGGGTATTCATTGGACAAATATATTATACTAGAACTGACATGTGATTACATTTTCACGCAATTTGGGTGCATAGATCCTGAGAAATCAGTACCCAGAACAACCACCTCTGGCCGTAATAACGGCCTTGATACGCCTGGGCATTGATTCAAACAGAGCTTGGATGGCGTGTACAGGTACAGCTGCCTATGCAGCTTCAACACGGTACCACAGTTCATCAAGAATAGTGACTGGCGTATTGTGACGAGCCAGTTGCTCGGCCACCATCCACCAGACGTTTTCAATTGGTGAGAGATCTGGAGTATGTGCTGGTCGGTGCAGCAGTCGAACATTTTCTGTATCCAGAAAGGCCCGTACAGGACCTGCAACATGTAGTCGTGCATTATCCTGCTGAAATGTAGAGTTTCACAGGGATCGAATGAAGGGTAGAGCCACGGGTCGTAACACATCTGAAATGTAACGTCCAGTGTTCAAAGTGCCGTCAATGCGAACAAGAGGTGACCGAGACATGTAACCAATAGCACCCCATACCATCACGCCGGGTGATATGCCAGTATGGCGATGACGAATACACGCTTCCAGTGTGCATTCACCGCGATGTCGCCAAACACGGATGCGACCGTCATGATGCTGTAAACAGAACCTGGATTCATCCGAAAAAATGACGTTTTGCCATTCGTGCACCCAGGTTCGTCGTTGAGTACACCATCGCAGGCGCTCCTGTCTGTGATGCAGCGTCAAGGGTAACCGGAGCCATGGTCTCCGAGCTGATAGTCCATGCTGCTGCAAACGTCGTCGAAGTGTTCGTGCAGATGGTTGTTGTCTTGCAAACGTCCCCATCTGTTGACTCAGGGATAGAGACGTTGCTGCACGATCCGTTACAGCCATGTGGATAAGATGCCTGTCATCTCGACTGCTAGTGATACGAGGCCGTTGGGATCCAGCGCCGGCCGAAGTGGCCGTGCGGTTCTAGGCGCTTCAGTCTGGAACCGCGCGATCGCTACGGTCGCAGGTTCGAATCCTGCCTCGGGCGTGGATGTGTGTGATGTCCTTAGGTTAGTTAGGGTTTTAGTAGTTCTAAGTTCTAGGGGACTGATGACCTCAGCTGTTAAGTCCCATAGTGCTCAGAGCCATTTGAACCATTTGGGATCCAGCACGGCGTTCCGTATTACCCTCCTGAACCCACCGATTCCATATCCTGCTAACAGTCATTGTATCTCGACCAACGCAAGCAGCAATGTCGCGATACGATAAACCGCAATCGCGATGGGCTGCAATCTGACCTTTATCAAAGTAGGAAACGTGATGGCACGCATTTCTCCTCCTTACACGAGGCATCACAAAAACGTTTCACCAGGCAACGCCGGTGAATTGCTGTTTGTGTATGAGAAATCGGTTGGAAACTTCCCTCATGTCAGCACGTTGTGGGTGTCGCCACCGGCGCCAACCTTGTGTGAATACTCTGAAAAGCTAATCATTTGCATATCACAGCATCCTCTTCCTGTCGGTTAAATTTCGCCTCTGTAGCACGTCATTTTCGTGGTGTAGCAATTTTAATGGCCAGTAGTGTAGTTTTTCTACGTCTCAAATCACTTGCGAAAAATATTGTTATTAGATATTGGCACAGGGACGCTATAAAGGAATCATGAATTTGATAACGGAAGGAAATGAGTGGGGGGGGGGGGGGGGGGGGGAGAATTTTTGAGGGAAACCAAACAGAATCAGATGGGTGTATATCGCAATACCTATGCAAAAATGAAGAGGCTAGCTCAGGATAGGCTAGCATGGAGAACAATATTGGGCAAGTCTTCGGACTGAAGACCACAAGTGGAGTTGGTGTTAAACCGCTGTGCTATAACGTTCAACTAGTTCATTGCATCTACATCTGCATGATTGATCTGCAATTCACACTTTTCCAGATTCCTGGCAGAGGGTTCATCGAACTACCTTCAGACTGTTTCTCTGCCGTTCCACTCTCTTACAGCGCGTGCGTGACAAAAATGAAAGGATTAAATCTTTCAGTACGAGCTCTGATGTCACTTATTTCACTACGATAATCGTTTCGCCCTATGTAGGTTTGCGTCAGTAAAATATTTTCACATTCGGAGGAGAAAGTTCGTGATTGAAATTTCGTGAAAAAGATCTCGCTGCAACGAAAAACGCCTTTGTTTTAATTATTTGCACCCAACTCGCCTATCATACCCGCGAGACTCTCACCCCCTGTTTCAGGACAATGCAAAATAATCTGTTCTTTTTCGATGCCTTCCTTCAATCCTGTCTGGTAAGCATCCTGTACCCCACAGCATTACTCTAGCAGAGGATGACCAAGCGCAGTGTAGGCAGTCTCTTATTCCGTTCTTCCATCTTATAAGTGTTCTGCCAATAAAACTCAGTCTTTGGTTTGCCATCTTCACAACGTTACCTAAATGATCGTTCAAATTTAAGTGCTCTTAATTGTAATTCCTAGGTAGTTAGTTGAACCGACAGCCATTAGATTTTTGTGTGTTTTGTCGTGTAACCGAAATTCAACGAATTCCTTTTAGAACTCATGTGTACGACCTCACACTTTTTCTTATTCAGAGCCAATTTCCACTTTTCGCACCATACAGCTATGGTGTCTAAGCCATTTTGCAATTGGTTTTGTCGGCCGCTGTGGCCAAGCGGTTCTAGGCACTTCAGTCCGGAACCACGAGGCTGCTACGGTCGCAGGTTCGAATCCTGCCTCGGGCATGGATGTGCGTGATGTCGTTAGGTTAGTTAGGTTTAAGTAGTTCTAAGTTTAGGGGACTGATGTCCTCAGCTGTTAAGCTCCATACTGCTTAGAGCCATTTGAACCATTTTTTGCGATTGGTTTTGATCCTCTGATCACTTTACTAGACTGTGAACAACATCATAATCTGCAAACAACCCAAAACGGCTGGCGGCCAGTGTGGCCGAGCGATTCTAGGCACTTCAGTTTGGAACCGCGCGACCGCTTCGGTCTCAGGTTCGAATCCTGCCTCGGGCATGGATGTGTGTGATGTCCTTAGGTTAGTTAAGTTTAAGTAGTTCTAAGTTCTAGGGGACTGACGACCTCAGATGTTGAGTCCCATAGTGCTCAGAGCCATTTTTCAACGGCTGCTTAGATAGTCTTCTGAATGGTTTGTATAGATCAGGAGCAGCACAGGGCCTGTAACACTTCCCTTAGGAATGCCAAATATCAGTTCTGTTTTACTCGAGGATTTTCCGCCGATTACTACAAACTGTGACATTACTGACAGGAAACCACGAATCCATCCACATAACTGATGCGATACACCATATACGAGATTTGATTAGAAGTCTCTTGTCGGGAACGGTCCCAAAAGCCATTTGGAAATCTAGAAGTATGGAGTCATTAGTTCGTGCGAACAAAAAACTAGTCATATTTCAAAAGGACGATATTTTCTGAATCCGTGCTGACTATGTGTCAATAGACCGTTACCTTCGAGGTAATTCGTAATGTTCGAACACAGTATTTGTTCCAAATTCCTACTTCAATTCGACATCAGTGATACGGGTCTGTAATTCGATTACTCCTATTTCCTATCTTGAGTGCTAGTGTGAATTGTACAACTTTCCAGTTTTTATGTACGGATCTTTCGCCGAGCGAGTGGCTGTATATGATTGCTAAGTATGGGGCTATTGTATCAGCGTACTCTGAAAGTAACTTTATTGGTATACTATCTGGACCGGAAGACTAACCTTTATTAAGTGATTTAAACTGTTTAGCTATACCAATGATATATCTGCTTCTACGAGTAATGCACTCATGTCAGCAGCTTTCTTAATTCGATCGTCTTCTTTGGTGAAAGAATTTCGGAAAACTGTGTTTAGTATGCCTGCTATAGTGGCGCTGTCTTCGGTAATATTACCATTAGTATCGCATAGTGAAGGTATTGATTGGGTCTTAAGTTATTACTTGTATTATTTTTATCCTGAACCTTTTAGGATAGTGTTTGACAATTATTTATGTTCAGTGTTAGTTTTATAGCTCAAAAATATACATATATCTGTCTTATAATATTAGCGTAGATAACTTTAATACGTTCAGTCTTCATACAACCAGTATTCAGAAAACCAGTAGTGTCATTACACTTGTCACAATTGCCTACTCAAGTATAATCATATACAAGGTTATCATCTTCGCGGTCACGCTGCGAAGTTACATCACTGTGCTGTCGATTCAGCGTGCAGGTTTTCAAGTATGTATAGTGTATTACAGACACGTATGACAGGGGCTACTGTAATGTGGCTTCAGCGAGTATTTTTTTTTATGTGTGCTGTGTGTACTGCAGACGCGTATGGCAGCTGTTACTCCAAATCTTTTTCTTCCTACGCACTTAGTGATCGTTCAGATCGCTAAAGTGAATCTTGAAGTTCATTTCTAGAAACTGCAGAGGCCGTCATTGTTCTTTGGCAAATTAATATCTCGAAAAAAATACTGAAGTAGTTGAAAATTTCTTCGAACTTAATTTCCAAAAATAAGACATTTTCAAATGCCATGCACCACACGACGGCGCGGAATTAGCCGAGCGGTCTAAGGCGCTGCAGTCATGGACTGTGCGGCTGGTCCCGGCGGAGATTCGAGTCCTCACTCGGGCATGGGTGTGTGTGTTTGTCCCTAGGTTATTTAGGTTAAGTAGTGTGTAAGCTTAGGGACTGATGACCTTAGCAGTTAAGTCCCGTAAGATTTCACACACATTTGAACATTTGCACCACACGTTCATCGTGTTGGCATACTGTCCATATATGTCCATTTTCCTGTTAGTTAAGAAGCTTTGCAAAGTGTTAGTACTAAGAATTTATCTCTGGGCATTAAAACTATTATAAACTCAGATCTTTTCACTTCTGCTGGTTCCATGGTTTTGTTCCAAACCTTTGGCTATTAAATTATTATTATCAGCATTTTCGGTTACGTCGAGGTCAGAAGCATCAGACAAGAGGGAATGTCAAGATACTGAAAGCTTCAAATCAGTAGGGCTTATGTTAGATTTTTTACCTGAGCTAGTTTTAACAGAGTTAGGACTATTGCGATGTTTCAGTGTTTTCTAATACACGAAACTTAAAAATATAACTGCATACTTGGAGCTCTTTGAATTCTCTGTTAAATAGTTCCTTATACAGTATGAAAATGTTAGAGCGAAGTAAAGTACCTGTCTTTGTTTACAAATCTTAACCACGAATATACACAATGAATCTACGTCCTACATAGAAACAGCGATGTTGTTGTTGTGGTCTTCAGTCCTGAGACTGGTTTGATGCAGCTCTCCATGCTACTCTATCCTGTGCAAGCTTTTTCATCTCCCAGTACCTACTGCAACCTACATCCTTCTGAATCTGCTTAGTGTATTCATCTCTTGGTCTCCCTCTACGATTTTTACCCTCCACGCTGCCCTCCAATACTAAATTGGTGATCCCTTGATGCCTCAGAACATGTCCTACCAACCGATCCCTTCTTCTGGTCACGTTGTGCCACAAACTTCTCTTCTCCCCAATCCTATTCAATACTTCCTCATTAGTTACGTGATCTACCCATCTAATCTTCAGCATTCTTCTGTAGCACCACATTTCGAAAGCTTCTATTCTCTTCTTGTCCAAACTGGTTATCGTCCATGTTTCACTTCCATACATGGCTACACTCCATACGAATACTTTCAGAAATGACTTCCTGACACTTAAATCAATACTGGATGTTAACAAATTTCTCTTCTTCAGAAACGCTTTCCTTGCCATTGCCAGCCTACATTTTATATCTTCTCTACTTCGACCATCATCAGTTATTTTGCTCCCCAAATAGCAAAACTCCTTTACTACTTTAAGTGCCTCATTTCCTAATCTAATTCCCTCAGCATTACCCGACTTAATTAGACTACATTCCATTATCCTTGTTTTGCTTTTGTTGATGTTCATCTTATATCCTCCTTTCAAGACACTGTCCATTCCATTCAACTGCTCTTCCAAGTCCTTTGCTGTGTCTGACAGAATTACAATGTCATCGGCGAACCTCAAAGTTTTTATTTCTTCTCCATGAATTTTAATACCTACTCCGAATTTTTCTTTTGTTTCCTTTACTGCTTGCTCAATATACAGATTGAACAACATCGGGGAGAGGCTACAACCCTGTCTTACTCCCTTCCCAACCACTGCTTCCCTTTCATGTCCCTCGACTCTTATAACTGCCATCTGGTTTCTGTACAAATTGTAAATAGCCTTTCGCTCCCTGTATTTTACCCCTGCCACCTTTAGAATTTGGAAGAGAGTATTCCAGTCAACATTGTCAAAAGCTTTCTCTAAGTCTACAAATGCTAGAAACGTAGGTTTGCCTTTCCTTAATCTTTCTTCTAAGATAAGTCGTAAGGTCAGTATTGCCTCACGTGTTCCAATGTTTCTACGGAATCCAAACTGATCTTCCCCGAGGTTGGCCTCTACCAGTTTTTCCATTCGTCTGTAAAGAATTCGTGTTAGTATTTTGCAGCTGTGACTTATTAAGCTGATAGTTCGGTAATTTTCACATCTGTCAACACCTCCTTTCTTTGGGATTGGAATTATTATATTCTTCTTGAAGTCTGAGGGTATTTCGCCTGTTTCATACATCTTGCTCACCAGATGGTAGAGTTTTGTCAGGACTGGCTCTCCCACGGCCGTCAGTAGTTCCAATGGAATATTGTCTACTCCGGGGGCCTTGTTTCGACTCAGGTCTTTCAGTGCTCTGTCAAACTCTTCACGCAGTATCATATCTCCCATTTCATCTTCATCTACATCCTCTTCCATTTCCATAATATTGTCCTCAAGTACATTGCCCTTGTATAGGCCCTCTATATACTCCTTCCACCTTTCTGCTTTCCCTTCTTTGCTTAGAACTGGGTTTCCATCTGAGCTCTTGATATTCATACAAGTCGTTCTCTTATCTCCAAAGGTCTCTTTAATTTTCCTGTAGGCGGTATCTATCTTACCCCTAGTGAGATAGGGCTCTACATCCTTACATTTGTCCTCTAGCCATCCCTGCTTAGCCATTTTGCACTTCCTGTCGATCTCATTTTTGAGACGTTTGTATTCCTTTTTGCCTGTTTCACTTACTGCATTTTTATATTTCCTCCTTTCATCAATTAAATTCAATATTTCTTCTGTTACCCAAGGATTTCTACTAGCCCTCGTCTTTTTACCTACTTGATCCTCTGCTGCCTTCACTACTTCATCCCTCAAAGCTACCCATTCTTCTTCTACTGTATTTGTTTCCCCCATTCCTGTCAATTGCTCCCTTATGCTCTCCCTGAATCTCTGTACAACCTCCGGTTCTTTTAGTTTATCCAGGTCCCATCTCCTTAAATTCCCACCTTTTTGCAGCTTCTTCAGTTTTAATCTACAGGTCATAACCAATAGATTGTGGTCAGAGTCCACATCTGCCCCTGGAAATGTCTTACAATTTAAAACCTGGTTCCTAAATCTCTGTCTTACCATTATATAATCTATCTGATACCTTTTAGTATCTCCAGGGTTCTTCCATGTATACAACCTTCTTTCATGATTCTTAAACCAAGTGTTAGTTATGATTATGTTGTGCTCTGTGCAAAATTCTACCAGGCGGCTTCCTCTTTCATTTCTGTCCCCCAATCCATATTCACCTACTATGTTTCCTTCTCTTCCTTTTCCTACACTCGAATTCCAGTCACCCATGACTATTAAATTTTCGTCTCCCTTCACAATCTGAATAATTTCTTTTATTTCATCATACATTTCTTCAATTTCTTCGTCATCTGCAGAGCTAGTTGGCATATAAACTTGTACTACTGTAGTAGGTGTGGGCTTCGTATCTATCTTGGCCACAATAATGCGTTCACTATGCTGTTTGTAGTAGCTTACCCGCATTCCTATTTTCCTATTCATTATTAAACCTACTCCTGCATTACCCCTATCTGATTTTGTGTTTATAACCCTGTAGTCACCTGACCAGAAGTCTTGTTCCTCCTGCCACCGAACTTCACTAATTCCCACTATATCTAACTTCAACCTATCCATTTCCCTTTTTAAATTTTCTAACCTACCTGCCCGATTAAGGGACGCAGCGATATTGTTGACTTATTTACTGCAATGTTTGTATTCTGCAAACAAAACAAACTTGGCATCTGGTAATGTTACTGAAACTTCATGGCAGATTAAAACTCTGTGCCGGACCGAGACTCGATCTCCGAACCTTTGCCTTTCGCGAACAAGTGCCCTACCAACTCAGCTACCCAAGCACGACTCACGCCCCGTCCTCACAGCTTTGCTTCCGCCAGTACCTCGTGTTCTACTTTCCAAACTTCACAGAAGCTCTCCTGCGAAGCTTGCAGAACTAGCACTCCTAGAAGAAAGGATATTGTGGAGACATGACTTAGCCACAGCCCGGGGGATGTTTCTAGAATGAGATTTTCACACTGCAGCGGAGTGTGCGCTGATATGAAACATCCTGGCAGATTAAAACTATGTGCGGGACCGAGACTCGAACTCGGGACCTTTGCCTTCCGCGGGCAAGTGCTCTACCAACTGAGCTACCCAAGCACGACTCACGCCCCATCCGGCACACAGTTTTAAACTGCCAGGAAGTTTCATATCAGCGCATAGTCCGCTGCAGAGCGAAAATCTCATTCTGGAATGTTACTGAAGAAAGATCATTGATATACACAAGAAAAAGTATGGCCACTAAGTGAGACCTTGCGGGACACTACATGTTATTGGTTCCCAGGTGGATGCTGCCTGATGACTTAATACACGTGTTTTTCCTATTGACACCCTTTGTTTTCTGTCAGAGATATAGGATTTGAACCATTTTGCAGCCAGTCCATGAAGGTAAAATGAGAGACAATCGAATCCACACGGAGGCTTGTCAGACTGGAACAGGAAATGGGGGAAAGTACAGTGGTCCACAAATCACCCTCCGCCATACACCGCAGTGTGGCTTGCGAAGTATAGATGAAGGCGTAGAAGTCTGACACCTACTATAGGCCTACGTGGTCGTTCCTTTTCAACGTGCAAACGAGTCTTGGGTAATGTTCGCCCGTCTTCGAGAGTTATCGTACTGGATTAAGGTAAGAGGTAGGATTCGAAGAAGGATTGCGCACTTCGACACGGCTTGTTTACTCAGTGATTCTTGACAATTATCTGTCGGTCTGACGCCTATATCATCTTGGACTAGCGTAAGAGATAAGAGATGAGTCAATGAAGAGTTGTACGTTTCGCCATGGGAAAGCGTCAGAGGTACTAAACGAACTCTAATGGGAGGCCCTGCAAGAAAGGTACTGTCCAACGTGGGGAGCCTTACTTTCAAAATTTGGAGAGCTCGCGTCCCAAAGCGAGTCAAACATATTACTTAGTACAACTTATGTTTCGTGCAATGAGAGTCCAAGGAGCTAAAGTAGACAAAATATGACAATTCCCCAAAGTGTACCGACTACACACTTTCCCACCGCAGACCGCAAGTAAATGGAACTGGAAAGGAGAAATCGTTCTTGCACATCAAGCAACTTCCGTCACCCACATTACGGAAAAATTTTAAAAAATGCTTCATACGTTTATATGGGTTCTCTTTCCTGAAATTGTTGCAGCGTAATTCCCTTAAATAATCACTAATTATTTTTTTAAATTCTGTAATAATTATTATTTTTGTTCATTTCTTTTTCGTTCGTGAAATAAAGAAACTAATAAATGATGGTACAGTATTTAACAACGGCGGATACCCCTTTGAATAGACAATTTCTAGATTAATTGTTTATTAATAACTAGACTCATAGCCCTTAGTGTAACAAGAAAATAACCTAAAATATGCACCAAACAAATTTCTGAATTTTCGAGTCAGTATCTCTCTATTAATGGCAAATGAACACAAGAAGGAAGTCCACAGAAAAGAATGTTCACTGAATAACGTTCGTGTTACTAGGATGTCAGAGTTCGGCGCCGCAACGGAAAACTGAAAAGACAGACGCACGTAAGAAACTCTTATTACACGGCGTTCTCGAACAGATGATAATTTTCGGAAACAGTCTGTCGCTGATCAGCATATATGTTTCTAACACGGAGCAGTACGCTTATAAAAATATAATAAATACTCTGTTAGTTCGTTCACAGTATCCGTTTGGTTTATGTAGTAACATTGTTAGTAGTGACCCAAATCACAAATTAGGAAGTTTGTCCATGTCTGCCACAAAATGTGTTAAAAGCTTCTAGTAGTCGGCCAACACGTTCGTCCCTGCAGAAGAAACTACATGTGAAAGACGGAAAACAGAAAGATAACATACATTTCACAGACTGATATTCTAAGCGCAATTCTTGTTACTCATATTCTGTCAAAAATAAATAAATAAATAAACGGAAGTGAGAACACTATTACTACAGCACACTATCCTTGTCATACTAACTGTAAACAGCAATAAATACAGAAACGAATAAAAAAGACAGGCCTCATCATTAAATTAAAACATTGCCCAGTGAAGCCTACTGCATATTTTGGAAAGCAATTGTATTAAACTTTATTGGTGTATATCGTAGACCAGATCTTTCCAAACTTTTTCCCATGGCGACAGCCTTCTAATACATAAAGTTTCATTAATATCAGCAAAAGAGATTCTATTGTAACAAATTATGTGCTGAAGAAATATTCACTTCTATATTTCATTTCTAAGAACAGACATCAAACACCTTTTCACAGATGTAAAACGTTTCAGTACTGTTATGAAATCAAGGACTCAAGTGGGCTGGACGAGCATTACAAATCTGTCTGACACTAACTCGGATATAGGACAAATTCATACGCGTTTTCTCATACTAGTTTCTCATAGTGCCACCTTTAATTGTTTTTGCGTTAGTCATAAAGGAAAATGCATTTTCATATGAATGTGTTGTAGAAAACGACAGCAAAGCGATGAATGCTCTTTTACTCAGATGAAGGCAGTCTTGGTGAACAGAACTCCAGAAACTGGAAAAGTCTGATTCTTTGTACTCAAGTTTTAAAGTGCGATTATTGTTCAGGTCTCCCAGAGAATTCTCATCAACAAGTTGGAGTTCACAGGTACTGGAAAGCGCGAAAGGATTTCTTATCCATTCCCACTGTTTTATATCCATTTATTACTTCGAAAATGTCCTTGCTTTGTGTACTGAAGTGAATTTCCTTGCAACAGAAATACTTCTCAGCCACGTTTAGTTCATCAACGAAACGAATAAAAGAAAATATCTGAGCTAGGCCAGTTACATCGGTAGATTCACTGAGATGTATTGCAAACATTAATGTTCATTGTTTTCAGACATATCCTGAATACCTCTGTATTATCACCCAAGGGATTTTATTTCACATCACGTTCATACTCAGGGCCAAACGTTGTTTTCATTACAACGCAGAAAGCTGGACTGATGACTTCCTCTGCACTACATGAGATTGCAACAACCCTAGCCGCAAGACAATTAGCTCGTTGAGCTTTATCAGAGGTCTTCAGTTTCTTAGTGAATAAGGAATCCTACTAGAATTTCACTGAAATAGTCAAAACACTTTCCTCGTAAAAGTCTTTGTTTTGTTAAAATATGGCGCAGCAATTTGTCCAGTACAACTGAAAGTTTTTCTCCACATATCACACACTCCGGCATTGGATGTCACTCATCTCCACACCACGTGAACCCTATTTTTAAATATTCGTCGTTGTTCAGCCTCATTGTTATGTTCTTGCTACTGCACGATGGTGCAGAACAGAGTTTTGAGACACTCCGTTTGTTGTTCTGTATCTGCTGAAGTTACAGACACACTGCTTGACTGTTTCTCTGCATCTGATGTTTCGTAAACTACCAAAAATTTCTTTCTGACAATATATTTACCCATTTCTTTTGTTGTTGTGGTCTTCAGTAGGAAGACTGGTTTGATGCAGCGCTCCACTCATTTCTGAATAAGCTACTGCAACTTACTACCTTCTGAATGTGCTTACTGTATTCATTACTTAGTCTCCTTCCCCCCCCCTCCCCCTCCCTCCCCCCAACACTTCCTTCCAATAGTAAACTGGTGATCCCTAGATGTCTCGGAAGGTGTTCTTTTAGTCAATTTGTGCCGCTAATTTATTGTCTCCCCAAGTCTATTCAGTACCTCCTCATTAGTTACGTGATCTACCCACCTAATCTTCAGCAATCCTCTGTAGCGGCACATTTCAAAAGCTTCGATTCCTTTCTTTTCTAAATTGTTCATCGTCCATGTTTCACTTCCACACTTGGCTACATTCTAGAAAAATACCTTCAGGGAAGATTTGCTAACATATCAGCCTATATTCGGTGTAGACAAATTTATCTTCTTCAGAAACGCTTTTCTTGCCATTGCCAGTCGACATTTGATATCCTTTCTACTTCGACTATCATCAGGTATTTTGCTGCCCAAATAGCAAACCTCATCTACCACTTTAAGTGAATCGAGTCCTAATCTAATTACCTCAGCAGCACCTGATTTAATTCGACTACATTCCGTTATCCTTGTTTTGCCTTTGTTGATGCTTATCTTATATCCTCCTTTTAAGTCACTGTCCAATTCGTTCAACTGTCCTTCCACATGCTTTGCTGCCTCTGACAGAATTACAGTGACATCGGCAAACCTCAAAGTTTTTATTTCATTTCTTTGAACTTTAATTATGCTATATACTTTTCTTTGGTTTCCTTTACTGCTTGCTCAGTGTACATCAGAGATAGGCTACAGCCCTTTACTGCTTGCTCAGTGTACATCAGGGATAGGCTACAACCCTTTCTCGCTCGCTTCTCAACCGCAGCTACCCTTTCGTGCCCCTCGACTCACGTAACTGCCGTTTGGTTTCGGTACAAGTTGTAAACAGCCTTTCGCTCCCTGTATTTTACCCGTGCTGCCTTCAGAATTTCAAAAAGTGTATTCCAGTCAACATTGTCAAAAACGTATCCATTTCCGATGACTCCTATTAAATTGTATCACTTTGAAAGAAATAAAATAATGATATCTCACGAATGAAACAAAGATACGGACTAAAAGAAAAAATGTTTAATCTCCCACTATCGCCATTCAGTAAGCTTGTTAAGACATGGATTGATAGAGAGCGTTAATGTACAGCAGGAAGTCAGGGAAATCCAGTGTCGCAATTTAATGTCACATACACAAAATAGTGGAATGTAACATACGGATAACTCGTGACGGAGTAACACAAAACAACTTTCTCTTCGTTCAGTGTAACCACAGACCATCAATAAAATAAGTTTTTATTTGTCTGACATTCTGAACTTGCTAGCCTCGCCGCACCCTTACCGCTGCCAGTACTCGATACCCCAGGGTGTCGGGACACCCTGTTTGGAAAGCTCTGCCGTAGACAGATGCGAGAAAGTACCTCTGAGAAAGCCCCTAGTGATATTAAGAATATGGCTACACCTTATTATCCTCGATAGCAAAGAAAATCGCTGTATTTCAAATCCTTCCAATAAATTTCCCAGAATACATAGCGTGCTCATTCCATTTATTTTCGTAATTAGTGAGCCACAGTGTATTTTGTTCACAGATTTCATGCCTACAACCCTCTTAGAACAAATAACACTATGTTTTAGACCAGAAAACTTACAAAACTGACTTGAAGAAAGCCGAATTGTGCAGAGACTGTAGTTAGCATTAATGAAGAAATATTTTTATTTCACAACTGAATAAATTTTTATTTTTTATTTAAAAAATAACATTAAAAGTTGCTTTTGTGACATCCTTTTTCTAGTCTTCCATTTTGATGTAAGGTGTTTGAAATCTGGTTAATAACTGGTGAGCCTAGTTCACTTAAGTTCATTTAGATCGATATTTAGATGCAAATAACGTCGGCGGTTAGTTCTGTGACCCATACACAAGTGGTCCCTAAAATGGAGGTCCCTTGCACATTTTTTTGTTATGGAGCGTTTTTCTTCTTCCAAAATTCATTATTTAAACAACCAGCTCGTTTCAATCCTTTTAGTCCTTTGTCCTCTTACGCTTCCAGTAACTGCAACTCTACTGCTTCGACTCTCTTTAAATATAGGCGATACAGGACAGTCATTCCCCACATCAATAGCAAATGGACTTTCCAGGAATGAATATGAAAGT
The DNA here is from genome assembly GCF_021461395.2 of Schistocerca americana. Lineage (NCBI taxonomy): Eukaryota > Metazoa > Arthropoda > Insecta > Orthoptera > Acrididae > Schistocerca > Schistocerca americana. The sequence continues at coordinate 178,297,959 of NC_060120.1, forward strand.
TTAAGTATCTTCAAATAAAAAAATCTGCCACTTATATCTTCAGCCAAGTAATATCTTTCATGTAACAGAATCTTCCGTCGGTTCTTGGTAGAACAACATTACAATAAATGAAAAGCACCGGTTTGCTTTCGTTCTACATAGATGGCCCTGTAAGCCGAGAACCGGTTAACAATAAAAGTAATATTGTAGAACAAAAGCAAACTGGTGCTTTTCATTTATTATAATGTTGTTCTACCAAGAACCGACGGAAGATTCTGTTAACATGAAAGACATGTCTGAAGATGGCCTTGTAAGCCGAAAACCTGTTAAAAATAAAAGTAATATTGCAGAACAAAAGCAAACTGGTGCTTTTCATTTATTAAGATCTTTCACATAAATGATCTTCCGTTTCCACCTGAACTTTGGGAATTGTTTCAGCAACTTTCTCCAGACATTAGAAATGAACGGAAGTTTTAGTCACAAGGACTTTCCGAATCAGACTCTGTTATGAAAACTGAAAATGCTTTTCGTACCCTTTTGTATGATATGTTCAGCGCTTTTAATTGGTGAACAACATCTACAGCAAAATCCGTATCTGACAATCACTGTGAGTCACCAAGTTGTGGGAAAGGGTTTATTTTTTCTTGAAGTAATTGTTTGGTTAGACCAGATAATCTGAACTCTGTATACTGTCAGCTATCTCACTAAGCTGTACCAAGTTGCTACAGGAAGCTTTTATTGCATATTTCTTCTATGAAGAATTTTTACTGTCGGGTACGTTTTGGCCTTTAAGTAGAAGTATTTGATAATTTTTAGAAGTAAAAAAAAGCTCATAGCATTAGCTTATGCCTCCATGAAAGCGTATGTAGTAAGAAATAAGATAATATATATCTTCGGTACGCATTTCGTCGAATGCCCGACTACATGACGCGAGATGATGTGTATGTCACGGAGAAAGTAATTCCAGTTGTCACATCTACTTCACGAGTGAAACAGCAGAAAATGTTCTCATTGGAACGACGCCCTTTTATTAGATTCAATCGTCGGCTTATATAATATTCTTTTTACGCTTAACACACTTCAAAAAATCATATAAGCATGTCGTGGTAGAGCGACATCATCTCTCGCCATCAGAGATTCTGATGACAGGATCTTTGCAAGACACCGAAATATCGTGCTGTTTCGACACTTTCCTCCGATGAGTCACTCGGGAATCCACTTTTGAGAATCACGCAGGCTACAGATGTAGGCTGCGTTCTTCGACCTTCAGACTTCGATGTTTCTATCTTTGAACACCGTAATCTCTGACAGGTCAGAGTACCAGCGAGTGAGAAGTAGTTTCAGCATGATTTGCTCAGCAAGAAATATGTGTTACATAACTTCCATTGTCCCAACCGGAAGAAACTGCAATGATTCAATGGTCTTAGTTAACATAAACAACCTAGTACCAGGCTGCTTAGAGCATCCTTCAAAGATGGCAGTGACGCTAACAAAATCAGAATCAAATGTTTTCGAAATAATCTGGAAGGTACAGATCATAAAGATTATGGGAGCCTTTATATTTAATGAAGTAACAGCTTTTTCATGAGATGAGAAAACATTTTATTTTCCAAGCACAGATCAAAGAACTCACGAGAATAAACAACTCGTAACCAAGCCGACTACGGCAAAGATAAAAATCTGTCAGCTACAGCTTTCACCCGCTGTTTTTGGCGCAGTGGACAAATGACGTCGTCACATCAGCCCCCCTCCTTTTGAAACCGGGTGCACCAGGTATGTGGGGAAACTTGCACTTGATTTTTCTACCAGCTCTCGTGAAAACATCTGGTGCAGGCAATGGCTGCTCCTGTTCTGCACTTGCTGCTTCGTTGTCCTCTTCTGAAACCGAGGGCTCGGCGAGACTATCTGCTGTTTCTTTGGCCTCCACGTTGGAGGGTGATTGTGCAGACCGAGGAAGGAGTGTGCCATCTTCGGTGTAAGCAGGCTTAAGCCGCTCAATTGAGACTGTCTCTTCTTTACCATCCTTATCGATTTTGAAGCTGTGGATTCCTCTTGTGATTACCCTGTATGGTCCAGAGTAAGGCGAAACAAGCGGCGGGCGCACCGCATCATCCCTATGCCACACGTGGGACGTTGCTTGCAGGTCTTTATGTACAAACACTCTCCGGCCTCCATGTCTGACAGGGTTAGTGGGTTTGATGTTTCTCATTCTATCGCTGAGTTGTCTCGCGAATTGCGTGCATAGCTCAGGAGCGAACGTCTGTGTAGATGCTGGAACGATAAATTCTCCAGGAACCCTCAATTGCTCGCCATAAACCAATTCTGTGGAAGAGCATTGTAAGTCCTCCTTCACGGCCGTTCTCAATCCGAGTAGGACCAGCGGTAGTGCTTCAGGCCATGACATGGAACTACACATTAATGCAGCTTTGAGCGTGCGGTGTAGTCGTTCCACCATTTCATTACTAGATGGATATAGCTTGTGGTGCGTAGGTGGTTGCACCCGCACAGTAGTAAAAGCTCATTGAAAAGTTGGCTTTCAAACTGCCTTCCGCGATCTGTTGTTATGTTTTGCGGAACGCCAAACCTGGAGAACCATGAATGCAACAGTGCTTTTGCAACCGACTCCGCAGAAATGTCCTGTATTACAACTACTTCTGGCCACCTGGTAAAACGATCAATGATTGTGAGCAAATAGCGTTGTTCTGAAGAGCATGATAGCGGGCCCACAATGTCCACATGTATATGTGAAAATCTTGCAGATGGCCTCGGGAAGTCAGCAATAGGTGCAAAGACATGTCTGCCAATTTTATTACGCTGGCATGTTAGGCATGCACGCGCCCATGCACGACAATCTTTTTGTATTCCGGGCCACACTACATTGGAGGAAACTAACTTGGCTGTAGCTCGTACTCCTGGATGTGATAGATTATGTAGTGTACTATAAATCTCGCGACGATATTGTTCTGGAATGTAAGGTCGCTCCTTTCCTTTTGCTACTTCACACCAAATTCCGTCTGGTACATTTGGGACAGACACACGTCTGAGCTGCAGCGCAGTTCTCTGTTCCTCTATTAGACGGCGCAAGAAAGGATCTTCTCGTTGTTTAGACGCTAACTCGGTCCAACGAATTGAATTTAAACTGGCACAATTCCTAGACAGGCAATCTGCGACCAGGTTGTCTTTTCCTGAAATGTGACGCACGTCAGTTGTGAACTGTGCAATGTACTCGACTTGCCTGCACTGACGTGGTGAATTGAGCTCTGTGTCTCGTTGAAATATAGCTACTAACGGCTTGTGATCGGTAAAAATTGCAAAGTGCCTCCCTTCGACAGACGTGCGAAAATGCTTTATGGCTAAGTAAATAGCAAGCAACTCACGGTCAATAGCACTCCATTTTTGCTGCTGTCGAGTCAGGTTTTTAGAGTAAAATGCGAGCGGCTGCCATCTGCCATCAACTTCTTGCTGTAGCGCTGCACCCACTGCTGTTTGGCTCGCATCAACCATGAGCGCTAAAGGAGCGCTCAATCTTGGATGTCCCAGTAGTGTTGCCCGAGAACGACATTTCTTTAAGTCATGGAAAGCTGCTTCAGCCTCTGGACTCCATGGAATTTTACGATTTCCTGTTGTATTTTTACCTGCAAGTAACGTTGTGAGTGGCTCTTGGGCGGCAGCTAATTTAGGTAAGTGACGTCTGTAATAGTTGAGCATGCCTAAAAATCTGCGAAGTCCTTTGTAAGTTGTGGGAAGGGGCATCTGTTGTACTGCTTCAACCCGCTCAGGCAAAGGTGACAGGCCTGCTGCTGAAACCAAATATCCCAGGAACTTAACCTCGCGTTTTCCAAACGTGCACTTTGTTTCGTTAATAATTATGCCATACTCTGCCAGACGGCGGAAAAGCTGCCGCAGATGTTCGACATGCTGATATACAGAACCAGAGAATACTAAAATGTCGTTCATATAGCAAAATGCGAATGGTAATTCTCGAAGCACCTCATGCATGAATCTTTGCCATGTTTGGGCAGCGTTTCTGAGGCCAAATGGCATAAAATTGTACTCAAACAAACCGAATGGTGTGATAACTGCTGTTTTTTTAATGTCAGATGGAGCCATGGGAATCTGGGAAAATGCTCTGGCGCAATCAATCACACTAAATATTTTGGCATTGCTAATCGTACTGTTAAAATCAGTCACATTGGGTACTGGGTAGCGGTCGGGAATTGTGCGGGCATTGAGCGCCCTGTAGTCTCCACATACTCTCCATGAATTGTCTTTTTTACGGACCATGTGAATTGGAGATGCCCATGAACTATCAGACCTACTTACAATACCTGTTTTCAGAAGTCTGTCGAACTCAGCTCGCGCCGCGAGCAACTTCTCTGGAGGCAGACGCCGCGGGAGGAAGGCAACGGGTTGACCTTGTGTCGTGCTCATGTGGTGTTGAGTATTGTGTCTGCATTTCCTGGTTGCGTTGACGGGTTCGGTAAGTGCTGGAAAGTCTTGAAGCAGTTTACGAAAAAGTGATTCCTCCGACAGTGCTCTGATATTGCCTACAGTATACGAATCGTTACGACTGTCTTGTGTCTTCTTGCGTGACGCACACGTGTGCGCCCCGCTTAGTTGCGGGTACGAAATCGTATCACCATATCCCGACGCGGATGACGCGGTAGAGGAACCGGAAATCTTCGTGCGAAAAGACACGGGCACATCGCACTGCACTTGAACCGACGCGGAAGACGCAGTAGGCAATATCCCTTCTGTGGGAACTGTCACCAAACGACGGTTAACCAGGGCGGGCATAAGTCGGTAGTTCCGTAAAAAGTCCGCCCCAATTATAGGACTCGGCACATCAGCAACCACAAAAGTCCATTTTGGATGGAAGTCGGAATTCAGATGTAATGCCAACTGTTTCTCACCATAGGTAGATATTCTGGAATTGTTTGCTGCAGTCAGTACATGTTGCGTCGTGGTCGTGAGTATATCACCTCTCTTCCTTGGATAAACACTGACTTCTGAACCTGTGTCAATCAGAAACTTCTCACCTGAAGAGAGGTCCAACACGAACAATCGGTGTGATTGGTTGACTGCAGATACCGTGGCGTTTTCACCTCTTTGAATCACGCTATGACTCGGGCGCCTATGTTGTTGTTGACGAACGTTAGCGCCCTTTAACGCCCGCCTTTTAAGTTTGGGTAGCTGCAGGGTTGAATACATTGACGGGCAGTGTTACCGAAGCGTCTGTGGTACCAGCACCATTGATCTGTCAAATCCTGTTGGATAGCATTTCTTTGTCTTTTCCCACTGCGACTTCGTAGCTGCCGGTGGTGCGAAGTTACTTGCACGTTGAGTTTTGCCACTTGTGCTGCCAGTTGCTGTATGGTGGGTTCGGTCGATGCGCACTGCTGTTGGGAAGTATTATTGCATGTTCCTGGCTCACTGACGTTAGATTCCAGCACACTACACGTTCTTGGGCCTCTATCCTGGCTGTAGTTGAATTCGGAACACGCAGAAACTTCGATTAAGGTGTTTGCGATGGTGTCTGCCTTTTTGCTAAGACTTGCAATGGTAAGTCTGTTTCTGCTGCAATGACGGCACGGATGTTGGCAGGAAGTTTACGACGCCATATTAGACGTAAATACTCTTCAGGTAGGAGTTCCGGGCCGGCTAATGTACGTAAGGCTTTGAGTACTTGTGACGGAGTCTTGTCGCCCAAATCTTCGTATGCGAAAATTTTTTGTAGTCGCAAATCTGGGTACAACGTATGATGCTGTATGAGAGCTTCCTTTAGCACAAAGTAATTTTGTTGCGACAAGGTTTCTTCTACTTGCTCTATAATTTCTAAATTCAGATGTGAAACCACTATATTAAATTTGTCAATGTTGTTAGACACCCCATGCTGCCGAAATATGCATTCAGCCTGCGTAAACCAAAGCTGGGGGCGCGTCGGCCAGAACGCGGAAAGCTTAACATTTCCGTGTCGCGCGTAGGTACTCCCATCTTTTGCGTTAACATCTGTCGTTCCGTTTTGTGGCGAATCAAAGGGCGTGGACCGCGATCCTTGGTCGAACAGACTGTAGTCTTCAATCTTGATTCCACTGCCCCATGCTTTTGTCTCTGAATTCATTATTCTCGTCGGTATATATATTTTCTTTATGCTTCTGCTTCGATTTTTCGGGGTCACCACTATGGGAGCCTTTATATTTAATGAAGTAACAGCTTTTTCATGAGATGAGAAAACATTTTATTTTCCAAGCACAGATCAAAGAACTCACGAGAATAAACAATTCGTAACCAAGCCGACTACGGCAAAGATAAAAATCTGTCAGCTACAGCTTTCGCCCGCTGTTTTTGGCGCAGTGGATAAATGACGTCGCCACAAGATGTTTACAAGGAACTAGGTTAGAATCATAAATTTCACGTATTTCTTAATGAATTTATAGCACTATTTCTAATTACCTTCTTGAAAAATAACTAAAAATTACACAAAGAAAGGTATAACACCAGAAATAATTCAGGTGGTTACAATATCTTGCAGAGCAAACATAAGTTAAAATTCCTAATAAATGTGCAGAACAAATATTTTTGTTGAAACCTACAATATTTGTTCTAACATTCTACGAAAATTTACTAAAATACAAAAGATTTCGTGTAAAGTCAGAAATTAACAGTTCAGACAACATATGGGGTACAATAAAAACAGGTATAAAGCTGCTGGCCATAGTACAAGTTTCCTTTAGTATAATGTAGAACAGGGGTGTCATAAATGTTCAAAAGCAGCGAGTACGTTCAAAAATTATTTCTTAAACTTAGCAGACAAAAGAGAATGAAACAATTCACTTGAAGAATCAAATCAGTATACTGAATAAATTGATTCCGAAGTATTTAATCATTAGCCATTTAATGATGACTCATTCTAGCATTATGGAAATTATGTTTAGTAATGAAATAAAAAGTTGATGATATCTCGACTACTAAAGAGTTTTGTCATATAATAAATTATTTTTCATTCAAATATGTGTCATATTTCCTAGACAGATTACGATAAGCCCATGTAAACTAAATTATAAAAGAAGAGTCTAATTGTGATGTCAACAATCACTTGTAAGACTGATATCATTAACTAAAATATTTGGGAAAATACTGTCCTGTAGGTTATAATAACTTCATGCTTCATAAACAGAATGCATATCTCAATTGAGAATGCCATATTCATATAGCAAGGATAAAATAACTGAATAGGTCTGTTTCTATGTTTTGTTAAACACATAATACTGTGTTCATCATGAAATGTTATAATAATCAACAGTGTATTGAATTAACGATTTATCATATATCTGGTTCATAATATATTTAGAGCCATTAATGTAGAAAAATATTCCGCATAATGCAACTAATAGAAGCAGAAAGAAGTTTCATTAAGTGGAGGGGTTTGTTGGGGGGAATGAGAGTCATTAATTGAGATCTAAAATATTAATATTAGGTACATATGTTTCTTATATACATCATTGATCTGCCAATTAAAGTAAAATAAGTCACAGATGATGACCATTAGTGGTTCACAGTGCTAAATGTTGAGGTCACCAGCGCCCAACAAGATGTACTAGCTCTATTTGAGGATGACTCAAAAGTCACATTCAGTTGCAACAGAAACAGGAAAAATGAAATTGTGCACAATTTTTTGAACAAATTATAAGCATTTTCTCTAAAAGTTTTTCAAATAATTATAAACCTCTAATACAAACAAAGCAATAAGTTAACTTAAGATCTATGTTTTCAGTAACTGAATTAGAATATAACAGGATTTTGCGAACAAGCACCCATTGTGAAAAATTATGCTATGAGAATGAGGTGTATTACTCATCTGATATGAGCCCCTTTAAAGAGTTAATAATTTGAATTACTGCTACAATAAAAATACTTACCTAATAAAATACGCGGCAGTCACTCTACCAGGGTGAAAAAGGTTATAATAATTATTATAATATTAACCAGAAAAAGACATCATTATCCATCTTTAACATTGACTATAGCAGAAAAGAAGGAGAATTAGACTGTGAAAGATAAATGTTGTTAATCTTCATAATTACATAATAATCCTAACAGACTGTCAGTTTCCTTTCAGAAACAAGTAGACATTTTCTCTCCACAGTCCTCACATACCATAAATTAATGCTATTTGGAAACTCATTCCATTTATTGTTAAGCTAATAAGATACATAGTTGCTTAAAAATGTGTTTTCGCTATTTTATGTAATCAGTTTTAAACGAACAACATATACTCATAAATGAAAGTGAATTCTGTCAATAGCCTTGAAACTGGACCGTTCCACATAATTATGACATTCTATGTGAAAGAAACTGTACAACTTGTAAGTAAGTTACCACAGTACCTATGGAAGTTTGTTCTGGTGCCGCCAAAAATGGGAAACAAATATGCTTTTTAAACATTAATTTTCACAAGTAGATCCTGGAAGTATTCCTACGGTAACTAGGTTATCACGAAACATTTTAAAGTTTATTTTGGTGTCGCCGAAGCACGAAAATAAATATACCTTTTAAACCTTAATATTTATTAGTAGGTCCTGGAAATATGTCTGCTGCACGACAGGCATAGTTGTTGTTGTTGTGGTCTTCAGTCCTGAGACTGGTTTGATGCAGCTCTCCATGCTACTCTATCCTGTGCAAGCTGCTTCATCTCCCAGTACCTACTGCAACCTACATCCTTTTGAAGCTGCTTAGTGTATTCATCTCTTGGTCTCCCTCTACGATTTTTACCCTCCACGCTGCCCTCCAATACTAAATTGGTGATCCCTTGATGCCTCAGAACATGTCCTACCAACCGGTCCCTTCTTCTAGTCAAGTTGTGCCACAAACTTCTCTTCTTCCCAATCCTGTTCAATACCTCCTCATTAGTTATGTGATCTACCCATCTAATCTTCAGCATTCTTCTGTAGCACCACATTTCGAAAGCTTCTTTTCTCTTCTTGTCTAAACTATTTTTCGTCCACGTTTCACATCCATACATGGCTACACTCCATACAAATACTTTCAGAAACGACTTTCTGACACTTAAATCTATACTCGATGTTAATAAATTTCTCTTTTTCAGAAACGCTTTCCTTGCCGTTGCCAGTCTGCCTTTTATATCCTCTCCACTTCGACCATCATCAGTTATTTTGCTCCCCAAATAGCAAAACTCCTTTACTACTTTAAGTGTCTCATTTCCTAATCTAATTCCCTCAGCATCACCCGACTTAATTCGACTACATTCCATTATCCTCGTTTTGCTTTTGTTGATGTTCATCTTATATCCTTCTTTCAAGACACTATCCATTCCGTTCAACTGCTCTTCCAAGTCCTTTGCTGTCTCTGACAGAATTACAGTGTCATCGGCAAACCTCAAAGTTTTTATTACTTCTCCATGGATTTTAATACCTACTCCAAATTTTTCTTTTGTCTCCTTCACTGCTTGCTCAATATAAAAATTGAATAACATCGGCGAAAGGCTACAACCCTGTCTCACTCCCTTCCCAACCACTGCTTCCCTTTCATGTCCCTCGACTCTTATAACTGCCATCTGGTTTCTGCACAAATTGTAAATAGCCTTTCGCTCCCTATATTTTACCCCTGCCACCTTCAGAATTTGAAAGAGAGTATTCCAGTCAACATTGTCAAACGCTTTCTTTAAGTCTACTAATGCCAGAAACGTAGGTTTACCTTTCCTTAATCTAGCGTCTAAGATGAGTCGTAGCGTCAGTATTGCCTCACGTGTTCCAATATTTCCAGGCATAGTATCGAAATGAATATGTCAAAACGTCACTGCATCTCTTGCAATGGAGCTCCTGCTTACGTAATGACAGGAAGCAAGGTCAGATTACCACACTGTGTGGTTACTCCGTTCTTGCTTCAATAATCACTACGCTCACATATCTGTCCCAAACGTAGCATTCCTACATCAGCTTCGTGTGATCCTTGCGTCATAAATTATTGCGAGTATCACTTCAAGCAACAGTTATATACGTCAAGTGTTGCAAGAAGTGAAGGATCCAACAGCGTCTCGTTGTTGCTGGGAAGCTACAGATTTTCTGACTTCCAAAAATGATATTCAGTTCTTTAAATTATCGTAACTCAGCCTTTACTTCCCCAGTACACTACTAACAAACTGAAAAGCGTCAAATCTGAACACCTTGCACCACTTTCTGCTGTTTTAAGGTCGCTTTTTCTTTATTTTTATCACCTTGGCAGGAACAGAAATTTGTTTCAGTCACCCGAGTCAAAAATGCTCCCTACTACCTATTTACCTACTACCTATTTAATCTTTATATGAGAGTATTCATTATTACGATTTATGTAAACTCTGTGTGGGCGTTGTCATGTGGAGTTCGCTTGCGATTTTGTACTTCGCGCGGGCAAAGCGAGAGCCGAGGAATGGAGAGAATCCCTTAACAATCGCTCCCAACAGCACTCGTGCAAAGTGACAAGCTATGTATCCGTTTTCTAAATTAATAGTGCTAGTAGTGACTAAATTAAAACTAATTTATTTCCATTGCCTCTAGACCAAGTACTCAATCGATGGCAATTGCTGACAATTTATATAAGGATTTTTTATTTAGTTTTTACCCTTATGTGGCAATGATTTATTAATTCATTGGCACGTGAGCGTTGAAAATGAATAAAAAAATCTCAGGGAAGATACACATTTCTAGTTTCTAACAGTAAAGTAAGGCATCATTTCTTGAAAGTATTGTAACAAAATTAATAGAATGAAAGCCACAGCACCGCAAAAAGCTCTCATAATTCTGTAACAATCATCATATTTTCATTCATTTTTTGCGTCCATTCCCTCCTCCAATTTTTCTCTGTTTTCGGATTTATTGCAATCCTTGTTTTAACATTATATGTATGGACTACTGTGTTTTCTGGAATCTATGTTTGGACATTTACGAGGCTGCTGTAAAAAGACTTGAGACTATGGAACTATGGATTTGGAGAAGAATGCAGAAGGTCTCATTGTAGTGGGACGCGAAATTGAAGCGTCACCCATCCACCAGTGTCAGCCCAGTTTGCAGGTGAATGTAAGTTAATTTAGTGTTTTTTGTTTATGTATTTTTGTAATGGTTGTGAATTATCTAAATTTTTGTATTTATTTTTTATGTTTCATGTACGGAGAGGGCGGCGCAACGAACGGAGACAGCATCTTCACTGCCGGGACCAGAGAGAAAATTGCTGGCCACTATACGTCGCGGGTCGACAGCCAAAGAGCAACAGAAGATCCTGAAACCGAGTTGTTGTGTCGTGCTTCTAAAAACTGAAAATTAAGAATTTGTAATGTTTGTACAACAATGACGTCATAGAAAGTTTAATCATGTTGTAAATGTTCAGATCTGTCTTGTCAAGGCTCAGGTTCACGTCTATATGTAGGAAGATAATAAACTAGTGGATGCTACTAAAGTTTAAATACGTGTTCCGAGAATTTATTTATGAAGAATTATGTTACGTAATTTATTTGACAAGATTATTAATTTTTGACAACGTTCATCGCGAGTTTGATTCTTGAAAGTTTATTCAATGTGGTTCTAATATTTATTAAATCAGATCACCTGCATTAATATAATTTCTGAGAAGAAACAAACGACATCTAAATTGGAAAAGTTTACGCAAACCAATTGGACTGAGTGACGTAATTCTGCGCATACGACTCAAATGACGATGTTTTAATTACAGTTTCGTTCAAGAACCATTCAGAGACAATTTAAAAAAGAATTTAAATAATTTTGAAGTGTGTTGTAACTGACGTAGGTGACGAAGTCTGCACATGGTCATATGACAAAAGGAAATCATTTATACAATACTTACGTCATTACACTACACCGTGGCGACCTTAAAAACAGGACTTGTGTGCAACTAAGGCACACAGGTACGAAACAAAACATCAAGAGTCCTTCGGAAGTCAACGCGAACTTTCGTGGAGCCTTCACCAGCCAGCGGCGACTTCGCGGGTGTGGGCAGCTGACGGAGCGCAGCCAAGCAGTACGGTCACGCAGTTATTCCACGAGAAGGCGCATCTGTTGGGCAGCAGCTGAACGCTGCAAACCCCGACAACCTTTTCTCCCTAAACTAACAGGCCCAGTACGTCAGCTGGGGAGCGTTCCTCCGGCTAGTATTAGAGGTGTTGCTGAGGGCTTCGCCCGTCTACGGCGGGGCCGGGCGTGGTTGCAGCCAGTGACGTCTCCGGTGTTCGACTCAGCGTCCTGCCGGTTGCGGAAGTGGGGTCGCAGCATCTCAGCGGCTGCATCGACGGCTGTTACTTCTGCAGCCCATAGCAGCACACTGATCATCGAGAACTACAAACTAAAATATTAGTGTCCGGTGAGTCTGTTTTAAGTTGGAAGTGGAGTGTTGTACATAGGGAGTGTGCTTTTAATAGGATTGTTGATTACAAGTCTGCGTGTGTAACTAGTTAATATCTTACAATAATGTCGGGAAGTGAAATGCCAGACGAAGAGCAATCTATGTCCGATAGGAGCATGAGATCCCTTTTTAGGACGGTGGCTAAATTAAAACAATCTAACGAAGAATCCACTGCTAGATTAAAAGAGGAACTAAAACAGGAATTAAAACAGTCTAACGAAGAATCTATTGCTAGATTAAAACAGGAATTAAAACAGTGTAACGAATAATCTACGGCTAGATTAAAAGAGGAACTAAAACAGGAATTAAAACAATCTAACGAAGAATCTACTGCTAGATTAAAACAGTCTAACGAAGAATCTACGGCTAGATTAAAAGAGGAACTTATAGGGGAGCTAACAAAATCGACAGACAGGAACATGTTAATGAAACCAGTCGAGAATTAAGTGATAAAATAGAGGCTTCCAAAGTTGAAATGCAGGAAAAACTAGTAGGACTTAGTAATAAGATTGCTGATAATTGTAAGAGGTTAGAAGAACATATCCAGGAATCGCGTGAGGAAAAAGCTCGCACGCGAAATGATATTACTGACTTAACCAAGAGACTAGATAATGTCAATGTCTTAGTTGTAAATGAAATAGAGAAAAATAACGATAAGTTACGTCGTTACACTACATCATGGGAGTCTACCTTAGCGGTCAACAAATTCTGTCAGGAGCAAACTATAAGGAGAGGTGCTGACTACCAACAAACGCAGAGAGATTCCGTGCCTTGGGCATGTGCAGCGAATGAAAAATGTAATCTGATTTCGAAAGACAAACTACTTGTCCGTCGAGAAACATGTAACAGAACTTTATACGTGAAAAGCATGTAAGTCTTGATGCATTTTTTGTTTTTTTTGTTTTTCCAAATTCCCTTACATGGGGACTTGGAACTTTCAAGATCTTTTTGTAGAGCCAGTAATCATAACCGTAAAGTTTCTTCGTGTTCTGCCGTTATTTCAAGTTAGTTACGTCCCATTGACACGTTGAAAGCGTGTGTAAGGTTTGGTGGTTCGTCGTATAGTGACAGATTGCTGCATTAATTCGATGCATCGGGGCTCATTTCGAAGAGGGACTCATCACTGAAGACAATTCTACTCCATTCCGTGAAATTACTGGACGAAGACGTGTCTGAAGACGCATAAAATACAAAAAAAGCTCAAATACCAAGCTGATTGTCATGGAGTGCCGGCCGGAGTGGCCGAGCGGCTATGGCGCTATAGTCTGGCACCGCGCGACCGCTACGGTCGCAGGTTCGAATCCTGCCTCAGGCATGGATGTGTGTGATGTCCTTAGGTTAGTTAGGTTTAAGTACACTGCTGGCCACCGTAAATGCAACACCCTGAAGGAAGCATCCGAATCAAGTGAAATTTACACCATGGGTTTGCAGCGATGAGATATGCAACTGATTAGAATTTCAGCGCAGACGCACATCACGCGCGCCTGTGGCGCCACCTCATAGCGCCATTTAAGGCTTGGCGATTTCGACGAGTGTACGTTCGGCACGTGTGTTTACCTTGTGGTTGTTTCACAAGACGATCAGTTATGCCTCGTAGACAACAGTGAACATCGTTTGATCAAGTACCCGAGTTCGACAGAGGAAGGATAGTGGCTTACCAAGATTGTGGATTATCATACAGAGAAATCGCTAGTCATGTTGGACGAAACCAAACAACTGTAATGCGGATATGTGACCGCTGGATACAGGAGGGTACGACGGACCGACGTGGTCGATCGCATTCATCTCGGTGCACCACTGCACGTGCTGATAGGCAAATTGTGCGCATGGCAGTGACGGATCGCTCAGTGACATCCCGAACCATAGTACAGCACATTGCGTCTGTAACGCATCATCCAGTGTCTGCGTGTACCATTCGACGCCGTTTACAGCAGAGTGGTCTGTCCGCAAGATGTCCATTGCTTCGTCTACCATTGACGCAGAACCACAGACGTCTCCGTCGCCAATGGTGTGATGACAGACGGATGTGGACGGCAGAATGGAATGACGTTGTCTTTACTGTCGAGGCACGCTTCTGTCTGCAGCACCACGATGGTCGAATTCGAGTGTGGAGACACCATGGAGAGAAGATGCTGGACAGCTGCATTATGCACCGCCACACTGGTCTTGCACCGGGTATTATGGTATGGGGCGGTATTGGATATTACTCTCGCACGCCTCTAGTACGCATTGCCGGTACTTCAAATAGCCGGCGCTACATATCCGAGGTGCTGGAGCCAGTTGTCCTTCCTTACCTTCAGGACTCGGCCACAGCCGTATTTCAACAGGATAATGCGCAACCACACGTGGCACCCATTGTCCAAAGGTTCTTCGTCAATAACCAGATTGAAGTGCTTCCCTGGCCGGCTCGCTCTCCGGATCTTTCGCCGATAGAAAACATGTGGTCCATGGTTGCTCAACGAGTGACCCAGATTACATCCCCAGCTGCCACACCAGATCTTTGGCGACGTGTGGAAGCTGCTTGGGCTGCTGTACCCCAGGAACACATCCAACGTCTCTGACTCAATGCCGAGACGTGTGGCAGCGGTGATCTCCAACAATGGCGGCTACTCTGGCTACTGATTCTGGCAGGAACCACATGTCACAGACGTCTGTAAACGTAATCATTTGATACTTGGTCAACATGTTATCTACAAAATAAATTTTGTTGTGCTACCTCTTGTCTTTCTTGGTGTTGCATTTACGGTAGCCAGCAGTGTAGTTCTAAGTTCTAGGGGACTGATGACCTCAGAAGTTAAGTCCCATAGTGCTCAGAGCCCTTTTTTTGTCATGGAGCAATGGTATGGGGTGCCTTTTTTTTAATTACATTAGGACCTCTTTGTTTCTCATCCGCGGCACTCTTACAGCACAGCGGTACGTCGACTACATTTTATGCCCCGTTTTGTCTTCCTTCATGGCAAGCCATCCTGGGCTAACATTTCATCAAGATGACGCCCACCCGACATAGCGAGAGTCTCTACTGCTTGTCTTCGTGATTGCCAAACACCACCTTGGCAAGCAAGATAGCCGGATCTATCCGCAATTGAGAAAGTTTCGAGCATTAGGAGCAAGGCCCTCGAAGCAGCTCAGGATTTTGACGAGCTAACGCGCCTGTTGGACATAATTTGGCGCAGTGTGCTTCAGGATTATATACAACAAGTCTATCAGTCAATGTCAAGCTGAATGATTGTCTGCATAATGGACAGAGCTGGACCAACGTGCTATTGACGTGCTCCGTTGTGAATCTCTTTCTCTTCAATAAATCAGACAACTTTTCCGAAATTGTAATCATTTGTTTGGTTTACATGTACATCACTTCTGCCAATTTGCTTACCATTCACATCATTTCTTCATGGAGCCTCATCCCTTTTGTCTTAGAGTCCTTATTGAGCGACAGAACCATATCTTTCGTGGATATAACTATCTTAAATTTCTTGTTTCATCTAGAGGTGCAGGTCAGTTGCTCCTCTTGCGACTTTAGTTCTTTTCGTGGCCATCTTGCCAATGAATCATTTAAAAAGAACTTTGCATAGGGATTGCTTATTGGTTCAAATGGCTCTGAGCACTATGGGACTTAACTTCTGAGGCCATCAGTCTCCTAGAACTTAGAACTACTTAAACCTAACTAACCTAAGGACATCACACACATCCATGCCCAAGGCAGGATTCGGACCTGCGACCGTAGCGGTCGCGCGGTTCCAGACTGTAGCGCCTAGAACCGCTCGGCCACACCGGCCGGCGATTGCTTATTAAACATATGCACACCAAAAATACTCATGTGGTAAGACACAGATTCGCAGAAAATTCAAGACGGCTGAAATCAGTGTCGTCACAATAAAATTGTGTCGCACGCATTAAGTGACGTAACACTTGCAACCTGCGTTCTGTTTCAAGCTGCTCTCGAATGTGAGTTCCACACACGGCCCCCTGCAGATGAGACAGTTTCTTTTAACATAGTAGCTCATGATAGCAATGCTACAGCGTCAAACGAGCTATACCTCATAATGAGGACATTACACTGAAATGAATTAATACACTCCTGGAAATTGAAATAAGAACACCGTGAATTCATTGTCCCAGGAAGGGGAAACTTTATTGACACATTCCTGGGGTCAGATACATCACATGATCACACTGACAGAACCACAGGCACATAGACACAAGCAACAGAGCATGCACAATGTCGGCACTAGTACAGTGTATATCCACCTTTCGCAGCAATGCAGGCTGATATTCTCCCATGGAGACGATCGTAGAGATGCTGGATGTAGTCCTGTGGAACGGCTTTCCATGCCATTTCCACCTGGCGCCTCAGTTGGACCAGCGTTCGTGCTGGACGTGCAGACCGCGTGAGACGACGCTTCATCCAGTCCCAAACATGCTCAATGGGGGACAGATCCGGAGATCTTGCTGGCCAGGGTAGTTGACTTACACCTTCTAGAGCACGTTGGGTGGCACGGGATACATGCGGACGTGCATTGTCCTGTTGGAACAGCAAGTTCCCTTGCCGGTCTAGGAATGGTAGAACGATGGGTCCGATGACGGTTTGGATGTACCGTGCACTATTCAGTGTCCCCTCGACGATCACCAGTGGTGTACGGCCAGTGTAGGAGATCGCTCCCCACAACATGATGCCGGGTGTTGGCCCTGTGTGCCTCGGTCGTATGCAGTCCTGATTGTGGCGCTCACCTGCACGGCGCCAAACACGCATACGACCATCATTGGCACCAAGGCAGAAGCGACTCTCATCGCTGAAGACGACACGTCTCCATTCGTCCCTCCATTCACGCCTGTCGCGACACCACTGGAGGCGGGCTGCACGATGTTGGGGCGTGAGCGGAAGACGGCCTAACGGTGTGCGGGACCGTAGCCCAGCTTCATGGAGACGGTTGCGAATGGTCCTCGCCGATACCCCAGGAGCAACAGTGTCCCTGGGAAGTGGCGGTGCGGTCCCCTACGGCACTGCGTAGGATCCTACGGTCTTGGCGTGCATCCGTGCGTCGCTGCGGTCCGGTCCCAGATCGACGGGCACGTGCACTTTCCGCCGACCACTGGCGACAACATCGATGTACTGTGGAGACCTCACGCCCCACGTGTTGAGCAATTCGGCGGTACGTCCACCCGGCCTCCCGCATGCCCACTATACGCCCTCGCTCAAAGTCCGTCAATTGCACATACGGTTCACGTCCACGCTGTCGCGGCATGCTACCAGTGTTAAAGACTGCGATGGAGCTCCGTATGCCACGGCAAACTGGCTGACACTGACGGCGGCGGTGCACAAATGCTGCGCAGCTAGCGCCATTCGACGGCCAACACCGCGGTTCCTGGTGTGTCCGCTGTGCCGTGCGTGTGATCATTGCTTGTACAGCCCTCTCGCAGTGTCCGGAGCAAGTATGGTGGGTCTGACACACCGGTGTCAATGTGTTCTTTTTTCCATTTCCAGGAGTGTATTATATGTATCGTTCATTTACGCTCAGGATCGAATTCTGCGTAAGTCAGCACATCCTTATATAAATGGGAGTCTCTCAATGAGTGACGTTTGTGTCTAGTTGTAGTTTAGATCGCTATTACAAGAACATTGAACATCTCTTGCTATAACAGTTCAGGAAAAAAATAAAAAAATAAAAATACATTACCCATACACACAGGCATTTAGATACTGTACTTACAGGTTTACTTTGACAAGATTGTGACAGGTCCGCAGCTCGTGGTCTTGCGGTAGCGTTCTCGCTTCACGCGCACGGGGTCCCGGGTTCGATTCCCGTCGAGATCAGGGACTTTCCCTGCCTCGAGATGACTGGGTGTTGTTGTGTTGTCCTCATCATCATCATTCATCCCAATTACGGTCGGAGGAAGGCAATGGAAAACCACCTCCACTAGGACCTTGCCTAGTCGGTGGTGCAGGTCTCTCGCATCGTTCCCTACGCTCCTCGGAGTATGGGACATCATCATCATCATCAAGGTTGTGACAGATGGTTGGCGGTAGCCTTATGGAAGGAACAGTCCCGGCATTTTCCTGAAGTAATCTAGGGGAAAAACGGAGAAATCAGGGTTACCAGATGGAGACTAAAGCCTCCATCCTCTCGAACACAACATCAGCTTCTCTAAAACAGCGATTTCTTCATTTTATCTCTACCGTACGGGAGGCACTCAGTAACTAACGCGACACATTTTTCTGAATGCAGGTCGGTTTTATTCCAGATTCGGACACACTATATAATTGCCCAGTCTTTTGGCTGCAAAGTCATATTTTTCAACATAATCTCTGTTCTGTGTGACGGCCTTACACCACCTTACTGAGAGGGCCTGTATACCCGCTTGGTACCACTCTACTGTTCGACGTCAGAGTCGACATCTTGTTCCATCAACAACCTCTCGATCGTCCACATACTGCTTCTCGCGCAGTGCATCCTTCGTTGGGGCAAACAGATGGAAGTAGGAAGGTGCGAGATCTGGGCTGTCCGTTGCATGAGAAAGGACACACCTTTCGGTACCCCAGCTGGTGTGTCAGCACTACTGTCAAAGACGTGAAATTGACAACGAGGTGTTTGGTTGCGATCCTTCGATCATTTTGGATGAGAGCGTCTGCACGTTCCGAATCGTAGGAGTCACAACAGCTCGTGCGTCACACGGGAGATCGGACAGATTTGGCCTTTGTTCATTGCCAGGCATCCGTAGACATTCTGCAAGCGCCTGCGGTGCTCTGATTTTCCGCCAAAAGAAACTTAGTGACAGCTCTCTGCTTGGAACGCATCTCCGTTACAGACGCCATTTTGAAGGCTAGATATAGTGCCGCCGCCTATCAGCATTTCATGAAACTATAGCGGCTGATGCGGGTTCATACCACGATGTCCCAAAACAAATTTCTTATTATTTCAGTCGAAGCTGGCCGAGAAAAGCAAGTGTTGTATTACTTACTGAACGCCCGTCGTACATTGCTGTTTTGTGGAACATTTTTGCAAATAAGCCAAAGCTTAGCTGTTCACTGATTTCTCAATACTGAACTTACACTCACAAGGGAACCTCCCCATCGCACCCCCGTCAGATTTAGTTATAAGTTGGCACAGTGGATAGGCTTTGAAAAACTAAACACAGATCAATCAAGAAAACAGGAAGAAGTCGTGTGGAACTATAAAAAAAAATAAGCAAAATATACAAAGTGAGTAGCCCTTGTGTGACATAGGCAA
The DNA here is from genome assembly GCF_021461395.2 of Schistocerca americana. Classification (NCBI taxonomy): domain Eukaryota; kingdom Metazoa; phylum Arthropoda; class Insecta; order Orthoptera; family Acrididae; genus Schistocerca; species Schistocerca americana. The sequence continues at coordinate 178,317,572 of NC_060120.1, forward strand.
CATGAAGGAATGCGTGAGCGCAGGAGCTCAATGGTCCGGTCAGAGGGCTGCTTGCTCTCTGTAATAAAAAAAAAAAAACTGAGTCAAAGAATCAACGATCAACTTGAACGGATGTCTTGTGACGTCCGCCCAGACCAAAACTAACGAACATATCGAAGAAAATGAGTAAAAAAAAAATGGTCCCGTGGTCAGCGTCAGCAGCTGCGGAACGAGAGGTCCTTAGTTCAAATCTTCCCTCGAGTGAAAAATTTATTTTCTTTATTTTCGCAAAGTTATGATCTGTCCGTTCGTTCATCGACTTCCCTCTTCACTGTAATAAGTTTAGTGTCTGTGTTTTGCGACCGCACCGCAAAACGGTGCGATTAGTAGACGAAAGGACGTGCCTCGCCAATGGGAACCGAAAACATTTGATCGCAAGGTCATAGGTCAACCGATTCCTCCACAGGAAAACACGTCTGATATATTCAATACGACACTGGTGACAGATATTAATTGTCTGAAAATAAAAAAATTAATACTCTTCGCTCAGAGGAAGACTTGAACCCAGAACCTGTCGATCCACAGCTGCTCACGCTAACCACGGGACCACAGCGTTCCTGATTTCGCGTTCTCCTTAATGTTGCCTATTTTGCACATGGACTACTTACTTTGTATATTTTGCTTATTTTTTCATAGTTCTATACAACTTCTTCCTGTTTTCTCGATAGATCTGTGTTCTGTTTTTCAAGGCCTATCCACTGTGCCAACTTATAACTAAATCTGAGGGGGGTGCGATGGGGAGGTTCCCTTGTCAGCACAAAAGAAGAAACATTAACGTCAAAACAGCTTTCTCTACATGGGATAAAGTTGTACAGCTGTACCTAAAGATATTAAACAGATTACCAAAAACAACTTATTAAAAAAGGTAATTTAATATCTTTAAGCATTGTATTGTATACGGTGTGAAGAATTACGTAGATAACACAGAGTAAGGGTTTGGAAAGTAATACGAGTGAAACATCTCTCATCTCACAATTCTCTTTCGAATTGCAATGTACTTTTCCCCTCGAAAACTTAATACTAAAGCTCTGCAATGGATAGTACTAAGATCTTTTCCTCTTTCCGAGTTCAGCATCTCAATAATTACGAAGAGATGGCGATTCAATTTTTCAGGCAAGCAAATGGGAAGCTGTGGTACCCAAAATGGACACTAAACATCGTCGCCAAGGTCCTGATGTCAACAAGTAGCATCTAGTGGTGTATTATGAAGTAATGCGTGTGTAGTGTGTGCAGTGGCCGGTGAATGCAAATCATGATTGTAAGATATTGACTAAATCGGACTGACATGTGAATGGTTGTGATGGAAATTTTAAAAAAAGGTTCAGAATAAAATTACTGTAATAGAAATTGAAAAGAATGTTATTATTTTGCTTATTAATTTAATTTCTGGAACACAAATCTAGAATCAGCTATTATGAAGTAACGTTCTGTTATTGATGTACTAAATTCAAATTTCTTAGAATGTCGCGATGTTCGGGAAACTACACTACTGCTCATTAAAATTGCTACACCAAGAAGCAATGCAGATGATAAACGGATATTCATTGGACAAATATATTATACTAGAACTGACATGTGATTACATTTTCACGCAATTTGGGTGCATAGATCCTGAGAAATCAGTACCCAGAACAACCACCTCTGGCCGTAATAACGGCCTTGATACGCCTGGACATTGAGTCAAACAGAGCTTGGATGGCGTGTACAGGTACAGCTGCCCATACAGCTTCAACACGATACCTCAGTTCATCAGGAGTAGTGACTGGCGCATTGTGACGAGCCAGTTGCTCGGCCACCATTGACCAGACGTTTTCAATTGGTGAGGGATCTGGAGGGCAGCAGTCGAACATTTTCTGTATACAGAAAGGCCCGTACAGGACCTGCAACATGCGGTCGTGCATTATCCTGCTGAAATGCAGGGTTCTCAGGGATAGAACGAAGGGTAGAGCCACGGGTAGCAACACATCTGAAATGTAACGTCACTGTAATGGCACCCCATACCATCACGCTGGGTGATACGCCAGTATGGCGATGACGAATATGCCGGCCGAAGTGACCGTGCGGTCCTAGGCGCTGCAGTCTGGAACCGCGAGACCGCTATGGTCGCAGGTTCGAATCCTGCCTCGGGCATGGATGTGTGTGATGTCCTTAGGTTAGTTAGGTTTAACTAGTTCTAAGTTATAGGGGACTAATGACGTCAGAAGTTGATTCCCATAGTGCTCAGAGCCATTTGAACCATTTTTTTTTCGATGACGAATATACACTTCCAATGTGCGTTCACCGCGATGTCGCCAAACATGGATGCGAGCATCATGATGCTGTAAACAGAACCTGGATTCATCCGAAAAAATGACTTTTTGCCATTCGTGCACCCAGGTTCGTCGTTGAGTACACTATCGCAGGTGCTCCTGTCTGTGATGCAGCGTCAAGGGTAACCGCAGCCACGGTCTCCGAGCTGATAGTCCATGCTGCTGCAAACGTCGTCGAACTGTTCGTGCAGATGGTTTTTGTCTTGCAGACGTCCCCATCTGCTGACTCAGGGATCGAGACGTGGCTGCACGATCCGTTACAGCCATGCGGATAAGATGCCTGTAATCTTGACTGCTAGTGATACGAGGCCGTTGGGATCCAGCACGGCGTTCCGTATTACCTTCCTGAACCCACCGATTCCATATTCTGCTAAGAGTCATTGGATCTCGATCAACGCGAGCAGCAATGTCGCGATACGATACACCGCAATCGCGATAGGCTACAATCCGACCTTTATCAAAGTCGGAAACGTGATGGTACGCATTTCTCCTCCTTACACGAGGCATCACAACAACGTTTCACCAGGCAACGCCGGTCAACTGCTGTTTGTGTATGAGAAATCGGGCCGGCCGATGTGGCCGTGCGGCTAAAGGCGCTGCAGTCGCAGGTTCGAATCCTGCCTCGGGCATGGATGTTTGTGATGTCCTTAGGTTAGTTAGGTGTAACTAGTTCTAAGTTCTAGGGGACTAATGACCTCAGCAGTTGAGTCCCATAGTGCTCAGAGCCATTTTTTTTTTTTTTTTTTTGAGAAATCGGTTGGAAACTTTCCTCATGTCAACACGTTGTAGGTGTTGCCACTGGCACCAACCTTGTGTGAATGCCCTGAAAAGCTAATCATTTGCATATCACAGCATCTTCTTCCTGTCGGTTAAATTTCGCCTCTGTAGCACGTCATCTTCGTGGTGTAGCAATTTTAATGGCCAGTTGTATAGCTTGCTGAATCGAAATATCCGTATTTTGACCTCCTGTTTTTACGAAGATAGGTCAGTTGTTTCAGAATATGGATTTTACAGCCAAGTGGTGCAGTGCTTTTATATCAACATCGCTCTCTGAGCTTATGGCAGCTGCCTCCATAAAAGCTATTGTCTGACTGAATAAATTTTGGGTATGGCTGTCAATAAATGATAGAAATGTCAGAAATAATTTATATTAATGTTAAATTTATATTCAATTTTGTATTGTCCCATTACAAGTGACAGGTTAAATAAATTTTTCCCCAGCGGATTAAATTCACGGGCCGTTTTCTGGGCCTTGTTGACATCCCAAGATAACGTGTGTAAAGGTGCAAGTATGAAGGTCAGATAGGCGGGAAGAGGTGGGTGAGCGACAACACAGTGTTATCTGGAGGCGCCAGGCGCCGCACAGAAACAAACACGAAGTGCCTCCTAGCAGCCTGGCTGATAAGGCGCTGCGCAGCTGGTGGTCCGCTGGGTCAAGGTCACCAGGGCCACCTCCTGGGGCCTACGTGCTCTGCGCCTGCGCGGAGTGTGCCACAGCGAAAGTTACTGCCGTCGACGTGTTCCTCCTACATTTCCGTTGTTATCTTCCGTCCGAAAACTGGTTTGATGCAGCTCGCTGCGCTGGTCTATCCTGAGCAGTAACTTCTTCTCTGTAGCCTACATCCATTTGACCCCCTTACTGTTTTCATCTCTCGGTCTCCCTCTACAGTTTTTAACCCTGCCACTAGCCCCATTACTATTCGTTGATGCCTCAAGGTGTGTCCTGTCAACGTCTTTTCTTTCAGTGAAATTGTGAGAAATTTATTTTTTCTCCAATTAGATTCAGTAACTTTTCGTTAGGTATTATCACAGTCTAACATAACAGTCGCGACACTCACTGCTGTAAAAGTTGTTACCGTTTTGAGAGATGGAGCGACACTAGCGCTCCAAGTGGCGACTAAGGAGAACGTCAGACGCGTCGTAAGCATAATGTTTGTTTTGCAGCCATTTCCTACGTAAGTTCCGAAATATTTGAGTTATTTTCTTGTCTCCAAGGGTTTGTGTAGTATCAGAAGGCATATACGTTTCTAAAAATGATTCTAAAATAAGCGCAAGTATGGACAAAAACCACGAATCGAGTGGCAAGCTACAACACATTCGTGAAGAAACACGTGTGACGTTGGATAGAATTGCAGCTTACCATATTGATATCAAAATAATATAAACACACAGATTCACACGTATGAAGCACAGACGTGTACCTCTACATGCAAAAGCGATCGACAGCTCATTTATCGTTCTGTAGGCCTACTGTGTTTGTCATTGTCACCTGTTGCCACAAGTACGACCTTCGTCTTTATATTATTCTAAGTGGGACACGAAAATGCCAAATAGTAGGAGAAATATGTTCAAAACATTATAATGAGCTGATTACATTACATTTCACGCAAAACGAAATATTTGAATAATTTTCAAATAATCTGTCAGTGAACAAGGTGCTATCAAAATGATGTCATCACACGCAAGGAAAATGGAGTGACTAACAGAAGTGAATGAAATACATACCAAACATTGTGCTTTTGTAAGACGAATAACTGCACTTAATCTAACCACTTCATCGTCGAGGCATATCTGTGTTGAAGATCCACAGATTCACACGAATCTGGCACTGATACATGGAGAGTTGAAATTGCTGCTTCTGTGTCATAGGACTGTTTTACAGCTTTAGATGGATAGTCGAATCTTTCTGGCAGTTTCCTCTTCATCGTCAGCTGAGGTGGCTTATTTGGGATGTCAAACAGTGCGGGTACTGCATTCCACACGAGTTTATTGTCTGCGCCCATGAACTGGTTTTGTTCGAAATGTAGCGAACAAAACCTAATATTACTATACAGATAAACTGGGTCTTTTTTTATAAGGTCTTCTCGTCTGCTATTAATTAGCCATTTTCTGCTCCTAAAACTAAACTAATCATTAATACACGTGTAGTTTACAAGTGAATCCTGACGATACAGTTTAGTAACATGGTAGTATATACCTCTCAGGATCCTCAGGAAACCTAAAAAAAGAGAGCTGTGGTGTCTTCTTCCTGTTGTTGCTGCAATTTATTGCGCTACAAACGCTCCCGCTTGTAAAAACCATTGTAGAAAACAAAATAAACAAACAATATTCGCTTTCACGATCGCACCGAACTCACAGTTTACGTTACTGACCGCTTGGGGCGCTGCTGGCCCGGTAGGCAACAAAATCGAGGAGAAGTGTCGCGACTGTTATGTTAGACTGTGGTATTATTAGGATAGTGCATAACTTCGTAGTGTTTTCGTTTTGCATGATGGTATTCCGGTTGCTACGGGTTTTACTATGGATTTTGATTATCGATTGCATCTATTATTTGTCTCAGCTGTCGCTATTTCAGTTTACATATTGTCATTTTGTCATTTGGAGGTAGTAAGGTGTGGACGCCCGCCCGGTTAGCCGTGCCGTCTAACGCGCTGCTTTCCGGGCGGAAACGCGTGCCGGTCCCCGGCACGAATCCACCCAGTGGATTAGTTCAAATGGCTCTGAGCACTATGGGACTTAACAGCTGAGGCCATCAGTCCCCTAGAACTTAGAACTACTTAAACCTAAGTAACCTAAGGACATCACACACACCCATGCCCGAGGCAGGATTCGAAACTACGACCGTAGCGGTCGCGCGGTTCCACACTGAAGCGCCTAGACCCGCTCGGCCACACAGGCCGGCCGGTGTATTAGTGTCGAAGTCTGGTGTGCCGGTCAGTCTGTGGATGGTTTTTAAGGCGGTTTTCCATATACCTCGGCGAATGCGGGCTGATTCCCCTTATTCCGCCTCAGTTACATTATGTCGCCGATTGCTGCGCAAACACTGTCTCCAAGTACGAGTGCACCATAATTACTCTACCACGCAAACATTTGCGGTTACACTCGTCTGGTGCGAGACGTTCCCGGCGGGGAGAGGGGGGGGAGGGGGAGGGGGGGTCATCTGGGGGCCAAACCGCACAATAAACCTATAACCTTGGGTTCAGTGTGGGGCGGCGGTGGGGTGGGTGGACTGCTGTAGCCTGTTATGGGTTTTTGTGAACCACTGAGGGCTACGGCGGGGGCGACGCCTCTCCGTCGTTTCTAGGTCGCCAGTGAAATACAGTACAACACAAGGTGTGGACGCTAGAAAATGGAGTGCCGACATTTCCTACCTATTCTTCTGCTTGAGTTCAATAGAGGGGCGATGGCAGCGGAGGCAGCCAGAAACTTTTGCACCTTATGTGGGGATAATGCCACTGGACAGACCACGATAAGAAAATGGTTTTCTCGATTTTAAGGTGGAACGTTTTGATTCAGTGACTCTCAAAGTTCAGAAAGACCTTCGGGGTTTGATGAATATCGTTTAAACGCACTAATCGTCAACGATAGACGTCAGTGTACCCGAAAACTGGCAGATGTGATGAACTGTGATCACTCCTCCATCGTGCGACATTTGCAAGCAATGGGGAAGGTTCAAAAATCGGATGTATGGGTACGACATGCTTCAAGGCGTAATCACAAAAATCAGCAGGTGGCCATACGTGCATCCCTGATTGCTCGTCATCAACTGCCTCGTCAATAACATCGATCATTCCTATCCCGTATCGATACTGCTGACGAGAAATGGTGTCTTTATGCTAACATAAGGAAAAGAAAGGACTGGTTGAGGACAAGCAAAGCAGCAACTCCCCGGACAAAAACCTGCGCACACCCACAAAAGATAATGTGTTCCATTTGGTGGAACGGCAACGGTGTGTTTTACTAGTAATTGCTTCCCCGAGGTGTACCAATAATCGCTGACATTTTGTTTGTCAACAACTGAGTCGTCTTGCAGATGCAGTGCAAGAACAACGACCAGGAAGACTGCTTGAAGTGATGCAACTCCATAATAGCGGCCGCCCGCATTCTGCTTGACTGACAAAAAACACCCTACAGGAGTTGGGTTGGGAAATCATTCCACACCCACCTTATGCATGTAATCTTCCGCTCTCAGATTTTCATCTTTTCCACTTTCTATAGAACAACCCTCAAGGACCTTCCATTCCAGATGGAAATGCGCTGCGAACGTGGGTCCGCCGGCCGCGGTGACCGAGCGGTTCTAGGCGCTGCAGTTCTGAACCGCGTGACTGCTACGGTCGCAGGTTCGAATCCTGCCTCGGGCATGGATGCCTGTGATGTCCTTAGGTTAGTTAGGTTTAAGTAGTTCTAAGTTCTAGGGTACTGATGACCTCAGATGATAAGTCCCATAGTGCTCAGAGCCATTTGAACTTTTTTTTTTTTTTTTCGAACGTGGGTCCATGAGGTCTTCGCCTCAAAACCACGTGATTTCTCCAGTCGCGTAATCGAAAAGTTACCCCTGCGTAGCTAGACTTTTCTATAACGTGAGGGAGAACGTATTATTGATGAGTGAAGTCTCTGGTACACCAAATTAATAAAATCACTCACCTTCCAACATTCTTCTGTAGCATTTTAATTCAAAACTATCTATTCTCCTTTTGGTTGGTTGGTTGGTTTGGGGAAGGAGACCAGACAGCGTGGTCATCGGTCTCATCGGATTAGGGAAGGATGGGGAAGGAAGTCGGCCGTGCCCTTTCAGGGGAACCATCCCGGCATTTGCCTGAAGTGATTTAGGGAAATCACGGAAAACCTAAATCAGGATGGCCGGACGCGGGATTGAACCGTCGTCCTCCCGAATGCGAGTCCAGTGTCTAACCACTGCGCCACCTCGCTCGGTCTCTTTTTGTCTGAGCAGCTTATCGTTCAGTGTTGGCTGCTGTACAAGGATACACTCCAGACAGATACCTACAGAAAAGGTTTCCTAACACTTAAATTTATATTGGGTGTTAATAAATTGCTCTTTGTAAGAAGTGCTTCTCTTGCTGTTATCAGTCTGAATTTCATAACCTATCAACTTCGGCCATCATAACTGATTTTGCTGAACGAATAGCAACATTCACCTACTGATTTCAGTGTCTCATTTCCTAATCAAATTCCTTCAGCGGGATCTGGTTTAGTTCGTCTACATCCATTCCTTTTTTTTTACTTTTGTTAAGAAAATTCTTTTCCAAGATGCTAACGATTCCGTTCAACTGGTCTTCCAAGTCCTTTGCCGCTTCTGACAGAATGACGACATTGGCCAACTTCAAAGTTTTTACATCTTCTCCCTGAACTTTAATTCCCTTTAATTTCTCCTTGGTCTACTTAACTGTTTGCTCAATTTACGGACTGCATAACAGTGGAGATAGGCTAAAACCCCGTTTCACTCCCTTCTCAGTTACTGCATCCCTTTCATCTCCTGCGACTCTAATAACTGCCGTCTGGTTTCTGCATGTGTTGTAAATAGCCATTCGCTCCCTGTATTCTATCCCTAGCATCTTCGGAATTTCAAAGAATGTAGCCAATCAAAATTTTTCTCACAATCTACAAATGCTATACACGTATGTCTCACTTTCTTCAATCTATTTTTTAAGATAAGTCGCACAGTCAGTTTTAGCTCGAATGTTCCTACATCTCCGGAATCCAGACTGATCTTTCCTGAGGTCGATTTATACAAGTCTTTTCACTGCCTTGTAAATAAGTCGTGTTAGTATTTTGAAACGAGGACAAAAAAGAAATGAGCGTATGACATCGTTGGCCGGGAGGCCCCGTCTGGGGAAGTTCGGCCGCCAAGTGCAAGTCTTATTTCAGTCGGCGCCACATTGGGCGACTTGCCCGCCGGTGATGAGGATGAGGTGATGATGAGGACAAGACAACACCCAGTCCCCGAGCAGGAAACCAACCCGGCCGGGAAACGAACCCGACCCCGCTTGCATGAGAGGCGAGCACGTTACCGCCCAGCTAAGCAGGCGGACCTGTAACCGTGCCTTACCAGGCCGATAGTTCGGTAATATTCACACCTGTCAGCACCTGATTTCTTTGGAACTTGAATTATCACATTTTTATTGAAGACAGAGCATTTCACCTGTCTCGTAGGGCTACGTTGTGCACACCAAGTGCAATATTTTTGTCATAGCTGATTCTCCCAAAAAGTATTAGTAATTCTGGCGAAATGTCACCTACTCCAGGGGCCTTGTTACGATTTGATTCTTTCGGTGCTCTGTCAAATAGTGCCCATAATATCATATGTTCCATTTCATCTTCTTATACGTCATCTTCTCTTTCTATAATATTGCCTTCAAGTTCATTTCCCTTGTTTAGTCCCTCTATATATTTTAGATTTTCAGCTTTCCCTTCTTTGCTTAGTACTGGTTTTCCATCTGAGCTCTTGATATTCGTACAGACATATGAATTAAGTCACTTATTTTTCCTGTAGGCGATATCTGTCTTTTCCCTAGTGATAAATGTAGTACTATATAAATAAGTGTAGAGTAAACGTAGATGAAGTAGATGAAGACGTTCCACGTTAAGTAATGGAGATTGGGAATACCGTGAATATACACTTTATTAATAGAGAACACGTGTACATCCAGTGTGTCAGAACAGACTATGGGTCGTTCCCCACTTGTCCGGCTTCCGTGTAGACATTGTTGTCGGGAGAAACAGTGTATGAGACTTCACACCTACCGGAGCCGGCTAAACGGTGCTCGGCTGCCGTACTGGTGCTGTGGGAAAGTGGCATACCCTGTTGTCACAGTAGGCTGCCGGCGACAGCAATCCAAGCCGATCATCGGTATGGGAGCTAAGGAGCATTATTGGCGTTCACGTCCGGCGGTATTTGACGCTTGTTGTTGTAGTCTCTGATGGTTTTATGTTCTCTGGCATGAAATTATACATATGGAAACCGGTCTTTACCATCACGGACGTTGAAACATTTTAGAAATCAATATTATTTAAAACGAAAGGAAGCAAACAAGACGCAGTTGAACTTTTAGTAATTGATGCCTTCAAGCAAAGGCGAGTAAAGTATACGTCGTTTATCAATGGGATAATTCCTTCATAGAAGTAGTGAAATTCCTGTCGAGAGTGTTACAAATCGTTTCTGGAATTAAAAAAACGTAAAAAAGTCAGTAAATGCAAGTGAAGCTGTTTATCCAAGCACAGCCGATGCACCATTTAGCGCAGGGTAGTCACCACCATATCCTACAGTCCCTTCACGAAGACTTCACAGGTACATTTTGCACACACCCCGCTGTCTCAGAAAATTCGAAAACCTCATCGCTTAACTCATTCAATTCCTAAATTAAATATTTAAAGTTTTTTTCCTAAATGTTGTTTTGCATTTGAAATGTTTGTCCATTAAAGTATTATATTCGAATAAATACGTGTTTGATTCTTAAATATGTTTCAGATACATAATACTATGTAATACATTGAAGGCCAATGGAACAGAAACAGCAATTGTAGTAAAATTTAAAATGTTTCATCGTCCCTGATTCTGACTGGCAACATGCGATACATCGTATACATACTCTGAAGGATGTGTTGCTGCTTTTGATTGAATCCTAGATTCTAACACACAGATCGTCAAAAGTCTGCATACTCGTTTTAAAATAGTTGAAAAATTTATCACGATCACAACGTATAAATAATACCCCATTTCGCCTCATTTTGATTAGATGAAGTCACCGCATCCTATTGCTTTCTTTCTTCAGGCTTTTATAAAAGAACACCCACGCGACTAATTTATTGCGATCCATTCGTTCAGTTGTATGCCAGACTTCAGGAACGTCTGACGTACCGCTGACAATAAGAGCTTTCTCACACTGTTTCACGCGTTCGCTACTAGGTCGCCACAGCCTCCCAGCTCACAACCCCCCCCCCCCCCCCCCCTCCCCACTACACTCCGCATCTGTGAGTGCTCCGCAGTTGAGATTCTCCACCGCACTGAACTGAAATTTAGGTAAAGTTTTAGCTGTCGGTATATCAGCGTCGACGAAAAAATGTTGATTCAAAAATGTTCAAATGTGAGTGAAATCTTATGGGACTTAACTGCTAAGGTCATCAGTCCCTAAGCTTACACACTACTTAACCTAAATTATCCTAAGGAAAAACACACACACCCATGCCCGAGGGAGGACTCGCGAGCATCCGCCAGGACCAGCAGCACAGTCCATGAGTGCAACGCCTGGGACCGCTCGGCTAATCCCGCACGGCAAAATGTAGGTAGCGAGTGCGATTAGGACGTAGACTACCACAAGAGTACGGTGTGCAGTGAGGTTGGCTCACATGTCGAGGTAGTAGGCGACTTGAATTGGTGTAACAATCTGGATCGTTTATCTCGAGTGGGTGCTCAATAGGCGCCGTACAGTTGCGTGCTCTACAGCCGAAACGGCCGTGAAACCAACAGAGCCTTTGTTTGTCACAGCTTCTTGTCACCGAGAGATGTGCTGTTTGCTGGCCGTGTGTTTTGGCTCGCTGGAGGTCGCTGCCCAGGGGGTGCGAATGACGTCATCCTCCACGGCGCGGATCCAACGAGATATCGGGCACTGTGGCGAGCGTCACAGCAGTAGGGTCACGTGACACTACGCCTCTTGCGAGTTTCGTCGACTGTTTCCGACGGGAGGCGAGTTATGCTATTATTTGAGACCAGTTTAATAATTATTAATCGCAGGTTTAAACAGATGCAAGTTCTCAGTGACACACGACCAAGTTAAGAAGGCCTCTATTGGGTTCCTTATATTCATTGACATATTGATTATAGCAGCGTGGTAAACTTTCTAATGGTGCAAACTGTATTGCACTACCTCCTCTTGTAAATTTTCTCCAAGCAGCAAAAACGAGCAAAAACATAAACTTACCCTTGAGACTCCTTCCAGTTAGAACACATTCCAACTGCCAATCATTCATTGCTAACTGTAAGACGTTGATTATATTTAATTGCTCCATTCTGAAACGAAAGTTGTTCACAATAGATACAATATTAAATAAAAGTATTTGAATCAATGGGGTTGTAAATGCCTCCTTTTTCACTTCTTAACAAAGCATGAGAACAGTGAATAATGTGAAGAACTGCAAGAGAAGTATGTGAAGAACAAAACTGTGGTCACAAAAACCCAAAAAACCTTCATGCTCCAACAGTGCCATACTTACTATCAGACATTCACTAGTTATCTAAACAGAAAAGATGTAAATCACAGTACTGATGAAAGTGAGGTACACAAGACTAATTAAAAACAAAACTTCTACAGTCATAGATTCGGACAACTTTGTGGTGATCCTCAGAATTTTGTCATATTAAGCACACACACACACACACACACACACACACACACACTCAAAAAAATGGTTCAAATGGCTCTGAGCACTATGGGACTTAACATTTAAGGTCATCAGTCCCCTAGAACTTAGAACTACTTAAACTTAAATAACCTAAGGACATCACACACATGCATGCCCGAGGCAGGATTCGAACCTGCGACCATAGCGGTAGCGCAGTTCCAGACTGAAGCGCCTAGAACCGCTCCACCACCCTGGCCGGGCACACACACACACACACACACACACACACACACACACACACACACACACACACACACAAAAGCGCGTGCGCAGAGAGAGAGAGAGAGAGAGAGAGAAAGAATCTTAGTCCACAATTAAACTGAATGTTAAAATAGCACTAAGGAAGACAGATCTGGTACACTTCACATGAAAGGCTTCTATAAGCCCCCTTGTAAGAGCCACAGTTAGTATAAAGTAACTAAATGAAACAGAAGCTTTGTCTTCCTGGTACCAAACACTTTTAGCATGCAATAAACAGGTAGAGTAACCTCACTTAGTATTGCTGATGCCTCTATTTTCATGGGTATTTTACAGGAAGTTCTTTTAAAGTTATTTTTGAAGTGATCTGATCCCCACCTTCGTTTATCATTGGTTCTTTTCTCAAACTTATTGACAAGTATCTTGCATGTAGAAAGAGAGACATCTTCAAGTTTACCCAGTAGCCCGTTGTGGAGCAAACAGTTGCACTTAGTATCACTGAACTTATTTTTCATCAGTCTTCTTATGGATAAATTATAACAACGAAAATTATCAAATATTGATAATATAATGTAAATGGATAGATACAAAACCTACTCACCAATCGGCGGCAGGGGAACACGCACGCATCTGCAGTGAGGGTAACTTCTTTGAAACCTGTTTCTTCCAACATACACATTGAGACGCGTATGTATTCAGTACCAGCGATGGCGAGGCATGACAGAATCTCTGACCAGAGAGCTGTTTATCGTTGCTAGTCTGCGCTTGACTGCGCGAGAGTTCAGTTGCGAGTAGGATGTTGCGAGTTGTACTCAGTCGGAGTGGTGTGTGTGGAGTCGGCGGGCGTCGACATGTGTCTCTGGTCACGGTTCGGGACGAGGTATATTGTTAAATAAGGTAATGAAGCAGCATTGCGCACATCTGCTAATGTAATGTATGTTAATTGTAATTAATTTGTTCAAGAAATGCCCCAATAATAATTTTGTTTTCAAAGCAATCGTTTTTTAAGAAAAGAATCATTCGAATTGAAACAATATTTCCTATGCTTTTCCTCCCAGAATCAATTTATCAGATTAATTATTGCACAGGGCCTAAGGTCAGCGCTGCTGCCCTATTATTGTGGGTTTAAGCATTAATCTTCATTTCTTAATTTTTGTGTCGAGTTTACATTGGGACATTGTTTTTCAATATTTTTGTAGCGAAGGTACAGTTGCTTTTATTTCAATTTAACGATGTTTTGTGGGAGCTCAACAACATTTGCCTCTATTTCGATTAACATTCAATTATAGTCATTTACATTATTTGCGGAAAAATTATTGTCATTTATAACATTTGCGGGGAGGTTACACTTGGGCCTATTCACATTAACATTTGTATTGTCTTGTAAAAATTTGTTGGGAGGTTACGTTTAGCACGATGCCCATTTACATTTAATTAATGTCTTTACTAAAAATTTAGTGGGGAGGTTACAACATAACATTGCTGGTTAAGGATTTCAACTACTCACCTGTCATATTAGCAGCAGGAATGATGGCCACTACATCAACACACTTTGACAAAACTTACTGCCATACATCTCGCCACACTTAAATGATCCATCACAAGAGACATTAGGAGTTCATATGGTTTTAAATATTTCACTTTTTTACAGGTATGGAATACTACTATCTAATGATGGCTTCACCAGCTCATAATTATGAATCAGGTTCTGTAAAGTAGGTGGGTGTGGTAAGAACATAATATTGCGTTTTCTGAGAGCACTGTACACAGTAGCAGAATGTACATACAAATAGCTACCTACTGTCAGTTTTGCTGTCATAACGCCTATTTTTTCTGACTCCTGACGCTTTCAGTTGTTCCAAAGCTATGAAAAAGAAAGAGCTTGCAGTAGAAGAGATGTGTTTCTTAGTATCGAATTGAACACCCGCTCATATTTCTTCAGGTATGCGCTTTAAAGCCCTCGTTTACTACACATTTTTTCCTTGTTTTTGTGTAAGGAGCCTGTCCCTAAAATCCGTCTGTGCTTTTTTGGGATACCCTGCTTATACAGGGTTTTACAGAATGACATTTTAAAAATTTGGGACGCTGTAGAGGCCGGCCGCGGTGGTCTAGCGGTTCTGGCGCTGCAGTCCGGAACCGCGGGACTGCTACGGTCGCAGGTTCGAATCCTGCCTCGGGCATGGGTGTGTGTGATGTCCTTAGGTTAGTTAGGTTTAAGTAGTTCTAAGTTCTAGGGGACTTATGACCTAAGATGTTGAGTCCCATAGTGCTCAGAGCCATTTGAACCATTTTGAACGCTGTAGAGGATGAAACTGAGAACGTTTTCCAATAGGATGCCTATAGCCTGAAATCTGAAATAAAATTTCTGGAGCACGACACATTTTCTACAAATCAGGTAGGCTGAATTAAACACCAAACTACTGTATCTTGGAAAATCGTTTTTGACAGTAGAGTACAATCAAATCCTGTTAAACGAACCTGTGGTTTCATTATTATAGAGTAAATTTTCGATGTGACGACTATCAGCTTCATTACACAATGTGCAACGACGAACCATGTTTTGTTTGATTCTCTGGAAGATCCCGCGCTCTCCTCTATGGTATCAAACGCTGTAAAGAGTAGTTCAATGTGGTCAGGTAGTATTCCTATTGGTGTTGTTGAGAACGCAAGGGATTTCGTATAACCCCAGAGGAAAAAGTCAATAGGGATGAGGTCAGGGGAGCAAACAGGCAGAGAGACTGGGCATCCTCTTCATTCAGTCTCTGCCTGAAGCTGTCTGTGGGATATGCCCTGGCTCGACGATCAAATTGCGCTGGAGCGCCGTCGTTTTGCAACCGAAAACTAGCGCACAACTGCAAGGAAACATCCTCCAGAGCACAAGCGCAAATAAAAAATTACAAACAATACGTAAAGTTGTGACAAGCTGTAAGAGCACGAAAACTGAGAAACAGTCTCAACAGACACTGCGATACACTGTGACACATACAGGGTGTTTCAAAAATGACCGGTATATTTGAAACGGCAATAAAAACTAAACGAGCAGCGATAGAAATACACCGTTTGTTGCAATATGCTTGGGACAACAGTACATTTTCAGGCGGACAAACTTTTGAAATTACAGTAGTTACAATTTTCAACAACAGATGGCGCTGCAAGTGATGTGAAAGATATAGAAGACAACGCAGTCTGTGGGTGCGCCATTCTGTATGTTGTGTTTCTGCTGTAAGCGTGTGCTGTTCACAACGTGCAAGTGTGCTGTAGACAACATGGTTTGTTCCTTAGAACAGAGGATTTTTCTGGTGTTGGAATTCCACCGCCTAGAACACAGTGTTGTTGCAACAAGACGAAGTTTTCAACGGAGGTTTAATGTAACCAAAGGACCGAAAACGATACAATAAAGGATCTGTTTGAAAAATTTCAACGGACTGGGAACGTGACGGATGAACGTGCTGGAAAGGTATGGCGACCGCGTACGGCAACCACAGAGGGCAACGCGCAGCTAGTGCAGCAGGTGATCCAACAGCGGCCTCGGGTTTCCGTTCGCCGTGTTGCAGCTGCGGTCCAAATGACGCCAACGTCCACGTATCGTCTCATGTGCCAGAGTTTACACCTCTATCCATACAAAATTCAAACGCGGCAACCCCTCAGCGCCGCTACCATTGCTGCATGAGAGACATTCGCTAATGATATAGTGCACAGGATTGATGACGGCGATATGCATGTGGGCAGCATTTGGTTTACTGATGAAGCTTATTTTTACCTGGACGGCTTCGTCAATAAACAGAACTGGCGCATATGGGGAACCGAAAAGCCCCATGTTGGAGTCCCATCGTCCCTGCATCCTCAAAAAGTACTGGTCTGGGCCGCCATTTCTTCCAAAGGAATCATTAGCCCATTTTTCAGATCCGAAACGATTACTGCATCACGCTATCTGGACATTCTTCGTGAATTTGTGGCGGTACAAACTGCCTTAGACGACACTGCGAACACCTCGTGGTTTATGCAAGATGGTGCCCGGCCACATCGCACGGCCGACGTCTTTAATTTCCTGAATGAATATTTCGATGATCGTGTGATTGCTTTGGGCTATCCGAAACATACAGGAGGCGGCGTGGATTGGCCTCCCTATGCGCCAGACATGAACCCCTGTGACTTCTTTCTGTGGGGACACTTGAAAGACCAGGTGTACCGCCAGAATCGAGAAACAATTGAACAGCTGAAGCAGTACATCTCATCTGCATGTGAAGCCATTCCGCCAGACACGTTGTCAAAGGTTTCGGGTAATTTCATTCAGAGACTACGCCATATTATTGCTACGCATGGTGGATATGTGGAAATTATCGTACTATAGAGTTTCCCAGACCGCAGCGCCATCTGTTGTTGAAAATTGTAACTACTGTAATTTCGAAAGTTTGTCTGCCTGAAAATGTACTGTTGTCCCAAGCATATTGCAACAAACGGAGTATTTCTATCGCTGCTCATTTAGTTTTTATTGCCGTTTCAAATATACCGGTCATTTTTGAAACACCCTGTAAAAACGATTGCTCGAAAACGGCAAGCTGCCAAAGCGAGACTCGTCCTACATAAACAACAAACTAATAAAGCCAATGTGCAGCAGAAAACGAGAAAATATGTGATACGTCAGTCTTCAGAAAGTTCAAATACCACTCGCCATTCAAACTATCTGGTAAGATGTGCGGTTCAACAAGTTGATCTTCAAGAATACCATCCCATTTTCAATTCACAACGATACCTGTCCTCCCCGAGAGGTAAGCAACGTGAAACTTGGGTTTCTCCTGGTGTATAAAATGTTCAAGCAACTTACGAGTATGCAGTCAGCGATCATCTTCAACAACCGTCGGTATTTCGACATGTGCACACCCCATCCGGGTCCTAACTACTTTGTGCATTAAAATTACGGAGTTTGCGTCTCTCCAAGTATGAGCTGTTGTCGAAAATTCCAAATATCGGCGGTTGTCGAAGATGTCACAAGGCTGTATACTCTTCAGTTTTTGAACTTTGGTCAATTCATTAGTCGTTGAGCAACTCTCACTTTCTCGCATTAGAACATAGGTTTCACTGCAGTGTCAAATTCAGAATTTTGGACTTGGACGGGGGGAGAGGGGTAAGCTCATAGAAATCTCGTATACCGTGCCTTTTCCAAATTCTCTAGAGTAAACGAAGGTGTCTTCGTAATCAATTATAATACCAACTACAACTGCGAGAAAATTTTCGGGACTGCTAAAGGTGAAAGATACGTTGCAAGAAACAAGTTGAAAGATAACGCTATGAGGGTTATATAAATGATTGAGAATGTATGCAAAATTTAGTTTACTAACAACATTTATTTTCCCAAAACAAAGACAGAATAAATTATGCCAAACAAGTTATTGATTGAATACTGTAAACGACTATCAGTTGGTTTAAGATTACAATGGACAAGGATCCTGAGTGGCAGAAGTGAGTCAAGTACTCTGGCCCTAAAAATGAGGATAACGCAATCTGAATTCATCTGACGGTGAGCAGACCTTGATTGATTAAATCTACTGTGGTTTCACTACATAGGAGCAGCTGAGAGCAAGTGGCGATTGAGATCTATATGCTCTGATAAGACCGTAGCGACAGTACGTTACCCTGTTTGCTTCGTGCAGCGATGTAACTTGCAGCTGGCGAGATGTGTGCGGCGAAGGTGAGACGTGAGGCGGCACCTGTGAATCGATCGCGATCGGGCAGACGGATCGCAATTTACTCTCTGCCAGAGCCCTGAAATCACGGTAGATTTCAGTGTGTGACGCACCCGGTCGCTGGTCTTACCAAGGACCAATTTGGCTCACTTATATGACAGAGCGCACAAGAATACCAAACGTCAAGACTCGTAAACCAAACACGAATAAGTGTGCCCTCGGCAAACGAGTAGTCCAAGACGTTTGAAGTCACACTGTTGGTACAGTAAGTACCTCACCATAGGCTTCCGACTCTGAACTACTTGCAAGTGAAGTCAGTCTCAGGACAGGTCCCAAGCACCAACCACACAATCCAGAGCATCGACCAGAAGTCTCCTACCAGACCAAAGTCCAGCACCCGAGTGCTTCAAACTTCTTAAAAAAAAAAAGTCTGTATTTCCACAAAGTACGCTAACGGCACCGCCTTCACGCCGTCTTGAGACAATCATAGGGCTCAATAGGCGCTAAATCTCCCTTCCCATACGGCAGCACGAACTGCTGTCGAACCAGAGCGAAAGTTAAGAAACATGTGTCTCTAGAAGAAAAAAAAAAAAAAAAAACGCCAGTTATGGCTTTTTAAGTTTCCGTGGAGGGGGAAGATGATTTTCTTCAAAGTCGTGTCACTTCCCAACAATCTTAAAGATTGTTATCTAATTTTCCTGTGCCTTGTAGCTTGTTAGTCCTAGCTAAGAGGTGTAATAAAGATTCTATGTCTAAACGTTTCTCAGACGCCGGAGTCTTATACAACCGAGGCGGCCGATGGAAGTGGGTTGTAGGCCTATTTGCAGTATCGGCGAATGCGAAAACTTGTGAATTTTTATTACACATGGATCTGCACACAATGCACAGTTTATGACTCCACTGTGCATTTCTTCAGTCCTCAACCCTAGCCCAGCCTTCAACAGGCAACAAAAAAAATTAAAAATACCTCATCCTTTCAGCGCCCTACCAAGCTCCATCAACGTCTGCTCAGGCCGTTAACTTTCTAGAGTCTCACTCAAGGTGCGTCAAATTCTAATAAGATCTTTAGTAGTTTTCTGTATTATTCGAAAAATAGGTGAAAGAGTAACTTGTCCTCTCTCAACTGCCCTCTCCCTGCCGTCAATTTCTGCATGGTTAGTGTCTCACTTCAATATTGTTTATTGTGACACGAACCAGAGGAAATCAATGAAAATAGTAGGAGAATCTCATCCTTATAACCGATATATATGTGAAAAAAGGTAACTTTGCCAATGAGGATTGCCCATGGGTAAAACACATCCTAGCTTGACCTCATTCATTCCAGAGGTCATTCACTCACATGTTCCAAGCCAGCAAGAGTACATAAAACATTGCCATCCGTAGTATGAATTATGTTAGACCCAGGGATCATTGTTACATAACAGACTTCCGATAAACAATTGATAGGCGGTTAAAAGGCCTTGTAGCAAAGAAATACACCTATTCACATCCTATCCTGAGGTCAGAGGTGTCTAATGTCCCTAATCATTTGCAATGTCCTGGAGTATGAACTGTTCTCTACTCATTGATTTACCCCTGCTCTATCACTCATTTCGTTTCAATCATCAAACACATACATTTTCAAAATCTCAGTGAACAAGGAAATAACGTGTGTAATCTGTTTGTCTTATTACCTAAGTTGCGTAAATTTGTGTATTATTTTCTATGACACGAAAACAAATACAGGCACATAACCATTGTCGAGAGCATTAATAAATGTGCAGAAAAACATAGATCTCACGATAAAAAGAGTTCAGCTAATACATACAAAAAACACAAAAAGATATTGCATAATGATATTACAGAAAGGTATCCTATCGCTCCCTCCTCAAGGGTCCTTGGGGTAAAAAAATTTACAGTTGAAAATGTCACATGAATTGAGAACATGGCACTTATGCATTTGCACAAACTGTGACAGGCACGACTGAAGAACAGCAATTTGCACCAGAGTGGAATGGCCTCTCACTCAGCACTTGACGTGGCTGAAGTGGCAGCAGACATCTGACATTCCTTCTTGTCTCTCGCAGCATCTGGCGTTTTGGCAGCATCTGGTGTCTTTGCCAGCTTCTGGACCGCAGCTGGACTCTTACCCTCATCCTGGTTAGGCCACAGTGAGCCGTCATGTAATGGCATGACAGCACTGTATTTGATGTGTTACTTGCCATCTGGCATAGAAATCCATTCAGCGTTAGCAGGACATGGGACAGCCCTACTCTTCCCGTTCGCCTGCTGGTGTGGGACATCGGATTAGCTCACCTGTTGTCAATGGTACACATCACTCTCTGCTCCCCACTGAGTCAGTTAGGCTTGGCACACTTGTTGACTGTGGCACCACATGACTCGCTTGTCCCTGGATTAGCGGCATTGCAGGTTGTTGGCCGATAGAGGGTTGTTGCCGGCGTGTGGTGGCGTCCCGCTGTCTGTACTCGCTTGAGATGTGCCGCCTCCACTGGTAGACAACCGGGCTGCATGACGTAGGCACGTTAGTTAGCAGCGGCTGGTTCTGTCGCTGCAGGCAGTCCCCCTCACCTGGGCTGCTACAGCTGACTCACTACAGCTGCCCACTCCAATCACCCCTCTCTGGCTGGTGGGAGCGGTGTTGGTTCCAGAGTCCAATGGCGGATCTGCACAATCCCCAAGTGTGGTAAAGTGCCATATTTTCTCACAAATGTCATTACATCCATATAATCAATTTACAGAAAAAAATAAAGAGTAAAAATTTTATACCTTACATATTTTTCTTTTTTTCTAGTATCTCTTTACATTTGTAATATAACTAATGACGCAATACCCAAAAATAAATTTAATGACTGCAGAGCCCTGTTAATGTTGTATGGAAGTAAATTATGTAGTGTGAGGTGTCTTTGTCTGTGTGGGCATGTGTTTTTGTTAGTTTTTGCTTAGTTGTACTCCTGTCATACACCTTAATTTTACGCTGGTGATATCTCTATACCTCCACCAAACTTGCAGACTTCTCCCAATACTAAATACTAACTTATTGTACTAACCTATGCCTTCACTAATACTACCAAAGCGAAATTTCACGCATTTTATTCCTTGTATACTGCTCTTTTACTTTTCGATGTCCGGCAGTGTTGTCTGCTGATGCTGAAGTGGTCAGCAAGTGTGTCTACTCACTCAGGTGCTGGTGATTTGCCTGAAATCTTTGTAGTGGCATTTATGATTGTGTGCACGTAATTTTAAATAGTACAAGGATGCCTCCTGTCTCCTCTGTCAGGATCGCTGCTGCTGAAATCAAACAAAAGCATACTGCATTATGTATATATGTATATTTTATTTTCTAATGTAAGTCTCATCCATGGTCCATCATTTCGTTTCTGCTTCCTATTTCTGGGTGTGGGGTTCGCCAGTCTACTGTGACTTGCACTTCTCTGTGCTAATTCCCCATACACAATATTTCGCCGACGGTGCTCACATGGCGCTGGCAAAATTCCACCATGAGGCAAGCTGCACTGCACGACAGGCGATGGCTCATACCACACCGAGTCTTCGCGCTGACGCGCGCTAAAAGCGTGGACCGCTAACACCATACGAAACAATCCGAAAATCGAAATGCACATGCTCTATGGCACGATTTACCGTCTTGACACCACGAAAAACGTGAAGTGACGTACATCCGTCCCTTGGGCAGTGTACAAGAAACCACGGAAAGCAAACAGAAACAATTTCATTGGCCATGGTGATACTTGTGAAGCCTCTTCTACGGGAATGAGACGACAGAGTACGATGCTCAATTCCGGTCAAATTACGACAGATCTCCCTGCTCTCCTGGGAACGAAAATCGGACAACAATTGTGAGGTACCAAGAAATAATAGCAGTACTCAATTGTTTGGAGTTTTCAATATTGCAACGTGCCACAAAAAGTGCCAATTCTTGGTGAGATATAACTTGCAACGGAATTTTAATTCAGTCTGCGACCTGCCAGTGAATGTTAGCGTGAAGATGTCACAAATATGCAACTCATTTGACCACGTCCAACAAGGACTCATGCTGAAAACTAATGAAAATGACAAACAAACAAAATAACACCGAAGCAGAACAAATGGAAAATTATGCTAAGCAACACAATATCAACATTAAATTACGTTAAACAGTTCATCCATGGAGACAATTTACATACTGAACCTTCTCTGATCTATAAATCTACTATGTACTTTTATTCTACGAATGGCTTTACATGACCGACATTGTGGATGCCAAGAGATTTCCTTGATTTCAAGGTGTCTACCGCCAGAGAATTCAAGGAGCGATTCTCTGGACACGGACAGGTCCGTACCAGATCGGTTTGACGGAGGAGATAGAGAAGATCCAAAGAAGAGCGGCGCGTTTCGTCACAGGGGTATTTGGTAACCGTGATAGCGTTACGGAGATGTTTAATAAACTCAGGTGGTAGACTCTGCAAGAGAGGCGCTCTGCATCGCGGTGTAGTTTGCTCGCCAGGTTTCGAGAGGGTGCGTTTCTGGATGAGGTATCGAATATATTGCTTCCCCCTACTTATACCTCCCGAGGAGATCACGAATGTAAAATTAGAGAGATTAGAGCGCGCACGGAGGCTTTCAGACAGTCGTTCTTCCCGCGAACCATACGCGACTGGAACAGGAAAGGGAGGTAATGACAATGGCACGTAAAGTGCCCTCCGCCACACACCGTTGGGTGGCTTGCGGAGTATAAATGTAGATGTAGATGTACACAGGTCTATAACAGATGGGATAGAATTTGTGGTACAGCTTTTCTGTTTGTAAGATAGACAGAAACTTCTAACGAGCACTTTTTGGCCAATTCTGTACTCTTTCTCGCGTGCGTTTCTATCCCAACTCTCTTTCCGTTTCTCTCCTGCCTCATGAGTGCAAGGTCAACAATTTGTTGTTGTTGTTCTCGAGTTCGTGGGGAAAAATTTACAACTTCATAAATGAGATCTGTGGGTTGCCTGTTCTTGAGAACTGTTACTGATCCTATTTTGGTGACACCGTGTGGCAGCTCGTTCATCACGTTCTGGAAGTCACGTAGGAAAATATCCCAGGTGACGTGTCGTTTCGCGCAGTAGATACGGCAGAGGTTTCCCAGACATTTCATCACTCTCTCTGCTGGCGACGATTGTGGAGGTCGTATGGAAGCGAATATGTGTTTGATTCTGTGTCTCCGCAACATCTCTTTCCATTTCTCTGACTGGGACTGACGTCCATTGTCAGAGATGATCCTGTCGACATGGCTGACTTGCGTCAGGAAATCCTTGCAGAATTCTCTACGTATTGACTGCGCAGTTGCTTTCTTGAGCGGGGGTAAATTGACATAGTTGGATGTCAGCTCCACTACCACAAGAATGTAGCAGTATCCTCTACTTCTTCGCAGTAGTGGACCCATTAAATCTGTTGCTGCAAGGTGCTTCAACTTGGATGGGATGATGGTAGGTAGAGGTACTTGCGTTGTCACAGTGACTTGCTTTGACTTCTGACACGCTTTGCAGGCAGCCCAAACCCTCCGGATTCTTCTGTCCATATTCTTGAAATGGCACAGTGTGCATAATTTTAAGTAGCTCTTCCTTGGGCCAAAATGTGCGTAACTCATGTGCGTGTGTCAGATGATCTTGTGTACCAGTTTGTCTGGAATGCAAACGCGCCAGGGCGCTCCTTCTCCATCACTTCGAAAGAACAGAATGCCTTTTCGTACCAAGTAAAAATGCCTCAGTTTTAAATCCCTCTTGTCCTTCTCCCTCTGTTTTAGAGCAAATAGACCTGTATCCTAGTCCTGCTCCTTGCTGATGTCCTTGAGGCTCGAGGCTACATAATTCTCAAATGAAACTTTCCTCATATAGAACAAGCTGTAGTGTTCGTCTTCCAGTGGGTTGTCCTAACTTGTTTCTAGCTCCACAGGTGAACGTGTCAGCCTTCTCCTTCCCTGGTATGTGTGTGATCGAGAAGTCATACTCCTGGAGCAAGAGTGCCCAAGGCTTTGTGGTCGGTGTATACTCTTGTTTTTCTCCCATACAAGAAAAAACGTAATTTGGACGGCGTCTGTTTTCCTGTGAGCTGGCATAGCCACGGTGTCGCTAATTTCTTCGCCTGGACGAATCATTTACAGAAATTTGCGATGCCAAGGAAACACGTAGCTGTTTCTTGGTTGTTGGCGTGGCAAATTTCGTAATTGCCTCTATCTTGTCTGGGTCTGGTGTGATTCCTTCCGCGGTAATGGTATGTCCGAGGAATTTTACTCGTGAGGTTCCTATGCATGACTTCATGATGTTGGCGATTACGCAGCCTTCTTTGAAGGTCTGTAGGATTTCTCTGAGGATCGCATTGTGTCCTCTCCACGTCCGTTCCGCTAACAAGAGTTCGTCCACGTAGGTGGTGATCCTTTGCTTAATGATAACCTTTAAGATGCTACCGAGTCTTCTGATGAAGGCAGATGAAGACACGTTTAACCCAAATGGTAGACGTTTAAATCGATGGCATTTCCCGAATGCAAGAAACGCCGTGTATTTCCTGCAGTCTGGGAAGAGCATAATTTGCCAGAAACTGGACCGCAAGTCAAGAGATGAAAAAGCCGTAACACCATGGAAATTCTGCAGGAGTTTCTCCAGTTTTTCTGGACGATCTGTCACTGGCTTAATGATTGTATTGATTTGGCGCGATTTTGTAGGGAGGCACGACGGATTTAGTGTGTTCCCGCACCACAAACACATACATGAAATTTCGTATTGCTCCGGTTTTCGGTAGAAAGACATCCGCGTTTTCCTTTAACATTCGTTCTAGCTCTTCTTTTTCCTGTGTCGGGATGTTTACTATATTCCCTAGCATGTGGTCAATAGCATCGCGCACCTCTCGTCGAATTTGCTCAACATCTTGAGTATTGCCGCTACACTCATGGTGCCACGATTGACTTTTTCTTCTTCCCTTCTTTTTGCTGCTTAATTCAGATTGAGGCATTCGGCAGGCATTTGCACAAGTAATGCGTGGTCGGGAAAGGAAATCTTCATGGTGCCATCTTTATGTAAAGTCAGTTCTCCTCGCCCTACGTCCAATACGGCCTGTTGTTGATTTAGGAAATCCATGCCAAATATTATCTCAATTTCCAAAGAAGGGACGACCAGAAAGTTCGCTTCTAAGGTGTGCCCTTGGCAGCTGAACGTCAACCTGGTTTGTAACTGCATTTCTTTATGCTTCCCTCCCAGAGCACCGGTGATTTTGGTTTTCTTCGGCATTAGAGCCGACCAAGAATGATTCGCAGTGCATTTCCTTTATGCCGAATCCGATATCGCCGTCACTTTGCTTCCAGTGTCCACAGTTCCGATTAGATTGACCTTGCCGACTGTGATGTGAATGGTGGGGTGTAAATCCGGTTTTGTCATGATCTCCTTCTCTTCCCGTAGCAGTTTCTAACAGGTTGATATCGCTCGCTCCGATAGTTTCTGATGCATTGTTTTGATCTGAGTAGTGTATCAATTCCTGTTTGAATTTTTTTCCGCGTGACCCCTGCGATGGGTTTGGTTCAAAAATGACTCTGAGCACTATGGGACTTAACATCTGAGGTCATCAGTCCCCTAGAACTTAGAACTACTTAAACCTAACTAACCTAAGGACATCGCACACATCTATGCCCGAGGCAGGATTCGAACCTGCGACCGTAGCGGTCGCGCGGTTCCAGACTGACGCGCCTAGAACCTCTCGGCCACACCGGCCGGCGATGGGTTAGGTGACCTCAGTTCCACATACTCGCTACGTTGGTCATTCCATTGACCTTGACCGTTGTATGTCCTGCTATTGCTTTGCTGTTTGTTCCTAGAATCCTGTTGGCCTTGGTTCGAGTTCTGTTGCTCTCTCCAGTTTCCGTTTAGTCGGTGGTTGTTGTTGTTGTTATGATTATAATTTCCTCGTCTTTTTCTATTTTCCCATGATGGCTGGTTATTGCCATTGACGTTTGAATTTTGGTTTCGATTCGATCAATGTTTTCCCCCATTTCGTCCATCGTCATTCCTCCCTGGAGAATCTGGTCAATTACGGTCATTATTTCTACTTCTTTCCCAGGAGTTGTGAATTTCATTCACGTAATCGAGTTCGCACAGCGCACTCTTGAAAGCTTCGATTGAATGGCTGTATCTATCGATGAGCAGTTGCTGGCAACGTAAAAGTAATTTAATGTTGCAGTGCCTTATAATTTCCTTGGGACTGTACGGCTGATCCCAAGAATCGGTGGTTCTTGACTAGGGATTCGAAGAATTTGACAGGACTGCGGAGCACTGACGCTTCTAAGTCCCTTTCCTGACATGATATCCTGTTTTATCCTTTCCTGTGTGTCTTGCGACCAGTGTTTACTAAGGTATACGTCCTTAAATTCTTGGCAGGAGCGACAACTCCACGCATATGTTCTGCAACAGACCATTCTAAGAAACCACAGATAAACTGGAACTCGTAGTTCAGTGGCCAAGATTCTGGTAGCACGTGATCGTATTGTGCCGTGCAGGTCTTTGAATGTAATGCGTTGTCTGATTCTGGATGGTCAAGAAAAGTTTGTGGTTCAAAGGTTCGACGTATCCGCCATACGAATTTTCCCTCTCGTCTGCAGCGCGTGATTCAGTGTATCCGTGCCCAAACGATCGTCACGGTATCCCCTCGCGTTGTCAGATTCAGGTAATAACGGTTCGGATCTCCGTAGACATGTACAATTGTGTTAAGGCTAGGTCTCGGACATACTGCGTGTTACCGACGGAGCGTGGTCTATTCCGTGTTTCGCCGCGGCAGGAGCATATTCCTGCTTCATTCGCCCACATGCAGGGCACGTGTCCACATGCAGCTGTTCGGAGAGTCGCTAAACATTTTCTTCACTTCTCAGGTGCTCTCGATAGCGCTCTACCGGACGAGATTGTGTTTGCAATTGCACGACCCGCTCATGTGCCTGCCGAACGTCCTTAGCCCACTCGTTTTGTTGCGCGGTGACTCGTGTCTGCTGATCTTAACTTCAGAAATTTCAGCCTGTTTGATTTCTGTCTGTTCGATTCGCTTCGCAGCCTCACTCGTTTTTTCCTGCGATACTTGAACTATTTTTTTGCCTTGCTTTTGGAGAGTTGTAAATGCCTTTTTTGTCTTACACGCCTCAGTTCTTGCCAGTTTAATTTGTTCTTTGGCCACTGATGCGTCCTTTAGTGCTACTTGCGCTACCAATCGCGCTGTTTTGGCATCGCGCTTCGCCTGGTCCGCGACCTCATGCGTTTCTGCTGTCGTTTTCTTGACATTCTCTAGCTCTTCTTGGATTCTTACGATCCCTTTCATTAATTCATCTATATCGTCTGTGACCTTTCTTATGACTAATTTGTGTCTTTCCTCCTCTTCTGTCTCTTTTTCTCTGCCCCTTGCATGAACTGCATGAGAGCTTCAAACTGACATCTACCACTAACACCTCCAGGACTAGATGAACGAGATTCCATCATTCTGTGACGTTTCGTTCGTGATTCCGGTCTGCCAGTCTCACTGATTGTGGGTCTCATACCAGCAGCGCCTACATTTCGTTCTACTGCGGTCTCCCGTTCACTTTCGTCACCTGACTGAGACATGTCGTCATACTCTGCGGGTTCTACGTTCGACCTTTCTGCCCGGTCTGCAACTGCACTTACCTGAGAATCCTGAGTAAAATCTGCCTGGTCACCGCTAATAATCTGACGTGGATTCATAGTTAACAAAAGGCAATTACTTCTGCTACTCTGTAGCAAACGTGCCTTGCTTCTTATAAGCATGCACTTTAATTCTGACCCAAACGAATTTAAACACTACACATTCCTATGCCACACAGATTCTACTCTAAATTACGTTCCCGTGAGTTACTGATTCCTAGTTCCTGACAACGAATCCAACTAACAGCACGTTTGTTTACGCTGACAAACTAAAATCTCAATCTACCCTAACAAATCAGCACAACGCCGTTCACCGTTACAAACAAACAATCAATTGACACAGACGTCGCAGCCGCAACATGAAAATACACACATACAGTAATTAAATATTAGAACTATGTCTAGGCGCCAGCAACGCGAATCTACTCTACCCAGTGCACCACATTAAAAATGGGACACAGAAACATCACTAGGGAACACTATCTACTATCTGACGGTCACAGAAGGTGCCATCAATTCAAAATTCTGCGCAATGGACGTCAAATTGAATGACTACACTAGGTTACGCGACCTGACGGTCACAGCAGGTGCCATCAATCAGAGATCCTAACGCCACAATGAAGCGTAACTTATTTGGACTATTTAATTAATTGAGAACCTTGGCAAAATTTAGTGTACTAACAACATTTATTTTACCAAACAAGACATAAATTATACTAAACAAGATATAGATTGAATTCTCTAAACAAATAACAGATGATTAAACACTCCACTGGGTGTCGCCTGGTTGGCAAAGACAGTTTAACTGGATGATCAGTGAGTCAAGTACTCTCGCCCTAAAATGTGGATAACGCAAGCTGAGTTGATCTGACGCTGAAGTTCCTCTACGTAGGTGCAGCTGAGACCAAGAGGCGATTGAGATCTATACGCCCTGACAATGCCGGAGCGGCAGTATGTTATCCCGTTTACTTGGTGCGGCCACGTGACTTGCAGCTGGCCAGATGTGTGCGATGGATGAGGTGAGACGTGGAGTCGACCCCTGTAAATCGATCGCGACCACGAAAGAAATGCAAAAAATCTCACGTTCTAGCGATCAGGCAGATGGATCGCAATTTACTCTCCACCAGAGCCCTGAAATCACGGTAGATTTCATTGTGTGACACACCCATTCACTGGTCGTACCAAGCACTAATTTGGCTCACTTACACGACAGAGCCCACAAGGATACCAAACGTCAAGACTGGGAAACCAAAAACGAATAAGTGTGCCCTCGGCAAACGAGTAGTCTGAGATGTCTGAAGTCACACTATTGGTACGGTAAGAACTTCAACACAGGCTCCCCAGTCCGAACTACTTGTAAGTGAAGTCAGTCTCAGGACAGGTCCCAAGTACCAACCACACATGCCAGAACTTCGACCGGAAGTGCTTACAAGACCAAAGTCCTGCACCCGAGTGGCCCCCACCAATGCAGAAAAAAATTCAGTTTTCCCACAAAGTGCACGAACGACAACACCTTCGCACCATCTTGAGCCAATCACAGGGATCTAGAGGCGCTAAATCTCCCCTCCCACATGACAGCACAAACTCATGTCGAACCTGGGCAGGAGTTGAGAAACCTGTGTCTCTGAAAAAGAAACCGCCAATTACTGGCTTTTTTTAAGTTTTTACTGAGCGGGTTTCTCTGAAGTTGTGTCTCTTCACACAGCAACGAGCGAACAAATACAATCTCAAAGACTGAGGGAGGACAAGTTCCTAACTACATTTCGCATATGGAAAATCATTAAAGATTTTATTACACCCTGACACACCTTGAGCGAGATTTCAGATTGTTAACAGCCTTAGCAGACCTTGATGGAGCCTAGGAGAGTGCTAAAAGCATGAGCTATTTTTATTATTCTTAGTTCATAGAAACGACTTGTTGGGAGTTGAAAGCAATTGTCTGTGGGCCCATTCCTTAGCAAATCTTGCACGACAGGTCTACAGCCGTACAAGGCAGACAGGGATGCCCCTCGTCACAACTGGTCTCCAGCATAACAATGCCGCGATACCTGCCACAGCGCCAGCAGAAGCCTGGGCTGGGTCGACGGTGAAAAGGGGTGCGTCTACACAATGGAGTCATAAACTGGGCATTGTGTGCAGAGCCACGCATAATAAAAATTCACTTTTCTACGTTCGCCGATATTGCAAGAAGACCAGTGAACACTTGGCCATCCCTGTTGTATAAGAAAACTTCGGCATCTGAGAAACATTTAGAGATGGAATCTTTATTACACTTCATAGCTAGGACTAATGAGGTTCAAGGAACAGGCGATTTCGATAAAGATCTTTGAGATTGTATCTGTTTGTTTGTTGCTGTGGGAAGAGACACGACTTTGGAGAAAATCATCTTTCCCCCTCTGTGAAAACATAAGAAAAGCCAGTAATTGTCGGTTTCTTTTTTTTTTTCAGAGACACAGGTTTCTTAACTCTTGCCCTGGTTCGAGATGAGTTTGTGCTGTCGTCTGGGAGGGGAGATTTAGCGCCTCTAGAGCCTTGTGACAGGATCAAGACGGTGTGAAGGCGGTGTTATTCGTGCGTTTTGCGAGAAAACGGAATTTTTTCTGGACTGTTGGGGGGGGGGGGGGGGCACTCGGAAGCGGGACTTTGGTCTGGTAAGCCTTCTGGTCGAAGTTCTGGCATGTGTGGTTGGTACTTGGGACCTGTCCTGAGACTGACTTCTCTTACAAGTAGTTTGGACTGGGGAGCCTGTGGTGAAGTTCTTACTGTATCGACAGTGTGGCTACAAACATCTCAGACTACATGTTTGCCGAGGACACACTTATTCGTTTTTGGTTTACCAGTCTTGACGTTTGGTATCCTTGTGCGCTCTGTTGTATAAGTGATCCAAATTGATCCTTGTCACGACCAGCGTACGGGTGTGTCACACACTGAAGTCAACCGTGATTTCAGGGCTATGGTAGAGAGTAAATTGCCATCCGTGTGCGTGATCGCTAGACCGTGAGATTTTTTGCATTTTTTCATGGCCGCGATCGATTCATATGTGCCGCCTCCATGTCTCACCTCCTCCATCACACACATCTCGCCAGCTGCAAGTCACGGCGCCGCACAAATAAACAGACCTGCCCTAAGAACAGAAACCATCTTAGTATATATATAGTTAGTGCTCACCGGCCACTTGGCCATCTTCATCTTCTGTGCGAATGCACAAACAGTGCCCGAACTCTTACGGGAATCGGCAACGCGCCGCGAGTTATGAGTATAATGGGCGAGGGCACTACGAATGTAGTGCGGGATAATACGTTGAGAATGCGGGTTTCGCGGGAGGCGTGCCAGAGATATGTCCCTGCAGTCGCACTATCCTCTGTGTCTTCGGTGGCTCAGATGGATAGAGCGTCTGCATTGAAAACAGGAGATCCCGGGTTCGAGTCCCGGTCGGGGCACACATTTTCATCTGTCCCCGTTGACGGATGTCAACGCCTGTAAGGGTTTTCATTTCATTGTAATTTCAGGTTAACATACTGCCGCTCCGGCACTGTCAGAGCGTACAGATTGAAAGGTGGCTACACTGAGCCACAGCGCCAGAGATTGCGCCAAAGAGTATTATTCAGCCGCCTCCACTGGCAGTGCTTGTTGAGAACTCGTGGGAGTCTGTGCGGAGATGTCGTAGTGAAGAGTGCTTGTCGAGATGTGGCAGTAGAGAGTTCTTGTTGAGATGTGGTAGTAGAGAGTCGGTGTGGAGATATATTGTAATGATTAGAGTGATTTTCGTCAATATATGAAGGTAAAAGAAAAAAATTTTTCCTTTTCTTTTTATTATCTCAATGTCTTAAATAATGCGTCATTACAGGTTCAGTCAACAAAGCATCTGGCGTGTGTTCTTGTATTAGAGTGTAATTCTGGGCTTCTTGCGCAATTATAGTATTTCTAATTTTTTTTTATCACGTCAGTATAAATGGTATTTAAAATTTCTTGGGCTTGTTGAAGAAGAACCGTGCCAGATGTGTACGTTGAGTCACACTCCCACACACAGAACAATTACACTTGTGTTTTGGTTTCGTAGGTTTTATAGTTGCTGGGGACTTAATTAATTAATTGTGTTAACGAAAATTTTCATTTTATTCTTTGTTGTTGTTCTATGCAATCAGATTGCGTAATAATACTAGTCAGGGCCAACCGTTACGAGACACAGCGCAATCGGATATACAGCCACCAAAATTAAAAATTATTTTCAAACTTAATAGTTAAGCCCCCATGCAAGATCTTAATCGACTCTTGCTGTCAACTGCATCTACGTAGAGAAACTTCAGTATATTTGATCAGTCAAAGTTTGCTCAGCGTCAGATCAGTTCAGCTTGCGTTGCCCACAGTTTTAGGACCAGAGTACTTGACTCACTGATCACTTAGTTAAACTGTCTTCGCCAACCAGGCGACACCCAGTGGAGTGTGTAATCATCTGTTAGTCGTTTAGGGAATTCAATCTATAACTTGTTTAGTCTAATTTATGTCTTGATTGGTAAAATAAATGTTGTTAGTACACTAAATTTTGCCAACATTCTCAATCAATTAAATAGTCCAAACAAGTTACCTTTCACCATATGTAGATTTCAGGTGTACAAGGATGGTGTGAATATGCTCCATCCCAAGGTGTAGATTTCTCAGGTTGGTTTGTTGTTGTCACCATCGTAGTTGAGGTTGGGTTATTTGGGGGAAGAGACCAAACTGCGAGGTCATCGGTCTCAGCGGATTAGGGAAGAATGAGGAAGGAAGTCGGCCGTGCCCTTTCAAAAGAGCCATCCCAGCATTTGCCTGGAGCGATTTAGGGAAATCACGGAAAACCTAAATCAGGTTGGCCGGACGCGGGATTTAACCACCTCGCTCAGTCAAGATCGTAGTGACTACCTTAAAAATTAGATTTTTTGTGTCCACATTTAGAAGGGGACTTGGCTGTAAGAATGAGGACTACCGTATTAACTTGCACTTCTTACAGGGTCACAGTGAGTTTAGGGAGGCTTTCCTCGCTATCCACTGCACCAACGGCACAACAATGTTGCTGTATGCTGAGAGAGATAGTTATTGTACATGAGACTACAGTGTTCCCAGATTCCCAGTCTTATATGTCCATTTAGAACCGGAAATATAAGCAGGATGAAATTTTGTGAGAGACATTTTTGTACTGCTAGTACGTGAGGAACCGTGCCGCGAAGTCCGAGTACGCTAATTTTTCTTCACCCTGTATGTTTTCTTCGTCACTTCAGTCTGTATACATACATCACAAATGTCTGAGACTTGGTACAGTGTCTGGGTCCACATAGTTTCAATTGGTAGTGATATACCTTTTATCAGATTACACATTCAAATCTAGGCGCCAAGCTCGAAAGCAATACTTTTACTCTTATTCTGGAACACTAAAATTCGCTGTCACTCTCGGCTTAGAAAAAAGTCAGGTTTCGATTAAATTGCCATATGCACTATGCACCGAATATTTGCGGGGTACAGGACTCAAACTTGTTGAGTACCCTCCTTACAGTTCAGACCTCGCCCCTTGTGACTTTTCGCTGTTGCCGCGTGTGAGCAGAAAGGAGTGCAGTTTTGAAGTGATGAGGACCTCCTGAGGGCTTGAGACAACGAGTGTGCCTTACTTCCCACGAAAATTTGGGACAACTGGTTTAGGGATTGGTTTCGGAGGATGGAGAGGTGTATTCGATGTGGCGGAAATTACTTCGAAAAAATTAAATAAATAAAGGTGTATTGCAAAACTTTCCTAATACCTTTTGTATGTCGCTGATGTAAAGAGGGACTAAGAGGTGTGCACACATCTGATGAACTGAAAAAAACTCCTGCAACAAAGGTACAAGTAGAGAAACGGCGCAAGGATTTTTCGCGATCAGTTGCGTAGTATATCAAAAAAGCATAATGAGTCGGTGGAGAATTTTGCGGACACAATACGGAAAGTGCATGTGCTGACATATTAATTAGGGAAGAGTGACGACGCAGATAGAATCATTCTACATGAAGCAGAATGCAGAGGTATGCAACGCATTTTTATGGGGCTTGCCATCTGAGATGTAAAAAGGGGTGAAAACGGACAACCCGAAGGTTTATACTCTACAGTCAGATTCACAAAGGAATCGAAGAAAAATGACGTAGTAAGAGGAATGTTGGATAAGAGAGGAGTACTCTCCACAAATATGAGGTGTTACAGACGTGGGAGGGTGTGACACGTGCAGAGACAATGTTGCCAAGCTCATTGTGGTAGATATGGTGTGGTTAGACACCACCAACCTGACTGTGGGAATGGTAAGGGGAAACAGGGAGCGAATAAGCAGGTGCTAAACGCAAAAAGGGACCACAGGTCCGCAGTGCGAAGCGGAATGTAATACAGTGGGAATAGTGAAGGGTAGAAAGCATAAGTTTTTATTGGACACACAAGTGCATGCCTCTTTAGCTAATTTGGACCTCGTGGGCCAGATGCGGTTAAACTCTCCAAGCTATACGTGTGTTATTGGGGAGGGTCTGCCTTTAGCAAAACATAATCTCGTTTTTTAACCCAAACATGTTTCACTGCAGTTGCAGCATCTTCAGTGTGCTTTCATTTCTCATCTGTTAAAGATAAAGAATGTTCTTTACTGTTTGTATACATTTAACTGTTAGTTTTTAAATCTTAATTACAGATATTTTAAAAAACACATAAATTATGAATTCATACGTTTTTACCACATGGTGTGGTTTTTCTGATGTGTTGTGTTTCTACAGTGACTGTTTTGTTACACCTTAAAGTAGATAAATAGCTTAAGCCTAAATTACGATTTGAAATACTTATTTCTATGCCTGAAATTAATTAAGTCTATGTGTGTGTGTATCTATCTACATAATGTTTCACATACGTTTTCTTTTTCCTCGTCTTTTCACACTCAACACACACCATTATTTCAAATCGTAATTTTGGCTTAAACAATTTTTGAGAGGAGTATTTAGAGAGAAATGCAGCATACCTTCGTGCAGTCAGCCGGTCGGGCAACAAGTAGGGACCCAAACTTCTGCCTCCCAGTATTGTGGCCCAGACGTTGATGCCAAAGCGAACTTGATATCCTCGGTTGCGGATGAGGTGCGCCTTAGCGTCACCCCAATGGTGGACGTTGTACACATTGAAGATGCCCTCAAGAGTGAACGCTGCTCCATCCGACCATATTACAGTGTTTATGGAGTCGTCGTTGGCTTCCTGTTGTTGTTGGAACCATTCACAGAATTGCATTCGGTCTGCATGTTGCAGGTGGTCAGGTGTAGCGTCAAAGAATAGCGACAGTTATGCAGCTCACGCTCCTGCAGCACGAAAACGACAGTGCTTTGCGAGAAACGCAGCTACCTTCCTACGCTACGTGTATTTCGCTGTTGTTCTCGGTGTATGGCCTCTAGCAGAGCTCCCTAAGTAGCTGGAGTACGGCGTGTCTGTGGACGACCTCTGTCACGCGGCAGTGGAAGGATAGAACCTGTCTCCCGGAGGCTAAGGTCCTGACGCCGAAACGCTTTTTTATCTGGATGGCGAGGACCAGGATATCTAGCAGCATACTCACGAGCGGCAACACCTGTCCGATTATCAGATGCGCCAAAGACCGGAAGCATATCCACGTATTCATCGTTTACAATAGTTGGTTCTAATCGATGCGACCATTGGGGGAGGGTATCCACAAAACGTGTTTAGAACCTACAAGATGCTGAGGTGCGAAACAGTTCGCGTCCACGACGTGCAAAAGTCTTTAAAGGCTGGCCATTGAAAACGATTGTAGTTCCATTTCTGTGCTTTACTTCGTAAACGCAAATGTTTTATAGAAGACCGAGCGCAATCATTGTATGACGGTGAAGACGCCAGAAACCGTACCACGCATACCCCTTTTAGCAAATAAGAACAAATAATCCGCGACCTAGATTCGAACCCTCGTCCTTCTGCACCACTCACACAATACGCTATTCGCTTCACCAACTACACAGCACTATTGATATCTAGTGACAGCGGTAGTTACCTTACATGATATTTCAACGTTGTCAGATTTCCAATGTTTAACGTCCATTTATTGCAGGAAATATGCGCCGGACGAAATTTTGTGACATACACTTTTGTTTTGCTTATACATGAGGAAGTCCGAGTACACGAATGTTTCATCACCTTCTATACCAAGCCCGGGATTCGAACCAAGGTCTCCCACGTACTAGGCAGATAGGTAGAAGTGCTGTTCACCACGCCACCCTTTGCACAACTGCAGGAACTACTCTAGTCTGTGGAGTCGTGCAAATCCACTGTGCCAGGGTGGCGTAGTGGCCAGCACTTCTACATATCTGCCTAGTAAGCGGGAGACCCGGGTTCGAATCCTGGCCATAGTGCAAACTTTCATTCGTCGCTTCAGTCTGTATATATAAGTGCCAGTTTCACTCGTGCCAAAGAACTGAATAAATATACAATTAGTTACTCTGTCCTACACTTGAAGCCGGCCGGGGTGGCCGAGTGGTTCTATGCGCTACAGTCTGGAACCGTGAGACTGCTACGGTCGCAGGTTCGAATCCTGCCTCGGGCATGGATGTGTGTGATGTCCTTAGGTTAGTTAGGTTTAATTAGTTCTAAGTTCTAGGGAACTGATGACCTCAGATGTTAAGTCCCATAGTGCTCAGAGCCATTTGAATCATTCTATGAGTATAGGTCAGCCCTTCTGACCGCGATCTGTTTGCACGGCGACGCCAAATCTGTTTCCTACTGCATCTGGCGCTACCATTCAAATCAGTACACATTCCGCGATCGCTGTCGATATCCTATACTTCCATGTACAATATTTAATTGTATTAATTTCCAAATTTGTGTATAGTACGTCTCGCTGGTATGATAATGTTTCCGTTATAAGGCAACATCTGATGTGGTTTTACACACTGACCTTGCGCTATGTGGGACTCAGCCGTTCTCTGTGCGAACGGTTTTCTTTTGTTGTTTGTACTTGTCGGATATCTTTGCCATCTTATTCCACGTCGATATCCGTAGGCGACAGAACTTCGTTTGTTTTTACGTTCCTGCTTGCCTCGTATAACGTGATTAAAGTGTCGTGCAACAAATCAAAGTCTATTAATTTCTTTCGATATAAACCCACAGTTTCTATGGTTTTTTTTTAAATGATGTCACTTTGCTTTCAACTGTTAGTCTTTTTACGTCATTTTCAAGCATAAGATTTTGGCACATACTAATGTGACCATCCGTCCCGTTTTTTTGCAACAGTCCCGAATTTTGTGTTTCTGTCCTGAATTTTTCTAAGGTAATTCGAGACACCTGTTTGTCCCCAAGTTAACAATTATGACCCAATATGTCCTGAATTAGACATTCATTTCACCTGTATCGGTATATTTTATTATTAGTTTTAGTTATGGTGGGAAATTGTTTGACAAGAGGGTACGACAAATTGTCGAAACCGTTATCAAACTGTTTCTACTGTGCAAACACGTGTTGGCCGCAGCTCGAACAGCTAATGGGCACTCAGAGACCACGGCAACTGGGAACGCGTTCGCGCGGTCGAAACGGTTCTAACCGTAACTCGAACAGAAGAAGGAAGAAATCTGCATATTTTCTGATAGCCATGGAAGAGGCAGAGGAGGTTTTATGGCAAACATGCAGACGAAATACAAACTAACTCGAACAAACGAACAGTAACAAACCCTCTCGTTGACTTTGGCGTCGCCAACTCGGTGTATGCTAGTCTCTGGAATACTACCATTTGTCATCTGTGTGCGCCATATTATATCAGATTGATTTCTGAGTTACGTCGTGTTATGGTATATTACGTTTGATAAATTTATTTGTATACATAATCATATCAGTTTCATTCGTACCAAAGAACTGAATAATTATACAATTAGTTACTCTATCCTACACTTGAAATAAAAGCTCTGTACAATATCGTATTTTGTTAGAACATTGATTGATCTACAATCACACATTCTTCAAAACAGTAATATTCTCTCACTTCTATAAAACGGGTGTCCTTAAAATAAGGTGGATGAATTTTGTTTGAAATTTTGTTGATTTTAGGATACAACTATTGTTAGCTCGTACGATAACAGCTGTCTTAACGACTACAAATAACATGCACCAGTGTGGTACTCATAAGACAAGAGAAGCTACCACAGAAAGGTCGTTGCCATGAAATACTGGCCAGATGAGGGAACGGAACTCTGGTTCTACGACTGTCGGTCGGGCACTTTGACAGCGCCCTGTTTGCACGGCGACGCCAAATCTGCTTCCGACTGCATCAGGCGCTACCATTCAAATCAGTACACATTTCGCGATCGCTGTCGATACCCTATACTTCCGTGTATAATATTTAATTGGTATTAATTTCCAAAACTGTCTGTAGTACGTCTCGCTGGTATGGTTCAAATGGCTCTGAGCACTATGGGACTTAACTGCTGAGGTCATCAGTCCCCTAGAACTTAGAACTACTTAAACCTAACTAACCTAAGGACATCACACACATCCATGCCCGAGGCAGGATTCGAACCCGCGACCGTAGCGGTCGCGCGGCTCCAGACCGTAGCGCCTAGAACCTCTCGGCCTCTCCGGCCGGCTCGCTGGTATGATAATATGTTTCCGTTATAACGCAACATGTGACGTGGTTTTAAACACTGAGGGTGGGTATGTGGGACTTAGCCATTTTCGTGCAAACGGTTTTGTTTTGCTGATTGTACTTATCGGATGTCTATGCCATCTTATTCCACGTCGATATCGGTATGGGACCGAACCTCGTTTGTTTTACGTTCCTGCCTGCCTTGTGTAACGTAATAAAAATGTCGGGCAACAAATCAAAAATCTCTTAATTTCTTGCGATATAGGGCCACAGCTGCTATGTTTTTTTAAATGATGCCATCTTGCTTTCAACTGTTAGTCTTTTACTTCACGATTGCCATTTTGATATTACGCCATTTTCAAGCATACGATTTTGACACATAGGTTTACGTGGTTACTCGTGTCTAATGTAAATCTATATATCAAAATTTTGTGCTTGAAAGTGACATAATGCCGCAATTGCCATAATAAAATAAAACACTAACAGCTGAAAGCAAGATAACATCATTTAAAAAATCAAAATCTGTATGTGATTTTGTAAAGAGTGCAACAAGGAAGATTATGAAGAACAGGTAATGCTGATGATACCAGTATTGCTAAAAAGAGCTGCCAAATTACATAAATGCTTTCTAAACACTTGCTTAAATTTTACAAATCAGAATAAACGTAGGTTTCCACACCAGCATAGAGTTGGAGGTTAGCGATTGCTCGACCAAGGATATCCGGAAATTGTTGGCACTAAACAGTTAGCGCTGTGGCTCCGTAATTGGCTGGGTATGGACAGCCCATACTAAACAGATGACGTCACAGTGTCGCGCATGCGCGGAAAACCAATCCGTTCCGCCACAGACATTCCCAGCTTGGCTTAAGACTCAATCCCCATGCCAACGAGTGCACATCCACTTTGTAGACCATTTCGGAATACTCTTTGGCTCATAGTGGTCGGCTGTTTAGCAAGCTCCCATTTGCGGTGCCTAAGGCTTCTACCGCATCACGTAGCACCATTCAGGCGTTATTCTCCATATTTTGCATTTGCCAGAAGGACTTGTGTAGGGCAATGGACCACACACTTCACGTGATTTGTCAACGAAATGACATTCTTCATCTAACAAGTGCTCCGTTTCACCCCCAGTCCAATGGAGAAGTAGAATGCTAAGTACGTACTTTTAAACACCAGATGGCCAAGTTTGGCACTACCCACGCACGGGAACAGTCGCTGCAACTCTTTCTCGCCTCCTATCGTTCCCACCGACGAGATGGATCATCACTGGCGAAACTTCTGCATGGTCGCCGCCATTGGACGCTGCTACACTGTCTATACCCACCGCATCATCTGCAGCCACCAGTGGTCCGCAAGTACGGTTTTGCGCCGCCTGATCTCGTTCTTTTCGGGGCTTATGGCAACAGTGGGCGCTGGGTAAGAGGCTTCAACCAGGAACGCATTGGATCTCTTATGTACAAGATTACAGGTCCCGACGGTTTGCAGCGCTGCCATCAGAACCAAATTCATGAGTGTCAATTGCCCCGTGATTCTGCTGCTTTTCTAGCCCCATATTCACGGCCTCACGGGACCACGCGACCTTCGCAGGCACGCTCTGGTGCCACCATGGCAACCGCCGGCCGCGGTGGCCGCGCAGTTCTGGCGCTGCAGTCCGGAACCGCGGGACTGCTACGGTCGCAGGTTCGAATCCTGCCTCGGGCATGGATGTGTGTGATGTCCTTAGGTTAGTTAGGTTTCAGTAGTTCTAAGTTCTAGGGGACTTATGACCTAAGATGTTGAGTCCCATAGTGCTCAGAGCTATTTGAACCATTTGAACCATGGCAACCCAGGAGGAGTGGATGGAAGTGTTCTCGCTCCTGCCGTCTCCGCTCTCCGACTCGCTGGACCTGAACCCGCCATGGTCGTTGCTGCCGCTGCCATCGCCTCAGGACACGCCCTCAGGCCTGGACGTATGCTCTGGCAGCAGTTTTCTGGAGCATGTTCCTGCTGCCTTGCAAGACGGACAGTGGGATACGGTCCAGAGTACGCCGTCCTCCACAGTCACGGCTCCCGTCTCATCACTACATCCAGCACCTTGTCTGCCCATCCCCACACGACAACAGTGCGGCATTACGAGGGGGGGGGGGGGGGGGAATGTGCTGCAATAAGCTATCGCCAGCACACTGGTCAGAAAAGATGTAGCACGAAGATCGATAGTAGGCCTGTCACGAGAGGGGCCAGAGACACACCGATAAGCAACACGCCGCCAACGCCCTCTCGACAGCAAGTATTTAGACCGCCGCCGCTCACTGGAGGGCCTCACTGACCCATACTCCAGTTTGGCGTCTGTCATTCAGTGCAGTGTGAGCTCAGTTGACATCGCAGGTTACGACAGTACATAGCGACCATAATTGGGACCATAGCAAGATTACCGATATTGTCTGCTAGTGGACTGTTACTGATGAGCTTTTACCACACCTCACGGACTTTATTCAAGTTAAGCAGCAGCTTAATGTAAATAAAGATTCGTATTAATCCACGTGTAAATTTGTGCTGTAGAAAGAGGATACCGGCCACCCATTACAACATCCTCTCCTTCGCTTCCTTACAGTTCAAGACTGTACAGTGGCGACGAGGACACTACAGAGACATTAATGATGAATAGTAAAATTCATTTGTATGTATTCCATTCTAAGACCAAGACTATGTTGAAGGATCAGATCTCAAAAAAGGACTGTTAAGTTATACGAAAGTGTGGTGTACAGACGGTAGCAGAGCCAGGATGGGGAAGGTGTAGGCACATTTATTTGGTACAAGCCTTGTTGTCACAAATTTATTATTTAACAATAATTGGTTATATATCCAAGTTAATACACTTAACAGTTTAAAAGGAAATTCTAGCAATAATTTTTTTAAAAAAACATTCTCTAGAAGAACATGCAGCCCCACTCTGAAACATTACATAAAGGTACTGTTAGTAAAGGGTATATTATGTCGTATAATAGTGCAACGTGTACAAATATTAACAATTACACCAGAAAAATATTGAACTTGTGATTTGCACTCCATGTAAATCAAACCTTAAAAAAGTCCAATTTGGCAAGAGTGCAACAAATTCCCTACTGCCTGCTTAAAAAAATGTGGCAATGATAATCAGTTTTTTTTTGTCTCCTGATTTCACTTAGGCTTACGTAAACCCTACACAAATGTTACTTATTTTTCTCTCATGTGACATCTGTTGTGTCGGTAGCTGGGCCGACACCGTGAAGTTGAGATGGCTGAAAAGGCACTCTAGACTAACGCAGACGGGCGTGATGTACTGGAACAGGATACGTAATTAATGTTAGGAAGAAAAGTACGGCGCATGTTTAATACTTAACTTTACTCATTCCTTGTGGTACATCGATCTTGACGATA
This sequence comes from Schistocerca americana, assembly GCF_021461395.2. NCBI lineage: Eukaryota > Metazoa > Arthropoda > Insecta > Orthoptera > Acrididae > Schistocerca > Schistocerca americana. The sequence continues at coordinate 178,359,652 of NC_060120.1, forward strand.
CACAGAAGACTTTAAGTACAATCACTGTATGGCTAATGGCGCCTTGCTAGTTCGTAGCCATTAACTTAGCTGATGGCTATTCTGTCTCTCGGCTAATGAGAGCGAAAGGCTTCGTACATCTGGTCGGTAGCTAGGTTCTCGTACAACTGGGGCGAGTGCTCTCTCGTATCACGAGACCTGCCTTGGTGGTGGCGCTAGGTCTGCGATTACACAGTGGCGACACGCGGGTCCGACATGTACTAAATGGACCGCGGCCGATTTAAGCTACCACCTAGCAAGTGTGGTGTCTGGCGGTGACACCACAACATCAGTTCACATTTCGTGACAAATACACAAAATTGCTAAATTATTTTATATCAGAAAGTAAGCTACAAAACAGAAGTAACATTAACAACTGCTGACATGAGTAAACACTGTCAAGTTTTCACTTCCACGACGGTTGTGTTATCTACCAAATTTTCATTTAAATACTCGCCCCACATGCTCCAAAATCAATTCAGTCACTCTCGAGAAGAAACAACTTAACACAAATATGGCAATATCAAGAAATAGAAAGGTTTATCCCAAGCGCTATTTGTGGAATTAAGAAATCTGCAATTTAAAATCACCAGTTCTAACGAGGTCTAACGTAATAATAATTTGGACAGAACTTTCATAAAATGATCGATGATAGTGGATACCGTGCCATACACTATGAAACAAATTAAGAATTATTCACAGTAAACAGCTGGCACATTAGTCTGCAGCTCGTGGTCGTGCGGTAGCGTTCTCGCTTCCCGCGCCCGGGTTCCCGGATTCGATTCCCGGCGGGGTCAGGGATTTTCTCTGCCTCGTGATGACTGGGTGTTTTGTGATGTCCTTAGGTTAGTTAGGTTTAAGTAGTTCTAAGTTCTAGGGGACTGATGACCATAGATGTTAAGTCCCATAGTGCTCAGAGCCATTTGAACCATTTTGAACCTGGTACATGATGATATTCTCTGAAGTATTTCAAATCACAAAATGTTGGCTACAAGTACCAACCACATAATAAAGTAATGATCATTAAATATAATAAAGTATAAGAAAATTTCGGCCTTATCCAGGTGACGAGAACCACACTAATACAGTCCGCAGCTCGTGGTCGTGCGGTAGCGTTCTCGCTTTCTGCGCCCGGGTTCCCGGGTTCGATTCCCGGCGGGGTCAGGGATTTTCTCTGCCTCGTGATGACTGGGTGTTGTGTGATATCCTTAGGTTAGTTAGGTTTAAGTAGTTCTAAGTTCTAGGGGACTGATGAGCATAGATGTTAAGTCCCATAGTGGTCAGAGCCATTTGAACCATTTTAACCTGGTACATGATGATATTCTCTGAAGTATTTCAAATCACAAAATGTTGGCTACAAGTACCAACCACATAATAAAGTAATGATTATTAAAAATAATAAAAGTATATGAAAATTTCGGCCTTTTCCAGGTGACGAGAACCACATCAATGCAGTCCGCAGCTTGTGGTCGTGCGGTAGCGTTTTCCCTTTCTGCGCCCGGATTCCCGGGTTCGATTCCCGGCGGGGTCAGGGATTTTCTCTGCCTCGTGATGACTGGGTGTTGTGTGATATCCTTAGGTTAGTTAGGTTTAAGTAGTTCTAAGTTCTAGGGGACTGATGACCATAGATGTTAAGTCCCATAGTGGTCAGAGCCATTTGAACCATTTTGAACCTGGTACATGATGATATTCTCTGAAGTATTTCAAATCACAAAATGTTGGCTACAAGTACCAACCACATAATAAAGTAATGATCATTAAATATAATAAAGTATAAGAAAATTTCGGCCTTATCCAGGTGACGAGAACCACACCAATGCAGTCCGCAGCTCGTGGTCGTGCGGTAGCGTTCTCGCTTTCTGCGCCCGGATTCCTGGGTTCGATTCCCGGCGGGGTCAGGGATTTTCTCTGCCTCGTGATGACTGGGTGTTGTGTGATATCCTTAGGTTAGTTAGGTTTAAGTTGTTCTAAGTGACTGATTACCAGAGCCATTTTGAACTTTTTAAAACACCAATGCAGTTTCCTGTTACACTCGAGTGCTAGGCTCAACAATCAACAGCTGGTCATGGAGAACCACGCTACGCAAGCGAGCATTCCGTCCTCCCCACATGGTCACAAACAACCACACTCATCGCAGTCCTTAATCGGCAGGCACCAGTTGATTCCCCGCCGCTTCCGTCCTGTCGCCATATACCGACCGAGCCGTCCTGACAAAACTGTTGCTTCGCGCACCAGCGCCCACAGCGCGCAGCGATCGCGCCCGCTATCGCTGCGGCGAAAACAAGTGAAATAATCTCGCGGGTAAATCAAATGAGCTGAGCCGTGACACGGCTCAGAAAGCATAACAAATGCAGCAAACTTGCGAACCCGTATGTCAAGGCAAAAAAAAAGTGCAAGTGCTTATCAAAAGGAAAATGTTTCGACACTCGGTAGATTTGTGGGACGATAGACTTTTTAAAAAGAGAGGGTTCGGAATAAAGTATAAAACACTGTAAACTTACCTTCACGTCGATCAGATATCGACATAGCGCTGAATGTCGAGTTGGGTTCGATCGCCGAAATACGCGAATTGCGACGGGGAACCACTGTCGTGGTGCGGAAATGATGAGCCTACTCATCGCAGCATCGATAATCCAGGTATGGGGCACGCCACGGCACACCACTTTGAAGCAACGTGATGAACACTTTCACAACAAACTTCGTGATAAAAAGTGAACTGGTTGGTTGGTTTTGGGGAAGGAGACCAGACAGCGTGGTCATCGGTCTCATCGGATTAGGGAAGGATGGGGAAGGAAGTCGGCCGTGCCCTTTCAGAGGAACCATCCCGGGATTTGCCTGGAGCGATTTAGGGAAATCACGGAAAACCTAAATCAGGATGGCCGGACGCGGGATTGAACCGTCGTCCTTCCGAATGCGAGTCCAGTGTGTAACCACTGCGCCACCTCGCTCGGTAGTGAACTGGTATTACAAACTCTGGCAGCCTACTATTTGTTGCGGTACCAATGAACACACAAAGTACTCGTGTTCAGTACACCACGTGGGATGCACGTGATTAACCATGCCGGTAGCAGGCAACGATTATCCTGCAATAAGGGTAGCAAGAATTTTGACTTATTGTTAACTATCTGGGGTACCCGATTCGCTCAGGAAGTTGATACGAGATTTCGTTATAGTTGAAAAAAAAATAAACTTTAAAATATAAGAAGTAAAATATTTTATTGAAAACATATACTAACTATTTACAATACTTGTTAATGTACAAATTTTTTGAATTTCCTACTCGAGAGCGAGCTACGTATGATTGACTGCGAGAGAAGCACTAGTCTTTGAGCTTTATGCTGCAATATCATAAAGTTTGTCCTTGTGTTTTGTTAACTGTACAACTGTAGCTTAATTTGATTGGAAATTGCAGTTTTTCTGGAAGGCAGTTCAGTGGAGGTCAGTGGTGTTCTGGGGATAAATAGTGAGTGTCCTTCGTGCTTTCCAGACATATGTTAGGCTTCTATGATATTCGATAGTTGTTTGATGGTCACCCTTGTTCCATTAGATAGTTTTGGTGAGATGATGATTCAGAGCAGTATGATCGGAGATCCAATTTTAATTCGAAGGCAGTGTAATGGCAGTCCTGGTACTTTGCAAAGGGTTTAGAAATTCTGTAGGGAAGTTCACAATTTCTTCACCTTCTACCATCGTCTCGGTCGAATTATGTATTCTCTTTTCACCGGGAATATTCTTTTAAATATTAAAGTTGATATCGTCAACACTATTATTTTTAGTTGCCAAAATTGCCGTTTCAATAGTCAGTTCGGATTAGTATAGTTGTGAACAAGGTTTGGACAATTTTGATCGATGAATTCCTTTTCAGCAGCGGCTATGTTGCAGAAATCACTGTTGAGTTTAATGAGGCCGGTCATCTGGTCAGTAGGACATGCGCCTTCACCTATTTGTATTAAGTCATTGAGCAAAATGTGCTGTTGTTTCTTCTTTCGATAGTTCAGCTTTCAAATTTTTTGTTAGTCGCAGTGTTTCTATATGTGGCTACAGAAGTGATTTTTTTTAAGCACACATTTATCTCGTCTGCTGGTGTTGACTTGGGGATAACTGGTAGTGTTTGTCAAAAACCTCCTGTGTGTATGGGTAGGCATCCTCCCATCACTTCTGAGTTTCCTCGTAAGTCTTGTAATGTTCTGTCCATGACTTCAATGGATTGTGCATTCGTCCCAGAAGATAATTTTAGCTTGCTTTAGAAGTTGACCCCGTCCATATGCTTTTGAGATTTTATGTACCGGGAACTGTTCTTCCGCTATATTCAACGGCAGTTGTACGGCGGATTGCGTAGTTCGTCTTCCTTACATAAGTATGGCTGCAACGCCAGATCATGCCCCTGCAAGTGCGATGTGCTGTTCAGCACATATTGCCACCAGCAATAGATTTATTAGAAACGTTTTCCAGGTGCCGCCTAGTGCGTCATAATAAGTAATTCCGCCAGTCCATGACAATGTTATAAATTTACATTTGATTGTCATTGTGGAGCGGTTTATTGTGAGGAACGTACTGAAGTAGTTCGTTGACGTTCCAGCTACCTTTCTTTGTAATTTCTAAGTTTAGCGCACTGAGATGTCCGCCCCGGTAGCTGAGTGGTCAGCGTGACAGACTGTCAATCTTAAGGGCCCGGGTTCGATTCCCGTCTGGGTCGGAAATTTTCTCCGCTGAGGGACTGGGTGTTGTGTTGTCCTAATCATCATCATTTCATCCCCATCGACACGTAGGTCGCCCAAGTGGCGTTAAATCGAAAGACCTGCGCCAGGCGAACGGTCTACCCGACGGGAGGCCCTAGCCACACGACATTTCCATTTCCAGCGCACTGAGATAATCTTTTCTTGATGCTTGCACCTCAAGTTGTACTAAGGTCTGGTTGTTTCTTGCTAAACATTTGCCGCATAATATCGCGCAATGGTATGCCATTTCTGTTTGCATTAAATTGGGTGAAAACTCGACGACAACTTAAAGTAAGCTTCAGAAGGCTTTTGGAGAGGAGCTTATGTCAAGAACTCAAGATTTTCGTTGGCATATAATGTTTAGTGATGGCAGAACGAATGTTGAAGATGAGGACCGCAGTGGACGACCATCAACCTCACGGACGGATGTCAACTTGGCCAGGGTGCATGAACACATACAATCTGATCGAAGATTATCCGTGAAAATGATTGCAGAAGAACTGAACATCAATCTAGAAACGGTTCGTCTAATAATAACTGAAGACCTTGGTATCACGATACTGCGCCATCCCATACTGCTCTGTCGGCACAGTAATTTTTAACCCCAAAACAAATTTCAGTACTATCACAACCACCTTTTCCACCAGATATCGCTCCGTGCGACTTTCTTCTATTTCCAAGAGTCAAAACGGCGGTCAAGGGACACCATTTTCAAGCAACACAAGATGTCGAAAAAGCTGTGGCGAGGGCCTTGGAGAATATTACGGAAGATGAGTTCCAGAAATGTTACCATCAACGGCAGGAGCGTGTGAAATCAGAAAGGAGCTACTTTGAAGGAGGCAACACTAAACTTGACTAAAACGGTAAGCAACACTTTTTTCACATCAGTCTCATTACTTTATTGTCGCACCTCGTATATCTGAGAAGTATTTAAGTACGAGGAACAGAAATGTTTGCTATGCAATCTTGTATGTAGGGCAATCTGCAGTTTACCAACGGATCGCTGCCTATCGTTGATCCTACTGAACCGATGCGGTCTTTCCGCTTCATATCCCTAAATATAGCCTGCTCCAAAACTATTTTTCTCCACTCTCATCAACTGCATACCTCCATCGTCAATCGAGAATGGTACAACGTCGCTTTTGTACACTGTCCATTCACAGAAAAAGTCTCGGTGAGTCGTTTGAAGCTCCCAGTCGTTTTATGGCAGGAAGCGGTCTCTGCTCGGTAAGCTGCCCGTCGCATTGCTGCAGACCACACAGACGTCATTCGATGCACGAACCGCTATCGTGAGACACAAAACACTGAAGGTAGGTCTCGTGGTGGTCATTCGCAGTCAACAACAACCGATTAATACTGCGCAGACAGAAGGGAAACGAACCGCGCGTAGTTTGTTTGAATGAAACTGGGTGGCCTTCTTCGGTCCAGTCAGTCCACGAACGTCTCCACACCATCAACGTTTCTCTAAATCCATGTTTTTTCAGTCTTTCTGATTATGCGTCCCCCTACCTAGTAAAAAATTTCTGGCGATCAAACAGAACCGTAATAACCCTATGTCATTGTTTTCGAAGGCAATTTATTTAATTTTCCTTCTATCGATGCCATACTGATTGAAAAATCAAGAGCGCCTTGCAGGGTAATCGCAACGGTCTGTGGCCAGTGACACATGCTTTGCTGCGGCGGAGACGTTGTGTAGGGCTGATGATAAAATCTACTCTGTAGGAATCAGCATGGCTTTCGAAAAAGACGGTCGTGTGAAACCCAGCTCGCGCTATTCGTCCACGAGACTCAGAAGGCCATAGACACGGGTTCACAGGTAGATGCCGTGTTCCTTGACTTCCGCAAGGCGTTCGATACAGTTCCCCACAGTCGTTTAATGAACAAAGTAAGAGCATATGGACTATCAGACCAATTGTGTGATTGGATTGAAGAGTTCCTAGATAACAGAACGCAGCATGTCATTCTCAATGGAGAGAAGTCTTCAGAAGTAAGAGTGATTTCGGGTGTGCCGCAGGGGAGTGTCGTGGGACCGTTGCTATTCACAATATACATAAATGACCTTGTGGATGACACCGGAAGTTCACTGAGGCTTTTGCGGGTGATGCTGTGGTATATCGAGAGGTTGTAACAATGGAAAATTGTACTGAAATGCAGGAGGATCTGCAGCGAATTGACGCATGGTGCAGGGAATGGCAACTGAATCTCAATGTAGACAAGTGTAATGTCCTGCGAATACACAGAAAGATAGATCCCTTATCATTTAGCTACAAAATAGCAGGTCAGCAACTGGAAGCAGTTAATTCCATAAATTATCTGGGAGTACGCATTAGGAGTGATTTAAAATGGAATGATCATATAAAGTTGATCGTCGATAAAGCAGATGCCAGACTGAGATTCATTGGAAGAATCCTAAGGAAATGCAATCCGAAAACAAAGGAAGTAGGTTACAGTACGCTTGTTCGCCCACTGCTTGAATACTGCTCAGCAGTGTGGGATCCGTACCAGATAGGGTTGATAGAAGATATAGAGAAGATCCAACGGAGAGCAGCGCGCTTCGTTACAGGATCATTTAGTAATCGCGAAAGCGTTACGGATATGATAGATAAACTCCAGTGGAAGACTCTGCAGGAGAGACGCTCAGTAGCTCGGTACGGGCTTTTGTTGAAGTTTCGAAAACATACCTTCACCGAAGAGTCAAGCAGTATATTGCTCCCTCCTACATATATCTTGCGAAGAGACCATGAGGATAAAATCAGATAGATTAGAGCCCACACAGAAGCATACCGACAATCCTTCTTTCCACGAACAATACGAGACTGGAATAGAAGGGAGAACCGATAGAGGTACTCAAGGTACCCTCCGCCACACACCGTCAGGTGGCTTGCGGAGTATGGATGTAGATGTAGATGTAGATAAAATATCGACATTATCGGAGACGCCTTTTCCCGCGATAAATCGATATCAGAACGGCATTATCAGGGGCCGATATTTCTATTTTATATGATGTTTTTTTTCACATTTCGATAAATATTTGAAGCTGCTCTTTTAAAGTTGTAGTACAATATAATTTTACTTTCACTGTGTGAATGAATCTTCCTACTTTGTGAGCTTTCTTGACGTCCAACCTCTCTCTTTGACTGTGTGAAGCAAGTATATGTGACGCAAAAGAACTCCGATCGCACAGGGGGGTGGGTGAATGGCGGAACAAGATATCCGATGTCGGGAAACAGCACACCAGTTGCGTTAAAAAAACAATTTTTAACGCAACTAGTGTGCTATTTTTTCACATCGACATTGTTCAGAAGCAGTAGTCGAAAATGGTGAACAAAAATCTAAATTACAACACTGGTCGTTGCGATGGGCGGAGACTTGTGGGGGGAAATGTTGACGTAATAGACGCTCGACGCTACCAACAGAAACTGCAACGTTGGTCTTCACCACACAATTTTGACACTACAACTGTAAGGTTGCTCACGTTTGTGGAAATGAGAAAACCGAGCAGTCGACATGAAGTGTTCCGGACAAATCCGATATCTGACAAAATCGAACAATGGGCCCATCAGACACCTTTTATCGTTCCACTTACATGCGGTTACCATTGATAGCAAGGTGGTTATCGCCAAGCGCGAACGTGCATCGTTTTCCTTTCAATTCTTGCCCTATGCGGTATAGGCACGCTTCAAGATTTTTGATTTACAGCATATGAAAAATAATAAAATGGTTCAAATGGCTCTGAGCACTATGGGACTTGACATCTCAGGTCATCAGTCCCCTATAACTTAGAACTACTTAAACCTAATTAACCAAAGGACATCACACACATCCATGCCCGAGGCAGGATTCGAACCTGCGACCGTAGCGGTCGCGCGGTTCCAGACTGAAGCGCCTAGAACCGCTCGTCCACCAGTGGCCGGCCAATAATAATGATAATAATAATAATAATAATAATAATAATAATAATAATAATAATAATAATAATAAAACAGTACTTAAATATACAACTCTAAAACCGGCAGTGTATCTAAAATGTACAGACGACATTTTTATAGGCAGGTATGTCGATATTTGTTCTGGCGATACATCGATACCTTTTTCGAAATACCGTGATCCAATTAAGATACCTTATAATTATCGATATATCGGTTCACTGCTATTTTTAAAACTATCAACTGTCCTAGCGTGGGGGGCGAGGGAGGGTCAGCAGTCGCATAGGTGCGCGTTTTCACTCGGTTCAATCAGTATTCCGAGAATGGACGTGATTGTTGAGTCCTTACGCTTCGCTCCGAGTGACCATTGAGCCGTGCGAGGCTCATGTTCGTTCCATCTCTTATTTAACGCCCTGTTTTTACCGTAATGCCACCTCGTTATGTTAATTTTCAATTTCTGATGTCACTGAGTTGCTGCCTTGTCTGCCCGTGAGCGGCAGCAGCAGCGCTTATCGATATAGGCCTTGCCGTATTATCTTTGCTGGACTGCTACTACTTCCTGGTCGTCGTATATCAACCAGTCAGTTGGAACGTGCCAGCAGTTAGTGCGGACCTGACAGTGTTGGAGTTGGTACGCGGCACAAGTTCAGTCGGGGCGCGGCAGTCGTGAGGTCCCGACCGTGTAACATTATGTGATTGCCTTATCATTTTAAATCATTCACTAATCGATTAGTCACTCGGCAACAGCTACTGTTAGCAAATAATGTTGCGAGAATGTAGAAGGTGAACGACCTGTGACGTAACTTGTGTATTGTCGAAGCGCCGCCAGAGATGCAGTGACTTATTGACTTTGAATGCCGCGGCGCGAAAAACGGACAGAAGAAGAACACTTTTACACATTTTCTTTTTATGTACGAGATATTCTCGATGAACAGTTACTCATTCTTCTCTTGTCTCTTGTAACTTGTGTCGGACGCGCATGTCTTGCCGCCCTATTATTATCGTTAAAAATAATATTAATTTAGTGTAAAGTAAATGTGCAATACTAAAAGTGCAATACTGCATAGCAGTAGATTTATTGTACGACGTGCATGTAAAAACGTCAAAGGAATTATTTTCATTACGAGAAGTGGCAGTCAAAACGGTATCCATGTTAAATCCTTCATTGCAGTGTAAGTTCATCTATTAATTGCCATAAATTCAGAGTTAAATGGAACTGGTGTATGTACTATTTATTTAATACAGAATCTATGTCTTACTCCTTCATGAAGTTATATAATTTTCTTTATGTTTCTGCCAAATAGAGAGTTCACAGTCACGAATTCTTTCGCCGAAATCGGACGGAAGTTGTATGCGGCGAAGTATTTTCTCCGCTACTATTCTACTGGTAAATGCATGATAAACTACGGTCCCTTAGGCAATTCATGTTGAGCTATCCAAAAATAGTTATATTTCGAATAGGAATTTTCTCTCCTCTGGAATGCAACTTCCGACTGATCAGACGATCCAACAAGAAACCGCCGCACACGGTCGGCGTTCGCAAATATATTTCCACCGCTGATTATAGCTATATGTTACAGCACAAAAGTAAACATATTTTTATAATTAGCGGCTACGAACGGGGACATTTATAACTGTATGTTTATGTATACACATTACGTAAACATATCGTTATAACCGTCATGACTCGCACGAAGGTTGCCAACACACATGATTGGAATGGGGACGACTTTGGTTGGTCGTCGGTCGGTCTTGCTGGACGACGTGTATTTGGCTGGCGGAGGCTTATGGGTTGGCTGTGTGTGCCGACGCGTGATTCGTCCCTGTTACTGTACAGCCACTGCCGTTAGCATTGTCTAGCTCTTCGTGCAAGTGTTTGTGAAACTCTGTGTAGTTTGCGTGATTTTGGCTAACAAGTTATTTTAAATGTTGTCGACGTACTGGCTCTGAGCAGTCAGTCGGTTGGCGTGGAGCAGTGAGGAATTCTCGGCGGGGCGTAGTTTGGGTGGGGCCTGCTGGGAGCCTCTGCGCGGTGTCGCAGTGTGTGGCGCTGTTCCGATTGCTACGAGGTCCGTGGCTCACCGACCCTGGACACCAAAGTTGAGTTTTGATTTCACCTACACTCAGTCGCAAAAGAATTCTGACAGTGGGAAGTTTCACAATGAGTACTCGAGAAACATTGACTATGAAGCCCAAACATATTTATTAGCATTATATATATATATATATATATATATATATATATATATATATATACACTCCTGGAAATTGAAATAAGAACACCATGAATTCATCGTCCCAGGAAGGGGAAACTTTATTGACACATTCCTGGGGTCAGATACATCACATGATCACACTGACAGAACCACAGGCACATAGACACAGGCAACAGAGCATGCACAATGTCGGCACTAGTACAGTGTATATCCACCTTTCGCAGCAATGCAGGCTGCTATTCTCCCATGGAGACGATCGTAGAGATGCTGGATGTAGTCCTGTGGAACGGCTTGCCATGCCATTTCCACCTGGCGCCTCAGTTGGACCAGCGTTCGTGCTGGACGTGCAGACCGCGTGAGACGACGCTTCATCCAGTCCCAAACATGCTCAATGGGGGACAGATCCGGAGATCTTGCTGGCCAGGGTAGTTGACTTACACCTTCTAGAGCACGTTGGGTGGCACGGGATACACGCGGACGTGCATTGTCCTGTTGGAACAGCAAGTTCCCTTGCCGGTCTAGGAATGGTAGAACGATGGGTTCGATGGCGGTTTGGATGTACCGTGCACTATTCAGTGTCACCAGTGGTGTACGGCCAGTGTAGGAGATCGCTCCCCACACCATGATGCCGGGTGTTGGCCCTGTGTGCCTCGGTCGTATGCAGTCCTGATTGTGGCGCTCACCTGCACGGCGCCAAACACGCATATGACCATCATTGGCACCAAGGCAGAAGCGACTCTCATCGCTGAAGACGACACGTCTCCATTCGTCCCTCCATTCACGCCTGTCGCGACACCACTGGAGGCGGGCTGCACGATGTTGGGGCGTGAGCGGAAGACGGCCTAACGGTGTGCGGGACCGTAGCCCAGCTTCATGGAGACGGTTGCGAATGGTCCTCGCCGATACCCCAGGAGCAACAGTATCCCTAATTTGCTGGGAAGTGGCGGTCCCCTACGGCACTGCGTAGGATCCTACGGTCTTGGGGTGCATCCGTGCGTCGCTGCGGTCCGGTCCCAGGTCGACGGGCACGTGCACCTTCCGCCGACCACTGGCGACAACATCGATGTACTGTGGAGACCTCACGCCCCACGTGTTGAGCAATTCGGCGGTACGTCCACCCGGCCTCCCGCATGCCCACTATACGCCCTCGCTCAAAGTCCGTCAACTGCACATACGGTTCACGTCCACGCTGTCGCGGCATGCTACCAGTGTTAAAGACTGCGATGGAGCTCCGTATGCCACGGCAAACTGGCTGACACTGACGGCGGCGGTGCACAAATGCTGCGCAGCTAACGCCATTCGACGGCCAGCACCGCGGTTCCTGGTGTGTCCGCTGTGCCGTGCGTGTGATCATTGCTTGTACAGCCCTCTCGCAGTGTCCGGAGCAAGTATGGTGGGTCTGACACACCGGTGTCAATGTGTTCTTTTTTCCATTTCCAGGAGTATATATATATATATATGTGTGTGTGTGTGTGTAACAATATTAATTACAAAAGAATTATTGTATTATTTCGTTTCCAAAACATAAATAACAGAAAAATTAACAACAAAAATGAAACATCCTGCACACCCTGCTGCTACAAAAGTATTCGTACACTGTCCAATAAATGTTCATAAGTTGTACGACGAAAATATCAATACCTTGTGGGTCACCTTTCATTTTCAATACCTCCTCCAATCTACTAGCCATACTTTCCACGAGTTTTTTCGTGAAATCTGGGCCTATATTCGCCCATTCTTGGCGCAGTTTCTCTTTCAAGGTCTCCTTCGTATAGATGTTGTCCCCACGGAGGGTCCGTTTCAATTTATCCCACAAATGTTCGATTGGGTTAAGGTCCGGTGATTGGGGAGGGAGGTGCAACACTTCCGGGCAATTGAAGAGCAACCACATTTGTACAATATGCGCGGTATGCTAGGGATCATTACCCTGATAAAAATGAAAGTTGTTCGCAATACCTAGATGTCGTGCACTCTGCTTCAAATGTCCTCGCAGTATATTCACCCACACCATTGCCGGACATGCATCCCCACACCATGATGCTCCCATCTCCAAACTTTACTGTTGGTTTGAGGTTCCTGGGATTCAGCTCTTCATTGGTCTTTCGCCACGCGTTTGCCTTTCCGTCGCTGTGCCATAATGTAAATTTACATTCGTCGCAAAATATCACCCGATTCCACCAAGCCTGATCGTACTCGGCGTATTCCCTAGCAAACTGTATACGTTTCTTCTGGTTCACTGCATTTATGAATGGCTTTCGCCGTGCCACTCGACAATGGTACTGCGATGGTTCAAATGGCTCTGAGCACTATGGGACTTAACAGCTGTGGTCATCAGTCCCCTAGAACTTAGAACTGCTTAAACCTAACTAACCTAACGACATCACACACATCCATGCCCGAGGCAGGATTCGAACCTGCGACCGTAGCAGTCGCTGGCGGCTCACCTCCAACTGCAGAACGCTATGCGCTGTTCACATCCAACTGCCCAACACTACACAAGCGAATATTCCAACAATGAGTCCAACCAGCCACATACAGTGTGTAAACTTTTAGATGGCAGACTTCTCCCTAGTCCTGAATCGGTATTAGTCGCTAAACGTCGGGAGGCTTCGGTAGGCACGCAGTTTCGACTGCTGCCAACATTACGTAGCTGACTGTGTTGTACAAGGTAGCCATTGTCGTCTGCTTGGTTATTGTTTTGCGCTGTACTGTTCGTGTTTTTATAGTGCAGTTGTGCTAAACATTATCAAAATGAGTGAAGAGGCAGTTGCTGGCCCATCTCAGGAGTTTTTTTTAGGAATACGCCCGTGGTTTTATATACTTTTTTTAACATGTTTGCGAAACGTGTTGCGAATAGTGTTAGTAGTGAAGAAATAATAGAACAAAACGTCATGCCTCACGCGGCACTTTTCACGCATCTCGATGTTTACCATGTCATATCTCCTGAATTATATGTCGTAAAGAGACAAATTTGCCGGCGCATTTACTGATATACGTATGTGGATACTGTATGCCAAATATGTTGCGATTAGAGTTAATAGTAACGAAATAATACATTAAAACGTCATGCCAATGAACCAGATTTACGGTATGTACTGAGAAAATGTAGTAAGCGGCAACCTTTTTTTTCTTTCATTATTTTGTGGGGGGTGTCAGCGACAAAAATTTTCGTAAAGGTTTGAAATTGTATGTAACGTTTGTTGCTAGTCGCTAAGTGCTCTCATTCTCAAATAGTGGATGCATAAATCTGGGAATTTTCCCGCGGTGGCATCTCATTGTTTATGACGTCATATCTTCTCAAGAATGTGTCTTTTTTTCGGCTAGGAACCTTCGTGGGCGTACGGAGAACAAATCACCAAAATTTCATCGCAATCGGATGAATGGTTTGGGAACGCACAGAGGGCATATAGAGATTGACAGTTACGTTATACTTCATGACCTGTTTAAGTATATTTAAATTTTATAATTAATAGTTTAACATTGCGGGGAATGAAATAAAATGAAAAAAAAATTGCAACCAGTGGGAATCGAAACCGGGTCCGCTGCATGACAAGCCTTTACCAACTTTTTTTATTTTTTTTAAAATTATTTTTTTTTAAATTTTTTCTTTCTTTTCTTTTTTCTAGTTTTATTTTTTTTATTTTTTTCTACCTCTTCACCCCTTTTTTTAAAATTTTGTTTTCCTTACAAAAGAAAAAAACAAAATCATAGCCATCCCTACGGGGCACCGCCACTTGTGTCCTTGCAAAACAAAAATGAACTCTTACCTCTTCAGGCGTTGCCTTCCTAACTGTACGTAACCACCCCCCCATCGAAAATGTGTAGAAACTACACTATACGGGACTAACGTGTGTGTATCAACCCACAAAAACACTATTACAGGAATGGGGGAAGGGTATTTCTAGTAGGGTGCGGAAGGTATTTTTTTAATTGTTTTTTTATTTTTATTTTTGTTTCAGTTTTTAAAAAATTTTTTTTTATTGGTGTAGATATCAATGTGCGAACAGTCATAGTTAATCAAGCCTGGAAAACTAAAACAGAATGAAGACACTATCGAAGATAGTAAACATAAATAACATGAAAATAAAGCCACCACTTCGTAGGTAGGCTTCCCAGCGACTGCGCCCACTGATAAAGATTGTTCAATATATGATCGTTTGCAGTTCGTTCTGACCTCATCTACATCTGCCTGGAACATTTCAGCTACACGGCGGGCTGTGAAAGGCACTCCATAGGTAGTTTGCGAAGCATTGTCGATATCTGGTATGACCGGAAATAGCATGATGTCTTTTTTGCAAATAGAGCCAGAAGTCAAGTAAATTCTTGTGACCGTCACGACAGGGGTAATGGACCGTATGTCCACGTATCCAGGTGACATAGTTGGTCCGCGTAGTGGGGTAAAATGTCTCATTCGGAAACAATAACGTGCGTGCAGATATATGCTCCGGCCTAACTCGCAAGAGATAAGCCAGCATCTGCCGCACTAGGTGCCAAACCGGTTCCGCCTCTCCACAGCTGAGGCGGTGCTCGTCAGAATCTACTTTATTACAACCCACACAATTGGGCGATTCTGCCATGTGAATATTGTAGAGACGTTCTTGCGTCACCAGCTTCCCATTAACGACTACGTACCATTGGGAAACAACATCGGAATCAAGCATGGCATCGTGTACAGTCTTCCACACCACGCGCCACCGTACGTCAGGATATTTTAATTCGACCACATTGAGGGGGCGGCGTTGCTGCATGTCGTGATATAGGCGTCGAGTTGTGGCCATCCGCGGTGTCGTGAGCGCTACACTGCAATAACTTTGTTCTAAATAGAAACGTCCTACATAAAAGAGGGGCCCTGGGATGTCCTGTAATGGCACGGGCGCTCTTAGTGAAGCAGGACGTAGCGCCGTCAGAAGCAGACTCGTGAGGCTCGTAGGACAACGGCGCAGCAGACATAAATGTGAGCTAACATAGAGGGCAATGGCCCTATCATGGACGTTAACTAGGCCGAGACCACCTTTTTCCTTGGGGAGGGTAAGAGATACGTATCTGATCTTCAGTAACATACTAGCGGTGACGAAGTATCCCAGCGCTGCCATAATGCTACGAGCCAAGGGTTTCGGAATGGGTAGCGTTTTGGCGACATGCGGTATGCGGGACGCAAGGTATACATTGTCATAATACGCCCGCTGAACGATGTTGAGGGATCGCAAGCGCTGATTTGCAATTCTGGCCCTAATTTGGTGAAGAAGGCGTCGATACTTGAGCGCCGTCGCGCGTCGCATGTCGTTCATGAAATCTAAGCCTAAGCAGCGTACAATATCACTGAAGCGTAAGGGGGCAATGTGTTCCTGCGGTAGCCCAATCCCGATGCTCAAGGCGACGGACTTGTCAACGTTGATTTGGCTACCAGAAGCTGTACCGTAGGTTGCAATCCAGTCCAAAGCCGCAGCCATGTCGTCAGCTCCACGTATAACGATCATCAAATAATCCGCATAGGCGGTGCAGCGATAGCTGGAGCCGCCGAACTGTATCCCAGTGAGCCCGTCTCGGAGACCACACAACAAAGGTTCTAAGGCCAATGCAAATAACAATGTTGTTAATGGACATCCCTGTCGTACTGATCGGCGGATCGGCATGGGTGCCGTCAGTCTTCCATTAACAAGAACTCGAGAAGTAGCACCATGCAGAAGGCGTGTCAACACTGTGATAAAGGGGTCGGGGTATTCCATGCGCCGTAGAACAGCCGTGAGGAAAGTGTGGCCCACACGGTCAAAAGCCTGGCTAAAGTCGATAGACGCCAGGGCTGCCGGCAAACGTCTCATCCGTGCAAGGGAGATGAGATCTCTGTAACGACATAACGCTGTTCTGATGTTGTGTCGTCCGTCGTCCGTTATCGTGTCGGTTACCAGTGCCCTACGGCGCCTCCTGCGTTCTAGGAGCACGTGGTGCAGAGATGGCCTTTCTGATTGTATCACGTCTGGAGCACGCGACCGTATAACAGCGCCCTGTAAATGATGGCGTGCTAAGGAGACGAGCTGCGCTTTCGCGCGATTGACTATGATCTGCCTGTCAGGTGAGGGCTCCATAGCAAGACATTCCCGTAGGACGGTGTAATAAAAGTTTTCCGTGCTCCTCCTCCATGCCGCTGCTTCCCGGCCGTAAGCCATGAAGGTGCGCTTAAGAGCAGGCTTCGCACATTCAATCCACCAACTGAGGGTCGATCGGTAACGACCACGACGCTGTAAGGACGCGTTCCACGACTCTTCGACAGCACCTTTACATGCCGGATCGTCCAGGTGGGCGACGTTCAGTTTCCAGAGGGCCTACTGCGCCACACACGTGCAGGTTGGAGGGCAATGGTGCAAATATAGGCTGTGTAGTCGGTGAATGCAGTGGGCCAGAGCTCTGCTCCTCTCGTCGCCGTAGAAAGGGTGCTTGTGACATAAATCCTGTCTAACCGACTTGATTAATGACTTGTATAATGGGTGTAACCAGGAGCTGGGCCATGGATGTGGCGCCACGTGTCAATCAGGTGGAGATCACGCACTAGCATTTCCAATTCCGCACACGGGACGTGATGTGGCTGCTGGTCAGACGGAGATAATGTACAGTTGAAATCTCTTCCGATCACCATATCGTCTATGCGGCCCAGAAATAGGGGCGTAGTATCTTCCGAAAAAAAGCGGACTCGATCTCTCCGTCTCCCTGATCCTGAAGGGGCATATATATTGATGAGTCTTACACCGTTGACAGTTACTGCCATGGCTCTTGCACTCGGTAAGTACAGTACGTCCGTAGCCGCCAAGCCGTCCCGTAGCAGGACAGCCACACCACAATCGGTAGAAGAGGCGTGGGAGATGTGGGCGGTATATCCGCAGAAGTCAGGGAAACTAGCGACACATACTTCCTGCAAGAGGGCCACGTCGATGTCCGCCGCATCGAGCATGCGTTGTAGCATTGTCAGTTTGTGTGGTGCCCTTATCGCGTTGATATTGATTGTGGCAAGGCGAAAGGTGCGCTGCCTAGCCTCTTCACCTAGGGTAGACGCCATGGCAATCGAGAATAACCGCAAGAGATGCCAGACCCACCGAACCCGTGACAAATTATGAGTCTTTCACGCCAGGAGTGGCATCCCCAATGCCACCCCCTCCCCTGTCACTTGTGCCCTCTCCAGGAAGTTCCTCAACATCGTCCGACCACAGTGGGTGCAACACGATGCTATGTAGCTGATCGGCACCTAAATCTCTCTCACGCACGTCGTCTTTGGTAGAGATAGACGGAGCGCCATCCCTCGACGCGACTTGCTGCATCTGTGGTGCAAGAAGTAACTGGGCACTTGTAGTATGGGCAAGTGAACCGTCTACACCACTTAGATCCTCAGCAGGCGCAGCATCCATGCAGTCTGACGAGATGTCACCTTCTTGACCGGCCGTGTGTAGGAGGCAACCGTCAGAAGGGGTCCGCCGACGTCGCTTGCGTCGTCGAGGCGAACGTTACTTTCGAAACGTGGACATCCGAATCCGAATGCGGGAGACAATCCAGCGTCGTATCACCTTCCGCTAGGAAAGCCGCGGTCGGGACAATGTTCGCGTCCACGTCCATCTCGTTCTGATTGTTATGTTGCGTCTGGATTCCGTGGGACTGTTGCTGCTGTTGCTGCGGAGGAGGCGACATATGGGTTGGCATCTGGGGTCCTTCCTCTTCCTCCCTTGGTCCTTCTGACGTCGATGGATGTGCCCGACCGCCCGTGTCGTCCTCATCTATGGTGCGCATCGTCGTCTGAGCGTACGTGAGGGGCAGGATTGTCGTCCCCGTCGGGGAAACGGAGTCTCCCACCGGTGTCTGCGTAATTCTACGTTGTAAGCAGCTCGATCGAACATGGCCTTCCTGCCCACATCCGGAACAGGTGCGCGGTTGACCGTCGTACATTATGACTGCACGACAGCCACCGATGTTCAAATAGGACGGCACATGTTTCTTGAGCTCAAGTTTAATTTGGCGCACACCATTGTAGACCTTATACGTCGAGAAAGTTTGCCACTTTTCTGCAAGGTGACTGATGACATTGCCGATCAAAATTTAATAATGATTGTGGTGTTGCTCACGCTGCTAAATACTGCATTTTCGGGCAACAACAAAGTTATTATGTGGCAGATGTCACTAGAGCACAGTTAAAAAAGTCATTTCATGTAATAATGAATACACTAGGCACTCATCTTTTCGTGTTTCCCACTATGGTCTTGTTGTAAAATCATGGCTCAATCGTCGAAAATCTAGGTGGTGGTGATTCTAAGCTCGGATGCAAAGAGGCCCAGGTTTTATTCTGCTATATTCAAAAGTTTTATAGATGTGTTTCACAAACCATTCTTGAAAATTAAACCTTAGAAAGTTAGCACAATGGTGATGTAAAAAAATAATCAGCACTCCGAATTTAAGTTACACTTCCTTTTTATTGCAATACCACGTAACACACAAAACATCACTTACTTGAAAACATCTTCCTCACTGTTAAAGTTCACATTTTATAAACTGGCTACAATATGCGTTTTTCCAACATGACGTCCAACACTTGACTCTTTCAACGCCCGACTCATAATCGCTCACGCGCCCAAAAATCAGAGTTACAAGTACGTCAAAGATCATAGTGACAAAAGAAAGAATACACATAAGAATAATATCATTGCAACATAAACATATCGATGAATCAAAATACCTCTACATTAATGAAATCAAATCTGAATGTTGTCTCAGAAATATGTCAACTACTTTACAGAAAGACAGAATATTACTGGTATCTAGAGGTTCAGGTGAGGTGCCGTAATGGTTACGTAATTCAAGTACCATTACATCCGCCAAGTTCCGCCGCAGGAAAACAAGGACGTCGTACAGGGGAGAGGCGATGCGCCGCCATTGAGATCCCACTCCGAATGTATTATCCATTTTTTTAGTTTTTAATTAATAATCACTGTTTCGTTAATTACTTTACAATCACGGTTACGGTAATTGATTTGTCATGCTGAAAGATTTCATTGTATAGATGTGATTTTGATCTTATTCTTCTTATACTGGCTTTTCCACAATTTTATGTTTTACTTTGCCAGGCTATGAGCTTCACATTATTTGTATTTGCACTTTTTATGTGTATTTTAAGCATGAATCTAATTCCACGTACAGTTTGTCAGTACGTGTTTTATTGTAAGACGCTCGTTTTGCCGTATGAAGCAATTCTAATTATTGACTGCGCATACCGCATTTTAACCATTTTTAGGATACTGGTTAAACATGTACCCTAGCTATAGTGCCCTCTACTGACCACAGTTTCTTTGTACAAATACCATACGCGTTCTGATCATCACTAGCACTTACTGTGTATCTACATGTCTAGTTTGACGTTGATACTGCATGGTATGTATCGATGGTAAACATGGCTGTTGATCATGTAAACACTTTATCTTTCTTATGTAGCAGCAGGCCTTTTCTATGTTTGGCGTCAGCAAACTGAACTTAGTTGGTTACGCACTGTTTTTGTTTGTAACAGATCTGAAAATGGCAGTAGCCGAAACCGGTAATACTGAAGTGTAAACGTTTGCGTGAACAACACGGACCTGTAAAAGAAAATAGTAGAATAGTAGTGACTGGGCTACGTACTTTCACAGGTACTCTTCCCCCACCCCCTCCAGATATTCACCACGTTACAAAGCGTTCTGCTTTCATAGCTCCCTATACATACACACATAGCCCACTTTAAAGAGGTTTTGAAGGTGGATCCACCATGCGTTACATCAGGAATAGGGTTCGAAGGTGAACATACAATAGGTCAAGAAAAGGGGGGGGGGGGGGGGGGGGGTAGCGAGGGCGGAGTCTGAAGGTGGATCCACATTCCAGCGTCATTTGTCATCCCTCCCCCCCTCCCCACCCCCAATAACAAACCGATACACATCATCACATGCAGAAAAATAACTCTATTGCACTAGGTGTTTACAATTTTACTGCAATTACGAGAAGATTTAGAATACATTACCTGAAGTGATATCGTGATCATGTGAGCGAAAGTTTCGGCATACACACAGAGCGACCTGCTTCCAAAGCTCCTTCAAATCAGGTCGCTTTGTAACTTAGTGGACGTCTGAGGGCGTTAGGGAGGATCAATGGTGGGTCGAGCTGTCTTTTTTTTACAATCCTTGTCACCTTTGTAGAAAGAAAATACTCTTACATTCATCTTCTGAATCAGCATCTCTGTGTGGTTCAATGTCTGATGTGCGAGAGATTAACTTGTCTCCCCCTAAATATAGAACATGTGGGGTGAAGTTTGCGATGGTTGGTCTTTAGCTATGAAGCAACGTCCTTAGAAACCAACTGCAGGCGAATTTATTTATGAAATTTGAAATTTCAGTGAATTACAAACATCAGCTGTGTACGAGACGTTGATAGAAATCAGCTGAGAGAGTTGAAAATGTGTGCCCGTCCGCGATTCGAACCCGGGATCTCCTGCTAACTAGGCAGGCGCTCTAACGCCAAAGCCACCGAGGATGTGCTTTATGCTGTCGGTGCTAAGGTGTTTAAACATTTGTTTCTGAATTTGATCAGGTCCTGGAGCTGCTAAAGGCCTGCGGAACTCCCATACACCAAGTGGAACATCGTTGGATTCCAGGCCTTGGGTCCGCTAGCCGTTTTTCAGTCAGGAAATTGGGATGGTAATTAGTGTATCTAGGGATGGAAGAATAACAAACGAAAATATGAGGTTACAGAAGGGAGGCAATTTCTACCAAAAAATAAAACACCCGATTTGGAATAATGAAGTTTCAGAAAGAGCAAAACTCCTTGTGTATAAGAATTATTACATCCCTATTGTCACCTATGGTGGAGAAACATGGACAATGACAGAAAGGGACTGGAGCAGACTGCAAGCAGGGGAAACGAAATTTCTCAGAGCAGTTAAGGGAAATACAAGAATGGACAGAGTAAGGAATGTAGAGGTTAGAAAGGACCTCAAACAAGAAAGTATGAGAGAAGAAATTGAAAGAAAGAGATTAAGATGGTATGGGCATGTTAAGAGGATGCATGGGCAGAGACTCCCTAGAATTATGGAAGAACTAAAGATGGATGGGAAAAGACCTAGAGGGCGCCCGAGAACACGGTGGGAAATGGGAGTGAGAATATCTGTAAAAAGGAGAGGTATGACCTGGCAGCAAGTGGAGGAAGAAAAGTGGTGGGAGGACCGAGCGAAATGGAGAGGATTCATCAGCACCCAGACCCGGCAGTAGCTGGAGCGGGAGCGGGATTCGGATATAGATAGAAATTAGTATATGAGCACATTTACCATAGACTGCCGAAGAACTCAGCAACAATCATCGGATCAGTACAGGTGCTGCCATTGATGGAGAAGTGGGGAGTTATCGTGGACGGTTGGTGGCCACAAAGGCGGCTGAGTTTAGTCCACACTTGAGACGATGAGGTGTCGGCTGTTCTGTATCATACATGCAGCTTCCAACTCTTTCTCCTGTTTAGTTAAACTGAGCCTCCGCTCGCAGTCTCTATGAAACCTATTAAATATTTCGTTGAAAGAAGGCCCCCATCAACAATGATCGCTGCAGCTTTCAGTACGACTTAGTGTGCATTTGTGTTAATCACTTTTAAAGGAAAAGTTATTCGAAATTCCCGTATATCAATACGTGAGGTGAATGATGCTCTCAGTTATGTTTTTATTTTTAAATGGACTTTTAGTCCGGGGTGATATGTTACAATACAGCATCACCGGTCTATTGCGGTCTAACTGTGTTGGTGAGGCAGTAAATTTCCACAGGGCAGTGATTGCGTCACTGCAATTCACTTTGGAGATGTGGCGGTGGGACTTGTAGTCCCGTACCACCCTCTGACGGTGATAGTACTACATGAGTCAGGCAGAAAAATTTTGCCTAACATGGGCAGGTGAAGGTGTGGCAGTGAGCCACCGAGGAGGTGACGTCGTCTCAGTTATGTACATGACTTTCAGAAATGTATCGTGACAAGTTGTTACCGACTGCGAGACCGAGCTAGACGCTCTGTGACTGTAGAGCTTCTCCTCGGAATGCGAATCTAGTAACAAGATAATGCAGTTATTGTGACGCCAGTTTTGTTCGGGCACTCAACTAGTCTGGACGCGTATAGTGATTAAGAGCAGTTTTGTTAGGTATGTGTTCTATTGTTGGCTGTCATTACGGCTTGTATTAATTTAAAGTCATTTATAACGAGACTTGATGACTATAAATATTTTTTTTCTATTTCTTCTGAGTGTCCTACATGCAGAGAACATCTGAATTTCAAGATATATTTCTCCAAAAGTTTGAGTTTGTGCATGTTGAGTACTTCCATAGGGTTTTCGGACATTGGTTTCTGGACGTTTCCCAACGAATCTGCTGTCACGGTCAGTTCGTCGGGTGAATTATTAACCCGTTATTATCCTTGTGAACATTTAAGTACGCGGCAAGGACATCCATAGTCAACTGAGTACTATATTTGCTCTTGTTCGGCCTCCGAGGAATATTTAGTAGAGTTTCAGTTGACTTACGAGAACGTCGGAGAACAGTGCAACGACTTCTAGCAATTCTCTGAAATACTGAGAGCTCTTCAAAATACTCTGAACTCAGGACATCGTCGAATAATTGAGCCCGCATGAAATAAAAGGACTGTCTAATTATTCAAATAATTAATAATACAAACAGCTAAATAAGGCATTTTAGCAATAATTCAATCATTTTAAATAAAATCGTCTGCCACTTCATAATATTTTAAGCGGACTGAACATAAAAGGACTTGTAAATCATTGATTAGTGTTTTATTGTATTACGCTACTACTGTGTTGTTTCATTTCGAGTGAGTGATGCTAGATACACTGCAGAGCTAAGCTGGACAGATACGTCACACATGAACTTCATGGTGTCATTAAGCAGTATTCAGGCAAGTGCTCATTTAATTGAAGCATTGCTTTCTTTGTAAAGAATCTTCAATAATAGTATAAACTAATTAGATTTTCAGTTTCTCTATCCAACAGCTTGAGACAGCAAAGTAATTTACCGATAGTATTAGCAATTCATTTCAATTTTTTTTACAGTGATATCGATAATTTTATTATTATTACGTAAGTGTATCCCCTGCAGGAGCATTTCCTTTGAGATAGGGTTTTCATTAGGGTATAGTCAAGACTATATCATTTTTCAAGAGGCAACGCGAATAGAAGCTCAATGTTCAGCCTGTTTGGAAGGTACTTGAACTGGAGCAGCCTGCAGCATGAAATCAAAATGTTGCAGATCACATGGGGGGTAATACTGAATCAGTTAGGACGTTTGTCAATCACAGCAACTAATTTATCAACGACAATTAGCAGTGTGACTACTCAGGATCAGAGATGCCATTAAAGATAGAGGATCTTCCAACAAAGCAAGATTTCGAAAGTGTGAGGACAGAGGTGAATATGACACAGAAAACTCAGTTAAGGAATTATCTACAGGTTGCGATACGCTTCTGCAACAAAAATTTCATGAACAACTGCAAAAACACTCAGGTGAGCCAGATAATTGGGCTAAGGATAAGTAAGTAATTCATTGGGTCAACAAGGAGGTTGTTCAACACCTTCCAGCTGATGGTTTACTACTTTGAAAGCAACTGAGGAATGTGCAAATGGAAATCGAAGAATACACAATATGTGGAAGCTTTCTCGAAACGTCTAGTAATAGTTAGGCGGGAGGGGGGGGGGCTATTAAAGAAGGCCGTTCTAAGATTCAAGGGGAACAGAGGAATGAAACCTCAGGCTTCAAATCAATCTTTCTCAATACATTCGCCTGTAACAACAAACATGGCAGTGGTTTAGATAATACACATGCAAACGTTCTGAACATCGGTATGAACATGTTGCAGGAAAAATTATTAAAGCATCAACTCCAACCTTTTTCGCCAGAAAAAAAAAAAACAGTTGATCTAGTGGTATTTATTACAGGATTTAATGGTGTACAATGGAGGTCACAGACTGAGCAGCAGAAGGTCAGATTTGTCTCAGGATATATCCAAGCGAAAGGAGCCTTCTGGACAACCAATGTGATGGATGTACGTCAAACACACGAAGACTTTGAGAAGGCTTCCAGAATCATCTTAAAAAGGGAGTTTTCGATCCAGAACCCTACTCATTTGGGAAGGGAATTTCGAAAAATACCTCAAAAACTAGATGTTGAGATAAACCGATAACCTATAAGGATATCTTTCTAATTTTGAAGGCTATGTTACCAGTCGAAATCCGAGAGAAGTTCATACAAGCTTTTCATAATCATTTAGAGGAATTCCTGTCCATCCTTGACCCTATGGGCCTAATCCATCAAGATTGGTGGTCGAAAACACACCAAGGCAATTTTTATGTGCAAGCTGCGAACAGATACAATGGTTATGCAAATGATAACAATCACTCTGTGCAAGGAACAAATGCGAATCGTTCGGTATCTCACAATATTAATAACAATGGACACTACTATAACCAAAGACCAAACAGAAAAGGGAACAGTTTCATTCAAAAGAAAAACAAGCAATGTACGAGGTGCATTCAAGTTCTAAGGCCTCCGATTTTTTTTCTAATTAACTACTCACCCGAAATCGATGAAACTGACGTTACTTCTCAACGTAATCGCCCTGCAGACGTAGACATTTTTCAAAACGCTGACGCCATGATTCCATGGCAGCGGCGAAGGCTTCTTTAGGAGTCTGTTTTGACCACTGGAAAATCGCTGAGGCAATAGCAGCACGGCTGGTGAATGTGCGGCCACGGAGAGTGTCTTTCATTGTTGGAAAAAGCCAAAAGTCACTAGGAGCCAGGTCAGGTGAGTAGGGAGCATGAGCAATCACTTCAAAGTTGTTATCACGAAGAAACTGTTGCGTAACGTTAGCTCGATGTGCGGGTGCATTGTCTCGGTGAAACAGCACACGCGCAGCCCTTCCCGGACGTTTTTGCTGCAGTGCAGGAAGGAATTTGTTCTTCAAAACATTTTCGTAGGATGCACCTGTTACCGTAGTGCCCTTTGGAACGCAATGGGTAAGGATTACGCTCTCGCTGTCCCAGAACATGGACACCATCATTTTTTCAGCACTGGCGGTTACCCGAAATTTTTTTGGTGGCGGTGAATCTGTGTGCTTCCATTGAGCTGACTGGCGCTTTGTTTCTGGATTGAAAAATGGCATCCACGTCTCATCCATTGTCACAACCGACGAAAAGGAAGTCCCATTCATGCTGTCGTTGCGCGTCAATATTGCTTGGCAACATGCCACATGGTCAGCCATGTGGTCGTCCGCCAGCATTCGTGGCACTCACCCGAATGACACTTTTCGCATTTTCAGGTCGTCATGCAGGATTGTGTGCACAGAACCCACAGAAATGCCAACTCTGGAGGCGATCTGTTCAACAGTCGTTCGACGATCCCCCAAAAGAATTCTCTCCACTTTCTCGATCATGTCGTCAGACCGGCTTGTGCGAGCCCGAGGTTGTTTCGGTTTGTCGTCACACGATGTTCTGCCTTCATTAAACTGTCGCACCCACAAACGCACTTTCGACACATCCATAGCTCCATCACCACATGTCTCCTTCAACTGTCGATGAATTTCAATTGGTTTCACACCACGCAAATTCAGAAAACGAATGATTGCACACTGTTCAAGTAAGGAAAACGTCGCCATTTTAAGTATTTAAAACAGTTCTCATTCTCGCCGCTGGCGGTAAAATTCCATCTGCCATACGGTGCTGCCATCTCTGGGACATATTGACAATGAATGCGGTCTCATTTTAAAACAATGCGCAAGTTTCTATCTCTTTCCAGTCCGGAGAAAAAAAATCTGAGGCCTTAGAACTTGAATGCACCCCGTAAATATGAGTGTATGTGTAATCCTGGTTGTAACTCTAGTAATAATCGTCCACAATGCAATCAAAATTCGATATATCCACAGCCCTCAAGTATTCATGACTGGAAGGAACAGACACCGACAATTTCAGTATAGTTGATAATGTTGCCCATCGAGGTGAGAAACGTCAGTGAGACTAAACTGTACTCAACAATTATGCCCTGAAGGATAGGTCGAGGAACTGAGTAGGGGTTATGTGCTAGAAGGTCAGACCCTTAGGTATAGTAATGCGAAAGATATGATATGATAAAAGAGGTCACTGAAGATGCGAATGCAAATACAGGAAGTTGCCCTTCAGTACTAATTTCAGCAAACTATGCCACAGTAGAAAATATTCCCCTAAAGACTGTACTTGTCATAGGTGTGTCGGTCTAGCTATCTGCAGCATTTTTTTCCGAAAAGTGCCATAGAAGACCACATTACCTACATTTCCTGTTCAGATTTGTGAGAGCAGTTGGCACATGGCTGCAGAATATCTGGATACAGGCTGTGTTAGCGTTCAATACAGTAAATGTAGTGATAAGATGTGTATTCATTATGGTGAATAAATTCTTAGCAGAATGTACACAGGGCTTGACACAATCTGAGGGAAGGACTTGCATATAGATTTCTCTTCGTGGCAATGTCAGTTCTTGCTCATGTATATTTGCTAAGGAAAGAAGGTAACCAAGATCAGTACTGCCTAGGGACAGAAACACAGTTAGTAAAGGAGAACTGTCGTGCCCACATGTCCCAAGTAGAAAATGGTTCAAATGCCTCTGAGCACTATGCGACTTAACTTCTGAGGTCATCAGTCACCTAGACTTAGAACTACTCAAACCTAACTAACCTAAGGACATCACACACATCCATGCACGAGGCAGGATTCGAACCTGCAACCGTAGCGGTCGCGCGTTTCCAGACTGAAGCGCCTAGACCCGCTCGGCCACTCCAGCCGGCCCAACAGAATCAAAGGATTCAACGTACCTGAAATTGTTTAGGAAGTTTTATTTCATTGACAGACAATACCCACAAAAGATGTATGTGTATTCCTGAAGAATATGTGATAAAGTTATTTGTATTCACATTACGCATGGGATCACTTCAGTGTAATTAAATATGTGAAGAAATAACCTAACTAGGAAAGACCTGAGAGTACTAAAAACATGTAGTGTCTGGGAAAACAAAACCTAGCAATAGGGATAGCCAAGGGTTTTTACACTCAGTTTTACCTGATAAACATTTAGCCTTCCTATCTGTTGACATTTGTGGCCCTTTGTCTAGGGCAAGAGGTGGATGGAAACATAGGTTTTCTGGAAATACCCACAAAATATGTTAATTTACATCCAGATAAATCTGTCACAAGTAAATCCGTTATTAACCAAATAATGATCGTATTCCACATGTGGGTAAGACAGGCAATATTAGCTGGTAATGCACCCAGCTTTACATGCTACAGCTGGAGAAACGCTTTGAACAAAGCCAGTATTAGATATCATTCTCACACTATCATCCAGAAGAAAATCCAACTAAATGCATTTTTTGTATATTGTATCATTTCAAAAAGTCTTACGGCTCCAATAGACAAACTCTGGCGATTAACTATTTAGGCGAATTTGAGCAAACAGTTGATAACTTGCCCCACAATTCAACTGACTTCACACCAGTGGAACTTGTATTGAAGAAAGAAGAAAGAAATGAATGATTGGAAAGGCTACCAAACACCACAAATGAAGAGATACAGTGGGACAATAAAGCATGAATAGTACCTGTAAGCACAACTGATAAGGTCGGAAAGAGAATTTACAAATTGAAGAACAGGAAGAGAATTTACAAACTGGAGAAAAGGTGCTATTGTGTACACACCCATGATCATCATTACATACAAAGAACAATAATTGGCAGCAGTTGTACATCGGTCTCTTTGAAATTCTACAAATACAGCATCTGGAGTCATATTTTGTGGGGTATCCTGCAACACACAGAATGAGAGGGTTGCACCCTCACCAGGATGTCAAGAAGTATTATTCTTAATGTTCAGACAATTGTGTATCAGCCTGTGCTTAATGTACATATATTGAACAGTTTTGACCTTCAGGGGGGAGTAGCAGGAGTACCGAAAAGAAAAAACAACTCCAAGAGGCAAAAATCTGTTATTTTACTGGAAGTGAGTGTGTGTGTGTGTGTGTGTGTGTGTGTGTGTGTGTGTGTGTGTGTGAGAGAGAGTGAGAGTGAGAGTGAGAGAGAATTCGTAAGGGACCAAATTGTTGAGGTCAGAGGTCATTGGTCCCTAGACTTACACACTACTTAAACTAAGTTAACGCTAACGACAACACTCACATCCATGCCTGAGGGAGTACTGGAACCTCTGGCGTGAGGGACCACACGTTTAGTGACATGGCGCCTCTAATCACGCGGCCACACTGGGCGGCTCTTATTGTAAAAATGCAAATGTGTGGTTTATCTTAAGTTTATTACTCTTGATGGTGAAAGAATAATATGAATGTTAGATATAATCAAACAATGTAAAATCCATGATGGAATGTAACAATATTATGAAAAGCTACTCACCATGTAGGGGAGATGCTGAGTCGCAGATAGGCACAAAAAAATGACAGTCACAAATAAAGCTTTTGGCCATTAAGGCCTTTGTCAACAAGGTGGCGGACAGTGAAATGCTGCAGGTTAGACGGAGGGCAAGGGAGAGGAGGGAGAGGGGGGGGGATTGTAAAAGGAGAGAAGTAAAAAGACCGGGTGTGATGCTGGAATGACAGCTGTGTAGTGCTAGAATGGGACATGGAAGGGGCTGGATGGGTGAGGTCAGTGACTAACGAAGGTTGAGGCCAGAATGGTTATGGGAATGTAGAATGTATTGCAGGGAAAGTTCCCACTTGTACAGTTCAGGAAAGCTGGTCTTGGTGGGAAGGATGCGTATGACGAAGGCTGTGAATCAGTCATTGAAGTGAAGGACGTCATTCTTAGCTGTGTGTTCAGCAACCGGGTGGTCCACTTGTTTCTTGGCCACAGTTTGTCAGTGGCGATTCATGCAGACAGACTGCTTGTTGGTTATCATACCTACATAGAATGCAGCACAGTGGTCGCAGCTCACCTTGTAGATCACATGATTGGTTTCACACGTAGCCCTGCCTTTGATGGGATAGGTGATGTTTGTGACTGTACTGGAGTAGGTGGTGGTGGGAGGATGTATGGGACAGGTCTTACACCTAAGTCTATTACAAGGGTATGAGCCATGAGGTAATGGGTTGTCAAACACGGATAAATCAGTACCTCCATCCATATCAAACCTACTAACCTCCAGCAATACCTCCACTTCGACGGCTGATGCCTGTTACATACCAAGAAGTCTCTTCCGTGCAGCCTAGCCACCCATGTTCGTCGCATGTGCAGTGACGAGTGGTCCCTCTCGAAGTATACTGAGGGTCTCACTGAAGCCTTCACAGACTGTAATTATCCTCCCAACCTTGTACAAAAACAAATCTCCCATGCCACATCTTTCCAGTCTCCCACCACCTCAGAGTCCCTCCATCCAGCCACAGAGAAGCATTCCCCTCGTAACTCAGTACCATGCAGGACTGGAGCAACTGAATTACGTTCTCCGACAGAGTTTCTACTACCTCTCGTCAGGCTCTGAGGTGAGAAATGTCCTGCGGACTATCCTTCCCACCCCTCCCACAGTGGTATGCTGCCACCCACCGAACTTACACAATACACTAGCCCATCCTTACACAACCCCTGTTCCCAACCACTTACCTCATGGCTCATACCGCGTAACAGACTTAGATGGGAGACCTGTCCCATACATCCTCCCACCACCGCCTACTCCAGTCCAGTCACAAACATCACCTACCCCATCAAAGGCAGGGCTACCTGTGAAACCAGTCATGTGACCTACAAGCTGAGCTGCAACCACTGTGCTTCATTCTATGTGGGCATGACAACCAACAACCGTTCTGTCCCATGTATCGCCACTGACAAACAGTGTCAAAGAAACAAGTGGATCACCCGGCTGCTGAACACGCTGCCAAACATGACATCCTCCACTTCAATGACTGCTTACAGCCTGTGCCATATGGATCCTTTCCACCTTCTCTGAACAGCGCAGGTGGGAACTTTCCCTGCAATACATCCTACATTCTCGTAACTCTTCTGGCCTCAACCTTCATTAGTCACTGTCCTCACCCAACCAGCCCCTTCCCTGTTCCCATTCCAGCACTACACAGCCGTCATTCCATCATCACACCCAGTCTTTGTACTTCTCTCTTTTTCCGCTACTCCTCCCCCCCCCCCCAACTCCCTACCTATCCCTCACCCACCATCTAACCTGCAGCATTTCACTGTCCGCCACTGCTCCCCGCCCCAGTCTCGTCCTTTCATCCACCGAGAAGCCACTCCCATCATGCATTGGTGCTGTTGCTCGCAGTGTGGTTTCAGTTGCCCGAGACTGCAGATGTGGTGTGTGTGTGTGTGTGTGTGTGTGTGTGTGTGTGTGTGTGTGTGTGTGTGTGTGTGTGTTTTATATTATTTGTACTGTTAATGAGTTATATATCCATTCTGAAGGTGTTTGTGGTTGCTTCTTCGAAATGTGCTACTACTTTTTCTTGCACAGTTTATATTCAGTTGATCTATGTTTATGTGCTGATTCGTTGAAATAATGATTTTCTATTATCTAGTGGCATACAGACATACTTCATACTAATCTATCTACAAAACTATCATTTGTATCTATTATACGGTATAATATTAAGCAGTTTCACAGTATAAGGTTTTTTTACACAACAATCACCTTTGAACTGAAATGAGTTATTAATTCTCAATTGAGACTGCTCTACGTATGATATGCAGTAGCTGACTAATATGCAGTTGATGATAGCATTTAGCATATTCTCATCTGGAGTGTTTATTGTGCAATAGAGATATATTATACGTTTACCGGAAGCAGCAAACCACTGGCACTGCATTCTGGTATCATCTTGTTTTCTGTACAAGAAATTTATGTTCTCAGGGTAGCTGTCCTGTCAACTACGTGTAATCACAAACGCAACTTCTGTCTATGAATCTGTGATAAATAAACGTTATGTTATGTGCGTTTAATACTATGGTGAATTTCATTATCCATGAACAAGTTATTCCCTCTTAAATAGAGATCACACAACTATCAGCCTATTCATTTATAAATATTCACACTCAGGGTGGTTCAGAAGTGTGTAGCATGCTTCCAGTGACAACTAAAGATAGCCTATCTACAGTTCACAGTGACGAATAACTAGAATGTTAGTGTTCAATAGTTACCCAAGTTGAATTCAGAAATATGGATATTTGTAACTACTGCTTCTGAATCTTTAAATTCAGACCAGAGACAGGTTCGACAACATGATGTGCTAACCCTATTCTTCTGCTGGAAAATTGTCAGTAAACAGTAGTTATAAATCTGTGGTTTCTTTCTTGTTCACAAATCCTTGCTGCAATCCTATCTCAGGATCAGCCCCATTCCTCTCCTACCCCTACATCCACACCTGTGAGACTGATCTGGTTTCAAAAAATATTTGTGTAAACCATGTATGAAATTATATTATGAAGTGACAAAATAATTTTACATATCTATGTGTGTTAATGAAATGACGATCTGATGTTTTGTTCAATATGTCACAGTGCAATAGTACTGTTTTAGGTAAACATGGATGTCATCTGTTTAAATATCCGCATCAAGGCCTTTATAAATTACTGAATGGAAAACATGGTTGAAAGGTTTTGCTCTGGGTTTTCGTGTTTTCTTAGAGCCTTCGCGCATGTTGGAAAGGTCTCTGCGATTATTAGGCCATTGCAGCGTCAGTCTCTTTAAAGCAATTTGTAACCATAGTTTACAACATTGTTCACAAGTGCTAGCCACTCTCACTAACTACCCGTTAGGCTGCAGTTATCTTAATCAGCACACTACAGTCCTACTCAGTAATCAAAACAAACAAAATACTTTTGAGCACAACAGTCTTACAAAATTACCATACGTTAAAAGAAAAGGTGAATCACCTTTTCAATTGTTTAAAGGACTTTTTCAACGGTATTATGAAAAGTTTTCACTGAACGCCTCACCAAGCTAGAGGCTGTGGCTGTATCACTTCACATTGGAAAGTGACTTGTAATAAGATTATGCAACTATTGTAACTTTACTTTGATTGGAGCACAACCAGCACTGACTCCTCTACTTGACAACAATTTTGTTAAATAAGTGTTCTATTCTTTGCTGCCATTACTGCTTCCATTAATTAAAGATTATATATACTATA
Organism: Schistocerca americana; assembly: GCF_021461395.2. Lineage (NCBI taxonomy): Eukaryota > Metazoa > Arthropoda > Insecta > Orthoptera > Acrididae > Schistocerca > Schistocerca americana. The sequence goes on from NC_060120.1 coordinate 178,392,720, forward strand.
CTACACAACTGATGTCTGCTATTTCAGTTTCTTCTATGTGTACTACTGTGCGTGAGTATCTGTATTTCAAGGTATAAAACTTTTTATCCAAAGTCTCTATATGTTGAGTACTGCCAAAGAACTCTTGGACATTCAGTTCTGGTTGTTTCCCAGCAAATCTGCCATCACAGTCAATTTATCAGTAGAAATATTAACCCATTCTTATCTACATTAAAATCAAGGTATCCAGCAAGGACATCCATCGTCAACTGATTACAATAATTCCACTTGTACAGGCTGAGGATTCTACGTGCGAAAATAAACCAAGATCATGTTTCCAGCTGACCAAAGGGAACTGCAGTTACCAGTTCACTGACTTAATAATTCTCTAGAATATTTGAGCAAATAAATAATACATACATCTAATTAAAGCATTTTAATAATGCTTTCATCATTTTAAATAAAATCGCATGCCACTTATATACTTTAAGCTATTTCTTCATACCACCATAGCACAGTGTTCTGGAAGCGGTCACCTAAAGAATGTGTCATCATTCCTTCTGCAGTTGGCATAAAAACTTTCAAGAGCATATCTTGTCCAATTTCTTCGATGTGCTCTTGACTGGCTTCAAGAGGAAAAGCAGTGGAGGTGGACTTTTTTTTTTCTTCAAAGCTACCATGTGGGGCATTGGTTGGTGGTTGATGATCTGACAAAGTTATATCGAAGTGGTCGCCCTGGACACACACTGGATGAAAGGCGAGATACGTGCACTGCAGGCTGTAGTGCCTATGGTTGAGTGTGTTCAATGGGTTGAACTAAAATTAATTGCTGTATTACCTGATCCCTGCTAGATGTATTTTTGCTATCGCCCAAAAGATGGTGGACACTGAAGACCCCCAGTATGAGGCAGGGTGGAGGCAGCTTTTCCATCTGCTATACCAGCTCTTCATAGATTACAGACCTGTGCATGTAAGTAGTACATACCGTTACTGTAACTTATAAATGTACATGAACAGACAAAGCTAAGAGCATATGAGCACGCAGACTCCTCCAAATGCTCCCTGTCTGATAACGTCATTTTGAGTGTAGTTGGTTCGGTTTCTGAGATTTTTCACTCCTCAAGTGGCACGCCAACTGAAGAGAAATTAGCCATTGACAAAGTCTGGCTAATTAGCGATTGTAGCCTTCACAGTTCAATTGACATCGTAGGTGCGGGCTGTCAGGTAAGCTGGATCAGCGGGATTCAGTTACACCTTCAGTTTATCCTTATCCTTGTGGGGTGTTTCCTGTATGGACATCCTCCACAGAACACGAGGGTTGCTAGAGGAGGACAAGGCAATACATCGATGGGGTGTTTACAACCAGTTCTATGGTATTGGTTGTCGAGAGAGTTGGTGTCCTCTCCCTGACTGAAAAATAGTAATTGACATTTGGCCAGTGCCAAGAGTGGCTGAGACCTTGATATCGGACTAGATGTGGGGTTCGTGCTCTTCGTAAATGGAGTCATACTTCCTCATAACACCTTGATATAACAATGTCAAGTGTTTAATGAGCCTGTATATTCTTTTCCCACTTGAAAAATGAACATATCAGGGAACGAGGGAGGTAGTGTTCTCAGCAGTTTACACGTGCAGACGGTTGTTCGCAAATCCGTACTCGTTCATCATCCTTCTGTACATCACACAAGAAGCCTCGTTACTACAGCAGGATGTATCCAAAGTCTTTGGAAGGCGAGACTGAACCCTGTCCATTTTATTATGGGAACTTATATCAGCTAGCTTTTCACAGGTTTATAGTGCTTGTTTTATAACATTTAAAGCTTTGATCAAAAGGTCTATCCCTTGTTATCAATTGCAGCAACTTCTGTGAAACTATCCTCAATATTTTCAAACATAGAGATTTTATATTTGCTAAAGCTTCCCCATCAGTTCTGCAGCATACCAAAAAGTGGGCAAGCTATCTTTTTGCCTGACTCATCCCATGACAAGACATCAGATGGGAAGAGATTTAAGTTTTCTGCATACAAATGTTTTGTAACTACTGAGGCGCCCATGTTGGCATGACCACCAGAGTGATTGACGATTTTAGGTGAGGTGCACTCAACATCACGGTCACCACCACCCTGACAAAAAGTCAGCATACCAATCTCACATATGGGGACGAAGGTAGTCACCCTATGTATTGCAGTTTATAATGCATTAAAGTCTGCCTCCTCACCTATTTAGGGATGAGGCCTGACTGTTCACAAAATGTCACCACTCTAAACACTGGAATCAGAGTATGGTGGGCAGATCTCCATCGAGACAGAGCCACCCTGATTTCAGAATGAAAGACAACTTTCTGAGCTGAAAGCGGCATACCATAAACCTCACAGTGTGGTGGATCTCCATGAGAGAAGGAAGCCATGTGTTAAAGGGCTGTATCCGATGCACAGCCAGGCAAGCAGAACCTCTTTCCAGCTTTCAGGTTGACAAGTTGGTCATGCCTGTGTGGTCATCTGCTAGAAAATGAGATGACAATGTGCAACGGAATGGGACACTGACAGACAACACCATCACAACATGCTCCTTTGGCAAGTTTATCAGCCATCTTGTTTCCCTGTATCCTGATGTGGCCAGGTACCCAGCAAAAAGATCATGTCCTTGCCATGGCGTTGGAGCCGTTGTAAGGAGTCACTGATAAGCTAAATCAACTGGTCTGTTGGATACATTTGATGAAGTGCTTGTAGTGCACTAAATAGGTCGGTACAGACAAGAAACCTTGTACAGTAATGTCTGAATCCTCCTGTGCCATCAGGGAAAACAGCGTAACAACTCAGGACATTCTCTTGCTGGGGTCCATTTATGTGACCAATGTTGCAAACATGGCACTTAAAGAAGAAAAAGTTGAAAAAAGGCCATCTGGAGTACACGTTTTCTCATACTGTGTCCTGCTAAAAATCACTTTGTGTCTCTGAAGACACCAAGGTGTCAACGGATTCCATCCCTGACTGTGTATTCGGAGGTCTGTTAGATCCAGGTTCTTGAGACATTCAGCAACACATATTCCAAATGGCTTGGTTGAGCGGAGCCTATTCCTGAACAGCCATTCAAAGTTGTGTTAGTCCACTGCACCAAATGCCAAGAACTGAGGTGCCAGTGAGGTTTTCAGTGGCTGTCGAGCCAAGATACTATGTCACTGAACTTAGAGTGGTGGTTCACCAGCCTCTGCACGCAGACCCTGAACTGGGCTGGTCCAAAAGGCTCCAGCCGATATCTGAATGCCCTCATGGCGGACAGCATCTAACATCTTCAGGTAGGACCTAGGAGTCGATCCACAGACCACGCTGCCATACTCTAAACATGAGCAAACAAATGTCCTATTAAATTGCAGGAGGCAGGACCTGCCAGCTTCCCATACTTTTTTGCTAAGGCATTTCAAAATATTCAATGACTGGAAGCCCTTTGCTCGTAGGTCTTTCAGGTGTGGGAGCCAAGTTAATTTCGAGTCAAACCCAAAAGCCCAGTTCACCGAAAACGTAAAATATTCCCCCTCCCCCCTCATTGTTAGACTCCTATGAGCGCAATTAAAAGTGACACATGTAGTCTTCTCTGGTGATAACCATAAACCAGTTATCCTGGCCCAGGTTTCCAGCCACCTAGAGGTCAATTGTAGCTGCCTTGTCATTGCAAGATCGGAGGAAGAGTAGAAGATTGCAGAGACATTAACAAACAGAGAGTATTTGTCAGGGCTGCTGACTGATGATGAAATGCCTTGATAACAATGCCAGCCAGTGGGCCACTGAGTACACTGCCTTCGAGGACCCATTTTCTCGAAAACATAGGTGTCAGACAAAGCATCACCAACGCAGTATCGAAAGCGCAAGTCCTCGAGGAAGGATTGGATAAGAAGTGGCAGCTGTCCATGTAGACCGCATGCATGAAGCTGGCGAAGGATGATCTACCTCCAAGGAGTGTAACGGTTTTTTGGAGGTCAAAAAACAAACAAAATGGTTTTGGCGTAAGGACTCCCGTATCGCTGACTCCAGTATAATTAAGCTGTCAAGGGTGGACCAGTAGCGCCTGAAACCCCACTGGGAGCAGCTCATGTAACCTTAGGATTTGAGCAGCCATACAAAGTAGCAGTTGACCATGCGTTCGAGAGTCTTATACAACTGGTAGGGGCTACACTCTACTAACTGACAGGGGCGCTACGGTCTTCCCTTGATTTCCATAATGGAATTAATATTGCCTCCTTCCAAGTTGATGGGTAATGTCCATCAAACGATACCTGATTGAAACAAGAGGAACTGTCTTTAGCTTCAGCGCGCAGATGGAGCATGGCGTAATGAATCTCAACAGGTCCTGGAGCAATGTCTTGATCCCTGTTCCCACATGACGAATGGAATATTGCCGACTTCCTCGTTACGCGAGAAGAAATGGAGCTTCCTCATGTCTGCAGTCTTTCAGAGCACCCTAAAACGCAGGAACCTGTCTTGATGACGCAGTGACTGAAGTGTTCAGCTCAAATCTGAGCCATGTCTTTAGGCGCGTCCACACAAACTCCATTTCTCGTCAAGGCTGTATGTAAGGGGATGTGTACGGCCCTTGCCTGAAATGCACGTTACTGATTCGCAAACTTCTACATTGGAAGTGGACTGATTAATGGAAGTTGTGAATTCTTTCCAGGAATCCCTCTTCCTTTCTTTTATCACTCACTTCACACAAGCCCTTACAGATCTAAGGACATGAAGGTTTTCTGTAGTTGGATAGTATTTGAAGTTCCGCAGAGCTGTTCATCTGGCCATGATTGCCAATCGACAGTCGTCATTCCACCAAGGTACAGGCCATCGTCTGAGGTAATTGCTAGACTGGGGGAGGGGGGGGGGATGGACTGAGGCAGCCTGTTCGTTCTCACAATGATATGGGCCACCGTCTCCTGTGAAGAACCCTTTTGTTAAAAAATAGACTGTCCACTACTGCAACCAATTTGCCCTTTCAACCGTCCATCTTTGTGGTCTGTCAGCCACCGCCCTAGTCAGCAGACGAATCTACACTGGGAAGGACTCCCTAGAATGTAAATTTGTATAGTCATTTCCCATTGAACGAGACTGCAGTAGCAGGGGAGCAAAAACAAAGATCAATTGCTGAAAAGGGGCCTGCAGTTGTGGAAAAGTGTGTCTTCTGACCTACATTCAGAAAGCTCGATCATCCAACACCTGGAGCAAGTGGTAGACGAGCCTAACAGCTCAGTGTGTGCACTGAAGTTCCCCACGAGGAGGAATGGGCGTGGGAGTGCTCGCAAGAGTTCTGTCTGTCCATCTGCATAGAGAGGATCATGAGGTGGAAAGAATGCATTGATGTGAAACGGTGCTAGGACTCTTACAGCAGCTGCTTGCATGGTCGTGGTAAGAGGGACAGGAGAGGAATGGTATCTGTCATCATGAAAACAGCCACTCTGCCATTAGCTCTGTCTCCAGTAATATGGTCCTTCTTGTAGGGGTGGTAACACCTTAATGCAGATGTGTCAGCGACTAAGACGCGTTTCTTGCAAGCAGATGTGGAATGGTTTCTCCTGGACCAAGAACTGTAATTCTGCCAAATGTGATCGATATTCATTTAACCGTACAACATGGAAGACCCTATGGCAGCCATTGATTAGTGATGGTTAGCCTTGTCTTTCTCCCGTGGGAGCGTTGAATTAAACAGGTGGACAGGGGGAACGTTAGCATATGCCCAGCTCTCTGGTTCCTCCAATTGGAAATCCATATCCATATCGTAAAGTACCCACCTGAGGAGGGGGGGGGGGGGATGAGAGCTCGACAATCTGAAGGTTTAACTGCGCTTTCTTCGACTTTTGAACTATTTTTTCAAGGAAGTTTTCCTTACTTGGGGAGAGGAGCTGGTTGCTTGTTGCGTGGGTTGTGAGAATGGCTTAGCAGGCTTCTGATGGTGGGCAGTGATATCTGACCGAGGCTCATCGGCGATGGCTTCCAATTGATATCTGGTTCAAGTGTAGAGTTTTCTGCACAGGTACACAAACAAGTGCATGTGCTCTCATTTGGATCTGTGGTCTGAGTTTGTATGGAGGCATCTCACTTTGCGATTGGCTTCTTAAGAGCCTATGCAAAAGTAGCAACTACTGAAGGATGCATGACAAGCTTTTTAAGCTTCACCATAGTTTGTCTCTTGACTTACAACTACTCAATTTTTTCTTTCTTCGTTTAACATCACTTTCTGCTCCATACTGTACGATCCCTGGGGCAGTGTATCCGTTTCGAAAGAAGTGTACAAGAATTTGCTAAGTAGTGAGCTGAACTTCCACAATTCCCACACATAGTATATTACACTACTGGGCATTACATTGCTACACCACGAAGATGACGTGCTACAGACGCGAAATTTAACCGACAGGAAGCAGATGCTATGATTTGCAAATGATTAGCTTTTCAGAGCATTCACACAAGGTTGGCGCCAGTGGCGACACCTACAACGTGCTGACACGAGGAAAGTTTCCAACCGATTTCTCATACACAAACAGCAGTTGACCGGCGTTGCCTGGTGAAACGTTGTTGTGATGCCTCGTGTAAGGAGGAGAATTGCGTACCATCACGTTTCCGACTTTGATAAAGGTCGGATTGTAGCCTATCGCAATTGCGGTTTATCGTATCACGACATTGCTGCTCGCGTTGGTCGAGATCCAATGACTGTTAGCAGAATATGGAATCAGTGGGTTCAGGAGAGTAATACGGAACGCCGTGCTGGGTCCCAACGGCCTCGTATCACTAGCAGTCGAGATGAAAGACATCTTATCCGCATGGCTGTGAAGGATCGTGCAGCCACGTCTCGATCCCTGAGTCAACAGATGGGGTCGTTTGCAAGACAACAACCATCTGAACGAACAGTTCGACGACGTTTGCAGCAGCATGGACTATCAGCTCTGAGACCATGGCTGCGGTTACCCTTGACGCTACATCACAGACAGGAGCGCCTGCGACGGTGTACTCAACGACGAACCTGGGTGCACGAATGGCAAAACGTCATTTTTTTTTCCGGATGAATCCAGGTTCTGTTTACAGCATCATGATGGTCGCATCCGTGTTTGGCGACATGGCTGTGAACGCACATTGGAAGCGTGTATTCGTCATGGCCATACTGGCCTATCACACAGCCTGATGGCATTGGGTGCCATTGGTTATACGTCTCGGTCACCTCTTGTTCGCATTGACGGCACTTTGAACAGTGGACGTTACATTTCAGATGTGTTACGACCTGTGGCTCTACCCTGCATCTACATACATACTCCGCAATCGACCACATGGTGCGTGTCGGAAGGTACCTCGTACCGCAACTATCATCTTCCCTCCCTGTTGCACTCCCAAACAGAACGAGGGAAAAATGACTGCCTATATGCCTCTGTACGAGCCCTAATCTCTCTTATCTTTGTGGTCATTCCGCGAAATGTAAGTTGGCGACAGTAAAATTGTACTGCAGTCAGCCTCAAATGCTGGTTCTCTAAATTTCCTCAGTAGCGATTCACGAAAAGAACGCCTCCTTTCCTCTAAAGACTCCCGCCCGAGTTCCTGAAGCATTTCCGTAACATTCACGTGATGATCAAACCTACCAGTACCAAATCTAGCAGCCCGCCTCTGAATTGCTTCTATGTCCTCCCTCAATCCGACCTGATAGGGATCCCAAACGCTCGAGCAGTACTCATGAATAGGTCGTATTAGTGTTTTATAAGCGGTCTCCTTTACAGATGAACCACATCTTCCCAAAATTCTACCAATTAACCGAAGACGATTATCCGCCTTCCCCACAACTGCCATTACATGCTTGTCCCACCTCCTATCGCTCTGCAATGTTACGCCCAAATATTTTATCGACGTGACTGTGTCAAGCGGTACACTACTAATGGAGTATTTAAATATTACAGGATTCTTTTACCTATTCATCTGCATTAATTTACATATATCTATATTTAGAGTTAGCTGTCATTCTTTACACCAATCACAAATCCTGTCCAAGTCATCTTGTATCCTACAGTCACTCAACGACAACACCTTCCTGTACACCACCATCATCAGCAAACAGTCGCACATTGCTATCCACCCTATCCAGAAGATCATTTATGTAGATAGAAAACAACAGCAGACCTACCACACTGCCCTGGGGCACTCCAGATGATACCCTTACCTCCGATACACACACACACCATCGAGGACAACGTACTGGGTTCTGTTACTTAAGAAGTCTTCGAGCCACCCTCATACTTGGGAACTAATCCCATATGCTCATATCTTAGTTAGGAGTCTGTAGTGGGGCACCGAGTCAAACGCTTTCAGGAAGTCAAGAAATATGGCATCCGTCTGATACCCTTCACCCATGGTTCGCAATATATCATGTGAAAAAAGGGCGAGTTGCGTTTCGCAGGAGCGATACTTTATAAAGCCGTGCTGATGCATGGACACCAACTTCTCTGTTTCAAGGAAATTCGTTATATTCGAACTGAGAGTATGTTCAAGAAACCTGCAACAAACCGATGTTAGGAATATTGGTCTGTAATTTTGAGGATCCGTCCAACCCTTCTTATATACAGGCGTCACCTGCGCTTTTTTCCAGTCGCTCGGAAGTTTACGTTGGGCAAGAGATTCGCGATAAATGCAAGCTAAGTAAGGAGCCAATGCAGTAGAGTACTCTGTAAAACCGAATTGGAATCCCATCAGGACCTGGCGATTTATTTATTTTCAACCCGTTCAGCTGCTTCACAACTCCAGGGATGTATCACTATGTCCTCCATACGGGAATCTGTACGAGACTCAAACAGCGGTATGTTTGTACGATCCTCCTACTTTGAAGATTTCTCAAATGCTAAATTTAAAATTTCAGCTCTCGTTTTGCTGTCTTCCGTTGCCAGGCCAGACTGATCAGTGACTGAATGGAAGCCTTCGACCCGCTTACCGATTTTACCTAAGACCTGAATTTCCTTGGGTTTTAAGCAAGATATTTTGCTAAGGTATGACGGTGGTAGTGGTTGAATGCTTCGCGCATCGCTCTTTTTGCAGCAGCACGACTTTTGCCTGTCCTCATTCTCCCGATATTTCTTGTACCTCGAGTGCAACTGCCTTTGCTTCCTGAGCGTTCTCCGAATTGCGCTGTTAAACCACGGTGGGCCTTTTCCTTTATTCCTTTTCCTTCAATCGATCCCTGCGAAACCCTACATTTCACCAGGATAATCCACGACCGCATGTTGCAGGTCCTGTACGGGCCTTCCTGGATAAAGAAAATGTTCGACTGCTGCCCTGGCCAGCACATTCTCCAGATCTCTCACCAACTGAAAACGTCTGGTCAATGGTGGCCGAGCAACTGGCTCGTCACAATACGCCAGTCACTACTCTTGATGAACTGTGGTATCGTGTTGAAGCTGCATAGGCAGCTATACCTGTACACGCCATCCAAGCTCTGACTCAATGCCCAGGCGTATCAAAGCAGTTATTACGGCCAGAGGTGGTTGTTCTGGGTACTGATTTCTCAGAATCTATGCACCCAAATTGCGTGAAAATGTAATCACATGTTAATTCTAGTATATAATTGTCCAATTAATAGCCGTTTATCGTCTGCATTTCTTCTTTGTGTAGTAATTTTAAAGGCCAAATCCGACATTAAGAGCATCCCATTAGGTTAGGAACGAATGTGTGAACCTTGATATGGACATAGCCCGCAAGGATGTGTTCAGGTAGTTCTGGAGTACTAAACATTAGAATGAATGTTGCATATTGTTCAAATGTGCCATTGACTCCTATTGTACACTGAAGAGCCAAAGAACCTGTTACACCCGCCTAGTATTCTGTAGGACACCTGCGAGCAAGCAGAAGTGTCGCAACACGACGTGGCATGGACTACTACTGTCTGAAGTAGTGCTGGAGGTAACAGACACCATAAATCCTGCAGGGCTGTCCATAAACCCGTAAAAGTACGAGGGGCTGGATATCTCTCCTGAACAGCACGTTGCAAGCCATCCCAGATATGCTTAATAATGTTCGCATCTGGCGTGTTTGGTGGCCAACGGAAGTGTTTAAACAATACTGTTCCTGGAGCCACTCTGTAGCATTTCTGGACGGGTGGAGTATCACGAATTAAGCCAGTCCATCGGAATGCACAATGGACACGAATGGATGCAGGTGATCGGAAAGGATAATTACGTGTCACCTGACAGACTCGTATTGTACGTATCAGGGGGTCCCATACCACTACAGCTGCACATTGTCCACGCCGCTATAGAGCCTTCACCAGCTTGAACAGTCCCCTGCTGACATGCAGGCTCTATGGTTTTCTCCATACCCGTACATGTCCATCTGCTCAATACAATTTAAAACGAGACTCGTCCAATCAGACATGTTTTCAGTCAACAGTCCAATATCGGTGTTGACACGCCCAAGTAATTCATGAAGCTTTGTGTCGCACAGTCTCCGAAAGCCCGTATCTGTTTCATTGAATGGTATGCAGGTTGACACTCTTCAATAGCCCAGCATTAATATCTGCAGCAATTTCCAGTACGGTTGGACTTCTGTCACGCTGAACTGCGATCTTCAGTCGTCGTTGGTCCCCTTCTTCCAGGATCTTTTTCTGGCCCAGCCATGTCCGAGGTTTGATGTTTTACCTGATTCCTGATATTCATGGTAAACTCGTGAAAGGTCGTACGGGAAAATCCACTTCATCGGTACATGGGAGATGCTATGTCATTTGGCTTGTGCGTCGACTGTAGCACCATGTTCAAAGTCTTAAATCTTGATAACCTGTCATTTTAGCAGCAGTAACCGATCTAACGACCGCGGCAGACACTTGTCTTATATAGGGGGTTGCTGACTGGAGAGCTGTATCCTGCCTGTTTACGTGTCTGTATTTGGACATTCATACGTATCCCAGTTTCCTTTGCGCTTCAGTGTAGTTCTGCACTTCCACGACACCTGTATTTTCCGTCCTTCACGTAAGTCTGCAGGGTCCCTAACCATCATCATCATCATAGCAGGTAATCCCGCCTTTGATAAATTTAAGGATGTTACACAACGCAGCCTCGATTGAGTAGCCACCTAGAGGTTCAGAGCCCAGAAGCTTAGATAATCTTACTTTGAATTCGCAGTTTCAACAAGAAATGTTCCATCACAAAGTCGTTTGTAATGGAATGTACTCAACAGTACCCTCCAGCGCCTTATGAATGTAGAAACGGGAGACCTGAAAGCTTCTGTGTTCTCTATTACAATGAAAGTGTTATGGCCCAGCTCCGATGAGTGGGCATAGGCAATGCCCGGCAGTGAACTATTCCATCAGTAGTTTAATGAGATCGTTACATAGGGACCCACGACCAGATAGGGAAACAAATGTCGACCCATGTAGAGCCCTGCATGCCTGAGCAAGCCTTATATTGTGGGCGAGAGGGAGACAGCGGTAGGTGCTCCACTAGAGAACCTCAATGGCCATTCACCTCGTCAGCATGTAGCACACTGAGGTTGAGGTTTTTTTTATAGATAGGTGCACGTTCCTGACGAGCTAGGCAGCAAAGTCAAGGTTCTTGTTCTCCGAAAAGCGCAACATTCCACCACTACACCACATGATGTGCGCTGAATCATGTCCAGAGCTTCGAGTGACAGTACATGTATTTACCAGTCCCCAGCTCAGGAACCCAGGATCACAAAGCCTGTACCCCGCAAATTAAAGCTGAGATGCTGGGGAGGGGAGTATGGATGAATTTGCTCTGACTCAGCAGAAATCACCTTTATGTCACTAACTGGAGACTTTTCCCCTGAGTCACCACACTATGGCAGCGACTACCTGTCATAGCAGCCACTGTCCAGTCTTGGTACACCAGACTGGGCAGACATCTATCCACACACTTGAGGTTACAGCTCTGACACCAGCATTGTCATCCTCCATTTTCAGGTGGGACTAAAATTTTAAGGATACCTGATAATGCCCTGCGATGAATACGCTGCCATACTGTGATTTCGATGTGAACATAAATCCATTCTAATGTGTGTACAGGATCGCATCACATGGTGGGTAGACTACACAATCTGCGACGTCCTTAGCGGCCCACACTTCACTGAAATGTAGTAAACTTGAGATCAGACCCTACGCAGGACGCAGAGCTAAAAGGAAAGAGTAGCTGAAACGTTGTACAAAATACCGAATTACATTTAATCGCTGATGTCTTCCACCGGATCTGAGGACATAAAAAAATCGAGACTTTGCGAAAGGTACAACGTAATTAAGATTGAAGACAAATCGGGTATTAGTGCTACATAGGCATCAAATTAGTAGACATGACGCATCACAATAACTCGAAATTTGACCGGGAGTTAAGTATGTGTATCGCTCTTTCAATCTGAAGGAGTTAATCCCAATGGAGGAGCAAAGATACGATCTTTCAAAATATTGTAACAAATTTTTTCGGAGGAAGATTATTCGAACAAGGCTGTGGTTGTCCCGCCGGTAGTCAGTTTTCTGGAAATCTGGTTTTGACAGTTTGAGTCCATTTAAGTGACAGCTGTACTAATGTCATTTTCTCAACCTAGGTACTTATGAGCCAACTGCAGCTACAGTTCATGAAGGTAAAGGAATATACAGAGTTTAAACAGCAAGCAAGGTGAGCCAGTATCATCGAAACGGCTCTCTGAAGTACCTTTACTTTGCAGTTCATTGTACTGGGGTAACTTACAAGGAATGTAATTAGGAATATTACCACTCAGTTACGGAAACAAAAATTTATAGATTTTTATTCACCATAGACAAGTTGTAAATTACACATGAAGTACAATAATTAGTTATTTAACAGCTCTGCAAAGGATTAAGCCACTCAAAATTACCGAGCGAGGTGGCGCAGTGGTTAGCACACTGGACTCGCATTCGGGAGGACGACGGTTCAATCCCGTCTCCAGCCATCCTGATTTAGGTTTTCCGTGATGTCCCTAAATCGTTTCAGGCAAATGCCGGGATGATTGCTTTGAAAGGGCACGGCCGATTTCCTTCCCAATCCTTCCCTAACCCGAGCTTGCGCTCCGTCTCTTATGACCTCGTTGTCGACGGGACGTTAAACACTAACCACCACCACCACCACCACCACCACCACCACCACCAATAATGTTTTGTTTCTTTCTTCGTGCTCTTGGTACTGACATATTAAAACTAACATTTTTGGAATTTTCTAGAATGTGACGGACAAATGGGCTTAACATTAATTTACTTTCATCTGTGGTAATGATCGTCAATATTTGCCATAAGCTTCGTTAACTTACTGAAAAATTTAGAGTGAAGTTAAATGAGATTTTAAAAATTGATGGTTTACATCTAAAACTAGTGTGCAGCCTTCACTTGCGGCCCCTCTTCGGCATCAGCCCGTAGTTGCCAGCTGTGCTCTTCCGCTTGGAGGCCCGCCTCCGCTGCGGCCCTGGCGAGTCCTGCCCCAGTGGCCCCCCTTCCTCTGCCTCTTCCTCTGCCCCCGGCTCCTGCTTCCCGCTGTCTTCCGCCAGCGCTGCCCCACCCTGTGCTGTCTGCTGCCCCACCAGCTGCGCAGTCTCCCCTTCAGCTTTCTGCTGCTGCTGTGGCTTCTGCTGCAGCCCGCCGAACGCCGAGGAGGCCACCGCGGCTAGAGGCCCGAGTGTCCAAGCAGGGGGGCCCACCTCTTGTCCCTGGCCCTCACCTGGCTCTTCACACACTGGATGCTCTGACTCTTTCTGCTGCTCTTCAGGTGGCTCTTCTGGGATGCTGTAGGAAGAGCAACGATATGAAACACTTCATTACTTTGGACATGTAGCTACCGGTGAGATTTTCGCTCTTTTATGAAACCGATCTGAATTAAGTACTTTATGTTACAGAAACTGTCCGCTAAGGTTGTTTTGGCTTAATGACATTTTAATATTTTTGTGGGATCTGAAATTTAAAAACCTCACACACCAGCCTGATTTAGCTTCACTGATCAGCATAGTAAAAACCCTGCGTATATTAAAGGAATTTTCATTCACAAAGCAGGCTTATCACATTCACACAGTTCAATACTGTTCTATCCTGATTAAATTGAGCGTAACTTAAATTCCATAAGGCATTGAAGTAATTTCCAGGTCTCGGTGTGACGAAAATTGTCAGTCGATCTCCTGAAAACATTTGTAATAAATATTAAATTTCGGTGATCACATGGGGAAGACCGGAGATCTGCTTGTAAGACCGTGTTAGCCCATTTATTGTAAGTAATAAACTGGATATCTTGAGTGTACAAAACGGCAGGTTCGTCCAGTGTAAATCAGACGTTCCCCACTGATCCCGTGCAACACAGCGTAGTAAGCAGACACTGTCAATAGTAATCAGTTAAATAATACGCGAACACACTTTAGTGTAGTTGATGTATTAAATTCCTTCTCATACAGAATCTCATGAAGATGGCGACTAGCTCAACAGTACATACATATACATCTTCGTTCTTTCACAGCTAATCGGCAAGATCTGACATTCTTTTCATAAGAGAAAACAGAAGCTATTCCATGGAGTAAATGCACGCTCTAAGGAATAATAGGGCTTTAAATTACTATGCATTGATAATCTTCGTATATTAAAGTTTAGGAATCGGTAAGATAAGAAGAGATATTTCGAGATATGTACCGAGTTATATAATTTATAAAACTTCTGAAAATATGGCGGAGAGACCGCGGCAGGAGAACATCCGGCCTACTACCAAGATACACAGCTTTCTAGACAACGACAACGTTGAACATTTCTGTCTCAACCTTTACTTGCAGGGGTTTCCACATGCAAGGTAGATGTGGCATGAGGAGGGGGTTGGTCTGGGTAGAGAAAAGTTGCCCCAGTGAACTTATGTTAAGAACTAGCTGTAAGAGTTGGATCCAAATTTAATTATTTGGAAATTTGGAAAATTACCTTAAGAAACTATCAGGTAGACAGTATGCAGAATATTTGAGGAGAGTTCTAAAAGAAATGGTGTAGTGGAAAAACTTTGTAGGAGGTTGGAATTTAAACTACAAAAACGAATATTTTAAAATCTCTTTAATCCACCTCTTTGGCAACTTACGAGAATTCTACAGTCATTGCAGTTTATGACCTACTACGTAGAAGTTTTCTGAAGTGAGTGAACGTTTTATATGAACACGTCCTCTTAGATCATACAGAAAATTTTGAAACAACTGGAGCACGTATTGGTACCTTCCTATTTTTCATAAATGAGTAAAAATTGAAATACAAATATGTATATTTCGCAAATGCATTTCCATTTGGCACAACGTCTATACAGAACAGTATTTTTTCTCTATTTTAAGAGCGAAATTCTTCGTGTTTCGATATGCTCCTTCCAGACCATTTCATTATGTACTGCTGATACCTATTTCGAAGATAGTAGTTACAACGAACTTATTGTTTTCGACCGATTTTTAAGCTCTAATTTTTTCTTTCTTACATTTTTAACTGTTCCTGTCTCGCTTTATGTACAGTGTTAACTCAGTATATGCTAGCTACAATTGTATACATCAATTTTTACTGTCTTAGATGGAACAAATCCTTTTCCTCAATAAAAACCTGATGTAGAACTTCGCGAATGCGTAAACTTTTCATCGTCAAGAGCGCTGCCATTGTTATGGATCTCTGACATGCGAAATGTGGAGCAGTTTGTCTCAATACACGGAAGCGGTTGGTTAGTTATATTCCTCCTTGATGGAACAGAAGACGCTAAGCACTAGATATGTAGTGCAACGGAAGTATGTTTAAAATTAGGTGGCCTGATAAATGAGGTGGTTCTGCACAACGTCGGCCAAGGAAGGAAGACATGGGAAACACTGAAAACAAGGACAGGGTGATGACATGTGCTAATACATCAAATAACGTCCAAGGCACTAGAAGGTCGCCGAACATGGCAAAAACGTGAGAGGAAGGCAGTGATTCGAAAACATGCAGCACGTAACTGAGAATGTAGGATGCATGTGCTATACTGTGAACCGGTTGGCGGGACAGGAATTTGGAGCAAGCTGCATCGAAATGGTCAGAAGACGGGTGACTTAATGGAATGTTATTTCACGTGGTATTTATTGATAGCTTTGTTAGAATGAATGTTTCAAAATTGCTTTATTCCATAAAAAGGAACCATTCGAACGAAGTTTAATTTGAGAATAGATACGAATCTGTATAAAATTTGCTTCTAAAATCAGGAACGTGTTGCCTAAGAGCATCAGATGTTTAAAATTTCTTCCTCCAGAAAGTACCAAGGACTGACAAGGTTGAGTATCACCTCATTCTTTGAAATATGCCATTGAGTACAGTGCTTACGTGCAGCAACACCTAGCGGCCGTACACTCGGCTGTTTGCAAAGCAGCTGTATCTCAGATCGCAGGCCGAGAGTATCAAATATTTATGATGAAACAAGCTAAAAGTTTTTCGTAAGAGAGGTTAAGCGAGAGATTGGGAGTACGAAAACCATTATGGTGCCACCTCGAAGTGGAACAGAAGATGCAGCAGTGCTGGCAGCCTACACCGAGTAGCTGCGATTTCAAACCCGAGACCACAGGCGGACGAGTGCTCACGTCTACCTACTTCTACATCGTTACTCTGCAATGCCTGGCAGAGGATTCATCGAACCATTTTCATACTACTACCCTACTATTCCACCATCGAATGGCGCGTGCGGAAAAGGAACACCTAAATCTTTCCGTTCGAGCTCTCATTTCTGTAGTTTATTATGATCATTTCTCCCTACATAGGTGGGTGTGAAATATTTTCGCATTCATAAGCTAGCCCAACTCATATCGTATCACACACACACACACACACACACACAGACACACACACACACACACACACACACACACACACTAACGCGCGAAACGAGCTGCCCTTCTTTGCAATTTTTCGATATCCTCTGTCGATCCTACCTGGTACGGATCCCACACCGCGCAGCAATATTCCAGCTGATGACGGACGGACAAGTGTAATGTAGGCTGTCTCTAGTGGGTTTGTCGCATCTGCCAAGTGTTCTGCCAACAACGCGCAGTCTGTTTCGCCTTAGCGACAGTATTATCCATGTTGTCTTTCCAGTGTAAGTCAAAGTAATTTTAAACATACTCCTGTTGCACCGCATCTCCAATGCTGATTCTACCTCCAGTCTGCGTTGTCAGACGTTATATTTGCCTAAGTCTGGCGTCGCTAAATAGCACGCTAGACCCAAGCCGAGTTTGTCTAGCGTACCGGGACGGTTGGAAGCACGAGTCAGCTCGGTAGCTGCTTCTCTAACTTCTGAGTTTACGACCGACTCATTGTTGTCTAACAATTCGTAAGCAAACGTAATTTCACCTTACATAACATTTCTGTAGTACAATTTAATGAAAGCAACTTTAGTCTCGTCAGGTCGAGCAGTTCTTGGCCCAAAACAGTGTCATCTTCCATCCTGTGTTTGTACCTTTTCTTGTGCTCAACGAGCGATGTATCGTTTCCATTTACACTGAAGAGCCAAGGAAACACCTGCCTAATACCGTGTATGGCCCTCGAGAGCGCGCAGAAGTGCCGCAGCACGACGTAGCATTGACTCCACTAATGTCGGTAGTAGTTCTGGATGGAACTGACAGCATGAATCCCGCAGGGCTGTCCGTAAATACGTGAGAGTACAAGGAAGTGGTGATCTGTTGTGAACAGCAGGTTCCAAGGCATCCCTGACATGCTAAATGTTTATGTCTAGGAAGCGTTGACCAGAGGAAATGTTCAAACTCTGGCGAGTTTTCCTGGAGCCGTTCTTCATCGATTTTAGACATGGGACGTCGCAGTGCTCTACTGGAATTGCTCAAGTCCGTCAAAATGAACAATGGACATGAATGGGTGCAGGTGATCGGACAGGATGCTTAGGTACAGGTCACCCGTCAGTCGTACCTAGGCGTATCAGGGATCCCGTATCTAACTGCCGAGGCCCCACACTATTACACAGCCTCCACCAGCGCGAACAGTCCCCTGCTAACATGCAGAGTCCACACAGTGATGAGGTTGTGTATATGCCCGTAAACATCAGTCTGCTCGATACAATTTGAAACGAAACTCATCCGACCAGGCAGCATGTTTCCAGTCAATCCCATGTCGGCATTGTCGGGCCTAGGCGAGGCGTAAAGCTTCGTGTCGTGCAGTCATCGAGGGTACACGAGTGGGCCTTCCGCTCAGACAGTCCATATCGATGTTCCGTTGAATGGTTAGCACGCTGACACTATGGCCCAGCATTTAAATCTGCAGCAGTTTGCAGAACGGTTGCATTTCTGACACGATTTTCTTCAGTCGTCGTCGGTCCCGTTATTGCAGGATCTGTTCCCGGCCTCAGCTATGTCCGGATCTGACTTACCGGATTCCTGATACCTCCGGTAAACTCGTGAAACTATAGTACGGGAAAATCCTCACTTCAGCGGTACCTCAAATATCCTGTATCCCATAGTTCGTTAGCGAACTTCAACACCACGCTGGAACTAGCTTAAATCTCGATAATACACAATTTTCGCAGCAGTAACTGTGCCAGACACTAGTTGTCTCATTTAAGGGACACCAACCGTAGCCCCATATTCTGCATTTTTACGTATGTATTTGACAAGGCATTCCTATACCAGTTCCTCTGGCGCTTCAGTGTACTACGTTCTTTGAAGGTAGTAATACACCCATGTCCCTTTGAGAAGTAAATAACTGTCACAATCCTTACGGCTTTGTGTCAGGGATCCTATACAATCTAATGTATTCTGAAATCTAGCTTCCATGTCGTTATCAGCAGACAGACACCTTTTGAAATAAACTCGTGCAAGACTACCCGTGCGTGAAATGCTTGTTCAGTATGAAACGTGTCCTGAATGGTCAAATGTGATTAGATTAAATAGCTGGAATACAGTTAGTCCATTTGTGGATAATTATGAGGAAAACTGCTCACTTACCCTTTGAATGCCGATGTCTCGCCGACGGATGACCGGAAGACGCCTGTCGCGGAGCACGTGAACAGCCCCTCAAGGTCAGGCCCCGGGAACAGGCCGGCCTCCTTGTCCGCCTCCTCCTCCAGCACGCTTCTCCCCTCAGTGCCCTCTTGAGGGATCTCAGGTTCTGGTGGCACATCCCGCAAATTCCGGCCCTCAGCTCTGGAGGGGCTGGAGGCGGCGCTGGAGGATGGCCTGGAACCCGGCATGCTGCCCTCCCGAGAACAGGGGGCGCTGTGCAGGAAGGACTAGCCTGTACTGACTGCTGACCACTTCCGAAAACAGCTGTTACTGTATCCTACCGTCTTCTACCAAGTTATACCTAAATTCTGCTTACTATCCTCTTATACTCTAGATACTATAGCACGGCTGTAATACAGGGGATACCTCGTAGTTGCCAGCTAAATATCTGTTTAATGGGATGAAGTACTGGAGAGACCAATTCCAACTAATGTACACACACTGGACAGTTCCCACTGCTTTGGCAGATGGCGGCTCAATTTTAGTTGGTTGGTTGGTTGGTTGTTTGAGGTTAAAGGGACCAAACAGCAAGGTCATCAGTCCCTTGTTTCAAATAGACTCCATTCTGCTAACGGGACATCTCAGTATAGTCAGAAAAATAAAACGGATAAAGGGGAAACGTAAAAGGGCAGTCACGTTGTCATTAGTAAAAACAAATGAGGGAAGTTGGCAAGAGAACGAACCCAACACTATGCTGAAACAGCATAGGCAAGACCACCTGTGACTTAAAAGGTACAACTGCTATAATGCAGAAAGTACGTATGGGAAGAGAAAAACTAACCAAGCCTTAAAAAGAAGGGGTAAAAACAGAGTAAAAGGGAAAGAAAAGAGGATTCCGGTCAGGGAGGTGAATCGGGAATCTCTGAACACTGCCTACAGTGGGAGACACCCAAACACTCACCGCCCTGCCCCAACACCAGAGGGAGATTAAAAACTTTAAAACTGAGAATAAAAACCACTCTCCCGGAGGAAACCTAGAACCAGAGAGACCATCCGGGAATCGTCAGCCAACATCAAAGGTAAAGTGTGGGGGAGTCTGTACTTAGCACGCAGAGCCAAAAGAAGGGGGCATTCAACCAAAATGTGGGCCACTGACTGGAAGGCTCCACAACCACATAGCGGGGGTGGCTCATCACGCAAAAGGAAACCATGGGTCAGCCTGGTATGGCCAATGCGGAGACGACACAGTGTGGTCGAGTCCTTGCGGGAGAGGCTAAAGGAAGAACGCCATGGGCCTGTATTCACCTTAATGGCACGAAGTTTATTAGACAGTGGAGTAGCCTCCCAAGAATTGGCCCATGACTGTGCAAAGTGGGATTTGATGTGAAGCCGTAAATCCGCTGCAGGAGGGGTTACAGAAAACGGGGGGTAAGTAACTGCTCCCCCAGCCAAACGATCAGCGAGCTCATTACCCGGGATACCCACATGGCCCGGGACCCATAGGAAGTCAACGGAACAAGCAGCACGGTGAAGATCAGCGAGATGGTCATGGATGGCAGAGACCAAGGGATGGCGCGAAAAACACCGGTCAATAGCAAGAAGGCCACTCATCGAGTCCGTACATAACAAAACGCGGTTGTGTTGGGATTGTTTAATAAAGGTAAGGGCCCGGGAAATTGCCATCAATTCCGCAGTAAACACCCCACATGAGGGTGGCAGTAGATGATTTTCCGTTCCAACAAAGGACGTGAAGGCATACCCAACATGATCAGCAGATTTAGAGCCATCAGTGTAAAAAACAACAGCATCCCGAAACTCCCATAAAATTTGGCGGAAAAAGGAACGGAACACCACCGGGGGGATGGAATCTTTCGGACCGCGGCGGAGATCCATCCGAATTCGAGGCCGAGGAACTAACCAAGGAGGGGTGGAGGGGAGGGAGCGAGGAAGACAGGACAAAGAAGGAAGCCGAAAATCACGGGTAAGAGACGCAAGGCGCAGCCCAACCGGTAAACCCGCCCGAGGGCGGGAGTCAGGCGGGCGACGTCCATGGTCTGGGAATAGGATAGAATAGGAAGGATGAGCGGGAGAAGAACGGATAGTAAGGGCATAAGACACCAGAAGCTGGGACCGCCGAACAGAAAGAGGGGGGATCCCAGCTTCAACCAGGAGACTATCAACAGGGCTAGTAGGGAAGGCACCGGTGGCCAAACGGATACCACGATGGTGGACTGGATCCAGCACGTGCAGCGTGGAAGGAGCAGCTGAACCATAAACTTGACAACCATAGTCCAAACGTGACAGAACTAGAGCACGATAAAGACGGAGGAGGAGGGAACGGTCCGCACCCCAGGAGGAGTGGGCAAGAAAGCGAAGGACATTGAGTTTACGGAAACATCCTACCTTCAGGAGTCTGATATGGGGCAGCCAAGTGAGCTTGTTGTCGAAAAGAAGACCTAGGAAACGAAACTGTGGAACCACAGGCAATCTTTGTGCAGCGAGATAGAGCTCTGGATCAGGGTGGACCGTAGTACGGCGACAGAAGTGGACCACCCGCGATTTTAAAGGAGAGAATTGAAACCCGTGGGAGAGGGTCCATGCAGAGGCACGCCGTATAGCCACCTGGAGCTGCCGTTCTGCAGATGGCATCGAGGAGGAACTAACCCAAATGCAGAAATCATCCACATACAGGGCAGGGGCGACCAAGGGACCGACAGAGGCCACAAGTCCATCGATAGCAATGAGGAAAAGAAGGACACTCAAGACCGAACCCTGTGGGATGCCCGTCTCCTGGGTCCGTGGAGAACTAAAAGCAGTACCAACTCGAACTCTGAATGACCGATGGATCAGGAACTGGCGGATAAAAATCGGGAGTGGGCCCCGAAGACCCCACTGATGAAGGGTTAGTAAGATGTGATGGCGCCAGGCCGTGTCATAGGCCTTGCGAAGGTCAAAAAACACTGCAACCAAATGGCGACGCTGGGAAAAAGCCTGCCGAACTGCGGATTCCAAGCGAAGCAAATGATCGATTGGAGATCGTCCCTCTCGAAAGCCACACTGGTAAGGGGACAATAGATCTCGAGATTCGAGGACCCAAGTGAGCCGACGGGCTACCAGCCGTTCAAGTAACTTACAACCAACATTGGTCAAACTAATTGGCCGATAGCTGTCAACAGATAGGGGGTTCTGACCAGGCTTAAGGACAGGAACCACAATGCTATCCCTCCACTGAGAAGGGAAGTCACCCTGGAGCCAGATACGGTTAAACACCCGAAGAAGATGGTGCCGTTGTGGAGCACTGAGATGTTGAAGCAGCTGGTTATGAATGGAATCTGGGCCAGGAGCCGTATCATGAGAAGCAGATAGAGCAGAAAGAAATTCCCATTCAGTGAAAGGTTCGTTGTAAGATTCTGACTCACAAGTGGTGAAACATAAGGTGACAGCTTCAGCCTGCTGTTTTGGATGAAGGAAAGCAGCTGGATAGGAGGCCGACGCTGATGCCACTGCAAAATGGGTCGCAAGATGTTCTGCGAGAACTAATGGGTCTGTACAAATGCCATCTGGGAGGTGAAGGCCTGGGAGGGTGGACTGCCGATGGCAACCTTGGAGAGAGCGAAGTGTAGCCCATACCCGTGACAGAGGGACAGTGGAACCAAGGGAAGAAACGAATCGTTCCCAACATATCCGCTTGCTCTGTTTGATTAAATAACGGGCTTTAGCGCGAAGGCGCTTAAAGGTAGAAAGGCTGGCTACAGATGGGTGCCTCTTAAAGTGTTGCAAAGCTCGACGGCGATCACGGATGGCAATGGCAATGGCCGTACTCCACCACGGGACTTGCCGACGACGAAATTGTCCAGATGAGCGCGGGACAGCAAGGTTAGCAGCGCGAACAATCGCGTCAGACACGTCACGTAGGACGTCATCAATACAACCCGACAAAGAGGGAGAAAACTCGACCTGTGCAGTATATAGAGGCCAATCGGCGCGGTGGAAAGACCAACGAGGTAACCTCTCCATCGGGGAGCGGGAAGGGAGCGTGATAATCAACGGGAAATGGTCACTATCACAAAGGTCGTCGTGTGGCGACCAGTGTAATGAAGGGAGGAGAGAGGGAGAAGAAAGAGAAAGATCAATGGCAGAAAAGGTACCATGACCAGCACTGAAATGAGTAGGGGAGCCATCATTAAGAAGGCACAGGTCGTGGTCTGCAATAAATTGGTCGATAAGAAGACCTCGTCTAGATGGAAAGGCACTGCCCCACAAAGGATGATGAGCATTAAAATCCCCAAGGAGGAGGAAGGGAGGAGGAAGTTGCTGAAGAAGGGTGGTTAAGGCAGCAGGTGTAAGAGTCCTGTCAGGAGGGAGATAAAGATTGCATACTGTGACTGCAGAGTCTAGGTGGACCCTAACAGCAACTGCTTCCAATGTAGTTTGGAGAGGAATCCACGTGCTAGCAATGTCTGTACGGACCAACGTACAAACGCCACCAGAAGCCCGCAAGGGTCCGACCCGATTTCGACAGAAAACACGGAACCCACGGAGGGTCGGTGAGTGAGCATCAGTAAAATGAGATTCCTGGAGAACCACACAAGCTGCTGAGTAGGACGAAAGAAGGGATTTCAATTCCGGAAGGTGACGATAGTAGCCATTACAATTCCATTGGAGAACCACAGAACGATGGTTTAAATGAGGGCTGAACACGCTAAATCCAGTCATACCGCCGGGTCCCCACCCGTCACCGACATGGAGGGGGCGACATCCATAAACGATAGGTCAGAATCCGGTTGTGAAGCCGGGGAAGGGACCTCCGGTGACACCAGAGGCTCTTTGTCCTGGGACTTATGTTTCTTCTTCTTTTCAGGCTGAGATCGAGGAGGGCTGTGTGGCATAATGGGGCCAGCTGCAGCAAGATCAGGAACAGAAAGAGACCGGGCGACCTGGGGGCCGATAGACCGCGGCTCTCGCGGTCGCCGCGCTGCAGCAGACCTTTGACCTGGAAGGTGCCGGGAAGGGGCATCCCGGGAGAGGCGCCCTTGACCGGCAGACGCCGAAGGAGTGGGACACTTCTCCGGCTGGGGAGGGGGAGCGGCGCCCAGAGGAGAAGGTGTGGGAGCCGCAGGGGAGGGGGGAAGGAGAGGGGTCCGGGACGGGGGTAAGGAAGGGGGAGGAAGGGATGAAGATGTAACCAAGGCGTAACTAGATGTCATGGACACAGGGTGCAATCGTGCATATTTCTTACGGGCCTCTGTGTAGCTTAAACGATCAAGAGACTTATACTCCTGTATCTTTTTTTCTTTCTTATAGACTGGGCAATCTGCTGAACGTGGAGAATGACTATCATGACAATTTACACATACAGGAGGGGGAACACAGGGACTCCCCTCATGGAGTGGATGTCCACAGTCACCACAGAGAGGGTCCTGGGTACAGCGAGAAGACATGTGGCCAAAACGCAAGCACTTAAAACACCGCATAGGAGGTGGGATGTACGGCTTCACATCACAGCGATAGACCATAATCTTAACTTTCTCAGGAAGGGTATCCCCTTCAAAGGCCAGGATAAAGGCACCAGTATCAATACGATTATCTTTAGGACCCTTCTGAACACGCCGAACAAAGTGAACACCCCGCCGTCCGAGATTGTCCCGAAGTTCCTCATCAGTTTGAAGGATGAGGTCTCTGTGAAAAATCACACCTTGTACCATATTTAGAGACTGGTGAGGGGTAATGGACACGGGAATTGTGCCAAGATGGGTACAGGCACGAAGGGCCGCAGATTGGGCAGCCGAAGTAGTTTTTATCAGTAATGAACCCGACCGCATCTTGCTCAGGGAGTCCACTTCGCCGAACTTGTCTTCAATGTGTTCCACAAAGAATAAAGGTTTGACACTGGTGAAAGTATCTCCATCAGTCCTGGTGCAAACTAGATAACGGGGGAAAGGTTTTGCCCCTAGACGACGGGCCTGACCCTCCTCCCAGGGGGTAGCCACGGAAGGGAAGGCCGAAGGGGCAAGAGAAGCAGCACTTGAGGAATCAGTACCACGCAGAGAGACGGCCGCAGAAGAGCGGCCAGAGGTTTGGACCCTTATGCGTTTCATCTGCATAGCGTCCGCCCTGATACCACCCACTCCGATCAGGGGCTCTCCTCACGGGCGCCACCCAGCCACAGCAAGGGCCGTCTGGCACGGCGGCCATTGCCGGGAGTTCCGATGCTCCAGGATGACGAGCAACCACTCCAAGGCATGCATGAGGAGGTCACAGCTCAGGTATCAGAAGTGTGATCCCTGTGTGTTCAGGGGGCTCAACCAAAAGGGTACATAGCGACCCCACCACACGGGCTGGCTACCGTGCTGGCTATGCACCCTAGCATCAGACAACGACGTAGAAGAAAAGGTGGAATATACTAGGAGGGCGCACGTCGGAGACACTAGGTAAGGTGCTCTTCCCCAAATGGCTCACACTACGGAAGAGAAATTTTGGAATGGAGGTCAAACCCCAGAGGGGGACCAAGGAATGCCAAAAGGAGGAGATGATTACGCAACAAAGCCAGAGTGTAAAACCAACAGAACCAGGAGGATAGCGGGGGCCAACATAAGCAAGGACACCAATAGAGGGAGAGGAGAGGGCGAGGGGAAAGGGGTATGGAGGGGAAAGGAGGGGAAGGGAAAGGAAATGCAGCCCGGGAGAGAAAGAAGGCTGCAATGGCTCGGGGCCCCGTGCTCGCCACGCACGTATCCACGAAAGAGTTGTGGACCCCCTGGGGGGTCAATTTTAGTCAAACAAGAAATTGAGAGCGATCTTTGGAACGAGTCCGATACAATCACCGAACCATTTAGCAATGCAGATTCGCTGGCAGCAGTTCACAGAGCTGTGCACAAACTCACGTGGGTAATATTGTGAGGCACTCAGGGTGACAGGAATACTTCCACTGTACGCCCTGTATTGTACAGTATGAAAACCTTCCGGATCTTCCTGTAGCTATTATTCACATTTATCAGAAGAATAGTCGGCTGAGACTGGTAATATAATTCGTAAGGCTCGTCACTGGTTTTCAAACTGTGCCAACGATCTGACCGTCTAAGAACTCCAGTGCGTATGCTTCTGCAGTGTTCCTGTACCCCATAGCATGTTTAGTCAGACTATTTAAAAAAAATCGTCTGCCTATCCTGCGCATATGCAACAGCCAATATCATTACTCTTGCCCAGCAGCAGTGTCACAAATACACTGCCTTTACTGCCATAAGCTTTTAGTTTGCTGCTTTACATATCTCTGCCTAGCTGCTGCAACGATTTTATCAGATTCGTTTCCAACACCATTCCTAACTTGTCCATCTCAGCTAAAACATGCCAAATACCAAGGTCCATGGAACAGGCCCAGGTGTCACCATACCGAGTCTTCCACTCTATTGGTGGCGGTTCTGCATCCAAGGGACATAGCGGTCTCAGGCGGTACAGCCGTGGCTGCAAGGCAGGCGTAAACAGTATGACAACGCAGATCCGATCAGGCTCACGGAAAGTGCCAAGACCAGAGGATGCCGCCAAGACCAGATGTCAATGTTGCTGCACAATTTTACAGCAGCAGGCACATGCTGTGACGTGGAGTGTGACAGTACCACCCAACTCTCTGGGTTCTTCGGGTGTGTGTGTGTGTGTGTGTGTGTGTGTGTGTGGGGGGGGGGGGGGGGGGGGGGGGGGCGGCGGCTACAACTCAACAGCGCAACAGTGTCAAGTTATCTACGAGCTGCACGCGTTACTGGGCGCTCTACAATGGACTACAGTCGTCTACAATTGCTGAGTACTTTATGGATGCTTCGAATATGGGACGACCATATTAATTCGTTTAGGACTTTACTAATTATTAGCCAACTTTGATGTTTCGCACTTATTTACTATACTGTTAATAAATTTGATGATTCAGTTGTTCCACTTCGTAGTTTTATACCCTGCGTCACACAAACTTAGTGTAATGTAACACGGCGACGCCCGTCAGAGCAGGTTCCCGCTCCATGCCAACCACACGAGTATCTTAAACACTTCCCATGTAACTGTCACTCACCACATTTCACATTGTATATCACCACAACTCAGGCAATCCACACATGCACAGGGTCACACTCGCAGAACATTTGCAAAAGAGCACATGTAATTAATTCATCTATAGCTCCATCTACATGAGCTTTCTGCAGTTCATACTTACATGCTTGGCCCTAGGCCTCCAAGGTGTTTCTCTACGTTCCACTCGTGAACAGCGCCTGGCAGAAACTAACATCTTTCCACGCGAGCTAGGATTTATTTTATTACGATGGTCGTTTCTCCGAATGTAGGGAGCGTAAATAATTTGTAATGAATATCGAGAAAATGCCTCACTATAACAACGCTTCTGTTTTAATGGTTGTCACCCTAAATCGCATACACCCGCGACACTGCCGTCTTTCGCCCTAGTAGGAATCCAGCTGCCCTTGTAAGAACTATTTGGCTAGTATCCCATAACGCACACCAGTAAACTCGTAGAATGAAGAAAAGCTTAGTGGAGGCAGTGTTAGTAGAATCGCTTCCAAGCGTTCTGCCAGTAAAATGCAGTTTTTTGGTAACTTCCCCAGGACATTACTATGTTTTTATTTTAAATTACCTTACCAGTAATTAAAGTTCTTGGGTATTTGAGTTCACAAGTTTTCAATTTGTTTGGTTTCTCTTGTGACCGAAAGCTGCTGGTTTCCTTTTATTACTTCGGATAATCTCAATTATTTACATTGAACTGCCATTTACAGTACTATACATTTTTTGGTATTTTTTTAATTGCATCCTGATTAATAGATGGTAAATGACAGCACCTTCTGCTATGACACTAATAGGGTTGTTAAACTTCCTGGTTATACTTTCTATAAATTATTACAGCAAAGGGCCAGTAACACTTCTGGACACCACCAGATGTGACTTGTTTTACTCGCTGAATTTATCGATTGCTACGGACTGACCTACCTCATAAGTTATCACTTATTCAGTCGCAGAAATGAGGTTTTACTCTGAAGACAGACTTTGTAATTAGAAGCCTCTTGTGACGAAAGTCTTCTGGAGATTTGGACAACTATTAGAGATTCTTGTCGATGGCTTACATTGCTCCGTGAGAGTAAAGATCTAGTTGGTTTCTCACGAACGGTATTTTCTGAATCTCTGCTGACTGTCAGTGCATCTTTCTCTTCAAAGTAATTCATTATATTCGAACACGTGTCTGTTCCTAAACCCTACTGCCAATCGACGTTAGTGATGTGCGGGTGTAATTCAGCGCATTACTCCCGTTTCCTTTCTTTAGTACTGGTGTGACCTGTGACCTGTTTCGTCAAGCGAGAATACTCTGGTATGCTATAAGGTCTGGTCGACTCGCCTTTGTTAAATCACAAGTTGCTTCGTTACACTGGTAGTATTTAATTCACTCATGCTTGCTTTTCTTGATTCGAATTATGAAGTATTTACTTTATCGTCTTTGGTCAAGTAGTTTCTAAAAATTATGTTTAGTAACTCCACCCTAGTGGCACTGACGTTGGTATGACCATTCCCGTCGCACAGTGGACGTTTTTATTTACCGCTGGTATTCTTTTAAATCCGGCGTGCTTTTTGTATCATGGATCAGTTCTCTTAAGTTATCTGGTATAAATCTCAATCGCCAACGATACTGATTTTGAATCTAAGCTAGATTTTTACGTTTATGTCGCTAGTTTGTAAAGATATGATACCTAGGAAAGCGTCAAGAAATTCTGCTTATTTAAGGAAGTGTATAATTTGAATTTATTCTTGGTGAATGTGTCGCTCCAACAACCATGTGGTCACTAATCCCAGTTTCTGTCATGATGCCCTATTTCGTCAGGGTTTGTTTTTTTTTTGTTTTGGTTTTAGGGCGATAAAAACTGCTATGGTCATTAGCGCCCGGTCCGTGACTTAGGAAACAGTAAAAAACCGAAAATGGAAACCAGCAGCAATGGAAACGAAAGTCATAAAATTTGAGAAACTAAAAGCAGAAGGAAGGCTTAAAAATCCACTACAGAAAGGGGTTGTTTGTTCCCAAAAAAAAAGCTTAAAATGACTGACGTCATTTCACTGGCACGAATAAACTCGAGAACGCGATCGGCTGAGCGCGTGTCATCTGCTAAAATCGACGATAGATCAGGCGATAGCTGTAGACGGGAGCGTAACGGAGTAAAATAGGGGCACTCAATTAAAAGGTGTCTTACCGTCCACAGCTGATAGCAGTGGAGACAGAGTGGGGGAGGATCGCCGCATAAAAGATGTCGATGGCTAAAAAGACCGTGCCCTATCCAGAGTCTAGTTAAAATTACCTCCTCCCGACGACGCGTTCGGGAGGAAGAGGTCCAAGCACAAGGAAGAGGTTTCACGTCCCGCAATTTATTATGGGGAAGTGTCGACCAATGTGCGTGCCATAAATGAACAACACGACGACATAAAACGCTCCGTAGATCGGCGAAGGGAATCGATTGGATAGCTGGCCGAAGAAGAGAGACTGCAGCCTTGGCTGCAATATCGGCCGCCTCATTTCCACAGATACCAACGTGTCCCGGGAGCCAGAGGAACGCCACCGAGACGCCCCCAGGTGGAGAAAGCGCAGACAGTCCTGAATCCGGTGGACCAGAGGGTGCACAGGGTAAAGAGCTTGGAGACTGAGGAGAGAGCTGAGAGAATCTGAGCAGATAACGCACTGTATCCGCTGATGGCGGCGGATGTAGTGGACAGCCTGGAGAACAGCGTAAAGCTCCGCAGTATAAACCGAACACTGGTCGGGAAGCCGAAAGTGATTTGGGTTGTCGCCAACAATATAGGCACTCCCTACACCTAACGATGTTTTCGAGCCGTCGGTGTAAATAAATGTGGAGTCCGTCATTTGTGCACATAGAGCAGCAAATGCCCGGCGATAAACAAGTGAAGGGGTACCATCCTTGGGAAATCGACAAAGGTCACGGAGCAGGCAGATCCGGGGACGGAGCCAAGGCGGTGCTGTACCTCAAGTTGTCAAGAAGGTTTTAGGAAAGCGGAAGGAAAGAGAATGGAGCAGTTGACGGAAGCGGACTCCCGGTGGTAGTAGGGAGGAGGGGCGGCCTGCATACCCTACATGAAAGGAGGCGTCGAAAAAATGTCATGGGCTGGATTAGCCGGCATGGAAGACAGATGGCTAGCATAACGACTCAGAAGGACTGCTCGCCGATTGGACAGCGGAGGTTCAGCAGTCTCAGCATAAAGGCTTTCCACAGGGCTGGTGTAAAAAGCTCCAGACACTAAACGTAATCCACGGTGGTGGATAGAGTCGAGACGCCGAAGAATAGACGGCCGAGCAGAGGAGTGGAGTATGTTTCCAATTTCGAGCGCACTAAGGCGCGATAGAGGCGGAGAAAGACCACTCGGTCCGCTCCCCAGGAGGTACCATTCAGGACACGGAGGGTGTTGAGGGATCGCAGACAGCGAGCCGAAAGATAGGAAACATGGGAGGACCAGCACAGTTTTCTGTCAAACATAAGACCAAAGAATTTAGCGACGTCTGGAAACGGAAGGTTGACAGGACCTAGATGTAAGGAGGGCGGAAGAAACTCCTTACGTCTCCAAAAATTAACACAAACGGTCTTACTGGGAGAAAAACGGAAGCCGGTTTCGATGCTGCAAGAGTGGAGGGGATCGAGACATCCTTCAAGACGACGTTCAAGAAGGCTGGTCCGTTGAGAGCTGTAGAAGATCGCAAAATCGTCCACAAAGAGAGAGCCTGAGACATCAGGAAGGAGACAATCCATAATTGGATTTATGGCAATGGCAAACAGTACAACACTCAGCACGGAGCCCTGGGGTACCCCGTTTTCTTGGGAGAAAGTACGGGATAGAGTAGTGTTCACCCGCACCCTAAATGTGCGCTCTGCCATAAATTGGCGAAGAAAAAGGGGCAGCCGACCTCTAAAGCCCCAAGAGAACAGTGTGCGGAGGATGCCTGTCCAACAGGTATCGTATGCCCTCTCCAGATCAAAAAACGTTGCTGCTGTTTGGCGTTTCCGCAGAAAATTGTTCATGATACAAGTGGAGAGAGCAACAAGATGGTCAACTTCAGAACGATGCTGTCGGAATCCGCATTGGGCAGGTGTTAGGACTGCGGGATTCCAGCCACCACGCTAAACGGTAATTCACCATACGCTCTAAAACCTTACAGACCCTACTCGTGAGGGAAATGGGGCGACAGCTAGAGGGGGGATGTTTGTCCTTTCCAGGTTTCGGAACAGGAACGACGATAGCTTCCCGTCATCGTCTGGGAAAACTACCGTCGGTCCAAATTCGATTATAAAGGCGAAGGAGGTAACGCAGACTATGGGTTGATGAATGCAGCAACATTTGCACGTGGATACCATCCGGTCCTGGGGCGGAGGAGCGAGAAGAAGAGAGTGCATGTTGGAGTTCCCGCAAGGAGAAAACAGTATTGTAGCTTTCGCGATTTTGGGAAGAGAAAGCAAGATGTCGCACTTCCGCTGCACGTTTCTCCGGGAGAAACGCTGGCGGGTAATTTGAAGAGCTCTAAATCTCAGCAAAGTGCTGACCCAATGAGTTCGAAATTGCGACAGGGTCCACTAATGTATCCTGCGCGACAGTGAGCCCAGAGACGGGGGAGAAACTAAGCGCGCCTGAGAAACGTCGAAGCCGACTCCAAACTTCCAAGGAGGGAGTGAAGGTGTTAAATGAGCTAATAAAAAATTTCCAGCTTGCCTTCTTGCTATCGCGGATGACACGACGGCATCGCGCTCGGAACTGCTTATAGCGGATACAGTTGGCCAAAGTAGGATGGTGGTGGAAAACGCGGAGAGCACGTCGCCGCTCACGTATTGCATCACGGCATGCCTCGTTCCACCAAGGAAATGGGGGGCGCCGGGGCAATTCGGAGGTGCGTGTTATTGAACGTTCCGCAGCTGTAAGAATAACGTCGGTAATGTGTGTGACCTCATCGTCGACGCTGGGAAAGTGAGTCATCGAATGTCGCTAGAGACGAAAAAAAGTGTCCAATCGGCTTGGGCAAACTTCCAGCGTTGCGGGCGCATATATGGCAGGTGAGGCTGCAGTCTAAGGACACATGGAAAGTGGTCACTCGAGTGTGTATCATCAAGGGCCAATTATTCAAAGCGCCGAGCTAGCGGAACAGTACCGACCGCAAGGTCCAAATGAGAAAGTTGTCGGAGGCAGACAATGTAGGGACCCCAGTGTTGAGGCAAACTCGATCCGCTTGGTGGAAGACGTCTAGCAATAGTGAGCCACGTGGACAAGGATGTGGAGATCCCAAAAGCGGGTGGTGGGCATTGAAGTCCCCAACCAGCAAATAGGGGGTGAAAGCTGACGAAGAAGATGGAGATCAGCTCGTGCCATTTTTGTGGACGATGGAATGTATACAGTACAAAGAGAGAACGTGTATCCAGAAAGGGAAAGACGGGCGGCGACAGCTTGGAAGGAAGTGTTTAAGTGGATTGGGTGATAATGGAGAATATCATGGAGAATATCATGGAGAAGAATCATGAGTCCTCCATGGGCTGGAGTGCCTTCAACGGAAGGGAGATCGTATCGGACGGACTGAAAATGAGGGAGAACATAGGTCATGGGGACGCAGCTTTGTTTCCTGAAGACAGAAGATGACCGGCGAGTAGGATCGTGTGAGGATCGACAGTTCATCCCGATTGGCTCGAATGCCGCGGATATTCCAGTGGATAATGGACATAGGGTGAACAGAAAATTGAGAAATGTGACCAAGGTTGCTGACAACTCAACGACTGCTCAGAGCTTGCGACCGACAGCATGGAATGGCATTCAGCCGAAGGCAGAAGATCCTGATCCATAGGTTGTTCAGGAGCAGCTCCTGCCACCAGCGATCGGCCGGTTGATCGGCCGCCAGCAGTGCGCCTCAGCGACAGAAGACGGCCGAGGGCGATGTCCGCCAGGTGGTGCTGTAGACGGGACACGCCTTGGCGGAGGAGAAGATGAACTGGGTTTCTCTGTAGCCTTCTTGGAAGAATTAGATGAAGGAGGAACCGATGGGTGTGAAGTTGGGGTGCGTAAAAATCTTCACGAATATGCCTTTTTTTCGAAGTCTTGGTGTCTGACTTTTGAGCTCGAGATTTAGCAGAACCCGATGAAGGGTGAGCCATAGAGTGGGCAGGTGAAAGTGGTGAGGTTGAACGGGCGATCTTTGCGCTGGCCGACCTGACGACCGTGGCAATAAAGGTGAGGTCGGAAGTCTGCGTGGCCGCCTCCTTTTTTGGCCGAGGAGAAGCAAGGACAGTGCTGTATTTTCCTGTCAGGCACGGTGGGCTGTCGACTGGCGAATAAATTTTCGAGCAGCAAAGGTCGACACCTTTTCCTTCACTCTGATTTCCTGGATGAGCTTTTCGTCCTTAAAAACGGGGCAATCTCGAGAGGAAGCAGCGAGGGGATGGAGGTGGACAAGCACCCTCACGGGCATCCTTGCCACACGTAACATTTGGCCGGATTGGAACAGGACTGGCTGGTGTGATTGAACCACTGACACCGATAGCAACGCGTAGGGTTTGGGACGTAAGGGCGAAGAACGGAAATTCTCATAGCCTGCTTTGATTTTCGATGGGAGTTGAACTTTGTCAAATGTCAAGAAGACAGTGCGGGTTGGAATGATGTTCGTGTCAACCCTTTTCATAACTATGAACAGCCGTCACGACCTGATCAGACAGGTAGTGCTGAATTTCTTCGTCAGACAATCCATCGAGGGAGCGTCTATAAACGACTCCACGCGAGAAATTTAAAGTGCGGTGTGCTTCAACCCGGACAGGGAACGTGTGGAGCTGTGAAGTACGCAGCAATTTTTGTGCCTGGAGGGCACCGACTGTTTCTAACAAGGTGCCATTCCGTAATCTGGAACAAGACTTTACAGGACCTGCAATTGCGTCGACACCTTTCTGAATAATGAAAGGGTTGACCGTGGAGAAGTCGTGACCTTCGTCAGACCGAGAAACAAGGAACTGTGGCAACGATGGAAGAACTGTGTGGCTGAGACTCAGTGAACTTACGCTTGTGAGCAGACACAGTGGAAGGTGAGGAAACCATTGCGGAAGAATCCCCATGATTACCGGCGTCTCCGATGGCGCGCTCCTCCCTTGTGGGGGCCCTCTCTGAGGGCACTCCCGCCTTAGGTGATTGTTCACACCTCAGGTCACACCTCCCGACAAACGGACGGAGGGACCAATCGGCACTTTCGGAAGGTATCAACTCGGGTAATCACCCCTCCCTGGGCCTGGTCGTTACCAGGAGGTACGTACGTGTCCTACCTGTCTACCAGGGGCGGGGAATTACGCGTTACCCCGTCACCAGCTACGCATGGAAATGCGTGGGTCGGCCTTCATACACGCACAGGGAGGAAGAAAGAGAAAGGGAAAGGAAAGAAGAGGGGTCTCAAACGCCGCAGCGGAGGAAAGGGCAAAGAGAAG
The DNA here is from genome assembly GCF_021461395.2 of Schistocerca americana. Classification (NCBI taxonomy): domain Eukaryota; kingdom Metazoa; phylum Arthropoda; class Insecta; order Orthoptera; family Acrididae; genus Schistocerca; species Schistocerca americana. Next base: position 178,427,095 of record NC_060120.1, read on the forward strand.
AGTTAAGGAAAAGAGAAGGACAGAGGAAGGACGAAGACTTGCAAGTGTAGAAAGCAAGGAATTTGTAACAGTTTCGACCGTCCGTCTCCGGACATAGGCACAAACCATACTCCCAGAGGGGGAGAAAGGGAAGGGAGGAGCCAAAGGTGAGGGGGGGGGGCGAAGATGGGGGACAGGGAATGATGCAGAAAGGGAAGGTATGCAGCCCGGAAAGGAAGGAGGGCCACATTAGCTCGAGGTCCCGTGCTTGCTACGCACGTATCCACAAAAGAGTTGTGGACCCCCTGGGGGGTTCGTCAGGGGTCTTTATTACCAACAGCTGTATTTTTTAACAGTTTACAACATCGAGTGGGCTCGTGAACTAATAGATGGTTGGCTAGTGGTTGTGGTTAAAGGGATCAAACTGGCCACCTATGGTCAAATAAAAAATCTACACCTTGCTCTCGAAGTTTGAGAATAGATCATCGTCAGACTAAGGTGGTCGTCTTCATGTGAAGTGCTTCGAACCACATTTAGACCATCACGGCGAGTGAGTGACCAGATCATATAGTTTATGACAAGCAAGGAACGCCCATGACTGGGTGGGGGGAATGCTGTTTTCATTTGAAGTGACCCAGTCATTTTGAAGATGTCTGCACCGTCCCCCAACTTGACCTGAATATTCTCTGCAAAGAGTTTAGGCTCTACGGCCAAAAAATAATCTTTCTCTGTCCTTGCACAATACAGGAATTTGGGGGGAGTACGCCTCTACTTGTCTGTTACCATTATGTTCCTGGCACGGTAAAGTCAGGAAGGAAACATTGAAGTTGTACCTCTGCAGTGAACTACTTTCCTTCTGAAGAAACTATTGAAGCCATACGACCACCAGCAGGAGTGAGCTAGGTATTCAAGCCATGTGCCAGGGAAATGGCTCAGAGCAAAAGGGCTCAGACGAGTACTACGTTGACAAAATGCTACAGTTTACAAACAGCACACTGAGTAGCGTAAGCAGTGTCATTGGAGGTTGCTCCTATACCACAGTCTCTATCATTTGATAACCACAACATGTTGCCAAAAGTTTACTCATCCATTTCACTCATCGAATTTTACTCATTTGTATTTTTTTTTGTGGGGTTTAAGGGCGCTCAACTGCTGAGGTCATTAGCGCCCAGTCACTGTTGTGAGAGCACATGGAATCTAGTAAAACTCAAGGGGAAGGGGAGGACACCAGAAGGACCTGACAAGGATGCAGATAAAGTAAAAAGGTTAAATGTCTTTGGACAAGCCAGTTAAAGTTATAAAACGCAGAATACGAACAGCTGCTCGAGCGTCATCAGCTAAAACATCTGGTAAAGTAGATGGCAGGGACAGGACAACACGAAATTGACTAAAACGGGGACACGACAATAAAACATGGCACACTGTTAATGCCTGACCACAAGGGCACTGCGGGGCTGGGTCACCAGAGAGCAGGTAGCGGTGGCTAAACCGGCAATGCCCAATCCGCAACCTGGTCAGAAAGACCTCTCGCCGAGATGGTCGGGAGGAGGTTGTCCAAGCAGTTAGTAGCGGTTTGACTGCCCAGAGCTTGTTTCCTTGGAGGGATGACCAAGCATCCCACCACAACGACACAAGCCTCTTACACACATCCCCATGAACGTCAGATGACGGGACACAGTGGGAGGCTGGCCGAGGCAGGAGGACTGCAGCCTTGGCTGCAGCATCCGCAGCCTCATTCCCAGGCACTCCTACATGTCCGGGAACCCACAGAAAGCTGACAGGAGAACCATTAGCAGCGAAAGAATGGAGGGACTGCTGTATCCGTTGAATCAAGGGATGGACCGGATAGGGAGCTCCAAGGCTCGGAAGAGCACTGAGTCAGAGCTGGGTACGTACGATGAATGGCGGTGGTGGCGGGCATACTGAACGGCCTGATGGAGAGCAAAAAGCTCGGCCATAAAGCTGGAACATTGGTCAAGGAGCCGGTATTTAAAGGTGGCGGTCCCGACGACAAAGGCACAGCCGACACCATCGTCAGTTTTGGAGCCATCGGTGTAAATAAAGGTGTGACCAGCAAAGTCGAGCACGAAGTTCGACAAACCGTGAGCAGTACACTGCAGCCGGAGTACCCTCCTTCGGGAGTGAGCTGAGGTCGAGATAAATACGAACCGGAGCCTGGAGCCAAGGTGGTGTCGGGCTCTCACCCTCTCTGAAGGTGGTAGGGAGGGCAAAATCCAATTGTCGAAGCAGGCGACGGAAGCGGACTCCGGGGGGCAGGAGGGCAGACACGTAACCCGTACTGACGGTCGAGAGAATCGGCGAAGAAGGACTTGTAAGAGGGGTGTTCAGGCATAGACAACAGCCGGCAGGCATACCGACACAGCAGTATGTCGCGCCGGTAGGTCAACGGTAACTCGGCAGCTTCAGCGTAAAGACTCTCGACAGGACTAGTGTAGAAGGCTCCGGTCGCAAGACGTATCCCCCGATGGTGGATGGAGTTGAGCCGGCGTAAGAGGGATGGCCGAGCGGACGAGTAGACGAAGCTCCCGTAATCCAGCTTCGATCGGACTATGGACCGATACAAGCGAAGCAGGACAGTGCGATCCGCTCCCCAAGATGAACCGCTAAGAACTCTGAGGACATTAAGGGAACGTGTACAGCGGGCCGCCAAATAAGAGACATGTGGAGACCAACACAGTTTCCGGTCCAACGTGAGCCCTAGAAACTTAGTTGTGTCCACGAATGGGAGAACAACGGGACCGAGATGTAAGGATGGCGGAAGGAACGCTTTATATCGCCAAAAGTTGATACAAACCGTCTTCTCTTCAGAGAACCGGAAGCCATTTGCCACGCTCCATGAGTAGAGGCTGTCTAGACAACGCTGGAGGCAGCGCTCCAGGAGGCATGTTCTCTGGGCACTGCAGTAGATCGCGAAGTCATCGACAAAGAGAGAGCCTGAGACATTAGGTGGAATGCAATCCATAATTGGATTGATCGCGATGGCAAAAAGGGCTACGCTCAAGACGGAGCCCTGAGGCACTCCGTTCTCCTGGAGGAAGACGTCTGACAATACGGAACCCACACGTACCCTAAACTTTCGATCCGTTAAAAAGGAATCAATAAAAAGGGGCAGACGACCGCGTAGGCCCCACTTGTGCATAGTGCGGAGGATACCTCTCCAACAGGTATCATAAGCCTTCTCCAAGTCGAAGAACACGGCTACCGTTTGGCGCCTTCGCAAAAAGTTGTTCATCATGAATGTCGACAAGGTCACAAGGTGGTCAACAGCGGAGCGGCGGCGACGAAAGCCGCATTGGACATTAGTAAGTAGTCGTCGAGATTCAAGAATCCAAACTAACCGAGCATTAACCATGCGCTCCATCACCTTACAGACACAGCTTGTAAGAGAAATGGGGCGGTAACTAGAAGGAAGATGTCTATCCTTCCCGGGTTTGGGTATAGGAACAACGGCGTCACGCCAACGCATGGGGACCTGACCTTCGGTCCAGACGCGATTGTAGGTACGAAGAAGGAAGCTTTTGCCCGCCGGAGAAAGGTGTGACAGCATCTGAACGTGAATGGCATCTGGCCCCGGAGCAGAGGACCGGGACAGTGCAAGCGCACGTTCGAGTTCCCGCATAGTGAAGGGGGCATTGTAAGTCTCCAGATTCAGCGAGTGGAAGGAAGGTCGCCGAGCCTCGTCTGCCTCTTTCCTGGGAAGGAAGGCAGGATGGTAATGGGCGGAGCTTGAAACCTCCGCGAAAAAGCGGCCAAAGGCGTTGGAGACAGCCACAGGATCAACAAGGACCTCATTACCTGAGGTCAGGCCAGGTACTGAGGAGTGGGCCTTAATGCCCGACAGCTGGCGCAGGCTACCCCAAACAACGGAAGAGGGAGTAAAACTGGTAAAGGAGCTCGTGAAAGAGGCCCAGCAAGCTTTTTTGCTGTCTTTGATGACTACGGCATTGCGCTCGGAGTCGTTTGTATTCAATACAATTCGCCAACGTAGGATGGCGGCGAAAGGTGCGTAAAGCACGTCGTCTAGCACGGATAGCGTCCCTACAAGCCTCGTTCCACCAGGGGACGGAAACGCGACGTGAAGAAGAAGTAGTAGTACGAGGTATGGAACGTTCGGCAGCATTGACGATAACAGCCGTGAGGTATTCGACCTGACTGTCACAACTGGAAAAATCGCGGTCCGGAAAGGTCGCCAGGGAGGAGTAAAGTCCCCAGTCAGCTTTCAGTATGTTCCAGCGCGAAGGACGTGGGGATGGGGTGTGGTGCAGGAGACGAACGACACAGGGGAAGTGGTCGCTCGAATAGGTGTCAGAAAGGACATACCACTCGAACCGACGGGCAAGAGTGGTAGAACAGATCGAGAGGTCCAAGTGGGAGTAGGTATGAGTAGAGTCCGAGAGGAAAGTCGGGGCGCCGGTATTGAGGCAGACAAGATTGAGATGGTTGAAGACATCCGCCAAGAGTGAGCCTCTTTGTCAGGATGCAGGAGAGCCCCAAAGGGGATGATGGGCATTGAAGTCGCCAAACAATAAGAACGGCGGGGGAAGCTGATCGATCAGGTGCATCATGTCAGCCCGACTAACAGCAGATGACGGTGGAGTGTAGATGGTACAAACTGAGAAAGTAAAAGCAGAAAGAGTAATGCGGATAGCTATTGCTTGGAGTGGGGTGGTCAATGGGATGGGATGGTAATAGACATCGTCCCGAACGAGCAACATAACCCCACCATGAGCTGGGATACCGTCCACAGGGGCGAGGTCATACCGCTCCGAGGTATAGTGGGAAAAGGCAATACAGTCAGTCGGGCGCAACTTGGTTTCCTGGAGACCAAGGACGAGCCCACAGTGCAGGCGGAGGAGCAGTTTTAATTCCTCCCGATTAGATCGAATACCTCTTATGTTCCAATGAAACAACGCCATTGCTAGTCAAAAAGTTGGGGGAACGAGACGGGGAAGAGCTGGTCACCTCGATGGCCGCGGAGGGCCAGGTTGCGAGGCAACAACGCTACAACTGACGGCAGGCGGATCCGGTTCCATCGACTCGTCGCCAGCTGCGGCCGCTGTCCCTGATTGTGTAGGAGGGGCCGCATCATTTGCCGACAAAAGGCCGGCGGAACGCCTGGCAGCAGAGCGTCCCGGCGAAACTGAGGACGGCCGGGAGCAGCGACTCACGGATGAAGCGTCAGATGAAACGCGCCGGGGTGGAGGGGGGATAGAGATTTCTTCTTTGAGGCCTTCTTGGAAGGCCGAGGAGCCACAGGGATGGTGGGCTGGACCCGAAGAAGGTCCTCACGCGCGGGGTCCGTTTTGGAACGCCGGACCTCGGAAGCTGGGGTCCGGAACGTTTCCCCGATGGATGCCTGAGAAGAGGATCGCTTCTCAGGTGGCGTGGGGGGAGGAGAAGGAGGAGGAAGGGTGGCCCCTGGGGCGGAGGGGGCGGGGGCCACGGGGGAGGAGGATTTGGAAGGGAGGGATTTGGGAGGCGGAGGCAGAGCCCCTGATGCGCGGAAGAGGCGGAGGAGGGACAGGATAGGCGTGAGGATTCCGCAGAAGGAGTGGACACAACTGAGGCAAACGAAGTGGTCAACGGCACGGGATGGAGGCGGTCATACTTCTTCCTGGCCTCAGAATAAGAGAGCCGATCCAAAGTTTTGAGTTCCTGTATCTTCTTCTCCTTCTGATATGCGGGGCAGTCTGAGGATCTAGGTGAGTGGAGGCCAAGGCAATTAATGCACCGAGGTGGTGGGGTGCATGTATGTTCCTCACGAAGAGGACGTCCGCAATCGCCACAAAGGGGCTCAGCCTCACACCGTGACGACAGGTGCCCAAAGCGCAGACACCGAAAACAGCGCATAGGAGGCGGGACGTAAGGTCGCACGTCGCACCGGTAGCACATCACCTTTACCTTCTCCGGGAGAATGTCCCCCTCGAAGGTGAGGATAAAGGCCCCGGTGTCGATGCGACTGTCTTTGGGGCTGCGCTGCACTCGCCGGACGAAATGCACGCCTCGGCGCTCCAGGTTGGCCCTGAGCTCCTCATCAGATTGTAGCAGGAGGTCACGATGAAAAATAACCCCCTGCGTCCGATTTAGTGCCAGATGCGGGACAAGGGATACTGGGATGTCCCCTAGGTGGTCGCACGCCTGGAGCGCTGCCGACTGTGTGGCGGAGGTGGTCTTTATAAGAACAGACCCTGAACGCATCTTGCTGAGAGCCTGAATTTCCCCGAAGATGTCCTCAATGTGCTGAATAAAGAACATGGGCTTGGAGGTGGCGAACGTCCCCCCATCGGTTCGAGAACAGACCAAATGGCGGGGGAAGTACTTCGCCCCAAGCCGGCGGGCCTGTCCCTGCTCCCAGGGAGTGGCCAAGGGGGAAAGGGCAGGAGAACCAGAACTAGAAACGGTACCTTTTCTTTTGAAAGACTCGGCCGCAGAGCGACCTGATACGTGTTGACGTTTTATCTGCGATACGTCCGCCCCGATACCACCCACTCCAACCAGGGGCTCTCCCCACGGGCGCCACCCAGCCTCAGCAAGGGCCACCTGGCAGGATGACCGTTGCCAGGGGTCCTGATGCCCAAAGGAGACGGTCATCTACTCCGTGGCTGATGTGGGGAGGGTGCAGCTCAGGTATCGGCAGTACGATCCCTGTGTTGTCAGGGGGCTACAACCTAGAGGGTACATGACGGCCCCACCACAACGGGCTGGCTACCGTGCTGGATTTCTGGTGCCATGGAAAGTCCATCATGATCGCTGGTGCCGATGGGGACGCACTATGGGCGTAACTTGTACAACCCATCAGGCGTTTAGGCCCAATTTGAGGAATAGCGGGCATGGTTACAACGCCGGTACAGTGCTGAGTGCCAAGGTCTTAGTGCACTTAGGACCAGTGGTACACCACGTAAGGTGTCCTTCCCCAAGAGGCTCGTACTTCTGTAGAATTTTGAAAAATGGAGGTCAAACCCCAAGGGGGACCATTACATGGAAGGCCGAAATGGTTGAAACTACTTTTAGTAGCCTCTTACGACAGGCAGGAATACCTCGGGCCTATTCTTACCCCGGACCCGCAGGGGGGGACTCATTTGTTCTAAAGACTGCATTATTGATCCTTCAATTTTATCTCCTGATACTGGACACTCTTGATCTTAGGTTACATGTGCCTTAGATGACACTAATTACCAACCTTAACATAGCCACTCTGATTAATCACATTGGCTGATTTACATTTTACGTATTGTTGTGTGACGTTTTATTTGCTAATTAATAATGTGTGAATAGTATGCATTTTGATTCAGCTGATGTACTGTTTTTTAAGTTTTTTGTTGCGGTTTTAGAGCGCAAAACTGCTATGGTCATTAGCGCTTTGTCTGTGACTTAGGAAAAGACAAAAAACGAAACTGGAAACCAGCAGCAATGGGAACAAAACTCAAAAAGTGGGGAAACCAAAAACAGAAGGAAAGCTTAAAGAACCACTATAGAAGGGAGGTTGTTTGTCCCCAAAAAGAGCTTGAAATGACTGACATCTCACTGGCACTAATGAACTCTTCAACGCGATCGGCTGATAGCGTGTCATCTGCTAAAATGGAAGGTACATCAGGCGACAGCTGTAGACGGGCGCGTAATGGAGTAAAAATAGGGGCACTCGAGTAAAAGGTGTCTCACCGTCCAGTTTAGAGCAGTGGGGACAGAGCTGTGAACGATCGGCACATAAAAGATGTCGATGGCTAAAAATACAGTGCCCTATCCGGAGTCTAGTTAAAATTACCTCCTCCCGACGACGAGTTCGGGAGGAAGAGGTCCAAGCACAGGGAAGAGCTTTCACATCCCGCAATTTATTATTGGGAAGTTACGACCAACGTGCGTGCGATAAAACAGCACATGACTACATAAAACACTTCGTAGATCGCCGAAAGGAATCATGCGAATAGCTGGCCGAAGAAAGACTGCAGCGTTGGCGGCTATGTCGGCCGCCTAATTTCCACATACCAACGTGTCCTGGGATCAAGAGGAACGCCACAGAGACGCCCCCCAAGTGGATCAAGTGGAGGCAGTCCTGAATCCGGCGGACCAGAGGGTTGACAGGGTAGAGAGCTTGGAGACTGAGGAGAGAGCCGAGAGAATCTGAGCAGATAACGTACTGTATCCGCTGATGGCGACGGATGTAGTGGACAGCCTGGAGAACAGCGTAAAGCTCCGCAGTATAAACCTAACACTGGTCGAGAAGCCGAAATCGATGTGTGTCGCCAATAACACAGGGTGTTACAAAACGGTACGGCCAAACTTTCAGGAAACATTCCTCACACACAAACAGAGAAAAGATGTTATGTGGACGTGTGCCCGGAAACGCTTAATTTCTATGTTAGAGCTCCTTTTAGCTTCGTCAATATGTACTGTACTTCCTCGATTCACCGCCAGTTGACCCAATTGAAGGAAGGTAATGTTGACTTCGGTGCTTGTGTTGACATGCGACTCATTGCTCTACAGTACTAGCATCGAGCACATCAGTAAGTAGCATCAACCGGTTAGTGTTCATCACGAACGTGGTTTTGCAGTCAGTGCAATGTTAACAAATGCGGAGTTGGCAGATGCCCATTTGATGTATGGATTAGCACGGGGCAATAGCCGTGGCGCGGTACGTTTGTATCGAGACAAATTTCCGGAAGGAAGGTGTCCCGACAGGAAGACGTTCGAAGCAATTGATCGGCGTCTTACGGAGCACGGAACATTCCAGCCTATGACTCGCGACTGGGGAAGACCTAGAACGACGAGGACACCTGCAATGGACGAGGCAATTCTTCGTGCAGTTGACGCTAACCCTAATGTCAGCATCAGGGAGGAGAGGTTGCTGCTGTACAAGGTAACGTTGACCACGTCACTGTATGGAGAGTGCTACGGGAGAACCAGTTGTTTCTGTACCATGCACAGCGTGTGCAGGCACTATCAGCAGCTGATTGGCCACCACAGGTACACTTCTGCGAATGGTTCATCCAACAATTTGTCAATCCTCATTTCAGTACAAAGTGATCAAATTGTAAATGTTCACTATCAACATGTGTGGGCTGACAAGAATCCGCACGCAATTGTGCAATCACGTCATCAGCACAGATTTTCTGTGAACGTTTGGTTGGTCGGTTGTTTGAGGTTTAAGGGACCAAACAGCAAGGTCATCAGTCCCTTGTTTCAATTATGCGCCATTCCGCTAATGGGACAACTCAGGAAAGAACAATAAAACGGAAAAAGGGAGAAAACGTAAAAAGGCAGTCATGTCGTCATTGGTAAAAACAAAATGAGGGAAGTCGGCAAGAGAACGAACCCAACACTATGCTGAAGCAGCATAGGCAAGACCACCTGTGACTTAAAAGATACAACTGCTATAATGTAGAAAGTACGTATGGGAATAGAAAGACTAACCAAGCCTTAAAAAAAAGGGTAAAAACGGAGTAAAAGGGGAAGAAAAGAAGAATTCGGTCAGGGAGGTGAATGAGGAATCTCCGAACACTTTACAGTGGGAGACACCCAAACACTCACCGCCCTGCCCCAACACCAGAGAGAGATTAGAAACCTTAAAATTGAGAATAAAAACCTCTTTCCCGGAGAAACCGAGAACCAGTGAGACCATCCGGGAATCGTCAGCCAAAATCAAAGGTAAAGTGTGGGGGAGCCTGTACTTAGCACGCCGAGCCAAAAGAAGGGGGCATTCAACCAAAATGTGGGCTACCGACTGTAAGGCTCCACAACCACATAGTGGGGGTGGCTCATCACGCAAAAGAAAACCATGGGTCAACCGAGTGTGGCCAATGCGGAGACGACAGTGTAGTCGAGTCCTTTCGGGAGATGCAAAAGGAAGAACACCACGGGCCTGGTGTCACCTTAATTGCACGAAGTTTATTAGACAGGGGAGTAGCCTCCCAAGAATTGGCCCATGACTGTGCGAAGTGTGATTTGATGTGAAGCCGTAAATGCGCTGCAGGAGGGGCTACAGAAAACGAGGGTAAGAAACTGCCCCCCAGCCAAACGATCAGCGAGCTCATTACCCAGGATACCCACATGGCCATGGATCCAAAGGAAGTCAATGGAACAAGCAGCACAGTGAATATCAGCGAGATGGTCATGGATGGCAGAGACCAAGGGATGGCGCGAAAAACACCAGTCAATAGCCAGAAGGCCACTCATCGAGTCCGTGCGTAACAAAACGCGGTTGTGTTGGGACTGTTTAATAAAGGTAAGGGCCTGGGAAATTCCCATCAATTCCGCAGTAAACACCCCACATGTAGGTGGCAGCAGATGACTTTCCGTTCCAACAGAGGACGTGAAGGCATACCCCACATGATCAGCAGATTTAGAGCCATCAGTGTAAGAAACAACAGCATCCTGAAACTCCCACAAAATTTGGCGGAAAAGGGAACAGGACACCACCAGGGGGATGGAATCTTTCGGACCTCGGCAGAGATCCATCCGAATTCGAGGCTGAGGAACTAACCAAGGAGGGCGGAGGGGAGGGAGCGAGGAAGACAGGACAAAGAAGGAAGCTGAAAATTACGGTAAAGAGACGCAAGGCGCAGCCCAACCGGTAAACCCACCCGAGGGCGAGTCAGGTGGGCGACGTCCATGGTCTGGGAACAGGATAGAATAGGAAGGATGAGTGGGAGAAGAACGGATAGTGACGGCATAAGACACCAGAAGCTGGGACCACCAAACAGAAAGGGGGGGATCCCAGCTTCAACCAGGAGACTATCAACAGGGCTAGTAGTGAAGGCACTGGTGGCCAAACGGATACCACGATGGTGGACTGGACCCAGCACATGCAGTGTGAAAGGAGCAGCTGAACCATAAACTTGACCACCATAGTCCAAGCGAGACCAAACTAGAGCACGATAAAGACTGACGAGGGAACGGTCCGCACCCAAAGAGGAGTATGCAAAGAAGTGAAGGACATTGAGTTTACGGAAACATCCTACCTACAGGTGTCTGATATGGGGCAGCCAAGTGAGCTTCTTGTCGAAAAGACCCAGGAAACGAAACTGTGGAACCACAGGCAATTGTTGTGCAGCGAGATAGAGCTCTGGATCAGGGTGGATCGTAGTACGGCGACAGAAGTGGACCACCCGCGATTTTAAAGGAGAGAATTGGAACCTGTGTGAGAGGGTTCATGCAGAGGCACGTTGTATAGCTCTCTGGAGCTGCCGCTCAGCAGATGCCATCGAGGAGGAACTAACCCAAATGCAGAAATCATCCACATACAGGGCAGGGGCGACTAAGGGACCGACAGGGGCCACAATTCCATCGATAGCAATGAGGAAAAAGACACTCAAGACTGAACCCTGTGGGATGCCCGTCTCCTGGGTCCGTGTAGAACTAAAAGCAGTACCAACTCGAACTCTGAATGACCGATGGATCAGGAACTGGCGGATAAAAATCCGGAGGGGGCCCCGAAGACCCCACTGATGAAGGGTAAGTAAGATGGGATGGCGCCAGGCCGTGTCATAGGCCTTGTGAAGGTCAAAAAACACTGCAACCAAATGACGGCGCTGGGAAAAAGCCTGCCGAACTGCGGATTCCAGGCGAATTAAATGATCGATTGAAGACCGTCCCTCTCGAAAGCCACACTGGTAAGGCGACAATAGATCCCGAGATTTGAGGACCCAATTGAGCCAATGGGCGACCATCCGTTCAAGTAACTTCCAAACAACATTGGTCAAACTAATTGGCCAATAGCTGTCAACAGATAGGGGATTCTTACCAGGCTTAAGGACAGGAACCACAATGCTATCCCTCCACTGAGAAGGGAAGTCACCCTGGAGCCAGATACGGTTAAACACCCGAAGATGTTGCCATTGTGGAGCACTGATGTTGAAGCAGTTGGTTATGAATGGAATCTGGGCCAGGGGCCGTATCATGAGAAGAAGATAGAGCAGAAAGAAATTCCCATTCAGTAAAAGGTTCGTTGTAAGATTGACTCACAAGGGGTGAAACAAAGTGGAAGCTTCAGCCAGCTGTTTTTGATGAAGGAAAGCAGCTGGATCGGAGGCTGACGCTGATGCCACTGCAAAATGGGTCGCAAGATGTTCTGCAAGAACTAATGGGTCTGTACAAATGCCATCTGGGAGGTTAAGGCCTGGGAGGGTGGACTGCCAATGGCAACCTTGAAGAGAACGAAGTGTAGCCCATACCCATGACAGAGGGACAGTAGAACCAAGAGAAGGAACGAATCGTTCCCAACATATCCGCTTACTCTGATTAAATAACGGGCTTTAGCACAGAGGCATGTAAAGGTAGTAAGGCTGGCTACAGATGGGTGCCTCAAAGTGTTGCAAAGCTCGACGGCGATCACGGATGGCAATGGCAATGGCCGTACTCCACCACGGGAATTGCCGGCGACGAAATGGTCCAGATGAGCGCGGGACAGCAAGGCTAGCAGCGCGAACAATCGCGTCAGACACGTCACGTAGGACGTCATCAATACAACCCGTCGAAGAGGGAGAAAACTCGACCTGCGCAGTGTATAGAGGCCAATCGGCGCGGTGGAAAGACCTACGAGGTAACCTGTCCATCGAGGAGCGGGAAGGGAGCGTGATAATCAACGGGAAATGGTCACTATCACAAAGGTCGTCGTGTGGCGACCAGTGTAATGAAGGGAAGAGGGAGGAAGAAGAAAGAAAGATCAATGGCAGAAAAGGTAACATGACCAGCACTGAAATGAGTAGGGGAGCCATCATTAAGAAGGCACAGGTCGTGGTCTGCAATAAATTGGTATATAAGAAGACCTCGTCTAGATGGAAAGGCACTGCCCCACAAAGGATGATGAGCATTAAAATCCCCAAGGAGGAGGAAGGGAGGAGGAAGATGCTGAAGAAGGGTGGTTAAGGCAGCAGGTGTAAGAGTCCTGTCAGGAGGGAGATAAAGATTGCATACTGTGACTGCAGAGTCTAGGTGGACCCTAACAGCAACCGCTTCCAATGTAGTTTGGAGAGGAATCCACACGCTAGCAATGTCTGTACGGACCAACGTACAAACGCCACCAGAAGCCCGCAAGGGTCCGACCCGATTTCGACAGAAAACACGGAACCCACGGAGGGTCGGTGAGTGACCATTAGTAAAATGAGATTCCTGGAGAACCACACAAGCTGCAGAGTAGGACGAAAGAAGGGATTTCAATTCCGGAAGGTGACGATAGTATCCATTACAATTCCATTGGAGAACCACAGAACGATGGTTTAAATGGGGGCTGAACACGCTAAATCCAGTCATACCGCCGGGTCCCCACCCGTCACCGACAAGGAGGGGGCGACATCCATGAACGACAGGTCAGAATCCGGTTGTGAAGTCGGGGAAGGAACCTCCGGTGACACCAGAGGCTCTTTGTCCCGGGACTTATGTTTCTTATTCTTTTCAGGCTGGGATCGAGGAGGGCTGTGTGGCATAAAGGAGCCAGCTGCAGCAAGATCAGGAACAGAAAGAGACCGGGCGACCTGGGGGCCGACAGACCGCGGCTCTCGCGGTCGTCGCGCGGCAGCAGACCTTTGGCCTGGAAGGTGCCGGGAAGGGGCATCCCGGGAGAGACGCCCTTGACCGGCAGACGCCGAAGGAGTGGGACACTTCTCCAGCTGGGGAGGGGGAGCAGCGCCCATAGGAGAAGGTGTGGGAGCCGCAGGGGAGAAGGGGAGGAGGGGAGGAGGGGAGGAGGGGAGGAGGGGAGGAGGGGGGTCCAGAATGGGGTAAGGAAGGGGGAGGAAGGGGTGAAGATGTAACCAAGGCATAACTAGATGTCATGGACACAGGGTGCAGTCGTGCATATTTTTTACAGGCCTGTGTAGGTTAAACAATCGAGGGACTTATACTGCTGTATCTTTTTTTCTTTCTTATATACTGGGCAATCTGGTGAATGTGGAGAATGACTACCATGACAATTTACACATACAGGAGGGGAAACACGGACTCCCCTCATGGAGTGGACGTCCAGTCACCACAGAGGGGCCTGCTAACAGCGGGAAGACATGTCTCCAAAGCCCAAGCACTTTAAACACCTCATGGGAGGTGGGATGTACGGCTTCACGTCACAGCGATAGACCATAATCTTAACTTTCTCAGGGAGGATATCCCCTTCAAAGGCCAGGATAAAGGCACCAGTATCAATACGATTGTCTTTAGGACCCTTCTGAACACGCTGAACAAAGTGAACACCCCGCCGTCCGAGATTGTCCCAAAGTTCATCAGTTTGAAGGATGAGGTCCCTGTGAAAAATCACACCTTAGAGACTGGTGAGGGATAATGGACACAGGAATTGTGCCAAGATGGGTACAGGCGCGAAGGGCCGCAGATTGGGCAGCTGAAGCAGTTTTTATCGGCAACAAACCCGACTGCATCTTGCTCAGGGAGTCCACTTCGCCCAACTTTTCTTCAATGTGTTCCACAAAGAATAAAGGTTTGACACTGGTGAGAGTATCTCCATCAGTCCTAGTGCAAACTAGATAACGGGGGAAAGGTTTTGCCCCTAGATGACGGGCCTGACCCTCTTCCCAGGGGGTAGCCATGGAAGAGAAGGCCGAAGGCGCAGGACAAGCAGCACTTTAATCAGTTCCACACAGAGAGACGGCCGCAGAAGAACGGCCAGAGTTTTGGACCCGTATGCGTTTCATCTGCATAGCGTCCGCCCTGATACCACCCACTCCGATCAGGGGCTCTCCTCACGGGTGCCACTCAGCCACAACAAGGACCGTCTGGCATGGCGGCCATTGCCGGGAGTTCCGATGCTCCAGGATGACGAGCAACCACTTTAAGGCATGCATGAGGAGGTCACAGCTCAGGTATCAGAAGTGTGATCCCTTTGTGTTCAGGGGGCTCAATCAAAAGGGTACATAGTGACCCCACCATACTGGCTGGCTACTATGCTGGCTATGCACCCTAGTATCAGACAATGACGTGAAAGAAAAAGTGGAATGTACTAGGAGGGCGCACGTCAGAGACACTAGGTAAGGTGCTCTTCCCCAAATGGCTCACACTACGGAGGAGAAATTTTGTAATGGAGGTCAAACGCCAGAGGGGGACCAAGGATTGCCAAAAGGAGGAGATGATTATGCAACAAAGCCGAATTGGAAAAGCAACAGAATCAGGACGATAGAGGGGCCAACATAAGCAAGGACACTAAGAGGGAGAGGAGAGGGCGAGGGGAGAGGAGCAAGGAGGGGAAATGAGTGGAAGGGAAAGGAAATGCAGCCCCGGAGAGAAAGAAGGCTGCAATGGCTCGGGGCCCCGTGCTCGCCACGCACGTATCCACAAAGGAGTTGTGGACCCCCTGGGGGGGGGGGGGGGGGAGAACGTTTTGGCAGGCTTTGTTGGTGATGTCTTGATTGGGCTCCATGTTCTTCCACCCACGCTCAATGGAGCACGTTATCGTGATTTCATATGGGATACTCTACCTGTGCTGCTAGAATATGTTCCTTTACAAGTACGACAACATGTGGTTCATGCACGATGGAGCTCCTGCCCATTTCAGTCTATGTGTTCGTACGCTTCTCAACAACAGGTTCGGTGACCGATGGATTGGTAGAGGTGGACCAATTCCATGGCCTCCACGCTCTCCTGACCTCAACCCTCTTGACTCATTTATGGGGGCATTTGAAAGCTCTTGTCTAGGCAACCCCAGTACCAAATGTAGAAACTTTTCGTGCTCGTATTGTGGATGGCTGTGATACGATACGCGATTCTCCAGGGCTGCATCAGCATATCAGGGATTCCATTCGATGGAGGGTGGATGCATGTATCCTCGCTAACGGAAGACATTTTGAACATTTCCTGTAACAAAGTGTTTGAAGTCACGCTGGTACGTTCTGCTGCTGTGTTTCCTTTCCATGATTAATGTGATTTGAAGAGAAGTAATAAAATTATCTCTAACATGGAAAGTAAGCGTTTCCGGACACATGTCCGCAACATTTTCTTTGTGTGTGGGGAGTGTTTCCTGAAAGTTTGGCCGTACCTTTGTGTAACACCCTGTATAGGCACTCCCTACACCAAACGATGTTTTTGAGCCGTCAGTTTACATGTGGCATCCTGCATTTGTGCGCAGAAAGCAGGAAATGCCCGACGATATACAAGAGAAGGGGGGTACTATCCTTGGGAAACTGACATAGGTCACGGAGCAGGCAGGTCCGGGGCCAGAACCAAAGCGTTGCTGTACTACAAGTTGTCAATGTTTTTTAAGTACTGACTGGTTTTCAAGTACACAAGCACAGTTATATTTTTCATTATTTTCGTCTGTGTGTACTACAAATCTTGTGTTCTTGCTTAGTCTCCCAGAGATCGGTGTAGAAACGGAAAATGGTAAGGAATGAAACTGAGTACGTACAACCGATGGCTGTAACTATACCTTCCATCAGGTATTTGACAGCGATTGCGCCGCTGTCTCCCCCTCCCCGTCCCGTGATCGCTGTCAGACCGTGTCGCCCCTGGACCCACCTGGCTGACCAGATCTCGTCACTGGTGCCGGGGGAGAACATCTCGCGCATCGCGTCGCTGACTGTTGGCGACGGCGGCGACGTCGGCTGCGCGGGCGACGTCGGCTGCTGCGGCTGTGCGGGCGACGTCGGTGGTGACGGCGGCGCCGACGTCAGAGGCTGCGGCTGTGCGGGCGATGTCTGCGGGGACGGTGGCGCCGACGTCTGCGGCGGCCCTTGCGACGTCTGCGGCTTGGGCGCAGCGATCTTGAGCTGCTTTAAGCGCCCCCTGACGTCGCGCGTGTCTCCCGAGGACTCCTCGTGCAGCGACAGGTCTCGCGAGCTGCCGTCGTCCGAGCCCTCCTGGCCCTCGCTGGCCGGGCTGGAGGAGCTCTCCGGGGTGGACAGCTGCCGCCGCAGCAGACGCTTCTTCACTGCACCCTGTAGGCGGCTCTCCAGGGTAAACGCCCTGTGAACAAGATCAGGCTCCTCACTGATGAACTGTAATTGTATCTATGACCAGGAAACACACAATGGTCAGAAACTGTCGGAGAAGGAACTAACAGTGTTGCAAGGTAGGTCGTGCTGAGAGCTGAAGGAAAGTATTTCCGTACGTTGCGCCATTTTGAAGTTAACTAGCATCGAAGTTACCCAGGGAGGCAACTGCGTGCACTAATTCAAGTGCCCTGCCTATGGAATTAGTGTCAGCTCTCATAGCACCGATTATGTCTTAATACACTGTTCAGCCTTTGGCTTGGCTTTTGTTGTTACTGTCCCATATCCAGTTCCTCCATCACTTTTTCCGTTTCAGGGAACGGAATTACGAATGCGTTTGAGTACAACTGTGACGCGCCCCTGTAATTTGCGTGCACATTGGCCTCAGCGCCAAATTTCACTGCTAATTAACTAGAATGTTAGAACATTTTTCTGTATGTCTGAGCACCGCAAATGATCTTACAAACGTTTCATACTGTTTCTGACCATCCTGCACATAACGTCTATAACGTTTGGCAAGGTGTTTAATGCTTCTCTGGGAAACTATAAAAATCAAAAAACTAATTTCTAGTTTTAATGGAATTTGTCACAGTTGTGTGTCTGGAAACTGGTTAATCTTAAATGTCTTAGTTCAACAGTTCTAACAATGTACCATGTAATAACTGAAAAGTTCAGCGTTTACTACAAATGCTTGCTAGAAGCTAACTATCTAAACGTTAATTTTCGTATAATTGAAAGCTGTACGTATTTTACGCTTTATTCATTGCAGCAATCGTTACCGAAATTGCTATCTTGAATTGCTAACAACTTTTCGTTTTTAAGTACAAACACGTGAAACATCTCATGTTCCACTTTATACAAATCTTTTTCCAGTCGTCGTGGACGGCTGAATTTCAACTGACAAATATACTTTGTCCATCTGAACATCTTCACACTTTACACCGTATAGCTTAAAGTGTTCACTGTCAATATGCTGCGTTGATTATAGCTGATGGACACAGAACTTGACAAAACCGAACTCCACTGAAATTTTCGAACAGTTATGTCTGGGGTCTTTTAAATGTCAAATTATCTTTCTTTCAAACTCTGCCTTAAATATAAGCAGGGTCCTATTAAATGTCTAGCCCGACTCTTCAGTGATATGAATTTCATACCCTGCCTGATTTTTTGCATTCGATACATTTTTTACACTTCCCGCGAAATGTCCGTTTTCAGTTTCTCGGTAACAGAGTGGAACACAAAATGATTAAAGAAAAATATTTTGTGCGTAACACATCACTTATAAAAATTGTCCTCAATGTTTGTTATGTCAAATCTCGATGTCACTTACATGAAGTCTAAAAATTTGAATGGAATTTCTGGGCGTCTGAGAACCTCACCTACCTCAGTCATTGTGGCACACTAACTACAGAAGCAGCATGCACGTTCAGTTTGCACACTGAATAACTTTTGAAGTTAATGCTGCCTTTTTAATGGGAAACTGCGGACTTTACGGAAAGTGCTGAATATGTTCCCTCCCGGTACACTGCCTGACAAAGTGAACGACCCATAAAACATGATTTGACGTCGGTGGAAATCCTTGCACACACCTGCAGGTGTTGTGTACGTGCGTTATGACAGCTGCAATTCTATGACAGGCAGGGCTCAAACCACAGAGCACTGTTTACTCGTGTTTACCAGCTGAGGTATGGTGTACATAAATAACAGCTGCAGATGCTGACTGATCACTGGAAGAGAGCTGCTCCTTTTTCATGGAGGAAGGGGGGAGGCGAATACCTCATTGGGGATACCCATTTGGCCAGTAGCTCGAACCTTGCAATACCCAGATCTGTGGAGCATGCAGATGACACTGGTCCAGTGTTTTACTGCATGTGAATGTGACGGCAGGCGCACTCTTATTCAAGGTTCCAGTCCACCCCGTCCGACTAATAAGATAGTATCACCCTGTTGTGCAGCACAGATAAACCCTTCACATTACCACCTGCCATGGACTACTGAGTAATACAGCACTGTGTTCAGCGATGAATTGCTGTTCTGCACTATCCTATATGTCCACTGGCGATCAAGACACTGACTTGGGGACAGTCCCCCACAGTGATATTACTCTTAGTGTCATGATGTGGGAAGCCATCATATACAACTTCAGGTGCTGGCTGGTAGTGACTGAATTAACTGATGGCAAAATGCATGTGAGGAATACACTGCTTCATGTGTTGCCCCCTTATGCCACAGTATCGTGGTAAAATTTTCCAACAGGACAATGATTGTCCATACATGGCAGTTGTGTATGAGCAATCTGCATTGTGAGGTACTGGCCCCCAGATCTGCCTCCAGCAAGACCAGTGTGGGACCAGTTCTGATGTTTGTTTCGTCCTAGTAGCAGTATCGTGGCAGTGTAGGACCAGTTACAGCAGTTTTGTACTAGCTTGCCTCAGGAGAGATGTTGGCATTAACACCCCAACCTCATCTACATGAATCCAGTCCAGAGACGACAACGTTATTCCGCTAAGAGGGTACTTTATAGCAAGTTATTTGTAAATCTATTTTGTTATGACTAATACCAACACACACCCTGCCAACCTCTGGAATCCCCTTTCGCTTCCCACACCCCTCCTGGCTGCTGCTAGGTCAGGCAGTGGGTGTATGTAGTAAGCGGCACCAGGGCACTGCCTGTCAGTTGGCGCTGCTCCTGCAGTGCTAGTGCTCACGCACTCAGACCACCTCAAATTTTTTGCCTTGTGTGAAAAATGCTGCATTCCACCGTCGTACAGAGGCCATGTTAAACTTTGAAAGTTAGAGCTGAGATTGCAAGAAGGCAACATACTGTAATAGCTCGTTTAAATATTCATGAATTCTGGAGGTAAGCGAAATGTATTCTAGCCCCAACAAACCTATTATGTCACTGGTAACAGGGGTTGGTTCTGACGTACAAACACGTTGCTAAACCAAAATGGAAGTCCTATCAAATGAAGAAATTTGATGAGAAGAATTATCGATACAGAGTGAAAGATGGTTTTCAAATCGTTTTAAGTAGTGGCCAAAAGTGACGTCAAATCAAACTTATGTACAAATTGGGTTACGAAGAACAAAATTTTCAAGCCAAACAACCTGTCGAATACATTGATTCCTTGCCAATTCATGAGGATCGCGGCCACACGAATAGAATGCCACAACCTTCATAAATCCTGTGTAAAGGTCGTCACGACTGTTCAGCTTTGTCCTGTAAGCTGCTTTGTTGAGACAGCTGCCATCTCCGCTTACAGTTTGTAGTTCACGTGACACGAAACTACTGTTTCGTCGTTCCTAACATATGACTGACAACGTCTTACTGGCGCAGGGAATGAGCAGAACGAAATCTGTGCTGACCCCAGTTGCCAGACATCGATGTGCTGCCTTACGCTGCGGCGACGTTGAGACATGTCGTGCAGCTGGAATCCCCGATCTCACTGGGACATCACTGGTGGATGTGTGGTTGGCGTACAGCGTAGGACCGCAGTCCCTGGGTGGAAGGAGAAAGAGGGAACTGGCCACTTATCTCCCCTCACGCATGAGGTCAAAGCGAGCAACAGCATGCAACGTCTGGATGCGTTTGGTTTTGCTTTAGGGCACGAAAAACAGCCGGGCTCATACGCACCCAATTCGTTACTATAGTACACGAAGACCGAGGAGTTAATAACTACACGTCAGCCCGAAGGGACAGAAGAAAGCTAAAAGCAGGGACGTGGAGAATGGGCTGAAAAGGACACCATACAGAAATTTGTCCAAAACTAAAAATGGCGTTCGCCATATTGTTTTGACGATAAAAAACACGGTCGACAGCCCGCGCATCATTTGCTGAAACAGCCGATGAAAGATGGAAAACCTAAGCAGGAACGTAATTGGTTAAAAAATGGGCATTCCATAAGGAAGTGGCGGACAGTTCAACTGGTGCACTATCTGTACGAAATGGTGGGGTAGCGCCGCTTAGCAAATGATGGCTAGAAAGGAAGTGCCCAATACTCAGCCTGGTTAAAATGACCTCCGAATGGGAGGGCCGAGAGGTGGTCGTCCGTGATGCTGGGAGATGCTTAATAAGCTTGATCTTACGCCCATGAAGGGGCACCACCACTTGACAGACGGCAATACAGATCAGAGCAAATATAGTAACTAGTGGGCTGACGTACAAGGACTGCAGCCTTAACAGTAGCGTCAGAACCTAGTTTCCTGGCAGACCAATATGACCAGGAACCCACATGACCACCACAGTGGCTCCACCAAGAATGAGCAAGTGACAGTTTTACCGGACCCTCTGCACTAGGGGATGGGCGATGTACAGCGCACGTCGTCTTTGATGGGCGCTGAGTGAGCAGAGGACAATTTAAATGTGTCGCCAGATTTACTCTGTGGCGTAATAAAGGGCGAAGTACTCGGCTGAAAATACTGAGTCGTTTGGCGGAAACCGATATCTAAAGACAGGGGAGCCCATGACGAAGGCACACCTGACACCAGTCAGTCCGAGAGCCATCAGTGTACACGAGGATACTATCGCCAAGTTCCATGTGAAGGTCGTAAAACTGAAGGTGAGACCGAGGCTGGAGTAGTGTCCCTAGGAAGCGAATGATGGCGAAGGTTAATATGGGCCACTTCACGAAGCCAAAGGGTTCTCGCCCCCACTGGGGTAGCTGCAAGTGGTGTGAAGTTACCGCACCAGATCAAGTGACGAAAGCTGACTCTAGGTGGTAACAAGACGGACGTGGCCGATACTGGCGATCAAGGTCATCATCGAAGGAGGCATAGAATGGGTTGACATGCATGGTAGAACTGGCGTGCATACCTGCTAAAGAGAAAGTCACGGCGGTAGGGCTGGTAGTTCAGCAGCTTCAGCTTACGGGCACTTAACTGGGCTAGTGTAAAAGGGACCACTAGCCAAACATATGCCACGAAGGTGAAGAGAGTTTTGACTGCGTGAAAGGGATGGACGTGTAGACACAAAGCACCCACAGTCGAGTTTCGAATGGACAGGGGAGGGGTATGAATGGAGAAGGGTGGTTCGATCGGCACTCTAGGAAGTACCATTGAGGACACTTACATTGAGGAACCGCGTACAGCGAGCTGCCAGGTAGGACATGGGAGGACCAAGATCTTCCTATCGAGCATGGGAACAAGGAATTTCCTAGGTTTACCGAACGGAACGGCAATAGGCCCAAGTTGTGAAGATGGTGAGAGAAACTACTTGCATCGCCAGAAACTCAGACGGTTTTGGCAATGGAAAAAACGAAAGCCATTGTCGTTACTCCAGGAGTAAAGACGATCAAGACGGCGTTCAGTAAGACAGCTACGTAAGGAACTTTTTTTTTTTTTTTTGTGGTTTTCGGGCGCACAACTTCAGTGGTCATTAGCGCCCTGACTACTCTAAGAATGCACCGCGAGGCACAAGTTGACAACAACAACTAAAAGGGAAAACACAATAAAAGACAGACTGACAGGCATAGGACTAAAAAACATCATCAAATGTCCTTAGCGAGGTTTGTCAAATTGATAAAACAAAGAACACGAGCAGCTGCTCGTGAGTCATCCGCTAAAATGGCATCTAAAGTATTAGGCAGGTTAAGATCGAGGCGCAGTGTGTTATGATCTGGACAGGACATTAAAATGTGTCTAACCGTCAGCAAGTGCCCACATGGGCAGAACGGCGCCGGCGCAGCCGTCAGCAGATGGCGATGGCTGAACCGGCAGTGTCCAATTCGTAACCTTGCTAAAACGACCTCCTCCCGCCGAGAAGGGCGTGAGGAGGACGTCCAAGCCACGGGAAGAGGTTTTAAGGCCCGAAGCTTGTTGTCGGTAAGTGCAGCCCAATCGGCATGCCACAGCGACAACGCGCCGACTAATGACCCTGCTAAAATCGGACGAACGGACACAACAAGAAGCTGTCCGAGGCTGGAGGACCGCAGCCTTGGCCGCGGCATCTGCAGCTTCGTTCCCAGGGATACAGACATGGCCAGGAACCCACATAAAGCTAACCGGCGTACCGACGTCCACCAGCTGCTGAAGAGAGCGTTGGATCCGGTGTACGAAAGGGTGAACCGGGTACGGATCACTGAGGCTCTGGATGGCGCTCAGGGAATCTGAGCAGATGACATAAGCAGAATGTCGGTGGCGGCAGATGTAAAGAACAGCCTGGTAGAGGGCAAAGAGCTCAGCTGTGAAGACCGAACAATGGCCATGGAGCCGGTATTGGAAACTTTGTGCCCCAACAATAAAGGAACACCCGACCCCGTCATTGGTCTTAGAGCCATCTGTATAAATTAAAGTCATGTCGATGAACTTCGAACGAAGTTCCAAAAAACGGGAGTGGTAGACCGAACCGGGGGTGACCTCTTTTGGGAGCGAGCTGAGGTCGAGGTGAACGCGGACCTGAGCCTGGAGCCAAGGTGGCGTGCGGCTCTCGCCCACTCGAAAGGTTGCAGGGAGTGAAAAATGAAGGTGTTGAAGGAGGCGACGAAAGCGAACTCCAGGGGGTAGCAAGGCAGAGACATACAACCCGTATTGAAGGTCAAGAGAGTCGTCAAAAAAGGAACGATAAGACGGATGGTCGGGCATTGACAGTAGCCGACAGGCATACCGACAAAGCAGTATATCGCGCCGGTAGGTGAGTGGCAATTCGCCAGCGTCAGCATGAAGACTCTCTACGGGACTGGTATAAAATGCTCCGATCGCAAGTCGTAAACCCCGATGTTGTATGGAGTTGAGGCGGCGTAAGATGGATGGCCGTGCAGAGGAGTATACGAAGCTCCCATAATCCAGCTTGGAGCGGACGATCGACCGATATAGACGAAGTAGGACGGTTCGATCCGCTCCCCATGACATACCACTGAGAACACGGAGGACATTTAAAGAACGGGTACAACGGGCGGCCAAATATGACATGTGGAGACCAGCTAAGTTTCCTGTCAAAGGTAAGGCCTAAAAATTTGATTGTCTCCACGATTGGGAGAGCAACGGGACCGAGTCGTAAGGACGGTGGGAGAAACTCTTTGTAGCGCCAGAAGTTAATACAGACCGTCTTCTCGGCAGAAAAACGGAAGCCATTGGCGACACTCCAGGAGTAAAGACGGTCAAGAGAACGCTGAAGACAGCGCTCCAGGACACGTGTACACTGCGCGCTGCAGTAGATGGTAAAATCGTCCACGAAAAGGGAGCCTGATATATCAGCTGGGAGGCAATCCATTATTGGATTGATCGCGATGGCGAAGAGAGCGACGCTCAAAACTGAGCCCTGTGGCACCCCATTCTCCTGGCGAAAGGTGTCTGACAGGACAGATCCCACACGTACCCGAAACTGTCGATCCAGTAAAAAGGAACGAATAAAAAGAGGGAGGCGACCGCGAAGGCCCCATGTATGCATGGTGCGGAGAATGCCCGCCCTCCAACAGGTGTCATAAGCCTTCTCCAAATCAAAGAAGACAGCCGCGGTCGGGCGCTTCCACAAGAAGTTATTCATAATGAAGGTCGACAAGGTAACCAGATGGTCAACAGCAGAGCGGCGCCTACGAAATCCACATTGTACATTGGTAAGTAGGCGTCGGGACTCGAGCAGCCAAACCAATCGAGAGTTAACCATTCGCTCCATCACTTTACAGACAGCTGGTAAGCGAGATAGGTCGATAACTGGAAGGCAAGTGCTTGTCCTTCCCCGGCTTAGGAATCGGGACAACGATAGACTCGCGCCAGCATGCGGGAACATGTCCCTCAATCCAGATGCGATTGTATGTTCGAAGAAGAAAACCTTTACCCGCAGGAGAAAGGTTCTTCAGCATCTGAATATGAATAGAATCAGGCCCTGGAGCGGAGGACCGTGATTGGCCAAGTGCGGTTTCGAGTTCCCGCATGGTGAATGGGGCATTATAACTTTCACAATTCGAGGAGCGGAAGTCAGGTGGCCTAGCCTCCTCTGCCTGTTTGCGGGGGAGGAAGGCAGGGTGGTAATGAGCGGAGCTCGAAACCTCGGCGAAAAAGCGGCTGAAGGCATTGGAGACAGCCTCAGGGGCCACAAGGACTTCATTCGCGACATTCAAGCCAGAAACTGGGGAGTGGACCTTAGTGCCAGATAGCCGGCGCAGGCTACCCCAGACAACAGAAGGAGTAAAACTGTTGAAGGTGCTTGTGAAAGCAGCCCAGCTGGCTTTCTTGCTTTCTTTAATAATACGACGACACTGAGCACGTAATCGTTTATAATTAATACAATTCGCCACTGTAGGGTGGCGTTTAAAGGTGCGTAAAGCACGTCGACGAGCACGTAAAGCGTCTCTACATGCTGCGGTCCACCAGGGGACCGGTACGCGACGTGGAGAAGAAGTAGAGTGAGGGATGTAATATTCAGCAGCAGCGAGAATGACTTCCGTGAGGTGTGCGACCTGACGATCGCAGCTTGTGAAGGTTTGATCCTGAAAGGTCGCCCTGGAAGAGAAGAGCCCCCAGTCTGCCTTGGAGATGGCCCAACTAGAGGAGCACGGAGAGGGAGTACGTTGCAGGAGATGGATAACACACGGGAAGTGGTCGCTCGAATATGTATCAGCAAGAGCATACCACTCAAACCGGCGTGCAAGTTGGGGAGTACATATAGAGAGGTCTAAATGGGAATAGGTGTGAGATGTGTCCGAAAGAAAAGTAGGGGCGCCAGTATTGAGGCAGGCAAGATTGAGCTGGGTGAAAAGGTCTGCTAACAAGGAGCCCCTCGGGCAGGATGCTGGAGAGCCCCAAAGGGGATGGTGGGCATTGAAGTCTCCAGTTAACAAAAATGGTGCAGGTAGCTGAGCAATAAGTTGCGTCATGTCTGCCCTGGTAACGGCAGATGACGATGGAGCGTAAACGGTACAAAAGGAAAACGTAAAAGTGGGGAGAGTAATGCGGATGGCAACTGCCTGCAGGCCGGTGTGCAACGTGATGGGATCGTAGTAAATATCATCCCGGACCAGCAACATAACCCCTCCATGAGCTGGGATACCTACCACAGGGGGTAGGTCAAAACGCACAGAGGTGTAGTGTGCCAAGGCAATTTGATCGCATGGGCGTAGCTTCGTTTCCTGGAGGGCTACGACGAGCGGACGATGCAAGCGGAGCAGCAACTTCAAGTCCTCTCGGTTGGAGCGAATGCTGCGAATATTCCAGTTAATAAGTGCCATCGTAAGAAAAGGAAGATGATAGAAGTGGTCACCTCGAAGGCCGCTTAGGGCCTGGCTTCAAGCGAGCACTGCCGCCGCTATCAGGAGGCGGACAGTCATCGTCCATGGGGTCTATAGGGTCATCGGCCATCTCGGGAGGATGGCCGGGAGGGGGAGCTTCCTCCGCCGGTGAACGGCCAGATGTTCGGCTACCAGCGGTGCGGCCAGGCGAAACGGATGACGGCCTGGGGCGGCAACCGCTGGGTGGCGCAGGAGAAGAAAGGCGCCGCGGCGGAGAAGGAGAACTGTGCTTCCTATGCGCCTTTTTAGAAGGACGTTTGGTGGAAGTACCGGTCGAAGGCTGGGAGGTCGAGGGACGGAGGAAGTCTGCACGGGATGGTTCCTTCTTGAAGGCCCGTGCATCTGACTTCGGGGTCTTCGACTTAGCAGAAACTGAGGAAGTGGCTGGTGTCTGTGGGGTGACGGGAGGAAGAGGAGACGTCGACCGCGCGATCTTAGCACTGGCCGAACGGACGACCGTGGTGCTGAAGGTCAGATCGCATGTCTGGGTTGCTACCTCCCGGGTAGTCCGAGGAGAGGCGAGGACAGTGCTGTATTTCCCCGCTGGGAGCAGCGTGGGCTTCCTACTAGCCAATAGCTTGCGAGCAGCCGAGGTGGACACTTTCTCTTTGACTCGAATTTCCTGGATACAGCGTTCTTCCTTATAGACAGGACAGTCGCGGGAGGATGCGGCATGGTCACCCTGACAGTTCACACAACGAGGAGACGGAGGTGGACAGTCACCCTCATGGGCATCCCTGCCACAAGTGACACATTTAGCCGCATTGGAGCAAGACTGTCGAGTGTGATTGAAACGCTGACACTGATAGCAGCGCGTAGGTGTCGGGACATAGGGGCGAACAGAAATAACCTCGTAGCCTGCCTTGATGCGCGATGGCAGCTTAACACTATCGAAGGTCAAGAAAAGTGTCCGGGTCGGTACAAGGTCATTGTTGACCTTTTTCATGACCCGATGGACAGCCGTCACACCCTGCTCAGCGAGGAAAGATTGAAGCTCCTCGTCAGTCAATCCGTCGAGGGAGCTACTCTAGACTACACCACGAGACGAATTCAAAGTGCGGTGGGCCTCCACCCGGACAGTGAACGTGTACAAGAGTGTGGCCCGAAGCAGTTTTTGCGCCTGAAAGGCACTCTCAGTTTCTAGTAATAAGGTACCGTTACGCAACCTGGTACAAGATTTGACAGATCCGGCTATGGCATCTACGCCCTTCTGAATGACGAAAGGGTTGACAGAGGAAAAATCCTTTCCGTCCTCAGATCGAGAAACTACGAGGAACTGTGGGGCAGGCGGTAGTACTTTTGTCACTGTTGGCTGGTCACGTTTCCGTTTTTGGGTCGAAGTCGAAAGCGATGGAGTAGAATCCATTGCGGAGGAATCCCCCATGATTGCCAGCGTCTCCGATGGCGCGCTCCTTCCTTGTGGGGACCCTCTCAGAGGGCACTCCCGCCTTAGGTGAATGTTTACACCTCAGGTCACACCTCCGGAGAAACAGACGGAGGGACCAATCGGCATGGTCAGAAGGTATCAGCTCAGGCAATCACCCCTCCCCGGGCCTGGCCTTTACCAGGGGGTACGCGCGTGCCTTACATGTCTACCCAGGGCGGGGACTTACGCGTTACCCCGTCACCGGCTACGCGTGCGAACGCGTGGGTCGGCCTTCAGACACGCACAGGGAGGAAGGAAGAAGAGGAAAAAGAAGAGAGAGAGGGAGAAAGGACAGATTGTCTCAAACGCCGAGGCGGAGACCAGAGAAGGCAAGGGGAAGAAGGCAATGAGAAGGCAAGGAGAAGAAGGCAATGAGAAGGCAAGGAGAAGAAGGCAATGAGAAGGCAAGGAGAAGAAGGCAATGAGAAGGCAAGGAGAAGAAGGCAATGAGAAGGCAAGGAGAAGAAGGCAATGAGAAGGCAAGGAGAAGAAGGCAATGAGAAGGCAAGGAGAAGAAGGCAATGAGAAGGCAAGGAGAAGAAGGCAATGAGAAGGCAAGGAGAAGAAGGCAATGAGAAGGCAAGGAGAAGAAGGTAATGAGAAGGCAAGGAGAAGAAGGCAATGAGAAGGCAAGGAGAAGAAGGCAATGAGAAGGCAAGGAGAAGAAGGCAATGAGAAGGCAAGGAGAAGAAGGCAATGAGAAGGCAAGGAGAAGAAGGCAATGAGAAGGCAAGGAGAAGAAGGCAATGAGAAGGCAAGGAGAAGAAGGCAATGAGAAGGCAAGGAGAAGAAGGCAATGAGAAGGCAAGGAGAAAAAGGCAATGAGAAGGCAAGGAGAAAAAGGCAATGAGAAGGCAAGGAGAAAAAGGCAATGAGAAGGCAAGGAGAAAAAGGCAATGAGAAGGCAAGGAGAAAAAGGCAATGAGAAGGCAAGGAGAAAAAGGCAATGAGAAGGCAAGGAGAAAAAGGCAATGAGAAGGCAAGGAGAAAAAGGCAATGAGAAGGCAAGGAGAAAAAGGCAATGAGAAGGCAAGGAGAAAAAGGCAATGAGAAGGCAAGGAGAAAAAGGCAATGAGAAGGCAAGGAGAAAAAGGCAATGAGAAGGCAAGGAGAAAAAGGCAATGAGAAGGCAAGGAGAAAAAGGCAGTGAGAAGGCAAGGAGAAAAAGGCAGTGAGAAGGCAAGGAGAAAAAGGCAGTGAGAAGGCAAGGAGAAAAAGGCAGTGAGAAGGCAAGGAGAAAAAGGCAGTGAGAAGGCAAGGAGAAAAAGGCAATGAGAAGGCAAGGAGAAAAAGGCAATGAGAAGGCAAGGAGAAGGCAAGGGAAAGAGTAAGGAAGACAGTGAGGTGGAGAAGAGCAAAGAAAGGAACCAACAAAAGGAAGGAAGAAACGAGAAGTGAAAAAACCAAAAGGACCACGATGATAGGTCGTGGAACCGTCCGTCTCCGGACGCAGGCGCGAACTACCCCCGTGAGGGGGATGGACTCCTTTTAGTCGCCTCTTACGACAGGCAGGAATACCGCGGGCCTATTCTAATCCCCGGACCCGCAGGGGGCACGTAAGGAACTGTAATAGACTGCAAAATCGTTAGCAAAAAAGGGAGCTGGAGATGCCTGGCGGGAGACAGGTCATTATAGGGTTAATGGCGATAGCAATGACGGCGACGCTCAGGACTGAACGTTGAGGCACACCGTTTTAATGGGTAAAGATGTCCAACAAGACAGAACCCACACGCATCTTGACAACTGTCTTAAAACTTCCTTAAGTTAATAGGGCAGGCAGCCAAGGAAGCCGCACATGTATAGAGTACATAGGATACTAGTTCTCCTTAAGATGTCTTAGACCTTCTCCGGATTGAAAAACACTGTAACAATGATCTGCAGAAAACCGTTCATGACAAAGTAACGAACTAGTCAAGTGTAAAATGTCGCGCTCTAAACCCAGACTGAGCTCCCGAAGGCGGGCGGCCGATTCCGACGCCCACGTCTTCGCGCCCGCCGGCGCGCGGGCGCGGACGGCGAAGAGAGCGGCCCGTGGGGGTGGGAGGAGCGAGGGGATTTACAACGGCCGCCCGCCCTCGGGAGTTCAGTTCGTCAGCGCACCTGACGATGGCGACATGTCCGACCGCTGAAATATTGTGCCCGTTGGACGCAATGAACCGGCAGTATACCCGTGGACTGTTCGAAAAAGGAATGGATTGAGAAGATTGGTAAGTCACCCACGTACACACATTCCTAACACTGTATCGGGGGAGTGCCTTTTCCATTGCGTGAGGAATTGGCCGTTTAAATGCCAACGTTGCAAAGCTCTCCAAAAACCTCAAGGTTGATGCTAATGCTGATCAAATGACCGTTATTTTTACAAGCAATTTTTCCATCGTCGTTCGTTTCTTATGTGGAAGTAACGTTCCCAGTGAGATCTATTCCACGACACCATATTCTGAAGGAACGTTTACTAATTAATAATAGTGAAGTACAGCCTGTGTGTGGCATGGCTGATTAGACATGCGTCCTGATCTTACTATCTACGGCTACAACGTACATACAGTGAGTACAGAACGCAGACCCAGACGCTGCCTTTGCTTTTACCTCTTCTTGGAGCCATCCGGCAGGGTTTGTTGGCCCTCCCCCTCCTGCTGCTGGCTGGAGGTGCTCGTGCCCTCTGCTTGCTCCAGGGAGCACTCTGGCGATGCAGACTTCTTTCGTGGGGGCTGCTCCTGCCCTTCCAGAGAAGGTTCATCCGGCAGCGGTTGTTGGCCCCCCTCCTGCTGGCAGGAGGAGCTCGCGCCCTCTGCCCGCTCCAGGGAGCGCTCCGGTGACGCAGACTTCTTTCGTGGGGGCTCCTCCTGCTCTTCTGGAGAAGAATCCGGCGAGATCCCTCGCTCCAGCCCACTGGTGCCTGGAACAATGTTCCCAGGTGAGTAATTTTGGTTGCCTGGTATGGAGTGGAAGGGACTAAATATCAATGTCGCCAGTCCCTTCATCCGTCAAGTCGCAAATGCGGAAGTCGTCAAACGAAGGAGGCGAAAAAGCAGACCCTGGAAATCCTAAGAATAAGTGTCCCAATGAAGGCCGAGAATGGAAGTGGCTCTCCCATAAGGAGAGAACTGGGTAAGGCTGGTTTAACGAAGGTGTGTGCTGAAAGGTGTGAATGCTACCCGGTCATCGGTTGTGGTAACACTCAAACTTGCAAAATAAATACTGACGAATTTACAAAATGAGAAAAATCTACCTCAGATAATATCGGTTTGGGCTCTTGAGAAAAGTGGGGCACATGAGGCAGTATAGGGGCTAGAGCTGTTTAGGAAATAGGTTAAAGGAGGACATCTACGTTTGTCGTAAGAAATCTTTCAACAACGCCACTGGAATACGCTATTTGAATACTAATATTGGCAGGAGTAAAAGACAGGGAAAGGCAGGTTGTGTACAACTTTTACGGAAACCAGACCTTAGTTACATAAATATAAGGACATAACGGGGAAGCAGTAAGAAATCGTTGAAGCATACCCTCTTCTTCAGACTGTCTTGTGTAAGCAGTAAAGGAAGCCAAACAAGTCTGTAGCGGAAATTTAAGCTCTGAGACAAGAGAAAAATGATGAGGCTTGCTGATAGCAATGGAATTCAATGAGGTGGCAAAGAACTGAGGAGCATTAAGTTACCGGTACGTATTTGTTGTAGCACTGTTTCAGGTTTCCAATACCCTTGTCAAAGGAGTCACCCACCTCATTTCCGCCAATTCCCTACTCTGATCTGCCGCTCGCTGTGTGCACCAAAATGCTGCCGTCATACCCAACAGTTCACCTTCGTTGCACGTGCAGTATGAGGCCGACAGTTATGATGCGTGACACTATGCGGCTCCAGGAAATGAGGTCCAGCACCCAGCAGGCTTTCATGCTTGATGGGAAACACTTTAATTTCGCATCCGATCGGTGGTTAAAAAGCCCTTTTAGGTCTAAGCAAGAACGCGGAGCGAGTGATTTGTCCGAATGTTCTCAAATGCTTCTCCCGTAGAAATCAACCTAATCAGCGCCCCGTTTTACACGAGCCGCTTTCTCATGGAAATAACCTAGTCAAAGTGCATACGCCTTCCGTGCACGCATGTAAATCAACCAACCGCTACACGAGAATATGTATGAAGTTTATGCTCTGAACTGTGCCTAGTACGGAGTTCTGAATTTCGAGGTATGTTGCACATTACGCTCGCGCTGAAACAAGCGGAAATGGCAACCTCTCCTCACATTTGAGGCGAACCAGTTGTGGCCGAGTTCACCCGTGTCGTACTAACAGATTGTTCTTTCCCACCTTCTTCATACGTTATGTTTTCTTACTGTTCGGGATATTGATAGGTTACACAAGGTCCTGGCACTTGTTTCTACTGGTGTTCTTTAATAGTTACTGAGGAAAAGCCTACATTTTACATAAAGGACGACACACAAAGATAAACATGTCATATTAAAAATCATTTCAACAGTGCAAAAAGTCAGAATTATTTGACAACTATGATTACCTTCTGGGTTACTTGGCACCTCCTATAAGCAAAGAAACAGGATACAAAAGTAAAACGAAAAGGCACTTTCCTGCGTTCTAGAAATGTGTTTTCAAGTACATATTTTTTCTGTCAAATGTGTGTAGTAAGTTTCGATGACTTCCTTTTCTTCCACTTCTCAGGACGGTAATTAATATACTAGGTCACTTGACAAGATCGTCCGCTATGGATTTTGGTTTTGTCATTAACTGCGTATTAACATTGCTTATACCTACGTTTAGATACTATATTTCGTCTTTGCTAAAAAAAATTGTTCCTCATAACCTCAGCCGGCCGTAGTGACCGAGCGGTTCTAGGCGCTTCAGTCGAACCGCGCGACCGCTACGGTCGCAGGTTCGAAGCCTGCCTCGGGCATGGATGTGTGTGATGTTAGGTTAATTAGGTTTAAGTAGTTCTAAGTTCTAGGGGACTGATGACTTCAGATGTTAAGTCCCATAGTGCTGAGAGCCATTTGAACCATAACCTCACTTTCGCATTTCAGGTTCCATACTGCACAGCGGACAGCTTTCACGTGACACCCAATTTTGGCAGTCAACTGTAAAGCAGAATCACCGCTAAAACGACCAAGGTACCCTCCGCCACACACCATCAGGTCGCTTGCGGAGTATGGATGTGGATGTAGTCCCTGTGCAGAACTAAATGCCAGCTGCACTGCCCAAGACTTGCCTCGAGCAGTCACGTGAGACGAGACAGTCGATCGTGTACAAGAGGAGCTTATGCCTGCACTCTGTACCACTGTGAGGTCAGCTTCACGCAGACACTTACCAGCCTTCTCCAGCGCTGGAGACTCAGAAGCTGCAGCAGGCAGCCCCTCCAGCTCCGCGCCGCTTTCCTAGGGCAAAGAAAAAACAGTTGTTGAAGGGACTGGCCTAGTCCAGACCCCACATCCAGCCCTGCTAGCTGGAAAAAGGGCTAAGAGTTAACAAAGCAAAGTGTGCTAGTTTGCTCTAAAGACAAAAGTTGAAAGCCTTAAAATGTAATGGATGTGACTCCCAATAACAAAAACAGAAAAATAGGTAAAGCAACAGATGGGGACAGGTCTCTGAATGTGATTTGGTGGGGAGGGGGAGTAGAAGTCTTACCCCACAGCCGACACACCCCTGCTCCAATGTAGTCAAGGCGGGAAAAGCATCCACTATTCAACAGAGTTTCCTCTGAAACAAAGTAGGGTGTGGAGAAAGACAGACCGCATCCAAAAGGAACTGAAGAACACTAAGACATGGAAAACTATTACCAAAAACTGCGAGCTCACAACCAAAGCTTCGTAAGATATTGTGTTGTGTTGGCAGAAGAGCCAACACCGTGTTACTGGAGGGGGCCGAAGTGCACGCGTTTTAGCTCTCGCGGGCTGGCTTGAGGAGGGAAGGACTAATGCCGTGAGGTCTGGAACATGACAAGGAATTAGAATTCAGAAAGCGGACGTAATTAGTTTGATACCTAACTTTAATCCATTAATGATGAACGTCGCTCTTTACGGTACATGATTCACAATATTATCTGTTCACAAAACATAGTAACAAATATGGCGCCTTGCTAGGTCGTAGCAAATGACGTAGCTGAAAGCTATGCTAAACTGTCGTCTGTGCAAATGAGAGCGTATGTAGGCAGTGAACATCGCTAGTAAAGTCGGCTGTACAACTGGGGCGAGTGCTAGGAGTCTAGACTAGACCTGCCGTGTGTCGGTGCTCTGTCTGCAATCACTGATAGTGGCGACACGCGGGGGCGACATACTAGCGGACCGGGGCCGATTTAAAGGCTACCACCTAGCAAGTGTGGTGTCACCATATACTGTGCCTTATCTAAAAAACGGATAAAAATAACTCGGGATTACAGAATTTTACCAATAGCTCGTGTTATAATTTGCAGAGTGCAGCTTAAGTTAGTTATTAATTAACTGATAGTCGTGCTTCTATCAAACGGTATGTTACAAGTATGTATAAAAGTTTATCATCGATGTATAGTTGGAAACTGCTTTTACCGTCTTTGCTTTAAATCGCTATGGAGACAGTAGTAAAGGTTTGGTGGATCAAGTTAACGATAAATGCGTGCCCGTATGTAAGGACGTGTTGAAGTGAAGTGTAAGCAACGGAATAATTTTTCTATTTAAATTTCTGCTTACTGACCAGTTCTTTTTGCATAAAAGTGATATCTTATTTCGAAGTATATTGCTGTACTTTCCAAGCATTAATATGAACTAGGTTTGTGGTTTGTTGAATGTAATTCGTTACACTATTTTTGACATCCAAATGCAAGACGTTTACACTGATCATACGCTGGTTCGAAATAGTGTTGATCTTTCCGAACTGACGACCGTTTGAAGTTCATAACTTTAAAATTACCGCTCAGCTTTTGCATGTATCCATTTTATTTCACAGCTCTACCCTTGTGCGCTTTGACAACACTGGAGATGCCTCGTCCGTTTCATTAAACATGTTGACGGTCGTTTTCAACCAAACTAGTAACGTGCGACAAGTAAATACAAGGCCAGTTATTGCTAGTCAAAAACAGGTAGAGGAATTCTTGCTGTTGCGTTCCCCTCGCTTCGTAACAGCAAGAATAGTTACACCAACACCGCTACAAACTCATGTGGCATGTGATCCAAAAATCTGAGTATATCATCGCCTCTGCAGAGCACTGTGGACTAACCTCGCTGAACACGAGCTGTTCACTGGCCTGGTGTTACATGCCACCGAGCATAGAAAAGGCGTACTCGTTCGACTGCTTCATTAGCTCAATGCTAAAAGAATGCACGTAATTCCTTCGTCTTCGGCCGAAGTAAGAATTTGGTGGATATAGGACAGCCATTTTGTGCTGAGTGAACTGCAGTATGTTCTGTATCAAAGAAGAACGGCGGAATAGTCACTTTGGAAAGAATACGTCATCTATAAATTATTTTTGTTTTTAAGTTTCCTAATTACTATGTTTTCCTTTCGTTCAAGGATTTGTGAATGCATGCGAGAAGCTCACGGTCTGGTCCTTTGCGACTGTCATGCACATTTCACCAACATGTGTGTTAATCAGTACTGCATCGTTTACTTCTTGTAGGATTAGTATTTTCTCGAAAAAATGCTCATTTTTATAGAGAAAGTGTTTGATCAGACTTTCGCTACGTTTGACGACTAGAAGATGCCTCATTCAGAGGCGTTATCTCACAGGGGACCCTCCCCATCGCACCCCCCTCAGATTTAGTTATAAGTTGGCACAGTGGATAGGCCTCAAAAAGCTGAACACAGATCAATCGAGAAAACGGGAAGAAGTTGCGTGGAACTACGCAAAAAATACAAACAGTAATCCATGCGCAAGATAGGCAACATCAAGGATAATGTGAGTTTAGGAGCGCTGTGGTCCCGTGGTTAGCGTGAGCAACTGCGGATCGAAGGGTTCAAGTCTGCCCTCGAATGAAAATTTTAATTTATTTTCAGACAATTATCAAAGTTCAGGCATCCACACATAATCAACTTCGCTCTCCAAAATTCCAGTGCATCTTCAGATTTGCTTAGATATACGCAGGAGTTGACGGTCTACACGCGGAAACATTTGAAAACGTTAAAAACATTTGTTTTGACAAAGCACAAGGAAAAGTGTGCGACTGTGAAACTGTTGCATTCATTTGTTGCAGTTTGTGTGACAAACTTCTGTTTTCATCACTTTTTTGTGAGTGATTATCACGTCCAGAAGAAAACCTAAATCGGGCAAGGTAGTATCTCTTTCTCCATTCGCCTAGTGTACAAGTTAGGTGGGTTGACATACTCCTGTTATGTGACGCACATGCCGTCACCAGTGTCGTATGGAATATATCAGACTTTTTTTCCTGTTGTGGAATCTGTTGACCTATGACCTTGCGATCAAATTTTTTCGGTTCCCACTGGAGAGGCACGTCCTTTCGTCTACTAATCGCACGGTTTTGCGGTGCGGTCGCAAAACACAGACACTAAACTTATTACAATGAACAGAGACGTCAATGAACGAACGGATCATAACTTTGCGAAAATAAAGAACGGAAACTTCACTCGAGGGAAGATTTGAACCAAGGACTTCTCGATAGGCAGCTGCTAACGCTAACCACGGCGCTCCTAAGCCCACACTATCCTTGATGTTGCCTATCTTGCGCATGGACTACTCAGTTTGTATATCTTGCTTATTTTTTTCATTGTTCCACACAACTTCTTCCGGTTTTCTCGATTGATCTGTGTTCAGTTTTTCAAGGCCTATCCACTGTGCCAACTTATAACTAAATCTGAGGGGGGTGCGATGCGGAGGTTCCCTTGTCAGTACGTCGCGCTAGTCCAGGTGTTCTTCCACAAGTGCCGCCCTCTGCTGAATGGTGGCGCAGCAGGTCTGAGAGGCTGCACACGCTCTGCAAAGTTCTACAGCGGGCATTTCAGAGGCGTGAGAAGTCCGAGGTGAAAAATTTCCAATTTGTACAGCAGATTCTGGACGGTCTTTACTAAACTCTCACTACTTCAGAAGCACAATGCACGTTCAGCTACGGGGTTCATCTGCAAAGGAAAACATTTCCTACAGATATTGATAATTAAACTATTTTAAATACGATTTAATACTCCAACAACTTTTCTACGCAGTCACCGTTCAAATTAGCCACTTTTACCGTTTTACCAGCTGTTCTTTGCCTTCCGCATGATCAGTTACCACCAGGTACTGGATATTTTTAAGAGTGATTCGCACTTTAGATTCTGAACAATGTGGTGAACGTAGCGTAAAATCTTTCCAAGAACTTTGGTGAGATTCTCTCCCACATAAATTCATCTTCTGCCGCAGACATTCCCAAAAAACGAAATTGTGGCGACGGCGCGTTAACAGGACGACAGAAACAATACGCTAGTGGCATGCAGCGGACACTTTGCAAGAGTAGTCGACTGAGAAAAAGACGAGTAGTAGCAGCGGCTCCGCTCAGTTCAAG
Source organism: Schistocerca americana (assembly GCF_021461395.2). NCBI lineage: Eukaryota > Metazoa > Arthropoda > Insecta > Orthoptera > Acrididae > Schistocerca > Schistocerca americana. Next base: position 178,464,128 of record NC_060120.1, read on the forward strand.
CCACGCACCTGCTTCCTCAGTGTTCTGTTACTTTGGTGATAATTTCAGACACGCGCCCTCTGGGTTTCCAGGTTCGATGTTCACTTGGCAACGTCCAGCTTAACCGTAATAAAGCCCATTTTTGTGTAGGGGCAGATGGCACTGCCTACACACGATATTCTTATCCCTCTGTTCCTTAGGGCAGTGACTAGGTCGCGGACCACACGCCACTCGTACGTTTTGTTCCTCCTGGGAGAAACACGTCTAGCCATCCAGACAGAGCCTGATACGAGTACACGATGGAGCAACATGGCCTTGGTGATACATGAACAGCTAGCACTGCGTCCCCAAGCCCAGCGGTCCCAAGGAAGGTACATTCCGAGATTCACAGACACTGACCGCCAACCAGCATTCACCTGAAGTGGTATAGATCGATATATCTATTCTTAAATAGCTACAACCACAATGAGGTTACCCTGACACATAGTCATCACCCAGCTAGCCACAGCTCAACTTGGAGGCATTGTCTTACTAACGCACAGCCCACCCTTATGTTAGGGTGCTGCATCTTATTTTTGCTGACCTGACTGGAAAAAACTATAACCTGTCAACGTGATGGATGTTTTTTCGTGCCCGTTTAAAGTACTTTCCAGGAAATTGCCGACGAAACATACTTTTCATCAGACTTTGGGAAGTTCCGTGCAAATTCCATCCACCAAGTGTTTGTTTTGCTTTAGGGCGCAAAAACTGGGGGTCATACACGCCCAAGTCTAAACTATAGAACACGAATACAGGCGTTGAAAGTCGACTATACGTCAGTCCCAACCAACAGAAGACACCTAAAAACTGTCACCTAGAAAAAGGGGTAAAAAGACCACACGGAAACGGAGGACCAAAATTAAATGGCCTTCGTCATATTGCTTTGGCGGACAAAAAGTAAAACTTTCAGGAGTGTGATATGAGGCAGCAAAGTGAGCCTTTTGTCGAAAAGAAGACCCAGGAAAGAAAACGTGGGACCACAGGTAATTGTCGAGCATCGAGGTAGAGCTCCAGATCGGGGTTGACCATAGTACAGAGACAGAAGTCTACCACTCGCGATTTTAAAGCAGAAAATTGAAACCTGTGTGAGAGGGTCCATCCAGAGGCACGCCGAATAGCACCCTGGAGCTGCCACTCTGCAGAGGCCACCGAAGAGGAACTAATCGAAATGCAGAAAACGTCCACATACAGAGCAGGTGTGGCCAAATGACCGACGGAGGCCGCAAGTCCATCTATAGCAATGAAGGAAAGTACACTCAACACGGAAACCTGAGGGATGCCATTCTCCTGGGTCCCTGGAGAAATAAAAACAATACCAAACCGAACCCTGAACGTCTAATGGAACAGGAACTGGCGGAAAAAAATTTGGAGTGGGCCTCGAAGACCCCACTCATGGGGTGTAAGATATGATTGCATCAAGCTGTGTCACAGACCTTGCAAAGGTCACAAAATACTGCAGCCAAATGGCGGCACTGGGAAAAAGCCTGCCGAACTGCGGATAACAAGCGAAGTAAATGATCGGAGACTGTCCCCCTCGGAAGCCACGCTGGTAAGGAGACAGATTCCAAGATTCGAGGACCCAATAGAGTCGACAGGCTACCATCCGTTCAAGTAACTTGCGAACAACGTTTGCAAGTTACGCTAGCAGCTCGAACAATCATCATACATGTGACGTAGGACATCAATACAACACATCAAAGAGGGAGAAACGGCCTGTGCGGTATATAGAGGCCAATCAGCACGTTGGAAAGACCAACGAGGTAACCTGTCGATGAGAGAGAGCACGAAGGGAGCGAGAGAATCAACGTAAAGTGGTCATTATCGCAAAAGTCTTCGTGTGGCGACCAGTGTAATGAAGGGAGGGAGACGAAAGATCAATGGTAGGAAAGGTACCATGAGCAAGACAAATGGGTCGTGGAGCCACCACAAAGAAGGCTCAAGTCATGGTTTACAAAAGACTGATCTATGAGAAGACCCCAACTAGAGGGAAATACACTTCCCCATAGGCGATGGTGAGTATTAAAATGGAGGGGATGAAGTTGCTGAAGAGGGTTTGTTAAGGCAGCAGGTGCAAGAGTCCTGTCTGGAGGGCGATAAAGACTGCAGACTGTTACCCCAGAGTCCAGGTGGACCGTAACAGCAACCACTTCGAATGTCGTTTGAAGAGTAATCCACGTGCTAGTAATGTCCGTATGTACCAACATACAAACGCCACCAGAGGCCCATAGAGGGCCGACCCGATTTCGACAGAAGGTAGGGAACCAACAGAGGGTCGGAGAGTTATCAGTAAAATGAGATTCCTGTAGAACCACACAAGCTGCAGAGTAAAATGAAATAAGGGATTTCAGCTCCAGAAGGTTGCTGTAATATCCATTACAATTCCATTGGATAACCACAGAACGATGATGCAAATGGGGGGAGGAATGAACAGGCTAAAGCTAGTCATGCCGCCATGTCACCATCTGTCACCGACAAGGAGGAGGTGACGTCCATGAACAGCAGGTCAGAGTCAGGTTGCGAAGGTGGGGGACAGGACCTCTGGTGACAACACAGGCCCCTTGTCCCTCTACTGATGTTCCTTCTTTTCTGTTTGAGATCGAGGAGGTCTGTGCTGCAAAAAGTAGCCAGCCACTTCAAGACCTGGAACAGAAAGATCAGACAACCTCGGTCCCACAGACCGTGGTTCTCATGGTCGTTGGGTGGCAGCAGACCATTGGCCTGGAAGGTGCCAGGTTCCCAGGAGGGGTGCCCTTGATCAGCAGACGCCGAAGAAGTGGGACACTTCTCCAGCTGGGGAGGGGGAGCAGCGCTGACAGGGGAGGGTGTGGGAACCACAGGGGAGGGGGATGGAGAAGATGGGTTCAGGACTGGGGTAATTAAGGGGGAGGAAGAGGGTTAAGATTTAACTAAAGTATAGCTAGACATCATTGACACAGGATGAAGACAGGCACACTTATGAGCCTCATTGTAGGTTAGACGATCAAGGGACCAATACGCCTACGTCTCTTCCTTCTTATGAACTGGGCAGCTTTGTGGACATGGAGAATGATCACAGTGACAATTACAGACAGGAGGGGAAGCACATTAACTCCCCTCATGGAGCAGACATGCAGTCACCACAGATGAGTCTGAAAAGTGGGAAGCACGTCGAACATCTCATAGGTGGTGGGATGTATGGCTTCACGTCACATTGATACACCATAATCTTGACCTCAGGGATAGTATCCCCTTCGAAGGCCAGGATAAAGTGACCAGTATCAATGCAGTTGTCCTTCGGGCCCTTCTGAACACGACAAACAAAGTGAAAACCCCGCCCTCCCAGATTGTCCCTTCATTCCTCGCAGAGGAATGAGGTCCCTGTGAAAAATTACACGTTGAACCATATTCAAAGAGTGGTGGGGGGTAATTGACACAGGAATTATGCCAAGGTGCTCACAGGCACAAAGGGCCACAGACTGGGCAGCTGAAGTAGTTTTGCTCAACAACAAACCCGACCACATCTTGCTTAGAGTCCACTTCGCCAAACTTTTCTTCAATGTGTTCCACAAAAAAATAAAGGTTTGGTATTGGTGAAAGTATCCAATCAGTCCTGGTGCGAACCAGATAGCGGGGGAAAGCTTTCAGCCCTAGCTTACAAGCTTGACCCTCCTCCCAGGGAGTAGCCAAAGAAAAGAAGGCCAAAGGGGCAGAAGCAGCATAAAAAGAACCATCTCCATTCAAAGATATGGCCGTAGGAGAATGGCCCGAGTTCTGGACCTGTATGCATTTCATTTGCATTGTGTCTGCCCTGATACCACGCACTCCAATCAGGGGCTCTCCGTGGGTGCCACCCAGCCACATCAAGGGCTGTCTGGCACAGCAGTCATTGCCAGGAGTTCCAATGCTCCAGGATGGCAAGCAACCACTCCCAGGCTTACATGAGGTCACAGCTCAGGCATCAGAAGTGTGACCACTGTGTTTTCAGGGGGCTCAACCAAAAGGGTACAGAGCAACCCGAACACACAGGCTGGCTACTGTGCTGGCTATATACCCTAGCATCAGACAATGAAGGTAAAGATGGAATTACCAGGGCACATCCTGGAGATACTAGGTAAGGTGCTCTTCCCCAAATGGCTCACACTACAGAATAGAAATTTAGTAATGGAGGTCAAACCCCAGAGGGGGACCAGAGAATGCCAAAAGGATGAGGTAATTACTCAATAAAACCAATTCACGTGGCCAACATAACCAGGAGGCTTGTGGGGCCAACAAACAAGCGCACCAAGACAGGGAGAGGTGAGGGCAGGGCAGAGGGGAAGAAGGGAAGAAGCAAGGACAGGAAAGGAAAGGAGGGGAAGGGAAAGGAAATGCAGCCAGGGAAAGAAGGAAGGCTGCAATAGCTCAGGGCCCCATTATCACACATGTACTCACAGAAGGACTGAGCCCCCTGGGGGCACACAAATGGGAGGCAGGGCAATGGTGCATTGGGATGTGATGGGTGTCCACAAACTCTACACGTGACACTGGAAGTACAATGTGAAGACTTATGGCTGAAGTTCCAGCACTTTAAGGACCACATCAGCGGAGGGATATAGGGCTTTACATCACAGCAGACCTTCTCGGGCAAAGTATCACCCTCAAAAGTGAAGATGAAGGCACCAATGGCAACCTGATTATTCCTCTGACCTCAGTTCGCACACCAGACAATGTACACCTTGCCGCTCTAAACTGGTGCGCAGCTCTGCCAACTGCAAAAGAAGGTCCCTGTGAAATATAATACCCTGGATCATATTTAAGCTCTTACGGGGCGTGATGGTTACAGAAACATCCCTAGCTAGTCCAGCAAGTAACGCCCGTGACTGCAGAAGATGCTGTTTTGATGAAGACTGACCCGGATCCCATTTTGGACAAGTCCTCCTCCTCCCCAAACTTTCCCTCTAAATAATCAACAAAAAACTGAGGCTTCATCGTCATTAAATTACCTATCAGCTCTCTAACATAGAAGGTACTGGGGCAAATAAGATCTGCTGCCATCCTTAGCCTGCCGTTCCTCCTTATGGCTGAAGTTCCAATGGTGTGGCCAGGGAGGGAACGATGTGAGGTCATACTTCTGTGCATTGAACTGAGCTCGTGTACGCTTAGAGACTGCTGGTGTTTCACCACCAGGAAGAAATGGACTACACTTCATTGCATGTCATCCACCTATGCCACCCACTCCAACCAGGGGCCCTCCCCACAGGCGCCACCCAGCCGCAGCAAAGGCCAGCTGGCAGGATGGCCATTGCCTCTAGTCCCAATCCCCATGGGGTGGGTATCTACCCCGTGGCATATGTGGGGAGTTAACGGCGCAGGCATCAGCAGAGCAATCCCTATGCGGTCAAGGGGCTACACGAACAGGGTACATGGTAGCCCCACCACAACAGACTGGTTACCATGCTGTGTTATCAGGTGCAAAGAAGTCCATGGTCATCGTCGACGCAGAAAGTGGCACTGCATAGCGCTTGGTGAAAAACTCGTGCAGGAAGGTGTCCTCGCCCAAAATGTGGAAAATGGGTGGGGACTGCAATGTGACGAGAAAGTGGGCTGAAGATCTAAATGCACGATGGACACAATGCACCATATAAGGCACCCTCCCCAATTGGCTCGCTCTTTGGGAAAATTTGGAAGAATGGAGGTAGAACCGACAGGGGATCATGACAAGGGCGAAACGTGAGAGACGGCTATTAGCCGATGTCCTTGGTGGTTCAGATGGATAGAGCGTCTGCCATGTAAGCAGGAGACCCCAGGTTCGAGTCGCGGTTGGGGCACACATTTTCATCTGCCCGTTGACGTATGTCAACGCCTGTAAGAAGCTAAGGGTGTAAATTTCATTGTAATTTCATTCTAATGAGCCGCTTGGTCACCGATGGTATCTTCTTTCGGACATGTCCGAAAGAACAGAAACAATCTTAGTAAAAATATAGAATAAACATTTTTTGTTTTTTTTTTGTTTGTGGTTTTAGGGCGCAAAACTTCTATGGTCATTAGCGCCCAGCCCGTGACGTAGAAAACAGGAAAAAAACGAAATTTAAAATCAGCAGCAATGGAAACATAGTCAGAAAATTGGAGAAACTAAAGGCAGAAGGAATGCTTAAAAGTCCACTATAGAAAGGGGTTGGTTGTCCACAAAAAAAAAGCTTCAAATGACTGACGTCATTTCACTGTCACTAATAAACTGTAGAACGCGGTCAGCTGAGCGCGTGTCATCTGCTAAAATCGACGATAGATCAGGCGATAGCTGTAGACGGGAGCGTAACGGATTAAAATAGGGGCATTCAATTAAAAGGTGTCTGACCGTCCACAGCTGAGAGCAGTGGGGACAGAGTGGGGGAGGATCACCGCTTAAAAGATGTCGATGACTAAAAAGACAGTGCCCTATCCGGAGTCGAGCTAAAATTACCTCCTCCCGACGACGCGTTCGGGAGGAAGAGGTCCAAGCGCAAGGAACGGCTTTCACTTCCCGCAATTTATTGTGGGGAAGTGTTGACCAATGCGCATGCCATAAATGAGTAACTTGGCGACATAAACCGCTCCGTAGATCGGTAAACGGAAGAGACTGAAGAGCTGGCCGAGGAAGAGAGACTGCAGCCTTGGCCGCTATATCGGCCGCCTCATTTCCACAGATACCAGCGTGTCCCGGGAGCCAGAGGAACGCCATTGAGACGCCCCCCAGGTGGAGCAAGCGCAGACAGTCCTGAATCCGGTGGACCAGAGGGTGCACAGGGTAAAGAGCTTGGAGACTTAGGAGAGAGCTGAGAGAATCTGAGCAGATTATGTACTGTATCCGCTGATGGCGGCGGATGTAGTGGACAGCCTGGAGAACAGCGTAAAGCTCTGCAGTATAAACCGAACACTGGTCGGGAAGCCGAAAGTGATTTGGGGTGTCGCCAACAATATAGGCACTCCCTACACCTAACGATGTTTTCGAGCCATCGGTGTAAATAAATGTGGCTTCCGTCATTTGTGCACATAGAGCAGCAAATGCCCGACGGTAAACAAGTGTAGGGGTACCATCTTTGGGAAATTGACATAGGTCTCTGAGCAAGTCGATCCGGGGACGGTGCCAAGGCGGTGCTGTACCCCAAGTTGTCAAGAAGGTTTTAGGAAAGCGGAAGGAAAGAGAATGGAGCAGTTGACGGAAGCGGACTCCCGGGGGTAGTAGGGAGGAGGAGCGGCCTGCATACCCGACATCAAAGGAGGCGTCGAAAAAAAGGTTATGGGCTGGATTAGCAGGCATGGAAGACAGATGGCTAGCATAACGACTCAGAAGGACTGCCCGCCGATTGGACAGCGGAGGTTCAGCAGTCTCAGCATAAAGGCTTTCCACAGGGCTGGTGTAAAAAGCTCCAGACACTAAACGTAATCCACGGTGGTGGATAGAGTCGAGACGCCGAAGAATAGACGGCCGAGCAGAGGAGTAGACTATGCTTCCATAATCCAATTTCGAGCGCACTAAGGCGCGATAGAGGCGGAGAAGGACCACCCGGTCCGCTCCCCAAGAGGTACCATTCAGGACACGGAGGGTGTTAAGGGAACGCAGACAGCGAGCCGAAAGATAGGAAACGTGGGAGGACCAGCACAGTTTTCTGTCAAACATAAGACCCAAGAATTTAGCGACGTCGGAAAACGGAAGGTTGACAGGACCTAGATGTAAGGAGGGCGGAAGAAACTCCTTACGTCGCCAAAAATTAACACAAACGGTCTTACTGGGAGAGAAACGGAAGCCGGTTTCGATGCTCCACGAGTAGAGGCGATCGAGACATCCTTGAAGACGTCTTTCAAGAAGGCTGGTCCTTTGAGAACTGTAGTAGATCGCAAAATCGTCCACAAAGAGGGAGCCCGAGACATCAGGAAGGAGACAATCCATAATTGGATTAATGGCGATGGCAAACAGTACAACACTCAGCACGGAGCCCTGGGGTACCCCGTTTTCTTGGGAGAAAGTACGGGAGAGAGTAGTGTTCACCCGCACCCTAAATGTGCGCTCTGCCATAAATTCGCGAAGAAAAAGGGGCAGCCGGCCTCGAAAGCCCCAAGAGAACAGTGTGCGGAGGATGCCTGTCCTCCAACAGGTATCGTACGCTCTCTCCAGATCAAAAAATATTGCTACCGTTTGGCGCTTCCGGAGAAAATTGTTCATGATATAAGTGTAGAGAGCAACAAGATCGTCAACAGCAGAACGATGCTTTCGGAATCCGCATTGGGCTGGTGTTAGAAGACTGCGGGACTCCAGCCACCAAGCTAAACGGTAATTCACCATACGCTCCAAAACCTTACAGACACTACTCGTGAGAGAAATGGGGCGATAGCTAGAGGGGAGATGTTTGTCCTTTCCAGGTTTCGGAACGGGAACGACAATAGCTTCCCGCCATCGCCTGGGAAAGGTACTGTCGGTCCAAATTCGATTATAAAGGCGAAGGAGGTGACGCAGGCTATGGGTTGATAAATGCAGCAACATTTGGACATGGATACCATCCGGTCCTGGGGCGGAGGAGCGAGAAGTAGAGAGTGCATGTTGGAGTTCGCGCATGGAGAAAACAGTATTGTAGCTTTCGCGATTTTGAGAGGAGAAAGCAAGATGCCGCACTTCTGCTGCACGTTTCTTCGGGAGAAACGCTGGCGGGTAATTTGAAGAGCACGAAATCTCAGCAAAGTGCTGACCCAATGAGTTAGAAATTGCGACGGGGTCCACTAAGGTATCATGCGCGACAGTGAGCCCAGAGACCGGGGAGAAACTAGGCGCGCCTGAGAACCGTCGAAGCCGACTCCAAACTTCCGAGGAGGGAGTGAAGTTGTTAAATGAGCTAGTAAAGAATTTCCAGCTTGCCTTCTTGCTATCGCGGATGACGCGACGGCATCGCGCACGGAGCTGCTTATATCGGATACAGTTGGCCAAAGTTGGATGGTGACGGAAAATGCGAAGAGCACGTCGCCGCTCACGTATTGCGTCACGGCAGGCCTCGTTCCACCAAGGAACTGGAGGGCGCCAGGGCAATTCGGAGGTGCGTGGTATTGAACGTTCCGCAGCTGTGAGAATAACGTCGGTAAAATGTGTGACCTCATCGTCGACGCTGGGAAAGCGACGGTCATCGAATGTCGCTAGAGACGAAAAAAGTGTCCAATCGGCTTGGGCAAACTTCCAGCGTCGCGAGCGCATATATGGCAGTTGAGGCTGCAGTCGAAGAACACATGGAAAGTGGTCACTCGAGTGTGTATCATCAAGGGCGAACCATTCGAAGCGCCGAGCTAGCGGAACAGTACCGACCGCAAGGTCCAAATGGGATAAATTTGCCGTGGAGGCAGACAAAAATGTAGGGACCCCAGTGTTGAGGCAGACTAGATCCGCTTGGTGGAAGACGTCTAGCAATAGTGAGCCACGTGGACAAGGATGTGGAGATCCCCAAAGCGGGTGGTGGGCATTGAAGTCCCCAACCAGCAAATAGGGGGGTGGAAGCTGATCAAGAAGATGAAGGAGATCAGCTCGTGCCATTGGTGTAGACGATGGAATGTATACCGTACAAAGAGAGAACGTGTATCCAGAAAGGGAAAGACGGACGGCGACAGCTTGGAAGGAAGTGTTTAAGGGGATTGGGTGATAATGGAGAGTATCATGGAGCAGAATCATGAGTCCTCCATGGGCTGGAGTGCCTTCAACTGAGGGGAGGTCATATCGGACGGACTGAAAATGAGGGAGAACAAAGCGGTCATGGGGACGCAGCTTTGTTTCCTGAAGACAGAAGATGACCGGCGAGTAGGATCGTAAGAGGATCGACAATTCCTCCCGATTGGCGCGAATGCCGCGGATATTCCAGTGGATAATGGACATAGGGTGAACAGAAAATGGAGGAACGGCACCAAGGGTGCTGTCAACTCAACGACTGCTCAGAGCTTGCGACCGACAGCATGGAATGGCATTCAGTCGAAGGCAGAAGATCCTGATCCATAGGTTGGTCAGGAGCAGCTCCTGCCACCAACGATCGGCCAGTTGACCGGCCACCAACAGTGCGCCTCGGCGACACAGAAGATGGCCGAGGGCGATTTCCGCCAGGTGGTGCTGTAGATGGGACACGCCTTGGCGGAGAAGGAGAGGAACTGTGTTTCTTCGTAGCCTTCTTGGAGGTATGTTTAGATGAAGGAGGAACCGATGGTTGTGAAGTTGCAGTACGTAAAAACTCTTCACGAGAATGCTCTTTTTTTGTAGACTTGGCGTCTGACTTTTGGGCTCGAGATTTAGCAGAACCCGACGAAGGGTGAGCCATAGAGTGGGCAGGCGAAAGAGGTGAGGTTGAACGGGCGATCTTTGCGCTGGCCGATCTGACGACCGTGGTACTAAATGTGAGGTCGCAAGTCTGCGTGGCCGCCTCCTTTGTTGGCCGAGAAGAAGCAAGGACAGCGCTGTATTTTCCTTTCTGAGGCACGGTGGGCTGTCGACTGGCGAGTAACTTTCGAGCAGCAAAGGTCGACACCTTTTCCTTCACTCTTATTTCCTGGATCAGCTTTTCGTCCTTAAAAACAGGGCAATCTCGAGAGGAAGCAGCGTGGTCACCCATACAGTTGATGCAGCGAGGGGATGGAGGTGGACAAGCACCCTCATGGGCATCCCTGCCACACGTAACACATTTGGCCGGATTGGAACAGGACTGGCTGGTGTGATTAAACCGCTGACATCGATAGCAACGCGTAGGGTTTGGGACATAAGGGCGAACGGAAATTATCTCATAGCCTGCTTTGATTTTTGATGGGAGTTGAACTTTGTCAAAAGTCAAGAAGACAGTGCGGGTTGGAATGATGTTCGTGTCAACCCTTTTCATAACCCGATGAACAGCGGTGACGCCCTGGTCAGACAGGTAGTGCTGAATTTCTTCGTCAGACAATCCATCGAGGGAGCGTGTATAAACGACTCCACGCGAGGAATTTAAGGTACGGTGCGGTTCCACCCGGACAGGGAAGGTGTGGAGCAGAGAAGTACGCAGCAATTTTTGAGCCTGGAGGGCACTGTGTGTTTCTAACAACAGGGTACCATTCCGTAATCTGGAACAAGACTTTACAGGACCCGCAATTGCGTCGACACCTTTCTGAATAATGAAAGGGTTGACCGTGGAAAAGTCGTGACCTTCGTCAGACCGAGAAACAACAAGGAACTGTGGCAACGATGGAAGAACCGTCTGTGGCTGAGACTCCGTGAACTTACGTTTGTGAGCAGACATAGTGGAAGGTGAGGAAACCATTGCGGAAGAATCCCCCATGATTACCGGCGTCTCCGATGGCGCGCTCCTCCCTTGTGGGGGCCCTCACCGAGGGCACACCCGCCTTAGGTGATTGTTCACACCTCAGGTCACACCTCCCGACATACGGACGGAGGGACCAATCGGCACTTTCGGAAGGTATCAGCTCGGGTAATCACCCCTCCCTGGGCCTGGCCTTTACCAGGGGGTACGTACGTGTCCTACCTGTCTACCCGGGGCGGGGAATTACGCGTTACCCCGTCACCGGCTACGCATGGAAGTGCGTGGGTCGGCCTTCAGACACGCACAGGGAGGAAGAAAGAGAAAGGGAAAGGAAAGAAGAGGGGGTCTCAAACGCCGCAGCGGAGAAAAGGGTAAAGAGAAGAGGTAAGGAAAGGAGATGGACAAAGGAAGGAAGAAGACATACAAGCAAGGAAGAAGAAGAATGCGGTACATTTACAAGCGTCCGTCTCCGGACGTAGGCGCAAACCATACTCCCAGAGGGGGAGAAAGTGAAGGAAAGAGCAAGAGGTGAGGGGGGGGGTGAAGACAGGGGATGGGGAAGGATGCGGAAAGGGAAGGTATGCAGCCCAGAAAGGAAGGAAGGCCACATTAGCTCGGGGCCCCGTGCTCGCTACGCACGTATCCACAGAAGAGTTGTGGATCCCCTGGGGGGGGGGGGGGGGGGGGGGGGGGGAGAGAATAAACATTGTTACCTGATAACATGCAATTCTGAGAGACGATCAGTTTAACCCAGTCGAAAGCGTCTTGAGAAGTCCATTAGTATCAACAAAACAAGGGCAACGAAATTGTCTAATTAAAGTGAAAAAAATTAAAATACCAGATGAAGGCGATATGTCACTATTTGATTGCAATGTAGTTGACAGTGCTTTAAGTAGGGAAGGATATAAACTGGAATAACAAGAATATTTCTTAAATCTTAACATGGAATATAAATTCGTAGAAGCCTTCGGAAAGAGTCGTTCGGAGGCAAACGACTACAGAAATACGAGACTATAATCTTTTGTAATGTGTTGTCATTTAAGAGTACTGAAAAATAGATAGGAAGCTTAATGAAGTGAACGAAATTCGATCGTTTCGAACCTTTTACAACTTGTTGAATAACGGTTTCATTGCTGCTGCTGAGGAAATAGCTATGGCACAGGGAACAGATTGATAGCCCGCATGTGGAAGAACCCGGGGACTGTCAGTTTCGTAATGGGGGTAGTGAGATGGGAGGCAGCTTAGGAGGCCGAGGCTTCATTATAAGCCGCCTCGAATGCATGTCGATTGCAGTAGGTTCACAGAGACCAGGAGGCTTGCGCTGTGCAGGGAAGCGTGGTTATCTTACGACCTTAATGCCTAAGATTGGGGAAATTTCACTACGATAAGTTTTCACTCACGTCCGACGGTCTTCACGCTACAGAAATTCGATGGCCATTTACATCCAAGTGAACCGTGCAATCTATTGGAAATTTTCCCAAGTCGCACTGGAAGAATACCTAACAGATTGCCGGGAGATATGAACAAGGCTCGAACACGCTTCAGCTCAACGCAGGACTCGTCCAAGAAGTCAGTTTTCGGGACACATAGCAAGATGATTGTTCATTTAGGACAAGAAACAGTTATTAATGGTGAGTAAACTGGATGATGTTACAATTTAAGTCCATATGTCTAACATTTGGACTCGCCAGGAAGCAAGGTAGCAACCTTCGAAAGCTAACAGCTATTGCTCGTCAAGTTCTGTCAGTCTGTGCCTCCGCAGCCTTAGTGTAAATCTGAGTAAATAGCGTGTTAACAAGTTACAGATTCTACATTACGTGAACGAATGTTTTCTCTTAACGATTCTTTGTTGCTATTGACTAACATTGTAAGTAGGGGAGTTAAATAAGCTCTGGTTGGCCGATGCATATCAATCCATGGCGGCTGCCTTTATTACATCTAAAGTGTTGCACAAACGTATTAAGGACGTGCTAGAGGAGAAGGTAGCTGTTTCATCACACTACTGCAGTCATGCCATTTAGACATGAAAAGTGACATGACATCTAAAAGAAGGAACATATTTGGAATCTGGGAAATTCAGCAGAGTAGACGGAGTAACCTTTGCAAGTGTTTGCAACTGCTTCGTTTTCAGTGAAACCATTTCAGTTTTTGATGAGTGCAAATTTCAATTGGCTTGCAACAGGTAATATTCCACACACTACGACATGCAGAAGACAGTTTGCATCAATATTTGATGCTTAGGACTGATTATCTGACCTAAAAATTGGATTCTGTCACACGCAAAAGAGCTACCTTTGTCCATGTGTGGCGTCCTCTGGAACTGCGACACTGCTTTTAGTGTCCTCAATGGAAGGATCTCCACTCCTGTTATAACCATTGGCTCTACCATCAAGAACGACAATCCAAAAAACGTTATTTTTAACCTATTTCTGAGTCATAAGTAACAAAATCGTATATTGGAAATACAGATGCTAAAAATATGACGTTTTAAAAATCTGCAAACGGAAGTTAGGTGTTTCGGGAAGGGTGGTCTGTGCAGGAAGACTAACATCACTGTGTGGGCCTCAAGCACTTGGTGGCCTACTGACCAGCAAACTGTTTCTGTGACATGTCTGGTCCACGAAGTGATTTATTCGTTGCACTACATATACAAGTAACAAAATCGTCAACTAAGTGGAAAACTTTAGGGAAAAATGGAGGAAAGTACATCAAGAGATCCCAACATTAATTTTATGGAGGTTCTGAAGGCCAATGAAGATGATTAAGAACTGAAACATCCGCACCTTCTGATACTACTGAGGTTACTTTAGATTTTTTCCCTATATGGAGCTGGAGCTAGCTATGTAACAGTGATACGCTACCTGGTCCCCAGCTGCTGGGTCTCTGCCTTCACGGGACGGCCCTGGCAGATCTCTGGCCTCTTGAGACTGCTGCTGCCGTTGTGCCTCCTCAACAGCCGGTGCTGCCTCCTTCCTCACACGGCCCGCTTGTTTTTCCATAGCTGGTGGCTTCACACCGTTGTCTGCTGCAAAACAGTAAGCAGGCAGGTCAGCTTGTGGGGTCGTATTATGTTATACTAATTTGGTACACAAGGCTCGAGGTGAGATGGTGGAAGAGGAAATAGATTGTGAGAGGGAAAGAAGGAAAGGGAGATGGGCAGGGTATAGGAGGTGAAAGAGCGAAGAGCAGATAACGTATTCTAAGTGCTTTATGTATTTAACAATTCTGAAACTGCTGCGTTCGCTAGCCAATACACAAGACAAAAACAATACTGGAAATACAGCTGTGATGACATGTTCCGTTACAATAAAGGAACTGTGTGTAAAGCACACTACCAACACGATTCATTGTAACTCACTTTCTCACAACTTTACGTCTACTTTCAACATCGCATCGAGGTGGTACTACAGAATTGCACGACTTTCACAAATTTAAACAGCTCTTGTTACATTTCACCGTAATTTAATGTAGTATAGGTGATCGCGTGTATCTGCTACAGCAGACAATTTGACACAAGGCACACTGGGCCCAGTTTGATTCCACATTTGATGAGCTGAAGAGCAGTGCTGAGCAGAGGGCACTTCCCGCTGCACCAGTTACTGTAGCTCCTGCCTTTCCCCATCACGCATTGGGCGCGGTAAGAATGTTTAAACGCCTCTGTCTGCACTGAAATTAGTCTAACCTTGTCCTCGTGGCCTCTACTGGAGTCTTCTCAAGAGGGTGGTGCTATATTGCTAGCGTCATTACTGAAATGTTTCCTGAAGTTGGGAAGTAGTTTTCCTCAGGATTGCCAGACCAATTCTTTCAGCATCTGACATTCCCGCTGGAGAAACAAACCTACGACCATTCGTGGACTTGTGTGTTCTGTGGCCCCTGTTAGTCTTGTCTCATGCATCCCACACACTTCAGCAATATTCTACGGTGAGTAGCCTCTTGTAAACTGATCGCATTTCCCTAGTGTTCAACCAAAAAAACATATCTGCCACCTGCTTTATCTACAAGCGAGCGTATGTGATCGTCCCATTTCGTATCTGCACAAATGGTTACAGCTAGGTGTTTGCACGAGTCAGACGGTTCCCGTTGCTATCCGACGTCGTAACCATGATACTTTTAATGCTGTGAAGCGCAAAGGTTTACATTTCTGAATATTAAAAGAAGTTGCCAAACTGTACGCCATTTTGGCATTTCCACAACCAACTGAATATTTGTGCGCTTTTTTCAGACAATACGTCACTGTATTATCACGCCAGCTGCTACAAGTCCGCAAGAGCTATGAGAACTTGTTCAGTGCAAGCTGTTTCGCATTAGCGAAGATTCTCATAGCTCTTCATGCACGCATTTTACAAGCCGTATGTACTAGATTTTTTCCTTATGATCGTTCCAATCACATCCCTGAAGACCGACCATGATTCGGGGTTAACACTATACTTCACGTATTTCCGGTTTGGAAAGTTCTCCTTTCTCCAAGCTGCTGCTCCAGAGTAACCCCATCACAGTAATTAAACATCGTTCATTTAGTGTAGAACACTATGTGCAGTTAAAAACCCCCGAACGCTCGAATATGAGATTACACTTACTATTCGAACTTACTGTATTATTTACGGGTCTTCATTTTGTGATTGATGACAGGAAGTAATGAAGCCGAGGAGGGATTATGGTCAAGGTTTAACGCATTGTCAACATGAGATCGTTAGAGACAACAAAAGCTGTGTGTGTCGGGGGGAGGCGGTTCTACTGTCTACTCCAGCACTCCCTTTAATTTAGGAAGACAAATCTGGATGGCTGGAAATATGAGATGCCCAACCATCGCGAATGCGAACGCAGAGTCTCAGCAAGCGAGCTCTTTGTTGCGGCCGTTTCTGGCGCCTTCTCTTCGTAAAACTAAACTACTAGTAAATTAAAATATCGAGCTACCTCCCGGCGGAAACAGAAGACACTATCGCTATGATAAATTTCTTCTCACTGGCCTTTCATTATCTCGCTGCTCCAAGCAGAGACATTGCTTGACTGTCGCTTTCGCCTAATAGTAACTGTCATTCTACAAAGATTTTTCGAATTTTTTGGTTGACTGTCACAAGGCGGAAACCAAGCACCATTACGCATGATTTGGCACTCTGCCTGGCATAATGAGACTTCATGAAGAACAACGCTCACATGTCTACAGTGGTTAATATCCTGAATAAAAATGGTTCAAATGGCGCTGAGCACTATGGGACTCAACTGCTGAGGTCATTAGTCCCCTAGAACTTAGAACTACACTGCTGGCCACCGTAAATGCAACACCCTGAAGGGAGCATCCCAATCAAGTGAAATTTACACGATGAGTTTGCAGCGATGAGATATGCAACTGATTAGAATTTCAGCGCAGACGCACATCACGCGCGCCTGTGGCGCCACCTCATAGCGCCATTTAAGGCTTGGCGATTTCGACGAGTGTACGTTCGGCATGTGTGTTTACCTTGTGGTTGTTTCACAAGACGATCAGTTATGTCTCGTAGACAACAGCGAACATCTTTTGATCAAGTATCCGAGTTCGACAGAGGAAGGATAGTGGCTTACCGAGATTGTGGATCATCATACAAAGAAATCGCTAGTCGTGTTGGACGAAACCAAACAACTGTAATACGGATATGTGACGGTTGGATGCAGGAGGGTACGACGGACCGACGTGGTCGATCGCATTCACCTCGGTGCACCACTGCACGTGCTGATAGGCAAATTGTGCGCATGGTAGTGACGGATCGCTCAGTGACATCCCGAACCATAGCACAGCACATTGCGTCTGTAACGCATCATCCAGTGTGCGCGTACCATTCGACGCCGTTTACAGCAGAGTGGTACGTCCGCAAGACGTCCATTGCTTCGTCTACCATTGACGCAGAACCACAGACGTCTCCGTCGCCAATGGTGTGATGACAGACGGATGTGGACGGCAGAATGGAATGACGTTGTCTTTACTGACGAGGCACGCTTCTGTCTGCAGCACCACGATGGTCGGATTCGAGTGTGGAGACACCGTGGAGAGAGGATGCTGGACAGCTGCATTATGCACCGCCACACTGGTCTTGCACCGTGTATTATGGTATGGGGCGGTATTGGATATTACTCTCGCACGCCTCTAGTACGCATTGCCGGTACTTTAAATAGCCGGCGCTACATATCCGAGGTGCTGGAGCCAGTTGTCCTTCCTTACCTTCAGGGGTCAGCCACAGCCATATTTCAACAGGATAATGCGCGACCACACGTGGCACGCATTGTCCAAAGGTTCTTCGTCAATAACCAGATTGAATTGCTTCCCTGGCCGGCTCGCTCTCCGGATCTTTCGCCGATAGAAAACATGTGGTCCATGGTTGCTCAACGAGTGACCCAGATTACATCCCCAGCTGCCACACCAGATCTTTGGCAACGTGTGGAAGCTGCTTGGGCTGCTGTACCCCAGGAACACATCCAACGTCTCTGACTCAATGCCGAGACGTGTGGCAGCGGTGATCTCCAACAATGGCGGCTACTCTGGCTACTGATTCTGGCAGGAACCCCATGTCACAGACGTCTAAACGTAATCATTTGATACTTGGTCAACATGTTATCTACGAAATAAATTTTGTTGTGCTACCTCTTGTCTTTCTTGGTGTTGCATTTACGGTGGCCAGCAGTGTAGTTAAACCTAACTAACCTAAGGACACCACGAACATCCATGCCCGAGGCAGGATTCGAACCTGCGACCGTAGCGGTCTTGCGGTTCCAGACTACAGCGCCTTTAACCGCATGGCCACTTCGGCCGGCTATCCTGAATAGTCCAGTTAAACTGCTCTTTACTGGTTTACGGAAACTTATCGTCTAAGGAGAACGTAACTATTTCTCCGAATTTAAATTTCAGGGTGTCGTGGTAACTTCCCAATAAACCAAGTCTTTATATACTCTATAAATGAATGGACGTGTCCCTGCTAACTTCCAACATTTATGTACTTACAATGACTTCGTAACTTCTGACAAAGGCAAGCATGGAGAAAGACTCGTACAGCAATAAATTTTGACTATGGATCAACTGCACGTTTGAAAGTGCGTGATAAGAAAGGGGGTAGGCCCTAAAGATAAACATGAATTGCAATGTAAAGGGATGGCACAGGAGTTTCGTCTGCTAAAACTGTACCACGCCTTAAGATTAGTAAAGTAATTGAGATAGTCCATTGACTGCTGATTTAAAGCACAAACCTAGAAGCTATTACAGTTTAGAGAATAGTCATTATAACCTGACTGCAGAACGTTCCTACTGCCGCCAATGTACAATTCGCTTAAGAAACACGAAGATAAATTACGGCTCTTACGGAGTCATGTAGGTAGTTTTCCCTCGCTCTGTTTGCGACTGGAACAGGTAGGGAAATGACTAGTAGCGGTACAACGTACCGTCCGCCACGCACCGTTTGGTGTCGTATATAGGTAGATGAAGGTTTGTTTGGGGGCAAGGAGACCAAACTGTGTGATTAGGAACGATTGGGAAGAAAGTCGGCCGTGCCCTTTCAAAGGAACCATCCCGGCTTTTGCCTGAAGCGAGTGAGGGTTTTTTGGGGGAGGGGGCTTTAGGGAGGAAAACATCTAAGGTCATAAGCGCCCAAGCGATTGAGGGAAATAACGGGAAACCTAAATCAGGATCGACGGTTGAGTGTTTCAACCGTCGTCCTATCGAATGCGAGTCCAGTGTGCTAGCCACTGCGCCACCTCCCTCGGCAGATGTACTGAAAGCTGTGCACCTGAGGGAGAAATAAAAGATACGACGGCGCAAACCAACTAGCGCATGCTATGAAAGTCTAAGGAAATCAGCGTGCAGATAGCATTCATCTGCCTTAACTTTCTGCAGCCGCAAGCCAATGCAAAATTTTATCATTGTTGCTGACGCCGCTAGGAAATTCGAAACCGGTGACAACGTGTTTCCCCGACGCAGCAAATGAAAACATACGAACACTTGGTGTGGTTCATAGTATACACACATTCTAATGAGGCGCCGACCTTGTCAGAAGCTAATCAGTAGAGCGTTGACATTTCGCCCAACTGAACCGTCGTTTATAGCCCAGACCGAAATACAACCTTATTCCTCTCCCTCTGCTATCGATTTCGGGTGAACAGTTCGCACACAGCTCGCAATCGTGCCAGGGCCTTATTTTGGATGTAATTCCAACTTTATACGAAGCACGAGACTTCGTCACCCCACAATTCAGTCTTAACTGTGTGACGTTCGTGCAGATCCACACCGCATTGTTTGACCTGTCTAGTTCCTTTCAATTGTGTACATAAAGTTAGGTACTACAGAACTGTTAACTTCTACTTTCGGGATGTTTATATGAAATTTAGTCTCTGCGCAGGTAAAGATCCAATGGCTCTGGTAAATGTGAGATTAGTTGCTAATTTGCCGTAATTTACCATCGTCCAAAATTTATACGTTTTAACGCTACGTTATGTTAACTTGATATAGTTCGTTATTTACTAGAAGCGCAAGGAGTTTGATTGGATGCAAAAAGGAGCCAGGACCCAAATCAGTTTTACTGCATCTGCTTGCGTATCAATTTCCTAACACGCGTGAAACGTGTTTATCCGTTTTACAGCTCGTGGTCACATTTAGTATTCCGAAGAATTATCTGCTCGATCTACAGTAAATTGGATAACAAATTTTGATACTTATGAGACTTTTCTCCGCAAAGGAGTATGAAGACGCTGTTTTGTGTTGGTATCAGGATAACCTGTACATATGCCCCCGAAGCATAGGTTGGATGTTTACGCGAATGAAAAGAATGTACTAGAAACTTGCAAAGGCAAAGAGTGCGTTGAACGAAACCTTTGAGTTTTCAAATATGTGGCGGCCTTGAAGTATCTCGCAGCGAAAGTGAAGAGCATGGCAGAAGCCATCAGTTTTAACGAGTGACTCAACAGGGTAACTACTGGACTGCGATCAGGGGATCTGAACCCAGAAGGTTTTTTCATGGGATGGTTCACGCTATTAATGCATATAAACTAATTCCAAAATTTAAAATATTAGTGGGGAAAAGGGGGGTTTTCAACAGGGACGTAGTGATGCGTTCTACAGTATTAGAGACCTCTTCAACTTTCAACCAAGTCAATTTTAAATTTCTAGACTTGAGGGGTACGCCATGAACAGTACGCCAACATCCATGTCGAACTACAGGCTGCGACGTCACTTTGGCATGTCGGCAGTGTCACTAACTTTACGTTCTCGCGGCAAAGGTTGTCAGACTACTTATAGTAACGAATATTCTGAAATCTAATTTTCACTGAGACCCACTGCGTGCGCGGCCATGAAAGTAACGCTGGTTATTGATAATGACTCACGGGTAATGTATTACACGTGACAACACGACCACGCACCACATCGCGAGACGGCAACAAACGGATTTAAACATTCGCTGCGCTCCTCTGTCAACTAGGGCTTGTCTGAAGGCCCCTCCATACACGCGCGGTTGTTATCGGCCGACCGACCAATTACGAGGCAGCCCACATGCGACCCGACCGATCGCACTCCGCGACTACAGCACCGCTCTCTTGCTGCTATTTGTTTATCCTTTGTGCGTTGTGTTTACGTTCCAGAGGCCCTTTGCTTATTACGGTATGTTGATAATTTTTACTTACGCACCGTCCCTTTGCTTATACACAACAAAAACCTGGGGATTGCCTTGGTCGTTTTCGAGGTAACAAGCCCAAAAGAAAACGATCTAGAGGAAGGCGTGGGCAAAGAAGTGGTCAATGCAAAGAAAGAAGTTCATTCACGATCTATTACTTTAGGAGCTGGGAGTCTACTTTCGTTAATTACCCAAGATTAAACGAACCATCCATATCGGAGCTGCTGAAAAACTATCCTTAACGATAAACGTTCTTAGCTGCATTACGGTTTCCAACCACTGGAAAAGTTAAGGACGCCAACTCAAAGATGTTGTATACCCAAAGGCATGTAAAATGAGTCCTGAAAACTGCAACGTTATTTATAGTTGCCTGAGGAAAAAACGATAAAGCAGAATAAATAAAAGATATTCATTTAAACTATGTACATAGCATAAAGGATGCCCTGTACATTGAAGAAACTCATTTCAAATAAATGCTACAAATTATCGTGGTGCCCATCACCTAGTAACAGATACATAAGAAATTTAATATTTAGGAAGTATTAGAACTAAAAATCCCACATTTTGCTTTTCGTATGAGAAGAAATGTAAGCTGGACTTTAGCAGTTATAACAATGAAGCAAGTATTTTATGAACTAGGATCCGTTGACAGTATTCCCGTCATCGGGATTTACTCCCGACACATCGGGAAATAGATATCTGACTTGTCTATTTCAGTTTCTAGTATTTATTTCAGGTAAGTATCGGCAAAAAACCTAAAAACTGAACTACAGAAGGTCGACGGATTGTTCATAAAATATCTTTTACTCTTTGTTCCAAGTAAACCATTACGGAGTCTCTTAAAAACGAAATATGTGCTTCATTTCTTGCATCTATAATCGATATGTCACAAACATCTATCTTAATTTTTTAGGAACTTTGTCAAAGTTTCATCGTCTCGCCCCCTGTTATGTTTCTTAGAACAGTGGTCACCCGCAGCGTGATTAAAGAATTTTGTCGGGCGGTTGGCACACAATTTGCAGTTTGTCGTGCCACACTGTGAGAAGTGGTGGTGGAGGTGCAAGGGCTCGGTCGTCACGTCGTCCCTCCCGCCCGACATCCCAACAAGGGAAGTCGGTCGGTCGTTCAACAGGCCTACACGTCCAATTTGTCGGTCGGTGCGCGTGTCAAACATTTCCGTTACGCTCTCCTCTCCTCTTCCTCCCACCCACCATATCGATGTCTGATTTATTGGGCAACGTCGCATTGCTTCTAATCCATGTGAAAGTAGATAAACTTAGTGCAGAGGTACTATTAAATCAGTTTGTCCATTACATACGTCAGGTAAGACTGCTGAGAAAATTATCTTTGTCGCCGCTTTTTCGAAAATCGCGATATGAATTTTATACGATAATGGATGGGCTTAAAATACTTTTATGTTGGAAAAAACTCAAAATAATCGTCCCCACCCTTTGGACGCGAAAAAAACCGTTTGATGTCATTGATACTGCTTGGACATTACTGAAAACTACAGAAGCACCTGTTCACGTGCGCTGGTTACGTTCATTAATTACGACTGCGTAATATACCCCCTAATAACGTCTTGTCGGAGGGTTGGCAGGAGGATTGGTGTGGTGTGGCTGCAAGACGCTCTGACGTCTCTCGCGGAACGGACGAACCACATACTGGTTGCCAGTTCGAGACTTACTTGGCCCAACACCAACTGGACGTGCAAAGCGTATTAAACAGAAAGCGGGAAGAACCTAATAACCGCCACAGCACACCTAACGACATCTCCTGTTGGTAAATCATGAGGCAGGTTGCCAACCATCGAATAAAATGTTAAGTCTGGTAAAAAACAGACTACAGATTCTAAGAACCAAGAACTATTTGTCAATAATAAGGAAAGGCAATAGAAATTCAGATTCGTGGTTTGACATGGATGAACAGGTTATTACGACTTGCCTTAGCGAGAGTTGACTACCGTTTCGGTCAAAGTTATCTGGTGGACAACCACTTACATTTTTCGTAGTTTATGTAAGGTCAAGGGTAGTGTCCGATTCCTGATATTGTGTTCAGTTGTATTTGGGGAGTTTTGTGATGTCGGTTTTTTCGTCGTTTTGCGTGGTTTTGTATGGGGATGGGTGTCTAAATTTGTGTAGATTTAGCTTGTCCCCACCCAAAAACCCCATATTTCCCGGGCTTGTCCCTTTAGTGTCTTTAGGCTTTTTGTGGAACGTATGTGTGTTTTTCGATGTATTTTCGTCCTCATAATGTTTACATAACGACTTTATATGCGCCATATTAGACTTCATCCAAAAAATCGGAATAGTTGAAGAAATTTTATTAGACACAACGTACTGTCCCCAATCATAGCCGACAACCGAAAACTTGATCGTGTCAGTCATATCCATACCTACTAAAGACATAAAAAAAGAAATTTACAAATTGTCACCCAAGACGCCACACTCGCAAACTAAACCCAAAACATCACCTAACATCCACCAGACAGCACCATGGATCGCATCAAAACACCTATAAACACGCCACTCTTCCAAACTAAATTCCGCGCCGTAGTGACGAAGCACCACAACGGCCTCACGTCACGGGTCAAAGTCGACGGGAGGGATCGGACGCTTCGGTATATGCACTAAATCAGACTTGTCCGTTAAATAATGTAAGTCTTCTAAATTCACCAGCAGTTTCAGTTTTTATAACGAAGTACGTTGGATATGGCACAAAGCTAGACGTTCAGGCAACTGTCAGTCTGTTGCTACATCTTTTATTTCATTATGGTCACGGTTGGCTTCAATTCTCAATCAAATTATCAACGAACTCGAACGATAGCTCTGGCTACTATACAGATTGCGTCCCGTCAAAGTCCACGCAATATGAATGATATGACATTTATTCGTAATGACGGAGGAGCTTAACCTCACGTAATCCGAAATGTTTTGGAGTGGTGTTATGAGATCGGGAAGCGTAGATCATACCCAACCAAGCGAGATTCTCGGCAGTGGAGACTCCCAAACGATTCACAATGTTTTTCCGAGCTCTTACATGGTTCCCTCAAGTACACGAGACGGCGCAGCAAAGTGACGGCAGCAGTGTGCCGCCATGCCCACGTACTCACCGTCACGTGGAGGCTCGGAGTCTGCGACTCGGAGAACACCTGCGGCTCTGGACACTGGGGCAGGACTAGCACGCGACACAGGTACAGGACTTCGCTGCGCCGGTGGCCGGCCATAGAGGTCTACAGCCCTCTACCGTGTAATCGTGAATCGCTGGTCACGCGTCACATTTAGTTCTGTAACTTACAAAACAACAGATAAAACGAATATTTATTTTGATGGATAAACGTAAGAAACATTATTCCTTCTAAACAGTTATGAACATAGTTTAACAAGTTATCTCATGGAGAGTCATAGCAACGAGTTACAAATTTTTGAAAAAAAAACTTATTTTTTGCATGACGTGACTGATGTATTTAAACCAAATGGGTACAGATCAATTTAAATGAAATTTTTATCAATTTTCGTTAGGGAGTTAGAAATGTTCAAAATTTCAGGGGTGAATTGGAAATGCTGTACGTGGAGATGGACGCTCTGATCGTGGAATGTTCATTTAAGTGAGGTGTTCTAACGAATACCCATGTCTCACAATGCACAACTCAATGCGCCTTGTAAACGACCATACAACATGTAAAGTCGCTAATGCCAGAGAGCGACAAGCTTCCTCGATGTGCTGTTAGATGTTATGTTCAGTTAGGTTGTAGAATGTGTCCCTACTGTGTTGTACGTTTATTTATTTATTCGTCCACAGACCATTTAGTACAAGACTATCAGACAAGTCAGATATTTACAGAAGTAGTTTATACATATACGAAACGTTAGAGAAGTAGGATAGGTTTAGGCAAGGATTGGGCAAAAACTCGGCTATGGCCTAATCAAAGAAGCCATCCCGACATTCACGTTAGAAACTTGGGGAAACCATGGAAAACCCAAGTCAGGATAGTCCGACAGGGAATAAACCGCGGACCTCCTGCATACGAGTCCAATGTATTAAGACTGGAATAGCCACCTCACTCGGTACGTGATTGGGAGGGAAATCACAAATACATAGTCTACAAAAACTCCAACATGCACAAGAACTAAATCAACGAACAAGAAATTTTGGAAATAATAACACTACTGAAAAAGTGTAACACTAGAAAGCATTACACAACATTGCTGAAAAGAACACCATGTACAATAATTAAATTAATTATGTAGAAAAACATGAAACTTTGACATAAAAGACACCTGACAAAGATAAAAAAACACCAACACATTACACAGCACTGTGAAACGTATAACGCACGGACACGCGAAAATTTACCAACAATACATCGATCAAATTTGGCTGGCTCCAGATTCCTTCTCCGAGAAGGTGGGGCACACTGCATCTGAAACAGAGGAAACAGAAAACCAGTAGCATAGACGGTACGTCAGTTAATGGAATCAAAAGCACTCAACAGTGAATGAATGCATATTAATCCTGAAGACTGACATATCATTTTTACACTTTAGAAACACTTATCATCAAGGATGATTTTAACTCCGCTCTAAAAGCCATTTCCTCTTACAACCTCTTCGTGTGGTGTTTCAGAGCTTCATAAAGAACGTCTCACATGTCTGGGTGGGGTTGTTCTAGCTTTTTCTGTATGGAGGGACCCACAATAGCGAGTATTATAGCTATGGTCTCGGACCACACATGGTCAAATACCTGTTGTTATAGGTAGGAAAAGCAGGTCTTTTTTAGGATAAATCCAGACAACAGGTTCCCCTGTCTAAAGAGTGTCGCCAGCACTTTAAAAAATACTGAAACAATCATTCACAAGACAGATTTTAACACTTCAAATTTCACATATACCAGAAGATACAGAGAAAAACAAACCTTTGCAAAGAGTGAAATGGGGCATTTCACAGACTTAACAATCCTCTATGCAAACATGCAATCAATAAAAAATAAATGATCCAGAATCCTTAAATTTCTATCATGCATACAAAAAGATCTATAGGAAGGTGCTGACTGCTGCAAAAAAGTCTTTTAATGACAAAATAATATATAATGCAGAGAACAAAAGCGAAGAAGTCTGGGATGTTACAAAAAAAAACCAGGGAGAGGCAATCAAATGCAGAATAACATACTGCTAAGTGAGAGGGATAAGGTAACAAATGATCCACAACACTTAGAAAACAATGTAAATGAGCATTTTTCAAGTATTGCAGAGAAGTTACAGCAAAAATTCCCTCAGACAAATATAGCACCTGTAAATACTGTTGCACTAAATACAATGATGTTACTTCCAACCACAGAGACTGAAGTCAATAAAACTGTTCAAAAACTAAAAAATAAGAAGACAGTAGGCTTAGATGAAATACCAATGTGTGTACTGAAACAATGCATAGGGATTATACAAGGACCCTTAACAAACATAATAAATGAATCCTTCAAATCAGGGACATTTCCAGAGCTGCTAAAACAGGCAACAGTTCTACCTTTGCTTAAGAAAGATAATACTGAAGACATAGAAAATTACCAGCCCATTTCCCTGCTGTCGCCATTCTCAAAAATAATAGAAGCAATTATGAAAGACAGATTAATGAATCACCTGAAATAATACAATGCTTTAAGCGAATCACAGTTTGGTTTCCAAAGTGGCAAAAATACAGAGTCAGCCATAGAAGAATTCACAAAAGTTGTACATGATGCTCTTGACAAAGATGAGTGTGTCACAGGCATATTTTTTGGATCTTTCTAAGGCGTTGATACTGTCGACCACAAGATTCTATTAAATAATTTAGAAGCATTAGGAATAAGAGGGGTAGCTAATGACCTGTTTCGATCATACCTAAAAGATAGGGTACAAAGATTAGAGATAACACATACTTCAAATAGATCGAAACATTTAGTAAAACACTTATCAGAACCAAAATACATTAATATAAGGGTTCCCCAAAGTAGCATATTAGGACCAATACTGTTCCTGATATGCATCAATGACTTTCCCAGTAGTGTTACTCATGGTGAAAAAATCCTCTTCGCTGGTGACAGCAATATTATAGTCACTGAGAAAACAAGAGAACTCCTTGCCGAGAAAGCAAATGAAACTCTCAAGGAAATTTATGATTGGTCAATAAGCAATAAAGTGACATTGAACATAAAGAAAACTAATGGCATGAATTTCAGTTTGAAGAGGAAAAATGACAATGTTAAATTAAATGTAGATGGCACCTCTATAGACTGTGTAATAAATGCAAAATTTCTGGGAATGAATATTGATTCTCAGCTGAAGGGTGTGAACACACAAAGAGACTTGCAAACAGAATGTCATCAACATGTTATGCCCTTAGAAACCTATCATCAATGTGTAACACGCAGTGTCCTTTATTTACATGTTATTCATATGTACACTCAGTTCTTAGCTATGACATTCTGTTTTGGGAAACAAATGTAAAAAATATGAACACAATTTTCAAACTCCAGAAAAGAGCCATGAGAATAATAACAAAATACTAGTCGAGCTCATTGTTGACATTTCTTCAAAACACTGGGGATTTTTGCTGCTCCCTGTGTATTCATTTACCACTCAGGTGTACACATAAAAATAACATTGTAATTAGAGCACAAACAGCTCTGCCCATGACCATGCAACAAGAGATAGACTCAACTTACATTTACCAAGAAAAAATAAATATAAAACTCGAAACAGCATTTTCTACCAAGGAATAAAACGGCACAATAAATTACCAAAAGAGATTTAAAAAATTGTAAATACACTTATTTAAAAAGGCAGCAAAAAAGTACCTGTTATGCAATACATTTTATACATTGAAGGATTACGTAGCTAAAACAGAGTAGAGGTTTGATAAAAATGTTATACAAACAAATAATAATAATAATAATGATTATAAAAAAATCCAACATTCCACATAACACCTTCGCTTTATGTTTTCTTTCTTTTTTTTCTTTTCTAGAAATACTTACCCCCAAGCTATGCATAGCACATTACTAACACCACTTCCTCTTTCAGAACTCAACATCTCACTCATTATGGAGGGATGCTGACTCAATTTTTCAGGTTAGACAATTGGAAGGTGCGGTAAAGAAAATGGCCCAGAGATCACCAGTTTGTGTGTGTCTGTGTGTGTGTGTGTGTGTGTGTGTGTGTGTGTGTGTGTGTGTGTGTTTGTAGCTAGTGAAGTGTTGTGAAACAATGTGTGTATATTGTGTGCATCACTGATAGCGAGATATGAGTGAACAGTATGGGATTACATTATTTAATAAGTTATTTGTAAAA
Organism: Schistocerca americana; assembly: GCF_021461395.2. Classification (NCBI taxonomy): domain Eukaryota; kingdom Metazoa; phylum Arthropoda; class Insecta; order Orthoptera; family Acrididae; genus Schistocerca; species Schistocerca americana. Next base: position 178,492,339 of record NC_060120.1, read on the forward strand.
AAGTTTTTTATACCAGGAGTAAATCTAATGATTGTTTCTATGTATAAGTCTGTAAATAAATGTGCATACGAATTAGTTTATTTTAAATTGATCTAAATTTGAAAATACTTTGATATGTCCTATATTCTTGTAAAAAGAGATCTACGGATGAATAAAGCTACTACTACTGCTACTACTAAGTCTAGTTCCTGTTATCAACACTTACCTTTATATGTACAAACTCGGTACAGAAAGCAAACACATATTTTTTTAATGGGAGCTTGCTGTGAGCTCTGACAGAGTTGTGTGACAAGATTCGCGGGGCCCTTTCCTGTAACACAAAAATTTAATTTCATCGACTGTCAAATTTGCCGATAAAACCATCCCATCAGCTACAAGATACTGGAAGTAACTAAAATAAGCCATTCTAGCACCAAGTTTTGTCAATCGCACCCTTTCTAACTCATTTCCGCCCAGTACCAGACAGAGATCTTGATTTTAAATCAACTTTCCAAATTGTATACAGTTTCCAAAATGAGATTTTCACTCTGCAGCGGAGTTTGTGCTGATTTGTATATAGTTTTTTTCACATTAAGGATAGGCCTATTGGAACAGAACCATGAATGCGAGGACTCCAGTGCTCGATCAGTTGAAGGCTCAGGGGGGGGGGGGGGGGGGGGGAAACCAGCGCTAATGAAATACAGAGTGTTCTCAGGAAGAAGGAAGTTCCCAAAATACAGCGAATCGTCACTTTGATAGGGGAAACAAACAGGTGAGGCAAGTGAAACAGACGCAGTAATTCCACAATAATCACGTATGTCTGGTTGTGATAATACAGTAATAGTACTCACATCACATACATATTCTGAAATTAAACAAACCGCTATAATCAGGTGGGCAGTTCATATAGACCATTCATTGGTTAATGTTGTGATTGCAGGTTGCATTCTTCCGTGATAAGTCATTTGATGTGGCTTTATTCAGATGATATTATCTTAATAGGCTTAGTTCTGAAAGAGCAACTTGCAGGATACTTTGAATCCAACAGTCTTTTCCATTTCTTGATTAACACTGATCACGGTCTAAGGAGATGGCTTACCTCTGGATGCTTTGACTGCTTCCCCAGGGATATGACAGCAATGCTCATTCGAAACAAAAAGTCTAATAAACATGAGCTCTAAAATTACCTTAAGAGCTATGAGCACTTCTTCATTTTTGATACTGCTGCTGCTTAACAAATCTTTTCTACTGCAAACTCTTTGCCTTACAAATTTTGGGGAAAGATGGTATGGATGAAAAGAAGAACAAATTGTCTGGTAAATACGTACTCTAAAAATGCATAACCCATGAGTTACGGGAACTTTATCACCTTCGCTGTGTGAAACACATCTCTTCTACTGAATAAATGTCCATAGCTCTTCAGGTATGCATTTTTTCTCGTTTTGGTGCACACCGTTTCTTCCCAAAATACTGAGAGCAAAGCGCTTGCAATGAAAAAAATTTGTTTCGCAGTACCAGAGATGAAGTGTTTATAGTCTTTAAGATATGCATTTTAGATTCCATGTTCACTAGACTTTTTTCTTCGAATGATCAGTCCTGTCATATCCCTGAATATTGACCGTTCCTCCCGGGAAACCTTGTAAAGAGCTCTTCAATGTATCATGCAAGGCATGAGTGGTTAAGTAAAAAATAAACAACGTCATTTCATTTGAGCCCTTCTAAGATGAATGAGTGTGATCAGGGCAACTGTATTTATCAGTGCTGTGAATTTTCTGTATCAAGTCTGTATTTTACAACAACATATGAAAAAACTCAACACAAGTTTCATCATAATTTATTCTACTTACTAAGATTGCTTTCATGGTTTCTACAGTCAACTGTGTTTAGTCACTTGTCTATATATTGTTCATGTGGGAAAATACCCTTTCAGTAGCAGCATTAGTGGCAGGAAGGCAGAAAAGAAACTCCACTAGCTCGAGTACATTTAAGAATGGCACATGGTTCTGGCTGAAATGAGAAATCATCTCAATCCATCTTCGACCTGGATCAGTGTTGTTAGCAGTCCATTCAATGATTTTCTCTGTAGTTACAAACTGTTTGACACTGACATACTCATCAGACATTACATTTTCTGCCAACTGAACATAAGGCACAGTTTCGCTAACTAGAGAAGAAGTTCTTTCAATGTCATCCCATACAGGTATTTGATTCAAGGTAACCCAATTGTAGCAGTCCAAGTTCTGGAAACTTTATTCAGTCCAGTTTCTTTAAGTAGGATAGAGCAGTTTCATAGAAAAATAATACAGCACCATGAAAACTCTTTACCTCTGCTGGAAGCAGATCTACCTGTGTTTGAAGAGTTTCAAGAATTGTTTTAAATCTTGAGGGAAGGAAGTGGTCTTCAATTTTGGACTGCAATGTGTTTTCAACTTACTAATACGATCAGCCACTTCAAATACAGTGACTGTCTGTCCTTCAACTTTTTTAACTGCTTCATGAAATGATGAAGCCTGACTGTGAACAAAGTATCGCCATACTTCAGACAAAGGGTTTTGAAAGAAGTTTTGAAGTAACAATTGACACTTTTTTTCAGATCGGAAGAATGATTCTAGTAGTTTAAACAGTTTGATAACTCGCCCAACAACAGGCAACAGTGTTAACCATCTTGTTTGAGCATAGCCCAAAATCATTGCAAAATCTGTTTCAACAAAGCTGCAAATGTCCTTCAGAGTTTCAACTCTCACAGTGTATGATTTGAAATACAGAAATATTTTGGAAACTACCATTTCTATATCTATAGGCAAAATATCAGTAGCTGTTCGAACAGTATTATGCAGTATATGAGCAGCATAACCAACCCCTATCACTCTATGACCGAGTTCCACTTGTAGTTTAGCAAACACATTATTCTGACCTTTTCTTTCAGCACCTCCAAAATTGCAATTAGTGTTATCAGCACACAGTCCAACAACTTTTTCTTCTAGGCTGTTTTTTCTGAGGCAGTCTGTTAAATAGCCACTCACAATAGTAGATATTTCCCCAGGCAACGATTTTAATTGTAATAATCTTACTTTTACACCAGTTTTCTAATCAAAATATCTGACGAGGATAGGAAAGACCTTAATCTCTTTGTGGTTAGATGCATCAGTTAGAAGTGAAATAAATGTAACTTTTTCTAAATCACGTCGCAACATATCTAATGCATGAGGAGCTAAAACATTCACAATTATTGCCTCTGTTTTTGTACGTGCACAAGCAAATCTTAGGCTCTAATATCGCTTGAAGAAGCTTCGGTGTACAGTCCATAGATCTGAAACTATGATTGTGCTGAATTGTATGATACGCAAAAACGCCCTCAGTTGCAACTAACCTCTCCTCCTGACCACAAAGTTTCTCTGATGTAAAAAATGACTTTAATGTTAAGACAACTTTTATCGTACGAGCAAACAGTAGTTGTATCCTAAAAGTCACAAAATTTCAAACAAAATGCATCCAACTTATTTTAAGGGCACTCGTTTTATAGGTGAGGGAATATTACTGTTCTGAAGAATAAGTGGTTATAGATCAATCAACCTTCTAACAAAATACGACCCTTTACAGAGCTTTTATTTCAAGTGTAGGTTCAAATGGCTCTGAGCACTATGGGACTTAATTGCTGAGGTCATCAGTCCCCTAGAACTTAGAACTACTTAAACCTAACTAACCTAAGGTCATCACACACATCCATGCCCGAGGCAGGATTCGAACCTGAGACCATAGCGGTCTCGCGGTTCCAGACTGTAGCGCCTAGAACCGATCGGCCACCTCGGCCGGCTTCAAGTGTAGGATAGAGTAACTAATTGTATACTTATTCAGTTCTTTGACACGAGTGAAACTGGTACTGATTCGTATATATACAGACTGAAGCGACGAATGAAAGTTTGCACTATGGCTAGGATTCGAACCCGGGTCTCCCGCTTACTAGGCAGATATGTAGAAGTGCTGGCCACTACGCCACCCTGGCACAGTGGATTTGCACGACTCCAGAGACTAGAGTAGTTCCTGCAGTTGAGCAAAGGGTGGCGTGGTGAACAGCACTTCTACCTATCTGCCTAGTACGTGGGAGAACCTGGTTCGAATCACGAGCTTGGTATACAAGGTGAAGAATCATTCGTGTACTCGGACTTCGTGGTGCGATTCCTCATGTATTGGCAAAACAAAAGTGTCTGTCACAAAATTTCGTCCGGCGCATATTTCCTGTAATAAATGGACATTAAACGTTGCAAATCTGGCAACGTTGAAATCTCAGGTGAGGTAACTACCGCTGTCACTAGATATCAATAGTGCTGTGTAGTTGGTGAAGCGAATAGCGTATTGTGTGAGTGGTGCAGGAGGAGGCGGTTTCGATTCTCGGTCGCGGATTATTTGTTCTTATTTGCTAAAGGTGGTATGCGTGGTACGGTATGTGGCGTCTTCACCGTCATACAGCGATTGCACTCGGTCTTCTACAAAACATTTGCACTTACGAAGTACGAGCACAGAAATGGAACTACAATCGTTTTCAATTTACCAATGTCATACATAGCAACCAATGGTAGTTAATTTAAGGGCCAAGTTTGGATGTATTCGTTCAATATTTGGCTTCTTGCAACAGGCGAATCCTTCCTTTACGTTTATCCCGAATACATTGCGAAAAGGGGCGCAAATGGAATGACGTTATTTCTTTTCTACTTAACCACTTATGCCTTGCATGAGACATGGAAGATCTCTGTACGGTGTTTCCCAGAAGGAACGGTCAATATTCAGGGATATGACAGGAATGATCATTCGAAGAAAAAAGTCTAGTAAACATGGAGTCTAAAATGCATATCTAAAACGCTATGAGCACTTCATCTCGGATACTGTGAAACAAATGTTTTTCATTGCAAGGGCTTTGCTTTCAGTATTTTGGGAAGAAACGGTGTGCACTAAAACAAGAGAAAATGCATACCTGAAGAGCTAGGGACATTTATTCAGTAGACGAAATCAGTTTCACATAGCGAAGGTGATAATGTTCCCGTAGCTCATAGGTTATGCATTTTTAGAGCACGTGTTTACCTTTTGATCCATACCATATTTCCCCAAAAATGTGTAAGGCAAAGAGTTTGCAGTAGAAAAGATTTGTATCGCAGCAGCAGTATCAAAGATGAAGAAGAGCTCATATCTGTTAAGGTAATTTTAGAGCTCATGTATATTAGACTTTTTGTTTCAAATGAGCATTGCTGTCATATCCCTGGGGAAGCAGTCAAAGCATACAGAGGTAAGCCATCTCCTTAGACCGTGATCAGTGTTAATCAAGAAATGGAGAAGACTGTTGGATTCAAAGTACCCTGCTAAAATGCTCTTTCAAAACTAAGCCTATTAAGATAATATCATCTGAATACAGCTACATCAAATGACTTATCACGGCGGAGTGCAACCTGCAGTCACAACACTAACCAATGAATGGGCTATATGAACTGCCCACCTGCTTATAGCGGTTTGTTTAATTTCAGAATATGTATGTGATGTGAGTACTATTACTGTGTTATCACAACCAGACATCCGTGATTATTGTGGAATTACTGCGTCTGTTTCACTTGCCTCACCTGTTTGTTTCCCCTAACAAAGTGACGATTCGCTGTATTTTGGGAACTTCCTTCTTCCTGAGAACACTCTGTATTTCATTAGCGCTGGTTTCTTTCCCCCTGAGCCTTCAACTGATCAAGCCCTGGAGTCCTTGCATTCATGGTTCTGTTCCAATAGGCCTATCCTTAATGTGAAAAAAACTATATACAAATCAGCACAAACTCCGCTGCAGAGTGAAAATCTCATTTTGGAAACTGCATACAATTTGGAAAGTTGATTTAAAATCAAGATCTCTGTCTGGTACTGGGCGGAAATGAGTTAGAAACTTGATGCTAGAATGGCTTATTTTGGTTACTTCCAGTATCTTGTAGCTTATGGGGTAGTTTTATCGACAAATTTGACAGTCGATGAAATCAAATTTTTATGTTACAGGAAAGGGCCATTCGAACTTTGTCACACAGCTCTGTTAGAGCTCACAGCAAGCTACCATTAAAAATATGTGTTTGCTTTCTGTACTGTGTTTGTACATATACAGGTAAGTGTTGATAACAGGAACTAGACTTAGTAGTAGTAGTAGTAGTAGCAGTAGTAACTTTATTCATCCATAGATCTCTTTTTACAAGGATATAGGACACATAAAAGTATTTACAAATTTAGATCAATTTAAAATAAGCTAATTCGTATACACATATATTTACAGATGTCTAGTTAGAAACAATTGTTAATTTACTCCTGGTATAAAATACTTTTTTACAAATAACTTATTAAATAATGTAATCCCATACTGTTCACTCATATCTCGCTATCAGTGATGCACACACTATACACACATTGTTTCACAACACTTCACTCGCTACAAACACACACACACACACACACACACACACACACACACACACACACATACACAAACTGGTGATCTCTGGGCCATTTTCTTTACCGCACCTTCCAATTTTCTAACCTGAAAAACTGAGTCAGCATCCCTCCATAATGAGTGAGATGTTGAGTTCTGGAAGAGGAAGTGGTGGTAGTATTATGCTGTGCATAGCTTGGGGGTAAGTATTTCTAGAAAGGAAGAAAGAAGAAAAAAACATAAAGCGAAGGTGTTATGTGGAATGTTGGATATTTTGTAATCATTATTATTATTATTATCTATTTGCATAATATTTTTATCAAACCCCTACTCTGTTTTAGCTGCGTAATCCTTCAATGTATAAAATGTATTGCGTGACAGGAAGTTTTTAGCTGCCTTTTTAAATAAGTGTATTTTGCAATTTTTTAAACCTCTTTTGGTAATTTATTGTACCGTTTTATTCCTTGGTAGAAAATGCTGTTTCGAGTTTTATATTTATTTTTTCTTGGTAAATGTAAGTTGAGTCTATCTCTTGTTGCATGGTCATGGGCAGAGCTGTTTGTGCTCTAATTACAATGTTATTTTTGATGTGTACAACTGAGTGGTAAATGTATTCACTGGAGCAGTTAAAATCCCCAGTGTTATGAAGAGGTCTCTACAATGAGCTCTACTAGTATTTTTGGTTATTATTCTTATGGCTCTTTTCTGGAGTTTGAAAATTGTGTTCATATTTTGGACATTTGTTTCCCAAAAAAGGATGTCATAGCTAAGAACTGAGTGTTCATATGAATAACATGTAAGTAAAGGACACCGCGTGTTACACAGTGATGATAGGTTTCTAAGGGCATAACATGTTGATGACATTCTCTTTGCAAGTCTCTTTGTGTGTTCACACCCTTCAACTGAGAATCAATATTCATTCCCAGAAATTTTGTATTTATTACACAGTCTATAGTGGTGCCATCTACATTTAATTTAACATTGTCATTTTTCCTCTTCAAACTGAAATTCATGGCATTAGTTTTCTTTATGTTCAATGTCTCTTTATTGCTTATTGACCAATCCCAAACTTCCTTGAGAGTTTCATTTGCTATCTCGGCAAGGAGTTCGCTTGTTTTCTCAGTGACTATAATATTGCTGTCATCAGCGAAGAGAATTTTTTCACCATGAGTAACACTACTGGGAAAGTCATTGATGCATATCAGGAACAGTATTGGTCCTAATATGCTACTTTGGGGAACCCTTATATTAATATATTTTGGTTCTGATAAGTGTTTTACTAAATGTTTCGATCTATTTGAAGTATGTGTTATCTCTACTCTTTGTACCCTATCTGTTAGGTACGATCGAAACAGGTCATTAGCTACCCCTGTTATTCCTAATGCTTCTAAATTATTTAATAGAATCTTGTGGTCGACAGTGTCAACGCCTTAGAAAGATCCAAAAATATGCCTGTGACACACTCATCTTTATCAAGAGCATCAAGTACTACTTTTGTGAATTCTGCTATGGCTGACTCTGTATTTTTGCCACTTTGGAAACCAAACTGTGATTCGCTTAAAACATTGTATTTTTTCAGGTAATTCATTAATCTGTCTTTCATAATTGCTTCTATTATTTTTGAGAATGGCGACAGCAGGGAAATGGGCTGGTAATTTTCTATGTCTTCAGTATTATCTTTCTTAAGCAAAGGTAGAACTGTTGCCTGTTTTAGCAGCTCTGGAAATGTCCCTGATTTGAAGGATTCATTTATTATGTTTGTTAAGGGTCCTTGTATAATCCCTATGCATTGTTTCAGTACACACATTGGTACTTCATCTAAGCCTACTGACTTATTTTTTAGTTTTAGAACAGTTTTATTGACTTCAGTCTCTGTGGTTGGAAGTAACGTCATTGTATTTAGTGCAACAGTATCTACGGGTGTTATATTTGTGTGAGAGAATTTTTGGTGTATTTAAAAATGCTCATTTACATAGTTTGCTAAGTGTTGTGGATCATTTATTACCTTATCTCCCCTCACTTAGCAGTATGTTATTCTGCATTTGTTTGCCTCTCCCTGTTTTCTTTTTTATAACATCGCAGACTGTTTTGCTTTTATTCTCTGCATTATATATTATTTTGTATCTATGTTAGAAAATAAGAATTCTGGATCTTTGCGAATATATATTATTTTGTATCTATGATAGGAATGTAAGAATTCTGGATCTTTGCGAATCTTTTTCGTGGAACTGAGATGTTTAAGTGTTTGGGTGGACTTCTTAATACCTGCTGTTATCCATCGGTTTTTCTGAGACGTTGATACAGACTTGCATACCTTTGGAAATGCCCTTTCAAAGTTCGAGTTAAGCAATGTTGAGAATTTAGAGAATTTCATATTCACATTGGTTTCCTTATACACTTCATCCCAGCTTTGTTTTTCTAGTTCTTTTGAAAAATGTTTTATTTTGATTTTTGACAGATGCCGTTTGTAGGCTTGTAGTTCAGGGGTTGATTCGATACCTGATTTTACTGTTCTTATCTGACAGAGATGGTCTGATAATCCAAGATCTTTTACAGCTACATCACATTTTTCCCTGTCCATATTTGTGACCACATGGTCTATTACTGATGAAGTCGTTGTAGTAACCCTTGTTGCTCTATTGACCAATAAGGGCATGCAAAAACTCTGAAGGATGTTTATGAAGCTGCTGCTTGATTCATTTATGATATTAGTGTTGATGTTAATGTCCTCACACAGAATGATGTTGACCTTTGTACTTGAGACGTTATCTAGAACTTCTGTTAACTTATTGAAAAAAGTGTCCACACTACCACTAGGAGATCTATACACATACAAAATGACTAATTTCTTGGTGATATCAAGCCCTGTTAATTCAATAGCCGATATTTCAAAGTGTTTGTCTTCACTTACTGTATCGAGGTCATGTCTTGATTTGAACTGTGTTCCTTTCCTGATATATCTGCATGATCCTCCACCCCTTGAAGTAGTTCTGCAGTAAGAGTTTGCCCTTTCATACAATGATAATACTATATGTTGGATTTCTGTGTCTCTACACCAATGCTCAGTAATACAATCTTCTGTGCAGTTCAAAGATTTTAGCTCAACTTCTAATAGTCATATCTTATATTTTTTTGATTGCATGTTTGGATAGAGGATTGTGAAGTCTGTGAAATGCCCCATGATACTGTTTCCAAATGTTTGTTTTTCTTTGTGACATCTGGTATATGTGATATTTGAGGTGTTAAAATCTGTCTTGTGAGTGATTGTTTCAGTATTTTTTAAAGTGCTGGAGACACACTTTAGGCATGGGAACCTGTTGTCTGGATTTATCCTTAAAAATACCTACTTTTACTACCTATGACAACAGGTATTTGACCATGTGTGGCCCGAGACGATAGCTATAATACTCGCTACTGTGGGTCCCTACATACAGAAAAAGCTAGTACAACCCCACCCAGACATGTGGGACGTTCTTTATGAAGCTCTGAAACACCACACGAAGAGGTTGTAAGAGGAAATGGGTATTAAGCGGAGTTAAAATCATTTATTGATGATAAGTGTTTCTAAAGTGTAAAATGATATGTTAGTCTTCAGGATTAATAGGCATTCATTCACTGTTGAGTGCTTTTGATTCCATTAACTGATGTACCGTCTATGCTACTGGTTTTCTGTTTCCTCTGTTTCAGATGCAGTGTGCCCCACCTTCTCTGAGAAGGAATCTGGAGCCAGCCAAATTTGATCGATGTATTGTTGGTAGATTTTCGCGTCTCCGTGCGTTATACGTTTCACAGTGCTGTGTAATGTGTTGGTGTGTTTTTATCTTTGTCAGGTGTCTTTTATGTCAAAGTTTCATGTTTTTCTACATAATTAATTTAATTATTGTACATGCCGTTCTTTTCAGCAATGTTGTGTAATGCTTTCTCGTGTTACACTTTTTCAGTAGTGTTACTATTTCCAAAATTTCTTGTTAGTTGATTTACTTCTTGTGCATGTTGGACTTTTTGTAGACTATGTATTTGTGATTTCCCTCCCAATCACGTACCGAGTGAGGTGGCTATTCCAGTCTTAATACATTGGACTCGTATGCAGGAGGTCCGCTGTTTATTCCCTGTAGGACTATCCTGACTTGGGTTTTCCATGGTTTCCTCAAGTTTCTAACGTGAATGTCGGGATGGCTTCTTGGATTAGGCCATAGCCGACTTCCTGCCCAATCCTTGCCTAAATCTATCCTACTTCTTTAACGTTTCAGTCCGCAGCTCGTGGTCGTGCGGTAGCGTTCTCGCTTCCCACGCCCGGGTTCGATTCCCGGCGGGGTCAGGGATTTTCCCTGCCTCGTGATGACTGGGTGTTGTGTAATGTCGTTAGGTTAGTTAGGTTTAAGTAGTTCTAAGTTCTAGGGGACTGATGACCATAGATGTTAAGTCCCGTAGTTCTCAAAGGCATTTAACGTTTCATATATGTATAAACTACTTCTGTAAATATCTGACTTGTCTGATAGTCTTGTACTAAATGGTCTGTGGACGAATAAATAAATAAACGTACAACACAGTAGGGACACATTCTACAACCTAACTGAACATGGCTTCGAACAGCACGTCGAGGAATCTTGTCGCTCTCTGGCATTAGCGACTTTACATGTTGTATGGTCGTTCACAAGGCGCATTGAGTTGTGCATTGTGAGAAATGGGTATTCGTTAGAACACCTCACTTAAATGAACATTCCACGATCAGAGCGCCCATCTCCACGTACAGCATTTCCAATTCACCCCTGAAATTTTGAACATTTCTAACTCCCTAACGAAAATCGATAGAAATTTCATTTAAACTGATTTGTACCCATTTGGTTTAAATACATCAGTCACGTCATGGAAAAAATAAGTTTTTTTTTCAAAAATTTTAACTCGTTGCTATGACTCTCCATGAGATAACTTGTTAAACTATGTTCATAACTGTTTAGAAGAAATAATGTTTCTTGCGATTATCCATCTAAATAAATATTCGTTTTATCTGTTGTTTTGTAAGTTACAGAACTAAATGTGACTCGTGACCAGCGATTCACGATTACACGGTAGAGGGCTGTAGACCTCTATGGCCGGCCACCGGCGCATCGAGGTCCTCTGGCTGTGTGGCGTTCTAGTCCTGCCCCAGTGTCCAGAGCCGTAGGTGTTCCCTGAGTCGCAGACTTCGAGCCTCCACGTGACGGTGAGTACGTGGGCATGGCGGCACACTGCTGCCGTCACTTTGCTGCGCCTTCTCGTATACTTGCGGGAACTATGCAAGAGCTCGGAAAAATATTGTGAATCGTTTGGGAGTCTCCACTGCCGAGAATCTCGCTTGGTTGGATATGATCTACGCTTCCCGAACTCGTAACACCACTCCAAAACATTTTGGGTTACGTGAGGTTAAGCTCCTCCGTCATTACGAATAAATGTCATATCATTCATATTGCGTGGACTTTGACGGAACGCAATCTGTAGTGTAGCTAGTTATAGTGTGGGTTAGAGGTGATAATTTGATTGAGAGTTGAAGCCAGCCGTGGCCACAACGAAATAAAAAACGTAGCAACAGACTGACCGTTGCCTGAACGTCTAGCTTTGTGCAATACCCAGCGCACTTAAGTATGAAAACAAACTGCAGGTGAATTCAGAAAGCGTTGTGCCATAAACGCAGTTCTCGTTATAAAATGTAAAGCTGCATGTGAATTCAGGCAATTTTCATTAGCTAATGAAGTCTGATTTGGTGCGTGTACAGTATCTTACATAAACTACGAAAACGTCTACTAAACTTTGACTGAAACGGTAATAGCGAGTCGCTAAGGGAGGTCCTGAAAACCTGTTTATCCGTTTCAAACCACGAATCTGAATGTCTGTTCCTTGATATCGACAAATAGGTCCTGGTTCTTAGAATCTGTGTGCTCCTTTTTTTATTTTCTTTTTTTACAAGACTTCAACTTTTATTTGCCGGTTGATAACCTGCGTCATGAATTACTAGGTTCTTCACGCTTAGGTTTAATATGTCTTGCCCGTCCATTTGGTGTTGGGGCCAAGTAAGCCTCGAACTGTCAGCCAGGTGGTACTGTCCAGCCAGTCCGTGGTTGGTCCGTTCTGCGAAAGAAGCGAGAGCGTCTTGCAGCCACCCCCCCACCCTTCCTCCTGCTAACCCTCCGACAACACGTTCATTTGGGGGTATTTTATGTAATCGTAAATAATGAAAGTAACCAAAACAAGTGAAAGGGTTCTTCTGTAATTACCAACGATTTCCAAGCAGTATTAATGACTTCAAAAACGGGTTTTTTCGCGTCAAAAGCATAGTGCCAGTTATTTTTAGTTTTTTCCAACATAAAAGTATTTTAGGCCCATCCATTATTGTACAAAATTCATATCGCGACATTTCTCAGCAGTGTTACCTCAGATACCTAATGGACTGATTTAATGGTACCTCAGAACTGAGTTCATCTACTTTCCCATGGATTAAAAGCAATGCGACGCTGACCAATAAATCAGACATCGATATGGTGGGTGGGAGGAAGAAGGGAGGAGAGCCTAACGGAAATGTTTGACACGCGCACCGACCGACAAATTTGACGTGTAGGCCTGTTGAACGACCGACCGACCGACTTCCCTTGTTGGGATGTCGGGCGGGACGGACGACGTGACAACAGTCCTTGCACCCCCACACCCACTTCTCACAAACTCTGTGGCACGACAGACTGCAAACTGTGTGCCAACCGTCCGACAAAGTTCTTTCATCATTCGGCGCGTGATTACTGTTCTAAGAAACATAACAGGGTGAGAGGGTTTTAAACTTCGACAGAGTTCCTAAAATTAAAAGATTGGAGATGTTTGTGCGACATTTATAGATAGACGCAAGAAAGTAAGCACGTATTTCATTTTTAAAAGACTCCATAATGGTTTATTCGGTGCATAGAGTAAAAGATACTTTATGAACAATCCATCTACCTTCTGTAGTTCAGTTGTTAGGTTTTTGTGCCGGTACTTACCTGAAATGCAAACTAGAATCTGTAAGACAGGTCAGATCTAATATTAAACTCCCGATAAGTATCGGAAGTAAATCCCAAAGACGGAAATACGGTCAACTGATTCTAGTTAATAAAATATTCATTGTTGTAACTGCTAGAGTCCAGCTTATATCAAAGCCTTATTTTATGAATAGCAAAATGAGATTTTTAGACCTAACAGTTCCTAAATTTTTAATTTCTTACGTATGTCACTAGGTGACGTGCACCACAACTGGTAGTATTTATTTGAAATGAGGCTCTTAAACTTACAGGCAATCCTTTATGCTATGTACATAGTATACATGAATATTTCATTTATTCTCCTTCACCGTTTTTTTCCTTCCTCAGGCAACTATCAATAACGTTGCAGTTGTCAAGTCATTTTACACACTTTTGTGTAAACAGCATTGAGTTACGAGTCCTTCACTTGTGCCAGTGGCTGGGAACCGTAATGCAGCTAAGAGGCTTTCTCGTTAAAGATAGTTTTTCAGCGGCTCCGATATGGATGGTTCTTTCTATCTTGGATAATTAACGTAAATCGTCTTCCAGCTCCTAAAGTAATAGAACGTGGATGGACTCCTTTCCTTGCGCTGACCACTTTTTTGCCCATGTCTTTCTCTAGGCTTTTTGCTTTTGGCCTTGTTACCTCTAAAATGGCCAAGGCAAACCTCAGGTTTTTGTTTAAAAGCAAAGGGCCTCTGGAACGTAAACACAACGCACAAAGAATAAACAAATCGTAGCAAGAGAGCGGTGCTGCAGTCGCGGAGCGCGATCGGTCGGAACGCGTGTAGGCTGCTTCGAAATTGGTCAGTCGGCCGATTAAGTCGCGTGTGTATGGAGGGACCTTCATACAAGCCCTAGTTGACAGAGGAGCGCAGCGAATGTTTAAATCCGTTTGTTGCCGTCTCGCGATGTGGTGCGTGGTCGTGCTTTCACTTGTAATACATTCCCAGTGAGTCATTATCAATAACCAGCGTTATTTTCGTCAGCGCACGCAGTGGGTCTCATTGAAAATTACTTCAGTTTCAGGATGAATATTACTTAATGTAGTAAGTCTGACAAACTTTGCCCCGAGGACGTGAAGTTTGTGACAGCTGATATCCCAAAGTGACGTCGCAGCCTCTAGTTTCAGACAGTTGGCGTAACAGTTCAACGCGTACCCCCAAGCCTAGAAATTTAAAATTGACTTGGTTGAAAGTTAGAGGTCTCTTCAATACACTGTAGAACGCATGACTACGTCCCCGTTGAAAACCCCATTACCCTACTGATATTTTCAATTTTGGAGTTAGTTTATATGCATTAATAGCTTGAACCATCCCCCGAAAAATACTCCTTCTGGGTTCAGATCCCGGGATGGCAGTCAACCAGTAACCTTGTTGAATCACTGGTCAAAGCTGATGGCTTCTACCATACTCTTCACTTCCGCTGCAAGATACTATAAGGCCGCCACATATTTCATAAATCCAAGGTTTCGTTCAACGCACTTCTTTGCCTTGGCGAGTTTCTAGTACATTCTTTCCATCCACGTAAACCATCCAACCTATGCTTAGGGGCAGACGCACAGGTTATAGTGAAACCCACACAAAACAGCGTCTGCACCCTCTTTTGCGGAGAAACTTCTCATGAGATTCAAAATTTGTTCTCCAATTTACTGCAGATCGAGCAGGTAATTTTTTGGAATACTAAAGTGGTCAAAGATTGAGGCCCCGTCTGTGTAAGACTGTCACTGCTGTATGTAGCGTACGCCCATTGATATGTGGCCACGAGCTGCAAAACGGATCAACACGTTTCACGCGTGTTCTGAAATTGTGATATGCAAGCAGATGTGGTAAAACTGCTCTGGATCCTGGCTCCTTTTTGCGTCTAATCAAACTCCTTGCTTCTCTAGTAAATAACGAACCATATGAAGTTAAAAGAACATCACGTTAAAACGCATAAATTTAGGACGATGGTAAATTACGGCAAACCTGCAACTAATCTCGTATTTACCAGACCCATTGAATCTTTACCTGTGCAGAGACTAAATTTCATATAAACATCCCGAAAATAGAAGTTAGCAGTTCTGTAGTACCTAACTTTATGTACACGATTGAAAGGAACTAGATAGGTCAAGCAATGCGGTGTAGATCCACACGAACGTTATCCAGTTCAGACTGAATTGTGGGGTGACATAGTCCCATGCTTCGTATAAAGTTGGAATTAAAGGCAAAATAGGGCCCTGTACGTATAATACAGTGTTAAGATTGCCACGTGCTTAAATTGCTTGTCACGATTACAAACTGCGTGCCAACTGTTCATACGAAATTTATGGCAGAGGGAGAGAAATAAGGTATTTCGGTCTGGACTAGAAACGTTTCAGTTGCGCAAATTGCCAGCGCTCTAGTGATCAGCTTCTGACAGGGTCGGCGTTTCATTAGAATGCGTGTGTATACTGTGAACCACACTAAGTATTCCTATATTTTCATTTGCTGCGTCGGGGAAGCACACGCTATTGTTCCCAGTTTTGAATTTCCTAGCGGCGTTAATAACGATGACAAAATTCTGCGATTAGGACTTGAGACTGCATAAAGTTAAGGCAGATGATTGGTATCTGCACGCTGATTTCCTTGAACTTCATAGCCGCCGCTAGTCAGCTTGTGCCGTCGTATCTTTCATTTCTCCCTCAGGTGCACAGATTTCACTAAATCTACCGAGGGAAGTGGCGCAGTGGCTAGCACACTGGACTCGTATTCGGGAGGGCGACGGTTCGAACCCGCAACCGTCCATCCTGATTTACGTTTTCCGTTATTTCCCTCAGTCGCTTGATCGCATATGACCTTGGATGTTTTGCGCCCTAAAGCCTCCCCCCCCCCCCCAAAAAAAAACCTTCAATAGCTTCAGGCAAATGTCGGGATGGTTCCTTTGAAGAGGCACGGCCGACTTCCTTCCCCTTCCCTCCTAATCTGACGGCCCGTTAACAGCACACTTAGACACCCTTCCTCCAAATCAATCAACCAACCAACCATCTACCTACATACCCTATAAGACACCAAACGGAGCGTGGCGGACGGTACGTTGTACCGTTACTAGCCATTTCCCTTCCTGTTCCAGTCGCAAACAGAGCGAGGGAAAACTACCTATGACTCCGTATGAGCCGTAATTTATCTTGGTGTTTAAGCGAAATGTGCACTGGTGGCGGTAGGATCGTTCTGCAGTCAGGTTAAAATGCCGATTCTCTAAACTTTAATAGCGTTCTTGGTTTGTGCTTAAAATCTGAAGTCTATTGACTTTCACTTATCTTAATGCGTGGTACAGTTTCAGCAGACGAAACTCCTGTGCCATCCCTTGACATTGCAATTCATGTTTATCTTTAGGGCTTACTCCATTTATCACGCACTTTCAAAAGTGCAGTTGATCCATAGTTCAAAATTTATTCCTGTACGTCTTGCTCCATGCTTGCATTTGTCTGATGTTACGAAGTCATTGTAAGTACATAAATGTTAGAAGTTTGCAGGAACACGTCCATTGATTTATAGAGTATTTAAGATAGGCTTCCGTAAACGAGTAAAGAGCATAGACTATTCAGGATATTAACCACTGTAGACATGTGAGCGTTCTTCAGAAAGTCTCATTATACCACCCAGTGCCAAATTGCGCATAATGGTGGTTCGCTTCCGCCTTGACCGTTAACAAAAAAATTCGAAAGTCTTTGTAGAAAGACAGTATTAGGTGAAAGCGACCGGCCAGCAAAGTCTCTGCTTGGAGCAGCGAGATAACGAAAGGCCACTGAGACGAAATATATCATTGCGAGTGACAGTGTCTTCTGTTACCGCTGGGAGGTAGCTCGATATTTTAATTAACTAGTAGTACTTTAGTTTTAGGAAGAGAAGGGGCCAGAAACGCCCGTAACTAAGAGCTCGCTAGCTGAGATTCGGCGTTCGCATTCGCAGTAATTACGCTTCTCGTATTTCCAGCGATCCAGATTGGTCTTACTAAATTAAATGGAGTGCTGGAGTAGACTGTCGAACCGCCTCCGGCTCCCCCCCCCCCCCCCCCCACCACCACCACAGACATACACAGGTTTTTTGATAATACGTTAAACCTTGACCATAATCCCTCCTCGGCTTGCTTAATTCCTGTCATCACGCACAAAATGAAGAGCCGTAGATACTGGAGTAAGTTCGAATAGTTCGTGTAGTCTCATATTGGAGCATTCAGGATTTCTAGCTGCACATAGTATTCTATACTAAATGAACAATACTGGGTTACTCAGAACGAACAGCAGCTTTGAGAACGGAAGAGAACTTTCCAACCAGGCAATACATGGAGTATTTGCATTGTCCATGCATACGAGGTGTGGCTAGAAAAAAACCGGACTAGTACTGGTGAAACAATAAAACGAATGCAATAAGGCTGAAAGTCGCGTGGCCTGTCACGTGACTCTCGCTCCGCCTACTGCTCGAGTTTCATCTGCCTCCTGCACTCAGTCTGCCCATGGCGTCTGTTTTAAGTAGTTGACGTTTTGTCTGTGCGTCGGAAAATGTCGAGTGTACAGAAAGAACAGCGTGTTAACATCAAATTTTGTTTCAAACTAGGAAAATCGGCAAGTGAAACGTTTGTAATGTTACAACAAGTGTACAGCGATGATTGTTTGTCGCGAACACAAGTGTGTGAGTGATTTAAACGATTTAAAGATGGCAGCGAAGACACCAGTGATGACACTCGCACTGGCAGACCATTGTCAGCAAAAACTGATGCAAACATTGAAAAAATCGGTAAACTTGTTCGACAAGACCGCCGTTTAACAATCAGAGCAGTGTCTGAGTTAACAGGAGTTGACAAGGAACAAGTTTACCGATTTTTTCAATGTTTGCATCAGTTTTTGCTGACAATGGTCTGCCAGTGCGAGTGTCATTACTGGTGTCTTCGCGGTCATCTTTAAATCGTTTAAATCACTCAAACACTTGTGTTCGCGATAAACAATCATCGCCGTACACTTTTTGTAACATTACAAACGTTTCACTTGCAGATTTTCCTAGTTTGAAACAAAATTTGATGTTAACACGCTGTTCTTTCTGTACACTAAACATTTTCCGACGCACAGACAAAACGTCAACTACTTAAAACAGACGCCACGGGCAGACTGAGTGCAGGAGGCAGATGAAACTCGAGCAGTAGGCGGAGCGAGAGTCACGTGACAGGCCACGCGACTTTCAGCCTTATTGCATTCGTTTTTCACCAGTACTAGTCCGGTTTTTTCTAGCCACACCTCGTACAGTGTGTCCCTGGAAGCATCGTCGGTGTTCAGGGATGTGGTTGGAACGATCATAAGGAAACAATTCGGTAAATACGGCTTGTAAAATGCGTGCATGAAGAGCTACGAGCATCTTAGCTAGTGCGAAACAGCTTGCACTGAACAAGTGCTCGTAGGCCTCGCAGACTTCTAGCAGCTGGGGTGGTGGTCTACGGTGAAATATTGTCTGAAAAAAAGCGCATGTGGAAATACCAAAATGTACAGTTTGGCAACTTCCTTTTAATATTCAGAAATGTAAGCCTTTTCGCTTCACCACATTAAAAGTATCATATGGTTACGTCGGATAACTGGAATTGTCTGACTCGTGCAAACACATAGCAGTAACCATTTGTGCAGATACAAAATGGGACGATCACATAGGCTCGCTTGTAGATAAAGCAGGTGGCAGACTTCTGTTTTCTGGTTGAACACTACAATAGGCGACAACTCACTGTTGAAAACTGCTAGTGTGTGGGACCCATATGAGACAAGACTAACAGGGGCCACAGAACACACACAGTCCACGAATGGTCATAGGTTTTTCTCCAGCCGGAATGTCAGATTCTGAAGGAACTGGTCTGGCAAACGCTTGTAGATAGACTATCCTGAGGAAACCTACTTTCAAACTTCAGGAACCATTTTAGTAATGACACTACGAATATAGCACCGCGCTCTTAAGACTCCAGTAGAGGCCACGAGGACAAGGTTGGACTAATTTCAGTGCAGACAGGCGTTTAAACATTCTTACCGCGCCCAATGCGTGATGGGGAAAGGCAGGAGCTACAGTAACTGGTGCAGCGGGAAGTGCCCTCTGCTCAGCACTGCTCTTCAGCTCATCAAATGTGGAATCAAACTGGGCCCAGTGTGCCTTGTCAACTTGTCTGCTGTAGCAGATACACGCGATCACCTATACTACATTAAATTACGGTGAAATGTAACAAGAGCTGTTTAAATTTGTGAAAGTCGTGCAATTCTGTAGTACCATCTCGATGCGATGTTGAAAATAGACGTAAAGTTGAGGAAGTAAGTTACAAGGAGTGGGGTTGGTAGTGTGCTTTACACACTGTTCCTTTAATGTAACGAAACATATCACAGCTGTATTTCCAGTATTGTTTTTGTCTTGTGTATTGGCTAGCGAACCCAGCAAAGTTTCAGAATTGTTAAATACATATAGCACTTAAAATACGTTATCTGCTCTTCGCTCTTTCACCTCCTGTACCCTGCCCATCTCCCTTTCCTTCTTCCCCTCTCCCAATCCATCTCCTTTTCCGCCATCTCTCACCTCGAGACTTGTGTACCAAATTAGTATAACATAATACGACCCCACAAGCTGACCTGCCTGCTTACTGTTTTGCAGCAGACAACGGTGTGAAGCCACCAGCTATGGAAAAAC
This sequence comes from Schistocerca americana, assembly GCF_021461395.2. Classification (NCBI taxonomy): domain Eukaryota; kingdom Metazoa; phylum Arthropoda; class Insecta; order Orthoptera; family Acrididae; genus Schistocerca; species Schistocerca americana. The sequence continues at coordinate 178,512,441 of NC_060120.1, forward strand.
AAGCGGGCCGTGTGAGGAAGGAGGCAGCACCGGCTGTTGAGGAGGCACAACGGCCGCAGCAGTCTCAAGAGGCCAGAGATCTGCCAGGGCCGTCCCGTGAAGGCAGAGACCCAGCTGCTGGGGACCAGGTAGCGTATCACTGTTACATAGCTAGCTCCAGCTCCATATAGGGAACAAAATCTTAAGTAACCTCAGTAGTATCAGAAGGTGCGGATGTTTCAGTTCTTAATCAGCTTCATTGGCCTTCAGAACCTCCATAAAATTACTGTTGGGCTCTCTTGATGTACTTTCCTCCATTTTTCCCTAACGTTTTCCACTTAGTGGACGATTTTGTTACTTGTATATGCAGTGCAACGAATAAATTACTTCGTGGACCGGACATGTCACACGAACAGTTTGCTGAATTTAGCTCAGAAGGCCACCAAATGCTGAGGTACTCACAGTGACGCTCCTCGTATTCCTGCACAGACCACGCTTTCCGAAACACGTAACTTTTGCAGATTCTTAAAACGTCATATTTGTTTTTAGCCTCTATATTTCCAAGATACGATTTGCTGTTACCTAGGACACAGAAATAGATTAAAAGTAACTGTCTTTCTTGATGGTAGAGCCAATGGTTACCAGTAACAGGAGTTGCGGTCCTTCCATTGATGACACTAAAAGCACTGTCGCAGGTCCAGAGGACGCCACAAACACGATGGGCAAACGTAGCTCTTTTGCGTCTAACAGAATTTAATTTTTAGGTCGGATTACTCCGCCTTAAGCATCAAATATTGATGCAAACTGTGTATTCCGCAAGTTGTAGTGAAATTTGCACTCCTCTAAAATTGAATTGCTAAGCGGTTGCAAACGTCTACGAAAGTTATCTCGTAGACTTCGCTTACATTTTCTAGTTTCCAAATTTGTTTCCTCTTTTAGGTGTCATCAGTCTCTTCATGTTTAAACGCTCCGACTGCAGTTCTGTGATGAAATGGCAACCATCTCACCCAGCACGTCCTTAACTACGTTGGTGCAACGCTTTAGACACACAAGGCAGCCCCACGGTTTGATATGAACCAGCCAAGCAGACCCTATTTAATTTCTTTCTTACAATGCATTACTAACAAAGAATCGTTGAGGGAAAACGCATAATGGAGAAGCTGTAGGTTGTAACGCCGCTGGTATTCAGTTACTATGGAGGCGGCACACTGACAACCAGACGAGCAAAAACTGTTTTTTTTTTTACGTTGCTAGCATACTCACTGACTAATCAGATGTTCCACTTCACGAGTAAGATATATTGACTTAAGCTGCAACCTCGTCCAGCTCCCTCACCTTCATTAGTAACTGTCTCCAGTCGTTACTGAACACATTATCATGCTATGACAGTGTACCGAAAACTGACTTCGTAGACGAGGACAGCGTTGAGCTGACGTACGTTTGAGTCCTAACAATGTCTTACGGCAGTATGTTAGGTTTTCTTCCAGTGCGACGTGGGCAAAGTTGCAATAGAGCGCACAGTTATCACTTGGATGAATTTAGGGCTCCATGTAAATGAGTCATCAAATTCCTCTAGTGTAAAGACTGACAGACGTGAATGGGCATGGAGAGTGCTGCTTAAATTTTCCGAATCTTTGTTATGGTCTTCAGTTATCCATGCTTCCCTACACAGTGCAAGCATCCTGGTCTGTGTATCTACTGCAATCTACATCCATTCGAAGCTGCCTATTATAATGAAGCGTTGGCCTCGCAAAACTTTTTACTGCCTCCCTTCTCTTACTACCCCCATTACGAAACTGACAGTTGGAGTCTTCCATATGCGGGATATCAACTTATTCCCTGTGCCATAGCTATTGCCTCAGCAACCACAGAGAAAAAACTATCGGACAAGTTGAGTAAAAGGTTGAAACAATCTAATTTCGTTGTGACTTCATTCAGCTTCCTATCTGTTTCATTATTCTTTAAGGGGCTCCGGAAAGGCTCAAAATCATGAAAAGTTCAATTTTTACTTTTTTGCGTTTTCTGAATCTGCAGACTATTACCTTTTAATAGATATATAGTTTATTCAATTCTGAAGACAACTATTTTTAAATTTTTTTGAAATGTGTTCTACATGGGCGTGACCCATTGTGGCGCTGTTAAACTGCTGTCAAATGGTGTTATTATTAACGTCCGTGTTCATCAGGTACTTTTTAGTGATGTGAGAAAGTATGTGTTGTGGCTAACCTGTGATGTTTCAATATACATCGCTGGTGTGATTGTCGATTGTTTCATGTTTATTTACTCTGTCGTTATCTCGAAAATATTCGTAATTAATTCTGTTTCTTGAGTCTCTGTTTTCTTGAAGTATAATAATCAGTAAAAGTAAAGTTATTAGAAATCCTCTGAAGGCTTTTAAGAAAAGGAGAAATGTTGGAAAGCCAAAGGTATGTTATTACTGTAAACAATAAAGACGATAACCAAGTGAGTGAACCTAACCTCTCAAGTACACCTGCCCATAGCAGTCAAAGTGGGAAAGAAAATACTTCACAGAAGAAGCTTGGTTCAATGAGTGAAGACTATGAATGTTTTATGGGCGAGTCGGATGTGAATGAAATATTTGATATGTCGGTTCTCAAAGAATTTTTTCAAACTGTGTAAGATGTATTCATTGTAGTGAAGTTGGTCTGGAACTCTCCATAATAAAGCACGTAGGACTTGCTAGTGAAATACAACTGAAATGTGATAAGTGTTCATACATGACCACCTTTTGTAACAGTGTTGCAGTAACTGCAACTGAAGAAAATGGTAGCAAAATCTACGAACACAACGAGCGATGCTTGCTTTAGACAAGGAACGCCTTCGGGCTGCAGACAGGTCTGTAAAGAGTCTAGAAATAGAATCAAGAGTAAACAGGAGGAGGAACAAGAGGAAGTTGGAGGAGTTTGCAGGGGATGAAGATAATCTATCCTATGGACCTGGAATGCACTAAAAAGTTAAGCGAATCTTTGTCGCTCGATTCCCAAAACTTTTATTTTCTCATACTAATTACATGTTTTCTAAGGATCTTCCAAACATATGTTTCAAACTTTCAGTAAATTTTACACAGTACCTTCTGCATAATTTAACACAGCCTTTTTCCAAAAAAACTGTATTTTTGAATATATAAATAAAAAATCGCAAAAAATGTTGTGAATTTTCATTACAATTGAAAAAAATCATCTTTAATAACTGAACTAAAATTTTGTAAAATCCCTGTGTTAAGTTGTAGCCCATATTCCAATAAATAATATGTAAAATGTTCAACTTCCTACCTCAAATACTTTGTGAGGAAAGATGTAATTTATAAGCGTTATTTTAACATTGCAAGTATAGGGCGTTCCGGAGCCCCTTAATGACACATTAGAAACGTTATTGTCCGGTATTATTTCTACTACTTACCGTTGAGGTTTGACTCCGATCGGCCTCTGATCAACTCTTTCAAAAGACTTCTACGAATTCATATTCGATCTTAACAAATTTAAGAAATTGTTTTCTTGTTATTCCAGTTTAGATCCTTCCCTTCTTAAACCATTGTAAACTACTTTGCTACCAAATAGTGATAAACGTTATGTGGTATTCAAATTTTTCACCTGATTTTTACCACACAAAATTTCATTGCCCCTTGGTTTTTGCCGATACTAATGTACTTCTGAAGACGCTGTCCACTGGGTTCAACTGATCTTCAAAGTCTGTCAAACAGAATTGCGTGCTATGTAATTTCTTCCGCGTTAACTATAATTGTTACCAAATACCTCGTCGCTTTCGTTCCTAGCTTGCTCAGTGGACGGGTCGAATAACAGGTACAGGTAACAAGCCTGGTTCACTGGCATCCATACCAGTGCAGACTGTTGTCCACTGGCTGCACTACATTGAGAATGATGTAAGGCTGTGACGGAACAACTTTGTGATTAAACGTACGTATAGTTGGAGGGGAGGGCGCAGCGAACCGGCGAAGTAAGAAATACGTGCGGCTGCCAGCAAAAGCGGCGGCATGGCGTCAATGTTGGCGTCGCAGGAGGAAGTCGTCTTGCACCGACCGCGAACTGCCGGAGGTGGAGGCTGCAGTGTTACGGAGGTTGTGCGTCGGCTAAAATCAGTTCGTTGTACTGTGCCGCTCTGCCCATTGACTGCCGGTTGTACGGTGACGGGCTGCTGAAATATGCCAGCGTGTCCAGACAACACCGACTCAAAGGAAGGCCTCGGCGCTTGTTGGTGACGTCACGTCAGCTAGGCACGGCGAACGCCAGGTCTGCTGCAGGCATAAACGCCTGGGCGTGCTTATCACTATAAATCTCTTATTTTTGGACAAAATGTTCGGTATTGTTTTGGATTCAGCAGTTTCATTCACATGAAATATTTTCTTACTATCGTATAGCTGCAAATGATCATAGTTCTGTATTACTGAATCCTGTTGAAACGTAGATCAATATGAGATGCTTTGCCCCATTGCAAGCTTCGGAAATTTTACATTCAAGTAACTGTATTTACTTGATCCATTTTGCTACCGAAACTTACCCCAACCCCCTTACAATGAACTCGTTTCTTTTATTTACTTTCGTTTGACATCGTCACTGGAAATGTGAACTAATTTACATGTGTAAATGTCCAACTGTTGTCAGTCATTAGATTAGTCGTTTTCAACTAAAGGAATTCTAAACAGGAAACAAAATAGCTTCATACATCGAAAATACTGCTGAGCTTAAACTTTTTTAAACATGCACATTAGAAAAGATAAATATTCCCCTGTTGCAACTGAAAGAAGAAACTTCATAAGATAAGAAAATTTTATTTGATAAAACAAGTATCTCTTTTGCCTCTTCTTCTGTCCCCGCACCCTCTCCCCAACGTGTACAATCGCAACATATTTCATTAACATTCAGTGCTCCCACCCCATAGTCAACCAAGATACCTAAAGAGCACCAATATGTTCAGTCCCCTGTAAAAGCAACCCAGTACAAACGTAACTTCCTAAGATTTACAAATAAGGTAAAGAAGTACGAATTCTGTTGCTGCTGGACCATGAAATTGTTTTTGTATGTCGATCCTTAAAACAGGTGGAAATTTAAGATCAGGAGTACACTATTTGTTAAGTGTAATGAACTAAAAAATGGCTCTGAGCACTATGGGACTTACCTATGGTCATCAGTCCCTTAGAACTTAGAACTACTTAAACCTAACTAACCTAAGGACATCACAAAACACCCAGTCATCACGGGTAATGAACTGCACAATTGAGTGCAGAAATCTCTCGGAACAATGTGTGTTGGTCACCTACCGCCAATAGTTTCACATTTTCCTGTGTCAGAGAGGGAGACACCACCGTTATGAGTATGCCTGCAACAGACCTGGCGTTCGCCGTGCCTAGCTGACGTGACGTCACCAACAAGCGCCGAGGCCTTCCTTTGAGTCGGTGTTGGTCCAGGGTACGCCCGCAGGTGGATCTCTAGTCTATGAAGAGGCCGCTCATCGCCTTCCCATTCGACAGCTGCGTGTGCTGCCGTGTAGTCTTCGCTGCTCCTGCGTGGAGCTCAGGTCTGCGAACGCATTCCTGCGATTACCTCTGGCGTGGCCAACGATACATGCAGGCCAAAGCCCACGTCAGTGAGAAGTCAGCATTGTGTTAACTTTACGCCGGCACAAACTCGTGCTTTGTCAAATTAAAGCTCCTTCGATCAACCTATTTCACTGGATCTATTATACGATAATTAAATTTTAAGATTGTTTGGCAGTGGATGCCAAACAGTTAACAGCGTATACTGGTGGCGAGTGCAGTACTCAAAGAAAAAGAAATGGGAACGAGAGTGGTTGAAATGTTCGCCAGAATCAGCACCGTGAGCTGTAGTGCGAGGACATAGAGAATAGGCAATCAAACCTTTCAGTTTACCCTTATGAAAGTGCCCGCCCCTCCCCCCCCATATTCACAAACACAACTTACTTACGAAATGCCATTTCTTAATTTCTTTAATCATAATCGAGGTCTTTCGAAAACCAGCGATTGTCATAGATTTGATGACACTGCAGTAGTTTAAAACCATGATATTAAGCATGAAAAAATACTTCTCATTACAAAAAGGAAATAGTCACATAGGTATTTTGTGGTTTTTGTAAGTCTGTTCAGCCTCTTGCTCTGCAGTTTCATGGTTCACTGCAATCAGATTTTTGTCGGAGTTCCGAAACTTCATGTATAATACCTATGTAAATATTAGTACTTGATAGAGAATAAATCTCGCAAAGCATCATGCGAAACAGTGTCAAGTTTCATGGTTTCAATCATGAAAGCTGATCCTGCTGAGGATCGTTTCGTGGCGAAGTTACCCCCTGTAGGTCTGGGGATTAAAATAGGCCTGAGGTATTCCTGCCTGTCGTAAGAGGCTGCTAAAAGGAGTATCCCACGTTTAGGCCTTACGTCATGGTCCCCTGTAGGGTCTGACCTCCATTCCTCACAATTTTCCCGAAGAGCGAGCCAATTGGGTAAGGGCTCCTTACATGGTGCATTTTGTCCATCGTGTATTCAGATATTAAGCCCACTTGCTCGTCGTCCCATTGCAGTCCCGCCCATTCTCCATCTTTTGGGTGAGGACACCTTCCTCCGTGCCTTTTCCACCAAGCACTATACAGTGTCGCTTTCTGCGTCGACGATAACCATGGACTTTTTTGCACCTGATACCCAGCACGGTAGCCAGTCCATTGTGGTGGGGCCGCCATGTACACTGTTCGTTGTAGCCCCCTGACCACATAGGGATCGCTCTGATGCCTGCGCCGTATGCCAAAGGGTAGATGTCCACCCCCTGGGGCATTGGGACTAGAGGCAATGGCCATCCTGCCAGGTGGCCTTTGATACAGCTGGGTGGTGCCTGTGGGGAGGGCCAACGGTTGGTGTGTGGCATCAGGGTGGATGACACGTTAAGTGTAGTCCATCTCTTGCTGGTGGTGAAACACCAGCAGTCTCTAAGCGTTCACGAGCTCAATCCAGTGCACAGAAGTATGACCCCAAATCGTTCCCCTCCCTGGCAACACCATGGGAGGGACGTCAGGCTGAGGATGGCAGAGGATCTTATTCGCTCTGGTACCTTGTATGTTAGAGAGCTGATAGGGAATTTAACGACAATGAAGCATCAGTTTTTTGTTGAGCATTTAGAGGACAAGTTTGGGGAGGTTGAGTGTTTGTCCAAAACGAGATCTGGGTCAGTCTTGCTCATAACAGCATCCTCTGCCCAGTCATGAGTGTTAATCTCTTGCGACAAGCTGGGGAGGATTCTGTAACCATCACGCCCCATAAGAGCTTAAATATGATTCAGGTTATCATATTTCATGGGCACTTCCTTTTGCAGTCTGACCATAAGCTGTGTCAATTTAGTGGCGAGGTGCACATGTGGTCTGAGGGATAATCAGGTTGCCACTGGTGCCTTCATCTTGGCTTTTGAGGGTGATATATTGCCTGAGAAGGTCAAACTGATGGTCCACTGCTGTGACATAAGGCCCTATATCCTTTACTGAAAACGTTGCTTTAAGTGCTCGAACTTTGGCCATATGTCTTCATGCTGTACTTCCAGCGTCGTGTAGAGATTGCAGACACCCATTACATCCCAATGCTCCATGTGCCCCACCTCCCATCTGTCCCCCCAAGGGGCTCATGGTCCTTTAGTGAGTACATGTGACGAGGACAAGGCCCCGAGCTATTGCAGCCTTCTTTCTCTCCAGGGCTGCATTTCCTTCCCCTTCCCCTCCTTGCTTCTTTCCCGTCGCCCTCTCCTCTCCCTCTCTTGGTGTCCTTGCTTATGTTGGCCCCCACTATCCTCCTGGTTCTGTTGGTTTTACAATCTGGCTTCGTTGCATAATAATCTCCTCCTTTCGGCATTCCTTTGTCCCCCTCTGGGGTTTGACCTCCATTACAAAATTTTTCCTCCGTAGTGTGAGCCATTTGGGGAAGAGCACCTTACCTAGAGTCTCCAACGTGTGCCCTCCTAGTACATTCCACCTTTTCTTTCACGTTGTCTGATGCTAGGGTGCATAGCCAGCATGGTAGCCAGCCCATGTGGTGGGGTCACTATGTACCCTTTTGTTTGAGCCCCCTGAACACACAGGGATCACACTTCTGATACCTGAGCTGTGACCTCCTCATGCATGCCTTGGAGTGGTTGCTCGTCATCCTGGAGCATCGGAACTCCCGGCAATGGCCGCCGTGCCAGACGGCCCTTGCTGTGGCTGGGTGGCGCCCGTGAGGAGAGCCCCTGATCGGAGTGGGTGGTATCAGGGCGGACGCTATGCAGATGAAACGCATAAGGGTCCAAACCTCTGGCCGCTCTTCTGCGGCCGTCTCTCTGCGTGGTACTGATTCCTCAAGTGCTGCTTCTCTTGCCCCTTCGGCCTTCCCTTCCGTGGCTACCCCCTGGGAGGAGGGTCAGGCCCGTCGTCTAGGGGCAAAACCTTTCCCCCGTTATCTAGTTTGCACCAGGACTGATGGAGATACTTTCACCAGTGTCAAACCTTTATTCTTTGTGGAACACATTGAAGACAAGTTCGGCGAAGTGGACTCCCTGAGCAAGATGCGGTCGGGTTCATTACTGATAAAAACTGTTTCGGCTGCCCAATCTGCGGCCCTTCGTGCCTGTACCCATCTTGGCACAATTCCCGTGTCCATTACCCCTCACCAGTCTCTAAATATGGTACAAGGTGTGATTTTTCACAGAGACCTCATCCTTCAAACTGATGAGGAACTTCGGGACAATCTCGGACGGCGGGGTGTTCACTTTGTTCGGCGTGTTCAGAAGGGTCCTAAAGATAATCGTATTGATACTGGTGCCTTTATCCTGGCCTTTGAAGGGGATACCCTTCCTGAGAAAGTTAAGATTATGGTCTATCGCTGTGATGTGAAGCCGTACATCCCACCTCCTATGCAGTGTTTTAAGTGGTTGCGTTTTGGCCACATGTCTTCTCGCTGTACCCAGGACCCTCTCTGTGGTGACTGTGGACGTCCACTCCATGAGGGGAGTCCCTGTGTTCCCCCTCCTGTATGTGTAAATTGTCATGGTAGTCATTCTCCACGTTCAGCAGATTGCCCAGTCTATAAGAAAGAAAAAAAGATACAGGAGTATAAGTCTCTTGATCGTTTAAGCTACACAGAGGCCCGTAAGAAATACGCACGATTGCACCCTGTGTCCATGACATCTAGTTACGCCTTGGTTACATCTTCATCCCTTCCTCCCCCTTCCTTACCCCCGTCCCGGACCCCTCTCCTTCCCCCCTCCCCTGCGGCTCCCACACCTTCTCTGGGCGCCGCTCCCCCTCCCCAGCCGGAGAAGTGTCCCACTCCTTCGGCGTCTGCCGGTCAAGGGCGCCTCTCCCGGGATGCCCCTTCCCGGCACCTTCCAGGTCAAAGGTCTGCTGCAGCGCGGCGACCGCGAGAGCCGCGGTCTATCGGCCCCCAGGTCGCCCGGTCTCTTTCTGTTCCTGATCTTGCTGCAGCTGGCTCCATTATGCCACACAGCCCTCCTCGATCTCAGCCTGAAAAGAAGAAGAAACATAAGTCCCGGGACAAAGAGCCTCTGGTGTCACCGGAGGTCCCTTCCCCGGCTTCACAACCGGATTCTGACCTGTCGTTTATGGATGTCGCCCCCTCCTTGTCGGTGACGGGTGGGGACCCGGCGGTATGACTGGATTTAGCGTGTTCAGCCCTCATTTAAACCATCGTTCTGTGGTTCTCCAATGGAATTGTAATGGCTACTATCGTCACCTTCCGGAATTGAAATCCCTTCTTTCGACCTACTCAGCAGCTTGTGTGGTTCTCCAGGAATCTCATTTTACTGATGCTCACTCACCGACCCTCCGTGGGTTCCGTGTTTTCTGTCGAAATCGGGTCGGACCCTTGCGGGCTTCTGGTGGCGTTTGTACGTTGGTCCGTACAGACATTGCTAGCACGTGGATTCCTCTCCAAACTACATTGGAAGCAGTTGCTGTTAGGGTCCACTTAGACTCTGCAGTCACAGTATGCAATCTTTATCTCCCTCCTGACAGGACTCTTACACCTGCTGCCTTAACCACCCTTCTTCAGCAACTTCCTCCTCCCTTCCTCCTCCTTGGGGATTTTAATGCTCATCATCCTTTGTGGGGCAGTGCCTTTCCATCTAGACGAGGTCTTCTTATCGACCAATTTATTGCAGACCACGACCTGTGCCTTCTTAATGATGGCTCCCCTACTCATTTCAGTGCTGGTCATGGTACCTTTTCTGCCATTGATCTTTCTCTTTCTTCTCCCTCTCTCCTCCCTTCATTACACTGGTCGCCACACGACGACCTTTGTGATAGTGACCATTTCCCGTTGATTATCACGCTCCCTTCCCGCTCCCCGATGGAGAGGTTACCTCGTTGGTCCTTCCACCGCGCCGATTGGCCTCTATATACTGCACAGGTCGAGTTTTCTCCCTCTTTGTCGGGTTGTATTGATGACGTCCTACGTGACGTGTCTGACGCGATTGTTCGCGCTGCTAACCTTGCTGTCCCGCGCTCATCTGGACAATTTCGTCGTCGGCAAGTCCCGTGGTGGAGTACGGCCATTGCCATTGCCATCCGTGATCGCCGTCGAGCTTTGCAACACTTTAAGAGGCACCCATCTGTAGCCAGCCTTTCTACCTTTAAGCGCCTTCGCGCTAAAGCCCGTTATTTAATCAAACAGAGCAAGCGGATATGTTGGGAACGATTCGTTTCTTCCCTTGGTTCCACTGTCCCTCTGTCACGGGTATGGGCTACACTTCGCTCTCTCCAAGGTTGCCATCGGCAGTCCACCCTCCCAGGCCTTCACCTCCCAGATGGCATTTGTACGGACCCATTAGTTCTCGCAGAACATCTTGCGACCCATTTTGCAGTGGCATCAGCGTCGGCCTCCTATCCAGCTGCTTTCCTTCATCAAAAACAGCAGGCTGAAGCTGTCACCTTATGTTTCACCACTTGTGAGTCAGAATCTTACAACGAACCTTTCACTGAATGGGAATTTCTTTCTGCTCTATCTGCTTCTCATGATACGGCTCCTGGCCCAGATTCCATTCATAACCAGCTGCTTCAACATCTCAGTGCTCCACAACGGCACCATCTTCTTCGGGTGTTTAACCGTATCTGGCTCCAGGGTGACTTCCCTTCTCAGTGGAGGGATAGCATTGTGGTTCCTGTCCTTAAGCCTGGTCAGAACCCCCTATCTGTTGACAGCTATCGGCCAATTAGTTTGACCAATGTTGGTTGTAAGTTACTTGAACGGCTGGTAGCCCGTCGGCTCACTTGGGTCCTCGAATCTCGGGATCTATTGTCCCCTTACCAGTGTGGCTTTCGAGAGGGACGATCTCCAATCGATCATTTGCTTCGCTTGGAATCCGCAGTTCGGCAGGCTTTTTCCCAGCGCCGCCGTTTGGTTGCAGTGTTTTTTGACCTTCGCAAGGCCTATGACACGGCCTGGCGCCATCACATCTTACTAACCCTTCATCAGTGGGGTCTTCGGGGCCCACTCCCGATTTTTATCCGCCAGTTCCTGATCCATCGGTCATTCAGAGTTCGAGTTGGTACTGCTTTCAGTTCTCCACGGACCCAGGAGACGGGCATCCCACAGGGTTCTGTCTTGAGTGTCCTTCTTTTCCTCATTGCTATCGATGGACTTGTGGCCTCTGTCGGTCCCTTGGTCGCCCCTGCCCTGTATGTGGATGATTTCTGCATTTGGGTTAGTTCCTCCTCGATGCCATCTGCAGAACGGCAGCTCCAGGTGGCTATACGGCGTGCCTCTGCATGGACCCTCTCCCACGGGTTTCAATTCTCTCCTTTAAAATCGCGGGTGGTCCACTTCTGTCGCCGTACTACGGTCCACCCTGATCCAGAGCTCTATCTCGCTGCACAAAGATTGCCTGTGGTTCCACAGTTTCGTTTCCTAGGTCTTCTTTTCGACAACAAGCTCACTTGGATGCCCCATATCAGACTCCTGAAGGTAGGATGTTTCCGTAAACTCAATGTCCTTCGCTTCCTTGCCCACTCCTCCTGGGGTGCGGACCGTTCCCTCCTCCTCAGTCTTTATCGTGCTCTAGTTCTGTCACGTTTGGACTATGGTTGTCAAGTTTATGGTTCAGCTGCTCCTTCCACGCTGCACGTGCTGGATCCAGTCCACCATCGTGGTATCCGTTTGGCCACCGGTGCCTTCCCTACTAGCCCTGTTGATAGTCTCCTGGTTGAAGCTGGGATCCCCCCCCTTTCTGTTCGGCGGTCCCAGCTTCTGGTGTCTTATGCCCTTACTATCCGTTCTTCTCCCGCTCATCCTTCCTATTCTATCCTATTCCCAGACCATGGGCGTCGCCCGCCTGACTCCCGCCCTCGGGCGGGTTTACCGGTTGGGCTGCGCCTTGCGTCTCTTACCCGTGATTTTCGGCTTCCTTCTTTGTCCTGTCTTCCTCGCTCCCTCCCCTCCACCCCTCCTTGGTTAGTTCCTCGGCCTCGAATTCGGATGGATCTCCGCCGCGGTCCGAAAGATTCCATCCCCCCGGTGGTGTTCCGTTCCTTTTTCCGCCAAATTTTATGGGAGTTTCGGGATGCTGTTGTTTTTTACACTGATGGTTCTAAATCTGCTGATCATGTTGGGTATGCCTTCACGTCCTTTGTTGGAACGGAAAATCATCTACTGCCACCCTCATGTGGGGTGTTTACTGCGGAATTGATGGCAATTTCCCGGGCCCTTACCTTTATTAAACAATCCCAACACAACCGCGTTTTGTTATGTACGGACTCGATGAGTGGCCTTCTTGCTATTGACCGGTGTTTTTCGCGCCATCCCTTGGTCTCTGCCATCCATGACCATCTCGCTGATCTTCACCGTGCTGCTTGTTCCATTGACTTCCTATGGGTCCCGGGCCATGTGGGTATCCCGGGTAATGAGCTCGCTGATCGTTTGGCTGGGGGAGCAGTTACTTACCCCCCGTTTTCTGTAACCCCTCCTGCAGCGGATTTACGGCTTCACATCAAATCCCACTTTGCACAGTCATGGGCCAATTCTTGGGAGGCTACTCCACTGTCTAATAAACTTCGTGCCATTAAGGTGAATACAGGCCCATGGCGTTCTTCCTTTAGCCTCTCCCGCAAGGACTCGACCACACTGTGTCGTCTCCGCATTGGCCATACCAGGCTGACCCATGGTTTCCTTTTGCGTGATGAGCCACCCCCGCTATGTGGTTGTGGAGCCTTCCAGTCAGTGGCCCACATTTTGGTTGAATGCCCCCTTCTTTTGGCTCTGCGTGCTAAGTACAGACTCCCCCACACTTTACCTTTGATGTTGGCTGACGATTCCCGGATGGTCTCTCTGGTTCTAGGTTTCCTCCGGGAGAGTGGTTTTTATTCTCAGTTTTAAAGTTTTTAATCTCCCTCTGGTGTTGGGGCAGGGCGGTGAGTGTTTGGGTGTCTCCCACTGTAGGCAGTGTTCAGAGATTCCCGATTCACCTCCCTGACCGGAATCCTCTTTTCTTTCCCTTTTACTCTGTTTTCACCCCTTCTTTTTAAGGCTTGGTTAGTTTTTCTGTTCCCATACGTACTTTCTGCATTATAGCAGTTGTACCTTTTAAGTCACAGGTGGTCTTGCCTATGCTGTTTCAGCATAGTGTTGGGTTCGTTCTCTTGCCAACTTCCATCATTTGTTTTTACTAATGACAACGTGACTGCCCTTTTACGTTTCCCCTTTATCCGTTTTATTTTTCTGACTATACTGAGATGTCCCGTTAGCAGAATGGAGTCTATTTGAAACAAGGGACTGATGACCTTGCTGTTTGGTCCCTTTAACCTCAAACAACCAACCAACCAACCAACCTGGCCCAGATTCCATTCATAACCAGCTGCTTCAACATCTCAGTGCTCCACAATGGCACCATCTTCTTCGGGTGTTTAACCGTATCTGGCTCCAGGGTGACTTCCCTTCTCAGTGGAGGGATAGCATTGTGGTTCCTGTCCTTAAGCCTGGTAAGAATCCCCTATCTGTTGACAGCTATCAGCCAACTAGTTTGACCAATGTTGGTTGTAAGTTACTTGAACGGCTGGTGGCCCGTCGGCTCACTTGGGTCCTCGAATCTCGGGATCTATTGTCCCTTTACCAGTGTGGCTTTCGAGAGGGACGATCTCCAATCGATCATTTGCTTCGCTTGGAATCCGCAGTTCGGCAGGCTTTTTCCCAGCGCCGCCATTTTGTTGCAGTGTTTTTTGACCTTCGCAAGGCCTATGACACGGCCTGGCGCCATCCCATCTTACTAACCCTTCATCAGTGGGGTCTTCGGGGCCCACTCCCGATTTTTATCCGCCAGTTCCTGATCCATCAGTCATTCAGAGTTCGAGTTGGTACTGCTTTTAGTTCTCCACGGACCCAGGAGACGGGCATCCCACAGGGTTCTGTCTTGAGTGTCCTTTTCCTCATTGCTATCGATGGACTAGTGGCCTCTGTCGGTCCCTTGGTCGCCCCTGCCCTGTATGTGGATGATTTCTGCATTTGGGTTAGTTCCTCCTCGATGCCATCTGCAGAACGGAGCTCCAGGTGGCTGTACGGCGTGCCTCTGCATGGACCCTCTCCCACGGGTTTCAATTCTCTCCTTTAAAATCGCGGGTGGTCCACTTCTGTCGCCGTACTACGGTCCACCCTGATCCACAGCTCTATCTCGCTGCACAAAGATTGCCTGTGGTTCCACAGTTTCGTTTCCTAGGTCTTCTTTTCGACAACAAGCTCACTTGGCTACCCCATATCAGACTCCTGAAGGTAGGATGTTTCTGTAAACTCAATGTCCTTCGCTTCCTTGCCCACTCCTCATGGGGTGCGGACCGCTCCCTCCTCCTCCGTCTTTATCGTGCTCTAGTTCTGTCACGTTTGGACTATGGTTGTCAAGTTCATGGTTCAGCTGCTCCTTCCACGCTGCACGTGCTGGATCCAGTCCACCATCGTGGTATCCGTTTGGCCACCGGTGCCTTCCCTACTAGCCCTGTTGATAGTCTCCTGGTTGAAGCTGAGATCCCCCCCCTTTCTGTTCGGCGGTCCCAGCTTCTGGTGTCTTATGCCCTTACTATCCGTTCTTCTCCCGCTCATCCTTCCTATTCTATCCTATTCCCAGACCATGGACGTCGCCCGCCTGACTCCCGCCCTCGGGCGGGTTTACCGGTTGGGCTGCGCCTTGCGTCTCTTAACCGTGATTTTCGGCTTCCTTCTTTGTCCTGTCTTCCTCGCTCCCTCCCCTCCACCCCTCCTTGGTTAGTTCCTCGGCCTCGAATTCGGATGGATCTCCGCCGCGGTCCGAAAGATTCCATCCCCCCGGTGGTGTTCCGTTCCTTTTTCCGCCAAATTTTATGGGAGTTTCGGGATGCTGTTGTTTTTTACACTGATGGCTCTAAATCTGCTGATCATGTTGGGTATGCCTTCACGTCCTTTGTTGGAACGGAAAATCATCTACTGCCACCCTCATGTGGGGTGTTTACTGCGGAATTGATGGCAATTTCCCGGGCCCTTACCTTTATTAAACAATCCCAACACAACCGCGTTTTGTTATGTACGGACTCGATGAGTGGCCTTCTTGCTATTGACCGGTGTTTTTCGCGCCATCCCTTGGTCTCTGCCATCCATGACCATCTCGCTGATCTTCACCGTGCTGCTTGTTCCGTTGACTTCCTATGGGTCCCGGGCCATGTGGGTATCCCGGGTAATGAGCTCGCTGATCGTTTGGCTGGGGGAGCAGTTACTTACCCCCCCGTTTTCCGTAACCCCTCCTGCAGCGGATTTACGGCTTCACATCAAATCCCACTTTGCACAGTCATGGGCCAATTCTTGGGAGGCTACTCCACTGTCTAATAAACTTCGTGCCATTAAGGTGAATACAGGCCCATGGCGTTCTTCCTTTAGCCTCTCCCGCAAGGACTCGACCACACTGTGTCGTCTCCGCCTTGGCCATACCAGGCTGACCCATGGTTTCCTTTTGCGTGATGAGCCACCCCCATCTTGTGGTTGTGGAGCCTTCCAGTCAGTAGCCCAAATTTTGTTTGAATGCCCCCTTCTTTTGGCTCTGCGTGTTAAGTACAGGCTCCCCCACACTTCACCTTTGATGTTGGCTGACGATTCCCGCATGGTCTCTCTGGTTCTCTATTTCCTCTGGGAAAGTGGTTTTTATTCTTAGTTTTAAGGTTTTTAATCTCTCTGGTGTTGGGGCAGGGCGGTGAGTGTTTGGGTGTGTCCCACTGTAAGCAGTGTTGGGAGATTCCCGATTCACCTCCCTGACCGAGATCCTCTTTTCTTCCCCTTTTACTCTGTTTTTACCTTTTTTTAAAGATTGGTTAGTCTCCTTTTCCCATACGTATTTCTACGTTCTAGCGGTTGCACCTTTTAAGTCACAGGTGGTCCTGCCTATGCTGCTTCAGCACAGCGTTGGGTTCGTTCTCTTGCTGACTTCCCTCATTTTGTTTTTTACCATTGACAACGACTGCCATTTTACGTTTTTCCCTTTTATTGTCCTGACTTTCCTGAGATGTCCCATTAGCGGAATGGACCATATTTGAAACATGGGACTGATGACCTTGCTGTTTGGTCCCTTAAACCTCAAACAACCAACCAACCATCGTTGGCTAGGGGCGAAACGTTTCCCCCAATATGTGCTTTGCACCAGAAAAGTTGGGCAAAGTGGTCTCTGAGCAAGATGTGGTCGGGTTCATGTTTGATAAAAACTGCCTCAGCTGCCCAGTCTCTGGCCCTTTGTGCCTGTGACCACCTTGGCACAATTCCTGTGTCCATTTCCTCCCCCCCCCCCCCCACAGTCTCCGAATGTGGTTCAAGGTGTAATTCTGCACAGGGACCTCACAATCAAGGAGGGTGGGGTTTTAACTTTGTTCAGCATGTTGAGAAGGGCCCCAAGGACAATCGCATTGATACTGGTGCCTTTATCCTTGCCTTTGAAGGAGATACCATCCCTGAGGTCAAGATCATGGTTTGTCGATGTGATGTGAAGCTGTACATCCTGCCACCTATGAGATGTTTTAATGCTTGCATTTTGGTCACAGGTCTTCCCATGGTTCGCAGACCCTTCACTGTGGTGACTGGGGACATTCATTCCATGAGGGCAGTTGCTGCATTCCCCCTCCTGTGTGAATTTGTCGTGGTAATCATTCTCCACATTCAATGGATTGCCTGGTTTATAAGAAGGAAAAGATACAATAGTAAGTCCCTTGATCATCTAACCTACACTCAGACTTGTAAGTAGTAGCCTGTCTTCATCCTGTCTCATTGACGTCCAGCCATGCTTGTTACATCTTTATCCCTTCCTCCCCCTTCCTTACCCCAGTCCCGAACCCATCTCCTCCCCCCCCCCCTCCCCTGCAGTTCCCCTAGCTTCCAGTCTGGGCGCCGCACCCCATCTCCAGCTAGAGATTTTTCCCACTTCTTCAGCGCCTGCCGGTCAAGGGCGTCCATCTCAGGACCCCCTTCCTGGCACCTTCCGTGCCAAAGGTCTGCTGCCACCTGTCAACCGTGAGAACCATGGTCTGTGGGCCCCCAGGTCGGCCACTCTTTCTGTTCCAGATTGTGCTGCAGCTGGCTCCTTTTTGCAGCACAGCCCTCCTCGATCTCAAACAGAAAAGAAAAAAAACATTAGTCAAGGGACAAAGAGGTTCTGGTGTCACCAGAGGTACCATCTGCACCTTCTCAACCTGACTGACCTGCTGTTCGTGGTTGTCGCGCTCTCCTTGTCAGCAACAGATGGTGACCCAGCAGCATGACTGGCTCTAGCCTGTTCAGCCCCCCTTTTGAGTCATTGTTGTGTGTTTATCCAATGGAATTGTAATGGATATTACAATCCCCTTCCGGAGTTGAAATCCAGGTGTCAGGAACACTTCGTTTCTTCCTTCAGCTCTACAGTCGATATGTCACAGGTATGGGCTACATTTTGCTTTATCCTAGGTTGCCATCGGTAGTCTATTCTCCCAGGCCTTGCCCTCCCAGAGGGCCTTTGCATGGTCCCCCTTCTACACTAGTCCTGTCGAGTCTTTATGCTGAAGCTGCCGAATTACCATTGACCTACCGGCGCGACGTACTGCTGTGTCGGTATGCCTGCCGGCTGTTGTCTATGCCCGACCACCCCTCTTACAAGTCCTTCTTCGCCGATTCTCTCGACAGTCAGTACGGGTTGTATGTGTCTGCCCTGCTGCCCCCTGGAGTCCGCTTCCGTCGCCTGCTTCGACAATTGGATTTTGCCCTCCCTACCACCTTCAGAGAGGGTGAGAGCCCGACACCACCTTGGCTCCAGGCTCCGGTTCATATTTATCTCGACCTCGGCTCGCTCCCGAAGGAGGGTACTCCGGCTGCAGTGTATTGCTCACGGTTTGTCGAACTTCGTGCACGACTTGCCAGTCACACCTTTATTTACACCGATGGCTCCTAAACTGACGATGGTGTCGGCTGTGCCTTTGTCGTCGGGGCCGCCACCTTTAAATACCGGCTCCTCGACCAATGTTAGAGCTTTACGGCTGAGCTTTTTGCTCTCCATCAGGCCGTTCAGTATGCCCGCCGCCACCGCCATTCATCATATGTACTCCGCTCTGACTCAGCGCTCTTCAGAGCCTTGGAGCTCCCTATCCAGTCCATCCCTTGATTCAACGGATACAGCAGTCCCTCCATTCTTTCGCTGATAATGGTTCTCCTGTCAGCTTTCTGTGGGTTCCTGGACATGTAGGAGTTCCTGGGAACGAGGCTGCGGATGCTGCAGCCAAGGCTGCAGTCCTCCTGCCTCGGCCAGCCTCCCATTGTGTCCCATCATCTGACGTTCGTGGGGATGTATGTAAGAGGCTTGTGTTGTTGTGGTGGGATGCTTGGTCATCCCTCCAAGGAAACAAGCTCCGGGCAGTAAAACCGCTCCCAACTGCTTGGACAACCTCCTCCCGACCATCTCGGCGAGAGGAGGTCCTTCTGACCAGGTTGCGGATTGGGCATTGCCGGTTTAGCCACCGCTTCCTGCTCTCCGGTGACCCAGCCCCGCAGTGCCCTTGTGGTCAGGCGTTAAGTGCGCCATGTTTTATTGTCGTGTCCCCGTTTTAGTCAATTTCGTGTTGTCCTGTCCCTGCCATCTACTTTACCAGATGTTTTAGCTGATGACGCTCGAGCAGCTGCTCGTATTCTGCGTTTTATAACTTTGACTGGTTTGTCCAAAGACATCTAACCTTTTTACTTCTTTTATCTTCATCTTTGTCAGGTCCTTCTGGTGTCCCCCCATCCCCTTGAGTTTTACTAGCTTCCATGTGCTCTAACAACAGTGGCTGGGCGCTAATGACGTCAATAGTTGAGCGCCCTTAAACCTCACAAAAAAAAAATAATTTGCATGGTCCCATTGATTCACGCGGAACATCTGGCGACCCATTTTGCAACAGTATTAGCATCATTCTCCTATCCAGCTGATTTCCTTCACCAGAAACAGTGAGCTGAAGCTTCTGAATTGTTTTACCACTTGTCCGAATCTTACAACGAACATTCTACTGAATGGGAACTTCTTTCCACACTTCTTGTGATACAGCCCCTGGCCCAGACTCCAATCATAACAAACTGCTTCAACATCTCAGTGCTCCACATCTTCTCTGGCTGCTTAACTGTATTTGGCTCCAGGGTGAGTTTGCTACTCAATGGAGGGATAGTGTCGTGTTTCCTGTCCTTAAACCTAGTAGGAACCCCCTGTTTGTCGAAAGCTATCGGCTGATTAGTCTGAAAAACGTTGTTTGCAAATTACTTGAATCGATGGTAGCCTGTTGGCTCTATTGGGTCCTCGAATATCAGGATCTACTGTTCTCTTACCAGTGTGGCTTCAGAGAGGGATGGTCTCCGATCATTTACAACGCTAGTTACCCGCAATTTGGCAGCTTCTTTCCCAGCGCCGCCATTTGCTTGCAGTATTTTTCGACCTTGTCAAGGCCTAACACGGCTTGGCGTCGTCATACCTATTTTACACGCCATGAGTGGGGTCTTCTGGGCCCACTTCAGATTTTTATCCTCCAGTTCCTGTTCCATCAGTAGTTCAGGGTTCGGTTTGGTACTGTTTTTAGTTCTCCACAGACCCATGAGAATGGCATCCCACAGGGTTCCGTATTGTGTAATTCTTTCCCTCATTGCAATAGATGGTCTTGGGGCCTCAGTTGGTCCTCTGGTGACCCCTGCTCTGTATATGGATGATTTCTGCATTTGGTTTAGTTCCTCTTCGATGGCCTCTGCAGATTGGCAGCTCCAGGGTGCTATATGGCGTGCTTCTGCATGGACTCTCACAGGTTTCAATTCTCTCCTTTAAAATCGTGGATGGTCCACTTGTTGCCATACTATGGTTCAACCTGATTCGGAGCTCTACCTCGATGCACAACGATTATCTGTAGTCCCACAGTTTCGTTTCCTGGGTCTTCTTTTCGACAACAAGCTCACTTAGCTGCCTCATATCACACTTTCGAAGCTGTGTACGTAAACACAATGTCCTTGGCTTCCTTGCCCACACCTCTTCGGGTGCAGATTGTTCCACTCTTCTCCGCCTTTGTGTCTTCAGTGCTGTCTCACTTCGACTATAGTTGTCAAGTTTATGGTTCAGCTGCTTCTACACTGCGCCTCCTGGATCCAGTCCATCATGGTATCTGTTTGGCTACTGGTGCCTTCCCTACTAGCCCTGTTAGACTCGTGGTTGAAGCTGGGACCTCTCCTTTCCATTTGGTGGTCCCAGTGCCTGGTTTATGCAATTGCTGCCTGTTCCTCTCTCACTCATCCTTCTTATTCTATCCTGTTCCCAGACAAAGGACGTCGCCCCCCATGATTCCTGACCTCAGATAGATTTACCGATTGGGCTCTGCCTTGACTCTTCGCCACAATTTCCAGCTTCCTCCTTTGTCCTGTCTCCCATGTTCCCTCCCCCCCCCCCCCACCATGGTTAGGACCTTGGCCTCTGATTCAGATAGATCTCTGCTGAGGCCCAAAAGATTCAGTTCCCTCAATGTTCTGTTGTTCCTGCTGCTGGATTTTATAGGAGTTTTGGGATGCTGTTTTTTCACACCAGTGGCTCTAAATCTGCTGATGGTGTGGGATATGCCTTCATGTCCTCTGTTGTCATGGAAAATAGTCTCCTGTCAACTACATATGGGTTCAGAATGAGATTTTCACTCTGCAGCGGAGTGTGCGCTGATATGAAACTTCCTGGCAGATTAAGTTTTAATCTGCCAGGAAGTTTCAGTTACATATGGGTTGTTTACTGCAGAATTGTTAATTTCCCAGGCCCTTACCTTTATTAAAGAGTCCCAACTCAACCGTGTTTTGTTATGTACAGACTGAACGAGTAGCCTTCAGGCTATTGATCGGTATTTTTCCCACAATCTCTTGGGCTCGGCCATCCATGACCATCTCACTGATATTTGCCATGCTGCTTCTTCAATTACTTCCTTTGGGTCCCTGACCACGTAGATACCCCAGGTAATAAGCTTCCTGATCGTTTGGCTGGGAGATCACTTACCCCTTTTCTGTAACCCCTCCTGCAGTGGATTTACGCCTTCATATCAAATCTCACTTGGCACAATCATTGGCCAACTTTTGGGGGGCTACCTCCCTGTCTAGTAAACTTCATGTGATTAAGGTGACACCTGTCCCATGGCATTCATCCTTCTGCCTGTCCCAAAAGGACTCGACCACCCTGTTTTGGCTCCACATCAGCCATACCAGGCTGACCCATGGCTTTCTTTTGCATTATGTGCCACTCCACTTAGTGGTTGTGGAGCCTTGGTCAGTAGCCCACATTTTGGTGGAATGCCTTCTTTCCATTCTGCATACCAAGTATAGACTTCCCTGCACTTTACCTTTAATGTTGGCAGACAATTCCCGCATGATTGAACTGGCTCTGTTTCCACTGTGAAAGTGGTTATTTTCAGTTCTAAGGTTTTTAATGTCGCTATTGAGTAGGGCCACTGTGATGAGGGTTGGGGTGTCTCCCACTGTAAGCAGTGTGCCCCCAGGGGCTCAGCATTCCTTTGCTGGGTACGGGCTTGGCGACCCCGGGGTTCCTGAGCTGGGGACTGGTAAGCGCCGCCCGTCCCCTGTCACCGTAACCTCTGAGCATACTTCAGCGACCACCGTGCGGCGCGGCGGTGGAATGTTGTGTGTCTCAGGGAATGGGGATCTTGGCTTGACTGCCCGGATCGCGAGGATGGAATAAACCTCTATAAAAAAAACCTCAATCTCAAGGTGTGCTGCGCGCTGATGAGATGTATGGCTGTTGAGGTGGAACAGTCGATAGCGGGCAACCTCTGGGAACCTGCCGCACCTCAGTTGTATAAGGCTTACCTAGGCATGCGGGGCTCTGTCTAGGTGGACTTCTAGTTCCCTAGCTGCCCGTGGGACCGCGATGGATCCTTCGAACTCCTCTTTTCTTCCTCCCAGCGGAAAGGGTGGGCCGCTGGAAGGTTCTAACACCCAGTCTCTTAAGAGGGCCCGTGCAGTCAGTCCCCCTGACTCCGGCGCTTCTTTAACAAGTCCAGTCTTAGGTAACAGAATGCATTTTGGTAATCCGAATGTTTTTCTCATTGTGAAACGGAAGGAGGGTAGTTTTGAGAAGGTTTCGCCCTTCTATATACAAAAGGGTCTGGAGGGCATCTGTGGCTCCTTAAAATCAGTGAAGCGTTTGCGTAATGGGACCTTGCTCGTGGAAACTTCCACTTCCAAGCAAGCCACTAACGTGCAAGCTGCTAAATGCCTTGGGGAGTATGCCATAGACACTGAACTGCGCAGCACCTTGAATTATTGCAAAGGTGTGGTGACGTGCCGGGATCTAGTTGATATTCCCAAGGAAGAACTGCAACGTGAGTGGGCTCCAGAAGGTATCGTTGACGTCCAACACATCATGAAGAGGGTTGATGGCACTCTTGTCAAATCCGACTCCTTTATTCTAACCTTCAGTAGCACAAAACTTCCTGAACATGTTAAAGCTGGCTTCCTTCGCCTTAGTGTGAGGCCTTATTTCCCGGCCCCGATGTGCTGTTTCAAATGCCAGCGTTTTGGGCATACTACCCTCGGCTGTAAAGGCGAAGCGACTTGTGGAAACTGTGGTCAGGCTGCTCATGAAGTAGCTGGTTGCTCGTCTCCGGCTAAATGTATTAATTGCTCTGGGAACCACCCTGTTTGGAGTCGGGACTGCCGCGTATTTTTAGAGGAACGCAAGGTCCAGGAAATAAAAACGACCAAGCGTATCCCCTATGGTGAGGCCAAGAAGATTTATAAGTCGATGCAACCTCCCACATTTGCTACATCTTTTGCATCCCTGGTACAGAAGCCTACTCCAAAAGTCGATGCCTCGACGCAGACTGAGGTGGTGAGTGTTGGCACTAACACCTGCAGCTGTCAGTGCACTTGCACCGCAGCCGGTGTTTCAGAGCCAGTGGCCCCTACTCGAATGGCAGACAAAGGTACAGTGGCGAACTTGGGCCAGCCCCTGACGCCTCCAACAGCTGAGGATGTTCCGAAGCCCTGTACAGCCATTACCACTCCAACATCAGCTCCCCCAAAGCCCACCAAACCGCAGAAAGCTCCCATGCAGCAACAACAGCGGGTGAAATCCCGTAGTAAACCGTCTGACCATGCAGATGTGGTTTTCTGTGAGGCTTCTTCTGACTCTTCCCCAGAGTTGATGGAATCCGATGTCTGTGTGGGGAAATCATCTCGCCCCACGCCTGCCCCTCCACCTGCTGCAGTCTCCCCGCCCCGTCGGAGAGACAGGATGAAGGTGCTACCCCCATAATAGATGGCTCCCATACTCCAGTGGAACTTCCAAGGGTTCAGGACGCATGTGGAGGAACTTCGTCTACTCTCTCAGGGTATACCACTGTGTCTCTGTCTCCAGGAGACGTATTTCCATCCCTCATACTCCCCTGAGATACGAGGCTATACACTCCACAAAAAGGACGACCTGCGTGGAGAGAGAGCCAGAGGAGGCGTCGGTATTTTCGTCAGGACGGACTACCACTCCTCGCCTCTCTCACTTACGACGACTTTACAGGCCGTCGCTGTGTCAGTGCACGTGCGTCATCCATTGACTGTATGGTCACTTTACTTGCCCCCACATGATGCTCTTGATGAAGTGGCCCTCACCGACCTTATTACACAGCTCCCCCAGCCATTCATTATTTGTGGTGATTTTAATGCCCACAATGTGCTTTGGGGCTCTACAATTACCTGCCCCAGGGGTAGAGCAATTGAGAGGCTTCTCCTGTCATCCTGTGCCTACTTGCTCAATGGAGGACAGAGTACTCATTTCTGCACCGCGACTGGGTCGTTCTCTGCCATTGATCTCTCGCTTTGCTCTCCAGCCCTTGCCGCCAGTGCTCGCTGGGAAGTGGTCGCTGACTTGCACGGCAGTGATCATTTCCCAATCTGGATTCACCTGCCAGATGGCGTGGGCCCCGAAAGGAGACCACCACGATGGGTGTTCAGTGGAGCTGACTGGACGCTTTATAGCCAGTTGGCCCAATTCGAACACTGTGCGAATGTTGAGATGTGAGTGGATCATATTACCCACACGGTCCACCACGCCGCTGCAGCGTCCAGTCCACAGGCCACCGGAAAAGGCCACCTGTGCCTTGGTGGAGTGCCGACTGCCGCTCTGCACTCAGGACCAGGCGTGCGGCTTTGCGTCGGTTCAAGTGTCGGCCGACTGCTGAGAATCTTGCAGCCTTTCGGGTGGCGAGGGCAAGATGTCGCCGCATTATTCGTGAGAGCAAGAAGAGGTCGTGGCAAAAGTTCCTGAACACCATTAATCGTTCCACCAAAAGTTCCATTGTGTGGGAGACCATCCGGGGAATTTCTGGCAGAGGAGGGAGGTGCCCCATAGCTGCTGTAATGACTAACGGCACTCTCCACACGGAGCCGCGAGACATTGCCCAGACTCTGGCAGCGTATTTTGCCACCGTTACTGCAACGACCAGTCAGGATCCAGGTTTCCAGCGACATAGAGCGCTTGCTGAGAGATGTAGTCTGAACTTCCAGTCCACCTCTCCTGAAGCTTACAACTGCCCATTTTCTATGTGGGAGCTGGATTCTGCATTGTCTGGAGCTCGTGACACATCACCTGGTCACGACAGGATCCATTACAGTATGCTATGGCACCTCACAATGCGCAACAGAGAACTCCTCCTCGCACTTTTTAATGACATTTGGGCGTCGGGTCACTTTCCTGACGCGTGGCGTGAGGCAGTTTTAATCCCTTTTTTAAAACCTGGGAAAGACCGCACGAGCCCAAGTAGCTACCGTAGTATAGCCCTCACTAGTTGCATAGGGAAGACCTTGGAGCGGATGGTCAACCGCCGCCTTGTCTGGATGTTAGAATCCCGGCAACTCCTTAGTCGCTTTCAGTGTGGGTTCAGGAGGTTTCGTTCCACCTTCGATAATCTTGCCCTCCTGGAGGCGGCTATACAACAAGCCTTCCTCCGCCGTCATCACCTTCTAGGCGTATTTTTCGACATCGAGAGGGCCTACGATACCACTTGGAGGCGTCTCATCCTGGCGCAGCTTCACGAATGGGGTTTTCGTGGTTCTCCCCCTCTTTTTATTCAGTCTCTCCTCTCGCCACGATATTTTAGGTACCGAATTGGTGACGTCCTGTCTGATCGTTTTGAGCAGGAGAATGGTGTCCCTCAGGGTAGCGTTTTAAGTGTGACTCTGTTTGCCGTCGCTATTAATAGCATTACGTCCCTAGTGAAAAGTCCTGTCCAGTGTTCTTTGTTTGTGGATGATTTCTCTTTGTTCTGCTCTTCTTCAAGCCTTGCAACGACAACTCGTCAGTTGCAACTTACGATTAGGCGTTTGGATGACTGGGCGCAGAAGAGTGGAATCAAGTTTTCCACCGAGAAGTCTGTATGTGTTCTTTTTAACCGTTCTCGTTCGATTTTCACCTTTCCTGAGTTGCGCTTGAGGGACACTATTCTTTCTTTTAAAGACACGGTGAGATTTCTGGGTCTCCTTTTTGACTCGAGGCTGACATGGTTACCTCATCTTAAAGACCTGAAACGGCGGTCGCTTCAGGCTTTAAGTATTTTAAAATGTATTAGCCACAGTACATGGGGAGCTGACAGGACTTGTCTGCTCCAGTTTTACAGGGCGTTTGTGCGGTCTCGGCTCGATTATGGGTGCACGGTGTATGGGTCTGCGAGGCCTACTTACTTAAAGTTGTTGGACGTTGTGCACCATGAAGGGCTGCGGTTGGCCACTGGGGCATTCCGAACTAGCCCGATACCGAGCCTCTGTGCAGAGGCAGGTGAACCGCCACTTCATATGCGGCGACGGCTACTTACGGTACGCCAGGCGTATAAAACTTTGTCCACACCGTACACACCTGCATACCATACCGTTGCTCAGCCTCCTCTGGCACGGTTATTTCATAACCGGCAACGTGCGACGCAGCCCTATGGGATTCGCGCACAGGATTGCCTCGCTGCGATGTCTATGGCTGGTCTTCGTGTTTTACGTCGCGGTTGGAGCAGATCTCCACCTTGGCTCCTCCGGCGTCCCAAACTTATTTTAGATTTGACTCGTTTTAAGAAAGATGGCACACCAGATTTTACGTTCCAATCTCTGTTTTTTAACATTTTAGATGTGCATCACGGTTTCACTGTCGTTTATACTGATGGCTCGAAACAGGAGGCTTCCCTAGGCTGTTCTGTGGTGTTCCCTGATCGTGTCACCCGGATTCGCCTCCCTGCTGAATATACAGTTTTCGCGGCGGAGCTCCACGCGATCCTGAAGGCACTGGAGCAGATGCATCGTGTTCGGGGCGATCGATTTCTTCTCTGCTCCGATTCTCTTAGTGCCTTACAATCGCTGCAGAGCCTATACCCGACTGAGGAGATGGTCCAGTTGATACATGACCAACTGTACTTGCTCCAACAGCGGGGCAAAGAGGTATCCTTCTGCTGGGTGCCTGGTCATGTCGGCATATGGGGCAATGAACAGGCTGATCGGGCTGCCAAGGAGGCCTGCAGAGAGCAGGATGTGGTCCAGTGTCCTATCCCCTTGCAGTCAGTCATCGCTGCACTCCACAGGAAGTGCATGGAGTTGTGGGAGGACGAATGGCTGGCGGTGACGGCCAATAAACTGCGGTCGGTAAAGTCAACCACTCGGCCGTGGCGTTCCTCCTGCCGGTTGCTCAGGCGGGAAGAGGTGGCCCTCACACGTCTGCGGATTGGGCACTGTCCTGTGACGCATAGCTATTTATTACGGCGGGAGGATCCTCCGTTTTGTGCCGCTTGTGGTGTGCACATCTCTGTCCGGCACATTTTAACCGACTGTATTTTATACCGTGATGCAAGGGCAGAAGCACAAGTTGTTGGGGATCTCCCTTGTATTTTAGCTGACGATGAGACGTGTGTGGCAAGGGTTTTTAAGTTTTGTGATGTGTCTGGACTCTGGCCTAAACTTTCAGGCTGGAGGTTTTAGTGTGTTGCAGAGTGGCTGACTCCTCCCTTTTTTCCTTGTGGTCAGCCAGCCACTTCCATCTGCTCCATTGTTTTAGCTCCCTCTACCGTTTTCTTCCTGTGTTGTCCACGTTTTACTGCTGACGCCCTGCATCATCCCACGCTTCAGTGTGGGTGAGCACATTTTTTCAATGATTGTTCCCCGTGCTCTCTGTTCCGTTTTATGTCAATGTTCTGAGGTTTTCTTTTTTCTTGACACCCGTCTCACTATGATGCTGCATGGGCGCTGAAGACCTTGCTGTCGTGCGCCCACAAACACCTCTACTACTACTGTAAGCAGTGTCTGGAGATTACCGACTCCACTCCATGGCAAAGATCCTCTTTTTTCCCTTAACTCTGTTTTCATCACTTCTTAGATTTGGTTAGTCTCCTTACACAATAAGCACTTTTACGTTCTAGCGGTTGAACGCTTTTGAATAGCAGGCGGTCTTCACTGTACTGCATCTTTTCTTGGGACCCTTTGGTGCGCGGTATTAAAGATGCTGTTTTTGCTCTTGCAGAGTGTGGTCGTTCAGCGACGTTTGTGTGGACCCCAGGCCACATTGGCATTCCAGGAAACTGTGTCGATCGGTTGGTCAAGCAGGCCAACACTTCGTCACCCCTGGAGCTTGGTCTCGTGGAAAGAGACCTCCGGTCAGCCCTATATCACAAGGTCTGCGATGTCTGGAGCTCTGAATGGTCTTTCTTGAACACGCCAAATAAGCTCTGCATGGTAAAGTCGTCCACGGCTGTATGGAACTCATCCTTGAAGGACACACATAGGGACTCAGTTCTCTATCTCCGAATTGGACATACGCAGTTGACCCACAGCTATCTTCTTCGTCGTGAGAACCTGCCGAAGTGTCGCTGTGATGCAGGGCTGACAGTGGTCCATCTTGCGGCAGTCCTTTAATTTACCAGCTGCACTTCTTCATTCTAGGTGACAATGCCTCTATAGCTGACTCTGTTTTTACGTTTTATCCGTGCAGCTGGGTTTTATCACTCGCTCTAGTGTGGGCGCTCTTGCTACACCCACTCCTGTGACTTTTGTGATGTGGATATCAAAATAGTGTCTTACGGTAACAAGTCAACAAGTTGTGTTGGTACCACTATCAACGCTTTCCAGCTGGAGGTTCTTAGTTTGTAGTTGAGTGGTCGACCTTTTACCTGATCCATCAACCACTGTAGTCTTTTATTCAAGTCAACTATTTGCTCTGCTCCTTTTAAGTGTCCATTTCGTGTTATTGCGGTGTTTTTTAGCTCAGTACACCTTGGTTTTCCCTCCGTCTGGGTGCAGAGGTTACGCTTTTACTGTATAGGCCTTTCACAGGTATGTCTGTTTGGAACAGGGGACTGATGACTTTGATGTTCAAACCCCAAAACCAACCAACCACTGTACTGCCTCGGAGGTGGGAAATTTCCTGCCTGTAGCATAGCCTTGGGGTTGCCCACTTGCTGACTTCCCTCCTTTTGTTTTCACCATTGATAACGACTGCGATTTTACGTGTTTTAGCCTTTCACCTTTCATCGTTACGGCTCTTCTGATATGTAAATCCGTCTGAATGGACCACCTTTGAAACGAGGGACTGATGACCGTGCTGTTTCGTCCCTTCAATCCCCAAGAACTATACTTTTCTAACTTGCAGTAGTTCATCTCCCACATCGGCGGTCCAGGTCAGGGCTTAAGATTGCTGTTAACGTCTGGTCCCTTGTGCGTGAACTAGTCCTTTCCGTTACCACCTCTCCTCGAGGTCCACTCACCTACACCTCCATGGTGTACACCTCAGCAGAAGCTTTGACTGGACTTTCCGCATGGCTCTAAGGACTCAGTTAACCGTCTGCTCTGTCACTTCCTCATTCTTGACGTGTTCCGGGGCTCTGAAGTTTACACAAACGGCTCGATGGCTGATGGCAATACTGGCTTCACCTAGGTCCACAGAGACCATACTGAACAGCATTCCTTGCCCGCTGGCTGTAGTGCATTCACTGCAGAGCTTGTGGCCAAATCTCGTACACTTCAGTACGTCTGTTCCTGTTCTGGTGAATCGTTTCTTCTGTTAACACTCCCTGAGCAGCCTAGAAGTTATCGTCGAGTGCTACCTCGTCCCCCTTCGGTAGCGAATATCCAGGAGTCCATCTCTCTCCTGAAATGGTCCAGTTGTTCAGTGGTGTTCGTGTGGGCCCCAGGACACGTCGGAATCCCAGGCAACGAACTTCACAGGCTGTCGAAAAAGGCTACGCAGAAACCGCTCCTGGAGATGGGACTCTCTGGAACTGACCTCCGTTCTGTCCTACACCGCAAGGTTTTTAGGCTTTGGGAGCTGGAGCGGCATAACAGTACGCACAACAAACCGCGTGCCAATAAGGACACCGCGAATGTGTGGAAGGCTTCCCTGCATTGGCCATACGTGGCTCACACAAGGCTACCTCCTCCATTGCGAGGACCCACCTTGGTGTGGCTGTGGTTGACAAATGACGGTCTTCCCCTTGCTGGACTGCCAACTTTTAGCCGCTCTGTGGCAGACTTTTAACTTTCCCAGCACCCTACCTTCAGTGTTGGGCCTGAACAGCAGCTTTAGTTCTGTTTTATTCGTGAGGGTGGGTTTTATCATTTGATCTGAGTTTTAGTCCGTGTCCCTTGTCCCTGGGTGTACTCCACCCTAGGGCTTTTAGGGTGGAGGTTTTAATGTGTTGCAGAGAGGCTGACTTCTTTTTTACTCTCATGGTTAGCCAGCCATGGTAATCTGGATTTTGTTTTTAGTCTTCTCTCCCTGTTTCTTAAGCCTCTCTGTGGTTTCTTTTCCTGTTTTGTCCGTTGGTCCTGTTTTTTGGATCGTCCTTTCTCCTGTTGTGCCATAAGTCTTCTGTTTCTTCTTTCCCTTGGGCAATTGTTCTACTGGGAACAAGGGACCGATAACCTCGCAGTTTGGTTCTTTCTCAATCTTTTAAACCAACCAACAGTATCATGAATGGTTTTCTGTGGAAATCCGACTCAGGCAGTGTTTTTAGATCTGGAGAAGACAACTGCTGGAGAATTGGTATCCTCCATTCTCTTTCCATGTGGGGCCTCTGTGGACGCCTACCCTTCTCCTTCAGGAATTTTCAAAACACCGATTTTTCAATGTACATGTGGGTTTTCTGCTTTGACATACTCCCTTAACCACGAAAACGCTGTGACTAATGGTTCCGTCCTGAGCGTTCTTTGCTGTCGCTGTTAACCCTATAATGGCCTGTCTCCGGCCAGGCATCTCAGGATCCCTGTTCCCCCCCCCCCCCCCAGGGGCTCCACAACTCTTTTGTGGACACGTGCGTAGCGAGCACGGGACCCCGAGCTAATGTGGCCCTCCTTCCTTTCCGGGCTGCATACCTTCCCTTCCCTTTCCGCATCCCTCCCCGTCCCCCATCTTCGCCCCCCCCCCACTCACCACTCTTTCCTTCCCTTTCTCCCCCTCTGGGAGTATGGTTTGTGCCTACGTCCGGAGACGGACGCTCGAAACTGTTCCAAATTCCTTGCTTTTACACTTGCAAGTCCTCGTCCTTCCTCTGTCCTTCTCTTTTCCTTCCCTCTTCTCCTTGCCCTTTTCTCCGCTGCGGCGTTTGAGACCCCCTCTTCTTTCCTTTCCCTTTCTCTTTCTTCCTCCCCCCCAGGGGGTCCACAACTCTTTCGTGGATACGTGCGTGGCGAGCATGGGGCCCTGAGCCATTGCAGCCTTCTTTCTCTCCCGGGCTGCATTTCCTTTCCCTTCCCCTCCTTTCCCCTCCATACCCCTTTCCCCTCGCCCTCTCCTCTCCCTCTATTGGTGTCCTTGCTTATGTTGGCCCCCGCTATCCTCCTGGTTCTGTTGGTTTTACACTCTGGCTTTGTTGCGTAATCATCTCCTCCTTTTGGCATTCCTTGGTCCCCCTCTGGGGTTTGACCTCCATTCCAAAATTCCTCTTCCGTAGTGTGAGCCATTTGGGGAAGAGCACCTTACCTAGTGTCTCCGACGTTTGCCCTCCTAGTATATTCCACCTTTTCTTCTACGTCGTTGTCTGATGCTAGGGTGCATAGCCAGCACGGTAGCCAGCCCGTGTGGTGGGGTCGCTATGTACCCTTTTGGTTGAGCCCCCTGAACACACAGGGATCACACTTCTGATACCTGAGCTGTGACCTCCTCATGCATGCCTTGGAGTGGTTGCTCGTCATCCTGGAGCATCGGAACTCCCGGCAATGGCCGCCGTGCCAGACGGCCCTTGCTGTGGCTGGGTGGCGCCCGTGAGGAGAGCCCCTGATCGGAGTGGGTGGTATCAGGGCGGACGCTATGCAGATGAAACGCATAAGGGTCCAAACCTCTGGCCGCTCTTCTGCGGCCGTCTCTCTGCGTGGTACTGATTCCTCAAGTGCTGCTTCTCTTGCCCCTTCGGCCTTCCCTTCCGTGGCTACCCCCTGGGAGGAGGGTCAGGCCCGTCGTCTAGGGGCAAAACCTTTCCCCCGTTATCTAGTTTGCACCAGGACTGATGGAGATACTTTCACCAGTGTCAAACCTTTATTCTTTGTGGAACACATTGAAGACAAGTTCGGCGAAGTGGACTCCCTGAGCAAGATGCGGTCGGGTTCATTACTGATAAAAACTGCTTCGGCTGCCCAATCTGCGGCCCTTCGTGCCTGTACCCATCTTGGCACAATTCCCGTGTCCATTACCCCTCACCAGTCTCTAAATATGGTACAAGGTGTGATTTTTCACAGAGACCTCATCCTTCAAACTGATGAGGAACTTCGGGACAATCTCGGACGGCGGGGTGTTCACTTTGTTCGGCGTGTTCAGAAGGGTCCTAAAGATAATCGTATTGATACTGGTGCCTTTATCCTGGCCTTTGAAGGGGATACCCTTCCTGAGAAAGTTAAGATTATGGTCTATCGCTGTGATGTGAAGCCGTACATCCCACCTCCTATGCGGTGTTTTAAGTGCTTGCGTTTTGGCCACATGTCTTCTCGCTGTACCCAGGACCCTCTCTGTGGTGACTGTGGACGTCCACTCCATGAGGGGAGTCCCTGTGTTCCCCCTCCTGTATGTGTAAATTGTCATGGTAGTCATTCTCCACGTTCAGCAGATTGCCCAGTTTATAAGAAAGAAAAAAAGATACAGGAGTATAAGTCTCTTGATCGTTTAAGCTACACAGAGGCCCGTAAGAAATATGCACGATTGCACCCTGTGTCCATGACATCTAGTTACGCCTTGGTTACATCTTCATCCCTTCCTCCCCCTTCCTTACCCCCGTCCCGGACCCCTCTCCTTCCCCCCTCCCCTGCGGCTCCCACACCTTCTCCTCTGGGCGCCGCTCCCCCTCCCCAGCCGGAGAAGTGTCCCACTCCTTCGGCGTCTGCTGGTCAAGGGCGCCTCTCCCGGGATGCCCCTTCCCGGCACCTTCCAGGTCAAAGGTCTGCTGCAGCGCGGCGACCGCGAGAGCCGCGGTCTATCGGCCCCCAGGTCGCCCGGTCTCTTTCTGTTCCTGATATTGCTGCAGCTGGCTCCATTATGCCACACAGCCCTCCTCGATCTCAGCCTGAAAAGAAGAAGAAGCATAAGTCCCGGGACAAAGAGCCTCTGGTGTCACCGGAGGTCCCTTCCCCGGCTTCACAACCGGATTCTGACCTGTCGTTTATGGATGTCGCCCCCTCCTTGTCGGTGACGGTTGGGGACCCGGCGGTATGACTGGATTTAGCGTGTTCAGCCCTCATTTAAACCATCGTTCTGTGGTTCTCCAATGGAATTGTAATGGATACTATCGTCACCTTCCGGAATTGAAATCCCTTCTTTCGTCCTACTCAGCAGCTTGTGTGGTTCTCCAGGAATCTCATTTTACTGATGCTCACTCACCGACCCTCCGTGGGTTCCGTGTTTTCTGTCGAAATCGGGTCGGACCCTTGCGGGCTTCTGGTGGCGTTTGTACTTTGGTCCATACAGACATTGCTAGCACGTGGATTCCTCTCCAAACTACATTGGAAGCGGTTGCTGTTAGGGTACACTTAGACTCTGCAGTCACAGTATGCAATCTTTATCTCCCTCCTGACAGAACTCTTACACCTGCTGCCTTAACCACCCTTCTTCAGCAACTTCCTCCTCCCTTCCTCCTCCTTGGGGATTTTAATGCTCATCATCCTTTGTGGGGCAGTGCCTATCCATCTAGACGAGGTCTTCTTATCGACCAATTTATTGCAGACCACGACCTGTGCCTTCTTAATGATGGCTCCCCTACTCATTTCAGTGCTGGTCATGGTACCTTTTCTGCCATTGATCTTTCTCTTTCTTCTCCCTCTCTCCTCCCTTCATTACACTGGTCGCCACACGACGACCTTTGTGATAGTGACCATTTCCCGTTGATTATCACGCTCCCTTCCCGCTCCCCGATGGAGAGGTTACCTCGTTGGTCCTTCCACCGCGCCGATTGGCCTCTATATACTGCACAGGTCGAGTTTTCTCCCTCTTTGTCGGGTTGTATTGATGACGTCCTACGTGACGTGTCTGACGCGATTGTTCGCGCTGCTAACCTTGCTGTCCCGCGCTCATCTGGACAATTTCGTCGTCGGCAAGTCCCGTGGTGGAGTACGGCCATTGCCATTGCCATCCGTGATCGCCGTCGAGCTTTGCAACACTTTAAGAGGCACCCATCTGTAGCCAGCCTTTCTACCTTTAAGCGCCTTCGCGCTAAAGCCCGTTATTTAATCAAACAGAGCAAGCGGATATGTTGGGAACGATTCGTTTCTTCCCTTGGTTCCACTGTCCCTCTGTCACGGGTATGGGCTACACTTCGCTCTCTCCAAGGTTGCCATCGGCAGTCCACCCTCCCAGGCCTTCACCTCCCAGATGGCATTTGTACGGACCCATTAGTTCTCGCAGAACATCTTGCGACCCATTTTGCAGTGGCATCAGCGTCGGCCTCCTATCCAGCTGCTTTCCTTCATCAAAAACAGCAGGCTGAAGCTGTCACCTTATGTTTCACCACTTGTGAGTCAGAATCTTACAACGAACCTTTCACTGAATGGGAATTTCTTTCTGCTCTATCTGCTTCTCATGATACGGCTCCTGGCCCAGATTCCATTCATAACCAGCTGCTTCAACATCTCAGTGCTCCACAACGGCACCATCTTCTTCGGGTGTTTAACCGTATCTGGCTCCAGGGTGACTTCCCTTCTCAGTGGAGGGATAGCATTGTGGTTCCTGTCCTTAAGCCTGGTCAGAACCCCCTATCTGTTGACAGCTATCGGCCAATTAGTTTGACCAATGTTGGTTGTAAGTTACTTGAACGGCTGGTCGCCCGTCGGCTCACTTGGGTCCTCGAATCTCGGGATCTATTGTCCCCTTACCAGTGTGGCTTTCGAGAGGGACGATCTCCAATCGATCATTTGCTTCGCTTGGAATCCGCAGTTCGGCAGGCTTTTTCCCAGCGCCGCCATTTGGTTGCAGTGTTTTTTGACCTTCGCAAGGCCTATGACACGGCCTGGCGCCATCACATCTTACTAACCCTTCATCAGTGGGGTCTTCGGGGCCCACTCCCGATTTTTATCCGCCAGTTCCTGATCCATCGGTCATTCAGAGTTCGAGTTGGTACTGCTTTCAGTTCTCCACGGACCCAGGAGACGGGCATCCCACAGGGTTCTGTCTTGAGTGTCCTTCTTTTCCTCATTGCTATCGATGGACTTGTGGCCTCTGTCGGTCCCTTGGTCGCCCCTGCCCTGTATGTGGATGATTTCTGCATTTGGGTTAGTTCCTCCTCGATGCCATCTGCAGAACGGCAGCTCCAGGTGGCTATACGGCGTGCCTCTGCATGGACCCTCTCCCACGGGTTTCAATTCTCTCCTTTAAAATCGCGGGTGGTCCACTTCTGTCGCCGTACTACGGTCCACCCTGATCCAGAGCTCTATCTCGCTGCACAAAGATTGCCTGTGGTTCCACAGTTTCGTTTCCTAGGTCTTCTTTTCGACAACAAGCTCACTTGGCTGCCCCATATCAGACTCCTGAAGGTAGGATGTTTCCGTAAACTCAATGTCCTTCGCTTCCTTGCCCACTCCTCCTGGGGTGCGGACCGTTCCCTCCTCCTCCGTCTTTATCGTGCTCTAGTTCTGTCACGTTTGGACTATGGTTGTCAAGTTTATGGTTCAGCTGCTCCTTCCACGCTGCACGTGCTGGATCCAGTCCACCATCGTGGTATCCGTTTGGCCACCGGTGCCTTCCCTACTAGCCCTGTTGATAGTCTCCTGGTTGAAGCTGGGATCCCCCCCCTTTCTGTTCGGCGGTCCCAGCTTCTGGTGTCTTATGCCCTTACTATCCGTTCTTCTCCCGCTCATCCTTCCTATTCTATCCTATTCCCAGACCATGGACGTCGCCCGCCTGACTCCCGCCCTCGGGCGGGTTTACCGGTTGGGCTGCGCCTTGCGTCTCTTACCCGTGATTTTCGGCTTCCTTCTTTGTCCTGTCTTCCTCGCTCCCTCCCCTCCACCCCTCCTTGGTTAGTTCCTCGGCCTCGAATTCGGATGGATCTCCGCCGCGGTCCGAAAGATTCCATCCCCCCGGTGGTGTTCCGTTCCTTTTTCCGCCAAATTTTATGGGAGTTTCGGGATGCTGTTGTTTTTTACACTGATGGCTCTAAATCTGCTGATCATGTTGGGTATGCCTTCACGTCCTTTGTTGGAACGGAAAATCATCTACTGCCACCCTCATGTGGGGTGTTTACTGCGGAATTGATGGCAATTTCCCGGGCCCTTACCTTTATTAAACAATCCCAACACAACCGCGTTTTGTTATGTACGGACTCGATGAGTGGCCTTCTTGCTATTGACCGGTGTTTTTCGCGCCATCCCTTGGTCTCTGCCATCCATGACCATCTCGCTGATCTTCACCGTGCTGCTTGTTCCGTTGACTTCCTATGGGTCCCGGGCCATGTGGGTATCCCGGGTAATGAGCTCGCTGATCGTTTGGCTGGGGGAGCAGTTACTTACCCCCCGTTTTCTGTAACCCCTCCTGCAGCGGATTTACGGCTTCACATCAAATCCCACTTTGCACAGTCATGGGCCAATTCTTGGGAGGCTACTCCACTGTCTAATAAACTTCGTGCCATTAAGGTGAATACAGGCCCATGGCGTTCTTCCTTTAGCCTCTCCCGCAAGGACTCGACCACACTGTGTCGTCTCCGCATTGGCCATACCAGGCTGACCCATGGTTTCCTTTTGCGTGATGAGCCACCCCCGCTATGTGGTTGTGGAGCCTTCCAGTCAGTGGCCCACATTTTGGTTGAATGCCCCCTTCTTTTGGCTCTGCGTGCTAAGTACAGACTCCCCCACACTTTACCTTTGATGTTGGCTGACGATTCCCGGATGGTCTCTCTGGTTCTAGGTTTCCTCCGGGAGAGTGGTTTTTATTCTCAGTTTTAAAGTTTTTAATCTCCCTCTGGTGTTAGGGCAGGGCGGTGAGTGTTTGGGTGTCTCCCACTGTAGGCAGTGTTCAGAGATTCCCGATTCACCTCCCTGACCGGAATCCTCTTTTCTTTCCCTTTTACTCTGTTTTTACCCCTTCTTTTTAAGGCTTGGTTAGTTTTTCTGTTCCCATACGTACTTTCTGCATTATAGCAGTTGTACCTTTTAAGTCACAGGTGGTCTTGCCTATGCTGTTTCAGCATAGTGTTGGGTTCGTTCTCTTGCCAACTTCCCTCATTTGTTTTTACTAATGACAACGCGACTGCCCTTTTACGTTTCCCCTTTATCCGTTTTATTTTTCTGACTATACTGAGATGTCCCGTTTGTAGAATGGAGTCTATTTGAAACAAGGGACTGATGACCTTGCTGTTTGGTCCCTTTAACCTCAAGCAACCAACCAACCAACCATCTTTCTTCCTCCCTGTGCGTGTCTGAAGGCCGACCCACGCACTTCCGTGCGTAGCCGGTGACGGGGTAACGCGTAATTCCCCGCCCCGGGTAGACAGGTAGGACATGTACGTACCCCCTGGTAACGGCCAGGCCCAGGGAGGGGTGATTACCCGAGCTGATACCTTCCGAAAGTGCCGATTGGTCCCTCCGTCCGTTTGTCGGGAGGTGTGACCTGAGGTGTGAACAATCACCTAAGGCGGGTGTGCCCTCGGTGAGGGCCCCCACAAGGGAGGAGCGCGCCATCGGAGACGCCGGTAATCATGGGGGATTCTTCCGCAATGGTTTCCTCACCTTCCACTATGTCTGCTCACAAACGTAAGTTCACTGAGTCTCAGCCACAGACGGTTCTTCCATCGTTGCCACAGTTCCTTGTTGTTTCTCGGTCTGACGAAGGTCACGACTTTTCCACGGTCAACCCTTTCATTATTCAGAAAGGTGTCGACGCAATTGCGGGTCCTGTAAAGTCTTGTTCCAGATTACGGAATGGTACCCTGTTGTTAGAAACACACAGTGCCCTCCAGGCTCAAAAATTGCTGCGTACTTCTCTGCTCCACACCTTCCCTGTCTGGGTGGAACCGCACCGTACCTTAAATTCCTCGCGTGGGGTCGTTTATACACGCTCCCTCGATGGATTGTCTGACGAAGAAATTCAGCACTACCTGTCTGACCAGGGCGTCACCGCTGTTCGTCGGGTTATGAAAAGGGTTGACTCTAACATCATTCCAACCCGCACTGTCTTCTTGACATTTGACAGTTCAACTACCATCGAAAATCAAAGCAGGCTATGAGATAATTTCCGTTCGCCCTTATGTCCCAAACCTTAGGCGTTGCTATCGATGTCAGCGGTTCAATCACACCAGCCAGTCCTGTTCCAATCCGGCCAAATGTGTTACGTGTGGCAAGGATGCCCATGAGGGTGCTTGTCCACCTCCATCCCCACACTGCATCAACTGTATGGGTGACCACGCTGCTTCCTCTCGAGATTGCCCCGTTTTTAAGGATGAAAAGCTCATGCAGGAAATAAGAGTGAAGGAAAAGGTGTCGACCTTTGCTGCTCGAAAGTTACTCGCCAGTCGACAGCCCACCGTGCCTCAGAAAGGAAAATACAGCACTGTCCTTGCTTCTCCTCGGCCAACAAAGGAGGCGGCCACGCAGACTTGCGACCTCACATTTAATACCACGGTCGTCAGATCGGCCAGCGCAAAGATCGCCCGTTCAACCTCACCACTTTCGCCTGCCCACTCTATGGCTCACCCTTCGTCGGGTTCTGCTCAATCTCGAGCCCAAAAGTCAGACGCCAAGTCTTCGAAAAAAGAGCATTCTCGTGAAGAGTTTTTACGTACTGCAACTTCACAACCATCGGTTCCTCCTTCATCTAAACATCATACCTCCAAGAAGGCTACGAAGAAACACAGTTCCTCTCCTTCTCCGCCAAGGCGGGTCCCAACTACAGCACCACCTGGCGGAAATCGCCCTCGGCCATCTTCCGTGTCGCCGAGGCGCACTGCTGGTGGCCGGTCAACTGGCCGATCGTTGGTGGCAGGAGCTGCTCCTGACCAACCTATGGATCAGGATCTTCTGCCTTCGACTGAATGCCATTCCATGCTGTCGGTCGCAAGCTCTGAGCAGTCGTTGAGTTGACAGCACCCTTGGTCACGTTTCTCCATTTTCTGTTCACCATATGTCCATTATCCACTGGAATATCCGCGGCAGTCGCGCCAATCGGGATGAATTGTCGATCCTCTTACGATCCTATTCGCCGGTCATCTTCTGTCTTCAGGAAACAAAGCTGTGTCCCCATGACCGCTTTGTTCTCCCTCATTTTCAGTCCGTCCGATATGACCTCCCCTCTGTTGAAGGCACTCCAGCCCATGGAGGACTCATGATTCTGCTCCATGATACTCTCCATTATCACCCAATCCATTTAAACACTTCCTTCCAAGCTGTCGCCGTCCGTCTTTCCCTTTCTGGATACACGTTCTCTCTTTGTACGGTATACATTCCATCGTCTACACCAATGGCACGAGCTGATCTCCTTCATCTTCTTGATCAGCTTCCACCCCCCTATTTGCTGGTTGGGGACTTCAATGCCCACCACCCGCTTTGGGGATCTCCACATCCTTGTCCACGTGGCTCACTATTGCTAGACGTCTTCCACCAAGCGGATCTAGTCTGCCTCAACACTGGGGTCCCCACGTTTTTGTCTGCCTCCACGGCAAATTTATCTCATTTGGACCTTGCGGTCGGTACTGTTCCGCTAGCCCGGCGCTTCGAATGGTTCGCCCTTGATGATACACACTCGAGTGACCACTTTCCATGTGTCCTTCGACTGCAGCCTCAACTGCCATATCTGCGCTCGCGACGCTGGAAGTTTGCCCAAGCCGATTGGACACTTTTTTCGTCTCTAGCGTCATTCGATGACCGTCGCTTTCCCAGCGTCGACGATGAGGTCACACATTTTACCAACGTTATTCTCACAGCTGCGGAACGTTCAATACCACGCACCTCCGAATTGCCCCGGCGCCCCCCAGTTCCTTGGTGGAACGAGGCATGCCGTGACGCAATACGTGAGCGGCGACGTCCTCTTCGCATTTTCCGTCACCATCCAACTTTGGCCAACTGTATCCGATATAAGCAGCTCCGTGCACGATGCCGTCGCGTTATCCGCGATAGCAAGAAGGCAACCTGGCAATTCTTTATTAGCTCATTTAACACCTTCACTCCCTCCTCGGAAGTTTGGAGTCGGCTTCGACGGTTCTCAGGCGCGCCTAGTTTCTCCCCGGTCTCTGGGCTCACTGTCGCGCATGGTACCTTAGTGGACCCCGTCGCAATTTCTAACTCAATGGGTCAGCACTTTGCTGAGATTTCGAGCTCTTCAAATTACCCGCCAGCGTTTCTCCCGAAGAAATGTGCAGCGTAAGTGCGACATCTTGCTTTCTCCTCTCAAAATCGCGAAAGCTACAATACTGTTTTCTCCATGCGCGAACTCCAACATGCACTCTCTTCTTCTCGCTCCTCCGCCCCAGGACCGGATGGTATCCATGTCCAAATGTTGCTGCATTTATCAACCCATAGCCTGCGTCACCTCCTTCGCCTTTATAATCGAATTTGGACCGACAGTACCTTTCCCAGGCGATGGCGGGAAGCTATTGTCGTTCCCGTTCCGAAACCTGGAAAGGACAAACATCTCCCCTCTAGCTATCGCCCCATTTCTCTCACGAGTAGTGTCTGTAAGGTTTTGGAGCGTATGGTGAATTACCGTTTAGCTTGGTGGCTGGAATCCCGCAGTCTTTTAACACCAGCCCAATGCGGATTCCGACAACATCGTTCTGCCGTTGACCATCTTGTTGCTCTCTCCATTTATATCATGAACAATTTCCTCCGGAAACGCCAAACGGTAGCAATATTTTTTGATCTGGAGAGAGCATACGATACCTGTTGGAGGACAGGCATCCTCCGCACACTGTTCTCTTGGGGCTTTCGAGGCCGGCTGCCCCTTTTTCTTCGCGAATTTATGGCAGAGCGCACATTTAGGGTGCGGGTGAACACTACTCTATCCCGTATTTTCTCCCAAGAAAACGGGGTACCCCAGGGCTCCGTGCTGAGTGTTGTACTGTTTGCCATTGCCATTAATGCAATTATGGATTGTCTCCTTCCTGATGTCTCGGGCTCCCTCTTTGTGGACGATTTTGCGATCTACTACAGCTCTCAACGGACCAGCCTTCTTCAAAGACGTCTTAAAGGATGTCTCGATCGCCTCCACTCGTGGAGCATCGAAACCGGCTTCCGTTTCTCACCCAGTAAGACCGTTTGTGTTAATTTTTGGCGACGTAAGGAGTTTCTTCCGCCCTCATTACATCTAGGTCCTGTCAACCTTCCGTTCTCCGACGTCGCTAAATTCTTGGGTCTTATGTTTGACAGAAAACTGTGCTGGTCCTCCCACGTTTCCTATCTTTCGGCTCGCTGTCTGCGTTCCCTTAACACCCTCCGTGTCCTGAATGGCACCTCTTGGGGAGCGGACCGAGTGGTCCTTCTCCGCCTCTATCGCGCCTTAGTGCGCTCGAAATTGGATTATGGAAGCATAGTCTACTCCTCTGCTCGGCCGTCTATTCTTCGGCGTCTCGACTCTATCCACCACCGTGGATTACGTTTAGTGTCTGGAGCTTTTTACACCAGCCCTGTGGAAAGCCTTTATGCTGAGACTGCTGAACCTCCTCTATCCAATCGGCGGGCAGTCCTTCTGAGTCGTTATGCTAGCCATTTGTCTTCCATGCCTGCTAATCCAGCCCATGACCTCTTTTTCGACGCCTCCCTTGATGTCGGGTATGCAGGCCGCTCCTCCTCCCTACTACCCCCGGGAGTCCGCTTCCGTCAACTGCTCCATTCTCTTTCCTTCCGCTTTCCTAAAACCTTCTTGACAACTTGGGGTACAGCACCGCCTTGGCTCCGTCCCCGGATCGACTTGCTCAGAGACCTATGTCAATTTCCCAAGGATGGTACCCCTACACTTGTTTACCGTCGGGCATTTGCTGCTCTATGTGCACAAATGACGGAAGCCACATTTATTTACACCGATGGCTCGAAAACATCGTTAGGTGTAGGGAGTGCCTATATTGTTGGCGACACCCCAAATCACTTTCGGCTTCCCGACCAGTGTTCGGTTTATACTGCGGAGCTTTACGCTATTCTCCAGGCTGTCCACTACATCCGCCGCCATCAGCGGATACAGTACGTAATCTGCTCAGATTCTCTCAGCTCTCTCCTAAGTCCCCAAGCTCTTTACCCTGTGCACCCTCTGGTCCACCGGATTCAGGACTGTCTGCGCTTGCTCCGCCTGGGGGGCGTCTCAGTGGCGTTCCTCTGGCTCCCGGGACACGCTGGTATCTGTGGAAATGAGGCGGCCGATATAGCGGCCAAGGCTGCAGTCTCTCTTCCTCGGCCAGCTATTCAGTCTCTTCCGTTTACCGATCTACGGAGCGGTTTATGTCGCCAAGTTGCTCATTTATGGCATGCGCATTGGTCAACACTTCCCCATAATAAATTGCGGGAAGTGAAAGCCCTTCCTTGCGCATGGACCTCTTCCTCCCGATCGCGTCGTCGGGAGGAGGTAATTTTAGCTCGACTCCGGATAGGGCACTGTCTTTTTAGTCATCGACATCTTTTAAGCGGTGATCCTCCCCCACTCTGTCCCCACTGCTCTCAGCCGTGGACGGTCAGACACCTTTTAATTGAATGCCCCTATTTTAATCCGTTACGCTCCCGTCTACAGCTATCGCCTGATCTATCGTCGATTTTAGCAGATGACACGCGCTCAGCTGACCGCGTTCTACAGTTTATTAGTGACAGTGAAATGACGTCAGTCATTTGAAGCCTTTTTTTTGGGGACAACCAACCCCTTTCTATAGTGGATTTTTAAGCATTCCTTCTGCCTTTAGTTTCTGAAATTTTATGACTTTGTTCCCATTGCTGCTGATTTTAAATTTCGTTTTTTTCCTGTTTTCTACGTCACGGGCTGGGCGCTAATGACCATAGAAGTTTTGCGCCCTAAAACCACAAACAAAAAAAAAAACAAAAAAAAAAAGGATCCCTGTTCGACTATTTTGCCGTCTATTGCAGTCCCTCACGGACTTGGCCCACTGAGCGGCGTGTTCAGCGATGTCGTGATCGTCTTTGCTCTTGGAGTATCGACAATGGCTTTCATTTTTCCACTGACAAACGCGCCTGTGTGAATTTCTGGCTACGCAAATGGTATCTCCCGCCATCGTTCTATCTTGTCTGTTGCCGTGCTGTTCGTTGAAACTACGAAATTCCTAGGTATCATGCTCGATCTGAAGCTTAGTCCTCCCATGTCTTACCTCAATTCCCTACGTGTCCTC
Organism: Schistocerca americana; assembly: GCF_021461395.2. Classification (NCBI taxonomy): domain Eukaryota; kingdom Metazoa; phylum Arthropoda; class Insecta; order Orthoptera; family Acrididae; genus Schistocerca; species Schistocerca americana. The sequence goes on from NC_060120.1 coordinate 178,555,692, forward strand.
AACGGTACCGCCTGGGGGTGCCGATAGAACCACCCTCCTCGGTTTGTACCGGCTCCTTGTCCACTCGAAACTCAACTATTAACGCTCTGTTTATGCGTCTGCACGTCCCTCTTATACAGTCTCAACACTATCCACCACTGTGGCGTTCGTTTGGCCACTGGCGCCTTTCACACTAGCCCAGTTGAGAGCCTGTATGCTGAAGCTGCTGCACTACCACTGTCCTACCGTAGTGGCTTTCTCCTCAGCAGGTATGCATGCCGTTTGACTGCAATCCTATGTCTCCCTAGATTCCTTCGATCGCCAGTAGGGGCACGTCCCTCTTCCGTTACCTCCTGGAGTCCGCTTTCAGCACTTCGCACAACCTGCAACTTCCGCAGTGGGTGAGAACCCTTTGGCTTCGTGAAGTGGCCCGTGTCAACCTTGGCCTTTAGTCGCTTCCTAAGGACATTACTCCAGCCTTCGTCTATTACCTTCAGTTTAACAACCTTCGCATGGAATTTCGCAATAGTACCTTTGTATACATTGGTGTCTATCGGACTGACCATGAGCTAGTCATTGGCACCAGTGTCTTCAGATATTGGCTTCCGGCAAACTGCTCAATATTTGCAACCGAGCTCTTAAACCTGTATCAGGCTACCGAGTACATCCTGCAACAGACTTTTTAATTGTCCTCTGTTTAGACACTCAGTGCCCTTTAGTCTGTGCGCTGAACACCGCCCATCCCATAGTGAAACTACTCCAGGAAAGCTGTCACTGGCTCACTCTTTGTGGAGCCATTGTGACATTTATCTTGTCGGTCTACCAGGAAACGAGTCTGCCAAGGCTGCAGTCCTTGTACCTCACCCCGCGAGCACGTATGTTACGTCTGATCTCTGCATTGCCGTCTCACAGGAGGTGGTGTTCCTTTGGCATCGCCAATGGTCCTCCCTTCACGGGAATAAGCTCAGGCTTACCAAGCCTCTCCCAGTGGCTTGAACGACCTCTTTTCGGCCCTCCCGGCTGGAGGTAATTTTAACTTGGCTGCGTATTGGTCACTGCCATTTTAGCCCTCATAAACTGATAAGTGGAGCTACCTCACTACTTTGTACACATTGCGTCCAAGTTTTAACTGTCACACTTCCTTACGGAATGCCAACTTAACAATTTGTTACCGTTTGGGATTACAGTCTCATTTATCGGCCGTTTTAGTAAATGACGCGCGGGGTGTTGACTGCATTATACTTTTTGTCCGCCAAAGCAATATGGCGAAGGTTATTTAATTTTTAATTTCGGTACTGTTTCCGTATAGTGTCTCTTTACCCCTTTTCCTAAGTGCCAGTTATTGGATGTATGCTGTTATGTCAGTTGGGACTGACGTCTACTCGATTTTCAGCTCCTGTCTTCGTGTTCTGTAGTATTGACTTGGGTGCGTATGACCCCAGTTTTTGCGCCCTAAACCAAAACACACCTGGTGGATGGACGTTGTACATACATTGCCAAAAGCTGATGAAAAGTATGTTTCATCGGACATCTTCTGGAAAGAACTTCGTTGAACGGACACGAAAAATGAACATCCATCACGCTGACAGGTGATAGTTCATTTTCCAGTCAGGTCAGCAAAAATAAGGTGTAGCACCTTAACACAATGGTGGGCTGTGCATTAGTAAGACACTACCTCCAAGTTGATCTGTGGCTTGCTGGGTGATATCTGTCAGTGTAACGTCATTGTGGTTGTAACTATTTAAGAATAAAAGGATGTCGGTCTTCAACACTTCATGTGAATGCTGAATTGCGGTCAGTGTCTGTGAATCTCGGAATGAACCTTCCTTAGGACCACTGCGCTTAGGGACGTAGTGCTAGCTGTTTCACGTATCCTCAAGGCCATGTCACTCTTTATCAGAGGCTCTGTTAGGTGGCTGGACGTTTCTCCAAGGAGGGATCAAACGGATGAGTGACGTGTGGGCCGCCAGCTAGTCACTGCTCTAAGGAACAGAGGGGTAAGAATGACGTGTGTAGGCAGTGCCATCTGCCCCTACACAAAAACGGGCTTTCTCACGGTTAAGCTGGATGTTGCAAAGTGAACATCGAACCTGGAAACCCATAGGGCACGAGTCTTAAATTATCACCAAAGTAACAGAACACTGAGGAGGCAGGTGCGTGGCTTGAACTGAGCAGAGCCGCTGCTACTGGTTGTCTTTTTCTCAGTCAATTCCTGCAAAGTGTCCACTGCATGCCACTGGCGTATTGTTTCCGTCGTCCTGTTAACGCGCCGTCGCCAAAATTTCATTTTTTGGGAATGTCTGCGGTAAAAGATGAATTTGAGGGACCGAATTTCTCACCAAAATTCTCGGAAAGATTTTACGCTAAATTCACATTGTTCAGAATCTAAAGTACCAATCACATTTAAAAAGTCCAGTAGCTGGTGGTAACTGAACATGCAGAAGGCACAGAACAGGTGGCAAAACGGTAGAAGTGGCTAATGTGAACGGTGACTGTGTAGAAAAGTAGTTGGAGTATTAAATCGTATGTAAAATAGTTTTCTTTAATTACATGAAAATTTCTGTAGGAAAAGTTTTCCTTTGTATATGACCCTTGTAATTGCCCGTACGTTGTTGTTGAAGTAGTGAGAGTTTAGTAAAGACTGCCAAGAATTTGCTGCCCCAGTTGAAAATTGGTTTCCTCCTCGGACATCTCACGCCTCTGAATTGCCTGCTGTAGACATCTGCAGAGCGTCTGCAGTTCCTCAGATCTGCGCCACCCCTGAGCAGTGGGCGGCACACCTGGCATAGCGCGACGCTCTGAGAGAACGCCTCAGAATGAGACATCTTCTAGTCGTCAAACTTAGCAAAAGTCTATTCGAACAGACTTTTCGATCAAAATGAGCATTTTATAGAGAAAATACTGACGCTACATGAAGTTAATTACGATGTAATACTGATTGTCAACACATCTGTTGGTGAACCGTGCATGATTGTCGCAAAGGACCAGACCGTTAGCTTCTCGCATGCATTCACACATCCTTGAACGAAAGGAAAACCTAGTAATTAGGAAAATTAAAAGTAAAAAATAATTTATAGATGACTTATTCTCTCCAGAGTGACAATTTTTCGTCGTTCCTCTTCGATACAACATACTGAAATTCACTCGGCACAAAATGGCTGTCCTATATCCACCAAATTCTTACTTCGGCCGAAGACGAAGGAATTACTTGCATTCTTTTAGCATTGAGTTAATGAAGCAGTGGAACGAGTACGCCTTTTCTATGCTCGGTGGCATGTAACACCAGGCCAGTGAACAGTGTTTAGCGAGGTTAGAGCCCACAGTGCTCTGCAGAGGCGATGATACTCAGATTTTTGGATCACATTCCACACGAGTTTGTAGCGGCGTTGGTGTAACGATTCTTGCTGTTACCAAGCGAGGGGAACGCAACAGCAAGAATTCCTCTACCTGTTTTTGACTAGCAATAACTGGCCTTGTATTTACTTGTCGCACGTTACTAGTTTGGTTGAAAACGACCGTCAACATGTTTAATGAAACGGACGAGGCATCTCCAGTGTTGTCAAAGCGCACAAGGGTAGAGCTGTGAAATAAAATGGATATATGAAACAGCTGAGCTGTAATTGTAAAGTTATGAACTTCAAACGGTCGTCAGTTCGGAAAGATCAACACTATTTCGAACCAGCTTATGATCAGTGTAAACTTCTTGCATTTGGAAGTGAGAAATAGTGCATGAATTACGTTAAACAATCCGCAAACGTAGTTCATAATAATACTTGAAAAGAATAGCAATATACTTACAAATAAGATTACAAAATAAATTACTTTCATGCAAAAATAACTGGTGATTAAGAATAAATTTTAATAGAAAAATTGTTCCGTTCCTTCCACCTCACATCACCGTATACGTACTTACATCCGGGCACGCATTTATCGTTAACTTTATCCACCAAAACTTTACTACTGTCTCCATGGCGATTTAAAGCAACGACGGTAAAAGCAGTTTCCAACAATAGGTCGGAGATGAACTATTACACATACTTGCAACATTACATTGGATAGAAGCAAGACTTATCAGTTAATTAATGATTAATTCAAGTTACACTTTGCAAATTGTAATAATGCGAGCTATTGGTAAAATTCTACAATCTCGTGTCATTTATATCCGCTTTTTAGATAAAGTACAGTATCCTACGAAGCTTTGGTTGTGAGCTCGCATTTTTTGGTAATGTTTTCCGTGTCTGTGTTTCTCAGTTGCTTTTTGATGCGGTTTGTCCCCTTCCTCCACACCCTACTTTCTGTATCAGAGGTAACGCTGTTGAATAGCGGATGCTTTTCCCGCCTTGACTACACTGGAACAGGGCTGGGTCGGCTGTGGGGTAAGACTTCTACTCCCCCTCCCCCAATCGCATTCAGAGGCCTGCCCCATCTGTTGCGTTACCTGTTTTTCTCCGGTTTTTGTTATTGGGAGTCAGATGTCCATTACGTTCTCAGGCATTCCACTTTTACTGTCTTGACAGCAGACTAGCACGCTTTGCTCTGTTAACTCTTAGCCCTTTTTCCAGCTAGCAGGGGCTGGATGTGGGGTGGATTTTCCTCGCCATTGGATGAGCCCTGGAAGACCCTTGGTCTGCACCGACCTATGTGCCAGTTCGATCCATACGTTTGGGCGTAAATTCTTTCTCAGCTTTGGCATCAGTATTGCCTTAAGTGCCTCGGTCTTGCTGCTCCTACATACTTCTATCGGAACACCTACTCCATGGACGTCACTAATTTCGCTAGACTGCCGCTGCATCGAGACACTAAGACAATCAAATAAGTATGTTAGTCATTAAAAATTAAGTAATGGCAATATTGTACTCTTCTGCGATCAAGAGTTCATTAAATCGTGACACAGGAAATGGTAATGCTATAAAGTGGAGCCACAGATAGTCGGATTTAATATTTGTACATACCACATTTAAGAAATATTTTTGTTGTGTGTTGTGTTTTTGAAAGTCCAACGTAGCAAAGTGTTTAAAATAAATTTCTAACAAATCGATTATGTGAACGTTTCACAGCTTTTGTTAACATCTCTGCTCATGAGATGTTCTTACCTTCTTTCAACGACAGTTAATGTTTAAACCGAATATAAATGTTCTGCTGTCTGATCTTCAGCGATGACACGACTTGGCGAAGCTGCCCTCAGTAACCTTGGCTGAAATTGGGTTGGCCTCACATGTCACACTATTGAGGCTGCGTGCACCCCCACCAACTCGCAGCATGTCTGTGCTTTTCTATAGTAGTATAGTATGAATAGACTTGAGTTAATTTAAACATCAGTGCTGCTATTGTACTACTTTAATTACACAACCTGACTCATATCGCAATATATACAGTTGTAATTTGTTCTGACTCGTAACAAAATGTAATGGAAGATTAACGTTACTTAAGATTTGTCCATGCTCTGCGTGATTGGTTGAGGTTTGACTGTTACATTCACAAACCGCTAGCAACTAAGCCAGATCTATTTTCCAAAACATTTATTTACACAACGGGTTTAGTCAGCAAGCTGCCATAATCAGGTGCATTAAAGTTAGGCGCCAGATCGCAACACGTCGTGCGAGTGAACCATGTGAAATAAACACGACTGAAGCTGAAAGTGTAGTTCTACAGGTAACCTCTACCAATAAAAACGCTACAGGAGTGTTCCCTGGATGGTCACCTCACCACCCATCCATACTCCGCCCTGCGCTACCCACTCCCTACCCACGGTCTGGACTTGGCCAGTCTCTTGAACAACTGTTATTTCTTTGGCCTAGGAAAGCGACGCGGAGCCGGAGGGGCTGCCTGCTGCAGCTGCTGAGTCTCCAGAGCTGGAGAAGGCTGGTAAGTGTCTGCGTGAAGCTGACCTCACAGTGGTACAGAGTGCAGGCATAAGCTCCTCTTGTACACGATCGACTGTCTCGTCTCACGTGACTGCTCGAGGCAAGTCTTGGGCAGTGCAGCTGGCATTTAGTTCTGCACAGGGACTACATCCACATCCATACTCCGCAAGCGACCTGACGGTGTGTGGCGGAGGGTACCTTGGTCGTTTTAGCGGTGATTCTGCTTTACAGTTGACGGCCAAAATTGGGTGTCACGTGAAAGCTGTCTGCTGTGCAGTATGGAACCTGAAATGCGAAGGCGAGGTTATGAGGAACAACTTCTTTAGGAAAGACGAAATATAGTATCTAAATGTAGGAATAAGCATTGTTAATACGCAGTTAATGACAAAACCAAAATTCATAGCGGACGTTGTCAAAGGTGATCTAGTATATTCATTACCGTCCTGAGAACTGGAAGAAAAGGAAGTCATCGAAACTTACCTGAACACACATTTGATGGAAAAAATATGTACTTGAAGGCACACAAATTTCTAGAACGCAGGGAAGTGCCTTTTCGTTTTACTTCTGTATCCTTTTCGCTTGCTTATAGGAGGTGCCAAGTAACCCAGAAAGTAATCTTAGTTGTCAAATAATTCTGACTTTCTGCACTGTTCAAATGATTTTTAGTAAGAAATGTTTATCTTAGTGTTCTCATTTATATAAAATTTAGGCTTTCCCTCAGTAACACAAGTAGAAACAAGTGCCAGGACTGTGTAACTTACCGATATCCCGAAAAAGTAAGAAAACATCACGTACCAAGAAGGTGGGAAAGAACAAAACCTGTTTGTGCGACACGGGTGAACTCGGCCACAACTGGTTCACTTCAAATGTGAGGAGAGGGTACCATAGCAGCTTGTTTCCGCGCGAGCGTAATGTGCAGCATACCTCGAAATTCAGAACTCCGTACTAGGCACAGTTTAGAGCATAAACTTCATACACATTCTCGTGTAGCGGTTGGTTGATGTACATGCGTGCACGGGAGGCGTATGCAGTTTAACTAGTCTATTTCCACGAGACAGCGGCTCGTGTAAAACGGGCCGCTGATTAGGTTGATTTCTACGGCAGAAGCATTTGAGAACACTTAGACAAATAACTCGCTCTGTGTTGCATAGATCTAAAAGGGCTTCCTTAACCACCCATCGGATGTGAAATTAAGGCCACAGTGAAAATCGTGTGGATAGTAGTATAGAAGCAGCGCTCGCTAGTACACATGTCTATTACGTCATGTCACACACTCTGGTTCTGAGTGCACAGTGAAGACGAGGATGCCTAGAAAGTGTTTCCCATCAAGCATGAAAACCTGCTGGGTGTTGGACCTCATTTCCTGGAGCCGACATAGTGTCGCGCATAATAACTGTCTGCCTCATACTGCACGTGCAACGAAGGTGAACTGTTGGGTATGACGGCAGCATTTTGGTACACACAGCGAGCGGCATATCAGAGTAGGGAATTGGCGGAAATGAGGTGGCTGACTCCTTTGACAAGGGTATTGGAAACCTGGAACAGTGCTACAACAAATACGTACCGGTAACTTAGTGCTCCTCAGTTATTTGCCACCTCACTGAATTCCATTGCTATCAGCAAGCCTCATCATTTTTCTCTTGTCTCCGAGCTTAAATTTCCTCTACAGACTTCTTTGGCTTCCTTTACTGCTTACACAAGACAGTCTGAAGAGGGTATGCTTCACGATTTCTTACTGCTTCCCCGTTATGTCCTTATATTTATGTAACTAAGGTCTGGTTTCCGTAAAAGTTGTACACAACCTGCCTTTCCCTGTCTTTTACTCCTGCCAATATTAGTATTCAAATAGCGTATTCCAGTGGCATTGTCGAAAGATTTCTTATGACAAACGTAGATGTCCTCCTTTAACCTATTTCCTAAACAGCTCTAGCCCCTATACTGCCTCATGTGCCCCACTTTTCCCAAGAGCCCAAACCGATATTACCTGACGTAGATTTCTTTTCTCATTTTGTAAATTCGTATTTATTTTACAAGTTTGAGTGTTACCACAACCGATGACCGGGTAGCATTCACACCTTTCAGCACACACCTTCGTTAAACCAGCCTTACCCAGTTCTCTCCTTATGGGAGAGCCACTTCCATTCTCGGCCTTCATTGGGACACTTATTCTTAGGATTTCCAGGATCTGCTTTTCGCCTCCTTCGTTTGACGACTTCCGCATTTGCGACTTCCGCATTTGCGACTTGACGGATGAAGGGACTGACGACATTGCAATTTAGTCCCTTCCACTCCATACCAGGCAACCAAAATTACTCACCTGGGAACATTGTTTCAGGCACCAGTGGGCTGGAGCGAGGGATCTCGCCGGATGCTTCTCCAGAAGAGCAGGAGCAGCCCCCACGAAAGAAGTCTGCGTCACCGGAGTGCTCCCTGGAGCGGGCAGAGGGCGCGAGCTCCTCCAGCCAGAAGCAGCAGGAGGGGGAGGGCCAACAAACCCTGCCGGACGGCTCCAAGAAGAGGTAAAAGCAAGGCAGCGTCTGGGTCTGCGTTCTGTGCTCACTGTATGTACGTTGTAGCCGTAGATAGTAAGATAAGGACGCATGTCTAATCAGCCATGCCACACACAGGCTGTACTTAACTATTATTAATTAGTAAACGTTCCTTCAGAATGATATGATATATGGTGTCGTGGAATAGATGTCACTGGGAACGTTACTTCTACATAACAAACGAACGACGATGGAAAAATTGCTAGTAAAAATAACGGTCATTTGATCAGCATTAGCATCAACCTTATTGAGCTTTTTGGACAGCTTGGCAACGTTGGCATTTAAACGGCCAACTCGTCACGCAATGGAAAAGGCACTCCGCCGATAGTGTTGGAAAAGTGTGTACGTAGGTGACTTACCAATCTTCTCAATCCATTTCTTCTTTCTCGAACAGTCCACGGGTATACTGCCGGTTCATAGTGTCCAACGGGCACAATATTTCAGCTATCAAACATGTCGCCATCGTCAGGTGCGCTGACGAACTGAGCTCCCGAGGGCGGGCGGCCGTTTTAAATCCCCTCGCTCCCCCCGCCCCCTTGGGACGCTCTCTTCGCCGTCCGCACATGCGCGCCGGCGGTCGCGAAGACGTGGACGTCGGAATCGGCCGTCCGCCCCTCAGCTCAGTTCGTCAGCGTACCTGACGATGGCGACATAACTGATCACCGAAATATTGTGCCCGTTGTTCACTATGAACCGGCAGTATACCCGTGGACAGTTCAAGCAACAAATACGCCGGGAGAAACTGAAGAACCACATTTCTTCTTCGTTTCTCCTCCTAGATTTCGGTCGCCCTGATAATCATCTCGCCAGAACTAATGCTTTCTTCTGCTGCTGCTCTTAGGGAATCCACTTGGTTCCTTGTTCATGCAGTGTTCTCTTCGACACTGACGTAAGTCAGTAGCATTGCAAGGTCTTAAATATCACCCAGTCAATGTGCCAAAAAGAAACAAAATAGATGGCTTTAGTTCGATAATTCTACTGCGAGGCTGGCTCATGGCTAAAAACAATTTGATTCATCTACAGTAAGGTCGGTTGCAACGTCTATTCCTGAAAGCAATCTACGTGTCTGAAGACACTTGAAGGAAGATGATATATTTCTGAACTCTAATGATGTCCGGTACATCACCGGTGCGTGGAATTCTTGCAAAAAGTCACTGATCTTACGATTTGGAAAATTTGTTCTTTAAGGTGTACAAACTCAGTGGTGACAAATTTGACAGCTCGTAATCATAAAGGGAATGACGGGTACTGGAAACACCTGCAGCAGATTGTATCCATCCTCCATGTCCTGAAAGAGATCTAGCCAGCAACGTTAAAGTAGCACACTGTGAGTTGGTCACTGCTGACGTTCTTACCTTTCTGGGTGGAGGTTCCACTTCTCCTCCCTCCCTCCCCAGGAGAATGGAACTGAAAATCTGTCCTCGTCGGGATTTTACAGAAAAAATCGGGCATGTGTCCCACAGACGTCCTGTCCGATAACTGCCCTCCTGCCAAGGCCGCGTTACACATGAGCGACAAACAGTGCGCATGCGGCAGCTTTACGTAACACGACCACAAGTACCGCTCTGGAAGTGTCCCAGGTTGGCGGCGTCAGCAGCGCTGCTTACCGTCCGCTATAAGTGGCGACGTTTGACTTTAAACTTGCTTTCACAGCGACAGTTACGTCTTCTAAGCGAAGCGCTGCAGTGGACGCACCGCCTGCTATGAAATACTTACTGCCCGATTTTAAGAAAACGGTTGACGGCAGAACTTGATTCATTCCCGTCCAGCAGCTTGATACCTTCACTCGATACAAGACTGAATTTCTTCCCATTACTCGACATCAATGCTCGGCGCGAAACTAAATGAATGATAGCTTTAAGTTGTGTTTACTGAGATAAAAACGGAATGCGTAATCATCGCGTGCAGTTGCCTTGTTTCCCAGACTCTTCAACAGTTCTGCTGGAAAATCATCAGTTTCACATGCCTTCATATTCGTCATCTCCTTCAGCGCTTTTTCTACTTCTGCTTACAAAATGGCGAATCCCTTTCCATCTTCCGGCACATATTACTCCTCTTCAACCTTAATTTTTTCTTTGTATCATCCCCCTTTTACAGACATTCAATATATTCTTGTCATCTGTTTAAAACCTCCTGTGGTTCTGCTAGAGTACCATCCGCTCTTTCTATTTCTATTTCTATGTTATTCCTCTTTCTTTAACGTTCAAAAACTGTCACTAGCTAGTCTACACATTTCATATTTTCCTTCTTTCTCCATTTTCTCTGTTTCGTCGCATTTGTTTCATCCATTTTTCCCTTGCTTCTTCAGTTCCTCTTCTTAATTCATTATTCAGTTTCCTGTACCTCTTCTGCCTTCTTCAGTTCCTACATTTTCCACTTTCTCCGGTCTTCTGTCTTTTTCAACATGTTTTTTGCTATCCATTCTTTCCTGGTACTTTGGGAACTCTAATTCCAAGTACTTCTTTGGCAGAGTCCATGAGTCCTTCCCTCATTTTTATTTTTTCATAAATCCGTTTTCCGAATCTGATGCCTTTCCTACCTCTTTGAGTCTTCCTATGTTTAGTTTTTCTTTTGCGTTACCTTTCCAGACTTTTTTCAACTTCATTATTCAAACAGTTCCTAAACCTTTTTTGCATCAGGATGTAGTCCAACTGATATCGTTCCCTATTCAAATTTGATATCCATGCTATAAGCCTATCTCCAAGTACGTTACTACTTCCAAAGATGATGAAACAAAGATGAACATGATGAGAAGGTGAAGATAAATATCTCAACTTCGTAATGTATCGATCACTGGCTTAATGTAAAATTACTTCAGTGACCATTTTTCGACAAATTACATATGTAATTACACAACACAGCAGTTACATTAACATGATTGAACATACCTAGGAATAAAGTTACGCATCAGCGTAGAATTTTTTATCTACTGATGAATGGAGGCCCAAAGCTTTACTTCTATATGGGAGTTTTGATACCATCTAAAAGAGACAGAAGTAAAACTTTAGGCCCCAGTCCATCAGTAGATAAAAAGTTCTAGGCTGATGCATAACATTATTCCTAGGTATGTTTAATCATGTTAGTGTAACTGCTGAATTGTGTAATTACATATGTAATTTGTCAGAAAATGGTCATTGAAGTAATTTTACATTAAACCAAGGATCGATACATTAAGAAGTTGAGATATTTATCTTTGCCTTCTCGTCACGTTCATCGTTGCTTAATCATCTCCGGAATCAGTAATGTACTTGAAAATAGACTTATAACCCGAAACCTAGGTTGTGCAGTAACCATAATAAAATTTATGAAACAAGGCTAATAACAGTGTTTATTTAGTTAATTTACAATGTTTCACCAAGAACCCACAGCTCACTCAATGAAAATAATTTTTAATTCCATCTATTAAGCACTGTATTCAGACAAGTTAATACAAAACACTGATCCTACATTTGGAAAGACATTAACGCTGTTTGGGATCAAATATCAGTCACCCAAATGTTTGCTTAACGGGAAATTACAACAATATTAATCCTTGATTTAAAACAAATTGTTTGAAAGTTAAAACTGGTCTGACGAAATTATCAAGTTTCAATGCTTGCTTTAAGGAAAGATAATAGAAAGAACTAGTTCTGGTTCTCGAACAAACTGTTCACAGACATCGGTACATGTCTAAACAAACTATTAAACATCAGTGCTTGGATTAGAGCAAATTACTAGTAAAGAGGCATCTTAACATGAGGGAAAGCATACACAGGTACAACATACCCTGCTTATGAACAAGCCGTCCAGCGCCTGATGGCATGTCCCAACGTCTCCAGAAAATTTGGGATGCCTGCAAGAATCCCCCACATTTACTAAATCTCCTGAAATGTCTCAGTTTAGCCGATCAGCCCGTAGATGTTGGTATAACAGGCGTACAATATAACTGGCCACGATTTCCCACCCGCGTTTTGTGATAATTAAGGCAGACCGTACTTGAACTGACGTAATGAGCTGCCGCACAGGACTTCTTCCTATCTGTTATGTAGCGATGCTCTTTTAGTTTTAAGTCCCAATGCACAGCCGCAACAACGCCGTCGGATTCTGAAAGTGCAATACTGCCATGTTTTACGTAATGACGCAGGAAGTAGTTCTTTTTGTGCAAATAATTTTTACAAGGGATGCCGTTATGGTGAGTTTATTTAAGAAGCACTGTGAAATGAACTTGTTCACACTGACTATAAGCTGTTAACGAGACGAGAGCATGGTGAACAGCATGACTAGATTGAAAGGCTTCCTATCGACGACTGCCGACTATGGCGTACAGTCTGTAACTTGAACGTAGTATCGTTATAGTTCGTATAAGATCGTACATCTTCGGTTACGCCAAAGTTATTCATTTACTTATTAATATAAACGTTTCCTGCCATTGTAAAGTTACTGAAAGATAGTATTTATGACCCATAGATTCCTCCTAAGCAAATATTTTTAATAACAATTACTTGATTCGCGCCAGAATAAATCCACTTTCCCTACGTATCTCTTTGCAGATGTCACGAGCGATTTCCGCATCGGCACCTCATCCCACTGCCTCTGAAAGCGCCGGACGGTCAACCGTTTCTGCTAGCCAGCGTGGGAACCTACTACTCGCTTCTTACTCCTCACGTACCGCACCGCTGATACATTCACTTCACATAAGTGAAATAGCAAAACTGGAAATAAGGTAAAATGCCCTCTTATCTGCAAATAAGGGGTACCTTACACGCGTCATAAATGGGCACCCCAATTGCACGTGCTTCATCTCTCTAGAAAATAGACGCAAACAAATCTTCAAACATACGAATATTTACTGACACTACAGGCCCCGTCACAATATCCAGTTACCTTTAACTGACTAAAGAGTGGACAAAGCCAGAACCCTGAAAACTTGGTTTAAATTTCGGGTCACAACAAACAGTTAAGCTCGTGCGCATCCAAATGTATTACAAAGCCACACAATAAGCCGACTGGTGGAACCGCCCCCAAAAGTGCAGGGGAAGCGGTAATTATTTCACTGACCAAATGAAGTGCGCTAAGATATTTTACGACAAAGGAGCTACTACAATAAACCATTACGGAACCCCGCAGTTACAGAGATAGCGCCAAACTCTCTCATACAAGAACAACACACTGTAATAATCATTTTCTAACACCAGGGAGATACAGCAACCTTTCGAAAACTTAACAAATCAAAACGTGCTAAGTGAAAGACAGCTGTTAAACACAGATGAATAACCCTCCCATAAATAAATTTGTGCATTATATGGCCAGATAACAAGATCATACAAATGATTAATTTAAACGAAGCAGAAGCTCAGTACTCTTAGTTAACTTAAAGAAGCCGGGAAATATTCTAGAGACAGGACACGATTATTCACTGCTAATGAAACTAACAATCACGAATACTGATATTGTCGCAGAAGAAGCTGAGTACCGCCGTGGTGTTGCGGTTATGATACTAGACTGTTGCATGGAGGGTCGTGAGTTCAACTGTACAATTTTAATTTCTATATTCGGTTCGAGTACATTCTAGAAGTATTCACAAATGTCAAGAATCATTGTACTGGAATGTTCTGTAGCTGTTTATATACTGTATGTGATCAGGCCGGAGGCAGTTCGCTCCGCGCTCTTGTATATGCAAGTGCTGAATAAAACTTCGTTAAGTGAAGTTACTGTTCGTCATCCATCTACTTACACCTTCTTCTACGTGACAATATAACAGCTGTTAACTGACAAGGCAACACAGTGCAATGGTTCCCACCAGTACTTTAAAAGATCTCAGTAAATACTTCGCACACAACCTCCTAAAGGTGGCAAACGCGACAAACAGTTGGTGATAATAATTTGGCACTCCAGCGTGATTGAATAGAACTCGTCTACCCATACGCAATGATCGGTCAGGATACAAAAGCGCCGGCCGGTGTGGCCGAGCAGTTCTAGGCGATAGAGTCTGGAACCGCGCGACCGCTACGGTCGCAGGTTCGAATCCTGCCTCGGGCATGGATGCGTGTGATGTCCTTAGGTTAGTTAGGTTTAAGTAGTTTTAAGTTCTAGGGGACTGATGACCTTAGAAGTTAAGTCCCATAGTGCTCAGCCATTTTTTTGATACAAAAGCGTCTACAAAACTCGTCACTAAAAGAATAAACTACCAGCAAAATTTCTTCACGGACTAAAGCAGTAAGGAATCACACCTTAAAATAATCAGTCAGAAAAATAAACAATCTATCTTTAAAAAAAGGAACACTAAAGTTAAATACACATGAGAAATGCACACATCAATGGCACTTCAGGCAGAGCAGTGAGCGCGATCCGACTGTTAATACGTTTACTATCAAATCCTCGGCAGAACAAACTTATTAGTTCCGAGGACAAATCTGAATAGGGCGGGGTGACCGAAGTGCAAACGGCCTCAGAAATAACAGGCATTCACACGCAAGATTATATTGTCACGGTCTTTTATCTAGTGAGAACGAAGCATTAACGGCGAAGAAAGTTTTCAAAGTTGCCCTCTCGGCATAACGCAGAAAGGTCACGGCGGGGATGAAGAAGCCCGCAGCGCCAGGCGTCCTGGCTGCTCCTCAAGGCGAAGTCTGACGGCAGCATCCCACGCTTACCAACGACCAATGTCTTCCTGCTGGCCGGGCGGTTTCACCTAGATCCGTTTACGTTGCCCTCACTAATCGCCGCCGAAGCGCGCCCCGTGCGTTCGGGCTACACACGAGGCACGAACCCCGGGATCCACAGGACGGGCCCACGCGACCACAACACAGACAGACCCGACCTTTACCCTCTGTCGCTGTTAAGCAGCCCGCGTTCTTCCCTCCTCACTCCGACACCGTCTCAACGTCCCCGTCGCTTCCCGCCGTCGCTGCGGGCCAACCCTCGTGTCCGCTCCATCTGGCCAAAGATAAACATTTGTGGGGCTTGACGCGGGGTATCGTAACACGGCACGGCTCAGTGCCCTCGTGTGTTACTTCACATGAGACAGTATCGTGGTGTCACTTTTCAACAAGACAATGCTCGCCCACAGCTGGCACGTGTCTTTACGTACTATCTGCGCGATTCTGAAGTACTCCTGTGGCCAGCAAGATCCCTAGGTCTACCCGATAGAATGTATGTGGGACAAACTCGGGCGTTAACTTCGCCCCACTGCCAGTATCCACGAAATTAAGGTTCAGTTCGTTCAAATGGCTCTGAGCACTATGGGACTTAACATCTGAGGTCCTCAGTCCCCTAGAACTTACAAGGGGAGGCCGCCAATTGTGAAATTCAGATTCGATTCATACTGCGCATAGTAAAAGCTCATGGCCAGAGGTATAATGTGGCAAAGCACCAAGATGCACTTCTCAGCCGTTGTCGAGAAAATCGACAGTTAAAAGAAACCGTTGCGGTGAAATTCTCTCGACGATTAGTAACTTTCTATAGCGTCGTGGCGCAGCGGTAAGCGCTGGGGTTCGTAATCCGAAGGTCGCCGGATCGAATCTCGCGCCATGCAATTTTATTATTAGTTTTTTGTAATTCATATATATATATAAATGAATTGCTTATGCATGTTGGTGAAGGCGGATCGCTCTCCAATTGTACCGCCTCCATTTTTCCGTTTTTTTTTTTTTTTTTTTTTTTTTTTAACAGGGTGTACCAAAGCTCTCCCGTCCGCACTGATTTTCGACAATGTTATAAGTTGCGCTAGGGACCGAATCTACCTTCTTTCGAAGTTAGCAGGCAACTACGCTGTTATGCGGCGGCTCGTTTCGGCCCATTCAACATCTGTCATTCAAGTGTAACAAGCGAGTAACGGAGTTTATATTTCATACCTGCCACAGCAAATTTGTGTTCGTGGGGTCTCTATTCTAATTCGAACGTTTGACTTACGCTATACGTATTCGTTTCGGAATATCGTTTCTACGTCTTCCGTATCGAATCTCGCGCTATGCAACTTTATATATATATATATATATATATATATATATATATATATATATATATATAAATTTGAATTATAAAAAACAAATACTAAAAAAAAAAGTTGCATAGCGCGAGATTCGATCCGGCGGCCTTCGGATTACGAACCAGAGCGCTTACCGCTGCGCCACAACGTTGTAGAGAATTAATGATCGTAGAGAGTATTTCACTGCAACGGTTTCTTTTAACTGTCGATTTTCTCGACAACGGCTGAGAAGTGCATCTTGGTACTTTGCCACATTACACCTCTGGCCATGAGCTTTTATTATGGGCAGTATGAATCGAATCTGAATTTCGCAATTGGCGGCCTCCCCTTGTTAGAACTACTTAAATCTAACTAACCTAAGGACATCACACACATCCATGCCCGAGGCAGGATTCGAATCTGTGACCGTAGCTGTCGCTCGGTTCCAGACTAAAGCGCCTAGAACCGCTCGGCCACACCGCCTGGAGGAAATTAAGGAGCAGTTACAACTGTTGTGGGCTGCTTGCCCCAGGAGACGATACGTTTGGCTTTACATCTTTCTGAGCCTAATCAATACATGCGTACAGTAAAACAGTGAAACAACACTACATACCCTCTCAAACCATGAAACTTCAGTTCGCTTCTGTGCCGTGCACGCCAGTTGAAACTTCCCCTTTGTATGTAAAGAATGACAGTACTGGAAAAACTCTTACGTTATTTGATTTTCAAGCAGCTGAGCAAAACTCAACGTACTCAGACAGTTCTCTCTTCACTTATTCTGATCATCACAAAACTGACACACAATATTTTAGCGCAACGCAATCTGACTTTCAATAATCCCTACAAAAGAATGGCCCTGAGTAACAGTAACCTATACCTTTCATGAATCACTCACGTCACAAAAATCTTCGTTACTCGAACTACTGCAATACAGCGAGCGCCAATACTGCCAGATAAATAAAAGATTCTAACTACTGAAGGAATTAACTACTGATAGGCATAGTTAGCAACGAATATTCCAACAAAGAGTCCAACCAGCCACAGACTGCACACAGCGCACTCAGCGATTTTTATACAGAGCGCTACGTGGCGTTACCAACACAAACACCTAAACAGCCTACTTACACAGTGCAACTGTCGCGCGGCACGTTATCGAGCCCGCTTTGGTCGTGAGCTAATCTTTGGCGGGAAAGTCGCTGGGAAAGTGTATTTAAAACGTGAGTGCGCTTGGGTAGAATGTCTCCCCTCTGATCACCAACCCTGGTGTGCTGCCGCGTTTTTACAAACGTATCCCTCCATCCTTACGCCTACACGCACTCCATATCCTATCCCAACGAAACTTCAACCAACTCCCTCCCCCAGACAATGAGATCCACCCCGACATTTATTCCCTCCTACCAACTTTAGATCTTCTCCACCTACGAGGTGTGGCTAGAAAAAAACCGGACTAGTACTGGTGAAACAATAAAACGAATGCAATAAGGCTGGAAGTCGCGTGGCCTGTCACGTGACTCTCGCTCCGCCTACTGCTCGAGTTTCATCTGCCTCCTGCACTCAGTCTGCCCATGGCGTCTGTTTTAAGTAGTTGACGTTTTGTCTGTGCGTCGGAAAATGTCGAGTGTACAGAAAGAACAGCGTGTTAACATCAAATTTTGTTTCAAACTAGGAAAATCGGCAAGTGAAACGTTTGTAATGTTACAACAAGTGTACGGTGATGATTGTTTATCGCGAACACAAGTGTTTGAGTGGTTTAAACGATTTAAAAGATGGCCGCGAAGACACCAGTGATGACACTCGCACTGGCAGACCATTGTCAGCAAAAACTGATGCAAACATTGAAAAAATCGGTAAACTTGTTCGACAAGATCGCCGTTTAACAATCAGAGCAGTGTCTGAGTTAACAGGAGTTGACAAGGAAAGTGTTAGGCAGATTCTTCATGAAAGTTTCAACATGAACAAAGTGTGTTCAAAAATGGTTCCAAAGTGTCTCACAATTGAACAGAAGGAACGCCGAAGAATGATTTGTTCTGACATCCTGCAAAACATTGAAAGTGATCCCACCTTCTTACAAAATGTTATTACTTGCGATGAATCGTGGTTTTTTACTTACGATCCCGAAACTAAACGCCAATCGATGGTTCTCCACGACAAAAAAAGCACGAATGTCAAAATCGAAATTCAAGGCAATGATGATTGTTTTTTTGACATCAAAGGGATTGTGCACATTGATTGGGTACCAGAGGGACAAACAGTGAATCAGCATTACTACATTAGCGTCCTGGCTACCTTACGTGAGCGAGTACGGAGAAAACGGAACGATTTGTGGAGAAAAAGTCATGGATCCTTCACCAAGACAATGCCCCAGCTCACAGTGCGTTGTCAGTGAAGACGTTTTTGGCAAAACACAACATTCCCATCTTAGATCATCCACCCGACTCACCTGATTTGGCCCCCTGTGACTTTTTTCTTTTCCCTAAAGACAAGTCAACTTTGAAAGGAACTAGATTTGAGACTGTTGAAGCAGTAAAAGAAAAAGCGACGGAAGTAATGTATGGACTTACCGAAAATGATCTGCAGCATTGCTATGAACAGTGGAAAATTCGTATGGAGCGGTGTAGAGACCGAGAAGGAGAGTACATTGAAGGAGATAACATGAAATTGTAAATAATTGTAAATAAATGTTTTTTCCAGCATCAGTCCGGTTTTTTTTCTAGCCGCACCTCGTATCCCAATCAACATCAGGGCTCCGCTCTCCTTTCCCTCGCCATCCTTCCTAAACCCTTTCCTACTGCAACCACTGTCTTACCAGGACGACACACTGCTCCTTACCCTCTGCCTTTCCCACCGACTGTATTTCTCACTATCCAACTCAACTCCTACCCCTATCTTTCTACCCACATCCCTCAGTCCTATGGAATTTAGGCTCTCCTCTGGCAATACTTCTAACTCTAGTGCACATCTTTCAGAATTTAACTGAATGTACAATGCTTCAGTGCTTTTATTAGGAAAATTTTACCCTACTGCGATGTGTTTTTAAAATGTATTTTCGTTTTTCAACAGCCCATCTTTGATTTTTACTTTGAAATAGAAAGCAGTCCCAAATGTTCGCATATTCTCATTATAATTTTTTTAAATTTTCTTGGCTGAAGAGTGTAGAATTGTACTGCTGGCAGCCCTCCCCCCCCCCCTCCCCCCAATACAGGACGAGCGGGATGAAATAACACCAAACAAAAAAAAAACGGATAGAGGAGTTTTTTCTCCTTGTGAGCGAAGTGTTAACCACGAGGACACCTGTACGCGCCCGGTGTCTGTGGATAAGGTGCCACTCTTATGCAGAAGGTTGCCGCTGGCGGCAATAGTTGGAAGCAGTAGCTGATGGGCATCGAAGTAGTTACGCAATGTGGCCAGATGTACCGGACCGACCGGGGTGGCGCAGTCGTTAGCACACTTGACTCGCATTCGGACGACGGTTCAACCCTGAATCTGATTTAGGTTTTCCGCGATTTCTCTAAGCCGGCCGAAGTGGCCGCGCGGTTCTGGCGCTGCAGTCTGGAACCGCGAGACCGCTACGGTCGCAGGTTCGAATCCTGCCTCGGGCATGGATGTCCTTAGGTTAGGTAAGTTTAACTAGTTCTAAGTTCTAGGGGACTAATGACCTCAGCAGTTGAGTCCCATAGTGCTCAGAGCCATTTGAACCATTTTTTGATTTCTCTAAATCGCGTCCTTCGAAAGGGCACGGCCGCTTTCCTTCTCCATCCTTCCGTAATCCGAGCTTGTGCTCCGTCTCTAATGACCTCGTTGTCGACGGGACGTTAAACACTTACCTCCTCCACCTCAAAAATGGTTCAAATGGCTCTGAGCACTATGGTACTTAACATCTATGGTCATCAGTCCCCTGGATTTAGAACTATTTAAACCTAACTAACTCAGGACATCACACAACACCCAGTCATCACGAGGCAGAGAAAATCCCTGACCCCGCCGGGAATCGAACCCGGGAACCCGGGCGCGCGAAGCGAGAACGCTACCGCACGACCACGAGCTGCGGACTCCTGCACCTCCTGCCTGTACCGTAAGAATTGGATTTATTATTTTGCTAGCGACTAACCACTTCGTTTTCGGCGAGAACTTTTCTATTTTGGTCTGTGATTATGTCGTTTTTTCAATCTGTGAAAGTACTTTTAGAACTAGCTTGTCATTGCCGTATTTCTGTTTAACTGGTAGTTCTGCTGTACCTTATTCTTATTTGTTCACGACTGTCTGTCTTGAGTAAATTGTGTGGCATGTCATACGGCCGTTTTGACTACCTTCTTTGTGCATCAGTGATCATAGTTAAACAGCGAGTGGTTGTGTACTTGTTTTCACGTTCTTTACTGGTTTTGCACGTGACTCTACTGGACCTTGTGTGAGTATCTCATTTGAAATGTCCGCCCCTGGTGGCTGGGTGGTCAGCGCGACGGAATGTCATACCAAACGGTTGAGGTTCGATTCCCGGCTAGGTCGGAGATTTTCTCCGCTCAGGGACTGGGTGTTGTATTGTCCATATCATCATCATTTCATCCCCATCGACACGCAAGTCGCCGAAGTGGTGTCAACTCGAAAGTCTTGCACCAGGCAAACGGTCTACCCGACGGGAGGCCCTAGCCACACGGCATTTCCATTTCCATTTGAAGTTGCTTACTGTCAAATATCTTGAGTAAATTGTTTGGCCAGTCAAACGTCAGTTGCAGCTCCTTTACTCCGCTGAGTGGTCGGAGTTGAGCGGCGAGCGGCTGTGTATCTGTGTTTTCCTCGTTTATTTACTGGCTTTATGTATATGTACTGAACTTGTTTTACTGTACGACCGGCAGGAAGCTCATGTCTGTGTAAGGTTGGGCGTCTTCTGTTTAAACAGCGCGACCGACGCACGTCACTGATTATAAAATTTTGAGTAACTGTGCTAAGTACTGACGGCCACTACGGGATGGGTATTTTATCTTTGAAATTACATTGCTTATCCTGTTGCATATTAGCTGGCCGCGAGAGACTGAGACTTTTTCTACTTAGTATATAGTTTGGGTTGGGTTGTTTGGGGGAAGAGACCAAACAGCGAGGTCATCGGTCTCATCGGATTAGGGAAGGATGGGGAAGGAAGTCGGCCGTGCCGTTTCAGAGGAACCATTCCAGCATTTTCCTGGAGCGATTTAGGGAAATCACGGAAAACCTAAGTCAGCATGGCCGGACACGGTATTGAACCGTCGTTCTCCCGAATGCGAGTCCAGTGTGCTAACCACTGCGCCACCTCGCACGGTTTAATGTTTGGTTTCGGAAAATTTGTGTTGTAGCTTGTAAAATGTAAATGTCGTGTGACTAGGGCCTCCCGTCGGGTAGACCGTTCGCCGGGTGCAAGTCTTTCGAGTTTACGCCACTACGGGGACTTGCGCGTCGATGATGATGATGATGATGATGATGATGATGATTAGGACAACACAGCACCCACTCTCTGAGCGGAGAAAATCTCCGACCCAGCAGGGACTCGAACCCGGACCCTTAGGATTGACATTCTGTCGCGCTGACCACTCAGCTACCGGGGGCGGACGTTGTAGTTTGTGATTTACCGTTGTTTAACTTGATTTTGCTTACGTTTCAGCTTTTTCGATTGTATGCGAAATGATCTTACTAATGTTGGAGTCTTGCTGTGGCTCCAAAGCTTGTTACTGGAGGAGGTGAAGTTGTTGGCCGGTGTGACCGAGCGGTTCTAGGCGCATCAGTCGGGAACCGCGCAACCGCTACGGTCGCAGGTTCGAATCCTGCCTCGGGCATGGATGTGTGTGATGTTCTTAGGTTAGTTATGTTTAAGTAGTTTTAAGTTATAGGGGAGTGATGACCTCAGATGTTAAGTCCCATAGTGCTCAGAGCCATTTTGAGGTGAAGTGCTGGGCACGAAGTGACTTTGCAAACAACAAGCATTGATACCAGGAAAAACACGGCAAAAGAAGGTATATTTTGCTCTTTATTGAAGTTGCTGAGTGATATAACTTCGTGTTACTCTTGTGATGACTGTTTCGGAACACGTCTTGCTGTATAGAGATTTGTATGTCACTCTGAATATTGGTTTGCCACTGGAGTGCTTACCATAAACTAGTACTTATTTTTCGGTACTTTAACGACGCCGTGTTAAGCGTGTAGACGCTTGTTTGTTTTTGTTTTGGAACATGGTAGAGTTCCGTTATTAGACTCCTGTTATCGTGCCTTGAAATTTTCTCTGTATGTGCATTGATGTGCAGTTTCTGGTTTGCATTCTTAAGTTTGTTTTATACGCCGTCTTACTGTTAAGTACAAGTCTTGGCGCCTATATTAATTCTTTGAGCATTTTCTTGTGTCTGAAGCCCTGGCTTGTGTGGCGGTTCAAAAGATGCTTTACGGGTATAATCAACAATGGTTTCTTATAAGCACCTTGCTGAATGGAAACTCGACCATGAATTTTGTTAGCCTGTGCTGGTCAGGTAATTACTTTGAAGGTTGTCATTCTGAAATTTTTGTTACGCACTGCGGCGCCAGCGTCAAACATAGGAGGTTGTAGTGTACCCTTACTGATTACCAGTTAAGCTTTCACCAACCTGACGTAATTGTCGTCGTACAGTGTGTTGGTTGTACTGAGACCTGTTGCTTTGTATCAGATTAGGAATATTTCGGTCTTGTGTTAGCCGCCCTTCTTTATTGTACTTACTATGGTAATTATTGTTTATTGGATTGTGTTATTTGATCATTCTGTCTAAATTTAGAGGGCCGTTAATTATTACAGTGCTGTTCCATCTTTTAAATTTTTCTATTTCAAACCGCTTACTAAAAATATCTTGTGCAACGTGGACGCACGGTAAAGTTAAACTGAAATTTATTTAGGTTGACGTTTTTTCTTATTGAGTAAAAATTTGTAATGTGAAATTTGCGGTCATCTGGGAATAATTTTCTTTTTTTCTGAAATTGTTAATAAATTTATTGCTAGCCTTAGACTGTGTTTCTTTTGATACCAGCACCTCACCGCTCCAAACTTAGCTCCCTACCGCCACAGTTCCTTCCTCACTTTCAGGGTACTTCACTTTTTTTGTGAGACAACGTCATATGACGGCACCCTGCAGTCCTGATAAGCTGCTATCGTGCAGTTGTTGAATTTCGGCATTGACGGTAGACATTTCTTCTTCTTACATAAGGCATAACATGATCTTAGGTACAACCAGATGTCATTACTCTTACCCTCTCTATGTGGCCCAACTGAGATGCCAATAATTTACATACCCAAGCCGGTAATATACATGTCAGTTTGGCGATTGTTTCATAACGGCTTCACGACCTTACAATGCGAAATGCTTTCAACAATTTCCACAACGAAACTCCGTCTCGGAATCTGGCAGAAAACCCAAAGAGACTCTGGTCATATATAAAGCACACCTTCACTGCGCGATAACAACGGTGAAGTCACTGATGAAAGTGGCCGGCCGGAGTGGCCGTGACGGTCGCAGGTTCGAATCCTGCCTCGAGCATGGATGTGTGTGATGTTCTTAGGTTAGTTACGTTTAATTAGTTCTAAGTTCTAGGCGACTGATGACCTCAGAAGTTGAGTCGCATAGTGCTCAGAGCCATTTGAACCATTTTTTGAAGAAAGTGCCACCAAAGAAGAGTTATTAAACACAGTTTTCCGAAACTCCTTCACCAAAGAAGACGAAGTAAATATTCCCGAATTCCCATCAACAACAACTGCGAAGATGATAAACATAGAAGTAGATATCCCCGGTGTAGCAAAGCAGCTTAAATCACTTAATAAAGGCAAGTCTTCCGGTCCAGATAGTCTTCCGGTCCAAATGGTATACCAGTCAGGTTCCTTTCAGAGTATGCTGGTACAATAGCTCCATATTTAGCAATTATTTGCAACCGTTCGCTCACAAAATTTCCTACCTAAAGACAGGAAAGTTGCTTTCTTTATTCAGGGTCAATTGCCACTTCTGGCACCACACATAAAACTTATCTAAATCATTTTGGAATTCATTTTGGTCATCTGACGACTTTACAAGACGGTAAATGACAGCATTATCTGCAAATAATCTAAGAGGGCTACTCAGATTGTCGTTAATATAGATCAGAAACAATAGAGGGCCTGTAACATTTCCTTGGGGAACGTCGGATATTACTTCTGTTTTACTCAATAACTTTCCGTCTATTACTACGAACTGTGACCTTTCTGACAGAAAATCAGTCGCACAACTGAGGCGACATTCCATAGGCACACAGTTTGGGTAGAAGACGCTTGTGAATAACGGTGTCGAAAGCCTTCTGAAAATCTAAACGTATGGAGTCAATTTGACATCCCCTGTCCATAGTAACCATTACTTCACGAGTATAAACAGCTAGTTGTGTTCCGCAAGAACGATATTTTCTGAATCCGTGCTGATGTGTCAAGAAATCGTTTTCTTCGCGGTACTTCATAATGTTCGCATACAAATGGTTCAAATGGCTCTGAGCACTATGGGACTCAACATCTGAGGTCATCAGTCCCCTAGAACTTAGAACTACTTAAACCTAACTAACCTAAGGACATCACACACATCCATGCCCGAGGCAGGATTCGAACCTGCGACCGTAGCGTACTCGCGGTTCCAGACTGAAGCGCCTAGAACCGCTCGGCCACTCCGGCCGGCTGTTCGCATACAGAATATGTTCCAAACCCCTACTGCAAATCGACGTTAGTGATATGGGCCTGTAATTCAGCGGATTGCTCCTATTTCCCTTTTTGGGTATTGATGTGACTTAAGCAACTTTCCTGTCTTTAGGTACGAAACTTTGTAAGCGAACGATTGGATATAATTGCTAAATATGGAGCTATTGTACCAACATACTCTGAAAGGAACCTGACTGGTATACCATCTGGACCGGATGCCTTGCCTTTATTAAGTGATTTAAGCTGCTTTGATACACCGGGGAAATCTACTTCTATGTTTATCATTTTCGAAGTTGTTGTTGATTGGAATTCGGGAATATTTACTTCGTCGTCTTTGGTGAAGGAGTTTCGGAAAACCGTGTTTAATAACTCTGCTTTGGTGGCACTTTCATCAGTGGCTTCACCGTTGTTATCGCGCAGTGAAGGTATTGATTGCGTCTTGCCACTGGTGTGCTTTATATATGACCAGAATCTCTTTGCGTTTTCTGCCAGATTCCGAGACAGAGTTTCGTTGTGGAAATTGTTAAAAGCATCTCGCATTAAAGCACGCGCCATACGTCGAACTTTGCAAAACTTTGCCAATCTTGGGGATTTTGCGTTCTTTTAAATTTGGCATGCTTTTTTTGTTGCTTCTGCAACAGCGATCTGTCCCGTTTTGTGTACCATGGGGGATCAGTAGCACCACATACTAATTTATGTGGTGTATATCTTTCAGTTCCGTCGTTACTATCTCTTTGCAATCATTCCACATCTTTTCTACGCTTACGTGATCAGATCGGAAGGAGTGGAGACTGTCTCTTAAAAAGGCGTCAAGAGCATTTTTATCAGCTTTTTTTAAATAGATGTACTTTGCGTTTCTTTTTGATGGTTGTAGATGTTAGGGTATTCAGCCTAGCAGCAACTGCCTTGTGGTCGCTAATCCCTGTATCGGTCATGATACTCCCTATTTGTCCCGGATTATTTGTTGCTAAGAGGTCAAGTATGCTTTCGGAACTATTTACGCTTCGAGTAGGCTCATGAACTAATTGTTCAAAATACTTTACTGAGAAAGCATTCAGTATAATTTCGGTTGGCATTTTATGCTGCCGCCGGCTTTAAACGTATAATTTTTCCAGCATATCGACGGTAGATTGAAGTCGCCACCGACTATAATTGTATGAGTGGGGTACCTATTTGAATTCCATCGGGACAGACAAGGAAACCAGCAATTTTGTAGTCTGTATCATCTAATTCTTCACTGCTTGATTCACCTGGGGTGCTACACGACGTGGATTCATCTTCATGATGACCATCAGTGTCCGAATTTCTGTGCTGTCTTCTTGATCAAACAGAGCTTCATCCTCAAAACATTCAGTAGAAAATTATTTAAAGTTCTGCGCTGACCTCAGATGTTCTTGTGCATTGACAGGTAGCATGGTGTACAACTGTGTTCTAAGTAAGGAATAATAGTATCTTAAATACTTATTCTGTTTATGGCACAAAATTTAATGTTCATCTGAAAGTGGTTTTAGATAGAGAAATACTTACCATCGACTGAGCACTGGATTGTAGCTTTTACAGTGCTTCTGATCTCTCAACAAACAGTATAACTGCGCCAAACTGATAACTGTTATTAGTAATCTAGCTGTTTTAACAAGTCGTTCTAATAAAATATAAGTATGGGAAAGGCACCTGGTGCGCTACGGGGTCTAAGAGACCCCTGCCATGCATCATACGAGTAGGACTACAAAATTCATAAAATAATCAACTTGACTTACAACAAACAATATTCCTTCTGAAGAAAGGCAATTATATATCCAAGGATTATACAAGGCATCAACTGAAATAAGTAAATTTTAAGAAAATCTCTTGAGAGAATGAGAGGTTGCCGGCTCTGAAAGAGACCTGTTCGGCATATGTCGATTGGTTTATTGGGGACCCATATGGTACGGTGTCGATGCCTGTACCGTTAGCGTACTTTGGGAGTTGGATGGATGATGGATTTGCAGGCTGGGTTGAAAGTGGGCAGCTACAGTGTCGTCCTGCGGCAGCTGAGCTGCGTGTGGGTTATGGGGTTCACACGGTGCTGCTGTGACTGCGCGTGCGTGATGCACGGGAAGGCGAGCGACGCAGAGCGGCCGGCGCCCTCCGCCGAGTTTCCCCCCACTTCCTGCCCTGATGGACGGCAATTGGCCGCGGAAGCTGCCGCCATTGACCGCGGCCGGCTCACTGCTGCCACCTGGCGCCCAAAACCGCAACTGCATGCGTTGCTGGGCCAGAAACTGCAACAAACGCTGTATGTTCGTGATGGGTTTCCCACATCTCGTTTCCCAAATAACTGGTTTCCCATTACATTATTGCTTCTGATGGCTCATGTACACACTCCACTGATCGTGCAGTGTAGGATTTCATGAGCTATTGTCTTTCCTGCTGGTGAATCTCCTGGTATGGCCGTGGTCCGTGAAACTGTTTTGTTCCGGATGTTTCGCCCAGAGCTGCGTTGGACATCTTCAGAGGTGTTCTTGGTTGGACTCTGAATTGTAGGCTGCCAAGCCACACATCGAAAAATGTCATAAATAACGTGAATAAGAGATGTGGGTGAAGTTTCTGTGTGATTCGCAGAGAAAATCCTTGTCAAAAATAAAACCTAATAATCAAAATGTTGTCTGACAAAGATAAAACTTATCCATCAATTCTGTAGACCTGCTGTCTGTATATTAGTTTCATGGCTGCTTCTTGCATGTTAAAATTGCCCCCATATTTATATGGCTTCTGTATGTAGTCATGCATAATGGTTTGTTATTGTAGACGAATTTTTTGACTGAAGAGTAGGCTCTGCTACAGCTCATTCTCTAAACGACTAAAACTTTGGTGCCCCTTTTGACGTAGGTTCGCATTTCTCTTTGTAGATGCAATGCAGACCTCACAAAGTGTACGTGGAATTCGATAAATCCTGCACGCTAAAAGATGGTGATCTGAATTTATTTGTTGGTTTAAAAATAGACTGATGGTGTGTTCCTGAAAATTTATTGATCTCGTCAGTTATGTTTCTAATAAGAGGGAGAGAAATTGTGTTCTACCGATGTAGTATTTCGTCCTTGTCATTCAGTGTGGTTTTATTTGGTCGCAGAATTCTATTTCCTTCTTTTCCTAAATAGCTGTTTTTCCGGAGAACCTGCTTCAGATATTTTAATTCGTTATATAGGTGTACTGCTGTACTAATTATTACTCCTCTCAAAAAAAAGTTCTACAAAAGTGTTTGTCGACTAGGGAAGGTGGTGAAATCAGTTGTAGCAGAGTGTACTGTTGAGTTAGAAAATGACGAAATGAAGTTTTGCGAAACCAATATTTTTATTTGTGATGACAGACTATTATCCGCAATCCTATAGAGCAACCATCGAGATGCAGGGTGTTCAAAAATTGTCGTTACGAACTTCTAGGACTTGTAGAGAGTGAGTACAAAATACTCTGAATACGAATCCATGCCCGGAAACGTACCGTTTCCGTTCTACGACGGTTTTAGTTCAGATGTGTAACGCATCCACGTCTACTGAGCGAAAGAGAAAAGTCTCAGAAATTAGAATTGTATTAATACCTTCAGCAGCTAACGGGCGTTGATACAGGGTGTTTCAAAAATGACCGGTATATTTGAAACGGCAATAAAAACTAAACGAGCAGCGATAGAAATACACCGTTTGTTGCAATATGCTTGGGACAACAGTACATTTTCAGGCAGACAAACTTTCGAAATTACAGTAGTTACAATTTTCAACAACAGATGGCGCTGCAAGTGATGTGAAAGATATAGAAGACAATGCAGTCTGTGGGTGCGCCATTCTGTACGTCGTCTTTCTGCTGTAAGCGTGTGCTGTTCACAACGTGCAAGTGTGCTGTGGACAACATGGTTTATTCCTTAGAACAGAGGATTTTTCTGGTGTTGGAATTCCACCGCCTAGAACACAGTGTTATTGCAACAAGACGAAGTTTTCAACGGAGGTTTAATGTAACCAAAGGACCGAAAAGCGATACAATAAAGGATCTGTTTGAAAAATTTCAACGGACTGGGAACGTGACGGATGAACATGCTGGAAAGGTAGGGCGACCGCGTACGGCAACCACAGAGGGCAACGCGCAGCTAGTGCAGCAGGTGATCCAACAGCGGCCTCGGGTTTCCGTTCGCCGTGTTGCAGCTGCGGTCCAAATGACGCCAACGTCCACGTATCGTCTCATGCGCCAGAGTTTACACCTCTATCCATACAAAATTCAAACGCGGCAACCCCTCAGCGCCGCTACCATTGCTGCAAGAGAGACATTCGCTAACGATATAGTGCACAGGATTGATGACGGCGATATGCATGTGGGCAGCATTTGGTTTACTGACGAAGCTTATTTTTACCTGGACGGCTTCGTCAATAAACTGGGGAACCGAAAAGACCCATGTTGCAGTCCCATCGTCCCTGCATCCTCAAAGTACTGGTCTGGGCCGCCATTTCTTCCAAAGGAATCATTGGTCCATTTTTCAGATTCGAAACGATTACTGCATCACGCTATCTGGACATTCTTCGTGAATTTGTGGCGGTACAAACTGCCTTAGACGACACTGCGAACACCTCGTGGTTTATGCAAGATGGTGCCCGGCCACATCGCACGGCCGACGTCTTCAATTTCCTGAATGAATATTTCGATGATCGTGTGATTGCTTTGGGCTATCCGAAACATACAGGAGGCGGCGTCGATTGGCCTCCCTATTCCCCAGACATGAACCCCTGTGACTTCTTTCTGTGGGGACACTTGAAAGATCAGGTGTACCGCCAGGATCCAGAAACAATTGAACAGCTGAAGCAGTACATCTCATCTGCATGTGAAGCCATACCGCCAGACACGTTGTCAAAGGTTTCGGGTAATTTCATTCAGAGACTACGCCATATTATTGCTACGCATGGTGGATATGTGGAAAATATCGTACTATAGAGTTTCCCAGACCGCAGCGCCATCTGTTGTTGAACATTGTAACTACTGTAATTTCGAAAGTTTGTCTGCCTGAAAATGTACTGTTGTCCCAAGCATATTGCAACAAACGGTGTATTTCTATCGCTGCTCGTTTAGTTTTTATTGCCGTTTCAAATATACCGGTCATTTTTGAAACACCCTGTATATATCAACTGGGACAGGTGAACATGTGTGCCCCGACCGGAACTCGAACCCGGGCTCTCCTGCTTACAGGGCAGACGCTCTATTCGTCTGAGCCACCGAGGGCACAGATGATGGCGCGACTGCAGGGACTATGTCGCACACGCCTCCCGCGAGACCCATATTCTCACCTTATATGTCCACACACTACATTCGTGGTGTCCCTACCGAACACACTCATTACTCGTGGAAGACATTCTTTCCAAGTCCCGTAAGAGTTCGGGTAATATGTGTGCATCCGCACAGAAGAGGAAGGTCATGGCCGGTATTACCAGAACTATATACTTTATGGTGGATGACTTCTACGACGTCATACGATCACCTGATGTCACTTAACATCTGCCTTGCTGCAATACCTATTCAATACCTCATCGTCTCCGATACAGTGAACAAGGCTCGGTCCACGTTTTCGGAGTACACAGACATGTTCCTTGTACATGGCGAAGCTCGATGTAATGAAAGAGCTGCTATTAGGCTGTATCACGAACATTTTCCGTAACGTAGCACGCCATCGTACAAACATTTTGCTCAAGTTACGCAGGAACTCCGAGAAACACGTACCTTCACCATGACGAGACAGGACTGTGGTTCTCCACGGCAACCCCGCAAGCCCGAAAATTGAAGATACAGAAGAACAGAATTTGAAGATATACTGCATCGCATTGAAGAGAACCTGTCAACGGGTATTCGAACAATTGCACGTGCAGTGAGTGTCAGTCACAGTATCGTCTGGGATGCTCTGTGTGAGCAAAAATAACATAGTACCACTCACAAAAAAACTTGGGTGACCCAGTCACCCTGTTAACACATTAAAAATACCTCCCTAAAATCTTGTTAAAAATGTTGGACAATTCACAAAACTCTAACCTCATTCGTTTGAACGTTACTTAAAATAGAGGGCACATTTTTCGGCAAGCCGGCCGCGGTCCTCTGGTCGGAAAATAAAACACCGTCCAGTAAAGTGTGGCGAACTGTGTCGCTTCCAGTCACTCGTTTTCCCATCGACACGCTGACTCTGGACCACGCCGGCCGCTGTGGCCGAGCGGTTCTAGGCACTTCAGTCCGGAACTGCGCTGCTGCTACGGTCGCAGGTTCGAATCCTGCCTCGGGCATGGATGTGTGTGATGTCCTTAGATTAGTTAGGTTTAAGTAGTTCTAAGTCTAGGGGACTGATGACCTCGGATGTTAAGTCCCATAGTGCTTAGAGCCATTTGAACCATTTTTTGACTCTGGATCTCAGGAACAAGGTGGTAGCATGCACGGGCGTGGCAGACTGAAACACCTGAAGATCACGAAACGCCTTCTTGGCTGCTAGATCCTCCCTTTCGTTCCCCCTGTGCCTGGTACCCAGAAGAAAGATACCTCCTTCCCCAGCCGTTGTAGATGGAGGAGGGCGTCCTGGATATTCTGGATGACTTCATCCGCTGGGTACAAACGTTGGAGAGCGAAGGGCGCTCAGAGAATATGAACAGATAGGAAATTTAGCACTGGAAGAACGTCTCATATGCTCGAGTGCCCGCAAGATGGCATATAAATCTCCCTCGAAGACAGTAAATTCTAGAGGCAGTTGGACCTTGAGGACACGACTAGGGAAAACGACAGAGCAACCAACGGCGTCCCTCTGCTTAGGCCTATCCGTAAAGACAGCTACATAGTTGTGGTATTCTTTCAGTTCCCCTGTATTTTGTTTTCTCTGTGTTTTAATTTCAAATATAGCTACTTTCTCTCTTCGTAATTTGTTTCAGTGCACGTGAGATAGTGACCTTTTGGCCATTTCAAGTGCATGAGTGTGCAACAATTAGAGAGTTTGTCACCACATTCGTTTGTTGAAGGGCGCTGATGACCTCGATGTTGAGTGCCCATAAGATCCAAACACAACAACAACAACAACAACAATAACGTACCACTTACAAAGAGTACACGCTATGGGTCCAACCGATTTTCCACATGGCGTTGTCTACCTCACGTGGTTCCTGTACCTCTGCATCCACACACACTTATTTCCAAGTCGAGTTCTGTTTACAGACGAATGTAAGTTCACAAGAGACTATTCTCAATTCGCGAAACAGCCATGTCTGGGCCGACGGAAACCCTTGTGCCATGCATGTTCAGGGATTTCAGCAGCGGTTTGGCACTAACGTGTGGGCGCGTATTCTGGACGGTCATGTGAGTGGGCCATGCCTCCTTCCACTCAAGCTGACTGGTCCTACATACATGATCTTCCTACAAAACGTACTGGACCAGTTCTTGGAAGATGTTCCACTGAAAGTCCGTCAAGAAATGTAGTTTCAGAACGATGGTGCACCACCTCATTTCTCACGGTCAGTTTGGAGACATCTCAACAGGGACAAGGTGAAAGATGGATAGGCCGAGGTGGTCCAACGGCGTGGTCCTCACGATCGCCGGATTTAAATCCTATGGACTACTTCTTATGGAGTCGAACGGGAAAGTTTAACATACGAGACTTCCGTAGAGACAGAGGAAGATTTGC
Organism: Schistocerca americana; assembly: GCF_021461395.2. Classification (NCBI taxonomy): domain Eukaryota; kingdom Metazoa; phylum Arthropoda; class Insecta; order Orthoptera; family Acrididae; genus Schistocerca; species Schistocerca americana. The sequence continues at coordinate 178,588,381 of NC_060120.1, forward strand.
TCTCACGAGTTCTGGCCACTGCACTAGAAATTGAAGAGACCCCAGGTGGGATGTAGAGTGTACTAGAACATGCTTAGTAGGTACAGTATCTGTAACAACGTTATGTATATACAGTATGGTGCGTTCTTTTTGGTTTTGGAATAATATAAACACGTAATGTTTAAGTTTAATAAGAAAACATGTGCTTCAGTGATAAATGGATGTTTCTTTACGTCCCCTTCCGAGTTGTTACCTTTTAACTGTACCGTCTCACACTTAATTCATTTCATCAAGCAGTAGTGGATTAGTTAGACATCTGAATTGAAACAGTTTTAAAACGGAAATGGCACGTTTCCGCACATGGACCCCTATTCAAAATAGTATGTACTCACTCACTTCTAAAAGTATTAAAAGTTTGTAAAGGGGGTTTCCGAACACCCTGTATGCAAATATGCGGACAATTTTAACAGAAAAAAAGAAGCCCGAAACCATGCATGGATGGTAGTTCTACAGAATGAACAAATAAGTTTTAAATTTAGCAGACGACAGTTAGATTGTTAAGTTTTATCTTTAACAAGGATTTCTGTTCCATCTACGTGTACACTTCTGAAAGACCTTGTAAAAATAACTATGCTCCCTGAGGGCGCTGCAGTCGTGGTATACTTGTATTTTAAACCTTTGGTTCGATGCTATTGTGGTTGTAAGACTCTGGTAAGTAGAAGTGTACTGTGGCTTAAAACAACACAGATCTAACATTATATATTTATCGGGGCACACATAAAGTACTTGTTAGATGTAATTGTAGTGTCTGTGTAAATTCGTGCAACGTTTAATTCCACAAATGAATTCGACAAAGAAACAAGTAGTACCTCTGACCTGCATGTGGTTATTTTTTAGACGTTGTATATTAATGCATTTGCCTGACATAATTGTTTACAGTGTGATACTAACAAAGTGATTGTGCATTTATTTGTTGGTTTCCTGTTTCAAGTTCACAGTTTTTAGAAAAATAGTTTAATGCTGACAGAAACTATGATTTCCGACCGACAAAAAAACTAGTCTATGTTCGTAACATATCGAAGGAAATTGTTTCCTTGTAAATAGCAGAAGGCTGAAAGACGATGCTGTTCAATCTACTTTCGCTCTGCAAACCATGTACAATATATTAGTAATGGCTGTAATTTCTTCTTACGTGAAGATTAAATTACGTGCCGTAGCAACTAATTACAGTCTACGCTTCATAAATGAATCCTAAGGCAGCACATCAATAAATCATCGCTGCTCCTCAATTAATAATAAAGTGGTTTAATATTGAAATACTTTTTATTTATAAGCCTCATATCAAAGAAAGGAAAAAATGTTCAAATGTCTGCCCATGTTTCTTACCAAACGTTCTGCAGCAATTCACTAGAATTTATTACCAATATATGATTGTAAACTAAATAAACTTTAGCTAGCATAATATTTTTGCAAATTAACAATAATAGTAGAGTTAATTTTGAAGATACGTAAAATCTGACACATTCTTAAGAGTTGTTACCTATTTTTTCCGTTACACCATCAATTACTGCCACTGCAACCGTATATCACCTTTCTCTCACTTGGTCAGTGTGATAGTCATACAGCAAAGAACCGAAAATATTGTTTAACCAGCTATGGTATGATAGCTTTCTTAGGGAGGCAGGTATTCTTCTTCAGGGATAACAGAAAGCAAAAATTGCTTTATGTGCTGATAGCCTAGCCTTCATAATGAGGTGCACATTTCTCATGTTCATGGATAACAGAAAGTATACACTGCTAAACGTGTCGTAAGCCAAGAGCATATTAGGAAATTTCAACTATGGCACTTACATTTTCAGAATGGATACATCACTGGCCTTACATATTTTTAACAATAGCTGGGATTTTTGACAGGGCTAGAGGACATGTCTCAAATTTTTATTTTAGTGTGCTATTACAGACCTAAGATTTTGATGAAAACACCACACCAAGTCAGGTACCGATTGAAGTGTGTCCATCTTCCAAATTTCACATTTTTTGTACGTACATGTCGCATACAGTATATCGTACAAAATAGTAATAATGTAGTGTACCAGATACGGGAAAAATCATGCGATGCTAAATATATTTTACTTCGTCAGTTTGGAGCACTAAACAACGAATGCTACAAGTCGCGCTCATGCTAACGTATTAAGCTGTATTTAGTTGAGAACAAACAGGTATGACAAATTTCTTCTGGTACGTTAAATAAACCAGTAAATGGTAACTGGTTGCTGTTTGTTTACCACCGCAATGGCCGCTGAGGCGCTGTTCTGTTTGCCTGCTGTCCACTGTAGATGAATTACGGTACTGTGGAGCTTTGAAACCTAAGCTACGCCCTCTTTCCAAGGCATTTACATTCAGATGACGAAAGTCATGGGGCAGCGAAAAGCACATATACACACGGCGGAAGTATCGCGTACACAAGATATACACTCCTGGAAATTGAAGTAAGAACACCGTGAATTCATTGTCCCAGGAAGGGGAAACTTTATTGACACATTCCTGGGGTCAGATACATCACATGATCACACTGACAGAACCACAGGCACATAGACACAGCCAACAGAGCATGCACAATGTCGGCACTAGTACAGTGTATATCCACCTTTCGCAGCAATGCAGGCTGCTATTCTCCCATGGAGACGATCGTAGAGATGCTGGATGTAGTCCTGTGGAATGGCTTGCCATGCCATTTCCACCTGGCGCCTCAGTTGGACCAGCGTTCGTGCTGGACGTGCAGACCGCGTGAGACGACGCTTCATCCAGTCCCAAAGCAAGTTCCCTTGCCGGTCTAGGAATGGTAGAACGATGGGTTCGATGACGGTTTGGATGTACCGTGCACTATTCAGTGTCCCCTCGACGATCACCAGTGGTGTACGGCCAGTGTAGGAGATCGCTTCCCACACCATGATGCCGGGTGTTTGCCCTGTGTGCCTCGGTCGTATGCAGTCCTGATTGTGGCGCTCACCTGCACGGCGCCAAACACGCATACGACCATCATTGGCACCAAGGCAGAAGCGACTCTCATCGCTGAAGACGACACGTCTCCATTCGTCCCTCCATTCACGCCTGTCGCGACACCACTGGAGGCGGGCTGCACGATGTTGGGGCGTGAGCGGACGACGGCCTAACGGTGTGCGGGACCGTAGACCAGCTTCATGGAGACGGTTGCGAATGGTCCTCGCCGATACCCCAGGAGCAACAGTGTCCCTAATTTGCTGGGAAGTGGCGGTGCGGTCTCCTACGGCACTGCGTAGGATCCTACGGTCTTGGCGTGCATCCGTGCGTCGCTGCGGTCCGGTCCCAGGTCGACGGGCACGTGCACCTTCCGCCGACCACTGGCGACAACATCGATGTACTGTGGAGACCTCACGCCCCACGTGTTGAGCAATTCGGCGGTACGTCCACCCGGCCTCCCGCATGCCCACTATACGCCCTCGCTCAAAGTCCGTCAACTGCACATACGGTTCACGTCCACGCTGTCGCGGCATGCTACCAGTGTTAAGGACTGCGATGGAGCTCCGTATGCCACGGCAAACTGGCTGACACTGATGGCGGCGGTGCACAAATGCTGCGCAGCTAGCGCCATTCGACGGCCAACACCGCGGTTCCTGGTGTGTCCGCTGTGCCGTGCGTGTGATCATTGCTTGTACAGCCCTCTCGCAGTGTCCGGAGCAAGTATGGTGGGTCTGACACACCGGTGCCAATGTGTTCTTTTTTCCATTTCCAGGAGTGTAAAAGGGCAACGCATTGGAGGAGCTCTCATTTGTACTCAGGCGATTCATCTGGAAAGGTTTCCGACCTGATTACAACCGAACAACGGGAACCGACAGAATCTGATCGCGGAGTCTTAATTGGAGCTGGACGCATGGGACATTTCATTTCGGAAAGCGTTAGGGAATTCATTATTCTGAGATCCACAATTCTTCTTTTTCCGTATCCGGATGCACCAATTATATCTTCCCTTCCCAGTACTTAGCAACGTAGTTTGCTTTGTCATTGACTTTCAAAATATCATCCTTAGTGCATGTTATAGACATATCTGGGCAAATCAATAGGTGGTCCAAGTCCTGTATTGCTCCCCATTCACACCTATCGCTATCTCTGTAACCCCATTTAAATAGGTTTGATTTACACCCAGTTACTCCAGTGCGCAGCGGGTTTAATGACCTCCAAGTTGTAAAAGGTAGTTGAAATCCTGCAGATCCCTCCTCAAGTAGTTCCATTGTGGAGTGTGGCACCATTTCTTCCCAAAGAGATAGCCGCCTCGCGACGGGCTTGGTGGCGAGCTCTTCAGTAGTTTCAATGAAACTCCCGCGGGATTTCAGCCGGACACGTTGTTTTCGGTGCTTATGCATTAGGTGTCGAGGATCATTCTTTTGTTTTGATCTTTCGATCTCGGCGACTACTTGTCTCCGGATAGTGGGTGCTGCTATGCCTATGATGGGATAAACGATGTCTGTGGGAGTTGGTTTGAGGCATCCTGTGACAATACGTACAGTTTCGTTTACGGCGACGTCAACTTCCTTTGTGTGAGCAGAGTTCCTCCAAACTGGCGCCGCATATTCCGCTGCTGAGATACTCAGCGCCAGACCCGTGGTTCGCAAAACGTGTGGTTGAGCTCCCCACGATGAGCCTGTTAGCTTCCGCAGTATGTTGTTCCTCGCACAGACCTTTTTTTTTAGTGTTGCGACAGTGCTGCTTAAAAGTGCTCTGTCCAGTGTTACTCCCAGGTATTTTGGGCTGTTTGTATGTTTCAGCTCTTCCCCTTGCCACATGACTCGGAGTTCCCATTTGGCTTGTTTGTTCCTAAGATGGAAGGCGGATACTTGAGATTTACTAGAATTTGGTTTGAGATTATTGCCGTCGTAATAGGTAGCAAGTTCTGTTAAGGCTCCTGTGGGATTCTCCTCCACTTGTTCAAAGGTTTTATCCTGAGTGGCCACTGCTGCATCATCAGCATATATGAACATTCGTGTCTGGTGGCTGATGGGAAAATCGTTGGTATAGATGTTAAATAATATTGGAGCCAAGACACTACCCTGTGCAAGTCCATTTTTCTGTGTCCTCCATCGGCTGTTTTTAGATTGTAAGGTTACATAGTAGCGTCTGTTCTGTAGCATGCATTGCACGAACATAGAAAGGGTGTAGTCCTTAGTGACATTATACACTTTCTGGGTAAGCAACTTATGGTTAACTATGTCATATGCAGCACTGAGATCCAGGAATGCGACCCCAGTTACTTCTCCTCTCTGATAGCCGTCTTCGAAGTGCTGTGTGAGATTAAGGATTTGGCCACAGCATGATTTTCCTGGTCGAAATCCAGCTTGTTCGTTAAGTTTTGTCATCTTTGGTTTTGGTGCTCCAGTGTTTGCAGGATTGGCCGACTAGGTCGTTTCCAGGGGACGCCCGATTGCTTGTTGTTCGAGTGGTGAACGCAATCTTCGTGGAGGCTCCTGCAGTGTCCCCCAGATCCAAAATGACAAGAATGTGCAGAGTATACAAAATTTCAGGCATTACCTCTCACCAAGGACAATGCAGTGGCCCACAGACTTAACTACAGAAAGCAGCGGCGTATGCGTAGAATTGTCAGTGCTGACAGACAAGCAACACTGTGCGAAACAACCGCAGAAATCAATGTGAGACGTAGGACGAACGTATCCATTAGGACAGTCTAGCGAAATTTGGCGTTAATGGACTCTGTATGGCAGAAGACGACCGATGTGAGTGCCTTTGACAACAGCACGACATCGCCTGTAGCGCCTCTCCTGGGCCCGTCATCATATCGGTTGGACCCTAGACCGTGGCCTGGTCGGATGAGTCCCGATTCTTGGAAGGAGTATATAGAGGGTCTATAAAAGGGCGATGTACTTGAAGACAATATTATGGAAATGGAAGAGGATGTAGATGAAGATGAAATGGGAGGTAAGATACTGCGTGAAGAGTTTGACAGAGCACTGAAAGACCTGAGTCGAAACAAGGCCCCCGGAGTAGACAACATTCCATTAGAACTACTGATGGCCTTGGGAGAGCCAGTCATGACAAAACTCTACCATCTGGTGAGCAAGATGTATGAGAAAGGCGAAATACCCACAGACTTCAAGAAGAATATAATAATTCCAATCCCAAATGGCTCTGAGCACTATGGGACTCAACTGCTGAGGTCATTAGTCCCCTAGAACTTAGAACTAGTTAAACCTAACTAACCTAAGGACATCACAAACATCCATGCCCGAGGCAGGATTCGAACCTGCGACCGTAGCGGTCGTGCGGTTCCAGACTGCAGCGCCTTTAACCGCACGGCCACTTCGGACGGCTCCAATCCCAAAGAAAGCAGGTGTTGACAGATGTGAAAATTACCGAACTATCAGTTTAATAAGTCACAGCTGCAAAATACTAACGCGAATTCTGTACAGACGAATGGAAAAACTGGTAGAAGCGGACCTCGGGGAGGATTAGTTTGGATTCCGTAGAAATGTTGGAACACGTGAGGCAATACTAACCTTACGACTTATCTTAGAAGAAAGATTAAGAAAAGGCAAACCTACGTTTCTAGCATTTGTAGACTTAGAGAAAGCTTTTGACAACGTTAACTGGAATACTCTCTTTCAAATTCTGAAGGTGGCAGGGGTAAAATACAGGGAGCGAAAAGCTATTTACAATTTGTACAGAAACCAGATGGCAGTTTCAAGAGTCGAGGGGCATGAAAGGGAAGCAGTGGTTGGGAAAGGAGTGAGACAGGGTTGTAGCCTCTCCCCGATGTTATTGAATCTGTATATTGAGCAAGCAGTAAAGGAAACAAAAGAAAAATTCGGAGTAGGTATTAAAATTCATGGAGAAGAAGTAAAAACTTTGAGGTTTGCCGATGACATTGTAATTCTATCAGAGACAGCAAAGGACTTGGAAGAGCAGTTGAATGGAATGGACAGTGTCTTGAAAGGAGGATATAAGATGAACATCAACAAAAGCAAAACGAGGATAATGGAATGTAGTCAAATTAAATCGGGTGATGCTGAGGGGATTAGATTAGGAAATGAGACACTTAAAATAGTAAAGGAGTTTTGCTATTTAGGGAGTAAAATAACTGATGATGGTCGAAGTAGAGAGGATATAAAATGTAGACTGGCAATGGCAAGGAAATCGTTTCTGAAGAAGAGAAATTTGTTAACATCGAGTATAGATTTAAGTGTCAGGAAGTCGTTTCTGAAAGTATTGTATGGAGTGTACCCATGTATGGAAGTGAAACATGGACGATAAATAGTTTGGACAAGAAGAGAATAGAAGCTTCCGAAATGTGGTGCTACAGCCGAATGCTGAAGATAAAGTGGGTAGATCACGTAACTAATGAGGAGGTATTGAATAGGATTGGGGAGAAGAGAAGTTTGTGGCACAACTTGACTAGAAGAAGGGATCGGTTGGTAGGACATGTTTTGAGGCATCAAGGATCACAAATTTGGCATTGGAGGGCAGCGTGGAGGGTAAAAATCGTAGAGGGAGACCATGAGATCAATACACCAAGCAGATTCAGAAGGATGTAGATTGCAGTAGGTACTGGGAGATGAAGAAGCTTGCACAGGATAGAGTAGCATGGAGAGCTGCATCAAACCAGTCTCAGGACTGAAGACCACAACAACAACAAGAGCTGATGGTAGGGTTCGACTGTGGCGCAGAACCCGCGAAACCATGGACCCAAGTTGTCAACAAGGTACTGTGCAAGCTTCATGATGGTGTAGGCTATATTTGCATGAAACAGACTGGGTCCCCTTGTCCTAATGAACCACTCATTGACTGGAAATGGTTGTGTTCGGCTACTTGGAGACCGTTTGTACCATTCATGGACTTCATGTTTGGGAACAGCGATGGAATTTTATGGATGCAATGCGCCATGTCACTAGACCATAATTTGATTTGATCCATTATAAATGGTTTTTGAAAGCCTGCGACTGTAGATACAATAGGTTTGTTTATAAATAATAAATGCTCCAAGTTCTAAGTAGGACAAACGGGCCGAAATATCAACACCAGATACACAGAGCACATTAGAGCATACACACACAACAAACACACTACATCAGCAATAGCAACACACATACATAATACAGGACATCCATTTGGAAAAATAGAGCAAAATGTCAAAGTACTCCACCGACTAAATAAAGGACATAAAATGGATTTGCTTGAAGAACTGGAGATATATTCACATTACAGAAAATATGAAGATAAAATATTAAATGAAAAACTTGAAAGTGAATCAGTGAATTTCTTCAGATGTTTCGATAATATACTTAAATAAAAATAGTAAAACATATAAATAAGCACAATTGTAAAATCAATATAAATAATTCATGAGCCAAACTGTTAAGATAAATAACCTCTGGACAAAAGCATATCATAATCTGTGGAAGACCTATAATGTTATCTCTGTGAACTACCTGTAAGAAGATCTTTGTAACTGTTTTGTTTATATAAGATATTTTCGATGTGTAAAGTGTACAAGTTGTGTGTGATGTTAAGTGTGTGTGAGACTCTACACAAATGGACCATTAGAAAACTGTAAGTACAAATTGTTCTCAAACTTTAGCCACTAACCTCACAGAAAGAATTGATACCCAACTAAAAATCGCGTTTCTTATGTATTACAGTAAAAGCCAACAAAATGAAGCAGACTCACACACACTGACAACATCAAAAGAAATGGCTTAACACACATCAAAGAAACGCACTTGAAAATGAGAATTATTTCTCGAAACGCGTCGTGCGAATAGTAAAATAAAAAATCGTGACTGGTAGCAGAAGATTTATTATTTATAAACAAACCTAGACCATAATTGTTTGCGATTGGTTTAAAGAACATTCTTGACAATTCGAGCGAATAATTTGGCCACCCAGAGTGCCCGACATGAGTCCCACTGAATATTTACCAGACAAAAGTCAGTTTGTGCACAAAATCCTGTACCGGCAACACTTTCGCAATTACGGACGGCTGTAGAGCCAGCATGGCTCAACATTTGTGCGGAGGTCTTCCAACAACTTGTTGAGTCTCTGGCACTTCGAGGTGACGCACTACGCCGTGCGAAAGGAGGTCCAACACGCTATTATGTGGAATCCAAGGAATTTTGTCAGTGAATGGCGCTTCCGACGTAAGATGAATCAGTCGGAAAGATTCAGCGGACTGGGAGCTCTTCTGAATGCATCCAGCGCAGCTCTGGCGGAAACTACAGGCACAAAATGTTTCATGGACCACAACATACAACCAGGAAGATTCACCAGCAGCTATTCCAACATCTTTTGTGGAAGTCTACGTACGGCTACCTGAATTCACCTTCCACAATGGATATTCGCACAATCATCTCAACAACTTATACATCCAAGTTGCTGACGAGAACAAGTTACGGAAGAATGAAAAAGAATACTGAGTATTCCTTCGAAGACGACCACTATGGGTTTAGAATAGGTAAAGGCATCAGATAATGGAAGCTTGATAATGGGAGCAAGACTTAAGAAAAATGAAGACGCCTTATTTGATTTGTCACCTAAAAAAGCGTCCGAGAATGTAAAACGGTGCACGATGTTCGAAGTTTTGCGAAAAACAGAAGTAAGCTGTAAATAAAGATAGGCGATGTTACAATATGAACAAGAAAAGAAGGGACAATAGGAACTGAAATGCAGTAACGAAATGCTAGGGTTAAAAAGCGAGTAAGACAGAGGTGTATTGTTTCGTCCATAATGTTGAATATATACATTGAAGAAGCAATGACAGAAATGAAAGAAAAGTTGAAGAGTGGGATTAAAATGAAAGGCGAAAGGATGTCAGTTATTAGATTCGTTGTTGACATTGCTAACCTTCGTGAATAGAGAAGAATTAGAGACGTGTTGATAGCGATAAAATACAGAAAGTGAGGTGTTATTTACAGCTTTTACAGAAACCAGACCGCATTTATAAGCGTCGAAGTACATGAAGATAAACTACCCACTCACTACAAAACTTGTTTTTTGCTTGTCAAAAATGATCTGTAGATTCGTGTGGCGTAAGGTGGAATGCACACACGACAAAATGTTCAAAACTTCACTAAGAATGATAAAGGAGGGTTTTATTTCAAAAAAAGTCCTTCTTGAATAATTAAACTCTGATTATTGTCAGAAAGACTGTATAACACAAGAAGACCCAAACAGTTACGAAATTCTCTCAATCCAATAATAACAGACATTCCAACCAATTGCGTTATTTGTGACATAACTGGGAAGCGACGTCCGAGTTTCCTTGGCTACCGTAAGGCGATATGCAAGTGAACTGTTTGCTAAACTTGGTATTCTATTATAAATTCTCCCAATTCCCAATTCTTGTGCGCTTAATGACATAGGACTATGCATTACAGGCATCTGCTGAAGAATAGGATTGAGTCAGGTCGCTTGCCTCATAGAAAGTAGTGGTGGATGTAAGTTAGTAACATCAAGTTAACCCCACCAAAATTTTTGGCTAGGTTGTAGGATAGAGTTGGTGTGTCAATGTGGGTAGTCCGAAATATCTGGAAAGATAATCAGATTTATTCCATTTGAGAATTTACGTATGCTTATAAATCGCATTAACGAGGTGATTGATGCCTCTTGAATGTGGACAGATTAATAACATAATAAGGAGAAAGGAGTACAACACGAATCTACAACTATAAAACCTAGACTGTGCGGATTGGCGCTTCCCCTTAATTGAATGAGAGCACAAGATTCTAGGTCACGTACTTTACATCTATATCTAATCACAGAAATAATGCGAAGATGTACTGCTGTGCTCAACAGGTCAATGACCACCCGTTTAACATCTTTGTACTGCAAGGCGGATCGTGCTACGGCCGGAACAGCGTATATTACTTATTCTGCTCTTCTGTTCCGCGACAGTATATAGCCCATATAGGTTGCCACCTTGCATAATGAAAACAAAGAGATCAAATCAACACTAATGGCCAATATTATTAATTATCTGAGGGACAAAGATTTCCTTCAGTTATTAGTTCTGACAAACACACATTTCATTCTTGTGCATGCGTTGGTTGCCTTGAAAAATTTCTCCAAAAATCTTTTCAATCAATAGAATCAGTAACATACTGTGTGTTTACGAAGAAGTGTTTACCCCCATCATGAAGTACTCCAGATAATTTCTACCAGATTCACGAATATTACATCCCCTGCTCTAGAAACTCTACTGCTCGCTACTATGTCTGGCTCTGGTTCAAATGGCTCTGAGCACTATGGGACTTAACTTTTGAGGTAATCAGTCTACTATGTCTGAAATAAGAATGATCCATTGCTGCACAACTGACGGATTAGCAAGCGAACCACAAAAAAACTTAAAACACAGAGTCCAGGATCTTATTCACTGCTCGTGCAGTGCGCTCATTAATTTTTTTCGCAGTATAGTAAAGGTGAATTATTTACAAAGACAGAAAACATATGAAAACCTTTCAAATATATTCGAAACAAAATATTTGATTCACTATTACTGACCAGATTTACCTGCTTAGTCATCTTCAAATGAACATTTACATATGTTCGTATTTATTTAGCATTAAGAGATCTTACATCATGTCATGAAAGAAACAAGACATCACAGAATACTCCAAGAGCATTGGAATTTCGTAAACCATACTGAAATGCGTAATTCGGCTTGAATTGCGCATTCGTGTGTCCAGATTCACACTGAAGTACCTGGCATTACGCTTTGCAGTGTAATTTTCGGAATGCCAATTTTTTGGAATAGTTGTTGCTGTGGTCTTCAATCCGAGGACTGGTTTGATGCACATCTCCACCTACACTATCCTGTGCAAGCTTCTTCACCTCTGAATAACTACTGCAACCTACATATTTCTGAATCTGCTAACTGTATTCGTCTCTTCATCTCTCTCCGCGATTTTTTACCGCCCACACTTCCTTCCAGTACTAAACTGGTGATCCCTTGATGCCTCAGAATGATTCCTATCAACCGATCGGTTCTTTTAGTTAAGCTGTGCCACAAATTTCTTTCCTCCCCAGTTCTATTCAGTACCTCCTCATTTGTTACGTGATCTACACATCTAATCTTCAGCTTTCTACTGCAGCATCCATTTCAAAAGCTTCCATTCCCTCTTGTCTAAACTATTTATTGTCCATGTTTCACTTCCATATATGACTACATGCCTCACAAATACCTTTAGAATAGACTTCCTAACCTTTAAGTCTGTATTCGATGTTAAAAATTGTCTTCTTCAGAAATGCATTTGTTGCCATTGCTAGTCTATATTTTATATCCTCTCTAATGGGCCATCATCAGTTATTTTGCTACCCAAATAGCAAAGTTACTTTGACTGTCTCATTTACTGATCTAATTTCCTCAGCTTCACCTAATTCAATGAGACTACATTCCATTACCCTTGTTTTGCTTCAGTTGATGTTCATCTTGTATCCTCCTTTCTTCTGTAATGTCATACGTTCCACAAAATGAACAGTTGAAAATAGGCAGTGGTGTGGAATCAAACACCTCATTACAAATAAACTGACAGGCTCTGTGGAAAAGATTAATACAAGCCAATTTATTTAGCAAACCAAAAACATAACATCATCGTTCTGCAAGACGATTAATGCTTTATTGCTAATAACATGGAAATAAAATAAAATCAGAAAATTGAAACTAATAAAATATTTTCGTGATTAAGTGAAGGCGATTTAAATCACTTGATGGTTCCCAGCCACAGAAATATGTTTTGTTTTCATTTGACGTGGTAGTAGTAAATGAAGAGCAAAATCACGAAATATGAACACAGGCCACGTGGAGACTAACCTCACTACAACACAGATTGCTCTGTGAATGCGCCAAACTGGCAGCTTGAGTGCGCCAGAAAAAATTTTCCAGGTAGCATCTGGCTACGTGTTACTCCCGCTCATACGGCCAACAGCCATACTTCAGGTGCCGCTCATATGCGACTTCAGCTTTGCAACTGCTTAAACGTACCTCCTAGGCTGCCTACTCGCGAGTGGCTGGTGCGGATGTCGCCCAGCATTGCACCAGTGGACCAGTGCTGCGACGGAAGCTGCAAAGGCCTTCTCATGTGGAGTCAGGTGCTCCGCAAGTTTGCTAGATGGTGCGCATGACTGCCGGCTAGGAGGTAGGGGTGGCTACCTCGCATGCTACACCTCTGACACTGTCTGCGATTCGGCGTGGAAGCCAGCTGGCCGGCTTGATTCCGCGAGCTGGCCAAACTGCAGTCTTTCTCAAACGATTGTAAAGAAACTATTCGGCAAAAAGAAAATCCGCACATCTTGTTGCCTCATGAAGAAATGCCTATCATTTCGTAAATTATGGATTAAGTAAACTACTGCAAGAACTTTGGGAAGTTTTCAGTGAGAAATACAGGTCGCTATGAATTTGCGTTTGGTGCATGCTAGGTCATATGTTTCTGCGTATGAGATGTAGCTAACATACTGAATTTTACTTTAAACTCTCGAGAAAATGGGTTGTACATAAAGAGTTTCGTCCCGAACTTACAAACCAGCGAAAAAGCCAGAGTAAAATATTCACAAAATTTCTTTTATCTCGTAAACGGTTTCAGATATTGAAACAAGAGTTTGGAAAATGATAGTGTGCAAAGATGAGAGTATTTCGCCATATGATTAATATGCGAAACTTCCATATCTAGTGTGATATTCAAGTGACTACAGATTTTGTTAATGAAATGAGGTAATATTTAAGCGTCATCAATAGCTGGCGAAACGAGTATTACTGTGGGTTTGGAACAACATATGGTAGGAAATTGCAGTTTATTTTTATACCAAGAAACGGGCGATTCCTACACTATTGACTTGTCTTTCCATCAGTTGATGTTTTATGATTCTGTCGCAATTTCAACTGCACTACAGTGTTAGTGGCATGAATATTTACAAACTCTGCTGTGTTTTGCCGAAAGAAGAAGATTTGAACGTGGTAACAAGGGAACTTAACGTATTACTCAAAACTCACCACCGATAACATCTCCCTGAAGAAAATTTAAGGGAATAAGAAGTTCGATGGAAATAAATCTACACCTTTGTTGAAATTTAAATGGAATCCTATACACCAGTGTGTTTTTAGTAATGAATGATGTGCATTGACACTGGTCATGTCTTGTATCTTAATGGACTGAGAAATATGAAAACATTTAAATTTGCAAAATCTGGTCGACTACCTATCAAGCTGTAAACAGATTACCAATATCTTTCGCAAGCTAAAAGATGTTTGCAGTGAAAAAGTACAATTCCTCATTATTACAGGGATAGGATGTGCTGTTAATTGTTTTGATATTTTTAGATTATTGAGATAGAGAAATAAAATCCGTTGTCCAGTTTCAATCCATATCATTAGTTATTAAGAATACAACGGGGTAAAGGATTTCACCTAAACTGGAACAGAAGTGGTGATTTATTTTCCCCAGACTTAGAATCACCTTCATTTTTCTTCAGAGCAATACTATCAGTAACAAGTTTTGATATGTAAGGCTCCTTTTAACCACACTAATCGGTTTCTTTCGCCAAAATTCAGCTGAGCTTACAAATATTCATCTCACCAACATTTTAATGCAGTTGAAATTGCGACACAGTAATAAAACAGCAACTGATGCAAAGACATGTCAATAGTTTACGAATATGTCCATACTCGGTAAAAAATAAACTGTAATTTCTTCACATATGTTGTTCCAAACCCACAGTAATACTCGTTTCACTAGCTATCAATGCCACTAAAATATTACATCATTTCATTGAAAAGCCGCTTAAAATCGCTCTAGATATGGAAGTTTCGCATATTAATCATGTGGCGGAATACCCTCCTCTTTGAGTGCTGCCGTTTGCTAAAATCTTGTTTTGATATCTGAAACTGCTTACGAGATACAAGGAATTTTGTGAATATTTCACTGTGGCTTCTACGCTCTCGCGCGAGCTCGTGAGGAAGCGCTTCCGAAATTCTTGCAGTATTTTACTTAATCCCACAATATCACAGTAAATTTGACCATTAACGAAATGATACGCAGTTCATCATGAAGCTGAGAAATGAAGCTATAAGATGCGAGGGAATCAATTTTGTTTGTCGCATAGTTTCTTTACAGTCGTCTGAGAAAGATTGCAGGTCGGCCGACGGGCGCGTGACGTTCCGTTTGGTCTCGAGGGGGTGGGGGTGGGGATGGGCGTTGGCGGGTTGCGGTGGGAATAGAATAACTTTTTTTTATTTTTTTTTATTTTTTTATTTGGCCTTTGAGTGTGTACTCAATTTAGCCATCGGCAACACGTAGTGACAATGTACACATAATTGAATAAACAAATACAGAAATGCATATTTACAAGAATAAAAAGCTTAACTGTTACAGGTTTGTACATAATGTTTTAAAAATTGAATTGAATTGGAAAATAATTAAAAGTGCCTTGGCTTACAATTCACACCAATTCTGAAATATCTTCATCAGCAAGACATATTTATAATTTACGTACACCATTAAAACCTACAGATTGTGACCAGTACTCTTGATGACGTTAACTATCACTTTCTATAGACGAACGTCTTTAGTACACAAAAGAGAAGAAGCTGATTGAGGAAGATGGTAGCCCATACTCAGCAATGTCTTCAGAAAGACCAACCGTTCACGGTCAAATTTGGGGCACATAAATAAGATGTGGTTGACATCAGCTTCCGACTCAGGATCACACTCACATGCTGGTGAACTGTAAACGTTGATCTGATGTAGATGTGGGAAAGAGGCATGATTGAAGCGGAGTCTTGTTGTTGTTGTTGTGGTCTTCAGTCCTGAGACTGGTTTGATGCAGCTCTCCATGCTACTCTATCCTGTGCAAGCTTCTTCATCTCCCTGTACTTACTGCAACCTACATCCTCCTGAATCTGTTTAGTGTATTCATCTCTTGGTCGCCCTCCACGCTGCCCTCCAATGCTAAATTTGTGATCCCTCCATGCCTCAGAACATGTCCTACCAACCGGTCCCTTCTTCTTGTCAAGTTGTGCCACAAACTTCTCTTCTCCCCAATCCGGTTCAGTACCTCCTCATTAGTTATGTGATCTACCCACCTTATCTTCAGCATTCTTCTGTAGCACCACATTTCGAAAGCTTCTATTCTGTTCTTGTCCAAGCTAGTTATCGTCCATGTTTCACTTCCATACATGGCTACACAGCGGAGTCTTATGATGGTAGAAATCGTGGATCGGCCCAGATGTGTCCTCATGAACCACGGCTGTGAAGGAATCCGAGGTTGTAGCGCTGCGTAATAACCGCCTTTTGTCTGTTGAGAAACGTTCCACATTTCCTGCCATTGTTGTCTTGCGTGATCATTGACTTCACGTAAGTAGTCTGTATAAGGAAGGTGCAGATCCAGGACGGTGCCTAAGGTTGCCGCTTGTTTGGCTAATGCATGAACTTCATCATTATAGAGGATACCAGAGTGGAATGTACCCACAACAAATGGATCGTCCGGCCCGTGCGTGTGCTGCGAATATATTCAGATATCTCATCCAAGATATAACTGTTGGTTGTTTTGTTCCATCGACTGTACTGAATGTTTTTAAGAACGCTTTGCGAGTCAGATACTATCAATATCTTGGGGAACTAAGTGCTAGAGACAAACTTAAGTGCTTCCAAAACTGCCACTGTCTCCGAATAACTTAAGAGTTCCCGCCCTGGATGCTGTGGCGTCAGTGGCCAAATAGGATTCCTGATTGACCAGCGCTAGTACCACGCAGGAAATTCTGCTAGGCCTCACAAGAAAAATAGCATCGGATCTTATCACTGAAAACACGCACAGCTCAGTGCAGGGCAGACGGCAGATCCATGAAGGGACCGGTCGCATGAGCTAGTTTGTAATACTGTAGCGAATCTGACGCCCTGTGAGATACGCTTTAGACTAGGGCTGATCATAAAATACCGATACGACCATTAATCGATATATCACCGAAAATGTATCGATACATGAAGGCGTCTCTTCTATTCGATGTATCGACGTACAGTATATGTGGTGGCAATATCGAGTGCCGATATTTTAATGTTATATTTTTTCCACAATTTTCGTTAAATATTTGAAATTCTAGTATAACGTAAGTTTGTGAAGGACCCTTATTAGTTTTTGAGTTATCGTCACATACAGTCTCTCTCTTTGAGTGAGTGAAGGAATTATAGGTGGCACAAAGAAGAATTCCGAATGTACTGGGGTGGCGCTGGGCGGGTTGCGGTCGACAAGATTTCCGATGAGAAGAAATAGCACACCAATTAAGTTAAAAAGATTTACGCAGCTAGTGTACTATTTGTTCACATCGGCACTCTTCAAAAACAATTGCTGAAAATGAAAATGGTTCAAATGGCTCTGAGCACTATGGGACTTAACATCTGTGGTCATCAGTCCCCTAGAACTTAGAACTACTTAATCCTAACTAACCTAAGGACATCTCACACATCCATGCCCGAGGCAGGATTCGAACCTGCGACCGTAGCAGTCGTGCGGTTCCGGACTGCGCGCCTGGAACCGCTAGACCACCGCGGCCGGCTGAAAATGATTAATAAAAATCTAAATAACAAGATTGGTCTTTGCGATGGGTGCAGGTGTGTGAAGGGAAATGCTAACGTAATCGGTGCTCGGCGCTGTCGACAGAAACAGGAATGTTTAACTTCACCACGCAACTTTGGCACTGCAACTGCTATGTTGCTGGCGTCTACAGAAATGGAAAAAAAAACCTGAGTAGTCGACATGAAGTGTTCTGGATAACTCCGACATGTGACGAAATCGAACGACTAACCCATCGGACACCTTTTATTAGGCCACTTACATGCAGTTACCATTGTTAGCAAAGTGGCTGTCGCCAAGCATGGACCTGAATCGTTTTCGTTTCAGTTCTTGCTCTAAAGGGTTTAAGCAATCTGCTAGCTTGCTACTGTAGAGAATATCTAATAATAAGTCAGTACTTAAATATACAGTTCTAAAACCGGCAGTATATTTAAGATGTGCAGCCGATGTTTTTATAGGAGGTATATGTGGTAACCACAACCAACAGCGTGAACGCCTTGTGGCTGCGGATCGGAGCCGCCAGGCGGGGAAGCCGCCAGCGGTGGAGCACGCACCACCGGGTAAACACAGGACGAGTCGGACGACAGACCAACGACAACTGACAACAACCGACCACGGCCGACTATGAGCGACACATCGAGGAAGAGATAAACAACGGAGGCTTGTGGAAACCACAACACCAACACCAAACATAAATACACTCGGAACCAGAGCCACGCAAATGTCAACAACGAGCAATGACCAGAACGCAGTACCGCCGAGAGCGAGTACCAGACTGGCTGGACTAGGTTTTTTTTTTTCTTTATTGTGATTTCATTCCCCTGCCCCATATGGGCAGGGGAGGGCTGTCAGCAGCACAATCCGCCGCTCTTCAGCCGAGTGACATGACAATTAAAACAAGAATAAAATAATACATACATAAAGAGGTAAAAAAGGGGAACATAAAACAGAGTAAGGGTAGAAAATGGAGGTAAAAATACACTGACATGTAGACGTTCATTGGGGACAGTTAAAAAAGTCACCAGAAAGTTAAAAAACACAGTTGGCGATTCTTAAAACACAGAGAAGACACTGGATGCGTATGCACAGGTTAAAAGTTGGCCACAGTATTAAAAACACTCTGAAACAACACACTTAAAACCCACTTGGAGCACACACGACGAAGAATAAAACTACCAGGCGGGACCTGCCGAGGGAAAGGTCAGAGAGGATGGAAAAGGAGGGGAGAGCATGGGGCAGCTGGGGAAGCGGCGGGATGAAGAGAGGAGGGGCAACCGTGGGTTCACGAAGAGGCAGGAGACACATGGGGCGGGAGAGGAAAAGGGAAGACAGGGCAGGAGGGAGCGCAGAGACACTGAAAGAAGGCACAAGAGATGGACGGGGAGTAGGAGGGGAAATCCGCTCAGGAGGAGGGGGAAGAGAGGGAGCCCTGAGGAGGAGGCAGGAAGAGGGGGTTAGAGTTGGTAGGAAGGGTAGATGTCAGGGCGAAGCTCATCAAATGGTTCAAATGGCTCTGAGCACTATGGGACTCAACTGCTATGGTCATAAGTCCCCTAGAACTTAGAACTACTTAAACCTAACTAACCTAAGGACAGCACACAACACCCAGCCATCACGAGGCAGAGAAAATCCCTGACCCCGCCGGGAATCGAACCCGGGAACCCGGGCGTGGGAAGCGAGAACGCTACCGCACGACCAGCGAAGCTCATCATCCGGGAGTGGTAGACGGTGGAAGTTGTGTTGGGAAAGGAGATGGAGGGTGTGGAGATGGAGAGAGGGAGGGACACAACGGTAAAGGCGCGGCAACTGGTTGGGAGTGGAGAGAAAGAGAGACACCAGGGGGTGAGGGGGATCAAGGCGGCGGACAATATATAGTGTGCGGATGTGTTCAAGGAAAAGGAGAAGGTGGGGGAAGGGGATGAGGTCATAGAGGATGCGCGTGGGGGACGGAAGGCAGATGCGGAAGGCGAGGCGGAGTGCATGGCGTTCGAGGATTTGGAGGGCTTTATAGAACCGGGGAGGGGCGGAAATCCAAGCGATGCTGGCATAACAAAGGATGGGGCGGATCATGGATTTGTAGGTGTGAAGGATGGTGGAAGGATGCAGACCCCACGTCCGGCCGGACAGGAGTTTCAGGAGGCGGAGGCGGTT
The DNA here is from genome assembly GCF_021461395.2 of Schistocerca americana. Taxonomy (NCBI): domain Eukaryota; kingdom Metazoa; phylum Arthropoda; class Insecta; order Orthoptera; family Acrididae; genus Schistocerca; species Schistocerca americana. Next base: position 178,608,109 of record NC_060120.1, read on the forward strand.
GTGAGCTTTCTTTTGGATGGTAAGGAGATGGGGAGTCCAGGTGAGGTGGCGGTCGAGTGTGAGGCCAAGGTATTTGAGGGTAGGAGTGAGGTGGATAGGACGGCCGTAAATGGTGAGGTAGAAATCATGGAGGCGGAAGGAGCGGGTGGTGCGGCCTATGATGATCGCCTGGGTCTTGGAGGGATTAACACGGAGGAACCACTGGTTGCACCAAGCGGTGAATTGGTCAAGGTGGGTTTGGAGGGTACGTTGGGACCGTTGAAGGGTAGGATAAAGGGCTAGGAAGGCGGTGTCATCAGCGAACTGGAGAAGATGAACAGGAGGGGGAGGTTTGGGCATATCAGCAGTGTACAGGAGATAGAGGAGAGGGCAAAGGACAGAACCTTGGGGCACGCCGGCAGAGGGGTAGAAAGTACGGGAGTTGGAATTGTGGATAGTCACATAGGAGGGACGATGGGAGAGGAAGGAAGCAACGAGACGGACGAAGTTGATGGGGAGAGCATAGGTCTGGAGTTTGAAAAGGAGCCCGGGATGCCAGACACGGTCATAGGCGTTCTGGAGATCAAGGGAAACAAAGATAGCAGAGCGACGGGAGTTAAGTTGGAGGGAAAGAAGATGGGTAAGGTTAAGGAGCTGGTCGTCAGCAGAGAAGGAAGGCCGGAAGCCACATTGGGTAAGAGGAAGGAGGCAGTGCTGGTTAAGGTGGCGGTGGATACGGCGAGAGAGGATGGCCTCAAAGACCTTACTGAACACGGAGGTGAGGCAGATGGGACGATAGGAAGAGGTAGCAGAGGGGGGTTTGTTAGGCTTAGGGAACAGCAGGACACGGGAAGTCTTCCACAGGTCAGGGTAAAATCCAGTGGAGAGGAGGACATTGTACAGGGTAGCAAGGACAGACAGGAAGGATGGAGGGGATTCCTTGAGGTGACGGTAGGTGACGCCATCATGACCAGGGGTGGTGTTGCGTTTGGAGCGGAGGACGAGTGTGATGTCTTGCATGGTGATGGGAGTGTTGATGTCGGAGGGGGGTAGCCGATCCAAGTACTGGAAGCTAGGGGCGAGCGGGGGGACAGAGGTGTCAGTGCGGTCAAGGACAGTGGGGAAGAGGGAGTAATCAAAATGGGGATCGTCAGGAATGGAGAAGACCTCGGACAGGTGGGAAGCAAAATGGTTAGCCTTACTGAGGTTGTCAGGAAAGGGTCGATCGTCATGGAGGATGGGGTAAGGGGGGGTGGGATGGCTACCAGTAAGGCGGTGGAAGGCTGACCAGTACTTGGAGGAGTTGACAGGGAGGGTGGAGTTGAGGCGTGTGAATGTCTGACGCCAGTCCCGGCGTTTCTTTGCTGTAAGGAGGTTCCGGATATGTTGCTGTAATTGCCGGTGGCGGGTGAGAGTATCCCGGTCACGAGTGCGGAGGAAGGAGTGGTAGAGCCTGCGGGATTCATGTAGACGGCCTGTGGAGGAAGCGTAGGGCGGTGAGGGTGAGTGAGTTTGGTAGGGACATGAGCCTCCACAGCGTCAGTGATGGTCTTCTGAAGGAAGGAAGAGGCATGGGTGATGTCATCAGGGTGGTGGAAAGTGAGGGGGTGGCTTTCGACCTGTAAGGCAATGGATTCCCGGTAGGCATCCCAATTGGCACGGTGGTAGTCATGGACAGATTTTGGAGGGGCAGGTGGGCGGGTGGCTGCAGTGGCAGGATGGGTAGAGGAGATGGTGAGAAGGACAGGGAGATGGCCACTACCGACGGGATCGAGGACATCAACGGCAATGCGACCAAGGAGGTTGGGGGAAGCGAGGATAACATCGGGGGTGGAGTTACTTTCAGGACAGGTGTGCTGTGGGAGAGGAACAAGGTCACCATGGAGGGTGGCAAGGAACTGATGCCACTGCCGAAGGGTGGCAGGGTCATGGCTGTGGATGTTGAGGTCAGCGGCGATCACATAGGTGGAGAAGGTACGGTCAACATGGGAAATGAAAAATGGGAGAGGAGCTGCGGGGCGAATATAGATAGTGGCACAGGTGACGGTGAGGGAGGGAAAAAAGAGGCTGAGGAGAAGGTGTTCGGTTGGGTCATTGAGGAGGGGTTGTGGCCGGACAGGGAGATGCCTGAGGTGGCTGATAGCGACCCCGCCTCGAGCTAAGGGAAGGGGATTGTCAGTGCGGCGAAGGAGATAAGGGGAGATGCGGACCACATGGTGGGGTTGGAGGAAGGTTTCATTAAGGATGAAGGAGTCAACCTGGTGCTGGGAGAGGGTATGCATGAAGAGGTATTTGTTTGCAGGGAGGGAGCAAATGTTGAGGTAGAGGAGACGATACTGTTGACGAGCCATGGGGTTGGGTGTGGGAAGGGGAGAGAGGGGCTTAAACAAGGGTGTCTAGGCGGGTGAAGGTAAAGTGGGCCTGGTTGTGGGAGTATGTGGCATAGGTGTTTAAGTGGAAAACAGAGCGGGCAGCGAGGGAAATCTGCTGGAGTGTGTGGGGGCGCTGGAAGGGGTGGATGTTCTGTAGGACGAGGGCTGTAGGGGGAGGGCGGAGGGAATTGTTAGGGTGGATAGGTGGGTCAATGGGGCGAATGGGGACAGTGAGTTCAGGGTTGGTGGGAGGGGGCTTGGCTTTGCATTTGGAGGAATAGGTGGGGTGAGGTTCATTGCAGGTGTTGCAGGATAGGGGGAGGCGAGGTTGGGACACTGTTTGAGGAAGTGGGAGGCTTTACAATGGGGGCAGGTGGGTGGGTTCTTGCACTTTTGTGTGAGGTGGTCATTGTACAGAAGACAACGCTGGCAGCGGTAGGATTGAGGAGGGGAACGGGACGGGTCAACAGGGTGGCGGCGGTTGAAAATCAGGGCTCCCTGCGTGAGGAGGTGGTCGATGGAGGAGGCGGACTCTGTAAAGATACGCATGAGGAAAGTAGGGCCAGAGGAGTTGTAAATACGATGGGCAGAGCGGACTTCCAGGGAGGGGTGGGCATTCAGTTCCGCCAACACCTCAGCCTCCGTAACCACAGGGCTGAGTTTTGTGATGACGGCAGTGAGGGTCGGCGGACGACGAGGCGGTTGGGGTTGACGAGGAGAGGAGGATGTAAGGAATGGGGTGAGGGATGCGTGGGGCCCAAAGGTGATGCGGGGAAGGCGCCGGAGGAGATCAGTATGGAAGGACGGAGAGGGGGACTTGATGAGGACAGAGTCTCTGCGAGGGATAAGTTGGGTGATGGGTGCACTGGGGATGTACTTCCGGATTTCAAGGGTGAGGGTGCGGGCATCCAGGAATTTCGGATCAGGGTTGGCTAGGACAAAGGTATACAGGGAGGGGGCTGGAGAGGAGGGAGATGGGGTGGTATCCATAGCGGGGTCAGTGGGAGGTGGGGCGGGCAGTGGCTTTTTGGAGGAAGGAGTAAAGGAGACGTCGCCACTGGGCCGTTTGGAAGATTTTTTGGTAGGTGTTGCCTGGGAGGAGGGATGAGGGACTGGATGGATGGGGAGGTGGTGGGAGGCAGGGCCCTCCTGTGAGGCAGTAGCACCGGATGAGAGGGTAGGGCGCTCTGTGGTGGCGATTGTGGCGCGGCGGGCAGAGACTCTGGCAGGGGAAGCAGCGGTAGTCGCAGGGGGGAGAGGGGGAAAGTCGTCTCGGCGGGCGACAGGAGGGGGAGGGGGGTTGGGAGCAGGGACAGAGGCAGGAGTGGGAGAAGCAGCAGGGGCAGTAGCAGGGGTAGGAGCAGGAGTGATGTACAGGTGGGGATACATCGATGGAGAGGAGATAGATGGGGAGGAGACTGTGAGTAGGGGAGGTGCATGAGACGGGTGAATCCCAGAGGAAGCACTCAATGACGTTACAGTGGGGGCAGGTGAAGGAGAGGTGTAGATGATGGTGGTAGTTGGGGCGTCCATGATCGCAGGCGGCAGCGAAACCGAGAGACGGCGGCAGCGGCGAGCACCGAGAGACGGCGGCAGAAGAAGCGGCGAGCACCAAGAGACGGCGACGGCGGCGGCGGCGGCGGCGGCAGAAGAAGCGGCGACCAGGTGGCGGCGGCAGAAGAGGAAGCGGTGAGCACCGACAGACGGCTACCAAGCGGCGGCGGCGGCGGCGGCGGGCAGCAGTGACGGCGTGCAGACGGGCAACAACGCGACAAGCACGGTTGGGGCTCTTCCACGTCGAAGATACACCCTGAGAGTAGCCCAGGCAGTGCGAGTCCTCGATGAGGAAGTGAGGGAATCCAACCCTCGAATCCTGGACTAGGGCAGAGCGGGTCCCTATATACGAAACCGGAGGGAGCGGCTATTGGCCGCTGTCTGCACGTGGCGTAGCAGTGGCGCCCTCGCTGCGCGAGAGCCGCGGTGCGAAATAGCCGCCGCGGAGGCGGAGCCCTCTCGGGCTGACCACGTCCATTTGTTCTGCCGTGTGTTCGACTTCCGCGGCGGAGGGTACTAGAGTATATCGATACTTAGTTTCAATATATCGAGAGCCGACAACGATGATTTCTTTAAATTATCAGTGTTTCGGGGTCCTCATATTTTTAAAAATATCATCAGTCCCACTTCAGACTGAGGCATTCTACGTAGTGTTGTCACATGATGTCTAGCGAAAGAAAACTGCGATGAGACACTCACAGGAACCAATACCTCGAGGGACAGGCTCTCAGAATCAGTGTCTTTATGATTTAAAGCATCATGTGGCGTGGGACTTTTGTTCCAACACTGCCACAGTTTTAAAGTTACCATTTGGTCGATAATTCCTTTGCTTGTTCCAAAAGTTTTTCCTTTCAAGGAACTGGGAAATAAATAGGAGACAGTTTGTAGACAAATGCGGACAGTACTTCTTCCACAATTCTGCTGACGTATTCTGAAGAGATTCGAAAGGAAAGTACTACACTGAAGAGCCAAAGAAACTGGTACACCTGCCTAATATCGTGTAGGGCTCCCGCGAGCATGCAGATGTGCGGCAACACGGCGTGGCATGGACTCGACTAATGTCTGAAGTAATGCTGGAGGGAACTGACACCATGAATCCTGCAGGGCTGTCCATAAATCCGTAAGAGTAGGATTGGGTTGAGGTCTCTTCCGAACAGCGCGTTGCAAGGCATCCCAGATATGCTCAATAATGTTCATGTCTGGGGAGTTTCGTGGCCAGCGGAAGTGTTTGAACTCGGAAGAGTGTTCCTGGAGCCACTCTGTAGCAGTTCTGAACGTGTGGCGTGTCGCATTGTACTGGTGGAATTGTTGGAATGCACAATGGACATTTATGGATGCAGGGTACCTATGGATGCAGACAGGATCCTTACGTTCGTGTCACCTGTCAGAGTCGTATCTAGTCATATCAGGGGTCCCATATCACTCCAGCTGCACACGCCCCACAATTAAAGAGCCTCCACCAGCTTGAGCAGTCCCCTGCTGACATGTAGGGTCCATGGGCTCATCCATACCCCTACACGTTCATTCGCTCAGTTCACTTTGAACCGAGACTCGTCCGACCAGGCAACATGTTCCCAGACGTCAATGAGCGCAGACGTGCAGACACCAAAGTTACACGAGTGGGCCTTCGTCTCCGAATGCCCATATCGAATGGTCTCACGCTGACACTTGTTGTTAGCCAGCACTGAAATCTGCAGCAATCTCTTCAGTCGCTGTTGGTTCCATTCTTGCAGGATCCTTTCCCGGCCGCAGCGATGTCGGAGATTTGATGTTTTGCCTGATTCCTGATACTCACGGTACACTCGTGGAATGATCGTACGGGAAAATCCCTACTTCATCGCTACCTCGGAGGTGCTGTGTCCCCTCTCTCATGCGCTGACTATAACACCACGTTAAAACTCACTTATTTCCTGATAACCTGCCATTGTAGCAGCAGTAACCGATCTAACAACTGTGCCAGACACTTGTTGTCTTATATAGGTGTTGCCGACCGCAGCGCCGTATTCTGCCAGTTTACATATATCTGTATTTGAATATGCATGCCTGTATCAGATTTTTTGGCGCTTCAGTTTAAATATTGCTAACATTTCCCTGTAGGTAAAAACCTGATGGACAAACATTAGGGACTCATGTTGGGGAAATGAAAGAGAAAGAGTGCTTATAACAGGATCAAATGCCTCAGCGAAAGTAAAGAAATAGGTTCTGTATGATCACTAGGTTTTTCGTGGATACAGTTCAACACAAAGGACAATAAGTAAAAAGTAACAGGGTAATGGGGGCACCACCTCAATTATGATATCAAATTGATATGATAACTAATTAAATTAATAAATTAATCACCCCCCCAACTCCACCCTACCCTCCATCCACACCCACCCCACCCTCACCACCCCCTGATGATGTAATGTGTTTTCGTTAGCCTGCACGTGGATTTCCCGCCCCCTCCCCGTCCTCCCCCTCCCCCATCTACCCTACTGGCTGGAATTTCGAATTTAGGCAGGAGTTTTGAATTTTGGTGGGAATTTCAAAAATGGTGGGAATTTCTTTGCCACAGGGCTGTGCTGTTGTCCCACCCTCACCCCCCGCCCACACGGATATTGGTGGGAAATTCAAAATGACGGTTTCCTTTCTGGGACTCGAACACCAGTCCTCCTTGTAAGAAAGCCCAAGTGCACCGCTAACACAATTATACCACCAGAGGCGCTTGAAATTGGCAGTAGTCGATAGGTACGCAGCATCCAATCACATGGGGATATAAGAGGGCCGAGCAACTCTGCAACCTCAGTTGCAGTAAGTCAATCAGCATGAAGCACCAGCCGAGATCATCCAGCGCCACCCAGCCGCAGCAGCAACACAATAGGAAGAAGCTGCGGAAGAGTAAGTACCCCCTGCTTAATGTCTGTGTTTACTGTTACGTGAGGAAGATGAAGTCTTTGTGCTTCTACCATCGCTTGTAACGTTTATTCTTCTTCGCTTATCAGTGGATGCAACGACCTCCAGCCTGCTGGGGTCTGCAACAGCGACGTGTCCCAACACGTTGGGACCTGCAGCAGCGGCAGCATCCTGGGATCCTGTCGCACACCTGGTCAGCTTGATGGAGCAGGACAATCGGCTGAAGACACGCAGCCAGCCCCTGACTCGCTGAAGTGAGCATGACACAGGTTGGTACTGGATCCCACCACTCGCGTCATCGCAGAATATTCCAGTGATACTGCTTGGACAAAGTGAGGATTTAGTAGATGAGAAGATATCAGTTAAGCCCGTTGCACCACTACTCTTCTCTTCAGTGTATAATTTGGCCGGCCGAAGTGGCCGTGCGGTTAAAGGCGCTGCAGTCTGGAACCGCAAGACCGCTACGGTCGCAGGTTCGAATCCTGCCTCGGGCATGGATGTTTGTGATGTCCTTAGGTTAGTTAGGTTTAACTAGTTCTAAGTTCTAGGGGACTAATGACCTCAGCAGTTGAGTCCCATAGTGCTCAGAGCCATTTGAACCATTTGTATAATTTAACTAGTAGCGCTTCGAAACGTTTGCATATTGGTATAGAAGCAACCACAGACAGAGAATGGCGTATTGTGATAGAGATCGAGAATGTAGCTAAAAGTGTTAAAGTGCAGTTTACGGAGGTGGAACGAGATGAACTGTGTCGTGCAAAATCATACATCAAGCAGCAATTGACGGCCGAGAATCATCCGAGCTGTCCTCCTTCGGATATTTACTGTGCTGCTCTAACTCTGTCCATCACAATAATGGCTGGCTCTGAGCACTATGGGACTTAACATCTGTGGTCATCAGTCCCCTAGAACTTAGAACTACTTAAACCTAACTAACCTAAGGACATCACACACATCCATGCCCGAGGCAGGATTCGAACCCGCGCCCGTAGCAGTCGCGCGGTTCCGGACTGCGCGCCTAGAACCGCTAGACGACCACGGCCGGCTCACAATAATGTACAATGACTCTACTCTCCATGGGAAATCAGGTGACACATCAATTTATCTACAGCATTCCACCGTTAAAAACTTTTCGATCTACTGATCCTTTGTGTTGGAAAGACTGAACAGATGGCTGCCTTGTGTTAAAGCTGTGTATAGAGACATTGCACAGTATCTAAGTATGAACAGTGCGCATGTAGACGGCTTCGAACAGTGGGTCAGTATGGTGCCGGCAAAAATCAATGTACTGCCGATAAGTTTGAGAGAAACACATGCTGAATTCTGTGCTTATGAGAAGGCTTTATTTTCTATATTCTGTACTGGCGTTAAGATGAAGAAAGAATCAGTTGATGCAGGGCATCTTGTGTATGATTAGGGGGCTGATGACCTCAGCAGTTAAGTCCCATAGTGCTCAGAGCCATTTTTTGTGTATGATTACTGAATAAAAATGTATATAACCATGTATGTGTTTTTTTTATATCTTCCCTCTTATAATATTGCAAGTACTAAAGCTATTGCCACTAGTATTTTCACTGCAAGCATGCAACTGCAGAAAATTATGTCATTTAACTAAATTCTCCATTAAACCCCATTGCAAGCCAGTTCCTGACATAGCCGATATGATGGAAGAGCATAGTGGCCACTAGTTTCTATAAAACCCCATTGCACGCCAGTACCTGATGTAGTAGGTATCATGGCAGGGTGGATGAAGCATCAAGACTTTGTTGTAAGCGACTGGAGCTGTGACGTTGTGCAAGAAGACCGTAAGAAGAAGAATGGCGTACTCCTTCCCGACAACATGCGTGCAATAATCGTAGGTCCATCCAACTGCGGCAAGACAAATGTTCTCATGTCGCTGCTAACACATCCTGGTAGAGTCTGTAAGTGTATTTTTAAAAACACTGCTTCAGCCCACATACCAACTATCACAGGAGGTATTGCAGGGTATAGATGGTGTGACATACACGACATTCAGTGAGAGCAGTGATATCCCTCCAACGGAAAGAGTAAAGCTAAACACATTGTTCATATTTGACGATGGTGTTGTGGAAAACCAAGATTAAATTCGATGGTATCTGTGTTTTGGTCGCCATATGGCACTTGGTGTATTTTATCTGAGTCAGACATATTCCAGCTGGTGAGAGACAATGCAAACCTAATTATAGCATTCAAACAGGCCAATCTGAATTAAAAATACGTTTACCAGGCTCATTCACGAACCAATACGTCATTCAATGATTTTGTAAAGCTATGTGCAGATTGTTGGTATCACTTTCAGTATAGGTTTCTCGTTATTGATAAAACAAGAAACTGAATGATGGCAGGTATGAACGGAACTTCCAGGAGTTCCTATAGGCCTATATTGTATATAGCCATGAAAAGAGGTGAGCACATCACTATACGCATCACCATGGATAAATTCGCATTAATGCCAGCAGCTCAGTCTGATACGATGTGTGCGCATAGACAGAACATTCGCTTGTAGATTGACACGAAAATTCAAACTCTCGAACGTAAAGTTACAAGCATACGCAAGGAATTAGAGATGTATTATCATACCCTTCTGAGACAGAACAACACACAGAATGATCGGGTTAATGTAATCGAGAAGAAACTAAACGACCTAACTGAAGGGGAAAGAGTTGTTTTTGAGAAGGAGACATTGTATGAACGGGTTAAGGCAATTGAAAAGAAAGTAGGCGACTTAAGTGAAGGGAAAATAGCTGTTACCGAAAAGTGGGAGCAGCATAAGAAGAAGAATGGATATATAAAACCTCATGCTGCATTGAAGTCCGATTAGTATACAATGAGATGTCGACTAAGCATGAAGTCATCGAGGCACGGAAGCCGTTCGAGAGAAGTTCAGCTGCTGAGGTGAGGGCAACTGAAGCTCGACTGGACACTGCGAGAAACCTTTAAACCAGTTACTGAATCTCTCGACAAACAGTCAGCGAAATTCCACAAAGACGACGAGGACGCTATTGTCAATTTCTTTAACCGTCACAGCGACGCTAGGATAGACAAAACATTCCGTGCCAGTGGTGAGAAACCATACATGTTGGGCACACTGCCTATAACTTTAAATGAAAAAACAATACACATCAGCGATAGACAGTTTCAAAGAACACCAGGTCTACTGAACCCACAAAATCTGTAAAGCATTCGCCTAAAGATCTGGAAATTATCGTGGAATATTGCTTTTGACTGATTTGCACAAGAATGCAAAAAGCCGAAGCAATGTGAAATAAGAATCCATTGTTGTTGTTGTGGTCTTCAGTCGTGAGACTGGTTTGATGCAGCTCTCCATGCTACTCTATCCTGTGCAAGCTTCTTCATCTCCCAGTACCTACTACAACCTACATCCTTCTGAATCTGCTTAGTGTATTCATCTCTTGGTCTCCATCTACGATTTTTACCCTCCATGCTGCCCTCCAGTGCTAAATTTGTGATCCCTCGATGCCTCAAAACATGTCCTACCAACCGATCCCTTCTTCTAGTCAAGTTGTGCCACAAACTTCTCTTCTCCCCAATCCTATTCAATACCTCCTCATTAGTTACGTGATCTACCCACCTTATCTTCAACATTCTTCTGTAGCACCACATTTCGAAAGCTTCTATTCTCTTCTTGTCCAAACTATTTATCGTCCATGTTTCACTTCCATACATGGGTACACTCCACACAAATACTTTCAGAAACGACTTCCTGACACTTAAATCTATACCCGATGTTAACAAATTTCTCTTCTTCAGAAACGCTTTCCTTGCCATTGCCAGTCTACATTTTATATCCTCTCTACTTCGACCATCATCAGTTATTTTGCTTCCCATATAGCAAAACTCCTTTACTACTTTAAGTGTCTCATTTGCTAATCTAATTCTCTCAGCATCACCCGACTTAATTTGACCACATTCTATTATCCTCGTTTTGCTTTTGTTGATGTTCATCTTATATCCTCCTTTCAAGACACTATCCATTCCGTTCAACTGCTCTTCCAAGTCCTTTGCTGTCTCTGACAGAATTACAATGTCAACGGCGAACCTCAAAGTTTTTACTTCTTCTCCATGAATTTTAATACCTACTCCGAATTTTTCTTTTGTTTCCTTTACTGCTTGCTCAATATACAGATTGAATAACATCGGGGAGAGGCTACAACCCTGTCTCACTCCTTTCCCAACCACTGCTTCCCTTTCATGCCCCTCGACTCTTATAACTGCCATCTGATTTCTGTACAAATTGTAAATAGCCTTTCGCTCCCTGTATTTTATACCTGCCACCTTCAGAATTTGAAAGAGAGTATTCCAGTTAACATTGTCAAAATCTTTCTCTAAGTCTACAAATGCTAGAAACGTAGGTTTGCCCTTTCTTAATCTTTCTTCTAAGATAAGTCGTAAGGTCAGTATTGCCTCACGTGTTCCAGTGTTTCTACGGAATCCAAACTGATCTTCCCCGAGGTCCGCTTCTACCAGTTTTTCCATTCGTCTGTAAAGAATTCGCGTTAGTATTTTGCAGCTGTGACTTATTAAACTGATAGTTCGGTAATTTTCACATCTGTCAACACCTGCTTTCTTTGGGATTGGAATTATTATATTATTATATCCATTACGAAACCTATATTGGATGGCGAAACAAACAGCAGTGGTGATGGTACTGACCGCCGGCCGCTGTGACCGAGCGGTTCTAGGCACTTCAGTCCGGAACCGCGCTGCTGTTGCGGTCGCAGATTCGAATCCTGCCTCGGACATGGATGTGTGTGCTGTCCTTAGGTTAGTTAGATTTAAGTAGTTCTAAGTTCTAGGGGACTGATGACCTCAGATGTTAAGTCCCATAGTGCTCAGAGCCACTTGAACCATTTGATGGTACTGACATTCAGCATAAAAGAGTGAGCAATCGACACCCGCAGTGTATATATTATGACGACCCCAATGAGCTAACAGATCCGCTATGACTGCTCATGGCATCAGCTACCTCTGGTGATACAGCTCATTCAAATGAAGTTTTTCAGTAATTTCTGAGCTTAGAGACAGAGGTATTGTAAGTAGGCTGTTTAGGTTTTTATGTCGGTAACGCCACGTAGCGCTCTGTATGAAAATCACTGACTGTGCTGTGTGCAGTCTCTGGCTGGTTGGCATTGTTGGAAAATTCACTATTGCAGTGTTGGGTAGTTAGATGTGAACAGCGCGTAGCGTTGCACAGTTGGAGGTGAGCCGCCAGCAGTGGTTGATGTGGGGAGAGAGATGGCAGAGTTTTGAGAGCGGCCGATCTGGACGCGTGTCCGTCAGAAAAAGGAAATTTGTAATACTGTATGTCATGAACTAATATATATATATATATATATATATATATATATATATATATATATATATATATATATATATATATATATATATATATATTATGACTGGTACTGGCAGAAGTAAAGCTGTGAGTACCGGACGTGAGTCGTGCTTCGGTAGCTCAGTTGGTAGAGCACTTGCCCGCGAAAGGCAAAGGTCCCGAGTTCGAGTCTTGGTCGGGCACACAGTTTTAATCTGCCAGGAAGTTTCAACTTTATTGTGAATAGCAGAGTAATCACGTAGATGTAGATGTGGATGCGATTCAATCTTTGTGGCTCACACAAATGGACCAGTATGCTGCCGCAAATAATTGCACAGTATAACCGAACCACACACGGCGCAATAAAAATGAGACCAATCGATGTTAATGAAAATAGACTTCTGTACTCCGTGCATCATAAGAATAAACCTGAAGCAAACATTACACTACGTATTGTTCCGCGTTTGCTGGAACCTCATTGGATTTCGTTTCACGTGGAGCGGAAGCCATGCTGTCGCGAGTACAGTCAAGTACGATAATGGGGATACGTTTTATGCTGTGCGTTACGCGTACATAGACTCAGCTATTATACGGGGCAACAGCCTTACCGGCGCAGTTAGCTCGGACAGAACTGTCCAGGCAAGTGACCCAGCTAACCTGCAGTGATGTGAACAATTGCAGTAAAGATCTAAAAAGATACGAGCACAGAAACAATACAGCTTTGAATGTCATTTAATTTTAAACAGAAGGAATCATATTTGAAAAAGCTCAGGCGATAGGCTTCTAAGGTGACCGTACGGAAAACAAAACAAAAAATGTTTCAAATGGCTCTGAGCACTAAGGGACTTAACTTCTGATGTCATCAGTCCCCTAGAACTTAGAATTACTTAAACCTAACTAACCTAAGGACATCACACACATGCATGCCCGAAGCAGGATTCGAACCTGCGACCGTAGCGGTCGCGCGGTTCCAGACTGTAGCGCCTAGAACCGCTCCGCCACTCCGGCCGGCAAAACATAACATGCTCTCATTCTTAGCCAACAGGAGTGATGAAAATTCCTGACTTTAATAAGAGTAGTTTTTCTGCATGAGCAATGTGTGCCGTAAAAGCTCACTCCTGATTTCCCATGTAGTTAAATATTGAAGCCGCACTAGGTGTCGTCTGGTAATCTCTGAACGGCCTCCATATCCGAATCCGAGCAATACGGTACATTTCAGTACTGCTAAGTTAATAACAAGGCGACCAGTAACAGAATCCCAAGCCACGAAAAGGTCCACATTTCCGCCTCCTCTTTCATGACGTGCTGTTCTGAATTCTCGGGTATGGATGTGTGTGATGTCCTTAGGTTGGTTAGGTTTAAGTAGTTCCAAGTTCTAGGGGACTGATGACCTCAGAAGTTAAGTCTCATAGTGCTCAGAGCCATTTTTTTGTTCCGCATTTCGCCATCGTTCGGCAGTGATGTGTCACAAAGCTTCGTGCATTAGTCCCAGTACGTTTGGAAGCCTAAATGTCGTTATTTCTTGCGACAAATCCCTTAACTTCGCTCCAGATCAGTTCTACTTGATTCAAATTGCAGTGTTACTGTGACAACTGCAAAAATGCAGCATTTTTATAGTGTGCTCGATGCCGCGAGAATTATTGTTGTCTATGTTTCTACGACGCTTATCACTCTGGCTCGTATGAGGCCACATCTGTTCTACAAAGCAATGGACCTATTATAATAAAGAGTATTTGATTTTTCATTTTTCTCCAAAAAATTGTGTAACGTTTTCTTATCTTCAACAATCTTTAACAATCTTTTTAAAAATGTCCAAAATTAATCATGTATATTTACAATGAAAACCAGAATGTTGCGTGCGATATGCAATTAGAAACTAGAAGACATGTATTTATCTTGAAAAATGATAGTTAAGTTTGATTTAATCAACATATATTTGACGAATTTCATATTTAAATGATTTAGGTATTCAAACCGAACATAAAAACTTAAAGACCACTACGAGTGTCGAACCACCGCCCACCAGCATCCATGATTATTGTTATACGACGCTACCGGTTTTTGTATATCATTTTTGTTCGTAATTCATCGTTGTATTTGTCCTGGGTGAACGTCGTATGACACTTGCTCAAACTCGCTGTTGATCTATTTACTCAGTTTTTTTATTATTATTATAGAGGGGAGCTAACCCTCTGACCGAACACGCTGCGCTACCGCGTCGGCAGTTAAGTCACTCATATAATTAAAATAATGACCCTTATATTTATTAGATAGTATTTCTCGAAAAACGTCAAAGGTGTTTTTTTCTCTGAAATCTTGTGAAAAGCATTAAGAACAACTTGTTTCTCGCCATTAAAGGTGTTCCGCGCGTGTGTTTCACTACGAAGCAGGAAGAAGTGTCATCCATTTTCGCAGTACGTATAAACAACGAGACAATCAGCGCATAAGTAACGCTTACAGAGACTGTGACTGTACACGATTTTTGAAATAAAAATTACGTAGCTAAAGTATGATTAAGTAAAACTTTGATGGCAGTTAATACATCACAATGTCTTAAAGGTTCTTTTACAGTGACATAGTAATAAAATATCTAATACCTAAGTTGGAGGCCGGCCGCTGTGACCGAGAAGTTCCAGGCGCTTCAGTCCGGAACCGCGCTGCTGCTACGGTCGCAGGTTCGAATCCTGCCTTGGGCATGGATGTGTGTGATGTCCTTACGTTAGTTAGGTTTAAGTAGTTCTAAGTCTAGGGGACTGATGACATCATATGTTAAGTCCCATAGTGGTTAGAGCCATGTGAACCATTTTTGAACCTAAGTTGGATCTACTGCCAAGAGCGGAACAAGACCCGTGAACGAGAGCTGAGACTGCTGACGAATCATCGTGTCTGTGTTTGTCAGGTTTATTGGTTCAAATGGCTCTGACCACTATAGGACTTAACAGCTATGGTCATCAGTCCCCTAGAACTTAGAACTACTTAAACCTAACTAACCTAAGGATATCACACAACACCCAGTCATCACGAGGCAGAGAAAATCCCTGACCCCGCCGGGAATCGAACCCGGGAACCCGGGTGTGGGAAGCGAGAACGCTATCAGGTTTACTCTTACGATGAATAAGGTGTATATATAGTATGCAACCGTATTAAAATGCTAGATCCATCCACTCAGCAATTTAATGTAGATGATTTAGTATGTATTTTAAAGCACAAGACAGCATTTCTGGTCAAGCGAGATATTCAGTTTCCAAAGTGCAGAGAACGAATCGCAGAACCTATCTCTTGAAGGACAGGAGTGGTATTGCAACTGCAGGATGCTTTTACACTTAAGAGTTACAGAGAGGATCGGAACCAGATGTGTGTATCTCGTAGAAAGGCTCATATGGCCTCTAGAGGATTTTCCCGCATCACAAAACAGCTGTATCGATTTGGTATGTAACAGGGTGTGCAGACCACAACAGCCTCATATAGGTAAGAAACGAGGGTTGTTTTGCCTTCAACTACCTAGTTTAAACTACTTTTCAAGTTCATCCAACTACCCACATCCCCTACGAGCAGGTTATTGTAAATAACAGGCTTTTTCTTTGTCTTTTTTCAAAAATGCTTCAAATGGCTCTAAGCACTATGAGACTTAGCATCTGAGGTCATCAGTCCCCTAGACTTATATCTACTTAAACCTAACTAACCTAAGGACATCACACACATCCATGCCCGAGACAGGTTTCGAACCTGCGTCCGTAACAGCGGCGCGGTTCCGGACTGAAGCGCCAAGAACCGCTCGGCCACAGCGGTCGGCTTGTAGTTTTTGGTAGGGTAGAGAGAATATGAGCCAATGGCCTTGCAGCGGTTCCCGTCAGATCACCGAAGTTAAGCGCTGTCGGGCTGGGCTAGCACTTGGATGGGTGACCATCCGGTCTGCCAAGCGCTGTCGGCAAGCGGGGTGCGTTCAGCCCTTGTGAGGGAAACTGAGGAGCTACTTGATTGAGATGTAGCGGCTCCCGTCTCGTAAACTGACATACGGCCGGGAGAGCGGTGTGCTGACCCTTCTAACAGCCGTGTACCGCAAGTCTCTAGAGGAACGGAAGGTTCCAAATGATCGGAAAAGAGCATAGGTAGTCCCAGTCTTCAAGAAGGGTCGTCGAGCAGATGCGCAAAACTATAGACCTATATCTCTGACGTCGATCTGTTGTTGAATTGTAGAACATGTTTTTTGCTCGCGTATCATGTCGTTTTTGGAAACCCAGACTATACTCTTCAGGAACCAACATGGATTCCGGAAACAGCGATCGTGTGAGACCCATCTCGCTTTATTTGTTCATGAGACCCAAAAAATATTAGATACAGGCGCCCAGGTAGATGCTATTTTCCTTGACTTCCGGAAGGCGTTCGATACAGTTCCGCACTGTCGCCTGATAAACAAAGTAAGAGCCTACGGAATATCAAACCAGCTGCGTGGCTGGATTGAAGAATTTTTAGCAAACAGAACACAGCATGTTGTTATCAATGGAGAGACGTCTACAGACGTTAAAGTAACTTCTGGAGTGCCACAGGGGAGTGTTATGGGACCATTGCTTTTCACAATATATATAAATGACCTAGTAGATAGTGTCGGAAGTTCCATGCGGCTTTTCGCGGATGATGCTGCAGTATACAGAGAAGTTGCAGCATTAGAAAATTGTAGCGAAATGCAGGAAGATCTACAGCGGATAGGCACTTGGTGCAGGGAGTGGCAACTGACCCTTAACATAGACGAATGTAATGTATTGTGAATACATAGAAAGAAGGACCATTTATTGTATGGCCGCCCGTGGTGGCCGTGCGGTTCTAGGCGCTACAGTCCGGAACCGCGGGACTGCTACGGTTGCAGGTTCGAATCCTGCCTCGGGCATGGATGTGTGTAATGTCCTTAGGTTAGTTAGTTTTAGGTAGTTCTAAGTTCTAGGGGACTTATGACCTAAGATGTTAAGTCCCATAGTGCTCAGGGCCATTTATTGTATGATTATATGATAGCGAAACAAACACTGGTAGCAGTTACTTCTGTAAAATATCTGGGAGTATGCGTACAGAACGATTTGAAGTGGAATGATCACATAAAATTAATTGTTGGTAAGTCGGGTACCAGGTTGAGATTCATTGGGCGAGTGCCTATCCGCTGCAGATCTTCCTGCATTTCGCTACAATTCTCTAATACTGCAACTTCTCTGTATACTACAGCATCATCCGGGAAAATCCGCATGGAACTTGCGACGCTATCTACTAGGTCATGTCTAATCACCTTGGACGGCAAGACTGCAGGGCAATATGTCGGGGTCCTGCGCCCTATCCATCGTTGAGGCAGAGTGCCACTGGGAAACTGATATACATTGTTGTGCCAGCATGGTGGAGCTCAATCTTGTTGGAAAACGAAGTCATCGGAGGCCTCATGAAGTTGTGGAAAAAGGCAGTTCTGTAGCATCTGAAGATAGTTCGTTCCAGTCACTGTGATTTCCTCAAGAAAGAAGGGACCATACATTTTTTTTATGAGAAATGACACAAACAATGTTCTTTCGTGTTCAGGAACGTCGTGTGGTTTCTGGAGCATCCATGAGTGCACATTATGTCGGTGCTTCACCACTGAAAGTTAACTGTGGGAAAAACGTATGATCTTCCATGTACTCTAGCAGAGCATTGTTGTAGTCAACCATTTTACTTTATCACCAACTCGAAGAGCCTGCACTAATTGTAGTCTGTATGGTTTATAGACCAATCGACACCTGAACACTCGCCAGGCAGTCGTATGAGGCATTGCCGGTTCTCTGCTTGCGCGGCGAGTAGACTTCCGTGGACTCCGCTCAAACTTTCACCTTATTCTTTCCACCGTGTCATCAGATGCGCGAGGTCGACCTGGACTCCCACCATTGCACAAGCAACCTGTCTCTTCGATCAGGCCAAAATGCCGACGAAAACATGCTGGACCGAAATCACTGTCTCACTCTTTGCAAAGGGCAGCATACAAAACCCTTTCTGTCGAGCGGACGCCATCTTATTTCTGATTGACTGCAAACTGAGAATACGCACTGACATCTAACGGCGATTTTCTGAAACTCTAGGCCACACCCATTCAAACAACACACTTTTCCTTGCCGGCACGTCCCATGTTTTGCAATCATTACCGTCGAAAAACACGTCATTCTTTTTGAAACTCGCTGTATTACCGTGTTACCGTCTTCTTCTTGTAGTAAAATGAGTTTGACAGAGCACTGAAAGACCTGAGTCGAAACAAGGCCCCCGGAGTAGACAATATTCCATTGGAACTACTGACGGCAGTGGCAGAGCCAGTCCTGACAAAACTCTACCATCTGGTGAGCAAGATGTATGAAACAGGCGAAATACCCTCAGACTTCAAGAAGAATATAATAATTCCAATCCCAAAGAAAGCAGGTGTTGACAGATGTGAAAATTACCGAACTATCAGTTTAATAAGTCACAGCTGCAAAATACTAACACGAATTCTTTACAGACGAATGGAAAAACTAGTAGAAGCCAACCTCGGGGAAGATCAGTTTGGTTTCCGTAGAAACACTGGAACACGTGAGGCAATAATGACCTTACGACTTATCTTAGAAGAAAGATTAAGGAAAGGCAAACCTACATTTGTAGCATTTGTAGACTTAGAGAAAGCTTTTGACAATGTTGACTGGAATATTCTATTTCAAATTCTAAAGGTGGCAGGGGTAAAATACAGGGAGCGAAAGGCTATTTACAATTTGTACAGAAACCAGATGGCAGTTATAAGAGTCGAGGGACATGAAAGGGAAGCAGTGGTTGGGAAGGGAGTTAGACAGGGTTGTAGCCTCCCCCCATGTTGTTCAATCTGTATATTGAGCAAGCAGTAAAGGAAACAAAAGAAATATTCGGAGTAGGTATTAAAATTCATGGAGAAAAAATAAAAACTTTGAGGTTCGCCGATGATATTGTAATTCTGTCAGAGACAGCAAAGGACTTGGAAGAGCAGTTGAATGGAATGGACAGTGTCTTGAAAGGAGGATATAAGATGAACATCAACAAAAGCAAAACAAGGATAATGGAATGTAGTCTAATTAAGTCGGGTGATGCTAAGGGAGTTAGATTAGGAAATGAGGCACTTAAAGTAGTAAAGGAGTTTTGCTATTTGGGGAGAAAAATAACTGATGATGGTCGAAGTAGAGAGGATATAAAATGTAGGCTGGCAATGGCAAGGAAAGCGTTTCTGAAGAAGAGAAATTTGTTAACATCCAGTATTGATTTAAGTGTCAGGAAGTCATTTCTGAAAGTATTCGTATGGAGTGTAGCCATGTATGGAAGTGAAACATGGACGACAAATAGTTTGGACAAGAAGAGAATAGAAGCTTTCGAAATGTGGTGCTACAGAAGAATGCTGAAGATTAGATGGGTAGATCACATAACTAATGAGGAAGTATTGAATAGGATTGGGGAGAAGAGAAGTTTGTGGCACAACTTGACCAGAAGAAGGGATCGGTTGGTAGGACATGTTCTGAGGCATCAAGGGATCACCAATTTAGTATTGGAGGGCAGCGTGGAGGGTAAAAATCGTAGAGGGAGACCAAGAGATGAATACACTAAGCAGATTCAGAAGGATGTAGGTTGCAGTAGGTACTGGGAGATGAAAAAGCTTGCACAGGATAGAGTAGCATGGAGAGCTGCATCAAACCAGTCTCAGGACTGAAGACCACAACAACAACAACAACAACAACAACATTAAAAGTCAAATCCAATTCGGCCATGCCTCTCTCCATTTCGTTGCCGACTGCCCGCTGGTGCTGCGTCTGAGGCCACGCCTTGAGAACCAGTGGCGGTTGTGGACGAAATTCGGTCGAGTCCCCATACAGAATAACTGAGCGACGAATAACGGCCAGTCTCCGCTTCTGTCGCAGGTAACAGCCGCACCTTGGACAACGCACCTTTCACCGGCTACAGGACCAAATAGTCCAGTTCTTGGCAGTGTCGCTGAGGCAACAGCCACTTTAATCAAGCGGAGTCTTCTTTAACAGTGCTCATAATGCTAACGTTCTGCAGACCGCAAATGAAGCCAACACGTGCAACAGGCCTCAATTCAGAGACGCTCATCGCCATTACAGAACTTACAACCTCAAGTTCACAACAGTTCTGCATTCCGAGGTTACTGTAAAGCATGGAGTGCCTAGAACAAGAAACACGAAAAGCCACTGCATCTCATTTATGGCGGGTTTCAAAGAATTAAGATTAGCTGACATGAATAGAGCAGTGAGTCATTCCTCGCAAGCGGACAGACCACTGAAGGTAGATTTCGTGCACGTGGAATGAACAGTTTCGAGATGTCTGTTTGCGACAAAGTGTCTGGATCCACATTTCAGGTAAACACAGGGTCTAACGGTAGTCTGTACCCACAACGTTGCCTGAAGGAGATGGTTCTCCTAGCACACAGTTGCTGACAGCTGCCAACAATTCCCGCATTCAGTGGTATGGCAAGAAACGTCTTGAATTGGACGATGGTTTGAACAAGTTGTTTCTATAAAGTTTCGTCATGGCGGCTGTAATCAAGCCTCTTACAAAACCTGATTTCCTATACTATTTTCGACTGACGCCAGACCTCACTGCATATTAACTGCCCTTTCGAGCGCATCATTCAAGAGTTTTCGGAGATCACAGCGGAGACAACGTCCCGTCAAGCAGTGCAAACATGACACAATGAACGGTATTCGGACCTCACTAAGAAGACTTCCACCTGCAAAAAACAAGAAGACCACCACCTGAAAAATATTTGGGAGCAAAGGCAGATATTAAGAAGTAAATACAAGAAGGTGTCATAGCACTCTTCGACAGTATGGTACTAAAGAAGAAGAATATATGGCACCTCTGCGGCAGTTACAGAGTACTTAACGCTTGTACAGTGCCGGATAAATATTCACTTCCTCACATGGCAGACTTCAACAACGATATTGCCCTAGCACAGTTTTTAATGTCAGTGATTGCAAAATGGCATATTCACAAATACCAGAGCCTCCAGAGGATGCAACGAAAAACAGCGATTATTATTCCATTCAGACTGTTTGAATGCAACTACATGCCATTCGGTTTAAAAAACGTTGTTCAGAGATGGCAAAATTCTCCATAGTTTCAATTCCTCAAGCAGAAGTGGATGAGTTAAACATCTGAACTGAAACCTTTGTAGTACGAAAACGGTACGCTTCCGGACATGGGTTCCCATTCAGAATTTTACGTACTCACTCCCCTCTACAAGTTCTAGAAGTTTGTAACAGGATGATCACCTAAATATAGACAAGAGTCTATAGTGTGGTAATCGTGGCTTTCCGACATGTGTGCGGCAAATGCGGAAACGTGAAATATGCCGACGTCATTACCAAATGCTTCCAAACAGGACCAACATGCTGTTATTCCTTTCTTGGCTGCCGAAGGACATACACCAGTACAGATACATCAAACTTCTCAAGCCCCCTAACGGTGTATGGCGAAGAGTGCTTCTGTAACCCCCCCCCCCCCCCTTCCCAAACCGATTCCATTCGCGAATGGCACGTGGGAAGAATGATTGCTTGTTGTTGTGGTCTTCAGTCCTGAGACTGGTTTGATGCAGCTCTCCATGCTACTCTATCCTGTGCAAGCTTTTTCATCTCCCAGTACTTACTGCAACCTACATCCTTCTGAATCTGTTTAGTGTATTCATCTCTTGCTCGCCCTCCACGCTGCCCTCCAGTGCTAAATTTGTGATCCCTCCATGCCTCAGAACATGTCCTACCAACCGGTCCCTTCATCTTGTCAAGTTGTGCCACAAACTCCTCTTCTCCCCAATCCTATTCAAAACCTCCTCATTAGTTATGTGATCTACCAATCTAATCTTTAGCATTCTTCTGTAGCACCACATTTCGAAAGCTTCTATTCTCTTCTTGTCCAAACTATTTATCGTCCATGTTTCACTTCCATACATGGGTACACTCCATACAAATACTTTCAGAAACGACTTCCTGATATTTAAATCTATACTCGGTGTTAACAAATTTCTCTTCTTCAGAAACGCTTTCCTTGCCATTGCCGGTCTACATTTTATATCCTCTCTACTTCGACCATCATCAGTTATTTTCCTCCCCAAATAGCAAAACTCCTTTACTACTTTAAGTGTCTCATTTGCTAATCTAATTCTCTCAGCATCACCCGACTTAATTTGACCACATTCTATTATCCTCGTTTTGCTTTTGTTGATGTTCATCTTATATCCTCCTTTCAAGACACTGTCCATTCCGTTCAACTGCTCTTCCAAGTCCTTTGCTGTCTCTGACAGAATTAAAATGTCATCAGCGTACCTCAAAGTTTTTATTTCTTTTCCATGGAT
The DNA here is from genome assembly GCF_021461395.2 of Schistocerca americana. NCBI lineage: Eukaryota > Metazoa > Arthropoda > Insecta > Orthoptera > Acrididae > Schistocerca > Schistocerca americana. The sequence goes on from NC_060120.1 coordinate 178,630,622, forward strand.
TTTAATACCTACTCCGAATTTTTCTTTTGTTTCCTTTACTGCTTGCTCAATATACAGATTGAATAACATCGGGGAGAGGCTACAACCCTGTCTCACTCCCTTCCCAACCGCTGCTTCCCTTTCATGCCCCTCTACTCTTATAACTGCCATCTGGTTTCTGTACAAATTGTAAATAGCCTTTCGCTACCTGTATTTTACCGCTGCCACCTTCAGAATTTGAAAGAGAGTATTCCAGTCAACATTGTCAAAAGCTTTCTCTAAGTCTACAAATGCTAGAAACGTAGGTTTGCCTTTCCTTATTCTATTTTCTAAGATAAGGCGTAGGGTCAGTATTGCCCCACGTGTTCCAACATTTCTACGGAATCCAAACTGATCTTCCCCGAGGTCAGCTTCTACCAGTTTTACCACTCGTCTGTAAAGAATTCGAGTTAGTATTTTGCAGCTGTGACTTATTAAACTTATAGTTCGGTAATTTTCACATCTGTCAACACTTGCTTTCTTTGGGATTGGAATTATTATATTTTTCTCGAAGTCTGAGGGTATTTCACCTGTCTCATACATCTTGCTCACCAGATGATAGAGTTTTGTCAGGACTGGCTCTCCCAAGGCCGTCAGTAGTTATAATGGAATGTTGTCTACCCCCCGGGCCTTGTTTCGACTCAGGTCTTTCAGTGCTCTGTCAAACTCTTCACGCAGTATCGTATCTCCCATTTCATCTTCATCTATATCCTCTTCCATTTCCATAATATTGTCCTCAAGTACATCGCCCTTTTATAGACCCTCTATATACTCCTTCCACCTTTCTGCTTTCCCTTCTTTGCTTATAACTGGGTTTCCATCTGAGCTCTTGATATTCATACAAGTGGCTCTCTCTTCTCCAAAGGTCTCTTTAATTTTCCTGTAGGCAGTATCTATCTTGCCCCTAGTGAGATAAGCCTCTACTTCCTTACATTTGTCCTCTAGCCATCCCTGCTTAGCCATTTTGCACTTCCTGTCGATCTCATTTTTGAGACGTTTGTATTCCTTTTTGCCTGCTTCATTTACTGCGTTTTTATATTTTCTCCTGTCATCAGTTAAATTCAATATTTCTTCTGTTACCCAAGGATTTCTACTAGCCCTCGTCTTTTTACCTACTTGATCCTCTGCTGCCTTCACTACTTCATCCCTCAGAGCTACCCATTATTCTTCTACTGTATTTATTTCCCCCATTCCTGTCAATTGTTCCCTTCTGCTCTCCCTGTAACTCTGTACAACCTCTGGTTTAGTCAGTTTATCCAGGTCCCATCTCCTTAAATTCCCACCTTTTTGCAGTTTCTTCAGTTTTAATCTACAGTTCATAACCAATAGATTGTGGTCAGAGTCCACATCTGCCCCTGGAAATGTCTTACAATTTAAAACCTGGTTCCTAAATCTCTGTCTTACCATTATATAATCTATCTGAAACCTGTCGGTATCTCCAGGCTTTTTCCATGTATACAGCCTTCTTTTATGATTCTTGAACCAGGTGTTAGCTATGATTAAGTTGTGCTCTGTGCAAAATTCCCCGGATATTCTCCTCGTGCTCACTTCGCGAGAGGTATGTTTTTCTGTACAAAGTGCAACATACTCGAGAATAGCTCACGCTGCGCTCAAATGAAAGGAAGCATTTTGTGTGCGTATGTATAATTCTCTTTTGATATGTCAGTTGGTACCCTTTCTACTTGAAAATTTCGAATTACATACAAATGGCGGCTTACAAAATAGTCACCAAGCTGATAACAAAACCTCACCGGTTTCCACCCCAATCCCAAATCACATACTTGACCTGAAATTTCCGTTTATCCACTGCGCTAACATCAGCACAAGTGTTATTCCGTTTCAGTGCGTACTAAAGTAGTTTACGGTAACATCAGTAGTAAAGAAGAAATTATGCTGGGGATTAGCCAGAAGGTATGTACTACTTCAAAGACAAACGAGCTTTTAGCTTACATAGTGAAAAAGAACTACATCCTTACTTGTAGTGTGAAATTACTGACTTATCGGTATTACGTGAACTTACCTGTAAATATGTTGTGTAGTATCGCACTACCCACAATTTCCGTTTTCGTCAGGTGCTGCGAGTTTTGCTGAAATGTGTATTCGCTGCCTGGTGTAGAATTGCTCCGGAAGCACACCATTCATCGTTTCGTATTACGAAACATCGCCTTTTGGGAACGGCGTCGGTTTTGCAGAAAGTAGCTTCCTTGGCCGCCTTAGCTGTTCGTCGTAAACCAACTAGGCCGCTGAACAAACTAGCTCGTCCTTAATCGCAGTCTCAATATTGTCACATTATTGCCACTGTTAGCGATTATTACTCTGCACGCTGTAAACGAAGAGTCACGGAGCTCAACTGCAACCATTATGGATAAAATACAAACAGTTCAGTACTCAAACCCATTGTTATACGACATCTACGTCCACATGCAGAGCTCCGGTTGTGAGATTTAGTTACCCTTCTTCTATTTAAAATGTTTGCCTCCTGTGAGAATCGAACTCACGACCCCTGGTTTACAAGACCAGTGCTCTAGCCCCTGAGCTAAGGAGGCATACGCAACCGCGCTTCCGTACCGCGTGTTGTGACTGAGGAGCATGACTCAGCGCACTGGCTGGTGTACTACTCTTATCTTCTGGTTTCTGGCATCCCCGTTCCTCTTTAACAACGGTACATACGCGATCGTTTAGCACATGTCATCGTCTTATCGCCTAACGAAGTTGAAATTAGTCTCCAATTCACTTTATGCCTAGATCTTTATATACAGGATGAATCATCTAAATATGAAAAGGTTTTCAGATACCTCTACCAGTTTTGTAAAAATGTTCATGAGAACAACAGACCAATATACAAAGTGACATTGTAGGTTATCCTTCTCTCTCTCCACTGGATGATCACAACAGTCATGTAAAGACTTCAGTATCTGTATACACTTGTGTTAAATGTTTTTAGCCTGATCATGACGTATCACCTCGAAACATGTCGCTAAATAGATAGTTTAGTAGCCAATAAATTTTGTGGCTAGAAGCGGTATCTGAGAATCTTTTCATACTTTAGAAACAGTCACGGTCGATTAATGGTCAGTATGACTTCAAACTATAGAATAACCTAAAACTTGCACCGCAAATACTGCGGAAATGGAAAGTACTATTGACGTGTGGTTTTCACGGAATGGATTGGTCGTCAGGGCTCACGTTGTTAACCAATCAACAGATTGTAATAATACTTAGGAAGTGTGTCTTTTGTGCAAACATACACTTTTTTAAATGGAACAATACCCATTGGCATTAACAAACTAAAAGTAGGGTAAATTCGAATGTCAATGGGTTTGTTGCAGGATTCTAGTGCGAGTCGTTTACGAGATATCGTATTTTGAAACGTTCCCACACCGACACTTGTACCACACACTAAAGAAACACACAAGCGCATACACTAGTTACATGGATTATGACCTGTAACGAGACAATTGACCATCAAAGGTTGTGTTCCAAATGACCGCCGGCAGCAGCAACATACTCTTCCAGTCTCGTGTGGAACGACTGCTGCATACTTGCTAGCATTTCAGCGGGGCTGTCCGAGCAGGCTGCAGTAATACGACGGTGCATTTCACCATGTGTAGTTGGTATGTCCTTGTAGACACCGTCTTTCAGCTTTCCCCACAGAAAAAAGGCTACGGGTGTCAAATCCGGGGAACGGGCCGGACGAGATAAAGGTCCTCTGCGTCCAACACAACTATCTGGAAAGAGTCCGTGAAGACAAACTGTAGTTCTTCGTGCAATATGGTCTGGACAGACATCATGTTGGTGCCACAGGTTTCTCCAAGTCTCCAGAGGAACTTCTTCTGTATCCGTGGAAGATGGTCTGTTAGAGGTTGCGACAATTGTGCGCATTGAGTGTTCCGACTATGAAAAATTGGCCTATGAGCTGAGGGTTCACTATCCCATTCCACACGTTTACACTACGTGGATGTATGGTAAAGATGGTGATGATCATGATAACATTGGCACTGCACCTGCAGTAGCAATAGAGACCCAGCCGGCCGGTGTGGCCGTGCGGTTCTAGGCGCTTCAGTCTGGAACCGCGTGACCGCTACGGTCGCAGTTTCGAATTCTGCCTCGGGCATGGATGTCTGTGATGTCCTTAGGTTAGTTAGGTTTAAGTAGTTCTACGTTCTAGGGGACTGATGACCTCAGATGTTAAGTCCCATGGCACTCAGAGCCATTTGAATCAATAGAGACCCATCCAGCTTCTAACTCGTCTCCAGAGCCTCCTCTGTTTCCGCGTGAAGTGTGGTGACCGTGATAATTCCGATGAGTACAAGAATCACTAAGCAGCGAAGTGCAGTGAAAAATCAAGTCCTTCTATAAACTACAAAAAAATATACCTACCATTTTGAGCCCTACTAAAAATGATTTCCAATTGCACACTAACAGCCGGCCGGTGTGGCCAAGCGGTTAAAGGCGCTAGTCTGGAACCGCGTGACCGCTACGGTCGCAGGTTCGAATCCTGCCTCGGGCATGGATGTGTCTGATGTCCTTAGGTTAGTTAGGTTTAAGTAGTTCTGAGTTCTAGGGGACTGATGACCTTAGAAGTTGAGTCCCATAGTGCTCAGAGCCATATGAACCATTTTTTTGCACACTAACAAAATTTATTATAATTTAGAAGTTAATGTCTGGTTAAGTCGTTTGGAGTATCCCAGTGTACTGCAAGTTGCTCTTAGACAAACTATTAGAACTGGGTATCCTAAACGAAAATGTATTACGTATACTACACTTGCTTAAGAGTTGGAGACATGCAATTTGAAAAAGTGAACACATTTAAGTATCTAGGCGTGGACATCACTTCAAGAAATGAGATTGAATCTGAACTGAAGAAGAGATTACGGGCGGGAAATGCTTGCTACTTCTCACTGAATAGATTACTTTCATCACGGATATTGTCTAGGAATTTAAACATTCGAATATACAAAACTATTATTCCACCAGTTATGCTGTATGAGTGTGAAACTTGGTCTCTCACTGTGCAAAATGAAAAGCCGTTTCGAGTATTTGAAAACAAAATTTTGAGGAAAATTTTTGGAGCAAAAAGGGATGACATTAGCAGAGAGTGGCGAAAACTGCACAACGAAGAGGTTCACGAACTCTATTCAAGCCCTGACATAATCTGTTTTATTAAATCACGTAGGCTGCGATGGGCGGGTCACATAGCTCCAATGGATGAGGGCAGGGCAGCGCGCAGAGTACTGGTAGGGCACTTGGACGGAAAACGATCTGTGGGGAGACCGAGGCGTAGATGGGAGGACAATGTGAAGGCTGATTTGAGGAGCCTAGGTATTGAAGGTGAATGGAAGGAAATAGCCCAAGACAGGGACAGATGGCGAAAATACGTTGCTGCGATAATGGACTCTCGAGTCCGGTATGACCAGTGAGTGAGTGAGTATACTACACCTGGCGCATTAAACAGAATTCATTTGAGAGTAAATACGTTGCCAACAGAGTTTCAACCATTATGTGACCTCCTTCGGCAGGCGTTCACGAGGAGAAAAGAGCCATTCGACATTGAGTATTTATACGTGGATCTTGTAAAGGCGTATGGATGCACTTGCTGTGATCCAGAACTCCCCTCCTCACCGAAGTGCTTTGTTTACACTCGAAACACGTAAAAGGATAACGATTCTGCAGGTAAATATTACTCGAAGTAAATTGTCTATGACTCAAATGCGAAAACTAACTGACGAGGTGAGTGTTGATACAACCTGTTTGCAAGAACCATACCGTAGAGGTTCAAATGGCTCTAAGCACTATGGGACTTAACATCTAAGGTCATCAGTCCCCTAGACGTAGAAGTACTTAAACCTACCTAACCTATGGACATCACACACATCCATGCCCGAGGCAGGATTCGAACCTGCGACCGTAGCAGCAGCGCGGTTCCGGACTGAAGCGCCAAGAACCGCTCGGCCACAGCGGCCGGCACCGTAGAGGTAATCACATTTTCCTGTGGATATGGTAACAGTAACTCAAATGTTTTTTATTCCACTCTTTGTTCACAATATCAGTTCTTTTGGCGATGACCGGTTTCAATCAGTAGTGACCATCCTCAGATCTTTTCTACACCATGTCCTAAAGTGTAGGATGGTCATTACTGACTGAAACTTGTGATCAAAGACTGGAATAAAAAACATTTGACAGTATTGGCTCACTGTTCATATACGCGGCTATGTCGCAGCTGGTGTAACAGCAACTGGCCACGATGAGGCAATGTCTGACATTGTCGTTACAAGTAGGATGTTCCCTGTGACAAATGTAGCACAGCTGTGTGACAAGCACATGGTCACATAGAACTGAAGGACGCGCAGACAAAGCGGGGTGTAGTAAGCTTATGCATATAGTGCGGTTGCTCTATATGGGCTAGGTGCGTATCTCCTTGTGGCAACAGACGCGAATAAAAATCCTCTCTGTAGCACAGTAGGCAAACTGACGATACTAGAGGACGCGCTACAGGAAATGGACCTCATTGTTTTAAATCTAGAAGGCCAGCCGAGTACATTAGAGGGACGAGCAGGTGTGACCACTAATACAGATGTCACTTCAGCAAACTGCATTGCAGCAGCTAAGATTAATAGTTGGTAAGTGCCCCCGTACCTAACATCCAGTGAGCATAATGCAATTGTCATCGAATCGAAGGGGGAAAAGACAACAACACAGGGAGACATCAGCGGAAAGCAAGATTGGGTTACACATCAGGAAAGCGGTTTGGGATGGCTCAGTTGCCTACCTTACAGCATTTCCAATGGAATCGCTTCCTTTACATGTAGACGTTGATGCGCAGCTAGTAACTGAACACTTGCAAAGAGCGCACGACATTTATATTCGTAAGAAAAAGGTAAACAGTTAGGAGCCCAGAACGTTCCACGCTGAGGCGAAGGGTAAGATTGACAAGAAGAGTTTGTCAACGTGCTCTTTGGTAATCTGAGCTCACTGCTAGGCTCCATGAACACAGGGCAGTTAAGATGCGTTGGAAAGCATTGCTTCAGGAAAACACTGGAAAAAATTTCTACAAAGGCAAATGCAATTTGAGGTAAAGGGAAGCCTGTATAAATTATTGACTGAAAAGGTTAAGAGACCTACTATCATGTCCACAATTCGTAATTGGGATGGCTCAATGACGGTTGGACAAAGGGAATCAGCAGAATGTTTGTTAACCGCACTACTTCCTGATGATAACAAAGACACAGATACCGAAATATTTGCACAGCTTAGAAGTGAACTACACTACTGACCATTAAAATTGCTACACCAAGAAGAAATGCAGATGATAAACGGGTATTCATTGGACAAATATATTATACTAGAACTGACATATGATTACATTTTCAAGCAATTTGGGTGCATAGATCCTGAGAAATCAGTACCCAGAACAACCATCTCTGGACGTAATCACGGCCTTGATATGCCTGGGCATTGGGTCAAACAGAGCTTGGATGGCGTGTACAGGTACAGCAGCCTATGCAGCATCAACACGATACCACAGTTCATCAAGAGTAATGGCTGGCGTATTGTGACGAGCCAGTTGCTCGGCCACCATTGACCAGACGTTTTCAATTGGTGAGAGATCTGGAGAATGTGCTGGCCAGGGCAGCAGTCGAACATTTTCTGTATCCAGAAAGGCCCGTACAGGACCTGCAACATGCTGTCGTGCATTATCCTGCCGAAATGTAGGGTTTCGCAGGGATCGAATGAACGGTAGAGCCACGGGTCGTAACACATCTGAAATGTAACGTCCACTGTTCAAAGTGCCGTCAATGCGAACAAGAGGTGACCGAGACGTGTAACCTATGGCATACCAAACCAACACGCCGGGTGATACGCCAGTATCGGCGATGACGAATACACGCTTCCAATGTGCGTTCACCGCGATGTCGCCAAACACGGATGCGACCGTCATGATGCTGTAAACAGAACCTGGATTCATCCGAAAAAATGACATTTTGCCATTCTTGAACCCAAGTTCGTCGTTGAGCACATCATCGTAGGCACTCCTATCTGTGATGCAGCGTCAAGGGTAACCGCAGCCATGGTCTCCGAGCTGATAGTCCATGCTGCTGCAAACGTCGTCGAACTGTTCGTGCATATAATTGTTGTCTTGCAAACGTCCCCATCTGTTGACTCAGGGATCGAGACGTGGCTGCACGATCCGTTACAGCCATGCGGATAAGATGCCTGTCATCTCGACTGCTAGTGATACGAGGCCGTTGGGATCCAGCACGGCGTTCCGTATTACCCGCCTGAACCCACCGATTTCATATTCTGCTAACAGTCATTGGATCTCGACCAACACGAGCAGCAATGTCGCAATACGATAAACCACAATTGCGATAGGCTACAATCCCACCTTTATCAAAGTCGGAAACGTCATGGTACGCATTTCTCCTCTTTACACGAGGCATCACAACAACGTTTCACCAGCCAACGCCGGTCAACTACTGTTCGTGTATGAGAAATCGCTTGGAAACTTTCCTCATGTCAGCACGTTGTAGGTGTCGCCACCGGCGCCAACCTTGTGTGAATGCTCTGAAAAGCTAATCATTTGCATTTCACAGCATCTTCTTCCTGTCGGTTAAATTTCGCGTCTGTAGCACGTCATCTTCGTGGTGTAGCAATTTTAATGGGAGGTAGTATAGATAACGAATATGAGAATCAGACGTCAGATCCGGTGAACGTGCGGGCCATGGTATGGTGTTTCGACGACCAATCCACCTGTCATGAAATATGCTATTCAATACCGCTTCAACCGCATGCGAGCTATGTGCTGGACATCCATCATGTTGGAAGTACATCTCCATTCTGTCATGCAGTGAAACATCTTGTAGTAACATCGGTAGAACATTACGTAGGAAATCAGCATACATTGCACCATTTAGATTGCCATCGATAAAATGGGGGCCAATTATCCTTCCTCCCATAACGCCCCACCATACATTAAGCCGCCAAGGTCGCTGATGTTCCACTTGTCGCAGCCATCGTGCATTTTCCGTTGCCCAGCAGTGCATATTATGCCGGTTTACGTTACCGCAGTTGGTGAATGACGCTTCGTCGCTAAATAGAACGCGTGCAAAAAATCTGTCATCGTCCCATAATTTCTCTTGTGCCCAGTGACAGAACTGTACACGACGTTCAACGTCGTCGCCATGCAATTCCTGGTGCCTAGAAATATGGTACGGATGCAACCGATGTTGATGTAGCATTCTTCACCGACTTTTTGAGATTCCCGATTCTCGCGCAATTTGTCTGCTAGTGATGTGCGGATTAGCCACGACAGCAGCTAAAACATCTACTTGGGCACCATCATTTGTTGCAGGTCGTGGTTGACGTTTCACATGTGGCTGAACGCTTCCTGTTTCCTTAAATAACGTAACTATTCGGCGAACGGTCCAGACACTTGGATACCGAGCAGCATACATAGCACAGGCCCGTTGGGCATTTTGACCACAAAGGCATACATCAACACGATATCGACCTTTTCCGTAATTGGTAAACGGCCCATTTTAACATGGGTAATGTATCACGAAGCAAATACCGTTCGCACTGGCGGAATGTTACGTGAAGCCACGTACTTATACGTTTGTGACTATTACAGCGCCATCTATCACAAAGTGAAAAAAGTGGTCCAACTAAAACATTCATATTTCATTACGTACTACACGAATATGTCATAAAAAATGGGGGTTCCTATCTGAAAAAACGCAGTTGATATCCGTTTGACCTATGGCAGAGCCATTTAGCGGGCCAACCATAGCGCCATCTGGTTTCCCCCTTCAAGCTAGACAAGTTTTGTTCTTTGTGGTTTTTCCGTTTGACGCTTATCTCGTGAGATATTTGGCCTGGTCACTATCAATGGACTACCCTATATATTTATATCATCTTTGCTCTATCGCAACCTCGAAGAGAAGAAAAAAAAACAAATGATTTGTACTCCTTTGAAATTTACAAAAACACGCCTGTAGTGACATCTACATGCCCTCGCCCCTCCCTGGCTTTCGCCGTCCATGCCCCAAAGAACTTCAGCAGAGAAACCACTATAGCACACACCGCAGCCAAAGGCGATCACTAGGTTCAGAGATAACAGCAAAAATTGCTCGTGAATAATTGATGTTTCCAGAATGAGATTTTCACTCTGCAGCGGAGTGTGCTTGGAAGTTGACAGATACGCAATATAACAGATGACTGTCAATTTGTTGTTGATAGTAGATTTAGTCAGCCTGCAAATAGGCCCCTTTTCCCCGCTGGAACGTTCTCTGCCGCCAGTCAGTCTCCTATATCACCCACGTGCCTATCCCTCAATCGAGGAATTGGAAAAGTCTTGTATTAAATATAGGTTGCATTTTATAGCATTCCTTACCATTATTTTCATGCTACATTATTATCCGAAAATTATCTAAGAATCTTAAAAGCTGATCTAACAAAAAATTTAAGGGCTTTTAGTCAAATGTTGTTGCGCATGAGGGATTGCATGACGTCTTGGAGCCGCACCTGTGCCCTACATCTAAATTTACTGCAGCTTGATCTGTGTGTTTCCTTTAGAAAAAGGTTGTAACTAATGTCCTACATGCCAGAATGAGATTTTTACTCTGCAGCGGAGTGTGCGCTGATATGAAACTTCTTGGCAGATTAAAATTGTGTGCCCGACTGAGACTCGAACTCAGGACCTTTGCCTTTCGCGGGCAAGTGCTCTACCATCTTTTTTTTTATCAAAGACGCTACCCCTTTTTTTTTTTTTTTTTTTTTTTACAAACACTAAATGAAATGCATCCTCTGCCAAAAAGAAAGAAAACAAAAGATTTTAAAACAAATCACAAATTGAAAGGAACAGGGATGTTGTTTTTATTTATTTATTTATTTATTTTCAATAAAGATCACTCTGTTAAAAGGAACATATAGACCATTTCATCGTATAGTATGTGCATTACATAGTGAGTGGTGAGAGAAGCGTGAGGTTCATCATCAGCTGTCAAATGTGCACACCGACTGCACCCGGCACATCCCAACTGCGTGGGGGGTCAAGGAAGACTGCCTGAAGATAGTTGGCAAAGGTTTTCCGATAGTGTGACCATCTATGAACCTCATATACCAAAAGTCAAGTCGCGACGTGGCAGTATCCCCATAGAGGTACGCGATCGTCCAACCTTTGATCCAGATGATCGACTGTGATTTAGTCGCCGGAAAGTAGTCACTCTCCGGATGTCAGAAGGAAGCAGGGGTAATATGTTGCGGGGTCACACGGAGGTAGCAAGCCACCATCTGTCTTCCTAGGAGCCAGACGTCCTCCACCGCGATACAAGTTAAGCGGTGATGGTCGTCATCCACTTGGTGACATTTCGGGCATAGTGGAGTGTCCACTAGTCCAATTGCATGGAGCCGTTGGTGGGTGTTGAACTTGCCACAGGCGACAGAGAACCACAGTGCCCGAACGAAGGTAGGAAAGAATTTTTGGTGCACATGTCTCCAAATCTTCGGCCAATGCAACCTGGGGTGTTTCAGTTCAATTACATTACAACTTATCCGTCGTAGCAGCCAAACATAAAAATCCTTCGCGCATGGCGGTCTCGTGCGCGGAAGCTCGTCTCTGATATAACTAAGTTCCACGATAAATGTTGAGACATGCGCAAAATGTGGCGTAATGTTGCCCACCGCCACCGGAGGTGTGAGGGACACTGGAACCAGGAGATCCAATAGGGGATGTAAGGGAATCACGCCCGCTACGCCATTGCTTATACATTGTGGCTAGAAGGAGCGCCGTCGCACGGCAGTGAACATTCGTAAGTCCGAGTCCCCCCTTGTCCGTAGGGAGAGTGAGCGTTTCGTATCGCACCTTGAGGGGCGATCCAATCATCACGAAATAGCCTAGTGCTGATTGAAGTCGACGTCCGAGCGTGAGTGGTAGGGGCAGGATCTGCGAAATATGCACCATTCGAGAAACCACATAAGTGTTCAGGTACTCGACTCGCTGCAAAGGATCAAGGCGCCGTAGGAGATGTTGTCGGACCATGGTACGTGTTGTCTGTAAAATACGTCGGTAGTTAACTGCCGCAGTATGTTTTACAGATGAGGTAAAGTCTATGCCGAGATAGCGGAAGCGTTGCACATAAGGAAACGGGCTGATTTCTTCCGGCGTAAGGCCCCTTCCCACCGGCATTGCCGCCGATTTGTTCATGTTCACTGCACTACCCGCCGTCACACTGTGGTCCAACAACAGTTCAAGGACCGTCTTCACCTCTTCCTCAGAACGAACGAGCAGCAGGCGGTCGTCCGCATAGGCACGACATTTGAAGGTGTAGCCCCGTAGTTCCATCCCAGAAAGAGAATTGGTGAGCCTCCCAATTAATGGTTCCAACGCTATCGCGAACAGCAGCATCGAAAGAGGGCAGCCCTGGCGAACGGATCGTCGAATTTGAATGGGCCCTGCTATACGCCCATTAACCTGTACCAAGGATTGTGCGCCCCCGTAAATCCTTCTAATGAGACCAGTAAAACGGTCTGGAAAACCCATTTGTTCCAGTACAGCATACAGATAGTTGTGGCGCACCTTATCAAAAGCACTGTCAAAATCAACCGCCACCATCGCCGCTTTAAGCCGGCACTCCTCCGCCAGCGCTATCACATCACGGCATTCGCCAGTAGCTGTTTGCACATTCACCGATCCACCCGGTGTCGTCTGTTCCGGAGAGAGAACGCTACGAATTAACATACGACATCGGGACGCTAGCAACCGTGCAAAGATCTTATAGTCGGCATTAAGCAGGGTGATGGGGCGATAATGTGTGACCGTAATTCCTGGCTTCGGTTTATGTACTGGCACCAGGAGGCCTTCCATAAAAGCCGGTGGAATAGGCGCATCGGAATTTAACATCTCGTTGTACATTTCCGTTCATCGCGGTGCCATTTCGTTGCGAAATTCGCGATAGAATTCAGCAGGAAGCCCATCAATGCCTGGGGACCGATTCAACGCACCTTGTGCGATCGCATCATGTACTTCCTCACAGCTAATGGCTTCCAGTAAGGTTCCCGCGGCTTCCACCGTCAGTGTACGGGAGACGGACGTGGCTATACGGTCGAGGTCATCGAAAGAGGCAACTTCTTCCCGATAGATGTGTTGGTAATGGTCGACGAATGCAGAGACAATGTCCGCTTGACGCGTCTCTCTTCGGTCTTCGCGGGTGATTACCTCCCGTTACCATCTGAGCTACCGAAGCACGACTCACGCCCGGTACTCACAGCTTTACTTCTGCCAGTATCTCGTCTCCTACCTTCCAAACTTTACAGAAGCTCTCCTGCGAACCTTGCAGAACTAGCACTCCTGAAAGAAAGGATATTGCGGAGACATGGCTTAGCCACAGCTTGGGGGATGTTTCCAGAATGAGATTTTCACTCTGCAGCGGAGTGTGCGCTGATATGAAACTTCCTGGCAGATTAAAACTGTGCCCGCGAAAGGCAAAGGTCCCGAGTTCGAGTCTCGGTCGGGCACACAGTTTTAATCTGTCAGGAAGTTTATGTTGTCCACGCGTTGGTTTGCTTGTCTGGCCCGCTGTTGTGTATATAAGTTGCTTTGAGCAGTTGCAAGCTGGCTTACCAGCGTGCGCATAGCCGAAGTCGCGTATGAGCGGCGTCTTCTCCCACTTCCGGCTATTTGACGTGTGGGTGTTGGCTGTAAGCGCAGAGCAGCAAGCAGCCAGGTGCTACCCGGAAAAATTTTACTGGCGCGTCCAAGCTGCCAGATTCGCACATGCGCAGAATAGTCAGAATTGTAGTGGGGGGTGGGGGGTTCAAATGGTTCAAATGGCTCTGAGCATTATGGGACTTAACGTCGGAGGTCATCAGTCCCCTAGAGCTTAGAACTACTTAAACCTAACTAACCTAAGGACATCACACAACACCCAGTCATCACGAGGCAGAGAAAATCCCTGACCCCGCCGGGAAAGGGGGGGGGGGGGTAGTCTGCACGTGACCTGTGTTTATGTTTAGTGATTTTGCTGCTTTCTCTTCGATTACAGCTCTCACGTCAAATGAAAACAAAACGGATTTCTGTATCTGGGAGCTATCAAATGAATTAAAATACATACACGTAATCACAGAAGACTAAAATATGTTATTAATTTCAGTTTTCTGGCTTTATTACCATGGCCGGCCGAGGTGGCCGAGCGGTTCTAGGCACTACAGTCTGGAACCGCGCGACCGCTAGGGTATCAAGTTCGAATCCTGCCTCGGGCATGGATGTGTGTGATGTCCTTAGGTTAGTTAGGTTTAAGTAGTTCTAAGTTCTCAGAAGTTAAGTCCCATAGTGCTCAGAGCCATTTGAACCATTTTTTAATTACCATGTTACTATCAATCAAGCGTTAATCGTCTCGCAAAACATTGAAGTTGTTTTTGTCGGTTTCCTAAGGAAACGTGGCTTTTATTAATTTTTTCCTTACAGGCAATCAATTTATTTGAAAGAAAGTGTTTCGTTCCACACTATTGGCTACTTTCGATTGTTCACTAACGTTTTCATTTTCTGGCACGCATGGCGTTGTTATGCCACAATGAAGAAAAAACCATGAGAATATAGTTCTGGTACTCCAAGAACACCATACTGAGAAGCTCAATACCACCTACTTCAGTGCGAATCTGGACATGTGAATGTGCAGTGTAAGCTAAATCATGCATTTTAGTATGGTTTACGAAATTCTGCAGCTCTTGGTGTATTCTCTGATGTTCCGTTTCCGTTATGCCTTAATGTAAGGTCTCTTACTTCTGTACACATACGAACATACATAAATGTTCACTTGAAGATAACTAAGCAGGTAGATTTTGTCAGTAGTATTAAATAAAATATTTTGTTTCAGATATATTGACAGCTTTAACAAGCTTTTACAAATGTGCTCTCTGTGAAACACAATGTTTTTCTATTAGAAGACATTTGTCTGTTAAGTCCTTTAGGCTTGACGTTATTTCTTAATTAGTGTTGTAAGTCTTAAGTGCTATTCTCTGCTAAATTATACATGGGAGCATACCACGTTTTATAGTTTTAACTCCCCACACGGCTTTATATTTACTAAAAATGGTTCAAATGGCTCTGAGCACTATGGGACTCAACTGCTGAGGTCATTAGTCCCCTAGAACTTAGAACTAGTTAAACCTAACTAACCTAAGGACATCACAAACATCCATGCCCGAGGCAGGATTCGAACCTGCGACCGTAGCGGTCTTGCGGTTCCAGACTGCAGCGCCTTTAACCGCACGGCCACTTCGGCCGGCTTTATATTTACTCCTGGAGTAGAATACACACTGATAAGCCAAAACATTATGACCACTGCCCAACGCGACGTTGGATTCCGTCTGGTGGCGTTGCGGCCACGTGACGCGGTAACAAAAGTATATAGGCATAGCAGACTCGGTCAGGAAATCACACTAGAAAAGATATGGACTGCAAATGGGGAAATCCATTGAGATAAGCTAATTAGGCAATGGGCAGATCATTAATACGCACAGCCTGTGAACGAATATTTCGAGAACGGTGAAGCTGGTAGAATGTCCACATGCTACTGTCGTGGGCATGTAGGGAAAGAGGTAGAAGGACAGTAAAACTATCTCTCGGCGTTAAATGTTGGACGTCCACGACTCTTCACAGAACGTGGGGTTCAGACGCTTGTCTGCTCTGTAAAGTAGGATGGATGGTGATCTGTGGCATCTCTGCCGAAAGAGCGCAATGCTGGTGCACGCACAAGTATTCCGGAGCAAAGCGTTCATCGTACATTGTTGAACATGGAGCTCCGCAGCAGAACACACCTACTTGTTCGCATGTTGAATCAACGACATCGTCAGTTAAGGGGAGGTTTATTATCTTTGGCACGAAAAAAGCATGTTCTTTGAGAATTTTTTTTCTCGGGATATGTTATAGATATCAATGTCAAATTTGGTCAAAATGTTTTTGTTGATATTTGCTCTACAAAATGGAATTTTTTCGACCGGGAATGTCGAAGAGCAAAGGCGGAAGTGCCGTCGGAACTAAACAAAATTTCGATGTAGACCTCCACGGGCGGTATGTCACAGGTCAGCCGACTCGTCTGAAATCAGAATTGAGTTGACGTTAACGATGTATATAAGATTCCTTGAGAATCTGTACGTCGCTTAAGTTATTTGGACCATAGGAAACAAAATGGCGGCCATTTGAAAAAAATAGAGGTTTTTCCATCGATTTTTCGACTTCGTCGGCCAAGTAAAAATATTTATAGTTGATGGATCGGAATAAAAGTGGTACAACTCATAGACAATTTACTTAGCTCCGTCGGAAACAAAGAATCAAGCCAATCGGTTCAGTAGATTTGAAGTTACCAAACAGCGCGATAAAAAAAGTCATTTCGAGAAAAACGCATTTGAAGTTTTGACTACATATAATGCAATATACACTCCTGGAAATGGAAAAAAGAACACATTGACACCGGTGTGTCAGACCCACCATACTTGCTCCGGACACTGCGAGAGGGCTGTACAAGCAATGATCACATGCACGGCACAGCGGACACACCAGGAACCGCGGTGTTGGCCGTCGAATGGCGCTAGCTGCGCAGCATTTGTGCACCGCCGCCGTCAGTGTCAGCCAGTTTGCCGTGGCATACGGAGCTCCATCGCAGTCTTTAACACTGGTAGCATGCCGCGACAGCGTGGACTGGGGTATCGGCGAGGACCATTCGCAACCGTCTCCATGAAGCTGGGCTACGGTCCCGCACACCGTTAGGCCGTCTTCCGCTCACGCCCCAACATCGTGCAGCCCGCCTCCAGTGGTGTCGCGACAGGCGTGAATGGAGGGACGAATGGAGACGTGTCGTCTTCAGCGATGAGAGTCGCTTCTGCCTTGGTGCCAATGATGGTCGTATGCGTGTTTGGCGCCGTGCAGGTGAGCGCCACAATCAGGACTGCATACGACCGAGGCACACAGGGCCAAACCCCGGCATCATGGTGTGGGGAGCGATCTCCTACACTGGCCGTACACCACTGGTGATCGTCGAGAGGACACTGAATAGTGCACGGTACATCCAAACCGTCATCGAACCCATCGTTCTACCATTCCTAGACCGGCAAGGGAACTTGCTGTTCCAACAGGACAATGCACGTCCGCATGTATCCCGTGCCACCCAACGTGCTCTAGAAGGTGTAAGTCAACTACCCGGGCCAGCAAGATCTCCGGATCTGTCCCCCATTGAGCATGTTTGGGACTGGATGAAGCGTCGTCTCACGCGGTCTGCACGTCCAGCACGAACGCTGGTCCAACTGAGGCGCCAGGTGGAAATGGCATGGCAAGCCGTTCCACAGGACTACATCCAGCATCTCTACGATCGTCTCCATGGGAGAATAGCAGCCTGCATTGCTGCGAAAGATGGATATACACTGTACTAGTGCCGACATTGTGCATGCTTTGTTGCCTGTGTCTATGTGCCTGTGGTTCTGTCAGTGTTATCATGTGATGTATCTGACCCCAGGAATGTGTCAATAAAGTTTCCCCTTCCTGGGACAATGAATTCACGGTGTTCTTATTTCAATTTCCAGGAGTGTATGTAACTTACGTTCAATCTGCTATTCCGGTGCATAAACTAGTCCTACCTCTTCCTCATAGAGGGCGTTCTGCTCCATCTAGGCGATCCTGCGCTGCTCCAGAGCCGCTCGTACGGCCGGTGACAAGCGGTTTTCGGCCGCTTGAATCCGGTGGTCGTCCTAATGCTTGGCGAACTGCATCGAATAGGGTCCCAGGGTGACGTCCATCGTTGTCATGGTCTTCAGAATTGCTGAATACCCTTCGTTTGAAGCTGCTCACTGCTAGGAAAGTCGCAATCTCCACAGTCTTCGCACCAGAATGCAAATGCTTAGGGGCTAACTTCCAAACACACGCGTTCAAACTTAAAACTGAATTTTGCGTGTTTCCTCCCAAGCACCGGTACAATAACTCGTCCTCCGAAAGAAAAAAACTGGTGCGTGAAAAAGGCCGATTTCAGGCAGGTGCACTTTTTTTGTTCAGCAAAGAATAACAAACATTTCCGTTCCGTATTCGGAAAAACCGTTTCAGAGGTGGATTATAAATACAGGGCTATTACAAATGATTGAAGCGATTTCATAAATTCACTGTAGCTCCATTCATTGACATATGGTCACGATACACTACAGATACGTAGAAAAACTCATCAAGTTTTGTTCGGCTGAAGCCGCACTTCAGGTTTCTGCCGCCAGAGCGCTCGAGAGCGTAGTGAAACAAAATGGCGACAGGAGCCGAGAAAGCGTATGTCGTGCTTGAAATGCACTCACATCAGTCAGTCATAACAGTGCACCGACACTTCAGGACGAAGTTCAACAAAAATCCACCAACTGCTAACTCAATTCGGCGATGGTATGCGCAGTTTAAAGCTTCTGGATGCCTCTGTAAGGGGAAATCGACGGGTCGGCCTGCAGTGAGCGAAGAAACGGTTGAACGTGTGCAGGCAAGTTTCACGCGTAGCCCGCGGAAGTCGACGAATAAAGCAAGCAGCGAGCTAAACATACCACAGCCGACGGTTTGGAAAATCTTACGGAAAAGGCTAAAGCAGAACCCTTACCGTTTACAATTGCTACAAGCCCTGACACCCGATGACAAAGTCAAACGCTTGGAATTTTCGGCGCGGTTGCAACAGTCATGGAAAAGGATGCGTTCAGTGCGAAAATTGTTTTCGGTGATGAAGCAACATTTTTTCTTAATGGTGAAGTGAACAGACACAATGTGCGAATCTGGGCGGTAGAGAATCCTCACGCATTCGTGCAGCAAATTCGCAATTCACCAAAAGTTAACGTGTTTTGTGCAATCTCACGGTTTAAAGTTTACGGCCCCTTTTTCTTCTGCGAAAAAAACGTTACAGAACACGTGTATCTGGACATGCTGGAAAATTGCCTCATGCCACAACTGGAGACCGACAGCGCCGACTTCATCTTTCAACAGGATGGTGCTCCACCGCACTTCCATCATGATGTTCGGCATTTCTTAAACATGAGATTGGAAAACCGATGGATCCATCGTGGTGGAGATCGTGATCAGCAATTCATGTCATGGCCTCCACGCTCTGCCGACTTAACCCCATGCGATTTCTTTCTGTGGGTTTATGTGAAAGATTCAGTGTTTAAACCTCCTCTACCAAGAAACGTGCCAGAACTGCGAGCTCGCATCAACGATGCTTTTGAACTCATTGATGGGGACATGCTGCGCCGAGTGTGGGAGGAACTTGATTATCGGCTTGATGTCTGCCAAATCACTAAACGGGCACATATCGAACATTTGTGAATGCCTAAAAAAACTTTTTGAGTTTTTGTATGTGTGTGCAAAGCATTGTGAAAATATCTCAAATAATAAAGTTATTGTAGAGCTGTGAAATCGCTTCAATCATTTGTAATAACCCTGTACTTTTATGGATACAAAAATGCACTTTTAAAAAAATTGATTTTTTTAACCAAAAGATAATAATCCTCCCCTTAAGACTGCAGAGGGTACGGAACGATCGGGGCTCGACAGTCGATCAATGGAAGCGCGTTGGCTCTTCGGGTGAATCACATTTTTGCTACGCTAGGTCGATTGTCGTCTCCACAAACGCCGTCATCGAGGTGAACGGCGGATCGAAACGTGCAGCACGCTTCGGGCGCGGGCTGGTGGGAGTAGTATTATGCTATAGGGAGACATTCTCCTGCGCTTGCATGGGACCTGTGGTAGTGATCGATGACACGCTGACAGCTGCGAACCACCTGCTTCCATTCATGCTTGATGTCTTCCACGACAGCGATGTCATCTTTCAGTAGTACAACTGTCCATGTCTCGGAGGCAGATCCGTGTTACAGTGATTTGAGGAGCTTTATACTGAACCCATGTTCATGTCTCGGTGACCAAATTCGCCTGATGTGAATCCTGTCGAACCCATCCAGATCGTTATCGGGCGCCAACACCGCGGACGCAAATCAGCAGCCCGTTATTTACGCGAATTACATGATCTGTGCGTAGACATCTAATGCCACACACCTCTAAAAACCCACCAACAAACTGTCGGTTCCCTGATTCGCAGTATCAGTGGCGTATTTCATTCCAAATACGGACTAACAAGCTGTTAAGCAGGTGATCATAATTGTTTTGGCCCATCGGTGTACCGAGCGAGGTGGCGCAGTGGCTAGCACACTGGACTCGCATTTGGGAGGACGATGGTTCAATCCCGCGTCCGGCCATCCTGATTTAGGTTTTCCGTGATTTTCCTAAATCGCTTTATGCAAATGCTGGGATGGTTCCTTTGAAAGGACACGGCCGGCTTATTTCCCCGTCCTTCCCTAACCCCATAGGACCGATGACCTCGCTGTCTGGTCTCCTCCCCCAAACAATCCAGTCCAATCATCGGTGTAAACTGTGTGCTCGACCGAGACTCGAACTCGGGACCTTTGCCTTTCGCGGCCAAGTGCTCTACCAGTTCGCAGGAGAGCTTCTGTAAAGTTTGGAAGGTAGGAGACGAGGTACTGGCAGAAGTAAAGCAGTGAGGACGGGGCGTGAGTCGTGCTTGAGTGGTTCAGTTGGAGCCGGCACGGTAACTCAGTGTGTTCGGTCAGAGGGTTAGCTGCCCTCTGTAATAAAAAAAAAACTGAGTTAATGGATCAACGACGAACTGAAACGGGTGTCTTGCGACGTCCGCCACGAGCAGATACGACGAACGATAAACGAACAAAATGAGATTAAAAAAAAAAGTTGGTAGAGCACTTGCCCGCGAAAGGCAAAGGTCCCGAATTCGAGTCTCGGTCCGGCACACAGTTTTAATCTGCCAGGAACTTCCATATCAGCGCACACTCCGCTGCAGAGTGAAAATCTCATTCTGGAAACAGTTTGTTTTATTTATGCGAGAATTTTGTGGTCCCTCTTACAAGATTTTTGCAGTGCTGTATAAATCTAAACCTGACTGGAAATGCTGCATAACTGTATTGCAAAGCATGAATAAAATAATGTGTGTAAAAGTCAACACGTAGCTGTGCTGTAGAGTCTAGTTTTGAAATGAATGTTACGCCAAGAACTGCTTCCTTATTTTGCATTCCTTTCTGGATAGGAATGACAAAACTATTCCCCAAGTACAGTAACTCCGCATGCGCCCTTTGAACAACATGCCGCAGTGCTGCACATGGTCAAGTGATGCCTCAGGACGCTCGAATTTCCAAACAGAAATGCGACGACAAGCGTATGAGCAGAGCAAACAACAAGCACGAGTTTCCTGTGTCATCGTAGCTACTACATATGCGCAATAACTTGTTCCCGGGTGTTCACTGACAACCATTCAAACAAAGCCTACGATATGTCATGTAATCACTGCTAGCAATAACACGAACACCAATAACAACGAGGCAGTGGCGCAGTAATTTCTGTTGTTTCAAGGCACAGCTTCCCAGTCCAGTGTGCCTTTTGTTAGATTACAAATGAAATCAGCTGCTAATGTTGATACTTATGTCATGGATGTGATGATAAGATAAAAAATTACGGGTTCTTCCAACTGTAGCATAATGAAGTCATTCAAGAAATTACAGTTGACATCCCTATCAAATACTGAGTAGAGAAAGAATGTGTGACAACTGTGTCGAAATGGCTCTGAGCACTATGCGACTCAACTTCTGAGGTCATCAGTCGCCTAGAACTTAGAACTAATTAAACCTAACTAACCTAAGGACATCACACACATCCATGCCCGAGGCAGAATTCGAACCTGCGACCGTAGCGGTCACGCGGTTCCAGACTGAAGCGCCTTTAACCGCACGGCCACACCGGCCGGCATGACAACTGTGTCGCAACTGTGTCGCAACCAGTTTACATCTCGCGCAGGGATCGTGAGAATAAGACGAAGGCGATTAGGCACATAAACAAGACATTTTTCCCACGCGTACCTGAAGGCAGTAGGACAGAAAATCGATAACATTGTTATGCTGTACCATCCGCCTTGCGCTATACAGTGGCGTTCGGAAATTTCCGTCGCGAAGGCCTGGGACTTGTAGAGGGTAGTGAGTACGTAATATTTTGAATAGGAATCAATATTCGGAAACGCGCCGTTTTAGTTCTACTACGGTCTCAGCTCAGGCGTGTAACGCGTCCACGTCTGCTGAATGAAAGATGGGCAGCCGAGGTGGTCCAACTTTAGTGCCCATGTTTACTGGACATTTTTCCTTATTTTGGCCCATACTACCTGATGTGTCGGCAGCTGGGCCAACACCTTGTAGTTCGAGATGGCTGAAAATGCACGCTAGACTAACGCAGACGGGCGTGAAGTACTGGAACAGGCTACGTAATTAATGTTATGAAGAAAAGTACGTAGCTGGATTAATACTTATCTTTAATCAGCCATAGTGGTACATCGCTCTTGACGATACACAGGAGACTTTAATTACAATCACTGTAAGGCTAATGGCGCCTTGCTAGTTCGTAGCCATTAACTTAGCTGAAGGCTATTCTGTCTCTCGGCTAATGAGAGAGAAAGGCTTAGTACATCTAGTCGCTAGCTAGGTCGTCCGTACAACTGGGACGAGTGCTCTATCGTCTCTCGAGACCTGCCTTGTGGTGGCGCTAGGTCTGCGATCACACAGTGGCGACACGCGGGTCCGACATGTACTAAATGGACCGCGGCCGATTTAAGCTACCACCTAGCAAGTGTGGTGTCTGGCGGTGACACCACACTACCATCTCTGATAATTGCCTACCCTACAGTCTTACCAACAACAGACCCAATACACATATTTCACTGTCAGAGGTATCATGTTCTTTTTTTTTTTCTTTATTGATTTTCAATTCCCCCCGAAGGGGGCAGGCTGGCAGCAGCTTACTACGCTGCTCTACAGCCTACAGACTTTTTTTAAATAAAGGAAGAAGAAAGAAACAAGGAAAAACAAGCGATAAAATGGTGATTTAAAGTGTAAAATGGCGTAAAATTGCGGAAAGTTAAAAACAAAAAGCAAAAGGGGTTGGCAATGTAGATAAAATACACAGGAATCTGACAAGTAACATAGTAGACACACAATTAAAAAACATGGCGACAGTCTGGTTTCTGTTCGCAAGAGATAAAAGGCACACCCAGCGACAGTATGATGGCCGCTCGCAACCAGTCCCAAAAAACACAACACAGAACACTCACTGTAAAACACGCACTGTAGAGCACTCACTGTAGAACACTGCACGAAAGTGGCAGCACAAAGACGACACTCCCGAGCCAAAGGCAGATGGGGGGGGGGGACCTGGAGGAGGGGGAAAAACAAGGAGGGAGGAGAGGAAAAAACGAAAAGGGGGGGAACCAAGGAGGGAGAGGACTAATAAAGGGGGAGAAGGGCAGACGCGAGAGGGAATGAGAGGAGGCAGAGGAGGGAAATGGAAAAGGACGCAGGGGAGAGAAGGGGGCAAAGATTGGGGAGGTGGGGAAGAAAGAGGATGGAAGGGGGGGGAGAGGGAGCACAGGAAAAGGACAGAGGAAAGGAGGGGGCGTGAGGATCAGAGTTGATAGGAGGGGTAAATGGAGGGAGAGAGGGCATCATCCGAGAGGGGGAGTTGATGGAAGCCATCTTGGGAAAGGAGATGTAGGGTGTAGAGATGGAGGGTAGGGGGGACACAACAGTGAAGACGTGGCAGGGGGCGGGGATCAGGGAGGAGAGGAGCAACCAGGGGGTGAGGGGGTTCAAGACAGCGGGAGGTGTAGAGGATGCGGATATGTTCGAGGAATAGGAGCAGATGGGGGAAAGGAATGAGATCATAGAGGATCCGTGTGGGGGACGAGAGGCATATATGGAAGGCGAGGTGGAGTGCATGACGCTCAAGGATCTGGAGGGACTTAAAGAATTTGGGGGGGGGGGCAGATATCCAGGCAGGACTGGCATAACAGAGGATGGAACGGATTAAGGATTTGTAGGTGTGGAGGATGGTAAAGGGGTGCAACCCCCATGTCCGGCCAGAGAGGAGTTTGAGGAGTCGGAGGCGGTTGTGGGCTTTGGATTGGATGGAGCGGAGATGAGGGATCCAGGTGAGGTGACGGTCAATGGTGAGGCCAAGGTAGGTGAGGGTGGGGGTGAGGCGGACAGGATGGGCGCAGACAGTAAGGGAGAAATCCAGGAGCCGGAAGGAGCGAGTGGTACGACCAACGATGATTGCCTGGCTCTTGGAAGGGTTGAGTTTCGGGAGCCACTGGTTACACCAAGCAGCAAAAAGGTCAAGGTGAGTCTGAAGAAGGCGTTGGGACCGTTGGAGGGTAGGAGTGAGGGCGAGGAATGCGATGTCATCAGCATATTGCAAGAGGTGTACTGGAGGGGGGGCTGGGGCACATCTGCCGTGTACAGGAGGTAGAGGAGAGGGGAGAGGACAGAGCCCTGGGGCACATCAAAGGTATCAGGACGGTTTTAGCTTATAACTAGCGACTCATTCGTTTCCGGTACAGGGACCCTTACCTCAAATTGATACATTTAACCTTCTACATCATCCTAGAAAGTCTATAACATCATCACGGAATCACAGTGTATACAGGGTGGTCCACTGATTGCGACCGGGACAAATATCTCACGAAATAAGCGTCAAACAAAAAAACTACAAAGAATGAAACTATGTCTAGTTTGAAGGGGAAGGCCAGATGGCGCTATGGTTATCCCGCCAGATGGCGCTGCCATACGTCAAACAGATATCAACTGCCTTTTTTAAAAAAATAGGAACCGCATTTTTATTACATATTCGTGTAGTATGTAAAGAAATATGAATGTTTTAGTTGGACAACTTTTTTCGCTTTGTGATAGATTGCACTGTAATAGTCACAAACACATGGCTCACAATTTTAGATGAAGGTTTTTTAAATTAAAATATAGAACGTAGGTACGAACATTTTATTTCGGTTGTTCCAATGTGATACATGTACCTTTGTGAACTTATCATTTCTGAGAACGCATGACGTTACAGTGTGATTACCTGTAAATACCACATTAATGCAATAAATGCTCAAAATGATGTCCGTCAACCTCAATGCATTTGCCAATACATGTAACGACATTCCTCTCAACAGCGAGTAGTTCACTTCCGTAATGTTCGTACATGCATTGACAATGCGCTGTCGCATGTTGTCAGGCGTTGTCGGCGGATCACGATAGCAAATATCTTTCGACTTTCCCCACAGAAAGAAATCCGGGGACGTCTGATCCGGTGAACGTGCGGGCCATGGTACCGTGCTTCGACGACCAATCCACCTGTCATGAAATATGATATTCAGTGCCCCATCAACCACACACGAGCTATGTGCCGGACATCCATCATGTTGGAAGTACAGTCTTAGACAATAAAACTGACCGCCGGCCGGCCGCCACAGAGACTAAGTCCGAGTCATTCACTTAAGGTGGCCAATAAAACTGATCGCCCCTGACAACTCTAAGTCCGGCCATCTGCACAATCTGGCAACACTGTAAGATGCGGAAGTGTTCTCTCCTTCCGAGACGTTGTTGGACTCCGTCAGCCCGTGGTCTAGTGGCAAGCGTCGTGCGTTCTAAAGTTATAGTCGCCTGTTCGCGTCCAACTGTTTTTTTTTTTTTTGCCACAATCCGTCTAAAGCTATGAGTCTGACTGAACATCGAAGATAATTCGCTTAACATACTACCCACCAGCAATAACAAGTATTCCAGAAACAATTCCGCAGGATAGCTCGTGGCTGCGCCGCGATCATAACAGCTTACGCTCGAGCGTTTCCTTGCGCTGTAGCGGCTACCGGCCACCAGCCAGACGCCACCCGCCGCCTGAAATCCGGCGCCGCCCAGGTGAACGCGTCGCGACGCTGTCAGTGTGTGTCTCAACTGTCATTTTCGAATTTGAAGTTCTAGTTATTATCTGGCAGTTAAGCAATGGATTTTGCAAACTTGAAAATCATGAACTACAGTTAAGCATTGTAAAATTGAGGCGCAAGTGGAAATAGGTGTAACATCTGCAACACAACGTTTACTTTTGGTATAACAGAGGGGTGAATGCAGAGGAGGCAACTAGAAAGATTTGAATTGTGTGTGGAGCGAGTGCTTTTGGGAAAAATACGCCAGAAAAAGATAGTCTTGTTTCAACAAAGATCGTTCTGGCATGAATGATTTTCCACATTAAGGAAGTCTCGACTACTGATACATGTGATAGATTACCATTATACCATCATGTGACATTTGCATTCAACAGGCAAAGTTCAGAAGTCTGGTGTAGGAGTACTGCATGCTCTAATTCGAAACTACAAAAATCAACCGAGTGACTATTATAGAACGTCATCAGGTCGCTCAATGAGCATTCGTATGCAATACTGTTACTGGTGACGTGTTATGATGCGTTTATCGTTAACTTCCTAAGAAGAAATGAAAGGCTGAGCCCCTCCAAAAGACGTAAACTCGAGCAAAGAGTAGTGTGAACATAATATTTTACATCTGATAGCTCCAAAAGTGTGTTTTGGGCTACGAATTCTGCCCCAAGGGCTGTGTGCAACACAGCTGGAATTTGTTGCCAACAACTGAGACACCTTTCGGTCTCAGCGTAAGAAAATCGAGCATCACAACTACATCACAAGTGCTACTGCATGATAACGCACTTGTTGATTTGAGAAACAAAACTATCCAGGAGATTGAAATTAAAGTCGTCTCTCAGGCACTTGTATTGATAGAGAAGTCCACTCACACGCACTTGTCCCTCTCGTCATATATTCGTAAAGATTTACGTTTCCCGCTCTCGATCGATCAACCGTCAACGCAATTCATTTCTACACGCAAATACTCTTAAAACTACTCTGGTATAATGATATCGTTGGAACCAGTAGGTATCTACTGGCTTAGAATTTGTAAACAACTTTAGCATTGTCAGATCGTTTTAGATATCGTGAAAGAAAATTCTTTTGCTGATTAATTTCTCTTTGATGATTACTGTTGCGTTTAGTAAACTAATGGAAATTCCAATTAAAATATTCACTGTACTAATACAAATTAAATTCAGCTTACTACAGAAACATCACGACGGCAGACTATCTTAATAAAGCATTAAGTATCTGTAAGACGATTGAGCCTATTTTAACACGAATTAGTAGGAGATTACCGACTTTTGACTTCGAAAAGATCTGTATTTTCTTCATTTCCTGTATCATTCGCAATTATTATGAAAATGTGGCATTTCATAGATAAAATTATGTATTCACAACAACAAAAAATATGTCGTCATTATGAATTTGGCAGTACCGTAAGGTTTTCGCTCTGACACTAAGGGTTACTGAAAGTAGCGAGGCGCATTTTGCTCGAGCGTTGTCTTACGATTCCCTTGTTGTGTTTGTATCTGCCTGCTTGTAGCTCTGCTACTAAAGAATTAAAAATCTGGCTTTCAGCGAGTCTCAAAAGGCGAACGAAAGCAACTTGCACCTGGTAGCCAAACATGTTTCTTGGGAACAGAATACTTCCTAAAGTGGGAAGACATTCTTTTGTGGTTGAATTGTTGGCAAATGTCAGTCAGATGTGTGCCGTTGGTCTAAGCGTTTCGGTGTGTTGAATTTGTACCAATGATTTTTCTACAGTTTTTTTTCTGTCCCAAATAGAGAGTTGAAGTCTCCCATTAGTATTTTCACGTCATCTTGGTGAATTTTGCTCACAGTATTTTCGAGTGTATATCTTTTATAGGTGCTCTGAATGAGCATAATCATAAATCGATTGTTGATGGATGCGATTTCTTTGACAGAGTTGATGATAGATCTGTGTTCGAGAAAAGCAGTGCCGAAGATTGGTACGCCTTTCGCTACCTTTTGTTGTATTTTCCTCTTGAAGATGTCATGGTTTCCGTAATGTAAAATTTAATTGTCAATTAATCGTGGTTCTTGAAGAGCAAGGATGAGAATTTTATGGCGGACGATTTCTTTTGTGAGATTATTGAGGTTTCTTATTTGCATCAATCTATCGATGTTTAGTTTTTAAATGAATGTTTTCGGCTTGTAGAGAAATTTACCAGAGATCTTCGATATTCTCTGCCGTGCTAACCCAGAGTCCGAAAATCCAACTGCCGCCTATCGGTGGCCAGGTTGTGTACCACCTGGGGTAAAGTTACCTTTGCTTGCATAGTTCATGTTTTCTTGTGTTTCACTGGTTTGGCCTGGGTGATACCAGGACCGGACAGGACCAGAGGGTGTTGAAGCCTTTGGAAGCAAATATTTTCAGCCAAGCTCATTGAGCTAACAGACGGTGACCAGAGTAGCGGTGATTTTCACTCAGATGTGTCTGGATTTTGGGTGCAACGGATTGAGTAGCCGTTCAGGATTGTGTTAGTATTTGGTTCACCCCAAGTATTTGATTTCCTCGGTACCACCCATATGGGGGAGGGTTTCCCCTATCGGCCACACGGGATTATTATTATTATTATTATTATCATTATGTCATCAGCAAATCTGATATGGAGTATCTTCCCTCCACTGGAATAGAGGTGTATTGTTCGATTCAATATATCCATCAGATAAATATGGGTTATAATTACGATAGATTGCTGCTAGTCGACATATTTCTCACTTTCTCTTAGACAGTTGCTAGCTGTTACTCCATCATAGGAATTTATGTGCGCAGCATTGTTGCAATACAGACGTTTAAATTATCCGATTTCTGTAATTTCATTTCGATACAAGATCGTCCTAATCGGATTCAGGCAGTCAGTCTTAATGTGGATATCCGACTACGACTCTCATCATATGATAGACTGGGTGAACCACATTCTTAATCGGACTGTTGAATCCAGATCACTTATCTATGACAGGGAATGAATTCTTAAACAGTGTGGAAAATAATAATCCAATATGCTTATTACAAACACGTTATTTAAATATAAATATATGAACTAACGAGATAACAGTTTATTTACAGGAGCAGAGACCCATCCATCATAGCAGGGCAGTGCGAGATTGGTTTCAGGGCCAAGAGAGAATAAAGCTGTTGCCGTTTGTTCCACGATCACCGAACATCAACCAGATAGAGAATATGTGGGCAGAGGTAACAAGGTCATTGCCATGTGTCCCTACAAATGCAAGCGACCTTTGGACGAATATAGAAAACGTATGGTGGGAAGTAAACCATCACGCTACACTGTCGACGACTTAATGAAATCAATTCCCCTACGCCCTCGAGAAATCTTACGTAATGATCGTGGGTGGGTTGGTTACTAAAAGTATACCCGTCCACAAAGCCCATGTGGACAATTATCTGATAATCGGTCAAGCTTTGCTTTGTCGCAGCTCTTTAGCATACAGCAAGTCCATTTACTTGCAGTCACCTCCTTACAATTCTTGCAATGCAAGGTAATTGAAAAATCTCAACCACTCGACGCCAACTGAGGAACTGACTGGTGCATGTGTTGTTCAACACACAGTAGTTATCACCCTCACTGGAATCAATGCCTGTTTGCGTGTGTGTGTGTGTTTTCGTGTTAACGCACAATCTGAATCAATACTATTAACATTAGAGGGACAATCAACAACAAATATTGCATCAGATATGACTGTAAAGTATTTTAATGCGATGGGAAGTTACAAACTGAATTTTTACCCATCCCACGTCCTGCGTATTACGTTAAGTAAGATGTTTTAACTCCATAGTATCGCTAGCAGAGACAGTGCGCTCTTGTTGTCGAGGCTCGCCACAAGTGCAGCGATTAGCAGTGCCCAATGCCGCCGCGATTTGTTTATGTTGGCTGAGCGTGGACACTGCAGCAGACGCTTCGCCCTAAACAGAAAGAAATCACCTTTGCTCTGACTGCAGCGAGCGGATATCACTGCCTGCGTATTCTTATAGTAACCAACGTGAGATTCTCCTCACAGGTGCCATGGAGCAATTGCAACGGGTATCATGTCATTAGTCACCAGAATATTAACCAGTGATGAAATGTCCACTCTATTTGGATCCCAAGAAAATACGAATCTTCTCACAAAGGAATGTGAGGTGATATCAAAATTTATCAAACATACAAAAATTAATTGCAGGGCTTTCATGTATGCAGTAATAGCACACAAGGAAATATTGTCTTGGAAGCGTATATTTCATTTCCTCTTCTCATATTAACGCCTTTGTTTTAATATGAGCCGGCCAAGGTGGCCGAGCGGTTCTAGGTGTGGCGTCCGGAACCGCGCGACTGCTACGGTCGCAGGTTCGAATCCTGCCTCGGGCATGGATGTGTGTGCTGTTCTTAGGTTAGTAAGGTTGAAGTAGTTCTAAGTTCTAGGGGACTAATGACCTCAGCTGTTAAGTCCCATAGTGCTCAGAGCCATATGAACCATTTTTTAATATGAAGTGAGAAAATAAACACGAAAAACTAAAGTTCCTGAGAAGCATATAAGTCATTTCCTCTTCTCA
The DNA here is from genome assembly GCF_021461395.2 of Schistocerca americana. Lineage (NCBI taxonomy): Eukaryota > Metazoa > Arthropoda > Insecta > Orthoptera > Acrididae > Schistocerca > Schistocerca americana. Next base: position 178,661,033 of record NC_060120.1, read on the forward strand.
TATCACAACTTTTGTTTTAGTATGAAGTAAAAAAATAAACAGTTTAGAGTTCTGAAGCATAATATGACACCAGATTCTTATCGTAGGCGCTATCGGAAACGCCAAAAGCAGGGAGCCGTCCATTCTTTTGTCCAACAGTCTGTTTCCTTTCATGTATTACTCCCGCTAGGAGATTCTTATCTAAGGACTTGTGGGCATCAAGTTCTTCAGCAGAACAAGCCTTATGTTTTTGTGCTAATTACGGTATGGAAAAAAAGGCAACAAAGACGAGTTCCGCTAGAGCAGTGAGGATATTTGCAGATGTGTTATTCAGCAATGACTGCCAGCTGCCACAAGACTTCACAGAATCCTTGCGGCAGGCAACACAACTGTGCGTACACTTCAGACTTCATTCAGTGAGACGTCAGGAGATTGATGAAAACGTCAAATTAACGACGCTTTCCGAGTCGTATTCAATCCAGAATGAGGTGTTATTAAGGTAGTTGAGCGTTCTAGCAATTACACTTTTATGATTCCCATATGAGTATTTCGATAGCCAAAAGAACCCGTTAGTGTGAAACTATCGGGAACTGCATTAATATCAAACTGCGAAAACTTGAGACAATACGTGGACTCTTCTCTTCGCTGGGTGACCTATTACTGTTATTTAGCATTCTCTCCGTCCTAGTCGTATTGCAAATGGAACTTCAGAGGCGCTTTCCGCTATTCTTGACAAACATCAGCAACCTGTAATCACTGAGAGTCACAACTGCGTGATGATAATGGTTCAGGTTGTCAGTAGTTGTGGTGGTGTTATGCTGTCAAACTGCTTACAGCAACGTTAATGGTGGCGCACATAATTTAGCGCTGACTACCTACTTAAGTAAAGATAGTGTTGTGGCGTCATCGCTTGTCTTTATTTGGCCTCAGCTTGAGTAATCCGATTCAACGAACATAGTACTCCAATCACGGGCTCCTAATATAGTATGACTGCAGAGATTATCGTGCGGGTATTACATTAATTCTCCAATGAAATGCTTAACAAATCTTACCCTCAGCTATGCAGCTGGAATGACTCATTACACAGGTACTCCATGTTGCACTTGGTTAAGGGATCACTTCGCTGCAATCCTGTTTGTACTGTTCGTAATTACTCCTATACTTCAGAAATGGTTCAAGTGGCTCTGAGCACTATGGGACTTAACTTCTGAGGTTATCAGTCCGCTAGAACTTAGAACTACTTAATCCTAACTAGCCTAAGGACCTCAGACACATCCATGTCCGAGACAGGATTCGAACCTGCGACCGTAGCGGTCGCGCGGTTCCCGACTGAAGCGCCTGGAACCGCTCGGCCACCCCGGCCTGCATATTTGTATACTGACCATTCATTATTTGACTAAATATGAACTACAACCTAATTCGCATGTATATGACATGGGTTAGCGCCGGCACAAAGGTATGACTAAGGGTTGGATGCCGTTGAAGTCCTGTTACATTGATGGCAAGACAAATGTTCGCAAATCACCTCTATTGCCTCAAAAAGAATTGCATCTTAAATATCGAAGGACCGACGACCACACTGTCACAGCGCGTTGAAATACAGCAACGACGGCAGATGAAAATTTGTGACCGACTGGGCTTCGAACGCAGACCTCCTCCTTACTAGACAGACGTTCTGATCACTGGACTAATTTTTTTTTTATGTTTGAGAAGACTTTCAGCACCAGGTAGGCGGAGGCAAAGAGGGCAGGGGTCGAAGATCCGGTCCTGTCATGGTCCTTCAACAAGGTTCGGATGACATTCTGCTCCCAGTTGTTGTGGCCATGCGCTTGGGATTCGCCCTTAACCACAGTCGTAGTTGGAGACTCTCTTCAGTTACATCTAACCAGTGCGCACCTATTGCACTATTGCAAGAACCGAGATGCAGTATTTTGGTATTAAAATTTTGTAGATCCGGGTTCGAATCTGGTCAGGCACAAATTTTCATCTGACGCTGTTGTTCTATTTTAATGCCCGTGACAGCCTGGACATCTGTCCTTCAATCTTTAATTGATTATGAAGTCTGTTATTTCGATTCGTAGTGTCTGTTCTTTCGGAAATGTCCTAAGAACAGACATACACACACACACACAAACACACACACACACACACACACACACACACACACACACACACACACACACACACACACATTTATATCATATGTGCTATTCGGAAAACGTTTGGCAACTCAGTGATAGTGCCAGACAGGAGCTGCATCAACCTACTCATTTCACTAGATATAGTTGTAATTTTCTGAACAATTCCTGTTCAATAAGTGACAGCGACAGTGTCTCTCATCGTTTACTTTGTCGGAAACCTGCTTCTTTCTGCCCTAGGCTATACTTTAGCAATGAGTGATTGCTCACATTATTGATACCTCACTGGACGTGCTACTGCAACTGTAGCCAAAGATTCAAATACCACTGGAAAAGTATGTTTCAAGTCAGATGGTGTTGCTCCTCCCCTACTGTCATTGAAAACGATCACAACGAAATTAAGTATAGGTATTCTATGAAACCCTTGAGTTCATACTGCGGTGCTGTGAAGATGAAAAAGTAGTTTTCACAATTATCAGATGACAGATGGAATTTGTTAGATTCCACTAATTATGATTGCATCATTAACTTTTGGTTCACAGGCGCTTTTCTGCCGCTTATTGTAACAGCTATTTGTATGTTAGAGCTGGAAGAAATTTTCGGCATATGGAATCTTCGAATTCACCTTAAGTCTTGAAACACGTATGTAACGCAGCAGCGATGGCGAGGCATTGTAGCATCTGTGACCAGAGAGTATGCGCTTGACCGCGCGAGTGTTGCGAGCGGTTCTCAGTCAGTAGTAGTCTTTGCGAGTTAGTTGTCGCTATGCAGAGTAGCAGTCAGTCAGTCGTTGCGAGTCTGTAGCTCTGTCTAGTTGAGAGCAGTACTCAGTCTGTAGTCGTCATGCAGAGCGGTCGGTCAGTAGTAGCAGCCCAGTGCGGTTGTGTGATGTAGGCGGTCGGCAACAATGGTCAAGATGAGGAATAAGGTATACTGTTAATTAATATAATCATTAGATAATGAAAAATTTTATTTATTGTAATTATTCTCCAACAAGTCTCCCAATAATAATTTTTTATTTCAAAAGCATTTTCTCAAAAGTTTAATTTTTTTGAACTAAAGATCTCGTTGCACTTCCCATTTCATTCCACTTCTTTTTGAAGAAAAATTTCACTAGAATTACAAAAAAAAAAGGGGAATATTATTATTTGCAATGCAGTTCCTCCAAGTGGTGCGCAACAACAAGAGCAGATATGTGACATCCATTTATTCTGAGGTAAGACTTTAATTCTGATTGTTTTACACAGGGCCAAAGACCGATATTTCGGTTTAATTGAATTTTCTTGTCACTGAATGGACTTTAATTTTTTGAAGGATTTATAATTGAGTCAGATTGCGAATTTCACATTTGTTGCTATTGTCAGTACATTTGATTGTAGGCAGGTTACGCATAGAGCCATGTCCATCAGCATTTCTAATTAGTATCGTTATTTTCTTTTAAAATTTTTGTGGGGAGGTTACACTTGGCTCCCATTTGTATTAAGTATTGTCACATTTTCTTTAAAAAAATTGCGGTGGGGAGGTTACACTTGGCGACACCCAGTCCAGGATCGTATTTCGTTGAGAGTCTTTTGAGCGACAGTCAGATATCTGCTCTTATTTGCTTAGATAATTAGGATTTGGCGCAACGCTTTTAACAATATTGTGACTTTCTTTCTACAGGTCAACGGCAATTTGCTGCTTTGTTGTATTTGTGTGTTGCTTTTGCATTGTGCTTATTTGTTTTGTGAAAAATTTTGACTATTGTAAAAATGCCACGAAAGACTGTGAATAGTGTATCGCGAAGTATTGTGAATGAAATTACCGACTTAAACAACGTGACCGATAGTAATTGTGATACGCAACGTAATGATGCGTTCACTAACAATCAGTGCATTCCAACCACTAATGATGACTTTCACCTTAATGATGAACAAACGAACTCAATTGTCTCGTCTGTTAACTTGACGACAATTGATGACGCAGAATGCTCTATGGTAATGAGCGCTGCAGAGCTTAACACACCCGATTTGGAAAATTCAAGTAACGTACAGGCAAATTTGTCTAAAGAAAGTGATCAGGATACACAAAGTACGACGGATTTATTTAATTCCGGAACAGTGTCTGACAATGTACATCCGACTGATAAACGTTTTTGTAAATTACAGAATGACCAAATGGTCACACAAAACGCGACAATTGTAGATACACCATCAAACAGTCGTGAGAATAAAGTAGGTAATGTTACTTTGGAACAATTTATGACAATAATGCTACAGTCTAAGAACAAAAATGACGAAAATTTCAAACAACTTAGGGAAGATAACAAACAACAGAATGAAAACCTCAAGCAACTCAATGAACAGGTCAAACAACTTAGGGAAGATAACAAACACTTAAATGAAAAACTTGACAATAATGACGAAAATTTCAAACAACTTAGTGAACAAATTACAGCCGTTGCCGCGCAGTGCCATGACACTAAGGAACAGTTGCGCGTGGAAATTGAGGCTTGTTCACAAAAAAATAGCGAAGAAATAAAGTCTGTTGCGCAAGAATTAAGGGAAACGCAAACAGCCGCGACAAATACACTCAGAGACGAAATTAGCGAAGTCGCCAAACAGTGCTCTGAAAAAGCTACACAATTACGGGACGAGTTTAGAGCAATGACGGTAGAACTTTCGCGCACTATGGACGCAAAGATAGACACGAAATTCGAACAGCAGAACACTCAGATTAACGAGCGCTTTAGTCAGTACATACAGAACAGTGATACGCGTTTCCGCAGATTTATTCAAGATCAAAACAAAGTAAAACGACAAGTCATGGAAACAATCACTGCACAAAGACAAGAGGACAAACGTAAAATATTCGCGAAAGCGAAGACGTATGTAGACAATAATATTACTACAGTGTCCGACAGAATTAATACCATAGAACAATTGAACGCGGAATTACGGGATGAAATTTCTGACCTTAAATCAAAAACAGATACACACACAGTAAATATTCAAACAGTGACAGATAGATTCGAACAGTTAGATCTAACACAGGATTGTGATGTTATCAAAGCTGATGTTAAAAAACTGAGCGAAACTACGCGCAAGTTGCAAAAACAGATTAATGCGTCTGATTCTAAAACCGATGATCAGGTTAAGATATTGACTGAAAAATGTGATGAATTGGCCAGTCGTATTGATGTTATCGAAAATGCTAATGACAATAAATCAGACGATACTGCACCGGTTTCATTTATCCAAACGCCTGAATTTCAAAATTTACAGCAGACTATTAATGAGATCGATTCATCTAACAACACGTTACGTAGGAAATTATCAAATTTACAACAAGAAGTAACAGAAATGAAAAACACTTCTGTTAATAATACACAACAGACGCCACTTTATGAACATGTGTCAGACTCACGCAGCGCGTATAATTTGGGTAATCTGCAGAGAGTACGGGACTTAGATTCCGAACAACCACAGTTCAATAGATACTCTTACGATCCTGAACCTGTTCCATCATGCAGAGATGATAACTTCGACTACAAACATTTTCTGTCAGTGAGAAAGTTTAAGGTTTTCAAAAACGATAGAACGCAGATTCACCCACTGGATTGGATTCAACAGTTTAGTTTTGCTCTTCCACCGACTTGGCCTGTAACACATAAACTTGAATTTATTTGCAGTTTTTTGGAAGGCGAACCGGCAACTCGTATGAGACCGATCGCGAGACAGTGTTACTCGGTAGAGGAATTTCAGAATGCTTTTCTGTCAGCGTACTGGTCGAAGACGACACAGCGCGGAATTAAAGACCAACTAATTAGTTTGCCAAACTATGAAAACTCAAATTTTCCCAGTGTAACGCAATTTTTTGAGCATATGGTACAACAAAACCAGTACCTAAGTGAACCGTACAGTGAATCCGCACTTATACAACTATGCATCTCTAAATTACCACGGTCATTACGAGTGTCACTTCTAACGGGCCAGCAAAAAGAAAACATTTCAGCATTCAGAGATCTTTTACAGCTCTTGGAAGTACAGCAATCTGATTATTCTTTTGTAAACAAAAACTTTTTGAGTAACAACCAAGGTCAGCAACAGTACTACAATTATGATCAGGGACGTAATTCCAGTCGGAAAGATAACAGACGTTTTAGGAACGACAATTACCAAAACTTTAATAACAGGCAAAATTCGAATTATCAATACCGTCAAAATTTTCAGCAACAGGAACAACACTTTAGTAACAATAGAGGTGTTTCACAACAACAACATCAAAACCAGCCGGTTAACATACCTAACCAACAATGGAATACACAAGGTCAACCAGGCTTTAATGTTTCGCCGCGTGGACGTATAGCCCCTGGTACAACAAATAGTAACGTACGTCAGCAAGGAAACAACTACGTACAAAGAAGACAGTATTTCAATTCCTATCGTAATGCACCGTATAGGAATGACTATTACGACAGACGTAAAAATAATGAGGACAATTTTCAGCGAACATCTAACAACAGTCGGTCATACCAGCAGCAAAATCATACGCAAGAACATATTCTCATGAATGAACCCGACAGTAGGTACCATCCAGAGCGTAACACGCCTGGAAGAAGTAATAGGACAGTTCAAATAGTCGAAATGCCACAGAATCCTCCTAATAATAATAACACGTCAGATAGAATCTGACTAAATACTGCACAGGACGCATCTTCTAGTAACACAAGCACTACCTTTGACACGCAAAATGTTGTTCACGAAAATGTAATTACTTTTGACGACATCAGAGACACTCTTTTACAGGAAAGACCAGTTATTCAGAAAACCATTTCACATCCTGTTATCGAAATTAAAATTGGTTCATCAAAATTCTCAGCAGTAATTGATTCCGGCTCACCTATATCAGTAATAAATGAGGAGACTTTTAATGAGTGCAACAAAGAGAATACCTATCCGACACTACCTTTAGGCAAAACAAAAGTGAAAGGAGCAGTATCGAGTAAAGGTGTAGACGTTAAATTACAGACGCATTTATCATTTTGTATTGGAGGTCATACTTTTCACTCTAATTTTTGGATTGTGCCTTTATTGACAACAGACATTATTTTAGGCACGAATTTTCTGGTACAACACCACGCAGTTATCGACTTTCAGAATTCTTATTTAATGTTAAAGGATGAAAATGTACAATTGGCTTTAGAATTTCAGCACTCTTTATCTGCGGAAGAACAAACAATTAACCGCACAGAGGTCATTTCCGCAACACGTAACATAGACTGTAATCCCACATTGTTCACGGATACGTACGTACATAACTATAATACTCCAGACGAAGCTGACTACGACGTTATGCAGTTAATTTCTGATAAGGTTAAAGAGAGCAGTGCAACTACAGACGACGAACGAACGCAATTACACAAAATTCTTTTACAGCAAGCTCCAGTTTTTGACAACATTCCTGGTACTATGTCCGGCTTTATGTATGAATTTCAAGTCAAACCGCACGACACATTTAAAGCAAAGCATTATCCCATTCCATATATTCACAGAGAACAAGTTAAAAAAGAATTGCAGGATATGCTCGACCAAGGAATTATAGAACCAGCAGTTAGTCCGTACATAAACCCACTACATATTGTTAAGAAAAAAGATGGCTCACTTCGCCTTGTACTTGATTCACGTCACATTAATGACATTATTATTAATGAAACAGATCGACCACAGACATTAGAGGAACTTTTACAGAAATTTCACGGCACTGCTATTTATTCCACATTAGATTTGAAATCGGGATTTTGGCAAATTCAACTTCATCCGAATTGTAGAAAATATACAGCTTTTCTCTGTTTCGGCGACTGTTATCAATTTTGCAAATTACCATTCGGCTTAACTATCTCTTCTGCAGCTTTTATTCGCGGTTTGAACACAATACTTCCGACAGAACTTAAGGACAGGATCACGACGTATGTAGACGACATTCTTATTGCAGAAGCTAACTGGTCTGAACACAATCTGATTCTTGAACAACTGTTACAAACCTTTTATGCACAAGGACTTACAGTTAATCTTAGTAAATCGCACTTTGGCAAAACTTCCATAAAATTTCTTGGACACGTAATTTCAGCAGAAGGCATTGCACCTGATCCGGAAAAACTTCAGGCTCTACGTGACATTACTGTTCCTACAACAAAAAAGCAATTACGCAGTTTTTTGGGCTTAATTAACTTTTTTCGCAAATTTATTCATCACTCCGCTTTAGACACGCCTAGACTATGCCAATTAACAGGTAAAAACACTATTTGGTCTTGGGATAAGCAAGCACATTCTGAATTCATGAACCTGAAACATGCTTTGTTGAATGCACCACTATTATCGCACCCAGATCTTACTAGAAATTTTTCCATTGCCACCGACAGTTCTAACACCGCTTTAGGCGTACATATTTTCCAGGAAATTGAAGAAGATGGTTCAATAGTAATTAAAAACATCGCATTTGCAAGTCGCATTTTGTCACCTGCTGAGCGAAATTATTCTGTTACAGAACTTGAAACATTATGTGTTGTATGGGCTTTCACGAGATTTAGGCATTTTCTTTATGGCAGACACACCACCGTTTACACTGACCATAGAGCCATACAATTTTTGCTTTCAGCCAAATTCACTCACGATAGATTAAGTAGATGGAAGCTGTATTTACAGGAATTTAATTTTACGATTGTTCACATTCCCGGCACACAAAATGTTATAGCAGACGCACTATCGCGTTCTCTCAGCAACAATCAGCAAGACGTAGCAACCCACTTCTGCAAAGCAAATTTCAGTGTCATGTACATTCAGCAAGTTGCATTTGAAAATTTTATTTCATCGTCATTACAGGACATAGCACAAGAACAAAACAAAGACAATGTGTGGAAAGAAATTAAACAGCTTTGGCAAGATAAGAAAAATGTTACGATTAGAAACCACTACACTGTACGCAATGACATTCTGTTTCGCCGCTCTCATCCTGACAGCAACAGCTGGTTATTATGCATTCCTGACGAACTGGTTAACAAATTAATCTGGTACACTCATTTAAGCTACGCACATTACGGAGCACGAAAATGTTTTCTTATACTGAGACAGAACTGTTATTTTGCTAACATGGAGAAACGTATACGACGAGTTTTAGCGTCTTGTAAAATTTGCCAGAAAGCTAAATCAGACACCACTTCACATATTCCTCCTTTATATCCCATTATACCTGTGAAATTAAGACACATGGCCGCAGTAGATATTTTTGGTCCGATTCCGAGAACTAACAGAGGTTTTTGCTACATTTTTGTCGCTGTTGAGCTCACTTCAAAATTTGTTACTTTCACTCCGTTACGCAAAGCTACTGCTAAAACTGTTTCGAAAGCATTTGTAAAACATTTTCTATTTCATGTAGGGCATGTAATGAAAGTAATTTCTGACAATGGATCTCAATTTCGTAGTAGCGTATGGACACGCATGTTACGAGCTAGAAACATTTCTCCGATTTATATATCCAAGTACCACGCTTCTTCGAACACCTGTGAAAGATTAATGAAGGAAATTGGTAAGTTATGCAGAATATACTGCCACAAAAGACATATTGATTGGGATACACACATACTCTCATTCCAAGATGTAATTAATTCCATTCCAAATGAATCCACTATGCTATCTCCGACTGTTATACTGAAAAACGTTGAACCACCGAACAAAATTAAAGAATTAATAGAATTCCCCAAAAATCGTCGCCTACGACACCACGAAATAATTGACATTGCGCTGAACAACATCAAACGTGCCGCAGAGCGCCGGAGAAGACAGCAAAAACAGGTTTGTACACGCCGCGACTTTCACGTTGGACAGAAGATATTAGTACGTACACACTATTTATCCAGCAAATTAAAAGGTAAGTGCAGTAAATTTGAACTTCTATACGCAGGTCCGTATCGGATTCGCAGCATCCCTCACCCCAATGTTGTACACGTCGAAACTTTGAGAACCAGAAAATCGAAAGGCAATCACCATATCTCAAACATTAAACCGTTTATTGAGTGAAACCACGGTATGATTCAACACACTATGATGCCATTTACTAATGCAATTAATTCACCTGACTAATTATTGATGATTATCGTTTTTTTTTTTCTTGGCAAGTGCCCGGCAAGGTAAGGTTAGCAGGTCGCTTTTCTTGTCGTTACACATCAGACCGTGCACATTTTCCATTTTTTTGTGTATATGACTGTACTCCAGTTTTGTTTGTATGCACTATGAAATAGTTAAGATATAACACACACCAGTCGACTTTGACATTTTTTTTTTTTTGCCTTATGACATCTCAACATCGTGACTGTTTCACATTTTTTTTTGCTACTGCATTGTATTATTCTGGGTACATTTTTTCGCATCCGAACACTGTCAATGTCTTGGACATATTACGTTTTCTGTCATGTTATGCTGTATGGTTAATTGTGTCACCATAAACCAGTCATTATTTAGTGGGTATAGGATTTAAATGCAAGACATTAATCTTTGTTCATCAATTTCAGAAAGGAATGATGATTCTAAGAAATAAATTTAACATAAATGGGAATTTCACCTACGGAATAAACGAAAAGAGGATGCAATAACTTTATGAGGAAGAGTAAAGGGATCAGGATTAACAAGCATTAACAAGACTATACTATACTCATCACAGAATAGCAGTCTTAACTAATTTTTTCTTTCAGAATACAAGGTGATTGATGCAGGCTGTCAGAGAGAACTACACATCTTATTTTTAGTGATGAAATATGCTAGAGATAAGGAATAGTTAGGTAATGAGTAATGAAGTGATTTTTTGCAGATGATAGTGAATACTGATGAATAATGATGAAGGAAATGGTATTATGAATAATGAAGTTTTTCTTTACAGGTGATGATAATGGTGAAGTTATGATGATATGGATAATGAAGTTTTTTTTTTCTTTACAGATGAGGATAATGTTGAAGTAATGTATTTATGCTACGTAGTTATTTAAGTATTTGTTGCAGTTTGCTTTGACAGCAGGTGTTATATTGCATAGTAGGATGACGGAAAGTTTTGGAATGGACAGCTATGGAACACATTTTATACACATTTCACTACTTGTTAATTCGAAGTTCACTACTTTTCCGCATAGTGTGCGTTTCTTCTTTCAGGTCAATAATCCGTTTTTGTATTTTTTCCAGGAGAAGTTTTTCATGACACTTACTAAACCTGTTACTTATTATACCTGTTCTAGTACTTGCATTTTTATATTTTTTACCCATTTGTGTTTATCATTTATAAATGTGATCACATGTACTGCCTTGTTACATAATCTTGCTACAGCTGACTCATGACGAATGACGTTACCTATCCTCATTTGCAGCAATAGGTCAAAAGCAAAAAGTATTATGCCTCAGCAATTAATTATCGATCCCAACGCAATGCATTGCTACCAAAAAAATGTATTACCAGTCCCACATAATGTCACTAGTTTATGATAATTCTGAATAATACTGATCAACTCTGAATAGCATGTCACTCGAGTAATGACCTCTTAATGAGACTATATTCAAAATAATGCTTTGTCACTAGCTAATAACTGCCACTGTTTATTGTAATGCCTGTGATTACTAATGATTTGACTGTAATTAACTGATTTTTAATAATGACTTTGTAATGATCTGAATAATACTGAATGATGAACTATGTTTTATTCTATTCAATACTTGATGGCCACTGAGTGCCAATAATTAATGTCAATCAACGAAATGGTTATTAATTATGCCATTAATTAACTCTTGTTTTCAATGTTCATACTTTGTAATTGGAAATAAATGTGATTGTTTAATAATGCTTTGTAATTAGAAAAAGACTAATGATTCTTAATAGATTGGAATGACACATAATTAATTAACTATGGTACTGTTTAATAATGCTTTGTAATTAATTAAGGCTACAAATGATTAATTAATTAACTGTAATTAGACAAATGATTAATTAACGACAAATGATTAATTAACTGTAATTATACAAATGATTAATTAACTGTAATTAGACAAATGATTAATTAATGACAAATGATTAATTAACTGTAATTAGGAGAAGGTTAATGATTCTTAATTATACTCTGTAACTGAAAAGAATGCGATTATTTCATAATATTTTGTAACCAGGAAAAGAAGGCTACTGATTCTATGTAAAACAATTAATGAACATTTTTCTGTAATACTACATACTTGGTACAGAAATGTTCAATAACTGGGCTATGAATGCCACGAACTATCAATGAAGACTGTAATTGTCAATATTATGTGACTTGATGTCCTTCACCTCATAAGCTGACTACCCTGAATTACTGCAATGTCCATTTGTCCTGTTTATCCCAGTGATCATGGAGCACTATATTTGGTTTTGCACTAATTCTACGTTGGTGTGCCTTGTAAGAGTGTGGTGTTGACACGACATGCTGTCCACCACCATGAGCGATGAAGACATTATTATGGTCCCACTGTTTGGTGTACCTAATGTACTGCCAAAATGAAAACATGGAACATTACTACGACAGTTCAGTGTCTTGGCTACACTGATAAATTCTGATGGGAAAAGAACTTCAAGTTGTGTCACTTGGTGTTGTACTACTGTGGAAAGATATGGACTTTCAGAGCAGCTGTGTGCAATCTAAAGTGCTACAACCATGATGCAATCCTTCCCTTTCCTATCCTGATTCTTGTCACATAAAGAAAAAATTTTTTTTTGGTAACATCATTTATGTTCATAGGTTATACATTTTTCGATTCGCTAAACTCCAGTGTGAGTACACTTATGTCACTGGTCGACATGAGGTTTGCCATTATGTTTATTTGTTGTGAAAATACTAAAGACATTTTTCAGTGCATGTGCACTTTGGACATGAATTTTTTTTTGCCATTATGTTTATTTGTTGTGAAAATGCTAAAGACATTTTTCAGTGCATGTGCACTTTGGACATGAATTTTTTTTTGCCATTATGTTTATTTGTTGTGAAAATGCTAAAGACATTTTTCAGTGCATGTACACTTGTCAACATAATATTTTTTGCCAGTCTGTTTATTTGTTCTGCATATGCTAAAGAATTTTTTCAGTGCCTGTGCACTTTGTTATCTGTCAAATAATTTGTATATACTTTTCTGATTTGCTACTATGTTTAGTATTCACATTTTGTCCTTGTCTGATATATTTTGTACTTAGTGCGTGTGCACAACATTTAAATATTCTGTAAGTTGTAGGATTTTGTTAATTAAAGAAAAATTTTGCCGCGCTTGGCAAGTCCAAATGACTCACCATCGCTGCCAAATTTTTGCCCCCCGAGTGGAGGGTTATGAAACACGTATGTAACGCAGCAGCGATGGCGAGGCATTGTAGCATCTGTGACCAGAGAGTATGCGCTTGACCGCGCGAGTGTTGCGAGCGGTTCTCAGTCAGTAGTAGTCTTTGCGAGTTAGTTGTCGCTATGCAGAGTAGCAGTCAGTCAGTCGTTGCGAGTCTGTAGCTCTGTCTAGTTGAGAGCAGTACTCAGTCTGTAGTCGTCATGCAGAGCGGTCGGTCAGTAGTAGCAGCCCAGTGCGGTTGTGTGATGTAGGCGGTCGGCAACAATGGTCAAGATGAGGAATAAGGTATACTGTTAATTAATATAATCATTAGATAATGAAAAATTTTATTTATTGTAATTATTCTCCAACAAGTCTCCCAATAATAATTTTTTATTTCAAAAGCATTTTCTCAAAAGTTTAATTTTTTTGAACTAAAGATCTCGTTGCACTTCCCATTTCATTCCACTTCTTTTTGAAGAAAAATTTCACTAGAATTACAAAAAAAAAGGGGAATATTATTATTTGCAATGCAGTTCCTCCAAGTGGTGCGCAACAACAAGAGCAGATATGTGACATCCATTTATTCTGAGGTAAGACTTTAATTCTGATTGTTTTACACAGGGCCAAAGACCGATATTTCGGTTTAATTGAATTTTCTTGTCACTGAATGGACTTTAATTTTTTGAAGGATTTATAATTGAGTCAGATTGCGAATTTCACATTTGTTGCTATTGTCAGTACATTTGATTGTAGGCAGGTTACGCATAGAGCCATGTCCATCAGCATTTCTAATTAGTATCGTTATTTTCTTTTAAAATTTTTGTGGGGAGGTTACACTTGGCTCCCATTTGTATTAAGTATTGTCACATTTTCTTTAAAAAAATTGCGGTGGGGAGGTTACAGTCTTCACGTTTCGAGCAAAGGCAGAATATCCGTCAGGAAAGCTGACAACAATAAGCCAGGCCATGCCTGTCTTCTGGTGGATGTGCCAATGACAGTGATCTCAATAACAATATTGTACAGCAAAGAGGCATTGCCATCTCAACCACTGGAGAAGCTCCAAAATTGTGAATCGCGTCTGGTGAATACGCTTTCAAGGTTTCGATCCGATTAAGACAGTAAAACACAAATAATTGTCGCAGTTATTAATATATGACATTTAGTTTGCATTCAGTGCATCGATGTATTACAAGTAATTGCACTCTAGCCTCTAAATCTAGTTATGCGAATAAGACTCATGGGCATATAATGAGGATCTCGCGGCCCTTGCCACCCGCAACTTTGAGATGAAACTATAGTCACTTCCGAGGTCACTCACAGAACACATCAGCTGGTATCCTTCCTGGCACTATAACTGAAACTTGGCAACAGCGCAGAATATGTTTGGCAACTCTGTGACCGACGAGTTACTTCCTTGATGGCACAGAACTATCCTGCTAAATTCACATGATATTATCGTGTCATTTCAATTGAATACTTTAAGTGATTTTCTCTTGAGTCGTGACATAAGGATATCAGTTAATGCTTTTGAGTCAACGAAAGTGGTTCCACACGGGAAATACAACTACTCTCGTCTCTTATGTTGCGATTTATTTGCCATAGCGGCTACTGAGCCAGTAAGTACGTCAAAGACCCGCACCTGTTTGCTAGCTCCTAGGTAACGTGCTTGCCTGTCAGATGCACGCTGCCTTTGTTCGCCTTTCGAGACTCGCTGAATGCAAGGTTTTTAATTCTTTTGTAGCAGAACTACAAGCAGGCAGATACAAATTCAATGAGGGAATGGTAAGACAACGCTCTAGCAAAATTCGTCTTGCTACTTTTAGTAACCCTTAGTGTCAAAGCGAAAAAACTTACGGTACTGCCAAATTCATAATGCCACTTTTATTTTCTGCCGACATACTTTTTGTTGTTGTGAATACGTAATTTTATCTATGAACTGCCACATTTTCATAATACTTACGAAGCAAATGCTGTGAGGTAACACTTCACCAACTTGTCGGGAAGGTGGAAAAAGCACTACCCTTTCTGGATGCTCTCTGTATCTTCCTGGACGTCGAGGGGGTTCTAGTAATACGACCTTCGAGTAAATGGTTAGAGATGAAGAACCTAGTGGTGAATGAACTCATAGATGAGCTGAATGAGAGAGACTTCTCTTGAAAAGAATAAGTAGACGATTTATTCACAGTAAGACTTAGAAAATTTGATAATATTGTTAAACCTATGTGCACTGAACATTGTGAAAAAGTATTTAAAGACAAGCCGCAACGAAAATTGGTGTAGAATTATTTATGGGAAAGCATGTCCAGCACATATACTAAAAAATTATGTTTCTCGATGAAACTTTAGAGAGGGTTGTAGTGTATCTAGAGGTACCCCTGGATGGAAAACTATTATGAACACCTCACATAGAGAATATATTCCACTGCGAAAGATAATCTTATAAGCACTAGAAGCTGCTGTAGGGTACACTGGGGTCTAAACCCAGTACGTACTGGATATACACTTCTGCAAAAATACCAATGATAGAATGAGATTTTCACTCTGCAGCGGAGTGTGCGCTGATATGAAACTTCCTGGCAGATTAAAACTATGTGCCCGGCCGAGACTCGAACTCGGAACCTTTGCCTTTCGCGGGCAAGTGCTCTTCCATTTGAGCTACCGAAGCACGCTACCGAAGCTAGACTCACGCCCGGTACTCACAGCTTTACTTCTGCCATTATCTCGTCTCTCCTACCTTCCAAACTTTACAGAAGTTCTCCTGCGAACCTTGCAGAACTAGCACTCCTGAAAGAAAGGATATTGCGGAGACATGGCTTAGGCTTAGCCACAGCCTGGGGGCCCCAGAAGTAAAGCTGTGAGTAGCGGGCGTGAGTCGTGCTTCGGTAGCTCAGATGGTAGAGCACTTGCCCGCGAAAGGCAAAGGTCCCGAGTTCGAGTCTCGGTCCGGCACACAGTTTTAATCTGGCGGGAAATTTCAGTACCAATGATAATTTATTGTCATATAATATGAACAAAGTCGAACAGGAGGTGGCTATTAGGGAGTCTCGCAAAGTGCAGAGACTGGCCTACTTTCACAAACAGACGGAATTAGCAGGACATCCACTCTTGGGATAGATATTAGGCTAGACATGCCCGCCTTACACCTGTGGCTTAAAATGGAGGCCGTAGCAGGGAGATAAAGGCAAAAAATTGTAAATAAGTGGATATAGTTAGAATATACGGAATCTCAAATCAGTATGGCGATGGCTGGGGAAATGCCGACTAACTATACAATAACTTCTAGCTGTTTCAATAAACCTTGCCATGTAACAGTTGGAAGCAGGGAGCAGTGGGAGAACGAACCACTACACCGTTCAGGAGACATAATATAGTGGTACACTGACAGGTCGAAAACAGATGAAACCACCGAGTCTGGTGTACTGCCTAGAATCTCTTTAGGGATGATGGCCACAGTATTACATAGCATCTTCTGTCAGCATAAGCATGGAGGAGAATTAGAGTAGACCTTACAAAAATCGTAGCATCTACTTTTACTCAGACAGCCAAGCAGCTCTGAAATCTCAATCAGCCCCTGCGACTGAAGGTCGTTGCAGAATGCCATGAAGCATTTTCTTTCGGACATGTCCGAAAGAACAGACACCACACATATATCCATATACGGAGTGTTTCAGGAGGAATATTAGATATTTTAGCAGGTGGTAGTACAGACGAATTGCATAAAAAATTCCATATAAATGCGTCCACTTTTAATTGTGTACAGAGATACAGCTGTTAGTACGTAACCCTAACAAACTCAAAGCAAAGGCAACGAGGACATTCAAATTTGATTTTCAAAAATTCCCCCACCAACTTCAATGCACATTTGACTTCTCTAGGTAACACAACGTGTAGGTCGTCTTTGCGTTCTTTTATGAGGGCTGCACTATTCATAATCCCAACGATCAATCGGTTCATGGGTTTACTTTTTCTTTTTAGGCTTCGCCTTTAACTATCCCCGCAGGCAAAAATCGAAAGAGAGAAGGTCTGGGGACCATGAAGGCCAAGAAAAGTGCCCATATCTACTGATCCATCTTGCAGGAAATGTTAGGTTTGGATAATGTGTCACCTGACGACTAGAATGTGCAGGAGCCCCGACATGCCGGAGGAACATACGCATTCTAGTAGCCAAATGAAACTCTTCCAATGACGCTGGAAGCTCATTTTCAAGGAAGTGTAGACAACTGGGTCCTGTAAGGACCAATATACGAAACAAAAATGCATTGAACCCAGCTATCTGTATGTTCAATAAAAATTGGACGCATGTTATATGTCATTATTTCAACAATTTGTCTATACTACCATCTCCTAGAATATCTACTATTCCTCCTGAAACATCCTGTATAATTATTTGGGTCTCCACGGGTCATCGAAAGTTTTCAGTGCTAGACGCACGACATCGTCCGACCCTCGCGGGAATACAGTGTGGACGCAAGCTAGTGGAACAATGGCCGGGGGGGTACCGCGCATGTGGTATGCGGCAAAAATGGGAATTCGCGTCTGACGAGGAGCGTGTGTAGATAGGTGCTGCAGAGAGGTTGACTGCTGTGTCATCATAGTATCCACCGTCGGAGGTTCGAATCCTCCCACCGGCATGCGTGTGTGTGTTGTCCATAGCGTAAGTTAGTTTAAGTTAGATTAAGTAATTTGTAAGCTTAGGGACCGATGACCTAAGCAGCTTGGTCTCATAATTCTTACCAAAAATTTACAAAATTTTAATACCAAAATACTGCATCTCGGTTCTTACAATAGTGCAATAGGTGCGCACTGGTTAGATGTAACTGAAGAGAGTCTCCAACTACGACTGTGGTTAAGGGCGAATCCCAAGCGCATGGCCACAACAACTGGGAGCAGAATGTCATCCGAACCTTGTTGAAGGACCATGACAGGACCGGATCTTCGACCCCTGCCCTCTTTGCCTCCGCCTACCTGGTGCTGAAAGTCTTCTCAAACATAAAAAAAAAATTAGTCCAGTGATCAGAACGTCTGTCTAGTAAGGAGGAGGTCTGCGTTCGAAGCCCAGTCGGTCACAAATTTTCATCTGCCGTCGTTGCTGTATTTCAACGCGCTGTGACAGTGTGGTCGTCGGTCCTTCGATATTTAAGATGCAATTCTTTTTGAGGCAATAGAGGTGATTTGCGAACATTTGTCTTGCCATCAATGTAACAGGACTTCAACGGCATCCAACCCTTAGTCATATCTTTGTGCCGGCGCTAACCCATGTCATATACATGCGAATTAGGTTGTAGTTCATATTTAGTCAAATAATGAATGGTCAGTATACAAATATGCGGGCCGGGGTGGCCGAGCGGTTCCAGGCGCTTCAGTCGGGAACCGCGCGACCGCTACGGTCGCAGGTTCGAATCCTGTCTCGGACATGGATGTGTCTGAGGTCCTTAGGCTAGTTAGGATTAAGTAGTTCTAAGTTCTAGCGGACTGATAACCTCAGAAGTTAAGTCCCATAGTGCTCAGAGCCACTTGAACCATTTCTGAAGTATAGGAGTAATTACGAACAGTACAAACAGGATTGCAGCGAAGTGATCCCTTAACCAAGTGCAACATGGAGTACCTGTGTAATGAGTCATTCCAGCTGCATAGCTGAGGGTAAGATTTGTTAAGCATTTCATTGGAGAATTAATGTAATACCCGCACGATAATCTCTGCAGTCATACTATATTAGGAGCCCGTGATTGGAGTACTATGTTCGTTGAATCGGATTACTCAAGCTGAGGCCAAATAAAGACAAGCGATGACGCCACAACACTATCTTTACTTAAGTAGGTAGTCAGCGCTAAATTATGTGCGCCACCATTAACGTTGCTGTAAGCAGTTTGACAGCATAACACCACCACAACTACTGACAACCTGAACCATTATCATCACGCAGTTGTGACTCTCAGTGATTACAGGTTGCTGATGTTTGTCAAGAATAGCGGAAAGCGCCTCTGAAGTTCCATTTGCAATACGACTAGGACGGAGAGAATGCTAAATAACAGTAATAGGTCACCCAGCGAAGAGAAGAGTCCACGTATTGTCTCAAGTTTTCGCAGTTTGATATTAATGCAGTTCCCGATAGTTTCACACTAACGGGTTCTTTTGGCTATCGAAATACTCATATGGGAATCATAAAAGTGTAATTGCTAGAACGCTCAACTACCTTAATAACACCTCATTCTGGATTGAATACGACTCGGAAAGCGTCGTTAATTTGACGTTTTCATCAATCTCCTGACGTCTCACTGAATGAAGTCTGAAGTGTACGCACAGTTGTGTTGCCTGCCGCAAGGATTCTGTGAAGTCTTGTGGCAGCTGGCAGTCATTGCTGAATAACACATCTGCAAATATCCTCACTGCTCTAGCGGAACTCGTCTTTGTTGCCTTTTTTTCCATACCGTAATTAGCACAAAAACATAAGGCTTGTTCTGCTGAAGAACTTGATGCCCACAAGTCCTTAGATAAGAATCTCCTAGCGGGAGTAATACATGAAAGGAAACAGACTGTTGGACAAAAGAATGGACGGCTCCCTGCTTTTGGCGTTTCCGATAGCGCCTACGATAAGAATCTGGTGTCATATTATGCTTCAGAACTCTAAACTGTTTATTTTTTTACTTCATACTAAAACAAAAGTTGTGATATGAGAAGAGGAAATGACTTATATGCTTCTCAGGAACTTTAGTTTTTCGTGTTTATTTTCTCACTTCATATTAAAAAATGGTTCAAATGGCTCTGAGCACTATGGGACTTAACAGCTGAGGTCATTAGTCCCCTAGAACTTAGAACTACTTCAACCTTACTAACCTAAGAACAGCACACACATCCGTGCCCGAGGCAGGATTCGAACCTGCGACCGTAGCAGTCGCGCGGTTCCGGACGCCACACCTAGAACCGCTCGGCCACCTTGGCCGGCTCATATTAAAACAAAGGCGTTAATATGAGAAGAGGAAATGAAATATATGCTTCCAAGACAATATTTCCTTGTGTGCTATTACTGCATACATGAAAGCCCTGCAATTAATTTTTGTATGTTGGATAAATTTTGTTATCACCTCACATTCCTTTGTGAGAAGATTCGTATTTTCTTGGGATCCAAATAGAGTGGACATTTCATCACTGGTTAATATTCTGATGACTAATGACATGATACCCGTTGCAATTGCTCCATGGCACCTGTGAGGAGAGTCTCACGATGGTTACTATAAGAATACGCAGGCAGTGATATCCGCTCACTGCAGTCAGAGCAAAGGTGATTTCTTTCTGTTTAGGGCGAAGCGTCTGCTGCAGTGTCCACGCTCAGCCAACATAAACAAATCGCGGCGGCATTGGGCACTGCTAATCGCTGCACTTGTGGCGAGCCTCGACAACAAGAGCGCACTGTCTCTGCTAGCGATACTATGGAGTTAAAACATCTTACTTAACGTAATACGCAGGACATGGGATGGGTAAAAATTCAGTTTGTAACTTCCCATCGCATTAAAATACTTTACAGTTATATTCGATGCAATATTTATTGTTGATTGTCTCTCTAATGTTAATAGTATTGATTCAGATTGTGCGTTAACACGAAAACACACACACACACGCAAACAGGCATTGATTCCAGTGAGGGTGACAACTTCTGTGTGTTGAACAACACATGCACCAGTCAGTTCCTCAGTTGGCGTCGAGTGGTTGAGATTTTTCAATTACCTTGCATTGCAAGAATTGTAAGGAGGTGACTGCAAGTAAATGGACTTGCTGTATGCTAAAGAGCTGCGACAAAGCAAAGCTTGACCGATTATCAGATAATTGTCCACATGGGCTTTGTGGACGGGTATACTTTTAGTAACCAACCCACCCACGATCATTACGTAAGATTTCTCGAGGGCGTAGGGGAATTGATTTCATTAAGTCGTCGACAGTGTAGCGTGATGGTTTACTTCCCACCATACGTTTTCTATATTCGTCCAAAGGTCGCTTGCATTTGTAGGGACACATGGCAATGACCTTGTTACCTCTGCCCACATATTCTCTATCTGGTTGATGTTCGGTGATCGTGGAACAAACGGCAACAGCTTTATTCTCTCTTGGCCCTGAAACCAATCTCGCACTGCCCTGCTATGATGGATGGGTCTCTGCTCCTGTAAATAAACTGTTATCTCGTTAGTTCATATATTTATATTTAAATAACGTGTTTGTAATAAGCATATTGGATTATTATTTTCCACACTGTTTAAGAATTCATTCCCTGTCATAGATAAGTGATCTGGATTCAACAGTCCGATTAAGAATGTGGTTCACCCAGTCTATCATATGATGAGAGTCGTAGTCGGATATCCACATTAAGACTGACTGCCTGAATCCGATTAGGACGATCTTGTATCGAAATGAAATTACAGAAATCGGATAATTTAAACGTCTGTATTGCAACAATGCTGCGCACATAAATTCCTATGATGGAGTAACAGCTAGCAACTGTCTAAGAGAAAGTGAGAAATATGTCGACTAGCAGCAATCTATCGTAATTATAACCCATATTTATCTGATGGATATATTGAATCGAACAATACACCTCTATTCCAGTGGGGGGAAGATACTCCATATCAGATTTGCTGATGACATAATGATAATAATAATAATAATAATAATCCCGTGTGGCCGATAGGGGAAACCCTCCCCCATATGGGTGGTACCGAGGAAATCAAATACTTGGGGTGAACCAAATACTAACACAATCCTGAACGGCTACTCAATCCGTTGCACCCAAAATCCAGACACATCTGAGTGAAAATCACCGCTACTCTGGTCACCGTCTGTTAGCTCAATGGGCTTAGCTGAAAATATTTGCTTCCAAAGGCTTCAATACCCTCTGGTCCTGTCCGGTCCTGGTATCACCCAGGCCAAACCAGTGAAACACAAGAAAACATGAACTATGCAAGCAAAGGTAACTTTACCCCAGGTGGTACACAACCTGGCCACCGATAGGCGGCAGTTGGATTTTCGGACTCTGGGTTAGCACGGCAGAGAATATCGTAGATCTCTGGTAAATTTCTCTACAAGCAGAAAACATTCATTTAAAAACTAAACATCGATACATTGATGCAAGTAAGAAACCTCAATAATCTCACAAAAGAAATCGTCCGCCATAAAATTCTCATCCTTGCTCTTCAAGAACCACGATTAATTGACAATTAAAACTTGCATTACGGAAACCATGGCATCTTCAAGAGCAAAATACAACAAAAGGTAGCGAAAGGGGTACCAATCTTCGGCAATGCATTTCTCGAACACAGATCTATCATCAACTCTGTCAAAGAAATCGCATCCATCAACAATCGATTTATGATTATGCTCATTCAGAGCACCTATAAAAGATATACACTCGAAAATACTGTGAGCAAAATTCACCAAGATGACGTGAAAATACTAATGGGAGACTTCAACTCTCTATTTGGGACAGAAAAAAAACTGTAGAAAAATCATTGGTACAAATTCAACACACCGAAACGCTTAGACCAACGGCACACGTCTGACTGACATTTGCCAACAATTCAACCACAAAAGAATGTCTTCCCACTTTAGGAAGTAGCCTGTTCCCAAGAAACATGATTGGCTACCAGGTGCAAGTTGCTTTCATTCGCCTTTCGAGACTCGCTGAAAGCCAGATTTTTAATTCTTTTGTAGCAGAGCTACAAGCAGGCAGATACAAACACAACAAGGGAATCGTAAGACAACGCTCGAGCAAAATGCGCCTCGCTACTTTCAGTAAACCTTAGTGTCAGAGCGAAAACCTTACGGTACTGCCAAATTCATAATGACGACATATTTTTTGTTGTTGTGAATACATAATTTTATCTATGAAATGCCACATTTTCATAATAATTGCGAATGATACAGGAAATGAAGAAAATACAGATCTTTTCGAAGTCAAAAGTCGGTAATCTCCTACTAATTCGTGTTAAAATAGGCTCAATCGTCTTACAGATACTTAATGCTTTATTAAGATAGTCTGCCGTCGTGATGTTTCTGTAGTAAGCTGAATTTAATTTGTATTAGTACAGTGAATATTTTAATTGGAATTTCCATTAGTTTACTAAACACAACAGTAATCATCAAAGAGAAATTAATCAGCAAAAGAATTTTCTTTCACGATATCTAAAACGATCTGACAATGCTAAAGTTGTTTACAAATTCTAAGCCAGTAGATACCTACTGGTTCCAACGATATCATTATACCAGAGTAGTTTTAAGAGTATTTTCGTGTGGAAATGAATTGCGTTGACCGTTGATCGATCAAGAGCGGGAAACGTAAATCTTTACGAATATATGACGAGAGGGACAAGTGCGTGTGAGTGGACTTCTCTATCAATACAAGTGCCTGAGAGACGACTTTAATTTCAATCTCCTGGATAGTTTTGTTTCTCAAATCAACAAGTGCGTTATCATGCAGTAGCACTTGTGATGTAGTTGTGATGCTCGATTTTCTTACGCTGAGACCGAAAGGTGTCTCAGTTGTTGGCAACAAATTCCAGCTGTGTTGCACACAGCCCTTGGGGCAGAATTCGTAGCCCAAAACACACTTTTGGAGCTATCAGATGTAAAATATTATGTTCACACTACTCTTTGCTCGAGTTTACGTCTTTTGGAGGGGCTCAGCCTTTCATTTCTTCTTAGGAAGTTAACGATAAACGCATCATAACACGTCACCAGTAACAGTATTGCATACGAATGCTCATTGAGCGACCTGATGACGTTCTATAATAGTCACTCGGTTGATTTTTGTAGTTTCGAATTAGAGCATGCAGTACTCCTACACCAGACTTCTGAACTTTGCCTGTTGAATGCAAATGTCACATGATGGTATAATGGTAATCTATCACATGTATCAGTAGTCGAGACTTCCTTAATGTGGAAAATCATTCATGCCAGAACGATCTTTGTTGAAACAAGACTATCTTTTTCTGGCGTATTTTTCCCAAAAGCACTCGCTCCACACACAATTCAAATCTTTCTAGTTGCCTCCTCTGCATTCACCCCTCTGTTATACCAAAAGTAAACGTTGTGTTGCAGATGTTACACCTATTTCCACTTGCGCCTCAATTTTACAATGCTTAACTGTAGTTCATGATTTTCAAGTTTGCAAAATCCATTGCTTAACTGCCAGATAATAACTAGAACTTCAAATTCGAAAATGACAGTTGAGACACACACTGACAGCGTCGCGACGCGTTCACCTGGGCGGCGCCGGATTTCAGGCGGCGGGTGGCGTCTGGCTGGTGGCCGGTAGCCGCTACAGCGCAAGGAAACGCTCGAGCGTAAGCTGTTATGATCGCGGCGCAGCCACGAGCTATCCTGCGGAATTGTTTCTGGAATACTTGTTATTGCTGGTGGGTAGTATGTTAAGCGAATTATCTTCGATGTTCAGTCAGACTCATAGCTTTAGACGGATTGTGGCAAAAAAAAAAAAACAGTTGGACGCGAACAGGCGACTATAACTTTAGAACGCACGACGCTTGCCACTAGACCACGGGCTGACGGAGTCCAACAACGTCTCGGAAGGAGAGAACACTTCCGCATCTTACAGTGTTGCCAGATTGTGCAGATGGCCGGACTTAGAGTTGTCAGGGGCGGTCAGTTTTATTGGCCACCTTAAGTGAATGACTCGGACTTAGTCTCTGTGGCGGCCGGCCGGCGCGCAGTTTTATTGTCTAAGACTGTACATCGCCATTCTGTCATGCAGTAAAACATCTTGTAGTAGCATCGGTACAACATTACGTCGGAAATCAGCATACATTGCACCATTTATATTATCATCGATAAAATGGGGGCCAATTATCCTTCCTCGCATAATGCCGCACCATACATTAACCCGCCAAGGTCGCTGATGTTCCACTTGTCGCAGCCATCGTGGATTTTCCGTTGCCCAATAGTGCATATTATGCCGGTTAACGTTAACGCTGTTGGTCAATGACGTTTCGTCGCTAAATAGAACGCGTGCAAAAAATCTGTCATCGTCCCGTAATTTCTCTTGTGCCCAGTGGCAGAATTGTATACGACGTTCAGAGTCGTCGCCATGCACTTCCTGGTGCGTAGAAATATGGTACGGGTGCAACCGATGTTGATGTAGCATTCTTCACCGACGTTTTTGAGATTTCCGATTCTCGCGCAATTTGTCTGCTACTTATATGCGGATTAGCTGCGACAGCAGCTAAAACACCTACTTGGGCATCATCATTTCTTGCAGGTCGTGGTTGACCTTTTACATGTGGCTGAACGCTTCCTGTTTCCTTAAATAAGGTAACTATCCGACGAACAGTCCGGACACTTGGATGATGTCGTCCAGGATACCGAGCAGCATACATAACACACGCCTGTTGGACTTTTTGATCACGATAGCCACACATCAACACGATATCGACCTTTTCCGCAATTGGTAAGCAGTCCATTTTAACACGGGTAATGTATCATGAGCAAATACAGTTCGCACTAGCGGAATGTTACGTGATACCACGTACTTGTACGTTTGTGAATATTACAGCGCCATCTATCACAAAGCGACCCCTTGAAGCTAGACGAGTTCGTTCTTTGCAGTTTCTTCGTTTGATGCTTATTTCACGAGATATTTGGCCCGGTCACTATAATTGGACCACCCTGTATACACGGTGATTCAGTGATAGAGAAGGATAGATAAATGTATCAATTTGAAATAAGGGTCCCAACACTGGAAACGATCGAGTCGAAAGTTGTAAGCGAAAACCATCCTAACAGTGGAATACATGTATTGGTACTGTTATTAGTAAAGCCGCGCGGTATTAGCCGAGCTGTCTTAGGCGCTGCAGTCGTGGACTGTGCGGCTGGTCCTGGCGGAGGTTCGAGTTCTCCCTCGGGTATGGGTGTGTGTGTTTGTTCTTAGGATAATTTAGGTTAAGGAGTGCGTAAGCTTAGGGACTGATGATCTTAGCAGTTATGTCCCATAAGATTTCACACATTTTTGAACATTCTGTTATTACTAAGACTGTAGGGTAGACACTATAAAGCTGTGGCTGGATTGAAAAGTTTTTAGCAAACAGAACACAGCATGTTGTTCTCAATGGACAGACGTCTACAGACGTTCAAGTTACCTCTGGCGTGCCACAGGGGAGTGTTATGGGACCATTGCTTTTCGTAATATATATAAATGACATAGTAGATAGTGCTGGAACTTCCATGCGGCTTTTTGAGGATGATTCTGTAGTATACAGAGAAGTTGCAGCATTAGAAAATTGTAGCGAAATGCAGGAAGATATGCAGCGGATAGGCACTTGATGCAGGGAGTGGCAACTGACCCTTAACATAGACAAATGTAATGTAATGCGAATACATAGAAAGGAGGATCCTTTATTGTATGATCATATGATAGCGGAACAAACACTGGTAGCAGTTAATTCTGTAAAATATCTGGGAGTATGCGTGCGGAACGATTTGAAGTGGAATGATCATATAAAATTAATTGTTGGTAAGGCGGGTAAGAGGTTGAGATTCACTGGGAGAGTCCTTAAAAAATGTAGTCCATCAACAAAGGAGGTGGCTTACAAAACACTCGTTCGATCTATACTTGAGTATTGCTCATCAGTGTGGGATCCGTACCAGGTCGGGTTGACGGAGGAGATAGAGAAGATCCAAAGAAGAGCGGCGCGTTTCGTCACAGGGTTATTTGGTAAGCATGGTAGCGTTACCGAGATGTTTAGCAAACTCAAGTGGCAGACTCTGCAAGAGAGGCACTCTGCATCGCGGTGTAGCTTGCTGTCCAGGTTTCGAGAGGGTGCGTCTCTGGATGAGGTGTCGAATATAAAGAGGTGCATTCAAGTTTTAAGGCCTCCGATTTTTTTTCTCCAGACTGGAAAGAGATAGAAACATGCGCATTGTTTTAAAATGAGGCCGCGCTCATTGTCAATACGTCCCACAAATGGCTGCACCATACGGCAGATAGAATTTTACCGCCAGCGCCGAGAATGAGAACTGTTTTAAATACTTAAAATGGCGACGTTTTCCTTACTTGAACAGCGTGCAATAATTCGTTTTCTGAATTTGCGTGGTGTGAAGCCAATTGAAATTCATCGACGGTTGAAGGAGACATGTGGTGATGAAGTTATGGATGTGTTGAAAGTGCGTTCGTGGGTGCGACAGTTTTATGAAGGCAGAACATCATGTGACAACAAACCAAAAGAACCTCGGGCTCGCACAAGCCGGTCTGACGACATGATTGAGAGAGTGCGTAGAATTGTTTTGGGGGATCGCCGAATGACTGTTGAACAGATCGCCTTCAGAGTTGGCATTTCTGTGGGTTCTGTGCACACAATCCTGCATGACGACCTGAAAATGCGAAAAGTGTCATCCAGGTGGGTGCCACGAATGCTGATGGACGACCACACGGCTGCCCTTGTGGCATGTTGCCAAGCAATGTTGACGCCCAACGACAGCGAGAATGGGACTTTCTTTTCGTCGGTTGTGACAATGTGAAACGTCCCCTTTGAACAATTATACAAGACTGTGCTTAAACTGACATACAATATTTTGTTAGCGCAACGCAATCTGACTTTCAATAATCCCTACAAAAGAATGGCCCTGACTAACATTAAACTATACCTTTCAGAAATCACTTACCTCACAAAAATCCTCATTACTCGAACTACTGCAGTACAGCGAGCGCCACTACTGCCAGCTAAATAAAAGATTCAAACCACGGAAGGCACTAACTACTGATAGGGATAGTTAGCAAATGAAAGATATTAATAGAGAACAAACAATGTATTTACCTTAATATCATCAAAAGTCATAATATATATAGCAGTTCATCACAAATTACAAAACTCCGCCATCTATCTCCCCACATCCACCACTGCTGGCGGCTCACCTCCAACTGCGCAATGCTACGCGCTGTTCACATCCAGCTGCCGCTGCCCAACACTACAATGGCAGACAACAATGCAAACTAGCCACAGACTGCACACAGCACAGCCAGTGATTTTTATACAAAGGTGGTGTTACCAATAAAAAAACCTAAACAGCCTACGGAAGGCACTAACTACTGATAGGGATAGTTAGCAAATGAAAGATATTAATAGAGAACAAATAATGTATTTACCTTAATATCATCAAAAGTCATAATATATATAGCAGTTCATCACAAATTACAAAACTCCGTCATCTCTCTCCCCACATCCACCACTGCTGGCGGCTCACCTCCAACTGCGCAATGCTATGCGCTATTCACATCCAGCTGCTGCTGTCCAACACTACAATGGCAGACAACAATGCAAACTAGCCACAGACTGCACACAGCACAGCCAGTGATTTTTATCCAAAGGTGGCGTTACCAATAAAAAAACCTAAACAGCCTACTTACATAGCCCCCATGCTCCCCACAAAAAATTTTACAAATTATTTTGGGCAGTGGCCAATAATGATTTGATTAAATTTTTCATAATTACAATAACAAAGATATCAAATGCACACACTTATTGATACAATGTTGGTCAAAAGCTAAAATTTTGTCACAGTCCATAAAACAGTCCTGATTCATCACAGTAAAATTACAGTGTTTTCCTTTTTTTTCAAAGTCTGAACAGTAAAAGAGAATGTACACAGAAGTAGTGGATTTCCATGCAGTCTTGAAGAAGTAGTGTCCTTCCAACGGAAAGACAGTGCTGACTCTTGACATGCAGACAAGTAATGGGCCACAACAGAGCAAACCCACAGCAGAGTCATTTGACGTTTTGAAGAATATTGGTAGGTAGGTCATCACAGAGTAGACCCACAGTAGTCCTGGTAGAGAGTATGGTACTGGTGGATCATGCAGACCCACTGTAGTCCTTCTAGAGACGGCCAGCAGCCATCTGCTGTGACTGTGCAGGTGCTCAATCACCATTGAAGAGTCTTGCAGATAATATAGTAAGTCCATAAACCACCACTTGTCCACTCACAAAAAATTTGTTTGAAATGTCCTTAGAACCAACAATGCTGTTATCCAGTCCCTTGCTGAATTATTAACACACGTGCAAACACTAACAGTCCCTACTTCTCACATATTGTCCATATACTATGACCAAGAGAAATGTGTACAGTGAAATGTAACTTACAAGTTAATAATATGATGAACTGGTGTCAATTACAATTTTATAACATAAGAATACAATTACAAAGGTACAAAATACATCATTAAAGAACATAACAATACAGATAACATTTGTAGTAAAACAGGCTTTACAAAAGAATAGAAATAAACATATACATAAATGTTACAGGAATTATGAGCTAAGTAGATACATAAAAGATCAGAATAAATTTTGAAACATCAACTTCACACATGAGCATTGAAACAAAACAGAATAAATAATGTCTAAACATCTTTACAAAGAAAATAACATATTATCAGAAAATTCTACAACGTAGCTTTCATCAGCTAAACACATAAAGACAGGAAAAACACAAATACACAAGGGTACACAAACATATAGAGGGATGACACAAAAGGAAAGGGCAGTGTTTGTTTTACTGCAGTATTTTGCATGGAGATCTCCCTTTGTTCATCATTATTCCCAAAAGTACTATCTAAGCCTGTTTTCGTATTCTGTTCACATCCTCTTTCAAAATAGTTTTTCTCCACTGTACACTACTTTTTTTTTTGGCCAAACCATTTTCTTATATCTTCTCAATGCATTTCTTCCAATTCATCATAGTTAGTTTCTTATATAGTCTACCCCCTCTTAAGCTGACTTAAATCTACTGAGCTCAGATGCTAAACTACGGGACAAGGCAATGCAGCAGCACAAAACAATTAACACAAACAGTAATGATAAAAAAATACAAATGCCAAAGCAAGCAGCATAAATTAGCAGAGCAATTGCAATATTACAACTAATATAAGGCAATGTGCAGCAAACAAGAAAAATAAATCTGGCTTAGCAGAGTAACACAAATTAAAATTCAGTAGCACGAAAATGAAATAACTTATATCTAAACATGACATAGCTCAAGCAGAAAAATATTACACTAAAAATGGCCATGTCTAATACCTATGTCACATCGTAACACTAAAGTGATGCATCACAAAAACTTACTCTGCAAGAAAGTTACCAAGTCAATAAAAAAATTATTTATGCAATTCCTGTGAAAGGAAATGTCTATTTGTGCTCTCTTTTCTAAGAAAGTATATCATAAATGTATTCTTTACTGGGTCTGTAGACAGAAAATATTTATATCAGTACATCTATAAAATTTTATTTTAACCAATGCTGCAGTGCAGCTAGAAACTAGATATCAAATGAAATAAACAACTACGTACAAAGTAAAGCATAAGAATATCAATCAGTAGTCATTAGGCATTTCATAAGTTAGTAGAAAAATCTCTCAACTAGAGAGACAGTAGTCATAATCAGGTGTATAGACATAAAAATATTTTTTGTCATTTCATTAGGCTTTTCAGTAAATCATAAATTAAGAGCTCCACAGTGTAATCATATGTTATCAAGTTCGACCGTGTCGTTTTTCCGATGCTTTCTACAAAGGAACGTCAATAGTGAGGATAATGGGCTCCCTTTTTTTCTCCACCTGTGCCTCTGGAAGGCACACGCTAATGGCTTTTTTTTTTCAAGGCGACTGTCGCCCAGCTGGGTGCCCACGACGCATTAGGTGCAGGTGGTCACTTAACTTTCTTACGGAAATATTTACGACAGCAGTTTCTGCTACAGTGGCAGTCTCATATAAAAATTTCACTGGTCGAAAATTTACGTTACAAATGTGTAGAAAAAAAATCCTGTAAATATAACAGTGTCCAAAAAATTTTCGCCAGCATTGTGATACATTCACGCATATACACACATTTCATAGCTCTTAAAGTACGATTCTTGGTTTCCAACAACCTTTTTCACAAGTCAGAGTCCCTAACCACTACTCATTATTCCTTACCTTATTCGTCGACACTTCTTCAGTATTTCATCATAACAGATATGTAGCATAATCAAATAACTCATATAGCATCAGCTTACTGATCATAAACATACCGCAACAGCATAATACACACAGTCATCGTAATAATAACACCTCAGTCAACTCTCAAAATCGTCGTAGCTTCCTCCAATAATTTCAAAACCTAAAAAAAATTCTCTGCTCATGTCAGTAGTGTCATTTACCTCAAACGTACTTCAAAATCATGCTCCCTTACCAAATACATCATTCAAAGCTCTCATAGTATCACAATGGTTCCGAAAAAATATGACCAGTTCACAAAGTACAGACAAAATACAATTTCATAAGTGTGAAGTTACCCAACTGTGTAATTGCGTAAACATGTGTCACAGATATGGTAAAAAAAGTTTCTTTCTCTGTTAAATGATCAGATACCTGTGTAATTCTGTGTTAGAGAAATATGGTACCGATGTGTAAAGTTGTATAAGCAAATACCATATTAGCTAGGGCTCCTTGTGCTTGCCAAACACATGATACACAAAGTAAGCGTGTACCCCCCTGAAGATTAATGTAATTATACCCTCAGGTGTTACAGATTACAGCAATGAAATGAAATGTATCACTGAAAACCTTTGTATCATTGTACTTCAAATATCTTTAAAAATAAATGTTTTAAGTACAAAATTAATCACTCAAATGCGTGTCCTGTAGTGCTAAATGTGCGTCTTGCTGTAAGATAATTCTGTGGAAGTGTCGTACTTATCGTCCTCCGAAAGCTAAGTTCTACAGAAGTCAATGTACTTACCTCATGATAAACAAAAGTGAAATGCTTTATGTATAGATATCTTAGTTATTACGCTTATTGCCATGATGAAGAAAGTACTGTGCTGTAACATATTGTTGTGCTACGGAAAAGGCAGTCTCATTGTAGCTATACCACAAAAGTTACTACTAAAACATGTTTTACTTTCCAGAATAAAACAGAAAACTGTGCAGATATAAAACAGAAACACTGCAAAAGCAACATTGTAAATTGTCACTCATTAGTAGCGTCGTGATAAAATCGTGTAGCTGTCACATAAACTAACCACTGTGTCATCTGGTATCTCACTGAAAGTACTTTAAATCCAGAATATATTTTCAAGTAAACCAAAATGTTGCATTAAAATCTCATTAGCAGTACTGGTAAATGTTCTAAGTATGTAAGCCTTGTAGTCGTTCCATAATCGTGCAACTAACAAGCAAGAATGTACACACACAATAACACTGTGACGTCTGTTCACTATAACAATGCATTCGTCATTTCTGTTTAAATAAGTTCTCTTGGTTCTTGATTGGATATTTAACTTCAAACATTGTTGTATGTTAACAGATTCTAAGTCTGACAAAGCATATTAGTAATGTGAAACGAAAAATTTTATGGCAAAGACTAAGTTAAAAAGCAGATTATCTTTCAATAAACGGTTTTACATGTGCAATGTGGTGTAAACCTTTACTCTTCCTAGTACGCAGAGTTTCAACTTCAACGCAATTATCATGTGGTATACGTCGGATTCTGTAAGGTCCATTGTAAACTAGAAAGAATTTGTGACTCAAGTGTTTCTTCTTATGTGACAATGAATGAGCTTTAATGAGAACTTTTTGACCAATATACAATTTCTTTGCATTTGCTTTACCGTGTAGTTTTCTCCTTTTGTCTGCTGAAGATTTTATATTTTTAAGAGCCAAATCAATTATGTCTTTGTGTCGAAGTTTAGATGTATTCGGGAAAGGTACAAGCTCTCTGATTCTGTTCGGTGGTTCTTCATTCTTCAGTACAAGAATAGGTGGTAAAGCAGTGGAATCATGAGGCATTTCATTCAGCACATTTTGAAATAAGTGTAAATATCTGTCCCAATGCTGATGCTTTCTGTGACAATAAAGTCTGCAAAGCTTATTGATTTCTTTCATAATCCTTTCAGACGGGTTGCAATGTGGTGAGTACAATGAAATAAAAACAGGTTTGATTTTATGATTCCGAAGCATGCGTGACCAAACAGCAGATCTGAATTGACGTCCGTTATCTGAAATGACTTTGCTAACGTGTCCAACTTCACGTAAGAAATTTTTAACAAAGGCGTTGGATACAGACCGTCCAGTGGCTTTACGTAACGGTGTGAAAGAAACAAATTTTGAAGTAAGTTCAACAGCGACTAGAACGTACGAAAATCCATTAGATGTTCTGACAAGCGGTCCCAAGAGATCAACAGCAGCAAATTCTTTTAGTTTAGAAGGAATGATAGGAAACAGCGGAGCACTATGTGAGATAGTAGATGGTTTGGCCTTTTGACAAAGTTTACAAATAGACAAGACTCTTCGAATTCTCTTTTCCATATTGTTAAAATAACAAGTCGTTCGAAGAATATGATAACATTTTCGTGGGCCAAAATGTACATAGGTGAAATGAATGTACCAAATGAGCTTATTAACAAAATCGTCAGGAATGCAAAGTACCCATAGCTTGTCATCAACAGTGCAGCGTTTGAACAGCATGTTGTTTCTAACCAGATAATAATGCCGAATCTGTGTGTGTGTCTTTCCATGCCATTTGCTCTTGATGTCTTTCCAAATCGGATCTTTATCTTGTTCATGAGCAATGTCCTTTAAAGATGTGGTGATGAAGTTTTCAAAGGCGACTTTCTGAATGTAAAGAATACTGAAATTTTTCTCGAGGTTGCCTTCTTTGTTACTTTTCTCAAGTCCAGCCGGTGCGCGTGACAGTGCGTCCGCAACAATGTTCTCCTTGCCGGGAATGTAGACTATTGTGAAGCGGAATTCTTGCAGAAACAATGCCCAACGTTTTAACCTGTCATGATTTAATTTTGAAGACATAAGAAATTGTAATGCACGATGATCACTGTATACTTTTACGTGCTTACCAGAAAGAAAGAAACGGAATTTGTTAAATGCCCAAACGATAGCTAAAGCTTCTTAATTCAGTAACGGAATAATTTTTTTCAGATTTTGTTAGCACTCGGCTAGCAAAAGCAATGGTTTTCTGAACAGTAGTGTCATTTTCTATGGCTTCTTGAAATAAATGGGCACCAAGACCGACTTTAGAAGAATCCATGCTAAGGCAGAAATCTTGTGACAGATCTGGATGAGCTAGTATTGGCGCGTAAATAGCGATTCTTTCAAAGAATTGAATTCCAACTGTGCTTGTTCGTCCCAGTTCCAAATAGTATTTTTTCCAGTGAGAGAACAAAGTTTTGGTGTAACAAGAATTTGCATATTCAGAAAACGACGGTAAAAATTTACGAGACCTAGAAAACTGCGGACTTGTCTTTTTGTGGATGGAACTGGAATGGCTCTGATTGCTTCTAACTTTTCAGGATCCGGCTGAATGCCTTTAGAAGAAATAATATGTCCCAAAAACTTCACCTTTGTCCTACCGAATTCAGACTTTTCCAAGTTAACTGTAATTCCAGATTCTGCAAAAATACGTAACAAACTGTTGAGGATGCGATTATGCTGTTCCCATGAAGCTTCTGCTATTAGAATATCGTCCACATATAAGGTGATGTGACGTTTTAAGAACTCAGGTAATATGGAATTTAGACCGCGAATGAATGCTGCCGAAGAAATGTTCAAACCAAAAGGAAGTTTCCGAAACTGATAACAAACGCCGAAACAAAGACAAGCTGTGTATTTTCTACATTCTGGATGAAGTTCGATCTGATAAAAGCTGGATCTGAGATCAATGGAAGACAACACTTTTACACCATTAAAATTTTGAAGACGTTCTTCCAACGTTTGCGGCCTGTCTGTTTCAGGAATAATGGTAGTATTGACTTGTCTCGAATCTAAGACAAGCCTGATCGATCCATTTTTCTTCTCAACAACATGTAATGGATTGTTGTATGAGCTTACTGCAGGCTCAATAATGCCCTCGTCAAGCATAGATTGTATTTCTGTTCTAACACGGTCCCTATAATGTGCCGGAATTACGTATGGTCTAACAAAAAATTTAGTATGCTCACGAACACGAAATTGGTATTGAAATCCATTGATTGTTCTTGTTTTGTGAGTAAAAACTGTGGAATGTGCTTGTAAAATCTCAAAAAGGTCTTGCCTATCAGTGTCATTACAATTCTCAATTGTTTGAATTTTATTCTGAATTAACTCATTAGTATCAAATGTGTCGTCGATATCATCCCTGTCAGTACTTGCAGAGTGATTGTTAGTGTCTAGTTCCGTAGAAAACTCCGAACTGTTGTCTAACAGAAGGTAAAGCCGATTAATTTCCTCGTCATGGTTTGAGAGCCAATCTTCAAATTTCAAAGCTATTGACTTACCTTCCTTCTCTAAACTTATTTCCGCATCGTGAAAGTTTAAGATTGCTTTGTATTCATTCAAAAAGTCTACTCCCAATGTAATTTCCGTCGACAATAATGGAACAATAAGAAAGTTCATAGAGAAGCTGTGGCTTTGACAAAAGAATTCTAAGTTGGTTTGTTGGCGTACATCTACACTTTTTCCAAAGATTGCACCTTGTAATTTAATCTTACGTAACGGAAGTGTAGGACAATCGTTCGATTTGTTGCATTTGCTAAAGGCTGTTTCACTAATTACTGAAATGGGACTGCCAGAGTCAAGTACTGCCGTAAATTTTACATCATTTACTGTAATGTGAATCACAGGATATGCAATGTTGTTATGTTTTATGTCGTGTTCCTGGAGTAAGATGTCCCTAATGTCTTCCATTTTTACGTAATTACTAGCTACGGCAGCTGCGTCGTCAGTTTCATAAGTACGTTTTGTGGCTGCCAGCAGTATGAGTCATTGCCTATTGTCTCTTTGTTGGCGCGCGTCGTTATTGGGATTTGGAGACCTAACTTCTACAAATTCACCGTGACGAGAGGGCCCTGCCCTGTTTAAATCCCGCCAGTTCTGATGCAATTCAGGTCTGTCGTTACGATCACATCGTCTGTCGTCATGTCGGTAGTTCCTGTAGTTTCTTTCTTGTCGGTTAAGTGGTGGAGAATTTCTCCCTGAATCGTAACTGCGCGCTGGACCGTTGCGTCTAAAGTTATTCTGTCTCCCTTGATAATAATTATTTTGGTTCCCAAATTGTCTGTTTCTCTGATTGTCTCTTTGATAGTCACTACCACGGAGAGGTGATCTTTCCCTGTAATTATTACTAGTCTGCCAACGGTTGTCATACGGGTGGTGTCTGTTTTGGTCACGATATGTGTTGTGAGAATAGCCTTGTCGTGTCCAGTTATTATTTCTTTCATCACGGGATTGTGACAGATGTGACCTGTAATTGTTGTGCTTCTGTTTCCGCGTTCCCCGATTGTCAGTGTCAATTTCCAGTTCTTGTAACAGTCCCTGAAAAGCCTCAATGTCTTCTTTGCAACGTCCTGCTAAAATAATATGTCGTAAATGTTCAGGTAATTTGATTAAGCAAATGCGGATGAGTTCTGAGGGGCTGTATGGGTTTGACAGGTACTGATTGTTGTGCAACATGTCTTCAAAATATTTCATAAGACTGGAGAATTCAGATTGTTCGAAATGTTTCATCATTATGATGCTATGTTTTACTCGGTCTTGTGTAGCTTGAGACCAATATGCTGAGAGGAAGGCATGGTAAAATTCTCCTTCACCGTGGCAATCGTGAATGACCGATCGCATTCTTACAGCTGGTTCATTCTCTAAGTAGCCACACATAAATTCTAATCTGTGTTCTAACGACCAGTTGGGAGGAAAACAATGAGAGAATTGATGGAGCCATGCTTGTGGATGAATGTCGTTGCCAGAATTCTTAAATGTTTTGAATTTACGTGTAGTAATGAACAGCTTATAGTCAAAGTCATCATGTCGGCGAATCACATATCGGTCATTGTTAGGTCGTCGTGTCGGCCGTTCCATTTCAAAATTCGGTACACATTGCTAATTTCTTTCATAACTTCCGAAATGCCCTGTGTTATTATTTTGCGGCTTTTCCGTATTTCTAAGTCCCTCTTCCTGTGTTGGAGCGCGAGTGTCCTCTGAAATTTGTAATTTTTGTATTACTTGTGCCAACTGATCTTGTACTTCCCGGATTTCTCTTTTGTACTGTATATTGATTTGATTTTGATTGAATTTCCTAATTTATTCGCACTCTTCTGTGTCATTAAAGACTACCGGTTTTGTGTCATTCAGATTATCATCTACCTTCGTAGATAAATTAGTGAATTGATCCGAAAGTTCGGCTACTTTCTCCGATAGTGTACTTATTTCCTCAGTGTGTTTTTCTGAACCAAGTTTCAGAGTATCTACTGTGTCCTTTAAGTTTTCCTGAGTTTTTACAAGTTGCGTAACCGAATCGGTAGATGCAACTGAGTCAAATTTAGCTTGCAAGGTCTCATGATTTTCATGAACAATAGTTTGCAGTTCTTTTATGGCTGCTTCGTAATTCTGTAATGCATTTTCATGCCGTGAAAAAATAGGTTGAAAATGCTCACAAATTTGAGTTTTTACGTCATTACAGACTTTTTGACATTTCGATTCAATGTTATGTAACTCAGTAGTTAAATCTTCACGTGTTTGTTCAAGTGTGGTGTCTAACTTTTGAAGATTTTGTTCCATTGTGTCTAACTGTTGCTGTGTTTGTCTCTGGTGTTGTTCCATTGTGTCTAACTTTTGAAGATTTTGTTCCATTGTGTCTAACTTTTTAAGATTTTGTCCCATTTGTCTCTAATTTTGTTCCATTTGTTGCATTAATTGCAATAATAATGTATTAGTGTCTGGAATCTGTTTCTCTATGCTTTTCGGCAGTGCATTTGCACCGGCAACATTCACATTTTGACAAGCAGAAAATGTGTCTTGACTTATTTGAAAAAACGGTGATGACCCAAAACCTGAATCTACAGTATTTGCGAAATTGTGTCCTGTCATTTCGGATTCCTGAGGCGAGCTGTTGCCGACCGATCGATCGATAATGCTTCCCTGTTCACTACCTGTTTCACTGTCTACACCACTGTTTGCAGCCCGCTCCATTTCCCTATGCACAATTACCAAATTACTACTTTGAACATCAGTTAATTCACTACTCGGTGACGCTAACACACTGCTTTCGTCTTCACTGTCATTTCTCCGTTTACTTTGGAGCCTAGTATTACGTTTTTCACACGCCATAATTGTCACAATATTTCACACGATAACACAGAAAAGCACAATTTGAAGAGCAAAATAAAATAACATAGCAATGGATATAATGTCTACTTAATTGCAAGCGCAGCTGTGAAATACTTGGTGCAAATCTACATGCATGCCACACCTGTTTTACTGTACAACAATGAAAGGCTGCAACTATAAAGGAGATTCTCTCTACAATTACGCGCTAGCAATAAACAAAAGCTACACTAATTACACAAACTACAAGAAAAAAATCAGAAGATTCCAGTGAGGTATCCTCGGCTAAGGGTCGACATATGAAACGTCCCCTTTGAACAATTTATACAGGACTGTCCTTGAACTGACACACAATATTTTTAGCGCAACGCAATCTGACTTTCAATAATCCCTACAAAAGGTTGGCCCTGACTAACATTAAACTATACCTTTCAGAAATCACTTACCTCACAAACTCGAACTACTGCAGTACAGCGAGCGCCACTACTGCCAGCTAAATAAAAGATTCAAACTACGAAAGGCACTAACTACTGATAGGGATAGTTAGCAAATGAAAGATATTAATAGAGAACAAATAATGTATTTACCTTAATATCATCAAAAGTCATAATATATATAGCAGTTCATCACAAATTACAAAACTCCGCCATCTCTCTCCCCACATCCACCACTGCTGGCGGCTCACCTCCAACTGCGCAATGCTACGCGCTGTTCACATCCAGCTGCCGCTGCCCAACACTACAATGGCAGACAACAATGCAAACTAGCCACAGACTGCACACAGCACAGCCAGTGATTTTTATACAAAGGTGGCGTTACCAATAAAAAAACCTAAACAGCCTACTTACAAATGGATGAGACGTGGATGCCATTTTTCAATCCAGAAACAAAGCGCCAGTCAGCTCAATGGAAGCACACAGATTCACCGCCACCAAAAAAATTTCGGGTAACCGCCAGTGCTGAAAAAATGATGGTGTCCATGCGTTCCAAAGGGCACTACAGTAACAGGTGAATTCTACGAAAATGTTTTGAAGAACAAATTCCTTCCTGCACTGCAACAAAAATGTCCGGGAAGGGCTGTGCGTGTTCTGTTTCACCAAGACAACGCACCCGCACATCGAGCTAACGTTACGCAACAGTTTCTTCGTGATAACAACTTTGAAGTGATTCCTCATGCTCCCTACTCACCTGACCTGGCTCCTAGTGACTTTTGGCTTTTTCCAACAATGAAAGACACTCTCCGTGGCCGCACATTCACCAGCCGTGCTGCTATTGCCTCAGCGATTTTCCAGTGGTCAAAATAGACTCCTAAAGAAGCCTTCGCCGCTGCCATGGAATCATGGCGTCAGCGTTGTGAAAAATGTGTACGTCTGCAGGACGATTACGTCGAGAAGTAACGCCAGTTTCATCGATTTCCGGTGAGTAGTAAATTAGAAAAAAAATCGGAGGCCTTAGAACTTGAATGCACTTCGTATTGCTTCCCCCTACTTATACCTCCCGAGGAGATCACGAATGTAAAATTAGAGAGATTCGAGCGCGCACGGAGGCTTTCCGGCAGTCGTTCATCCCGCGAACCATACGCGACTGGAACAGAAAAAGTAGGTAATGACAGTGGCACGTAAAGTGCCCTCCGCCACACACCGTTGGGTGGCTTGCGAAGTATAGATGTAGATGTAGATAACTTTCAGAGGTGATATTATGAAGCAAAACAAGGAAAAAGTGTCCAGTAAACATGGGCAGTAATCTGCATACCTGAAGAACGATGAGCTCTTGTTCATCTCCGCTACTGTGAAACATATGTCTATTAACAAGTGCTCATAGCTCTTAAAGGATACATTTTAGAGCCCATGTTTACTGGACATTTTTTCTTTGTTTTGCTCCATACTACCACCTCTGAAAGTTGCTTACCCTACAGTCTAACCAACAAAAGTACCAATGCATATATTCCACTGTCAGAGGTATCAGAACGATTTCCGCTTATAACTTTCGACTCATTCGTTTCCGGTACAGGGACCATTATTTGAAATTGATACAAGTAATTAACCTTTCACATAATCCTAGAAAGTCTGTAATATCATCACGGAATCACACATTTACGAGCGCTGGTGCCTTTATGAATTGTGAAACACACTGTAGAACTAGGGGCAGATTGCACGATCTGGCGACGGATTGCTGGTATCCGTCGCTCGTTGTGTGTTGGGTTGTTGAAATGGCAGTACCATAGGCACGTCAGCCTTCTCAGTCGCGCCACGTACGGCGCGTGCATTAACTAAACAAGGTCAGCACTGTGGGAGAGATGGCCCAGACCTACAAACGGCGCAGCCGCAGTCCGTGACGCAGCGGGTGTGACGTCAAGAAACTATGTACGCGCGCAGGTGTCGCCGCAGTGGCCTGCAACAGGTGGCGGCCGCTCCCGGCACCGCTGCTTCCCTACGTGGAGGTGACGTGGCCCTGGGTGGCGTGTTGAGCGACGGATCGGACTTTGAGCCGCGGCTGTGCGTGACGGCCTCGTGCGGCCAGCGGGAAAAGCGACCTCTGTACCCTGGACCACGTGGCTGAGCGCTGCACCTCACCGCTGATGCAACCTGCCTGACCTCCCCGACTCTAGCGGGCATTGCCAGCTGCTGACCGACCAGCCTCGCTTTCGCGCAGTGCCTGCCCTTCGTTAAAGATTCTATTTAGTCAGAGCGAGAGTGTCGCAGAAATGTTCTACATCTACATACATACGCCGCAGTCCACCATACGGTGCGTGGCGGAGGTTACCTCGTACCACAACTAGCATCTTCTCTCCCTGTTCCACTCCCAAACAGAACGAGGGAAAAATGACTGCCTATATGCCTCTGTACGAGCCCTAATCTCTCTTATCTTATCTTTGTGGTCTTTCCGCGAAATATAAGTTGGCGGCAGTAAAACTATACTGCAGTCAGCCTCAAATGCTGGTTCTCTAAATTTCCTCAGTAGCGATTCACGAAAAGAACGCCTCCTTTCCTCTAGAGATTCCCACCCGAGTTCCTGAAGCATTTCCGTAACACTCGCGTGATGATCAAACCTACCAGTAACAAATCTAGCAGCCCGCCTCTGAATTGCTTCTATGTCCTCCCCAATCCGACCTGATAGGGAACCCAAACTCTCGAGCAGTACTCAAGAATAGGTCGTATTAGTGTTTTATAAGCGGTCTCCTTTACAGATGAACCACATCTTCCCAAAATTCTACCAATGAACTGAAGACGACTATCCGCCTTCCCCACAACTGCCATTACATGCTTGTCCCACTTCATATCGCTCTGCAATGTTACGCCCAAATATTTAATCGACGTGAGTGTGTCAAGCGCTACACTACTAATG
The DNA here is from genome assembly GCF_021461395.2 of Schistocerca americana. Lineage (NCBI taxonomy): Eukaryota > Metazoa > Arthropoda > Insecta > Orthoptera > Acrididae > Schistocerca > Schistocerca americana. The sequence goes on from NC_060120.1 coordinate 178,702,962, forward strand.
GAGTATCAAACATTACATGACTCTTTTTCCTATTCATCTGCATTAATTTACATTTATCTATATTTAGAGTTAGCTGCCATTCTTTACACCAATCACAAATCCTGTCCAAGTCATCTTGTATCCTCCTACAGTCACTCAACGACGACACCTTCCCGTACACCACAACATCATCAGCAAACAGCCGCACGTTGGTATCCACCCTATCCAAAAGATCATTTATGGATATAGAAAATAACAGCGGACCAAACATATAATAATGTTTTACAGTGTTTTATAAGTTAGCTACTTCTGCATGTTTTAGGATCATAGAACCCACTGATGATGGCGATATGGCGATATTTGTCGCTGAAACTAGTTTGGGAATAAATAAATAAATAACAGAAGTGTTTTGCGACAAGGCGGACCCACAATCCCATATTATTGTTTATTTTTTACGTTCTGACGCACACCGCCCCACGCCTAAGACCGCTGTGGAAAACTTCACAAGAAAAGCGCGGCGCGTCGACAGTACCCTACAGCTACGTTTTCCTAGGTGCGGAAGTTTATCGCAGCGCGCTGCGAATACGCTTGCGTCTTTCGCTGCCTGGTGCGGACCGCAGGACATTGCGTCAAACGTTTTCTTAGGCGTGGGGCACTGTGCGTCAGAACGTAAAAAAATAAACAACAATATGGGATTGTGGGTCCGCCTTGACGCAAAACACTTTTGTTATTTATTTATTTATTCCCAAACTAGGTTCTGCGACAAATTTTTCCATATCGCCCTCATCAGTGGGTTCTATGATCCTAAAAGTAGCTAACTTATAAAACACTGTAAAACATTGTTTGGTTCCAAAATTGTTTTCTGTGAATAATTTGATAATACCTCATTTACTATACGTCACAGCATGATTTTACGATTGTTGCCGCTGTTTCTGGCATATTATGTGCGGTTTTTTTATGCTGTTTTTCTCGGCATACAACATGCATACTAACAGCCACTCATACATCATGTCATCTGCAACTGTATAAATGGCTGTTAGTAAACGTGATCCATGCCGAGAGCAACGGCAACAAAAAAAGCAGAAAATATTCCGGAAACAGCAGCAACAATCGTGAAACGATGCTTTGAGGTGTAGTAAGTAAGGTGCTACGAAATTATTCACAGAAAGCAATTCTGGGACCAAACAATACAAATGTAATAATATTTTACAATGTTTTATAAGTATGCTGTTTCTGCATGTTTTAGAATCAAAGAACCAACTGGTGGTGTCGATATTTGTCGCTGAAACTAGCTTGGGAATAAATAAATAAATAAATAATAATAACAAAAGTGTTTTGCATCAAGGCTGACCTACAATCCCATATTGTTGTTTTTGTGTGCTAACACGGACCAATGGAATTGTTTCAAGATAAAATTATTGTAAAAAAGTGGAATTTTTATAATTTGAATACCGTACATGTTGTACCAAAATTAGTGTTCAATTACTCATGCATGACACGAAAATGAAATTGAGGGTAATAAAGCAAAATTAGAAATGCTGAACTCCATTTTCTAATGAGCCCTTACAAAGAAAAATCCAGGAATACTGTCCCAATTAATTCTTCCCCACTTCAGAGAGGGGTGACATCTATACTGAACCAAGCCCCAAGACACGATGGTACTCGTGTTAGATTCTACAAACAACTTGCGGCTCAGTTAGCTCCCCTTTTCAACGTAAGATACCGTAGACCTCTGGAATAAAAGAAACTATGTCGAGCAGTAGAAATCACACGCCACACACATCTAAAGAAAGGATAGCAGAAATGTTCCACAAAACTACTGTCGAATTTCTTTGGCATCCATCCGTTCTAAAATCTTAGAAAATATTCTGCGCTCAGACGTAATGAGATATCTCGAGCAGCATGAGCTCCTCGTTACCAAACATCGGTCTTGTGAAACCCAAATCGTTATTTTCTAACATCACATACTGAAAGCAATGGATGAAGGCAGTCAAGTGAATATAATGTTTCTTGTCTTCCGAAAAAAACATCATATTCGGCACCACCCCAACGTACGTTAACATAAGTACGTTCATAAGACTGACTTACGTATATTCTGGTGCGACCCTTGCGGCTCATGTTGTATGTTAATCATCTAGTAGGCAATATTAATGGTAAATTCAGACTTTTTCCCAGATTACGTAGTAATCTATAACGGAGTACGTAAAAAAATGCACAAGTATTCAGTGACATCTTTATAATAGTCGAAAGTTTGACAACCTTCTCTTAATGTTCAAAAATGTAAAATAGTGCATTTCACAAAACGAAGATGTAGTATCCTACGACTACGACATCAAAGGGTACCAGTTTGAATTAGTCAACTTGCACAAATATCTGGATGTAATAATTTATGGGGATATGGAATGGAGGTCACAGTTCGTAGTAACTGACGGAAAGTCATCGAGGAAAACAGAAGTGGTTTCTGGCGTTCCCCAAGGTAGTGTTACAGGTCCTTTGCTGTTCCTTATCTATATAAACAATTTCGGAGACAATCTGAGCAGCCGTCTTCGGTTGTTTGCAGATGACGCTGTCGTTTATCAACTAATAAAGTCATCAGAAGATCAAAACAAACTGCAAAACGATTTATAAAAGATATCCGAATGGTGCGAAAAGTGGCAGTTGACTCTAAATAACGAAAAGTGTGAGGTCACCCACATGAGTGCTAAAAGGAACTCGTTAAACTTCTTTTACACGATAAATCAGTCTAATCTAAAAGCCGTAAATTCAACTAAATACCTAGGTATTACAATTACGAACAACTTAAATTGGAAGGAACACATAGAAAATGTCGTAGGGAAGGCTAATCAAAGACTGCGTTTTATTGGCAGGACACTTAGAAAATGTAAGAGACCTAGTAAGGAGACTGCCTACACCACGCTTGTACGTCCTCTTTTACAATACTGCTGCGCGGTGTGGGATCCTTACCAGATAGGACTGACGGAGTACATCGAAAAAGTTCAAAGAAAGGCAGCACGTTTTGTATTAATGCGAAATATGGGAGAGAGTGTTACAGAAATGATGCAGGATTTGGGCTTGACATCATTAAAAGAAAGGCTTTTTTCGTTGCGAAGGAATCTTCTCACGCAATTCCAATCACCAACTTTCTCCTCCGAATGCGAAAATATTTTGTTGACACCTACCTACATATGGAGGAACGATCACCAAGATAAAATAAGGGAAATCAGAACTCGTACGGAAAGATATAGGTGTTCATTCTTCCCGCGCGCCATATGGGATTGGAATAATAGAGAATTGTGAAGGTGGTTCGATGAACCCTCTGCCAGGCACTTAAATGTGATTTGCAGAGTATCCATGTAGGTGTAGATGAACGATTACGCAGGCTGTAAAGCAGATGGCAGCCTTTGGTTCATTGGGTGGATGCTGGCAAAATGCAATGTCTACAAAGGAGATTACTTACAAAATACTCCTACGTCCAATCCTAGAATATTGAAGTAGTGTATGGGATCTAGGCGGTAACGGAACTGGTAATATACCTCTATATACTGACCACTCTCATATAAAAATTTAGCTATAAAAAACTGTTTGTGGAAAAAAATGACGCACCGCAAAGGAATCATCCGAATGGGACGGAAATCGTAGATGTGACGTACATGTACAGACAAGCAAGCGATTACAATTTCAGAAAAAAACTGGATGATTTATTCAAGAGAAAGAGCTTCACAAACTGAGCAGTCAGTAACGGGTTGGCCCACCTCTGACTGTTATGTAAGCAGTTATTAAGCTTGACATTGATTGATAGAACTGTTGTATGTCCTTTTGAGGGATATCGTGCCGTATTCTGTGCAACTGGGGCGTTAGATCGTCAAAATCCCGAGCTAGTTGGAACGCCATGTCCGTTGTGCTCCGAACGTTCTCAATTGGGGAGAGACCTGGTGACCTTGCTGGCCTTGGTAGGGTTTAGCAAGCACGAAGGTAAGGAGGAGAAACTCTCGCAGTGTTAGGGTGTGCATTATCTTGCTGAAATGTAAGACCAGGATGGCTTGCCATGAATGACCACAAAACGGGGCGTAGAACATCGTCGACGTACCGCTGTGCTGTAAGGTGCCACGGTTGAAAACCAAAGGGATTGTGCAATGAATTGAAGTGGCACTCCTAGTGTAAGTAGGCTGTTTAGGTTTTCTTATTGGTAACGCCACCTCTGTATGAAAATCACTGGCTGTGCTGTGGGCAGTCTGTGTCTGCTTTGTATTGTTGTAATACTCGCCATTGTAGTGTTAGGCAGCTGGCTGTGAACAGCGCGTAGCGTTGCGCAGTCGGAGGTGACCCGCCAGCAGTGGTGGATGTGGGGAGAGAGATGGCGGAGTTTCGAAATTTGTCATGAACTGCTATATTTATATATGATGATATCAAGGTAAATACATTGTTTGTTCTCTATTAATATCTTTCATTTGCTAACTATCCCTATCACTAGTTAGTGCCTTCCATAGTTTGAATCTTTTATTTAGCTGGCAGTAGTGGCGCTCCCTGTATTGCAGTAGCTTGAGCAGCGAAGATTTTTGTGAGGTAAGTGATTTGTGAAAGGTATAGTTTAATGTTAGTCAGGGCCATTCTTTTGTAGGGAATTTTGAAAGTCAGATTGCGTTGCGCTAACAAAATATTGTGTGTCAGTTTAAGCACAGTCATGTATAAATCGTTCAAAGGGGACGTTTCATATGTCGACCCTTAGCCCAGGATACCTCACTGAAATCTTCTGATTTTTTGTTGTAGTTTGTGTAATTAGTGTAGATTTTGTTTATCGCTAGCGCGTAATTGTAGAGAAAATCTCCTTTGTAGTTCCAGACTTTCATTGTTGTACAGTAAAACAGTTGTAGCATGCATGCAGTTTTACACCAAGTATTTCTCAGCAGCGCGTGCAATTAACTAGATATTTTTTCAGTGTTATGTTAATGTGTTCTCTTATTTTTGCTCTTCAAATTGTGCTTTTCTGTGTTGTCGTGTGAAATATTGTGACAATTATGGCGTGTGAAAAACGTAATACTAGGCTCCAAAGTAAACTGAGAAATGACAGTGAAGACGAAGGCAGTGTGTTAGCGCCGCAGAGTAATGAATTAACTAATGTTCAAAGTAGTAATTTGGTAATTGCGCATAGGGAAATGGAGCGGGCGGCAAACAATGGTGTAGACAGTGAAACAGGTAGTGAACAGGGAAGCGTTATCGATCGATTGCTCGGCAGCAGCTCGCCTCAGGAATCGGGAATGACAGAACACAATATTGCAAATACTGCAGACTCAGGTTTTGGGTTCTCACCGTTTTCTCAAATGAGTCAAGACACATTTTCCGCTTGTCAAAATGTGAATGTTGCCGGTGGAACTTCACTGCCGAAAAGCACTGAGGAACATGTTTCAGACACCAGTGCATTGTTATTACAATTAATGCAACAAATGGGACAAAAGCTTGAAAAGTTAGACACAATGGAACAACACCAGAGACAAACACAGCAACAGTTAGAAACAGTGGAACAAAATCTCAAAAAGTTAGACACAATGGAACAAAATCAGAGACAAACACAGCAACAGCTTCAAAAGTTAGACACCACACTTGAACAAACACGTGAAGATTTAACTACTGAGTTACATAACATTGAATCGAAATGTCAAAAAGTCTGTAATGACGTAAAAACACAAATTTGTGAGCATTTTCAACCTATTTTTTCGCGGCATGAAAATGCATTACAGAATCACGAAGCAGCCATAAAAGAGCTGCAAACCATTGTTCATGAAAATCATGAGACCTTGTGGGCTAAAATTGACTCAGTTCCATCTACCGATTCGGTTACGCAACTGGCAAAAACTCAGGAAAACTTAAAGAACACAGTAGATTCGATTTCAACACAAATGGACACTCTGAAACTTGGTTCAGAAAAACACACTGAGGAAATAAGTACACTATCGGAGAAAGTAGCCGAACTTTTGGATCAGTTCACTAATTTTTCTACGAAGGTAGATGATAATCTGATTGACGCAAGAACGGTAGTCTTTAATGACACAGAAGAGTACGAACAAATTAGGAAATTCAAACAAAATCAGAATCAAATTAATACACAACACCAAAGAGAAATCCGGGAAGTACAAGATCAGCTGACACAGGTAATACAAGAATTACGTATTTCAGAGGACACTGGCGCTCCAACACGGGAAGAGGGACTTAGAAACACGGAAAAGCCGCAAAATAATAACACAGGGCATTTAAGAAGTTATGAAAGAAATTGGGAATGTGCACCGAATTTTGAGATGGAACGGCCGACACGACCTAACAATGACCGATACGCGACTCGCCGACATGATGATTTTGACTATAAGCTGTTCATTACTACACGTAAATTCAAAACATTTAAGAATTCTGGCAACGACATTCATCCACAAGCATGGCTCCATCAATTCTCTCATTGTTTTCCTCCCAACTGGTCGTTGGAACACAGATTAGAATTTATGTGTGGCTACTTAGAGAATGAACCAGCTGTAAGAATGCGATCGGTAATTCACGATTGCCACAGTGAAGGAGAGTTTTACCATGCCTTCCTCTCAGCATATTGGTCTCAAGCTACACAAGACCGTGTAAAACATAGCATCATGATGATGAAACACTTTGAACAATCTGAATTTTCCAGTCTTGTCAAATATTTTGAAGACATGTTGCATAAGAATCAATATCTTTCAAAGCCATACAGCCCCTAAGAACTCATCCGCATTTGCTTAATCAAATTACCTGAACATTTACGACATATTATTTTGGCAGGACGTTGCAAAGACGACATTGAAGCTTTTCAGGGACTGTTACAAGAACTGGAAAGTGACACTGACAATCGCGGAACGCAGGAGCACAACAATTACAGATCACATCAGTCGCAATTCCGCGATGAAATAAATAATAACTGGACGCGACAAGGCTATTCTCTCAACACAAATCGTGACCGAAACAGACACCACCCGTATTACAACCGTTGGCAGAGTAGTAATAATTACAGGGAAAGATCACCTCTCCGCGGTAGTGACTATCACAGAGACAATCAGAGAAACAGACAATTTGGGAACCAAAATAATTATTATCAAGGGAGACAGAATAACTTTAGACGCAACGGTCCAGCGCGCAGTTACGATTCAAGGAGAAATTCTCCACCATGTGACCGACAAGAAAGAAACTATGGAATCTACCGACATGACGACAGACGATATGATCGTAACGACAGACCTGAATTGCATCAGAACTGGCGGGATTCAAACAGAGCACGGCCCTCTCGCCACGGTGAATTTGTAGAAGTTAGGTCTCCTAATCCCAATAACAACGCGCGGCAACAAAGAGACAGACAATGACTCGCGCCGCAGGCACCCACGTGCGCCGGCTGGCTCAGAGAAAAATAACATTGACGCTAACCCTGTGAAAAATTCCAGTATTCTTTACCGACGTATACTGCATGATAATTGCGTTCAAGCTGAAATTCTGAGTACTTTGAAGAGTAAAAGATTGTACCACATTTCACATGTAAAACCGATTATTGAAAGATAATCTGCTTTTTAACTTTGTCTTTGCCATAAAACGTTTCACTTCACGTTACTAGTATGCTTTAGAAACTGTTAACATGCAACAATGTTTGAAGTTAAATATCCAGTCTAGAACCTAGGGAACATTTTTAAACAGAAATTACGAATGCATTGTTATAGTGAACAGACGTCACAGTGTTATTGTGTGTGTACATTCTTGCTTGTTAGTTGCACGATTACGTAAAGACTATAAGGCTCACATACTTAGAACATATACTTGCACTGCTAATGAGATTTTAATGCAACATTTTGGGGTACTTGCAAATACATTATGGATTCAAGGTGCTTTCTGAGAGATACCAGGTGACACAGTGGTTAGTTTATTTGACAGCTACACGACTATATCAGGACGCTACTAATGAGTGACAATATACAATGTTGCTTTTGCGGTGTTTCTGTTTTATACCTGCACAGTTTTTCTGTATTATTCTGGAAAGTAAAACATGTTTTAATAGTAACTTTTGTGGTATAGCTACAATGAGACAGCCTTTTCCGTAGCATAACAATACGTTACTGTACAGTACTTTCTTCATCACGCCAATAAGCATAATAACTACGATATCTATACGCAAAGCATTTCACTTTTGTTTATCATGAGGTAAGTACATTGACCTCTGCAGAACTTAGCTTTCGGAGGACGATAACTACGACACTTCCACAGAGATTATGTTACAAGACGCACAGTTTAGCGCTACAGTACACGTATTTGAGTGATCAATTTCATACTTAAAACATTTATTTTTAAAGATTTTTGAATTACAAAGAAAGCTTTCCGTGATATATTTCATTTCATTGCTGTAATCTGTAACACCTGAGGGTATAATTACATTAATCCTCAGGGGGGTACACGCTTACTTTGTGTACCATGTGTGTGGCAACCACAAGGAACCCTAGCTAATATGGTATTTGCTTATACAACTTTACACATCGGTACCATATTTCTCTAACACACAAATTACACAGCTATCTGATCATTTAACTGAGAGAGACAAACATTTATTTTTACTATATCAGTGACAGATGTTTACGTAATTACACAGTTGGATAACTTCACACTTATAAAATTGTATTTTGTCTGTACTTTGTGAAATGCTCATATTTTTTCGGAACCATTGTGATACTATGAGAGCTTTGAATGATATATTTGGTAAGGGAGCATGATTTTAAAGTACGTTTGAGGCAGTTGACACTTTTGACATGAGCAGAGAATTTTTTTAGGCTTAGAAATTATTGGAGGAAGTTACGACGATTTTGAGGTTTGACTGAGGTGTTATGATGTTATTTTTACGACGACGATGTGTATTATGCTGCTGAGGTATGTTTATGACCAATAAGCTGATGCTATATGAGTTATTTGATTATGCTACGTATTTCTTATGATGAAATACTGAAGAAGTGTCGACGAATAAGGTAAGGAATAATGAGTAGTGATTAGGGACTCTGATTTGTGAAAAAGGTTGTTGGAAACCAAGAATCGTACTTTAAGAGTTATGAAATGTGTGTATATGAGTGAATGTATCACAATGCTGGCGAAAATTTTTTGGACACTGTTATATTTATAGGGTTTTGTTTCTACAGATTTGCAACGCTAATTCTTGACCTGTGAAATATTTTTATGTGAGACTGTCACTTTAGCGGAAACTGCTGTCGTAAATATTTCCGTAAGAAAGTTAAGTGACCACCTGCACGTGCGTCGTCGGCACACCGCTGTATCAGACACCTGGAGAACAAGCCATTAGGGTGTGCCTTGCCGGAAGCACAGGTAGAAAAAAAAAAAAGGGGAGGCCATTATCCTCGCGTTTTTATGCTTTGGTTTGCGTAATTGCTTATTTCATTTGACATCTGTTTTCCAGCTGTGTTGCAGCATTGGTTTCATAAAATAAAATTAAATGCATTTGCTAATGTGAACACTTTCTGTCAACAGATTTATTAAATAATTATTTTCTGATCCACATTCTTCGAAAAAGGAGCTCTTGGAATGGAGAGAACAATAAGAAGGGACTAATACCAGTAACTGCATCTATAATTTTCTTTTCAAGTACTTGGTAATTTCTTTTGTAGAATAAGTTGTGGTGCACCACTTTAATTACATAGACATTAAGATGTGAATGTACATTTCCCTTATCTGCATTGTTGTTTTTACTGTAATATTTTTTCTGCTTGAGCTATGTCATGTTTAGATATAAGCTGCTGTTTGCCAGGCATAGTGCTACTGAACTTTAATTTGTGTTACTCTGCTAAGCCAGATTTATTTTTTTGTTGCTGCACATTGGCTCATATTAGTTGTAATGTTGCATTGCTTGGTAATTTAGATTTACTGTAGCTTGCTTTGCAATTTTCCAATTTTTTGGTCATTGCTGTTTGTGTTACTTATTTTGTGCTGCTGCATTGCCTCGTCCCTTAGTTTAGCATCTGAGCTCAGTAGATTTAAGTTAGCTTAAGAGGAGGTAGACTATATAAGAAACTGACTATGGATAATATGAAAAAGATTTGGGCCAAAATGAGTATTGTACACTGAGAAATAATTATATTGAAAGAAATATGAATAGAATACAGAAAGCAGGTATAGATAGGACTTTTTGGGAATAATGATGAATGAAGGGAGATCTCCAAGAAGTAAAGAAAGTTTTGTTTGCAAAATACTGCAGTACAACAAACCCTGTCCTTTCCTTTTGTGTTATCCCACTATATGTTTGTGTACCCTTGTGTATTTGTTTTCTTCCTGTCTCTGCGTAGTTTCATAGAATTTTTTCTTCTTTTAATATTAAGCTACATTCACTATGATGAGGAATACTGTTATCCTCAAATATAATTTGCATTAATAATATGTTATTTACCTTGTAAATATGCTTAGACATTATTTATTCTGGTTTGTTGCTCACATGTGAAGGTGATGTTTCAAAAGTTCTTGTGATCTTTATGTATTTACTTATGTCATAATTCCTGTAACACTGATGTATATGTCTATTTCTATTCTTTTGTAAAGCCTGTACTACAAATGTTATCTGTATTATTATGTTCTTTAATGATGTATTTTGTACCTTTGTTATTGTATTCTTATGTTATAAAATTGTATAGACACCAGTTCTTCAAATTAAGTTACATTTCACTGCACACGTTTCTGTTGGTCATAGTATATGGACAATATGTGAGAAGTAGGGACTGATAGTGTTTGCACGTGTGTTAATGATTCAGCAAGGGACTGGATAACAGCATTGCTGGTTCTAAGGACAATTCCAAAAACTTTGTGAGTGCACAAGTGGTGGCTTATGGACTTGCTATATTCTCTACAAGACTCTTCGATGGTGAATGTGCACCTGCACAATCGCAACAGATGGCTGCTGGCCATCTCTACAAGGACTACAGTGGGTCTGCATCTTTGATGGCCCACCATTACCATTATCTCTACAAGGACTACAGTGGGTCTGCACCTCTGGTGGCCCACCAATACCGTAATCTCTACCAGGACTACAGTGGGTCTGCTCTGTGATGACCTAACTACCAATATTCTTCAAAACGTCGACTGACTCTGCTGTGGGTTTACTCCGTTGAGGCCCATTACCTGTATGCATGTCGAGAGTCAGCACTGTCTTTCCGTTGGAAGGACAACACTACTTCTTCAAGACTGCATGGAAATCCACTACTTCCGTGTGCATTTTCTTTTACTGCTCAGACTTTGAGAAAAACACTGCTATTCTACTGTTATGTACGATTAGGACTGTCTTTATGGACTGTGAGAAAATTTTAGCTTTTGACCAACATTGTATCAATAAGTGTGTGCATTTGATTTCTTTGTTATTGTAATTATGAAATTTTTTTTTCAAATCTGTATTGGCCACTGCCCAATCCAATTTGTAAAATTTTTTGTGGGGAGCATGGGGGCTATGTAAGTAGGCTGTTTAGGTTTTCTTATTGGTAACGCCACCTCTGTATGAAAATCACTGGCTGTGCTGTGGGCAGTCTGTGTCTGCTTTGCATTGTTGTAATACTCGCCATTGTAGTGTTAGGCAGCTGGCTGTGAACAGCGCGTAGCGTTGCGCAGTTGGAGGTGAGCCGCCAGCAGTGGTGGATGTGGGGAGAGAGATGGCGGAGTTTCGAAATTTGTCATGAACTGCTATATTTATATATGATGATATCAAGGTAAATACATTGTTTGTTCTCTATTAATATCTTTCATTTGCTAACTATCGCTATCAGTAGTTAGTGGCTTCCATAGTTTGAATCTTTTATTTAGCTGGCAGTAGTGGCGCTCGCTGTATTGCAGTAGCTTGAGCAGCGAAGATTTTTGTGAGGTAAGTGATTTGTGAAAGGTATAGTTTAATGTTAGTCAGGGCCATTCTTTTGTAGGGAATTTTGAAAGTCAGATTGCGTTGCGCTAACAAAATATTGTGTGTCAGTTTAAGCACAGTCTTGTATAAATAGTTGAAAGGGGACGTTTCACTAGCTGCACGTGTCAGTCAGGTTCGTATCCCACGGTTGTCCAGGAAACTTTAAGACACAGGTTCGCTGATCATCGGAGCTCGGTTCAATGCGGGATTCACCACTGAAGACAATTTTACTCCATTCAATGAGATTCCAGGCCGAATGTGGCCGGTACCACTGCAAACATGCTTGTTGGCGTACAGAGAGAATGGTATTCGGCGCAAGGGGCGTTGTGAGCTCAGTCCCCTTTCTATTGATGGTCATTTGGTCTGCGAAGCACTTCATATCGATAACAATGATGAATCAGGAGCTCTTACAAGGGGAGGCCACGACGTTTGGAACGCGGATTCACTGCAAACTTCGTACACTCGTAGTACTTCATTAGGACAACAAAATGTGTAATCAGTAGCGCGTACTTCTCAAGCGTTATTGAGAAAATCGCAACATAATTTCGGTCGTCAAATATATACCAGTGCGTTGCCAGTTTTACCATGAAGCGGCGGCAGCCGAAAGGTCGCCGGTCGCCGGCGTGGTAGCTCAGCATGTTGGGTCAGAGGGTTAGATACCCTTTGTAACAAAAAACTGAGTGCATGGATCAACATAGAACCTAAACGAGTGTCATCGGACGTCAGCTCCGAACAAATTCAACGAACAATATATATATATATATATATATATATATATATATATATATATATATATATATATATATATATATATATATATAGCTACCCTCTGTAATAAAAAAAATTGAGTGAATGGATCAACGAACAACCAGAACAAGTGTCATAGGACGTCCGCCACGAACAAAGTCAACGAACAATATAGAACAAAATGGCAGGAAAAAAAGTGGTTAGCGTTCAAGTCCCGTAATCGCTGGATCGAGTCCCGTTCGTTAGGTTTTCTTTTTTTTCCAACACAGTCATATTCTTTAGTATGTATATTACAACTGAAATAATGGGAAAAATAAGTGTAATCGCTTGAACTTTTATTAAATTTACAATGTTATTTGGGAGTCTACAAATTTTTATTATCACAAATAATATAATATTCATAACTATCGACTAGTAAACGACCAAACGCATAAAATGATACTGAAAATGTATGCTTGTCAGTGATTTGAGAAATCCGTTGTACCTGGAAGGAGCCCGAAACTACTTGTTACCTGCAAGTTTTGACCGGCGCGCACGGCTTTCGAAGAACGAGGGGAGGGCCAGGCCCGAGCCGGGATGGAATGGCGATCATTTGACGGTTAACTCGCATAGCGGTGAGACCTTGCTTATGTAACGGGAAGAAATAGCCATTCTGCAACTTGTACTCGTAATGTCGAAAGCGACGATTACTTGTGCATCTTTCGAAAGCCGTCTGTGCCGGACAAGACTTGCTGGTAACAAGTAGTTTCGGGCTCCTTCCAGGTCACGAACAAGCATACATTTTCAGTATCATTTTAGGCGTTTTGTCGTTTACTAGTCTATAGTTATGAATATTATATTATTTGTGATAATAAAAATTTGTAGACTCCCAAATAACATTGTAAATTTAATAAAAGTTCATCCGATTACACGAATTTTCCCATTATATCAACTGCAATATAGATAGTAAAGAATATGACTGTGTTGGAAAAAAAAAACCTGACGAACGGGACTCGATCCAGCGATTATGGGGCTTGAACGCTAACCACTCGGATGCCGCCGCTTCATGGTGAAAATGGCAACGCACAGGTATATATGTTGCGATTTTCTCAATAACAATTGAGAAGTACGCGCTACTGCTTACACATTTTGTTGTCCTAACGGAGTGCTATGAGTGTAGAAAGTTTGCAGTAAATCCGTGTTCCAAACGTCGTGGCCTCCCCTTGTTAGTGACTCTTTGACGATTGCTCGGTCCTCACGTTCTGTCTTCTTTCTTGACTCTTTGTTCGGCCATGGTCCATCCATTCCTGCCAACATCGTCGAATAGTGGCATAGCTCCTACTCAAATGTCGAGCGATTCGCCGATTGCTCCAACCGGCTTCTTTGAGCCCATGTAAACGTCCTCTGTCAAATGCAGACCTCTCCGTATGTTGTTCACGAGCCTGGGGGAGCCGTAATTACTCTCCATCTGAGTACACAAAAAAAATGGTTCAAATGGTTCTGACAGGGGAACCTCCCCATCGCACCCCCTTCAGATTTAGTTATAAGTTGGCACAGTGGATAGGCCTTGAAAAACAGAACACATATCAATCGAGAAAACAGGAAGAAGTTGTATGGAACTATGAAAAAAATAGTAAAATATACAAATTGAGTAGTCCATGCGTAACATAGGCAACATTTAGGAAAATCTGAGCTCAGCAGCGTCGTGGTCCCGTGGTTAGCGCGAGTAGCTGCGGAGCGAGAGGTCCTTGGTTCAAGTCTTCCCCCGACTGAACATTTTACTTTCTTTATTTTCGCAAAGTTATGACATTTGATCGCAAGGTCATAGGTCAACCGATTCCTCCACAGGAAAAGACGTCTGATATATTCTATACGACACTGGTGACGGTATGTGCGTCACATGATAGGAATATGTTGTCGGCACATGTAACTTATACACTTAGCGAATGGGTAAAAAGATTCTTCTACCTAGCCCGATTTAGGTTTTCTTGTGGATGTGATAATCACTCCCAAAAAAAATTATGAAAACATAAGAGTTTGTCACATAAACTGAAAATAAAAAATTAAACTTTTCACTCGAGGGAAGACTTGAACCTAGGACCTCTCGTTCCGTAGCTGCTCTCGCTAACCACGGGACCACGGCGCTCCTTGACTCTCAGTTTCCTTGATGTTGCCTATCTTGAAATGGACTACTTAGTTTGGATATTTTACTAATTTTTTTCATAGTTTCACACAACTTCTTCCTGTTTTCTCGATTGATCTGTGTTCACTTTTTCAAGGCCTATCCACTGCGCCAACTTATAACTAAATCTGAGGGGGGTGCGATGGGGAGGTTGCCTTGTGAGCACTATGGGACTTAACATCTATGGTCATCAGTCCCCTAGAACTTAGAACTACTTAAACCTAACTAACCTAAGGACACCACACAACACCCAGTCGTCACGAGGCAGAGAAAATCCCTGACCCCGCCGCGAATTGTACCCGGGAACCCGGGCGCAGGAAGCGAGAACGCTACCGCACCGCCACGAGCTGCGGACCATCTGAGTACACGAAATGACTTTCGCAAAGGTTTCATACCCTGGTACCGACATGTACTCTGTTTACTATCCTTGCCAGCCAACTCCGCGGTGAAATAACGCTGCAGCGTCACACATTAATGGTGCGTCGTTCCGTCCCATTCGGATAATTCTTCGTGGTGCGTCGAGTTCTTTTTTTGCCGGCCGGAGTGGCCGAGCGGTTCCAGGCGCTTGTCTGGAACCGCGCGACCACTACGGTCGCAGGTTCGAATCCTGCCTCGGGCATGGATGTGTGTGATGCCCTTAGGTTAGTTAGGTTTAAGTAGTTCTAAGTTCTATGGGACTGATGACCTTAGCAGTTAAGACCCATAGTGCTCAGAGACATTTGAACCATTTAGTTCCTTTTTGTGTAGTTGCAAATGTGCGGTTGTCAGCCAGCACTGATTTCAGTATGAAATATTGTCCTACTTAGATGCAAATGTATTTGAAATACTGAAGACACAATCTGATAAAAAGAGGCTAAGTTTTGTGAAACACACTGTATGGCGTGTCCCAGTGTCAGGAAAGCAGTAGAACAGTGTGCGACGATACATCTCAGAGCACCATGACTGACGTCACAGAAAGTGTTTTGAAACGCTCGAAGGAAATTTGTCGGCGTCTTTTGCAGTCACACCTGCTTCTAGCCTCTCCGAGAAGGCTACTATTCCACGTCCCACTATACTGACTTTCCAATTCCCTCATTTTGCACTACATGATCTGGGACCGAAGTTACTACTCAGTCTGTCATACCTGGCGCGTAGTTCCTTCTCTGATGAAGTTAGCAAGACTCAAATGGGGAAACTTCCGCTAGCACGTTACGACTGTCATGTACTGAACAGAGTTGGAAAGAAACTCCGACCGGCCGCGATGGCCGAGCGGCTCTAGGCGCTTCAGTCTGGAACCGCGCTGCTGCTGCGGTCGTAGGTTCGAATCCTGCTCCTGCCTCGGGCATGGATGTGTGTGATGTCCTTAGGTTAGTTAGGTTTAAGTAGTTCTAAGTCTAGGGGACTGATGACCTCAGATGTTAAGTCCCATAGTGCTTAGAGCCATTTGAAAAGAAACTCCGATGGCAGGAACAGCTGTGGAAATCAAAGGGGTGAGCGGGTAAAAATGTTTGGGATATGGTGCAGTGAGTTGCACGTGTATGATGGTCGACTGACATTGGACGTCGCGGTACGGAACAGAACATCACGGTCATATGGAGGTGTGCTGGCACAGGAAGAAACATCAACACAAACTCACTTCTCTCAGCTCAAACCCGAACGGAGAAAAGCCAGGTTACGAGATACCGTACGTCTTACGAAAAGTCGAATTTAGTACCCTAATTAAGAAACTATCAATGCCAGTAGAGTTTATAAGTACATAAAGTATGTCCTTGACCCAGGTCTCCACAGTACCCTTTCTTCCAGGAGGGCTAGTTCCGATGAGTAGTCAGGAGAAATTCAGTGAAGTTTAGAACGTACGAGAAAAGTGCTGGAGAAATAACGCTATGAGGGGGTGTCGAGAGTTGTGTTTGGATAGCTCATTCTGTAAAACACTGGCCAGCGAATGACGAAGATCCCAGGTTAGAGCGCCAGTCTGGCTCACAATTTCAATATCCCATCAAGTTTGAGATCATTGCACACTCCACTGCAGAGCAAAAATTGAACACTGTTTAGAAGGCAACATTATTGCGAGGAAGTGTAAACTGGCTAAGCTGGAATGGATAGACGACAAATGTAACGATTTAGAAGCATATATCACTAGGGGAAAGATAGATACCGCCTACAGGAAACTGAAAGAGACCTTTGGAGAAAAGGGAACCAGCTGTATGACTATCAAGAGCTCAAACAGAAAATCAGTCGTAAGCAAAGAAGGGAAAGCTGAAAGTTGGAAGGAGTATTTAGATGGTCTACACCAGCAGATAATGTTGTCTGGAACACTCTCTTTGAAACTCTGAAGGTAGAAGGGGTAAAATACAAGCAGCGAATGGCTATTTACAACTTTTACAGACGTTTATAAGAGCCGAGGGGTTTGAAAAAAAAAAGCGATGATTGAGAAGGGAGTGAAACAGAGTTATAGCCTATCCCAGATAGGCCTACGCTATCCCCGATGTTTTTCAATCTGTACACTGAAAAAGCAGTATAGGAAACCGAATAAAACTTTGGACATGGAATTAAAGTTCAGGGAGAAGAAATAAAAACTCGCCGATGGCTCTGTAATTCTGTCAAAGACAACAAAGGACTTGGAAGAGCGGTTGAACGGAATAGGGTTGGGTTGTTTGGGAGAGGAGACCAGACAGCGAGGTCATCGGTCTCATCGGATTAGGGAAGGACGGTGAAGGAAGTCGGCCGTGCCCTTTCAAAGGAACCATCCCGGCCTTTGCCTGGAGCGATTTAGGGAAATGACGGGAAACCTAAATCAGGATGGCCGGACGCGGGATTGAACCGTCGTCCTCCCGAATGCGAGTCCAGTGTGCTAACGGAATGGACTGTGGAAGGTGAGTATAAAGTGATCATCAACAAAAACAAGACAAGATAAAGGACTGTAGTCGAATTAAATCAGCCAATGCTGAGGAAATTAATTAGGAAACGAGACACTTGAAGTAGTATATGAGTTTTCCTCTTTGGGCAGTAAAATAACTGAAGATAACCGAAATAAAGATGATAAAAAATTTAGACTGGAAATGACAAGAAAAGCGTTTCTGACGAAAAGATTTAAGTGTTAGGAAGTCTTTTCTGAAAAACGTGGTGCTACAGAAGACTGCTGAAGATTAGATGGGTGGATCACATAACTAATGAGGAGGGACTGAACAGAATTGGGGAGAAAAGAAATTTGTGGCAAAACTTCACTAGAAGAAGCGATCGGCTGATAGGACATGAGACATCAAGGGATCACCAGTTTGTTATAGGAAGGAAGTGTCGGGGGTAAAAATCATAGAGGAAAACCAAGAGGTGAATATAGTAAGCAGAGTCAGAAGAATGGCTTGCACAGAATAGAGTAGCATGGAGAGCTGCATCAATCCAGTGTTCGGACTGAAAATCACACAACAACAGCAACAATATCGCGTTTTCAGCTTTTTCCATTGTGTTTTATATTCTCTATAAGTCGTCACAAAATCTGTTTCTCTTCTTTAACAGGTCAAACTTTTTTATGGAAAAAATGTATTTTTTTAATAAAAATTGCTTACCGTATTCATGTTCTTCTGTATGAACAATTCAGCATTTTTCTTTGCCCACGGAATGCTTAACTCATTTTTCAATTTCATTAATTTGGTCTCTCTTGTGGGTGAAAATTCGTAGGAGGTGCACAACAGCCATCGTAGTGTTTCAAGAAAACAGAGCAAATAATAAAATAAGGATCAAACACACAAAACAGCATTGAACTGCTACTCTAACATGAGAGAGCGTGGCGAGTTAACATGAGATGCCAACAGACAACGCCGCTGACCCCCACAAGTATTAACGTCAAAACTTTCTTCCCCGGAATCTTTGACGTTCCTTTCTGTCGTGTTCCAACGGCCTGCGTGAATGCTGCCACCCGAAACTGAAGTTCTGTTGCGTTCCATTTTGTGACATGCAGTGCGAATCCACCTTTAGCTATGCAGCGATGATCAGACTTGGATTGGACAGGATGGACGCAAGTACACCCAACCGTCAGGCGAGTGTTAAGTTAAACAGCAGCAAACAGTAAAATAAAGAAGACAACATAGGTGTGTGGCAGCTGTATTTGACCGCGCAAAATTTCTGCTCGTAACCCTGACTAGCGTTAGTGTGGGCTGAGCGATGGATCCGAGGTCAATGTGCGACACACGGAGCCGAAGTCCGCAAACAACAGTACGTGTTACCGGAAACTTGTTTACTGTAGTCAAGATCGACACTTGTGGCTTCTGATAAGTCACGCGTACACGCGAGCAGGAGACCTTGGAGCGTTACGCGCCGTACACTGTACATCAACGAAGCACAAAGGATGTTTATAAATGAATATCGGGGTTTTAACGCTTTATAATATAGAGGGGTCCAAAAAAATTAATCCACTGTTTAAAAGTCCATAACTTGCAAACAAATTAACGGAGTTGGCTCATTTTTTGTGAAAGTGTAGCTTAAAGCCCAACTTAGAGATATCACTGTAGATGTTCGAAATGGTCACCATTATCATCCACACACAAACGATGCCGCCGAACTGCAGCACGAACTATTGACTGCAACGTGTTCAGTTGGAATGTACGATGGATTCTCGAAGTTCATCCAATGTGCGTTGCTTTTGTTGATAAACAACGTCCTTTAGTGTTCCCCACACGTAAAAGTCCAGAGGAGTTGGGTCTGGGGAACGTGGTGGATACTCCACAGCACCTCTACGGTCTATCCATATTCCTGGTAGATTTTCGTCGAGATATGCCCTAACACTATTTTGACAGTGGGCTGGGGCACCATCTTGTTGAAAGGAAACTCTTCCGTCTCCATACAAGTCTCGGATGGCAGGTAAAATGGATGTCTGAAGCTTCTGAAGGCACACTTCACAGGTAACTGCACCGTCAAAAAAGAATGGCCCAATCAAGCCCCGGTAAGACAACCCACACCACTCATTTACTCCTGGCAAATTCACGGCTTTGTCTATATGGACGTTGGGATTTTCTGCGGCCCAGTAGATGCAATTGTGGCGATTTATTGTACCATTGAGTTTGAACTGTGCCTCATCACACCACACAAACATCTCTGCAAACTCTTCATCGTTGCGCACCATGTTAGTAAACCACTCGCAGTACTCCAATCTGCGATCTGGGTCGTCATCGTTCATTGCGTGTAGCAGTCGTGGGATGTAGCACTTCCATTTTGCTGTCTTCACCGTGCGCCGAACACTTGAGCGACTCACACCAGTTTCACGGGCACACTGTCTGAGCGAGTGAATTGTTGTAACACATGACGGGAGTTAGCTGTACTTGTTACAGTTACAGGTCGTGCAGATGGTTGTTTGTGTACATCTTTAACACAGCCTTCGGCTTCAAATTTTTCTCTAATGCGACGAATCGTTACATGTGTCGTTGCCTCTGTTTGATACTCATTTCGCTATTGTCGTTACCTCTGTCTGATACTCATTTCGCTATTGCCGTTGAACCTCATTTATGTTTTCGTACTTAAAGTACCACTTCAAAACTGACTTCCTTTCAGCGAATGTAAGCCTTGCGCCAGCCATGTTTACTCGAGTAGCTAGGTGCAACTAAGAACAAAACACTGACTATCTGGCGACTGTCATCTGACAAAACAAAACAACGCAATACAACGCATGTGTGGCGATTGCCGGAACTACAAACTATTACACTACCAAAGATGAGACAGCTCCGTCAATTAGTTTGCCAGTTATGGACTTTTAAACAGTGGATACATTTTTTTGGAACCCTCTGTATTTATTACATTAAACTTACAGTTATAAATGATATGTCGAATGAAAGAGCAACTCAAACAGTTGTGTTTGGCACCAGTGCGCACGCGCAGCGCGAAATTTTTCCGCCGCAATTTTTCCACCGCAACCCGCAAGAATTGGTTGAACTTCACTGTACCTAAGCGCTGGATAGGCCGCAAGGGGCCCAGTGACAGGGCTTGCTTTGCGTGGCCTCCACGTTCACCCGACCTAACGCCATGCGATTTTTTTCCTTTGGGGCTTCATCAAAGATCGTGTGTACGTGCCTCCGCTACCAGCAGGCCTCCCTGAATTAAGAAACCGGATTGAAGCAGTTGTGCTACAATCACTGGAGACACACTTATCAATGTTTGGGAAGAACTCGGCTGTAGATTTGATGTGTGCCGTGTGACAAATGGTGCTCACATTGAACATTTATAAGGTTCTTGGTAAAACTGTTCGAGTTGCTCTTTCATTTGACATATCATTTATAACTGTAAGTTTAATGTAATAAATATCATAAAGCGTTAAAACCCCTATATTCATTTATAAACACCCTGTATTTATTGCTCAAGCCATCTATAGTGTGTGCGAGCCAGGGTACTTCATGTACCACGGTCCTTTCCCCCTCCCCCTCCCCCTCTAACGTGTTTACTGTTCTTTTGACGAATAATGCGTCGGAATAACTACGGGCTGGTTTGATGCGGCCGACCCCGACTATCCCTGCTGTGCTAAAACCTCAGAGCAGCACATACATACAACTCACTATGAGATCGAATTCCTCTGGTTTTACCATTATTATTTCACAGCACGTAGATAGGTAAAAAAAATTGGCCAAGTGCGAGTACGTCTCGCGTACTGAGGGCAATGTACAAACTTAATTATGGTTATAGGAAGTTCATCCACTCTGGTAGCTGAGAATCTCGACCATTTTTGTCTGTTATGTACACTGATACTCCCAAGATATCGGTCCCAGGGATTACAAGAGTTTCGAGAACATTTTAATATCAACAATATAAATGGGACGAAAAGTCATGCAGGAGGCAAGTGACCATTATTGTAATAATCAGTAGTTCTCTATTCATGCTGCTGGGTCGCAATGGTAAAGGTAAAACATCAGACAATGAATGACTTTATTGCTCATATGACACGGTAATCGCTCATGGATATCTGACGATGGACAAATTCCGAAATGCGTCATATGAGCAATAAAGTCATTCCTTGCCTGATGTTTGACTAGTATCAAAAATAGTTAAAATGGCTCTGAGCACTATGGGACTTAACATCTGAGGTCATCAGTCACCTGGAACTTAGAACTACTTAAACCTAACTAACCTAAGGACATCACACACATCCATGCCAGAGGCAGGATTCGAACCTGCGACCGTGGCGGTCGCGCGGTTCCGGACTGAAGCGCCTAGAACCGCTCGGCCACAACGGCTGGCTGACTGCTATCATTGCGAGCCAGTCAGCCTGAATACAGAACTGCTGATTGTTTTATTTTCGACTTTCACGTCGGATAACAAATGGGAAAAGAAATTTTTTTTCGTGTGATATAATTAAAAAGTTACAGTTTTGGGATTTTTTCCTCTGGTTGTACTGTGAAACCTTCTTTTCTGCTAAATTTTACTATCCTAGGCCAACGCGAAGAGTGAGTTTGCGAGTATTAAAACATGTGACATAAACCGCCGTACCTTTTGATTGCACTGACTTCGAATCTACAATGTTTTACGCCGCCAGGGAATCAAAGACCTCAGTACGTGGGATAAATTTCATCTTGATACTTCTACTCGTTCCTGAGAAAACTCCGCCCGAACAGGCCATGAAGGCCCAACGGTACCGACCGGCCGCCGTGTCGTCCTCATTTACAGGCGTCACTGGATGCAGATATGGAGGGGCATGTGGTCAGCATACCAGTCTCCCGGCCGTATGTCAGTTTACGAGACGGGAGCCGCTACTTCTCAATCATGTAGCTCCTCAGTTTGCCTCACGAGGGCTGAGTGCAACCCAGCTGCCAACAGCGCCCGGCAGGCCGGATGGTCACCCAGCCAAGTGCTAGCCCAACCCGACAGCGCTTCACTTCGGTGATCTGACGGGAAACGGTGTTACAACTGCGGCAAGGCCGTTGCCATGGACCTGAGTACGTGGCATAAATTTCAACATGACATATCTACTCGTTCCTGAGAAAAAAGGTTTTTAACAGTCGGACAGGCACGCAAAGTTATCCTATAAGGATTCCGTCGAAAATCTATTTTTTTTTTTTGCAAAACACAAAGAGGAAAGATAGTTTATGGCGCTATAACCATCTTCCATCAACTAAATGTGAGCATCCATTTTATAACGCGCAAGCACATCGCCACCATGCCTATTCGCGTAGTGTTCGCAGCTAAGCAATCTAACCTTGCCACTATCAATAAGTTTCACCATGGTAAATAAACTAAAAAAGTCTCACACAATTGTTTACTCGTCGTGGAAATCTGCACGACAGCATGGATCTCTGGCAGGCAAAGATAGTATTCCTCTCAGCATCAGAACACAACACAGGCTCGAGTAGCCATCCGAGATCAGAAACCTAAGTTGCGAATTCTCTTTCAAACGAGCTCTACCTCATTTTCTGACACCGGTGAAGTAACCCTATTGGTCGAAAGCAAAACTGACCCGCAAAGACTTAAAACTGCCACAGTGCCCAAGCAAGTGGGTTACCACAGAGCTTTCTGATTAAATAAAACACTTTTTAAAAAATTATCTTTTTAAATTTTAATACTCACGCTTAAATATTGTATGTGGTGGGAGATTACGGTTACCTGAATTTAGTTATAACAATGAAATCCTACACAAAGTTGGACTGCGATCGAGCTATACCTTTAGTTCATAAATTATCAACAAAATTTTATTCCATATGAAGTGCTAATGAGGTAAAACATCGTAGTATTTCGTAATTCATGTTAATAAATGTCTTTCATGCAGCAAGTCCACTCCAAGCCAAGATTCTTTGTCATTTCGGCCTGCGGGATTTGAATAAGAACGCTGGAAATATTTGACAGTGTCGCCTATCAGGAAAATCACAAAACTTATTTAACGTAATACCGAAAATTGCAGGTTGCTTTTCCAGATATAAAGTTGGTTAAATGTCGGCGAAGCCGACTCAGAATTCTTCCACAAAAACCTCATCTTTAATATACGCCAATTGTCTCACATTATTTTTGAAATTAAGTTGCGACTGGGACTGCGTAAGTAATACGCACGACTTGGAATAATATTTGCCTTTCAAATTATATTTTCAACATACACTTACATTAATTCAGCAATCAGCAGAGCCGGCCGGAGTGGCCGAGCGGTTCTAGGCGCCTTATAAGGAGGCTGTTTAGGTTTTTATGTTGATAACGCCATGTAGCGCTCTATATGAATATCACTGACTGTGCTGTGTGCAGTCTGTGGTTGGTTTGCATTGTTGGAATTTGCTATTGTAGTGTTGGGCAGTTGGCTGTTAACAGCGCGTAGCGTTGCGCGGTTGGAGGTGAGCCGCCAGCAGTGATGGATGTGGAAAGAGAGATGGCAGAATTTTAAGAGCGGACGATCTGGACGTGATATATATATATCAGTTCATGATATCCAGTATTACAAATTTACTCTTTCTGGCGGACACACGTCCAGATCGTCCGCTCTTAAAATTCTGCCATCTCTCTTTCCACATCCAAACACTATTAAGGTAAAGACATTGTTTGTTCTCTATAAAAATCTTTCATTTGCTAACTATGCCTATCAGTAATTAGTGCTTTCAGTAGTTAGAATCTTTTATTTAGCTGGCAGTAGTGGCGCTCGCTGTATTGCAGTAGATCGAGTAACGAAGATTTTTGTGAGGTATGTGATTCATGAAAGGTATAGGTTATTGTTAGTCAGAGCCATTCTTTTGTAGGGATTTTTCAAAGTCAGATTACGTTGCGATAAAAATATTATGTGTCAGTTTAGTGTTGATCAGAATAAGTAAAGAGAGTAATGTCTGAGTACGTTCAGTTTTGCTCAGCTGTTTAAAAATCAAATAACGTAAGGGGTTTACCAGCACAGTAATTCATTAATTTTTCTAAGGGGACGTTTCAAATTAAAAAAAAAAAAAATGTAGATGTAGTAGACCAAGAGACCGAATGACTTTAAGCAAAGACTAAACCTAGATTCATATTCGAGAGGATCAGTGTTCAGTCATCTTCCCCTTTTTCCTCTAGATCACTCCAATAGAATTACGGTTGGTTCCTTTAAAAAGCCGTTGACCTATTTCCATACCCATCTTTTCCCAATCCTAACGTATGCTCCGTCTCGACATCGACTGAAGGTCTGTTATCTTCACTGCAAGTTGCGAGCTCTCCCTCATCTACTCGCAGATGTTGTGGATACTCATTCCGATCACAGATAAAAAAATGAAAAAAAATCAACGCAACAACTGTGAAACACCTGCATAAACTTATCAGATTTCCGTGCTACATATTGGTACATCCTTAGCCTCCCGCGTAACAGAATAAATCATTACGTAATTGAATGTGTTACTTTCTCAGTAGAGAGTCTTTCTCCATCTCGCAACAGCGGCTCGTGATATTCACGTGCCGCTCTTATCTGTTGAATGACAAGCACAGACGCTGGTATGTGGTCATGTTATTCCCGGAAAGCTGCTATGAAGGGATACCAGCCAAAGTCTCAATACATATGGACCTTGTACATATAAAACGCACTCTGTAAGCAAACAAATCGTGGGTGGCGGTGGGTACAAAGTGTATCACAATCATAAGATGTTTTTGTCGTTTTTGTTGTTGTCATGGTCGTTAGTCCGAAGACAGGCTGGATTCAGCTCAGAATGGTTCAAAGGGTTCTGAGCACTATGGGACTTAACATCTGAGATCATCAGTCCCCTAGACTTAGAACTACTTAAACCTAACTAACCTAAGGACATCACACATCCATACCCGGGGCAGGATTCGAACCTGCGACTGTAGCGGTCGCGCAGCTGTTTACATATTTCTCTTTTTTCGAAATGTTTTTCTTGCTATTGCAAGTCTACAGTTTATATCGTCCCTTCTTATGCCATTGTTCGTTATTTTCCTTCCCAAACAAGAAAGTTCGTCTACTACTTTCACTGTCTCATTTCCAAATTTAATTCCCCCAGCATTACCTGCTTTAATGATGCTATATTCGTTTACCCGTATTTTATTTCTGTTTGCATTCTATTTTACAATTGTTTTCTATTTACAGGTACGTGCCATTTTACTGATCTTTCATGTCCTTTGCTGTTTCTGACAGAATGACGCTGTCATTGCCAAACTTTAAAAATTTTATTTCATAAGGTGTGTGAGGTAGCAAATCATGAAAGTAGGTTTCTGGGTACAGTATGCATACTAACCATTCCTCAGCCTTGACAGGTGGAGACGAGGGCAGGGCTGCAGCGATGGTGGACACGTTGGATGACATAGTCATGCCTCTCTCCTTTCCTAAGCCAAGCCCCTATCTTAGAAACAGGCCAAAGCGAGAACTAAGTCAATACACAAATTCCAGGTCTTCCAATCGCAGCCTAGTATTTTACTATCCAATCACTTTCTTAGTTCCTTCTTAAGCCACTTCAATTTCTTGCAAATAGGTCATACAGATAGCTTTTAAGCCAACACACATATTTCGCTTTCCCAATAACAAATGGCTCTGAGCACTATGGGACTTAACATCTATGGTCATCAGTCCCCTAGAACGTAGAACTCCTTAAACCTAACTGACCTAAGGACAGTACCCAACACCCAGTCATCACGAGGCAGAGAAAATCCCTGACCCCGACGGGAATCGAACCCGGGAACCCGGTTTCCCAATAACAGCCCATTATTTTACCCATAGTTAAAACGAAACAGTTAATCAGAGATTTTCCTATATCAAGGATGGGTGGGGTGATACAAGTCTCTCCCAGTGGTGGCGGTGGCAGCACTTCGGTAACGACTGCATGTGACTGCTTATCGGAGAACTGTCTGTGGTAGGTGGAGGTGAGGAAAGTCGGAATGAGATGCCTTGTCAGCAGAGCACACATAGAGCTCCCTCAGCATACACACACACAGATACAGAGAGAGAGAGAGACCAGTTATTTACTGGACATAAAAACGAAACTGCCAATTAATATGTATTCCAGACTTGGCAATCTTGTTCTCTGTATCTCACTTGGTGCACAGTGGCATTTGTACCCCACTTAATGCACAGCACAGTAGACTGTAATGTTGTGTGTGACAACGTTATTTCTATGTCTAAAACGTCGGTTGTTGTTGTTGTGGTCTTCAGTCCTGAGACTGGTTTGATGCAGCTCTCCATGCTACTCTGTCCTGTGCAAGCTTTTTCATCTCCCAGTACCTACTGCAACCTACATCCTTCTGAATCTGCTTAGTGTATTCATCTCTTGGTCTCCCTCTACGATTTTTACCCTCCACGCTGCCCTCCAATACTAAATTGGTGATCCCTTGATGCCTCAGAACATGTCCTACCAACCGATCCCTTCTTCTGGTAAAGTTGTGCCACAAACTTCTCTTCTCCCCAATCCTATTCAATACTTCCTTATTAGTTATGTGATTTACCCATCTTATCTTCAGCATTCTTCTGTAGCACCACATTTCGAAAGCTTCTATTCTCTTCTTGTCCAAACTATTTATCGTCCATGTTTCACTTCCATACATGGCTACACTCCATACGAATACTTTCAGAAATGACTTCCTGACACTTAAATCAATACTGGATGTTAACAAATTTCTCTTCTTCAGAAACGCTTTCCTTACCATTGCCAGCCTACATTTTATATCCTCTCTACTTCGACCATCATCAGTTATTTTGCTCCCCAAATAGCAAAACTCCTTTACTACTTTAAGTGCCTCATTTCCTAATCTAATTCCCTCAGCATCACCCGACTTAATTAGACTACATTCCATTATCCTTGTTTTGCTTTTGTTGATGTTCATCTTATATCCTCCTTTCAAGACACTGTCCATTCCATTCAACTGCTCTTCCAAGTCCTTTGCTGTCTCTGACAGAATTACAATGTCATCGGCGAACCTCAAAGTTTTTATTTCTTCTCCATGAATTTTAATACCTACTCCTAATTTTTCTTTTGTTTCGTTTACTGCTTGCTCAATATACAGATTGAACAACATCGGGGAGAGGCTACAACCCTGTCTTACTCCCTTCCCAACCACTGCTTCCCTTTCATGCCCCTCGACTCTTATAACTGCCATCTGGTTTCTGTACAAATTGTAAATAGCCTTTCGCTCCCTGTATTTTACCCCTGCCACCTTTAGAATTTGAAAGAGAGTATTCCAGTCAACATTGTCAAAAGCTTTCTCTAAGTCTACAAATGCTAGAAACGTAGGTTTGCCTTTCCTTAATCTTTCTTCTAAGATAAGTCGTAAGGTCAGTATTGCCTCACGTGTTCCAGTGTTTCTACGGAATCCAAACTGATCTTCCCCGAGGTTGGCTTCTACTAGTTTTTCCATTCGTCTGTAAAGAATTCGTGTTAGTATTTTGCAGCTGTGACTTATTAAGCTGATAGTTCGGTAATTTTCACATCTGTCAACACCTGCTTTCTTCGGGACTGGAATTATTATATTCTTCTTGAAGTCTGAGGGTATTTCGCCTGTTTCATACATCTTGCTCACCAGATGGTAGAGTTTTGTCAGGACTGGCTCTCCCACGGCCGTCAGTAGTTTCAATGGAATATTGTCTACTCCGGGGGCCTTGTTTCGACTCAGGTCTTTCAGTGCTCTGTCAAACTCTTCACGCAGTATCATATCTCCCATTTCATCTTCATCTACATCCTCTTCCATTTCCATAATATTGTCCTCAAGTACATCGCCCTTGTATAGACCCTCTATATACTCCTTCCACCTTTCTGCTTTCCCTTCTTTGCTTAGAACTGGGTTTCCATCTGAGCTCTTGATGTTCATACAAGTCGTTCTCTTATCTCCAAAGGTCTCTTTAATTTCCTGTAGGCGGTATCTATCTTACCCCTAGTGAGATAGGCCTCTACATCCTTACATTTGTCCTCTAGCCATCCCTGCTTAGCCATTTTGCACTTCCTGTCGATCTCATTTTTGAGACGTTTGTATTCCTTTTTGCCTGTTTCACTTACTGCATTTTTATATTTTCTTCTTTCATCAATTAGATTCAGTATTTTTTTCTGTTACCCAAGGATTTCTACTAGCCCTTGTCTTTTTACCTACTTGATCCTCTGCTGCCTTCACTACTTCATCCCTCAAAGCTACCCATTCTTCTTCTACTGTATTTATTTCCCCCATTCCTGTCAATTGCTCCCTTATGCTCTCCCTGAATCTCTGTACAACCTCTGGTTCTTTTAGTTTATCCAGGTCCCATCTCCTTAAATTCCCACCTTTTTGCAGTTTCTTCAGTTTTAATCTACAGGTCATAACCAATAGATTGTGGTCAGAGTCCATGTGGTCAGAGTCCACATCTGCCCCTGGAAATGTCTTACAATTTAAAACCTGGTTCCTAAATCTCTGTCTTACTATTATATAATCTATCTGATACCTTTTAGTATACTGTATCAAAATACGCACAGATATTGACATTACTTGTGTGACTTACATCTTAAGGAACACTTGGCACCAATAACATGACTATCGAATCTCAAACTAAGTGCCACAATGATATTCCCACGTCTAAATTGTATTATTGTTCTACACTGAAGAGCCAAAAAAACTGGTACATTTGCCTAATATCGCGTAGGGCCCCGCGAGCAAACAGAACTACCGCAACACCGTAGCATGGACTCGACAAATGTCTGAAGTAGTGCTGGGGGGGATGGACACCATGAATCCTGCAGGGCTGGCCATAAATGCGTTAGAGTACGATGGGGTGGAGATCTCTTCTGAACAGCACGTTGTAAGGCATCCCAGATATGCTCAATAATGTTCATGTCTGGAGAGTTTGACGGCCAGCGGAAGTGTTTAAAATCAGACGAGTGTTCCTGGAGCCACTCTGTAGCAATTCTGGATGTGTGGTGTGTCGCATTGTCCTGCTAGAATTGCCCAAGTCCGGCGAATGCACAATGGAAATGAATGGATGCAGGTGGTCAGACAGAGTCGTATCTAGACGTATTATGGGTCCCATATCACTCCAACTACACACGCCCCACACCATTACATAGCCTCCACCAGCTTGAACGGTCCCCTGCTAACATGCAGGGTGCATTGATTCATGAGGCTGTCTCCATACCCGTACACGTCCGTCCGTTCGATACAATTTGAAACTAGACTCGTCCGACCAGGCAACATGTTTCCAGTTATCAGCAGTCCAATGTCGGTGTTGACGGACCCAGGTGAGGCGTAAAGCTTTGTGTCGTGGAGTCGTCAAGGGTACACGAGTGGGCCCTTGGCTCCGAAAGCCCATATCGATGATGTTTCGTTGAATGGTTCGCACGCTGACATTTGTTGATGGGCCAGCACTGAAATCTGCAGAAATTTGCGGAAGGGTCGCATTTCCGTCAGGCTGAACGATTCTCTTCAGTCGTCGTTGGTCCCGTTCTTACAGGATCTTTTCCCGGCCGCAGCGATATTGGAGGCTTGATGTTTTACCCGGTTCCTGATATTCACGGTACACTCGTGAGATGGTCGTACGGGAAAATCCCCACTTCATCGCTACTTCGGAGATGCTGCATTACATTGCTCGTGCACTGACTACAACACCAATTTCAGACTCACTTAAATCTTGATAACCTGTCATTGTAGGAGAAGTAACCGACCTAACAACTGCGCCAGACAGTGCCTGTTCACATATCTCTGTATTTGAATACGCATGCCTATAGCAGTTTCTCTAGCGCTTCAGTGTATAACAGCACAACACACACGCTAAAATAATATGCTACGTACCCAAGGAGGTAATAGTTGACACTTCTTCTCAGGCATACCTGAAGCTATGTTACTGGTGGTACAGAAACAAACTTCCATCACACGACAAAGTACCATTTTAGAGGGTAAGAAGATAATGTATCATGTTCTACACAAGAAAAATATAATCTAGTATACTGACTGACTTATAAAGCTTTTTTTATTAGTTTTGAACTTAGGTTATGTGACTGGCTGTTTCATTTTAATGATCAGTAAAATACTGGACTGTGATTTAGAAATCTAAATATGTGTGTGTGTGTTCCGCTGACGAAACTGCGTGGGTTCTGCTAATCCAGCAAGGCCTCAGATAAGTCGAGACTTGACAAAGCTGTGATTGTGCGTGTGTGTGTGTGTGTGTGTGTGTGTGTGTGTGTGTGTGTGTGTGTGTGTGCTGATGAACTTGTATTGTGTTCTGTTGACAAGACATCCCATCGCCGCTCTTCTTCGCCTGTACCTGTCACAGGTAACTTTCAGAGATGCAAGCAGTCACATCCAGAAGTAATGGAAGAGTCACCACGAGTTGATGAGAATGATTCCATGCCACCCCATCCATGATGCAGGTCACTGTTTGACTGGTTGCTTCGTCTTAATTACTGGTAAAATAGTGGGCTGTTATTGGGAGAACTAAATGTGTGCATTGACTTAATAAGCTCTCCGATCAGCCCATTTCCTAGAAAATGGATTAGCTTAAAGAAAGGGTTGAATAATGTGATTAGATGATATAATATGATTTGTGGTTGGGAGATCCAAATGTATGTGTATTGTGTTCGAGGCTCTCTGTTCGACGTGTTTCTGAGAAAGGGACTTGACTTAGAAGAGGGGAGAGGCATGATCACGTCATGGAGAAGGTTAAGAAACCCGATGTATGGGTACCACATGCTCTAAGCATCTCTGCTTGCTGGTCATCAAATGGCTCGTGATCAACAACGACCACTCCTATCCTGTGTCGTTAATGGTGACGAGAAATAGTGTCTTTATCCTAACATAAGGAAAAAGAAAGAAATACTTGAGTCCAAACAGAGCAGCAACGGGACCAACGACGACTGAAGAGAATCGTTCAGCGTGACGGAAATGCAACCCTTCCGCAAGTTGCCGCAGATTTCAGCGCTGGCCCATCAACAGGCAACATGTTTCCAGTTATGAGCAGTCCAATGTCGGTGTTGACGGACCCAGGTGAGGCGTAAAGCTTTGTGTCGTGGAGTCATCAAGGGTACACGAGTGCAGTGGAGTGCGCGCATCCACAGGGGATAATGTGCTGCATGTGGTGGAACAGCGATAGTGTGGTGTAATATGAATTTTTTCCCCGATACGTAACCATCACTGCCGACATTTATTGTCAATAACTGAGAGGTCTTCTCGACGCTATCCAAGAATAACGATCAGGGAGACTGCGTGAAGTGATGCTACTCCATTCTAACGTCCACCCAAATTCTGCTAGATAGACAAAAAAAACACTACTCAGCAGTTGGTCTGGAAAGTAATTCCCCATCCGCCTTATTCACCTGATCTTGCGCTCTCAGATTTTCACCCTTTCCGGTCTCTGCCTAACAACCTTAAGGAAACTTCCTGGCAGATT
Organism: Schistocerca americana; assembly: GCF_021461395.2. Taxonomy (NCBI): domain Eukaryota; kingdom Metazoa; phylum Arthropoda; class Insecta; order Orthoptera; family Acrididae; genus Schistocerca; species Schistocerca americana. Next base: position 178,735,005 of record NC_060120.1, read on the forward strand.
AAAACTGTGTGCCGGACCGAGACTCGAAATCGGGACCTGGCGGATTTAAAGCTGTGAGTACGGGTCGTGAGCCGTGGTTGGGTAGCTCAGTTGGTAGAGCACATGCCCGCGAAGGCAAAGGTCCCGAGTTCGAGTCTCGGTCCGGCACACAGTTTTAATCTGCCAGGAAGTTTCATATCAACGCACACTCCGCTGCAGAGTGAAAATCTCATTCTGGAAACTTCCCCTAGGCTGTGGCTAAGCCATGTCTCCGCAATATCCTTTCTTCCAGAACTGCTAGTTCAACTAGGTATGCAGGAGAGCTTCTGTGAACTTTGGAAGGTAGGAGACGAGGTACTGGCGGAATTAAAGCTGTGAGTACGGGTCGTGAGCCGTGGTTGGGTAGCTCAGTTGGTAGAGCACATGCCCGCGAAGGCAAAGGTCCCGAGTTCGAGTGTCGGTCCGGCACACAGTTTTAATCTGCCAGGAAGTTTCATATCAACGCACACTCCGCTGCAGAGTGAAAATCTCATTCTGGAAACTTCCCCTAGGCTGTGGCTAAGCCATGTCTCCGCAATATCCTTTCTTCCAGAACTGCTATTTCAACTAGGTATGCAGGAGAGCTTCTGTGAACTTTGGAAGGTAGGAGACGAGGTACTGGCGGAATTAAAGCTGTGAGTACGGGTCGTGAGCAGTGGTTGGGTAGCTCAGTTGGTAGAGCACATGCCCGCGAAGGCAAAGGTCCCGAGTTCGAGTCTCGGTCCGGCACACAGTTTTAATCTGCCAGGAAGTTTCATATCAGCGCACACTCCGCTGCAGAGTGAAAATCTCATTCTGGAAACTTCCCCTAGGCTGTGGCTAAGCCATGTCTCCGCAATATCCTTTCTTCCAGAACTGCTAGTTCAACCAGGTATGCAGGAGAGCTTCTGTGAACTTTGGAAGGTAGGAGACGAGGTACTGGCGGAATTCAAGCTGTGAGTACGGGTCGTGAGCCGTGGTTGGGTAGCTCAGTTGGTAGAGCACATTCCCGCGAAGGCGAAGGTCACGAGTTCGAGTCTCGGTCTGGCACACAGTTTTAATCTGCCAGGAAGTTTCGTATCAACGCACACTCCGCTGCAGAGTGAAAATCTCATTCTGGAACCTTAAGGAACTTCGTTTCCGGATGGATAACGCTCCGAACATGGCTGGACGAGTTCTTCGTCTCAATACTTCGTGCTTTCTACAGTCGCGGAATCGAAAAGTTATCCCATCGTTAGCAGACTGTTGTAAACAGTGAAGAACAATACATTATTGACGACTGCAGTCTCTGTTACGTGTATCTTTTGTGTTTATTAAACTTATGGAAAAACGCTACGAACTTATGCAGAACCTAATGTAAGAATAGTGGGCATCTGTGGCATGGTAAAAGTGGTTGTGACGGAAGGTTAGATTTGAGGGGTGGAGGGAGGAGGTGCAGAAAGAGAGACTGTAAAAAACTGTGACCCCTCCCCCTACTTCCCTCCCCTCCCCCCTCCAAGAATCGTCGTTGAATTCGAGGCCTGAAGAGGGAGAAAAAAAGAGAGCATTTCACCCTATTTATAAAGCCTTGTGAAACAAGATCTATAGTCTTTATGTACCTGCACCTGTAGATTTGTTAACTTTTCTATTTGATGGTTATAGTAAGCTGACATCTCCAAAATACACTCCTGGAAATTGAAATAAGAACACCGTGAATTCATTGTCCCAGGAAGGGGAAACTTTATTGACACATTCCTGGGGTCAGATACATCACATGATCACACTGACAGAACCACAGGCACATAGATACAGGCAACAGAGCATGCACAATGTCGGCATTAGTACAGTGTATATCCACCTTTCGCAGCAATGCAGGCTGCTATTCTCCCATGGAGACGATCGTAGAGATGCTGGATGTAGTCCTGTGGAACGGCTTGCCATGCCATTTCCACCTGGCGCCTCAGTTGGACCAGCGTTCGTGCTGGACGTGCAGACCGCGTGAGACGACGCTTCATCCAGTCCCAAACATGCTCAATGGGGACAGATCCGGAGATCTTGCTGGCCAGGGTAGTTGACTTACACCTTCTAGAGCACGTTGGGTGGCACGGGATACATGCGGACGTGCATTGTCCTGTTGGAACAGCAAGTTCCCTTGCCGGTCTAGGAATGGTAGAACGATGGGTTCGGTGACGGTTTGGATGTACCGTGCACTATTCAGTGTCCCCTCGACGATCACCAGTGGTGTACGGCCAGTGTAGGAGATCGCTCCCCACACCATGATGCCGGGTGTTGGCCCTGTGTGCCTCGGTCGTATGCAGTCCTGATTGTGGCGCTCACCTGCACGGCGCCAAACACGCATACGACCATCATTGGCACCAAGGCAGAAGCGACTCTCATCGCTGAAGACGACACGTCTCCATTCGTCCCTCCATTCACGCCTGTCGCGACACCACTGGAGGCGGGCTGCACGATGTTGGGGCGTGAGCGGAAGACGGCCTAACGGTGTGCGGGACCGTAGCCCAGCTTCATGGAGACGGTTGCGAATGGTCCTCGCCGATACCCCAGGAGCAACAGTGTCCCTAATTTGCTGGGAAGTGGCGGTGCGGTCCCCTACGGCACTGCGTAGGATCCTACGGTGTTGGCGTGCATCCGTGCGTCGCTGCAGTCCGGTCCCAGGTCGACGGGCACGTGCACCTTCCGCCGACCACTGGCGACAACATCGATGTACTGTGGAGACCTCACGCCCCACGTGTTGAGCAATTCGGCGGTACGTCCACCCGGCCTCCCGCATGCCCACTATACGCCCTCGCTCAAAGTCCGTCAACTGCACATACGGTTCACGTCCACGCTGTCGCGGCATGCTACCAGTGTTAAAGACTGTGATGGAGCTCCGTATGCCACGGCAAACTGGCTGACACTGACGGCGGCGGTGCACAAATGCTGCGCAGCTAGCGCCATTCGACGGCCAACACCGCTGTTCCTGGTGTGTCCGCTGTGCCGTGCGTGTGATCATTGCTTGTACAGCCCTCTCGCAGTGTCCGGAGCAAGTATGGTGGGTCTGACACACCGGTGTCAATGTGTTCTTTTTTCCATTTCCAGGAGTGTAGTTGTGTAATGGTTGGTTCAAATGGCTCTGAGCACTATGGGACTTAACTCCTAAGGTCATCAGTCCCCTAGAAGTTAGAACTACTTAAACCTAACTAACCTAAGGACATCACACACATCCATGCCCGAGGCAGGATTCGAACCTGCGACCGTAGCGGTCGCGCGGTTCCAGACTGTAGCGCCTAGAACCGCTCGGCCACTGCGGCCGGCTTTGTGTAATGGTCTGCAGACGAATAAACTTAAATGACTCACTAATTAGGTGCGCTGATACGGGAAGATAGTACTTTTCCACTCTTGTAAGCCCACTTTCTTTCTCTTTCTCAAGCTCTCGAGAAGCTGTTCCAATTCAAGATAAAATTCAACAGTGTCTAACCTATCACAATGTTGTTTACCTAGAGTCCTATCTCGACAGAGATTCACTGAAGTGCATCCCTTTATCAGATAACGACTAAACTCACTTGATAAGCGAACAGACTCATACCGGTTGTACGCCCAGCTATATTGTCAAGCAAAACGTGGACTGGGACGTTACCTCCGACGGAGAAAGTTTATCAAAAATACAGTTGAAAGCAGCTTACGGGAAGAAGACATATGAAATCGCGGCTTTCTAATTCTAAGTGCTTTATTAAGAGACCTCAGGAGCCATGGTGTATATATCAGCAACACTCACAGACTGTGTTACGTACCGAAGTTCTTATGGACGTTAAAACAGAAACCACCCACTAGGATTACTATACACTACTGGCCATTGAAATTGCTACACCACGAAGATGACGTGCTACAGACACAACATTTAACCGACAGGAAGAAGATTCTGTGATTTGCAAATGACTACCTTTTCCGAGCATTCACACAAGGTTGGCGCCGGTGGCGGAACCTACAACGTGCTGACATGAGGAAAGTTTCCAACCGATTTCTCATACACAAACAGCAGTTGACCGGCGTTGCCTGGTGAAACGTTATTGTGATGCCTCGTGTAAGGAGGAGAAATGCGCACCATCACGTTGCCGACTTTGATAAAGGTCGGATTGTAGCCTATCGCGATTGCGGTTTATCGTATCGCGGCATTGCTGCTCGAGTTGGTCGGGATCCAATGACTGTTAGCAGAATATGGAATCGGTGGGTTCAGGAGGGAAATACGGAACGCCGTGCAGGATCCCAACGGCCTCGTATGACTAGCAGTCGAGATGACAGGCATCTTATCCGCACGGCTGTAACGGATTGTGCAGCCACGTCTCGATCCCTCAGTCAGCAGATCGGGACGTTTGCAAGACAACAACCATCTGCACGAACAGTTCGACGACGTTTGCAGCAGCATGGACTACCAGCTCGGAGACCATGGCTGCGGTTACCCTTGACGCTGCATCACAGACGGGAGCGCCTCGAACCTGGGTGCACGAATGGCAAAACGTCATTTTTTCGGATGAATCCAGGTTCTGTTTACAGCATCATGATGATCGCATCCGTGTTTGGCGACATCGCGGTGAACGTACATTGAAAGTGTGTATTCGTCATCGCCATATTGTCTTATCACTTGGCATGAGGGTATGTGATGCCATTGGTTACACGTCTCGGTCACCTCTTGTTCGCATTGACGACACTTTGAACAGTGGACGTTACATTTCAGATGTGTTACGACCCGTGGCTCTACCCCTCACTCGATCCCTGCGAAACCCTACATTTCAGCATGGTAATGCACGACCGCATGTTGCCGGTCCTGTAAGGGGCCTTTCTAGATACAGAAAACGGTCGATTGCTCCCCTGGCCAGCATATTCTCCAGATCTCTCACCAACTGAAAACGTCTGGTAAATGATGGCCGAGCAACTGGCTCGTCACAATACGCCAGTCACTACTCTTGATGAACTGTGGTATCGTGTTAAAGCTGCATGGGCAGCTGTACCTGTACACGCCTTCCAAGCTCTGTTTGACGCAATGCCCAGGCGTATCAAGGCCGTGATTACGGCCAGAGGTGTTTGTTCTGGATACTGATTTCTCATGATCAATGCACCCAAATTACGTGAAAATGTAATCACATGTCAGTTCTAGTATAATATATTTTTCCAATGAATATCTGTTTATCATCTGCATTTCTTCTTGGTGTAGCAGTTTTAATGGCCAGTAGTGTACAAAAGAGTTACTGATTTCAAAACTGAAGAGTGTATCGTTAGTCGGCCGAAGTGGCCGTGCGGTTAAAGGCGCTGCAGTCTGGAACCGCAAGACCGCTACGGTTGCAGGTTCGAATCCTGCCTCTGGCATGGATGTTTGTGATGTCCTTAGGTTAGTTAGGTTTAACTAGTTCTAAGTTCTAGGTGACTAACGACCTCAGCAGTTGAGTCCCATAGTGTTCAGAGCCATTTGAACCATTTTTTAGTGTATCGTTAGAAAGCAGTACAATATTTAACATGTCTTCCACACTTCTCACCTGTCGTCGAAGATTGGTGGAGTGTAATACACTGCAGTAGGGACAAAATACAGGGATCGAAAGATTATCGACAAACTGTATAGCAACCAAATGGCAGTTATAAGAGTCTAAGGACACAGTAAGCAAGAAGAGAATGTGACACAATTATTATTCGGCCTTGGTATACACATCTAACAGATGTTAACGTTTGTTTTCCCCGCTATCACAGCCAACTACCAACGCCGGCCATCAGTAGCATGCACTGTAAAATACACGTGTAAAGAACATAGCCTGGAATGTTCTCCGTATAGTTCACACCTAACTGGTACATATCACTTACAAAACCTGAGTCTACAGCACCTCTCGGATAGTGACGTTCAGCGAACGACAGCGGACTACGTATACCGTGAAACAGTAAGTGCCAAACCCGAAGATCCTAACAGTGTAACCAAATCAAGGTTGGTTAGTTTCTCTTTAGTTACCAGTTCTTTAATTACACTCTAGACAAAGAAGAAAATGAGTTATGCAAATTGGTCACAAACTCATATTGATGGGGTTATCGACGTAAAATGAAAAACTGTAAACTTCGGGCCGGCCGGAGTGGCGAGCGGTTCTAGGCGCTACAGTCTGGAACTGCGCGACCGCTATGACCGAAGGTTCGAATCCTGCCTCGGGCATGGATGTGTGTGATGTCCTTAGGTTAGTTAGATTTAAATAGTTCTAAGTTCTAGGGAACTGATGACCTCCGCAGTTAAGTCCCATAGTGCTCAGAGCCATTTGAACCATTTAACGTTTATTTCTTATTTTTGTAAACTACGGCGGCAGATGGACAAATGAGTGATGTTACAGTGCTGTTTCACCTCGCAGCTGGCAAGGATAGTAGGCAGGGAACATCTACGTCTATATCTACATCCTCATGGATACTCTGCAAATTACATTTAAGTGCCTGGCAGAGGGTTCATCGAACCACCTTCACAATTCTCTATTATTCGAATCTCGTATAGCGCGCGGAAAGAATGATCACCTATATCTTTCCGTACGAACTCTAATTTCCCTTATTTTATCGTGGTGATCGTTCCTCCCGATGCAGGTCGGTGTCAACAAAATATTTTCGCGTTCGGAGGAGAAAGTTGGTGAGTATAATTTCGTGAGAAGATTCCGTCGCAACGAAAAACGCCTTTCTTTTAATGATTTCCAGCCCAAATCCTGTAACATTTCTGTGACACTCTCTCCCATATTTCGCGATAATACAAATCGTGCTGCACTTATTTGAACTTTTTCGATGTACTCCGTCAGTCCTATCTGGTAAGGATCCCACACCGCGCAGCAGTATTCTATAAGAGGACGGACAAGCGTAGTGTAGGCAGTCCCCTTAGTAGATGTATTACATTTTCTAAGTGTCCTGCCAATAAAACGCAGTCTTTGGTTAGCCTTCACCACAACATTTTCTATGTGTTCTTTCCAATTTAAGTTGTTCGTAATTGTAATACCTAGGTATTTAGTTGAATTTACGGCTTTTAGATTAGACTGATTTATTGTGTAACCTAAGTTTAACTAATTCCTTTTAGCACTCATGTGGATGACCTCACACTTTTCGTTATTTAGGGTCAACTGCCAATTTTCGCACCATTCAGATATCTTTTCTAAATCCTTTTGCAGTTTGTTTTGATCTTCTGATGACTTTATTAGTTGATAAACGACAGCGTCATCTGCAAACAACCCAAGACATCTGCTCAGATTGTCTCCCAGATAGTTTATACAGATAAGGAGCAGCAAACGGCCTATAACACTACCTCGGGGGAACGCCAGAAATCACTTCTGTTTTACTCGATGACTTTCCGTCAATTAGTACGAACTGTTACCTCTCTGACAGGAAATCACAAATTCCAGCCACATCACTGAGACGATATTCTGTAAGCACGCAATTTCACTACGAGCCGCTTCTGTGGTATAGTGTCAAAAGCCTTCCAGAAATCCAGAAATACGGAATCGATCTGTAATCACTTGTAAATAGCACTCAACACTTCATGTGAATAAAGAGTTAGTTATGTTTCACAGGAACGATGCTTTCTAAACCCATGTTGACTGTGTGTCAATAGACACTTTTCTTCGAGGTACTGTAATTCATAATGTCTGAACACAATATATGTTCCAAAATCCTGCTGCATATCGACGTTAACTATCTGGGCGTGTAATGTAATGGATTACTCCTACTACCTTTCTTGAATATTGGTGTGACCTGTGCTACTTTCCAGTCTTTGGGTACGGCTCTTTCGTCGAGCGAATGGTTGTATATGATTGTTAAGTACGGAGCTAATGCATCAGCATACTCCGAAAGGAACCTAATTGGGGACGAGCGGTTGTAGGCGCTTCAATCCGGAGCCGCGCGCCTGCTACGGTCGCAGGTTCGAATCCTGCCTCGGGCATGGATGTGTGTGATGTCCTTAGGTTAGTTAGGTTTAAGCAGTTCTAAGTTCTAGGGGACTGATGACTACAGATGTTAAGTCCCATAGTGCTCAGAGCCATTTGAACCATTTATTCTGAAAAATATGACAACAGTTGCTGTAAACTACAACCGTAAATAAAATAATAAATTTCTGATCTCTACTTGTCTGAACTGGTTACCCTCAACGTTTAACTTCCATACAAGGCTGTACTCCAGAAATGAAAGTAATTATAGTTTCTTCGGTATGTTACCCCAATTACCTTTTCTTCTGTGAAAAGACGTTCAGAACACTGAAAAAGTCGATAACGTACAATCACAAAAACGTACGAGACAAAATACATGTACATACATATGTACAGATCAGAAGTAATATACGAGTAACGTGGCTGCCTTCGCTGTGGGAACAGCTCAGTATGCGTCGTTCTGCCGCTCATGTATTGCGTTCAGTGAACCCGTGCATATCGGTCAGTTCTTTATCAGTAAATCTATCCGTACTGCTGTATCTCATTGCTTACATACTGCTGAAACGTCCGGAAAAACAAAGACAATGCAGGACAGAGCAGTACTTTATGCAAACTTGAGGGCAAAGGGTAAACGGGAATTTCTGTTGTCAGTAGCAAGCACCGTGAGTGAAAGTAACTACCTATGGTTTGTTTACAAAATAGGCTAACAGCGCATACTGTCGATATTTTCATACTAGTGCAGATATTTGCAGGACAATGCCGATAAGAAGATAAAGGGATAAAAAATGAAACTAAATGCAGTTGCTCTGTGACGACAAATAGGAGACCACGTACCACTAAGTCCAAATACTTGTGAAATATCCTTGAACAACGTCTTAAGTTTTGTGGATGGACTTCGTATTCGCGCCCTACACAGTACGATTTAACACACAAAGTTCACTGACGATGTTGTTCTCTTCAGCAACGGTTCGATCACGGATAATTGTATATAAATGCAGAAGTCTTAGAACTTAGTTTAAAGCAGTAATTTCCTTGCATGAAACCATTTCTTATTACGAATAAATAATTTTACACTGGATCCCTCTTTACTTCAAGGAATGGACACTCACCTGTTCCAATCTCAGTGTAGTCATCTCTATTTTTTCATTGACGATTACTAATTTAGTCCCCTTGAGGATTATGAAAAAACATCACATATAAATTACATTATATGCTTCCATGTGTCAGCAGTTCAGGACTCAATGGGGAATAAAGGACATTAAATGCTATTCCGATCGAATCGCACAATATTGTGCAGTAGTAAATGTACTAGAACGAAAAACGTGCTCCCCAAAAACATTAAAATAAGTCATTTGCTTTTTGTTCTACATATTGAACTTCTCATATGTGGTTGTAATGAGTCCTGTGATCCGGCGGGAACATGGCCAGCCATTTCGTGTTGTACTTTCTAGATCTACTTCTACATACATACTCCGCAATCCACCACATGGAGCGTGGCGGAGGGTACCTCGTACCACAACTAGCATCTTCTCTCCCTGTTCCACTCCCAAACAGAACGGGGGAAAAATGACTGCCTATATGCCTCTGTACGAGCCCTAATCTCTCTTATCTTATCTTTGTGGTCTTTCCGCGAAATATAAGTTGGCGGCAGTAAAATTATACTGCAGTCAGCCTCAAATGCTGGTTCTCTAAATTTCCTCAGTAGCGATTCACGAAAAGAACGCCTCCTTTCCTCTAGAGATTCCCACCCGAGTTCCAGAAGCATTTCCGTAACACTCGCGTGATGATCAAACCTACCAGTAACAAATCTAGCAGCCCGCCTCTGAATTGCTTCTATGTCCTCCCTCAATCCGACCTGATAGGGAACCCAAACTCTCGAGCAGTACTCAAGAATAGGTCGTATTAGTGTTTTATAAGCGGTCTCCTTTCCAGATGAACCACATCTTCCCAAAATTCTACCAATGAACCGAAGACGACTATCCGCCTTCCCCACAACTGCCATTACATGCTTGTCCCACTTCATATCGCTCTGCAATGTTACGCCCAAATATTTAATCGACGTGACTGTGTCAAGCGCTACACTACTAATGGAGTATCAAACATTACGGGATTCTTTTCCCTATTCATCTGAATTAATTTACATTTATCTATATTTAGAGTTAGCTGCCATTCTTTACACCAATCACAAATCCTGTCCACGTCATCTTGTATCCTCCTACAGTCACTCAACGACAACTTCCCGTACACCACAGCACACACAGCGTACTTTCGACAGGAAGCGCCTGTCTTGCCAATTAATACTCCAATTAATTGGTTTAATTATAGTGTGAAGTGGGCAGACGACTGGTTGATGTAGCGAGGAAATGTCGGAAACCAAGTCAGTTGAATACTAAGTACAAGAGCTGTGAGTGTCCACATAACTTATTAATTTTACTGTAGGAATTAGACTCGGCACTGCTGTATTAAAAGGTGCGAATTTTTCAAACGCCACAGGCCGGCTGAATAGGGCCGCGCCTGGTTTGACGCTTAAAGCAACCCCTTCCACGTTCCCCCGAGATAGGGGAGCTGGTGGCTTAACGGGACCTCAGCCCGGCTCAGTAATGGAACGATCCAAAACCGCCAATTCTGTGTGAGTCAGCGTCCAATATTACTGAGGGTTGAATGACCGCCTCAGAACTGGGCTGGACTTTGGCCACACCTGCTTCACCATGTGCAAGAGCTAGGAAACGTTTGTGCTTGAAATTATAAATACATTAGGCTCTGGCTGCAAGAGGGGCTTTCAGTTTCTCTATTACGGCATTACCGCTTTCGGGGCTACCAGCCCAGCGCTCAGGTGCACTTGTTGATGTTACATTTTTTACAAAATTACATTGCAACAGTGCGTGCATAATGCAAAAGCGTTGCTCGTAAACTGTGTATTACAAATTCTTTGATCTCTACCGGTCGTCAGATCAGTTAACGTTATTATATTCATTCAAACCATGCGCAAAGTTACAGTTATACATACTGATGGCTAAAAACGTCAGTACATCGATATCATTTAGACTTACGCGAGTTAAGTGTAGTCTAATAATGCTGGGAACCAGTTTACATATTTGAATTAAACATTTACAATGAGAGAATGTTTACCGTACTCTACTATAGTCAAACATTTTCGGCGTTAAGGGCAAAGCCGAAACCTTGCGATGAAATCGGGAGATCTTTTATTCTAAAGGTACCGTAATAAATTACTATTCTACGCTACTTGGGCTGGATGGTACGTTGTTCACGATGGCTGGATCGTACATTGTTCACGTGTCAGGAGTTATTCGGGTAAATAATAGCTAATAAAATCAACAGGAACTATTATGTTTAATACGCGATATAATTACTCTGTTATAACAAGTGCTTAACCTAGTTTGGAGCATATGGTTATGCACTAATAAATACGCAAATCAAAAAGGTACTGTCACTTAAGCTGATAAAGTGTCATTATGGAGATACTACAGATTTTACAAGATTAACCCACTGATGTCGCAAAAACAGAGGAATCGCATTTGGTACTCACTGTATGCAAGTACCTACTATATCATATACCTTAGTTTCCATTTGAGTGGCTGACAAATACGCCGATTTGCAACATACATGTACCGGACAAAATAACAGCGAGGACGATCACTTAATTATCTTGTGCATGGGTAGTGAAGATCCATTCTCTTACCGCTACATGAACTGTACACCTGAAAGGTCTAACAGATTCATTGTCTACAGTGGAATATATATTAATGAAATGGCGTTATCCAAAACAGGAATGTTCCATAATTACTGATCGCCTGCCAGGTTCTACAGTCAGAAATATTCCACACTGACTATTACGACATAAGCGCCTACTTGATAATCTAATTGTAATTTGTGGTACCCAGGTAATTAGACGAAGCCTAATGTTCTAACTCTGCGCTCATGTTAATACGAGCCTCCCTCTGTTGCTTAGTTTCCGGATAAGACTGATATATCCTGTATGCCTTAGAAAGTTAGGAGATTGCGCCAGGAATGAAAAACTTTGATCAGTAGACCGTAAATATTAAAGGCATTAATATTCTCTAAGATAAAAAAAGATAGACTACGAAGGAATTGTCCAAATGGGACGTAAATCGGTAGATGTGATGTTAATGTGCACACAAGTAAATCATTACAATTTCAAAAAAAAAAATGGATAATTATTCAAGAGAATGTGCTTCACAAATTGAGCAAGTTATTCGGCTTGGCACTGATTGATAGAGCTGTTGGATATCCTCCTAAGGGGTGTCGTGCCAAATTATGTTCAACTGGCGACTTATATCGTAAGAATCCCGAGATGGTAGTTGGGCACTGTCCACAATGCTCCAAATGTACTGAGTTTAGGGGCAGATCCAGTGACCTTGCTGGCTAAGGTAGCGTTTTATTGGCAACCACGAAGTCAAGCAGTAGAAACTCTCACCATGTGTGGGCAGGTACTATCTTGCTGCAATGTAATCCCAGGCCGGCCGGGATGGCTGAGCGGTTCTAGCCACTACAGTCTGGAACCGCGTGACCGCTGCGGTCGCAGGTTCGAATCCTGCCTCGGTCATGGATGTGTGTGCTGTTCTTAGGTTAGTTAGGTTTAATTAGTTCTAAGTTCTAGGGGACTGACGACCTCAGAAGTTAAGTCCCATAGTGCTCAGAGCCATTTTGTAATCCCAGGATGGCTTGCCATGAAGGGTAACAAAACACGAATGTCGGCAACATACCGCTGTACTGGTGGGTGCCACGGCTGAAAATCAAAGGGATCGTGCTATGAAATGAAATGACACCCAAGACCATCCACTCTTGGTTCACGGGCAGTACGCGGACGACGCTCAGGTTGATATCGCACCATTGTCCTGGGCGTCTACAAACACGTCTTAGCTCGTCATCGATGCTCAGTCCGAAGCGCGGCTCATCACTGGAGACAGTTTGTTGTTGTTGTTGTTGTGGTCTTCAGTCCTGAGACTGGTTTGATGCAGCTCTCCATGCTACTCTATCCTGTGCAAGCTTCTTCACCTCCCAGTACCTACTGCAACCTACATCCTTCTGAATCTGTTTAGTGTATTCATCTCTTGGTCTCCCTCTACGATTTTTACCCTCCACGCTGCCCTCCAATGCTAAATTTGTGATCCCTTGATGCCTCAAAACATGTCCTACCAACCGATCCCTTCTTCTGGTCAAGTTGTGCCACAAACTTCTCTTCTCCCTAATCCTATTCAATACCTCCTCATCAGTTACGTGATCTACCCACCTTATCTTCAGCATTCTTCTGTAGCACCACATTTCGAAAGCTTCTATTCTCTTCTTGTCCAAACTGGTTATCGTCCATGTTTCACTACCATACATGGCTACACTCCATACAAATACTTTCAGAAACGACTTCCTGACACTTAAATCTATACTCGATGTTAACAAATTTCTCTTCTTCAGAAACGATTTCCTTGCCATTGCCAGTCTACATTTTATATCCTCTCTATTTCAACCATGATCAGTTATTTTGCTCCCTAAATAGCAAAACTCCTTTACTACTTTAAGTGCCTCATTTCCTAATCTAATCCCCTCAGCATCACCCGATATAATTTGACTACATTCCATTATCCTCGTTTTGCTTTTGTTGATGTTCATCTTATATCCTTCTTTCAAGACACTGTCCATTCCGTTCAACTGCTCTTCCAAGTCCTTTGCTGTCTCTGACAGAATTACAATGTCATCGGCGAACCTCAAAGTTTTTACTTTGGAGACAGTTATAGTCCATTAAATGACAGTCCAGGCCGATGTGCCCGACAGCATTGTAAACGGGCGTGTTGGTGTACAGAGGTCAATGGCAGTTGACTGGTAGCCTCACACATCTCTTGTCTCTGGTTGGTGACAGAACACATGCATGTACGCCGACAAACATAAAATAGTTGCAAATTTTAAACCAAACACAATAATATTTATACATTTTATTGGGTAGATAAGTTGTTTCTCTGGTTTCGGTCGAATTGCTGTGTGTCAGTATACAGGGTGAACGTTAATAAAACCGACAAACTGTAGGGTCTGAGTCCTGACTGAAGATGGGGGAAAGAAAGGTCCTGTGAACATGTGTTGGGAAAGGCATCGTCGCCACGGTAGACGGCGCTAATGAATGACAGTTCCTCTGACCACGTGTCGTCTGTTCCTTGCTAGTTCCATGCTGTGTGATTGACACTGTGTACTGTAAGCAGCAGAGTGGTCCGGTATTCATGTCGAGAACAAGCCGAGACGGTGTTTGTATATGGCCAAGCAGATGCAAACGGTCGAGAGGCAGCACGGCTATACCGAAACAAGTACCCTCGCAGATACCTACCATATCACACAACATTTCAAGGCATTTTTGGGCGTATGTGTGATCATGAATCCTTTCAGACAGACAAATGTGCGTGGGGACGGCAGACTATGCGTACACCAGATTTGGACGACCGAGCTCTACAACATACGGTTCTAGGCGCTTCAGTCTGGAACCGCGCGACCGCTACGGTCGCAGGTTCGAATCCTGCCTCGGGCATGGATATGTGTGATGTCCTTAGGTTAGTTAGGTTCAAGTAGTTCTAAGTTCTAGGGGACTGATGACGTCAGATGTTAAGTCCCATAGTGCCCAGAGCCATTTGAACGAACTACAAGATAGTAAGACGAGCCCTAGTACAAACTCCAGGCGAGTGGCCCGCAAAGTGGCAGCCAAAGATCGATTATGTGTTTCCTGAATGAGAACCGATACTATCCGTATCACTTGCAATCCCATGGAGGTCACTCTGAACATCTGTTGTGACGTATATGCGATGTAGCTCTGTACTGTGTCCCGGGACAATTTGTTGTCGTTGCAGCCGGCCGCAGTGGCCGAGCGATTCTAGGCGCTACAGTCTGGAACCGCGCGACCGCTACGGTCTCAGGTTCGAATCCTGCCTTAGACATTGATGTGTGTGATGTCCTTAGGTTAGTTAAGTTTTAAGTAGTTCTAAGTTCTAGGGGACTGATCACCTCAGATGTTAAGTCCCATAGTGCTCAGAGCCATTTGACCCATTTGGTGTCGTTGCACACACACCGTCCATTTCTGCACACATGTTCGTAGAATATTTGTTCCTCTATTTCCAGTCATGAATCTGTCGTCCTAATTTGTCGCTTTTATTAATGTTTACCCTGTATTTAGCATGTATTTTACTGTAATGAACGATGAATATACAAATTAACGTTAATTATTGTCTTTTCGTGAGTGATTTGTAGCTTTGATCTTAAACAGAATGAGACTTTCATCATGAACGTTTATCGACTGACTGGTTGGTATCAATGAATGCGGATTTTCTTGAGTAAACTTGCAGATGCATATGAATTATCAAAATTACTGAACATGTTTTGTGTAAAATTAAAGATCGAAAGGAAGTGGCAACATGCAATATCAGTTACGAGATTCCTGTTGTATGGTATGGGATCGTATCAGTCAAACTCTGTTTTCGTTGGCTATGAGGGGCGTGCAGTAAGAAATGCAACACTTTTTTCTGAAAACAGGTTGGTTCTATTCAGGATTCCAATACACCATGCTATTCGCCACTCTTTTAGCTACAAAACTTTGCCTTTCAACATAATCTCCTTTCAGTGCGACGGCCTTACGCCACCTTACTGGGAGGGCCTGTATGTCAGCATTGTACCACTCTGCTGGTCGACGGTGGAGCCAACGTCTTGCTGCATCCATAACCTCCTCATCATCCACGTATTGCTTCACGCCAAGTGCTTCCTTCATTGCACCTAATACATGAGGTCGGAAGGTGCGAGATCTGGGCTGAGGGCTGGATAAGGAATAATAGTCCATTGAAGTTCTGTGAGCTCCCCAAGGGTGCGTAGACTTGTGAGAGGCCATGCATTGTCATGGATAAGGAGAAGTTCATTTGCGTTTTTGTGGAGACGAACAAGCTGAATTTATTTCTTCAGTTTCCTGAGGATAGCACAATTCACTTCAGAGATGATAGCTACACCGTGAGCGAGGACTTCTTTTTTTCATCAGTCTTCTGACTGGTTTGATGCGGTCCGCCACGAATTCCTCTCCAGTGCTAACCTCTTCATCTCAGAGTAGCACTTGCAGTCAATGACCTTGTAAGTAGGCTGTTTAGGTTTTTTTATTGGTAACGCCACGTAGCGCTCTGTGTGAGAATCACTGGCTGTGCTGTGTGCAGTCTGTGGCTAGTTTGCATTGTTGTCTGCCATTGTAGTGTTGGGCAGCGGTAGCTGGATGTGAACAGCGCGTAGCGTTGGCAGTGTTGCCAATTTAGCGACTTTGTCGCTAGAAATGGCGACTTTTGCCCTCGTCTTAGCGACAAAAAAAACTTTTTAGCGACAAAAATTATTTAGCGACTAATCTTGCGACTTTTGGAGTACTGACGACTTTTGAAGCACAAATCAAAACTATTTTGGGCCAGTACTTTCATTAACAAAATTAAGATTTTAACGATAGAATGGGTACTACACTGACTTTGTTCTAGATTTACTAAGTTAAATTAAGTTCTTAGCAGATCATGTAGCATTGTTCAACATTTAGTAAACCCGAATGTGGGAATTGCCTACAGAGTAAGAAAACCTTGACTATAGAACAATTCATTATTCATTACCCATTAGCCTGTTATCGTCGATAGCGTATCGATCTATAATTCTTCAACTTTTGAACTCCCTTTATTTTTCGAATTGACGAAAAACATACGTAATATTGAGTACAATAAAATACATTTCTGTCCAGCAAACTCAATTTTTCGAAATGTTAACTCGCAGTCAAATTATTACTACATGCACAGTGGTAACGCAAGAATAATTCGGTGGGGGTATCTCAGACATTATTACGTTTTAAACAATGAACAATAGGACTGATATCGAGTTACCGAGTGAGTAGATTGTTTCTTGACCTCTCGTTCGCCTGAGTTTTAATGTATTTTCAGTAATTATAAATTGCTGAAACTTATGTTGTGGTGACTTACATAATGGATTTACCGCAGAAGAAGAAGCAGTACGCTCAAGAATATCGGGATGCGTGGGAAGCAGAACCTGAATTCAATGGATGGCTGAAACCAGTCGTTGGAGACATATCCAAGGCGAGATGTCAAGTATGAGCAACAGAGTTTTACGCTAAATTGTGTGATATTAGAAAGCATTCGAAAACTATTATGCATAAAAAAATTGATTTAAAAAGAAACACAAACCACCTTACCTGTGAAAATTGTTCCGAAAACTACAGTTAGAATAGCAAGCAGGGCGGAAGGCGCCCTTTCTTTATTTATTGCTGAAAATCGTTCTATTTTAGCTGTAGATCATTTAGGAATACTGTGCAAGAAGGTGTTTTCTGGTGATGAGGGCGCTAAAAACATGAAATTACATCGTGCAAAGTGCACTAACAGTATAACTTAAGTCTTGACTCCCTATTTTACACAATTATTGGTTGAAGATATAGGTAACCAAAAATACAGTGTACTAATAGATGAATCCACAGATGTATCAATATATAAAATTCTAGGTATCGTTACACGGTACTATATTGTAAACAACCAAACCATTAGATCAGCATTTCTCAAACTCGCTGTAGTAGAAACTGCAGATGCAAGAAATCTGGTTGCTGTTCTTGTGAATTCTTTGAAAGATCTCAAACTTCCAGTCGCTAATATGGTAGGAATTGGCACAGATAATGCTTCTGCAATGGTTGGAATAAACAATGGGCTTTTCGAACAACTCAAGAGAGAATACGGTTTGAAGCATTTGGTATTGATCCGTTGCATTTGTCACTCTTCAGCTTGCAGTTTCGCACGCCTCAGTGAATACCATACCTAGAAACATAGTTTCTTGTACGGGAAACCTACAATTGGTTCTCCATTTCACTCAAAAGACAAGAGGAATATAAAAAGGTTTATGAGACAATAAATTGTGGAAAACAGCCACTAAAAATTTTGAAGGTCTGCGCAACATGTTGGCTTTCAATTGAACCAGCAATACGAAGAATTCTGGAGCAGTGGGAAGAACTAAGGCTACATTTATCACTTGCCATGGTTCAAGACAATTGTTACACTGCCGATCTTTTGTACAAGATGTATTGTGACGACTCAAATCATCTTTACATGATTTACCTTAAACATGCTTTAAAAGACGTACAAATAGCAATAAAAGCTTTTGAAGGAGAAGACAATGACCCCACTAAATTACTAGATACACTTGTATTTCTCATACAGTCACTCGGACAAAACATAGTTTTTTCAACTGTTGATTTGTTGACAACACCAGTTTCAAGCGAATGTATGTACGCAAGCCCGAACCTTGGCTTTATGTTTGAACAGAAATTGTCTGAGTCAAGTTTGTCTGAAGAAAACAAAGTTTATTTGAAGAAGAGATGCATTCAGTTTAGTCTGAAACTCATAAAATAAATTCAACAAAGACTGCCAAGTAACGTTACGATCCTGAAAAAAAGTCGATGCTGAATGTTGAAGAAACTCTAAAAGTGAATAAAAATAATGCTGTAGCAGATGAAGCCAAAGAATTGGGTTTTAGTGGCGATTTCATAGACGGTATGCTGCAAGAATGGCATAATATCAACTTCATTATGTGGAATAACACTACTAACACTGTTTGATTTTGGAGTGAGGTTGTGCAGTATAAAAATGCCGCAGGGGAGAATCCTTTTTCTTTGATTTCACAGCTAGCAATGACTGTTCTATGCCGACCACATTCAAATGCAGAAGTGGAAAGAATACTCAGGTCTATGAACATTATAAAAACTAAACAACGTAACAGATTATCGTTAAAGACAATTAATGCTTGATCATATTGAGAGACCAGCTGAAGAAACAAAATAAAGATTGTGCATCTTTTGACATACCGTCAGATGTATTGGAGCTTATTGGAAGGAACAAAAGTTATTCTTTTGCGACAAAACCAGTCTAACTGCAACATCATCTTTTTAGCGACGTTTAACCCTCTACATGAACTACAGTTCTGTCAGAGCACGAAACAGAAGAGTCATTCGATCTTCTGAGTGACGACGATGAATAGCTCACATACCGGTATGTATATATTTTGTAACCTAATTGGAGTTCTTGCTTTCTTTTGTTACAAATATAGTTGTATATTTCTAGTATATTTGACTAATGTGATTGAAACAACAATTTAGGTGTTGCGTCAATTACGATAACATGTTTAATTAAACGTTAATGTATTTTATATGTATGTTGTTGCAAGCGATGCGTCATTTAATTAAGACAATATAGCAATTACGTATGAGAATTTTTATTAATGTTTTATTACCACCCCCGCCCCTCTCCCCCCCCCCCTTCCACTGGCTTATTGCACCATTCACAGCACGAAATTTTCAGCACACCCCTAATAAAACCAGTTTTAGCGACTTTCTAGCGACTTTTGATATTGAACCTAGCGACACGGGTTATTTAGAGTTGGCAACACTGAGCGTTGGGCAGTTGGAGGTGAGCCGCCAGCAGTGGTGGATGTGGGGAGAGAGATGGCGGAGTTACTGTTCATGAAAATCATGAGACCTTGCAAGCTAAATTTGACTCAGTTGCATCTACCGATTCGGTTACGCAACTTGCAAAAACTCAGGAAAACTTAAAGGACACAGTAGATACTCTGAAACTTGGTTCAGAAAAACACACTGAGGAAATAAGTACACTATTGGAGAAAGTAGCCGAACTTTAGGATCAGTTCACTAATTTATCTACGAAGGTAGATGATAATCTGAATGACACAAAACCAGTAGTCTTTAATGACACAGAAGAGTGCGAACAAATTAGGAAACTGAAAAAAAATCTGAATCAAATTAATACGCAACACCAAAGAGAAATCCGGGAAATACAAGATCAGCTGACACAGGTAATACAAGAATTGCGTATTTCAGAGGACATTCGCGTTCCAATATGGGAAGAGGGGACATAGGAATACGGAACAGCCGCAAAATAATAACACAGGGCATTTCGGAAGTTATGAAAGAAATTGGCAATGTGCACCGAATTTTGAGATGGAACGGCCGACACGACCTAACAATGACCGATATACGACTCGCCGATATGATGATTTTGACTATAAGCTGTTCATTACTACACGTAAATTCAAAACATTTAAGAATTCTGGCAACGACATTCATCCACAAGCGTGGCTCCATCAATTCTCTCATTGTTCTCCTCCCAACTAGTCGTTAGAACACAGGTTAGAATTTATGTGTGGCTACTTAGAGAATGAACCAACTGTAAGAATGCGATCGGTCATTCACGATTGTCACAGTGAAGGAGAATTTTATCATGCCTTCCTCTCAGCGTATTGGTCTCAAGCTACACAAGACCGAGTAAAACATAGCATCATAATGACGAAACATTTCGAACAATCTGAATTCTCCAGTCTTGTGAAATATTTTGAAGACATGTTGCACAAGAATCAGTACCTGTCAAACCCATACAGCCCCTCAGAACTCATCCGCATTTGCTTAATCAAATTGCCTGAACATTTGCGACATATTATTTTGGCAGGACGTTGCAAAGACGACATTGAAGCATTTCAGGGACTCTTACAAGAATTAGAAATTGACACTGACAATCGCGGAAAGCGGAAACAGGAACACAACAATTACAGGTCATATCCGTCGCAATTCCACGATGAAAGAAATAATAACTGTACGCGAGAAGCCTATCCTCACAACACAAATCGTGACCAAAACAGACACCACCCGTATGACAACCGTTGGCAGAGTAGTAACAATTACAGGGAAAGATCACCTCTCCGCGGTAATGACTATCACAGAGACAATCAGAGAAACAGACAATATAGGAACCAAAATAAATATTATCAAGGGAGACAGAATAACTTTAGACGCAACGGTCCAGTGCGCAGTTACAATTCAGGGAGAAATTCTCCACCACGTGACCGACAAGAAAGAAACTATGGAATCTACCGACATGACGACACACGATATGATCGTAACGACAGACCTGAATTGCATCAGAACTGGCGGGATTTAAACAGAGCAGGGCCCTCTCGACAAGGTGAATTTGTAGAAGTTAGGTCTCCAAATCCCAATAACGACGCACGCCAACAAAGAGACAATAGGCAATGACTCATACCGCTGGCAGCCACAAAACGTACGTATGAAACTGACGACGCAGCTGCCGTAGCTAGTAATTACGTAAAAATGGAAGACATTAGGGACATCTTAGTCCAGGAACACGACGTAAAAAATAACAACATTGCATATCCTGTGATTCACATTACTGTAAGTGACGTAAAATTTACGGCAGTACTTGACTCTGGCAGTCCCATTTCAGTAATTAGTGAAACAGCCTTTAGCAAATGTAACAAATCAAACGATTGCCCCACACTTCCGTTACGTAAGATTAAATTACAAGGTGCAATCTTTGGAAAAAGTGTAGATGTACGCCAACAAACCAACTTAGAATTCTTTTGTCAAAGCCGCAGCTTCTCTATGAGCTTTCTTATCGTTCCATTATTGTCGACGGAAATTATATCGGGAGTAGACTTTTTGAATGAATACAAAGCAATCTTAAACTTTCACGATGCTGAAATACACTCCTGGAAATGGAAAAAAGAACACATTGACACCGGTGTGTCAGACCCACCATACTTGCTCCGGACACTGCGAGAGGGCTGTACAAGCAATGATCACACGCACGGCACAGCGGACACACCAGGAACCGCGGTGTTGGCCGTCGAATGGCGCTAGCTGCGCAGCGTTTGTGCACCGCCACCGTCAGTGTCAGCCAGTTTGCCGTGGCATACGGAGCTCCATCGCAGTCTTTAACACTGGTAGCATGCCGCGACAGCGTGGACGTGAATCGTATGTGCAGTTGACGGACTTTGAGCGAGGGCGTATAGTGGGCATGCGGGAGGCCGGGTGGACGTACCGCCGAATTGCTCAACACGTGGGGCGTGAGGTCTCCACAGTACATCGATGTTGTGGCCAGTGGTCGGCGGAAGGTGCACGTGCCCGTCGACCTGGGACCGGACAGCAGCGACGCACGGATGCACGCCAAGACCGTAGGATCCTACACAGTGCCGTAGGGGACCGCACCGCCACTTCCCAGCAAATTAGGGACACTGTTGCTCCTGGGGTATCGGCGAGGACCATTCGCAACCGTCTCCATGAAGCTGGGCTACGGTCCCGCACACCGTTAGGCCGTCTTCCGCTCACGCCCCGACATCGTGCAGCCCGCCTCCAGTGGTGTCGCGACAGGCGCGAATGGAGGGACGAATGGAGACGTGTCGTCTTCAGCGATGAGAGTCGCTTCTGCCTTGGTGCCAATGATGGTCGTATGCGTGTTTGGCGCCGCGCAGGTGAGCGCCACAATCAGGACTGCATACGACCGAGGCACACAGGGCCAACACCCGGCATCATGTTGTGGGGAGCGATCTCCTACACTGGCCGTACACCACTGGTGATCGTCGAGGGGACACTGAATAGTGCACGGTACATCCAAACCGTCATCGAACCCATCGTTCTACCATTCCTAGAGCGGCAATGGAACTTGCTGTTCCAACAGGACAATGCACGTCCGCATGTATCCCGTGCCACCCAACGTGCTCTAGAAGGTGTAAGTCAACTACCCTGGCCAGCAAGATCTCCGGATCTGTCCCCCATTGAGCATGTTTGGGACTGGATGAAGCGTCGTCTCAGGCGGTCTGCACGTCCAGCACGAACGCTGGTCCAACTGAGGCGCGAGGTGGAAATGGCATGGCAAGCCGTTCCACAGGACTACATCCAGCATCTCTACGATCGTCTCCATGGGAGAATAGCAGCCTGCATTGCTGCAAAAGGTGGATATACACTGTACTAGTGCCGACATTGTGCATGCTCTGTTGCCTGTGTCTATGTGCCTGTGGTTCTGTCAGTGTGATCATGTGATGTATCTGACCCCAGGAATGTGTCAAAAAAGTTTCCCCTTCCTGGGACAATGAATTCACGGTGTTCTTATTTCAATTTCCAGGAGTGTAAGTTTAGAGAAAGAAGGTAAGTCAATAGCTTTGAAATTTGAAGATTGGCTCTCAAACCATGACGAGGAAATTAATCGTCTTTACCTTCTGTTGGACAACAGTTCGGAATTTTCTACGAAACTAGACACTAACAATCACTCTGCAAGTACTGACAGGGATGATATCGACGGCATATTTGAAATTAATGAGTTAATTCAGAATAAAATTCAAACAATTGAGAATTGTAATGACACTGATAGGCAGGACCTTTTTGAGATTTTACAAGCACATTCCACAGTTTTTACTCACAAAACGGGAACAATCAAGGGATTTCAATACCAATTTCGTGTTCGTGAGCATACTAAATTTTGTGTTAGACCATACGTAATTCCAGCACATTATAGGGACCATGTTAGAACAGAAATACAATCTATGCTTAATGAGGGCATTATTGAGCCTGCAGTAAGCTCATACAACAATCCATTACATGTTGTCGAGAAGAAAAATGGATCGATCAGGCTTGTCTTAGATTCGAGACAAATCAATACTATCATCATTCCTGAAACAGGCAGGCCGCAAACGTTGGAAGAACTTCCTCAAAATTTTAATGGTGTAAAAGTGTTGTCTTCTACTGATCTCAGATCCAGTTTTTATCAGATCGAACTTCATCCAGAATGTAGAAAATACATAGCTTTCCTTTGTTTCGGCGTTTGTTATCAGTTTCGGAAACTTCCTTTTGGTTCGAACATTTCTTTGGCAGCATTCATTCGCGGGCTAAATTCCATATTACCTGAGTTCTTAAAACGTCACATCACCTTTATGTGGACGATATTCTAATAGCGGAAGCTTCATGGGAAAAACATAATCGCACCCGCAACAGTTTGTTACGTATTTTTGCAGAATCTGGAATTACAGTTAACTTGGAAAAGTCTGAATTCGGTAGGTCAAAGGTGAGGTTTTTGGGACATATTATTTCTTCTGAAATCGACGGCATATTTGAAATTAATGAGTTAATTCAGAATAAAATTCTTGGTGCCCATTTATTTCAAGAAGCCATAGAAAATGACACTACCGTTCAGAAAACCATTGCTTTTGCTAGCCGAGTGCTAACAAAATCTGAAAAGTTAGAAGCAATCAGAGCCATTCCAGTTCCATCCACAAAAAAACAAGTCCGCAGCTTTCTAGGTCTCGTAAATTTTTACCGTCGTTTTCTGAATATGCAGATTCTTGTTACACCAAAACTTTTTTCTCTCACTGGAAAAAATACTATTTGGAACTGGGACGAACAATCGCAGTTGGAATTCAATTCTTTGAAAGAAGCGTTACTTAACGCGCCAATACTAGCTCATCCAGATCTGTCACAAGATTTCTGCCTTAGCACGGATTCTTCTAAAGTCGGTCTTGGTGCCCATTTATTTCAAGAAGCCATAGAAAATGACACTACCGTTCAGAAAACCATTGCTTTTGCTAGCCGAGTGCTAACAAAATCTGAAAAAAATTATTCCGTTACTGAATTAGAAGCTTTAGCTATCGTTTGGGCATTTAACAAATTCCGTTTCTTTCTTTCTGGTAAGCACGTAAAAGTATACAGTGATCATCGTGCATTACAATTTCTTATGTCTTCAAAATTAAATCATGACAGGTTAAAACGTTGGGCATTGTTTCTGCAAGAATTCCGCTTCACAATAGTATACATTCCCGGCAAGGAGAACATTGTTGCGGACGCACTGTCACGCGCACCGGCTGGGCTTGAGAAAAGTAACACAGAAGACAACCTCGAGAAAAATTTCAGTATTCTTTACATTCAGAAAGTCGCCTTTGAAAACTTCATCACCACATCTTTAAAGGACATTGCTCATGAACAAGATAAAGATCCGATTTGGTAAGACATCAAGAGCAAATGGCATGGAAAGACACACACACAGATTCGGCATTATTACCTGGTTAGAAACAACATACTCTTCAAACGCTGCACTGTTGATGACAAGCTGTGGGTACTTTGCATTCCTGACGATTTTGTTAATAAGCTCATTTGGTACATTCATTTCAGCTACGCACATTTTGGTCCACGAAAATGTTATCATATTCTTCGAACGACTTGTTATTTTAACAATATGGAAAAAAGAATTCGAAGAGTCTTGTCTATTTGTAAACTTTGTCAAAAGGCGAAACCATCTACTGTCTCACATCGTGCTCCGTTGTTTCCTATTATTCCTTCTAAATTAAAAGAATTTGCTGCTGTTGATCTCTTGGGACCGCTTGTCAGAACATCTAATGGGTTTTCGTACGTTCTAGTCGCTGTTGAACTTACTTCAAAATTTGTTTCTTTCACTCCGTTACGTTAAGCCACTGGACGGTCTGTATCCAACGCCTTTGTTAAAAATTTCTTACGTGAAGTTGGACACGTTAGTAAAGTCATTTCAGATAACGGACCGCAATTCCGATCTGCTGTTTGGTCACGCACGCTTCGGAATCATAAAATCAAACCTGTTTTTATTTCATTGTACTCACCACATTGTAACCCGTCTGAACGGATTATGAAAGAAATTAATAAGCTTTGCAGACTTTATTGTCACAGAAAGCATCAGCATTGGGACAGATATTTACACTTATTTCAAAACGTGCTGAATGAAATGCCTCACGACTCCACTGCTTTACCACCTACTCTTGTACTAAGGAATGAAGAACCACCGAACAGAATCAGAGAGCTTGTACCTTTCCCGAATACACGTAAACTTCGACACAAAGACATAACTGATTTGGCTATTAAAAATATAAAATCTGCAGCAGACAAAAGGAGAAAACTACACGGTAAAGCAAATGCAAAGAAATTATACATTGGTCAGAAAGTTCTCATTAAAGCTCATTCATTGTCACATAAGAAGAAACACTTGAGTCACAAATTCTTTCTAATTTACAATGGACCATACAGAATCCGACGTATACCACACGATAATTGTGTTGAAGTTGAAACTCTGCGTACTAGGAAGAGTAAAGGTTTACACCACATTTCACATGTAAAACCATTTATTGAGAGATAATCTGCTTTTTAACTTTGTCTTTGTCATAAAACTTTTCACTTCACATTTCTAGTATGCTTTGTCAGACTTAAGAAACTGTTAACATGCAACAATGTTTGAAGTTAAATATCCAGTCTAGAACCTAGGGAACATTTTTAAACAGAAATTACGATTGCATTGTTATAGTGAACAGATGACACAGTGTTGTATTTGTACATTCTTGCTTGTTAGTTGCACGATTACGTAACGACTATAAGGCTCACATACTTAGAACATATACTGGCACTGCTAATGAGATTTTCATGCAACATTTTGGTTTACTTGAAAAGACATTCTTTATTTGAAGTATTTTCTGTGGGATTAAAGATGACTTAGCACTTGGTTTCTTTGACAGCTACACAATTATATCATGACGCTACTAATGTGTGACACAATTTACATTGTTGCTTTTGTGCTGTATCTGCTTTACATCTGCACAGTTTTTCTGAATTCTTCTGGAAAGTAAAACATGTTTTAGTAGTAACTTTTGTGGTATAGCTACAATGAGACTGCCTTTTCCGTAGCACAACAATACGTTACAGCACAGTACTTTCTTCATCATGGCAATATGCGTAATAACTAAGATATCTATATGCAAAGCATTTCACTTTTGTTTATCATGAGGTAAGTACATTGACTTCTGCAGAACTTAGCTTTCGGAGGACGACAACTACGACACTTCCACAGAGATTATCTTACAACAAGACGCACAGTTTAGCGCTACAGTACATGTATTTGAGTGATTAATTTTATACTTAAAACATTTATTTTTAAAGGTTTTTGAATTACAAAGAAAGTTTTCCGTGATACATTTTATAACATTGCAATAATCTGTAACACCTGAGGGTATAATTACATTAATCCTCAGGGGGGTACACGCCTACTTTGCGTACCATGTGTTTGGCAAGCACAAGGAGCCCTAGCTAATATGGTATTTGCTTATACAACTTTACACATCGGTACCATATTTCTCTAACACAGAATTACACAGCTATCTGATTATTTGACAGAGAAACAAACATTCTTTTTACTACGTCAGTGACAGATGTTTACGCAATTACACAGTTGGATAACTTCACACTTATGAAACTGTATTTTGTCTGTACTTTGTGAACTGTTCATATTTTTTCGGAACCATTGTGATACTATAAGAGCTTTGAATGATGTATTTCGTAAGGGAGCATGATTTTAAAGTACGTTTGAGGTAGATGACACTCTTGAAATGAGCAGAGAATTTTTTTTAGGTTTTGACATTATTGCAAAAAGCTACGACGTTTTTGAGATTTGACTGAGGTGTTATGATGTTATTATTATGACGACCATGTGTATTATGCTGTTGAGGTATGTTTATGATCAATGATATGATGCTATATGAGGAATTTGATTATGCTATGTATTTATTATAATGAAATATTGAAGAATGTCTATGAATATGTATATGTGTAATAAGGTAAGAAATAATGAGCAGTGGTTAGGGACTCTGGTTTGTGAAAAAGGTTGTTGGAAACCAAGAATCGTACTTTAAGAGTTATGAAATGTGTGTAAATGCATGAATGTATCACAATGCCGACGAAAACGTTTTGAACACTGTTATATTCATAGGATTTTGTTTCTACACATTTGTAACTTAAATTTTCGACCTTTGAAATTTTCATATGAGACTGTCACTGTAGCGGAAACTGGTGTCGTAAATATTTCAGTAAGAAAGTTAAGTGACCACCTGCAAGTAATGCGTCGTGGGCACCCAGCTGGACTACAGTCGCCTGGAAAAAAGCCATTAGCGTGTGCCCCTTTCAGAGGTACAGGTGAAAAAAAAAAAGAGGAGGCCATTATCCTCGCTATTGACGTTCCTTTGTAGAAAGCATCGCAAAAACGACATGGTCGAACTTGAAAACATACACTCCTGGAAATTGAAATAAGAACACCGTGAATTCATTGTCCCAGGAAGGGGAAACTTTATTGACACATTCCTGGGGTCAGATACATCACATGATCACACTGACAGAACTACAGGCACATAGACACAGGCAACAGAGCATGCACAATGTCGGCACTAGTACAGTGTATATCCACCTTTTGCAGCAATGCAGGCTGCTATTCTCCCATGGAGACGATCGTAGAGATGCTGGATGTAGTCCTGTGGAACGGCTTGCCATGCCATTTCCACCTGGCGCCTCAGTTGGACCAGCGTTCGTGCTGGACGTGCAGACCGCCTGAGACGACGCTTCATCCAGTCCCAAACATGCTCAATGGGGGACAGATCCGGAGATCTTGCTGGCCAGGGTAGTTGACTTACACCTTCTGGAGCACGTTGGGTGGCACGGGATACATGCGGACGTGCATTGTCCTGTTGGAACAGCAAGTTCCCTTGCCGGTCTAGGAATGGTAGAACGATGGGTTCGATGACGGTTTGGATGTACCGTGCACTATTCAGTGTCCCCTCGACGATCACCAGTGGTGTACGTCTAGTGTAGGAGATCGCTCCCCACACCATGATGCCCGGTGTTGACCCTGTGTGCCTCGGTCGTATGCAGTCCTGATTGTGGCGCTCACCTGCACGGCGCCAAACACGCATACGACCATCATTGGTACCAAGGCAGAAGTGACTCTCATCGCTGAAGACGACACGTCTCCATTCGTCCCTCCATTCACGCCTGTCGCGACACCACTGGAGGCGGGCTGCACGATGTTGGGGCGTGAGCGGAAGACGGCCTAACGGTGCGCGAGACCGTAGCCCAGCTTCATGGAGACGGTTGCGAATGGTCCTCGCCGATACCCCAGGAGCAACAGTGTCCCTAATTTGCTGGGAAGTGGCGGTGCGGTCCCCTATGGCACTGCGTAGGATCCTACGGTCTTGGCGTGCATCCGTGCGTCGCTGCAGTCCGGTCCCAGGTCGACAGGCACGTGCACCTTCCGCCGACCACTGCCGACAACATCGATGTACTGTGGAGACATCACACCCCAAGTGTTGAGCAATTCGGCGGTACGTCCACCCGGCCTCACGCATGCCCACTATACGCCCTCGCTCAAAGTCCGTCAACTGCACATACGGTTCACGTCCACGCTGTCGCGGCATGCTACCAGTATTAAAGACTGCGATGGAGCTCCGTATGCCACGGCAAACTGGCTGACACTGACGGCGGCGGTGCACAAATGCTGCGCAGCTAGCGCCATTCGACGGCCAACACCGCGGTTCCTGGTGTGTCCGCTGTGCCGTGCGTGTGATCATTGCTTGTACAGCCCTCTCGCAGTGTCCGGAGCAAGTATGGTGGGTCTGACACACCGGTGTCAATGTGTTCTTTTTTCCATTTCCAGGAGTGTATGATTACACTGTGGAGCTCTTAATTTATGATATTTACTGAAATGCCTAATGAAATGACGAGAAATATTTTTATGTCTATACACCTGATTATGACTACTGTCTCTCTAGTTGAGAGATTTTTGTACTAACTTATGAAATGCGTCATGACTACTGAATGATGTTCTTATGCTTTACTTTGTACATAGTTGCTTATTTCATTTG
Source organism: Schistocerca americana (assembly GCF_021461395.2). Taxonomy (NCBI): domain Eukaryota; kingdom Metazoa; phylum Arthropoda; class Insecta; order Orthoptera; family Acrididae; genus Schistocerca; species Schistocerca americana. Next base: position 178,764,467 of record NC_060120.1, read on the forward strand.
ATATCTGGTTTCCAGCTGTGTTGTAGCATTAGTTTTATAAAATAAACTTAGATGCATTTGCTAATGTCAACACTTTCTGTCAACAGATCTATTAAATAACTATTTTATGATCCACATTCTTCGAAAAAGGAGCTCTTGGAATGGAAAGAACAATAAGAAGGGACTGATAACAATAACTGCATATATAATTTTCTTTTCAAGTACTTGGTAATTGTTTGTAGAATTAGTTTTTGTGGTGCACCACTTTAATGACATAGATATTAAGATGTGAATAGACATTTCCCTTTTCTGCATTGTTGTCTTTAGTGTAATATTTTTTCTGCTTGAACTTTGCCATGCTTAGGTATTAGTTATAGCATTTGCTGCTGCTGTTTGCCAGGCATAGTGTTACTGAATTTGACTTTGTGTTACTCTGCTAAGTCAGTTTACTACTGATTTATGTTTCTTGTTTGCTGCTCATTGCCTTGTATTAGTTGTAATATTGTTGCTTACTTTGACAATTTGAATTTTTTTGTCATTGCTGTTCGTGTTAATTGTTTTGTGCTGCTGCATTGCCTCGTCCCTTAGTTAGCATCTAAGCTCAGTAGAGTTAAGTTAGCTTAAGAGGGGGTAGCCTATAAGAGAATGAGTTGCGATGAATTTGAAGAAATGCACTGAGAGATTATACGAGAAAAATACAGAAAGCATGCTTGGATAGGATTTTTTTGGCTGGAGCAAATATCGAAATAAGACGAAAGATCTATGGAATGAAGTTTTGGGTTGGACTGCAGTACCAAATGTTACACTGAAAATGAACCCTGTCCTTTCCTTTTGTGTTATCCCACTATGTGTTTGTGTACTCTTGTATATTTATGTTCTTCCTGTCTTTATATGTTTACCTCATAAGACTTATGTTGTAGAATTTTTCTCATACTCAGCTACATGAACTATGATGAGGAATACTGTTATCCTCAAATATAATTTGCATTAATAATAAGTTATTTACTTTGTAAAGATGTTAGACATTATCTATTCTGTTTTGTTTTAATGCTCATGTGTGAAGTTGATGTTTCAAAAGCTATTCTGATCTGTTATGTATGTACTCATGTCATAATTCCTGTAACACTGATGTATATGTTATTTGGATTTTTTTGTAAAGCCTGTACTACAAATGTTATCTGTATTGTTATGTTCTTTAATGATGTATTTTGTACCTTTGTTATTGTATTCTCATGTTATAAAATTGTAATTGACACCAGTTCATCAAATTAAGTAACTTGTAAGTTACATTTAACTGCACACGTTTCTGTTGGTCATAGTATATGGACAATATGTGAGAAGTAGGGACTGTTAGTGTTTGCACGTGTGTTAATAATTCAGCAAGGGACTGGATAACAGCATTGCTGGTTCTAAGGACAATTCCAAAAACTTTGTGCGTGCACAAGTGGTGGTTTATGGACTTGCTATCTTCTCTGCAAGACTCTTCGATGGTGATTGTGCACCTGCACAGTCGCAGCAGATGGCTGCTGGCCATCTCTACAAGGACTACAGTGGGTCTGCATCTTTGATGACCAACCAATACCATACTCTCTACCAGGACTACAGTGGGTCTACTCTGTGATGACCTACCTACCAATATTCTTCAAAACGTCGAATGACTCTGCTGTGGGTTTGCTCTGTTGTGGCCCATTATTTGTCAGCATGTCAAGAGTCAGCACTGTCTTTCTGTTGGAAAGACAACACTACTTCTTCAAGACTGCATGGAAATCCACTACTTCCATGTGCATTTTCTTTTACTGCTCAGACTTTGAGAAAAACACTGCAACGTTACTGTGATGAACGATTAGGACTGTCTTTATGGACTGTGAGAAAGTTTAGCTTTTGACCAACATTGTATCAATAAGTGTGTGCATTTGATATCTTTGTTATTGTAATTATGAAATATTTTATCAAATCATTATTGGCCACTGCCCAAAACAATTTGTAAAATTTTTTTGTGGGGAGCATGGGGGCTATGTAAGTAGGCTGTTTAGGTTTTTTTATAGGTAACGCCACGTAGCGCTCTGTGTGAGGATCACTGGCTGTGCTGTGTGCAGTCTGTGGCTAGTTTGCATTGTTGTCTGCCATTGTAGTGTTGGGCAGCGGTAGCTGGATGTGAACAGCGCGTAGCGTTGGGCAGTTGGAGGTGAGCCGCCAGCAGTGGTGGATGTGGGGAGAGAGATGGGGGAGTTTTGTAATTTGTCATGAACTGCGATATATATTATGACTTTTGATGATATTAAGGTAAATACATTGTTTGTTCTCTATTAATAACTTTCATTTGCTAACTATCCCTATTAGTAGTTAGTGCCTTCTGTAGTTTGAATCTTTTATTTAGCTGGCAGTAGTGGCGCTTGCTTTATTGCAGTAGCTCGAGTAACCAAGATTTTTGTGAGGTAAGTGATTTGTGAAACGTATAGGGTAATGTTAGTCAGGGCCATTCTTTTGTAGGGATTTTTGAAAGTCAGATTGCGTTGCGCTAAAAATATTGTGTGTCAGGTTAAGCACAGTCATGTATAATTGTTCAAAAGGGGACGTTTCAACCTCAATTATTTGCTGGACGTATTCCAGTCTCTGTCTTCCTCTACAGTTTTTGCCCTCTACAGGTCCCTCTAGTACCATGGAAGTCATTCCCTCATGTCTTAACAGATGTCCTATCATCCTGTCCCTTCTCAATATCAGTGTTTTCCACATATTCCTTTCCTCTCCGGTTGTGCGTAGAGCCTCCTCATTCCTTACCTTATCAGTTCACCTAATTTTCAGCATTCGTCTGTAGCACCACATCTCAAATGCTTCGATTCTCTTCTCTTCCGGTTTTCCCCCCAGTCCATGTTTCACTACCATACAATGCTGTACTCCGGACGTACATTCTCAGAAATTTCTTCCTCAAATTAAGGCCGATATTTGATATTAATAGACTTCTCTTGGCCAAGAACGCCTTTTTTGCCATAGCTAGTCTGCTTTATATGTCCTCCTTGGACATTGATTATTTTACTGCCTCGGTATCAGAATTCCTTAACTTCATCTACTTCGTGACCATCAATCCTGATGTTAAGTTTCTCGCTATTCTCATTTCTACTGCTTCTCATTACTTTCGTCTTTCTTCGATTTACTCACAGTCCATACTGTGTACTCATTAGACTGTTCATTCCGTTCAGCAGATCATGTAATTCTTCTTCACTTTCACTCAGGATAGCAATGTCATCAGCGAATTTTATCATTGATATCCTTTCACCTAGAATTTTAATTCCACTCCTGAACCTTTCTTTTATTTCCATCATTGCTTCTTCGATGTACAGATTGATCAGTAGGGGCGAAGCGCTACATCCTTGTCTTACACCCTTTTTAATGAACACTTCGTTCTTGGCCGTCCACTCTTATTATTCCCTCTTGGCTGTTGTATATATTGTATATGACCAGTCTCTCCCTAAGCTTACCCCGGCTTTTTTCAGAATTTCGAACATCTTGCACCATTTTACATTGTCGAACGCTTTTTCCAGGTCGACAAATCCTATGAACGTGTCTGGATTTTTCTTTAGTCTTGCTTCCCTTATTGACCGCAACGTCAAAATTGCCTCTCTCGTGCCTTTACTTTTCCTAAAGCCAAACTGATCGTCATCTAGCGCATCCTCAATTTTCTTTACCATTCTTCTGTATAATATTCTTGTAAGCAACTTGGATGCATGAGCTGTTAAGCTGATTGTGCGATAATTCTCGCACTTGTCAGCTCTTGCCGTCTTCGGAATTGTGTGAATGATGGCTGGCCACGGTGGCCGAGCGGTTCTAGGCGCGACTGCTACTGTCGCACGTTCGAATCCTGCCTCGCGCATGGATGTGTGTGATGTTCTTAGGTTAATTAGGCCTAAGTAGTTCTAAGTTCTAGGGGACTGATGACCTCAGATGTTAACACATAGTCTTCAGAACAATTCGAACCATTTTGTGTGGATAATGCTTTTCTGAAAGTCAGATGGTATGTCGCCAGAATCATACATTCTACACACCAACGTGAATACTCGTTTTGTTGCCACTTCCCTCAATGATTTTAGAAATTCTGATGGGATGTTATCTATCCCTTCTGCCTTACTTTCCTCGTTTGCTGTCGATTCTGATAAGAACGATGCTGTCTCTGAACTGTTCACGGAAACACACTCTCTGTCCTATCATCCTATTCATAACGAATCCTACTCCTGTTACACCATTTTCTGCTGCTGTTGATATTACCCGACACTCATCTGACCAGAAATCCTCGTCTTCTCTCCACTGACCCCTACTATATCTAGGTTGAGCATTTCCCTTTCCAGATTTTCTAGTTTCCCTACCATGTTCAGCCTTCTGACATTCCACGCCCCGACTCGTAGAACGTTATCCTTCTGTTGATTATTCAGTCTTTTTCTCGTGGTAACCTCCCTCTTGGAGATCCGAATGGGGGAATATTCCGGAATCTTTTGCCAATGGAGAGATCATCATGACACTTCTTCTAATACAGGCCACATGTCCTATGGATACGCGTTAGGTGACTTTAATGCAGTGGTTTCCATTGCCTTCTGCATCCTCATGCCGTTGATCATTGCTGATTCTTCCGCCTTTAGGGGCAGGTTCCCACCAATAGGACAAGAGAGTGCCCTGATCCTCTGTCCGCTAGTCCGTCCTCTTTGACAAGCCCGTTGATAACATGAGGATGATTTCTTTTGCCGTAAGTCATTAATCAAAATTTAGGCAGCGGCGAGATTCGAACCCGAGACCGAAGACGTTTTGATTATGAATCAAGGATTCATAATCAAGGATTGATGATAATTCTGAGTCAACACCTAAGTCTACTGCCTTTTTGCCTTACGTAGGAAACACGTCCAATAAGATCGGTCGTATTTTACGGAAATACGATGTGAAATATGTTTTCCGACCTCCATCTAAAATTAGAGCACTTTTGAGTTCCGTTAAGGATGATCTTGGACTGCGTAAGGCGGGTGTATATCGTATTCCTCGTAGCTGCGGCATGGCATATATTGGTCAAACTATCAGGACCGTGGAGGACAGATGTACTGAGCATAAACGGCACACACTATTACAGCAGCCAAATAGATCTGCTATTGCTGAACATTGCTTGGATACTGGTCACCCCATGTTATATAATAACACCGAGATATTGGCATGCACGTCCAGCTATTGGGACAGTGTCATTAGGGAGGCAGTTGAGATTAAATTAGCGAGCAACCTCGTTAACAGGGATGGAGGTTTCTGTTTAAACTCTGTTTGGAATCCGGCTCTCTCCCTTGTCAAAAAACAGAGGAACAGAGTCAATGCTGCCTCACCTGCGAATTCATATTCTCACTATCGATAGCTCTGACTTTGGTCATCTTTGGTGGCACTAGGGTTCAGTGTGTGTGTGTGTGTGTGTGTGTGTGTGTGTGTGTGTTATCTTTCCTGCTTCTGTCCGAGAATCGAGGTATTAAATTTGCATGTACGCCGCCTGTCCGTTGCAGTTTGTCTTGAAAATGGCGGGGTGTTCTCCCGCCGAAATATCGGCGGTCGCTGAAAGTGTTACCTGGCTGAATTCCCGGAAGTTATTTGAAAGTTGTATACGCCAGGAGAAACTCAGGTCTCCATTAGTGGTGTAGCGCTTGACACAGTCACGTCGATTAAATATTTGGGCGTAACATTGCAGAGCGATATGAAGTGGGACAAGCATGTAATGGCAGTTGTGGGGAAGGTGGATAGTCGTCTTCGGTTCATTGGTAGAATTTTGGGAAGATGTGGCTCATCTGGAAAGGAGACCGCTTATAAAACACTAATACGACCTATTCTTGAGTACTGTTCGAGCGTTTGGGATTCCTATCAGGTCGGATTGAGGGAGGACATAGAAGCAATTCAGAGGTGGGCTGCTAGATTTATTACTGGTAGGTTTGATCATCACGTGAGTGTTACGGAAATGCCTCAGGAACTCGGGTGGGAATCTCTAGAGGAAAGGAGGCGTTCTTTTCGTGAATCGCTACTGAGGAAATTTAGAGAACCAGCATTTGAGGCTGACTGCAGTACAATTTTACTGCCGCCAACTTATATTTCGCGGAAAGACCACAAAGATAAGATAAGATAGATTAGGGCTCGTACAGAGCCATATAGGCAGTCATTTTTCCCTCGTTCTGTTTGGGAGTGGAACAGGGAGAGAAGTTGCTAGTTGTGGTACGAGGTACCCTCCGTCACGCACCGTATGGTGGATTGCGGATTATGTTGATGTAGATGTAGATGTAGAACAAATAAATTCGCCATAACACACCTGAATCATCAACATCTCGTATTGGACCACCCTCGTTTTCGTCCTCTGATGCATCTTCATTATCTTTTCCACAATCTGCAAAGATGATACTTTTGTAGAACAGCAAGGCAGGTAAGGTCTGCCACTCTTCACAATAATGAAGTCGCAATAAATTCTTGATTTCATCTCTTTTTGTCTGCTTCACGGGAGTGCCAACTGCAATCTGCTCTGGATTAATCTTTGCTACCTTACTCTTTGGTTTGATAACCTTTCTTGCAATGCCCAATGTCCTTATTGTATCCTGGCTCTCCACGAACAAGAATGTCTGCACTCGGTGTTTTTTCTCGTGTGATAATAAATGTCTTGCTTGCGGAGAATTGAAAGTGCCAGTCGTTAGGTTTCCTCAGAATTTCTCCCGTTGCTGCTTTCCAATGACACAATAAAGTCTCCACCTGTCTTTAGGACAGTCCCACATTACTCAAAAAAATTTTAGTACTGTTCTGGGCTGGATATCGTATTCATTTTCTTAAGTTCCTTTTAGATGCGCCCAAAGACTCGGTCCGGTGGAATGAAAGAATGTTCAGGAACAGGAGAAACGAGTTGTACCTCTCGTATGTTGGTGGGGGCGTCGTGCAACAGTTTCATCCGCATACAAATCATAGTTGTGTTTTTATTTTGCCTGCCGCACCCATCAGCGAACAGGCGTATTACTTCAATGACTCCTAATTCTGTATTAGTTAGCCGGTGATAAACAGCTGAGGCTATTTCGCATGAACCTTTATGACTATCTGCTTCCGTCCAGGTATAGATAAACGTGTTTTCCAAAGTCTGGGGTGCATTTCACGTGCCCTCACAAATTGTAAAATTGTAAAAGGAGAATTGTCGTGAATAATAAGTTGCTTGGTCTAGTATTTTAGGAAGTACCAATTTCTTCTGGCAGTCGAAGGAGAACGTTATGGTATTCTCTTCATCTCTTTTCAACAGTTCCAAAAATGCATTAGCACGCCTTTTACGACACTCAAACTCAATTTCAAGTTCTTTGCTTTCTATCAGATTTGCATCTTTCCTCATATTGCAAACACTTCGAAGAGGCATCTACAACAGGTGATTCAAAACTTATCTTACACTCCTTTATGAAAATATTCCTAAAGTATTCATATTTAACTTTCAAGCCTTCTTCAGAACATGAACTATTGTACAATTTATGCAGTTCTGCTATTGTTAAGGTGCTAGCCAAATACTGCTTATTTGTCTGGGTGTTACGGCAGTAATGGGATTCTATAGGTAGGAGGACCTGAATAAAACTTTTGACTGGTTTCCTTTGCTCAGCATGGGCCTGTGAGCGACGATCGCCACTGCGAGTTTCTTTCGGACATGCACCAGTTTCAAAATGCATCCGGCACACTCTTTGATCTCTCTTCTTTGATATGTTCAAAATGCTCAGAAATGCCTTCTGACAGATTTGGTATTGTTTTGTTTCACTATGTTTTGTTACAGGAATATAATATTTATGCCAGGTTTTTGTTACTTGTTTACGTTCTCCTCTAGATCGTTGACGTTTAGAAGACTCGGTTAATGTATGTTTCAAAATGATATTATCCTGCTCCATTTTTATTGAACTATAATCAAATTTTCTCGGATAAAACATATTGTGGAATTTACGAATATCTTGAAGAATGACCTTCGGACAGTGGATATCCTTCCAATCCTTGTGCTGGCAGTGTGGTAGTTTTTGGAGGCACTTACAGATATAGAGAGTTTTTTTCTGCACATATTTCTTCCAGAAATATGTGCAGGTGTTGACAGATGTGAAAATTACCGAACTATCAGTTTAATAAGTCACAGCTGCAAAATACTAACGCGAATTCTTTACAGACGAATGGAAAAACTGGTAGAAGCGGACCTCGGGGAAGATCAGTTTGGATTTCGTAGAAATGTTGGAACACGTGAGGCAATACTAACCTTACGACTTATCTTAGAAGAAAGATTAAGAAAAGGCAAACCTACGTTTCTAGCATTTGTAGACTTAGAGAAAGCTTTTGACAACGTTAACTGGAATACTCTCTTTCAAATTCTGAAGGTGGCAGGGGTAAAATACAGGGAGCGAAAGGCTATTTACAATTTTTACAGAAACCAGATGGCACTTATAAGAGTCGAGGGGCATGAAAGGGAAGCAGTGGTTGGGAAAGGAGTGAGACAGTGTTGTAGCCTCTCCCCGATGTTATTCAATCTGTATATTGAGCAAGCAGTAAAGGAAACAAAAGAAAGATTCGGAGTAGGTATTAAAATCCATGGAGAAGAAATAAAAACTTTGAGGTTCGCCGATGACATTGTAATTCTGTCAGAGACAGCAAAGGACTTGGAAGAACAGTTGAACGGAATGGACAGTGTCTTGAAAGGAGGATATAAGATGAACATCAACAAAAGCAAAACGAGGATAATGGAATGTAGTCAAATTAAATCGGGTGATGCTGAGGGGATTAGATTAGCAAATGAGACACTTAAAGTAGTAAAGGAGTTTTGCTATTTAGGGAGTAAAATAACTGATGATGGTCGAAGTAGAGAGGATATAAAATGTAGACTGGCAACGGCAAGGAAATCGTTTCTGAAGAAGAGAAATTTGTTAACATCGAGTATAGATTTAAGTGTCAGGAAGTCGTTTCTGAAAGTATTTGTATGGAGTGTAGCCATGCATGGAAGTGAAACGTGGACGATAACCAGTTTGGACAAGAAGAGAATAGAATCTTTCGAAATGTGGTGTTACAGAAGAATGCTGAAGATAAGGTGGGTAGATCACGTAACTAATGAGGAGGTATTGAATAGGATTGGGGAGAAGAGAAATTTGTGGCACAACTTGATTAGAAGAAGGGATCGTTTGGTAGGACATGTTTTGAGGCATCAAGGGATCACAAATTTAGCATTGGAGAGCAGCGTGGAGGGTAAAAATCGTAGAGGAAAACCAAGAGATCAATACACTAAGCAGATTCAGAAGGATGTAGGTTGCAGTAGGTACTGGGAGATGAAGAAGCTTGCACAGGATAGAGTAGCATGGAGAGCTGCATCAAACCAGTCTCAGGACTGAAGACCACAACAACAACAACAACATTTCTTCCACAACGTTGGATTTCGTTGTTTCTTTCTGCCCTTTCCTTTAACACTCGGTGTCACGGTTCCTTCTCGCCTAACCTCATTTTCACTGCCTGTTGTTTCTTCCATGATGGCCGGTAAGTATTAATGTATGTTCTAAATCACAAAAACTAAATGTTGAAGTATACTAAATCACCATGTAAGACTGCTACGATCGCTAACCAGCCTCCAGCCACGGCCGTGCTCGAGCCAATAATTCACGTAAGTATTGTGAGCTTCCTGAGCGTTGGAATTCCAATATTTTGGTTGTAAATGTTTGTGGAAGCAATGCTCCCAACAGGACAATATGTATTACTGCACTGCAATGAAGCAAAGAGTAAAGAATTCACCTCTGAGTAAAATCCGATGAAAGATACCGCCCTTGATGGACAAGGGTCACTTTGAAACTCAATATTGTTATCATGCTTATCCTTGCAATGGGACAAGGAACCATTTGTTGCTGCACATTATTACGTTCGCCATATTGGATTCTTGACATTGGACAAGGGCCACTTTGGAACTGCATGCAGTATTTCAATGCGTTTTAGACGGGTTTTGGAGCGTTTTGGAAGTGTAAGACATAATATATTTCGTAGAGAGCGCACAGACGAAGCCATTGCTACAAAAACATCAAATTGTCAAATTAGGAACCCTTTGGAAATGGTCGCTTCAGTTGATTAAAAGTAAGCTGAAACTAAAATTGGAAGTCAGAATTTTTGTTCTCCCTCAAGAAGTATAGTCGAGGTATGAAACTGGACTAAAGCGGTATAAATATCAGTTAAAAATGGAGTAAAAGCTGAAATCATTAATATAGAGATAAATTTTATCAAATCTGCGTCTTTTACATAGAAGAAACAATTACCTCTAAATATAACCAGGTACTTTTGTAATATTCGCTGTCATTTGACCATTAAAAGATGAAAATTAGCTATGATATGGAAACTCCATAAATGACAAAACAAAAACATGAGGTATACCCAGAAAATCAGGTATTCTGATGTTTCAATAACATCTTCGAATACCTCAATGACGGCTTTTTCGCAGAAATCCAAGCGTTCACTCAAGAGCGGACGGGTTATTCTCATAGCACACAAAAATTGCCAACTCTTCTAAAGAATACAGCACTTCACAAGTGCTGTACATAATATCATGACTGTTCATATCATCTTCTGAATGTTTGCTATTAGTAAGGCGTTGTCCCAAAATTGATTTATTACTTTACACACCTGAACATGTTCACTGAAGCGTGTTTTGAGGTTATGAATAAATATCTATTGTATTCAGATTTGATTTGAATTTCCACATTTGTAACTGTCCCACAACTTTTCCTGGTTATGTGAACCTCCAAATACAAATGTAACCAATTTGTATGCATCTATGATTTATTTGTCTCATTATAACAATGTTCTGTTGCGATGCAGTGGCCAAACCTTCAGACCAGTTTTTACGTAGATACTGTGACCAGTAATTTAATTGATGCATAAGGGACATTGCACTCACTCATCTAGCACGTTATTGATGATGTCGTAAGTAAAGTCAGATAGCTACCATTTTTCATGACGAAGAAAGAATAATTAACGGTTATATTTCAATCGGATATTGTAAATTACTAGCATTTCAGTGCAACCGCAAAAACTAGGTTGGAGTAACGACAGCCACTTTCGCTAAGTATGGAAAAATTGCGCACTGTGTTTTTCATTGAGAAATTGCATTTGAATGATGTCTGTGAGTTAAAAGATTTGTATACCTCGGGTAAGGACAAGCGCGTACAAGCAGTAGGGTCTATCAAGGATGTGGTTTATCGTTGCACAGTATTGCTGCAGTGGGGCCCGCCCTCTGCCAGATTGGAAACCCCTAAGAATTCGTCAGGACGCAGACCCAGAACCTGTGCAGCGTTGTTAGATGCAACAAAATAACATTCAAAATTGTACGATTTATTACTGAAAAAACAAGTCGTTTCTGCTTCTTCTGCGTCGAACGAGGGCTACGTAATCCGAAGAAAAATATGCTAAATCCAATAACAATTGATTGGTTGATTGGTTTGTGGGAAGGGACCAAACTGCGAGGTCAACGATCCCATCGGATAAGGGAAAGATGGGCAAGGAAGTCGGCCGTGCCCCTTGAGTGGAACCATCCCGGCATTTGCCTGAAGCGATTTAGGAAACCTAAATCAGGATGGCCGGACGTCCTCCCGACTGTGAGTCCATTGTTCTAACCACTGCGCCACCTCCCTCGGTAATCCATTAGTGAACTCACAGATGCCGAGGACGCTGCATCAGCTCAGAGTGGAAGTCGATGACACCTTGATGCGATGGTTTTACAACTCGCTGGCCTGGAAGGCATGCCCTGACTGTAGCTCCACTTGGAGATAGCAGTGACCGGCCCACAGGAATTCAGCAACTTCTAGCTGCTGGTAGACAACCAAACATTCGAATTCGATAACTCTACTAAATCACTCCTCGAACAGAATACACGAATTCGGCTACTTCTATCTGGTGCCATTACCTGCAGTGGTTTCAAAAGAACATTGAAAACAGCGGTACAATGAAAGAGATATAAATGAATACAAAATGTACGTGAAAACAAAGATTTTACTTAACATTACATACATTACAATACTGGCCATTAAAATTGCAACACCAAGAAGAAATGCAGATGACGAACAGGTATTCATTGGACAAATATATTATACTAGAACTGACATATGATTACATTTTCACGCAATTTGGGTGCATAGATCCTGAGAAATCAGTGCCCAGAACAACCACCCCTGGCCGTAACGCCTCGGCATTGAGTCAAACAGAGCTTGGAAGGCGTGTACAGGTACAGCTGCCCATGCAGCTTCAACAACATACCACAGTTCATCAAGGGTAGTGACTTGCGTATTGTGGCGAGCCAGTTGGTCGGCCACCATTGACTAGACGTTTTCAATTCGTGAGATATCTGGAGAATGTGCTGACCAGGGCAGCAGTCGAACATTTTCTGTATCCAGAAAGGCCCGTACAGGACCTGCAACATGCGGACGTGAATTATCCAGCTGAAATGTAGGGTTTCGCAGGGATAGAATGTAGGGTAGAGCCACGGGTCGTAGCACATCCGAAATGTAACGTCCACTGTTCAAAGTGCCGTCAATGCGAACAAGAGGTGACCGAGACGTGTAACCAATGGCACCCCATACCATCACGCCGGGTGATATGCCAGTATGCCGATGACGAATACACGCTTCCAATGTGCGTTCACCGCGATGTCACCAAACACGGATGCGACCATCATGTTGCTGTAAACAGAACCTGGATTCATCCGCAAAAATGATGTTTTGCCTTTCGTGCACCCAGGTTCGTCGTTGAGTACACCATCGCAGGCGCTCCCGACTGTGATGCAGCGTGAAGGGTAACCGCTGCCATGGTCTCCGAGCTGATAGTCCATGCTACTGCAAACTTCGTCGAACTACTCGTGCAGATGGTTGTTGTCTTCCAAAAGCCCCCATCTGTTGATTCAGGGATCGAGACGTGGCTGCACGATCCGTTACAGCCATGCGGATAAGATGCCTGTCATCTCGACTGCTAGTAATACGAGACCGTTGGGATCCAGCACGGCGTTCCGTGTTACCCTCCTGAACCCACCGATTCCATATTCTCCAAACAGTCATTGGATCTCGACCAACGCGAGCAGCAATGTCGCGATACGATAAACCGCAATCGCGATAGGCTACAATCCGACCTTTATCAAAGTCGGAAACGTGATGGTACGCATTTCTCCTCCTTACACGAGGCATCACAACAACGTTTCACCAGGCGAGCCGGTCAACTGATGTTTGTGTATGAGAAATCGGTTGGAAACTTTCCTCATGTCAGCACCGGCGCCAACCTTGTGTGAATGCTCTGAAAAGCTAATCATTTGCATAACACAATGTCTTCTTCCTGTTGGCTAAATTTAGCGTCTGTAGCACGTCATCTTCGTGGTGTAGCAATTTTAATGGCCAGTAGTGTAAAATATTTCATGAAATCACCCGAATTTATTTTATACTCAAGCTCAACTTGCAGCTGCTTTGTATGGTATGCACTTTACAAAACCTACTTTGCTAAGTTCACCACTTTTTAGCAACTCTAATTTTCTTGTATGAAAGCTTGCCTCTTTTTTGTGTTTGCATCCGTTGTGTTGATGTGGCTGTTTTTTGGCAGAACTAATTCATAGGTACGTTTTGGTCTGTGTATGTTTCAAACTTTTCAAAAATTTAAAGATTTGTGGCTGAGGGGACTCAATCGAAGCACTGAATCGAGACTAAAAACTCTCACATGTGTCAGTAGTCCTCCTCAGGGACACAAAATCAGCTGCCCAAATGTATGGAGGAAACATTGCATGTTCTTCCTCATCGAAGTAATTTTCCACAACGTAATCTGCAAACTTTCTGAGCTTTTGTCTTGTGGCTGTATGCTGACCAGGCCGCCAAAAACATCAGGAACGTCTTGTGGCGCTTAAATAAATAAGTACAAAGGTGTAGCTCAGCCACTGTCCTTTTTCACTTTTTTGGTCTTTGTGCAAAGACGACAAACTAAGTTTTTGTATTTTTCGCCAGCTGAAACGTACAGAAAAAATATTATTTTCGTAAATTCGAGAGACCGAATACACACCCAGTCGCGTCAGACTTGTAACACGACTTGTTTTTACGTGGGGCTTAAAAAGGGCGAATAAAATTCTATATTATGAATTGAAATACGCGATAGTAGTGCTCCACAAACGTCAGTACTGTGTATTTCAATACATAATAAGTCTACGTTCTTCCAAGTACCGACAGAAGATTCCATAAAAATTCTGTACAATTTATGGCCGTTTATTGTTCAACAAAAGTACATCTTTCATAAAATAACACTTATAATTGTACTTATCAATCACGAGCTAGATGAAACCGACAACCAACGATCTTGATTGACGCGAAAGCAATCTTCATGCTCTCATGGTTGGATTAATCGAAGTCAACGACCAACGCTTTCGATTTAAAAAACAGTTGTCTCCTCCGACGTTCATCATAAATACACTTCAGAATCTTCAGATAACTTTCCTTGCTAGTGGTATGTAAGGACCTCCAGAGTAACAGTGTATCTTCTACAGCTGAAGAAAATATTTTGCTGCTTGTTGAAAAGTACCATCCATCAATATAATTTCCTGTTAACATAGAAATTCGTGAACTGAATCGGTAGAAAAAATTACATGGCTGTTTTCTACATCATTCTGAGGATAAAATTTCGCCTTTCGTAGTTCTTATCTTATTCTGGGATAAGGCAACTGAACTTCCGCCGCAGATTTTGGCACTTTCGGCATACTCTTCAAACGAGCGTGAGTAATATTGTTGCATCTATAATCTACATCCTTTCTAGAGTTAAAGTGATTATTGTTGATGGATTGTCACATGCTTCTTCACGAATAAGCTTTGATGGTCTTTCATCCAAAGCTTCGCCTTTCCTTTTCATAGAACATTCTGCTGTTTATTAAGTGTTCTGGAGCTGGTTTGTGGTAATGTTGGCCTTGCAAACACGAAAATAAGTTTTTACTAATCAAAATTGTCGAATCTGAGTGTCCCCAGCAGTGATAACGTGTGCATTTGATTCACACGCAGTGTTGGGGAGTACTCAATCCCTCCCACATCACTGACCGCATTATCCTGTCGAGTGCACCGCGATGTCGAGTGCGGTGTTGTCGCGCTAAATGCTGAACCTGGCCCGCGAGTACGGTATGCCTTCAGATCCGTACGAAGTTGGAGTCTAGGACAGCTTCTGCCTTGGACCAAAGTAGTGTTGGTAGACCCTTGGACTACACGTCAGACTGGCTGCTGCGTTGACATCAATACTGGATGCAAGACTCCATCAGCCGTGGCTTCGTGTCGCTGATCGTCTTGTAGAGCAGTAAGTGCAAGACCATAACTACAACAATCTCATTCACAAGATGTTGCCATACGACAACCAGAGGATCCAATCCAAACGACATGAACGCCATCGATGCTACTGATCAAGTGCTAAAAGCTTGTGGGGATGGAGTATTGATGATGCCGAGAAGAGGCTGGTAGACATTGTGGCATATCGAAGGCGGTTCCGTCTGCACTGTTCTACTTTTTCTACTGAGTCGTTCATAGTCTTTCTTAAGAAAATCGACATGGCTGTCTTCCTGGCCCAGTAGCGGTGTTGAAATGATTTCGCTTCCTGGATGACGGTTGGCGATACTTCGATATGACTGAGTGACACTTGCTATTCCAACTTACGAGGAATCCCTTGAGTGCGAGGTCGCAAAAGGCCAATGACATTCACGACATTCGACGCCCCACATATTGTCTACCACGCAACCACGATATTGGCTGCTAATACAGGGACGGAACAGTAGTCATCCAATGGTGAGCACAGCATGAAGCTACGGAGCGTAGTTGAACTGCTTAGTCGACGAGAACATCTACATCTACATGGATACTGTGCAAATCGCATTTAAGTGCCTGGCAGAGGGTTCATCGAACCACCTTCACAATTCTCTATTATTCCAATCCCGTATAGTCCGCGGAAAGAATGAACAGCTATGTCTTTCCGAACGAGCTCTGATTTCCCTTATTTTATCGTGGTGATAGTTTCTCCCTATTTAGTTCGGTGTCAACAAAATATTTTCGCATTCGGAGGAGGAAGTTGGTGATTGGAATTTCGTGAGAAGATCCCGCCGCAACGAAAAACGCCTTTGTTTTAACGATGTCCGGCCCAAATCCTGTATCATTTCTGTGCCACTCTCTTCCATATTTCGCGATAATACAAAAAGTGCAGCCCTTCTTTGAACTTTTTCGATGTACTCCGTCAGTCCTATCTGACACACCGCACAGCAGTATTTTGAAAGAGGGCGGACAAGTGTAGTGTAGGCAGTCTCCTTAGTAGATCTGTTATATTTTCTAAGTGTCCTGCCAATAAAACCCAGTCTTTGTTTAGCCTTCCCCACAACATATTTGTGTGTTACAATTTAAGTTGTTCGTAACTGTAATACCTAGGTATTTAGCTGAATTTACGGCTTTTAGATTAGACTGATTTATCGTGTAACCGAAGTTTAACGAATTCCTTTTAGCACTCATGTGGATGACCTCACACTATTCGTTATTTAGGGTCAACTGCCAATTTTCGCACCATTCAGATATCTTTTCTAAATCGTTTTGCAATTTGTTTTGCTCTTCTGATGACTTTATTAGTCGATAAACGACAGCGTCATCTGCAAACAACCTAAGACGGCTGCTCAGATTGTCTCCCATGTCGTTTATATAGATAAGGAACAGCAAAGGGCCTATAACACTACCTTGGGGAATGCCAAAAATAACTTGTTTTACTCGATTACTTTCCGTCGATTAGTACGAACTGTGACCTCTCTGACAGGAAATCACAAATCCAGTCACATAACTGAGACGATATTCCATAAGCACGCAATTTCACTACAAGCCTCTTGTGTGGTACAATGTCAAAAGCATTCCGGAAATCCAGAGATACGGAATCGATCTGAATCCCTTGTCAATAGCACTCAACACTTCATGTGAATAAAGAGTTAGTTGTGTTTCACAGGTACGATGTTTTATAAACCCATGTTGACTGTGTGTCAATAGACACTTTTCTTCGAGGTACTGTAATTCATAATGTCTGAACACAATATATGTTCCAAAATCCTGCTGCATATCGACGTTAACAATATGGGCCTGTAATTTAGTGGATTACTCCTACTAACTTTCTTGAATACTGGTGTGACCTGTGCAACTTTCCAGTCTTTGGGTACGGATCTTTCGTCGAGCGAACGGTTTTATATGATCGTTAAGTATGGAGATAATGCATCAACATACTCCGAAAGGAACCAAATTGGTATACAGTCTGGACCAGAAGACTTGCTTTTATTACGTGATTTAAGTTGCTTCACAACTCCGAGAATATTTACTTCTACGTTACTCATGTTGGCAGCTGTTCTCGATTCGAATTCTTGAATATTTACTTCGTCTTCTTTTGTGAAGGCATTTCGGAAGGCTGTGTTTAGTAACTCTGCTATGGCAGCACTGTCTTCGATAGTATCTCCACTGCTATCGCGCAGAGAAGGCATTGGTTGTTTCTTGTCGCTAATATACTTCACATAGGACCAGAATCTCTTTGGATTTTCTGCCAAGATAACAAACATAAGTTTCGTTGTAAAAATTCAAACGTTAAGTTAGACGTTATTATGACAGGCCACGTAGTTTCATCGATTGCTCCACTATTCTTCAAAGTGATGCAGATATATTACGCCATTTTTCCCCATAGTCATCAAATATCTGTAAACAACGGACGAAACGTTATACCGACTTTTCAGTTCCTGGGCAATAGAAATCCGCTCCTTGGTCATTGAGCCAGTCCAGAGCCACTTCCCCTTCCCTTCCCAACAAACGGAATGATGGATACCGCGCGCTGCAAGATCTGGACTACCCGATCAGCATCATCCATATCCATGGGGCCTTGGTCAAATTATTGCCATTGTTTCTCTGCAGGATCACATGACATTGCACTTCGAACCTACATCGCCAGAACTTCAATGTGAGTCTGTATGCGTTTTACCCTCCAAAATCGTGACGTTCCGCGTACTTCAACTTTAGAGTATGTTTACAGTTGACACGCCATTTCACTCGCTCACCGGTATTCACGTGTTACCCGAACAGCAGCAAAAATGTCTGCAGGAAGCACGGAAGATCTCTTTCTTTTCTGAGAGTGCGCCACTCTTTTTGCGCAATCGCCTTAGCCTGGGACGAAATGTCTAACTTGCTGAAGTTCTTACGCATAAATCTACACAATTGCAATTGTCTACTCTCTGATGTTCAAAACCTATCGCAAGCCGCAGACTATACAGGCTGATTCAAAAGTCGAGCGACATAGGACAAATCTGTTATTTGTGCAGATACCGAAAAACACCAAAATTATATGAAGATGGTATCTGTTCTTTCGGACATGTCCGAAAGAACAGATACCATCTTCATATAGTTAAGGCTAACTGGCCATTGACCTTCTTTTTCTGTGCTGGATTCACAAGCATTGCCTGAACTCTTACGGGACTCGGTAAGATTGTCTGCCGTGAGTAATGAGTGTAATGGGCAGGGGCATTACGAATGTAGTGTGTGGACACTAAGTTGGGAATATGGGTCTCACGGGAAGAGTGCAAGGGATCAGTCCCTGCAGTTGCACTATCCTGTGTGTCGTCGTTGGCTCAGATGGGGCCGGCACAGTAGCTCAGCGTGTTCAGTTAGAGGGTTAGCTACCCTCTGTAATAAAAAAACTGAGTTAACGGATCAACGAAGAACTGACGTCCGCTCCGAACAAATTCAACGAACAATATAGAACAAAACGAGATCAACTAAAAAAAAAAAAGATGGATAGAGCGTCTGCCATGTAAGCAGGAGATCCCGGGTTCGAGTCCCGAGCGGGGCACACATTTTCAACTGTCTCCGTATATCAACGCATGTCGACAGCTTAGGGTCTTGATGTAATTATCATTTCACACGAAAATTGTTGGAAATACATTGTTTTAAATCACGAGTATAATTGTTGCGTCATAAGATTCACCACTTAGTTTAATTATTGGGTAACGTTATTAGTCTGCTTGAAATCACAAACTTAACAAAACACAGTGGCTGTCAAAATGGCAAAGTGAAACAAATACAAACAAATAAATGTCCTATCCGTACACCATTTACGACTTAACAACAAAATTGACATTTGCAACAGCAAACTCACAGAGTGACAAACTGAAACTAATGAGTTTAACTACCAAGTCCTGCATCTGCTCTGCTTCGACGCTACTGGGGGAATTGTTGAAATTGAGTGCCATCGTGTTGACAGTATATCTGAATGCGGTTGACATAACTCTTGCACACTTTACGTAACACCGCTGATTTTATCGCCGCACAAGTTCCTATGATGATTCCCTGCAATTCCTGCAGTGCTTGGGGCCTGACGCCGTGCACTACAGATTTGACATGCCCCAGAGGAAAAAGTCAGGTGGTGTCAAATGCGGCGATCTGGGCGGCCAATCCACTGGACCCCTTTGACCTACCCAGGTGAAACTCCATTCAGCAATTCGCGAGTTGTTGCTCCGAAATGCGGCGGTACCCCGTCTCGTTGAAAGAAAAACCTCCGCCGTTCTGCTAGGGGTAGATTATCCAAAAAGGGCAGGAGTGTCATCTCGACATGCTACCTCTACAGTTATGACCCAATGGGCCTGCAGAGTTGAAGGTATCTCTTAGAGACGTTATGTAACTAACTCCAGGTTACTGCTACGGTACTTCTGTGTTTTTACTGTGATGAGTCCATTTCAGCTTCATTACCATCTTCGTACCATCTGCGAAAGTTACATAGTTTTTCTTATTTTATTATAATATTGTTTATCGTATTTTCAGATACAAATTTTGTACTAATGTCCACTGTGCCTAAAAAAAGTCTAAACGAACGCAGAAACCTATACCCTATTTAGGAATAATATCAAACAAATTAATAAAACTAACGAAGAACATAAGTATCCAATTTGCATATTGAACCAACAACAATATCCGCCGTAGACTTCACTCACGAAAAGCAAAATTGCAAATATACACAAACCCAGGCATGTACAAAATCTAATGTCAGAATTGCAATAAATTTTACATAAGACAGACAGGTCGCAACTTCAATATGTCAAGAGCACACGAGAACCAGCGAAAATAATCCCTCTACATTCCTCAGACACCCAATGAACGATAATCACAATGCAGAATGGTGTTAGCAATGAAGATATTACACATATGACATGAAGATATACATTACTTGACTTGCTATAGTGTATACAGTATTATTGGTGTCACTGAACCCACCACTTTACGATCGAAATATGGCGGGAGCACGAAGGACGTGCAAACAGCTGTTTATTTACTGATATAAGAGACATAATATCGTTATCTTATCCAGGAAGAGGATGTAGATGAAGACGAAATGGGAGATAAGACACTGCGTGAAGAGTTTGACAGAGCACTGAAAGACCTGAGTCGAAACAAGGCCCCGGGAGTAGACAACATTCCATTAGAACTACTGATGGCCTTGGGAGAGCCAGTCATGACAGAATTCTGCCATCTGGTGAGCAAGATGTATGAGACAGGCGAAATACCCTCAGACTTCAAGAAGAATATAATAATTCCAATCCCAAAGAAAGCAGGTGTTGACAGATGTGAAAATTACCGAACTATCAGTTTAATAAGTCACAGCTGCAAAATACTAACGCGAATTCTTTACAGACGAATGGAAAAACTGGTAGAAGCGGACCTCGGGGAAGATCAGTTTGGATTCCGTAGAAATGTTGGAACACGTGAGGCAATACTAACCTTACGACTTATCTTAGAAGAAAGATTAAGAAAAGGCAAACCTACGTTTCTAGCATTTGTAGACTTAGAGAAAGCTTTTGACAATGTTAAATGGAATACTCTCTTTCAAATTCTGAAGGTGGCAGGTATAAAATACAGGGAGCGAAAGGCTATTTACAATTTGTACAGAAATCAGATGGCAGTTATAAGAGTCGAGGGGCATGAAAGGGAAGCAGTGGTTTGGAAAGGAGTGAGACAGGGTTGTAGCCTCTCCCCGATGTTATTCAATCTGTATATTGAGCAAGCAGTAAAGGAAACAAAAGAAAAATTCGGAGTAGGTATTAAAATTCATGGTGAAGAAGTAAAAACTATGAGGTTCGCCGATGACATTGTAATTCTGTCAGAGACAGCAAAGGACTTGGAAGAGCAGTTGAACGGAATGGACAGTGTCTTGAAAGGAGGATATAAGATGAGCATCAACAAAAGCAAAACAAGGATAATGGAATGTAGTCAAATTAAATCGGGTGATGCTGAGGGAATTAGATTAGGAAATGAGACACTTAAAGTAGTAAAGGAGTTTTGCTATTTAGGGAGTAAAATAACTGATGATGGTCTAAGTAGAGAGGATATAAAATGTAGACTGGCAATGGCAAGGAAATCGTTTCTGAAGAAGAGAAATTTATTAAAATCGAGTATAGATTTAAGTGTCAGGAAGTCGTTTCTGAAAGTATTTGTATGGAGTGTAGCCATGTATGTATTTTTGCTTTTGGACTGTATCTAAGCCTAAATAATTACATTGCAGTTTGTCTTATCTCAAATACCGGCAGCGTTGAAATACACTCCTGGAAATGGAAAAAAGAACACATTGACACCGGTGTGTCAGACCCACCATACTTGCTCCGGACACTGCGAGAGGGCTGTACAAGCAATGATCACACGCACGGCACAGCGGACACACCAGGAACCGCGGTGTTGGCCGTCGAATGGCGCTAGCTGCGCAGCATTTGTGCACCGCCGCCGTCAGTGTCAGCCAGTGTGCCGTGGCATACGGAGCTCCATCGCAGTCTTTAACACTGGTAGCACGCCGTGACAGCGTGGACGTGAACCGTATGTGCAGTTGACAGACTTTGAGCGAGGGCGTATAGTGGGCATGCGGGAGGCCGGGTGGACGTACCGCCGAATTGCTCAACACGTGGGGCGTGAGGTCTCCACAGTACATCGATGTTGTCGCCAGTGGTCGGCGGAAGGTGCACGTGCCCGTCGACCTGGGACCGGACCGCAGCGACGCACGGATGCACGCCA
Organism: Schistocerca americana; assembly: GCF_021461395.2. Lineage (NCBI taxonomy): Eukaryota > Metazoa > Arthropoda > Insecta > Orthoptera > Acrididae > Schistocerca > Schistocerca americana. The sequence goes on from NC_060120.1 coordinate 178,786,510, forward strand.
AGACCGTAGGATCCTACGCAGTGCCGTAGGGGACCGCACCGCCACTTCCCAGCAAATTAGGGACACTGTTGCTCCTGGGGTATCGGCGACGACCATTCGCAACCGTCTCCATGAAGCTGGGCTACGGTCCCGCACACCGTTAGGCCGTCTTCCGCTCACGCCCCAACATCGTGCAGCCCGCCTCCAGTGGTGTCGCGACAGGCGTGAATGGAGGGACGAATGGAGACGTGTCGTCTTCAGCGATGAGAGTCGCTTCTGCCTTGGTGCCAATGATGGTCGTATGCGTGTTTGGCACCGTGCAGGTGAGCGCCACAATCAGGACTGCATACGACCGAGGCACACAGGGCCAACACCCGGCATCATGGTGTGGGGAGCGATCTCCTACACTGGCCGTACACCACTGGTGATCGTCGAGGGGACACTGAATAGTGCACGGTACATCCAAACCGTCATCGAACCCATCGTTCTACCATTCCTAGACCGGCAAGGGAACTTGCTGTTCCAACAAGACAATGCACGTCCGCATGTATTCCGTGCCACCCAACGTGCTCTAGAAGGTGTAAGTCAACTACCCTGGCCAGCAAGATCTCCGGATCTGTCCCCCATTGAGCATGTTTGGGACTGGATGAAGCGTCGTCTCACGCGGTCTGCACGTCCAGCACGAACGCTGGTCCAACTGAGGCGCCAGGTGGAAATGGCATGGCAAGCCGTTCCACAGGACTACATCCAGCATCTCTACGATCGTCTCCATGGGAGAATAGCAGCCTGCATTGCTGCGAAAGGTGGATATACACTGTACTAGTGCCGACATTGTGCATGCTCTGTTGCCTGTGTCTATGTGCCTGTGGTTCTGTCAGTGTGATCATGTGATGTATCTGACCCCAGGAATGTGTCAATAAAGTTTCCCCTTCCTGGGACAATGAATTCACGGTGTTCTTATTTCAATTTCCAGGAGTGTAGTTTCATGTGTATTTTGAGGGGTTTAGTAAATCTAGAATTAACAGTCGTAGCTTAATGACATGTTTTTAACCAGTTTCCATCCGCTTCGGCGTTCTTTCGAGTAGTATGCACGTTATTAAAGTGCTCCTATTTGTCGTTGGTAAGAAGTGTCTTTATTCATTTGAGTGTTCTTACGAAAACTGCAGCGTGTGTATATGTAACTTTATGTTCTTCACATAACATGAATCTATACTGTACCATGTATTAAACCCAACTTGTATGCAAACGTTTGCTCAGCCGCAGAACTTGTTTAAAGCACCTCGTAACGCTTATAACGCCATTTCCTTTCAAAAAATCGTAGTAGTACCATACAGAAACTTCCTGACGCCGCCATCTTACCTCACCAAACGTCAGGCTTCAGTAAAGATGTGCCTTTACCAGGTCACAGCCCAAAATGATAACATCAATGCACTACAGCAACTGTAACCACATAGCATCCTTGGCCAGTTGTCACAACCGCCAGTCTATCAAATCTGACGAAATAATGTCAGATCATAAAAAGTATGAGAAAGGACGATTAACAACCACGAAACAGCTTGAAGTATATGAGTTCTAAATCTACACCAAATCGTAATAGAATACAGAGTGATAGTGACTACTGATGATATGTGGGCGTGAGTACAGAATTTTTGTATCTGAAAATGCAATAAACAAAATTATAATAAACTTAAAAAAATATTACGTAACTTTCACATATGGTCTGAAGTCGGCGATGTAGCCGAAATCGATACATCATAATGAAAACACTGAAGTACTATAGCAGCAATCTGGATTTCATTACATAATGGTTCTCTCTACAGTTCAGAAGTGAGCTTGTCGTTAAGAAATACGGAACCGATGGAAACATACCCGCTTATGCCACATCACGTATTTAACCTTTGGTCAGTGATAATGAGCACTGACAGCAATGTATGGTTTCTGAGTTGCCCCATAAACGGTGTTATATCGATTCACTGTTCCGTTCAGATGGCCTTGTCGCTGAAAAGAATAGCAGCGTCAAGGCGTGGCTAGTGCGTTCGTCTTTCTGTAAACCATTCACAGAACTGCACCGACCTATGTGTGTCATCTCCGTGAAGTTCCTGGACAAAATGCGCACTATATGAATGGAAATGATTTCTGGATAATATGGTAACACGGATGCTTCACTGAAGCCAGATTTTTGGCCCATTTTTCGTTGACCACGCTGGACTGACTGTCAGCTTAGCTAGTACGCTAGTTGAGGTTGCATGATCTGTTGCTTTGCGTGGCCGCCTAGACTGACGTTTGTCAGAGGTACTGCCTGTTACCTTGGAATGCTCCGCTAAACGACCACTGGTTGCGAGATGTGAGGGGTGGTTGATCTGTATGACGTCTGTGACATACCTCCGCAGTTTCCCGTAGACTCATGCCTGTAGTTTGGATAAGAGCTGTTTCCACCCTTTCCTGAATTGTGTACTGGGACATTATTGTTTTTTACTGGCAAAAAAAGAAAAATTCAGCATTAAGGTCATGATTTAAGACGTAATTTCCAACAATTTTGTTGTTGATTACTGGAAAAACAATGAAAAAATACAAATTTAACATTAAGGGCATAATTTAAAATGCACGTCCAACAATTTTGCCCTCTATCGCATTTTTGATATCTGCACAATCAACAGAGTTGTCCTATGTCCCGTGACTTTTGAGTCACCGCGTAGGTCAGGAAAGTATTTTCACTCCCAACTGTGTACGGCCGGGTCAGAGCAGGGATGGCGGTTATCGCTGAAACAACCGGTTTTCGGTTATGTCGGTCTAGCCCTATCGTTAAAACCGCTCAAAATAATCGGTTTCTGAAATGCCCGATTTTCGGTTTTTCGTTCCTGTTATTTCCTGTAATAAACACAGAAATCGAACAAAGACTAATAAAAATTTTTGACTCTCTGTTTCCAGATATCTAGAATCAAAATATTAAATTAAATAGGCAAATAAAAGAAAACTTCTTCCGTCCACCGTTCGCGCTCTTCTCGAACAGTGGTAAGTGGTTGAATACTACAGAAATCACCAATATTCTCCTAATGTTTCTAATTTTTTGAAACTCTACTCAAAAATCATGTTGTAATCAGGTATCAAATCAGTATGTGGGCATTAGGAATAGGAGAAAGAAAACTACGGGTCGGATCGTGGAATGTCAGATTCCTTAATCGGGCCAGTAGGTTAGAAAATTTAAAAAGGGAAATGGATAGATTAAAGTAAGATATAGTAGGAATTAGTGAAGTCCGGTGGCAGGAGGAACAAGACGTTTGGTCAGGCGAATACAGGGTTATAAATACAAAATCAAATAGGAGTCATGCAGGAGTAGGTCTAATAATGACTTTAAAAAATAGGAATGCGGGTAAACTACTACAAACAGCATAGTGAACGCATTATTGTGCCCAAGATAGATACGAAGCCCACGCCTACCACAGTAGTACAAGTTTATATGCCAACTAGCTCCACAGATGACGAAAAGATTGATGCAATGTATGATGAGATAAAAGGAATTATTCAGATAGTGAAGGGAGACGAAAATTTAATAGTCATGGGTGACTGGAATTCGATAGTAGGAAAAGGAAGAGAAGGAAACACAGTAGGTGAATATGGAATGAGAGTAAGGAATGAAAGAGGAAGCCACCTGGTAGAATTTTGCATGGAGCATTACTTAATCATAGCTAACACTTAGTTCAAGAATCACGAAAGTAGGTTGTATACATGGAAGAAGCCTGGAGATACTGGGAGGTTTCAGATACATGTATAATGATAAGACAGAGATTTAGGAACCAGGTTTTAAATTGTAAGACATTTCCAGAGGCAGACGTGGACTCTGACCACAATCTACTGGTTATGAACAGTAGATTAAAACTGAAGAAACTGCAAAAAGGTGGGAATTTAAGGAGATGGGACCTGGATAAACTGACAGAACCAGAGGTTGTAGAGAGTTTCAGGGAGAGCATTAGGGAACAATTGACAAGAGTGGGGGAAAGAAATACAGTAGAAGAAGAATGGGTAGCTTTGAAGGATTAAGTGCTGAAGGCAGCAGAGGATCAAGTAGGTAAAAAGACGAGGGCTAGTAGAAATTCTTGGGTAACAGAAGACATATTGAATTTAATTGATGAAAGGAGAAAATATAAAAATGCAGTAAATGAAGCAGGCAAAAAGAAATACAAACGTCTCAAAAATGAGATCCACAGGAAGTACAAAATGGCTAAGCAGGAATGGCTAGAGGACAATGTAAGGATGTAGAGGCTTATCTCACTAGGGGTAAGATAGATACTGCCTACAGGAAAATTAAAGAGACCTTTGGAGAGAAGAGAACCACTTGTATGAATATCAAGAGCTCAGATAGAAACCCAGTTCTAAGCAAAGAAGGGGAAGCAGAAAGGTGGAAGGAGTATACAGAGGGTCTATACCAGGGCGATGTACTTGAGGACAATATTATGGAAATGGAAGAGGATGTAGATGAAGATGAAATGGGAGATATGATACTGCGTGAAGAGTTTGACAGACCACTGAAAGACCTGAGTCGAAACAAGGCCGCGGGAGTACACAACATTCCATTAGAACTACTGACAGCCTTTGGGAGAGCCAGTCCTGACAAAACTCTACCATCTGGTGAGCAAGATGTATGAGACAGGCGAAATACCCTCAGACTTCAAGAAGAATATAATAATTCCAATCCCAAAGAAAGCAGGTGTTGAAAAATGTGAAAGTTACCGAAATATCAGTTTAATAAGCCACGACTGCAGAATACTAACACGAATTCTTTACAGACGAATGGAAAAACTGGTAGAAGCCGACCTCGGGGAAGATCAGTTGGATTCCGTAGAAATGTTGGAACACGTGAGGCAATACTGACCCTACGACTTATCTTAGAAAATAGATTAAGGAAAGGCAAACCTACGTTTCTAGCATTTGTAGACTTAGAGAAAGCTTTTGACAATGTTGACTGGAATACTCTCTTTCAAATTCTGAAGGTGGCAGGTATAAAATACAGGGAGCGAAAGGGTATTTACAATTTGTACGGAAACCAGATGGCAGTTATAAGAGTCAAGGTGAATGAAAGGGAAGCAGTGGTTGGGAAGGGAGGGAGACAGGGTTGTAGCCTACCCCGATGTTATTCAATCTGTATATTGAGCAAGCAGTAAAGGAAACACAAGAAAAATTCTGAGTAGGAATTAAAGCCCATGGAGAAGAAATAAAAACTTTGAGGTTCGCCGATGACATTATAATTCAGTCAGAGACAGCAAAGGACCTGGAAGAGCAGTTGAATGGAATGGACGGTGTCGTGAAAGGAGGATATAAGATGAACATCAACAAAAGCAAAACGAGGATAATGGAATGTAGTCGAATTAAATCGGGTGATGCTGAGGGAATTAGATTAGGAAATGAGAGGCTTAAAGTAGTAAATGAGTTTTGTTATTTGGGGAACAAAATAACTGATGATGGTCAAAGTAGTGAGGATATAAAATGTAGACTGGCAATGGCAAGTAAAGCCTTTCTGAAGAAGAGAAATTTGTTAACATCGAGTATAGATTTAAGTGCCAGGAAGTCGTTTCTGAGAGTATTTGTATGGAGTGAAGCCATGTATGGAAGTGAAACATGGACGATAAATAGTTTGGACAAGAAGAGAGTAGAAGCTTTCGAAATGTGGTGCTACAGAAGAATGCTGAAGATTAGATGGGTAGATCACATAACTAATGAGGAGGTATTAAATAGAATTGGGGAGAAGAGAAATTTACGTCACAACATGACTAGAAGACGGGATCGGTTGGTAGGACATATTCTGAAGCATCTCGGGATCACCAATTTAGTATTGGAGGGCAGCGTGGAGGGTAAAAATCGTAGAGGGAGACTAAGAGATGAATACACCAAGCAGATTCAGAAGGATGTAGGTTGCAGTAGGTACTGGGAGATGAAGAAGCTTGCACAGGATAGAGTAGCATGGAGAGCTGCATCAAACCAGTCTCTGGACTGAAGACCATAACAACAGGAATAGTCAGCACTAAAAGGCGACAACAGAGGTCCACGCAGTCTGTTTCTCGTGTTAATTTGTCCGTTTTCAAGGGCTACAAGCAGATAAAGTCATATTCTGTAGACACAGGCAACAGATCAGCCACCTTCTATTTTTATTGTGTACTAAGAATGAATTGTTGTTCAGTTTTTAATCTATTACTGTTATCAATATTTCCTTTCTACTTTTTTATTTAAATGCAATAGCAGATAAATCCTCAGCGTTTTAAAGCAAGTGAAGCATTGTACTTCATTGCTACGTCCCTTCGTAAAACTATTCCCAGACTAATGTCGGTGCCTTTCTGCAATACAATGGACATCCGGCGGCGAGAGCGATAAACTACCGTATAGATCAGGTCGGGCCTAAGTCTTGCACAGTGCACGTAAACGCATAAATTACACCACGAGACGTGGAAACTGGAACGTTATTGTCTCAGCTATGCTTATCAGTTCCTACGCCATGTGTTTGTAGCTCGTTTCTGTCGGCATTGCTATTATAATAGCACTAATCGCTTTTCCCATTTTCTACAACAGCGCAATATTTCAAACCAATGAATATTTTACAAATAAAAATTGCAGTACTCCTTTTTTTAAAAAATGGTTCATGTTAGGATTGCTGCTATGGCTAGTTGATATTTCGGTTCTTTTGTCAGTTATTAGTATAAATAAATAAAAAAACATCTGTTATAACCAAGAGTCCGCAGCTCGTGGTCGTGCGGTAGCATTCTCGCTTCCTGCGCCCGGGTTCCCGGATTCGATTCCCGTCGGGGTTAGGGATTTTCTCTGCCTCGTGATGACTGGGTGTTGTGTGATGTCCTTAGGTTGGTTAGGTTTAAGTAGTTCTAAGTTCTAGGGGACTGATGACCATAGATGTTAAGTCCCATAGTGCTCAGAGCCATTTGAACCATTTTTTATAACCAAGACCAAAGAAATAACGAAAAATACCGGTTAATCGGAACTAAAATACCGGTATTGGTTTTAATCGAGCGCTTTTTTCCTATCCCTAGGTTAGAGCACCTCTTTCGGTACTGGTGTTCGAAGCTGACTATGTGAATACCCAGTGCGAGTATTTCGTCATGACAGCCGTTGCGGAAGAGGTTGTCAGTGCTCTGCCAGGAAGCAGGATTCTGTAGATGAGCCATAAGCAGCAGCACAGAATGGTCAATGAGAATGCCTACGTTCTGCTCCTGACGCTGATCGGCTGCAGGGCCTACTTGTTAGATAACGTTGTGGAGCGATGGGAAGCTCGTGAAGACGGGCGGTTGACCAGCATCCCGAATGAGGGCAGCAGTTGTGTGCCCTTTGGGGTGGAAGTGGTGTCTTTATTGTGTATGCCAGAAGTCGGGAGTAGGTAATCCTTCATGGTCAACCAAGTGACTTACTGAAATGCGGAAGACTGAGAGAATCTTAAGTGCGTCCCCTGGTGAGTGCGTGGAATTCTGCTCGGTATTTTGCTGTATTTCTCGGCGAGCGTGGCGCATTGCTCAGTGTGGATTTGATCGATAAAGATCAGATCGGCCTCACGGCTGAGCGTCGAGCTATCAGCTAGCTAGAGGTAGTGTTAGAGGAAAGTGACAAATTTGCCTAAGCTTATTTCATACCAATAACCTTCATTTCTTTCCGTTCAAGTTTGAAAGTGGTGTTTTATGTGACTTGTTTCCTCATTGCCTTTTAACTGTGTTCCTTTCTTTGTTAGGGTGATTGAAAGCAGCAACTGCAAATTACCAGTTGAAGGGGCTTTATGGAACTGTTCGCAGTGAACATATTGCAGTCCAGTGGTCGAATCTCGCAATCTTACCTGGAGGTAGTTACACTACTGGCCATTAAAATTGCTACACCACGAAGATGACGTGCTACAGACGCGAAATTTAACCGACAGGAAGAAGATGATATGCAAATGATTAGCTTTTCAGAGCATTCACACAAGGTTGACTCCGGTGGCAGCGTTTACCCTTGACGTTGCATCAGACAGGAGCGCCTGCGATGGTGTACTCAACGACGAACCTGGGTGCACGAATGGCCGTGCTGACATGAGGAAAGTTTCCAACCGATTTCTCATACACAAACAGCAGTTGACCGGCGTTGCCTGGTGAAACGTTGTTTTCATGCCTCGTGAAGAAGGAGAAATGCGTACCATCACGTTATCGACCTTGATAAAGGTCGCCTATCGCGATTGCGGTTTATCGCATCGCGACATTACTGCTCGCGTTGGTCGAGATCCAATGACTGGTAGCAGAATATGGAATCGGTGGGTTCAGGAGGCTAATACGGAACGCCGTGCTGGATCCCAACGGCCTCGTGTCAATAGCAGTCGAGATGACAGGCACCTTATCCGCATGGCTGTAACGGATCGTGCAGCCACGTCTCGATCCCTGAGTCAACAGATGGGGACGTTTGCAAGACAACAACCATCTGCACGAACAGTTTGACGACGTTTGCAGCAGCATGGACTATCAGCTCGGAGACCATGGCTGCGGTTACCCTTGACGCTGCATCACAGACAGGAGCGCCTGCGATGGTGTACTCAACGACGAACCTGGGTGCACCATTGGCAAAACGTCACTTTTTGAGATGAATCCAAGTTCTGTTTACAGCATCATGATGGTCGCATCCGTGTTTGGCGACATCGCAGTGAACGCACATTGGAAGCGTGTATTCCTCATCGCCATACTGGCGTATCACCCGGCGTGATGGTATGGGGTGCCATTGGTTACACGTTTCGGTCACCTCTTGTTCGCACTGACGGCACTTTGAACAGTGGACGTTACATTTCAGATGTGTTACGACCCGTGGCTCTACCCTTCATTCGATCCCTGCGAAACCCTATATTACAGCAGGATAATGCACGACCGCATGTTGCAGGTCCTGTACGGGCCTTTCTGGATACAGAAAGTGTTCGACTGCTGCCCTGGCCAGCACATTCTCCAGATCTCTCACCCATTGAAAACGTCTGGCCAAGCAACTGGCTAGTCACATTACGCCACATTACTGTGGTGTCGTGTTGAAGCTGCATGGGCAGCTGTACCTGTACGCGCCATCCAAGCTCTGTTTGACTCAATGCCCAGGCGTATCAAGGCCGTAATTACGGCCAAATGGTTCAAATGGCTCTGAGCACTATGGAACTTAACTTGTGAGGTCATCAGTCCCGTAGAACTCAGAACTACTTAAACCTAACTAACCTAAGAACATCACACATATCCATGCCCGAGGCAGGATTCGAACCTGCGACCGTAGCGGTCGTGCGGTTCCGGACTGTAGCGCCTAGAACCACTCTGCCACTCCGGCCGGCTATTATGGCCAGAGGTGGTTGTTATGGGTACTGATTTCTCAGGATCTATGCATCCAAATTGCGTGAAAATGTAATCACATGTCAGTTCTTGTATAATATATTTGTCCAATGAATACCCGTTTATCATCTGCATTTCCTCTCGGTGTAGCAATTTTAATGGCCAGTAGTGCACATTCATTACCGAATTTTTAGTTGTGAAGTCTCACTGGTTAAAACGAGGCTGGCGGACTTTGTTTATATTGGTCCGGTAAGGTAGCAGTGCAGGCAATTATACGGGGTTGCCAACAAATGTATTCAGGTAATCCCGCGAAGTACTTCGTCACGCCATTTGTCTCGCGTGCTGCACATCGGCAGGAGTGCCTCGATTCAGACCGCGGCCGCGAGTGTACGTCGCGCAGCGTAATGAGAGCTACGACGTGGACGGATGACAGGAATGTTTCAGAATGAAATTACATGATTCCAGTGATTTCTTCATGTCTCAAATATCTACTATGTATACAGGGTGAATATTAATGAAACCGACAAACTGCAGGGACGGATTCCTGACTGGAAATGGGGAAAAAAGGCTCTATGAACACACGTCCAGAAATGGATAGTGTGCGTGCAACGACAACAAATCGTTCAGCAGCACAGGACAGAGCTGCGTCGCATCGACGTCAATGTGAATATGGGATGCAATGCATGTGTTCACACTTCGCATCATGGACTGCGGCAGACTTTCGCAGGTTCTCTCTTTGAATAGCGTCACAGGTGTTGTGAACACGCTGTTGGTTCCGCACACCAGGAAATGGTCCAGCATAAACAACGCTTCTCAGATGCCCCCAGAGGTACAAATCGAGGGGTTTAAGTGACCTAGCAGACCATGCTGCAGGGCCTCCGTGTCCTACCCAACATCCAGGAAAGATGCTGTTAAGGTGTCGGCGAATTGAAATGAGGAAGTGGGGTGGTGCTCCGTCATACACAAAGCACATAACCTGTCGTATAGCCGAAGGCTCATTTTCAAACAGCCCAGGCAGAATATTCCGCACAAAGTCCAGGTAAGTTCCTCTCATTAAGGCGTTGTGGAATAATAACTGGTCCAAGTATGTGGTCTCCAAGTATCCCTGCCCACACACTGGTGCTGAACCGATGCTGATGAGCCGTCTCAGCCATTCCCCGAGGATTGTCTGTAGCCCACAGATAACGGTTGTGCAGACTGATGATGCCAGTTTTGGTAAAGGTTGCTTGGGCGGTAATGAAGACTGATGACGAAAATCGTGTAACTGTGAGGGTCTGGTGCAAAAACGGTCGACAGAATCCTTCCTGAAGAGGGATATCCGCTGCTGATATTCGCTGCAGGTAATTGGGATAGTGGTGGTCATCATTCAGGATACACATAATCGTACTTTCACTTACACCATGTTGGCGGGCCACTTGCATGGAGCTTGTACTAGGTTTCGTCTCAGTGTCATGTAGAACCTGGTGCTCCAAATCTGGTGTGTGCACAGCCGCCGCCTCCTTGCATGGTCGTCTGTCTGAAAGGACTCATGATCACACAAACGACCAAAAAGGACTTCAAATGTTGTGTGATGTGATTGATGTCTGTGTACTTTTTTGGTATTGCGATGCAGCCTCTCGTCTGTTACCAAATGCTTGGCCGCTCAGCACCATCTACCGTGGCAATGATGCAATTCCGGTTTTATTAATGTTCACTCTGTATTTGTAGACTGGAGTGATGAATGAAAATTTGCCCCAAGGCCGGGCTTCGAAACCGAGTCTTCTGTTCACTAGGTAGATGTGTTAACCACTACACCACCCTGGCGCACTGACTTCGCACGACTGGCATGTCTCCCTCGTCAATCCTGGCCTTGGCACAAATTTTCATTTGCCGCTTCAGTCTACAGACGAGGGCCGTGTGAAAAGTCCGTGCAAAGTCCGACAGATGGCACCACCGTCGCGTATCGGAGTCATGTTTAGTTAGTAGCATCTTTGGAAAGAACGCACACCGAGTTTCAGCCGTATTGGTCTATTTCTTTGTGTTTGCATTCGTGTGAATCAAGGAGGTCGAGTGATTGTCAAATAATGGACGAAAAAGAATTTCGTGTGGTGATAAAACATTACTTTATGAAAGGCAAAATGCCTCAGAAGACTAAAGAGAAGCTTGATAAACGTTACGGTGACCCTGCACCTTCGATTACAACAGTTATAAGTGGTTTCAAAATTTTCGGAATGGCCGTATGGGCACAAGTGATGCTGAACGTTCTGGACGCCTTGTGGAGGTTATGACTCAAGAAATCATTAATGAAATCCGTGATATGTAATGGATGACAAAAGAGTTAAGGTGTGTGAGATTGCTAGTGCTGTGGGCATCTCGAATGAACGGGTACACAATATTTTGCATAAACAATTGGACATGAGAAAGCTATCCGCAAGATGGGTTCCGCGATTGCTCACGCTCGACCAAAAACGGAATCGTGTGAAGTGTTGCAAGGATGGTTTGCAGCTGTTCAGGAAGAATCCGCAGGACCTTAAGCATCGTTTCGTCACAGTGGATGCAACGTGGATACATTACTATACTCCTGAGACCAAACGTCTAAACAATGGGTTACGAAGGGAGAATCTGCACCAAAAAAGACGAAGACAATTCCTTCAGCAGGGAAGATTATGGCGACTGTCTTTTGGAATTCACAAGGGATAATCCTCATCGACTATCTGAAAAAGGGTAACACTATTACAGTGAATATTATTCATTGTTAATGGGCCTTTTGAAAACCGAGCTGCAAGGAAAACGCAGGCGATTGGACCGCAAAAAAGTCCTTTTCCATCACGACAATGCACCAGCACACACATCAGGAGTTGTGGTCGCAAAATTAATGGAAATAGGATTCCAACTCGTTTCACATCCCTCATATTTCTCCAGACTTGGCTCCCTCGAACAACTATTTGTTCTTCAATTTGAAGAAATGGCTGGTGGGACAAAGGTTTTATTCAAATGAGGGTGTGATTGCAGCAACTAGTAGCTATTCTGCAGACTTGGACAATTCCTTTTATTCGGAAGGGATCAACAAATTCGAACAGCAATGGACGAAGTGTACAAGTCTGAAAGGAGACTATGTCGAAAAATACAAAAGTTTTACCCCAAACACGTAAGTAGTTTTTACTTTTGCACGGACTTTTCAAACGCTCCTCGTATATACCACATAGATGTTTCAGATTTGAAAAGTTCTCTGGAATCACACAGTTTCGTTTGATTAAAGCACCGATGCCTGGGTTTGAAGCAGGATCCTCCATTTCATTCGATGCTGAGGTGCTATTGCCTCTGCAATGCTGTTCTATATAGGGGGGAATACCACTTGGGCTAAGATATGAATGAGAGTTTGGATTGAAGAATCGATGAACGCTAGGGTAGTCCGCGCAGTTGTGAAAAGTTACCGTGCCAATGTGGTGTGGTGGTCAGTGCATCTGCGTGCTAAGCTGGAGACCCAGGTTCAATTCTCAGCATTTCACACAAATTTTCATTCTTCACTCTACGTATACACACCAGAGTTGTTGTGAATATTTTGAGATAACGTTTTGCTGTTTCTGCAGTGCACCAGACCAGCCTAAGAACTATCGCCCAATCGAACTACTGAGCAGTATTTACAAGTTCCTTGAAATAATTCTATTCAGTCAGATTAGTCCAGTAATCTTTCAGTATCTTCCTATTCAATAAGCTGAATTCCGACCAGGACGGAGCTGTGCTGATCAAGTCTTATCGTTGACAACATTTATTGAAGCAGGATACCAAATGGAGCAGAAAAGATCAGTTGCTTTCGTTGATCTAATCGCAGGATATGACACAGTTTGAAGGTATGGACTGCTTTATAAATTATTGCAACTTGTCTCATGCAAACGGACAACAAAATTAATGGCACACCACAGGGATCCGTTCTATCCCTCCAACACAGTCCAGAAAGTTTGGCTATGCAGACGACTGGGCAATACCTACCCAACATAAAAAGTTTTAAAGAACTAAAGAAATCCTAACTTCTGATCTAAACATTTTAAGCCGCTACTTCCGTAAATGGAGGTCACAATCAAACTCAAATAAAACAGAAGTTTTATGTTTTCATCCATAAACTGGCACATAGAGCCCTCGATGTCTATTTTCAAAATGGTTCAAATGACTCTGAGCACTATGGGACTTAACATCTGGGGTCATCAGTCCCCTAGAACTTAGAACTACTTAAACCTAACTAACCTAATGACATCACACACATTCATGCCCGAGGCAGGATTCGAACCTGCGACCACAGCGGTCGCGCGGTTCCAGACTGAAGCGCCTAGAACCGCTAGGCCACACCAGCCGGCGATGTCTAGTTTGAAAGAGACAAACTGCATCATAATGTTCATCCAAAATACCTTTGGATCACGTTAGATAGGACACTTTCTTTTAAGGAGCATCTTACATGGACATCTGCTAAGCTCAAATCAGAAAATACATTGAAACTTCCTGGCAGATTAAAACTGTGTGCCGGACCGAGACTCGAACTCGGGACCTTTGCCTTTCGCGGGCAAGTGCTCTACCAGCTGAGCTACCCAAGCACGACTCACGCCCCGTCCTCACAGCTTCACTTCTGCCAGTACCTCGTCTCCTACCTTCCAAACTTTACAGAAGCTCTCCTGCGAACCTTGCAGAACTAGCACTCCTGAAAGAATGGATATTGCAGAGACATGGCTTGGCCTCAGCCTGGGGGATGTTTCCAGTTCTGCAATGTTCGCAGGAGAGCTTCTGTAAAGTTTGGAAGGTAGGAGACGAGGTACCGGCAGAAATGAAGCTGTGAGGACGGGGCGTGAGTCGTGCTTGGGTAGCTCAGCTGGTAAAGCACTTGCCCGCGAAAGGCAAAGGTCCCGAGTTCGACTCTCGGTCCGGCACACAGTTTTAATCTGCCAGGAAGTTTCATATCAGCGCACACTCCGCTGCAGAGTGAAAATCTCATTCTAGAAAGTACATTCTCCATAAACTCTGCAGCTCTCGATGCGGATCGTCAGCAGAAGCTCTCCAGGCATCAGCACTCGGCTTCGTATACTCAGCAACAGAGTACTGAGCGCCTGTCTGGCTTAATAGTCCACACGTAAAAAAACTTAACGAGGCCATGCGCATTGTTAGTGGGTCAATACGATCTACTCCCACAAACTGGCTACCTATCTTGAACTACATTCCACCTCACGATATCAGAAGGGAAAAGTGTGCTACTATGTGACTACCAAAAGACTGCTAATAACACCGACCTTCCAATAATGGAAAACGTATTCCATGCGGAGCGAAAAAGACTAAGATCAAGACATCCCACTCTCATTGCAGCCAGGAGTCTCACGAAAACTGAATTGAATACCATCGATGAATGGAAACGTTGCTGAAAACAAAACTGCTCCACACAATGACTTGCATCCAGAGGAAATTCCCTGGATTCGACCAGCTTCGAGCAATTTGGACTACCTTGAACCACATGCGAACGGGCCATGGACGATGTGTAGAGACTCTCTACAAGTGGGGCAAATCTTCATCATGATCATGTGATTGTGGTGCGCAACGACAGACAGTTGCTCATGTTGTATCGACATGTCCGGCAAGTGCTTACAAAGGTCCTTGCGAAGATTTCCTCAAAGCGACGAGTGATGTTATAAAATACATAAAAGACTTTGATATCCATATATAGCTGTTGTGACTTGTGGTATTTTACGCTACGAGAGCTGCGCTTAAATGTTGACATGTAATAGTTCTGTAACCTTTGTACACATATTGCCAAACGATAAGCAAATAAATATTGAGAAGGAAAGAGATTAATACATGTGCTTTATAAACCTGGAAAACGCATGTGACAATGTGACTTAGCATAAGATGGCAACTACAGTGAGCCGGCCGCTGTGGCCGAGCGGTTTAGGCGCTGCAGTCCGGAACCGCGCTGCTGCTGCTGTCACAGGTTCGAATCCTGCCTCGGGCAGGAATGTGTGTGATGTCCTTAGTTAGGTTTAAGTAGGTCTAAGTCTAGAGGACTGATGACCTCAAATGGTAAGTCCCATAGTGCTCAGAGCCATTTGAACAACAACAGTGAGTGAAAAGAGCCTGGATTGGAAAAGCAGGAGACTTACAGATTCATTATATTTGATCAAAATGCAGATGTGAGGGCGAACTGGGGAAGTACCAGCTGAAATAAATTAGAAAAAAGAGTAAGACAAGCCTGTTACTTGTCTCCTATCCTTTTCAAAATGTATTTAGAGAATACATCTGAGCACTGTGCACTAGATTGCAAGGGAGTAAGAAGAACTGGAGGGAGAAAATTATGATGGTTGGAGTTCGCAGACGATATGGTCTTACTAGCAACGAACGAAGCTAAAGGTAAGAGCTATTAAATGAAAGTCGATACAAAGAAAACAAAGTTATTGGCACTAGGGAAAAATAAAATAGTAAACATAATCCTGAACAGAGAAACTTTAGAACATGTGCAGAGCTCCAAATGCATAGGAAATGAAATTGTAAGCATCAGAAATAAAAGTAAAAGGTGGAACAGCAATGCCAAAAGAGGCATTTTATTTGAAAGGGGTCTTCTTGGAGCAATATGGAGAAAGAGTTGAGGAAAAGATAGTTTACAGCATTCTGAACAGCGCATCCTCTCTATGGTGCTGAAACACGGACAATAAGAAAGAAAGGTGGAACAAAGATGCAGGGGTTTGAGATGAGGAAGTAGCAGAGGGTGGAAAAAATAAGTTGGATGGATAAGGTGAAAGACAAGGAGGTATTAGAACTGCGGGAGAGGAAAGGCAATTATTGAATGTTTTAAAAAGTGGACAGGACATATATTATGATGGACGGATGGGTTTTCAGAAACAGTCATAGAAGAATATTAGGACAGGAAGAGGAGGCGAGAAGAAAGACGGTTCAGATACTGGACAATATGGTTCAAACGGCTCTGAGCACTATGGGACTTAACAGCTGTGGTCATCAGTCCCCCAGAACTTAGAACTACTTAAACGTAACTAACCTAAGGACATCACACACATCCATGCCCAAGGCAGGATTCGAACCTGCGACCGTAGCAGTCGCACGGTTCCGGACTGCGCGCCTAGAACCACGAGACCACCGCGGCCGGCTGGACAATATGACAGACGGCAGTAGACACATACATACACACACACACACAGCAGCGTTAAGGACGAAGCGATGGGACCCTTTTTTTTTTTAATTACAACACAGCTGCATCGTTCACAACGATCGGAATGGAGAACATAAACTTATACGTTCCTAACTGAAAGTGCAACTCCGTGATATTAGCAACGCCACGCCGATGAGACAATGAAATGTGCGGAACAAAGACCGTAAGCAGGCAGCCATGTCGATGCCGTTACTGGAGACAAGCAGCGATACAAGATAATAATAGACCAAGGTTACGCCAACTTATCGGTGTATCTCTCCGACAGCCAAGTCAGCAGAGCTCTGTCCGCCTCCTTAGCTCAGGGGCTAGAGCACTGGTCTTGTAAACCAGGGGTCGTGAGTTCGATTCTCACAGGGGGCAAAAATTTTAAATGGAACGACGATTTCTCATACGTTCCAAATTGAAAGAGCCATCGTTATCTACGCTAAACAAGATACATCAAAAAGTAATTAAAGAAAGTAGAAGCTACTGTTGTCTGAGTTAATAGATGTGAAATGTTCATATTGTTAATATATTTGTTGACCAAAGCTCGCTACGGAAGAGGGCTACTATATCTATTCCATCTATGCCAAAGGTAGGTTCTAATATTGTGTGCAAATTGTAATGGTACTACACTACATTGAAACAACAGTAGGCTACGAACCCTAGACAACGAGAAGGGCCGTGCTCAAATAAGGTTTTTAGACGTCCCCGTTTGGTGTATTTCGAAATAGCGTTAGTCGATAACGAGACACTACGGATCATAGGGTGAAGAGGGATTAACACTGAATGTCCCACTAACGTAGCTATCAAGACAACGTTGGGGAAGGGCAACAGTCCCGGCAGTGGGGGAAACCAAAGGAAAACTAAAATTTCGTAGTTCATGTTTCACTGGTAACAGCATAGTCGTGGAGTGGGCGTCGGTCGTTCGTACCGGTGTAAGGACTCCCTTGTTGTGGTTGTTGTTGTCGCTGTTGTTATTGTGACAGCAACCGTAATGGAATCACGCGTTCGTGAAGTGACCTACAGGTTTTGTTTCAGCTTTGGTGCTCCTCTACCGAAGAGTCTGGAATCTGACTCATGGTTGCTTCGCAGTCATACAGGGCGTGAAAATGAATTCGGTGGACAGGCTTACGACTTTCGAAGCAATGTGTTCTACGTGTAAGCGAATCATGACATCACGCAATGGATCTGTTGAATATCGTCACAATATTAATGAGTTGGGTAACGTCAACATTGCTTTAGCTGGGCTTGGCATTCGGACAAGGAAAGTTCACAATCCCCGATTGAGATACAGCTAAACTGTGTAAAAGAAGTGGGAATTATTGTCGAACTATGGGGTGGAAACATGCATTTCAGAGCTGATAATAGGGTTCGAGCTGTATGCATTGAGCTTCGCACTCTTGTCCCTTCCTGCAATAACGTAATGGGGTTCAAAGCTCTTGGTGCTTATGAAACGCAACATCGAACGTCTTACGTGTGTAATTCCGCTGGTCATCTCCACGATACAACTTCCTGCTGGTGTTGTCGCTCAAAGACACTTCCGTGCATTACCACAGTCTTAAGCAGCCGTGGTAGGAAATTCGAACTTCCGTTCAACATCTTCTGCTTCCGATAGAATCACAGTTGCAGTCTCTGGCGAATAGATGTGTATCACGATGGATCATGATAAGGCTAATATATCGCCTGGAAATGACAACAGCGCACAGTAGCTAGTGGACATTACCCCTGTTTCTACAGAGGAGGCAAAGCGCTCTTCACCAGACCAAGTTTCTCATCAGTGCGGGTCAGCTGAACCGCAGCAAATAGGCATCGTTACCGTTGCGGAAGCAGGCGCACTAACTGAGCAGAGTTTGTTACCTACCTATTACTAATCGGCCTATCCTGCTTGCAATATAAAATATGACCGTGTATCGCGTGTATGCCTAATGGATTTTTTCTAATTGTATAAGGCTATCTTTCCCGAAGAAGTGAAACCGATAAGTAGGAGGAAAGTGTACAACCTACCCTTCTGATGGAAAGTCTACTAAAAATCAGTTATTAAACCGAACAGGGCTATAATTTGGAAAATGAAAGTTATTTTGTGCTTTCACTCTCGAACAACACTGGACAGAAAGGGGTACCACTGATCATGAATCCAAAAGTTACACTAATGAACGAAAAGGAAGTAATTAACGGTCGCCAGCCCACTAGGACAATTTACATCCAAAATCCTGTATAAGATGATGGGAAAGAAAAACATGTATTATTAAACACTGACGTGGCAACTAAAGGTTGCCATGGTTTTTTTTTTTTTTTTTTTTTTTTACACTAATTTAAGGGAGTATGTAATGATAAAGAAAACTGAGAAGTCACTCTTACGTTATGTTTGGCATTAAATTTTGTAAAAGGCAATCGAGTAATGATTTGAAAATACGCAATTAAACTGTATGTTAGTACTGAACTTCGTTACGTAAACAATGACTTTCAGTGACTTCAGCATAACGTCATTAAAGAAATTTAAAAAAAAAGCAAGTACTTTTTACTTTGCTGTTACTTATTTTACAAACTGGATTTCATATTATTGTCTGAACAACTGAACCTTTTTTACCGATTTGAATAAAATTAAACACTAGAATACGTACCAAACCAAACAGCCATGTCCTCCAAGCTATATGTAAAATAAATAAAACTTCTGCACTCTTAATTTGTGCATCTCTTTACATTTGGATTTTTTCCAGTGATTGATTCTCAAAGTTGAAAAATGAAATTGCTTTACTTTAGTCATATACTGAAGCCTCTGTTGTACAACAGTAAATTGAAAGTAGACTGAGGCTAAAATTCTTAAAAGAGAAATTATTCATTAATAAACTTGCTATAACCATACAATTTGTTTCTTATGACACTCAGTTAGCATATTAGGAAAAAAAAGGAACAAGAATCCTGCTTTGTAAAAATGTCTGGGGGCAGTGAGGACACACTCGCCCTGAGTTTAACTGATTATTATTTAAATAAATCTTATCAATCAAATCACATTCAGTTGTGCTGCTGGGTTAGCCGTTAATACTTTCTACAAATGAATAGTCTTACTTCAGTGCTGTGCATACGACGAAACTCGGAGCCGACGACGAAACTGTGTTGCTGGAACTGCTGCTGTTGTTGAAGACGGTAGCATAATGTGGAGCCGTGGCTAATTATAGGAACGGGCAATTGTAATTAATACAGCCTCTTCCGCCCGTCCACTGTCCGTACTCCTGCTCTAGACATCTGGCAGAGCCTATAAGTTTCACAGTAAAACACAGGTAAATACAATGAAACGTCAAGCCGGCCGCGGTGGTCTAGTGGTTCTAGGCGCGCAGTCCGGAACCGCGGGACTGCTACGGTCGCAGGTTCGAATCCTGCCTCGGGCATGGATGTGTGTGATGTCCTTAGGTTAGTTAGGTTTAAGTAGTTCTAAGTTCTAGGGGACTGATGACCACAGAAGTTAAGTCCCATAGTGCTCAGAGCCATTTGAACCAATGAAACGTCAACAGACTTCTACCTAAATGTGCACATACAGTGAAGCAATATCCTTACTTATTAAAAGAAGGCATTTAAATTACAAATATTTAAAATACAATGTTAAAAAAGTTATGTATCGGTAGCAGGTACCATGCATCCTGCATTTTCGGTGTTGCAAGTTCAGTAACAAACGATAAGGTCACACGACAGAACCTGCCCGCAAACATCAAAACTAGTAAACGACCGAATTATGCTAATCAGAAAAAACTCCGCGTTGCGAGCGGAGGTGCGGTCGAATCATCTCAGAAACGTAGACCAAAAGTTCATAAATTTGTAATATGCTGCTTAATGAGAGCGCAGGTCATTTGCAGTCTTTAACAAAAAGCGCAAATGAAGAACGAATGGAAACGCACTCCATGGTGGCTTGACGGTGGCACGGACGTTAACGGAATATGAAATACCGTAAAGGTGCGGATGCTTCCAGATTCCCTCTATATTAGGAATGCAGACATTCCACTACTGCAAGAGGTGACAGATGAGATTAGTGTGTTGGGTTTATGTTCGATTAACAATTTAAATAAAGGGATCTCAGCTGGTGCTGGAACCTTATTGGGTGAAGGAATATATTTTACCCAAGCGAAACCTCTTGTTAATGACAGATGGGTATCTTACAGAGTTAATGGTGTACTGGTAGATAACGTGAACACCTCTTCTGCTAGCAAGCTTTCGTTGTTCTTCATAAATGAGATACCAATAGAAGGTGATAATCCTGACGGAAATCTAATCTTTGGATGAGACTTTAACTGTGACTCAAACGTAGAGGACCAGTCATCTGACATGACCATATGTCAATAATTACAAACCTCGTTAAAGCCTCAGAACTCATCGATACCTGGAAACAGATTTTCGTAAGCCTATGAGAACAGTCATTCCGCCATTTTCATAGACAGGGTTTATGTTTCGGCAACCCTACAACTGCGCGTAATTAACTGCGACATAGCTCCATTTGACCTCTCTGATCACTGTGTTTATCAGTGTTATGCCAATCTCCAATGTGCTGAAGTTTATCGTGGTAGAGGATACTGGAAGTTCAACGTCAGTTTGTTAGCAGACTCTCGGTGACGGAATTCACCAGGCCTGGGAGCAGGTTCTGTGATGTAAAGGTCGCTGCGGCAGAGTCATCCAATGCTTGATACATCATATCAAACGTAATCTAAGTTCCGTTGTTATCAGATACGTGCATCCAAAAAAGGCACAAATAAGCGACAGATTACTACCATTACCTACACGACACGACCTATACCAAAGCAACAATATCCGTGATGCTGATACGTACCACAATATCAAGAGGCGCAAGCTGAAAAATTAAAGCCGTTCGACGAAAATAAATGGACGGTACCATCGCACGATCGCGACCGAAGACCATTCCAGGAAATGAAACAGCCTTCGTTTTTCACATGCTCAGGTGAGAAAGACGCCATAATTTTCTGTTCGTCGACTTCATAGATGAAACGAAAAATAAAAGCACTGAACACCACGGCATAATATCGAAAGTCCCCGATTACTACTGCAATCTAGACAGTAAGAAGCAAGTAAATGGACCTCTTTGTGATACCGTCCTCGAGAAACTAATCCTCTGTGTGTCTGAGAAAGAGACTGAAACTCTTGACGTGTCCTTCGCTGGCAAAGAATTTGAGACTGCCATCAACAGTGCAGCCAAACGGAAGTCTCCCGAGCCTAACGACATCTGTGCTGAGTTCTACCAGCATTACTGGAACATCCTTGGACCGACCCTAGTAGAAATGGCGAGCTATTGTCGAGCTATTGTAACATCCCACATAAATAAGCATGGTTTCAATTTCCCAGTACTCAAGAAAGGCAGCAGGAATAGAATTGATAAAATGCGTCCAATCTCACTGCTGAACGGTGATTTTAAGATCATGAAGAGAGAGAAGAAGTTACGAATGCAAAAGGTTCTAAAAGTGAGCCTTGGGACATATTAGTATACTGCTGCGCCAGGACGAAGAATAGTTAGTTCGGTCTGTCAACCCAGACATCACACATCTTCCGTTTAAAAAGTTCCAAGACTGATGTTATTCCTGGTGTATAAACGACGTCAGTGCAGTAATTACGGTGCAGCTTGAGCTAACAACTGTAAACATTCGACCAGTCACACGTGATCGGACGATGTTAAACTTTAACTACTCTAGTGAAATGCTCATACGCTAATACTCTAGTGGAGTCTCGAAGTACCCCAGTAAGTTAAACGAAACTGTTAAAGAAATTTTATTTTGAATTGCGCTTTTATCACCGAATATTATAAACATTTTTACGCATTTGAGATATGATTACTAACAGTTTTGGTACACTGAAAATCTGTGATCGGGACAAACATGATTTGAGCATTTTTCAAACACTATTTTGGTTTTCTTTTTCGCGTTTCTTGCACACATGTAGCATCTTGCTTTCTTCATGGGTCCTGCCTCCGAAGATGTTGAGGCAAGAGGAGTACCACCAAGCTTAACAACATCTCTCAGTTCACGAGAAAGGGGTAGGACATCTCGACGCTGTATATGCGGTTTTACTAAATCCATTCCAACCCTCTGCAGCAATCCTCTTCTTTTTAAATCACCAGTTTGATCAAATTGTTTGGTGCACTGAAGCAAGACAGTAGCATTGACTCCTACTATGTTTAAAGTGGCATAAAATACAGACATTGGCCATGTGCGTGTTCACCGTGATACCGAATAGTTGGCGCACATTTGGTCCAGTGCGTCCACTCCTCCTATTGTGGCATTGTAATCAATGATCATTTCAGGTTCTCTTTTTTGAGTACCTTGGTGCATAGATTAAAGCAACACAACAACTCGACCTTTCCGAAGAACATAAGAACAAATTGTCTTTCCTTCGTTATGCCCAAATAATGGAGATTCTACTGGGCGCTTTCTGTTTGGTTTGAATTCTTCTGGGATCTGCTGTTTATTTAGCTTTAGAGTGCCTAAGACAGTCAACGTTTTGACTGCCATTTGATCAGAGTTCAAGAGACGTGAACCAATTCTCTACTGTCACATTTCCACTGCTTCCCTCGATTGGTGTTATTAATTTCAAAGCCGGCCGGAGTGGCCGAGCGGTTCTAGGCGCTACAGTCTGGAACCGCGCGACCGCTACGGTCGCAGGTTCGAATCCTGCCTCGGGCATGGATGTGTGTGATGTCCTTAGGTTAGTTAGGTTTAAGTAGTTCTAAGTTCTAGGGGACTGATGACCACTGCAGTTAAGTCCCATAGTGCTCAGAGCCATTTGAACCATTATTAATTTCAAAATATCCTGTGTTGGAATTGATAATATACTTTTATTTGTCCCTTTGCCTGTGTAGACAAATGCACTGCATAAATATAATGTTCGTGAATCACGAAGGCACAGAACTTTGAGGCCGTATTTGGCTGGCCTCTTAGGCATAAATGCGAAATTTGCTCTTACCACGAAAGGGTACTAACATTTTATTGATTGTCACGTTAGCTCCTGGAGTATAATACTTTTGATATTTCTCTATAAAGAGTTCCCAGACATCTCTAGTAGCTGCAAGTCTGTCATCAGCCTTCCTAGCATCTCTTGTAGCAACATAATCGAAACGATAACAAGACAAAATGAATAAAAATATATGAACGCTCACAGTGGCTCAAAACACATCACGACCAGTTCCATCATTAGCAAAAAGTCCAACAACATTTTCGCGATTAGATTTCATTACTCCAGATAAATAAAACAGACCTAGAAATGCTCCCAGGTCTATTATATCTAGCGGCTTTATGAATGCTGGTTGAGGAGCTCTGTATTTGATTGACATGTCGTGTATCTTCACGTTTGTATTGGTGAGTATTAGTTGTAATAAATCGTCAGTAGTGAACAATTCCAAAGCAGCTAATACGTCAGTTGAATCAAGCGCCTGGAAGGCAATGAGCACGGGTACGAGTTGCAGGAGGAGCTTCTTTTGACCACTTGTAGCACTGCTTTTTTACAAAAAAATATTTGTCAGCGGAAGACCTTATACACGCCTCTTCATCCGATTCTTCACAACTACTTTCTGACGTAACTTCAGAGGTGGAATCATGATCACTTAGTATAAATTCGTCCTAATTTGCTGCGCTCTCCTCATCAGATTGCAAAAACGCAGGGTCATTCACTTTATTCTTTCCAACTCGTCATCTGTTAATGACTTCGATGATGCCATTCTGAAAAATAATGCATACATACTCACATTACCTTAAAAGTTGCCGGCCGGAGTGGCCGTGCGGTACTAGGCACTACAGTCTGGAACCGAGCGACCGCAACGGTCGCGGGTTCGAATCCTGCCTCGGGCATGGTTGTGTGTGATGCCCTTAGGTTAGTTAGGTTTAATTAGTTCTACGTTCTAGGCGACTGATGACCTCAGAAGTTGAGTTGAAATGGTTCAAATGGCTCTGAGCACTATCGGAATCAACTGCTGTGGTCATGTCCCCTAGAACTTAGAACTACTTAAACCTAACTAACCTAAGGACATCACACACATCCATGCCCGAGGCAGGATTCGAACATGCGACCGTAGCAGTCGCACAGTTCCGGACTGCGCGCTTAGAACCGCGAGACCACCGCGGCCGGCCAGAAGTTGAGTCGCATAGTGCTCAGAGCCAGAGAGCCTTAAAAGTTGACGTTATCATTCAAATTTTGCTCTTTCGAAGTTATCTAAGACTTCAGTCGCGTAAAAAACTAATTGAGATAATGAAAAACAACTTACGTTAATACTCTGGTGGTATATTCTGAGACCTATTTCTCTTTGTCTCACAAAATATTACCGGAAACATCGCATCCAACACTCCGCGTTAAACGGCATCACTTCACTGAGGACTACCAAGAACACAGGCGCCACCTGTTGTTCCGTTCACATACTATGTATTGTATTTACATCGCCTGGGGTTCTCCAGGACCCCACTAGAGCAGTTAAGGGTTAAGCGGTGGGCGTGCAACAGTTGTGCCATCGTTAATGTGTCAAATCGCAATGGAGCAACAAGCTGGACATCTCTGTATCTCTAAATAGCAAAAACAACGACCCATGCACGCCTACCGTGACTTGATTGAAATGGAAAACGCGATCACTTCTCATTTGAAAAAAATCATCACGGGTAACGAGACTCGATGTTATTTCAAAAATACCATAAAACTAACAAAGTGCTGAATGTGTCTGTGACGTTTCGCCAATACCGAAAAAGGTGCTAATGTGAGGCGAGAGCCGAACAACATTAAAGAGAAGGACTATTCTCACAGTTTCACATTGCTGTATGAACGTGCGTTGTGAAAAAATGAAGGTAGACTATGTAAAACATCTGAGGCGTTAAACCACCATTTTCAACTTTTCTCTACTTTTTATTAATGCAGTCTCGAAAGTTTTTGAAGTGATCGGGGGTACCTGCGTATTCTGAAACAAGAAGAAATACAGCGCTACTCTTCTTCGATTTTGAGAAGGCATTTGATTTAATAAGCCATTACTACCTAGTTAAGACAATGCTCAAGATGGAATTTGGCAACAGCTTCGTTTTCCAGTCAAGCAATTAATGCTTCGTTATGTGCACTGATTGACAGACGTACAAGTAAAGCAGTTAACATTGGCATGCCGTGTGGAGGAGAAGTGGCTACATGTAAAGTGGAACATTATTTCGAGGAATTGGTGCTATATGCCGTTGCTCTGGAGCCATTGTTACTCAATATCAGGGACAGAATAATGGGCATCGCAATTGACTCCACGATCGCTTTCTGTATAAGGTATGCCGATCATATGTGTTTTTTGTGTGTGTGTTACGTTCCTATGGGACCAAACTGCTGAGGTCATCGGTCCCATGATATGTGTATTTGAGTATGTAGCGAAGAAGACCTCACAAAGACGAGACGTAATGTCCCGCAGAGATTTACAGGAGCAACAGGAGCCAAACTCAAGACAAGGGAGATAACTTTGCTCCATACTGGTAAATGGCATCGGTGACAAGAACCACATCGAGTGGTGCGAGAAATGGACCTGCCACAATTCCCTTGGCTCCACTTTGAGGCTCTGCCAGATAGGATGTACACCCGCAACCGGACAGATTAATTTAATAAAATGAGGCCACGCTAAGAATTCACACCATCAGGGAACTCAGTATCGTACAAAAGGTTCCGGCGCCAAAAACTTGCGGCCGAAAGTCAGATGTGCTAAGTGCACAGCTTCTACCTGTCTCTGATCACATAGCAGACAGTACTTTCAAATTAAGGTTTGATATCCTTAACCTGCCAGTGACGAATGTATGGCAGCGTTGTACAGCTCTTCTGAGAAACTACTGGTGGCTCTTTCGTAGCCACCAATCGAGTTCGACTACAAGTGAGAATCAGCAAATTGTGAACCTCCTGCACTAATACCTACCAGTTATGCAGTACATCTTGGAATTTAGCTAAACAGACAAGATCACAAATTCCCTGCAGCACCTACCGACTTCAAAATTTCATCTAAGAGGTCATGACGTGGAACGATGTAAGAAACCGTGTAGAGGTGAAGTGTCCGGATGTGAAATGGAACATAATTTGGACGGATGTTCATGATAGTAACCTACCTTCTTAAGTAGCAGTGTTATCTCAGTTTCAACGACAAAATACCAACAAACGGAAAATTACAATAACATTCGCCGATGCTCAGCAACGGTATGTCAGATAAGCAGTCAGGTTAATATAATTACTCACGTGGCAAAGCATTAGCAACATTTAAGTATCTGCGGCACAAAATAGCGATTATAGGTCGCACAGTTCCCAATTACATAAACTTAATGGGTCTTCACCATCCTTAGAGATTAAGATATCCACGAATTAAGAACAACGCAGTAACGCGGATAATTGGACACAAACTGACTTACATACTGGTTCAAATGGCTCTGAGCACTATGGGACTTAACTTCTGTGGTCATCAGTCCCCTAGAACTTAGAACTACTTAAACCGAACTAACCTAAGGACATCACACACATCCATGCCCGAGGCAGGATTCGAACCTGCGACCGTAGCAGTCGCGCGGTTCCGGACTGAGCGCCTAGAACCGCTCGGCCACAGCGGCCGGCTGACTTACATACTAACGAATCACAGTGCTACTTATACGTTCGAAGATAGCTACGCCTATCTCGAATATGAGCATTAAAAATATAATAGGGAAAAAGAAATAAGCAAAAAAGTATAGCACCGCGCTACGAATTATTGCTGACCAGTAGTTTTTACAACATCCCGTTGCGGAGAAGAAGAATTGATCTCGTTTTATTTAAAGACGAAAACTTTAAGTTTATAAGGGAACTTAACGTTACTTTCCTTTCTGTTAGGAAGATATTTCAGTTGCTATCGGACCAGCGTATGATAAAAAAATACAAAAAAAGAACGAAGATAAGATTGGACTTAGTAGAACCCGCACAGAGGTATTTTAAGCCCTTCAGGCACGAATGAAACGGGAAGATACTGATGAGGACGATATTTGCTTTCTGGGGCGCTCAACTGCGTGGTTATCCGCGCCCGTAAAAATTGCCAATCTTTACTCTGTCCAATCTCGCCACTTTCCCGAATGATAATGGACTGATGAGGACAACACTAACACCCAGTCCCGTAACTGGATGAGACCCGAATATCTGGTAGAATTTCAAGTACCCTTTGCCACGCACGTCACTATGCTTCACAGAGTAACGAAGTAAAGCACGTTCTCGGCGAGATACGCGCGCTATGAGAACCAGTATCAGCTGCGCCAGCTGTTCTGATGACGTCACACGCAACAAGTGTAGGGACCAGCTGCTCACTGCGGAGTCAGGGACTTCACGCTACCCTCAACACACACCCACAAGGCGCCGTGGCTTAGTTGGTTAAAGCGCCTGTCTAGTAAACAGGAGATCGAGGGTTCGAATCCCTCCGGTGCCTTAAAATAATTTTTCTTCACGCAAATATGAAATTAATGACTTGTGGTAAGAGACGTTGTTAAGCGCCATCACAGCCCGTCACCGTGTGTTACATAACAGTATGGTAATTACAGTACCAATAGTATTCTCTCTTTTTTAATACTCTCAGAATGATATTATCCATCGACTGGAATATTATTTTCCATTATGTTCGAAACATCGCTCTAGAATAAGGACGAAATCGTTAAAAATATTTAACACACGCGCTTGGAACGTTACAGTGTACTGAATCCACTATAATTACAAATGCAGAATCGTATAACGTGTCTGTGACTTTGTGTGTGTGTGTGTGTGTGTGTGTGTGTGTGTGTGTGTGTGTGTGATCATCTACTTATAATGACTGTGTTGTACAATAAATATTATCTATATATATTGGCACTAATCGCCCCATTTCCACAGCTCTTCGAGCAACCACTTCTACATAGAAAAAAAATTTAATCAGTTACATAAAATAATTCAGATGTTACTTCATTTAACGCTTTGACATTCCTGTAATGTTCTATAGAAATGGCGTCCTGCCTGACTCAGTCACAGCGATTCCCATCACAACGGAATAAACAAGATACCGAAGCAATTCAGAGGTATGCTGCTAGCGTTACTGAAACGGCCCAGGAGATTAGATAGCAAGGAGGTGATATTTTCTCGAAACGCTATAAAGGATGTTTAGAGCTATGGTCCTCAACTTTTTTGAACTTAGCACCCGATTGTTGCGTTGGAACTGTACCCTCATCCACGCATTACACTGTGTGTTAATGCATGAAGATGTAGACTGGGATGTTAAAGGGTTTGTCTTCTCATGCCTAACAACAATCTCGCTAAGAATAACAGATGAAGTTACGTTGGCATGGGAGCAGCGCTTTGTTGTTACAGTAGGTGTTAGGCAGCATCAAATGCATGTTGGGTGAAATTCTTCTCATGTTCCACATCTTCAGCGTTTGGTCGGTTTTGTTTTGTTTCCTCTTAACCATTTTGCAATTGGTCGATTCTGCAAGAATTGCATGCTGAGCAACCTGTTCCCTATACAGGGTGTTACAAAAAGGTACGGCCAAACTTTCAGGAAACATTCCTCACACACAAATAAAGAAAATATGTTATGTGGACATGTGTCCGGTAACGCTTAATTTCCATGTTAGAGCTCATTTTAGTTTCGTTCTTCCACCTACGCTCAATCGAGCACGTTATCATGATTTCATACGGGATACTCTACCTGTGCTGCCAGAACATGTGCCTTTACAAGTACGACACAACATGTGGTTCATGCAGCTCCTGGACATTTCAGTCGAAGTGTTCGTACGCTTCTCAACAACAGATTCGGTGACCGATGGATTGGTAGAGGCGGACCAATTCCATGGCCTCCACGCTCTCCTGACCTCAACCCTCTTGACTTCCATTTATGGGGGCATTTGAAAGCTCTTGTCTACGCAACACCGGTATCAAATGTAGAGACTCTTCGTGCTCGTATTGTGGACGGCTGTGATACAATACGCCATTCTCCAGGGCTGCATCAGCGCATCAGGGATTCCATGCGACGGAGAGTGGAGGCATGTGTCCTCGCTAACGGAGGACATTTTGAACATTTCCTGTAACAAAGTGTTTGAAGTCACGCTGGTACGTTCTGCTGCTGTGTGTTTCCATTCCATGATTAATGTGATTTGAATAGAAGTAATAAAATGAGCTCTAATATGGAATGTAAGCGCTTCCGGACACATGTCCGCATAACATATTTTCTTTCTTTGTGTGTGAGGAATGTTTCCTGAAAGTTTGGCCGTACCTTTTTGTAACACATTGTATTTCGGAGTTTTTCCGAGCCTTTTTGTATTTATGTGGCCTCTAACCGTCCAGAAATTTAGCCGTTTATATTGTTACTTAACATTTTTACAATTACATATTCATTTGTTATGTTTATAGTGAAGTTTCGATATATCTCACTCTTCCGAAATGACATGTTATCGTTGCAAATAGAACAAACATATAAACTTTCTTATTTTTATCATTTTTTAATTTTTTTCTGATGTATAATTCTTACGCTGAGGATGTAAATAACTGACAAACGTATTTCACAAGTAGTTATGTTTTATGGGTTTCATCATTGGATATAACTAACTGTGCATAAATAAACAGTTATGAAGATGAGTACGGGTGGTTTCTTTTTCTGGTGTGCACCTGTGGAGCCAATAAGTAAAGCGGATGCTGTGACTCTGTGCCTTCACATCTTGGAATTTCGAGATTAATGTCCGTCTCTTGAAACTATCTTGCTATGTGGACATAGATTTTTGGCTGTTGAGCAAGATTCCTGATAGTTATGAGTAGGTGAACTGGCATTTCGACGAGTACCTTACAAAGATTGGCCTGCTGACAGGTGTAGTGGAAACAGCTGAGCAGTAGGTGGTTTACATCTCCCCATTCTGATAGGCGATCTTCGCAGTATCGAGATACTGACACTTTGATTCCGTACAGACATGTAGGATAACACCCGTGTCCATCTTGAATTCTTATTGTTGATGGTATAAGACGTCGTGAAAGCTTGAACTTAGCTTCCGGCTTTAACTCGGAATACGAGGGCAAGATGAAAAGCAACGCTTCAGAATTTTTTTATGTGGCATCTCTCAAAGATTTCTAAATAACAAACGTTATTAACATTCTATATCTTTAGTCTTAATATTTACATATATTTAACATGGCGGTGTGTCACGTAATTTTGCCAGTGTGTGAGAAACTGCGGGTTGTAATCGCGTTTCGAATTCGAAGGATTTGTCCGTATATGGCGCACTGTTTCCTTCAGCGCGACAGTGCCAGACCACACACGAGCGCTACGACATCTTCAACAATCTGACACCTTGGGTTCACTGTCGGCGATCATCCACTATACAGTCTCGATTTGGCACCATCAGATTTTCATTTGTTTCCAAAACTTAAAAAACACCATCGAGGATAGTGATGAAGCGGTGTATGCAGAGGTAAGGTTGTGGATCCGTCAGCAAAGTCAAACATCCTATTGTGACGTTATCAACAAACTGGTCTCTCGTTTGGGACAAACGTGTTCGTCGCTAGGGTGACTATATTGAGAAATAAATGTGCAGACGTAGAATGTTAATAACATTTGTTTCATTTACAAGACTTTAAGGATACACGGTACTTACAAATGCTGGAGAAATAGATATTTTTTTTTTACTTTATTAAATTCTATAGTCTTCCTGATTACACTGATATATACATTATAGGATTTCAAATGAAAAACGACCTATATACACCAAATTTTAAAGTGACGGTCATGTAAGACGCCACACCCCCTTTATTTCTGTTACAGAAACCAGTATTATTTCGAAAAGAACTGTGAACTTTCTGTTTCCAGCTATTATACGTATGATACGTTGTATATGTTGGTAACAGTGCAGCTTTCTAGTGTCTGTGAATGGTTATCTTCGCTAGTATTTACTTTTGTGTCGCTGAATCAAATGGCTCTGAGCACTATGCGACTTAACTTCTGAGGTCATCAGTCGCCTAGAACTTAGAACTAATTAAACCTAACTAACCTAAGGACATCACACACATCAATGCCCGAGGCAGGATTCGAACCTGCGACTGTAGCGGTCGCTCGGCTCCAGACTGTAGCGCCTGGAGCCGCACGGCCACCCCGGCCGGCTGTCGCTGAATCAATTTGGTCATGTGTTACCGTTTGTTGCCCAAGTGCTACATATATTTGTGGAAGTACATATCCTTTAGTGTGCAATAAATACGAACTATGCCACGTATCAAGAAATTCAATAAAAGGAAATTCAGTGGTAACCAGTTCAAAAAAAAAAAAAAAAACAAGCCACACTGTTGAAAGTAACCTATGTATCAGTTCTTCAGGGAAGAAACTCCCTATGGCACGCCTCCTGGCGATTCAAATTTTTGTGTTAACAGTGACGCTGTTTGTAGAGGATTTGTTGTTGTTGATGTGGGCATCTTATCTTCTTTGATAGTGGAAGTGGTGTAATGCAAACAATGTAGTGGTGTAGGCTGCCTGAAAATAACTGAACAACAAAGTAGCAGGAAGGGTATAGCGTCAAAACTAGTTGTTCTGTGTAGACCCCGCAATAAATCTACCATGAAAATGGCTTCGAACGTTATGCATAATTCATATGATGTGAATTTGAAGTTAGTGTATGCAAAGCGCGCAATAGGAAAAGGAAAAAAGGCTGCTAAAACGTTTTGTGGTTTGATGGACCTTCCTCCTCCTCCCAGTAGGTTCAGCAAGTACATAAAAATACTTTTAGGTGCCTTGGCGGTTGTGTCTAAAGCATCACTGAAACGTGCAGTAGAAGAAACTGTAAATATTAATGGAACCAGGGTCATTGGTGTTGCACTTGATGGAACATGGCAACGTCGAGGACATTGTTCAAATGGCTCTGAGCACTATGGGACTCAACTGCTGTGGTCATAAGTCCCCTAGAACTTAGAACTAGTTAAACCTAACTAACCTAAGGACAGCACACAACACCCAGCCATCACGAGGCAGAGAAAATCCCTGACCCCGCCGGGAGTCGAACCCGGGAACCCGGGCGTGGGAAGCGAGAACGCTACCGCACGACCACGAGATGCGGGCGAGGACATTGTTCCTTGAATGGTGTTCTAAGTGCTACTTCTCTGGAGAATGGAAAAGTTGTTGACGTGAGTGCTTATCTAAGTACTGCCACACCTGCCATGGCAACACTGAAGGACATATTGAACATCAATGTTCTAAGAATTATGATGGTTACAGTGGAGGTATGGAGTGTGATGGAGCTCTAAAACTATTTCAGAGGTCGGTGCCCGTTTTTAACGTTAGATATACGAAGTACCTAGGCGATGGTGACTCTAAAGCTTTCAATAAAATTAATGAGGTTAATGTTTATGGTGATACCTTGGTAACAAAACTGGAGTGTTGTGGACATGTGCAAAAGAGCACGGGTGGCAGATTGGGGAAGCTAAGAAGAGAAATGAAAGGAAAGTCGCTATCTGATGGAATATCTCTGTCTGGCCGAGGCAGATTGACAGAAACTGAAATAGACCTTCTTCAGAGTTATTGTGGACTGGCCATTAGACGAACTGCTCCTCTGAATGATGTTACAGCAATGAGAAAAGATGTATGGGGCACCTACTTTCATAAGTTGTCAACAGATGACCCCTCTGTTCATGTACTTTGCCCTAAAGGAGCAGATTCTTAGTGTGGTTAGCAAAAAGCAAAAGAAAGTGGTCAAATATAC
Organism: Schistocerca americana; assembly: GCF_021461395.2. NCBI lineage: Eukaryota > Metazoa > Arthropoda > Insecta > Orthoptera > Acrididae > Schistocerca > Schistocerca americana. Next base: position 178,819,641 of record NC_060120.1, read on the forward strand.
CATCATAAGCAGTCTCTTCCTGAGGCTGTTATGAACGAAATAAACCAATTTTTAGAGACCTGAGTGGCCCTGTTTTGCTTAGTAAATGTCTTCGTCTTCATGGGGGCACTCAGAATACAGATGAAAGTTTCAAACTTTGCATATGCGAAAGATTACCCAAGAATGTTTTTGTAGTTCTAAATACATTAAAAGTTAGTGTACTAGATGCAGTGATATGTTTCAGTGATGGAATGATAGGAAGGTTGGAAGTCCTGAGAAATTTAGGCATAAAATGTTGCTCTAATATGAAAGATCAACTGCCTGCGCGTGACAGACAACAGGTGCATGAAACTGAAAGATTCGCTCTTCAAGTTACCAAAGAAGCAAGACGTGCTAAAAGGAATGCCAAGAGGAAGCTTGAAGATGAAGAAATGCTACAGGATGAGGACTATACCTCAGGAATGTTCCGAGGCTCAATTTAATTGGACTCATATCTTCATTCGCAATTTCCCGTAAGTTATATTTTTCAGAATTCAGGTACCGTACAAATATTTCCTACAGTTTATAAAGCATTGCTCTAATTTTTTTCTATAACTTGCAATAGTCCATACTTATGTAGCAGACCTATGCTTTATTACAGAAAGTTTGTCGCTCGCTACTTCTCCACCTTTCATGCAGTAAAAGTATTGCATGAGGCATGACGTTATTACTTCTTTAGTACTAGCTGTATTCGCGCCGTATTTTGCAGAAATATGAGGTCAGAAACAATGACATGCTTGAAAACTTCCGCATCATGCATGATGTATAAATTTATGATTTCTTTGCTACTAACTCTATTCGCAATAAATTTCGTAGACACATATGCCGCTGAATGCGCCTAGAATATGATAAAACTGTGCGACATGTAATACAGGAAATAACATCAACATCTACATCTACATCCATACTCCGCAAGCCACCTGACGGTGTGTGGCGGAGGGTACCTTGGGTACATCTATCGGTTCTCCCTTCTATTCCAGTCTCGTATTTTTCTTGGAAAGAAGGATTGTCGGTATGTCTCTGTGTGGGCTCTAATCTCTCTGATTTTATCCTCATGGTCTCTTCGCGAGATATACGTAGGAGGGAGCAATATACTGCTTGCCTCCTCGGTGAAGGTATGTTCTCGAAACTTCAACAAAAGCCCGTACTGAGCTACTGAGCGTCTCTCCTCCAGAGTCTTCCACTGGAATTTATCTATCATCTCCGTAACGCTTTCGCCATTACTAAATGATTCTGTAACGAAGGATCTCCGTTGGATCTTCTCTATCTCTTCTATCAACCCTATCTGGTACGGATCCTACACCGCTGAACAGTATTCAAGCAGTGGGCTAACAAGCATACTGTAACCTACTTCCTTTGTCTTCGGATTGCATTTCCTTAGGATTCTTCCAATGAATCTCAGTCTGGCATCTGCTTTACCGACGATCAACTTTATATCATCATTCCATTTTAAATCACTCCTAATGCGTACTCCCAGATAATTCAAAATGGCTCTGAGCACTATGGGACTTAACATCTGAGGTCATCAGTCCCCTAGAACGTAGAACTACTTAAACCTAACTAACCTAAGGACGTCACACACATCCATGCCCGAGGCAGGATTCGAACCTGCTACCGTAGCAGTCGCGCGGTTCCGGACTAAAGCGCCTAGAAACGTTCGGCCACCGCGGCCGGCCCCACATAATTTATGGAATTAATTCCTTCCAGTTGCTGACCTGCTATATTGTAGCTAAATGATAAGGGATCTTTCTTTCTATGTATTCGCAGCACATTACACTTGTCTACATTGAGATTCAATTGCCATTCCCTGCACCATGCGTCAATTCGCTGCAGATCCTCCTGCATTTCAGTACGATTTTCCATTGTTACAACCTCTCGATATACCACAGCATCATCCGCAAAAAGCCTCAGTGAACTTCCGATGTCATCCACAAGGTCACTTATGTATATTGTGAATAGCAGCGGTCCTACGACACTCCCCTGCGGCACATCTGAAATCACTTTTACTTTGGAAGACTTCTCTCCATTGAGAATGACATGCTGCCTTCTGTTACCTAGGAACTCTTCAATCCAATCACACAATTGGTCTGATAGTCCATATGCTCTTACTTTGTTCATTAAACGACTGTGGGGAACTGTATCGAATGCCTTGCGGAAGTCAAGAAACACGCCATCTACCTGGGAACCCGTGTCTATGGCTGTCTGAGTCTCGTGGACGAATAGCGCGAGCTGGATTTCACACGATCGTCTTTTTCGACACCCATGCTGATTCCTACTGACTATATTTCTAGTCTCCAGAAAAGTCATTATACTTGAACATAATACGTGTTCCAAAATTCTACTACTGATCGACGTTAGAGATATAGGTCTGTTCTGCACATCTGTTCGACGTCCCTTCTTGAAAACGGGGATGACCTGTGCCCTTTTCCAATCCTTTGGAACGCTACGCTCTTCTAGAGACCTACGCTACACCGCTGCAAGAAGGGGGGCAAGTTCCTTCGCGTACTCTGTGTAAAATCGAACTGGTAACCCATCAGGTCCAGCGGCCTTTCCTTTTTTGTGCGATTTTAATTGTTTCTCTATCCCTCTGTCGTCTATTTCGATATCTACCATTTTGTCATCTGTCCGACAGTCTAGAGAAGGAACTACAGTGCAGTCTTCCTCTGCGAAACAGCTTTGGAAAAAGACATTTAGTATTTCGGCCTTTAGCCTGTCATCCTCTGTTTCAGTACCGTTTTAGACACAGAGTGTCTGGACATTTTGTTTTGATCCACTTACCGCTTTAACATAAGACCAAAATTTCTTAAGATTTTCTGCCAAGTCAGTACATAGAACTTTACTTTCGAATTCATTGAACGCCTGTCGCATAGCCCTCCTCACACTACATTTCGCTTCGCGTAATTTTTGTTTGTCTGCAAGGCTTTGGCTATGTTTATGTTTGTTGTGAAGTTCCCTTTGCTTCCGCAGCAGTTTTCTAACTCGGTTGTTGTACCACGGGGGCTCTTTTCCATCTCTTACGATCTTGCTTGGCACATACTCATCTAACGCATATTATACGATGGTTTTGAACTTTGTCCACTGATCCTCAACGCTAGCTGTACTTGAGACAAAACTTTTGTGTTGAGCCGTCATAAACAATGAAATAGTGAAAAACTGCAGCATCATGCAGTGACGTTTAAATTTATCAAATCTTTGATACTAACTCTATTCGTAACACGTTTTGCAAACAGTATCCACATAAGCCTCTGAATGTACGGGGTGACACAGAATAACGGTAATGTTTGAGATGAGTAGTGGCAGCCATGGGCTGGTGGCAGCAGTGCGGGTTCGAGACAGTTACCGAGTAAACAGTAAGCCGTTTCAGTAATCATGGAGCAGTGGAACGGACAACAGCGTGCGTTAGCCATAAAAATGTTTTATAAAAACAGTGATAGTTTGGTAGCGGCGCAGAGGGAGTTTCGACGTTGTTATAATTTAGGACGTCATGATGCCTTTCCGTCGACACAAGCGATAAAATGTTGGATTAATAACTTTGAAGAGACTGGATCTGCCCTCAAGAATAAACAAACAGGACGACCAAGAAGTGTGCGTTCTTCAGCGAACACTGATGTTGTACGCGCGTCTGTCTTACGGATTCCACGGCGTTCATTCGTAAGAAAGCAGCAGTGGCTGGAATGTCCCAGGAGAGTGTTCGCAGAATTCTTCATCTTCATTTAAAATTTCGTCCCTACAAATTACAGATAGTGCAACAATTGAAGGGCAACGATTACCGGTTACGATTAGGATTCTGTCAACAAATGATTACAAAAATAAACAATGACGATGCATTTCTAAACTTGTTGTGGATGTCTGATGCACATTTTCATCTCATAGGTTATATGAATAAACAGAACTACTGTTACTGGCAAAGACAAACCCTAATGACCCTCACGAGCGCCCTTTACACGTTAATACAGTGACAGTATGGTGTGGTGTTTCATCACATGGGATTATCGGACCGTATTTTTTCGTAAATAAACAGGGGAACACAATAACTATCAATGCCGATCGTTACGTGGAGATGTTACGAACTTTCGTTACACCTGCATTGAACAACTTTCCGAACGTTCAAGAGGCCTGGTTTCAACAGGACGGAGTGACATCACACACTGGAGGGCAATCAATGGCATATATGTTTGGCAACCGTGTGATCTTACGATTCGGTATCATTCCCTGGCCCCCTGGATCGCCAGATTTATCAGTTTGTGATTTTTTTCTTGTGGGGCTACCTCAAGACCACAGTCTACACGACTCCACCAAGAACCCTGGATGAGTTAAAACAGAGAATTCGGGATGCAATTCACAGTATCTCAGCTGAGATGTTGCAGCGGTCAATGAGGAATCTCAACAGCAGATTTCACGAAGGTATTCGTACAGGCGGACGGCATCTAAAACACGTAATTTTTTAAAAAATTACAAATACCATCAATATTTCGTAAAAGTTAAGTTTCAATTACTACGAATGGAATTTCTTTCCTTCATGACTTGTACTTTTATTGGATTGTGGAAATGTTCCCGTTTTTCTGTGTCACCCTGTGTTTACAAAATCATATCGTTGTACAACGCATACACTACTGGCCATTAAATTTGCTACACCAAGAAGAAATGAAGATGATAAACGGGTATTCATAGGACAAATATATTATGCTAGAACTGACATGTGATTACATTTTCACGCAATTTGGGTGCATAGATCCTGAGAAATTAGTACCCAGAACAACCACCTCTGGCCGTAATAACGGCCTTGATACGCCTGGGCATTGAGTCAAACAGAGCTTGGATGGCGTGTACAGGTACAGCTGCCCATGCAGCTTCAACACGATACCACAGTTCATCAAGAGTAGTGACAGGCGTATTGTGACGAGCCAGTTGCTCGGCCACCATTGACCAGACGTTTTCAATTGGTGAGAGATCTGGAGAATGTGTTGGCCAGGGCAGCAGTCGAACATTTGCTGTAGCCAGAAAGGCCCGTACAGGACCTGCAACATGCGGTCGTGCATTATCCTGCTGAAATGTAGGGTTTCGCAGGGATCGAATGAAGAGTAGAGCCACGGGTCGTAACACATCTGAGATGTAACGTCCACTGTTCAAAGTGCCGTCAATGCGAACAAGACATGACCGAGACATGTAATCAATGGCACCCCATACCACCACACCGGGTGATACGCCAGTATGGCGATGACGAATACACGCTTCCAATGTGCGTTCACTGCGATGTCGCCAAACACGGATGCGACCATCATGATTCTGTAAACCGAACCTGGATTCAACCGAAAAAATGACGTTTTGCCATTCTTCGTCGTTGAGTACACCATCGCAGGCGCTCCTGTCTCATGCACCGTCAAGGGTAACCGCATCCATGGTCTCCGAGCTGATAGTCCATTCTGCTGCAAATGTCGTCGAACTGTTCGTGCAGATGGTTGTTGTCTTGCAAACGTCCCCATCTGTTGACTCATGGATCGAGACGTGGCTGCACGATTCGTTACAGCCATACGGATAAGATGCCTGTCATCTCGACTGCTAGAGATACGAGGTCGTTGGGATCCAGCACGGCGTTCCGTATTTCCCTGCTGAACGCACCGATTCCATATTCTGCTAATAGTCATTGGATCTCGACCAACGCGAGCAGCAATGTCGCGATACGATAAACCGCAATCGCGATAGGGTACAATCTGACCTTTATCAAAGTCGGAAACGTGATGGTACGCGTTTCTCCTCCTTACACGAGGCATCACAACAACGTTTCACTAGGCAACGCCGGTCAACTGCTGTTTGTGTATGAGAAATCGGTTGGAAACTTTCCTCATGTCCGCACGTTGTAGGTGTCGCCACCGGCGCCAACCTTGTGCGAATGCTCTGAAAAGCTAATCATTTGCATATCACAGCATCTTCTTCCTGTCGGTTAAATTTCGCGTCTGTAGCACGTCATCTTCGTGGTGTAGCAATTTTAATGGCCAGTAGTGTAGCTTAGGAGACATGACGTCATAAACATTAATCACAAGGCCAGATGCTGCGTGGTACGGGAATGGACGCACAGTTATAAATAAATACCTGGGCAATGATGGGTTTCTCCGCTACTTATTCCTTTAAAGATGGGTAAGAATGTCATACATTGTTTTCCGTCCTCAGTGTCTCAATATCGGAAGTTAAATTATAACTACCCTGTACAACAGTGTTAAGCTCAACAGTCATGTACAGTTCAGAAACCTGGAGCATGATTAAATGAGAAAAGGAAAATATTTGAAAGACGAGTAATAAGGAAGATATGGGGACCATTCTTAGATAAAGGAGAATGGAGGAGGGGAAAGAACGAGGAAATCTACCTGTTGATGCAACAAACCTACAGAAGCAGAAGAGTAAAAGAGCCTGGTGGTCGAGCCACGTAGCCCGTATGCCAGGAGCAAGACACAAAAGAAGACGCCTGAGGGGAAACCAAACACCTGAATCCCCATAAGACGACCGAGGCTGCGCTGGATGGACGCCCTGGCGAAGGTCCTGGTAGCCCAGGAGACGGAGGCAGGTTATGGAACCAGCGCGTGGTCGCTGAATACGTATGTAGGTATCTGAGTCTTTATGAAATGGAACGAATGCATAGCCTCAATTACAGGTAAGCAGTTGGCAGCTCTTTGGTAGAATACTACGGAAATGCAATCAGTCTAGAAAGGAAACTGCATACAAAACATTCGTGCGACACATCCTAGAATAATGCCAGTGTGTGTGGGACCCGTACCAAATTAGAACCAATAGGGGATATTGAACGGATACAAAGAAGGGCAGTACTAATGGTTACAATTTTATTCGATCCGTGAGACTGTCAGCAAGATGTTGATCGAACTGATTCGGGGGACATTTTGTAGTGTTTACGATAAGTTGTGGTATATAGCAATACGTTCCGCTGAAACGATGCCAGGCAAGAATAAATAGATGTTACAATTTTGTGTTGCAGACGTTACATGAATTGGTGTACTATTAAATGCTATGTCTGTTCTGTATTTTCTGCTCTACGATCTAGTCCAGCAAGGTGTTTGTAACCTCCCTCATACTAATCGGCCTATCCTGCTTGCAATATAAAATATGACCGTGGATCGCGTGTATGCCTAATGCATTTTTTCTACTTGTATAAGGCTACCTTTCCCGGAGAACTGATACCGATAAGTACGAGGAAAGTGTACAACCGACCAATCTGATGGAAAGTCTACTGAAAAATAAAAGTAATTAAACTGAACAGGGCTATAATTTGAACAATGAAAATTATTTTGTGCATTCACTCACGAAAAACACTGGACAGAAAGGGGTACCACTGATCATGAATCCAAAAGTTGCACTAATGAACGAAAAGGAAGTAATTAACGGTCGCCAGCCCACTAGGGCAATTTACATCCAAAATCCTGTACAAGATGATGGGAAAGAAAAATATATATTATTAAACACTGACGTGGCAACTAACGGTTGCCACGTTTTGTTTTTTATTTTTACACTAACTTTAAGTGAGTCTGTGATGATAAAGAATACTGAGAAGTCACTCTAGCGTTATGTTTGGCATTAAATTTTGAAAAGGGCAATCGAGTAATGATTTGAAAATGTGCAATTAAACTGTATGTTAGTACTGTACTTCGTTACATGAACTTTGACTTTCAGTGACCTCAGCATACTGTCATCAAAGAAATTTAGAGAAAAAGCAAGCACTTTTTACTTTGCCGTTACTTATTTTGCAAATTGGATTTCATATTATTGTCTGAAGAACTGAGCCTTTTTTTACTGACTTGAACAGAATTAAATACTAGAATACGTACCAAACCAAACAGCAATGGGCTCCAAGCTATATGTAAAATAAATAAAATTTCCGCACTCTTAATTTGTGCATTTCTTGAGATTTGGATTTTTTCCAGTGATTGTTTCTCAAACTTGAAAAATGAAATTGCTTTACTTTATTTATATGCTGAAGCCTCTGTTGTACAACGGTTAATTGAAAGTATACTGCCGGCCGCGGTGGCCGAGCGGTTCTACGCGCTTCAGTCCGGAACCGCGCTGCTGCTACGGTCGCAGGATCGAATCCTGCCTCGGGCATGGTTGTGTGTGATGTCCTTAGGTTAGTTAGGTTTAAGTAGTTCTAAGTCTAGGGAACTGATGACCTCAGATGTTAAGTCCCATAGTGCTTAGAGCCATTTGAACCATTTTTGAAACTAGACTCAGGCTAAAATTCTTAAAAGAGAAATTATTCATTAATAAACTGTCTGTAACTATTCAATTTGTTTCTTATGACACTTAGATAGCATATTAGGGGGAAAAAAGGAACAAGGATTCTGCTTGGTAAGAATGTCTGGGGGCAGTAAGGACACAATCGCTCTGAATTTAACTGATTATTATTTAAATGAGAAGGTATTGAATAGAATTGGGGAGAAGAGGAGTTTGTGGCACAACTTGACAAAAAGAAGGGACCGGTTGTAGGACATATTCTGAGGCATCAAGGGATCACAAATTTAGCATTGGAGGGCAGCGTGGAGGGTAAAAATCGTAGAGGGAGACCAAGAGATGAATACACTAAGCAGATTCAGAAGGATGTAGGTTGCAGTAAGTACTGGGAGATGAAGAAGCTTGCACGGGATAGAGTAGCATGGAGAGCTGCATCAAACCAGTCTCAGGACTGAAGACCACAACAACAACGACAACAATTTTTTTAAATAAATCTTATCAATCAAATCACATTCACTTGTGCTGCTGGGTTAGCCGTTAATACTATCTACCAGTGAACAGTCTTACTTCAGTGCTGTGCATACGACGAAACTCGGATCCGACGACGAACCTGTGTTGCTGGAACTGCTGCTGTAGCTGAAGACGGTAGCATATTATGGAGCCACGGCTAATTATAGGAACGGGCAATTGTAATTAATACAGCCTCTTCCGCCCGTCCACTGTCCGTACTCCTGCTCTAGACATCTGGCCGGCGCGCACATGATGCCGCCGAAAATGGTACTCTCTACTGCGAGAGGGTTAACACCACACTTCGCACACTACAAGCGCTGGAACCCGTCTCCCGCTCTCTGCGCAACAACTCCCTCCCCAAAGATTTTACAACGCACAAGCACTGCTATTATCGTTGCTAGTCGATGCAAATAACAATTCCTTTGGCTTTTTCCCAGAACTTATAAGATTCACAGTGAAACACAGATAAATACAACGAAACGTCAACAGACTTCTACCTAAATGTACACATGCAGTGAAGCAATGCCCTTACTTGTTAAAAGAAAGCATATAGATTACAAATATTTACATACAATTAAAAAAAAGATATATATCGGTAGCAGGTGCCATGCATCCTGCATTTTCGGTGTTGCATGTTCCACTGCTGTTCTGACGATGCGGCAACATTGGAGTCCAACTGACGGCTAGCGGGCGGCGGACGACGGAGTTGAGACTTAATTTGATGATTAAAATATCTTGCTAAATGAATGAAATGATGAAATTGTAACCAATATTGTGTCTGCTGTCTAATGGTGAACATCAAAAAGTTATGTTCTACCTATATGTATCTGTCGGTGATTTTTCTCACGTGAGAATTTCTCAGAAGAAACATTGTGATATCTCCGATAGGAGAGTAGCGAAATACGAGCATATTTAATTTTGACGATTTCTAGTTGCAGGAAGATTCGGTAGGAATCTTTTATGGAAATGCTCAATGCTCATATGAAGTTTTAAAGAAGCTAAATGAAAGTTTAATGCCAGTAAATGTCTCTATGCATTGTGTGTGATCAGAAGGGGAAATAACATATCTGACGCTTAATAGCGAGAAAAGTTGATTCATTACTTAGCAAATCAGTATGTGATCACATAATGGATAGTGAATTAGCAGTAGAAGGAAACGAAAGAATTATCTTACAGAAGTTACGATTTCAGTGCATGTGAGTTATACCGAGCGAGCTGAATCGACTTACTAACGGTAATTACGCCATGGTAAAGAACTTGACCGATATGTGACATATGTTTTACGTTATCTTCCAAGGCTACTATTACAAATGTCAAGATGATGTTTCAACACGCACGATCCCGGTTCTTGGCGAGCGTGATATCTCTGACTGCGATTCGTATCTGAAGTGAACACAGGGATTAAACCTATATTAACGAAGTTCAGATAGCGATATCAATTTTAGGCAGTTATTCATATGCATATGGACTCCGAAAATACTTATCCGTAGAAACTTTCATTAGAAATTTACATGAAAGGAGACATTGCCTCCAGAGATTAACGAACTGTGTGAATATCGACTGAGTGATACTTCGTTTGTTTCACGAAACTATAAACTTTTCCTCATGAACGGAATTCGACGTTCTACGTTCAGAACTATCCCTGGGTCTCCTGTTAGCGAAAATGATCTGCCATTGAAGAACAGTGTTTAATTAGAAGAAGATTTTAACTGGATGAGATTCATGCGGCTTTGTGTAATTCTTGATTTGACTACAATTTGCATCCGCGGCGAGGCGACACACGGTCATAATAGTTACCACACAAGAAACCAAAATACTTATCCATTAAATAATTCGTCGCTGGAAGCACGTAGTTAACAACAGGAGAGGTGGAACACCGCAAAATGTAGATGCAAACTATCCAGTGAATCAACTTTAAGTGTTGAGTTTAGGAATGTATTATGAACTCCTACATATCACCCCCATAGGGAACGCGAAAACAAGATCAGACAAATTACAGCGTGCATAGAGACACGTAAGCAATCATTCTTACCGCGTTCCGTACATGACTCATAACTGGTACCTTGAGACGTACCCTCTGCCATGCACTTCACAGTTGTTTGTTGAATATAGATGTAGATAATATCCCCGTAGCATGACATCGTCTCCGCCGCACTCCACTGTTGGCTCGACCCATGGTGGTAGGTAACATTCTTCAGGCATTCGCCAAACCCAATCCCTTCCAACGGATTGCCACCGGGTATAGCATGATTCATCACTCCAAATCACTTCCCTGCGGCTTCGCTTTTTACATCAACTCAAGAGTCACTTACTTATAATTGACTACTGAACTGTGTGTTTTATGGGGAGCTGACTGACCACCGTACTCCTTGCTTTTTAGTTCCCTAAGCGCAATCATTGTGCTGGTAGCAACTTTGGAACTTACGAGTGATTACTTTTGCTGATCGGAAAGAATATCCACAATATCTGCGTGTCGATGAGGAAAAATTCGCAACTTGCAGCGAAGACGATAAGTCCTTCAGTCGAAGTCCAGAGAGAGTATATATTTGGACTGGGCAAAGATGAGTACGGAAACTGGTCACGGGCTTTATTGAAGGAACCACACCGTAATTCGATCGGAGCGATTCAGAGGAAAAAGAGAACTCTAAAACAGGATTACTTGAAGACAACTTAAACGGTCCCCTCGAATATGAACCTAGGTTTAGTCATTGCTTAAAGTCATTCAGTCTTGGCCTTGACAGGGGATGACAAACTGATTCCATATTTTTAGATTTCCAGAAGACTTTCGACACCGTTCCTCTCAACCGTCTTCTAACCAAACTGCGTCCCTATGGAACATCGCCTCAGTTGTGCGACTGGATTCGTGATTTCCTGTCGGAAAGGTCACGATTCGTAATAATAGACGGAAAGTCATCGAGTAAAACAGTAGTAATATCCGGCGTTCCCCAAGGAAATGTTACAGGCCCTCTATTGATCCTGATCTATATTAACGACATAGGAGTCAATCTGAGTAGCCGTCTTAGATTGTTTGCAGATGATGCTGTCATTTACCGTCTTGCAAAGTCATCAGATGACCTAAACGAATTGCAAAATGATTTAGATATGATATCTGTATGGTGCGAAAAGTGGCAGTTGACCCTGACTAAAGAAAAGTCTGAAGATATTCACATGAGTACTAAAAGAAACACGCTAAATTTCGATTACGGGATAAGTTACACAAATCTAAAGGCCTTAAATTCAACTAAATACTTAGGGGTTACAATAACAAATAACTTGAATTGGAACGATCACCTAGATAATGTTATGGGTAGAGCAAATTAAAGACTGCGATTCATTGGCAGAACACTGAGAAGGTGCAACAGGTCTACTAAAGAGACTGCTTACACCACGCTTGTCCGCCCGATTCTGGAGTATTGCTGTGCGGTGTGGGATCCGCATCAGGTGAGAGTGATGGATGACATCGAAAAAGTTCAAAGAAGGGCGGCTCGTTTTGTACTATCGCGAAATAGGGGAGTTAGTGCCACAGACATGATACGTGAATTAGAGTGGCAATCATTAAAACAAAGGCATTTTTCGTTGCGACGAGATCTTCTCATGAGATTTCAATCACTAGTTTTCTCCTCCGATTGTGAAAACATTCTGTTGGCACCCACCTACATAGGGAGAAATGATCATCACGATAAAATAAGAGAAATCAGTGCTCGCACAGAAAAATATAAGTGTTCGTTTTTCCCGCGCGCCGTTAGAGAGTGGAACGGTAGAGAGAGCTTGAAGGTAGTTCATTGAACCCTCTGCCAGGTACTTTACTGTGAATAACAGAGTATTCACGCAGAGGTAAGTGTAGATGTTGGCCTACTATATCTACATGTATAGCTTGATAGGTGCCTGTTTATTCGATGCTTTCATTTCTTCTCATTATATTTATAAGGTCGTCATGTCATTTTGATTTTTTTATGTTATCGATGGGCACTTCAGAGGCAAAGCAAGTTACGTTACTCTCAAACGACCTTCGGTCTTGTCACGCAACAGTCTTTGCCTCTGTGCAGTCTGATACATTCTTAGCTGAAGTGTGGTAGGTGATGGACGTATTCTGTAGTGCTGTGTTGACTTGCGATTGTATCTATTGGATGAAAACATTTTTTTTAATTTGTGGTGAGTTCCTATGGAACCAAACTGCTGAGGTCATCGGTCCCTAGGCTTACACACTGTTTAATCTAACTTAAACTAACTTACGCTATGGACAACACACACACCCATGCCTGAGGGAGGACTCGAACCTCCAACGGGGAGCAGCGCGAACCATCGCAAGGCACCCAAGACCGTGCGGTTACGTCGCGCGGGTATTAAAGAAGAAAGACTGACTGTGAAGGACAGTAAGGTTGAGTAAGATGTATATATTAGTAAGCGAAGACAATGTAAATTTTGAATAATGTTATTATTTTCTGAAGAGAAGAAGTTTAAGGTAAGAATGCAGCAGTCCGCAGCTACTTTGTCAGAAATTTAACATTCGGCGTGGTGTCTGTTTGTTCTATATCGTGTCTCCCTACCACTTTCGCGCAACGACGCTCTGAGCCTGTATTTTAGGGAATTGAATCTGGGACCTGTTGCTGGCAAGGAGATGCCAGACCACACATGACATGTAAAGTTCAGAAGAGTTCAGTGAGACTAGCGATGATATAACCAAATACTATAATGATTTCAGCGTCAGCTCCACTGCACTCCCTGTAAAAGAATCTTAATACTAACTAAATTTAGTGGAAGGGGTTCAAGGCTTTCCTATTTTTAGTTAGCTGGTAAAATAACGTCGAAAAAGCAGTTAACTTTACCATTGGAAATTTTATTCTACTCACAAAACATTGTTTATAAATTGCACTATCGATAAAAGGAAATGTTTTAATACAGGATGGTAAAAACCAACTGCATTCAACAAAAATGTGAACGACTATTCCCTGAATGGGTTTCCAAGTTCTACAATGGATCAAAGGATGACCTATGCCATATCACATCTATAATCTAGGTTTAAATTAAGTTTCACAAAAGAGAAAACTATCAAAATGGTCTACAGTGACCCTCAATTATCTTTAATTACTTATCTAACTTGTCGTAAATTACAGTGGCTGATGTGGCTTCTCAATAACTGTATAACAGAAAAATCATCACATTTCAGATTTTTACTTCAAGTGGCAAATGTGAACACCATGAGCTTTAATTGACGATCGACACTAGTATTACGCAAAAAGGGGGTGTAACAGATGAGACTTCTGCAGTTCTGAGTGAAGCTTTATGCGCTGTTATGTGGCATCGCGTGCGTTCATTACCTTGTCAGTGTTCGTCAGGGGGCGGCGGACAGCACAGCTCCGCTCACCTCGCCGTCTCGGAAGCAACTCTCTCCTAACTTCTCCTTACTACAATTTATCGAAGTTGGTTTAAAAAAACTATCTGGCTGTGTTTTCATCTGACCAATCAGGGTCTCAATGTTAACCTTTAGCTCCGCCTACAAAAATTCTGTCTGTCCAATGAGAAACGTTATACTTTTCGTGGTGGGGCAATGTTTTTAAAGTTTGCAATGTAACAGAGACGCGAAAAAGTCTCACGCTAAAACTTGCAGCTGGTGTGGTCCTTTTAGTGTTATCGTAAGATCTATACTGTTCTTCTGGAGGGCTCTATCTTTTAACATGGGCTGGGGGGTGGTCCTGACGTAACAGAGACGCGAAAAAGTCTCACGCTAAAACTTGCGGCTGTGGTAGCCCTTTTTGTGTTATCGTAAGTTCCATACTGCTCTTCTGGAGGGCTCTAGCTTTTAACATGAGCTGGGGGGGTGGGCCTAGCGGTTAGCTGGCTACTTGGGTGTCCGTCCCTTATCGTAGGGCCTTCCAGCTTAACACGGTTCTGCTCTCGGCTTCTGTTCTCGTTTCTCCCCTCGGAACTGCGTCTGTGTCACGGTGGGAAGGTATGACATGCATTTAGGCATTCTTGTGTTAGTCTGTGGTATTCCATTTGCTCACTCGTTACTCGTATTACTTTGGTTAATTTAATGTCACAATTTATTCGGAGCTATGTGACATACTACTGGATTTGCTTATCATGTCAGGGTTTTCATGGAAGGTGTTGGATTTGCCTGACACCTTACATATCACCACCCTTCGAACTTAATTTTTATATTGAAGTTAGGCAATGATTGAATCGTTGTCTAAGCCAGTCAAAAATTATTCCGTTATCTAAATTTTGTTGCCTACTGTTCAGCCACATTATTCTGTTCTATGCTAGTTTGTATTACTAATTTATATTTTTATATTCTTCCACATTATTATCAAAATTATGTTTATATTGACAAGGGAAGAATATTTTTATTCTATTGTAATTATAATTTTTTTATTATTTTCTTTCTTTATTTAATTGTGAAGTTTGTTTTTTAAGAAGTTTGTTATCGAAAGTGAGGAGTCTTTCACATCGATTTTCTTAGAAATATTGTTTTTATAATTGTAGTAATTAAGTAAAATCTATTCCCAACACATTTTTTAAATATCATGTACAAATAAAATGTTTTTGTTTCTAGACACTCATTTCAACATTGTTACACTAACAAATAAGAATTATTTCCAAGAATTGCTTTGACAAAGAAATATACATATACAAGTATTGAGATATTATCCTAACAAATGGTACAAATGTTAAAAGAAAGGGAGAACATCCAACAAGGTAATTTTTTATTCTTTGTTTTTATAAGGAGAAAATAAGTAAAATATAGTTATTGTTTTATTTTTATGAGGAGAAAATAAGTGGCATATAGTTTTAGTGTTTATTATGCCTTACTTTTGTTCTTTATATACTGTCCATTTCAAAACTAATGACTTATTTTTATCGATAGTCTACTTTTTACTTAAGTCCATAGTTAATGACTGGTATTTTATAGTTTATTAGCTGTTTGGCATACTTAACTTATTTAGTTTTTCACACGTTTCTTTTGCACAATTCCTACATCACATAATTTGATTTCACACATTCACACAATCCTATGAATGTTTAAGCATGAGGTTGGCGAATGTTTTTTGCACAAAGGTGATGGACTTGAGCGAGATGGATGTGGGCAAGTATTTGATGTACAGCTTCGCTCGTCATTCCTTGTTGGCTTTGCAAGTGTGTGTTGCTGTTGTGGAGGTCCCATAATGGAATGGAGCTGTGAGTGCAGAATCTCGGGGTTTACTGGCTTTGTATGCGTGAAAGACATCGTTATGCGTCGCTGAAAGCGGTCGTTTTTCGTTGTAATACTTCACAGACGACTAGTTTACAATAGGATAGGGATTTGGGAAGGTATGTCGTCTATTCTGCACCCATCTTCTTTCTTGGTCTCAATCTTGCGGATCTTCAACTTCTGTTCTTCCTGCTTTTTCTCTGCTTCTTACTTGCTTCTTGGTTCTTCTCTGGGTGGGATATGGAAATATTTATTGATAACTAGTCGCTTTGAAGTTCTCCTCTTAGTAACAGTTTGATAAATTGTTTGGGTGCATCATTTTTACTTTGCGGAAGTTTTCTTCAGTTTCGTACATCAGCATGCTGTTTAATAGCAGTAGTGTGACTTTATACAAATTTTTTGCCAGTGGTGCCTTGCGCAAGCCATCTTCTCGTCGGGCCGCTTTTTGCTCGCTCCGCTGAGTTGGGGGTGGTTCCGTGTTCTGTCCCAGCAGGGTTCCGCCACCCTGTGGTTCAGCAGATTTACTGCCCACTTCAGTTACAAGGGCCTTCTGTTGGTCTTGCTGTCCTTTCCCTTCTCTCAACGCTTCTGCCTTGTAGGAATCGTGTCTTGCTAATTATGTCATTTTCTTTCTTGATACATCTCTCATTGCAACTTGTGGGTCGTTGCATCTCGTCCTTGCCGGAGTTTTTACAATGGTTCTTACAAAAAGATTTACTTATAATCATCTAACATATGTCTAGTACCTACATTGTTTTACGCCTTCTTAAAAGCTTTACAAATTTCGGTGCCCTTTCCATGTTACAATTCTAAGATATTTTGAGTCTTAACTTCCAGAATCCTCAAATTCGTTTTTTATTTTTGTGTAGTGTCGTGGTGTATAGAATTTTAGTATTTCATGTTGTTAGACTATCTACGCTTTATCCCTTCACCTTACTATGGTACTATTGGTGTTATTTTTGTTTTTGTTTTTATTGAAACTACTTTCTTTTTCCCACCTTCCTCTCTCTTCATTCTTCTTTCTCCTGATGGACTTATCTGCAACATAATCTTGAAATATTGTGCTGATTATTTACCAGTAATAAAATTAATCTTCAAACTTTTTGATATGGCTCACATGGTGAAGTCCTAAGGTTTTGCCTGTTTTTGGGTTCATTAGTTCCACAGCATTATCATGAGCAATTCAGCTAATTATGATAGGTCCTTTGTATGCAGCGTAAAACTTACGTATTTTGTTTTTCTGTTTGCTGGAGAGATGGTGTGTTTTTACAAATACTTTCTGGCCTACTGAGAATGTTCTTTTAATTGCTGTTCTATCTCCTGTTTCTTTTCTTTTAATGGCTGCCTTTCTGTTGTTGGAGAGTGCTGTTGCTATGACTTGTTTGTGCTATCTATGTGGTGCAATAGGAAATCTAACATTTTCTCTGGTTATGTTTCGGGGTTCAATATTTTTAAGTACAGTAACTGGAGGTAGTAGTGTAGTGCTATGTGGTATTTCATTCATTACTTCTTGAAAATCTTTAAGGTATATATCCCAAGTGTTGTGTCTTTTGCCTGCATATAATCGACATAAAGTGCCTATGCCCTTCATAGATCGTTCTGCTGGATTTACGCTAGGTTTGTACTTAGATATGTAGATGGGTTTTATTTTGTGTTGTTTTAATGTGTTCTGCCATTGCACTGATTTGTATTGTGGGCCATTATCCGAAATTATTCGTTCCACTCGACCTACTTGTCAGAGAAAATCTTGTCTAAATGCTTTACTTATAGTAAGACCTGTTACCTGTTTTAATGGTGTCAAGGTAACATATTTAGAAGTAAGTTCCAAAACAACAAATATGAAAATATATCCATTTTTTGTGCGTGGGAGGGGCCCCATCAAATCTGTTGCAGCTATTTGTTTTAATCTTTTAGGGATTATTGGAAACATAGGTGGTTTGGTTTGGAAAGTGACGTGTTTATCCCTCATAATTTTTTTGCATTTGACTAATACTGTTCTAATTCATCTTTCCATATTAGGAAAATGGCTTGTTTGTTTTATTTTTAAAAAGCATTTCTTTGGTCCAAAGTGGCCATTACTTAAATGTGTATACCATATGTACTTATTAATTAGTTCATCTGGGATATAAATTAACCATTCGTTCGTTGGAACATTTCGTCTAAAAAATAAAACATTGTTTTTTACGAGATAGTGCTGTCGAATGTCTGGAAAATCCTTACTTCTCCACTTGTGTTTGATTCCTAGTATTTCGGGATCCTTGTCCTGTTCTTAGCCTATGTTTTTCAATGCTATCGTAATGTAGTTTTCGAAAGGTACTTGTTTCATATAGTACATCGTAAACTGGTCTTCTGCTGCTTCCAAATCTATGTTATTGGATGCACCCTGTGGACATCGTGATAAAGCATCTGCTAATACATTCGCTGGTCCTGGTATGTGTGTAATAGTGAAGTCAAATTCTTGTAGTATTAACATCCATCTGGCTAACCTCCCATGAGTTATTTTGGTGGATAACAGAAATTCTAATGCTTTGTGGTCAGTGTATACTTTTGTTTTTCTTCCGAATAGGAAGTATCGAAAACCTTGGAAGCCCCATACAATGGCCAATGCTTCCAGCTCCGTGACTGAATAGTTTTTCTCGCTTTTTGTGGGTACCCGACAGGCAAATGCAATTGTTCTATATGATCTTAGCCCTGCCTGTTCGTATTCTTGGAATAAAACAACTCCTAAACCTGTTTTCGCGCTCTTAGTGGCCATACAAAAATTTTGTGTAAGATCAGGATGTGCTAAAATCGGTGCTGTTGTTAGTGCGTTTTTCACTTTTAAAAATTCTTCATTGGCTTGTTGATCCCATACCCATGGCGTGTTTTTTCCAGTCACTGCACATAGGCGTGGTGTTGCGAGAGAGTCGATCCAAATAAATTTTTTATAGAATCTGGTGAGACCTAGAAATCCTCTGAGAGTTTTCTTATTATATGGATTACAGAATTCTTTGATTGCCGTTAGTTTTTCTGGGTCGGGCATTACCCCTTTCTCTGAAATTATGTGTCCTAGAAATTTGACCTCTCGCCTTCCAAATTTGGATTTTGTTACATTTACTGTGACCCCATGCTCTTTCATGATCTGTAAAAACTGATTTAATGTGTCGTTGTGATGTTCCCTAGAGGGTTCTGCTATAATCACATCATCAACATAACAAGTAATTTTTTGTAAAATTTCAGGACTGAGTATAGTATTAAATCCCCTAATAAATGCTGCTGATGATATGTTTAAACCAAATGGCAATCGTTTAAACTGGTAACATCTACCGAATACGATAAATGCTGTAAATTTTCTACATTCTGGGGCCAATTCTGTTTGCCAGAAACTACTCCGTAAATCAATTGATGAAAATATCTTAGCATCGTGGAAGTTTTGAATCAATTCCTCTAATTTTTCTGGGCGATCTGTCTCAGTGATTATGATTGTGTTGATCTGTCTGGAATCAAGCACTAACCTGATGCTCCCGTCTCGTTTTTGTACAATATGGAGCGGGCTGTTATATGTGGAGGTAGCTGGTTCAATAATATCGTCATCTAAAATTTTAGATATCACCTGGAATACTTTATTCCTGTAGCTTAATGGGATTGTATAGGGTGGCACTCTAAATGGTTTGTGCTGTTTTACTTCAAACTTGTACTGAAAGTGTTTAATACTGCCAGTCTTAGATAAAAATACCTCTGCTTTATCTCGTAAAATACCGTCTAATTCTCTTTTACTGTGTTCCGAAATACCTTGAACTTCTTGCAATTTTTCGTCGATTTCTTCATGGACTTCTAACATGAGTCGAGGCGATTCCCCCTTTTGTGCATACCATTCTAATTCTTCATCCTCTTTATCTCGCGTCGTTCTTAATTGTTTGTTTATAACTGGTATTTCTTCTAATTTTAGCTTTTGCTCAAAGAGAAGTGTGACATTCCCGAATGTTACGCTACCTTTCCCCATATCTATTATCGCTCGTCTCTCATTTAAAAAATCTGCACCTATAATCAAATCTACAGTTAGTTTAGGTATAATCACAAAGTTGGCTTCGATCTTTTGACCTTGACACAAAAGAGTTAACCTTGTTTGTCTCGTAACTTCCGCAGCATTGTTTCTAACAGGACCTCTTACTTTAATCTTACGTGTTTTCAGAACTGGCAATTCCTCATTGGCATTACACGGCATGAATAAATTTTCTGAGATCCCAGTCAGTTCATTTCCGCTATCAATTACAATATTGACTGGGATATGCTTTACCATGGCCTTCGCAATTGGTTGAATTTGAAAGCGTTGGTTCTGTTCTTCTTCTTCTTCTTGCATCAACGAATCCTCCACTGAATCGTACATGAGTCTTTTTAGGAATTTCCCTTGTGAATTCGAACTTTCTGTAGGATAAGCTTCGACTGCTACTTCTCTCTCTTTTATTTCCTCTTCTCTATTTCTTCCTTCATTTACGCTTTCTTCAACATCCTCTACTTTTTTCTCATCTTGTCTATCTTCTCCTTCTTCGTCGCTACTTCCACATAACCGCATCTAAATTCTCTAATTATCGCTTCATAACTTCCTTCATTATATATGTTGGGTTGTGTGCCCACTCGTAACTTATTTTCAACTTCTGTCGACTGCGCATTATCCTCATTGAATTCGCTTTCCCTGGTTTCCATCTCAAATAGCTCTGCAATACTCATTACTTCGTCCTTTCCTCCTACATTCGTTGTGCATGCCTCTGGTAATTCATCTTCCTCGTCAGTATTCTCCCAATTAATTTCGTCCCAACACGATATTGTTGTTTTCTTGTCTTCGTTTTCATCTGGTCCCTGCGGATTTGTTTCTTCTTCTTCTTTTCTCGTGATAAGATTTTTACTTCTCTGTTCAAGGTGCTGCAATTGTCCTGGGTCGGTGCGTCATTCTCTTAGGCATGGGCGCTTAGCTGTCAATTCGAAACTTTATCGGGGTTTGGTGGTCTTACCTCCACCTCTTCTATCTGTATTCTCTTTTCTTGTTCAGCTTGTTGATAGTGGTTTCTTTGTTGATAATTTGTCGGTCTATTGGTTCTCCACTACCCGTTCCGGTTGTCGTTATTCCCTCTGTAATAGTTGTTGCCGTTCCTGGGTGAATTGTAGTTATTGCCATATTCTCTTCTACATCCATAACCGGTTCTTTGTCGGAATCTATTGTCGTTTCTTGGTGCGAAGTTATCACATGGTTCGTAATTATTGTTTCTTCGTACTGTGTCCTGTGGATTCCACTGCTTTTTGCTTTCGTTTTCACGTTCGCTTCGTCTTTTTCTTGCGTCATCTTCCGAAAATATGAACTCTACTTCCCTTAGAATACCTTTAAATGCTTCGACGTCATTGCCTCCGCGACCTACTAATGATTGCTGGTATTTCAATGGTAGCTTCATCGCGCATAATTTAATCAACTCTCCGTCACTGTATGGTACATCTAAGCACTGATTTTTCTTTGCCATTAATTCGAAAAATTTCACGGGACTCTTCTCTCCTGAATCTTCAAAATATGGGTTCTGTAATAATTCGTACTTCACTCTGTTCTGTGCTTCGCTGGACCAATATCGTGAGAGAAACTTCTCTCTGAAATCTTCGTACGATCGGCATGTCGCTGCAACATTCTGCATGGTTTCTGCGACTGTTCCTGACATGTGTGCACATATAAAGTCTAATTTGTGTGCTAGCGTCCAGTGTTCTGGTAATCCTACTCGGAATCGATCAATAAAAGGTCGTGGATGTAATGAGTTTCCTTCTCGAAAGTGTTGAAATTTTCTGACTGTGAGGAAATGATCGTTGTCGTACTTCGTCATAGTTCCATATGAAATTCGCGATTCTTCGCCACTTTTGTTTCTGATCATTTCTCCCGTCGTTCTTTCCGGTTGTGGTAGATCCATTGGATATTGTCCACTGTAACTTTCGCCTACCCTTGCGAAGTATCGTTCGAGTGGTACGCAATAATTTTCTTCCATCAGTTGTGAACGTGTAGCTGAATGCATTGCACTGTACTCTTCGTGACCTGGCTTTCCATTGTCAGGTATTGGTTCAGTATCTTGTCTGGCTAACCTTGCTGCTTCATTGCACGATCTAAACTGTCTTGAAACATACATTTGTGGTTCCGCATGTGTTTGTGATGACGTTTGTTCATCAAGAATTTCGAAACGTGTTTGTTGCTGTGCAGGCTGTCTGATTTCACGTTGTCACTTTCCGCCTGTGATTGGAATCGCAAATGCGTAATATCTTCTTGTTTTTCCGGTGCTGTTACAGATACGGATGTGGTTGCAGACTTTGTGCTTGTTCGGTCCTGTTCACTACGCTCTTCAATGGTTTGCAACAACTCTGTTCGCAATTTCTGAAATTGTCGCTTCGTTTGCGCTTCTCTTTTGACTATGCGGTTATCATATCTTTTCAGCGCTGCTTTTGTGATACGTTTGTGTAACACACTGTTTTCAACAACTTCACGCTCTGTACCTGCTGCTTGTCTAGTAATTACGTTTATCTGTTTCTCTAGTTTCTTGACTTCTCCCTGGGTGTTGTTACGTAATGTTTTGATCTCGTCATGAATGTCATTACGCAATGTTTGTACGTCCACTTGTACCTTTTCAATGTCTGTTCTCAATTGATTGTGACCTGTTATTAAGTTTCCTATCACTTCTCGAGATTCTTTTGCCTCGTCTTCAATATGACTTTGGTGTAACTGATTTTTTTGTTTTGTTCTTTAATCTCACGCATTTGTCTCGTGGTTTCTGCATTCTGAATTTTAATTTGGTTCGCAATTTCTTTATTTTGCCTTGTCATGTTTTCCGTAATTTGTTGTAATAATTCTGACAGATTGGTGGGTCCTATTGCGTTTTCTTCCGACGTCCTACGCTCTGTGTTATCGCCCAAGTGTTGGTTCGCAACCGATTGCATTGAACTATGCTGCGACACGTTTCTGCTCACATTCCTTGTACTCTGTGGTGAGGGAGCTCTGATTACTTGTACTATGGGTTCTACGTATTCAAGACGCAAGTTATAATCCTCATCGACTGTCTCTCTACTTTCCTGCTCCTCTGTCGTATGCTGACTTACGTTTTCTATGCCTTGACGTACATTATCCTCGTTATGGTGCGTTATATGTCCTATTTCTCGCGATACTGCATCGTCTGTTGTACTGTCCTCTATTCTCTGTCCATCTTCATGCTGGGTCTCTACCTCAATTCGATCAAGGTCTCGATCTGCCATTGCTAATCTTTCCGAATCCCTTATTTTCTGTTTTAAAAGCAATTCACGCACCCTGCTTCGCGTCAACATGCGCTCATACAATCTCACGCGTTTCATAAACTTTTTGCACACACGACTTGACAATCCATTCACTTACTTGTTGGGTCAGAACCAACTTGTCAAAGATGTGTCCGCCACCTGTGCGCTTGCATTCGAGAGAAAACTAAATTCTAACAATTTTTGAAATTCATAACTTAATTATGCTATTGGCTCTGCTAGAATGTCTCACTTTTTATTGAATACTTTCTTACTATCTATCGCTGCAGCTACTGTTTTCAACTATTTATTCCTTTCAAAAAAAATGTTTTTTATTACGAAATTTTGTAACAGGATATTTTTCTGACATAGTTAGGCATGTGGTCGACCTTCAATCATGGTATTTTACCATCCTGGCAGCGTCGCCATTTTCTAACATTCTGCGTGGTGTCTGTTTGTTCTATATCGTGTCTCCCTATCACTTTCGCGCAACGACGCTCTGAGCGTGTTTTTTAGGGAATCGACTAGTTTGAACGTGGGACCTCTTGCTGGTAAGGAGACGCCAGACCACACATGACATGTAGAGTTCAGAAGAGTTCAGTGAGACTAGCGATGATATAACCAAATACTTAATGATTTCAGCGTCAGCTCCACTGCACTCCCTGTAAAAGAATCTTAATACTAACCAAATTTAGTGGAAGCGGTTCAAGGCTTTCCTATTTTTAGTTAGCTGGTAAAATAACGTCGAAAAAGCAGTTAACTTTACCATTGGAAATTTTATTCTACTCACAAAACATTGCTTATAAAAAATGGTTCAAATGGCTCTGAGCACTATGGGACTTATCTTCTGTGGTCATCAGTCCCCTAGAACTGAGAACTACTTCAACCTAACTAACCTAAGGACATAACACACATCCATGCCCGAGGCAGGATTCGAACCTGCGACCGTAGCAGTCCCGCGGTTCCGGACTGCGCGCCCAGAACCACTAGACCACCACGGCCAGAATTGCTTATAAATTGCACTATTGATAAAAGGAAATGTTTTAATACAGGATGGTAAAAACCAACTGCGTTCAACAAAAATGTGAACGACTATTCCCTGAATGGGTTTCCAAGTTCTACAATGGATCGAAGGATGACCTATGCCATATCACATCTATAATCTAGGTTTAAATTAAGTTTCACAAAAGAGAAGACTATCAAAATGGTCTACAGTGACCCTCAATTATCTTTAATTACTTATCTAACTTGTCGTAAATTACAGTGGCTGATGTGGCTTCTCAATAACTATATAACAGAAAAATCATCGCATTTCAGATTTTTTACTTCAAGTGGCAAATGTGAACACCATGAGCTTTAATTGACGATCGACACTAGTATTACGCAAAAAGGGGGTGTAACAGATGAGACTTCTGCAGTTCTGAGTGAAGCTTTATGCGCTGTTATGCGGCATCGCGTGCGTTCATTATCTTGTCAGTGTTCGTCAGGGGGCGGCGGACAGCACAGCTCCGCTCACCTCACCGTCTCGGAAGCAACTCTCTCCTAACTTCTCCTTACTACAATTTACCGAAGTTGGTTTAAAAAAACTATATGGCTGTGTTTTCATCTGACCAATCAGGGTCTCAATGTTAACCTTAAGCTCTGCCTACAAAAATTCTGTCTGTCCAATGAGAAACGTTATACTTTTCGTGGTGGGGCAATGTTTTTAAAGTTTGCAACGTAACAGAGACGCGAAAAAGTCTCACGCTAAAACTTGCAGCTGGTGTGGTCCTTTTAGTGTTATCGTAAGATCTATACTGTTCTTCTGGAGGGCTCTATCTTTTAACATGGGCTGGGGGGTGGTCCTGTCGTAACAGAGACGCGAAAAAGTCTCACGCTAAAACTTGCGGCTGTGGTAGCCCTTTTTGTGTTATCGTAAGATCTATACTGTTCTTCTGGAGGGCTCTATCTTTTAACATGGGCTGGGGGGTGGGCCTAGCGGTTAGCTGGCGACGTGGGTGTCCGTCCCTTATCGTAGGGCCTTCCAGCTTAACACGGTTCCGCTCTCGGCTTCTGTTCTCGTTTCTCCCCTCGGAACTGCGTCTGTGTCACGGTGGGAAGGTATGACATGCATTTAGGCATTCATGTGTTAGTCTGTGGTATTCCATTTGCTCACTCGTTACTCGTATTACTTTGGTTAATTTAACGTCAGGATTTATTCGGAGCTATGTGACATACTACTGGATTTGCTTATCATGTCAGGGTTTTCATGGAAGGTGTTGGATTCGCCTGACACCTTCCAGAAATGATTATTGGAAGGTAGTTAAGTTGGTTTACTCGCTCAGAGCTGAGAGTAAGACCACTCCACTTCCCTGAGTCATGCATTAATATATTAACGGACTGAGGTGTCTGATTTTTATAGAAATTCTGTATTAACATTGTGCCTTCTTTATATCGTTGTTCGCTTTGTAAGTACAGAATTGTTCAGACCTGTGTTACGTGCGATCACACGAAGTTCTAATCTGGCTTTTTGAATACATACTTCATTTTAAAATCGTTGTCTCGGAATATCATTTCATAAGAATAGTTACTCTCCCCCACTCGACTGTTTATCGTTACGCATTACTACATTGCACAATCTGTTTTGAAGCAGTGTGAATGTTTATTTAGAAACAGAAATCTATCTTGGCCGCTGCCTGCTTGCTGTTTGCTGTTGTGCTTTCGAGAAATCTGCAACGTTGTTGTCAAGACGCGAGGCAAGTGGAAATTTGCATTCATCTTCAGTTATCTGCTATATTGGCAGGTCCTTTACCTCTCCATTTTCTCCGATCCATTGCTTCGTTCTTAAGGCTGCTGTATGTTGTACCGTCCTTGATGTCATCCAGTATCAGGAATCTCTTCCTGCCTCGCTTCCTTTTCCCTTTTACATAACCTTCTAACACTTTTTATCAGTCCGTCATTCTTTCTTGATATATGCCCAATCCAATTTCTTTTTCTTCTCTTTATTACATCTAGTAACTGTCTTTTCTTTCCCACTCTTCTCAGTACCTCTTCATTTTTTTCCTCTGTCCATCCAACTTATTCTTTCCATCCTCCGCCATGTCCAGATCTCAGAAGCCTCCAGCCTTTCTCTGTTTTTCTTCCTCATAGTCCATGTTTCAGCGCCATATAGAAGAACACTGCATACAAGACATTTTATGAGTCGCTTCCTGAGTTCTCTGTTCAGACCGCTGCAGAAAATTCTCCTTTTCTTATAAAACGCCTCTTTTGCCATTGCTATCCTTGTTTTAATTTCTGTTGTGCACTTCCAGTCGGTGTCTACCTTCTTCCAAGATACTTAAAATTTTGCAACTGTTCTAGTATTTCTCCATTCAGCATAATTTTTATTTCCTTATTTCCTCCTAGTGCCAATACTTTTGTTTTATTTGTGTTAATTTTCATTCCATATTTTTTCCGTTAGTTTCAATGGTGTCCACCAAATACTGTAATTCTTTTTCACCTGTGGCTAGAAGGACCATGTCATCAGCAAACCTCAAACACCCTACTCTTCTTCCTCCAATGTTTACGCCTTTGTCATCTAATGAGCATTGGTCAATCATATTTTCCAAGTAGAGTTTGAAAAGAGTAGGTGATAGACAGCATCCTTGTCTTACTCCTTTTCCTAGTCCGATCCGGTTTGTACTTTCTCCTCTTACTTTAATTGAAACTTTTTGATTAAGATATAATGAGTTTACAAGTCTTCTGGTTTTCCAGTCCACTCTCTTTTCCCTCATTATAGTCGCCAGTTGTCCCAAACCACATTGTGAAATGCCTTTTCTAGATCGATGAAGCACGTATATATATAGGTCTCTTCCTTTTTCAATAAACCTTTCTCATTAGGACCAGGTAATTGTTTTACTTCAGTTGCGCATTGTAAATACAAAATGTATTCCGATCAGTTAGAGTTGAGTTCAAATTAGATGCTGTTTAGTCAAAGGTTAGTATATCAGTTTAAGTTGTATAACAGTTTGGGGGGGGGGGGGGGATTGTTTTGGTAATTCTTAGATGTTTATAGAGTGGGAGAGATAAAGTTGGGCTAAACTTCAAACAGAAACAAATGTAGTGGGGAGGTTACATGTCTTGTTTCTAGTGGATCGCGATTTTTATTTTTGTAATGCACGATGGTCCCTGTCCGTGAGTACATCAACTCTGGTCTTGGTTTCGCTGTGGTCGTTCCTTCGCATTTCCATTTCACAGTCGCAGCACCAACAGTTGCTTTGGGTAGCTTTAGAATGGTTTAAACGTCCCTGATGGATTTATTACTCAGATAACTTGCGATGAGTAGAACACGTTCGAATCGCTGAGCTCTATAAATCATGTGTCCCTTTGGAAGTCAGATCTGGGAGCTGGAGAGATCTGGAGAGATTGAATAAGAGTCTCTGACCGTCCTTTCCACCAACCTGTCGTCTTCTAAAGTTGTGTCCCCAGCGCAGAAGACAGCTCGTCGGTCGTGGGATCTTCTTCGGCGGGGGCTGCTACGCGGTCAATTCGAACCTGAGATTGTGCTTTTTTCGGGATGCTACTTGCCCAGTTTAGTCTCTGTATCTGCAGCGGGCAAGAACTGTAGAATTGACAATGATGGTAGGCGATACTTCTCATTAATGTATGCTGTTTGGTTAAAATTCGAATATTCACACAAAACTCGCCATAGCTTTCTTAATTGTATGGTAACTTTTCCATCCAACTTCCGAAATATATACACATGTCCGCCTCTCAGGTACTTTAGACAGAGTAAGTGTTACATATCCACAACTAAGTTACGCCCGATATAGAGTACATGTCCGGCCCTGAAGAACACCCGAAACAGAGTGACTATTACATGTTCACATCTAAGTAACGCACGATACTGAGGTACGTGTCCGACCCTCAGGAACGTCCGAAACGAGAGTGACTAGCGCAGCCGAAGTACCGGGTGATCAAAAAGTCAGTATAAATTTGAAAACTGAATAAATCACGGAATTATGTAGACAGAGAGGTACAAATTGACACACATGCTTGGAATGACATGGGATTTTATTAGAACCAAAAAAATACAAACGTTCAAAAAATGTCCGTCAGATGGCGATTCATCTGATCAGAATAGCAACAATTAGCGTAACGAAGTAAGACAAAGCAAAGATGATGTTCTTTACAGGAAATGCTCAATACGTCCACCATCAATCCTCAACAATAGTTGTAGTCGAGGAATAATGAATAATGTTGTGAACAGCACTGTAAAGCACGTCCGGAGTTATGGTGAGGCATTGGCGTCGGGTGTTGTCTTTCAGCATCCCTAGAGATGTCGGTCGATCACGATACACCTGCGACTTCAGATAGCCCCAAACCCAATAATTGCACGGACTGAGGTCTGGTGACCTGAGAGGCCAAGCATGACGAAAGTGGCGGCTGAGCAAACGATCATCACCAAACGACGCGCGCAAGAGATCTTTCACGTGTCTAGCAGTACTTTTTTTTCTAATAAAACCCCATGTCATTCGAAGCATGTGTGTCAATTTCTACCTCTCTTTCTACATTATTCCGTGGTTTATTAAGTTTTCAAATTTATACTGACTTTTTGATCACCCGGTACTGCGTCTCCTAGGCGCGCCAAAGCGACCCGAAGGTGTCCGAAGCACTTCCGTTGCAATATCGTTACTCTTATGTTTCTCACAACTAGTGAAATTTAATAAACAAAAACGATGGACTCGCAGAGCAACCATGAGAGATTGTCATACTAAAAGCTGGGTTACATACAATGAAAAGTATATAAATAAGTAATAAGAGATGTTAGGCGTTTTGGCGCCTAGCACCCGAATGTGCCGACCAATCAGAAGCAAGTTCAGTACTACTGGCGTATTCTCCCACGAGACTGGTACATACTGTACTATCTGTCGTTTGTACTCACTCCACTTTTGTACCATATGCTACTTCACGAGTATCAAGCTGCATCGAGGCGGCCTTCTAGCAAAATAAAATACTGGCGGCCACAACCAGGAGTATTACAGCTCTCCTGATCCACCCATTCTGTTGTGCTTCTCTACTGGCAAAATTTTGGCAGTATCATCATATCTGGGGGTGTGTCCATATAATGTGAAGGATGTGTGGATTTTTCCACATTGCCTTCTGTCTGAGCTATAAGGTTTTTATAGAATGATTGTGTTCTGTGTTTAATGAGTGAGGTGTGGAGAGCATGTTTGTGTCTTGGTGTATGTGTTTGAGTCAAACCATGGCTGTGATGGTTGTAAGAGCCTACTTTCGGAGCACGTGAAGCTTTTTCAAGTGAGTGTCACCAGCCTTCACCAGATCTCACAAACACGGAATCTACATCTACATCGGTACTCTGCAAAACACATTCAAGTGCCTGGCAGAGGGTTTATCGAACCACCTTCACAATTCTCTATTATTCCAATCTCGTACAGCGCGCGGAGAGAATGAACACCTATATCTTCCCGTAAGAGCACTGATTTCCCTTATTTTATCGTGGTGATCGTTCCTCCCTATGTAGGTTGGTGTCAACAAAATATTTTCGCATTCGGAGGAGAAAGTTAGTGATTGGAATTTCGTGTGAAGATTCTGTCGCAAATAAAACCGCCTTTCTTTAAACGATTTCCAGCCCAAATCCTGTATCATTTCTGTGACACTCTCTCCCATATTTCGCGATAATACAAAACGTGCTGCCTTTCTTTGAACTTTTTAGAGGACTCCATCAGTCCTATCTGGTAAGGATCCCACACCGCGCAGTCGAATTCTAAAAGAGGACGGACAAGCGTAGTGTAAGCAGTCTCCTTAGTAGGTCTGTTACATTTTCTAAGTGTCCTGCCAATAAAACGCAGTCTTTGGTTAGCCTTCCCCGCAACATTTTCTGTGTGTTCCTTCCAATTTAAGTTGTTCGTAATTGCAATACCTAGGTATTTAGTTGAATTTACGGCTTTTAGATTAGACTGATTTATCGTGTAACCGAAGTTTAACGAGTTCCTTTTAGCACTCACGTAGATGACCTCACACTTTTCGTTATTTAGGGTCAATTGCCACTTTTCGCGCCATTCAGATATTTTTTCTAAATCGTTTTGCAATTTGTTTTGATCTTCTGATCACTTTATTAGCCGATAAACGACAGCGTCATCTGCAAACAACCTAAGACGGCCACTCAGATTGTCTCCCAAATTGTTTATAAACAATAAGGAACAGCAAAGGGCCTATAACACTACCTAGGGGAACGCCAGAAATCACTTCTGTTTTACTCGATGACTTTACTTCAATTACTACGAGCTGTGACCCCTCTGACAGGAAATCACAAATCCAGTCACATAACTGAGCCGATATTCCACAAGCATGCAATTTCACTACGAGCCGCTTATGGGGTACCGTGTCAAGAGCCTTCCGGAAATCCAAAAATACGGAATCGATCTGAAATCCCTTGTCAATAGCACTCAACACTTCATGTGAATAAAGAGCTAGTTGTGTTTCATAGGAACGATGTTTTCTAAACCCATGTTGACTGTGCAATAAAGATGGATGGACCACTTTGCCCTAGTTGTGAGTACTGAGACCACAATTATCCTTGCCTCCTTTTAAATCGGCGGAAGTGCCAATTCCACATTACATAGGGGTGTCCAGATCCTACGAACTGTTTGTATCATTGTCCTTGGTTCCCGTATGGTTTGACACACTCTCATACAACAAATACATGATAGCTCGTTTTCAAGCTCCATGACTGATGTTCTAGTTTTTCAAGGGCGGTCAGCGAATGTGTCACTCCGAGAATATCGTTCATATTAAGTGCTTGTTTCAGGGCCTCTGTTGTTGCTAGAACCTCGGTCGCACAGCTGATTGTTCCAAGGGAACACTTGTACATAGCTCAGGTTGTCAGTATGCCGTACGCTGGACTACATTTAGTTCCTTGGTGGTAGATGTGAAGAAGGGTCTCGCTTGATATAGTAGATTGTAGCAGCGGATTTAATACTCAAGTCTGAGCAGCGCAGGGTTGTACTGAGGCATTCTTACCTCCACTTAGAAGGGCAAGAGCGAACTTGAGCATTGGTGCTGGTGTAGACCGACATTTCATTGGGGACCTGAGCAGTACAGAACGATGACGTAATGGAATTTATTTAAGCATATGTGAGTTAACCACGACACGTAGTTTGCCGGAAATTTTGAAAGAAAAAAATTTCTGCGGCTTCTCACCTAGTTCTGTTCGACGGAGCTTTGCGCTGACGAGCATTGCCTTGGAGCTCCAAGTGTCGTCATTCGCACCAGCTGCAGGAACCAGCTGCTTACTTCTTGGTTTCACCTACATGCGTGCCAGCCGCATGCTGTGGCGCCGTGGCTTAGTTGGTTAAAGCGCCTGTCTAGTAAACAGGAGATCGAGGGTTCGAATCCCTCCGGTGCCTACCAAATTTTACTCCCGCTATGAGATGCATCTACAGACAGTGATAAACAATTGATCATTATCTCCAAAGCAAGACGTAGGAGGTTCATAATATATTCAGTTTAGTACCTTGTACAAGTCTACAATCTACAAAAATTCTATTCAGAGGATAAGACACATGAAGTAGACGGTGAACTGCGTTTTTGGACTACTGGTAGATCACGACATTAGTTGGAAAACACACACCACACAATTGGTAGAGCGTAGAACAATTTAACTCAATTTGAATGTAGTTTTCAAAAAAAAGTGTCACTTATTGCCTCGGGAGGTATTATTGGTCGAAACGTGCCACGTTAAGGGGAGTAGAACGTCAAACGGGCCGACTTGGAGCAGGAAAGGTACCACACGACATTTTAATTTCCACTGCCTATATTTTTGCGAATAAATTCATAAAACTTTCTCATCATGACAAGGAAGGACTCAGGATTCACACTCATTACAGTGGAAGTTCAAAAACATAAAATACTTTTTTCACATGTGATATTTCATCATTTTTTTCACTTACTGTTGGCTGCATTTGTTGCTATAGGTACACTTTTCTTCACAAGTAAGAGAGATTCTTCAATGTGTTTTGCACAGCATACAAACCATACCTACAGTTGTATGAAACTCTAGAATTTATTTAATTTATGAAAAAACAAATGAGCTGTTACATTTTATAGTTAATTATCTCAATTTTTACCACAGTTTTTAATAGATTTGGAAAATTCTAGAGTTTCATACACCTGTAAGCATGGTTTGTATGCTGTGCAAAATTCATCGAAGAATCTCTCTTTCTTATAAAAACAAGTGTATCTATAGCAACAAATGCAGCCAATAGTAGGTAAAAAAAGGATGAAATTTCACATAAAAAAATTATTTTGTTATGTTTTTGAACTTCCACTGCTATGAGTGTGAGTCCTAAATCCTTCCTGGTCATGCTGACAAAGTTTTATGAATTTATTTGTAAAAGTATAGACAGTACAAATTAAAATGCCCTTGGTGCATCTCCTCTTCCAAGTCGGCATGTTTGACGTCCTACCCCTCCTAATTAAATAATATAAAAGTGGATCAAGGTTGCAAGAAATGTTGAGAAATACGCTTTTTACTTCTTAGGAATATAGCGTAGAATTCAGCGATGTAGAATTCACAAGAGATGGCATAGTAAATTACCACAGTATGCACATGAGGGCAGATGCAGATCCTGGAGCAATCATGCAGGTGAGACACCGGGATCACTTCAGTATCAGTTTTTAGACAGGAATTGTTGGCGACGGACTCAGAGAATCGTGCACTTTACCGATAAGATTAACGCACTTGTTAATCCGTTTGTTAAAGTTTGTCGCGGATTTCTGCTCGCTGAATTACCAACGGTATTGAGGAACATTACCCTTGCAGAAAGACAATGACTGTGGTTTATGCAATACGGGACACGACGTTCCACGATCGATGGATTAGTCGAGGAGGTCCGGTAGCAGGCCATCCCGTTCGCTGGACGTGAATCCGTTGGATTTCTGGCTATGGAGACGTTTAAAGGCAACCTCTCGAGAATGAGTAGACGTTACAGGAACGTTTGACCAATACATGTGACGCAATCCGAATGAAGGTGGATGTATTTGAAAGAGTGCTGATTCACTGCGAAGAAGAGCTGAAAGACGTATCAGAATGCTTGGTAACCGCAGGCAGCACTGCCTAGAGTGGCTACTTCTACATAACAGACAAATGGGAATTAGAGGCAAGATTGTCCCATATCTCAACAGATACTGGTTTCCGAAATATCTAGTTTTGGCGAATTCTATCTCCTGTGGGAATATGTGACATTTTCTTTAAACATTCTGTATATAGTCACTATCATTGGCAGCTATTTATCATCTATTGTTGGATAAGGTTCTCTTCCAGACTTCTCCATACGTCTCTGCTTTCCGTCTCCAAGTTTGTCCTGCTTGTTTCTTTGTGTCATCAACCCATCTTGCATTAGATCTTCTCTTGAAACAGGACCTGCTTTGTCCGTCTTTCGTCATTCCGTCTCATTACTTGCCAATAACAATAACTATCACGTCCTCAGCTCTTGTCTTTTGTCTGTTCGTCAGTTTTTCAGTCCCTTCTTGTTATGCCCAGAATGCATCTTTCCATTTTTCGTTGGGCAGCCCTCAGTTTTTGAAACTTTGCGCTTTTACCGTTAGTGCTTCACTGCCGTTAAGTCGGTGGTGGTACTACACACTGCCCATATCATTTCCGTTTAAGCCGCATGGGGAATTTAGTTCAGAATACAGCTTTCCATATGCCAGATTACCTTCAAGCCATTTTTACCTCCGTTTCTTCAAGCAGCCTCTAGAAGGCCTATATCATTACTCAATATTTCCGAATGTGCAGTAATATTGAGCGTATGTTGGTTACATTGAGAGACTGTCCAAAACAGTGAGCAGATCAAAAACTGTTGAAAAATATTTGAGTTATCTGAGAATTACTGCGCCGTCTGTTCTCGCATCTCACTCTCGTTTGGGCTTCCTTGTGTTCGCTGTTGTGTTCCTCTACTAAAATGAATCCAAAATAAGAGGAAAGATGGTATCACAACCGTAAAATTAATAATGATTCGTATGAGTTGTTGCCCACTAAATATACAGGGTGAGCCACTAACTATTGCCACCTAGAATAACTCCGAAAGTATGATAGTAGCTGAAACGTTTGTGGGACAAATGTTGCATGAGACAACAGGGGCCATAATATCACGTTGTTTTTTTTTTTTTTTTTTTGTTGCTAAGTGGGGTTCCTTCAGAGATACGAAGGTCAACTTTGCACTTTTAAATGGGATGCTATAGTTTGGTACTTATTTTCTGATAGCGGCTATAGAGACGAATCCAGTGATGTGTAACAGTAAGATCTTTGAAGGTCAACTAAGGTGAAAAAGGTGGCATGAACGTCCACTTACAGAAAGTGTTCGAAGTGATGACCATTGGTATCAATGCAGTGCTGTAATCTTCTTATCATGGACTGAGTGGTATTCCTTATCACTTAGCCACTTATCGAAGCACATGCTCTGACAATTCTATCTCGTATATCGTGCAAACAGTAAATATTCACCGAATAAGGCGTTTCTATCAAACGTGCCGCTGACATGTAAACCCCATTCGACGGTTTAGCAATACAACACTAATAAGAATGGTAAGGCTCGTGTCGTCGAATCAAGCGAATGTGGATGAGTATTCCTTCGAAGAACAAGTAACTATTCTTCTCATTTACGGAGAATGCCAACGAAATTCAGTGAGAGCTAGAGATTTATACGTTGAAAGATATCCTCAACGTGCTCACCCTACACGTTGCACATTTAAATATGTGTATAGCAAATTGAGAACAACTGGATCTTTAATGCATCGGAAACATTTCCTGCAAAGGAAAGTTACTAACGAGGAAATGGAAGTTGGTACTCTTGCCACTGTGGTTCGATACCCTTGTGTTAGTTCGTGTCTAATCGCAAGGGAATCTGGCATGAGCCAGAGTAGTGTTGTTCGTGTTATGCATCGCCACAAATATCATCCTTACCATATCAGTCTCCGCCAGGAATTAACTGGTACGGATTGTTTGCGCCGCAGTGAATTCTGCCGATGAGCTCAGCTTCAGATTCAGAGGGATGACACATTTATTAATTTGATTTTATTTACAGACGAAGCTACATTCACGAACCATGGAAATGTTAATTTGCATAACATGCATTACTGGGCAACTAAAGATCGATGTTGGCTGTGGCAAATAGCACACAAAAACCGTGGTCGGTGAATGTGTGGTGTGGGATTCTGAAGGAGGGAATTATAAGCCCCTATTCCATCGAAGGAATTCTTAATGGTAGGAAGTACACCACATTCCTGCAAGAAACATTAGGTCTGTTATTGGAAGAAATACCTTTAGGAACAAGGAACAGAATGTAGTATCAACACGATGTGTGTCCGGCACATTTTTCGCTGATAGGTAGAAATGAGTTGCAGAGACAACTCCCAGATCGTTGGATTGAACGCGGAGAAGATGTGTCATGGCCGGCTCGTTCGCCAGACTTGACGCCTCTGGATTTTTTCTTGTAGGGATTCGTAAAAGACATTGCTTATAAACTCGTTCCAACTACACCTGAAGATTTGCGAGAGAGAATTGTCGGAGCATGTGCTTCGATAAGTGCTGATGCGATTAGGAATACCATTCAGTCCATGATAAGAAGACTGCAGCACTGCATTGATACCGCCGGCCGGGGTGGCCGAGCGGTTCTAGGCGCTACAGTCTGGAACCGCGCGACCGCTACGGTCGCAGGTTCGAATCCTGCCTCGGGCATAGATCTGTCCTTAGGTTAGTTAGGTTTAAGTAGTTCTAAGTTATAGGGGACTGATGACCTCAGAAGTTAAGTCCCATAGTGCTCAGAGCCATTTGAACCATTTTTGCATTGATACCAATGGTAATCACTTCGAACACCTTCTGTAAATGGACGTTCATGGCACCTTTCTGACATTAGTTGACCTTCAAACACCTTACTGTTACACGCCATTGGATTCGTCTCAATAGCCGCTATCAGAAAATAAATACGAAACTATAGCATCCCATTTAAAAAAAAACAGAGTTGATCTTCATATCTCTGAAGCGACCCCACCTAGCAATACAAAACCAATGTCATACACTCCTGGAAATTGAAATAAGAACACCGTGAATTCATTGTCCCAGGAAGGGGAAACTTTATTGAAACATTCCTGGGGTCAGATACATCACATGATCACACTGACAGAACCACAGGCACATAGACACAGGCAACAGAGCATGCACAATGTCCGCACTAGTACAGTGTATATCCACCTTTCGCAGCAATGCAGGCTACTATTCTCCCATGGAGACGATCGTAGAGATGCTGGATGTAGTCCTGTGGAACGGCTTGCCATGCCATTTCCACCTGGCGCCTCAGTTGGACCAGCGTTCGTGCTGGACGTGCAGACCGCGTGAGACGACGCTTCATCCAGTCCCAAACATGCTCAATGGGGGACAGATCCGGAGATCTTGCTGGCCAGTGTAGTTGACTTACACCTTCTAGAGCACGTTGGGTGGCACGGGATACATGCGGACGTGCATTGTCCTGTTGGAACAGCAAGTTCCCTTGCCGGTCTAGGAATGGTAGAACGATGGGTTCGATGACGGTTTGGATGTACCGTGCACTATTCAGTGTCCCCTCGACGATCACCAGTGGTGTACGGCCAGTGTAGGAGATCGCTACCCACACCATGATGCCGGGTGTTGGCCCTGTGTGCCTCGGTCGTATGCAGTCCTGATTGTGGCGCTCACCTGCACGGTGCCAAACACGCATACGACCATCATTGGCACCAAGGCAGAAGCGACTCTCATCGCTGAAGACGACACGTCTCCATTCGTCCCTCCATTCACGCCTGTCGCGACACCACTGGAGGCGGGCTGCACGATGTTGGGGCGTGAGCGAAAGACGGCCTAACGGTGTGCGGGACCGTAGCCCAGCTTCATGGAGACGGTTGCGAATGGTCCTCGCCGATACCCCAGGAGCAACAGTGTCCCTAATTTGCTGGGAAGTGGCGGTGCGGTCCCCTACGGCACTGCGTAGGATCCTACGGTCTTGGCGTGCATCCGTGCGTCGCTGCGGTCCGGTCCCAGGTCGACGGGCACGTGCACCTTCCGCCGACCACTGGCGACAACATCGATGCACTGTGGAGACCTCACGCCCTACGTGTTGAGCAATTCGGCGGTACGTCCACCCGGCCTCCCGCATGCCCACTATACGCCCTCGCTCGAAGTCCGTCAACTGCACATACGGTTCACGTCCACACTGTCGCGGCATGCTACCAGTGTTAAAGACTGCGATGGAGCTCCGTATGCCACGGCAAACTGGCTGACACTGACGGCGGCGGTGCACAAATGCTGCGCAGCTAGCGCCATTCGACGGCCAACACCGCGGTTCCTGGTGTGTCCGCTGTGCCGTGCGTGTGATCATTGCTTGTACAGCCCTCTCGCAGTGTCCGGAGCAAGTATGGTGGGTCTGACACACCGGTGTCAATGTGTTCTTTTTTCCATTTCCAGAAGTGTATTATGGCCCCCGTTATCCCATGCAACATTTGTCCCACAAACTTTTCAGCTCCTATCATACTTTCGGACTTATTCTTGGTGGCAATGGTTAGTGACTCACCCTGTATAGGGCAGTACTCTACAGCTACGAGAGAAGAAGTTATTTAAAAATTTACATGCCCAAGAACAAAATTCAGTAACTTTTGACGCTCAGTTTTTCATCCAGCTTCTTTGTTTCTTCTGCTTGCAAGAAAATAAAGTAGTAACCACAGCAGCAGCGTTTTGATTGTGCAACATTACGAGCTGGTTAAATACTGGACAATACTATCGCACGTATTTATTAAGCACTCTGAAGTAAAAATTGATAATACTGTCCAATAATAGCGAACAATAATATTGACCGTCTACGAGGCGCTTTATGTGTCCATCCGCCTGTTGTTTCCCACTGTCACAGCTATACAAATTTATAACCAATTTCTATAACTACATCGCCAACGGTTTTGCCGCGGTCGCAGCACCGGGTCCGTCAGATCACCGAAGGTAACCGGTGTTGGGCTTGTCAGCACTTGGATGGGTGACCATTCGGGTCTGCCAAGCACTGTTGGCACGTGGAGCAATTGAGGAGCTACAAGACTGAGAAGTAGCGGCTCTAGTCATGGAAACTGACAACGGTCGGGAGAGCGGTGTGCTGACCACATTCCCCTCCATATCTGCATCCAGTGACGCCTATCGGCTGAGGACGACACGCTGGTCGGTCGGTATCGTTGGGCCTTGCGAGGCCTGTTCGGACTCAGTTCTCGCACTTCATCAAAAATCTTTAATATTTTCCTGTCAACATATTGGTTGTACAATATATTGCTCTTAGTGTGATTTACCATCAAGCCTATTTCCATGTTTGTTCCGTTAAATTACCCCATCCTTCGTGAAAGTTCTTCCGCATCGGAAGCATGCGCACCCGTTCCTTCATCCCAGCTTAATGATATGGAGACCTTCACCAAGGCTGCAGAAAATAATTTCGGTGAAATGGAGTCCCTTTGCCTAACTCCTTTCTTACTTCTGAACTGTTCACTCCGTTGGTGTAATCGAATGGGAATTGTAGCTTCGTTGTAGAGATTCCTTACGAAATTGATTTGCTTGGATGCTATTCCTTAGTTGTTACCTCAAGTGCTGCCACCACAGATTTTATAGTGACAGAGTCAGACGCTTTCTCATCTACACTTCAATACAGGGTGATCCAGAAGTAATTGTACACACTTCGTGGGTGTAGCGTAGGCATCAAAATAAGAAATAAACGTTAAATGGTTCAAATGGCTCTGAGCACTATGTGACCTAACTTCTGAGGTCATCAGTCCCCTAGAACTTAGAACTACTTAAACCTAACTAACCTAAGGACATCACACACATCCATGCCCGAGGCAGGATTCGAACCTCCGACCGTAGCGGTCGCGCAGTTCCAGACTGTAGCGCCTAGAACCGCTCGGCCACTCCGGCCGGCAAACGTTAAATAAAGTATCGTGAGAAATTGCTTTATTTCAGAGTTATTCAGTACAACACAAGATTAATTCTTTTCGGAAAGCAGCGACACGAAAGGACCCGAAATTCGATTCAACTACATACTGCATGTTTACCCCAGGACATGTGTAAAATGATTTTCATGTAGACGAAGACAGTGACGTGCTCGAATTTTTACCGCTATCGGAATGTTGCACGCTCCGTTTATCTTCTTCTGCACAGTTGCACAGCTATTTTCAATTCGCCGCTGTAGTTGTGCTGGATACTCAATTACAACACCATATACGAACCCTTTGTGACGGCCCGAAAGGTAAAAGTCCAGGGGTTAATATCTGGAGGTCTAGAGGGGGCCAAGCAACTGTACTATGTGTCTAATTACTGGTATGAGCAACTTTTTATATTCCCTCTTGCCTTCCGACTAAGATGCGTAGGGGCACCGTCGAGAAAGCATCAGTACCCAGGCAGGCGCACACGGCACCCCAAGAGCCTGTACCACTGGCCAATGATGTAATGCCTACCACAAACGACATTATTATACGTAACTTGGAAATAAAGCAGTTTCAGACAGATCTTTATTTCACATTTTACTCCTATTTTGACTCGCACATTATACCCACGAAGTGTGCATAGGTACTTCGAATTACCCTGTGTAAACACAAGTACTTGTTAAAAGTTTCTACTAAAAATCTCAAAAATTTCTTGGTTTTCTGATAAAATCGACTATGGGAAAGAAAATGTTAAGGTGTGTTGTGAAAATGTGTGGTTTCGTTTTCTAACAGGCAGTCAGTTGTAACTACTATAGCGGGGGATTTAAATCATCAGACTAATCGCTTCTTTCATTATACAGGGTGGTCCATTGATAGTGACCGGGCCAAATATCTCACGAAATAAGCATCAAACGAAAAAACTGCAAAGAACGAAACTTGTCTAGCTTGAAGGGCGAAACCAGATCACGATATGGTTGACCCGCTAGATGCCGCTGCCATAGGTCAAACGGATATCAACTCCGCTTTTTTTTAAATAGGACCCCCATTTTTATTACATATTCGTGTAGTACGTAAAGAAATAAGAATGCTTCAGTTGGACCACTTTTTTCGCTTTGCGATAGATGGCGCTATAATAGTCACAAACATATGGCTCACAATTTTAGACGAACGGTTGGTAACATGTAGGTTTTTTAAATTAAAATGCAGAACGTAGGAACGTTTAAACATTTTATTTCGGTTGTTCCAATGTGATGAATGTACCTTTGTGAACTTATCATTTCTGAGAACGCATGCTGTTACAGCGTGATTACCTGTAAATACCACATTAATGCAATAAATGCTCAAAATGATGTCCGTCATTTGGCAATACGTGTAACTACATTCCTCTCAACATCGAGTAGTTCGCCTTCCGTAATGTTCGCACGTGCATACACAATGCGCTGACGCATGTTGTCAGGCGTTGTCGGCGAATCACGATAGCAAATATCCTTCAACTTTCCCCACAGAAAGAAATCCGGGGACGTCAGATCCGGTGAACGTGCGGGCCATGGTATATGGTGCTTCGACGACCAATGCACATGCCATGAAATATGCTATTCAATACCGCTTCTACCGCACGCGAGTTATGTGCCGGACATCCATCATGTTTGGAAATACATCGCCATTCTGTCATGCAGTGAAACATCTTGTAGTAACATCGGTAGAACATTACGTAGGACATCATCATACATTGCATCATTTACATTGTCATCGATAAAATGTGGGCCAGTTATCCTTCCTCCCATAATGCCGCACTGTACATTAACGCGCCAAGATCGCTGATGTTCCATTTGTCGCAGCCATCAGTTTTAAGCGCCTTCAGTTCCAAATCAGAGTGCCGTTTGCAATAACAAAAAACAAGGCTCAAAGTCAGAGAAAGGGTGTTGGGTGGTGGGGGGGGGGGGGGGAGGAGAGAGATGGACAGAAACAGGAAAGAGGGAAGAGGGGAGGAGTAGATGAAACAAGAGAAAGAGAGAGAGAGAGAGAGAGAGAGAGAGAGGTGAGAAGGAGATGAACAGGGGCGGGGAGGAGATGACGCACAGAGACAGGGGGAAGAGCAGAAGACAGGCACAGGGACGGGGCAGGAGGAGATGGACAGAGAGAGAAGGAGGAGGAGACTGGAATGTATATCCAATTCCCATGCGGCTTCGCTAGTAGTCTATTAACACCCCCAGAAAGTGGCAAATGATACACGTTGCTCCTTTCAGTAGCTCCTTTGACACCATGTAGGCGCTCCGTTGTGCTATATCCACGTCCAAAGGGAGCTTTTTCATTTCCGTGATTAAAGTTTTCAGTGCACAAAGTAAGAAGCAAAGTCATTCAAAAATAAAAGAAGCATAATGAGTATAGCAAAGAGCCAATCATTTAGTTGGAGACACGAACGTTATGTGCTAAGAAGATAAACAAGAATCCACAAATTTTACTGTGACCGAAGAAAGGTTTTTCTTTCTGACTGCAGCACAGAAGAAATGCGTTGAT
Organism: Schistocerca americana; assembly: GCF_021461395.2. Lineage (NCBI taxonomy): Eukaryota > Metazoa > Arthropoda > Insecta > Orthoptera > Acrididae > Schistocerca > Schistocerca americana. Next base: position 178,861,330 of record NC_060120.1, read on the forward strand.
GTTAGGTTGGTTGAACAAACACAAAAACCATCGTCACAGGGTTGACCAGAAGCACTGAAGGAGATTTCAGCAGGGAGCTGTGGAGGCTGATGTCTGCAGCCGTTGCCTGCGCTCCCCTTGCTGCTCCTGCCGACCCCCAGGGAGGGGACAAAGGGATCCGCAATCCATTCACTGCATCTCTCTCAGGGGTGGCCATGAAACTCCTGCACACAGCGGTGTTTACCATCCGTTATTTGTGGAAGCAGCCATCGGAGTTGAGACTGGATGAAACACGCTGCGGGGTCGCTCGTTCGACAGAAATTTACGACTATAGTTCGCAAGCCATTATACATTGCGTGGCGTACCAGTAACTGTTCATTCTCAGAAAAATTGTAAGTCATTCCAAAAGAATCTATAATTAAAAATAAATATACAGGTCACTGTAAAGTACCTGATGATGGGAGCTTGCTGCCGAAACGCGTCATGCTAATAAATATTAGTAAAAATAGAATTAAGCAGAAAAGTTAGTTTACAAATTTTGTAATACAGTCACTGACCTCGACAGAATTCCATACTACGTGGATAAATTTGAGTTTAAATATTTTGTACCCTGCTCTTTTCGCATGTTGAGCAAAGGAAAGACGACTTCGAATACCGGTCTGCAATTACATGCGCAATAATTTCTTAATCTCATCCACCCCCGCCCCTCACGGGATATACGAATGCTCACCCAATCCTTGAATACCGTTTTTCTACATTCACTCGGCAGGGTTTTCCGAGAAAAACGTCAAGACTTCTATCTATGTTCCCCACGCATATGTATTACATTTTTGTAGAGGGGTTTCTCTTTTTCCTTTTCTGATATTTAATCCCTTTCGTCCCATATGGGTGGAGGCGTGGGCTGTCAGCGTTGCAGTCAACCTGCTCTTCAGCCGAGACATTTTAAAAATATTAGCAAAGGCGAACCAACTACTCAAAAATGAGAACATTACACTTCGTTTTAGAAACCTCTAAAAAGGATGAATTCTTTAGCATTTTAAAAATATTAAGACTGTTGATTTTCGATCAAACAAACGAAAGACTAAAATTACTTTTGAATACATCACGGGAAAGGCAGTGATCAATGTCTTACAAATATTTACTATTAAAACAGTCTTGATCACGATTTATTTATCAAGGTGACCGGTTTAGACCGCTACTGTGGTCATCTTCAGACCACTGAGTAAGAGCCTCTTTCTGTTGGAGAATCACTACTAGTAGTGATTCTCCAACAGAAAGAGGTTCCTACTCATTGGTCTGAAGATGACCACAGTAGTGGTCGAAACCGGTCACCTTGATAAATAAATCGTAATCAAGACTGTTTTAATAGTAAATATTTGAAAGACTAAAAGATTAAAAAAATAGATGCATTTAAAAACAGAGGCAGAAATGATTACTCTATTTAAAAAAAGGAAGTTCTGCACTTTAACTTAAAAGCTGGAGGACCTGTACTACTAGAAAAGGGTTTGGGGAGAAAAAACGTGTTGCATAGTGTTGACGGGCGTCGGTGGAAAAATATGGGGATCCGTTGGGTGGGAACTATGGACATGAAGGTGGGTAGTGAGAAGACAGAAGGTGAGGTGGAGTTTGGTGCGTAGGCACGGCCACAGAATCAGGATGAGGATGGATGAGGAGTGATGGAGAAGGAATAAGAGATAGGAGACCTGAGATAGGTGGAGAAGAGTTAGAGTTGGTAGGACGGATGAATATCGGGGCGGTTTTCATTGCCTAGGAGGAGGAGTCAATTGAACTTGTGTTGGTATAGGATATGAGTGTAGGTAGAGCGAGAGTGGGATGTGTTTGTAAAGATGCGGCAGCATGTCAGCGTTGGTGGTCAGAGGGAAAAAAATGGGGTTATTGGAATCTAGCTTGCAGGTACTATACAATATGTGGAGGTGTTCGATATGCTTAAGAAGGAGCGGGAATGTCGTGAGCTGGTAGAACAATGATTTCCAGAGTGGTCTGTATCGATCCTCAGGGATCGACTCTAATGTGTCTAAGTGTCCATGTCAGTGAAAAAGAAAATGGGGTGCATTAGGGGATTCCATTTAGGCAGGTCGCAACCAAAATTCCGAATTCTTCTCACAGACCTGAAGCTTGCTCCTAGGTACGTCACTGCTCCTCCACGGCTAAGAGAGAGCGTGGAACAATTCTTGTATTTTCGCTCTTCTGCTAGCAACATTCAGCAACACAAATAATTATTTTTCTAACACTGCTCTGTAAAGTACTCCCATTAGACCATCTCCGAAGACGGGAAAGAGTGCCTGCCGCTGCCTGTGATGGGCTAGGAATCGCTTTGTCACTCACGAAGAGATTTAATTTGCGATGGCATAACATTCACTTCGCAATGGCTACACATGCAACGTTCCCTGCAACATTGCGCAGGTGGTCAGTGGCCGGACACAAAACAACTCGACTGTCAATCCACAATAAGGGAGCCCTTGTTCATCTCTTTGTGAACAGATTATAGTCACGTGCCATACAAGTCAAAGCGAATAAATGTCAAGTGTTTTGAGTGTGTCAGAAAAAAGTAACTAAATTATTTTTTCAGCAAATTTTCTATTTGGAATTCCTTCAATTGCGTAGCCACACCCATCCTGACCACCGGTTGACAAGATTGATTCTGATCGATATATCTTAACATATTAACCTAAATAGCTTAATTTTGGTCCATGAATAACTGATACGAAATAGAGCTGAATCCAAAAATAAATGACAATACAGTAACTACGTGAAGTCTGGCTTCATTCTGTCACTGTCAGACGAACTGTTACCTACGTGCCTTTCATGCAACGAAGTATTATGCAGTGACACTATGAAACCATTCAAGATGGAAGATCATCTGAGAAAGTGCCATTCTGATAAAACAGGTAAAGATCAGAAATACTTTCAAATACTTAAAGAAAAACTTCAAAAGAAATCCACGGCGGCAGTATGTTCGCTTTGACGCCACAAAATACAACATACTACTTACAGCAATACCTGGAAAGGCGCATACTACAGGTGAAAAGTCAATTTTTGCCAGTACAGAAGAGGTTCTAAGAGCCGTTCTACGGCAACCTGCTTATGATACATTCAAAAGAAATCCTTTGAGAGACAAAGATATATTAATGAAACAAGTTGTTTTACTGAAAGCATTTTGTGTAATTATCTGCAGATGCCACATTTATCCGTATAACAGTAAGAATCAACTTTACTGGTAATGAAGCATTATTATTGGCATGTTTGTTTTGTAACGGCGATACAGTTGTCACCGTGACAACCGTAAGTCTACGGATCTCGCTTCGTCTGCGGCGACCAGCAGCCGTAATGGCGGTGAAAAAAGATGGTCTCAGGAAAGGGCCGAAACTGGTTGCTAACAAATAAAAAATCTTGAAACGCGATGTAGACTGTTTTTATTTGATTTTATACCGATCGGTAAGCTCCAATCACAGAATGCTTTCTAAACTTTTAAATCTATTTATTTTTTTACAAGATTCGAATGGTTCACACGGCTCTGAGCACTGTGGGACTTAATATCTGAGGTCATCAGTCCCCTAGAACTTAGAACTACTTAAACCTAACTAACCTAAGGACATCACACACATCCATGCCCGAGGCAGGATTCGAACCTGCGACCGTAGCGCCGGCCGAAGTGGCCGTGCGGTTACAGGCGCTGCAGTCTGGAACCGCAAGACCGCTACGGTCGCAGGTTCGAATCCTGCCTCGGGCATGGATGTTTGTGATGTCCTTAGGTTAGTTAGGTTTAACTAGTTCCAAGTTCCAGGGGACTAATGACCTCAGCAGTTGAGTCCCATAGTGCTCAGAGCCATTTGAACCATTTTTTGCGACCGTAGCGGCCGCGCGGTTCCAGACTGAAGCGCCTAGAACCGCTCTGCCACAACGGCCGGCCTTACGAGGTTCGTATTTTGTTTCTTTTAAAGTAATAAATGTATGAAACATAACATTTTCTACAGTTAAACCAATCAAAGTGAGTAGCAGTGTATCAGGTATCAGAAACACAGAAAGGTGATAAATTTGTAGAAATCCAACATATAAGAGACAAGCGGCCTAACCAAATCAGAATCAAAATAGCACGTGGTCTACAAGACAAAAGAGTCTGGTGACCTCTGTCATAGAAGATCTACGTCTGGTGGTGGGAGGGGGTTGGTTGGTTGTTTCGGGGAAGGAGACCAGACGGCGAAGTCATCGGTCTCATCGGATTAGGGAAGGAAGTCGGCCGTGCCCTTTGAAAGGAACCATCCCGGCATTCGCCTGGAGCGATTTAGGGAAATCACGGAAAACCTAAATCAGGATGGCCGGACGCGGGATTGAACCGTCGTCCTCCCGAATGCGAGTCCAGTGTCTAACCACTGCGCCACCTCGCTCGGTGTGGGAGGGGGAAGGTAAACGGATGCGGAGAGCGAGGCGGAAAACATGGCGTTCAAGGATTTGGAGGAAGTTATTGAGGGATTTATCAATATACTGAGATCCTAGCATCGCGTCTCTGAATTCGTTCGATGCTTGCTGTCGTGTTTACTTGGTGAGGTTTCCAAATGCTGCAGTAGTACTCCATAATTGGTCACACATGCGTCTTCAGTGTGGTTTCCTTTACGGATGCATTGCACTTTCCCAAGAACCTTCCAAATCTGTCTTTCATTATCCTCCACCATTTCGTATCTTTTCTTAGCATTACCCAAAGTGTGCAAATAATGTGACGTGCTCTAGATACTCATCTCCAACTGGGTACTATCGGGTTCTTTCTTTTTATTATTATCTCGCTTTTGTCCACATTTAAAGACAGAGGCGATTTTCTTCGTAGCCATACATTTATTGAATGAAGTCGCCACTCACACTGTGTTAATGACTACACTCATCTCAGTTACACAGCTGGTGTTGGTTTGTAACACCATTGTCAAGTCAAGTGATTGCCAGAAGTTGTCAAGTCAAGTGTTTGCCAGAAGCTTTTGTATTGTAAACTGTAAACCGTCACTAACGGTACTTCAACGACGCGCAACTCGCCGAAATGGCGTCAAATACACTGCGGACAAAAGTTCATGGGATAGCGGTATGCACATATCCAGATGGCGGCAATATCGCGTACACAAGGTATAAAAGGGTAGTGCTGTCATTTTTAATGATGTGAAAAAGTTTCCGACGTGGTGATGGCCGCTCGACAGGACTTAGCAGACTTTGAACACACATTGATACTTTCTTTGCACAGGGGGAGGGGGGGAGAGGGGGGAGGGGGTGTAGGGTGTATTCAATATTCCGAGATCAGTAGTGTCAAGAGTGTGCCGATAATATCAAATTTCAGACATTACCTCTCACCACGGACAACGTCGTGGCCAACGGCCTTCACTTAACAACCGAGAACAGCGGCGGCTGCGTAGGGTTGTCAGTGCTAACCGACAAGCAACACTACGTCAAGCAACAGCAGAAATCAGTGCGGTACCTAAGAAGAACGTATCCGTTAGGACAGTGTGCCGAAATATGGCGTTAATGAGCTACGGCACCAGGCAACCAGTGAGACTGCCTTTGCCAACAGCACGACATCGCCTTTGCTGGGTTCGTGGCCATATCGGGTGGATCTTAGATTACTGGAAAACCATGGCCTGGTCAGGTCAGTTCCGACTCCGGTTGGTGAGAGTTGATGGTAGGGTTCGAATGTAGAGCAGATCCTATGAGGCCATGGACCCAAGTTGTCAACAAGGCATGGTGCAAGGTGGAGATGGCTCCATAATAGTGTGAATTGTGTCTACATGGAATGGACGGTGTCTTCTGGTCTAACCGAACCGATCATAAACTGGAAGCGGTTATGTTCGGATACTTGGAGACAAGTTGCAACCAACCATTCATGAACTTAATGTCCCCCAACAAAGCGGTTCAAGGCGCTCCAGTCTGGAACCGCGCGACCGCTACGGTCGCGGGTTCGAATCCTGCCTCCGGCATGGATGTGTGTGATGTCCTTAGGTTAGTTAGGTTTAAGTAGTTCTAAGTTCTAGGGGACTGATGACCTTAGAAGTTAAGTCCCATAGTGCATAGAACCATTCCCCCAACAACAAAGGTATTTTTATGGATGACATCGTGTCATGTCAGCATGAACAACTGTTCGTGAATGGTTTGAAGAACATGCTGAACAGTTTTAGCGAATGTTTTGGCCATCCATCAAACATTTATTGGGCATAATCGAGAGGTCAGTTCGTGGGCAAAATTCTGCACTGGTGACTCCTTCGCAATCATGGATGGCTACAGAGGAAGCATGACTCAGTATTTTTGCAGGAGACTTACGACCTGTTGAGACCAAGCCACAGTGCTACGCCGACCTAAGGCATGTTCGACACAATATTAGGAGGTATCCCATGATTTTTGTAACTGCAGTGTAGAATTACACTACTGGCCATTAAAATTGCTACACCACGAAGATGACGTGCTACAGACGCGAAACTTAACCGACAGGAAGAAGATACTGTGATATGCAATGGATTAGCTTTTCAGAGCATTCACAAAAGGTTGGCGCCGGTGGTGACACCTACAACGTGCTGACATGAGGAAAGATTCCAACCGATTTCTCATACACAAACAGCAGTTGAACGGCGTTGCCTGGTGAAACGTTGTTGTGATGCCTCGTGTAACGAGGAGAAATGCGTACCTTCACGTTTCCGACTTTTATAAAGGTCGGATTGCAGCCTATCGCGATTGCGGTTTATCGTATAGCAACATTGCTGCTCGCGTTGGTCGAGATCCAATGACTGTTAGCAGAATATGGAGTCGGTGGGTTCAGGAGGGTAATACGGAACACCGTGATGGATCCCAACGGCCTCGTATCACCAGCAGTCGAGATGACAGGCATCTTATCCGCATGGCTGTAACGGATCGTGCAGCCACCTCTCGAGCCCTGAGTCAACAGATGGGGACGTTTGCAAGACAACAACCATCTGCACGAATAGTTCGACGACGTTTGCAACAGCATGGACTATCAGCTCGTAGACCATGGCTGCGGTTACCCTTCACGCTGCAACACAGACAGGAACGCCTGCGATGGTGTACTTTGAAACACGTATGTAACGCAGCAGCGATGGCGAGGCATTGTAGCATCTGTGACCAGAGAGTATGCGCTTGACCGCGCGAGTGTTGCGAGCGGTTCTCAGTCAGTAGTAGTCTTTGCGAGTTAGTTGTCGCTATGCAGAGTAGCAGTCAGTCAGTCGTTGCGAGTCTGTAGCTCTGTCTAGTTGAGAGCAGTACTCAGTCTGTAGTCGTCATGCAGAGCGGTCGGTCAGTAGTAGCAGCCCAGTGCGGTTGTGTGATGTAGGCGGTCGGCAACAATGGTCAAGATGAGGAATAAGGTATACTGTTAATTAATATAATCATTAGATAATGAAAAATTTTATTTATTGTAATTATTCTCCAATAAGTCTCCCAATAATAATTTTTTATTTCAAAAGCATTTTCTCAAAAGTTTAATTTTTTTTGAACTAAAGATCTCGTTGCACTTCCCATTTCATTCCACTTCCTTTTGAAGAAAAATTTCACTAGAATTACAAAAAAAAAGGAGAATATTATTATTTGCAATGTAGTTCCTCCAAGTGGTGCGCAACAACAAGAGCAGATATGTGACATCCATTTATTCTGAGGTAAGACTTTAATTCTGATTGTTTTTACACAGGGCCAAAGACCGATATTACGGTTTAATTGAATTTTCTTGTCACTGAATGGACTTTAATTTTTTGAAGGATTTATAATTGAGTCAGATTGCGAATTTCACATTTGTTGCCATTGTCAGTACATTTCATTGTGGGCAGGTTACGGTTAGCGCAATGTCCATTAGCATTTTTAATTAGTATCGTTATTTTCTTTTAAAATTTTTGTGGGGAGGTTACACTTGGCTCCCATTTCTATTAAGTATTGTCTATTTTCTTTCTTTTAAAATTACGGTGGGGAGGTTACACTTGGCGACCCTGCCAGGATCGTATTTCGTTGAGAGTCTTTTGAGCGACAGTCAGATATCTGCTCTTATTTGCTTAGATAATTAGGATTTGGCGCAACGCTTTTAATAATATTGTGACTTTCTTTCTACAGGTCAACGGCAATTTGCTGCTTTGTTGTATTTGTGTGTTGCTTTTGCATTGTGCTTATTTGTTTTGTGAAAAATTTTGACTATTGTAAAAATGCCGCGAAAGACTGTGAATAGTGTATCGCGAAGTATTGTGAATGAAATTACCGACTTAAACAACGTGACCGATAGTAATTGTGATACGCAACGTAATGATGACAATTCTGCGTTCACTAACAATCAGTGCATTCCAACCACTAATGATGACTTTCACCTTAATGATGAACAAACGAACTCAATTGTCTCGTCTGTTAACTTGACGACAATTGATGACGCAGAATGCTCTATTGTAATGAGCGCTGCAGAGCTTAACACACCCGATTCGGAAAACTCAAGTAATGTACAGACAAATCTGTCTAATGAAAATGAACAGATCACACAAAGTAGGGCGGATTTATTTAATTCCGGAACAGTGTCTGACAATGTACATCCGACTGACAAACCTTTTTCTAAATTACAGAATGACCAAATGGTCACGGAAAGCGAGAGAGTTCTAGATCCACCACTAAACAGCACAGAGAATATAAACGCTAATTTTGACTTGGTACGAATTATGACAAGATTGCTACAACAACAGAGTGAAGATTTCAAACAACAATTTAGTGAACAGGACAAAAAATTTAATAAAATTGATGAAAATTTTAAACAACTTAGGGAAGATAACAAACACTTAAATGAAAAACTTGACAATAATGACGAAAATTTCAAACAACTTAGTGAACAAATTACAGCCGTTGCCGCGCAGTGCCATGACACTAAGGAACAGTTGCGCGTGGAAATTGAGGCTTGTTCACGAAAAAATAGCGAAGAAATAAAGTCTGTTGCACAAGAATTAAGGGAAATGCAAACAGCCGCAACAGAAACACTCAGAGACGAAATTAGCGGAGTCGCTAAACAATGCTCTGAAAAAGCTGCACAATTACGGGACGAGTTTAAAGCAATGACGGTAGAACTTTCGCGCACTATGGACGCAAAAATAGACGCGAAATTCGAACAGCAGAACACTCAGATTAACGAGCGCTTTAGTCAGCACATACAGAACAGTGATACGCGTTTCCGCAGATTTATTCAAGATCAAAACAAAGTAAAACGACAAGTCATGGAAACAATCACTGCACAAAGACAAGAGGACAAACGTAAAATATTCGCGAAAGCGAAGACGTATGTAGACAATAATATTACTACAGTGTCCGACAAAATTAATACCATAGAACAATTGAACGCGGAATTACGGGATGAAATTTCTGATCTTAAAGCAAAAACGGATACACACACAGTAAATATTCAAACAGTGACAGATAGATTCGAACAACTAGATCTAACACAGGATTGCGATGTCATCAAAGCTGATGTTAAAAAACTGAGCGAAACTACGCGCAAGTTGCAAAAACAGATTAATGCGTCTGATTCTAAAACCGATGATCAGGTTAAAATACTGACTGAAAAATGTGATGAATTGGCCAGTCGTATTGATGTTATCGAAAATACTAATGACAATAAATCAGACGATACTGCACCGGTTTCTTTTATCCAAACACCTGAATTTCAAAATTTACAGCTGACAATTAATGAAATCGATTCATCTAACAACACGTTACGTCGGAAGTTATCAAATTTACAACAAGAAGTAACAGAGATGAAAAACATTTCAGTTAATAACATACCACAACAGACGCCACTTTATGAACATTTGTCAGACTCACGCAGCGTGTATAATGTGAGCAATTTACAGCAACTACGCGACTTAAAATCCGAAAAGCCACGCGAATTAAAATCTGAAAAGCTACGCAACTTGAAAACCGAAATGACAGAGACGAACAGATTCACACACAAACCCGAACGTGTTCTCAAATTCAGTGACGAGAACGTTGATAATAAGCAGTTTGCATTTGTAAGAAAATGTAAGGAATTTAATAATGGCAGAACACAGATACACGATTTGAACTGTATACGACAATTTATTTTTGTACTTTCACCGCTATTATCTGTAATGGAGAAACTAGCTTTGAACCTGAAGCGACAAATTGCTATTGTATTTTCATCAGCATTGCCTGTAATGAGGAAACTAGAATTAACATGGATACAACTATTTACTTTTGGAATTTTACCGCTATTGCTTGCAACGCAAAAGCTAAAGTTTATTTGCAGTGCGTAATTGACCTCAGGGGATTCATTACGCTTTAATGAATATGTGCCGTAGCGAGCATAGGGCCCCGAGCTGTAGTAGTGCTGTTTCATCTTTAGTTTTCTGCACTGCTGCCTTTTCTTCTACTATCCTTTATATCTATCAAAACTGCTCTTTAACTATTGCTCTATATAGAATTAAGAAATATTGTACTGAAAACCCGATATGACAAATCTTTTACCGAATGTGACAATTTTCAGCAGGCACTCCCGTAATGACAACTACCGCCGTAATTTTAATTACAGATAAAATCGTAATCATCAGTATGTGTAAAATTATCAGCAATAGGAACCATATTTTTGTAACAATAGATGTTTTTCACCACAATAGCATGAAAGTCAGCCGCTTAGCATACCTAACCAACAATGCAGTCTACAAGGTCAACCAAACTTTAATGTTTCGCCGCGTGCATGTATAGTCTCAGCTCCAACAAATAGTAACGCATGGCAGCAAAGAAATAACTACGTACAGACAACACTCTATTTCAATTCCTATCGCAATACACCGTATAGGAATGATTATTAGGACAGACGTAAAAAGAATGATGAGCACAATTTTCAGCGTACATTTAATAACAGTCGATCTTATGAGCAGCAACAACATCAGCAACAACAAATAATCATGAATGGAACAGACAATAGGTGTCATCCATAGCGTAACACGTCAGTAAGAAATAACAGAACAGTTCATATAGTGGATATGCCACAGCATCCTCCCGTAAATAACAGGACGAACGATAGAATTTAACCAGATACAGCACAGATTGCATACTACAGTAACGCAAACATTACTTTTGACAAGCAGAATTTTGTTCACGAGAATGTTATTTGAAACATGCTTTATTGAATGCTCTACTTTTATCGCACCCAGATCTCACCAGAAATTTTTCCATTGCCACTGACAGCTCTAACACCGCTTTAGGTGTACATATTTTTCAGGAAATTGAAGAAGATGGTTCTACAGTAATTAAAAACATCGCATTTGCAAGTCGCATTTTGTCACCTGCTGAACGAAATTATTCCGTTACAGAACTGGAAACATTATGTGTTGTATGGGCTTTTACGAGATTTCGGCACTTTCTTTATGGCAGACATACCACCGTTTACACAGACCATAGAGCTATACAATTTTTTGCTTTCAGCTAAATTTACTCACGACAGATTAAGTAGATGGAAACTATATTTACAAGAAGTTAATTTTACGATTGTTCATATTCCCGGCACACAAAATGTTATAGCAGACGCACTATCGCGTTCTCTCGGCAACAATCAGCAAGACATCGCAACCAACTTCTGCAAAGCAAATTTCAGCGTCATGTACATTCAACAAGTTGCATTTGAAAATTTCATTTCGTCGTCATTACGAGACATAGTATTCTTTTTTTTTCTTTCACATGCTTTGGTCAGCTGCACGAGCTAATGCTTCTGTCCGTCAGCTGTGTTGTCTTCTGCTGTCACTACCAATTTACGACACTCACAAAACACAAACAAATGTTTTTCAGCAAATGATTAATTTTGACACGTGCAAACTATTACGGATAGTAACAAAGTAGAATCGGAACACAAAAGAACATGTCCGACCTCACTACCATGTTTTTGCTACATCTTTGTCGCTGTTGAACTCACTTCAACATTTGTTACTTTCACTCCATTACGCAAAGCTACTGCTAAAACTGTTTCAAATGCATTTATAAAACATTTTCTATCTCATGTAGGGCATGTAATGAAAGTAATTTCCGACAATGGATCACAATTTCGTAGTAGTGTATGGACACGCATGTTACGAGCTAGAAACATTTCTCCGATCTATATATCCAAGTACCACGCTTCTTCGAACCCTTGTGAAAGATTAATGAAGGAAATTGGTAAGCTGTGCAGAATATACTGCCACAAAAGACATATTGATTGGGATACACACATACTCTCATTCCAAGATGTAATTAATTCCATTCCAAATGAATCCACTATGCTATCTCCGACTGTTATACTGAAAAACGTTGAACCACCGAACAAAATTAAAGAATTAATAGAATTCCCCAAAAATCGTCGCCTACGACACCACGAAATAATTGACATTGCGCTGAACAACATCAAACGTGCCGCAGAGCGCCGGAGAAGACAGCAAAAAACAGGTTTGTACACGCCGCGACTTTCACGTTGGACAGAAGATATTAGTACGTACACACTATTTATCCAGCAAATTAAAAGGTAAGTGCAGTAAATTTGAACTTCTATACGCAGGTCCGTATCGGATTCGCAGTATCCCTCACCCCAATGTTGTACACGTCGAAACTTTGAGAACCAGAAAATCGAAAGGCAATCACCATATCTCAAACATTAAACCGTTTATTGAGTGAAACCACTGTATGATTCAACACACTATGATGCCATTTACTAATGCAATTAATTCACCTGACTAATTATTGATGATTATCGTATTTTTTTTCTTGGCAAGTGCCCGGCAAGGTAAGGTTAGCAGGTCGCTCTTCTTGTCGTTACACATCAGACCGTGCATATTTTTCCAGATGAATTTACACATTTACGACTATTTCTGCAATTATATTTATGTGACTACTTATTGATGATTATCGTATTTTTTTTCTTGGCAAGTGCCCGGCAAGGTAAGGTTAGCAGGTCGCTCTTCTTGTCGTTACACATCAGACCGTGCATATTTTTCCAGATGAATTTACACATTTACGACTATTTCTGCAATTATATTTATGTGACTACTTATTGATGATTATCGTATTTTTTTCTTGGCAAGTGCCCGGCAAGGTAAGGTTAGCAGGTCGCTTTTCTTGTCGTTACACATCAGACCGTGCACATTTTCCATTTTTTTGTGTATATGACTGTACTCCAGTTTTGTTTGTATGCACTATGAAATAGTTAAGATATAACACACACCAGTCGACTTTGACATTTTTTTTTTTTTTTTGCCTTATGACATCTCAACATCGTGACTGTTTCACATTTTTTTTGCTACTGCATTGTATTATTCTGTGTACATTTTTTCGCATCCGAACACTGTCAATGTCTTGGACATATTACGTTTTCTGTCATGTTATGCTGTATGGTTAATTGTGTCACCATAAACCAGTCATTATTTAGTGGGTATAGGATTTAAATGCAAGACATTAATCTTTGTTCATCAATTTCAGAAAGGAATGATGATTCTAAGAAATAAATTTAACATAAATGGGAATTTCACCTACGGAATAAACGAAAGGAGATGCAATAACTTTATGAGGAAGAGTAAAGGGATCAGGATTAACAAGCATTAACAAGAATATACTATACTCATCGAAGAATAGCAGTCTTAACTAATTTTTTCTTTCAGAATACAAGGTGATTGATGCAGGCTGTCAGAGAGAACTACACATCTTAGTTTTAGTGATGAAATATGCTAGAAATAAGGAATAGTTATGTAATGAGTAATGAAGTGATTTTTTGCAGATGATAGTGAATACTGATGAATAATGATGAAGGAAATGGTATTATGAATAATGAAGTTTTTCTTTACAGGTGATGATAATGGTGAAGTTATGATGATATGGATAATGAAGTTTTTTTTTTTTATGCCACGTAGTTATTTAAGTATTTGTTACGGTTTGCTTTGACAGCAGGTGTTACATTGCATAGTAGGATGACGGAAAGTTTTGGAAAGGACAGCTATGGAACACATTTTATACACATTTCACTACTTGTTAATTCGAAGTTCACTACTTTTCAGCATAGTGTGCGTTTCTTCTTTCAGGTCAATAATCCGTTTTTGTATTTTTTCCAGGAGAAGTTTTTCATGACACTTACTAAACCTGTTACTTATTATACCTGTTCTAGTACTTGCATTTTTATATTTTTTACCCATTTGTGTTTATCATTTATAAATGTGATCACATGTACTGCCTTGTTACATAATCTTGCTACAGCTGACTCATGACGAATGACGTTACCTATCCTCATTTGCAGCAATAGGTCAAAAGCAAAAAGTATTATGCCTCAGCAATTAATTATCGATCCCAACGCAATGCATTGCTACCAAAAAAATGTATTACCAGTCCCACATAATGTCACTAGTTTATGATAATTCTGAATAATACTGATCAACTCTGAATAGCATGTCACTCGAGTAATGACCTCTTAATGAGACTATATTCAAAATAATGCTTTGTCACTAGCTAATAACTGCCACTGTTTATTGTAATGCCTGTGATTACTAATGATTTGACTGTAATTAACTGATTTTTAATGATGACTTTGTAATGATCTGAATAATACTGAATGATGAACTATGTTTTATTCTATTCAATACTTGATGGCCACTGAGTGCCAATAATTAATGTCAATCAACGAAATTGTTATTAATTATGCCATTAATTAACTCTTGTTTTCAATGTTCATGCTTTGTAATTGGAAATAAATGTGACTGTTTCATAATGCTTTGTAATTAGGAAAAGACTAATGATTCTTAATAGATTGGAATGACACATAATTAATTAACTATGGTACTGTTTAATAATGCTTTGTAATTAATTAAGGCTACAAATGATTAATTAATTAACTGTAATTAGACAAATGATTAATTAACGACAAATGATTAATTAACTGTAATTATACAAATGATTAATTAACTGTAATTAGACAAATGATTAATTAATGACAAATGATTAATTAACTGTAATTAGGAAAAGGTTAATGATTCTTAATTATACTCTGTAACTGAAAAGAATGCGATTATTTCATAATATTTTGTAACCAGGAAAAGAAGGCTACTGATTCTATGTAAAACAATTAATGAACATTTTTCTGTAATACTACATACTTGGTACAGAAATGTTCAATAACTGGGCTATGAATGCCACGAACTATCAATGAAGACTGTAATTGTCAATATTATGTGACTTGATGTCCTTCACCTCATAAGCTGACTACCCTGAATTACTGCAATGTCCATTTGTCCTGTTTATCCCAGTGATCATGGAGCACTATATTTGGTTTTGCACTAATTCTACGTTGGTGTGCCTTGTAAGAGTGTGGTGTTGACACGACATGCTGTCCACCACCATGAGCGATGAAGACATTATTATGGTCCCACTGTTTGGTGTACCTAATGTACTGCCAAAATGAAAACATGGAACATTACTACGACAGTTCAGTGTCTTGGCTACACTGATAAATTCTGATGGGAAAAGAACTTCAAGTTGTGTCACTTGGTGTTGTACTACTGTGGAAAGATATGGACTTTCAGAGCAGCTGTGTGCAATCTAAAGTGCTACAACCATGATGCAATCCTTCCCTTTCCTATCCTGATTCTTGTCACATAAAGAAAAAATTTTTTTTGGTAACATCATTTATGTTCATAGGTTATACATTTTTCGATTCGCTAAACTCCAGTGTGAGTACACTTATGTCACTGGTCGACATGATGTTTGCCATTATGTTTATTTGTTGTGAAAATACTAAAGACATTTTTCAGTGCATGTGCACTTTGGACATGAATTTTTTTTTTTGCCATTATGTTTATTTGTTGTGAAAATGCTAAAGACATTTTTCAGTGCATGTACACTTGTCAACATAATATTTTTTGCCAGTCTGTTTATTTGTTCTGAATATGCTAAAGAATTTTTTCAGTGCCTGTGCACTTTGTTATCTGTCAAATAATTTGTATATACTTTTCTGATTTGCTACTATGTTTTGTACTCACATTTTGTCTTTGTCTGATATATTTTGTACTTAGTGCGTGTGCACAACATTTACTTTATGTACTACATCTAATTATTCTTGCCAGTCTGTTTATTTGTTCTGCATATGCTAAAGAATTTTTTCAGTGCCTGTGCACTTTATCTGTCAAAAAGTTTGTATATACTTTTTTCTGATTTGCTACTATGTTTAGTATTCACATTTTGTCCTTGTCTGATATATTTTGTACTTAGTGCGTGTGCACAACATTTAAATATTCTGTAAGTTGTAGGATTTTGTTAATTAAAGAAAAATTTTGCCGCGCTTGGCAAGTCCAAATGACTCACCATCGCTGCCAAATTTTTGCCCCCCGAGTGGAGGGTTATGAAACACGTATGTAACGCAGCAGCGATGGCGAGGCATTGTAGCATCTGTGACCAGAGAGTATGCGCTTGACCGCGCGAGTGTTGCGAGCGGTTCTCAGTCAGTAGTAGTCTTTGCGAGTTAGTTGTCGCTATGCAGAGTAGCAGTCAGTCAGTCGTTGCGAGTCTGTAGCTCTGTCTAGTTGAGAGCAGTACTCAGTCTGTAGTCGTCATGCAGAGCGGTCGGTCAGTAGTAGCAGCCCAGTGCGGTTGTGTGATGTAGGCGGTCGGCAACAATGGTCAAGATGAGGAATAAGGTATACTGTTAATTAATATAATCATTAGATAATGAAAAATTTTATTTATTGTAATTATTCTCCAATAAGTCTCCCAATAATAATTTTTTATTTCAAAAGCATTTTCTCAAAAGTTTAATTTTTTTTGAACTAAAGATCTCGTTGCACTTCCCATTTCATTCCACTTCCTTTTGAAGAAAAATTTCACTAGAATTACAAAAAAAAAGGAGAATATTATTATTTGCAATGTAGTTCCTCCAAGTGGTGCGCAACAACAAGAGCAGATATGTGACATCCATTTATTCTGAGGTAAGACTTTAATTCTGATTGTTTTTACACAGGGCCAAAGACCGATATTACGGTTTAATTGAATTTTCTTGTCACTGAATGGACTTTAATTTTTTGAAGGATTTATAATTGAGTCAGATTGCGAATTTCACATTTGTTGCCATTGTCAGTACATTTCATTGTGGGCAGGTTACGGTTAGCGCAATGTCCATTAGCATTTTTAATTAGTATCGTTATTTTCTTTTAAAATTTTTGTGGGGAGGTTACACTTGGCTCCCATTTCTATTAAGTATTGTCTATTTTCTTTCTTTTAAAATTACGGTGGGGAGGTTACAACTTAACGACGAACCTGGGTGCACGAATGGCAAAACGTCATTTTTTCAGTTGAATCCAGGTTCTGTTTACAGCATCATGATGGTCGCATCCGTGTTTGGCGACATCGCGGTGAACGCACATTGGAGGCGTACTTTCGTCATCGCTATACCGGCGTATCACTCGCCGTGATGGTATGGGGTGCCATTGGTTACACGTCTCGGTCACCTCTTGTTCGCATTGACGGCACTTTGAACAGTGGACGTTACATTTCAGATGTGTTACGACCCGTGGCTCTACCCTTCATTGCCGGCCGGTGTGGCCGAGCGGTTCTAGGCGCTACAGTCTGGAAACGCGCGACCGCTACGGTCGCAGGTTCGAATCCTGCCTCGGGCATGGATGTGTGTGATATCCTTAGCTTAGTTAGGTTTAAGGAGTTCTAAGTTCTAGGGGACTGATGACCTCAGAAGTTAAGTCCCATAGTGCTCAGAGCCATTTGACCCATTTCTACCCTTCATTCGATCCCTGCGAAACCCTACATTTCAGCAAGATAATGCACGACGGCATGTTACAGGTCCTGTACGGGCCTTTCTGGACACAGAAAATGTTTGACTGCTGCCCTGGCCAGCACATTCTCCAGATCTCTTACCAACTGAAAACGTCTGGTCAATGGTGGCCGAGCAACTGGTTCGTCACAATACGCCAGTCACTACTCTTGATGAACTATGGCATCGCGTTGAAGCTGCCTTGGCAGCTGTACCCGCAAACGCCATCCAAGCACTGTTTGGCTCAATGCCGAGGCCTATCAAGGCCGTTATTACGGCCAGAGGTGGTTGTTCTGGGTACTGATTTCTCAGGATCTATGCACCCAAATTGCGTGAAAATGTAATCACATGTCATTTCTAGTATAATATATTTTTCGAATGAATAACCGTTTATCATCTGCAAAATTGCCAGTTGTGTATTTCCACCAGGCGGCCAGGCGGTCACACACGCATCGGCTCCCGGCCATTAATGCCATACGATCATTTCCTTTCAACGGCAGCACATCGCGTGAAATCGTTGCGATTTTCAGGCCTCTCGCTATGAGTAAACACCCGAAACTGTTGAGATATCCTGACCACTTGTCGGCGTATTACGTATTGCCTTTCGCCTCACGATCTTCGACCGAAGTTCCTTAAATGATGCCGGCCGGCGTGGCCGAGCGGTTCTAGGCGCTTCGGTCTGGAACCGCGCTACCGCTACGGTTGCAGTATCGAAACCTGCCTCATGGATGTGTGTGATGTCCTTAGGTTAGTTCGGTTTAAGTAGTTCTAAATTCAAGGGGACTGTTGATCTCAAATGTTAAGTCCCATAGCGCTCAGAGCCATTTGAACCTTAAATGTTCTTTCTGACGTTCAACTGGCACTATTGGCTGGCACTCTCAAAGATTCGTCCTCTATTTGAGGTGGCACACTGGATTCGACCCCGTAGACTGATGTTACAGACAATCTGATTAAAATTTTCCGGAGACCACTATGTAATGTTTAACTGATCACATCACGAGAGGGGGCTCCACCAATACAAATCCGGGCAGTGGTATTGTGTTGTCAGTATAGAAGCTGTAGCAGCATAATGGGTCAGTCAGGAGAACGTTGACAAGGCACTGAATGCCACCTGAGTAACAAACAGATACGTCAGCGACATTTCAGTCCTTCTATTGCTGCCTAAGTCAACCGTTGGTGATGTGAGGGTGAAGTGGAAACGCGAAGGATCAATCACAGACTACGCAGCCTTCATGTGTTACCGGATACGCATCGTCGAGCACTGTGGAGGGTGGCGGAGGGTGGTTGTAAGCGGAACGAATCGCTCGTAAGTTAGATAGTGCCAGTAGCAGTTCATCTGGCACAAGGTCTGTGGGTAGGGATTTAAAAAGAATGGGTTGTAGTGGTCGAGCAGCTCCAGATAATCCGTACATTTCTGCTGACGATGCTCAGCGACACTGGAGGTGGTGTAAAGAGCGACGCCGTCGTATAGTGGATGATTGGAAACGCTTGATTTGAAGTGGCAAATCGCGCTATACTCGGTGGGAATCCGATGAGAGGGTTTGAGTTTGGCGAATACCTGGAGAACGCCACCTGCTAGCATGTGTTGTGCCAACTGTGACGAACAGGAAAGGGATGTTTTCATTGTTAAGGTGGGGTTCCATCTCTGTGCTTGGGAAAACGTTACAGGCAGAAGGGCACGAACACATTTTAGAGTACTGTATACTGCGTGCAGAAGGGAACAGTTCGGAGGTAATGGTTGTTTGTGTCAGCACCCTGTCACAAAGCAGCCTCTTTGTGCCAACGGTTTTTGGACAACAATATTACTGAAATGGAAAGCCCTACCCAGAGTCCCGACTGTAACCCAATGGAACGCCTCCACATGAATGCTCAAAGGAATCCGTTAAACTTCGATTACACGGTAAATGATGTGGATGATGCTGTAGTATATCGAGAGGCTGTAACAATGGAAAATTGTGCTGAAAAGCAGGAGGATCTGCACCGAATTGACGCATGGTGCAGGGATTGGCAATTGAATCTCAATGTAGACAAGTGTAATGTGCTACGAAAGATACTTTATCGTTTAGCTACAATATACCAGGTCAGCAACTGGAAGCAGTTAATTACATAAAATTATCTGGGAGTAGGCATTAGGAGTGATTTAAAATGGAATGACCGTATAAGATTGTCGGTAAAGCAGATTCGAGACTGAGATTCATTGGAAGAATCCTAAGAAAATTCAGTCCGAAAACAAAGGAAGTAGGTTACAGTACACTTGTTCGCCCTATGCTTGAATACTGCTCACCGGTGTGGGATCCATAACAGATAGGGTTGATAGAAGATATAGAGAAGATCCGACGGAGAGCAGCGCGCTTCGTTAAAGGATCATTTAGTAATCGCGAAAGCGTTACGGAGATGATAGATAAACTCCAGTGGAAGACTATGCAACAGAGACGCTCAGTAGCTCGATACGGGCTTTTGTTGAAGTTTCGAGAACATACCTTCACCGAGGAGTCAAGCAGTATATTGCTCCCTCCTACGTATATCTCGCGAAGAGACCATGAGGATAAAATCAGAGAGATTAGAGCCCACACAGAGGCATACCGTCAATCTTTGTTTCCACGAACAATACGAGACTGGAATAGAAGGGAGAACCGATAGAGGTACTCAAGGTACTCTCCGCCACACAAGGTCAGGTGGCCTGCGGAGCATGGATGTAGATGATGTAGATGTAGAAATCAGTCAAATCTAAAGGCCGTAAATTGGGCAGAATACCTAGGTATTAGAATCACGAACAACTTAAATTGGAAAGAACACATAGAAAACGTTGTGGGGAAGGCAACCCACAGACTGCGTTTTATTGATAGAACACTTACAAAATGTAACAGATCTCCTAAAGATACTGCTTACACTACGCTTGTCCGTTCTCTTTCCGAGTACTGCTGCGCGATCTGGGGTCCTTACCAGATATGATTAACGGAGCACATCGAGAAAGTTCAAAGAAGAGCAGCACGTTTTGTATTATCGCGAAATAGGGGAGAGAGTGTCACGGACATGATACGGGATTTGGGGTGGACATCATTAAAACAAAGGCGTTTTTCGTTGCGGCGGAATCTTCTCAAGAAATTTCAATCACCAACTTTCTCCTCCGAATGCGAAAATATCCTGTTGACGCCGTCCTACATCGGGGGAAATGATCATCATAAATAAATAAGGGAAATAGGAGCCCACACGGAAAAATATAGGTGCTCGTTTTTTCCACGCGCTGTTAGAGATCGGAATAACAGAGAATTATTATGAAGGGGTTTCGATGAACCCTCTGCCAGCCACTTAAGTGTGATTTGCAGAGTATCCTCGTAGATGTAGATGTAGGGTGTCCGTAACTTATCATTGTGCTATCAGAGTGCCCTCAATCACTACCAACGGTACCTGAAGTTATACCCGATGGCTCCCGAATCGCGATCCCAGGAGTCAAACTGCTGTGCCTGTCGAAAACATTGAAAGAATGGGACCTCTCCCTCCCCACTGAGCGAGGTGATGCACTGGACTCGTATTCGGGATGACGACGGTTCAAACACGCATGCGGCCATCCAGATTTAGGGTTTCCGTGATTTCCCTAAATTCATCTACATCTACATTTATACTCCGCAAGCCACCCAACGGTGTATGGCGGAGGGCACTTTACGTGCCACTGTCATTACCTCCCTTTTCTGTTCCAGTCGCGTATGGTTCGCGGGAAGAACGACTGTCTGAAAGCCTCCGTGCGCGCTCGAATCTCTCTAATTTTACATTCGTGATCTCCTCGGGAGGTATAAGTAGGTGGAAGCAATATATTCGATACCTCATCCAGAAACGCACCCTCTCGAAACCTGGCGAGCAAGCTACACCGCGACGCAGAGCGCCTCTCTTGCAGAGTCTGCCACTTGGGTTCGCTAAACATCTCCGTAACGCTATCACGGTTACCAAATAACCCTGTTACGAAACGCGCCGCTCTTCTTTGGATCTTCTCTATCTCCTCCGTCAACCCGATCTGGTACGGATCCCACACTGATGAGCAATACTCAAGTATAGGTCGAACGAGTGTTTTGTAAGCCACCTCCTTTGTTGATGGACTACATTTTCTAAGGACTCTCCCAATGAATCACAACCTGGTACCCGCCTTACCAAAAATTAATTTTATATGATCATTCTAAAATGGCTCTGAGCACTATGGGACTTAACTTCTGAGGTCATCAGTTCCCTAGAACTTAGAACTACTTAAACCTAACTAACCTAAGGACATCACACACATCCATGCCCGAGGCAGGATTCGAACCTGCGACCGTAGAGGTCGCGCGGTTCCAGACTGTAGCGCCTACAACCGCTCGGCCACTCCGGCCGGCTATGATCATTCCACTTCAAATCGTTCCGCACGCATATTCCCAGATATTTTACAGAAGTAACTGCTACCAGTGTTTGTTCCGCTATCATATAATCGTACAATAAAGGATCCTTCTTTCTATGTATTCGCAATACATTACATTTGTCTATGTTAAGGGTCAGTTGCCACTCCCTGCACAAAGTGCCTATCCGCAGCAGATCTTCCTGCATTTCGCTACAATTTTCTAATGCTGCAACTTCTCTGTATACTACAGCATCATCCGCGAAAAGCCGCATGGAACTTCCGACACTATCTACTAGGTCATTTATATATATTGTGAAAAGCAATGGTCCCATAACACTCCCCTGTGGCACGCCAGAGGTTACTTTAACGTCTGTAGACGTCTCTCCATTGATAACAACATGCTGTGTTCTGTTTGCTAAAAACTCTTCAATCCAGCCACACAGCTGGTCTGATATTCCGTAGGCTCTTTGTTTATCAGGCGACAGTGCGGAACTGTATCGAACGCCTTCCGGAAGTCAAGAAAAATAGCATCTACCTGGGAGCCTGTATCTAATATTTTCTGGGTCTCATGAACAAATAACGCGAGTTGGGTCTCACACGATCGCTGTTTCCGGAATCCATGTTGATTCCTACATAGTAGATTCTGGGTTTCCAAAAACGACATGATACGCGAGCAAAAAACATGTTCTAAAATTCTACAACAGATCGACGTCAGAGATATAGGTCTATAGTTTTGCGCATCTGCTCGACGACCCTTCTTGAAGACTGGGACTATCTGTGCTCTTTTCCAATCATTTGGAACCCTCCGTTCCTCTAGAGACTTGCGGTACACGGCTGTTAGAAGGGGAGCAAGTTCTTTCGCGTACTCTGTGTAGAATCGAATTGGTATCCCGTCAGGTCCAGTGGACTTCCCTCTATTGAGTGATTCCAGTTGCTTTTCTATTCCTTGGACACTTATTTCGATGTCAGCCATTTTTTCGTTTGTGCGAGGATTTAGAGAAGGAACTGTAGTGCGGTCTTCCTCTGTGAAACAGCTTTGGAAAAAGGTGTTTAGTATTTCAGCTTTACGCGTGTCATCCTCTGTTTCAATGCCATCATCATCCCGTAGTGTCTGGATATGCTGTTTCGAGCCACTTACTGATTTAACGTAAGACCAGAACTTCCTAGGATTTTCTGTCAAGTCGGTACATAGAATTTTACTTTCGAATTCACTGAACGCTTCACGCATAGCCCTCCTTACGCTTACTTTGACATCGTTTAGCTTCTGTTTGTCTGAGAGGTTTTGGCTGCGTTTAAACTTGGAGTGGAGCTCTCTTTGCTTTCGCAGTAGTTTCCTAACTTTGTTGTTGTACCACGGTGGGTTTTTCCCGTCCCTCACAGTTTTACTCGGCACGTACCTGTCTAAAACGCATTTTACGATTGCCTTGAACTTTTTCCATAAACACTCAACATTGTCAGTGTCGGAACAGAAATTTTCGTTTTGATCTGTTAGGTAGTCTGAAATCTGCCTTCTATTACTCTTGCTAAACAGATAAACCTTCCTCCCTTTTTTTATATTCCTATTAACTTCCATATTCAGGGATGCTGCAACGGCCTTATGATCACTGATTCCCTGTTCTGTACATACAGAGTCGAAAAGTTCGGGTCTGTTTGTTATCAGTAGGTCCAAGATGTTATCTCCACGAGTCGGTTCTCTGTTTAATTGCTCGAGGTAATTTTCGGATAGTGCACTCAGTATAATGTCACTCGATGCTCTGTCCCTACCACCCGTCCTAAACATCTGAGTGTCCCAGTCTATATCTGGTAAATTGAAATCTCCACCTAAGACTATAACATGCTGAGAAAATTTATGTGAAATGTATTCCAAATTTTCTCTCAGTTGTTCTGCCACTAATGCTGCTGAGTCGGGAGGTCGGTAAAAGGAGCCAACTATTAACCTAGCTCGGTTGTTGAGTGCAACCTCCACCCATAATAATTCACAGGAACTATCCACTTCTACTTCACTACAGGATAAACTACTATTAACAGCGACGAACACTCCACCACCGGTTGCATGCAATCTATCCTTTCTGAACATCGTCTGTACCTTTCTAAAAATTTCGGCAGAATTTATCTCTGGCTTCAGCCAGCTTTCTGTACCCATAACGATTTCAGCTTCGGTGCTTTCTATCAGCGCTTGAAGCTCCGGTACTTTACGAATGCAGCTTCGACAGTTTACAATTACAATACCGATTGCGATTTCCCTAAATTGCTTCAGGTAAATGCCGGGATATGTGTGTACTCAAACCTCCGCCGGGATCAGCCGCACAAACTGCCGGGATAGTTCATTTGAAAGGGCACGGCTGATTTCCTTCCTCATCCTTCTCTAATCCAAACTTGTGCTCAGTCTCTAATGACCTCGCTGTCGACGGGTCGTTTAACACTAATCTCCTCCTCTTCCTGAAACCTCTCCCCAGGTCATCGCTATGAAACATTCCAGCTCCTAACTTGCCGTCTATCCTGTCGATCTTACTCCATACATTCATCTGAGTTACTTTCCATCTCCGAATTGACTTTCTACGACCTTCAGCTTCTTTTCAACCTCTGTTTCTCCCTTACACAGATTATTGCCCTTTGACTGGATGCTTTCCCTGACTTCAGCTCCTTGACTTTTATACTGTGTTTAATTTCACCTAATCAGCATTTCATTTCCACTAGACCTTGCAGTATTCGTTTCAGAGCTATTCAGAGCGCCTACACAGATTTCATTCTTCGAAGATTTGTTGTCACTGGTGACTTTGATATAAAATTTCCATTTACTTTATTTATTTTTAAATCCGCACTAAGCCCAACACACAGTTTTTAAAGACACCCCGCTATACACGTGACAATTGACTTTTCGTCGTTTATCCTTGTCTTTTGCAGTTCTGCTGCTTGTGCCGGTGCGATTCTCTGCCACTTCCGTCGCTGGCGCCACATGTACGACGCTGTCGGTCGCTGGGTGTTCCTCTGGCCTCTGCTGAACCTGCCGCTGATCAGTGCCCGGTGACACGACATGGTTACACTGGGAGGTTTATCATCGCCAAACCCGTTGGGGCTACCGATGTCGTCGCAGATCGATGTCTTTAATATTCACAACATCCGTCTCAAATTTCTCTTCGCTGCATACTGTCATGACTTTGCTCATGCCAAAATCACGGTTTTGGATTTGCAGCGATTTCATCAGACAAATATCGGACAGATCCGCATGTTGTGACGTTCTAGTAGAATTTTAAAATAACTGTTGAATGGATCGCCTAACGAAAAAGTGAAGTGTCCAGAGGAAATGGTCAGCTATCAGTGTAACTTCGTACGTA
Organism: Schistocerca americana; assembly: GCF_021461395.2. NCBI lineage: Eukaryota > Metazoa > Arthropoda > Insecta > Orthoptera > Acrididae > Schistocerca > Schistocerca americana. The sequence continues at coordinate 178,886,801 of NC_060120.1, forward strand.
CGTATATGTACGATCGGTGGATATGTAAATGATTAGAGGTGCAACTCTCTGTGACAGGTAGAACGGCCACCAGTCTGTATTAGTGCTGTTTGCTTTTAGTTATTTTACCAGTCCTGGTAACCGGCCGGTGTGGCCGAGCGGTTCTAGGCGCTACATTCCGGAACCGCGCGACTGTTACGGTCGCATGCTCGAATCCTGCCTCGGGCACGGATGTGTGTGATGTCCTTAGGTTAGTTAGGTTTAAGTAGTTCTAAGTTCTAGGGGACTGATGACCTCAGATGTTAAGTCTCATACTGCTCAGAGCCATTTGAACCATTTTTTGAACCAGTCCTGGTAGGATATGTAAGGGGCATGAACAGTGCTAGATATTGAGTGATGGCTGCGAAGGACAGGAAGATGTCGCATACTCCTGTGAGTCAGCCTTACCAGTGGCTGACAGAGTCGGAAATGACCCTCACTAGCCGGCCGCTGTGGCCGAGTGGTTCTAGGCGCTTCAGTCTGGAACCGGGCTGCTGCTACGGTCGCAGGTTCGAATCCTGCCTCTGGCACGGATGTGTGTGATATCCCTAGGTTAGTTAAGTTTAACTAGTACTAAGTCTAGAGACTGATGACCTCAGATGTTAAGTCCCATAGTGCTTAGAGCCATTTGACCTTTTTTTTCCCCCTGACTGTGGATCTCCATTTGGCCAGCAGGCCGAACCATGCACTATTCAGATTTGTAGGTCATTCGCCTGTGTCAGTGGCCCGATGTTGGATTGCATGGGAACATCTGCGATGCTCTGGTTTTACGTCAAAAGAAACTCTGTGACAACTCTCTGCTTGGTACGTGCCTCCGTTCCTGACGCCATTTTGAAGGCTACGTAACGCGCCGCCACCTATCGGAACTTCATGAAACTACAGGGGCTAAAGCGGGAATATTCCACGATTCTGCCTTTTTTTCAACCGAAACTAGCTGAAAAAATGTGTTGCATTACTTATTGAAGGCCCCTCGTATATGTGGACCTGTGCAATTGTAAATGGACACCTCGTCGATCTTCCAGTCGACCACTTCTGACCATCACAAGGGAAGACCGCTGTATTGTGCACCAAGCACATCATAATCGCTTCACATCTACGCCTACCATCCAGGAACAAGTAACGAACTCCTTGCAACAATCTGTGTTATCCTCCACCATTTTTCGGTGGCTAGCAGGAGTCAGATTCGGGAAATACAATCCCATGAGTAGAATGTGTTTAACACCACAATATGGACGGTCTCTGTATGTCCATCTTTTCAGAGATGGTTGCGGGACTTTGCTGTTCAGTACAGAATGTCAAATCAAACACCTTTCAGCTCTCTTCTTTCCAAACTGTTATTTTACTAGGCTACCAGTTTCAGCGATATATTACGCCATCTTAAGGTCATCTGAAGTGATCGCTGTATCAAGGAGATACCAGTCTTTGAATACTGGCCCCTATTTTGACCGAACCGAGGTTGGAATCTTTCTACACGTCGGTCAGAGGGCCTGAAGAAGACATAGCGCTTCGCCAAAACTGGTAGCCCAATAAAATAACAGTTAGGAAATCAGACGGCTGAGAGGTGTTTGATTTGACAACACGAACAGTTCCGTTTGTAGTGATGTGGCGACTGCGGAGCATTGACTCCTGATGAATGGTGTCCACTGTGTTCAGCAATGAATAGCGGTTCTGCCCTATTCCGGATGAGCAGATGACAATCGTTGTCAAATATGGCGGTGAGCTGGGGTGAGGTTTCCATTCAGCGTTTTGGAGAGGCACACCAGCTCCACTCCCGTCATCATGGTGTGGGGAGCTGTCGAGTATGATCTCAGGTCATGACTAGTGGTGACTGAAGGAACTCTGACAGTACAATGACATGTCATGGACATCCTGTGTCGTCATATGTTACCGCTCATGCGACGGTGTTTTGGTGGTTCAAAATGGTTCAAATGGCTCTGAGCGCTATGGGACTTAACATCTGAGGTCATCAGTCCCCTAGAACTTTGAACTACGTAAACCTAACTAACCTAAGGACATCACACACATCCATGCCCGAGGCAGGATTCGAACCTGCTACCGGTCGCGCGGTTCCAGACTGTAGCGCAAGCGCCTATAACCGCTCGGCCACACCGGCCGACTATTTTGGTGGCATTTTTGAACAGGGCAATGCTCGCCCACACATGGCACATGTCTCTATGAACTGCCTGGTTGATGTTGAGGTTGTCCTGTGGCACAACAAGATCCCCAGATCTGTCCCCAGTAGGACACGTGTGCGACCAGCTCGGAAGTTAACTCCATTCCAGCGCCTTTATCCTGGATATTAAGGACTAATTGCAACACGTGTGGGTCAGCTTGCCTCAATACAGGGTACTACGGCATTGTACACATTCCTAACTCTATCAGTGCATGCGTAACGTATAACTGCGTCCTCATAAGTGGCCTCATCCAGACAAATTCTTTTTATTTGGCTTTCTATTGTAATTACTGAAAAAGCAACTCATACCTTCTCAACCAGAGGAGTTTAATTTCCTTTCCTCTTCCCCTTCACGATTCTTCACATTCTTGTCAGGCAGTATGGTTACGTAACCGTCTCATAGAAGTTCGTTGTCGACGGGACGTTAAATCCTGATCTTCCTTTTCCCCTTCTGGTTATTTAAGAGCAGTTAATTGACTGTCACAAAAATCAGAACCAAGAAATTAAGGACACAAAAGTCTGACAAGGAAAACATAAATGATCTAATTATACCACCAACTAAAGAGCTCCAGATCTTATACTTAAAAACACTAGAGTAACATCTGCGTTCAGCATTCTTGTGTAAATGCAGAAACTGAGTTTCCGGCATCCTCTTTTCGTAAACTGACGTGAAGATGGAATGGATTTACAGGTACCTATGTAAGTTCTTAGACTAATACCTAGTGTCACTAACAAGTGTGAGTTCATTCCATTGACGGAGGGTGAAAAGAACGCCATTGTGGGACCTGTTATTAGGTTAATTTCATCTGCATGATCTGTATGGGATAAATACGCAGGTGGCTAAACGATATTCGTATTCCGTCTAGAACGCCGTGTTCTTGGAGTATTTGAAGGAGCATTTCGCGAGATAGAAAGCGTCTTTATTGCAACGTCTGTCAGCTAGGAGTTTTAGTGTCTCTGTTCCTTTCTGTCTTACTTGTCAGTCGACCATTTGCGCCAGATTCTTTTATATACGCTGCCGACAGTGACGTCATTGGTCAAAGCTGAATCGATGTACCGTGGTCTTCAATAGACCTCTGGGTTCTTACGGCCAAGAACCGCATACTAACGACCTTCAGTAGGACTGGCCTTTTTCTGCACACGGCTCAGTGTGCAGACCTCGCCACGATCAGCAATCTCCACCAAATGTCAATAGTATGAAAAGGATAGTTGCTACTCACCATATAGCGCAGATGGTAAGTCGCAGATAGGTACAACAAATAGACTGTCAGAAAGTAAGCTTTCGGCCAACAAGGTCTTCATCGGAAATAGACAACATACACACACGCAAATTCAACTCACACACATGACCACAGTCTCTGGTGGCTGAGATCAGTGTGTGTATGTGTGTGTATGTTGTCTATTTTCGTCGAAGGCCTTGACGGCCTAAAGCTTACTTTCTGACAGTCTATGTTGTACCTTTCTGCGACTCAGCATCTGCGCTATATGGTGAGTAGCAACTATCAATTTCATAATACTTACATTATTGCAGCCTGGATTTTCCATAGTTTTACCTGCACCAAATGTACGAGATGTCGGCGTTGTTCTGAAATAATTCTTGAGAAAAAGCATGTGCCTCAGTGTACCGTATTCGGTACACAAGTGTTCTCATGACACCAGCCGCATCACCTGCAGACCCTGCTGCGGGATCCTGGTTGTGGCTTCCTCCTACGTATATTCTTACTCATAGGCGTCGGGCGCCGTGGCTTAGTTGGTTAAAGCGCCTGTCTAGTAAACAGGAGATCGAGGGTTCGAATCCCTCCGGTGCCTCGCAAATTTTTTCTCTTACTGTTAAACGGTGTTATTCGCACTGAACTTCAAAATTACGATCTAGTGTGTCGCTGCACATGACATCCTATGCCGAAATATCATAAATGACTTGCTGTTTAAATTTCCGTTTTACATGTACCTATACTCCGAATCGATTTATCGAACACATTTTTGCCGTCTTTCTTCTGTTAGTTTCAGGCTCCTCTGCTTTTAGATCACTTGGTGTCGGCGCTTCGTTGAATGTCGCAGTGAAGTCAAAATTTGGAAATGGACAAGGAAAAAGGTGACCCTTCTTAACAGGACATTTTACGTAAAGGGGCGCTCAAGAATTTCCTGTATGAGGGCGTTGCCGCAACGTACGAGGGTCACTCCAAAAGAAATGCACACTATTTTTTTAAATCTATCTTTTATTCTACATCTTTGAAAGTTTAGGAACAATATTTTCATTTCTCCGCATAATTTCCATCCTTCTCAACTACCTTACGCCATCTTGGAACCAGCGCCTATCCGCACGGTATAATTCTGGACCAACCTGTTGGCGCCACTGTTTGGCAGCGTGCACAAGGGAGATATCATCTTCAAACCTTATTCCACAAACAGAGTCTTTCAGAATGAGATTTTCACTCTGCAGCGGAGTGTGCGCTGATATGAAACTACCTGGCAGATTAAAACTGTGTGCCCGACCGAGACTCGAACTCGGAACCTTTGCAAAGTCTTTCAGTTTCCCAAAGAGATGATAGTGACATGGAGCCAGGTCAGGACTGTAAGGCGGGTGTTTCAGTGTTGTCGATCCGAGTTTTGTGATCGCTTCCATGGTTTTTTGACTGACATGTGGCCGTGCATTGTAGTGCAGCAGCGAAACATCCTGCTTTTGCCGATGCTGTTGAACACGACTCAGCCGAGCTTGAAGTTTCTTCATTGTCGTCACATATGCATCAGAACTTATGGTAGATCCACTTGGCATGATGTCCACAAGCAAGAGTCCTTCGGAATCGTAAAACACTGTAGCCATAACTTTTCCAGCAGAAGGTGCGGTTTTGAATTTTTTTTCTTGGTAAATTTGCATGATGCAATTCATTGATTGCCTCTTCGTCTCTGGTGAAAAATGATGGAACCATATTTCATCACCTGTCACAATTCTCCCAAGAAATTAATCTCTGCCATTTTCGTACTGTCCCAAAAGTTCGCTGCATACCGTTTTCCTTGTTTCTTTGTGAGCCACTGTCAACATCCTGGGAACCCACCTGGCATAAAACTTTTTTAACGCCAACACTTTCAGTATTCTGCAAACCCTTCCTGCCCCTATCCCAACATAGCGTGACAATTCTTTCACTGTGATGCGTCTGTCAGCAGTCACCATTTCGTTAACTCTCTGTACATTGTCTGGAGTGTGTGCAGTACGAGGCCTGCCGCTGCGAGGACAATCCTCAATATTACAGTGTCAGCTTTCATCACGCAACCTGCTTGCCCACCGACTAACTGTACTGAGATCGACAGCAGGGTTCCATACACCTTTCTCAGCCTCTTGTGGATGTTTCCCGCTGTCTCGTTTTCACAGCACAGGAATTCTATGACAGTACCTACGTTTCTTCTGACGAACATGAAGTGTAGCAGCCATCTTGAAGAGATGCTGTGACGGCGCCACTCACGGGAACAGGTTGAACTAAGTTTGAAAACAAGCGGGAAGGATGTATCTACACAATGTAAAACTTTCACACATGCAGAAAGAAAACTGTATTTTTAGAAAAATTGTGTGCATTTCTTTTGGAGTGACCCTCGTATATGCAACGTGGCGCGACTCCGATGCGGTGTATAAGCACCGACATTCAAGCAAGGGATCAGAGTGACATTCGTGTCTATCCGAAGTGTGCGCGGTAAATGCGGAAACGTGAACTATGGCGAGGTTATTACCAAATGCGTCCAAACAGCACCAGCGTTCTGTTATTCTTTTTCTTGGCAGCAGAAAGACAAACACCGGTAGACATCGGTCGGAGAATGAAGAATGTGTACAGAGCGTCATGTCTGTCGAAACTGACTGTTGTGAAATGGTGCGCCAGCTTCAGTGATGGTCGTGATTCGACCAGACGCCGGTCGACCTGGGAAGCCAGCCTCATCCATTAGGCAGAACAAGTTACGCCAACTCAAGTGGGAGGCACTCGAACCAGCGTCCTATAGACCTGATCTCTCCCCAAGCAATTATCACGCCTTAGATCCCTTAAACTTCCGATAGGCGCGCCTTCTAGTCGAACAAGGGTGGTCGTGCGTATCTCACAGATACCACTTGTTGTTCTTGTTGTTGTGGTCTTCAGTCCTGAGACTGGTTTGATGCAGCTCTCCACGCTACTCTATCCTGTGCAAGCTTCTTCATCTCCCAGTACCTACTGCAACCTACATTCTTCTGAATCTGCTTAGTGTATTCATCTCTTGGTCTCCCTCTACGATTTTTACCCTCCAAGCTGCCCTCCAATGCTAAATTTGTGATCTCTTGATACCTCAGAACATGTCCTACCAACCGATACCTTCTTCTTGTCAAGTTGTGCCACAAACTCCTCTTCTCCCCAATTTTATTCAGTACCTCCTCATTAGTTATCTGATATACCCATCTAATCTTCAGCATTCTTCAGTAGCACCACATTTCGAAAGCTTCTATTCTCTTCTCGTCCAAACTAGTTATCGTCCATGTTTCACTTCTGTACATGGCTACACTCCATACAAATACTTCCAGAAACGACTTCCTGACACTTAAACCTATACTCGATGTTAACAAATTTCTCTTCTTCAGAAACGCTTTCCCTGCCATTGCCGGTCTACATTTATTATCCTCTCTACTTCGACCATCATCAGATAATTTACTCCCTAAATAGCAAAACTCCTTTACTACTTTAAGTGTCTCATTTCCTAATCTAATTCTCTCAGCATCACCCCACTTATTTCGACTACATTCCTTTATCCTCGTTTTGTTCTTATTGATGTTCATCTTATATCCTCCTTTCAAGACACTGTCCATTCCGTTCAACTGCTCTTCCTAGTCCTTTGCTGTCTCTGATAGAATTACAATGTCATCGGCAAACCTCAAAGTTTTTATTTCTTCTCCATGGATTTTAATACCTACTCCGAAGCCGGCTGGTGTGGCCGTGCGGTTGTAGGCGCTTCAGTCTGGAACCGCGTGACCGCTACGGTCGCAGGATCGAATCCTGCCTCGGGCATGGATGTGTATGATGTCCTTAGGTTAATTAGGTTCAAGTAGTTCAAAGTTCTAGAGGACTGATGACCACAGATGTTAAGTCCCGTAGTGCTCAGAGCCATTCGAACCATTTCTGAACCTACTCCGAATCTTTCTTTTGTTTCCTTTACTGCTTGCTCAATATACAGATTGAATAACATCGCGGAGAGGCTAAAACCCTGTCTCACTCCCTTCCCAACCATTGCTTCTCTTTCATGTCCCTCGACTCTTACAACTGCCATCTGGTTTCCGTACAAATTGTAAATAGCCTTTCGCTCCCTGTGTTCCTCCCCTGCCGCCTTTACAATTTGAAAGAGAGTATTCCAGTCAACATTGTCAAAAGCTGTTTCTAAGTCTACAAATGCTAGAAATGAATGTTTGCCTTTCCTTAATCTTTGTTCTAAGGTAAGTCGTAAGGTCAGTATTGCCTCATGTGTTCCAATATTTCTACGGAATCCAAACTGATCTTCACTGAGGTTGGCTTCTACCACTTTTTCCATTCGTCTGTAAAGAATTCGTGTTAGTATTTTGCAGCTGTGACTTATTAAACTGATAGTTCGGTAATTTTCACATCTGTCAACACCTGCTATCTTTGGGATTGGAATTATTATATTCTTCTTGAACTCTGAGGGTATTTCAACTGTCTCATACATCTTGCTCACCACATGGTAGAGTTTTGTCAGGACTGGCTTTCCCAAGGCCGTCAGTAGTTCTAATGGAATGTTGTCTACTCCCGGGGACTTGTTTCGACTTAGGTCTTTCAGTGCACTGTCAAACTCTTCAGGCACTATCGTATCTCCCATTTCATCTTCATCTACATCCTCTTCCATTTCCGTAATACTGTCCTCAAGTACGTCGCCTCGCCCTTCTATAGACCCTCCATATACTCCTTCCACCTTTCTGCTTTCCCCTCTTTGCTTAGAACTAGGTTTCCATCTGAGCTCTTGATATTCATACAAGTGGCTCTCTTTTCTCCAAAGGTCTCTTTAATTTTCCTGTAGGCTGTATCTATCTTACCCCTAGTGATAGACGCCTCTACATCCTTACATTTGTCCTCTAGCCATCCCTGCTTAGCCATTTGCACTTCCTGTCGATCTCATTTTTGAGACATTTGTATTCTTTTTTGCTTTCTTCATTAACTGCATTTTTGTGTTTTCTCCTTTCATCAGTTAAATTCAGTATCTCTTCCGTTACCCAAGGATTTCTGTTAGACCTTGTCTTTTTACCTACTTGCTCCTCTGCTGCCTTCACTAGTTCTTCTCTCAAAGCTACCCATTCTTCTTCTACTGTATGTCTTTCCTCATTCTTGTCAATCGTTCCCTAATGCTCTCCCTGAAACTCTCTACAACCTCTGGTTCTCTCAGTTTATCCAGGTCCCATCTCCTTAAATTCCCACTTGTTGTTAGTAAACTTTATGTTTTTTTAAACATTAAATGTTCATCATAAAAGTAATATTAGGTATTTTTCATGGGTTGTACAAACAAAAGCAAGGTAAAAAATTTATTTGAAAATAAAGCTATCTTTCAAAACACACATTTTCTTCCCACAACTTCTCGAGGTACTAATACTTACTTTCCACGTACGAATGTCAAATTTATACAGGATTATGCATGAAATTTTGGTTTCTCAATATACTAAAGTTATTTGGAAGTTGAAATACAATCAACGAAAACATTTCTTGGATGATGTAAACAAAACATACAGTCTATATATATCACATTTGAAACGGGTGATTATTTAGAAGCTGAAATACAATCATTGCAAACATTTCTTGAATGCTGTAAACAAATAAACTGTCCACATATTTCGTATTTGGATCTGGTGATTCTCGTTTTCTTACTAACTGAACATGGCCCACGTCTTTTCTTCAGAGGCTCCTGAGATTGATCTTCTTCTCCTCTTCGTTGTTGGTGTTGTGTTCATCTTCTGTGTGCGACACATTTATAACTTTTGTACAGAGGTCTCCAGTTACTTTAGTACTTCTCCTTTTCACATGTTCTTGCACAAGTTCGTTCGAAAGATATCTGAGACATTTTATTCTCTTGAAATTATTGCTGATGTTTCCTTTCCAGATAATAAATGAATAAATGAATAAATGAATTTATGGCAGCAACGTTTTTCATCCAAAAAAACGTCACCAGAGGCCATCGCTTTATGTTTCTCGCAACGTTGAGGCTGCATACCACCAAAATATTCTTGTATTTTTTATTTTATTTATTTATTTATTTATTTATTATTTTTTTTTTTTTTTTTTTTGCACGTGTGAAACAAGTGTTGCGTCTTGGCGAAAACCAAGAGAACTTGAGTGGCGCTCTCGATTTCTGATCGCTGTGAATTCTGGAGGAATCTGAGGCTTATTTTTACGCAATGTGCCAACGTATGAAATCTGTTTTGATGCCAATTCCTTCACCAAAACGTAAACCGTCAACCAATTATCGGCCATGATATTTCTCCCACTGTAGAAAATGGGTGCTGCTAACCTTTTCACAAAGTTGGATGGTTTATTGCTTGCAGCAAATGGACCTTCTGGTTGGGTTCCAGCGTATATTTCCATATTATGTGTATGATATAGCCGAGACTCGATCAACGAGTAAATTTTTATGCCATATTTGCTTGTTTTTTGGCATATGTTGTACGAAACCGCATCTACCTCGAAAAGCCTCGAGTTTTTCATCAATTGTGACATTTTCACCAAATGAATAGCATTTTTGGCAGTTAACAACGAATTCTTCAAATGGAAATGGAAATGAGCGTTTGGCGTCATTGGCCGGGAGGCCCCTCGCGGGGCAGGTCCGGCCGCCATATCGCAGGTCTTATTACATTCGGCGCCACATTGGGCGACCTGCACGCCGGATGGGGATGAAATGATGATGAACACAACACAACACCCAGTCCCTGAGCGGAGAAAATCTCCGACCCAGCCGGGAATCGAACCCGGGCCCAGAGGACGGCAATCCGTCACGCTGACCACTCAGCTACTGGGGCGGACATTCTTCAAAAATAACTCTTATATGAGCTAGGTGGTCAGTTTTTCTTCGTTCTCCTCTTGTTTCCACATCATCTAAACGAATAGGTCGCATTAAAAACTGAAATCTCTTTATATTCATGACGATTAGGAAGTCATCTATCCGTCATAAGTCGTGGAGATTCAGACGATTCGTGTGGTACACCCAAGCGAGATAAAGCAGCCCGAGTACGGCTTTCATTTCCACTTTGCCTGTCTGTTGAGTGCCCCTTGAACGAGAATAATTATCTTGTATTGTAAGAATGAATTTGTTTGTATTTTCTCCAATACGTGGAATCAATGTCACAGATGAGGCATTTGCATGAATCTAGAAAGTCAGTCACGTTTTTCGCAGGTCCGATTACTCCGAGCAGATGAAGTAAAATATTTTGTTTACCTCGTCTTTGCCTGTTCCTTGGCTTTTTTTGCCATGACCAAACCTCGATTACTTTTATTTTTCCTCTGAACAGCATGAAATGTCGAATTGGTGCTCTCATCTTCGTCGTCTTCTGATCTGGACTGAGCACTCAGTTCCGTACCAGAATCTCCATCTCTTTCCGATATCTGCTGTTCTTCATCACTGTCACTGTCCTCTATAAAACTGCTGTCCTTATGATCCCCATCGTCGGTACCACGCAGAATTGCATTTATCACAGCGTCGACATCCAAAGGATTGTTTAAATTATACATCTCTCTGTCCCCCGAAGTACCTAAAAAAAATATGAAACGAAATTGAATAAATAACATGATGCAAACATTGAAGGTCGCGCTTATCTGAGACACACAATTTAGTTTAATTTAACTGTCGATTCGAAACACACGTAAATTCACCATGTACACTACTTTAAATTACTAATAAGCATTAAAAATTTAACAATAAATAGTGGAAAATGAAAAATTAAAAATTTACACAGAGGGTTGCGCGTATTCCTCAGATACGAAATACGTGTTACTACTCTACTGGCCATTAAAATTGATACACCACGAAGATGACGTGCTACCGACGCGAAAATTAACCGACGGGAAGAAGATGCTGTGATATGTAAATGATTAGCTTTTCAGAGCATTCACACAAGGTTGGCGCCGGTGGCGACACCTACAACGTGCTGACATGAGGAAAGTTTCCAACCGATTTCTCATACACAAACAGCAGTTGACCGGCGTGCCTGGTGAAACGTTGTTGTGGTGCCTCGTGTAAAGAGGAGAAACTCATACCATCACGTTTCCGACTTTGATAAAGGTCGGATTGTAGCCTATCGCGCTTGCAGTTTATCGTATCGCGACACTGCTGCTCGCGTTGCATGAGATCCAGTGACTGTTAGCAGAATATGGAATCGGTGGGTTCAGGAGGGTAACACGGAACTCCGTCCTGGATCCCAACGGTCTCGTATTACTAGCTGTCGAGATGACAGGCATCTTATCCGCATGTCCGTAATGGATCGTGCAGCCACGTCTTGATCCCTGAGTCAACAGATGGGGACGTTTGCAAGACAACAACCATCTGCACGAACAGTTCGACGACTTGTGCAGCAGCATGGACTATCACCTCGGAGACCGTGGCTGCGGTTACCGTTGACGCTGCATCACAGACAGGAGCTCCTGCGATGGTATACTTTACGACGAACCTGGGTGCACGAATGGCTAAACGTCATTTTTTCGGATGAATCCAGGTTCTGTTTACAGCATCATGATGGTCGCATCTGTGTTTGGCGACATCGCGGTGAACGCACGTTGGAAGCGTGTATTCGCCATCGCCATACTGACGTATCACGCGGCTTGATGGTATGGGGTGCCATGGGTTACACGTCTCGGTCACCTCTTGTTCGCATTGACGGCACTTTGAACAGTGGACGTTACATTTCAGATGTGTTACGACCCTTGCCTCTACCCTTCATTCGATCCCTACGAAACCCTACATTTCAGCAGGATAATGCACGACCGCAAGTTGCAGGTCCTGTACGGGCCTTTCTGGATACAGAAAATGTTCGACCGCTGCCCTGGCCAGCACGTTCTCCAGGTCTCTCACCAACTGAAAACGTCTGGTCAATGGCGGCCGAGCAACTGGCTCGCCACAATACGCGAGTCACTACTCTTGATGAACTGTGGTATCGTGTTGAAGCTGCATGGGCAGCTGTACCTGTACACGCCATCCAAGCTCTGTTTCACTCAATGCCCAGGCGTATCAAGGCCGTTATTACGGTCAGAAGTGGTTGTTCTGGGTACTGATTTCTCAGGATCTATGCACCCAAATTTCATGAAAATGTAATCACTTGTTAGTTCTAGTTAATATATTTGTCCAATGAATACCCGTTTATCATCTGCATTTCTTCTTGGTGTAGTAAGTATTATCAAATTTTAATGATAACCCATATGCCTTGAATCATATGTTTATGTTTTCAGATATTTCATTAGCTGCATTTGCAGTGTGAGGACTGTTACTACTTTTTATTCATACACTTACGTCATCTGCAAGAAGGGCAAGGTTTTTATCTTCTGACAGTACAGGTGGAAGATACTTTATGAGTATCAGAAAAAACAAAGAATCAAACAAAAGAAGTCTGTGCTGCACCATGTCTGATTGTTTCAAATTCTAATTGGTAGTGCCAATTGCTACATGGTTGTCATAGAACTGATACACTCTGCTTTCCACCGCGCACAAGAGGTAAAAACTATGGAATTTTTGTGCCTAGTATCCAACAGTATCTTAACTTTTGCATGAGGATTTATGGTTTACACGCGTTTCTTGCCACACTGTACTACTAGTCGCACTGTTTCGGGAAGTCATTCTGCGGGTGGTTTTAAAAGCGACAGAGTTCGTGATGGTTCTGTCGGATACACAGATGCTGAATTTATGTTCGAAAGCGTACCTGCCGTGTGCGCAGAGTATAAATGCACGTGTTCAGAGTATAAATGCATGGACATATCTCAACAAAAAAAGATTGATGGGCGCATTTGTTTGCTTTGTAATAAAGCCTGTCTCACCAAAGTTCCACGCGGCTTATACACACATCAAAAAAGTTTTGCATCTCCTCGGTTCCGAGAGTTCCGGAACCTGTACAGAAAATTGGAACAGAGGTCAACATGAACATCATTTTCGCCTTCTTTCTTGCTCATGAAAACCACACATTGCATGTTGTACCACCATATAGCGAGACCTTCAGAGATGGTGGTCCAGATTGCTGTACACACCGGTACCTCTAACACCCAGTAGCACGTACTCTTGCATTGATGCATGCCTGTATTCGCCGTGACATAATATCCACAAGTTCATCAAGGCACTGTTGGTCCAGATTGTCCCACTCCTCAACAGCGATTTCGCGTAGATCCCTCAGAGTGGTTGGTGGGTCACATCGTCCATAAACAGTACTTTTCAATCTATCCCAGGCTTGTTCGATGGGGTTCATGTCTGGAGTATATGCTGGCCACGCTAGTCGAGCGATGTCGTTACCTTGAAGGAAGTCATTCACAAGATGTGCACGATGGGGACGCGAATTGTCGTCCATGAAGACGAATGCCTCGCAAATATGCTACTTATTTGGTTGCACTGAAACGTCCCCTTAGAAAAATTATACATGACTGTGCTTAAACTGACACACAATATTTTTTTAGCGCAACGCAATCTGACTTTCAAAAATTCCTTCAAAAGTATGGCCCTGACTAACCTTAACCTATACCTTTCACAAATCACTTACCTCACCAAAAATCTTCGTTACTCGAACTACTGCAATACAGCGAGCGCCACTACTGCCAGCTAAATAAAAGATTCAAACTACTGAAGGCATTAACTACTGATAGGCATAGTTAGCATATGAAAGATTTTGATAGAGAACAAACAACGTATTTACCTTAATAGTGTTCAAAAGTCATAATATATATAGCAGTTCATGACATCCAGTCTTACAAGTTTCAAAACTCCGCCATTTCTCTCCCCCACATCCACTACTGCTGGCGGCTCACCTCCAACTGCGCAACGCTACGCGCTGTTAACATCCAGCTGCCCAACACTACAATGGCAGACAACAATGCAAACCAGCCACAGACTGCACACAGCACAGCCAGTGATTTTCACACAGAGCGCTACGTGGCGTTACCAATAAGAAAACCTATACAGCCTACTTACAGCACTATCGGTCGGAGGATGGCATTAACATATTGCACAGCCGTTACAGCGACTTCCATAATCACCAGCGGCATACGTCAGCCCCACATAACGCCACCCCAAAACAGCAGGGAACCTCCACCTTGCTGCAATCGCTAGACAGTGTGTCTAAGGCGTTCAGCCTGACCGGGTTGCCTCCAAACACTTCTCCGACGACTGTCTGGTTCAAGGTATATGCGGCACTCATCGATAAAGAGAACATGATGCCAATCCTCAGCGGTCCATTCGGCATGTTGTTGGGCCCATCTGTACCGCGCTGCATGGTGTCGTGGCTGCAGAGATGGACCTCGCCATGGACGTCGGGAGTGAAGTTGCGCATTATGCAGCCGAGGTACAGTTTGAGTCGTAACACGACGTCCTGTGGCTGCACGAAAAGCATTATTCAACATGGTGGCGTTGCTATCAGTGTTCCTGCGAGCCATAATCCGTAGGTAGCGGTCATCCACTGCAATAGTAGCCCTCGGGCGGCCTGAAAGAGGCATGTCATCGATAGTTCCTGTCTCCCTATATCTCCTCCATGTCTAAACAATATCGCTTTGATTCATTCCACTTCTCTTGTTGGCACAAAGTAACAATGCGGACCCGATCGAACCGAGGTATTGACTGTCTAGGCTTGGTTGAATTACAGGCGAGCCGTGTACGTCCTTCCCGGTGGAAAGATAGGAACTGATTGGCTGTCGGACCCGCTCCGTCTAATGGGCGCTGCTCACGCATGGTTTTCTACATCTTTGGGCGGGTTTAGTGAGATCTCTGAACAATCAAAGGGACTGTGTCTGTGATACAATATACACAGTTAACGTCTATCTTCAGGAGTTCTGGGAACTGGGGTGATGCAAAACTTTTTCGATGTGTGACGATAGTGAAGCCTGCCGAATACCGGCGTCATTCTAACATTTCGGAAACGTCAGTAGCGTAAGTTCGAAGGTTTTTGTTCTGACGCAAAAGATAACTGCTGGACGGAAGCTACGGTGAATTACGTCTCCTTCCCACGAGTTTTACAAAATAACTGATTCCGTTTTAGACAGTTGTAATAGGTTTTACTCTAATAGTTGTTTTTGTTGCCTCCCGGAAATTTTAAGCGAAGTGAGGTGACAACAGTCACGGGACACCTCGTAATATCGTGTCGGACATCCTCTTGCGCAGCGCAGTGCAGCATGGACTCAGAAAGTCGTTGGAAGACCCCTGTAGAAATATTGAGTCATCTTGCCTCCATAACCGATCATAATTGCGAAAGTGTTGCCAGTGCAGGATTTCGTGCCCAAACTGACCTCTCGATTACGTCCCATAAGTGTTCGATGGGATTCATGTCGGGCGATCAGGATGGTCAGATCAATCGCTCGAACTGTCCTGAATGTTCTTCAAACCACTGGAGAATAGTTGTCGCCCAAAGACATGGGGTACTGTCATCCATAAAAATTCCGTAGTTGTTTGGAAACAAAAAATTCATGAATGAATGATTGGTTCAGTTGGAACAAAGGACCAGACCATTGCATGGAAAACAGCCCGCAGTATTATGGAGTCATCACCAGCTTGCACAGTGCCTTGTTGACAACTTGGATCCATGGCTTCGTGGGGTGTGCGTCACACTCGAACCCTGACATCAGCTCTTACCAACTGAAATCGAGGCTCATCTGACCAGGCCACGATTTTCCAGTCGTCTCGGGTCCAACCGATATGGTCACGTGCCCAGGAGAGGCGTCGCGCTGTTAACAAAGGCACTCGCATCGATCGTCTGCTGCCATAACCCATTAACGCCAAATTTCGCTGGATACGTTCGTCGTAGGTCTCACGTAGATTTCTGCGCTTATTTCACGTAATGTAGCCTTTCTGTTTGCACTGAGAACCCTGCGCAAATGTTAAGTGAAGGCTGTCGGCCACTGCGTTGTCCCTGGTGAGAGGTATGCCTGAAATTTGGTATTCTCGCCACACCATTGACACGGCGGATCTCGGAATGTTGAATTCCCTAACAAATTCCGAAATGGAATGCCCAGTGCCAGCTACCATTCCGCTCCAAAGTCTGTTAATTTCCGTCATGCGGCCATAATCACATTGGAAATCTTTTCACAATAATCACCGGAGTACAAATGACAGCCCCGACAACTCACTGCCCTTATATCCTGGGTCTGCGTCAGAGTTTACGTATCTGAGGCACGTAACACCACAGTTCATTTCACTGAACAAACACAAATTTAACCGTATGCTACATACAATTTATATAAATGCAAACGTTCTCCGAAATGTTTTTCTCTCCCTTCTTTCTTCTTCTTAACTGTGTTCACCAGAACTTGATTACACACATTCCAACTGATTTTAGAATTTTCCTCTGTTGGATGTTTTTTATGTAATGCATGTTTCTTATGTATTGGATGTTTCTTATGTATAGTGACGCGGGTATTAAACAGCACCAAGGCTAATGGTGTGCTGAATTTTTCAGACCATGTCTTCTTTTTCTTAATGGCACCCAATAGATGGTCTGGAGCTGGATCATTTGAATGTATCCATTGCAGTGCTGCTGAAAAACGATGCATATCAAGTGTTCGTCTGCCATTATGAGGGATAATTTCGCTTGTGACTGTAGCTGCCAAACATTAAAGTTGGACGTTATTTCGTATTATTTGGCACGTTATCTGCCTCTATCCCATACTACGCCCCTTTCTTTTGACTTCCGAAAACATGGCAGAGAACTGCTCAGTGTGTGCCATCCTGGTCGCGGTGTTGACCCTCTATGGTATTCCATCTGTTTGCTTTAACTAGTCTGCTCTGTCCGTATATCTGAGGTGAGATGTTCAAGCGGTCCGTAATTTTCACACGCAGCTGTTTACACCGGTAACCAGTAGACGCATGACGTAACGTGAAAGCCACGCAGCGGTAAGCATTGCACAACCCGCGCTTCCGGTTTGTGACTTCGCCGTGCGCGCACCCAGCTGTATGTTTTCGCACGGTTTGTCATTGTACTGTGAGAGCGAGGGAAGCATATGCATGCGGGCACCATTTGAGTATTATGGTACTGGCTAGCTCTAACAACGTGGCGTAACAACGTAAGAGGACGAGCGGAACCACGTAGAAGGCTAAAAACGCTCCCTTGACATAGGCCGACACATAGAAAAATAAAACAGCAAGAAAGTAATAACAGAATGCTGAGACAAGGAAAACATAAGAACTCAATGATCCAGAGGAGGGTGACTGTATATAACAGAACACTAAGAACTAGCAGCCACGACTGCTCCGAGTCACGCTGCGGTTCCACGCACTACTCAAATTCCAAAGATGTGATCTTCACGTCGTCAGCCTCCTTAGCTCAGAGGCAGAGCACTGGTCTTGTAAACCAGGGGTCGTGAGTTCGATTCTCACAGGGGGCAAACATTTTTAAGTAAGACTAAAAACAGCGCACGAAAGGCTTGTTCCACCTGATGGATATAACAATAAAATAATGTAAAAATAAAAGGATTGACAAAACCACACCACACAAAATAAGCACGTGAAAGGAATTAAGAGACAAATGTTGCGAAAGGCGATCATGGAACTGTGTGCAAGGCAGGGAATTTGTTGTGGTCTGAAGGCTGCTCTGATGCAGCTCTCCCTGTGACAGCCTCTTGATCTCTGCGTAACTGCTGCATCCCACATCCCTTTAAAGCTGCTTACAGCATTCGTGCCTTGCTGTAGCTCTACAATCCTTACGCCCCCTCCCATCCCACACTTCCCTTCATTATCAATTTTTCTATTCCTTGATGCCTCAGGATGTGCCCCGTCAACAGATACTTTTTTTGTCCCACGAATTTCTTCTTTCAACAGTTCGATTCAGTACCGCCTCATTAGTTTCTGGACCTGCCCATATAATCCTCAGTATTCTTCTGTAGCACAACATTTCAAAAGCTTCTATTCTCGTCTTGTCTGAACATCTACGTTTCACTTTCGTACAAGGCTACAGTCCAGCCGGCCGTTGTGACCGAGTGGTTCTAGGCGCTTCAGTCCGGAACCGCGCGACCTCTAGGGACGCAGGTTCGAATCCTGCCTCGGGCATGGTTGTGTGTGATGTCCTTAGGTTAGTTAGGTTTAAATAGCTCTAAATTCTAGGGGACTGATGACCTCAGATGTTAAGTCCCATAGTGGTTGGAGCCATTTGAACCTCTCTCTCTCTCATTTTTTTCTTTTTTTTAAGCTACAGTCCAGACAAATACCATCAGAAAAGATTGCCTAACGCTTAAATTAATCTTCGGTATTAACACATTACTCTTTTTCAGAAATGTTTTTCTTGCTATGGCTAGTATGCATTTTATATCCTTTCTATTTCGACCACTGTCAGTTATTTTGCTGCCCAGATATACTGACAGAAAAAAAAACGCAACACGAGGAAGGAGCCATGCGACATAAACCCAAGTTGATAGGCGTATTTCTACATCTACAAGATGATGTCTATTCCGATTTCGTGCCAGTTGCACAAAAGTGACGCCAGTAGCGCCACTATAAGGATGCAAACCAGGTTTGCTTTACAAACGCGTTGTAATGGTCGTGACGTTAGTTACCTTTGAGACTGGAACTGGTGAGTTCGTTAGCCAAGAATGCCTAAGGCGACAAAGAAGGTATTATCTACACCCCACCGAGTTTCAATGAGATCATGTAAAAGGGGTATGAAACGCTGGATGTTCCTTTCGTGATATTGAAAAAAGACCGGGCTGGAAAGTATCCACTGTGCATGACTCCTGATAGCGGTGGTCACGAGAATGTACTGTCACAAGAAGACCTTGCTCTGGACAGCCACGTGGCACTACCGAGAGGAAAGACCATCGTGTTCAGCCTATGGCTCTGGCGCATCGTGTAGCATCTGCAGCAGCAATTTGAGCAGTTGGCATCACAGTAACAAAACAAACTGTTACTAACCGGTTACTTCAAGCATGACCCAGAGCGACCGTCATTTGCGACAGCAGTTGTGTCTAGCAAGAGCTCATTGTAGGGCGGAATGGAGGTCTACATCGATGCCGGTGATGGCAATATGTTGATTAGAAGTAAGCCAGTTAAGGACCAACAACCAATCTGTCTGCATGCCAGACACACTGGACGTATATCTGGAGTTATGGTCTGGGGTGCGATTTCGTGTGACAGCAGGAGCATCCTTGTGGTTATCCCACACACCCTGAGTGGAAATTTGTGCATCGATCTAGTGATCCAAACTGTCGTGCTGCCATTCATGAACAACACTGCAGTGGATGTTTTCCGACAGGATAACGCTGGCCCATATACCCTTGTTGTAACCCATAATGCTCTACACAGTGACGACATGCTGCCTTGGCCTGCTTGATCGCAATTTCTCTCCAATCGAGAGCATATGGGACATCACTGGGCGACAACTTCAATGTCGTCCACAAACAGCATTAACTGTCCTGTATTCACCGATCAAATGCAACAGGCATGGAACTCCATCTAACAAACTGACATCTTTCAGCTGTACAATACAATGTATACACGTTTGCAAGCTCGCAGTCAACATTCTAGCGATTACACCAGGGATTTCACATTTGCAATGGCTTATCTCAAGCTTACGTTAACCTGTGATCTTGAAATTTTAACCCTTAAACATGTTACCTAGACAAATGTGTTCCCGAAAATTCATTACTCTACATTAATAGTTTTCTGATGTTGCAATTTTTTTCTCTCGGTGTAGAAAAACTCATCTACTATTTTTACTGTCTCATTTCCCCATCTAATTCCCTCACCATCTCTTGATTTAATTCGGATACAGTCAATTAACTTTATTTTAATTTTGTTTAAATTCATCTTGTAATCTTTTTCAATTACCTATCCATTCCGCACAGCCGCTCTTCCAATGTCATTAGCAAACCACAAAGTTTTTATTTCTTCTCCAGCAACCTAGTTCTCTTGCCAAATTTTTCCTTGGTTTCCTTTACTGCTTGCTTAATGCCGATTGGAGAACATCTTGGATAGGCTACACTCCTGGCTCACTCCGTTCTCAAGCACTGCTTTCATGAAGAAGAAGGAAGAAAGATTGGGTTTAACGTCCCGTCGACATCGAGGTCATTAGAGACGGGGCACACGCTTTGATAGTATCAAGGATGGGAAAGGATATCGGCCGTGCAGTTTTCAAAGAAATCATCCCGGCATTTGCTTCGAGCGATTTACAGGAATCACGGAAAACTTAAATCTGGATGGCCGGATGTGGGTTTAAGCCGTCGTCTTCCCGAACGCGAGTCTACGCGTGCTATAACCACTGTACCACCTCAACTTGGCTGCTTTCATGTCCCTATTACAATTATTGCTCTCTGGGTTCTGTAGAAGTTGTAAATAACTTCTCCTTCCCTGTATTTTGTCCCCGCTCTCTTCAGAATTTCAAGATGCATATTGCAGTCAATAATAAACTACCCTCTAAGATAAGTCGGCACGGTCAGTATTGCCTCGCGGGTTCCAACATTTCTCTAGAACTCAAACTGAGGAACTACGACGGGAAGAGGATGTAAGGTGGAGCTGAATTTTAAAATCAAATGGTGCAAATGGCTCTGAGCACTATGGGACTTAACATCTGAGGTCATCAGTCCCCTAGAACTTACAACTACTTAAACCTAACTAACGTAAGGACATCATACACATCCATGCCCGAGGCAGGATTCGAACCTGCGGCCGTAGCAGTCGCGCGGTTCCACACTGAAGCGCCTAGAACCTCTCAGCCAGCTGAATTTTCCGGACTGTCACTGCAAGCAAATGTGGCAGAACCTGACGGTATCCGTGGTTCTTTCCACTGCGTGAGTGACATGGTATAAATTAATATAGGGGCCGACGTAAAGGCTATACAAAGATGCAGCAACTGTTCGAAAGCCGAAACGTGTCAACTTTGTCACCGTGTGTTAAAATTTTGAAGCTACCATATATGGTAACGAAGTTTGTTGCTTGTGATTTTATTAGGTTTTTTTAAGGTTTCTGCAGTTAGAATGCTTTTAGGAAGTCCATAACATCCAAATACCTACGAACTAAGTACAAAATTGTCCTGACAACATTAGAGACGATGCAATAGTAATTCTCCCAAATGATTTTCCAAAAAAATGGTTCAGATGGCTCTGAGAACTATGGGACATAACTACTGAGGTCATCAGTCCCCTAGAACTTATAACTACTTAAACCGAACTAACCTAAGGACATCACGCATATCCATGCCCGAGGCAGGATTCGAATCTGCAACTGTAGTGGTCGCGCGGTTCCAGGCTGTAGCGCCTAGAACCGCCTTTTTTTAATTTTTTTATTTTATTGGTCATAACATTCCACAGTAGTACATAATTTTCAACTGGCATTTAAAAGTAATAAAACAAACTAAAATTAATTACAGGTTCCTAGACATTTTAGAAAAAATCCAAGTCTAAATCAGATAGTGATGTTTGTCACTTGTTCGTATTTGTCTTTGTTTTTCAATGATCAAATTGTCTCTCGTTTCTTCATGTTCTGAATCGCATCCTCGAAAATGGAGCTCACATGACTGTTCTTCTGAGGAAGTTGGCGTATGTATAATAATAATTATTCATGCTTAGTAGCTTGTGATGCTGGTCGGAGATGTACGTCCAAAAATCTCCTTCGCTCCTTTCTTTACTGGACAGCAGGTAAAATACCGCGTGTCCCTTCAACCAGTTGACGGCATTTTTCTTCCAGGTGGGGTATAGTTCTTCTTCCGGGTATAAAAGGCACGACGGCGTTATCAAATACGGTGGTTTTCTCTGCTTAGCTGCTAATTTTTTTCTGATTAACAACCATATATTATTTGCATTTCCACAGACAAATTGATGTTCATCTGTGTCAATCAGGTTGCAAGTGGTACACAAAGGGGAATCAGCCAGATGAATGGAACGTAGTCTGGAGTTCGTTGTAAATTTCCTATTCACAAAATAGTACCACAATGACCATATTTTTGTTGGTAAATGCGGGTTGTGTATATTCCTCCAGATATCATGCCAAGAGTGACCGACGTATTTTTGTTCTATGATGTTCTTGGTCTGAAAGTTCATTAAGTTTTGGTATATTTTCTTGACTTTTATGACATCTTTCTCGGGTGTTCCCAGTCTAATGTCGGCCAATCCGGCCGGCCAATGATTTTCCAGTAACTTTAATGTTCCTATGCATATAATAATAATAGCTACAGAAATATGACTCTCCATTTACCACACTCCGGTAATTAAACATACGTATTAAAATAACGTTGGTGACAACACTGTAGTTCTACAAAAATTCCTGTCCAGTACGTTTAGTGTATGTAAGCGCATTAGCTGTATAATTAAAGGTTTTTCATGGGTCATAGGGGGTAAAAATTGTAGAGGAAGACAGAGATTGGAATACATCCAGGAAATAATTGAGTGGCCGCGGCACGAAGAATGAAGTTGGAATAATAATTTACCGAGCAAGGTGGCGCAGTCGTCAGCACACTGGACTCCAGTTCGGGAGGACCACAGTTCAAATCTACGTCCGGCCATCCCCTCATTTAGGTCTTCTGTGATTTCCCTAAATCGCTTCATGCAAATGGTCGCTTTGAAAGGGCACGGCCGATTTTCTTCTCTATCCTTCCCTAATTCGATGGGATCGATGACCTCTCTGATTGGGTCTCCCCCCCCCCCCCCCTCCCGAATCAACGAACCAATAGCAATTAAATTAAGTTGGCTGGTCACCGACTGTAGTTGCTTCATGTTCTTTCTGACTGGAAGTTCCTGAACAGCTTGAACATTTTGTTGTGTAGGTAGTATTTCTCGACCACTGAGAACATGACAGTTATTCCACCTGTGAGACGAAAAAACGGTATTTACCCATCTTGCACTTGAGATTGGTTTGTTGTAGAGCGGTAAAAGGGGGATCGAGGTTGGCCAGCTCCTGAGCGATTTTTACCAGTGGCGAGAATGTCGTCCACATCCTCGCACAAACGAAAAAATGGCTGACATCGAAATAAGTGTCCAAGGAATAGAAAAGCAACTGGAATCACTCAACAGAGGAAAGTCCACTGGACCTGACGGGATACCAATTCGATTCTACACAGAGTACGCGAAAGAACTTGCCCCCCTTCTAACAGTCGTGTACCGCAAGTCTCTAGAGGAACGGAAGGTTCCAAATGATTGGAAAAGAGCACAGGTAGTCCCAGTCTTCAAGAAGGGTCGTCGAGCAGATGCGCAAAACTATAGACCTGTATCTCTGACGTCGATCTGTTGTAGAATTTTAGAACATGTTTTTTGCTCGCGTATCATGTCGTTTTTGGAAACCCAGAATCTACTCTGTAGGAATCAACATGGATTCCGGAAACAGCGATCGTGTGAGACCCAACTCTCTTTATTTGTTCATGAGACCCAGAAAATATTAGATACAGGCTCCCAGGAAGATGCTGTTTTCCTTGACTTCCGGAAGGCGTTCGATACAGTTCCGCACTGTCGCCTGATAAACAAAGTAAGAGCCTACGGAATATCAGACCAGCTGTGTGGCTGGATTGAAGAGTTTTTAGCAAACAGAACACAGCATGTTGTTATCAATGGAGAGACGTCTACAGACGTTAAAGTAACCTCTGGCGTGCCACAGGGGAGTGTTATGGGACCATTGCTTTTCACAATATATATAAATGACCTAGTAGATAGTGTCTGAAGTTCCATGCGACTTTTCGCGGATGATGCTGTAGTATTCAGAGAAGTTGCAGCATTAGAAAATTGTAGCGAAATGCAGGAAGATCTACAGCGGATAGGCACTTAGTGCAGGGAGTGGCAACTGACCCTTAACATAGACAAATGTAATGTATTGCAAATACATAGAAAGAAGGATCCTTTATTGTACGATTATATGATAGCGGAACAAACACTGGTAGCAGTTACTTCTGTAAAATATCTGGGAATATGCGTGCGGAACGATTTGAAGTGGAATGATCATAGCCGGCCGGAGTGGCCAAGCGGTTCTAGGCGCTACAGTCTGGAACCGCGCGACCTCTACGGTCGCAGGTTCGAATCCTGCCTCGGGCATGGATGTGTGTGATGTCCTTAGGTTAGTTAGGTTTAAGTAGTTCTAAGTTCTAGGGGACTGATGACCTCAGAAGTTAAGTCCCATAGTGCTCAGAGCCATTTTAGAATGATCATATAAAATTAATTTTTGGTAAGGCGGGTACCAGGTTGTGATTCATTGGGAGAGTCCTTAGAAAATGTAGTCCATCAACAAAGGAGGTGGCTTACAAAACACTCGTTCGACCTATACTTGAGTATTGCTCATCAGTGTGGGATCCGTACCAGATCGGGTTGACGGAGGAGATAGAGAAGATCCAAAGAAGAGCGGCGCGTTTCGTAACAGGGTTATTTGGTAACCGTGACAGCGTTACGGAGATGTTTAGCGAACCCAAGTGGCAGACTCTGCAAGAGAGGCGCTCTGCATCGCGGTGTAGCTTGCACGCCAGGTTTCGAGAGTGTGCGTTACTGGATGAGGTATCGAATATATTTCTTTCCCCTACTTATACCTCCCGAGGAGATCCCGAATGTAAAATTAGAGAGATTCGAGCACGCACGGAGGCTTTCAGACAGTCGTTCTTCCCGTGAACCATACGCGATTGGAACAGAAAAGGGAGGTAAAGACAGTGGCACGTAAAGTGCCCTCCGCCACACACCGTTGGGTGGCTTGCGGAGTATAAATGTAGATGTAGATGTACACATCCCGAGTCTGCTGTTCCAAGTACCGCTGAACAATAGCTAGGGCACTGTCAATGTCAAAAGGAAGCCTGCTGTAGCAGAATGTCCAAATGGAGTGTTAAGACTAGAATGTTCCACGCTGCCTCGTCCAGAGGAAGCTGAAGGTAAGCACCCCACAAATAAATCTACGTGAAAAATCTTGCCTCCCACTATCCAAGCCATAATGTCGTGCACCTCTGAAACTGGGTAGGCTTGGGTAGGTGTGGTAGGTGTGTGTTTATCGTGGCCTTGAAGTCACCACGAATTCAAGTGGGGTAGCCTACTGACAATTGGTGACTGCGGTTAGAATGCCTTCCTCTTGGAGGCGCTGGAATTCCGAGTGCAGCTTATCTCTGAGCGCGAGTGGAACATTCGGTGTGTGCGTGTGGTTTGGGAACGTATGGGCGCCCAACAGCGATGTTATCAGCGCCCTGACATCGATGAAAACAAACAAAGGTGGATAAGAACGAAAACTGTCGTACTCGCATGCACACGAAACGACCACACAATGACTATCGCACAGGCACTCTCACATGCATTAAAACCAATGAGGAGGCAAGATAGCTAATCAAGAAAATAAAAGAGGGAAAAAACTAGCGTCACTTTTGTGCAACTGGCGCGAAATCTTGTAGATGTAGAGCGAAAAGAACAGTACAGGGAAATGAGGCTGGCTGACCACTTACGAAAAAAATTGGGTGAGCCAGCCACCCTGTTGACACATTAAAAATATCTCCCCAAAATCTTGTTAAAAATGTGGGACAATTCACAGAACTGAACTTTGAAAAAGTGGTGTGGATCTGTTGGGAGGAAAGTGACAGGAGACACAAAACCAGTGGCGTTGCTAGCAGGATGAGAGAAAACTGATTTGTACTGTGGCTTAAGTAGGATGATCGGAACCACATAGAATGTTAAAAACTTTAAACGCCCCTTTGATATAAGCCATGACATGGTAAAATAAAACAGCACGAAAATAACCGGATGCCAGGACAAGGAAAACAAATGAACTGAAGGTTTGAGATGTTGGTGACTGTATATAAGATAACAGCGAGGTATCCAGAACTAGCAGCCACAACTAGTCTGTCATACTGCATGTCCACGCTCTGCTTATTTGTCTAGTATGAGTTCTGGCGAGTCAGCCGCCTCCTTAGCTCAGAGGCGCCGGCACGGTAGCTCAGCGTGTTCGGTCGGAGGGTTAGCTGCCCTCTGTAATAAAAAATTGAGTCAACGGCTCAACACTGAGCTTGAACGGGTGTCCTGAGACATCCGCACTGAACAAATGCAAGGAACAACATCGAACAAAATGAGAACGAAAAAGAAAAAGAGGCAGAGCACTGGTGGTGTAAACCAGGGGTCGTGAGTTCGATTCTCACAGGGGGCAAACATTTTAAGTAGGACAAGAACCAACGAATTAAGGGATTGTTCCGTCTCATCGACAAAGACACACCGCACACACTAAGCAGGTGAAAGGAATTACGTGACAAATGTTGCAAAAGGCTATCATGAAACTGTGCCCAGACTTTACAGGGAACTTGTTGTCGTGGTCTTCAGTCTGAAGGCTGGTCTGACGCAGCTGTCTCCGTGCAAGCCTCCGCATCTCTGTAAAGCTACTGCAACCCACATCCCTTTGAAACCCCCTTAATGCACTCCTGCCTTGGTTTCCCTCTACAATCCTTAATTTGACTATTCCTTGATGCCTCAGGATCTATGCTGTCAACAGGTCCCTTTTTAGACATGTTGTGCCATAAATTTCTTTTTCCCACAATTCAGTTCAGCACTTCCTCATCAGGAGAAACAAAACAGGCGTTCTACGGATCGGAGCGCGCAATGACAGATCCCTTAATCACACAGGTAGATTAGAAACTTTAAAAAACGAAATAGATAGGTTAAAGTTAAATAGTTGGAAAAAGTGAAGTTTGGTGGCAGAAGGAACAAGACTTCTGGTCAGGTGAATACAGGGTTATAAATACAAAACCAAATATGGGTAATGCAGGAGTAGATTTAATAATGAATAAAAAAAAGGAAGGAACAGCATAGTGAACTCATGGGTGGAAACTTTGATTCAGACCACTACCTTTCTAAAATTAAGTTCAACGTCGTCCCAAAGAGGAAACGCAGCGTGAAACAAATTAAGGGTCGGGAGTACAGCACGGAAAAGATATTAAAATCAGATGGATTCACAAAAGCAACAGAAACCATTCAGACACAAAGCTGGGAGGATATCAAGGAAAACTTCATTACTACAGCCGAAAGGATAGCACCTAACATAAAACATTCCTGGTGGTCTCTGGACTGTGATGCCCTCATTGAAACAAGAAAACAGGCATGGCAAAACTGGCAATCACTGAAAACAGAAGAAAGCACATTGAATTTCATTAGAGTTAGAAACTGATAGATAAAAATACAAAAAGGATTAAGAAGGCACGTGAAAACAAAACACTCCTTCAAATTGATGAATAATTTACTAAAAACAACACAAGAAGCTTTTACAGAACTTTCAAATAAAGGTTATCAAGATACAAAGCACCCACCCGCCATCGCTCACAATAACGCGGAAAATTGCAAAAAAACTAGCAGGCCACTTTGAGCAACTCTAGAATTGTCAACTCATCCTTGAAAAATTTGAATCCATCCCAAATAACCGTGAGAAGCCGGATTCAGCACCACCGACGACTGAGGAACTACAGAAGGTTATTTCAGAACTTTAAAACAACAAAGGGTCCGGAGACAACCAAATAGTGGCCGAACTATGGAAAAAGCTGACAAAAATGCAACTGCATCCCTTCAGTGCGTTTTCGATAAAGTCTGGAAAGAAGAAGAGATCCCCACAGAATGGAGAACAGCTCTCATCCACCCTATCCACAAGAAAGATTTGAAGACAGACCCCAACAATTACAGAGGAATATCACTGCTGGATATAACTTACAAGATTCTTTCTAAAGTCCTTTTGAACAGGGTTGAGCCGCAATTGGACCCGCAAATCGAGGAATACCAGGGAACTTTTAGAAAGAGTACATCATGTTCGGAACAAATACTAAACCTCAAAAACATCATGACATACCAAAAATCAGGGCAAAGACATAGGTAATCTCCTTCATTGATTTCAAAAAAGTATATGATTCGATTGATAGAGAATCTCTATTATGAGTCCTGGAAGAAACGTTTTTTGATAAGAAAACAAACTAATATTATAAAAGCGACCCTTACAAATACATTTTCGAAAGTTAAATTTATGGGCGAATTATCGGTACCCTTTGAAATAAAAACGGGAGTGCGCCAGGGGGATGGGCTCTCACCGTTGCTGTTCAATTGTGCTCTTGAGAAAGTAGTCAGAGAATGGAACACAAATATTAAGAGTGGTATAAGACTGGGTTGCAAAAAGAGGAACCTTAAAGTAAATTGCATTGCTTTTGCAGATGATATGGTCCTGTTTGCTGAAACAATGGAAGAAGCACGCGAGAAAATCCTTGAACTAAAGAAACAAGCAGCTAAAACAGGTCTTCACATCTCCTTTGAAAAAAAAACAACTAAGATATTGACAAACATCAAGCACTCATGTAAATACCTCAAAGTTCAAGAACAAAAGAGTGAAATAGTACAAGAATTCAAATATCTGGGAGAATGGATTAGTTGGAATGCTGGGGAAAGCAAAGCAATAGAATCCAGAAAAAAAAAACTTGAATTGGGCTTCCAACTAACAAAAAATACATACAACTAAAAATCCCTTTCATGGGGGTCCAAAATTACACATTGCAAGACAGTGATTAAGCCAGAAGCACTGTATGCAGCAGAAACACTTAACATGAATTTCAAAGAGCAAATGGAAAAACTTGAGCTAAATGAAAGAAGAATTTTAAGAAAAATCATAGGACCAAAATTTCAAGACAATAAGATTATATTCATCAAAAATGAAACTCTCTACAAGAAAACTGAAAAACTTTCAGATACTATGCGAAAAAGGAGGATAAATTTTTATGGTCATCTTCTCAGAATGAATTGCTACAGATTAACCAAACAAATCTTTGACTTTTTCCGTAACCGCAAAACGAAACCCAACTGGTTTAAAGAAACTGAGAAAGAAGACCAAGTAGAATTAAAGATTTCAGACAGTTCACTTATCGATCGAACAACTAACTTAATTACTAAAGATGAAAACGTAAGGTTCCAAGACAAAACTACACAAAAAGTCCAACCCTTCATCTCGGAAGAAGAGAGGAAAAGAAGATAAGAAAGAATGAAGAAATATTGGGGCCCTAAGAAAAGAACAACGCACAAAGAAATGATTGATCCATCGTACCCCAAAGAGGGTGAAACGAAAGAAGAAGAAGAACGAATTATTGTAGCCAAGATAGAACCGAAGCCCACGCCTACCACAACAGTACAAGTTTATACGCCAACTAGTTCCGCAGATGATGAAGAGATTGAAGAAATATATGATGAAATTAAAGAAAGTATTCAGATAGTTAAGGGAGACGAAAATTTAACAGCCGCAGCGGACAGGAATTCGATAGTTGGAAAAGGAAGAGAAGCAAAAGTAGTAGGTGAATATGGACTGGGGTGACGAATGAAACAGGAAGCCATCTAGAATTTTGCGCACAGCAAAACTTAATCAGCCCAACAGAAAACCTAAAAAGCTGTCACTTCTAATTCCGTTACCGAAAAAAGTAAATACGAGGGCTACCCACAAAGTACATTACGTTTTGGAATTAAAAATAAATAAAGTATTGGAAATTTTTTTTATTATATACAGATGAAAGCCACACGTAAATGCTACTTTTCTACATAGTTGCCATTTAAATTAAGGCACTTATCGTAGCGACGGACGAGCTTGGAAATTCCTTCGTCGTAAAATTCGGCCGCCTGCGCCTTCAACCACGTGGTTACCTCTTCCTGAAGCTGTGCGTCGTCATCAAAACGCTGCATAGCCAACCACTTCTTCATCGCTGGGAATAAGTGGAAGTCGCTCGGCGCCAGGTCGGGACTGTACGGCGGATGAGGAAACAACTCCCACTTAAAAGATTCGAGAACTTCACGAGTGGCATTTGCCGTGTGGGCCAGGGCGTTGTCGTGAATCAGCAAGCTCTTTGAGCCCAACTTTCCCCTGCGCTTGTTTTGTATTGCTCTTCTGAGGTTGTGCAGAGTTTGGCAATACCTTTGAGAGTTTATTGTAGTGTCTCTTTCCAGGAAATCCACAAAAATCACGCCTTTTCTGTCCCAAAAGAGGTAACCACGTGGTTGAAGGCGCAGGCGGCCGAATTTTAGGACGAAGGAATTTCCAAGCTCGTCCGTCGCTACGATAAGTGCCGTAATTTAAATGGCTATGTAGAAAAGTTGTATTGAAGTGTGGCTTTCATCTGTATATAATAAAAAAAATTTCCAATACTTTATTTATTTTTAATTCCAAAACGTAATGTACTTTGTGGGTAGAGCTCGTAAAATGGAATCTGACCTATGATACTGCGGCGAAAAAGCACAATACCATTGCCTTCACATCTTTAAGCCAACTTCACTTCCTAGTATCAAATTGTTAAGGTGTCTGTAAAACGTGTATGCAAAGTTTCACGATACTTCTGAAGGTGATCTACCTGTAGCAGAGAAGTAATAACACTCAAAACACGCCAAGTACTATACGGGTTAAGATGCGCCGTCCCATAATCGCATGACTTGAGCTGCAGGAGATGTTGCGGACAGAATTCTCTTTCTGCGCATCCTAATGCTCACTCCATAGATATTTATAATCCATGAGCGAATGTTCCGCTGATTGGCTGAAGAACTGTCGATGCAGTTGGCACCTGGCCCAGGGCTCGACGGAAGACGCCTCTGAGCAACTTTGCACCGCCCTAAATACCCAGGCCGCTTAGAGATACTAGAGAAACTACTTGCGATCACGTGACCCACAGAGGCAAACACGTGTGCCCGGCCAGTGATCTCTAGCAGCGGCCGCTGGTCCACGCAGCGTACTTAGTTGGATTATGTTGTCTCCTGATTTAACCCTTCGAGGTTAGGCCACTTGGTTGTCACACTGTTCTGAGAAGCGTTGCTGGCCTGTAAGGTATACAGCTCGTGATGCTGACGCTGACGCTCTACAAACGGGCCTTGGCCCGAGGTGTAGGAGTTTTGGCTTATTACAGCCTTTCCTCCTGTTCCTGATGATGCGATGATGATGTGGTCTCACTGTATGGTGTGTCCTCTCGTGGTCCGGTGTTGGTCCTGGTTACTAGCATGCAGGCATGCTAGTGGTGGACTTCGGTGTTTTGGCTGTTCTTTGTCTCGCGCGAGACGTTGTGCAGTGCTGTCTGTAGGTCTGCGGACAGCTTCCTCTCGCCGTCGCGAACCTCCTTCCTCAGCCGCACGACTGCGTCCTATAGGATGTATTCCCAGTCGCACGGCGTGAAGACCGGGTTCCTGTTGAAGGTGTTGAGGTCTTTCTTTGTAACGAACTCGAGCAGAATTGCCCGATGCCCGCTACGTGGCTCGTACGGCCTGCGTGGGAGCGACGGCTTCCGTTCCCCTTCCACCTGGGCGAAGAGGTACGGATTCTTTTGGGCGTTGTAGCGCCCATCCCGTAACATAGTGGCAATCTTCTTTAGCACGTATGGCATGTTCGTGCTGTCCGGGAAAGGGATGATGTCCGTGCGTAGTTTGCCAGCCTCTTCGCATACAGCTCGTACACGCGAATGGGAACACGTAGGGATCGTCTGCTTCAGAACCCCATATTCTACAATGTGTGTGTTGTGCCTCGAAATACTTAGCCTGTCCCAGCTTCAAGGTGCGCCAAAACCAAGACAACCAATCAGAGAGTGTGCTCGACATCTATTGAGCAGCTCACAGAACAACCCAGGGTGCCCCAGAGAGCATCCCAGAGTGCCCCAGGGAGCTAAAACACCAAGAAGAATCGCTTCTCGGCTTTTGGCAAGATCAATGTGTAATATTTGTGGGCCTTAAAAGGGCCGATTTGAGAACTGCTTTCAATGATTATATAAAGTACAATCACCCACAATACGACAATCTTACAAAGAAGCAGGACCACTAGCCTTCACCCATAAGTGAATACTACAATCGGAATTTATCTTACAACGTCTACGACAAGACAAAGACAAACTCCCGTGCGGTAAAAGGTAGGAACCCTCACTAGCAATAATAATCTCAGAAACAGGTATAGTACGGTAAGCTAGGATTTCCCTAGTTTCAAAGGATTCCAAACCTGCTCTTCCTGCATTGTTACAAGCAACGAAAGCTACAGTTATCCATCCGTTACCCAAACTGGAAGAAGAAGAAACTTTCATTAAAGAAAAATTTAACTTCGCACCACAAAATAAAGTAGGTCCATGAATAAGAACAAATTGAGTAGTTTTACCTACTCCTCTTACTTCATTCTTTTTACCCTTCTCAAATCGGCCCTTTTAAGGCCCACAAATACTACACATTGATCTTGCCAAAAGCCGAGAAGCGATTCTTCTTGGTGTTTTAGCTCCCTGGGGCACTCTGGGATGCTCTCTGGGGCACCCTGGGTTGCTCTGTGGGCTGCTCAGTAGATGTCGAGCACACTCTCTGATTGGTTGTCTTGGTTTTGGCGCGCGATTCAAATTACGTTTGAGCAAGACTGGCGCCTGTCCAGCTTTAACGAGCGGTCAAGCCTTCGACTTCTTCGATGAGACTTGACGTCCAACATCTTGACGTCTACTCACGGTTTCAGCATCCTTCAACCACTTTGCATAGATATTCACGACAGCAGCACACAGACAGGCGACCAACTTCACCGTTTCCGAGATACTCGTTCCCAGGCACAACACTCTACCCTTCGTCAAAGTCGCTTATGTCAGTCTATTCCCCCGTTCATGGCCCGTATCATTATCAGAATGATTCCGTATTGACATATGCTGAGATATATACTAGGAACGTTTCATGTTGATTTACATTTTATTTTCTCCCAGCATTGGTGGTGCACAATTGGACTCATCACTACCGTTGCAAGTACGTCGTAAATGCAGGTTCTGTCATTCAGTGAGCGGGCAGTCTGGAACCTGATCATAAAGCACAGCGCTGGACGACGTGGTTTCTGTGGAAGGAGGGTGTCAAACTGTGGATACTCGAGTATTCACAGGTGACGTGCACCATCACGAAAAGTGACCTTACAACACGACAATCCTCATCCCAAAACGAGTCGGAAAACCATGACTGCCATCGCTGAAATGGTGTTCCATGTACTACAACACCCACTGTATTCTCCTAACTTGGCCTTTTTAATTTCTGTAACCAGTTCTCGAACCACTTTTCTGGAGTCTGTCGAACCCACTACAGGACAACTGCTCGCAGTCTCTTGAAATTTTCGAAATGATGTCGGAGCAGGGTTTCTCCATAGCCCCAAGTAGGTGGTAATCAGAAGGGGCCAAGTCAGGAGAATACGGTGGGTGTGGCAGTGTGTTGAACCTCATTTCAGCGATTACAGCTGTGGTTTTCCTACTCGTGCGGGGACGGGTGTTATCGTGTTACCCTTCGTGACAGTGCACACTCTCCACACACTGTCACCAATCACCTGAAATTACGCGCATTGCTTACACCCTCCTTCCATAGAAACCACGTCATCCAGCGCTGTCCTTGATGGTCACACATAATGTTGTACGCTAGAGTAATGACAGCAGTTGAGAAAATGGACTGTACTCTATAGGCATTACACTAATAGTGATTGTCCTGCCTCCTATGATTCGACAGAAGTACACTAAAGTGACGAAAGTTGTGGGATAGCGCTATGCACGTATACAGATGGCGGTAGTGTCGCGAACACCAGGTATACAAGGGCAGTGCATTGGCGGAGCTGTCATTTGTGCTCAGGAGATCGATATGAAAAAGTTTCCAACGAAGTTATGGCCGCACGACGGAAATTAACAGACTTTGAGTTGGAGCTAGATGCATGGGACATTCCATTTCGGAAATCGTGTGGGAGTTCATTATTCCGTGATCCACAGCGTCAACAGTGTGCTGAGAATACAAAATTTCAGGCATTACCTCTCAGCACGGATAACGCACAAAACGACCAGAGCAGCGGCGTTTGCGTAGACTTTTCAGTGCTAACAGACAAGCAGCACTGAGTGGAATACTCACAGAAATCAATGTGGGATGTACAACGAACGTATTCGTTAGGACAGTACGGCGAAATTTGGCGTTAATGGGCTATGGTAACAGACGCCCGACACCAATGCCCTTGCCCGCATCTCGTGGTCGTGCGGTAGCGTTCTCGCTTCCCACGCCCGGGTTCCCGGGTTCGATTCCCGGCGGGGTCAGGGATTTTCTCTGCCTCGTGATGTCTGGGTGTTGTGTGATCTCCTTAGGTTAGTTAGGTTTAAGTAGTTCTAAGTTCTAGGGGACTGATGACCATAGATGTTAAGTCCCATAGTGCTCACAAGGGAACCTCCCCATCGCACCCCCTCAGATTTAGTTATAAGTTGGCACAGTGGATAGGCCTTGAAAAACTGAACACAGATCAATTGAAAAAACAGGAAGAAGTGTGGAACTGTGAAAAAATAAGCAAAATATACAAACTGAGTAGTTCATGGGAACACATGCAACATCAAGGACTATAGGCTCGCAGAAGCGCCATGGTCTCGTGGTAACGTTAGCAGCTGCGGAACGAAAGGTCCTTGGTTCAAATCTTGTATTGAATGAAAATTTTTATTTTCAGTTTATGTGACAAACTCTTATGTTTTCAACACTTTTTTGGGAGTGATTATCACATCCACAAGAGAACCTAAATCGGGCAAGGTAGAAGAATCGCCAAGTGTACAAGTTAGGTGGGTCGACAACATATTCCTGTCATGTGGTGCACATGCCGTCACCAGTGTCGTATAGAATATATCAGATGTGTTTTCCTGTGGAGGAATCGGTTGACCTATGACCTTGCGATCAAATGTTTTCGGTTCCCATTGGAGAGGCACGTCCTTTCGTCAACTAATCACACGGTTTTGCGGTGCGGTCGCAAAACACAGACACTAAACTTATTACAGTGAACAGAGACGTCAATGAACGAACGGACAGATAATAACTATGCAAAAATAAATAAAGTAAAATTTTCACTCCAGGGAAGACTTGAACCAAGGACCTCTCGTTCTGCAGCTGCTCACGCTACCACGGGACCACAGTGCTCCTGAGCTCATATTGTGCATGATGTTGCCTATGTTGCCCATGGACTACTCAGTTTGTATATTTTGCTTATTTTTTCACAGTTCCACACAACTTCTTCCTGTTTTCTCAATTGATCTGTGTTCAGTTTCTCAAGGCCTACCCACTGTGCCAACTTATAACTAAATCTGAGGGGGGTGCGTTGGGGAGGCTCCCTTGTCAGAGCCATTTGAACCATTTTGAACCAATGCCCTTGCTAACAGCACGACATCGTCCGTAGCGCATCTCCTGGGCTCGTGGCCGTATCGGTTGGACCCTGTCTGACTGGAAAACCGTGGTCTGGTCAGATGATTCCCGATTACAGTATATAAGAGTTGATGGCAGGGGTAAAGTGGCGCAGACCCCACGAAGCAATGGGCCCAAGTTGTCAACAACGCACTGTGCAAGCTGGTGGTGCCTCCATAACCGTGTGGGCTGTGTTCTCATTGAATGGACTGGGTTCTCTCATCCAACTGAACCTATCATTGACTGGAAAAGGTTATGTTCACCTACCTGGAGTCTAGATGCAGCCATTCATGGAGTTCACATTCCCAAACAACGATGGACTTTTATGAATGACAATGCGCCATATCACCAGGCCGCAATTTTTCGCGATTTGTTTGAAGAACATTCTGTCCAATGGTTTGGCTACCCAGATAGCCCAACATCAATCCCGTCGAACATTTATGTGACATTGTAAGTAGGCTGTTTAGGTTTTTATGTTGGTAACGCCACCTAGCGCTCTGTATGAAAAACACTGACTGTGCTGTGTGCAAATGGTACAAATGGCTCTGAGCACTATGGGACTTAACCGCTGACGTCATCAGTCCCCTAGAATTTGGAACTACTTAAACCTAACTAAACTAAGGACATCACACACATTCATGCCAGAGGCAGGATTCGAACCTGCGACCGCAGCGGTCTCGCGGTTCCAGACTGTAGCGCCTAGAACCGCTTCGTGCTGTGTGCAGTCTGTGGCTGGTTGGCATTGTTGAAAAATTCATTATTGTAGTGTTGGGCAGTTGGATGTGAACAGCGCGTAGCGTTGCGCAGTTGGAGGTGAGCCGCCAGCAGTGGAGGGTGTGGGGAGAGAGATGGCAGAATTTTGAGAGCGGACGATCTGGACGTGTGTCCACCAGAAAGAGTAAATTTTGAATGTTATTAAGGTAAAGACATTGTTTTTCTCTATCAAAATCTTTCATTTGCTAACTATGCACGTTCAGTTCTGCTCAGCTGTTTGAAAAGCAAATAACGTAAGAGGTTTATCAGCACAGTCATTCATAAATTTTTCTAAGGGGAGGTTTCAACATAATCAAAAGATCTGTTCGTACACAAAATCCCACGCCGGAAACACTTTCTCAATTATGAACGGCTAGAGACACAGTTGTTGTTGTTGTGGTCTTCAGTCCTGAGACTGGTTTGATGCAGCTCTCCATGCTACTC
The DNA here is from genome assembly GCF_021461395.2 of Schistocerca americana. Taxonomy (NCBI): domain Eukaryota; kingdom Metazoa; phylum Arthropoda; class Insecta; order Orthoptera; family Acrididae; genus Schistocerca; species Schistocerca americana. Next base: position 178,923,452 of record NC_060120.1, read on the forward strand.
TATCCTGTGCAAGCTTCTTCATCTCCCAGTACGTACTGCAACCTACATCCTTCTGAATCTGCTTAGTGTATTCATCTCTTGGTCTCCCTCTACGATTTTTACCCTCCACGCTGCCCTCCAATGCTAAATTTGTGATCCCTTGATGCCTCAAAACATGCCCTACCAACCGATCCCTTCTTCTAGTCAAGTTGTGCCACAAACTTCTCTTCTCCCCAATCCTATTCAATACCTCCTCATTAGTTACGTGATCTACCCACCTTATCTTCAGCATTCTTCTGTAGCACCACATTTCGAAAGCTTCTATTCTCTTCTTGTCCAAACTAGTTATCGTCCATGTTTCACTTCCATACATGACTACACTCCATACAAACACTTTCAGAAACGACTTCCTGACACTTAAATCTATACTCGATGTATATGGCACTGTATGGCTCAGTATTTCTGCAGGGGACTTCCAACGAGATGTTGAGTCGATGCTGCGTTGAGTTGTTGCACTATGCCGGGAAAAATGAGTTCCGACTCGGAATTAGGGCTACCTCATTGTAAAACACGCTTGCAACTGTAGTGGTGACTCAAATGGCGCACCACGAATGATGGTAAAAATAAAGCGTAAATCAATATGGAACGCATCTCTGCTTCCGTTAGCGCATCACGTGCCCAAAACGCTATCGAGCGCATTTATCTTCACCATTCGTGATATCATGAGCTACCATCGTCATTTGTACGATACGTTCTCCTACAAGAAGACACTTGTGTACACTCGGTGGAGCGACATAGGAGCTGAAGACTGAGCGACGCTCTCGTGCGTCATTGCCAGCGCCGTAACTTCCGCGCCATTGCTCGCTTGAATGGACGCCCGCGATCGCAAAGAGCCGACAACGCGAGTCTTTGTGCGCCACTTGCTGCCTATTCACCAGTGCAGCCTCCGCAAGCCTGCAGAGGTGCTTGCAGATCACCGAGGCACCCCAGCCCCCAATTTTGTACACCGACCGTCCACCTGAAATGGAAGCCGGCTGAGTTGTAAGATCACTTTCACAAAACACAGTACATACAGTTCCACACAGTAAATGGAATGACACCATTAATAAATATAGTCTTAGATCAGAATTCGGTAGCTAAAGTAGAATATTCAAAATTTCTAGGTGTATGCATCGATGAGGGGTTGAACTGGAAAAAACACACTGAAGATCTGCTGAAACGTTTGAGTTCAGCTGTAATGCTGATGCATTAAGTTGTTGTGAAAGCGGTGCTGATATTCAAGACAATAAAAGCGGGTTAAAAGCTGTGAGCTATCTAGGGAAGATAACCTTGCATTACAGAGCAACTGTTTCACCAGGTATCCAGTCTAGCTTACCAAATTCCCAACCAGACTAACATTACTTATTATTCTTTTAATAGTCATCTTACGACAACCGGTGATATATATATATATATATATATATATATATATATATATATATATATATATATAAAGAGAATTTAAATAAAAAGAAATAAATCAGTTTATATTTGGACATTTATTTTAACATTGATCATTGTTCCGTTTAAAATTTCAGCATATTAAACTTGATTCATAACTAAACTGGTGCCTTATTTAGGATTGTGAAAATGTGAGTTTGTAATCTTACAGAACACGTCAAATATGGAGCCAAGATTGGGAGACTGCATACAACACTACATTCATAAAATAACACACTAAGAACGTTGAAACATATGCAAGAGGAAATTAACCACAACCAACCGATTCAATTTTCACCCAAAGAAGTAACGTTCGTAGCGCAATCCTGTCCGTCATGAAATTACCACACACTGGTATTGTAAATTCATACTAACTCTCTGTGAAATCTTCCCGAAAAGAATAGCTGAGGGCTACTTTGATGATTACACCACATGCGTCACGTGGTCAACTTGGTTTACACAAAGAGTGTAACCCCACAATATTTTTGATAATTAAAATAAATTAGATCGAAAAGCAATTTACAAAATAAAAACCTCGAACTGGTTACTAACGTCTTACTATTAACCTGATGGGTCAAACAATTGTATAAGCACATGGTACTGGTCTCACAAAGTACACCCCACGTGGGTCGAACATAAAGAAAAGTTGCTATATTGAAAAATATTGTCAAGACGAGACGTTATAATCTCACGCACATTCGCATTTAAGATTGATGATCTTAGTTAGAGTTACGGATCTTCAACACGTGGTTCCACTTTACTCAGAAAGTAGTCACAAAGCAACTACTGGAAGATATTCTGAACTTCACACTCGAATTACACTGCATTGCAATTTAAGATAACATTAGATATTTTAGATCTAAACCTGAAATAAAGGTGATTAAATTTTCAGTTAGGCTGAACTTAAGAAATTCATTGTCCTACGGACTTAGCAGAGATGCACTTAGCCGGAGATCTTACCACTTCAGACGCTCGCCGCGGACCGACCGCTGTGGGCCCCTACCGAGGGTGCTTCACAGATACAAAACGGAAGTGACCAGACAGGCAGCTTCCTATACCAACATGACGAGGGACGGACAGGACCATACCAAGAATAGAAACCTCTTTGCTTTTAGAAAGCATAGCTACCTGTTCCGACGTTGGTCCTACTGTTCTCTAGCAGACAGGCTTGTTTGCTACCATCAAGCATGCAACTAGAAATACATTTGCTCATTCATCCTTTCACACAGAAGGGAAGGGGCATGACAGAATCTTATCACATACAGTATATAAAAGAAAGCGGATGTAGGTTCCGTATGAGACTGTGTGACATGAATTACATATAAGCTGTGTTTTAAAGTGTAGTAGTGTGACAGATCGTTCTTGTTTATGTGTAAAAATAACACGTTCCACTGCTCATCTCCTCCCAGATAGATTCAGAAACACCATAGTAAATTTAGAAGAGGAATTTATGCCGTAATTAACAACAGATTTAAGAAATTAACATGAAAGGAATCCAACAGAGACCTTTCACAGCTACTTACGCTATCAGGGTCATTGCAAATTTTGGCGATATACATCGCAGTAAATTAGCTTACCACGCCTATTTTCATTCTCTGCTTTCGTATGGCATCATATTCTGGGGTAACTCATCATTTGAGTAAAAGAGTGTTCATTGCACAAAAGCGTGTAATCAGAATAATTGCTGGAGCTCATCCAAGAACATCCTGCAGACACTAATTTAAAGAGCTAGAGATCTTCACTGTAGCCTTACAATATATATATTCACTTATGAAATTTGCTATTAACAATCCGAACGAATTAAAAAGTAATAGCAATGTACATGGCTACAACACTAGGAGAAAGGATGACTGGCACACGACGCTGTGGCGCATTACGCTTACTACCTGAGCCCCCATCTTACTCTGTTACTCGCTCCTGTGAACGGGAACGCGTTATGCAGATCTTGGTGCCACTCGCGTTCATCTAGAAAAGATAACCTGAAGATGCCTAAATAAGGCGAAACGCGTCGTTGAAAAATAAAAAAATAAAATTGCAACCAAGACTGGTTTTAACCAATAATGATCTTCACTACTCAAGGTTAAATCTAACTTTGGCTTAGAAGGGGGTAAATTATGCTGCCACAAAAGTCTTTGGCCACTTATCTAATAGTATCAAAAGTCTGACAGATAGCCGTATAGCATTTAAAAGGAAATTAAAATAATTTCTTAATGGCAACTCTTTCTACTCCTTAGATGAATTTTTGGATAATTTCCCCAACACCCACAAAAAATTAAAAATATTAGGTGTCATGTAATATTTTGTGTAATGTAATATCTTGTATAGATACCTTTTATTAACCTGACACGTTCCACATCATTACGAAGTGTCGTATTCATGATCTATCGAACAAGTACTAATCTAATCTAATCACGCGACAGTTACTAACATTTTAAGTCATTTTTCTGGAGTGATCTGGTAACGCTGTGTTGTTCTGCTTGCGTAGATCGGTGTGTTTTGAGAACGCCATCAGTTGTGTCTTAGTTGTGTGTTACGAAAATGAGACGGCGGAATTTAGAGCAACGTTATGCCTTCAAGTTTTGTGTTAAACTTGGGGAATCCACGACTGTGACCTTTGAAAAGTTGAAACAGAGCTATGGGGAACATTCCTTATCAAGAAAATGGCTCTGAGCACTATGGGACTTAACAGCTGTGGTCATCAGTCCCCTAGAACTTAGAACTACTTAAACCTAACTAACCTAAGGACATCACACACATCCATGCCCGAGGCAGGATTCGAACCTGCGACCGTAGCAGTCGCGCGGTTCCGGACTGCGCGCCTAGAACCGCGAGACCACCGCGGCCGGCACCTTATCAAGAGCAGAAGTTGCCGAGATGCCGCGCGGAGTGGCCGTGCGGTTTGAGGCGCCATGTCACGGATTGCGCGGCCCCTCCCGCCGGAAGTTCGAATGTTCCCTCGGGCATCGGTGTGTGTGTGTGTGTGTGTGTGTGTGTGTGTGTGTGTGTGTGTTTTGTTCTTAGCATAAGTTAGTTTAAGTAGTGTATAAGTCTAGGGACCGATGACCTCAGCAGTTTGGTCACTTAGGAATTCTCACACATTCGAACATTTTTTTGAAGAGCACAAGTTATTCGCTGGCACAAATCATTTTTGGAGGCCGAGAACACGATGAAGATGAACCTCGCTCAGGGTGACCTTGAACTTCAAAAACCGAGGAAATCGTCGAAAGTGTGCATCTCAACCACATGCGGAAGCACAAGCGGCCAAAAACTCTACCAGCTAGGGCATAACCACCTATGGCAAGCTAAATACACCCACAAACGTCGACATCGGGAAGCCCCTGCATATCTAGATATGCCAGCTGCTATTAAAGCCGACCAACAGGCTACCGCAGGGAAACCGATAAGCTCGCATACCGACGCACAAACAAACCGCCAACACTACGCTAGACTGTGAATCCGGTATATGATGTGTCGCACGATGATGAACCCAATTGTTACAGCTATGCTGACGCTGACCGAGAAATCAACACCGGCAGCCAGCAGATGTTGCCGAGTAACACCACCGCACAACTACCAAGGTGTCGACCTGCATGATACACACTCTAACAAAGCCTACCCTTGGATGACCCGTCGCAGGCAGCAAGAAAACCGGTACCGCTCTTACAACCCGACCCAACAATCGCAGAGGTTTCTTTCCCTTGGCTCTTGACTTGGCACTTTTCCCCCTTCTGCTCTTCAAACCGCTACCCTTCGTTCAACTTTCGGCCCCGTCTATCTCCAGATGAGCGCGTATTAATGGTTAACCTTCACCAGACGTGCGCAAACATCCTGCGACACCTCACTTTAATGAAAACTAACCCTTATGCACAGATGGCAGTAGACCTTTTGTGTTGGTCATCATGCTGGTGTTGGCTGGAGGGGCTTGTAACCTCCCCCTTACCAATCGGCCTATCCTGCTTGCGATATTCAATATGACCGTGGATCGCGCGTATGCCTAATGGATTTTTTTCTAATTGGATAAGGCTATCTTTCCCGAAGAATTGATGCCGATAAGTAGGAGGAAAGTCTACAACCGACCCTTCTGACGGAAAGTCTACTAAAAATAAAAATAATTAAACCGAACAGGGCTATAATTTGGAAAACGAAAGTTATTTTGTGCATTCACTCACGAACAACACTGGACAGAAAAGGGATACCACTAATCATGAATCCAAAAGTTAGCATTAATGAACGAAAAGGAAATAATTCACGGTCGCCATTCCCCTTGGGAAATTTACATTTAAAATCCTGTACAAGATGACGGGAAAGAAAAACCTGTATTATTAAACACTGACGTGGCAACTGAAGGTTTTCACGTTTTTTGACACTAATTTTAAATGAGTATGTAATGAAAAAGAAAATTCAGAAGTCACTCTTACGTTATGTTTAGCATTAAATTTTGAAAAAGGCAGTCGAGTAATGATTTGTAAATATGTAATTAAACTGTATGTTAGTATTGAACTTCAACATAATGTCATCAAAGAAATTTAGTAAAAAAAGCAAGCACTTTTTACTTTGCCATTACTTGTTTTGCAAATTGGATTTCATATTATTGTCTGAACAACTGAGCCTTTTTTACTCACTTGAACAGAATTAAACACTAGAATACGTACCAAACCAAACAGCCATGTGCTCCAAGCTATATGTAAAACAAATAAAACTTCCGCACTCTTAATGTCTTCATTTTCTTTAGATTTGGATTTTTTTCCAGTGATTGATTTTCCAACTTGAAAAATGAAATTGCTTTACTTTAGTCGTATACTGAAGCCTCTGTTGTACAACAGTTAATTGAAAGTACACTGAGGCTAAAATTCTTAAAAGTGAAATTATTCATTAATAAACTGGAAATAACTATTCAGTATGTTTCTTATGATACTCGGTTAGCATATAGGAAAAAAAGATACAAGGACCCTGCTTGGTAACAATGTCTGGGGGCAATGAGGACACAACCGTCCTGAATTTAACTGATTATTATTTAAATAAATAATCTTCTCAATCAAATCACATTCAGTCGTGCTGCTGGGTTAGCCGTTAATACCTTCTACCAATGAACAGTCTTACTTCAGCACTGTGCATACGATGAAACTCGGAGCCAACGACGAATCTGTGTTGCTGGAACTGCTGCTGTTGTTGAAGACAGTAGCATCTTGTGGAGCACGGCAGGAACGGCCAATCGTAATTAATACAGCCTCTTCCGCCCGTCCACTGTCTGTACTCCTGCTACTAGACATCTGGCCGGCGCGCGTACATGATGCCGCCGAAAATGGTACTCTCTACTGCGAAAGCGTTAACACCACACTTCCGCACACTACAAGCGCTGGAGCCCGTCTTCCTCTCTCTCCCAACCCAAAGATTTTACAACGCACAAGCACTGCTATTATCGTTGCTAGTCGATGCAAACAACAATTCCTTCGGCTTTTACCCAGAGCTTATAGGTTTCACAGTAAGACACTGATAAATGCAATGAAACGTCAGCAGACTTCTACCTAAATTTACACATACAGTGTATTATTAAAAGAAAGCATTTAAATTACAAAGATTTACATACAATTCAGAAAAAAAATTATAGATCGGTAGCAGGTGCCATGCATCCTGCATTTTCGGTGTTACAGTCTCCATCTCTATTTTTAAAAAATCGAAGGTGTGCGTTCTCTTGTGTGATCAGACCTAAATTTAACAAAAATGACGAAGAGTGACCTTCTAAACACTTTCACTGTACATCAAATTTTAAGCGAAGTTTTGTATATACGAAAGGTTTGTGCTAAAATGGTGCTGAAATGCCTCACATCTGAGCAGAAGGACAATCGAAAAAACGCGTGCATTTATTTTCTTGATAGGATTTTCAATGACAACGAATGGTTCAGTCGAGTGATCACGGATGATGAATCCTGGGTTTCTGAGTACGATCCTGAGAGAGAGCGGGAAAGTGAAGGGCAACACTCCGAGACATCTCCTCGGCCGAAAAAGGCTCGAATGAGCAAACGAGAGATCAAATTCTGATTTGCTTTTCTGACAGTAGGGGATCACGCGGGACGAATATTTTCCTCTTGAATAAACTGTAAACCAGGTGTTTTACAAAAGCATCCATGAAAGGCTCAGGAAAAGGGCGAAACGAGTGAGACCGGACATAGGAGACAAATGGATGCTGTCATGGCAACACCCCATCTCCCACGACAACTTCCATCACTGAATTTTTGATCTCAAAAGACATTCTTGTTCTACAGCCCCTTATTTCACCTGATCTGAGCCCTTGTGACTTTTTCTTTTCCATAAATTGAAAAATGTCTTAAAAAGGCGTCGTTTTGAGACTCCGGAGAACACCTCAAAACAATGTGACCAACTTGTTAAAGGCGCTACCAGTCGAAGCGTTTCAGCGCTGCTACCAAAACTGGGAACGGCCACTCCGCCGGTGTATATCTGCTGAAGGGAACTTCTTTGAAAAAATAAAAATTTTAGTAGGTAAAACATCAGTCTCATTACTTTCCTCATACACCTCGTAGGCCCCTAGGCTAGTCGACGACATACAGCAGACATAGTCACAAGAAATCAGAAGACGGTGGAGGAGACATTCATCGTCTTTGAACAGGCCAGCAGGAACACGGATCTGAATATTTATCAACAGAATCACATTGAAATATTGTGGAGAAGGCTAACCAAATACCGAGTTTTATTGTCAGAACACTTAAAAGATGCGACAGAAAGATACTGTCGGCACTACGCTTGTCCGTCCTCAGCTAGTGTATTGCTGTGCTGTATGGGATCCTTACCATATAGGATTGACGGACGACATCGAAAAATTCCAAAGAAGGGCTGCTCAATTATCGCGAAACAGGTTATCATTCAAATGAGCAAAAAATTGGCAAAGTTTGGTGTTTTTTGTAGACAATGAAAAGACATACAAAGGATAATCTTAAATTTAACGATATAGTGGTAACCCCACCTTCAATGTTTGGGGATTTTTTTCTCTCTTTGTGGCTTTACAAAAAATAGTTAATATTAACAAATTTCATTTATTATATGTATAATATGTAATTTCAAGCATTGTATGTAAATCTAATATAATTGTCCAAAAAATGCAATAAAAATCGAATTTTCGACCATTTTGAATGAGAACCTGGCGCCGCGATCTTTCACGAAATTTCAATCTCCACCTAACTCCTCTGAATGCGAATATACTCTGTTGACGCCAATTTACGTAGGGAGAAACGATCATCCTAATAAAATAAATCAGAGCTCGTAAGGGAAAGATTTAAATGTTTATTTTTCGCATGTGCTGTTAGAGAGTGGAACGGCATAGAATAATCTGAAGATGGTGCGATTAACCTCTGGTAGGCACTGTACAGTAGTCATGCAGATATAATGTACTCGTACTAGTAGACGTACAAAACAAAATGTATAGCTGATGGGAAGGTTCGCAACGAGAACATGCCACCCTCAATATCAATGCACAGTTATAGTTTTGGGAGAATTAATCTGTTTAAATACCTCGGATCAACAGACACCCAATCAAATGACATCCCTCATGTAATTAAACACGTGTTAGCAGCAGTCAACAGAGCCTATTTTGCATACAAAAAACTATTTTCCTTAAGCGTACTAACTCTTTCGCCACTTAAACTATTTATAAAATATTTGTAATGTAAGCTCCCCACTATATGTTTCTGAATGAAACTTAGCCCAGAATTACCTACCACTCTAAAAAGTCGACGTATTTTGAAAACTACGAACTCACAACTGTTATCCAACTTAGACTCGTATGCTAACCTTTGACTAAACAGAACCTAATTTGAATTGAGCTATAACTGGACTGGATATAACTTTTTATAAAATGCACTTTAACCATCGGCTGTTTTTTCCCCATTCGTATCTACCGGTTTCGGCTATTAACCATCATCCAAGATACAGAATACAACAGATTAGTTAAAAGCATCCCATATTCCTTTGATGCGAAAGAGTACCGAAGTTATCCAGTAAAGCTGTACAAACATAATTTGTCTTAGCAGAATTTCATTCATATCTGAAAACGGTAGATGACCAATGGAACACATAAGCAGCTGATAGTTGAAATGCATTTAAAAAAATGCTTTACGGCTGTTAAACCTCAACTGAACTAAAGTAATTATCTGGCACTAATCAAAATTTCCAGTTACCTCGCGTCTTGACAACATTGTTGCAGATTTCTCTAAAACACAGCAGCAAACGGCAAGCAGGCAGCGGCTACGCTATATTTTATTTTTTGAATAAAATTTCCAAACAATATTCAAACAGTTGCATACCTTACGGTGCAATTTCGTAATGCGTAATGATCAAGCTTCTTTAAGCAATGGGATGGGGAGTTTAACAGCTCCTAAGTAATTATATTCCAAGAAAACAATTTTAGAATGAAGTATGTATTCAAAAAGACTGAGTAGAATAGCACTTGATCTCACACATAACATTGGTCTGAACAATACTATGCTTAAGAAAGTGAACAATGATTTGAAAAGGGTACAATATTATCAGAGAATTCCTATAAACGCAAACAGCTTAATCAGTTGATATGTTAATGCATGACTCAGGGAAACGAGGCCGCCTATCTCTCAGCTCTGAGCAAGTAAACAAAATTAATTAGCTGACAATAATCATTCCGACAAATTAGTTGCGCAGTGCTGAAGTTTTACTTCAAACATCCTCCCTTAAAAAAAAAAAAAATCAAAAGTTATATTCTTTTCGCCTTTCAATGTATACATCATATTCGGCCTCGTTGTCCTTTAGAATAAATCTTTCTTCATCTAACAGATACAATCACAAGTTAACACAATACGTCATCAACTGCCACACTTAAACTAAGAATGCGCAAACGCAAAGACAATGCCACAACAAGACCAAAGATTGCTTAACATTAATATTACTTGCTCTCTCTCTCTCTCTCTCTCTCTCTCTCTCTCTCTCTCTCTATCTCTCTCTCTGCCGTGCACATCGATAACTTGCCAAAATCAAATGACATACCCACCTTGCTCCTTGACCAGTGCTTACATATACTTCAGAAACTTTGTCATTAACATCAAAGGATCCTTTGGAATGTAGGTACATCAAAGTATCGTTAGCCCAACCACTGAAAGCAGTAGGTATAATCATGGGTTGTACACCACATGTACAATGAGGTGACATAAGTCATGGGATACCTCCTAATATCGTGTCCGACCTCCTTTTGCACAATGTACTGCAGCCAACTCGACATGGCATGCACCCAACAAGTCGTTAGAAGCCCCCTGACGAAATATAGCGCCATACTGCCTCTATAGCCGTTCACAACTGCGAAAGTCTTGCAGGTGCACCATTTTGTATACTAACTGACTTACTCGATCATGACCCATAAATGTTCGATGGGATTCATGTCAGGCGACCTGGGTTGTCAGATCAAATGTTCAAATGGCTCTAAGCACTATGGGACTTAACATCTGAGGTCATCAGTCCCCTAGACTTAGAACTACTTAAACCTAACCAACCTAAAGACATCACACACATCCATGCCCGGGGCAGGATTCGAACCTGCGACCGTAGCAGCACCGCGGTTCCGGACTGAAGCACCTAGAACCGCTCGGTCACAACGGCCGGCCTTGTCAGATCAATCGCTCGAGCTGTCCACAATGTTATTCACACCAATCGCGAACAGTTGTGGCCCAGTGACACGGCATCCATAAAAATTCCATCGTTGTTTGGGAACATGAAGTCCATGATGGGTGCAAATGGTCTCCATGTAGCTGAACAGAATCATTTCCTATTGTAAGCTTTCACTGGATAATTTATGTATAAGAGGAGACTGAAATTATTGATTTTCAAATACCTTCTCATCATGTAAAGCGTATATTAGATATAGTATTCAATTGCTAACCCGCAAGGTTAGCCGACAGCGCTAATGCGCTGCTTCCTGCACCCGGGTAAGCGCGCCGGTCCCAGATCGAATCCGCCTGAGGATTAACGACGGTTCCCGGGTTCGATTCCCGGCAGGGTCAAGGATTTTATCTGCCTCTTGATGACTGGGTGTTGTGTGCTGTCCTTAGGTTAGTTATGTTGAAGTAGTTCTAAGTTCTAGGGGACTGATGACCATAGATGTTAAGTCCCATAGTGCTCAGAGCCATTTGAACCATTTGATTAACGACGAAGGCTGGTATGCCGGCCAGCCTGGATGTGGTTTTCAGAATGTTTTCCACATCCCACTAGGTGGATACCGGGCTGATCCCCATGTCCCGACTCAGCTAAACGACTCGCAGACACCTGAAAATATTCGCACTATTTCATGGCATCCACAAGACGCAGACAGCAGGAGTACACTCATTCTATCCCTGTGGATACGGAGTGACGACAGTGACACTAACATTGCCAGATCCACAGTAACTGGGCCGACCCCGCGTTGAAGTGGGACAAAGGCCCAAAGGAAATCATGATGATGATGATGATGATGATGATGATGATGATGATGATGAGTATTCAATTGCTAAGCAAAACTGACTGCTGGTTGGCCCAGTGTGAAAAGTATCGCGAATTAAAACTTTAAATTAAACGCAAAATCTGAAATAAAGAAAATGAATCTAATTAAATGTCAAAGGAAATTGTGTGCTCAGTGAAAGCAATGTAAGCAAAACTCAGTACCGAAGCACATTATGAGTGTTGCGTGATACGAAGTGCCATGTTTGATTTGGAATATCCACAAAAATAAATTATTGCTCTAATCGTAAGAAAATAACTGTTTGAAATTACAAACATTGTTCGCTGAAAATTAATGTTCTAGATATTGAGACACCTGATAATCCTGACTGCACTCTATTTGCTCAAAGCGCTGAAATAAAAGTGACTTTCCTCTTTTTAAGCATGCTGTTTTGTGCCTGATGTACTGACGTTCTCGAAAGCAAACAGAAATCATCAAACGCAGCAGCTAAAGATAAATAGTCTACTCATTTTTTTTTCCTTGTCAGAAACAATCTGTTGTTGCGTGTGACGTAAGGTGCAATGCACAAACGACAGAATCTTCCCAACTTTACTATGAATGACGGAGATGTGTTTTACTCTAAAGAAAGTCGTTCTTTAAAAATCAGACTGATTACTGACAAAAAGTACAGGACATAAGAAGTCTCTAATAATAAGATTTTCTCATCACAAAGAAACTACAACCACACCTTTAAAATTCATCACAGTCTTCTCCGTCAGTATAAAGAACAAGGAAGTATTAGCATTGAGTTTTCATCTCCATAATAAAGTACTCCAGATAGTTTCTCCCAGATTCACAAATAATCTCTTTCTCTGAAAAAACTCAACTGCTCGCTACTATGCCTCAAATGAGAATGCCCCAGGGCCACACAACCGACTGACTAGCCACTGGTAAAACTAAACACAGAGTCAAGGATCTTATTCACTACTCGCTTAGTGGGCTCATTCATCTTTCTCCCAGCACATAAAAGGTAAAATGTTTACAACAGCAGAAAACATAAGAGAACCTTACACAGTCAATGCTCGGTTCGGTTGGACCAGAGGATAGCTCACACCATTATGGAGCCACCAGCTTGCACAGTGCCTTGCTGACCCACAAGGGTCTGCGCCACACTCGAACCTTACATCAGCTCTTGCCAACTGAAATTGGGACTCATCTGACCAGGCCACAGTTTCCCAGTGGTCCAGGGTCCAACCGATACGGTCACGAGCCCGGGAGAGGCTCTGCAGGCGGTGTTGTGCCATTAACAAAGACATCGTCTGCTGTCATACCCCATAACTACAAATTTCAACCGCCCTGTCCTATCGGATACGTCGTTGTACGCCCTACATTGATTTCTGCGGCTGTTTCACGCAGTTTTGCTTGTCTGTTAGCAATGACAAATCTACCCAAACGCCGCTGCTCTCGGTCGTTAATTGACGCCGTCGGCCACTTCGCTGTCCGTGGTGACACGTAATGCCTGAAATTCGGTATTCACAGTACACTTGTGACTCTGAGGATCTCGGAATATTGAATTCCCTACCGTTTTCCGAAACGTAAAGTCTCATGCCTTAATCTCCAACTACCGTTCCACTTTCCCGAAATGGAATGTCTCATGCGACTAGCTCCAACTACCACTCCGCGTTCAAAATCTCTTAATTCCCATCTTGCGGCCATAATCACGGCTGAAACCTTTTCACATGAATCACCTGAGTACAAATGACAGCTCTGCCAATGCACCGATGTACGCGATACCGCCGCCACCTGTATATGAGCATATCGATAGACCATATTTGTCACCTCAGTGTAAAGATCCATCAATTAGAAGAATAGTGAATTCAGCCAGATTGGGGTGAGCGGGACACGTAGCACAGGTGGGCGATACGGAGGTAACGATAGTGGATGGAAATCCGAGGGATCAAAGAAGGTGGGGTCGACGGACAACCAGATGGGTAGATGGAGTCATAGAGGACCTGCAAAATTGGGCTGTAGGCGATAGAATGCTCGAGCACTATATCACGAAAAATGGCGTAGAATTGGTGAAGAGGCCAAGGTTCACAAAGAACTGCACAGCCACCGAATAAGAAGAGGAAGACCCTGGGCATTACCTGTGGTGCCAGACTTACAAGGATAAATTTAGTGATAACTAGCATAAATAGAATTTAGAGCAATTTTAGAACTAAAAGTCTGTATCGCATATTACTTAACTGTATAAAATTTTATTGTGTAAATTAAGATTTAATCAAAAAATGAGATTGAAAACGAAAACTTTCGTTTGGCATATCAGCTTTTAAATTTCCCTTGCTTATTCTGACCATTACTTTGTACTTTATCGCAGTCCGTAATTATAAATTATATAGAGAAATACAAAAATGTCTCATTGCACTGATATCTCCATTTTTCTGTTACATCGTTCTCATTCGCCTACAACGGTGGGAAGCGTCGCCTAGGCAGTTCTGAGTACTTTGTTGCATGGACATGTAAAGCCGTCGTAATGCCATGATAGCGATGTTGCCAATTTTTAGAATTGTGTCCAATGGGTGTGGTGTAACTATTAGGACAAAAATATTTCAGTTAAAATACATTTGCATTTTTAAGCATCTCTTTTTCTGGCTTGAGTTTCTTGCTACACGCTCACGGTGACCGCGTGACTGCTATTTGTCAACGTCGATGTATCTTAAGACTTTTTATACGTTTCCCGCATAATCTACGTAGCAAACGAAGTTATCTGAAAATAGTTTTCACCAGCTTCATGTGCTCAAGAATCCGTGTGCGGTGACAGGAACTAAAACATTTTACGTGTCCTGGTTTGTATGAAATGAGATGCTGAAAAGATCGCCTTTCCAAGACATCGAATCCACTTCAAACTGCCGAAAATTTCGTGGATCATTATTTTAAAAGTCGTAGGGGTTTTGCCAACAGGAGTTCCACGCGTTTGACCGAGCTGCATCGGAAATTTGACGTACACAGCGTGGCTTTTAATATATAAAAATGTGTCCGAAAGCCAATATTTTTTTAAAAAGAAAATCGCGAATACTGGCTTAATTATACCATCTGTCCACTGGAACAGCTGAATAAATCCATTCACAGTAATTACCCTTTCGTCTTTACGATCATGAGAGCGGCCACATTACAATACTGAAACACAGACTTTTTTTAAACTCTAAGTTTTTGTGTTGTAGTCTCGATAACATGCGCCAAAGTTTCGCCCTTGTTTTACGCGTTTCTTCTTAGGTCATCAACAGAATCCTTCACTTTGGATGGGTAGCACCCAGCTCGAATGCGTCCTATAATTATTGTTCCGTGGAATAACCGTTTAGTTACGAGCATTGTCCAGATTCGGTGACGTATTAAACGGAGTACACGAAACACAAAAATAAATAATTTACTGTTCATTGAAACTACGTCGTTTGACACTGAGCAGTGATATTCTCAAATTTCATATTTCTGACCGTTTTTTCCGATTGAGAGTGATGTCTGAGGTAGCGCACAAAGTGGACAGATATCTGAAATCTCGGAAAATCGCCGACAAATGTGTACTGACTGTGCCGCAGAGACGAGTGAGGTAATGACTGTGGACACTAAACTGTTCAGTACTGTGGTTTATGTAATTTGAACAATCGCCGTAACTAAATGATTACTCCAGGGAAAAATTATACGATGTCTTCCAGATGTAAGATAATCAGTACAGTTGGTATGCACTAGCTGAGATGACTGCTGGCTACTGGATGTTGTCCATTCACAATGAGAGATACTGATGGATGGCGTTTCGTCTCCAGATGCATAATTGGAGAACAAATGAAATGCGATCGAGTACGAAAACTAAATTAACTAGTAATAATGATTGCTGACACGTACAATAATGCGATTTCATTTACCGTAATGTAATCATCGACCATTACCAAGTTCTGAGCACACGTTGCTTCCGTCACATCACACACAGTCCAGTCTTAAATCAGCGCACAAACAAATTCTTGCACGAAATCTTCGTTCACATGCAGAGCACCGACAGTGCGAGTTCCATGTCCTCGTTCCAGTTAAAATGTTTGCCCCCTGTGAGAATCGAACTCACGACCCCTGGTTTACAAGACCAGTGCTCTAGCCCCTGCGCTAAGGAGGCAGATGACACTTCTTTCCTCACCAAAATGACTAATGCTTCGTCCGCTACTGGGATGACTCAACACTGCCTGGTCTACAATTATCTTGTTAGTATTTGGCGACTCTTATCTTGTTAGTATCTGGCGCGACAGACTTCCCTGACAACGGTACATATTCCTTCGCTTAGCACACGTCATCGTCTCATCGGCATAACAAAGTTGATACTAGTCTCCCGTACACCGTGCGCAAATACAGAGGGGTCCAAAAAAATGTATCGACTGTTTAAACGTCCATAACTTGCAAACTAATTGACGGAGTTGTCTCATTTTTGGTGAAAGTGTAGCTTAAAGCCCAACTTAAAGATATCACTGTATGGTCACCATTAACATCCACACACAAACGATGCCGCCGAACTGCAGCACGAACTACTGACTGCAACGTGTTCAGTTGGGTATTTGCACATGAATGTACGATGGATTCTCAAAGTTCATCCAATGTGCGTGGCTTTTGTCGATAAACGACGTCCTTTAGTGTTCCCCACAGGTAAAAGTCCCGAGGAGTTAGGTCTGGGGAACGTGGTGGATACTCCACAGCACCTCTACGGCCTATCCATCTTCCTGGTAGATTTTCGTCGAGATACGCCCTAACAAACACGATTTTGGTAGTGGGCTGGGGCACCATCTTGTTGAAAGTAAACTCTTCTGTCTCCATACAAGTCTCGGATGGCAGGTAAAATGGATGTCTGAAGCTTCTGAAGGTACACCTCACTGGTAATTGTGCTGTCAAAGAAGAATGGCCCAATCAAGTCCCGGTAAGACAACCCACACCACACATTTACTCCTGGCAAATTCACAGTTTTGTCTACATGGACGTTCGAATTTTCGGCGGCCCAGTAGATGCAATTGTGGCGATTTACTGTACCACTGAGTTTGAACTGTGCCTCATCAAACCACACAGTCATCTCTGCAAACTCTTCATCGTTGCGCACCATGTTAGAAAACCACTCACAGCACTCCATTCTACGATCTGGGTCGTCCTCGTTCTATGCGTGTAGCAATCGTGGGATGTAGCACTTCCACTTTACTGCCTTCAAAATTCGCCAAACACTTGAGCGATTCACTTCAGTTTCACGGGCACACTGTCTCACAGACTTCTGTGGTGAGCGAGTGAGTTGTTGTAATACACGACGGGAGTTAGCTGGACTTGTTACTGTTACAGGTCGTCCAGATCGTTGTTTGTGTACATCTTTAACACAGTCTTCGGCTTCAAATTTGTCTGGAATGCGACGAATCGTTAAAAGTGTCGGTGGCTCTGTTTGATAATCATTTCGCCATTGCCGTTGAACCTCATAAATGTTTTCGTACTTAAAATACCACTTCAAAACTGACTTCCTTTCAGCGAATGTAAGCCTTGCGCCAGCCATGTTTACTCGAGTAACTAAGTGCAACTAACAACAAAACACTATCTGGCGACTGTCATCTGAAAAAACAAAACAACGCAATACAACGCTTGTGTGGCGATTGCCGGAATTACAAACTATTACACTTCCAAAGATGGGACAACTCCGTCAATTAGTTTGCCGTTATGGACTTTTAAACAGTTGATACATTTTTTGGACCCCTCTGTATTTACATACAGGATGATTCACAATTCAAGTTACACACTTCAAGATGTTGTAAGGAACCCATGTTCGGAAACGTCATACGACGACGCTTCAGAACGTCAAGTTATAGGTATCGGCGCCTGAAAATTTAATTCCGTGAAGGTGTTACAAACTTTCTAGGATCATAGAGAAGGATAAATGTATCAGTCTGGGTTAAGATTCCTGCACCGTATACGAACGAGTCGAATGTTATAAGAGGAAACCGTTCTAATACCTCTGACGGTGGAACACATGTACCGGTACTGTTGTAGCTATAATTGTGGGATATGCAACTTTCGCAGGTGGTAGTATCTATTGTTCAGATGAGGAGATGTATTTCACAGTAGCGAAGATAGACAAGTGCTCATAGCTGTTAAGTTATGCGTTTTAGAGCCCATGTCTACTGGACATTTTTTCTTGTTTACGTGCTTACTACCACCTGTGAAAGTTGCCTACAGTACAATCTTGACAACAACAGTACTAGTACATGTATTCCACTGTCAGACGTATCAGAACGGATTCCGCTTATAACTTTCGATTCGTTCGTTTCCGGTACAGGAATCCTTACCTGAAACTGGTACATTTATCCTTCTCCATCATCCAAGAACGTTTGTAAGATCATCACGGAACTACCCTGTATACATACATAAATACGTTTAGAGGCGTGGCGCTTATAAGTTTGACGTGTCGTTGGATGACGTTCCCGTGCATGGGGTCCTATGCAAAACTTTATCTTTTAAGTCCCCCCTACTACCCCCAGAAGTGCGAACCATGAATTGTGAAATACCCTGTATATTCTCCGCAAACCCACTCTCCAGGAAACGGGGGTAAATTGCTGCCGGCCGCGGTGGTCTCGCGGTTCTAGGCGCTCAGTCCGGAAACGCGAGACTGCTACGGTCGCAGGTTCGAATCCTGCCTCGGGCATGGATGTGTGTGATGTCCTTGGGTTAGTTAGGTTTAAGTAGTTCTAAGTTCTAGGGGACTGATGACCACAGCTGTTTAAGTCCCATAGTGCTCAGAGCATTTGAACAATTTTTTAAATTGCTGTCTGTCTAGGCGTTCTACTCTACTGGCCATTAAAATTGCTACACCACGAATATGACGTGCTACAGACGCGAAATTTAACCGACAGGACGAAGATGCTGTGATATGCAAATGATTAGCTTTTCAGAGCATTCACACAAGGTTGGCGCCGGTTGCAACACCTACAACGTGCTGACATGAGTAAAGTTTCCAACCGATTTCTCATACACAAACAGCAGTTGACCGGCGTTGCCTGGTGAAACGTTGTTGTGATGCCTCGTGTAAGGAGGAGAAATGCGTACCATCACGTTTCCGACTTTGATAAAGGTCGGATTGTAGCCTATCGCGATTGCGGTTTATTGTATCGCGACACTGCTGCTCGCGTTGGTCGAGATCCAATGACTGTTAGCAGAATATGGAATCGGTGGGTTCAGGAGAGTAATACGGAACGCCTTGCTGGATCCCAACGGCCTCGTATCACTAGCAGTCGGGATGACAGGCATCTTATCCGCATGGCTGTAACGGATCGTGCAGCCACGTCTCGATCCATGAGTCAACAGATGGGGACGTTTGCAAGACAACAACCATCTGCACGAACAGTTCGACGACGTTTGCAGCAGCATGGACTATCAGCTCGGAGACCATGGCTGCGGTTACCCTTGACGCTGCATGCGACGGATTTTTTACGTGCGTGCGTGCGATGCTCCAATTGCAACGGATTATACGTTGCTGCTGCAATGCAATTTCTTATATAATTTTTTGTTCACGTACCTCTTTACAGCGGTAGATCTTCGCACGTAAACTCCTGACTGCAGCTACTTACGAGATCACAGAAAAGCAGTGTTGAGGAAACTGTAACCTCATAGCTACACGCCGGAGGCCGCTATAAGTAAAATTTGCTGAAAATTGTCTATGTACTTGAAAGAAATGATTCGGAAAGGGGATGTCACTCGTACTTTAAACATGAAGTTCCAATTTAAACCTTCAATAGATCTTTATTGCCGTTAAGCAAGATCATCAGCCCACATTTACGAAAATTACTAAAGTTTCTGCTCACAGTTATCACCATACCTAAAACAGCCAGAACTTTTACCTTCCCAAATTCCGAAACCAATTACTTGTAACACAGTCAATGATCGGCCAATTACTTCTGCACACGATATTCAGTGGTTGTCTCTAGTTAAAGTTTATGCTCGCCATAAAATACTCAGTAAGAATATACTCAGTACCGCCACGCTATATAATTCAAAGTTCACTCGCGATTTTCGTCGGAACGAATTATCACAACACTCTAAAGTTTTCATAAACAGTTTCTGGTCACTACCAGATACCATTAACACTGGACCATAACGCGGAAGTCATCCCAATACTTCGTCTTACACATAATGCAAATAGTCACATCCAGCATAAACGCCTCCAATAAAAGCCAGCTCGCGACTCTCCTCTCACTCTCCCACACTCAAAACTATATCTCCTCGCTAGGCGGCCAACCGTCTCGCCTCTCATTGGCTGTCAGCACGGCTGTCAGCACTTACGACCAATGAGAACTCACTTCTAGGGCGCGGCTCGCGCCAAAATCTAGCAAGCACCAACCACTTCTCTAGGCTCATTGACGTCATCAAATTAAGTAACACAAAGCTCTCTAATGAAATAAACAAAACAAAATGAACTATTAGCTTTACTCTACATCTGGAAATTTATTATGTAGTCGCGAATGTTCTGGCTGTCTTATACATAAGCGTACATACTTGGACATCCGACATTCACTAGTAGGGGAACCACTAGTGGATTCGTTCCCACATTACAGAGTTGGAACACTTGCCAGTTCCTGTAGAGAATTACATGAATGATTTTTAGTAATGCCGAACATCCCACATACTCTCACGCACGCATTCTCGTTCACACGCACCCTAACACACAATACACATATTTACCTAGAATTCTTGAAATTATTGTTATAGAAAAGTTACAGAGGTTTTCTGAAAATAAAAACTTTCCAAATTTATATATGAACACTGAGAGTGTTATCAGATCATAGTACATAGTCACTGAAGGTAAAATATTACGTCACTGTATTTATTTAAATTCTTGACTTTCGGAAAATTACGTTTTTTTTTTTTTTGGAATTTTACTAACTTCCAAAATACAACTATTTTTGATCTCAGATTTTGACATATTGTTTGTTTTCACAACAGAAGGATGTACATCAAATATGACGTTCCTTTATTAGTTATTAATATTTTTAGTTTCGTATAATGTAAGTGGCCTGCCAGCGCTACTCCACTGATTTCACACGCGCAGCTGCAACAGATGGTCGTGACGTCAGTCTGCAGGACACAACTCGTCCGTTACTGACCGTACAATACTCTACCCATCTACCGGCTTACATTGCAGCCCACATACATTCTGAAGTAAAGCTTTTAATAGACAAATGGGCGATCGCGCACTAGTTGCGACGCCACAGGCATCACAGACAGGAGCACCTGCGATGGTGTACTCAACGACGAACCTGGCTGCACGAATGGCAAAACGTCATTTCATCGGATGCATCCAGGTTCTGTGTACAGCATCATGATGGTCGCACCCGTGTTTGGCGACATCGCGGTGAACGCACATTGGAAACGTGTATTCGACATCGCCATATAGGTGTATCACCCGGTGTGATGGTATGGGATGCCATTGGTTACACGTCTCGGTCACCTCTTGCTTGCATTGACGGCACTTTGAACAGTGGACGTTACATTTCAGATGTGTTACGACCCGTGGCTCTACCCTTCATTCGATCCCTGCGAAACCCTACATTTCAGCGGGATAATGCAAGACCACATGTTGCAGGTTCTGTACGAGCTTTTCTGGATACAGAAAATGTTCGACTGCTGCCCTGGCCAGGACATTCTCCAGATCTCTCACCAATGGAAAACGTCTGGTCAATGGTGGCCGAGCAACTGGCTCGAGACAATACGCCAGTCACTACTCTTGATGAACTGTGGAATCGTGTTGAATCTGCATGGGCAGCTGTACATGTACACGCCATCCAAGCTCTGTTTGACTCAATGCCCAGGCGTATCAAGGCCGTGATTACGGCTACAGATGGTTGTTTTGGGTACTGATTTCTCAGGATCTATGCACCCAAATTGCGTGAAAATGTACTCACATGTCAGTTCTAGTATAATATATTTGTCCAATGAAAACCGGTTTATCTTCTTGGTGTAGCAGTTTTAACTGTCTCGAGTAGTGTCAAGTACGATAATAAGGGTACGTTCTGTGCTGAGCCCAACCAACCAACATGACCTTTCTTCTGAAGCTTCTCCTTTTAGTCCAAGGAGCTTTCAAAGCAGGGGTGCTCACCCCTTCGAACTCGATTGACCGGTCAATCGCCATGGCTTTGTGAGTCGATCGTTCAATACCTTTGCCCAAAATTCGTTCAAAATGAGCTATTTCTGTAAAATACCAGTTTGTTGATAATAAGTGTATCGCACGGTATTAAGTCTCACAACACTGTCTCCGCCTCATTTGTCTCCATCTGCTTTTCACCGTCTTTAACGCAGGCGGCAAGTAAGTCTTTCCTCCTGCAAGGTGGAGTTACTACCCGCGAACTGCATCCTGGCTCATTGTCAGCGGGGGTTGTGGTGTGCGGACAGAGTGGTCGCAGTTTACTGCGGAACTTGACCTTTGGACAGCACGGTTCCAGAAATTACATCCGGAACACTTTCCTCAAATGCAGCCCGAGCTGTCAGAACAACGAACATCATGTGGATGAAAAGCTGCAAAGAAGTATACGGCCAACATGACTGCACTGATGACACTGTTTGAAAACCGATTATCAGATTTTAAGGTAGTGGAACGTGTTCTATCTTCGATAGTTCAGTTTTTCCGGAAACTGGGTATGAAAAATGCTTGAAGTAAAATGAATGCCCTTATCTCTTGTAGTGAGACTGAGCTTGACAAGGAAATAATTAGATCTCAAAATGAGGTTTACTTCAAGTCAGAATACAATAAAGAAACTTTCAAAAATTAGTGAATATAAAAACCTACCCTAACATTGTAAAAGTGGTAATGTACTTTCTGTCTCTTTTTGGATAAACTTATCTATGTGAGGCTGCTTTTCCATCAATGAACATTACGTAATCTGAGTGTAGAAATAAACTGACTGTAGAGTGTAAGGTTGGCTGTGACAAATTATTCGCCAGATTATAATAAGCTTGACAATAATATACAAAGCCAAGTATCTCACAGATTTTTTTCAACATTTATGATACTGTACATTTTAATTTTTTTCACATGTATAACATCTTGAAAACTAAGTAGGAGGCTTACAACTTTTGACTGAGAGAAAATAACTTTTCCTGATTTTTGTATAATTGAAATGGTTAATTTACGCTACAGTGTTGTTTTATGCTTAAACCTCTACGAATTTTTAAGTCAATAGATCTTTAAATAGACTTGGCCGTATGTAGTGGATCTCGAGCCTAAAAAGGTTGGGCGCCACTGTTTGAAAGTACACCGACTTGTTACTACTGCAACGCGTCTCTGAATTTCTTCGATGTCGACGGTCGAACCTACTTGAAAATTATTCCAAACGTTGAAACATTACTCTAGAATTGGTCGCACTATCGTCTTTTGCGTGGTTTCCTTCACAGATGCACCGCCGCGCGAAGTGACCGCGCGGTTTGAGGCGTACTGTCTGCGCAGCCCCTACCGCCGGAGGTTCGAGTCCTCCCTCGGACATGGGTGTATGTCTTGATCTGAGGATAAGTTAGTTTGAGTTAGTTTAAATGGTGTGTAAGTCTAGGGACCGATGACCTATGCAGTTTGGTCCCTTAGGAATTCACACACATTTTGAACAGATGCACCGCACTTTCCCAGAATCCATTCGCCCTGTTCATTATAAACCTAACGTATTTGTCCCATTTCATAAGCGCTTCTTACTGTTATTCCGAAACATTTAAACGACGTACATACTCCACTGTCCACCACTAGTCTTGTGGTCCTATACTATCGGATTCTTTCTTTTTGTTGCTGGCATTATCTTGCACACAACACATTTACGGAAAGCTGCAATGTTGATGACACCAAGCTTGTCACAGTCTTTCAGCGTTTCCTTAAGGCCACGTCTCATTCACACGAGCAAAAAATAGGCAAAGTTTGGATTTTTTTGAGGCAATGAAAACATATACAAAGATCTGCTTGTGGATTAATGCATTGAACTCCATTTTAGATTTTAAATACAAAAAAGAAACAAAATGGCGCTCGTAAGTATGACTTGACCAAGGGCCTGCGAGTTTGAAATACACAAATTTCGTGCAATGTACCCCTGAGGAGTTATATGAAATCAAAAATGGATAACATCAGTCAATATCACATTAAATTTATGGGAGCTTATACCTAACCACAATGAAATAACCTTAAATTTAAAGTATCCCGCTAATTCGAACTTTGAGTTCAACTTTTGGTTTTTTGACTCTTTACGGTTTTACAAAGAATAACTAAAATTAATAAATTTCATATATTATAGGTATAAGCTCCCAAGAAAAATATTTACTTTTCGGGGGTCCAATGCAGAAGTTAATAGGTTGAAAGGTTGAAACGTTTTTATTTTACATTGCACGCAGTTCTGAAAAATCGTTTCTCGAGAAAAACCTGTTTCAAGCTTAGGGAAACTTTTATTTGTATTATTATCACAATTTGCATAAAAACTGCATGTTGTTTCTGGCGTTAGGAACTTGCTTATACTGTATAAGAAATAGTATTAAATACTAATAGTGATGCAGTAATTGTTGGTTGGTAAAATTTACTGACAAAATGCAACCTAACGCTAGAGTGCGTATTTATGGCTATCCTGTGTGACCGATTTTTAGTACGACTTAAAAAGAGAGAAAGATTATTAATTGATCACCGATGCGTCGGTTCTCGATTGTGCTCAGGAGACGTACGGATTGATTACGCGAAGGGGTTTTCTTAATTGACCTTTTGACCCGGATTGCCTTCACGCAATCAGAATCTTCGATGAAAATACCTAAGGGACCTGTTTGAATATAAAAATGGAAATGAAAGCAAATTAGTGGAATTTCGTAAGAGAAAGATTAACAGATCGGAAGTTGAACACATTAGTGGTTTCCCAAATACAATCGAGACACCGCGATAAAGGTCGAACCTGTAACAAAGCTCATATACAATTTGAACATCATTTTTAGTTAGTGAAAGAGAAGAATAACAAGAAAATTGTTGCATCGTAAAATATTAATATATTTTTAATAAATTGGCTTTAAACTTCTAGACATTGACAAATACACAATAAATGCATGACTTACACCTGATATTTCTTTTGTACATGGCGCAGTCCAATAATCGCTGCTTTGTCAGTCCGTTCCTTCTTAAAAATTAAATGTCCTTGCGTGTGCGTAAGTACATTGTATCCTCACCCGAGTTACCGAAATGTCTGTTCGTCGTTTTCACAGTTATTACACAAAATGAAACACAACTTGTAGCAATGCTATGTAGTACGTCTTAACATGTCGGCGACCAAAAGTACAAGGGGTAATGAAGTCTCTAGAATATTTCTTAACAAAAGATAGATTGTTCTTTCTTCTGTTTCGCAGCTTCTTGCTATCAAGCGCCACGGCAATGATTTTAAATATCTGTGCCCAGCGGTACATAGTGTTTATTTAGGGTATTTTAACGCTGGACGCGCGTCTTGGTATAGAAGCACATTTAAAAAAATATTTCGTCTCTTTACTCTCGCACTGTGGTGCTTAGCATCTTTACGAACTACAGCTCGTTGGCTGTCCTTTTCTTTTATGACAAACATCTCATATGCAAAGTATCTGAAATCCAATAATATCACATGTTATATATTTTTGATGTTGCTGAACACAAATCTGAAGTTAGATTTTCAAAATTCAAAATGGCTAATCCCATATGGCAGACCAAAAATTATATTTGGACCAATTTTGAGCAAAATTTCACCAAAAAGTGTGTTTTCGTTACTTACGTTTAGTTTGAAGTTCAAGGACAGTACATCAACCCTTCCTCTAACTCGAATTGTTTCTGGGGAGCAATTGCCTCGTTCTTCTCGGCGTGGAAAGCCGACCTGGCTGAGCTGGATATGCTGCGTTCGGCAGCCTGCACACGTTGTTCGTAGGCTTTTTCGGCTAATATGTTTGCATCCATACTGCAATACAAATCATTTTGTGAACGTGCGCCACGACACAAGTTTTCTAGCTGAGCCGGGCGGCTGCGGCTGAGAGCGTCCCACGGCTGTCTGGGCGCAGCTCCGAATCATCCCGCGGTCAGAAAAATGGTACCAAATCCTCCAAAGCCCGCAAGGGTCTGAAAAACGATGGGACCGAATCCTCCAGTTAGAAGCAGGTAGCAATTCTAAACGTTATGAATACTCCAATCAGTCAAAGTAAAACATATGAAGTTACAGTAGAAGACGTAACAATTTTTCGCTTGTATTGTATGTATAAAAGTTTTATCTTTTATCTTATTTAGATATTTATAGCCTTGATTTCTTCATAATTAATTTATTAAAATAGCAAATCATGATTTCGCAACACATATTCTATCTCAGTGTTCATTTTATGAATTGTGGTTACATTTGCAGCAAATCTATACATACAACAAATTGATAACTGTCCGATGCCTGATTACAGGAGATGGTTAAGAAAACTTAATTTGAGTGGTCTATAGAAGCGCAATAGACGGCAAAAAATATTTTTATAATTTCTTCTGCTGTTCCATAAATTTCAAGTGGGGCAATTTCTTTCCTTTTTCTTCGTTTTCGGCGAATTTATTGCAATTTTAGAATCGAGTTGAATTTGTTTCAGCACTTAAAGAAATCGGTAAATGTCATGACTGGAGCAGTAAAACTGACTGCTATATTTGCTATGGAAACTTTCCCAAGCATTAGTTGTTCGCTGTCTGTTACAACTTAGTTCTGCCCACATGGATGGAGGAAAGAGTGCATTCTCTCCTATGTAAGTTTCTACTAAATAGTCACAAAAGGCTTGCAATTTTTCCGATGCTGGTATCTCTGCCATGAAATCGTCAACAAAACAGTCGCCAACCATATCAGGAGCCAGCATGGGCAAACCAAATATGTACGACAGAAACCTTCCAATTTCATTTTTTGCGTAGTAGTCGTGTGCAACCCCCAATTTTTGTATTTTTCGCCACCAGCTCTGTGTTAAACGAAATTTGCATCCTTGAATGCGAATATCGTCGCCGCGAGCTGGGAAGTGGCCGCAGGCAGCTGTGGTCATTAGCGCACACAATGCTCTGTCGCATTGTGTCAGTTTGGGAGGATTCGGTCCTGTTACCTGCTTACTTACCTGGTTTCGGGAGGATTCGGGGGTGCGACCGGCGGCCGTGACACTGCATTGAACAATGAGCTGTAGAACTTTTGTAGCGCACGGATTAACAGACCTTTTCGTCCCAACATTCTAGACACATTTAACTTTCAAAAATGCAATAGAAATCAAAGCTACCCATCCTTCTTCTACTGTATTTCTTTCCCCCATTCCTGTCAATTGTGCTCTCCCTGAAACTCTGTACAACCTCTGGTTAAGTCGGTTTATCCATGTCCCATCTCCTTAAATTCCCACCTTTTTGCAGTTTCTTCAGTTTCAATCTGCAGTTCATAACCAATAGATTGTGGTCAGAATCCACATCTGCCCCTGGAAATGTCTTACAATTTAAAACCTGGTTCCTAAATCTCTGTCTTACCATTATATAATCTATCTGATACCTTTTAGTATCTCTAGGATTCTTCCAGGTATACAACCTTCTTTTATGATTCTTGAACCAAGTGTTAGCTGTGATTAAGTTATGCTCTGTGCAAAAATCTACAAGGCGGCTTCCTCTTTCATTTCTTGCCCCCAATCCATATTCACCTACTATGTTTCCTTCTCTCCCTTTTCCTACTATCGAATTCCAGTCACCCATGACTATTAAATTTTCGTCTCCCTTCACTACCTGAATAATTTCTTTTATCTCATCATACATTCCTTCAATTTCTTCACCACCTGCAGAGCTAGTTGGCATATAAACTTGTACTACTGTGGTAGGCGTGGGCTTCGTACCTATCTTGGCCACAGTAAGGCGTTCACTATGCTGTTTGTAGTAGTTACCTGCACTCCTATTTTTTATTGATTATTAAACCTACTCCTGCATTACCCCTATTTGATTTTGTATTTATAATCCTGTATTCACCTGACCAGAAGTCTTGCTCCTCCTGCCACCGAACTTCACTAATTCCTACTATATCTAACTTCAACCTACCCATTTCCCTTTTTAAATTTTCTAACCTACCTGCCCCATTAAGGGATCTGACATTCCACGCTCCGATCCGTAGAACATCAGTCTTCTTTCTCCTGATAACGACGTCCTCTTGAGTAGTCCCCTCCCGGAGATCCGAATGGGGGACTATTTTACCTCCGGAATATTTTACCCAAGAGGACGCCATCATCATTTAACCACACAGTAAAGATGCATGCCCTCGGGAAAAATTACGGCCGTAGTTCCCCCTTGCTTTCAGCCGTTCGCAGTACCAGCACAGCAAGGCCGTTTTGGTTAGTGTTACAAGGCCAGATCAGTCAATTATCCAGACTGTTACCGCTGCAACTACTGTAAAGGCTGCTGCCCCTCTTCAGGAACGACACGTTTGTCTGGCCTCTCAACAGATACCCCTCCATCGTGGTTGCACCTACGGTACGGCTATCTGTATCGCTGAGGCACGCAAGCCTCCCCACCAACGGCAAGGTCTATGGTTCATGGGGGGCGGGGGGAAGCACCTTAAGTCAAGTGCTCTTCAATCATGTCGTACACAGCATCCATGCTGTTAGGAACATCAGACTGTCTTTGATGTTCACGAAATTCATTGCTGACCGAGGCTCGTCCACGACGAAATTAGTTAGTTGTCTATTCATTCATAGATAGTTTACGAAATGACATGAGAAATGTCAATAAAATATTAACTAATTCATGCACGAGCTAATATTACCTAACCGAAGTGAACATGCTGTGTTATTGAGTCTGATACGTTGTGTGCGGTGCTTTTTTCACACGTATTTGCAAAATTATCGCTGGTCACTGCCCACACTACACACAGGCACGAACACAGGCACGAACACAGACACGTACACACACACACACACACACACACACACACACACACACACACACACACACTCGGCTGCCATCAGGACCTTGGTGATATTTCAGCCATTCTATTGAATTCTATCCCCTTGTCCCATCTGAAAAGGCTGTCAGCGCCTCATCACAGATGTTGAGCTCATGTTAGAATTATCCATCACGCATCCTGGGCATAGAATTTTACAGTAAGTAAAACTATGAAAATTGTTCACAATTAAATAATATTAATTTCTTCTACCATTTCATACTCTGTGTGTTGAATTCTGCCTAGTTGTCAAAGGAAACCTGCTTCTCGGATTGCTAGACAACATTTCAAGCAAATCGTATTAATGAGTTTTATTACGAAAAGTACATGCCAGTACTTAAGTCGGTGTTAAACAGATTTGTCGCAAGCAAAGGTCGACAAACAAAATAAACTATGTTCTTCAGTATGTACAATTCTCAAGTCGCTGGTCTTGAAGTGGCTAATCTTGAAGCTGCTGTAGAACTGGGCTGCGACCAGTCGGCGCGGCGCGTATGTCCTCTTCGCATAGAGGCCGCTGCCGTAGCGTTGTCGTCCTGGAGAGGGATCCATCAGCGTGCTATTGGCTGACGTCTCCTTCACAGCCATCTCTGCTCTCTCGCTTCCGACTGGCGTGCCGGCGCTTGACTTTACGCCGTAACACTGTGTTCTCTAAATAACAGTTGGCTTAGTTACATGAATTACTTAAGAGGTGTCCTTTAACTGACTTTTTAAATATTTGGATTTTAGTGTCATCTATTACGTCTTTGGCCAATATGTTGCGTAATTTTATTCCCTAGTAGAAAATCCCACTTCGTGTTTTCTATTTGTTTACTCATAATACAGGGTGGCGCACGAAATGTGTTACCATTTTATTTTTGAATATAAACTTTATTGTCAATACAATCTGAAAGGAACATATACTACAATGAAGAGCCGTCCATGGAAATTTGTTCTAACTCAGCACATGCTCAATATGTCCACCATTTCGTTTCCTAACTTCCTTCAAACTAACACTGAAGTTAGTGATTACCCTAAGGCACATGTCTTCCGTAATTTCACTGCAAGCTTGAAGAATAAGTCTTCCAAGCTCCATTAAATCACAAGGGCGTTTCGGGAAAGTTTTTTCCTTTAGGTACCGCCAATGAAAAAAGTCACATGGATTGAGGTCTGGACTATTGCGGGGCCAATTTTATCCGTCATTGAAGCGACCTGGAAACCTGAGTGAAATGATCCGCATGTCGAAATGCTCGTGTAAAAACTCCAACACAGTGTTTGCAGTATGTGGCCTTGCTCCATCTTGCATGAACCAATGCGTGTTGAAGGGCAAGGCAGTAGCAAGAAGCTGTGGAATGAAGCTATTGCGAAGCATGCTCAAATAACACTCGCTGTTCACTGTTTCTTTAAAGAAAAAGGGTCCAGTAAGTCAGTGACTGGAAATTGCTGGCCACACTGTAATCCTTGGAGCATAATGTTGTCGTTCATGAAGCACTTGTGAGTTTTCAGTGGCCCAAAAGCGTACATT
This sequence comes from Schistocerca americana, assembly GCF_021461395.2. NCBI lineage: Eukaryota > Metazoa > Arthropoda > Insecta > Orthoptera > Acrididae > Schistocerca > Schistocerca americana. Next base: position 178,953,840 of record NC_060120.1, read on the forward strand.
TTGTTTGTTAACCACACCCTCTAAATGAAAATGCGCCTCGTCTGAAAACCAAACGTTGTTTAGAGATTCTTCCCTATCCTCCGCCCACTGAGCAAACAGTAGTCTCTGCTCCATGTGTTCTTAGTGAGCTTCTGTGCACAGGTAATCTTGTATGGGTACATATGGAGGTCACTTTTAAGAATGCGTTGAACGGAGCATCTGGATATTCCCAGTTGCACTGCTGCCTTTCTACACGATTTCCCGGGACTTCTCTGTACAGCAACTCGTACCGCTTCAATATTCTCCGGCGAACAAACAGGCTTACGCCGAGGTTGCTTCGCTTCCAATACTGTTCCTTCCTGTACAAATTTATCGAACAACCTGTGCATGGTCTTCTTGCAAGGGACCCATCGTGTGTTAAACTATTGTTGAAAACGCCTCTGAGTCACAACAAGGCTTTTCGTTTCATGAAAAAGTAACACAATTGCCGATCGTTGCTGTGTCGTCAGTCTTCCATTGTCAGCCGTTGCTGCTTACTAGTCTCCTAGCGGCAGTATTACACGTCATTTCGTAACTTATTTGTTTTTCCAAGCTCTGCTGGTACTGCTGTAGAGATCCCAGCGGGATATCTACTGTGCGTCATAAATTGTGAAAGAAACAATTGGCAACACATTTCGTGCGCCAACCTGCGTATGTATGTCTAGTCACGCTCCTATTCCTCGATCATGAATGCTGCTCTGTGTGAAATAACTGCTGATGTTCTTCTTGATGTATACAGGGTGTTACAAAAAGGTACGGCCAAACTTTCAGGAATCATTCCTCACACACAAATAAAGAAAAGATGTTACGTGGACATGTGTCCGGAAACGCTTAATTTCCATGTTAGAGCTCATTTTAGTTTCGTCAGTATGTATTGTACTTCCTCGATTCACCGCCAGTTGGCCCAATTGAAGGAAGGTAATGTTGACTTCGGTGCTTGTGTTGACATGCGACTCATTGCTCTACAGTACTAGCATCAAGCACATCAGTACGTAGCATCAACAGGTTGGTGTTCGTCACGAACGTGGTTTTGCAGTCAGAGCAATGTTTACAAATGCGGAGTTGGCAGACGCCCATTTCATGTATGGATTAGCACGGGGCAATAGCCGTGGCACGGTACGTTTGTATCGAGACAAATTCCCAGAACGAAGGTGTCCTCGACAGGAAGACGTTCGAAGCAATTGATCGGCGTCTTAGGGATCACGGAACATTCCAGCCTATGACTCGCGACTGGGGAAGACCTAGAACGACGAGGACACCTGCAATGGACGAGGCAATTCTTCGTGCAGTTGACGATAACCCTAATGTCAGCGTCAGACAAGTTACTGCTGTACAAGGTAACGTTGACCACGTCACTGTATGGAGAGTGCTACGGGAGAACAAGTTGTTTCCGTACCATGTACAGCGTGTGCAGGCACTATCAGGAGCTGATTGGCCTCCTCGGGTACACTTCTGCGAATGGTTCATCCAACAATGTGTCAATCCTCATTTCAGTGCAAATGTTCTCTCTACGGATGAGGCTTCATTCTAACATGATCAAATTGTAAATTTTCACAATCAACATGTGTGGGCTGACGAGGATACGCACGCAATTGTGCAATCACGTCATCAACACAGATTTTCTGTGAACGTATGGGTGATGTCTTGATTGGGCCCCATGTTCTTCCACCTACGCTCAATGGAGCACGTTATCATGATTTCATAGGGATACTCTACCTGTGCTGCTAGAACATGTGCCTTTACAAGTACGACACAACATGTGGTTCATGCACGATGGAGCTCCTGCACATTTCAGTCGAAGTGTCCGTACGCTTCTCAACAACAGATTCGGTGACCGATGGATTGGTAGAGGCGGACCAATTCCATGGCCTCCACGCTCTTCTGACCTCAACCCTCTTGACTTTCATTTATGGGGGCATTTGAAAGATCTTGTCTACGCAACCCCGGTACCAAACGTAGAGACTCTTCGTGCTCGTATTGTGGACGGCTGTGATACAATATGCCATTCTCCAGGTAATAAAATGAGCTCTAACATGGAAAGTAAGCGTTTCTGTACAGATGTCCACATAACATATTTTCTTTCTTTGTGTGTGAGGAATGTTTCCTGAAAGTTTGGCCGTACCTTTTTGTAACACCCTGTATAACAGATTGATAAGATGTACTCAATGATGCAATTAGAATCCACAGGTGTTTAAACACATCATTACAGGGGTATGGGTTTGTATTTTTAGCTATTGTTCTAATGGCACTTTTCTGTAGTTTGAAGACTGTTTACACGTTTTGTGTATCGGACACCCAAAAGAATTACTCCACAGCTCAAAACAGGGTGCATACAGAAAGAGTATGTAAGTGTAAGGCAGTGCCTGTTACACACTAATGACAGGCCTCCAAGTGTGTAGCATGCTGATGATATTTTCTTTGGTAGTGTATTGTGTTCGTCCCACTTCACGTGACAGTCAATATTGATTCTTAAAATTTGTGTGTTTGGTATACAGTGTATGACATTTTTATCCACATTTAATTTTATAGAGTTATTTTCTCTCTTTAAGTAGGAATTCGCGCTGTTTCTATTCTTTACGTTCACTGTAAGTTTATTGAGGGCTGAGCAATTATAAAGATCATTTAGGGTTTCGATTGCTTTCTCCGCAAATACTTCTGGAGTGTTATCTGTGATTACGATGTTGGTGTCATCAGAAAAAGAGTTTTCGATATGTCTAACATTGAAAAGAGGTTGGCGTAATACTGATCCTAAATTATGCACACTAATTTCAAACAGTCTTTATCCGAAGTCGAACGAAGAGGTTTGCGGCACCGCCGGTGGCTGAAGCCTTTAGGAAAATGGTAAAAAAAGAAAAAACTAATATTTCCATTTCCTTTATGCCATTATTTGAGTCCATAAAAAAACTGATGCTGTTACAGGGGGTTCAACACAGCATTTTTGCAGCAGTAAGCTACTATGATGGTGATTCAAGTGAAAAGGAAAAAAAAATGGTTCAAATGGCTCTGAGCACTATGGGGCTTAATTTCTGAGGTCATCAGTCCCCTAGAACTTAGAACTACTTAAACCTAACTAACCTAAGTACACCACACACATCCATGCCCGAGGCAGGATTCGAACCTGCGACTGTAGCGGTCGCTCGGTTCCAGACTGTAGCGCCTAGAACCGCTCGGCCACACCGGCCGGCCAAGTGAAAACCTTCAAAGTGCAATAAGATCGCTAAAAGTTGTACTATCAATTTGGCAATAGGCAGAAGTTCTCCTGTGTTTCGATAAATGACCAGCAGTGGGCCGTCTGGCATTGCACCACAGAAAAGGAAGTTGTCAGTGGCCGCCCCATTATCAACTTGCACCACGTAGGAGCAGCGATCTGTCATCTGTGATAAGTTTTTTTGAATAGTGTAGCTGTTAAACCTGTAGTAATGCACGGCAGGATGAAAGTACAGTACGGTGATTCGTGTGTGTCGTTGCAGCCAGTGGACAGAGACTGGCGGAGCAGGTTGAAGAGAGGCATAATCTCTGAGGCCAGCGGTCTTGCCGCAGTGGTAACGCCGGTTCCCGTCAAATCACCGAAGTTAAGAGCTGTCGTGCTGGGCTAGCATTTGATGGGTGACCATCCGGTCTGGTCTGCCGAGCGCTGTTGGCAAGCGGGGTGCCCTCAGTCCTTGTGAGGCAAACTGAGGAGCCACTTGACTGAGAAGCAGAGATGGGCAAAACTGTTCTTTTGAGAGATCGGATCAGAACTGTTCACTCCCTGAAATGAACTAGCTCTTTTTCATGACTCACCACTCATTCACAACAGAAAATAAATGGAAGGCACATTGCCCTTTAAACTTGGTTTATTCCAGTACTATACCTGTATTTTGATCTTATTTGATCCTATTTTGAAGTAACACAGATAATGAGTAAGAATTTTGTATTGTTTATTGAAATTTCCACGATATGACAAAGATTTTGATTATTGATTTATTTTGCACTATCGTGGTTTTTTGGGTGATTGGAAAATGTTGTAACTTGAGATTTACATTAACAATATATTTGGCTATAACGTACTAAAATTTCATTAACCTCGTACAAATACATTGCAAGCCATATATTTTTAAAGTGAACATTTCCTTCCGAAGACGCCTAAAATCGCAAAATCCGTACTACAATAAGAAAAAAATATATAAATTTGAGTGTAAGACCAAAGTGCTGCATATAGCCTTCCGCAGAATAAAACAAGGAAAATATTGGTGTATCACTTTTGCTATATGTTTATCGGTTCGCTCGTAATTAAAGTGTAAATTCGAGTGACCATAATAAAAAATCCTATAGTAAGAGGAGCCGTCAGCAACCTAATCTGATCAGTTTAAACAAAGAAAAATAAAATAAAAACAAATGATGTATACATAACATAATTATGTAATATACATAACAGTATTACTACGAAGAACAATATCCAGTAGAGACGAACTCCGATGCAGAGGCGCTGAGTCAAGCAGGTCGAGCCGCGAGCTGTATTACTGCGTGAGCTAAGACCGCAGAGACCAGAGGTGACACCTGAGTTGCTTTGCTCAACGCTCTGGCTAGAGTCGAGAACGGTGGGGTGAGCGTTGAGCGGGCGAGTTCCATGGGTGGGGGGAGCAGTGAACGGCCACCACTCACCCGCTGGGAGACAAATCGTCCGTTCTCTTCCGAGCAGGTTGTTGCAAGTAGTTCTTATGTTCTCCGCCAGGAGGCTCTCTGTCCTGTTGCTCGCATCAACTGCCCAGAGGGCAGGACGTGCGACTGAAACGATCGCCGACGGAGTGCTATGCTAAGTTAAGGTGCGCCAGACACGGCCACACGGCAGAGGAAGCACAGAGAGGGCACGGCATATGTGAAATATAAAATCCAATGGGGCACTGCACAATGCAGGCAGCCAAGGCAGAAGTGCAGTGTGCTCTGACCAGCAGAGGCCCCACTGGTCTACTCCGACTCTCTCTCTCTCTCTCTCTCTCTCTCTCTCTCTCTCTGCTGTGGGAAACGTTTGGAGCTACGGTTCTTTTTTTCTGAATCACTGATTGTTCACTCCTTTGAAAGATTCAACTCTATGAATTAGTTCAGGAGCGGATCCCCCATCTCTACTGAGAAGTAGCGGCCCCGGTCTCAGAAACTGACTTACGGCCGGGAGAGCGCTGTACTGACCACATGCCCCTCCATATCCGCATCCAGTGACGCCTATGGGCTGAGGATGACATGGCGGCCGGTCGACACCGCTGGGCCTTCATGGCCTGTTCGAGAGAACTTTAGTTTTGATAATCTCTGTTGAACACGCATATCGGCACAGGTCGGTAGTCGTCCTGTGGAGCCCACGAGAAATACAGGCCCCGCAACTAACGTGTGGCGTCACACTAGTCGTCTCCGAGACCCACGAGAAAGACAGGTCATAGGCTTATGTCACAGGGCGTGGCACTGCAGCCGTCTCCGGCGGGGTGCGAGTAACTATTTCAGACAAGTTTAATAACTCTTGACTACACGTTTCAAAGCATGCACGCTCTCGATATCACGCGACAGAGTTAAGAACTTTAGTGGGTACCTTTCCAATTACATATGGATATTCCACAGGCCCCACACGAAACCGGGCCTCCGCAAAGTGCGGCGGACATGCCGACTAGTGTGACGTCACAAGTTGGTTACGGGACCCGTATTTCTCGTGGGCCCTGAGTAGGCTTGTTCGCCACACTTAAGCTGTCGGCACACGGACCGTGCAACCGAACGTTGAGCGTGCCGAGTTTCTGACGTGGAACAGCACGTTCGGGAGTCTTTCCGAACGTGCAGAGCACTATCTAGCATGTCAGATATTCTGAGCGTGCGTCTGAGCTTTGACCAATGAGATGGCACACCGCCACCTACGTCACACGCACGCCGTCTCCCTTCAGTACAGAGTTGTGAGGCGCTATATTGGCATTCATTTCAAGCCTATACGTAAATATGCCGTTTCTGGGCACCAGCAAATTGAGGATCACTGGAAAACCCGTTGTTAACTGTGTGATTCGTCCCAATGAAATAATGAGAAACATCATATTCGTGGGAAAAGAATTATTGTAGCTTGCGTATTATGAGAGTATGCTATTCGAACGCAGCGACACACTGAAGATCCACCCAAAACGCATTGGTCTTGGTACAGTTTGTTATAATTAAATTTCAGTTACTAACATATCTACGATTAAGGATTTCAGCAAGTGCTATGATTGAGTGTCAATAGTGTGTTGTTGGTTTAGCGAAGTGAGTAGTGTCACTGATCCGTATGAAGTGGCATGTTTTGGCAGTGGTTCGCGAGTCGACACTTCCGAATTTCTTTCCTAACATTTGCGTTTTTATTAGGTTCTGATACTTTATTATTAGTTTAATATAAGTGTATACTATAATATTTGATGTTATTTAAATATAAGTTCACCTTTTTTTTAAGGGTGACTTTGTTCGATTGGCTTAATCTATAGGACAGTTTGCACTACTTGTATAAAGATATTTTGCTCCTTTTTCTTTTACGCTTCGTAATTCACATGTTGCAAAGATTCTGCTACTGGGTTGGAACAGTGATTAAGTATGGCTGACCCTGGGGTTCTACTAAAATGTGGCAATGATGAAATAATGTTTATCTTATGTGGAGAAGTATTGCAAATTTGTATCGCATTGTTTGTAATTGAACTTTTATAAACCTGTGTCCTTATTGATTGGACATGGTACTTTCCTTGGAGGAAATGTGGGTTTTAATAGAGCTAACGTGGGAATTTTACGCGCGCCCATTTAGTAAACAGAGTGATTTACGAACCAGAAACATCCCGTAACTGCCGCTGGAGTGCGCTGTGATCGCGTGTACCACGTTGGGGCCCACGTACCGTATGCACAAGTCGCATCATTTCTGAGCGTTCAGCAAAAAATGGCTCTGAGCACTATGGGACTTAACTTCTGAGGTCATCAGTCCCTTAGAACTTAGAACTACTTAAACCTAACTAACCTAAGGACATCACACACATCCATGCCCGAGGCAGGATTCGAACCTGCGACCGTAGTGGTCGCGCGGTTCCAGACTGTAGCGCCTACAACCGCTCGGTCACACCGGCCGGCAGCGTTCGGCAGCACGTTGAACTTAGCACGCGTTGACGTTCGACAGCACGGCCCGTGTGCCGACGGCTTTAGTGAACGCTCGGCTCCTAGCAGGGACACGTGAAATCAATATGTTAATTGAAAATGTACCCGCTGTGTCGTCCGAACAAGACACAACCAGGGAACTACAGGCGCAAAGATGCGAGCTGGTGCCAGCGCCATAGACACTCGCCACTTGTGCGTTCCCACAGCGCCACGGCCGGGGCTGAGGATGAAGATACCGACTTCGCCTCGTCCAATTGCCAGCCGAGTACAATCCACCAATGGACAATAACGCACAGAAGCATACTCGGGAGACAGAAGAGCAGCTCTCACCCACCTGGTTATAGATCATTATCCAGCCTGACTTAACAGGGAACGCCGTATAGTGAAGTCTTACAAGTGAACAGACAGTTGTTGTAAATTGCATTTGCTATGTACTGTGAAGTTTATCTACGATTATTTGCACTTAGCCATTGAGGGCATTTTTTGTGTTATATTACAAGCAGTGTTGCAGACTTCAATATTCGGCAGGTCACAAAGGTAAGCAAATCTTTTTAACTCATTTGTGTGACTCCTATCCTGTTACCTGGACCCAGCGGCATATCTGTGTAATTTTTGCAAGGAGAAATCGTCTTAGCGGTGTACTGCACCAGAAGCCGTTTCACGAACTCACAAACTCGGCCCACAGTAACAACAATGGCAACTCTGCCTCCACAGAAGTAGCGACGAGGCCTTTACAACATTGGCGACGAAGGTTTACAAAAGCACCCACCAAAGGTCTTAACTTTGATGTGTGCAACCGCGAGCTTGCATACATTTAAAAGCGCGGTCAAGAATTACTAATCTCGTCTGAAATAGTTACTCGCGCCCACCGGATACGGCTGCTGGCACGTGCTGTGACATACTCAGTGCGCCTGGGCCTCGTCTTCCTGACTATGACGTCGTGTTTGCAACTGCTGCCAGCCGCTACGTTCAAACAGCTGCATTACAGCTGGTCGATGTACGAGTGTCCAGAATTAATTAATAAAGCATTTAGCGATGAATAACTATGAATATAATCATGGTCCGTCGGGGTCACGTACGATTCCGACTTCCCGAAAAGTTAGGGAAAACAAAACACCATGTGAGGTGAGACACAGAATTAAATGTTTAGTAAAGGTTTAGTAACAGTACAGTATTATAGTGCCAAGAATGTAAATCAGTATATCTGGGGATGACAGGAACTTCAAAACTAGATATAAAGAACATATAAGCAGTTGGAAATACACACATCAAAAAAAGTTTTGCATCACCCCGGTTTCCAGAACTCCAGAAGATAGACGTTGACTGTGGATATTGTATAACAGACACAATCCCTTTGACTGTTCAGAGATCTCACTAAACCCGCCCAGCCGGTCTGGGTGGACGAGCATCTGAGGTCATCAGTCCCCTAGAACTTAGAACTACTTAAACCTAACTAACCTAAAGGACATCACACACATCCATGCCCGAGGCAGGATTCGAATCTGCGACCGTAGCAGTCGCGCGCTTCCAAACTGAAGCGCCTAGAACCGCTCGGCCACCCCGGCCGGCTGGTACCATATTGGCGAGGCATTCGTCTTCATGGACAACAATTCGCGCCCCCATCATGCACATCTTGTGCATGACTTCCTTCAAGGTAACGACATCGCTCGACTAGAGTGGCCAGCATGTTCTGCAGACATGAACCCTATCGAACATGACTGGGATAGATTGAATATGGCTGTTTGTGGTCGACGTGGTCTACTTGCCACTCTGAGGGATTTACGCCAAATCGCCATTGAGGAGTGGGACAATCTGGACCAACATTGCCTTGATGAACATCTGGATAGTATGCCACGACGAATACAGGCATGCATCACTGCAAGAGGACGTGCTACTGGGTATTAGAGGTACCGATGTGTACAGCAATCTGGACCACCACCTCTGGTGGTGCAACATGCAATGTGTAGTTTTCATGATCAATAAAAAGGGTGGAAATGATATTTATGTTGATCTCTCTTCCAATTTTCTGTACAGGTTCCGGAACTCTCGGAACGAAGGTGATGCAAGCTTTTTTTGACGTGTGTATGTTGAAGCTATTCTGCCCTCGCCGAACACCTGATAAAAGATTATCACGAACCATCCAATGTAGAACATGACAGACAGTTATTAGAACGAATCATCACAACATAAAGCTCCTGACATTGCAAGAAAACTTTCGCATACAAAGAGCCATTGCAATGAAATAGAAGGTACTCAATGACCAATTTCTTATAAGCAATAACTCTATGATCATGTTAGCCACAAAAACAATAACAAAGATCCGGAACATAACCAAAATAAATAATTAATGAATCTTCCTCTTCCCCACTTCTCTCTCTCGCTCTTTCGAAGACAAACACACACACACACACACACACACACACACACACACACACACACACACAAAACAAAACAAATTAAAATATCAAACCACACACACAACACAAACCAGAGAAGAGAGAAACACACAGCGACAGTGGGCTACACGACACACATCTTGAACACAAAATGTAAATTGCAAATTATGTACGCGGTATGTTGAATCAAATGTGGGTGAAAGAACGCCGGAAATCGTCCAACTGGAGCATGGACACTAATGAACACATCTCCAGGACAACACACATGGGCTAACACCGCTGGAAATCGTAACACCGAACTATAATTTCACATCACGAAATGTGTGTTACAAAAGTTGATTCTAGCCTAAAAAACAAGAGATAACATGAGGATATGTAACGTTGTAATATATTGCAAGTACCACATAATACATTTATCGTACCAGTATGTACAAAAAGAAATATGTATTAGAAGCAACTGAAGATGCATCACAAATAAAAAAAGCGAAACGCGTATAGCAATAAACAAACTGCCTTCAATTACATTGCAGCGCCAAAAAAACTGGTATAGGCACGCATATTCAAATACAGAGATATGTAAACAGGGAGAATACGGCGCTGCGGTTGGCAACGCCCATATTAGACAAGTGTCTGCTGTAGTTGTTAGATCGGTTACTGCTGCTACAATGGTAGGTTATAAAGATTTAAATAAGTTTGAACATGTTGTTATAGTAGCTCACGAGCGATGGGACGCAGCATCTCCGAGGTAGTAAAGAAGGGATTTTCCCATATGACCATTTCACGAGTCCACCGTGAATATCAGGAATCCGGTAAAGCATCAAATCTCCGACATCGCTGCGGCTGGAAAGAGATCTTGCAACAACGGGACCAACGACGACTGAAGAGAATCATTCAACGTGATGGAAGTGTAACCCTCCCGCAAACTGCTGCACATTTCAATGCTGGGCCGTCAACAGGTGTCAGCGTGTGAATCATTCAACGTAATATCATCGATATGGGCTTTCGGAGCCGAAGGCCCACTCGTGTACCCTTGATGACTGCAGGACACAAAGCTTTACGCCCCGCCTGGACCCGTCAACACTGACATTGGAGTGTTGATGACTGGAAACACGTTGCCTCATCGGACGAGTCCCGTTTCAAATTGTATCGAGCGGATGGACGTAAAAGGATATGGAGAGAACCTCATGAATCCATGGACCCTGCATTCTGTAATGTTGTGAGGCGTGTGCAGTTGGAGTGATATGGGACCCCTGGTACGTCTAGATACGACTCTGATAGGTGACACGTATGTAAGAATCGTGTCTGATCATCTGCATCCTTCATGTCCGTTGTGAATTCCGATGGACTTGGGCAACATCAGCATGGACACTAATGAACACATCTCCAGGACAACACACATGGGCTAACACCGCTGGAAATCGTAACACCGAACTATAATTTCACATCACGAAATGTGTGTTACAAAAGTTGATTCTAGCCTAAAAAACAAGAGAAAAACATGAGGATATGTAACGTTTTTGTCCGCAGCTCGTGGTCGTGAGGTAGCGTTCTCGCTTCCCACGCCCGGGTTCCCGGGTTCGATTCCCGGCGGGGTCAGGGATTTTCTCTGCCTCGTGATGACTGGGTGTTGTGTCCTGTCCTTAGGTTAGTTAGGTTTAAGTAGTTCTAAGTTCTAGGGGACTGATGACCATAGATGTTAAGTCCCATAGTGCTCAGAGCCATTTGAACCATATGTAGCGTTGTAATATACTGCAAGTACCACATAATACATATATCTTACCGGTATGTGCAAAAAGAAATATGTATTACAAGCAACTGAAGATGCATCACAAATAAAAGAAGCGAAACGTGTATGCAACGCCCCACACGTCCAGAATTGCTACAGAGAGGCTCCAGGAACACTCTTCTGAGTTTAAACACTTCCACTGGCCACCAAATTCCCCAGATATGAACATTATTGAGCACGTCTGGGATTCCTTGCTACGTGCTGTTCAGAAGGGATCTCCACCCCCTCGTACTCTTACGGATGTATGGACAGCCCTGCAGGATTCGTGGTGCCAGTTCCCTCCAGCATCACTTCAGATATTAGTCGAGTCCATGCCACGTCCTGTTACGGCACTTCTGCGTGGTCTCGAGGGCCCTACATGATATTAGGCTCTTCACTGTAGTTGCATAGAAGGCATACCTCCACATATTAATAATGATTTGTCAGCAGCTACGGCATAAATTACGACACGGAAGAATCAAAGCACTTTGTACAAATTCTCACGTTCAAACACTCCTTACGTAATTTGTCTCTCATTGACACACGTAGCACGAGACGTCGCAGTGCCACTTCATTGCTGAGGTTTCTGATAGTCGTCAGCAAAAGGTGTTACGTGCCGATCACAACTTCGGAATGAATCTCTACTTATCTTGGTCATACTTTAGATCTCTCAAGTTGGTAGGAGACACACACACACACACACACACACACACACACACACACACACACACATTATCTCGCCCCTGCCCATCGCAACACGTTGGTCACCTTATCTCGCCCCTGCCCATCGCAACACGTTGGTCACCTATTGTCACGTTCACTGGTGACTGCGCAGCGGCAAATTATACTGGTGTCACAAAATTCATGGGGTAACGAGATGCACATACACAGATGGGGGTAGTATAGTGTACACGAGGTATAAAAAGGTGGTGCATTGCCAGAGCAATCATTTGTACTCAGGTGATTCATTTGAACAGGTGTCTCATATGATTATGCCCGAACGACGGGAATTAACAGACCTTGAACGCGGAAAGGTAATGGAGCTAGACACATGGAACATTCCACTTCGGAAATCTTTAGTTAATTCACTATTCCGAGATCCACATTATCAAGAGTGTGCCGAGAGTACCACATCTCAGCCATTACCTCTCACAAAGGCAGGTGGTCTTCACTTAACGACCGAAAGCAGCGGCGTTTGCTTAGTTGTCAGTGCTAACAGACAAGAAACACCACATGGAACAACCACATGAGTCAGTGTCAGAAGTACGTCGAACGTATCAGTTAGGACAGTGCGACCAGATTTGACGTCAATGGATTGGCAGCAGGCGACTGCCTTTGCTAACAGCACGACATCGCCTGCAGCCCCTCCCCTTGACTCGTGACCATATCGGTTGGACTCTAAACAACTGGAAAACCGCGGCCTAGTGAAATGAGTCCCACAGTTGTTCACTGTTGGTTTGAAGAACATTCTGGACGATTCGAGCGAACAATTTGGCTACTCAGATCGCCCGACGTGAATCCCATCAAACGTTTATGGGACTTTATCGAGAAGTCAGTTCGTGCAGAAAATTCTGCACTGACAACACTTTCGCAATTGTGGACTGTTATAGAGGCAGCATGGCCCACTATTTCTGCGGGTGACTTCCAGCAACATATTGAGTCCATGCCACCTAAAGTTACTGCAGTACGCCAAGCAGGACGAACGACACGGCATTACCAGGCATCTAACGACTTTTTATCACCTCAAGGTATAAACAACGTTTTCATTTGAATCGCTTACGTACAATACTGACAGTCCTGCAGCCTGCAGCGACTTTCGCAAACAAATCGTATATTACGACTTTGAATGGTCGTAGCTGTTTGGAAAGCAGCTCCTTTAGCATAATAATCATGCTAATTGTAGTAATGTGATATCTCGTAAGTCATGAAAGATGAGTAAGAAGGAAATAAAGAGAGAAAGGTAAGAAAGGAGGTCGTACAACATATACCCGGTGATCAAAAAGTCTGTATAAATTTGAAAACTGAATAAATCACGGAATAATGTAGATAGAGAGGTACAAATTGACACATATGCTTGGAATGACATGGGGTTTTATTAGAACCAAAAAATACAAACGTTCAAAAAATGTCCGACAGATGGCGCTTCATCTGATCAGAACAGCAATAATTAGCATAACAAAAAAATGGTTCAAATGGCTCTGAGCACTATGGGACTCAACATCTTAGGTCATAAGTCCCCTAGAACTTAGAACTACTTAAACCTAACTAACCTAAGGACATCACAAACACCCATCCCCGAGGCAGGATTCGAACCTGCGACCGTAGCAGTCCCGCGGTTCCGGACTGCAGCGCCAGAACCGCAAGGCCACCGCGGCCGGCAATTAGCATAACAAAGTAAGACAAAGCAAAGATGTTCTTTACAGGAAATGCTCAATATGTCCACCATCATTCCTCAACAATAGCTGTAGTCGAGGAATAATGTTGTGAAGAGCACTGTAAAGCATGTCGGATGTTGTCTTTCAGCACCCCTAGAGATGTCGGTCGATCACGATACACTTGCGACTTCAGGTAACCCCAAAGCCAATAATCGCACGGACTGAGGTCTGGGGATCTGGGAGGCCAAGCATGACGAAAGTGGCGCCTGAGCACACGATCATCACCAAACGACGCTCGCAAGAGATCTTTCACGCGTCTAGCAATATGGGGTGGAGCGCCAGCCTGCATTAACATCGTAGGTTCCAGCAGGTGTTTATCAGTCAGGCTGGGGATGATGCGATTCTGTAACATATCGGCGTACCTCTCACCCGTCACGGTAGCAGTTTTGCTGTCCAGCGCCATCTGTCGGACATTTTGTGAGCTTTGTTTTTTTTTTTTTTTTTTTTTGTTCTAATAAAACCCCATGTCATTCCAAGCTTGTGTGTCAATTTTTACCTCTCTATCTACATTATTCCGTGGTTTATTAAGTTTTCAAATTTATACTGACTTTTTGATCACCCTGTAAATTAGGCCGGCATTACACTATCAAATTTCTCTGTCAAAGCTGATATGCCAAATATTTATGTCAAAGAAGTTTGATGGTGTAATAGGGCTCTTCGTCTAATCTCGTCTGTCGTCAAATAAATTTGATCAAATCTAGGACCTCGCTGTAGATTTGATCATAAAAGTCGCTTGTCTTGTGTTCACTGCAATGTGACATGTTACCACGTGGTGCGTTCTGTCATCTGTAGTGTGTTTATAAACATGGCCGGTTAATACAACTGGTGTGTACCATCAACTACAAAATTAAAAGAAATGTATGAAGCTGATGAGGCGCTTTACAACATGAGGCACCCCGATTACAAAAATAGATTAAGAAAATTGGAGAGCTATAAAAATATTGCTGTGGTCATTAGCCATGAGATACATAAAATGTAATTGATTTGTTTATAAAATAAAAATAGTTCTTATGGACATAAGGTGTATTGAACATTTATTTACCTTCAGAATTTTGTCCTTTGGTGCTTTATAAATTTCTGCACACGTTTCAGGTATTATTTTCGTTAATGTGCACTATGGTGTTCGAGTGCTGTACTGTAAGCTGGAGTAACACTCTTCTGTAGCAAGGAATCGGGGTGTTGCAGTGAGCCTGTCTTCTGCAGATATAGCAGTCCTTAAGTGAGTATTGTGCTTTGTGATATGAGGATACACTTCATTGAGCACATATTGAAATGGATGCTCATCCATTCTTAAGTAATTGATGTACGACTTGACGTAATCCACTACAAGCTCACGTAACAAGTTTTGTTGAATGCTTTTATCATCTCGTCGCATAACCCACGGCTTCATCCGGATACGTTTCCTTTTTTTCCCCCGCTTTTCTTCCACATGTGCACACAGTGCAAATTGTGGTACATGCAACTGCTGCGGTTAATAACAAGTTGTTGTTGTCAGCCATCTTGAACTTCGACGAAAAATATGATGACGGTGTAATAACCCTTTTTAGCGCCACGTCAAAGATCTCTGTCAAATACATTTGACGAATATTTGATCATATCTTTGATCAAATCTTTGACAAAGAAATTTGATAGTGTAATACCGGCTTTAACAAAGAAATTGTTGCAAAGATGAATTTAAGAAGAAATGATTAGGTAGGGTAAATATCAGATAGGGCAAAGATGACAAATGGTTATGGAGGGCAATGGAGCTAAACAATCTGAACTTATAAAAATGTATCAAATACATGACAGGAAACAAGCAAACAGACAAAGTAAACAGTCGTATTTGTTGGAAGTTTGATGAAACTATGGGTAAAATGATTAAGAGATGTACAAGCTAAAGGACGAAAAGTAACTAGATAGTATGCCAGTCACTGACGATATTAGGTATAACAATAGACTGACGTTTATCTGGCTGGCTAAGGTATTCTTTGATGCGAACCTTGGATACTCCCTAATCCATGTTTTTCCTATTTATATATTTGTGTTCTCTGTATCTGTGTGTGTGGTCACTATCCTTATGTGTTTATTTCTTGTGTGTGATCACTGTCCTTGTGTGTCTTTCTATCTTACTCTCTATACTTTCGTGTATTTCACTAATGAACATGTGTACATATTTATTTGAATAAATTTAGAATTTTCTGTAGGTCATTCTGTACACATATAACTGTTTCTTACTACTTATTGTAAAGCCATGAAGCCATTTTCTTCTTGCTTTTTTTATAGACCTAGAAATCTGTTGTTAACGCTATACTACGTGTGCAGTCCACATGCACAACTATGTAAAGTCTTATTACTCCTGTCTTAATATAGGTAATTGTATAATATA
Source organism: Schistocerca americana (assembly GCF_021461395.2). NCBI lineage: Eukaryota > Metazoa > Arthropoda > Insecta > Orthoptera > Acrididae > Schistocerca > Schistocerca americana. The sequence continues at coordinate 178,969,935 of NC_060120.1, forward strand.
AATGTAACAAATTGTAACTCACTGACCATTCACCACAAATGAGTGAGGCTTACCACGGCAGAAGTATGTCTGCTAATTATATATCGAAATAGTCTCTGCCAAATATTGGAATACTTCACCGATACATGCTGCAACTGACTTTTATAATGAACTCTTCGATACTACAAGATGGCTTTGGAGTTATCAATGGACCTACAGTCTGCTTCAGACAGATACTACTGTTTTTTACGTATTTTACTGTTTGTGCATGTGTGGGGTGGCCAGTTGAGAACTGTGCTTAGTCATACTCTGCTTCCACATTACTTTCCACAAGAGCGACATAATTGCAACGAGCTAGAGAAAGTTTGGTCGTTTGTGACAAGGACTCTCTTCTACCTACTTTCATCGCGCAAATTACTACTGCCGTAATGACTGTGCTTCAGAAATATGGGCCTTGTGTGATATAGACAGTCTACCTACTTCCTATGTGCTACAAAAACGGTGTACATCACCAGTACTACTTAACTACAACACGAAATGTGACATATAAGCTTTCTAAACAGCTCTGCGCAGAATGTTCTCATAGACATCATGAAACAAGACAACCTAACAGTAGTGAATTCTTTGATTACTTCATTCACATAAATGTTTTAAACCGTACTTGTTGCTGGTTGCTGTTCAAATTATAAACCTTGTGACTGTGGCACAGTCACAATTCCCACTATGTCCACGTTCGGCAAGATAGCGTTACGTTATTTACAAATCTCTGATTTCACCTAATTTTTTGTCATTATACTAACTGGAGCTTCTTCTATAAACTGAGGAAGGATGGAATCTCACTCTGTTGCTAGTAAGAGAGAGTGACGCGGATAGTAAGGTTGATAATTTTACTGTCAGAATTTTGGTAATGATGTAAATTGCTGGTCAGGCGTCTTAGGCTACCATACCTGTATGCAAATACTGTAAATATTTTTTACTTATAGTTCTTTAACTCATATTCACGTAAAGCTACTTTTCTCCTTGTATTTGTAACATGTTTTGTATGGTCCTACCCATAATGTTTAGAGTTTTGTCCTGACATGACATGACCCTTGTACAAAATACAAAGTTCTACTTCGGGAAGGTGGAGGATATGTAAGGTGGGCATGTCATTTAGTAAGTTATCGATTTGCACGCCAGAGAGAGTGAAAGTTATGTTACTGTTAAACGATCTTGGGCCTTGTTGTGGCACAGTCTTCGCCTCTGCGCGGTCTGGTACATTCTTAGTTAGGCGATGGGCGTCTTCAGGAGTGCTGTGTTGACTTGTGATTGTATCTGTTAGAGGAAGAAAGACTTATTATAAATGATACCAGGGTCGAATATGATATGTACACTGAAAGACGAAAAGAATATAAATTTTGAATAGGGATTCTTTTTTAAAAAAAAAAAAAAAAAAAAAAAAAAAAGAATTTGAGACACTACACATACACAAACGCACACACAAATGCATACACGAACAGGCCACAGATACTTCAATAGTTACACTCATAAGTTTGGCAATAACATTCGATCTTTGGCAAAAACATTTGACAGTCGGAAACAGAAACCAAACCTTTGCTTTAAAACAAGCGTTCAGTGCATAGTGTTGTGGAATGGGGAAAAAAACCGCAAATTGGCGTTCATAAGAAGAAGAACAACACCAAAAATGCAACAGGAGCGTAATATGTAGGAAATTGTCCACGCAACCTGTAAGAACAGTTCAAAACATTACTACTTAATAGGAAATACCAACCACCAGAACTGTTTATAACCTATAGGCACAATGACAAAAATGTAAATAAAATAGCTAACATATGTACATATTCCAGGCCACTGATGATGCCTTGCAGTAAATAAAGGCGAACGCGTATGGCATTAAAACTGTGTTTTATTCAGTTGCTGTCAGACGGTCCATAAGTAAAAATTATTAATATACCGTAAGAGCCAGCTGTGTTTGACAAGAACGATGTTCTCTAAATCCATGTTGACTATGTGTCAATAGACCGTTTCCTTCGAGGTAATTCATAATGTTAGAACACAATATATGTTCCAAAATCTAGCGCATATCGACGTTAATGATATGGGCCTGTAATTCAGTGGACTACTACTACTACCTTTCTTGAATACTGGTGTGACCTGTGCAACTTTCCTGACACTGTCTTGTATTGGCTGCGCACCGGTGAGTTCACAATTTACATTTCACAATTTACACAACATAATGTGGTAGTGGGCGCTGTCCATACTTTCCCCCCTTCCTTGCCTAGGTTCCCTAATCTGAGATACGCGCTATTAACTCGTACTTTGTTCCACAAAAACGTATCGTAAAATAGTCTGAGAGTTAAAATTTAAATAAATGTTTGCAACTTTACATTTGATCCGGTATTACAACTGATTTGGCATCTTGGTGCAACAAAGATCTGTCAGTAAATCAGTTTCTCCTATTATTTTTTAAAACTAGATAAGCGCCGCCAGTTACACCGTTTCTGAGCCGTATTTAATTCACATTGGCACAAACCTTTCCTTTCCTTCACCATAGCAAAATTCTACCAGCTCCTAGCACAGAACAGTGATATCTTTCTTGTTTCCTATCCTGCCAATGGTAATTCACAATATGACCAAAGAATTCCGTAAGACGCTTCAAGTGCACTAAATTCTTCCGAAGTGTGATATAATCCGTTATATTTAACTTTCGTTTTCTGCCCTTCTTTCACTCAGCGTCAAGGAATTTTGAATGTAAATAATATTCCTTACTTCAACTCTCAATATGTTTACTAACATACATATGATACGTCGCAGACGAGCCATTTGCATACAGGTATGGTAGCCTAAGACGCCTGACCAGCAATTTACATCATTACCAAAATTCTGACAGTAAAATTATCAACCTTACTATCCGCGTCACTCTCTCTTACTAGCAACAGAGTGAGATTCCATCCTTCCTCAGTTTATAGAAGAAGCTCCAGTTAGTATAATGACAAAAAATTAGGTGAAATCAGAGATTTGTAAATAACGTAACGCTATCTTGCCGAACGTGGACATAGTGGGAATTGTGACTGTGCCACAGTCACAAGGTTTATAATTTGAACAGCAACCAGCAACAAGTACGGTTTAAAACATTTATGTAAATCAAACCATTACTGGTTACAGACTTATTACAAATCCGTCATCAGATGCCTTGTACAGATTTCATTGCTTACCTGCTGGGGCCTCTTGTACTTGTTGCTGGTTTTCTGCACTAGATGAACAAAACGTTTTCTGTTCAAAATCTGGTAAACTTATTGGAGGTCTTTATTTTATTTATTTATTTATTTTACCTATACAGAAACATTTACAAAAGATTCTACAGTTAATAAAACATGAAAAGTGGCGAAAACTTACTTGGTGTACATTGCTGTGGGACGATTCATTGTGTATTTGTGTTATGCATACTGAAGTTAATACATTTTTGTACGTGTGCTATAATAAATTCTCTGGAAACTGCTCTACCTCACCCATTCTATGGCTTTATGGCAGTAAAAACGCTCAATATTTACAAAACGTGGCCCAGCTTCATATGAGTAACAAAACCAATAGTTTCAAAGATGCTAGATTCGTAAACATGTTAATTAACATGTATGGTGTATGGGCACAGTAAAATATTTCTTTGCTAGAAAGATGAAATTAATTTAAATATCTTAAACCGAAGGAAAAATTTGTATAATAAATTCTAATGTGGTATTCTATTGACTGATTAAAATTACAACACAAGTATCAGATATTAACAGTGCTTGACTTGTAAAAAAAAGGGGGGAGGTTCCGTTACTCTGACCTCCTGGGGCGGGTGGGAGTTGAAATATAGACTTCTTAAAACGTTATTTTAACGCTTTTTCGAGCATTTTTAAAGTGTGAATACATTTCTATTGTTAAAAAAATTAAGTGGTATCTACCACATCTCAAAAATCTGCCGTCCTAATTCTTTTCAACAAAGGTACTGGTACAGGATACCGTTGTGTACTGTCATAAATGAAACGCTACATATAAAAAACAAAAGCTCTATAGGTGTGAACTATCTAATCAGATCAAATGTACGTTACTTTGTGAACAGATAAAGAATTAGTACACTGAAAAAATTCAGGACTGAACATGAGCACTGGATGACTAGCATTGTGTTACGTACATGAGCACAATAAAACATCTTCCTTTTTCCTTTTGATAAACAATGATAAACTGATTATAAATATCGAATCTACGGTTGCATTGTGTATTATAACTGGTTGATGTTGTGGTCTTCAGTCCAGAGACTGGTTTGATGCAGCTCTCCATGCTACCCTACCCTGTGCAAGCCTATTCATCTCCCAGTACTTATTGCAACCTACATCCTTCTGAATCTGTATAGTGTATTCATCTCTCGGTCTCCCTCTACGGTTTTAACCCTCCAAGCTGCCCTCCAGTACTAAATTGGTGATCCCTTGATACCTCAGAATATGTCCTACCATCCGATCCCTTCTTCTAGTGAAGTTGTGACACAATTTTCTCTTCTCCCCAGTTCTATTCAATACGTCCCCATTAGTTATGCGATCTACCCATCTAATCTTCAGCATTCTTCTATAGCACCACATTTCGAAAGCTTCTATTCTCTTCTTGTCTAAACTATTTGTCGTCCACGTTTGACTTCCATACATGGCTACATTCGATACAAATACTTTCAGAAACGACTTCCTGTCACTTAAATCCATACTCGATGTTACCAAATTTGTCTCCTTCAGAAACGCTTTCCTTGCCATAGCCAGTCTACATTTTATATCCTCTGTACTTAGACCATCATCTGTTATTTTGCTCCCCAAATAGCAAAACTCATTTACAACTTTAAGCGTCTCATTTAATAATCTAATACCCTCAGCATCACCCGATTTAATTCGACTACATTCCATTATCCTTGTTTTGCTTTTGTTGATGTTCATCTTATATCCTCCTTTCCGGACACTGTCCATTCCGTTCAACTGCTCTTCAAGGTCCTTTGTTGTCTCTGACAGAATTACGTCATCGGCGAACCTCAAAGTTTTTATTTCTTCTCCATGGATGTTAATTCCTACCCCGAATTTTTCTATTGTTTCCTTTACTGCTTGCTTAATATACAGATTGAATAACATCGGGGACAAGCCACAACCCTGCCTCACTCTCTTCCCAACCACTGCTTCCCTTTCATGCCCTTCGACTCTTACAATTTGTAAATAGCCTTTCGCTCCCTGTATTTGACCCCTGCAACCTTCAGAATTTGAAAGAGGGTATTCCAGTCAACATTGTCAAAAGCTTTCTCTAAGTCTACAAATGCTAGAAACGTATGTTTGCCTTTCCTTAATCTATTTTCTAAGATAAGTCGTAGGGTCAGTATTGCCTCCCGTGTTACAACGTTTCTACGGAATCCAAACTGATTTTCCCCGAGGTCGGCTTCTATCAGTTTTTCCATTCGTCTGTAAAGAATTCGTGTTAGTATTATAACTGGTACTGCGATGTTTTATATACCGATTAGCCACTTATAACGCGAGAGGTATACAGTAATGCAGTAACCCGGGAGCTACTGCTTACCAGGCAGGTGCGACAACCACTGCACCATCCGGGACACAGCCTTATCACAACTGCACGAACTACCTCGGGTCGCCTCACTTCAGACCCACACTCCCATCGAGCGGCACCTACCCGCAGTCCCTGTCCATTTCGTCCATATTCGCTCTTGCGAGATTCCCACAAGAGGTCGGACGTATTTGTGCAGCCGCACTTAAGAGGGTGGGTTCATTGCCCAGCTAGGCCTTTCAAATTATATTACATGTGTGGTGTGTGTCATTTCGGACATGTCCGAAAGAACAGACACTATGCAGAACTGCCGGCCGCGGTGGTCTAGCGGTTCTGGCGCTGCAGTTCGGAACCGCGGGACTGCTACGGTCGCAGGTTCGAATCCTGCCTCGGGCATGGGTGTGTGTGATGTCCTTAGGTTAGTTAGGTTTAAGTAGTTCTAAGTTCTAGGGGACTTATGACCTAAGATGTTGAGTCCCATAGTGCTCAGAGCCATTTAGCCTACGCAGAATCCGCAACATTATACGTCAATTGAAGTTGGAGAGGGGAAGAAAGGAATGGAAAGGGGAGGGGAGGGATCATTGCTGTCAGCTGCATTGGGACATACGCGAAATAGGCGGCGCGAGTGAAAATCTGTACGGGACCGGGATGCGAACCCGGGATCTCCTGCTCACTACGCAGATGCATAACCACAACGCCACCCGCCACAAGTGTTATCGCAACTGCATGGACCATCTCGGCTCACCCCACGGCGACAAGGACTGGGTAGGTGGCGCCCGATGGGAGTGTGGGTCTGAAGTGAGGCGAGTCGACGATAACGCTGTGTCCTGGATGTTCGCATTGGTTACAATACTTGCCTAACCAGCAGGAGATCCCGAGTTCGAATCCCAGCCCAGTACACATTTTCACTCATGTCGCCTGTTCCGCGTAATGTCCCAATGCAACTGACAGCAATGATCGCTCCCCTTTCCTTTCCTTTCCTTTCCTTTCTTCCTCTCTCCACCTTCAATTTACGTGTAATGTATAACAGTTGCCGATTCTGCGTAGTCTCAGTTCCTTTGGACATATCCGAAAGAAGACACCATACATTTCATATAACATCTCTTACATAAAAGTCTGTGGCCGTTAGGAGGCATTAAAAGCAGTAGAAATAATCAATGTTAAATTTCAATTAACGTCTACAAATTAAGCATGCGTTTTAATTTTATAAAAAAATTGTGTGCTTAATATGTGATGTTTAATATGTGACGTAAATTTGAATTTTTAAAGTGACAAGGCCTGTTCATTACTTTATACATGATGTCCCACATAAAACCAGTATGCCTCATATACCGGTTAATCATCTCTAGTCGAAAGACATATATACGAAAATAAAAGCCTATCGTGTGGTGCAAGTGTTGTTATTTGAGGTTCAGGAAAAAAAAAAAGAGTTCAATATTGTAACTGGCTGATAACATCAATTTCTAAAGGTTACTTGGACCCCTTCCTTTACGTCATGTCAGATGAGGCCTGGTTTCATTTGTCAGGTTATGCTGACTCCCAGAACTGCAGATACTGGTAGCGGAACAACCCACATATTCTGCATGAAGAACCTTTTCACTCAGTAAAGATGGGTGTTTGATGTGCGTTCCCCGGCATGGGCATTATTGGTCCCACATCTTTCATTCGATATCTAGAGAAATTTGATTCTTCCTAAGCACAATTGACGGATGCAGAGAAGCTGTATGCAGTAATCAGCAAGATGGAGCAACCGCTTACACACCCATCCACAGTATGGACCAAATTCACCAATGTGTTTCCTGAAGACACATTTGTCGGTAGAGGCTTCTGGCCCCCAAGGTCTCCATGCTTCCTCAAACAACTTACGGGAATTCAGCCAGGTAAAATTTACAGCGACTGTCGATTTTTCGGCGGGAGTACACCCCGCCATTTTCAAGGCACAAACTGCAACGGCCAGGCGATGTACAGGTAAATTTAAAACCTCGGTTACTGCAGTAATTCAGGAAAGATAACACACACACTGTACACTCGTGCCACCAAAGATGACCAAAGTCAGAGATATCAGTACTGAGACTACAAACCAGCAGGTGAGGTAACATTGACTCTGTCCCTCTGTTTTTTGACAAGGGGCAGAGCAGAATTTAAACAAAAACGTCCATCCCTGTTTACAAAGTCGAGCGCTAATTTAATCTCAACTGCCTCCTTAATAACGCTGACCCAATAGCTGGACTTGCATGCCATTATCTCGGTATTGTTATATAACACAGGTTGACCAGTATCCAAGCAATGTTCGGCAACAGCAGATCTACTTGGCTGCTGTAATCTAGTGCGCCGTTTATGCTCAGTACATCGGTCCTCCACGGTCCTGATAGTCTGACCAACATAAGCCATGCCACAGCTACAAGGAATGCGATGTACACCCGCCTTACGCAAACCAAGATCATCCTTAACAGAACCCAAAAGCACTCTAATTTTAGATGGAGGTCGGAAAACACATTTCACATCGTATTTCCGTAAAATACGACCGATCTTGTTGGAAGTGCTTCCTACGTAAGGCAAAAAGTCAGTAGACTTAGGGGTCGACTCAGTATTATCATCAATCACCCGATGCACAGTTGGTCGATAGCGCAAAGCACGTGCAGTCAGTCTTTCACTATAACCATTTTGACGAAACATAGCTTCAAAACGGAACAGCTCAGCTGGCAAAGTCTCAGTGTCGGAAATGAAGTGTACCCTGTGTACCACGGTACGAAGTACCCCTTCACGCTGAGCCGGATGGTGACAACTATTAGACTGTAAATATAAGTCGGTGCGAGTACGTTTCCTGTAAACTGCATCTCCCAATGATCCACCATCCTTCCTCCTAACCAAAACGTCAAGAAATGAAACGTAAGGATCCTCTTACACCTCCATCGTAAAACGGATGTTCGGGTGGATCGAGTTCAGATGTTCTAAAAAGGCAAGTCTGTGCAAGTGACTATCACTGGTCACCTGCTCCAATGGCCCAATACGTATATACACTCCTGGAAATGGAAAAAAGAACACATTGACACCGGTGTGTCAGACCCACCATACTTGCTCCGGACACTGCGAGAGGGCTGTACAAGCAATGATCACACGCACGGCACAGCGGACACACCAGGAACCGCGGTGTTGGCCGTCGAATGGCGCTAGCTGCGCAGCATTTGTGCACCGCCGCCGTCAGTGTCAGCCAGTTTGCCGTGGCATACGGAGCTCCGTCGCAGTCTTTAACACTGGTAGCATGCCGCGACAGCGTGGACGTGAACCGTATGTGCAGTTGACGGACTTTGAGCGAGGGCGTATAGTGGGCATGCGGGAGGCCGGGTGGACGTACCGCCGAATTGCTCAACACGTGGGGCGTGAGGTCTCCACAGTACATCGATGTTGTTGCCAGTGGTCGGCGGAAGGTGCACGTGCCCGTCGACCTAGGACCGGAGCGCAGCGACGCACGGATGCACGCCAAGACCGTAGGATCCTACGCAGTGCCGTAGGGGACCGCACCGCCACTTCCCAGCAAATTAGGGACACTGTTGCTCCTGGGGTATCGGCGAGGACCATTCGCAACCGTCTCGATGAAGCTGGGCTACGGTCCCGCACACCGTTAGGCCGTCTTCCGCTCACGCCCCAACATCGTGCAGCCCGCCTCCAGTGGTGTCGCGACAGGCGTGAATGGAGGGACGAATGGAGACGTGTCGTCTTCAGCGATGAGAGTCGCTTCTGCCTTGGTGCCAATGATGGTCGTATGCGTGTTTGGCGCCGTGCAGGTGAGCGCCACAAACAGGACTGCATACGACCGAGGCACACAGGGCCAACACCCGGCATCATGGTGTGGGGAGCGATCTCCTACACTGGCCGTACACCACTGGTGATCGTCGAGGGGACACTGAATAGTGCACAGTACATCCAAACCGTCATCGAGCCCATCGTTCTACCATTCCTAGACCGGCAAGGGAACTTGCTGTTCCAACAGGACAATGCACGTCCGCATGTATCCCGTGCCACCCAACGTGCTCTAGAAGGTGTAAGTCAACTACCCTGGCCAGCAAGATCTCCGGATCTGTCCCCCATTGAGCATGTTTGGAACTGGATGAAGCGTCGTCTCACGCGGTCTGCACGTCCAGCACGAACGCTGGTCCAACTGAGGCGCCAGGTGGAAATGGCATGGCAAGCCGTTCCACAGGACTACATCCAGCATCTCTACGATCGTCTCCATGGGAGAATAGCAGCCTGCATTGCTGCGAAAGGTGGATATACACTGTACTAGTGCCGACATTGTGCATGCTCTGTTGCCTGTGTCTATGTGCCTGTGGTTCTGTCAGTGTGATCATGTGATGTATCTGACCCCAGGAATGTGTCAATAAAGTTTCCCCTTCCTGGGACAATGAATTCACGGTGTTCTTATTTCAATTTCCAGGAGTGTATGTGCGAGGTGCCGGGGCTAGCAGTGTATTTAACACTAAATTCTTCTAGAATCTTTTCTAACTCCGACTTTTGCTGTTGCACATGGATTAAGAAGAAAAGCGAACTGACTGTAACCGACCTTGCAAGTGGAGTAGAAAAGAGTTTGGCACCTGCAATAATTTAATTTGATAGACATTAATTAAATAAAGGAAAGTTTCATTAACATAGTGAGAAATGAAAGGGTTGCTCTACCGATTAACAGAATGAAAGTTCTGTCCAAAATAACAATTTGATTTATTATGACTAAACTCAAAATAATAAACAAAACACATGAACTATTTACAATACATCAAATTGGATCAAATTGGATACTCAAATAAATGCTGTGAAGGTGAAGTTGTCGACAAACTAGATTGTGACATTTATGACGAAGTGGTATGTGGAGCCAATTTCTTGCAACTGAAATCTTAAGAGAAACACCCAGCCAACCGAACATTAATTGCTGCTATAGTAGTGAGAACTCAGACAATGAACACCCAAGACAGTACACAGTTAGAAAAGACGAACAGGCGCGCTCTGCTGAGTTCTGATTATCACCTAGCAAAATTCCCTACTCTGCCGGTGCTGCGGACATACATTACAAAGCTGTCTTCTTATCTGCAAGGACAAGATCTGGCGTACCGGAGGCGATGGCTGGTTGCTTCTACGTCCCGTCGTGGTGATGATAATGTCGCGAGTATAGCCCTAGACATGTTATCTTGATCTGGTTGTTCCGGACTAAAGACTTCCTAGCAATACAAAGCGCCTCTGAGGGAGACGAAGAAGGCCCGCCACACAATCACTGACGATACGGTGATTGATTTTAACAAGCGAAGGCACACAGTAACTCCGACACAGTCAACTTTAGCAAAACTGCTCAAGACAGACAACAAAGGCCGCTTGTACGCAGAACGCTCAATTGCCAACTGTACTCGGAAAGTTACGTTGAAGTCAAAACTTCAGCAACTTAGTCAAACAGTTACAATTAAATAAAAGTATATTAGACAGCCAACGGAAGGCAGGCTGTCCAGAGCAGCGAGAGCTCAGTCTTGTAACCTACTCCGACCGAAAGGCGAGAGCCGACTCTCCCAAGAGCACCCGCACAAGCCGAACACAGAAAAAAATGGTTCAAATGGCTCTGAGCACTATGGGACTTAACAGCTGTGGTCATCAGTCCCCTAGAACTTAGAACTACTTAAACCTAACTAACCTAAGGACATCACACACATCCATGCCCGAGGCAGGATTCGAACCTGCGACCGTAGCAGTCGCACGGTTCCGGACTGCGCGCCTAGAAATGCAAGACCACTGCGGCCGGCCCGAACACAGAATATTCCCGCCCCCACGACAGTGGTCGCTAAACGTTCCAATCAGAAACTCGAAAACCGGCGAAAAATTCCACTCTATTGCTGACGCACTACTGTTCCACCAATGGAGATACTTGTCGCCAATTTCTGCGCCGATTTTGCTACGTCACGGAGCTATCCCCTAAGCAAGCCAATCACAGTTATGATTTTGCAGAAAACGTGGAAATTTGCCCGCTGGTAGCCCGCCAGAAAGTGTTTTCGCTAAGTTTCTGCGAAGTAACGGAATCTCTAGCCCAGCCGCTCCGTCAAGCCTTTGTGGGCGTGTCGCCCCCGCTCTTATGACAATGTCGGCGTCTCGAAAGCATCCACTCGACTCCCTCACACCCCTTTCAAGACCTGCAGAACCCGCCTGTCACCGGACCACCCAGGTGACGAGAGACGCTGCATGGGAAGTCCACGTGTGAAGGAATAGCAACTTTTCACCGCATGCAATTAGAGAGGAAAATCGAATTACTCAAAGTAAGATAGAAACATGAGAGGAGGTTGATGCCACCTCTCATATGTAATAAGTTAAATCTCAACACGTAGATAGTATTTGCTTTTCGATATACTGGAAGGGAGGAACGCGGTAAAATCTTATGGGAAGTTCTATTACAAGTAGTGGTATGACTAGTTAAAGTTTGGACAGATAGTTTGTAGTTTTTTACCTGTTCTGGATGTCACAAAACAACAATGTGGAGTCGCAGGCTCGAATCCTGCCTCGGGCATGGATGTGTGTGATGTCCTTAGGTTAGTTAGGTTTAAGTAGTTCTAAGTTCTAGAGGACTGATGACCACAGATGTTAAGTCCCATAGTGCTCAGAGCCATTTGAGCCATTTTTGAACAATGTGGAGTGCTCTCGAATGTTATAAATGACTGTAGAGATGCTGATCTGTATCTGAAATGAGTGTACTGCCTTCATGCACGACAATTTGTAATTTGAACACTTGGAACGCTCTCAAAGTTCACTGATGTTGCTGGGGTGGATTGCGTACCTGCACACAGAAGCAGTAGCAGCGGACATTTGAAAAAGTGATCTGGAGATTTCTCCAGAATGTTGTTGTTCCAGGGGGGCGGTCCAGTCTTTCCGAGAAAAACGTTTAACAGACTGCAGGAAGTATTCATCTGCGACTGAGTTCCGCAGACAGGAGGCAGTATATCACTGCCACCACATGGATCTCGTTGTGGACCATCGGCGACAAGATAGAGCAGGCCTGTATCCCTATCTACGCGGGGGAGAGGGTGGGATGATGGGTGGTATTGGGTAGGTAAGACTGGCTCTAAGTTGGTTACATAGTAACCGTACATCGAGGAGAACAGACATGCAACTGGTGCCCCTCTCTCCTGGTGCAATCTTTTGGGATCAGCTTTTGTAGCTGTTGTGTTATTACGATGATTTTTCCCAATCCCCAGTACAAGTGTTGCATTATGACCTGTTGTCTACAAGTGCCGGTTTTTTCATGACAATTTCGATGTGTAACTAGAATATTGATGCAATTTCCATCAGTTGTGGTAGCGTGCACTGGCATTCCTGAATTTCGAGCATCTCAGCTGCAGTGTGATTGTTGGGCAATGCAGCGGGAGGCATGTGTAGCGAACTTTGACATCAAAGAGTGATAGACAGTCCTCAGCTGTATGCTTACAGGCAACACACTTATTACACTCCTCTCTGTCCAACACCAGCATCTCATCAGTTGAACACAATTCCCCCCAAATACAAAGATAGTGCCTTCCACTTCAGCCTTTTTCCTGCTGGCTTGTAGGTGAAGGGATCGTCCTATGTAGTGAGTACGTCTGCCACTAGTTTCGAGTGGTACGACATCGTCAATTTTTTAGCAGTATTGCAGTTTTAGGTGCTCCTTGTGTAGCACTATGCATTAGAGCCGATCTTAATGATCAATTACGTAATTATGACCGATCTTTACTTCAGTTTCCCAACCAAAATTAATGAAGTACACTAACTTAACCTCCGTCTCCTGCATCTGGACAGTTTCCATGTGTTAGGGTGTGCACTTGGGCTTTCCAACCACAAACAACAGGGTTTGAGTCCCGGAAAGAGTATTGCCACTTTGAATTTCCCGCCAATTCCTGTGTGGGGGGTGATGTGAGACGTCACTACAGTCTTTGGACAAAGAAATTCCCGCCATTTTTGAAATTCCCACATTTTTTTAATTTTCCGCCAAATTCGAAATTCCCACCAATAGGGTAACTGGTGGAGGGGGAGGGGAAGGTTGGGGATGGTGCGGTGACCATGTGCCAGCTGAAGACGTCATCCAGGGATGGGGGTGGAGAGGTTAATTAATTGATCAATTTAATTAAATCACAAATGAATCTGATATCAAAAGTGTCCTCGTGCTGCCATCGCCCTACTACTATTAGAATGCCAAGAGAAGACCAAAGCACAATTAACTGACTGTATTCCTACGTACTTCTCAGCAGGATGGTAAATGCTCAGCCTACAAACTTATGTCACCATGTACATCTTATATGTATGTCTCTGAATAATAGTGTAGCTTATGTCTGGCTGCAATGTCTGGCTGTAGTAGCCAAATCTGGTTACTGGATATTTTCATGTTCTGTATATATGGTACTTATAGGTCTGCACAAATATTTAATTCTTTATCCACAGCTTTTGAAACAATTCTTACAGGACATACACAAGAACGTTTTATTGCTAATTTACATACATAGTTATTAATATGGATCGAGCTGGGAATATCCCAAATGTGTACCAACGACGTTTTATCATTTTTTGTGTTACCAGTAAGATTTTTATAGCATACTATCTCTGTGTATCCTGTTACATTTTCGTCTGGTTTTCTCGTTTCACTATAATGATTATGTAAAATGTGTTTTGTGTAGCAATCTGTTCTTTGTTAAACCTCTGTAACTTCGTACCAGAGCATACTCTGCATTGTCAAAACAAACTGCATAATCATTTTTCCAGTATTGAGATGGTGTATGGGCACGCATCTAAGGCCAATAAATTAAAAAAGAAAAGCTCGTTTCCTCAGCTTTGCTTGAGATTTTGATCTTGATGAACTGAAGAACCCGCAAGTACGTAACAAGGCTCTACGAGTTTAGATACTTTTGCTACGTGCTTCTCATGCAAGGTAAATTTTTCAGCATAGATCGCGAATGAATGTGCAAAAAGAGATGCGAGTCGTAAAATTCCAATCTTGTGCCAAGATTTGAAGAATTGATGATGGAGACTGAAGCTCACCATTGTCATTTATTGAGTTGCAAGAATAAGATGCCATAACATTAAAAGTCGATTAAAATGTGTTATATCAATAGATGATAAAGAAATAATTACTCTTACTAACTTTTTTTTTTAATCAAGTTTATCAAACCCACACTTAAAATAGTTGAATGTGTTGTACGAAAGGAGCCGAGGGTGTTGAAGTTCAGGTCAAGGAATCTGTGGGCCCCAAAAGTTTGAAAACTACTGGCTACTTGTGTAGGGGATTGTTCCCAGCATGACTATTTCACTCTGTGGCGGAACGTGCGTTTTTTGAAATTTCCGATTCTTCACACAGAAACTTTCAGTCATTTGCCTGAATCACCAGTCAGCCTAGGCGTAGTTTTTAGGAGATTTCATACACTCTCCTCAACAATCTACAAATCAGTAAGAACGCAATGCTATTATAACACGATGTCACACTAAAAACAAGTACGATTCGAAGAGAATCGGCGTAGTTGACATTTTCTAGTATATTACGGTAAATGACGACGCAGCAACGGCAATGCCATCCACTAACAAAGAGCAATAATTACTCAATCCATGCAAAGCAAGTCTCCATCTTGTGCGTACTACGAAAATTAAAATAGCGTAAAAGATAGAGACATAGAAAGACGGAAACAAAGAAAAACTGGTTTCACACCACAAAACCCTTAAGCACGTGATGGAAGGCAAATATACTTCTACGACCATAGACAGTACCGACAATTATCAGCACACATTGGATCTAGCACGATGTAGAATCGACTTTTTTATGAATACTGAATGTTGTTGAAAAAAATTTGAGTGGCCGGAATGGTTTGGAAAGCAAAACAAATTACCGAAGTCCATGACCCAGACTTGGTGTGTCTCTCCACCCCTTAGGCTGTTCTGTGGAAATACCTCCCGTGACGCTGTCATTAGGAGACATTTGCGACACTTCCCTCACAGCGACTTCAGATGAAAGCCAGCCCTCTTCGCCTCCATCACGTCTAACCTTCGCTAGTTGTTATTTACAGAGCATGCAATGGAAAGCCAACGACTCTGCTCCACTGCGTGAGGTTAATTGTACAGGCGCCATAGTGCGCCATTTCGCAAAAAAAGTGGACAAAAATTTAAAAAAAATTATTGAGACTGAAATTAAAACGTATTCAAGGGTTTTGAGAATCACTGATCGTTAATTCTAGATTACTTTCTCAAAATTCAAAATGACAGATCACAAAAGGCGGACATTTTTACGAAAAACATTCATTCATACGAAAATATAGGTTCCTAAACGTTTAGAAGGTTGTTAAATTCCAAAATATGTTATATTCGCATTTATATTAAATACGGAGCATGAAAATAGAGGAGTTTTCAATTTAAAAAGGCAGAGAGATAGGAAGACGGAAACAAAGGAAAAATGGATCCACTCGACAAAACCCTTAAGAACTTAATTGAAGTCAAATACAGTATTTCTACGGCCGTAGCTAGTACCGATAATTATCAGCATACGTCGAATCTAGCATCATGTTTCATTTGAGAAACACAATTTTGAAAATTATTGATTTAAAAAAGAAGTTTTATTCGCCACCAACTTCGATGTAGCAGGCAGTTGTTTGTTGTGAAACAAAAGCTGTTTATTGATAAGTGACTTACAGACGTTGTTCATTCGAGACCTAATGATCGCTGAAATTTCATAAGCTATAATTGGTTACCTATCACAAAACGCGCAGTTTAGGACCCTTTACTGTCTTTAGGCCTGACACACGTTTGGCTTTATTTTTCTTTAGGAGGAATGTGGACAGTTTAGCAGCGAAATGCAACCCAAGAGCAAGTGCTAGGCGTTCTGTTGGTATTAGGTTAGTGCATGGGCTGTAGCGTTTTTCCATAGGTGTAATAAACACAACAGATACATATAAAAGAGATTTTAGTCATCAATAATATATCATTCACTGTTTACAACAGTCTGCCAGTCCTGAGTAACTTTTCGATTCCGCTATTGTTTTGAGCCCAAGAACTCGACGGGCCACGTTAGGATCGCATTTTCATCCGGAAAGGAAGTTCTTTGAAGGTTGTTCGCTAGAAAGCGAAAAGGTAAAAATCTGAGGACGCAAGATCTGGTGAATAAGGTGCGTGCGGCATGTCTTCCCAAGCTCCTGTAATTTTTTTTTTTTTTTTGTCAGGCTAGTAAAATTCGGGCAGGCGTTATCGTGGAGTTACATCACTTAACACAGTCTGCGTGGTCGTTGTTCTTGGATTGCATCTGCAAAACGTCTCAGTTGTTGACAGTGAAGGTCAGCAGTGATAGTTACACATCGAGGAAGCAATTTGTACTAAACCACACCGTCGCTGTTCCGCCAGATGATAAAATTAGGCCGGCCGCTCTGGCCGAGCGGTTCTAGGCGCTTCAGTCCGGCACCGCGCGACTGCTACGGTCGCAGGTTCGAATCCCGCCTCGGGCATGGATGTTGTTATGTCCTTAGGTTAGTTAGGTTTAAGTAGTTCCTAGTTCTAGGGGACTGATGGCCTCAGATGTTAAGTCCCATAGTGCTCAGAGCCATCTGAACCATTTTGAACCATAAAATTATCTTTTGTGGATGCGCGCAGCTCTTTGCTTGGAGAGTTGCTGCTTTGTTCGGTCTCAATCATTCCTTTCTTTTTCTTATGTTTGGGTTCAACCACTTCTTTTTTTCCTTATGCTAGCGTGAAGACGCCATTTCTCATCAGTCATCACCAGTAACGATACAGGAGAGGAACGGTCGGTGTAGTTCAAAAGCCAATTGACGAATTTTTTAGCATGTAGAGATTCACATATGGCCCACCCGCCGATTTGAGGTACCCATACACCCAATTTCTGAACCTTCGCCATTGCATGCAAATGTCGCACGATGGTGGAATGATCATCATACATCACAGTTACCATGTTGTCGTGTACACTAACGTGGATCATTGTGGACTAATGCGTTTAAACGGTCTTCCTGAGCATGCAGAAACACTAATGTCAAAACGATCCCCCTTAAGACAAGAAAACCACCTTCTTGCCTTGCTCTGTCCAATCACATTATCGCCATACGTGGCGCAAATGTTCCTGCCTGCCTCCGCTGATGTCACCCCTCTATTGAACTCAAACAGAAGAGTATGTCGGAAACATTCCGTTTTCTGCACTTGGCCGTCCATTTTCTGGCGTCCACAACTACACTCACTATCCCCAAATGACAAAATGACAATATGTAAGTTCAATTAGCGACAGTGAACTACAAGTAAAAGATACAATCGATGAACAAACCCATAGCATCCGCAATAGCATTATGCAAAACATAAGCGCTACGAACTGAGGCACCAACGTAATAGATTATGTCAAACCACAGGACGAATCATAAGAGGATACCGTCCGTGAGTCTGGCCGACAACCAACATAACATCATAATTATACACTACTGGCCATTAAAATTGCTACACCACAAAGATGTCGTGCTACAGAGGCGAAATTTAACCGACAGGAAGAAGATGCTGAGATATGCAAATGATTAGCTTTTCAGAGCATTCACACAAGATTGGCGCCGGTGGCGACACTTACAACGTGCTGACATGAGCAAACTTTCCAAACGATTTCTCATACACAAACAGCAGTTGACCGGCGTTGCCTGGTGAAACATTGTTGTGATGCCTCGTGTAAGGAGGAGAAATGCGTACCATCACGTTTCCGACTTTGATAAAGGTCGGATTATAGCCCATCGTGATTTCGGTTTATCGTATCGCGACATTGCTGCTCGCGTTGGTCGAGATCCAATGACTGTTAGCAGAATATGGAATCGGTGGGTTCAGGAGGGTAATACGGAACGCCGTGCTGGATCCCAACGGCCTCGTATCACTAGCAGTCGACATGACAGGCATCTTATCCGCATGGCTGTAACGGATCGCGCAGCCACGTCTCGATCCCTGAGTCAACAGATGGGGACGTGACGTTTGCAAGACAACAACCATCTGCACGAACAGTTCGACGACGTTTGTAGCAGCATGCACTATCAGCTCGGAGACCGTGGCTGCGGTTACCCTTGACGCTGCATCACAGACAGGAGCGCCTGCGATGGTGTACTCAACGACGAACCTGGGTGCAGAAATCGCAAAACGTCATGTTTTCGGATGAGACCAGGTCCTGTTTACAGTATCATGATGGTCGCATCCGTGTTTGCCGACATCGTGGTGAACGCACATTGGAAACGTGTATTCGTCGTCGCCATACTGGCGTATCACCCGGCTTGATGGTATGGGGTGCCATTGGTTACAGTCTCGGTCACCTCTTGTTCGCATTGACGGCACTTTGAGCAGTGGACGTTACATTTCAGATGTGTTACGACCCGTGGCTGTACCCTTCATTCGATCTCTACGAAACTCTACATTTCAGTAGGATAATGCACGACCGCATGTTGCAGGTCCTGTACGGGCCTTTTTTCTGGATACAGAAAATGTTCGCTGCTGCCCTGGCCAGCACATTCTCCAGATCTCTCACCAATTGAAAACGTCTGGTCAATGGTGGCCGAGCAACTGGCTCGTCGCAATACGCCAGTCGCTACTCTTGATGAATTGTGGTATCGTGTTGAAGCTGCATGGGCAGCGGTACCTGTACACACCATCCAAGCTCTGTATCAGACCATTATTACGGCCAGAGGTGGTTGTTCTGGGTACTGATTTCTCAGGATCTATGCACCCAAACTGCGTGAAAACGTAATCACATGTCAGTTCTAGTATAATACATTTGTCCAATGAATACTCGTTTATCACCTGCATTTCTTCTTGGTGTAGCAATTTTAATGGCCAGTAGTGTAGTTGGTTGGTTGTTTGGTTTCTTTGTTTGGGGAGGGGGAGGGAGGCTGCGGGCTAAATAGCAAAGTCACCAGTGCCCAACGTGATTATGTTTCCAATGCTTTCTGGTTGGTTCAAATGGCTCTCAGCACTATGGGACTCAACTGCTGTGGTCATAAGTCCCCTAGAACTTAGAACTACTTCAACCTAACTAACCTAAGGACAGCACACAACACCCAGCCATCACGAGGCAGAGAAAATCCCTGACCCCGCCGGGAATCGAACCCGGGAACCCGGGCGTGGGAAGCGAGAACACTACCGCACGACCACGAGATGCGGGCCCCAATGCTTTCTATTCTGTTTCGTAAAGCATACTATTTTCCTGCGGACGCTGTTCTTTTGTTGTTAAATAAACATTTTGTTTCATTATTAGCAGTTAGCTAATTTAACCCCTGTAAGCATTATGGAATACAATGTCCGCCCGTTATGTAATAGCAGATACAAGAGCAGCAAGTCCAAATGATCAATACGTCTAAGCATTACCAAAAAGTACATTTTCCACCGTACCAGCGTACATATCATTTGAAAATACGTCGGTATGCCAATTAAACTGGAAACACAACGTCTTAAAACCAAAGAGAATACAACTCAACGAACTTTTGTTTCAAAATAAAACAGCCTACGAAGGAACATGATTACTTTTAACCGCCTCCTAGAGGGTCAATAATACTGTGCAATATTTCCAGATGCGCAGGTGTAGCACTGCTAAATATTTGTTTGAAATTATTTGTCTGTTTTTTCCACAACGCTGTTGCACGTTACCAATACGAATTTTGGACAAGAAAAGACTTTCACACTTTCAAAGAAAAACGTATGCACATTATTTACAATTTGTTTTCCAAAACTATGCTAAAACGAAAGGAAATCAGCGTAAATTTATTTCGCCCTTCCGCCACCGGCAGAACCTGATTTCGAATTTCTTGTCTTGTGAAAATCTCTCAGAAATGATGGTCTTATATATTGCCATTTCTTTTGTAGATCATTTTCCGGAATTCAAAGTAGAAAGAATACTTCCAGAATAAAATAAAAGTAGTGACTCCTAAATTGCATTTCAATTTTGAAATTAGTATTTATATCTTTACAGGTATCTTGGATCAGGATATACCATGACAGATTTATACTACAGCATTAAACTTGGAATTACAACAATATCTAAAATAATAAATGACATGCGCATCAATATTTCGGACCACATAGAGACATCATAATGCCCACACCAACTTCGGAAAAATGGCAAGAAATTGCAAACGGATTTTTTGCACCAGCTGATTTTTCAAACTGTGTTGGAGGAGCAGGCAGGTAACACGTGGAAGTGATTCAGCCTAAAGACAGCAGCTCAATGTTTTGCAATTACAAAGGCTACTTTTTTATTGCTCTCCTCGCCGACTGTGATTCTAATTATTGTTTTACGGTCGCTGACATTGGCGGATATGGCAAAAGTCCTGATTCGTCTTGTAACATCGAAAATGCAGATAAAATACCTTCTGCGCCATCCAAAAGTTTTCGGCGTTTAATATCCGTTGATAACTTGCACTGTATTTCCAATTTGAATATCTAGGTTTTGATACAGAAACTGTATTTAATATGTAATGGATGTAGTAGTGTATTTATTACTGAATGTATATAGCATATTGTAATTATAACGTAAATATTATTAATTGCTGAATAAAAGCCAAGGAAACTTTAATTTTAATGTATCGATAGCAACGACGAAAATAGCAGTAGCTCTGCCGTTGTTTATCTTTGTGTATGGATGGATATGGTGTTATGGGCGCTCAACAGTGTAGTCTTTAGCGCCCTTTGCGTATGGAGAATCTCTGTCACGCTGCGAGCAGAGACGAAGCAGAGCAGCTTGAGTCACGGAAAGGTGCGGAAGTGTTTGTTGGGCGCTCCCGCACACGCTGTGTACAGCTATGATCTCACCACTGTAGGCGCTCCTCATTCTTTAACTCGCGGGTATAGAGAGCACGATAGGAGTGGACAGGTGGAGGAAGCTGCAATTCTATTGTCTGTCCCATAATTATCCGTCGCTCTGGAGACGACTCACGGTTCTCAACCAGCGACAATAGCGGCAGCCCAGCATTGTCGTCGGCTAAAATTTGAGTCTCGTAACAAATAAATACCCCACTCATACGGTTATAGTTGGTGGGGACTTCAACCTTCCCTCGATATGTTGGCAAAAATACTTGTTCAAAACCGGTGGTAGGCAGAAAACATCTTCCGAGATTGTCCTAAATGCTTTCGCCGAAAATTATTTCGAGCAGTTAGTCCACGAACCCACGCGAATTTTAAATGGCTGCGAAAACACACTTGACCTCTTAGCCACAAACAATCCAGAGCTAATAGAGAGCATCATGACTGATACAGGGATTAGTGATCACAAGGTCGTTGTAGCTAGGCTCAATACCGTTTCTTCCAAATCCACCAGAAACAAACGCAAAATAATTTTATTTAAAAAAAGCGGATAAAGTGTCACTAGAAGCTTCCCTAAGAGAGAATCTCCATTCCTTCCGAACTGACTATGCAGATGTAGACGAGATGCGGCTCAAATTCAAAGATATAGTAGCAACAGCAATTGAGAGATTCATACCTCATAAATTGGTAAGAGATGGAACTGATCCCCCATGGTACGCAAAACAGGTCCGAACGCTGTTGCAGAGGCAACGGAAAAAGCATGCGAAGTTCAGAAGAACGCGAAATCCCGAAGATTGTCTAAAATTTACAGACGCGCGAAATTTGGCGCGGACTTCAATGCGAGATGCCTTTAATAGGTTCCACAACGAAACATTGTCTCGAAATTTGGTAGAAAATCCGAAGAAATTCTGGTCGTATGTAAAGTACACAAGCGGCATGACGCAGTCAATACCTTCGCTGCGCAGTGCCGCTGGTACTGTTACCGACGATTGTGCCGCTAAAGCGGAGTTATTGAACGCAGTTTTCCGAAATTCCTTCACCAGGGAAGACGAATGGAATATTCCAGAATTTGAAACACAAACAGCTGCTAGCATGAGTTTCTTAGAAGAAGATACCTTGGGGGTTGCGAAGCAACTCACATCGCTTGATACGGGCAAGTTCTCAGGTCCAGATTGTATACCGATTAGGTTCCTTTCAAATTACGCTGATGCAATAGGTCCCTACTTAGCAATCATATACAACCGCTCGCTCACCGATAGATCTGTACCTACAGATTGGAAAATTGCGCAGGTCGCACCAGTGTTTAAGAAGGGTAGTAGGAGTAATCCTATATCATTGACGCCGGTTTGCAGTAGGGTTTTGGAGCATATACTGTATTTAAACATAATGAATCACCTCGAGGGGAACGATCTATTGATACGTAATCAGCATGGTTTCAGAAAACATCGTTCTTGTGCAACGCAGCTAGCTCTTTATTCGCACGAAGTAATGGCCGCTATCGATAGGGGATCTCAATTTGATTCCGTATTTCTAGATTTCCGGAAAGCTTTTGACACCGTTCCTCACAAGCGACTTCTAATCAAGCTGCGAGCCTATGGGGTATCGTCTCAGTTGTGCGACTGGATTCTTGATTTCCAGTCAGGAAGGTCGCAGTTCGTAGTAATAGACGGCAAATCATCGAGTAAAACTGAAGTGATATCAGGTGTTCCCCAGGGAAGCATCCTGGGACCTCTGCTGTTCCTGATCTATATAAATGACCTGGGTGACAATCTGAGCAGTTCTCTTAGGTTGTTCGCAGATGATGCTGTAATTTACCGTCTAGTAAGGTCATCCGAAGACCAGTATCAGTTGCAAAGCGATTTAGAAAAGATTGCTGTATGGTGTGGCAGGTGACAGTTGACGCTAAATAACGAAAAGTGTGAGGTGATTAACATGAGTTCCAAAAGAAATCCGTTACTCGATAAATAGTACAATTCTCAAGGCTGTCAATTCAACTAAGTACCTGGGTGTTAAAATTACGAACAACTTCAGTTGGAAAGACCACATAGATAATATTGTGGGGAAGGCGAGCCAAAGGTTGCGTTTCATTGGCAGGACACTTAGAAGATGCAACAAGTCCACTAAAGAGACAGCTTACACTACACTCGTTCGTCCTCTGTTAGAATATTGCTGCGCGGTGTGGGATCCTTACCAGGTGGGATCGACCGAGGACATCGAAAGGGTGCAAAAAAGGGCAGCTCGTTTTGTATTATCGCGTAATAGGGGAGAGAGTGTGGCAGATATGATACGCGAGTTGGGATGGAAGTCATTAAAGCAAAGACGTTTTTCGTCGCGGCGAGATCTATTTACGAAATTTCAGTCACCAACTTTCTCTTCCGAATGCGAAAATATTTTGTTGACCCCAACCTACATAGGTAGGAATGATCATCAAAATAAAATAAGAGAAATGAGAGCTCTAACAGAAAGGTTTAGGTGCTAGTTTTTCCCGCGCGCTGTTCGGGAGTGGAATGGTAGGGAGATAGTATGATTGTGGTTCGATGAACCCTCTGCCAAGCACTTAAATGTGAATTGCAGGGTAATCATGTAGATGTAGATGTAGATGTACATTCTTCGTCGTCCGCAGAGCTACAACTTCGTAAGACTGTTAAGACACAAAATATAACTAACATAGTAGGGCCATGACCCAGTGGCATTTCTTTCACGAAGTGTGACTAATTTGAATAGCAACCTGCAATAATTAAAACTTGTAGGTTACCTGTGGTCCCTTTCTTTTCCACGCAATCACTAAAAATTGATTAACTATGTACCGTCAGTTTTTTTCTTTGCTAACGACCAGTTTCAGTCTAAATTTTCTGCCTCAGTTACTGTTCATACTTGTACTTCATAACAGAGTATTAACTTATTTGCAGTTTTCAGTATTATCTTCATACACTTAAAGTAAGGTAAAATTTCACTGGCAAAAATAATAACTAAAGATACAGCACAAATTAAGAGTGCACAATTTCATTTACTCTGTATTTAGCTTAGTGAGGGACTTCTGCCAGTCTAGTATGTATTTTATTGTTGTTATATTAAAAGTAAAGTCAGTTGCTCATTTGCTTAAAGTAAATTCAATTCAAGCTTTCAATAATCATAAGTAAATTTCTTTCCTTTTTCTAAATTCTGCTTCACGTTACGCTGAGGTTACTGAAAGTCATTCTTTATGTAACAAAGTTCTAATTACATTTATTTAACCAGAAACTTCATTTAACTTTACTTTCAAAATTTATTATTTCAGAATAAGTTACTGCAAACTCATTGCTTTCTGATTCATTTATTTTCTCGTGAACTGTTACGTAGTGGAAAAGCGTGACAATCTTCTGTTGCCACATCAGTGATAATTTGCTTAAATTTCTTACTTTTCTTAAGATTCAGGATATTCATTGCCCTGGTGGGTTGGCGACTGTTCCATTATTCCCTTTTTTGTTAATCAGTAATTTTTTGTATTAAATCTTACGTGGCACACTTCCCCACCCCCCCCCCCCTCCTCCATGTAGTTCGATCGTCAGTATTTTGATTAGTTTTTGAATAGATTCTTCCTTCGTGACGATCTGTTGTACACTACTAACCGGTATTAAAACTTCCTGGCAGATTAAAACTGTGTGCCCGACCGAGACTCGAACTCGGGACCTTTGCCTTTCGCGGGCAAGTGCTCTACCAACTGAGCTACCGAAGCACGACTCACGCCCGGTACTCACAGCTTTACTTCTGCCAGTACCTCGTCTCCTACCTTCCAAACTTTACAGAAGCTCTCCTGCGAGCTTCTGTAAAGTTTGGAAGGTAGGAGACGAGGTACTGGCAGAAGTAAAGCTGTGAGTACCGGGCGTGAGTCGTGCTTCGGTAGCTCAGTTGGTAGAGCACTTGCCTGCGAAAGGCAAAGGTCCCGAGTTCGTCGAGTCTCGGTCGGGCACACAGTTTTAATCTGCCAGGAAAGTTTCATATCAGCGCACACTCCGCTGCAGAGTGAAAATCTCATTCTGGTAACCGGTATTACTTCCCATTGACAACGATAGCCTTCCTCACTCCAAATTTCATTAGGCATGGATGATCATGGGCAATTATATCGCAATCAATTACGCCAATTAGGAAGGGGGAGGTTATAGTCTGTGTTCAAATATTCTGTTTTTCGTGGAAAACTTAATAGACCTAATCTGCCAATTTCCGCGCACTTCCTGGAACTGCTGAACCAAAAATGCCGTTCATATTTGTTGTACGAGGTGCATTCAAGTTCTAAGGCCTCCGATTTCTTTTCTCCGGACTGGAAAGAGATAGAAACATGTGCATTGTTCTAAAATGAGGCCGCGTTCATTGTCAATGCGTCCCAGAGATGGCAGCACCATACGGCAGATGGAATTTTACCGCCAGCGGCGAGAATGAGAACTGTTTTAAATACTTAAAATGGCGACGTTTTCCTTACTTGAACAGCGTGCAGTCATTCGTTTTCTGAATTTGCGTGGTGTGAAACCAATTGAAATTCATTGACAGTTGAAGGAGACATGTGGTGATGGAGTTATGGATGTGTCGAAAGTGCGTTCGTGGGTGCGACAGTTTAATGAAGGCAGAACATCGTGTGACAACAAACCGAAACAACCTCGGGCTCGCACAAGCCGGTCTGACGACATGATCGAGAAAGTGGAGAGAATTGTTTTGGGGGATAGCCGAATGACTGTTGAACAGATCGCCTCCAGAGTTGGCGTTTCTGTGGGTTCTGTGCACACAATCCTGCATGACGACCTGAAAATGCGAAAAGTGTCATCCAGGTTGGTGCCACGAATGCAGACGGACGACCACACGGCTGTCCGTGTGGCATGTTGCCAAGCAATGTTGACGCGCAACGACAGCATGAATGGGACTTTCTTTCCGTCGGTTGTGACAATGGATGAGACGTGGATGCCATTTTTCGATCCAGAAACAAAGCGCCAGTCAGTTCAATGGAAGCACACAGATTCACCGCCACCAAAAAAATTTCGGGTAACTGCCAGTGCTGAAAAAATGATGGTGTCCATGTTCTGGGACAGCGAGGGCGTAATCCTTACCCATTGTGTTCCAAAGGGCACTACAGTAACAGGTGCATACAACGAAAATGTTTTGAAGAACAAATTCCTTCCTGCACTGCAACAAAAACGTCCGGGAAGGGCTGCGCGTCTGCTGTTTCACCAAGACAACGCACCCGCACATCGAGCTAACGTTACGCAACAGTTTCTTCGTGATAACAACTTTGAAGTGATTCCTCATGCTCCCTACTCACCTGACCTGGCTCCTAATGACTTTTGGCTTTTTCCAACAATGAAAGACACTCTCCGTGGCCGCACATTCACCAGCCGTGCTGCTATTGCCTCAGCGATTTTCCAGTGGTCAAAACAGACTCCTAAAGAAGCCTTCGCCGCTGCCATGGAATCATGGCATCAGCGTTGTGAAAAATGTGTACGTCTGCAGGGCGATTACGTCGAGAAGTAACGCCAGTTTCATCGATTTCGGGTGAGTAGTTAATTAGAAAAAAAATCGGAGGCCTTAGAACTTGAATGCACCTCGTAGATGAGGAAGTCACTCTGTCACGTTATGTAATGCGTCCGTTTGCAGGTAGAGACTTGCCACTGCAAAAGAGAATGTTCAATTATCCTTTGAGTAGACCCAGACGATTTATAGATCGTACTTTCAGAATACTGTCTAACAAATCGCGGATTTTCCATCGACTTCTGAACGTTTCACTTGATGTTGCAGAAAACACTGAAAGCCTGTGTCGTACTTCACTTTTTAGAGTTCGCGACAGTGAAATGATTACGAACTGCAGGTCAAGCACTGCAACTAGTATGAGGAACAAGTTTGTTGAATATTTCAGCAGTGACACTGGGAAACGTACCTGGCAGTATTCACGTGAACAACCTTTAAGGAGTACCTTACATGCTACTGAATTATTTCATCGAGCACAGCAGCCTAGAAATTAGTAATAGTAAATACATGAATTAAGTGTGGATAATTCATGTTTAACATTCTCTGTTTCAGCAGCCTTGAAATTTTGTCACTGATAATTTACAGAAATAAAAATAACAATGTAAACTACTGATAACTGTTTTTTGAATCAAGTAGAATAAACTTAAGCCTCGTATCGTTGAAAGGAAACTTGTATTCAGTATATAAGTAAACATTTAAAGTGGCACTTACACTTACCACTATTTTACGTATTGTAAAGTTCGAAACGCTCATATAAAACTGTTCTACCAAGAACCGGCAGAAGTAAGCATCAAACTAATCTAAATAACTGCGTGTTCCATGGATGAACAGAATATTTTATGCATTGTAAAAAAAGCACTAAGTGCAAATAAAAACACGCAAAGTATTTGCGTCTTTTTATTTATAAAAGCATTAATTAATCCGCACGGAAGAAATGAAATTGTACCATATAAGAATTATATCAAATGAGTTCGGTTTCAAAAAATGTTCTAAGCTACGCAAATGAAATTGTTAAATAATGTAATTTGGAGGGATCCTTAATTGCCACTTTGCCTGAATTTCATGCATAAATTGTTCAACATCAAATACGAAAGCCAATTTCGCCTTTTTTTCGGCGCTTCAACTACCTGCCAGCTGTAAAACACTAACAATGGACAACGAGAGCCGGCTGCTCTACATGTACCTATTTGACTGTGTAATGCTGGCAGCATGCGATTCGCTTTACAGCCGGCTGTCAACTGCAGGGAGCCATAGCATCCGCTCACGCGCGCTCGCCTAAACGCTCTCATTTGACTCCGTGTAATGTAAACCGCATTCAGCTCACAGCAGCCGGCTCGCAGTCTCCCATGTAAAAGGGCCCTAGGGGCCTCAGCTATCGATGTTTTGTGCATATTAACAGTGCTGAAACTGGTGCAGGCATGCGTATTCAAATACAGAGATATGTAAACAGGCAGAATACGACGTTGCGGTAGGCAACGCCCATATAAGACAAGTGTCTGCCGTAGTTGCTGGATCGGTTACTGCCGCTACAATGGCAGGTTATCAAGATTTAAGTAAGTTTGAACGTGGTGTTATAGTCGGCGCACGAGGGATAGGAAATAGCATCGCCGAGGTAGCGATGAAGTGGGGATTTTCCCGTCGACCATTTCACGAGCGTGCCGTGAATGTCAGGAATCCGGTAAAACATCAAATTTCCGACATCACTGCGCCATGAAAGAGACCGGGTCCAATGACAACTGAAGAGAATCTTTCAACGTGACAGAAGTACAGCCCTACCGCAAATTGCTGTACATTTCAGTGCTGAGCCATCGACAAGGGTCAGCGTGTGAACCGTTCAACGAAACATCATCGATATGGGCTTTCGGAGCCGAAGGCACACTCGTGCACCATTGATGGCTGCACGACACAAAGCTTTACGCCTCGCCTGGGCCTCTTAACACCGACATTGGACTGTCGATGACTGAAAACATGTTGCCTGGTCGGACGAGTCTCGTTTCAAATTGTATCCAGCGGGTGTGTACGGGTGTCGGGAAAACCTCATGAATCCATGGACCTGCATGTCAGCAGGGGACTTTTCAAGCTGGTGGAGGCTCTGTAATGGTGTGGGGCATGTGCAGTTGGAGCGATATGGGGCCCCTGACACGTCTAGAGACGACTCTGACGTAAGCATCTTGTCTGATCACGTGCATCCGTTCATGTTCATTGTGCATTTCGAGGGACTTCGGCAATTCCAGCAAGACAATAAGACCATCCAAACGTCCACAATTGTTACAGAGTGGCTCCAGCACCACTCTTCTGAGTTTAAACACTTCCACCGGCCACGAAACTCCCCAGACATGAACATTATTGAGCATATGTGGGATGCCTTGCAACCTGCTGCTGTTTAGAAGAGATCTCCACCCCCTCGTACTTTTGCGGATTTATGGACAGCCCTGCACGATTCATGGTGGCAGTTCACTCCAGCACTGTTGTTGTTGTTGTGGTCTTCAGTCCTGAGACTGGTTTGATGCAGCTCTCCATGCTACTCTATCCTGTGCAAGCTTCTTCATCTCCCAGTACCTACTGCAACCTACATCCTTCTGAATCTGCTTAGTGTATTGATCTCTTGGTCTCCCTCTACGATTTTTACCCTCCACGCTGCCCTCCATTGCTAAATTTGTGATCCCTTGATGCCCCAGAACATGTCCTACCAACCGATCCCTTCTTCCAGTCAAGTTGTGCCACAAACTTCTCTTCTCCCCAATCCTATTCAATACCTCCTCATTAGTTACGTGATCTACCCACCTTATCTTCAGCATTCTTCTGTAGCACCACATTTCGAAAGCTCCTATTCTCTTCTTGTCCAAACTGGTTATCGTCCATGTTTCACTTCCATACATGGCTACACTCCATACAAATACTTTCAGAAACGACTTCCTGACACTTAAATCTATACTCGATTTTAACAAATTTCTCTTCTTCAGAAACGATTTCCTTGCCATTGCCAGTCTACATTTTATATCCTCTCTACTTCGACCATCATCAGTTATTTTACTCCCTAAATAGCAAAACTCCTTTACTACTTTAAGTGTCTCATTTCCTAATCTAATCCCCTCAGCATCACCCGATTTAATTTGACTACATTCCATTATCCTCGTTTTGCTTATGTTGATATTCATCTTATATCCTCCTTTCAAGACACTGTCCATTCCGTTCAACTGCTCTTCCAAGTCCTTTGCTGTCTCTGACAGAATTACAATGTCATCGGCGAACCTCAAAGTTTTTATTTCTTCTCCATGGATTTTAATACCTACTCCGAATTTTTCTTTTGTTTCCTTTACTACTTGCTCAATATACAGATTGAATAACATCGGGGAGAGGCTACAACCCTGTCTCACTCCCTTCCCAACCACTGCTTCCCTTTCATGCCCCTCGACTCTTATAACTGCCATCTGGTTTCTGTACAAATTGTAAATAGCCTTTCGCTCCCTGTATTTTACCCCTGCCACCTTCAGAATTTGAAAGAGAGTATTCCAGTTAACATTGTCAAAAGCTTTCTCTAAGTCTACAAATGCTAGAAACGTAGGTTTGCCTTTTCTTAATCTTTCTTCTAAGATAAGTCGTAAGGTTAGTATTGCTTCACGTGTTCCAACATTTCTACGGAATCCAAACTGATCTTCCCCGAGGTCCGCTTCTACCAGTTTTTCCATTCGTCTGTAAAGAATTCGTGTTAGTATTTTGCAGCTGTGGCTTATTAAACTGATAGTTCGGTAATTTTCACATCTGTCAACACCTGCTTTCTTTGGGATTGGAATTATTATATTCTTCTTGAAGTCTGTGGGTATTTCGCCTGTCTCATACATCTTGCTCACCAGATGGTAGAGTTTTGTCATGACTGGCTCTCACAAGGCCATCAGTAGTTCTAATGGAATGTTGACTACTCCCGGTGCATTGTTTCGACTCAGGTCTTTCAGTGCTCTGTCAAACTCTTCACGCAGTATCTTATCTCCCATTTCATCTTCATCTACATCCTCTTCCATTTCCATAATATTGTCCTCAAATACATCGCCCTTGTATAAACCCTCTATATACTCCTTCCACCTTTCTGCCTTTCCTTCTTTGCTTAGAACTGGGTTGCCATCTGAGCTCTTGATATTCGTGCAAGTGGTTCTCTTCTCTCCAAAGGTCTCTTTAATTTTCCTGTAGGCAGTATCTATCTTACCCCTAGTGAGACAAGCCTCTACATCCTTACAATTGTCCTCTAGCCATCCCTGCTTAGCCATTTTGCACTTCCTGTCGAACTCATTTTTGAGACGTTGAAACACGTATGTTGGGTGGCGGCGATGGCGAGGCATTGCAGAGTCTCTGACCAGAGAGCCATTTTTCGTGGCTAGTCTGCGCTTGACCGCGCGAGAGTTGCGAGCGGTACTCTGTCAGTAGTAGAGTTGGGCAACATGATTCTTTTTCCCGATTCGATTCCTACGATTCAATCTCACATTGCGAATCGATTACTACGATTCGTTCACGATTCTTTCACGATTCATTCTAGTCTTCGATGGCACGATTCTTACGGAATGCAAAAAGTTCTACATCTTACTCACAGATTGCAGGACATGTCTAAAATTGTCAATGGGGTTAGAATCGAACTGTGTGATGATGAGATATGCCACAAATAGTTTATTTATGAGTAAACATGCAAATGACGTTGCAAGTGTGATTCTCGATTTACTCGTGTAATGCCTTAATTGTTGTAAGGTCACGTTTGATTTGATTGCATCTATTGTTTTATTTCAGTATGCCAGAAAAGAGGAGTCGATTTGTGCGGAAGATGGTGCAAAATTACGTGGTATGCCAGTTTAGTTGTGTGGCTTGAACGTATTTAACTACAGACCTCTGTTTTATAGTATCAAAACCTAGCAGTGAGGCAGACGTGGCTTGCCTCATATCATCCTAAGTTTTCCTGTGCTAAATGTCTTTCCAAGTCTACATCACCCTTGTAATTCATACCGCAGCTAACAGCCCTCCCACACAGCAAATTTAGCTTAACTTTCATTTCTTCTAAATACAAAGCATAGGTATTTTGCTTTTAATTTGTCTGAGAACTTGCCGCTGTCACTGCTATTTACGTAAGAAGACGACATACTTCTAAACAATAGGATTCAATCGTATACCGCGACGTTATTTCACTAACCTTTAGTATGAATCTGAACACGGTAACATTCGAAAACTAGAATTTTAAAGACGGTATTACACGGCGATCCGTCAAGAAAGGTATTGGTTAGAGAGCTTACATTCGCTCTGTAATATTGGTCTAGTGCGACAGCCATTTAGTGGCGGCACTGGTGGGACTAACAGAATTAGCAAATTAGCAGTGAAGTAATGTCGCTGTATACGATTGTATCCTACACTTTAGAAGTATGTCGTCTTCTCACATAAATAGTAGTGGCAGAAGCAAGTTCTCAGACAAATTAAAAGCAAAATACCTATGCTTTGTATTTCGACGAAACAAAAAGTTAAGCTACATTTGCAGTGTGTGAGGGCTGACAGTTGCTTTATTGTGAAATATAAGGTGCTGTGGAATTGGAAAGAGCACAGAAAAACGTAGGATGATATGAATCCGCCCATGTGCACTATATAGGGATAGTAAATGGGAAATGCCTTTACGCTCGTTCCCGTCAGCCACCGCCAAATGTCAGCTTGGTTTTCACGAGTAATATTACGGCCCACGAAATTCGTTTGTTCGTTCCGAGCTTCCTTTGTTCACACGCATCCTCCACTTGACTGCCACCGGGCGGTCGTAATTATTCGGCACGATTCGGAAGTTGCCTTCGAAGCATAGCGTACTAAGAATTGATGAATCGTTGGAACTTGGAATCGTCACGGCCCGGAAACACGCAATCGTTCTTACGATTCTTTTGAACGACGATTCGTCCGTATCACGATTCGATTCTTACGACTCTTTGTTTAGAGTCGTTCAAATGAACGACTCATTCACGAATCACCACAACTCTAGTCAGTAGTAGTCGTGCAGTACAGTTGCGAGCAGTAGTCAGTGGGCAGTCTGTCAGTAGCAGTAGGGCAGAGCAGTATGTCGGTAGTAGCAGTCCAGTGCACTTGTGTGTGAGGAGTCGGCGGGCGTCGACATGGCACTCTGGTCAAGATTCAGGATGAGGTATATTATTTTTAAATGCGCTCAGTTAATAATGTAAATTAACTGTAACTAATTTGTGCAACAATCGCCCAATAATAATTTTGGTTTTCAAGGCAATTTTTTAACAAAGAATTCTTTAATGAAAGAAATATTCCCTTGATATTCCTCAAAGAAAAGCATCCCTTAAATTCAAAATTTTTGCAATCAATTTCCTCCAAGCTATGGCAAAAATAAATAAGATCAGATGCATCTTTACTAAGGTAAGAATTTCAGTTTAATTAATGAACAGGGCCTAAGATCGACATGTCGGTCTGTTTTTGTTTTCATTGTCACTGAGATTTTATTATCACTGAATTGACTTTCATTTTTTTTGTGAGGAACTTATACTTGAGTCAGATTGCTAATTTTTTTTAAATTGTCATTGTCATTAAATTTATTTGCTGGGAGGTTACAATAGGTTGTTTCTAGTTAACATTCAATTATTGTGTTTCAAAATTTCTCGGGGAGCTTACACTTAGCTCAATGTGCATTAGCATTCTTAAATAATATCCTTTTTTAAATTTCGGTGGGGAGGTTACACTTGGCGACACCCAGTCCAGGATCGTATTTCGTTGAGAGTCTTATGAAAAACAGTCAGATATCTGCTCTTATTTGCTTAGATATAATTAGGAATTGGCGCAACGCTTTTACTAATATTGTGACTTTCTTTCTACAGGTCAACGGCAATTCGTTGCTCTGTTGTATTTGTTTGTTGCTTTTGCATTGTGCTCATTTATTTTGTGAATAATTGTGACTATTGTAAAAATGCCGCGAAAGACTGTGAATAGTGTATCGCGAGGTATTATGAATGAAACTACCGACTCAAACAACTTTACCGATAGGACATGTGACACGCAGTGTAATGATGTCAATCCTGCGTTCACTGACAATCAATGCGTTCCAACCACTAATTATGACTTTTGTCTTAATGATGAACAAACGAACTCGGTTATGTCCTCTGTTGATTTGACGACAATCGATGACGCGGGACGCTCTATTGTAATGAGCGCTGCCCAGCCTAACACAACCGATTTACTAAATTTACGTGATGAACACACAAATTTGTCTAATGAAAATGAACAGGATACACAAAATACGACGGATCTATTTAATTCCGAAATAGTGACTGACAGTGTACGTTTGACTGACAAATCTTTTTGCAAATTACAGAATGACCAAATGGTCACACAGAACGTGACAATTGCATGTACTCCATCACAGAGCACTGAGAATGCAGCAGCTACTTTTGGTTTGGAACAATTTATGGCAGTAATGCTACAGTTTAAGAACGAATTTAGTGTAAATTCCAAACAACAGAGTGAAGGTCTCAAACAACTTAGTGTTGGTAGCGGAACAAACACTGGTAGTAGTTACTTCTGTAAAATATCTGGGAGTATGCGTACGGAACGATTTGAAGTGGAATGATCATATAAAACTAATTGTTGGTAAGGCGGGTACCAGGTTGAGATTCATTGGGAGAGTGCTTAGAAAATGTAGTCCATCAACAAAGGAGGTGGCTTACAAAACACTCGTTCGACCTATACTTGAGTATTGCTCATCAGTGTGGGATCCGTACCAGGTCGGGTTGACGGAGGAGATAGAGAAGATCCAAAGAAGAGCGGCGCGTTTCGTCACTGGGTTATTTGGTAACCGTGATAGCGTTACGGAGATGTTTAATAAACTCAAGTGGCAGACTCTGCAAGAGAGGCGCTCTGCATCGCGGTGTAGCTTGCTCGCCAGGTTTCGAGAGGGTGCGTTTCTGGATGAGGTATCGAATATATTGCTTCCCCCTACTTATACTTCCCGAGGAGATCACGAATGTAAAATTAGAGAGATTAGAGCGCGCACGGAGGCTTTCAGACAGTCGTTCTTCCCGCGAACCATACGCGACTGGAACAGGAAAGGGAGGTAATGACAGTGGCACGTAAAGTGCCCTCCGCCACACACCGTTGGGTGGCTTGCGGAGTATCAATGTAGATGTAGATGTAGAGCAGAACAAACAGTTCAACGAAAAATTAGACAACAATTCCAGACAGTTAAATGATAAATTAGACAACAGTTCCAAACAGCTAAATGATAAATTAGACAACAGTTCCAGACAGCTTAGTGAACAAATTAGAGCCGTTGCCGCGCAGTGTCATGACACTAAGGAACAGTTACGCGAGGAAATTGAGGCTTGTTCAAGAAAAAGTAGCGAAGAAATTAAATCTGTTGCTCAAGAATTAAGGGAAATGCAAATAGCCGCATCAGAAACACTTAGAGCGGAAATTAGTACAGTCGCTAAACAATGCTCTGAAAGAGCTACACAATTACGCGACGAGTTTAAAGCAATGACAGCAGAACTTTCGCACACAATGGATGAAAAGATTGACGCGAAATTCGAACAACAGAACACACAAATTAACGAACGTCTTAGTCTTCACATACAAAACAGTGATACGCGTTTCCGCAAATTTATTCAGGATCAAAATAAAGTCAAACGTCAAGTCATGGAAACAATCACTGCTCAGAGACAAGAAGACAAACGTAAAATGTTTGCGAAGGCAAAAACGTATGTAGACAATAATATTGCCACAGTGTCCGACGAAATTAATACCATCAAACAGTCGAACACAGAATTACGTGACGAAATTTCGGATCTTAAATCGAAAACAGACACATACACAACCGATTTTCAAACAGTGACCGACAGACTCGAACAATTAGAACTAACAGAGGATTCCGATGTCGTCAAAGCTGACGTTAAAAAACTGAATGAAACTACACGTAAATTGCAAAAACAGATTAATGCCACTGACACTAAAACCGATGATCAGGTAAAAATACTGACTGAAAAATGTGATGAACTGGCCAGTCGTATTGACGTCATTGAAGGTAGTAAGGACAGCAAATCAGACGATACTTCACCGGTTTCATTTAATCAAACACCTGAATTTCAAAATTTACAGCAGACAATTAATGAGATCGATTCATCTAACAACACCTTGCGTAGAAAATTGTCAAGCTTACAGCAAGAGGTAACAGAGATGAAAAATATTTCAGTTAATAATACATCACAGCAGACGCCACTTTGCGAACATTTGTCAGACTCGCGCAGCGCGTATAATTTTGGTAATCTACAGAGAGTACGGGACTTAGATTCCGAACAATCACAGGTCAATAGATTTTCTTACAATCCTGATCCTGTTCCGTCATACAGAGATGATAGTTTCGATTACAAATATTTTCTATCAGTGAGGAAATTTAAAGTGTTTAGGAATGACAGAACACAGATTCACCCATTGGATTGGATACAGCAATTTAGCTTTGCTTTTCCACCGACTTGGCCTGTTACGCATAAACTTGAATTTATTTGCAGCTTTTTGGAAGGCGAACCAGCAACTCGTATGAGACCGATCGCGAGACAGTGCTATTCGGTAGAAGAGTTTCAGAATGCTTTTCTATCAGCGTACTGGTCGAAGACGACACAGCGCGGAATTAAAGATCAACTAATTAGTTTGCCAAATTATGAGAACTCCAATTTTCCCAGTGTCACGCAATTTTTTGAGCATATGGTCCAACAAAACCAATACCTGAGTGAACCGTACATTGAATCTGCACTTATACAATTATGCATTTCCAAATTACCACGATCATTACGAGTGTCACTTCTAACGGGGCAGCAAAAAGAAAACATTTCAGCATTCAGGGATCTGTTGCAGCTTTTGGAAGTGCAGCAATCTGATTATTCTTTTGTAAACAAAAACTTTTCGCATAATAACCAAGGTCAACAAACTTACAGTAATTATGAACAGGGACGTAATTTCAATAGGAAAAGTAACAGACGCTTTAGGAACGACAACTACCAGAACTTAAATCACAGACAAAATTCTGATTATCAATATCGTCAAAATTTTCAGCAACAGGAAGCACATTTTGGTAACAATAGACGTTTTCCACCACAACAGCATGAAAGTCAGCCGGTTAGCATACCTAACCAACAATGTAGTGCACAAGGCCAACCTAACTTTAATGTTTCGCCGCGTGGACGTATAGTCCCTGGTCCAACAAATAGTAACGCACGGCAGCAAGGAAACAACTACGTACAGAGAAGACAGTATTTCAATTCCTATCGCAATACACCGTATAGGAATGACTTTCACGACAGACGTAAAAACAATGAGTATAATTACCAACATACGTTTAATAACAGTCGGTCCTACCAGCAGCAAAACGACCAGCAACAACATATTCTGGTGAATGAACCAGACAGTAGGTATCATCCAGAGCGTAACACGTCTGGAAGAAGTAATAGGACAGTTCAAATAGTCGAAATGCCACAACATCCTCCTAATAATAATAACACGTCAGATAGAATCTGACTAGATACTGTACAGGATGCATCTTCCAATAACACAAGCACTACCTTAGACACGCAAAATGTTGTTCACGAAAATGTAATTACTTTTGACGATATTCTCTTGCAGGAAAGACCATTTGTTCAGAAAACTATTTCACATCCTGTCATCGAAATTAAAATTGGTTCATCGAAATTTTCAGCAGTAATCGATTCCGGATCACCTATATCAGTAATAAATGAAGAAACTTTTAACGAGTGTAACAAAGAGAATACGTATCCTACATTACCATTAGGCAAAATGAAAGTAAAAGGAGCAGTATCGAGTAAAGGAGTAGACGTTAAATTACAGACGCATTTATCATTTTGTATTGCAGGTCATACATTTCACTCAAATTTTTGGATTGTTCCTTTATTGACAACAGACGTTATTTTAGGTATGAATTTTCTGGTACAACACGACGCAGTTATTGATTTTCAGAATTCTTATTTAATGTTGAAGGATGAAAATATACAATTTGCTATAGAATTTCAGCACTCACTATCTGCGGAAGAGCAAACAATTAATCGCACAGAGGTCATTTCCGTGTCACGTAACATAGACTGTAATCCCACATTCTTCACGGATACGTATGTACACAACTATAACACTCCAGATGAAGCTGACTACGACGTAATACAGATGATTTCTGATAAGGTTAAAGAGAGCAGTGCAAATACAGACGACGAACGCACGCAGTTACACAAAATTCTTTTACAGCAAGCTCCAGTTTTTGACAATGTTCCTGGTACTATGTCCGGCTTTATGTATGAATTTCAAGTCAAACAGCACGACACATTTAAAGCCAAGCATTATCCCATTCCATATACCCACAGAGAACAGGTAAAAAAAGAGTTGCAGGATATGCTTGATCAAGGAATTATAGAACCGGCAGTTAGTCCGTACATAAACCCGCTACATATTGTTAAGAAAAATGATGGCTCACTTCGCCTCGTACTTGATTCACGTCACATTAATGACATTATTATTAATGAAACTGATCGACCACAGACATTAGAGGAACTTTTACAGAAATTTCACGGTACAGCTATTTATTCCACATTAGATTTGAAATCGGGATTTTGGCAAATTCAACTTCATCCGAATTGTAGAAAATATACAGCATTTCTTTGTTTTGGCGACTGTTATCAATTCTGCAAATTACCATTCGGGTTAACTATTTCTTCTGCAGCTTTTATTCGCGGTTTGAACACAATACTTCCGACAGAACTTAAAGACAGAATTACGACGTATGTAGACGACATTCTTATCGCAGAAGCTAACTGGTCTGAACACAATATGATTCTTGAACAACTGTTGCAAACTTTTTATGCTCAAGGACTCACAGTTAATCTTAGTAAATCGCACTTTGGCAAAACTTCTATAAAATTTCTTGGACACGTAATTTCAGCAGAAGGCATTGCGCCAGATCCGGAAAAACTTCAAGCTCTACGTGACATTACTGTTCCTACGACGAAGAAGCAATTACGCAGTTTTTTGGGCTTAATTAACTTTTTTCGTAAATTTATTCATCACTCCGCTTTGGACACACCCAGATTATGCCAATTAACAGGTAAAAACACTATTTGGTCTTGGGATAAGCAAGCACATTCTGAATTTGTGAACCTGAAACATGCTTTGTTGAATGCTCCACTTTTGTCGCACCCAGATCTTACTAGAAATTTTTCCATTGCCACCGACAGTTCCAATACCGCTTTAGGCGTACACATTTTTCAGGAAATAGAAGAAGATGGGTCTACAGTAATTAAAAACATTGCATTTGCAAGCCGCATTCTGTCACCTGCTGAACGAAATTATTCCGTTACAGAATTGGAAACATTATGTGTTGTATGGGCTTTTACGAGATTTCGGCACTTTCTTTATGGCAGACACACCACCGTTTACACAAACCACAGAGCGATACAATTTTTACTTTCGGCTAAATTCACTCACGACAGATTAAGTAGATGGAAACTTTATTTACAGGAATTTAATTTTACAATAGTTCACATTCCCGGCACACAAAATGTTATAGCAGACGCACTATCGCGTTCTCTGAGCAACAATCAACAAGACGTAGCAACCAACTTCTGCAAAGCAAATTTCAGTGTCATGTACATTCAGCAAGTAGCATTTGAAAATTTTATTTCGTCGTCATTACAGGACATAGCAAAAGAACAAAATAAAGACAACGTGTGGAAAGAAATTAAACACCTTTGGCAAGATAGGAATAATGTTACGATTAGAAACCATTACACTGTACGCAATGACATTCTGTTTCGCCGATCTCATGCTGACAGCAACAACTGGTTATTATGCATTCCTGACGAACTGGTTAACAAATTAATCTGGTACACTCATTTAAGTTACGCACATTACGGAGCAAGAAAATGTTTTCTTATACTGAGACAGAACTGTTATTTTACCAACATGGAGAAACGTATACGACGAGTTTTAGCGTCTTGTAAAATTTGCCAGAAAGCTAAGTCAGACACCACTTCACATATTCCTCCTTTATATCCCATTGTACCTGTTAAATTAAGACACATGGCAGCTGTAGACATTTTTGGTCCGATTCCGAGAACTAACAGAGGTTTTTGCTACATCTTTGTCGCTGTTGAACTCACTTCAAAATTTGTTACTTTCACTTCGTTACGCAAAGCTACTGCTAAAACTGTTTCGAAAGCATTTGTAAAACATTTTCTATTTCATGTAGGGCATGTGATGAAAGTAATTTCTGACAATGGATCACAATTTCGTTCTGCTATATGGACACGCATGTTACGAGCTAGAAACATTTCTCCGATTTATATATCCAAGTACCATGCTTCTTCGAACCCCTGTGAAAGATTAATGAAAGAAATTGGTAAGCTGTGCCGAATATACTGCCACAAAAGACATATTGATTGGGATACACACATACTCTCATTCCAAGATGTAATTAATTCCATTCCAAATGAATCCACTATGTTATCTCCGTTTGTTATACTGAAAAACGTTGAACCACCAAACAAAATTAAAGAATTAGTAAACTTCCCTACCTGTCGTCGACTAAGACACCATGAAATAATTAACATTGCGCTGAACAACATCAAACGTGCCGCAGAGCGCCGAAGAAGACCACAAAAACAGGTTTGTAGACGCCGAGACTTTCACATTGGACAGAAGATATTAGTGCGTACACACTATTTATCCAACAAAATAAAAGGTAGGTGCAGTAAATTTGAACTTCTATACGCAGGACCATATCGGATTCGCAGCATTCCTCATCCCAATGTGGTACACGTCGAAACTTTGAGAACCAGAAAATCGAAAGGCAACCACCATTGGTCAAATATTAAACCGTTTATTGAATGAAACCACTTTATGATGTAACATGCTATGATGCCATTTACTAATCTTTGTGACCACTTATGCAATTATATTCACATGACTAATTACTGATGATTATCGTATTTTTTTCTTGGCAAGTGCCCGGCAAGGTAAGGTTAGCAGGTCGCTTTTCTTGTCGGTACACATCAGACCGTGCACATTTTCCATTTTTTTTGTGTGTATGATTGTATTCCAGTTTCGTTTGTATGCACTGTGAAATAGTTAAGATATAACACACACCAGTTGATTTTGACATTCTTTTTGCCCTATGACATCTCACGATCGTGACTGTTTTACGTTTTTTGCTGCTGCATTGTATTATTCTGTGTACATTTTTGCATCTGAACACTGTCAATGTCTTTGACATATTACGTTTTCTGTCATGTTATGCTGTATGGTTAATTATGTCACCATAAACCAGTCATTATTTAGTGGGTATATGATTTAAATGCAAGACATTAATCTTTGTTCATCAATTTCAGAAAGAAATGATGCGTGTAAGAAATAAATTCAACAGAAATGGGAATTTCACCTACGGAATAAACGAAAGAAGATGCAATAACTTTATGAGGAAGAGTAAATGGATCAGGATTAACAAGCATTAACAAGAATATACTATACTCATCGTAGAATAGCAGTCTTAACTAATTTTTTCTTTCAGAATACAAGGTGATTGATGCAGGCTGTCAGACAGAACTACACATCTTAGTTTTAGTGATGAAATATGCTAGAGATATGGAATAGTTGTGTAATGAGTAATGAAGTGATTTTTTTGCAGATGATAATGAATAATGATGAAGAATATGCTACTATGAATAATGAAGTTTTTCTTTACAGGTGGTGATGATAATGGAGTTTTTGATGATATGGATAATGAAGTTTTCTTTGCAGATGAGGATAATGTTGAAGTTATATTTAGGCTATGTAGTTATTTAAGTATTTATTGCAGTTCGTTTTGACAGCAGGTGTTATATTGCACAGTATAATGACTGAAGGTTTTGGAAAGGACAGCTATGGAACACATTTTTATACACATTTCACTACCTGTTAATTCGAAGTTCACTACTTTTCAGCATAAAATGCATTTCTCTTTTCAGCTTAATAATCCATTTTTATATACTTTTTGCAGGAGAAATTATTTATGAGATTAATGTGCTATAAGCTGTTATTCATTAAATCTATGAATGTGATTACATATACTCTACTTGTTTCATAATCTTGCCACAGCTGACTTATGACGGATGACGTTACACATTTTCATTTAAACCAACAAACCAGAAACAAATTTTTTTCTTCTTGCTTTCCCTTATAATTACCCAAAGCAATGCATTGCTAGCACAAAAACAAAATGTATTACCAGTCCCAAGTAATGTTACTAGTTTAAGAGAATTCTGAATAATACTGATCA
Source organism: Schistocerca americana (assembly GCF_021461395.2). NCBI lineage: Eukaryota > Metazoa > Arthropoda > Insecta > Orthoptera > Acrididae > Schistocerca > Schistocerca americana. Next base: position 179,012,083 of record NC_060120.1, read on the forward strand.
GCTCTGAATAGTATGTCACTTCAGTAATGACTTCTTAATGATACAAAAAAAATAAAAAAACAAAAAAAAATATAATAATGCTTTGTAACTGGCTAATAACTGCCACTGTCTATTGTAATGAGACTACTTATAATGCCCATGATTATTAATACTATGACTGTAATTAACTGATTTTTAATCATGACTTCTTAATGGTGTGTATCACCAGTTTCAAATAATGCTACTCATTTAAGAAAGTTCTGAATAATACTGAATGATGAACAATGTTTTATACTATTCAATACTTACTGGCCACTGAGTGCCAATAATTAATCTAATTAAATGAATTATGACCTTTCATGTTTTGGTAACTGGCCAATGAGTGCCAATAATTAATGTCACTAAATGAATTATGTTATTAATTATGCCATTAATTAGCTCTTGTTTTCAATGTTGACTTTTCATGTTTTGGTAAATGGCCAATGAGTGCCAATAATTTGTATCACTCAATGTATTATGTTAATGCTAGGCCAATAATTGACTCTCCTTTTCAATTAAGACTTCTGATGAACATTATTCTGTCATACTAAATATGCTTTGTAACTGGCCAAGGACTGCCACTGTTTATTGTAATACGATTACCCATGATGCCAATAATTTAATTTTATGAACATTATTCTGTAATACTACATACTTGGTACAGAAATGTTCAATAACTGGGCTATGAATGCCGCAAACTACTACTGTAATTCTCAATGAAGCCTATTATGTGACTTAATGTCCTTCACCTTATGAGCTAACTACCCTGAATTACTGCAATATCCATTTGTCCTGTCCATCCTCATGATCATGGAGCACTATATTTGGTTTTTGCACTAATTCTACGTTGGTGTGCCTTGTAAGAGCGTGGTGTTGACACGACATGCTGTCCACCACCGTGAGCGATGAAGACGTTATTATGGTCCCACTGTTTGGTGTACCTAATGTACTGCCAAAATGAAAACATGGAACATTACTACGACTGTTCAGTGTCTTGGCTACGCTGATAAATTCTGATGGGAAAAGAACTTCAAATTGTGTCACTTGGTGTTGTACTTCTGTGGAAAGATATGGACTTTCAGAACAGCTGTGTGCAATCTAAAGTGCTACAACCATGATGCAATCCTTCCCTTTCCTATCCTAATAGTGAAAATCATTTTTTGCTAACATCATTTATGTTCATGGGATATACATTTTTTTCGATTTGCTGAACTCCAGTGCGAGTACACTTATGTCACTTGTCGACATGATTTTTTTTGCCATTATGTTTATTTGTTGTGAAAATGCTAAAGACATTTTTTCGATTTGTTCTGAAGTACAGTATATGTGCACTCTTGTCTTTTATATTGTATATACATTTTTATTTTTGATGATATGTTCTGAACTACAGTGCATGTGCACTTATGTTATGTGTTAATATGTTTTCTACTGAACTTCAGTGCCTGTGCACTTTTCTCATTTTTCAATATGATTTGTACTCATTCTGTATGTTCAATACTTCAGTGCGTATGCACTTATGTCATTTGTTACTCATTGTATATACATTTCGTCATTCGCTGATATGTTCTCAACTGCAGTGCATATGCACTCATGTCACTTGTCAACATGATTTTTTGCCATTCTGTTTATTTGTTCTAAAAATGCTAAAGAATTTTTTCAGTGCGTGTGCACCTTGTTATCTGTCAAATAATTTGTATATACAGTTTTCTGATTTGCTACTATGTTTTGTACTCATATTTTGTCTTTGTCTTAAATGTTTTGTACTCGGTGCTTGTGCACAACATTTAATTTATGTATCTAAATATTCTGTAAATTGTAGAAGTTGATTAATTAAAGAAAAATTTTGCCGCGCTTGGCAAGTCCAAATGACTCACCATCGCTGCCAAATTTTTGCCCCCCCCCCCCCAGTGGAGGGTTATGAAACACGTATGTTGTGTGGCGGCGATGGCGAGGCATTGCAGAGTCTCTGACCAGGGAGCCATTTATCGTGGCTAGTCTGCGCTTGACCGCGCGAGAGTTGCGAGCGGTACTCTGTCAGTAGTAGTCGTGCAGTACAGTTGCGAGCAGTAGTCAGTGGGCAGTCTGTCAGTAGCAGTAGGGCAAAGCAGTATGTCGGTAGTAGCAGCCCAGTGCAGTTGTGTGTGAGGAGTCGGCGGGCGTCGACATGGCACTCTGGTCAAGATTCAGGATGAGGTATATTATTTTTAAATGCGCTCAGATGATAATGTAAATTAACTGTAACTAATTTGTGCAACAATCGCCCAATAATAATTTTGGTTTTCAAAGCAATTTTTTAACAAAGAATTCTTTAATGAAAGAAATATTCCCTTGATATTCCTTAAAGAAAAGCTTCCCTTAAATTCAAAATTTTTGCAATCAATTTCCTCCAAGCTATGGCAAAAATAAATAAGAGCAGATGCAGCTTTACTAAGGTAAGAATTTCAGTTTAATTAATGAACAGGGCCTAAGATCGACATTTCAGTCTGTTTTTGTTTTCACTGTCACTGAGATTTTATTATCACTGAATTGACTTTCATTTTTTTCTTTGTGAGGAACTTATACTTGGGTCAGATTGCTAATTTTTATTAAATTGTCATTGTCATTAAATTGATTTGCTGGGAGGTTACATTAGGTTGTATTCTAGTTAACATTCAATTATTGTGTTTCAAAATTTCTCAGGGAGCTTACACTTAGCTCAATGTGCATTAGCATTCTTAAATAATATCCTTTTTTAAATTTCGGTGGGAAGGTTACAACGTTTGTATTCCTTTTTGCCTGCTTCATTTACTGCATTTTTATATTTTCTGCTTACATCAATTAAATTCAATATTTCTTCTGTTACCCAAGGATTTCTATTAGCCCTCGTCTTTTTACCTACTTGATCCTCTGCTGCCTTCACTACTTCATCCCTCAGAGCTACCCATTCTTCTTCTACTGTATTTCTTTCCCCCATTCCTGTCAATTGTTCCCTTATGCTCTCCCTGAAACTCTGTACAACCTCTGGTTCTTTCAGTTTATCCAGGTCCCATCTCCTTAAATTCCCGCCTTTTTGCAGTTTCTTCAGTTTCAATCTGCAGTTCATAACCAATAGATTGTGGTCGGAGTCCACATCTGCCCCTGGAAATGTCTTACAATTTAAAACCTGGTTCCTAAATCTCTGTCTTACCATTACGTAATCTATCTGATACCTTTTAGTATCTCCAGGATTCTTCCAGGTATACAACCTTCTTTCATTATTCTTGAACCAAGTGTTAGCTATGATTAAGTTATGCTCTGTGCAAAATTCTACAAGGCGGCTTCCTCTTTCATTTCTTCCCCCCAATCCATATTCACCTACTATGTTTCCTTCTCTCGCTTTTCCTACTGACGAATTCCAGTCACCCATGACTATTAAATTTTCGTCTCCCTTCACTACCTGAATAATTTCTTTTATCTCGTCATACATTTCATCAATTTTTCATCATCTGCAGAGCTAGTTGGCATATAAACTTGTACTACTGTAGTAGGCATGGGCTTTGTGTCTATCTTGGCCACAACAATGCGTTCACTATGCTGTTTGTAGTAGCTAACCCGCACTCCTATTTTTTTATTCATTATTAAACCTACTCCTGCATTACCCCTATTTGATTTTGTATTTATAACCCTGTAATCACCTGACCAAAAGTCTTATTCCTCCTGCCACCGAACTTCACTAATTCCCACTATATCTAACTTTAACCTATCCATTTCCCTTTTTAAATTTTTTAACCTACCTGCCCGATTAAGGGATCTGACATTCCACGCTCCGATGCGTAGAATGCCGGTTTTCTTTCTCCTGATAACGACGTTCTCTTTAGTAGTCCCCGCCCGGAGATCCGAATGGGGGACTATTTTACCTCCTGAATATTTTACACAAGAGGACGCCATCATCATTTAATAATACAGTAAAGCTGCATGTCCTCGGGAAAAATTACGGCCATAGTTTCCCCTTGCTGTCAGCCGTTCGCAGTACCAGCACAGCAAGGCCGTTTTGGTTAATGTTACAAGGCCAGATCAGTCAATCATCCAGACTGTTGCCCCTGCAACTACTGAAAAGGCTGCTGCCCCTCTTCAGGAACCACATGTTTGTCTAGCCTCTCAACAGATACCCCTCTGTTGTGGTTGCACCTACGGTACGGCCATCTGTATCGCTGAGGCACCCAAGCCTCCCCACCAAAGGCAAGGTCCATGGTTCAGCACTACTTCAGACATTAGTCGAGTCCATGCCACGTCGTGTTGCTGCACTTCTGCGTGCTCTCGGGGCATTACATGATGTTAGGCAGTTTCTTTGGCTCTTCAGTGTAAAATGAGTGTGTCATCTTCTTACTTTCGTTTAGACATGCTTCAAAAGTTCTCGCCTCCAATATTTTTTACTCGGAGAATGAGAGAACGCTCTTTAATGAGTTACTGCGCGAAGTCTTATGCGATGACTTTCATGATTTTGTAGTAACACATTTCTGTTTGCTCTGTGCTCACACCCAGTTTTCTATAGTTACACACGCTGCCGCTTGCGTCATTGTCCCCCTTGAGAAACAAACCTTTTCCTTTTACAAATTTATCTAGACCTGGAATGTGATTTTCACTCTGCAGCGGAGTGTGCACTGATATGAAACTTCCTGGCAGATTAAAACTGTGTGCCGGACCGAGACTCGAACACGGGACCTTTGACTTCCGCGGGCAAGTGCTCTACCATCTGAGCTACCCAACCACGACTCACGCCCCCCCCCCCCCCTTCCCCATAGCTTTACATCTGCCAGTACCTCGTCTCCTACCTTCCAAACTTTAGAGAAGCTTTCCCCCGAACCTTGCAGAACTAGCACTTCTGAAAGAAAGGATATTGCGGAGACATGGCTTAGCCACAGCCTAGGGGATGTTTCCAGAATGAGATTTTGCGTGAGTCGTGCTTGGGTAGCTCAGATGGTAGAGCACTTTCCCGCGTAGGCAAAGGTCCCGAGTTAGAGCCTCGGTCCGGCACACAGTTTTAATCTGCCAGGAAGTTTCTTATCTAGACCTGTTTTTCCTATTTATGAAATTCAACAAGAATGTTACTCCGACGCTGTTCAGATAAGAAACCACTGCAAAACGTCTTTCACAAAACCACATGAGGATTTACAAATCTCTGAGTACCTCACCATACGCTCGTTCGGATGTTTACATCATAAAAAATTGTTGTTGTTGTAGTTTTCAGTCCAGGCACTGGTTTGAGGCAGCTCTCCATGCTACTCCATCCTGTGCATCTCCAAGTGACTACTGCAACCTACATCCTTCTGCAACCTACATCAATTACACTTAAAAAAACTACCAACAATATTTTTTTTTCTTTTTCTCTTCTATGGAAGACGAGATGTATGAGTTATGATGTTCTATTCCCAAGTGGTCCTACTAATCTTTTTTTTTACTGGAAGCTAACGTGAAAGCTAATATTAAAATAATACAGGGTGTTTCAAAACGAACTTTACAATTTCAAAAATTCATATAAATTTATTGAAAGAAGATATAGAGCTAGGTTTAGTGTCATTTTGTAGGGAAACACACCAAGTTTAATTATCTTAAACTCAAGATGTTGTATGTGGCTTCCGTTGGTTATCCTGCACACATCCCATTGGAAGTCAATTTCTTCCCAAACTCGCTGTAGCATTGCAGGTGTAACTTGGTCAATGGTGGCGTAAATTGTTGCTCTAAGTTCAGGTAGAGAAGCCGGCACAGGAGGTACAAACACGATATCTTTGATGGAAGCCAATAAAAAAATCGAGTGGTGTCAAGTCTGGGGAACGTGGGGGCCATGCAATTGGCGCATTATGGCAAATCCATTGACCTGGAAAGCGGTCACTGAGAATGTCAGCCATGTAGTGGGGTGCTGCACCATCTAGCACGAAGTAAACATTTCGTTCTTGGTCATCCTCATCGATCGATCTGTAGTATCAAAAACTGTTGTAACATATCCAGGAACACTATCCCATTGATGGTTCTCTCACGGAACCATGGTTCTACAAAACATTTACGCCACTCATAAATTGTAGGCCTACTAGGAGGCTCTTTAGCGTACTTGGTACGAAAATTACGCTGAACTGTTGTCGCTGACTTCGGTTCTTCAAATCAAAACACACAGCTAGCATGCTCGAGTCTAGTGAAGACAGCCATCTTTAATGCAACTGCCGCTAGCGCTCCTTACGGGGCGATTCGGCACTACCGAACGACGAGAGACAAGGCTTGATGTATTTCCCTACAAATTCACACTACAATCACCTCTGTAGGTACTATGAATTACTTTATATGAATTTTGCAAGTTAGTATAGGTCCCCCTGTACTTGGTAGATGAGCCGTTCTTAAGCCCAGGTACTGTGGCTACGAGGGGTAACACTCACAAAATCATGCTGCGACCAAGAGACGAGTTGTTAATCCTAGTCTACATATTGACATTTCAATGTGACACACTTTCCCAATGATGGATGACTTGACAGAGACCTTGATTCCACGAGGGGGAGGGGCGAAATGCTGGGGGGGGGGGGGGGGGCAAAATTTGATAGGCTATAGAAGCAGCATGTGCCTATACAAAGTTAGAGGGGCTTCGTCAGGGAACAAAATTACCCTCTTTGGACAGCTTCCCTCAACACTTCATCTTGACATCCTCCCATAGCCCCGTCAGGAGATTTCGGCAGCAAGCTCCTGTCACTGTTTCCCCTTGCGAGCATAGTCAGTTAGCACCACACTCTGGCAGTCCCGAATAACATTCGGCAACTCCTTGCCTGATGGCGATTAGGTCTTCGCCTGTTTCGGTGATGGTGAATCCACATGTTTCCGCTGTTCGCTTTGCTCCTTTGTCGTGCAAGTGTCATAGTAACAACACATAGCACTCTTCCATGATGGTCTTGCGGATAAGGAAGACCTCTGGAATGACCTGATAGAGCTGCAACTTTTGCGCTGCTGCCTCAGTTCGGCGGGCTTTTTTGAATGGGCGAGCGGCTGTGTTCAAAACTTCGTACGAAATGCTGAAACGTGACCCACGGCTGATTTTCACTTTTTCCATTATTGTTAGGATTATGATGCTCCGATTTTCGAGCACCAAGACCTCCACTCCTCTTGTGCTCCCCAATTCTTGACACAGAGATGATCTGCCACTTCGGTCTTAGTCATTCAGCCTTGTTTCACCACAACGGAAGCGTCTGCGCCACCCAACCAGTGTGTCGTATAATGGCGTTATGTTGCCGTACACTCCACCAGTGCAGCATGGACTGTCCCACTCCTGCTCCACATGGAATGCACAATACGGATTACCACACGACATTTCACTTTATCAATGGGGTGCACCATTTTCTTTCAGGTCCTCTAGTGACGTATTGCAGAATGTGATGCAGATATTTCAACGAGTAACAGGACTGCAGAGACATAGCTTCAACAAATATTAAGTACATTTTCTCGATGCGATTGTTAAAACATTATGACCACCCAAGCAAATTGGGCGACAAATGGCCATATGAAGTCACCAGACGACGTACCTCGACGGTAAGGGGCATTGCTGCACATTGCACCGCTACGAAAGCGATCTGTTGTAAACGTAGAGATCACTGTAACCAAGCAAAACCTATTCTTATTTTGTGTTTCTTTACTTTTGTCCCTTATTTTTTTGTTGACAGACTGTACTTAGTAAAGAACACGTAGGGGATTTATTGGTAGCCATGTAATAGGCGGCCGGCCGGAGTGGCCGTGCGGTTCTGGGCGCTACAGTCTGGAACCGAGCTACCGCTACGGTCGCAGGTTCGAATCCTGCCTCGGGCATGGATGTGTGTGATGTTCTTAGGTTAGTTAGGTTTAAGTAGTTCTAAGTTCTAGGGGACTGATGACCACAGATGTCAAGTCCCATAGTGCTCGGAGCCAACAACAACTGCAATGGGTTATTTTCCTATGTTAAAAATATGGTTCGAATTGTTGTTATTCAGAGTGATTATAAGATTAATATCGCATTTACGTTCAATATTCTCACAACATATCTCTTATTTTTATGTAATTAAAGCTTAAAAACCATTAAATATCAAAATTTGGTCACATGATCAAAAACGCTCTGTTACTGGCTGACGCTCTGGTGACGTCACAGACTAGGAGTAAGACGAAGCAATACGTGTGTTACAGGAGTGTTAGGCGTAATTATTAGGTTTTTGCGTACTTTTTCTGCAAATACTTTGGCTATATAGTGATGGAAAACGCATTTACTACTTTTAAGCAATAATAGAAAGGAATTTTGTGAACGCTGATAGCGGGAATCTTACGAAAACTGATGCATTTATGCACTGCTCATTTAGAGTGGCGATGTGCAAGGACGGACATCCTTTTCCCTGCTGCATGCAGCATCATTAAACCCGCCAAAACTACGGAATCGTGGAACTTTTGCAAATGTGTCTGTATCTTGACTGTCGATTATCGGTTATGAAATAAGACCTAAAGCACAACAAAACTACTCTTGGCAAACCTTAGTCCTGATTTCCGCTATACAAGTTACTCAGCAGAGAGATAGTCAGAACCCCGGACTCTGTGCCGCTACAGATAGCGCATGTGACTGCAGATACGAGGAAGGTAGGTTCGAATCTTTTAAAAAGTTTTACATGAAATGTGAATACAGCGTTAGCAATAACTCATTGTAGCAGTTGTTCCTATAGTGGGATGTTTGTGTGTAACTTCATATTAATCTTAATCTGAGAAATGGGCAACTGAGGATAAATGCATCTACTTTGTATGCAAACAATTGCCGTTTTTGGGAACCATTCCTAGTATTGAAGATATCACATACTCCCGCAATACAACCAGGTGTAGGAAGATGAGGTTTTGTATGCGAAGAGATATAAAGCGTGTGTAACATGCAAGTAATACAAATGTAAGGTTCGTGAGTATAAGCTAACGTGCCAGAGGCAGACTTAACTTCATCTTATGTAAAATGATGAAACTTCAGAAGCTTAAACAATAAGGAGCCGAAGATAAAAAGTATTGTTTCTAATAAAGTACGAAATGTGTGATCACATTAACTAGAAAATATCTTATGGGACATGGTGAGTGTGAATAGCTATTGCAAATGTAAACGCATGTAAACCCCTAGGAAAACACAATAATACTCTGTTTCTAACCGGTGCGGTGACGTTTTGTAATAGTAATTTGGTTTTCATATGATAGTACCGTCGATTTGTTTTACAAATAAGTTAATATATTGTTATAGACTAGATTCGAACGTGGATATCATCTTTTAATATTCGACAGTCGACCGCTCTACCAACCGATCTACCAATGATGTGCAAAAATGTGGGTATAACGATAATTTTTACTAAGAGTTTAATATCGTCAAGTGACACTATCTTTCTTAGTAATAGTGGAAAATCCCATCTCGGAGGTAAATTAATATTGACTTGGAGTGCAAGACTTTTTAATTAAGTAAGGGAACTTGGGCATCGACGTGGTGACATTTTTCCGGTAGAGTGTAAGGCCGGTATTACACTATCAAAATTCTTTGTCAAAGATTTGATCAAAGATGTGATCCAATATTCCGTCCAATATATTTGACAAAGATCTTTGACGTAACGCTAGAAGGGGTATTACACTGTCATCAAATTTTTCGTCTAAGTTCAAGATGGCTGACAACAACTTGTTATTTAACCGCAGCAGTTCTATGTACTCCAATTGCATTGCGTGCACATGCGGAAAAGAAGTGGGGGGGGGGGGAATGGAACCATACATACGAGGTTGACAGTCTTAAAAGTCCTGGGATTACAACTTGATAATAAATTCAGTTGGGAGGAGCACTCCAGAGAACTGCAGAAAGGCCTTAACAAATCTGTATTTGCAATTCGAGTGTTAGCAGACATAGGCAACATAAAAATGAAAAAGCTTGCGTACTTTCTTTCCATAATGTCATATGGGATAATATTTTGGGGGTAAATCTTGAAGTCAAACAAAAGTTTTCAAGGTCCAAAAGCGTGTAATACGTATTATTTGTGGAGTAAATTCACGGACCTCCTGCAGAAACCTCTTCAAAGAACTGGGTATACTAACTACTGCCTCTCAGTATATTTACTTCTTAATGAAATTTGTCGTAAATAATATATCTCTTTTTCCAACAAACAACTCAGTTCATACATACAATACCAGGAACAAAAATGATCTGCACAAGGACTTAAAAGCACTTACTTTAGTTCAAAAAGGGGTCCACTACTCAGGAACACTCATCTTCAATAATTTGCCAGCAAACATAAAAAATTTAGTTAGAAATAAAAATCAGTTTAAAAGGAGCCTGAAAGACTTACTACTGGCCAACTCCTTCTACTCCATTGGCGAAATTTTTATAGAAACAAATGATGTATTGTATTTATTCATACTATTAGTATTGTTATTTCAGCTTAAAAAAATCGACATATTCCACATCCATAAGGATCTCCTCAGCACGGATCTATGGAACGAAAAACTAATCTAATCTGGGTGAAGCCGTGGGTTTTACGACGACACGATAAAAGCATTCAACAAAACTTGTTACGTGAGCTTACAGTGGAAGACGTCAAGTCGTACATCAATGGATGAGCATACATTTCTGTATGTGCTCAATGAAGTGTATCCTCATATCACAAAGCACAATATTCACTTAAGAACTGCTACATCTTCAGAAGACAGGCTCACTGTAACACTCCGATTCCTTGCTACAGGAGAGGGTTATGTTAGGTTGGGTTAGGTTAGGTCAGGTTAGGTCTCCAATCTTCTTAATCTATTTTTGTATTCAGGGTGCCTCACGTTGTAAAGCGCCTCATCAGCTTCAGACATCTCTATTAATTTTGTAGTTGTCGGCACACACCAATTGTATTTACCGGCAATGGTTATAAAAACACTACAGACGACAGAACGCTGCAGCGATGCTAGCGCTCCATGTGGTAACATGTCACATTGCAGTGAACAGAAGACAAGCGGTTTCTTTGATCAAATATACAGCGAGGCCCTAGATTTGATCAAATATTGGACGACATTTGACAAAGTCCCTATTACACTATCAAATATCTTTGACAAAGATATTGGACAAAGATATTGGACAAAGAAATTTGATAGTGTAATACCGGCCTAACCAATTTTTATATACTTTCTCATTCTCTGAAACACTCAAAAACTATTTTTCGAGAGGTTTTATGCGTGCACAGTATTTGTGCAGTGTGCTGCTACATACCATTTGTAATCCATTTTCCAAAACAATACTTCACTGTGAATTAGCTGTATGACAGCAGGGGCGGCCACTGACATCATAGGCATCACATGACTCGAATGGAGCGTTTTTGTGGGCTTTCAAATTATTTTAATTTCATTTCCGTTTTTATAAAAGAATAATGAAATTCAAGAAGCAAAAAAGCATATTACGAGCACAAAATGACATAATTAACCATTTTAAAACGATTTCCAGAAAACAGTCAAATACCCTATTCTACAGTATATACTTATTTACTTGTGACCTAATCGGCAGATGTGTACTTTGCAGTTACCCAGCGGAGACCGCGAGACCGGTAAATAATGTAATCCATATTACCTCAATATAAATACACAACTGTCTACCGCAGTACAAAAAAAAAAGAAAAAAAACTGCCTGTCAGAAATAGACCCAAGCGCTGAGCCCTACGCGCTGAAGTCGCGCACGTATGCCCGGCTCCACACTTCCGTGAATACTCTACGAGGGTAATCCCAAAACTAAGGTCTCTTATTTTTTTATAAGTACATAGACCTCTTTAATTCTACAATGGTTTACATCAGTTTACAGCTTGAACATTTAGCTATTTTTCGACATAATCACCATTTCTGTCGATGCATTTTTGTAGACGCTGTGGCAGTTTTTGTATGCACATGTCATACCAGCTCGCCGCCAGTTCCACGGCATTGGTGAAGAAGGATGCCGCCACTGGCGTGATTGTTGCTTGGTGTCAGGTGTAAAGTGGTAAGCCCAGGTTTCGTCACCCGTGACAATTGAGTCCAGAAAGTTGTCCTGTTCGGCTGCAAGGCGGTGAAGAAATGCGCGGGAAGCATCAACTCGTTGCCGCATGTGGTCCTCAGTCAGCATGCGTGGCACCCATCTTGCGCACACCTTCCGGTAGTTGAATGTTTCCGTTAAATTCTGTGAGCGGTGCTTCGGGGAACCTCGGGAACCAACGTGCAGAGATCATCCAGGGTGACCCGCCGATCTTCACGCATGCTTTGCTCATCCTTCAACACTGTCTCCTCAGAAACTGACGGTCTCCCGCTCCATTGTTCGTCGTGAATTTCGGTCCGACCAGCTGCAAACTCTCTACACCACTTACGAACATTTTTGACATCCATGCACGACTCACCATACACTTCCGTCAATTGGCGATGTATTTCAATCGGCGCAGTGCCCTTTGCGTTCAAAAACCGAATAACTGCGCGCAGTTCGCATTTGACGGTAACATCCAAAGGGACCTCCATTCTCAACGGCTGCCAAGCCAAGACTGAGCGCCTCAGCGCGGCGTGCGCATGTTCACACACAGCGCGTGAAGCACTCTTTATAACATTGTGACCAACTGCCACACAGAGTTCTGTACTTATATAAAAAAAATAGGAGACCTTACTTTTGGGATTACCCTCGTACTTCTGTTGAGATGATCAGGTGCGACAGACCGCGAGCTGCACTTGCGGCGAGCGAGGTACGTCTCTGGTGACATCACATGTTCAAGATTTGTCATCCACTTTTGGGGTATTTCATAACATTTGCGATCCCAAGTGCCTTATATTAAATTATTTGTCTCAGCGTCATCTATATCGCTTCCATGGTTTTTAAACGGTAATAAGAATCATCCTGTAGGTATATAAAGCGCTGGATCCTAATCTCTACTGTATCAACTGTAATTTTCTTTATCCTTCCGTGCACGCTATGAGATGAATAACAACGGTGAAAACGAAGTGCTTTGCTCATTTGCAAGTGCCTAGTTATGAAAACTAATGCACTTGTAACCTTTAAATTTTTTTATTATTTGCGAGCTGACCACTTAGGATTGCGCTACACTTTCATTTCTTCTTTATCTAAAGTTTCCTCCTTCTCCAGTACTGCTTCGTATTGGCGCTGTGCTGTAGCCTCTGTTCATCCGTTCAGGCCCTTCCAGTCTCCTTAGTTCTTTCGACTCGAAATCCTTCCAAATTTTGAATCATGGTCCGAAATGTATCCCTATTTAACATCTGAACTTCCTGAATGTTGACTCTTTCCAGATCTTTACGAGCTTCCTTAATCCATGTCGTTGTCTTCTTTTTCCACAGGTAGTCGAAATATCCTTTTGGTTAGTCTGGTTTTGTCCATTCTGTACACGAGTCCCAGAAATGATAACCTCCTCTTTTTCATGGTCTCCGAGATTTTCTCCACCTATTTGTAGATTTATTTGTTGCCCTGAAGTTTCCAGCCAGTTTCAACCTCGGTTGGACTCATGATTTTCCGTAATATTCTTCTATCTAGTATCTCCAGCTTTTCGAACTTGTAATTCATTGAGAGGCATTCGCCAGCATACAGGCACTATTTTTACCACAGCATTGTAGCGCTTTATTTCGGCATTCCAAGAGAAGCACTTTTTGTTGTAAATGTCTTTAGTTATTCCGTAAGCTGTCTCCATTATGAAGATCCGGTCCCCCACAGCAGCTTTCTCAAGTCCGTTCTCTAGTATGGCTTCACCGAGGTAACTGAATTTTTTTACCCTCTCAGTCCGTCAAATCTGTTTCAAGGAATTGATGTCCCTGTTTCTCACTTGTCATGAATTTGGTCTTCTCTTTCAAAATCCTAGGTCCTGTCTTGCCAGCGATCCTCTCTAGTAGGTTGATCTGTATGGCCGCTTCTTCTAAGTTCTCTGAAAGTATTGCAAACTCATCAGCGAAAGTCAAGCAGTTGACTTTGATTCCTACAGATTTTCTCCGTAGACAGATTGGGCTAAAACCTTGATTTTCAAGTTCGGAATTCCAAATTCTCACAATCTTCACCAGGACACAGTTAAATAGTATAGGTGACAATCCATCGCCTGTCGCACACCTGTCTTTACTTCAAATGGTTGCGATAATTCTCCCCTAATGAAACGATAATTAAATCAGGACCCTAAGCTGCCGACAGGCGTTGATATATATCAACGGAAAGGCTAACCGGCCTGTGCGGATGCACACGCATTGCCCGTATGGCACTCGGTCAGATTGTCTGCCGCAAGTAATGAGTGTAATGGGCAGGGTCACTACGAATGTAGTGTGTGGTTGTTAAGTTGGAAATGTGGGTCTCACGGGGAGCGTGCAAGGGATAAGTCCCTGCAGTCGCACTGTCCTCTGTGCCCTCGGTGGCTCAGATGGATCGCCGGCACGGTAGCTCAGCGTGTTCGGTCAGAGGGCTTAGCTACCCTCTGTAATAAAAAAACTGAGTAAACGGATCAACGAACAACCTGAACGAGTGTCATCGGACGTCCCCCACGAACAAATAAAAAAAAAAGGATGGATAGAGCGTCCGCCATGTAAGCAGGAGACCCCGGGTTCGAGTCCCGGTTGGGGTACACATTTCAACTGTCCCCGTTGATATATATCAACGCTTGTCGGCAGCTTAGGGTCTTGATTTAAATATAGTTTCATTCTAGAGAGCTACACGGTCACCGATGGTATGTGTTCTCTCGGACATATTCTCCCATAAACTTCACTTTGGAAGTTGTACCTGTAAGGTTTCTGTGATAATGTTTGGCAGCTTTTTTTGATCCCAAATTGATGATCATATCTAGGGTCTCTCTATCTGTGGTGTCACCACCAGACACCACACTTGCTAGGTGGTAGCCTTTAAATCAGCCACGGTCCGTTAGTATACGTCGGACCCGCGTGTCGCCACTATCAGTGATTGCAGACCGAGCGCCGCCACACGGCAGGTCTAGAGAGACTTCCGAGCACTCGCCCCAGTTGTACAGCCGACTTTGCTAGCGATGGTTTACTGCCTACTTACGTTCTCATTTGCCGAGACGATAGTTTAGCATAGCCTTCAGCTACGTCATTTGCTACGACCTAGCAAGGCGCCGTTATCAGTTACTATTGATATTGTGAATCATGTACCATCAAAACCGACGTTCATCATTAATGGATTAAAGTTAAGTATTCCACCAGCTACGTCCGTTTTTTCTAAATTCTAATTTCCTTGCCATGTTCCAGACCTCACGCCAGCCTGCGTGAGCTAAAACGCGTGCATTTCGGCCTCCTTTAGTAAAACGGTGTTGGCTCTCTTGCCAACCACAACATTGGCGACGAGAGAAAACCACGTTCTTATCGATATTGCCTTGATTTACTTGTGTAATGGCTTCGCCACAATCTCCAGATGTACTGTCCGAATTTTATCGCTTACAGAATCAGCAGACGCAGGCCTTACTGGATGCCCTTGGACAGCTCGTCCAGGGTCAACGTGCAATCCAAAACGATGCGGCAGCCGCCACTCCACCGCTAACGCAGCCACAACACGCTGTTGCGCCAACTTTTCGACCTTTTGATGATGCACTGGATAGCTGGACGGAGTGGTCATGCCAATTTGGATTCGATCTCGCTGCCTACAGAATTCAAGGTAACGAGCGGCAGCCTTATCTCTTATCATCGGTCGGCGTACAAACGTACTGTGTGATAGTCAAATTATTTCCCCGACGCAACGTAGCAACTCTGTACTACGAAGAAATTTTGTCTGCATTAGATACATATTTCTAAGAATCAGTCAATGTAGTTGCGAAACGGTATACCTTCTTTCGTACAAAACATATGGCAGGTCAGACTAATTGGGAGTGGGTTGCAACCTTGCAAGGCCTTACTAGGGATTGTGCTTTTGAGTGTCAATGTGGACTCCCTTATTCAGATACTATAGTACGTGATGCAATTGCACAGAACGTTTCTGATGTTCGTATAAGGGAACAGATTTTGAAACTAGTCAATCCCTCCCTTCAACAAGTGATGGACATATTGGATGGGCAGGACACACTTGACTTTTGTCAGGAATCATTTGAAACTTCACCAGCCGTGTGTCAGGTTAACCGGCCCGCTGGGCGAGCTGCATGGAGCAGGAAACAGCCCTCGCGCCCGGCCGCGCCGCTGCCGCCAGGCTCTCAGCCACGTGTGCCGCGCCGGCAAGCAAATGCAGTGCTCAAATCCTGCCCGCGATGCGCTACTAGACATTCGCGTGAGAATTGCCCGTCACGCCAAGCTATTTGCTTTTATTGTAATAAAAAAGGACATGTTCAGAGTGTTTGCCAGAAAAAACTCAGATCGGAAGCTCAAAACCATTCCAGGCCCTTTGCTTCGCGCCAGAATAGGAATCGAACCAAGGATACTCAGGCTCGCGAAACTACGCCCATGGAAATTCATGTAGTTCATTCCACTCTGCCCAGTGCCACTCTCTATAACAGTGACTGTGTTCGTCCAACAAATAGTGTGCGTCGACGTCGCTGGAACTCCCGTCAAGTCGTACCGAGCGAGGTGGCGCAGTGGTTAGACACTGGACTCTCATTCGGGAGGACGACGGTTCAATCCCGCGTCCGGCCATCCTGATTTAGGTTTTCCGTGATTTCCCTAAATCACTCCAGGCAAATGCCGGGATGGTTCCTCTGAAAGGGCACGGCCGACTTCCTTCCACATCCTTCCCTAAACCGATGAGACCGATGACCACGCAGTCTGGTCTCCTTGGCCAAACAACCAACCAACCAACCAACCAACCCGTCAAGTCGCAAGTGACTTTGTACCAGTGTCAGTTCACGTTGCACGAGACAGTCGCTCTTGTCGTCAGCAGGACAATGAACTTTTTGTGGACTTTGACATTAACAGCAAAGTGATACCATTCCAGCTCGATACTCGGGCTACAGTTTCACTGATCAATCAAGACACAAACTGCTGGGCACACCTCCGTTGCATGCCGCAAATATTAAGTTAACTAGCTATTCAGGTCAAGAGATCCCTGTGTTAGGACAGTGCAGCCTTCTTGCAACATACAAAGGACAAACAAAACTTGTCTCATTTTACGTCCTTCATTCTTCTTCTGCAGTGAACTTGTTTGGTTTCGATTTATTTCAGTTGTTTATCTTGTCTATAGTAAATCAGGTCCTATCGGTGAACCAGACTGTGCCTTCCGACAGTGTTTCTCGTCTATGTGAAGAATTTGCAGACATTTTTGCACCGGGCCTCGGTTGCGCTAAGAACTATAAAGCACATTTGGAACTGAAAGTAAACGCGCAACCGAAATTTTTAAGAGCGCGCAATGTTCCCCACGCATTGCGTGATGAGGTCGCAAGAACATTGCACGATTTGGAATCACAAGGTGTAATTGAACGTGTGCACGTGTGCAGGCTTCTCTCTGGGCATCACCCTTAGTATTTTGCCAAAACCTTCCTGAAAATTGAGACTTTGTGTGGACTTCAAGGCAACAATGAATCCACAACTAGTGATTGCAACTTTCCCTTTACCCCGCCCGGAAGATCTTTTTGACAAACTGTGCTCGGCTAAATATTTTTCGAAGTTGGATCTCGCAGATGCGTACTTGCAAATACCGGTGGACGAAGAATCCCAGCGCATTTTGGTGGTTAACACGCATCTTCGGTTGTATCAATTCAAATGACTGCCATTAAGGTGTGCATCCGCCCCTGCATTGTTTCAGCAATATCTACAAACGTCACCGCCAGACAACACAACACCGAGCGAGGTGGCGCAGTGGTTAGCACACTGGACTCGCATTCGGGAGGACGACGGTTCAATCCCGTCTCCGGCCATTCTGATTTAGGTTTTCCGTGATTTCCCTAAATCGTTTCAGGCAAATGCCGGGATGGTTCCTTTGAAAGGGCACGGCCGATTTCCTTCCCAATCCTTCCCTAACCCGAGCTTGCGCTCCGTCTCTAATGACCTCGTTGTCGACGGGACGTTAAACACTAACCACCACCACCACCACCAGACACCACACTTGCTAGGTGGTAGCCTTTAAATCGGCCGCGGTCCGTTAGTATACGTCGGACCCGCGTGTCGCCACTATCAGTGATTGCAGACCGAGCGCCGCCACACGGCAGGTCTAGAGAGACTTCCTAGCACTCGCCCCAGTGGTACAGCCGACTTTGCTAGCGATGGTTCACTGCCTACTTACGTTCTCATTTGCCGAGACGACAGTTTAGCATAGCCTTCAGCTACGTCATTTGCTACGACCTAGCAAGGCGCCATTATCAGTTACTATTGATATTGTGAATCATGTACCGTCAAAACCGACGTTCATCATTAATGGATTAAAGTTAAGTATTCCACCAGCTACGTCCGCTTTTTCTAAATTCTAATTTCCTTGTCATGTTCCAGACCTCACGCCAGCCTGCATGAGCTAAAACGCGTGCATTTCGGCCTCCTTTAGTAAATCGGTGTTGGCTCTCTTCCCAACCACAACACTATCCACTGAGTCAAAGGTTTTTTTGAAGCCAATGAAAGAAACCACTATATTTCTGCCATTCAGCATTCTGTACCGGATTATTTATTTCAAATTAAAAGCGGCCTTTCCGGAACCTACCCTGGTAATCTCCAAGTTGTTTATCTAGGACTCCTTCAGTTCTAGTCAGCACTATCTCTGAGAGGATTTTGTAGGTGACTGGGAGTAGTGACACGCCTCTGTAGTTGTTTACATTTTGTTCGTCACCTTTCTTATGAAATGGGTGGATCGGTGCCGTTTTCCATTCATCTGGCAGCTTTTCTGTGTCTCATATTCGCTGGAAGATTCGGTGTAGGTCGTCTAGGATTTCTGGTTCTGCCCATTTTAAACGGTAATAAGAGTCGCCCCGTCGGTGTATAAAGCGCTGGATTCTAATCTCTATTGTATCAACCGTAATTTTCTTTATCCTTCCGTGCATGAAATTTATTATTTCCACATAAATTGCGAACATGTAACTTCCCACCCGTTTACAAATTTATCAACGGTTTGCACAAGCCTCAAACATGTAACAATATAAAAAATATTAACTTGAGAAATAATAGAGACATTTGACGGTATCTTTCTACAAGTACGGTAACTCAAAATGTTTTTTTGCACACCTAATACACCGCGATACGCGCACCATTAGTGGCGCGACAGACATTTAGTCTGTATTCAACATCTAAGTGTTTTGCAGCACTGCAGGCGTAAAATTTCCCATAACTGCACGAATGCGATGGCGCGGATCTGGCAGATCACGAACTGGTATACCTGATTCCTGATAAACCACCACACAAAAAAATGAAGTGGCATCATGTTTGGGCTTCCATGGAGCCAAGCAATCGATGAACTACCTCTCCCAGTCCAGCAGTCCAGAAATTCATGATCAAAGAAACCCTTGGGCTTGATTTTGTGACGAAGTTACTGTTTGTACAGCCATAGACGCAACCTTTTATAGACGATCTCATAATGTCGAACGAGGTAACTGCAATAGCCTACTTGCATGTCAAATTGACTTACGAGGACTCCGCTGGAAGGACGTACGTATTAATTCAACAGTAGCTTCTCAAACTACTTGCCTGGCATAGTGGCCCGATATCGAAAGCAAACTCAGTTTCCCACAGTCGCGTGCCCCATTTCTTGACTGTTACGTAAGTGGGAACACCGTCAGTTGCTCGGAGTCCATGCTAACGGCGAAAACGGCGGTGTAGCAGTCTAACAGACTTCAGCTTTGCGAGGGAAAGCACAGAGAACATTTTCTGCCGTGGAGATCGCATGACTACTGACGAACGTTTACATTAACAAAGAAGTTACGCGCGCCTGCACGCGGTACTAACTGCTGCAAGCAAACACGGGAAACACCCCCAATTACCACACTTGTAGAAACAAACCACCAAAAAATATCTCTATTCCCACATTATTTATTACATTCCATATTGCTGTTGTTGTTGTTGTGGTCTTCAGTCTAGACTGGTTTGATGCAGCTCTCCATGCTACTCTATCTTGTGCAAGCTTCTTCATCTCTGAGTAACTACTGCAACC
Source organism: Schistocerca americana (assembly GCF_021461395.2). Classification (NCBI taxonomy): domain Eukaryota; kingdom Metazoa; phylum Arthropoda; class Insecta; order Orthoptera; family Acrididae; genus Schistocerca; species Schistocerca americana. The sequence goes on from NC_060120.1 coordinate 179,032,085, forward strand.
AACATCCTTCTGAATCTGCTTGGTGTACTCATCTCTTGGTCTCCCTCTAAGATGTTTACCCTCCACGTTTCCCTCCATCACTAAAGTGGTGACCCCTTGATGCCGCAGAACGTGTCTTACTAACCGATCCCTTCTTCTAGTCAATTTGTGCCACAAATTCCTCTTCTCCCCGATTCTATTCAGTACCTCCTCATTAGTTACGTGATCTTCCCATCTAATCTTCAGCATTCTTCTGTAGCACCACATTTCGAAAGCTTCTATTCTCTTCTAGTCTAAACTATTTATCGTCCATGTTTCACATCCCTACATGGCTACAATCCATACAAATACTTTCAGAAACGACTTCCTGACACTTAAATCTATACTCGATGTTAACAAATTTCTCTTCTACAGAAACGCTTTCCTTGCCATTGTCAATCTACATTCTATATCCACTCTACTTCGACCATCATTAGTTATTTTGCTCCCCAAATAGCAAAACTCATTTACTACTCTAAGCGTCTCATTTCCTAATCTAATACCCTCAGCATCACCCGATTTAATTCGACTACATTCCATTATCCTCGTTTTGCTTTTGTTGATGTTCATCTTATATCCTACTTTCAAGACGCTGTCCATTCCGCTCAGCTGCTCTTCCAGGTCCTTTGCTGCCTCTGACAAAATTACTATGTCATCGACGAACCTCAAAGTTTTTCTTTCTTCTCCATGGATTTTAGTTCCTACTCCGAATTTTTCTTTCGTTTCCTTTACTGCTTGCTCAATATACAGATTGAATAACATCGGGGAGAGGCTACAGCCCTGTCTCACTCCCTTCCCAACCACTGCTTCCCTTTCATGTCCCTCGACTCTTATAACTGCCATCTGGTTTCTGTACAAATTGTAAATAGCCTTTCGCTCCCTGTATGTTACCCCGGCCACCTTTAGAATTTGAAAGAGAGTTTTCCAGTCAACACTGTCAAAAGCTTTCTCTAAGTTTACAAATGCTAGAAACGTAGGTTTGCCTTTCCTTAACCTATCTTCTAAGGTAAGTCGTAGGGTCAGTATTGCCTCACGTGTGAACAACATTTCTACGGAATCCGAACTGATCTTCCCCAAGGTCGGCTTCTACCAGTTTTTCCATTCGTCTGTAAAGAATTCATGTAAGTATTTTGCAGCCGTGACTTATTAAACTGATAGTTTCACACCTTTCTTTGGTATTGGAATTATTATATTCTTCTTGAAGTCTGAGGGTATTTCGCCTGTCTCATACACCTTGCTCACCAGATGGTAGACTTTTGTCAAGACTGGCTCTCCCAAGCGTATCAGTAGATCTAATGGAATGTTGTCTACTCCTGGGGCCTCGTTTCGACTTAGGTCTTTTAGTGCTCTGTAAAATTCTTCACGCAGTATCACATATCCCATTTCATCTGCACTTACGTCCTCTTCAATTTCCGTAACATTGCCCTCAAGTACATCGCCCTTGTATAGACCCTCTATAGACTCCTTCCACCTTTCTGCTTTCCCCTCTTTGCTTAGAACTGGGTTTCCATCTGAGCTCTTTAACTTTCCTGTAGGCAGTATCTATCTTACCCCTAGTGAGATAAGCCTCTACATCTATACATTTGTCCTCTAGCCATCCCTGCTTAGCCATTTTGCACTTCCCGTCGATCTCTTTTTTGAGACGTTTGTATTCCTTTTTGCCTGCCTCATTTACTGCATTTTTATATTTTCTCCTTTCATCATCTAAATTCAATATATCTTCCGTTACCCAAGGATTTCTACTAGCCCTCGGCTTTTTACCTACTTGATCCCCTGCTGCCTTCACAATTTCATCTCTCAAAGCTACCCATTCTTCTTCTATCGTATTTTTTTCTCCTGTTCCTGTCAATCGTTCCCTAATGCTCTATCTGAAACTCTCTACAAGCTCTGGTTCTTTCAGTTTGTCCAGGTCCCATCTTCTTAAAGTCCCATCTTTTTTCAGTTTCTTCAGTTTAACTCTAAAGTTCGTAACCAACAGATTGTGGTCAGAGTCCGCATCTGCCCCTGGAAATGTCTTACAATTTAAAATCTGGTCCCTAAATCTCTGTCTTACCACTATATAATCTATCTGAAACCTTCCAGTGTCTCCAGGCCTCTTCCATGAATACAATCTTCTTTCACGATTCTTAAACCAAGTGTTAGCTACGATCAAGTTATGCTCTGCGCAAAATTCTACCAGGCGGCTTCCTCTTTCATTCCTTATCCCAATTCCATATTCAGCTGCTACGTTTCCCTCTCTTCCTTTTCCTATAATCGAATTCCAGTCACCCATGACTATTAAATTTGCGTCTCCCTTCACTATCTGAATAATTTCTTGTATCTCATCATACATTTCTTCAATCTCTTCATAATCTGCGGAGCTAGTTGGCATATAAAATTGTACTACTATGGTAGGTGTGGGCTTCGTGTCTATCTTGGCTACAATAATAGGTTCACTATGCTGTACGTAATAGCTGACCCGTGCTCCTATTTTTTTATTCATTATTAAACCTACTTCTGCATGACCCCTATTTCATTTTGTATTTATAACCCTGTATTCGCCTGACCAAAAGTCTTGTTCCTCCTGCCACCGAACTTCACTAATTCCCACTATATCTAACTTTAACCTATCCATTTTTCTTTTTAAATTTTCTAACCTAACTGCCCGATTAAGGGATCTGACATTCCAAGCTCCGACCCGTAGAACGCCAGTTTTCTTTCTCCTAATAACAACGTCCTCCTGAGTAGTCCCCGCCCTGAGATCCGAATGGGGGACTATTTTACCTCTGGAATATTGTACCCAAGAGGACACTATCATCATTTAACCATACAGTAAAGCTGCTGCCCCTCTTCAGGAACCACACGTTTGTCTGGCCTCTCAACAGATACCCCTCCGTCGTGGTTGCACCTGCGGTTCGGCTGTGTCACTGAGGTACGCACGTTAAACCCGGACACCCTATACAGTGCTTCTACGTAAAATGACTGTCTGCAGCGGAAGGTAGCCAAGTTACTGGCAAGCACGTTATCACATATCTCGCACCAAGCCGTTTTGTTGAACGAGCCTGCGGGTTCATCTATACTGTAAGCTGTAAAAGTCACCTGCTTCTCTTTCACTGTACGAGCTCCGACGTTGTGCTCACTCTAGTAACACATTCATATACTTTGAATTCATTAACAATTCAGAGAAGGGCTTCGTTGGGCAACAAACAAGCAACAAACTTCTTTGTTACAATCAGACAATATTGTTGACGTTCTGTATACTCACATTAAATTGCTGACTTAAGTATCAAATTACAAATCAAGTAGCCTTTACTATTTCAGAGTAATCGCCTTCCCACTCGCCACGCCCTTGAGAAAAGAAAAACATCCAGGCGAGCAGTCTGCACAGTAATTTAATGAAGCCTCTTAAAATTCTCTGACATGCGGAACTTAATTCATTAAATACAGGGATACTGAAATACCATAGATCATTTGATTTTCTACTTCTATCATGTTTGCCCACGCAACCACAACCATTAGACCATCCACGATTATCGAAGACAAAGACTGAGGAAATCTGCAGATAGTTGGTCCTATTTAACATTCATTGGTAACAAATAACGCAGTGGAGAGGTGTATGCTTTGTTTATCGTTAGCTAACACCTAACTCTGTCACCTTTAACAATAAAACATTTGTCCAACATTCGAAGTCACTTCCCTTGCGATTTATCATATTTCACTAGGCAACATCTGTTGTAACCTTTTGTGACCGCGACCGGAACGGCCGCGGGGTGGCCGAGAAAGCGCGGTGGGACCAAACAGAGAGCGGCCCGCGAACAAGCAAACGAACGGAAAGGACTGACACGAAACAACGACGGACGATGGAGAGAGACCTTACAACGACAACGCGCAAGACGCAACGGAGTGACAGAGACAACCAAACAAATCCAAGACGTTCAATAGTAATGAATACAAAGAACGATAAACATGCTGTCTGTTGTCGAGGCGATGTGTCGAGACTCACGCAACGATTAGACTCGCTGGCTGAGCTTTTTTTTTCTTTATTGATTTTCAATTCAGCTTAGTACGCAGCTCTACAGCCTACAGACTTTTTTAAAAACGGAAGAAGAAAAGTAGCAAGAAAACAGGAGATAAAACGGTGACTTAAAAGTGTAAAATGGCGGAAAAATGCGGAAAGTTAAAACAGAAAGCAAAGGGGTTGGCAATGTTAATAAAATACACAGGAATCAGACAAGTAAAATAGTAGACACACAAGTGAAAAAACATGGCGACAGTTCGGTTTCTGTTCGCAAGAGATAAAAATCACACCCAGCGACAGTATGATGGCCGTTCGCAACACTTCCCAAAAGACACAACACGGAACACTCACTGTAAAACATTGCACGAAAATGACGGCACAAAGACGACACACCCGAGACAAAGGCAGATGGGGGGGGGGGGGGGGGACCTGGAGGAGCGGGAAAAACAAGGAGAGAGGAGAGGAAAATACGAAAGGGGGGGGGGAACCAAGGAGGGAGAGGACTCATAAGGGGGGAAAGGGGCAGGGCAGACGCGAGAGGGAATGAGAAAAGGCAGAGGAGGGAAATGCAAATGGACTTGGGGGAGAGAAGGGGGCAGAGAGAGGGGAGGTGGGGGAAAAAGACGATGGAAGGGGGGGAGAGGGAGCCCGGGAAAAGGACAGAGGAAAGGAGGGGAAGTGAGGATCAGAGTCGATAGGAGGGATAAATGGAGGGAGAGAGGGCATCATCCGGGAGGCGGAGTTGATGGAAGCCACCTTGGGAAAGGAGATGAAGGCTGTAGAGATGGAGGGTACGGGGGACGGGAGAGGAGAAGAGCAACCAGGGGGTGAGGGGGATCAAGGCGGCGGGAGGTGTAGAGGATGCGGATATGTTCGAGGAATAGGAGCAGATGGGGGAAAGGAATGAGGTGATAGAGGATCCGTTTGGGGGACGGGAGGCGTATACAGAAGGCGAGGCAGAGTGCATGACGCTCAAGAATCTGGAGGGACTTATAGAATTTCGGGGGGGGGGGGGGGGGCAGATATCCAGGCGGGGCTGGCATAACAGAGGATGGGACGGATTAAGGATTTGTAGGTGTGGAGGATGGTAGAGGGGTGCAACCCCCATGTCCGGCCAGAAAGGAGTTTGAGGAGTCGGAGGCGGTTGTGGGCTTTGGATTGGATGGAGCAGAGATGAGGGATCCAGGTGAGGTGACGGTCAATGGTGAGGCCAAGGTAGGTGAGGGTGGGGGTGAGGCGGACAGGACGGGCGCAGACAGTAAGGGAGAAATCCAGGAGCCGGAAGGAGCGAGTGGTACGACCTACGATGATTGCCTGGGTCTTGGAAGGTTTGATTTTCAGGAGCCACTGGTTACACCATGCAGCAAAAAGGTCAAGCTGGCTGAGCGAGAGGCAGGCCCTTAAATACTCTATCGACGGCGCCGCTATTGGCCCCTGGAACCACGTGTTCCGCTGTGGCGCCCTCACACTAAATGCGGGCCAGGAGGCGCGCGCCGCCACAGCTTACGGCGCGATGGTGCAGAGACCTCTAGGGGTCTTCGACGTCCATGACGTCTGGCGGGGATTCAAATTCCGCGGCGCGCGGTACCAGAACATCAATTAAACTAACAATTCGGTTTGTTGTGCCAAAGAGGTTCGGCTGCAACCGATGACACGATCTGCTCTCGGCCAATCCTGATCATAATCTTCCTCAAACAAGGGAAAGCTAACTGTATAAGTAAAATCTTCCTCTCTTGTGACTTCAGATATGTCTATTTTCTTAGGTATAGTCATCAAAACACTTTTGTTAGGCACAAACACATGTGACGAACGTTGATTCTCAGTCTGATTAACCATTACAGGAAGTTGACTATATATATTTATTGTTCGAACAGGATATTAACTCACGCACAATTTTGTGTATCTTGCTGAAGAAGTACGTTCCACGTTTGTGAATGTAAATGAACTGATTTCATCGGCAAAGAAAGTGTTTCTAAAGGCTCTTGTTCGCATCCAGACCTACAAAGAAAAACTACCAAATGTGTCTTTACCTGCCGAACCAGTGGTGACTCGTTGGGGTACGTGGGTCGAAGCTGTGTTGTTTTACAATGAACATTTCGAGGCCATCAGAGGGGTAGAAAAAGATTTCGACACTGCAGAGGCTTTGGCAGTTTGCCAGTGCAAGGAAGATTTTAATGATTCCGGTATTAAATAGGACATTGCTGTAATTAGCAGTCGTTTTTCCCATTTACCTGTAAGTTTTAAAAATCTTGAAATTCAAGGTTTAGCGTTGAATGAATTTATTCGGTTAATGAATAAAATTATTCTAGTGAACTCCTCATTGCCGGGGGTATTCCCAAGAAAATTTAAAGAAAAGTTTAAAATATTTTAAACAACAACCCAGGCTGTGGACCCTTGTGCCAAATTGATAGTTTTATTAATAGGGTGGGTGAACTTTTACCAGAAACAATAAGTGCCTAGTTACCTCAGTTGATGTAGAACGGTCCTTTTCTGCTTATAAAAATGTCTTGAGTGATCGAAGACACAATCTTACTACCCAACATTTGAAACAGTACGTGGTCGTTTATGTTTAAAACAGTAGAAAAATGTAAAATAAATTGTAAATGATGACTTGATCCAATAGTATTAATTAAAAGTTAAAGATTTTCAAATAATTTCATGATTCTATGTTGTTTTTTTAAATAAAATATTACGCAGTTTTTGAGCTTGCCCCTCTGCGTGCGATATATCTCGAAGTTAGTCCTGTACATATTGTTCCGCTGCGACTCACTCGCATGGCATCCGCTTGTTACAGACAACAATAGCAAAGAAGGAGCAATTCTTGTAACACAATATGCGTCCCCTTTTTGCAAATTTTCAGAAAATAATCCCAGAAAGGCCCCCTTCCTAGCGTCTACAAAAAGTATTCAGAAAATATCAGCGTTCTAAATGTACCGATTTTTCGCATGGCCGGCGCTCTGCCTCGTAATTGATATGCGCAGGTTTGACTTTGAGATATAATGCACGCAGTAACTACCATTTTTTTTATTATCTTGCATATTTCGACACTTTTCATATATTTTACGCATTTTTCATCCATATTTGCAAGCATATTTTAATGTTTTTATGATGCATAAAATCCGGTCTGTAGTCATAAAATGTGGCCGTGCGGTTCTAGGCGCTTCAGTCTCGAACCGCGTGACCGCTACGGTCGCGGGTTCGAATCCTGCCTCGGGCATGGATATGTGTGATGTCCTTAGGTTAGTTAGATTTAAGTAGTTCTAAGTTCTAGGGGACTGATGACCACAGATGTTAAGTCCCATAGTGCTCAGAGCCATTTGAACCATTTTTTTCTAGTCATAAATAACAATATGAAAAGAACATTTCCCGCTGTTCCGTTTTCCAAGGGGCTTGCGGGTTGGTCGGGGGGGGGGGGGGGGGGAGGGGCATACAGGATTATTATGAGCACTTCCAGGATTTCATAAGACGACTGCGTAAAAACTGCAAGACATACTGAAAACAGACACACATCACACATCAGTGGATGGAACACCTCTCCAAGTTTGTAACTCACACTACACGTGCTCAATATGGGCTTCGTTTGTGACGTGGCAATTGTCAATTCGTGGGTGCAAGTCGTTGGAGCGCTGTGTCCGGGAAAGGGCGCAGGCAGACCGCTTTTCGAATCGCCTATCTGCAGGTGCGAAATAATGCGATTTGACAGTACGGAGACAAGGGTTAAGAATGAAACTTATAGGCGACACAACTTACAGGTGCAATCTGTAATTATAAGAATTTTTCTAGCCATTAGCAGGCTTCCCTTTACCTGGGAGACACTGATACATAATAATAATACGCAACAGATTCTAATTGGTTCTCTGACAACCTATCTTTGGACACACACGTCCCGTTGGTAGTCAAACGTCCCGTTGGTAGTCAAAGGGTTAAACGTAGGGTTGCCATAATCCAAGGACGAAAATCAAGGTCAAAATTCGTTGATTATAAAGATGTGGTTGAAACACGGACCAATATGTTGTGCAAGTGACCACTGGTTTGCATTTCAGTTGAATCTTCATCATTACTTTACAGTGGTAATTATGAAGATGTGGTTGAAATCTGGAATCACACAATGTCCTTTCACCTTTCTGCACGTCAGCCAAATCTTCATAATTACCATAATTCAAACAGTAATTCTGTCAGCAAAGAAGTTGTAATTAACAAGGAAAATTAATCCAAGCATTTATGGTGTCTATAAAGGAGTGATCAATGATGCAGAAAATTAATTGCAATTGACATTAACTTTTTAATTAAAGCACTGAACACAAATTATTAACATGTACACAATCATGCTACAATTAATATGTATCTTTCACTTGATGCTTTAAACCAGTCATATATCACTGAGCCAAGGACAGAAGAAAGAAACTCGCTCCCCGATTCTGAATCAGTCTATGAAAATCTGTGCAATTTGTGTTTTTCATGTTATACTGGATTTGGAGCATTGCGTTGACTGATGTTAAAGCTAGCCTGTTTCTTTCTTCTGTCCATTGTGCATTCACTAGGGAAAACACGCTCTCCACATTGGCATTATACCCTGGGATGGAGAAATAGTACTGCACAATAGCAAGCAGTTCTGAATACTGCTCTTTAGAAACACAATCCTCAAAATATGTAACCCACTTTTTATGAGGCATCGTCTCCAAGTTCTCGTTATCTTCCTGTGCAAGAAAACATTTCAGTTTCACTATCTGGTCAAATAGCAAACTCTCATCCACTTTGCAAGTTGTGTTTTCTTGCATCCACTTCAGTGTACATTCAACTTTTCCCAATCAGGTAAAGCCTTAAACAGTATCCAGTCAAAATGTTCAAGTTCGGATAAAGGCTTGCTCCATTTTATCGCAAAGAATCGATTATTGCACTGCTTCCACAGTCTGTTCTGAAAATTGCCGAGCGATTCTGAAGTGTCAAGGAATATCAGCACAGGTTTCAACGGCTATCGTCAAGTTTGCAGGAGTTATGAAACACTTGATCGGTGGCCAGTGGCAAAACTTACGTAAAAAAGTTTTTTTACTTACTAGCCATTTTTCTCGTGGACATTTTCCCCTTCGTCCAGGACACCCGTCTTCGAGCATAAAACAGCGGACTATCCGCGAAATCCGCGACGTATGGCAATCCTAGTTAAAACAAATGCCTCTGTTTCTGTTAAAATACTTCCACTGCAGTGAAAAAGCCTGTAATACGCAAGGGCAAAAACATGCAACAGAGAACACAGAGTAATGCAACTCTCAGACGATGCAGAAATACTTGGTTGCCATCACTGTGCGAACGGCTCAACACAGTGTCGTCGTGTCACAGAACCCATACATGAGGTGCGTTATCTCTCAACTCTTCATCAATAAAGCTGTCCGCACCGTTGTGTACCACTGTCAACGTGCAACTGACACTGCTGGAAAAATAAACCACAGACATAACATAACACATCCTGTTGTGAATCCTCCCAAGAACACCACTGCACATTGTAACGGAACCTATTAAAGGCTTTACTTTACCGAAGTATGCGATACCCTCCAAATTCAACCAGTTTACCGAGTATTTATGATTATAGAAAAGTTATTGTGTATGTTAACAATGATTGCATAACATGTCTCCATAAACAGTCAACCAATTAAATTAAACTGAATAACTGACCCACACAAAAGTTAATATCACTTGATCACTGATACAGCAAATGTCATCGTGTAAAAACACTAAGTTCATCTTAAATAATTCATATGAAGTACGAAAAATAGTGGGCAACTTACGTATTTTGGATCTCCTTAAATAAAAATCACCCAGTGAAACCTATTTGTTCACTAGGACCGTTTTCACTCAGTATTCACGTAAACACTCCTATTTTAGACGAAAACCAATGTAATTCTTAATAATTCATGTTATTTACTTATTTATGCAAATTAGGGAAGTCAATTGACAAACTTCTAAAAAACGGCCTTTTTGTAACAAAGAATTATTCTGTCAAGTCAACAAATCTGTCTGTCATTTTGATGACCTGTTAAATTATATCACTCGATATAAATTAATAACTTTTCTGCACAAATTACGATAACAGACGTACATGTGACTTATAAACTATATCTCTTTTTAGTAGTTCTTTGACAAGGTTAGAAATACAAGCAGCAAGAAGGGTCGGGAGCGGAGTCTGAATGTCACTTTGGTAAAGTGAATGTGTGTTATTGTTCGAGGTGGATAAACATTGCAAAGAACATGTAAAATAAGTGCTACTTTGTGTTGTGTCATTGTCTTTGGTGGACAGTGGATTTAAGATGGCCACCAGAGTAATAAATATTTGAAGTTTAAATATTTGTTGGTTTCGCTCATTATTTATCATCAAAAGCACATCAAAAACACGGTACCTCATCGTTTTACCCCTAGACAACCAGATTTAGAGCCAGCATTAGCATCGAGACACAGCAGCGATCCAGCAAGCAGCAGCGATTACCACAATGCATTTTAATGGCGCCAACCTAACATCAAGTGCTAACAAGCTCCGTAAATGGGAGTGAAATAGTGCGATTATAGCAATATCTACGACTAGGCGACCATTATAACATGGACGGCCGCGCAATGCCACAAACAGATTTCGGCTGCCGTCGTTTTGAGATAAATTAATAAACTGTTCAATATGGCGACGGCCGTTGAAATGACCCAAGTTCAAACCGAGCATCTTCTGGATCTTGAGGCGCGCACGAACGCAGGAAGGAACGCCGTCCCAAATGCCGGGGCTGCGCCAGGTTAGAAAACCTCTGGTGCGAAAAGAAAGCGGCCAGTTCTATGGCCCAGTACGCCTTCACCACCCAGCAAGCTGGCACCGGAACTACTTTTTTCTGCCGTAGGCACGCTAGTGAGAGGTGCCGACCAGCTAACGAAACTCCCGAGCAAAGCCGCTCCGGCCCATTCTGGAACGTCTTCTTGGAAAGTCCACCAGCTGCTGTCTCGCCCGCGACCACTTATTGTCAATAGGTACGCTCCGCCATGCTTACGGTAAATCTTAACGGTTTGTTACTTCGGGCGCAGTTCAATAGTGATGCTCGGATTCGGTCGCCTTTCCGGTCGTTTGGCGATCGCGAGTATTTCGCGATACTGCGGGAGAGCAGCAGCGCCAGCCTTGCGGTGAGGTTCACTGAATTCTGCCACGTCCCCCCTTCCCCTCCCCCTTTTCTGCTGCCGAAACCTATTTCTCATGGCTTACTATCCTGTCTCCGAAGTGCTCTCAGTTAAATTTGTGCAATTATAGGGTGAAAGCTATTTCTATATGTCATTTTGTGAATGTGTCTATGTCAGTGGAGGCTGGCTTCGGTTAAGAATACGTTGTTCTGTGCTAATTTCAGAGTATATCTGTTTGAGGCAGTTTCTAAATCTTTTATTTGTGTTGTGATTTCTGCCACCTTCCCCAAGTATCGATTCAAAACCGTGACTCCCTGCAAGTAGGGTCGAATTCCAAACCGTCCCATGGTCTGATACTGGGCAGAATGTAGGCTGCAGTAGGTACTGGGAGATGAAGAAGATTGCACAAGATAGAGTAGCATGGAGAGCTGCATCAAACCAGTTCAGGACTGAAGACCACAACAACAACAACATGGCCTATCAGCTTTTATCTCGGCCGTTAACTGGGGCAAGCTCGTTTCATTCATGCAACATGGGATATGAAAACTGTGCAGCGAATTTAGGTGTGGTAGCGCAATAACTGAGGAGGACTGAATGCAAACCTCAGGGCGGAGAGTAAAATGGGGCATTACTGACTCCAACAGCAAGTATTTTTAATGTGAGCGAATAGATCAAGTTTGTTTCCTAACAACACAAACAACACATATTGTCGACATTCAAACTGTTGTACAGATATTTTCAGCGTTACACAGGTACAAATATAGGTAAGGGTAAGAAATCAAACGCAATGCAAATACTCCATGACGAGACATCATAGACCGCGGGGTTCCTTGTACCAAAATACTCATAAAACATCGTGAACAACCTCAGAACTTTTATCAGTGAAGCCGGCCGCGGTGGCCGATCGGTTCTAGGCGCTTCAGTCCGGAACCGCGAGACTGCTACGGTCGCAGGTTCGAATCCTGCCTCGGGCATGGATGTGTGTGATGTCCTTAGGTTGGTTAGGTTTACGTAGTTCTACGTTCCAGGGGTCTGATGGCCTCAGATGTTAAGTCTCATAGTGCTCAGAGCCATTTGAACCAGCCATTTTATCAGTGAAGTTCAGGAGCACCCTGTAACCAAAACTGAATTCTTGGAGTTTTCCGTAAACCACTGTGACTCTCTTTTTGAGCCCAAACTGGCATAGCCATCAAACAATTGCGTGAGCATTTAAATGACATATACGTTATTGTTAAAAGTAAAGTGCTCGCTGATGATCTCAGCCAATAACAAGTGCAAATAATACACACATGAAGGTGACTGTTGCTGTTGTTTTCAGTCTGAAAACAGGTTTGACGCAGCTCTCCACGCCAGTCGTCATCTCTGCCAATAACAAGTGCAAATAATACACACATGAAGGTGACTGTTGCTGTTGTTTTCAGTCTGAAAACAGGTTTGACGCAGCTCTCCACGCCAGTCTTCATCTCTGCAACCCACATCCACTTGTAGCTGTCAAAGTCATGATCTGCTCTATGATTTTTACCACCCACTCTTTCATCCATTACCAAATTAACTGTTATTTGGGACCTCAAGATGTGTTCTATTGACATAGCCCATGTTTAAAACAAGTTCTATCATAATTTACTTTTCACATTGATCTGATTCGGTACTTCGCGATCAGTTACCCTATCTACACATCTAATCTCCAGAATTTTGCTTTAACTACAGTTCAGTGTCTTCAGTTCTCTTCTTGTCTGTATTGTTTGACTGTATGCAGTAGACCCGGTGTGAGGTGATACCGGACAGTTTTTAAAAGCTGGGTGCACCTGCTTCGCACGTCTAAACCTCGATTTTGTAAATTTTCCTACTGCAACGCCGTTTCATAGCTCTATAGACGGCTAATGTTTTAGCCTACAGAAATGTCGCTCAAAGACTGCACACTGCTGCGTTGCCCCTGTATGTACAGGGTTATTACAAATGATTGAAGCGATTTCACAGCTCTACAATAACTTTATTATTTGAGATATTTTCACAATGCTTTGCACACACATACAAAAACTCAAAAAGTTTTTTTAGGCATTCACAAATGTTCGATATGTGCCCCTTTAGTGATTCGGCAGACATCAAGCCGATAATCAAGTTCCTCCCACACTCGGCGCAGCATGTCCCCATCAATGAGTTCGAAAGCATTGTTGATGCGAGCTCGCAGTTCTGGCACGTTTCTTGGTAGAGGAGGTTTAAACACTGAATCTTTCACATCACTATGCGTGAAACTTGCCCACACGCGTTCAACCGTTTCTTCGCTCACTGCAGGCCGACCCGTTGATTTTCCCTTACAGAGGCATCCAGAAGCTTTAAACTGCGCATACCATCGCCGAATGGAGTTAGCAGTTGGTGGATCTTTGTTCATCTTCGTCCTGAAGTGTCGTTGCACTGTTATGACTGACTGATGTGAGTGCATTTCAAGCATGACATACACTTTCTCGGCTCCTGTCGCCATTTTGTCTCACTGCGCTCTCGAGCGCTCTGGCGGCAGAAACCTGAAGTGCGGCTTCAGCCGAACAAAACTTTATGAGTTTTTCTACATATCTGTAGTGTGTCGTGACCATATGTCAATGAATGGAGCTACAGTGAATTTATGAAATCGCTTCAATCATTTGTAATAGCCCTGTACAATTCACTGCCAGAAATTCAGGTTTTTTAACGTCAAAAGGGCCTTTTCTAAATGAACAATTTTCATCATTAGCAAAAGACCCAACACAACCTACACTGCCCTTGGACTTCTACTGAGAAAGACGTCTGTATTCTTCACCAATCCCTAGATTCTGCCAATGTTTCCATTCTTATTTCAGAAATTCCTGTTAACATTGTGCAACCATGATTTATTAAACTGATCGTTCTCTAATTTCACACCTGTCCGATCAGCCTTCTTTTGAGCACTCTGGGTCTAGAAGCATCAATACCTCTGCCCGCACTATTATGTATCATCAAGTCAGTCCTGCATCCGCACTGGACTACTTGGCTCTTTTGCGGACAGGATCTTACAAGCCTGCATTTATAACTCGAATGCGAGCTACAGTGACTCTTTTCTTGATGCCTGCGAAGGCTTTTTGGAAACAATGCTTGCCGAAATTGTTAAAGACTCGCTGTATCCTGCAATTAGCTGCAACACAGCTCTATACCGTGAGCTTAAGTACCCCCCCCCCCCCTTTCCCGCGAAAGAGGGCAGTGATGTTGGCGAGGGGAAGGGCATTGTCCAAATTTAGGGAAGAAATTTCTTGATTTCGCTGAGCTATACAATCGCAGAGTGGTTCGAAAGTTTTGTCAAGAGTGCCATACTCGGTCCTTTTTCCAACATGCAGGAAAGACAGTTGCATAAGGCACTCAGCTGGTAGCCCATCTCGATATATACATTCATGTCTATGATCCACTAAATGGGGGGGGGGGGGGGTCCAGTTTCATGGGAGGAGGGTCCAGTTTCATCCCTCTTTCGAAAGATATTGATATTAAATAGGCATGTATTTATGTCCATAATCTAGATGAGAGGGATGTATACTGCTTTGCATGGTCACCTTGTAACACTCCGGTTTAATCTACTTACTTATCCCGCTCGATCGGGATCTGATAGCAGCCCAAATAGATATTAATTAATGTGACCGTGTACCTAATGGGGCTGGCAATCGGATTGGACTGCTACGGAGTTGTTACATTCCATTTTGTCCTTCTCAAATGCTGTAATAATGATATGTCTGGTGCCAAGAAGAACAACAACACAGCTTCATTAATCAACAACCTATATTTATCACCAAAAACACAAAGTAAGGAGACAGCCACTGCCTTCGTCGTACAAAATTAATAACGGCTAATCTCAGCACAGGCCTCTTTGTTATTCATTAGCGTCACACGCAAATTTTAATCACTGTATCCAACACTGCAATCCAACACTGCAATCCAAATAATGCCGGCGCGGTAGACGCGAAAATACAAATATCGGCACTGAAATATCACTGAATCACACTAGTAATTGTACTTGTTCACTTTCCCGTATATTTCTAACACAAAAGGGGTTAAACCACGGCGATGGCCACTCCCTTTGTCGGTACGGTCTTGCATTCCAGCAACAGACCTCCACCCGGCTCGGCCCGCAGCGCGTACCACACTCTACTCTCTCAACACTCGCTCTCGCTCTCGCAACCCGACACACACTATCGATTGTCTGTCCTGTCGACCTGTGCTGTCGCAAAACTTATAGTAAGGGCCTACGGACCCCTTACAACCTCTGGCTAGCAATATGAATTAAAGTGTTCATCCTGAGCATACAAGTAAATAAGAAGCTCCCAGCGTTCATAGGCATTATAATTTCGAAGACATCTCATTCCCCGTAAAACTCTAGGGCCTGCCAAAGATCAAGAGGCAGAACGCTGGTTATTCAATTCATTTACACACCCTAAACGTTGATGAGCCAGAAGAAAATGATGAGCATGCTGGGCAGAATAAAGGAGTGAAGCGTAAATTATTTGGATCCAGTGAAGCATAAATTATTTGGATCCCTCTACTTTTCCAAATTAGCCATCATCACCCCGAACACGTAGACTTGTTGCTATTCTCGAGGGTGAGAAGCTGCACGACATCTGGGTCAACAACATGTCCCATCTAGTTTCCACCCAAATGAGTAAGAGAGAACGTAAACGATAGACGCCTCAACTCTTTTGGCAAAAGTGACGTTCTAGAAAGGCACGTAACTGATGCTCTAATCATGAACTTGCACGTGTGGAAATGCCAGCTAAGGATAAAAAGTTCTAAAAGTTTAATAATGTCCACCACGAGAAGCAATGTCCTTTCGTTGTGTACACTAACTTCAAGACACTCCAAGCTTCTGTGGTGCATCGTGAAGGTGATCGCACAGCCTCCCAGTCTACCTTCACAGGACAGCATGTATTGCACATGGCATCATATCAAATTGTATGTCTGTATGACTCCAGCCACAATAAATTCGAATTTTACTTGCTTGGGAAGTTGATGGGATGTATCGCAGCAGTGCCCCTATGACTGACACAGAGGATAATGATGCCTTGTACATGGAAATGGAAATGAGCGTTTGGCGTCATTGGCCGGGAGGCCCCTCGCGGGGCAGGTCCGGCCGCCATATCGCAGGTCTTATTACATTCGGCGCCACATTGGGCGACCTGCACGCCGGATGGGGATGAAATGATGATGAACACAACACCCAGTCCCCGAGCGGAGAAAATCTCCGACCCAGCCGGGAATCGAACCCGGGCCCAGAGGACGGCAATCCGTCACGCTGACCACTCAGCTACTGGGGCGGACATGCCTTGTACAAACAGGCAGTTAAATGTCTGTTATCTGTTGGCAAGTTGTCTGCTAACTTACAGATAAATATGTACTACGGTTAACGACATGAAAATTCGTCCTATGGATAAGTGAAGCAGACAACTATAAATCCGTGGAATTTGTAGCACATAATTATAAAATCTGCGAGTCGCAACTGGGTTTACAATTCATTTCCTCGAACTGAACTTTGAAATAGCATTTCTAACATAAGACACCGCCATATGGCGTTTCAACGTAGCTAGAAGAAAAAAACTGATGTTTTCCAAGCTGACTGTCTTTCGTAAACAAGTTGCGAAGCCCGCTCACGCAAAATATTTACCCAACTCTAGTAGAGTTCTGACGCAAGTCACCGTATCTGCTATAAACTTGTTCGCGTTTCACATACAACGTCGCATTTATAATAAGACAGTAACAGGCTCTACATCTACTTCGCAAGCCACCTAGCTACCATTTCTACTCTTTTTTCCTGTTCCTTGTGTGAACGGTGCGCCGACTGTCAATCACAGGAACGAAGTGCCTCACAAAACACTTGGTCGAGCAAGTCTTCAGTGCTGCTCGTCAGCATGGGAGCCTTATCAACTTTAGTTAATGGAAGAGATAGAGAACACCCTACGAAGATTGGCGCGTTTCGTCACGGGATCGTTCTGTATACGGAGGGCGTTGCAGAGAAGCTCAACGAACTCCAGTAGCAGACTCTACAGGAGAGGCGTTGTCCATCACGGAGGGGTTTGCTATTCAATCCGAAATCGTACGTTCGAAGAAGAATCGGGCAAGATATAACTCTCTCCCGTATCCGTCTCACGACATGGCCACGACGAGCACACCAGAGAAATTAGTCATAAGGCTTGCCACGCACAAGTCGCGAATAGAACGGGGGAAGGGGAGGGGGGGGGGGGGGGAAAGAGGGCGAAGTTGACGAGTTGATGCATGGGTTCGGGGCGTCAGTGTATTTCAAATAACTCCGTGCATTTCTCGGTGCATCCATATTTATTATTCAACAACAATGTTATTATATACTTGTGGTTGCTATAGTTACACTACTGGCCTTTAAAATTGCTACACCAAGAAGAAATGCAGATGACAAACGGGTATTCATTGGACAAATATATTATACTAAAACTGACATGTGATTACATTTTCACGCAATTTGGGTGCATAGATCCTGAGAAATCAGTACCCAGAACAACCACCTCAGGCCGTAATAACGGCCTTGATACGCCTGGGCATTGAGTCAAACAGAGCTTGGATGGCGTTTACAGGTACAGCTACGCATGCAGCTTCAACACGATACCACAGTTCATCAAGAGTAGTGACTGGCGTATTGTGACGAGCCAGTTGCTCGGCCACCATTGACCAGACGTTTTCAATTGGTGAGAGATGTGGAGAATGTGCTGGCCAGGGCAGCAGTCGAACATTTTCTGTATCCAGATAGGCCCGTACAGGACCTGCAACATGCGATCGTGCATTAATTATCCTGCTGAAATATAGGGTTTCGCAGGGATCGAATGAAGGGTAGAGCCACGGGTCGTAACACATCTGAAATGTAACGTCCACTGTTCAAAGTGCCGTCAATGCGAACAAGAGGTGACCGAGACGTGAAACCTATGGCACCCCATACCATCACGTCGGGTGATACGCCAGTATGGCGATGACGAATACACGATTCCAATGTGCGTTCACCGCGATGTCGCCAAACACGGATGCGACCATCATGATGCTGTAAACAGAACCTGGATTCATCCGAAAAATGACGTTTTGCCATTCGTGCACCCAGGTTCGTTGTTGAGTACACCATCGCTGGCGCTCCTGTCTGTGACGCAGCGTCAAGGGTAACCGCAGCCACGGTCTCCGAGGTGATAGTCCATGCTGCTCCAAACGTCGTCAAACTGTTCGTGCAGATGGTTGTTGTCTTGCAAACGTCACGTCCCCGTCTGTTGACTCAGGGATCGAGACGTGGCTGCACGATCCGTTACAGCCATGCGGATAAGATGCCTGTCATCTCGACTGCTAGTGATACGAGACCGTTGGGATCCAGCACGGCGTTCCGTATTACCCTCCTGAACCCACCGATTCCACATTCTGCTAACAGTCATTGGACTCGACCAACGCGAGCAGAAATGTCGCGATACGATGAACCTCAATCGCTATAGACTACAATCCGACCTTTATCAAAGTCGGAAACGTGATGGTACGTATTTCTCCTCCTTACACGGGGCATCACAACAACGTTTCACCAGGCAACGCCGGTCAACTGCTGTTTGTGCATGAGAAATCGGTTCGAAACTTTCCTCATGTCAGCACGTTTTAGGTGTCGATACCGGAGCCAAGCTTATGTGGATGCTCTGAAAAGTTAATCATTTGCATATCACAGCATCTTCTTCCTGTCGGTTAAATTTCGCGTCTGTAGAACGTCATTTTCGTGGTGTAGCAATCTTAATGGCCAATAGAGTAGTTAAGATAGTGAATGATGTTTATTTAATTTTCTTGATCTTGCTTTTTCAAATTTGAGTACAGCTACAGGGTGAGTATGTGAGTACAGTTTTATTGTTTTTGAGCTCTACTGTAGATTCTATTTCATTCTTTTTGCTTCAGAATCCCACACGTGGAACTAAGCACTCTCGTCCAACACACTTAAGCTCGTTCAGTGCAACAACAATATTAGGTCACCACTTGATTATACGGTCATTTACACCAGCAGTCGTCAATCAGTTTTCCTCAAGAGCCAATAATGGCAATGTGCGGCGGCAGCTCGGACCGCATACGTACCAGTCTCATTATTAACTATCGAATCCAGCAATGCTTCGCAATTGCTAAATATTTATGGGAATTGCGTATCCATCCTAAATTCCTTGCTCCCACCTCTCTCTGCTCATCTTCCTATCCCCCCCTCTCTCTCTCCGTTCTTCACCTCCTCCCCCCGTCTCTCTGTGCATAACCTCCTCCCCCTGTCAACCTCTCCACCCCTCTCTCTATGTCCATATCGGTCTGAAAGTCCAGTAGCTCAGTACATCTTCTCCTCTCCCCATCTCTCTGTTCATAACCTCCCCCCTTTCAATCTGTCCATCTCCTCTATTCCTCTCAATCTCCATTTCCGTCTGAAAGTTCAGTAGCGTATCGTGTAAAGATCTGAAGTAAGTCCGTCAAGACTTTTCGAGACTGGTGGTAACAACGCTTCCCACTTTATATATTACATATATGTGTATATATTACATGTATATTTATACATTACATATATTACAAAGTTCCTGGAAGAGCAGTTGAACGGAATGGATAGTGTCTTGAAAGGAGGATATAAAATGAACATCAACAAAAGCAAAACGAGTATAATGGAATGTAGTCGAATAAAATCGGGTGATGCTGAGGGAATTAGATTAGGAAATGAGACACTTAAAGTAGTAGATGAGTTTTGCTATCTGGGGAGCAAAATAACTTATGATGGTCGAAGTTGTGAGGATGTAAAATGTGGACTGGCAATGGCAAGGAAAGCGTTTCTGAAGAAGAGAAATTTGTTAACATCGAGTATAGATTTAAGTGTCAGGAAGTCGTTTCTGAAAGTATTTGTATGGAAGTGAAACGTGGACGATAAATAGTTGAGACAAGAAGAGAATAGAAGCTTTCGAAATGTGGAGCTACAGAAGAATGCTGAAGATTAGATGGGTAGGTCACGCAACTAATGAGGTGGTACTGAATGGCATTGGGGAGAAGAGAAATTGGTGGCACAACTTGACTAGAAGAAGGGGTCGGTTGGTAGAACATGTTCTGAGCCATCAAGGGATCAACTATTTAGTATTGAAGGGCAGCGTGGAGGGTAAAAATCGTAGAGGGAGACCATGAGATGAATACACTAAGCAGATTCAGAAGGATGTAAGTTGCAGTAGTTGCTTGGAGATGACGAAGCTAGCACAGGATACAGTAGCGTGGAGAGCTGCAGCAAACCAGTCTCTGGACTGAAGACCACAACAACAAAAATATTACATATTACAAAAAAGATAGACTATGACCCTCCGAACGTTCATTAGAGTGTAGTCTAAAAATTTGTGGTAAATAGGTCAAAAGCTCTTCGAGATTTTCGGCAACAATGTTTCCCCTTTATACATTATATATGTGTTAGATGTTATATACAGGGTAATCATTTTAACTGAAGACATTAGAATATCTCGAAAACTACACATAGGATCAAAAAAAGTTATAATTCCTATTTGTTTGTCTCGGAGGGGGCATTCAACAATACCACACTCGTCCCGACACCCCACGCACGGCGCAAGCCCCCAAGAACTGATCGTTAAAAGTCGGTACCATTCGAAACATTCTGTGTCGACTGCTGTCTCCTTCAGATTGATGCCACCGTCGGCGATCTTACAGTTGTGACACTGTAATCGCGTGACGGACTGTTGTTGTGTTCGCTCTCGGAACAGATGATTAATTGATTAAAAACAATAATTGTGCTTATACAGGGTGTACATAAAGTCCGGAAACACTTTGAATTATTTATTGCATAAGAACTAACCATTGTACAGATGCCATACATACTGCATTTTGAAGAGATACTCTGAAGGTTTTTTTTTTTTCAAAAATTCGATATGCGAACGATACTGTAATCGAATTCCGGCCATACCCGTCCCTGCATGGCATCGTCGACTGTGGCAGTCGCTACTCGTATTCTCTCCCAGATCTCGGAACTCTACTATATCACGTGCTAGAGGCGGTACATACACCAGATCTTTAATATGTGCCCATAGAAAAAAAGTCACACGGAGATCTGGAGATCGGGGAAGCCCTTTCATGAAACAGCTGTCCCCTTCTGTAGCACGGCCGATCCATCGATGCGGCGGCTCCGTGTTCAGGTACCCACGAACTTCACGATGAATTTGTTGTGCTAGTGGTAAATGGCCTTCCTTGTTGGTGGCTTCTTACCGTTCTTGGTTCTAAACATCCGTTGAACAGTTGTAGCACACTTGCATCTCATCAGATTACCTTCCATCACGAAAGTGTGTGCATTCAGCGACTGTAATACGATTTACACTTGTTTTTGTCGAACTCCGACACACAGAAAGCTCGCTCCGCACCTGAACTCGCCGTGTTTGCGACTAGCGCTGACTATCGGCAAATTACCAACTATGCTGTGGCGGTATGCATGAAAAAAAAAAAAAAAAAAAAAACTTTCAGGGTTTCTCTTCAAAATGACATGTGTATGTTATCTGTACAATGTTTGGTTCTTGTGCAATAAATAATTAAAAGTGTTCCTGGACTTTATGTACACCCTGTATTTCAATACATTATATAACACGAGACACGATAACAAATTAACCAAATGTTTTGAATGTTCATTGAAGCGCAAAAGAAACTGGTACACCCATGCGTATTCAAATACAGAGATATTTAAACTTGCAGAATACGGCGCTGCGGTCGGCAACGCTTATATAAGGCAACAAATTTCTGGCGCAGTTGTTAGATCGGCTACTGCTGCTACAATGGCAGGTTATCAAGATTTAAGTGAGTTTGAACATAGTGTTATAATCGGCGCACGAACGATGGGACACATCTTCGAGGTAGCGATGAATGGGGGATTTTCCCGTGTGTACCGTGAATATCAGGAGTCGAGTAAAACATCAAATCTCCGACATCACTTCGGCCGGAAAGCATCCTGCAAGAACGGGATCAACGACGACTGAAGAGAATCGTTCAACGTGACAGAAGTGCAACCCTTCCGCAAATTGCTGCGGATATCAGTGCCGGTCCATCAACAAGTGTCAGCATGCGAACCGTTCAACGAAACATCATAGATATGTGCTTTCGGAGCCGAAGGCCCACTCGTGTACCCTTGATGACTGCACGACACAAAGCTTTACGCCTCGCCTGGGGCCGTCAACACCGACATTGGACTGTTGATGACTGGAAACATGTTGCCTGGTCGGACGAGTATCGTTTCAAATTGTATCGAGCGGATGGACGTGTACGGGTATGGAGACAACCTCATGAATCCATGGACTCTGCACGTCAGCAGGGAACTGTTCAAGCTGGTGGAGACACTGTAATGGTGTGCGGCGTGTGAAGTTGGAGTGATATGGGACACCTGATACGTCTAGATACAACTCTGACAGGTGACACGTACGTAACCATCCTGTCTGACTACCTTCCTTCCTTGGCTCTGAGTACTATGGGACTTAACATCTATGGTCATCAGTCCCCTCGAACTTAGAACTACTTAAACCTAACTAACCTAAGGACAGCACACAACACCCAGTCATCACGAGGCAGAGAAAATCCCTGGCCCCGCCGGGAATCGAACCCGGAAACCTCTGACTACCTGCATCCATTCATGTCCACTGCGCATTCCGACGGACTTGGATAATACCAGCAGGACAATGCGACACAGCACAGTTCACAATTGCAACAGAGTGGCTCCAGGAACACACTTCTGAGTTTAAACACTTCCGCTGGCCACCAAACTCCCCAGATATGAACATTATTGAGCATATGGACAGCCCTGCAGGATTCATGATGTCGGTTCTCTCCAGCACTACTTGAGACATTAGTTGAGTCCATGCCAAGTCGTACTGCTGCACTTCTGCGTGCTCGCGGGGGTCCTACATGACATTAGGCATTTGTACCAGTTTCTTTGACTCTTCAGTGTTTTTTTTTCTTCTACTTATTGCTTTGTATTAGAACAGCCTTTACTTTACTTCGTATTCATTCCTGCAAACCTGTAGCGCATTTGGAGGTGACGACTTACCCTTCTACCCTTGAGGTAAGCGGTTAACTTTATTTGGCTCACAGTCGAATTCACCAACGTCAACTAAAACTAAACGCATCGTAAAATATTACTGGCTCTGTAAGTATTTTTATTTGTCGCTGAGCAGGAAAACTACTCTTAAGAAGATATTAAAGTTGGCTGACTTTTTTGGATTTGGCTGCGTGTAACTGTAGATGCATATTATTATAATATACGGCTAAGACCCGTGGGTCGCATCAATACTTAATTCGGACCGTATGCGACCATGGGTCTTCGAGGACCAAGGTGGTTCTAGGTAGAACACTGCAGCCGCATGGTGAATCCACGTGAGTAGCGCTCATCTACATCACTCGCTACGCACGTGCTTGCGGTAGCACGCGGCTGACAGTTCATTCACTCGGTATCACGCGGCGTTCGCTCAAGGAGTGACGCGAAACAGCCACGTGGCCTTGCCATGCAGGTAAGGAAACATAAAATCTACCTATACAGCTTCGACACAACGTAGCAGCACTAATGCTCCCGGCAACCGTTCAAATGTATTTAGAATTAGAATTCTTTTTAGTTGTCGATTTTTCATGTTTCCTATGGAGAAGGTGTGTGTTGTAACCTGAGATTCACCAAGTGTTACTACAGTATAACGCAAATTAAAGTGATAATCGAATATTGAATGTTATTGAAGGTCATTGTTTTAATCTTATAAATGTATATTTCTATGAAATAACAGCTATTGAATTAATGCTCCCATGCTGTCAGCTGCTAAAATCGCACTGACATTTACACATATTGAACCGAACAAATTAATAAGATTTACATTGAGAGTGTGACTACAGACTATAATTGTCAACCTTGTTTATAATTAGCTAAAAATCTTCAATCCAGCAACTAGTAGGACTCGTTAAATTTGATAGTATGAACAGAAAGAGAAAGGAGGAGCGGTGAAAAGAAATGGGTATTATTCAAATAGACTTCTATATGGATAATTATTCGAATAAGTAGATCACTCAAACAAATTTATTCGCCAATAAATTACCTGTAAATTAAATAACAAGTAATATACAATGCCAACGTACTTTTTTCGTTTTCTTCTTGTACAGAATTAGTCTTTGTTCTTTTGGCTCAGTGTCTTTGTGGGTCAGTAGATTCAGTCTCAGACTACAAAGCTTACGCTTAGGGTTCAATCCCCACTTGATACTACGATTTTCTCTGTTCTTATCGCTTCTTTCAACTATAACAATGACAATACTGTCAACTCAAATTAAATCGTATTTCACAGTATGTGTTGAAATGCCCATAGCCGTGTAACTGGCTGTATCTATTCAGAGGTGGGAGGAAGTCAAAGGTACACCACCATGTCTAGTAACGTACTGCAGTGCTGAAACTATCCTTCAAGCTGAGCACACAGAGCTTTATTTGATTTACAGCGTAACAAATGAAACATAGAAATGATTACAGGCGGGTGGTCTCAGCAGTTTGGGCTAAAACGCACTGGCCGGCCACAATGTGTTGTTGTTGTGGTCTTCAGTCCTGAGTCTGGTTTGATGCAGCTCTCCATGCTACTCTATCCTGTGTAAGCTTTTTCATCTCCCAGTACCTACTGCAACCTACATCCTTCTGTATCTGTTTAGTGTATTCATCTCTTGGTCTCCACCGAGCAAGGTGGCGCAGTGGTTAGCACACTGGACTCGCATTCGGGAGGACGACGGTTCAATCCCGTCTCCGGCCATCCTGATTTAGGTTTTCCGTGATTTCCCTAAATCGTTTCAGGCAAATGCCGGAATGGTTCCTTTGAAAGGGCACGGCCGATTTCCTTCCCAATCCTTCCCTAACCCGAGCTTGCGCTCCGTCTCTAATGACCTCGTTGTCGACGGGACGTTAAACACTAACCACCACCACCACCATCTTGGTCTCCCTCTACGATTTTTACTCTCCACGCTACCCTCCAATACTAAATTGGTGATCCCTTGATGCCTCAGAATATGTCGTACCAACCGATCCCTTCTTCTAGTCAAGTTGTGCCACAAACTTCTCCCCAATCCTATTCAGTACCTCCTCATTAGTTATATGATCTACCCATCTAATCTTCAGCATTCTTCTGTACTACCACATTTCGAAAGCTTCTATTCTCTTCTTGTCCAAACTATTTATCGTCCATGTTTCACTTTCATACATGGCTACACTCCACACAAATACTTTCAGAAACGACTTCCTGACACTTAAATCTACACCCGATGTTAACAAATTTCACTTCTTCAGAAACACTTTCCTCGCCATTGCCAGTCTACATTTTATATCCTCTCTACTTCGACCATCATCAGTTATTTTGCTCCTCAAATAGCAAAACTACTTTACTACTTTAAGTGTTTGATTTCCTAATCTAATTCCCCCAGCATCACCCGACTTAATTCGACTACATTCCATTATCGTCGTTTTGGTTTTGTTGATGGGCCACAATGTAAAGCAGACAATTTAATCAGCTAGCTGACGGTCGATCGTGATCGATCATCATCCGAGCGAGATGGGCATGAAATATGTTACGCCTTTTATCTCGTAACAAACGTACTTTACTATAATTATAAAAAGTATTTTTCCATCGTTTTACTTTCTTTATGCTCTGGGGGTTTTTAAGTTCGCATACATGGATGCTGGAGCATATGGAAAATACAGTGACTCATCGGTTTTTATGCAATTACTTTGGACGAAAATCTCGTCAGTAAAAATTTACAAATATCGGAGCAAAGCCCCATATCAAACAAGGGAGTACGTTAGTCACTATCGGTGACGAGGCATTTGGTATACACAAAAATTTAATGCGTCCTAATGGAAGAAAGTGTTTAACTAACAATAAAAGAACCTTTGCCGGCCGGTGGGGCCAAGCGGTTCTAGGCGCTTCAGTCTGGAACCGTGCGACCGCTACGGTCGCAGGTTCGAATCCTGCCTCGGGCATGGATGTGTGTGATGTCCTTAGGTTAGTTAGGTTTAAGTAGTTCTAAGTTCTAGGGGACTGATGACCTCAGATGTTAAGTCCCATAGTCCTCAGAGCCATTTGAACCGTTTTTGAACCTTTAAAAACCGACTGTCTTGGACTCTGCGATTATACAAAACACTCTGGCAAATAAATGGAGAACGGGGATTTTTTCATCGCCCAGTGGATGTTCAAGATAAATTTGCAATTTGCCGTAAAAACAGTCCATGCTGTGTTTTACAAAGTAATGTGCCAGAAAGAGATGGCGATAAATTTGAAGGCATACTGTATGTGCCTCCAGCATTGGAAATTCCCGCAAGTCCCACAAGCTGTAAAAAGTCATCATGAAATTTGTTTCAAGATGCAAGGAAGGTCTGGCTGCTTCGACCTGTGCAAGGCCAATTGAAAACAGCCACGTAGGTTCTCTACGAGAGAGCCTGCTCGTAACTGGCAGCGAGGAGCCATGTGGCTGTCGCGGCAGCCCAGTGTGCGGGGAACAAAGCACGTCACGTTTTTGTTGGCTGGCTCAATATGCCTGCTTAGTGCGTTACAGCCCTATTACACTATCGATTTGGCCCGCTTCATCTGTCTCTGCACGATCCAAAACATCTCTCCCTCCCTCTAACGTGGCGCAAGAACTTAACGTAAGCAGCCAAAGGTGAGAATGCAGCCGCCAAAAACTCTGTCTTCAAAACTTTTCCTAGATTGCCAACACTGTCGGGTGTGCGTGTCTCCCTAGTTGTTGTTGTTGTCGTCTTCAGTCCTGAGACGGGTTTGATGCAGCTCTCCATGCTACTCTACCCTGTACAAGCTTCTTCATCTCCCAGTACCTACTGCAACATACATCCTTCTGAATCTGCTTAGTGTATTCATCTCTCGGTCTCCCTCTACGATTTTTACCCTCCACGCTGCCCTCCAATACTAAATTGGTGATCCCTTGATGCCTCAGAACATGTCCTACCAACCGATCCCTTCTTGTAGTCAAGTTGTGCCACAAACTCCTCTTCTTCCCAATTCTACTCAATACCTCCTCATTAGTCATGTGATCTACCCATCTAATCTTCAGCATTCTTCTGTGGCACCACATTTCGAAAGCTTCTATTCTCTTCTTGTCCAAACTATTTATCTGTCTCTGACAGAATTACAATGTCATCGGCGAACCTCAAAGTTTTTATTTCTTCTCCATGGATTTTAATACCTACTCCGAATTTGTCTTCCGTTTCCTTTACTGCTTGCTCAATATACAGATTGAATAACATCGGGGAGAGGCCACAACACTGTCTCACTCCATTCCCAACCACTGCTTCCCTTTCATGTCCCTCGACTCTTATAACTGCCATCTGGTTTCTGTACAAATTGTAAATAGCCTTTCGCTCCCTGTGTTTTACCCCTGCCACCTTCAGAATTTGAAAGAGAGTATTCCAGTCAACATTGTCAAAAGCTTTCTCTAAGTCTACAAATGCTAGAAATGTAGGTTTGCCTTTCCTTAATCTATTTTCTCAGCTAAGCCGTAGGGTCAGTATTGCCTCTCGTGTTCCAACATTTCTACGGAATTCAAACTGGGGTCGGCTTCTACCAGTTTTTCCATTCGTCTGTAAAGAATTCGCGTTAGTATTTTGCAGCTGTGACTTATTAAAGTGACAGTTCGGTAATTTTCACATCTGTCAACGCCTGCTTTCTTTGGGATTGGAATTATTATATTCTTCTTGAAGTCTGAGGGTGTTTCGCCTGTCTCATACATCTGTCTCCGTAGTATAATTACGCAATTCGTAGTTGTAGTGCTACAAAATGAGTGAACCAAGCAAGAACTCAGTGGTTCCTAACGATTAACATCACCCGACTTTAAAAGTCTCCTTAAACGTTTATGGAGCTGCTGGACATCCACAGTCATCCAGTGTTTTAGGATTAACCCTGAGTGAGTTTGCCGTTAGAATATGGAATAGTTTTTCGATCAAAATCCGTCTATTCAAAAAATTTCGGAAGAGACACTGGGTTCTCGTATATAAAAAAGTTCGTAATATTGCAGCACACTAGCAACTTCTGTATCAAGAGACGACTGGAAGATGCCTTTTGCGTTCCTATAACGAAGGCAGTTATTGCAGCAATGTCTTACCCACAGTTTAAAAACAATTAGTTCACCTCTATTGCTGCCCACGGCCAACTTTATTATTCTTAACACTTTTTATTCACAGACGACGAACAGGCGTTTTTATTCGTGTTACTGAACAATGTTTCGAATAATATTTGTTATTCACGAATAACGAATAGTAATTGATATCTGTATTTGTCATTCGCATGAATTTTGCACAAGTCTGGTGCTAAGCAAAGCGCATCGCGCATGTGCACACTGCAAATTTGTAGCCTGTGTGCAAGTGACTGCAGGCGCGTGTAATCAGCGTGGCTGGAACAGCCGCGTGTACTTGCACTCACGCGGCTGTCTTTAGCATCGGTAATCTTCGGCAACTTACGCCAACGTTCGCGAAACGTATTAGCAGTCCCACTCGCACACCACAGGCGCTTGCGGGCCACGCGGATAGGCCATGCAGTTGCAGGGCGTTGTTCCTCTTATTCGTTGTATTTTTCTCATGTTAATAGCCAGTATCAAAAAGTACCATAACGTGAGAATGTAAAATATTCACATCTATCCGACCGTTACCTGCTGGACAGCAAAATAATACGTACAAATCTCATTCAAACTATACACTCACCGATAATGACACCGTAGTAGCTACCTACAACAATGTGTTACCATTAGTGTGTTTAAATTTTAATGAATATAGTTTTTCAATAGGTTTGAATTTTATTTTGTAAGAAATTGATTTTAGTTTCCTCCACTCACTTTACCTTCACAAAATTCCCCCCCCCCCCCTTTCCCCCGCTCAAATGCTAAATAATAAGTCCTTCCTACCATTCAATGTCCATTAGATTTACCGGCTTTCTTCCATCATACTAGACTGATACGTCTGAGTGCGTGTGCGAGGGGAAGGGGGGGAGGGGGGCTAAGTAATAATGAAGTCACTATGATGTAACTACACTGAAAAAGTATGGGGAAACACGAAAAACAATAACGTGTGCCTTACTGAAAATAAAATTATAAAATATAAAGTGGTTAAAGAGAATATGAGGTAAAACATGAGTAAATTGATCGGAAAAAATTTTCGACCCTGCCAGGATTCGAACCTGGAATCTTCTGATCCGTAGTCAGACGCGTTATCCATTGCGCCACAGGGCCACGACAAATTTGGGCCACGATTTCAGTATATGTTAACTATATATGTATGAAAGTGCGTATTGCAGATATTACTGGAACACTTTTCAAGGCACCAATTACAGGTAAATCAAGACTACAGCAATCACAAACTATTAGGCGGTTTCCTCAGCGATATAATAACCTACCGTGAAAGAAGTGCCTCCTTTTGTCGCTATAGCTTAGAGAATTACAGCTAAAACAGAGCAACCATTTACTGATAAGCTTTCAGTATTTTATTTAAAAATTACCGAGACAGGTTTTGCCTTTGAAAAATCCATATGTGCACTGCTGCTTCAGGATTTATCAGTCAACAGTACTACAAAGGATTGATGCCACAGACTCCGGGGTGATTCCAGCGCAGCGAAATCGTCGTGTATTACGAATGCAGATTTTAGAATGCAGTTCGATGCACATATTTTAAAGATATAACTGTGAAATTCATTTAAAAATTGTGAAATGAGAATTATTATAGTATCATTTCTTGGCCACCATGCGTTCTCAAATAGACTCACAACACGGGAACCAACTTCATACGATCGTTAGCATTACTTTTATATAAATGAATTTCACAGTTATAATATGAGCATAAAACTGCATTCTTTTATTCCCTGAATCAAACGCCACAGCAACACCATAAGATGAAAGCCCGACAAAGAAGTCTGTAGCATCCACCTCGGGATAAAATTTTGAAATCTGAAACTGGTTATGGTTCCTTCTGAAGCCAATATTAAGTAAAATGTATCTTGTTGCTGGCTGCTGTGTTAAGTTACAGTCATAGTACTGCAGCCATATTTCGTCAACAAGTTTTTTATTTTTTTATTTTATAAGATAGGTTGTACCCCACAGCAGAACATGAAAAGTAAAGAACGGTCATAGAAAAATTAATATATTAAGAACCAAGTTATCGTAATTGACAATATTACAGATGCCTTATGAACTAAATTCATAAATAAGTATATTCATGCTGCACAAACGATATTTGCACGCCTTGGAAACAGTCACGATAATAACAGTAAAACCACCTCCACATCTTAAGGATCAGCCGTATATCAAGAGATTGGTTTATATCCTGAGTAGCTATTTTGCCTTTGGGATCGAACTGTCGGATTGCTTTACTAAAACTAATCGATCCCTAATGCTTTGTTGTTCTTATTCATCCATGGGTTATTACCCTTGTTTTCCTTTGTCGAGTTGCTCATTTGGGATTCTGATTACAATACGTTGCCTTAAACTGCACTGGACATTACTCTGGAAGACACGTTTGGCGTGGTGCTCTGTGCTTCAGTTATGTAACTACTATAGATGTCAAGTATTGTGCATAAATAGGCAAAGACATTCGTTAAAGATCGATTACGCTTGTGGGTCATCCCACATCAAGGCGACCTGGGGTGCCCACTCGACCATTTCCAAATATAATGAAATTTGGTGTGAAGGTTCTTTATCATCATTACTGATTATATACATTTCAGTTCACTATCATCAGTGGTTGAATTTTTACGGGCACTTAAAGAGAGGCTACTGACTTTCGCATCAAGTACAAGGGTGCAAAGGTGTCAGGTTTGCTAGGCATTTTTACAAGTTCAGCATACATTTGGTCATTTGCTTTATTATACGTAGACAACCTTTTTTGCTGAGTCACACCACGGCAAAAATTAGGGATTTAGCCACATCTAAATATAGATAGAAGCCTCTAAAGTCACTAAAAAATTCGTCACGTAATTCTTAAACCGATCACAGCTACTTTTCATCTGAACCAATCACACCAAAACTTCAGAAGTTTATTCCTACCTTTGATGTCTAAATATAGATCAGATTTTACACAGGATCCCTAGATGAAAAGATATGCATCTGCAAAGTTGGCCAAAATTTACAACGTGCAAATTTTAGGATATTTTTGGAGGGCAATGTCTCAGCTGTCTTGTTCAATACTTTTTTCCCTGCCACAGCTGGAAAGAGCGTGCTTCAAGCTTTCAAAGCTGTATTACTTAATTTCTGGCTTTTGGATTTTGATGAGTGCGAATACCTTTCAAAAGCTATTATTTTAGCACTTCGAGAAGACTGAAAAGTGAAATTTTTGTTCTTTAAGTCTCATAATGCTACATCTACATTTATACTCCGCAAGCCACCCAACGGTGTGTGGCGGACGGCACTTTACGTGCCATTGTCATTACCTCCCTTTCCTGTTCCAGTCGCGTATGGTTCGCGGGAAGAACGACTGCCGGAAAGCCTCCGTGCGCGCTCGAATCCCTCTAATTTTACATTCGTGATCTCCTCGGGAGGTATAAGTAGGGGGAAGCAATATATTTGATACCTCATCCAGAAACGCACCCTCTCGAAACCTGGACAGAAAGCTACACCGCGATGCAGAGTGCCTCTCTTGCACAGTCTGACACTTGAGTTTGCTAAACATCTCCGTAACGCCATCACGCTTACCAAATAACCCTTTGACGAAACGGGCCGCTCTTCTTTGGATCTTCTCTATCTCCTCTGCCCAGGTACGGATCCCACACTGATGACCAATACTCAAGTATAGGTCGAACGAGTGTTTTGTAAGCCACCTCCTTTATCGATGGACTACATTTTCTAAGGACTCTCCCAATGAATCTCAACCTGGTACTCGCCTTACCAACAATTAATTTTGTATGATCATTCCACTTCAAATCGTTCCGCATGCATACTCCCAGATATTTTGCAGAAGTAACTGCTACCAGTGTTATCATATAATCATACAATAAAGATTCCTTCTTTCTATGTATTCGCAATGCATTACATTTGTATATGTTAAGGGTCAGTTGCCACTCCCTGCAGATCTTCCTGCATTTCGCTGCACACAACACAGCAAATTTGCAAAACAAAAATACTAAAAAGTCAGCTGTATTTTTGGTTCAACAGTTCTACAACTTTGTCAAGGACAGATTATGGATGACTGTATAGTCTTCCTGATAATGATGATGGTGCTTCTAAAGTCATGAAACAATGTTGTCCAGGAATCCAGCATGCGTCCTTGGTAGTCGGCCAGTGGAAGGAAACAGTACAACTGTGTGGGTGCATAAAGCTGATAAGGACATTTTGTTGTTCATGTGAAACTTCACAAACGTTCCCAATCCACCAAAAAGTGTCATATATACATGCAACATACTGTTCTGGTTGTAAACTTCCAGTTGAGATTGCTGGAATTTCTTAATCTGCTTCAAAGGCATTAATTTTGAATGCTGTAGCATCATTGGAAACTCTGCTTACTCTGAGCTAATTACAATCAATTGGCTTCAACTGATTACTTTCTCTTGTTACAGAAATTGGTTGTCCCATGGCAAGCCCTGTTTCTTGATCAGACTGAATGTTTTTCAGTTTCTGCTTTTGGTACATAAAAAACTTTATGCCTGGTGTACTATCATCACAGAATTTGAACAAATCATATGGAGTCAATACCTGGATATTTAAGGGGCTCTCTAGACTGGTACAGGCTGCTAGTTTTTTTACTGTTCATCCAATCCCATCATTTACCATGACTTGTTCCAAAAAAAATTCCATTTGGCAGTGATGCCAAAATCCTTTCCATGCAGACAAAAACTGATGAATTTTTTGAAATTCTTATATCAGGCGGCTGAACCATCACCAAAGTAATAAATGTTTCTAATGTTTTCAGTCTTTGTCCTTAAATATGCTATTAACTTTATTTGAAATGCGTGGACAGCAATGGTACAATGACGGAGACAGACGCTGATCATACAAATTAACTTTGACGTTCTTTGCCACCAAAATAGACTACAAATGGATGTAACGTGGCATGACTATCCTCCCAATGAAATCCTTGCACAGATCTTGAACAACAAATAAATAATTCTTAGCAAAATCCATCAATATAAGTAATTCATTTTCTGCAAGATTTCCTTTTACTTGCTTAAGGTATAAACTTCGGTGTTTTGACACAAAGTGATGGCTCTTTAAATCGATAATTTTCAAATCTTCAACCATTCTCTGACATCACTCTCATGTGTGTCTGTCAGTATGAATCCATTGTTTGCATGCTATTGTTTCTTCAGGGTCACAGTCTTTAAAAGCGTCTTCAAGAAAAGCCTCTAGGTGCATTTTTCCTGGACATTCCTCACAACGTTGCAGCATATGATCTTTTGATTCCGAACTGCTTACAGTTTTTTGATCAAATCCTTGTAGTCTTCTTGGATGGATGTCAGCATCCTGAGGTCATATAATTTTGAGAAGCTCATTTGGTTTTCATACTGCTTACAAGAAGCAATGAACATTTCTTTCAGGTTACAAAGGAGCTGGCTTTTGTACTTGTGGATCTTCTCCCCATTTATTCTTATTGCGACACAATCTTTTTTGCCTGGTCATAAACGAGAAAACTCATCATCTTCAAAAAAAAGTGAGGGCATTTTATTTTCATCGTTGAGCTTTTTCTCTTTTCGGTTTGCATGTGTTGGCAAAATCCCACCTTCCATCTATAGTTTCCATGCCTTCTTCGCCATTTTAGTTGAAATAACAAATTCTTTAGCCGTTTTTTCAATAATACAGCTACTTGGGGCCAGTGTCAAAATTTGAACTTTACTGCAATTAATATGTCCACATCTTTCCATTTTGGCACTCGTCCATTTGTACGAGAGTTGGAACTTTAATAGTGGCAACTATTTATTTACAGCTCGTACAAAGTAGATACGTGTTTCAAAGCTTTACTGACCTTCAAAGTAGTCACCAGCATAACGTATAACCCGTTGCCAAGTGAGGTGGAAGTCGTAGGAAGCTCTTGGCAGTGCCAGTTCTGTTGACAGTTCGAGCGGCGCGATCGATTGCCCGACTAATTTGTAGCAGTTCTGAAGCGAAAGCCGTGAAGTGTTTCGCTCAGTTTAGAAATCGAGTCAAGGGAGTGGTATAGCACTTAGCAGCCCCGTCGTCAAACAAATCAGTAACAGCTTGTACTGTACGTGCTTGAGCATTGTCCTGCAAAATGATGATTATGTCCTGCAGAAAGTGTCATCACATCTGCCTCTAGGCTGGTCGTAGGTTGTGTTCCAAAACTGACCATCATTTTGCAGGATAATGCTCAAGCACGTTGTAACTTCCCCCCCGCAATTTTTTTTATAAGAAAATATAGCAATACTTAATAGAAATGGGAGCCAAGTGTAACCTCCCCACAAAAATTTTAAAAGAAAATAACGATACTAATTAGAAATGCTGATGGACATGGCTCTATGCGTAACCTGCCTACAATCAAATGTACTGACAATGGCAACAAATGTGAAATTCGCAATCTGACTCAATTATAAATCCTTCAAAAAATTAAAGTCCATTCAGTGACAAGAAAATTCAATTAAACCGAAATATCGGTTTTTGGCCCTGTGTAAAAAACAATCAGAATTAAAGTCTTACCTCAGAATAAATAGATGTCACATATCTGCTCTTGTTGTTGCTCACCACTTGGAGGAACTACATTGCAAATAATAATATTCTCCTTTTTTTTGTAATTCTAGTGAAATTTTTCTTCAAAAAGAAGTGGAATGAAATGGGAAGTGCAACGAGATCTTTAGTTCAAAAAAAATTAAACTTTTGAAAAAATGCTTTTGAAATAAAAAATTATTATTGGGAGACTTGTTGGAGAATAATTACAATAAATAAAATTTTTCATTATCTAATGATTATATTAATTAACAGTATACCTTATTCCTCATCTTGACCATTGTTGCCGACCGCCTACATCACACAACCGCACTGGGCTGCTACTACTGACCGACCGCTCTGCATGACGACTACAGACTGAGTACTGCTCTCAACTAGACAGAGCTACAGACTCGCAACGACTGACTGACTGCTACTCTGCATAGCGACAACTAACTCGCAAAGACTACTACTGACTGAGAACCGCTCGCAACACTCGCGCGGTCAAGCGCATACTCTCTGGTCACAGATGCTACAATGCCTCGCCATCGCTGCTGCGTTACATACGTGTTTCATAACCCTCCACTCGGGGGGCAAAAATTTGGCAGCGATGGTGAGTCATTTGGACTTGCCAAGCGCGGCAAAATTTTTCTTTAATTAACAAAATCCTACAACTTACAGAATATTTAAATGTTGTGCACACGCACTAAGTACAAAATATATCAGACAAGGACAAAATGTGAATACTAAACATAGTAGCAAATCAGAAAAAAGTATATACAAACTTTTTGACAGATAAAGTGCACAGGCACTGAAAAAATTCTTTAGCATATGCAGAACAAATAAACAGACTGGCAAGAATAATTAGATGTAGTACATAAAGTAAATGTTGTGCACACGCACTAAGTACAAAATATATCAGACAAAGACAAAATAGTAGCAAATCAGAAAAGTATATACAAATTATTTGACAGATAAAGTGCACAGGCACTGAAAAAATTCTTTAGCATATGCAGA
Organism: Schistocerca americana; assembly: GCF_021461395.2. Taxonomy (NCBI): domain Eukaryota; kingdom Metazoa; phylum Arthropoda; class Insecta; order Orthoptera; family Acrididae; genus Schistocerca; species Schistocerca americana. Next base: position 179,067,924 of record NC_060120.1, read on the forward strand.
ACAAATAAACAGACTGGCAAGAATAATTAGATGTAGTACATAAAGTAAATGTTGTGCACACGCACTAAGTACAAAATATATCAGACAAAGACAAAATGTGAGTACAAAACATAGTAGCAAATCAGAAAAGTATATACAAATTATTTGACAGATAACAAAGTGCACAGGCACTGAAAAAATTCTTTAGCATATTCAGAACAAATAAACAGACTGGCAAAAAATATTATGTTGACAAGTGTACATGCACTGAAAAATGTCTTTAGCATTTTCACAACAAATAAACATAATGGCAAAAAAAAAAAAAAATTCATGTCCAAAGTGCACATGCACTGAAAAATGTCTTTAGTATTTTCACAACAAATAAACATAATGGCAAAAAAAAAAATTCATGTCCAAAGTGCACATAAGTGTACTCACACTGGAGTTTAGCGAATCGAAAAATGTATAACCTATGAACATAAATGATGTTACCAAAAAAAAAATTTTTTCTTTATGTGACAAGAATCAGGATAGGAAAGGGAAGGATTGCATCATGGTTGTAGCACTTTAGATTGCACACAGCTGCTCTGAAAGTCCATATCTTTCCACAGTAGTACAACACCAAGTGACACAACTTGAAGTTCTTTTCCCATCAGAATTTATCAGTGTAGCCAAGACACTGAACTGTCGTAGTAATGTTCCATGTTTTCATTTTGGCAGTACATTAGGTACACCAAACAGTGGGACCATAATAATGTCTTCATTGCTCATGGTGGTGGACAGCATGTCGTGTCAACACCACACTCTTACAAGGCACACCAACGTAGAATTAGTGCAAAACCAAATATAGTGCTCCATGATTACTGGGATAAACAGGACAAATGGACATTGCAGTAATTCAGGGTAGTCAGCTTATGAGGTGAAGGACATCAAGTCACATAATATTGACAATTACAGTCTTCATTGATAGTTCGTGGCATTCATAGCCCAGTTATTGAACATTTCTGTACCAAGTATGTAGTATTACAGAAAAATGTTCATTAATTGTTTTACATAGAATCAGTAGCCTTCTTTTCCTGGTTACAAAATATTATGAAATAATCGCATTCTTTTCAGTTACAGAGTATAATTAAGAATCATTAACCTTCTCCTAATTACAGTTAATTAATCATTTGTCATTCCAATCTATTAAGAGTCATTAGCCTTCTTCTAATTACAAAGCATTATTAAACAATCACATTTATTTCCAATTACAAAGTATGAACATTGAAAACAAGAGTTAATTAATGGCATAATTAATAACAATTTCGTTGATTGACATTAATTATTGGCACTCAGTGGCCATCAAGTATTGAATAGAATAAAACATAGTTCATCATTCAGTATTATTCAGATCATTACAAAGTCATTATTAAAATCAGTTAATTACAGTCAAATCATTAGTAATCACAGGCATTACAATAAACAGTGGCAGTTATTAGCTAGTGACAAAGCATTATTTTGAATATAGTCTCATTAAGAGGTCATTACTCGAGTGACATGCTATTCAGAGTTGATCAGTATTATTCAGAATTATCATAAACTAGTGACATTATGTGGGACTGGTAATACATTTTTTTGGTAGCAATGCATTGCGTTGGGATCGATAATTAATTGCTGAGGCATAATACTTTTTGCTTTTGACCTATTGCTGCAAATGAGGATAGGTAACGTCATTCGTCATGAGTCAGCTGTAGCAAGATTATGTAACAAGGCAGTACATGTGATCACATTTATAAATGATAAACACAAATGGGTAAAAAATATAAAAATGCAAGTACTAGAACAGGTATAATAAGTAACAGGTTTAGTAAGTGTCATGAAAAACTTCTCCTGGAAAAAATACAAAAACGGATTATTGACCTGAAAGAAGAAACGCACACTATGCTGAAAAGTAGTGAACTTCGAATTAACAAGTAGTGAAATGTGTATAAAATGTGTTCCATAGCTGTCCTTTCCAAAACTTTCCGTCATCCTACTATGCAATGTAACACCTGCTGTCAAAGCAAACCGCAACAAATACTTAAATAACTACGTGGCATAAAGAAAAAAAACTTCATTATCCATATCATCATAACTTCACCATTATCATCACCTGTAGAGAAAAACTTCATTATTCATAATACCATTTCCTTCATCATTATTCATCAGTATTCACTATCATCTGCAAAAAATCACTTCATTACTCATTACCTAACTATTCCTTATCTCTAGCATATTTCATCACTAAAAATAAGATGTGTAGTTCTCTCTGACAGCCTGCATCAATCACCTTGTATTCTGAAAGAAAAAATTAGTTAAGACTGCTATTCTGTGATGAGTATAGTATAGTCTTGTTAATGCTTGTTAATCCTGATCCCTTTACTCTTCCTCATAAAGTTATTGCATCTCCTTTCGTTTATTCCGTAGGTGAAATTCCCATTTATGTTAAATTTATTTCTTAGAATCATCATTCCTTTCTGAAATTGATGAACAAAGATTAATGTCTTGCATTTAAATCCTATACCCACTAAATAATGACTGGTTTATGGTGACACAATTAACCATACAGCATAACATGACAGAAACGTAATATGTCCAAGACATTGACAGTGTTCGGATGCGAAAAAATGTACACAGAATAATACAATGCAGTAAAAAAAAAAATGTGAAACAGTCACGATGTTGAGATGTCATAAGGCAAAAAAAAAAAATGTCAAAGTCGACTGGTGTGTGTTATATCTTAACTATTTCATAGTGCATACAAACAAAACTGGAGTACAGTCATATACACAAAAAAATGGAAAATGTGCACGGTCTGATGTGTAACGACAAGAAAAGCGACCTGCTAACCTTACCTTGCCGGGCACTTGCCAAGAAAAAAAAATACGATAATCATCAATAAGTAGTCACATAAATATAATTGCAGAAATAGTCGTAAATGTGTAAATTCATCTGGAAAAATATGCACGGTCTGATGTGTAACGACAAGAAGAGCGACCTGCTAACCTTACCTTGCCGGGCACTTGCCAAGAAAAAAAATACGATAATCATCAATAAGTAGTCACATAAATATAATTGCAGAAATAGTCGTAAATGTGTAAATTCATCTGGAAAAATATGCACGGTCTGATGTGTGACGACAAGAAGAGCGACCTGCTAACCTTACCTTGCCGGGCACTTGCCAAGAAAAAAATACGATAATCATCAATAATTAGTCAGGTGAATTAATTGCATTAGTAAATGGCATCATAGTGTGTTGAATCATACAGTGGTTTCACTCAATAAACGGTTTAATGTTTGAGATATGGTGATTGCCTTTCGATTTTCTGGTTCTCAAAGTTTCGACGTGTACAACATTGGGGTGAGGGATGCTGCGAATCCGATACGGACCTGCGTATAGAAGTTCAAATTTACTGCACTTACCTTTTAATTTGCTGGATAAATAGTGTGTACGTACTAATATCTTCTGTCCAACGTGAAAGTCGCGGCGTGTACAAACCTGTTTTTGCTGTCTTCTCCGGCGCTCTGCGGCACGTTTGATGTTGTTCAGCGCAATGTCAATTATTTCGTGGTGTCGTAGGCGACGATTTTTGGGGAATTCTATTAATTCTTTAATTTTGTTCGGTGGTTCAACGTTTTTCAGTATAACAGTCGGAGATAGCATAGTGGATTCATTTGGAATGGAATTAATTACATCTTGGAATGAGAGTATGTGTGTATCCCAATCAATATGTCTTTTGTGGCAGTATATTCTGCACAGCTTACCAATTTCCTTCATTAATCTTTCACAAGGGTTCGAAGAAGCGTGGTACTTGGATATATAGATCGGAGAAATGTTTCTAGCTCGTAACATGCGTGTCCATACACTACTACGAAATTGAGATCCATTATCAGAAATTACTTTCATTACATGCCCTACATGAAATAGAAAATGTTTTACAAATGCTTTCGAAACAGTTTTAGCAGTAGCTTTGCGTAACGGAGTGAAAGTAACAAATTTTGAAGTGAGCTCAACAGCGACAAAAATGTAGCAAAAACCTCTGTTAGTTCTCGGAATCGGACCAAAAATATCTACTGCGGCCATGTGTCTTAATTTCACAGGTATAATGGGATATAAAGGAGGAATATGTGAAGTGGTGTCTGATTTAGCTTTCTGGCAAATTTTACAAGACGCTAAAACTCGTCGTATACGTTTTTCCATGTTGGTAAAATAACAGTTCTGTCTCAGTATAAGAAAACATTTTCTTGCTCCGTAATGTGCGTAACTTAAATGAGTGTACCAAATTAGTTTGTTAACCAGTTCGTCAGGAATGCATAATAACCAAATGTTGCTGTAAGGATGAGAGCGGCGAAACAGAATGTCATTGCGTACAGTGTAGTGGTTCCTAATCGTAACATTTTTCCTATCTTGCCAAAGGTGTTTAATTTCTTTCCACACATTGTCCTTATTTTGTTCTTGTGCTATGTCCTGTAATGACGATGAAATAAAATTTTCAAATGCAACCTGCTGAATGTATATGACACTGAAATTTGCTTTGCAGAAGTTGGTTGCTACGTCTTGCTGATTGTTACTGAGAGAACGCGATAGTGCGTCTGCTATAACATTTTGCGTACCGGGAATGTGAACTATTGTAAAATTAAATTCCTGTAAATATAGTTTCCATCTGCTTAACCTGTCGTGAGTGAATTTAGCTGAAAGTAAAAATTGTATCGCTCTATGGTCTGTGTAGACGGTGGTATGTCTGCCGTAAAGAAAGTGCCTAAATCTCGTGAAAGCCCATACAACACATAATGTTTCAAGTTCTGTGACAGAATAATTTCGCTCAGCAGGTGACAAAATGCGACTTGCAAATGCGATGTTTTTAATTACTGTAGAACCATCTTCTTCTATTTCCTGGAAAATGTGTACGCCTAAAGCGGTGTTGGAACTGTCGGTAGCAATGGAAAAATTTCTAGTAAGATCTGGATGCGATAAAAGTGGTGCATTCAACAAAGCATGTTTCAGGTTCATGAATTCAGAGTGTGCTTGCTTATCCCAAGACCAAATACTGTTTTTACCTGTTAATTGGCATAGTCTAGGCGTGTCTAAAGCAGAATGATGAATAAATTTACGAAAAAAGTTAATTAAGCCCAAAAAACTGCGTAATTGCTTCTTCGTCGTAGGAACAGTAATGTCACGTAGAGCTTGAAGTTTTTCCGGATCAGGTGCAATGCCTTCTGCTGAAATTACGTGTCCAAGAAATTTTATAGAAGTTTTGCCAAAGTGCGATTTACTGAGGTTAACTGTGAGTCCTTGTGCATGAAAAGTTTGTAACAGTTGTTCAAGAATCATATTGTGTTCAGACCAGTTAGCTTCTGCGATAAGAATGTCGTCTACATACGTCGTAATTCTGTCCTTAATGCAAACGTGTGTCGGATGGCGTCAAAATTAATAACAATTTCGTGAAGAAGATTCTGCGTGTTAAAATTATTGCTTACGTTATTGGAATATGAAACCTGTACTGTGTCTGGTCAAATTCTGTCGTACGTGCTATTATTTAAGGGAGGATGCTGTGGCATATCCACTATATGAACTGTTCTGTTATTTCTGATTGACGTGTTACGCTATAGATGACACCTATTGTCTGTTCCATTCATGATTATTTGATGTTGCTGATGTTGTTGCTGCTCATAAGATCGACTGTTATTAAATGTACGCTGAAAATTGTGCTCATCATTCTTTTTACGTCTGTCCTAATAATCATTCCTATACGGTGTATTGCGATAGGAATTGAAATAGAGTGTTGTCTGTACGTAGTTATTTCTTTGCTGCCATGCGTTACTATTTGTTGGCGCTGAGACTATACATGCACGCGGCGAAACATTAAAGTTTGGTTGACCTTGTAGACTGCATTGTTGGTTAGGTATGCTAAGCGGCTGACTTTCATGCTATTGTGGTGAAAAACATCTATTGTTACAAAAATATGGTTCCGACTGCTCAAAATTTTATACATACTGATGATTACGATTTTATCTGTAATTAAAATTACGGCGGTACTGGAGTGCCTACTGAAAATTGTCACATTCGGTAAAAGATTTGTCGTATCCGGTTTTCATTACATACGTTTCTTAATACTAGGTAGAGCAATAGTTAAAGAGCAGTTTGGATAGATATAAAGGATAGTAGAAGAAAAGGCAGCAGTGCAGAAAACTAAAGATGAAACAGCACTACTACAGCTCGGGGCCCTATGCTCGCTACGGCACATATTCATTAAAGCGTAATGAATCCCCTGAGGTCATTTACGCACTGCAAATAAATTTCGGCTTTTGCGTTGCACGCAATAGCGGTAAAAATTCAAAAGCAAATAGTTGTATCCATGTTAATTCAAGTTTCTTCACTACAGGCAATGCTGTTGTAAATACAAAAATAAATTGTCGCATCTGGTTCAAAGCTAGTTTCTGCATTACAGGTAATAGCGATGAATGTACAAAGGTAAATTGTCGTATACAGTGCAAAGCGTGCACCTGTGTTCTGTCATTATTAAATTCTTTACATTTTCTTGCGGATAAAAATTGCTCGTAATCTACGTTCTCGTCACTCAGTTTGAGAACACGTTCAGGTTTGTGTGTGAATCTGTTCGTCTGTATCATTTCGGATTTCAAGTTGCGTAGCTTTTCAGATTTTAAGTAGCGTGGCTTTTCGGATTTTAAGTCGCGTAGTTGCTGTAAATTGCTCACATGATACGCGCTGCGTGACTCTGGCAAATGCTCGCAAAGTGGCGGATTCTGTGACGTATTGGTGACTGAAATAGTTTTCAACTCTGTTACTGTAACACTTTCGTCAATTTGGTTGATCTGTCGTGCAAATTTCTCTTCATCTTCCGTATTCGGAGTGTGTGAAACTTCGACTGACTCTAAATTAATTTCGTCGCGAATCTGTACTTCGTTTTTAGGGCATTCTTCAGTGACTGCATTAATTTCGTGTATCAGTGTTGCGTTTGCTGAACATTGTTCAGTGACTACATTAACTTCGTCTTTATGTGATTCTGTTGTGCCTACACGTGTGCTACTTAATTCTTGTGCAACAGTGCCAACTTTTTCATTACTGTTATTAGCACAAGTCTTAGTATTCACACGTAATTGTACTTTAGTGTCCTGACATTGTATGGTAACAGCTGTAATCTGTTCGCTAGCTTGCTTGTTCTGTTCATTAAGGTTATCGTGTTTTTCCCTCGGCTGTTTAATACATTCAGAAAATTGTTTGTTCCGTTCTCTAAATTGTTTGTTCTCTTCTTCCAGTCGTTTGTTCTGCTTATCAAGTTTTTCATTAATTTTATTCAATTTTTCGCCCTGTTCACTAAGTTGTTTGCTCATTTGTCGCAACAAAGCCATAATTGGATTCGACTCAAGGTCAGCATTTCTATTCTCTGTGCTGTTCAATAGTGGATCTCGAATTGTTTCACTTTCTGTAACCATTTGGTCATTTTGAAATTTACAAAAAGGTTTGTCAGTCAAATGTATACTATCAGTCATTGTTTCGGAATTAAATAAATCTGTCCTACTTTGTGTGATCTGTTCATTTTCATTAGACAAATTTGTCTGTACATTACTTGAGTTTTCCGAATCGGGTGTGTTAAGCTCGGCAGCGCTCATTGCAATAGAGCGTCCCGCGTCATCAATTGTCGTCAAACTAACAGACGAGACAATTGAGTTCGTTTGTTCATCATTAAGGTGAAAGTCATCATTAGTGGTTGGAATGCACTGATTGTTAGTGAACGCAGGATTGTCATCATTACGTTGTGTATCACACGATCCTGGACTGGGTGTCGCCAAGTGTAACTTCCCCGCAAAATTTATAATAATTGACAATATTATTTAGGGATGCTAATGGACATTGCTCTATGCGTAACCTGCCTACAATCAAATGTACTGACAATGGCAACAAATGTGAAATTCGCAATCTGACTCAATTATAAATCCTTCAAAAAATTAAAGTCCATTCAGTGACAAGAAAATTCAATTAAACCGAAATATCGGTTTTTGGCCCTGTGTAAAAAACAATCAGAATTAAAGTCTTACCTCAGAATAAATAGATGTCACATATCTGCTCTTGTTGTTGCTCACCACTTGGAGGAACTACATTGCAAATAATAATATTCTCCTTTTTTTTGTAATTCTAGTGAAATTTTTCTTCAAAAAGAAGTGGAATGAAATGGGAAGTGCAACGAGATCTTTAGTTCAAAAAAAATTAAACTTTTGAAAAAATGCTTTTGAAATAAAAAATTATTATTGGGAGACTTGTTGGAGAATAATTACAATAAATAAAATTTTTCATTATCTAATGATTATATTAATTAACAGTATACCTTATTCCTCATCTTGACCATTGTTGCCGACCGCCTACATCACACAACCGCACTGGGCTGCTACTACTGACCGACCGCTCTGCATGACGACTACAGACTGAGTACTGCTCTCAACTAGACAGAGCTACAGACTCGCAACGACTGACTGACTGCTACTCTGCATAGCGACAACTAACTCGCAAAGACTACTACTGACTGAGAACCGCTCGCAACACTCGCGCGGTCAAGCGCATACTCTCTGGTCACAGATGCTACAATGCCTCGCCATCGCTGCTGCGTTACATACGTGTTTCAACGTATAGTGCAAGCTGTTACTGATTTGAAACTTCCTGGCAGATTAAAACTGTGTGCCGGACAGAGACTCGAACTCGGGACCTTTACCTTTCGCGGGCAAGTGCTCTACCAACTGAGCTACCCAAGCACGACACACGCCCCGTCCTCACAGCTTGAATTCCGCCAGTACCTCGTCTCCTACTTTCCAAACTTTACAGAAGCTCTCCTGCGAACCATGCAGAACTAGCACTCCTGAAAGAAGTTGGTTAGATTAGATTAGATTAATACTACTTCCATGGATCATGAATATGATATTTCGTAATGATGTGGAACGAGTCGAATTTTCCAATACATGACATAATTAGGTTAATTTAACAACATACTTAAGTTAATATAACAACTTTGCTTTTTTGTGTTTTTTGTTTTTCTTTATTTTTTTATTTTTTTAATATTTTTGTTTTTTTTTCTTTTTTTTCTTAATTTATATCTAAAAATTCCTCTATGGAGTAGAAGGAGTTGTCATTCAGAAATTCTTTTAATTTCTTCTTAAATACTTGTTGGTTATCTGTCAGACTTTTGATACTATTTGGTAAGTGACCAAAGACTTTAGTGCCAGTATAATTCACCCCTTTCTGTGCCAAAGTTAGATTTAATCTTGAATAGTGAAGATCATCCTTTCTCCTAGTATTGTAGTTATGCACACTGCTATTACTTTTGAATTGGGTTTGGTTGTTAATAACAAATTTCATAAGAGAGTATATATACTGAGAAGCTACTGTGAATATCCCTAGATCCATAAATAAATGTCTGCAGGATGATCTTGGGTGGACTCCAGCTATTATTCTGATTACACGCTTTTGTGCAATAAATACTTTATTCCTCAGTGATGAATTCCCCCAAAATATGATGCCATATGAAAGCAATGAGTGAAAATAGGCGTAGTAAGCTAATTTACTAAGATGTTTATCACCAAAATTTGCAATGACCCTTATTGCATAAGTAGCTGAACTCAAACGTTTCAGCAGATCATCAATGTGTTTCTTCCAATTTAATCTCTCATCAATGGACACACCTAAAAATTTGGAATATTCTACCTTAGCTATATGCTTCTGATTAAGGTCTATATTTATTAATGGTGTCATACCATTCCCTGTACGGAACTGTATGTACTGTGTCTTATCAAAATTCAGTGAGAGTCCGTTTACAAGGAACCACTTAGTAATTTTCTGAAAGACAGTATTGACAATTTCATCAGTTAATTGTTGTTTGTCAGGTGTGATTACTATACTTGTATCATCAGCAAAGAGAACTAACTTTGCCTCTTCATGAATATAGAATGGCAAGTCATTAATATATAATAAGAACAACAAAGGACCCAAGACTGACCCTTGTGGAACCCCATTCTTGATAGTTCCCCAGTTTGAGGAATGTGCTGATCTTTGCATGTTACGAGAACTACTTATTTCAACTTTCTGCACTCTTCCAGTTAGGTACGATTTAAACCATTTGTGCGCTGTCCCACTCATGCCACAATACTTGAGCTTGTCTAGCAGAATTTCATGATTTACACAATCAAAAGCCTTTGAGAGATCACAAAAAATCCCAATGGGTGGTGTTCGGTTATTCAGATCATTCAAAATTTGACTGGTGAAAGCATATATGGCATTTTCTGTTGAAAAACCTTTCTGGAAACCAAACTGACATTTTGTTAGTACTTCATTTTTACAGATATGTGAAGCTACTCTTGAACACATTACTTTCTCAAAAATTTTGGATAAAGCTGTTAGAAGGGAGATTGGATGGTAATTGTTGACATCAGATCTATCCCCCTTTTTATGCAAAGGTATAACAATAGCATATTTCAGTCTATCAGGGAAAATGCCCTGTTCCAGAGAGCTATTACACAGGTGGCTGAGAATCTTACTTATCTGTTGAGAACAAGCTTTTAGTATTTTGCTGGAAATGCCATCAATTCCATGTGAGTTTTTACTTTTAAGCAAGTTTATTATTTTCCTAATTTCAGAGGGAGAAGTGGGTGAGATTTCAATTGGATCAAATTGCATAGGTATGGCCTCTTCCATTAACAGCCTAGCATCTTCTAATGAACACCTGGATCCTACTATATCCACAACATTTAGAAAATGATTATCAAAAATATTTTCAACTTCTGACTTTTTGTTCGTAAAGTTTTCATTCAATTTGATGGTAATACTGTCTTCCTCTGCTCTTGGTTGACCTGTTTCTCTTTTAATAATATTCCAAATTGTTTTAATTTTATTATCAGAGTTGCTGATTTCAGACATGATACACATACTCCTGGATTTTTTAATAACTTTTCTTAATATAACACAGTAGTTTTTATAATTTTTGATAGTTTCTGGGTCACTACTCTTTCTTGCTGTCAGATACATTTCCCTTTTCCGGTTACAAGATATTTTTATACCCTTAGTAAGCCATGGTTTGTTACAAGGTTTCTTACGAGTATATTTAACTATTTTCTTGGGGAAGCAGTTTTCAAATGTATTTACAAAAATGTCATGAAATAAATTATATTTTAAATTGGCATCAGGTTCACAGTACACCTCATCCCAATCTAACTGCTGTAGGCTTTCCCTGAAATTTGCAATTGTTAAATCGTTGACTGAACGTACTACTTTGGAGGACTGTATAGTATTGCTGAACGGAGCTATGTCATATATTGTAACTAGCTGTGCACCATGGTCAGAAAGACCATTCTCAACAGGCTGAGCATTTATCTGGTTAAACTTATCTTGGTCTATAAAGAAGTTATCTATCAGTGAGCTGCTATCCTTTACCACCTGAGTAGGAAAATCAATAACGGGTGTCAAATTGAAAGAACCGAGTAATACTTCAATGTCAGTTTTCCTATTACCCTCTTTCAGAGAATCTACATTGAAGTCCCCACAAATAATAATTTACTTCCCCCTGTCTGACAGATAGCACAACAAGGAGTCCAAATTTTTCAGAAATAGATGAAAATTTCCTGATGGGGACCTATATACAGTTACAATTATAAATGTGCCTTTATTTAATTTAAGCTCACAGGCACATGCTTCTATATGTTTCTCTACACAAAACTTTTTTGTTTCTATACTTTTTGCATAATGATAACTTTTGACATATATGGCAACTCCTCCTTTCTCCATATTTTCTCTCATTACATGTGCAGAGAGCTTATAACCACTTACATTTACCTTATCCATATCAGTAACAATGTGATGCTCAGACAGGCATAGTATATCTATTTCATTCTCAGCTTCTAAATCTTCTAAACAAACCAGAAGCTCATCTACTTTATTCTTTAAACTCCCAATATTTTGATGAAATATACTTACATTATTTTTAATTATACTTTTATGAGAACCTTTCCTTATTCTAACATTTGCAGTACTCTCCTGTCTGAGTTTCTCATTGTGCTTAGGCCTAGTTCCTATACCAGTGGTCACATGGTGTTCAGAGAGGCAGATTATGTCAATTGGGTTGGGTGACTTTAATTCATCAATGCAATTACCTAGGACTGAGATACAACTTGGTGGAGATAAAATTTCTGGTGATTGGTGTAAATTTATAATTGATAGCTGTGATTGGTGATCCAATGTGCTAGAATTGTGCTGTTGAATTTCTTTCCTAAACTGAAGATTTGTTTCAATCCTGACCTCTCGTAGAACTTGACATCTTTCTGTCTTACCTATCCTAAAAAAGGTGCTGCTCCAACACCTGTAACCACTAGTATTTTACCATTCATGGCAGTGCCTCCCCCCCTTAAATTTCCTGCTATTACCCCAGCCAGTTTCCCCTTCCCTTTCCTGTTGAGATGTAGGCCGTGCCTGGTATAGTCCCACCTACTGAGATAATCAACAGGAACCACACCAATATGAGCCCCCGCACCCGACCCAAGCAGCCGTTCCAACTCCAAATTAACTCTCCCAACAGAAGGGTTCAAATGAGGCCAGTCATGGCGTCTCAGGACAGATACAAATTCAACATTGGTGTGTCTCGATGCCGACGCAATCTTTACCAGGTCACACTCTATACTGTACCCAGGATCTCTGTCGATGCTGTTCCCTGGCCCTCCCACAATAACCACGGTGTCTTCCCTGGTAAATCCTTTACAGAGTGAACCTAAATCCTCTGTCACCTGATCCAGACTAGCACTTGGTTTGAAAAAATTTGTGACCTGGTATTCTGGTCCTAATTCCTCCTGCAGAAGTTGGCCTACACCTCTGGCATGAGAACTGCCTAACAACAAAACTTTCTTCCTTTTCGATGACTTTCCTACATTCTTTTTTCAATTTCCTATTGAAAGTTTGTTGTGTCCTGTTTACACCTACCTCTGCTTGAGGCTCATCAGTTTCTAACTGAAGCAACAGGTCAAACTTATTTTTGACATTCACCACAAAACTGTCAGACTTAGTTCTAGGCCTGTTCCCTCTGCTACCTGTTGCCACTTCCCACCTCTCTTTGCCCTTCTCCCTCCTTAACCTGTCCAGATCTGCCCTAGCCTGATCTAGCTCAGCCTGAAGGGCAGCAATTTTCCCCTCCTGTTCCACTATCTTCCTATCTCTGCTGCAAATCCTACATAACCACTGATGAGCCTGATCCACTTTCCCAACACCCACGCCACTGCAGTCCCCCCAGTGAAAAAAACTACTGCATCCATCACACCAAACCCCGGAACTAACAATTCTACGGCAAGTCAGGCACTTCTCACTCATTGCAAAAATAATACTTTAGCTAGAATAAATCAATTAAATTACCGAGCACTTGCCCGCGAAAGGCAAAGGTCTCGAGTTCGAGCCTCGGTCCGGCACACAGTTTTAATCTGCCAGGAAGTTTCATATCAGCGCACACTCCGCTGCAGAGTGAAAATCTCATTCTGGAAACATCCCCCAGGCTGTGGCTAAGCCACAGCCAGTTTAGAGGCTTGTATCTATATTCAGGTGTGGCTAAATCCCTAATTTTTGCCATTGTGTGATTCAGCATAGAAAGCTGTCTATGTATGCTACAGCAAATGACCAAATGTTCGCTAGAACTTTTAAGAAAGCTAGCGAACTTAACACATCTGCACCTTCGTACTTGATGTGAAGGTGAGTAGCTTCTCTTTAAAAGTCTCAAAAATATATCCATTGAAGAAAATGGTTCAAATGGCTCTGAGCACTATGGGACTTAACTACTTTGGTCATCAGTCCCCTAGAACTTAGAACTACTTAAACCTAACTAACCTAAGGACATCACACACATCCATGCCCGAGGCAGGATTCGAACCTGCGACCGTAGCAGTCCCGCGGTTCCGGACTGCGCGCCTAGAACCGCTAGACCACCGCGGCCGGCTCCATTGAAGATACTAAACTGAAATTTCGTATATAACCATCAAAGACTATATAGAACCTTCACACCAAATTTTATTATATTTGGACACGGTCGTGTGGGGACACTTTTTAATACTTTTAGCTTTGACGTGGAATGACCCAGTGGCAACAAACGATTGGGATCAGTAACGACAGTAAGACTCCCAGGAGTAACCGTTACGAACGACCTAAAGTGAAATGACTATGTAGCGACCTGAAGATTGACTGATCGGTCACGAACGGACAAGTAACTAAGTTCGCGTGATATATTTTTGTACGGTTATCTTTGTCCTGTTGGGAAGAACGCGATTTTGATGTGTTCCAAGTTTCCACGAGATGTAATAATACAGGATATTAAAAGAGTGTATTCTCAATGGTGTGTGCCTATTCAGTCAGTGTTTTGTTATCATTACTATTCCGACAAATTTCATACAGTGGTGAGGCAGAGCAAGAACAAGAAGCATGAATAACCTAAATGAGAGCAACGGCATGAAGCAAGAAGATGCAAATGCGTAACAGCAGCCATCACACTTCTAGCAGCAGAGACTCCTACAGTACAGCTTCCTATGCAGCCAACACCTTCCAGACCATGTAGGACAGTGCGTCATGTTAAACTGCCAGCGTTCTCGACTGCGAAACCTTAGCTGTGGTTTGCTCGTGCCGAAAGCTGTTTCACTCAACATAGCGTCAGTAACGATACAAATCGGTTTCACTGTGTTATTGCTTATCTGAACGAAACTCACGAGCGTTCAGGCAAAGTAAGTCTTGCACAAGCACCGTTACGCCGCTTTAAAAACATCCCTTACCAACCACTTCATTGCCAACGCCGGAAGCAAGGCTTCAACGGTTACAAAGTAGCGCTCAATTGGGAAACAGATCCCCCAAGCAACTATTACAAAAGCTTCGGTCATTAGCGAGTTGCTGTCTCTTTCCAGAAAATTCGTTAAGCTTGATGTGGCTAAGAAAGCTTCCAACAAATACGCGAATTGTTCTGGCCACGGATACACAGCGTTAGCAGATAAGGGAAGCGACTCCAAGTTGCATGCAAATTAAATGTTGGCAGTACCGTAGCTAGCGTGGAAATAGAGAACCCAGCACTGTGCACGCTAGTGGTGGAGCCTGGCAGCATCAGACCAAGCATTCAAAGCAGCGCACCAGCGACAGCTGCAAATCAGTTGGCGGAGAGCTTCAAAATGCCAGAATGAAGTTTTCACTCTGCAGCGGAAAACATCTCCCAGGATGTGGCTAAGCCATGTCTCCGCAATATCCTTTCTTTCAGGAGTATTAGTTCTGCAAGGTTCGCAGGAGAGCTTCTGTAAAGTTTGGAAGGTAGGCGACGAGGTACTGGCAGAAGTGAAGCTGCGAAGAGGGGGCGTGAATCGTGCTTGGGTTGCTCAGATGGTAGAGCACTTGCCCGCGAAAGGCAAAGGTCCCGAGTTCGAGTCTCGGTCCGGCACACAGTTTTAATCTGCCAGGAAGTTTCATATCAGCGCACACTCCGCTGCAGAGTGAAAATCTCAATTTGGAAACATCCCCCAGGCTGTGGCTAAGCCATGTCTCCGCAATATCCTTTCTTTCAGGAGTGCTAGTTCTGCAAGGTTCGCAGGAGAGCTTCTGTAAAGTTTGGAAGGTAGGAGACGAGGTACTGGCAGAAGTGAAGCTGTGAGGTCGGGGCGTCAGTCGTGCTTGGATTGCTCAGATGGTAGAGCACTTGCCCGCGAAAGGCAAAGGTCCCGAGTTCGAGTCCCGGTCCGGTACATAGTTTTAATCTGCCAGGAAGTTTCAGCTTCAAAATGCTCTGCGTGCAAATTACGCCACTAAAAAAAGCAAAGCAGACGGTGTCGTACGTTTAACAATCAACAGTACAATAGGACGAGAATGGCTAAATCCTGTTGGAGCTGATATCACCAATGCTTCGAAATTAAAGCACAAAAATTTGTGGACCTTTGCAACAATCCAAAATTCTTCAGTGGCCAATAAAGGGCACCAGTGGTCATCGTCTTGCTCATAAATATCACCTATCCTCACATTCCCTTGCCACGTCCACCGTGCCAGTTTTTCAGGCGATGCCCGAAACCATAAAAACCCGCAGTGTGCACTCGGGCGCTCAAAACACGAAAATTTCCGCAAATGGCTCGTCCTTCAGAACGGCTACAACTAACCAGCTTGCGCCACAGGTATCTACAACTTCAACAGCCACTGGTGAAGTCTCAAACTTAACTACAGCGCAAGCAGGAGTATCAAGTTTCTTTTCTGGGCAAGATAGTGCCCACATACACTTGAGAAAGTGCGCGCCCCTGCCGGCTGCGGGTATAATAAAAACGAGACGCCACTGCATAAACTTCATACCAGGTTGTGAGGATCTGAGCTTCTATGTGATGCGGCTCGAATTGCAGACGAATCCAGGTGTCGAGAGATGTGGTGCAAACGGCCAAGGAGAGAGGTTTTATGATATCAGTCAGAAATTCTAAAAGGCTTTTGTGGTGGACAAGGTAACAGAAACTCATATTTTGGTCGAAATTGGTTCTGACCTCAGTGTGCTACTGGAACACTGTTTCAAAGCAACTGATTGCCATGGGTGTTAACAGCTCCCAATTATACATGTATCACGACATATGGAAAAAAGAGGATATCAAGATATAAATTCAAGAGGGAGTAATGGCACCTTAGGTGAGCTAATGGGTATCGCCTTTACACAGGCCATGACACTTGGCACCTACACAGAGATTAGCGTGTACTCTGTGCTGTAACGGTACCGGACCTGTTCCCTACACTTTATGTGATCGATTTTAATAAAACAATAGCAGTGGCAAAAGTTTTCAGCATCATAAATTATGCCAAAGCTAATTTGCAAATACCAGTCATGCCAGCATATATGAAGACCACTGTTATCACTACTCCTTTTGGCCTTCTTGGGTGCCATTTCATGCCTTATGATTTTAACAAAAGGCAGCACAGACTTGGCAGCGTTTTATTCATCAGCTTCTTTTTTGCTGTGTGGATAATCCTGGCTTTTTTGGAGTCACTAGAACATCATGAGGAATGCCTTCGGCAACTATTCAAACGTCTCAGCCTATACTGAGTGGTCATAAACAGGTTAAAATATGTGTTGGGTAAAGTCAGGATTTGACATCTCTTCTAATGGCATCACCTCTTTGTCAGAAAGGGTAGGTAACATTCGAAGTGTGCCGCTTAAAAAAAAGGAAAGAGACTTGCAAGCCAAGTTGCTCTGGGAGTCACTCTGCAAAAATTAGTCTCATTCACTAATGACAGTACAGCAAAAATGGAGCTTCAGTGTATGCTACACATTCGGCGATAAAACATATCCATGACTAGATAGAAGGTAAACACTTCACCAATTACTCGGATCACGCTCCTCTCACGTCCTTCTCCAAGGAAACCACTCTTGCATCACCAAGCCAGTGCAGGCCTACCGAATATATTTTACAATTCATGATAGATGTACATCACATCAGCAGAAAAGTAATTTGGTAGCCAAATTCTTCTGCCAATATGTCCCATGGGACAGCATCTCTGAATATCAGTCAAAGGATCCAGAACTACGTTCAGTGTTAGAGCAGGGGTCCAGCTTTGGTTTGTCAAAAATACATGTGCCAGAACTTATTGGTTCATTATGGTGCGACATGCCTCACAACTTGCTGCGAGTTTTCATACCACACCAATTTGGGTGGCCAGTTTTTTAAGCACTCCGTAATTTATCTCACCTTGAAGTATGGCCCACCGTTAGGTTGTTAACACGAAAGGTTAAAAAATGGCTCTGAGCACTATGGGACTTTACTTCTGAGGTCATCAGTCCCCTAGAACTTATAACTACTTAAACCTAACTAACCTAAGGACATCACACAGGGTTCGAACCTGCGACCGCAGCGGTCGCGCGGTTCCAGACTATACCGCCTAGAACCGCTCGGCCACCCCGGCCGGCTAACACGAAAGGTAATCTGGCCAGAAATGAAGTAAGACTGCCGTAAGTTGGCCCTAGCTTAAACTAGATACCTAATATACAAGATCAGCAGGCATGTGTCACGTTCCACAGCTTCACAGTTATACCCAAGGTACATTTCTCACACGTGCATCTGGACCTGGTGTGCCTTATCTGCTAATCGTAGTGGATCATTTTACACTGGTTAGAGGCTCCTCCATTATGGATATTGCAGCATTGGTTAAAAGCTGAATTTCCCAATTCGTGGTTCCCCCGACACTTACTACAGACCGTGATAGTTTGAGTTGTTACTATTCCGAAAATAACTACGACTCAGTCGTTGTTCGCACATTAAAAATATCAGTTACCATCCTCCAAGTAACGGAATGGTGGAGTGGCTACATCGGACCTTGAAGGCTGCACTCATGTGCAGTGGCGAGCAGTGAACTGAGGCTTTACCCCTACTATTATGGGTTTACGCAACTCATTGAAGGAAGATGAGAGCTACTCTGCAACCCAGCTGGTCTACGGCGAAAGTGAATTACTCTCACAAAAGCGTCAGCTGCTAGCACTCAAATGGGATCCTACAGACTTTGGAAAACATCTACAAAAGAATATGGCAGTGTTCTGCCCTTCTACACGTAAGGCAGATGACATCAAGCCTGTTTTCATTTACAAGGACGTGTAAAACCTTGCATGTTTGGTTAATTGATGATACGTCTGCCCACCGTTAATGCCGCCTTACACAGAAGCGTTCAAACCAAACAAACACCTTCAAGATCTGGTGGAACGATCAAGAGGAAACAGTATCTATCGAGTGTCTGAAGCACGCAAACTTTGAATAGGATTCAAAAGAGCGGGTGCCCTTGGTCTCACCCATTACAACTTCTCTTATTTCTTTATTTAATCTGATCTTATTGAGGCCACCAGGCTCTCTCTTACATCGGACCATCTTGCATGCATACAGTACATTTTTTGCATCATAGTTATCTAAGAAATAACACTTTTAATATGACATATAGTATTAAAATGATTTGACTGTCTCGGTTGGCTATGGCGGTACATAATACAACTAATAAAGTTGATACTGGCATTACTTATACTATTGCAGCTCCTGCCAACAATAGTGAAATTGCAACAGTAATAACAACAGTAATAACAATAATGATAGTGGCACATACAGAAAGAATTTATAGGGGTACAAAATAGACATTTTCTGATACAGTGATTTCTAGGGAAAGGAAATTACTCTTGGGTAACAGTCTCACAAAGGTTGGGAACCACTGACTACAATCATGTTTTACAAACAGCGACCTTGTATTTTAGGTCACAGTTTTCTGAAGGCTTTGATCACCAATATGTTATTAACTAACACTAAATTACTAACAAAGCATATCAGGAACGCCACGGTTTTGATGACTCTGTGCCACTGCCTTAAAACGATGTACTTTCATTACAAGCGAGTCATGAAACGAAAATAGCTAAATATGAAACTACTTTAATCACCAATATGACATTTCCCGTGATTTCATAACAACAAAGCGTACCAATAACGAAGCGTTCTTGATGCAGAGTGCTGGTGCTGTGAAACAGCATATATTCAAAGGCTGTAAGTTATAATGTAAAACCCAACAAATACAGGCTACCACTGAGCAAGGCATTTACGGTGATGCTCAACAAACTCCAATATCAGAGGAGCCGCCTATCACGTTTACTGTTTAAACCTCTGAGGACAGCTGGGCAATGTATTATTCCCTGCCACATACCTCTCGCAAAATGACCACAACGAACAAATTAGAGAAATCAGAGCTCATTAGGAGGTTTATCGTCGGTCGTTCACACCCGCACCATTCGCAAATGGAACATGGAAGAGGGGGAAATGATAGGGAACGTTTTCTCATTCACCAATTAGAAAAAAATACCCTGAGAAAGGGCATTTGCAACAGTGGCCGTAACGTCGAACAATTTTACACACTGACAAGGTGGTCACATAACTAAAATTTTACTGTGACCGTTGTGGAAGACTATGCTTACAAGAATGTCTTAATGTTGACAGTAAATCTGCATGTGCGGTATATCTATGAGGCTATAAAATACTGCCAAGGAGATTTGTTCAACAAAATATTTTCAAGTGTGAGATTATTAATGTGAACAGGGCTACGGCAACCAACTACAAATATGATCACAATCCGCACCAATAGTCAGCGATAATATGTACACCGACAAAAATCTTGGTGTTCTGGGTCGCAAAAAACTCGGACTGAAACTTTACATTATCAGCTACGGCTGGCAAATGCGGATTTCATAAAGCGTGGTAGTTCTACGCACGAAATTTTAAAGAAGTGTAGTGCATCAAAAAATCACTACATTCCAATACTTGATGGAGCGTTGACATTTACAGGAACAAACTAAAACAGCCACGTAAGACTTTGAGGCACTGTGAGTAAAGAAGCAAACAATTATTGCTATAGGCAACCCACACAGGAGTGTTACTGATGTACCGTATACGTCATTTCACAAGTTTGTATCAATTTTTAATTTATTTCATAGAACTAGCAATTAAAAATATTCATTCGAAAAGTATGATTCTACACTTATTTATTATCATTTCAATTTGATAATAAATATATAAATTAAATAAAAGTAGCTACTAACGAGACTCATACTTCAAACTATTCGATCATCAGAGTTCGCGGCCACCACGGATTCAGCTACCAGCGTCTTAATAAATATGTGCGACATGTTTTGTATTTAAGAACACTAGGAAATGTAATCTTAAAATGCGATTTTTTCGAGTCTTAATTTTTTTTAGAATTATGTAGCACTACTTTAGGTATTTGATGTCCGAGCACTGAAATTCAAGTCCACTATAACACAAAGAAAATCTAGGGGGGCTTTTCCATACATCCATCTGTCAGACGAAGGCTCACATTTACTCCCAGAGGCGTAAGAGCTGTACAGCCTACTTACTGTCTGACCAACGTGCAAACACATATAGAGTGCATAAAGAATCTGAAAATAGCTCAAATATATTGCAATCATTTTCTCACGTCTTGGAAACAATGTTCCAACAACGGAAAACATTGTGAACTTGCGAAGCCGGCCGGTGTGGCCGTGTGGTTCTAGGCGCTTCAGTCTGGAACCGCGTGACCGCTACGGTCACAAGTTAGAATCCTGCCTCGGGCATGGATGTGTGTGATGTCCTTAGGTTAGTTAGGCTTGAGTAGTTCTAAGTTCTAGGGGACTGATGACCTCAGATGTTAAGTCCCATAGTGCTCAGAGCCATTTTTTTTACGAATCGAAGAGACTCGCGTAAGAAACATGGTGTCGCAGCTGATCAGCCAATCACGTCGATTTCACCTATGGGCACTCTCTCGCTCTATGTACAGGCTCTCTGTAATTAAACATGGAACAGATAACACGACATATATTACACACTCGTCATTATTATATTTAAAACTTACATATACAAATCTTCCTCGTGGACCAGCCTATCTGTTGGTAAAAACCGTATCAATATCCCTACAGAACTTTTTTTGAGATCACCCTTCACATACAGACAGAAAAAAGCGGCGGGGGATTTTATGATGACACATGATTAACAAAAAAAACATTTTACATTTATTATTCAACTGGATAAAATTTTACGGCCACGCCGAGTATGTATTAGTACTTACGACGAACTGTCTATTGGGTACCCAGTGTTTCCTGTGTACTCTGAAATTCATTTTCGTCTTCGGTCGTCAGCGTGAATGTAAGCACAGTAACTGACGGTAGCCAATCCCACCGCTGGAATTCGGTGCGTACGACTACTGTAGGCGTGCGAAAACATGGCCGATTGTCGCACGTCGGCCCGATTCAGAACACTTCGTGCCAACTGTCTTCTGTGAAGGTTTTCTCACAGCTTCAACGAAATTGTAATTGTTGCCAGTAGTGGCTTTGTTTCTAATCAGCGTTGCCGCTCGGGTCTTAGACTGCGTTGTTCAGTCAGTATCGATCAAACAAGCAGTTCAGTCCTGTACTTTCGATGCGAAAGTGAACTGTCGACTTGTAAAGGTACTTTTTTCTTTACTTCGTCTTGAGTATGTGGAAGAAACACAAATACAGTGATGATTACATTAAATACGTTTTTGTTGCTGTACTTAACAATAGTTCGACCGGCCGCAATGTGCAATTTGTTATGAATTATTGAGCAATGATGTCATGAGACCCTGTCGTCTCGAACGGCATTTGTGGACTAAACACAGCGCTTTAAAAGGTAAACCGATGGAATTTTTTGCGGCGACATGTGCGTGTGAAGCGTAGGAAATCTTCTGAAAAAGCGACCTTAGCTTCCTATGAGTTATCGCAACTCATCGCAAGGGCTAAGATAAGTCATATTGTCGGAGAAACACTTGTCAAGCACTGTTTGTTAATAGCAGCTTGGACCAGAAATTAAACAAAACCTTTCACAAATACCGCTTTCTGACAACACTGAAACGTCAGATTGATGATAAGGCCGAAGACATAACAAATCATCTAGTGCAGGCTGTGAAAGAAACAGAATTTTTCGCAGTACATTTAGACGAGAGTATAGATGGTCGCAATGCAAAAACAATTCATATAATGACAGCGATATCTGAATTCTTTTGGGAATATGAACTGTCGTGGAAAAGCTTATCGGTGTATGCGGAGACGGGGACACGACAGACTCTGCAAGAGAGGCGCTCTGCATCGCGGTGTAGCTTGCTCGCCAGGTTTCGAGAGGATGCGTTTCTGGATGAGGTATCGAATATATTGCTTCCCCCTACTTATACTTCCCGAGGAGATCACGAATGTAAAATTAGAGAGATTAGAGCGCGCACGGAGGCTTTCAGACAGTCGTTCTTCCCGCGAACCATACGCGACTGGAACAGGAAAGGGAGGTAATGACAGTGGCACGTAAGGTGCCCTCCGCCACACACCGTTGGGTGGCTTGCGGAGTATCAATGTAGATGTAGATGTAGATGTACTTGGATCTCGCTCAGGATTCGTGCAAATGGTCAGAGAACAGAATCCCAATGTTATTTCAGTTCACTGTGTCATGCACCTCAAGCCGTGACAGCTAAGACACTTCCAAACGAACTCAACCACCTCTTAAAACTATGCATCAAAATCGTGAATCATGGTAAAAAGAATGCGTTAAATATTCGTCTTTTTACGATTCCTTGTGAAGATTTGGGAATAGAACACAAAAAAATTGCTATTTCATGCGGAAGTATTTCCTCGTCATCCACAAACGAAAGAGGCCAAGGGAAGTACAGCGAGCACATTTTTAGTTGTTTTTCCTGTGGCGTAACAGAGCAAATGGAACATTTCGTATCCATAAACCTCTTTTACCCATTGACGCCATGTAAAAATTTTACTGCTGTGATACTAAGGATGCGAGGAAGGTGATGTTGTGTCTTTGTGTATTTTCTGGCATTGACAATTTAAATAATAGCGAAATGAGGACTAATTATTAATTTATAGTGACTGCTCGGTACAAGGCGCACGCAGCAACTTCAGTGCTTGCTGTAGGTAACAGAGAATTATTATTGCGAAGGGGGGCGCGAAGTTTCCACTTTTGGTATAATCCGTTCACCATAAGAATAAACCTGATGTAAACACTGTATTATGTATTCTTTCGCGATTGCTGGAACCTTACTGGATTTCCGTTTCACGTGGGACTGCAGCAAAGCTTCTCGAGTACTGTCGAGTACGATTATAAGGGTACGTTTTGTGCTCTGCTTTACTTACACATCGACTTAGCGATAATACGGGACACCAGCTTTACCGGCGCATTAAACTTGGACAGCACTCATCGTTCAGTTGGTGCAGCTGGCCTGCAGTGGCGTGGCCAACTGCAGTTCAAAAGTAAAAAGAGACGAGCAGAGGAGCAATACAGCTTCGAATGTCATCAAATTTTTAAGCGGAATGAAATAATACACTGCAAATCTCCCACATTACACTCCTTAAACGACTAGACGAAAACCGAACACGTTATTGTTTTTAGCTAAAGTGCTATTTTAATTAAAAACAAGAATGATGAAAATTCCTGACTTAACCAGGGGTAATTTTTCTGCATAAGCTGAGTGTAACGTAAGAGAGTATTGAAGGATTTCACCGTATAGTTAAATATTGAAGTCACTGAAGGTATTACTTACACTCAATCGTCTGGTAATCTCTTAGCTCCTTCCTTATCCAAAACAGAAATATACATTTCACTTCTGGAAGTGTCACCTGCTACGTTGTTAACGAGCCTATCAACAACAGAATCCACGAAGCCAACCAGGCGCAGTATTTTCTCTTCTTCTTATGACGACCGTTCTATACCCCGCCAGCGTTCGGCAGTGACGTGTGAAAAAGCAGTTTCATTACGTCTGGCAGCTTAACAGTCTTGTTACTTCTCGAGCCAGATCTCGCAGCTTGGCTCCAAATCAGTTCTGGTTAAAATCGCTCTGAGCACTATGGGACTCAACTGCTGAGATCATTAGTCCCCTAGAACTTAGAACTAGTTAAACCTAACTAACCTAAGGACATCACAAACATCCATGCCCGAGGCAGGATTCGAACCTGCGACCGTAGCGGTCTTGCGGTTCCAGACTGCAGCGCCTTTAACCGCACGGCCACTTCGGCCGGCCCAAATCAGTTCTGTTGGGTTCATATTGTAATGGTACAGTAGCAAATGTAAAAATGCAGCGCTTCTACCATGTGTTCGATGCTGTGAAAATGATTGTTTTTCATGTTTCTACGATACGTATCTACCTCTGTGGTATAAAATGAAGGTCATAGTCCAAATAAAGAGGATTCGGTTTTTCATTTTAGCTCTGAAAAATTAAATTGTTATGTTTTATTAATTTCAACAACTTATATGAACAGTCTTTCATAAAACATCGATAATCAAGAATTTGTATTGGAAATAGAAACAGGAATTTCGCGTCCAATATGTAATTAGGAACAAGAAGTCGTGCATTATTCATAAAAATGGTGACGAGTAGATACTACAAATTGAACGAGAAAAAGAAAATGATACGCGGTGGTTTCGAACCACAGCACGAACAACCGCATTTGTTTCACTAGTCGTTGCGCTAACGATTGCGCTACACTTCCGATGCAAATTTGTGAACTGCATTATATATAACACAGAGAATACTTCAAAGCCGATTATCTTCGTAAATTGTTGAAAAACGTTAAGAACAGCTTATTTCTCGGCACTTTTTAACCGTGTTCCCACGTGCGTGTTTCACTACGGAACAGAAAGCGGCCTCAGCCATTTTCATATTGCGCATTATCAGCGCGACAATCAGCACAACGCTGCAGAGGCTGTGCTGTACACGATTTTTGAAATAAAAACTTCGTAGCTAAAGCGTAGTTACGAAAAACGTTGATGGCTGTTAATATATTTGAATATCTTAAAGTTTTATTTAACGTAACTTAGTAATAAGATATCTAAAACATAAGTAGGACCTACTTCCACGAGCGTAGCAACACCAACCTACCCCCATGAACCATGGACCTTGCTGTGCTGGTACTGCGAACGGCTGAAACAAAGGGAAACTACAGCCGTAATTTTTCCCGAGGGCATGCAGCTTTACTGTATGGTTAAATGATGATGGCGTCCTCTTGGGTAAAATATTCCGGAGGTAAAATAGTCCCCCATTCGGATCTCCGGGCGGGGACTACTCAAGAGAACGTCGTTATCAGGAGAAAGAAAACTGGCGTTCTACGGATCGGACCGTGGAATGTCAGATCCCTTAATGGGGCAGGTAGGTTAGAAAATTTAAAAAGGGAAATGGATAGGTTGAAGTTAGATATAGTAGGAATTAGTGAAGTTCGGTGGCAGGAGGAACAAGACTCTTGGTCAGGTGAATACAGGGTTATAAATACAAAATCAAATAGGGGTAATGCAGGAGTAGGTTTAATAATGAATAAAAGAATAGGAGTGCGGGTAATCTACTACCAACAGCATAGTGAACGCTGGCCAAGATAGACACGAAGCCCATGCCTACTTCAGTAGTACAACTTTATTTGCCAACTAGCTCTGCAGATGATGAAGAAATTGATGAAATGTATGATGAGATAAAATAAATTATTCAGGCAGTGAAGGGAGACGAAAATTTAATAGTCATGGGTGACTGGAATTCGTCAGTAGGAAAAGGGAAAGAAGGAAACATAGTGGGTGAATACGGATTGGGGGAGAGAAATGAAATTCGAAGCCGTCTGGTAGAATTTTGCACAGAGCATAACTTAATCATAGCTAACACTTGATTCAAGAATCATAAAAGAAGGTTGTATACATGGAAGAAGCCTGGAGATACTGATAGGTTTCAGATAGATTACATAATGGCAAGAAAGAGATTTAGGAACCAGGTTTTAAATTGTAAGACATTTCCAGGGGCAGATGTGGACGCTGACCACAATCTATTGGTTATGAACTGTAGATTAAAACTGAAGAAACTGCAAAAAGGTGGGAATTTAAGGAGATGGGACTTGGATAAACTAACTAAACCAGAGGTTGCACAGAGTTTCAGGGAGAGCATAAGGGAACGATTGACAGGAATGGGGGAAAGAAATACAGTAGAAGAAGAATGGATAGCTCTGAGGGATGAAGTAGTGAAGGCAGCAGAGCATCAAGTAGGTAAAAGGACGAGGGCTAGTAGAAATCCTTGGGTAACAGAAGAAATATTGAATTTAATTGATGAAAGGAGAAAATATAAAAATGCAGTAAATGAAGTAGGCAAAAAAGAATACAAACGTCTCAAAAATGAGATCGACAAGAAGTGTAAAATGGCTAAGCAGGGATGGCTAGAGGACAAATGTAAGGATGTAGAGGCTTATCTCACTAGGGGTAAGATAGATACTGCCTACAGGAAAATTAAAGAGACCTTTGGAGAAAAGAGAGCCACTTGTATGAATATCAAGAGCTCAGATGGAAACCCAGTTCTAAGCAAAGAAGGGAAAGCAAGAAGGTGGAAGGAGCATATAGAGGGTCTATACAAGGGCGATGTACTTGAGGACAATATTATGGAAATGGAGGAGGATGTACATGAAGATGAAATGGGAGATACGATACTGCGTGAAGAGTTTGACAGAGCACTGAAAGACCTGAGTCGAAACAAGGCCCCAGGAGTAGACAACATTCCATCAGATCTACTGACGGCCCTGGGAGAGCCAGTCCTGACAAAACTCTACCATCTGGTAAGCAAGATGTATGAGACAGGCGAAATACCCTCAGACTTCAATAAGAATATAATAATTCCAATCCCAAAGAAAGCAGGTGTTGACAGATGTGAAAATTACGAACTATCAGTTTAATAAGTCACAGATGCAAAATACTAACGGGAATTCTTTACAGACGAATGGAAAAACTGGTAGAAGCCGACCTCCGCGAAGATCAGTTTGGATTCCGCAGAAATTTTTGAACACGTGAGGCAATACTGACCCTACGACTTATCTTAGAAAATAGATTAAGGAAAGGCAAACCTACATTTCTGGCATTTGTAGACTTAGAGATAGCTTTTGACAATGTTGACTGGAATACTCTCTTTCAAATTCTACAGGTGGCAGGGGTAAAGTACAGGGAGGGAAAAGCTATTTACAATTTGTACAGAAACCAGATAGCAGTTATAAGAGTCGAGGGGCATGAAAGGGGATCACTGGTTGGGGAGGGAGTGAGACAGGATTGTAGCCTCTCCCCAATGTTATTCAATCTGTATATTGAGCAAGCAGTAAAGGAAACAAAAGAAAAATTCGGAGTAGGTATTAAAATTCATGGAGAAGAAGTAAAAACTTTGAGGTTCGCCGATGACATCGTAATTCTGTCAGAGACAGAAAAGGACTTGGAACAGCAGTTGAACGGAATGGACAGTGTCTTGAAAGGAGGATTATAAAATAAATAAAATAAATAAAAAAATGTTATTTTAAATATGTTAATTATTCTATCTGTATGATGGTGATTGTGATTGCAATTGTATTTGCTTATCTGGAACGTGGACGTTTAATTATTCGGTATCAGACGCTTGACAATGGCTTTTTCGTAAAGGCAATGTTACTCGTAGTTGACCGTGAAATAAAACTGAATAATCGGACTTCGTAATTAAATCGTTTCCAAAGACTGTTGCGGTAGGTGCAGACTCATAATCTAAATCTCAATATTACAATAATTTGCCAGCCATGCCAATACGTCGTACAGAGGTGATTGTCTACTAAACATAAAAAAGTTACACAGTTAGTTAAATCAGATATATTCAATGAATAAGCCAACAGTTCATAATCCTACTTACTTTTATAAATATAAATTCTTTACAGAATCGAGTGCCTAGTGTGGTTGCAACTCGAAGTATTCTTCTATAACATGAAATATGGCGGTGTGCCAGACAATAAAATAAAAAACGTGCTTCTCGCACCACTTCAACCAGAGCTCTCCCTTTTCTTAAACAAAACATAAGAGTAACGTAATTGTGCTTTTGTTTTATCAGCGACACAGCGCTGCAGTTGTGTGCCATAGGCTTTATTTATTTGTCACTGATTATTTATTTAATTAATATTTCGCGTTTCCGAGGAAACTCACGCTCGACATGCAAATGTGCCTTTATATTGCCCCCTGAATTGCGAGGCGAAAGGACACACCTACAGGCGAGCAATTCACCTAAAGGCACAAGAAAATCTAAGTTATCTACAACTATTTACATGACTTACATTACACATTATACACATTATATACAAAATTTGAATGACGCGGGTGCGCCGTAAAAGTTCTTATGTTGGCAGATAGAGGGCGCGCATGCGCAGAAGCGTCTGTGTAACTGCAGCACTGCCGTTATATCGTACAGTTAGATCACGCGGCACAGTATTGCAGATCATATTGTTCGTGTGCGCGCGTTTTTCAGTCGTTGCACAAAGAAAATATTCAACCAAGATTACATATGAAGACTACATTCTACGACAGGTAACTTAGTTTTAAATTTACAATATTTGTTATAACACAATACAACTTAGATTGTTGAATGTTCTTAGTTACATAGTATTGTTTTGAAATACTTCAAAGAAAAATGTCCGTATTTTTCAGGTGCGTTGACCTATACACATCGTGTCGTTATTACAGTTCATATTCATCCGCTGCACAATAATTTTTTACAGGTTAGTATCGTCGTGGTAAAGTTTTTTGATCACAGTAACATCGTTGTATAACAACGTGATTAATACATAAGCGTGTCCATTTCTCATTCCCATTATAGTCGTAGTGATGCAGTTCGTTGTGACTAAAAGCATTGCTTATTACAGATCAGACGTGACCCGTCGAGTAATTGGTCCACGTGCAGTTCGTTTTTTACATTCCGTGGAAGCTTGGTTGCAGAACCTCGGACGGCA
The DNA here is from genome assembly GCF_021461395.2 of Schistocerca americana. Lineage (NCBI taxonomy): Eukaryota > Metazoa > Arthropoda > Insecta > Orthoptera > Acrididae > Schistocerca > Schistocerca americana. Next base: position 179,097,221 of record NC_060120.1, read on the forward strand.
CATAGCTGGCGTCGATCCTTGGACAGTCCAGGTAAGAGTGTCCGTCACATTTCGAGAACATTTCATTCCCTGAAGTTCCAACCAAAATTCTTCCACCCGTCGTGTTGTTTTCTGGTCAGGCACTTTGTGTCCCTTTTAATCCAGTTAACATCTTGAAGTTGGGTACTGTAGTAATGTCACTAGACGATGCACGAATTATGCACTTCACATTTTCAGTTTTTTGCTGAATATAGCTCACCTAAATGTTCGTAGTTATTAATCAAGGAAATCGTTCATCGCGTTTACATAGATACTCTGCATAATGAATGGCATTAACAGTTTCTTTCACATAGGTTTCCGCGTAGTTGCAGAGTTAGTAATGTTCGTTAATGTCCGTGAACAGTGGTTCACTATGCAATGTCTTTTTGACACTCGTTTTGTTCAAATTTTTACATAGTAACAGTTACACTATACATCAAAAAAAAAAAAAGTAATTATACATACACACGTCACATATTTTCTTAGCATAAACATAATATAGTTGCACATAAACATGTTTACATCATCATTACATCGCTATAGGTTATTACATTGTGTCACATTTGATTACATGAATTGCAGATATTTACATCCTCTTTAGCGGTTTTGCTGGGATATTATCGATGTTTTTTGTGATGTCATCTGAAATTAAGATAGGTTAGACACAACATTCATTACATCAGTAGGCAAGACCAGGCGTTTTCACTACTCAATAAATATTCAAAATAGTAAGAGAGAGAAAATGTTCGATTCCTCGCGTTTTGTGCGTGTGTGTAGTGTGTCTGTGTGGCCTTGACTACTGATGGATGCTTTTCGTGTTGAGAGATGTGCGTCTAATCTATTTCTCAAAGTAAAAGATCGCTTCACAGATGACGTCTGTCAGTTCGTCAGGTGTCACACCAAGTCAGTGGTACCTTCAGTAACAAATGTTCCGTGAAAAATTAATATGTCATCCACTGCTACGTAATCATAAATTTTACTTTAATATTCCGTCTTTCAGGTGGAGGCGCGCGTTGAAAGAAGAGTTCTTCTGTCTTCAACTGCGTCACTGGAACCGCTGAAATGAAAATTTCTATACTACTTATTATCTGTGTTGTAACAACAGAGTTTTTCGAGTTGCTTAGCAATATTTTGATGGGTATGACTTTGACATTATTCAGCATGAAATGCTCTAAGATCTCGGTGTGCGTATAGCCCAATAATTTTGTTAGTTCTAGGATGTTGTAACAGATACGCACCAGGATGGGGTATGTTAACAATTATATACGGTCCTTCATATAGCAGACGCCACTTAGCGTTGCGTCGTTTGAGTGCTACAGATTTATGATGAGTACGAAGTAGTACAAGCATTCCTACCTCGAATTTTTGTTTTCTTTTTATTATGTTTCTGTGATGTTTGTTTCGTATTTGTGCGTGATGTGTCAATGTAGTCAATACTTCTTTTATTTTCTGTTCAGGTGTGATTTCCTTGTCTGACAACTTAGGTAATGGTTCTATCCACTGATCGTTCTGTTTGCAATTGAACATGATCTCGTTAGGTGTGTAATTTGTATCGTAAATATTTAAGTTATTGTGTACGTCTTCGAAAAGACTTAGGTAGGACACCCAATTAGTATGTTTTGATGAAATATAGGTCCTCATGAATCGATTTAATTCTCGGAAAAGTCTCTCAGTCGCGTTACATTGTGGACTAAACCTCGAAATAAATATACTTTTAATGTTATTGTCCTTCAAGAAATTTCTCCATTTGTACCCAGAGTAGTATGCTGCATTATCTGATAGAATTGCTTTAGGTTTTCCCACGTGCGTCAGGTAATCACTTGAGAATCTTCGTATTATAGCACTTGCAGTGGCGGATTTTAAAGCATAAAGTTTTACATGTTTAGAAAATATATCGTAAAAAGCTAAGATATATTTGACGCCTCCAGAGCTTGCTGGATGCGGTCCACTGATGTCAGTACACAGAATTTCCAGGGGTTTACTAGGTAAAATAGAATGTAAATCTGTTTTTGTGGATAAATTCTGTGGTTTTGATTTTTGACATATGACACATGTTTTTAGTTCCCTGTAAATTTTTCTTCTCATATTGCTAAAATAACAGTATGTACTGAGCTTTGCCAAACACTTTTTTGTCCCATAATGACCCCAAACTAAGTGTGTGTGCCAAATTAGATTACGTTCAGACTCTTTGGGAATGCATACACACCAGTTAGTAGCATTTGGATGTCGTCGATAAAATAGCACATCATTGTGTAACTTGTAATACTTAGTCAAAGGATGATTGTGTTTTTCTACCAGTAATGTTATTATCTTATACCAGTGAGGATCTGATTTTTGTAATTCAGCCATGTTTCTGCACATATCAATATAATATTGGTGATACTGCTTGTCTTGCATTAAGAGAATCCTGTAGTCATTTATATTTTCTAAGTCACTGTTGGTGTCATTCATACCTTGTGGAAGTCTAGACAAAGTGTCTGCAATGGTGTTGTCCTTACCTCTTATGTACTTAATTTCAAAAGAGTAGTTCTGAAGTGTAACTGCCCATCGTGATAGTCTAGGATGTACAAGTTTACAAGTTAACAAAAATGTCAGGGCCTGGTGATCGGTGTAAATTACTGTATGTTTTCCAAATAAATAATAATTGAATTTCTTGAATGCCCATACTATGGAAAGTGTTTCTAACTCAGTAGTGGAGTATGTACGCTCACATTCAGTTAGAGTGCGACTCGCAAACCCAATAATTCTTATCTGTTCCTCCTCTTTATTCTTTACAACTTGAAATAAGCAACAGCCCAAGCCAGTACGTGAAGCGTCACAAGTCATGCAAAAATCTAAATTGAAATCTGGATGGCTCAATATGTTAGCATTCACTAAAGCATGTTTAATTGTATTAAAGTCATTTTGGCACTGTTCCGACCAGATCCAAACTTGATTCTTTCTGAGTAGATTTAGCAGATGTTTACTGTTCAAAAGTGGTTGTGGCAAAAAACGTCTGAAAAATGAACATAGCCCAAGGAATGATTTTAACTGCTTTTTAGTTCGAGGGCTAGGAAAGTTTCTGATAGCATCTAATTTACTGGGATCCGGACGTATGCCCTGTGAATTAATGATATGTCCTAAATACTTTATCTCACTGCAACCAAATTTTGATTTTCTTAGGTTGGCTGTGACTCCAGCTTGTGCAAATTTTTCTAAAATTCTTTGAAGAGTGTCAACGTGTTCATTCCAAGATTGTGTAGCTATCAGTATATCATCTACATAGTGTGTGACTGTCTCAACTAAATCATCCCCAAGCACGGTATCCAGGGCTGTAATGAATACCCCAGAGCTGACATTCAGTCCGAAGGGTAGAGCACAAAACTGATAGGTTCGCCCCCCGAACATAAATGCAGTATATTTCCGAGAATCAGGAGTGATACCCACCTGCCAAAACGAATTAGCGAGATCTATTGTGGAAAAATATTTTGCATCTAGAAATTTCTGTAATTGCTCTTCTAAATTTTCAGGTTTTGTGTGAACCGGTAAAATTATTTCATTAATAGCTCGTGCGTCTAACACTAACCTAATGCTTCCATTTGATTTTTTGACAACAAGTAGAGGACTACAATAAGGTGAGGTGGATGGTTCAATGACCTTCCAGTCTAACATTTGTTTTAATTCTTGCCACACAGCAGGTCGTTGAGATAACGGTACGTTATATGTCTTATGGTAGAAGATCTTGTGAGGCTTAACTTCAATCTTGTACACATACGTGTTGATAACACCTAATCGTTTGGTAAAAACTTGTAAATATTTGGATAACACTTCCTGTAGTTTTATACGTTCATGTACACTGAGAGCTGTAGCTTCACTTATCTTATGATCAAGCAATGTTTTCAAGTCCATTAGCTCTGTGTCAGATGAGTGTGTTTGCATGTCTTGAATGTCATTGTCAAGTACTAACTGAACCTTGTACCCTGTACAGTGTTTGTCATGCTTTAGAGTTCTCCTGTCCAAATCAATAATAATTACACTGCCTTTATCATTTAAAATACATTTACCTTTGGAGAAGTCTATAATGCAGTCCTTCTCGCTCATAATATCTATTCCTAATATGCAATTTGTCACAAGGTTTTGTACAACCAGGAATGGCCATTGTACGGTTCCATTACCTATTTTAACGTTTACAAAAACTTGCTTCGTAACCCTACATGACTTATTACCTAGTGCAGTAGTTATTTTACAGTTTTGGGCAGGAAACTCAGGCACAGGTTCCAATTCACACATCTTTTTATGCCCGCATCTCGTGGTCGTGCGGTAGCGTTCTCGCTTCCCACGCCCGGGTTCCCGGGTTCGATTCCCGGCGGGGTCAGGGATTTTCTCTGCCTCGTGATGGCTGGGTGTTGTGTGCTGTCCTTAGGTTAGTTAGGTTTAAGTAGTTCTAAGTTCTAGGGGACTGATGACCACAGATGTTAAGTCCCATAGTGCTCAGAGCCATTTGAACCATTTGAACCATCTTTTTATAGAAATTAAAAGACAAAACGCTCACAGCTGCACCTGTATCTAGGATAATAGTAGTTGGAATCCCACCTACTACACCAGTAGTAGATGCTAAAACAATTTCATTTGTGTTTAAACGACATTGTGTACTGTCTTGTAAAAGTTCATCTGATATATTGTTATTGTGGTTGTATCTTATAAATAAAACAGGTAGTTTTTGTTTAGAATTACTCGGCATATCATTATTCTGTTGTTCAAGTGTGGTGTCAAATAACTGATTAACTTCTTCAGCCACGACCTGGGGGCAAAGTAGTGACTGTTTCTAGTTTGTTGGATTATCATTTGTACTAGGTACTGACACAGATTGAGGTTGTGCATCAGGTGTCATTTCTATTATATTCACATTCGGATATTGCCTATTATGATCTCCAAACTTTTGCGGTTGTTGTTTCTGTTGCGCATTATAACTTACCTGTCGGTCGTAAGGTATGCTCCAATTTTGTCCTGGTGGCTGCTGTGGTAAAGCAGAGTTTGAATGAAAGTACTGATCGTTACGAGTCCAACCTTGATGCTGTCTTGGCTCGTAGTTATTATTATTTCTATTTCTGTTTGTGTTTTTGTTATTACCTTTGTATCCGTTGTTACCGTTGTAGTTATTACCGCGGTGCCTTTTGTATGGATTGTCGCATGAAATGTTATTACTGTTGTAACTATTGTTTGTATTGGAATACGCGTGTTGATTTTGATTTCCGTATTGAGACGGCATGTGAGTTTGCTGTTTTTGTTGTACCGCGTATCCAACTGTGGGCGCGCCAGAATTGTGTTGGCAAGCCTGCATGTTTTGCATACCACTAGTGTAAACATTGTGGCTGCTGTTTTGCCGCGCGAAGCGCTGATCTTCAAGTAACATGTCAACCGAATCTAAAGCTGTTAAAAAATAATCTGAATCGTCATCCGGGATATGTAGAAGTTTTTCCTTAATGTTGAAAGGCAATTTGGCCTTCAACGCTCGGAGAATATCACGCGTTGCGATTGGTTCGTCTAAAAAATGTCCCATGTTCAAGTATTTTTCAAAATATCTGCGTAAGTTACCATTTTTACTGTTAAAAGTTTCAGGTTCTAAAATTTGTCTTCTGAGTCGCTCCTGGACGGATTGCGACCAGAATTTGTTCAGAAAAGCACGCTCAAACTCACTGTACGTGGTACATACGTCAGCTTGATTGTATGCCCAGACAGCTGCATCGCCTTGGATGTAACCGACAATATATGAAATCTTTTTCCGGTCACTCCAAGTGCGTGGAAATGCGTTACTAAAAGATTTAAGAAAAATCACCGGATGAATGGTTCGTTTTTCTGGGATAAAAATCTGAAATTGCCTGTGTTTCATTAAGCTTTCATCTTCCTTCGCATTGTGATATGGATTTATTCCACTGTAATTACTGGTATGTTCAACTGGCGAGTAATTACGATAATGTTGCTGTGGTTTACCATGATAATAGCTTGTGTTTGTGTTTCCACATCGTGGTATGTGTTGTAGTCGTGGTGTGTTTTGTTCTTGTGTATTTGTCGTGTGCGGAATGTGTGTATCATACTCGAATGTATATTGGTTTCTGAACTGTACATTTTGACTGATATTTTCGTTACATTCAGACTGTAGTTGATCGGTGAATTGTCTCATGGGTGCAGTGACGGATTGTACTGCGTCACTGATCAGCTGTTTGTTATTAGTAATGTATTGCGCTACGGAGTCGTGCACAATTGTTGGTAAATTTTCACGTAAGCATCTATCAAAATGTTTGTCTTTGTTCTCAACCCAATCATGAAATTCTTTATTAATATTTTGAAAATGAGCTGTGGCATCTGATTGTAAGATGTCAGTCAGGTGTTGTTCAACATTGTCAAATTTATTCTGTACGTCAGTAATTCGTTTTTCAAGATTGTCATGTACTGAAGGATATGTTTGAATTTGTTCAGTAAGAACTTCACACGTGACATTAAGGTTTTTTACTTGTGTCTGTAAAAGTGCTACGTCAGTTGTAGTCTTTTCTTGTCTCGTATTGAGCTGGGAAAATTTAGTACTGAGTTCGGTCATGTGTTTGGTCAGTGTGGCGTCTATAAGTTCCACACGTTTACACAAAGTGTCATTACCTATCTTGATTGCTATGAGATCAGATTTGATTTCGTCATTTTGTGTTTTTAACTGTTCATTTTGTGTCTCTAATTGTGCCTTTAAGGTTGCCATGTTTTCTGCGTTTTGTTTCATTAGCATTTGTAACATGTCGGCAATGTTTACCGTTTGCAAGGTCTCTGCCCCCGCCGCGTCATTAGACGTGACGTCATGCATTAACATGGGCTCTGATTGAGATTTTGAAATTTTTGTAGTGGACGGCCTATTGTCAAAATTTTCGTCAACACTTGCGTCAATGTTTGATGAATCGTCACTACCGGTTGCTGTCGTAAAGTCATTTTCTAACACTTGTCTCACGTCGGAGTCGGATTGCGTCTGAATAGTACGTCCTTGCTGTTCCATTTTTGCGTATTGTTTTCTAGTTATTACCATGCCACACGTGATATATGTTTCAAGAAAATTTTTGACACTGATTTTAAAATAAAATGTAGTTGAGCATGAATCGCTCGTAGCAACAATGGCTGTCTGTTAATTTAAAAATATAAACTGAATTTGAGATTATTGGTAATGGCTGCTGGCCATGTTACATGATATCGTACAGAAGTCGGCCATATTGTACACTCGTGTATTGGTATTGTTGCATACGTTATTGTTTAGGGAAAAGTACTGAGAATGAAATTTATCACTGAAACTGTTATGCAGAAAAGAAACACTACAGAATTTACTGAAAAGCTAATACACTGAATTATACGTCTGGTCAAGCCTACCAATGCAAAGATGCTGCGTCTTACCTTATTTTGCTGGAAGTTTCATTGCGTCTTCCCGCAAAATTTCCGAATTGGAAAATATCTTCAGATTTTGTTATCTCTCATACATTGACGTCCAGGTCCAGAAAGTTGATTTTTTACATGAAACAAAGAGAACAATGTAACAAATGACAAAATAACAAGTCCGAACCGCAGTCGCCAATATAAAATAAATAAAATAAATAAATAAAAATATTGTTATTTAGATATTGATTATTCTATCTGTATGATGGTGATTGTGATTGCAATTGTATTTGCTTATCTGGAACGTGGACGTTTAATTATTCGGTATCAGACGCTTGACAATGGCTTTTTCGTAAAGGCAATGTTACTCGTAGTTGACCGTGAAATAAAACTGAATAATCGGACTTCGTAATTAAATCGTTTCCAAAGACTGTTGCGGTAGGTGCGGACTCATAATCTAAATCTCAATATTACAATAATTTGCCAGCCATGCCAATACGTCGTACAGAGGTGATTGTCAACTAAACACAAAAAAGTTACACAGTTAGTTAAATCAGATATATTCAATGAATAAGCCAACAGTTCATAATCCTACTTACTTTTATAAATATAAATTCTTTACAGAATCGAGTGCCTAGTGTGGTTGCAACTCGAAGTATTCTTCTATAACATGAAATATGGCGGTGTGCCAGACAATAAAATAAAAAACGTGCTTCTCGCACCACTTCAACCAGAGCTCTCCCTTTTCTTAAACAAAACATAAGAGTAACGTAATTGTGCTTTTGTTTTATCAGCGACACAGCGCTGCAGTTGTGTGCCATAGGCTTTATTTATTTGTCACTGATTATTTATTTAATTAATATTTCGCGTTTCCGAGGAAACTCACGCTCGACATGCAAATGTGCCTTTATAGGATATAAGATGAACATCAACAAAAGCAAAACGAGGATAATGGAATGTAGTCAAATTAAATCGGGTGATGCTGAGGGAATTAGATTAGGAAATGAGACACTTAAAGTAGTAAAGGAGTTTTGCTATTTGGGGAGCAAAATAACTGATGATGGTCTAAGTAGAGAGGAAATAGAATGTAGACTGGCAATGGCAAGGAAAGCGTTTCTGAAGAAGAGAAATTTGTTAACATCGGGTTTAGATTTAAGTGTGAGGAAGTGGTTTCTGAAAGTATTTGTATGGAGTGTAGCCATGTATGGAAGTGAAAAATGGACGATAAATAGTTTGGACAAGAAGAGAATAGAAGCTTTCGAAATATGGTGCTATAGAAGAATGCTGAAAATTAGATGGGTAGATCACAAACTAATGTGGAGGTATTAAATAGAATTGGGGAAAAGAGGAGTTTGTGGCACAACTTGACTAGAAGAAGGGACCGGTTGGTAGGACATGTTCTGAGGCATCAAGGGATTACAAATTTAGCATTGGATGGCAGCGTGGAGGGTAAAAATCGTAGAGGGAGACCAAGAGAAGAATACACTAAGCAGATTCAGAAGGATGTAGGTTGCAGTAAGTACTGGGAGATGAAGAAGCTTGCACAGGATAGAGTAGCATGGAGAGCTGCATCAAACCAGTCTCAGGACTGAAGACAACAACAACAACAACACCTAGGTACGTGTGCTACGGCTTCTGACCAATCATTGCGGTTGTGTTTGTTTACACCATATTTATTCTTATGCTGTATGGATTATAGCAGAGGGGCGCGACAAACAAAAGTTTGGGAACCCATGCTCTACACTGACGAATACAGCCGTCACCATGCTGCACTAGTGATTTGAAAATTTTGGGGAGTTGTTTTCTGTTGGAAGTAGCATAATTATTAGTACCAAAAAATATTTCTTACGAAAATACAATCGTACTTTAAAAAAACGCATTTCTTTATTTGAGTTTTGAATTTCCCGCCAAGAACCTGACAATGGTCGAGTAACCTGGTATGACATCAAGAGGCTATGGATCTTGACATTAGTTCCTGTAACAGCTCATTAATGAATAAAACTACCTGAAAATGGTTTTCCTCGTCTGAATTTTCATAAAATGAAGACTGGTCGCTTCGTAACAGCGAGGAGGCCAAGCAGATATCCTGATTTTTCCCCCCTTCTTTTATTTCTTTCTTTTTTTTCTTTCTTAAAGCTTGTGGTTGTGATAGATGATCGACACTGTGCAGTAGTGGCGTACGTAAAGTTCAAAATTTTGTAAAAGACAAAAATACACCGGAAATACTGGGTCATATGCATTTTCCTTAATACATACAATTTCATTAACTTGATTGTCTTTGTATTATCCGTTGATGTACCTGTAAATTCATCTGAGACATAATAAAACTAACTAATCTGCTACTTTCGACTCTTTCTGGCACTAACCGGAAAATCGTTAGAGAGCAGTGCTTACTGAACCTAGTTTGTTTAATGTTTTAGTGACAACTCACTCTAACCAGTGCCGTAATTGTCCGAGGCGATCATGTGGATTTTAATTCATATGACACAAAAGAATCAATAGCATTCTTGCCTACTGTTTTCCAAATACTCTGTACTTGCCTTTTGGTACATTTACGCATTGTTGTTGCATTATCAAGGCGTAACACATCAACAATGTGTGATATGTAGGATATCCCCAACTAGGAAATTACGAATAAAATTACGTAACAAGTTAGGGGGAACTAATTATCTAATTCTGGTGCAATTCCGACTGGTGTTTTAATCCAAAGTATTTGTATAACAATGAAGAAAAGTAAAATGAAAAACTTACCCATGTATTTTCTCCCTGTGCTTGAATGATCTGCGAAATCACGAAATAATACAGAGCAGATTTCATGCCATGCTGCACTTTCTTCTTTCGATCCTTGTATTCCTCGTTCCTTATATCCCAAATACGCGGCCTTTTCTCCGCCTCCATTATAAAGTATCTCTGAGTCGATTTTCTCCGTTACTAGGAGACACTCTGTGGTAGTCACTTTGTAGTCACATACACACAACGCACCAAGCAAACGTCCAACTGCCAACTGGCAGCTCCGTACTGACTGCGTCAGCTGGCCCGCAGCAAAGCCTGTGTGAACTGCCCAGTTGATTCTTGTGGCCCTGCTGCCGTCGCACGATTTCCTTCTTGCTATGGGCGATGCGAAGAAATTCCGCAGAGCAGACGTTCGGCCTCGTGTGGACTGGTGCATCTATCCCGTGCGCCATTGCGGCGCGTCCATTTTAAGCGCAGCTGACGTTCCGAAAATATTCCGCTCGTGTGGTCCCAGCCTAAACCCTTAAGCCGTCAGCACACGGACCGTGCTGTTGAACGTCAACGTTGAGCGTGCGAAGTTCAACGTGCTGCTGAACGCTCAAGAACGATGCGACTTGTGCATACGGTACGTGGGCCCCAACGTGGTATACGCGATCGTAACGCACTCCAGCGGCAGCTGAGGGATGTTTCTGGTTCGTAAATCACACTGTTTTCGTAACGGGCGCGCCTAAAATTCCCAAGTTACGCTCTCTTCCTCCATCGTCCGCGAAAAGGAAAATACCATGTCCAATCAATAAGGACACAGGATTATAAAAGTTCCATTACAAACAGTGCGGTACAAATTTGGAATACTTCTCCGCCTAAGATAAACATTATTTCATCATTCCCACATTTTAGTAAAACCTCAAGGTTAGTCTTACTTGATCACTGTTCCTACCCAGTCACAGAATCTTTGCAACATGTGAATTACGAAGCGTAAAAGAAAAAGGAGCAAAATTTCTTTATACAAGTAGCGCAAGCTGTCCTGTAGATCAAGGCAATCGAACAAAGTCACCCCTCAAAAAAAGGTGAACTTATATTTACATAACATCAAATATTATAGTATATACTTATATTAAACTAATAATAAAGTATCAGAACCTAACAAAAACGCGAACGTTAAAAAAAAAAAAAAGGCTGGGAGTGTCAAACTGCGGACCACCGCCCCAACGAACAAATTGCTCCAAGACATTGACGCTACTCATTACGCTAAACCAACTACACTCACACACACACACACACACACACACACATACACACACACACAGACACACACACACACCATCTGATCATGTTGTGTTAGCGTTTGCTTAAACCTTAATCGTAGATATGTTACTAATTGAAATTTAACTATAACAAATTGTACCAAGAACAATGCGTTTTGGGGGTATCTTCAGTGTGTCGCTGTCTTCAAATAGCCTACTCTCATAATACGCAAGTTACAATAATTTTTTTGCCACGAATATGATGTTTCTCATTATTTTATTGGGACGAATCACACAGTTATCAATGGGTTTTACAGTGATTCTCAATTTGCTGGTGCTCGGAAACGGGATATATACATCTAGGCTTGAATTGAATAGCAATATGGCGCCTCACAACTCTGTACTGAAGGGAGACGGCGTGCGGGTGACGTAGGTGGTGTTGTGCCATCTCATTGGTCAACGCTCAAACGCACGCTCAGAGTACCTGACATGCCAGATATTGCTCTGCAAGTTCGGGAAGACTCCCGAACGTGCTATTCCACGCTATGACGTCAGAAACTCGGCTCGCTCAACGTTCGGATGCACGGTCCGGGTGCCGACGGCTTTAGCGGTGGACGCCTACGAGAATTCAGTGAAAGTTCGCGTCGCTGGCAGTGCTCAGTCACGGCCGCGTGGTACTACATCTGCATGGTAACTCTGCAATTCACACTTAAGTGCCTGGCAGAGGGTTCATGGAACCATTGTCTTACTACTTCTCTACCATTCCACTCTCGAATGGCGCGTGGGAAAAAGGAACACCTAAATCCCTCCGTTCGAGCTCTGATTTCTCTTATTTTATTATCATTATCATTTCTCCCTACGTAGGTGGGTGTCAACAAAATGTTTTCGCATTCGGAAGAGAAAGTTGGTGATTGAAATTTCGTAAATAGATCTCGCCGTAAAGAAAACCGCCTTTGTTTCAGTGAGTGCCACCGCAACTCGAGTGTCATATCAGTGACACTCTCACCCCTATTGCGCGATAACAAGAAACGAGCTGCCCTTCTTTGCATTTTTTCGATGTCCTCCTTCAATCTTACCTGGTAAGGATCCCATACCGCGGAGCAATATTCCAGCAGAGGACGGACAAGTGTAATGTAGGCTGTCTCTTTAGTGGGGTTGTCGCATCTTCCAAGTGTTCTGCCAAGAAAGCGCAGTCTGCTTCGCCTTCCCCACAATATTATCCATGTGGTCTTTCCAATTTAAGTTGCTGGTAATTGTAATTGACAGCCCTTAGATTTGTGCGATTTATCGTATACCCTAAATTTATCGGTTTTCTTTTAGTACCCATGTGAATGACCTCACACTTTTCTTTGTTTCTCTGTGCTAATTGCCACTTTTCGCACCACACAGAAATTCTCTCTAGATCATTTTGTAATTGGAATTGATCGTCTGATGATTTTACTAGGCGGTAAATTACAGCGTCATCTGCAAACAATCTAATGGGGCTGCTCATATATAGTGTTAGAACAGAGAGGCTTAAGGAGTTCTGTGATTATGTGGGAACTGAATGTATGAATGTAATGTGTCACTCGAAAACTCGCTGGTTATCACTGTTTCCAGCAGTTGAAAGAGTAATCCGCCTGTTTGAACCGTTAAAAGATTTTTTCCTAAATGAAGACAAAGCTCCCAAAATATTGGTTCAGTTTTTCAGTAACCCTTTAAGTGAAGCCTACTTATGGTTCATTCACAGTCAGCTTAGCACTTTGCAGCATGGGATACAGGAAATTGAGGGAAGCACGAAAAGTGTGATAGAGGTAAATGATGTTTTAAAAAATACTCTGGAAACTGTTACTAAGAGGAGAGAACGGGAGCTCATTTCTTTTAATGTTAAATCTGTCCTTAAAAGAGCAGAAGTATCAGAAGCAGCGGAAAGTAGTTTTAGAGAAGAAGTTAACAAGTTTTATGACACTTGTGTAGGATATCTCAGCAAGTGGAGCGCCTCATATTTGCCCTCATCGCCGGTGTTTGATTGGATGTTACTGAAGAGAGTGCCAAAATGGGAAAGTGTTGAAGAGACAGTTTCTTATTTGAAGAGTAAAGAGATTGAAATCGATGATTCCATTCTCTTTGATCAGTTCGGCATACTGACAAATTTTGTTGAACAAAGTCTTCACAAGTGGAATGATGAAAAAAAAAAAAACACCGTTGGAATGTCATGAGAAGTGGGTGAGGTTTTTTTAAAAGCTGCGACTGTCTTCAGCATTACTCTGAGTTGGTAATAATTGCAAGGTATTTATCTGCAATGCCAGCCCATAATGCCAATGTGGAAAGAATATTTTCGTTCATGAATATCCAGTGGACTGATGAAAGAAACAGAATGGAGGTGGACTCTCTTGAAGCAATCCTGCAGATCCTGTACAACTCTAAAATGGATTGTGCCGAGTTTTATCACTGTGTCTCAAAGAACAAAGACATGATCAAGAAGGCTGGAGGCAGTGAAAAATACCCTTTTCTCCAAGGACAGTCAATTCCATCTACAAGTGCTCAGTAATATTAAAGCTCAATATTAATTGATTAAAAGTTGAATGGCTGTAAAATTTTGTAAAATCTTAATACATTTCTTTATTAATGTATACGTTTATTAAATGTCATTAATTATACAGATAATCTAGATTATATCAATCTTTTGTATCCTCTTATTAGTTATAATAATCGGGTTAACAAAATGCATCAACAAAACATTAATATTTAAAACTAAGAAACCTGGGTACATGTGGAATGAGGTGTCCATTAGCACCCGGGTGAATGTGTCCCGGTTTTCACTGAAGATAATTTGGTCACCCTAACCCGCAAGCAAATGCAGCCATGTAATACGACCCACCTAAGTTCAGCTAGATCAGTGGATGTCACGATACCGGATAATCGCGATCTAACTTCCCGGTACTTTCCGCTATCTGATTGTGTCACTTGGTCTACTTAGGACAGCATCGAAAGGCATTTCACTAATAAGTGGCGGGGCCGTTGGCTGTCTTAGTGAAGATTAGCAACCCACGGCTAAGGGACGGATTGAGCAAGTCGCACACCTGTCGTTTCACGGTCAAGTGGCAGCTTAGCCCCCGCGTGAGTGCCTCTCACACACACAAAGGTGGGTAGCTAAACGTTAGCTGAGTGTTAGCCATCACTTGGCAGGCTTACACTATGCTGACAGGCTTGAACTGAGAAGCTGAGAGCAGGGCACTGTTACAATTAGAATACTGTGTTATTCAAAACCAGCGATGCAACGAAACTTATTGTATACGTATAAACTTATCGTCAATATAACTGTCCTTATCGTCTTAAGTACGTATGCTTGTAAGATACTGTACTTGTGTTATTTAATATGGCGTCGCATCTTGTTCTTCAATATCATAACTAGATTTTTTGTATTCCTGGCTCTTGAGTTTGTTTGTGTTTAGCTCTTAACGTGTTTTTCCTACGTTTCCTTCTTATGATGCTGTGACCATTTGAAACTGTTAAGTGTCTTTTTAGACCCTCACGTCCTGTACAATCTTCATTATTGTGTGCTAAAATACGTTCAGTTTTTTGTTAGGTGGACCTTTCAAACTCAATATTCTTTTTGTTAAAACAGTGATATGAGAAAATTGAGTCCGCCTTGATGCAAAACACCTTGTTATTCGTTTATTTCTTTATTATCCCAAACTAGTTTTGGTGACAAATATCACCATCATGAGTGGTTTTTTTTTAAATCTTATTTATTGTGTGTTACGGCATTTTTTAAGCAATTATTGTCGTTGTTTGCGACATATTTTCTGTGCGCTTTCTTTTCTGTTGCCGTTTTTTACTTAGCGAACATCATGTCATCTGCAACCATGTGAGCGGGTTCGTTGGATGGTATGTAGCTGCTTTTATACACAGAAAAACGAAACTTTCGTACTTTGTTTCTCATCCAGAATACTACGCTATATTCGTGGTTCGCGGTAGAAAAAAAAAAAAAAAAACGCACCTGCTTGAAATCGGCCTTTTTCAAGCACTAGTTTTTTTCGGGAATTTCGACTTTGTAGCCGCTAAAAATTATTCTATGTGCTTCTCCATGGCTAAAACTGATAAAGTGATCAAGGAGCTTATGACGTACTACGGCTTGGCAATCCGACGGCATTCCAATTCGGTGGAGCAGATGAAGAAGGCAATTTGGGCAACGTATTTCCACAAGTGTTCGACGGATGACCACCCACAACACCAAAATTGGCCGGCTGGGGAAACTAGTTGGTGCAAGTCGCGCATTGCAGAGGCTACCGGACATCTGGACGAATATCAACACGACCAGCGGCTCTCCAAAGAAGTTCAAAAACTGATTCATCCGATCTACGGGGCCTTTTCGGAGGACGAGTTATTGTACTGGTGCTTGGGAGGAAACACACAAAATTCAAATGAAAGTTTTAACGCGTGTGTTTGGAAGTTAGCACCCAAGCATTTGCATTCTGGTGCGAAGTCTGTGGAGATCGCGGCTTTCCTGGCAGTGAGTAGCTTCAACGAAGGGTATTCAGCAATTCTGAAGACCATGGCAGCGATGGACGTCACCCTGGGACTCTATTCGACGCAGTTCGCCAAGCATTCGGACGACGGATTTAAGCGGCTGAAAACGGTTTGTCACCGGCCGTACGAGCGGCTTTGAGCAGCGCAGGATGGCCCAGATAGAGCAGAACGCCCTCTATAAGAATGAGGAAGGACTAGTTTATGGACACGGAATAGCAGATTGAACGTAAGTTGCATAATATTGCATTTATATGTAGTCAAAACTTCAAACGCGTTTTTCTCGAAATGACTTTTTTTTATCGCGCGGTATGGTAATTTCAAATCTACCAAACCGATTGGCATGATTCTTTGTTTCCGACGAAGCTAACTAAATTTCTAAGAGTTGTACCACTTTTATTCCGATCCATCAACTATAAATTTTTTTACTTGGGCGACGAAGTCGAAAAATCGATGAAAAAACCCTATTTTTTTTCAAATGGCCTCCATTTTGTTTCCTATGTTCCAGATAACTTAAGCGAGGTACAACTTCTAAAGAATCTTACATACTTCGCTAACGTCGACTCAATTTTGATTTCAGACGAGCCGGCTGACCTGTGATATACCGCGCGTGGAGGTCAACATCGAAATTTTGTTTCGTTCCGACGGCACTTCCGCCTTTGCTCTTCGACATTTCCTGTCGGAAAAATTCCAGTTTGTAGAGAAAATATCAATAAACATTTTGACCAAATTTGACATTGATATCTATAACAGATCCCGAGAAAAAAAATTCTCAAAGAACATGCTTTTTTCGGTCCAAGGATAGTAAACCTCCCCTTAATTGTAACCCCCTCCCCCCCCCCCCCCCACCCGTACATCGCCATTGTTGTCAGTGAGATTGACAGAGGAAGCTTGTTCCGTCATTTCTTAGGAAAAAAACTTATTTGTTTCTGAGTCGCCTGTTGTATAAGTCGTTATATTATTCTTGTGACCTCTTTTGTATTTTTAATCCGAGGCTCGTTCTTTTATTGAAAGCAATAACAACTTTTTCTCATCTGCTGGCCTGCTAAGCCTAACGCATCTGAGGAATTTCTTTCAGGGTTTACTCCCTCAGCCTATAAAGATCCCTCTTCACCATGAGGCAGTGGCTCCACTCCTCATTTGCACTTACGAGGGAAAGGGTGCCTCCTCAGCCAGCTGCACCGCACCGAAGATGTTCTTCTCCACCGTAGCTGCCGTTAAGGGGCTCCGGAAAGGCTCAAAATCATGAAAAGTTCAATTTTTACTTTCTTGCGTTTTCTGAATCTGCAGACTATTACCTTTTAATAGATATACAATTTATTCAATTCCGAAGACTACAACTATTTTTAAATTTTTTTTTAAATGTGTTCTACATGGGCGTGACCCACTGTGGTGCTGTTAAACTGCTGTAAAATGGTGTTATTATTAACGTCCGTGTTCATCAGGTACATTTTAGTGATGTGAGATAAAGTATGGAGGTGATAAAAGCTATTTTCAGAGACTTAGCAGCACCTGAACTGTTGAAAAAGTGTATTCACGGAAAAACTCAAAACCCCAATGAAAGTGTAAATAGTGTTATATGGTCGAGAATCCCCAAGACTGTATTTGTTGGAATAGAAACACTTCACTTTGGTGTGTATGATGCTGTTGCGACTTTCAATGATGGCAACATTGTAAGGTGCAAGGTATTTAGAAATATGGGAATGAAGATAGGTTCTAACATGGTATGAGCGATGCTTGCTTTAGACAAGGAACGCCTTCGGGCTGCAGACAGGGCTGTAAAGAGTCTAGAAATACAAGCAAGAGTAAACAGGAGGAGGAACAAGAGGAAGCTGGAGGAGGAGGTTGCAGAGAATGAAGATAATTCATCCTATGGACCTGGAATGCACTAAAAAGTTAATCCAATCTTTGTCGCTCGATTCCCAAAACTTTTATTTTCTCATACTAATTACATGTTTTCTAAGGATCTTCCAAACATATTTGTTTCAAACTTTCAGTAAATGTTACACAGTACCTTCTGCATAATTTAACACAGCCTTTTTCCAAAAAACTGTATATTTTTGAAAATATAAATAAAAAATTGCAAAAAAATGTTGTGAATTTTCATTACAATTGAAAAAAAAATCATCTTTAATAACTGAACTAAAATTTTGTAAAATCCCTGTGTTAAGTTGTAGCCCATATTCCAATAAATAATCTGTAAGAAGTTCAACTTCCTACCTCAAATACTTTGTGAGGAAAGATGTAATTTATAAGCGTTATTTTAACATTGCAAGTATAGGGCGTTCCGGAGCCCCTTAAGGACTTCGCCATATCCCTGGCAAGGGTGTATAATGGTAAGGAAAAAGGAGAGGTTGAGGATAGGATAGGAGACAGCCTAAGGATAGGTCGTTGTCGTTGTGGGACATACTCCGTCTGGCTCCTCCCATTTGGCCTGTTCGGCATGGGTGACCCTGCTGGTAGCTACCGCCGGTATAGCCCTTCGGATCCAGAGCACACAAACCTCCTCGCTCGCACGGGTAGTGCTATGTTAAGGCGGTGTCCCCTGAGGAGGGGAGAAATCCATGTGTAAGTAGGCTGTTTATGTTTTCTCTATGTAAGTAGGCTGTTTATGTTTTCTCTATGTAAGTAGGCTGTTTATGTTTTCTCTATGTAAGTAGGCTGTTTATGTTTTCTCTATGTAAGTAGGCTGTTTATGTTTTCTTATTGGCAACGTTACGTAGCGCTCAATATGAAAATCACTGGCTGTGCTGTGTGCAGTCTGTGGCTGCTTTGCATTGTTGTAATACTCGCCATTGTAGTGTTAGGCAGCTGGCTGTGAACAGCGCGTAGCGTTGCGCAGTTGGAGGTGAGCCGCCAGCAGTGGTGGATGTGGGGAGAGAGATGGCGGAGGTTTGTAATTTGTCATGAACTGATATATATATTATGACTTGTGATGATATTAAGGTAAATACATTGTTTGCTCTCTATTAACATCTTTCATTTGCTAACTACCCCTATCAGTAGTTAGTGCCTTCAGTAGTTTGAATCTTTTATTTAGCTGGCAGTAGTGGCGCTCGCTGTATTGCAGTAGCTTGAGCAGCGAAGATTTTTGTGAGGTAAGTGATTTGTGAAAGGTATAGTTTAATGTTTGTCAGGGCCATTCTTTAGTAGGGAATTTTGAAAGTCAGATTGCGTTGCGCTAAAAATATTGTGTGTCAGGTTAAGCACAGTCCTGTATAAATTGTTCAAAGGGGACGTTTCATATGTCGACCCTTAGCCTAGGATACCTCACTGGAATCTTCTGATTTTTCTTGTAGTTTGTGTATTTAGTGTAGATTTTGTTTATTGCTAGCGCGTAATTATAGAGAGAATTTCCTTTGTAGTTGTAGTTTTTCATTGTTGTACAGTAAAACAGTTGTGGCATGCATGTAGATTTGCAGCAAGTATTTCGCAGCTGCGCTTGCAATTAACTAGATATTATTTTCAGTGCTATGTTAATGTGTTCTCTTATTTTTGATCTTCAAATTGTGTTTTTCTGTGTTGTCGTGTGAAATACTGTGACAATAATGGCGTGTGAAAAACGTAACACTAGGCTCCAAACTAAACTGAGAAATAATAGTGATGACGAGCGTAGCTTATTAGCGCCACCGAGTAGTGAATTAACTGATGTTCAAAGTAGTAATTTGGTAACTGTGCATAGGGAAATGGAGCGGGCGGCAAACAATGGTGTAGACAGTGAAACAGGTAGTGAACAGGGAAGCATTATCGATCGATCGGTCGGTAACAGCTCGCCTCAGGAATCCGAAATGACAGGACACAATTTCGCAAATACTGTAGATTCAGGTTTTGGATCCTCACCGTTTTCTCAAATAAGTCAAGACACATTTTCTGCTTGTCAAAATGTGAATGTTTCCGGTGCAAATTCACTGCCGAAAAGCGTAGAGAAACAGATTCCAGACACTAATACATTATTATTGCAATTAATGCAACAAATGGAACAAAATCAGAGACAAACACAGCAAAAGCTTGAAAAGTTAGACACAATGGAACAAAATCAAAGACAAACACAGCAACAGCTTCAAAAGTTAGACTCATTGGAACAAACTCTTGAACAAACGCGTGAAGATTTAACTACTGAGTTACATCACATTGAATCGAAATGTCAAAAAGTCTGTAATGACGTAAAAACACAAATTTGTGAGCATTTCCAACCTATTTTTTTGCGTCATGAAAATGTATTAGAGAATCACGAAGCAGCCATAAAAGAACTGCAAATTATTGTTCATGAAAATCATGAGACCTTGCAAGCTAAAATTGACTCAGTTGCATCTACCGATTCGATTACGCAACTTGCAAAAACTCAGGAAAACTTAAAGGACACAGTAGATACTCTGAAACTTGGTTCAGAAAAACACACTGAGGAAATAAGTACACTATCGGATAAAGTAGCCGAACTTTCAGATCAGTTCACTAACTTATCTACAAAGGTAGATGATGATCTGAATGACACAACACCTGTAGCCTTCACTGACACAGAAGAGTATGAACAAATTAGGAAATTCAAACAAAATCAGAATCAAATTAATACGCAACACCAAAGAGAAATCCGGGAAGTACAAGATCAGCTGACACAGGTAATACAAGAATTACGTATTTCAGAGGCCACTCCCGCTCCAATACGGGAAGAGGAACTTAGAAATACGGAACAACCACAAAATAATAACACAGGACACTTCGGAAATTATGAAAGAAATTGGCAAGGCACACCGAATTTTGAGTTGGAACCGCCGAAACGACGTAATAATGACCGACATGCGACTCGCCGACATGATGATTTTGACTATAGGCTGTTCATTACTACATGTAAATTCAAAACATTTAAGAATTCCGGCAACGACATTCATCCACAAGCGTGGCTCCATCAATTCTCTCATTGTTTTCCTCCCAACTGGTCATTAGAGCACAGATTAGAATTTATGTGTGGCTACTTGGAGAATGGACCAGCTGTAAGAATGCGATCGGTAATTCACGATTGCCACAGTGAAGGAGAATTTTACCATGCCTTCCTCTCAGCGTATTGGTCTCAAGCTACACAAGACCGTGTAAAACATAGCATCATGATGATGAAACACTTTGAACAATCTGAATTTTCCAGTCTTGTCAAATATTTTGAAGACATGTTGCATAAGAATCAATATCTTTCAAACCCATACAGCCCCTCAGAACTCATCCGCATTTGCTTACTCAAATTGCCTGAACATTTACGACATATTATTTTAGCAGGACGTTGCAAAGATGACATTGAAGCATTTCAGGGTCTGTTACAAGAATTGGAAATTGACACTGACAATCGGGGAACGCGGAAACAGGAGCACAACAATTACAGGTCACATCTGTCACAATTCCACGATGAAAGAAATAATAACTGGACACGACAAGGCTATTCTCACAACACATATCGTGACCAAAACAGACACCACCCGTATGACAACCGTTGGCAGAGTAGTAATAATTACAGGGAAAGATCACATTTCCGTAGTAATGAATATGACAGAGATAACCATAGAAACAGACAATATGGTAATCAGAACTATTATTATCAAGGGAGACAGAATAATTTCAGACGCAACAGTTCAGCGCGCAGTTACGATTCAGGGAGAAATTCTCCACCACATGACCGACAAACAAGACACTATGTAAACTACCGACAAAACGACAGACGTGAATTTCATCAGAACTGCCGGGATTCTAACAGAGCTGGGCCCTCTCGGCAAGGCGAATTTGTAGAAGTTAGGTCTCCTAATCCCAATAACAACGCGCGCCAACAAAGAGACAGACAATGACTCGCGCCGCAGGCAGCCGCGTGCGCCAGGTGGCTCAGAGAAAAATAACATAGACGCTAACCTTGAGAAAAATTCCAGTATTCTTTACCGACGTATACCGCCTGACAATTGCATTCAAGTTCGAACTCTGCGTACTAGGAAGAGTAAAAGATTGTACCACATTTCACATGTAAAACCGATTATTGAAAGATAATCTGCTTTTTAACTTTGTCTTTGCCATAAAACGTTTCACTTCACGTTACTAGTATGCTTTAGAAACTGTTAACATGTAACAATGTTTGAAGTTAAATATCCAGTCTAGAACCTAGGGAACATTTTTAAACAGAAATTACGAATGCATTGTTATTGTGGACAGACGACACAGTGTTATTGTGTGTGTGCATTCTTGCTTGTTTGTTGCACGATTACGTAACGACTATAAAGCTCACATACTTAGAACATTTACCAGTACTGCTAATGAGATTTTAATGCAACATTTTGGTTTACTTGAAAATACATTCCGGATTTAAAGTACTTTCTGTGAGATACCAGATGAGACAATAGTTAGTTTATGTGACAGCTACACGATTTTATCACGACGCTACTAATGAGTGACAATTTACAATGTTGATTTTGCGGTGTTTCTGTTTTATATCTGCACAGTTTTTCTGTATTATTCTGGAAAGTAAAACATGTTTTAGTAGTAACTTTTATGGTATAGCTACAAGGAGACAGCCTTTTCTGTAGCACAACAATACGTTACAGCACAGTACTTTCTTCATCACGGCAATAAGCGTAATAAGTATGATATCTATACGCAAAGCATTTCACTTTGTTTATCATGAGGTCAGTACATTGACTTCTGCAGAACTTAGCTTTCGGAGGACGATAACTACGACACTTCCACAGAGATTATGTTGCAACAAGACGCATGTTTAGCGCTACAGGACACGTATTTGAGTGATCAATTTTGTACTAAAAACATTTATTTTCAAAGATATTTGAAACACAATGATACAAAGTTTTTCCGTGATACATTTCATTCCATTGCAATAATCTGTAGCACCTGAGGGTATAATTACATTAATCCTCAGGGGGGTACACGCTTACTTTGTGTACCATGTGTGTGGCAACCACAAGGAACCCTAGCTAATATGGTATTTGCTTATACAACTTTACACATCGGTACCATATTTCTCTAACACACAATTTACACAGCTATCTGATCATGTAACTGAGAGAGACAAACATTTATTTTACTATATCAGTGACAGATGTTTACGTAATTACACCGTTGGATAACTTCACACTTACGAAATTGTATTTTGTCTGTACTGTGTGAACTCTTCATATTTTTTCGGAACCATTGTGATACTATGAGAGCTTTGAATGACGTATTTCGTATGGGGTCATGATTTTTAAAGTACGTTTCAGGCAGATGACACTATTGACATGAGCAGAGAATTTTTTAGGTTTTGAAATTATTGGAGGAAGCTGGGACGATTTTGAGAGTTGACTAAGATGTTATGATATTATTATGACGACGATGTGTATTATGCTGTTGAGGTATGTTTATGATAAATAAGCTGATGCTATATGAGGAATCTGATTATGCTATGTAGCTATTATGATGAAATATTGAAGACGTGTTGATGAATATGAATATGTATATGTGTAATAAGGTAAGGAATAAGGAGTAGGGGTTAGGGACTCTGATTTATGAAAAGGTTGTTGGAAACCAAGAATCGTACTTTAAGAGTTATGAAATGTGTGTGTATATGCATGAATGTATTACAATGCAGACGAAAATTTTTTGGACACTGTTATATCAATAGCATTTTGTTTCTACAGATTTGCAACGCTAATTCTTGACCTGTGAAATATTTTTATGTGAGGCTGTCACTGTAGCGGTAAATATTTCCGTAAGAAAGTTAAGTGACCACCTGCACGTAATGCGTCGCGGGCACCCAGCTGTGTCAGACGCCTGGAGAAAAAGCCATTATTGCGAGCCCTTTTCAGCGGCACAGGTAGAAAAAAAAGGGGACGTGGGACGTGTCAAACACCTGGAGAACAAGCCATTAGGGTGTGCCTTTCATCGCTAATGCGACACCCTCGTTACTTGAAAACATATGATTACTCGCACTTTGTGCTAATTACTGAAATGCTTATGAATTGATGGGAAATATTCGTACATCTGCACACCTGATTACGACAAGCGTCTTTCTACGAGAGTTGAGAGAATTTCTACTAACTTATGAAATGTCACATGACTATTGAATGATATTTTTATGCTTTGGTTTGCGTAACTGCTTATTTCATTTGATACCTGTTTTTCAGCTGTGTTGCAGCATTGCTTTTATAAAATGAAATGCATTTGCTAATGTGAACACTTTCTGTCAACAGATCTATTAAATAATTATTTTATGATCCACATTCTTTAAAAAAAAGGAGCACTTGGAAAGGAAAGAACAATAAGAAGGAACTAATAACAGTAACACATAATTTTCTTTTCAAGTACTTGGTAATTTCTGTTGTAGAATAAATTGTGATGCATCACTCTAATGTTAAGATGTGACATAGGTATTAGACATGGCCATTTTAGTGTAATATTTTTTCTGCTTGCGCTATGTCATGTTTAGGTATAAGTTGCTGCTGTTTGCCAGGCATAGTGTTATTGAATTTGACTTTTGCTCATTTATGCTGCTAGCTTTGCCAATTTGCATTTTTTGCATTGCTGTTTATAATAATTGTTTTACGTGCTGCTACATTGCCTCGTCCCTTAGTTTAGCATCTGAGCTCAGTAGATTTAAGTTAGCTTAAGAGGGGGTAAACTATATGAGAAACTGACTATGGAGAATAGGTAAAGAATGCATTGCGAAGTTATATAAAAAGGATTTGGGCCCAAATGAGTATTGTACAATCAGAAATAATTATTTTGAAAGAAATATGAACAGAATACAGAAAGCATGCTTGGATAAGATTTTTTTGGTGGAAGCAAAGGTTGAAATAAGACGAAAGATCTATAGAATGAAGTTTTGGGATGGACTGCAGTACCAAATGTTACACTGAAAACGAACCCTGTCCTTTCCTTTTGTGTTATCCCAGTATGTGTTTGTGTACCCTTGAGTATTTGTTTTCTTCCTGTCTCTGTGTACTGTTTCATAGAATTTTTTTCTCTTCTAATACTAAGCTATATTCACTATGAGGAGGAATACTGTTATCCTCAAATATAAGTTGCATTAATAATATGTTATTTTCTTTGTAAAGTTGTTTACAATTCTGTTCTGTTTCAATGTTCATGTGTGAAATTAATGTTTCGAAAACTATTCTCATTATTTTATGTATGTACCTATGTCACTATTTTTGTAACACTGATGTATAGGTTTATTTCTATTCTTTTGTAAAGCCTGTACTACAAATGTTATCTGTATTATTATGTTTTTAATGATGTATTGTGTACCTTTGTTATTGTATTCTCATGTTATAAAATTGTAATTGTTACCAGTTCTTCAAATTAAGTAACATTTCACTGCACACGTTTCTGTTGGTCATAGTACATGGACAATATGTGAGAAGTAGGGACTGTTAGTGTTTGCAAGTGTGTTAATAATTCAGCAAGGGACTGGATAACAGCATTGCTGGTTCTAAGGACAATTCCAAAAACTTTGTGAGTGCACAAGTGGTGGTTTATGGACTTGCTATATTCTCCGCAAGACTCTTCAGTGGTGATAGTGCACCTGCACAGTCACAACAGATGGCTGCTGGCTATCTCTACAAGGACTACAGTGGGTCTGCATCTTTGATGACCCACCAATACCATTATTTCTACAAGGACTGCAGTGGGTCTGCACCTCTGGTGGCCCACCAATACCGTAATCTCTACCAGGACTACAGTGGGTCTGCTCTGTGATGACCTACCTACCAATACTCTTCAAAATTTCGACTGACTCTGCTGTGGGTTTGCTCTGTTGTGGCCCATTACCTGTATGCATATCAAGAGTCAGCACTGTCTTTCCATTGGAAGGACAACACTACTTCTTCAAGACTGCATGGAAATCCACTACTTCCGTGTGCATTTTCTTTTACTGCTCAGACTTTGAGAAAAAACACTGCTATTCTACTGTTACGTACGATTAGGACTGTCTTTATGGACTGTGAGAAAATTTTAGCTTTTGACCAACATTGTATCAATAAGTGTGTGCATTTGACATGTTTGTTATTGTAATTATGAAAAATTTTATCAAATCATTATTGGCCACTGCCCAAAAAATATTTTGTAAAATTTTTGTGGGGAGCATGGGGGCTATGTAAGTAGGCTGTTTATGTTTTCTCTATGTAAGTAGGCTGTTTATGTTTTCTCTATGTAAGTAGGCTGTTTATGTTTTCTCTATGTAAGTAGGCTGTTTATGTTTTCTCTATGTAAGTAGGCTGTTTATGTTTTCTTATTGGCAACGTTACGTAGCGCTCAATATGAAAATCACTGGCTGTGCTGTGTGCAGTCTGTGGCTGCTTTGCATTGTTGTAATACTCGCCATTGTAGTGTTAGGCAGCTGGCTGTGAACAGCGCGTAGCGTTGCGCAGTTGGAGGTGAGCCGCCAGCAGTGGTGGATGTGGGGAGAGAGATGGCGGAGGTTTGTAATTTGTCATGAACTGATATATATATTATGACTTGTGATGATATTAAGGTAAATACATTGTTTGCTCTCTATTAATATCTTTCATTTGCTAACTACCCCTATCAGTAGTTAGTGCCTTCAGTAGTTTGAATCTTTTATTTAGCTGGCAGTAGTGGCGCTCGCTGTATTGCAGTAGCTTGAGCAGCGAAGATTTTTGTGAGGTAAGTGATTTGTGAAAGGTATAGTTTAATGTTTGTCAGGGCCATTCTTTAGTAGGGAATTTTGAAAGTCAGATTGCGTTGCGCTAAAAATATTGTGTGTCAGGTTAAGCACAGTCCTGTATAAATTGTTCAAAGGGGACGTTTCACATGGAACACAATGGTTACACCGGGTGCTGGGGGTGACGTGGAAAGAAAACAAAAAATGTCTGATTAATGCTGTAACTTCCCAACGGAAAAAATATGTATAATATTCACATTCAGTGTAACCTCCCAACAGTTTATTATTCCGTGACCTCGCAATAATAACGTGTGACTAATCTCTCAATAAAATTGTGGCTCACATATAACCCTTCAATAATTAACTGACTGTGAATCTAAACTGGTAAATTTGGACGTCAGCAGTGCTGCGTCATGGCCCTGAAAGATCATTCTGAATAATTTGAAAATTCTTACCTCAATGAAGTCGCCGGATAACGCGTATATATATCTGCTCCTATAAGAATTTTTCTGGCGCAGCCCTGTGCAATGCTGGCCGCTAGATTTGTCATGTATAAAGAGAAACAAGTGATTTTTCCTTACGATAATCGGGATGACCATGGATTGGAGAAATTAGCAAATTCTTTAAATTCAGATGAATGTTTGTCAAAAAGTTAACTGTATAAAAAAGATTATTATTAAAGGTTTTTTTTGAAACATTTACATGAGACTTGATATAACAATAGTACAAATTTAGTTTGACAAACTACATATGCGCGCGGCTGTCTTTACCTTATACTACATCGCTCCCCACGACCGGTCTCGCAAACTCCAGACACCAGACTGCTAGATACTACTTACTCCTACTGACACAGCTCCTACTGCAGCCAACACTGTTCTTTGGTCTGCGATTCTAGCATAGCTTACATATCGCAGGGAACGCATGAGCAATCCATCGAAATTACATCTGCTCGAGTGAGCTAGAAATAAATTTCTTAGTCATGGACCTCTTAGAATGGGAAAAAAGGAATTATAATATCATTGTTCAAGGAAGATGGTAGAAAGAAATGCACCAACTACCGAGGAATAGCACTGTCATCACACTGCCTTAAGATAACGTAAGGCAACGGCCTTGCTGCAGTGGATACACCAATTCCTGGCAGTTTACTGAAGTTAAGCGGTGTTGGGTGTGGCCGGCACTTGGATGGGTGACCGTCCGGGCCACCACGCGCTGGGTGCACTCAGCCTCGTGATGACAATTGAGGAGCTACTCGGCCGAACAGTAGCGGCTCTGGTCACAGAAAACCATCATAACAACCGGGTGAGCATCCTCAGCTGAGGATAACACGGCGGTCGGATGGTCCCGATGGGCCTCTTGTGGCCTGACGACGGAGTGCTAAGATAACGGAAAAGGTCGTAGAAAAAAGATTGCGGAAAATTCTAGAACACCAATTAGAGGAACAACAGCATGGGTTCAGAAGTAACAGGGGAACAACAGAGCTCATTTCCTCCCTCCATCAGTTAATGGAGACGTATTAGGAAAAAGGAAAGGACTTGATAGTAGCATTCGTGGAATTGGAAAAAGCATAGACAGTGTTGCAAGGGATAAAATGTGGGAATGCTTGAGAAACATAACGTTTCTGATTCATTAATTAAAAAACTCCAGACGCTGTACGATGGTTGTGCGAGCAGTGTACAAGTAGAAGGTGGAAGAACAAATTGGCGTAAGACAAAGAGAGGTGTTCAGCAAGGTAGTTCGCTCTCTCCTTTACTCTTCATTACACTTATGGATACAATCATTAAAGAAATCAAGGAAGACGAAAATGAAGATCTCAGTGCTTTTGTTTTTACTGATGGCATCGCCATTTGGGGAGAGACGGAAATGGAGGTTCAGAGGACACTAGATTACTGGAACAAAAAATTTAAAAATAGGAACAAGACAGTGGCAATGAAGATGAGCGGGACACCCACACCTTGTGACATTATACTGGAGGAGAGAAGGTTGAATGTGTGAAAAGCTTCAATTGTCTGGGTAGCATCATATCACGCGATGGAAGTTCCAAACTAGAAGTCTTAAACAGAATAACAAAAGGATCTAGCCTCTTCCACCACGTACGAAATTTAATGTGGGACAGACAAACAGATCGTGTATAAAACTTATCTCGTGTCAATCATGATGTATATTTTAGAGACCTGTGTCATAAATTAGAGAGTCAAATACAAGCATGTGAAATGAAGTTCCTTAGATCAGCTCTACAAAAAACTAGAAGAGAGAGAGTCAGGAATGATTATGTAAGGAGGTTACATTGATTACAGAGGAGAGGATGAGTGTTTTGAGATTGAAGTGGTTCGGTCATGTGAAGCGAATGCACCCGACTCGAACTCAACGCCAGTATTTGGAGATGGAGATACCAGGAAGAAGACCAGTTGGGCGGCCTAGAAAGAGATGGACAGACCAAGCGAAGGAAGATCTCAAGAGGAGAAGAATGGTTCAAATGGCTCTGAGCACTATGGGACTCAACATCTTAGGTCATAAGTCCCCTAGAACTTAGAACTACTTAAACATAACTAACCTAAGGACATCACACACACCCATGCCCGAGGCAGGATTCGAACCTGCGACCGTAGCAGCCCCGCAGTTACGGACTGCAGCGCCAGAACCGCACGGCCACCGCGGCCGGCAGAGGAGAAGAGTAACATGCGATACAGTGGAGAGGGAGAAGCTATACCAGGACACAAACCAATGGAGGCATATCGTTCACCAAGTTCCTACCAGGCTCGCTGGAAGGAAATCCTGATGATGATGACCTCACTTGTATGCAGAGTAATAACTTTCTGCAATATCAGTGTTCAAACAACGTCTTTTGGTCTACAAATGTAGTTCTTTGTTAATTATATCAATCTAATAATTTCTTCTGTGGCTCACTAATGCCTGACATGGCGTCCGATCGGAAAAAGTGGCCGCATTATTCGTCGTGAAAAGTGGAGAAGGTATTTGTTTACCCCAGTAACAGTTACTTCGAAAAACAAGCATAATACAACATATAAAACTGACATCTGAACTCTTTTATACTCGTGTACAAAGCTGTCACCCGCCATTCTATCCCACTGTCACAATGTTATGTAAAACCGTCTCTGGCTTGCTATATTTTGCCACATGCCACTGCTGCAGTTACTTCGTAGGCTTTCAGATGCTAAGGCATTAAGATACCTAGAAAATGTGCCTGGATATCAGAAAAACAAACATGGGGTCCTTTTGCCATATCCCTGGCCGCTGTACCCGAGTAGATGCGGAAAACAGGTCAATATGTAAGCTTTTAGAAAAATGTGTATATTTTCAATATATAATTTTCTTTTTCACTTAAAAATATTTGATGTGATGCCAAATAATATGTAAATTCGAAATGAGTAAGTGGTAAGCTTCTATCAATAACCATGGTTAGTGAAAATTGAATTTCTCTTTGAGTGGCCATTTTACCCCTATCTCACCCACTTCCTATGCGTACCGAGGAGTCGTTCTACACTACTGGCCATTAAAATTGCTACACCACGACGATGACGTGCTACAGACGCGAAATTTAACCGACAGGAAGAAGTTGCTGTGATATGCAAATGAATAGCTTTTCAGAGCATTCACACAAGGTTGGCGCCGGTGGCGACACCTACAACGTCCTAACATGACGAAAGTTTCCAACCGATTTCTCTTACACAAATAGCAATTGACCGGCCTTGCCTGGGGAAACGTTGTTGTGATGCCTCGTGTAAGGAGGAGAAATGCGTACCATCACGTTTACGACTTTGATAAAGGTCGGATTGTAGCCTATAACGATTGAGGTTTATCGTATCGCGACATTGCTGCTCGCGTTGGTCGAGATCCAATGACTGTTAGCAGAATACGGAATCGGTGGGTTCAGGTGGGTAATATGGAACGCCGTGATGGATCCCAACGGCCTCGTATCACTAGCAGTCGAGATGACAGGCATCTTATCCGCATGACTGTAACGGATCGTGCAGCCACGTCTCGATCCCTGTGTCAACAGATGGGGACGTTTGCAAGACAACAACCATCTGCACGAACAGTTCGACGACGTTTGCAGCAGCATGGATTATCAGCTCGGAGACCATGACTGCGGTCACCCTGACGCTGCATCACAGACAGGAGCGCCTGCGATGGTGTACTCAACGACGAACCTGGGTGCACGAATGGAAAAACGTTATTTTTTCGGATGAATCCAGGTTCTGTTTACAGCATCATGATGGTCGCATCCGTGTTTGGCGACATCGCGCTAAACGCACATTGGAAGCGTGTATTCGTCATCGCCATACTGGCGTATCACCCGGCGCGGTGGTATGGGGTGCCATTGGTTACACGTCTCGGTCACCTCTTGTTCGCAATGACGGCACTTTGAACAGTGGACGTTACATTTCAGATGTGTTACGGCCCGTGGCTCCACCCTTCATTCGATCCCTGCGAAACCCTACATTTCAGCAGGATAATGCACGAGCGCATGTTGCAGGTCCTGTACGGGCCTTTCTGGATACAGAAAATGATCGACAGCTGCCCTGGCCAGCACATTCTCCAGATCTCTCACCAACTGAAAACGTCTGGTCAATGGTGGCCGAGCAACTGGCTCGTCACAATACGCCAGTCACTACTCTCGATGAACTGTGGTATCGTGTTGAAGCTGCATGGGCATCTGTACCTGTACACGCCATCCAAGCTCTGTTTGATTCAATGCACAGGCGTATCAAAGCCGTTATTACCGCCAGAGGTGGTTATTCTGGCTACTGATTTCTCAGGATCTACGCACCCAAATTGCGTGAAAATGTAATCTGATATCAGTTTTAGTATAATACATTTGTCCAGTGAATACCCGATTATCATCTGCATTTCTTCTTGGTGTACCAATTTTAATGGCCAGTAGTGTATAATGTGAATATTGGCTTTTAAGCAAAAAAGTTTGATGTGGTGTCGCTTTGTAATGTGAATATTAGCTCTTACGCAAACATATTTGACGAGCATTGTTCTAAGATAAGTCATGGAGTCAGTTTTACCACACACCTTCCTACATTTCTCTTAAGCCCACACCGATCTTCCGAGAGAACGCCTTTTAATGGTTTTTCCATTAGTCTGTAAACAATTCGTGTCCGTGTGTTGTAAATATGGCTTATAAAACTGACGCTTCGGTAATATTCATGCCTGTCAGGAACTGTCTTCCTCGGAATGGGAATTGAAGTCGGTTAGTATCCAAGACATTAAACCTGACGTGTCGAGGACGCGGACATCAGCTGAGCTGCTCTGTATTCGTGACGAAAGAGACGCTTTGCTCGCGCCCAACGCATAGCAGGGCGCGCTTACGCAACGGCCAACCCGATCACGCAATCACAACAAGGACGGACGAGAGGCAAGGTCAGCCGCGTCTGGTCACATAATTATGCCGACTAGGGATGGCAGTTATCGCTGAAGCAACTGATTTTCGGTTATATAGTTTTTTTTTCACGCAATTTTAACCTAACTGTCAAAACCACTCAAAATAACCGGTTTCTGAACTACCCGATTTTTAGCGTTTGTTCCTATTAGTTCTCCTAACGAACGTAGAAATCGAACAAAGGTTGAAAATTTTAACCCTCTCAGTCTCAAGAAACATAGAATCAAAATATTAAATTAAATAGGCCAAAAAAGTGAAACAGTCCATTCATCGTTCGCTGCTTTTCTCGAAAAGTGGTAAGTACTTGAATTCTATAAATAAATCACCAATATTTCCAGTATTATTATAAATTTTTGCAACTCTTCTCAAAATTCATATTGTAATGGGAGGATCATAACACTACTCGGGCATTACGGGTGTTGTTGTTGTGGTCTTCAGTCCAAAGACTTTGTTTCGATGCAGCTCTCCACGCTACTCTATTCCTTCTTCCAATCAGATTGTGCGACAAATTCCTTTTCTCCCCAATTCTATTCAGTACGTGCTCATTAGTTACGTCCGCAGCTCGTGGTCTTGCGGTAGCGTTCTCGCTTCCCACGCACGGGTCCTGGGTTCGATTCCCGGCGGGGTCAGGGACATTACCTGCCTTGAGGTGACTGGGTGTCGTGTCGTCTTCATCATCATCATTCATCCCCTTTACGGTCGGAGGAAGGCAATGGCTAACCATCTCCGCAAGGACCTTACCTTACCTACCGCATCGTCCCCTACACTCCTCGGGGTATGGGACATCATCATCATCATTAGTTACGTTATCTACCCATCTAATCTCCAGCATTCTTCTGTAGCACTAAATTTCAAAAGCTTCTATTCTCTTCTTGTCTAAACAGAGTGCCATCCGTGTTTCACTTCCATACATGGCTACACTCCATACAAATACTTTCAGAAAAGACTTCCAAACACTTAAACCTATACCCGATGTTAACAAATTTCTCTTCTTCAGAAACACTTTCTTGCCGTTGCCAGTCTACATTCCAGATCCTCCCTACTTCGGCCATCATCAGTTACTTTGCTACCCAAATAGCAAAACTCATCCAAAACTTTAAGTCTCTCAGTTCCTAATCTAGTTCCCATCAGCATCACTTCATGTACTTCGATTACCTTCCGTTATCTTCGTTTTGCTTTTGCTGATGTTCATCTTGTATCCTCCTTTCAAGACACTGTCCATTCCGATCAGCTGCTCTTCGAAGTCTTTTGCTGTCTCTGACAGAATTACAATATCATCGACAAACCTTAAAGTTTTCTTTCTTCTCCCTGGACTTTAATTTCTACTCCAAATGTTTCTTTCGTTTCCTTTACTGCTTGCTCAATGTACAGATTGAATAACATCGGGGGTAGGCTACAACCCTGTCTCACTCCCTTCCCAACCACTGCTTGCCTTTGATGCCCCTCGACTCTCATAACTACCGTCTGGTTTCTGTACAATTTGTAAATAGCCTTTCGCTACCTGTATTTTACCCCTGCTACCCTCAGAATTTGAAAGAGAGTATTCCAGCCAACACAGTCAAAAGTTTTCCACAAGTCTACAATTACAATGAACGTAGGTTTGCCCGTTCTTAATCCACCTTCTAAGCTAAGTTGTTGGATCAGTATTGCCTCACGTGTACCTACATTTCTCCGGAGTCCAAACTGATCTTCCCCAAGATCGACTTCCACCAGCTTTTTTCCATTCTTCTGTAAAGTATTCGTGGTAGTATTTTGCAACCATGATTCATTAAACTGATAGTTCGGTAATATTCACACCTGTCAGCACCTGCTTTCTTTAGAATTGGAATCATTGTACCCTTCTTGAAGCCCGAGGGTATTTCACATGTCTCATACATCTTACTCACCAGATGGGAGAATTTTGTCATGGCTCGTTCTCCCAAGGCTATCAGTAGTTCTAACGGAATCTCGTCTACTACCGGGGCCTTATTTCAACTTAGTTCCTTCAGTGCCCTGTCAAATTTCCCTCACAGTGTCATGTCTCCCATCTCACCTTCATCTACGTCCTCCTTCATTTCTATAATATCACGTTCAAGTTCATCTGCCTTGTATGGACCCTCTATATAATCCTTCCATCTTTCAGCTTTTCATTTTTTGCTTAATACTGGTTTTCCACCTGAGCTCTTGATATTCATACAGCTGCTTGTATTTCCTCCAAACACCTCTTTAATAATCCTGTAGGCGGTTTCTATCTTACCTGCTGAAATATGCTTCTAAATCCTTACATTTCTCCTCTACCCATTCCTGCTTAGCCATTTTGCACTTCCTGTCAGTCTCATTTTTTAGACGTTTGTATTTCGTTTTGCCTGCTTCATTTACTGCATTTTTATATTTTCTCCTTTCATCGATCGAATTCAATATGTCTTTTCTTAACCAAGGATTTCTACAAGGCCTCGTCTTTTTACCTATTTGATCCTCTACTGCCTTCACTATTTCATCTCTCAAAGCTAACCATTTGTCTTCTACTGTATTCCTTTCCCCTATTCTAGTCAACCGTTGCCTAATGCTCCCTCTGAAACTCTCAACAACTTATGGTTCTTTCAACTTATCCAGGTCCCATCTCCTTAATTTCTTACATTTTGCAGTTTCTTCCGTTTTAATCTACAGTTCATTATAAATAAATTGTGGTCAGAGTCCACATCTGGTGCTGCAAATGTCTGACAGTTTAAAATATGGTTTCGAAACCTCTATCTTACCGTTATATAATCAATCTGAAACCTTCCGTGTCTCCTGGTCTCTCCCACGTACACGATCTTCTTTCACGATTCTTATACCAAGTGTAAGTGAAGATTCAATTATGTTCTGTGCAAAATTCTACCAGACGGCTTCCTCTTTCATTCCTTTACCCCTGTTCATATCCACCTGCGAATAGTCAATCCTAAAGAGTGAAAACTGCGGTTAAAGAACTTTGTTTTTCGTGTCAGTTTCATCGTTTTCAGGGGCTACAAGCTGATGAAGCCTTATAATGCAGAAACAAGCAGCGGGTCAGCTGTTTTCTATTTTAATTGTATACTACGAGTGAATTATTGTTAAGCTTTTAATTTATTACTGTTACCATAACTTTCTTCCTCTTTTATTTTTTCATAGTATTGGTAGACAGATCTTTAATCTTTTAAAGCTGCAAGGTGTCAGGAAAATCCAACACCATCCATGAAAACCATGACATGATAAGCAAATCCAGTAGTATGTTACATAGCTCCGAATAAATCGTGACATTAAATTAACCAAAGTAATACGAGTAACAAGTGAGCAAATGGAATACCACAGACTAACACAAGAATGCCTAAATCGATGTCATACCTTCCCACCGTGAGACAGACGCAGTTCCGATGGGAGAAACTAGAACAGAAGCCGAGAGCAGAACCGTGTTAAGCTAGAAGGCCCTACGATAAGGGACGGACACCCACGTCGCCAGCTAACCGCTAGGACCACCCCCAGCCCATGTTAAAAGATAGAGCCCTCCAGAAGAACAGTATAGATCTTACGATAACACCAAAAGGGTCACACCAGCCGCAAGTTTTAGCGTGAGACTTTTTCGCATCTCTGTTACGTTGCAAACGTTAAAAACATTGCCCCACCACGAAAAGTAACTGCCAGGACCCCCCCCCCCCCCCCCCCAGCCCATGTTAAAAGATGGAGCCCTCCAGAAGAACAGTATAGATCTTACGATAACATTAAAAGGGCCACACCAGCCGCAAGATTGAGCGTGAGACTTTTCCGCGTCTCTGTTACGTTGCAAACTTTAAAAACATTGCCCCACCACGAAAAGTATAACGTTTCTCATTGGATACACATAATTTTTGTAGGAGGAGCTTAAGGTTAACATTGAGACCCTGATTGGTCAGATGAAAACACAGCCAGATAGTTTTTTTTAAACCAACTTCGGTAAATTGTAGTAACGAGAAGTTAGGAGAGGAGTCGCTTCCGAGATGGCGAGCTCGATGGAGCTGCGTCGCCCGACGCCCCCTGACACTGCCTGGTCAACGACAAGGTTATGAACGCACGCGATGCCGCATAACAGCGCATAAAGCTTCACTCAGAACTGCAGAAGTCTCATCTGTTACACCCCCGTTTTGCGTAATACTAGTGTCGATCGTCAATTAAAGCTCATGGTATTCACATTTGCCACGTAAGTTAAAATCTGAAACGCGATGATTTTTCTGTTATATAATTATTGAGAAGCTACATCAGCCGCTGTAATTTACGAGGAGTTAGATAAGTGATTAAAGATAATTGAGGGTCACTGTAGACCATTTTGATAGTTTTCTCTTTTGTGAAACTTAATTTAAACCTAGATTTTAGATGTGATATGGCATAGGTCATCCTTCGATCCATTGTAGAACTCGGAAACCCATTCAGGGAATATTCGTTCACATTTTTGTTGAACGCAGTTGGTTTTTATCATACTCTATTAAAACATTTCCTTTCATCAATAGTGTAATTTATAAACAATGTTTTGTGAGTAGAATAAAATCTCCAATGGTAAACTTAACTGCTTTTTCGACGATATTTTACCAGCTAACTAAAAATAGGAAAGCCTTGAACCCCTTCCACTCAATTTAGTTAGTATTAAGATTTTTTTACAGGGAGTGCAGTGGAGCTGACGCTGGTATTTGGTTACATCATCGCTAGTCTCACTGAACTCTTCTGAACTCTACATGTCATGTGTGGTCTGGCGTCTCCTTACCAGCAACAGGTCCCAGGTTCAAACTAGTCAATTCCCTAAAAAACACGCTCAGAGCGTCGTTGCGCGAAAGTGGTAGGGAGACACGACTTAGAACAAACAGAAACCACGCAGAATGTTAGAGAATGGCGACCCTGCCAGGTTGGTAAAATACCATGATTGAAGGTCGACCACATGCCTAACTAGGTCAGAAAAATATCCAGTTAAAAATTTTCGTAATAATTTTTTTTTTTTTTTTAAAGGCATCAATAGTTGAAACCAGTAGCTGCAGCGATAGATAGTAATAAAGTATTCAATAGATAGTGAGACATTCTAGCAGAGACAATAGCATAATTAAGTTATGAATTTTAAAAATTGTTAGAATTAAGTTTTCTGCTCAATGCAAGCGCACATGTGGCGGATACATCGTTGACAAGTTGGTTCTGACCCAACAAGTAAGTGAATGGATTGTCAGTCTTGGGTATAATAAGAGTCAAGTCGTGTGAACAAAAAGTTTATGAAACGCATGAGATTGTATGAGCGCATGTTGACTCGAAGTAGGGCGGGTGAATTGCTTTTAAAACAGAAAATAAGGGATTCGGAAACATTAGCAATGGCAGATCAAGACCTTCACCGAATTGAGGTAGAGACCCAGCATGAAAATGGACAGAGACTAGAAGACAGTACAACAGACGATGCAGTATCGCGAGAAATAGGACATATAATGCACCATAACGAGGATAATGTGCGTCAAGGCATAGAAAACGTAAGTCAGCATACGACAGAGGAGCAGGAAAGTAGAGAGACAGTCGATGAGGATTCTAACTTGCGTCTTGAATACGTAGAACCCATAGTACAAGTAATCAGAGCTCCCTCACCACAGAGTACAAGGAATGCGAGCAGAAACGTGTCACAGCACAGTTCAATGCAATCGGTTGCGAACCAACACTTGGGCGAAAACACAGAGCGTAGGACGTCGGAAGAAAACGCAATAGGACCCACCAATCTGGCAGAATTATTACAACAAATTACGGAAAACATGACAAGGCAAAATAAAGACATAGCGAACCAAATTCAAATTCAGAATGCAGAAACCACGAGACAAATGCGTGAGATTAAAGAACAAAACAAAAAAATTCTGTTACACCTACTTCATATTGAAGACGAGGCAAGGGAATCTCGAGAAGTGACAGGAAACTTAATAACAGGTCACAATCAATTGTGAACAGACATTGACAAGGTACAAGTGAACGTACAAACATTCCGTAATGACATACAGGACGAGATCAAAACATTACATAACAACACCCAGGGAGAAGTCAAGAAACTAGAGAAACAGATAAACGTAATTACTAGACAAGCAGCAGGTACAGCGTGTAAAATTGTTGAAAACAGTGTGTTACACAAACGTATCACAAAAGCAGCGCTGAAAAGATATGATAACCGCATAGTCAAAATAGAAGCGCAAACGAAGCGACAATTTCAGAAATTGCGAACAGAGTTGTTGCAAACCATTGAAGAGTGTAGTGAACAAGATCGAACAAGCACTGCGTCTGCAACCACATCCGTATCTGTAACAGCACCGGAAAAACAACCAATTGTTATATCCTAGCCAGTAATGCCACCAGAGCCCGCTGCCAAAAGGTTGTCAGCATCAAAGTCCGGACGCCGTCCGCATAAGCAGCGCCAGCGAGACAGCAAATCGCCGCAAGTCTGCGCGCGCCACCGCTGGCTTCTGGTTTCTTAAGCGCTGGAGTCGCGAGCGCTAGGACAGTTCTGTATTCGCCGCTCAGTTGTATACTCGCCACCGAATTGTGTACTTGCTAGTCAGTTGTGTGTTCATCGCAGCAGAGTTGTTGTTTGTCGTCAGCCGACGCTGACCTAGCCGCTCCGACTCGAACTAGACAGATTTCTGTAGACACCGAGTTCTCTACTGTGTTTCTGTATCTTCGTTAATAAAGATAAGTACCGACTTTATTTAATCAGAGTGTTTGGGTTTTCATCTTTCTGTTCACTGTTCCAGCGGACCGGTCGGCCCGCTACTAAAAGTGTGGCGGTGACTTCGTAAGCCGTTTCTACAGCGAATTGCTTGTCGCTACGAACACCGCCACAAAACTGGCGACCGAGCGAGGTGGCGCAGTGGTTAGCACACTGGACTCGCATTCGGGAGGACGACGGTTCAATCCCGTCTCCGGCCGTCCTGATTTAGGTTTTCCGTGATTTCCCTAAATCGTTTCAGGCAAATGCCGGGATGGTTCCTTTGAAAGGGCACGGCCGATTTCCTTCCCAACCCTAACCCGAGCTTGCGCTCCGTCTCTAATGACCTCGTTGTCGACGGGACGTTAAACACTAACCACCACCACAAAACTGGCGACGAGGACTTCCGAACTCGTGTGCAGGGCTGGTTCACCTTGTTTCTGGTTATACTAATTATAGCGATAAAATTTTGGGGGCTGGTTTAATTTGTGTTCACTATGTCTGCCGACTTACAACAGTTGATCTTGTTACAGAGTCAGCAAATACAAAGTATGGTGGAAGCAATCGCCAAACAAGCGGCTAATCCTCCAACACAAAAGGAACAAGCACAGGCAGCACCACCTTTCCGTGCTTTTGATGCATCACGAGAAGAATGGCGAGAATATTTCGCGCAGTTGCAGGCGCACATGACAGTCTACAAAATCACAGGTACTGAGCGGCAGCTTTATTTAATTTCCACTGCAGGCGTGGAAGTCTATCGACTACTTTGTAAGTTGTTCCAGGAATCCCAGCCAGAAGCTTTAGACTATGACGTTGTTGTTAACAAGCTTGCTGAGTATTTAGAGTCGCGAGTTCATGTGGCAGCAGCCAGATTCAAGTTCTTCAGATTAAAGAAACTGCCACATCAATCTAATAAACAGTGGTTAACAGATTTACGGGGCCTCACCCGTCAGTGCCGATTTAATTGTATGTGTGGAGCTTCCTACAGTGATGTCATGTTACGAGACGCTATTACTCAAAACATTGCAGATTCTCGTATTCGTGTTGCTATCTTAAAGTTGCCTGACCCGTCATTAGAGACTGTGATGAACATCATTGAAGCCCAAGATACTTTTGACTATGCTGAGTGTGAGTTAGATCAGCCATGTATTTCTCAAATTGCCTGTGCTAAGCAAGTTATGTCACGCCTGCGGCCCCACCGGCAGAATCAGACTGTAAACACTAGCCGGCCGCGTCATGTTAAACACATTCGTCAGCCGCGTGTGCAAAATGATAGAGTTAAGTCTTGCCCTAAGTGTGTTCTTTCTCATCCTCGTGAACGTTGACAGTTAAGAAACGCGGTTTGTCACTTTTGTCAAAGGAAAGGACACATCCAGACTGTTTGTTTGCGTAAACGCAAGAACAATTCTAGTGCTGCCCAGCCCATGGATATTCATGTTCATCAAAGCCAGCCCGCCCAGAAGGTCGCGTTTAAAGACTCTTCCACGGTTCGTGTGGGTAATAAACTTGTTCGCAATACGCCACCCACCCAGCCCTCTGCTATGCGACCCAAGCGTAATTCAAACGCTGTAAAAAGTAATGTACAGACTGCAAGTGAAGCGGGAGTTGTTGCTCCACCCGCCCAACCCACGAGTTGTCGTAAGCAGCGAACACGCGCTAAACGCGCTGATTTTGTCTTCTGCCTCCACTGCACCGATCCACAGACAGTGTAATAAACTATTTGTGAAGCTACGCATCCAGGATAAGACCTTCAATTTTCAATTAGACACTGGTGCGTCTGTGACTCTCATAAATAGTGCTACGTATGCGGCTATCGGCCGCCCTAAACTTTCAGCGGCAAAACATTCTTTGGCTACTTATAGTGGAGAACAAATTCCTGTGTTAGGTGCATGTAGCGTGCCAGCCACATTCCGTGGCAATACAAAAACAGTTTCATTCACAGTGCTCCGCGCTACAGACAGTGTAAACATTTTCGGATTAGACTGTTTTGACTTGTTTGGCCTGTCTATCCAGGACAATGTGTTGCAAATTAATTCTGTTGTTGTTCCTCAAGACAGCATAATCGATTTGTGTAAACGATACAGTGACATATTTAAAGACGAACTAGGTTGTGCTGCGAACTTTGCCGCTCATATTACGTTAAAAGATAATGCTCAGCCTCGATTTTGTCGTGCTCGTCCAGTGCCTTACGCCCTCCGGGCACCTGTAGAAGATGAACTTCGTCGTTGGCAAAACAACGGTGTTATTCAACCCGTTTCAGCGAGCCAGTGGGCTTCTCCCTTAGTTATTATAAAGAAACCGTCTGGCAAGTTACGTTTGTGTGCTGATTTTAAGTCGACAGTTAATCCTCAGACTGTCATTGATTCTTTTCCTTTGCCTAGACCGGACGAGCTGATGGATAAGTTAGGGGAAGCTCGTTTCTTTTCCAAAATTGATCTCCGTGAAGCATATTTGCAATTGCCCCTCGACGAGCAATCACAACAGTATTTTGTCATAAACACGTCGTTGGGGTTGTTCCGTTTTCTGCGTTTGCCTTTTGGTTGTGCGTCAGCTCCAGCTGTTTTTCAGCGTTTTTTGTCACAGCTTCTGGCTAATGTGCCATCGTGTTGCAACTATTTAGACGATATTGTTGTGTCCGGTCGGACGCCTGCTGAACATTTCCGTAATTTGGAGTGTTTGTTTAAAGTGTTGTCTCAGGCAGGCCTACGTTGCAACATCGATAAATGTTCATTTTTCCTTACGGAGCTGGAGTATCTGGGACATGTTATTAATGCTCAAGGCATTCATCCCTCCCAGTCACAGTTAGCAGCTATTCGTGATTTGCCCGCCCCTCGCAATCTGCATGAATTGCAAGCAGTTCTTGGCAAATTGACATATTATATTAGGTTTATACCTAATGCATCACAGATTGCTGCACCGTTGCATCGTCTCCGCCGTAACAATGTTCCGTTTGTGTGGTCAGCTGATTGCCAATCAGCCTTTCAGCAGCTTAAAGAGGGTTTATTGAATGATCGTTGTCTGGTCCATTACGACCCTAACAAGCCTCTGGTGTTAGCTTGTGATGCCTCTTCTTTCCGCCTCGGTGCTGTGTTGTCTCACCGAGTCGGTAACACCGAACGTCCTATTGCGTTCGCATCTAAATTGCTAAACAAAGCTCAGTGTAATTATAGCCAATTGGACAAGGAAGCGTTGGATATTGTGTTCGGTGTCACAAAATTCCATCACTACCTCTATGGTAGATCATTCTATTTAGTAACAGATCACAAGCCCCT
The DNA here is from genome assembly GCF_021461395.2 of Schistocerca americana. Lineage (NCBI taxonomy): Eukaryota > Metazoa > Arthropoda > Insecta > Orthoptera > Acrididae > Schistocerca > Schistocerca americana. The sequence goes on from NC_060120.1 coordinate 179,139,102, forward strand.
AACGTCCCTGTTTCATCCGTCTAAACCAGTTCCTCAGCGGACAGCTCAGAGACTACAACGTTGGGCTCTTTTGTTATCACAATACCAGTATGAGATACTGTATCGCCCTACAGCTCAGCATGCAAACGCTGACGCGCTTTCTAGATTGCCGGTTGCTGCGGATGATGTCTTCGATTCCTCTGACGACTCTTGCCATCAGATTGACGCCGATGAGCATCAATCCATCCGGGATTTTCCGATTGATTATCGTCAGGTGGCACGTGAGACAGCTACGGATCCTCATCTGAGTTTACTATTACGTTTTGTTCAACGTGGTTGGCCGTCCAAGGCAAAGGACATATCGGATCCTGTGGTTCGTCGCTATTATCCGCAACGTCATCTGTTGTCTGTTTCGCACGGAGTTTTGCTGTTACGCACCGAGAATGACCAGCTTCGTGTAGTGGTTCCCCAAGTGCTCCAATCCAAGGTCCTCGACTTGTTGCATCAAGGTCATTGGGGAGTGGTCCGCACCAAGCAGCTTGCCCGCCGTCATTGTACATGGATCGGCATTGATAAGCAGATTACGCAGATGTCTACAGATTGTTCGACGTGTGCCGAACACCAAGCTGCTCCGCCTCAACGCTATTTTGAGTGGGCACGCCCTGCCGGTCCCTGGCAGCGAGTACATATTGATTTCGCTGGTCCATATTGGAATTCTCGTTGGCTCATCGTGATAGATGCATTTAGTAATTTTCCGTTTGTTGTGCCCATGCAGTCTACAACGTCTGCACAAACTATACAGGCGTTGACTTCCATTTTTTGTATTGAGGGTCTTCCAGAAGTTTTAGTGTCTCACAATGGTCCACAATTTACCTCTGCTGAATTTGAAAGTTTTTGTTCTGCCAATGGCATTCGCCATGTTCTTACTCCGCCGTTCCACCCTCAATCGAATGGTGCAGCGGAACGTTTTGTACGCACATTCAAGGATCATATGGACCGCCTTCGTGCTACGCACTCTCGTCAGCAGGCCCTCGTCACGTTCCTGTCGTTGTACCGGACCACGCCACGCGACGGCCCTTCGCCTGCGGAGCTTCTCCACAGCCGTCGTCATCGCACCCTACTACGGTTGTTGCACCCCCCGGATCGACCCGCCGCTTCTGAGCATCGCACGCGTTTTCAGCGCAACGACGCCGTTTTTTTCAGAGTTTATCACGGTCGCCGTCGTTGGGAACGTGGTACCGTGATAAGTGTCCAGGGTCGCGGTTTTTATACTGTTCAAGGTGCTACTGGGGTGCACAGGAGGCATCAGAACCAGTTGCGCCGCGCTGGCCGCCCAGATTCTGCCGCTCGTTCTTAGTCCACAGATTTGATCCGCGGCGGGTTCCAGCCGCGCCTTCCGACTTCGCTGCCGCCCCCAGGGCAGCAGCAGCAGCCGTCGCCGCTACCACGCCGACAGCCCGTCCCGTTGATGCCTCCCGCGCAGCTTCATCCGGGAGCGCCCCAGGTGGTCGCTCCGGCGCCTGCGGTCCCTCTTCAGTCGCCACCGCCTTCGGAGCTGATGGACGTCGACCCCTCAGCCGCCTTCCCAAGCGGTGGCTGTGCAGCCTGTCCTGCAGCCGCTTTCCTTGGGCACCCCCAAGGAGTCTGACACCGCAGCGCCTTGTCCGGCGCCCACTCAGCAGCCGTCGACGCAGCGTCAGGAGACGCTGCCCCTCTTCGTGGGTCCCGACGCCCCGTCGCGTCCAGTACCAGAAGCTGCGCCCGTGGTCACAGGCGTGCACCCTGACCTCGGTTTTCAGTCGGTGTTTCCCGAGGCCCCGCGCAGCCAATGCTGGGGTGCGGACCGGGGACTGCCACCGACAACAGTCTCCGCCCCGGTCTCGTCCGCTACGCCTGCGGCCAGACCCCTCCCCCGCCGTCGACGCTCGCCACGTCATTATTCAACGACGGTGCGGCGATTTGGGGGGGGAGGAGTGTTATATCCTAGCCAGTAATGCCACCCGAGCCCGCTGCCAAAAGGTTGGCAGCATCAAAGTCCGGACGCCGTCCGCATAAGCAGCGCCAGCGAGACAGCAAATCGCCGCAAGTCTGCGCGCGCCACCGCTGGCTTCTGGTTTCTTAAGCGCTGGAGTCGCGAGCGCTAGGACAGTTCTGTATTCGCCGCTCAGTTGTATACTCGCCACCGAATTGTGTACTTGCTAGTCAGTTGTGTGTTCATCGCAGCAGAGTTGTTGTTTGTCGTCAGCCGACGCTGACCTAGCCGCTCCGACTCGAACTAGACAGATTTCTGTAGACACCGAGTTCTCTACTGTGTTTCTGTATCTTCGTTAATAAAGATAAGTACCGACTTTATTTAATCAGAGTGTTTGGGTTTTCATCTTTCTGTTCACTGTTCCAGCGGACCGGTCGGCCCGCTATTAAAAGTGTGGCGGTGACTTCGTAAGCCGTTTCTACAGCGAATTGCTTGTCGCTACGAACACCGCCACAAAACCAATTAACGAAGATATTACGCAGTTGCGATTCCAATCACAGGCGGGAAGTAACATAAGTGAAATCAGACAGCCTGCGCCGCAAGTACGCGAAAGTTACAGTGGACAATATCCAATGGATCTACCACAACCGGAAAGAACGACGGGAGAAATGATCAGAAACAAAAGTGGCGAAGAATCGCGAATTTCATATGGAACTATGACGAAGTACGACAACGATCATTTCCTTACAGTCAGAAAATTTCAACACTTTCGAGAAGGAAACTCATTACATCCACGAACTTTTATTGATCAATTCCGAGTAGGATTAACAGAACACTGGATGCTAGCACACAAATTAGACTTTATATGTGCACACATGTCAGGAACAGTCGCAAAAACCATGCAGAATGTTGCAGCGAAATGCCGATCGTACGAAGATTTCAGAGAGAAGTTTCTCTCACGATATTGGTCCAGCGAAGCACAGAACAGAGTGAAGTACGAATTATTACAGAACCCATATTTTGAAAATTCAGGAGAGAGGAGTCCCGTGAAATTTTTCGAATTAATGGCAAAGAAAAATCAATGCTTAGATGTACCATACAGTGACGGAGAGTTGATTAAATTATGCGCGATGAAGTTACCATTGAAATACCAGCAACCATTAGTAGGGCGCGGAGGCAATGACGTCGAAGCATTTAAAGGTATTGCTAAGGGAACTAGAGTTCATATTTTCGGAAGATGACGCAAGAAAAAGACGAAGCGCACGTGAAAACGAAAGCAAAAAGCAGTGGAATCCACAAAACACAGTACGAAGAAACAATAATTACGAACCACGTGATAACTTCGCACCAAGAAACGACAATAGATTTCAACAAAGAACCGGTTATGGATTTAGAAGAGAGTATGGCAATAACTATAATTCACCCAGGAACAGCAACAACTATTACAGAGGGAATAGCGACAACCGGAACGGGTATTGGAGCGCCAATAGACCGACAAATTATCAACAAGCGGAGCAAGAAAAGAGAATACAGATAGAAGAGGTGGAGGTACGACCACCAAACCCCCTGAAAAACGTTCGAATTGACAGCTAAGCGCCCATGCCAAAGAGAATGACGCACCGACCCAGGACAATTGCAGCACCTTGAACAGGGAAGTAAATACCTTATTACGAGAAGAGAAGAAGGAAGAAACAAAACCGCAGGCACCAGATGAAACCGAAGACAGGAAAATAACGATATCGTGTTGGGACGAAATTAATTGGAAGAATACTGACGAGGAAGATGAATTACCAGAGGCATGCACAACGAATGTAGGAGGAAAGGACGAAGTAATGAGTATTGCAGAGCTATTTGAGATGGAAACCAGGGAAAGCGAATTCAATTAGGATAATGCGCAGTCGACAGAAGTTGAAAATAAGTTACTAGTGGGCACACAACCCACCGTATATAATGAAGGAAGTTATGAAGCGATAATTAGAGCATTTAGATGCGATTATGTGGAAGTAGCGACGAAGAAGGAGAAGATAGACGAGGATGAGGAAAAAGTAGAGGATGTTGAAGAAAGCGTAAATGAAGGAAGAAATAGAGAAGAGGAAATAAAAGAGAGAGAAGTAGCAGTCGAAGCCTATCCTACAGAAAGTTCGAATTCACAAGGGAAATTCCTGAAAATACTCACGTATGATTCAGTGGAGGATTCGTTGATGCAAGAAGAAGAAGAACGGAACCAACCCTTTCAAATTCAACCAATTGTGAAGGCCATGGTATAGCATATCCCAGTCAATATTGTAATTGATAGCGGAAGTGAACTGACTGCGATCTCAGAAAATTTATTCATGCAGTGTAATGGCAATGAGGAATTGCCAGTTCTGAAAACACGTAAGATTAAAGTAAGAGGTCCTATTAGAAACAATGCTGCGGAAGTTACGAGATAAACAAGGTTAACTCTTTCGTGCCAAGGTCAAAAGATCGAAGCCAACTTCGTGATTATACCTAAACTAACCGTAGATTTGATTATAGGTGCAGATTTTTTAAATGAGAGACGAGCGATAATAGATATGGGGAAAGGTAGCGTAACATTCGGGAATGTCACACTTCTCTTTGAGCAAAAGCTAAAATTAGAAGAAATACCAGTTATTAACAAACAATTAAGAATGATGCGAGATAAAGAGGATGAAGAATTAGAATGGTATGCACAAAAGGGGGAATCGGCTCAACTCATGTTAGAAGTCCATAACGAAATCGACGAAAAATTGCAAGAAGTTCAAGGTATTTCGGAATACAGTAAAAGAGAATTAGAGGGTATTTTACGAGATAAAGCAGAGGTATTTTTACCTAAGACTGGCAGTATTAAACACTTTCAGTACAAGTTTGAAGTAAAAGAGCACAAACCATTTAGAGTGCCACCCTATACAATCCCATTAAGCTACAGGAATAAAGTATACCAGGAGATATCTAAAATGTTAGATGACGATATTATTGAACCAGCTACCTCCACATATAACAGCCCGCTCCATATTGTACAAAAACGAGATGGGAGTATCAGGTTAGTGCTTGATTCCAGACAGATCAACACAATCAAAATCACTGAGACAGATCACCCAGAAATATTAGAGGAATTGATACAAAACTTCCACGGTGCTAAGATATTTTCATCAATTGATTTACGGAGTAGTTTCTGGCAAATAGAATTGGCCCCAGAATGTAGAAAATTTACATCATTTATCGTATTCGGTAGATGTTACCAGTTTAAACGATTGCCATTTGGTTTAAACATATCATCAGCAGCGTTTATTAGGGGATTTAATACTATACTCAGTCCTGAAATTTTACAAAAAATTACTTGTTATGTTGATGATGTGATTATTGTAGAACCCTCTTGGGAACATCACAACTACACATTAAATCAGTTTTTACAGATCATGAAAGAGCATGGGGTCACAGTAAATATAACAAAATCCAAATTTGGAAGGCGAGAGGTCAAATTTCTAGGACACATAATTTCAGAGAAAGGGGTAATGCCCGACCCAGAAAAACTAATGGCAATCAAAGAATTCTGTACTCCATATAATAAGAAAACTCTCAGAGGATTTCTAGGTCTCATCGAATTCTATAAAAAATTTATTTGGATCGACTCTCTCGCAACACCACACCTATGTGCATTGACTGGAAAAAACACGCCATGGGTATGGGATCAACAAGCCAATGAAGAATTTTTAAAAGTGAAAAACGCACTAACAACAGCACCGATTTTAGCACATCCTGATCTAACACAAAATTTTTGTATGGCCTCTAATAGCGCGAAAACAGGTTTAGGAGTTGTTTTATTCCAAGAATACGAACAGGCAGGGCTAAGATCATATAGAACAATTGCATTTGCCAGTCGGGTACTCACAAAAAGCAAGAAAAACTGTTCAGTCACAGAACTGGAAGCATTGGCCATTGTATGGGGCTTCCAACGTTTTCGATACTTCCTATTCGGAAGAAAAACAAAAGTATACACTGACCACAAAGCATTAGAATTTCTGTTATCCGCCAAACTAACTCATGGGAGGTTAGCTAGATGGATGTTAATACTACAAGAATTTGACTTCACTATTACACACATACCAGGACCAGCGAATGTATTAGCAGATGCTTTATCACGATGTCCACAGGGTGCATCCAATGACATAGGTTTGGAAGCAGCAGAAGACCAGTTTACAATGTACTATATGAAACTAGTACCTTTCGAAAACTACATTACGACAGCATTGAAAAACATAGGCAAAGAACAAGACAAGGATCCTGAAATACTAGGAATCAAACATAAGTGGAGAAGTAAGGATTTTCCAGACATTCGACAGCACTATCTCGTAAAAAACAATGTTTTATTTTTTAGACGAAAAGTTGCAACAAGTGAATGGTTAATTTATATCCCAGATGAACTAATTAATAAGTACATATGGTATACACATTTAAGTAATGACCACTTTGGACCAAAGATATGCTTTTTAAAAATAAAACAAACAAGCCATTTTCCTAATATGGAAAGACGAATTAGAGCAGTATTAGTCAAATGCAAAAAATGTATGAGGGCTAAACACATCACTTTCCAAACCAAACCACCTATGTTTCCAATAATCCCTAAAAGATTAAAACAAATAGCTGCAACAGATTTGATGGGGCCCCTCCTACGCACAAAAGATGGATATATTTTCATATTTGTCGTTTTGGAACTTACTTCTAAATATGTTACCTTGACACCATTGAAACGGGCAACAGGTCTTACTATAAGTAAAGCATTTAGACAAGATTTTCTCAGACAAGTAGGTCGAGTGGAACGAATAATTTCGGATAATGGCCCACAATATATATCAGCGCAATGGCAGAACACGTTAAAACAACACAAAATAAAACCCATCTACATATCTAAGTACAAACCTAGTGTAAATCCAGCAGAACGATCTATGAAGGACATAGGCACTTTATGCCGATTATATGCAGGCAAAAGACACAACACTTGGGATATATACCTTAAAGATTTTCAAGAAGTAATAAATGAAATGCCACATAGCACTACACCACTACCTCCAGTTACTGTACTTAAAAATATTGAACCCCCAAACATAACAAGAGAAAATGTTAGATTTCCTATTGTACCACGTAGACAGCACAAACAAGTCATAGCAACAGCACTCTCCAACATCAGAAAGGCAGCCATTAAAAGAAAAGAAAGAGGAGACAGAACAGCAATTAAAAGAACATTCTCAGTAGGCCAGACAGTATTCGTAAAAACACACCATCTCTCCAGCAAAAAGAAACACAAAATACATGTTTTACGCTGCATACAAAGGACCTGTCATAATTAGCTGAATTGCTCATGATAATGCTGTGGAACTAATGAACCCAAAAACAGGCAAAACCTTAGGACTTCACCATGTGAGCCATATCAAAAAGTTTGAAGATTAATTTTATTACTGGCAAATAATCAGCACAATATTTCAAGATTATGTTGCAGACAAGATCGTCAGGAGAAAGAAGAATGAAGAGAGAGGAAAGTGGAAAAAAGAAAGTAGTTTCAACAAAAACAAAAACAAAAACAAAAATAACACCAATAGTACCATAGATTAAGGTGAAGGGATAAAATGTAGATAGTCTAACAGCATGAAATACTAAAATGCTATACACCACGACACTACACAAAAAATAAAAAAAAACGAATTTGAGGATTCTTGTAGAAGTTAAGACTCAAAATATCTTAGAATTGTAACATGGAAAGGGCGCTGAAATTTGTAAAGCTTTTTAAAAAGGCGTAAAACAATGTAGGTACTAGACATATGTTAGATGATTATAAGTAAAACTTTTTGTAAGAACCACTGTAAAAACTCCAGCAAAGGCCAGATGCAACGACCCACAAGTTGCAACGCGAGAAGTATCAAGAAAGAAAAGGATGTAATTAGCAAGACACGATTCCTGCAAGGCAGAAGCGTCGAGAGAAGGGAAAGGACAGCGAGACCAACACAGGGCCCTTCTTGTAGTGGAAGTGGGCAGTAAATCTGTGAACCACAGGGTGGCGGAACCCTGCTGGGACAGAACACGGAACCACATAGTGAGGGTCTTGGGACGCCCCGACTCAGTGGAGCGAGCAAAAAACGGCCTGACGAGAAGACCGCTTGGGCAAGCCACCACTGGCAAAAAAATATCTGTAAAAGTCACAATACTGCTATTAAACAGCATGCTGATGCATGAAACTGAAGAAAACTTCCACAAAGTAAAAATGACACGCCCAAACAATTTATCAAACTGTTGCTAAGCGGAGAACTTCAAAGCGACTAGTTGTCAATAAATATTTCCATATCCTGCCCAGAGAAGAACCAAGAATCAAGTAAGAAGCAGAGAAAATGCAGGAAGAACAGAAGTTGAAGATTCACAAGACTGAGACCAAGAAAAAAGATGGGTGAAGAATAGACAACGTACCTTCCCAAATCCCTATCCTATTGTAAACTAGTCGTCTGCGAAGTATTACAACGAAAAACGACCGCTTTTAGCGACACATAACGATGACTTTCAAGCATACAAAGCCAGTAAACCATGAGATTCTGCACTCACAGCTCCATTCCATTACGGGACCTCCACAACAGCAACACACACTTGCAAACCCAACAAGGAATGATGAATGAAGCTGTACATCAAATACTTGCCCATATCCATCTCGCTCAAGTCCATCACCTTCGTGCAAAAACATTCGCCAACCTCATGCTTAAACATTCATAGGATTGTGATGTAGGAATTGTGCAAAAGAAACATGTGAAAAACTAAATATGTTAAGCACACCAGACAGCTAATAAACTACAAAATAACAGTCGTTGACTATGGATTTAAGTAAAAAATAGACTATCGATAAAAATAAGTCATTAGTTTTGAAATGGACAGTATATAAAGAACAAAAGTAAGGCATAATAAACACTAAAGCCATACGAGGTGCGGCTAGAAAAAAACCGGACTGATGCTGGAAAAAACATTTATTTACAATTATTTACAATTTCATGTTATCTCCTTCAATGTACTCTCCTCCTCGGTCTCTACACCACTCCATACGAATTTTCCACTGTTCATAGCAATGCTGCAGATCATTTTCGGTAAGTTCATACATTACTTCCGTCGCTTTTTCTTTTACTGCTTCAACAGTCTCAAATCTAGATCCTTTCAAAGCTGACTTGACTTTAGGGAAAAGAAAAAAGTCACAGGGGGCCAAATCAGGTGAGTAGGGTGGATGATCTAAGATGGGAATGTTGTGTTTTGCCAAAAACGTCTTCACTGACAACGCACTGTGAGCTGGGGCATTGCCTTGGTGAAGGATCCATGACTTTTTTCTCCATAAATCGTTCCGTTTTCTCCGTACTCGCTCACGTAGGATAGCCAGGACGCTAATGTAGTAATGCTGATTCACTGTTTGTCCCTCTGGTACCCAATCAATGTGTCAGCATTTCCTGATAGCACGCCACAGGATCTCTTATACCACCTTCGTTACAATTTGGCATCATCAATATGCTTTGATTAACCTGATCCTGCTTACTTTTCGACCAGAATTCATTAAAAAACTTGTCACAAAAGTCTTGTAGCTCCTACAGTCTTTAATAACTTCCTGCATTTTCGCCCTAGCCTCGTCCCTCAAATGATTACACACAAACTTCATTTTGAGGAGCGGTCCCCACGATGAAGGTAATGAATCTTGAAATTGAGACAGCCTTGGACTATACCCAGTTGGGTTTGCCACCTGTTTTATCCGACACAACCGTTCTTCTGACTCTCTGAAATCGTCTTCCTCTTTCTGCCTATTTTCGTTTTTTGAATTTATCTCCCTCTCCCTCTGCAATCTACCTGGTGGTGTTTCACCTTCGCTTCTGCACGCTAATTGAAACTGTGCTAGTTCTTCCCTATGTTTCCTATTTATTTCTAATTGCGCCTCTTTAAGTTGTAATAGTGATTGTATCTCCCCCTGGTTGGCATAAGCCTCTCGCTGCGTACTGTCAGAGCCTGTCTCGCCTCTTATACTGATCTTTTCTACATCTGCACTAATCGTATTCATTCTGGCCACTACCTCTTTGATTTGCTCATTTGGCAACACGTCCCTACGTTCTGTAGTATCACTCTCTATTGCAAATATTCGTACCTCCAAATTATTGGCTTTTTCTTTCACGGTGTCACATACTTGCTTCAATGCACCCAGATTCTTCTCCCCCTCATCTAACCGATTATTAACTGTGGACAGACGCTCATCGATAACTGAGTGTAGCTTCCTCATTGCCTCTTTATTTCCCTTATCCATTGCCTCCAATCTTTCCTTATTTGCTTCCAATCTTTCCTTAGTCTCCCTATCTCTCTCCTTATTATCTCTATCCATCGCTTCCAATCTTTCCTTATTTGCCTCCAATCTTTCCTTAGTTTCCCTATCCATCGCTTCCAATCATTCCTTATTTGCTTCCAATCTTTCCTTATACTCCCTATCTCTTTCCTTATTATCTCTATCCATCCTCTGTAAAAACTGCAGTAGCACATTGTCATCTGCTACTTTCGGTGCGCTCACCTCATTTGCCTGAGAAACCGTAGCTTCGCCAAGGGTAGCTACATGTTCACTGCGTACCTGACCTGGTCCCGGCTCGCCCGCGTCGTCGGGAAAAGCCCCCGGTTGCGGACAAAGCCCGCCGCTCAAAGGATCACCTACCCGCGGTCCACTGAACAATTCAGCCCCTTCCGAGTGTTTGCCGTTCCCGCTCATTAGCCCAAGGTCGACACCTACTTCCTGCTGCACTGCTACGTTCACCCCAGAATCACTATTCTCCATGGTGACTACACTTTTCGACTGCGACCTAGTTACTACGGACATCACGCAAAAAAAATTATGCAACGATCTTCCAGCCTTGGACAATATAGCAATTTATTACATAAAAAAAATAAAAGATCCTCACCAATCCAGAAAGAAATTGCAAACAAAAAAAAATTTTACTTCTTAGCGCTATCACAATAAATTCCATTAAAAAAATCTTAACAGCAAACCCTAACAGCAAAATATCCTGGCAAAATATCCTGGCAAAATTATCCTGGCAGGGTCGAAATTATGAGAGGCACCCACATGCCTTGCTCATACTGTGGCATGAAGCAGTCAGGCCTGCAAGATGAGTGGTCTGCCAAGTGAGTGGATCCATTCTTATTTATCGAGTAATATGAACTCTCGTACTCTCAATTAAGTTACAAATTATCCTCCTGTATGAATAATACGCAACGGAAACGCACATCTGACTATCAGTAAATTACAGAACTCTGACTGTTCACTACGCACTGGCAATACCACATTTTCTTTTTGTCTTTTATTTAACAGTTTTTATCAACACGTGGCCACTGCACTGAATATGAATGGCGCACACATTATAAATTCGGGACATCATGACACGATACAATTCGAAGGAAAAGTCCACCAATCTTTTTCTTTTCACTATCTTATTTATTCCGATGTATTCTACAACCTAAACACACAAATTCTATAACCTACAACAATAACACATGAGAAATTCCGCCCAGTGGGCATGGCTTTACATTGGTGATTCTCTACCTTATGGTCTCGTAATTATTTAACGCACTTTCTGGATAGGATGGTGGATCTTTTATTATACCTCACACTTCAACTCTCACAATCATCATCACTAAACTTTCCTCCAGACCGAGCGGTACCGAAGGAACAAGAATAACCCATTAATCTTTTGAAACTACCTTGCTACTCTCCCATGCAAACCACACATACCCAAATTACATGACATACACCACACTACAATATGAAATACTACACAGGGAATAGTCACAACATTATCACTTTCAGCTTTCCCACTTCAATTAATATTTATCCCAGTTTCACACGACACTGCCCCACTTCGTAATTCTACTTTCCTACTATGAACTCTGGAGATATATGCACGTCTTCCTGTGCAATGCAAGCCAAGTGGCGTTGCTGGATAGATGGCCGACTCACCTTGCTTCTCTCTCAGAGTTTGAATCTAGCGTCACAAGGAAACATAACATGCAAAGTAATATTAAGAGCATATTCATCACACACGCGAGTCCTCAACTGATACCATGGAAATTCTCTTTATCTTTTGTCTCATACACAGTTTGAGACTCACACAGTACTCACCACGTGGAAGTAGTCGTCTCTAATTTCAAGTCCTGCACACCCCATTTCTTAAATATTTCAACTTATGGTACACACGGTATTTCTTAAATATTTCGACTTATTGTACATACGCTAGTAATTCAGCTTAACTTAAGCACACAGAAGTATTTCAACTTATTGCTACACGTGGTTTCATTGTGACCGTTGGTCACTTCCGAAGATTACTACAATCCCATTAATATTACCTGCTTGACATTTAATTCTCCCCACAAAAGTTCCTGAAATAGAGAAATTATTATTTCAAAGTACCCTTATATATTCCACATGCATACCAGGTCTCCACTCTTTTGTCTTTATGGAGCACAACTAAGACAGGTCTTAACAGCACAAGATCCAGCGGCAGAGTGCTGAAACATGGCCGTTCTTCAGGTCCTCTCGCACCTCTGTCGAAGTGGGGGAGCACCTTGCTACCATATTGGTCAGCCACATTTCAGGCGCTCAAAGCTCAGGTAAATTTCTTCTCTTTGGTCCCACCAAAGGTGCAAAGGTGGCCAAAGGATCGTCTCAAAGATGATCATATATTCACATTCACTCTCTGCGGTTAGCAGACGACCATACATTCATTCATTTCACAGATCTCACCAAACTGGATGTAGGGCTTTATTTTGAGGGAGTGCACATGTGATCAATTAAATAAATAAATTGTCATTCTTTCCCACACTGGTATCCGGCTTCACTGTATTAATTGAAATTGAGTTATTATTAGAAAAAATATGTTGTTCTGACAAGAATAATGAAGTGTGTTGTACCTATATTCAATGTCGGGCGGTACTGTACCCTTTCAACCTATATTTACCAAATTTTAAAGTTACAGTCATATATGCCGCCGCACCCCCCCCCCCCTCCTCCTTTATTTCTGTTAGAGAAATCAGTATTATTTCGAAAAGAACTGTGAACTTTATGTTTCCAGCGATTATACATTGTATATTCTGGTGACGGTGCAGGTTCCTAGTATCTGTAAATGATTATCTTTTTGCTAGTATTTACTTTTGTTTAACTGAAGCAGTTTGTTCACGTGTACTGAATGTTTGTTGCCCAAGTGCTACATATATTTGTGGAAGTACATATCCTTTAGAGTGCAATAAGTATGAACTATGCCAAGCATCAAGAAATTTAATAAAAATAAAGTCCTTGGTGACCAGTTCCCAAACAAAGCAAGCCACACTGTTGAAAGTAACCTATTTATCAGTTCTTCAGGGAAGAAGCTCCCACATGGCACGCCTCCTGGTGATTAAAATTTTTTTGTTGACAATGATGCTGTTTGTAGTGGATTTGTTGTTGTTGATGTAGGCGTCTTATCTTCTTTGATGAAGGAAGTGGCGAAATGTAAACAATGTGATGGTGTAGGCTGTCTGGAAATAACTCAACAACAAAGTAGCAGGAAGGGTTTAGCGTCAAAATTAGTCGCTCTGTGAAGATCCTGCAATAAACCTACCTAGAAAATGACTTCGAACATTGTACATAATTCATGTGATGTAAATTTGAAGTTAGTGTATGCAATGCGTGCAATAGCAAAAGGAAAAAAAGGCTGCTCAAACGTTTTGTGGTTTGCTGTACCTTCCTCCTCCTCCCAGTAAGTTCAGTAAGTAGATAAAAATACTTTTAGGTGTCTTGACGGTCGTGTCTAAAGCATCTTTGAAAAGTGCAGTAGAAGGAACTGTAAATATTAGTGGAACCAGGGACATCGCTGTTGCATGTGATGGGACATGACAACTTCGAGGACATCATTCCTTGAATGGTGTTCTAAGTGCTACTTCTCTGGAGAATGGAAAAGTTGTTGATGTTGAGTGCTTATCTAAGTACCGCCACACCTGCCATGGTAACACTGAAGGACATATTGAACATCAGTGTTCTAAGAATTATGATGGTTACAGTGGAGGTATGGAGTGTGATGGAGCTCTAAAACTATTTCAGAGGTCAGTGCCCGTTTATAACGTTAGGTATACGAAGTACCTAGGTGATGGGGACTCTAAAGCTTTCAATAAAATTTATGAGTTCAATATTTGTGGTGATGCTTTGGTAACAAAACTGGAGTTTTGTGGACATGTGCAAAAGAGGATGGATGCTAGATTGAAGAAGTTACAAAGAGAAATGAAAGAAAAGTTGCTGTCTGATGGAAAATCTCTGCCTGGCCGAGGCAGACTGACAGAAACTGAAATAAACCTTCTTCAGAGTTGTTATGGACTGGCCATTAGACGAACTGCACCTCTGAATGATGTTACAGTAATGAGAAAGGCTGTATGGGCCACCTACTTTCATAAGTTGTCCATAAATGACCACCCTGTTCACCGACTTTGCCCTAAAGGAGCAGATTCTTGGTTTGTTTACCAAAATGCAAAAGAAAGTGGTAAAATATACCGTAATAAGCATTCTCTTCCTGAGGCTGTTATGAATGAAATAAAACCAATTTTTAGAGACCTGAGTGACCCTGTTTTGCTTAGTAAATGTCTTCATGGGGGCACTCAGAATACAAATGAAAGTTTCAACCATTGCATATGGTAAAGATTACCCAAGAATGTTTTTGTAGGACTAAATACACTAAAAGTTGGTGCACTAGATGCAGTGATATGTTTCAGTGATAGAGTGATAGGAAGGTTGGAAGCCCTGAGAAATTTAGTCATAAAATGTGGCTTTAATATGGAAGATCAACTGCTTGCGCGTGATAGACAATGGGTGCATGAAACTGACAGATTCGCTCTTCAAGTTACCAAAGTAGCAAAAAGTGCTAAAAGGAATGCCAAGAGGAAGCTTGAAGACTATACTTCAGGAATATTCTGAGGCACAATTTAATGGAACTCATATCTTCATTTGCGGTTTCCTGCAAGTTGTATTTTCCAGAATTCAGGTGCAAGTATTTCCTAAGTTTATAAAGCATTGCTCTAAATTTTTTTTCTGTAACTTGCTATAGTCCATACTTACGTAGTAGAACTAAGCTTTATTGTAGAATCAACTAAATTATAGAAAAAATAACATTTTTACTAGAAAAAAATTATAAAAATTGAAATGTAAGATGAGAATTTTTTGTCCTTTTAATATACATGATAGGGGGAATTAAATAGGTCTAGAACCTCAGCCAGCATGTCATGCCTATCTGGTAAAAATTTGGTCTCCCTCGAGTGTATAACATTGGATTAAATGGTACCCCAATTTGAGGAAGCATTTTGAAAAAAAAAATTGCATCAATTTCTTTGTTTTTATTAATAACCCTAAGCAGGTTCAAAAATATTCAAAATACTTCTAATTTGTTTATAAACTGTACTGCATATCAACAAAAAATCTGTAAAACATATGCATTGTAAACAGTGCCTGAAAGAAGTAGGTGTTGATTTTTACTTTTAAGATCTATTTTTTTATAAGTACAGAACTCTGTTTGTGTGGCAGTTGGTCACACTGTTATGAAGAGTGCTTCACGCGCTGTGTGTAAACATGCGCACGCCGCACTGAGGCTTGGGCAGCCGTTGAGAATGGAGCTCCCGTTGGATGTTACCGCCAAGTGCGAACTGCACGCAGTTATTCGGTTTTTGAACGCAAAGGGCACTGCGGCGATTGAAATCCATCGCCAGTTGACGGAAGTGTATGGTGAGTCGTGTATGGATTCAAAAATGTTCGTAGGTGGTGTAAAGAGTTTGCAGCTGGTCGGACCGAAATTCACGACGAACAAAGGAGCTAGAGACCGTCAATTTCTGAGGAGACAGTGTTGAAGGTTGAGCAAACCACGCGTGAAGATCGGCGGATCACCCTGGATGATCTCTGAACGTTGGTTCCTGAGGTTTCCCAAAGCACCGCCCACAGAATTTAACGGAAACATTGAACTACCGGAAGGTGTGCGGAAGATGGGTGCCACGCATGCTAACTAAGGACCACATGCGGCAACGAGTTGATGCTTCCCGCGCGTTTCTTCACCGCCTTGCAGCCGAACAGGACAACTTTCTGGACTCAGCTGTCACGGGTGACGAAACCTGGGCATACCACTTTACACCTGAGACCAACAATCACGCCAATGGCGGCATCCTTCTTCGCGAACGCCGCGGAAATTCAAATAAACAGAGTCTGCCGGTAAAGTCACGACAACCGCTTTTTGGGATCGGAAAGGGGTATTGTTGGTCGTCTTTATGCCCACTGGGACCACAATTAATGCTGACAGGTACTGTGAGACTCTGAAAAAACTCAAACGGGCAATTCAGAAACGGAGAAGAGGAATGTTGAGCAAGGGCGTATACATTCTCCATGACAACGCTTGCCCACACATCGCTCGGCAAACCGTTGCTCTCCTGCAACAGTTTCAGTGGAACATAATCACCCTATAGTCCTGACTTGGTGCCCAGTGACTACCCGTTCCCTAGGTTAAAAGAACATTTGGCCGGAAAGCGATTCAGCTCCGACAAAGAGGTGAAACAAGAGGTTCATAACTTTCTGAACAGCATGGCGGCGAGATGGTATGACATGGCCATACAAAAACTGCCACAGCGTCTACAAAAATGCATTCAACAGAAATGGTTATTATGTCGAAAAATAGCTAAATGCTCAAGCTGTAAACTGGTGTAAACCATTGTAGAAATAAACAGATCTATGTACTTATAAAAAAATAGGAGACCTTACTTTTGGGATTACCCTCGTATTGAGCCGGAAAAGTAGCCTGTATAACTCAGGCTGTGACGTCACCAGAGGCAATGCCGCCTGCCCAATCCCGTCTGGCGTGGAGTGGCGTGACCCGACCACGCCAGCAGAGAACCCCCCCACCCTTGGCCATCTGCTCGCCCCGCCACGGCCGCTGCCCTCACGCCACGCCAGGTGGGGCCAGCACCTGCTGAGCAACTGTGCCTACCCCAGGCCGGACTTCTAAGCGCAGGCCACCAGTGGAACGAGCAAACAAATCTTTGGTCGCCTCAGAAATGACGCAACTGATGAAATCGTCATCGCCAGCACCCTTCTAACAGTAGTATATCGTATGCCACTGGACCACCGAAGGGTAGCTAGCGATTGAAAAAACAGCGCTGATTTTGAGCGCTTCCGCATCCGGATGGTTAGAGTCGCGGCTTTCGGTGCGGAGGGACCCGAGTTTGAATCCCGTGCCTCCTCAGAGATTGTTGGGGTAATGAGGTCTGGAACTGGGTCTACTCAACTCGCATTCCTAGGCTTCATCTACCAGCAATAAAGGCCAGAGGGTCGGGCGAAATGCTGATCACATGTCCCACGATCATGGATCACTCCACGTACTATCTTGTAGGCAGCAGTCAGCTGCGAGGAACAGATGTATGACGTAATCCCTGAGTGATATTTACGTTTACTTTACTCCCGTTCCCAGTCAGTATTAAGGAGTGGTGGTTATTGGAGTTATCATCAATAATATCAGATATACTGATGACACTGTCTTCATTGTAATCACGCTGGAAGGTCTGCAGGAACTACTAAACACTATTATTGAAGAGAGTAGTACCGTGAGGCTACGTTCATACGTCAAGAAAACAGAAGGGCAAGAGATAGATCTCAGAAGCTATCGTTCCATTAGAAGATGGATCTACGCAAATGTATTTTTTTTTTTTCCTTGAGGGTCAAGTGCATAAAATTTTATCAAGCCAGGAATAAAATTGTAGTTTTCCGTAAGAAATGTAGGGTACTTCAGGATGCGGCAACCCTGTGTGACGGACAGCGGTGGCGGCTTGAATGGTCTGCTACTATGCATTCACGTCCTGTGCAGTCGTTTCTTCACTAGTCAGCCGCCTGCAAGGTTGTCTGCTGATCCCTGATGCTACGGCCTTATTCGCTGTGGGTGTGTCGCTTCGCGCCGAGTATCCAAGCAAACAAGTCCAAAAGACGGTTAGTTGCTATATTATCTTTTTTATTTCGTGCAGGTGTGAGTATATTCCATGGGGGCTTAATTCAAAAAAATAAGATGCAATAATTTTAGTAGCTGTGTGTCCGGTTACGAAGTCTCGTAACCGTTTGGCCCTGACTAGTATTAGTACGCAATCTGACTGCATAAAATAAAAATAAAGAATGACAAGAAATTTCCATTAACACAATTGATTAAATAAGTTCCCTGCAACTATAAAAGCTACGAAACAACAAAGCACAAGTGTAACTGTTCTGTGTGTGGTAGTGTGACTCAACGTACATATATCTGGCTCGGTTCTTCCTCAATACGACAAGAAATTTTAAACACCATTTACAATGAACTAATTGAAAAACAACAAATACTATAATTGCACATAGAAACCAGAATTACAAGTCTAATACATGAACACGAGCCAGATGCTTTGTTGACTGTACCTGTGACCAAGAGGCACTGTCATTAAAGAAATTTGCAATACTTTTTTTTACCTCAATATATATTGACGAAAAATACACTGTGATCATTGCAACATCTTCCATCTATACATTACACCAACCGAACAGCATCTACTCTCTCGCTCAACAGAACAACAACTGCACTCGACATCCTCTGAACTACTACTGCCCTCGACAACCCCTGATCTACCACTGCACCAGTGGAGGCGGCGGAATAATAATCTTTGGCGCAATCTCTGGCGCTGTGACTCAGTGTAGCCACCTTTCATATGCCCCTCCTCCACGGGCTAGAATTTGGTGGTATTTTTGCCAGCATTGGTGGTGAAAATACCATCAAATTCGTCCAAAAAACACAGACAAAAATAAAAGATGATATTAATAAGTAAATATCAGATAACTAAATAAATTTTGCCTTTGCACTGACCCTTCAATAACCTAATACATAAAAATACAGTAAGGAATACAAATGCTTGCATACATGTGATTTTACATAATAGTTTACGCAAGTATCATTTCTCAGAGTAGTTAAACAGTTCAATCAATGGCACCAGCAATGACGAATAGGTGCAGATAAGAGTCTCATAACATTTCATAAACAGTATATACACAATAAATCAGTTTACACAAATATTCACATAAAATCTTTTCAACAGTTCAATAAACAAGTAGCACTCCTCAGAGTAGTTGACAGTTCCAACAGTGGCACCCTGCAATGGTCAGCAGGTGCAGACACCAACAAGTGACATCATTTCAGTAGCAGCAGTTCCAACAGTGGCACCCAACAATGTTGAACAAGTGCAGGTAACAGTCCATAATATTCACCAGCAATAATTACGCAGTTCATCAGAGTTCCTCAGCAGAAATTAAACATTTCCAAGTGGCACCCATCAATGATAATAGGTGTAAGCACGAACAACAGTTTGAATGCACACACAATTGCTTTTACAAAATTATAATCAATGCTCTTACACTAAACACACAAATTATAATAACACACAAATGATATCAGATAATTGTCATACACTGCTGGCCACCGTAAATGCAACACCCTGAAGGAAGCATCCGAATCAAGTGAAATTTACACCATGAGTTTGCAGCGATGAGATATGCAACTGATTAGAATTTCAGCGCAGACGCACATCACGCGCGCCTGTGGCGCCACCTCATAGCGCCATTTAAGGCTTGGCGATTTCGACGAGTGTACGTTCGGCACGTGTGTTTACCTTGAGGTTGTTTCACAAGACGATCAGTTATGCCTCGTAGACAACAGCGAACATCTTTTGATCAAGTATCCGAGTTCGACAGAGGAAGGATAGTGGCTTACCGAGATTGTGGATTATCATACAGAGAAATCGCTAGTCGTGTTGGACGAAACCAAACAACAGAAATGCGGATATGTGACGGTTGGATGCAAGAGGGTACGACGGACCGACGTGGTCGATCGCATTCACCTCGGTGCACCACTGCACGTGCTGATAGGCAAATTGTGCGCATGGCCGTGTCGCTCAGTGACATCCCGAACCATAGCACCGGGAATTCTGGTATGGGGCGGTATTGGATATTACTCTCGCACGCTTCTAGTACGCATTGCCGGTACTTTAAATAGCCGGCGCTACATATCCGAGGTGCTGGAGCCAGTTGTCCTTCCTTACCTTCAGGGCTCGGCCACAGCCATATTTCAACAGGATAATGCGCGACCACACGTGGCACGCATTGTCCAAAGGTTCTTCGTCAATAACCAGATTGAATTGCTTCCCTGGCCGGCTCGCTCTCCGGATCTTTCGCCGATAGAAAACATGTGGTCCATGGTTGCTCAACGAGTGACCCAGATTACATCCCCAGCTGCCACACCAGATGATCTTTGGCAACGTGTGGAAGCTGCTTGGGCTGCTGTACCCCAGGAACACATCCAACGTCTCTTTGACTCAATGCCGAGACGTGTGGCAGCGGTGATCTCCAACAATGACGGCTACTCTGGCTACTGATGCTGGCAGGAACCACATGTCACAGACGTCTGTAAACGTAATCATTTGATACTTGGTCAACATGTTATCTACAAAATAAATTTTGTTGTGCTACCTCTTGTCTTTCTTGGTGTTGCATTTACGGTGGCCAGCAGTGTATTAGCTATTACAAATATACAAATATCAGTAAACCTATAATATATATATAGGTGTCAGTGCAAGCCACAACAAACAAGTAAAATAATATTTAGGAGGTAGGTTGGTACCAATTATTTGGGATTAGGAAAGGAAAACACACAAAACACACTCACTCATCTTTCATCCACATATTAAGTACTATTGTGTAATTGAATAGTGTTAACTGTGTAAATGCAATTCTGTCAAAATTTGATGTTCAACATGTGTATCAAATAGTAGTTGCAGCAGTGTATAATAGTCAATAACAGTTAGTCAGCGTTGTAGTCATTATGTCAAGACCAATGTTTGCCAAGCCAAATCAAAATGTACGGTTGCTGAACAACTGTCAGTGTGCCAAGATATGCAAATACTTTCTCTCTCCAAAAAAAGTATATACTGCTTATTGATTTAACAAAGTGTGTGTGTAGACAATCTTCCTTCCACTGGAGTGTTCTAGTCTGCCATCTTTATCCTTCTTGTTCCATATAAACCAACAAAAAAAAGTATGCTCCTCACTTACTTTACCTCTTATCCACCAAAACTCCAATAATCATCAGCATCACATAATTTCAATACTTCAATAATACCTCTTCAATACGTTGATACATACACTCCTGGAAATGGAAAAAAGAACACATTGACACCGGTGTGTCAGACCCTCCATACTTGCTCCGGACACTGCGAGAGGGCTGTACAAGCAATGATCACACGCACGGCACAGCGGACACACCAAAAACCGCAGGGTTGGCCGTCGAATGGCGCTAGCTGCGCAGCATTTGTGCACCGCCGCCGTCAGTGTCAGCCAGTTTGCCGTGGCATACGGAGCTCCATCGCAGTCTTTAACACTGGTAGCATGCCGCGACAGCGTGGACGTGAACCGTATGTGCAGTTGACGGACTTTGAGCGAGGGCGTATAGTGGGCATGCGGGAGGCCGGGTGGACGTACCGCCGAATTGCTCAACACGTGGGGCGTGAGGTCTCCACAGTACATCGATGTTGTCGCCAGTGGTCGGCGGAAGGTGCACGTGCCCTTCGACCTGGGACCGGACCGCAGCGACGCACGGATGCACGCCAAGACCGTAGGATCCTACGCAGTGCCGTAGGGGACCGCACCGCCACTTCCCAGCAAATTAGGGACACTGTTGCTCCTGGGGTATCGGCGAGGACCATTCGCAACCGTCTCCATGAAGCTGGGCTACGGTCCCGCACACCGTTAGGCCGTCTTCCGCTCACGCCCCAACATCGTGCAGCCCGCCTCCAGTGGTGTCGCGACAGGCGTGAATGGAGGGACGAATGGAGACGTGTCGTCTTCAGCGATGAGAGTCGCTTCTGCCTTGGTGCCAATGATGGTCGTATGCGTGTTTGGTGCCGTGCAGGTGAGCGCCACAATCAGGACTGCATACGACCGAGGCACACAGGGCCAACACCCGGCATCATGGTGTGGGGAGCGATCTCCTACACTGGCCGTACACCACTGGTGATCGTCGAGGCGACACTGAATAGTGCACGGTACATCCAAACCGTCATCGAACCCATCGTTCTACCATTCCTAGACCGGCAAGGGAACTTGCTGTTCCAACAGGACAATGCACGTCCGCATGTATCCCGTGCCACCCAACGTGCTCTAGAAGGTGTAAGTCAACTACCCTGGCCAGCAAGATCTCCGGATCTGTCCCCCATTGAGCATGTTTGGGACTGGATGAAGCGTCGTCTCACGCGGTCTGCACGTCCAGCACTTACGCTGGTCCAGCTGAGGCGCCAGGTGGAAATGGCATGGCAAGCCGTTCCACAGGACTACATCCAGCATCTCTACGATCGTCTCCATGGGAGAATGGCAGCCTGCATTGCTGCGAAAGGTGGATATACACTGTACTAGTGCCGACATTGTGCATGCTCTGTTGCCTGTGTCTATGTGCCTGTGGTTCTGTCAGTGTGATCATGTGATGTATCTGACCCCAGGAATGTGTCAATAAAGTTTCCCCTTCCTGGGACAATGAATTCACGGTGTTCTTATTTCAATTTCCAGGAGTGTATAAACCTTATCACCAACATCATTTACCTTATCTCTTGTCCACCAAAACTCCAATAATCATCAGCACCACACAATCTCAATACTTCAATAATACCTCTTCAATATGTCGATACATATAAACCTTATCACCAATATCATTTCACTTCCATAACAACTCTTTCCTCTAGTCAGTCTCCTCAAACAAGTACAGATAAAATCCCAGTGCAAACTTTAATTCATCATCCCATACAATCTGAAGACACAGTGTCCACACACAACCTCTGTGTAATCCACCTGAGCCAAATCTTTTACTCATTATAAAATACATTTTGGTTACTTTCTCCATCATAAAATAAAATAAATGCATACATGACCTCTAACAGCCTTCAATTTGAATAACTTTCAGTAAGTAGGTGCGAGTACACAGCATTAATGATCACATAAGAATTTGAATGAATCGCAATATTTCACAGTGTGTACATCACTTCAAGAATCATGGCAAAACAGAAGCAAACAAGTCGAGTACTTCTTTGTGTCAGTGTCACTTGCTATTTCAATTGCTCACGAAGAATGCAGTGTAATAACTGTCAATGGTCTAAAGCTAGTGTTGCTATTTCATGTCGTCAGCTTCCTTTCTATTATAATGAATTAATACAGCCTCCATAAAATCTCCAGTTCATGTGACTTCAATGAAGTCTCTTATACCCATGTAGTTCATAGAATTATAGCAGTTCATTTTCTTATCTTAAAATATAAAGCACTGAGCGTAAGCAAAACATGCAATACCAAGTAAATATACCAGTAGAGAACAGAATGTCAACAAGTGGATGCAGCACAATCCCTACAACGAGGCTCTGCCAAGTGAACAATCTATAATTAATTTCAGAGTGTAACCTAAACTCCATGTTCGTACACAGTATATAAGCATTTCTATACACCAAATTAAAGAGTGGTTATGACAACAAAACAGAAATGTGTTAATATGCAATCCATACGCAAAGCAGCAAGTATATATCTTACATAATACATAGGTCATTAGCTTCATATCAGCATAAGCAAACAAATGTTCATATGTAATCTTAACAAGTAAACATGAAGGCGCAAGCAGATACATCACAAAGTATAACTTACATACATAACCGTATCAGCACAACTAATCAGGTGACAATTATAATTTAAATAAATAGGCACAGCAGGCACATAATCAAAAAATATGACATCAGTGAAAAAGCATAGCAGCCAAGCGATGCATAATATACACAAGTAACAACCCTGTTTATCAATAAAACATTGTCAAAATCAGTTAAAACAAAGTATAAATCACGTAATCGCGAGCAGCAAATTACGTATAAAGTACATACCTAAGTAGAAATATGTTACCTGAAAAATAAACTCAATTAATAGTTACCGTTTTAGTTTATTACTTTCTTCTTCGAAATTACGTTCCTCGTGAAATTTTCTCGATAGCAAGTCCTCTTAACGTCGGACACGTAGAGAATTTATCTGAAGTTCTCAAATATTTTATACAACTGTATCCTGAAAAAACTGAACGTTAATAACAAAATAATTCTGTAAAGTTTGGAAGGTAGGAGACGAGATACTGGGAGAAGTATAGCTGTGAGTACCGGCGTGAGTCGTGCTTCAGTAGCTCAGATGGTAGAGCACTTGCCCGCAAAAGGCAAAGGTCCCGAGTTCGAGTCTCGGTGCATAACTGAAATGTGTACACCAAATCAATTTATTAACCCACTCATCAGGAATGCAAACTAAACAAACAGAGTTGTCAACCAATTTTCGTTTAAAAAAAATATCATTGCGAACTAAATAATACTGTCTAATCGCTAGGCTTTCCTTTCTCCTCCACTTCTCCTTAATGTCCTTCCAGATTGGATCCTTGTTCTGCCCCTTAGCGATGTCCTGAAGGGAAGACGAAATAAAATTTTCAAACGCAACACCTTGAATATACATCAAACAATAATTGTTTTCTTTGCAGTCCTCCTCAGCACTTTGTTTCAAACCCATAGGTGCACGTGATGAAGCATCAGCAATAATATTTGAAGAACCCTGGATGTAAACAATACTAAAATCAAATTCCTGTAGATACAGCGACCATCGTGACAATCTTCCATGTGTTAATTTTGTTGACGTAAGAAATTCCAGAGCTCGATGATCGGTGTAAACCTTAGTATGTCTACCATACAAACAGATGCGAAATACTGTGAAAGCCCAAACAACAGCCAAAGCTTCAAGTTCCGTAATCGAATAATTCTTTTCTGATTTAGAGAGAACACGACTTCCAAATGCAATAGTTTTCTGTACTACAACGCCGTTTTCTTCTATCTCTTGAAATAAGTGTGCACCTAGGCCTTTGTATGCTGAGTCCGTCGCCAAACAAAAATCTTTAGATAAATCCGGATGTGAAAGAAGTGGAGCAGCAACTGAAGCATTACGAAGTTGTTCAAATTCTAATTGAGCTCCCTCATCCCAAAACCAATTAGAATTCTTTCCAGAAAGTTCACATAAACGAGGTGTGGCCAAATTGTCCAATCCAACAAAGAGTCTAAGAAAATTACAGACACCAAGGAAACTACGAACATCACATTTAGTAGTAGGAACAGCTTAATTAGGAATAGCGTCTAGTTTCTCTGGATCAGGAAGAATACCTTCTGTAGAAATATATGACCAAGAAATTTCACCTGAGAACGACCAAATTCAGATTTTTCCAAGTTCACTGTAATGCCAACTCTTGCAAAAATACGTAATAATGAGTCCAAAATTTTGTTATGCTCACTCCAAGAACGTTTAGCAATAAGAATATCGTCAACATATCAAGTAATATTTTTACGAATATAAACAGGTAAAATTACGTTTAAACCACGAATGAATGCTGCTGAAGATACTGTAAGGCCAAACGGTGACTTCCGAAATTGATAACAGTTACCAAAGGCTACAAAGGCAGTGTATTTTCTATTTGCCAAAAACTTGCGCGCGTATCAATGGTGGCTAAAACTTTAATTCCATGGAAATGTTGAAGAAGTTCATCTAGATTTTGTGGACGCTCAGTTTCAGGAATGATGATATTATTTATCTGTCTGGAATCCAGAACCAAACGAATTGACCCATCCTTTTTAAGGACGACATGTAATGAGCTGGTATAAGGACTGACTGCTGGCTCAGTAATGCCTTGATCTAACATGCATTGAAGTTCACTCTTAACCTTGTCTCTAAAAGCCAAAGGAATAGCGTACGTTTTTCCCCGAAATGGTGTGTGTTCTTTTACTTTAAGTAAATATTGTAAGCCTTGTATAGTTACTATGTGATGACTAAATACTGTAGCATGTGAAGTCAAAATTCGGTGCAATTCTTCTCTTGCAACGTCATCTGTCACTTCAGCTTTGTTAACCTTTTCATTAATTAATTCTTCACTATTAACTATATCATCCATCGCGTCTCTGCATCTATTGTCGTTGTCATGAATGAACGCATTGTCATCATAATACTCAGCGAAAATATCATAAGTAAGAAACCTTAAACAATTTGTGTCTGATTCAGATTTCGTTACACACTCGAAAAATTTCAAATATCTCGGCATTCCGGCAACAGTCAAGTCCACACTTCTTTCCTTAAAGTTTAAAATTGCCTTACATGTGTTAAGAAACTCCATACCTAATATAATTTGTATACTGAGTAATGGAACAATAATAAAATTAGCAGAAAATTCATATCCTTGACAAATGAAATTTAAGTTGGTCTGTTGTTTGACTTCTACACTTTTTCCAGAAATAGCTACTCGAATTGCAGTTTTAGAAACAGGTAACACAGGACAAGCAATAGTTCTTACACATATACGAAAAACTGATTCACTAATAACATTCAATAGGCTCCCAGAATCTAAAACCGCAGTAAACTTATTCTTACTCACGCATACTTCAATAACAGGATGTAAAAATGCGTCTACATTATTTTCCTTTTCGTCTAGCAAAATATCTCTCATTTCTTCCAAGCGTACGTAGTGTAAAGTCGTAGTGTCATTACTTTCTGAACCGTTTATATTGCTGCCAGAAGTCGAAGCTACAAGTCATTGTCGATTGTTTGCGTCATGTCTTTGATTCAAAATGGTTCAAATGGCTCTGAGCACTATGGGACTCAACTGCTGAGGTCAGTAGTCCCCTAGAACTTAGAACTAGTTAAACCTAACTAACCTAAGGACATCACAAACATCCCTGCCCGAGGCAGGATTCGAACCTGCGACCGTAGCGGTCTTGCGGTTCCAGACTGCAGCGCCTTTAACCGCACGGCCACTTCGGCCGGCTGTCTTTGATTATTCGCTTCATTTCGCGGATCAATTTCTACGATTTGCACTTGTCTCTCTGAATTTCTGTCACGTGGAGGATGCCAATTAGGTCCCTGCTGTCTGTTACATGTAAATTCTTGGTTGTGTCTGTTATTAAAATGTCTATTTTCCTGGCTATCTGCATGACTACTTCTTGTGTAATTTCAACTGTCACTTCTGAAATTATTGTTATAGCTACTACCCTGGTTATTTCTGTAGTAAGAATTTCTATTATTGTATGAATAATTTCTGTCTTGATGATACCGATTACTGTTTCCGTATGATTGGTCATTCCGGTAAGAATTTATGTTATTATACTTGTCTATGTAATTTCTGTTAGAACGTCAGTTATTGTCATAAGACTGGTATCTATTGTCCTGTCTGTTTCGTCTGCCATTTTCAAAATTACCGCTATAACGTCCGTTCCGATCACTATACCCTTTCTCTGAAAATCTATTGTGATTACCGTTACTGAAAAAATTACAAGAAGTTCCGTCGTCGTTGTCATACTCAAGTTCTTGTAGCAAAGTCTTAAAAGTTTCAATGTCGTCTTTACATCTTCCGGCTAAAGCAATGTGTCTTATCGATTGTGGCAGCTTAGTTAAACAAATGCGAAATAATTCAGTCGGGCTTTAACGGTTGGAAAGGAATTGATTCTTTCGAATCATGTCTTCAAAGTACTCTGTCGGCGTGCGGAACCCAGACTGTTTAAAATTACGCCGCGTAGTAAGACTATGTTTGACTCTGTCTTGCGTGTTTTCGGACCAATATGCCAATACAAATGCATGATAAAAATCATTTAAATTATTACAATCTCTAATAAGTGCGCGCATGCGCGTCGCCGGTTCGTTCTTCATCAATATCCTGAAAACCGTCACTTTTGGGTAAAATAGTCATATCCGGTTATTCTTTACTGACTCCTTTTCTAGATAGATTGATAGTTGAAGAGTTGTTTTGATAGATACAAAGAATAGTAAAAGAGTCGGCAGCAGTGCAGAAAACTAAAAGGGAAATAGCACCACTACAGCTCGGGGCCCTGTGCACGCTACGGCACATATTCACTTAGTGTAGTGAATCACCTGTGAACCTAAATAGCCACACATAAATTCCAGTTTGTGACTTAATGGCCCATTTGGCGGAAGTGCGTACATAAATTGATCTAACCATGATCATGGATGTATGTCATTATTAGAATTGCGAAAGATCTTAAATTTCCGAACAGTTAAAAAGTGTTTATAGTCAAAGTTTTCGCCGCGTGGTGACAAAGACCTACCGCATCTGTCCCAGTCCGAATGTCGATTATTGTCAAGTGCGCGCGCCTGCCGCTCTCTTGTTGCATCCCGTAAATGAAATAAATTATTTTCTTCAAAACCCGCTGCTATCGGTGATTCTAAATTTCTTCTACTGTCTTTTCCTACGATTTCGCTTTCAATTTGTTTAACTTGCTTTCGTAATGCCTCAAATTCCCTTTTAACGCGTTCATTAAATTTTCCCTGATTTTCAACATGTTTATTTGTAATCTGGTACTCTTCTGTTTCTGCAAATGGCAATGGAGCTGTATCATCTGAATCTCTGTCCCCATTTAAGCTAAGACTTGTCAATTTATCTGAAATCTCCTCAGCTCTTTCCGATAAGAAACCTATTTGTTCTTTCTGTTTATTTACGTCTTCCGTAAGTGTCGCAACTCGGGTTTCAGTATTGACACATTTAGTAGTTAACTGTTCATATTGTTGTGTTAGGTTATTTATTCCGTCATTTGGTATGGATTCCTTGATTCTTTCAAATATTTCTTCCTTATCGTGTGCACGTTGAAGATTTAACTCTGAAAATTTTTGTATTATCACGCGATCTCTTTCTTCCTGTTCTGTATCCTGTTCCTTTTGTCTAATTTCTATTGAAATTAATCTATTACTGTGAGCATTCAAAATCGGTTGTACTTCTTCTCTGATTTCTTTCTTTAATTCATCTTTCATGCTTTTAAAACATGTCCCTATTCGTGAGTCTAACCGTGTTTCCATTGTTCCCATATCAGTATCTAACCGTGTTGCCACTGTTTTTAATTCAGATCCTAACTGTGATCCCAAATTTAATCTTGCACTCATCAACTGCTCCATATTAACTGGTTCGAAATTCTTTTCGCCCCTAACATTTCCCGTAAAACTAACTTCCTGCGTCATAGCTGTAAAGCTATCTGTGTTCGATACTATTCCAGAATCTTCTGTCGTTAATCTCGTATTCTGAAAATTTTTATTATTTTTTTTTTTTTTTTTTTTGAGCTTTTCCTCCTTACAGAGGCTTATCTCCAACATAATAATTTACCTGGAAATGACAATGCAAACAATAAACGTTCTTAAACTATACTCTCAAAATATTTCTCCAGGTGTTTAGATCTTGCGTGTCCTCTTCCTCTGCGCCCATTCTCCTCATTGTGTGCTGTACATTTTGGAGCCAGGTGGTCATAGGTCGTCCTCTTCTTCTTCTCCCCTCCGGTTCCCACTCCAGTATCAATTTTGGTATTCTGGCTTCCTCCATTCGTCGTACATGCCCGTACCACTGTAATTTCTTCCTATCCATTACGTCATATATTCTTTCTTTTATTTCTATTCTCCTTATTACTTCGGTGTTCCTTATCTTTTCTTTCCTGGAGATTCTTGCCGATCTTCTCCAAAAGTCCATCTCTAGAGCTTGTAATTTTTTAATATGCTTCATGTTAATTGTCCAGGTCTCCGTTCCATACAGAACCACACTCTCTAATATGGATTTGTATATTAATTTTTTAGTTCTGCTCATTACATTCCTGCTCCATAAGACTGAGTTAAGCATCCCAATGACCCTCCGTCCGCTAGTAATTCTTTTATTGATTTCTGAGTCTGATTTTCCCTCGATTTCTAAAATGGACCCCAAATAACAGAAAGTGTTTATCTTTTTGATTTTCTTTCCTTCAATGTAAAGCTCATCTGAATCATTAGTCAAGTATTCTGTTTTTTGGTAATTAATCTTCAAACCCCAAGTTTTGTATGCTACTGCTAGTTGATTGCACATATAGTTAGCTTCCTCCCCATCTTGTGCTACGACTACTTGATCATCAGCAAATAATAAATGATGTAGGTAAACTCCATCTCTTATTTCTAATCCCATACTATTACATTTACGAGACCATGTTCTAAGGCTAATATCTATATAGATTTTAAATAAATTTTTTGATTGTGAAAAATTTTGAACTGGTTCCGGACTATTTTCCCGGCTTATTAAATTTTTTTCTATCTCATTATTCATCATACTGTTCTCCTGTGTTGGCGAGTTCGCCATGTTAACAATTTCGTCATTCTGAGTATCCATCATTTTTGCCTTTTTCATCGATCGCGTAATCATTTACAAAATATACAAAAGTCGTCACTACACGAAAATTACACACAATATAACACTTTATCACCAACAATACCATCCACACGGTATGCTTCCCGTCAAACACGATTAACGAACAATTAAAACCTTCACAATTGCACAAAATTGTCAAACCCGCATACGACTCATCAAAAATTAAATTCTACAAAAATACCATCAGAAGAATGACAAGACAACCACAAATGTTCAATTAAAAAGTCTATACGTGCAATATAGACTACAATTACTAAACTACAAATTACTACAACAATACTACTGTCTATTATTTTTACTATCAGAAGAATTCCAAGGGACGATCCGAAGCAGCGGTCGCCACGTGCATGGGGGCTTAATTAAAAAAATAAGATGCAATAATTTTAGTAGCTGTATGTCCGGTTACGAAGTCTCGTAACTGGTTGGCCCTGACTAATATTAGTACGCAATCTGACTGCATAAAATAAAAATAAAGGATGACAAGAAATTTCCATTAACACAATTGATTAATTAAGTTCCCTGCAACTATAAAAGCTACGAAACAACAAAGCACAAGTGTAACTGTTCTGTGTGTGGTAGTGTGACTCAACGTACATATATCTGGTTCGGTTCTTCCTCAATACGACAAGAAATTTTAAACACCATTTACAATGAACTAATTGAAAAACAACAAATACTATAATTGCACATAGAAACCAGAATTACAAGTCTAATACATGAACACGAGCCAGATGCTTTGTTGACTGTACCTGTGACCAAGAGGCACTGTCATTAAAGAAATTTGCAATACTTTTTTTTTACCTCAATATATATTGACGAAAAATACACTGTGATCATTGCAACATCTTCCATCTATACATTACACCAACCGAACGGCGTCTACTCTCTCGCCCAACAGAACAACAACTACTGTCGTCGACATCCTCTGAACTACTACTGCCGAGTGGAGGCGGCGGAATAATAATCTTTGGCGCAATCTCTGGCGCTGTGACTCAGTGTAGCCACCTTTCAATATGGTTTCTTGATCCTTTTGAATAAAGACACGTAAGTTGCGCAGGCAGTGAAGATCCTACAGAACAGATAAGATGCGAGAAATTAGGGCTCATACGGAGGCATATAAACAGTCGTTTTTCCCTAGTTCTGTCTGCGAGTGGTACAGGAACGCAAATGACTAGCAGTGGTACTGGGTACGCTCCCCCTCGCGCCGCAAGGTGGTGTGTGAAGTATCGATGTACATGTACGTGTAGATGTATTAGTTTTCCTTCCTGAACATATAAGTGTATTTTGTTTGTTTGTAATCGATACAAATCTACAGTTTTACTCCGAACTTGATGAAAGTTTGGACACTGTAACTGCAAGGCAAGAGAGGATTACTGTGTACATAAGACATACGTAAAACTATAAATAAATGGGAAAGGTTGTTACCAAAATTCTTTAAAAGTTCGAGAGAGAGAGAGAGAGAAGAGGAGGAGAAACGTTCATACCAAACATCTCGAAAAGTACTTGACCGATTTACTTCAAAATTTTTGACCGATTTGCTTCAAATTTCTAGATTCAGATGAAACAGTGAAGAAAACTGTTGAAAAACTAAATGCCTAACAAACGAAATAATTGATAGTAAACTGACTGAATTCGTATCACGATTGTAAATTATATCAGAAATACTCGTCTTGGAGTAAATCACTAGATCGCGGGACGTGCGAAAGCTCTATAGTTTGACAGAAACGTGATTGCAAACTCTTATTTATTGATTAGAGGCCGTTGTTCCATATGACATGTACCCTACGCGATATTTTAGTCCACCTTTCACAGTTATTTTTGTTATTAAAACCCACAGTGCCATACAAACGCTAAGGTAATTCGTCACTAGATTGCGGGCCGATCAAAAGATCGAAGAGAACCCGAGATTTGCGGAAGTGTGACGTATACTGTTCGACTCGTGCTCAAACATTACACTAATCAGAACAGTGAAAACTGAGCTGAAACAACAGAAGACGAATTCTCCAACGACATAATGAGATACTTATCGCAAAATGTAACAGCAAATGTCGCATCTAATCATATTTTCATACGTATGAAGACGTATTCATTCGTCGTATTCCACTGACAACCAGTAATTCAAATATGCACTTCGATTTAAAGCGACTGCAGTTTTCCCATGCGGCTTGCATTCCCTATGAGCATCATCAACAAGGCGCAGGGCCCAATTATTCTGTGTAGCAGGTATTAAGCATCCGGGGCAACGCCGGACACTGCAGCTAGAATGACAGATTGATTGTCTTTTGTTACAACATAATATTTCTGTAAAGGTGATCGCCAGTTAGCTGTGTCACTTTATCTTTAACCGTAATTTTACCGCACGAAAGAATTCTGCGGCAGTATTTTGTCGCACTTCTTGTCCTTAACTATATGCTCATCATTTGCAGAAATAGACATAGAAATACGATATAAGTTTATTAATAACCAACCCCAACAAATTACGCTATTGAACTCGCAATACATTATGTTTATACTTCTGCTGTTTGTTCACCCTATTGATGTTTAATTGTTTCCCTGCTCGTTCTGGCGCCTCATTTCAGTTTTGCGTACTTTTGCTTTCTCACTTGCTTTCTTTCTGTCTCTTTCCTTCTCTGTCACACACACACACACACACACACACACACACACACACACACACACATTTAGAAACATTTCGGCTCAACATATGTGTATATGTTCATTTTTTATGTTTGTGTTGTCTTTTTTGTGTTATTCTTTTAACGCATACTGCAATTTGACTTTGTAATATGTTTTGCTTCTGCTATTGTCCTTTTCATAAGGAAGATTTCCTCTATAGTAAGCTCTTGACCTAACCTGTAGATGAATTTCAGAATCTTTAATCTAAATAAATTTTACTGGGGAAGTGGTTGTGGACTGGTAAGTTGTCGGCAAATGTGCCATGTGAGTTTTTGCTATTTAGGACGCTGAAGTATTCAGATTATCTTGTTTAAAATATCAGCAGTTTAGTCTGGAGCGTCTCCAGACAAGTCTTCAGGTTGGGATCTCAGTGGTTGGAGTAAAATTGTATTCAGTGATGAGCCCCTTTCGAACTGGGCCCCGATGACAAACGAAGAAGTGTGTTGAGACGTTATAATAATAATAATAATAATTAAATAATCAATCAAAAGGAAATCTACTTAATGAAAAGCAAAATGAACCTAAATATTTCACACGCACACACAAAAATGGTTCAAATGGCTCTGAGCACTATGGGACTTAACATCTATGGTCATCAGTCCCCTTGAACTTAGAACTACTTAAACCTAACTAACCTAAGGACAGCACACAACACCCAGTCATCACGGCGCACACACACATCACTTTCTTAGTCTCTATAATAAAAATTATTTTTTGCCCGAAAATGCACTCGATATTATCAACTAGGTAAAAAAAATCACTTCACTACTTAGTTAATACTGTTCCCTTTTTTACCTGTTTTATTGTTTGAAGTGAAATGGCTCTGAGCACTATGGGACTTAACAGCTATGGTCATCAGTCCCCCAGAACTTAGAACTACTTAAACCTAACTAACCTAAGGACAGCACACAACACCCAGCCATCACGAGGCAGAGAAAATCCCTGACCCCGCCGGGAATCGAACCCGGGAACCCGCGCGTGGGAAGCGAGAACGCTACCGCACGACCACGAGATGCGGGCGTTTGAAGTGAAAGTCGGTAGACTCGTGGAGTGCCGAAAAACGTTTAATTTGGGTTTCTATAATCTCAGGGAAATTACTAACTGTCCCCTCGCCTCGCGAGAAAATTCAGAATAATTTAATTTAATTTCGTGGGTATCGCGTTGGCGACGTAAGAAAAAATGTAGTAAATCAAAATCTGTAACATTTATAAGCTGGGGATTGATGATCGTTACTATGAAATGAAAGCAGAAATGCCAAATTAAACAAGTATTATTTAACGAAAGAAGCTTCTTATACAGACATCTCACAGTTTTGAACATAACAAAGAATTTTTTGCGGTATTCCGGCGAAATACGTAGAAATTACAATAACCTTAGCCCGACTCTGGACGACAGAAAAAACTATTCATTGTAAAGTCATATCAGTAATCGCAATTGGCGATAATAATGGTACAATTAAACAAATTTTTAACAGGAATACAAGTTCAGTTCATGTGAACAAAATGGAAGAAAATAAGAGTCTGATAGCGTAAGACGCCGTCGGAAAGGCGCGACTAAAGAAGAAGAGAGAGAAAAGACGAGCGCGCATTCTTATATAGAACGAACTACAGATCATAATGTTGCGCCGCTCTCCATTATCCTGGACGTACAAATTCGCTGACTTGCAACGCAGTTCATTGACTCTGTGGTTAAATTATATCTTTTACTTTTGATATTTCGATAGGAAAGGAAAATACACTACTGGCCATTAAAATTGCTACACTACGAAGATGACGTGCTACAGACGCGAAATTTAACCGACAGGAAGAAGATGCTGTGATATGCAAATGATTAGCTTTTCAGAGCATTCACACAAGGTTGGCGCCGGTGGCGACACCTACAGCGTGCTGACATAAGGAAAGTTTCCAACCGATTTCTCATACACAAACAGCAGTTGACCGGCGTTGCCTGGTGAAATGTTGTTGTGATGCCCCGTGTAAGGAGGAGAAATGCGCACCATCACGTTTCCGACTTTGATAATGGTCGGATTGTAGTCTATAGCGATTGCGGTTTATCGTATCGCGACATTGCTGCTCGCGTTGGTCGAGACCCAATGACTGTTAGCAGAATATGGAATCGGTGGGTTCAGGAGGGTAATACGGAACGCCGTGCTGGATCCCAACGGCCTCGTATCACTAGCAGTCAAGATGACAGGCATCTTATCCACATGGCTGTAACGCATCGTGCAGCAACGTGTCGATACCTGAGGCAACAGATGGGGACGTTTGCAAGACAACAACCATCTGCACGAACAGTTCGACGACGTTTGCAGCAGCAGGGCTGCGGTTACCCTTGACGCTGCATCACAGACAGGAGCGCCTGCGATGGTGTACTCAACGACGAACCTGGGTGCACGAATGACAAAACGTCATTTTTTCGGATGAATCCAGGTTCTGTTTACAGCATCATGATGGTCGCATCCGTATTTGGCGACATCGCGGTGAACGCACGTTGGAAGCGTGTATTCGTCATCGCCATACTGGCGTATCACCCGGCGTGATGGTATGGGGTGCCACTGTTTACACGTCTCGGTTACCTCTTGTTCGCATTGCCGGCACTTTGAACAGTGGACGTTACATTTCATATGTGTTACGACCCGTGGCTCCACACTTCATTCGATCCCTGCGAAACCCTACATTTCAGCAGGATAATGCACGACCGCATGTTGCAGGTCCTGTACGAGCCTTTCTGGATACAGAAAATGTTCGACTGCTGCCCTGGCCAGCACATTCTCCACATCTGTCAACAATTTAACACGTCTGGTCAATGGTGGCCGAGCAACTGGCTCGTCACAATACCCAGTCACTACTCTTGATGAACTGCGGTACCGTGCTGAAGCTGCATGGGCAGCTGTACGTGTTCACGCCATCCAGGCTCTGTTTGACTCAATGCCCAGGCGTATCAAGGCCGTTATAACGGCCAGAGGTGGTTGTTCTGGGTACTGATTTCTCAGGATCTATGCAGCCAAATTGCGTGAAAATGTAATCATATGTCAGTTCTAGTATAATATTTCTGTCCAATGAATACCCATTTATCATCTGCATTTCTTCTTGGTTTAGCAATTTTAATGGCCAGTAGTGTAGTATGTTATTTCGTCGCGGACAGGGCACAATATTACAAAGTCCCGGACGTTGGTAGGATACCAACCTAACTGTCGCCCGACATATGGCCCGAAAACTAGGACTGGCGGTGTGGGGTGACATTTGTTTTCATAGCAGGACCCCTTTGGGTGTCATCAGCAGCACCCAACAGCACTACGGTGCGTCGACGATAGTCAAAAGTCCCGTTTTTCCCTTCGCGGCAAGCCATCCTGGACTTACTATTTCCGCAAGATAATGCCCACTCGCACAAGACGAGAGTTTCTACTAACCATCTTGTGGTGTTGCAGAACTGCTTGCATAAGAGCCAGAGGTGGACTAACTCGTTTAATTTGTGAAGCTCTTTCTCTCGAATAAATCAGCCAGTTTTTCTGAAATGGTAATCATTTGTTTTCTGGACATGTCTATTACGTCTACCTATTTCCGTCAGTTTCGGAAAATATCTTCGTGGCGAATCGCCTTTACTCCTTTATAGTGTCTGTAATACACTAAAGCATTCACTTGTAATATCAATAGTATACCTTTTCGTGTTGCATAATTGCTCTCTTGTACTATCTGCCACTGGAATTTGTTCATCTCCGAAGCGCTCCCGTGCCGACTGGATGATCCCCAGGAAGAATCGCGCCGTTCTTTGTTGGATCTTCTCCATTTTTTCTATCGTGTGAGTCAGCATTATCAGCACCCGAAAGGATTCCAAAGGGAACGCCTCGTGGGTGTTCATTTGGCTGGGTGGTCGAATCGTACAATATCCAGATTTGTGGCGCATTAAGATGCGACAGTGGCCCGATATGCAATTCGTGGGGAGGTGAGGACAGGCACAGTCATCGCTAGGATCCGGTCGAACACATCTGGTAACCAAAAGGGCGGACTGCCGTATTGTGCACCAAGCACCTCGTAACCCATTCACATCTGCGCCTGCTGTCCGAGGAAAAGTAATGGAGTACTGCAATTTTCTGTGTTACCTCACACCAATTGTTGGAGACTTTCTTGAAACTGC
This sequence comes from Schistocerca americana, assembly GCF_021461395.2. Lineage (NCBI taxonomy): Eukaryota > Metazoa > Arthropoda > Insecta > Orthoptera > Acrididae > Schistocerca > Schistocerca americana. Next base: position 179,176,215 of record NC_060120.1, read on the forward strand.
TGCCGTATTTTTATGGCTGCCTGCCTAATTTCTTATTGACGGCTGTTTAAGTATCTTAGCCACTGTGCATGACACTGAGAATTTAAGTTACGAAGAGGTCATTCCCGTTCCAAACTGCCACTTGCACGTTTGCTCGTCCCCAGCTCTTTTTTTTTTACGCAGCATTTATACTTCAATTAACAAATATGTACAATTATAATTGTTTTCTTAAGGGAAAAAACAGAGAATAGGATAGAGTACGGAACAGAAGTTTGTCCCGACACCTTGGCATCTGGAGGTGAAACCATAGGAATGTTTCATCGAGCCATTGACGTCCGGTCGCCTTTAATTTTCATATGTTATTCTGTTTACCCAAAAAAGTGTTGTAGCCTAACTGTGTTAGTGTCTTTAGTTACAAGACGTACAATCTTAAGTGAACCATGATTACAATTATCAGAACATAAATCTCATACGAGTATATACACCTATATAAAGATTTATAGTGCCACTCTGGTACAATATTGGTCACTACCTGCATCTACTACAAAAACCTACTTACACGGTTATACAACCGGTCACTATCTACACCGAAGCGCCAAAGAAACTGTTCTAGGCATGCATATTCAAATACAGAATATGTAAATAGGCCGAATACGCCTCTGTGGTCGGCAACGCCTACAGGAGACAACAAGTGCCCGACGCAGATTTAGATCGGTTACGGTTGCTACAATGGCAGGTTATCAAGATTTAAGGGAGTTTGAACGTGGTTTTATAGTCGGCGTGCGGGCGATGGGACACAGCAACTCCGAGGTAGCGATGAAGTGGGGATTTTCCCGTGCGGCAAATTCACGAGTGTACCGTGAATAATAGGAATCCGGTAAAACATCAAATCTCCTACATCGCTGCGGCCGGAAAAAGATCCTGCAAGAACGGGACCAACGACGACTGAAGAGAATCGCTCAACGTGACAGATGTGCAACACTTCCTCAAATTGTTGCAGATTTCAATGCTGGTCAATCAACAAGTGTCAGCGTGCGAACCATTCAACGAAATATTATCGATAAGCGCTTTCGGAGCCGAACCGTTGACGACTGCACGACATAAAGCTTTACGCCTCGCCTGGGCCCGTCAGCAACTACATTGGATTGTTGATGACTGGAAACATGTTGCCTGGTCGGGCGAGTCTCGTTTCAAACTGTATCGAGCGGATGAACATGTACGGGTGTAGAGACAACATCATGCATCCATGGACCCTGCATGTCAGCAGGGGCCGCCCGGTGTGGCCGTGCTGTTCTAGGCGCTTCAGTCTGGAACCGCGTGACCGCTACGGTCGCAGGTTCGAATCCTGCCTCGGGCATGGATGTGTGTGATGTCCTTAGGTTAGTTAGGTTTAAGTAGTTCTAAGTTCTAGGGGACTGATGGCCACTGATGTTAAGTCCCATAGTGCTCAGAGCCATTTGAACCATTTTTGTCAGCAGGGGACTGTTCAAGCTGGTAGAGGCTCTGTATTGGTGTGGGGCGTGTGCAGTTGGACTGATAAGGGACCCCTGAAACGTCTAGATACGACTTCGACATGTGACACGTACGTAAGCATGCTGTCTCATCACCTGCATCCATTCATGTCCATTGTGCATTCCGACGGACTTGGGCGATTCCAGCTGGACAATGCGACATCCCACAAGTCTAGAGTTGCTACAGAGTGGCTCCAGGAACACTCTTCTGAGTTTAAACACTTCCGCTGGCCACCAAGCTCCCCAGACGTGAACATTACTGAACATATCTAAGATGCCTTGGAACGTGCTGTTCAAAAGAGGTCTCTACCCCCCCGTACTCTTATGGATTTATGGACAGCCCTGTAGGATTCACGGTGTCAGTTCCCTCCAGCACTACTTCAGACATTAGTCGAGTCCATGCCACATCGTGTTGCGATACTTCTGCGTACTCATGGAGGCCCTACACGATATTAGGCAGATGTACCAGTATCTTTGGCTCTTCAGAGTATATCTACTTTATATTTATTTACTTAGTAGTTGTTTCTTAATAAATGTCTTACATTAAGTGCATCTTCGCCTCTTGCTCGTTCGCGTATCACTGTAATCACATACCCTGTAGAAACTGTCTCAGTGCTGCAAATTTTGTTCTCCACGGTATTGTCTTCTGTTTATGTATTCGTATGCAGTGCTACAGAGATGGTGTCGTCTAGTGTATTTAGAGTGTTCCATGCTGGGCACTATATTGTAATAGTATCTTTTGTTAGAGAGTTTCTGCGTCGGCCTGTTTGCCCTAGGTTACTGAACTGCCTACAAATCAGGACGATGTGCCCTGAGGTTCTAATTTCACGGGATGTGCAGTTTGAGATATTTCTCAACGGCACGTAGTATAAGTGTGTAGAATAAGGGCCGTGTCCAGTTTGAAAGTGAACCACGCCACAGCTAGGATTCATACAGTTCATTTTTAACCACTCCTGGACATTAGAAAATATGTCGTAAATACGTCTTATCACTAATCCCCCATTCTTGTTGCCACGTCTCCATTCGCCAGAGTTTAAGTTCGCGCTTTTTGTGTATTGATTGAAAGGTGGCTACACAGAGTCACAGCGCCAGAGATGGCGCCAAAGATTATTATTCCGCCGCCTCCACTGGGCAGTAGTAGTTCAGAGGATGTCGACGACAGTAGTTGTTGTTCTGTTGGGCGAGAGAGTAGACGCTGTTCGGTTGGTGTAATGTTTAGATGGAAGAAGTTGCAATTGTCAGAATGTATTTGAGAAAGATGGGCTTTTGATTTATGATGCTGGTGTAATGGAATATTTTCGTCAATATATAATGAGGTAAAAAGGTAAAAAAATCTTTTTTTCCCTTTCTTAAATATATTCTGACAATTGCAACTTCTTCCATCTATACATTACACCAACCGAACAGCGTCAACTCTCTCGTCCAACAGAGCAACAACTACTGTCGTCGACATCCTCTGAACTATTACTGCCCAGTGGAGGCGGCGGAATAATAACCTTTGGCGCAATCTCTAGCGCTGTGACTCAGTGTAGCCACCTTTCATGATTCTCCAGTAATATTGTCTAGTGTCAGGTATGACCACTCTCAACCGGCGCGATAACTGACAGTAATGTCGACAGGACACATTCTTAACAGCACATACAGTGCTACCATTGATGTTGTACCGAACGGACCAGAATGTGTTAGCAACACACTTTTCTGCACTCGCCTGAAAACTATTCTGTTCGTGGAGAGTTTTAGTGCTGTGCCCATGCAATTGCATAAAAGCTCAATACTGATTCAAAGAGTGCACAGTAGTACGTTCGCAGGAATGTTGTTTGTAGTCTGTAATTGGTGAGTTTATTTGTGCTAGTTTATGTTGTACTTTCTCTGCTCTGTCCGTTGTCGGATCGTATATGTTCGTCGAAGTTATGTCTTTCGTCTAAATGGACCCCCAAATATTTTCTTACTGTTGTGGGTTTGTTTTTGTTCCCGAATGTAATGGGAGAATCCTTTGCAGTGATGATTTCAGTACAAGTATGTGGTTTTCTTGTTTGCGATTGTTAATACTGTAATGCTGACAGCACGACTTCTCATAGAAGATAGGTTAAGGAAAGGCAAACCGATGTTTCTAGTATTTGTAGACATAGAGAAAGCTTTTGACAATGGTGACTGAAATACTCTCTTTACAGTTTGTACCGAAACCACATGGCAGTTGTAAGAGTCAAGGGCCACGAAAGGGAAGTAGTGGTTGAGAAGGGAGTGAGACAGGGTTGTAGTCTATCCCCGAAATTATTCAGTCTGTATATTGAGCAAGCAGTAAAGGAAACAAAAGAAAAATTTGGAGTAGGGACTAAAGTCCAGGGAGAAGAAATAAAAACTTTGAGGTGTGCCGACGACATCGTAATTCTGTCAGAGACAGCAAAGAACTTGGAAGAGCAGTTGAAGTGAATGGACAGTGTCTTGAAAGAAGGATATAATATGAACATCAACAAAAGCAAAACAAGGATAATGGAATATAGTCGAATTGAATCAGGTGATGCTAGGGAATTAGATTAGGAAATGAGACACTTAAAGTAGCAAATGAGTTTTGCTATTTGGAAGCAAAATAAATGATGATGGTCGAAGTAGGGAGGATGTAAAATGTATACTGGCAATGGCAAGGAAAGCGTTCCGAAGAAGAGAAATTTGTTAACATCGAGTATAGATTTAAGTGTCAGGAAGCCCTTTCTGACAGTATTTGTATGGCGTGTAGACATGTATGGAAGTGAAACATGGACGATAAAGGTTTAGACAAAAGAGAATAGGAGTTTTTGAAATGTGGCGCTACAGAAAAATGCTGAAGTCTAGGTGGATAGATCACATAACTAATGAGAAGCTATTGAATGGAATTGAGGAGAAGATAAATTTGTGGTACAAACTGACCAAAAGAAGGAAACGGTTGGTAGGACATGTTTTAAGGCATCAAGGAATCACCAGTTTAGTTCCGGACGGAAGTGAGCGGTGGGGGGGGGGGGGGGGAGGGGGGAGGGGGTAGGAATCATAGTGGGAGACCAAAAGATGAATACAGTAAGTAGATTCAGAGGAATGTAGTTTGCAGTAGTTATTCGGAGAGTAGCTTGCACAGGATAGAGTAGCATGCAAAGTTGCATCAAATCAGTCTTTGGACTGAAGACCACAACGACAACAATTTGATCGTGTTGCACTGCTGCGTGATTCTGTGTAATTCGAGGCTAGCAGCAGCTGGACTGGGCGATTTCTGTTCCAAGCATAGGCTGCCGTTAACACAACGCGAGCGGCCGCGCTTGGAGTGGAGCCGTGACCGAGGACTACGGACTGATGGTGAGTGGCTTCGATCTACATTTATGCTCATAAATTAAGGATAATTACAGAATGTGGCGCCACACAACGCGGCACTCCACAAAACTGGCGCTAATAGCATAGGCACATAGTGAATACACACGACACAGATCCGTAAATCTACAGTATTGGTGATAAGTTGAGAAAACCGTCCCGAAATACATGTGCTACAAAACGCCACTGTTTCCTGCCGATGTACCCCGACATCAACATGGGATATGATCACCATGCACAGGTACGCAGGCCGCACAACGGGTTGGAATACTCTAGGCCAGGTGGTCGAGCAGCTGCTGGGGTATAACCTCCCATTCTCGCACCAGTGACTGGCGGAGCTTCTGATGTGTCCTAGGGGTTTGAACACGTGCAGCGATTCGTCGACCGAGAGCATCCCAGACGTACTCGATGGGGTTTAGGTCTGGAGAACGGGCAGGCCACTCCATTCGCCTGACATCTTCTGTTTCGAGGGACTTCTCCACGATGGCAGCTCGGTGGGGCCGTGTGTTATCATTCATAGGAGGAATGTGGGACCCACTGCACCCCTGAAAAGGCGGACATACAGGTGCAAAATGACGTCCCGATACACCTGACCTGTTACGGTTCCTATGTCAAAGACACACAGTGGTGTATGTGCACCAATCATAATCCCACCCCACACCATCAAACCACGACCTCCATACAGGTCCCTTTCAAGGACATTAAGAGGTTGGTATAAGATGAACATCAAAAAAGGCAAAACGAGGATAATGGAATGTTGTCGAATTAAGTCGGGTGATGCTGAGGGAATTAGATTAGGAAATGAGACACTTAAAGTAGTAAAGGAGTTTTGCTATTTGGGGAGCAAAATAATGATGGTCGAAGTAGAGAGGATATAAAATGTAGACTGGCAATGGCAAGGAAAGTGTTTCTGAAGAAGAGAAATTTGTTAACATCGAGTATAGATTTAAGTGTCAGGAAGTTGCTTCTGAAAGTATTTGTATGGAGTGCAGCCATGTATGGAAGTGAAACGTGGACGATAAATAGCTTAGACAAGAAGAGAATAGAAGCTTTCGAAATGTGGTGCTACAGAAGAATACTGAAGATTAGATGGGTAGATCACATAACTAATGAATAGAATTGGTGAGAAGAGGAGTTTGTGGCACAACTTGACAAGAAGAAGAGACCGGTTGGTAGGACATGTTCTGAGGCATCAAGGGATCACAAATTTAGCATTGGAGAGCAGCGTGGAGGGTAAAAATCGTAGAGGGAGACGAAGAGATGAATACACTAAGCAGATTCAGAAGGATGTAGGTTGCAGTAAGTACTGGGAGATGAAGAAGCTTGCACAAGATAGAGTAGCATGGAGAGCTGCATCAAACCAGTCATGGACTGAAGACCACAACAACAACATCTGGTTCCTGGTTCACGCCAGATGAAAACTCGGCGAGAATCACTGTTCAGACTATACCTGGACTCGTCTGGAAACATAACCTTGGACCACTGTTCCAATGACCATGTACTGCGTTCTTCGCACCAGGCTTTACGGGCTCTCCTATGACCACGGGTCAGTGGAATGCACCTTGCAGGTCTCTGGGCGAATAAGCCATGTCTGTTCAGTCGCCTGTAGACTGTGTGTCTGGAGACAAGTGCTCCAGTGGCTGCGGTAATGTCCCGAGCAAGGCTACCTGCAGTACTCCGTGGCCGTTTGCGGACACTGATGGTGAGATATCGGTCTTCTTGTGGTGTTGTACACTGTGGTCGTCCCGTACTGCGGCGCCTGGACACGTTTCCTGTCTGCTGGAATCGTTGCCATAATCTTGAGATCACACTTTGTGGCACACGGAGGGGCCGTGCTACGACCTGCTGTGCTTGACCAGCCTCCAGTCGCCCTAGTATTCTACCCCTCATAACGTCATCAATATGTGTCCTTTGAGTCATTAGCACGTCTGAAAACGTCTGCACGCTTACTCACTGCACCGTCCTCTGACATGCACCAACACACCTTTGCGTATGTGGGCTGCTGTCAGCGCGACGTGCGACGACCGCAGGTCAAATGCACCGCATGGTCATACCCTGAGGTGATTTAAACCCGCAAACCGCCCACCAGAGCGTTGTTTCACCACGTACCAGCATTATCCTTAATTTATGAGCATGAGTGTATGTTAAGCGATGAATCACTGCTCTGCAGACCCCAGATGACCGTCGTCGGCCAATATGGCGGCGACTTGATGAGAGACCCTATTCTTCCGTTGTGGAGGCACAGGGGGTCTTACTGCTGTCACCGTGTGGGCTGCCATCGGGTATGACTTCCGGTCATGGCTGGTAGTATTTGAGGTAACTCTGACGCCACAGTTGTACGTCACTGACATCTTGCGTCCACATGCATTATCTCTGATAGCCCCTAACGTATTGCATTTTCCAAGAGAACAATGCTTGTCCACATAGTGGACGTGTCTCTATGACCTGTCGGCGTGATTTTTAGGTACTCCCCTGGCCAGCAAGATCCCAAGCTCTGCCCCCGATAGAACATGTGTTAATCCATGTTGCCGTCAACACCGTACCAGTGCCCGTACATCAATGATGAGTTATAACATGTGTCTTACCGTAAAATTCATTGAACCTTTTCGCGTTTTCTTCATTCAGCCCTTGTCTGTCAACTAGATTTTGACTTAAATCTGTGATGAAGCTTTCTTTGCTTTCCCAGCTACTTTTTCGCGCACCTATTGAACCAGGGTAGGTCTGAATACCTTCCTCAGTACATATTGGTGTAAGATATATTGAACTGACATTGTAATTCTATCTGAGCCAGCAAAGGACTTGGAAGAGCAGTTGAACGGAATGGACAGTGTCTTGAAAGGAGGATATCAGATGAACATCAACAAAAGCAAAACGAGGATAATGGAATGTAGTCGAATTAAGTCGGGTGGTGCTGAGGGGATTAGATTAGGAAATGAGACACTTAAATTAGTAAAGGAGTTTTGCTATTTGGGCAGCAAAATAACTGATGATGGTCGAAGTAGAGAGGATATAAAATGTAGACTGGCAATGGCAAGGAACGCGTTTCTAAAGAAGAGAAATTTGTTAACATCAAGTATAGATTTAAGTGTCAGGAAGTCGTTTCTGAAAGTATTTGTGTGATGTCACCGCCAGACACCACACTTTCTAGGTGGTAGCCTTTAAATCGGCCGCGGTCCGTTAGTATACGTCGGACCCGCGTGTCGCCACTATCAGTGATTGCAGACCGAGCGCCGCCACACGGCAGGTCTAGAGAGACTTACTAGCACTCGCCCCAGTTGTACAGCCGACTTTGCTAGCGATGGTTCACTGTCTACATACGCTCTCATTTGCAGAGACGACAGTTTAGCATAGCCTTCAGCTACGTCATTTGCTAAGACCTAGCAAGGCGCCATATTCTGTTACTATAATTACTTCAAGAATGTATTCTGAACAGCTAGTATTGTGAATCATGTACCGTCAAGAGCGATGTTCATCATTAATGGATTAAAGTTAAGTATCAAACTAATTACGTCCGCTTTCTGAATTCTCATTCCTTGTCATGTTCCAGACCTCACGTCAGTATAGTTCTTCCCTCCTCACGCCAGCTTGCGTGAGCTAAAACGCGTGCATTTAGGCCTCCACTCGTAACACAGTGTTGGCTCTTCTGCTAACACAAAAATTTGTATGGAGTGTAGCCATGTAGGGAAGTGAAACATGGACGATAAATAGTTTGGACAAGAAGAGAACAGAAGTTTTCGATATGTGGTGCTACAGAAGAATGCTGAAGATTATATGGGTAGATCACATAACTAATGATGAGGTATTGAATAGAATTGGGGAGAAGAGGAGTTTGTGGAACAACTTGACAGGAAGAAGAGACCGGTTGGTAGGACATGTTCTGAGGCATCAGGGGATCACAAATTTGGCATTGGAGGGCAGCGTGGAAGGTAAAAATCGTAGAGGGAGACCAAGAGATGATTACACTAAGCAGATTCAGAATGATGTAGTTTGGAGTAAGTACTGGTAGATGAAGAAGCTTGCACAGGATCGAGCAGCATGGAGAGCTGCATCAAACCAGTCTCAGGACTGAAGACCACAACAACATATATTGAACAATGCATTTGAATTTTAGTCATTAGTGCTCCACAGCTTCGTCCTTATTAACGTTGACTACGTAGATAATTCTGAATTTGTATCCTGTCACTGTTGCCATTTTTGATGTTCTTTGTAAAACTCATAGATGCTATCACAGCCTTATGATCACTGACGCCCTCCTCTACATTAACTGTTCCTGAAAGTTCGGGTCTGTTACTAACAGGTGTGCCTTCCTCAACATGCCGATTCGTGACGCAGTATCACACGACATTCCCTGAGGGCTGTACCAGCCCAGTCACTCCTACGGAATAACGAGCTACGCCACAAGATATCGCTGTCGACTCTCTGCTGTGACAGATGCACTGGGGTATGCCATCGTGGCCTGCTGCGTGCGACTGTCACACCACGGCCAGTTGAAGGGTCTGAAAACATGCCAACCACGTGACATTCCCAACTCTTCCATTCGCCATGACGTCAGTGTCACGCCATCTCCAACACCGCAACTGTCTCTAATTTATTTTCTCATGGACATGATCGCTAACTCTATCAACCGCCAGTAACTTTCAGGGAATTTATTCTTGCAATCAGGATCTCGAGTGTAAATACTCACTTGTCAACTTCAACCCTTGACTGCACGCAGTATCTCAACAGCACTGACGTTCGTTTGCAGGAACTTGAAAGTATGTCTGCATATTGTAGAGGAGATTGGTCAATGTCGTACATGTCGCCTGTTGCACGAGTGAATACGTAATGTGCGATCTCTTGTGTTGCAAGCTAACTTCCTCCCCTGTCGTAATGAACGACAAACGCAGAGATCTTACTGAATACCAGTCAGATGTTCTATTGTACTGAGGCGTTTTTGCTGCGTGTAATCCACCATTTCATCTCATGGAGATAAACAGGTGAGAAGTAAAACTTCAAACGATCGTATCATCTGCTTTCCGGCTGGGAAGTGTAGCAGGAAAGTCGCTAACAAAATTGCAGGTATGCTTCAGGAGTGGTAGAAATTTCAGGAGGTGGACTCAAAACTATTCCGAATAAATATATCCGGCAGTTTTACTTTATTTTTTTTTTAATCCTTACGACTATGGACAGTCAATTTAGAGCTGCAGTCGTTTGAATGTTACGCATAAAGAGGACCTCGCCTTTTGTACCAGCAAAGAGTACGGTCTCAGGACTGAAGACCACAACAACAACAACAGTCGTACGTCATAACATGTGGTTCCTCCATGACGGAACTCCACCACACATCGTCCACAGAGTACGAAGAGTTTTGAATAGACGATTTCCAGGACAATGGATAGATAGGACGTCTTGGTCTACGTCGATGGCTAGCACGCAATTCTGATTTAAATCCACTGGACTGAAAGAACTTATTTATGGTCAGCAAATAAATAACGTGAACGAAGTTACGCAGAGGATTTTCGAAGCTGCCGATACCATAAAGGCAAATGTGCCTGTGCTGAACGACTGTGACGAAACTGGGTTCGCCGTACTGAAGCATGTGTCGAAGCGAGTGATGGGCATTTCGAACAATTTTTTAGTATTGGTGTAACGGGAAACAAAGTAATGTGGGTCTCGTTTTCTTTACGGTACTGCTGCAGAAAAAGAAAATTATCTGAATTTAATTTTCGTTACGGTATTGTTGTAAAAAGAGGAAACAGTTGATTCTAATTATTGCACAACAAATTACGTGGTAATTGGTTGCTTTTGTACTAAAGGAAAGACATTTTATTTGACGTTAGCGTTTCTTTACTATCAGGATCTTCGTTATGGTAATGTTGTCAAAGCCGGCCTCTGTGACCGAGCGGTTCTAGGCGCTTTAGTCTGGAACCTCGCGACCACTATGGTCACAGGTTCGAATCCTGCCTCGGGCGTGGATGTGTGTGCTGTCCTTAGATTAGTTAGGTTTAAGTAGTTCTAAGTTCTAGGGGACTGACGACCTCAGACGTTAAGTCCCATAGCGCTCAGAGCGATTTGAACCATTTGAATGTTGTCAAAGATAAAACGTCTGGTTGTACATAATTCACTGTTTACGTAAAACGAATTACACGTACTTGACAACCCAGTGACTGTTTACATAGCTTGTTTGGGTAGTACCGCCAAGCCTCGTCGTCACACACGTCCATTGTTTACATTGCTCTGGTGCGTTAATGGTTCAAATGGCTCTGAGCACTATGGGACTCAACTGCTGAGGTCATTAGTCCCCTAGAACTTAGAACTAGTTAAACCTAACTAACCTAAGGACATCACAAACATCCATGCCCGAGGCAGGATTCGAACCTGCGACCGTAGCGGTCTCGCGGTTCCAGACTGTAGCGCCTTTAACCGCACGGCCACTTCGGCCGGCGGTGCGTTAATGAACTTTCTACGACCGCCACGTTGATGTCAGTAATACACAAGCAAGATCGTGTGCCGTCAACTGGCAATGTAAACAGAAAAGCGTCTAATATGAAACCTACATATATGCAGAAATTCTTCCAATCCATATGTGGCATATAGCAAACCAGTGTTTAACAGTTTGGTTAAAAACAATCTTGGTTGCAATTTTAGTTTTTTATTTTTCAACGAGGCGTTGCGCCTTATTTAGGCATCTTCAGGTTATCTACACAGAAAACAGAGAACAAATACATCTATTTAAGAATCGCGATCGTGTTGTGCAGATTTGGATAACCTATAAGCATGTACAAACAGATCACCTATTGAAAGAGCAAATACCTTAATTCGGCATTTCTTAGAAGAATCCTTTAATCACTGTAGCCAAAGGGCATCGTTGAATATATCAGGCCAACATCGCCTTCGTTAACCTCAGTAAAAACTAGAAATATAAAATAGTAAAATCATTACCTTTTCTAGATGGACGCGAGAGGCACCAAGATCTGCATAACGCGTTCCCGTTCACAGGAGCGAGTAAAAGTTAAGATGGGGGCTCAGGCAGTGAACGGGAATGCGTTATGCAGATCTTGGTGCCTCTCGCGTCCATCTAGAAAAGGTAATGATTTTACTATTTTATATTTCTAGTTTTTACTGAGGTTAACGAAGGCGATGTTGGCCTGATATACTCGACGATGCCCTTTGGCTACATTGACTAAAGGATTCTTCTAAGAAATACCGAATTAAGGTATTTGCTCTTTCAATAGGTGATCTGTTTGTACATGCTTATAGGTTATCCAAGTCTGCACAACGCGATCGCGATTCTTAAATAGATGTATTTGTTCTCTGTTTTCTATGTAGATAACCTGAAGATGCCTAAATAAGGCGAAACGCGTCGAAAACTGAAATTGCAACCAAGATTGTTTTCAACCAATACTACATATATGTCTTTTAGAAACACAAAAATAAAGAACGTGATGCGATATTCCATTAGACTTTTTTGTAAAGCACACCGAGATGTACGGTCTGTATAATTTTGGCAGCTTATACCGTTTACGCCCTGTACGTAAACGTAGAACGTATACCCATCTACCCTGACTAAAGTGACACAACTGGTACGCTAATTTGCAGCAGTCATAGCTGCAGTGGTGCGCCAGTGGCGAGCACCTTCCTGGAAACTCGATGCTGTGAACAGCTATCGGTGTCTGCGCCGAGCTGCGCCGTTGCATCACAGCGCGGTGTGGTGTGATACCCGCTGCGGCGGCAACACGCCACTTTGCTGACACGTCACACCAGCCGGCCGCCACGCATGCAAGTTCTGCTCCCTTCACACGCTCCTCACACGGCCGGCGAATGCTTCCTGCGCGGCACGGCCGTTGTTAGCGGTGATTCACCAGCCGGCAGCACCACTGCCCTCGTAACGATGCGTTTCAATCACTGCCTCCGCCCGCTTGTGTCATCTCTTACTGGCTCTTTATGCGTCCGCTGCCGCCGCGCGTTCGCAGGTCTCAGTAGCGCGCGGTCACAGAATATTCTGTGGTACGGTTCTACATCCACGTAAAGGCTCGTACACAGCAGGCCGACGAAAGACAAGAGACTGGATTCGGCCGAACGTTGCTCGCCAATGCATTGGCGTTCGGCTTCTCATCCACACAAACGAGCATCTTGGGGCGAAGGGATTCGCCATCTGGAATCGCAGTTGGAGCTGATAACTTGCCGACTTTGCCCCCATTTTGTTATTGTTGTAAAGTAGCTTTATAATTACAATTTCACCAGCCGATAATATGAGGGAACTTTGTATTCTGTCTTGCCATGGGGCAATCCTCGTCAGAGAGGTCTACCGCTTGAGCGTCTAGGGAAGTGATTCCAGTGGTGGTTTCTCATTGCCTTCCACTGATAATGATGAAATGATAATGAGGACAACACAACACCCAGTCCCTGAGCGGACAAAATCTCCGACCCAGCCGGGAATCGAACCCGAGCCACTTTGCGTGACAGACCGCCCCGTTGACCACTCAGCTATTTTCTTATTTTTTTTTCATTTTGTTCGTTGTTGATCGTTATGTTTGATCGTTGCGGACGTCACATGACTTCCGTTCAAGTTCGTTTGTTGATCATTCCACCCAGGTATTTATTACAGAGGCCAACCAACTCTCTGTGCGAACACGCTGAGCTACCGTGCCGGCAAGCCATCGGGGCGGACATTATGATGGAAGAAGTGGATTTACCAGTCGCCGCATCTGCAGCATATGTTTTACTGCAAAGAGATGATCATCAGAAAAAGAAAACGAAGAAACATCGCTTGGGGCGACCGCTCTTTTAAAAAGTAGGGAGCAGAATGGTGCGTTAAAACTAGTGTATCACCTTAGAGCTGACTTGGAATAAGGGCCATTTCGTATTTTTTTCCGAATGGAAGATACACATTTCGAACTGTCACTGAATTGTGTAGGCCCTAAAATTTCTCAAAAATGACACCTCTTTTAGGAGAGTTGTGCCAGCAGCAGAAAGATTAATACTCACTGCCAGTTGAGTTTCTCGATCTATGTCATGAACGGCGAAAAGACGTCAGTTTGTTGTTGTCTTCAGTCCTAAGACTGGTTTGATGCAGCTCTCCATGCTACTCTTTCCTGTGCAAGCTTCTTCATCTCCCCGTACCTACGGCAACCTACGTCCTTCTGAACTTGCTTAGTGTATTCATCTCTTGGTCTCCCTCTACGATTTTTACCCTCCATGCTGCCCTCCAATACAAAATTGGTGATCCCTTGATGCCCCAGAACATGTACTACCAACCGATCCCTTCTTCTTGTCAAGTTGTGCCACAAACTCCTCTTCTCCCCAATCCTATTTAATACCTCCTCATTAGTTATGTGATCTACCAATCTAATCTTCAACATTCTTCTGTAGCACCACATTTCGAAAGCTTCTATTCTCTTCTTGTCCAAACTATTTATCGTCCATGTTTCACTTCCATACATGGCTACACTCCATACAAATACTTTCAGAAACGACTTCCTGACATTTAAATCTATACTCGATGTTAACAAATTTCTCTTCTTCAGAAACGCTTTCCTTGCCATTGCCAGTCTACATTTTATATCCCATCTATTTCGACCATCATCAGTTATTTTGCTCCCCAAGTAGCAAAACTCTTTTACTACTTTAAGTGTCTCATTTCCTGATCTAATTCCCTCAGCATCACCCGACTTAATTCGACTATTCCATTATCCTCGTTTTGCTTTTGTTGATGTTCATCTTATATCCTCCTTTCAAAACACTGTCCATTCCGTTCAACTGCTCTTCCAAGTCCTTTGCTGTCTCTGACAGAATTACAATGCCATCTACAAACCTTAAAGTTTTTATTTCTTCTCCATGGATTTTAATACCTACGCCGAACTTTTCTTTTGTTTCCTTTACTGCTTGCTCAGTATACGGCTTGAATAACATCTGGGAGAGGCTACAACCCTGTCTCACTCCCTTCCCAACCACTGCTTCCCTTTCCTATCCCTCCACTCTTATAATTGCCTTCTGGTTTCTGTACAAATTGTAAATAGCCTTTCGATCCCTGTATTTTACCCCTGCCACCTTCAGAATTTGAAAGAGAGTATTCCAGCCAACACTGTCAAAAGCTTTCTCTAAGTCTATAAATGCTAGAAACGTAGGTTTGCCTTTCCTTAATCTATCTTCCAAGATAAGTCGTAGGGTCAATATTGCCTCACGTGTTCCAGTATTTCTACGGAATCGAAACTGATCTTCCCCGTTGTCGGCTTCTACCAGTTTTTCCATTCGTCTGTGAAGAATTCGCGTTAGCATTTTGCAGCCGTGATTTATTAAGCTGATGGTTCGGCAATTTTCACATCTGTCAACACTTGCTTTCTTTAGGATTGGAATTATTATGTTCTTCTTGAAGTGTGAGGGTATATCGCCTGTCTCATACATCTTGCTCACCAGATGGTAGAGTTTTGTCAGGACTGGCTCTCCCAAGGCTGTCAGTAGTTCTAATGGAATGTTGTCTACTCCCGGTGCCTTGTTTCTACTTAGGTCTTTCAGTGCTCTCTCAAACTCTTCACGCAGTATCATATCTCCCATTTCGTCTTCATCTACATCCTCTTCCGTTTCCATAATATTACCCTCAAGTACATCGCCCTTGTATAGACCCTCTATGTACTCCTTCCACCTTTCTCCTTTCCCTTCTTTGCTAAGAACTGGGTTTCCATCTGAGCTCTTAATATACATACAAGTGGTTCTCTTTTTTCCAAAGGTCTCTTTAATTTACCTGTAGGCAGTATCTATCTTACCCCTAGTGAGATAAGCCTCTGCATCCTTACATTTGTCCTCTACCCATCCCTACTTAGCCATTTTGCACTTCCTGTCGATCTCATTTTTTAGACGTTTGTATTCCTTTTTGCCTGCTTCATTTACTGCATTTTTATATTTCCTCCTTTCATCAATTAAATTCAAAATTTCTTCTTGTTACCCAAGGATTTCTACTAGGCCTCGTCTTTTTACCTACTTGATCCTCTGCTGCCTTCACTATTTCATCCCTCTACTGTGTTTCTTTCCCCCATTCCTGTCAATTGTTCCCTTATGCTCTCCCTGAAACTCTGAGACATCAGAGGAGATCTATGTTCTGTTTCACGTTGTTATATCATTTCCACGGCGAAAAGACGTCAGAAGAGATCCATTTTCTGTTTCACGTGGTTATATCAATTGATTTGTTACGACGTTTTATGATTTGTTGGAATATTATGTTTTCAACTGATATACTATTTTCTGTTTCATATTGTTATATCATTTGATTTCTTGCGGCGTTTTCTGTTTTGTTGGAATATAATGTTTTCAACTGATGTACTACTACATGAACTCGTCGTTTGCGTAGTGTGTTTAGTGCCGAAATGTTGATAAAGCGCTGTTAACGCTATTTAACTGCGAGTTCTTGGGTCCGTAGAGAATCATCGTGGGATTGCAAGGTCGTTCGCCGCGTTTCCAGCATCTCTCTAAATGCTTGTCAACGTAGTTATCTGGAACTCTCTAGATATTTATGATAATGTAATTGTAGAAGAATAATTACTTTCTAGTCTCACCTATTAATCATTTGGGATGAATTCTTTTATTTCTTCTGATACAATACGTCTACTGAGCTGTAGTAGTTTCAAGATAATTTTAACGAGAACAATAGTCCGAAGAACAATAGTCAGAAGAATTAACATTACAGATGACAACAAAAATTATGCCTAACTCAGAGATGATAGCGTCGTTCATATCCCTCTGCGCCCATGATTCCTACATACATCGCACAATGTCAGTCATTCCACTTAATAAAACTATTTATTTTAAATTATGACATTACAATGGCCTCCCCCGAAGGTCAGAAGAGTGAGGCGCAAAACGATGATGAACCCCCGCACAAACCTTTTATACTTCACAATTTTACTAACACACTGTTAAGTTCTTTCAAGCTTTTCGATCACACATCACTGGTATTAAGTTTTTGTCCAGTTGAGCATTTTTCATGTTTGACATGACAATGATAATAGTTTTATTTACATTTATACACAAATCAAAAAACGTTTTGCATCACGTCAGTTCCGATAGTCCCTGAACCTGTACTGAAAATTGGAATAGACATCAACATAAATATCATTTCCGCCTTTTTTATTGCTCATGAAAACCACACAGTGTATGTTCTACAACCATACAGCGAGACCTACAGAGGTGGTGGTCCAGATTGCTGTATACACCGGTACCCCTAAAACCCAGAAGCACGTCCTCTTGCATTGATGCATGCCTGTATTCGTAGTCGCATATTATCCACAAGTTCATCAAGGCACTGTTGGTCCAGATTGTCCCACTCCTCAACGGCGATTTGGCGGGTGATCCCTCAGAGTGGTTGGTGGATCGCGTCGTCCATAAATAGCCCGTTTCAGTCTATCCCAGGCATGTTCGATAGGGTTCATGTCTGCAGAACATGCTGGCCACTCTAGTCGAGCGATATCGTTATCCTGAAGGAAGTCATTCACAAGATGTGCACGATGGGGCCGCGAATTGTCGTCCATGAAGACGAATGCCTCGCCAGTATGCTGCCGATATTGTTGCACTATGGCATTCACGTATCGTATAGCCGTAACCGCGCCTTCCATGACCACCAGCGGCGTACGCCGGCCCTACATAATGCCACCCCAAAACAGAAGGTAACCTCCGCCTTGCTGCACTCGCTGTACAGTGTGTCTAAGGCATTCAGCGCGACCGGGTTGCTTCCAAACATGTCTCCGACGACAGTCTGGTTGAAGACATGCGACACTAATCGGTGAAGAGAACGTGATGCCATCTTGAGCAGTCCATTCGGCATATTGTTGGGCCCATCTGTACCGCGCTGCATGGTTTCGTGGTTGCAAAGATGGACCTCGCCAAGGACGTCGGGAGTGAAGTTGCGAATCATACAGCCTATTGCGCACAGTTTGAGTCGTAACACGTCGTCCTGTGGCTGCACGAAAAGCATTATTCAACATGGTGGCGTTGCTATCAGGGTTCTTCCGAGCCATAATCCGTAGGTAGCTGTCATCCACTGCAGTGGATGCCCTTGGGCGGCCTGAGCGAGGAATGTCATCGACGGTTCCTGTCTCTCTGTGTCTCCTCCATGCCCGAACAACATCGCTTTGGTTCACTCCGACACGCCTGGACACTTCCCTTGTTGAGAGCCCTTACTGGCACAAAGTAACAATGTGGAAGCGATCGAACCGCGGTATTGAACGTCGAGGCATGGTTGAACTACAGACAACACGAGCTGTATACCTCCATCCTGGTGGAATGACTGGATCTGATCGGCTGTCGGTCCCCCTCCGTCTAATAGGCGCTGCTCATGTATGGTTGTTTAAATCTTTGGGCGGGCTTAATGACATCTCTGAACACTCAAAGGGACTGTGTCTGTGATACAATATCCACAGTCAACGTCTGTCTTCAGGAGTTCTAGGAACTGGGGTGACGCAAAACTTTTTTTGGTGTGTGTATTTACTTGTGATGATGTACCTTTATGTGTTGTGTAATGTTCACAAAGTTGCATCACAGTTCTGAACACTGGAAAAGACTACCCTTGATTCTAACTTGCCTCCTCATTCGAGCATGGATGACAGCAAAAACCGCATCATGGCTTTCAGAATAGAGAAATGCAAAGAATTTGTCATTGTATATCAACAATACATGAATGAGTTGAGATGTCTCTATACATAAATCGTGTTTGATGACTAGATTTCAGGAAATTTTCCATGTCTCTCTCGCTCTCTCTCTCTCTCTCATTTGTTAGATACATGCCTCGTATAGCATAGAATTTACAGTCTTATAAATATGTACAATTATTGTCTGCTTGTGTCGTCCTGGTGTGTAGGTGGTAGGTGTCGAAGAAGCTGACGGGAAGTCGACCAAATCAGGACTACAAAATAACCGGTTCAAGATGGGCGTTGGACATGGATCTTGAGGTTGGTACGGGAATCAGCTCTAAGATAGGACATGGAACAGTCTTAATAGGCCATTAGAATTTTTGAAAAGTCAATTTCGACGCCTGTGAGAAATGGATGAGTTTTTATAGATAGTCCATTCTCGCACAATGAATCTGTGGGCCTTACAAATTCGCATTCAGAATTTATGTCCAAGAATTTAATAACTGACTACACAGTCACTGTATATTACCTGGTCCACATAAATCAGCGAAAACGTCAGAGGTGTTCGTGCAAATAGATTTGATCACAATCAGTGACACTAACTATGTCTTCATGATGGATTACATTACATTATGTGCCAGCACAGTCTTCACAAAATTACAAAAATGGTTCAAATGGCTCTAAGCACTATGGGACTTAACAGCTGAGGTCATCAGTCCCCTAGACTTAGAACTACTTAAACCTAACTAACCTAAGGACATCACACACATTCATGCCCGAGGCAGGATTCGAACCTGCGACCGCAGCAGCCGCGTGGTTTCAGACTGAAGCGCCTAGAACCGCTAGTTCACCGCGGCCGGCACAAAATTACAGATTTAAAAGTCATGTAGAAACACGTTTCAATAAAATTGTATGTCAATCACTGCCCAAAGTTCGTACACATAATTATATGTTCCTGAAAGTCATTGCGCAGGAAAATGGTTCTCTGAAAACACTGTGTCCGAATGTTCTTAGCAAACAGATAGTCCCACAGTCATTTCTGTTCATGCACGTTCTAACATTCTTTAATATAAATAAGCTACAATATGAATATGGTACGGGTACTAGCATGAGATGCAGTTGTATCTTAGGGTATATACATTTTCATGTGAATCTCTACTGACTCATCTCTTGGGGATGGGTTTCTTAACACAAAAGAGGCAAAAGAGCAAATAAATACGCCCGAAGGAGTTGAATAGACACCTCGCGAATATTTACAGATCAGTAATAGATAGAAAACACTAACATTAAAGCCTATCACCTATAAGTACTTGTGTACGTCTGTGTGTACGCTATGTAGGAATAAATCACTAACATCCTTTTCATAGACACTGAAAAGTTAGCACCCATCACTTAATACTAGAAGAAATAACAAAATAACATGATATCATTGTTGCAATGCTGGTAGAAACAATAAAAATAAATAAACACACAGTTAAAAAAGCATAATATCTATATGTAACAAATCGTCTGAGCCAGTGAGTGTAATTTGACTAAACAGTAGTGCAAAACTGATGTTTAAACCTTTTCTAAAATTATTAGTCACCGATTACATCAGTCCTTTGTGTAGTATGGTTTCACATCGTGATGAGGGTACATTCTCTTCACTTTGATATTGTTCGGCTGACCTAATATGTAGGTTCCAGGATTAGTTACAGAAATGATCCTTTAAGGTTCTGAGTGCACAAGCGAGCATCTTTTGTTCCTCCTTTTAAACAATGATGCCTCTGGGTGGATGTTTAGTAGTACTTTTATGCCCACTTCGTAAGTCTGTGTTTTCTTCAGTTGTTGCTCATAATAATTTTTCCTCTGCTGAGCTTTTCTCTTCATTGTGACTAATGCTCGACGAATCTTGGCCTCCTGAGATTCTTCTGAAGCATGTACAATCAAACCACTCATTATTTTTTCCCTTATCCTTCATTAGTTTCGTAAATGAATGCATTAAATTATAAACTTCGTCAAAACTGATGCAGATAATCCATCCAGAATGTCTGTTTGGTGGCAATATGTCCTCATAAATCTATTTACTTCACAAAAAAACTCTCAATCAGGTTAACTTCTGTGTGGAATCTGGAAATTAAAATTTGTCTAATCTCGTTGTCTCATAAATAACTTCTTTATCTGTGTCCTATAAAACTGGCTGCATTGTCAGACAACAAAATGTATCGCTTTCCAATATGCAGAACATAATCTGTCGTGAGCCTGTGGATGATGGACTGCGCAGTACATGCCTTGATTGGATATAGTTTTACATATTTAGTTAACAGATCATAAATCCAACAATGTATTTAACATTTCCTCTAACACGAGGCAGTGCTCCCATTACATCCACGCTGACAACATGTAGTAGTTCTTCAATAATAATTGGATGTATTGTTCGAAAGCAGGTGTTGACAGATGTGAAAATTACCGAACTATCAGTTTAATAAGTCACAGCTGCAAAATACTAACGCGAATTCTTTGCAGACGAATGGAAAAACTGGTAGAAGCCGACCTTGGGGAAGATCAGTTTGGATTCCGTAGAAATGTTGGAACACGTGAGGCAATACTGACCTTACGACTTATCTTAGAAGCTAGATTAAGGAAAGGCAAACCTACATTTCTAGCATTTGTAGACTTAGAGAAAGCTTTTGACAGTGTTGACTGGAATACTATCTTTCAACTAACGAAGGTGGCAGGGGTAAAATATAGGAAGCGAAAGGCTATTTACAATTTCTACAGAAAGCAGGTGGCAGTTGTAAGAGTCGAGGGGCATGAAAGGGAAGCAGTAGTTGGGAAGTAGTGAGACAGGGTTGTAGCCAATCCCCGATGTTATTCAATCTGCATATTAAGCAAGCAGTAAAGGAAACAATAGAAAAATTCGGGGTAGGAATTAAAATCCATGGAGAAGAAATAAAAACTTTGAGGTTCGCCGATGACATTGTAATTCTGTCAGAGACAGCAAAGGATCTGGAAGAGCAGCTGAACGGAATGGACAGTGTTTTGCAAGGAGGATATAAGATGAACAGCAACAAAAGCAAAACGAGGATAACGGAATGTAGTCGAATGAAGTCGGGTGATGCTGAGGGTATTAGATTAGTAAATGAGACGCTTATAGTTGTAAATGAGTTTTGCTATTTGGGGAGCAAAATAACTGATTATGGTCTAACTAGAGAGGATATAAAATGTAGACTGGCTATGGCAAGGAAAGCGTTTCTGAAGAAGAGAAATTTGTTAACATCGAGTATGGATTTAAGTGTCAGTAAGTCGTTTCTGAAAGTATTTGTATGGAGTGTAGCCATGTATGGAAGTGAAACGTGGACGATAAATAGCTTAGACAAGAAGAGAACAGAAGCTTTGGAAATGTGGTGCTACAGAAGAATGCTGAAGATTAGATGAGTAGATCACATAACTAATGAGGAGGTATTGAATAGAATTGGGGAGAAGAGGAGCTTGTGGTACAACTTGATTAGAAGGGATCGGTTGGTAGGACATGTTCTGAGACATCGACGTATCACCAATTTAGTATTGGAGGGCATCGTGGAGGGTAAAAATCGTAGAGGGAGACCAAGAGATGAATACACTAAGCAGATTCAGAAGGATGTAGGCTGCAGTAGGTAATTGGAGATGAAGAAGCTTGCACAGGATAGAGTAGCATGGAGAGCTGCATCAAACCAGTCTCAGGACTGAAGACCACAACAACAACAACATTGTTCCTCTGGTGCTGTGGTTCGATAATTTTGCCTGCTGACATATTTGGCAATTCTCCATTGTGCTTTGCACAATTCTTCTTAGACTGGGAATATGGCAAAATCTTCCAATATTTTCTGAGCGTCTGTACACTCCACAATGTCCCCAAACTACGTGTGTGTGCGCCATATTAAATTCTGAATATAGTCGTGTGGAATGGAAACACACCAATTGTTTGATTGAGGATGTCTCCTGTGAAATAAGACATTATCATGCAATTGATAACGCTCATTTATCCTTGTTGAATTTTCTGCCTGAAACTTCTGAATGACGCGCTTCCAACGAGGATCTGTTCGTTGTAGTTGTCCCATGTTCCTGGACATTCTAAGACGCACCCTTTACATCCTTCATTAGCATAACTTTAAATTCCATTGTTTGGTTTTCTATTTCCATAGCTTCAGTTAGTTCTTCTGGTAGGCTTGACAGGGAAGCTGCAATAATGTTGTCTCTGCCATGGGAGTACATAATTTCAAAACGGTATGTCTGTAGAATAAGCGTCCAACTAGCTAATCAAGGATGTAAAAGCCTGCAGTTATTCAGAAAGCTTAGTGCCTGGTGATCACAATAAACTGTGCTCCTGCTAGATAATAATGAAATTTTCGAAAGCCCACATAACTGCCAATGCTTCCAATTCTGTGGTTGTATAAGCTCGTTCACAGTTAGTGAGCATTTGACTTGCAAGAGATGTGGCACGAAGGGTATGTACACCATGAACTAACTGAATCTGAAATTGGCATGCTCCTATAATCTTATCCTTTTTTGGGTCCATAAACATTTTATTCTATCCGTCATTACTTTTATGTTGTAATTTCATGTACTGACATGTTCTGTGACCTTGGAGATTTGCTCCTCAAATTGTTCCTATGGAACTAGATTTGTAGAATGAAAAAAAAATCAATATGATGATGCATCTGTCATCAACCCAAAATCTAATGTCATGACTGCATGATGTAAGGTAGGTGCATTGACAAGAGTGGATTTAATAATGTCAAATGCTATCACACACCCATGAGTCGATTCCCATGACACATTCTTCTTTAATAGAGACAGCAATTATTCGGAATTTAAGACTTTATTTGGTATGAAACAACAATAAAATGAAGCTAATCTTAAGAATGCCTTTAATTGGGCTTCATTATGCGGTGATAGTGCATCCTCTATTGCACTAACCTTTTTTTGTAGGGAAAATCCCACATGATGAAATCAGATGTCCTAGGAAGTTGATATCAGTTAGTGCAAATTTTGATTTCTTGAGGTTGGCAGTCACCCCTAATAGCTGGAAATTCTCCAGAACTCATCTTAATATCTCAACATGTCGCTCCCAAACAGATGTTCCAATTATCATTTCATCCACAAATGGTGTGACCAAATCATGTAGTTCAGGTTCTTAGAACTGAATTACATAATAGTCATACAGCGTTAAAAACTTAACTTCAAACATGATTTCAAAACTGTCAGACTGAATTAGAAATCGAATTTCAAGCAACTAAAACTGCATTGCAGGATCAAGTAGTAGAGTCGCAAACTGTACTCAGTAGCGCAACTCAACAGGTATCTAATGCACAAACGAGTTTAGTCACTGAATTTGGCCTGTTCCGAGTTCAGCAAAGCTTTTGCCAGGCGCATTTAATATTTTAAAATCGAAATTTTAAAATGTGAAATTAGGGCAACGAATGGAACAATACAGACTTTTCTGGTAGTGGTTAGGTGAGCACGACACACACAGCTGACCAATACTGTTGACTAGTGCAATAGAGAATGCAAATGAGAATCGACTCATGCGTGTGTGATAGCATTTGACAGTATTAAAACCACTCTTGTCAATGCACTCTTGTCATGCAATCATGACATTAGATTTTGGGTTGATGAGAGATGCATCATCATATAATTTCTTTTTTTTTTCATTCTACAAATCTAGTTCCATAGGGCCAAGATCATCAACCCAATGACTAGTGATTCAAGCCTTAGCATATTAGAGCAGATTAACACAAAAGTAACTGAATATAATTCTCTAATGGCTCAGCACAAGTGTGACTTAAAACAATTATTACAGGATTATGCTATGGTGTTTAAAGAGAAACCAGGCATTATAAGAGGATATGTCTGTCATTTAAAGATGAGACCATATAAAACATACTGTCACAGGTATTACTCCATTCCTTGGGTACTAAGATCTGCCACCAACAGAGAAATAAAGTTAACACTTAGCTGGACGTTATTGAGTCATACATAGTCATTATTGCAGTCCATTACACATGGTACCCAAGTCAGATAGAAGCGTTCAATTGGTTTGGGGTGCCAGAGAAATAAATAAAATTATTCTTCCAGTATGAACAGAACCTCCTAATACAGAGGAATTAATCCAAAAATTTCCTAGTGTCAGGATTTAAGACCATCATTTTGGCAAGTCCCATTAGACTTGGAATCAAGAAAGTATACCGCCTTCCTTTACGTAGGGTGCAGTTACCAATTTCCTGTACTGCCATTCCATCTTAATTTGAGCTCAGGGGTATTCATTTTGTAAGTAGGCTGTTTAGGGTTTTGTGTTGGTAACGCCACATAGTACTCTGTTTGAAAATCACTGACTGCACTGTGTGCAGACTGTGGCTGGTTGGACTTATGGTTGGAATATTCGCTTGTGTAGTGCTGGGCAGTTGGATGTGAACAGCGCATAGCGTTGGACAGTTGGAGGTGAACCGCCAGCAATGGTGGATCGTTGGGTTGTTGCAGGTGAGCCACCAGCAGTGGTGGATGTGGAGAGAGAGATGCCAGACTTTTGAGATGTTACTATAAGCGGACGATCTGGTCGTGTGTCCACCAGAAAAAGGAAATTTGTAAAGATGGATGTCATGAATATATATATACATATATATATATATGATGACTTTTGAACACTGTTAAGGTAAATACATTGTTTGTTCTTTATCAAAATCTTTCATTTGCTAACTATGCCTATCAGTAGTTAGTGCCTTCAGCAGTTAGAATGTTTTATTTAGCTGGCAATATTGGCGCTCGCTGTATTGCAGTAGTTCGAGTAACGAGATTTTCCTGAGGTAAGTGATTCGTGAAAGGTATAGGTTATTGTTAGTCAGGGCCATTCTTTTGTAAGGATTATTGAAAGTCAAACTGTGTTGCGCTAAAAAATATAGTGTGGCAGTTTAGTGACGATCGAAATAAGTAAAGAGAGAACTGTCTAAGTATGTTGAGTTCTGCTCAGCTGTTTGAAAATCAAATAACATAGAAGTTGACCAGCACAGTCATTCTTAATTTTTCAAGGGTGAAGTTTCAGTTTCTGCACTATATGAAGTTCATACTGTTGTTTGACTGTTCTGCTATTCCGTTCTTAATTCCGTTTTTAATTCTGACATTTCTTCAATACGCGCTAACAGTAACGTAATCGGATCGGCGACCTCATGCACATTCACCTACGGTACATTTTGTTAGTTCTGCTCTACCATTTTATCTTGCTGCCTTGATAAACTTTGTAAAACGCTTTTCTGTTGCTAGAGGCGCGATGTCCAGTCTGCCACGCTTATACACATCTTAACCATCTTTCTTTAGCTGATTCGTATGGGAGTGGATGTATATAATTTTTTGTATCCTTTAATATAATAAATATCAATTGAACCACTGATTTTGAGAGCACTTCAACATATGATCGCTTTCCATTAGCATGTACCACAAATTCTGATTTCTATATGCCCCACGCATATCTAGATTTTTCCCTACACTGTGTTTAAAGTAAGGCTGCGTTCACACTGCCGGCCGGGCCGAGCCGAGCCTGGCCGGGCCGCCGCCCGCTTCGATATCAAACACATGGTTTTGAATTGCGGTGTTCACACTGGCGGCCGGGCCGCGCCGACACAGCGTGAGCCTCCCGGAGCCGAGCCGACGACATCCCGAGTGTTTAATATTGCCGGCGCGAGCCGACCGCAGGCGCGAGCCTGTGGAGCAGCACTACAGCTTCTGCAGTACACGCATCACACGTCTCCCTTCTGCTTTAATCACAAGTGTGACTGCACACGTCTTTTATTTTAAGATGTTACCTCACATTTCACAATCAGTGAGGAAAAATTACGTTTATTA
The DNA here is from genome assembly GCF_021461395.2 of Schistocerca americana. Taxonomy (NCBI): domain Eukaryota; kingdom Metazoa; phylum Arthropoda; class Insecta; order Orthoptera; family Acrididae; genus Schistocerca; species Schistocerca americana. Next base: position 179,202,490 of record NC_060120.1, read on the forward strand.
TGATGATACATGCGAAATTACTTTTATTTCATTTATTTAATCTACCGTATTTACATGCATTTACAACAATAGCTTGCCAGCAATCGCGGCATTGCCGCCACTGAATAGTTAGCATTTACTTGTAAACGGAGACAGATATGAGTGTCACTGAGGGACGGAAATGTGTTCCTACCAGATGATAATGCATTGTAAAGTCATGCTGTGGCAGTTCCTTATGAGTGGAGATAGAACCACTGAGTCAAAGGGCATTATCTCAAAACTCTTCGCCTATCAATCTGTCTATCTTACAAGGTAATGAAAAGAATTCTGTGAGGTCATCAGTGGCTCCACATGATGAACCATCACCATTGCCAAGCGCTGCATCATGAAGAAAAAAGAAGAAAAAAGTTGGAAAATTCTGAAGGAGTATTTCTGCGATTCTTCGTTGAAGGCACAGCAAGACATTGCCAAAATGACGAAGCTAATTACTTCCTAATGATTCTCAGGAGTCCCATAAACTCTCTTCCCCTCAGAGGTTAGCGTTTGTGAAATTTAAAATACAAAAGCATGACTACAATTAACTGGAGGTAGCGAATGCTGTACAAAGTTCTACTGCAAACCAAAAAGTGTGTACTAACGAATCTTACCTTATCGTTATACACAATTTTTCTTCTGCTGTTATACTTCTGCGAAAATTTGTGTTCTGTTTAGAAATTTTGTCTTGAATGTTCTGCAGCACATACTGAAATGTACTATGATTCATTCTGTAATTTGAATAAAATTTTTCAGGATAGTTTTTAAGTTCTTCATATAAAGAAAAAAACTCTCCTAAATGTCTGTCGCTATTCATAGGATGAATCCATAACCTCCTAGTTCTTCTGTACTTCAAAACCCGACGAGTTACTGCAGAGTCAAAACAATACCAATAAAAGAGTGAAGACATTGTTCTACACGACAGCACAGACTAGCTAAAGGCGAGCAACTGTTGACTGCAGCTGCGTTTTCTACTGACTTGCTTGTCAGCTGTCGAAGGGTGGAGATCTTTTTAAATTTATTTATTTGGCCTCCCGCCAGTCATTTAGCCAAAGAGTGGGGATTACCTTGACAGTGCAGCGCAGCCCGCCAAGGAAGAAAAAAAAAACAATGAAGAACAATGAAACGCACATCTGTGCCGATCGCCGATCTACAGTAGTTTCATTAACTCTCCATTATTTTTTCTGTCAAAGTAGACAACGAGACTACAGAATTGCGCTTCAGTTATCTTTTAGTTCGAAATACGAAATGTACATCATACTAATTGTAGGATGTTGATGACAAATAATTGTTTGTCTTTTGTGATGCAACGTGTGGCCAATTATAAAAGCATAGCAGATGAATTGTTCAGTAGCCGAGGGAAAAATTCTTATACATTTGGATTTATCTAGAGAATGAGACCATTAAAATAATAACAGGGGCCGGCACTAGGTCTGCGCTGATCACTAGTAATTAGTTTTTTTCTGTCCTGCATTATATGACTACACTAAACCAAGCTGTAACCGCGCGAACTCCGTGGCTTGCGGACGCGGCACTGACGCCACTGAATAGCTCGCATTACTTGAGACCAGAGACAGATATCAGTATCATTATCATTTCAAAAACTTTTTGGTACTTTTAGCTACATTTCATTCCCAACAATGTATGGTCTAAAACGGATCTAACAGTAAGCTAACCGCTACATAACTTTTTCACTACAAGATTTGTAAATCAAGTGCACAACGTTGACAATTAGCATCATTTCACAATGACTGTCAAGAAATATGGAAAGATAAATGATTCAATACGAAGCTAAGATGTTGCACTACCACGTGTACAAAAATCAGATTCTTTAGCCGCATACTTTCTTCAAAATCGGTTGGGAAGCGTTACGAAACTAAGAAATCACTCGAAACGAAAAGTAGACTTTTTCTTTTTTCACGACGTAAGTAACGCTTTTAAGGAAAAAATGAGTTCATAAAACGATGTGGCGCAGTCTTATATACCGCTAAGAATTTTTAGAACATGAAAATCGGAGAAGTGGATTTTCCCCCATTTCGCCGTCCCGGCTCGGCGCGGCGCGCAGTGTGAATGCACTACACGTCGGCCTGAGCTGGATAGGCACGAGCCGAGCCAGTACGCGTCAGCCCGGCCCGGCCCGGCCGGCAGTGTGAACGCAGCCTAATACATGAGTCTAGCCTGCGCATCTGCAATAGCATCTTATTTTTCCAATAACATTCTATATTTCTCCTTTGCAGCAAGTGTTTTCGCCAAATACTTCAGTTTTCATTTTTTTAATTCGACCTCTTACAATTCCAGTATTCTTTTTCATACATCTAACATATCAACTTCAATAATAAGGTGTGTTTTAAGTGTGTATGAAAGATTTCTTCTTCTTCTTTATCTTAAGTCTTGTGAAACAACAGTATTCACAGCAATCAAACCCTAATTCGCCAATATCTGTATTTCATGGTACTACAGAGAACAACGGCCTAGGTTGAGAAAAATATGTTTCTCCAGCTTCAGGGGTATAACACTTATATACAATACGTATACTGTCTTCATTGGAGAATCTATTAACGATCTATTAAAACTACTGGTAGAGAGAACATAATTTATAACCATTTCTCAGTGTTGATTGTCTTGAAGGTGTAATTCTGCATCAGGCAACTTCCATGGGTTCCTATCACCCCTGTAGGCAAAATGCAGAACGACAATAGCGCTTCATATCCGTCTGTGAACGACAGTGCACGGTACCAATACATACCTAAAAGCCGTGGGCGAAAACGCAATTTTTCAGGGGGTCATATCTCGGGTTCTATTGATCACAGAGATAACAGGCCAATTGTTCTGGATGGTGAGCCTTAGATGGCTTTCAGAAACCCCATTTGTTACGGGCGGTTCCTGAGAAAACCCTGAAAAACCATGATTTTGTGGGAACCAAAAGTACCAATTGTAGGGACGGCCACTTCTATAATTTCTATTCATCACAAATCTTCCAAATGGTTACCATATGTACCTAAGATGATGTTCTCAGGGAGCTTCGAAACTTTTATCGGTATCATTATCTGTTACAGAGATTCAGAGGTTCATAGTTGCTGTACTTATACAAGTAAAATACGCACATAATATCCAGTATGACGTGTAAATGTAGTGTCAGCTGACGAATGACATGACGAGGGTTTTGTGGTAAACGCAAGGGTTCTGAGGTCACCAAACTATGTTTATAGTCACCATTCTTTCACCAGTAAAACTAAAGGCGTTCTGTCTCTGTATTCGCCTATACAAGCTGTCTTGACCTGAAAATTATTCGATGGTGCCACCTGGCAGCGTAACCAACTTACAAAAAGTAATTTTGTTATAGGAAATTCTTTGTACCTACAAATCAAACATCCCATTTTTTGGTACAGCTGTATAGGTGTAGCCTAAGAATGTTGTGCGTTTTCATATAAAGTATTGGAAAGTGAACTTGCGTTATATGGGAGACGATTTTGTGTTAACCTTATATTATACATACTTATTTGTTGTTTGTCACAGTATGTAAATGTGACGAAGAATATAAGTAAACTGTCAAAACCTTACTGACCTACAGAATTCGTTTTATATAAGCAGCACGGCCTGCTTTAACAGGGGAAAGAAGGGAACCAGCTGAAAAAAGCTACTGTCAAAGCACAAAAAAGCCGAATATGCTCCTCTTTAAAAGACTCAAGTGAGGAACCAGCTGTCTCAGTCCTCATTCTGATTTCCTCACCAAAACTTTTGGTGCACGGACATATTCGTGCTTTTTTCTGCTGAAAGAGAGTTGCAGAGACACAATGACGTTGGAAGAGAGGGTAGACAGTGCCAGTAGGAGAGAAAGAAGAGGAGACAGTGGCGGTGGGATAGAGAAAGCGGCATTGAAGGAGCAAGAGAGATGGATGAAGACAGTAGCAGAGAGAGAGGAGACGGTGATGGTCAGTGAGAGAGATGGATGGAGATTGTAGTAGTGGGAGGAAAAGAGAGAGGAGACAGTGGAAATGAAAATGTGAGGTGAGTGGAGACCATAGACAGGCTTGGTGTGTGTGTGGGGAGAGGGGGGGGGGGGGTGGATCTTCTGTATCAGCGAAATTTAACACACAAAAAATTGAATTGCCAACTCTCTTCCATCGCCTTTAGTCATGTATTAAAGCTTGCCAGCCTGTGGGAAAACAGACCATAACCAAGGACAGAGGAGAGGAAAGGAAAAAAATGGGACACAGGCAATGGTAGTGGAGCAGAGAGACAGTGAAAGTCGTAGAGAAGGAGACATTGGTCAAGAGGAAGCGAACTGGATGAAGACAGTGGCAGTGGGAGAGACAGACGAGACAAAGTGCCAGTGGGAGACAAATGGACAGAGAGGGAGAGAGACAGTGGCAGTGAGAGGGTGATCCTGAGTATGCAGGCTTCACTGTAAGAGACGAGTGTGTAAAAGGACTTCTGTGTTAATGGTCATGAATATGTTCACATGCCAAAATTTTTGGTGAGAAAGGAGGAATGAAGATTGAGGCAGTTGGTTCCCCACTTTTTTGTCAGTCTAGTCAGTCTTTTAAAGAGAACCATATTTGCCTTTTTTTCTCCTCTGGCAGGAGCTTTTGTCAGCTGATATACTTTATACTCGAAATATTTAATAGGGAATGTCTTATGTCTGCTCAGTATATTGGTTCTTTTAGGTATTATGTTTCGACATAGAATTTTGATGCGTGTTATGTCATTTTAAGACGGTCTTTGGAGTGTGAAAAAAATGTTCCCCAGCAAAATATATAATATCTATATTTCTGTATTAAGTTTTCTCCTATTTTGTAGGTGTATAATTCAAACTATTAGCAGACAGAGCATACTCATAACCCTTTTCTTGGCACTGATAATTGTTATGGCATACAGCCTTCTATGGTATATACAGCACCATCTTCCATCCTCATGATTTTGAAATGCAGTTTTTTTGCAAAGAATAGCGAGCACTCCAGTAGAGCAACGGAAAGAGATGTGTAACATAGATTTCCACATAGTTTACAGGCAAATAATGAAAACTATAAGCAGACAGTGTAGTTTTCTTTGTACTGACTGGAAGACATACTTCTTCACAGGTCAACTTCTATGTTCTTAGTATTCCAGTAGACCAACTGCGGAACGACAGCAGTTCGACACACACACACACACACACACACACACATATATATATATATATATATATATATATATATATATATATATAGAAAGTGGAACTGTCCAGTGACTGCGTGGAATACATATATATATATATATATATATATATGGCTACCACTCTGACATGAGCAGTGAGCAGCATAAAAAAGTACCTAATAGTTATGAATCCATCCGTCCTAGAATTATGGGCTCAGGTTAAGTTATACAAATAGGAGGATTCGTCCCATCCTCAATGTCCCAGGTACCACCTTAATGTCCCAGTTACCTCCTTAATAAACAGCTAAACAAACGACTATCTTATAACGCTACGCTCCAAACATACATTCTGAGAAATTTTTTCTTCAGATTCAGGTTGACGTTTAATACTAGTACGCGTCCCTTAGCCAGTAATTTCCTCTTTGCCTGTGCGAATCTGCTTTTCATGTCCTTGCTACGTCCGCCATGTTTTGATTTGTTTCCAAGGTGCAGAATTCCTTAGCTTCATCTACTTATTGGTCCCCAATTTTTGTGTTAAGTTTATCGCTAGACTCATTTCTTCAACCTTTATTATTTTCGTATTTCTTCGGTTTACTCTCAATTCAATTTCTGTACTCATTGGTCTGTTCATTCCATTCAAAACGTCATGTAATTAATTCTTCACCAGCGGGTCTTATCACTGACATATTTCATCTTGAATTTTAATTCCACTCTTGGAACTTTTTTTTATTTCCATTCTTGCTTCTTCGATATATGGACTGAACAGTGGGGGCGAAAGACTACATCCCTGTCTTACACTATTTTTAATCGTTCTTGGTCTCCCATTCTTACTGCGCCTTCTTGGTTCTTATGCATACAGCATATTATCCGTATTTCTCTGCAGCACAGTCACCTTTTTCTCAGAATTTCCAACATCTTGCACCATTTTACATCGTCGAACGCTTTTTCCAGGGCGACACATCCTATAAAAATCTCTTGATTTTTCTTAAGTCTTGCGAGGTGCCGGGGCTATCGGTGTATTTAACACTAAATTCTTCTAGAATCTTCATATGGAAATGATGCTCTAAGCCCCCCCCACCTTTTCTAACTCCGACTTTTGCTGTTGCACATCGATTAAGAAGAAACGCGAACTGACTGTAATCGACCCTGCAAGTGGAGTAGAAAAGAGTTTGGCACCCGCAATAATTTAATTTGATAAAGGAAAGTTTCATTAACGTAGTGAGAAATGAAAGGGTTGCTTTACCGACCCACAGAATGAAAGTTCTGTCCAAAACAACAATTTGATTTATTATGACTGAACTCAAAATAATAAACAAAACACACGAAACAATTACAATACGACAAACTGGATACTCAAATAAATGCTGTGAAGGTGAAGTTGTCCATAAACTAGCTTGTGACGTTTATGACCAAGTGGTATGTGGAGCCAATTCCTTGTAACTCAAATCTTAAGACAAACACCCAGCCAACCCAACATTAATTGCTGCTACAGTAGTGAGAACTCAGGCAATGAACTTCCAAGACAGAACCACGTAAGAAAAGATGGGAACAGGCAAGCTCTGCTGAGCTCCGATTATCACAGAGCAAATTCTCTAATCTGCCGGTGCTGCGGACGTACGTTACCAAGCTGTCTTCTTAACTGCAAGGACACGATCTGGCGTACTGTAAGCGATGGCTGGTTGCTTTGACGTCCCGTCGTGGTGATGATGATGTCGCGAGTATAGCCCGAAACAAATTCTCCTGGCCTGGTTGTTCCAGACGAAAGACTTCCTATCAATACAAACGCGCATCCGAGGGAGAAGAAGAAGGCTCGCCACACAATCACTGACGGTACAGTGATTGATTTTAACAAGCGAAGTCACACAGTAACTCCGACACAGTCAACTTTAGCCAAAGCTGCTCAAGACGGACAACATAGGTCGCTTGTACGCAGAACGTACAATTGCCAACTGTACTCGGAAAGTTAGGTTGAAGTCGAAACTTCAGCAACTTCGTCAAACAGTTGCAATTAAATGAAAGTATATTAGACAGCCAACGGAAGGCAGGCTGTCCAGAGCAGCGAGAGCTCAGTCTTGTAATCTACCCCGACCGAAAGACGAGAGCCGACTCCCTCAAGAGCACCCGTACAAGCCGAACACAGAACATTCCCGCCCCCACGACAGTGGTCGTGGTTAAACGTTCCAATCAGCAACTCGAAAACCGGCGGAAAATTCCATTCTATTGCCGAAGCACTACCATTCCACCAATGGAGATTCTTGGGGCCAATTTCTGCGCCGATTTTGCTACGTCACGGAGATATGCCCTGAGCAAGCCAATCACAGTCACGATTTTGCAGAAAATGCGGGAATTTGCCCGCCAAGACTGCCTGGGAACACAAGTCATCCCCACGCCTCGCTGGTAGCTCGTCAGAAAGTGTTTTCACTAAGTTTCTGCGAAGTAACGGAATTCCTAGCCCAGCCGCTCCATCAGATCCCTGTGGGCATGTCACTCCTGCTCTTATGACAATGTCAGCGCCTGGAAAGCATCCACTCGACTCCCTGACACCCGTCGGCTTAACCCTTTGAAGTTCAGCAGAACCCGCCTGTCACCGGACCACCCGGGCGACGAGAGACGCTGCGTGGGAAGTCCGCATGTGAAGGAATAGCGACTTTTCATCGCATGCAATTAGAGAGGAAAACCGAATTACCCAGAGTAAGATAGAAATATGAGAGGGGGCTCATGCCACCTCTCAGTCTTACTTCTATTATCAGTTCCAACGTCAAAACTGACCCTCTTGTGCGGAAGCCAAACTGATCGTCATCTAATAGATACGCAATCCCCATTAGATATAACCATTCAAAATTTTGGTTTTTCATCTTGAGATTCCCGTCTGTAGCCGATTAAAAGCCTTCCAGGTCAGATACGGAAGGTGAACGCCAGCAGAAGGGTCCTGCTAAATCTACAATAAGAGGTTTGGTATTTAACCAACACATTTCGTTTTGCGAGTTTCTGCAGTATCAGCAAGACTCCAGGCATCAAACAGTTTTTCCTTGATCAAATTCTGGATGGTAGCATCTGATGACCATAGAGCGAACGACGTTTGTCAATAATGGCTCTGAGTACTATGCGACTTAACTTCTGAGGTCATCAGTCGCCTAGAACTTAGAACTAATTAAACCTAACTAACCTAAGGACATCACACACATCCATGCCCGAGGCAGGATTCGATCCTGAGACCGTAGCGGTCGCTCGGCTCCAGACTGTAGCGCCTAGAACCGCACGGCCACTCCGTCTGCGACGTTTGTCAATACTTTGGTTCTTGTTCCTTAGGTGAGGTGGGCTAATTCCGTAATGGGATAAATTTTCTCAGTATGGGTTGTTCTCAAATTTATCGATACACTGTGTGCAGTCATACAAACAGTAATATCTACTTCGTTGTGAGTGGAATTTCTCCAAACAGGGGGTGCGTGTCATGCAGCCCATACCAGACTGCCATGACTTTTTGTTTAACGTCATGTTTGAGAAACAAAGTTCTGTTCAGATCTACATCTACATCTACACCTACATCCATACTCCGCAAGCCACCTGACGGTGTGTGGCGGAGGGTACCCTGAGTACCTCTATCGGTCCTCCCTTCTATTCCAGTCTCGTATTGTTCATGGAAAGAAGGATTGTCGGTATGCCTCTGTGTGGGCTCTAATCTCTCTGATTTTATCCTCATGGTCTTTTCGCGAGATATACGTAGGAGGGAGCAATATACTGCTTGACTCCTCGGTGAAGGTATGTTCTCGAAACCAACAAAAGCCCGTACCGAGCTACTGAGCATCTCTCCTGCAGAGTCTTCCACTGGAGTTTATCTATCATCTCCGTAACGCTTTCGCGATTACTAAATGATCCTGTAACGAAGCGTGCTGCTCTCCGTTGGATCTTCTCAATCTCTTCTATCAACCCTGATACGGATCCCACACTGTTGTTGTTGTGGTCTTCAGTCCTGAGACTGGTTTGATGCAGCTCTCCATGCTACTCTATCCTGTGCAAGCTTCTTCATCTCCCAGTACCTACTGCAACCTACATCCTTCTGAATCTGCTTAGTGTATTAATGGATCCCACACTACTGAGCAGTATTCAAGCAGTGGGCGAACAAGCGTACTGTAACCTACTTCCTTTGTTTTCGGATTGCATTTCCTTAGGATTCTTCCAATGAATCTCAGTGTGGCATCTGCTTTACCGACTATGAACTTTATATGATCATTCCATTTTAAATCACTCCTAATGCGTACTCCCAGATAATTTATGGAATTAATTGCTTCCAGTTGCTGACCTGCTATATTGTAGCTAAATGATGTGGGTTCTTTCTTTCTATGTATTCGCAGCACATTACACTTGTCTACATTGAGATTCAATTGCCATTCCCTGCACCATGCGTCAATTCGCTGCAGGTCCTCCTGCATTTCAGCACAATTTTCCATTGTTACAACCTCTCGATATACCACAGCATCATCCGCAAAAAGCCTCAGTGAACTTCCGATGTCATCCATAAGGTCATTTATGTATACTGTGAATAGCAACGGTCCTACGACACTCCCCCTCGGCACACCTGAAATCACTCTTACTTCGGAAGACTTCTCTCCATTGGGAATGACATGCTGCGTTCTGTTATCTAGGAACTCTTCAATCCAATCTCACAATTGGTCTGATAGTCCGTATGCTCTTACTTTGTTCATTAAACGACTGTGGGGAACAGTATCGAACGCCTTGCGGAAGTCAAGAAACACGGCATCTACCTTGGAACCCGTGTCTATGGCCCTCTGAGTCTCGTGGACGAATAGCGCGAGCTGGGTTTCACACGATCGTCTTTTTCGTAACCCATGCTGATTCCTACAGAGTAGATTTCTAGTTTCCAGAAAAGTCATTATACTCGAACATAATACGTGTTCCAAAATTCTACAACTGATCGACGTTAGAGATATAGGTCTATAGTTCTGCACATCTGTTCGACGTCCCTTCTTGAAAACGGGGATGACCTGTGCTCTTTTCCAATCCTTTGGAACGCTACGCTCTTCTAGAGACCTACGGCACACCGCTGCAAGAAGGGGGGCAAGTTCCTTCGCGTAGTCTGTGTAAAATCGAACTGATATCCCATCAGGTCCAGCGGCCTTTCCTCTTTTGAGCGATTTTAATTGTTTCTCTATCCCTCTGTCGTCTTTTTCGATATCTACCATTTTGTCATCTGTGCGACAATCTAGAGAAGGAACTACAGTGCAGTTTTCCTCTGTGAAACAGCTTTGGAAAAAGACATTTAGTATTCCGATGGTGTCTTCCCGACTAAGACTGGGAAATCCCACCTGGTGATCCTTCTAAGACTGGAACACTGGCAGACACGATGAATGTGGAGAAAATAAGGGACGGCCATCTTTGCTGGTATGGCGAGGTCTGGAGAGGAGCATTTCCTAGCGTTACCAAAACTGAATGCAACCAGGAGACCAGGCTAACAGGTGGACGATCTAAACAGAGATAGCAAAATATCCTTAACGAAGACATGAAGATCACTGGTCCTCTCCCAAAGACGCAAAAGACAGAGAGAGATAGCGTTTCAAAATCCGAAGATGCGGATGCCAGGCTGCAGAACGCACCTTGGTGGAAACACAAACTCTGTATGTGCGGCAGTATTGATCCATCTCGTGAACCGACTTTCGATTTACATTGTCATCTCCAGACAAGTATCGTCATCAAAAACGAAACCATAGGGGTGAACAAGTTTGGGGAAGAAATTACATACGAAAAGTTTAAACACAATCTTTTCCAGTATTTCTCTATTGCTTTATTTTGTTGGCTTCTGGGTACACTTACAGGGTTGCTTTTCCACAAACTGCTAAGTAATTTAAAACATGAAATGCATTAACTAGTTTCTAAATAAGCAAAATAAACGCACTCGCACACAAACTGTTTGAGATTATATTTTGTCAGCTTTTAAAATGAATTCCACAGTAATTTATGTTTATAGTCACCGTTGTCAAGAGTACCAAAACATTAGAGGCAAGTTCTTTTTTATTTTTTTATTTTAACCAGCTCTGTAAACAGCCAGATTGATTCCTTTCTGCGTCTAGGTGTAGCCAAAGTAGAGTGCGTGTTGAAAAGTAATTGCTTCGAGTTTTTTACGTGAAAACTCTTAACGCTTTTCAGATAAAACAAACGTTATTAACATTCTACAGTTTTATTCTTTATGTCTACGTATTTATCAGCACGAAGAACACTCTTCTCCAAATGGTTCAAATGGCTTTGAGCACTATGGGACTTAGCATCTGAGGTCATCAGTCCCCTAGAACTCAGAACTACTTAAACCTAACTAACCTAAAGGACATCACACACATCCATGCCCGAGGCAGGATTCGAACCTGCGATCGCAGCAGTCGTGCGGTTCCGGACTGAAGCGACTAGAGCCGCTAGGCCACCGCGGCCGGCCACTCTTCTCCCAACGAGACCAGTTTGTTGATACCACCACTGTAGAATGCTTGACTATGTTGACAGAACCACAACCTCATCTTTGCTTACACCGCTCCATAACTATCAAAATGAAGTCCTCGAAGACGTTCTATAAATTTTGGAACAGATGAAAATCGAATGGTGACAAGTCGGGACCATATGGAAGGTGATCGACGACAGTGAACCTAAGGCGTCGGATTGTTGCAAATGTCACAGCGCTCGTGCGTGGCCTGGCATTGTCATGTGGAAGGACGAGGAGAGTGTGCTCCATGTATGGTCGAACTCTTCGAATCCGAAACTCGACTAAGCACGCTGGTTCTCACTTACTAACATAGACTACTGGCCATTAAAATTGCTACAACACGAAGATAACGTGCTACAGATGCGAAATTTAACCGACAGGAAGAAGATGCCGTGATATGCAAATGATTAGCTTTTCACACAAGGTTGGCGCCGGTGGCGACACCTACAACGTGCTGACATGGGGAAAGTTTCCAACCGATTTCTCTTACACAAATAGCAATTGACCGGCCTTGCCTGGTGAAACGTTGTTGTGATGCCTCGTGTAAGGAGGAGAAATGCGTACCATCACTTTTCCGACTCTGATAAAGGTCGGATTGTAGCCTTTAGCGATTGCGGTTTATCGTATCGCGACATTGCTGCTCGCGTTGGTCGAGATCCAATGACTGTTAGCAGAATATGGAATCGGTGGGTTCAGGAGGGTAATACGGAACGCCGTGCTGGATCCCAATGGCCTTGTACCACTAGCATTCGAGATGACAGGCATCTTATCCGCATGGCTGTAATGGATCGTGCAGCCACGTCTCGATCCCTGAATTAACAGATGGGGACTTTTTTTTTGCAAGACAACAACCATCTGCACGAACAGTTCGACAACGTTTGCACCAGCATTGACTATCAGCTCGGAGATCATGGCTGCGGCTACCCTTGACAGACAGGAGCGCCTGCGACGGTGTACTCAACGACGAACCTGGGTGTACGAATGGCAAAACGTCATTATTTGTATGAATCCAGGTTCTGTTTACAGCATCATGATGGTCGCATCCGTGTTTGGCGACATCGCGGTGAACGCACGTCGGAAGCGTGTATTCGTCATCGCCATACTGGCGTATCATCCGGCATGATGGTATGGGTAGCCATTGGTTGCACGTCTCGGTCACATCTTGTTCGCATTGACGGCACTTTGAACAGTGGACGTTACATTTAAGATGTGTTACGACCCGTGGCTCTATCCGTAATTCGATCCCTGCGAAACCCTACATTTCAGCGGGATAATGCACGACCGCATGTTGCAGGTCCTGTACGGGCCTTTCTGGATACAGAAAATATTCGACTGCTGCCTTGGCCAGCACATTCTCCAGATCTCTCTCTAATTGAAAACGTCTGGTCAGTGGTGGACGAGCAACTGGCTCGTCACAATACGCCAGTCACTACTCTTGATGAACTGTGGTATCGTGTTGAAGCTGCATGGGCAGCTGAACCTGTACACGCCATCCAATCTCTGTTTGACTCAATGCCCAGGCGTATCTAGGCCGTTATTACGGCCAGAATGGTTGTTCTGGGTACTGATTTTTCAGGATCTCTGCACCCAAATAGCGTGAAAATTTAATCACATGTCAGTCCTAGTATAATATATTTGTCCAATGAATACCCGTTTATCATCTGCATTTCTCCTTGGTGTAGCAATTTTAATGGCCAGTAGTGTAGTTACGTTACACACCGACATGTTGAATGCTACAATTCGGAGCCCTCTAGCGGCAGGGGGCTGCAAAAATGCATTCATGATGTTGACTGTTAATACCGTTCGTTTTATAAGAAGCTTTGAAAGTTTTGACGTAAAAAATTCGGAGGCATTACTTTTCAGGACGCCTTTGTAATATGTGTTTTGACGCCTTAGTAGTGTAGCATGTGGTTGACCTCTACTTCTCCCCAAAGTCGTCGTGTGTTGGTGGTATGACGAGAATTATATGGATGTGTTGACAGCAGCGGCCACGGTGAATTTCAGTCTGGCAATGGTCATTGCAAACCGTTCCTTGTTCCCTTTACCGCAGCAGTTATGTGAACTATTCCACTTTTCACGATGACCTTGTGACTTCGGTACATGTGAATTGATTTGTCTGTTCCACGTGCTATTTTTGGACATATCTCAGACTACAGCTATTAAACTGCCAGCTGGAAGGCATCTCTCTTATATTACTTTATTTGCTGTCTTCTTTGCCAGTTGGTCGATGATATAATTCCCCACAATCCCGGCCTACCCCATGGTGCATAAAAATTATACATTTGCAAACTTTTTCGTATTCCTGATACTGTAGCAGCTATTTGGTATGATCAGTATAAGTCGTTATACTGTATCATAGCGCTCTTTCACTACGTTCTATGATGTGTACACTGAAGGCTATTTTGGTGGGCGGAATAGTACACTTTTTTCATAGGTACTGCTAACGCAATTATATATGGTTCCATCAGTACACACACATCTGTTGGCCATTGTTGTAGAGGGTTTTCTAAATTGCTGCTATGCGTTACTGGCTTATGTTCTATACTAATATGCAAGTCCAATACCTGTTTGATATTTTCGTACTGCCTCTAACAGATCAGGATTGGCGCTTTTTCGACGAGATTCTGAAACTTGCTTGTATTCTCCAATGATGCTGTCCATTTGTAGATCCAGACTGCAATTTTTTTTTCTCAGTTCATCTCCAAGAATAAATTTCTGGTGCGCTACTTCACACGTTTCGAGTAGTGCTACATTTGTCGAATGGATCCTAAGGTTCGTACGCGTAGTAGCAGCGCTTTGTATCGGCAAGTGCCGCGCGCCTGCAGCAACTGCTGCGAAACTGTGCCGTACTCGCACATTATGCAGGCATAATTTAGATGAGGTTGCAACACCATGCTATACGAACTTCAAGGTATGCTGCACCGCGCGAGGTGGCGTAGTGGTTAGCACTGGACTCGCATTAGGGAGGACGACAGATGAAACTTGCATCCGGCCATCCTGATTTAGGTTTTCCATTATTTTCCTAAATCGCTTCGTCGTGGACTGTGCGGCTGATCCTGGCGGAGGTTCGAGTCCTCCCTCGGGCATGGGTGGGTGTGTTTGTCCTTAGGGTAATTTAGGTCAAGTAGTGTGTAAACTTAGGGACTGATGACCTTAGCAGTTAAGTCCCGTAAGATTTCACAAACATTCGAACATTCCTAAATCGCTTCAAGCAAATGGCAGGAAGGTTGCTTTGAAATGGCACGCCCGACTTCCTTCCCAATCCTTCCCTAATCCATTGGGACCGCGGCCGAGCGGTTCTAGGCGCTTCAGGCTGGAACCGCGCGTCCGCAACGGTCGCAGGTTCGAATCCTGCCTCGGGCATGGATGTGTGTGATGTCCTTAGGTTAGTTAGGTTTAAGAAGTTCTAAGTTCTAGGAGACAGATGACGTCAGATGTTAAGTCCCATAGTGCTCAGAGCCATTTTTGAATCCGTTGGGACCGATGACCTCGCTGTTTGGTCCCCTCCCCCGAATCAACCAACCAACCTATGCCGTGATCTACGCCCCATGTGTCGACTAACCCGCCATTGAAGCTGATGTCGATAGTTATACACTACTGGCCATTAAAATTGCTACACCAAGAAGAAATGCAGATGATAAACGGGTATTTATTGGACAAGTATATTATACTAGAACTGACATGTGACGAAAGTTTCACGCACTGTGGGTGCATAGATCCTGAGAAATCGGCCTTGATACGCCTGGGAATTGAATCAAACAGAGCTTGGATGCCATGTACAGGTACAGCTGCCCATGCAGCTTCAACACGATACCACAGTTCGTCAAGAGTAGTCACTGGTGTATTGTGACGAGCCAGTTGCTCGGCCACCATTGACCAGACGTTTTCAGTTGGTGAGAGATCTGGAGAATGTGCTGTCCATGGCAGCAGTCGAACATTTTCTGTATCCAGAAAGGCCCGTACAGGACCTGCAACATGCTGTCGTGCATTATCCTGCTGAAATGTAAGGTTTCGCAGGGATCGAATGAAGGGTAGAGCCATGGGTCGTAACACATCTGAAATGTAACGTCCAATTTTACAAAGTGCCGTCAGTGCGAACAAGAGGCGACCGAGACGTGAAACCAATGGCACCCCATACCATCACGCCGGGCCAAAGTGCCGTCAATGCGAACAATAGGTGACCGAGACGTGTAACCAATGGCACCCCATGCCATCACGCCGGGTGATACGCCACTATGGCGATGACGAATAGACGCTTCCAATGTGAGTTCACTGCGATGTCGCCAAACACGGATGCTGTAAACAGAACCTGGATTCATCCGAAAAAATGACGTTTTGCCATTCGTGCAACCAAGTTCGTCGTTGAGTACACCATCGCAGGCGCTCCAGTCTGTTCAAATGGTTCAAATGGCTCTGAGCACTATGGGACTCAACTGCTGAGGTTATTAGTCCCCTAGAACTTAGAACTAGTTAAACCTAACTAACCTAAGGACATCACAAACATCCATGCCCGAGGCAGGATTCGAACCTGCGACCGTAGCGGTCTTGCGGCTCCAGACTGCAGCGCCTTTAACCGCACGGCCACTTCGGCCGGCGCTCCTGTCTGTGATGCAGCGTCAAGGGTAACCGCAGCCACGGTCTCCGAGCTGATAGTCCATGCTGCTACAAACGTCGTCGAACTGTTCGTGTAGATGGTTGTTGTCTTGCAAACGTCCCCATCTGTTGACTCAGGGATCGAGACGTGGCTGCACGATCCGTTACAGCCATGCGGATAAGATGCTTGTCATCTCGACTGCTAGTGATACGAGGCCGTTGAGATGCAGCACGGCGATCCGTATTACCCTCCTGAACCCACCGATTCCATATTCTGCTAACAGTCATTGGATCTCGACCAACGCGAGCAGCAATGTCGCGATACGATAAACCGCAATCGCTATAGGCTACAATCCGACCTTTATCAAAGTCGGAAACGTGATGGTACGCATTTCTCCTCCTTACACGAGGCATCACAACAACGTTTCACCAGGCAACGCCGGCCAACTGCTGTTTGTGTATGAGAAATCGGTTGGAAGCTTTCCTCATGTCAGCACGTTGTAGGTATCGCCACCGGTGCCAACCTTGTGTGAATGCTCTGAAAAGCTAATCATTTGCATATCACAGCATCTTCTTCCTGTCGGTTAAATTTCGCGTCTGTAGCACATCTTCGTGGTGTAGCAATTTTAATGGCCAGTAGTGTACTATCTGACGATGTCAATTTACTCTGAATGCCGATTCGCAAGATGAACAAATGCTGTAGAACATCCACAGTGTTTTCGTCAAAGAATTCGAAAAAGGTTTTGCCAAAGAAGTGGAAGGTGCCAATCAAATGAGTTAGTGTCTAGTAGATACTTCCTTCACAGCTTCACTGACTGGTACCATGGAACGACGCCGTTAGGATACACGAAATGTTGCAAAAGGAACATAAATTAACCGAAGTATTCTCGTTCATTCACTGATTCATTCGTTTATTGAAATGCGTAGGATGGATTTTACTTTCCAGGATATGTAGCAAGTCAAAGTATAAATTAACAAAACAGAGAAGCATTTCTTAAGTTATCAGTAAACCACATTATCAATAATCTGTCACCATACTGTTTAATGCATTCACACATTAAACTCATTCTTCTAAATTTAAAGTGAAGTCGCTAGTTTGGAAAGAACGCATCTTCGATTGTACCAAATCAATGTTGTTTATCTAATATTGGTAGGTTAATATTAAGGTGAATACATTAGCAATTTTTCTAAGAAAATCGTTACCTTTTCTGTATCAACAAATGCTTAGACTTGGCATGTACATCGGACAAGCTGTTTGGCTCGTTCTGCGTTTTGGACGTCTTGCTTTTGAAAGACGTGTTGGTGACAAAATAATGAAAAATTAATTTCGCTGATTTGGTTAAAGGACAAAGAAGGAGAAAGAATGGAGATGGACGGAATCTTTTTGATGTAAACGAAAGCAGATGCCACAATCTCGTACACCGATAGCAAGTCAGAAGTGCTGCCCTATGTAATAAGTAGAGATGTTACTCTTCTTTTTGCAGACAAGACGAGCGTCGTGTGATCAGCTCTGGATTGCAGCATGTCGGTCGCGTGGTCCGGCACGACCCTTGGACTCCAGCCTGCGTTCAGCACACTTGCATTGCGCGCCCACGGGAACACAGGTGCCCCCGCCCCGTTCCCCGCCGCTTCCCCCACTGCTGTCAGGCGACGACTGGCCGCCAACCCGCAACCGCCCAGGCGAACACGTGAGCGTCGGAGATATAGACCCGGCGGTCTGCCGAGCACAGCCAGTTGAACGTCGGTGGGTTGCTGGTGCAGGCGGGGTTTCGTTGGAAAACGTCAAAGGAGCTAGTGGTGAGTTCGACTGCTGTATCTTCCGCAGTGTAACGTGAAGTAGTTAGTAAGACTTGTGAATACCTATTGTTGGTGGTACGAAATATTTTGTGGAGAAGCGTTCAAGTCCACAATTTCCGGTGCTAATTCAGAAGGAGAGGAGGACTTACATTATTACCAAGATTAAATACGGAAACGTGAAGTGTTAGTTAGTATTTGTTTCTAGCAAATACATGATTGATTGCAGTGTAATGAAAAGTATTCAACAACATACACAACGAACAAAGGAAGTATACTTACTAAGCTTCTATTTGCAAAATATCGACCAAGGTACGTAACGAATCGAAGACGCCAAACGAAAATTGGAAATTTCCACTAAGATAAATAATGGTAATGTACAATATTAGTTTGTCTAAAGAAAAGTAGCATTTATATCACCATGTTACGTGTGCAAATCTACCACCCGCAGTGTAATCTGCAGGAACGAGGCTGCGAATTTACTAGTGAGAAGAATGGCGGATCGTGAACAGAGATATAACAACTAGCTGTCACTTTTGCACTGCCCGGGAGGAAAATGAATGCCGAATCCGCTCTCTCTGCGACATCATAGATACTTACCCAAAACGTTCTGTTTGGTTTCATTGTACCTGAAAACGTGTGATGAGAGTTTATAGTTGAAACCATCATTGCTTTTCTCATCTATTTGGGGAAAAATCGCAGTAATATAATCGGATATGGGGACACGAAAGTCCTGTCTGAAATATATCATTGCTTCTAGCGGTCATTCACCTCAAAAGGGTACAATGCGTTGTTATGTTATAATCATCATGTTGCTCGTTACGGTGTGGCGGATGAACGCCGTTTCCTGCGAAATACGGCGTGCGAAGTATATTGAGGGGGCGGAACGTCGGTAAATGGTATACCTTTTAAAAACTTGAGCTCGCTATTGTCAGAAAGTTATGTTGTTGATATCAGATTGTTAGATAAATTTAATTTACAGTGAGTGAACTCTGACGTTAACACGTTATAGACAATGTAGGTGATTCCTAGAACCTCAAAAGTTTTCTGTGTGTAACTTGCAAATTACGTAAAGCAGTCTTTGTCAGATGCTTGCTCGGTGTGAGTTACTCTTCAGTTAAATAAGAACCATCGCTTGATTAGATAGCTTACGATACGTCACTACGGATTTCCTAAATCATTGCACGATAATTCATAGATCTGTACTCGTTATCACCTCAGTACATGATGTTTAATTGGTCGCTAAGTAGACTTCATGGGTAAAAACTGCTAGAATTTCCAACTTCAAAGAGTCCGCGCTTGAAAGTCAAATCCAAATCACAGAAACACTTCGTTTGTCCCCAGTTAGTCGCGCATGTTCTAACGGATGTGCATAAGTAGCTGAATTGAAACTGGAAGAAGTTATTCTGTGCTGTATCGCATTGATTCACATCTGGTAACCTTCATGTGACTTTGCTCTGCTTAATTCTGTCAAATTGCCATAATCATGGCAGATAAGTTAGGGTTTTACATAATCCGCCGTAGAAAGGTTCAGAATAGTGTGCCTCCTGTCTACTGAAGAGAGGATTCCTGTCAAATCTTCAGAACGCGATCAAACTTTCTCCATTACAGTTTGTAAGTAAAATTCTTGATTGCAATTTTTGTATGGCGAAACAATAGACAGCCATATTGTTCTGCCCCATATTTAATAGAAGTAATTGCCTTTATTTCTCTAAGTTTATTCTTATATCTGAACGCGCAACAGAGGAATCCACGTTGTACATTTGTAAACGATTCCTCGTAGGTACCGGTAAAATTTGAATTGATGTGGAACGTAACTTTGGTATAGATTTTTTGATATAAATGTCGGACCACAATTTTCACCGATTACTGCAACGCTAGGCTGAAACAAAGCACTTGTTCTTTAGTGGAGGTGTATACCGGACTTCGGAAACGTGTCACTCTACAAACGTATGTTACTAAGCCGTTTTTAAGTATTCCCCATGTCGATTTTTTGCTATTTTTTTTCCTATCGAGTACTCGATGCTGCAGCTGGAACGCCACCTGGACACATCTTTCCAGAACGTTCTTGCCTCTCCAAAATTGTAGTGAAGTGTGTTGCTTCCATTGCTCTGTTTTCCCTCTTCTGATTCCATGGGTGTTAGCCACAAAGTATTGTAATATAGGTTTGAATCTTTTGCAACTAATTTCTCTGACCGTACCGTGGTAATGAATTGAAGACTCCACTTTATTTCTCCGCTACTGAACAAATGTGACATCTATTTCATATCCCTACGCCGTATATTTTTGAGAAGACTGACTCCATTTGCGAGTACTTATTCATGAAGCCGAAGGCTGCTGAAGTTTTACATTTCACGAAGTGAGAGACGTTGTATTTATACGTTCATGACGTAACGTTTTAGTTATATAGGAATCATTAACAAAATTTATGGAAGACAACGAAGGCTTTAATTGTGCTGCAAGTGGTGTTCGTTGCAGGTAAGCATTTCCATATTGGCCCATCATTATGTCCAGTGCCATATTTCGTGAGAAGTGACACACAAATCGCTAAAAAAATTGTAAATTTCGCATTTTTATTTATCCGTATTCAGAAATAAGAGCTGTCTAAAGAGATTTCAGAGCGTGAAATAGTTAAACAACTTGATTGATATGTAATGAGTTGTTTGGTACGTAATCGTTTCTTTCTGTTGTGGTATTTTTGCTTTAACTGTGAATGGAAGCTAGCCATAAATGCGTACAATGAGCGTAGCAAAGGAGAACATGTAATTGTTTCTATTAAAGCAGTGCTGATTAATTTATGTTTGTCGATTAAATAACAAAGGATAATTTAGGTGTTCGGTAATGAAAGTAATTGATTGTTGCAGTAATAACGGGCAATTATAGCGCTTCAGCAAAGGAGGCTATCTAACGATCAATAGCCCAGATTACTGCTACTTAGAATCGCAAGAGGCTGCTAGTGCAGAAAGGAAAATATGTATGTAATCTGCGAAACGAGTCTAGTGATTCCTAGAGTGTTTCGCGTAAGTGTAATGCAGAGGATTTGCAGGAACACACATATATCGAAATACTTGCAAGCATACACAGCGTTTAATGCGTCTAACATAAATTCAGTTACTCATCTCCACGTGTCATTTCTAATTTCGTAGTTGTACTCGGCGTAAACTCAAGAGTTGTCCGTTAGTTAACGTAGGCAACAATCAGAAAGCATTAAATACCGGTCGAGATCACTTGATATATATGAAGTCAGCTGTTCCCATCAGCAACCATGTAGTATTAACGGCGCATTCGAATATCGAATAGCGATGACGTTTTCCACTCTTGTTTCGGGTTTGGAAAATGAGGGAGACTAATTATTGAAACTGTTGTTTAATAAAATTTTCGAGGTACCATAAACCTTCTGACAAATTGTAGGAAGAGTAATTTTGCTATACAGAAGTAGCTATGGATAGTTTTGTAATGGAACGGGCACAGCGCCGAAGTGAAATGAAAATAAATTTACCAGATCGTGAAAACAGCAGGCCCGTGGGACAGGATGAACACCAGAGAAGGAAGCTGTACATCTTAAACAGTATTTCCTACCTGCTGAAAATATACCATCGTTTCAGACGTGCAGAGCACACTTCTTCTATAACCAGATTCCTCTGTAACTTATCTCTGAGTGTTTTACTCATGGGACGGTAACATTAAAAACATGACGTAATTTGGAACGCCTTAACTTAGTTCATAACCAGAAACTTTGGGAAGACGCGTTTTTCTTTATTTTGAACCCGTCGATGAACACCAATTTGCTTTACTAATTACACATGAACCTATTGGAAGTTTTTTCCGATTTTCGAACGGTTTGAATCATACTGGTACTGTGGGAAGGATCGATCGATCAATTCCTAAAGCATCGCTATCGCAGTACACCCTGTATCGATTGCAGACGGTGTAGCAGTTTCGTTCCGTAGGGTGGAGAACTGTAGGTGCGAGCCGCTGTGAAGGCTATGTGTATGATATGACGTTTGGGCGCCGCGAAGCCGTGGCGGAGACGGCAACGTGAGTGGTGTTGGAGAGGTTGTGACACAGATAGCTCATGGCCCGTCAGCTGGTCGCGTGAGCTTCAAGGCCACGGCCAGAGCTGGTTATCTGGTGCTGCCTCCGCGCAGTCTGGCACCTCTGCACATACAGGCTCACAGCCAAGTGGGCGGGGTTTCCCTGCGACGCCGTCCATCACGTCACGTAGTTTGAGACTGGCGCCTAGTGATCAGTCTAGGTAATTATGCAGTGTGGCTCTGAGCACTATGGGACTTAACAGCTGTGGTCATTAGTCCCCTAGAACTTACAACTACTTAAACCTAACTAACCTAACGACATCACACACATCCAACGACATCACACACATCCATGCCCGAGGAAGGATTCGAACCTGCGACCGTAGCGGTCATGCGGTTCCAGACTGAAGTGCCTAGAACCGCACGGCCACACCGGCCGGCAATTACGCAGTATCTGGTCAGACATGCAGTCAGACATGCAGTTGCATTGAAGCCTCCTTAGCAAAATGGAACATTACAGAGGTTTTGTTAGAATCGTGTATCAAGTGAACGTTTATGAAATGACAGTATTTTCTCAATACCAGATGGAAAAAAGTTAGTTACTGTAATGAAATACATATTATATACAAATGATAGCAGTCACATCTTACAAATAAAACGTATTTCTCTGAACCGTGACCGAATTAGAGCATGCTTGTATTCTGACGGTTTACATTCATTGTAAGTCACAATGAATAAATAGAAAAAAGCGTTGTGTAGACATTCCAGGCGGATTGTGCACTTTCGTTTGTCATACCACTATTAACGTGTTATTCTTGTTCTTCTATTTATATGGACACCAATCGCAGGTTTTACTCGTACATTGTCGGTCTGGTTGTAATATACAGCCATCCTCAGAACCAGTGTTGCGGCATAAGAAATCTCGTAGCACAGAGGCACATGATTATGCTACAACATTGGAGCTGAAGATGGTTGTAGATTACAGATAGCGCTGGTAACTGCTTCAGTAAAACCAGTGATTGCTGCCCACATAAATAAAAGAAGAAAAATATCTAACGGACAGTGTATTTTGTCGTTGAGAAAAAAAATGGTTTTTAAAGTTGCAGTAGTTTTGTGTGGAAGCGAACTTTCCTTGCTCTGTATAGCGGAGTGTCGGCTTTAAGCACGGTCGCCGTTTTCAATTAGCGCAGGGTCACAAATGAAGCTGTGTTAGCCACGCGTGTGTATTAGCTCTTCGGCTGAGTAATTCTCAGCGGAGCTTTCCAGCTCCTCAACATGCTTTCGACGTAAGTCTGCTTACCAAACGTGGCCAAAGGTGTTGTTAATTATGAACTACATCGCATGGACTATAGATATCGTAGTTACCGCACCATCCAAAAGATTAATCATAAGTAAAAGTTATTACGGCATCAAATACTTTATGCTCTTTACTGTGGGAGATGGTGTACAGGGATGCATCCCTAGCAGTCAAAACTACAGTGCTGTGAGCTACGTAACGCTGGCTGTAGCCAAAAACAGTTGACTAGCGACCAAACCCATCCGACAATTACCGGCTATTACAGATTCAGGACTAGGAAGCTGATTGGCCAACTTGACATGTTGTATATGACTAATGCGAAGCAGACTGGAGTAGTCAGCGCTGACGGAATGATCCAAGAGGCTAAAGTCAGGAAAGCTAAAGGTAGGTTGCTGTGTCAGCACTGGTCTTTAATCTGAGTACTAAAGAGATAGTGAGGGAGATACAGGACTATCACGAATTACGAAATACTTCTTGTGGACAAAAAATCAAGGTAAGGTTTGTTGACAGCAGTAGACGCCGAGACTGAAAGGGAACCAGTTCGATGGTTAATGGAATGGAATGTGCCGTAGCTGATGGCTAAATATGCACATAAACAGAATGAAAACTTGAGAGACACGCTAAGGGCTCTGTTTAATTTGGAGGAGTGACTCTTGGAAAGGGGATAAATTTAGCCATCTGTGATGTGGGATGCAGCAGTTATGCTAAAATGGAGAGAGAGAGAGAGAGAGAGATTGATAGGAATGGAGAGCTGCATGAAACCAACCTTAAGTTTTTGACCAGAACTGACTCATCTTTTACTCACTAATCGTGTAGTGTATGGCAACGCCATTGTTGAGTTTTGCGAAGTATACAACTGGGAATGAGTTGCCGAATCATACTGAGGCGAGAAAACGTGGGGGATGTTGCTTAGCCTATTTGTTGGAGTACCGCTAACTGCGAAAACCTAGTACTTAGCAATCCAGGATCATGTCCTTTATTACTTTCGCGCTGACCTCTTTACATTTTGTTTTGCATATTTGGTAACGAGAACCTGTAACGAGTACTGTGCGTGAGCAAATATATTGTATGTTATCTATTGTGCTTCCAATTCGTTATCAGTCCAACTAAACAAATCAGCTCTCTTAAAACTGATAGTTGTCAGATACTAGAATACATCCTTAATCCTGTATTACACTACTGCCATACCCTATATTTTTTTTCGTTATCAGTTCCATTTAGCCTTGGCAAATGTTGGTCAGTCTGCAAATTACGTTCGTATTTGGCGTGGGGTTCACAGCACCCGATCGTGACGTGCTTTCTGTCGATCATCAAGTGCTGTTTCCTGTTGTCTATCTACTGTGCTTTACTTTAGTGTTTTTTGTTACGTCCAATCTGCTGACAGGCAACGGAGGTAAATAATGGCTCTATAACTTGAACACAGTGACACTGATGTCTTCCGGTGGTGGTATTATTGATGAGGATCCAGACCATGTTGTGGAAGAATCTCAAGTGTCTGATGAAGCTAGAGGAGGAGGAGGTAATGTACACGGATCAGACAGAACATTATGACCCTCAACCTAATAGCCAGTATGTCCACCTTTGACACAGATAACAGCGGCGAAGCTTCGTGGCATGGAAACTGAGGCTTTGGTGGGTCGGTGGAGGGAGTAGGCCCCACATCTGCACGCACAAGTCACCTAATTCCCGTAAATTCCGGGGACCTTACGCCGTGTTCAATCACATCCCAGATGTGTTTGGTCGGGTTCAGTTCCGGCGAGTTTGGGAGGGAGCGGGGGCAGCACATCAATTGGAACTCGCCACTGTTTTCCTCGAGACGCTCCACCAAACTCCTGGCCTTGCGACGTAACGCATTGGAAGCGTCATGGTCGTGAAGAGGTTTACTTATTCTGCAGCCAGTGTACTATACTCCTTGGCCATCATGGTGCCTTGCACGAGCTCCACTGGACTTATGGATGCCGTCCCCCAGAGCATAATGGAGCCGCCACCAGCTTGTCTCCGTGCTGCAGTACAGGTGTCAGGGAGCTTCTCCCCTGGAAGACAAGGGATTCGCACTCTTCCATCGGCATAATTAAGAAGGTACTGGGATTCATCAGACCCTGCAATGCTCTGCCACAGAGCATCGTCCAGTGCCGATGGCACGTGTCCATTTCAGTAGTAGTTACAGATTTCTTGGTGTTAACATTGGGGCCGGCCGCTGTAGTCGAGCGGTTCTAGGCGCTTCAGTCCGGAACCGCGCTGCTGCTACGGTCGCAGGTTCGAATCCTGCCTCGGGCATGGATGTGTGTGAAGTCCTTAGGTTGGTTAGGTTTAAGTAGTTCTAAGTCTGATGACTTCCGATGTTAAATGCCGTAGTTCTTAGAGCCATTTGAACCCTTTGTTAACATTGGCACTTCTATGGATCGTCGGCTACGGAGGCCCATCGTTAGGAGTGTTCCGGTGCACTTATACTCTGTCCAGTCAAAAAGTCTGATGTTAGTTCCGCCACAGTTCGCCGCTTGTCCTGTTTTACCAGTCTGCCCAGCCTACAGTGTCCATAATGAAGGGTGACCGCTCGTTCCTACGACGTCTGGACGTGGTTTCACTTTGGTTTCGCCACGTGTTGAAGACACTCACCGCAGCACCCCCGTAACAACGGCCAAAGCGTGTAGTTTCCGAAGTGCTCGTGCCTAGTCTCCTGGCCATCACAATCTGCCCTCGATCAAACGCAGATTGCGCACCTTCCCCAAACTACCCATGGACAACACTCTCAATGAAAATACATGCACTGTGCGTGCGTTTGACGAGCGGTAATGCCTCGCCAGGTGACGCTACTATCGCCTGACGGGTTTATACCGACAGTAGCTCGGTGGTCATAGTGTTCTGGCTGATCAATGTAAAGTTCAAATCCACTGAGACATCTGGTGGACTGCTGCAAGATTCTCAGGCCACAGGGTCTGGACTTCCAAATGATCAGTGCACCTTCACAGAATAAGAAACGTGGCAGCTCGCATTTGGAGAAAAGACGAGTAGCGGAGCATTCATGAACCAGAAAAGATTGACGGTTCATTAGCTAGGAACCTGCTAATTCGTCCACCACTTGCCAATGGACGAGTCAGAGTTGAGTCGTGGAATCTACTTATTTGGCCAAAATAACTGGAACAGATAAACAACAGCTAGGATTCTTTTTTGAGACTTCACCTGAAAGCGAACAATCATTCCTTGGTTTGTTGTGTCTGAATGGAGTAACCAACTGTCATAGAAATTTAGAACAACTTTGGTCTGCCAGCTTTTGAAGCTCTGTTTATCGAACAACTATATCATGGGGGACAGATTTAAAATTGTAGGATAATATCTGAGATTGGATTACCGGCAAATCAGCTGAGCAACTCTGGACTCAGAGATAGATGCCCATTCTATATTTACATGAGAAGTAAACCTTATAAATATAGGATAAATATTGTAAAGCTCAATAATTCAAAAAAGTATTGCGTGTTAAATACAGCAGCATATGCCGGTAAGTGCGGCTGGTCCCGGCGGAGGTTCGAGTTCTCCCTCGGGCATGGGTGTGTGTGTTTGTCCTTGGAATAATTTAGGTTAAGTAGTGTGTAAGCTTAGGGACTGATGACCTTAGCAGTTAAGTCCCATAAGTTCTCACACACATTAATATGCCGGTAAAATGAAACCACTTTATCAAGAAAAAATACTATACTGCTATGTGAGGACCTTCAATCAACGAAGTAATATCACTGTTCGGAATAACAAGAGAAAATTATCACTATCTTTCATTTCCAAGAAAGCTGAAGGTGCTTCCTTGTTTGTCTTTGACGCCTATTGCATGTGACTCAACTCGCCGAAGAAAAACAGAAACATTTCGATTTATCCTTTATGCATTGCAGCAAAGAAGTTAATGAAACTGCGAAGAAAGCTGTAGTGATAATGTTTTATAATGTAACTAAAGGAGACCCTTGCTCTTTTGACTGTCACACCTACATTGTAAGTCGAATATAGAATTGCTGGCCATTGTGTCTGGTATGATATTATGGACCAAAGTTCTATAAATGCAGTGATTCTGTACATTATGAGCGATGAGAACCAAAAGGTGAAAAGAACATTCGTGAAACAACTATCATGATCAGTGGTAAAACCTATTCTGCGGGCACGAGTTGAAGTGGCGACTCATTGACGCAGGCTTTACACAGTGATCTACGATGTTAAGGTGTGCCTTCCGACCAAGCAGGGCGACCAGCAGAAGTAGACAGGAACAAACGAAGATGCAATTTCTGTCCCCTCAGTTGTGACAGAAAAACAAAATATCTGCACTTCGTGCCCCAGAATCATTTGTGATGAACACAGAGTGCAGATGTGCTTTGACTGCATCGAGTGAAAACCAGCTTCAAAGAACCATGTGGCTGGGAAACACTACTGCAAAAATCTGCAACATCATTTCGTGAGCAAATTTAACGTTGTTTCTTGGGAATGTGTTTGTCATTATCGGTACAGTGCGTTACATAGTTGTCTTAGTTTTAATATTGCATAGCTAAGGAGCAAAAAATTTTAGTCTGTGTTTTTCTATACCTACGTGTTGATTCTTATATTAATACTAATGCTAATAATTTTTTTAAAAAATAATAGGTTTTTAATTTGGCATTGATTTATAAACTACAGGAAAACAGCATACAGTACTTTTTAGGAATAAGACATACTGGAGTTTTATATACCCCAGAGTGTCTTTGACATTGTCGTTTAGCGGGATTAATGTCCTTTTAAACGCTACTTTCATTAAACAGCTTATAAATATCATGGAATTAAAACTCTGAACTGCCATGTAACGTTAAATTTAAATTCAGTTTTCTTCTAAGCGGTGAGTTGTCTTTGTCAGAGAAGAAAGTGATGTTCATAGATATTGTTTCCATGCGCTCCCAAAGTCGGATTTCATAAACGGATTTACCAATGCCGCTTCTGGTAGGTCAAGTAAACACACCAAAATCGATTCTGAATCCGTTTTTAGCTCCCTGTTAACCACTTCCGCATCGATTTTCGCTCCCATGTAAACGCATATAGAATGTGCTTGGGCTGTCATTGTTTTTAAAATATTCGACTAAAAAGGACGGTGTGACTAACTGTGCAAGGAAGGAGAAGCAGAAATATTAGACGAAGCCTGAAGCAGTCCGTAATATTTGTCACGAGATATTGCGACTTTGTTCTCCAAATCAGAAACTCGAACGGCTATTTTCCATACGCCACATTTAACGTGGCTTCAGAGCTTAACATGTAAACACCACAGCGATAATTATTTCCGAAATACGCTTTTCGTCTTTTGGAAAATGTGAAGGACGTAAACGAAGTCAATGATAGCTTGAATCGACAGAATTATTGGCTAAATGGAGCACTACTACATCATTTGCATCTTTGGATTCACGTCATATCTTTGACGATTGCGTTCTTGTAGAATCCACTGGAGGACGATGAAAGCTTGGAATTGTATCCAAATGTATCGTGACAAGCGTCAAGTACATTTTATACAAGAAATGTGTTGCGAGACGGCCGCGGGAGGTAACAGCGTCGTCAAGGGCGCCTTGTCATGGTTCGCGCGGCTGCCCCCGTCGGAGGTTAGAGTCATCCCTCGACATGGGTGTTTGTGCTGCCCTTGGCGTACGTTAGAGTTAATGTAGGTAGTATGTAAGTGTAAGGACCGATGAATTCAGCAGTTTAGTCCCATAGAACCTTACCACAAAATTCCAACTTTCTTGCGAGACAATTCATTATGCTCCTACTTGATTTCAAGTTTTTTAGTTCTATCTACCTTTTCAGAAAAGGATTCGTTATCTAATACAGTGACTCGAATTCTCGTATGTTTGATAGGCCCAATATTTTGTCTGTGTTGCGAACTGTTTTGTAGCGCTGGTGCCAGGTGTTGTTTCACTTTTAGTAGTGCCATAACTGTCATTTTTGACATTACCAACTCGTCAACTGCATCTGTAAGTAGTTAAAAGACGGAGCACTACTACTGAGTGGGAAAATAAAGCCAATACAAGGGTGCTACTCAAGAAATACCTTTATAGCGCCTAGCGCCTCGCCTGCATTGTAGTTGCACCAATAAATATTGAGGTAAAGGTTTTACGATACGGCGGTTAGTCGACTGCCTCGGTGGCGTAGACTGGCAGTGTTGCAGCTTTAGACCGGTGATGGACTGCCACGTGGAAGGCGATATCTGCCGGTTTGCCCCTGCTGGCTTGCGGCTTGTTCCGTTGTCGTCACGGGCAGTGCTTCTGACGACCGCGTTTCCTGTTGGGAAGAAAGCAGCGAAGTTCTTTACTCACAGACTGCCACAGAAATGACGTCTCGTTCAGTATAGGCCTACATTTATGCTCAGTGACGAGTGATTTAGTAACTAAAGGAGCTTATACTTCAGTATTCAGCCTGGTAATTTAATTGAATAATGTAGCAGGTGCGACCCAGAAAAGTGGAAAGCAGAAGTTCGACTGGTATATTTCAGCCCGCACACCCGTTGGCTATAGTAGAATTAGTAATTCGTCTCACCTGCACTCCCTGTAAGTCGCCTCTTGGATACGGAGCGTCGGCCGTGTGGCTCGTTAAAGTGATGATACAGTTGTGCTGCTACTGATTCCGTAGAACAGGAGTGCTTGTGAATATGAAATACCCTTTGTAGCTACATAAAATAAAGGAAGGCAGCCGTAATCGATGCGTTGGTGAAAGCGTTCGAGAAGCTATCAAACAGAAACCATTAGGTTAATGTTTTGCGTAACAACCTATTTCCGCAATTGCAAGAAGCGCACGTGCTTTGTGTGTGTTTTTGAACTAAAATAAATAAGAAGGTACTCTTCGGTTTTAAATAGACAGTCAAAAGATCTTTCAGACGTTCTCAGTGTTGGAAAGCATTGTTCTAGAGTCATTATAAGCTTTGCTGCAAGATTCGCCCCATCTTTACAGATCTGTTAGCATACGCCGACATTTGACCTTCAATTTTGCCTTCCCTGAGGTGCACTAAATTACTGGCCTGGTGTAAAACAGTACTGAGTCTGCGTGCGCTATGACACAGTTTTCCAAGTACTCGTACTTCACTGGTCCATTTGACTGTGCGTTGCAAACGCCGCCTCCTGCATGACATTGCGTTAGTAGTAACGAAATGGTTCAAATGGTTATGAGCACTATGGGACTTAACTTCGGAGGTCATCAGTCCCATAGAACTTAGAACTGTTTAAACCTAACTAACCTAAGGACATGACACACATCCATGCCCGAGGCAGGATTCGAACCTGAGACCGTAGCGGTCGCGCGGTTCCAAACGTAGCGCCTAGAACCGCTCGGCCACTCCGGCCGGCGTTAGTAGTAACGGTTTCGCAGGACGCGCGTTATGAAACCAATCATTATTTACTTTCCCTGTCATTCCTGGCCAAAGCTGATTATGCACAGCCTGATAGGGCAGCAAATTAGAGATCATTGTAAATGGTTTTCATTCTTCCACAACAAAACCAATGGTAACTAAATCACTGTAGTCTACGAACTATTTTGATTCCTCTTACCTTATTGTTACGTCAAATTTTTCGTCGTGTGTTATTGGATGCAAATGTGTGTTTGTCCTGAGATCTTCTTGGACTAGGTGTAGGTCACATTTTAACTGGGCAGTGCTTAATCTGAAGAACCCGCGGTGCCATAAAGAAACTTTCGTCAATCCTTGTCCTAAAGAATGGAATGTTTCATCTCCTCCATTGTGTAACTTTTGGAGTAGAATGCCATCTTCTTTCTCGTCATTTTGTACCTGCAGTAAATATAAGAATAAATCGCGATCAATATTTCACGAAATGTGCGTCCACGCCAACGAATTGCACACGACTGAAGCTAACAATGACACTGACCAGTAATTTATATGCATCACAATAGCTATGACCAATATCAACCATTAAAAAGTAGCCACTTTATCATAACGCTGTGATGTGAAACAATAAGATACGGAAAAAATTCTCAAAATTGAATTGGTATTATTTAGTAAAGAAAATGAGCAAACCCGAAAGATTTTTTTAAGTGATGAAAAGGAAACCCACTATCGGTAAACTAATTCAATAGTTGATGTAGCTTTATTTCCTTTATATACAGGATTTTTTACGACAAGAAAATCAGAAAAATAATTTTCCTCGTGCACTGCCATCAGCCGCAGGTCACAACTTCTTCGTGGGAATCTATCGCGCACTTCAATCACACTGCGATGGCAGCAGCTGCAGGCTGCGTGGAAGGAACTGCGTCTTATCAATATGGAATCTACACCAGGGAAATAGGCATTGATGATATTAGGTGTGAAGGTTTTGAGAGAATTGAAAACTCGGTTGAAATTGCGCTGAATTTTGGATTTTAAGCAGTGTTTGTCTTGAATATCACGAACAAGGTTCGCCATTTGCCTGGAACACAATTTTGGCTTTTTATCCAAATCTGTTTCGCCGCAGTAAACTCGTCGAACTAGAACAATGCTGCACTGAAATGCACTGCTTAGTGTATTCGGTTCGCTGCTGATAGCGGGTAAAGTCAATATAGCTTGTCATCGTCTGCTTCGCAATTTCCTCTGTATTCTACCAGTTCCTCGAGAAGCAGTATCGTACGACGCCCGGATCTCCGTGGTACTGTGACGTCATCGCCAAGAGTCGCAACCATTGGCCGAACGAGCATGAGGTGAGATGGCGTGGCATGGTGCGATGCGGGTAGAGTACACAGGAGTTCCGCTAGCGGCGCTGGTGGCGGCTTCGTATGGTGGCGTGAGGGGTCACCTGAGGACACGCCCAGAGCGTCTGTTCCAGTTCGCGAGCAAGTAAATCATTGTGACGTCATCCAGCCATGCGATGCTCATTGTGGAACAATACCAAGCACAACTACCAGTGAATATCTAAAGGTTTTTTAATCCCTCGGGTCCTTCTTTAAAACTGAAGACAGACGTGACCCACGTATTAAAGTGCTGCCGATTAGCTACAGTATATAGAAAAAGGAATAATTGTTAAACAGTCCAGCCAGTAATAAAACGTACCCGTCAGGTGACGACGAAATCACAATTTTATTTTTTAAGTTTCATGATTCTTCAATTGCCAACGTAATTATTAAATTAGTTAACCCTGTAAAAGATAATATTGCTCTTAAGCAACACATATTTCCAGTAGACACTATACGAATACTAAGAGTCACAAGAATTGTAGTTGTCATGTTAATCTAAAAATCATCCACTGGCCACGCAAAGCTGGTAACACCTCTCTTTGTTCGGGCTATATGGCGTATGTACGGCTGGCTGTAAGAGACCTAAGCTGGCACATGTTTATTACTATTTATTATCAGTTCTACGTCATTGACCAGTCTGGACTGGATTGACTGCGTAAGGATTACGTGTTTCTACAATAACGCAATAATAATAATATAGTGTCAGAATTGTTGCTAGTGTCATGGCACTGAGTTGCAGTGTTCGATCATTAGAAACAAAAATTATCCATAGTCAACAATGGATCTTCGTTTAGTCACTCGAGGTTGTGGCTATAACAGCTCCATTGGTAGATATTGAACATTGTTCGATAGTGTACTTTCTGTTACTTTGTCACTTTTGTGAAACCTAATATCCACGAATATTTACGTTAATTAACGTAAAAATGTTTTATATACTGGAAGCACCTAATAACGTGCGAGAAATATCGTTTGTTATTCAATGGGATCTCACAAATGTTCTAAGTTTACGTGGTTGTTAGATACGACTTACACCGGCATGAGATATGGCGTACATTATGTTTATTATTAAAGTACGATGTGTTGAACGTTGCATGGGATACAAGCTGCTGAAGTATAGACTGGTAAAATAAATTGTTACACGTTGATCCTGCAGTTCTTTATGTGCGGATGGAGCTGCTGTCGAGTAATTTTTTGTTTGGAACAACCGTAATTAAAAGTTGTCATGATCGGAGTCACTCTTTTAACCTGTTACCCTGCTTGAAGAATGTAAATGTGGGTTTTACTTACATCTTGTGTATATACACTGAGGTGACAAGTCATGGGATAGGGTATGCACATACAAATGTTAGTATTGCGTACACAAATTATAAACTTAGAGCAGTGCATTGACGGAGGTATCACTTGTACTCAGATACAAGAAAAGCTTTCCGACGTGGTTATGGCGGCACGACGGGAATTAACAGATTTTGAATGCGGAATGGTAGTTGGAGTTAGACGCCTGGGACATTCCATTAAGGAAATCGTTAGGGAATTCAATATTCCGAAATCCACGGCGTCAAGAGTTCGCGAGTATACCAGGTTTCAGGTAGCACGTGTCCACCACGGACAAAGCAGTGGCCGACGGCATTCATTTAACGACCAAGATCAGCAGCGTTTGCATTGGGATGTTAGTGCTAAGCCCGCATCTCGTGGTCGTGCGGTAGCGTTCTCGCTTCCCACGCCCGGGTTCCCGGGTTCGATTCCCGGCGGGGTCAGGGATTTTCTCTGCCTCGTGATGGCTGGGTGTTGTGTGCTGTCCTTAGGTTAGTTAGGTTTAAGTAGTTCTAAGTTCTAGGGGACTTATGACCACAGCAGTTGAGTCCCATAGTGCTCAGAGCCATTTGAACCATTTTTTTTTTGTTAGTGCTAACAGACAAGCAACGCTGCGTGAAATAACCCCGAAAAATAATGTGGGACATATGCGAAGAACGAAACGGTTAGGACAGTGCGGCATTAATGGGCTATGGCTGAATACGACTGACTCGAGTTCCACTAACAGAACGACATCGCCTGGAGCGCCTCTTTTTGGCTCGTGATCCTGTCGGTTGGATCCTAGACGACTGAAGACCGTGGGCCTGGCCAGATGAGTCCCGGCTTCAGTCGGTAAGAGATGATGGTAAGGTTCGAGTGTGGCGCAGACTCCACGAAGTCGTGGACCCAAGGTGTCTACAAGGCACTGTGCAAGATGGTGTTGGCTCAATAATGGTGTGGGCTGTTTGAATGAAGGGGGTCCTCTAGTCGAACTTAACCGATCGTTGATTGGAAATGGTTATGTTAGGCTACTCGGAGACCATTTGCAGCCATTCATGGATTTAATGTTCCCAAAACACGATGGACTTTTTATAGATGAGTGCCCCATGTCATCGGGTCACAGTGGTTTGCGATTTGGTTGAACATTCTGGACAATTCCAGCGAATGATATATTCACCCATCGAACGTTTATAAGACATAATTGAGAATTAATTTCGTGCACAAAACCCTACGGCGGCTAAACTTTCGCAATGGCTCAATATTTTTGCGGGGATTTCCAACGACTTGAGTCCATGCCACGTCGAGTTGCTGCACTATGCTGTGGGCAAAAGGGGGTCCGACACGATATTAGGAGGTTTCCGAAGGTGGCAGGGGTAAAATACAGCGAGCGAAAGGCTATTTACAATTTGTACAGAAACCAGATGGCAGTTATTAGAGTCGAGGGGCATGAAAGGGAAGCAGTGATTGGGAAGGGAGTGAGACAGGGTTGTAGCCTCTCCCCGATGCTATTCATCCCCGATGTTATTCAATCTGTATATTGAGCAAGCAGTAAAGGAAACAAAAGAAAAATTCGGAGTAGGTAGCAAAGGAACTGGAAGAGCAGTTGAACGGAATGGACAGTGTGTTGAAAGGAGGATATAAGATGAACATCAACAAAAGCAAAACGACGATTTGCTATTTGGGGAGCAAAATAACTGATGATGGTCGAAGTAGAGAGGATATATAATTTAGACTGGCAATGGCAAGGAAGCGTTTCTGAAGAAGAGAAATTTGTTAACACCGAGTATAGATTTAAGTGTCAGGAAATCGTTTCTGAAAATATTTGTGTGGAGTGTAGCCACGTATGGAAGTGAAACATGGACGATAACTAGTCTGGACAAGAAAGAATAGAAGCTTTCGAAATGTGGTGCTACAGAAGAATGCTGAAGATTAGATGGGTAGATCACATAACTAATGAGGAGGTATTGGATTGGGGAGAAGAGATATTTGTGGCACAACTTGACAAGAAGAAGGGACCGGTTGGTAGGACATGCTCTGAGGCATCAAGGGATCACCAATTTAGTATTGGAGGGCAGCGTGGAGGGTAAAAATCGTAGAGGGAGACCAAGAGATGAATACATTAAACAGATTCAGAAGGATGTAGGCTGCAGTAAGTACTGGAAGATGAAGAAGCTTGCATAGGATAGAGTAGCATGGAGAGCTGCATCAAACCAGTCTCAGAAGTGAAGACCACAACAACAACAACAACAGTATGATAATGCAGGGACTATGCATACGCCTTGTAGGTGGTTTGTCTGACTTCTGCAGCGTACTTTCGCGAAAGCCCGCGCGGAGTTAGCGTGCGCAGAAGCTGTCTGCTGCCTACTCGAAGATTGTGGGCTTAGCCCATCTACCAGCTCAGCAGGCGGAAGAAGCACTCTCACTTTCTAAGTCTGTGCCCACTTTCTCCGCCGCTTGCCTTCTTCGGTACGTAGCAGGGAACAGGACAGATGAAAGGACGCGGACCATATCTGTGACCTAACGCTGTGATGGACAAGCGATCCGCCGATGCGCGGAGCAGTCACGCATTGACCGCTAATGAATGTGGCCTTGTTAATTAAAAGAAATTTCCTAGCTGTAGGAAATGAGGATTCCATATGGCGCATCGGTAACGAGCTTGTCTTTTATTTCGTGTAGGGATTTTACGTTCGTTAAATTGTCGTAACAGGACACTCCCACACGCACACTGTCATTGAGTGAACAATAGTCGTCAGGAAAAGCGCTTCACAACCGTTCGAGGTAGAAGGATCTTCCGTTGGAGGGAACCGAGTCTTATCGTGAGGCCGGATTTTCGTAATCTGAAGTGCAATTGAATTTCGGAAATAACCGCAATGCACGTTGTTTTTACAGGGAGACCTGCGCTGGCCAATGCACAAGAAGCATGACGTCATTCTGAGCATTTTGTTGTAACAAAGTAATGAGATATTGTCAGGAAGCAGCATAGGCTGTTTGTTAGTGTCCTATCCAACAGGATGGAGTACTACTCATGGTTTTATGTTTGTGACATAAGCGTGTAGTGAGCACGATATGTAGTACATCGTATAGCAAACGTGCTTGACAATCGCTCATGGCCGAAATTAGCTAATAGCACGACTTTAGTAAAGTACAATAAAGCCTACAACAGACAGTGTATTCTTTTAGTAAATTCTTAGAGGCTGTGGATGCCTGCGGTAGCAGAAAACTTAGTATTTATCTGCTTTCACCAACCCATTTAGTACAACCTCATTAAAAATGTAGCACTTTCCTTTTCTTCAGTTTTTTATTCATTCCACCGTTGCAAAGTGGTTTATATTCGTTGACTACTTCAGCAAGTAGAAAAGCATAATTATTTGAACATCATTCATAGTCTTGTGTGTCGAAGTTTTTTTTCGAAACTTCTTTGAACTCAAGAAGTCTGTGAATTCCGCGACATTGGGTATTTCTTGGAACCTGAAACAGTGAGGAGATTTTCGTTAGTTCTGCCTTCGAAAGATTGAATTATGTGACCAACAGGACTAAGATTGAAAGGTGCAGGATGATGTGGCTGCAAACACCTCTGCAGGTCTAATGTGAAAGGGGCCACTGTTGAGATTAGCTGTTTAATTTTATGTTGCTGTAGCTTCTAGCGCCGCAACTGAGCAGAGTCGTCCAGCTGTTAGCTAAACGGAGAGAGGTGTTTTTTTTTTTTTTTTACTATGGGACTCAACTGCTGTGGTTATTAGTCCCCTAGAACTTAGAACTACTTAAACCTAACTAACCTAAGGACATTACACACTTCCATGCCCGAGGCAGGATTCGAACCTGCGACCGTAGCGGTCGCACGGTTCCGGACTGCGCGAGACCACCGCGGCCGGCGGAGAGAGGTTTCATTGGGGGTACGGATATGGCTGTGTTTGTGCAGCTTAAGACTAAAATGTTCGTGAGTACTGACTCTCATCCTTCTAAAGATCAAATTGAGATTGTTATTTTCAAGAGATTAAAGGACGTTGGTCGAAACCACTACGTAGTAAAATGGGAAAATCATTTGGTGTATCCCTTGTGGTCCTGTGTTCGTGTCAAACAACAACAGTCTTTAGTTCGGTAGTGCTAGAATATAAACCTGTTAATCTTGTCTGCAGATGACAGTGAGGCTGGTATGGCATTTTGGAGAAAAAAAAACCGCACACGTTGCATATTGTCGCTACAGCAATGGAAATGGCAACCGTCAATCTTCCCTGCCAAATGGTTCAAATGGCTCTGAGCACTATGGGACTTCACATCTGAGGTCACAAGACCCTCTAGAACTTAGAACTACTTAAACCTAACTAACCTAAGGACATCTCACACATCCATGCCCGAGGCAGGATTCGAACCTGCGACCGTATCGGTATCGTCGGTTCCAGACCGAAGCGCCTAGAACTGCTCGTCCACAACGGCCGGCTCTTCCCTGCCAACTCATTTCATCCTCATTCTGGCGATAATGTGTGTGCAATAAAATGACAAGTCATTCTGTAATTTGAATTCCACTCAAAGAAAACTGGTCAGTCCGAGGGCGGGAGAGGAAGAAACCCCGTATGCCTAATGCTTTCTTGGCAAGTTCCAAGTTAAGACGGTTTGTAGGCCTCTCCCTCCGGCGTGTTAATGTAGTTGGAAGGAAGAATGGAGTTTGTCTCATACTCTCATCGGTAACGAGGTCACTGGAGACAGCAAGAGCTTATTAGTACAAGGACGGCGACAGGAAATAGCCGTCATCCACATCAGAGAACTCTCCTGGTATCCGACATTCATCTTAATTGGCCTGCGTAAACGATAAGAAACTTTTTTTGGCTGGGAGAGGATCTGAAGCCTGCCACCCCCCTACCGAAATGCCAGTCCAGCATCTTAATCACTGCCCCATATCTCGTGTCGTCAGAGCCAAAGTGGCAGCATATAGCCTACTGATCGAACGCCGAAAGGAACCCTCCTAGTTAAATGTCCGCCAGACTTGAGTATTGGTTGGTTGGTTGGTTGGTTTGTTTGAAGATTAAAGGGACTAAATCGCTTGGTTATCACTCCCTCATTCGTTGACGTTTATGGGGCAGTGTGTTGAGGCAACACAGTTCAAATGCCAAAACACATTTTTGGGCCCAAAGCGTGTCATCTGGGCCATATATTGTATATTAATTGTCGTAGTTCATGCCCCATACGATGTTGTTGTTGTTGTTGTGTTGTTGTTGTTGTTGTTGTGGTCTTCAGTCCTGAGACTGGTTTGATGCAGCTCTCCATGCTGCTATATCCTGTGCAAGCTTCTTCATCTCCCAGTACCTACTGCAACCTACATCCTTCTGTATCTGTTTAGTGTAATCATCTCTTGGTCTCCCTCTACGATTTTTACCCTCCACGCTGCCCTCCAATACTAAATTGTTGATCCCTTGATGCCTCAGAACATGTCCTACCAACCGATCCCTTCTTCTTGTCAAGTTGTGCCACAAGCTCCTCTTCTCCCCAATTCTATTCAATACCTCCTCATTAGTTATGTGATCTACCCATCTAATCTTCAACATTCTTCTGTAGCACCACATTTCGAAAGCTTCTATTCTCTTCTTGTCCAAACTAGTTATCGTCCATGTTTCACTTCCATACATGGCTACACTCCATACAAATACTTTCAGAAACGACTTCCTGACACTTAAATCTATACTCAATGTTAACAAATTTCTCTTCTTCAGAAACGCTTTCCTTTCCATTGCCAGTCTCCATTTTATATCCTCTCTACTTCGACCATCAACAGTTATTTTGCTCCCCAAATAGCAAAACTCATTTACTACTTTAAGCGTCCCAGTTCCTAATCTAATTCCCGCAGCATCACCCGATTTAATTCGACTACATTCCATTATCCTCATTTTGCTTTTGTTGATGTTCATCTTATATCCTCCTTTCAAGACACTGTCCATTCCGTTCAACTGCTCTTCGAAGTCCTTTGCTGTCTCTGACAGAATTACAATGTCATCGGCGAACCTCAAAGTTTTTATTTCTTCTCCCTGGATTTTAATACCTACTCCGAATTTTCCTTTTGTTTCCTTCACTGCCTGCTCAATATACAGATTGAATAACATAGGGGGGAGGCTACAACCCTGTCTCACTCCCTTCCCAACCTTCATGCCCCTCGACTCTTATAACTGCCATCTGGTTTCTGTACAACTTGTAAATAGCCTTTCGTTCCCTGTATTTTACCCCTGCCACCTTCAAAATTTGAAAGAGAGTATTCCAGTCAACATTGTCAAAAGCTTTCTCTAAGTCTACAAATGACGATGTATTAGTATGTTAAACGCGGCTGCAGTTATGTTATATTGCTCTAGAAAATATGAAAGTAAATTCTACGACGTACACACACCACACTTGCATTTGGTAGTGGCGAGGCTTAAACACCCTTTCCGC
The DNA here is from genome assembly GCF_021461395.2 of Schistocerca americana. Lineage (NCBI taxonomy): Eukaryota > Metazoa > Arthropoda > Insecta > Orthoptera > Acrididae > Schistocerca > Schistocerca americana. The sequence goes on from NC_060120.1 coordinate 179,242,241, forward strand.
CATTCAGATCTAGAGTGTCCATGGTTTCCCGAAATCATTTAAATAGCTAACGGAATAGTTCCTTTGAAAAGTACACTGCCGAATTTCCTTCTCCATCCTTACCCAACTCCAGCTTGCGCTCAGTTGTTAACCCCGTCGCTGACGGTACATAAAAGGCTAGTCCTTATATTATTTCTCACAGTGTAATCTAAATGTTTCACCTTACAGTTTCCCAGTGATCACCATTCCATTTGTGATGAAGGACAAGCCATTGTTCCGTATTTAGGTACTGCCATAAATAAAAGGATGAGCTTGTTGTTGGACTGAAGGAAGACCAACTCATACCACCCCCAATAGGATTATTAACTATAGCACCTCCAATATGATTGTTGACTATCATACCGCTTCCAATACGATTATGACTATTACAGTGCTGTAGCTTTGAAAACAATATCCTTGTTGATAACTGGTTTACTTGCCATCGATCACAGACGATACCTGTTAGGCTCCAAACCGTAGGACCCAACTAAACCAGAACCTACCGCAAGGCACAGAGAAATTATTGCACAAGTTGCGTACTCGGCTGAACTTTCCTCCGACGAAAGTGGAAGTAAAAGTGTAGATGAAACCGGCTTCGGTCTCCAGAGTTACGCAACGACCTGGCCTCAGACAGCTGGTCCAGGCGAGGGCACAACACGGAAGTTGCGGCCCACCGGAGTCCGTTTCTTGACGAGGAGCCTCCTCTGCGCCGAGGGCTGTGTAGCACGGTCAGGAAAGTTCCAGAGGCCAAGCCCTCGCATAGAGAATCGTATGAAGTGCATTACTTTGCGGCGAAGCACAAATGCACAGCGTGTACATAATCGAAGACGCTAAAGCTAGCTCTTAAATTTTTAATATGCAACGACATCTGACAGACATTCAGTTCGGATGTACTGCAACATTCGTAATCAATCGAGTTAGGAACACTTACTTAAATAATGTGTAACAATCCCTTTTGCATTTTGGTAACGACGTATACGTTAGTGGCACAGATTCCAAGACACTGAAAGTGCAAACTTCTGTAAGTAAACACAAGGTGTCCATATTAAAAGTTCAGTTTCAAAACGCTGTAGAAAGAGAACTACTGCTCAGAATGACGCCAAATTTGAACAGCACATTATTGATGCAGACGGAAACGTCATGGAACAAAAAAAGCTATTGGCGTTAGAATGGCACACAAACAGACGTGCAGGACACAGCTGTTCCTCGGTTTGCGCCCGAGACGCCCTACGTGACTGTTTGCATAAAGGATCGCGCACTGTTAGTAAACTTCTTTTACAGGAACGGTGACTGAGCGCCAGTAGCTTTGCAGAAGTTCCGGGCACTGAGGGGTATGAAAAAAGGCACTGGTCCGACGTCTGTTAAGGATCTGGAGAAAATTATTGCAAAATTCGAAAAGACATGTTTTTGATGTCCAGTATGGCAGAGGGAGGAAAGCAATTGATCAGACATTTGTCGAAGATGTGGCCACAGCATTTCAGGAGGGATTGAGCGGTGGTGTGCAAAAGGCAGTGCCGGGGAATTGCCTGAACGTTAGACAGGCCTGCGAGAACAGTGCATAAAATCTTACGACGCATCTTGCATTGCTATCCATACAAAATCATCGCTCTTCTGCACTTGCTTTCTGCTAACCTGCCACCAAGACTAAACGTTCGCTCTGTAATTACTTGCTTGCACGGAAGTGGACAATGAATGACATGGAACATTCTATGGACAGACGCAGGCCATTTCTATCTCCAAGAACATGTCAGTGCGCAGAATTGCAGAATATGGGCAGCGAAAAATCCGCACGCACATCACTAAGATGAGACCTGCACTGTCCCTGGTGAACGCTATGCGCACCAACGTCATTCCAACCGTTCAACAGCATGGATATGTGGCCAGGGTCATTTTCATGCAAGATGGCGCACTTCCGCACACTACAGAGATAGTGTAGCAGCTGCTGCAGGGACATTTCGGAAATGTTAGAATCATCAGCCGTCATTTCGCTGCAGCCTGGACGTCCAGATCGCCTGATCTTAATCCGTATGACTTCTGACTGTAGAGTTATGTGAAACATTTGGGTTGAGTGCTCCAATTACGAACGTAGCAGAACTGAAGGCAGGCATTGCGAAACTCATTCTTAACGTGACCCCGAGACACTCGGATCTGTTGTGGAACATACTGGTTCTCGATTTCAAGTTGGGGTAGAAAACCTTGGACAGCATATTGAACATGTCTTGCGCCACTATCACGACAGTTACAAACCGATGTCATTTTGTTTTTTATGCCTTTTATGGCTCCAGGACAATTAAAAATCGACGTAATTTTGCTTTTTATGCGGTTTTTGACCTCGGAACAATTAAAAACCAGTTTTTCTCACTCGATGCCGTGCGACTTTGCCGTAGTGGATGGGCTTATCCAACAAAGTGTTGACTGCCGAACTTGTGCAATTACGTGCATTGAACAGTACGGATGGTGTAATGTGCAACTCAAACTATAGCCGTCGTATTGCGGTTCATCTGTCATTTGTAGCAGACACCATTTACGGTAAGAACCATAAAGCGTCATCTTTTGGTAAAATTTTCGTTCATTTTTTTAGTTCTGTGACGTTTCGCTCTGCTGTTTGTATCTGACATCATTCTGAGAAGTGATTTTCAATCTACAGTGTTTCGAAACTGGAACTTTAGTTATGTACACCCTGTATGCAGGTGCGCGTTATTGGACACTAGTCTCCTATTGTCGCCGATGACACTGTCAGATTCATCGAGGGCTCAATTTAATCCCATGCAAACAGATCCCGTCACTTGCGTAAACGATCCTCTCTCAGAAAGTGGAGTATCACTTTCTGTGGACCATACAGTCGGCACGTACCAGTATTTACCGCGATTTTCGCCCTTTCGAGCATCAGAGGGCGCTGTTCCTGCGCCCCATGAGTCTTTACGCCGTGACAAACGATGACACAATACGTGCGTAGGCTTCTGTATTCCATAGTGAAGTGGCGGTTCTGAATGGTTAGGTTGCTCTGAGACTGTTGTTGCCCAGTATTGAACCGATTTATTTGCTCCAATGTTGCCGTCTATCCACCGTTACAATCCGCATTCGTCGAAAGCAGTTTCCATCACACACGTTATTGCCCAAGGCAGAAGACCTGTCGCGTTGTCGGTTCACAGAATTGAGGTACTCGATACACACAATGCCGTGTATGCACATCCCGTACATGGTGCACAAAAGATGCAGCTATATCCCGCGTCATGCCTTTCTGCTCTCGACTGCCGCGCCGACGGCTGATAAAAACTCTGATGTCATCCCAATCACGTGACACATTGATGCATTCCACTCACTGAGGCGACAGAAGGGCTGTCTCTCCAACATAGCAAAACGCAACTAAATAAAATAATCTTTGTCTTCTTTGAAACCTACAAAAAGTTGGCGGTTTAATATAAAACCAATAATTTAAATACGGAGTGTAAGTACTCGGAGAAGCAATACGGCATGTGCAACAATGTGCGATTTTTTTGATGACCGTATCTGTGAGCTCGCTGTGAAAAGAATGGTGTTAATCTTGCGAAACTCCTCTGCTGTCAGTTATAGAAGTGGCCTGAACCTCGGTACGGCCTTCACTGGTGTGCCATCCACTGCCTATGGCGACTCCCCACTGCTCACTATCGCTTCTGTGACAGACAATGAACGACACTGAAGTACGTTGTCGCATCGCATACATACCATCCCATCATGCCTTCTACGGAAAGAACTCAATGACATATTTCCATGGCCGGCCGGTGTGGCCGAGCGGTTCTAGGCGCTACAGTCTGGAACCGCGCGACCGCTACGGTCGCAGGTTCGAATCCTGCCTCGGGCATGGATATGTGTGATGTCCGTAGGTTAGTTAGGTTTAAGTAGTTCTAAGTTCTAGGGGACTGATGACCTCAGCAGTTAAATCCCATAGTGCTCAGAGCCATTTGAACATCTTTCCTGTGGACATCAAAGGTGCACATATGGATAACATTACACCGGGGGGGAAGGGGGGGGGGGGGAAGAAAAAGAAGAAGGGAACGGCACTAATTTGGGATCAAGGTGTAGATGTATGAAAGGATATGTTGAAGAGATTGGATTGGACTGTGATGAACAACAATCCCACAAGACATGCCTCCTCCTATCACAGAAAAGTTTGTTTCTTGTTTTCGGCTGCTAGATTGAGCCAGTGTATTTGTCAAGTGAGGTAACGCAACGAAAGTACAAACAGTATTATTTTGCCTTTGCTATTTTGTCAGTTCACTTTGCATTCATCGGAAATGAAACTCTGAAAAGGGAGTCGTATGATTGTTGCAAGCAGTGCGACTTTGGACTGCGTGTTTTCGAAGGATTTGAATTCTGTCATACAAAAAACAATTATTGCATTTATACCTTTTACTTCAATATAAAGTCATGTGGATCTCAACAAACCAATAAATAGTCTAAACAATGATGAGGATTGAGCAAACAGTAGCGGAATTTGGGAATGGCGGGGCAAGCGCCAGTCGAAGTTTGACCTGGGCACCGTTTACCCTAGTCAGGCCTCAGTCTCAGGATAAGCAAGCTATTGTTGTCGTGGTATAAGCGCAAGTTTTCTTCGTAAGATACTGTAACGTTCAGAATTTTACGCTAGTCAGTAGTATGCTGTGATCAGGAATTCTACACAGCCACTGTCAAAAATAAATTCTTGTCATGAAAGTGTTTTCATCTCGAACGTCAGTGGACGCGACGTTAAACGGCCTACCGAATGTTGGATAAGTCGGTTCACAGGCCAGGGGATTAACACCTGCAATAGCTCCATTCATAGGTAAAGCGATTCTGTTGTCAAACCAACCTTCATGTGGTGGACAACCTTACTTTATGGAGGTGGCGAATGTAGTTCAGTGGCACGGGTGCCAAGTGGCTACTGAGCAGGATGCATAAGTAGGTAAGTGAGAAGAATAAGCACTGGTAATCGATGCAGAATAAAGGATCGCGAACGATGCGCCGTAACGCAGACACTGGCAACAAAGCAGCTGATTGGCGCAGAGCCATTACCCCACGCGACGCTGCCAAGGCCACGCCCGAGGCTGCTGCACTTTCTGACCTCGAGTGAAACAAAAAAAGTTGTGCCGTAATTCTCCAGAATGCCTAGCTAATGACTGCATAACTGTACAAACACGAAGTTACGTATTATCTAATGAAGTCTCCTTTTTTTTCTTTCTTTTTTTAGTTTTGTGGGCCGGCAGAAGTGGCCGTGCGGTTCTAGGTGCTGCAGTCTGGAACCGCGAGACCGCTACGGTCGCAGGTTCGAATCCTGTCTCGGGCATGGATGTGTGTGATGTCCTTAGGTTAGTTCGGTTTAACTAGTTCTAAGTTCTAGGGGACTAATGACCTCAGAAGTTGAGTCCCATACTGCTCAGAGCCATTTGAACCATTTTTTTAGTTTTGTGCTCAGTCGGGAATCATGTAACTTCTCAGTTATTCGTAGAATAGATGAATAAAACGTTTATTTGCAGCTGTACTTTTTGACACACCTGATATTTTTCCCAACTTGACTGATAAAAAAGTTATACATTCACGTGCTCAGCATTTTCTTCGCTTCCATTTATAAGCACATTATTTGGACGACTGACATACCTATCGTCAGATTTGCTGATCGAGAGAGAGAAATGGTTCAAATGGCTGTGAGCACTATGGGACTTAACATCTATGGTCATCAATCCTCTATAACTTAGAACTACTTAAACTTAACTAACTTAAGGACAGCACACAACACCCAGTCATCACGAGGCAGAGAAAATCCCTGACCCCGCCGGGAATCGAACCCGGGAACCCGAGCGTGGGAAGCGAGAACGCTACCGCACGACCACGAGCTGCGGACTGAGTGTTGTGTGCTGTCCTTAGGTTAGTTAGGTTTAAGTAGTTCTAAGTTCTAGGGGACTGATGGCCATAGATGTTAAGTCCCATAGTGCTCAGAGCCATTTGACCACGAGTTGCGGAGAGGGAGAGAGAGAGAGAGAGAGAGAGAGAGAGAGAGAGAGAGAGCGCACAGGTAGTCCCAGTCTTCAAGAAGGGTCGTCGAGCAGATGCGCAAAACTATAGACCTATATCTCTGACATCGATCTGTTGTAGAATTTTAGACCATGTTTTTTGCTCGCGTATCATGTCATTTCTGGAAACCCAGAATCTACTATGTAGGAATCAACACGGATTCCGGAAACAGCGATCGTGTGAGACCCAACTCGCTTTATTTGTTCACGAGATCCGGAAAATATTAGATACAGGCTCCCAGGTAGATACCATTTTCCTTGACTTCCGGAAGGCGTTCGATACAGTTCCGCACTGTCGCCTGATAAACAAAATAAGAGCCTACGGAATATCAGACCAGCTGTGTGGCTGGATTGAAGAGTTTTTAGCAAACAGAACACAGCATGTTGTTCCCAATGGAGAGACGTCTACAGACGTTAAAGTAACCTCTGGCGTGCCACAGGGGAGTGTTATGGGACCATTACTTTTCACAATATATGTAAATGACCTAGTAGATAGTGTCGGAAGTTCCATGCGGCTTTTCGCGGATGATGCTGTAGTATACAGAGAAGTTACAGCATTAGAAAATTGCAGGGAAATGCAGGAAGATCTGCAGCGGACAGGCACTTGGTGCAGGGAGTGGCAACTGACCCTTAACATAGACAAATGTAATGTATTGCGAATACATAGAAAGAAGGATCCTTTATTGTATGATTATATGATAGCGGAACAAACACTGGTAGCAGTTACTTCTGTAAAATATCTGGGAGTATGCGTGCGGAGCGATTTGAAGTGGAATGATCATATAAAATTATTTGGTGGTAAGGCGGATGCCAGGCTGAGATTCATTGGGAGAGTCCTTAGAAAATGCAGTCAATCAACAAAGGAGTTGGCTTACAAAACACTCTTTCGACCTATACTGAGTATTGTTCATCAGTGTGGGATCCGTACCCGGTCGGGTTGGCAGAGGAGATAAAGAAGATCCAAAGCAGAGCGGCGCGTTTCGTCACAGAGTTATTTGGTAACCGTGATAGCGTTACGGAGATGTTTAGCAAACTCAAGTGGTAGACTCTGCAAGAGAGGCGCTCTGCATCGCGGTGTAGCTTGCTGTCCAGGTTTTAAGAAGGTGCGTTTCTGGATGAGGTATCGAAGCCGTCGAATTCGCTGGGTTTCCCACCCTTTGTTTTTGCAAGAAGAATCAGCACCCGGTGGCACTCTGTCTTCTGTTTTAATTATCCTGATTTTCGAAAATCGTTTTGTTTTTGAGTTTTTGTTTATGGGACCGTTGCTTTTTTCCCGATGTATGTTAGGGGGAAGGAGGGGCGGCTGTTTTGTCTAGATGTTGGTTGTTTTTGCTGTGAGTACTGAGTATCACGCAGAATTTACTATTTAGAACTGACGATGAGTCGTAGTGAAAGGTGCTTTTTGGCGGGGTTGGTCTTCCCCGCCGAGGGAATTTATAAGATGAAATTGTGAGTGATGGCATGATGTGTAGAATTCGATGGATTTGTGCTTGATGATGTGATAGATGGTAGGATGACCAAGCATGACTCTGACCTCCTCATTACTGCAGTACCACGGTACATCTGCTACTAATCTCAGTACTTTGTTCTGCAGTCTTTCTATCTTGGATAGGTTTGTGTCTGCCGCCATGCCCCATACTTCTGAGCCATAGAGCACAGCTGGCAGTATTATCACTCTCCAAATTTTTATTTTTGCTGCAGTTGAGAGTTTTCTACCTTTGAGTAGCGGATATAGTTGGATTAGTCTTGCGTGGCCTTTGTTGCACGCTTCTGTGATGTGTTGACTAAAGGTTAGCCTTTTATCAATTTGTAGGCCAAGATACTTAATCGAATTTTTCCATGGCAGCTGTTGGTTGCCAACTATGATGCTTCGTATTGGTGGTTTGGTTTTGTTGGTAAAATGGATTGCCTGGCACTTTTCAGCATTTATTTTGGTCTTCCACAGATTACACCATCTGATAACACGATTCATATAGCGTTGTAGCCTGCATCCGATGTAGTTTACGTTACTTGCGCTATGATATAGTGCCGTGTCGTCGGCATAAAGGGCTATTTGGTCCCCCGCCTCTCGGGGCACATCATTTTTATAGAGAAGGTATAGGAGGGGCCAAACACAGACCCTTGTGGTACTCCTGCCTCTATGTCTCTGATGGGACTGTTGGCGCCATCCAACGAGGAATAAAATTTCCTGTTTGTCAGGAAGGATCTAATCATTTTTAGTATGTGCAACGGGCAGTTGAGTTGGGACATCTTATAAAGCAGGCCGCCATGCCACACCCTGTCGAACGCTTTTTCAATATCTAGGAAGATGGCACCAGTGCTGTTCCCTTGTTGTCTTTCGGAACATACGTGCTCCACCAAGCGAATGGCCTGCTGTGTGGTGCTATGACCAGCACGAAATCCAAACTGTTCCGGGGTAAGGATGTTGTTGATTTCAAGGAACTGCTGAAGTGGGATTTGTATTAGGGTCTCAAGGAGTTTGGAGAAATGGTTGAGGAGGGAGATGGGTCTGTGGTTTTGTGGGAATAAATGATTTTTGTTTGGTTTGGGAATCGAAATAATTTTTGCAACCTTCCAGGCTGAAGGGAAATAGTTTAATTTTAGGCAGTTGTTTAGGATAGCGGTGAGGTGGGATATGGCGGACTGGGGAAGGTTTTTCAGGAAGGGTGGTCTGATATTGTCAGGGCCTGGGGCTTTAACGTTGCCGATTGGCCTGATGAGAGCACCCACTGTTCGCTCACTGGTTGCGACGAACGAGGTGTCCGACCTTTGTTGGAGTCTCGTTTCTCTCAACCTCTTCCTCGTCATCGTCGATGTCGTTCTCTTGGAATTGGCGTTCGAGAGTGCGCGACATGGCGTCCGCTTTCTCTTCTGGTGTGTAGACTATCCCGTTTACGCCGTGCAGCGGATTGATGGTCTTTTGTGGGCTTCTTCGGGTTCTGATTTTGTTCCAGAACATTTCTGGATTTCTTTAGGCTTCTTGTAGGCCTCTCTCCCATCGCTCGTACCTGAGCAGTTGTAGTCTTGTTCTGATTTCACGAGCCATCCTCTCCATTGCCCTTTTGTCCTGTGGATCCCGAAATTGCTGCCACAGACGCCTCGCGCGCTTCTTGTCTCTAATTAGTTGTGCGAGGTCGGGTGTTAGATCTTCGCGCCCGTGTTGGTGCGTGATTTTAATTGTGGCCCTCTCGCTGCACGTCGTCACGATGCGCGTAAACTCCTCAGCCGCCGCGTCGACATCTCGCTTGTGGGGCATTTCTGGGGCAACGTCTGGTATATGGTGGTCTACCAGTGTTTTATACCTATCCCAGTTTGTGGTAAAGGTCACTCTCCTCCCCTCTGTAGGATCTGCCTGCTCGTTTTCCAGTCTCAGGATGACAGGGTCGTGGTCGGAGTCCAACGCGTTTACGACCTCTGTCTCCGTTATGAGGTTTAGATTTTTGACCAGGTATATGTCCAGTTTATCTGGTCGGCACTTGTGGTCCCGGTGGAAATGGGTTGGTCTTCCTGGGGGTATTACCTCCACTTCGGGGTGAGCATCCAGGTATCGTAGGAGTGTCCTACCACTGGTGTTCGTGGCACGACAGGTCCATGCCCTGTGCTTTGCGTTTAGGTCCCCTCCTATGATGATTCTATGACTCTGGTTTAGAAGACTGCTGAGTTCTATCTCAGGTATGTTGCGACCTGGGGGGTGGTATGCAGCAATGAGGTAGGTGGACTGGTTATTGATCAGCATTTCAATGGCTGTTGCCTCTATTTGCTGGAGCTGTGGCAGGGGTATATGTCGATGGCATAGACGTTGCTTAACTAGTACTGCCGTCCCACCACCCTGCCGGTTGGGTCGGTCAGTTATATACAGGTATCGAATATATTGCTTCCCCCTACTTATACCTCCCGAGGAGATCACGAATGTAAAATTAGAGAGATTCGAGCGCGCACGGAGGCTTTCCGGCAGTCGTTCTTCCCGCGAACCATACGCGACTGGAACAGGAAAGGGAGGTAATGGCAGTGGCACGTAAAGTGAACTCCGCCACACACCGTTGGGTGGCTTGCGGAGTATAAAAGCAGATGTAGATGTAGAGAGAGGGATGGAGAGAGAGAGAGAGAGAGAGAGAGAGAGAGAGTGTGTGTGTGTGTGTGTGTGTGTGTGTGTGTGTGTGTGTTTTGGAGTTATGCTAATGAAAAGCTCGTATTTCTGGATTTTTTGAGTTTGGGCTAAGGAATTTTATAGCTTTAACGCCCCGTAACTGATTTTAACTTCATTACTGCCTTAAAACTTTAGGACTAAGCAGCTAATGGTGCGCCATACGCGTAAACGAAGACACATATACCTTATTAGAAAGTTGGCTGCTCGTAGAGCGATGACACGATTGATTGTGCCATTACTTCTCCTTGGTTTCATGCACATCACCGAAGTGATAAATAGTATATTGCGGACCATTTTGATGCTAGAACAATTAGTTAATACGCAAACATCCTCAAAATTGGCCACCATCTCGCGTGTACAAGTGGAAGCTCTGCTTTCTCTTTTGACTCGCCCAAATGCGTTAAAGGCCCAAGTTTTGCTTTCTTACGTAACCTTTTGCCCTAAGCCGATCTCAGCCAGCTTAGGAAATGCTGTGCATGTAGGGTCGCCCAATCCTCTTAGAGCGCTTGACAGCAGCCGCACTCTCGGGTAAGCCAAATAATTGTTAACGCAGCGACATTGACTGGTTCGTAATGACAAGGCGAAATTCCCTCAGACTTCAAGAAGAATATAATAATTCCAATCCCAAAGAAAGCAGGTGTTGACAGATGTGAAAATTACCGAACAATCAGTTTAATAAGTCACAGCTGCAAAATACTAACGCAAATTCTTTACAGACGAATGGAAAAACTGGTAGAAGCCGACCTCGGGGAAGATCAGTTTGGATTCCGTAGAAATGTTGGAACACGTGAGGCAGTACTGACCCCTACGACTTATCTTAGAAAATAGATTAAGGAAAGGCAAACCTACGTTTCTAGCATTTGTAGAGAAAGCTTTTGACAGTGTTGACTGGAATACTCTCTTTCAAATTCTGAAGGTGTCCGCCCTCTTCTAGAGAATTGCTGTACAGTATGTGATCTTGACCAGATAGAATTGATAGGATTGACGGAGGACATCGAAAATGTTCAAAGAATGGCAGCTTTTATTGTATTATCTTAAGATAGGGGTTGGGATGACAATCATTAAAACAAAGGCGTTATCCGTTGCGGCGAGATCATTTCATTCCAAGAAATTTCAATCACCAACTTTCTCCTCCAACTGCTAAAGTATTTTGTTGACGCCCACCTACAGTGGGAGAAAAGATTATCGTATTAAAATTAGATAAATCAATGCTCGCACGGAAAGATTTAAGTGTTCGTTTTTCCCGCGCGCTGTTCGAGGGTGGAACGGTAGAGAAATATTGTGGAAGTGGTTCGATGAACCCATGCACTGGAGCGTCAATTGCAGAGTAATCATGTAGCTATACCGGTAGATGCCATGTAGCTATAGATGTCATGCAGATGTAGATGCAGATATACGCGCAGTACTTGAAGAAGCGAATTAATTCCGTGGATGAATGGTCGGAGTAAGTTTGAAGAATGTTAAAAATTAAGTGGACAGATGAAGTGCAAAATGAAGTACTACACAGTATAGGTGAGGAAAGGGATCTATGGAAGAAGGTAAGAAGGTATAGGTTAGTCGGACAACTGCTAACGCATTTAGGAATGACTAACCTTACAATGGAAGGAGGGCTGGAGGGGGGGGGGGGGTGTTAAGACAGGCAAAGATTTGAATATATGATAAACATTTTAGAGGGTGTTGAGGACAACAGAAATTTTACACACTTTCTGCATACTGCATTTGCTTAAGTAATTTTTCATTAATAATGTATGCGTCGTCAAAGATCAGTCTTGACAGTAACCTTTTTCTTTCAATTACGATTTTCCGATCAACCTCCACTTCTCTGAGACGTCTTTTCGATCTTTGTCGTCATATCCAATATTATTGCGTGGTCAGTTTCCATTACCTTTCTCGTACGAACGAAATTTAAGCAACATTGTTTCTTATCACAGGGAAAATAACGCATTTGTTGCTGGTATTAAGCGTCTTTCACGTGATTTTGCCGTGTATGTTTGCTGAAACCCACCTGACCACATCTCGGAATGGATCTGAAAGAGACATGAAAAAATAATTCTGTACTGTATTAGTTGGATATCAAAATAAGCATTCTTAGATTTCCATGCAGAAGTTGGATTTTGTAAAAGTTCCGTTACCTTGGGGAATAACGGAAGCCTTTGAAAGTGACAACAGTATGTTGTTATCAATAATAAAAAATAGCCAATTTACGAGCCAGATGAAATTTACTTTCTGCGTACGACACTGTCAATGAGTCCTCAGCTCGTGGCTAGCGTTGCTGTCTCTGGGTCACGGGGTCCCAGGTACGATACGCGGCTGGGTCGGGAATTTTCTCTGCCCGGGGACTGGGTGTTTGCGTTGTCCTCATCATTTCATCATCATTATTAGTGACAGTGGCGCGATTGGATTGTGTAAATATTGGACTGCGTCAAAATTGGGCTTTTGTACGGATGTTGATGACGGAGCAGTTGAACGCCCCACAAACCTGTTTGGAAGTTTAAAGTCGTAAGAAATATACTACAGTCTATTTGTATCTCTCTGCCGCTGCTCTCTCTCCCCCCCCCCCCCCCCCCCCGCCCCGCCCTCATTATGTCAGACTGAGTATCCAAGAGCGAAAGATAAAAGCTCCTACTGGCCATAGATACACAATAAGCACAGTTGCGCACTTAATAGATGTTATGTAACACTGAAGAGTGTTAGATTATGCGATAGTGAATCTTTTAAGCGATAGTGAATCTTTTAGTCGCTACGTTAGCAGTTTGGGTATCGTCAAACAGCTGATATGTTTTTGTATTGGAACTGTGCTCCCCTTTATCGTGGATGCGAGCTATATCAGGCGTGCATCGAGACGTGATATGAGTATGCTTATTGGCTGTGTGACGTAGCAGATAATCAGTATTGATTCTATTGTGTGCGCCTGCGGTTACTTCTACAAAGGCACTTTTTATTCTGTCTTTTCATATAGAACTAATGTGTATTATGGGAGCCGGCCGGTGTGGCCGTGCGGTTCTAGGCGCTTTAGTTTGGAGCCGCGTGACCGCTACGGTAGCAGGTTCGAATCCTGCCTCGGGCATGGATGTGTGTGATGTCCTTAGGTTAGTTAGGTTTAAGTAGTTCCAAGTTCTAGGGGACTGATGACCTCAGAAGTTAAGTCCCGTAGTGCTCAGAGCCATTAGAACCATTTTTTGTATTATGGGATGACTTTCACAGACTTTACTGTTACGCAAATGTTTATAATTTAGTGTGCCTATGACGCAAATGAGGAATCAGCCTTACATGTGCGTAAACTGACATGGAAACGGCTTAAAAACCACTCTCATGTTTACCAAATGTATGGTTCAAATGGCTCTGAGCACTATCCGACTTAACTTCTGAGGTCATCAATCGCCTAGAACTTAGAACTAATTAAACCTAACTAACCTAAGGACATCACACACATCCATGCCCGAGGCAGGATTTGAACCTGCGACCATAGCGGTCGCTCGGTTCCAGACTAGCGCCTAGAACCGCACGGTCACTCCGGCCGGCTTACAAAATGTATACTGGCTGTCAGCCTGCGTGTTATTTGGCTGCGAGGACTATGAAACTCTGCGCAGTCGGAGTAGTGTCCCAGTATACATTTTTCCCTAAATGGTACTGTTAATTCCAGTTGAACCAAGCAGTCATTCCTCTGGAATGTAAACACAAATCGGAATTTTATACCCGTATCCTTCACGCGGTTTCTGTACTTTTCTATGCTTTCCAGTGACATGCAATTGAAATAAAATACGGAGCACATGAAGAGCCCAATATTAATAGTATTCTCATGTTTAATTCGTTTCAGTAAAATATATCCTCATAAATGGTAAAGTATATATAAAGTGGTTTGTCAGGAAAAAAGCCTCGTCGTTGGTTTAACCCCCCCCCGTTTGTTACAAATCATTTTCAACTTTTGTGTGAATATGTTGGTGTTATATGTTACAGAAAGTTTTTTCAACAATAATTACGTCCGAACTAACGAATTAAAAATTATTTCCTTTGGCGGTTGTACTTTGGATTGGAATGGATTGTTTGAGGGAAGAGACCAAACAGCGAGGTCATCGGTCTCGTCGGATTAGGGAAGGAAGTCGGTCGTGCCCTTTCAAAGGAACCATCCCGTCATTTGCCTGGAGCGAGGTTGCACCTTGAACGGATACTGTTGTAACCTTTAAAAAGTTTCATGGCAACTACAGGCCGCACATTCTAGTAATGTTCTTCGGTGTCAGAATCTCCGTTTTACCCGGGTGTACGTGAGTGTTGTTAATTTATCTACGGCTCATTTTTGACTAAAAAAAAAGTTTTAGCTCTGATAAGAGATTCCACAAAACGTAATTCCCATACTGTATTTTATTTTTAAGAGTCAGTTAAATAGATCTAAAGCAAGAGATGCTTCTCTCCTGAGCAGAATTTGCTGTATTGTTGTATTTCTGTCCCGAATCTAATAGATATGATTGTATCGTCCGAAAACAACAGCTGCAGTTAGGTGATACAGTTACACAACAGAGACAATCATTAATATGTGGCCAAAAAAGAAGCGTCCCGTTATGGAAGACAGATGAAAGTACTACTTTACTGTAATCCAGCCACATGCTAGTTGCTGTCTTCGGATATCAAGTGACGCATATGGGCCACAACGACGCAACTTTTAAAAGTGTGATTTTCGCGGAGCTAAAGTCGTTGCCGAGGCAAGTTGAATGAGAAGCGATACGGCCAACCTAATAGTACTGGCGACTCCACCAGGTGTCAGGCTGCGCGCTGCTGGGATGCTGACGTAATTGCGATTGCAGACGTCTGCTGTGGCATAATGCATGAGGTAGTTGGCTAGGTCTGCACCGCGTAGCAAGGTCACTGTCGGGGTATTCCTAGCGCGTTCCCACGATGAGAACGTGAGCTCATGGCCGCAGCACTTCTGTATACAATGCCTTGCAGCTGACGCGGCACGGCAGTGCAACAGATGATACAAGCCATTGTCAGAGGGGCTCGCCGAAGATCGTATGCGTTACGTTACGCCTCCAGTGGACAATGTAAGCAATGCGCGGGTATGTTGAGTATCATTGCCACAACAGTCAGATTTTAAGTAAACAGTAGTTTTCTTGCTGTAAACAAAACGACTCCATTAAAACACTGACAGGGTAAATTGAAGTGTTTATGGCCGAGAAAGAGAGGGACGGATTTACGTGTAGAAACCTGGTACAGAGTAGTGAAAATAGTATCTGTGCCGAATAGAGGCTTTTCCATAGCATTCTGCCGGCCGGAGTGGCCGTGCGGTTCTAGGCGCTACAGTCTGGAACCGAGCGACTGCTACGGTCGCAGGTTCGAATCCTGCCTCGGGCATGGATGTGTGTGATGTCCTTAGGTTAGTTAGGTTTAATTAGTTCTAAGTTGTAGGCGACTGATGACCTCAGAAGTTAAGTAGCTTAGTGCTCAGAGCCATTTGAACCATAGCATTCTAGCACAACCGTGACTTGTTTTACTGAATTGTCCAAGTCTTCTGTTTAATAATTGCAGCGTAGGTCTTGTGTGCTTCATTTGTTAAAACTTGTTCCTCCATAGCTCTCTCATTTTGCGCTGCCACCCGTTCCCGAGAGCTACGTTACTTCTCAAGTTGTGTACTTTATCATTAATACATGGGTAATACAATCACGGAAGTTAGCCAAAACCTACACTACTGGCCATTAAAATTGCTACACCAAGAAGAAATGCAGATGGAAAACGGGTATTCACTGGACAAATATATTATACTAGAACTGACATGTGATTACATTTTCACGCTATTTGGGTGCATAGATCCTGAGAAATCATTACCCAGAACAACCACCTCGGGCCGTAATAACGGCCTAGATACGCCTGGGCATTGAGTTAAACAGAGCTTGGATGGTGTGTACAGGTACAGCTGCCCATGCAGCTTCAACACGATACCACAGTTCATCAAGAGTTTGACTGGCGTATTGTGACGAGCCAGTTGCTCGGCCACCATTGACCAGAGGTTTTCAATTGGTGAGAGATCTGGAGAATGTGCTGGCCAGGGCAGCAGTCGAATATTTTCTGTATCCAGAAAAGCCCGTACAGGACCTGCAACATGCGGTCGTGCATTATCCTGCTGAAATGTAGGGTTTCGCAGGGATCGAATGAAGGGTAGAGCCACGGGTCGTAACACATCGGAAATGTAACGTCTACTGTTCAAAGTGCCGTCAATGCGAACAAGAGGTGACCGAGACGTGTAACCAATGGCACCCCATACCATCACACCAGGTGATACGCCAGTATGGCGATGACGAATACACACTTCCAATGTGCGTTCACTGCGATGTCGCCAAACACGGATGCGAACATCATGATGCTGTAAACAGAACCTGGATTCATCCGAAAAAATGACGTTTTGCCATTCGTGTACCCAGGTTCGTCGTCGAGTAAACCATCGCAGGCGCTCCTGTCTGTGATGCCCAGCGTCAAGGGTAACCGCAGCCGTGGTCTCCGAGCTGATAGTCCATGTTGCTGCAAACGTCGTCGAGCTGTTTGTGCAGATGGTTGTTGTCTCGCTAACGTCCCCATCTGTTGACTCAGGGGTCGAGACGTGGCTGCACGATCCGTTACAGCCATGCGGATAAGATGCCTGTCATCTCGGCTGCTAGTGATACGAGGCCGTTGGCATCCAGGACGGGGTTCCGTATTACCCTCCTGAACCCACCAATTCCATATTCTGCTAACAGTCATTGGGTCTCGACCAACGCGAGCAGCAATGTCGCGATACGATAAACCGCAATCGCGATAGGCTACAATCCGACCTTTATCAAAGTCGGAAACGTGATAGTACGCATTCCTCCTCCTTACACGAGGCATCACAACAACGTTTCCACAGGCAAGGCCGGCCAATTGCTATTTGTGTAAGAGAAATCGGTTGGAAACTTTCCTCATGTCAGCACGTTGTAGGTGTCGCCACCGGCGCCAACCTTGTGTGAAAAGCTAATCATTTGCATATCACAGCATCTTCTTCCTGTCGGTTAAATTTCGCGTCTGTAGCACATAATGTTCGTGATGTAGCAATTTTAATCGCCAGTTGTGTATAATATAATTACGTTGTAAATATATTTTTTTAAATGACTGAAACTACTGAAGGAATTAATGCATTAGCCATAGTCATGGTCGTGTCGAAACTGAAAGTGTAGATAGTTCTGATGAATGACAACTCGTGACCCGAAGTAGTTGCCAAGAATTACTGAAAGGGAGTCCAGGGACTAGCCCTTGCCAGCTGCTGTTATTTGTATTCCGATCCAGCATTGTGGCGGGGCAGCATGTAGCGTCAAAGTGCAGTTCGTTCTTGTAAGCGGACCCGACTATACCGCGGTGTATGTTTAGCGCCAGCTACGTTCGTTGCACTTGGGCTATTTTGAGCACGACATGCCGATCTCATCTTGAATGGCTAACGCAGACGAATTTGCACTGTTTCTTGGCACGAGCTCTGTTCCTCGTTGGCAACCAAGGTCTCTCTGATGCCTCACCTGTAAACATTGTTTAAAGCTTATCACCACTACGTGAGCACATGCACGTATGCACAAAGGCCTTGGAGTGTCGACTTGAAATGCTGCTTGCAAATAAGACGTTTAGTGCACACCTTTCATAGACGCTGGTGTATATTTTATTAATCGAAGTTCCGACAACTGTTTGTATTTAGGCTTCTTATAACTTGCAGTATTTGAGTAGCTATGCAAAGATTAGGACACTAGCACAGAATAAACCTCGGACAAAAGACCAATAACAACAGCACTGATTTCGGTGCGAAGTGCCCATCTTTAAAGTTCGATATTTTAATAAGGCTTTCGATAGTGGTCTCGCGAATCAGTCACACGAGGGCGAGCTCTGTCTTTTAAAACCTTTATAAATTAGTCTCGCCGCGGTTTCTGTCCTCATTTTCAGGCTGATCTTTGGAACAAATGTAGGGATTATGATACGGTTTTCACTGATAGATTGATGAGGAATGTTGTGAAAGTCGCCAGTCATAGATACTTAGTTCTAACCTTGCGAAGGTGGGGCGGGTCGCCGGTTGACAAATAAATGGCAAAGACTTGAAACGCTAATTAATACTGTACCTATATTTTACGAAAACCTCCTTCTTTTTTTTGTCCGTAACGAATTCTGTCTACATTATTTTTATTTTTTGCACATGCGCATTATGACAACAAACCGACACACAACATTGGTCAAATGAGCTGGAAGCCACCTCACACATTCTTGGTAAGTAATTCTTCTATACACGTTTTGGGAACAATCGTGATGTTAAAGAATTTACAGGTTTTTAACAATTAACGTTAGTGATGTGCGTTATAAACAGCTCTACAATAAAGATTTTTCGTAGTACACGGTCTCACAAGAATGGGGGCACATCTGTTGTAGAAGGGACAAAGGACAAAATAGACAAGAAATATAACTGCAGTGAGATTCTTTAACTCTCTGAGTTCCAACAATATAAAACAACATTGAATTTTGAAAAGTTTCGCAAAATTGACGTGTATCGTCATAGTATTGGCTCTGAGCACTATGGGACTTTACTGTGGTCATCAGTCCCCTAGAACTTAGAACTACTTAAACCTAACTAACCTAAGGACATCACACACATCCATGCCCGAGGCAGGATTCGAACCTGCGACCGTAGCAGTCGCGCGGTTCCGGACTGCGCGCCTAGAACCGCTAGACCACCGCGGCCGGCCTCGACATAGTAAACAGTAGATAGATGAAGAAAGTGGCAAAAAATAAACACTTAATTGTTTCCAAGACATTGTCACATTGCAACCACTAATTCAGGCATATCATAGGTACTGGATTGTGATTGGATCATTTGTGGGGCGCATTGGCCCTCCAAAAATTAGAGTACAAGACCATGGGGTATACAGTTGTCAGCCAACCATCGTTTCTTGAGATATATTTGAAAGCAATTTTACGTTTTACCTAAACACAATCCCTAATCTTGAAACCTCCATGAACTCACAGAGCCTGAAATACATTATAGTCCTTAATAACAAGCAAAAATGGGGCTAAAATTTAATAAATTTGTTAAATGTACACACTGCTCTAGTGTTTCATTAAAAAGAAACTCATGAAAACAGCAGTACAAACTCAGATTATGCTACAATACCTTTGGATATACTTAATTTTACAATGATTTCCTCAATAAGATCACTATTAAAAACATCACTATCCCCTGTGCTATGGCACAATCTCCGCGCAGACGGTTTCATTGAACGCTGTTACGTGGCTCCTACAGTGCATACATTCGCAGAAAAACCTTAGTGTACCACTAGATGCCTCTGTCTTGCAATAGCATCGGTGTTTTCATGCGAAAGGCAGTGATATTTCTAAAAGTTAATAAAATTGTGGTTTCAGGCATAAAAACACTGTTACTCAGAGGGTTAATTCTCTAACAGATGGCAAGAATTGCATTAGTGTCTGTCTTCATGTAGAATGAGAACGTTGTGCAATTTTTATGCCTCAAATAACGAAGAGTACCTAGTTCCAAGCCACTGAATAGCTACCACACTTCTCTTTATCTGCTCTAGGCGGAAGACTGCAAGAAATCGAGAGCACCACGGCTGATTTAGTTACAGATGCAAAACAGTTGGGCACAGTAGATAACACCCTACAGAAACATCGTATGACCAGAGAGAGATTTGAACAACGCTCGTGTTTTTTTATCACTGTACCTCGTTTCACTGTACCTCGTTTGCTCAGTGAACACAGTCTATAGAAGTTATTCATCGTCTCCCTCCTTTTTTGACTGATTGATTTTGTGTGTGTATGTTTTATCGCTTAGGCCTCATTCTACATAAGCCGCAGGTAAACAAATGGATTTTTCTCCCTTCACACTTCATTTGATTTCTATTGTGGATGTAAAATGGTAGGAGCTACTTGTGCAGTTGCACACTGAATTGCGCTATGACGTAACTAAAAGTAAACCTGTTTGAACATCATAATGCATAACCAGGCATGGGTTTATTGGAGTAGTATGCCATTGTCTTCCCGCAACATCTGAATTGGCTCGGCTTGTTCAGCCACCTATAGGGGAACCTAATCGTTTAAGCAGTTAATTATAGAATGAAAGACTTGGACCGTCTGAGTCACCAATTTATTAACTGGTTTGCATTTATTAATTAATTTGGTCTGCAGAATGAATTTTCACTTCGCAGCAGAGTGTGCGCAGATTCCATTTTGACCTTCGTTATTTCCAAGCTTCCTGTGATGTGTTAACTGTAGAACAGGTTTTTACCCCCACTTGTGTTACTGACTATCAATAAAGATAGTTGCTATTGGTGTCAACCGCTTCTGTGCACTTCGAGGTATAATGTTCTCATAATAACAAAACTCGGACACGAATCTTTAAATAGTTCTGTTGAGTAGCACTGCCCGTTATTTCGCCAATTATTGGCCGCGGGGATGTTAACATCTCGTCGTTGGGTGGTCGGTATCTCCCGCACGGCAGCCATAACACGGGAAGCGGGCAATAATGAAATCTTCCGCCGCCATTTCGCAGAACGTAGTCATCAGTCACTGGCCAGTTGTTGTAGCAGCTAACGTCCACTAGGCAACACACTGTCTTTAGGCTGGAGCGGCACACTGAAATGTAATAATTATCTGGTAGTATTTAAGGAAATGTTTTTTTTCTTCAATTTATTAGCTTTCGGGGGATGCCCATCTGCCAACTCAACAGTTAAATGTCAATTATGACGATACGAACGTAAGTACAACGCAACACCCAGTCCCCGAGCGGAGAAAATCTCCGACCCTCACGGGAATCGAACCCGTGTCCCTTCGTTTGGCAATCCGCCGCGTCGACAGCGCAGGTGCCGAGGCGGACCAAGGAAATGTTTGATTCTGGACAAGAAACTGGCATTTTCATATATGATCGAAATTTACCAGCGATGGTGCACCAGTTACATTGTAAATAAATCGTTGTTTATCGATTTCGCAGTAAGATGTAGCCTTTGACATTCGTGGTCTCAAAGATGACGACTTCCGAAACGACCTGTTTCATTAATTTTTTTGGTGTAGCTCTCACTAAAGAACAGGCTTTTCAAAATTAAGTCGATGAATTCACATCTTCAATTTTCTGTACATGAAGGATGGTGGTAGGGTGCAAACAAGTCATTAGCGAGGCTGTTTGTTTATAAACAAAACCGTAGGATACAGATACACGTCAACAAACATGCTGATAGAGCGACTTGGTGTTTTTTACACGTTTGGCGTCGTATGTGCGTGGGCTAAGTAAAAACCAGTGTGTGGCAAAGAGATGACCTTTAATCAACGATTTTGTATTATATTGATGTACGTTTTGCCATAGTGTGAGTGAAGTATTAACGTGGTCGTCGCAATAATTTCGTTTATACAGCCTTTTGAAGCAACTTCCGTGGTTCAAATGGCTCTAAGCACTGTGGGACTTAACATCTGAGGTCATCTGTCCCCTAGACTTAAAACTACTTAAACCTAACTAACCTAAGGACATCACACACATTCATGCCCGAGGCAGGATTCGAACCTGCGACCGTAGCAGCAGCGCAGTTCCGGACTGAAGCGCCTAGAACCGCTCGGCCACAGCGGCGGCTTCCGTGGGTCGATCAAATGGATAGGTATAAAAGAAGTTTGCTTTATATTGTTTGTCGGCAGTGGTGGTTAAGAGTAATTTGGTGAAAGTTTATGAGGAATATATTTTGTCAGTTTCAAAAGTTGAGAAATGGGCGGCTTAATTGGTAAGTTTTGTGGAAGAAATCCCAAAATTATTCTCACTGATGAAAGAATATGATATTGGGTACGAAGATGCCAAACGCATTGTCCCAACCATCTGTGTTGTAATCCTGCTGTTCACAAAGAAGTGAAAGAGGATTCCTTAATTACGGATTGACAGAAGTCTGTTGACTTCGACCAGCTCATGTTTTCTTTCCGGCCATTGCCAGCCTCAACGTTGTTATACAAATTATTGTGTTGTAGCCATTGCGAAGTGTTTATTGTGCTATGTTCTCTTTGTCACCATGTAAGTTTTACAGCTGACCCTTTTTTAATTTCGATTTGTCCATGACAAAGGGTACGAAATTCGACGTGAAACTATCGGTTTCGATTTCACGAGCTTTCGTACGCCCCGGTCTCTGTTTTTCTTTCGTAGACGCCCATTCGCAGCAGTTGATAGCTGGTAACAGCGGGCAGTAGATGGCATTGTCTGGTGGAGCCTTAAAAAATAATACTTGAATTAATTGTGAACAGCACAGTCATATTTCAACAGCTGATGGAGCGTTTCCGTATCAAAATTCACTTCAGATAGCCACATGATTTGTGTAACTGGTACAGTCAAGAGTTTGAGTAATTTTTAACTATGAAACTTCACCAAAGAGCATTGGAGAAGCAGCTCCGGAGCACAGAATGCTGAAGGGTCGCTGGGGCGTGGCTATTGATCGCATGAAGTCGGCCTGGGGGAGCTGTGCTTAGACACACTCTCTCTCTCTCTCTCCCCCCCCCCCCCCTCTCTCTCTCTCTCTCTCCCTCCCTCCATGCTCCTGTGTGTGGGTGGCCGCTTTTATATAACTCTTAGTATCAAAGTTTGTTGTAATGGGTAATCTCTCAGACCTTCTCGACGTTGTTGGTGAATGCTGCGTTTTCTGGTCTGTTGTCCATTTATGCACAGTATTTCGCCGCGCGGGATAACCGCGTGGTCTTGGGCGTCTTGTCACGGTTCGCACCTCTCCCCCCCGTTTTAGGTTCGAGTCCTCCCACGGGCATGGGTGTGTGTGTGTTGCCCTTAGCATAAGTTAAAGTTACCTTAATTAATGTGTAAGCCTAGGGACCGATGACCTTAGTAGTTTGGTCCCACAGAACCTTACCACCACAATATTTAAATGGCCGATCAAGTCGTCTTCTACATAGACTGTTTCCTTTCCCCTCCCTTCCGCACAAAACATAACACACATACGATTAGTTTTCTGCTTCTACACGGTTTAAATATGAAATACTTTTCGTTTCGCGAGCGGAATGTTCAAACAGGCGGAAGTTGCTTTTAATGTAATAGATGAAAGATAACTCCGTGAGCCTTGTGCAGCATTTCGTGTCTGCGTGCGGATTTCCCTTTTCCTGTCACGCTAACAAAGTTCCATCCTGCCGAAAAGATTTGTATGTTACGTAAACGTGGAGAGTTTTTAATCTAGCGCAGACCTAGAGATACAAGCAAGTCGTCTTAACCTAATAAGCATAACCGTCTCGTTAATTACTGGCTTTCCAGGTACTTTTTCCCCGGCTTCTGTGTATTAGCTGCTTCTCACAATAAACACTTCGCAATGGCTACAACACAATAATTTGTATAACAACGTTGAGGCTGGCATTGGCCGGAAAGAAAACATGAGCTGGTCGAAGTCAACAGACTTCTGTCAATCCGTAATTAAGGAATCCTCTTTCACTTCTTTGTGAACAGCAGGATTATAACACAGATGGTTGGGACAATGCGTTTGGCATCTTCGTACCCAATATCATATTCTTTCATCAGTGAGAATAATTTTGGGATTTCTTCCACAAAACTTACCAATTAAGCCGCCCATTTCTCAACTTTTGAAACTGACAAAATATATTCCTCATAAATAAGGAATCTACATTTATATCTACAGCTATACTCTGCAAACCACCGCGAAGTGCCTGCAGAGAGTACACCCCATTGTACCACCGAGCGAGATGGCGCAGTGGTTAGACACTGGACTCGCATTCGGGAGGACGACGGTTCAATCCCGCGTCCGGCCATCCTGATTTAGGTTTTCCGTGATTCCGTAAATCGCTCTAGGCAAATGCCGGGATGATTCCTTTCAAAGGGCGCGGCCGACTTCCTTCCCCGTCCTTCCCTAATCCGATGAGACCGATGACCTCGCTGTCTGGTCTCCTTCCCCAAAACAACCAACCAACCCATTGTACCGGTCATTGGGTTTCTTCCCGTTCCATTCACGTATGGAGCGCGGTAGGAATTTCCATAATTCGCATAACAGTTTTGGACGATTGAAAGCCTCTGTGCATGCTGCAGTTATTCTGATGTCTGATGTTGTCCTCACGATCCCTATGTGTGCGAGTCGTAAGGGATTGTAGTATATTCCTAAAGTCATCACTTAATGCCGGTTTGTTAGTGGGCTTTCTTGAGAGAGTTTACTTCTATTTTCTATACCAGTTCACATGCTTCAGTATTTCTATGATGCTTTCCCATGGGTCAAACAAACTGTGACAATTCGTGCTCCCCTTCTCTGTGTATGTTCAATATGTGTATATGGGAATATGGGTTCTACACTGGACTCGCATTCGGGTGGACGACGGTTCAATCCCGCGTCCGGCCATCCTGATTTAGGTTTTCCGTGATTTCCCTAAATCGCTCCAGGCAAATGCCGAGATGGTTCCTTTGAATGGGCACGGCCGACTTCCTTCCTCGTCCTTCCCTAAACCGATGAGACCGATGACCTCGCAGTTTGGTCTCTTCCCTCAAAACAGCCCAGGAATATGGGTTATGACGACAAAGGAAAATCATTGTGACACCTATGACATCTGCGCTTGATACACATCTGTTTCATTACATTGTACTGTAAGTTTCTCATCTAAAAGCTTGTCCTAGGGTTTTCATTGATTTCCTCAGCTCTGTGGGACCATCCAAGGCAGAGTTGTTTATCTGGTTGTGTCGTAATTCAATACATGCAGTTTCAGTTCCGTAGTCAGTAACATTGCTCAACGGGCCACAATTGAATTGCGGTGACAGACGTAGGTCTCTTATACAACTCATCTGACCATTTCGGATTTATTGGAAGAATCCTAAGGAAGTGTAATACACCCACTAAAGAGATAGCTTATGAAACCCTCGTTCAGTCAATTCGTGACTCTTCTCCAGTCTGGTATCCTTGCTACCTTGGACTAACGGAAAATATACCAAGAAGCATACTGCTTCCCCGGACTATTATCTCGGGTATTGATCACGACGGTAGAATTAGAGAAATTCGTGGTCATGAAGAAAAGTACAGAGCTTTTCATTCTGCATACCGTCTGCGAAAGGAAAAGAAACGAGGGAAAATGACGCTGGGACACTGTACCATCCGCGACACACCGGATGGTCGTGTGCAAATGTATAAGTAACTGATCAGAAAAAAAATACCAAAAAGGCGACCAAAGTTATTATTGCACCCCCCCCCCCCCACCGCTGAGAACAGTGTACTTCTATGTGAAATAGCTACAGGGTGAAAACACTACTGTAATACAGTAGTACTAATGTGATACAGTAGTATCACCGTCGCTCCTGTGATGTAAGGGGCCGGCTGCGGTGGTCTCGCGGTTAAGGCGCTCAGTCCGGAACCGCGCGACTGCTACGATCGCAGGTTCGAATCCTGCCTCAGGCATGGATGTGTGTGATGTCCTTAGGTTAGTTAGGTTTAAGTAGTTCTAAGTTCTAGGGGACTGATGACCACAGATGTTCAGTCCCATAGTGCTCAGAGCCATTTGAACCATTTGATGTAAGGGTGGATGCGAATGATTTTCATGCTCTTGTTTTGTTCGTCGGTTTCCTAGCTACTAGTGTTCCACCTCTCCCTAAATGTCAGATACCACCCTCATTACGCATCTATAACACCAGATCGGAAGCGGCCAGCATCGTGGCTGTACCTATGCATAACACTCAAGTCTTTCTCCATTTCAGCCATACGGCTCTGGAACAAACCACTTTGCACTGAAGAATTAATCCAGGCTTTGTCATTTTATTCCAGGCTGTATCATCGGCGTAGTTGCCCTCACGGCTTATCCAAGTTTTCTTTCTGTCCAGTAGTTGTCACGTTGTCAACACATCCATACTTTTTCCTATTTACTGTTTCTTCCTGCCATCTCAAATTCTAATCTTAACCTAGTGTTTCTCGCGTTTCCTGTAAACAGTCAACTTTTTCTGCGTGGTGGATTCGTTCTTGCATCGACCATAGATTTCTGTTAAGATGTCATTACTCACATTCGACAAGAGACAATGAGGAACTTGACTGATACAGTGTTAATAAGTTTGGCATTCTTTGAATTCCATATAATCGCCACTATACTACTATCGCTTTGTTATATTAGTTTTGGTGATTAACAAAACACGTCTGGCTGGATAGGGTGGATAGCAAAGTGCGGCTGTTTGCTGACGATGCTGTGGCGTACGGGAACGTGTCGTTGAGTGACTGTAGGAGGATACGAGATGACTTGGACAGGATTTGTGATTGGTGTAAAGAATGGCAGCTAACTCTAAATATAGATAAATGTAAATTAATGAAAATGAATAGGAAAAAGAATCCTGTAATGCTTGAATACTCCATTAGTAGTGTAGCGCTTGACACAGTCACGTCGATTAAATATTTGGGCGTAACACTGCAGAGCGATATGAAGTGGGACAAACATGTAATGACAGTTGTGGGGAAGGCGGATAGTCGTCTTCGGTTCATTGGTAGAATTTTGGGAAGATGTGGTTCATCTGTAAAGGAGACCTCTTATAAATGACTAATACGACCTATTCTTGAGTAGTGCTCGAGTATTTGGGATCCCTATCAGGTCGGATTGAGGGAGGACATAGAAGCAATTCAGAGTCGGGCTGCTAGATTTGTTACTGGTAGGTTTGATCATCACGCGAGTGTTGCGGAAATGCTTCAGGAACTCGGGTGGGAGTCTCTAGAGGAAAGGAGGCGTTCTTTTCGTGACTTGCTACTGAGTACAATTTTACTACCGCCAACTTATATTTCGCGGAAAGACCACAAAGGTAAGATAAGAGAGATTAGGGCTCGTACAGAGGCATATAGGCAGTCATTTTTCCGTCGTTCTGTTAGGGAGTGGAACAGGGAGGGAAGATGCTCGGTCAGGGGGCAAAATTTTTGGTACCTGCCTTCCAAAAAATTAATTCCAAATAAAAGCATTAATACTCTATTCACGCGCGCGCGCGCGCGCGCACACACACACACACACATATATATATATATATATATATATATATATATATATATATATATATATATTCTGCTTTTAGTTTAATTGTGTACCGCTATGTGTTAAGTGTGTTTAATGAAATTACTTACTGCATTACCGAAAAAATATTTTTCAAATACGACACGTGCACTTGAAAAACTCCGTGTTTGTCTGCTAATGTAAAATAATCTATAAAAATGCTCATGTTCGTTTCCATTCTTAAATCTTCGAAATTAGTTCACCAATTGCTTTCATATGACAGAATGTTGCCATCGAATTCGCGCATGTGTTTATACGCAGCAATGACGATTCGATTGCGAAAAGTTATAATATGGTATTTGACTGTGTTCAGGAAATCATCTTATTTTGTTAATTACGTCAGTATCTGTCTAAATCTGCTGACCGTAACATTTATATTCTTGCTGTGTGAGAGAATGGATTGTGAATGAATCAACAGACGTTATTTTCGTGTACATTATTACATTTGGCTAATTAATGTTTGTTCACATTCCGCATCAAAGTGAGAATAAAGCCAAAATGGGGGAGAAGCGTTCATCCAGATCGAAAACGTGCAATTGCAGAATAAAAGGGACTGTCGTAAGGTTCTCACTATTTGCAACTAATGAGAATATTTTCAAGTATTCCTTCGGTGTTCATCGCTTAATTATCAACACCATCTCTTTCCCAATTGCCACTAGAAACAAAATCTTACATACGCACTGCAGAGAAAGTGCTAAAAAAGGGACATAGATCACTCATGCCTTAGCGAATATTATCATTTTATTCGTAAGTATAGTTGTTTCTTCTGTAGTTTATTCACTAAATGGGAGAGGCTTCAAGGTCTCTTTTTGAATTGTTACGTCAAACTGCGTGCCATTGTTTACATCTTCGACTTCAAGTAAAACATACTAGATAGGCCGTCGCAATCAGCCCCTTAAGCAGTCGGAAAAAAAAAGATCGGTCACGCACCAGGGGGGGGGGGGGCAATTGCCTCCTCCCCCCCCCCCCCCCCCCCCCCCCGGATCCGCCCCTCCGCCACGCACCGTATGGTGGATTGCGGAGTATGTATGTAGATGAAGTAAGATAGGGGCCTGAAGATCTTGCCAGGTGAATACGAAGAAAATTTAGTCCCAGGATAGTTTGCAGTCAGTGAAGCATGTCGCCCTGGATAGGCAGCCATGCCATTGGACTAGCGGTGCAGCGAGTTGGCGTCGGCAGGTTGCGGTAGGCCGGCACGTTGGCGGTATCGATTCCGGCGCCCGCTCGCTATGCCGGCTCCCCATTGGCCCGCGGCCGTCAGCTGAGGCTCGCGCCATCTCTGGTGTGACCGACCTCCCCGTTTTGCTGAGCAACCTCCCTGCGTGTCTAGCACTCTCCTCCGTGCAGGCCCGCTTTCGCAACCTCGTCACGGGAGGCGTTCGTGCTCGCCCACGTTATCGAAGAGCAGCTCGAGGCGTGATGCATTTTTATGGTTCGTCTCACGGATAAGACTTAACGTGGCGCAATCGTGTCACACAGCTGGCGTTGCTGTACCCCACCAGGCACATTCTCGCAGTCAGAAGTCGAGAATAAAAATAGTCGGGTTGCAACACCTACGTGTGCACACTACAGAACTGCAGAAACGCCTTAACAAATCTGAATTTGCAATTCGAGTGTTAGCAGACATAGGCGACATAAAAATGAAAAAGCTTGCATACTTTGCCTACTTTCATTCCATAATGTCATATGGTGTAATATTTTGGGGTAACTCTACAAGTCAAAAGTTTTCAGAGTCCAAAAGCGTGTAATACGTATTATTTGTGGAGTAAATTCACGGACGTCCTGTAGAAACCTCTTCAAAGAATTGAGTATACTAACTACTGCCTCTCAGTATATTTTCTCCTTAATGAAATTTGCCATAAATAATATATCTCTTTCTCCAACAAACACCTCAGTTCATACATACAATACCAGGAACAAAAATGATCTGCACAAGGACTTAAAAGCACTTACTTTAGTTCAAAAAGTGGTCCACTACTCAGGAACACTCATCTTCAATAATTTGTCGGCAAACATAAAAAATTTAGTTACAAATGAAGATCAGTTTAAAAGAAGCCTGAAAGACTTACTAGTGGCCAAATCCTTCTACTCCATTGATGAATTTTTTAATAGAAACAAATGATGTATTGTATATATTCATACTGTTAGTATTGTTATTTCAGCTTTAAAAAAAAAAGAAAAGAAAAAAGAGGGTGACATATTCCACATCCACGAAGATCTCAACACGGATCTATGGAACGAAAAGCTAATCTAATCTAATCAAACCAGATGCAATTGTTCAAAAAGGAGGACAAAGGAAGAAAAAAGAGGACACATCAAACGGGTCACCTGCAGATGAGGGTACCACCCGTCAGCGTTGGACAAGTCACGTGACTGCCGGGAATTACCGGTAAAACTAGTAGTTAATTGTTACTGGTGGTCAGGTGGTGATTCCCAGAGCAATGTTTTTTATATTTACGCGTAGTTTTAAAATTTATCAAAGGCGGCTGCCTAAACGCCACTCCTGATTGGCTAATTTCATGAGACTTGTCCAAAGCTGACGGGTGGTATCCTCATCTGCAGTATTCCCCATTAAAACATCGTTCAATTTTAATAAATGAGTTTATTATTTATGGACATAACATGCATACATTCTTTAACAATTATTGATACTTTAAGAAAAGAGCAATAGAACGGGACGAATTGTAAATTTAACTGTATTACGCTAAACTTTGCAAAAAAGCCGGACACTGTGAAAATCCGCCCGGACCCCGGAAAAAGAGCTAAGAAGGAGGACATGTCCGGATTAATCCGGACGTCTGGTCACCCTACGTATGCATTCCCCGAACCACAATGCAGTGCACAGTGGAGGGTGATGCTCGCTCATAGCAGCGATTTTATGAGTATGCCATTGGCGTCTTAAACCATGAAAAAAAACCTTGTCTCCGCACCAAAATCACCTATCCTGCCCTGCGCGAATCACATTTAAAACGGCCCCTAGACAGTGAATTAATTGCCGATATTTCCCGGGTGCGCAGCAGTATTGAACGTCCAGAAGTGAGATTCAGAGGTTGCGCAAGAATATTAAGAGCATCAAAAACATCGGAAACATATTGCGCTAGGTGCAAATATTGTGCGTCTTAAACCATGGAAAAAAAACCTGCTTATACACGCACCAAAATCACCCATCCCGCCCTGCGCGAATCACATTTAAAACGACCCCTAGACGGTGAATTAACTGCCAATATTTCCCGGGTGCGCAGTAATATTGAACGTCTAAGATTGAGATTCAGAGGTTGCGCAAGAATATTAAGAGCATCAAAAACATCGGAATCATATTGCGCTAGGTGGAAATATTGTGCGTCTTAAACCATGGAAAAAAAACCTGCTTATACACTCATCAAAATCACCCATCCCGCCCTGCGCGAATCACATTTAAAACGACCCCTAGACGGTGATTTAACTGCCAATATTTCCCGGGTGCGCAGTAATATTGAACGTCTAGGAATG
This sequence comes from Schistocerca americana, assembly GCF_021461395.2. Taxonomy (NCBI): domain Eukaryota; kingdom Metazoa; phylum Arthropoda; class Insecta; order Orthoptera; family Acrididae; genus Schistocerca; species Schistocerca americana. Next base: position 179,272,934 of record NC_060120.1, read on the forward strand.
AGATTCAGAGGTTGCGCAAGAATATTAAGAGCATCAAAAACATCGGAAACATATTGTGCTAGGTAGAAATATTGTGCGTCTATGGGCAGTATTGATGATATGCTTGACAGTCTCTCGAATTCTCTACAGACCAAGCAGATTAGGTTAGGTTTGTAGTCCTCAGCCTCGAAGCAGCGTACTGGTTGATACAAATTTAAATTTTTCGCTATATATCACTTTCAGCAAATGTCTGTATGGTTTCCGACTTTAATGTCATTTCCCCAATCTCCATTCTTTCAGTAAGTAAAGCTACCCACAATCCTAAGATTGGTTCAACCACCACACTTTACTAGGCATTGTACCATTGAAGGTGCTACGCCGTTACATTCCTCTGACATGAGAACGTACTTCGTCGGCCAATTGTAGACTGTCCTACATTATAACGTGTACTCTAAACCACTTAACAGTTTTGCATTCTCATGCACAAATCATTCCCAGAGGTAAAAGAAGTGATAAGTGAAAAAAAACCTCGGATTGAGGACTGAACGCTGCACCTATCGATCTGTAGCGAAACATTCACCGAATTAGCCGCAGAACCACGTACCTCCTTCCACTTCTATCCCCGTATAACAAGAATAAATTGGGTGTTGGGAGGGGGGGGGGGGGAGAGGAGGAGGAGAGAGAGAGACGCGGATCGCTGTACGACATTGATAAAAAGCAATCTGGGTATTATCCTTTCCACAATTCTGAGACGGTAGACATTCTATCTCAAAAATAATAATGAAAACTAAAATCTAATAATAGATGTCGTAGGGAAATTGAGAGAAGAGTAGCAATGCCCAACAGTGTCTGGCAAAATAAAAACCTTCTGCTGAACAAGCACATAACCTTATCTACTAACAAAGACTTGTGGAGACTTTTACATGGAGTGACCTGACATGCGGATGCGAAACCTGGCCGTCTGCAAAGCAGGAGAAAGCTCGCCTTGAAGCTTACTTCTGAAGAAGAATTTAAAGAAATAATTGGACTGACAGGAAAAAGAATAAGATGGTTCTGCAAGAAACAGGAGAGAACGGAGAACTATTGAAAGCTTACGGCCAAAACAAACCAAAAATCATTGGACACTCTGACGCGGTATTCTTTTACAAAACATTTTCATTTTCGTAGCAAGATCGTTGAACAAAGCGGGAAGACGACCGAGAACATCGTCTTTAAAGGAAAATATAAGTGAGATAAGATGTTTTATACTTGGGGATGGAAGTCTGCCGAAGAGGGGAATGTGTGGTTGCAGAGACAAGGCTGTGCTTTGAAAGAAGAGTAACTGAAAAAAAGCTGTGGGAGGGAAAGTGATCTCTTCAACTTCTAACCTCATATAACAAGAATAAATTGGACAGGGGGGGGGGGGGGGACGCGGATCGCTCGCATCTTTGTTTGGTCAATTTCATTTATATTTCCATAATTTGGATAATAGTTTTGGACGAATCTGAATTCTACTCCTTGAGGAAGACCACTTCATCATAGCCGAAAATACTGAGTGTTTTTAGTATTGTGTATCGCGGCCCATCGGTACACACAGGACGATTTTATTGGAAGCAGAGGAAGTACAGAAACTAAAAGAATTTAAGGGGTTTTGTCGTCGTCATTCAGTATGATAAAGTCACTAACAAACGGCGTATATACGCTATATGTGAGAGTGTATATGAATAACAATACTTGACACTCAATACCCGTGCAAGTTACCATAAAAATTACAGTTAAAAAGTCAAGTACGATGGGGATACACAAAGTCTGCATACTTCAGCAGCACTTGTAGTTAACGGACGGTTCTCTGGCCCTTTCCACGTCACGCGAGAGCGGCGTGCTGCTGATTCCGCGCATGCGCATTTGTAGCCTTCGGATCCGCAGCGTGGGCGCCCAACGGCACAGCACGTAGGCACTGCCCTGCGTCACATGACCCTCGCGTGATGCAAGGGTGCGGTTACTTTGTGCCCCGCCGTAGTCCCTACGCCAATTCTGCCGACGGTTTTCATTTCCAGTACAGCAACTTTACATTTCAAAGGTCACCCGCCAGTAGCACAACCTTCTCTTCTTCCGGTTTGCATTATCTTGTGTGTCTACATGTGTGATTCGTGCGAATTAAAAATTCCATTGACATATCCTTCGCGGCAATCTGGTGTTAGGCTCACGAAGAGCAGAAGGCTTTAAAATATTTACTAACGTAAAATATTTGTGATTATTTAACTTTTAAGAAGTTTAATAGGCCGTATCTTGTCTTCTGTACAATGCAAAACTTATCAAAGGGAAAGTGTGGGTGATTATGAAGTAGGTAGATAACTTAATTACACTTGTAGAGCAAAGTTACAGCAACTGCAAGCTTATAATAAGTGCTTAACAAATACTTTTAAGTACTTTGTCAACATTTTCTGAAAACATTATATATATATATATATATATATATATATATATATATATATATATATATATAAGAGTGATTTTTTTCTGTTCGAGCAGTAAAATAACTGGTGATGACCTTAGAAGAGAGAATGCAACATGCTTCTGAAAAAGAGAAATTTAACTTTGGTAACAAATTTGCCTTAGGAAATCTTTTCTGAGAGTATTTGTGTAGCGAATTGGATTCCAACCTTACTGAGTTCGTAACCCCCCCATACACTTAATCGCCACAATGAAAAACAATTTTCTTCGAAGACATCCATTTTCAAAATGACGAAAGAAATTGTTCATTGTAAATTTCTTAATAAACCACGAACTAATGAGTTAGTGGCAAAATTTGTGCCGTTTTATTCCTAGCAATCCTTCTTAGAGAATGATAGCGCAATTATCAGTGAAACACGAGTGCTACTTAAAACTCCTGAAAAAATAAAGCTATCTGTACTTTGGATAGACAGTTGTAACAAAATACTTCTCTCCCGATATTTATTTCATTCATATCCTGCACCACATTTAAAATTATCATAAATTATAATGTTTGAGCAATAATTACGCCTAGTGCCTGTAAATCGTTTGATCGTAATAGTAATAATGTGTAGGCCATGCAGCAGTGTAGTACCCATTACATAGTTACTGTTGTGTTGTGCTGTCTGGTAGTTCGTCTATTTTTGCAAAATGAATAATGAAGCAATATCTGATCACTTGTGGAGACCATGTACCACTTAGAGAAAGCATTTCCATAAGATATTTAAGTATACGTGATGCTCTGTTTTATATTAAAGATATGTGGTACAAAGTATGTGTGTAGGGGATGTACTGTGTGAGGATGATGATCCCACATTTGTTACACAAACATTAACCCTGCCACAGTAATGGTGGTATTTAAAGAAAAATGTAATTATTGGTGCCTTTTATAATCAGTATTATTTCCTTAACGAAATGATGATAATTGTAATTGTAATCTTCTTCTTTCTTTCTTTTGTTTGCACCTTTATCCCGCAGTTTCGCAGGTTCGGCGTGGTTAGTTACGGATTTGACAACGTAAATGTTAAGGGGTGGCCGGATGCCCTTCCTGCCGCCACCCCGTGCCTGCTCGCCCCCGCCCCCCTCCCCCGCCCCCCTCCGGGAAGGAATTAGTGTACCCCAGCTGTGTGCGTCTAGAGTAATCCATGGAATAGTGTGAACGTATTGAGATGTCTGCGAGTCATGTAGCTGAGGCGGAATGTAGGGACCAGCCTGGTATTTAGGTAGTGGGATGTGGAAAACCGCCTAAAAACCACATCCAGGATGGCTGGCACACCGGCCCGCGTCTTTAATCCTCCGGGCGGATTCGATCCGGGCCGGCGCGCTTACCCGAGTCTAGGAAACAGCGCATTAGCACTCTTGGCTAACGTGGCGGTTAAATCATGATCATAGTAATGAAAAAATGGTTCAAATGGCTCTGAGCACTATGGGACTCAACGTCTGTGGTCATCTGTCCCCTAGAACTTAGAACTACTTAAACCTAACTAACTTAAGGACATCACACACATCCATGCCCGAGGCAGGATTCGAACCTGCGACAGTAGCGGCCACGCGGTTCCAGACTGAAGCGCCTAGAACCGCACGGCCACACCGGCCGGCAGTAGTAATGATCTGTTAAAAATAATTTAGTTTCTTAACTGAAATACATTTGAACTCTTGTTTTTACGCCACAGAAAATTACATTTTATCCCTCTGGGGGTAATACCACCATGATGGAAACCACTGATCTTGTGTGTATGGAAGTGAAAAGTGAGTAGTTCACACTAGAATAGAAAATAAATTTTTGAAATACAGTGCTACAGAAGAATAATGAGGATTGGTTGGGTAAATACAGTAACTAATGAGATGCTGAATCGAATTGGGGAAAATAGGAAATTCATTGCAAAACTTGATACAAGAAGGTTGACAGGACACATCCAGAGCCATGAAGGAATTGTCAGTGTAGTAATGGACGTTAAGTGTGAGGGTAAATAATGTAGAGGTAGACAAAGGGATGAATACCGTAAGCAGGTCCAAATGGATGTTGGTAGGAGTAGTTATCCAGGGATGAAAAAGCTTGCACCCGGTAGCTACCGTGGTGAGCTGTATCTAACTAGTTTCTGGACTTTGGACTACATTAGTGCACATTAACCACATAATTGTGACTACAATAATCTAAATATTATCATATGCACCTCAACGTGTTTATAGTTTAGTGTGGAGCTATCACTTTTTAAATGAAAATACTTTTTACTTATTCCCAACATCCATGAGGATCCACTTCGCTTGGGCTCTGTGGAAGTTGGCACAATTTTTTCTTTGTAAATATTATTGTGTATTCTCGTTTTTCTAAAGTGTTCTACATCTTGGAGGATCTCCTCACTGTGGATCTGTTGCAGCGCAAAGTAAATCTAATCACTAACGACGAAGCTTTTTGATGATGATCTAGCTTTTCCCAGATAACAATACAATATTTTCGAAACCGCAATCTCAAAATAAAGAGTCTGGCTATTGAAATGAAGTGTCAGCAGCGGAATTTCCAGCATCTCTGAAACTGCTAATTACAGTTGCGAAGACGGCTGCCGTGAGGCGCCACCGTCGGAACAGTAATTGGTCAATGCCGCGCAAGGCCACTGTATTCGATCTCGGCAGACAGCGGCTGCGTCACCGGCACGGGCCTGCCTGCCCAGTTGGCCTCGCTCTCAGCTGTTTTCAAGTTCGTGATTGGCGCCAGCTAGGTCGAGGTTAGCGGCCGGTCTTTCTGAATGCGTCAGACGGAAACAACAGACGACGCGATTACGCGTTGATCGCGTGTGCTCTGACATGCGTGGCGTCATTGTGATTGCTGCTGCAGTTAATAAACACGATAGCAATGTTATAAGAAACGAGTTAAAATTCACTGTTGCGGTGCATTGTTTATCACGCAGTGAAACAAATGAGTGTCACAGTGCTCCAGAGATTTTGCACAATTAAACAATGTCGTAAATGCTCTTATGTGAAATTTTAACAGTGGCCCATATCTAAATTCATTAGCAACGACGGCAAGCGTCGGGCACTTCATAACTTCCCGTTTAGTAAATTAGACATGTATCCGAATGATGTCTGATTTCGCTGTTGAACGCTTTCTGCAGAAAACTATTTTATCGTTAATAAGTAAGTTATAGAAAGGCATCTGTTAATACAGACGGCTTATTGTAAAATGAAAAATCGTACTCTTTGTTGCAGAACGTCATTGAAAATGGCCCCAAACATCACATCTACGCCGACGGGCGTTCCGTATGGTAATTCGATTCTGGAATCAAAGCAGATGGATCTGAACGAAGGGGAAGAGAAAAAGCCTGCACCTGAGTACAAGAGACAGATTGTTTGGCGGAATGTCCTCCTTTTTGCTTATTTGCATTTTGCGGCATTGTATGGTGCTTACCTGATGTTCAGCTCCGCGAAAATTCTGACCAGCATTTTCGGTAAGCATCTTCTAAATGTTTGATAGCAGTCGTTAATTGAAAAATTTGTGTGAATGTTAAAATATCAGTGGCATTACTGTTCTTTAGTGTACTGTAAAAATATACTTTTTCTTTTGTAGCGATCTTAATGTACCAAGTATCGGGCTTGGGTATCACTGCTGGTGCGCATAGACTTTGGTCCCACCGTTCCTACCAAGCACGTTGGCCCCTTAGAGTCTTGCTGATGGTCTTTAACACACTAGCTTTCCAGGTACAGCTTTATTTTTTATCTCCTTCCGAAAGTTTTAACCGTATGTTTTGAACTGACTGTGCATTCACAAATTTTCCGACATTAATACAGCATATTTATTTCTAATCTGGCATTGTTTCAGAACCACATCTTTGAGTGGGCTCGTGATCATAGAGTGCATCACAAATTCACAGACACAAATGCTGATCCCCACAACGCAACCCGGGGTTTCTTCTTCTCACATGTAGGTTGGCTCATGGTACGGAAGCATCCAGACGTGATGCTCAAGGGAAAGCAGATAGATCTGAGTGATCTGGAAAGAGATTCTGTTGTTCAGTTTCAAAAGAAGTGAGTATTAATGTTGAAAATAATTGTCAGCTAGTGTGATACTGGCACCACCACTCCCCCTCACCTTTGAAGTCATACTTTTAGTGACAGACTGATCAGTAGTGTTCCATTAGTCTTTGTAATATGCTCCTCACTTGTCTATGGTATATACATCCACATTGCTTTTACAAATTTTCTCATTTCATCTGCTCATCTCCCATCCTCTCAAAATCCTGCAAATAACTTAAACTGCGGCCCATGTATTTTCCTGACTACATGCCCTGTCCACTTCCATTTCAAAGTTAACAAAGCTGGTTCATTTGCCAGTTTATGCACATTTCAATACACATCATTTAAAGAAACACCATACTTGCTTTAATTTTTTATTTGTGTGTAATGTACCGTATAATCATCCTGGGAAACTGTGTGTTGCGATGTGGCGTAATTTTACTGATCTAATCGATAGGTGAGTTGTGATGGTTCTAATTCTGTAGAAGCGGCAGATTTCAAGGAAAACTTGATTGTTTTAAATTTGCAATCCAATTCTGGTTTTTATTGTACGCTAATAATTCATCACTTCTGTTGTCTCTTCAGAAATTGACTAATAATAGAGTAGTACAGTAGTATCTTCATCATTATTTACACAAAACATTTTGGTTTGCAGGTATTATTTGATCCTGATGCCTGTTCTGTGCTTTCTCATACCAACTTGCATCCCAGTCTATTGCTGGGGTGAGACCTGGAAAAATGCATGGTTTGTGGCAACAATGTTTAGATACACACTCACTCTCAACATATCGTGGCTTGTGAACAGTGCAGCTCACATGTGGGGGAACAAACCATATGACAAGTAAGTGTAAAGTATTATTCAAATAATTTGGAAATCGAATAGATTCATGATTGTGGAACTTGGTTCTTTTTTATTTAGTCATCTGCGAACAGTTTCCATAGCACAGATGTCAGCAGGATGTACACAATTTCAGTTGTATTTACACTCGAAACATAACGTGCAGATGTATCTAATTTAGTCAAAACTAAATGCAGTCGCTCTCAGATAAGTATCCAACACACATCCAAGATTTCCTTAACATGAACTGAATTAGATAAAATGTGATTAACAATACTGATGTCCATGTGAAATTCCCACATCACATTTTCATGATTTCTATTCCGAAGTGAAGTTTTTTCCAAGCACCTGGATCAAAGAAATTGCCAGCAACAGCAGGAACATTTTTTTTTTTATAACTAAAGTGTATGTATATTGTATGTTCTTTTTTCCTGATTTATGTGTACAAAGATGTCTTAATTTCTTGTTTGAAGGAGATCCTCTCTACTGGTATGCTTCTATGCTAAATAGAAATGAAGAGACTAAATCTTAAAATATCTGAAAACAGATGCCTTTGTCAATACATTTTGTCATAATTTGTTTTATGAAATGTCTCTGACAGTTGTCAGCTGGGGGGGGGTTTCGCTCAACTCGAACCTCGTCCTATGTAGATAATAATCATCCCTATTTCTTGCACTGTAGTAGAAGTTTTTCCATTCCTTCAACATAAGTTGATTGAAAGTATTGCTCATATAATTTGGATCTGTTTCTACTCATCTTTCTTTAAATTTATATTACTGCTGGGTTTTATGTCAGAACCTGCCCTATACTCATTTATGTGATGCATAGTCGTAGAAATGTTTTGGAACCCAAAATTTTATTTCAGTGAAAATTGTACTTAGTTTAAATTACTATTATACTAGAGGCTCTCTTGTCATTGTAAATTGATTTTTATAATCCAGAATGAGATTTTCACTCTGCAGCGGAGTGTGCGCTGATATGAAACTTCCTGGCAGATTAAAACTGTGTGCCCGACCGAGACTCGAACTTGGGACCTTTGCCTTTCGCGGGCAAGTGCTCTACCATCTGAGCTACCGAAGCACGACTCACGTCCGGTACTCACAGCTTTACTTCTGCCAGTACCTCGTCTCCTACCTTCCAAACTTTACAGAAGCTCTCCTGCGAACCATGCAGAACTAGCACTCCTGAAAGAAAGGATATGCGGAGACATGGCTTAGCCACAGCCTGGGGGATGTTTCCAGAATGAGATTTTCACTCTGCACTCCCAAGTTCGAGTCTCGGTCGGGCACACAGTTTTAATATGCCAGGAAGTGATTTTATAATGTTGGATATGATGCATCTCTTAGTATTTCCCATATTTAGATTTCTGGATATGGTTGTGTAGCTGTTATTCAAGCAGCAGCTTAACACACAGAGCTAAAGTACTCCGTCCCATCACTCCTCTGTTACGCAATTAGTGTTTCTCCCTTCAGTAAGGTCAGCAGTCTACTCAAATTGTGACAGTATTTTGTCAAACATCGATTCCCGTTGTTTGAACTACGTATCCATATACCCACTCTTAACTATATAAGATAATACATTTTTGGCTTCATCTAGAAGCACTTCCTTAAAAAACTGTCAGCTAGTTGATGAATAAAGCCCAAATATCAAAGATTTCACTCCCTGCAACTTAGTTTGCATGCAGCTATGGAAAACATTTCTGAACTATTTTCAACTGTGCATGGAGTAATCCCCTCACCTCACTGCTTACGTACATTGCATTCCTACCCCCACCCCACAGTCTTACAGAAATGAATTAATCTTTCATAGTTCTTTATATTGCAAACACTTACTTCATTTTCCATCAGGACACAGTCTTACATAGTAAATAAGTGTTGTTCACTCATCTAATTTACTTGACACGTGGAACACTTCGGTGCACACTTTTGAGGGGGGGGGGGGGGGTGTAAAGAAAATTATGGTTCCTGTTGCATGTGGGCCTGCAACTTTCCCACATCTTCTGTATTGCTTGGGAACTTCTGCTGTTGTTTTTTAACATGATAGGTTGCCACAGTCATACCTCAGCTAATATATCCATGCTAGAGAGAGAAAAGGGTGCAAATGCTTTTTACACAGATTTGACTGAAGATCATATTTTTAATACCCCCCACACTGCTTTATTTGTGGAAGGAGAATGGCAGTCATGTTCCATCTCAAGGCCGATTTGAGCAGTTTTGAAAGGGTGCATATCCCTCACTGCACAGATTGAAGTTGTGCCTCTTTATCTCTCAGGTACAGGCATGTATTTTGCTACCCTCTGCCTCTGCTGTTACAATGTTATTTTTTGTGTAAGTAACTTTCCATTGCGTTATCTCAGTAAGATAATTCGTACTTGGCTTTGTCTTTCGCAGGTTCATCAACCCTGCTGAGAACTTAAGTGTAGCAGTTCTTGCTCTGGGAGAGGGCTGGCACAATTACCATCACGTATTCCCGTGGGACTACAAGACAGCTGAGTTGGGTACTTACTCGACGAATTTTACGACAGCCTTCATAGACTTTATGGCCCGCATCGGCTGGGCGTATGACCTCAAGACTGTTCCACTGGAGATGGTGAAGAGGCGAGCTCAGAGAACGGGTGACGGCACACACAGCAGTGCTGCGGAACAAAATCATGGTCATGGACACAGCCATGAGGGTGGTGTATGGGGCTGGGGAGATCGCGACATCCCGGCGGAGGACACAGAACTGATAACTGGTGTTCAGGAATCTGCTGAGCCGTCCGTAACAGCAGAGACCACTGTGACATCAGCTTTGCTAGATGGAGAAGTTGTTCCAGAGGAGGAGGAGAAGGACGACGAGGCAGCTGCTGCTGCTGCAACAGTAGCAGAAACAACTGATGGTGTGAAGGAAAAGTGCTGCTAAATATTCCAGGGTGTGTGAAATGAAAGACTGCAGGAATGCTCATCTTGTGAACTGTTTGGAAAATTCAAGAGTTGATACCTGTGAGCAGCCCTTATAGTAGACTTATTAGATACAGCTTAGTTTTTGTTTGATTTTGGAATAAATGTTTCATTATGTATGGCACAAGTACTAGTTGAATGTGAGTAGGAGAAAATCTTACCCAAACCTCTCATGGCTGTGTTGTCAGAAGTGGCAGAAATATTTTAAATGTTTTAACTGTTTCTGGATGGAGGGAAAATGACAAAATACCAGTGACAGTATTGTTGAACTTGTTGAGAATTCCCCATTCGGCATACAGCTTATTATGTTTTGTGTTGTACAAATGGGAATCGTTTGAAATAAATATAAAAACTCTTAATGATCTGTCTTGGAGTGACAAAAAAAATTCCACTCTTCCATTCGCGTGGACTCCTTATTTTGCAAGGAAAGTGTGAACAAAAATTTGATGTTTTGCAAGAAATTATTGTTCAGATTATTTAAGAAATTTGATTTAGCCATTTTGAAAGTAATAAGATTAACATTTGTAGATGGCAGAGAAATTCTTATTTAATTGAATTTTGTATTTCACTAAAGGTATTTTTGTTTTGTTACTGTGTATGTACAATTCTTGATTATGTAATTCTCATACATTGAATGTATGTAGTAATTCATAATTGTTGCATTCCAAGAACACAGTGGGGTGCAACCATTGTGTATCTGATACAGTGGCACATGCAGCACAAATCTGTGCCTGCCAGTTGTTATTTTGCACTTTTAAACTTGAACAACAAAAATGTTTGTGTTGTGGCCCTACCTGCACTTGGAAGACATTTGTGTTATGTTTCTCTCCTGTCTTTCTTCCTGTTACATCTTCCACTAAGTGGTTTCTGTGTTAATTTATAAGTGTGTTACGTGCACTTCGCATTGAATCACATTACTCTAAAGCTGTGGTATTTTTATAAAATAAATGTGAAATTGAAGAATGCAGAAAATTTTTATTTAAAGATGTCCTTAAAGAAGATACATTGAAATACCAAACAAAACTTATGAGGATGTCGATTTCAGCACCAAGTTATGCAGCTTTAAATGGACCAAATCATTTAGTAGTTGGCTCCTTTTTATTTAGAAAATTCTTTTATTGTATATTCAGCCTCAGGTCTCACAAATGGTATGATAACCTATGTAGAATTCTTAGCAAGTCATTCTCAGATGATGTGCTCAAAAGAAAGAAAAGTGGATAGCAAAATACTAAGAAACAAAATACAAATCTTCTGCACATGCACTTGAATAGGTTATGCAGCAATCAGTCATCTTCAATTGAACAAGCTGGGTGAGCCACCCAAAATGTAAATATTTCTGCTCTGTGATTGATGAAACTGAAGGCTACAGTTAACTACCTAATCAATAAATTTGTTAATTTTTAAACAGAGATTTAAGATTAAAAAGAACTTTTTCATAGTGTACTGTAAGTACTGCTGTAGGTATGCTAGATTTAAACTAGAAGTGGATCAAATGCCACCTGCCTACAGACACTCTGCAATGTGCCATGGCTGGGTACTTTCTTTTTAACTTGACAAGTTATTATGCAGTGTATTAAAGTGTGTGGAATCATCTACTAAAGTCAGATTTTCTGATCTCTCTTTCCTATATTAGTCCCCATTCCTCTTCTCTTTCAAATAGATATTTGTGAAAATCTTTTACATTAACATTTTTATGACACGAGGCTGGAAAACACAAAAAAAGAATTACATTAAAAGACTGTCACTGTGATTCCATGAAACAATGTGCCTAGGGTGTACATTTGTTGATTAAATGAGGGTGTTGGCTGATAGATTGTTCATAAAATCCAAACATTTTGTTCTTTCATAGATCTGGAAATGGGACCCATAACCAGACTAATGAATAACAATAGTAGTAGCAACAAATTCTCAACTGCTAGGAAATTTCTGAGGAGTTTCAAAAGGAAAGCAGAGCAGGGGGTCCAGATTTACAACTATCAGTGGGCATGCGTACATAAGCAGGCTATTGAGGAGAGAAATGCAATGTGATATTATTTGACATTTTTAATTGAAGTGTTTCTCTTTTCTTCAGGGTACATTTGGCGAGAAATTCCTGTCTACACAGTCTCTGATCATTTCTAAATCCAGATAATATTGTTTTAAAATACACATTTTACAAAATGCTGAGTTGCAGATAGGCACAACATAAAGTCTGGCTTAAGCTGCCAGCAACTAGTCAAGAGTATTGTTTGATTTTAACAAAATCTATGATAATATACAGAGGTATTCCAGTTGTGATCTTCGGCTGGAGACTAGTTTGATGTAGCCCCCCATGCTAATATATCCTGTGCAAATCCCTCGATATCTTAATAATTGCTACAGTTCAGCCTGTTCACTGTAGACTAGCTTTGGCTTCTGACCATTAATTTTTCCTTGGTGCTTTGGGGCATGTCCCATTAAAAGAACTTATCCTTCTTTTAGTTAAGTTGTGCCAAAAGTTTTTCTTCCCAGTTCAGTTCAGCACTGCTTTACCAACTTGTTTGCAATATTCTCATCTGTTCATCATTCTTCTGTAGCACTGCTTTTCAAAAGCTCCTATTTATTCTCTTCTTGTCTATGGAGTTTATTATCCAGATATTAGTTCCATATAACAGCACCCTGGACAAATACCACAAGAAAAGACTTAATGGCACATTAATATCTGATGAGAATAATATTTGTCATACTAGTATAAGTTTTTCTTGCTATTGCCAGTCTGTATTTTAAATCACCACTAATTCTGCAGTGTGGTCTTAGCTTTCATAGAAGTTGTAATATGGGCATTTGGCAGCAACGCTGCACTCCCTTTATTAAAGAGTCAAAATCTGTGATCTATCTGGATGTCAAACTCCAGGTGTTTGAGTGTGCCAGCCAAAATGCTCATATCTGGTTTCTTGCCTAATTGCAACATGGCTGCCATGAAATGTCATGAGAATGCAAAATAATTCTTTTTTTGATCATGCTCCCACATCAACCTATTACATTGCATGTTGATGTACAGTTCAATGCCAGAAATAAGTAAAGAGAATTCCTAATCATATACAGACTGATCAAAAACATTTTTGCTGAAGTAGAACATGGTGGACTATGCATATCGTAAGAATCTGTAGGCACACTGAAGTGGTATGTTCTGAGATCAGAATTCTACCTGCAGGTACTATAGATGTTATTGGCGAAAATGTAGTGGGGTTCTCGGCATTCTTGCAGACAGTTCACATTGAAGGCAACCATTCTCAAAGATGACATCTGAACAAATTTGCACTGTGGAATAAATCTGTGTATGAGATGAATTGTCATTTGAGCTGATCACCTGAGTGTTAGCTTCATTTTAACCCCACTGTTCTGTTCACTTATACTACACAAATTTACCATTTCAGTCCACATGACCTGACATTGAAACACTGTGAGGAACTTCCACCAACACTATATTTTTGTAGAGTTGTTGACATTGTTATACCAATGTGTCGTTGAAAGTAATAATGATGATGATGATTATAATAATCCAAGCTTTATTAAAATTCAAGAAAATTTCATATTTTGATATTTGTGTTGGGCAAATTTAGAACAGTTTTCAATAAGGGGTCATCCTTAGAAAGCATTGCATTATTTTTCTTTTCACATGTTTCTCATTACTTTATTGGTTGCAATTTGGACATGAGTAGTTGTTTAAATTTCAACAAAATCATAGCTATGAAACAACAGTTTTAAGTACAAGCAATTATTTTTGAAAGATTCAACGTTTATTTTCTAACTCTTATTCTTACACACTGTTTGGATTCAGGTAGGTGACATCTTATTACATTTTCCACCCAATGTGCTTATTATCATTGCTTTCTGAACACAGCTTGTGGCATGTATGTTTAGTAGGTTTTCTGTATTGTCGCGGATTCTGACACGTACCGCATCATCGTTATTCTGGATGCCCCGACCATCTTCTGGATCTTCATACATCATGCTTCGAGGAAAGAAAGGAAGGAAGATTGGATTTAACATCCCAACGACATCGAGGTTATCAGAGACGGAGCACAAGCTTGGATTGTGTTGAGGATGGGGAAGGAAACTGGCTGAGCCCTTTCAGATGATGTATCCCAGCATTTGCCTTAAGGGGAAAAACCACATTAGGGGGTTCAAAAAAATCCATTTTTCATTTGATTATTTTTTTTATTGCATGAGTTGTTAGCTTCCGTGAAGCAACTTGTTCTACTACAGTGACTTTCCCTCTTTCTCCAAGAATATTCTGCCCCTCAATATGTGACGTCTCTGTTATTTCATTTTGCATCACTGTACAAAATACTATTTAAAATGAACTTTTTACATCACTTATTCTGCTGGTTGCATACCAGGTAACCCTGGGGATACGATGGTGTTCGAAGCTGATAGGTGACCATGTTGTGCCAGGAGTGTTACTGCCATTCAGTATTCCCATATTTAGAAAGAAAAGGCCTTGCACTATTTTGTACTGCCTGCGGACTGTAGCCACTGTTATAAGAACAGTTGCTTTCTGATGCATACACACACGATCTTAAAATTTGCGAAGAACTCCTTCATCTGTTGCAGGATTTATTATTACCTCGAATTCAACATCAGTCAATGACCCAGTAGCCATGGTCCCACAATTGAAACTCAGCAGAAACAATACGAATTTATAACTGAAAAGTGCTAAACAATTTCTTGAAAAAAGCAAGAAGCAAGCATACTGGTGTAAATACAAAGATTTTGTTGGTTGTTAAGAGTAAGATGGAATGATGAAAGCATTATCATGATTAAAGATAACAAAAAAAAGTATTTGAAATTATTGTAATATTATTTGTATCATATCATCATTAGGGCTTGAACATTACATATCACTATTAAGGTTTGTGATCAAACTAATTAAAATATTTCATGTACATATTGCATATACACTTTCTGACAGTCACTGAATTTCATGAAGTTATCTTGGTCTTTAACTTTTCAGAAATGAAATTCATAATCATCTTGGGTCATATAGATCTGAACAGAACAGCAGGCTTAAAACGTAATTTGTATTTTGTGCTACAAGATTGTTGCTCTTTATTCCACTGAAGCAGCTTTCTGAAATGGAAAAACAGATTGACTGCATTTATAGGGAAACGAAGTTATAAGTGACGAGGAACAACTGTTATAGATAATTACTTTGCATTACGTATATGAGTGAGCGATTCAGACATATTGAAGTTACTACAAACATAGATGAAGTGAAAGTTAGTGTGTGAAATGTGGTGGTGCTGTGACTTTCCTTCTCATACTTCGTGTTATGATGCATGCAGTTACTGTAGTGTTGTTAGAGGCAATGAGCATTTTAGCTTGCAGCTAGATTTGAACTGGCAGCAATGGATATGGATACAGAGCTATGTTTGAAACTAACACACACACACACACACACACAAACTTTCTCTCTTCTCTCCACCGCCCCCCCCCCCCCCTCCTCACCCACCTTCCTCATGTCTTATCCTTGAAGATACCAATATGGAATGTTAGTCTGCTTTAGGGTGAGAGAGAGACTCTTTCTGCCAACAGAAAAATGGGAATTCTTCCATATTGTCACAAAAAGCATTCGAAATGTTGTAAAACATAACTGCTATTTTCACTTCAAGAAGCAATGTAGCGCAACTGTATCAAAACCTCAACTGACGCAGGCGCCACAATTTACAGACACAAAAATTAGAAAAGCTATATTTAACAGTTATCAAGATGCATCAATTAATATTCCAAACTTCATTGTAACTTACAAGTACTCTTGAACTACTCTACAAGAACAACAGAAAGTTATTTGTATTAGGAGAGTAACATCAATATTCCTTTCAGATAAGAGCAGTTGTAGATATTATTTAACAGCCCATACCATTGATGACATGTGAGTTAGTGGCAAAATAAGTGAAACAAAACACACTAGTTACACATCTAAGGACAATAAATTAATCAAAATAGAGACAGCGCCAGAAATGATAAATTTACACTTAGCAAAAACAACAGATAAAATATTCCATTTGAAACATAGCTTTCTCACCAGTCACAGGGCATAGAAAAGTCAAACAAAGTGAGGAAATAACCATCTGAGGGATTAGAATACATTTTTATGAGAAAGGTGTCTGTTACAGGTCATACACTAGAACCGTAGTGCAATAAGTGTAAAATACTGAATAGTAACATAACAGGGGTCATAGTCATGTACAGTTAAGCAAGGATCTTTCAACTCTTGCTTAGCAAAGCACACAAATTATGTGAAAGGTGTATCTACAGAATTTGGTGTTCTGCTTGTGACATGAAAAAAAAGGAACTAAATACGAAAAGTGCTACTTACCACCTGAAAATTACATAGTTCCAAATGCAGTTATAAAAATCTGAAAATTAAGAACGTTAATTTGAAGGGAGTTCTGTACTTTGACACTGTGTTTTGAGAATTACTTTTTAGGGTAATGGTGCAATGTCCCAATGGCTGTGTCTAGAGGCTGTGTATAGGTTAACATTTCTTGGTTTGACATAAATTGACATAACTCCAAAAATCATTAGACTCACATCTTGTACTTCAACAAGTGCAGATGCACTTTTCTGTCTCCGTGCTCATTGTGCCATTGGTAGAACACAATCTACAGTTCAAGCACTCCCCATGCTGGGACAGGAAACGATCTTCCTGCCTAGTACGGGTGTCTGTGTTGACAGCCGCTGTGTCACGTACTGCATTGAGGTGTGACGCAGGCACTTTTTGACACCATAAGTGACTTCGAAGACCCAACAGCATTACACTTGGTGTCAAACGAGCCAGCGGAAACAAACTACATCGCTTAGCAATAATCCGCAACGTAATTTCAATACGATGAGTGGAAAAGAACTACACTACTGACCATTAAAATTGCTACACCAAGAAGAAATGCAGATGATAAACGGGTATTCATTGGACAAATATACTAGAACTGACATGTGATTACATTTTCACGCAATTTGGGTGCATAGGTCCTGAGAAATCAGTACCCAGAACAACCACCTCTGGCCGTAATAACGGCCTTGATACGCCTGGGCATTGAGTAAAACAGAGCGTGGATGGCGTGTGCAGGTACAGCTGCCCATGCAGCTTCAACACGATACCACAGTTCATCAAGAGTAGTGACTGGCGTATTGTGACGAGCCAGTTGCTCGGCCACCATTGACCAGACGTTTTCAATTGGTGAGAGATCTGGAGAATGTGCTGGCCAGGGCAGCAGTCGAATATTTTCTGTATCCAGAAAAGCCCGTACAGGACCTGCAACATGCGGTCGTGCATTAACCTGCTGAAATGTAGGGTTTGGCAGGGATTGAATGAAGGGTAGAGCCACGGCTCGTAACACATCTGAAATGTAACGTCCACTGTTCAAAGTGATGTCAATGCGAACAAGAGGTGACCGAGACGTGTAACCAATGGCACCCCAAACCATCATGCCGGGTGATACGCCAGTATGGCGATGACGAATACACGCTTCCAATGTGTGTTTACCGCGATGTCGCCAAACACGGATGCGGCCATCATGATGCTGTAAACAGAACCTGCATTCATCCGAAAAAATGACGTTTTGCCATTCGTGCACCCAGGTTCGTCGTTAAGTACACCATCGCAGGCGCTCCTGTCTGTGATTCAGCGTCAAGGGTAACCGCAACCATGGCTCCGAGGTGATAGTCCTTGCTGCTGCAAACGTCGTCGAACTGTTCGTGCAGATGGTTGTTGTCTTGCAAACGTCCCCATCTGTTGACTCGGGGATCGAGACGTGGCTGCACGATCCGTTACAGCCATGCGGATAAGATGCGTGTCATCTCGACTGCTAGTGGTACGAGGCCGTTAGGATCCAGCACGGCGTCCCGTATTACACTCCTGAACCCACCGATTCTGTTAACAGTCATTGGATCTCGACCAACGCGAGCAGCAATGTCGCGATACGATAAACCTCAATCGCGATAGGCTACAATCCGACCTTTATCAAATTCGGAAACGTGATGGCACGCATTTGTCCTCCTTACACGAGGCATCACAACAACGTTTCACCAGGCAACGCCGGTCAACTGCTGTTTGTGTATGAGAAATCGGTTGGAACCTTTCCTCATGTCAGCACGTTGTAGGTGTCGCCACTGGCGCCAACCTTGTGTGAATGGTATGAAAAGCTAATCATTTGCATATCACAGCATCTTCTTGCTGTCGGTTAAATTTCGCGTCTGTAGCACGTCATCTTCGTGATGTAGCAATTTTCATAATGGCCAGTAGTGTATATTTTTTTCCCGTGTTACTGGGTTGGACAAACAATGTCTAATCGCAAAGATTGGAGGGCTGGGTGGGAAGCTCAACTGTTGAAAGGGGACTCGGTAACTTCAGTGATTTGAGGGTGCACAATAAGAAGACAGATGGTAGTTCGCACCCACTTAGGTGTTTACAAGGGTGATTCAGCTGCCACAACCGATGGCGCTTATGCAACCCCATTGTCATATCTGGTCTTCAAAAACCGCGCGCGAGATTTTCATATTCTGTCGCTCGCTACGCGCAAAGTGTTAGTCCTACAGAAAAAAATTAACAACAAAATCTTAAATTTAAATTTTGTTTTTGCTGGTGGAGACGCGGTTTTCGAGTTACTTAAGAAAAAAGTACAGAAGTAACCCTCACGATTGTCCCCCACCAGTCAGTATTGCTACACGTTGTTCGCGGCACTCTCTCCTTCCACTTTACAAAAATTTACGACAACGCGAATTAATTCCCACATTCAACCTTTTTTGGTCTTCATTGACTGACCTTACAAAAATTTACGACAACGCGAATTAATTCCCACATTCAACCTTTTTTGGTCTTCATTGACTGACCTTACTGAGCCACTGGTTTAGTCTAGCACTTGCAAACCGTAAAGCTGACGTTTTTATTAATTTTAACAGCATGAAATAAATTTTAGTCATGTCTTCTGACTAGGAAAGAACTGTGCTTGTAAGGATTAAGTTTGGATCGAATTGTGAGCGTAGTTAGTTTTGATATAACGTTTACAAAAGTCCCTTTTCTTTCATCATCCTCATGGGCATGTTTATATTAATAATGTTAACGAAATACGCTGGTAGCGTAATAGCCCAAGCAATATAGACCAAAAAAGGTCGAATGTCGGGAATAGTTCGTGTAATCGGAAACTTTTGTACAGTGATAGGGGGGAATGCTACAAACAACATACAAGGAATCCTGACTG
Source organism: Schistocerca americana (assembly GCF_021461395.2). Lineage (NCBI taxonomy): Eukaryota > Metazoa > Arthropoda > Insecta > Orthoptera > Acrididae > Schistocerca > Schistocerca americana. The sequence goes on from NC_060120.1 coordinate 179,292,391, forward strand.
GTGAGAGATGCGCGTGGGGATGGAGGTGCGTTTGAAGGTCACTTTTGCAGGTTTCTTGAATAACTGGAAAACCGTGGCCTCCAACGAAACCGTTTCCCAGTACAAAATTTAACTACATTAAAATTCCTACTAAAAAGACCAGTTAATTTTTTCTGTAGGACCAATAGCTTGCGCGCAGCGAGCGAGTGAATACGAAAATCTCGCGCGTGATTTTTAAAGACCAGACATTACATTGCAGGTTGAATAAAACGACGTCGATAGGGGCAGATGAACCACCTGGGGCACAGTGCTCCTTGTGCCCAGTCATTTGCTGCGATTTATTTGAAACTTATGAGGCCGGGATATCTCGGCAGGGAATGTAGGGAATAACCATGGTTAGCATTCAGACGTAAGAATTAGGTGTGTTTAGTACAAGAAACGCGAATGTGATATTGGTATTGATTCCTTTCCTCCTGTATTTTTCCTTTTATTGCGGACAAAGGCTTTGCAACGGACGAATCAGGAGTGAAGAAGGTTATTGCTTCAAAGGGGGTTCAGAACTTGTTAAATCAGGTGGTACAATTGAAGGTAGACAATACGGAGTTGCAGATGCCTTAAGAGAGGATAGGTCCTCGTCCAGTATTTTAGCATCAACATAGCTAATAACCCTACCCTAGTTTCTTTTTTCCTGGTGAAGCAAGATGTATTACCGTTCTTGAACAACTTAGCAACAGCTAATAAGCTGTGACGTTGGTCGGACGAACGGGTGGGGCATGTGGCCAAATTATATTTGGAGGGAGGTGCTAGGATGTACGTGATATATCATGAGGATTTGAGGAATGCTCACACGTTTGATACTCTGAGGGCGGGCTCGGTACAGCGATATACACTGACGGAAAAAATTGGAGCACCAAGAAGTTGTGCGACGTAAACGAATGTTGGTAGGCGTGTTTCTACATCTGAAAGATGATGTCTATTCAGATTCCGCGCCAGTTACATTAGAGTCGAGCTAATAGCGTCACAGAGAGGATGCAAATCAGGCTTGCTTTAAATGCTCGAGTTACCTTTGACTTTTGTCGAGAGTGCTTGTAAGGCGACAAACACGCTATTATCATCTGCCTGAGTTTGAACGAGGTTGTGTAATAGGGCTACCAGAAGTTGGACGTTCCTTCTTCGATACTGCAGAAAGACGTGGCTGGAATGTAGCCGCTGTACATGACTGCTGGCAGCGGTGGTCACGAAAATGTATGGTTAAAGAAGACCGGTCTCCGGACGGCTACGTGACACTACTGAGAGGGAAGACCATGTTCTGCATATCGTAGTGCGTCTGCAAGAACAATATTAGCAGCAGTTGCCACCCAGACACAACTAACTGTTGCAAATCGATTACTTCAACGATTGCTCCGAGCCTGACAACCTGTAGCGTGCATTGACCCCAAACGATCGCTATTTGCAACTTAAGTAGTGTCAAGCGAGAGCTCATAGGAGCGCAGGGTGGAGGTCTGTTGTGTTTTCTGATGAAAGCTGGTTCTGTCCTGGTGGCAATAATAGCCGTATGTTGGTTAGAAGGAGGCCAGTTTACGGACTGCAGCCAACCTGTCTGCTTGCTGGGCGCACCGGACCAACACCTGGAGTTACGGTGTGGGATGTGATTTCAAATGACAGCAGGAGCACTCTCGTGAGTAATCCACGCACCCTGCCTGCAAAATAGTACGTCAGTCTGCTGATCCGACATGTGGTGCTGCCATTCATTAGGGGGGCTAGGACGTCAAACGGGCCGACTTGGAGCAGGAGAGGCATCACAGGACATTTTATTTTCTACTGTCTATACTTTTACAAATAAATTCATAAAACTTTGTCAGCATGACCAAGACGGATTCAGGATTCACACTCATAGCAGTGGAAGTGCAAAAACATAACAAAATAAATGTTTTTTAGACATGAAATTTCATCATTTTTTCACTTACTGGTGGCTGCATTTGTTGCTATAGGTACATTTTTCTTCACAAGTAAGAGAGAGTCTTTGATGAATTTTGCACAGAATACAAACCATACTTACAAGTGTATGAAACTCTAGAATTTTCCAAAGCTATTAATAACTGTGGTAAAAATTGAGATAATTAATTACAAAATTTTATTTTTTTCTAAACATAAAGCTTAAAACGTAACAGCTCATTCATGTTTTCATAAATTAAATAGATTCTAGAGTTTCAGACACCTGTTAGTATGGTTTGTATGCTGCGCAAAATTCATCGAACAGTTTCTCTTACTTATGAAGAAAAGTGTACCTATTACAACAAATGCAGCCAATAGTAAGTCAAAAAAGATGAAATTTCGCATGTAAAAAATTATTTTGTTATGTTTTTTAACTTCCGCTGCTACGAGTGTGAATCCTCAATCCTTCCTGGTCATGCTGTCAAAGTTTTACGAATTTACGTGTAAAAGTATAGACAGTGGAAATTAAAATGTCCTGTGGTGCCTCTCCTGCTCCAAGTCGGCCTGTTTGACGTCCTACCTCCCTTAACAGCACTTCGAGTGTTTTCCCAGTGGGCAACGACGCCTGCGTACTATTGTTGTAACCCAATATGTTCTACCGAGAGTCGATATGTTGGCCTGCTCGATCATCAATCTGTCTCCAGTCGAGCATATATGGGACATCATAGGATGATAACTCCAGCGTCATCCTTCCACAGCATTAACTGTCCCTTTATTGACTGACCCAGTGCAATAGGCATGAAACTCCATCCCAGAAACTGACATCCAGGACCTGTACAACACAATGCATGAACATTTACATGCTTGCATTCTACATTCTGGCGGTTACACCGTTTATTAAGGTACCAGCATTTCACATTTGCAATGACTTATCTGACACTGACATTCACCGTGTTCTACATCTACATCTACATGGATACTCTGCAAATCACATTTAAGTGCTTGGCAGAGGATTCATTGAACCACCTTCACAATTCTCTATTATTCCAATCTCGTGTAGTGCGCTGAAAGAATGAACACCTATATCTTTTCGTACGAGCTCCAATTTCCCTTATGTTATCGTGGTGATCGTTCCGCCCTATGTAGGTCGGCATCAACAAAATATTTTCGCATTCGGAGGAGAAAATTGTTGATTGGAATTTCGTGGGAAGATTCCGTCGCAACGAAAAAGGCCTTTCTTTTAATGATTTCCAGCCCAAATCCTGTATCATTTCTGTGACACTCTCTTCTCCCATGTTTCGCGATAATACAAAACGTGCTGCCTTTCTTTGAACTTTTTCGATGTACTCCGTCAGTCCTATCTGGTAAGGATCCCACACCGCGCACCAGTGTTCTAAAAGAGGACGGACAAGCGTAGTGTAGGCAGTCTCCTTAGTAGGTCTGTTACATTTTCTAAGTGTCCTGCAAATAAAATGCAGCCTTTGGTTAGCCTTCCCCACAACATTTTCTGTGTGTTCTTTCCAATTTAAGTTGTTCGTAATTGTAATACCTAGGTATTTAGTTGAATTTACTGCTTTTAGATTAGACTGATTTATCGTGTAACCGAAGTTTAACGAGTTCCTTTTAGCACTCATGTGGATGACCTCACACTTTTCGTTATTTAGGGTCAACTGCCACTTTTCGCACCATTCAGATATTTTTTCTAAATCGTTTTGCAGTTTGTATTGATCTTCTGATGACTTTATTAGTCGATAAACGACAGCGTCATCTGCAAACAAACGAAGTCGGCTGTTCAGATTGTCTCCCAAATCGTTTATATAGATACGGAACAGCAAAGGGCCCATAACACTACCTTGGGGAATACCTGAAATCACTTCTGTTTTACTCGATGACTTTCCATCAATTACTACGAACTGTGACCTCTCTGACAAGAAATCGCAAATCCAGTCACATAACTGAGACGATATTCCATAAGCACGCAATTTCACTACGAGCCGCTTGTGTGGTACAGTGTCAAAAGCCTTCCGGAAATCCAGGAATACGGAATCGATCTGAATTCCCTTGTCAATAGTACTCAGCACTTCATGCGAATAAAGAGCTAGTTTTGCTTCACAGGAACAATGTTTTCTAAACCCATGTTGATTGCGTGTCAATAGACCGTTAATCACTTAAATATGTTAACTAGACAAATGTATTCCAGAAATTTCATTACTCTACATTAATTATTTCTTGGTGTTGCGACTTTTTTTCTGTCGGTGTAGAATGATGGGTAGCTGTAGGTATTACAGGGAGCAGATGAGCGATGTGTCACAAAAATTGGAGGAGCTAATTTATCAATGGAGGCCAGTTGAGGCCATGTGAACAGGATTAGGACTCTAAATGTCAATTCGTACAAGTTGACTGAAAGTGATGACATCAAAAGGCCTTTCCACAGAAGGAAGAATAAAGATCACTGGATAATTTTTGTTGGATTGCCGCCCAATGCATGAACCGAAATATGGACTGAGTTTCCTAAGAACTTGTTTGAAACCTTACAAAATATTATGATATTGGAAGAGATAGGCGCAGTGACGCGAATTCAGGATATACAAGGTATTTTTAATGCAGCTGTTAAGTTTTCCAGGTGTGAACGAAAGAGTGACATACGACAGGAAAGCGTAAGTCGCATGGTAGGAAACGTGGATGAATATAACATCTGGAACGGAATTGCAGGCAAAAGCCTAACAATTAACGTGGTTGGTTGGTTGTTTCGGGGAAGGAGACCAGACAGCGAGGTCATCGGTCTCATCGGATTAGGGAAGGACGGGGAAGGAAGTCGGCCGTGCCCTTTGAAAGGAACCATCCCGGCATTTGCCTGGAGCGATTTAGGGAAATCACGGAAAACCTAAATCAGGATGGCCGGACGCGGGATTGAACCGTCGTCCTCCCGAATGCGCATCCAGTGTCTAACCACTGCGCCACCTCGCTCGGTAACAATTAACGTGATAAACCGCCAGGGAGCGGGAATAATAAATCACCGTTAAAACAGCAATAGGAACTATGGAGCCATTTTGCGGCGCTCCTAGTGAGTATTCTGTTTTACAAAGAGTACTCTACAGCATTGGCCCCTTACTTAGCTTGCATTTATCGCGAATCCTTCGCCCAGCGCAAAAAGCGACTGGAGAAAAGAGCAGGTGACTCCTGTATACAGGGTGTTACAAAAAGGTACGGCCAAACTTTCAGGAAACATTCCTCACACACAAAGAAAGAAAATATGTTATGTGCACATGTGTCCAGAAACGCTTATTTTCCATGTTAGAGCTCATTTTATTACTTCTCTTCAAATCACATTAATCATGGAATGGAAACACACAGCAACAGAACATACCAGCGTGACTTCAAACACTTTGTTACAGGAAATGTTCAAAATGTCCTCCGTTAGCGAGGATACATGCATCCACCCTCCGTCGCATGGAATCCCTGAAGCGCTGATGCAGCCCTGGAGAATGGCGTATTGTATCACAGCCGTCCACAATACGAGCACGAAGAGTCTCTACATTTGGTACCGGGGTTGCGTAGGCAAGAGCTTTCAAATGCCCCCATAAATGAAAGTCAAGATGGTTGAGGTCAGGAGAGCGTGGAGGCCATGGAATTGGTCCGCCTCTACCAATCCATCGGTCACCGAATCTGTTGTTGAGAAGCGTACGAACACTTCGACTGAAATGTCCAGGAGCTCCATTGTGCATGAACCACATGTTGTGTCGTACTTGTAAAGGCACATCTTCTAGCAGCACAGGTAGTGTATCCTGTATGAAATCACGATAACGTGCTCCATTGAGCGTAGGTGGAAGAACATGGGGCCCAATCGAGACATCACCAACAATGCCTGCCCAAACGTTCACAGAAAATCTGTGTTGATGACGTGATTGCACAATTGCGTGCGGATGCTCGTCAGCCCACACATGTTGATTGTGAAAATTTTCAATTTGATCACGTTGGAATGAATCCTCATCCGTAAAGAGAACATTTGCACTGAAATGAGGATTGACACATTGTTGGATGAACCATTCGCAGAAGTGTACCCGTGGAAGGTAATATGTGTTAGTGTGCGGAATTCATTGCACTTCAAAGGGACCATTATAAATGTATTTGAACTTAGAAATTTCTTTGTTTATTTCACTTGATTTTTCGTGAGTTTTTACGAGAGCAAAATCCCCAATTTTGTATTTGGTCACTTAAAATAAACCTACTCCTAATCGATATAAGTGTTACACATGCCCCATGTTTCAGTGATGTTTCCCGACAGGGATACGTAAATGAAACATCAGTAACACTTCAAAACAGTGTTGGGCGACAAGAAAATATCAAGCCTGGCTTCCGCTTTTTGTTTTATTCTTTTTCTTACTAAGTCTTTTTTCTCCCTCAAATCTAGTTCTACAGAGGATAGAAATTGTAAGGTTTCTTCAATTATACCTTTGCTCTTATGATAAGTAGGATTTCTTTGGGTGTGATTCCTGTAGTTTCATGGTGGAGGGTATCCATTGTAATTTCAAAGTCTGCAATAAACCTGTCCCACGCCTTATGATTGTGGTAGCAGTAAGTTCGACACAATCTACCTAGTTAACGCATATAGCACTCCACAGGATTGCTTGCAGGATGGTATGCTAAAATATATTTTACTTGAATGCCATTCTGTTCCATCCCTTCCTTCCAGATTTTTTAAATGAATTGGGGTCCATTATATAATAGTACTGTCTTTGGTTTTCTATTGCATTGAAATATTCAGTCATTCTATTAAATACTGATTTTGCTGTAGCTTTTCTAATGGGGAAAAAGTTTGATAAAGTTCGAAAATACTTCTGATACCACTAAAATATAGGTAAACAAAGAGAACAATTTGTTTCCACATTATTCTTTCTTTATTTACACGCACGCACACACACATACACACACACACACACACACACACACACACACACACACACACACACAGCCTCACGGGGTAGCCACTCGGTCTGAGGTGCCTTCTCATGGTCTGTGAGCCTCCTCCCGTTGGAGGACTGAGTCCTCCCTCGGGAATGGGTGTGTGTGTTGTCCATAGCATAAGTTAGATTAACGGACCAATGACATCAGCAGTTTGGTCCCATAAGACCTTACCACAATTTACCAATTTACACACACACACACACACACACACACACACACACACACACACACGCACACACACACAGATATATACACAATAGCAAACTGCTGGACTATTCTCGTCATCCTTACTACTTCTTCCAGTTCCAGTTTCCTGATGATTCTTCTCCCTATGAAATTATCTCCAGGCCATCTTGTAATGAAGAACACCTCTACAGTGCACTTAACTGCTGATAGACACACAGCACACACTGTCTTTTCCTGTTCGTTCAACTGCTTCGTGTTGTGGGGCCAATCCACTTTGGGACTACAGTCATGCTAACCTCACATGTGACGTCTAATTTTCTGTGCACGACTGGGAGACCTCTGGAAACATGCTCCTGCACTTTATCTATCTCGTCCTTAAGTTTCGCAGAGCACAGTAGTTGTGCGCGAGGAAAGAGAAGAAAGCAAGCACAGGAAGAAGGCAAATGTAGATGTTCAAAAGACAACAAAACCTCTGCATGCATGAAACTCCCTTTTCTGCGTTCTGGTATTGTGAACTACGGATGAAATACACTCTAAGACAAAAAGAGGAAAAAAATGACGCATCACGAAGGAGTTATGCAGATTGGTCACAAAGTGATATTCAATCAGGTGTCGATGGAAAATGAAAAATTGTAAACTTTGGCGGTCGATGGGTGAATGTGTGACACTGCAGCATAATTTCACCGTGCGGCTGGCATTTAGGAGTATGCTAAGCAGACGATATAGATACCAGGGCAAAAAGTATTTGTTAATTTCATTCCACGTACTCAGGTGGAGAGTAATTCTGCCTCGCAAACAGGCGTGTGAACAAGTATACGCAGATGTCAGGATTGAGAGAGAGCACATGTAGTTGGGCTCAAAGAAGACGGATGGAGTAATCAGAGAATCGCTCGACATTTGAATAGGAGTGACGCCACAGTTCGACAATGTTGGCAGGGGGTGAACCGCTGTCAAACACAGCGTCAGGAAAGAAGTGGTCGATCTAGAGAGATGACAGAACGTGAGACCGAGCAGTCGTTGGAGAGGCACTCAGAGACCTGGATTCGTCATTATCATCGATCCGACGTACAACTGGTACTTCAGTGACCATAAGGACCATTAATAAGCGGCTTACAGAAAGGAGACTGATCTCACAGATTCCCTTGCGGCGACTACTATTGACCTCAAGTGGTTCAAGTGCCTCTGAGCACTATGGGACTTAACATCTGAGGTCATCAGTCCCCTAGAACTTAGAACTACTTAAACCTAAATAACCTAAGGACATCACACGCATCCATGCCCGAGGCAGGATTCGAACATGCGACCGTAGCGGTCACGCGGTTCCAGACTGAAGCGCCTAGAACCGCTCGGCCACAACGGCTGGCTATTGACCTCAGCCCGCCCAGTTGGCCGTGCGGTCTAACGCACGGCTTTCCGGGCGGGAAGGAGCGCCTGGTCCCCGGCACGAATCCGCCCGGCGGATTTGTGTCGAGGTCCCGTGAATCGGCCAGTCTGTGGATGGTTTTTAGGCGGTTTTCCATCTGCCGCAGCGAATGCGGGCTGGTTCCCCTTATTCCGCCTTGGTTACAATATGTCGGCGATTGCTGCGCAAAAACAAGTTCTTCACGTATGCGTACACCACCATTACTCTACCATGCAAACATAGGGGTTACACTCGTCTGGTGTGAGACGAGACGTTCTATGGGGGGGGGGGGGGCGGTGTGGTCCACCGGGGGCCGAACCATACAATAACCTTGGGTTCGGTGTGGGGCGGCGGAGGGGTGAAGTGGACCGCGGTATTCGTCGTGGGGTTGTGGACCACTGTGGCTGCATTGGGGACGGAGCCTCTCCGTCATTTCTAGGTCCCCGGTTAACATACAATACAATACAATACTATTGACCTTCGTGCAATAGCAAACCCTTTTTCAGTGGTGTCGTGCACATTCAGCCTGGAATCTCATTGACTGAACAGAATTGTCTTCAGTGATGAGTCCCACTTTGAACTTATCTTCTATGACAAGCGAAGACATGTCTGGAGATGTCCCACACAACGTTTTTATACCAACCTGGCTGTCGCCCGCCATATGGCCCGACAGCCAGGAGTGATGATCTGGAGTGCCATTTATTTTCATAGCACAACACCTTTGGTTGTCGTCTGCAGCACCTTTACAGCACAGCGGTACGTCGACGATACACTACATCCAGCTTTGTTGCCCTTCATGGCAAGTCATCCTGCATTTACTTTTCAGCAAGATAATGCCTGATTACATGAGGCGCGAGTTTCTACTGATTATCTTCATGCTTGGCAAACCCTATCTTGGCCAGCAAAGTCGCCAGATCTCTCATCAACTGAGACAGTTTGGACCATTATGGGCAGGGACCTTCAATCAGCCAGGAATTTTGTTGACCTTACGTGCCAATTGGACAAAATTTGTCATGATATCCGTCAGGAGGACATCCAACAACTCTGACAATCAATGCCAAACTGAACAACCGATTGCATATTGGCCAGGAGTGAACCGACACTTTATTAACTTCTTGAATTTGTTAAGCTCTTTCTCTCAAATAAATCATCAATTTTTTCTGAACTAACAGTCATTTATTTTTATGTACATGTACGTCACATCTACCATTTTGCTTCCCAATCAGATAATTGCTTCATAATGTGTCTTTTTTGTCTTAGAATGTAATTTATCTAGTCCGAGGACACACTCCATTTGAATTTCAGGAAATATATGTAAACACAGAAATTCTCAGAAAAAGAAGATCGGCTTTTATTCATGTGGAAGATGAATATTATACTGTCTCATGATCATCATCTACATATGACTGATTTTATTTAATGAGAAGAAATAAATTATTTTATTGTAAAGTTTTTTTCCATAATGTCCAGAAAATACTTCACTTTCTTTTCAAGTGCAAAGTTAATACATTTTATTTTATCCAAAGTAATATGTGCCTACTCTTAGTTCAACGTTTTGTGCTAAAAGAATTTTATTACTTGATGGAATCGAAAGACCCACTGCGTTTCTTGTTTCATAATTTCAACGAAAGGATGTTAAAGCTCTCGACTTGGAAAATTTTATATTGTTATTTCAGTATGCGGATATGTCCATATATTTAAAACTGATTGTTACCTGAGGCTACTCTCACGTGTCAGTAGTTTTGTTATGATGAGTGGTGGTAAGTTGTAAATGCAATAACGTCAGCTCCTATCACTTGTCTGCCTGTTCGCATAAGCATAGATGGTGCATAGTGAAACGTCCTCTTTTGATCATTTATACATGACTGTGCTTAACCTGACACACAATATTTTTTAGCGCAACGCAATCTGACTTTCAAAATTCCCTACAAAAGAATGGCCCTGACTAACATTAAACTATACCTTTCACAAATCACTTACCTCACAAAAATCTTCGCTGCTCAAGCTACTGCAATACAGCTAGTGCCACTACTGCCAGCTAAATAAAAGATTCAAACTACGGAAGGCACTAACTACTGATAGGGATAGTTAGCAAATGAAAGATATTAATAGAGAACAAACAATGTATTTACCTTGATATCATCATAAATAAATATAGCAGTTCATGACAAATTACAAATCTCCGCCATCTCTCTCCCCACATCCACCACTGCTGGCGGCTCACCTCCAACTGCGCAACGCTAGGCGCTGTTCACATCCAGCTGCCGCTGCCCAACACTACAATGGCAGACAACAATGCAAACTACCCACAGACTGCACACAGCACAGCCAGTGATTTTCATACAGAGCGCTACGTGGCGTTACCAATAGAAAAACCTAAACAGCCTACTTACATAAAGAAAACATAAACAGCCTACTTACATAGCCCCCATGCTCCCCACAAAAAATTTTTACAAATGGTGTTGGGCACTGGCCAATACAGATTTGACAAAAATTTTTCACAATTACAGTAACAAAGATATAAAATGCACACACTTATTGATACAATGTTGGTCAAAAGCTAAAATTTTCTCACAGTCCATAAAGATAGTCCTGATCATTCATCATAATAGTAATTACAGGGTTTTTTTTCACAAAGTCTCATTAGTAAAAGAAATTGCACACAGAAGTAGTGGATTTCCATGCAGTCTTGAAGAAGTAGTGTTGTCCTTCCAACGGAAAGACAGTGCTGACTCTTGACATGCATACAGGTAATGGGCCACAACAGAGCAAACCCACAGCAGAGTCAGTCGAAATTTTGAAGAGTATTGGTAGGTAGGTCATCACAGAGCAGACCCACTGTAGTCCTGGTAGAGATTACGGTATTGGTGGGCCACCAGAGGTGCAGACCCACTGCAGTCCTTGTAGAAATAATGGTACTGGTGAGTCAGCAAAGGTGTAGACCCACTGTAGTCCTTGTAGAAATGGCCAGCAGCCATCTGTTGTGACTGTGCAGGTGCACAACCACCACTGAAGAGTCTTGCGGATAATATAGCGAGTCCATAAACCACCACTTGTGCACTCACAAAGTTTTTGGAATTGTCCTTAGAACCAGCAATGCTGTTATCCAGTCCCTTGCTGAATTAGTAACACACGTGCAAACACTAACAGTCCCAACTTCTCGCATATTGTCCATATACTATGACCAACAGAAACGTGTGCAGTGAAATGTAACTAATATATCATGAACTGGTGACAATTACAATTTTATAACATAAGAATACAATAACAAAGGTACAAAATACATCATTAAAAACATAACAATACAGATAACATTTGTAGTACCGGCTTTACAAAGGAATCGAAATAACATATCCATCAGAGTTACAGGAATTGTGACATAAGTAAATATATAAAATAATGAGAATAGTTTTCGAAACATTAACTTCACACATGAGCATTAACACAAAACAATAAATAATGTCTAAACATCTTTACAAAGTAAATAACACATTATTAATGCCAATTGTATTTGAGGATAACAGTATTCCTCATCATAGTGAATGTAACTTAGTATTAGAAGAGAAAATTCTATGAAACTACACAGAGACAGGAAGAAAACAAATACACAAGGGTACACAAACATATAGTGGGATAATACAAAAGGAAAGGACAGGGTTTGTTGTACTGCAGTATTTTGCAAACAAAACTTTCTTTACTTCTCGGAGATCTCCCTTCGTTCTTCATTATTTCCAAAAGTCCTATCTATACCTGCTTTCTGTACTTTTCTCGTATAGCCACTCAGTGCATTTCTTCAAATTCATCGCAACTCATTCTCTCATAGGCTACCCCCTCTTAAGCGAACTTAAATCTACTGAGCTCAGATGCTAAACTTAGGGACGAGGCAATGCAGCATCACATAAAACAATTAATACAAACAGCAATGAAAAAAATGGAAAATCGCAAAGCAAGCTACACTAAATCTAAATTACCAAGCAATTCAACATTACAACTAATATGAGGCAATGCGCAGCAAACAAAAAAATAAATCTGGCTTAGCAGAGTAACACAAATTAAAGTTCAGTAGCACTATGCCTGGCAAACAGCAGCTTATATCTAAACATGACATAGCTCAAGCAAAAAAAATAGTACACTAAAGATAACAATGCAGATAAGGGAAATGTATAATCACATCTTAATGTCTAAGTAATTAAAGTGGTGCACCACAACAACTTATTGCAAAAGAAATATTACCATGTACTTGAAAAGAATATTATGTATGCAGTTACTGTTACTAGTCCCTTCTTATTGTTCTTTCCTTTCCAAGTGCTCCTTTTTTGAAGAATGTGGATCACAAAATTATTATTTAACAGATCTGTTGACAGAAAGTGTTCACATTAGCAAATGCATTTTATTTTATTTTATGAAACCAATGCTGCAACACAGCTGGAAAACAGATGTCAAATGAAATAAGCAATTACGCAAACCAAAGCATAAAAACATCATTCAATAGCTATGTGGCATTTCGTAAGTCAGTAGCTCTCAACTCTCGTAGAAAGACACTTGTCATAATCAGGTGTGCACATGTACGAATATTTCCCATCAATTCATAAGCATTTCAGTAATTAGCACAAAGTACGAGTAACCATATGTTTTCAGGTAATGAGCGTGTAATATTTGCGATGCCTTCTACAAAGGAACGTCAATAGCCAGGATAATGGCCTCCCTTTTTTTTTCTACCTGTGCCGCTGCAAGGCTAATGGCTTTTTTTCGGGCGGCTGTCGCCCAGGTGGGTGCCCGCGACGCATTACGTGCAGGTGGTCACTTAACTTTCTTACGGAAATATTTACGACAGCAGTTTCCGCTACAGTGACAGTCTCACATAAAAATATTTCACAGGTCAAGAATTAGCGTTGCAAATCTGTAGAAATAAAATCCTATAAATATAAGTGTCCAAATAAAATATTCGTCAGCATTGTGATACAGTCACGCATTTACGCACATTTCATAACTCTTAAAGTACGATTCTTGGTTTCCAACATACTTCTTATTCCTCATATACGGTAGCATCATCTTATTGATCATAAACATATCTCAACAGCATAGTACACATCGTCGTCGTAATAATATCATAACATCTCAGTCAATTCTCAAAATCGTCGTAGCTTCCTCCAATAATTTCAAAACCTAAAAAAAATTCTCTGCTCATTTCAATAGTGTCATCTACCTCAAACGTATTTTAAAATCATGCTCCCTTACCAAATACATCATTCAAAGCTCTCATAGTATCACAATGATTCCGAAAAAATATGAACAGTTTACAAAGTACAGACAAAATACAGTTTCATAAGTGTGAAGTTACCCAACTGTGTATTGCGTAAACATGTGTCACTGATGTAGTAAAAAAAATGTTTATCTCTCAGTTAAATGATCAGATAGCTGTGTAATTTGTGTGTTAGAGAAATATGGTACCGATGTGTAAAGTTGTATAAGCAAATACCATATTAGCTAGGGTTCCTTGTGGTTGCCACACGCATGGTACACAAAGTAAGCGTGTACCCCCCTGAGGATTAATGTAATTATACCCTCAGGTGTTACAGATTACAGCAATGGAATGAAATGTGTCACGGAAAACTTTCTTTGTAATTCAAAAAATCTTTAAAAATAAATGTTTTAAGTACAAAATTAATCACTCAAATACGTGTACTGTAGCGCTGAATGTGCATCTTGTTGCAACATAATCTGTGTGGAAGTGTCGTAGTTATCGTCCTCCGAAAGCTAAGTTCTGCAGAAGTCAATGTACTTACCTCATAATACACAAAAGTGAAATGCTTTGCGTATAAATGTCTTGGTTATTACGCTTATTGCCGTGATGAAGAAAGTACTGTACTGTAACGTATTGTTGTGCTGCGGAAAAGGCAGTCTCATTGTAGCTATACTACAAAAGTTACTACTAAAACCTGTTTTACTTTCCAGAATAAAACAGAAAACTGTGCAGATATAAAACAGAAACACTGCAAAAGCAACATTGTAAATTTTCACTCATTAGTAGCGTCGTGATAAAACCGTGTAGTTGTCACATAAACTAACCACTGTGTCGTCTGGTATCTCACAGAAAGTACTTTAAACCCAGAATGTATTTTCAAGCAAACCAAAATGTTGCATTAAAATCTCATTAGCAGTACTGGTAAATGTTCTAAGTATGTGAGCCTTATAGTCGTTACGTAATCGTGCAACTAACAAGCAAGAATGTACAAATACAACACTGTGTCGTCTGTTCACTATAACAATGCATTCGTAATTTCTGTTTAAAAATGTTCCCTAGGTTCTAGACTGGATATTTAACTTCAAACATAGTTGTATGTTAACAGTTTCTTAAGTCTGACACAGCATACTAGTAATGTAAAGTGAAAAGTTATATGGCAAAGACAAAGTTAAAAAGCAGATTATCTTTCAATAAACGGTTTTACATGTGAAATGTGGTGTAAACCTTTACTCTTCCTAGTACGCAGAGTTTCAACTTCAACGCAATTATCATGTGGTATACGTCGGATTCTGTAATGTCCATTGTAAACTAGAAAGAATTTGTGACTCAAGTGTTTCTTCTTATGTGACAATGAATGAGCTTTAATGAAAACTTTCTGACCAATATACAATTTCTTTGCATTTGCTTTACCGTGTAGTTTTCTCCTTTTGTCTGCTGCAGATTTTATATTTTTAAGAGCCAAATCAATTATGTCTTTGTGTCGAAGTTTACGTGTATTTGGGAAAGGTACAAGCTCTCTGATTCTGTTCGGTGGTTCTTCATTCTTTAGTACAAGAGTAGGTGGTAAAGCAGTGGAATCATGAGGCATTTCATTCAGCACATTTTGAAATAAGTGTAAATATCTGTCCCAATGCTGATGCTTTCTGTGACAATAAAGTCTGCAAAGCTTATTGATTTCTTTCATAATCCGTTCAGACGGGTTACAATGTGGTGAGTACAATGAAATAAAAACAGGTTTGATTTTATGATTCCGAAGCATGCATGACCGAACAGCAGATCTGAATTGAGGTCCATTATCTGAAATGACTTTGCTAACGTGTCCAACTTCACGTAAGAAATTTTTAACAAAGGCGTTGGATACAGATCGTCCAGTGGCTTTACGTAACGGAGTGAAAGAAACAAATTTTGAAGTAAGTTCAACAGCGACTAAAACGTACGAAAATCCATTAGATGTTCTGACAAGCGGTCCCAAGAGATCAACAGCAGCAAATTCTTTTAATTTAGAAGGAATAATAGGAAATAACGGAGCACGATGTGAGACAGTAGATGGTTTCGCCTTTTGACAAAGTTTACAAATAGACAAGACTCTTCGAATTCTCTTTTCCATATTGTCAAAATAACAAGTCGTTCGAAGAATATGATAACATTTTCGTGGACCAAAATGTGCGTAGCTGAAATGAATGTACCAAATGAGCTTATTAACAAAATCGTCTGGAATCCAAAGTACCCATAGCTTGTCATCAACAGTGCAGCGTTTGAAGAGTATGTTGTTTCTAACCAGGTAATAATGCCGAATCTGTGTGTGTGTCTTTTCATGCCATTTGCTCTTGATGTCTTTCCAAATCGGATCTTTATCTTGTTCATGAGCAATGTCCTTTAAAGATGTGGTGATGAAGTTTTCAAAGGCGACTTTCTGAATGTAAAAAATACTGAAATTTTTCTCGAGGTTGCCTTCTGTGTTACTTTTCTCAAGCCCAGCCGGTGCGCGTGACAGTGCGTCCGCAACAATGTTCTCCTTGCCGGGAATGTAGACTATTGTGAAGCGGAATTCTTGCAGAAACAATGCCCAACGTTTTAACCTGTCATGATTTAATTTTGAAGACATAAGAAATTGTAATGCACGATGATCACTGTATACTTTTACGTGCTTACCAGAAAGAAAGAAACGGAATTTGTTAAATGCCCAAACGATAGCCAAAGCTTCTAATTCAGTAACGGAATAATTTTTTTCAGATTTCGTTAGCACTCGGCTAGCAAAAGCAATGGTTTTCTGAACGGTAGTGTCATTTTCTATGGCTTCTTGAAATAAATGGGCACCAAGACCGACTTTAGAAGAATCCGTGCTAAGGCAGAAATCTTGTGACAGATCTGGATGAGCTAGTATGGGCGCGTTAAGTAGCGATTCTTTCAAAGAATTGAATTCCAACTGTGCTTGTTCGTCCCAGTTCCAAATAGTATTTTTTCCAGTGAGAGAACAAAGTTTTGGTGTAACAAGAATTTGCATATTCAGAAAACGACGGTAAAAATTTACGAGACCTAGAAAACTGCGGACTTGTCTTTTTGTAGATGGAACTGGAATGGCTCTGATTGCTTCTAACTTTTCAGGATCCGGCTGAATGCCTTCAGAAGAAATAATATGTCCCAAAAACTTCACTTTTGTCCTACCGAATTCAGACTTTTCCAAGTTAACTGTAATTCCAGATTCTGCAAAAATATGTAACACGCTGTTGAGGATGCGATTGTGTTGTTCCCATGAGGCTTCTGCTATCAGAATATCGTCTACATATAAGGTGATGTGACGTTTTAAGAATTCAGGTAATATGGAATTTAGCCCGCGAATGAATGCTGCTGAAGAAATGTTCAAACCAAAAGGAAGTTTCCGAAACTGATAACAAACGCCGAACAAAGGAAAGCAGTGTATTTTCTACATTCTGGATGAAGTTCGATCTGATAAAAGCTGGATCTGAGATCAATGGAAGACAACACTTTTACACCATTAAAATTTTGAAGAAGTTCTTCCATCGTCTGCGGCCTGTCTGTTTCAGGAATAATGATAGTATTGATTCGTCTCGAATCTAAGACAAGCCTGATCGATCCATTTTTCTTCTCAACAACATGTAACGGATTGTTCTATGAGCTTACTGCAGGCTCAATAATGCCCTCGTCAAGCATAGATTGTATTTCTGTTCTAACACGGTCCCTATAATGTGCTGGAATTACGTATGGTCTAACACAAAATTTAGTATGCTCACGAACAAGAAATTGGTATTGAAATCCCTTGATTGTTCCTGTTTTGTGAGTAAAAACTGTGGAATGTGCTTGTAAAATCTCAAAAAGGTCCTGCCTATCAGTGTCATTACAATTCTCAATTGTTTGAATTTTATTCTGAATTAACTTATTAGTGTCAAATGCGCCGTCGATATCATCCCTGTCAGTACTTGCAGAATGATTGTTAGCGTCAAGTTCCGTCGAAAATTCCGAACAGGAGGTAAAGCCGATTAATTTCTTCGTCATGGTTTGAAAGCCAATCTTCAAATTTCAAAGCTACTGACTTACCTTCTTTTTCTAAAGTTATTTCAGCATCGTGAAAGTTTAAGATTGCTTTGTATTCATTCAAAAAGTCTACTCCCAGTATAATTTCCGTCGACAATAATGGAACAATAAGAAAGTTCATAGAGAAGCTGTGGCTTTGACAAAAGAATTCTAAGTTGGTTTGTTGGCGTACATCTACACTTTTTCCAAAGATTGCACCTTGTAATTTAATCTTACGTAACGGAAGTGTGGGGCAATCGTTCGATTTGTTGCATTTGCTAAAGGCTGTTTCACTGATTACTGAAATGGGACTGCCAGAGTCAAGTACTGCCGTAAATTTTACGTCATTTACAGTAATGTGAATCACAGGATATGCAATGTTGTTATGTTTTACGTCGTGTTCCTGGAGTAAGATGTCCCTAATGTCTTCCATTTTTACGTAATTACTAGCTACGGCAGCTGCGTCGTTAGTGTCATAAGAACGTTTTGTGCCTGCCAGCGGTGTGAGTCATTGCCTATTGTCTCTTTGTTGGCGAGCGTCGTTATTGGGATTTGGAGACCTAACTTCTACAAATTCACCGTGACGAGAGGGCCCTACCCTGTTTAAATCCCGCCAGTTCTGATGCAATTCAGGTCTGTCGTTACGATCACATCGTCTGTCGTCATGTCGGTAGTTCCTGTAGTTTCTTTCTTGTCGGTTAAGTGGTGGAGAATTTCTCCCTGAATCGTAACTGCGCGCTGGACCGTTGCGTCTAAAGTTATTCTGTCTCCCGTAATAATAATTATTTTCGTTCCCATATTGTCTGTTTCTCTGATTGTCTCTGTAATAGTCATTACCGCGGAGAGGTGATCTTTCCCTGTAATTATTACTACTCTGCCAACGGTTGTCGTACGGGTGGTGTCTATTTTGGTCACGATTTGCGTTGTAAGAATAGACCTGTCGTGTCCAGTTATTGTTTCTGTCGTCACGGAATTGTGACGGAAGTGACCTGTAGTGATTGTTTTCCTGTTTTCGCATCCCGCGACTGTCTGTGTCAATTTCCAGTTCTTGTAACAGTCCCTGAAAAGCCTCAATGTCTTCTTTACAACGTCCTGCTAAAATAATATGTCGTAAATGTTCAGGCAATTTGAGTAAGCAAATGCGGATGAGTTCTGAGGGGCTGTATGGGTTTGAAAGATACTGATTCTTATGCAACATGTCTTCAAAATATTTCACAAGACTGGAAAATTCAGATTGTTCGAAATGTTTCATCATTATGATGCCATGTTTTACTCGGTCTTGTGTGGCTTGAGACCAATATGCTGAGAGGAAGGCATGGTAAAACTCTCCTTCACTGTGGCAATCGTGAATTACCGATCGCATTCTTACAGCTGGTTCATTCTCCAAGTAGCCACACATAAATTCTAATCTGTGTTCTAACGACCAGTTGGGAGGAAAACAATGAGAGAATTGATGGAGCCATGCTTGTGGATGAAAATAATATCTAGTTAATTGCAGCTGCGAAATACTTGGTGCAAATCTACATGCATGCCACAACTGTTTTACTGTACAACAATGAAAGACTGCAACTACAAAGGAGATTTTCTCTACAATTACGAGCTAGCAATAAACAAAATCTACACTAATTACACAAACTACAACAAAAAATCAGAAGATTCCAGTGAGGTATCCTCGGCTAAGGATCGACATATGAAACGTCCCCTTTTGATCATTTATACATGACTGTGCTTAACCTGACACACAATATTTTTTAGCGCAACGCAATCTGACTTTCAAAATTCCCTACAAAAGAATGGCCCTGACTAACATTAAACTATACCTTTCACAAATCACTTACCTCACAAAAATCTTCGCTGCTCAAGCTACTGCAATACAGCGAGTGCCACTACTGGCAGCTAAATAAAAGATTCAAACTACGGAAGGCACTAACTACTGATAGGGATAGTTAGCAAATGAAAGATATTAATGGAGAACAAACAATGTATTTACCTTGATATCATCATATATAAATATAGCAGTTCATGACAAATTACAAATCTCCGCCATCTCTCTCCCCACATCCACCACTGCTGGCGGCTCACCTCCAACTGCGCAACGCTAGGCGCTGTTCACATCCAGCTGCCGCTGCCCAACACTACAATGGCAGACAACAATGCAAACTACCCACAGACTGCACACAGCACAGCCAGTGATTTTCATACAGAGGTGGCGTTACCAATAAAAAAACCTAAACAGCCTACTTACATAAAGAAAACATAAACAGCCTACTTACAATTGATACAACCCTCTCCAACTACCCCAACACAAGACGAAAAGGCATGCATACAGCATTGCTGCTTAGCAGTGCATGCGGATGGGTGTGGGCAGGTGTGCACATCTATGCGTTATGCTACTTCACATTGTGGTGCCACCGCCAGACACCACACTTGCTAGGTGGTAGCCTTTAAATCGGCCGCGGTCCGTTAGTATACGTCGGACCCGTGTGTCGCCACTATCAGTGATTGCAGACCGAGCACCGCCACACGGCAGGTCTAGAGAGACTTCCTAGCACTCGGCCCAGTTGTACAGCCGACTTTGCTAGCGATGGTTCACTGACAAATTACGCTCTCATTTGCCGAGACGATAGTTAGCAGAGCCTTCAACTACGTCATTTGCTACGACCTAGAAAGGCGCCATTATCAATTGCTATTTATCTTGTGATGCATGTACCGTCAGACCGATGTTTACCAATTATGGATTAAAGTTAAGTATTCCAGAAGCTACTTACTTTTTTTACTAGACTCAACTCCTTTAACTGTTCCAGACCTCACGCCAGCCTGCGTGAGCTTAAACGCGTGCCTTTCGGCTACCTCATAGTGGCTTGGCTGTCTTGCCAAGTCACACCACACATTATGCAACAAATTTAATAATTTTTGTAATAATTTGTGTTCACTGTTTCAAAGAGTAAGTATTTTCCTTAATTTGCATAAGGTCCTTCAAATATATATCTATCTTGTATTAATAACTTGAATACAACTATTAATTTTCTAAAAATTGTGGAACATCAATACATTGTATTAAATTTATTAATATGTCTTTGTTTCTCCAAGAGCCGACGGAAAATTCCACAAAAATATCTCGTACTATACCCATTCTGTCCGCAGTTCGTGGTCTCGCGGTAGCGTTCTCGCTTCTCGGGCACGGGGTCCTGGGGTCGATTCCCAGCAGGGTCAGGGATTTTCACCTGCCCCGAGGTCACTGGGTGTTGTTGTGTCGTCGTCATCATTCGTCCCCCTTAGGGTCGTAGGAAGCCAAAGGCAAACCACCTCCATTAGACCGCACAGCTACCCCGCAAGGCCCAAATATTATTTTCGAGATTCATGGGAGCCATTATCAATAGTAGCAGACTTTGGAAAAGTAGATGAACCTGTAAGTGTATTTCTAGTTTACTTTTTTGTATGATAGTTTTGAGTCTTTCGTTTAGCAGCATGGTTTTTTTTTTTCAGGTCCATGGCCTGTATTTTGAGAAAATTAATGCGTATTTCTTACTTTGGTAGCTTCTGAGGTTTCCAACAGATAGTGGTAATTATAGTTCTCGGTTATGATTCGATTTAATGTCCAACAATTCATCTACAATATAGGGGATGTATAAGAATCATTTTTTAGTAGGTTTGGAGATTTGCATTTTCATTGAGACAGACAAGATGATTTTAGAAAAAATTTATATCACTGTATTTTTCTTTTTGTCATCAGATTTTGATGAACTAAAGCCTATACAGTGCCCCAAATTAATCTCAAGTTACCTGCCAAAACCCCACGAAAATTCGTCTTGTAGTTTTGGAGAAGTGTGTTTAAACAGACATACACGACTGTTTTACTGATTTATTGTTAGTACATAGATTCAGATGTCGCTGAAGCCTGGCTGATGAAGGCACATTTGATAAGAGGAAGGAAGGGCTGTAGGGGAGGGTGGGGCCCATCCCCCCTCCCCCACCCAAAAAAATACTGTCTGGGGAGCTGACAATGGGCGGGTATGCTGACCACCATCACCCCTCCGCACCGCATCACTGCTACAGAGTCAAGTGCATGACAAGACACACCTCTCTAGTTTTTGACACAGTTCAGTTCAGTGGTTGCTGTCTCTTCTCTGGCTGTAGCGTGAGTGACTGGTGGTATCAGTGGGAGGATGTGTCGCCAGAGCTGAATGGTGCCAGCGATGGTTTGTGGTTTGTTCGAAGTAAATGTGGTGCCTTTGTCGCGATGTGACCTCCCCTCTCCTTCTTTCTCTCTCTTGCCCCGTCGTCGTCGTTTTTTTTCTTTTCTCCTCGGCTGTCCAAACCCTCCTCCTTCTTCCTTCGTCGTACCGCTGTCATATCTCAGGGTTTTCGACAAAAGGGAGGGAGAAGGGGGAACATATGTGGTTGATCACGATGACGTAGTGCTATGTGTAAATGTCATCCGTATCTCCGTTTTGGGAAGACTGATGACTAAAGCTGAAACATTTCTCTAAAAAGGTAAGCGCTCTCTTTTTCAAAAGGTGAAAATTACTGTGTAGACTATAATTTTTATCGATCTACTACATTGAAGGAGTACGACACAGTTTATAAAGTTCCAACTTCGGATGAAGTTTATTGATCCCAAGGAGATGAAACAAAACTCATCCGTTCAAAATGTCATTCACAACGACAGTAGTTAGTTTTCTGGTTTGCGTGTAGTGGTCACCAATGATTGAAATGATCGTTACAGTAATTCAATTACAATCTGTTTATTGGTTGCTAACCAACGTATCAATCAATCGACTATTCCGTGTTTAATATATGTCGTATTCAAACAGTAAATACATGTCGTATTCAAACAGTAAATCAAACCCTAATTACTGTAAGCACCAAGAACGATTACTATAACTTCCACTAATTCTTTAATAATTATTACCAAGTTATTGTCAAGAAATCACGGGGAGTATCAATAAATCCTTCACGCGACTATAACGCGCGAAAGCCTACCGCGTATCTCAAACTTCGCGCCATTATTTCAAAGTCCGCGCGCGATCTGTTTATAACAGAGTTTGGCCGTAGCTCTCTAGAATGTTTTCCCAACCAACTCCGGATTATGGATTATCAGTTTCAGGTCAGTTCTTTAAAATTAAAGAGGATTCGCACTCGATTACAACTTGTCCGCGCACTCGAGCAACTCAGAAGTTATTATTTTTTTCAAATTAAAAAAAAAAAAGAAACACGCACAACGCAGCATTGGATCTGCTATGTCAAAAAAAAGGCATTACCTATTGATTCTTATACAGCGTCGATCTCTCAGCAAAGATTGCACTACAAAAAAGTCTCGACTTGAGATGACGTCACGTGTTACTACCTGTTTTGACTCCTCCTACTCTCATGTGACACAAAGTAATCTGACTTTAATGGCCATCCCGACAAGATTATTGCTTAAAGATTTCGTGGGCTACTCGGACGATTACCCATGTAATGCTACACCGAGGATTCCTTTGTTGAAAACACGAGACGTGAGAGTGGCAGTATGAATGTTGTGCGGCAATTTGATAGCCTGGCAGATGTGGCTTATGATGGGACCATCTGCAGTCTTGCGACCGGCAAGCTGGACTTTGATAAGGAGGTCAGTGTCTATGAGTTTCAAGTGGAGGTATTCGGGAAGGAAGTCTCGGATGTCCTGATGTAATAAGAAGGTCGACAGTACATTTTCACTGCCGTGAGAGTCGGGAAGTGTTGGAGGGGGGCTGCTTGACATGTGTTGTTGTCAGGTGAGGCATCTTGAACTATCCACATGGGTTTGAGTCAGTTGATGTCCCTGGTTGAAGGTTTTCCATTGATTAATACAGGGAAGATACCATCGCTCTTCAGTGTACTTTGTGTAGTCCTCTGTAGGGAGGGAGGTGGGGGCTGTAGGGCAGGCTGCACCGTGTCATCTCTTAACATTATGAAGTCACAGTCTATGAGTGTTTCTTGAACAAAGACTTTAGGTAACGAGTCTGGAAGAGTTGTAAGGTGGCAGAATAAATGAAGGTCAATTTCGCACCTTACATAAGAGTTTTATACATCGTAATGGGAAGGTGAATATGACACCTAACTTACTTCAGCGGTAATGAGCAGATTTGCCTATAAGTATGTAATGCAAAAGGGATAACACACCGCTCCTATATGAAGGGCTTATTTCAATAGTGGTACAAGTCCATTTTTGTTCATTGTGAGAGACAGAGTCCTAAAGTTAAATGAGCGCTGAAAAATCTGCAGTTGAGATACCAGAAATATCCAAGCATATGGTTTCTTGATAGAGATGAACCTTTCTTTCTGTTTGTTTGGATCATTAATTGCAGAAGCATTATAGGCAAAAAAGTGGAGGTAATGGACTTGTACCACTTTTGAAGTAAGCCCTTCATATAATGCATGTCAATGAGCATAAGGTGAAACAAGCAGTAAGAGGAAACGTTTTTTGTGGAAGCAGGCACGGGCAGAAGCAGAGGCCGCACCATGGGAGGCACCATGAAAACCTCGAGGGGGGGGGGGGGGGAGCGTCCAGCGGCGGGAGTCAGCGACCGGACAGGTGATGCATACTGGAGAGCAAGTAATGGGTCACCAGAAGTAGGACAGAACAAAGCTTTAGAAAACTGCGTTTCGGAATTCTAAATGGATATGAACAAAACCAGTGACGTAGTTGATAACGTGAACAGTGAGTGGTACACATGTGATGTACGCATGTAACTTTTAGGCGTCTGGAGCGGGCACAAAACGTCCGATAGGCAGAAACGAACTAGGAAGGAGTTAAATTGTAGGGCGCTTGCAATTGGCAGAGAGAGTTTCCACAAAAATAAGAGGAACGCTCCTATTGGTCGAAAAAAGCCGTGATGTGGAGAACAAAATAACCCATGTTGGGAGACAGTTCGGCTATGAGAAAGACGAGCGAAATTTTTGGGGACTCTTTTCTGAACTGGCGGCAAGTGCTGAACATAACGCTCTGTACGACACAGAGGAGAAATTTCTGTGCACACTGCATTCACTGCGGCTGGCATTCAGCTAGATATTAGCTGTAGCGTTGTTGAACTCCAACTGTGCAGAAATGAACCAGCCTGTTAGTTAATTGTTCTTCCGAAGACTGAGAGATCATTTCAATATGCAAGCTGCTCCAACCATGCACGTGCATATCGCCATATTCCAAGACTGGAGATGAGTACATGCTTTCTCGCATAATGAGAAACATAGGGAGAGTTTCTGCTGGAAAAATCAGCATAGGCTTAATTAGTTTTTATAGGAATTTCAGAGGACGAGAGCACCCATTCAGACGAAAGCTCATCGCAGCTAAGGTAAATACCGTGAGCAGAGGCGTAAACTTGTTGGTTCACCAGCTTGCGTCCACTGTAAACTCGAGCGACCTTGGGTAATCTTTTGCTCAACGTTTCACAAAACTAACCATCCTCCGTAGACTTGATTGTCATCCTAAATAGTACCGAACTTTGAACCAGAATTGGATGATTTGTCGTAGTACTGGCCAACATCATGACCTAGTCTTAAGAATAATTTTGTAAAAAACTTCTAGTTAAAATTTACCATTGTTGTATTTAGGATTATTTCACTTTCTAAGAACGAGATGCGCTCGTTTGACAACTGTCATAACATTGTCACATTGTAAACTGTGTAAATGCGTGTCTTTCTGTGATAAGATTGCAATATTAAACCAAAAGTATTTACAGCTTACACAGTTGTTGACCTGTCCTCAAAACCTTACAGAGTCGATTGTGTACGGAAACATGCTATGTGAATCTTAACACTTGTGACTAGGTCCAGTAGCTCTTGGAGTGTAGGTGATGATTCTTGGAGCACAAAGCCTACTGGGAGGGATAGCATGTCTATGTATAGAATTTCGTCCAGTAAGGCTCCAAGGTTGTGTTTTTGTGCTGTGCAAACTCCAAGGAGAACCCAGGACACACAGGTCGTCTGTGATTGCTGTGAATGGGATGTGAACCAAGTTGGTGACACTTCGCTCACAGCTCCAGGCTGTGGTGGCTTTTTTTACACAGCTTGAGGCTACAGTGGATGGGATCACTGTTTTGGACTGGCTGTGGGGATCCAACAGATGTCCAGCACATCCCACGAGTCTGCCTATTGGTCTGCACCAGTGCCAGTCCAGTTAGAGTCCACACAGGATAAGGTGGCCAATGTGCATTGACCAGTTTTAACTCAAGCATTTGGCAAGTTCATTTGTTCGTTCCAAAGGGGAGGCAAACAGTGTCTGCCACCTTTCAGCAGGTCGGCAATGACAAGGTTGAGGTGCACACCCTGCAGTCTTTTTCAAACCTGGTGCCTGGATATCGTGTACAGGTGGTATAGTATGAGTCGTGGTGGAAGGGCATGTGGTCAGCCATAATGTGAGGTTGTGGGGGCTAGAGATAAATTCTACCATTGATGGTGCTAGACTGTATGTGGTTGGTAGCTGAAGTGGTGATGCAGCTGTGGTCGGTGGGCTGCTCTGAAAGATAGCTGGCAGGGTAATCTTGAGCTCACCTACCAAGGAAATTCGTGAGGACACCACCATGAAACCTATGGCTTATGACAAGTAGAAGCTCTATGTAAGGTTGGTAGCAATTGGCATGGTCGTGGAGTCAAGGGTCGCTTGAGTGGCTTCCATCCAGAGGTCAACGGCAGCAAGTTAGACCACGACTTCATCTGATTGGAAGCTGCGGACATCGACTATGATCATTACTGTTTCAGCAGGTCACGTTCCAGTTGTATGTGGGATGTCAGAATTTTTGTCATCCTGAAGGTCATTTGGATCCTTCCCAGTGACAATGATCCACACAGGTTTCATCTTGTTAATGGAGACTGTTGTAGAGGTGCCTGTTATGTCAGTATCGAATATATGGCTGTCGGGGTCTTCAGTGTAGGTAGTTTCCTTTGGACACTGGAAGTGGATTTGTCAATAGCAATGAAACACAAATGCTGAGTATTAAACATTACTTCGAGACTGCAGGATACAAAAGCATCCATCACATTGCATCACTCGGCATGAACCAGCGTGAAGAGCCAGGCTGAAGCACAGACATTCCACTCCTGTACTCGGCTTTGTTGGTCAGCGATGTTATTTCGTCTGGTGTCCCCACACATTTTTCAGGCTCAAAGTTGAAATAGATGCTGCACTTTTGTTTTTTGTTTCTTCACGTATATTGGAAACTTTAAAATTCCTCTTGCTGAATAGCAAAGAGAATGGAAGAATCCATGCTTTTGCCAGTTGAAATATTAAGCTGCTTCTTTGTTTTCTTCGGAGGCTGAGTTTCTTTAGCGTACAATTCCTGCAGATTGTTGATGCTGACTTTTACCACGTTTGTGGGCTTCCAGCTTCATTTTGTTTTCTGTTGTCGGTATTCTCTTCAGCACCTCATTTTCATAGAGAAAATAAATTCTAGTTCCCCTAAAACCAGCTTCTTTTTCTTTCTTTACAGTTCCATTTTGACCTAAGCTGTCAAGTCATGCCTTGAGCAAGGGAAGTTGTCTTTAGGCAGCATTTCTTGTGTTTGAATTTCCAATTATTCAAAACTTCAACTCATTTTTTTTAATGCCTGAAAAGTTTATGTCAAGTGGCTGGCAGACCTATATAGAATCAGGAGGAAGAATCAGAAATCCGACATTATTCTTCCCACATTCTCGAATTGCAGATGATGAACTGTGACAAGCTGAGTTGTCTCCAATCATTACTTTTGGCAAGGCACTATGGAAACGTTTAAAATAAGGGCGCACGAGAGAGTAAAAGTAATCTTCAAATATGTCCACATCGAATCACAAGTTTTTTGAATCTTTGTATCGTGTGCCTTCGGATCCCCCTTCACTTCAGGAACAGTATATGTTTCCTGCTCGATACACCACGTATGGTGGAAGCAGATGTCAACTAGTTTGAGACATCCTTGTCTGGTTATAATTTTTTTTCTGCCAGGCTCATCAGTGATGTACATTACGTCATAGTTCATTACATGCTCTGAAACGAAAACAGCCAACGAAGTTTCTAATTTTTAAAATATTCTTCTATAGTTTCATCTGACACCACTGCTCTGGAATGTTTGATGGTTCAGATAAGCTCCTCCGTAATTCAAGGAACCCGCAGGCCTGTGCCTTTCTAGCCATATTACTCTTGAATCGTTTTTCTGCTACGCCCTTTTGGGCAAGAAAAGATTTTACTATCAAACGAATGTCAAATGCTGTGAAAGGAAAACCACAATCTGAGAGTACTTCCATGCATTCTGTCACTATTTTTCGTTTTATTTGCTTAAAATATATGGCTGAGCAAATTTCCGGGTGTGTATTGCTTTTATGTATTTTTCAATTATTGACTTAAAGGCACCATATTTCTCAGCTGCTTTTTCCAAATATTCACCCAGAAAATTACGATAACTCCTAGCAACAATAGCTCTAGGTCGTAGTAATTTATCCATCTTATCTGCAGTCAAATAAAGAATTACATTTACTTCAAAGTGTCCTTTCTGCAATTCAGTAAATAAAATGTATAAAAGTTCATGAGTTGAAATGATAACTTTGGACAGGGCTGTAAATTCAATTTAGGAATTTGTTTTTCCCAGGCAATAATTGGTTGGTACATGTGAAAACTCAATTAAGCTACATCTTGCCTTATGAGTGAAGCTGTTTTTGATACTATCGCAAATGTCGCAACTATTTCAGATCGTCTGTGGAGCAAATATTCTACTGTGCTTTTCAAACACTTTGGCATAATCACGATAAAAAAAAAAAAAACTGGACTACCATGGATGCCAACTATTACAACTGAATAGAAGATGTCAGGTTCGTCCCAAGTTAGCTCACTATACAGTAGCAGTGGCTGACATGCGACACAATAATTACTATAACGAGAATGTCTACACTTGCTAATAACAAGAACACAAAAGTTCGTCATTCGTAAGGCTGTTTTGGCCATTGGTGATTCGTGTTCTGCTTGTAAATTTCCTCCTCAGTTTTAATGAGAGGCCAGCGAAAACCGTTAACTGATATACAGGTTATGTGCAAAGTTTTGGAATAATGCTACGAACAACTGGAGCTCCAATTCAATGTTAAGTGCACAATCTCTACTCATTTCATGCATGCGTACTAATTACGACACCTAAATTCTTTTCTTCACAGTTTCGCTTACTTCGTTACAAACTGTGATCGCCATGTAAAATTATCGTCTGTGAATATGAAACTTTTGTACCGTGGCAGTAACTATACACATCAAAAAAAAGTTTTGCATCACCCTGATTCCCAGAACTCCTGAAGAGAGACGTTGTCTGTGGATACTGTATCACAGACACAGTCTCTTTGTTCAGAGATGTCACTAAACCAGCCCAAATATGTAAACAACCATGCATGAGCAGCGCCTATTAGACGGAGGGGGTCCACAGCCGATCAGTTCCAGTCATCCTACCAGGAAGAAGGTACATGTCTCGTGTTGTCTCTAGTTCAACCATACCTAGACGGTCAATACTGCGGTTCGAACGCGTCCGCATTGCTACTTTGTGCCGGGAAGGGCTCTCGACAAGAGAAGTGTCCAGGCATCTCGGAGTGAACCAAACCGTTGTTGTTAGGACAAGAGGAGGTACAGAAAGAGGAACTATCGATGGCATGCCTCGCTCAGGCCGCCCAGGGACTACTACTGCAGTGAATGACCGCTACGTACATATTATGGGTTGGCGGAATCCTGACAGCAACGCCATCATGTTGAATAATGCATTTCGTGCAGCCACAGAACATCGTGTTGTGACTCAAACAGTGCGCAATAGGCTGCAAGATGTGCAACTTTACTTCCGACGTCCATCTTTGCAACCACGACACCATGCAGCACGATACAGTTGGGCCCAACAACATGCCAAATGGACTGCTCAGGATTGCCATCACATTCTCTTCACAGATGAGTGTCGCATATGCCTTCAACCAGACAATCGTCGGAGACGTGTTTGGAGGCAACCGGTCAGGCTGAACGCCTTAGACACACTGTCCAGCGAGTGCAGCAAGCTGGTGGTTCTCTGCTGTTTGGGGCGGCATTATGTGGGGCCGACGTACGCCGCTGGTGGTCATGGAAGGCGCCGTAACGGCTGTACGATACGTGAATGCCATCCTTTGACCGATAGTGTAACCATATTGGCAGCATATTAGCGAGCCATGCGTCTTCATGGACGACAATTCGTGCCTCTATCGTGCTCATCTTGTGAATGACTTCCTTCAGGATAACGACATCGCTCGAATAGAGTAGCCAGACATGAACCCATCGAACATGCCTGGGATAGGTTGAAAAGGGCCGTTTATGGACGATGTGACCCACCAATCACTCTGAGGGACCTACGCCGAATCGCCGTTGAGGAGTGGGACAACCTGGTCCAACAGTGCCTTGATGAACTTGTGGATAGTATGCCACGACGAATACAGGCATGCATCAATGCAAGAGGACGTGCTACTGGGTATTACAGGTACCGGTGCGCTCAGCGATCTGGACCACCACCTCTGAAGGTCTCGCTGTATGATGGTACAACATGCAGTGTGTGGTTTTCATGAGCAGTAAAAAAGTACGGACATGATGTTTATGTTGATATCTGTTCCAATTTTCTGTACGGGTTCCGGAACTCTCGGAACCGAGATGATGTAAAACTTTTTTGGTGTGTGTTTGTAGCTCTGTATTCTGTATATCGATTATTAGGGTAAAAAAAATATAAATATAAATAGCGCAGCATTCGTGGTTAAGCTCGTTACTTCGTGTTCTCTTCAGTGACCCCTACACGGTCAATAATATTGCGCTATATTTCCTGAAGCGCTAAGAGGAGATTGCGCAATAGTATGGAGAACTTCGAAAACTTCTGAATATTTCGCGCTGTTCGGAAATATTGTTCTGTCTGTGGGCACAGCGAGATCGCCAGTTCGGTCGTGTAGCGGAGAAGCTACACAGCCGAACCAACAAGAAGAGGCCACTGCACTGCTATTCATTCTGGCTGTGGACAATATTGCGCAATATCCTTGACAGTCTCGCGTGCTCTCTTTGCTGTTATGGCGTTGAAAGTGATTTCAAAATTAGACTAAAGAGGTTTTATGGATAACGTGTATCGAAATATATAAATAATTGCCAGCCTTATGCGATGCCAGGGCAGATGAGTACAAAAACAGAAATTTAAAAATTCCACTCTATTCTAATCGCATGATTTGTTGCTCAGAAAATACGAGGAAAAGCAACAAAGGACAATGTTTTTTTATATAATTAATGCAAAATAACACAACACACATACACACAATATATATATATATATATATATATATATATATTGTGTGTTGTGTTACCGGCGTGCAAATAATCGTATTTTTTCATGATGCGTTTCCGTAACTACATACAAAACACTTTAAGGTGATACTGCATTTGTAAATTTATAGTCTTCGAAAGAATTGCCAGTGGCAAGGTATTGTAGCATATCAGCAAACGCTGGAAATACGTCTACCATACTATCATAGCATTTTTTTTTTTTTTTTTTTTGACCCCGTGGATTTGAGCATGTGCGCAAATTTAACGAAGCAGGTAGGGGGCCGGTAAGGTCTCAAAAATTTATAATTTTCATGTAAAAGAGTTGGACAGTTTTGACACAAGAACGCTATAGGCATATTCCAGAAAACTGATTATTATCCGTTCAGTATTTGTTATTCGAATATTACTTCGATACCGTAATTACAACAAACGGCAATTGCTAAAGCCCATAGCTTTCCCCTGCCCTGGCGTACGGGACTACAAGTCCCACCGCCACACCTTCACCTGCCCATGTTAGGCAAAATTCTTCTGCCTGACTCATGTAGTACTATCACCGTCAGAGGGTGGTACGGGACTACAAGTCCCACCGCCACACCTCCAAAGTGAATTGCAGTGACGGAGTCACTGCCCTGTGGAAATTTACTGCCTCACCAACACAGTTAGACCGCAATAGACCGGTGATGCTGTATTGTAACATATCACCCCGGACTACAAGTCCATTTAAAAAAAAAAAAAAAAATGCTAAAGCCATACCATTGTCTCACTGACAGCAGCCACGTAGTGCCACATTTGGTTAAACAGGGGTTTAGCGGAATCATAGGAAATCACTTCTAGAAGAAGTTTGTAAAAAGCAAGAACACCGTACACGAGATTACAGTAGGGGGGAAGGGGTAAATGCCTATACAAGGGGACACCTAGAGTAATGTATCGGATGTTGGACCATCAACACACAAAAAGTTATGATAATTCTTCATTTGTCCAATCTCAATTCCATCAACAAGTTTTCGTGAGAGATCTTACCCTCCTTAACTCAACCTTGCATTCACCTTTCCTTCTGCTTGCAACAGAGTAGAGCAATTGTCACAGCAGCAGAGTCTTTATCGTCAACAATCTTTATTCCGCAGTGTGGGTAGAACGTCAATAATATTGCACAATATTATTGTGCAGTATTATTGAGCACCTAGTGACCGCTTTCCCTTCGCTGTAATGTAAACGCTTGTCCACAGATACAAGTGAATGGTGGTGAAAACTGCCGAATTTTCTGCAAAAGCCAGTTCCCATGTGTCCGATTCCACTCGCTCCGGTGTAAACCAGACTGCAGTGTGACGTTTCGTGCTGGTACGATTGAATGATTTCAGCTTTTAAGGCACGATTCATTGCCTGTTTCGTAAAAGTAACAACAGTATGCTTTCACTTTCGCAACAGTACTGATACTTAATGCACCAACAATTTATTATTAGATCGTCTTTTAAATTTACTAGAACATTGAATTGCTTACCATCAAAAAATTCGAAAGAAAAAGGTCGTTGATTTGCACTATAAAGTCCGAGGTGGTACATTAAAAATATTCAAAGTAAAGAATGAATTTGCAACGTATTGTTGCCAGTAATTTCCTACGATTATAATCTTTCAACAATACCATACAGAAAGGTAATGGTAACTGGGCACACTGCAAAAAGACATCGAAACATAGTTGTGAATACTGGTACAGTATGCGGTAACCGAAATAAGTCGTTCAGTGTAGTATCATTTAACTTTCGCGTTTTTGTAACTATGGACCTAATTATTCGTCTTTTATTACTAGCAACCATTTCAAATGCTGGTAAGCAATATCTGTTATGAAGGAATTTAAATTCTGTTGTCTGTAGCAGGGTTTTTCGCGTATTTTGTTTCTTGTGGCGAATTTTATAAATGCGTGATATCGTGTTGTAATAACAGTATTGACGACGAAAATGAACGGAATGTTTAACTATGCCGGCATATTAATAAAACGTGCATCACCCTTCCACACAGTTTGCCTATACTTCGAGATTGCCCCACAGTTTCAGTTGTCTTATTTTTAAAATAGGACAGATCAGAATAATATTAATCAATACTGTGAAATAGACGTGATCAGTTGTACAACAAAATACATTAAACATCACAAGTGAAGCGACTTAATGATTATGCCTACATAATTTGTGGCGTATTTGTTGATTAAGACATACGTTCATATTTAATAGCCATTAATAGTCATCGTTTTTCCCACAGACAAAAATAACATGTTAAAGGAGTTTTATGGGAGATAGGGGAATGGCATGCGCGTGGGAGGGTGAAGTTCGATACTTCTCATAACACAAAAAACTAAACTATATGGTGACACGAAAAACTTATAGTGCAGAGAACTGATGGTCAGTCAGTCATGTCTAGAAGTGTGTGAGAATTCTGCAGTGAATAAAACCTCTTTAAAGGAAATAATGCTACTGGTACGTAGTTTTCTTTTTTCGTGTTCCATGCAGCCATAATGCGAATTTTTCATTATGATGTAATAAGAGTGACATAACTATGGCAGGCACAATTGTGAATGCCTTGAAATCATGTCCTGTTGGGAAGGCCGCAGCAACACATCTTCAAAAGTCCTGATCGGTAGTTAACTATGTCAGATCACCTACTGCAGAAGTCATGCCATCAACAGCAGAGGTCAGGTCACCTGCAGCAGAGGTCTGATCACTTTCAGCTGAAGCCAGATATCGCACAGTAGAGGCCAGGCAGAAGACTTTACACCAGTAGCAGAAGGAACCTCCTTTAGCAGTGGAGGATCCTACATGAGAAGTGGATGACCCTGCACTGGCAGCGTAAGACCCTACACCAGCATCCAGAGATCCGAAGGCAGCAGCAGTGAAAGTAGACTGGCAGCAGAAGATCCAGCCACACCAGTAGCTGCTGCATCAGGGTTTATAATGGAGGTAAAGGGAAGACCTGCTGTGTATTGTAGTGCTTAAGAATTTTTAATACCCTGTCTCAAAACAGCCCGGTCAGACCTTGGATATTTCAGTCTGCATTTTAATCTAGAGTTCACCTCTCAAAGTTGTGGGGAGTTGCCGGAAATGATATGTGGTTCGCATTCCACATTAAACTGTAGGTCCCGTTTCCCCAGATGGATAACTGGGGTAGGTTAGGTAGGTTAGGGACATGCAATTAGCCAGAGTGGCATCCAATTGAAAGCCTTGCATCACTCTAGTGAGTCACACAAAATAATAATAATAATATTTGTTTTTATAATAATTATTATTATCATTTATGACACTCTTTGTTCCAGTTACTTTCAAAATTTAAACTGTAATATCTGGTGAGTTATAGGAGTAAATATTTTGAACTTTGAAGTTACAGTTAATGATGTCTGTAATGACTGTATTTGTATTAAGGAACAGTGACATAGGGATTATGAAGTAGGTATTGTTAACATTAATCATTACAATCTGGCTAGTCAGTTTTGTAGGAAGAATGTCAAAAGTGGAGGTGTTTGAATTTTTGCCAAATATGAAATGAGGTGTGAGGCAGATGCTTTGAGTATTGAAAAGCATTTTGAAGATGCTGCTGTCCAGTTGCATGGAGATAGGAATAAAGTAATAATTATAGCAGTATGGAAATCACCTAGGGGATGTAGACACTTTTGTGAGTAAGTAAAGAGTCTGCTGGACATTATGTTAACAAAAAAAGCCACTATATTATGTGTGACACAGTTTCAACATGTTACATCTTACAAATTGCTCCAAACAGTACAGAATGTCTTACAGACACCATGTTTCCAAACATGGACACCAGAGGGACAGAAATCATTAACATTATTCTAGGACTATCTGATCATAATACTCTCGTCCTTAGAGTTCAAGCCATACCTGTGAAAGAAAGATTTGTAGGCCCCTACTTCTTGCTTATACAAGAAATTTCTCTAGGTAGAAAGCAGCGCTAGTTCTGTAATTAATCTAAGTACAGAGTTCTGGTTAGAGGAGCTTTCACAATCAGTTACTAACGATGCTGACAGTGCTTTCTCCTAAGGGTAACATGATTAATTCTTGAATGTGTTTTCCAAAGAAACTGACCAGAATCCATTCATGTCTGATCATTGACTCTAGTTGCTGGATTATGTCTAGTATTAAGATTTCCCGTAGCATTCCAAAAGGGCTCAGTTTCAAATGGAAAGTTCTACAGATCCTCAGTGTGTAGCATATGTAAAAACTTATAAGAAAGCATATTGATGGGTAACTGCAAAAGCAAAACTATTTAGAAGTAGTTAGTAGCTGCTAGTTTTCCTCTCCTGTTGGTTTTCTGATCCCTCTGTTTTGGATGCAATGCAATACATCTCCGCAGTGTAAGTGACCGGTGCTATGTTAGTTGTGACGGATATAGTGTCAGGTTTTTGCGTGGTCGTGTTTTGTACTTATCAGCTGTGTTGTGTAATGTGACATGCATTTTCATTTTTCAAAAAAGTTTTATATCAAAATTTCATGTGTTAGTTATATCATTGATTTACTACTTGAGCATGTTCTAATCTCAGTTTAGACTACGTATTAATTATTCTGCTACCAGTCATATACCGAGCGAGGCAGTTTTTACAGTCTTAATGCACTGGACTTGCATGCAGGAGGAGTGGGATTTATCCTCCGTCTACCCATCCTTACTTGGATTTCTCAAGGTTTTCATAAGTTGCTAAGGTGATTGCTGGTATGGTTTCTTTGATTAGGCCATGGCCAGCTTTCATCCTATCCCCCTCTCCTCCTTTATGTTTTATACATGTCTATATTAGGGTAAAGTGGGGTAAGTGTAACCATGGGGTTAGTGTAACCACGGCTTATGGTGCCTTAAAGAAGCTGTATTTTTACCTCTGACCTATCACACATGTTAATTTACTCCTTTCTTTGTTATATTTAACCATAAGTTGTCAAATCTGACATAAATTGTTAATTAATTTTTGGACTTGAATTGACGTCTACATTTTCACTCTGTGAGAGAGTGACATGCTCAGAATTTGGTGTTCTGTCATTTTCGCAGTTTTAAAGATAACTGCTTTTGGTTACAAACTAACTTTTGCATGATAATTTCAAATATGAGATTCGTTTTACTCTACTTATAAAGCTCTTGATATGCCAGGCATGGTTACACTTACCCCAACTTTTTCCCATGTGGGGCAAGTGTAACCAATCGACTGGGGCAAGTGTAGCCAGGGGGGTTACACTTGCCCCAAACAAACTTACCGGAACATATTTATTTATTTAAGCCATAACCCTGTTTTTGCCATCACTCTAGATCAACTAAACTGACCTTCCTGTGTGTGAAATCTACTTGGGACCAAAAGTTAACTCATCACCAGAGACATCATCAAGGGGTAAAATTAGCAAACGTGACTGTTCCAATCTCCTCACTGCTGTGTGTAATGAAACACCACCTGATATGCTGCAAAGTGGTTTTCAAAAAGCAGGAATATTCCCTTACAATAGAGAAGTAATTGATAAGACTAAATATGATCCCGAGGCATATAAAAGATATGTAGCTCATACCAAATCTTTGGCAGAAACAAATCCATTGCCAGCTCACGATAATGCAGCCATAGACTGTGTGGAAACTACATCTCTAACAGAAAGTACTCAGATTTTTGGGAAGCTTCCAGCTGAACAACCTCCAGAATTTTATAGGCCTACATCTGCTGAGTTCTGTAGTTCTCCCAGTATCAGAGTTCTTTCTCAACCATTCCCAAGCTAACCAATGTTTCATTATGTTCTGTAACTTCTGATTCGTCATCTGAAAGGTTATAATTGGAAACAGTCCAACAGTGTAGTCCCACTGGTAAAACAAAGAAGAAAAGGATTGCACCAGGAGCTGAAGTTATCACTTTTCAAGATGCCATCTATAAAGAAAAAGATTTTAAAGGAAACAAGAATAATAAGGAGAAAGCAAAACAAAAAAGCATTATCGGCATAAAAAAGGGCTTGGTAGTGAAAAGTAAATCTTCCAAACAAAGTGCTGTTACTTTATCCAAAATGGCATCTCAGAATGTTGTGGAAAAAAAATCCCCAATTGCTCATGTGGGAAAAAGAAAAAAAGACTGGAAGTTGAATCAACAAGTGAAGAAAGTGAAACTGAAGGAGGCCTATCTTTAATAAGTAGTGATGAAGATGCTAACACTGGATGATCTCAGGAAAGAAATGATAAGCTGCGAAGAAGAAGAAGAAGAAGAAGAAGAAAAAGACGAAGAAGAGGCAAACTTTTTTTAAGCCAAAGATAAAATTACAGTTGGAAAAGTGTGTTCTGGTAGCATTTGCAACAAAATGTAAGAAAGTTCATTTTATTGGCCAAGTAACCAAAATTATTGATTCAGGAGATCCAGAAGTGATTTTCCTCAGATGCAAAAATAAGACAAAGCATGGCACCACATTCTATTGGCCTGATAGAAGAGATGAGACACAAGTTCCCTCCTCTGATGTCATTTCGGTGCTGCCTGAGCCTACTTTGGGTCACAAGGGAGATCTGAAATTTGGTGTTACATTTGATTCATACAACATTCAGTGACTAAATAATAGTTAGGGCCTAAGTGTGAATATAATAAGTTGAATTAGGGCAGTTTAGCATTAAACACAAATTGCCAACAACTTTACTTCAATTACCATGAAAAATAATAAAAAGTGAACTTATAAAGTGATATTTTTCTTTTCTCTTGAGACTAGATATTTTATTATTTTTGTTAAATTGCCTACTAAAGAAAAAATATTACTTTTGTAGAATTTAAACTAATAAATTACTGGCCTAAAACAAAAATAAATCATCTAGACACATTCTGTTTCAGTGTTTTATGGTTTAGGCTAACACTTATTTTTTTAGTTTAGCTAACATTTTCTGTGTATTTCGTAATGTACAAAGAGGCAGGGTTGTAGCCTCTCCCCGATGTTATTCAATCTGTATATTGAGCAAGCAGTAAAGGAAACAAAAGAAAAATTCGGAGTAGGTATTAAAATTCATGGAGAAGAAGTAAAAACTTTGAGGTTCGCCGATGACATTGTAATTCTGTCAGAGACAGCAAAGGACTTGGAAGAGCAGTTGAACGGAATGGACAGTGTCTTGAAAGGAGGATATAAGATGAACATCAACAAAAGCAAAACAAGGATAATGGAATGTAGTCAAATTAAATTGGGTGATGCTGAGGGGATTAGATTAGGAAATGAGACACTTAAAGTAGTAAAGGAGTTTTGCTATTTAGGGAGCAAAATAACTGATGATGGTCGAAGTAGAGAGGATATAAAATGTAGACTGGCAATGGCAAAGAAATCGTTTCTGAAGAAGAGAAATTTGCTAACATCGAGTATAGATTTAAGTGTCAGGAAGTCGTTTCTGAAAGTATTTGTATGGAGTGTAGCCATGTATGGAAGTGAAACATGGACGATAACCAGTTTGGACAAGAAGAGAATAGCTTTCGAAATGTGGTGCTACAGAAGAATGCTGAAGATAAGGTGGGTAGATCACATAACTAATGAGGAGGTATTGAATAGGATTGGGGAGAAGAGAAATTTGTGGCACAACTTGACTAGAAGAAGGGATCGGTTTGTAGGACATGTTTTGAGGCATCAAGGGATCACAAATTTCGCATTGGAGGGCACCGTGGAGGGTAAAAATCGTAGAGGGAGACCAAGAGATGAATACACTAAGCAGATTCAGAAGGATGTAGGTTGCAGTAGGTCCTGGGAGATGAAGAAGCTTGCACAGGATAGAGTAGCGTGGAGAGCTGCATCAAACCAGTCTCAGGACTGAAGACCACAACAACAACAACAAAGAGGCGAGTGCAGAAAAGTTCGTATCTTGAGTAAAATTTAAGATATTTTAATAATTTAAAAATCCTCAAATTCAGTAAAAATTGGGTAATCAGGTCACATACCGCAAGTCTCTTTTACAATGCTCTTTGTGGGTACAACAATGCTGGGTTACACTTGCCCCGAACCATGGGGCAAGTGTAACCTCACAACACAAAATTTTGAAAACAATTATTTGACCATATAATTTTTTCTTTCAAAAACAAAATGTATATTGTTTAAAAGTCAATAAGTCAAACTTTAAGCATGAGAAATTTCAGAATCATATCTTCAATAACAAGTTGGCAATTTGGTGTCAAAGTTGAACTATGCCAAAACGTGGTTACACTTACCCCACTTCACCCTATGTCTGCAATGTATTTGATCGGCCAGGAGAGCGGTGTGTAGACCACATGCCTCTCCATATCGGCATCCAGTTATGCCTATGGGCTCCTTAATGGTGTAAGGAGGAATAAATAAATAAATAAATAAATGAAACAAAAGTAAATGATATCATAATAAGAAAGTCAGACAATAAATCAAAGTCTGTTAAAATTTTTTTAAAGAGTGAAACAGGGAAGAGATAAATGGCAGGAAATTACATGTACAAAATGCTGAAACATTAATATAAGTGAAAAAGACCTGCCAAATTACATAAGTGATTACTTTATAAATGCTTCAGAACACTAAACTTAAATTTCACAAATCAGGATAAATTTAAATATTATACGTTGACATACAGCATGAGGTTAGCAGTGAAAGTGAAGTAATAAAGGTGTTTAAAAGCCTCAAATACAAAATGTCCACAGCTGTAGATGAAGTACCAGTGTCATTTATAATCTGTGCTGCATCACAGATTACAAAGTTCTTAGTGCACGTTGCTGATTTGTTATTCACAGAGGGAGTGTTTACTCCCAGACCTCAAGACTGGTAACAGGCATAACATTGAAAATTATTGACCCATGTCACTACTCTCAGCACTGTTCTCCATCCGGCTGTCAATGTATAGAGGCACTGTGTGTTTGTGTGTATGTGCATGCCGTAGTTTGAGAAAGGATTTACTCTAAAATCTAGCAAATTTTCTGTCTCTTTTTGTGTGTGAGTGTCAATGACTCAACACTTTTGCTTTATGGTGAGTGGTCTCCTTCACTCCTGAAGTATTTACATTTTACCAGAACTATTCTACTACTTTGTATATCAAACAATGGAAAATACAGGATGGAATGTAACAATATGAGAGAAGGAAAGTTGCTATTCACCATAAAGCGGAGATGCTGAGCCGTGATAGGCACAATAAAAAGATGCACACAATCATAGCTTTCGGCCATTAAGGCCTTTGTCAGCAGTAGACACACATACACACACGCACACATACACTCACGCAAGCGCAACTTGCACACACATCTGCAGTCTCAGAGAGTTGCAAGCTGCGCTTGCGTGAGTGTGTGTGTGCGTGTGTGTATGTGTGTCTACTGCTGACAAAGGCCTTAATGGCCGAAAGCTATGATTGTGTGCATCTTTTTATTGTGCCTATCGCAGCTCAGCATCTCCGCTTTATGGTGAGTAGCAACTTTCCTTCTTTCGTATTACTACACTTTGTATATGTTCATATAGGTAAATATTAGCCTGTAATTTGTCTGACATATTTGATACTGGAGTGCCTGAATAGTCTAAGGATGAATTACTGTAAGATTGATGCACTATTAACTATAAGGCTCATAGTTCCAATTTGTAAGTACCATAGCCCCACAGTAACAGAAATAATCCAAAAAAAGTGTTTAAGAATAAGGTTAACTTCTGAAAGTTCATCCTAATTCATAAAATATTATAAATTGCTAAAAACTTCTTCTAAAAAGTTAAAAGCATTTTTTTTAAAAAAAGACTGTTTTAGCCCTTTTTTAAAAATTTGGCCAGGTCATCACTAAGTGATCAGTCATGAACTGGTTGTATCTTTTGAATGGCACCCATCTGTTTGAATTCATTTGTTCATCCATTATGTTCTGTGGATCTCATTATGAAGGAAAACCTTCAGGGATGAGGGATTTGAGAAGTATGAAACATCTGTTAGAAACCAGTGCACTAACCTGTATCGACTGAATATCATTTAAATATCCACCCCGCCCTTTCCCTGTTCGTTGTGTGGTTTTATATATAGTATTACCATTTATCCACCTTAATGTAAATTATTTCAGTGATTTCAAATTGTGTTCTGATAAGAGTGTAACACATTTACTGCTACTTTATTAATAATTTTTCTTTGTTGATAGTAGATGTTCAGCCTTTAAATGTAATACGTGCATAGAGAGGGTGTATGATAAAAGGACTTTTTTTATTTTTATTTAAAAAAAATTGTGCTATAAGGCTCAACACTACAGTGCATAAAAACAGTCAAGCTTCTCCACTGTTTCTTTGGCTATTATGAAGTCTTCTGGGCATACTCCACACGGTATAGTATCATCAGGTGACTACTTGCTTTTCGCCATTTCTAAAATTAGTTTTAATAGACTAGGAGG
Source organism: Schistocerca americana (assembly GCF_021461395.2). NCBI lineage: Eukaryota > Metazoa > Arthropoda > Insecta > Orthoptera > Acrididae > Schistocerca > Schistocerca americana. Next base: position 179,333,732 of record NC_060120.1, read on the forward strand.
TGCAGAATGCTGTGTCTGAATGGTCAAGGGAGTTGGTAGCCAACTCAGTGCCACTCTCACACAGAAGATGATACACTGACTCACCTAACACCTGAAATATAATAATGATTATTTGAAAAAATGGTGGTAGGCCTATACCCTTGTAATACACAGTCTGTGTTCCATGAATAAATTTGTGTTTGTACGTAAATGAAATATGTTGTAATGTGTCTTTCCGAATACACATTGTAGGCCTATGTATTATTTCAACCATTCTGTTGCCCGCAGCAGAAGTCAAAGATATGAGACTGCGCTGCCTTCTGGGGGAGTACAGAGGAGCTGAATGTCCACTGGACGGTGGCTGGTCATCATGGGGTCCATGGGGACCATGCCAGGGCCAGTGCGGGGCAGCAGGGCGACGTGTGAGGCGAAGGCTGTGTGACAGCCCTCGTCCAGCCCAGGGCGGGGCCTCGTGCCCCGGCTCTGATGTTGACATTGAGACCTGTGCTGTTACAAGTAAGTACTGGTGCTCTGCAACAATAAAATTGTATACTACACAGAGGCAAGTTTTTTTATTATTTTTGTATCACAAGTAGCTTGGGTGGACTACACTGGGTACTAATGTCAAGAGCAAAAGTAATGTTGATTTAAATTTCCCTTTTCTAGAGGGTACCACAATATGTAGCTCACTCTTGTGATTTACATCAGTTATACAGTATTTCTTAGCCTTTTGCACTCTGCATGCTTCTTAAGACCTGTTGATGTAGTTGTGGGATTAATTTTTAGTTTGCTTGAGGGATAATATCCTGGTCTTTGTGCAATTGTGTTAATACATCAGTAATTTGAAAGGAACATCTAATAAGAAAAATGCCAAAAGAGTTGGCAGAAGTGTCCAGCACAAGTTAAATTAAATTGAATGTTTATCAGCACATTACGTGTCTTATACAAAGTTTGTGATGAAGGTGGTCTGTCAATTATAAGACTATATACAGACTAATAAAATTAATGTAAATTTACAATATGTAAGGTGTAAGTAAGTTCTTCTGGTAGCTTATAATGAGGATCAGTGGACATTTTTGACTAAATTAGTGGGTATGTGCAGGTATTTACAGGTACTATTTTACTTGCTTATCATGCGAGAAATCTTGTACACTATAGTAACACTTACTTTTTAGATGTTTTTCCAGATCTGCTGCAGTGTTTTTTGGATTTGTGTCTCAATCTCACTCCTAGATCTGATTTATCAATTTCATGCCCTATAAATGGATACAGTTTTTAGCCACTGGTAGTTAACATGTAACTTACTTTGTGTTCTGCCTCATACTGATGTAATAAGCAGTTTCCCTCAAAAAGTTGTGTTTCTCTCGCCAGAAAATTATACTTTACCTAATGACTGAAAAAAACTACACATAATAGCTTCTTTACAGGTAATTCAATGATATTGTATAAGATGTTCATGACACAAGCGAGATTGTCCACATGGTTACTCCACAACATATTTTTATTCAGTGTAGTTTCAACAGTTTAAGTTGATCCCTGGCAGTGACAGTGGGCTGGATGTAGCAGCTTCAAGGATCTACCTCAACTAGTAATCTAAAGTGAGTTTGAAAACATCTCTACGGCAATGCCTCAGTGTTGTCACAGCTCTATGGACAGCTACTGCTTTCACCTACAGTTATTACTGCTGCGGATTTGGAACTGGCAACAGTGCTACAAGCTGTCAGAGATATTCTTACACGACCTCAACTGTAGTACACCAAGCAACTTGACACTGTTTGCAGTGTCCTGTTTTTTTGTCCATATAGTGTAATTGACATATACATTGTTTTGATGGTTTTTCTTTTCTGTTTTTGCAAACAGTAATTTCAGATTGTTATTTTTGTTCTTGGAGACATTGTCTGTCTTTGCAACCAATTGAAAGGTTTGTTTTGTGCCATAAGCATTTTGTTTCTTTTTATTTATGAAGTACCATCTGTGTTGATTTTATGGTCTTATTATTTCACATGTGTCATGTTGGAGTTGTACTTAGTTGGTCAACACACACCAGGATGCTTGATTTTCAGCATTTTTGAACACATTTCACTTAAACACTTCACTTGTGCTGTGTGATGGGTGTGTGTGTTGCTGTGTATTATTTTTGACCCATGACTCTAGTTCCTCAAATGTGTACTCAGTGTGGCGGATAAACTCTCTGTCAGTTTTACAGAAGACCATCACTGTTGAGTCATCTGTATAGAAATCAGTATGAGACTGAATTTGGAATGATATATCATTAATGAAATAAAAAAAATAATGGGCATAACATCGAGTTTTATGCAACACATAATTGTCTGTTTTTCCAACCACAGAGGAAATACTCTTTGATTTCTCTTGTCTAAATATGATAACATCTAACCAACAGATTTCCCTGAAAACTACAGCTTATCATTTTGTCAAGAAGCATGTATCAAAACAAAAGCATTAAATAGTCTATACTTTTTTTCTAGTTTCAGGTTTGATCAGATTCTAACTTAAATAATTTAGGAGAAATAGTAGAAATTTTGAGTCATCGACAGACATAAAAATAAGAATGAAAACTGCTGGCTTTCAAGTGAATCCTTTAATGAGCTAGAGTGTGCACCCATCCACACACACACACACACACACACACACACACACACACACACACACACCTGTTCAGCTACATTGTGCCAGCTGAACCTACAGTGTAGAGGCTGCTCTTCAGCAGGTGTTCTGGGGTGAAGGGTTATGTTGGATGGGCCTGGGGGAGGGAGAAAAGAGATGGGAAGAGGGGTAGCTGGTGATTCAGTAGGAGGCAGCAGGTGTGCATTATAGGAATGTGGATGGGAGAGGCAGAAGGTGCACAGGCACCAGAGCTGGTGTTTGTGTGGCACACAATGACTATCACCTAGAGGACTCCTGAATTATTTACATTCTTCCAGAACATCCTTACCATACTTAAATTTTAAATTAAGAACTCTACCTAATGATAGCCAATCATTATTTAATTTTTACAGTTTATCTTGATGTAATTCATTTCGAATATTGAACTGTATTATCCCTGTGTTGGGATGTTCAGTTTTAGTTTACTCATTTGGAACAAAAATTAGAGTTTCCTCAATGTTCTCTTAAGGTTGTGTGGAGTTTTTATTTTTATTTTTTTATTTATTTAGAAGACTGGTTTCTGTATGATGATACATTTTATGTACTATGAAACTGCTTCTTCCTGGAACTATTCCACTTTCATTGCAGAGTCTGCATCTCATAAGCTTTGCTCTTGGTGCCATCTCTATATCTGTTTCTTTTTTCTTTTCTCTCTCTCTCTCTCTCTCTTTTTTTTTTTTTTTTTTTTTTTTTTTTTTTTTTTTTTTTTTTTTTTTTTTTTTAAAAATGCCATATTACGATTTTAATCGAAGGGGATGAATGTTACTATGTAGCTGCTAAATCATTGTAACGCACCATCTCAAGGAGTGAATGACTGAGCGAATTAGGAGGCATGGTTTTTTCTTTATATTCCTTTCTCTTTTTCTTTTCTTCTAATGATGTTAATGAAATAAAGTAATCCAAAGAAAGTCAGTTTTTTTAACTCCATGAGCTGTTAATAAACAAACCTTCAATCCTCTTTAAGTCCATTGCTTGATCAGGAGCATGCACAATTTGATTACTGATTTCAGTTTATGGTGACTGTCTTCAGATATGAAGACAACTATCAAAGAACAAAAATCTATGCTCAACTAATGTACATTTGGGATCAAGCCCTGGAATTACAGAGTATATTTTCTATCAGTTTCAGTCTGTCTGATTATCAGCAGACACTGTAAAAATCATTGCTGGAGCCATTTTGGAACCATAACACTAAAATTATAAGAAGCCGTTATCCATCACTGTCTTCAAAAAGGTAAAATGCATTTATACATTAGAATAATGTTAGTACCCTGCCCATTTCCATATTTGTTGCTGTTCAGTGGTGTGCACTATGTATACTGTAGATATTGGCAAAACAGAAGATCAGCATTGTTTTGGGAAGGCAATAAAAATGACAAGTTATGTACTTTCAGAGAGAAAGAAAAAAAAAAGTTACGAAAGAAATAATCTGCTGCATCAGATGGTATTCCTGCAGAAGTAATACAAGCCTTAATTGATCAATTATCTTTGTAAGTGAACTGCAGGAGTGCCATTTCCAGGGAAGGGTGGCTGTATTATGGAAAAATGTTGAGATGGTGATGATCGGTAAAGGATGGTGCAAGAATCCTTTGAAACTCAATTTGTCTTCTGAACATCCTGGGTTACACAAAGTGTTCGGAAATTCCTGTTAGAGACTTCTAGGACTTGTAGAAGGAAGTGAGTACACAATATTTTGAATAGGAACCCCTGTCCAGAAACATAATGTTTCTGCTCTACGATGGTTTCAGTTCAGATGTTTTGCTCATCCATTTCTGCTTAAGGAATTGAATTAGGCATGATCAGTACAATTATTAGGTAACAATTCGAAAGGAAACATCCATTTATCACTTAAACACATTTGTTTGTAGTAACATTTAAACATTATATGTTTACATTATTCCCAAACAAAATGAACCCAGTGTCTCTTCAGTTTCTAGTACAGCAGTCAGAACTTCTGCCAGCAGATCTTCCTCTGTCTGCAGGAGTAGCGTAAATTATACTTTACATATGATCCCACAAAAAGTAGTGCATAGAAGTTAAATCCGGCAGTCACGGTGGCCAAATGGTTGGATGACCTTGACCTATCCATCTCTCACCATGTCAACTGTTCAGAAGTTTCCAAACTGCATGTGAGAAGTAAGGTGGTGCACCATCATGCTGGAATCACATTTCCTGATTGATATTCAGTGGCACATTTTCCAAGAATGTGTCTAATATGTTTTGTAGGAAGATAAAGTATGCAGGACCAGTGGAAGGAGGTATGCCCAATCACATGACTGTCCAGAAAACCTACCTACACATTAATACCAAACTGGTGCTGAAATCTGTGAACATATACTGAATGAGGGTTTTCGTCTGCCCAGTCATGGCTGTTTTGTGAATTCAGAACACTGTCCGTAGTGAATGTACATTCATTTGTGAACAGAACTTGATTAGGAAACAGGAGAGTGTCAATCCAGTTTTGCAGGATCTGTGAATATTTGTATACTGCCAAGGACTCTCGGCCACTGCTTACCACAGTGGAAGTATGCGCAGTTCCTTCCACATGCAGTGAAGTGTAGGTTAACTACTAAAAGAAGTGTTTTTGTAACACCTGCATAAAGAGCAAAACAACATTTTACAATTGTGGCAACTTTAGGGCAAAATGTCCACAGAAAGCCCACTTACAGATACCTTCACAGTAATTCTAGTCACCATCTCAAGCAGAAAGTAGTTAATACATTGGTGAGATGGCCTAAAACAATCTGTGAGCTGTAGTAGTTATATGAAGAGCTCAGTCATTTGAGGATTACTTTCAGAACAAGTTACTACTACGTCAAACACATAAATAGGGCACTGCTTACTAAAAAATCTGGAGATTCTGATGAAAAATGTCCAGGTAAAGGGAAAGTTTTTTGCCGAGTCATAAAAATAATCACAGATTGCATCAGTAGACTGCTAAGACAGGGTGTATATGACCCAGGAGAAGCGGGAAATCTGGGAAAAACCCAGGAATTTTTTCATTTGGGAGAAAACCAGGAAAACCCGGGAATTTTTTGAAATTCTGGGAATTTTTCATAGTTTTAGATTTTATTCAAATTTTTGTAATTTTGACTGGTAAGAATTGATTCTCTAGCAAAGAGTGTTACTGTATCCTGACACTGGAGAATGATACTGCAGCAATAAAATATAAACGAGGGAGAGAAAAAAAAAAAAATAGAACTTCAGTGGTAAAGGAAATGCACCATTTACAACAACAAAACACCGTGCATGCACAAGTGTCTGCAAACAGCAAAAATACACTATGTGATCAAAAGTATCCAGACACCTGGCTGAAAATGACTTACAATTTTGTGGCACCCTCCATTGGAAATGCTGGAATTTGGAATTCAATATGATGTTGGCCCATCCTTAGCCTTGATGACAGCTACCACTCTTGCAGGCATACATTCAATCAGGTGCTGGTAGGTTTCTTGGGGAATGGCAGCCCATTCTTCATGGAGTGCTGCACTGATGAGAGGTATCGATGTCGGTCGGTGAGGCCAGGCACGAAGTTGGTATTCCAAAACATCCCAAAGGTGTTCTGTAGGATTCAGGTCAGGACTCTGTGCAGGCCAGTCCATTACAGGGATGTTATTGTCGTGTAACCAATCTGCCACTGGTTGTGCTTTATGAACAGGTGCTCGATCGTGTTGAAAGATGCAGTCGCCATCCCTGAATTGCTCTTTAACAGTGGGAAGGAAGAAGGTGCTTAAAACATTAATGTAGGCCTGTGCTGTGATAGTGCCATGCAAAACAACAAGGGGTGCAAGGCCCCTCCTTGAAAAACGTGACCACATCATAACGCTGCCTCTGAATTTTACTGTTGGCACTACACACGCTGGCAGATGACGTTCACCAGGCATTCGCCATACCCACACCCTGCCATCGGATCGCCACATTGTGTACCATGGTTCTTCACTCCACACAATGTTTTTCCACTGTTCAATCATCCAATGTTTACGCTCTTTACACCAAGCAAGGCATTGTTTGACATTTACCGGCATGATATGTGGCTCATGAGCAGCCGCTTCACCATGAAATCCAAGTTTTCTCAGCTCCTGCCTAACTTTCATAGTACTTGCAATGGGTCCTGATGCAGTTTGGAATTCCTGTGTAATGATCTGGATAGATGTCTGCCTATTACACGTTATGACCCTCTTCAACTGTCAGCGGTCTCTGTCAGTCAACAGACGAAGTCGGCCTGTATGCTTTTGTGCTGTACATGTCCCTTCAAGTTTCCACTTCACTATCACATCAGAAACAGTGGACCTAGGGTTGTTTAGGAGTGTGAACATCTCGTGTACAGATGTTTGACACAAGTGACACCCAATCACCTGACCACGTTCGAAGTCTGTGAGTTCCGTGGAGCGTTCCATTCTGCTCTCTCACAATGTCTAGTGACTACTGAGGTCGCTGATATGGAGTACCTGCCAGTAGGTGGCAGCAAATTGCATCCAATATGAAAAACGTATGTTTTTGGGGGTGTCCCGATACTTTTGATCACATAGTGTATGTCAAAGCCCTTATGGAAAAGACTATGTAATACATCGTAACAATAAACTGCTTTCTATGAGCGTGACATCACAACTGTTTATATTAGGTTCGTTTGACCAGTTGCCAGCGGGCTCATGCGCATGCACAGTTGACTCGCATGTGAGCAGAACCTTCTCTCGCTTCCCACTACTTGAAGTGTGGCTGTTAGCTGTATGGGCAGTAGCAGCAAACAGCCAGATGCTAATGAGAAAAATTTTTCTCATGCACCATAACTACCAGATTCATGCATGTGCAGAGTTGTCTGAGTTGTATTGGGGAGGGGGCTAGTCTCCACGTGACCTGTGTTTGCGTTAAGTGATTTCACTGTTTCCTCTTCGTTTACAGCTCACACATCAAATGAAAACAAAACAGATTTCTGTGTCTGGGAGCTACCAAGTGAATTAAAATACATTCACATAATTACGGAAGGCAGACATATATTATTAGTTTCAGTTTTCTGATTTTATTTTATTTCCAAGTTATTAGCAGTCAAGCATTAATCACCTTGCAGAACAATGAAGTTTTTTTGTCAGTTTGCTGAAGAAATTTCGCTTTATTAATCTTTCTGCTGAGACAATCAATTTATTTGAAACAAAGTGTTTCATTCCACAGTATTGGCTAGTTCCAACTGTTTGCTGAATTTCAAGTGCACATTTTCATCTTCTGTCATGTATTGCATTGTGTCATAATAAAGAACTAAATATGAGATAGTACTCCAAGAAAATTTACATCCCTGAAACCACACTGAAAAGCTTAATATCATATAGGACCTGCTTCATTGTGAACCTGGAAAAAATCATTGTGCACTTCAAGCCAAATTATGCATTTTAGTGTGGTTTATGAAATTCCAGTGCTCTTGGAGTATCCTCTGATGTCCTGTTTCTTTTATGGCATAACGTAAGCTCTCTTAGTGCTTTATACAGTCGCACCAAAAAGTATTGGCACATGTGCGTATTTATCGTTGCTGGTTACAAATGCCGCACCTTCTGGTACACAGCACATGTACGTGCTACCTCACATACCAGACGTTACAATTCAGCCCACAGTGCCTACCATTAACAAAGAAATGCAATGTTAAGGGCAAACATTTGTCTCCTCTGCACACAAAAAATATTGGCACAGAGCGTTTCTTCTCGGTCTATTGCTTGGTTTTTCAGGTACCAGAACGCCATCTGCTGATGCAATAGACACTGCGTGTTGTTGATGGCCCAGTTGCTAGTATGTTGCTGTATTGTGCGATAGTGATCAGCATGGGGCCGAAGACGAAGGAACATTCAATGGCGTTGTGTGAGAGAGTAGTATTGCTCCATTCACAAGGGAGAAGCTATTGACAAATTGAAGCAGAGGTGTCTGTTAGCTACACCACGGTACAAGCCATCATTCATAAATATAAAGAAACTGGAACGACAGTGAATAAGTGTTGTCCTGGATGTCCAAAAGTGCTTACAACCCGAGAACGCCGCTGTATCATCGCACTTGCTCGGAAGGAACCTGCTACAAGTGCAGCAACTATTGCTGAGGTTGTTCAGACAATGTCCGACAAGACGGTTAGTGTTCAAACTATACGAAATGTCTTGAATGAGGCTGACATGCATGGACGTTCTCCCAGGAAAAAGCCATACATATCGGAAATTAACCAGCAGAAACGCCTGCAGTTTGCCAAGAACTACATCAGCAAGCTGATGGAGCTTTGGAACACTGTGATATTTAGCAACGAATCGAAGTTCAGTGTGTTCAGATTTGATGCAAGAAAGAAAGTTTGGCGCAAGCCGAATACACACCTCGACATCAAACACATGCATCCCACAGTCAAACACCGTGGGGGCGGTATCATGGTCTGTGGCCATATGGTGGCATCCAGCATTGGCAGTCTAGCTGTAATCCAAGGTACAATGGATCATATGAGATACATCGATGTGTTGTGAGGTAATTTACACGCTAGTGCACAGTCATTGGGCCTTACTGGGGTGTTTCATTTCCTACAAGACAACAACCCAAAACATACTGCCATGAAAACCTGGGAGTGGTTACTGTACAATGCCCCCAGAAGGGCTCTAACACGAGGTTCAAACACCAACTCGGAGCCCTGATTTGAACCCCATTGAGAACCTGTGGGCTCATCTTGACACCCAAGTCATAAAAAGGCATCCATCCGGTAAAAACGACTTGGAGAAAGTGCTCCTGGAGGAATGATCGAAAATTACCCCTGCTATCACCTGGATTTAATACAAAGCATTCCTAGATGTTTATGTGCTGTTATAAATGATAAAGGGGTGCACACTAGCTATTAGAAGGTGAACATCAATCACAAAAATGAACACACTGTCCGATTCATATGTGTGTGCCAATACTTTTTTGGATGCAGAAGAGAGATGTTTATTTTCATAACACTGTATGTTACTTTACGGCCAGGTCATTTGGACATATCTGTAACCTATGTAATGTAAGGTGGCAAGTGTCTGGGTTCTGTTCTGAAATATATGTTTCGTTTAACCTACGACCACTAAAATGTAACTGTGCCAATACTTTTTGGTGCGATTGTACATGCGAGCTTCCTACACCACTGCAGCTGCATACGCACAATAATGCCTGTTCTCTGGCACTCCCTGGCAACTGCAAAATAGAACCTATTTCTGACAGTCTCAGGGTAGTATTGCGAATGGTGGTTTGAAAAGCATTACTTTCAAAGTAAATTTCTTTTTACGCAAAATGAATTATGTTACGTGTGAGAAAGTGGGATGAATTTCTTAAATCACAGAGTGTTTAAAACTGAACGCTTTGAGGACCAGCCACTGACAAGAATTTTGAGCCCAGAAGACTAGACATTTATGTCATTTTAAATTTACTGGCACATTTGTGTGATGTATCTTAAAGTATCACACACACAAAAAACCATCAGTATTACATGTGAAAGCTTAGCTTCTCTTGTAGCTTCTTAATCTTTGAGACCAATATTATATGTGAAAGCATAGCTTTTCTTGTAGCTATACTATGTATATTATGCGCAGATGCGCATAACTAAAGACCTATATCTCTGACGTCGATCTGTTGTAGAATTTTAGAACATGTTTTTTGCTCGCGTATCATGTCGTTTTTTGAAACCCAGAGTCTACTCTGTAGGAATCAACATGGAATCCGGAAACAGCGATCGTGTGAGACCCAACTCGCTTTATTTGTTCATGAGACCCAGAAAATATTAGATACAGGCTCCCAGGTAGATGCTGTTTTCCTTGACTTCCAGAAGGCATTCGATACAGTTGCGTACTGTCGCCTGATAAACAAAGTAAGAGCCTACGGAATATCAGACCAGCTGTGTGGCTGGATTGAAGAGTTTTTAGCAAACAGAACACAGCATGTTGTTATCAATGGAGAGACGTCTACAGACGTTAAAGTAACCTCTGGTGTGCCACAGGGGAGTGTTATGGGACCACTGCTTTTCACAATATATATAAATGACCTAGTAGATAGTGTCGGAAGTTCCATGCGGCTTTTCGCGAATGATGCTGTAGTATACAGAGAAGTTGCAGCATTAGAAAATTGTAGCGAAATGCAGGAAGATCTGCAGCGGATAGGCACTTGGTGCAGGGAGTGGCAACTGACCCTTAACATAGACAAATGTAATGTATTGCGATTACGTAGAAAGAAGCATCCTTTATTGTATGAGTATATGATAGCGGAACAAACATTGGTAGCAGTTACTTCTGTAAAATATCTGGGAGTATGCTTGCGGAACGATTTGAAGTGGAATGATCATATAAAATTGGTGGTAAGGCGAATGCCAGGTTGAGATTCATTGGGAGAGTCCTTAAAAATGTAGTCCATCAACAAAGGAGGTGGCTTGCAAAACACTTGTTCGACCTATACTTGAGTATTGCTCATCAGTGTGGGATCCGTACCAGATCGGGTTGACGGAGGAGATAGAGAAGATCCAAAGAAGAGCGGCGCGTTTCGTCACAGGGTTATTTGGTAACCGTGATAGCATTACGGAGATGTTTAGCAGACTCGAGTGGCAGACTCTGCAAGAGAGGCACTCTGCATTGTGGTGTAGCTTGCTCGCCAGGTTTCGAGAGGGTGCGTTTCTGGATGAGGTATCGAATATATTGCTTCCCCCTACTTATACCTCCCGAGGAGATCATTAATGTAAAATTAGAGAGTTTCGAGCGTGCAAGGAGGCTTTCAGACAGTCGTTCTTCCCGCGAACCATACGCGACTGGAACAGAATAGGAAGGTAATGACAGTGTCACGTAAAGTGCCCTCCACCACACACGGTTGGGTGGCTTGCGGAGTATAAATGTAGATGTAGATGTAGATGTATATTAATGTAAACCTTTAACTTTTCCTCTTTGTGTGTTTACACTATGTAACAGTGATTTTGCTACACACACATGCTCTGAATATCTGCTGTCAAAAAAATGGTTCAAATGGCTCTGAGCACTATGGGACTCAACTGCTGAGGTCATTAGTCCCCTAGAACTTAGAACTAGTTAAACCTAACTATCCTAAGGACATCACAAACATCCATGCCCGAGGCAGGATTCGAACCTGCGACCGTAGCGGTCTTGCGGTTCCAGACTGCAGCGCCTTTAACCGCACGGCCACTTCGGCCGGCTATCTGCTGTCATCAGCTGGTGAGATCACGTAGCGTGAGGTATGACTGGCTTACAAAAGGAAATTACAGTGTCGATTTCAACGCTCCCGGAAACTAACGTGCTGTGTTTGGTGCAATTTTTTAAACGGGATATCCAGGAAAAAATCCAGGAATAATCCAGGAATTTTTTTTTTCTTGTCTGTGTATACACCCTGTAGGAAAGTCCTTCCACACACAGTGTAGGTACATAGGAACTACTAAAATAAGTGTTTTAGCAACATCTGGCTTAAAGATATAGTTCTGTGATATTATCATTTTATCAAGGCCAGTCATTACTGCATAAGGATGTATAGAGAGACTATAGAAATTCAAAAGCTCAGAACTTATTTAACGGAACTGAAATTAGACAAGTTGGCGACCATAATGCTAAAAATGCAAACAGCACCAATTATTCTGTAGTAAAAGTTCCATAACACATGTGATACCACAATCTTTGACAACAGTTGGATGATGCCATGACCCCATTATTGTGCTGTTGCTTATAAACACATGGTTATTAATGCAGTTAGGTAACCTATGTCACTAATAACACATGTTTCAATGGAAATACATTTATTAAACACTGAATAACTAAAACAATACAACAGAAAACATGAGCTTACAGCTTGTGAGAAAGCTGGCATTGGACTGTCTCAGAGAAGGTCATTCACAGATAAAACACACTTTTCACTTATCGATAGTCATCACAGAGGGCCCCCTCCCCCTCCGGAAGTGTGGAGCGCGGTGGAGAGGTTGTCTGGAGACCCTGTGGCGATGCATAGGATAGGAGACAGGATGCAGCAAGACGTAGTCTTCATGCCAGCGGGGCAGTTGAATACAGCGTCCGGCTCTGGAGAGTGGAGGCACATCAGCTTGCATCGGTTCAACAGGAGCATTGTCATCATGTTCATGCACTCAGTGAAGGTGTGAGGGGCATCGTCTTGGTGGCGATGGTACAGCCAGGACCTCATAGGAGTCTTCCAGTGTTCAAGCGGGTTTTATGCAATGCACCAATACTGTTTGAGGTTTGACATTGAGCATGATGTGCACAGTGTTGGTGCCACATGCGAGCACTTTACGTGGCTCCGTGTATGGGGATTGAAGAGCCACATGTACGGACTCATTCTATAACATGACGAAGCTGCATGTTTACGAGTCCTTATTGGAGGAACACGCATGGAGTGGTGTGAGACTTAGGTGGTGGAGCCCGAAGGTTAGAGATGTGCGTGCGAACATGCTTGACCAGGGCAGGTAGTGAGTCTTGAGAGGGAGGTTGGACATCATCCATGAACTTGGTGGTTGGGATTAGTGGTTTGCTGTACAGGATTTCTGCGAGTGATGCGTCCAGGTCCTCCTTATGTATCGCATGTACACCTAGAAGTATCCAGGGAAGTGCCTCAGACCAGAGACCTCCATGGCACATGAACGCAGCCTTGAGTGTCGTGTGCCAGCGTTCAAGCAGGCCATTGCTCTGCAGGTGATAGGGTGTGGTGTGGAACATGGACACGTCACACAGAGCACACAGCCGATCGAACAGGTCAGGTTAGACTCGAACTGGCGGTCCTTGTTAGTCGTCAGGGACAAATGGCAGCCAAATTGTGAGATGCACGTGTTGATGAATGTGTGGCAACAATGCAGCTGTGATGTCCTCCAGAGGAACCACCTCAACCCACCAGGTATTCCAGTTGATCACAGACAATATGTTTGTAAAAACCCTTGGATGGAGGGAGTGGACCCACGAGATTGACGTGGATGTGCCTCAGTCTGCCAGTGGATTGGGGGGGGGGGGGGGGGTGAAGGTGCTGAGAGGAGATGAGGCATGCCCGCCCACCTCGATGTATTGGCAGGTGGTGCACACGCTTGTGCATGTAGGGCAGTCGTGTTTGACTTCTGGCCAGAGGTAACATTTGGTTACAAGTATGGTGGTTGCTTTTGTGCCTGGGTGGGCCAAGCTGTGTAAGGCATCGAAGATGTCATTCACAGATCAGTCGGGCTGAGTGGTCAGATCCTACCTGTTGATGTGTTACAGAGCATTGGTGTCATCATTCCATGAAGGTGGTGGATTTCAAGAGTGAGTGAACTTGATAGGTCTGGACGTAGCTGTTGAATTGATGTTTTGGTGGGCTGCCGACATTAAAGGTCTTTGAGATCAATAGATACGGTGATGGATGATGATACTGATCCATGACAGGTAGTTTGCCACTACTTTCTCTGCCCCATGGATGTATTGTGCGTCTGTGGAATACTGGCAGGTGAGGTCGAGGTGGCAAAACCTGCAAGAGGAGATAGGGAGGAGACCCTGAGATTGGTTGCAAATGACATCAACAAGAAGTTTATGGTCTGTGTATATAATGAAGGGATACCTTTCAATATAATTATGGAAGTATGTGATTGCCTCAAAAACTGTTAAAAGTTCTCGATCAAACACCAACCACTTGCATTGAGATGTTGTCAGTTTTTTTTAGAAGAAGCATGTGCAGTTGTAGCAAGAGGCCGATGGCCATGTCGCTGGCATCTGCCATGAGGGACACATGTGCTGGGATGGGCAAGGGTAACGGCCTTGGAAAGCATGGGCTTGCAAATTGTTGAAAGTGTCAATTATGTCATTTGTCCGAGGGAGACGCTGTTTGCCTGACATGTTCTTCCTGGCCAGTGCATCAGTCAAGGGTATCTGTATTGAAGGTGTTAGTGATAAAAACGGACCAAGCCTAGAAAGCATCTTAGTTCAGAACAATCTTCCGGGAGAGGCAGGCTGAGAACGAGGTTGACACCGTCCGAAGTGGGGTGCATGCCATTAGGCGAAATGGTATGGTCATCACAGATTTTAAATTATGATAACGCTGCAGAATGAGAAGCAGAGTGAAATGATGCAGCATGCTGCAGAATCACTGAATGGGCTACGTAGCTCCAACCTTGTCTATGGGGAGGTGATGTGGCGTTGAATGACATGGGGACGTCCTTTACAGGGATGAGGTTGGCGACCAGGCCACTCGGTTCGGTGTGGTTGGCATTCAGGGCAACAGGTGAGGTCAGCAGTATTGTGCTGGGTGAGACTAGTTCGGTGATGTCGGAAACCCATGAAATGAAGTTACATAGTTCCATCTTAGCCATAAGTGACGAGGTAGGTATGGTAGCAGATTCGCAGTCAGACCTCACTCAAGGCAAGGAGAAGTCCAAATGCGAAGGAATAATATGTCCATGTTGACAGTGAACATTGGGAACTGGACCGCACGAAACAAAGGCAATAAACACTTACAGGTTTTTAACATTACTAATGGTTGTCGGGGTCACCACTGAGGTTATTCATGCAGTTAAGGCAACGTATGTCACTACTAACACACATTTCAATGGACATACATTTATTAAACACTGAATAACTAGACAAAATATAACAAAAAGCGTGAATGTTATAGAACCTGAGAAAGCCGGCATCAGGCTGACTCAAAGAAAGTCATTCACAGATAAAACACACTTTTCACTTATCGATAGTCACCACAAACAGTTTGGCTTGCTGAGCTCATTTAAGTTCAGAAATCACAACACTTTATTGCCTCCGAGGACAACTCCAGCATCAGATGAAACGTTAGGCATTAAAACATGCCTCAGACTGCTAGCTGCCACCCTCTTTAGATAATCATCTCTTGGGAGGGGAACATAAATGCATGATCAAATTTACCTGAATTGGTTTTGTCCCATCAGTTGTAGCCTAGAGACTGATTGTACACTGCTGCAAAACAATTACTTTTTTAAAAAAAGTTTGTTATTTGTTGTTTATTCCAATATAAATAAGTGGATGTACCTGAAATTGATTATATGGCCATTCTGCTATGAAGAGAGTATGAGTGGACGAGAGCTATATGTTGTTCTGAGATCAAGTGCATTGTGCTGCCAGGTAATTTTGTTGTGTTTGGAGTTTTTGTAGCAGTTTCAAATTTTTGTAGCAAGCACACAGCATGGGCAAGAACTCCCATAACAGCAAGAAGACAACAGCCTGATCCACAAGAAAGTTGCAGGATGCAGGGCCATAGAGCAGACAAAATGTAGTATCTTTCCACAACAGGTACTTTCTTAATCTCTCATCAGTATACATTCACTGTACAGGAGATGACTGAATAGTCCTTACGGCACAGCTGTTTTTGAACTACAATAAGAGCTCGAAGCCACTGTGACCATTTCTTATCCTGCACTGGAGCTATGGGTGTCCACCAACAACAAGTGTGAAATCCTGATGAAACTGATGGTCTACCTGATTGAAATCGCAATTAGGATGAAGCTATGGAAGAAGACACCAAATGTAATCGGCCTTCTACCAGGGCTGCCATGGATTTTCTGTTGTTAAAAAAATTCAACAAGCACAGCTTGACGGTGGATTCGACATAGTACCAAAGATTCACAGTTGAACTAATAGATATGTCAAATGGTAATGAAAAGTTCATGAGACCAGACAGTGTCATAAAATACACCTTCTAGCTAAATAGCCTATAGTTGGAGTCATGAATGTTGGTGGTCGAGATTAGGATTGTTCTGCTACCTACATTATGCTTTCTCTGAGAGCCAGTGAGCGTTCGGCAGTGTTCTGGGTGCTCTGCTGTGAATGTTGTAGCCAGTGCAAGCATTAAACATGATCGTAGCGAGTTGTTTAGGAAATTTTTATTTAATTTGTTGTGAGTTGTCATTACTGTTTGTTGTGATATGCAAGCTACTGTGGCTGTAGGGCCTTTTCAACCCACAACAATGTTAGAAACAAGATGCAAGAAAGGCAAAACATCAAGTGAACACAGGAGCAGTCATCAGAAATAAGAGAAGGAGAAGAGAATGTGGTAATCGTGTCTAGTGCAGTACAGTAGTTGAAACAGTCCATAAGGTAGAGTGGTGGGGGCATGGGCCCTGCCTCAAAGCACAGAGTGAAGATTGTTAGTGCCAGAACGCTGACTAGCGAAAGGAGTCACAGTAGCAGAATGCATCGCAGTAGCAGAAGGCATTGCAAGAACAGAAGATGACAAGCACATGGAATGCAACTGGAAGTTAAGGTCAGAGCACTCATCAATATAGCGGTGACAAGACTCTACCATCAGCTTCAAACCAAATCCCTAAATAAGATAAATGTGGCAGTCCATGCCACAATCAAAAGATTCAAAAGCCCTAAAGCACACATCCAGTCAGAGCCAAGGTTTTAGAGGAGATTTCCCCTGCCATAAAGCAAATATCAGTTCGTGCATCTCCTGCTGTGCCGAGCAAGAGCTATATTTTTTATGCCCTTACAAATCTATCAGTAAATTGAGTCAAACAAAAATAACGTAAATTAAGTCAAGGGACAAAAGAACAATGTTCTCCATATGCCCACCTTCCCCCTTCTGGGGAAGGAGTGAAAGATGAAGGAAAAAAATCAAATTCGCTAGGTGAAACAAGGAATATCTTTGGAATTCAATAGTTCACACATTAAAATATAACTTTTGTAGCGGCACTAGTTATTTCAGAAACTCTAGCATGCAGCCAAATTCAAAAAAAGCATACTCAAAGTGTTTCACACAATTCACAGATAGTTCTTCAAACTGTCAGTTCCACAATATGTACGACACAATGACACACTTCCTTATGAAAACTTTAAAGTTGCTCAATGAGCTCACTCATGGAAATATTCTAAATTCTGGTGTGGACTGAACTTGCACTATGTGGCCATTTGCTGCCCATAAATCAAATCACATAAATGTTACCATGTTGTGTACTGGTGACTGAGCTCCTCATCCTTTTGATTCTAAACCCTAAGCTTCCTACGGTGTTAATCATAGAAAAATTCTAAATTGTGATATGTTCTGGACTCACAAAATAAAGTTCCAACTGTTTCAGAACACACAAACTTTGGAAACTCACATCCTGGAATAGAGATCGTCACCCTTTTGAGTCTATAAACAAGATAAGTTTCAGTCTCGACACCAAAGACCAGCTTACTACATATTCCACCACTACTTCTTTTAGCTTGCTTCCTATTGGCTGCCACTATTGTCTTACCTACCATGCCACTCCATCCTAGTGATGTACATTGCATCCCATTTTGATACAGGTTTTGGAGTAGTTGACCAATACTACTGAAAAGAGTTTCATAATAACTATTGCTCAGATACAGATCAAAACGGTATCAAACACTATATATTTAAAACTGATAGCTCCTCATAAAATATTATGTTAACATGAATATTCTGTTGCTAACCTAAGATTGCGCACTTTTATTATTAAGGAAAGATGTGAAACTTTAGAAATATTATTATGTAGCTTTGCATGCTGTGGTGTGTGTGTGTGTGTGTGTGTGTGTGTGTGTGTGTGTGTGTGTGTGTGCGTGTTAAATGTTATTAACTATGACTTGGTGAAATTTCCACCTCAGTCATCAGTGGCGAGAGTTCCATGTATACAATAGTGAAGTGCCTACTGGCTAATCTCTGTGGGCTAGCTCAGACTACCTGGGCAGGTAGGATGGTAAACATCTTGATCATTCCTAATGGCAAACCACAGTGTATTTAGTACAGCAGCTTTCAAACTGGAAATACTGTGGTCTCATTTACACACAGAAACATCTTGTCTTGCCATATTTATAAAGAAATATTTACAAAGAAACTGCCAACAAAGTTTCATAAACCGGGTTGCAAGTTTACAGCTTAAAATCTTTTCCCTTAATTTTTCCTTGCCAGAGAAGTTTACAGTGACCATTAACTGAATTGGAATGTCTGTCCAAGATACTCAGAACCTCATTCTCCACACTGTAATTACAGGTCTACTCAGACTAAAACACCGGTGTTCATACTGTAATCTCTCAATAACTTCAGTAGCCTTGTCCTCACTATGAAATGTATGAGTGAGGATTGGAAAGTAGCACACAATAATTTTTTTCTGTCTGGGTATTACAGCTGTAATGTTGAAATTTCATGACAATATGTTTGAAGTTAGCACTATAGAGGGTATTTTGTTGTCATGTGCAGGGCTGGCGAGAGGAGCCGAACTACAAAATAAACATGACACACTTGTTACTGTTGTCAGGTTGTGAAGAGCGGAGAAGAGTAGCTCAATATTTGTGAGCGAAAGGGCATAAAACAAGTGAAATTCAGAAGGACATATGTGGCATGTATGGGGACGACTGTATGGACTGTAGCAAAGTCACCAGATGTGTTCTCCCAAGGGGGCCATGTGACCTTAGTGGTTTGCTACGCTCCAGGCGGCTGGTAACAGCTTCAACCCTGCAGAAGGTCAGAGCCACTCAGCCAGCAATTGGTGTGTGCAATTGCGAACCATATTGCAGCACTTCAACTTTTACTGTGATGTGGTGTATGATATTGTTCATGTTTTTGTTGTTGTGGTCTTCAGTCCTGAGACTGGTTTGATGCAGCTCTCCATGCTACTCTATCCTGTGCAAGCTTTTTCATCTCCCAGTACCTACTGCAACCTACATCCTTCTGAATCTGCTTAGTGTATTCATCTCTTGGTCTCCCTCTATGATTTTTACCCTCCACACTGCCCTCCAATACTAAATTGGTGATCCCTTGATGCCTCAGAACATGTCCTACCAACCGATCCCTTCTTCTGGTCAAGTTATGCCACAAACTTCTCTTCTCCCCAATCCTATTCAATACTTCCTCATTAGTTATGTGATCTACCCATCTAATCTTCAGCATTCTTCTGTAGCACCACATTTCGAAAGCTTCTATTCTCTTCTTGTCCAAACTATTTATCGTCCATGTTTCACTTCCATACATGGCTACACTCCATACGAATACTTTCAGAAATGACTTCCTGACACTTAAATCAATACTGGATGTTAACAAATTTCTCTTCTTCAGAAACGCTTTCCTTGCCATTGCCAGTCTACATTTTATATCCTCTCTACTTCGACCATCATCAGTTATTTTGCTCCCCAAATAGCAAAACTCCTTTACTACTTTAAGTGCCTCATTTCCTAATCTAATTCCCTCAGCATCACCCGACTTAATTAGACTACATTCCATTATCCTTGTTTTGCTTTTGTTGATGTTCATCTTATATCCTCCTTTCAAGACACTGTCCATTCCATTCAACTGCTCTTCCAAGTCCTTTGCTGTCTCTGACAGAATTACAATGTCATCGGCAAACCTCAAAGTTTTTATTTCTTCTCCATGAATTTTAATACCTACTCCGAATTTTTCTTTTGTTTACTTTACTGCTTGCTCAATATACAGATTGAACAACATCGGGGAGAGGCTACAACCATGGCTTACTCCCTTCCCAACCACTGCTTCCCTTTCATGTCCCTCGACTCTTATAACTGCCATCTGGTTTCTGTACAAATTGTAAATAGCCTTTCGCTCCCTGTATTTTACCCCTGCCACCTTTAGAATTTGAAAGAGAGTATTCCAGTCAACATTGTCAAAAGCTTTCTCTAAGTCTACAAATGCTAGAAACGTAGGTTTGCCTTTCCTTAATCTTTCTTCTAAGATAAGTCGTAAGGTCAGTATTGCCTCACGTGTTCCAGTGTTTCTACGGAATCCAAACTGATCTTCCCCGAGGTTGGCTTCTACTAGTTTTTCCATTCGTCTGTAAAGAATTCGTGTTAGTATTTTGCAGCTGTGACTTATTAAGCTGATAGTTCGGTTATTTTCACATCTGTCAACACGTGCTTTCTTTGGGATTGGAATTATTATATTCTTCTTGAAGTCTGAGGGTATTTCGCCTGTCTCATACATCATCCTCACCAGATGGTAGAGTTTTGTCAGGACTGGCTCTCCCACGGCCGTCAGTAGTTCCAATGGAATATTGTCTACTCCGGGGGCTTTGTTTCGACTCAGGTCTTTCAGTGCTCTGTCAAACTCTTCACGCAGTATCATATCTCCCATTTCATCTTCATCTACATCCTCTTCCATTTCCATAATATTGTCCTCAAGTACATCGCCCTTGTATAGACCCTCTATATACTCCTTCCACCTTTCTGCTTTCCCTTCTTTGCTTAGAACTGGGTTTCCATCTGAGCTCTTGATATTCATACAAGTCGTTCTCTTATCTCCAAAGGTCTCTTTAATTTTCCTGTAGGCGGTATCTACCTTACCCCTAGTGAGATAGGCCTCTACATCCTTACATTTGTCCTCTAGCCATCCCTGCTTATCCATTTTGCACTTCCTGTCAATCTCATTTTTGAGACGTTTGTATTCCTTTTTGCCTGTTTCACTTACTGCATTTTTATATTTTCTCCTTTCATCAATTAAATTCAATATTTCTTCTGTTACCCAAGGATTTCTACTAGCCCTCGTCTTTTTACCTACTTGATCCTCTGCTGCCTTCACTACTTCATCCCTCAAAGCTACCAATTCTTCTTCTACTGTATTTATTTCCCCCATTCCTGTCAATTGCTCCCTTATGCTCTCCCTGAATCTCTGTACAACCTCTGGTTCTTTTAGTTTATCCAGATCCCATCTCCTTAAATTCCCACCTTTTTGCAGTTTCTTCAGTTTTAATCTACAGGTCATAACCAATAGATTGTGGTCAGAGTCCACATCTGCCCCTGGAAATGTCTTACAATTTAAAACCTGGTTCCTAAATCTCTGTCTTACCATTATATAATCTATCTGATACCTTTTAGTATCTCCAGGGTTCTTCCATGTATACAACCTTCTTTCATGATTCTTAAACCAAGTGTTAGTTATGATTATGTTGTGCTCTGTGCAAAATTCTACCAGGCGGCTTCCTCTTTCATTTCTGTCCCCCAATCCATATTCACCTACTATGTTTCCTTCTCTCCCTTTTCCTACACTCGAATTCCAGTCACCCATGACTATTAAATTTTCGTCTCCCTTCACAATCTGAATAATTTCTTTTATTTCATCATACATTTCTTCAATTTCTTCGTCATCTGCAGAGCTAGTTGGCATATAAACTTGTACTACTGTAGTAGGTGTGGGCTTCGTATCTATCTTGGCCACAATAATGTGTTCACTATGCTGTTTGTAGTAGCTTATCCGCATTCCTATTTTCCTATTCATTATTAAACCTACTCCTGCATTACCCCTATTTGATTTTGTGTTTATAACCCTGTAGTCACCTGACCAGAAGTCTTGTTCCTCCTGCCACCGAACTTCACTAATTCCCACTATATCTAACTTCAACCTATCCATTTCCCTTTTTAAATTTTCTAACCTACCTGCCCGATTAAGGGATCTGACATTCCACGCTCCGATCCGTAGAACGACAGTTTTCTTTCTCCTGATAACGACATCCTCTTGAGTAGTCCCTGCCCGGAGATCCGAATGGGGGACTATTTTACCTCCGGAATATTTTACCCAAGAGGACGCCATCATCATGTAATCATACAGTAAAGCTGCATGCCCTCGGGAAAAATTACGGCTGTAGTTTCCCCTTGCTTTCAGCCGTTCGCAGTACCGGCACGGCAATGCCGTTTTGGTTATTGTTACAAGGCCAGATCAGTCAATCATCCAGACTGTTGCCCTTGCAACTACTGAAAAGGCTGCTGCCCCTCTTCAGGAACCACACATTTGTCTGGCCTCTCAACAGATACCCCTCCGTTGTGGTTGCACCTACGGTACGGCTATCTGTATCGCTGAGGCACGCAAGCCTCCCCACCAACGGCAAGGTCCATGGTTCATGGGGGGGGATATTGTTCATGTCATGTTGAAATTCTGTAAAGTTAGTGCCTGCTGGGTGTGTAAGAACCTGATGGACAACCACAAGGGCCAGCAAATGATAACAAGTTTGGATCACTTAATACATTACGTCACAGAAGGGCATGACTTTCTGTAAGGAATTATCACTGAGGATGAGTCATGGGTTTATCACTACACGCCAAAACCCGGCAAACCTCTGTGGTGTTGAAACATGCTGCTTCCCCAGTACTAAAAAAAATCAGAGTAACTCAGTGTACTAGTCAAGCGCTTGTGACTGTGTTCTGGGATATGCAAGGTGTGTTGTTGGTGAACTTTTCTGAACCTGGGACCACTCTGAGTGCTGCAGCCTACATTAAAACTTTGGTTAAGTTGTATTGGGTCCTTTGTGACAAACGACACAGCGTTAATGCCGATGGTGTCAAACTTCTTCATGACAATGCTCTCCCCCACATTGCTGTTCCTGTTCCTGAGAAAATTGCCAAATTTTGATGGAAGGTGCTCCAGCATCCACCATACAGTCTGGACCTTGCACCTTCGGAATTTCACCTATTTGGTCCCATGAAGAAATTCCTGGCCAGGCAACACTTTGCGAGAGAACCAGAAATGAAATCAGCAGTCCACAGGTAGTTATACTCCAAACTGAATATTGAAACTGGTACCACATTGGGAGAAATGTGTTGAGAACATTGCTGACTGTGTAGAAAAGTAGGTAAAAGATGTTAGTTCATTTGTGGTTTTTTTTTTGTTTTGTTTTGTTACCTTTTAAACTCCTTGGTAGTAAAATTATTGTGCATTACTTTCTGATCTTTCCTTGTAAATGACTTGACTAATAGCACCAAACTCACCTTCTTACCTCAAACAGCACCTCTACATTTTGCTCGAATGTATGTATAAACTTAACAGAACTTAACTACCTGTCACTGTGGAGAATTTGTCCATCAGCATACCTCATTTGTGAGCAAAATCTGTAGTTGTATGCAGAATTACTACCCATATTGTCACATTAAGTAGTTGAGATTGAAAAACTTCATTCATGGATCTGCATAAGCCAAACTTAAAAAAAAAAGACTTCAGATTCCAAATCAAATAAAAATAAAATGGCCTTAACTCTCCATCCATTGCTCTCAGGTCAAATTTAATAAATAATTGCAGAAGGCAAAAATTTAAAATTAACTGCATGTGAGTTTTTCATCAACTTTGAAGATATACAATAACTGTCTTAAATTGCAAATTTACATGTAACAGTGGCTTAATAATTCAATGATCTCTTTCGTTAATCAGATTGTGCACAGATTCATCTTTGCACTTTCAAACAAAAGTATAAAAATGCACTTTACTACAGCATTCATTTATCTTTTGTGCTGGACAAAATCTGATGTGGTCCATACTACAGTATCTTGCCTCCTTGTTAACCAGTACAGAGACTTGAGATATAATTCTGATGAAACTCCATTCAGCTAGATGGCTCTTGACTGCAAAGTTGTGTCTGCTGTTGCCAGCCAAGCTCTTAAGTCCCTTACAACAAATCTGTATGAAAAACAGACTGAGAATTTATGTCATTGCATGCCCTGATAACCCATTGTGAGTTTATTAATACCTTCCCATTACTTGTGAAGCCATAGAGTATCTAAGACAATCCCAAGAAATCCATGAAAAGAATATGGTTGCAATGTTCCAGTTAAGAAATAACACACACAATTTTATGTTAACTGCAGGCTACTTTTGACCTCTAGCTTAAGAACGTAATCTCACTGGAGTGTTTACACTGTAGAATTCACTGCCCTTAATCAGGTGTTGCATGAAATTTATTCTAGTGGCTAGCCAAACTGCAGTGTCCTCCAGAGATAAGAGACACAGCCATACATACGAGAGCACCAATCTGCCTGCAACTGTGTTAACATTGCCATCCAGAGAGTGGTGCCACATGGCAAAGACTATTTCGGCCTCCACATTACCTTACTCAAAAAGTTCCCATGTGGACTTCCATCCACTGAACAAAGACATGATCTGACACATGGCTCCACCAAATCTGTTCAGCAACAGTAGGCTCTCAACAGTACCTCAAGACTAAATCAGGACCATGTTCATAGTTGCCACCAAGGAGAGGCAAATTGGACCTTATACAAGTGTTGTTCACTGTATTCAGGACTAGATCAGCGTTAGACAGATATCAGTGCATGTGAATATTGATCCATTGGCATACATCAGTTGCGTACTGAAGTTAAGTGATATGATATTTCTTTTAATAAATTATTGTAAATTATTGCTAATCTGTGTTGCCATATATAACTTTTTCGCAGTGTTATATAATCTTATGTGGCCCTGTGACACTATCATTTCTGTGTGCAAGCAATCTACCTCATAGCATCAACTACTTTCGGTGGCAAGAGGTTCTCTTACCGCCTCATATTTATGTATGGCATCAATTGTATTTGATGAATACAACACAAACTAACACACAGTTAATTAAAATCAAACTTCCCCTCAGTCGTCATCAATTTTATTATTACTAAACTATATAAAGAATTCTCTTTTTCTGAATTTGTTGCTTTTGAAATAAAAATGCTGTTGCCACAGATGTGTCTACAATAATGCAACTGTAATACATTCATAGTCATAAATAAACAAATACCATGCCCTGTTATCTGAACTTCGTAAAAAAATCCTCCCCAAATGACTTCACTAACAAGACATCAGAACCAATTCATAGACACAATCCAAATGGTATCCTGCAAATAAATATTAACATACTACAATAATGAAATTTATCCAGACACTAATAACCTCCAAATTAGCATTATTACTTGTCACCTGTCATCACTTGTGCCAATCAGCAACCATACAGTGATATAGCCACTCCCACACACCAAGACATTGGTACACCCTGAAGCAAAGCACATAGACATATAAATAAAAATGTAATTGAACGAAAACCTTCTTCATTCCTACATCATTCAGTCCACATATTCTCATTACAGTGGTACATGATGTGATGTGCAAAAAATGCACCTAATAAAATTCCCAAAACTATCAATACATTAACCCTTCACATGACAAAAGACATCTCTCTTCCTCCTTCTTTTTCCTGGCCTTTAACTTGTATCTTCACTGGGTCGGCAATTTAAATTATGTATTTGGCAATGTCACTGGTGGAGAGTGGCAGGATGCCCTCCTACTCCACCCGTTTCACCCAGGGATGGAACTTGTGTATCGCATCTGTCTGTGTCTAGCGTTATTTCATGTGAAAGTGTGTGAATCTTTTCAGAATGTTTGCAAATCTTGTAGCTGAGCCAGGACCTGGGTACCAGCCCATTGTTCACCTAGTCAAATGTGGGAAAACTGCCTAAAACTACATCCTGCCTGCTGGCACATCAATCCTCATTGTTAATTCACTGGGCAGATTTGATCTGGTGCCAGCAAGCTTCCTGTATACCAGACGTTGAATTATTTGAGTTATATTCTGGTCTTTGTATATGCCAGCCTGTATCCAACAGGATGTGGACAGTCAGCCACAATGAATGGCCCATAATACAATTCAAATACCTATTTTGTTTCTACATCAGTGTCACTCAACTATTCATTTGTCTTCACCAAGACCAAATCTCCTTTCTTAGACTTTGTAACCCAGTACCTCCTGTTGTGCTCTCTTGCTTTCTTTTGCTTATATTCCGTGACCAATGCCTCTCTCTCTCTCTCTCTCTCTCTCTCTCTCTCTCTCTCTCTCTCTCATGGGCAGATGACCAATAATAGTTTGCCCATTTGAAAATTCCACCACTTCACGGATCAGATTTATAGCCTTTTTGTGTTTCATTACTCAATAGGGTGTAAACTAGTCACACTACTTTTCACATTATATTGCACCCATCTGGTATGTTTGCAACTACAGTGAGTTTGGATCAGCCACCCAAGCTCCTGCCTGTACCTTTGTGCTGGTTACTTGGAGGGTAGTGAATAGATATTCTGGCATGCTTCAACCTATTCATTGCACAAACTCATTCCATTAATTTGAAATGAATTGCAAGCCATTGTGAGATAATATTATGACAAGTTTGTTGACAGTTGTGAAAAAATTCTTTTCCAACTTGCTGATTATTACCTTGAATGTAGCCCTCTTCAGTACATAAAGTTTTATGAATTTTGAAAATATGTTGGTTGCCACCAAAATGTATTTTAATGTACTCCTACCTATAGGGAGAGGTCCAAATGGATGGATCACCACTTCCTTATTTGCTATTATAATGTGCATATCCCCATGTATCATTGTAGTATTACACTTCACTCTTTGGCATTTGTCATAAGCAGTGATTCCCTTCCTCACCCTTCTTGACATGTTGTTGAGCAAAACATATTCCTGTAAACTTTCAGCGCATTTTTTGTGCTCCATAATGCCCATGATTATTATGATATAATCTATCAAAGTATCCACATGTTTGTCAAGAAAGCACCATTAGTTGTTCTCCTGCAAAATAGTTCCTTACATATTTTATAAAATTATTTCAATTTTTCATGCCCTCTTGTGCCAAAATTAATCGTAATTATTTGTAATATAGGATCCCCATTCTGCATTCTTCTAATGCCTTCAGGTTCTTCACATCTCCTTCTCCTCGAACACTCCCTTGATATACATCATATATTTTCCAGATTTTCTTTCTTTTCCGGCCTTTCAGTACTGGCGAACTTGACAGTGCATCTACCACCATAATCTCTGTTCCTTTAATGTATCTAACACCATAGATAAACTGTTATAAGAATAGTGCCATCTTGTTAATCTTCATTCAGCAACTTGCATTCCTGCAAGCAGCCCAGTGCCTTGTCGTCTGTATATACCACGATTTAGCATCCTTCAAAGTAGAACCAAAACTTTGTGAAAGCAGACAACAATACCAGTAGTTCCATCTCAGTTATTCCATTTACTCGTTCATGTTTTGTTAACATGTGGCTCGCAAGCACTATGCTTCTATGTTCAGTTTACACATTGACTTTCCTTTCCTGAAAGAGAGATGCAGCAATACCAAAATTCAAGCTGTCTGCTGCCAAATAGAATGACAGTGACAAGTTTGGATAATACAAGATTGTACTGTTATGTAAACTTCTCTTAATTTCATTGACATCCTTTTCATGTTCATGGATCTTGAAGTGTTTCCTGGTTTGGTTTTGTGTGCAAAATGCTTGTGTTCACATTATGAATGGTATTACTCTTGAGTTCTGAACTGCTGCATCTTAAAATAAAGTCCAAAACAACTATATAATTTGCATTTATGAGAACTTCTTCACTACTGCAATTCCGTGCTGGAAATTGTAGACTTTATATATCTTCAACTTTCTGCTAAATGATAGAAAACAATTCTTTTGAAGTACTGTTGTATTGCTTTTTCCGGTACAATAAGGCAATACTCTGTATAATATTGGTGTTCATATATTCACTGTGACATTAATGACAGTTCTGTATGAATCTGACAGCTAACTAATCTTAGTTTATGTTCTGTGATGTCCTCACCATTGTCATGGTGCCTCTTTTCATTTGAAGGTGTGCCCCACTACCTCAAGCTGGAACACTGCAATATGGTACGCAGCCAAGGCAGCATGTACTGTGAAATGCAGTAAAACTGCTATTGTTGTCCCATCTTGAAGATGCACGGCATGCATCCATACCCATTTACATGTACAAACAAAAACAAAATTTACCAACATTTCAACCTTGTATAGAAACAAATCTCCCATGCCTTATTTTTCCAGTTTCCCACCACCTCCCAAAGTCCCACAGCCCGGCCACAGAGGAGCATTCCCCTTGTAACTCAGTACCATCCAGGACTGGAGCAACTGGATTACATTCTCCGCAAGGGTTTTGATTACCTCACGTAGTGCCTTGAAATGAGAAATGTCCAGCCCACTATCCTTCCCAGCCCTCCTACAGTGGTATTCCGCTGTCCACTGAACCTACACAATATACTCATCCATCCTTACACAACCCCTGCTCCCAGTACCTTACCTCATAGCTCATACCCCTGTAATAGACCTAGATGCAAGACCTGTCCCATATATCCTTCTACCACCACCTACTCCAGTCGGGTCACAAACATCACCTATCCCATCAAAGGCAGGGCTACCTGTGAAACCAGTCATGTGATTTACAAGCTAAGCTGCAACCACTGTGGTGCATTCTATGTGGGCATGACATCCAACAAGCTGTCTGCCCACATGAATGACCACTGTCAAACTGTGGCCAAGAAACAAGTGGACCACCTAGTTGCTGAGTATGCTGCAAAACATGATATCCTTCATTTCAATGGCTGCTTCACAGCCTGTGCCATATGAATCCTATCCACCAACACCAGCTTTTCTGAATTGTGCATGTGGGAACTATCCCTGCAATACATCCTACGTTCCCGTAACCCTCCTGGCCTCAACCTTCGTGAGTCACTGTCCTCACCCATCCAGCCCCCTCCCTGTTCCCATTCTAGCACTACACAGCTGTCATTTCACCACCACACCCAGTCTTTTTATTTCTCTCCTTTTCCACTACTTACCCCCCCTCCCCCTCCCCACCTCTCCCCTGCCCTCCGTCCAGACTGCAGCACTTCACTGTCTGCCACCCCCACCATACTATCCCTTCCCACCACTCCCATCAAGTATTGGTGCTGCTGCTCACAGTGTGGTTTCACTTGCCTGAGATTGCAGTTGTGTGTGCGAGTTGTGTTTGCGAGTGTGTGTGTGTGTGTGTGTGTGTGTGTGTGTGTGTGTGTGTGACTATTGTTGACAAAGGCCTTAATGGCCAAAAGCTATAATTGTGTGAATCTTTTAATCTTTTTGTTGTGCTTATCTATGACTCAGAATCTCACTTAACCAATAAAATTGGTGTAAACACCAGCAGGGAACAATTATGTTTTGACAGCAGTCAATAATTTTTCAAGTCCATTTCTATGATAGCCATAACAAACCAGCAGGTCGAAACAGCAGCATTTGCTATGGTGAACTAGTGGATACTCAAGTTCAGAATGCCTGAGACAGTAATAACAGACCAAGTGACTAACTCCATGTCCAATTTAATGAAGCAGTTATGTCAGTTATTGAACATTAAGAATCTTTCGAAGAGTGCTTTACAACTGCGAATGAAAGTTTGAATACAAAAGATTCATTGGATGATTGCAAAAATGTAAAGCTACTATGTTAACTCACAGCATAATAACTGGGATGCTCTACTTGCATATGTCACAGGAGCATACAATTCAAAAATACACAAGAGCACAGGGTTGTCCCGATACAGTGTTGTTTTTCGTTAGAAGATGAAGTCTCCCTGTGAGTTTCGTAAGCTTCTCCCAGGAAGTGATATTTTGGCAGTGCAAAATTTCTCTAAAAGATTAGAAGCTATTTGGTGACACATGAAAAAGGTGGACATCAAAGCTTTGGAATGACAAGACACGAAACATAATAGGAACGCAGTGTTGCCTAAATATCATGTAGGTCAGTGGGTTATGATGACCAGCCCATATGTACCATAAGCAAAAACTAAGAAGTTTGTGACATGTTATCAAGTCCCCTTTCAGATGATAGAAAAGATATTGCCTGTTAACGTTAAGCTGTACCTCCTAACTTGCCCCACGAGAGTCCATGTCAGTTAGATTCATCCTTTTGAGGGAAACATAGAAATTCTGCCTCCACTGTTGGCAGTGTCTGCCAAAAAGCCAGTTCTGCAATTATCCTCATACATCACTGCACACATAGACCATGAGCAGGAATAATAAGGTAATTAGAGGATGGCATGGTAACTGTGGACACAACACGTTTATGAACTGTATGTTGTCTCTTACTGATTACACTACCCAACAGTGAAAATGTAACTTGTATGAAATAAATGTTTGTTAACTATATTGACCATGCTGATAATGAAAACGACAATGAAAAACTCGAATTAGCTCTTGTTTCTAGGTTACAGGGGATTGCATTTAATTATAATTATATTTCATTAGCCTTCATTGTCAGTCCCTTGCTGCAGAGGCATCAAAATCCCACTGATAGTAGACCGAGTGATGAATTTCAATCCAAAACTGGCTGTGTGTATTCTGTCACTATTTTTAGCATGGGCTCATAGCAACGAGGGAAGAGGAAGAGGAAGGGAGGAGCAGAGAATGTTCAGTTAAGTGTAGTTTCAGTCTTTTATAAGCCATGTTCTATTTGTGAGCTGGAAGAACATGTTACTGAAGAGCAGTTAGTGCATGTGGACACTGTAATTCCTGTGATTCAATATACCTTGCAATCTGCCCCTGGTAGCCGAGTGGTCAGCGTGATGGAGTGTCATACCTAACAGCCTGGGTTTGATTCCTGGCTGGGTCGGAGATTTTCTCCGCTCGAGGACTGGGTGTTGTTATTGTCCCTATCATCATCATTTCATCCCCATCGATACGCAAGTCACCAAAGTGGCGTCAACTCGAAGGACTTGCACCAGGCGAACGGTCTACCCTACGGGAGGCCCTAGCCACACGGCATTTCCATTTCCAAAATACCTCGCAAATGAGTGAATAGTACATTTGTGGACATGCTACATTGAAATCACAAAGGAGGCCAATTATGATATATTAGCAAGGCGTACAGACCATATTTTTGCTTTGAAATCAGGGACCAGGACAAGCCCTTGGCTCCTCAAGTATATTTCATGTTTTTTGTCTCGAGTCTTCACTCTTGGGAGAATTGTGAAAGATCTTCCATGGGCTTTGCTGTACCCATGATCTAGTGAGAATTATCAAACCACGTGAATGATTGTCACTTTTGTATGACGATCCATTAATATGTGGCATTTCCAAGAAGAAAAAGTATTCCATGGCATATCCTAACATACTGGTGGCCTTGTGACCAGTGCATCACAGGGACAAACTGCCTTTTCGTGTCTCACCTGATTGTGATAGTGACGAGGGTGATAGTGCAACTAGGGCTGCACCATCACTTTCAAAACACAGGTCTTCAAAAGACCCTGATTTTGTGTGTAATGATGTGTATACGGAGATTCACAAAATAACACAAAGTGAACTTTATGACCTAGTGAGAGATCTGGAATTGCTCAAAGGTAAAGTTGAACTGTTGGTGTCAAGACTGCAACAATGGAATTGTCTTGATAAGACAGTAACTGTGACTGTTTTCTGTGTCTGCCATATGCCATTCCTTCGATTTTTCAAAAGTGAAAAGAACCTGTATTTTGTAGTTGATGTACAGGGCTAATAGCAACTGTGGACATTGAATATAAAAGTGATTTGTGGAGGTTGTTCATTGACTCTTCCAAAGTAAGTCAGACATCTGTGGTAATGCATAGTGATAGTGTGTTACCATCGATTCCAATTGGATATGCTCCTTACACGAAAGAAACATATAACATGAAACAGTTGTGTTGCGATTGCACTGTGACAAGTTTAAGTGGCAGATTTCCAGGGACCTGGTAGTCATAGGCATATTACTTGGGCTACAACACTGCTACACCAAATTCTGTTGCTTTCTATGCCTATGGAGTAGCAGTGCCAAAGCACTTCATATAAGATTGGCCTAAGCAACAGTCACTTGAGCCAGGATTTCAGAATATTATGCTCAAAGCACTTGTTGAGTCCAAGAACATAATTCTCCCTGCTCTTAATAAAATTGGGCCTAATGAAAAACTTCATTAATGCCATGGGCAAAACCGGTATCTCTCCCCAGATATGCAGGGAACTGTACAAAGATGAGCATTTCAACACCATGAGTGGGACAGTGCACAAATGGTTTAATTCGTACCTAACTGGAAGAGTGCAGAAAGTTGAAATAAGTAGTTCTCGTAACATGCAAAGATCAGCACATTCCTCAAACTGGGGAACTATCAAGAATGGGGTTCCACAAGGGTCAGTCTTGGCTCCTTTGTTGTTCTTATTATATATTAATGACTTGCCATTCTATATTCATGAAGAGGCAAAGTTAGTTCTCTTTGCTGATGATACAAGTATAGTAATCACGCCTGACAAACAAGAATTAACTGATGAAATTGTCAATACTGTCTTTCAGAAAATTACTAAGTGGTTCCTTGTAAACGGACTCTCACTGAATTTTGATAAGACACAGTACATACAGTTCCGTACAGTGAATGGTATGACGCCATTAATAAATATAGACCT
Organism: Schistocerca americana; assembly: GCF_021461395.2. Classification (NCBI taxonomy): domain Eukaryota; kingdom Metazoa; phylum Arthropoda; class Insecta; order Orthoptera; family Acrididae; genus Schistocerca; species Schistocerca americana. Next base: position 179,366,317 of record NC_060120.1, read on the forward strand.
TAATCAGAAGCATATAGCTAAGGTAGAATATTCCAAATTTTTAGGTGTGTCCATTGATGAGAGATTAAATTGGAAGAAACACATTGATGATCTGCTGAAACGTTTGAGTTCAGCTACTTATGCAATAAGGGTCATTGCAAATTTTGGTGATAAACATCTTAGTAAATTAGCTTACTACGCCTATTTTCACTCATTGCTTTCATATGGCATCATATTTTGGGGTAATTCATCACTGAGGAATAAAGTATTTATTGCACAAAAGCGTGTAATCAGAATAATAGCTGGAGTCCACCCAAGATCATCCTGCAGACATTTATTTAAGGATCTAGGGATATTCACAGTAGCTTCTCAGTATATATATTCTCTTATGAAATTTGTTATTAACAACCAAACCCAATTCAAAAGTAATAGCAGTATGCATAACTACAGTACTAGGAGAAAGGATGATCTTCACTATTCAAGATTAAATCTAACTTTGGCACAGAAAGGGGTGAATTATACTGGCACTAAAGTCTTTGGTCACTTACCAAATAGTATCAAAAGTCTGACAGATAACCAACAAGTATTTAAGAAGAAATTAAAAGAATTTATGAATGACAACTCCTTCTACTCCATAGAGGAATTTTTAGATATAAATTAAGGAAAAAAAAAGAAAAAAATATTTAAAAAAATAAAAAAAATAAATTAAAAAAGAAAGTGGTTATATTAACTTAAGTATGTTGTTAAATTAACCTAATTATGTCATGTATTGGAAAATTTGACTCGTTCCACATCATTACGAAATATCGTATTCATGATCCATGGAACTAGTATTAATCTAATCTAATCTAATCTAATCCCGACAGGTGATGAAAAGCTAGCTTGAGATACATTTGTTCAAGTGTCAACAAACTTTGTAGGAAATAAGAGGGCAAAAAACTACAAGGATCTTGTGGAAAATCTTCTATACTGCTAAAATAGGCTTGGGTGCAACATGTCCTTAAAATTACATTTCCTAGATTCCCACTTGGATTTCTTTCTTGGCAATTGTGGTGCTGTAACTGATGAGCATGGAGAATGCTACCACAAGCAAATTTTGGACATGGAAATGAGATACCAGGGAAAGTGGAGTGCATCAGTGTTAGCCGATTACTGCTGGACACTGATCAGGGAATCACCAGCAGAAAACTACAAACATCAGGTAAAGCATTTATAAAATGGCTCTGTGCAGTATGAGACTCAACTGCTGTGGTCATAAGTCCCCAAAGCATTTATAGTGACCTTCCTCCAAGGAATAGCACCAAGGTAAATACATGCATAAACTTATATGGGCAGTAATGTAAAGCTATCATAACTTCAAAACAAGATCAAATCTTGCATTTTCATTAACATTTTCATTATCAGCATATCAAAAACATATTTTATGGTTATATTTATGTTTTATGAAAGAGTGGATAGCAGAGGACGCTATTTTGGTGAAAGGGGCTCACAAGTTAACCTAAAGAAAATGTTTGGTATAACTTCTAGGTTGAAGGAATTTGGGTAAAACTGTACCTGCAATCTTACTAATGGCGGATGAACTTCAGCGCTTAGACTGACAGGAAGATGCAATACTACAACCCTTTTTGGGATCCTGTATCCGTTTCCAGTCTCATTCCCACTTTCCCGAAGAGGGGATATGTGTAATATGAGTAATTTACACCAATTTAAGTTGAGGTTTTGATTTTGTCTTCTCTGGTTATCTGGATTTGAATTAGTAACTTACACTAATTTAAGCTATTGGTTTGACATTGTTTACGTTTGGCCTCACCAATATGCAGATTGAAAGAGACATGTTGGATGAAAAGCTGATGTACCACCACAATTTGTACATTATACAAACTTCAGACACGTGGTAGGAATAATTTTGTTATTGTAGTTATGGAGTAATTAAGGATTAAAGATTCGATATTTCTAGTCATTGAAAGACACCTGTTTTTATGTATTCAAGCTAGAAACAAATTGTACCCTAACAGAAATATGACATGATAATTTTTCAGTCAGAATTAAGCATATTCATATTTTAATTGGTGTTACTTAATGGAATTGTTATTATGACTATATAGAAATGTAGAATTTTACACATACAAAATTTAATTAATTGAAGGCCGTTCATTCAGTAAAACTAATCCCTCTGATCATCTGAAAATGATAGGGTGATTATCCTTTAATTAAGTAAAATAATACATGCAAATTAACAAAATATATTGTTGCAGTGATAAAACTGTAATTTATAGTCTTAATAGAAACAGATTCTTTCCTGTATTTGTATTAAATTATTCATTTTTATTTGATGTAAATTTCTATGTAATTTTGGAAGATGTATGTAAAAGTTTTAATTGTTAAATATGCAAATGTAATATGTAACAATGTTAGTAATTGTTTAAAATCATATAAATAGAGGTGATTTGTATACTGCCATAGGGCAGTTCATTTCAGTTTGAGGTTAGTCTGAAGTTAGTGTTACATCAGTCATGAGACAGTTTTAAGACAGTTTTACGCATGTAGTTCGCTGCCGAACATCTTGCGTGCGAAATAAAACTCTTTGTGAACACGAATTCCTGGAGCTTATTTCTACCATTGCATGACTCCCTTGTGGCCATGCAGTAACATCAAGACGACCCTATGTCAGCATTAAGAAGCAGCACCCCAGATTACATAAGATAGGTATTATTTATTTGGTGGAGGATATCCGTAATATGATGTGGTATTATGTTTTTCTTGTATTAAGCAATGATACACATCCCAAACTTCACCACACAAAAACATTTTTGCCATGTTATATTACAAGAAACACAGATATGTGTTGTGTGACAAGTTTATTTTTTCCCAAGGAGTGGGTCAAATTCATTATCTGTAGTTGTTATGAGTGAGGTTGACAAAACTGCACACAACAAATAGAAGTATATGGCCAGGGGTTGATAATCAGTGGTACCCAACGTGACATATCCAGACTGATTTTCTGATAGCCACCACCTTCCATACAATCTCACATTCATTTATGTACCTGATCTACCTCTAGAGATTTCAGCCATAGAAACCTACCTTCCTAAATAATACATTAGATCCAGCCCTGCTTGCTTCCCTTGATCAAATGTGGTCAAATGGGACACTTGTTACAGCACATAAAAATACTGTAGTGACCATCAGCAGGAACTAATAGTTATTGGATCATGACACTGTAATGGTACTTGAGTTGCGCAACCATTACGGCACCTCATCTGAACCTCTCGAGACCAGTAATATTCTACTGTGTTTCTGTGAAGTAGTTAACATATTTATGAGACAACATTCATATTTGATTTCATTTGTGATACATCGATATGTTTATATTGCAATGATATTTTTCTTATGTGTATTCTTTCTTTTGTCACTATGATCTTTGATGTACTTGTAACTCTGATTTTTGGGTGGATAAGCGATAGTTAGTTGGTTGTTAAGTTGTTGTTAGAGAGTTGTTAGAGAGACGGACCGTGAGAGGGTCAAGTCTTGGACGTAATGTTGGAAAGACGCATATTGTAGTCCGCTTATAAAATGTGAACTTTAACAGTGACTGTGAGGAAGATGTTTTCAAGTATGTTTTGTATTGTGAAGTGACGTTTTGTGTGTTACGTGATATTGCAATAAAAGCAATTAAAAGGAAGTGTAAATTAAATTGGGAGTGCTGATTACTTTTTTACATCACCATTGTCCAGCAAAAGTGTAATCTGCAAGAATGATTTGTGAAGCGCATCTACAAAACCTTTGAATATAGCAGAATAAAACCTAGGCCTCTTTGCATCCGAGCTTGGAATCATAACCACCTAGATTTTCGACAATTGAGCCATGATTTTACACCGAGACCAGTGTGGGAAACACGAAAAGATGAGTGCCTAGTTTTTTTTTTTCATTATTACATGAAATGACTTTATTAACTGTGCTCTAATAACACCTGCCACATAATAACTTAGTTGTTGCCTGAAAATGCAGTATTTAGCAGCGTGAGCAACACCACAATCGTTATTAAATTCTGACCTTTGTTTTAGTAGGGTTGTTAGAACACTCAGCAGCCTACATAATTTTCACAGTAATAGGAGTCATGTACCACCAATTTGAGTGGAAAGTAGCCCAAATCCCATCCCTGCCAACCTTCATCCTTGTTCAAACTACTCACAACGGCACCAACCAGAAGCCATTTGACAAGGGACAAAGTGCACCATGAACAAAGACCTCTTTGCAGAGGTAAATGCTAATGAGTCGGACGGATAATGTAAAAAGTTCAAAGGACTTGGTGATACATAAATGGGGGTAGAGAGGAGGAGTGCAAATAAATTATTGTCTATTGCCCAGTAAAATTGGAGGGTGAATTTTCTTGCAGGCATGAGGCAATGAGGAATAACACAGTCAAAGTTCATTGAGTATAGGTAGTACAAGACATGAAGTGAATGAAAACTATAAAAGCATGAATTATTTCAATAACACTCTGAAACTGACACAATCAGAAAATTATGTAAAGCACTGTAATGGACCCAAAACTAACTGTCTGACTTCTGTTAACTTATAATCAGTTTCCATTGCACGTTGCACATATTAATTCAGACTCAACATGCATAAAATTGTTGCTAAACTTGTTAAGAGCAGATTTAGCTTCCTTCACCTGACTGTTGTGCTACAACTTATCCCATCCCATGCACTCTTTGAGGGCATGCTTCACTGCAGCCAGCAATGTGTGACATCACATCATTTCTCACTTACAGCTGTTGATGTTTATTGCCACTCAGTTTTTCTTCAAAATTATCCTACCTCTCTGAACTTATGTCTGTCCAAAATTGTACAAATCGTAATGTAACGATGAAAAATTTGTCATTATGTAATCAATTGTGCTGAAGATTATTATTATTATTATAAAAGAGGAATAGATTCATGCATTTATTAACAACTTGTTAACTTTAATTCGCTGTAGAAAATAGACATCTCCAACACGAATTTTAAAGTAAAAAGCTCTACCCATACCTTCAATGTGATACTTGAGCCTGCTCTGCCCACTGCCGGCCGAGTCATGATAGAATCATTGACAAAGCAAGTCTCATTTCTTCATAGATGGATATGAGTCTGTCTTTCTTTGATGTTTTAACTTCAGTCAATGTCTAGAATCCCATTTCACAAAAATATTTAGTTGAAAATGGTAATAACACATTAATTACTGTCTTAGAGTTAGCCAAGTGTTGAATGCTTATTGAGAAGCAAATGTATCCAAAACCACTCCGAAAAATTTTGATTTCAGTGTCCTGTGTGCTTTCAAATCTGCCAGTTGCACTTGTAAGCCTAAATCTATATTATTTCTAAGATGTTTCAAACCACGAGTGGATCATGAATCCAGTCAGATTCTTCAACACTCTCCCCAAAATATTTTTTGAAATTCTGCTGCAAGAGTACATACAGTTGGGAACATCTCATGTATAGCATTTTCAGTTGTCTGTATCCACAAATTAAATGAATTAATAAATCTGTGTATATTATCCATACTAGTCAAAGTGTTTTCAGTTACATCTTGCATTTTTCTGTTTAGTCATGTAAGTGTACGAAAATATTGGAAAGATATGCCAACTTAGATATCCATTCATCATCAGCAAATAAATCACCATGCTGATGAAAAATGCTGTTGTGTCTTCTCTTTGTTCGAACATTTGTGTTAACACTTTACCTTGAGATAACCATCATACTTCTGTATGTACCAGAAGTGTAGTCTGCTGTGATCCCATTTCTTGTCACGAAACATTAGAAAGCTGCATATTTAGAGGCCATGATTTAATGAAGTTCACAACTTTTACTACTTTGTCCATCACAATTTTCAGAGGATATGGCAAAGACTTAGCAACAATGGCTTTGCGATGAATGAGCCGAAGGTCGGTTGTAAAGTAGGATTTACTTTGCATAATTTACCTATGAATACTTTCACTTGTCCTGACATGTAAGTGGCTCCATTGTACAAACACTAACGCAGTCCTCCTATGTTGATTCATTGAGGACCAAATATTTATTATACACATAAAATATTTCTTTGCTGTAAAAAAGAAATTACTTGCAGTTGCATCACCATCAACATAACTTTTGGAGCAAAGAAATATGCATGACTGCCAATATTGGTGGACTTTTCAATATGAAGTGAGAACTTCAAACTGCTCTTTATTTTTTCCTTCAAAATGTTTTCAACGTCACTGCATATGTCACTAACTTTGCAGCTGATTGTGTCAGCAGAGAGAGGAACTTTTGAAATTTCAGTAGCAGCTTCTGAACCAAGGCCTATCTATACCATTTCTTTACATGCGCGCATTAACAACATTTCTGCTGTTTGTGGTTTTTTGGCCTTTACAGCAAGTTCAGTGGTAACTCATTTTTGTGAAACAAGTACCGCCATAGTCATGAGATTAATTTGCTTTTTAAGTTTGTTCCAACCAACAAAAGTAATTCACAGTTTTACTTAAGAGAGATGAATGTGTTGTTGACAAATGTCATTTCTATTTACTGGGAACAATACCAACATAACGGAGTTTTTCACCACACACAACATACTCAGGGATTGGGCCTGTTTTGTCACCACACCAAAAAAGCTGTAAGATTAATAATTATCGCTATATTGCATTTGAAGGTGTCACTACTTGCATCCGAGGATGGACCACTTCACACAATGAACTTATCCATACAGAAAAACAAAAGGTTTAGTAACACTGTGATAGAAATTACTGGATAGTGACCACAATATTTGCACTACTGCGGAGCACAGCGGTGATAAAACTGAAGTGAAGTACTCAAACAAGGGATAGTCTGGGATGGAAAAACATAATATTGTCACATAGAAGAAGGTATAATTAAATGGATGACAAACACTAACTTCACTTAGCGAAGGTTTATTCAGCACTTGAACATACAAGAGCACGGAGTGAACTGCCTCTGGCCAGAACACATACGGTGTATATACAGCTACAGAACATTCCAGTACAATGATTCTTGACATTTGTGGATCCTTCTAGAATGTACTCAAACCGAATATAGAAATTAAAATTTTACAGTTCAGGTGAGTTTTGAACTCACAAACCTCCATGCAACAGTCTAGTATCAAACCATTACACCACACTGACTGTGCTACTGAGCTTCTTCTGCGACATTGCTCCCTCCTTAAGACCGAGCAGGGTGGCGCAGTGGTTAGACACTGGACTCGCATTCGGGAGGACGACGGTTCAATCCCGCGTCCGGCCATCCTGATTTAGGTTTTCCGTGATTTCCCTAAATCACTCCAGGCAAATGCCGGGATGGTTCCTCTGAAAGGGCACGGCCGACTTCCTTCCCAATCCTTCCCTAATCCGATGAGACCGATGACCACGCTGTCTGGTCTCCTTCCCCAAACCAACCAACCAACCTCCTTAAGAGAACAGCCTCTCAGTGCATCCACCTAGTCAGGGAATGAGTCGTCGGTCCTGCATACTCCAACTCCCGATGACTGGTGATCTCCCTGGCAGTGATCTTCTTAGGACTTCCTTTGCCACTACGCTCTTCATAACATTTCCGCTTGTTGCCTGCTGCTGGAGCTTCGAATTTACCCTGGGTTGCAGGATCCTTATAGGGCTTCATTCAAAGGACATGGACTGTATCTCGGATCTTTTGTCGTCTTGTGTTGGAGTCGAAATCTTCAACTTCATAAGTAATGTCAGACAACTGTTCTACAACCTTATAAGGTCCAAAGTAGCGCCGGAGGAGCTTCTCAGAGAGACCTTCCGAACAGGACTGAAGACGCAGACGAGGTCACCAGGCTGATAGGCAACAGGGGAGTGGCTCGCGTCATACCTTCGGTGATTGTTTTCTTGAGCCTGCAATGTGCAGAGTCGAGTTAAGTGCTGAGCTTCCTCAGCTCTGGTTAACACCTAGCCGATGTAGTCATCGTCCACATCATCAGGATGTAATGGGAACACAATGTCCATCAACGGAGTTTCCTCACGCCCACGCACCAGGAAAAATGGTGTAAATCGTGTGGTGTCTTGTTTGGCGGTGTTGTAGGCAAACGTCATGAAAGGTAGCACCTCATCCCAGTTGCTGTGCTCAGTGTTGATGAACATTGATAGCATGTCAGCCAAGGTCTTATTAAGGCATTCAGTAAGCCCATTAGTTTGCGGATGGTAGGCAGTCGTCATGTGATGAGTAATATTGCACATACAGTTTATCTCTGTCACAAGATTTGATCGAAAAATTTTCCTTCGATCCGTAATTAATGACCTTGGGACACCATGTTTTAATACAATGTCTTCCATGATGAATTTGGCTACCTCTAATGCTTCGGCTGTTTTCACGGCTTTTTTAATGGCATAGCGTGTCACATAATCAGTGCAAACAATAATCCATCTATTGCCACTAGCAGATGTTGGCAATCGTCCGAGGAGGTTAATCCTAACTTGCTGGGAAGGCATTTCGGCTAGTGGAATTGGTATGAGTCAGCCAGGTGGTTTCTGAGGAACTGCCTTTCACCTCTGGCACTCTCGACAGTGCGACACATAGTGACGGAAACTCCTAAATAAACCTGGCCAGAAAAATCTCTTGCGGATCCTTTTGCATGTCTTAATAAATCCTAAACGTTCGGCCTCAGGTGTGTCATGGAATTTCTGTTGAACATCTAAGCGCATTTGCTTAGGAATCACTGGCAGCTACCTCCTTCCAAATGGATCAAAGTTTTTCTTGCAAAGTAATGCATTAACGACCTTAAGTTGTCCTTTCACATGCTCTGACTGATTTAGGGCAAGGATAATTTGAGATATTTTTGCATTCTTCTGCTGCTCAGCAGAGAGATCCTGGAGTGCAGCAAGACAGTCACTATCTTCAGCAAAGTCTTGATGGTGTTGCACAAGGTTTCTAGAGAGCTAGTCGGCATCTTGGTGTATTTTCTCCCACTCTTGTACACTATGGTAATGTCATACTCTTGAAGACGTAGTCCCCACCTGGCGAGTTGTCCTGTTGTATCCTTAAGACCTGTCAACCAACAAAGTGAATGGTGGTCTGTAACAACTGTGAATGGCCTTCCATAGAGATACTGTCAGAATTTCTATGTGGCCCAGATGACAGCAAGACATTCTCTTTCTGTAGTTGAGTAGTTTCTCTCGGCGTTTGTAAGTGTCCTAGAAGCATAGGCAATAACCTTCTCTTTTCCATCCGAAATTTGCACCAGAACAGCACCGATCCCAAATCCACTGCCACCTGTGTGTAGTTCTGTAGGTGCTCTCTCATCATACAGACCAAGTACAGGGTCAGTCATCAGAGCTTTTCGCAGCACATCGAAACAATCTTGTTGAGCACCACCCCAGATAAATTAAGCATCAGCTATTAACAACTCTTGGAGTGGCCTGGCTTTGATACAAAAGTCTTTGATAAAACGACGGTAATAAGGACATAATCCGAGGAAGCTTCACACGTCTCTAACCCTTTTAGGAATAGGAAATTCCGTTATAGATCTCACCTTTTCGGGGCCTGGCCGCATACCTTTGTTTGGGACAAGGTGTCCAAGTATTTTGATTTCTTTTGCTCCAGAGTATTAAGTTTCAGTCAGCCTTGTTGGAAACACTTAAGAACAGCCCTCAGTCTTTTTATGTGTTCATCAAATGTCTCTGAGAACACTATAATGTCATCTAAATAACAAAGACACATCGTCCACTTCAGGTGACCTAGAAGATTATCCATCATCCACTCAAAAGTTGCTGATGCATTATACAAACCAAACGGCATTATGTTAAACTCATACAGGCCCTCAGGGACAATGACTGCAGTTTTCTCACTCTCAGCCTCATATACTTTGATTTGCTAATATCCCGAGTACATGTCCGTGGTTGAGAAAAACTTAGCCCCCTTCTGGCAATCTAGTGTATCGTCAATTCGTGGAAATGAGTAAACGTTCTTTTTAGTTATCTTATTAAGCTTCCTGTAATCAACTCAAAAGCGCCAATTGCCATCCATCTTCGTGACGAGAACCACTGGTGACGACCATGGGCTGTGTGAAGGCTGAATGATGTCTATTTTTCTACCTCATTGCGAATTATTCGACATTCCATTGCTGACACATGGTATGCTCTCTGGCTTATTGGTTGATGGTCTCCAGTGCTAATCCGGAGCATCACTGTTGATTTGTCTAATTTGCTCTTCACCTGTGGATTGAAGCATTCAGAGAACTCTTGAAGAATGGCAGGTAGCTTCTGGGTTGTTCCTTAATGGGATCTCGTAATAGTCGAGCGAGAAGATCTTGTCTCATAGTGGTAGCGCTAATTTCGCCCACAGATTTGGCATGGGAGGTTTCTGTGACGATCTGCTGTTTGGCAATTGATGGCTCAGTGTTTGCTACGCACGTGTCTTGGAAGCATCTGTGGTTCTCGGCAACAGTTAACTATCCACAATTTACCGATGACAGAGGCTGGGATGGCCAAGTTATTCTTCAGTGGTATGCTTCTCTTACATTCCACTACAAGATACATGGGTTGATGCATGACATGACACTTGACAGTTACTTTTCTAGTACTGACTGCAGGAATGATACTTCATCCCGCACACATAGTCTCCACACACTCGGATGCACATCTTCCTGTCCACAGTATCTCATCTCGTCTAGCATAATCTTCAAGCGAACAAAATCTATAATTGCTTGAGAAGCTTTCAAAAAGTCCCAACCGAGAATGACGTCATGACTACACTCTTGTAAGATGATGATTTCTAAGGGTTGTGTATGGCCACTTATACCCACATGAATGACACACCTTCCTGTAGGTTTTATATATTTCCCATTAGCCACCATCAGCAGAGATGTTTTGCTTTTGACAAATACGGTTTTCTGCAACTGGCAATGGTACTTCTCCAAAATGACTGAATATGGTGCTCCACAGTCCACAAGAGCTTGGGCTGGTTGGCCATCCATGAGGATATTGACATAGTTTTCTATCATTTTTGTAGTGTTTGAAGGCGGAGGATTTTTCTCTTCGGCGGCCTCACCTCAAAGGAAGGTCACACCATTTAGTTTTTCAGGTCGCGGCAGCTACGTGATAGGCTGGAGCTTCTAAATGGCGATGGGGACCTTGATTGGCATGTTGGGGAGCATCCTCTCCAGTGGCTAGCTTGTGGCGATGGTGGCCTACGTCATCCTGCACCCCCATCTTCATGTTCATCTTCGTCGACCCGGAGTTGGCGTCGGCTAAGATCAATCTGCTGTCTTCTAGTGCGGGCGTCATCAAATATCAGCCGCCTTTCTCAACAATAGTGCACCACATATCCCGGTCGTCCGCAGTGGAAACATACTGGTTGGTTATCCTGGGTCCTCTAGACGTCAGTCTTCCTTGGTGCCCAAACAGGTTTCTCACACAGCATTGTGAGAATTTAACTTCACCTGGGTCTTGACTTTTTCACCATTTTAAAGGGAAATGAAGGAAGAGTGATTGGGTTCATTGCCTGTTCCACTTCCTCTCCAACGACCTCTTGAAGCGTCTTGGTTTTTTGCTCGCCGTGCATTCGAAATGCCTTCTGAACTTCCTCTCTCACTATCTGACAAAGAACACTTGTGAAATCAATTCCTTCCTCCATCACAGACATCGATATGATGTTTGGAAGCCGTTCAAAACTCTTACATGTAATTCTTTTTTGATGCATGTTCTCGATATACTGGTACCATTTTATGAAGTCGTCTGCTGTCAAAACCTCCTTCAGGAGTAGGTCTTGATACATGTCCTCAGCAACACCCTTCATGAGATGTGCAACCATATCTTCCTCCTTCATTCTAGGATCCACTATTTTACACAGCTCCAAGACGCCTTGAATGTAGGATGCTGTAGTTTTTCCTGGACACTGTGCCCTGCACTTTAATTTATTTTCAGCCTTGCACTTCTGTTGGTGTGTGTCGCCAAAAAACTTGCACAGTTCCACCTGTAATACTTCCCAGCTTGTGAACTTCTCCTCATTGTTCTCGTACAATTGCTTGACAGTGCCCTCCAAGAAGAAAAATATGTTAACCAAACACACGGTGTCATCCCATTTGTTAAATTTGACTATACACTCATATACCTTCAGCCACTTGTTTGGATCTTGGCCATTGTCACCAGAGAACCTGGAAGAATGTCTCATGTGGTGGCACACAGTTGCTGTCATCGTAACGTCCTCTTCTTCTTCTATCTCCAATAGGTTGCGATCTGTTGAATATGGCTCGAACTCAGGTTTCTCACCACGCAAACGGCAGCTCTGTTGTGGCCTGATAGGAGCCACCGAGTCGTCGATAATGTGTGCTATCACAAGTTTCAATACTCAGCGTCTCCACCAGATTAATGTCATGTAGAAGAAGGTGTAATTAGATAAATGATGAACACTAACGTTATTTAAAGAAAGTTTATTCAGCACTTGCACATACAAGAGCACGGAGTGAACTGCCTCCGCCCAGAACTTATACGATATATATACAGTTACAGAACATTCCAGTACAATGATTCTTGACATTTGTGGATACTTCTAAGAGTGTCCTCAAACTGAATATAGAAATTAAAATTTTACAGTTCAGGTGAGTTTTGAACTCATGAACCTCCATGCAAGAGTCTAGTATCACAACCATTACATCACACTGAGTGTGCTAATCAGTGCTGCTGGGAGCAGGCACACAAGGTGTGCGGCGCACGCAGGCGGCACGCACAGGGGGGCGGCAAATTCAGCCAAATCGCTTTGATCGGATTCATTTTAATGTCTCCATATCTGCATGACACAATTATTTAATTCTCTCCTAAGAGTGCAAGGTATTATTACTTGCGAAGGAACATCCACAACAGAGATATTACTCGTACTAAGTAGAAGCTGGCAGAGCCGGCCTCCAGACACCTTTTCCCGAACAGGGAGCCCTGTGGCTTCCCGGCAGGTGCATTGTACTGACGAAGCTCTGCTCTCCATTCACTTATTCTGAGCCAGTAGCGTGATACAGAAAGCTGCACATTGTCCGTTGATTGTTTACTGCAACTTCAGAGTGCTATCAGCGCACATTATTTTTAGTCTTATAAAATATAGACGGAGAAAAAAGCATCCATATGGTGAGTGCGGTTTTCTATCTTATTTGTATTTATAATACTAAATTTTCTCTGTGCTATAGTCGCTGTTTTAGTACATTAATTGCTGACAGCAGTGTCTATACAGAACTTTAAACCCTCGATCAAACGTAATGTTCTCCCAAAGTGGCTGCAATTCACCTTTGACATTAAAAATTAAATTTTCGCTGAAGTTTATAACATTTGTGCAGTGATCAGTTTGGCTAATTTACTCTAATTTCCTTTCCTATTGCCATTTCAGAGTGAATATATTTTTATTAGTAATGCCACTTGGAAAACGTCATTTATACCCAGTAAGTAACTGTACAAATGAAGGACTTTTAAACATTAGTAGCACAGTTAATCCTCAAAATAATGTAGGCGTCTTTATCTCCTTTTAAGGAAGGAGGACGTAATTTTGTGCTAATACGCATTTGATTCTTGTGGTAAACAGACTTTATTAAACTTTGTCAGTAATGTAATCGATTTCTAACTTTCTGATTTCTAATCTATTATAAAAAAATGGCTCTGAGCACTATGGGACTTAACATCTATGTCTATCATAAAAAAGTTCGTACATAAGCTCAGTTGCCTTGACAAATTTTGCTGCCCTGTAGGATCAATTCAATGCTCCTGGGGCCCATACAGCTGCATATGTTTTGTAAATTTCATTGTGTCATTGATACATGGCTTGCTAATTTCTCATATTACACTGCCTGACGCATGAAAATGCCGATGACAAGTCTTTAATACGAGTATAAAAAAAAGTTTTGTATTGGGGAGGGGGGGATTGGCAACTCTGGTTTGCATGCGCGCTCTATGGGAGCAAGCTACTCAGCTTTTTCTGTGACAATATTGTTGAACCAAAACACTGTATTGTTGTCTGACAATGTGTGGGTCCTTTGGTGGTGAACAAAAAGAGCAATAAAGTTTTAGAAGTGGTTACAAACTGGAACAAATCTCCAGACAAAGTAATAAAAATAATGAGAGATGGATGTTTTTGCTAATCCTCGATATTTTAGGGAAAAGCATGTGCAGCCAGCCGTACACAAAAGATGTGTTGTTATGAAGTACTCTCACCCTAGTAGCATACCCAGTGCAGTGGTGCACTTTGGAAAACGATTAACTTAAGATAAGCAGATTGTAACAACAGTAATGAGAAAATAAATTATTTTCTATCAAAATATAACAGTTATCAGCCTGTATTAAATAATTAAAGAATAATCAGGGATCTTCTTACTTAAAATCAAAGAAAATAGATTACATTTAATTTCTTTAAAAACAGGAAAATTTGCATTGTGCCTAAAATTGAAACCCCTTAATTTCTCATGATAATATGTAAATGTTACATTGCAGCCTTCACTTTGTGGCAGCACACCAGTCTGCTGTAGCACACTGGTGGAGAAACACTGGTTTATATCATATGATCTAGGTGACACAAGGAACATCTTTGAAATTCAAAAGTTTATTCATCAAAATTAACCATGTGGTAGTGGCACTTGATATTTCAACAACTCTAGCTAATTTTACAAAAAGCAGACTCAATGTGCCCTCACAATTTACAGGTATTTTATAAAACTGTAAATCTGACAATGTTTATCAACAAGCATCTCTATGAAAAGTTTAAAAAGTTCCTCTGTGGTCTGTTTTTTAGTTTCGTTCCTATTAGCTGCCACTATCATCTACCCTACCAATGCACTCTGTCCTAGTGATGTGCATTATATTATAATTTTTTGGACCGTTTGGGCAAAATTAATAAAAAAATTCACAGTAAGTCATGCTCAAATGCAGATGAAAATAATCAAACACTGTATATTTTAAATTAACAGCTTCTCATAAAATAATATGTTAACAAGAATATTTTATTGCTAACATAAGACATTTAGTCTGCACATTTTTATTATTAAGGAAGGATGAGGATGTTTGGAAATAATGTGATGTAGCTTTGCATGCTGCAGTATATGCATTAAATGTTTGTAAGTATGATTTGATGGAATTTCCACCTCAGTCATGTGTGATGAGATTTCTGTCTGTAGACCACTGAAGACTTGTTGATGCTTGCTAGCTACAACCTGTGGGCAATAATGTATAGATATTGTAGTTTTAAATTGAGAAACAATTTTTGTACACAGGATAAGGCAAAAGTTGTTACCATAAATGCGCGTTTAATCTTGTGAGATTAAAAGGCAAGGATTTTGTTACATGATTTGAGTTTGGCACACATCCTGCTCAGTGAACCTGTAGTGTTTGTCCATTGTTGGTTGTAAGGCCCACTGGGTGAAATGCGTAGGGATAGAAGCGATGATCTGAGTGATGTGGTGATTCATGTTGTCCAGGTTTTTAGGTTTAGTGGTAAGGACACAGTCCTTAATGATGCCCCACAGCCAAAAATCATGTGGCGTCAGGTGAGGTGAACATGCTGGACATGGGATAGGACCACCCCTACCAATCCAGTGTTTACTGAACATTTCATTCAGGTAATTTCAAACCATCTGACTAATGGTCATTCTGAAAGTACTCTTGTTGGGGATGGGAAGTGATCTCCTCCATGAACATGCTGAACATGACAAAGTAATTCCCTCCTCCATGAACGTGCTGAACATGACAAAGTAATTCCCTCCTGTGATGATCTGTTCTTGACAAAAGAAAGGTCCAGTCACTCCACATTTGCTCACTGCACACCAAGTGTTCACCTTGGTGAAATCCCACATGTGCTCTGGAACTTCCATGGGGTGCTTGGTCACCCAAATGACACATTTGTGCTTGTCCACATGAGCACTGATGTGGAATGTTTCATCAGAGAACATGAACAGAATGTCAGGCTCCATGAACACAATTTCCAAGATAATTTGTACAGCATTCAGATGTGCCTGCTTGTCTGTGCTTGTGAGCTGCTGCACAATCTGCATTCCTAAATTATGCTGCATCATCTAACCACTGACATCAGAGGAATGTAAGTCTTTTGAGGAAGTCTGCATGAGGACTTGGTTGGGCTGTCTACCATCCCTCCTTGGATGAGTATGATATTCTCTTCAGTTCAGACAGATCTCTTTCTGCTGTTTCCCTTGCAATCATCTTGAATGGAGCCTGTCCCTGAAAACTTCTTGTAGATCCTACCAGTTGTCAGGTGCGATGATGCATCTCATCCAACCTAGGTCTTGAATTTTTCTTGTATGATGCTTGGGGACTGGAAGACCTCCATCCAGGCAGGTGTTTTCCTTTGTTCCTCAATGGAATATCAGGACACCATGGTTTAATCTGCGAAGAAGCAAGAAAGAGAAAACTCATTTAACGTTAACATCTTTTTGCCCCACCCATTATATATGCACATGTCCAAAAGAACAGACACCATTCTTGATCCTGCAGCTGTATATATACATGATGAAATTAATACTGATGTTGGCTGCAGTTGTGCGTTGAAGTTAATTCAGTGGCAACAAGTGAAAATTTGTGCCGACCTGGGTCTCGAACTCAAATTTCCCAGTATACACTAATAGTCACCTTAATCATTTTGGCTATCCAAGCACACTTTCTGCCCAACCCAAATTCCCCTCTTGTTGCACACTACTTACATAGCACCCTCTGTCCACCATACTCATTGTTCCTGTAATCACACTGGATTCCTGCAAGATTTCAGAAGAGGGATCGAGCGAGAGGGCACAGTGAATAGCACACTGGACTTGCATATGGGAGGATCATGGTTCAAACCTGCTTCTGGCCATATTGGTTTACGTTATCCGTGATTTCCTCAAATTTCTTCAGGAAAATGGTTCCTTTGAAAGGGCATGGCCAATTTCCTTCCCCATCCTTCTTTAATGTGACCTTGTGCTCCACCTGTAATGGCGTTAAACGCTTATCTCCTCCTCCTCCTTCTCTTCCTCCTCCTCCTCCTCCTCCTCCTCCACCACAGAAGAGAGAGTGTGCATCCACACTGAAATTATGTTCATGGCCGTCAAGTCATATATTCTATATGTGTAGTGGACAGGAGTGCCCAATTGCAGCCGATGTCAGAATTAACTTTGTTCCTTCAAGTACTATTTTTAATGTTGAGTACTGGTACCTTAACGTATAAATTAAAAAATTGATGATATTAACAAATATTTTTCCCTTCTTGATTTTGTTGGAATGTCATGTACTTCTACGTTCTAGTTTTAAGTCAAACAGAGATGACCCTGTTCCTAGGAGATCCAAGTAAGACACAAGTTCATGAAAAAAACCCTGATTTATACAACTGACGTTTTTGCTACATTTATACATTAATATTGCCTCAGAGATGACTCTGTGTCTAAGAGATCCAAATAAGATATGACTTCATGAAAAAAAAAACCCTGATTTATCTGACTGACGTTTTTCCTACATTTGTATGACATTGTCTCTTCATCTTGTTGTTCATACTAGCAGCCTTTTCCCTTAAGGCTGATAGAGATGGAGACAGTGGTATAATCATAGCATGAAGGACCTGTTGTGACGAGCCTCAGATTGTAACAGAATGAACTTTTGCATCCAGTTGACAGTTTGTTAATTAGTTTGTTACTTTCTGTTGATCATATATGCAAAATATTGACTGTTTCACAAAATTAACATTCTTGTCAGCGATTGTTTGACTAATGTGGTGGAAGCCTGCTTCTTCAACTACACAAATTTTATCAAATCCAAATTATTATCAAATAAATCGCAGAATGCAATAGTTTCTTACTGTTCTGGAAATAACAAAATGAAAAACTTCTGGAGCTGATACCTCTTGGTCAGTAAAACACTCTGGAAGTTTGTAGTTCAGAACACACTTTGTAGGTTTTCCTGTTAAACAATTGAATTCGAATCACATTCTCAGTGCACCCATATTTTAGCTGTCCATTCACTGCAATCACAACTGTTGGCTGAGCAGTGAGTGAAGGCAGACAAGTAAGTTGTGGGCTAGCCAAATGTTGATGGTAGGTAACCATCAAAGTCCAGGAGAAAAGCATGTACTGCTGGGTCACCTTCAATGGGTATGCTGGAGATCTTACTGTAAACATCAGCTGGTTGTGACAGGTGAAACTATGATGGTCCACAGTAGCCCTTAAATCTGCCATAGGTCTTTTGTTGTGTGACCTGACTCCAGCAGATGTATCCCTTTGTGCTGTGCATAGTGAGCTTGCCAGAAGTATTATATCAAATGATACATCAATACATCCTGTGCGTTTATCTTGTAAACCTCCCCTCTTGAATTGGTGCACAGGGTCAGAACCATTGTGACTGCTGCTGAGAGGATGAGGTGGATGCGGCATTCTGGAAGGCTGGGATATGGCTTTGGATACTGTGGGTGGCAGAGGAATTGCTTCCAGGTCCAATGCCGGAGAGGTCCCACAATTTTTTCTTACAACATATTTATTCTTAAGAGTTAGAAGTTGGTGACAGTATCAGTTAATATTTCTTTTATTTTCTCTAGTTTTCTACATAAGCTCCATTGTGTTTTATGGCCTTATGCAAATGTTGTTTAAGAGTGTGTGTTCCCTGATTGCTAGTTGATAAAACCTATTGTACTGCGTTTGTAGCCATGTTTTCGCTATCTAGATTACACTCTCATTATCTTCAAGGAATGTTCCATGTGGAGAATCCTTGTGGCCCAAACAGATGGAAGTCCAAGGGCACCAGGTCTGGACTATATGATAGATGGAGCAATTATGTCCAACACAATTTTGCAGTTTCTTCCCAGGTTCTGAGACTTGTGTGTGAATGTGCATTGTTGTGGTGGAACAAGACTTCTTTTGGATTCTTGTCACAAAAACACTTTGGAAATGGTTCTTGAGTTTGTTCAGAGTATTCACATTTACCTCTGAATTAATGGTTGGTCCTTTTGGCAATAGACCCACGAGAATCACATCATCACTATCCCAAAAGGCTGTCATTGTCACTTTGCCCATTGATGAAACTCACGTAAATTTCTTCTTTTTTGATGATTGTGCGAGGGTGCTGTCTTTTTATTTCCAGTTCAGTGTGGTGCTCCCAGGTTTTGTCATGTGTAACAATTCATGACAGAAAGGCCTCTCAGTTGGCCACACATTGCTTCAACAATTCAGATGAAATGGCTTTTCTTTCTTGTGGTCTGTCGTGAGCATTTGTGGAACTCATCTTGAACACACCTTTGAATATCCAAGAGTCTCAATCACTGCACACACACTTCTTGTGTTCACCAGTAACTGTAGAGCCAGTTGACAAGTTGCGATGTACCCGTATGCACAAATAATGGCATTTGCATGGTTCACTGTCTCTGCAACATTGGTGTGAGAGGATATCCTGAACATGACTGATCATGGAGCTTAGTTTCTGCACTTCCTTGTACTTGAACTCTCTTCACCCATCACCCAGCAGCAGTCCTATCAAATGCATCATTCATTACAAAAATAAACTTTTTATAGTAGCGATTCTCATTCATCGATTTGAAAAATGCTTTTGCAACACATCACTTCACCAAAGTGATGCATTACATTAGAGATTCCTCCCCTGATGTTATCACTACTGTGAAACACTAATCAATTAGTAAATATTCAAAGTTCAAAACTAATTTTAACCTTCTAAAAGTGCAAGTATTAATATCTTGTGCCTACCTGATGTGCAGTCACAGCCGTACTTGTATCTCATTCACAATAAATATACTTATTCATGCGTATTACATGTGGAATGCTCCACAATGAATAGTAAACCACCAATCATAGGCATGCATTTGCCTCAATTTCATTTCGATTAAGTTTCTCAACCTCTCTACCAGATACTCATTCTTTCACTAGGGATATGGGATCTTGTATAACAACTAATTATTTTTACAATATTTCTGGCTTTCTTTCATGAGCTACCCATTACCAGGACTTACAGTCCAGTCCCCATTTAGTCTAATCATCCATATTTCCTCTAATCAAATGTAGTGCTTTCAGAACTCAGACTTTTCTAGCCATGCTCATAATACTTTTGGAAATCAGTGGATGTGTGTTACACCTTGGGCAAGCCTGTGGATACAGGTTCTAAGAAACAGATATATAAGAAGGTTTCCATGATTGAGACTGTTGAACAGAGTAAAGAAGTAGGATAGCCAAGTGGTCCAGAGGAGGAGAAATAAAGGAAAAGAAATACTATCAACATTAGAACCGAGGAAGAAAAGAAGTTAGACTGAAAACTGATACCCATCCCATCCCCCATCCCATGATTCCCTCCCTGACAGATTCTGCACTGAGGAGCTGGAAGATGAAGCTGTTCGGCACATCCTACAGAATGGCCTTCCTAGATTTCACTTGTACAGGCTACAAAAAGTGGTCCTACCACCTTACTATTGATGTGGAGAGGGTGGTAACATGACACAGTAATCACCTTTGCGTTTGTAAACTCCACATTCATATTAAACCAATTCCATGGTCTGAACTACCCAAACCTCCTATAGAAAATTCTTATAGGCCCAATTGTATTACTTACCATTGTCAATAATAATAATAATAATAATAGGGGTCTCTCTAGGCTCTACAAAATTCACAGATCTGTCAGTTTCTGTTCAAACTCATGTTGCTTCTCAAGCTGTTGTTTCCAGAGCTAGAAAAATGTGCTCTGTTGTGATTGAAATGCTTAGCAAAATGGCCTGACTTGTCCTATTGTGGTACTGGTAGGTGGTAGGTTAAAGTTTCAAAAAATCCTTGTCTGCTTCTTCAGCAATACAGATTTTATTAAGCACAAATTATTTCGAAACACATCACAGAAAATAATAAATAGCTTGTGATTCTTCGAGAAATGAACAAAATAATAAACTACAGTAGGTGGATAACCATTGGCCAATATAGTATTTTGGAAGTTTGTTGAATATCTCACACATTAGAGCTGGAGGACATTGTTTGTAGGTTCGACTTGGAAGCTGTGAAATACAGACCACACTCTGGGTGTGCCCATATGCTACGAGTTTGTACGCTGAAAACACAACTGTCAGTTGAACAGTGAATGAAGACAATACCACATTAGGCAAACAGGAAAATCTCTGTGCTAGCCAAAAATTGATGGCAGGTAATATCAGAGCCCAGTCACAGTCCATGATAAAGTTGCATGTTGCAGCCTCATAATCAATGACTATAGTGGAGATTTTGGTGTAAATAGTGGCTGACAAGTGAGGCTGTAGTGGTCCACAGCAGCCCTTAAATCTATCATGGGAGTTTTGTCACTTGACGTGGAACAAGCACATGTATTGTTCCATGTACTGCCTAGCTACCTCACTGGACAAATGCATAATTATGTCAACTGATTTCACTGATATATCCAATAGGTACTGGTTGATCAGTGATGTGTGTATCTCATACATTTTGTGACATTAAATTTTATTTTAGATTTACACATATACAAACGCAAGATTTATTTTTTCCTATTATATGTACAAATAAAATATGTAACATTATTGATCATCTATTTCTCTGTCATGCAGCTCTGTCAGTAAGGCAGCTCATTTATTCATTGGATCATTTGCTTACCACAGTGTGTACAATGGAACAGCTGGAGGAGTTGCTTGCTGGAGACCCAGTTCGACAAAAGGCAATGGAAGCGGTGCAGCAGATTCACCAGAAATACCCTGCTCTCCTGGAACGTTGCCTCCTACGAAATTGTTACTTTGATACTGTCAAAAATATTCTGCAAGCAGATGCGGTGGGCACACACATTCAATTTTAAGTGATGCACTGTATATACATTTAGAGAATGTATCTTTACTTTATGGCATAGCGTGTGTTGTTATGAAACTTCCTGATAGACTGAAATTATGTGCTCTTAAGAGGAATGTCTGCCATTGGGAGGGACCTGGGTTCAGGTCACAGTTTAGTAATTGGTTTTTAATGTGACAGGGAATTTCTCCACTTACTTGTGTTTGGCAGTGAAGTTCTGATAATAGATAAATGAGTTAAGATATGGGATGCCTTAGAAGGTATTTTACAATTTCGCACTGTAATTTCTAGTGATGAAGAATGATTTGGTGCATTGGCCTCTTTCCAATTCTTTTCCTTTGTACTACTTTTACATCTCTTATTGACAAGTACGGTATTTAATACGTTTCATTTTTATGTCCTCTTTTGACACAACAGGTCTTCCGTTAACTGAAGCTGTCGGATTGTTGTTTCTGTCCTTCATATGATAAGCATATTGTTTCTACCATTATCTACCATTATCTATTGTAAGCTCATGCTCTGTCTCTATAGACCTCATCATTCATGGGATATTAATTCATAATATTCTGTCCTTGGTTGCTTAGGAGTTTGGTAAATGTCACCTTTAATGTAAAACTAGAGAAGAAATTTGCAAGAATGTAAATTCAAAGGATATGCAAGGCCAGGAAATTGGGCCACCTCTACCATTCTAACAGCCATGAAATACATTGTTCAGGACTTATTACACCTCAAGAAAACAAGGCAATGGCACATAACTACTTTGTTGGGAAAATGCTGTCAATTCATAGTTAATTTCACTCCAGTATGGCATAGTAATTATGTACAGTTAACTGTTTATGCCACAGAAAAAAAGAACCCATTAGTACGCTAGATCATGAGATAGCTCCATATGTTAACTTTTCTGATTTAACATGTCTCTACTCATATAGTATGTGAGTGTGTTGAGTCCAAAAAGCAGACATTATTTTTATTGACAGTATTGTACACATTAAGTTTGTTCATCAGAAAATGTCAGGTTATTTAGGAAATATTTGTGCTCTTCCAAACATTAAAGATTTTTCTTACTGAATTTCATCTGTTACACTGTGATATGATTACATTTCCTGTAGTCATTTCAGTTGGTATGGGCACAGTTAAGAAAGTTAACATCATATGAGAGACTTATTTATGTATTTATTTGTGATTTTCTTTCAGTCTGCAATCCAGATAATAAAACAGATCAACTGTGGCCCCTAAATTTGTGCTGTACATATAACATATTAACAAAAAAATTTTAATGTGTTAATGTATCTCAGCATTATCTCTTTAAGGAAAGTAAAATAAGAAAATAAGTAGGAAATAGAAATACAACTGAGAAGGGGGGGGGGGGGGGGGGGGGGAGCATGATGACATATTAAGGAAAGAAAAAATAAGTCTGCACACTAATCTTTTTCCCTTTGTCACACAAGTACGAGGGCTGTTCAGAAAGTAACCTCCGGTTGATTTAAAAAAATACACCAAGTTAAATAAAAATATTTTAATATATACATCTTACAACTACATCTCTCCACTATTTTTCTACATAGTCTCCATAGCGATTGAGGCATTTATCATATCTATTCACAAGCTTTCAAATTCCTTCTGCATAAAAATCACCCGCTTGTGCCTGGAGCCAGCCTGTGACCGCATCTTTGAGCTCTTCGTCGTCATCAAACCGCTGTGACCCGAGCCATTTCTTGAAATGCATGAAGAGGTGATAATCACTTGGCGCCAGGTCTGCGCTGTAAGGTGGATGGTTGATAACGTCCCACTTGAAGGACTCTGCGAGCAGAGTGAGGACGGGCGTTATCGTGCAAAAAAACGATACCGGAAGTCAGCATACCACGGCGTTTGTTCTGTATAGCCCGTCGTAACTTTTTTATTGTTTCACAGTACACGTCTTGATTAATGGTCGTACCACGTTCCATGAATTCAACCAACAACACCCCTTTGGCATCCCAAAACACCTTTGCCATCAGTTTTCTGGCAGAAAAATCTTGCGAGGCTTTTCTTGGTTTGGTAGGCGAATTTGAATGTGCCCACATCTTTGATTGTTCTTTTGTCTCAGGGTTCACATACTTAATCCAGGGTTCGTCACCGGTCGCGATTCTGTTTAACAATGGTTCTCCTTCGTCCTCATAATGTGACAGAAAGTCTAATGCAGAGGCCATTCTTTGAGTTTTGTGGTGGTCGGTAAGAATTTTGGGCACCCATCGTGCACAGAACTTACGGTAACCCAATATTGCTGTCACTATCTCGTACAAGAGAGTCTTAGAAATCTGTGGAAAACCAGTAGACAACTCCGACATTGAGAAACGTCGATTTTCACGAACTTTTGCATCAACTGTCTGAACGAGTTCGTCAGTCACCAATGATGGTCTACCACTCCTCTCTTCATCATGAACGTTTTCTCGTCCACTTTTAAATAAACGTACCCATTCACAGACAACTCCTTCACTCATAACTCTTGGTCCGTACACGGCACAAAGCTCACGATGAATAGCTGCTGCAGAATATCCTTTGGCTGTAAAAAACCTTATGACAGCACGCACTTCACATTTGGCGGGGTTTTCTATTGCAGCACACATTTCAAACTGCCACAAAAACTAAACTAGCGCAGGTACGACGTTCACTCAACCACGGCTTGATGCCGACTGACCTGTTGAGTGCGTGAACGCACAGATGGCGTCGCTACTCCCCCCACAACCCGCACTGTGACCAATCGGAGGTTACTTTCTGAACCGCCCTCGTATGTGCTCATCCAGAGCACAGAGGGCACATGCTACTGCACTGCTGTACTGTACTCCATTTCTACAGTACCAATTTTGTAAGTTATTATTCCACACTGTACATCAGTACACTACTGCTCTCAATGCTTTACTGGTGTCAGAAGCAGAACTTGTCTTTCTTATTTTATCTGGATTGTTATCGCTTGGCACACTGAGGCGTATCTCGAACTTCACAGGGATGTACTACTACACCACCCAATGTGTAGAGACTGGAAGATGGCTGTCAGGGTCTCTGGAAATCCTTGTTGGTCCTCATTGAGGTTCATCTTCTCTGTGCTTGTGGAAGGACATTTCAGTTGGGAATTCTGCATTTTGTAATCTACCCCTCCTTCACATCATTTGTTGATGGTCACTGACTTCATAATTAACTCTTTTAATAAATTTTGAGAGGAATAAGATTTACAATAAACTTTTTACTCATCTTCTTTTCTTGTAGTTCGTTCCAGTTCTTCGCGTCTAGGGGCTCAGTTCTTCATGTAGGGGCTGATTCCTGAGGCTGAAATTTTTGATATTATAGGTTCTCATAGCTCCAATTGATGTAGTAACTTCTGAAAGAATTGCTTGAGCAGTTAATTTTAGTCTCACACTTTTTTCTATATAACACTGTCCTTACAATTTCCACTTCAAAACTGAAAATTACGTTGTTATTGCCAAAAATAAAAACATGTGTGATCAAATCAGAGGCATGCCCACTACTAATCCATTCTGTAGTACTAACAATATTCCAAAGAGTTTACAAATTTTCTTGACAAATGAATCTCAACCAATTTAATGATTTATGAATGAATCCAGAAGTACACATAATAAATATCATCCATTGCACAATTAATAATAGGAATTTTAAGTGTAGCAGATATGTCATAATTTCAAAATTTTCTAAAAAAAAGTAATTTTAACTGTATATACAGAGCTAGTACATATGAATTGTAACAACAAAAATAAAGTAATTTCTTTTTATGGATTATAGCCTGAAATATACCACATCATGTACAAAATCATATGCAATTCTTTTAGAAAAACAGTTGATATAATATTAACCTGTTTAAAAATTTGCAATTATTTTCAGTATTGCCCACTTCTGTTGAGGAAAAGTAATGCTAGAGAAGGGTGTCCCTTTACAATTTCTGCTTCTTATGGTCATGATGGATTTCCATGCCAGTTGGACATGCAGTTTGTAAACTGATATTTTGCTTGTCAGCAAGTTCAGCTTGAGCCACAGCACCTCATTCCTTATTTCATTAGAGACTGGAATTTCACCAAGGGTGTTCCTGCCCACATATGTAACTTCTTGTCTACTGACATGTTCCCAGACAATATGGTCCAGGGTGCCAATTGCTTGGCATTCACAGATGTTTGTTGTATATTGACATATTTTTTAAGTAAATAGGTTGGATGTGGACCATGCTCTGACAGATAGTGTATTGGTCACTTGATTGGTGAGAAGTATGGTGGTCTCAATCCTTCTTTTATGTTGGGAAGCAATTGGTAGGTTCTCCTGTTTCCAGTAATACTATTCTTGTAGAATCGTGTAAACAGAGTTTTGTGGTGAACACTGGAAGACTACTTACATCCCTTTAGGTTGTGTTCTACTCCTGTCAGCATGATGCTTTAGATCCTTACTAATGTGTTCCTCAGTTGTGCACCAGCTGCCGCAATAGCCTTGACACCTACCAAAGGCTGTGCCCTGCTGCCCAGTATTAAAAAGAGACAAGATCATATTAGAACAACTGTAGAACATTTTTAAAAATCTTATTACTATAAAGACAGTAGTTTATTAATTTAAAGAAATAAAATAGAGAAGTTGCCATGTGGTTTCTTTCCACCAATACCAGCTTTTTTGAGTTGCACAGATTCCTAAAACATAACCTTCATTCCTGTAAATCTCCTGGCCTCAACCTTTGCTAGTCCCTGTCCCTACCTGCCTCTGTCTTCTAGCCTATGTTGCAGAATGCCAAACACATAACTGTCTTGTCATCTCTGTTTGATGTTAGTTTGAGCTGCCTCCAATCTGGCAGTGGTTCTTGATATGAGCCAGTGAAACACCACAGCTATCTTGTTTCACTCTCAGATCCAAAACATTCAGTTGTATGCTATGTAAAAATTATTTAAGCTGATTATGAAGTCTTTGATTTCCTTGTAGCTTTATTGTGCAGCACAGCAGGGAGTTGGGATGATGATTTCCTTGTAGCTTTATTGTGCAGCACAGTTGGGAGTTGGGATAACAATATTCTTAACTTTTCTTGACTCTGGTGCTGGGTTTGTGATTGTCCCCTTATTAATGGTATCCGATGTAGTATTTAGTGGATATTTTACCACCCATATATATTCAAATCGTAGTTGTTTGCACAACATGATAGTGTCAGCTAAAAATAATAATTTTCTTGATGTTCTGATAATGATAGTGTTTATTTATCATACATTAGCATGATTAAATTAATGCTGAAAACATTTAATACTTGAATCTTCATTTCAGATGCGATACTGGAATTCCTTGATGTGTGTCAAGCACAATGTTGGTTGTCCAGGTTGGTTACATTTTAATAAAAATTATTATTGTCACTCAATCATTAATGTTAATAAATGATGGAGATAGATATCTTTTTATTTCCTCATCTAACACATCTGAAGTGCGGTTTTTGCTGAAAGATTTAAATGTGTAGCAATTAAATGTTGGACTTAAAATAATGTACAATCAACACACAGAAGCTAGCAGACGATACAGATTTTAATATGTAGAACGTGTCAATAAATAAGACAATTTCATGCTGTATTATGCTCAACATTTCAGCAATGGTTAAGTACTTGTGTCATTTCTGATTTTGTGGATCTGTTCGCCCTAAACATAGTGTTAGTTGCTAATTGGCATTGCTAATTACCAGAAAGCAGTCAGTATTGGTTAATACAATATTATGAAAAAGTTAGTTGCTATTCACCATATAGCGGAGATGCTGAGTATCGGTCGATGTCATTTGACTTCTAACTGTTCAGCTACTCCCATCAGCCACTGTGCTGAGAGTCTTTCTGGGATTTGCTAATAGTAATATGATTATAACAACAACAAAATATGGCGAGGCAGGACATGCAATTGGGTAATTGACCGATAAACTGATTAAAGAAGTTGTTTGTTGGAATTCAAGAAATAAAAAAAGACCAAGATGATGACTTAATGGATGGTGGCTAAATGATTAAAAAAAACATGTGGGAGGTATGGGAAGGCTGTAATACAAGGAAAAGTTTAGAGAGTGGAGTGAATATCAAATGTATGAATGACGATGAAACTAATGTTCATGGTCCAACCTCTTCTGCATTAGAAATTACTGTCTTGATTTCTGTAACCATGCATAGATAATCATTTACAAGTTAACATCAACCTTAATTCCTTAAAGCATTTATTAACGGTTCTGTCAACAGCTGCAGTATTTGTTAGATGACTAGTTTGGAAACCTTACAGGTTCATTTTCAAGCCTGACGTACTGAGGCTACAAAAACAGTACATAGTTATCAGTGAACAGTGAATTCAAAAGTAGTATTACAATAAAAAGGTAAAATGTAACAGAAATTAATTATCTGAATATAGACATATTTCTGCTGACAATGACTAATCTTAATAATAAACACTATGTGGCAACACATGCTCTTTAAGTGTTGACAGGATAAATGCCACAATCCACACATGCCTATTACCAGTTCAAAATCTAACTGAAGGTCAGCATAGCCATCAGCACCAGGAAATTTTCAATGGCATCACACCTCACGTACAAATGCACATCTGCAACCAATGGGTGTGTTGCATTTAAAAATGTGGATTTGACTAAGCATCATTATTACACCTGACATCAATACAGTGAATGACAACAAAAAATGTACAGGTATTACACACATACAAATACTAGTGTGCTGTGTACATGTTACATATATGAACAGAAGACAAGCATTTCATGTTCAAGTGTGTGTCTATGGCCAATAGACGCATTGAATTAAAATAGAGGGTATCACAGAACCTTTTATTAACCAGTCACATGTAATGTAAAGTACAATGAAACAAATCACATTTGTTTCTCCATTACAATTTTTGCATTGTACATACAGACAGTTGTCTTCCAAAAGTGTGCATACACATATTTAACATACTTAAATATTTAAAAAGAACATCCATTGTTTAGCCAATAAGTTCTGCAAAAACAGTTACAGAGTCCTGCTAAAACAGCGTCTCATAGCACTAAATCATTACTACATCACGTCATGTGTGACCACCTTGTCCTGTACACAAAGTGCCTATCAATTCATGCGAGTCCTGATGTGAATTACAGAGGACAAATACTGAAATATGGATACGCAAGTATTTTATGTAATTCCAAACAATTTTGTGTTACTGGTCATGCATGCTGCAACCTTTGTAATATAGTGCCTCTGTGATCACACCACCCTTCAGATACGCACATCATGACCTGACATAATTTACTAACTAGACATGCTAACCCAATTACATATGCACTTAAATGCTCTCCTATGAAATTATGTTTGAAATTCCAATATCTTGATCCAACATGTTTGCTGACTTGATATGCACCTCTAGTTATGGATTACATTCAAATGATATAATATTCACTAGAAAATGCTCCTGTGCAAAACACTGTGCTACATGTCATACAGTGCTCAGTACTTTCCTGTTTATTTGCATTGAGATCATCGTACACTCTTTTGGGCACCTAATGCAGTTATTTAAATTGAAATGGCCATTATATGTAGCCTGCATGCGAAAACTCACATACTCTTAAACAAAATATGAAATGACATAAAATTAAAATTAATAAAATTTGAAAAATCAAAAAAGGAAATTTAAAAATCAGGCCACTGTGTGCGAGCATTTTGCGTGTCATCTGCACACACTACTAAAAAATCATTTAATCCTAGAGATTGTGTCACACACTTTAGCCCCTGTTAATATCCTTGCATTACCATCTAGCAATTATCAGATAACAGCACTGGTGCCCCAGAACCTGTGATGACACTGGTGACTTTGAGTGGGCATTCAGTGTCCACATGTTGCTGAATACATGGGTAGGCACGAAGTGCTTACATAACAGTGACCTTATCAATAAGTGTGGCATTAAGTAGTTCAAGAAATCACAAAATAGAAGACACTACAAGCCACAAATCAATTTGGGGAGTGGGACTATACAATGGTAAGCCCTGGTTGGTCAACCTACACATCCACTTATAAAATCAGTATATAATTGTAGTGAATAGTATTTGTTCAACCCCCAAGATACCTTAGGGAATGCAACCATAAGAAACGTATAATGTAATCAAATGTAAATATGTAATCAATTTAACACTGTTAATGTTCAGCCATTGTGTACATGAATATACCTTCTTCTTTTCAAATACCATCTATAGAAATTAATACTTAAGTTGCATGCAAAGGCACTCTGGCACTAAGAAGAAACTAAGAAGAAACATTTGTGCTTGGGGGTTCATTGCTCTGTGTCACACATGACTTGATGTAGTGGTTCTATGAGACACTGTTTTAGTAGGACTATGTGACTGTTTTTACAAAACTTACTGGCTAAATAAACAGTATGTATTCTTTTTAAATGTTTTATCTATGTAAACTATGTGTATGGACACTTTTGGAAGACAACTGTCTGTATGTACAATGCAAATGTGATTTGTTTCCTTGTACTTTATATTACGTGTGACTGGTTAATAAAGGCATTGTGATGCCCTCTATTTTAATTCAGTGCATCTAATGGTCTGGACATGCACTTGAACATGAAATGCTTGTCTTCCGTTCAAATGTGTAATGGGTGCTCATCACACTAGTATTTGTATTTGTGTAATACCTGTAAATATTTTGTTGTCATTCACGGTATTGATGTCAGGTGTAATAAAGATCCTTAGACAAATTCCCATTTTTAAATGTGACACAGTCATTGGTTGCAAACACACATTTGTTAGTGATGCTCAATGCTAGTGCCATCAAAAATGCATGTGTGGATTGTGGCATTTATTCTGCTAACATTTATAGATCATGTGTTGCCACTCAATGTTTATTATTAAGATGTCATGTCAGTGGAGGCATGTTTCTATTCAAATAATTATGTCTGGTTCCTGTGTCCCCACTGAGAGAATCGCTGCTCATGTAGACCAACACCTTCAACCTATTACCTGAAACCTGCCCTCCTATATAAAAGATATCAGCATGTCCTCCACCAGTTCACCACAGTTCCTGTTCCTTTACCACACAGTGCCCTGCCTGTCGCTATTGATGCCACCTCCCTTTACACTAACATCCCTAATGCCCATGGCTTTACTGCTATTGAACACTACCTTTCCCAATGCCCAATGGATTCCAAACCAATAACCTCCTTCCTAGTTGCCATGACCAACTATATACTCACTTACAATTACTAATCCTTTGAAAATACCTACAAACAAATCTGGGGTACAGCTATGGGCATCTGCATGACACCATCCTGTACCATTACATGTAGAAGAATCCTTCCTATACACCCAGAATCCTAAACCCCTGACCTGGTTCAGATCCATTGATGACAACTTTGTGATCTGGATTGAGGGTGAGGACACCCTATCCACATTCTTCCACAGCCTCAATAGCTTCTCATCCATTTGCTTCACATGGTCCTACTCAACCCAACAAGCCACCTTCCTAGATGTTGACCTCCACCTTAAAGATGGATGCATCAGTACCTCTGTCCATATCAAATCTACTAACCACCAGCACTACCTCCACTTCGACAGCTGCCACACATTCCATACCAACAAGTCCCTTCTATACAGACTAGCCACCCATGTTGTCGCATCTGCATTGACGAGTGGTCCCTCTCGAAATATATCTATGGTCTCACTGAAGCCTTCATAGGCCATAACGATCCTCCCAACTTTGTACAAAAACAAATCTCCTCTGCCTTATCTTTCCAGTCTCCCATCACCTCCGGCCACGGAGGAGCATACCCCTTGTAACTCAGTACCACCCAGGACTGGAGCAACTGAATTTCATTCTCCAACAGCATTTTGATTACCTCTCGTCGTGCTCTGAAATGAGGAATGTCCTGCCCACTATCCTTCCCAGCCCTCCCACAGTGTTTTTCCGCCATCCACTGAACCTACACAAAATACTAGTCCATCCCTACACAGTCCCTGCTCCCAACCCTTTACCTCAAGGCTCATAATCCTGTAATAGAAGTAGAAGCAAGACCTGCCCCATACATCCTCCCACCACCACCTACTCCAGTCCGGTCACAAACATCACCTATCCCATCAAAGGCAGTGCTACCTGTGAAACCGGTCATGTGATCTACAAGTTTTTTCTCGACATTAATTCACAAGCATACACTTAATGTGAGCTGATCACTACAAAATCTACTTGTCTCAATGGATTTGACCTTGTGTTCTGTCTTAATGTATGTAACAACTCCTCCTTTCCCTATGCTATTTCCGCACGAGTAAGTTACAATAGTGTAATGTTTTATATGTAACTTATCTAACTCTGTGGTTATGTGGTGCTCAGACAGGCACAGAATGTCTATCTTTTCAGAGCTCTCTAAAGCTAAGAATCTCTTCTACTTTATAACTCTATCCTATAATGTTTTACCAAAATAAACTAACCTTACTTTTCTGGGGCTCTTCTGTTATTTTCTCTTCTTTCAAGACAGAGTGCCTGAATCCTCATTGTAACCTAAGCAAGATGCACCTCTGACACCGGTAACCACAGGAATCCTTGCTATGTGTGATGGTGCCTAACCCCCCCTCCCCCCTTCCCCCATATGTTATCTGCAAGAAGCTTAGCCAACCTATCTTTCCATCCCCTATTCACATGTAGGCCATGTCTAGTATATTCCCATCCTCCAGTTGTAGCAACTGGCCCTGGACTCGTACGAGATTTCGTTTCAGTCTGCATCAGCCTGCTGAACTCAGTGTTCATACGACTCACAGCACAGTTTACTCAGGCCTTGTCATGGCGCCACAGAACCTTTCGTGTACCATCTGTTCGACACTCCCCCCCCCTCCCCTCCCACCCCTCCTCCCCTCTGTGATTACTATCTAATCGCCGGCCGCGGTGGTCTAGCGGTTCTCGGCGCTCAGTCTGGAACCGCGCGACTGCTACGATCGCAGGTTCGAATCCTGCCTTGGGCATGGGTGTGTGTGATGTCCTTAGGTTTGTTAGGTTTAAGTAGTTCTAAGTTCTAGGGGACTGATGACCACAGATGTTAAGTCCCATAGTGCTCAGAGCCATTTGAACCATTACTATCTAATCGCAAATCTCTTTTCTTCCTACTCTCTTTTGGTACTGACCTACATTGAATTCCTTTGCTAGAAGTCTGCTGCACCCTACTATGACCTACAGCTGGGTAAGTCCCTTCCCCTCCTACATTAGATAACAAGTCAAATCGTTAGATACTGTTAGCTCAAATGTAGATGAAATTGAAGAGCTGTTCTCCTTTCACCCATTGCGTGTTACCTTTATCGAGTTCCCAAGATCTTTTTCCCCCTTCAACCTGTCTTGTAAAAATTTCGTGTGCTCTAATTCAGCCTGAAGGGCACAAATCTTTGTCTCCTGCTCAGCGATTCTCTTGTCTTTTTTGCAAAGCCTACTGTCCCATGGGAGAGACGCATGGAGTTTCCCATTCAGTTCCCCACTACAGTCATCTGAGTGAAATTACAATCCACAGTCAACACCTATCACTCCCTCTTTGACTATACTATGGCAACATCCACAGTTATCACACATTGCAACACAGATTACATGCTTAAAAATAGAATGAAATCATTTAACCCATTTTACACTACACAAATTTTCGTTAGTTATGGACAGCAAATATCAGGCCTACAGGTTAGTGCTTCAGTGTATGATCATCATCATCATCTTGGACAGTTTCCAGCCACTGGCTGGGTCTGTCGGGAACACAAGCCTCTCCATCGTGTTCTGTCTTTCCACCATTCCCCCTCTTCCACCTTCGTCCAGTTCTCTCTTCTTCTCGTCACACATTCCTTCACTCCCTTCACCCATCCATCTCTCGGTCTTCCCATGGGCCTCTTCCCCTCCAGTTGCAGATCAAACATCCTCTTTGGATTTCTTCCCTCATCCACTCTCTTCATGTGTCCATACCACTGCAGTCTTGATTTTTCTATCCTGTCCTGTACTGGTTCCTCCTTTAGTCTTTCCCTCACATACACATTTCGCAATCTGTCTCGTCTTGTTACACTCTACCTGCTCCTCTGGAACTTCATTTCACTAGCTTGTATTCTACTTTTGTCGCTTTTGTGCATTACCCATGTCTCACTTCCGTATGCCAATATGGGGACAAAGTAGGTTCGGTATATAATTCCCTTGGATTTCTGTGGCACCTCCTTGCTCCAAATAAGCCCCCTAATGCATTTGAAGAACTGCCCTGCTTTTCTGCACCTTTCATTTATTTCCATTGCGTTTCCCCTCTTACTTTCAATCATGCTTCCCAGGTACTTGAAGTTCTCTACCACTTGTAGTTTTTCCCCTCCACAAGTTATATCCACATTTGGCCTATTCTTCTTCCTTGTTGTGGCAATTATTTCACTTTTCTTTGCAGAGAAATGCATTCCATATTGTGCTGCCGTTGCCACCCATACATCTAACTGCTCTTGCACCTCCTTCTCGCAATTTCCCCATAACATCAGGTCATCGGCAAAAAGCACTGCTTTCATTTTATGATCTCCAATTGCATCTGATACTTGCTGTAGGATTTCATCCATAACAATAATAAACAATAAAGGCAAAAGTGCACTTCCCTGTCGCAGCCCATTTTCCAGCTTGAACCATGCAGTACGTTCCCTCCCCACTTTCACACAACTCTCACTTCCCTCATACATTTTTCTGACTTTTCGTGTTATCTCTTCATCTATCCCTTTTGCGTTCAGCACATCCCAGAGCTTGTCCCTATAGATACTGTCATACGCCTTCTCAATATCTAGAAAGGCCATGATTAAGTCCTTCCCGTACTCATAGTGCCTTTCCTGCAGTTGCCTTACCGCAAATATGAGGTCCGTTGTTGATCTTCCCGGTCTGAACCCATACTGCTCCTCTTGTAGTCTACTTTCAATACTGCTTCTTATTCTCTTCTCCAGGATCTTTTCATAGTGGCATAGCAGGGTGATTCCTCTGTAGTTCTCACATCTCCTTTTATCCCCTTTCTTGAAGATCGGGACTATAATTCCTTTCTTCCAATCCTCAGGAATTCTGTTCTCCTTCCACACCACCCTCAGCACTCTGTATAGCCACTGGGTTCCTACTTCTCCTGCTGCTCGTATCATATCCACTGTTACTTCGTCCCAACCTGGTGCCTTGCCCCCTTTCATCCTCTTTATGGCTTCTTCCACTTCATTCCAAGTTAGATCATCAATTTCCCCACTATTATAATCGTCTGCTGCCTTAGGCTCTCCATCGCTGTTAGTTACCCGCTTGACGGCATTCAACAGATCTTCAAAGTACTCCTTCCAAATCTTTTTGAGCTCATGCATTTCCTCTACAACTCTTCCATTATTATCCAATATCCTCAGGCACTCGCTTCTGTCGTTCCTCTTATTTCTTTCCATGGTGTAAAGTACTTTTTTGTTCCCTTCACTGTCCTCTTCTAACATTCTTGTCCATTTTTCCATCCACTTCTTCTTCTCTGCCCTTACTATGGTCTGTGCCGCTTTCTTGCTTCCCTTATATTTTACCCTAGCTTCCTCTGTTCGGGTCTGGAACCATTCTCTGAAGGCTTTGTTCTTTCGAAGTACTGCCTCTTTACATATGTTGTTCCACCATGGGGTTTCCTTACTTCTCCTCTTTGTGCTAGTTCTTCCGCACACAGTCTCAGCTGCCTCAACTAGAGCCCTCTTAAAATCTCCCCATTCTTCTTCCACTGTTCTCTGATCTTCCTTTGGCAGCTTCTTCCTGATCAGTGTCTGGTACTGGGTCCTCCGTTCATCCTCTTTCAGCATCCATGTCTTCAACCTTTTCTCCTGTATGTCTGTTGCCCTCCTATCTTTTTTCTCTCTCAGGGTGGCTACCAACAGCCGATGGTCACTGTCTAAGGCCTCAGATGGAATGACCTTAACATCTGTGAGGCTGCTCATCATCTGCCTATACACTAGTACATAGTGTACTACTGAAGTTTGGGACCAGTCTCCACTGTACCAAGTTATTTTGTGGCCACTTCTCTTCTTGTACCAGGAATTTGCGATCGCCAGCCCATTCCTCTTGCAGAATTCTAGCAACAATTTTCCTTCTCTATTTTGGTTCCCCCAGCCCTCTGGTCCCATTATCTCCTCGAATCCTTTCCTGTCTGTTCCAACATGTGCATTGAGGTCCCCTATTATAATCTGATTACCTCCATTTAGCTGCTTTTGCATATCATCTTCAAATTCCTCCTTCTCCTTTTTTGTACACCCCACCTGTGGGGCATATGCTTGGATGATTTCAATGCTTTTTCCTTTCACTCGTACTCTGGCTTTTATCATTCGATCATTGATACCTTCCACCTCCTCCTGCAGATCCTCTCTGACCACTATTGCCACTCCATTTCTTCCCCTCTCATTCCCTATCCAGTACAGTTTACATCCTTTACTTAGTGGTTTTTCACCTACTCCTCTCCACCTAGTCTCAGCAAGTCCCAAGATGTTCAATTTCCTCCTTTCCATCATTTCTACAATTTCTTCTAACTTCCCAGTTAGAGTCCTTACGTTTAAGGTGCCCAGTCGTAAATCATCTCGTAATCCTTTTCCATTGCAAGGTCGGTTTCCTTTAAATCCATTCCATGATCCGAGGCATGTTCCCTTTTTGAAAGCAGTTGATTTATCCACTACTGGCTTGCTAGGCCTATCGCAGCTTCACCAGAGCCCCGTTAGCCGTCACGTTTCAGGGTTCCCATAGGGCCTTCCCAGCTACCGTAGCGGTCCTGGGGCACACGAAGTCCCCGCTGTACATCGCCCCTATAGGCAGTCCCCTACTTTGTGCCGTTGCCCATCTCCCACGACTTGGACGAGGGGTTGGACTTATGGGAGTGTATGATAGGACATAAAAAGTTATTTATTTCCACTTACAACAAGAACTATGCACTCACTCAACTGCAGTATCGGTTAAATATCTTAACCCTTATTTTTCCAGGTAATTTTTTTTTTTACACTCTGTCACAGGTGTGGTTTGACAGACTGCCATATTTAAACATCCATAAAAATTGCAATCAGCAATTTCAGTGAAACAGTTCAGTTTTTTATGTGAAAGGTTACATGAATACCAAAATATTTTAAAGTATATTTTTAACAAAAAATGCATTTAAACAAAAAACTGCGCACAATCAATATAATGTCACATGATATTGTTAATGCTAAGGAAACTCAAATTCCCTGCAATAACAAAAAACCTCCCATAAGACATTCAAAAAATGAAAAGTACACTAGAATTTTTCAGGTTTTTGTGTCCTTGGCTTTTTTTGCATATGCTGGAAATTTTTGTAGAGAAATTAAGTTAGATTGGCTTCTTGCAGCAATGAGAAATATAAGGCAGCTTTCCTTTCTTTTTTTAGTCACAGGTGGAGTATGTTTTGTGTTTCCCAACCTTTCTACGATGACTTTTACTCTTGGTTGTGCTACATCAAAAACATGGTGAATGGCTGCATAAAAGTTCACAGGGTATGTGACAGTTGTTGACTTGCTTTTTATCTGCGGAATTGCCAGTGAGATTGCAAGCCTCTTCAGAAAATTAAAGCAGCTCACCTGAGTGAGTATTGTCTTTGTAGGAATTGTGAGCAACAAACGCATTCACCCCCCTTATTTTCAACATGTGGAAAAATAATGCCATTGGCCATCGCTGGAAGTGGTTTGGACAATTAGCAAAAATTTTTTCAACTAAGTATATTTGTAGCAGAATACTTAGCTAAAGATTCTGTCTCTACATTTCAGTCTTCATTACTTTGATCATCTGTTTCTTTCAAGGATTTCAGAGATGGCAAAACAAATTTGCTGTCTCTTTTGCACTGTTCCTATTCTAATTATGAATTATGTTCACTTTCAGTTTTGTTGTCACTGTTGAATCCAACATCACTTCCTAAACTGTCCTCAAAAGTTTTAAAACAGTATCCTCAAAATCAGCAGATAAAGACCTGGCTACTGAATCCATAATGTAAAGTCCCAGGTGTGGTCTCAGAGACCTCTAGCATGGAAGAAGCAGTACTAGTATAGGTCCATGTCACATTCAAGCGACTGCTGACAAAGACACTATAGTAGGTTTGGGGAAGAACAACTGGACAAGGCTGTAATCTCCTGCCCCACCTCTATGCTTTAGCAATGGAGTAACAATACACGCTAGTGGTCTGTGAGACAACACCTGGGATATTAAGGGTTAATCACAACAGAATGAAACTTTATTGTATGCAAACTGCACGTAAACAATCGACTAGAGTGAAAAATTCCTAATTTTAGCAGCCAAAGCCATCATCTGAAGTATTATTGTGATAGTGCATGAGTATCAAGCAGAGTGCAAATGTCAATTTTTGTGTGTGTGCCAAGTAGTTCCATGCATTCTGTTAGGGGTGCTGCGTTCTCACGATGTGCAGAGCTTTTATTCCTTGTTTTGTTACTTTTTGTGTGTTGGTCATTCTATGTTTTTTTGCCTTTAGTCTAGTATGGGTTCCCATGTACAATGTACCTAGTAAGGCAAACAAGCAACAAACTCACTAAGTGCAATTGATCTGTTTTTGTGGTCCTAGTCATGTGAGCCTGGCATTTAATATTCATCCTCAGAAACTTTCTGTGCTCAGATAAAGTTCTGTTGTTGTTTTGAAGATGGTCTGGTGTACATGTTTTTCCTGTAGCAGGCACAGCAGAGTCTCAAGGCCTGATCCTTATACACATTGGCCAAACTGTTGATGCTGATGTGATTGGCCACCTGCACACACATAACACAAGTAAACAATACAGTGGATGAAAATACGGTGACTTTGAACCCGACTGTGTCCAGGCTAGCTGTGAGGCTACCACCATTCTGGCTTCACAACCTGGCCTTGTAGTTCACCCAGGTAGAGGCAAATGTTTTTCTATTCTGGTGTGAATGCAGATGCTTCTAAATTCACATTGGTGGTTAGACAATTGGAACAGCAATATTTGGCAGAAGCGGCAGATGTTTAGGACATCATTGTTGCTCCCCTTGAAGGGAAGGCATACAACCATTTAAAGTCAGAACTGATCCGACATATTTCCGCATCTCAAGAGGAGCACATTAGACAGGTACTGACCCACAATACAGGAGGCATCTTAGAAGTGAAATCGACGCAGGTATCGTACCCAATCAGCTGTTGTGTATGATCTCGAACTATTACTTGCCTCCCTCTATCAAGGTGATTATTGCAACACAGCTAGAATTGTTGCTAGGCACCATGGCAGAATTGGCTGACAAAGTACTGGGCGCCATATCACCTTCGCCCACTATGGTATCAGCTGCGCAGTGTGCGAGTACACTTACCACGGTAGCGTCTGCCGAATATGAGGCATTAGCAGAGAAAGTCGATCAGCTGATGCAACAGTTTAGCCAGCTGGTGGTGTGTCACAGCATTGGCGGAGATCGCAGCCAGCAGAGAGATAGAACGCACTCACAGCAGGGCTGCGTCTCACTTGCCTGTGCTGACACCTGATGCACAGAAGGACGTCTGCTGGTACCATCAACATTTCAAGGAATGTGTACAACACTGCCTCAAGCCGTGCGCATACCCAAGTGCCAGCAGCAACTGACCATAGGCACCTCATCAGATTGCTGGCCAATGTTACAGAGGCTATTCATCAGCAATCGACACACCAGCCATAAGTACCTGATGCACACCAGCTCCAATTTATGCATCTACCCTTGCATGCTGCTACATCAGTGCCAACAGCATATGACATTCTGCCTGGGGCCCGACATTCTACCTGGTGACCAAGAATAACTTCTTTATCTCCATGTATGGCCTGCACAGAATAGAGCTAGAATTCAGCCTCTGCTGTGCCTTCCCATGGAACTTCACTGTGGCAGACGTGGGTGTACCAATTATAGGTGCACATTTCTTGGCATACTTTAACCTTTTGCCAGGCATGTCCAATACCTGCCTTGTAGACCAGACCACCAGACTGAGAACCACAGGCTTCTGTCACCAGACATCCATTCAATCTGTGGCAGTGGACGACCAATGTGTCTTGGTACTGAAAGATTTTCTGGCATTAACGAAGCCACCAGGCATACCAAAAGATGTCCA
Source organism: Schistocerca americana (assembly GCF_021461395.2). NCBI lineage: Eukaryota > Metazoa > Arthropoda > Insecta > Orthoptera > Acrididae > Schistocerca > Schistocerca americana. The sequence continues at coordinate 179,406,123 of NC_060120.1, forward strand.
ACACAACACTGTCCATCACTTCAAGATGACTGAGGGGCTGCCAATCTCTTGCTGACATTGATGACTAGTGCCTGACGTGTTGAAGGTAGTGAAAGTCAAGCCTGATAACATGATCGAAGAGGGCATTATGCATCAGTCTGATACCCCCTGGTCTTCACTCCTGCACCTTGTTCCTAAGAAGTGTGGTGTGTGGCAGCCTTGTGCAGACCTGCGTGATTCCTGACAGATACCACATACCTCTGCTCTGATCTGCACTGCATTACCCCCTCAGGCTCACTGCCATTGATGGACAAGTTTGAGGCTATCTGCCAGCTGCCCCGGGTGGCCACACAAAGAATTAAGGCACTATTTAGGCATGCTGAACTTTTATCGACGGTACCTGCCACATCAGCTGACATTCTAGAGCTGCTGGCAGCTGTGTTGGTGGACCTGAAGGCCAAAGGCAACCTAGCAATTACCTGGAGAGTTGATACGATCATGGCATTTGAGAAGTTGCCCAAGTGATAGTGGACACGGCATTGTTGGCACATGCTGAGCCGAATGCACTGTTGGCTGTGGTAGTAGATTCAAATCTGATGACAATAAGTGATATACTTCAACAGCATGTTGACGAGACTTGACAGCTGCTAGCTTTCTTTTCTAAAAGGTGACTGCCTCACAGAAAAAACAGAGAGCGTACGACAGGGAATGACTGGCAAGTTATGAAGGCATCAAGGACTTCCGACCTCATGTCGAAGCTTGTGCCTTCACAATATTTACGGACCTCAAGCTGCTGACATTTGCCTTCTGGCAATATAACCTTAGCTGCTCACTGAGGCAACACGATCAGCTGCTGTGTTCACTGTGGACATACAGCACATTTCATATATAGACAACATTGTGGCAGACTGTTCTCTCGCTTCGGATGCATCTCTACAGTGGACTATATGGCACTTGCAGAAGCACAGAGCTCGGGTAAAGAGCTTCAAGACCTTGTTATAGGATCCACGGTTATCATTACAATTACAACTCATGAACATTCCTGGTACCATGAACAACTGTATCACAATATGCCCACAGTCAAGCCACATCCATACTTGCCTCTGAACTTCCATTGGCAAGTGTTCGTATCCCTGCTCAACCTGAGCCACCCAGGTATGAGGTCTATGCTTTGTCTAGTTCTTGCTCACTTTGTGTGGCCTGTGGTGAAGAAGGATTGCAGAGAATGGACGAATTTCGCTCTACAGTGCCAGTGCTGATAGGTTAGCAGCCACATTTATGTGCCAAAAGGTAATTTCCGTGATATCAAAGTACACTTTACACATGTCCACGTTGACATTCTCAGACCACTACCACCCTTGAACGGCCAGCATTACCTGTTCACTTGTTGGCCTGAAGCAATTCTGATAGACAATATCTTGGTCAAAACTTTGGTGCAGGCCTTCGTAATGCATTGGAAATCGTGGTTTGGCTGCCATCTCAATGTCACGACTGAGACATGCAGACAATTTGAGTCTGAGCCGTTCATGAAACTGGTAGCACTTTGTGGCATGAGCCGTCATTGGACAACCAGCTACTGCCCAGCCAGCAACAGAATGGTGGACTGATGGCACTGCACCCTAAAAGTGGCCCTGATGTCCCATGTGGCCAGGTGAGCTGAAGCTTTGCCAATTGTCCCCCTTAGGCTTTGCAACACCTACAGACCAGACATGGGTGGTTCCTCAGCAGAGCTAGTGTGTGGGGAAACAGTGAGACTATCCTGCAATTTCATAGAAGCCGCCCCATGACAAGAGATCGACCCGTCTACACTTGTTGGTGGTCTCAGAGAGCACACAGAGAAGATGTGCTGCTCTTCATAGCCATCCAGACATGGTACCAAACCACTGTTTGCACACAAGGACCTCAGCTCATGGTCACATGTGATGCTGTGTGTCAGCATCATCAGACTGGCTCTCCAGTCACCCTACGCTGGTCCACACCGGGTTATCAGCAGGAGAGACTGCGTCATGGACATTCTCTTCAGTGGAAAATGTAACACAGTCACCATAGACAGAGTGAAGCCCACCTGTGTGTTCCAAGAGCTGCTACCACCCGTGGGCCATCAATCATCTCCTCTGCTGCCTGGTCCAGCACCCACATGGACGAGTACACTGCTTTCACCAGCAGCTTCTCTACTACATCGCACCATGACACCTGGCTGTCATGTGCACTTCCCAGTGCACTTTCTAGATGGCACACCATTCCTATTGAGGGGGCTGTTCTAGTGACTGCAGCCATCATGTGGCATCTGTTGTGTTAGTGTATGAATGTCAACCCGAGTGCAAATGTCAATTTTCACATGTGCACCAAGTAGTTCTGCACATTCTGCTTGGTGTGCTGTGTTTTGTTCTCACGATGTGCAGATCTTTTATTCCTTGGTTTGTTACTTTTTGAATCTTGGTTGTTCTATGTTTTTTACCTTTAGTCTTCTATTAATTCCTATGTATAATGTACCTGGTAATACAAATAATCAATGAACTCACTAAATGCAATTAATCTGTTTACGCATTTCTAGTCTTGCAAGCCTGGTATTTAGTGTTCATCCTCATGAGCTTCTGTATATAGAATTCTACGATCAAGTAAAGCTCAGTTGTTGTGTTGAAGATAGTCTGGTGTACACGTTATTCCTGTAGCAGGCATAATAGAGTATCAAGGCCTGATTTTCCTACAAAGCGGCCAAAAAAATCTAACAAATTAAGATTTATGCTACTCTCTGGAAATATGAACTTAACAGTGATTGGACACACTCAAATTCAATTGTTGGAAAGAAAAAGTGAACAATTCAGCAGGATTCTCTAAGCTGATTGTGCAAAGCTGTAGACAAATATACTGGTACCATCTGACCTTACAATCGTTTCCTGTTTTCTGAACTAAAATGATACATTTAATAGTAAGCTTATGAAACACACTGATATGTGTATTTAATGAGTAATTTGTACTATTCTAACTGTTATTACAATCTAAATAATTTATCTTTGTGAGAGCGGAAAAACTTGAATATCTTGCCTGGAGGAGGGCTGCCGACCTTCCATACACTCACAAAAATCTGTATCAACAAAAACCACCATCTGCTAATGATAGCTCCACTCTTAACACCTGTCACAAATTCCACACTAAAAGTACTTCTGATACAACTTTCCACCTATGGATGCAGCATACACAGTAACATTAGTCTCTGCCCAAGTATGCTGAAGGTTATGTGAGCTTTTTGCTGACCAAAACTACTCTACCTATATTTCCCAGAGATGGTGGTTGTCCAGCACTCAATATGACCTAGGATACAGGCAGGGGATTTTTTTTTAAATTATTTACGGAAGACCTCAGGGAAGCTAAGTTTTTGGGTTCCAGAGCAATGTAGGAACAAGAGAGGCAATACTGATGCTACGACTTGTATTAGAAGACAGGACAAAGAAAGGCAAACCTATGTTTATAAAATGTATAGATTTAGAGAAAGCTTTTGGCAGGTTTGGCTAGAATACACTCTCTAAAATTCTGAAGATAGCTGTGATACAAGGAATGAAAGGTTATTCACAACTTGTATGGAAATTAGACTGCAGTATTAAAAGTCAAGGGACATGGAACGGAAGCAGTGGTTCAGAAGGTAATGAGACAGGGTCATAGCCTCTCTCTGATGTTATTCAATCAGTACATCTGTACGTTGAGCAGGGTGTGAAGAAAACCAAGAGGAAAGCTGAAAAGAGAATTATGGTTCAAGGAAAAGAAATCAATAATTTGCTGGTGATATTGTCATGTTGTAACCACACTAAGACGAAATCCAAAAGCAGGATCATCAGCAGAATACAAAACTTAGCACCAAAAATACATTTATTGCAAACACTCTGGTACAGCCAGAACAGAACTGACCACTTGGATGGACAGTGCAGCTATTTATACAAACATCAAATATTCCAAAAGGTTAGTATTTATACAAATGTCAAATATTCTCAGATATACCAATATTACAAAAATAAGATATTTCAACAATCTTCCAGAAATAATAACTACTAAATGACAAATAACTGACAGTCAGGTTTTAGCTGGTGATGTGCAGTATACCATCCATGCTAGCCACTATGCCACACTGCATGCCTCACAGCTCGTAGCACTGCTCTGTCTCGTGGAGTAAGAGCTCCAGCGCTCTGGATCTAGATATGGTCAATGATCCTCTGCAGTGCTGGCAGATTTAACATTCTGGTCTTGTTGTTACATCCTCTTCACTATGATGAGTGCCAAAGGTAGCCCATCCTGTCAAAGCTTCATAATTGTCAAGTGGGTCTTCTGTTTCCTTGAACCTCCCATTACTGGTTTGCGCTTGTGGGTTGTAGTAGGACTTCATACGGAGCACATTGATGAATCCCTGCACCTATGTCTTCTCAATGAAGGGCTGTAATTTTTAACTTCATGTGTGACATCCGATAAGCAATGAAGGATATGATACAGCCAATGCTTTAGTAACTTTTCCGATAGTCCCACTTTTGTCGCAGCCATAAAAATCTATACCAAGTCTCCCAGGCTGCATCTCACTGGTTGGTGCTTGACATTAATAGTGCTCTCAGTCTTTTGTGTGGGCACCCAGGTCTGAACATAAGCCAGCTGCCTGGCTTCATCAATCCTGACAATGAAGTGTTTCACAAAGTCATCCTGAATATCTTCCAGCTGAAAAGAGAACAATGTGTCCATTGTTGGTTCAGTCTCGCAACTGTGGAACAAAAAGAATGGTGCGTAGCCTGTAGTGTCTTGCTTTGCTGTGTTGTATGTGAATGTCACAGTAGGTAATACTGTATCCAAATCTCTCTGTCCAACATCAACGTACATCAAGAGCTATATGCCAACGTGATATTCAAGTGTTCTGCAAGGATATTAATCTGTGGATTGTTAGCAGTTGTCGTCCTGTGGGTGATGGCGCTATGTGAAATTACCTCTGATACTAGTTTTCACTGCAAAACTTTTCCATTATCACATATTAATACACATGGTGCTCTGAAATTCAAAATTATGTCTTTTTTGAGCAACCTTGAAATTTCCAGAGCTTTGGCAGTTGACGCTACCTTGTTGGCAGCATAGTGAATGATTTAATCAGTGCAGAGTATTATCTACCGATTCTGGTTTGTTGACTTCAGGTACCCCCTGAAGAGAATGATTCCATTTTGGACCAATTGTGTTGCTGCAGGCGGGATTGGTACCAGATGCCCTGAAGCTAATTGCAGCAGGTGCATTTGTTGTTGGCATTTCTTGCAGTGGTTCACACAGTGTCAGACAGATTGGTAGAGACCTGGCCAGTGATATTTGCATCTGGTTTTGTGTAGTGTCCTCATGAATCACACTTGACCAGATGTTGGAGCATTGCGGAAGTATTTCAGGATAGCTGGCTATAGATAAGCTTGATGATGAGCAACCATTGGTTCATAGTTCCTTTTATCAATGTTCTGTTAATTGATTGGAATTCTCCTTTTGTCAGTTCCTCCTCCTTCAAGGCATCTATGGTTTTCAGCAGTTCTGGGCCTTCCCTGTGCTCAGCAGCAGTGTTATTTAACCCAGTGATGACTGAGTTTTCATCATCCATGCTGCTGTGTTCTGCCAAAGGATTCCTTGAAAAGCAATCAGTGTACATGTGTTTCACCCACTTTTGTATACCCTTTGTGCTATCATATTCGTGAAGCCTCAGCACCAATCTCACCAGTTGACATGACAGATTATTCAGGATAATTAGCTGGCATAGAGAATATTGGGTTGTTTACAATATTCGAAGGTTTGCCGAATAAATATGGCTATAACTTGTTGATGACCCAAAGAATTGGCAAGCATTCTTTCTCAGTTGTAGAGTAGTTCATATCGGACTTGGAGAGTGCTCTGGAAGCAGAAGCTGTCACATTTCCGGCAGTTTGCTCAATTTGCACTAGAAGCTCCCCTATCCTATCAGTGTGAAGTTCTGTCTGAGCATTCTTGTCATACAATGCTAGGACTGGAGATGATGCAGCACTTCCATAAGGACAAGGAAACATCTTTTTTGTATCTCATTCCAGGAAAATTTGGCATCTCCCTGCAGTAGTTCTTGCAAAGGGTGTAGCTTCATACAGAAGACCTTCCTGAATTGTCAGTAGTATGAGCACATCCTGAGAGAGCTTTTCATGTCATGATGTGCCAATGAATTGGAAAATCTGTGACTGCTCTTATTTCCCCAGAACTGGGCCAGACTCCAGTGCCATTAACTAGATGCTCCAAGATTTTTATTTCTTGTGTGGCGAAGAGGCCTGTAGCATGAACACACATCAAAACATTTGTCAGGCAGCTTAGATGTTCTCCAAATGTTTTCAAGAAGAAATGACAGCTTCATGCAGATAGAGAAGACACATGTCCATTTAAGGTGTTGAGGAAGGTTGTTTCTCATATGTATTATGGTGACTGGACTATTACACTGCTCCACTGTCCAAATAGATAACTGTAAACTCATAGATGCCCTCAGGGTTATGAAGACAATCTTTATCCATTTAGCCTTATCAGCTTCGATTTTCCAGTGACCTCCTGCATGTCCATAGTTGAGAAATACAAGGGGAAAATCAAAAAGTTTCTATTTGAAGGCCATACAGTCCAGAATCAGTATGCCCACCCACAGACAAAATCACTGTGAGCATTGAGGCAATCATCCCACTGAAGCACCAGGTGAAGATACTGGTTTGGTAAAACATCTTGTCCTCCTGTGTGAAGAAGCTTATAACTGTCTGCTGCACATCCATGTCTGCCGGGAATCATCAACCCTTCAAGGCCTTTTCTAAGGGACCGAAGGTGTGGATAATTGCATGGGGAGAGATTAGGACTATAGGGTGGGTGTTTTAGTGTCTCCCACTTGAACTGATGTAACTTATGCATTAGTGACATTTTCGATATGGGGACGTGCATTATCATGAATTAGCGGCACGCCTTGGCGTTTAATTCCACAATGGTGGTAGACATGCTGGCCCATACACATTCTTCATTCCCTGATAGATGTACTGGTGTTTGTCTTTTGGCAGCCTTGAAGAGAATGTCAGCATGATGGTCCTGTTTGAATGCATTTGGTAATAATGTCTCCATAGTTCATGTCTCTGCATTTACTGCTCACACGTCACAAAGTCATAAATTCCACACTAATCCCTAGCACACAAGTTGGTGTTTATGTACCTGCATTGGAGTCATGCTGCATTGCGTATATGCTGTAGCAATGCCTTCAAATCGAAAATTTAAATTTTTATCATCTTTTCTACTTTACTCCTTTGAATTAGTCCAGTGTATCACCAATGCATGACAATGTATACACATGTTTTTTCTGTAATTTTCTCCAGTCATTGGTAGTAGATGTAGAAACACGATGAGTTCTTTGTCTTGTTTACAAGGAATGCAGGAGAGGACCAAGGCCTTTCTGAAGATTCAATGATGTCATCTTGCAGCATCTTCCCCACTTTCTCCATGATTATCTGTTGTTCAGCCTATGCTGGCTAGTTGATGGGATGGTTGCCAGTGTTGGTATGGTGTTTTACCTTGGGTCACATGGTCTGGCTTTTTTCCACTCCAGATTTGAAAGCATCCAAAAACTGATGCATAATGACTATCACTCGGTGACATTCCTCAGGCAGGCCATGTCCTATTGGCAGTTTGATAGTAGCTCTCACCCATGCATTGACTGTATTGGTAGCAGATACGACAGAAAGAGTCTGTATTTGGGTGTCTGTGCGGTTGTGTGTGTGAATGTGTGTACTTTTCCTTAGAAAGAGCAAGAGCTCGAAAGCTAGTGTGAATACCATTTTCTTTCACATGTTTCTTCTTCTTCACAAAGATCACAGGAGATGACCAAGGCCTTTCTGAAGGCCTGCTATAGGTGAGTGGTTACCTTTCCATTATTTTACATAATTTTTCATCCGCAAATTGCCTTTATTCCTTAGTAATAACAAATTTTATCCATTGAGATAATGTTTCTAGGAATGCTGATAACGGTAGCTATAGTTGTAGTTTTGTTTGGAACTAACCAGTGATTCAGCTATCATTGCTCATTGCAGTCCGTGGGGGATGGACACCATGGAGCGACTGGACTCGCTGTAGTGCTGTGTGTGGTCAGGGCAGTGAGTACCACTGGAGGAACTGCTCTGATCCACCACCCAGCATCCCAGAACTGATGTGTCGTGGTGTTGCTTTTGAAAGCAGGGCATGTACAGGGAGTGGCTGTGCATCCAAGAAAGGTATTTTACTTTACACTTAAAACTTGTTGTATTGCTGTGAGTTTAAATAACCCACCAGTATTCAGTCATACTTCCACGATGTATTGATTCATGAGTTTATGATCAGTTCACATTTGAAGTGACTGTAATAGGACAAGATATCCTCCGTCCATATAGTGTACAGATGTTTGTAGAGTGTGTATGTGGATCTCTTGAGTGTGAGACACTGTAGCGTATTGATGCAGATCATGACATGCTGACAAACAGATGCTTAGAACATATCTTTGTGTGATATTGTTTGATAATGTCCAAGGGGGAGAAGTAAAAAAATGATCAGATCTAGGTTCATTTTGAAATATGGCTTCCCGGCTATTACACAAGTCGAAAATGTGGTCACTATTTTTTTATAAACTTAAATTTGCCATATTTCGTGACAGTACCTTTTCCAGTAGACGTTTGCAAGCAAATATAAGTCTTGGCTTCAGTTGTCTAAGTATGATTCCACAATGCATCGTTGTCGGCTGCAGAAAATGACGTGGTTCAGTGTGTTTCTCTCATTTTGGTGTTTCAAATACAGTTTCTTCAAATGTAGTTTCTTCTTTTCAGATAATACAAAAATAATAGTAACATAATTCAAAATTATTTATGACTGCGACCTTCACATTGTTCTTCCGTCAACACACACCAAGAGTTAGCTTCCGACTCGGACTGACTATATTCAAAGACTACTCCAACGTCAAAGATATTTTACACAATCAGTTTCTTTGCTATTCTTCGATACATTTTCTAATAGTAATCAATATGCTTTTACTCTCAAAAACAGAAGTAAATTAACATATAATAAGACAAATTATAATAAATTCTGACAAAAATATAAGAAAACATTTTCAATTCAGTATCGACAAATACGGTAAAAAAAATAACATCTCCCAGATCCATTACAATTTCTGAAGACTATTGATGTAACATACATGTGTGTGTGTGTGTGTGTGTGTGTGTGTGTGTGTGTGTGTGTGTGTGTGTGTGTCAGCACACAAGCTGTAGCAACTGAATGTTAATAATATGAAATGGCCTCAAGCCCATCGAGTAATTTAAGTTCTGTTACACTGGGCAGAACTTTTAAACTATTGTGTGTGCTTCCACAGACATGGAAGAGGTGTAAATATTTCCTGCTGAAAGGAGAAAACTTGAACTAGTAATCAGTGACAAAAATGAGAGTAATATGAGTATTTTTATTCTGATTTACAGAGTCTAGTTTTGTGAGAAACAGTAAATAGGCTTTCAGTCTCAGTACAAACACAAACTACGAAAATTATGTCACATAAGCAATTTGCAAGCTGCGACGCAAGATATGTGCAGCCATGATATCGTTGATTGTGGATGCCACAGCTTCATCATATTGTCACATAGAAGAAGGTGTAATTAGATGAATGACAAACACTAACTTCACTTAATGATGGTTTATTCAGCACTTGCACATACAAAAGTGTGGAGAGAACTGCCTCCGGCTAGAACACATACAGAATATATACAGCTACAGAACATTCCAGTACAATGATTCTTGACATTTGTGGATACTTTTAGAATGTACTCAAACCGAATATAGAAATTAAAATTGTACAGACCAGGTGAGTTTTGAACTCACGGCCCGCCATGCAACAATTAAGTATCATAACCTCTACACCATGGAGCTACTCAGCTTCCTCTGCGACATTGCTCCCTCCTTAAGAGAACAGCATTTCGGTGTTATGAAGTCCTAGTTCGGGAACGAGTCATCAGTCCTGCATACTCTGACTCATGATAACTGATTCTCGCACTGGTGGTGGTCTTCTTAGAATTTCTTTTGCCGTTACACTCTTCGTCACCTTTCCGCTTGTTGCTTCTCACTAGAGCTTCGAATTTACCCTGGGTTGCAGGATCCTTATAGGGCTTCATTCAAAGGCCGTGGACTGTATATCTGATCTTTCATCATCTTGTGTCAGGGTCGAAATCTTCAACTTCATAAGTAACATCAGACAACTGTCTTACAATCTTATAAGGTCCAGAGTAGTGCCTGAGGAGCTTCTCAGAGAAGCCAACATTCTGAACAGGAGTGAAGATCTAGATGAAATGCGCGGAGTCGAGTTAACTGCCGAGCTTCCTCAGTTCTGGTTAACACCTGGCCGATGTAGTCGTCGTCCATGTCATCAGGATGTAATGGAAACACAGTGTCCAGCGTCATAGTCGCCTCACACCCGTGCACCAGGAAAAATGGCGTAAATCATGTGTGTCTTGTTTGGCGGTGTTGTAGGCAAATGTCATGAAAGGTAGCACCTCATCCCAGTTGCTCTGCTCAACATTGACGAACACTGATAGCATGTCGGCCAAGGTCTTATTAAGGCGTCCAGTAAGCCCGTTAGTTTGCAGTTTGTAGGCAGCCGTCATGTGATGAGTAATGTTGCACTGACGGTTTATCTCGATCACAAGATTCGATTGAAAGACTATCCCTCGGTCCATAATTAACGACCTTGGGGCACCATGTTTTAAAACAATGTCTTCCATGATGAATTTGGCTACCTCTAATGCTTCGGCTGTTTTCACGGCTTTTGTAATGGCATAGCGTGTCAGATAATCAGTGCAATCAGTAATCCATCTATTGCCACGAGCAGACGTTGGAAATTGTCCGAGGAGATCAATCCCAATGTGCTGGAAAGGCGTTTCAGCTTGTGGAATTGGTATGAGTGGGCCAGGTGGTTTCTGAGGAACTGCCTTTCTCCTCTGGCACTCTCGACAGTGTGACACATAGTGATGGACACTCCTAAATAAACCTGGCCAGAAAAATCTCTTGCGGATTCTGTCGTATGTCTTAATAAATCCTAGATGTTCGGCCTCAGGTGTGTCATGGAATTTCTATAGAATATCTTAGTTCATGTGTTTAGAAAACACAGGTAGCCACCTCTTTCCAAACTGATCAAAGTTTTTCTTGGAAAGTAATCCACTGACTACCTTAAGTTGTCCTTTTACATCCTCTGACTGATTTAAGGCAAGCATAATTTGAGATATCTTGGCGTCCTTCTGCTCAGCAGAGAGATCCTGGAGTGCAGCAAGACAGTCACTATCTTCACCAAAATCTTGGTGGTCTTGCACAAGGTTTCTTGAGAGACAGTTGGCATCTTGGTGTTTTCTTCCACTTTTGTACACTATGGTAATGTCATACTCTTGAAGACATAATCGTCCTGTTGGATCCTTAAAACCTGTCAATCAACAAAGTGAATGATGGTCTGTAACAACTGTTAACGGCCTTTCATAGAGATACTGTTGAAATTTGCACATGGCCCAGATGACAGCAAGACATTCTCTTTCAGTGGTTGACTAGTTTCTCTTGACTTTTGTAAGTGTCCTGGAAGCATAGGCTAAAACCTCTTTTCTATCAGAAATTTGCACCAGAACAGCACCGATCCCATACCTGCTGGCATTTGTGTGTAGTCCTGTAGTAGGTGCTCTCACGTCATACAGACCAAGTACAGTGTCAGTCATCAGAGCTTTTTGCAGCACATCGAAAGTATCTTGTTGAGCACCACCCAGATAAATTTAGCATCAGCTGTTAACAACTCTTGGAGTGGCCTGGCTTTAATACAAAAGTCTTTGATAAAACGACAGTAATAAGAACATAATCCGAGGAAGCTCCTCACATCTCTAATACTTTTAGGAATAGGAAATTCCATTATAGATCTCACCTTTTCTGCGTCTGGCCACATACCTTCGTTTGGCACAAGGTGTCCAAGTATTTTGATTTCTTTTGCTCCAAAGTATTAAGTTTTAGTCCGCCTTGTTGGAGACACCTAAGAACAGCCCCTCAGTCTTTTTATATGTTCATCAAATGTCTCTGAGAACACTATAATGTCATCTAAATAACAAAGACATTTCGTCCACTTCAGGTGCCTCAGAAGATTATCCATCATCCGTTCAAAAGATGCTGGTGCATTACACAAACCAAACAGCATTACGTTAAACTCATACAGGCCCTCAGAGGTGATGAATGCAGTTTTCTCACAATCAGCCTCATCTACTTCGATTTGCCAGTATCCCAGGTACATGTCCATGGTTGAGAAAAACTTAGCCCTCTTCAGACAATCTAGTGTATTGTCAATTTGGGGAAGAGGGTAAACGTCCTTTTTAGTTATCTTATTAAGCTTCCTGTAATCAACACAAAAGCGCCAACTGCCATCCTTCTTCCTGATGAGGACCACTGGTGACGACCATGAGCTCTGTGAAGGCTGAATGATTTCATTCGTCATCATTTTCTCTACCTCTTTGTGAATTATTCAACGTTCTGTTGCTGACACATGGTATGCTCTCTTGCTTATTGGTTGATGGTCTCCAGTGCTAATCCGGTGCTTCACAGTCAATTTGTCTAATTTGGTCTTCACCTATGGATTGAAGCATTCAGAGAACTCATGAAGAATGGCAAGTAGCTTTGGCACAGAAAGGGGTGAATTATACTGGCACTAAAGTCTTTGGTCACTTACCAAATAGTATCAAAAGTCTGACAGATAACCAACAAGTATTTAAGGAGAAATTAAAAGAATTTCTGAATGACAACTCCTTCTACTCCATAGAGGAATTTTTAGATATAAATTAAGAAAAAAAAGAAAAAAAACAAAAATATTAAAAAAATAGAAAATAAAATAAAAAAATAAAAATAAAAAATAAAGAAAAACAAAAAACACAAAAAAATAAAGTTGTTATATTAACTTAAGTATGTTGTTAAATTAACCTAATTATGTCATGCATTGGAAAATTCGACTCGTTCCACATCATTACGAAATATCGTATTCATGATCCATGGAACTAGTATTAATCTAATCTAATCTAATCTAATCTGTTGTTCCTTAGTGAGATCTGGTGATGGTTGAGCTAGAAGATCTTGTCTCGTAGTGGTAGTGCCAATTTCACCCACAGACTCAACATGGGATTTTTCTATGACACTCAGCTGTTCGGCAATTAATGGCTCAGAGTTTGCTATGCACATGTGTCTTGGAAGGATCTGTGGTTCTCGTTGACAGTTAACTGTCCACAATTCACCGAATCTGTTCTTAAATGAGATGGCAGAGGCTGGGATGACCAAGTTATTCTTCAGTGGTATGCTTCTCTTACATTGCACTACAAGATACATGAGTTGATGCATGGCATGACAGTTGACAGTTACCTTTCTAGCACTGACTGCAGGAATGATCACTTCATCCAGCACACATAGTCTCCACACTCTCGAATGCGAATCTTCCTGTCCACAGTATCCCATCTTGTCTAGCATAACCTTTGAGCGACCACACTCTATAATTACCTGATGATGATGAAGTCCCATACTCATTGACAGAAAGTAGGGGACGATGCGGGAGACCCGCACTGCTGTACTAGGCAAGGTCCTATTGGGGGTGGTTTGCCATTGCCTTCCTGCGACCATAATGGGGATGAATGATGATGATGAAGATGACACAACAACACCCAGTCATCTCGAGGCAGGTGAAAATCCCTGACCCCACTGGGAATCGAATCCGGGACCCTGTGCTCAGGAAGCGAGAACGCTACTGCGAGACCATGTGCTGCAGACATAAATTCCTGAGAAGCTTTCAAAAAGTCCCATCCGAGATTGACGTCATGACTATACTCTTGTAAGATGATGAATTCTAAGGGCTGTGTATGGCCACTTATACCCACATGAATGGTACATCTTCCTGTAGGTTTTACATATTTCCCATTAGCCACGTTCAGCAGAGATGTTTAGCTGTCGACGTATTCGGTTTTCTGCAACTGGTGATGGAATTTCTCTGGAACGACCTAATATGATGCTCCAGAATCCACAAGAGCTTGGGCTGGGTTGCCATCCATGGGGACATCAACGTAGTTTCCTATCATTTTTGTAGTGCTCCACGGCGTAGGATTTTTCTCTTCGGTGGCCTCACCTTCAAAGAAGGTTGCATCCTTTAGTTTTTCAGGTTGCTGTGGCTAAGTGATCCGCTGGAGCTTCTAAACGGCGATGGAGACCTTCATCAGCGTGTTGGGGAGCCTCCTCTCCAGCGGCTAGCTTGCGTCTGTGGTGACCTACGTCGTCCTGCACCCACATCTTCTTGTTCATCTTCGCCGGCCCGTAGTTGGCGTCGGCTAAGATCAGTTTGCTGTCTTCCGATGCGGGTGTCATCAGATATCCGCCACCTTTCTCAACAATAGTGCACCACATGTCCTGGTTATCCACAGTGGAAACATACTGGTTGGTTATCCTGGGTCCTCCAGATGTCAGTCTTCCTTGGTGCCAAAACGGGTTCCTCATGCGGCATTGTAGGAACTTAACTCTGCCCAGGTCTCGACTTTTTCACTGTTTGAAAGGGAAATGAAGGAAGAGAGATTGGGTTCAATGTCTGTTCCACTTCCTCTCTTATGACCTCTTGAAGTGTGTCAGTTTTTTGCTCACTGTACAATCCAAGTGCCTACTGAACTTCTTCCCTCGCTATCTGATGAAGAATACTTGTGAAATCAGTTGCTTCCTCCCTCACAGACATCAATACAATGTTTGGAAGCTGTTCAAACTTCTTGTGTGTAATTTTTTTTGATGCATGGTCTCGATATACTGGCACCATTTTATGAAGTTGTCCGCTTTCGAAACCACCTTCAGGAGTAGTGCTTGATACATGTCCTCAGCAACATCCTTCATGAGATGTGCAATCTTATCTTCCTCCTTCATTCTAGGATCCACTATTTTACACATCTCCAAGATGTCTTGAATGTAGGATGCTGTAGTTTCTCCTGGATGCTGTGTCCTGCACTTTAATTTATCTTCAGCCATCACTTCTGTTGTTGTGTGTTGCCAAAATATTTGCGCAGTTCCGCCTGGAATACTTCCCAGATTGTGAACTTCTCCTTGTTGTTCATCCCATTTGTTAAATTTGGCTATACACTCATATACCTTCAGCCACTTGTTTGGATCTTGGCCATTGTCACCAGAGAACCCGGAAGGATGTCTCATGTGGTGGCACACAGTTGCTGTCATCGTAATGTCCTCTTCTTCTTCTGTCCCCAATAGATTGCAATCTGTTGAATATGGCTTGAACTTGGGTTTCTCGCCATGTAAACTGCGGCTCTGTCGTGGCCTGATGGGAGCCACTGTGTTGTCGATAATGTGCGCTATCACAAGTTCCAATATTCAGTGCCTCTACCGGAATAATGTCGCATAGAAGAACATGTAATTAGATGAATGACGAACACTAACTTCACTTAACGAAGGTTTATTCAGCACTTGCACATACAAGAGCATGTAGCAAACTGATTCTGGCCAGAACATATACAGGATATATACGGCTACAGAACATTCCAGTACAATGATTCTTCACATTTGTGGATACTTTTAGAATGTATTCGAACCGAATATAGAAATTAAAACTGTACAGTGCAGGTGACTTTTGAACTCACGACTCACCATGCAACTGTTTAGTATCATAACCACTACACCACGGAGTTACTCAGCTTTTTCTGCGACAATATGCAACAAGACACCTAAAAACAGATTCCATTCTCCTTACACAATAAGAAATATCTTTATGTGCCAAAATCTACATCTACATTTGCAGCTACAATACAAAAGCCTCCTTATGGTGTGTGGTGGAGGGCACTTTGGTACCAATGTGTTTTCCTTCTTTACTGTTCCAGTTGCTTGTGGTCCATGGGAAGAAAAATTACCGGTAAGCCTTTTTATGGATTTGAATCTCTTTGATTTTACCTTGATGGTCTTTTCATAAGATATACGTGGGAGTAAGAAATATGTTGGTTGACTTTTCTAGGAACATACACTCTCAGAACTGTAACAGTAGACAATACTGTGATGCAGGTTGCTGATCTTGCAGCGTCTGCCAGTGGAGTTGACTGAACATCTCTGTAACGTGTTCGTGCTTTCTAAATAAACGTGTAATGAAATATACTGTCCTTCAACTTCTCTATTTACTCTATCAGTCCTATCTAGTTCAGACTCCATACTGAGAGTAATATTCAAGTTTTGGTCCAAGGAGTAATCTGTAAGCTACTTCCTTTGTTGATGGATTACATTTCCTGAGGATTCCTTCTATGAATCTGTCTGACATTTGCCTTACTTGTGATTAATTTTATGTGGTCGTTCCACTTCCAATTGCTCAGTATGAGTACTCCTAGATATTTTATGGAAGTAACTGCTTCCAGTGATTGTCCTGTAATTTTGTAATCATACAATACAGATTGTTTCTTCTTTGTATTCACTATACAATACATTTGTTTATGTTGAGGGTCAATTGCCATGCCATGCATCAAGTGTCAATTCTTTGCATATCTTCCTTGTTTCACTACAATTTTCCAGCGTTGCTACTTCTCTGCATACAACAGTGTTGTCTGCAAAAAGCCTCATGGAACCTTTGACATTACCTACCAGATAATTTATATGTATTGTGACAAGTAATGTTTATGCAACACACCCCTGGGGAATATGTGAAGTTACTTTTACTCTGATGACTCCTCTCTGTTGAGAATGACATGCTGGGTTCTGTTTGCTAGAAACTCTTCATCCAGTCACACAGTTGGTCTGATATTCCTTATGCTCATTTTTTGTTCATTAGGTGGCAGTGCGGAACTGTATTGAATGCCTTACAAAAGTCAAGGAACATGGCACATACGTGGGTGCCTGTATCTATTGCTTTTTGGGTGTTATAGACAAAGAGAGCAAGCTGGGTTTCACAGGACCATTGTTTTCGGAATCCATGCTAGTTTCTACAGAGAAGTATTTTGGTCACCAGAAATGTCATGATATGCTAGCAAGATACATGTTACAAAATTCTACAACAGACCTACATCAGAGATATAGGACTATAGTTTTGTGTGTTTGTTTGATGACCTTTCTTGAAAATGGGAATCACCTGTGTTTTTTTCGATCGTTAGGAATGCTTTGCTCCTCTAGAGATCTATGACACATTTCTGCTGGAAGAGGGAAAGTTATTTTGAACACTCTATGTAGAATCAAACTGGTAATTCATCAGTTCCAGTGGTCTTCCCCCAGTTGAGCAATTTCAGTTGCTTTTCTACCGTTTGGTCATTTATTTTAATTTGATGCTCATATGATGATCTAAAGGAGGAACTTGAGTTGATCTACCTTTGTGAAATAGTTTGCTAAAGTATTTCAGCCTCTTCTGTGTCATTCTCTGTTTTAATGCCATTATGGTCACAGAGTGTCTCGACAGATGGCTTTGATCCATTTACTAATTTATCATAAGACCAAAACTTCATAGTATTTTCTGTCAAGTTGGTAGATAGCGTTTTAGTTTTGCATTCATGGAATGCTTCATGCATATACTCCTTATGCTAATTTTGGCACTGTTAAGTTTTTGTTTGTCTGTGAGGCTTTCATTACATTTAAATTTGGAGTGAAGCTGTATTTTCTTTTGTAGCAGCTTCGTAACATAGTTGTCAGAGCACAGTGGGTCTTTCCACCCCACACAATTTTGCTCAGGATGTACTTGTCTAAAGCGTATTCTATGATGCTCTTGAAATTTATCCCTTGACGCTCAATTTTGTCAATGCCGGAGACTAAATTTTCATGATGACTGTCAGATAATGTGAAATTTATGTCTTGTTGTTCTTGCTACCTTTGTTTGTATTCCTATTTACAGCCATATTCAGTGATGCCAAAGCAAAAAGAGAGCACCAGCACTTTATATTGTCGACTAATCGAGATTATTTTTTATTGTCTTTTCTGCAAGTTCCCCACATTTTTATGCAATTTGCTCAAATTTTTATGTTATAACTGCTGTAATTTCATATAGAGATTTATTCTAGTTTGCAGAATCTCTCAGGTGGAGTGATGACTTAATAATTGTGTCGCTCTGAAATTTCAGTTACATAAATAGATTTCTTGTAGAGATGACACATTAATATTGGTAACATTATGTTTTATGTTGTTGTAGGAAAATAGAAATGGATGTTTGACAGTCAGTACATCTCATTTAATAAAAATTACTGTGCAAAGGAGACTAAGTATTAGGTACTGTACTGGACAAAGAGTTATCATGCAGTTATTGACAGAACTTAGAAGCACTGGACCTTCCATACTTGTTATAGATGGTTTGGTATTCTACTTCTATATCCACAGCTCTACTTCACATGTTTCCTTATAGAATGTGATGGAGGCCACTTTGTACCACTATCACTTAAACTGTGTGTCCCAATCATTACTGTTCTGCAGGAAGAAAGATTGTTTTTGCACTTACTTAATGAATCTGTAATGAAATGTACTGATCTTTGCATCTTCCTGATTTCCTCTATCAAGCAATGGAAAATCGTGAATGAAATAATGACAATATTATGAAAAGGATAGTTGCTTCATACCATATAGTGGAGATGCTGAGCTGCAGATAGGCACAACAAAAAGACTGTCAAACAAGTAGGCCTTCTGCCAAAAAGGCTTTCATCAGAATTAGACTAATATAAATGCACACTCATGCAAATGCAGTTCGCACACACACGACCACAATTTCTGGACGCCAAGGCCAGACTATCGAGGCAGTCTTGCCCTCGGGTCGTGTGTTGTGTGAGTTGCATTTGCATGAGTGTATTTTGTCTAATCCTGATGAAGGCCTTCTTGGCCAAAAAGCTTACTTGTTTGACAGACTTTTTGTTGTGCTTTTTACATCTGTTGATCATATCTGATAGGGATCCCAAACAGATGAACATTACCCAAGTTATGATCAAATAAGGGTTCTGTAAGCTCATCCTCTGATTGGGTAGGGTACACTTCCTGAGGATTCTTTCTATGAATCTCAGTCTGGCATCTGCCTTACCTGCAATTGGTTTTACATGGTTGTTCCATTCTAGATCCCTCTGTGTACAAACTCTTAAATATTCACTATGTATGACTGCTCCCAGTGAATGTTCTATTGTCATGTAATCATACAGTAATAGGTCTTTCTGCCTATTTATATGCAATACATTACACTTGCAACAGAAGGATATTCTAGTAAGACAGTATCAACCAAAGTTATTGTAGCCCATTCTGCAATGTTGTATACGGTACAGCAGTTGTTAAAGCAAACTCGTGTGAATGCAAGTGTTTCACAATCTGGAAGATCCTGAGTAATGTCATACAGGGAAGATGTGTTCATTTGTGTATAGAGTAAATGTCAGAGGATTCACACTGCATGTGAAATTTATGAGGGAGTAAATAGTATGCTAGCAGCACCAGTCTCTGCATCAACAGCACAACACTGTCTCCATGAACAGGGTTTAAAGGGATGCATATTTTCCAAAAAACTTTGTTACACAGACAATGTGAAATGATTGCTGTGGGCACAGAGACATAAAAACTGGAGTGTGCAACAATGATCCAAGTTGTTTGTTTTTCACAGACAAAACTTATGTTTGAAGTATTTGGAAGCCATTGTCGAATGTTTGTTCATTGACTTCATGGAGAATGTATAAAGAGACAATGTGTCATGCCAAAGGTGAAACTTAGTGGACAGCTGGTCATAGTGTGGGGATGTTTTGTGGGTGATAAAGCTGGTGATTTAGTGAGAATTAATGACCATTAAAGAAGGAAGCTCCATCTGGCAAGACATTTATTAGTTGTGGGTTTTTTTCTGCAGCAGGACAATGATCCCAAATATGCTTCTAAATGGTTCAAATGGCTCTGAGCACTAAGGGACTCAACTGATGAGGTCATTAGTCCCCTAGAACTTAGAACTAGTTAAACCTAACTAACCTAAGGACATCACAAACATCCATGCCCGAGGCAGGATTCGAACCGTAGCGGTCTTGCGGTTCCAGACTGCAGTGCCTTTAACCGCACAGCCACTTCGGCCGGCAATATGCTTCTAAATTGTGGAGAGGGTGTATCAGTAGAAAATAGAAATGTGGGGAAGTGAAGAATACGATTTGGCCAAGTCAGTCACCTGACTTAAATCACTGTAAGCTCTTATGGCATGAACTTGATAAAGGGATCAGAAAAGTTTGGTCATCTAATGTTGAAGATCTACTGAATTACTCACAAATGTATTGTATTCCAATATCTGAAAAGACATTACAAAATCTTATCTCAGGAATGCCAAGAATTTGTGCAGCTACTCTGAGGGCAAAGGGTGGATACTTTCATGACATTAAACTCTAAACCGTATTGCATTGTCCTTAATGATAGAGAGAGAGAAAATACTTATTTCATTGGTCTATTTAGTTTGTACAGTGTGTTTGTACATTAAAATAAAGTATGTAGTTTTTATCATGGGTGCTCAAAAACTTTTGACTGGTGATGTACATTCTGCCACAACTTCCCTTACCATTTTTTTCTGTGGGGTCTTGCCCACTCATCTTGTATAGGGTGCCTAAATGATGCTGCATTCTTGGAATGCTACTGGTATACAACAATTCAAGCAGATAACATTAGTAGTTTTGTTTTGATAAAGCAGATTGACAATACTTAACTTTGAATTTACAATAGTGTCGCAAGCGATGGGTGACATGCAAACAATAAAAGTCCTTTGCTGTATACAAGGTCCATGTAAGTGACTGATATGGATCACACATCACTGCTATCATAGGTCTCCTAGCACTGTGCTAATACTATCTGAATACTGTCCCGTCTACTAACAGTCCACCCGAGGCTGGCAGGAGTGGTGCTTATATTCGCTTCAGCTTGCAGGCGCTCCTGTCAAGGTACAGTCCGTGTCAGCGAGCTATTGGCTGACGTTGTCTCACTGCCTTTTTTGCTCTTGTGATCTTTGTCTTTGTGCCAGCACTTGTCGATACGCTGGAACATTTTCCGTGCTTATTACTTATGTGGACACCTCCATTATGAATCCTATCTGATGCAGTGATCCATATCACATGCTCCAGCACTACTACTGGCAAAATACAGGGTGGAGAAAAATTGTGTCATGAAATTTTAACCCTGGATAGCTGATGCTAGTAGGAACCCAAATTACTAATATTGTGTAGGTCGACGACGCACCATTTTTAAATTACAGAAACTTGGCGCCATGCACTCTGATTGGCCGTGGGATTTCCCTGTTGCTGTTCATTGGTTGATGGGTAGTGCTATGGTTGTTGGTTCACACATAAAAGTGTCCCTCGGCCCGTCACTGCCACAGTGTGATACGCACACATGTCAAATAGGTCTTGCTGTTTGTCTCCACCTCACATCGGAGGCATTCACATGTAAGCTTCGCTTAGGAACACACATACATCACCTGCAATGTAATCATACAGTAAGCATGATGGGATAGTATTCTGCCAGGAAGTTTCATGTCAGCGCACACTCTGCTGCAGAGTGAAAATCTCATTCTGGGGACAGTATTCGTTTGAAGAACAACGAAATACAGTTTTTGTTTGCAACCATAGCGCTGCCCGTCAACTGACAAATGGCAACAGGGCAATCCCACGACCAATCAGAGCATGTGGCGCTAAGTTTCCGTAGTTTAAAAATGGTGTGTTGTAGACCTACACAACATTAGTAATTTTGTTCCTACAGGCATCAGCTATCCAGGGTTAAAAGTTTGTAACACAATTTTTCATCAGCTATCCAGGGTTAAAATGTTGTAACACAATTTTTCTCCACTCTGTAAATAAAATCAAGGGAAAAGAAGCCTGTGAAAGAGCACATGTGGCCTGTGAACCGTATTCTAAGTTTTATCCAACATTTTTCATTATTGTCACTAGTACAAAACTACAGTGAATGACCAAAGAATTTCTAAGCTAGGAATACCCAGTATTCTGTCATCGAGTGTTGTGTGTAACACAGTGGCTGTTATTTCACTGTAGAAAGTCATTTAGATTCCTTGCCATGCTTCATCCAAAGAGATTAGTAGACCAAATCTCTCTCTGCTTCACTTAAGCCCCATCATCCCACTCCACCCCTCTCCTGTCCACCCTGCTTTACATTAATTATTGGCCATTTTTTTCAAGTATGTTTCACATGTCAATACAAACACTTCATCATTAATGTAGTCAGACATTTCAATTTAACCTGTTATTATATTATTATCTATTATTTTATTGTTCTTTTTGAATGTTTCCTTGAATGTTATGTATTTCGTTACTAAAGGTTTAATATGACATTTCTTCCTTTTGATACCTAGGTAGTTTCCTCTTTCTTTTTCTTTTTTTCAATTTCTTCTAAATAAGAATTTTAAAAACTATTGAGAACAAGAGATACATCTATCCTTTTTTAAATATGTGTATGCACCAATATTAGACGAGCTGATCCTGTTTCAGCTGCTGGTAAGTAGACACTCTTCTACTGTCATAAGTATTAGCATTAAGTGTATTGTAACTTAAAGATTTTTCATGCAGTCATTCAGTGGAAATCCAGAGAAATGATGTTGAAAGTACGTGTACTATAATTAAATGCCGATATGTGGAGATTGGGCTACCAATCGACAAATTTCTTTGGCCAGATCGTAATTTCATTGTTTGATATGGATATCATTTTTGTTTTCATTTAATTTTGTGCCTTTTATATTTTGCAATCATGCTTCTTTGACAGTTATTTTGTTTTGCTGCTGATGTAGAATGCTTTGAAGAAGGGCAGGTAGGACTGCAGTATGAAATGAGAAATTGTTGTCAGAAAGAGAACAGTGAGGCCAAAAAGCAAAGGAAATAAAAGGAAAGAAAGAAAATTCACTCTTTGCCACTTTTCATTTTCAATTCCAGATGGGGTGTGGTCAGATTGGAAGCAATGGTCAAGCTGCACTGCTAAATGTGGGAAAGGAGTTATGAAGAGAGAACGGGACTGCTTGAGAGCTCAAAAACGTGAAATTCAAAATGTTCTTAAGAAGCACTCTCATAGTAGATCTTCCTTATTGGTTGCCAGAGAGAGTAAGTAGCAGTGGTTTCCTGTCTGCTCTACAACTGAAGAAACTTACCAAGTCTGTAAATGTTGTGTAACAGTAATCCTTAAGCTTCTTTTCAAGTAAGACTGATTTGACTTAATTAAATAGGTATCTAACCTAGACTTCAATGTGTGTGAAATAGTTTTGTTGTGCATTTCATCAGCCAGAATGGTGACCAGTTTCCAACTATGACTGTGGCGAAGCAAGCTGGGAGATTTGTACTTCCCCTCTTTTCTTGCCATCTGCCTCCTTAAAATTCAGTTTTTCATTTCTGACTGATTACCATTAATGTACATGAGTATAATCTGCATTTTCATAAAAGAGAAAGGTTTGCCCTCAGTTTTAAAGAATATAGCACCAGATCTAATTTTGTGCTTAGTTTTATGCATGTAATTGATTTTCTAATTTACTTTGACTATTCCTAGTTGGCATCTTTTGTTATAGGGTGAAATCTGTAATTGTTTTGTAACTTAAATTCTATTGTTGACTTACAAACAAATAAATTCTGTACTAATTATAAACATTTGGAGAAAAACAACTAATAATATTCTTAAAGGATCTATTTGGCTGTATTCTAAAACATGATAGTAAAGCCCACCTTTAATTAATTCCAAAGTAATTAACAGTTTTGACAAAAGTATTGTTTGCATAACAAAATCTATTAATTTGATCTTTTAAACAAATAATTCAGCCTAAGACAGAATTTTTCCATGTTTTCGGTTAATTGAATGATTTAGGTGTTAATCGTAATTTCTGTAAATTAAACATCAAACAATGTATAGTTTCAGTGCTAGATTTTAATTGTAATTTCTGTAAATTAAACATCGAACTATGTATAGTTTCAGTGCTTATTATTGTGAGGATGTATAAGGGCCCTGTTTTTGGTCACAAGAAAGTCGGTCTACGGTCGAATTTCAGATGAGAAACCTGTGTTGGTTAAAACTACAACAATGTATCAACTTAACAGTGAAATAAGTGTAATACAATTAGGCCATGTGTTAAAACAATGTCAGTGTCTGTTCAATTTATTTGAAAGACTGTGAAATGTGTGGATAGGCTTTCACTGCTCATAGATGTTCAACAGTAAAGTATTGTAGCAGTATGTGGAAGTTTGTCTGTAACCTATTAATGAGGCTAATCGAAAGTTAAACAGTAGTGGACTGGCCATATAGCTGTGTATTATTGGGGGGTTGTGAACCATGAAAATAAAGAACTGTGAAAAGCAAATGGGCACCTATCAGCTACATCATTTAAAGCAGTCAGTGTTGAACTTTCACCCCTCCCCCACCCCCCCCCCCCCCTCATTTTTCAGCCAGTATAGCTACACAGGACATCGATACTGAGGACAATCGATGATAAAATAAAGCTGGCAATCCTCACAAGATGACTAAAGTGATTGATTATGCTGGATTTTTACTGTATTCAATTTATTAATAATAAACAGCTCGTTCATGTTCTGAGGATGGTCATTCTCTCTCATAAGAAATTTATTAAGATGTCTAGAGTCCAAAACAATTCTCATTCCACTGTTTCTCTTACTTACCACAACTAAAGGACTATTGTAAGCACTCCTGCTTCTCTCAGTTACTCCCCATGTTTCCATTTCCTGAATTTCTTTCTCTACATCTGTCCTTTTTGAAAATGGTATACTATATGGCTTGAGAAGGAAATGTTGATGATCTCTAAGGTAAAGAATGCACTGAAAGCCTTTCACTTTCTGTGGTCTTTCATTAAACACATTTCTGAACCCAAAAAACAAATTCCTAAGTTATTGCTTTTGTTGGTCATTAGGAGTTGTACTTATCTTACTTTAGAACATACTACACTTCCAAAATCCTGATCCTTAATCTCATCAAAATCTATATCGCCATCAAACACCTGCTAGTCACCTTGGTTCACAATGTTTTGCAAATAGTTTTCCCATAGTTTAAAATACTGAAATTAGTTTTCATATATATATATTACTTTTAGCTTCCAAAATAAACAATTCTTTAACATTCCATCCAAAACAAGCCTCAACTTTCACTATCCAATCCATACCGAAATTATGTTTTCTTCCAGACTGTGGATCACTAAGCATCCATGTTCAGAGGTGCTGTCTTCTATAGTAAACTTTAAAAATACTTGAGATTTTACCAATTTGCTTTGCTTACCTGTAGCTCCTTGTATTTTTACACCTACCCCCATGAACCATAGACCTTGCCGTTGGTGGGGAGGCTTGCGTGCCTCAGCGATACAGATGGCCGTACCGTAGATGCAACCGCTACGGAGGGGTATCTTTTGAGAGGCCAGACAAACGTGTGGTTCCTGAAGAGGGGCAGCAGCCTTTTCAGTAGTTGCAGGGGCAACAGTCTGGATGATTGACTGACCTGGTTTTGCAACACTATCCAAAACGGCCTTGCTGTGCTGGTACTGCGAACGGCTGAAAGCAAGGGGAAACTACAGCCGTAATTTTTCCCGAGGGCATGCAGCTTTACTGTATGGTTAAATGATGATGGTGTCCTCTTGGGTAAAATATTCTGGAGGTAAAATAGTCCCCCATTCGGATCTCCGGGCGGGGACTACTCAAGAGGACGTCGTTATCAGGAGAAAGAAAACTGGTGTTCTACAGATTGGAGCGTGGAATGTCAGATCCCTTAATCGGGCAGGTAGGTTATAAAATTTAAAGAGGGAAATGGTTAGGTTGAAGTTGGATATAGTGGGAATTAGTGAAGTTTGGTGGCAGGAGGAACAAGACTTTTGGTCAGGTGAATACAGGGTTATAAATACAAAATCAAACAGGGGTAATGCAGGAGTAGGCTTGATAATGAATAAAAAATATAGGAGTGCGGGTAAGCTACTACCAACAGCATAGTGAACGCATTATTGTGGCTAAGATAGACACAAAGCCCATGCCTACTACAGTAGTACAAGTTTATATGCCAACTAGCTCTGCAGATGATGAAGAAATTGATTAAATGTATGATGAGATAAAAGAAATTCTTCAGGTAGTGAAGGGGGACGAAAATTTAATAGTCATGGGTGACTGGAATTCGAGAGTAGGAAAAGGGAGAGAAGGAAACATAGTGGGTGAATATGGGTTGTGGGAGAGAAATGAAAGGGGAAGCCATCTGGTAGAATTTTGCACAGAGCATAACTTAATCATAGCTAACACTTGGTTCAAGAATCATGAAAGAAGGTTGTATACGTGGAAGAATCCTGGAGATACTAGAAGGTATCAGACAGATTATATAATGGTAAGACAGAGATTTAGGAACCAGGTTTTAAATTGTAAGACATTTCCAGGGGCAGATGTGGACGCTGACCACAATCTATTGGTTATGAACTGTAGATTAAAACTGAAGAAACTAGAAAAACATGGGAATTTAAGGAGATGGGACCTGGATAAACTGACTAAACCAGAGGTTGTACAGAGTTTCAGGGAGAGCATAAGGGAATAATTGACAGGAATGGGGGAAAGAAATACAGTAGAAGAAGAATGGGTAGCTCTGAGGGATGAAGTAGTGAAGGCAGCAGAGGGTCAAGTAGGTAAAAAGACGGGGACTAGTGGAAATCCTTGGGTAACAGAAGAAATATTGAATTTAATTGATGAAAGGAGAAAATATAAAAACGCAGTAAATGAAGCAGGCAAAAGAGAATACAAACGTCTTAAAAATGAGATCGACAGGAAGTGCAAAATGGCTAAGCAGGGATGGCTAGAGGACAAATGTAAGGTTGTAGAGGCTTATCTCACTAGGGGTAAGATAAATACTGCCTACAGGAAAATTAAAGAGACCTTTGGAGGAAAGAGAGCCACTTGTATGAATATAAAGAGGTCAGATGGAAACCCAGTTCTAAGCAAAGAAGGGAAAGCAGACAGGTGGAAGGAGTATATAGAGGGTCTATACAAGGACGATGTACTTGAGGACAATATTATGGAAATGGAAGAGGATGTAGATGAAGATGAAATGGGAGATACGATACTGCGTGAAGAGTTTGACAGAGCACTGAAAGACCTGAGTCGAAACAAGGCCCCGGGAGTAGACAACATTCCATTGGAACTACTGATGGCCTTGGGAGAGCCAGTGCTGACAAAACTCTACCATCTGGTGAGCAAGATGTATGAGACAGGTGAAATACCCTCAGACTTCAAGAAGAATATAATAATTCAAATCCCAAAGAAAGCAGGTGTTGACAACATCACTAACAACACAAGTCTCATCTCCATGAAAGTCACTTACCTCACCTACATTCATTTGCTATAAGCTACCAGTCTCGGACTTACCACACTCAGTTATTTCACAGCTCTCATTCACATCTACATCAAAAACACCACCTATTTCAGATCCAATACAGTCATCACCTGATTTACGTACATCAATAAGTCTGTTTTCTGACCAAGAGAAGAATTCATTAGTACACACTACATCAAAATTCTCACAACTCTTACATTCTGGTTTGTGATTAGCATCTACATCACCAGAATTAAAAAGTAGTATCCCAAAACCTTTGATCAACACATAAATGAGAAATCTGATATTCCTTCTGTTCAATGTCAGATGCATGTCCCATAAAATTAACACTGTTATTATTGTCTAATTTCAAGTGTAACTTGGGGGTCCTGTGCATGTTGGACCTTCATTTAGGCGAACTGCTGTTTCCCAAGTAGTTACTTCTATGATTGTTTCTTCTACTGCAATGCCCATGGTGATCCCCATTATTCCTATCCTGCTGATGTTCAAAAGTTCTCTCCCTATTGACACTTTGATCATGATAGAAGTTGCCATTAACTCTGTTTCTCTAACTATCCTCATTGTGATTTCTATCATTCTGATTATTATGGGATGTACTTCTTTCTACTGCCCTATCCAGCCTGTCAACATATCGTAAAAATTGTTCAAGGCAATCATCAGTTCCATGTACTAAGTCCCACTGCAACCTTTCCAGTAATCTCCTTTTAAGTGTATCAGTCAATGTCATTTTGTCAAATCATTTGTGAAAATGTGTTAATTTTTTAAGCTGATTCTTACAAAATTCTTTCAAAGTACCATCCCTATTCCTATAATTAGGACCATTCAAAAATTCTCTTTTGATTCTCCCCTGTTCAGCTTCAGACCAAAATTTATTTTAAAAACTTTCTTTGAAACTTTGACATGTCTTCCACTGAGTTAAATTTAAATTTACCCATGATAGAGCTTTGCCTTCAAGACATCTTTTAACAAATTTAATTTTTTGATTGTCATTCATGCCTGACAACAAAACTGTCTCTACAGCAGTGCAGAAAATCCACTGGATGTAAATTGTCTGATGGAAAACTTTTGATAGGAGTGTTGGACCAAGCAATACCATTGTTTGCACATAGACTTTGGTTCACACGTTTCCTGAACTGCTGAAATTTGTTGATCTAAAACAGTTGCATTAGTTTGCTTATTGATTTCAAAATTAAAAATTTTTTTGTTTAAACTGGCGATGTTTTGTTCCATTTTTCTACTACGAGCTTCTGTTCAGTTCTGACATTATTAACATTCTTCAATTGTCTTGCTGATTCAACTACTAACTCATTTGTCAAAACAATAAATTTATTTTCTAAAACATCAAGCTTTTCATTCACACTTTGAACCTCTCTGAGAACCCACTTTTTAACTCTGAAACTTGATTACTAAGTTAGTCCATTTTATCTTGAACCCTGTCCGTTTTACTATTGTCTTCAGTTTTCAGTATTTAATTTTCCTTGTAGTGAAGTATATTTGCTATCGTTATCTATTCTTATTTCAGTTAACTGATCATTAACTGCACTAAATTTGCTATTATTACCTGTCTTCATTTGGTCTAGTTTAACTGCAAAATATCAGTTTTTACTGTTTGTTTACTGTCTACGATTTAACTTGGCTCAGACATGTTCTGACTGGATCCTACAGCTTTCACTTCTGTCTCGCTCTTACCCTCGTCTCTATTCATTTTTGTTAACAAGCACACAAGTTCACAAACTAATTAACTTCACAAATAGTTTGTACTTATCCTTCCTTTTTGAGGTCCCTGGTTGGAAATTGTAAAGTCCTCTTTCATTCAGTCTGGTCCTTCATTGTTGGTAGTACAATGATATGACTCACTTTGTTGGGTAGCCCTGAGTATTCTTACTTCGTGTGATCGGAAATCCATTCATACATGAACTGCAAATGACACAAATCACTCTCCCTTCTTCTGCAACAGACAAAACTTCATTATTAGTCAACTGATCCCGGATGACCCCACCCCTCCCTCCTTGTTTCAGGAAAAGTTACCTTTCTCTCCTCATCTTTGGGCTCTTGATGATGTGTTATACAGGGCTATTACAAATGATTGAAGCGATTTCATAAATTCACTGTAGCTCCATTCATTGACATATGGTCACGACACACTACAGATACGTAGAAAAACTCATAAAGTTTTGTTCGGCTCAAGCCGCACTTCAGGTTTCTGCCGCCAGAGCGCTCGAGAGTGCAGTGAGACAAAATGGCGACAGGAGCCGAGAAAGCGTATGTCGTGCTTGAAATGCACTCACATCAGTCAGTCATAACAGTGCAACGACACTTCAGGACGAAGTTCAACAAATATCCACCAACTGCTAACTCCATTAGGCGATGATATGCGCAGTTTAAAGCTGCTGGATGCCTCTGTAAGGGGAAATCAACGGGTTGGCCTGCAGTGAGCGAAGAAACGGTTGAACGCGTGCAGGCAAGTTTCACGCGTAGCCCGCGGAAGTCGACGAATAAAGCAAGCAGGGAGCTAAACGTACCACAGCCGATGGTTTGGAAAATCTTAGGGAAAAGGCTAAAGCAGAAGCCTTACCGTTTACAGTTGCTACAAGCCCTGACACCCGATGACAAAGTCAAACGCTTTGAATTTTCGGCGCGGTTGCAACAGCTCATGGAAGAGGATGTGTTCAGTGCGAAACTTGTTTTTAGTGATGAAGCAACATTTTTTCTTAATGGTGAAGTGAACAGACACAATGTGCGAATCTGGGTGGTAGAGAATCCTCACGCATTCATGCAGCAAATTCGCAATTCACCAAAAGTTAATGTGTTTTGTGCAATCTCACGGTTTAAAGTTTACGGCCCCTTTTTCTTCTGCAAAAAAAACGTTACAGGGCACGTGTATCTGGACATGCTGGAAAATTGGCTCATGCCACAACTGGAGACCGACAGCGCCTACTTCATCTTTCAACAGGATGGTGCTCCACCGCACTTCCATCATGATGTTCGGCATTTCTTAAACAGGAGATTGGAAAACCGATGGATCGGTCGTGGTGGAGATCATGATCAGCAATTCATGTCATGGCCTCCATGCTCTCCCGACTTAACCCCAGGTGATTTCTTTCTGTGGGATTATGTGAAAGATTCAGTGTTTAAACCTCCTCTACCAAGAAATGTGCCAGAACTGCGAGCTCGCATCAACGATGCTTTGGAACTCATTGATGGGGACATGCTGCGCCGAGTGTGGGAGGAACTTGATTATCGGCTTGATGTCTGCCAAATCACTAAAGGGGCACATATCGAACATTTGTGAATGCTTAAAAAAACTTTTTGAGTTTTTGTATGTGTGTGCAAAGCATTGTGAAAATATCTCAAATAATAAAGTTATTGTAGAGCTGTGAAATCGCTTCAATCATTTGTAATAACCCTGTACTTCAGAATGCCATAATACATTATGAAAATGTAGACTTACAATTATTTCTGTACACATTTTCTTTCATTTGTGTAGTGCATTACTAGTATTAGAATTTGTGTGGGAATAAGAAAGTACAAAAATTTTCCATAAGGCAGAAATACTAGCCAACACTTACCCTAAGGGGTCGAAATATTTAGTACTGGAGATCGTCACATGTAATAGTTTGCATTCTATCTTACTTTCACAACTCTTAATTCCCTCATTGGGGAGGAATAGGTATACATTGGGGAAGGATAAAAAGGGAAGGCAGGTTGTTCAGACCCACAGATGGGAGGTGAGTCAGTCTCATCCTGGGTTCTTGTTTGTAAGTATATACACTCCTGGAAATGGAAAAAAGAACACATTGACACCAGTGTGTCAGACCCACCATACTTGCTCCGGACACTGCGAGAGCGCTGTACAAGCAATGATCACACGCACGGCACAGCGGACACACCAGGAACCGCGGTGTTGGCCGTCGAATGGCGCTAGCTGCGCAGCATTTGTGCACCGCCGCCGTCAGTGTCAGCCAGTTTGCCATGGCATACGGAGCTCCATCACAGTCTTTAACACTGGTAGCATGCCGCGACAGCGTGGACGTGAACCGTATGTGCAGTTGACGGACTTTGAGCGAGGGCGTATAGTGGGCATGCGGGAGGCCGGGTGGACGTACCGCCGAATCGCTCAACACGTGGGGCGTGAGGTCTCCACAGTACATCGATGTTGTCGCCAGTGGTCGGCGGAAGGTGCACGTGCCCGTCAACCTGGGACCGGACCGCAGCGATGCACGGATGCACGCCAAGACCGTAGGATCCTACGCAGTGCCGTAGGGGACCGCACCGCCACTTCCCAGCAAATTAGGGACACTGTTGCTCCTGGGGTATCGGCGAGGACCATTCGCAACCGTCTCCATGAAGCTGGGCTACGGTCCCGCACACCGTTAGGCCGTCTTCCGCTCACGCCCCAACATCGTGCAGCCCGCCTCCAGTGGTGTCGCGACAGGCGTGAATGGAGGGACGAATGGAGACGTGTCGTCTTCAGCGATGAGAGTCGCTTCTGCCTTGGTGCCAATGATGGTCGTATGCGTGTTTGGCGCCGTGCAGGTGAGCGCCACATCAGGACTGCATACGACCGAGGCACACAGGGCCAACACCCGGCATCATGGTGTGGGGAGCGATCTCGTACACTGGCCGTACACCATTGGTGATCGTCGAGGGGACACTGAATAGTGCACGGTACATCCAAACCGTCATCGAACCCATCGTTCTACCATTCCTAGACCGGCAAGGGAACTTGCTGTTCCAACAGGACAATGCACGTCCGCATGTATCCCGTGCCACCCAACGTGCTCTAGAAGGTGTAAGTCAACTACCCTGGCCAGCAAGATCTCCAGATCTGTCCTCCATTGAGCATGTTTGGGACTGGATGAAGCGTCGTCTCACGCGGTCTGCACGTCCAGCACGAACGCTGGTCCAACTGAGGCGCCAGGTGGAAATGGCATGGCAAGCCATTCCACAGGACTACATCCAGCATCTCTACGATCGTCTCCATGGGAGAATAGCAGCCTGCATTGCTGCGAAAGGTGGATATACACTGTACTAGTGCCGACGTTGTGCATGCTCTGTTGCCTGTGTCTATGTGCCTGTGGTTCTGTCAGTGTGATCATGTGATGTATCTGACCCCAGGAATGTGTCAATAAAGTTTCCCCTTCCTGGGACAATGAATTCACAGTGTTCTTATTTCAATTTCCAGGAGTGTATTATGGATTATCAGCAATATGAATTGAACACATTGCTACTAGCTGCATATAGGAAGTTTTGAGTGGGAAGGCTGTGGCCGGAAGCTTGATGTGTAAGTCTTTTCATTGTGCCTGTCTGTATCCCACTGTGTCATCTTTACAGTGAGCAGCAATCCATCATTTCCATGATTTTTGATAGTCCAACTTGGACTTTGCATTGGAAAATTAATACGACTGATGTTAGGTTCATGTTTGAATGCGTATTCTGTATAAGTGTACAAAATTATGTTATTTAGGCCATGAAAACTTTGCTAAATGAGAGATTACAATTTTGAACTTATCTGCATCATGTAGTAAATTTATGGAGTGTATTGAATAATCCACTGTATAATGAGGATGAGCCGTTGACCAGTTCCATTACAGGCCGTCTGTATCGTTGAGGCACACAAACTACCACACTTTGGCAAGGTCTATGGTTCATGAGGAGATACTACATAGTCATAATGATGGAGTTATAAGCCATCTTCATTTGAACTGATGGCCACATCTAAGCATTTTATACACAACATATAGTATGAGAAACTGTGATCATGACAGTACTGGTAAAAGTCATTGAAAGTACGGTAGTTGTAATCTCCTCCTCCCACAATTTGTTGTTGTTGTCACTACCATTTTCAATGGGAAAGTCTCTTTTTTCAAAAATACGAGAGAAGTAAGATTTACAATAAACTTTTTATTTAGCTTCTTTTCTTGTAGTTGGATCCAGTTATTTATGTCTAGGGGTTGATTCTTGAAGCTAAAATTTTCATATTTTAGGATCTCATGGTTCCAATTGACATATTTAACTTCGAAGTAAGCCTGTGCAATTTTTTTTGTATTTACTATAATTTATTCTCTCACATTTTTACGTGTCAAACTGTCTTTTGAATTTACACATTAACAAAGCCAAAATTACATTGCTCTTCCTAAATACAAAAACACGTCCTTTCACATCAGAGGCATGCCCTCTACTACCTCACTCTGTGGTAATAAAATATTCCAAAGGGTTTACAGATTTTCTTGACAAATAAATTTCTATTAATTTCTATTATTATTTTATAAATGAATCCAGAAATAAACATAATAAGTTGCACTAAATTGTGTAATTAATAATAGAAATTTTAAGGGTGCCAAATATTTCGTAATTTCAAATATTCCAAAAAAGTAATTTCAACTATACATTCTGAGCTAGTACATATCAATTGTAAAAAAGATAGTAAAGTAATTTCTTTGTATAGTTTTTATCTTGTAATATAACACATTGTGTTTTTCTAGAAAAACAGCTGAGACAATATTAACCTGTTCAAAATTGGAAAATATTTCTGGTATCGGCTACTTCCATTGAGGAAAAGTAGTGCTAGAGGAGGGTGCCCCTGTACATGCTGGCTTAGTAAATGAGGAAACAAACATCAGATTTTGAATTTTTCAGAGTCTTAATATTTGTATCATATTCAAAAAGCTAAGATAGATTAAAAAAAAAAAAATATATATATATATATATATATATATATATATATATATATATATATATATATATATATATATATGGTTATAATAAAGGGAAACATTCCATGTAGGAAAAATATATCTAAAAACAAAGATGATGTAACTTACCAAATGAAAGTGCTGGTAGGTTGACAGACACACAAACAAACACAAACATACACACAAAATTCAAGCTTTCGCAACAAACTGTTGCCTCGTCAGGAAAGAGGGAAGGAGAGGGAAAGACGAAAGGATGTGGGTTTTAAGGGAGAGGGTAAGGAGTCATAACAAACTGTTGCCTCATCAGGAAAGAGGGAAGGAGAGGGAAAGACAAAAGGAAGTGGGTTTTAAGGGAGAGGGTAAGACGTCATTCCAATCCCGGGAGCGGAAAGACTTACCTTAGGGGGAAAAAAGGACGGGTATACACTCGCACACACACACACATATCCATCCACACATATACAGACACAAGCAGACATATTGGTCTTTAAATATGTCTGCTTGTGTCTATATATGTGTGGATGGATATGTGTGTGTGTGTGTGTGTGTGCGAGTGTATACCCGTCCTTTTTTCCCCCTAAGGTAAGTCTTTCCGCTCCCGGGATTGGAATGACTCCTTACCCTCTCCCTTAAAACCCACTTCCTTTCGTCTTTCCCTCTCCTTCCCTCTTTCCTGATGAGGCAACAGTTTGTTGCGAAAGCTTGAATTTTGTGTGTATGTATGTGTCTGTTTGTGTTTCTATCGACCTGCCAGAGCTTTCGTATGGTAAGTCACATCATCTTTGTTTTTAAATATATTTTTCCCGCGTGGAATGTTTCCCTCTATTATATTGATATCATTAATTTGAACCCAACAATTACGTTTGTTATTGTCACTGTTGCATTTCGAAATCTTTTCTGTCGTCTTATTTTCTCTTTCTGTTTTTGCCAGTAGTTTCACTTTGTATTCACCTTCTCCTTTTTACCGTAATCTGCTGTACAATTTTAACCCGCCTATATATACTCAATAATACGTAACCCACTTCCAAACCATAACCAAAAAAATTTTTTTTACCGCTTTCAACACTACAGCCGCTATAAAATCCACCATTTCTAGTTCACAAACAGTTCCTTTCAGCTTTTAAACAACCATTTCGGCTAGTTCTAATAACTTTCGCTTGATTTCCTTTTCCGTTTTCCCACATCACTGATAATTTTTAGCCGCTTCCCACAGGTTTTAACGTCATTATTTCTTCGTCAGACAATTGTTAGCCTCATTTTCACAATTTGCCACCACAAAACCACTCCTTTTAATATATTACACGCAGTTTTTTCGAAATTTTCCCGAATTTCTCCGTCCTCTAACGTGTTTTGGCGGCAACACAACCACCTAACCATTGTGCACATTGTTGTCTACCAACCCAAGTCCAACATAGCCCAGCTGTAACCAACACCATTTCGCCTTTTTTCACAGCAGATCTCCAGTTACTTTCCAGTCCACCTTTATCCTTCCCCATATATTTTTATTTTCATTTTCATTTCAGCCTGATGTATTTAAAGACAAAGAGTTTGGGCAGAGATGTCAGTCGAGGCAGAAGTGCAGAGGCAAAGATGTTGTTGAATGACAGGTGAGGTAGGAGTGGCGGCAACTTGAAATTAGCGGAGATTGAGGCCTGGTGGATAACGGGAAGAGAGGATATATTGAACAGCAAGTTCCCATCTCCTTACCCTCTCCCTTAAAACCCACATCCTTTCGTCTTTCCCTCTCCTTCCCTCTTTCCTGATGAGGCAACAGTTTGTTGTGAAAGCTTGAATTTTGTATGTATTTATGTGTCTGTTCGTGTTTCTATCGACCTGCCAGCGCTTTCGTATGTTAAGTCACATCATCTTTGTTTTTAAATATATTTTTCCCGCGTGGAATGTTCCCTCTATTATATATATATATATATATATATATATATATATATATATATATATATATATATATATATATATATATATATATATGTCACATCATCTTTGTTTATATATATATATATATATAAACAAAGATGATGTGACTTACCAAATGAAAGTACTGGCCGGTCGACAGACACACAAACAAACACAAACATACACACAAAATTCAATGGCCCAATGTTTCGCCAGCAAAATTCAAGCTTTCGCAACAAACTGTTGCCTCATCAGGAAAGAGGGAAGGAGAGGGAAAGACGAAAGGATGTGGGTTTTAAGGGAGAGGGTAAGGAGTCATTCCAATCCCAGGAGCAGAAAGACTTACCTTAGGGGGGAAAAAAGGAAAAAATGACTGGTATACACTCGCACACACACACATATCCATCCACACATATACAGACACAAGCAGACATATTTAAAGACCATATGTCTGCTTGTGTCTGTATATGTGTGGATGGATATGTGTGTGTGTGCGAATGTATACCCGTCCTTTTTTCCCCCTAAGGTAAGTCTTTCTGCTCCCGGGATTGGAATGACTCCTTACCCTCTCCCTTAAAACCCACATCCTTTCGTCTTTCCCTCTCCTTCCCTCTTTCCTGATGAGGCAACAGTTTGTTGCGAAAGCTTGAATTTTGTGTGTATGTTTGTGTTTGTTTGTGTGTCTGTCGACCTGCCAGCACTTTCATTTGGTAAGTCACATCATCTTTGTTTTTAGATATATATTTCCTACGTGGAATGTTTCCCTCTAGTATAACCATATCATTAATTTGAACCCAACAATTACGTTTGTTATTGTCGCTGTTGCTTCTCGAAAACTTTCCTGTCGTCTTATTTTCTCTTTATTTTCTCTTTCTGTTTTTACCAGTAGTCTCACTTTCTATTCACCTTCCCCTTTTTACCGTAATACAATTTTATTCCGCCTATATATACTCTATAATATGTAACCCACTTCCAAACCATAACCAAAAAAATTTTTATTTTGCGCTTTCAACAATACCGCTGCTATAAAATCCACCGTTTCTAGTTCAATAACAGCTGCTTTCACGTATTAAACAACCATTTCGGCTAGTTCTAACAACTTTTACTTTATTTCCACTTCCGTTTTTCGGACATCACTGATCATTTTTAGCCGCTCCCCTCAGGTTTTAACGTCATTATTTACAATTGTTAGCCCCATTTTCGTAATCTTTCACCACAACACCACTCCTTTTAATACATTTACACGTTTTTTTCGAAATTTTCCCGAATTTCTCCGTCCTTTAACGCGTTTTAGCGGCAACACAACCACTTAACCTTCATGCACATCACTGTCTACCAACCCAAGTTCACCACAGGATCAACTTAACCAACACTTTTTCGCCTTTTTTCATACCAGATCTCCAGTTATTTTCTAGTTCACCCTTATCTCTCCCCATATATTTTTATCTTTCATTTTCATTTCAAAAATGGTTCAAATGGCTCTGAGCACTATGGGACTCAACTGCTGAGGTCATTAGTCCCCTAGAACTTAGAACTAGTTAAACCTAACTAACCTAAAGACATCACAAACATCCATTCCCGAGGCAGGATTCGAACCTGCGACTGTAGCGGTCTTGCGGTTCCAGACTGCAGCGCCTTTAACCGCACGGCCACTTCGGCCGGCTTTTCATTTCAACCTCATGTTACACTTTCCACCTTCTAATACCATGTCACCCTCACAACACCCCCACAACGACCCCATTAAGCTTCATTTACATTCCCTCCGCAAACATGCCTTCAACCTAGCCAGATTACGCTCGCATATTTTATTTTCTCAGGCTTGTCTGACATTTGGCATAACCCCCAAAGGCCTCACACTTAAAGTTCCCATCTCTGGCTGCAACCCTTCTTTCCATCAGTCCCTATACCAGTTCCAAACTGAACAATCCATTGCCCTCATCCACCTAATCCTTCACCTACACATCAACTCAGCCAATGAACACACCCGTCAACTCCTATCCTTAATAAAAGCCCTTAATCTTTCCTCTCCCACATCCACACCGGCTATTCAGAGCATCCTCTTACAGGCCAACCGCAAATTAGAGCAGCATGCCACCCTTCACCTCAAAAAACTATCCAATCTCCTGGTTTCCCACCTCCGGAAAGGCAACTCACTCACCCTTCACAACCTTTCCAGCAAACCTCAACCACCTCTCATTGCACACAAACCCAGTCTCTCCCATCTACTCAGTCTCCCACTTCCAGCTCCACTCCCTCCAAAACCTCAAAATTCCAAGCAACACAATCTGGCACCACAACACCCTAATTCAGTAGTTAACCTTTCCTCCAAACCTCTCTCCCAATCCGAAACCTCTGTCCTATCCAAAGGCCTCACCTTCAGCCCCACTCCCAGATTCAACCAAACAGCCCTCGTCAGGTCTTTAAATATGTCTGCTTGTGTCTGTATATGTGTGGATGGATATGTGTGTGTGTGCGAGTGTATACCCGTCCTTTTTTCCCCCTAAGGTAAGTCTTTCCGCTCCCGGGATTGGAATGACTCCTTACCCTCTCCCTTAAAACCCACATCCTTTCGTCTTTCCCTCTCCTTCCCTCTTTCCTGATGAGGCAACAGTTTGTTGCGAAAGCTTGAATTTTGTGTGTATGTTTGTGTTTGTTTGTGTGTCTGTCGACCTGCCAGCACTTTCATTTGGTAAGTCACATCATCTCTGTTTTTAGATATATATTTCCTACGTGGAATGTTTCCCTCTATTATAACCATATATATATATATTTTGAAGTCAAAGTACAGATGATTGGGGTGGGGGGTGGGGGGGTCATTGTTCCTTGGATCAGTGGAAACATGAGGTGCAGGCAAGGGATGAGAAATAGTAACTAAATTTCCAACTTCTTTATTCTTTTTAACCTTACCATTAGGGATTTATAATATCTGTGACCATGTATTGAACATAAGTGCAGAAAAAATGACCAGTTACTATTTGAAATATTATTTTTATTCCCATAAAATAGTGATCAGATTTTTTCAGGCTCCTCTTCTGATGGGGCACACATAAGTTATGTATTTATTTCTATAATATGATGCTGGTTGCTGCCTCTGTGATAAGAAGGTAGAAAACAATTTTACAGCGTCACCATACACTTACCATTCGTGGAGTAAATTAAGGTTTTTCCTATCTTCTTCTCATTGAGCCAGTACCCAGTATCACATTATGGAAATAAAGATGGAACTACTGTGTGCACCAGTTGAAGACAAAAACTGAAAAAGCTTGATAACTGGTTATGGGAATAAAGTGACTGGTTGTAGTGTTCTGTTGTTAAATTCTTTATTCCCTACTTTCTGAGCAACCTGATCCAGCTTTGGGAGCAATATGTCACTGTTCATGAAACTTATATCTTTGCTTTACCCTCTCCTACTAGCTACTGTGTATACAATCTTCTTCCAATCAAGGAAATCCTTAAAAGAGTTTGGATAGCTCATGATTAGTTTCTGTAACTTCTGTCTGTGTCTCTGTCAACTCTTTTCTGAGGTGCTCTTATTTTAAGATTTCATAAGTGTGGCTCTCTTATGTCTCTCATAACCTGTAATTTTTACTTTTGTACTTTGAGTATATAATCTTTCCTGGAGCTCAGTGATTTGCTTCATATGCACATTGAACTTCCCCATGCTAATTTATGAGGAAATTCTAGTTGTTACCATCTTTTATCTGCGCTTAACTGCCCGATAGTTCCATCATTTATCTTACTAACATTTACTCTCATTAGTATAGTGCACAGAAGCTCTCCTGTGAAGCAGATTAGCTCTTTCTGGAAGCATAAAAACTTAACCTTAATATTGTAATTTTGACATTTGGACTACTATTATTAAACATTCATCTGTTCTGGCATGGGTTGTCTCTGTAGTCTGGTGCATGCAAAAACAATCATAAATTTTAAGACGACATAAAATTTCAGGAAAGCTAGCATTTGTTGCTTCACCCTTTCACTTGAGATGGATGAGAGCTGTTAAGTCTGCCAGCAGCTGCTCAGGAGCCAGGGAGGAGATGAAGGAATGTCAGAGTAGTGATTGCTCAGGTAATGCAAACTTCAACTGTCTGTTTAATTCAGAAAAAGCTCCTGGTAAGTACCCACGTCCCAGTGATCTATATGAACAGAAATTATTTGTATGAAACGTACTGTGTTTATTACAGCTAATGAGTTTATTCAAGGTTGATACGGATATAATCACCAGATGACAGTATCGATACGACAATCATAGATTGTGTGTGTGATTGTTTTATGGGATATAGAAAAGGAAAAGCCACCTGGTAGAATTTGCACAGAGCACAGTTTAATGATAGCTAACGATTAGTTTAAGAATAATGAAAGAAGATTGTATACACAGTAAGAGATAAGAGGCACTGTAGGGTTTCAGATAGATTATATACAGTAATTGTAAGACAGAGATTTTAAACTGCAAAATATTCCCAGGGGTAGATGTGGGTTGTGACCATAATTTATTGGTTATGAACTGCAGATTGAAACTGAAGCAGTTGCAGAAAGGAGGGAAATTAAGGAGGTGGGAACTGGACAAATTAAAAGAAATGCTTATTGCTGAGAGTTTTAAAGTGAGCATTAGGCAATGATTGACTGAAACGTGGGAAAGGAATAAAATAGAAGCCATACGTGTAGCTTTGCGAGATGGTATAATGAAGGCAGTGGAGGAAAAATAGGAAAAAATGACAAGCCCAATAGAAAAGCTTGGGCAACAAGTAAGTTGTTGAATTTTGTATCAAAAGGAAAATTCAATTAAGAAAATTATAAAATTATGAGACAGAACACTGGCCACCACTTATTTCAGTGGAAAATGTCTAATTACATTATTTCAAACAATGGAAAGTCCAGAACAGAATAACAACAATATTATGAAAAATTTAGGTTGTTACCAGCACATAGAGATGGCACTGGGTCACAGACAGGCACTATGCAAAGACTGTTAAACATTTAAGCTTTCGGCGGAAAGATCTTCTTCAGAAATACGAAACAGACATATTGACACAAACACAACTCACACAAACGTGGCCACTGTCTCCAGCTGCTGTATCAGACCACAGTAGCTGAAGACAGTGACCATGTGTGTGTGAGTTGTACTTGTGTGAATGTGTGTATGTTTATATTTCTGAAGCAGGTCTTTTAGCCAAAAGCTAAATGTTTAACATTCTTGTCGTTGTGCCTATCTGTGACTCAAATGTCTCTCCTATGTGGTGAATAGCAATCTATTCTTTTCATGATACTGTTGATACAACTTGTGTTTTAGAAGAAGGAAAACACCTGGGAGGAAGAAAAGGTTTTGAAAGTATGGAAAGAATACTTCCAGAAATTATATGAGGGATAGGATAAAACAAATGCACATGATGAGATAGAGGGAGACAGAAGTAACAACACCATGACAGAGGAACTAGAAACTGTGGATATTGGATGTAGGGAAAGCTGTATTAAAAATGAAAAATGGCAAAGACGCTGGATTAGATGACATCACAACTGAAATGACCAAAGCTGCAGGACATGTCAGAATTCAGTGGCTGAGTAGGATAATGAGGACAGTATGTACATACAGAAAGAGTCCTGATGATTAGACGAAGAGAATTGTTGTACCTATCTTTAAAATGGGTAACAAGGCATTCTTTGGGAATTATAGAGGAATAGTGTTACTGTGTCACTGGATGAAGATTTATGAAAAGATAATTTTAACAGGAAATCAGAAATAAGATAGAATCACAATTAAGGGAAGAACGACAAGGATTTTGATTTGGAAGATCAATAATAGATGCCACATTTAAAGCCAGGTAGGTTTTGGAGAACAAATCGGAATTTGGGAAAGACATCATAGATATAAAAAAGGCTTATGGCACTGTTAAAAGGAAAGAGATGTATCATAGTCTGAATAGACAGGATCTGACAGAACACTGAAATACCTAAGAGACATATGGAGAAGATGGGATTCCCTCAGAATTATTGAGATCCTTGTGAGAACATACCATGTCAAGCTATTCCAACTGTTATTCAAGATATATCAGACAAGTGAAATAGGCTGATACTTCAAGAAGAATGTAATAATCCCAACGCCAAAGTAAGCAGGTCACTGAAGGTGTGAATATTACCAAACCATCAGTTTAATAATGTAGGAAAAGACAAATTGTTACTTACCATAAAGAAGACACGTCAAGCCGCATTCCGGCCTGAGATGCTGGAGTTGGAAGTCATGTGTGCATGAGGTGTGCTTGCTTGTGTTTGTGATTGATGTATCTCTCTCTTTTACTGATGAAGGCTGTGGCCAACAGCTTTACGTAAGTGTCTTTTAATTGTAACTGCTGCAGCTTGACGTGTCTTCTTTATAGTAAATAGCAATGTGTCTTTTCCTACATTATTGGTATTCTTACCTAGAGAAACTGTCAGTTTAATAAGTTATGGTTGCAAAATAGTAACAAAAATAATTTACAGATCAGAGGAATGTAAGACTCAGCGAACTTACCTTGGGGATGAACAGTTTGGATTCCAAACAAATGTAGGAATACACAAGGCCCTACTGACTATTTGACTTATCTTAGAAGATATACTGAAGAAAGGCAAACCTATAGTTATAACATTTGTATTTTTAAGGAAATCTTTTGACATTTTCAAATTCTGAAAGTAGCATGAGTGAAATACAGGGATTGAACAGTTGTCTACAAGTTGTACTGAAATCGTGTTGCTGTTATAAGAGATGGAGGTCATGAAAGGGAGGCAGTAGTGGAGAACAGAATGAGCCAGGGTAGTAGCTTATCCCCGATGTTATTTAATCTATACATTGGACAGGCGGTGATGGAAACGAAGGAGAAGTTTGGAAAGTGAATTACAGATTAGTGAGAAGAAATAAAAACTTGGACATTTGCTGGTGAAATTGTAAAACCTGCAGAGATGGCAGTGAAATATTAAGATCGTGTGAATAGAATGTTTTGAAAAAAATTGTAAGATGAACACTAGCAAAAGTAAAACAATGGTAATGGAGCATAATTAAATTAAACCAGGCTCTTTGGGAAACAAGTAATGATGGCGAAAGTATGGAGGGTACAAAATACAGATTGGCAATAGCAAGAACCTCTTTCTGGAAAAGTATCTAGTATAATATTAAATGGTAAGAATTTTTTCACATGGAAATAATGTATGGACATAAAGCAGACAAGAATAAAATAGAGCTTTTGATATATGAAGCGTGCGCACGAATATGGCACAGTTTGACATTTCGTAGAACGGAATAATGCTGTATACGGCAGTCTGCATCGCCTGCTGTTATAATTGACATGTTCACTGTCCGAGGGTAGTACTAAACAATGACGAGAAGCGCACAGTTTTCGCGGCTCTGCGCGAACAATGCTGCATGTTACAAGAATGGCAAGGTGATGCTTACCGCAAGTGGTTTGAAACGTGCAAATAATGCACGGAAAAGGAAAATTAACATTGGTAGTTGGCAGGATATTAAGAGGAAAAGGCTTCGTGATGCTGGACTGGAACATAAATCACGAAAAGGAAAGGTAGTTCCTGCGAAACAGCCTCCAACACAGGTGAGTGGAATAATGCTGTATGGGTTTTGTAAAAAGGTGTATGTGTTTAGAGAAGCATATGTGTCCTGTAAAGCGGCAATGTGCCCTGTAGAGTACTTGGCTCAAATGACATGTTACGTGTATCTTCTGAAAACATTATAGTAAAAGTATGTAACGTGAATGAAATTAACTACAGTTCTCTAGTTATCATTTCCGAAAAAATAGAATACTCAGTCTGAGTAATGCTATATTATTAAAAGAGAATGTGAAATTTGATAATCTAGTTGAATATTAGGTAGCAATATTGATTGTTTTCGTGATTCAGGATCGTGTATGCAATGCAGAAGTGTGCTCAAAAGAAGGATGCAAGGACATAAACCTGGAAATGAATTAAAGCTGTACGAAGAATATCATGCCTTAACATACGATAAGCAGTCCATATGCTTAATAAAATCCATGGAAATAGGCGTGCCAGACAGGTGCAAGAGAAGGAAGACAGACGATACTTCACGGAAGCAAGCTACTTTCAAACACAAAGTTTACTCAAAAGAAGTGTGTCAAAAAACATTGCTTCACATATTCTCCATCACCCAGCGATGAATGCAGACTCTGCAACGTAAAATAAAAGGTGGAATAACCACTCCTAAAGATGGTAGAGGAAAACATTGCAATAGGCCACATGCCATATCAAATGACGACAAGGCTCTTATTCGGCAACACATATCGAGTTTCCCAAAGCAGATGAGCCATTACAGCAGGAATAAATCCTCAAAAGAATGTCTGCACCCCAATCTCAACCTCTGTAGAATGTATCGGTTGTTTATCGAAAAGTTTCCTGATAAGTCAA
Organism: Schistocerca americana; assembly: GCF_021461395.2. Classification (NCBI taxonomy): domain Eukaryota; kingdom Metazoa; phylum Arthropoda; class Insecta; order Orthoptera; family Acrididae; genus Schistocerca; species Schistocerca americana. Next base: position 179,450,432 of record NC_060120.1, read on the forward strand.
TAAGCAGGTCATACTATCAAAGAGTGTTTCAAACAGATTTTAATCTGCATTTCGGAACACCTAGATCAGATACTTGCAGACTGTGCGATTTGTTGTTTAACAAAATGATTGCAGCTTCAGATGAAATAGAACTGCACAAGATCGAAATTGAGAGTTGGTTGCATCATTCAAGGACAGACCAAGCATACAATGCCTTAAAAAACGATATGGAAATGGCTAAGAGGAATAACAATATGCATGTTATATGTGTTGACCTACAACAGGTTTTACTTTGTCCTACCTTGACTCATTCCAAGGTATTCTACCAGAGACAGCTATTGTCGTATAATTTCACGATTCATGATGTTGGTACTGGAAACATCACCGTAAATTTGTGGGATGAATCCACTGCAAGGAGAAGTTCAGCCGAAATAGTTTCCTGTCTGCTTAAATTTGTGACGCACAGTTATGATACGCTTGAAGAAGGTATGGAATGAAAACTGTTTGTTTGGTCTGACCGCTGTGTCGGGCAGAACAACAACTGGAGAGTTTTAGCGCTTTATTTCTATCTGATCAGCTGCAAGTACTATACAGAAATACATCAGAAGTTTTTATGGTCAGGTCACAGTTTCCTACCTTGTGACAGGGTTTTTGCAGTCATCGAGAAAAGAAAGAAAGTGTCAAAGTTATGGTTCCTTCAGAATGGAAGCACGTCATTACTGAGGCCTTTGTCGATCCTTCAAAACTAACCATTCACGAGATGATGATGGAAGACTTCAAGGACATAGGATCCATTGAGTTGCTTTTGAAGAAGCCACCTGATTTGAAAATTACCGATGTATTTTGGTTGAAGCTGTGTAGTGATGATCCTTGAGGTTTAAGCATGCGCCGTACCCACAATGTGCTTCGCCCATGGGAAAGACACTGTATTGTAAAGCATGGTTGTGAACATCAAGTAAAAAATTGTCCATTTGCATTCTGAATTCTGGTTGCTCTATAACGGGTCTCTGAAACTTCATAAGGAGAAGAAAAGGGATCTATTGGACATGAAGAAATATATGGAACCAAAATACAGGCAGTTTTATGAAAACCTACAATGTGACAACTGACTATAATGTACTAGATTTGAGCCTAAACTTGATAAACTAGTGTTGTATTATTTTTTTTTAAATTAAGCAATTCAGTTTACAATGAACATTATTTAGTATCTTGTTTTAAATCTCTTACTTACTATTTTTGGATTCTAGACACCTTGTAATTACAGCAGAGCACTGGCTGATCTGGAATAACGCTGTATATCCATTGCCATACAGCGTTATTCCATTTTAAAACTTACTTATTTTTGAAAAATCTGTGCTTAGCGCAATTTTAAAAACCAGAAATTAATATTTTCCACAGTCTCGACGCACAAACAATACATATCTGCTATTACATTATTATATCGTATTAATTCTCTGGAACTAACAGTTTTTGTCAATTTCCCAACAACTGCAAAATGTACCATACAGCATTATTCGTGCACATGCTTCATATAATGGTGCAGATGAAGTCCGAAGTTAGATAGGTAGATTGAATAACCCCAAAGAGGTGCTGAATTGAACTGGAGAGAAAAGAGAATAATAGCACCACATTTACTGCTTCCCTCTTAGTGCCAACGATTTTGTGATGCTACAAACTTGACTGAAAAAAAGGGTTGGTTGATAAGACAGTTTTAGTCATCCAGAACTATCAATTCAGTAATGGAGGGAAGTATGGAGGATAAAAACTGCAGAGGGATACCAGTGCTTTACAACAATAAGCAGATTCAGATAGACATATGTTGGAGTAGCTACATAGAGACAAAGAAGCTTTCATAGGATAGACTAATGTGAGGAGCTGCTTCAAACTAGTCTTCAGACTGTAAACCAGCACCACCACCACCGCAACAACAACAACAACAACACTGTGCATTGTGTTAGGAGGCCTAGGCACTCAGCTGTTATGCCCACATTAGCAGAAGCTATATATGACTTCAGTGGACTTGGCCTAATGGCTTGCTATGCACAATAATGGTGAGTAATGTAGCAGGCCACAGTCAATTTGCTTTTCATGAAGCATTCTGGCATGTGCCGTATGTAGTCTTCCTACATTGATTACACTTTGTTTTTTAATATATTATGGTTTACAATTATGTTGCTATTCTCATACTCACAATGAACTCGGCTTCAGTTTGGGTTGTGTATTTGCTCACTGTGTGCTCCAAACTCCCCTGAACTGACTTGTCTGATTGATCGTGTCATAACTGCTTTCATCAGTTCAGTCATTCACATAACGAACTTGCAAGTGAACTGTCTCACAGTGAACAAAGTGAACAGAAATATTTTGAATTATTCAGTAGTATGGCACTTGCCTGTAAAACTTCTTGAACCAAGTATGGAAAGTGTTGTCTATAAGTAGGTAACATGGTCCACTGTTATTTGATTGGACCATCACCAGCCATTGCAGGAATCAGTATCCTCCATCTTGTACAGGGGGATAGGTGTCCAAAATAATTTCAGGTAGATAACCACATAACTGCGGTAATGGGAAAGGCAGATACCAGGCTGATGTGCATTGGAAAAATTGCGAGGAACTGACATTCACCCACAAATTTGTAGTAATACAATAAAATTGTACAACTGATAGAACAGACTTTTGCTTATTAACAGAACTTTTATGACAGTTTATCTTCCAGTGCAGAATGATAGATTCTTTCTGGAAACAGCCCTTAAAGTATGAATAAGCCACTAATCAGCTTATACTTTCTAACAGAGCTGTAATCTAGCAAGTCATGTTAGACATCACAATGGAATTTGGAAGGTAGAACCAGAGATTCTGGCACGTTGAAGCTTTTAGATGGGTTGTAAGGTGTTGCTAACAGCTCAGCTGGCAAAAGCATTGGTAGCAAAATGGAAAGACAACATATAAGCCAAGGTTGCATACACATTTTTGTTCTGGTAGGAGGTTTCAAAGAGAAAAATGTGTGGGGTGTTATATGTTATAGGTAATCAATTAGGAGACCAGTAACTCTAAAGATGATTGAAAATGAAGCAGAAGAATTAAAGCAAAGGATTTTATTAAAAAAATGGGAAAAAGATGCTGTAGTTTGAATGTTGACTCTTAGTCCAATTACTAAATGTGATCTTTTTCATGTTGTTTGTGTTGACCATGACCCAATACAGTTGACCTTATCGCACTTCTTTCCTACCTTCTGTCTGTTGTAGTTCACTTAGTAAAGGGACTGAAAAGTGCTGAAAGTTAAAGCTTTATAACCTGTTTATTGTCATGTACATATTTTAACATTATTCAGGAGTAAAGAGATGATCACAGAAAGGGAGGAGTGCTGCTTCGTTGATAGGTACACAAACAAAAGGTACAGAGCTTGACGTGCTTTTGTAACACATTTCCTTTTTCAAGCTTGTAGGAAAAAGGCGCACACAAACACACACACACACACACACACACACACACACAACACACACACTCTCACTCACTCACTCACTCATGTGCACACACAATGTGCTCGTTTGAATGTGAGCTCTTTCCTGGCCCATGATGAGGTTTGCTGGGGTGAGGTGGGGATGTGGGGTGGGGTGGGGTGGAGTGACAGATGGAGAGAGGCAGGAGGTGGGGGGGGGGGGGCAAGTGTCTAGTAGCATGTAGGAGAGTGGGGAGCTGTCTGTGGGCTAACTAGGGGTGCAGGTAGAGGAGGCAGGTGGCAGATGGCTGGGCATGCGATTCCATAGACGAGGGCATGGGATAACAGCACACAACTAGCTGATGTGGGGACACAAATTGGGTGGGGTACTGGGTCAGGGGATGGTGAACACACACACACACACACACACACACACACACACACACACACACACACACACACACACACACACTATTGGGAGGGGGGTGAGGGGCAGTGAGTTACTTTCTGCTTTGGTCAGGAAGGCTATGGGAGTGAAGGATATGCTGTAAGGATAACTCCCATCTGTGAAGCTGGTGGTAGTGGGGAGGACCCAGATGGCACAGATTGTGAAGCAGCCATTTAAATCTCGCTTGTTGTGCTCTGCTGCATGTTGTGCCACTGGGTGGTCCTTGTTTTTGGCAACAGTTTGGCAGTGGTCATTCATTCTAGTTGTCAGCTAGTAGGTTGTCATACCTATGTAAAATACTGTGTAGTGTTTGCAGCAGAGCTGGTATACAACATGGCTACTTTCACAGGTGGCCTGGTCTATGATGGGGTAAGATACGCCTATGACAGGACTGGAGTGGTGGTGCTGTGTGGGTGGGTTGGGCTGGTTTTGCATCTGGGTCTTCCACAGGGGTATGATCCCTGTGGCAGGGGACTGGGGGTGTGAGTGGCATAGGGGTGGACTAGGATGTTGCATGGTTGGGTGGGCACCAGAACACCATTTTGGGGGGTGGAAGTATCTTTGGTAGGTTTTCCGTCATTTCAGGGCATGATGATTGATAATCAAAGCCCTGACAAAGGACATGGTCCAGCTGTTCCAGTCGGGGATGGTATTCGGTGACAAACTAGCCAAGGTCTGTACCTGTTGTTTGTGTACCTGAAAATTATGCAGCACTTCTACCTTTTGGGGAGTGATCTTTATTCTTAAATAATTCATAATTCTCAACCAGAACTTTCTGTACATTATTATACCACTTAGTGGCTTCCTTCCATCCAAACCTTGTGTCGTCCGTCCTTCGTTACTGTCTCCTCTATTTAGCTTCCCTCTATTGTCCATCCCTTTCTTTCTCTTACATTTATTTCCTCTTGTCTTGATGGCACACTCCATGATGGCCTTGACACATGTGGTTGCAAGGGACTTTCGTTACATCTTGTAGTATCAGCCACATCCATTATGACAGCCATGTACGCAACTCCATGTGCCATGCGACTCCCGATAAAAGCTTAACACGCACTTCTAGCAACCCAAAATCCTCACTCCCTCACATATTGTTCCTGATCTGTCTGTCCTTATTTCCTTTTTATCTCTTATGATAAATCATGCATGGTTGAATTTATTTCGCGCATATGATGATATATCATGCGTGATCAGATATACCCCTGTCACAATACTACCCCCTGTCCCCAACACCATTCCTTTCATTCCTTACACTCGTCAACGTTATTCAGCTCCCCCTGCAACCACCTGACACCTTAGTTGCCATTTCCTATGCCAGCTTCTATCCCCAATACTATTGCCCCTTCCCCCTCCACAATGGACCCCTGCTCTATTTATCTGCACCAGCTCAGAAAAGTTCCCTATCTATAGCCAAAATCCTGTCCCACATCCTGTTCCTTAAATGCTGCCTAAGCCATGGAATCTGCTCCAGTGGCCTAACATAAAAGTCCCTGATTTGGGATCCCCCCACCTTCCACAATGATCTCCCATCTTTTCAGATTGTGCAAGTCACTTTGCCTCACAAACCTGGTTCTACAAAAACACATCTCCATGGCACAGGTGTCCCTGAATTACCTCCCCCCCCCCCCCCCCCCCCCCTGTAAAATACTGTTACTATACAATCCCCATTATCTACACCTCATCACCCAAATTGGAATCCTGATATTCAGATACCTAGAAGAACATTCCAAACACCACCTTCACAAGTAATACAGCCTGCTGACACCCTTCTCCCACATTGGGGCACCACTATCCAATCCCCGTCTTATCCTCATCAACCCCTCATAGCACCTAGACCCTGCCCAGCTGACCTTTTCGACCTACCACATCCTCCAAAACCCTCTACCAACATTCCAAAATCCAGAGCCAAAACAATTTCAGAACACTATTGTTAACCTCTCCTTCAAAATCCTCAGCCCCCAGAAGTTTCAGTCCTATCCAGAGGCCTCACATTCACTCCTTCTCCCAGATTTAACCATGTTGGACTTGTGAAAGAACGTCTCTCCTTCTCCTGCTCCCTACAGTGGAAGCACTTTTTTGTCACCAACATCTCCAGCCAAAGCCAATCCAGTTTGAACATCAAACCCTGTCTGTCCCATTTCATACCCCTGTCCAACCGTTAACCTCTCACACTACCACCTAACCATCCCATGTTCACTTTTCAGGAATTTCTAATTTCCAACCTGGCTTCACCAACCTTCCCCAGGTCCCTACCTAAGAACAACAACCTTTCAACAGAAGGAAGGACACAAACAAAGGCTCCACCACTGTTGTGATGAACTGGAGTGCTTAACTGGCAGAGGGCCTCTATCAGTTGTCCAACACCTCCACATACAAGCTCTGCCAAAGTGGCCCCATCTCAGAAGTGCAACATAACCTCCAATCCCTTCTGAAATCCTTAGTCCCTTCCCAGGACCTCTCTCCTGGATCCACCTCTCTACTCTCACTAACAACAGCCCACACACCCATCTTCTTCCCATTCACCAAAATCTACAATCCTAACAATCATGGGTGCTCCACTGTGCCCCCACTGAAAGATCTCCTGTCTACGTCCTCACATGCACTTGAACCTCACATCCGTCCCAGACCCAACCACAAAAAAGTGCCCTCCTTGTTACCCCACACCACCCTGAACTGGAGCAGCTGAACCACGTCCTTTATCAGAGCTTTCATTATCTATGATCATGCCCTGAAATGAGGGACATCCTACCCTAGATACTTCCAACCCCTCCCAAAGTGGTGTTCCACTGTGCACCAAACCCTCACAACATTGTAGTCAATCCCTATGCCACTTCCACCCCACAATCCTCTGCCACAGGGATCATTTTCCTGTGGAAGACACAGATGCAAGATCTGCCCAATCCACCCACCCAGCACCACCTACTCCAGCCCTGTCACGGGCTTATCTTACCCCATCATAGGCTGGTGGGCCACCTGTGAAAAACAGCCATGTTATATAGCAGCTCTGCTGCAAACACTACACAGTATTATACATAGGTATGAGAACCAACTAGCTGTCAAATAGACCGAATGGCCACTGCCAAACTGTTGCCAAAAACAAGGAGGACCACCCAGTAGTACAACATGCAGCAGAGCACAACATGCAAGATTTCAATGGCTGCTTCACAACCTGTGCCATCTGGGACCTCCCCACTACAACCAGTATTTCTGAGCTGCACTGATGAGAGCTATCTTTACAGCACATTCTATGCTCCCGTAACCTTCCTGACCTAAATCCAAGGTAACTCACTGCTCCCTCCCAACAGTGTGTGTGTGTGTGTGTGTGTGTGTGTGTGTGTGTGTGTGCAGCCATCTGACACCTGCCCCCTCTACCTGCACACCTAGCTAGCCCACAGGCTGCTCCCCACTCTCCCATGAGCTGCTAGACACTTCCTCCCAACCCCCTCCTTGCCCCCTGCCTCTCTCCATCCCTCACTACTCACCATCCCACACCCCTACTTCTCCCCAAAACAATCACTGTGGTAGGAAAGAGCTGACCGTTGACTGTGCGCAGTCTAGTGAGACAGGTGTGTGCATGTGTGTGTGTGTGTGTGTGTGTGTGTGTGTGTGTGTGTGTGTGTGCATGTGTTTTTTCTGCAAGCTAATAATTTATAATTCTTAACCAAAACTTTCCATACTTTATTGTTACATTATTCCACGTTTTAGGTGGCAGTATCCCCAGTGTCACAAACATTTTCTTTATGTAGAAATAACAGAAATTCATGAATGGAACAATGCTTAAAATAAGGGAGAGGCAACCACTCACTTATAGCAGACTGATGTGTGGCATATAGATGCATGTACCATGAAACACTACTCACTAGTTTTCGAACTTTCTGGCTCTTTTACTAGTAGAAGATACACACATTCACACACACAACACAGGTACCCAAATGCACCCTGCTGCAGCCACAGCAACACAGATTACTGGTTATCTGGTTATCGCAGTTGTCTGACTTATGGATGAGGGGAAGGGTAGGAAAGGATGCACAAGGCAAGGAGGAGGTAGTGGAGTTGTGCAACAAAACAGGAGCATAATGGATCGATGACTCAGAGGCTGCACAACAAGGCAAAAGGAGTTCTGAGGAGGTACAGCACATTACAGATTTACAGAGAGGGAGGGAGTGAAAAGAGTAAGATAGATGTGGGGAGGAAGCTAGTGATGGGAGAGAGAAGGTGAAGGGTGTGGAGGGAGGGAGGGAGGAGAGAGAGAGAGAGAGAGAGAGAGAGAGAGAGAGAGAGAGAGAGAGAGAGAGAGGTGAAAGGTGTGGAGGGAGGGAGGGAGGGAGAGAGAGAGAGAGAGAGAGAGAGAGAGAGAGAGAGAGAGAGAGAGAGAGAGAGAGAGAGAGAGAGAGAGAGAGTGTCCACAGGAGGGGGGTTGGAGTGGTGGGAGAAGACAGTACATTATCTGGGCATGAAATGAGTGATGTGGAAAATGGCAGAAGAGAATAGAGAAAGGGAAAAGGTAAGATGAGGCAGTGGGAAACAGTTTAGTGGAGGTTTAGGCCAAGGGGTTGCACAAAAGCAGGATACACTGGAGAGAGAACTCCCGTCTGTGGAATATAGAGAAACTTGTGCTGGGAGGGAGTACCCAAACTGTATGTGAAGTGAAGCAGCTGTTAAAGTCATTTGTCTTATGGTGCACAGCATGTTATGCAACTGCATGATCAATTTTGCAGGTGGCCACAGTTTGGCAGTGGGACCTTTGTGCTAGTAGAGTGGCTTTTGAGTTCTCCTTCTCTTCTACTGGGAGAAGGCACACACATTCACATTCAAACCACATAGACATGCTAATGCATGCTACCATGGCTACAGCATCACTAATTATTGATTTTCGATTATTGAGAGCAGTTACGTGATTGATAGATGTGGGGAAGAAGTAGGGAAGGATGCAGGAGGTAGGGAGGGATAGCAGGGTAGTGCGAGGCAGCAGCATGAAAGACAGATGACTCAGATGTTGCACAACAAGACTAAATGAGTTCTGATGGGGATAAATGATATAATAGATATAGAGAGAGGAAGATGGGGGTGGTAGATGTTGCCATTCAGTAGTTGGGACAGCATTCTCAGCGTCATCTGAGGAAGCTGCCCCAGCTACTCCTGTATTATGCCCACATGGGATTACCTCCAGCCAATAAAGAGCATATTAACTGATCCAACCCCTCATAGCTTCTCAACCATGCCTTGCTGAACTACACAGCCTTCCACATCCCCAAAACTTCCTCTACCCTCTGCAAAACACACTGCTCCTGAACACCAATTCCATAACACTGTTGTCAACCTTTCTTCAAAAACTGTGACCCCTGTAGAAGTCTCAGTAATTTCTAAAAGCCTCACGTACAGCCCAAAACTGAAGTTCAACCAAGCTGGACTTGTAAAGGGCTTTCTTTCCTTTCCATACATCCTACGACAACAGCCAACCATAACCCCATATAGAACTATCCAACCATGATCCTCATCCCCTTGTGACCTTTCAAGAATTCTTCACTTCTAAACTGGCCCTTCCCTGTTGAGTTCAGTATCACTCATACAGAACACACAGCTATCAATAACGTGGAAACCAGGCTAGATCTTATCATCCTTTCCACTGTCAAAGGTTCCACCATTGTGGTCATGAATTGTAATAACTTTGTGGCTGATGATCTCTGCAAAATTCCTGATACCTCTGTGTACAAATCTTACAGCCATAATCTCATCCTAGAAGTCCAAACTGAGCTCCAGCAGCTCCTCAAGATTTTAGGCCCATCCCAACACCCGACACCTGAATGTGTCTCCCTCGCTGCACAAGCAACCTTTTACCTACTCCCCAAATTAAGCCCAATAGGTCTCCCTAAAGGTTGTCCCATTGTGGCTGATTACAGTGCTACCGCAGAATAATCCTCTGCCTTTATTGACCCACACTTTCAAACTATTGACTGCAACCTCCCATCCTACACCCAGGACACTACTAACTTCTTTCACCACCTTTCCACATTTCCTGTCCTGTTACCATATGACTCCATTTTGGTTGCTGTGGATCCGTTGTCTGTGGACACCAACATCCTCCATGCCCATACTCTTGTGGACATGGAACACAGCCTTTCCCAGTGTCCTCCCAATACCAAATCCTCCTGGCTTACCACATTCTACCCTGCAATTATTTCAGTTTTGATGCCCAAATTTATCAACAAATCTGTGATACTGCCATGGATACTTGCATCACACCATTCTTTGCCAACTAATTTGTGGGCTGTTCGGAGGAATCTAGCCTATCCAGTCATCCCCTAGTTATGGTTCAGATTTATTGACAACATTTTCATGATCTGGTCTCATAGTAGGTGCAGTCTTTGTTCTTTCCTCAATAATCTCAATACTCACTCCCAAATCTGCTTCACCTGGTCCTTCTCAATTTTATGAGCCATCTTCCAAGGTCCTTCTCAATTTTATGAGCCTTCTTCCAAGATGTCAATCTTCACCTCTTAGATGACCAAGTGCACCAACCACTAACAGTACCTTGTACTTTGACATCTGTCACCCATTTCATGCCAAGAAGTCTCATTCTTAAAGCTTCATTACTCATGGAAACCACTTCTGCAGTGGAAAGCAGGAATGTTGTTTAAATGTACTGTTAACCTTGCCAGAGCCTTTGTTGACAGATAATACCTTACTCAGCTCATTTGTAAACAGATCTTCCATGCCATCTCTTCCTGTGACACCAGTAAACCTATTAACCAGCCACTGACCAGCACTCTTCTGATCATCCAGTATCACCCTGGCATACCCTGAGATAAAGGATATCCTACCCAAAATCCTACCCACACCATTCAAAGTAGTGTTCTGCTACTCAACCAATCTATAGAATATCCTTGTCCATCCCCATTCTAATCCTGCTCCCAATCGTGCAACCCATGGGTCAATCCTTTGTGGATGACCCACATGCAAAACCTGTGCCATAGACATACCCATCACCTCCTACTGCAGTCAGTAACAGGCATTTCTTACGCTATAAAAGGCAGGGTCACATATGAATGCAGGCATGTTATGTGTAACCTATGCTGCAGTTAGGGTGCAGTATTCTACGTGGGCATCACAGGTAACCATATGCCTACTTGCATGAATGGCCACTGTCAAACTGTGGCCAACTTTCTACCCACATGAATGGCCACTGCCAATTTGTATCCAACCGCAAACTTTTGACCTTCCAGCTGCCAAACATGCTGTGCACCACAACACAAATGAATTTAAGAGCTGCTTCACTATGTGTGCATTTTGGATACTTCTTTCCAACACAAGTTTCACTGATCTACACAGATGGGAACTGTATATCCTATGTTCTCCCAGTCCCCCTTACCTAAACCTCCATTAAAGTGTTTTCCACTGCTTCACCTTACCTCTTCCCTTCTCCCTTATCTCCAATGTTGTTAGCTACACCACTCTTTTTCCATCCAGATTATGTACTACCTTCACCCTTCTCTGTTCCCCCCCCCCTCCCCCCTCCCCCAGTGGGCATTCCATCCTCCCTCCCCCCCCCCCCCCATCCACTTTCCACCTTTCTCCCCTCCCACCTTTGCTCTTTTAACCCCCTCAGAATTTCACCTTGTGCAGGCTCTGAGTCATCTGTCTTTCCTGCTTCTGCCTTGCACTAGCCACTAGCCTCTCTTGCAGCATGCATTCTTCCCCACCCCATCCCCACATCCATCAGTCAGGCCCCTGCTCTCAATAACTGATTATCCATAATCAGTGTCTATGTGGCTGGGTGCTTATGTGGTTGTTTGTATGAAAGTGTGTACTTTCTACTACAAGAAGAGCCAGAGAGCTCAAAAGCTAGTGAACACTGTTTTCTACTACGTGTGTCTATGTGCCCCTCATCAGTCTGCTTTAGGTGAGTGGATGCCTTTCTGTTATTATATGTATATTTTGTTTATGTTCACATAAAGCTCTCGAATGTGTTTAATGGTAATAAGAACATCACGGTCTCTAAAGTAAACACTGTGTCTTAAGCTATTAGAGATAAAGGGTTGACTTCTGAAAATGGAAAAAAGAAATCTGTAGAGATGAACGAGAAGGAGGAGATGGGAGACTAGATGACGGAATAGATGGGAGCCTTGGTGGCAGAATGTAGAAATAACACAAGGGAGGCTATCAATTATAGGATGAGAAGGGAGGTCAATCTGTCCTGGCATTCACTGCTTCCTAATGGATATCTGTTTTGTACACTTACTTCATTTTGACTTTTTTATTTGTTTTATATGATTTCAGATACATGTTCAGTGTTGGAGAATAAAACAAACAGAAGATCCATTAAGAGCATTGCTTAAGCTTTCCAACTTCTGAAAATGATTTAGGATAGCTCATGATGACGTAGTCTACTTGCAGCTCAGATTGCTGATTTGTCACAGATGATTTTTCTCACAGTGGATGGTGGCTGGTCTCGGTGGGATGTGTGGTCACCATGTTCAGTCCCATGTGGCTTGGGTGTCCAGAGCCGCAGTCGATCCTGCAGCTCCCCCGTACCTCAGGGCAGAGGAGCTCCCTGCACAGGTCCAACAACTGAAGTGCAACATTGTTACCCCCGACCATGCTCTGGTAAATAATTAATGTCACTCTAAATACGTATTTCAATATTATTCTCAGTTACAATTTTAAACATACGTTAATTTCGTAACTTGAAGGCAAAGTAACTGTAATCTTTTCTATTTGGTCTGTTCTTATTTGGTTTTTTGAGTACTTGCACTGTCATAAAAATTATCTCTGAGTTAAATTGAGTTAAATGATCATCATTTTCTTCTGACCTTTCGTGAACTTTAAATTTCATTCACTGTTGAACTTTCCATCTAGTCTTTTGCCTGGTCTACACCTACATCTGCATCTACATAGATACTCCACAAGCCATCGAAGGGTGTGTGGCAGAGGGTACCGTGTACCACTACTTTCATTTCCCCTCCTGTTCCACTCTCAAATAGAGTGGGGGTGAAAATGGCTGCCTTTACACCTCCAAATGAGATCTAATTTCTTGTATTTTATCAATGTGGCCCTTACGTGTGATGTAAGTTGGCGGGAGCAGAATTGTTCCGCAGTCGGCTTCAAATCCCGGTTCTCTAAATTTTCGTAATAATGTTTCCCAAAACGAACGCCACCTTCCGTCCAGGGATTCCCATATGAGTTCCCTAAGCATCTCGGCAATACTTAAGTTTTATTTGAACCTACCGGTAACAAATCTAGCAGCCTTCTGATCCAGTAAGGATCCCAAACACTTTAACAGTACTCAAAAATAGGCCGCACCAATGTCCTTATGTCGCCTCCTTTACGGGTGAACTGCTCTTCCCTAAAATTCTCCCAAAGAACTGAAGTCGACCATTTGCCTTCCCTACCACAGTTTTCACAAGCTTGTTCCACCTCATATCGCTTTGCAGTGTTTACCCAGATATTTAAGTGACTTGACTATGACAAGCTGGACGCTAGTAATACTGTATCCGAACATTACAGGTTTGTTCTTCCTACTCTGAGGTTCGCCGATGACATTGTAATTCTGTCAGAGACAACAAAGGACTTGGAAGAGCAGTTGAATGGAATGGACAGTGTCTTGAAAGGAGGATATAAGATGAACATCAACAAAAGCAAAACAAGGATAATGGAATGTAGTCGAATTAAGTCGGGTGATGCTGAGGGAGTTAGATTAGGAAATGGGACACTTAAAGTAGTAAAGGAGTTTTGCTATTTGGGGAGCAAAATAACTGATGATGGTCGAAGGAGAGAGGATATAAAATGTAGACTGGCAATGGCAAGGAAAGCGTTTCTGAAGAAGAGAAATTTGTGAACATCGAGTGTCAGGAAGTCGTATCTGAAAGTATCTATATGGAGTGTAGCCATGTATGGAAGTGAAACATGGACGATAAATAGATTGGACAAGAAGAGAATAGAAGCTTTTGAAATGTGGTGCTACAGAAGAATGCTGAAGATCAGATGGGTAGATCACATAACTAATGAGGAGGTATTGAATAGGATTGGGGAGAAGAGGAGTTTGTGGCACAACTTGACAAGAAGAAGGGACTGGTTGGTAGGGCATGTTCTGAGGCATCAAGGGATCACAAATTTAGCATTGGAGGGCAGCATGGAGGGTAAAAATCGTAGAGGGAGACCAAGAGATGAATACACTAAACAGATTCAGAAGGACGTAGGTTGCAGTAAGTAATGGGAGATGAAGAAGCTTCCACAGGATAGAGTAGCATGGAGAGCTGCATCAAACCAGTCTCAGGACTGAAGACCGCAACAATACAACTCATTTGCAGTAACTTTCATTTTTCCACATTTAGGGCTAGCTTCCATTCATCACACCAACTGGAAATTTTGTGTCAGTTGTCTTGTATCTTCACACAGCCACACAACTTTGACACCTTACCATACACCACAGCATCATCAGCAAACAGATTGCTGCTCACCCTGTCCACCAAATCATTTATGTATGTAGAGAACAACAGCGGTCCTATTACGCTTCCGTGGGGTCCCTCCTGATGATACCCTTGTCTCTGAAGAACACTCACCATCAAGAACAACATATTGGTTTCTATTATTTAAGAAGTCTTCAAACCACTCGCATATCTATGAACTAATTTCATATGCTCATACCTCCATTAACAGCCTGCAGTGAGGCACCATGGCGAATGCTTTCCAGAAATCTAGAAATACAGAATCTGCTTGTTGCCCTTCATCCATAGTTCTCCGTATATCATACAGGGTTAGCCAGTGGAATGGGCAGATTGGAGATGGCCTTGATAGCTGTAATGTTAGTGGTGGGGGTAATGGTGGCCAGCTCCGTTCTACCTGCATGTCCTGTCATTTAATTGCGATGGATTGTTGGATGGGTGAGCATCGCAACTACGTGGTTAAAGCGTATTATATGAATGATAAGAGTTTGGTGAAAACGTGATGTGCTGTTCGACACCATTTCAACATACCATGCAACAGGCCTGTTCCCTCGGATAACACAATTCGTTCATGGATAAACAACCTTGAACAAACTGCATCAACATCTAAAAACCAAGGTGGGAGTGCAAAAACCATTCGAACCCCTCAAAACATTGCTGCTGTTCAACAGGCAATGCTCAGAAGTCCATGACAATCTGCCAGACAACATGCTCTATGTCTTGGAATAAGTAACACTTTGGTGAGAAGGATTCTTCGTCAAGATTTACATTTTCACCCATACAGAATACAGATTGTGCAATCTCTCAAACCAAGTGACTATCAGAAGCGATTACAATTTTGTGAGGAAATGGCCAGAAGACTTGAAGAAAATGACGACCAAGTAAACCACATGTGGTTGAGCGATGAGGCGCATTTCACCTCTCTGGTTTTATTAATAAACAAAACTTCAGATACTGGTTGGAGGAAAACCCTGGCACACTTCATGAAACGCCTCTTCATGCTGAAAAGGTGATGGTTTGGTATGCAATGTCGGCAAGAGGCCCATTTTTCTTCAAGGATATCAACGGAAGTGCTGTGACTGTTAACTCTGTGTGTTATGTTGCAATGATCCAGAACTTTCTTACGCCAGAACTCACCCGTATTCCAGTGAATGAACACACAGTGTTCCAACAAGATGGGGCAACAAGCCACATGGCAAGAGTTGCCATGAATGCTGTGAATACTTTGTTTCCAGGTGGCATCATTTCCCGAAACGGGGATATCCCTTGGCCCCCTCGCTCTCCAGGTTTTGCCAACCTGTGACGTTTTTCTATGGGGTTACTTAAGAACAAGAGTTTTTTGGAACAATCCACCCAGAACTATCCCAGCCCTAAAACAACAAATTCAGGACAAAATTGAAGGAATACCAGTCAATATGCTGCAAAATGTCATGGGTAACTTCCAGGCCCGGCTGCAGAAGTGCATAGATTCCAATGGAGGACATTTGGTGGATGTTATATTCAAAAAATAATTTTTTCACTTATTGTATAGTAAATGGTATCCCATGAGGTCCAGTGGCCTTTCCTCTTTCTAGCCCTCTGTCATCTGTTTCGATATCTACCATTTTGTCATCTGTGTGACAATCTAGAGAAGGAACTACAGTGCAGCCTTCCTCTGTTACCTGAGTAGCTGCTTCCTATGTGTAGTGCACCCCTGGCCTACCAAGGACAGTCCTACAAATCACCACACGATAATGTAGGTCCATAAATCTGCAGCCAAGACTGTCACAGAGTCAACGAAGCCTGTGGGTGAGACCCTCCACTCGACTCCAAACCAAAGGATCCTGCTCAGCACTGGGAATGGTGCTGCAAATTATGAACTCTGCTTGTACACTGTGGGTGAGGCCAGCAATCTTCACCATCTCTGCCAGCTGACTGTGTGAACTGAGCATCACCTCAGAACCTGTGTGGCAGGTGTTGTTGGTGCTGATGTGAGACACAATTTGTAGATGACTGCACCTAGCATACTCGATAGCCTGAGGCAAGGCCGCAAGGCCAACTCCACATCTTGGATGAGCCCCCCTAGCAGGCATACCGAGTGAAATTTGGCATTCTTTCTGGCCCTGAAAGTTATCTACCAAAGGGGCTCCATAATGCATCTAACATTTGAGCTCCCCCCATGCGCATGCCTGGACCCTACTGAAGGAGCAGCCACCTGTCCACTCACAGGGTGAATGGGCGAGGCCATACAGTCGTTCTCCATATTAGCCCTCCGCCTTGAGCGACACGAATGCGTTACCACCTGCCACTCACCCTGCTGTGAGGGCGGATCCACTGCATTGTGTGCGCTAGGAGGTGTCTCTGAAGCAGAGCCCGAGGGTAAAACAAGTGACACCTGACGTGTCCTATGCAGCGCTCCAGATTCTTCGCCGCCGCTATACCCCGAGGCAGCAGCCAGAAGTTGACTGACCATAGCTGACAGTACTTTCAGCTGCTCGTGAAGTTCAGCCACATCCTCCTGCGGCTGCAAACAGCATGCACACATCCTACCCATCCTAGTAAGATTAACTGAAGAAGTGAATTAAAAAAGGAGATAATACTAGATACGTGACTTTCAACCCTCCTGATGTGTCACCAGTGAACACTGATGCGTTAAAGAGCTATGTAGATGACTGTTCAATGTGCAACTATTGGGCTAAAGAGTGAATGAATTTACACTTACAAAAACCCAAGATTAACCCTCTTAAACAGAGAAACATCCTCGAAATTTAATAAACATACTATGTGGGAAACACAGGAAAGGATAACCACTTCATTTAACACTCTGTAGACACACTCGTATCACAGCCAAGTGCTGGAGCCTGATTGAATGACTTACTAAATGAATGGATGGTTGCTTTCAAAATGAAAAAAAAAAAAAAAATGCTGTATGAGCTCCTTGGTTGATACTAACACACTGAGATTGGTAAATGTGTGTGTTTCAGATACGAGAATTTGAAACTTTGATAACGTTGTAATATTTAAAGACTCTTGCTTCATAATATATACATAAGGTAAATATTAAATATCGCTAATTCATGGATATTTAAGTTTTCCCCACATCAAATCGCATTATCTACCATTGTATTATCCAGTAACTTGTCTTGTATTGTGTTGTACATCAGAAGGTTATGCTTTGAACAAAAAATTATAATGAGATCTAATTAAGGAATAATAATAGCAGTATATTATTATTAACATTATTAAGAATGAGAAAAATAACCAAAAACAATCCACTGACTACAACTTCAAGACAAAAATGAAGTATTACCCACAACAACAGGGATATTTGCAAAATATTGGCAGAATGTTTCAGAAATGTCCTAAACTGTAATGAACCCATAGAAAAAATGGACTTAAGCAACTCAACAACAACCAGCCCTAACTTGGAACCATCAGATATTGAGGAATAATAAATAATCATTTCAAATATCAAAGACTATAAGGGCATGGTAGAAAACCAAATCACAGCTGAACTTTGAATGTCAACACAAATGACATAGAGTCTCTCCAAAACACCATTGAAGAAATTTGGATAAATGAAAGGATCCCAGATGAATGAAGGTCTGCCCTCAACCATCCACGCCATAAAAAAAGGTTCAAAACAGACTGCAGCTGCTATAGAGGAATCTCACTTCAAGACTTAACATACAGCATATTCTATCAAATCCTGGTAAACATAGCAGAACCCTAGCTATACCGTCAACTTGGAGAATGCCAAGCTGGGTGCAGGACGTAAGTGCCTGCCCAAAAGGAATCCTAAACCTAAAAAACCTCATGGCCTTCCAACAGACAAGAGCAAAATCACATATCACTTTCATTAACTTGCAAAAACATATCACTATATGCATTCAAATCTAAGCTGCATTCGCAAAGTGAGACTTGAAATTCAAGAGAAAAAAGAACCTGAATCTAAGCCGAACCTGAAAAATGAGTCTCAAAATTTAAGGGGGAAAGAAGGTTGTAGGCCAACTTCATATCAAAACAAAGTTAGTACAAAGTATAAGATACAAGTTAGATAGAATGGATGGAGATACAGCTACAGTAATTGAATTCGAATCATAAGTTTGCATTTAATCTTAAGGAAGGGTATTTTGTTGATTAATTTACTCTCTCAGAAGTTTAAGACAACATAATTTTTCTGCACAGAATTTATAGTCGTAGAAGATTTAAAAGTCAATACTAACAGTCAGTTGCCATGCTTCATTTCTGGCTGTATCACTATGCAGTGTAAGAATAATGTGAATGTAACAATTACATGATCTGTATATTCTTCCATGTTTGGTGTTATCTCATTTGAGATTTTTAGGCAGACAGCTCCACACCCATGAGAGTCATCTCATTTTTTGGGTCTATGGAACAAAAACTGAATCTAATCTAATCTAAACAGGATTCAAATGAGGTAACAGCTGACAGGGCAGAATACGTGGTGTAATGTTTACGTTCGTATTATTCTTATGGCAAAGAGAGTATGTGATTCATGATTTATAGGAACCATCTCTTGCCATTTCTAGGAAAACATTCAGGCTGTAGGGTTGGCCATTTTGACATAAATTGGTAAATCGTAAACACAGACTTGCCAAACAGAATCAGTTTTTCGTAGAAGATTTTTAGTGAAGACATCAGATGTATGACTAGCAACACTTATAAAACAAGAATGAAAACAACTTTGAAATTAGAAGTGGAAATATAAAAAAATTATTAAATTTATAATACAAATTTTAGAAAATTAAACAATGGAAAATCTAGAATGGAATGTAACAATACCAGAGAAGAAACATTGCTACTCACCATATAGCGGAGATGCTGAGTCGCGATAGGCACAGCAAAAAGATTCACACAATTATAGCTTTCGCCCACTAAGGCCTTTATCAGCAGTAGACACACACACGCACACACACACTCATGCAAACGCAACTTGCACACGTCTGCAGACTCAAAGAATTGAAACCACACTGGGAGCAACAGCACCAGAGCATGATGGGAGTGGCGATTGGGTGGGGGTAAGGAGGAGGCTGGGGCGGGGAGGGGGAGGGATAGTATGGTGGGCATGATGGACAGTGAAGGGTTGCAGCGTAGACTGAGGGCAGGAGAGAAGGTGCGGAGGGGGAGGGGGTAAGTAGTGGAAAGCAGAGAAATAAAAAAAAAAAAAAATTAAAAGACTGGGTGCGGCGGTGAAATGATGGCTGTGTAGTGCTGGAATGGGAACAGAGAGGGGGCTGGATGGGTGAGGACAGTGACTAACAAAGGTTGAGGCCAGGAGGGTTGTGGGAACATAGGATGTATTGCAAGGAAAGTTCCCACCTGAACTATTCAGAAAAGCTGGTGTTAGTGGGAAGGATCCATATGGCCCAGGCTGTGAAGCAGTCATTGAGATGAGGGATATCATGTTTGGCAGTGTGTTCAGCAACAGGGTGGTCCACTTGTTTTTTGGCCACAGTTTGTCGGTGGCCATTCATGCTGACAGACAGCTTGTTGGTTGTCATGCCTAGTGGGAAGGACATTTCTCATTTCAGGGCATGTTGAGAGGTAATTGAAACCCTGGCGGAGAATGTAATTCAGTTGCTCCAGTCCTGGATGGCACTGAGTTATGAGGGAAATGCTCCTCTGTGGTCGGACTGTGACACTTTGGGAGGTGGTGGGAGACTGGAAAGATAAGGCATGGGAGATTTGTTTTTGTACAAGGATGCGAGGATAATTAAGGTCAGTGAAGGCTTCAATGAGACCCTTGGTATATTTTGAGAGGGACTGCTCGTCACTGCAGATGCGATGACCACGGGTGTCTAGGCTGTACGGAAGGGACTTCTTGGTATGGAATGTGTGGCAGCTGTCAAAATTGAGGTATTGCTGTCGGTTAGTAGGTTGATATGGATGGAGTTACTGATGTAGCCATCTCTGAGGTGAGGTCAACATCTAGGAAGGTGGTTTGTTGGGCTGAGTAGGACCAGGTGAAGCAAATTGGGGAGAAGTTGTTGAGGTTCTGGAGGAATGTGAATAAGGTGTCCTCGCCTTCAATCCAGATAGCAAAGATGTCATCAACGAATCTGAACCAGGTGAGGGGTTTAGGATTCTGGGTTTTTGGGAAGGATTCCTCTAGATCTGGACTGTGATTCTTTCTGCAGATGTAAGGTTAGTTTGCATGTTGAGCAATTTGGGGAATGATGGTGAGGCATGGTTTGAGTTTGAGAAATTATGGAAAGTTAACAGGGGGTGGTTTGGAGGAAGCGGAGGTGGATCATGGTTGGATAGAGGAGTGAACTGAGTTAGGCAAGGTTCAATATTGGTCTTTGGTTGAGTCTGATTGGTCGGGTTGGTGGTGAAAAAGTGTTTCCACTGTAGGGACTGGGAGAAGGAGAGAAGGTCTTTAACTAGTTCTGCATGGTTGAATTTGGGAGTGGGGCAAAAGGTGAGGCCTTTGGAAAGGACTGATATTTCTGTGGGACTAAGGCTTCTGGAGGAAAGGTTCATAACTGTGTTGCGGGTCTGTTTAGGTTCTGGGTTCTGTGTGGTGGTGGGAGGGAGTTTTGGAGGGTGGTGTGAGTGTAGTAGGTCTGCGAGTCAAGGTTTGTCAGCTATGAGGGGGCTTGGGGGCGGTTTGGAAGTTGTTGTAGAAGTGGTGGACAGTGGTACTCCAAGGCGGGAATAGGAAGTGAGCA
The DNA here is from genome assembly GCF_021461395.2 of Schistocerca americana. NCBI lineage: Eukaryota > Metazoa > Arthropoda > Insecta > Orthoptera > Acrididae > Schistocerca > Schistocerca americana. The sequence continues at coordinate 179,471,408 of NC_060120.1, forward strand.
GGATGTAGAGCTTTTTGAGGTGACGTTGTGCATGTTGCTCAAGTTCCTGTAGGGCAAGAGTTTCAATGTGTGTTATGGGTTCCAGGAATTTGGGATTACCTAGCAGGAGAATTTTGCGGATGGAGAGAAGGTACTGCAAGAAGGATTGGGCTTGGTTGATATGGTTTTGCAGGACTATGTTGGTAAGGGCTAAGGACTGGCAGAATCTGAACAGGTGGAGGTGATTGTGGAAGGAGTGGAGGCAACCAGAGATGGGTAATTTGATGGTAAGGCCATTAGGGGGGATTTCATGAACCAAGCAACAAGGCAGGAACAGTATGTGGGACTGGGATCTGGGTAGGGATAAGCAAACTTTTCTGTATTGACACAGATGGAAGGAGCAAGGATCCATGGTGGTGCAGAAAATGCTAAAAATTACCTAAGAAAGTAGAATTAGGTCAGAAATAATGACAAATATAAAAATCCCACCAAAACATTTTGAAGTGGGAGAACAAAAAATAGAAATGTCAAAGAATTCAAAAATCTCAAGAACAGATCAACTGGAATGCCCGTGAGTAAGAGGCAATGGAATCTAGAAGAAATAAACTTAGTTGGAAGGCATTCAAACTCACCAAAAACACTTATCACAAAAAGTCCCTCTCACACAGTGCAAAAATAACACACTGTAACATTGTAATCAAACTGAAAGCCCTATATGCAAATGAAATACTGTCCATCACCAAGTATAGCCCAACTGAAAGGCTGGAGATCAAATGAACGAAGATATTAAGAAAAATACTAGGCCTCAAAGTACTAAATGGACCGAAAGTTATTAGTTTTGTATTGTGAACCCACAGGTATCTATTCCACAGCTCTGAAGAATCATGCCATGGACAAATATTATAAAAGTGCATGTAAAAAGCCATGGCTATTCGTACATTAACTTTTTAAAAAGTAGTTAACTACTGCCAGGTCTCATGGTAACTCAATGACCCTTACACATCTGAATGGGTGCCATACAATCAGAACTAGTGTGTGATGTCAGATGTCAGAGTGCATGAATTTTTTGGTACAACGACTCAGTAAGGAGGTAAAATATGCCACTTTAGTGCAAACAATAGGCACTTTTCCTGAGAGACTAACAGCAATCACTAAATTATTCACAGACAGAGAAGTAAAACCACATTCAGGAGTGGTGTGGTTCCCTGAAAGCATTTTAAGCTTAGGTTCTTCACATATCTCAAAGCAGTGGGAGCATTTAGCTCACCATTATTTGTTCCAGGTCACTTCCTCATTGCTACTTTCTGTTTTTGTTGTTAAGAGTGAAGGTACTGTGAGCATTTACTCATGTATGGGATGGTTGATGTCTTTACTTCAAGTAAAAGGGAGCAAAATTCAATGTTGCCTCATACATATCATGACTAAGAAACAGCTTTTTAATTGAAACTTCCTGGCAGATTAAAACTGGGTGCCCGACCGAGACTCGAACTCGGGACCTTTGCCTTTCGCGGGCAAGTGCTCGGGCAAGTGCCCGCAAAAGGCAAAGGTCCCGAGTTCGAGTCTCGGTCGGGCACACAGTTTTAATCTGCCAGGAAGTTTCATATGAGCGCACACTCCGCTGCAGAGTGAAAATCTCATTCTGGAGCTTTTTAATTGCTCACAAGTCTTTAGTGACCCTCTCAATTTCCTCGTAATAGTTAATAAAATCATCGATGCTACTAAATTAATGTACAGCTTATCTCAGCAGTGAACAGTTTACTCTATCTCATTCCCCAACTATGTAGTTTTGTAAGGTTTCTGCTTATATTCTGACTTCCGGCCTGCCTGTCAAGCCCTATTTTTCTTTGTGCTGGCTTGGTGATCTCAGTGCTGCAATTACAGCAGTGTCTTCTATGGCAAACTTACCTTTTATGCTCATGGATTCAGTTGTATTGTAATAGCCAATAATTATGTAACAATACCTTGTGAGACATGTGGCCTCTTACATGGAATGATATTTGGCAAAACTAGTCATAATTTTTATTGGTTTCTTATTTTTGTTTTAATGGCTGAAATTGAAATTGTTGTTTTTATTAAAGTATGTAGCTGCCTTCAAATAAGTGGTGTTTGTAGGCACACATGACAGAGAAACAGTCAGATTCTTGCTGAGTTAACTGATTGAAGTTGACTCTCCAGCGCTGCCACACTCCCACTTCGTGGTCGGTAGTATGCTCACTGGTGGATTGACTTATAAGATCCTTTTGGCTAAACAAGTTCTTGGATACTGTCCTGGACTGTGTAACAAAGAAAGGACACATGAATAAGAACATATTGTGTCTACTATATAGCAGAATCTCATTGCACCCTGGGTTTTGATATTAATATTTCATTGTTAGGTATGTTGTTTCTCTAATGTTATACAAGGTGTGTTCAAAAATTAAGGCGACTTTATATTTTTATGAGAAAATATTTATTTATTCATCAAGTTTCATGTTGTCCCCTTCAAAGTAAAATACACTTGTACCAACACTTCTTCCAATCTTTGAAGCACATCTCTAAGCACTTTTTGGTACACCCTTGAGTACTTCCAGTATGCAGTTTTTATTTCCTCAAATGCTGAAAATCCTCATCCTTTCATAGGTCTCTTCAGTTTTGGGAACAGGAAAAAGCCACAGGGGACCAAATCTGGTGAATATGATGGCTGAGGCATGGTTGTCATATTGTTTTTGGACAAAAAATCTCTCACAAGCAACAATGAATGGTCAGGTGCATTGTTGTGATGCAAAAGCCATGAATTGTTTTTCCACAATTCCGGACATTTTTTGTGTATTGCTTCTTACAAACAATGCATAATGTCCTTATTGACTGTATGACCTTGAGGCAAAAATTCATGATTCGCTGTGCCACAGTAACTGAAAAAAAACAGTGAGCAAGACTTTGACATTTGCTTGAACTTGGCATGCGTTTTTTGGTCTTGGCTCTCTGGGATACTTCGATTGGGAGGACTGGGCTTTGGTTTCAACGTCATAACCGTAAACCTGTGTTTTGTCACCAGCTATGACCCTTTTGAGCAAATCAGAACCATCATTGACTTTATTCAAGAGCTCCTGAACAATGCTCATGTGTCGGTTCTTCTGATCAAAATTGAGAAGTTTTGGAACAAACTTCGTTGACACACGTCTCATTCCTAAAACATCCGAAAAAATTGTATGACATGAGCCAACCAACCAATATGCCAATGGCCTCAGCAACTTCCCATATGGTAATTTGATGATTTTCAAAATCAATTTTCTTCACAGCTTTGACATCATCTGTTGTACCACTTGTAAACTTTTTTTTTTTTCCATCGAGCAGACTCACCGTATGCCACTGTCAATATTTCAAGTGTTTTAGACCACTTGATTCCATTTTCCACACAAAACATGATGCAAATTCTTTGCTCCATTTATTATAACAATCAAAAAAGGTTGAGCCCACTATAGCATGTCTAAACTTCCTATCTGTCAAAAACAAATGAAGTATTCTGTACACTTGAAACTGTGAACATATGTTCGGGACATTTGTACCAACATAACACAAAAAAAATCAATAATTGAATGTATATTGCCCGCGCAATTTGAAAAGTCACCTTACTTTTTGAACAGCACTCCTATAATTTATCTAGAAATAATATGGGGTACAGCGGATAGTGTTACTACCCTTTTGTGTGCTGTAATTTCAGATAAATGCTTCAGTGACATGTTTTGGTCTTTACACTACACCTACACTCAACAGGTTAACATGCGGCTTATACAGTGTGATTTTCCAGATCTTTGGGCAGGCTTGCTTTGACCGAGGGTGCGACTGCAGAAAGACGCAGTGGGCTGTGGGCCGAGGTGTCTCTTCCACAAAGTGAGGTATCTGGCAAGTTTCATCCTTGCAGCTGCACAGTTCGTAACTGTCCCTAGAGAAACAACAAATGTGGGTGTGGGTTGACCAAGGTGGTCTGGGTTAGCTGGTTTGTCGATTTTTTATAACCACTGTAAAGTTACAAGCAAAACTCTTGTGATAAATCGAGAGAGAAATGTTGGATGCTACTTGAAGGTAGGCTTATTAGTAAGGAAAAATATCAACCATTCAGTAGGTTTCACACACAGGTATTAGCAGTTAAAATTCTTAAATGACTCATGTGATGTCTTTATAGTGACCTACATATCGTGTGAAGCTATAGTGCAGTACGCCTCTCATCAGAGCGGTGATATGTGCAGCTCACTGAGCTGATATCTGGTTTGGATTCCTGAAATGTGTATTGATTGCCTATTAGAAATATTTCAAAGTACTGAGTATTTAACATGAGAAAGTTGGAGGATAGTCAACATGTCTTATATTTGACATGGCAAATTTCTTTTTAAAACAACAATAGTAACTGAAAATTTACGAGATATATTCAGTTGTAGGTACTGTACCGCATTCAATACAAAGTGTAAATATGGACAGGATTCAAATATAACTATAAATTTTGTCTATAAATTAGTGTGGCATTGACATTTTCACATGAGGTCCAGAGATTAGCCTCTCTTCACACATAACAGGAGAATCACGCAAAACTCAGAAGGTAGCAGCTGGCTTTGCAGATATATGTAACTCAGCTAAACTCCTACTATGGTTGATAGATAAAGAATTATGAACCTGCAGAACTATCGAAAACTTAGTGCCACGGTAGTGTAAGGACCACATTCTGTGTAGCCACAGGTTATCCAAAGTGAAGTTATCTGTCACAAAATAAATTAATGGAATAAAAGCTTTTTTGCAAAACATTCATTACCACAGAAATTTGTGTTCTTAATTGAACTCCTCACAACACTTTATAAAAAGGTGAGAATTACACAGGCCAATGATAGAAAAACTTTTTTGCTGAAAATACCTTATTCTTATGTTTTTTAGGGTGGTTAATCCAAATATGATACTTAAAAAAACTGTATTGTCCACCATTTCTTCACATTTTACAGTTAAATTTATTAAAATAAGCGATTTTTTAAAGAATTTAACAGCTTTCAAATAGTTTGAAAAGGTGGTCTAATAAATGTAGATGATGTTGGTAGCACTGCTGAAAACATTTGCAGGCAAAAAAAGATTGATTCTTTTTTTGTGTTAACAAATGGTGTTTTGTTTACTGTCAACCTAACCCCTGTTTCCTGTACATGTGCGCAGTACAATGGTCTAATTGTGGTTGTAAACACTCTGCTGACAGTTTTTGTTATATTTGTGGTGAATTTGTGATTAAAAAACACCAAAGAAACATTTCATACTTTGTGAAAAAGGTTTATCTGTCATACTTTGGACCTAAACTTGGTGATCAAGATAAATCTTGGGTGCCGCATGAGGTATGATGTGTGTGTTGAAGATCTGAGAAAATGGTCCAAAAAGGAGAAAAATCCTTTAGATTTGTTGTTCCTATGATATGGAGGGAACCAAGAAATCATTCCAATGATTGCTACTTTTGCAGTGTTGATGTTACTGGTCGTAATTGGAAAAACAAGAAGGTAATAAGCTACCCTAACCTTCTGTCCGCCATCTGACCAGTAGGGCATGGTGTAGATTTGCCGGTTCCTTGAACCACCAGATGATTTAAATTCTATTCCAACAGAAGTATTTTCTGATGTGCAATGTGATTTAGATGAACCAGATGATGAATTCCATTGTAATACAGAAAGTCTAGAGACCAAATTGTTTACTCAGACCGAGTGTAATGCTTTGGTTAGGGATCTGGGCTTAACGAAAGAAAAAGATGAATTGCTTGGCTATAGATTAAAAGAAAAGAACTTATTGGCAGTTGGAACCAGCATATACATGTATAGAAAAAGAGAGAAGCAATTTTCCAAGTTTTTTCAACAAGAAGGTGATTTAGTGTACTGCTCAGACATTCCCATTCTGATGATTGAGTTTGGTATTGAATACAAAAAGGAAGACTGGAGGCTGTCTATTGATTCATCCAAAACTAGTTTAATGGCTGTTTTATTACACAATGGTAACATGTATGCATCTATACCAGTTGGACATTCTGTACATATGAAAGAAAGCAATGGAAACCTAAAAATAGTGCTAAATAAAATAGGCTATTCTGCTCATAGTTGGATGATATGTGGCGATCTAAAAGTAACATGCATGCTCCTTGGTCAGCAAGGTGGCTTTACCAAATTTCCATGTTTCTTGTGTGAATGGGAAAGTAAGGCTATGAATTGACACTGGTGCAGAAAGAACTGGCCTGGGATAGAGTCTTTATAACCTGGTGAGAAGAACATTCTATGCAAAACCTTGTAGATCCAAAAAACGTACTCCTGCCACCTCTACATATAAAGTTAGGCCAAATGAAACAGTTTGTAAAGGCTTTGCCTAAAGATGGACCATGTTTTAAGTATCTCTGTCAAAAGTTTCCACACCTTTCAGAAGCTAAAGTAAAAGAAGGCATCTTTGTCGGACCTGACATTAGAAAATTGATGTTTGATGTTAACTTAGGATCGACAATGACCTTAAATGAGAAAGAAGCATGGGTCTCATTCAAGCAAGTCATTACAAAGTTCTTAGGACATGAAAAAGACCCAGAATATGTTTCTATTATAGCTACAGCGTTAAAGAAGTTTAAAACTTTATGCTGTTCAATGAGCTTGAAAGTTTATTTTTTCACAGTCACCTTGATTACTTGTGGGATGTTAGTGAGGAGTAAGGAGAGTGTTTTCACCAGGACATTAAAGTGATGGAAAAATGCTACCAAGGCCGCTGGAACACCAACATGATGAGGGACTACTGTTGGTCACTTCACCGAGAAGTTCAGCAAGCGACTCATCATAGAAGAAGCTACACAAGAAGCTTTTTTTTTAAAAAAAAAAAAAAAAAAAAAAAAAAAAAAAAAAAAAAAAAAAAAAAAAAAAAAAAAAGGCCAACCAATTCCAGCTAACAAGTGAAACCTCTATTAATAAATACCATTGTTTTAAGTAGCTTACAATAAATACAAACCATGTTTATGTTGTAACAAAGCACTTCATTAATTTCCCCATTTACCATATATCATAAGATTTTTATAGTATATAATAAAAAGCATATTGCTCGAAAACTATGGGTGATACAAAAAAACTAAGGCTAGATTTGAATTCAGCTCATAAAAATCAATAAAGATCAGCTATCAAATGAAATAAAAGTTTTTCAAAAAAAAATTTTCATTGGCCTGTGTTATTGATAATAAGAGGGCGAACAAGATTCAGTCACGTCACTAGGAAATTTTCCTCAAAAGAATAATATTTTCTCCCAGTTGAAAAGCAAGTAGTGGTTACAGCCATTTAAGTAGATTTTGGGGAACAGTATAGAACTTGGGCCACATCCAGCCTGAACAATCTGAAGATGAGCGTGAAAATGATTTAATTAGTAAGCAGATGGTAGCATCAACTGTTACAGGAACAATGCCAAAGATCTAGGAAGTGTGCCAGTGTTTCCTTTGAAGATTCCTGTCCTTACAATGTGTCCCTCTGTTTGGTAATCCTTGTTGCAGATATTAATGATGCCAAGAGCTTTCATCCCCCAAATGGATCAATGTTAAAGAAATTGAATACAAATTAAATTAATAGTGTTATGTTTCAATCTATCCATTCTGTGTTGAATCCAGGACGGGGCCGGATAATGGCGCATGGCATCTGATGTGTTCTGGTTGACGGAGCGGGGACTGGCAATCATGCCTTAAAAGAAATTAAGGCAACCAGCTGGTGAGAATTCCTGTGGTCTGAGCTGTCATACAGGTCTGACATAACTCGCATGATGACACACTTGCGGTGTATTAAGTCTTTCAAACTGTAATTCCACTCCTATTTTACAACAGAACAGTATCAATTGTTCTACGGGGCATACCACAGGTGTTCGTCTTGTTGTAATGTGTCCCAGCAATTTTATTTCCATTAAACACTGTACTTTTCATCAGTAGTAAAAACAAAATTTACCTTGGTTGATTATAATTCCATAGGAACAGGTACCATTTGAACAGATCCATTGACAAACAGTAGAAAATGTTGCTTATTAAAAGTGTAACAATCTGACCAGTACTGGACGGTTGTGGCATAAATTGTCCATGAGTTGTAAGAGGTCAACATAACTTCCCTCTAACATTTCATAATTTGTTTTCTTACCAGTTTAAATAATTGAAGTATTTCTATGTGATGTAGTTTCAGTGGTTAATTTCAAATAACTGTATTATACAACTGTTTTATTTCTCTCTGATCAACACTAATGAATGTGTCTATGTGCTGTTTAGGTAAAGGAAACAGACAACATTAACAATAAAACTCTACAAACAGTAACAAATTGTTGAAAAGTAAAGTCTACATTTAACTGTGTAATTAACTTTCTGAGAACAAACAGTACAGCCCTGTTGTAGAATGACTTCAGGTATGCCGTGTAAGTGAGTAAAAGGATGAACATTTAGCTTTCTATACCTTTAGAGTCCATCCAACAGAATAAAACAGTAGATTCCCAGCTTGTTTCTCTCTTGTAATTCTTGTAGGCAAACTTCAATAATACCTTTAGATAAATAATTAACTCATAGGTTTTATGTGTGTGTGAACAATTGTGTGGCGTTTTAACAAAAATGTGTGTTCTCTTAGACAAAGCTGATCTCGGTAGGCATTTGAGAGGGACTTTACTGCAAGTATTCTCTTATCCGAAAGTTGTGATCTGTACCTTACAGTAGTTAATTATTCATTACACATGGTCTGCAGCAGTGTAAATGAGTCTTTGAGAACCTACCTTATGTAATGTGCAAAAGCCGTCTTCAGCAAAGAAAACACACACACACACACACACACACACACACACACACACACACACACACACACACATATTCACACAAGCAAGCACACCTCATGCACACATGACTGCTATCACCGGCAGTCTGACTAGAATGTAGCTCTCAAGTAAATAACAATCTTGAGTTGGTGGGGAAGGGGGAGGGATAGCAGGGTGGAGGTACTCAAGAGCATTGTCTGGTGGGGCATGCAGGATCTGGAGACTCCCAGGCACAGTGCCAAGACGCGGGGTGTGGGGGAAAAAATGGGGAGCAGAAAAGAAGGGGAGCAGAAAAGAAGGGGAGCAGAAAAGAAGAGAAGCAGGGAAGGGGGAAAGAATGGGTGACTACAGTGGTAGAGGGCAGCAAATAAAGAGGGTGAGGGAATGTGAAAAGGGAGGATATGATAGAAGATGAGGGGGCGGAAACTGTTGGGTGGATGGTATGGGAACAGTAGGTTACCGTAGGTTGAGGCCAGGATAATTTTGGGAATGGAGAATGCACAGTTCAGAAAAGCTGGCGATAGAGGGGAGGATCCCCAGTCATCTTGAGCCTTCCCTCCATTATGCAGCTTGTTTCACACAGGAGTTGAAACAAATTGACCTGCTTCCTCAAGTAACAGGCTAATCTCACGGCCCCATGTAATGAACTGGGGGAAACCCTTTTAACTTCACTCCCAATATGTGGGTTCTATCTGTGAATGAATACATTGGCAGTTCTTGCCTCTGTTTCTTCAGTTGGAACCTCATTATCCATGGTATCTTTTCCAAGTGCATGGGTGCGATGAGATATGGTTCATATGTCATCTGTGAATGCCACAAGATCTTCACCATTTACATTACATAAGGCATCCGTTGAGTGCAGTATCTGAAAGCTTTAGTTTTGTTATGTTTAGCAAGAAGCTATCTGGCCTTGAGCAACTGCATCCTACATCTTGGACATTCTGTGAAAAAATGGCAACATTCTCACCAGATTTAACTGAAATGGAGGGAACAAAATAGACTGAAGAGAAGATACTAGCAACATTTTGTGCATAAGTTATGGTTTTCACTGCAGAGGCTCTAGTAGTGGTGCTTGCTGTAGTTTGGCATGCTGCCTACTTAGTTTCACTTTTGTGTGTGTATTAGACCAGCCTCCTGTTCCTGTAACTGCAATTTTTGTAACCAATAATACACTAACCTGCTCTAGAAGCAAAGTGGCATTATGCACCTCAGCATTTCTAGCAGCACCTCGTATCACGGCACTGTGCCTGGGAGTCTCTAGATCCTGCATGCCCCACCAGACAATGCTCTTGAGTACCTTCCTGCCATTCTGGCAGTCCATGACAGTGTGTATACCAGTAGTGTTTGATTCACTGATTGGAGTTTATTTCCCTGTCTTCTGCTGCTGAGGGTTAGAGGAAGATGTAAACTGCAGCATGGCAGGAGGCTGCCACAGCCAGACTGAGGGGCAATTTGCCCAGAAAGAGGAGCAGGAGAACACATCTAGTCAGGACAAGGACTGGCAGACAAGAGAGTGACCCTGTGGTGTCAGTATGCTCTCACTAGCCCACTGCACTACTACGGGTGACCATTCAATGCCCTCTGATTGGCTGGTAAAGGGTACTTTGGATGTGTCCCTCCCTTCAGCAATGCATTGCAATAGCATCCCCTGTCAGCAGTACCCAGTGTGGGAATGCTATTCACATTTACTGAAGATGGGTAGGTGTGGTATCCAGAACCACCTGGTGTCACAACTGCCCAGGTCCAGCCACAGCTCAACTGTAAACCACAGTTGACCAGAAATCCAAATGGGGAAAAAATATTAATCCCAGTAAATCTTTCCACTCAGTCTGTATGCTCACCACACACAGAACGTTTGAAACTGGAGCTAAGCATTTCTGATTTTGCTTCACTACCCTCAATTTCAGCTGCTGAGTCATCTGTGAGTGACCAGATACTAACCATGGTGCCACTAACAGCATTTACATGTGACCAGGATTTCTTTGGGTTTTGTGAAACATCTTTCAACAATATTATATTATGGTAGTTACGAAAAGCTTCACACATTGCTCTCTTGATAGCTAGATGCATTTCATTCAATATCTCTCTATTTATAGCACTTTACTTTGTTATACCCCTATAATGCAATAGACTCCTCTCACATACTGTTCTATTCTTTTAAACTTGAGACATAGTTTTACTACATGCTGCTGTCCTGAGCTAAAAAGTTTCAAGTTCCTCATTGAGATATAACACTACTGCTTCTTTATCTAGTTTGCTGAACATATAAATCTTTGTTTCAATTGCCCTTTTTTTACTTTGATAATCATTGTTGCCTGTCCAGTGCAGCAGTATGATGATATGTAGAGTTCATGGCAAATATAAATCAGGAAACAGGATGTGTTTACATTTAAGTTAACTGTAGGATGTAAGTTGGAGTTGCTCTGTTGTATGTCTATTTAGTGGATTTAACTTATGAAACAGATCAAAATAATGTATTTAATTTGTATTATATAATATCTTAGCAGTAAAACAAGTTGCACAGTAATGCCAATATTTTTTTACATTGCAGTGAAAACACATGAAGTGGCAACATTTGTGGGTGATGGTGTGTTGCATTACTCTTCCACTGGCAGGCCAGCAAGAATGCTATTAACATACTTGCGGTTCCGACCGCAGGGACCTTTTGGTGCACTAATCAGGCGCCAGCAGGAGGAATGTGTTGGCTACACTTGTGATAATGTTCGCATTGCTCTTGAGGGTGGCTTTCTGGTGCTGACTGTGCTGTCTGCAGGATGCTCAGCAGTCATTATTGGTGGCAACAAGGTTGAGGTACAGCAATGTTCATATTGCATCCAAGACAATCATTTGTTGTGTGAAAATACTATTTATTTAACACAACAGAGAGTGAATAATTATGTTGTGTAAGAATAAGTTGAAAAAGAGAACATTAACATCATTCATTTGTTCAAAGTCCAGAGACAGTTCAAGGACTGTACACAGTTTCATGTCCACATCATGGGCCTTCCCCCAAAGCGTCAACAATATTGTCACAAAAAAAAAAAAAAAAAAAAAAAAAAAAAAAAAAAAAAAAAAAAAAAAAAGAGTCGCTGTATGGTATATTCTTTTGAAACAACTGACGGAGTTTATTGACTTGTTAGAATATATACTATGTGACATCCGATGATTTAGTTATTTTATTAGATGTGTTTGTGAAGAAATCTGCAAACCGATGTGGAGTTTGTCCATACACTAATTCAAATGTTGTTTGGATGAAAATGGGAGAGAAATGGCTTTAAATATTTTTGTTATTTACTCTTTCAGTATGAACTTTGTTGTAGAACCCCTTTTTTTACATGTGGTAATAAAAATTCATTTAGACAGAATTAAGCACATTTAAAATTACGTGAACTTTAGCAACCCTCTCATGCTGATAAATTCAAACTAACTGATTAATAACATTTATGACTTTGAAAATTATTTAAATTAAATTTTACGGGTTTGGTTAATTTTATAGCGGAACAATTTTTTAAATGTGCCGCCGCTGCAAATCGTTCGGTCACAGCACAGCCCAGCAACACCACCGATAATCGCTAAAAGTGCTGAAAATTCTTTAAAGAAATATTATAGATGACATGGGCAAGCTAATTTACATTAGTAATACACAATTTTGATAAATTATAATGTATTTAGACCATAACAATAATTAAAATTACCCACCTTTATAATTTCTCCTCTAATGGCGGCTAAAGATAGATACAGACAAAAGAAGTGTACTCATTCATATAATGCTACGTCACAGGTTCCTCTCTATCTCAGCTCTCGAGGGAGACGACAAAGAATGCACATTATGTAGTGCTATTTATACTATTGCTGATTATGAATACCTCTTTGTAATCTTACAACATTATTTTCATCTGTGGCTATATTTTACATTTTTTCATCATAGATATTAACATATTTCGTAATTACATTATGAGTATAGAAATATTACAATCTTAAATACATCGAGAATATTATTACAGAAAATATTACAATAATAACCAACGTCCTTTATACAAAATTAAATAATATTTTTTGTTAAACAATTACTGTACATATGAATCGCTTCATAGCAGCGTACATAGTACAATTAAATGACATTTCAGTTTATTAGTAGTGTGTGTGCTGCCAGGGAACGTTACATTGCCCCTTGGCAGTATTTGGCAAAGAGTTTCTATACTTTGACACAATGGTGCCAGTAACGTTCTTTACAATTCTGTTTTATTTTTATTTTTTATTTTTTTATATGGAATGGCTCTTTTAATTAGTCCCAGGGTTATATATGTTCATGGCTCCCCGATTTGGGTGAAGGCAGACTGGAAACCTGGGCAAAACTGTGCCGGAGTCCAGCCATCCCAGTTGGTTCATGATTAATCTTGGCTCTTTAACAGTAATTGTTTTGAAATGATTTAGCAGTTTGTCGTCAATGGTTACATAATATCACAGTCACATACAGTTCAACGAAAGTTTGTTGTGTGAGTTTAACAACTCGTAATTATCATTTTGCAATATACTGCAAGGTCACTTGTCCTAGGATATATCACTTAGTTTTTTTTTAAATCATTTAGTACAACGTCACTTTCATAATGTTCTCACTACCTACATGTTACAAATCCATCTCCTACACTTGTTAGTGTTCATTTTCTCTCGTCAATTTACGGGTATACATAATAAGTGTTCAGTGTTTGTCAAAAATCGAGTTCATTGACTTGTTATGCAGTTTGTGTAAATATTTTGGAATATGTCAATAATGCTGTAGTTGGTGAGCGGTGCGGAGTGATTGTTGAGCGGCGCTCGGCGCGGCGTGTCGGCTCCGTGTAGGTCACCGCACCCGGTGTTGACAGCTACGGCGCGGAGAGCCGTGTGGCTGTCTGGTCTGCTACGGGTTGCTGCGGCCGCTGCATGGCTGAAGTAGCCGGATGCGTGTTGTATATCTGCTCGCCCGTGTGACATCTTCTTGCAGTGCTCCAGCAAACATGCAACAGGTTCACAAACAGTGTACTATCCTTATGGGCATTTTTCCTGCTGTGGGAAAGAACACACTCAGTTATTGGCAGTTATTATTCAGTAGGCCTTCACTAGTCTGGTTTGCACAATGTTTCGTTGTCACAGTAACGCGTTTTATGGGCACACAATATTTTTTCACTGTGTCATGACTTGTCATTAGTCACACACAAGTTTTCACCTTAGAACAAAGTGTATCTCTGTAGTCAATGTGCTTACCTGGCGTCCCTTGACACACAAAGAATATTTTTTTTGTACACACGCACAGTACAAGTTATAGTTTGACACTAGCTTGGTCCACCGTCTATTATCGGCTCACTGTTTGTGTCGTGTTAGTTCCTTGTCCACTTGCACGCACGGCGATGATACAATTTCTTATTGCTTGTTCAAAACAACCTTGTGACGTATTGCTGCAGTTTTAACAGTCACTGTCTGTCTCTGGCAGACAATACTGCTCTTTTGTTTAAATTTTTTCAGTTACAATGTCCATTGTGCAATTTTTTGTAACAGCACACCTTCTTTGTTCGCTCTTTACCAAGGTGTGTGATGATTGCGTACATGGTAACAAATATTAAAATTTCATATTAGTTTGCCAAAAAATTATCTATATTTATGTTTGAATAGATTTTATTTGTGCATTCCAGCCAGATTCAGGCATATTGTTCAATAACTCCTTTGAAATTATGTCTCTCTTTACTTGCAAGGTCCTACGTAACTACAGTGTAGTCTCTGTAGGCAAAAATTGACTTGGACTGTATCAGGCTAGCTCTTTTTACTGATTCGATCTGCACATGCTTCAATTGAAGCTTCTTTGTGTGTAACTTTGCGTTACTTACATTTGCAATAAATTTGCCTCCCATGGTGCCCTCGGGTCACTACTGGGTGCATTGCTCTCTTTGATAATACTGGTTTGAAAATAAAGTTCTCTGGGTCTCATATTATTAATATTATTCTGGGTTCGAACCTGTCAATCTGACAGCTACATTTCAAGTTTGACACACATTTAGAATATCATGCAGTACACAAACTAATCACTACTGAAATGTTCCTCCTGACTGATCTCTGTCACAATTTAACACTACAAATAATTGCACTAATCAGGTTATCTGTGCAGACATTTAGAGCATGTTTAAGCTAACACTAATTAAAAAGAAGACATAACACAATCATAAACAAAAGAGAAAGTCAATCAAATTCTTATAACTAAATACTTCTACACTAGTATATTATCTCTACAGATCACACATCATTAATGTTCATTCATTTCCAAAAGAATGGTGTACCTTTTTACGCATAACACATAGGACTATTAGTCATTTACTGTAGGAATATTTTCACATCCTTAAGCGGATACAGTCCCCGTACTCTCCCTGATTGGGGATCTGCTAAGAGATAGCTACACTCATGTGGCACACTTACTATTCTAAAAGGTCTATTGTACACTAATTGCCACTTGCTATTCTGTTTCAAGGGTGCCGAGGACTTAGGATGATTGTGTAAGAGCATCAAGTCCCCAACACGAAGTTTTTGATTATTCATCACATGTCGATTATATTTTTCTTTCCTTTTCTGAGCGCACCTGGTAAGGTTGCACCCTGCTTTCCTTATCCTCTCTTCCTTAGGCTCAGGAATGACTGGGACCTAAGGCAAAGGTGCCAGCCACTCATTTGGTACTCTATTATTATTCATTGTAATCTCGGTTGGTGGATACCCCGTAGAGGCATGTGGGGTTACGTTGTGAATTTCCAAAAATTTAGATATCAGATCTGGCCATCTTGTGTGCTTATATGCGATATATAACCTGAAAAATTTATTTAACTCTCCAAATGTTCTTTCTACTAAACTTGCCTATGGATGAAAAGGGGATATTAGTATGTGCTTTATGCCTTGTTCATGTAAATAGTTCATCCAGGTATGACCTGTAAAATAGGAAGCATTATCTGATATTATCACTTCAGGCTTATCCACCTGTGTAAAATATTCTTTCCCTAACCATTTAACTATTCCATGAGCGGTGGCTGATTTAAGGCAGTATAATTTCAAGTATTTAGAGAAAAGGTCATATACCGCTAAAATGTACTTTAATCCACCCCTGGCTCAAGGGTAGGGTCCTGCTATGTCTATAGATACTAACTGAAGTGGCCGCTGATGCACTATAGGGTGCAGTCCAAACCTTGTGGATTTATTTTGAAACTTAGCTTTTTGGCACAGAGGACAAGTCCTGATAATGGTGCAAGTCTGCTGGCTTATTCCCTTAAAGTAACAGTATCTGGATAAAATCCTTATTGTTTTGCCTATCCCAGCATGACCCCATGCTAAGTGTGTGTGCCACACTACAGTTGGGATAGCCTGTTGCGATATACACACGACTCCATGGTCATTTGACACACCTGTTTTATAATACAGAATATTATCTACTATTTTGAAGTTCTGCACACTTTTAAAATTGGTACCTTCTTTAATTTTGCTAATGACATCTTGCCAAATCGGATCAGTTTCCTGCAATGTAGACATATTCTTACACATATGTAAAAAGTCCCTCCTATGTACCTTATCTTGTACTAAGAGTATTAGATATTCCTCCGATTGTTCCACAATCTTTGACACTGAGGATAGCCCTAGTGGGAGCCTCGACAAGGTGTCAGCTACAACATTATCTTGTCCTTTTATGTACATAATCTTAATTTTATATTCCTGCAATGCTAACCTCCATCTTAGCAAGCGGGTATGGTATAATTTGCAAGACATTAAATAGCTCAGAGCCTGGTGGTCACTGAATACTTTGATTTCTTTGCCATGGATGTAGTAGTTGAATTTCTCTACCGCCCAAACCACTGCAAGAGCCTCTAACTCGGTAGCGGAATATGCTCTCTCACAGCTGTTTAGTGTGCGGCTGGCAAAATCGATTACATTGATTGTTGTGTGGTCGTAGCTCCTGTCCCATTGAAACAAACAAGCACCCAGACCGTATGAACATGAATCTGTCGCTATGCAAAAATCTTTTACCATGTCTGGGTGTCGCAGTATGTTTGCATTCACCAAGGCGTTTTTGATAGCGTCAAATGCGCGTTGACATTCTTCTGTCCACACCCAGTGTGCATTTTTACGCAACAGGCTCAATAACGACTCATTATTCATTAATTGGTTTGGAACAAACCGTCTAAAAAAGGATGCAAGACCTATAAACGCGTTGAGTTGTCTCTTAGTTCTCGGGCTCGGAAACCCACGAATTGCGTCAAGTTTTTTGCTCTCAGGTTTGATGCCTTGTGGTGTTATTATGTGACCTAGAAATTTAATGTGATTACGTCCAAATTAGGATTTCCCAATATTCGCTGTTACTCCCACTTGCTTAAACCTTTCTAAGACTCTACCCAGTAGTTTTATGTGCTCCTCCCAGGTGGCAGTAGCAATCACCAGATCATCTACATACACTGTTACCTTTTGCAGCAAATCTGGACACAAAACTGTGTCGAGGGCTGTTATGAAAACTCCTGCACTTACATTTAGGCCAAAAGGTAGTATCCTAAATTGGTAGCTCCTTCCCCCAAATATAAATGCAGTATATTTCCTTGATTCGGGTGTGAGCAGTATTTGCCAGAATGAACTTTTCATATCAACAGATGTCAAATATTGCACTCCATGGAATTTTTTAATTTGCTCATCTAAGTTTTCCAGATGAGTCCTGACACGTACAATAATTTCGTTTATGTCTCTTGCATCTAATACTAACCGTACCTGTCCGTCTGCTTTTGCCACCCACCAAAGGACTCTATAAGGGGACAAAGACAGTTCTATTATTCCCCACTCAATCAGCTTTCTAATTTTCCACTGTTCAGACATTTTCTGCTCTATTGCTTGACTTGTGTCAATTTCTAATTTTTCCATCCTGTTAGCCAGAACACTGATTTCATCTACGATACTGGTGTTAGCCACCTGGATATTATCTACTCTTTCGCTCAGTTCTTGCACTGCTTTGGGTATGGTTTCATAGTTTTGTCTCAAACTAACAATCTCACTTTGCATAGCTTCCAAAGATTGCATTAACTGCAAGTCTCTCTCATGCTGGCATCGATCACGCTCTGTTTGTTCATGTATAAATGTAGCTCGGAAATTGAGCATGCGCTCGAACTTAACTCTTAATGATTACACTTCTGACACCTCACCACTCTCTGGTCCATGTCTAGTGCGTGTGGGTGGCACAGTGTTTCTACTTTCAACTGAATCACGGGCTGGCAGTGGCAACATTTCTTGCCCTTCTGCCCCCAGATTCTCACATTGTACTTCCTGAACTACGCCACTAACATTACTTTGTGCACCACTTTCTAACTCAGTATCACTGATTGCTAACTGTCGTTCATTATCCATGTTTATATTTTTTTGACTACGCAATCTAACCATAGTCAACAAAAGAAACAAAATCTGAACTAAATATCCTAATACTCAGGTTTCACCGACATAATCACACAAGAAATGGTCATTTGTTGAAACACACTTATTGTATACTACGCTGACTAACTACTCAAATGTCCTGTTATTTAAAAAAAAAAAAACAATAACAACAAGCACACCACTAATGATCCGAGAACACCGCACTGAGGCTACTTTTCTATCCACAGGACAACTACACTGTAGCTTTACCTTTGGTGATCTATCTTGGGTGCAGCTGCCCCCTGATATTGTGGTAGGTAATTAATTTTTTGATATAATGAGCTCTCTTCTTCAGCTTGCCTCTGGGTATATAGTGTTCTCATGCAAAAAATCATATACAGGTATTACCACACAGTATTGGTTAGGCGATACATACAATACATGAAAAAATTATCAAATGTTCTCCAGCATAGTTCGACTACAATAATTCCCTAATTATCACATGGGTGTATTTTGTGGCCACTGCTTTTTCGGGCCCCATGTTGGGTGCCAGTTTGATGGAAAAAAAAAAAAAAAAAAAAAAAAAAAAAAATATATATATATATATATATATATATATATATATATATATATATATATATAAAAAGATGAGGTGACTTACCGAACGAAAGCGCTGGCGGGTCGATAGACACACAAACAAACACAAACATACACACAAAATTCAAGCTTTCGCAACAAACTGTTGCCTCATCAGGAAAGAGGGAAGGAGAGGGGAAGACGAAAGGAAGTGGGTTTTAAGGGAGAGGGTAAGGAGTCATTCCAATCCCGGGAGCGGAAAGACTTACCTTGGGGGGAAAAAAGGACAGGTATACACTCGCACACATGCACATATCCATCCACACATACAGACACAAGCAGACATATTTAAAGACAAAGAGTTTGGGCAGGGATGTCAGTCAAGGCAGAAGTGTAGAGGCAAAGAAGTTGTTGAAAGACAGGTGAGGTATGAGTGGCGGCAACTTGAAATTAGCGGAGATTGAGGCCTGGCGGATGACGAGAAGAGAGGATATACTGAAGGGCAAGTTCCCATCTCCGGAGTTCTGACAGGTTGGTGTTAGTGGGAAGTATCCAGATAACCTGGACGGTGTAACACTGTGCCAAGATGTGCTGGCCGTGTACCAAGGCATGTTTAGCCACAGGGTGATCCTCATTACCAACAAACACTGTTTGCCTGTGTCCATTCATGCGAATGGACAGTTTGTTGCTGGTCATTCCCACATAGAAACTTCACAGTGTAGGCAGGTCAGTTGGTAAATCACGCGGGTGCTTTCACACGTGGCTCTGCCTTTGATTGTGTACACCTTCCGGGTTACAGGACTGGAGTAGGTGGTGGTGGGAGGGTGCATGGGACAGGTTTTACACCAGGGGCGGTTACAAGGGTAGGAGCCAGAGGGTAGGGAAGGTGGTTTGGGGATTTCATACGGATGAACTAAGAGGTTACAAAGTTTAGGTGGACGGCGGAAAGACACTCTTGGTGGAGTGGGGAGGGTTTCATGAAGGATGGATCTCATTTCAGGGCAGGATTTGAGGAAGTCATATTCCTGCTGGGGAGCCACATTCAGAGTCTGATCCAGTCCCGGAAAATATACTGTCACATGTGAGGCACTTTTGGGGTTCTTCTGTGGGAGGTTCTGGGTTTGCTTCTGTACCAGGTCGGGAGGGTAGTTGCAGGATGTGAAAGCTGTTTTCAGGTTGTTGGTGAAATGGTTCAGGAATTCCGGACTGGAGCAGATTCGTTTGCCACGAAGACCTAGGCTGTAGGGAAGGGACCGTTTGATGTGGAATGGGTGGCAGCTGTCATAATGGAGGTACTGTTGTTTGTTGGTGGGTTTGATGTGGACAGACGTGTGAAGCTGGCCATTGGACAGGTGGAGGTCAATGTCAAGGAAAGTGGCATGGGATTTGGAGTAGGACCAGGTGAATCTGATGGAACCAAAGGAGTTGAGGTTGGAGAGGAAATTCTGGAGTTCTTCTTCACTGTGGGTCCAGATCATGAAGATGTCATCAATAAATCTGTACCAAACTTTGGGTTGGCAGGCTTGGGTAACCAAGAAGGCTTCCTCTAAGCGACCCATAAATAGGTTGGCGTATGAGGGGGCCATCCTGGTAGCCATGGCTGTTCCCTTTAGTTGTTGGTATGTCTGGCCTTCGAATGTGAAGAAGTTGTGGGTCAGGATGAAGCTGGCTAAGGTAATGAGGAAAGAGGTTTTAGGTAGGGTGGCAGATGAATGGCGTGAAAGGAAGTGCTCCATCGCAGCGAGGACCTGGACGTGCGGAATATTTGTGTATAAGGAAGTGGCATCAATGGTTACAGGGATGGTTTCCGGGGGTAACAGACTGGATAAGGATTCCAGGCGTTCGAGAAAGTGGTTGGTGTCTTTGATGAAAGATGGGAGACTGCATGTAATGGGTTGAAGGTGTTGATCTATGTAGGCAGAGATATGTTCTGTGGGGGCTTGGTAACCAGCTACAATGGGACGGCCGGGATGATTGGGTTTGTGAATTTTAGGAAGATGGTGGAAGGTAGGGGTGCGGGGTGTTGGTGGGGTCAGGAGGTTGATGGAGTCAGGTGAAAGGTTTTGTAGGGGGCCTAAGGTTCTGAGGATTCCTTGAAGCTCCGCCTGGACATCAGGAATGGGGTTACCTTGGCAAACTTTGTATGTAGTGTTGTCTGAAAGCTGACGCAGTCCCTCAGCCACACACTCCTGACGATCAAGTACCACGGTCGTGGAACCCTTGTCCGCCGGAAGAATGACGATGGATCGGTCAGCCTTCAGATCACGGATAGTCTGGGCTTCAGCAGTGGTGATGTTGGGAGTAGGATTAAGGTTTTTTAAGAAGGATTGAGAGGCAAGGCTGGAAGTCAGAAATTCCTGGAAAGTTTGGAGAGGGTGATTTTGAGGAAGAGGAGGTGGGTCCCACTGTGACGGAGGACGGAACTGTTCCAGGCAGGGTTCAATTTGGATAGTGTCTTGGGGAGGTGGACCATTGGAGCAGGATTAGGATCATTTTTCTTCGTGGCAAAGTGATATTTCCAGCAGAGAGTACGGGTGTAGGACAGTAAATCTTTGACAAGGGCTGTTTGGTTGAATCTGGGAGTGGGGCTGAAGGTGAGGCCTTTGGATAGGACAGAGGTTTCGGATTGGGCGAGAGATTTGGAGGAAAGGTTAACTACTGAATTAGGGTGTTGTGGTTCCAGATTGTGTTGATTGGAATTTTGAGGTTTTGGGGGGAGTGGAGCTGGAAGTGGGAGATTGAGTAGATGGGAGAGACTGGGTCTGTGTGCAATGAGAGGAGGTTGAGGTTTGCTGGAAAGGTTGTGAGGGGTGAGTGAGTTGCCTTTCCGGAGGTGGGAAACCAGGAGATTGGATAGTTTTTTAAGGTGGAGGGTGGCATGCTGTTCTAATTTGCGGTTGGCCTGTAAGAGGATGCTCTGAACAGCTGGTGTGGATGTGGGAGAGGAAATACTGAGGACTTTTATTAAGGATAGGAGTTGACGGGTGTGTTCATTGGCTGAGTTGATGTGTAGGTGAAGGATTAGGTGGGTGAGGGCAATGGATTGTTCAGTTTGGAACTGGTATAGGGACTGATGGAAAGAAGGGTTACAGCCAGAGATGGGAACTTTAAGTGTGAGGCCTTTGGGGGTAATGCCAAATGTCAGACAAGCCTAAGAAAATAAAATATGGGAGTGTAATCTGGCTAGGGCGAAGGCATGTTTGCGGAGGGAATGTAAATAAAACTTAATGGGGTCATTGTGGGGATGGTGTGAGGGTGACATGAAATTAGAAGGTGAAAAGTGTAACATGAGGCTGAAATGAAAATGAAAATAAAAATATATGGGGAGAGATACGGGTGAACTGGAAAGCAACTGGAGATCTGGTGTAAAAAAAGGTGAAAAAGTGTTGGTTATAGCTGGGCTATGTTGATCCTGTGGTGAACGTGGGTTGGTAGACAACGATGTGCACAATGGTTAGGTGGTTGTGATGCCGCCAAGACACGTTAAAGGGTGGAGCAATTCGGGAAAATTTTGAAAAACCTGCGTTTAAATGTATTAAAAGGAGTGGTTTTGTGGTGGCAGATTGTGAAAATGAGGCTAACAATTGTCTGACGAAGAAATAATGACGTTAAAACCAGTGGGAAGCGGCTAAAAAAGATCAGTGATGTGGGAAAAACGGAAATGGAAAAAAAGGCGAAAGTTATTAGAACTAGCTGAAATGGCTGTTTAATAGCTGAAAGGAACTGTTTGTGAACTGGAAACAGTGGATTTTATAGCAGCGGTAGTGTTGAAAGTGGAAAAAATTTTTTTGGTTATGGTTTGGAAGTGGGTTACGTATTATTGAGTATATATAGGTGGGATAAAATTGTATGGTAGATTTGGTAAAGAGGAGAAAGTGAATACAAACTGAAACTACTAATACAAAGTGAAACTACTTGCAAAAACAGAAGAGAAAATAAGATGACAGGAAAGATTTCGAAATGCAACAGTGACAATAACAAACGTAAGTGTTGGGTTCAAATTAATGATATGAATATAATAGAGGGAAACATTCCACGTGGGAAAAATATATCTAAAAACAAAGATGATGTGACTTACCAAATGAAAGCGCTGGCAGGTCGATAGACACACAAACAAACACAAACATACACACAAAATTCAAGCTTTCGCAACAAACGGTTGCTTCATCAGGAAAGAGGGAAGGAGAGGGAAAGACAAAAGGATGTGGGTTTTAAGGGAGAAGGTAAGGAGTCATTCCAATACCCGGAGCGGAAAGACTAACCTTAGGGGGAAAAAAGGACAGGTATACACTCGCACACACACACATATCCATCCGCACATACACAGATACAAGCAGACATTTGTAAAGGCAAAGAGTTTGGGCAGAGGTGTCAGTCGAGGCGGAAGTACAGAGGCAAAGATGTTGTTGAAAGACAGGTGAGGTGTGAGCGGCGGCAAATTGAAATTAGCAATTAGCGGAGATTGAGGCCTCTCATGCTGATAAATTCAAACTAACTGATTAATAACATTTATGACTTTGAAAATTATTTAAATTAAATTTTTTACGTATTTCGGCCTTGGCACATATTTTCTAGATGCAGTGCGTTTTTGAATATTTACTGAATTCTTTCCCGGCGTTAGCTATGGAACACAAGACTGTCTCTGTTAGCATAAAAAGGTTAAATATTGCCAAGCCAATCTGAACATTTAATTATCATTAACAAAACACACTTCACTATACGTTTAAGTTATTTGCTTTAGAAATTGAAAGAACCAACAGATTAACAACTTCAACATTAATTATCCGCCTATGAATGCACAAATGTAAAACCAGTAATAAATTCAGTCAGCCTCAGGGTCGCTGTAAAAGAAAAATATTTCGTAATTCACTGCTAATTTTACCTGCTCCAGATTTACGGGTTTGGTTAATTTTATAGGGGAACAATTTTTTAAATGTGCCGCCGCTGCAAATCGTTCGGTCATGGCACAGCCCAGCAACACCAAAGATAATCGCTAAAAGTGCTGAAAATTCTTTAAAGAAATATTATAGATGACATGGGCAAGCTAATCTACATTAGTAGTACACAATTTCGATAAATTATAATGTATTTAGACCATAACAATAATTAAAATTACACACCTTTGTAATTTCTCCCATAATGGTGGCTAAAGATATATACAGACAAAAGAAGTCTACTCATTCATATAATGCTACATTACAGGTTCCTCTCTCTCTCAGCTCTCGAGGGAGATGACAAAGAATGCACATTATGTAGTGCTATTTATACTATTGCTGATTATGAATATCTCTTTGTAATCTTACAACATTATTTTCATCTGTGGCTATATTTTACATTTTTTCATCGCAAATATTAACATGTTTCGTAATTACGTTATGAGTATAGAAATATTACAATCATAAATACATCGAGAATATTATTACAGAAAATATTTCAATAGTAACCAACGTCCTTTATACAAAATTAAATAATATTTTTCGTTAAACAATTACAGTACATACGAATTGCTTCATAGCGGCGTACATAGTACAATTAAATGACATTTCAATTTATTAATAGTGTGTGTGCTGCCAGGGAATGTTACAGTTGTCACATTCAGATCCTCTTTGAAATTCATTAAGGTGCAAAAAGGAGGCTATCAGTTCAATTCTCTGTGGTATGACATCTGAGTGGGACCTTTAATTGGTGATGGAGCTGTTCCACAAGACCTTTGTCAGTAGAGTGGTAGACTCAGTTCTCACATCAGGTTTTGCCAAGAAAAGTTGAGACCACTTAAGGGAGATATTCGTCAAACTGTTTCCTGTAATCAGTGATTACCTGGAGAGGTAAACCAAAGTGGGCAGTCCACATAGGAAAGGTTTTGGCTGTAGTGGTTGCTTTTTTTTCTTTCATAACATAGCTTTCAGATCAATGAGAAAAATAATTGATTGCTGTCAGGTAGTGTTGGATGTATGCTGTTGGTGGCAAAAGTCCAATGATATCCATACAGAATGCTGAAATTCTTAATTAGGTGTGGTGAAAGTACCAGTGGAACTTTAACATTCCAGGTTATTTAGTTGCACTGGGAAGTGTTACACTGCCAGACAAATACCCAGCAATCCTTCTGATATGTGACCAAACAAATGCTTTTTCCCCTATTTGTGTAGTAGTGCTTCCTCCTGGATGATGCAGGCTGTGGGTGAAGGAAATTGCTTGCTGGTGGAAATGTGCTTTAATGAATGATTGTGGTTGTGAAGCTAATGCATCATAATGTAGGGCTATGGTCCTGTATTTTATTTGAATGTGTCAGAGCTGTCACCCTGATGATCCTTAGAGGAACATAATCTGTTCATTTTCTCTGTTCTAAGCCTTGACAACTGGTGTGAAGTTGTGTTCCTTCTCAATGACATCACTGTGAAACTGGCATTTTATGTTCCATTCTGCTTGCAACCAACATGTGGATTGTGAACTGCCTTTAAGAAATCCCATGGACCAATTTACTTGTGATTGTGATAATTTTTTACTGTAGAAAGCCAGAGGATACCAGTCATGTTGTACACATTATCATGATACAGCATCTATGGCAGGAAGAGGATTAAATCATAATACAGCCTCTGTAAAGGCAGTGTTTACTCTGCTGAAGGACATTTTCTTTTTGTCAACCTACAACATTGTGTGTTCCACTCACTGCTGTAGCTGCACTAGATGTTCTGTCCATTTGGACACTAAACCAAAGTCAACCATTCACCTTCCCTGCTACTGTCCTTAAATGCTTGTCTATTCATATTCTGTGCAACATGATGCCTAGATATTTAATCACTGTGACTGGTGAAGCAGCACACTACTGATGCTGTATTTGAGTATTACTGGATTGTTTTTCATACTCATCTGCATTGAGTTACATTTTTCTACATTTAAAGCAAGGCACAACCAACTAGAAATTTTGTAAAAAAACATATTTTTTTCGACCAAAATTTATTTTTATAAGAAGAGCATTTATTAAAATATTTTTCTACATATTTACCACCATTGTTCAGACTTTTTAATCGTGGGAAATCTACTTCTTTGTGCCCTCTTGACAGAAGATGCCGCCAGTGAAGACAGCCGTTGCTGAACACTGTTTTGTCCTCATTCAATTCTATTCAGTTCAATTCAATTTATTGCTTGTAACATGTAATTTTACATGCATGTGCATTTTCAATTAAGTATAAAGTTTTTACAATTACAATTTTTTTAGTTTACATTATTTCTTATTACATTGTAATTCATGATAAATTCAAGTTATAAGGGCATTTTTGGATAAGCCACTGCTTGACTTGCTTTTTAGAAGGATCCCCTGTCAATATCTTAACTTTGTTTGACAACAAGTTATTAAAAACAGCACCTTTGAGATAGGGGCTTTTCGCTGTTAAAGTTAATCTTCTGTGGACCATACGAAAAAATTTTCTGTGCCCTGTTTTATAGTTGTGAATATCCATATTTCTTTTTGTGATCTTAGTGGATTCTTTCACTAGCATTATAGTTTCTAGTATCAACATGGCATAAACTGTGAGAATATTGTGTCTGATGAATAGGGGTTTCCAAGATGTTCTGGATTTACTTTTGCTATGATCCTCAAGACTCGTTTCTGCAGTATGAAAATTCTTTTCATATGAGTTTGGCATGTCCCACCCCACAGTACTATTCTATAAGACAAGAAAGGTTACACTAATCCATAATGTACAGTCCTTAGGGTTTCAGAATTAAAATATGATGATAATCTTCTTAATACATTTAGACTGGGTGCTATTTTTTTACAGAAATAATCAGCTTGCTGCCTCCAGTGAAAGTTGATCATCTATGCATAAACCCAAGAATTTACAATCTGTACAGGTGTTTGATAGAATTTCATCAAACACAGTATTTTGTCTGGTAGGACCACTTGGTTTAAAATGAATAATATTAGTTTTATCTATGTTTACTTTTAAGTTCTCTCTTTCAAATTGAGCTTTTGCCTTTTCAATAAAGTTATGTATTCAACTAGGCTGGGCTCATTGTCTACATGGAAGGCACCGGATGTATTGTCAGCATATATAGTGATCAACTGCTTATTGTCAAGAGAACTTGGGAAATCATTTACATAGCATATGAATGGGACTGGACCTAAAATAGAGCCCTGAGGAACACCAAAATGTATATTTCTTATACTTAACCTTCTTCTCTCCAGTATTTCTCCATTAGAGTACATAATCTCTGTGCACTGTTTTCTACCTTTAAATATGTTTCTAGCAATTGCATACGTTTTCCAGTGACACCACTCTTCGCAATTTTTGATAAGAGCATGTCATGATGTACTCTATCAAAAGCCCTTGAGAGGTCCAGAAATACTCTAGCTGCTTCAGATTTTTCATTTATTTTTTTAAGTACATTATGGACAAATTGTACTGCTATGTGGTGCTTTGATCTCTTCTGAAACTGTGCTGGAAATCACGTAATATGTCAGCATTGTTGTAATGTTCCAAGAGTTTTTTAAATATTATTTTCCCTATCAGTTTGCTGAAAGTTGAGATTAGGGCAATGGGTCTGTAGTTCTGCACATGCCTTTTTTCCCCCTTTTAGTGTATTGGATTCACTACAGACAGTTTCAACTTGTCAGGGAATACACCGTCTTCAAGAACACAGTTTATTAGATGACTAGTGGTTTCATTAGTTCTGTTTGCATTTCTTTCTATAGATATGGAGAAACGTCATCTAATCCTCTGATTTTTTTCTTGCTGAGGTTATCAATAAGCTGCAGAATGTCATATGTGCTTACTGCAGTATTGTACTGCAGTTCTGTTTGTTACAGGACTCAAATGAGTGCTGTACATCCTATTTCATAGAGACATCATTTTTGACAGCAGCTATGAAGTAATTATTAAAAATATTGCTGACTAGAAGAGGACTAGAGATATCTTCATTATTCACAGTTAATTGTACATTATTAATTTTATTTTCTGTTTCATTGTTTCTGATTTTATTTACAATTGACCAGCAAGTCTTTGAAACATTATCTGAACCTTGTATCTGTTGGCTGATTCTTTCTGATTGTAATCTCCTGACTTAGTTGTGTTAGTTATATTTGTACTGCTGGTAGATTTCTTTATGTAATTTTGAGTTAGTCAGTCTGTGCAAGCTATACATGTTTTCCATTTTATCTTTCAGATCTTTTGTTTTAAAATCTAATGGCGCAGGTTTTGAGTTTGAAGGTTGATTTTTCTGGATACTCACTTTCTTTAATGGCATGGCTCTATTTAAGTGCTCAGTCATAATTTCTGTGAACATGTTCCATTTATTGTTGATCGCAATAGTAGTCATAACTGATTCCAATGATTTCTGGCTTAAACTGTGTCTTAGTGTAGCAAAGTTGTTTGCAGATAATATTTTCCTGTGCCTGTACAATTTTCTTGGTTTGAATTTGGTATTACATTTTAGCAGTAGTGTTTGGCGTAAATGATCTGAGAGATGACCATTTATTACGTATGTTGAGATGATGTGGCCGTAATTTGTGATACCAAGATCAGTTGAACTTCTGTGTGTGTTAGCTATTCCAGTGGGTGCTAGTCCAAGAAGATGTTTAGCCCCATAAGACAGGATGCAATCTGTAAAACGTTTGCTTTCCTGACCATCATGTAAAGTGTTGATGTTCAGATCTTCCAGTATGGCAGGATTTACAGTTCTACTGCCTGACAGTAATTTACTTAAAAGCCCATCAAATGATTTCAAAAAAGCATAAAAGTTTCCACAGAGGGATCTATGTACACCTGTTACATAGAAAAGAACAGTGCAAAATGGGATTTTAACAGAATTGCAATTTCGAAATCTTTGTCAACACAGAAATTGTTCCCTCATAACACTTTTTCCATGGTGGTTACGAACTTACATTTTATTGAGTAGATGGCAACACCACCACCTTTATTGTGTATTTTGCAGTAGAACGTATCTAGGTTGTAGCCTTCTAATTTGCAATATTGAATGTTTTCACTGATTTCTGGTGTTCTGTAACTATTACTACATGTGGAGATAGTCATGTGATAAATCATTCAAAAGCATCTGTTTTGTTTCCTAAACCCTGTACATTATAATGCAAAAGTGATAAATTATCCTCATGTGGACTGACGCCTATCTTGTTTCCTAAACCCTGTACATTATAATGCAAAAGTGATAAATTATTTTCATGTGGACTGACGTCTGTTTGAGGCACATATGAAACACATACACATGCATCTGGTGTTGCGCTGGTGGAAGGTTTTATTGTCTTAAAAAAAAAACATTGCTCTTGTCCTGTCAATGTAAATTTTTACTGACCTGGCATTTCATGGTTGATTCTCACAAGTATTCGTTATTTTTGTCCTTGAGAGGGATTGCCTCTGTAGCACAACACTTCCCATTCAATTTGCTGTTTACTATTTCTTGGATCTGTTTTATAACTAAGTCCTTCCCCAGTCTGTTGAGGTGTAGGCCATGGAATGTGTGGACTCTTCTTTCTACACAGCTTATGTTCACAAATGTAACATTTTTTAATCTCATGTATATATTTTAGGATGTGTTTATTTGCACTTCGCACTTCTTTATTTACACATGACCAGATTGGCAAGTCATGTCGATGTGGAACAGAGAAGACAATCACGTTGGAACTTCTCAGCTCATGTAGCCTTCTTTTAAGTGAGATCACTATGTCTTTTGTTTCATTTTTTGCTATGTCATTTGTTCCTGCTAAGAACACGAAAAAGTCATTACTTGTTGACGCTGTTTTCATGTCATGGTTCATGAAGTCACTGCCTGAAATTTTGCACATGGTTTAACTATGCTAGATATTTTGTGACTGCTCCTAGACTGAAATTCAGTTGCTATGTTCCATCCTTAACTGTCTGCAAATAGGCTTATTTTACACATTTTTGCTGGTTGATGATAACTGTTTTTAGGCCTACCGGTACTTGGATGTTGCGTAGTGGCACTGTTTATTTTTCTTTTTTGTCCATATTAGTCGATAATCCAACTTGAGGAACACTTGATTTTGATTCACCGTCGGCAACTACACTCACGGTTAAATTGTTTTTTTTTTCCTGTGGTTGAAAGCGACTCTGTCATTCTTTGTTTCTGATGTCCTTTTTATTTACATGTGGTTCGATGCAGCTCATTGAGATATCACAGTCTACAACTGAAAGCACTTCAAAAGGGTTTTCATGCACAAAGGTGGCCTCACCGGTACTTTTACCGTTTACACAATTTTGCAGTTCTTGTGTGCTGTTTTCGTAAGTGACTTTAACCCACATTTCGCTAGAAGTTGCTTTGTGGAACTTGTCAAGTATTCAGCTCACTTTTCCAAGCTGAAAATTCGAGAGACTCACTTTCAGAGCACTGATTGTAAATTTTAAGCTGGACACATGTTCGTTGAAGTTCATGATTTCTTCTTACAATTTGCACACGCTGTAACGTGCTCGTGGGGCACACGATACTCATTAAGGCCTGTACTATAGTAAGTGAGTGGGGTTCACCTTACGAGACAGGATTTTTGTATATATATTGACCGCGTGTACCTGAATGGTGGCAAATCAGACTTACACCCACTCTCTAATAACAATGATACGTCAAATAAGTCCGAA
Source organism: Schistocerca americana (assembly GCF_021461395.2). Lineage (NCBI taxonomy): Eukaryota > Metazoa > Arthropoda > Insecta > Orthoptera > Acrididae > Schistocerca > Schistocerca americana. The sequence continues at coordinate 179,501,743 of NC_060120.1, forward strand.
ATGCAGCTACACGTCAGGATGGACAAAAAGCAACACAGAAAATGCTACCAAGTTGTTAATAATATGGTCGCCAGCCTAATTAGGCATTAACTGAGTTTCCTTCCTGTGCAAGCTGGTGTATATTCATGCAAACCAACACTTAGTAACACTGCATAATATAGTAAATTTTAGAACCAGAAAATCTATTGAACTGATAGTTTCACATTCTGTACTGATATGGAAAAACCATAAATACATAACACTACACTATAATGTATACTACAAAACTTCGTACTGTCTATTGATCTGATTAAAATCGGTCATAGGTTACCCTAGAAACAGCACTTTCGAGTCACACATACAATGTCAATTTTGATAAAGATAAAAACACTGATAAATTTTGGATTTTATATTGACTGTAACTTTTGCTGGTCAAATCAATTTAGAACACTTCAGAATTAAAACGAATAAAAAGAAAGGGGGGGACCCTGAAACTGTTGTGATCACTGTATTAAAAAAATTAATTACTGACACCGTTATGCGCTCAAGATTTCCAATATATGAGTTACTACTCTCTTTATCTTATTACGTACTCATTTAAATACCTTTATATCTGTCTCAAAATAATTAAACTTCATTACTAAAGCAATATTAAAGTTATCTTCCAACTTTATCAGACCTTTGTTATTCATTTACTGGTTCATTAACAAAACAGTTCTTTAAACACCATTCTAACATAGTTAGGTCTGCAAGTAATTATTATTAACACAAAATTTAATTTTTCATTTCGGGACACTTGGATTGCACAACATTTGGAAAGGACCCTATCTAGGTTAGTTGTGAGGATAATTAAATGATAGGAAAGTTCTGGTAAAATTTAAGTTGTTATTGAACAGTATGGGACAAAAGTAACACTGGGCCATACGAATACAGTACTAAAAGTTTCAACCTGTTTGTATCGATGCGGCGGTTGGCAGGCGGTGAGATGGCGAGGCACAGAGCACACATACAACCACAGCTATGGCTCTTGATGTACCGGCACTTTATTTCTTCATAGCGTCGCAATACTTTTCCATTTAGTGCCTGTGGGATTTTGCCATCCTGTATGGGCGTTGGAACGGCATACCCGAGGCTCAATGAAACTACTTCTTCCAGGAGAGCCTCCTCGCTCCAGAACATGTTGCTCAGACCAATGCCAAACTCCAACTACTACTGCTGAGCCCGTTATGCCGTGCAGCGCCCGTGCGCATTTTCCCGCGCTCGCCTGCCATCCACCTTTTACCGCTCCCTTACAGACAGGGTATTCACCCAAGGTTTTGCATTCTACATATTCTAACACATTGCCTATGTATGGACCAGACGCACAATTACAATTTTAACATCTTACAACAGTCTCAACATTTGTTACACTTCAATTCTGTTGCAATATTGCTTGACATTTGACATAAACATTAATATTCACATTGAAATTCGTTTACAGTTTTCTTAACACAATGACATGAAACAAAAAAGAAATGAAATCAGAACATCGATTACACTAATTTATCGAAAAATCAGATGGAAAAAAAATTTACTTATATGTACAATAGTACAGCATTGTTGTTGTTACAACACCTTCTCTTTAAAGGCAAAATTAGCTCTTTTACATGGAGAAACATGTAAAACTTTCACGTTGGCTGCCTTACATTTCATTTCATTGCATAAATTCTTCCTTTTTACCATCATTTCACTTTTTAAGTCCCTATTTCTCTCATACGATCATGATACAAGTGAGGTAATTGTATGCCTGTAAACAGTCTCTGGTTATTACACCTTAAATTGCATGGAGGAGGGTACCCTGTACCACTACTTGTCATTTCCTCTCCTGCTCCACTCGTAAACAGAGTGAGGGAAAAACGACTGTCTCTACACCTCTATATGAGCCCTAATTTCTCTTATCTTATCACCGTGATCTTTGTGTGAGATGTATGTTGGCAGGAGCTGAATCAATTGGCAATCAAATGCCAGTTATCTAAATTTTCTCAGTAGTGTTTCCCAAAAAGGATGCCGCCTTCTCTCCAGGGTTCCCATTTGAGTTCCTGAAGCATCTCTATAATACTTATGTTTTGTTTGAACCTACTGGTAACAAATCTAGCAGCCCTCCTCTGAATTGATTCAATGTCTTCTGTGAATCCAACCTTGTGCAGGTCCCAAATACTCAAAGAGTACTCAAGAATAGGTCGCACCGGCATCTTAAATGTGGTCTGCTTTACAGATGAATCACTCTTTCCTAAATTTCTCCCAATAAACTGAAGTCGATCATTTGCCTTCCCTGCACACTTTTCATGTGCTTGTTCCACCTCATACTGCGTTGCAAAGTTACGCCCAGATATTTAAATGACTTGACTGTGTCAAGCTGGACATAAGTAATATTGTATCCAAAATTTACAGGTTTGTTCTTCCTACTCATCCACATTAACATACATTTTTTCACATTTAAGGCTAGCTGTCATTCATTGCACCAACTGGAAATTTTGTGTCAGTCATCTTGTATCTTCCTACAGTCACTCAACTTTGACACCTTACCGTACACCATGTCATCATTGCAAACAATTGCAGACTGCTGCCCACCCTGTCCGCCAGATCGTTTATGTATATAGAGAACAACAGCAGTCCTATCACACTTCTCTGGGGCACTCCTGACAATACCCTTGTGTCTGAAGAACACTCACCATGGAGGACAACATACTGAGTTCTATTATTTAAGAAGTCTTTGAGCACTCACAATCTGTGAACTTATTCCATATGCTTGTACCTTCATTAACAGCCTGAAATGGGACACCGTATCAAATGCTTTCTGGAAATCTAGAAATACGGAATCTGCCTGTTGCCCGTCATCCATAGTTTTCAGTATATCATGTGAGAAAAATGGCAAGCTGAGTTTCACATGAGCAGTGTTTCCTAAAACAATGCTGATTTGTGGACATAAGCTGCTTAGCCTCTAGAAAATTTGTTATATCTGAACTGAGAATATGTTCAAGGATTCTGCAGCAAACAGAAGTTAGGGATATAGATCTTTAATTTGGCGTGTTCATTTCTTACAAATTTCATTATTAAAACATGGTGGGTCTTATCCATCCTTTATCCACTTACTAGGCACATAAGTCTCCAGACCACGATTTACTATCTGCTTAAAATTTACCCATAATTCCTCTACATCCATCTTACTGGTACTAAATGATGCCATTTCACTGCCCATCTGTCAGAAACACTCTCCTAGCCTTATTGACTGGTTTATTAACTTTTGTAATCATAGTTGCTGTAATGGCATGATGATTGCTGCTCCCCATTTCTATACTAACATTGTCGATAAGATCTGTCCTATTTGTAGCTACAAGCTCTAAGGTATTTCCATTGTGTGTGGGCTGCTGAGCTAGCTGCTCAAGACAATTTTCAGAAAATATGTTCAAAAGTATTTCTCGTAACTGTCTGTCTGAACCCCCCCTGCAATGAATCCATAGACATCCCAGTCTATACTCAGCAGGTTAAAGCTGCCTCCAGTTAGTGTTGAATGATCTGAGTATTTATGCACTGTTGACTGTAGACTTTCTTAGACTGACTCTAGAACAGCCACACTGGAATTTGGTGACCAGTAAAAACATCCAACAAATAACTACACCTGTTATAAGCGACCAGACGACTTCACTATCACACTCAACTTCGACCTCAATAGAGACAATATTTTTGTCAATTGCAGTGAAAACTCCCTCTCCTATGGCCTCTGATCTGTCTTTCCGATATACATTCCACAACTCACTAAATACCTCACACTTCTCTCTCCACTTTGAGTTTCAGCCATCTCTCAGTCCCAAGAATAATTTGAATGTGAGAACTTTCATGGAGCATGGTAAATTTGGGAATTTTATTATGAACACTACGACAATTTACTGACAAATTGTGACAGTCAAAGTGTCTTTATTCTGAATGGCATTTGACTTCTCTTTCTGTGAATCAACTAGCAAGTATTTATCAGAGCACCTAGAACTACTGCCTAGTTTAAAAGAACCTGATGTGCACTGCACAAATACTCTGGTACTCAAGTAGCTGCTTCCTTTATGTAGTGTCAAGGATAGTAGTCATACAAACCCCAAATGATAACAGAGGTTCGGAATTCTGCAGCCAAGACCAGCGATGCCTTTGTTTGAGACCCTCCGCTCAGCTCCATACAAAAGGACCCTGATCAGCTCTGGGAATGATGCTGTGAATTGTGTGCTCTGCTAGCACACCACAGGTGAGGCCAGCAGTCTTCGCCATCTATGCCAGCTGCCTGCATGAACTGAGAATCATCTCAAAACCCATGCGTTGGTGGCAACGTGAGGCACAACTTGCAGACAACTGCACTCTGTGTGCTTGATAGCCACCAGGAAGGCCGCCTCCACATCCCAGACATCCCTCCGACAGACATACCTAGTGAACATTTGCTTTCTTTCCAGTCCTGAATGCTATCTGCCTAAGGGGCTCCATAACGTGCCTAACATTGGAGCTCCCAATAACCAGTAAACCCCTCCCCCCATGCGCCTGCTTGGATTCTGTTGAAGGAGAGGCCACCTCTACTCTCACAGGGTAATTGGGTGAGGCCAGGCGGCCAGGCATCACATAGGCCCTCCGCCTCGAGTGACACGAATGCGTTACCATCTGCCACTCACCCTGCCATGAGGACAGATCCGCCACATTGTGTGCACTAGGAGGTGTCTCTGAAGCAGAGCCTGAGGGTAAGACAATGGCATCTGAGGTGTCCCGTGCGATGCACCAGGTTTTCCGCTACCGCTAAACCCCGAGGCAGCAGCCTGAAGGTGACTGACAATAGCCGCTGTTTGCATACTGTGGACAGCTCCTCCTGTGTCTGCACAAAGCTTGCACACATCCTACCCATCCTAACAAGACCAATTGAAGAAGTGAACTATAAAAGCAGAGTATCCTAGATATGCGGCTTTCTACCCTCCTGATGTGTCACCAATGAACACCGATGCTTTAAAGAGCATGTTGCTGGCTGTTCAGTGAGCAACTATTTGGCTAAAGACTGAATGAATTTACACTTACAAAAATGCGAGGTTAACCCTCTTCAACAGAGGAACAAGCACGAAATTTAATAAATATACTACATGGAAAACACAGAAAAGGATTAACACTTAACTAGCCAATCTGTAGACATACTCCTATCATAGCCCAGAGCTGGAGAGTTATGTGGTTTTTTTTAGTATTAGGCTAACTTCCCTTGTCATGGGCAAAAGGAAACTTCAAGACTACCTTCCTGTTTTTATCTTGGTTGTGAGTAATATCTCAGTCAGCAGTCTCAGTATATTACTCATCATAATTACCATTTCAATCAATACGCACACACATAAATCAAATGAAACATTACTGTCACTATACAGTGTCTCAACATTTTCTGCATGCAATAAGAAAGTGGAGTGACATATTTAAGTCAAATATGTGTCAGACATAGATAAAAGGCATAAGGCATAAGGCATAAGGCGTCAGACCATATACATAGCACAGGCAACAAGTAACACCTTTCAGTCAAACCTTCTACCACAGGTAAAAAAAGTTCAATCCTTCTTTTTTTTTTTTTTTTTTTTTTAAAAAAAATGCAAACTGTTTTCAATATATTAGTATAATATTTCATCTTCCACCCAAAATTGTGTTCGCAACAAAATACTCTCCTTTTCTCAAGCTCATTTCTTTTCTCAAGCTCATCAGAACAATGGTTATGAAGTATCTCATTTGTCAGTCTAGTAAATCCTGAATCTTAGCCAAAATTTGTGGAATGTTTTATCAGAATCACCCTTCAAATAGTCGGAAACTTGGTACAATTCTCAAATTATGGCAATCTCAGAGTTTCTTCACTGAAATTTTTGTTTATCAGTGCATGACAAATGTTCAGTCACTGATCACCGTAACATTATATGTATAAAATCCCTGTATTGTTTATTTTCATTAAATTACTGAAAGGAATCTCAACATTTTCAATGGACAAGCCATGCACAAATCTTCAAATTACATTTATCAAGCATTTTCTTTCATGACAGTAGTGTAAAATGCACATGGCATATGAATATGGCCGCAAATGTAAGTTTTAAATAATCAGAGATCATTCACAAGTGAACAAACACTAAATAATAGTTATCAGCTTCGTTAGAACTTTTGTATAGGTTCAGTTGTGTAACGTTTCTGAGTCCCAACAACTTTTTTACTTTGGGTATATAAGCCTATAGGCATTAGGGTATGGATTTTTAGATATTTCAAATGGTCCACATAGATGTCAAAGATTTTCAATTTCGCTACTCACAGACCTGAATTTTGTGCACCTTTTAGTTAATAGAAGATCTCCTATGTTGAATTGTGTATGTCTTACATCTCTATATGGTCTGTTTTCTCCTTTCATAGTACTGTTTCAGTGTTTTTCTGATAATTTCATCTCTTTTATAAGCTGAAATACCTTTACAAACAGGAAAGTCTGTAACTTCTTTGATCAAATGAGACAGATTTTTATCAAACAGTATCTCATAAGGTGAAAACCCTGTGGTGGAACGTTGCAGGCTGTTAATTATGTCCTATCCAATTGGCACGATCTTTGTTGCAATATGTCCCATACAATCTTCTAATTTCTCTAATATACCTTTCTGTGATGTTACATTTTGGTGAATATTCTGAAATCAGTGCATATTTTATGTTGTCATTTGTGAACTCTTTGCATGTTTTCGAAGTAAACTGACTTCCATTGCTTGATGAGATTGCTTTACATATGCCTGCTGTACTGAAGTAATCTTTTGTGATCTTTTTCAGTAATTTTCTTGCCTTTCTTCAAAGGGTAAAGTTTCACATACTTACAGAGCAAATCTGCCATCATAAATATGTACCTAAAACCAGCTTTGACTTTTGGTAATTGGTCAAACAAATCAGTGCCTACTAAATCCATTTGTATAGCTGGAATAATACTTTGAGTATAGACTCTGCAAATTTTGTTACTTGCCTTTACTATTTGACATTGGTCACAACTAGCAAGGAAACTCCTGACCCTTCTAGAAATATTGTGAAAATATAGGATTTCCTGAATTTTTTGAATACACTTCAACGATCAATGACATCGAGAACTTTCTCGGGTATATTTTATTGATATGTCTGTATACAGGTCCGGCCAACAAACTTTCCACCTGTCACTGTCAGGGCTATGTCCTTAAAATAGTATGCCTCTATAGATTTGGTAATATTGCTGTACTTTCTCGTATCCCTTCTTACCTAAATAGCTTTTGACAAGTTTCCAACGGTCATCATAGTTTTTCTGAACTGATTGCAAATTCTCTTAACTTTTTTTTCATCCTTTACCACTCTTAAATACATAATTTTTGGATTTGTCTCTAAACTTTCATTCTCATATCCTTCTTCACCACCTACTGGTAACCTAGATACAGCATCCACTGTTACATTCTCCTTTCCCTTAAATGACTGAACTGTATAGTTTCTTTTGTGCATCTGTAATGTGCTGCTTGGAAATGCTATTGGATGGTGTTCTATTTTTCCATTAATTTCCTTTTCCTGAAATAGGTGCACTCCCAATCCTGTATCACAACTATCTGTCATGAGGCAAAAGGATAAAGACAAATCAGGTCTATGTACAATCTTGCTATCACATAACTGCTTTTTAATTTTATCAAAAGCTAACTGGCATTCACTAGTTGACTCCATAATGTGCGTTCCTGTAATGAAGTATTGAAACTGGATGCATTCAGTGCTTAAGTTCTTATGTACTTTATATAGAATCACTTTAGCCCATGGTTTTATTTCTTGGTTTTGGTAACTTTGCTATGGCTTCAATTTTTCTGGATCAGACAAAATTTCTTCTTCACTAATTCTGTGGCCCAAAAATTTCAATTGTCCCACCACAAACTTACACTTTTCAGGTTTTAATGTCATACCTGTACTATAAATAGTTTAGACAAGAAGAGAATAGAAGTTTTCAAAATGTGGTGCTACAGAAGAATGCTGAAGATTAGATGGGTAGAGCACATAACTAATGAGGAGGTACTGAGTAGGGTTGGGGAGGAGTTTGTGGGACAACTTGACTAGAAGAAGGGATCGGTTGGTAGGACATGTTCTGAGGCATCAAGGGATCACCAATTTAGTATTGGAGGGCAGTATGGAGGGTAAAAATTGTAGAGGGAGACCAAGAGATGAATACACCAAGCAGATTCAGAAGGATGTAGGCTGCAGTACGTACTGGGAGATGAAGGAGCTTGCACAGGATAGAGTAGCATGGAGAGCTGCATCAAACCAGTATCAGGACTGAAGACCACAACAACAACAACAACAACAATGTCATATCCCCTAATCTCATTTTTCTCCCAATTTCTCTTAAAAGTATTAATGTGTTCTTCCTAACTTTTACTGGATAATAAGATATCATCTAATGCATAGTTAATTTCTCCAAAAGTTCCCTTCCTAATACATAAGTGAAACCCCTGATGAACTCTGATACAGAAACATTTAAATCAAATGGTTCAATGCAATATTGAAAGCTTTTCCTATTATATAAAAATGCCGTGTATTTTATCATTTCCTTTTCTAGCTCTATTTGGTGAAACCCAGATGTGAGATATAAACTAATCATAAACTTCACATTTTCAAACTTATTGAGTAACTTGTCAGTGTTCTCCAGATAGTCAGTCTCCCTCTCAAGATATTTATTTAAATGCCTAGTGTCAAGTACAATTCTTATACCACCGTTTTGTTTGGACACTAGTTGTACTGGCTGCTGCTTCTTTCTACTATTTTCCATTTTGAATTTGTTCCAGCTCCATTTCTATTTCTTTCCTTTTACAAAATGGGATGGCATAAGGCTAACAAAAAATGGCTATGAGCTTTTAATTTCAGTCTACAGTCATAACTTTTGACTATTCCTGGTTTAACAATAAAAATATCATTATATTCTCATTGAAAATCTCCTCTTTCTTCTCTGTTTTCTGAGGTTAAAGCTTCCACTTCAGATAATTTTTTAGCTACAAGTTCACTGAAAGAGTTGCTACGAGGGTTGGAATTTAAATAGTGGCAACTGTTTATTCACGACCAATACAAAAGAGTTACATGTTTGCACCTGTTACTGTCCTTCAGAGTAGTCACCAGCATTATGTAGAACACATTTCCAGCGATATTGAAGGCATAGTATACTGTTAGCAAAGTCTGTTCTGTTGATGGTGTGAATGGAGCAGTCTACTGCCTGTCGAATCTCTGGAACAGCTCTGAAGCGAATGCCACAAAGTGGTTCCTTCATCTTTGGAATTAAATCAAAGTCACAAGGACTTAAGTCTGGGGAGTATGGTGGATGGTACAGTACCTCCCAGTCCCATTGATCGAACAGCGCAGCCACAGCTTGCACTGTATGCACCCATCCATTGTCGTGCAAAATGATGGGTGGGTTGCACAGAAAGTGTTGCCACTTCTTTCGCTAAGCTGGTCACAGGTGATGCTCCAAAAACAAACAGTAATACTGTGCATTGACAGTCTGCCGTGGAGGAACATAATGTGTTAGGATAACACCATCACAGTCGTAGATGAGAATCACAATAACTTTCACCATACTGGGGTTCTGACGCGCTTTTGACTTTAGCGGTGACCTATAATGACACCATTTGTTGGATTGGGATTTCAGTTGTGGCTTGTACGATGTGGCCCATGTCTCATCCAGTGTTACAATATGGCATAATAAAACCTCTCCTTCACGCTCATAGCACTCCAGCATCGTAACACATCCATTTCTGCATTTCTGTCAAGTCATGCAGAAACCCATCGTGATGCAATTTTTTGCATGCCCAGGCATTCCTTCAGGATGCGAAGCACAGTTGTATGTGCTAATCCAGTTTCATGGGCGAGCTCATGAATCGTATGGCATCGATCACTGTCCACTAATGCGGCAACAGCATGCACTTCTTCAGAGACGCTAGGATGACCTGCCCACTGCATGTCTGCCACGGATTGCCGACCTTCGTTGTAGGCTTTCACCCAACGTGCCACTGTTCTATACGGCAGTGGCCATTCCTCACATGCCTCTTGAAGACCTTGATGACACTGTTGTGCTGTATGACCTCTGGCACATACAATCTTGATCCAGCTCCGTTGTTGCTGTTCCTAAAACATAGTGACGCAATTACGTTAGACTGCTTGCTCACAAGTGACTGTGTTTCCCTAGATTGTGTGCACACTGGTGACATGGGACAGTCCATTTGCTTGGAGGTAAGGTAGGTATGTCAACAACGTGTGCTATCAGTGACAATATTAGATTCCATTGCATAGTGTCTCCACAACAGTTTTGCCACTATTTAAGTTCCAACCTACTTACCTATTTCATCATTACTATATTCCTCATCTTCCTCAAAATAACCCATGAGAATCATCTAATTTTTGAGTCTACAGAATGAAAACTGAATCTAATCTGCTCTAGTCTAAACCTTTATCTCCAAATTCTTCTACCTCCCCAATCTGATTACTGTGGCCATTATTTAACATTACGATACTAACATCTTCACAGAGCACACTTTTTGGGTCATTAAAAATTATTGTCATGTCCCTCCAAATAAAATTAACTTTTGCTTTTACTATCCAGTTCATTCTGAGTATCAGATTCTCATATTGATCTTGAACTCTAGTAAAACCTGTCTGGTAATTAATTTGTTACTCTTACTAGTGTCTCCTTATATTCTAACACCTGTCACAGAAAATTCAGTAAAGTTCACACTGTCCTTTATTCTGTCTTTCTTTTCTTTTTTTTTTGACATGGCAGTAATGGGACTCCCAGTGTCCAGAAGACACTTACCTCTCTAATTATCAGTTTCTACAGTAATATAAGGCTACCCAGTGCTTCACGTTTTTCGTCTTTTTCATTCTCATGTAAAAGATATTCCTCAGTTTCCCTAAAACTCATTCCTTTCTCTCTATCTGAAACTTTATTACTTTCTACTGATTATGACCTTTCCAAAACTACATTACATCTAGAGGCCTTTTTATCAGAAGCAACATTCACTTCATTGCCTGAGTGCATATTTCAGAAAATCTTCCTTAAAACTTCTTGCATTTGACTGTCATTGCTAACGTTATCATAGTGACCGCTAGCTACTTTCAATATTTCATCATTGGCTAAGTCCTTTCTCTTACTTTTATTAAAACAAGTGGACACAATATAATTGGCATCTACTGGGAAGAGCGAACAATCGTGTGCTTCCCCACCTGAGATAATACTATCACCTAAACCCACAATTGAACCCCTATCATCATCTTCCATCAAACTTTCACTTTTAATCTCTACATAAATCATTCCATGTAATTTGTAATACCATAAAGTATTATCAACATCAGAAAAATCGTCATAAGCATCATAATCACATATATCTTCAACATATCCATTATGAACCTCAGAACAAATGTCATCGTTAACATCTGAATCATCAGAAAATCCTTCAGTAATCCTAACAGGATCATCATTAACATCATCATCATTCAGGAAATCATGTATACTTTCTTCCTGCCTCCTAAATACATGACTCTTTGACTCTATAAACATGCAACTTCAGTACCAGCTGACTCATTTAGCATACCTACATCAGGATTACCCATTAATCTCACTAAACCATATTCATCAAAATTCACAACATTAGCATCATTACATGCCACTTCATTACTGTTATTAAATTCAGCAAAAAAATTGCCAAAATACAACTACTAAGCTCTAATTCAGATTTATTCTTACTGTTCTCTTCTTCTTTCATTTTACCCAGAATAAGTTCCCAAAATTCTTCACTAAATTCTATTTTATCCATTATATGTGGTTTGCTGGTATCTCCATCCCAACATGTCCTATTAAAACTATCTCTCTTTCTTCTGAAACTGCTGTTACCCTAATTTCAATAGTTATTTCTAGTTCACGCTAACAGATTCATCTTGAGGCAAATCTTAGTTTTCCAGGTGACACACACTATATTCATAGCTCCCATTACTAAAAATTCCTGCCATTATTACTGTTATAATGACTATTCCTTCGCTCATGACCTCTGTCTTCTTCTTTACGCTTATTGTTCCCATTGTTACTTCTCCTGTCATCATCTCTGTGCCCATCATTCCAGTAATTATCTCTTCGATTAACATTACTTCTTCTTCTATCTCTGTTTTGATGGTGATCATTAGAAAATTACCATTTTGGTAATATTCATTATCTATTGGTCTATCTTGATTTCTTTCAGTTCTCTCCCACACCATGTCTAACTTATCTATGTATCTGAAAAATTCCTCTGTTGAATAGTCTGGTCCATATACAAATCCCTGTTGCACTTTACATGGTAAATGTCTCATAAGGGCATCTATCTGGACCATTTCATCTAATGGTTTGTCAAGATGTACCAGTGGTTTTATTTGTTCTTCATAAAAGATTTTCATATGACCACTACCATCACTAAAGCACAGTCCACTTAAAAATTCTGATTTTATTTTTGACTGTTTGATATCTGACCAAAACTTTTCATAAAATGTTTTTCAAACTCTGTAAAACTAATCTCAGAATGTATGATCTGATGTGTGCAGGATAAGGCCTCACCATCTAAAGACTTTTTCACCAGTTTAATCTTTAAGTTATCTGACATATTGACTGTGAAATTATTTCTACATTGGCAAATATAGTCTACAGGATTGACTTTGTTGTCTCCTGGAAAATTTTTAATACTTAAGTTACTCCAAACACTACTACCCACTACTGCAAAAGTTCTAATGATTAAATTTTCTTCTATTTCAGAAACTTTTGGTCTTGCATTATAAATATTACAGAAACACACATCTACATCAATCTCAACTCCTGAAAATTTTTTGTTAACTGTTGTAGTCACTTCATCTACCCTTTGCTGTACAACTGAGCTCTCATTTTTAAGCATGTTATGCAAGGCATAACTGATTTTTTTCATTTTTATTAATCTCATCCAGTAAGCTATTTTCAGTTTCTGAATTTCTATTTTCAACTTTATCTAATCTCATATTAAATTCCTTATGATCTTTTTTCAAATCAGTAACCTTATTTACAATAATTTGGGTTTTTTCTACAGTGCTGTCAACAGTGATCTGAATTTGGACAGCATCGTTACAAACTAGCTTCAGCACCTCGCCTTGCTCCTGTACATACATTACTAACTGATCAAGCCTTTGCCCTTGTTTATGTACTTTTTTATCCAATTTACTTATTCCTCTACTTTGTTGTTTTGAAGTGAATTTGATTAAATTGGCAAGTCTATTGAATATGCTTCCATCTCTACTGTTTATTACCTCACATTCATCCAGCTCTCGAAGTGACGAACAAATTTTATTATTTTTGTCTTCTTCAGCTTCCCCTTCTGACTCACTATCCCGTAAATGGTCATCATGAATACTTTAGTCACCATTAATTACTTGCTGAATCTCTAGCACCTTCTTCTCTTCTCTACTCAGCACATTTTCTGTATATACATTTTCCTTGCCCCCTCCCCCACGTTTCATATAGCTTGCTTCTTTGATCTATTTTACACACCTTCTTTATGTCTGATATGCTAGTGGGTCATTTAAAAAGCAGTGTCTCAAAATTCACTGAATGAATATAAACATTTTTCAATCAGAAAAGATTTTAATAGTGTGTTAAAGGTCATTTCCCTTTAAATGTTCTTGTAGATTTTGATAGTTTGCTAAGCCAAATCAGACTGTTAATGTAAGGTGTTCAATCTATCACTTTTACTATGGTTCTTTTTGAGAAGTAATGTGATGAGTACTGCACATTTTTTATGCCAGTAATTGTGATTGGTTCATTGCCCTTGAGACCCTGATTGTTGAAGTATTTCATTAATTCTATTATGAGTAGTAGCAAAAGATGCTAGATCCTTACATTGTCTATCATAGGATGAGATTGAGGTGTCACCTGCATGGCTTATTATATGGAAGTTAATGGGTTGTGCAATGCTGTTAATGTATATGAGCCCTGAGGTCCACCTTGTGTTGTTGCTTCACAGGTGGGTTGAAAGTTTGTCATTTTATCATCTAATTTGTACATCAGTTTCTTGCATTACTTGCAATTCAACAGATATGTGGTCAGGATATGCATGGATGAACTCTCAATATGACTTCAGTTTTTGTAGAAAAAAATATATGTTTTCTTGTGTCAAAAGCTTTTGTCAGATCTAACAGAAAAATAAATCTGCATTCTGTGGTGCAACAGACAGTTCACATCATGTAGGAACTGTGTGACTGCTGTGCTTGTGCTTCGCTTTTTTTAAACCCACGCTGAAAATATGTAAGCAGTTTGTGATTTGTGAAAAAGGCACTAAGCTGGGACAGGACAATACTTTCAAAAATGTTGCTTAAGGTTGGGAGTTAATGATACTGATCCATAGTAGAAGATAGCTTCCTTAGTTTTCTTTTCTTATGCTGGTTTCATAACACTTATTTTTAGAACAGTTAAGTAGATGTTTTGTCCAATTGCTGCTATTAATCAGTTAGGTGAGAGGTTTTGAGAATTTTTTAAGCTCACCACGGTAATTGTACTGTACACGTGATACCATCCAGATGAATTTTTTCTTCAGCCAGGGCATTACTTTGCCTATGTTCTGCTCATTCACCTCGATAAATTAAAACATGGAATATTGAGGGAAGAGACAAGGGCGATCTTGACCTGTGCATCTATAATATGGTATGGTTGGTCAGAGCAGAAGCTAACTAGTTATTAAGAATACTGCATATAGTATTTAACTTTTTTGCAATGTTATCATCATGTCTTATGCTGAATGGTTCCATGTTCACCTTCTTGAGACCTTTATACTACTTGTCGGCTATGAGGATACATTACTTATAGTATCAGAAGGCTCTATGGCTTTGCTGTTATGTTAATTTGCTGCCCAAGGTTAGCAATTTCAGTTTTAAAAGTTTTCTGTGCCAGATTGTATTTTTCTTAAAAATCTGCCAGATAGTAGGTTTACATCATGAACATCATGTACCTTGTCTGAGGCCAATAAGACCTGATAGGAGTTTCATTCTAGGATTACTTCTGTATTTGCAAAGTCAGGGTACCTTCTGGATTTCTGTGACAGGGCAGCAATAGTCATAATGACTAAACAGGGTTAAATAGAATATATTCTACTTGTCATCAGACCTTTTCTCATGGTACACTGAATCCCATGTTCCTCTGTGCAAGCTTGTATTTAAAAGTGTCAATATTTGATGTATTTAGAGTTCATTTGTAAAGAACAGCTTTTGTTGTTTTTGGTGTGGCTGAATCTGTGTACTGTAGTCCACTCAATGACAGAAAATTAGAGGACAAAATTCCTGGAATTGCATATTTTTGTACGGTGGCAGGAGGCAGTGCCGTGGACAGTGTGCTAAAATCCTGACCAGTAGGGTGTGCTAAAATCCTGACCAGTAGGGTGTGAACGTTGGAGTGGGGGCTGTGGGTGTGGGTGTTTAAAGGTAACTTTTTAAAGTTTTACTTGAATAACTCAAAAGACGTGGCTTTTAGAAAAACCTTTCCCAGCACAAAATTAATCTATATTAAATTTCCTACAAAAAAGATCCTACTCACTCTTCCTTTTGCAGGGTTTGTTCATCTTTAAAATCCTTAAAAACTCCTTATTTCTTCTACTAAGTTTTAAGGGTCCTAAAAACTACTTGTTCTGATGTGTCTTCCAAAAATTACTATTGGTTGACATGTCATTTTGTGAAATGGTTTTTGTATTGTAATTTTATTTTTTTCTTCTGAATTTGGCATGGCAAGTTTATGTACTATATGAGTAACATGACATAATTTTAAGGTGCCATGGAAAATCTACATGCACTACATTATGTCATTACAAACATCATAGTACTTGTTAAGAAATTTTGGGTTACAGATTCGACTCGCCAATGCTTTTACACGTTGAGATTGTGCTACAAGCTATTAATTTAGTTTTATTGGTTTGTTCAGTATGTCAGTTGGGTAGTGTGTTTTTAATATGCAGTACAAAAGAAGAATACAAAATGTGGATAAGGCCTCATTCCTGCAAGAAAAGAGCAATGTGTGTTTCTCACAATAAAGAGCTAAACATCGGAAGCATGGATGAAAGTGTACTGAAGGTTCACATGGTGTGTAGAATAAGCCTATTTGTAAATATTAAATCCAAAAGTGGTAATCTTAAGGCTGAAATTCTATGGTTTGTGAAGTCTACAAATTTAAATTACTCCTGTGATAAATGCACCAGTATTAATGAACTTTTTGCTACTATATTTTGTGATAGCGAAATTCTGAAAAACTTTTTCTGACGTGGGAAAAAAATGTGTACATTTTAATGCTGTGTTCTGTAGATTTTGCTTCAGTGTGTCTAAAACCGTAGTTCATATTCCTTCACTGTTTGACAAGACCCCCCAATTCTTCAATCCAAACCAAGCATCTTTTGGATTTGCAACTGTGTCTCGTAATAATAAATATATACACAAAACATTTTGCTTCACCAAAATCACATTTTGTAAATATCAAGGGGTATGTTGACTCACTGACGAAATTCACATTTACATTTTTTGGTTTGCAGATGACAAGCTATCAGTGCAGCACACCATCCAGATGGTCCTGCAAAACCATGTAATGTAAAATCATGGTAAGAAGCAAAACGAACAAGAACTTTCCTTAGGCCTCACTTTGTTAGATCAGTTACAACCTAAAATTTGTTCACTTTTTACAGAGATGCCAAAATATGTTTGGATAAAAAGAAAAAACAGTGTTGTTGCAAAAAGATGGAACTCACATCCTATAACCAAACTAAACAATTGGGTATTTATTTGTGAATTTTACCATCCTGAGCTGAAAGAAGTTGTTACGTGGTACAATGGTACAAGCAACTTTTAAGGATATATTTAAAAATTTCACAACTATTACAGAAAATCTTGAGATTAAAAAAAAATTCAAGTATCAATGGGTCCAACCATAAACTGGACACAAGCAGTTACAAACTGAAGTGAAAAAGGATTTTGGAAATTATATCTTAAACGTAGGCAGGGACTAGCAGACTTCGTGTTACTCACAGTGCATGCAAGAGTAGGGGATTTCTTTTTTTTTTGGGGGGGGGGGGGGGGGGCAGCTTCAAATTGGAATGTAGAGTTCATTTTAAGTAGGCTGTTATTTGTTCAAAGATCCACCTGTGACATGTGAAGATTATACATTATCTTCAAAAACCAAAAAACTTTGGTTAAAATTTTGTATGCATTGATGGGTAGACAACGGTCCAGCAGTATCAAGAGCCATAAAAGTAAGGGATGACATGCAAAAGTACATGTCCAGTGTTGAGAAGGGAAAGGTCACAAAACCAAGTTGTAAGTCATTCACTGTCATTCAAAATGCTATTTAAGGTAAGCTAAAATCTGTTAAGTTAAACTTCTTTCTTTGTGTCTCAAAACTTACTGAGCCATTTTTGACTCACTATCAAAGTGATGAAACCCTGTTTCCATTTTTTGATCTGAAATGTACTGTCAACATTCAGTGTGTTAAAAGAAGAAAACTCACAACCATCAACTCTCCAGCAAAATTAGCAGAGCTCACATTTGAAAAATGTTCTCGGAATAAACACATCAGTATTTAACTTGGAATTCGTTTGGGGCTGATAACTGAAGGAACTTCTAAATAGCAACAAAGTCACAAAGAGGGATGCATTAGAAGCCAAACATGAATCTATGATGCTTACAGTTGCATTTATTAAAAAGTTTGTAGAAATGTCTCCAGTACACTAACATATAGTTAGATGTACTTATTGTCTGGACTCAAGAAATATTGTGTCAAAGAAAGAGCCCACTGTCAAGAAAATGAAGACCTTGTTGGACAGCGATGTTCATCCAGATGAATGTGACAGCTTGCTCCTGCAGTATAGAAATTTTGTAGAATATTATCCATACATCACTTTTTCCATTTCTGATCCCATATTCAAGAATTCTAAGTTGAATTACTTTTTTCAAAAATGTATGTTTAAGGAGGATTATATGAAAATATGGGTTTTGTGAAAACGTGGTTGATATTATCACGTGGATGAGCCTCCATAGAAAGAGAATTGTCAGTAAACAAAAAGTTGCAGGTAGGAAACTTTTGTCTTCAACTAATAGTGCTAGGCAGAAATACATGCTATATCTTGACAACAAAAAAAGCCAAAAAGCTGAGGGTGTCAATAAAAGAAAGAGAAATTGAAAGAAGAATTGGCATCATTAAAGAAGAGAGCTTGTTTAGAAACAGAGAGAGAAGAGAAAACTATGGATATTGAACTTTGTTGTCATTCAAACACTTCCCGAAGAACATCTGAGGTAAAAATGGAGAAATAAGTGAAACTGAGAAACAAATTGAAGAAAAAAAAGATGAGTCTAAAGAACTAAGTGAAATTAATTTTATGCTGCTATCCTATGTAAAACTGAATGTGTTGAGTAAAACTGAATGTGTTAAGTAGAAAATAAAAAAGTGACCAAACTTATACTGCAGCTAGTGTTAATAGCGTGCTCAGAAATTCCTGATACCAACTTCTAGGAGATGTAGAGGGGAGTGAGTGCATAAAATTTGAATAGAAACTTATGTCCAAAAATGTATCATTTCCATTCTATGACAGTGTTGAGTCAAATGTGTAATACATCCACATCTGATGATCTCATAATTGTTTGTTGTGGTATCCAATAGGCTAGACAGGATGATGTCAGATGGTCACCTGATGTCACCCTTAACATCTGCCTTGCCACGAGACCTATTCAATACCTGTGTGTTTCAGATACAGTAAACATGGTTCAGTCCACATTTTCAGAATAGAGAGAGATGCTTGTATATGGCAAAGCTCGAGGTAATGGAAGAGCAGCTCCAAGAAACAGGTACCTTCACCGTGGGGAGGCATGACTTTGGTGCTCCATGGCGATGCCACATGCCTGAATTTGAAGAAGACATACTGCACTGCATTGAAGAGAACCTGTCCTCAAAAATTGCATGTGCAATGAGCGTTTGTCACTGTATTGTGCTTGACAATCCACATGAGCAAGAAATACCTTTGTACCATTTACTAAGGGTACATGCTATCGATTCAGCTGATTTTCCACGACACGATGCCTGGTGCACATGGTTCCTGCACTGCAACATTCACACATCCCTGCTTCCATGTCGAGTTCTGTTCACAGATGAATGTAAGCTCACTAGGGCTGTGTTCTGAATTCATAAAACAGCCATGTCTGGGCAGACGAAAACACTCGTGCCACATATGTTCAGGGATTTCAGCACCTTCTTGGTATTAATATGTGGGCAGGTATTCTTGACAGTCATGTGATTGGCCCGTACCTTCTTCCACTCAAGCTAATTGATTCTGAATACTTGATCTTCCCACATAAAAGATTTTGGAACCATTCTTGGAAGCTGTGCCACTGAATTTCCATCAAGAAATGTGGTTTCAGCATGATGGTACTCCACCTCACTTCACACATGCAGTTTGGAGACGTCCCAGCTGATGATATAGTGAAAGATGGATAGGCCAATGTGGTCCAACTGCTTAACTCCTATGGACTAGGTCTTTTGGGGTCATATGAAAAGTTTAATTTATGAGACTCCTGTAGAGACAGAGGAAGATCCACTGGCATGAGTTCTGGCTGTTGCACTAGAAACTGAAGAGATACCATGTGGAATGAAGAGTGTGTACCAGAATTTGCTTCTTAGGTACAATGTCTGTAATAACATTGGTAGTCGACACATTGAGCTGCTGTTTTTGTGCATCAATACTGTTCTGTATGTACGGTGTGCTGTGTTATTTTTTGTTTTGGAGTAACATAAACATGTAATGTTTAAGTGCTAGTACAAACAAATATGCTAAAGTTATAAATCAATCTTTTGTTACATTTTCATTCAAATTGCCACCTAATTATTGTACTGTGCTAAACCTAATTCAATTCTTCAAGCAGAAATGGATGCATTGAACATCTTGAACATCTGAATTAAAATGATATCTTTCCGAACATAGGTTCCTACTCAAAATATTGTGTACTTACTCCCCTCAAGAAGTCCTAAAAATTTGTAATGGTAATTTCTGAACACCATGTATAATTTCTGCCCAAACTGAGTGTTATTTTTTCATACTATCATCTAAAAACCAATATCATTGCACATGGGAGTGTTTGTGCTAGAAACTTCAGATTCATTGAAGAAATATTTTAATAGAGAGGTAAGGTATTCTTGTATTCTTAAGTTTATGTTTTATTATGTGAAAAATAATTTGTTGAAAACTACGGTATATGAAATTACAGTTGTTTTATTTGTTTAAAGTTTTGATGTACACTGTGTACTGTGTATAACCTTCCCCCCCCCCCCCCCCCCCCCAAAGGAGGAGAGTATGAACTATGTATAGGACTAATAGTTTCTGCATTGCAGGGGGTGGAAAACCACAAATTACTAAAAATAGTGTTTTAATCTTGGATGAGGCACCTGTACCAAAGGAGAGTAAAAACTTACAAACTAAAGACAATATAGAAGAAGAATGGCAAACTCTGAAGAATACTGTATGCAAAGTAGCAGGAGAAGCTTTTGGTAAAGAGAAAACAATATGGAAAAGGAAAGGCCTAAAAATTAGGAATGAGGATATAATGAAAGCTGTCATAGAAAAACAGGATGCATATATAAAATGTTAAGCAACCACACTATTGACAACAAACAATACTATAAGGAGAAAAGAAATAACCCTAAATGCATAGTAAGGAAAGCACATCAGGAGCACTGGGATAGGTTTATTACTAATATCGAACATGATGTCCACAGAAGACAGCAATTGGCATATAAGGCGTTAAAAACCTTAAACACAACAGAAAGAGAGAGGATACAAATAATTAGTATTGAAGAAGAACAATGGATAAATCATTACAGCAAATTGTGGTATGATCATACAGCACAAGAAACTGAAATTGAACAACTAGACAAAAAAGGATTAGATGACATACAGTCTGACGTATTAACATCTGCACTAACATCACTTAAGAACAGAAAAGCAATAGGAGAAGTTGGCATTAATGCTGAATTATTAAAATATGGAGGAATGATGCTACACCAACGACTGCTACATCTCTTCAATGAATGTTGGAAGAAGAGTATTCCCAACGACTGGAAAACAGCTAGAGTGATATCAATTTTTAAAAAAGGAGATAAAATCCATGCAGTAATTACAGAGGAATAAGTTTACTGCACTCAACATACAAGGTGTGTGCTAAGATTCTAAATACAAGGCTTAAAAACGTAGCAGAAGCAGTACTGCATGCGAAACAAATGGCTTTTAGGAAAGGACACTCCATGATAGATGCAGTTTTTATTCTACAGCAAATTGCTTTTATTGACTTTAAAAAAGGTTTTGACAGTGTCAATAGACTAATGACAAATCGCGGATATCCAAAGCATCTAGTAAATGGGATAAAAAGTTTATATCAAGACACAAATATCACTCTAGATCTTAAAGGTAAAAAACTAATGAGGTAACAACTCATAACAAAGGGGTACGACAAGGCTGCTGCATCTCTCCAACTTTGTTCAACATCTACATTAATGAAATAATACATATATGGAAATCAAAATTTCAAAACGGCATCTACCTAGACAGGAACATTCTTTTAAATAGTTTATTATATGCTGCTATGCAGTGATCCTAGCAGATAAGGAAGATGACCTTCAGAAAGGAATCTACTCGCTAAAACAAATGAGTACAAAATTTAACATGGAAATTATAAAAGAAAAAACTAAGACAATGGCCTTCATGGGGAAGGAACCAATCAGAACCAAAATAGTGATAGACCATAAGGTTTTAGAGCAAGTAAACCATTTCATTTGCCTCTGATGTGAAATGACATATGGCTACAGCAGAGATATTGAAATTAAGCTTAGCAAATTCATTAGGGTATGTGGAACCTAAAAAGCAAAACCAGGAAAGACACTAAAATAAAATTTTACAAAACTGTTGCAGTTCCCACACTGCTCTATGGAAGTGGGACATGGGTGATTACCAAGAAGCAAGAAAGCCGGATTCAGGCACAAGAAATGAAATTCCTTAGAGGTGTTAAAGGTTGCACAAGAGAAGACAGGCTAAGAAATCAAGATATTAGAGAAGAACTGCAAAGCTTTAGCCTCAATGATAAAATTCGAGATTACAGAAGAAAATGGAATGAACATCTACAAAAAATGGAGCGTGAGAGACTTCCTGTAAAGGCAAGAAATTATAAGTGCCATACGAGAAGAGACAGAGGAAGTCTGCGACAGAGATGGGTACTGTAACAGGCATTTCCTGCCTAATACCTAAAGAGAAGAAGAAGAAGATGATGATCTTAGAAGAGAGGCCAGGTGAAGACAAACCTATGTTTATAGCAATTGTAGACATAGAGAAAGCTTTTGACATTGTTGACCGGAATACCCTCTTTCAAATTCTGAGGGTAGGAGAGGTAAAATACATGGAGTGAAAGGTTATTTACATTTTGTAAAGAAACCAGATGGCAGTTATAAGAGTCGAGGGACATGAAAGGGAAACAGCGGTTGAGAAGGGAGTGAGACAGGGTTGTAGCCTATCCCCAATGTTATTAAGTCTGTATATTGAGCAAGCAGTAAACGTACCAGAAGTAAAATTTGGAGTAGGAATTAAAGTCCAGGGAGAAGAAATATAAACCGTGAGGTTTGTCAATGACATTATAATTAGGAGTTGAATGGAATGAACAGTGTCTTGAAAGGAGGTTATAAGATGAACATCAACAAAAGCAAAACAAGGATAATTGAATTTTGTCAAATTAAATCGGGTGATACTTAGGGAATTAGATTAGGAAATGAGACACTTATGTAGTAGATGAGTTTTGCTATTTGGGAATCAAATTAACTGAGGGTGGTTGAAGGAGGGAGTATATAAAATGTAGACTGGCAATGGCAATAAAAACATTCTTATAATAGTAATAGTAATAGTAATAATAATAATAATACTTTATTCAACGTAGAATGATTTATTGCATATGTATAAAAACAAGTTACAATTCTTGACATCTAACTCAATAATACATTCTTCTGAGTACGTCAGTGATTAATCAAATGATTATATTACAAATAAAATGGTGCTTAACGATGTTTACCTATTTTTTCAAAGGACCTCTTATTCTGCATTTAAGTATGGTATTCTTCTAATGTGTAAAATGAATTTTGTAATAGAAATTTCTTCATTGTGGGTAGGGTCATAACTTTACTGGGCAGTGCATTGGCTGACTTTAAACTTTAATATTGTGGACCCTTTTCATAGAGTGCTGTTCTGTGGCTGCTGATGTAAAATTTTTCTTTATGTCTCATATTGTACTGATACAAATTGGAACAAGTGTTGGGCTGCAATCTTTTGACAAGTAATATGGCTTTTAGAATGTACATGTTCACTGTATTTAGTACATCAGTTTTTTAAAACATGGTTCCTTATATTTTATTCCACAGATGATTCTTATAGCCTGTTTTTGAGGTAGCAATAGCTTATTTAGATTTGCTTTGGTTGTCACTCCCCAAATTTCTATTCTGTAATTCAGGTGAGAGGAAAATAGAGCACAGTATGCGGTCTTTAGAACAACAGTATCTTTGCTGAACTTGCTGATCATATTAATAGCAAATATATTCTTTGTCAGCATACATGCTAGGGTGTCAATATGCATGTCCCATTGTAGATTGCTTTTAATTTTTATGCAGAGTAATTTTACACTAAACTCTGTTTTTATTAATTCATTGCCTACATATAATTTAATTTCAAAATTAAAACTACTGTCGTTAAACTCCATGAGACATGTTTTACTACTGTTTGCATTTGAGTGGCTCTCATTGAAGCACTGAATAGTTTCGCTTGTCATGTTATTATAGTGGGTCTCTAGTTTATTTATTTTTTTTATTTATTTTATTTCGTTAAATGATTGCTTTTTACACACAAGGGATGTATAATCTGCATAAAGAACTATTTTGGAACTCTGAGTGCAATATCTTATGTCATTTACATAAATCAAAAACAGAAGAGGGCCCAGTACTGAGCCCTGGGGTAGTCCATGTTTTATATTCGTGATTTTGGATTTGTGAACACCACTGTCAGTTTTAAGCAGTACAAACTGTTTTCAGTTACTCATGTAAAATTTTATTAGGTTATGAGCAGTGCCTCTGATGCCAGTGCTCCATAGCTTTTCTAATAAGATTGTGGCGTTCACACACTCAAAGGCTTTCTCAAGGTTGAAGTATATAATAGCAACATGTTGCTTGTTTTGATGCCACTTACCTTCTCCTCAATGAACCTAGCAGCTGCTGTGCTTGTTGATTTACATTTTAAGAAACCATTTTGGTTTTCAAACATTAGATTGTGCATCTGGAGGAAGTTTATAATTCTACTGTATATGACTTTTTCAACTATTTTGAAAAAGAAAGCAAGTATTGAGATTGGTCTTCTGCCTCTGGTAGCTGAGTGGTCAGCGTGACAGAATGTCATGCTTAATGTCGTAGGTTCGATTCCCGGCTGGGTTGGAGATTTTCTCCACTCAGGGACTGGGTGTTGTGTTGTCCTTATCATCGTCATTTCATCCCCAATGACATGCAAGTCGCCAAAGTGGCGTCAACTCAAAAGACTTCCACCAGGCGAACGGTCTACCTGATGGGAGGCCCTAGCCTCATGGCATTTCCACTTACCTGAGCTATTTTTATAATGGAAATGGACAGATCTACTCACCAAGTGGCGGCAGGGGAATACGCACACAAAAGGATTTAACATTTACAAGTTTTTGGAGCCAGTGGGTCCTTCTTCTGGCAGAAGAAGTCTTTCCTTCTGTTCCTGTCCAGAAAGTCTCCCTTGACCCGGTGTTCTGGGTGACTTTTCTGAACTGTACTGTTTTCCCGAAACCTCTTCAGCCCTTTTCCTTCACCCCTCTTCCTTCCCCTTCAAGTCTTCTGGCAGAAGAAGGAGCCACTGTCTCTGAAAGCTTGTAAACACTAAATCCTTTTGTGTGTGTGTTCTCCTGCTGCTGCTTGGTGAGTAGATTTTTTATCTGTCAATTTACTATATATTATCAATAACTGATCATTTTCGTTGTTATCTGAGCTATTTTCAGTCTGTCAGGGAAGGTGCTGATTCTGTGATATTATTTACTGCTACAGACAGAGATACAGAGACATTTTGTCTGCACACTTTTAATAAATTAATACTGAGACCATCATGTCCTGCGCAACTGGAAGATTTTAGAGAGCTAATGATGTTTACTATCTGTTTGCAATTTGTGGGGGCTAGATATATCCTAACTCAGATCGATTGTCTTTAAACTTATACTCCAGGTTATTATGTTTGTGATTGATAGGGTCCCCCTACTGAAGAAAAATATTCATTGAATATATTAGTAATTTCAAGTTGATCTTTTACTACCTTTCCATTGTGGTCAATAGCAAAGTCCATATAGGATTCATCTCTGCCTGTTCTAAAACTGTTCATCACTTCCCAGACACCAGTAGTAACACTGTGTGAAGCCTGAAGCTTATTTGCGATGTAATTCCTCCTGGTCTGTATTAATAAATCTTTATAGTATTCTTGATTAGTTTTGAAGGCCTCCTTTAGCTTGAGATTTTGTCTATTATTCAACATTGCACTACGGAATAATTTTAATTTTTCCCCTGCTTCAATGACATCATTATTTATGATACTTTTGTTTATATTTTTAGTTTGTTTAATTTTGTGGCCTGAAGAAGAGAAATTTGTTTACATTGAGTATAGATTTAAGTGTCAGGAAGTGGAGTGAAGCCATCTTCAGAAGTGGGATATGGATAATAAACAGTGTAGACAAGAAGAGAATAGAAGCTTTTGAAATTTGGTGCTACAGAAGAATGCTGAAGATTAGATGGGTAGACCACATAACTAATGAGGACATACTGAATAGAAATAGGAAGAGGAACACTTGACTAGAAGATGGGATCAGTTGGTAGACACGTTCTGAAGCATCAAGAGATCACCAATTTACAATTTAGTACAAGAGGGAAGCGGAGGGGGGGGGGGGGGGGGGATCATAGAGGGAGACCAAGAGATGAATACACTAATCAGATTCAGAAGGATGTAGGGTCCAGTAGTTTCTCAGAGATGAAGACACTTGCACAGGTTAGAGTAGTATGGAGAGCTGCATCAAACCAGTCTTTGGACTGAAGACCACAAAACAGCAGTGTTTTAGTGGTGTAAAATTAATGTATTTTGTTAAATCATACAGGTTAATAACAAATATGTTTATACTACATCTGACAAGGGACCCCTTGAGTGCAAGTTCAATCTTTAGTAAGGCCCATTTGAAAGTGTGTTAAAAATTATAACAGGAAAAATATTAGCTGGTAATGACTTTCCATGTGTATCAGGAGGGAGACAGAAAATGAGTGTGCAGGTGGTGTAGAGATCAATATTCTATAGGACGTATGCGTACGCTTCACAAAATGGAGATTGTTGACATTCAAGAAATGTTCAAAACAATCCATTAACTTGCACCATGAACATCAAATGAAAAATGGCATGCCACCCCAGTGATCACAAAGATTCACACTATCAAGATTGAAGGCAAGCTCCTTGGGAGCTACAAATCATGCAGGACATTCAGCTAGGTGTCCACACGTAAAGAATGTACATAGAATAATATTGGTGTAATGGGGTGATGAGAGCTGATGGAATGTAATGGCATGCAACTGAATGTGCAACTGTCTGTCATGGATCTTATCATGAAACTAGCTATCCTTTAAGGCATAACTGCTGAGAGTGTGGTGATATGTTTTATAGGCATGTGAAAAACAAACATCGAGAGCCTGAATTTGTCCAGTGGTTCCAGGTGGTAAGAACTGCAATGTCACACAGTACTTAGGAGGGATGTTGGTCTAAAGGAGTATGATTTTTATACATAGGCTGGGAATCAAGCAAAAGCAATTTATTTTGACCAGCTATTGTCCTAAAGCAGTTCTCGTAGCATAGTTGTAGTTCTCTTAAGCCCGTTTTCCCACTGTTGCTTGCTGTGATGTAAATACTCTCTACTGTCCTTGCAAGATCACCCACATGAGAAAGAACTGTAGGGGGCATCTACATCATACTCGGCAAGCCACCTAATGGTGTGTGGTGGAGGGTACTTTCGGTACCACTATATGATTCCTCCAACCCTGTTCCACTCGCGAATAGTGCGTGGGAAGAACGATTTTTGGCAAGCCTCTGTATTGGCTCTAATTTTTCAGATTTTCTCCTCATGGTCAGTATGTGAGATGTATGTGGGGGGAAGTAATATGTTGTCCGACTCCTCCTGAAAAATGCTGCCCTAAAATTTCAATTGTAAATCTCTCTGTGATGCACAACACCTCTCTTGTAACATCTGCCAGTGGAGTTTGTTTAGCATCTCCGTAATGCTCTCTCACCGGCTAAATGATCCCATGACAAAATGTGCCGCTCTTCATTGGATCTTCTCTATCTCCTCTGTCTGTCCTACTTGATAGGGATCCCAGATAGATGAACAGTACTCAAGAATAGGGCAGACAAGTGCCTTATAAGTCACTTCTTTTGTGGATGAGTTATATTTCCTTATGATTCTTCCGATGAATCTGAGTCTGATGTCTGCTTTTACCACTATCTGTTTTATAGGGCCATTCCACTTAAGGTTGCTCTGGATAGTTACGCCTAGATATTTTATGGCAGACGCTATCTCCAGCCTATTTGTCATCAATAGTGTAGCTTTACAGTAGTGGATTTCTTTTCCTATGCATGCGCAATATGTTACATTTATTTATGTTCAGGGTCAACTGCCAGAGCCTGCACCATTCATCAATTCTCTGCAGGTTGTTCTGCAAATTCTTACTATCTTCTGGCTTTGCTGCTTTGGTATAGACAACTGCATCATCTGTGAGTAGCCTTAAAGAGAATCTGATGCTTTCTACTATATCATTTATATACATTGTAAACAGCTTCCCTGTGCTACTCTGGATATTACCTTTACATCTGTCAGTTTAGTTCCGTTAAGAGCAATGTGTTGAGTTCTATCTGCAAGAAAGTCTTGAATACAATCGCAGGTCTGCTCTGATACTCCGCAAGCTCATATTTTTTTCATTAAACAACAATGAGGGGCGGTGTCAAATACCTTACTGAAATCAAGGAACATGGCATCAACCTGAGTGCCATTGTCCACTGTGCGGTGGATCTCATGGAGGAACAGGGCGAGCTGAGTTTTGCAGAATCTCTTTTTGTGGAATCCATGTTGATTTTTATAGAGGAGATGTTCATTTTGCAAAAACATCATAATTATTGAGTATAAAACATGTTCCATAATTCTACAACAGATTGGTGTCAATGATACAGGTCTATAATTGTGTGGATCTGTCTTACGGCCTTTCTTAAAAACCAGAATGACCTGCACTTTTTCCAGTTGTTAGGTACCTTTTGTTGTTCAAGCTACCTCAATAAATTACTGCTAGTAGGGGACCAAGTTCTTTCACATAATCTTTATAGTATCTTACATGTATCTCATCTGGTCCTGAAGCCTCTCCGCTACTAAGTGATTGTAGCTGCTTTTCAGTTCTGCAATCGGTTATCTCACTATCTGCCATTTTGATGTTTGTACATTGATTGAAAGGAGGGACAGTCTTACGATCATCAATGGTGAAACAATTTTGGAAGACCGAATTCAGTATTTTGGCCTGCTCTCTGTTATCTTCCATTTCAGTGCTGGTGTGGTTGCTGAGAGAATGAATAGATGATTTTGACACACCTTACTGATTTTATATGTGACCAAAATCTCTTAGAGTTTTTGCTCAGGTCAGTTGACAACATCTTACTTTCAAAATCATTGAACGATTGTCTCATTGCTCTCCTTATGCTAATTTTCGCTTTGTTCAGCTTTTGTTTGTCAGCTAGGTTTTTACTTCTCTTGACTCTGAGATGAAATGCTCTTTGTTTATGTAGTGATTTTCTAACACGGCTATTAAACCATGGTAGATCTTTCCCATCCCTTAAAACCTACATGTCTAGGGCATATTGAATGATGCCTTTGAATTTTTTCCATTTGTTCTCCACATCTTCATCCTCATCACCGAATATTTGATGCAGACTGCTGAGTTATTCTGAAATTTGCTGAGCAAGTATATCTTCTTACCTTTCTTAACATTCCTTGTATGACCCGTCATCATATTTGCTGTCACAGCCTTATGATCACTGATGCCTTCCTCTACATTAACTGATTTGGTAAGGTCAGGTCTGTTTGTTGCCAGGAGGTCTAAGATGTTACCATCACGAGTTGATTCTCTAACTATCTGCTTGAGGTAATTTTTGGACAAGACATCCAGAACAATGCCACACAATTCACCATCTCTGGCACTTGTTTTGATTGCATAACACTCCCAACCTATACCTCACAAGTTGAAGTTACCCCCTATTACAGCGGAATGATCAAAAAAATTACTAATGATGTCCTGCAAGTTCTGTCTGAAGCACTATACAACTACAGATCCTGACCCAGGTGGTCTATAACTACACATTCATAGTAGTATGGACTTATTCAGAAACTGTTCATAATTGTTTTTTTACTATGCTGCACATGATCTTCCATGTATCTAATTATGTTTAGTATCTGCTCTTGGACAGTGAGTGTCCTTTACTATGTTTCACAGGAGATGGGGTTTGTGGCTCCCTGTCTGACAAGGATGATGAACTACATGGCTTGTCACCTGTTTCAATATCACTTTCATTTGTTAGGCACATATCATGATCACTGTAGTTCTCATTTACGTTGTCAACACTGGTGGGTGTATACGACACCACACATTCCACTAACTCATCTTGCAGAACCAATATCACATCTGCCATTTCTTTCTCACTCCACAAAATTCCTAGGGTTTTTTTCTGAAGAAAAATTAACTTCGGCAACTATTGTTGCAGATATAATGCAATGTTTTTTTTTTGTGTATCATTGCCACCGTTCTGCTTTCTATCAACACCGCTAGCACTGTAGTACTGTTGTGAGTTACTCATTGACTAAGCAGTTCAACTATGCTCCGTAGCCTCATTCTGTGCTCATCAGTGGATACTTCTAGTCTCTCCAAGTTTTGCCTTTAGCAACCAATATTGTGGTTGCATGGTAGACACTATGTGAGGCATGAGATGCTGTAAACATCATTGGCCTTTTGCGACCTCACGCTCAAGGGGTTCCTTGTAAATACAGTAGAACTATATTAAGAGATAAATTGTGTTCTGGAGGTTTAAGTGTGGGTATGGGGTGGAAAGTAGAAGTGTGAGGGAAGGTACCTCACCGGATTGTGTTCATCCCCTTCCCTCCTTTATAGGTCTGCAAACTGAAGAGTGAGCAGGCAAGTCCCCACCTACTCTACCATACTACGTCACAGGAAGCAACTACAGTATGTTTCACAAAGTAATATGGACTCTTTTGCATTGCTCCTTATGAACCAGTGGTGAATCAGTGTGCAGACATGCCTAGGTGTGTTTATCTTCCATAAAGTTCATTAACACTATGTGAAATGCAGGTATGAGTTACTAATAATACTAATGCAAGAAATGCATGTGGCCAGAAACTATAGCAATATGTGCATACTGTTAGATGCTTAGTCATCCTGTATGGCAGTTGTAACATTCTTCTGAGAAAGGCAACATCCTCCAACAAGGGTGCTGCTAGGTTTTCACTTTACTGGTAGACTATACCTCTCCAGCATTTCCTGTCCAGTTTTCTCATGTGAATAGACAAAAAAGCTTCACTGAGCTTGTGTTTATATAGTGGAGTAATTTTTAGTTTAGTGAGTGAGTATTTGTATGCAGTTGTTAAATGAGCTATTATGTAGAAAATTTCAATAGCTGGAGCTGTCAGCTGTGTACAACATTGAAGATCCTACCTCAAGTGTAACATGCTGTCAATATGTATTTGGCAATGTTGATTTCATTCTCTCCACTACAAATGGCTGGAATACTTCTTGCTACTTGAGGGTACCAAATGCATCAACCCAGTCTCAGCCCTTCCATCATCTGAAGAGGCCATGAAGCTTAAATTCTCTCTCTCTCTGTAACAGAAATAGGTCACCTAAGTGTTACAGAACTTCAGATACTTCAACATAAGTCAAGAAATGCTTCACAGATGATTACTGTTCTAGGTTTAAATATGATCTGTCCTATTCCATCAGACATGTTGACACCCACCTTGTAGGATATACCGTGGATGTATGATGGTGGTTACAATTTTGGTTTGTGGGGCACTCAGCAACTTGGTTACCAGCATCCATACAAATTCCCAATCTTTTCACTGCCCAGTCTTGCCACTTTCCTGTATGATGATAAAATGATGAGAACAACACAAAACACCCAGATGGATGTGGCTCCAGTCAGAGCAGTCCACTATACAAGTGCCAGAAATTCCTGAGTGGATGAGATTTATGCAATCTACCAGTAACACAGTTAATGGTGGGAGAAATGCAGTGACTTTCTGGTCATTCATTAATTCACCAACAAGTGACTAAAACAGTTACGTGGCATTACAATATGCTGTCAATGATAGAGAGCAGCAAGATGCCACATTTACCAATCAAATCCCTTTCCCACCAGCACTGTATAAGGACCAACAGCATCACACTTACAAATTAAGCACTCCTCAGCCATTGTTTTGTAGGAACATATCTTACGTCATTTAGCAACATCAAATAAGTACTCACTTAAAAACTGAAAATAACTCCACTACATAAACATAAG
The DNA here is from genome assembly GCF_021461395.2 of Schistocerca americana. Taxonomy (NCBI): domain Eukaryota; kingdom Metazoa; phylum Arthropoda; class Insecta; order Orthoptera; family Acrididae; genus Schistocerca; species Schistocerca americana. The sequence continues at coordinate 179,533,485 of NC_060120.1, forward strand.
CTCAGTGAAGTTATTTTGGTCTGCTTGTATAAGAGAACCGAATGGGAAATACTGGGGAGATACAGTCTCTGTAAACTGAAAAGTAGCAGTGCAGATGGTGGAGAAAGCCACCTTTCCCGGAAGAATGCTACAACTGCTGAGCAGGATGACTAAGAATTTATTTCCCCTCTAGCAGGTAGAGCAGTGTGCAGAGATTTATGTAGAATCTGTTCTTATGCTTTTCTTGCATATTTATTATTAACAACTCATATTTGTATTCAATGTAGTGTTAACACATTTTGTGGAAACCTCCCTGTCCCCTTTATAATTCCTCTTTCCTCTTGGATAAATGATTAAATATTGTTTGTTCCATATGATTAGCAAAGCAGGAGAGAAGAAGAAATTATCTTAATGATGGGGATGAATTTAATTAGCATCAGCACAGTCTCTAATTGCTGGTCTTCTACTAATAAAGTGATGCATGACTGTGGAAAGCAATGTAGGTATTGCAATGTTGGTTTAGTGTTAAGAGCAATACTTCTTTAAAATTCTGAAAAGGCACAGATTCCTTTATTGATAATGCAGTATACATTTAAGGCTGCAGCAATGGCTGCTGATCAGTAGTATCTCTGTGCTAGTAACATCATCATTGTCCTTTGCCCCTGATTACAGCTCTGAAAAAAGCAAGGTTAGGGCAGGAAATAATAATATCAATGTACCACAGCATATAATGTTTAAATAAAATGTAATTAGTATAACTAGCACAACAGCATCACCCTCCTATCAATGCTGACAGATAAGGCACTAAGATAGAAGTGAAATGGAAAGTAGTAAACTGGGAGACTCAAATATTTTTAGACAAAAACATAATGAAATCAAATTACAGTGAATATAGTGTCTTAATGCCCATAGTATCTGATTCTTTGGGAGGCTGTGAACTTATTTTTCTCAATTTTTTAATGTCCTGTTATATCTCCCTATAGAAATTGTTAAGGCTTTCATGGCCACTTGTTGACAAACTGCCTATTGTCTTCAGTCTCGGGTTCTTCGGCCGACGTTCATCTAATGATTTTTCTGACGTTTTTCCAGCACGAGTGGCTGGCATTGTCAAAGCTTCACCCACCATTGCCGGTGGTGAACTGGAGCCGAGCTTTCGGCCGCAGACTATATGTACCTGGCGCGCCAACGTCCGAGGGCTTCTCCGCGGTCATTTCCGGTGCTGTTCTCCTCTTGCTACCTGCGACGGTCGTACTGCAGCGAACGACCATCGCAGGTAGCAAGAGGAGAACCGCACCGGAAATGACCGCGGAGAAGCCCTCGGACGTTGGCGCGCCAGGTACACATAGTCTGCGGCCGCGAGCTCGGCTCCAGTTCACCACCGGCAATGGAGGGTGAAGCTTTGACAATGCCAGCCACTCGTGCTGCTGGCGAAACGTCAGAAAAATCGTTAGATGAACGTCGGCCGAAGAACCCGAGACAGAAGCCAATAGGCAGTTTGTCTCCCTATAGAGTCCGTGCATTGCACCACCACTGTTAACAACACAAGTTGCGGAAGGGCTAGTATAAGTTCATGAAATATCTTGTAGTTGCTTTTTGTGATGTAGTGTGGCAGAGAGAATGGGGAATTGCCTGCTCAGTAATCATTTTGCAGATCTATGAAGGAGGGAAGGGCTTGACCACAATCCAGTGACCTACTTTAACTCACACTTCTAACCCCCATGCCCACCTTTCTGACTGTTACACCCCCAGAACACAGTTTATCTCTTCATACTGCTCTACTGCACTTAGGTGTGGTACACACTTTTTATATTTGTTCTTAAACCAATTCATTTAACAATGAACATGAATTTTATACCATTAAAACCCTATTTTAATGATTATGATTTTGTCATCTTCTACAATGCAGAAATTATTAGTCCTAGAGAAAAATAATGAATAGGACCTTTTTTTGTTGGAAATGCAATGTTGTGTAATTTTTTTCTGGGAATCATTTTTGCTACACATCACAGTTTGCAAAATATTCCAAAAAAACTTAAAAAATGACCTCTAAATCCCCCCTCCATCTCCATGCACACAGCCCATGAGTAATGATTTTTGGTATGTTGTTCATGACACTTCCCCCTATCACAGTGCAAACATTTGTGACTACATGAATATCTTCCTCCAGTCAACACATTTTGATCTTTGTTAACTAGGCCACAACTCGTATATCACCTGACAGAATTGGTCAAAATAAAGGAAATCTAAGCTATTATAATTTACCTTAACTGTAACATTTTTGATGATTACAGTATTATCTGTTATAGAGGAGCAATTGTCCATTACTTCTGTGTCTGAGCTTGGAGTATTGTTAAGATTATATGAGCTTAATACACAGTGAATTTCAAGTTTACTATACTATTTCAGTTTACATCTATGTTAATGTCACCAAAAATAGTAAGGTCATTGGACCAATGTGACCATCTACACTGCTACGTCTGTCATTAATGCACTTTAATCAGCATATACCCCAATAACTTAATGCTTAGCTAACTTAAAATCATTACTGTGAACCACAAATGTCGTTTCTGTGTAGCATTGTTAAAGAAAGGAATTTTTATTAAAGTCCTGTATGTTTAGTAACATAAATTGCCACACTACTATTTTACAGCATTGCCAGTAATAACTGTTTGCTTGTAAGGACGCTTCTAATCTATAATATAGGAATACACTGGATTTTAGTCCATGTTCAATTATTGCTAACACATGTAATGAGTATTCCTCTAAGAATGTTTGCAATAAGTGTAATTTGTTTCTGAGGTATTGAATACCCACTTGTATAAAACACAAGGACGAGACTAACTTTCACTTGATAAGTCACTGCCAAATAACGTAGGTCGACGAAAGTCTGACCATACATATAAAGCAATGCTACAGTATAGTACAGAAGGTAACTGAAAGAAATACTCAGTGAGATGATCAGAAAGAACATTTTTATTTCAAAGCAATAATTACAATGAAGTCATTGTGATTTATGATGGTCTCCTGGACAGTACAAAATGCAAGACATGGTTCTTAACAGGTTGTGTGATCACTGCGGATGGCAAAGCATGCTCTGCAAGCTGCTCACATGCTGGAAAGGAGTTCTTGTGGCAGGGCAGTCCAGTCCTGTACCAGCATGGTTGACAACTGCTAGATAGTCATTGTTGCATGTGGATATGCTGCATTATGTCTCCCAAACATATCCCACACAACCTCAATTGGATTCAAGTTGGGGCAATGGGCAGGCTTCTCCATTTGCCAAATATCCTATTGTTCCAAGAGCCCCTCCACCTGCACTGTTTCATGCTCCTTCAACTGCCTCATATTGTAGGGCCAGCCCCATTTGGCATTATAGTCACACTAATCTCTTGCCATATGACATCCAACTGTCTGTTCATGACTGAGAGAACATTGGCAACCTGCTCCCACACTTTTGCACATTTCCATCCAGTTGTTAATATGATGGTGGCTTTAAAATTGTGGGACTGATGCCATCACAGAGTAAGTATGCATGCACCAAAACTGAACACCCAAGAGCTGTGAAGGATGAAGCCTTCTCAATCGAATGCAGCATCTCTGGTGCCTATAGACAAATCAGTGTGGCTGTGGCCTTTGTTTGTGCAAGAGATGTTATTTTGTTTTGCTGGAAAAATGATAAATGTAATAATATAACAACAAATTATCATGAAGTTTCACATGGAAAAAACTGCCGCAGTTTCATGAAACTTGTAAAAAACTACTTCTGAAACTCATCTTTTACTAAAAGAACTGTATGGCAAAGGCTGTTTATCATGTGTACAAGGTTATGAATGGTTGAAGTATTTCCAAGATGGCCAAGAAGACACGTAAGATGACTCATGTTCCAAAACAGATGGAAATATTGAAAATGTAGGTAATCTGATTCGATCTGACCATCAGTTGAGTATCTGATTGACTGTTGAATGTGTAGGAGTTGACAAAGAATGTGATGCCAAATTTTACATTACCAATTTAACCTGAGAAAAGTGCGTGGAAAACTGGTGCCAAAAATTCTCACAATTCAACAAAAAGAATCGTGTGAAAATGTTTGTATTGACACTTTGAATACTATTGAAAATGATGAAAATTTCTTGGAAAGAGTGACAACATGTGAAAATCTTGCTGTTTCACTTATGATACAGAAGCTGAGTGCCAGTCCATGCATTGGAAAAGCCCAACACTACTGAGAGTGAAAGAAGTTCAAATGAGCAAATCAAGATTCACAGCAGTGATGATTGTTTTTCTTTCAATATTTGTGGAACTGGGTATCTCCATTACATTTGTCATGGTTGGACTATTAATCAACATTACTACCTTGAGGTTCTTGTTCAGTTCCATAAAAAATTAGGAAAAAAAAAAACCCTCGTTGTGGATTCTGCGTCAAGGCAATACCACATTGTCTGTTAAGAGGTTTCTAATGAAATACAGCATCCCAGTTTTAGACCACCTACCTTATTCGCCTGATGTAACACCATGTGACTTTTATCTATTCCCCAATGTTGGATCTGCATTAAAAGCAACAAGATTTCAGTATATTGAAGCAGTGAAAGGAAAAGCAGCATGTGTCACCAAGGAGCTTACAGAGGAAGATTTCCAGCACTGTTTCCATCAATGGCAAACTTGCATGGAATCTTGTAGCTGTTGTAACACTATAGAGTGAATGCATGTAATCAAATAGCGCATGCCGCTATGGCTGGCCTAAAGAAGTCGCCTCGCATCGGCACAGATGGTGCAGCAAGTACTGTGCTGTGTGCAAAACAGCATTGCATAATCCAGTGCTCCGAACTCTCAAGTCAGACTAGTGATTATGTAACAGTTGTATGCTCAACTGTTAGACTGTGCTTTAATGTATTTTGTGGTTAAGTGTGATTATACTGATTCGTACTTCATTCTTTGTCTTCGTGTATCCCTTCATGTGGAAGCATAATAAAAGTTGGTTGGTGGGGATTCTGATATTGTGTTTGTACAATGTTACAACATTATTGGCAATGAGCATGGTATTCTGGTCCATTTGTTTTATTTCTCAGTTAGCTACGGCCAATATATCAGTGGAAGAAATTCTTCAGTCTCTTGTTGAACACCAGTGAGCTCTCACCAAGCTTAACAACTGGCCGGTTTTGTGCGCAAGTACTCGCGTCTGCTCAGGCACGTGCTCGCGAGCAGGTGCAAGGTTGCGGAGTAGGGAGGGAGGGGAAATGCGCGCGCACGTTTGAATAGGGCCACAGCGTGCCTATTGAATTCGTGCCGACTGTGTAACGTTTAAAGTACTACTATCAGCTCTAACAGTTACTTTGCTGGTTAAGAATCATGTCAAGTCGCCATTGTGTAACCCCAACCACGCTTTCGCAGTTCAACCCCCATTTGGAGGAATTGTATCTGTTTACAGAAAAAGATGGTGTTACAAAATGTTTAGTATGTCACAAAACGCTGAATTCTTTTAGGAAATTTAATTTGCAGCGACATTATATGTCGTACCACGCGAAAGACTACGGAAGTGGAAAATGTGATGGACCAGATTGTGCACAGGAAGTTATTAAACTTAAAAGAAAGCTATCCAAAGAAAATCTGGACAATGACGAAAAATCAACTGAGGCAGCTCTCAGAGTGAGTTACAAAATTGCTTTGCTTTTAGCAAAATCCCTGCGCCCCTGCACTATGGTGATTTAATAAAACTATGTTTGGTAGTTGCAGCGGAACATTTGAGTCCATCTCAAGTTGAACAGTTTCGGATTGTGCTTATCTAACATGACCATTATGCATCGCATACAGGACATGGCAGACGACATCCAGAGCTAGCTTGCAAATATCTGTAAAGATTTTATGGCATATTGTCTAGCTCTGGACGAAAGTGTTGATATCACTGGAAAGCGCAGCTTGCCATATTTATTAGAGGTGTTAATAGAGATCTTCAGGTGAGGGAGGAGCTCCTCGATGTAGTAGCCATGAAGAACACTACAACCAGAGGCGATATTTTAAGTAGTGTTGAAGAAAGTGTTGAAAATATAGGATTGTCGTGGAATTCTTTAGTTTCAGTGTCTACAGACGGTGCACCAGCGATCACTGGGAAAAAGTCATGTTTCGTTGCGCTGTTGAAGGAGAAAATGCAAAAACTGACCGTGCCAAATGAAATAAGGGGCGTTCACTTTGTGATCCACCAGGAAAACTTATGTGCAAAGAGTATCACTCTAAAAAATGTGATGAATGTTGTTGTTGGTACAACCAATTATATAAGGAAGCACGGGCTACAACACAGGCAATTTAAAAGCTTTCTTGAGCATGAAAGCCAGTATGGTAGCCTGCCTTATTACAGTGAGGTCCACTGTAGTCGTGGTGAATTATTAAATCAATTTTTTGCCTATTAGATGGGATAAATATGTTTATGGAAATAAATAACATGTGTGTTCCTGAATTGAAAGAGCCTTCATGGAAATGTGATCTCGCGTTCTTAGCAGATTTAACTAGCCATCTGAATGCTTTGAACATTTCACTACAAGGTAAAGATATGCTAATTACTCATTTCATAGATCGAACACGAGCTTTTAAAATGAAATTGACACTTTGGGTGAGTCAACTGGAAACAGGAAATCTAGCTCATTTTCCTAAATTATCATCCATGCAAGATGTTCACAAAGACTGTGAACGTTATTCACATAGTTTAGTTGCCCTTAAGGAAGAATTTGATCAGTTCTTTCAAGATCTGACAGCACTAGACAGTGATTTTGATCCGTTCTCCTCTCCATATTCAGCGAATATTGAAGAGATTCATCCTGAGCTGCAACTAGAAATTATTGACCTCCAGTGTGACAGAGAATACAAAGACAAATTTCAGAACAAGAAAAACATTTTGGAATTCTACAGACACTTCCCTCAGGATAGATTTCCTCGTTTGCACAAATTGGCAGCTACAATAATATCAATGTTCGGTTCCACATATGTTTGTGAACAACTGTTCTCTGCAATGAAATGTAACAAGACGCGCCTGAGAAATGCATTGTCTGATTGAAATTTAAACTGCATGCTGCACCTACAATGCACAAGAACATATTACTCCGAACATAGACGCAATTGTAAAGAGCAAAAAGTACAAGATAACCGAGAATCCCACACTTCAGTGACATCTTTTATTGTGTAACAGTTCACAAATTAATACGAATGTAGAGGCATACACTAAGCTAATAAAATTATGTGGCACGTGTACATGCTCCTTTATTTGTTTCATTTGTCGCAGTAATAATTCGTGAGTGATATCCCTGCAGGTGGCCGCAGATTTACATTGACTGGTGGCAGCTGTTGTGTGCCCCACGTAACTCTCCCCACTCTCCGCTCTGGTCCGTTAGTGGGGGTAGCGTGCTCGCGCTGCTCCGTGCTCGCGCCTTTCTGCTCACAGCTTGCTCCGCGAGCACGTATGTTGTGAAGCCCTGCTTTAAACAATTTTGCAGCATCATTGACTCACCAAGATTCACTGCCATTGATGCAACATCCACTGTTTCCTCCACATGATGATTCTACGAAAGATTAAGATTGTAATCTCCTCCCTCCTTCCTACTTCCATGTATAATCCACATTACACAATGTCTTTTATGAATTTTTCTTAACTAATGAGTTTCTACTAGCTTTAATTTTGATTATTATTTCATAAATTATTCCAGAAATAAACATAGTAAACAGTACAGGATTACCTAATTAATAATAGAAATTTTAAGTGTGCAAATATTTCACAATTTCAAATGTTTCTAAAAAAAAATAAAAATACCTGTACATTGAGAACTAGTTCTTATTGATTATAACATGAAAACTATAATATTTTATAAAGTAATTCCTTTTCATAAATTTTAACTTGGAATATAACATACTGCGCTTAAAATTATATGAAAGTTTTGACCTGTCCAAAATTCGCAAAATAATACTAGTATCGACAACTGCTGTTGAGGGAAATTAATGCTACAGGGGGATGTCCCATTACAGGATGCATATGAAAAACGGCTTTGGCAGCATTTTCAAGCTTTTGGAGTTGCTGACCCCAACATGTATGTGTACAAGGCTTTCTTTTTGTTCATGGATTTCTCCTCATGTTAATCATGTTTTGTATCAGATATCTCCTCTTCAAGAACTTGCCAGTCTCTCTTCTTATGAAATGTGTCACTTGCTCTCTATTTATTACTGCAAACATACTCATGTTTTTGTTGCTCGCATTGAGTTCTACCATTGTCAAAGGCAACCACAATAGTCATACAGAGCTTAGGCAGTGGAACTTCACAGGGTTAGCCATTGTTGCCTTTTTATCCCACTGGGACTCACTTGCTGATTTGATGGTTTGTGATGCTATAATACACCTGTCCAACTGCAGTCTCCGTGCCACATTTGACTGCACCGTGCTAAGCAGCAACAGCAGTCAGCATCGCAACAGTAGCCACATGCTTCTCTCCCACCATGCCCTTATTGTTTTGTTCAACGTGAATGGGCTGTGTGCACAAAACATTGGACGACATACACTCATTGCAAAAAAAAGGGACATGCGTGAACCTCTCAACCTCCTTCATCGGACATGAACATGGATGTGAACAGTGTTTCCCTACTGATGGTAGCCACAAACAAATTATGTATTGAAGTATGTGCTATGGATGAGATTGTAAAAATGCAAGTGGACATGGGTGCAGCAATGATGCGTTTAAATTCTTAAACCTATGTGGATCACCGGCGTTGTCCTCTGTCTTTCATCAGTCAGTGAGTCGCAACAAACAACAAATATCCACATGAGGACAGTTTTCTACTCCCATAGAGCACAAAAGAGTTGTTTGGCCTTTGAACATTCTAGTAGTGGATTATGCCATCACTAAAAATTTATTTGGGTTAGACACCTTCAAAATGTTTATATTCTCTGTTTTTGATGAACTACATCTCATATCAGATTTAGTTCTGTGCCAACAACTGGATGCACTCTTCTTGGAATATTCCTCTCTGTTTTTGGATGGTTTAGGGTCTGCTACCAATTTCAAGTCTCAAATCAGAATGAAGCTGTGATGAAGCATGCTGAGATCTCTTTACTTCCTCTCGTGATTTGCCATCTGCTGCCTTAAATTCATTTAATTTTCATTTTTGAATAATTACCATTAACGTACATGAATGTAATCTGCATTTTCATAAAAGAGAAAGGTTGTCCCTCAGTCTTAAGAAATATACTACCAGATCTAATTTTGTGCTTAGTTTTGTGTATGTACTCAAATGGTTCAGATGGCTCTGAGCACTATGGGACTTAACTTCTGAGGTCATCAGTCCCCTAGAACTTAGAACTACATAAACCTACCTAACCTAAGGACATCATACACATCCATGCCGGAGGTAGGATTTGAACCTGCGACCGTAGCGGTCGCGCGGTTCCAGACTGTAGCACCTAGAACCGCACGGCCACCCTGGCCGGCTATGTACTCAATTTCCTTATTTATTTTGACAATTTCTAGTTAATATCTTTTGTTATGGGATGAGATCAGTAATTGTTTCGTAACTTAAATTCTATTGTTGACTTATAAACAAATATAAATTCTGTACTAATTATAAACATTTGTAAGAACCACCACTAGGATTCTTTAAGTATTTATTTGGCTATGTTTGAAAACATGTTAGCAAAGCCAGTTCTTAATTAATTCCAAATTAATTACCAGGCTTGTCAGAAGTATTGTTTGTGTAACTATATCTGTTAATTTTATTATTTAAACAAATGATTCGGCCTAAACCTTGTAGTATAAGGAATGGTTAAAAAGAAGGAATTTTTCGATAGATTGAGTTAATTGAATGAGTTGTGTTTTAATTGTAATTTCTGTAAATTAAACATCAAACAATGTATTGTTTCAGTACCTATAGTTGTGAGGATATATAAAGGCCCAATTTTTGGTCCCTAGACAGTCAGTCCATGACCGGTTTTCAGATGAGAAACCTGTACTGGTTAGATCAACAAAAATGCATCAACTTAAGTGTGAAATAAGTGTAACACAAATAGGCCATGTGTTTTAATAATGACAGTGTCTGTCCAATAGTATCACACGTACTTTATTATTCTGCAAGAACTATGTGGTTAGGTTTTTACTGCTCATAGATGTTCAACGGTAAACTATTGCAGCAGTATGCTGATGTTTGCCTGTAAACTATTAATGAGGCTTATCAAAAGTTAACCAATAGTGAACTGGCCATATAACTGTGGAATACTGTGTGGTCGTGAACAGTGAAAGTAAAGAACTGTGAAAAGCAACTGTGTAACTGTTGGCTACATCATTTACAGTAGTCAGTGTTGAACTTCCACCCCCCACCCCCCACTTTTCAACCAGTATAACAATGCAGTACGTCGACACCGGGGACTATCAAAGAAGAAATAAAGCAGGCGAACGTCACAAAACCAATGGTGCACCCCCATTTTTTTGTGCCCTCCAATCCCAATAGCTTCATGGGAACAAGTCAAATTAGAATTAGATTGAATTGTGTCTTTGGATTTTATCGTGCATGTCTCCGCTAGTGAGAGGTCTACTCCATTTTTAATTATCACAAAACCTAATGGTAATCTTCAATCTGTGGTTATTTTAAAAAAGTCCATACATTCACAGTCTATTATTGACAACTGTCACTTACCCCTTCAGGATGAACTCAGATTGTCTTTCCTGGGGCCAATATTTTCCAGAATAGACTTATTGGAAGCCTACTTGTAATGGTCCTTGATTATGATTCCAAATGTATCCTCATAGTGAATAACCCCTTTGGGTTATACCAATTCCAGCACCTTCCATTTTCCAATGATTTTTGGAGCAACTCATGGTCTCCATGCTGGGGGTGCATCAACTACCTAGATTATATTATGGTTTCAGTTTCCACAATAGGTGAATGCCTGCAGAACTTGCATGCCTTGTTCATGGTGCTGCAGGCCACTAGATGAAATGTCACTTGAACATATCACAATTTTATTCAGCCATCTGTAGTCTATCTTGATTTTGAAGTCTCACATGCTCGCATCAGGTCTTTATGCCAGCATATCAGTGCCCTTACGGCTTTGCCATGTTGTACCAATGTCAAAGAATTGCAGGCCTTTCTCAGAAAGATTGCATGCTACCATAAATTTCTTCCTGATGCAGCCATAGTGGCTCATGCCCTTCATGCCTCGTGTTCCTTTTCATTGATTGCCCACTGGTGTGCATGTTTTTAACATATTGAAGTCAAAATTATACTTAGCATTGTGCTTGGCTACTTTCTAATTGGCCAACATCTCATTTTAGTCTTGGTCTCCCAGTATGGCCTTGGGGCTTTTCTCACATGCAAATATGGGGACAGTTCTGAACACCCTATTGTATATGCTTCCAAAACTCTGAATCAGTTCAACATGTTACTCACAGGTAGAAAAAGAAGCTCTTCCTATTGTGTATACACTCAAAAAATTTCATATTTTCCTCTTCAGTTCTAAATTTCATTTGATTCTTAATAATAAACCTCTAGTTTTTCTTTTCTGGCCTTCAGCATTTTTACAGGATAAAGTGGCCCATTGCCTGCAACACTTGCCATTTTCTTTGTTGGGCTATAGCCACTGCACAAAACACTAATATGGGTTCTCTTTCTCTTTTACTGATTGGTCCTAATCCAGCATTTGATCAGGATGAACTGTTGTGTTTCCATTTGGATGTCGAAGTCCAAAACACTGTGGAGAGTTTTTGCATTACCAATTCTCGGATTTTGGCAGCTGTTGTGGCCCATCCTCTCTTATGTCAGGTTATTCAGTTTCTCCACCATGGCTTGCCAGATAAATGACCAGGCCAAGCATTGAATTCCCCACATAATTATTATGCTCTCTGCTATTGATTCTGAGTTCTTGATGTGCTTTACTGTTGGCTACTGAGAGTTGGCTCTCAGGATTGTGATCCTTTCTGTCTTGTGGCAGGACATCATGCCCCTTCTCCACATGGACCATTGGGGTATTCCACAAGCAAAATTGCTGGCCTACCACCATGTGTTTTGGCCAGGCATTGACAATGCGATCATCCATGTTGTGTCAGCCTGCCCACAGAGAGCCATCTGTCAAGTGATACCACAAGCTCTCTTTCCCTGTTGCTCATTCCTGTTGCCCCTGGGAGCTGATTTTGTTGGTCTGTTCCTTAACTCCTTTTGGCTTATGTTAGTTATTGCTTTGTCAGAATTTCCGTATGTGTTCATTGCTTGTCAGCATCTGTGGTGGGTACAGTCACAGCTCTCTCAAAGATTTTTTACCTAGAAGGATTGCTGCACACACTCGTGACAGACGTCAGTTCACAGTTTGCGACTTAAGATCTTGAAAGTTTTTGTACAAAGAGTGGCATTGGGCATGTTATGTCCTGTCCCTTTCATCCCCAGTTCACTGGGAGGCAGAGCAGCTGGTCCATACATTCAAAACTCAGATGGAAAAAATATATTACTCAATATTCTCCTGAGGAAGCTGCTGACAGGTTCTTGAATTCATATACGTTCACATCCATTGGCAACCATAGTCTGGTGGAGCTGTTTTACATCTGCCAGCCCCATTAACTGCTTCATCTGGTCTGGCTGACACCCAGCCACCTTACAGCGATTCCATCCAGGCTCTGCCATCTGGGCCTGAGGGTTTGACTGGGGCCCCAAGTGAATACTGGCAGTCATCCACTGCTTCCAATGCCACTGCATTTCTTTTGTGCGCGCTTATGTTTTCTTGGTGTCACGATACTGTGACCAGCTCTGTCCATGTGTGACCAGCCATACGTTGGTGAGCCCTCCACCCATGCAACCATGTCCACCATCCATGCAATGGCATTGCTGTGTGGTTCACGCCCCCTCTGGCTCCTGTGCGATCTTCGTTCTGGGTGCTGCTGCCTCCGAGAGGAGTAGTCAGCGGCAGGTCACCAGCATCAGCAAGTGCTGTGCTGTGTGAAAACAAATCTTACATAAGCAGGCGCACTGGGCTGTCGTACAGACTAATGATTATGTGACGAATATATACTCAACTGTTAGACTGTGCATCAATGCATTCTAGGGTTAAGTGTGATTGTACTGATTCCCACTTCATTCAGTGTCTTAGTGTATCGCTTCATGTGGAAGTGGAATAAAAGACGGTTGATAGAAATTCTGGTATCATGTTTGTACAATATTACATAGTAGGGATAGAGAAGGGGGGTATATTGATGGTGACAATAATAACTATAAATAATAGAAAGAAACATTCCACATGGGAAAAGTATATTTAAAAAAGATGCTGTGACTTACCAAACGAGAAAGCGCTAGTAGATAGACACAATAAAAAAACACACAAACACACACACAAATTTCAAGCTTTTGCAAGCCACGGTTGCTTCATCAGGAAAGTCGGAAGGAGAGGGAAAGATGAAAGGATGTGGGTTTTAAGGGAGAGGGTAAGGAGTCATCCCAATCTCGAGAGCGGAAAGACTTACCTTAGGGGGAAAAAGGGACAGGTATACACTCGCACACACACACATATCCATCCGCACATATACAGACACAAGCAGACATACTTAAAGGCAAAGAGTTTGGGCAGAGATGCCAGTCAAGGCGGAAGTACAGAGACAAAGAAATTGTTGAGTGACAAGTGATGTACGAGGGGCAGCAACTTGAAATTAGTGTAGGTTGAGGCCTGGTGGGTTACACTGCTTGTGTCCGTATATGTGTGGATGGATATGTGTGTATGTGCGAGTGTATACCTGTCCCTTTTTCCCCCTAAGGTAAGTCTTTCCTCTCCCGGGATTGGAATTACTCCTTACCCTCTCCCTTAAAACCCACATCCTTTAGTCTTTCCCTCTCCTTCCCTATTTCCTGATGAAGCGACCATGGGTTGCGAAAGATTGAAATTTGTGTGTGTGTTTGTGTGTTTTAGCGCTTTCTCGTTTGGTAAGTCACAGCATCTTTTTTTAATATATATATATATATCTTTCTTGTTGATTAACCATTTGGTATGAATGACATTTATTTACTTCAGTTACATTTTATGCAATATTGTATTGTAGTAAGTGGGTCTTGAGGCTGGACTTCCATGGTGTGCTAGCTTGCACGTTTTGCGTACTACATACAAAGTTTTCTGTGCAGAATAACTGTTGGGAGGAGGGTGTGGGGACAGTATGTTAGCTTAACTTGAGGCCAGGAAAATTATGGGAGTGGAGAATGTGTTGTAAACTGGTAGTGGAGGGAAGGATCCAGATGGCTTGGGTAATGAAGCAGCCATTGAAATCAAGTGTATTATGTTCAACTGCAGTCTGTGCCACATAGTGGTCTACATTGTTCTTGGCCACAGTTTGGCGATGGCCATTCGTACTGGTAGGTAGCTGGTTGGGGGTCATACCAATATAAAAAGCTATTTATATTGGCATGACTACAAATCAGCAGTAGTCAAAATTCTAGCTTCCTAAACAGATGTCTGCAAGATGATTATTCTTACAGCATGTTTTTGAGTAGTGATAACTTTCTTATAGATGAGTTACTGCAGAACATTATTCCATATGACCTTACTGAACAAAAATGTCTCTCCTGAAGATTTGCAGTGAGTAGAAGTGCAAATTGTTGCTGACCTAAGTTCTTTTAGGAGATCTAAAATAAATTTTTTCCAGTTTAAATTCTTATCAGTACGGACACTAAAAATTTTGAAGTAAAGTTAGAATGTTTGTTATCTGTGTTACCACTTGAAAAATTATGTTAAACCACTCATAGCTTATGTGAAGTCTGAAAAAGCAGAGCTCTGCATTCTGGCTGCATGGACCAATTGGGATGATCAGCTGTCATGTTATCCCCTGTCAATGGCGCTACTTGGAGGGGCGGGGTTCAGCACACCACTCTCTCAGTTGCTGTCAGCTTTCGTGACCTTGGACTACTTCTCAATGGCCTCACGAAGCTGAGTGCATCCTGTTCCTATCCTCCCAGGAAGGGGGGGAACAACCCTGGTGGCATCAGCAGTCAAACCCTTGTTCTGCACATAGCAGACAGACAAGCTGACCACTGAAATGAAATGTCATGTGGTGAGGGCCTCCCGTCGGGTAGACCGGTCGCCGCGTGCAAGTCTTTCGAGTTGACACCACTTTGGTGACTTGTGCGTCGATGGGGATTAGGTGATGATGATGAAGACAACACAATGCCCAGTCCCTGAGTGGAGAAAATCTCCAACCCAGCCGGGAATCAAATCCGAGCCCCTTGGCATGACAGTCCATCGCACTGACCACTCAGCTATCGGGGTGGACCACTAAACTGATCACTAAGCTATGAAGGTAGACTGAATTGCTGACCTGTGATATATTAACCTGGCCTTAGTATATTAACTATCAAAATTACTAACCACAAGCTGATCATTGTTGGTTTAAAGCAATAAATGCAAATGAAAGAAACATAATCTTGACTGTTTGTGATATTAAGTCTTCATCTACTTCAAATGAACTATTAACAATGTAGAAAAATATAGATTGCTACTTACTGTAAAGACGACACATTAAGTTGCACAGGTACAATTAAAAGGCACTTATACAAAGCTTTCAGCCACAGCCTTCATCACCAAAAGAGAAAGAAAGAAACACACACTATCCATACACACAAACAAGCACACCTCTCGCACACATGATCACTAGCTTTGGCATCTCGGGCGGAATGCAACTATCACATGGTATGGAAGCAGCTATCTGGAAAGGATGGGGATGGAAAAGGATAGTAGTGTATGGGTGGAAGGACAGAGGAATGCTATCTGGCAGAGTGCTCAGGGACTAGAATGCCTACAGGTGCAGTGCCAGGAGGTTGTGGTGCAGGGAAGGGGGGGGGGGGGGGGGGGGAAGGAGCAAAAAGGAGAGGAATGGGGAGAGATGGGCAGGTGCATTGGTAGAGGGCAGCAAACAAAGAGCTGGGAGACGAGAATGGGGAGGAGATGATAGGATAGAGACGATGGGAACTGTTGAGTGGAGGGTTTGGGGATAATGTGTTACCAAAGGTTGAGGCTGAGATAATTATGGAAGCAGAGAACAACTCCCATCTGCACTGTTCACAAAACCTGGTGTTGGAGAGGAGGATCCAAATGGCTTGGGTAGTGAAGCAACCACTGAAGTCAAGAAGGTTATTCCCAGCCGCATGTTTGCCACAGGATGGTTTACTTCACTCTTGACTACAGTTTGGTTTTGGCCATTCATCCTGGTGGACAGCTGGTTGGTAGTCATACCAGTATAAAAAGCTGGAAAATCTGTGCAATGATTGCAGCAGAGCTGGTAAATAAGATGGCTGCTTTCATAGGTGTCCGAACTCCTGATGGGGAGGATAAACCTGTGACAGGACTAGAATAAAAGGTGATGGTGGGTGGATTGGGCTGCTTTTGCACCTGGGTCTTCCACAGGGATATGATCCTTGTGGCGAGTTGTTGGGATAATGAGTACCATAGGGATGGACTAGGATTGTGTGGAGGTAGGGCCGGGTGATGGAACACTACTTTAGGAAGTGTGGGAAGAATTTAGGGTAGGATGTCCTTCATTTCAGGGCATGATGACCCGAAGGGGCACTCTTTTATGGCTGGTTCTCGGGGATGGTGGGGTGATTAGGGGTGTAAGAGGAAATGGCATGGGAGCTATGTTTGTGGACTGGGTCTGGGGGACAGTGCCTATCTGTGAAGACCCTGGTGAGATCCTCAGCATACTGACCCGACACCATCCACCCAACAGTTTCCACTCCCTCTGTTCTATCATCTCCTCCCAATTCTCCTCTCCCACCCTCTTTAGTTGCAGCCCTCTACCAACACATTCACCCACCATTTCCCACTCCTCTCCTTTTGCTCCTTTTTTTCTCCACCTTCCTGCCCCACTGCCTGTTGGCAGTCTAGTCCCTGCACACTCCACCAGACAGCATCCGTCTCTCTCACTGCTGACATGCTGCCTCCAGGTCGCTAGGCTGTATGGGAGGGATTTTTTGGTGTTAATGGAATGACAGCTGTTGAAATGCAGGTACTGTCGGTGTTTGGTGGGTTTAATGTGGACAGAGGGTGGATGAAGCCATCAGAGCCGAGGAGATGAGACAGCATTCGCCTCTCTCTCCACCCGTACACTAATCTCTGTTACCCTTCCCCACCCGCTCCCTATTGCTGTTTGCATCCCATGTGATGTTGCAGTCCAGCCCGTGATGCTTGAGCTGTTAGTCGTGTGTGCATGAGGTGTGCTTGTGTGTGTGTGTGTGTGTGTGTGTGTGTGTGTGTGTGTGTTTGTGTGTGTGTAAATGGTGGATATTGTGTCTCTTACTGATGATGGCTGTGGCCGAAAGCTATATGTAAGTGTCTTTTTAATTGTGGCTGTCTGCAACTTGATGTGTCTTCTTTACGGTTAGCAGCTATCTTTTCCTACATTGTTGATATTCCTACCTGGACTTTCCATTGTTTAACAAGTTATTGAAGTGGCAGTACACTGTTCTGGAAACAGAAGGATCATGGCTGCAAAACTATATCACTGGATTTTGGAAGTAAGTATGTTTTAAGATTCAAACATTCTTGAACATGAAAATTTAGAATACAGATAATGTTTGAAATATAAAGTTATTTCGTCCTCATGCTCAGGAATATAACCAGGGGTGCACAGCTAAGTGAGCGTGGACACTGTCATCTTGAAAGACACATTCCCTGCGAGAACAATACCTGAAGGATTAAATGAATGTGGTTGCCAAAAATAATTCATAGAACTCACCTTCTTTTGTCAGCATGTCCTTAGAACACAATAAAAACCTTAGTAGTGTGAGTGCAAAAACATTTGTCGAATATCAACCATATTTAATATTTTGAGGAAGACAGTCTCCATGTGTTCTCCATGCATACCACTGTGTTTGGTAATATAAAAATAAACAGTTGGTTACATCACACAGCATGTTTCTATTACTTGAAAGACAACTGTGTTCCTTTCAGTACTGGAATCTATTTTCATTCACCTCAGTAGCAGGATATTGTGTAATAGCAGTTCTCATGTAAATTTTTTATTTATGCAGTTGTTTTTGTCCCTGTTCCATTGGCACTGTGTTCTCTAGATATATGTAAAGCTTATCAGTACCTTTTCTTCTTATTTTCTCAGTCTCAGAGTACTTTCAGTTGTGACACACACCACATTTATATCTTTTTGTGTGTCAAGACCAGCTTTACAGAATTCATGAATGTGCTATGACAAATAAAAATTTATACTACACTGGGATTTGAACCTGGGTCTGCATATTATTGCAAGTAGTCACTTTAGTCTAGCCAAACATGTGTTCAGACTTACTCAAATTTTCATTGTAACTTCCGAACACTACTGTCAGAGAGTCTCCTGTGGCATATTCAAGTACAACATCATTGCAGGAACAGATTTGGTGGAGAACTGTGGCATTTATGAATGGAGTTGACTGATGTTATTTCATGCCATTGGATTTCATTGATTTCATTCACTTTATTTCAGTGAATTTTTTTCACCTCCAGAATTTTTTGGTTGGAAAGGAGTTCACTATAATAAAAGAACTAAAGTTAATTTTTACATACAAAGGTGCATGCTAACAAGTGCTGAAAGGTCACACAAAGTGCATGCAACCAAAATCTTTAAAAAATTGCTGCTGTCTGTTTATATAATGTTCCTTATAGATTACAAAACAAAACTGCATGACTGTCAGATAACTCATTTTACATTGTAAAAGAGTTCTGTGATATGCACAGTACTGACATCAGTTTGTAAGATTGTAACTGTTCTTACTGACTTACCTATCCAGTCAATCCAAAAAGCTTTGAGACTAGATCAATAAAAAATAGAGGAAAGTGAAGATGGTGGTTTTAATGTTTCAAGTCCACTTGAGTACAACACACAGAATGTTCATACAACCATATGAAACTGTCTGAAAAGTCCTTCGTTAGGAGTTTATTCAACTTGTCTGTCAAATTGACTTGAATGTCAGTTCATGTGAATGTCTGCACTTTGTTGTTTTGTGCTAGTTTCATATTCATAACATCAAATCTCATTGCCCTTGACAATTTGTTCCAAATAAGAATTGACCACATTTTGCATTTCTATTGAATTGCGGCAGATGTCCACACTTCATTTTTGTTCAGAAGTTGAGGTGTGTGGGATAAACTTTGAACACGCTTTTCACTTCTTCAAAACATTCTGGAGAATGTCTTGAACACTTGATTTAGAGATGTTGCTCCATTGAGATTTGTGATACAACAACACACAACAACACAACACAATAACACTATGACTGCACGTTGACTTCTTAATACTGTCTGCTCACAACTGGCTACTCAAATGTACATCTGTTGTTTACAGTTGTTAGTTCAAAAATAGATGCTAATTATAAAGAACTGCCTGTATTACAGATTTCAAATGGAAAAATAGGGGGGGGGGGGGGGATGAAGACTACTGTGAGGAGAACGGAAAAGCAGAGTGGGGATAAACTGACACAAATTAACACAAGGTTTGCAAGAAGCAAGTTTTTGTAGGAGTCCTTCTTTTCATAACATCTCCAGCTCTCCTGGGGGATTAAATAATATGTTTTAAGTTGTTTGTATGTGAGCTGTGTTTCAAGTATTATTTTGGAGACCTGTCAGTACATGCTTCTTCCCTTAGTAAAACATTGTTAAAAATAATTTTTGACTTTAATTCTAAATCAGGCTAAATAGTGCTGTTCTTTTGTGTGATTCTTTTATGATTCATATTTTCTTATCACATTCTTATCACAGTTTTTTGTTTCCAGATTGATGTATGGCATGAAATTCTTGTGACCATAACCACAAGTTTTGTTACATTGAGAGTCGATAACTCTTTTGAAAGGCACCAATCACCATTCACTTGCATCTTGAGAAATCCAGACTTTGACCAGCCAATGAAAGTTGGTGAAGGATTTCATGGCCAAATCCAACAACTTGTAATCAATTTTGTTCCCCTCAGGCTGCGTCACACTGAAATCCAGGTAATGTCTTTTTTTAAATCAATGTCATGGTGGTAAGAAACAACAGCAATCAGATACAGCTTCATTTAAAAACTTAATGTCTGTTTTTTGGTGTGAAGATAATAATAAATTGCAAGAAAAAAATGGTTCAAATGGCTCTAAGCACTATGGGACTTAACATGTAAGATCGTCAGTCCCCTAGACTTACAACTACTTAAACCTAACTAACCTAAGGACATCACACACATCCATGCCCAAGGATAGATTTGAACCTGCGACCGTAGCAGCAGTGCGGTTCCGGACTGAAGCACCTAGCACCGCTCAGCCACAGTTACTGGCAATTGTAAGAACTACGGCTTCTGTTCGGGTGTGAAGATACTGATTGATGCTTTCATTCAACCAGTAGTAGTCATACATCAAGTTTCATGTATCCCGCATGAAGGAGAGTACTTTATAGCGTGGAATTAGCCAGTGAAAATGATTCTAGAGTTTCAGCTGCTGTGGATGATGACAGAACAATTGTCGAGCCCATAGCCAAATGTATGTATCCGATGATCATAATATTTTGACAAGCAACCTTGTGCTGAGAAACTGACTGCTGATGGATGAGCATGGGCTCTCCCCCCAATTCTTCCTCCTCCCACACGCTTCCAGAGGTCTGTGGCAGGTCTGTTGTTATTTTTTTTGAAATTTGCACCTGGTAAAGGGCCAATATACAACATTTCCATTTGTGCATTACTGGTGTGATTTCAATCAATGCAGTGAAGTACAAACTTCATTTAAAATATTGATGCACATTGGAATAATTAGTCTTTTGTTTTTCTGTTTAACATTTCCATTGTAACATAACAATAAAAAGTATGCATGGGCATTTATTGTAGTTCTCTTTTATGGTGCTAAATAAGTAATTATTTTTATTACCATCACAACTGGTGAGCCTGATGTGATCAAGGGTACAGAAAAACAATAACATTACTTCAGTTTGACTGCACCAATTTACAAGGCATGTTTTTGAAGTACTATTTCGAAGTAAAAATAAAACAAGAAGACCTTTCTTAGTAGTTTTACTTTTACATGAAAGCCTATACTTCAATCTACTTCTCTACATAATTCGCACCAATATTAAGGCACTTATTGTATCACACAACCTGTTTTGAAAGTCATCCTCTTAGAAATCTGCCGCCTGAGCATAACTTTTGATAAACATTATGTAACAGTTGGATGAAGCACACTTCTTGAAGCTTGAAGGAAACTCATCATATAATGTCAAAATTGTAGTGTGTCTGTTCTCTCTCACTTTGTCATCATCCTTCTGCACCAAATCATTAGCAATGACTGAAGGTTGGTGATTGCATTTCTTATCATGCACATTTGTATGGGTATCTTTAGAAGCTCTCACCCATTTCCATACCATCCCATCACTTGTAAGTGTTGAGAAGTGTGCTTTATGCAACTGTTATACAACATTTAAGTTACTGAAAGTTGTGCTCAGGTGGCAGATTTCTTCAAGCGTGGTATTAAAAGCTGGTTTTATGATACAGTTAGTGCCTTAATATTTGTGGGAATTGTGTATAAAAGTAAGTTAAAGTACAGGCTTTAATGTAAAAGTCAGATTACTAAGAAAAGTCTAATTGTTTTATTTTTATTTCAGGAACATACTTACTTTATAAAAAACCTCATACACATTCAATTTCATGGTAAACACATCATAAAGATACCAACACGGAAATATCATGTGTGGCTGTGGAGATACCAACTTTCTGATGGAAAAATGTGAAAAAATCTGGTTTTTTCAAGTGGGGTTTTTTCAAGCGGAATCTCAATTCATTACTCTGAATATAAGCATTGAATCAAGAAAATATCATTACATTTTGGTGTCACTAGATCGTGAAGTTGCTGACCTAATTTTGGATCTCATGTCAAATCCATTATCAGCTTTCCTGTACACAGACTTAAAAGCAAACCATATATCAGAGTTTGAGTTATGTAAAGTCAAAAACTTGCTAGCTGGATTAGAACTAGAAGACTAAAAATCATCTACTTTGCTCAAAGATAGGTCGTGCCCTTGCCAGAACCAAGTAACCAATGATATTTTTAAGTTCTATATTTCCTCAATGACTACCAACCCATATGTATTCTATCCTAGCTGTTACCAAAGATGTAAGTCTCAATGCAATGGCTCCTGTGACTGACAAAATTGCAGGGGGAGTATACTGCCAACACACAGTATTCTGTTGCAGAGTATGCACTGTGACATGACATTCATGACCTTGGTGCCTGTTTCACAAATTGTGCCATCTGGATTCTTCCCCCAGCCATCAGTTTCTCAGAACTCCACAGGTGGGAATTGGCATTACAACATGTCCTTGGTTCTCCCTACCAACCTGGCTGCAATTTACGTTAATTTCTTTCGTCTTAGCATTTCTTCATAGTAACTATTCCTTTCTTCACTCCCTTTTAGGTTTCTGCATCTTTCATTTTCTGACCTGTCTATTTTTTGCCACCCCTACCTTAGCTTTTTGGTCTTATTAACTCATCCACAATGAATCTTTTGGCAGTAGTCTCTGTCATGTGTATTGCCCTATCTTCCACCTTTAAGCTCTCAGATTTTAAACCACGTCCAGTGCAGTCCTCAATAATCAGTCTTACTTTCTGGTCTTATCCAGTAAGTCTCCCATGACTCTGGGATTTGGGCAATTTTTCCGAACTCTCACCATTTCCTAAACCTCACCTGTCCTTTTCCTTTACCCCTCTTCCTTCTCCTTCAACACTATAGGCAGAAGAAGGAGCACTGGCTATGAAAGCTTGCAGGTTTTAATTCCTTTACATGTGTGTTCTCCTGCCACTGCTTGGTGAGTAAATTTTTTACTCATCCAATTACATTACATTCTCAAAAAACTATTATTTTCATTGTCAAAATTCAAGAGATTATATGATACTCAGTCAGTTTATATATAGAGCTGAAACTGTTTCACCTCCAGCTCCAGATGATAGACTTTCCCATCTAGAAAAGTAGATTCCGGATCCGAATAGTGAGATCGAGTAGCTGCAAATTTTGACATGATAGATAATCAGTTCAAAATCACTGCAGTGTATGCAGAAACATCCTATGTGTTGTTATCATTATAAATTTAAGCAGAACACAAAGAAATATGCACCACCTTGTTCATTTGTTTCTCAACAGTTTGCTAAACCTCAGACTGGAATCTAGAATATTCCCCACTGGACATGGCACAGTGAGAGGAGGCTAAATCATCTCACTATCTGCTCATAACTGATCCCAACATAAATCTTCAATTTTTGGTTGATTCCAGAGCAGACGTTTTCGTACGGACAGCAACACTACTAGATCACAGAAACATACAGAAACAGCAACTCTAAGCTGCACACAGTTCTGTAATACACATTCGGTGGATCCCTATTGAATTTTGAAATAGGCCTTCAAAGAAGATTCCTATGACCATTCCCTGTTTCAGGTGTTTGCCAACCAGTTACTAGCACAGATTTTTCGAGCTATTATGGTCTGTTGCTTGATGTTGCATCAGCAAA
This sequence comes from Schistocerca americana, assembly GCF_021461395.2. Lineage (NCBI taxonomy): Eukaryota > Metazoa > Arthropoda > Insecta > Orthoptera > Acrididae > Schistocerca > Schistocerca americana. Next base: position 179,556,948 of record NC_060120.1, read on the forward strand.
GTTGCCTGACTGACAAACTTTAATGGCTAATACACATACGCGTAAAGACATGATGCACAGAAGAAACCTCTTCAGACTATCTACGATGGACTGTATAGGATACATTCACACTTTCAAGAACACTGATATTGAAACATCTCATGCTCAGAATACCATCTCCAATAACATACTCAAGTCAGCTTTCTTGCTGATGAATATGGATCTTTGATCACTCATGACGGTTTCAAGTGAACAACTAGCTCCAGTTAAACCCTCCAGGGCTTCACACAAATCCAGTAAGCCACACATACAGTGCACTTTCCAGAGAAATACCGCAATGTTATCACTGGAGAGGAAGCAGTCTGTGGCTATAATGCCCACAGTGAAATACACTCTTGTTTAAAATATTGATGCACATTGGAGTAATAAGTCTTTTTTTCATCTGTTTACTGTTTCTGTTTCAGCATAACTGAAAAAAATGTGTACGTGCATTTATTGTAATTTTGTTTTGTGGTGCTACATAAATAGTTATTTTTACTAGAACCACACTGCACTGGAATCCATTTCATTGTTTCAGGGGATATCTTTATGACTTTTAATAAATGCAAGTGCAGGTTCCCAGGCCTTGGAAGACTAATGGCTGATTAACTTGTTCCTTATTCATATCTCAGTCCATTCTCCATCCCAAATGTGTGAAATCAATACCAAAAGCTTTGTACAGCTGTAGTCCATGCCATATAGCTCTGAGGGACAACACTCTGTGGCTATGGATTTGCTTGGCTGTAATATTAAAGGATGTCACTGATGCTCGTGCCCTTGGATTAAGTCTTGCACACTTGAAGTACACCAATGAAAGACTAAACCATACATATACAGCCCAACTGATAGCTGAACAGGATTACCATTGGAGCAAAGAATTTGTGGCAAAAAGTGAGTAGTAAATACTGTAGAAAAGAACATGCTAGAGAGATAGAAGTAAGGCTTTGTTTGCTGACAAAAAATCAGGAAAGAAGTTTCTAATGAAAATTCAGAACCATGTGGTATAACAGAGAAGTAAGCTCACAGGATTAGGTAGGAGTGACATATGATACAGACAAGCAGATACAAGGAGCAGGATGCGCGTTCCCAAACTAATAACGCAACCCAATTCAGGCACTACGGGCCATGTTACACTGCACAGATGCCTATCATTTAATACTTTTTCACCTCAGGCGCCAGGACTCTTGTACATGGAAGACACAGTGTCTTGCCTTTCATTTCTAGTTGACATGGGGGCCGAGGTTAGTGTGATACCTTTGTCCGAAGGTATTACATTTGAGTGTCAGCCTTGTCCCCCACTTCGAGCCTCCAATAATTCCCTGATCCAATCTAATGGAATAACTAATTTAAGCAGGACATTAATACCCCCTTACAGTGGACTTTCGTTACCGCGGGTGTGTATGAATCTGTGCTCGGGTAGATTTTCTCTTAGCCCATGCGCTTTCACCTGACCTACAACAAGACACACTAACCTTTAACTCGATAGACCATACCACTGGTTCAGATATCTCTTCCCTCTCATCCAAGAGCGCCACTCTATTGTGTGAGCTAGCTGAAACCGCTGTTGCAGTGCTCTCTCTTGGATCACACAACGATGAACTTCGGGACAGCAATGAAACCCTCCGCTTATGCATCGCTGCCATGCAAGCCAAGCTCATGGGCGCTCATAAGCAGGTCGCCCAGCTGTTACACATGGCCATGCCTCCAACTCCGCTCCGTTTCCTCGCACCTGCCGCCGACACTGCATGACATTTCTACTGCTGCACAGAAGCTGTGCCCGTGACACTACCAAGTACCCCACCGAGCTCCATGACAAGGACTGCCAGTGGATCACCACCACTGCTGCTGATCCGCCGGCCTAGGACACATAAGCGTGTGCATTAAAGGTTAGTCATACTGCATTGAGTGCGGGTCCATCATCCAAATCGGTGTTCGCGATCAACAACGGTACTGTCGATAGAATCAATACCACAGGAGGTCCACTGGTACACGCAAAGGCTAGGCGTTTAAATCAGGAAAAACTTAAACACACCAAAGCTATTATTCAGGAACTTTTAGACAGTAAGACTATTCACCCTTCTAATAGTTGGTCATCACCTATTCATTTGGTGCCCAAGAAAGATGACACTTTCCGCCTCTGTGGTGACTATCAGGCACTTAACACCAGAACAATTCTAGATAATTATCCCATCCAAAATATTCAAGACTTTGATTCCCAACTGCATGGGGCACAAATTTTCAGTGTAATTGACTGTCACAAGGCATACCACCAACTGCTAATGGCACCAGAGGACATTAAAAAAACCACTATCATCACCCCGTTCGGGTTGTTTGAGTATTTGTTTATGCCATTTGGCCTCAAAAATGCTGCACAGATGTGGCAATGGTTCATTGACTTGTTGGTTGGAAGACTGGTCTTTGCATATGTGTACCTATGATCACCCCGTTCAGGTTGTTCGAGTATTTGTTTATGCCATTCGGCCTTAACAATGCTGCACAGATGTGGCAATGGTTCATTGACTTGTTGGTTGGAAGACTGGCCTTTGCATATGTGTACCTTGACGACTTGTTAATCTTTTCTTCTTCCCTTGAGGAATATGAATTCCATTTAAATATAGTGTTACAACTATTACAAGCAAACGGTGTCACAGTGAACAATGCGAAGTCACAACTCTACTGTACTAGTGTCACTTTTCTGGGCCACGAGGTTTCTGCCGACGGAGTCCGCTCCCTACCCTAACGGGTCGAGGCCATTAGTACGGTGCCTTTCTCCAAAGATTTTCATGGCCTCCGCCACTTCCTGGGAACAGTAAATTACTACCACAAACACATCCCCCATGCTGCTGACATACAAGCCCCACTTACGGATGCTCTCACTGGAAAAAACACTTTAATGTCTCGGTCAGTCATGTGGACACCAGAAATGTGTCGCGCATTTGATAAGCTTAAGTCAACCTTACAGACGGCCGTTATGCTCGCTCACCCCATTCCTGATGCTCCCATCTCGCTTACTACAGACGCAAGTGATACGGCAGTGGGGGCAGTACTTCAGCAATCCGTGGGTTCTGTTGTACAGCCCGTCAGATTTTTCTCCCACAAACGGTCCACTTTCCAACATAAATGGTCGACCTTCAACTGGGAACTATTTTCTATTTACGCCGCTACCAAATATTTCCAACATGATATCAAAGTTCGCCATTTTGTGGTACTTACTGATCACGAGCCACTGGTATACGTTTTCTGTAACCCAGGCAAGGACTCATCCCTGAGACTTTTTCGGCATATGGGCCTCATATGTCAGTTTATGAATGACATATGTTACGTCAGAGGGGCAGACAACATCATCGCTGATTTTCTATCTCGTGTGTCAGTTTTATCTTCACAACTGGACCTCAGTTAACTCCCTAAATTGCAAACAGAGGATACTGAACTCGCTGCATTGTGCTACAATGTTAAAACAAGACTAAAAATAAAGTTACGGACACTTCCTGGGTTTTCATCACCCATCCGGTGCGACATTCCAACAGGACCCATACGTCTGGTGATTCCTGCACCTCTCTGCTGGGACATTTTTAATAGTATCCACAACTTGGCACACCCTGGCATATGTGCCACCGGATGTCTGGTATCTGAACGTTTCGTTTGGCCCGGGGTGATAAAACAATGTCATAGTTGGGCGCGAGCGTGTGTGGCTTGTCAGCACGCAAAAGGAGGATGTTATACACAGCCTCCCCGTGGGTACGTTCAATGTGGTAAAAAGAAGATTCCAGCACATACACATCGATATTGTCGGGCCCTTACCCTCCTCGGGCCCCTTCCATTACATACTGTCTGCCATTGACGGGTTTACCCGCTGGGGTAGAGGTATTTCCTCTCACTACTATCACAGCTGATGCAGTGGTCCGAGCCCTTTTATTGAAGTGGATCTTGCACTCCAGCTGCCCAGTTTCTATCACCACTGACCAGGGCTGCCAGTTCGAGTCTGCCCTTTTTTGACAGCTTTGTGAACTGTGTGGGGTGAAACAATTTGGGACTACAGCATACCACCGTCAGAGCATTGGGCTTGATGAATGCTGGCACTGAACTCTTAAAGCTTCCCTGATGTTCCACAGAGGTGACTGGGCCAACACTTTGCCATTGGCAATGTTAGGCATTTGGGCTGCATACAAAGAGGACCTTTGTGCATCCCTGCCAGAAATACTGTATGGAGAACCCCTCAGACTCCCAGCAGAGCTAGTCGACCCTTCACTTCCTCCAGATCAAATCTGCGACTCGACATTCGTTGGGAATGTTAAGGAGCTAATCACTAACATTCATGTGCCCCCTCCTTGACCACCCTTGCTCCCTCCCATATTTCTGCATAAGGACTTGGCGTCGTGAACTCACGTCATGGTGCACGATGACACCGTTCAACTGGCACTCATACGTCCATACTCGGGCCTGCACAGAGTCATATCTCGGCGTACCAACACGTTCAAAGTGCTCATTAATGGAACACCTCAAACGGTATCTGTCTGCTGCCTCAAACTGGCGTGGTCTTGGGGAGAACTGCCCGATACCCCACGCAGTCAGCCCCCACCTCCTGCTACACCCACCTCGCACAAGGCATCTATCGACGGTCTGCGGGTGAGTGACGCCCACTCCTGCACGTATGATGTTACCCACTCCCAGTCGTGTGACAGTGCTACAGGTGCATGTGACATTCCACTACAGAGTGACACATGTGATGACTCCCCCTCCTACAGGCAGCCTCTCGCCTCTCCCCTGTTAAGATTTAGTGACGTATCAGGGGCCAGCCTCGGAATGTGTGGTGTCACCAACGACGAGTCGTGTGGAGATTCTGTCAACCCATAATATGGAAGTGGTAGTGAATGTCAACACAGATTTTATTTGCAGCTCCAAAGTGTTTTTTGTTATGCATCCGGATAATGTGTGTGTCTTCTACGAACGAGCCAGCTTCCCCATTCACAGCTTAACCCACATTCATTTTCTCCAGTCTGTCCCCTTGCCTGTTGGTACTGACCCATCAACGGTAAAAGTCCTACATACCGAAACAGGCACTCAGGTCCACTACCCCGGCTCCTCACAACCTACCATCCCCTCCCTGGACCCCTTGACTGCTGTGAGAGGATTCGCCCTGTCAGGCAAACCATCCGCCCTCCTCGCTGGCTTGAAGACTTCAGTTACTAATGTAATGTAATGTGATGTTAGGTATGGTTTCAGTTTGAACACCCTCTCCTCCCCCCCTGGGTGTTTCCTTTACATGTATGCCACAATATTTATGTTTTGTGCTCCACACTCTAGGGGGAGGAGGGGGGGGAGGGGGGGGGGGGCTAATGTGGTTACTATCAACCAAATTGCGTGTAATATCTTTGTTTGGAAAGCTCTTTGTGAGCTGTCTGTGGCTGTGTGCGAAACGGTACACACGTGCACCGAGAATCAAGAATGTATATAAGTGTATATGTGTGCATTTGAGTAATAAAATAGTGCTTATTACATGTGGTATAGTGTACATCATTGGATCCGGCAATCCTACAACACTAAATCCATAGATAGAATCCATCTCAAAGTGAGCAGTCTGCAACAGAAATGGAAAAATGGGAGAAGTTACTGAAACAAGCTTCTACCAGAATAAATGAATTACTTTCCATAGAAATGTTGTACAAGCACTTTGTGATGATGCATGATCATATAGACAGGATACAGATGAGAATGGCCAGATTGTCTAATACCGTATTTACTCGAATCTAAGCCGCACTCGAATCTAAGCTGCACCTGAAAAATGAGACTCAAAATCAAGGAAAAAAAAATTTCCCGAATCTAAGCCGCACCTAAAATTTGAGGCTCGAAATTCAAGGGGAGAGAAAAGTTTTGGGCCGCACCTCCAAATCGAAACAAAGTTGGTCCATTGTAATATGAGACACAATTTAGGTCGAATGAATGACGATACAGCTACAGTAGTTTGGTTCGAGTCATAAGCTTAGCTGTTAAGCTTTACCAGGTAGCCATTGCTATGCGTCAGGTGCTCCATCCGTATTTATACGAGTACCCTTGCTTTTTCACGTACTTCTTCTGGTTTGAATTGATTGTTTATTTTTCTTTGATCTGATAAGTGCCGTTCTCTTTGTTATAGGTGTTTACGTCACACTAAACTGAAAATGCATTACTGTACTGTGTCATGCATTGTTTGTCGCATTCTGATAATGACTGTTTACGACCTGTTGCCGCTCGCGGCTTGCCTTGCTTTTGTGGGTGCTACTGCCGCTTACAATTAAAAAGAGAGAGAGAGAGAGAGAGAGAGAGAGAGAGAGAGGAATCCTCTCATTAGCGAAACAATGACAAGAAACTGCTATTTGCTGTTACCTACACTCCTGCTTTCTTTGATAATGATCAACAAAAACCAAATAATAGACAGCGTATGATAGAGGATGTTCTGAACGAGAGTTTAGCGAAAATTTTTCTCCGTTTGAAAAACTTTGCAGACGCCTCTTTAGTACATTACATTCTGCACTGAAATTAGAGTCATCTTAGATTTAAAAATCTAGTCAATTGCCGTGCTTCATTTCTGACTATATCACTATTAGGCATAAGAATAATACGAATATAAACATGGGATGATATCTATATTTTTCCACATTTGCTGTTGTCTCACTCTGATTTTGTAGTTTATTAGGCAGACAGGATTTAAATGAGTTAGCAGCAAACACGAAAGAATACATGGCAAAATGTTTATATTCGTATTATTCTTATGATGAAGAGAATACAGCATGCAATTCACAATTCATAAAAGTTCCTATAAGGAACCACCTCTTCTCACAGGTAGGAAAAAATTCAGAACGTAGAGTTGGCCATATTGACAAACATCCCAAACAGTCTTGCCAGTCGGATTTTCATAGTACATTGAAATGCTGCTACATTCGAAGATGCACAACGCGGAATTTGTATTTACTTCGTTGGATAATGTATGAAAATGCAGTGGTCGAAACTCGAGTCGGAGAAAAAAGCTTGTCTTCCACCTTTTTTTTAAAATTTATTTACTGATGCAGAGGGTTAGGTGCCAGTATTTATCTTTGTGCCTGCAAAGCATGCCTGTGTACCGCTACATATATTCGACGGCAGAAGTTAGTTGTGGCGGCACCTACCAACATTTTCCAGAACTTCCGCTTACTTTGCACTCGATTCTAAGCCGCAGGCGGTTTTTTGGATTACAAAAACCGGAAAAAAGTGCGGCTTAGATTCGAGGAAATATGGTATGTACCCATCATCCCTAATGGGGATAAAAATAGGATGGCTTAATGCTATGAAATGTATGAAATGTTCCTGCATATTACACGAGGCTAGAAAAGTGTCATAAGAGTTGCACTTAGATGTATTGTGTATCAAGGAACGATATACTAAGGTAGAAAAGAACCCCAGTACACCAGTAAAGTCCAGGCAAATTAGGAAACATGGGGGAAAATTTATAAAGTTTTGAAACTTTGGGAAAATACTCTTAGGGGATGTAGAAGTAAAAGCAAAAGTTCCCTCCTGTATTGGGGGAGCTTTTCCCTCCCCTACCCCTTAATGTAATTTATTTTCCTTTTTTCAAACTTTATGAAAATGATTCATTTAATGAAGTTATCTATATGACGGAAAATATTTTTGGTTTTTCCATGTCGTGGAGGTACAAATGATATGAAGATTTACTGTTAAAAACAGTCTTGATCATGATTTATTTATCACGGTGACCGGTTTCGACCACTGCTGTGGTCATCTTCAGACCTAAAAGTTGTATACAAAGCTGTAGTGGAAAGAAGCCTGCTGCCTCATCTTTGGAACGGCATCCAACTTCACAGTGGTTCCAAATGGTTCACTAACAGGCCTTGAGAGGGCAACCCATGTACTGCCAAACCAAAGTTCATTTATCCTACATATTTAAATATTTTTAACGGTTCTTAATTGACAATAGCTGTTTAATAAGCTAAGTTTAGTGTATATTTATTTTTAATTCTTGACAATGTTCTTTTAACTAAGAAATTTTACATTGTTATTTGACTTATAACTCATTGGTTAGTAATGACATTATGCCGTCAGAAATGGGCGGAGCCCCCATTATATATAGTAAGACGTGCACTGGTTTCTCCAGTAGTGATTCTCCAACAGAAAGAGGTTCCTACTCAATGGTAGTTCATCATTTTATTGCTTTATAACTTTATGTATTTTCTTTAATGTATGTAGCCCTCTAATTGTAGCTTTGTATACATCTTGTAGGTCTGAAGATGACCACAGCAGTGGTTGAAACCGGTCACCTTGATAAATAAATTGTGACCAAGACTGTTTTTAATAGTAAATATTTGTAACACATTGATCACTGCCACTCCCATAATGTATTCAAAATTAACAAATGATATGGCTTAACATAAGGAAAAATCCAGTTGCATGGAATATTGGGAGCATAGCTCTCACACATTCTATATGGAGCTCCCAATTCTCCATATGCTCTGCCAAGATGAAATGCAGTGCTAGGATGACAAGCTGAATGTATTGTATCCATAACTGGGAAGTTTTCCCTCTTTGCTTATATCATCCATTATGTTGACAAATTTATTTTTCAGCGTTTCAATCACTTGATCATTTTCCAAATCGCTGAAAGTTGCACTGTTTCCACTCAACTCAGAAATACAGTCTTTAATATGTTGCTTCTCCTCCTCTGTGACTGGCATTTCCTCCAATATTAAGATGGAAAGAGCACACTTGACTGCAGAGTGAGCCTTAATTGCCCTCATGTATGCATGACCAGAAAGTATATGGGGAACAGAAGCTGCAGCATATACAGTTTCCAAAAGTTGAGAATGTCCACTGTCTCTCATTAAGAATCCTATTGCTCTTAGAAAAGACATTATCAAGTGAAAGCCTTCTAATCGAATAACTATATTAGTGAATAGCTCATTTCCTCCGTTAGCCTCCACAGCAACCACATCTTTAGCTACCATGTAGAGTCGTTGATCAAACATCACGATATATGTTTGCTGTGTGGTCTTCTTTCTCTCTGTGATGGCATAAGTTAAAGCAGTTAAAATAGTACTATAATCTGTGGCTGGGTTGTTGATGAATGGAAGTGCTAATACATTTGATTGTGTGTAAGGTTGTCCAGTTGTGATTTTCTGTGTAAAACTTTACCATGCAGGAATAGAAAGCTGTAAAAACTTTCCCATCATACAAGTACAATTGTGATTGGTAGGTACTGTTGCTTTAGTGAATTATTGTTCTGAGTAGACATTTTGCAGAACAATTTCTTCAAATACAACTCTGTCCTGCCTTCGGAATTCTAGCAGACTAATTTTTTGGGTACTCACTGTTTCAGTAGAGCTTGGCATGACAGAGAGTTTCGTTACTTTCTGATGTTCTATTGCTCTCCCAGGAGTCACACAGCTGATTCCACCCATAGCATGGAATGTACCTTTGCTTGTCATTGTTGCAGTATTGAAGTCAGCATTATTGAAAATGAACTGCGGGAATGAATCATTTGAAGTATTTGGTTTCCAGAACTGAATGGCAGAAGCCTAAAATAAAGCCACATTGCTATATGAAGAGCAGAAACCCATATTCGAGACAATTTCAACAATGTTTTTTGATCCCACTTATGAAACAAGTATACTGGAAGACCAAGTTGCAGTGAGGAGATAAATGAACGAGGCCAGGTAGCTGACACAATCGCAAGGGATATTGCTGTACATTTTTTAAAGGGGACTGTTCACTACTTTTCTTTTTTTGACGAAATGACACCCTTCAAAAATTTGCGTAAAGTCTCAGGAACCTTAACTCCAGCATTCTCTGGCAAGGAGTCATTCTTATATCTTCACAGATGATAGCTGCTGCTGCTTATGTATTCTCTTTCTCTCACCTTTCTCATTAACAGCTCATTCAATGTACCATTGATTCAAAAGTTTGTGGCCATTGCCACGAAAACATACAACTGGGGGATCTTTTGGCATTGTGGGAAACAAGACCTCATCACTGAGGTGTTCAATCAGTTTGTTTTTGAGAGTTTTTACAGTCATTGTCTCTCCTTCTGGGAGACAGTCATTAACTTTCTGCAACAAATCGAGCAGTGAAAATTGACATTCCTCTGAACTGTCTATAAATTTGCATAATTCTTGAAAAGTGGCATTAAAGTTGGTCTCTTGAGGGTGGCCCCTTTTTAGAGGAGGGGTTCGAAACTAATTTAGTATAGCAATCTTGATGATGAAGAGCTTCTGCAGCTACTAAATACTAAACACTGTTGATGTGTTCGGCAACTTTTCTACCAAAATCATCATCTCGTTTCTGTGCTATCTCAAGCACCATGTGTTTCACAGTTAGGGATTGAACTTCAAATACTCCGCAGCATTTGTGTAGTTTTTTTTTGTTTCCACATCTATGTCACACTTTTCAGCACATATGAAACAGTTATTTTTGAAATTGAGTGGATAAGGGTAAGAGGATCTCAAAATTTTATCATCTGGCTTTGCAACATTCTGATGAACTAGTTTCCTTCTATTACGTTCCTTAATATATTCATATCAACGTAACTTATGCACTTCAATCAGTCCAGCATTCTGTAGAAGACAATGAGCCTCATCCTTCCGTTTCTTGCTGACGCGTATCAGAGTTTGCAAGCCCTTCGTCGCTATTGATGTCTCTCCTTCCAAAACAGATTCACCACAAATAAAACAGATAGTAGGGTCCAGCATTATTCTTTTCTCAATCCATACAAAAGAAATGAGGCTAAGAGGAAGCACTTCATAACACCACGGACTGATAAACACTGTCACAAAAACAGAAGTCTCTGGCACTACTGTAGTGTTTCAAGAATTTCTGCATGAATTCTAGAACCACTCAGCCTTCTACCATCTCGAACACATGATATTTTAGAAGTGAGTGTGGGTTGATAGAATCCTACCTACTGCGTGTCACATGTTTGTGTGTGCAGGTTTGAAATTCAGTCGCAAGAAGAATGTAGACGCGGCGGTCGAGCGGCACCTACAAGTACCTGTCAGGCAGTCCATAGATGTTTAGCGAGTGTGTACAAGAGGACCATGGAGTATTTATGTAACTCTGTGATAATAGTGTCAGTGACTATTGTTAGTGAAAAACGAACAGTCGAGAAAGTACTCTTGAGAAAAACTCTTGTCTTAGCCTGGTTGAAGGGAAGACTTGTTAGTTACTAATAACCCACAACTTATAATAGCAGGGACAGTGGAAACTTCAGAGGTTAACATGTTTATAGACTCAGGGAGTGAGGTGTCACTCATATCTAATGCATTCTTTAACTTGATACAGGATAAACAGCACTTACCATTATTGTCAGTGACTGTAGTATATATAATCGGGATAACAGGAATGAAAAGTAAAATTGTAAAATATGAAACTCTAGTGAACTGTCGTATTGGAAGTATATTATTTCATCACACACTATTAATAGTAGAAATGTATTGTTTGGTTTAGATTGGTTATTAGAGTTTAAAGTTATCTTAAACTTTGATGAAAATCTTCTTTGTTTAGGTAAAGGGGATAGTAGATGTTGGACACCATTTGTGATGGATAACTGCATTGGAAAACAAACGACTGAGTGCCACTGTCTGCGATTAACAGCTACAGCACAGTTGTCACCAAAGATAGATGATGTAGATCGAGAAATACATTGAACTGTTTTCCGATCGTCCAGGTAATATCGGCAACTACATCTGTAAGTTCAAAATCAAAGATGACACTCCATTCTTTTGAAAACCATATCCAATACCAGTGAGTTTGAAAGAAGCAGTTAGGGATGAAATCAACAAAATAATTGATAACAATATTATAGAATGAAGTTCCAGTGTAATGAATGATCCTCTGGTTGTGGTGAAAAAAGCTACAAGGGTGGGGGGTATGATTAGTGTTAGACGCTTGTACTTTGAATAGACATATAGCATATAGAAACAGAAAGAGACAGACCGATTAATATTGATGAATTATTATCCAAATTTGAAAAGGGTTTTTTGGCACGATGGATTTGACTGCGGGATATTGGCGAATAAAGTTACATCCAGAATCTAAAAAATATACAGCATTTTTGTTTGATGGTAAATCATATCATTTCAGTGTATTACCATTCAGATTAATATCTCTGTGTCTATATCTACATGTGTGTTAGATGAGGCACGGGAGAGAGAGTTATTGAAGGATTTGATAATATATGTAGACGACATCCTAATAATATCAGCTACTTGGGAAGAACATTGTCTAACTTTGTGCAAGGCTTTGAAAAACTTGAAAGAGAAAGGTATTACAGTAAAGCTATCTAGGCCGTACATTGCACGCCAAGAACTTAAGTTCTTAGGTCATATTATAGGGGTACAGGGAATTAGACCGGACCCTGAACACATCAGGGCTATCAAAGAATGTCCACATCCTAGAAATTTAAGACAATTAAAAGGATTTATAGGTATGGATGGATATTATCAATGGTACATATGAGGGTAAGAACTAAATGACCCAAGAATTTTACATTTATTAAGAAAGGAAGTACCGTGGACTCGGAATCAAGGTTCAAATGATGCATTTGAAAAAGTCAAAAGTGCGCTTGTTGAATCACACATATTCCCATCATCCAGTTATGGGTGAACCATTTAAATTGTCAACAGATACATCTGATTATGGTATTGCTGCCAAACTTTTCCAAGGAGAGTGGGATCCAAATAATGTAGAACACCGAACCATAGCTTTTGCTAGCCATAGTCTAAATAAGCATGAATTAAATTACATGGCTACTGAAAAGGAACTATTAGCAATTGTATGGAGTATTCAAAAATTTCAAACACTAATATGGGCATCTGAAATCCATGTTTATACAGATCATCAAGCTTTATAATTTCTAATGAGTAGTCGATTATTACACAATAGGTTAATACGATGGATGGTTTTCCTACAGGAATATGATATTAGAATACAATATGTAAAAGGTTCCAGAAATATTTTACCTGATGCTTTGTCTAGGTTACCCATAGGAATGGAAGAATTGAAATGTACGGAAGGGCCTGGCATTATTTTTGCCATTAATTTTATGTCAGGAGAATATCCGAACATCAGAGTAAAGGAAATGCTGCAAAGAATAACAGAAAATATCCGTCATGATCCCTATTTCACAGAAATATTTTCTGCATATATCCAAAACTCCTTACCTCCTAACTAATTAGAAAAATGGAAAATTATAGGTCATAACTTGTTTTGGAGAGACAGCGTGACATCACAGTGTTGGCACATATGTAATGGAAGACACACTTGTGTGGTATGTTCATACAGGGTATGGTCACTTCGGAATCAAAAAGTGTATAGTCCATGTGAATAAGTTTCATTATTTTAAGAAACTAGGGCATAGAATAGCACCTTTGATAAGAACTTGTGAAATTTGCCAGAAAGTGAAAGAGAATAATACTCATGTGAAATACAAAATGTATCCTATTATTCCTAAGTCATTGCACGATCTCACAGTGGCAGATTTTTTTGGACCAGTTCCAAAAGGAAAGGGAGGAGTATTATACATTTTGGTCATCATAGAATGTTGGTCTTAATATGTTAAACTATATCCTACTAAGAAAGCAAATATGCAAACAGTTATACACTGTTTGCTACAATATTTCCTAGAAGTAGGTAAACCAAAACGGTTTCTTACAGATAATGGATCACAATTTGTAAGTAACGACTTTAGAGAATTCCTAGCATGGGAAGGTATTCGTCAGCTGAACTCCTTCCTTGTTTCTGTGGTTTCCAATAACCTACATCTTATCTTTAGATAATAAGGCCGTAGAATTGGACTACATGAACACACATCTGCATACACACAAAAATACATTTAGACACAAACATTGACATTGCAGACTAAAAAGCCTGTCACGATATGAGAATTGCCAGGTATTGTAGAGGAAATAATATGTGTACTATTCAAGTCCCACTATCCTACAATTCGTCAGAGTATTTAGTAAGCTGACATTTCCTAATGATCAGCATGACTAATGCCACTCCTGCTTTCTTTTTCTTTCTCTGCTCACATCTCTTTCTTGTCCATCTCCATGGAGATAGGATGACATGTGGCCTAAAAAATGGGAATGTTTTATAATGGGGTGTACCTACCAGAATGGAAAGAGGAAGTGCTCTCATAAAGTCAACCCTCAAGCAAGTTGTAGGTACTGATCCTAGGAGAAGGGGACAGTATTGTGACAGAAGTCACAAATTTTATAGGGTTTACTGTGGAAAGTTTGAATTCCATGCACAACTATCATTATTAGATTTCATGTAAGTTTACGACTGTCAAAAAGAACACTATCATTTTGCCCAGAGTTCCTCGAAACTAGAAAAAATAGTAAAAAAAGTATATGCTAAGGAAAAGTAGTAAAAAAAAATGAGAACGGAAAGTAGGTTACTCATGTATCATGAACACCTGAAGTTTACAATTCGAAAATAAGGAAAGAGTCCTTAAAATTCCTAAATACTAGGGAAGCTGACTGAACCACGAATAAATACTCATATCTGGATATCAAACTAAAGTAAGAACAGAATAAAGAAACGCTTAGCTAAAGATTGTTCTAGAGAGAAAAAAAAAAAAAAAAAAAAAAAAGATTGTTGAAACTTCCTGGCAGATTAAAACTGTGTGCCCAACCGAGACTCGAACTCGGGACCTTTGCCTTTCACGTGCAAGTGCTCTACCAACTGAGCTACCGAAGCACGACTCCCGCCCGGTACTCACAGCTTTACTTCTGCCAGTACCTGGTCCTGAGTTCGAGTCTCGGTCGGGCACACAGTTTTAATCTGCCAGGAAGTTTCATATCAGTGCACACTCCGCTGCAGAGTGAAAATCTCATTCTAAAAAGATTGTTGTTGATGTGAATGATGTATGTATAAACATGTATAAGAAAAGTATATTGTTATGATATGAAATGTTGTTATGAGTGATATTATTTACATAATGATATACTTATAAAATATCGCATGTCCAATCTGAGGGGGGGGGGGGGGGGGGGTCGATATGTAGTGTTTTGAGAATTTCTGCGTAACTTCTAGAACTACTCAGCCTTCACGATATTTTAGAAGTGAGTGTGGGACAATAGAATCCTACCTACTGCATGTCACATGTTTGTGTGTGCAGGTTTGAAATTCGGTTGCGAGGAGAATGTAGATGCTGCGGTCGAATGGTACCAACAAGTACCTGTCGGGCAGTCCATGGATGTTTAGTGAGTGCATATGAGAGGACCATGGAGTGTTTATGTAACTGTGTGATAATAGTGTCAGTGACTATTGTTAGTGAAAAAAGAACACTTGAGAAAGTACTCTTGAGAACAACTCTTGTTGTAGCTTGGCTGAAGGGAAGACATGCATTAAGATTCATGTTGAGAATGGACATGGTGTTAAGCCAACTTTCTCTTACATGTATATTAGTTTGTTTCTGACATTTGGAGACATGAGAGACTTACGAAACAGTATATGTTTATGTGAAGAGTGAGATTTGTAATATGTCTGAAGTTTAATATACATAATTAATTGAAGGAAATGAAAATTTGTATGTCTACTTATTTTTATAAGTAGAAAGTGTCTTAAGAAATTCCTGTACCTAGCAACATACTTCGGAGAAGAAGAGAAATGAGAATTTGCAGCAGCAGGCTAGTCAGCAATGGAGTTTGGCCGAACATCTCAAGTATGGTAAGCCATCTCGTAAAAGAAGTGGAAGTTAGTATATCTACTTCACACTTAAATCGTCGTCCAAAGTGTTAGGCTACTTTGGCAGTTCACAACATTAACTCAACTGAACTGGACACTGGGTAGGAAGAAACGGTAACGACGATATTGGTAGGGGAGCGCTGAGTGAATGGGAAGGGGAACTAGATGTTTTCATTGTTGGCACATACTCCTGATTTCAACAATACTGATCGCTAAAGAGATATCATCAAGTAGGTTATATAGGCTACAAAATATTTCCATACACTTAATTGTTGTGTTGTTGTATGGTCTTCAGTCCTGAGACTGGTTTGATGCAGCTCTCCATGCTACTCTATCCTGTGCAAGCTTCTTCATCTCCCAGTACTTACTGCAACCTACATCCTTCTGAATCTGTTCAGTGTATTCATCACTTGGTCTCCCTCTATGATTTTTACCCTCCACGCTGCCCTCCAGTACTAAATTTGTGATCCCTTGATGCCTCAGAACATGTCCTACCAACCGATCCCTTCTTCTAGCCAAGTTGTGCCACAAACTTCTCTTCTCCCCAATCCTATTCAATACCTCCTCATTAGTTATATGATCTACCCATCTAGTCTTCAGCATTCTTCTGTAGCACCACATTTCGAAAGCTTCTATTCTCTTCTTGTCCAAACCAGTTATCGTCCATGTTTCACTTCCATATATGGCTACACTCCATACAATTACTTTCAGAAACGACTTCCTGACACTTAAATCTATACTCAATGTTAACAAATTTCTCTTCTTCAGAAACGCTTTCCTTGCCATCCTCCTGAGTAGTCCCTGCCCGGAGATCTGAATGGGGGACTATTTTACCTCCGGAATATTTTTACACTTAATTATGCTTTTCATTTAAATACTTTGCTGAGTAACAAAAACTGTAAACTATTATGTTAACCGAATTCTATTCCAATTCTTATACCTCAAATACCATTCGTACAAATGAAAATATGCACAAGATCTTTTTCATGTACATCTTTATGAGGAAAAAATTTACTAATAAGAGCTCTTTTTGAAAAATGAGCCTTTTTGTGTATATGAGAACTTTAAACATTGCAGCGTATCAGCAATCATGAATAATTTAATGATTATAAAGAATCCACATTCATTGCAAATAGAAACTGGATGTTGACCTAGGTTTCGGCGTGGATAACCATGCCTTCTTCAGAACACATTAAAACTACAAACTGCCTAAAGAGACATGGACCATGCCTCTTTATGCCTCTGTATTAATGTTGGACCCTGCCTCTTTTGGCTGTTTGTAGTTTTAGTGTGTTCTGAAGAAGGCGTGGTTATCCGCGCCAAAACCTAGGTCATCTGGTTTCTATTTGCAGTCGAGATTCTTTATAATCATTTTTGTGTACACATTTATAATATGGTAGAAATTGACTATTGGGGGGGATAAAAGGGGGACATGCC
The DNA here is from genome assembly GCF_021461395.2 of Schistocerca americana. Classification (NCBI taxonomy): domain Eukaryota; kingdom Metazoa; phylum Arthropoda; class Insecta; order Orthoptera; family Acrididae; genus Schistocerca; species Schistocerca americana. Next base: position 179,574,114 of record NC_060120.1, read on the forward strand.
CCCCCCCCCTACTGTTCAGCCACAAAGGAGCACACCCTTCATGACTCACTACCACCCAGGACTGGAGCAGCTGACCCACATTCTCTGCCAGGGTTTCAACTATCTCTCATCATGCTCTGAAATCAGAAATATCTTACCCACTATCCTTCCCACCCACCCCACAGTGGCATTTTGCCACCCAACAAACCTACACAATATCCTCATACATTCCAACACAACCCCTGCTCCCATCACCTTGCCTCATGGCTCATATCCCTGCAGTAGACATAGATGCAAGACCTGTCCCATACATCCTTCCACCACCACCTACTACAGTCCGGTCACAGGCAGTTCCTATCCCATCAACAGTTGGGCTACTTGTCAAAGCAGTCATGTGATCTACAAACTAAGGTATAACAGCTGTACTTCTTTCTAAATGAGCATGATGACTAACAAGCTGTCTGTCTGCATGAATGGCCCCTAACAAAATGTTATTAAGAGACACCTGGACTGCTCACGTGCTGAATGTGCTGGTCAGTACAGTGTGCTTCTTGTCAATGACTGCTTCACAGCCTGCACCAACTGGATCCCTCCTATCTACATCAGCTTTTCTGAAATGCACAGGTGGGATCATTCTTTGGACTATATCCTATTTGCCTGTAGCCCCCATGGTCTCAAACCCTGCCCTCAACTTACCCATCCCCTTCCCTGCTCCCACTCCAGCGCAATGCAGCCTTCTACTGCACCCACTAGTCCTTTCCCCCTTCTCCACTTACCTCCTCATCTCCTGCCCCCCCCCCCCCTCACACACGCACCCCACCCCCCAGTCCCCAGTCCTCCCGATTGCACCTACACTGATTGTGGGGGTGTGCAGGGACAGGGTGGGGACAGAGTAGTGCCCTGTCCCCACCATATCCCTGCAGCCCTCACAAGCTGCAGAACTCCTTCCCCCGCCCTGCTACCCCCATGCCGTGTCCTATGTCTGCTCCTCACCCCAGCCGCCAGATTGCTGCTCCCATCAGACACAGTTACAACTCAGTGCGTCCATATTGACTAAAGACTGTGGTCATGTGTGTGTGAGCTGTACTTGTATGAATGTGTGTATGTTTACTGCTTCAGAAGAAGGCCATTTGGCTGAAAGATAAAATGCATAACTGTCTTTTTGCTGTGTCTGTATGTGACTCGGAGTCTCCTCTATATAGTAACCAGCAATCTATCATTTTCAAATACTGTTACAATTAGGTATTTACTTTTGCAAACTGTATAAGTGTCTCTTGCAAGGAAGGGACCGTGCACTATGGATTAATACTGAAGTGATGATTATTAGTACAGGGCAAGACAAGAATCCCATGTTACACAAATGCAACAGACCAATTTGTCTCCTGAACATTCTCAACAAGATATTTGATAAATTATTATGTAAGAGATTACAAGATCGTTTACTGCTACACTGGATGAGCTCCTACCAGTACAGGTTTAGAAGAGGCAAGTCAGCTGAAGACACAGTTAGTACAGAGGTCTCACTAGGCACAGATACTCATTCTAAGTATGCTCTAGTGATGACTGATATTGCTGGCACTTTCGATAACCTGTGGTAGCAATCTTTCTTTTGTCGCCTTAGTGAGCTGGAGTAGTGTCCAGAGGTGCTATACAACTGCCTGAGAAGCTGTTGCTATGGGATGCATACTTAATACAGCCAGGAAAGAAAGTAACAAAGAAAACTAACATAAAATTTCAGGTCAGGAGATAAACAGTATTATGAAAATGATAGATTTCTACTCACTGTAAAGATGACACATTGAGTTGCAGACAAGCATGACAAAAAGACTGTTACACATAAGCTTTTGGTCAAAACCTTCTTCAGAAAAGAAAAATGCATACACATTCACACATGCAAGCACATCTCACACACAGATGACTGTTGTTTCCAGCTGCTCCAGTCAGAATGAAACTCAGATGGGTAGAACGGCAGCAAAAATCTTCAGTAGGGTGGGGAAGGGGGTGGGGGCAGGGTACGGGTGGGGAAGAGAAATCGTTGCTGCCTGGTAGATCATGCAGGGGCTAGAGGTGACAGGTCAGGGCTGCTAGGCGCAGCTTTGTGAGATGGTGGGGCTGGGAGAGGGGGCTGGATGGGGAGCAGAAAGGAGCAAAGAAGAACAAAGACCATTGGGTGTGCTGGCAGAAAGCAGTGCACAATGAGGCTGGCAGAAAGCAGTGCACAATGAGGATGAGGGGAGGCGAATTGTGTGGAGGTGACAGGACAGAGGGAGCAGGAACAGTTGGGAGGAGGGTGTGAGGACAGTAGATCACCATAGGTTGAGGCTGGAATGATTTCAAGAGTGGAGAATGTATTGTAAGGATAACTCTCATCTGTGAAGTTCAGCAAAGCTGGTGGTGGAGGGGAGAATCTGGATGCCCCAACCTGTGAAGCAGCCATTGAAATCAAGCACACGATACCTGTTGGAGGACAGGCATCCTCCGCACACTGTTCTCTTGGGGCTTTCGATGTCGGCTGCCCCTTTTCATTCATGAATTTATGACAGAGTGCACATTTAAGGTGCGGGTGAACACTATTGTCTCCCATACTCTCCCCCAAGAAAACGGGGTGCCCCAGGGCTTGGTGCTAGGTGTTGTACTGTTTGCCAATCAAATTATGGATTGTTTCCTTCCCGATGTCTTGGGCTCCCTCTTTGTCGACGATTTTGCAATCTCAAACAGCTCTCAACGGACCAGCCTTCTTGAACGATGTCTTCAAGGATGTCTCTTTCGTCTCCACTCGTGGAGCATCGAAACTGGCTTCTGCTTTTCTTCAAGGAAGACCATCTGTGTAAATTTTTGGTGTCGTATGGAGTTTTCTCTGCCTTCCCTACATCTAGGCTTTGTCGACCTTCCATTTGCAGGCATTGCTAAATTCTTGGGACTTACATTTTACAGAAAACTGTGCTGGTACTCCCACATTTCATATCTTTCAGTTCGCTGTCTGCGATCCCTCGACACACTCCGTGTTCTGAGTGGTACCTCCTGGGGAGTGGACTGAGTGGTCCTTCTCTGCCTATATCGCGCCTTAGTGCGCTCAAAATTGGGCTATGGAAGCATAGTTTACTCCTCTGCACGGCCATCTATTCTTCGGCGTCTTGACTCTTTCCACCACCGTGGATTGCGTTTAGCGTCTGGAGCTTTTTACACCAGCCCCAGGGAAAACCTTTATGCTGAGATTGCTGAACCTCCGCAGTCCAGTCGGTGAGCTGTTCTTCTGAGTCGTTACGCTAGTCATCTGTCTTCCATAAATAAACTGGAAGCAGTCTTGATCACTTAACTTTTTTAATGGTTACTGGTTTCGATCTTTTTATCAGATTATCTTCGGACCACGAATGTCTGCCGGAGGCGGTGGTGCATGTTGTACCACAGGGTGGTCCACTTTGCTCTTAGTCTTGGTGGATAGCAGGTTAGTAGTCATACCAAAACAAAAATCTGAGCAATGATTGCAGCAGGTGTGGTACATGACGTGGCTATTTTCGTAGGTTGTCCGGTCTCTGCTGGGATAGAGTAAGCCTGTGACAGGACTGGAGTAGGAGGTGCTGGGTGGGTGGATTAGGACATCTTGCACCCTGGTCTTCCACAAGGATGTAATTGTGCTGCAAGGGGTTGGGATCTGGAATGGCATAGGGATGGACAAGATGTTGTGGAGGTTGGCTGGGCGATGGAACACCACTTTAGGTGGATGGGGAAGGATCTTGGGTGGGATGTCCCTAATTTCAGGGCAGGATGGTAGATAACCAGAGCACTGATGAAGGATGTGTTCAGTTGTCCCAGTCTGGGGTGGTACTGCATGATCTAGGTTGCACTGTTTTACAGCTGATTCTTGGTGGTGATGGGTGAATTGGGTGTGTGTGGGGATATGGCACAGGAAATCTGTTTGTGGGCTAGGTCTGGGGGATAGTGCCTCTCTGTGAAGGCGTTTATGAGACCTTCAGCATTCTTGGCGAGGGAGCTCCAGTCACTGAAGACATGCCATCCACAGATGACCTGTCTCTATGGGAGGGATTTTTGGTGTGGAAGGGATGGCAGCTGTCAAAATGCAGTTACTGCTGATGGCTGCTGGATTTACTGTGGACAGGGATGTGGCTGGAGCCATCAGACAGGAGGAAGTCAACGTCCAGGAAGATGGCACATAGGGTTGAGGAGGACGGAATGAAGTTGATGTGAGAAAAGGTGTCGAGGTTGTAAAGGGATGAAGACAGGGTGTCCTGACCGTGAGTCCAGATCATGAAGATATTATCAGTGAACATTGAACCAGGCCAATGGTTTGTGGTTTTGGGAGACTAAGAAGGTTTCCTCTAGATTGCTCATAAACAGTTTGGTGTAGAAGGGTGTCATGTGGGCTCCCATAGCCGTGCCACAGATTTGTTTTTTATACCTTCTCTTCAAAGGGGAATTATTTGTTTGTTAGGATATAATTAATAAGGTGTATGAGAAATGTGGTAGTAGGTGTGGAGTCTGAAGGACATTGGGAAAGGTAGTGTGCAGTAGTGGCAAGACCATGGGCATGAGTGTACTTGGTGTATAGGGAAGTAGTGTCAACAGTAACAAGTTGGATTTCAGGAGGTAAAGGGTTGGGGATGGTGGACAGACAGTGAAAGAAGTGGTTTGTATCTATGATGTTGGAGACATATTTCTGGCAATAGGTTGGAAGATGTCGGTCAATTAGGGACCAGCCTGGCAACCTTCAACACCAATCTGTTTATGAGTCAAAACCCCAAACCACTCATATGTTTCAGGTTCATTGATGATATATTTATGATCTGAACTCAGAGCCAGGATACTCTATCCTCATTCCATCGCTACCTCACACTTTTTATCCTGTAACTTCACTTGGCCCTCCTCAACCCAGTGTATTACCTTTCTGGATGTTGACCTTCTCCTCTCTGATGGCTCAATCCACACACCTGTCCACATTAAACACATCAGTCACCAACAGTACCTACAGTCACCAACGGCACCTCAACAGGTGCCATCCCTTCCACACCAAAAAATCCCTCCCTTAGAGCCTGGTCACTCGGGGGTGACATATCTGCAGTGATAGGAGCTCCCTTGCCCAGTATGCTGAAGGCCTCACAAGTGCCTTCACAGAGAGGCACTATCCTCCACACCTAGTCAGCAAATTAATTTCCTGTCCCATATATGCACACAAACCCAATCCTCCCACCAACCTCAACAATCAGCTGCAAAGGGCTCTCCACTTCATCACCAAATGCCACCATGGACTGGAACAACTGAACCACATCCTTCGTCAGGACTTTGATTAACTATCATCATGCCCTGAAATCAGGGACATACTACCCAAGATCCTTTTCACTTCGGCTAAAGTGGTGTTCAGTTGCCCATCTAACCTCCACAACATCCTAGTCCATCCCTACGCCACTCCGAATGCCATGTTTGAATTCAATGGTTTCTTCACAACCTGGTCCATCGGGATCCTGTGTTCCATCAACAGCTTTTCTGAACTGTGCAGATGAGAGTTATCCTTACAACAAAGTTGCATTCTGACCGGAGTGGCCAGAGATAATGGTTTTGTATGTGTGTGTGTGTGTGTGTGTGTGTGTGTGTGTGTGTGTGTGTGTGTGTGTGTGTGAGGTGTGCTTGTTTGTGTGAATGTGTGTGCATTTTTCTTTTCTGAAGAAGGCTTTGGCTGAAAGCTAAAATGTAACAGTCTTTTCATCATGACCCTCTACAACTCAATGTGTCAAAATGATGGAGACAATAACACAAGGCTGTCTGTCGGGATCAGTGTGTTGTACAGAGTTTGGGATGTAGCATTGAAGCCCATGCTACAGAAGTTACATGACAGTAGTAATGTAAGCAGACTGGTAGGATTTGTAGTTGCTGTATTGTTCATTGTAAGTGGTGACCCCAGAGGAATTATAGTAGTCAAATGTAATGGAACACTGCAGTTGTAGGACATGGTGTATGCATTTGTGCTCATAGATAATAGATTGTGAAGCCAGCCTTGTTAGGTAGAAGATTTCAATGAGACGATTAATAAGGCCCTACTGCACTACTCTGAATAATGCACTGTGAGTCGTTTATTGGTTAAAGAATGGTAATCAAATAGAAGCATGGAGGATACTTGGAAATGAGGACAGTGCAAAAAAGTTAATACGAGATTAAATATTACGACTGTGGTGAAATGAATGAGGCACTTCAGGCACAGGCAGAAGGACATGTGAATTTCTCTCTAACATCACAGCAACTAAAAATATGTTTCCTTAACCTGTTGAGTGGACCGATACATTACCTGACCAGTCATGCTACACATTTATACAAAATGCAGGTCAATGATTGCGTCTGTGGCAGTGTGGACACTCCACAACACATTGAGGGACTATGCACTGTATGAAGATATCGTGGGTAATGACCATCAGGCATTAAGTATGTTATATACCAAGGGAGCACTGAGGAGTGAGTCAACCTGACACATCATACATGACACTGCAGCCGCAGTATCCAGGGAAGCCATGGAAGGCTTAATAAGGCATTCAACCTTATGTCAGCATGCTGCCATAGCGGCTAGACATCATACTGTACAGATGAAGAGAAGACAACTGGGGTAGGCATCCACTGAATGTAAAGGTTTTTCAAGAATTTGTATGGTGTTTGTGCAAATGATCATGGAAGCATGGATTCTAAGACATAACAGTGAACCATAAAATCATTTGTCATCATAGAAATGCTGCTGATGTATTGTCCTAAGTGGGTAATATTAAGGTGGATCCAATAGCAGAAACAATCATCTATAATTTAAATGCATTATAATAAATGAACAAAAACAGAGTAGATTCTGTAGTACTAACAGTATTATTATTAGTGAAATAATTGGTTGAGGGTTTTATTGTAGTTTTGTAGTGATAGAATGTAGTTGTAGTATTAGCATTTTTAAAATTGCGTACCAGGAATAAATAAGTAATGTATACATTTATTATTATCCATGAAAAGTGCATTGTATGGTCCAGTTTAGTTTCTCAGTCTATAGCCTGTAACTGTGAAGAATAAATGAATAAACTGTGCACATTGCAAGCTCTACTGTTGGTTCTCAGTAAACAATTTAAGTCCAAATTATACAAACATATGTATATGCAACGAGGAACAACCAAAATTAAACTTTAGGTACAAAAAATGTACGTTAATGATCAAACCCAAAAATGACTAACTAGTTAAAATCAGGTTAACCAATAATTGAGATGCTTAGTTCACCATGTTTTTCACTTTGAAGTTTCTCCCAATATGCTGATTTTAAAACTGAATTACTACATTATGGTTTTAGAAATCTCTAGATGGCACTTTAAGATGTGACGTTAATATTGCTTTTAAAATTTGTTGCTTTTTATTGCAGAAATTGGCCAGAGAGTTTGTTTATAGTGAGCATTTTAAGAAATAGTACCATGAAAAAATAGAAATTTTTTTGCACATTATTTCTTAAGATTTTCATAAAGACTTAATAGAGTAATACCTCACATCACGGTTGGTTGGTTGATATTGTGGGAGGGGACCACACAGTGAGGTCATTGGTCCCATTGCATTAGGGAAGGAAGTGGGCCATGCCCTTTCAAAGGAACTATCCTGTCACTTGCCTGAAGCAATTTAGGGAAATCACAGAAGACCTAAATCAGGATGGCAGGAAGTTGGTTTGAACCGTTGTCCTCCCGAATGCGAGTTCAGTGTACTAACCACTGTGCTACCTCACTCGGTATCTCACATAATGTTGTCCAATTTTGGTATCAAGCACTTTCAGAAAAGACTGTTTACAACTGATTTCCCGATTTTCTTAATGGTTGTTATGTACTTCTGTCAATGATGAATTTCTCACAAGTTGACCAAACTCACCTGTTGTTCCAAAAAACATTGATGCTGTGTATAACATGACTGCAGAGGCATGTGGCTTACCGTTAGCTTCTGGTTGATTTTTCGTCAACATTTATCTGTGAAAAAGATGTCTCTGAAGCTTTTTGCACAGTCTGGCCAAAGATCAACAACAGGTTCATATCAGCGGGTTTAAACCAACACTCAAAAATGGTTGGTTGGTTCTCTGGTTATACAATGGATAGGTCTCAACCGTTCCTTTAGAAGGCTGAAGAACTGTTAAAGTTGACTGGTATACAACATTTTGTTTGCCACAAGTCATCAATGAAATCATGAAGAACAACCAAAAACATCACATCAGACTTAATCATGACATAGTATGTGAAACAGTTGATTTTTTGGTAAAGAAAAACATTAGATCAAAGTCTAATTTCCCATATTCACTGCATTTATTCTGTAAAGACTTATTTTTGCTATTGTACATCAGGCAAACTAAAAACTGCACTGACAGTGATTTTAATCAGCTCAAGAAGCTGTTGAATTTTCCTAAAACCTTCTCTCTCTCTCTCTCTCTCTCTCTCTCTCTCTCTCTCTCACACACACACACACACACACACACACACACACACACACACACACTTTTTTTTGTGCCAACGTAAGAGTGGAAAAAGAAAGTTCTGGAATTTATTTGAACATAGAGAAAAGTGTATGAATTTTGAAGATGAATATTTTGAGAAACAATGGAATGATTTTTACGAAAAAATGTTTTCTTTCATTGTCTTATTAAAAATTCAAAATGAGACCCTCATATTTATTCACCTAAACCAAACACAAAGGATATTGCAGAAAGCGGACAACTGCGTACTTAACAGACCTGTCTCTGAAGGTCTTGGAAGTAGTATACTCAATTCCCACTACACCACTACATTTACTTCTTAATAGTACTTGTTGTTAAAAATAAAAGTCAGTTTCAGTTGAACCTTCAAAAATTAAAATTAATGTAAATTAAATTTCATGTAAATATTGTGCATGGTTATAGTGGGATTGTATGTTCTGTTGTAAAGTTATCTTCATCAGACTCCCATATTACATAAACAAGAAAAAGAGACACAGTGTAATGCGAAACAAAAATTAACAATCCACCTTCCCACTCGCATTAGCAGATGGAGAACAGCTGTATGAAACTGAAAAAACAACAGCTTTTTTCAAGATAGTGGCTTTCCTAATAAATTTACCACATAGTAACATAAATAGTTGATAAAACAGTAATTTGTTCCTTAGAGTATAAGGGAATTGCTTGTTTTTGTAATTTTTCTGAAATACAGACTGCATTTTCATATTCATAGAAATCATCTAACCAGATAACAGGGGCAGCACCATTTTCCACTTCAAATGTAGTATACGAATTTGCTGATCAAGAAGAGGGATTCAGACGTATAGTTAACAAGGAACTGGTTCATGCACCTTGTGAAGAGGATATCAAAAACTGGAAGGTAAAATACAAATATCTGTAGTATCAAATGAAGTTTGAAAATTTAATGTATTCTTTAGAATATACTAGAAATGTCTTAGCATTCAAACAAATCTCTTAAGAAGGTTGTTGGAAGTGATTATTAAATGATTTTGGGAGTGTTAGGAGAGACCAATCAATCATTCAAAGAAATGATGTCGTATGGCTATTGTTATCTAAAACAGAGCTGAGAAGACAGAAGACTAACTGACATCACTGTTTTCTGTTATTTGAATGAACTGAATTGAGTTATCAATGATAGCAATGGGAATGGATGGTTGTTATTTAAAAGCATTTACAACGAAGTGTTGAATTAATTTGGGTTACTCACCAGTGGCGTAGTGTGGTTGAAAAGGTTGGAGACTCTGCAGTGATTATGGGGAGAAAAAATGGTGCAAAAACAATAATTTAAACAAATGAAACAAAATGCATCAAATAAAACAACAACAACTACTACTACTACCACTACCACTGCTACTAATAATAATAGTAATAATAATAATAATAATAAACCCCGTGGAGGCCCGGGAAAAGAATAGGCCTCCGATATGTTCTGCCAGTCGTAAAAGGCAACGAAAAGAACAAACCACTTATAGGGCTAACCCCCCTTTTAGTGTGATTAGTTGGTTCAGGACTGAACTAAAGAAGCCTCGGACAAGCCCCGTCATGGTCGGGGACGATGCTTGAACCCTGTGCCCGCCCACAATGGTAACGACACTGCTAGCCAACTGGAAAATGATTTAAATCCAAATAGAGGTGTTTTGCAGGATATGCTTCCTGCGACCACCCTAGAAGGAAAACAAAGACAGAGGATGAGATGGTCAGATGAAGTTAATCGACACCTCATGTTCCGTTATTACCAAGCAACAAACCTAGGAACCAACACAACTGGATACTGATCACAAGTATACACAACATTTATTACCAGATACCCAGAATTAAAATTTTTAACAGAACAATGACTAGCTGATCAGATCCGTGCAACAATCAAAAATAACAGGATACCCCAGTCAGAATTAGAAAACTTCGAACAACAAGTACAACAGATACTGGAACAAAATAATGTGCAATCAGAAGAAGAAGAAGAAGAAGAAGAAGAAGAAAATACAGTAATGGACTCAAACATCCCAGAGCAAACAAACAAAGAACAACACGTATCAATTAAACAATCAGAGGAAAACGAAATCTTAAGACAGCCACCAGAAAAAGCACAAATAGAACATGAAGTGACACATATGTTAGATATAGAAGAAAAATTTCAGCTGACATATATAGAATACAAAGACACAAATACACACATTAGACCATTCTTGCATAGAACGCCAAATAACCCACAAGTCGAAACAACAATAAAAACTATCAACACAATCATATACAACAAAATAAATGAAAACACAACTATGGAAGAGTTACAACTACTTGTTTGTATAGGAGCACTCACTACACTAAATATACACACTAGGCAGAGATCAGAACCAACCAACACAAAGAAGAAACCCACAAAACCAGCATGGCAACACAGGCTACAGATCAGAATAGAAAAACTGAGAAAAGACATCGGACCACTAACACAATTTATAAGACATGAAATGTCAGAAAAAAAAGAAAAAGGTTAGGTAAAATCTCACAACAAGATGCAATAGAGTAATTAGATGAAAAGAAGCAGAAATTACAAGCATTGGCCAAAGAACTTAGAAGATACAAAAAAATTGAAAATAGAAGGAAACAAAACCAAACATTCAACACAAACCAAAAGAGATTTTACCAGACAATAGATAACACACACATTAAAATAGACAATCCACCAAACATAACAGACATGGAACACTTCTGGAGCAACATATGGTCAAACCCGGTATTACATAACAGGCATGCACAGTGGATACAAGCAGAAAGAGACACATACAAGATGATACCACAAATGCCTGAAGTGATAATTTTGCAACATGAAGTCACCCAAGCAATTAATTCTACTCACAATTGGAAAGCCCCTGGAAAAGATAAAATAGCAAATTTCTGGCTAAAGAAGTTCACCTCAACACATTCACATCTAACTAAATTATTTAACAATATAATGGAAGGAAACATTCCACGTGGGAAACATTATATATAAAAACAAAGATAAGGTGACTTACCGAACAAAAGCGTTGGCAGGTCGATAGACACTCAAACAAACACAAACATACACACAAAATTCAAGCTTTCGCAACAAACTGTTGCCTCATCAGGAAAGAGGGAAGGAGAGGGTAAGACGAAAGGAAGTGGGTTTTAAGGGAGAGGGTAAGGAGTCATTCCAATCCCGGGAGCGGAAAGACTTACCTTAGGGGGAAAAAAGGACAGGTATACACTCGCATATGTGTGCTTGTGTCTGTATGTGTGGATGGATATGTGCGTGTGTGCGAGCAGAAAGGGAGGAGGAAGGGGATTTATTGATATAAAAAACCTACATGATGGACAGGTAGACAATTTAAGAAAATTCTTTCTAAAACGAGCAGAAACTAGCAAAATACACAAAGCAGTCACTCATATAAATACATCGGCTACACCACTGCAATTTCATAACCACTTCTACAACCCTTCAGATCACATAACATCAACAGATACGAAGAAAGTAAATTGGAAAAAGAAAACACTACATGGCAAGCACCCGTATCATCTAACACAGCCACACATCGATCAAGACACATCCAACACATGGCTAAGAAAAGGCAATATATACAGTGAGATGGAAGGATTCATGATTGCAATACAGGATCAAACAATAAACACCAGATATTACAGCAAGCATATTATTACAGATCCCAATACCACAACAGATAAATGCAGACTTTGCAAACAACAAATAGAAACAGTAGATCACATCACAAGCGGATGTACAATACTAGCAAATGCAGAATACCCCAGAAGACATGACAATGTAGCAAAAATAATACATCAACAGCTTGCCTTACAACATAAACTTATAAAACAACATGTTCCCACATACAAGTATGCACCACAAAATGTACTGGAGAATGATGAATACAAATTATACTGGAACAGAACCATTATAACAGATAAAACAACACCACATAACAAACCTGACATCATACTCTCCAATAAAAAGAAGAAATTAACACAACTAATCGAAATATCCATACCCAATACAACAAATATACAAAAGAAAACAGGAGAAAAAATTGAAAAATACATCCAACTGGCTGAGGAAGTCAAGGACATGTGGCATCAGGATAAAGTTGACATTATACCAATTATACTATCAACTACAGGAGTCATACCACACAATAACCACCAGAACATCAATGCAATATAGCTACATCCAAACTTATATATACAACTACAGAAATCCATAATTATTGATACACGTTCAATTACCCGAAAGTTCCTAAATGCAATATAACATATACCGTACAGTTAAAAGGAAGTCACGCTTGATCAAGGTCCGCGTCACTTTCCATTTTTGACCAGACATAACGTCTGAGAAAAGAAAGAAATAATAATAATAATAATAACAACTTGTTCAAGAAATGATGACAAATTTGTAGAGCTCCAGCAGCAAGAGAAGAAGCACTTATATTTTCTTGTACACAAGTGCAATGTGCCTGTCTTTTCCTTCCACGAATAAGTCTATAACTCGGTCTACAAAGATCTGATCACTGGATAGCTCTGCAAATAGTGTCTTCTCTATTGCTAATGTGCTCAAACACGACAGCCAGATGTTGGACATTGAATTCCTTAAATAATTCTTCACTCGTTTAAGAGTACTCATCCTTCGTTCACTGCATGCTGTAGTTGCCGATAGGGTCAAATCCAAACTCAGGAACTTTGTTGTTACTTCATAAACGGAGTCTAAATCATTGTTGACAATGTACTTTCAGAGGATTCTTGGAGATACTGTTTTTTCTCATCAGTGTATATGTTCCACAGTTCATTTTCAAGTTGTTCTTGTTTGAAAAAAGGGTACTGTTCTAATAATTGAAGCAGTTTCAACTTTAGGAATTCTTTTTGATAGTTCAGGAAACACTTTTCGTTCAAAAGTTCAACAAACTGAATTTGGGGAAAGTCTTTAAACCTTCTTTCCATCTGAACAATTTGCAAATCCAGTATCTCGTAAGTTAGTGTCCTGAGAGATGTCTTTTGACTGTCACAGAATGATAAGTTGCCATTCAGACACAAGCTTCATTTAATGCATTCATTAACGAATGTTTCTGTTCTTAACTGTCGTTAAGTTTCTCAAAACAACTCTTATTTCGTCTTGGCAAGCAGTTATACTGACAGATTTTGACTGAAGAACATTAGAGATGATCAATATAAACAAAGCACCCTCGGTAGAAGCAAAGCAAGTAGACAAATGTAGGATCATCCATCTGCCGTTTCATTCCCACAGCACAGCTCAAAGATTCTGGGTCCCACTGAGAGTCTGTATCATCAAATATATAATTAGAAACACTATATAGCCCCAAGAAATGACTAGATGTTGTTGAAACTGCCCTGGAACGAATGTTCCAATGAGTGTTGCTCGCATGTGGCAGTTTAAATCCTTTCTCAGTTAACAATGCAGTTCGTTTTGATGATTTGCTGAAAACCGAATGGAATGCAGTAAGATCACTTACAAACATGTGTACTTGTCGTATGATTTTCGAGGAATGTAACAGTACCAAATTCAGTTGGTGTGCGTAACAATGAATAAACAGCGCATAGGGACAGAACTGCTTCACCAATTGTTGTAGTCCTCTTTCTCTGCCCGCCGTTACTGAAGCACCATCATATGTTTGACTAACCACTTTTCCTTCCTCATTCCATTCTTTCAATACTACATGAATAATGTTTGACAAACCTTCAGCGGTTTTATCTCCAGAAACATCGTAAAATCCAACGAATCTTTCCTCAATTTTGTCTGCAATACAGTACCTGAATATTATACTCATTTGACTCTTGCATGACACGTCTAATGTTTCATCAGCCTGAAACGAAATGAAATTGCAGTTCTGAATTTGAGATTTTATTTTCTCATTAACTGCCAGAGTTATCATTTCTATTACATCATTCTGTATATCTGGAGAAGTTCCCTTAAAGATTGAAGATGATGACAGATGGTCTAGGATTAACTGCTCTCCTTGAGCTAGTAAATCCAACAATTCCAGATAGTTACCTTTGTTGCTGGAGGATTTGTCTTCTCGATGGCCGCAAAAGGCTAGTTCTTCTTTACAGAGAAATACAATTGCCTGAATAAGACGAGCCAATACTTTCCTGCTGGATGCAACTTGTTTGTTGTATTTTATTGCTGTCAGACGAGCGGCTTCAGAAAGCGCGTGCTCAATTCTACTTTGCCCAATAACTGAAATGATTCTTTGTTCTGCAGGTGACGTTTTGATATCTGATGAATTTGTGCTTTCCTGTCAAAGTTCTTTATTGTACAAATGCCCTCATTGCATCATTCCTTTTCACCACCAAACAGGAGACATACATAACAATATAATATGTTATTGACTGCATTCGCAGTCAGCCAAGCATACTTTTCGTACCAGGCTGTCTGAAAAGTGCGTTTTTGTTGGGCTTCACTTAAAACTACACTGAGTATAGGAGTAGGTAGGTCATTTGTCCTTCAATTCTCACTTTTTTTTGTACGTTAATGTAGAAAAAGGCGTTTTTAATAAAAATTATGTAACGTGTTCAGTTGCTGGCTCACTCATGTTGGCGACACAACGAAAATATGCACTAAAGTCACACAATAATGGTTATGAACAGAAACCACATGACTTCACTTCCGCGTTAAAAGCCAGCTTAGAAGCGGCAGAGACTAGTCTTGATACCTGCTAGCAAGTGCAGTGCAGCGGCCTTCATGGAAGAGGGGAAGTGGAGGGGGCACAGGCGCACACAGCCAGGTAAGGGAAGGGAGGCAGAGACTGAGAGCAGTCGAGTCTCAAGCAGGCAGATACACCAATACTCAGGGTGCGGCGGCGTGGGCTACAAAGCTGGTGTCTTCGCACATTTAGTACTCTCAGTAGAAAGTTATTTATATTTTTGTTATGAATTACTATTGCATCTTTTTTTAAGCACGAATACAGGGAAGACTAAGTCTCAAAGTCTCCCCTCATGCTATGCCACTGTTACTCACAGAAACATTTAGACTTAAAAACGCCAATTTCGTAGTTACAGTGTATACTAAAGAGCTCTTATATTTTTTCTCATGTGAAATGTGCACACTTCAGTTATACTCTGAGGCTCATACTGAATGTCATGAGCAACACAGTGTTAACATTTCTTTCAGTATGAGCTTTGTAAATGCATAGATACTAAGACTTACATTCACAACAAATTATGTTACAGTCAGGCAATTTACATTATTAAAATAACTTATTTCTGTGTGTTAATACATGCATGTATAGAACTCAAAACTAATCAAACTGAACTGGAGTGTTATAAGTTTTGTTAGTGCATTATATTCGCAAATTAGCTACTGTGTTACAGATGATTTTTACAGCCATTAAGAATAATTAAGTTTCTCTGTGCTACCTGTGTATAAACTAATTTATTTTGAAAAATTATAAGTTTCGTGTTTAAATACACTAGTTCAGGATCATGGGAGATGAGACTAAAATGTTGCTTGTCTGTTGAATAAGTAGCTTTTGTTTTCTTGTCTTTTGTACGTTCTTTCATCAACATTACTCTGCATGCTGCTTTGTATTCATTCTAGTATTCCCTTTTCCTCTGATTCCATGGCTTATCACTGTATTATTTGCAATTATTATTATGCTGTGACATTGTTATTTATTTTCTAGTAACTTACTTACTGAAAGTAATTAAAGATTTTTATGGCTGAAAATCTCACAAGTTTCTGTGCCACACAAAAGCCGAGCGGTGGGCGGTGTCACTACTCCTTCCAGGCACTTACCTATTGAAACATCTCACAACTGTTATAACTCCTCCTGTCCTAAAACAAATCTGCTATTGATTTATCCACTTACATTTGCAATGTGGATAAGGCATTCAGACTTTAAAAGAAATCAGTTTGAATCATTTGTAATGCACATAAAGATCAATCATGCAGGGACAGTTTCATTCAGTATAATTTACTATCCATGTATATTATGTACATTCTTAAGACAATTACATTTGTAAAGGAGGATGTAGAAAATATGATAATGGACAGAGATATTCTTCATTACAACCAATGATCCCTATCTAAACTTGATGTCAACCTCGAATTGTCTAAGTGTGACAGCCACAGATGCTCATACTTTGTACTGTGCTCCACAACAACATGGTGGTGACAAAGAGTCACTAGAATGGGAAAGTGAACTGTTTAGTAACCCCACTAGATTTGCAAATGGAAGATGTGGATGTAGCAATATATGTAACATTTCCCATGTCTGATGAGGGCACTTGCAGCAAGAGCTTGTAAGCGTACTGTTCTGGTTCTTTGACTTTTGTAGTCTTGCAACCTGTTGTCTTGAACTGTCCTTTTGGTGTTAATGGCATTGATTGACGTTTGTAGAAGAAAGTACTCAACACACCAGCACATGATTTTTTTTTATCACTTCATATTTATTGGTACCATATTTTGCAGACTATAAGTCACACTTTTTTGTTTGAAAAATTGCCTCCAAAATTCATGTCCTTCATATACTTAAAATTAATATAAAAATGATTTAGAATTCCTGCCAGTCTTGAAAATGACTGTATATTCAATGCCATGAGAAACCTATCTATGCAAATGCCGCACAATGGTGGAATTACCGCAGTTCGTCACATTTGCCAGTTCTCGAGTACACAGACATTGATCATTGTGGATTAATGCATGTAAACAATCTTCATCTAACCCTGAAGGTCTTCCTGAACATGGAGAGTCAATAATGTCAAAACGATCCTCCTTAAAATGAGAAAAACATTTTCCCTCCATGCTCTGTACAGTGACGTTTTCTCCATACACAATACATATGTTTCTGGCTGTCTCTGCTACTGTCATCCCTCCATTGAACTCAAATGGAAGAATACATTGGAAATGTCCTTATTTCTCCGCTAGGCACTCTATTTTCTAGTGCCTATGTCTCTAAATGAAAATATGACAATATGTAAACTCAAATAGCAGCAGAGAACTACAAATTTAAAAAATGACAATTTATAAGTAAACCCATAGCAACTAGAATACCAACAAGCAAAACAAAAATGCTATAAACTTTTGCAGCAACATAATATAAAACACAAGAAAATAATAGGTTCTACTTTATGAAGTGATTCTAATGTATGTGAGGATTCCCAAAACTGACAACCAGTATCAAGGAAGTGAATAATTAACAAATTAACAAGTTTTTTTAGTGAAAATCTGCATTTTTGGATACCTAAAAATCAGAGCTATGACAATATGGTCCTGAGTTTTGGGAAGAAGTGCATTATAAAACTGGAACATTGTGGGACATGAAAATTTTAAATATAAATAACTTTTGAAGTACAACATTTTTGTAAAAAGTAAAAAGTTTGTTGAAAGCAGACAATGGAAACTCCAGACAGGAATGACATGTTAAGTTGCTGACAGGCACAATTAAAAGACGATTACATAGAGCTTCTGGCCACAGCCTTCATCAGCAAAAGAGAAACACACACCATTCATACACACAGGCAAGCACACCTCATGCATACAGGACTGCCAACTCCAGCATCTCAGGCCATAATGCAACTATCACATGGGATGCAAGCAGCAATCTGGAGGGGGTGGGGAAGGGGATAGGGTGGTAGTGTACGAGTGGGGAAAGAGACGAACGCTATCTGGCAGAGTGTGCAGGGACCAGAATGCCAACAGGTGCAGTGTCAGAAGGTTGTAGGACAGGGTTGGGTTGGGTTGTTTGGGGGAAGAGACCAAACTGCGAGGTCATCGGTCTCATCGGATTAGGGAAGCCAGCCGTGCCCTTTCTAAGGAGCCATCCTGGCATTTGCCTGGAGCGATTTAGGGAAATCACAGAAAACCTAAATCAGGATGGCTGGGTGTCGGATTGAACTGTCGTCCTCTCGAATGCGAGTCACAGTGTAGGACAGGGAGGTGAGGAAAAGAAAGGAGTGAAAAAAGAGAGGAGCAGGGATAGATGGGCAGGTACATTGGCAGAGGGAGGCACACAAAGAGGGTGGGAGATGAGAATGGGGAGGAGATGATAGGACAGAGGGGGTGAAAACTATTGGGTTGAGGGTGTGGGGACAGCAGATTACCGTAGGTTAAGGCCGGGATAATTACAGGAGCAGAGAATGTGTTGTAAGGATAACTCCCATCTGTGTAGTTCAGAAAAGCTGGTGGTGTAGTAGAGGATCCAGATGACCCAGGTAGTGAAGCGGCCATGAAGTCAAACATGTTATGTGTAGTTGCATGCTGTGCCAAAGGTTGGTCTAATTTATTCTTGGTCACAGTTTGGTGGTGGCCATTTATCCTGGTGGACAGCTCTTTGGCAGACAAACCATTATAAAAAGCTGTGGAATGATTGCAGCAGAGCTGGTAAATGGCATGGCTGCTTTCACAGGTGACCTGGCCCCTGATGTGATGGGATAAACCTGTGAATAGACTGGATTAGGAAGTGTAGGGTGGGTGGATTGGGCTGCTTTTACATCCAGGTCTTTCACGAGAGTATAATCCTTGTGGTAAGGGGTTGGGATTGGGAGTGGCATAGCGATGGACAAGGATGTTGTGGAGGTTTGATGGGTGACGGTACACCGCTTTAGGAGGAGTGAGAAGTATCTTGAGTAGGATGTCCCTTCATTTTAGGGCATGACAATAGGTAATGAATGCTGTAGTGAGGAATGTATTCAGTTGTTCCAGTCTGGTGTGGTACTGGGAGATGAAGGGGACACTCCATTTGCCAGTTCAGGAAAGCTGGTGGCGGAGGGGAGGATCCCTAGCCGTCTGGAGCCGCCCCTCCACCACCAGCTTTTTTTGAACTGTACAGATGGGAGTTACCCTATCCTGGGCTCAATCTACAGTAACCTAATATCCCCACACCCTCCACCCAACAGTTTCCACCCCTCATCATATTACCTCCTCCTTTTTCACATTCCATCACATTCTTTGTGTGCCGCCCTCTGCCAATGTATCCACCTGTCTTTTTCCCTACCCTGCTCCTCTCCTTTTCAAATCCCCGTTTTTTCCCTCACACCCTCAGCTCCTGTCACTGCACCTGGCCACCTCTAGTCCCTGAACACCCTGCCAGACAACACTCCCCCCCCCCCCCCCCCCTCCTCCCCCAGTTTTGTGCTACCCTACCCCTTCCCCATCCCACCCCAGATTACTATGCATGTGACAGTCACATTCCACTCATGTGCATGAGTTGTGCTTGCTTGTGCGAATGTTTGTGTTTTCTTTGTTGAAGAAAGCTTTTTCCGAAAACTATAATGTGTAACAGTTTTTTCATTGTGCCTGTCATGGGTCATCTTTATGGTGAGTAGCAATCTGTCCTTTTCCTAATATTGTTGATATTCCAACCTGTAGTATCCATTGTTTGATTGTCTTTATTTGTTTTTTTAAATAGTGATAAGACAATAGGGTAGTGTGAATAAAAAAAAAAAAAAAAAAAAAAAAAAAAAAAAAAAAAAAAAAAAAAAAAAAAAAAAAAAAAAGAGCCTGGTTTAGTTTGAGCACTGGAAATGCACCTAGAATTGTTTACATATGTGTTAACACAGGGAAATTTGTATCACACATGTCTTCTTACTATTTCCTTGGAATTAGTGATGTCAAGGAACTTCTTGCAAAAGTGGATAAGGGTAGCAAGGTTACAATGATATGATGCCTCCCAGATACCCATATGCCTTGCTTTGAGGTGGAGTGTCACAACTGCCTACCAGTCTGAAAGAAACAGTTGAAATAAGGCAGTGAAAACAAGACCTAAAGACTATATGACTATGAGACAGGCAAGATAGTTTAAATATACCAAAAAAAAAGAAGATCAAAAGTGTAGGTTATTTAATAGTGTTTACTCTTGATTTGGGAAGGAGAATGCAAAGTGTACACAACTATAAATATATTAGTGCTTCTGGTATTGCCACTTTCCCAAGCAGGAAACCAGCCTACCACATTATTTTTTCTGGGAGGGAGGAAATGCATCAACACAAGATGGGAGAGCAGTACCATATTCAGAGCATGAGTCACACAGGGTTCCCACAAGTTCTGGAAATTAGGAAATTTCAGGGAACTTCAAACGTATCAGGAAAATACTAGGGAAATTTGGAAAAAACACTGGAAAAATCTTGTTTTTGTCTCAGTAGATGAAATGGTTTGTTTACTGAGACGTGATTGTTTACATATGTGTTTTTGGGAAGGAGAATGCAAAGTGTACTAACTATAAATATATTTGTGCTTCTGTTATTACCACTTTCACAAGCAGGAAACCAGCCTACCACATTATTTTTTCTGGGAGGGAGGAAATGCAACAACACAAGACAGGAGCGCAGTGCCATATCCAGAGCATGAGTCACACAGGGTTCCCACAAGTTCTGGAAATTAGGGAATTTCAGGGAACTTCAAACGTATCAGGGAAATACCAGGGAAATTGGGAAAAAACACTGGATAAATCTTGTTTTTGTCTCAGTAGACGAAATGGTTTGTTTACTGAGATGTGATGTACCATCACTGGCTGTGAGCAGCTGTGCATACACCACTTCCATACTCCTTCATCACCTTCCTACTAGTCCCCTCAACTGGCAGGCAGTGCTGCCACCAGTTCTTGCCACTAGCCTAGCAGCTGCCGATGAGAGGCAGGGTGGTGTGAGGAATGGTTTGTTTGGATCTGATTCTTACAGACGGTAGACGCAGTGGCCAGAGGCGGTGGTCATGTGTGTAGGAGCTGTGTCTGAGTGGTTGTGTGAATGTGTGTGTGCTCTCATCTTCTGACAAAATCTATGGCCAAAAATTTAGTTGTGAGATGGTGATTGTCTTTTCTACATGCCTGTCTGAGGCTCAGTGATCATCTTTACAGTGACTTGCTACCTGTCCTCATTAGTATCGATTTTCAGAGTACAACAGAACGTCACCTTGAACCCTAAACTAGTATAGTAATACCCAGTACAGTAAATAGTTTGGAAGTAACCGATACTCCATTGTCCGATTTGAAGGCTGTCTGATTCTGTATATTTATCTTAATACACTTTAACCTTGTTTATGTGGCAATTGTGCCTACAACTTATGACTATTGAGCCACAGATAACAGTTTCCAAAGCACATTTTATATACCATTTAGCGTAACCTTGCAGCATGCAGAAAACATTGGCTAGCCTTTTCTGTGCATTCCTCCATATTTAAACCAATGTTCTGAAACAAATTCGTAATTGTGAGAAACTTAAAATTATTTATTTCTGTAATTTCTTTACATATAATATTTTGTGTAAAAATTGACTTTGGCTTCGAGTTTAACAACTTGAAGAGACTGTTATCTTGGGTCTCGTCGGTACGAAATGGATTTTTGGAACACGAGGTTCGGGGGGGTCTTTTATCACTAGCGTTGGGTGGGTAAGGTTGTGATATATACAGGGTGAGTCACCTAACATTACCGCTGGATATATTTCGTAAACCACATCAAATACTGACGAATCGATTCCACAGACCGAACGTGAGGAGAGGGGCTAGTGTAATTGGTTAATACAAACCATAAAAAAATGCACGGAAGTATGTTTTTTAACACAAACCTACGTTTTTTTAAAAATGGAACCCCGTTAGTTTTGTTAGCACATATGAACATATAAACAAATACGTAATCAGTGCCGTTTGTTGCATTGCAAAATGTTAATTACATCCGGAGATATTGTAACCTAGAGTTGACGCTTGAGTACCACTCCTCCGCTGTTCGATCGTGTGTATCGGAGAGCACCGAATTACATAGGGATCCAAAGGGAACGGTGATGGACCTTAGGTACAGAAGAGACTGGAACAGCACATTACATCCACATGCTAACACGTTTTTATTGGTCTTTTTCACTGACGTACATGTACATTACCATGAGGGGTGAGGAACCTAAGGTCCATCACCGTTCCCTTTGGATCCCTACGTAATTCGGTGCTCTCCGATACACACGATCGAACAGTGGAGGAGTGGTACTCAAGCGTCAACTTTAGGTTACAATATCTCTGGATGTAATTAACATTTTACAATGCAACAAATGGCACTGATTACGTATTTGTTTATATGTTCAGATGTGCTAACAAAACTAACGGGGTACCATTTAAAAAAAACATAGGTTTGTGTTAAAAAACATACTTCTGTGCATTTTTTGATGGTTTGTATTAACCAATTACACTAGCCCCTCTCCTCACGTTCGGTCTGAGGAATCGATTCGTCAGTATTTGATGTGGTTTACGAAATACATCCAGCGGTAACGTTAGGTGACTCACCCTGTATATGGCAGAAGACGCTTGCTTGTACATTTGGTGAAAGACAATAAGTTTCATTTTATATTTGTGTAGAAGTGTTGGTAAATGTGAGAAGATTCATTAAATAGTGATGTGCATAAACTAAAGTAACTCTTTTTCCCTAAAAGACAAAATACCACATGTTACCATAAAAACCAATTAGCCTCATCCTAACATAAAGAAAACAATGGGAACCTCTCAGCGGAATCACTCCTAGACTCAATGAAGCCAATATATACTATGATGACAATAAGGAAGCCATCATCATAAAAGCTAAGTACCAACACTGTTCGTACTTGTTAACGACCTCTGTCTAACTTTAAATCTGAACCTCCTGTAGATCCTAAATTTACCATGTGGACAAAGGAGTAGGACTTGAATACGATCTAACTTAAAGACTGTGAAACTTTGGGAAGGAAGAGGTCCATTAAAAGATAATTCACACAAGTTATTTGTTGTGTGGATTGATCACCTCAGCCTCATTTCATCAAGATGCTTTCTGTGATGCGTGAATAGGTGGTCACACAAGTGGATTTACATGACAGGCCAAAACCAAAGGCCATTTCTGTGGGTATATCTAATGGATAAGGGCTGACGATCTGAAGCCCATCATTTGCCACTAATGTGCAGGCCCTGCCCGTCAGATCTAGTCCCACCAATCTGTCCGCAGACGGGATCTGTCTATGTGTGACGTACTGTGGTGATTTTTGTGGTTTATCCATGGACCTGGACCCAGGACTGTGGTGCTTCTCAGCAGGCCAGAGGCCATGGGTGATGGATTTCAAGGATTGTCACTGTCTCACTGCAAGTACATTGTACAGTGCAGTGTTTTATAGATATTTTATTTATTTTAGTACATTTTGGCACTTTGAAAGTAGTTTATGTATTAGAAAGTATGGATGATAAGAAGAAGAAAATTGTGCCAGTCGCTGGTAGTCTGTATGCTATGTACTCATGTATTCCTTGAAAGAAAAATCACACAATGCCAGTAAAATAATAGACAAACACAGCCGGTAATAAATGACAATAACAAACATAGTGGAACCAACATTTCATTGGCAGTCACCTATAATGTTGGTTTACACAACTCTTCCTTGCCTTATACATTTCTTCCAAGAGACCTACTTTTTTCTCAAGCTATTTCTGAAAACAGTGAAGGTATTTTAAATGTGTCTTGCAACTCCAAGGAAGTGTGTAGTTTTGTCATCAAATGTGTTTTGTTATATTGAAATAAAATAACAACAGTGGTCTTAATGAAACACGTATACCACTTGGCATGCTTTCTCCATCTAAAAACAGTTCATTATGAAAGATGTTGATATTAGTACTTGATATTTTTACTCACATGGGGAAGAAATACAGAAGTCCTCACAAGTTTTTGAGATTTCAAAATTTGTCAGGGAAAAATGCTAAAACCTGTCAGGAAATCAGGAAAATATCAGGGAATTTCGCTTGGGGAAACTTGTGGCAACCCTGTCACAGCCAGACAGTGCAACATTGTACCATAATGGCAGCATCCTCAATAGTGACCCTGTTTTCTGGACAGTGGCCAACATTCAGGAAGTTTTCAGTGGTACCAAAGAATGCAGCAGTAGGCCTATTTGTCTTCTCCATTAGCCAGCCCTCTTTGGCCATATATATATATATATATACACCTCTAGGTTAGCAGAGCAGGTTGTAAGCACAGTAGGGGTATACATCGATGCCCACCATTTGTCAGTTTTCCCCATGGGATTGATGACACACTTTTCACACAGCTATCATCATTGCAGCTGGGTTTCAAACAAACAACTGTTGTCTGACACCTAACCATCAGGTCACCATCACTCTGCCGCCTTCTCCATGAGACTGCTTTTTGGGGACTGTGCTGGTACCTCATGGTCCAGGCTGCAAACTGAGGATCGGCCAACTCTCTGCCACTGGGGTCTGTCGATATCAGCTGCCATTCTGAGATGACGTACTGGTGGTAGTAAAACTGTGATGATGGATCATGAGTCATGCTTGGGTAGCTCAGTTGGTAGGGCACTTGCTTGTGAAAGGCAAGGGTTATGGGTTTGAGTCCTAGTCCAGCACACAGTTTTAATTTGACAGGAACTTTCCCCTTCTTTCCAAATTTGACTCGATTTTTTAATCACTGAAATAATGTCACATACTCTCTCAAATTGTGACGTTTCGTATCATTTCCTTCTCCCCTTCTAGGTGCTTCACTGTTTTTATAAGGCAGTGCACATCAGAAAAAGTATACTGTTGTGCAAAACTTAAGATAAAAGTAACTTTAGCATGATGTCTCAATGCCAAGTAACATAGCTAGATGAAACATAGACCGTACATTGAAAGAAACCTTACAGTATAGAACAGAAGTAACTGAAAGACACCCAGTGATTGGTTATGAGTTCTTGTTGTAGGGCATTCCATTCTGGCTCCAGTGTAATTGACAGTTACTGGATGGTCGTTGGTGCATAAGGATGTGTTCAATACATCCTCCCAACACATTCCACACATGTTCAATGCTATTTAATCTGGGGATGTGGGCAGACTAGTCAATTTTTCGAATATCCTTCATTCCAAGAGCTCCTCCAGCTGCGCTGTTTGATGCAATTGCATGTTGTGATCCATAAAAATGAAATTGAATAAAGACTGAATAAAGATATACACGGGGAAGGAATACACTATTGTAGTAGTGCTGACTGATGAGTGTACTGTATTCATAGATTTGGATGTCAGTACACCCATGCAGCATTATGCCTTCCTGCACCATAACATCTGGACTACCAAAATGATAATGTTCAACAGTGGTCTTGGGTGCAGTACATATTGCCACCTATTGCCATAGAAGGGTTCATCCAGAATGACTACTCATACTGAATCTGTTCTCATTTGAGAAGAGCATGTGAACTTGCTCCTCATTGGTCCAGTCCCTGTGCTTTTGGCACTATCAGAAATGGTACTGCCAGTGTGCAGAAGTCGTTGGAACAGAGAAGCCCTATGCAGTCTCTTTGCCGCTGTGGAGCATGAGCTGGTGTGCCTTGTAGTCCTGTTAAAAGTGGCTGCAGTTGCATCTGATGTTTCACATGGGTCGCAAATAGATGTTACACAAGGTAGCAATCATCTGCTACTATAGTTGGCCATATTCAACTTTCTCCTCCCCTTCAGGTAGCAGTACCTGTGATTCAGAATGCTCCCTATGCATGTGCAACAAATGCCAAACTGCTGGCATACACACGTGACAGTCTGTCCTTCTTCCAGTTTCCCAATGCTTATTCCTGTGTGAAGTCATCCAGATGCTGTCTCCAGGCCATG
This sequence comes from Schistocerca americana, assembly GCF_021461395.2. NCBI lineage: Eukaryota > Metazoa > Arthropoda > Insecta > Orthoptera > Acrididae > Schistocerca > Schistocerca americana. The sequence continues at coordinate 179,600,138 of NC_060120.1, forward strand.
TTGAAATGAAGCACACCACCACAGTACACTGTAACTGTTCACTGACACACACAAACAAACACACACACACACACTCTCTCTCTCTCTCTCTCTCTCTCTCTCTCTCTCTCTCTCTCTCTCTCTCTCTCTCCCTCTCTCTCTCTCTCTTCTCCCATTCCTTCAGATGTCTGTTGTTGTTGTTGGGCCAGACCCATTTGGCATTATGGTGAAGCTGCTCCAGCTTCCTGTGCACAACTGGGAGACTTCTGGAAACATGCTCATCAAGAGTGTAGGAGGAGGAGATTAGCATTTAACATCCCATAAACATCAAGGTTATTAGAGATGGAGGAGTGGTGTAGTCACAAATAGGATATTCCCAACTTGCTCTGTTACAAGCACTACTGATGTCACAAAAGTCACATGAATATCCACATTGAGCAAATACAACACTGCCTCGAGGGGGTCTCTTCCTCAGTTGCTGCGATTTGACTTGCCTCAGCCTGTGGATTCTGGACTGCCATGACTGTTTACTGTGTTCAAAATGCTATGAATTATGAACTTTCATTTGTCATTTTGATTACTAAACATGTACTTGTTGCCTAAGTAGTGCTTGGTTCTTATTCAACGTAATAAGGAAGCATCTCATGTAAATTCTATTATGGCTCAGATTAATGAACCATTTAGATCTATTGCTGGTTTGTTTGTGACCCAATAGGCAATATTAATTTGTTGTTACAAGTTAGTTGTGTTCAGTAAATGTTGTTGGCCTTCACTACGTGTTATATAACATTGTTGACAAGGCTGTTACAGATTTGATACAGCAATCTCCATCATGGATGCCAGATTTCTTGAACTTTGGCAGCAACACCTAAACTAGCATCAGGGCTTGAACAAGCACTTAACTAGTTCACTGTTGCAGCGGTCACAGGTACTGTCAACCAACCATGCATTTCAGCTGTTTAATGGGGTTCAACAAAACTGGGAAATGTAGCAAAAATGCCTAGCACTACATTTTCAGGCAAGGGAGATTAAATGTCCTGATTGCCAATGGATCTTTTTGCTGTGTACGATTCTTCAGTTATATTCTGTGGTTCAAAAGTAGCCTCATTCTCTGATCAATTGTTACCATTATCTGACAAAAATCTCTTTATTTTCCAAGTATTTTTCCTGCAAAATGTATGTGGTAGCAGAAAGCCTAGAATTATTTCAACATAACAAATCAGACACTGTAAGTTATGCATCTTAGATCTTGAATTTTCAGGGGTTGAGTTGAAAATGTAAATTTGCTTTTGAGCATGGTAATCATACACAGGAAGTTTAGTATGTGATGTAGGATTTGTTCAGGCCTGGATAAGGACATCTACACACACATTCCAAGACAGTCTAACCCCTCACTTCTTTAAGAGCTGTGAATTGCACATGGCTTTGAAATATTGTAAGCAGTGCAGCAAACTTTTTTTAACAGGTTTGGACAATCCACCTGTGGCCAAGAGTCATAGTGATATGGTGCATTTGGATTCTGTAAGAGACTTGAAAGCTATAAACACGTTCCACTCATCAGTGGACACCCAGCCATGTTCTTCACAATTCCGTGCTAGTACGAAGCGTTGTTTCAGTACACTTTGTGTCCTAGTTGCCCAAACTGTTTTTCCTTGGACCCCATATGAGATTGTCCACATTGTGAGTATGAGTGTTATAAGTGTTTTTTTGTAGATGTCACTTTGTGAACGTATGAAATAGCATGGTGGGCACTAGACAGTGACCACAGCCAATTTTCAAATAACATTTCAGGTATTGATCACGTGCTGGCAGCAGTGCTAGACATTCCAGCGATTTTTCTTTTTAAGAACAGCACATTGATCTCAGTTATAAACCAGTCTAAATACTGTACACATTCACTCAATGAAGTGCAATCAAAGTTGTGGGATTACAGCCACCATGAGGTGCCACATCTAGGTCATGTGCAACTGATGTTCATTTGTAATCTTGGGTACTGGTAGATTTGCTAGTTCATAATGTATTTGGTCTTGATACATATTCCACTTTTGGATTTACATTATGTCTCTCAGCTTGTCAACACCCTGTGTTGATGGTGATATAATTTGTCCTATTTTGGAGGAAAGCAGCTGAATTCCAAGTCCACATTATCTTAAAGCCAACAGCAAGTCCAGTTCTGTTGGTCATGAGTTTAATACTGAATTACAGGGTGACAGTTATTGAAATATGTGAAATAAAATCGTCATAACTCCTGAGTGGTTTGCATTAGGACATCCAAACTACACGGTTGGCCACAGGGCATGATGGGAATTAGTATGCGCATCCACATGTTGTTGTCAGCCGTTTGTATGTGACAATGTCACAGTACAGCAAAATTGGCGCATTTGGGGGACTTATAATTCACATTTTGCAATCGAGAAGTCTCTTCACCCTCAACGGTCGACTGTGTGGTGGGCAATGTCCAGTCATGGAATAATCGATGCTATATTCTGTGATGGTACAGTGCCTTGAATGGCACATGAAGGTTTTGGAAGATGATTTCATCCCCATTGTCCAAAGTGAGCCTGATTTCGACAAGATGTGGTTTATGCAAGATGAAGCTCGACCCCATCAAAGCAGGAGAGTGTTTGGTGTCTTGGTGGATCACTTTGGGGACTGCATTCTGGCTCTGGGATACCCAGAGGCCACTCATGGGCGTTGATTGGCTGCCATATTCTCCAGATCTGAACACTTACAACTCCTTTTTGTGGGTCTATATTAAAGACAAGGTGTAAAGCAATGACCCCAAAACCATTGCTGAGTTGAAAACACTTCAGCGGGTAATGCAGAATTTAGCTATTTGTCTGCTCCACATCATCACCAATGATGGCAGGCATATCGAACATGTCACAACCTAAATCCGAATATTGCTAGTGATGTTTACATGTTGAATAAAGTGTGTGCACACTGTAATTTCTAAGTAATTTACATTTCTGTAGTTCAATAATTGTCACCCTGTAGATAGTCTAGAGCAGCAACAAGTTTTTCCTCTCATTTCCTAGAGCCAATGGGATCACTGTTAGTGGTGGTCAGGAAGCCTGGGGGCTCTCTTTGCTTGTGTGGTGATTTTAAGCAAACCATTACTGTTCAAGTGGACATTGATTCCTAAACATTACCTTATCCAGATGAACTCTATAAAAGATAGATCTGTCAGGGGCCTATTTTCAGTTGTCTCTTGAGGAAGATCCATTGGAGATACTAATCTTGAACACAGTGTTCAGATTGTATCAGTATAATAGGTTGCCTTTTGGTGCGATGCCCCCACCATACCTTAGAAGTTTTTTTGAGCAGGCTATTTCAGAGATTCCATATTGTGTATATTACCTTGATGACATTCAGGTCACTGATTATATGCCAGATGTACATCTGCACAATCTATGAATGGGTTTTGTGACCCACTCCAATGGAAAACTTTTAAATATGCTTAGAAAAAATTGAGTCATTTCAATGCCACCTGGCAGACAAAAGATAGCAAATAATAGCCTGTGGAGATTTTAATATTAATATTCTGAAAGAAGGAACAATTGGGAAATGTAGCTTAACACTTACAGCATCTTTGCTGTTGTTAATTTTTCCACCAGAATTACACAGGAAAGGAACACACTAATACACAACTTTTTTGCAGGTTGTGACAAAGCACATAGGGATAATTTTAATTCCCTCTCTTATTTTGTCATCTGCCTCCTTAGAAGTCATTTTTTTTCAATTTTAACTAATTACCATTAGCATACATGAATATAATCTGCATTTTCATAAAAGAAAGGTTGGCCCCCAGTTTTAAAGACTGTAACATCAGATCTAAATTTGTGCTTAGTTTTATGTATGTAATTGATTTTCTAATTAATTTCAGCTATGCCTAGTTAGTAGCTTTTGTTATAGGGTGAAATCATTAATTTTTTCGTAACTTAAAGTCTATTGTTGACATATAAACAAATATAAATTCTGGAATAGTTGTAAACATTTGGAAGACGAAATGTTAGTAATCTTAAAGTATCTATTTGGCTCTATTCGAAAATATGTTAGAAAAGCCAGCCCTTAATAAATTCAAAGTAATTAACAGTTTTGTCAAAAGTATTTTTTGTGTAACTATTTGTTAATTTCATGATTTAAACAAATAATTCAGCTTAACCTTTGTAGAAACTGTTAATTTAATGAGTTAAGTTTTAATTGTAATTTCAGTAAATTTAACGTTGAACAGTGTGTAGTTTCAGTACCTATTATTGTGATGTTATATAAGGGCCCAATTTTTGGTCACGGGACAGTCAGTCCATGGCCTAGTTTCAGACGAGTAACCTGTGCTGGTTAGAACAACAACAATGCTTCAAATTAACTGTGAAAAGTAAGTGTTAAACAATTAGGGCATGTGTAAAAACAGTGACAGTGTCTGCTCCATACATACCTGATTATTCTTCAAGAACTGTGAACTTTGTGGTTAGGTTTTACTGCTCGTAGATGTTCAATAGTAAACTATTGTGGCAGTATGTGGAGGTTTGCCTGCTGACTATTAATGATGCTCACGGAAAGTTAAACAATAGTGTACTGGCCGTATATACCTGTGTGTATGGGGGGTTGTGAAAAGTGAAAGTGAAAGGCAGTGAAACGCAACTGTGTGTCTGTCAGCTACGTTATTTACAGTAGTGTGTCCAAATTACAAACCCCATTTTTCAGCCAGTGTAGCAACACAGTATGTCGACACTGAGGACAACAAACGAAGAAAATAAATCAGGAGGAACCACTACAAGGCGAGCACTTAATCAGTGATATAAATGTCTATCCTTTAGTGCATGGCTTCCCTGACATCGATACCCATGAAATTATTACAGTGAAACAGTATCATAATGTAACAGATTTCCGTTCCAAGATTAATATACTTATGGCTGGGTTTCTATCAATTTTTAACAGCCTATTTCCCATTAAAATAATAAAGTGTGGCACAATAAGTCTCCAAACAAGTGGGGGATACTTTAAAGAGAAACTGGGAAATTAATCAAGGAATCTGAGTATGTTGTTATTAAAAAAAGCCAAACAACAAATGGTAGGTTTCAGGTAGGCTATATATTTAATAATCACTGACTTGAAGTAGCTCAGGCAATTATCATAGATAGTTCAATGGATAAAACAGTAGAGTATATTCAAGAAGCAATGCCACATACATAGAGACAAGTCACAATTATTCCATGCTCTGACAAATAAATTAATATTGTAATTAACTCCCTTAAAATCAAAAACTCTGACAGAGTTGGTAATATCTCAAGCATATCAAATATATGCAGTGTATTCAGTCCCATAAATGACACATCACAATTCCAGGGGATATTTCTAGACATACTGAAATTTTCTGTTATCAGATCCCTTTACCATAAAGGTAGTAAGATAGATTATAATAATTGACAACTAATCTTACTATATCAATACTTCTTGAAGGTACTGGTAAAGTTAATGTATGCAAGAACTATAGCATATCTCTCTCAAAGTAAAGTATTTAGTCATTCTCAATTTGGATTTCAACAGTGGTTCTCTACAGAACATATTAGTTTTTAATTCATCAGTCAGATTATGCAAAATGTAAATGATGGAATATTACCAACTGGTATCTTTTGTAACTTGTCAAAAGCATTTGATTTTGCAGTTCATGGTATTCTCGTAGAGAAGCTCAAATATTATGGTATAAGAGATCTTGCTGGCAACTAGTTTTCATCCATTGTAACTAAAAGCATGCAGAGTATTGTGTTGAGCAACCAAAGGAGTGTATGCAATGAAACAGCATGGGAAATGATTACTGCACATATAACACAAGGATTAAAATTTGGTCCACTCTTGTGGTTGGTATCTGCACTAACACACAAATCGAGTTGAAGCAAGGGTATGTGATTTTCTTTTTAGTGATAGCAAAATTGAGTCAAATTTACAAAGAACTTTGCAGTATGAGCCCACATATCAGTATGATTTCGCACACTCTGTGGCCTGGATGTATGCACTGATTAGGTTGTGAAGCTTATCATAAAGCCATTGTATCCTCTGCTGATGCAAAATGGTCCACAGCTTTCATGCTTTCATAACTGGCCCTCGATATCCTGGATATTCACACTAGGACAGAGGCGATGTCTGAGCTAGTCACATACATATACTATCAGGGACAGATTTGGGGAGTTTGCTGGCCATAGTTGTACTTCAATATCTTGCAGACATTTCATACACCCATGTGCCATGTGTGTACAAGCATTGTCCTGTTGAAAAATGGAACCACAATAACTGTCACGTGAGAGGTAACACATAAGGCTGCAGCATGTCCGTGATGTATCGTTATGGCATCAAAGTTTATTCAGTCATTACCAGCTGTAACACAAATTCATACCTGATGGCTCTCCAAATCATGATGCTGGGAGTAACACTGTTCTGCCTCTCTAAAATATCGGATGAATCTACTATACTCACTGATGATGGTTGTCTGGGATAGTGCAGAACTGTGATGCGTTGGTCAATACAATGTGATACCTTTCATCAACAGTCCATGCGTCCCAGTCATGGTACCACTCCAGATGCAGCCATTTGTATTGTGGTGTTAACGACAGCCTACACATGGGATGGTAATTCCCAAGCCTGGCTGCTGCTAGTCTCTAGACAATGGTGTGAAATGACACTGAATGTGTCAGAGACTCTTTTGGTTGTTCAGATGGCAGGTGCAGATGTGAAGCGGTTCCTCGTGCTAATGAGACCTAGTCAGTTGGAACCTTGATGATGAGTAGGCCCAACCTCACATTCGAATGCTGTCCACCACCAGTCCTTTGTCACGTCAAAATGCCCAACAAATCTAGATATTGGGTGATTCAGCCAGCTAGTCATATGGAGATGCTCAATGAGCCCCCTTTCAAAATCTTTCAAGTGCTGATAGCACTATCTCATGCAAGTATGTGGCATCTCTGTGTCCTTCACAGTGATCATTCAACACCTGATGATGTTCATGCTCCTTACATACCCTACCAGGCCTGGTAACAACATTAGACATATAAAACATGAATGCCTTCTGGTGGCCAATCTACATGACACAGAGAATTGCAAATATAATTTTTCATATACTCGCTGATGGTGTGTACATTTACGAAATAACATATAAAACTGTGTCTTGTGGGTGTGGTGCCCCTTTTAGGTCAAACAATGTACAGATGATCTTGCATCATATGTCCCAGAAACATAAATAGTTCTCTGTGCTGATGATGCAAGTACTATAATCATGGAAGAATTTCAACACTTGAAAATGTAAATAATAATAATTTAAATGTAATAACTGGTTCTCTGAAAATAGACTGCCACTAAATTTGGATAAAACACAATGCAGGTCATTCTTTTATGCATAAGACAACCACACCATTAGCAATATTGCTAGAGGGTAAATCAATAAGTGAAATGAAATATTCTAAATTCTTAAATTTTTGTATCAATAAGAATCAGAACTGGACATCACATGTTACAGATCTTCTTCTATGCTCTGCAGTTCTTGGATAATATCAGATTTTGGAGATGAAAATCTCAAAAAGTTGGCTTACGTTTCCTGTTTTCATTCGTCATTGTTTTGTGGCACCATATTCTGGAGTAACTCATCATTGAGGAAAAAGCGTTACACCGAAACAAGTAATTAGAATAGTATGTAGTGTACACTCTAGAGCAGGCTGTTCCAATACTGTCCCATCAGGTATGGGTGCCTGTCAACTTTCCCACAGGCAAGTACAAGTTGGGTATGCTACCTACCAGGTAGTTCTCTTGTACCACATTTGTACCTCTTTCCACAGATGCATGAGCCATTTTCCTACCCATTCCTGTGAATGATTGATTCCTGTATACACTATGACCTGGTTTCCTGATAGTTGGGCATACTGATAATACCCTCACAATATATATACTGCTTTAAGAAGTTCCTTGTCAGCAATCAACCACAGTTTGGTAACAACAGTACCAGTCATAATAAGAGAAATGACTTACGCTGTCCAAAGAAAAGAATAAGGTGATCAGCCATAAAATTCTGTGACAACCAACATGTTGGTTGAGTTTAATAGCTAATAAAAGTAATTTCAAAGACAGACTAAAATCAAATCATTTTCACAACTTCTGTTCAATAGAAGAATTTCTGGATGTGTAAAATATTGTGTGTGTGTGTGTTTAAGTGAGAGAGAGAGGGGAGGGGCGGGAGGAGGTTGAGGTAGGAGGCAGAGATTCAACACGTTAATGTTGAATGACAATTGCAACAATGACTCATTCCCCATCATACCAAGAGGTTGCAGTTATGATCCATAGAACATGCAACTATGTATTAACTGAACTAAACTAAACTTAAAGATTTCTGACATTATTTGCCACAGCACTGTTTTTTCATATATGTCTAATTCCAGCAAATTAGCGATAGATAATAAAACAATGGAAAATCCAGGATGGAATAATGTCAATATTTTGAAAAGGCTAGATTGCTACTCACCATTTGGAGATGTTGAGTTGCAGACAGGCACAACAAAAAGATTACCAAACATGTGGCCTTTTGGCCAAAAGGCCTTCTTCTGAAATTGACAACACACTCATACTCAAGCAAGCACAACTCACACACACAATACCACTGTTTCTGAATGTGTGTGTGTTGTCTACTTCAGAAGAAGCCTTCTGGCCGAAAGCTTACATGTCTAGCAGTCTTTTTGTCATGCCTGTCTGTGGATGAACATCTCCTGTGTATGATGAGTTGCAGTATCCTTTTCGTAATATTGTGATTATTTCATCCTGAATTTTCAATTGTTTGATTTTGCCTAATGGCTTATCTTCCATCCTGCAGCCTGGTGCTGTTTCTCACTGTAATTATTTTCTAATGTATTACTTTACTCAGTGTCTCTCCTTTTCTTTCTCTGCCTTTCTGTGTTTTAGCTGTCACCTTCCAAACTGCACCATATGCTCAGACTTACAAGCCACACTGTATCAGCCATCTTGTCCTCGCGTAACATACAGCTACATAACCACACTGATTGTTGGGCACCATCTAATGTTCCACATTACTCTTGCCGATATAATTAATACTAGACCTTTAAATTGATCATTTTTCCTGCCTTCCTCTCACACAAATTTGGTGAGCTATTTTCTCTACCTATCTTTGTCACATGAACTTGTTGTGCTTTATCCCAACAATCACTCCCCCCCCCCACTCTCTTCTTCCAGTACACACATACTAACCTCATCTAATCCAGTCACATACGCCACACATGGTCGCCTTTTATTTATTTTTCTTTTTAATCTTTTTGTGTTTTCACATTGATTTCTGTTCATTTTCATCTTTCACTATCAGTCCCACTCCCTCAATTTTCACCTTGTTCCCCCATATTTCATTCAGGGGAAGTGACTGGGTAGGGGTGGTGGGGCAGGGACAGTGGTCATGTGTGTGTGTTGTGCTTACATGAATGTGTGTGTGTTGTCTACTTTAGAAGAAGGCATTTTGGATAAAAGTGCACATGTGTAGCAGTCTTTGCAGTGTGCCTGCCTCTGACTCCACATTTTGTCGGTATGGTGAGTAAGAAGCTATCATTTTCATAATAAGGAAAGTTGGTACTCACCATATAGCAGAGATGCTGAGTTGCAGATAGGCACAACAAAAAGAGTTTCACAATTAAAGCTTTCAACCATTTCAGCGATTGGCCTTCATCAACAATAGACACATACGTGTGTGTGCACGCGCGTGCGCGTGCACACACACACACACACACACACACACACACACACACACACACACACACAAATGCAACTCACACACACGAGTCGCGTGTGTGAGTTGCATTTGCGCTAGTGTGTGTGTGTGTGTGTGTGTGTCTATTGCTGATGAAGGCCAATGGCCGAAAGCTTTAATTGCGAAAGTCTTTTTGTCGTGCCTGTCTGCGAATCAGCATCTCCGCTATATGGTGAGTAGCAACTTTCCTTCTCATAATATTATTACATTCCATCCTGGATTTTCCACTGTTTCATTTTCATAATATAGGAGTATAAAATATTTATTTAAAAATATCCAGTGTTATGCTTTTGTATCAATATCCATTATATCAATATAATGGAAGGAAACATTCCACGTGGGAAAAATTATATATAAAATATGTCTGCTTGTGTCTGTATGTGTGGATGGATATGTGCGTGTGTGCGAGTGTATACCTGTCCTTTTTTCCCCCTAAGGTAAGTCTTTCCGCTCCCGGGATTGGAATGACTCCTTACCCTCTCCTTTAAAACCCACTTCCTTTCGTCTTCCCCTCTCCTTCCCTCTTTCCTGATGAGGCAACAATTTGTTGCGAAAGCTTGAATTTTGTGTGTATGTTTGTGTTTGTTTGTGTGTCTATCGACCTGCCAGCGTTTTTGTTCGGTAAGTCACCTCATCTTTGTTTTTATATATAATATCCATTATATTTTTGGTATGATTTCATTAATATAAATTTACAAAAAAATGGTTATGTCCAAGACCAAAACATTGTTAAGGGAAAATAAAGATTATTATTACTGTGAAAGTTAAATTTCAAAGCCACAAACTTTTCATGTGAACCAGCTTCATTCTCTGCAGACAACTGCTTTTTAGTTCTCTTTTATTACGGCATTGTAGATGGTCCCATGTACATAAATTTCATTGGTGTTGGACTACCTCCACGTGGTCCTTTCTGCTCAAGAAATATGATTTCCTTGCTTATGTGCAGAATAAGAGGGGAAAAACCCAGTTTCTCTTCCTACTGCCTTCATATTATAGCTTTTAGGTGTTTAGTATGTTTGCAGTGAAAGTGATTCACCAAAGTGACATGAAGTTTCATCTTGTTCTTCTCATATTAAGATTGAAGTGGCAGTGAAACTAGAGTCATCAGACGGCCTCATTCTCTTCATGCCTGGCAACAAAGATGGGAGCTATTTGATGGTGAGCTTGGAGAATGGTGCTGCTAGGCTCCATGTCCGTGATGGCGACCTGTACTCTGAAGTCATTGCTCCACAACAACTCTCACCTGGAAACTGGCTCAATGTTTATTTGGACCAGACAGGGTGGCAGGAGCAAGAAAGTGAAGGGGAGGAACAAAAGGACATATCCATAAGCATCGGGATGCGAGTGAATGGTGCTGAACGCCTTACTCTACCATCCTCTGGGGAGGGCAGCCACTCTCAGATGTCTATTCTTTGTGGAGGAGAAGTGTTTGTTGGAAACACAGAAGATGAATGGAAGGTAAGATTCACATCACATCCTTCTTCCATATCTGTTTCTGAGCTATCCATACCACTACTATAAGAAGGTAGAATGCATCATCTAACTGAATTACATGTGACATACTAAAAATATTGACTTTTATTGTAATTCACTGTCAGACTGTTCATTGTGAGACAGAGTAAGTTTGAATTCTTCCACATGTGATTGCTGCACTCCTATAAATGTATATGCCCAAATCTGTCGTGTTTTCAGACAACATTACATGCAGATTTGTTTTTCAGATGATAATTTTTAAAATTCAGATTATGGTGATGCGTTTAGTTTTACTGGAAATCATATTGATTAAAAGCTGCCAATGTTGGAAGGCTGTGGGGAGGAAAGGAGGAGGGGGGAGGGGGGAGTGGAAAGGGAAAAGAACAGAGAAGGGGACAAGACTGGTTGATGCATTGGCAGAGAGTGGCACACAGTGAAGATGAGGGGATGTAAATATGGAGGAGGTAATAGGACAGAGGGCTGGATGCTGTTGGGTGCAGGGTGTGGGGACATTAGGTTACCATATGTTGAAGCTGGGATAATTTCAGGAGTGGAAAATTTGTTGTAAGGATAACTCTTATCTTCACAGTTGAGAAAAGCTGGTGGTGGAGTGGGCGATCCAGATGGCTTGGGTTGTGAAGCAGCCATATTGAAATCAAGATGTTACGTTTGGGTGCATACTTTACCACAGAGTCATCTACTTTGCTCTTGGCCACAGTTTGGCCGTGGCCCTTCATCCTAGTCAACAGCTGGTTGGTCACACCAATATATACCAGGATGAATGGCCTTGGCCAAACTGTGACCAAGAGAAAAGTGAACTACCCTCTTGCAAAACATGCTGTGGCAAAACATGCATCTGAACATAGCAAGTTCAATTTCAATGGCTGCTTCACAACACAGGTCATCTGGATACTTCACTCCACTGCCAGCTTTCCTGAACATGTAGATGGAAGTAATCTTCATAACACACTATACTTTCCCAAAATTAACCTAGCCTCAACTTATGGTTACCTACTGTCCCCACACCCTCCACCCAACAATTTCCACCCCAACTGTCCTATCACCTCCTCCCTATTCACAGCCCATCACCTCATTGTGCACTACTCTCTGGCAACACACCCATTGGTCTTTCCCCCTTCTCTGTTCCTCTCCTTTTCTGCTTCCTATCCCACCCCTCCTCTCCTCACTCTCCACAGCCTCACGATGCTGCACCTGGTAGCCTTATCACGTCATCATTTAGTCCCTGCAGGCTCCACCACACAGGACTCCTCTCTCCCCCCACCTGTACCCTGCCTTCCCTCCCCCTTCTCTGCCCCACTCCAGACTGCTGCTGTCATTTAGTCATTCAACATGACAGCTGCATCCCGGCCATAGCTGCTGGAGATTGTGGTCATGTGTGTGTGAGGTGTTCTTCCTTGTGTGAATGTGTGCGTTTTTTCTAATTCAGAAGAAGGTCTTCTCGCCAAAAGCTTAAATTCTTAGCAGTCTATTCATTGCACCTGTCTCCAACTCAACGTGTCCTACTTCCCATGTTTGATGTTATACTTCACTGTCCCTAATTTTTCTGGACTGAATGATGCTCTTCATTAATCAGTCAAGCCACTAATCAGGAATCTGCATAAATTATCTTAATACTGAATGTATAACAGTACTTATAGATTATTCCCAGTGTAGACACACAAAATAGTTCTGTGACCTTTTGTAGTTTACTGAAAACACTTGTTATGTAAACCAAATTATTGCCTGAACATACAGCTCATCCACTCTGTTAAATTTCCATCACACAGTTTTATAAACAAATATATAGTTTTCAAAATCCCAAAGTATTCACCTGCCAGTCATTAAATAGCCCACTTGCACCTAAAAATCTTCAGTCCACAGCTAGCCATTACCATGTTAACATCTATTCAATGAATCCACTATCAGTATTACTACAAGTAAGATTTATGTAACATCTCTGCATATCATAACCACTGTGCTATCTCTGTGTTGGTATGCTCAATCATATAATGAAACCGTTGCCTAGAAAGCCCTCCATTAACATTTTAGTGCAAGTTTCTGCTCTTATCGTATCAAATTAGCCAGTGAAAGACACAAAAGTCTGCCCACCATAATATTAACATTTCTATGTTGTTCTTTTTGTTAAAAGCACGGCTGTGTGAAACAAATGTATGAACTTCTTTGATTGTCACAGATATTTATTGTGTTTGCCAAACTGCAACGTGTATATGTGTTTTTGACTTGTGCCATACTGAATGTATATAGTGACTTTAATGATGAATTGTGATCAGCTGAGTGTGTTTTTGCAAATTGTGATTTATGAAACAGGAAAGTGCATGACGCATGCTGCCACTGACAGTGTCACCTGTTTTTTTTTTTGCTACATAAGCCGCAGAATTAAGAAACTGGTTGTCATTTCAAAAAGTCAGTTCAAATGTAATAAATGTGTGAATAAACGAATCTAAAAATACTGGTGTTTGCGTCCTATTATTTAACACCATTCACTACCCAAAAGGTTTTTCAGTGTTGAGACTATGAACTGGAGATTCTATTGAGAAGGCGGAGCTTGAACCAGGTTAATACAATCACAACTGGACCTTTAAACGATTTTCTTACCTTTTTTGCATCACTAGATGCTGCTCATTATTACCTACTTTACTGACAAAATTATTACATTTTAAATGTTTGCTTAGTCTGAAGAAAGTGATGTAGCAGTTACAGTTAAAGCCCTAGACTTATATTCAGGAGAGGTCTCCAATCCACAGTAAGACTTCCACTCTGGGTTTTCTGTTTTACCTCAACCACCTAAAGTGACTGCTAAGATGGTGTATATGGAAAGACCATAGTCAGTTTCCTCTGCATTACTTGTCCTATCTGAGCTTATACTATGTCTCCAATGATTATTTCTGAGGCAGGATGATTTATTAAAGCCCAGAAATCTTATATTGTGTTTCCACAAAGATATGGGGTTGGTAAATGTTAATTATCCAGGAAAACATTTTACATAAAGGTAGGGCACTATTAACAAGGAAAACAATGTTTAATTGAAAGTACCATTTATCTTAAGGAGCTAACGAATGAAAATATGAAGAGTATATACATAAGTTCTCCGTGATAGCAATTTGTGCTGCAGGTGGTGGATGAGTCATTCATATTGTATTTTTATGCACAAAAAGTACAGTATATAACGTAGATTACAAGAATAAAATGTTTGATACACACACACACACACACACATACACACACAGTGAAGAGCCAAAGAAACCGGTACACCTGCCTAATATTGTGTAGGGCCTCCGTGAGCACACAGGAGCGCAGGAGTGCCCCAGTGTGACATGGCATGAACTTGACTAACGTCCGAAGTAATGGTGGAGGGTATTGACACAATGAATCCTGCAGGGCTGTCCATAAATCTGTAAGAGTATGTGTGAATGGAAATCTCTTCTGAGCAGCACATTGCAAGGAACCCAAGATATGCTCAATAATGTTCATGTCAGGGGAGTTTGGTGGCCAACTGAATTGTTTAAACTCAGAAGAGTGTTCCTGGAGTCACTCTGTAGAAGTTCGGGATGTGTGGGGTGTTGCATTGTCCTGCTGGAATTGCCCAAGTCCGTTGGAATGCACAATGGACATGAATGCGTGTAGGTGATCAGACAGGATGCTTATGTATGTGTCACCTGTCAGAATTACATCTAGATGTATCAGGGGTCCCATATCACTCCAACTACACATGCACCAAACCATTACAGAGTCTTCACCAGCTTGCACAGTCCCCTGCTGACATGCAGGGTCCATGGATTCATGAGATCGTCTTGATACCCGGAAACATCCAGCCATCTGATAAAATTTGAAACGAGACTCATCTGACCAGTCAACATGTTTTCAGTCATTAACAATCCAACGTCAGTGTTGACAGGCCCAGGTGAGGTGTAAAGCTTTGTGTCACGCATGAGTGGGCCTTCTGGTCTGAAAGCCCATATCGATGATGTTTCGTTGAGTGGTTTACACGCTGACACTTACTGATGGCCCAGCATTGAAATCTGCAGCAGGGTTGCACTTCTGTCATGTTGAATGATTCTCTTACAGTCATTGTTGGTCCCATTCTTGCAGGATCTTCTTCCAGCCGCAGCGATGTCAGACATTTGATGTTTTACAAGATTCCTGATATTCATTGTACACTCGTGAAATGGTCGTATGGGAAAATCCCCACTTCATCACTACCTCAGAGATGCTGTGTGCCATCACTTGTGTGCTGACGATAATTGTACGTTCAAACTTACTTAAATCTTGATAACCTGCCATTGTAGCAGCAATGACCGATCTACCAACCGTGACAGACACTTGTTGTCTTATATAGGCATTGCTGACTGCAGTGCCATATTCTGCCTGTTTGCATATCTCTGTATTTGAATACACATGGCTATACCAGTTTTATTGGTGCTTCAGTGTAAAACAAATAAAGGTATGTGTTGTAGACACGTTTGAAGAAAAAACTGCTGAATATTTAAGCTTTTGGCCAGAAGACCTTCTTCTGAAATGGAAAACAGACACACACAGACACACACATTCACACAAGTACAGATCACACACACACACACACACACACACACACACACACACACACACACACACACACACACACACACACACACACACATGACCACTGTCACTGGCCACTGAGGCCCGTCTCACTGTAACAGTGCCTTATGGGAGAAACAATCTGATGTCGGTGTTGGGGGTATGGAGGAGCTATGGCAGAGGGATAAGAGGGTAGAGGTAGGGGATGTGTAATCATGCTTGTGGGAGCATTCAAGGTTGTGGTGGGGACAGCACAGGCCTGTTAGGTGCAGTTGAGTGGTTTGAGGGGAAGGGGGGCATTGTTGCAGCCTGCAGTCTTGCCTCAGTGGCCAGAGACAATGGTCATGTTTGTGTGAGTTGTGCTTGTGTGAATGTGAGTGTGTTTTCTAATTGGAAGGAGGTCCCCTGGCTGAAGGCTTAAATGTTTAGCAGTCTTTTCATTTTTGTTGTGGCTGACTGTGACTCAGTATCACCTCTATATGGGGAGTAGCGATCTGTCCTTTTCATAGTTTTGTTGTTCTTTCATCCTGGATTTTGCATTGTATAAATAAATGTGTGAAACTGACATTCTAATTGATACGTCCACATATTCACTCACTGAGTGGAAACACTGATACTGTAAAAGGGCTGTATGAATTGTTTAAAGGCTTTTATGTCCTGAATAGCTTTTATTTTCATGAGGAATTAATCAAAAAGTGTCAGTCCTACGTGGAATGGATCCTTCTCATATGTTCTGGTATTTTACGGAAAAGTTTTTTTGAGTCTAGTGTTATGGTCATAGATATCACAGTCTGCGAACTTTTGACATTACCTGTTGTATTTGTTTTGAAAAATAAAATAATTTCTCTTACGTAAATGGATGGTCATGGAAATTTGTTAAATGCTGTGAATGCAGGTTTTCACAATTACCATATTCCTTTATTATTCTAATGGTCTTCTTTTGATTTTTAAATGTGCTGAGTGCTGCCAGAGAGTTTCTCCGGAATGTTACTCCATAGTTGTGACCGAATGTAAACACAGTAAACACTTGTAACAGTTTCTGTAATGGTGAATGGATTTAGGGCTTTCAGAAAATAACACCCTCAACTAAATTTATCATTAACATACTCATTATGTTTAAACCATTTCAATTTGTCCTCCAGCTAAAATCCAAGGAACTTTTTTACATGGCTGCTTTGTACTTGACTGTCCTTAAGGAATGTGGATTCTTACTTGTTGGGTGTGAAAATCTATTGTGACAGTCTTGCTGTTATTTATAGTTAACTGAGTATGATCTCCCTAAGAGCTGATGTGCTTTGTGGCACTATTTACAAACTGCTGCTGTTTCTTTGTGTTCTCATCTTTTAGTAGACTTGTCATGTCATCAGCAAATAAGACAGTTTTCTATGCATCCACATTTTACTCCAATTGCTAATATCTGTATAGAGCAGGAAGAAAGAGCTCCCATAACAGAACTTTGGGGCACTCCATATCTAATAGTACCCATGTTTCATAGCAGATCTGTAGCTGCTTTCCACATTTGTCACCTTAGTGAGATCACTTGTTTATAACTGTCCAGGAATGATTTGACCCACATGTTTGAAAGGTCCCATGTGCCGTGGCATTCAATGCAGGTTTTTGTGATTGACCATGTCAAATATTCTTGACTAATCTACAAATATCCCTGTTGTTAATTGTTTGTTATCTGCCAGATTTATTATATCACTAAGGCATTGCTGCCAGTGCTGATTTTGCACTTTTGAGTCAATACTGAGATTGTAATGCTCACTGGCATTTTGGATATGTTAATTCATGCCCTATGGGGGCTAGCTGTCACAAAACTGCCTTTTCTTTTTCTGTAGGCACAACAATTTCATGGCTATTGGACTCTAGAATTTCCGTATTTACTCAGATTAATTATTCTAATAGCTGCATGTTCAAGGTAAAAAAGGATCGGCAACAGCAAAGTGCATATTACAGAGCCACATGATGACTCTTTGTGTCTGCTGGCCTCAGAGCCATAAAGTTGGCCACAACAAACCTCCACCCAAGGTAATATGTCATGCCCTGGGTCACATTCACTCTCGGTAGCCTCTGTCTTCTACTCACTGCTGCACACTCGGTCATAGGGGCTCACTGTGAAGTAAAATTTGTGCATTAAAACAACTACTCCAGATTCATATTAGCTCTGAACACAATTCACAAGACAAAAACACTAAAAGCCAATGCTCGACTTCATGAAAGAAACTGAGACTACATATACAAGAATAACAAGAAATATACCCTACTGGCCATTAAAATTGCTACATCACGAAGATGACATGCTACAGACGCGAAATTTAACCAACAGGAAGAAGATACTGTGATATGCAAATGATTAGGTTTTCAGAGCATTCACACAAGGTTGGCGCCGGTGGCAACAGCTACAACGTGCTGACATGAGGAAAGTTTCCAACCGATTTCTCATACACAAACAGCAGTTGACCATCGTTGCCTGGTGAAATGTTGTTGTGATACCTCATGTAAGGAGGAGACATGCGTACCATCACATTTCCGACTTTGATAAAGGTCAGAGTGTAGGCTATCGGAATTGCTTCACACGTTGGTCGAGATCCAATGACTGTTAGCAGAATATGGAATCGGTGAGTTCAGGAGGGTAACACAGAATGCCGTGCTGGATCCCAATGGTCGCGTATCACTAGCAGTCGAGATGACACACTTCTCATCCGCATGGCCGTAACGGATCGTGCAGCCACGTCTCGATCCCTGAGTCAACAGATGGGGACATTTGCAAGACAACAACCATCTGCACGAACAGTTTGACAATGTTTGCAGCAGCATTGACTATGAGCTCGGAGACCATGGCTGCGGTTACCCTTGACGCTGCATCACAGACCGGAGCAACTGCGATGGTGTACTCAATGACGAACCTGGGTGTATAAATGGCAAAATGTCATTTTTTCAGATGAATCCAGGTTCTGTTTACAGCATCATGATAGTCGCATCTGTCTTTTGGCGACATCGTGGTGAACAATCATTGGAAGCGTGTATTCGTCATCGCCATACTGGCGTATCCCCCAGCATGAATGTATGGGGTGCCATCGGTTATACATCTCGGTCACCTTCAGTTCACATTGACGGCACTTTGAACAGTGGATGTTACATTTCAGATGTGTTATGACCCGTGGCTCTACCCTTCATTCGATCAATGTGAAACCCTACATTCCAGCAGGATAATGCACGACCGCATGTTGCAGGTCGTGTACGGGCCTTTCTGGATACAGAAAATGTTCAACGGCTGCCCTGGCCAGCACATTCTCCAGGTCTCTCACCAACTGAAAACGTCTGGTCAATGGTGGCTGAGCAACTGGCTCATCACAATACGCCACTCACTTCTCTTGATGAACTGTGGTATCGTGTTGAAGCTGCATGGGCAGCTGTACCTGTACACGCCATCCAAGCTCTGTTTGACTCAATGCCCAGTTGTATAAAGGCCGTTTTTACAGCCAGAGGTGGTTGTTCTGGGTACTGATTTCTCAGCATCTATGCACCCAAATTGCGTGAAAATGTAATCACATGTCAGTTCTAGTATATTTGTCCAATGAATACCCGTTTATCATCTGCATTTCTTCTTGGTGTAGCAATTTTAATGGCCAGTAGTGTAGAAAAGTAACTATTAATATCACTTGGTGAATTTATCTTTTATGGCTTCATCAATAAACTACAACAGTAATGTAATAAATCAATCATCATTAATGTAATAAATCAAGGAAAAGTCTATTGTATGAAGTTGCAATACACAGGGTTCTAGGTAGTCATAAAGTTCACTTACTTGAGAGCTTTACAGCACTGTTTCTAGCGAGATGACATCAGCTAGTTTCCTACCTGTTTCAATGTTGTCCCCCACTTAGAGTTTTGGAGGAAAGTTTAAAATACACAGTCAGCAATAACAGGTTTTCAGTAGATGACAAATAAATGCAGAAGTTTGATGGTTCAAAATCTTTACTGAATGTTACATTCCCAGTTTTTTAATTAAAAAACACAGCATCAAGCTTTCACCTCTGGCCACTTTCTCCTTTCTGCTCTCAAGTATCTTCGATCACTCCTGCCCACACCGAGAAACATTTTCATTGAGTGATTTCAAAGTGCTTATTTACATAATACTTTTAAAGCCTTGTGTGATACAGAATATCATAGGAAGTTAGTATATACCTGCTATATTTAAAATAGAATGTAACACTCTTATTTGGTAATACTTTGACAGTTTACGAGTTTGTAACATAACATAAAGTGGTGCTGTTTGAATCTGCCTCTCAAGGTTTCCACCAACGGCAATCTTCTTGTCTGATCTTCGGGACGCTTGCTGTTCTAGTCTCTGTTTGTTACACATAAGATGTGAACAGATCAATGTTTGTACCTTGAATGCAGTATTGCACCAGTTTAGGTAACTCAAAGAAAAAATATCATACTAGTGTATCAGAACCTTAATTAAAAAAGGACAATGCCCTTTACTGATTGAGCCCACCTTGTACATGAATGATAACCTTACACAATACAAGATACCTTCAACAATTTTTCATATTTGAGAGTGTCCACTTCCAAAAAATATTGACTTACTGTGTGATACTTCAATTTATACATGCACTGTGAACATTTTACGTATAAATTATTATGAAAAACAAAAATCTGATATTGATTAAACCCAAAAAATAAACACACAAGCTACAAACAAATCACCCCTCTTAATTTGGAGTGACTCAGACAACACTTAATACTACTCATAATTCAGGGAAGGAAAAAAAAAGAAATTATTCCTCTTAATTTGGAGTGACTCAAACAAATTTTAACACTGCTCCTTTTAGTTTGGAGAAAAATAAACACAAAATATGAAACTCGCTAGACTCATCAGTTTTTATCACAACCTGTTAATATTGTTGAAATGTATCACAATGGGTGTGATCATCCACAGTTCTCTCTCTCTTCTCTTTCTTGCTAAGTCAGTTCCCTATCATCACATCATTGTGAGTGATTGTATTCAGTCACTGTCACTTCCTAAAAGCATCGTATCATCACAGTGAGAAAATTACCTCCACAATCAGTGCCCTTTCAAACCACAACATATCCTTTCACTAAATTACAGTCTTCACGGTCAACTGATTGCTGGAGCATTTAAACCAATCTTTATACCCAGTCATAAGAAATGAACTTTAATTCTTATGTGAGATGAAAATATGAAGTGCATATTTGGCGTTACCAAAGATTGGGATTAAAAGTGAAATAACATGAAGACTTATTTGTTTTGTGGTTCGAAAGACTGTATTAGATATGTCGGGTAGTCCTCAGTTGTTTGACTTTCACAACTGCTGGAAGATTCATTTTTTACTTTTTTGTATAATTATTCAGTGTCTGCTATGGATAAGATGTAGAAGGCAAATTATTCCCTGTTTCTTGCTGTGGCTTAAGTGATGTACAAACTGGAACTACTTCAGGTTCTATTGACAACATTGATATTCTTTACAGAAATTAATAAATAAACCAGCAAAAGGGAATATGAGACCACATTTAAAAAAAAAAAAAAACCTAATTGTTTTGCTTGCAGTACTCCTCTTTTGTCTTTCAACCTTTCAGCAGTTGGCCATTGCACTTTTTAATTTCCCTCTCTGTTGTATCTCGATTTTCAGAGCTCGAGGCAATTTGTCATAAGTTTGTTCTGTTATTTTGCAGTTTATTAAGTACCTGTAGGTGCAAAAGGATTATAAATTCCTTTGTGGAATTGGGTTGCTTTCTGTTGCTTGTCGTAACTTCATTTATCAAGTTTTCACTGAATGTAATTACGTTTAGTCTTAAAAAAAGGGTTGGTGTTTTCTGCTTTCTGTTGCATGTCATAACTTTATTTATCAAGTTTTCACTAAATATAATTACTTTTAGTCTTAAAAAAAGGGTTGGCGTTTTCTTAGTTAAATGTATGTGTTACAGACAAAACTGAAGAAACTTGATGCAAAAGTAGCTGCTAATGAACTACTGCTTAATCCATTGCCTGGAGTGTTGGGATTTCTATCTGTAAATGAGAAACTTCAAGACCTTGGGTCTGTCCCTGCTGAATTCACTGCAGGACAACAGTTTTCATCATGGACTGCTTCTGTGGCAGGTACTATTACTTACCACAAATATTTATCTCTATACATAATTTCAAGTAGTCAACAATATAAGTATATTAACTGTGTTATGATGCTGAAAAGGCCAGTAGAATGAAATGGGAAGAATGTGCCAAACTGAACTTGAAAAGAAAGATTTCATACATTTATTTGGTTTTGGAAGTTTCTGAAATTAATAAAAGTTTTTGATTAGAAATTTTTGATTAACACTGTTGGTGTCACACTACATTTCTTTCTTATGCCATATGCAATATGGAATTATTCATTTGGTGTGATTCTCTAGGAGCTAAATGTATTTTCAGATAGCAGAAGAAAGCAATCAAATGTACATTAGGATTGATACCACAGAGTCCTGCAGAAACTACTTTCAGTTCTTGGTATAACAACATGTATTAGCCATACATGTATACATGTTTAATATATGGTCCATGTTATGTATCACTAGATCTAGCCCCATTCCTGTAAACTTTCTGATGTGAGTGCATTCTATTGGGAAACAACATAACCTATTTGAAAAAATTAAGTATTTTCGTCTTAGAAATGTTGCCATGAAATATCGGAAAAGACCAAGTGCTGCTTCACCTATGTTTGGTTTTCAATTTTGCATTACAAATCCACAAGTGTTGCAACAGCAGACCAAGCACCGCTTACCAGTCTCTGGTCTAATGATGGGAACTGGAACATATGGCTATACTGGTTCACAACACCTTCTTTCATTGGTCTGTGAGTTGTGCAGTGTTTATGGACCTTATACTAGGTTGTGTGTTGTGACATTGTGAATGTTATGATAACCAGGTTCAATAATGGATGCTTTCACAATAAGAACACAATGTATTATTGAAAGTGTAATGAGGATGTCAAACGTAACTGACGCTTTAAATGTATAAAAACATAAATTTCATTGGGAGAGTCACCTCAAAACTACTCCAAAAAGACTTAAACAAAATGTCAAAAATCTTATGAATTCCTTTCTTTAGGGAGAAAAAATAACCATAACAATGATTTAATCTAAAGTGTAGCAGCGTGTAAGGAAACCGATGATGGGGCTGAAACTTGTAATGAGGGTGAGAACTACAGAAGTGGCAGTAACCGTGTTGATAGTGATGAATGGCAAACAAATGTAAATGAAGAAATCCCACTGCAGAAAGTTTGTGCTAATGATATACAAAACAACATTCCTGAACTAGATAGAAATCAGAAAGGGGACAGATGCATAAGTAGGAAACAATGTTGCATCCAAAACGTGGGCTATTTTACTCAAACAAAAGTCTTCAAAGAAGCAAAAGAGCTCTGCCCCTGCAAATGTTTGGAAAATGTAGAAGAGTGCAATGCTAGGAAAGAATTTGACAAATTTTATAGTGGTGAATCTCTTAATGCCCAGCATGCACTGATTCGCTCAATGGTTTTAGAGTTTGAAACTAAACAGAAAAGAGTGAAAATGTCAAACAAAAGAAAGTTTAGAAGGTTGTACACTGTCAATGATATGAATGCAATGAAAGTAAGTTGTAAAAAGAATGCTTTCATTATCCACAGAGTCAAAAAGACAGAATTCATTCGAACACAAATGCTGGAAAACATAAAACAAATCACAAAGTTGATGCAGAAAAGCACAATACAAATTTGAAGAAAACTACAGGAACTGGAATGAGAAAAGAAAATCTTTAAGCATTTTTATAAAAAGAGACTTTTTCCAGAAGACTGCAATTGAAAGTAGCTTTTAGAAAAAGGAAAAATGAAACTGGCTGAACACTTAATTCCTCTGTGACCAAGGGGAATACCCATTCTAAAGAAAAACTTGAAGAAGACTTGAAGTCCCTTCTGCTGCTTGTCCTGAAAGATGCAAGACAAATATGATGGTCTTTTCAAAGTGATACTAATGTGAAAGACGACATCGAAGCTGACTTCGAAATAGAATGCGAATAATGACAGCTAATTGTAATTTTTGCTTTTTATAAGTTTCAGTATCTTTAATTTTATTGTGATGTACAGTTCTTAACATTTATTTCCATTTTGATTGTAAGAAATACTATCTTTGACGTTTGGAGACGTTCGATGATGTGTCTTTAATGTTACTTCCATTTTTGCAGTTACATCTATGTTACAATATTAACAGTTATGTCACCTTCAGCATGATTTTCAACAATATTTAGCTTATCAAACGTAATTTGCTATTAATTTAAGCTTTTCAGACTATGAAACGCATGTGGTTTACTAATGCTTTATTGTTATAATAGCACTAATGCACTCTTCAGTTATGCATAATGAGATCAAAGGATTTTTAAGTATTTTAGTATACTGATGCATAACAAAAGCTCACAAGTAGCAATTAAGTATTAGTAAGCTAATGACTACTTTCTTGCTTAGAATTTAATTATTTGGGGCTCCCCTATTAAGTGAAACAATAACAACCCTCTTTTGGTACAAAAAATTGGAAAAATTCAACAATAAATATATTTTTAATGGAATCGAAACATTGGGCTTCATTATCACACTCATAATTTTTGGCACTTGGTGTAGTGATGCATAACACTGTCCATATGATAGAGAAAATCTGGAAAAAATCAACGTGAGATGTGATGGTCAGATACACAATAGCAGAAACAGTCATTTGTTGTATTTGTGTTCAAGACTTGCTGTAGTTCATAACTATAAGCACTTAAACAAAAAAAATCAGTAAGTTACCATACTCAATTCATAAGTACCTCTAAATAAATATAAGAGAGTATTACAAACTTGGCTAC
The DNA here is from genome assembly GCF_021461395.2 of Schistocerca americana. NCBI lineage: Eukaryota > Metazoa > Arthropoda > Insecta > Orthoptera > Acrididae > Schistocerca > Schistocerca americana. The sequence continues at coordinate 179,624,830 of NC_060120.1, forward strand.
AATACAATAAGTTCCATTCAGTTTAAGAAGTCCAGGAAACTAATCATTATGTTTTCCCTAAGTGATAAAGAAAGCCTTTTGGTTCTTAAATAAGGTAGTTATTTTCTGTGTATAGATTGATTATTGTATAAACCTTAACTTCTGAAAGGTTAATAAAGATTCTATTCTGTCTACAATAATATATCATTTGGTAATGACCATGAAATACCCATATTCATCAAGTTTTGACAGTATTATTGCTATTGATACACCAAAATCCTCATTTGAATAGTTAGGTCATTCAAAAAGATATGAGTTAGAGGCTGTCAAATGAAAACCAGCCAAGGGATCGTAATGCTATTGCCTGCAGAAGAAGATGTGGTCCCTATAAGAGTGCTGAGCCTCCAAACTTGTAGCTAGGAGAACATCCACATGACAGCAGAGTGAGGACATACACACATTCACTGTCAACTATACTCAATAGCGCTGAAACCAGAGCAATTGAGGCTTCAGAAGTACAGCAAAGAGGTGTAGTGCATTTCCTTACTGCAGAAAGACTACAGGGAATAGAAATTCATCAAAGAATTGCACAAATGTGTGTAGAGCATCTAATGTTCCTTGCAATTACAATGTTCAGTCCACTTTCTGGGCAATGGCTGCCATCATTAATCTTCAATAATGAGGACATCCACCTGCAATGGATATGCAGAGCTCTTGTACCAGTCCTTGAATGAATTTCCATTACCTGCACTCCTTCTGCTGTCAGGAAATGCACTGCACCCTTTTTCTCTTGTTTTGAAGCTTCTGTTTCTCTGTTTGTAGCATGACTGAGATTAGTGGGCAGCCAGTACATACAGGAGGTCACTCTGTTGTCACATGGGTGTGTGCCCATGCCCCCCTAGCCGCAATTTCGGAGCCTTAGCACTCTTATAGGGAGCGCACATTCTTCCATAGGCTATGGTGTTATGATCCCTTCAGTGATTGTTATTTTATATGTTCTGACTCATTTGTTCCTATTTGAATGGCCCTAATATTTGCTGTTGACATCTTAGTCCTGAAACCGAGCGAGGTGGCACAGTGGTTAGCACACTGGACTCGCATTCGGGAGGACGACGGTTCAATCCCGTCTCCAACCATCCTGATTTAGGTTTTCCATGATTTCCCTAAATAATTTCAGGCAAATGCCGGGATGGTTCCTTTGAAAGGGCATGGCCGAATTCCTTCCCAATCCTTCCCTAACCCGAGCTTGGGCTCCGTCTCTAATGACCTCGTTGTCGACGGGACGTTAAACACTAACCACCTACTACCACCTCTTAGTCCTGAAACTGCCTTTGATGTACCCCTTCATCACAATGCTGATAAGAATTATTAAAAATCAAGTGAGAGTCACTACAGTTTTTCACAAGTGACTTGCAGTATCATATTAACTTTTTGTCCAGCTTGTTTTTTGTTGATGGAGTCCGAGAACATATGCAGTTAATCCTGAAAATAGAGACACAGCAAACACTGGTGATCACACATCCTAGCAACCGGCAGGTAGTTATAATGACTATAAGGCTGGTGTGACATAACTGAGTACTAGGAATTCAAGTTTCATTAAAGTTCATCAAGTGTAAAGCTCCTGAAAGACATAGCCTTCTCCAGATGCTTATACAAATGGGTCATTCTTTTGTGAGGTCACCACAGTAAGCACTTTGAGGCATTGGCAAACCTCAATGTTTTTATTTCTTCACCTTAAACTTTAATTCCTTCTCCAGATTTTTCTTTGGTTTCAGTTACTGTTTGCTCAAAGTAGATATAGAATAACATCTGGAATAGGCTACAACCCAGTCTCACTCCCTTCTCAATGACTGCTTTCCTTTCATGCCTGCCAACTCTTATAACTACAGTTGGCTTCTGTACAAATATATCCTTTTGTTCCTTATATTTTATCCCTGGTACATTCAAAGTTTTAAACAGTTTAGTCAAGTCAACATTGTCAAAATTTTTCTCTAAATCTACAAATACTATAAATGTAGGTTTACCCTTCTTCAAACTATCTCCTAAGATAAGGCACAGATTTAGTACTGCCTTGTGTGTTCCTGTATTTCTCTGGAATCCAAACTGATCTACACCAAGAATAGCTTCTACCAGTTTTTCCATTCTTGTCAGTTTTTGCAAAACATAACTTATTAAACAGATAGCTTGATAATATTCACACATGTCAACACTTGGCTTCTTGGGAATTGTAATTATGATATTTTTCTTGAAGTCTGAGAACATTTCCCTAAGTTGATATACATATCTTACACACAGAGTAGAATAGTTTTTCATGTCTCTCTCTCCCAAGGATATCAGTAATTCTGTGGGAATGCTGTCTACTCCAGCCTTGTTTTCACGTAGGTCTTTTTTACTTAGGCTCTGTCAAATTCTTCTTGCAGTGTGGTACCTCCCATCTTGCATTCACCTACTTCCTCTTTTCTTTCTATAATATTGCCCTCATGTTTGTTTCCCCAGTGCAGTCCTTTTATAAATACCTTACACCCTTCCCTTATGTACTTAGTACTGGCTTGCCAACTACGCTCTCGCATTCGTATGTCTACTTCTCTTCCTTCTCCAAAGACCTCTTTAATTAACCTATAGGTAACATTTATCTTTCCCATAGTTACACATGTTCCTGCATCCTTACATTTCTTGTCTTACCAGCCATTTCTAATAACTTTGTTTTCACTAGAAGATTAAACTATAATCTTCCTTTTTTCATCCCATGTTGTACTTCTGGTCAGTCTCATTTTTTAGATCCAGGATGAGATTTTCACTCTGCAGCGGAGTATGCGCTGATATGAAACTTCCTGGCAGATTAAAACTGTGTGCCCGACCGAGACTCCAACTCGGACCTTTGCCTTTCACGGGCAAGTGCTCTACCATCTGAGCTACCGAAGCACAACTCACGCCCGGTACTCACACCTTCTTACTTCTGCCAGTACCTCGTCTCCTACCTTCCAAACTTAACAGAAGCGCTCCTGCGAACCTTGCAGAACTAGCACTCCTGAAAGAAAGGATACTGCGGAGACATGGCTTAGCCACAGCCTGGGGGATGTTTCCAGAATGAGATTTTCACTCTGCAGCCATCTTGGCGGGTGATCTTGAAAGGGACTTAGCCACAGCACGAGGCGCCTGGCGGATCGCGCTCTAGTTTTAACAGAGCGCGATCTGCTGGAAAACTCAGCTTCCGGTCCGCCATGTTGGATTTTCAGCGCGCTACTTCCTGCCGCGCCCAGTTAGCAGCTAATTATCTCCAGGAAGTGTGACGTATGGCGCGACTCTTATCAGTACTTGCAGGCAGCTGCGCTGTGTTCTGACCGCTTGTATTGCCTTTATATTACGAGGCAGCTACATTTATGTTAACAAGAGGCAACTGCATGTTTCACACAGCCATGCATTATTATTATTCTTTATTTATGATTTACAACTTATCAATTACTATGTCTGCAGGAGTTCTGACTCCTGGGGAAGTGGGCGGGTTATTTTGAATTTTTTAAAAATATTTTTATATACATTTTTAATTTTTTTTAAATATTTTTATATACATTTCTACACATTGATCTTGCCAAAAGCCGAGAAGCGATTCTTCTTAGTGTTTTAGTTCTCTGGGGCACTCTGGGATGCTCTCTTGGTCACTCTGGGATGCTCTCTGGGTCACTCTGGGATGCTCTCTGGGGCACTATGGGATTATCTCTGGGATAGTTTTGGATTGATTTTGTTTAGTATTTGTTTATTTATTTGTCACCTTTTTATTTTTAATTTTTTTATATTATCATCCATAATAAAACGAACCATCCTTATCTATCCTGCGAGATTTTTTTTTTTTTTAATTAAAAACACTAATCATCTACTGAACCATCTGTCTGTATTGTGGGTTGCAGGGGTTACGACCCCTGGGGAGGTGGGTGGGTGTTCTATATGGCTGTGTGCGCCACCATCTTGGCGGGTGACCTTGAAAGGGAGTGTGCGTTGAGAGCTGCAGAGTGAAAATCTCATTCTGGAAACATCCCCCAGGCTGTGGCTAAGCCATGTCTCCGCAGTATCCTTTTTTTCAGGAGTGCTAGTTCTGCAAAGTTTGCAGGAGAGCTTCTGTAAAGTTTGGAAGGTAGGAGACAAGGTACTGGCAGAAGTAAAAAGGTGTGAGTACTGGGCATGAGTCATGCTTCGGTAGCTCAGATGGTAGAGCACTTGCCCGCGAAAGGCAAAGGTCCGAGTTCGAGTCTCAGTCGGGTACACAGTTTTAATCTGCCAGGAAGTTTCATTTTTTAGATGTTTGTATTCTCTTCTGCCTGCTCCATTTGCTGTAATTTTATATTATTTTCTTGTCAATTAGATTCAGTATCTTTTTTATTATACAAGGATTTCTACTGGGCTCTTTTGCCTGTTCGATCCTTTGCTGCCTTCACTGCTTCATCTCTCAAAACTACCTACTTATCTTCTGTTGTATTCCTTTCCCATTCCAGGCAGATGTTGCCTAATGCTCCTTGTGAAACACTAAGCAATTTCTGGTTCCTTCAATTTATCCATTTCCCATCTCCTGAAATCCCTGCCTTTTTGCAGTTTCAACTGTTTTAATCTGCTATTCATAATCAATAAATTATGGGCACAGTTCACATTTGTCCCTGGTAATTAGTTAGAGAGTAAAATTTGGTTTCAAAATCTCTGCCTTACCATTATGTAATCAACTTGAAACCTTCCAGTGTTACCAGATCTCTTACATGTATACAGCATTCTTTCTTGATTCTTAAACTAAGCATTAATGATTATTAAATTATGTCCTGTGCAAAATTTTACCAGGCAGCCTCATCTTTCATTCCTTTCTCCAATCCATGTTCTCCTACCTTCCTTTTCCAACTATCAAAATCCAGCCACCCATCAAATCAGATTTTATTTCCCTTATTTATATAAATAATTTCATTTTCTCATCATACATTCTTTCAATCTCTTCATCACCTGTGGAAGTAGTTGGCATATAAAAGTTGGCATATAAACATATTACTGTGGTGGGTGCTTGCTTCATATCCATCTAGGCTATAATAATGCAAAATGCCATTGGTACTGGCTTACCCACAGTCTATTTTATTCTTCATTATTAGACCTACTCATGCATTACTCCCTGTTCTGACTGAATGAGAAGACCTGTTCTTCCTGATTTCCACTCTATTTAACTTCAGCCTAGTCATTGCCTTTTTTAAATCCTCTAACTACATACCCAAATAAGGGATCTGACATTCTTTGATATCGCCAATAGAATATCAGTTTTCTTTTTCATGATGGTGATATCCACCCAGGTAGTCCCTGCTCGGATATCCAAATGGCAAACTGTTTTACCCCCAGAATATCTTAACCAAGAGGATGCCATCATCATCAAACTACACAGTAGAGCTGCATACCTGCTAGGGCGGCATAATGGCTGCAGTTTTCCCTTGCTCTCAGCAGTTCAAAGTACCTGCACAGCAAGGCCATGTTAGCTAATGTTACAAGGCCAAATCAGTCAATCATGCAGACTATGCCCTTGCAACTGTTGAAGATGTTGCTGCCCCTCTTCAGGATTTATGGGTTAATCTACCCTCTCCACATATACCCTTCTGTAACTGTCATCTGCACAGTTGTAGCATGCAAACCACTCAACCTCGACAAGGTGCATGGTTCATGGGAAGAGGTGGGTGGAGGGAGGGGGGGATGGAAAATGCTATAGTTTCAAGAAACAGAGATCATGATCTAGACAGCTTAACACTAGGGTTCCACAACAAAGAAGCAACGTGATGTTGGCTTTGCAATTAAAACTTTAACAGTGGACACAGTGTGGAAGTAGGCACTGGAAACTGAAAGGCAAGTATGTTGGCCTTAAACATTGGCAGCACATGTTGAAAGTTTGTCAGAGGCAGTGGTACCCATCTCACCATTTCTACTGTATGACTGGTCTGATGTTGGACGCAGCATTGTATTCCCAGTCTGTACCTATTCATAGAGGGCACAATTATGCCTCAGCTATCAGTATTCACCACTGTTGATGATAATGATGGAAGTCACTGATGGCGTACAATTGATAACCAAGTTGACTACGCTTTGTAACCTAGAAGATTTACGTGAAGATTCTTGGACTAAGACTCTCTTGAAACGAATGTCGTATTAGGATAGTGAAAGAATGTCTTTCGTGCTTCAGTTCCATTAACTGATGGACTCAAAGTGAAGCATAACCTCACACATTCCCATCCTTAAAATAGTTGGCCTGAGTTGTATATAGAAACATATTATTAACAGACTTACTGCATTTGAATGGTCTTTTGTTTTGTTTAATAACTGTAGCATTACATTTTTCAGCTTTGGTGATACATCTCAGTTGAATAAGTGAAACATAAATTTGACCATCTCTTCACTTAGTTTATTGTCTCCTTTTTAACAGACAACTATGAGGAACGACCAATGCTAATGGGCCAGCAACTTAATCTGACATGCTTCTTTGACCAGTCTGAACCTGGAAGTAAAGTGCCCAGCAACTACAAAGTTCTGTGGTTGCAGCTTGATACAGTTGTGACTCCTGGAGGAAGTGACAGCAATCTTGAGCGTGAGGTGGACTTTGTTATCAAACAAGGACCACGAATGAGTCAGCTGGCCGCCTTCTCATACCTGAGCCGTGTCTCACTGGAGAACTTCTACAGCTGCTGGGTACAGAGAAAGGGAGGCCCACCTGGCCACATTGTAATTGCCTTTGGTGTTTCTGTCATTGACCCCAGTTCTGGTAATTTATCTGCTTTCTTAAAATACATAGATGGCAGAATAAATAGTTTTTCAGTCTGTAGAATGAAAGAAAAAATGCTGTAACCGTTAATGTGAGGTGTATGTACTAAAAAATGAGTCTTCCCTTCAAAGTAACCATTTAGTCTTTATTTTCAACTAACATTAATGTGCAACAGTAATACATAGTCTGCTTCTGCCTAAGACAAAAGAATAACATGTAAAGAGTAATAACTGCAGAAGAGTCACTGAATATGCCATGAAAATGTGACACATTTCTAGTTTTCAGAACAGGAGGTGTCTTTCTTTGGGGCAAGAAAGGAGTGTGGAGACTGCTGTGTGGTAGGCTCGTTAGCTTCATTATGAAATCTTATTTTTGAATTTCTCCACATTAATTACTTCTACATCAAAAAGTTTTCATCCTGGGATATTATTTTTGAATGTATCCATGTTAATTACTTCCACGTCAAAAAGATTAGTGTCTTATTCTCCATGCACTGTGATTCATTGCTTGATGTTGGTACCTAAATTTTTTGGAGGTATCTCCACTCAGACACACAAATAAGGCTCACCAACTACCAATAGTAATTCTACTTTAGTAGCCTCATCTTGAATTGCAGCAGGCTGAGTTATTCATGTATTATCTATCAGTCACTGGTTTTCACTTCTGACAAATGCCTAAAAAACTTAGGTTACTGCCTTTCTGCTACCAGCTTGAAACCAGATTAAACATGATCTCACTGTAGTAGTGAAATGTTCCTCAGGACTAACTCCTCCCATTGTCATAATAAAATTATAATAAATTATAATAACTGCTTTCTGTAGCCCGTAGACTAGGTTTAATCTGACTAATAATGAGACATCTACTACCTTGTATGTCATTGTTTTGGAGTATCATTATGCCATGTACCTGACAAAGAACTCTTCTTGTATTTAGAACCATTTTGTAGCAGCTGTTTGGCTATTATTATTCGTAAAATCCTAAAAAGCTCTCCCACCACAATAAGTTCTGATACAGCCACCATCCATCTTACATGATTTCCCCAGTAGTGTCAATCCAGGAGTACTATGTGGCAGAAATGTTCTGCCTCCATAGCCCTGTATGCAATGTAGTCTCCAACTAGAAGAGTCTTCTTAATGTGTTTTGCTTATTGCAGCACTTAACAAAAGGTTTCTGTTTGTCCTCTCAAATTCTTCCTCTCCTATTGCCTTTTCCTACCAGTCTCTGATACAGCACCGCAAACTTTTCGCCGCCTCCCTGTTATTTACAAGTGTAATGGTATTTTCTGTCAGATTTAGGTTTCTTACTGTTGAGCTCATTAAGCACTTTCTTGATGAGCTTGAAAGTACATTTCTCTCTTGCACACATGACCATCATCTCTGGCAACTCGGACTAGATTCTGATCTGAGCTCTTGGACTGTCATGTGTATGTGAGGTGTGCTTGTGAATGAATATGTGTGTTTACTTTTCCAAAAAAGGCTTTGGCCAAAAGCTAAACATATAAAAGTCTTTTTGTTGTGGCCACCTGCAGCTCAACATGTCATCTTTATGGTGAGTAGCAATCTCTGTATCTACATGTATACTCTATACATTATGTGGTGATTATGTAATACCTATATTTGTGGCTTCCTGTCCTATTCCATGTATGTACTTTATGAGGGAAAACTAATTAGCCATATTTGTATAAATACCTCAGTATACACCCTAATCTCTCTTAACTTATTTTCAATGTTACATTCCATCCTGGATTTTACATTGTTTGATTAACTTATTTTCATGAATCCTACACAAGGTATGAGTTGAAGGCAGCATAATTGTTGCAAAGTGTTCATTGAATATTAATTCTCAAAGTTTCTCAAAAGTTATCGAGACCACCAGCTTTCTTCTAGAGATCGCCATTTTTGTTCTCTGAGCATCTCCATTGTTTCATGTGCTTTATTGTTCCGTTAAACCAAAACCTGCTGCCGTTCCTACTTGACAAGGACTCCAAGTCCTGGAGCACTATTATATAATCAATCACACTATAATTTTGCAATGGCTTAGTTACATAAGCATCCGCTTTCCCAGAACTCTCTGAACAAATGTAATTTTTAAACTAACTGCACTAAATTTGTTTTCATGCATTCATGTTGTTTCATATTGCTTTGTAATATAAAACCTCTAATATTTACACAACGTGGCAGAATCTAGAACAGAACTTTACAGAGAACGTGCTCCACTAGCAGACAGCAAGCTCAGACCTACAAGCAGTGAGTACCCCATCCCTTCCATTTTCACAGCACAAGATAGGGAGTGGGGAGCCATGTGGAGACTTGAGCAGGGACATGACATATTTCTCAGGCAAATTAATTTTCCTAGCTTTAATAAATACGTCACGGTAAATGCTGTTTCAGTGTCATAAATTAATCAAATAAACTAAAAATGTAATGCTGCACCACAGCTTTATTATTAAATAGTTACATATTTCTTATTTTACTTAATCAGACATTACACATGTAATGTTTTTTAATCAACTCTTGCACATTCAATCTTATTGCTCCTTTTCCATTTTACAAGAGCATCTCTAATCAGTGCAGTCATTTATGTGCACTGTAGAGTAGCATGTAGTTCAGGTTATAGCAAGATAGCGAGTTCTCAAATGCATTTTATTGTTCTTCATCACTAAAAACAGTTGTTCACAGATGTGCATGAAACCAAACATAGATATTATGCCAGCAGCCATCTTCTGTAAATGAGGAAAGTGATCTTCAGAGAAAAACTTGTAAAAATATAGAATGTTTATCTTGTTATTAAATTTGTCTTTATATTCCCTACTGCATCGCAGGTATTTACTTCCAACTGCAGATCGCATGAATGTCATTAATATTCACTCAGTATGCAGAGGAAAAAGGATGAAAATTACCCATTAGTCGTGCCACATTATTAAATCGAAATTGGGATTGTTTCTTATGTGGAATCGGTGGATAGCATTTTAATTCTATGTTAATACAAAAGTCCTTCAATGAAGAAAATTTTGGAAAATGAACAGGATAGATGAAAATCTACTCACCAAGTGGTGGCAGGAGAACACATGTAAAAAAGGTATTAAAGTTTGAAAGATTTTGTAGACAGTGGCTCTTTCTGCTGGCAGAAGGGTTGAAGGGGAAGGAAAAGGGAAGAAGGAAAAAGACTGGTAAGGTTTAGGGAAAGGGGTGTAGTTCAGAAATGTCACCTAGAACTAGGAGAGACTATCTGGACAGAATAAGAAGGAAAGAGTAATTGTTGGGGATGGCAATGGAAGAGATTTGAAAATCTGAGAGCTTAAATGTAGAAGACAGTGCTATGCGCGCAACAGAGAGTACTACCAAAACATTGTGGACAAGTTAATAAGAGCAAAAACCAAGTGTATTTATGTGATGGAGGTGGGATGGGGATGATGAGAAGTAGACAGGTCAGAAAATGAAAGATACAGAAAACTAAAAGGAGTGAAGAAAGGAATAGTTCAAGGACCATCATATCCAAACCTGGTACAGCTGGTCCTTCCAAAAAGCAATGTAGGAGTACACTACTTGTCACTCAGTGTTGTCCTACCTTGATTGTATTAATCACCTACTTCAACAAGGCTATGACTTCCTAAAATCATTCCCTGAGATGAGATCCATTCTGTCCAACATTTTGCCCACCACACTTACAATAGCTTTTTGTTGCCTTTCCAATCTCTAAAATATCCTTGTCAGACCCTATGCTCCTTCTGCACCCATCTTCCTACTCTATGGTTTCTAGCCCTCTGACTATTCTTGCTGTAAAACTTGGCCTTTGCACCCTCCTTCCACCACCTATACCAGTCCTGTAACTGGAAAAACATATACTATCAAAGAGAGAGCCACCTGGGTAACAATACATATAGTGTACCAGATGTTATGTAAACACTGTTCAGCCTTTTATATTGGCGTGACCACCAACAAGTTATCAGTTACGATGAATGGGCATAGGCAGAGGGTGTATACTGATAACACAAAATATCCTGTTGAAGAGCATGCCCTATTGTCTTGGGGAAAGTACCAGAGCTCCACGTGCTAATAGAAAGCACTGATGCTCAAATCAATATAGGCACCGAATACTGGCAAAGCTGGAGATAAGTTAAGCTGGAATTTTTGTGAATAACCTAATGGTGTTCCAAAAGGATAGGGTAAACACATTTGGTGGTCGTGTGTTTGTTGCTGTTAAAAGTAGTTTACTTTGTAGCAAAATTGAAGTAAATAGTCCCTGTGAGTTAGTATGGGCAGAGGTCATTCTTGGCAACCAGAATAAAATAATAATGGATCCTTTTACCAACCTCCCAGCTCAGAAGATACAATTACTGAAAGGTTCAAAGAAAACTTGAGTTTAATTTCAAACATATACACGACTCATACAATTATACTTGGTGGTGAGTTTAATTTACCCTCAATATGTTGGCAAAAATACGTGTTTAAATCTGGAGGTACACATAAAACATCACTCAAAATTGTGCTAAATGTGTTCTCTGTAAATTATTTGAAGCAGTTAGTTCATGAAGCCACACGAACAGTAAATGGTTGTGAAGACACACTTGACCTCTTAGCAACAAATAATCCAGATCTAACAACAAGCATCAAAATGGATACAGGGACTAGTGAACACCGGGTTTTTGTAGCAAGACTGAGTATTGTAACCCCCAAATCCTCCAAAAATAAACGAAAAATATATCTATTCAATAAAGCAGATAAAAATTCACTTGGCACCTTCCTGAGAGACAATCTTCACTCTTTCCAAATTAACAATGTAAGTGTAGAACAAATGTGGCTTGAATTCAAAGAAATAGTATCAACAGCAACTGAGAGATTTATACCAAATGAATTAACAAATGACACAGCAGAACCCCCTTGGTACAGAAAACGGGTCAGAACACTGTTGCACAAACAGTGAAAAAAGCATGCCAAATTCAAATGAACTCAAAATTTCCAAGGTTGGTGATCTTTTACAGAAGCTCAAAATTTAGCGCAGACTTCAATGTGAGATGCTTATAATAGTTTCCACAACGAAACTTTGTCTCAAAACGTGGCAGAAAATCCAATGAGATTCTGGTCGTATGTAAGGTAAGCTAGTGGCACGACACAACCAGTGCTTTCTCTGCAGAACAGCAATGGAAATACTATCGATGACAGTACTGCCAAAGCAGAGTTACTGCACACAGCCTTATGAAATTCCTTCATCAACAAAGACAAAGTAAATATTCCAGAATTCGAATCAAGAACAGCTACCAGCATGGTTAACTTAGAAACAGATACCCTTGGAGTAGTGAAGCAACTTCAATCACTTAATAAAAACAAGTCTTCCGGTTCAGACTGTGAACCAGTTAGGTTCCTTTCAGAGTATGCTGATGCAATAGCTGCACGTTTAACACTCATATACAACGGCCTGCTTGAAAGATCTGTACTCAAAGACCGGAAAGTTGCATAGGTCACATCAATATTCAAGAAAGGTTGTAGGAGTAATCCAGTACTTTACAGGCTCACATCATTTATGTTGATATGCAGCAGGATTTTGCAACAGATATCATGTTCGAACATTATGAATTACCTCGAAGAGAACGGTGTATTAATACATAAACAACACGGATTTAGAAAGCATTGTTCTTGTGAAAGACAACTAGCTCTTTACTCACACAAAGTGTTAAGTGCTATTGACAGGGGATTTTAAATTGCTTCTGTACTTATAGATTTACAGAAGGCTTTTGACACTGTACCTTGCAAGCATATTGTAATGGAATTGCATGCTTATGGAATATTGTTTCAGTTATAAGACTGGATTCCTGATTTCCCATCAGAGAGACCACAGTTTATACTAATAGACGGAAAGTCATCGAATAAAACAGAAGTGATTTCTGACTTTCCCCGAGGTAGTGTTATAGTCCCTCTGCTGTTCCTGATTTATATAAATGATTTAGGAGACAGTCTGAGCAGCCGCCTTAGGTTGTTGCAGGTGATACTGTCATTTATCGTCTAGTGAAGACATCAGAAGATCATAACAAATTGCGAAATGATTTAGAAAAGATATCTGTATGGTGCAAAAATTGGCAACTGACGCTAAATAATAAAAACTGTGAGGTCATCCACATGATTGCTAAAAGGAATCTTTTAAACTTTGGTTGCACGATAAATAAGCCAAATCTAAAGGCCATAAATTCAACTAAATACCTAGGAATTACAATTACGAACTACTTAAATTGGAAAGAACACATAGAAAATGTTGTAGGGTAGGAAAACCAAACATTACTTTTTATTGGTAGAATACTTAGAAAATGTAACATTTACTAAAGAAACTGCCTACACTATGTTTGTCAATCCTCTTTTGAAGTACTGCTGTGCGGTTTGGGATTGTTAGCAGATAGGATTAATGGAGTTCATTGAGAAAGTTCAAAGAAGAGCAGCATGTTATGTAATATCAAGAAAGAGGAGAGAGAGTGTCACTGACATGATACAGGATTTGGGGTGGACATAATTAAAACAAAGGCATTTTTCATTGTGGCAGAATCTTCTCACGAAATTTCAATCACAAATTTTCTCCGCCAAATGGAAAAATATTTTGTTAACACTAAACTACATAGGGAGAAACGATCATCATAATAAAATAAGGGAAATCAGAGCTCTCACGGAAAGATATAGGGTTCATTTTTTCCACGTGTTGTTTGAGATTGGAATAATAGATCATTATTGTAGAGGTGGTTCAATGAACGCGCTGCGTGTCACTTAAGTATAATTTGCAGAGTATCCATGTAGATGTAGTTGTAGATGTACAACATGGCAGTCATGACCTCAGTACATGTTTCACCACATGTGCCATCTGGGTTTTTCCTCCAGACACAGTTTCTCAGAACTCTGCAGGTGGGAACTGGCACTACAACAGGTCCTTTGCTCTCGCCAACCACCTGGCCTTAATTAACATTAATTTCTTCGGTCTCAGCAATTCTTCACAATAACTATTCCTTTTTCCATTCCCTTTTAGTTTACTACATCTTTCATTTTCTGAACTATCGCCCCCTCCCACCTCTGTCCCATACAAAGCACTTAGCTTTTTGCTTTTCTTAACTTGGGCTTGGTATTTTGGTAGGAATCTCTGTTATGCGTATTACCCCTTAGCTCTCAGGTTTATAAATCTTTTCCCATGCATTTTCAAACAATCAGTATTTCCTTCTCATCCCATCTGGTAAGTCTCCCCGATCCATGGTTCTGGGCAACTTTTTCGAACTATACTCTTTTTTTGAAATCTCACCAGTCCTTTTCCTTCATCCTTCTTCTTTCTCCTTCAACCCTTCTGCCAGAAGAAGGAGCCACTGCCTTCAAAAGCTTGCAAAATTTAATACATTTTATATTCGTGTTATCCTGCTGCCACTTGGTGAGTAGAATTTTTTATCTGTCCAATTACATTATATTTTCAAAAATTGATTATTTTCTTTGGAAAAAGAACTGTGTTTCAAAAGATAAGATTCCCTCCACTGTGAACTGAAATGTGTAAACATTGTTGGTGATACAAAATGATAGCTCGCTGTTACTGTTATTATACAGCATCGCTGTCAAAATGGTTGCTTCCCCATTTCATGGATAGTACTTCTCTTGTGCTGTCCCCCTCCACCCAAGTTGCTACTCTTCTACTCTTGGGTTGGAGCCTGAGCAGGAGTACTTGCACTCAGAATCAGTGAATTGTTAAGACCTGCACTAGAAGCTTACCAGAGATCTTGTAATTGGATATTGTCAAACTCTGTCATTTGTTATGTTATTATCTTGCATTTACACCAATTTTAAGGGAGATATGGTCCAGTTGACCAAGTGGAAATACTGTCTTAAGTTGTTCTGCATTCCTGGATGATCTTCAAATCCTAATATCGTGTTGTTTGTGTTATACTTGTCTTTCTTAGTCATTACACCTTTGGTTAATTTTTGTTTATAGGCAGTTCTCATCAGAATTTCCGTTGCTTGCATTTTTCATGAGAAGGTTAGCATGAAACTAACAATAAATTTCTATGTATTTACAGCAGAAAAAAATGCAGAATTGCACTTTTCTGTCTCCTCTTGTGTTTAAGTTTAACACTGTTGTAATTAATTGATGTTTTGCAACATTTTATTGCCTCTGCTTTAATTTAATGTCATGCAGTATTTGTGCCATTGTAGTTCAGTATACATTACCAAAGACTTTTTTGGTTTTAAATTTCTGTTTACCATTGTTTTAGTTTCGATACACATGAATATTGAAGTGCCCTTTTTCTATTATATTATGTGTAAGTGTTAAAACAAATATAATAGAGGGGAACATTCCACGTGGGAAAAATATATCTAAAAACAAAGATGATGTGACTTACCAAACGAAAGTACTGACATGTCGATAGAAACTTTGCCTTTACAAATGTCTGCTTGTGTCTGTGTGTGTGCGGATGGATATGTGTGTGTGTGCGAGTGTATACCTGTCCTTTTTTCCCCCTAAGGTAAGTCTTTCTGCTCCCGGGATTGGAATGACTCCTTACCCTCTTCCTTAAAACCCGCATCCTTTCGTCTTTCCCTCTCCTTCCCTCTTTCCTGACGAAGTAACCGTTGGTTGTGAAAGCTTGAATTTTGTGTGTATGTTTGTGTTTGTTTGTGTGTCTATCAACATGTCAGTGCTTTCGTTTGGTAAGTCACATCATCTTTGTTTTTAGATATGTTAAAACAAATAGTGTGATACTGTTTCATTCATGTATGTGAAGTTAGATCACTACTCATCTAACATAAGAGGTGATGAGTATTAGGCAGCTGAGATGGACCACAAGCTCAGATTGGAGAAGAATAGTGAAGGAAATCACCTGCATCCTTTTCAAAGAAATCATCTCAGCATTTGACTTAAATTGTTTTGGGAAACCAGTGAAAACCTAGGTATGTATAGTCATAGAGGGATTTTAGACATTGTCCAATTTTGACTGGAGTGAGGCAATGAGGACATGGAATAGCCATGGTGTGAGAAGAAGAAAATTAACTTCTGAAGAAGGGAGGAAGGGACAGGTAGCTGGTGCCAAGACAAATGTTAAATTCTGAGATAATGGTATAGGAGGAAGATGAAAGGTTTGGAGTAAGGATAAAAAATGGGAAAAGGAAGTGAACAGTGAGTTTGGGTGGAGCAGAAAATTAACAGAGGATGAGCGGATGATTTGGGATCAGAGGTTGGAATGGCGTAGGAAAAGGAAAGGGGGTAGAGGTATATGGAGAACAGGAACTAGCAGATATTGCTGCCAAGAGGGTTGTGGAAACGAACAATATATCACAAGAGGAGTTCTTACTGGCTCAGTTGCAAAAAATACATTCTACTCTGAAGATCCAAAAGGCATGTGTTGTAAAACAAGTGATGAAGTAAACTACATTATCTTGTGTTGTATTTTCTGTAACTGAGCATCTTTTTATTTATCTATTTCATTTTGTTTTATTTGACTTCTTATTCTATACATCCATGAGCAAATAAATCACAAGGTTGTAGAACATGTCATACGTTTATCATATTCTGTACACATCATACATACACTTTCTTTTGCACACAAGATAACTTCATTTATAAAGACAAATAGTAGGTGTTGGCAATGAAATTTGTATTAAACATTTGACAGTAAACTAAACAATCATGCATTATTGTAAAATTCCTATAAGGAATAGAAACATGTATCAAGAAGGTATTTTTTAGATATTTTTTAAATGTACAAGGGTTGGCTGAAAAGTAATGCCTCCACCATCGTAACTTGTCAACAGTTGGCAGCATTGGTACGCGGCAGGCACTGGCTTGTTCCGTAGACTCTTCTCTACAGCTCCAGTTGGTGGGAAGCCTTAAGATTGAACGGTTGTGTTGTTACAGTTTAAAGCATGGAACTCAGCACAGATGGTCAGTCAACGCAATTTAAGCGACGCGCAGTCACTGAATTCTTGACAGCAGAAGGTGTCAGCCAAAGGAGATTCATCAGAGAATGAAAGCAGTTTATGGTGATTGTGTTTATGTGAGTACTGGGCGTTGTTGAGCAAGTAAGTTTAAAGATGTTGAGGCAGGAACATCTGACCTGCATGACAAACAAAGAGTTGGACGTCCTGTGACAGAAACCACTGAGTTTCACAAGCAGAATGTTGACAGATTGATTCAGGACGATCGTCATATCACTCAGAGAGAAACTGCAAGCACAGTCGTCATTTCACAAGAACATGTGGGTCTTATTATTGCTTTGTGTGGCTATCGGAAGATCTCTTCACAATGGGTACCCTGGATGCTCACTCCTGAAATGAAAGTGCACAGACTTGAAATTTGCCAGGAACTCCTCTTGTGTTATGAGAAGAAAGTTGACACCTTTCTCCATTCAATTGTGACAGGAGACAAAACATGGGTACATCACTATGACCCAGGAACGAAACATCAGTCTGTGGAATATCAACACAAAGACTTACCCCAGAAAAAGAAATTCAAGATGCAGCCCCACCTGGAAAAATCATGGCCACAGTGTTCTGGGACGCAGATGGTGTTATTCATGTTGATTTCCTTGATCATGGAACAACAATAAATTCAGAGAATTACATCAAAACACTGCAAACTCTGAAGCGATGGCTAACAAGGGTCTGAAAGGAAAAGGGAATTGTTTTCCTTCAAGCATGACATTGCCGAACCACACACTTCACGTGCCACCACAACAGAACTTCAGAGAATGAATATCACCACCATACAGCATCCTCCATACAGTCCAGATTTAGTACCATCTAACTTCCGTCTGTTCCCGATAATGAAAGACGATCTGTGGGGACATCATTATGCTTCTGATGAAGACATTGAGAGAACTGTGAGACTGTGGTTGCAGAAACAGTGTGTCGACTTCTTCTGTGACGGCTTCAGAAAACTTGTTCATTGTTGGCAGAAATGTATCCAGTTGGCTGGTGATTATGTGGAAAATTGAATATTGGTAATTAAAGATCACATTCTAAGGATTATTTCTGCATTTGATTTATTAAAACATTTCCATCCAAACCCAATTAATGAAGGTGGAGGCATTACTTTTCATTCAACCCTCATATTTTGGTCAGTAATAGTGGTTTTGATATTGGCTGGAAGAAGCTTTGGTACACCTTTGTGCTGTAGTTGTGAACTCTTTTCTTATCCGTTCTTGACTACATTTCTGCTGTGTTCATACACCTATAAAAATTTGTTTGTGGCCGTACCTGAATAGAACACTGTGGGGTGGTTGCAGCAAATGTGGTATATGTTGTAGCTGCTGTCATAGGTGGCCCTTATGCTGATGATGCACGAATTCCCAGTGGTATAGGAGGTGATGGTAGATGTATGACACAAACCTTGTGCATGGCTTTTGAATATGAATGTGATCAGTGGGGTAAGGGTTTGAAAATGGAGGGTGTATGGACTGACAGTGATTCATGTTTCTTTCATCCCTCAGTCTTCTGACAGATTTGATGCAGCCTGGCACAATTTCCTCTCCTGTGGTCACCTCTTTGTCTGAGAGTAGCAGTTAAACTCAGTGTCGTCCATTACTTGTTTGTTAGAGTCTAATTTCCATCCTACAATTTTTTCCCTGTATGGGTTCCTCTAATAGCTTAAAGATTATTCCATTATGTCATAACACACATTTTATTGCTCTGTCCCTTCATGTAGTCAGTTTCTTACACATATTACTCTCATCACTGATTCTGCAGAGTCACTTTGCTTCTTGTCTTATTAGTCCACTTAATTTTCAACATTCTCCTATAATATCATATCTCAATGTCTGCCTGCTTAGCTGGAT
This sequence comes from Schistocerca americana, assembly GCF_021461395.2. Lineage (NCBI taxonomy): Eukaryota > Metazoa > Arthropoda > Insecta > Orthoptera > Acrididae > Schistocerca > Schistocerca americana. Next base: position 179,643,357 of record NC_060120.1, read on the forward strand.
GGTAATGTGCTTGCCCTACATGCAGCGGGACCGGGTTCGATTCCTGGTCAGGTTGGAGATTTTCTCCGCTTGTGGAATGGGTATTGTGTTGTCTTCATCATCATTTCATCCTCATCACCGGCATACATCTCACCCAATGTGTCATTGACTGAAATAAGACTTGCACTCGGCGGACGAACTTTCCCGGCTGGGTCCTCCCAGCTAACAATGCCATTTCATTGTTTTTCATATCTCAATCACTTCAATTCTTTTCCTTGCTGATTTTCAGACAGTTCATCATACATTTCCACATAATGTTGTGCTCCAGACATACAGGCACAGAATTTACATCTTAGATTAAGACCTCTGTTTAACAACAGTAGACTTCTTTTGACGGGGCATGCCAGTGTATGAGTGGCAGACTATGTGTATTGGAATTGTGTGAAGGATACTGAGGGGAACAGACTTAACATCAGCACATAATAAGACATATTTAAAACCCTGACAGAGAATGTAGTTCACTTGTTTCAATCCTGGATGGTGTCAACTGATGAAGAGGGAACTCCTTTCTCGTTATTCAGCAAGTATACTATGAATTCAGGCATGTGTGGAGCTAAGTTGCAAGACATCTGCTTCTGGAAAAACTGGTGAGAGTAGTTTCAGTCTTCAACGGCAAGGAACTGCATGTGGCAGCAGGGAGGTCAGGTTTCTTAGGAGAGGTTTTATGAGTTGAACAGATGGCAGTTGTCACAATGGAAGTGGTGTTGGTGATTTATAGGTTGAATGTGGTGGTTGGTCATTTGATCAACAAAGCTAAGCAGCAATCACTGTGCTGCTTTCCAAATGGACTTGGCAACTAATAAGCTGTCTGTCTGCATGAATGACCACTGCCAAATCAGCAAAGAGCCAGCTAGACCACCAGCTGCTGAATATGCTGCTCAAAATTATGTGCTTCACATCAGTGACTGCTTCACAGCCTACACCCTCTGTATCCTTCTTACCAACACCAGCTTTTCTGAACTACATAGGTGGGAACTTTCCCTTCATTCCCTTAGCCCCCTGTCCTCAATTTTCACTAGTCTGTTATTGTCCATCTACCTATTCCCTTTCCCACTCCAACTCCACTCGAGCACTCCTTCTATCATGACGAGGCACCTGCTAGTCTTTTCCCGTCCCCACTTCTCTCTTCTCCCCTTTGCCTTCCCTGTTCTGTAGCGCTGTACATCCCCCCACCTGTACTACACTGTCCCTCCCCTCCCCCACCCTGTACCATGCCTCCTCCTTACTGCCATCATCCACTCCCAAATGCTGCTCATATCAGGCATAGTTGGGTCACAGTGGCCAGAGACTGGTCATGTGTGTGCGTGTGTGTGTGTGTGTGTGAGTGAGTGTGTGTATTTTCTATTTCTGAAGTAGGCTGAAAGTTTAAATGTTTAGTAGTCTTTTCATTGTATCTTTCTGTGATTCAGTGCCTCGTCTGTGTATGGTAGTACAATGCCTGTGTTGTTCAGAAGTATGAGGCCAACTTCCTTTGGACGTGCATGCATGTCCGAAGGAAGAGGCAGTGTGGCGACTACAGCAGTTATGAAATACAAGAAATGTATTCACAGTTAAGAATATGGGCAACCATTAGCTGTATGCTTGCATGAAAACAATGAAAATATGTGCTGGACTGGAACTTGAACCCAGATTTTCCGCTTCTCACAACCAGTCGCCTTACCATTGTGCTGCCTGAGCATGATTCATGGCCGTAACTAAACTTCTGTGTGTCATCAACCATGTGTCTACAACCTGCACTCATACATCCATATGTGTATTTCTGTACAGGTGATTTTAATTGAAAGTCACATCCCAGTTTCCGCAGATAAATATGATAATTGCAGTGCCTGTGTTGTTCAGAAGTATGATGCAAAGTTCCTTTGGACATGTATAGTGTTCTGCATGATGGCATTGGGTGAAAGCATAATAAGTCCTTAGTTATCTCTTTGCTTATAGGGCACATAGGAGTACTGGATGTAGGAGATTCCTTGTCTGTAAAATTGTTTTATGGTTCCACAGAACATGGGTGTCCTTCCTGTCCTCTGTTTGCAGTAAGACTAGTTCACGATAATATTGTTGCTTTTCTGAGTGAAATGTTTGTTTATTTGATATTATAAATTAACTCACCATTCAACAAAACTGCGAATGACCACTAATTATTATTGCTCTGTGCCAGTTATCATCACTATCACCACCACCACCGTCATCATCAGCAGCAGCAGCAATTTAATACCATGTGCTGGATACATAATTAATACATGATTGTCAGGTTCAGAAAAAGACACCGTATCAGTTAATTTGCTCATTGTAAGGGGGGGGGGGGGGAGTTTAAAAGGTAAGGATTGCTGGGTGGATGAGAGAGAAGATAACTCCACTAGCCCCAGACCCATCTTGATTAAAACTATGTGCCAAACCAAGACTTGAAATCAGGACCTTTACATTTCATTGAGCTATCCAAGCATGAGTCACTAAACCATGTCTCCATCTTCTGGGACAAGTTATGAGCTGAGATTGGATAGCTCAGTTGGTAAAGCACTTGTTCATGCAAGTCTTGGTCTGGCAAACAGTTTTCATCTGCCAAGAAGTTATATACTGTTCCTGGTTGCTCCTACATATTTTACAATCTCATGTACCCACCTTCCAGCAGGTAGTCTTGGTCTTTTCTTATCTCTTGGAATCCAACAAAGAACTTTCTTTGTCTGTTTCTCATCCATTCCTAAGCTAAGCTATGAGTACATGTCCGATACACTTTGATTTCATTTTCATAACAGTTGTTGGGAAGCAAGTACATCCAAAACTCTGATAATAATAAGGTGTCCTGCATTCCGTCTGCACTGCCAATTGGTTTTGGTTATGAGACAAGTGCTCTCTCTTTCTCTCCACACCCCATGCAGCCAAATGGCATCATGTTCATTGCATAATCGTTCAACAGTAATAACAACTGTTTTTATTATAAGCTTACTAACATTAAGTTGTAGTAAACAGAAAGAGACAGTTTGGCAGAATTTCATGAATGTGAAGTATATATTTTTGAAATTACTGCTAATTTTTTGTGAGTGGCAGGGAATAAAGATAGAAAGTTCAGATTTGGCAGAAACCTGTATTCTGACATATAGAACTCTTTCATTATGTCAATTCTTCTCCACTTTTAATATTTAGTGAGTAATTTTGTTGAAATCTAATGATAGTAAATTTTGGTAGATCCAATGTAGATTAACTGCAGTTTAGTTTAGACTTGCACCACATAATTCATGCCAGGTATCAGCACCATCAAGCAGGGATTTACCAGACTTGTACCACATAGTTCATGTCAGATACCAGCAACATCAGGGCAGGGATTTACCAGGTACTATTATGGTAAGAACACCAGTTTCCATCTAGATGGTGGCTCTGCCAGATGGTAGCTGAAGCTCTTTTCTGCATCCAATAATGCCAGTGATAAGTGCTGATATAACAGTGTACTCCATCAAGGGCACAAACAGGCCGTGGCTGAATCTACCCATATCACTATGGCTCTATGTATTCCATTCCTTGCATGGACAAAGTCATCTAGGCATGCACATTTCAAGTGCACTGGAGACACAACACTTGGTATGGCCTAGTGTACAGAAAAACTGTCACTCATGGACCCAAGAATGTGTCCCTCACCAGACATGCAAAGTGATGCTCCATGTACTTGCAATACTCAGGAACATTGTTACTCCCAATGCTGGTTCTGCAAATCTGCTTGTGGATCTTGTTAGCTCATGACTTGTTTCTTACAACTTCCACTGCTGGTACAGTAGTTTCATGAGTTGGCCAGAAGCATTACCACTACAACATCAGACAGCAGAGAGTTTGGTACATGCCTTTAACTTTGGTCGGGTAGCACACTTTACCTTCCCAAGCAGGTGACATCTGTATTTGAAGGGGAGACAGAGGTTTCCATACCATTTCACAGCTATACAGCATTTACCTTAGAAGAACGATGCCATATCACACAACTTCTAATGGCATGGTAAAACATTTTCACTATTCGCTTAAGACTTGTATAATGTGCCCCAAAGCCAGGTCTTTTGTGGTGGACATACTCACTGCTCAGACTCCATAGTGCACTAGAAAAATTACATGTTTGAAGGTGTTTATAAATTTTGGTTAGATTTCGGAATCTTTGACCACTCTGCATTATTCATTGAACTATCAAAACTTAACAGAGAAGTTTTGTGTAAGAAAAGGAACTTCAGTCAATGAAAAAATTCAACCATACTTGGTAGGGCTACTTGGTAGGGCTCTTTCTGTTCATCAGAACTCAAATTGAGGGGTTCCTACACCTCATCTGTCATTGCTTCCAAGTGTTGCTATTTTCATTATTCACTAGTAGTAATTGTTTTTCTGATTTACATCTTGAACTACAGAAATGTTTAAAGAAGCCTTGAAATGCTTATTCAATTTTGTCTCTTTTAGTTACTGTGCCACCAGCCATCTTAACTTATGAAATGTGGTGTTGTGTTGGCTACTGCAGGAGTCAGCATGGGCACAGACAAGGAAGAAGAGAAGTTGTGATGGCCAGTGGCAGGAATCCAAATTGATCTGTACATAACACCTGAAGATTATGTGAACTCTTTATTTGTAAAATAAAAGAAACTTAAATTCTTGATTCCTGTGCTTCCCACCTACAAGTACTTTGCTCTCTATTACTACTTGCAGAATGCAGCTAAGTAATGTCTTCCTATTACTCATTACTGATGCTCTCAAAGTCTGTGACTGAACTGTGGCAACCAGCGATTGGCAACCGGTTAAATCAGCATTGATACTGGGCGTTGAACTCTGTCTCCGTGGGGGTGTGGTGCTGCTCGCTCTTGCCTTTGACATGCAGGTGAGCACCTTCTTGATGCTGTTTCATGGTGCTGCGCTGGCTGGTGTACAGTCAATGCTTCCAGACTGCAAACTCTCCCTCCTCTACCCCCCCCCCCCCCCCCCCCCCCTCCCCGGAAAAAAGCCACACCATTGTCATGTAGGGAGCCATCTTATGACAATGGAAGAGAAAGCAGGAAGCTGGGAGGTGTGAGAAGCTGGGAGCTGCAACAGGGGCCGAAGCCGAGGCCCAGACCACTCCTCAACATCCGTCCTATGCTCTGAGAGGAATGATTACAGAAATGGTGCCAGGTGCACAGCAGGCACTGGGACGAGCACTGGGAAGTTAAGCTTTTGCAGTGGCAAAGGTGACGGGTTCAGCTCCATCAGTTCCACAGATGGTGCCACAGAGGCCACAGGATTACGGTATGATGTGAATCTGGGACAGAAAATCTGCAAAAGAATCTTGCAATTGACAAGCATGAATCTGGTTCTGAAGGCGCTGCAGCAACCCAGCAGGATCTTGAATTAAATACATGCAAGTGACCAAATTTCAAAGAATCATTCCTCTCTCCCAGCACTTGATGCGACCAAAAACTCTGAAAAGAATAGAATCATTCATCACAAACTGATATGTGTGGAGCTTGGGAGGCGCTGTGCACTGCAGTGGGTGCAGCAACTGGAACAGCACGCAGTGATGCTTGCCACATAGAAGCTCCACTGGCAACAGAGCATCGCAAGGCTACAAGTGGTATGTTGCAAGAAAGAGCAGCAGCACTTGCTCCTGTATCTTGGAGGCACATAGTGTGTGTATATATATCTGTTGCTTGAATGTATGCACAAATTGTTCAGCTTTTCTGTTCTACTGAGGATGAAACAGAGCACTGGTAAGGTCAGTGATACCATTCGCTGTACAAAATTGTTCAAAATCCTGAGTCATAAACTGTGGTCCATTGTCTGTAACCAACACTTCAGGCAAACCTTCCAAGCGAAAAATATATGAAAAAGCCGTAATGGTATTACATGATGTAGCTGAGTTCATGGGCACTGAGAATGAATATTTGCTAAAAGAGTCCACAACAATAAGCCAATGAGTGTACCGAAAGGGACCAACAAAGTGAATATGCACTTGTTGCCATAGTGACTGAGACTTGACCTAGCTGAAAACATTTGTGGCAGGGCCGATAGACTTTCAACACAAGCGCAAAACTGTGATGTCATCTGTTCAATGTGGGCATCCATGCCTGGCCAAGCACAGTGCTGACGTGCTAACTGTTTTGTGTGTACAATTCCCCACTGTTTCACTGGGGTGATTGTAGCAGGGAAACATAGTGCCAGATGAGTCTTGCCAATGGGGTTGTAGATTATGTAGCCGTTCAAATGGTTCAAATGGCTCTGAGCACTATGGGACTTAACATCTTAGGTCATCAGTCCTCTAGAACTTAGAATTACTTAAACCTAACTAACCTAAGGACATCACACACATCCATGCCCGAGGCAGGATTCGAACCTGCGACCGTAGCAGCAGCGCGGTTCCGGGCTGAAGTGCCTATAACCGCTCGGCCACCACAGACGGCTTTGTAGCTGTGACAAGAAAATCATGGAACAGGGAAAATAGATTTGTGCCCTTCAGGCTGAACTGGAAATGGTGTACTTCGAATTAGACAGGTTGAAGGGGGGAAGAGACAATGGGAGATGGGAACAGGTAACAAGTCGTAGTCAGAAGGAGAAAACCCCAGAATTCAGTTTTCAGATTCCAGTGAGCATTCAGTTTGATTTGTTACCTGAAGTAGAAGAGCCTCAACAGTTTTTGAGCAAAGTAGGGTGCAGCAGACTTGTAGTAACAATTGTAATGCTAGGTGGGGGTGGGGGCAGGGGGTGGGGGGAAGTCAAGCAGAAAGAAAAGAGTCCTGCTGTTAGGTAGCAGTCATGGGAGAGGTGTAGGCCAGTTGCTACAGGATAGGCTAGGAGTCGAGTACCAGGTCACAAGCATTGTGAAACCTAGTGCTAAGCTTGGCCAGGTTACAGAAAACGTAGGGGCCTTGTGCAAAGATTTTGATGGTGAGGACCATTTTCTTATAGTAGGAGGAGCAGGAAACAGCCTGGTTAGCAATTCAGACTATAGTATTAGGTGTGACCTGGATGTAATAGGAGCAGCAACAGCTAACACTCATGTGGGGTTTGTGGATGTTTTGCAGGCCATGGCCAGCACTGGGTTAATATGAAAATCTCATATCTGTGTTGTGCCTGTTGATTCAGTTGAGAGGTGGGGTTACGCTACTCATGGCCTGCACCTGAATAGGAGGGGGAAGGATAGATTAGTTGATCTTCTTGCAGAAAATGCAAGGGGGGGCACATGCACCCAAGACAAAATACCAGTGATTTCTGGAGTCAGAGGGACACATTTTTTAGGTTAGAGTCAGAATACAGGCAGAGAGTATTGAAAGAGATTAAAACAGAACAGTGCCATAGTGTCTGTAGCAGTATCCAAAGAAATAAAATTTGTGTGTTTCATCAGAACTTTAGAGGATTGAAAAAAAGATAGATGAGCTTCTTGTATGCCTAGACAATGGGGTAAATTCTGAAGGTATAGATGTTTTGTGACTCTCTGAACACCATGTAACTGCAGGGATGGAGAAGTTAAATTTAAGGGATTACAGGTTAGCACTTATTCATGTAGAGTCAACACGGAAAAAGGAGGAGTTGCTACTTATATAAAAACTGGACACAAAGTCAAAAATATTGAAACAAATAGTTTTTTGTTGATCAGATCCTGGAAGCATGTGCTTGTGAGTTGCTACTGCAATATACTTCTATAGTAATTGTAACAATCTACAGATCTCCTCAAGGTAACTTTCAGCTATTCATGAAAAATCTAGAGGCATTACTGAGGTACCTGACAGACAAAAAGAAGCAGTTAGTGGTTTGTGGTGATTTTAATGTAGACTTCTTAAAAGATACAGACAGGAAAAATGAGCTAGAATCTTTGTTTGGTTGTTTCAATCTAGTAGCTGTTGTAACTTTTCCAACTCGTGTGCAGCAGGATAGTAGGTCACTTATCGGTAACATTTTCGTAGACAGTGCTCAGGCAGAAACAATTAATGTGTACCCAGTTGTTAATGGGCTATCTGATCATGATGCACAGTTAATGAAAATAACACATATAGCACCTTACAGGCTTCAGGCAGGTTGATACAAGGCAGGGAGGCTTATTGATGCAAACAGAGTACAGAGTTTTAAGAGCAGCCTAGAAGAGGTAGAATGGGATGAAGTATACACAGAAAATGATGCTGATGCCAAATTCAGTTTATTCCACCATTAATTTGTCTCAATATTTGAGAGTTGCTTTCCTGAAACTTTATCCAAAAAATCCATATGGACAGGCCAGAATAAGTCAGGATCTGACGTTACTTGCTTACTACAAAAGATACTGTAATATTGTAAGGAAAGTCATTAAGAAGTCGAGAAGCTTATGTGTTCTGACAGAAATTAATAATGCGGATAATAAGATTAAAACTATATGGAATATTGTCAAACGGGAGACGGGGCAGCCTGACAGTGCACAGCATACCATAACAATAAAGCTAAATGATGGCGTTGTGAGTGATAATTCACAAGTTGCAAGTATTTTTAACAATCAGTTTCTGAATGTAGCAGCAAAAATAGGGTTAAAGGGTTCAGTTGAAGAAGCAAAAAAATATGTTAAAAATGTCATTCCCCAGGACTTTAGGTCTTTAGAAATAGCACCAACATCCCCTACTGGAATAAAGGGAATTATAAATATACTGAAAAGCAAGAGCTCATGTGGTGTTGATGGAGTCTCTAACACAATTTTGAAGTGTTGTTCTAATTCAATAAGTGGAGTCCTTAGTGATATATGTAATGCTTCGCTGGCACAGGGAATTTTTCTAGACAGATTGAAATACGTAATTGTCAAACCTCTTCTTAAGAAAGGGGCAAGAGCGACTTAAATAATTATAGACCAATCTCATTGCTGACTTCATTTTCTAAAATACTTGAAAAGTTATGCATTCAAGAGTAGTTTCACATTTAAGTGAAAATAATTTACTCAGTGTGTCACAGTTTGGATTCCAGAAGGGTTACTCGACTGAGAATGCTAGGTACACATTTATCAATCAAATAGTACAAGCCCTAAACAACAAATTATCGCAAGTTGATATTTTTTGTGGTCTTTCCAAGGCATTTGACTGGGTGGAGCATGTCACACTCTTTAGAAAAACGCAGGTTTTATGGAACTGAAGGCTATACACACAGCTGGTTTGAATCATACTTAACGAACAGAAAGCAAAAAGTTGTGCTGATTAACACAGATAATGTTGGGAGGTCGATAACTTCTTATGAATGCGGAGTTAACACAAAGGGAGTCCCACAGGGTTCAATTTTGGGTCCTCTGCTTTTCTTTATTCATGTGAATGACCTCTCACTTAACGTTCAGCAAGCAGATCTAGTACTTTTTGCAGAGGACATGAATGTTGTAATAAATTCCAGAAAAAGCAGCTGAAGATATTGTTAAGGACATCTTTCAGAGAATTATTAAGTTGTTCTCAGAAAACGGACTCTCCCTTAATTTTGAAAAAACTCACTATATCCAGTTCTGTACACCGAATAGATTCATACCGACAATTGATGTAGCATATGAACAGGGCTCAGTTAACAGGGTAGATTTCTCCAAATTTTTGAGTATTCACATTGATGACAGCTTGAACTAGAAGAAGAATATTACTGAGCTTCTCAAACAATTAAGTTCAGATTCTTTCACTCTTTCATTAAGCGCTAGTTTTGGTAACAGACAGATCAGCCTCCTAACATACTTTGCATATCAACAACATAAAGTGTCTGGCAGGTAGCAGATCAACTTTTAAATCTAGCTGAAAATCATTTCTTTTGGACCACTCCTTCTATTCCATGGACAAGTTCCTGTTTCAGAACTGGTCTATTCATGCGTGTATATGTGTCTTGTAATTTGTCTTTTTCCACATAATACTGATAAAATAATTTTAAAAATTATCTACGGAACATGACATAACTAAACTAAACTAAACCAATCTCCTTGGTGGTGCAATTGCAACACATCATTTTGAAACACTTTAGGAATAAGCACACACAATCATCTAGAGTCATTTTGCAATAAAATCATGCCCTGCTGGATGGCGAGGCTATGCCGATGAGCAAAATGTCTGTGCACAAAAGAATTCTGAAGGTTTGTCATTGAACAAGGCCTATCAGTATGCATTTAGTGCAACAATAGGTTCAAGTCAGGGTCTGCTTCTGTGGCCTGAGCGATTTTCGCATACTGCAGTGGACAAGACTGTAAAAGCGCAATGTTCTATGCATCGATCTGACAACAATATGTGGCAGTGGCATTGAATTCAGGAGCTGGACCAACAGGAAGGCGAGAAAGGGCGCCAGCATTTGCATGCTTTGATGTGGGCTGGTACAATAGTTCATACTGATACTGTGACAACAACAAAGCTCAACATTGCAGCTGCTGAGCTGTGTGCTGCGGAACAGCTTTGGACAGATGAAATGAAGACTGAATGGCTTATTGTCCGTCACTAGGTAAAACTTCCAACCAAACAGATAATGGTGAAACTTTGTCATGTCATAGATAATAGTGAGTGCTTCCTTCTCAATTTGTGAATAGTTACTTTGAGTCTTGGTCAAGAACTTGGAAGCAAAAGCAATTTGCCTGCCATGTGTTCCAAATCTGTGCGAGGGCACAACTCCAATTCCGTACAAAAAAGCATCCACTGCCAAAACCAAAGGCTTAGTGGGATTGAAGGGAACAAGCCATTCTTAAGTTTGTAGAATGCATCCTGACTAATTTTGGTCCAAACACAAGGCACATTCTTCTGACACAAACAATTCAATGGAGCCACAATCTGGGCTGCATTGGGTATCAATCGGATATAATATGTCAACTTACCAAGACCTGCAGGGCAGGGAGGTCCTGGAAGGCCAGAATACGTGAGTGAAGGGAATGAACATCTTGGCTACTAAGAACATGGCTTAAGTACTTAATTTCAGTCTGAAAAAAGGCACATTTGTCCCAGCGACACTTCAAATCTCCAGCTGGTACTTGAAAAAGCATATGAAGGTTAATGATATCTTCCTCTGGCATACGTCCTGACACCACAATATCATCCAAGTAATTTAAACTGAACGGACATTTGTAGTTAGCTGTTCTAAGTAGCTTTGGAATATGGCGGAGTCACTGGCAAAAAGTAAGTGCCAAAATTTGAGGAACACTAAATGTGTGTTGACCGCAAACACTTTCTGAGATTCTGCATCTAGCAGAATTTGCTAATATGCATTGTGTAAATCCAATAATTCCTCAGCGAGAGGCAACAGATAAGCATCAGTTATTGTTGTGGATTCATAGCAGATTTAAAGTCAACGCAAAGACGAAGTCTTCGAGAAGGCTTTTGTAAGACACCTAAGGGAGAAGCCCATTGACTAGCCTGGACCAGAACAATAACACCACTGTCTTGCCATTCTTTAAATTCACTTGCAACTTTGTCTCTAAGTGCATGAGGGACAGGACACAACTGAAAAAACATGGGTAACGCATTGTCCTTCATTGTCACGGGTGATATAAAGTCATTTGTTGTTCCAAGTCCTTCAGAAAATTGTCAGGAAACACCTCAATCAATTGAGTAACACTGTCTTTGGCCCACCCGGTTGGCCGTGTGGTCTAACGCAGGGCTTTCTGGGCGGGAAGGAGCACCTGGTCCCCGGCATGAATCCGCCAGGCGGATTTGTGTCAAGGTCCGGTGAACTGGCCAGTCTGTGGATGGTTTTTAGGCGGTTTTCCATCTGCCTCAGCAAATGCAGGCTGGTTCCCCTTATTCCTCCTCAGTTACACTATGTTGACGATTGCTGCGCAAACAAGTTCTCAACGTACGCGTACACCACCATTACTCTACCACGTAAACATAGGGGTTACACTCGTCTGGTGTGAGATGTTCCCTGGGGGGTCCACCGGGGGCCCAACCACACAATAACCCTGGGTTTGGTGTGGGGCGGCAGAGGGGTGAAGTGGACTGCGGTAGTCATCGTGGGGTTGTGGACCACTGCGGCTGCGGCGGGGACAGAACCTCTCCGTCATTTCTAGGTCCCCGGTTACCATACAGTACAACACTGTCTTTTGGGTTGCAAGCAGAAAGAGAAAGTAGATTGTCCTGAATATGAAGACTGAACAAATCAAATGAATTTTCACAGTCTCGTGCTGCCAAATGGTAAAAGTCACTGTTGTGGTGTGAGACTGGAGTGTGACAGGCAAACTACATGTACCGAACATTGGATTGTCCTGACTGTTATATACAGTAAGTTGCGTGCAAGATTTTGTCAACTGTGGTGAGCCCAACTGTCCATAAGTGGCAAGATTAAGCAATGTAACGGATGCATCAGTGTCTAACTGAAATTGCACACAGCATCCAGCAATAACTAAGTTCACAAACAGTTTGTTTGACTGTCATTGCACAGCGCTTGGGCAGGGCGAAGGCACATCCTGAATATGGTCATTATTAGTACTGGTAGCCAGTTTAGAAAAAACTATATTCTTTCTGAGTGAGAAGGTACTTAACACTTACGAGAGCAAATGTGAGTAGAGTTATTTTTCTGTTGCAAGCACACAGACTGTACACAACTTGCTTTCCACAAGCAAAGCAAGTTACACATTCCATGAAGGGTAGTGTTATCTTTTATGCATGCAAGAGCAGTGAGGACATAATTCACAGCAGACACATGCATTGATACTTGTTTACATGTTACGGTGGTCTATTTGGATGAGGTTGTCAGTCGCAAGGGTGTATCTGTTTGTCACTTTGCGGTAAGCTAAAAATGGGAGCTACCTCAAAGTTTTCCATGGCGCTATCACACGAGTCCTGATTCTCAACAGTTTGTAACACTTGTTTCAAAGTAGGATCAGAATGTTCATGAATCCTGCTGTGTGGCACATTGTATGTAATTGCATCACAAATCATTGCATCACCATAGTACTGTCCACAGCTACATTGAAAACGACAGTCACCTTAAACCCTGAAGTTTGGTGACCCACTGACAGTGTGTCTGTTCTGGCTTTTTCCTCAATCAAAAGAACTTGTAACAAGCTGCAGTAACCTGTACTTGATCCTCATAATACTTAGTGAGGGCAGAAACTGAATCTTCAAAAACTAGCATCTCAGGTCTACTAATCGGAAACAACAACTGAGAAAGGCAGTAAACTCTTGTGCCAGCCATTGACAAGAAATAAGAAAGTCTCACAGTACCTTGCACTTGACATGTAGCACAATGAGTGTTGAACTAGTGTAGTACTCATTCCATTCTTGTTGTTGATTGAAGGCTCGGAATGGTGGAATGCACAGAGGCAGTGCCATAGGTGTGGCTGGCTGTTGTGAAGGAATTTATGCGGCAGTGGCTTGTGCATTAACAAGCTGCTGGACTGTCATCATCAGCTGCCACATTTGGTGGTTGTGAAACTGAACAGATTGCATTAGATCAAAGCCAGCTGCAACCGAAGGCATAGGCACAGGTGGTGTAGGGAGGCGGGACAGAGGCCATTTTTATGAGATAAGTGCCACAGCAAATTATAAGTAGAAGTAAGACAAGTAGTGGAAGCATTGCAACTAATATGTAAGAAAGGTTACAATTAGTAGCAATCCTCCTTTCATGGAAAGGAGAGAAATATTGGTGACAGGCTGTGATGGAGCTGCAGTGTTTGTTATGGAATCCTTGTCGCCAGATGTTGGGTCAGTTACTGTGAGAGTCAGCATGGACACAAACGAGGAAGGAGAGAAATTCCAGTGGCAGGTGTCAGGAATCCAAAATGATCTGTACATAACACTTGAAGATTAACTGAACTCTTTATTTCTAGAAGAAAAGAAACTTAACGTCTTAACTCCTGTGCTTTCCGTACCTCCTACAAAGAAGTACTTTACTTTCTATTACTATTCACAGAACACAGGCTAAGTAACATCTTCATATTACTCAGTACTGGTGCTCTTGAAGTCTGCGGCCGAACGAACTAGGCTGACCAGTGACGGGCTGCTGGTTAAATCAGTGTTGACAGGGGGTGACGAACTCTGGCTTCCTGAAGGTGTGGTGCTGCTCGGTCTTTCCATTGGTGCATGGGCCAGCACCTTGTTGATGCCATTTCACGGCACTGTGCTGTTTGGTGTGCAGTGGATGCTTTAGGGCTGCACATGTGGTATCTATCCAACATAAGTTTCTGTTTTGTTTTCTACATAGGCTTATTGTTTTCAGTTGTTTCTCTAATCAGATTTTCAGTCTACCTTTTCACGTGCTCTCAAAGACATTGCCAAATACTTTTTTTAAAATCTGCATGTCTATTATATTTCTTGTATCATTTACTTCAAACTGTTGCCATCTGTTTAATAATAGCCTTGTGAGATATTCTTTTATTTAGCTTTCTTCATACTTGAAACATTTTTTGCTGTCAGCCTAAGTAGTTCTGTGAAATAAGTTCCTTTTTTGCCTTTGTCTGTGTAGTCATCATTTTTTAAAATGTTGAAGTTGTCGCTTAATTTAATTCGTTAGATGTCTCTATTCTTAAGTATGTTCTTGTAACTTACATTTCTGCTTTCACGCCTGATTGGTTTGCGTTTCAATCTAGCTTTCTATATATTTTTGCTGTCTTACTAGTCAATAATCACTTTATTTTTGATTGTACATAAAATATCCCAGTCAGAAGGTATCACTTCAATATGAGTTCAACACTGTGAATAACTCTTTCTTTTTCAGTGAGTTATAAGTAAAATACGCTGTTACTCAGAGCTCAATTCTCGGACCTAGACTCATCTTGACTTATGTGGACAACTGTTGAATGTACAAGTCCCCAAAAAAACTATCCTATTTTCCAATTACACCAGCACATTGTTCACTGGATCCAGCCCAGAAACGTTGCATTTAACAGTAGGAAGTTCTATGAAAAGACTTTCAGAGTTGCTCACCAAAAGCAAACTAATCGTAAATACTGAGAAAACCATGTGTCACATATTATGTATTTCTACTTTCTAGCCAAATGTCTATTCAAGCAAGATTAAAAAATGACCCCTATAAAATATAAATGTGACCAAACTTTTGTGTCTATGGATTCAGCTAGACTTAAAATGGGACACATGTATAAATAACTTGTCTAGGAAACTCTGATCCATGTGCTATGGTTAAAGAATATTTTAAGTCTACAATAAACAAAAGTCAGTACTGCATGTATACTACGCACAGTTCCACTCACTGCTCCAATATGGGATCATTTTCTGTGTACAGTCAATTTGTAGCATAACTGTTTCTTGGCTGCAAAAAAGAGCCCTTAACAATAATTTCTAGCCTTAAAAAATGGACTACTGTAAATTTAACTTTACTGAACGTGGTGTTCTGAATGTTCTATGCTTATTTGTGTATGAAACTATCTTGTCCACTAGGGACTTCCCTTGAAAACAGATACCATATTTACTCGAATCTAAGCCACACTTTCTTTTCCTGTTTTTGTAATCCAAAAACTGCCTGCGGCTTAGAATCGAGTGCAAAGCAAGCGGAAGTTCTGAAAAATGTTGGTAGGTGCCGCCACAACTAACTTCTGCCGTCGAATATATGTGGCACTACACAGGCATGCTTTGTAGGCACAGAGATAAATACTGGCACCAAAACCTCTGCGTCAGTAAATAAATTTAAGAAAAAAGGTGGAAGGCGAGCTTTTTTTTCTCTGCCCCGAGTTTCGACCACCGCATTTTCATACATTATCCAACGAAGTAAATGCAAATTCCGTATTGTTCATCTTCGAATGTAGCAGAATTTCAATGTACTACGAAAATCCGACTGGCAAGACTGTTACGGATGTTTGTCAATATGGCCAACTCTTCGTTCTGAATTTTTTACTACCTGTGAGAAGTGATGGTTGCTAATAGGAACCTGATGAAATGTGAATCACATGCAGTATTTTCTTCACCATCAGACTAATACAAATATAAACATTATGCCATGTATTCTTTCGTGTTTGCTGCTATCTCATTTAAATCCTGTCTACCTAATAAACTACGAAACTAGAGTTAGACAACAGCAAACGCGGAAGAATATACGTATCGCGTCATGTTTATATTCATATTATTCTTATGCCTAATAGTGATACAGTCAGAAATGAAGCACGGCAACTGACTAGATTTTTAAATCTCAGATGACTAATTTCTGTGCAGAATTTGATGTACTAAAGAAGCGGCCGCAAAGATTTTCAAATGGAGAAAAATTTTCGCCTAACTCTCGTTCAGAACATGTTCTATCATATGCAGTCTATTATTTGGTTCTTGTTGATCATTATCAAAGAGCCGGCCACGGTGGTCTAGCGGTTCTAGGCGCTCAGTCTGGAACCACGCGACTGCTACGGTCGCAGGTTCGAATCCTGCCTCGGGCATGGATGTGTGTGATGTCCTTAGGTTAGTGAGGTTTAAGTAGTTCTAAGTTCTAGGGGACTGATGACCACAGATGTTAAGTCCCATAGTGCTCAGAGCTATTTGAACCATTTGAACCATCATTATCAAAGAAAGCAGCAGTGTAAGTAACAACAAATAGCAGTCTCTTGCCATTGTTTCGCTAATGAGATGATTCCTCTCCTTTTAGTTTTTTTTTTTTTTTTTTAATTGTAAGCAGTGGTAGCGTGCACAAAAGCAAGCCATGCCGCGAGCGGCAACAGGTCGTAAACACGCACTATCAGAATGCGACAAACAATGCATGACGCAGTACAGTAATGCATTTTCAGCTTAGAGTGACGTAAACACCTATAACAAAGAAAATGGCACTTATCAGATCAAAGCAAAATAAGCAGTTGGTTCAAAAAAAGGAAGGGTACCCGTATAAATACGGACTGAGCGCCTGACGCATAGCAATGGCTACTTGGTAAAGCTGAACTGCTAAGCTTACGACTCTAACCAAACTACTGTAACTGTATTGTCTTTCATTCGACCTAAATTGTGTCTTATATTACAATGGACCAACTTTGTTTCGATTTGGAGGTGCGGCCTAAAACTTTTCTCTCCCCTTGAATTTCGAGTCTCAAATTTCAGTGCAGCTTAGATTCAGGAATTTTTTTTTCCTTTATTTCGAGTCTCATTTTTCAGGTGCGGCTTAGGTTCGAATGCATCTTAGATTCGAGTAAATACGGTAGACTGCTACAGAATTGCAGTGTGCACAACTATTGCACCCGAGAGAAATCAAATATATACACCAGAACAACATCCTCTCAGAAGAGCGTAATTTACCTTGGTGTCATAACAAGGGTGCCCATACCAGTATGCCCTGCTGCCCCCCCCCCCCCCCCCCCCCCTCCCCCAACAGCTGTCAGGGAAAGGAAAAAAAATATAGTGTAGCCAAGTGCTTTTCTTTCAATAAAATGATTTAAAAGTTAGTGTTACACAGGTCTTTAACAGGGTTGGGACTGCTAACTATGCTCTTCTCATAGGATGTTGTATCCTATATTTCAAATGAAACTAAAGGCATTTCCAAAAAATTACTGGCTCTATTCTGTAAAAGAATTTCTGAATATGTAAAATAAATGTTACTTAAAAATTTAATTGACATGTCCTTCAACAGTTACTGATAAACCCAGATTGTAAGATGTCTACTGTACCTACTTACTTTCACTGCTTTTGCTGGTGTTAAATAATAATGTGTCCTCATTTTGACCTGTCCAATATCAGTTTGTGCTGCATGATAAAACTGGGTGAATAAAAGACAATCAAGCAATTAATTTTAAAACGATTTGGACTGTCATGTCCTTACAGTTTCATTTTTATTTCCGTATTATATTTATTCTAAGAATGAACATAGCACATTCTTGTTGGAGAATTCTACTAACATCTTGGCAGCTTTCATTTTTAATTTCAGATTTGATATTTCACACTGACAAATCACTCTTTGGTTTCTGTCCTACTTTTTACTACATCTCATGCCCTGCAATGAGAAGTATCTTCCCACAATGGTATCCACCAGCCATCCAGTCTCTGCAACATTCTTGTCTGTTCCTAGTCTACCACTGCCCTCAACCCTTTGACACATGGTGTAAATCCCTGCAGTAGACCTAGATGCAAAACCTTGTCTATATACCCTCCCATTACTACCTACTTCAGTCCTTTTATAGGCAAATCCTACCCCCTCAAAGGCAGAGCCACCTGCGAAAGCAGTAATGTGATCTATCAACTTGGCTGCAACCACTATGTCTTATTCTACATGGGTATGACAACTAACAAGCGATCTGTCCACATGAATGGCCATGGCCAATCTATGGCGAAGAGACAGCTGGACCTCTCATTTGCTGAGAATGCCACTGAACACAAGGTGCTCAATTTCAACAACTGCTTCACAGCATGTCCCCTCTGATTTCTATCCACCAACACGAGCTTTTCCAAATTGGGTAAATGGGGACTCTCCCTGCAACATATCCTTTGTTCTCATAACCCCCTGGGCCCGACCTTTGCTAATCCCTGTCTTCAACCTGCCTATCCCCTTCCCTACCCCCACTCTAGTTGTACACATGCCTTCCATCCAGCCAATGCACCTACATTGACTTTTCCTCTTCTCTACTTCTCTCCTCTCCCCCCCCCCCCCTCCCCCCCTTTCTGCACCACAACCACCACCACCACCACCACCACCACCACCACCCACAGACGATCTACCAGTGCTGCACATAGCAAGCCACTAACGTGTCCACACCATGTCCCTGCATGTTCACATAGGCAGTGCTATCATATTCCAGCTATCTTTCTCTCTCTCCATCCCATGTCTCTTCTATACCTCCATCACCCGTACAACAAAGATCGCTGCTCACCTCAGACACAGTCACAACTGGGTCTAAGTGCCTGAAAATGAAAGTGACCATATGCATGTATGAGTTGTGCTTGTGTAAAGGTGTGTGAGATCTGTTTGTGTGAATGTATGTGAGTTTTGTAGTTTAAATCTGATAAGGACTTGTTAGCCCAACAGCTGAATAATATATGCAGTCTTTTTCATTGTGTCTGTGTGCCAGTTAGTGCCTCCTCTATGTGGTTAATAGCAATCTATCATTTTCATATTATTTATATTCCATTCCCCACTTTCCATTGTTACATTTGTATTTATTTTGAGAAAAGAATTTATTTATTTGACTTTTGAATTTCTTCCTAATACACTCACAGTGGTCACATGACAATGCTATGGTGTCACAAGCCAGTAAGCTATTTGTCATCTTGTTTATACCCCACAATATTACAAGTGTAACTATTATAAGAGGGCCTGCACCACAGTATTGGAACAAAGGCTTTTTTGTTGTTGTGTGAACTGCCAGTGTGCAGCCTAGATAACCTGTGTATAAATGCAGCCCTTTGCAGAGAGATCCACTTAATGCTGTTTCCACCTCATAGAAGATGCAAATTGTATTAAAACCAACTACCACAATAATGTAATAACTTTTTCAGAAGTACTACATTCAAACAAAATAACAGGGGCATTTTGAATATTGGCTAGCAGCTGATGATGTCTCACCAAAGAATAATAATTCACTCTTTTGATTAATATGTATAGTTGCATAAGAAATTTAATTTTTCCCTTTGTTATTGAATGTGAGTTTTTTGGCAAATCCCCTAATAATATTAATGTGAAATGTTGTATTACAGAATTAAATTCTACTCCATTAGTAGTGATGATGGTTGCTGGAGTACTCTGTCTGCTGATTGCACTATGCTACACTGCAGTGTTAGCAGGTGAAGTTTATGTTGAAAGGAAGAATAAGTAAGTGTAATTGCTAACTTCTCTTAAACTTTATATATCCAACTTTTTGTTTTTGCTGTTTTGTGTTTTGAGCAAGTGAATGAGAGTTTTTCGATGTGTGAACATAGGAATGTGAAATTTCAGTACGGCCGACAGACACACATAAAACTACACAAAGTTATCCTAGCTTTTGGAAGGAATTGTTCAATCCTTGGAGAAGAGAAAGGGATAAGTTGGAGAATATTACAAATGAAGGAAAGAATACCTAGATCACAAGATGAAAGGGACTCAGTTGTTGCAAGGTCGAGGCAAAACAAAGGTGAATTTAGGGGAGGGGGCAGAGAGAGTATGAGATCAAAGTAGGCACATTGGTAAGCACTGTGCCAGCTTCAGACCCAAAATAATGAAGAAGGAGTGAGAAATAAAAAAAATTGATTGTGAGCAAGAGAGTAGGGTTGTGGAATCAGAAACTAGAATAGAGAGTGAGGGAAAATGGAGTGGGAGAGAGAATGAAGATGAAAAAAAGAAAAGGCAGGAAATAGTGAATTTTATTATTTGTTTATTTACATGTCTAGTTCCATAGGACCAAATTGAGGAGCAAATCTCCTAGGTCATGAAACATGTCAGTACATGAAATTACAGCATGAAAGTAATAACAGATGAAATAAAATGTTTATGAACCCAAAAAACTCAAGCCATAAGTTTCAATAAATTCAATCAACAGTTTAACATGGGAAATCATCTGAATTTTTCAAGGAACTCCTCGACAGAATAGGAGTGACCCATGAGGAGTCTCTTCAATTTGAATTTGAAAGTGTGTGGATTACTGCTAAGGTTTTTGAATTGAAAATGGATGCAGCTGTATACTGCACACCTTTCTGCGCAAGAGTCAAGGAAGCTCGATCCAAATGCAGATTGGATTTCTGCCCAATATTAACTGAATGAAAGCTGCTAATTCTTGGTTGTAAGCTAATATTGTTAGCAAGAAACAACAGTAAGGAATATAAATATTGAGAGGTCAATGTCAGAATACCCAAACTAGTGAACAGGGGTCAACAAGAGGTTTGCGAACTTACACCAGTTATTGCCTCAACTGCCTGTTTCTGAGCCAAAATATCCTTTGAGAATGAGAAGAGTTATCCCAAAATATAATACCATATGATATAAGCGAATGAAAATAAGCAAAGTAGACTAATTTCCGTGTCAAATGATCACTTACTTCAGAGACCGTTCGAATAGCAAAAATGGCAGCCTTAAGTCTTTGAGCAAGATCCATTGTGGGCTTTCCACGATAGTTTACTACCTACCTGAACACTTACTTTTTTTAAAAAAGAAACAATCTTGTAGTATTCCGTTTGTAGTACTATAACAAACGGTGCTCTCTCTCGACTTGATAGCAAGCAAGCTAGCAAGCAACTGACTTTTCCGTGATCGAGCATTGTAGATGCATTGAATTTCCTTTTCACCATGTTTACAACTTTCTTTCACAATAAATGTTACCTCTGACCGACATATTACTTTTGACTTAACTTTCATTGTACTGCTTTGCAGTTATTACTAAGATGTTCGATAGTTAATTAAAAATAACCTTACTTTCTTTCCAGCTTTATATCATGACGTACTCAGTAATTACTGAAATTGGTTTTCATCAAAACTTTAAGGTGTTATATTATTGTCAAAGTTGTCATACCTGTCAGGATAACACTGTTCCCTACTTTAAATTATCATGACATTCTTATTTGGGTTTTCGGGTTTCTTGGGGTGTTACAGAAGGCCCTGCCCATAATGCTCCAAGCATTCTCGATTGTGGAGAGATCCAGTGACCTTGCTGGCCAAGGTAGCATTTGACAAGCATAAAGACAAGCAGTAGAAACCTTGTAGTGTGTGGGTGGGCATTATCTTGCTGAAATGTAAGACCAGCATGGCTTACCACAAAGGGCAAAAAAAGGGAGCATGGAATATTGTTGATGCACCACTGTGGTGTAAAGGTGCCACAGATGACAACCAGAGGAGTCCTGCTATGAAACAAAATGGCACTTCAGACCATCACTCCTGGTTGTCAGGCAATCAGCTTGGTATCCCACTGCTCTCTGGGGCATGTTCAGACTCATTTTCGGCCTGGAATTTTAATCACAGGAGTAGAATTGTCTTCAGTAATGAGTCCCACTGAGAACTGAGCCCTGATGACCATTGAAGACGTACCTGGAGATGCCCCGGACAGCAATGGGATACCAACCTGACTGTAGCCTACCACCATACAGCCCGATAACCAAGAGTGATAGTCTAGGGCTCCTTTTCTTTTCAGAGCAGGACCCCTTCGGTTGTCAATCACGTCAGCCTTACAGCACAATGGTACATCAGCGACATTCTATGCCCCTTTTTGTTGACCTTTATGGCAAGCCATCCTGGACTACATTTCAGGAAGATAATCCCCACTCACATAATGTGAGCATTTCTACTGCTTGTCTTCATGCTTGCCAAATTGCAAATGTACAGCTCTTCTGCTGATTTCCAACCCATTTTGATAGTACATTCATGGTGGATTCTCTTCCTTTTTTCTTTTTTTTTTGTCTCTTAGAGTGTATTATGTCAGTTATCATTTTGAGGAAGCTATTTCTGCTGGTTACCCCGACTTTTGTCTTCAGACAGTGTTTTCTGAATTCAGAGACCTGTCCATGTTTAATCTAAGATCTCTTAGGATGGATTTGTGATGTAGGTTGTGACCAGGCCAAGATAAATTCAGTGTTCTACAGCAGCATCTACCTCTATACTAGGCAAGCCACCTTATGGTGTGTGGTGGAGTGTACTTATGGTACAACTATCTGATAACCCCTTCCCTTTTCCATCCATGATTTAGTGCGATCTTTCTGCTATAGGGTCTACAGAAGGTTGCTCCGAGGTGCTTTATGGAATTTACTGTTTCCATAAATTTGTCACCAATATTGTACAATAGAGGATTTCTTCTCCTGTGTAAGCACAATATGTTACATTTATTTATATTCAGGGTCAACTTCCAGTCACTACACCATTCATCAATCCTTTGCTGATCTTCCTACAATTTGCTACAGTCTTCTAGTTTATTACCTTCTTGTAAACATTATCCTAACACACTTTCCTCAGGCACTCATGAAATCACCTTTATATCTGTCAATTTTGTTCTCTTAAGAACAATGTGTTGAGCTGTGTATGTAAGGAAGTCTTGAAACCTGTTCAGATCTGGTCCAGTTCTCAGTAAGCTTATATTTTTCACTACATGCCAGTGTGTAACTGTATCAAATGCCTCCCTGAAGTCAAAGAACATGGCATCAGACTGACCACTGATGTCTGAGCTCTAGATATCACGCACAAACAGATTGTGCTGAGTTTTTGGAAGATCTGTGTTTGCAGAATCCATGTTTATTTTTACAGAGAAGATTTTCATTCGCCAAAAATGATATAACATGTGAGCATAAAAAATGTTCCATAATTCTGCAAAAGATTGATGTCAGGGATATGGACCTGTAATTATGTGTAACTGTCCTGTGACCCTTCTTTAAAATGATAAAAAAAATGTGCTTTATTCCTGTTGCTAGGTATCCTTCTTTGTTCCAGTGATAAACTGCTGCTAGAAAGAGAGCAAGTACATTCACATGATCTCTGTAGAAACTTATATGTGTCTTGTCTGGTCCAGATGAATTTCCTCTACTGTTCCGTTTTCATTTATCTCAATATCTGGTATTTTGATGTTTGTGCAGTGATTGAGGGAATGTATTACAATCTTCTATGGTGAAATAGTTTCAGAAGACCGAGTTCAGTATTTTGACCTTCTGTCTGTCATCTTCTGTTTCAGTGCTAACATCTTCACTGAGTGACTGGATAGATTATAATACCACAACTGCTTAGAGTTTTTAGCCAAATTGTTGGCAAAATTTCACTTTCAAATTTATTGAAAGCTTCTCTCCATGGTGTCATTATCTTCATTTTTGCTTCATTCAGCTTTTATTTGTCAGTTGAATTAGGATTTCAGATAAATCATAAATCTGTGATGAAGTTCACTTTGCATCCATAGTAACTTTATTACATAGCTGTTAAACAACAATGGGTCTTTCCCATCCTGTAAAACCTTGCTTGTAACATACTTGTCTAAGTTGTGGTGAACGATGCTTTTGGATCGTATCCATTTACGCTCCATATCTTCATCCTCAGAACTGAATGTTTGATATTGACTACTGAGGATACTCCGCAGTTTGTATCCTGTCACTGCTGCCAAGTAAAAATATTTTCCTACCTTTCTTAGTACTCCTTATGACATCCGTAGTCATTGATGCTATCACAGCCTTATGATAAGTGATGTCCTTCTCTGTGTTAACTGATTTGAAAAGTTGTTCAGTTCTGTTTGTTGCTAGGAGGTCTGAGACAGTACCCTCATGCGTTGGTTCTTTGAGTATCTGCTCTAAGTAATTTTCAGAAAAGACATTCAGAATAATATCACATGACTCACTGTCTTTGGTATCAGTTGTTATTGCTTTACTCTCCTGTTCTGTAGCTGATAAACTGAAGTTTCCCCCTGTTAGAGTAATGTGGTCAGTAAACTTATTCGCAATACTCAGCAAGTTCTCTCTGAAGTGCTCTGCTACTAGAGTTCCTGATGCACACAGTCTATAAAACCATTTGATTATCATGTTTGCCCAATGTTATAAAGCATAAATCCACCCAGATTATTTTGCATTTGCAGTCAATGATAACCTTGGTAGATATTATTGAATTCATTACTGCAGTAAATACGCTGTAATCCATGGCATCTAACATATCCTTGTGAGATACACTCCTATCTGCATTAGGATTTTGTTACTGTTCACTTCCAGTTTAAACCACCTTTTTGTTCCCAATACTATCTGGGCATTATTACCTCTAATAGCTGACACTAATTCTGTGACTTCATTATTCATACTCTGCAGTTTACTAATATCATAATGACATTATCTATTACCATCTGTAAGGCTTAACATTCTGTGAGAATAATGTGGCTGATCTGTATCTGATTTTGGAAGGCGACCCATCACTGATCCCAAGGGAACTTCCTCTAACCTGAAAACCCCAGTGTGCATGACATGTTTACTCTGGTTTTCTAGGACATGCAATGCATGCCTGACCTATTGAGGGAGTGCCTACAATTTTCCATCCAGTAGTAGTGGTTGAGAAGTTTGCATCCAGTATCATCACAGAATTGCCTGAGCCCATGATTTTACCATCCATTCTGCTCTAAACCAGAAGAGCATAATTGACAGTGAGTACAAGGTGAATAATAATGAATTGAGGCTACACCCTGCATGTGAAGCTAGCTGCCTTCAACAAATCAGCCAGCTGCCAAAAGGAATTAGCTGCACCCAGTATATTTGATAGCTGGCAGCAGAGCTTCCTCTGCATTTCTACATGATGTTATATAGAAAATAATATAAATAGATGTAATTGAATTTGATTGCATTGTTAAAATGTTTGTGGTTATCTTAATTTTTCTTAGCGATCAGACTTTGCTGACCTTCTAGTTGAAGTTACAGGCGGCGAAGAACTCTGGGAACACCAGCGCTTGTCATAATCATGAAAATCCTCTTCCTGTAATTTGCCTCTTCACTTATTTCAATAAATAAAAAATACTTGATACTGGTCTTCCATATAATATTATTCATGCACACATGTGATACATAAAGATCGCAATGCTTCATACCTTAAGTCACGCATCTTCATCCTCCTTCTACATATGATAGAGTCTGTAAGAGTGAAGAAAACAAAAACAAAAAAAATTGTACAATAGTTGACTGTTTTTTCATTCATTTGTCTGCATCTTACCATGCATTCATAATGAATGTCTTTGCCAACCGTCTGGTTACTCGGTGTTTAAGTTTTTGTTTTTTAATAAATCTTAATTTCATGACATCCTGGGGGCCTTTCATCATGTACTTATACAGTGATCCCCTGCAAACATCCTGAGTTTACACTGCCATTCTTTCCTGAACTGCCTGCTATTTTCTGAGGCACTCCATATGTGCCTAACATTGGAGCTCCCATTCGCTAACTTATCAGCCTTCTGGAAGTGTCCATGCTGGTCATGCAAATCAACTACTGACCCAAGAGGAGAGGCACTCCATGATGGCTCAAATGTCTTATCAACACTGGAATGATAAGAAATAAAGGCACAGCCATGTGGCCCATTCCCAGTTTCTCCCTCCACCCAGAGACACACAAACCCAACCACCACTCTCCACCATTCACTCTTGAGGGAAGACAGACTGTGCTAGATATTATGTATTGGAGGATGTTTCCAGGGGATTCCAATGGTGCCAGAGGTGTCACAGCTTTCACCAGTAGTACTTCAATGTCACCAGCCTGTCAATGGTGGCAAATGCAGTTTCCTGCTGTTTCTGGACAGAAGACTAATTCTCCTTGCATCTGAACATAATGAACACAGTTCTTACCTATTTTGTATTCTCTAAAAACTGTATAAAAATCTAAAAAAATCAAAAAAAGGTCAAGACTATTTGGAGGGAAAAAAAAAGAAAAAAAAGCAGACTACGGTAAGAGATAAAATTTTCTGATGGGGGTGCTACTGAAGTTAGGTTGTAACACACAACTCCAGTAATGTCTACACAATGCACAATGACTAATGCTCTGAACAGACTTTTGTCATTATTCTGAAGAAAATGTCGCTGAAAGGAGCATTCTCTTTATGAAAATATAACCTTTTACTTAGCTGATTTTTTTAAAAAGTTAGTATCATTGTCTTCTCATCAGGAGAGTGACTACGTCCACAGGTACTGATTGTGCAAAGAATATATACAGATTCCGTAGTTGTGAATGTTTGAGTGAACCACTAACTATGAAAGGGAATAAAAAGTCTACACTTTTAACTTTCATATTTTCAACTCTTCAAATCACAGACTGACAACATTCACTTCCTTGAGACACTAATTCCCATAAACTTGTCTCCTTTGCACAGTGTCACAAGCACGAATTCGCTCCATTACACATAATTTTGGATTCACTCATTTTCTTCCCCAAGCAGACTTTATTAGGAGACTGGAGGGAAACTTTTCTGTTGAATGTTTTGATTTCTTATTATGTTACAGCCTCACACTGCAGCTTCATAATGAATTAGTTGTCTTCGCTTCATTGGTCATAGCTATGATGATGGTTTGAAATTAAACAGTGTAATGCTCTCATTTGGATAATCTGCCATGAAAATCATGGTTTACTGGGCACTTTGCTTTACTCACAGTCACAATAGATGCTTATATTGTATTAAAAGTTGTTTTTCTTTCTTTTTAGGTGGCAGCTAGACACAGATTTTCCTAGATCTAGTTTCATATTTATCTGCTAGTTTCATGTTTACCTGCTGTCATAACGATCCTCTTGTTTTGTGCTTGCTTGGAGATATATTTAAAAAAATAGTTTTTAGAAAAGATAGCACACAAAGTGGCAAGAATTTTGCTGTTTATTTATACTGGAAGTTTTTAACTTTTATGTACTGTGATGGAAATAATAGAATAAAGTCGTGATTAATGTTTTTGACAGCATTCAGTACTTTATAAAGAGAGAAGTACACTGATACACAGGCAGTAAAACGTTTCACAAAAAAGTGATGCTACTGGTGAGATGTAACATGTCATTTGTAGAATGAGATGTCCCATGTCCTTGATATCTATTGGCTGACAAAAGACATTTGTGGATTAAGGTAGTTAGTAAGTAGGAAGCGCGCCACTTTCAGGAGGTTTTTTGATGGGATGCAATGGATCGATGTCCATGGGCAAGAAGCCGTGTTACAAATCAAGGATACTGAATAGCAGCACTGTGCAGCATTGGTATTGTACAGCAACCACAAGAAACAGTAAGAGCAGCAAGAAACCTAGCAAGATACGGAAGTTACAGATCGACAATGAGACTGTTTCAATAGCCTGTTCCTAACATCCACATTAGGGAAATAAAGACCAAGGAACCATTTCCTTTGACGACCTTGGTGAATGATGCAAAGAGGAGGTGGAAGGGGGGGGGGGGGAGGTGAGATTGGTGCTGTCCAGGACAATGGGAGTCAAAAACAGAACATCTAACAGTACGCGTGTTACATAGTTGCATTTGAATTATTCATATATTAAAGAAGATTGTTTTTGTCTGAGAGAGAAAAGGAGAAATTTATGGAGAATTGGGGGGTATAAATTATGATTGTCTTTATCACTGGAGGCAACTGGTATATTATTGTGCTTGTTTACAAAAGAGTAGACACAAGTCATGCACATACAATTCGACTTGCAACATGGTAGAGTTTATGTTGGGCTTGGAGAAGAAGATTAATGATGTCTTAGCAGCTGACAGACCTCATGAGAGTGGTTCAACTTGGCATAAGGATTATGGCACCATGCAGTTACAGGTCACCAGCCACACTACAGCAGATCCTGCGGCAGCCTACTACATGTGAATGACACGATGTTTCCACAGTGACCCAGCAGCTCAACCGCATTTCATCTCAGCTCTTACAGATTTGTGACAAAATTTTATGATTTGTATGGTCATAGAGGACATTGTTAAGGAGTGACATAGGTGAACCGCTAAGTAGTAGTGAACTCTGAATTATAAATTTAATGTAATTGGATAGATAATAAACTTACTTGCCAGGCAGTGGCAGGAGAACATACATAAAAATGGTTTTATTTATGTAAGCTTTCAGAGCCAGTGGCACCTTCTTCCAGCAGAAGAGTTGAAGGGGAAGGAAGAGGGGTGAAGAGAAGTGAACTGGAGGGCTTTAGGAAAAGCAGGCGAGTTTGGAAAAGTCGCCTATAACCCCAGGTCAGGAGGGACTTACCAGATGGGATGAGAAGGAAAGACTGATTATTGAGGAGTGCACTGGAGATTTGAAAATCCGAGAGCTTAAAGGTGGAAGACAGGGTAATATCCAAGACAGAGATTACTGCTAAAACATCATGCAAAAGTTAATAAAAGTGAAAAGCTAAGTGCATTGTATGTAACAGAGATGAGAGAGGGAGGCGAAAAATAGACAGGTCAGAAAATGAAAGATGTAGGAAACTAAAATGGAGTTAAGAAAGGAGTAGTTACTGTGAAGAAATGCTGAGAAGGAAGAAATTAACGTAAATTAGGGCCAGGTGGGCGGCTAGATCCAAGGACACATTGTAGCACTAGTTCCCACATGCGAAGTTCTGAGAAACTGGTGCCTGGGGGAAGAATCCAGATGGCATGTGTTGTGGAACAGGCACTGAGGTCATGACCGTGATGTTGTAGAGTATGCTCTACAGCAGGATACAGTATGTTGCCAGTATACATCATCTGCCTATACCCATTCATCGTAATTGATAACTTAGGATGAATGGGCATAGGTATAGGGTCTATAGATAACTTACGATGAATTGGCACAGGCATAGTGTGTATACCAGCAACACATAATATCCTGTTGCACAGCATACTCTATAATATGGCAGTCATAATCTCAATGCCAGTTTCACCAACCATCGGGATTCGTCCCACAGACACCAGTTACTTAGAACTCCCCAGATGGGAATTAGCACTATAACATGTCCTTTGTTCTCACCACCTTCCTATTCCTTTCTTCACTCCATTTTAGTTTTCTGCATCTTTCTTTTTCTGACCTGTCAATTTTTCACCTCCCCCTCCCACCTCTGATACATGTAATGCACTTAGCTTTTCACTCGTGCAATAACTCATGCACAATGTTTTAGCAGTAATGTCTGTCTTTCTTATTACGCTTTCTTCCACCTTTAAGCTCTCAGGTTTTCAAATCTCATCCAGTGCAGTCTCCAATAGTCAGTCTTTCCTTCTCATCCTGTCCAGTAAGTTTCCCCTGATCCCGGGTTCTAGGTGACTTTTCCAAGCTCTATTGCTTTTCCTGAGACGTTATGACCAGACCGTTCTGTAGGAAATGTCGACCAACTTGTCCCCTCAACATCACAATGAAGAACTTTAGCAGGAGGGATTTCTTTGGGGTGGGGGGTGGTATGGAACACAATCTTTTGGGGCTAAATTATTTCTTTCTTATATTTTAATAAACCTGTCTTCTTCTCCTTTGGTATTTCTCCAGTAGGAGGATGAACTCTGTCTTTCTCACCATTTCGTATTCACAAGTTTCTATCACTGAAACCCTTCCTTGTTACAGATTATCTTAGTGCAACCCATGTTCACAGGGTTGCCAATGAAAATGACACACATGGGATAATTTGACAATGATGCTTAGACAAAGTTTTATGACTGATAATTATGTTTTGCATGTTAGGCACATCACATGTTGTGGGGGAAAGTGTGCATATAGAAAATTGATGGAAAAGGTGATAGACAAACATGTGCACATCGCACATCATTTATGATAAAAATGGAGAGATGGAAGAATTGGAACAGAAGTCTCCTGGAGTAAAGGGAGTGTTCTGATGTGGCAATAAAGTCACAAATGTGGAAAATGAACAAAATTTATTAAAGGAAAAGGTTTCAGAAAAATTAAGACACTTGAAAGTTGATACGTAAGCAAGTAAATATATTTTGTGATATAAGTATAATAAAGAGTAGGAGACATTTACACATACCACTAAGCATTCATCCTGATACATACCTGGTGTGACGTCATAAGCGCGTGACTGCGTGTGAGATCGCTCTCTAAGTTTTCATCTATTTTTAGTTTTCAGATATATATTTTAACTGTTTTTGTGATAATATTTACTATATAAGTGACTTATTAGTGGTTTCTTCATTCACCTCTGCATTTCGTGTGTTGTGGCCTGATATTTGTGAGTGTTTCGTATCGAGCAACTTAACCTCTTACCCGTGTTTACATTCCGCGCTGACCAGTTGCAGCTGTAGCGGCGCATCGAAAGCTAAGTACTAATTAATTGTTTGTGTATAGTAGTTTATTTAGGAACTTTAGTAGTCTTCAACTGGTATTCTTGGTGTTTTCCGGTGAAATAACTTCAGAAGAAATTTTTGCGAACTGCTTTCAGTTTCGTTACTGTCATTAGACGTTTGATTTTCTTTCTGTGTTAGTATTTTGTTATATTCTCATTTGTTGTTGATTAATACTGTCAATAATAGTAGTTACTTCCCTTGTAGAGCAAGTTTGTGATAATTGTAGTCAGTTTTTAACATCTTCTTATTGTAGTAGCGGAACTTAGATAAAGTTGTTTTCTTGTTTCAATAATTGTAAAATTTTACCATGAGTGAGAAGTGTGGGCTTTGCCGTAGGTTCGTGAGTAGTGGATTGCGGTGTGAGACTTGTTCGAAGTATTTTCACTGGGGGGAATGCAGTGGGGAAGCCAGTGGGCATTCTGGTGAGATCCTCTCCTGGAACTGCAGGTTATGTAGCAAGAGTAAGTTGATAGAAGAGCAGGAGCGTAAGATCTGTGCCCTTCAGGTGCAGTTGAAAAACGCACAGGAGGAGCTAGATAGGATGAGGAGGGAGAAGGGGGTTGGGGAATGGGAGCTGGCTGTTGGCAAGAGATCTGCTAGGAGAAGGAGATTTTCAGATAGTTTTACTATTGGTGTTTGTAATAGATATGACCAACTGTCAGAGTCTAGTGGAGAGGAATCCCTAGTAGCCGTAGATGTAGGAAGTATGCAGCAGACCTCAGCAGTTACGGTGGCTAGGACAGTTGCAAAGTCTAAGAGAAAGAAGAAGGTTCTGCTGTTAGGTAGTTCTCATGGTAGAGGTGTAGGCCAGCAGTTGCAGGAAGTTTTGGGGAGTGAGTACCAGGTCACCAGCATTGTGAAGCCTAATGCAGGATTGGCTCAGGTGACTTTTAACATAGGGGGATTATGTAGGGATTTTACTAAAGAGGATCAGGTAGTGATTGTGGGTGGGGCTGGTAATAGTATTGATAGGGATGGGAAGTATGACTTAGATGGTGACCTGGAAAAGATAGCCACTCAGACTGGCAACACGAATGTGCATTTCGTGGAACTGTTTCAGCGTCACGATCGGCCTCATCTTAATATAGCCGTCAGGCGTAATAACATGAGACTTGGGGGTGCGCTGATGACAGAAGGCATGAGTCACATTTCAGTGGTGTCGGTGGAGTCTATCAGTAGGACGGGTTTCACTAGACATGGCCTGCACCTCAACAGGTATGGGAAGGGGAGGTTGGCAAAACTTATAGGTGACAGCATAGGTGGGGGTGGTGGGATCACTCATGGGAAAATTCCGGTAGTTGTGGGTGTTAGAGCTGTACCTTTTTTAGATTGAAGTCAGCTGATAGGTATTCCTGCTTAAGGGAAGTCTCTCTAACAAAGAAACCACTTTCTACAAAGCTTGGGTATCCGATTAATGAGGGAATTAGTATATTTCATCAAAATATACAAGGTATTCGAGATAAAGTTAGTGAACTGCTTATAGATGTTGACTCTGAAATTATTGGTATATCTGAACACTTCTTAAATAAGGAGATAATTCAGAGGCTTCCTTTACCAGGATACAGGTTGGCTGGCAGCTTTTCTAGGAGCTCTTTGCGGTGTGGGGGAGTAGCCATGTATGTGAAAAACGGTATCCCATTTGAGTCAATTGATGTTTCAAAGTACTGCACTGAAAAGGTGTTTGAATGTTGTGCAGGTGTGGTTAAATTTAGTGGAGCTAAACTTCTTACTGTTGTTATTTATAGATCCCCAGACTCCGATTTCACAACATTTTTGCTAAAGCTAGAGGAGGTTCTTGGTTCACTTTATAGGAAATACAAAAAGTTAGTTATATGTGGTGACTTCAATATTAATTGTATAAGTGATTGTGCAAGGAAAAGGATGCTGGTAGACCTCCTTAATTCATATAATCTTATGCAAACCGTATTCTTTCCAACGAGAGTGCAAGGGAACAGTAGAACAACCATAGACAATACTTTTGTTCATTCGTCATTATTAGAAGGGCATTCTGTTAGCAAAAAGGTGAATGGCCTTTCAGATCATGATGCACAAATTTTAAGTCTAAAAGATTTTTGTGCTTCAACACATGTTAAATATAGTTACCAACTTTTTAGGAAAGCTGATCCAGTTGCTGTACAGACTTTTGTAAACCTTATCAAGGAACAAGATTGGCAAGATGTTTATAGTGCTGATACAGTAGACGATAAATATAATGCTTTCCTCAAGACTTTTCTCGTGCTCTTTGAAAGTTGCTTTCCGTTAGAACGTTTAAAACAGGGTACTAGCACAAACAGGCAGCCTGGGTGGTTGACTAAAGGGATAAGAATATCTTGTAGAACAAAGTGGCAATTATATCAAAACGTTAGAAACAGTCAAAATCTAAATGCAGCAGCCCATTACAAACAGTATTGTAAGGTGCTTAAAAAAGTTATTAGGAAGGCAAAAAGTATGTGGTATGCAGATAGAATAGCTAAGTCTCAGGATAAAATTAAAACCATATGGTCAGTCGTAAAGGAAGTGGCTGGTCTGCAGAGACAGGTCGAGGATATAGAATCAGTGCATAGTGGGGATGTCCGTGTTGCTGATAAGTCGCATATATGTACAGTACTTAATAATCACTTTCTGAATATAGCAGGTGAACTAAATAGAAACCTAGTCCCAACAGGGAATCATATAGCGCTCTTAGAAAAAAGTGTTCCGAGACTGTTACCTGAAATGCTCCTCCATGATACTGACAAGAGGGAGATTGAGTTAATAATTAAATCACTAAAGACCAAGAACTCTCATGGATATGACGGGGTATCTAGCAGAATACTGAAGTATTGTTCCACGTATATTAGCTCAGTACTTAGCCATATCTGTAACTTTTCCTTTAGCAGTGGTCGGTTTCCTGACCGATTAAAGTACTCGGTAGTGAAGCCACTTTATAAAAAGGGAGACAGGGATAATGTTGACAATTATAGACCTATTTCTATGCCATCGGTGTTTGCTAAAGTTATCGAGAGGCTTGTATATACAAGGTTACTGCAGCATTTAAATTCACATAATTTGCTGTCAAATGTACAGTTTGGTTTTAGAAATGGCTTAACAACTGAAAATGCTATATTCTCTTTTCTCTGTGAGGTTTTGGACGGATTAAATAAAAGGTTGAGAACGTTAGGTGTTTTCTTTGATTTAACGAAGGCTTTTGACTGTGTTGACCACAAAATATTACTGCAGAAGTTGGAACATTATGGAGTAAGGGGAGTAGCTTACAATTGGTTCGCCTCCTACTTTAAGAAAAGAAAGCAGAAGGTAATCCTCCGCAATATTGAGAGTGGTAATGATGTTCAGTCCCAATGGGGCACTGTTAAATGGGGCGTTCCCCAAGGGTCGGTGCTGGGGCCACTGCTGTTCCTTATTTATGTAAATGATATGCCTTCTAGTATTACAGGTGATTCAAAAATATTTCTGTTTGCTGATGACACCACCTTGGTAGTGAAGGATCTTGTGTGTAATATTGAAACATTATCAAATAATGTAGTTCATGAAGTAAGTTCGTGGCTTGTGGAAAATAATTTGATGCTAAATCACAGTAAGACTCAGTTTTTACAGTTTCTAACCCACAATTCAACAAGAACTGACATTTTAATCAGACAGAATGGGCATGTTATAAGCGAGACGGAACAGTTCAAGTTCCTAGGCGTACGGATAGATAGTAAGCTGTTGTGGAAAGCCCATGTTCAGGATCTTGTTCAGAAACTAAATGCCGCTTTATTTACCATTAGAACAGTATCTGAAATAAGTGACATTTCAACACGAAAAGTAGTATACTTCGCATATTTTCATACGCTTATGTCATATGGTATTATTTTTTGGGGTAATTCTTCTGATTCAAAAAGGGTATTTTTGGCTCAAAAACGGGCTGTTCGAGCTATGTATGGTGTAAGTTCGAAAACCTCTTGTCGACCCCTATTCAATAGTCTGGGAATTTTGACATTGCCCTCACAGTATGTATTTTCTTTAATGTCTTTTGTTGTTAGCAATATTAGCTTATTCCCAAGAGTTAGCAGCTTTCACTCAGTTAATACTAGGCAGAAATCAAATCTGCATGTGGAATGCACTTCCTTGACTCTTGTGCAGAAAGGAGTGCAGTATTCTGCTGCATCCATTTTCAATAAGCTACCTCAAGAACTCAAAAATCTTAGCAGTAGCCCAAACACTTTTAAGTCTAAACTGAAGAGTTTCCTCATGGCTCACTCCTTCTATTCTGTCGAGGAGCTCCTGGAAGAGATAAAAAATTAAGCAAATTCCAGTGTTACATCTTGATTTTCTTTATTTAAACTAACGACTTGTTTCATTTTATCTGTTTCTACAATCGTGTTATAATTTCATGTATTGACTCGTTCCATGACCATGGAGACTTCTCCTAAATGTGGTCCCACAGAACAATAAATAAATAAATAAATAAATAAATAAATATAACATGTCAGATTAAAAATAGGGAAAGGATGAAAAAGAAGTTCAGGTACAGTGACCATAGACCAAGATAAGCTGGTGGTGCAGAGTTATTGGCAGAAGGTATCACATGAAGGGAGGCACGTGGCAAGGATAAATAGTTCACAATTGAGATAAAACACTGGCATAGAACAGTTAAAAATGTAAGTATTGATATAAGGCAAGACCTGAGGAAGGTGAGAATGTTCACAAGGTAATGATCATGAGAGTCAGACGTAGAAGGAATAATGTCTTCTACTTATGAGAGTATAAGTTGGATCAGATACTTTGTAGATTATGGTGTGGTGTGCCTGAAGGCAACATGTTAAGATGATAAAGAGTAAGTGGATCTATGGAAAGGATAACTTACAACTTATGTTGGGTGAATCGGAAAAAGGAAGGACCTGTACTGTTTTTATGAAGGTAGAGCTGTGAAGGGACACTTGCATCTCAAGTGGAAAGATAATTGAGAAATATCTACCCTTAGACTGAGAAGTAAATGTGCATAGGAAAGATTTTGACATGATACAAGCATTTTCCAGACTAGTTTATTTATTTATTTATTCATGTTCTGTAGATTCAATATACGAGAGAACTGTATGGATGTGGAATCAGTCATAATTATACATGAGAACAGTAGCCTACTTATATGGGGTGGTCCATCCGAAGTTTCAGATGAGATTATCTCGAAAACTATACGTCAGGTAAAAATAGTGGGTAAGACAAGTTCATAAGCTCAAAGTGGGACATCAAATGATACTACACGTGACCCCCATCCCCCGCCCTCTTGGGTGGGGTGGGAGGCAAATTTTGAATCTTAAATGAAAACCCCCATTTATTATTGCAGATGCAGATTCTCCATAAAAAAGTAATCAAGTTTTGTCTGAAACATTTATTTAAACTATTGACAGATGGTGCTGAAATCAAGAAATGTTCACCAATGAAGCTACATTCATAAACTATGGCGAATTAAATAGTCATGATTACTATTATTTGTCCCCTGTCAATCCACACTAGCACAGACCCATTGACAATCAAGACACATGGTTGTTAGTGGTCTGGTGTGGAATTTTAAACAGTTACTTGATAGGACCGTATTTTTTTTTATTGAAATGTTACTGGGGAATCTTATTTACCACTTCTCCGTGTTGATTTGTTGGAGCTAATGGAAGATGTTGATTTAGAAACTAGGCAATTAATGTGGTTCCAACAGGATGGAACAGCTCCCCATTATGCTAAAAATGTGTGCTACATTTTAAATTTGCAGTACCCTGGTCGGAAGATAGAACATGGCAGACCAATTCAGTGGCCACCACGGTCACCAGACCTAATATCTCCTGATTTTTTTCTTGTGGGGTTATTTAAAAAATATTGTTTATGAAAGACAGCCCACAACCTGAAATGATATGGAGCAATGCATTTGAAGAGCGTGTGCAACCATACCACGGGATGTGCTGCTCAAAACTGTGGACAACTTTCGCAGACAATTGATTTCATGCATTGAAACAAATGGGGATAATTTTGAACAATTTCTTCATGGCTAACTTCATTAATTAAGCAGCCCAAATTGTGAGAGGGAAGGGGACTCACACTAATGAAGCACCCCAACATGTGAGAGGCAAGGGGACTCATACTAATGAAGCACCTCATGGGAACATCATTCTGCTACATCCATGCTGTTCCTGGGTAACACTAAAAGTAGGATGCAATACATTTTGTACAAAAATAGCTTAATTTGGCATAATGAAAGAATTGGTGCAAATTTTTTATTGGTTTGATGTGTCTTTCTCAAATAATTCTAAATAAATCAGAGATCCTCCACTATTTTACATTTTTCTCGATTTCAGTGCCATCTGTGAATAGTTTAAAAAAATGTTTCAGACAAAGCTTGATTCCTTTTTATGGAGAATCCGAATCTGTAATAAAAAATGGGTGTTTCCATTTAAGATTTAGAAGTTGCCCCTCACCCCACCCAAGGGGGCAGGGGCTGGAGGTCATGTGTAGTATCATTTGATGTCCCCCTTTGAGCTTATGAACTTGTCGTACCCACTATTTTTATCCAATGTATAGTCTTCAAGATAATCTCATCTGAAACCTCAGATGGAGCACCCTGTAGATGTTAATAGGTACAAATTGCAGTATGTGTAAAGGAACAAAATATGTTAACATTTAAAAGCTTAGGCACTTCCTAAAGTAAAATGGAGATATAAATCAATAAATTACAACTATTCCATATTAAGTTATAATATTTTTTAGAAGTGAAGTACATTGTTATTCTGGCATAGGTCATCATGTCCAGTTACAAAGTGGTAACAGCAAATATTACAAGTCAATGTGCCATATCTGACTTACAATATAGAAGTGTTTATGTCAAAGAACTCATCAAAAATGTTAAAAGAGTGTTTCAGAAGATATTCTTTTAATTTACTTTTAAATTGTGGTATCAAACTAGTACGATTTTTTGTGTCCATAGGAAGTGCATTAAATGCCTCTTTGCTTGAGTAGTGTACAACTTTTCGTACTAGACTCAAGTTTTTCCATCTGCACGTAAGTCCTGTTTAGGTCTTGTGTCTTAGTCATGATAGTCATTGTTGGTTTTGCGCATGGTAGGTTCTTAACTCAAAAGGACATAAGGGACAGGATTTATTTTGAGGTCACTGTTAATATTTTGGGTATTTTAAAAAAAAATTCTTTGTGAATGATTTCTACTCACTCAACTTAGAATTCAGATTGCTCTTTTCTGGGTGACAAATAATTTATTTGCCATTGGTTGATTTCACCAAAATATTGTGCCATATGACAACAATGAATGAAAATAGCCAAAATAAGCAACCTTAATAGCATCAGTATTTGCAGTCACTGCTGTAATACGCAGAGCATAAGTTGCTGAACTAAGTCTTTTTCTCAAGTCCAGAATACAGCACAACCAATTGAATTTATTATCCAAGTAGAGGCCTAAAAATTTAGAAGAATATAGTTCATTTTTTTTAAAGTCAGGCCATTGAGGCGAACCATTTGTAGAAATCATTGAACACAAAGTTGGCAGATGTTGCATGTCACTGTTGGTGTTTTTTCAACTAAAAGAGCTGTATCATCTGCAAAGAGAGTAAATTTGCTAGTAGCTTTTGTACAATGTGGAAGGTCATTAATAAAAATAAGAAAGAGCAAGGGGCCCAGCACAGAACCTTGCAGAACTCCTGTACTTATTGTTCCCCAACCAGATGAGGCTGTTGTGCCATCTCCATGATTAAGCGATACTCTCTGCTTTCTACCAGTTAGGTAGAAAGCCACATTGCCATTGTGCCACTTAAACCATAATAGACAGTTTTTGAAATGAGGATTTCGTGGTTCACACAGTCAAAGGCCTTGGTTAAATTACAAAATATGCCAACTGAAGATAATCTATTGTTAAGTGCTTCTAAAACATTACTGGTAAATGAAAATATAGCATCATCAGTTGACAGGGCTGCATGGATCTGAATTGAGAATGGCTAAGATCCTTGTGGATGTTCAGATGCTCCACAATTTTCTTATGTATAAGTTTCTAAAGAACTTTGGAGAAACTTGTTAAAAGGGAAATCAGGTGATAGTTAGAAGCATCAGTTTTATCACCTTTCTTGAGTAGTGGTTTCACATCTGCATACTTTATTCTGTCTGGGATGATACCTTGTTGAAGGGATTCATTAAATATCTCGCAAAGTTTACACAAATGTCATTATGAGAATGTTTAAATACCTTAGAGGAAATATTATCAAAGCCAGATAAATTTTTGGTTTGCATTTTAGTGATGGTCCTTTTCACCTCACTGACATTAACTGGGGCTATATGCGTTTGACTTATTTTGCACAATCAAAATTCTTTTGAGGAGGCCCATTGCCTCATTGATCGAGACCTTACAACCAGTTTTCTGGGAAGGTGTTAAAAAGTGCTTATTAAGGACACTTGCAACTGCATCAGTTTC
The DNA here is from genome assembly GCF_021461395.2 of Schistocerca americana. NCBI lineage: Eukaryota > Metazoa > Arthropoda > Insecta > Orthoptera > Acrididae > Schistocerca > Schistocerca americana. The sequence continues at coordinate 179,682,307 of NC_060120.1, forward strand.
TTTAATCAAACTAGCACAATGTCTTATTTCTATGTTAGAAATACTATCATCCCTTTTCCCTGCTCCCTTTTGGTAGCACTCCAGATGATTTTTATTTTATTGTTTGAGTTGTCTATTTCAGATTTAATATGTAATGTTTTACAGCACTTTATAACTGTTTTCAATGTTTTACAATATGATCTATAATGTTCTTTTACGGCAGGTTCATTAGAACATATTTGTGGTGTATATAACTCTCTTTTTGTCTCACATGAAATTTTTATCCCTTTTGTAATCCATGGTTTCATTTTGCAAGCTGGGGATTCATTTTTTTATAGCTTTTTTAATTTTTTTAAAATACTGGTTCAAAAAGGGACATGAATTCATCAGTGAGTAGGTTGAATTTAATATTAACATTTCTTTCTTAGCACACTGGACTCACATTCGAGAGGATGATGGTTCAATCCCATGCCCGGCCATCCTCATTTAGGTTTTCTGTGATTTCCCTAAATCGCTCCAGGCAAATGCCAGGGTGGTTCCTTTGAAAGGGCATGGCTGACTTCCTTCCACATCCTTCCCTAATCTGACAAGACTGATGACCTCACTGTCTGGTCCCCCCCCCCCCCCCCCCCAAACAACCCAACACATTTCTTTCTTTATATACTGGGTTCCAGTCAATCTGCTACAAAGGCTTGTTGGAATTTTCTAATGTGTCCACATTGATTATTCTGAAAGACCTAGAAACTGGTTTACAATTAATACTCAAACATGTTATTAATAGTAAACAACTGCCCACCATGGTCAGTCAAACCATTGAGAATTTGAATTATAGTACTGTGACTGCTACTAAACTTATCAAAAAATATGTTGTCAATAAGGCTAACACTGGTATCTGTCACTCAGGTAGGAAATTCATCTACTGGAGTTAGATTAAAGGTTTGTAACAAATATTCTATTTCTCTTCTATTGGTGTTGTCTGTAAGGAAGTTTACATTAAAGTCACCCAGAATGACTAAATACTTAGCCTTTGAATATATTTTTAACAAAACTGATTCAAGTTGTTTTAAGAAAACACACATTTTCCCTGTAGAAGCCCTTTATATTGTCATCGCTGTAACTGACTTATTATCAGCTAAAATTTCAGATCCACGGGCTTCAAAATGAAAATCTTCACAATACATACTTAAGTTAAGTGATTTATGAGGTATGACCACTTTGACATATATTGCAGCACCACATTTCTCTCTATTTGCTCTACAGTAACTACCAGCTAGGACATAACCCTCCAACTGAGCCATCAGCATGGCAGACATTACATGGTGCTCTGTGAAACACATTAGATGGGCTTGGGCTAGATGTTGAGAGCCAAAAGCTACACTGTATCTCTAAGTCTCCTGATATTTTGATGGAATATACATAATTTATCATTGATAATAGATTTTAAGTTGCAGTGTTTGGAGATTAAATTAATTTCTCTCAATACATAAGGATTGCTACTTGATTTACTGACAGGCTCCCTCTTAAAGGCTATGTTTTTGCATACGTTACTTACAAATTGACTCGTGTAATGTGGTGTGGACCTGGTTGATTAAACTTTTGACTACATTTCTACTGCAGTTTAAGGAAGCAAGTATGTAGGTTAGGAGTAGATAAGCATATTGTTGATTTCAATCCAGGAAGTAACTCTTCAGGTAAATGTGTGAACTAAGTTAAGTAATTTGAAATTGTGTTGTTGCTGCTGATGATGATGTTTTTCTGGGGGAGGAGACCAGACAGCGAGGTCATCAGTCTCATCGGATTAGGGAAGGACGGACAAGGAAGTTGGCCATGCCCTTTCAAAGGAACCATTTGCATGGAGCGGTTTTGGGAAATCACGGAAAATCTAAATCAGGATGGCCGGACACGGGATTGAATGGTCGTCCTCCTGAATGCAAGTCTACTATCCTAACCACTGCACCACCTTGCTCGGTTTAAAATTGTGAATAAACATGATATAAATACATCTGCCAAGCCCTGGAGTAAAGAGAACATGACAGTAAACTAATGTCACCTATTTACAGCAAGGAAAGTAAGATAATTACTGAAATGTAATATCTTGAAAAACCTACAGAAATGTTTGTGCATGTCAGAAAACCCATGGGTACAGTTAGCAGAAATCATGTTATTTGGATAATAAGAACAAATGGAGAATTATAAAGTGTAATCGTAAAATTAAAATGTCCAAATGATGGAACGAAGGTGAAATTTTGCTATGATACACAAAGACTGCAGTGAAAAAGGAAATTGTGTATAAATCCCACAGGGCCTAGATCTGAACATAGTTTGGTGTTAAGTAAAGTTATGATGGGAAGTAATTGGTGAAATATGAGCAGAGTTGAGTGAAACATTGTGTGATGTCCTAGAGGGAAATGAACTGCAAGCAACCTTATTATTTTGTAAAGGCATAACATGAAAAAATTGTTTGAAATTGAGTGTATATTGTAAATATGTTATACTTTTAGAATTAAATTTATGAGCATGACATCTTTTGTCTCAATGAGAGAATACGAGTTGTAAAATATCATTCTTAGAATGACATGTTCCATGTCCTTAATATTAATTTGGTGACGAAATTTGCTCATACGTTAAGGTAGTTAGTAAATAGGAAGCATCCGATTTACAGGGGGTCTTTTGATAGTTTATACATATCAGAATGTTACCGATCCTGTGCTATCAGTGATGTGGACCATGGACTGGCGCCTTTAACTGCTGGTGAAGTCATTTGCTCTGTAGGGCTGTGAAGAAAAGGCACAGAGTGCACATGATCTCCATGATGCCAAAGAAATCATCACGGTATTGATGTTCAGATTTTATTGGACTCTTGTCCTGGGTCTCATTGAAACTGATGCATGACAACATCGAGCTGGAATATAATGTGTGTTGTCATTTCATCAAGAGAAGTTAGAGCTGTACATTATAGGAAATACATTGAGTTCAACTTCTCTGAGTGTGTTATTCCACTGGAACAAGAAAAGTCTCTTTCAGCATCTTAGTCCACAGGGCAGAATCTGTGTCATGGTTCAAAGGTACTGAATAGCAAGACCCTTAGAGCACTGATACTGTATGGTGACTGCAAGAAACAATAAGAGAAACAAGGAAACTACAAGGTACGGAAGTTATGGATTGATTTCTGGACTGTTTCAGTTGCCTATTCCTAAGACCCCCATTAGGAAATTAAAGTCCAAGGTAACATTCCACTGGCCATTGTGAAAGATAGAACATTATTTCTTTTCTATGCAGCTAAATAAGAGAATTTGAGTAAAAATGTTAAATTTTTTAAATCAAAGAAAACCAGTGACAACGATGAACCAATCCAGGGAAACACTTTTCAACAGTGATTTGATCAACAGTTATTTGAGGACTACTTCTTGAAAATCCTTGCAGTCTTAATAATGTGACAACAGTTTTCGTCAGAACGTAGGATGTTGTGAGCTATAGAGCTTATATGGGCAGATATTAAAAAAAGACCAGAAATCCTGATGATAAATGCTTGTGCTCCAGGTTGGGGGGTATGTGGTGGGCCAGCTCCTCATCCATAGATAAAGACAGCCAGCTAAAATACACAGTAATATGCTTTGGTTTTCAGATGGTTTTAATGGAATTTTTCAACATGGAACATAAATGGACTTTGCATTTTGGTATTTGAAATGTACAACGCATCTGTAGTAAATGACAAGAAGTTCTGATGTAAGACAGCAAAACATGGATAAAGCTGAACTTTAAAAAAAAGGTACTTTTTTTGAGTATCTGCTTGAGTCTGTAAATTATTGTAGTGGAGTGGACAAAAATATAAGGGCAAAAGCAGTAGTAGCCATTATTCTAAACAAATGGTGGTGAAATCATGGACGTCATGGGAAGCAGTTAATGAAAGGTTGATGAAGCTCAGTCTAGAAGCTAGATCAATGAATATAGTGATAGTGGGATTGTATGCCCATGCTGAAGACTCATCATTGAAGGTGAAAGAAAATTCTGAACAGATGCTGTTAGAGATCATAGAAGCCATTCCAAGTGGCCATGAAGTGACACAGGCAGGAGATTTTAATAACAGAGTAGGGAAAGAGGGGAATAGTAAGGATATTGGGATGTATAGGAATGATATTAGGAATGAGAATGGGAAAAGATTGCTGTAGTTATTGGAGCAGTATTAATTAAAAGTAGAAAATGCATTTTTTTCCCTCAAGGGTATACAAGATTTACATGGTATAACCATACAATAGGGTTGAAATCAATTACTGATTATCTAATCTTGAGGCAAAAAAACTAATTTAAAACTGCAGGATGTAAGAGTTAAAAGACGGGTAGATTGTGGAAATGTCCATCATTTGGTGGAATGTAAAATTTATATCGCCTATACTTATAGAAATAATTGCCAACAGAAGAGGCTGTAACTTACTAACCAGCCTGAAGACAGATGGTATAAGATGGACAATTTAAGGGAAGATAGTACTAAATACTTATATCAGCAGTGACTGGTAAGTTAATTGGAGAGTGCAGAGAGAATGTGAGCATATAAAGAAGGCTGTAGATGAAGCAGCGAAAGAAGCCCTTGGAGAATATGAGGAGAATATGAAACCAGTTTGGTGGGGTGCAGAAATAGCAGAGGTGATTGAAAGGAAAAAAAAGCTTACTTGATGTTGCTGAATGTGAATGACTGGTAAAGTAGAAATACATATAGGACACTAAAAAGATAAGTAAAAAGAGAAATGTTAAAAAGGAAAAACGAGGAGTAGGAAGAAAGTTGTGAATGTTAGAGAGGACGATTGCTGGGGCTTGTAGTGCTTAGGCTGGAGTACAGTCAGGTCAATGCGAGTGTCAACTAGTGATAAGTTACATTATAATAACATTAGTCAAGGTCACTGGACAACATATTTTAAGGATTCATTCCAGAAAAATTGACCTGAATTTTCATGTAACTGTGACGTGAGGATGCAGTAGGAGGCTTAATGGTGTTTAGATATAAAAGTTGCTCAACAGGCTGTGAGGAGCTGTAAGATGAAAAAGGTACCAGGATATGGATACATATATCCAGAGCTGGTAAAGTATGGTCCACTGAAATTGTTGAAGATGCTAATGAGGCTGTATAAAAGAGTATTAAATGGAGCTGTTCCATTGGAATGCAAAACAAAGACCAGCTCATAAAAAGCGCCACATAATAACTCAAATAATTATAGAAGATTGGCAGTAACCCCTTACATTGGAAGACTATAGTTGAAGTTACTGAAAGATCTGGCAGAGAAAGAAACAACTCACAAGCAATGAGAATAGCAAGCATCATTCCATGCAGGAAGATTGGTAATGGACAACATCTTCACAGTGAAACTAATATGTGAAAAAAGCACAAAGGTTGGGCTGGAGATGTGTGTTGCCTTGATTATTTTAGGAAAAGCATACAATAACATACCCACCAACAAACTGTGGGAAGAGATGAAAGGGGAAGAGTTAGATTAAAGATTGTTAAAGCCTGTTATGAAATTATATGAAAATAACACAGTGAGAGTAAGGGCTTGGACAGAAGAATTCAAGATGAATAAGGGTCTGTGGCAGGGATGTGGGCAGTTGCTGACCCTCTTTAAGCTGTATCTAGGAGCAGTGCCACAGACTTAGCAAAGAAAATGACAGCAGAGGACAACAAGATATTTAGCTTGTGTTTTTCAGATGACCAGTTGTACCAGCTGTAGATGAAGATGATCTGAGCTACATGATAAGAAAGCTCAAAGAGGAATGGAGTAAGCTGGCTGGAAGATGAAGATGAGGAATTGGGAATGGAAAAACTAAATAACTTGAGCATAGATGGAGAAGTAACTGTGGGTGTGGAAAAGGTAAAATATCTTCAGGTATTATTTAGTAAACAGGGCACAAGCAGTGATGAAATCACTAATAGGATTAATAAAAGACAAGCTGCAACATGGGCAATGAACTCCATTCTGTGGAACAAAAAGATAAGAAGAATGGTGAAGAAAAGAATGTATAAGACTAAAGTCAAGAGTGTAGTTTTGTATGGAGCAGAAGCCTAGGATGAAAACAATAATGAAGCTCAAGCTGTACTATGAGGTATAGGATAAGAAATGACATAATTCAACAAAGGATGAAAATGGATAGGAATATCTGTGACAACTTTCATCAAAAACAGCTTACGTGGTTTGGCCATGTGAATAGGATGAATGAAGGCAGGATACCAAACAGGATACTACGATGGATACCATTCCAGTGAAAGACAAGGGGTCACCCACGATGCAACTGACAAAATGATATGGAGGAGGCAATGAAAGGAAGGAACATGAACATTGAGGAAAGTCTAGACAGAAGAAGATAGTAACTGGTGGCGGAGAAGTGGTGCCAGCCATGGATATGAGGAAGAAGAAGAAGAAGAAAAGAATATAATGACAGAATAGAGCAATTGACAAGGGATGCTGTAAATCAGTGGTGGCGCACTCCTGTAACTCAAGTGACTGGGGAGGTGCGGGAGAAATCTGTGGCTGTACACAAAGTTTCGGTCATTCTGTGAGCTCAAGAATGACCGCAGCACCGTCCCTGAGCATTTGGCAGGGGTGCAAATGGATTTCTCGTGCCTGAAAGCTGCCTGATGAATGCGGTGCTATTCGCCTTGCAATGCTGCACGAAATGCAGCCCAGGTGTATCCAGACAATAAGATGCGATGAGCCATCACTGAAGTGACATTATGTTGTGATACGCTCAAAGGAAGCAATAATGGAAGTTGGGAATAATTAGTGGAATATAACACTGAGAAAATATTCTGATAGTGGCCCTTGTGATCCCAAAGACATCAGTGAAGTTGTTTCATTATGTCAGTGCTGTGCATCCGTTGGTGGAATAGGCTGTTGTAACAAAAATTCAGTGATGTTCACATCTAAAAAAATTTTCTCATTTATGATGCACATTGTTATTTTGTGGTATTTACTGTTTTTATGGCTGGTGTTCACTTTTAAAAGTGTAATTATAATACTGATACACACATTGCAGTTACCACAGCTGCTGCTCCTACTACTACAACTACTGTTGCTCTCCTCACTATTGATAAAGATGATGATGACAAAAATGTTTAATTATAACAAGCCTTTGATTAGTCAGGTTACTGTCACTTGAGACTGTATGGAAAATCAAAAAACAAGACAGTCTAAAAATACAGATTGTTCCTAGAACATGCTATTTATTGTGTTTACAAAACTTGCTACACATCACATGTGAGAGCCACTGCATTCATTACTTACGTATTATTTGCTGGAAGTTGACAACTTATTAACAAAGTTACAAGTAACATTTACTGCTTTTCACATTGCCTGCTTTCAGTTTACTTTTGGGAATTGATTATCCAATTTCTTCTGTTTCTATTTTTCTTTCACTTTTCCTGAAAGCATTTCCCATTTTCTCAAGTTGAAAAATAAGATGTAGCCAAACAGGTTTCACCCTGCACACTAAAACAATAAAAAAATGCATTTCAGTACCTTGGTCAGCTTAATAACAGGTTCCTAATCTTTGCTATCTTTATCTTTCTGTACCATACACACTATGAGCAGCACTTAACTGCGCAAATCTTGGTTTATAAGCACTGCTTTTTAACAATATGCATATTTTTGTGGTTTACATCTTTGTAACCATAAATTTTTGTTCTAAATGAAACCATTCTTGCTGATTAAAACCGAATACATCACACTTTGATTTTTAATTTGTTTGAACATTTCCAAACTACAAACAGATAATATGAAAGCTGGACAATCTACACCTGGATAATTGGAAGCTTGTTGTACAAATTTTGTTTCTTTTGCAGTTTATCCACAGCTGTTGTTCAAGGCTGCCTATAAGCCAGGAATACAACCTCCTCCCTCTCTTTCCCCTCCCCTCTTGGTCATTGTCATCCTTCAGTCACAAATTTATTTTATTATAGCTGTGACAGCAAATATCAATTGATGTCAGTGTTCGGCAATTGTATGCAGGTTTGCATAATTCTATGCATTCCAGTTTTGCATGTGAATAATAGCATAATGATTGAAAGCAGCCATATATGCCTACAGAATATGTGAAATACAGCTAGGTATGTCTCACTATGAGGCAGAAATCAATGAGAGAAATCAACTTTCGAATAAAAATCAGCTGGGTGTAAGGCTTGCACTATTTAACTTACAGAGTTTCCAACATTGTTCTCAGTTTGGTATTTTGCAAGCAATTCCAAGTGTACAACTTGATGGCACGTCAGTGGCATACTCAAACACTGTCCTCAAACAAGTTAGTCCAATGTTGCCCTGCACAGTGGTTTCATGGTTGTTTGCTAGAAGTCATCAAGTCTTGTGATACCATCTGTCTACAGATGTTAATCTCTGATATCTGGATGAAGTTTGTGTGGACATGTCTCTTCATGTAGACATTGTGTTGCTCTTGTGTTACTTCATATGTCATCATCCATAAGATGCGTACATGCCATTTTGATGTCATTTTATTTCTTCAGTGTGCCAACCAACAGAACGATACCTCTCTGTCACACATACCAGTGATATTACCACATAGATACAGAGTGCCACTGACACTTGTTAGCAGTATTACTGTACAAATGGATGAACAGTTATCTCCTTGCGTAGCACAGAATACGTTTCTCAGTATAGGAGAACAGTGCTCCACAACTGTTCATAGTGTACTTTAACTGCTTAAGTGTACTTGATTCACAGAACCATTGTTTCATTGCTTATGATTTTTCTGTTAAAATCATTGGAAGTATTATTAAAGGTGGCTACTACCTGTACTGTATTACATATATTCCTTGTGGTGGTAATTTGTTTTAAGTTGATTAAAAGATGAGCTCTCTGACTGCTAGATAGGGATACCATCTGTGACAACAGTGAAAGATAGTGCCATCAGAGATGATTACTAATGAGCAATCAAGTGTGTACTAATTAATTAGTAGCTTTCTGTCTGTGTTAGGACCTGAAAGAGACTGGACGCATGTGTATGTCCACCAAGTATGAGTAACAGTTTGAATGTATTACATAAAGATTTTGTGTGCAAATATATTCCAGACAGTATAAAAAGGTTGTTCAAATATTTATTTGTCAGTCCACCAAAATCCACTGTAACAATTTTGGACGATTTTGAGGCCCTGCAAGGACACCAGTAATAATGGAGGGAAACACCAGCATGTCACCACGGTGTTGAAGAGGTATAAAAAGAATATTATTTCAAGAAGGGGCATAGGAACATTTTTAATTTTTATATCTAGGTATTCTTAGTGAAATGTTCAGCCTTTTCTTCATTAGCTATGGTGACCATTTGGATAGCCAAAACCCTATCCTTGCCCAATAATGTATTCCAGAATAATCCTAAAAAATCATTTACCCTTTAAAATAATATTTCCCTTGCCCTTTCCAAATCCTTTTCCCCAAATAATACCCTATGTACTATAATGTTCTCTATTTAGTTTTGAAATCGAAACATTTCCGTGTTGGTACCCTTTAATTCAGGACAACCCTTTATTCAGCACAGCACCTACCTTTTCTTTTCCTTTTTCTTTTTTTTTACCTATATGTAATAATATACTACAGCTGCAGAGTGAGGTTGAATAGTTAAGAAAGCTTTTGCTTGACTATTGTTTTATGAATCACGAAAAATCTGTATTGCATACTTTCTTTTTTTGAGGTAGCTTAATGGATTTTTCCCAACTTTTATGTTTTTCCTACTCCCAAAAATAACCAAACTTTTTTGCTAATTTTTATCTCATTTTCAATACAGTTATCCATTGTCATGACATACAGCTTTGTTTCATTAACTCACTAATTAATAATTTCAAATAATTTGCCCTGAATTTCCGATATGTCACTGTTATGTGTAAAAAAGGGAATCCACATCATATAAGAATAATACTGCCAAAGTTTTTTTTTCTAAGTTTCTGACCAGTAATATTTTCTATAAGCTATAGTCACATTAGTTCTGGGAGTTCATCAAAAGCAGTAAAATCCAATCCAGCTGATTTTCAGAGCATAGTGAAGTTTACAAAATAACAGTTTATTCTTATGCGTGGCTTTAAGTAGTCAGACATCGTCCACAATTCGCAGTTCATGGTTTGAAAGCTCTCAAATAGGACGTACGTCGATGCGCTCCCAGTGTTGACTAATACCACTACTATGCATTTCCTGTATGTGAAAATATGTGCCCTGACATCCACAAAACTCAATAACATTTATGTTAATAACTTTTGAATGATTTCTGTACATAGGTGAATGAACATTTTAACTGAACTGCTTTGTAATTAACAAGAATGTGTGCGAGGTTACTGTCATCAGAGTTAGTTACTGTTGGACAAGCTGAATCTCATTATTGCTAGAATTAACTGGACTATCACAGTGTATTTTTCTATGATAAATTACTAGAGGATTGAGCTAAGTTTGAAATGTGACTTTTTCATGTAAATGTGAACTGTGTTTTCTGCCAAAAATTGAATAATAAACTTTGCAACTGAATTGTTTGTTGATAAGTGTAGGTGCTGATCTGTTTCTATGTGCTAATAGTTTTTCATAATATATATAAGCTGGTCAACATATCTAATAACTGAACCCTGTGAGAAATAAATGTCTTTAGCAAACACCATTTTACACTCGCTTGGATTGGTTGGTTGATTCGGGGGACGGGACTAAACAGCGAGGTCTCCTTTCCCATAGGATTAGGGAAGGGCGGGGAAGGAAGGTGGCCGAGCCCTTTCAAAGGAACCATCCTAGCATTTGCCTGAAGCGATGTAGGGAAATCACAGAAAACCTAAATCAGGATGGCCAGACACAGGTTTGAACCATTGTTCTCCCAAATTCGAATCAAGTGTGCTAGCCACTGCATCACTTCACTCGGTAGCAATTTAGACTTTCAGCTTCAAGGTGACCAAAGTTTTACTATTGAGTAGAGATTGTAAAAGACAGAACAGAAATGCTGCAAGTCCCAAGACACCTAAAAAATAAGCATGTTTTGCATTTATTGTATCTGACTCATTGCATATTATTTTAACTTTGACTTTGGTACAGTAATAAGAGTGAACAACTGTAAAGATCAGTGAGCAGTATATTTGTCTTGTTAACTAGCCAATTTATCCCAGAGTCATGTCTGAACTTCTCACATTGTCTTATCATCATGTTATTCAGGTTTTCTGCAATGTTAAAAATAACTTATTTTAATTATAACAGCTGCACCCAGGAAGGGGAGCAGTCTGAGACAGGCACCTACACATTAAAACAGTGACCTTTACTTGTAATTATTATCTGATATATACTCGGGGGAGGGGGGGGGGGGGGGAGAAAAAATGCCAGGATTACAGTTTCAGAAAGACTGGATGATTTATTAAAAAGAAACAGTTTCACAAATTGAGCAAATCCTTAATGTGTTGGTCCAACTCTGGCCCTAATGCAAGCATTAATTTAGCTTGGCATTGATAAAAAGAGTTGTTGGATGCCCCCCTGAGGGATGTTTTGCAAAGTTGGCACATGAGAGCATTAAAATTCTGAGAAGTTTGGAGACCGCTCCCCATAATGCTCTGGGCACTATCAGTAGGGGAGAAGCCCGGTGACCTTTCTGGCCAAGTTAGTGTTTGCCAAGCAAGAAGTCAAGCAGTAGAAACTCTTGCTGCATGCAGGTGGGCTTCATCGTTGTGAAATGTAAGCCCAGAATGGCCTGCCCTGAAGGGCAACAAAATGGGGCCTTGAATATCATCAATGTACTATTGTGCTGTAAGGGTGCTGCGGATGACAACCAAGGGGTCCTGCTATGAAATGAAAAGGCACCCCAGACTACCAGCCCTGGTTGTCAGGCCATATGGCGGCCAATAGCCATGCTGGTATTCCACTGCTGTCCAGGACATCTCCAGACACATCTTCATTGGTCATCAGTGCCCAGTTCAAGATGAAACTCTTCACTGAAGCCAATTCTACTCTAGTCATCCTGGGCTGAAGATCTGTCTGAAGATACCCTGCACAGTGGTGGAGCACCAATTGGAATGTTGCCTGTTATACAGCCTGTCAACCAGGAGTGGCGGTCTGGGGTGTCATTTCTTTTCATTTCAGGAACCCTTTGGTTGTCATCCACAGCAACCATACGGCGCAGCTATACATCGATGATATGCCCTGTTTTGTTGCTATCTTGGCCTTACATTTCAGCAAGATAACATCCACCTGGATATGGAGAGTGTTTCTGCTGCTTGTCTTCATGCTTACCAAACCTTGGTCACCCGATCTCTCCCCAGCTGAGAATGTTTGGAGCATTATGATCAGGGCCCTCCAACTCATTCAAATTTTTGACAATGTAATGTGTCAATTGGGCTGAAGGTGACATGATGTCCCTCAAGAGGACATCCAACAACTCTGTCAATCAATGCCAAGCCTAATAACTGCTCGCATAAGGGCCTGAGGTGGACCAACACATTATTGACTTGCTCAATTTGTGAAGCTCTTTCTCTTTAACAAATCATCCAGTTTTTCTCAAATTGTGATCATTTGTTTAGACTACACAAAATTTCTTGGTATGCATGTTGACAGTCAGTGAAAGTGGGAAGAACATATTAAAATACTTACTAATAGAATCGCTACTGCATGCTATGCTCTTAGAATTCTGACTGCAGCATGTGATACTACATGTGTCAGATCTGTATGTTTTTCTTATATCCACTCTGTTATTACCTATGGAATAATATTTTGGAGAGTCAACAGTAAAAATATTCAAATAGTTTTCAAATTACAGAAAAGAACAATTTGTATAATAACCAGGCGTGTCAGTAGGGCTCATTGCCTTGAACATTTCCAAAAGCTGGAAATCCTAAATGTCCGCTGTGAATACCTTTTTTAAAGTATTATTTATGTAAAAAAAAATATTGACTGCTATGTTAAAAATTCTTTAGTACACAGCTATGAAACTAGAAACCAATACAATCTGCATCTAGAGAGGAAAAATAAAGTTAAAACTCAGCAGAGCTTGTTGTACAATGCCGTTAAATTATATAATAAATTACCACAAAATATAAAAGATATTGACACAATTGGACAGTTCAAAACAAAACTAAAAATTTTTTTATTAAATAAAAGTTATTACACAGTAATGGACTATCTGAATTAAAACATGTAGCATAATTAAAGTAGCCTGCATTGTAATACATGAGGAAATAATTATAATATGAAATACAGAATTGTACAGTACTATAAGAAAATTACATAGGATATAAAACTAATTTAAGATACTTTAAAAATGTGTGTAAATATTAATTTTATATGTATAAATTGTAGGTATATTGTATTGTATATGACTTTCCTGACGAAATCCACACAATGTAAATTGTTACATGGATTAATAAAGAAAGCACTGAATCAATCAATCAAAACACATCTACTTATTTCCATCCCATTTGGATAATTCCTTCATGGTGCATCATTATTTTCCTTCTTCCTTTTGTCTTGAAGTGTATAGTATATTCAGAAATATAATATGAAGTGGTCTGCTCCTAAAATCGTAACAACTGTAGACTGCCTCAACAATCTTTCACTTTTTATGCATGAAATTGTTATTGATCATAGCTAACCTGTTGACATTGATGATCAGTGTCAAGGCACATAGTTGTCAGCTGCAAGAATTGTACTCATGTGCTACTTACCACAGATGAAGCATCAGTAAGTAGTTGTTCTCCAGGCAAAGTGTAGTGCTGTCTCTATAACCTCAGCAGAAATGGCAAATGTCTTCTTATTCTCGTGATATGCAGTCTTGTTTCATTTACAGGTTTCCCTTGCCAATCATACATCTTAATCCTTAGAGGCTGCTGATTAAGCTGTTATGCCCAACAATTTTCAAACAATCTTAATTAAAGCTATTTAAGATTGTTTACTGTAAGGTTAATTCTTATTATGCTTCTATCTTTTCAGATTTGGAGCTTATCAAAGTTTCATTCGAATGTTACGAGGTCAGAGTTTGTCTTCTGAAGACCAACTGGAGAATATGCTGCATCTACTAAATTCTGAGCAAAGTTTGTTGATACTTGGTTCAGAAGAAGCTGTAAAAGCAACTAAAAGGAAGCTTGTTGAAAAGTATGGTAGGCTACGTGCAGGAGGTGACTTGTCAACCAGTTACATCTCATCATCAAATGAAAGTTTTGACAGTTCATCAGAACTCCCACCACTGCCTATGTGCAAACAAAGAAAGACTAGGAAATAAGTATGTGCAAGTATTTGTGCACAACAATGAAAAAGAAGCACTCAGAGAGATATTATACAAGAACATGAAGAAGACTTTTGCTGGACAATGCTTATTTCTGTGCATGGCAATGAAACATGTGGAAGAACTGTAATAAAAACACTAACTTCTGGTAGTTATACACAATATTGGTCCAGTTCAAACCTTATTACTATCTGTATTCTCATTTTTTCAAACAATATAGAATTTTTCAAATGTGGATATAATGTATGTGCATATAATGACCACATTCAGCACATTTGAAGGAGCAAGAATTAACTGTCACAGGATATGACAACAATAATTTGATAATTGTTAACAAGGCACCATTTTATACTCTGTCAGTACCCAAAGAACAGTAGTAAGACACTACTACTTTAACATTGGACACAAAGCCATTGACTGATAAAAGTGTAAGTGGACAATTTACTTGATCTACATCTACATACATACTCTGCAATCCACCATACGGTGTGTGGCGGAGGGTACCTCGTACGACGACTAGCATCTTCTCTCCCTGTTCCACTCCCAAACAGAACGAGGGAAAAATGACTGCCTATATGCCTTTGTACGAGCCCTAATCTCTCTTATCTTATCTTTGTGGTCTTTCTGCAAAATGTAAGTTGGCGGCAGTAAAATTGTACTGCATTCAGCCTCAAATGCTGGTTCTCTAAATTTTCTCAGTAGCGATTCACGAAAAGAATGCCTCATTTCCTCGAGAGACTCCCACCCGAGTTCCTGAAGCACTTCTGTAACACTCGCATGATGACAAACCTACCAATAACAAATCTAGCAGCCCACCTCTGAATTGCTTCAATGTCCTCCCTCAATCTGACCCAATAGGGATCCCAAACGCTCAAGCAGTACTCAAGAAAAGGTCGTATTAGTGTTTTATAAGCGGTCTCCTGTACAGATGAACCACATCTTCCCAAAATTCTACCAATGAACTGAAGATGCCTATCCGCCTTCCCCACAACTGTCATTACATGCTTGTCCCACTTCATATCGCTCTGCAATGTTACGCCCAAATATTTAATTGACGTGATTGTGTCAAGCACTACACTACTAATGGAGTATTCAAACATTACACGATTCTTTTTCCTATTCATCTGCATTAATTTACATTTATCTATATTTAGAGTTAGCTGCCATTCTTTACACCAATCACAAATCCTGTCCAAGTCATCTTGTATCCTTCTACAGTCACTTAACGACGACACCTTCCTGTACACCACAGCATCATCAACAAACAGCCACACATTGCTATCCACCCTATCCAAAAGATCATTTATGTTGATAGGAAACAACAATGGACCTACCACACTTCCCTGGGGCACTCCAGATGATACCCTCACCTCCGATGAACACTCACCATCGAGAACAACGTACTGTGTTCTATTACTTAAGAAGTCTTTGAGCCACTCACATACTTGGGAACCAATCCCGTATGCTCATGCCTTAGTTAGGATTCTGCAGTGGGGCACCGAGTCAAACGCTTTCTGGAAGTCAAGGAATATGGCATCCTTCTGATACCCTTCATCCATGGTTCTCAAGATTTCATGTGAAAAAAGGGCAAGTTGCGTTTCGCAGGAGCAATGCTTTCTAAAGCCATGCTGATGCATGGACAGCAACTTCTCTGTCTCAAGGAAATTCATTATATTCGAACTGAGAATATGTTCGAGAATCCTGCAACAAACCGATGTTAAGGATATTGGTCTGTAATTTTGAGGATCTATCCTCCTACCCTTCTTACATACAGGCGTCACCTGTTCTTTTTCCAGTTGCTCAGGACTTTACGTTGGGCAAGAGATTCACGATAAATGCAAACTAAGTAAGGAGCCAATGCAGTAGAGTACTCTCTGTAAAACCGAGTTGGAATCCCATCAAGACCTGGAAATTTATTTATTTTCAATCCATTTAGCTGCTTCACAACCCCAGGGATGTCTATCACTATGTCCTCCATACGGGAATCTGTACGAGACTCAAATGGCTGTATGATTGTAAGAACCTCCTGCATGAAAGATTTCTCAAATGCTAAATTTAAAATTTCAGCTTTCGTTTTGCTGTCCTCCGTTGCCAGGCCAGACTGATCAGTGAGTGACTGGATGGAAGCCTTTGACCCGCTTACCAATTTTACGTAAGACCAGAATTTCCTTGGGTTTTCAGCAAGATCTTTTGCTAAGGTATGATGGTGGTAGTGGTTGAATGCTTCGCGCATCGCTCTTTTCACAGCAGCATGAATCTCTACTAACTTTTGCCCGTCCTCATTCTCCCGATCTTTCTTGTACCGCGAGTGGAACTGCCTTTGCTTCCTGAGCATTCTCCGAATTGCGCTGTTAAGCCACGGTGGGTCTTTTCCATCCGTAACCCACTTTTTCGGCACATACTTGTCCAATGCATGATTTACAATGTGTCTAAAATTTGCTCATAATTCTTCCACGTCCATTGTACCGGAAGTAAATGAAGTCGATTCATTTACTAAGTGGGATGCTAACAACTGCTTATCTGCTCTTTTGAGTAAGAACACTCTCCTAGCCTTCTTGACTGACTTTTTAACTTTCGTAACCATAGTCGTAATGACAACATCATGATCACTAATCCCTGTCCCAACACCGACACTGTCGATGAGGTCTGGTCTGAAATCATTAACAACAGCATATGTTATTTCTCAAAGTATTTCTTTGGACATATTCTCTTCATTCACATGTTTGCAATAAATAGAATAGACTTCATTATAAGGTCCATTATTATTCTAGTATTTCACCACTGAAAAATTAGATGTTTTGATAATATATATATAGACTTTTCCAATTAGAAGAACCCAAGATACATTGTGCATGAATAAAGGTATGGCATATACAACTCTATCACATAATCTTTGCAAAATAATCTTCCTGTGTTTCAAATAAGAGAGAGTTAACTTTTTTTTACATAACATTGTAAATGGAATTTTCTTAACCCAAATACCACAATAATTGAAACTTTCTAAAATCATGAGAATGTACATAGCAACAAGATTCATATGAAAGGCCTGAAGCTCTGTTACATGTTGGCAGTTTTTCTTTTTTATAGTTTGCCAAATGCTATTTATCTCAAGTGTGTTTATGGGCATCTCATGAAGTGTGCAAACTGACAATGAACTTTTATTGTTATGATAATGCAGAGCACAGTATGGAATGTGTGTGTGTAATTTAGCATCTGAACACAAAACTGATGATCATACAAGATGAATAAAGACAATCTCTTGAAAAGGATAGATTACTGATCATCATGTAGAGGAGATGTTGAGTCACAGACAGGCAGAAGGAAAAAGACTGCTAAACATGTAAGGGTTTTTGTCCAAAATGCCTTCTTTTAAAGTAGGCAACCCACACACATTCATGCAAGCACAACTCACACGCACATGATCACTGCCTCTGGCCCTTGAGAGCGGCCTCTACTTTAGAAGAAGCCCACATGTTTAGCAGTCTTTTTGTTGTGCCTGTCTGCAATTCAACATTTGCCTATATGGTGAGCAGCAGTCTACCCTTTCCATAATACTGTAATCATGGCACTCCAGTATTTTCATAAAAATTCTATTGAAAAGTAGAAAAAATTCTGCTGCTTTTAAGAAAAAACAGTTAATTTGAGAATGGATGGCAGTGTACCACTTTTTGATGAACCCATGTTGATCTGCTAGGTTTGGTAGGTACCTGTGCAGTATGTATACTTTTTGATTTAGTCCTTCAACTGTCTTGCTTCAGTCCATTTCTGCCTTATTCTGCTGCTGGTTTAGGACACAGTGAAACTAAGTGCCATTCATCTTCAGTTCTGTGTTGCGCATTATTCTTCAGGTTAGTTTTTATGACTTTTGACAGTTTCATAAGACAGTTTCACAAATTACAGTACATATTCATATTGTCTGATTACACTGCCAGTGATCCAAGTTGATGCTCTTGACAAATTCTTTGAGAAATTGTTGGTGTAAGCTTTTCAACAATTTGGAATTTTGAGCTCTTCTTTGGTTCAAAAAATGGCTCTGAGCACTATGGGACTTACCTTCTGAGGTCATCAGTCCCCTAGAACTTAGAACTACTTAAATCTAACTAACCTAAGGACATCACACACAACCATGCCCAAGGCAGGATTCAAACCTGTGATCATAGCGGTCACGCGGTTCCAGACTGTAGTGCCTAGAACCGCTCGGCCACTCCGGCTGGCCGCTCTTCTTTGGCTTTGCCTCCTCTTTTGATGCAAACAACCATGACAGTGTGATTTTTGGCTGACATCCATGAAGTAGCTCAATGGATGATTTGGAGTTGTGCAGTAAGTTATAGCATTTTCTGCGAGGTGTCTTGCTTGTTCTCTCTTTGTAAGTATGTATTTTTATAGTTTTTTTAAAACTTCTGATAAATATTTGTGCTTCACAATTTAAGAGAGGCTAAAATGGAGCTGTAGTCTAGTATACTGTACCATTATTGCAACAGAATTCCTTTGATACAAACTGTGCCCCAGTGTGTGAAACTATGCTCATGGGGAGTCCTATGACAAAGTTTTTTTGGGATTCTTTCATTGAGGATTCTGTTACTGTTTAGGTCATTTAACATATATATAAGGAAACTGTGAATACATGTTCACACATATATGAATCAAGATGCTTTCCAAAATGGTCCAGTATAATTAGTGCACATCTTTCCCATGGTTCTGTTGCTTGGGGCCAGTTTTGAAAATATGTTTTGGGATTTGATTTTATATTTAATTTTAACATTTGGCAGGAATCACATTGTGAAACCACATCTTCGATTGCTTTGTCCATTTCTGGCTATCAGAAATAATTGTATTAGCAGTCTTTATGAGATTATAAAGTTGACTTGGTAATACATTAAATTTTCACACTCCTTACATGTAGGTACACAGATTATCAAAGTATTTAATTCATAATAACTACAAGAGAAACCAAAGATGAAAACAAGAAACTACTATAACATGTCATCTAAGAAAACACTGTTCATGTCCCCAACACCTGCAAAAGTTCCCAAGGTGTCAGTCTGTGAACTCTGAAACTCCCACATCATGGCTGCTTAGCTCATGATATAATGGCACCTCACATCACTGTGATCTGTTCCAGCTTGCTACACACTGTTGTCATTCAGTGCAACAGCATCTCTCCAATCACAGAACAAACTTAATTGTTTTTTTTTTTGTGCATTCACATAGCAATCTTTGATGATCTATTGCTTGATGCAGTGTGATTAATAGAGCTGTGTATATGGTTTCTGTAATTGGTAGAGCAATAGTTAGTTGGTATTTTGAATCCCATGAAATCGCTGCCCAAACTAACTTAAAATCTTAAGTAATATAGAGGTTATGCCATCTTTTGCAGCTGTGTAAACTCATAAATAATTGTTAAACCTCCATACTACTTGTAAAACAAAAACTACAGAAGAGAGGCCTCAAAAAAATGAAGAGACAACTTGTTAAAAATACAGCCCATCTTTGATCACTGTTAATCAAGTGTGATGACTTGTTGGTCACAGTAATAAATATGCAGTGGGCTTGCAAAACCAGGATAGCTGAGCACACCAGTAAACTGTACTCTACAGTAGTACCATGTAGCCACTGGGGCAATGTCACCACACCAGGACAAGTCACTTGTTGTGGGTGATGTGACTGGGTGCAGGGTTTTAATGAAACAAAGGTGCATCAGAAGCATATAATGAAGTCTAAATTTTTAGACGGGTATCACTTCTTGTTACTGGAAACCAGGAGTACCTCCACAATTCCAGGGCTATGGCAGACAGCAATATGTCTGGGAATTAGCAGCAGCAGCCATTGCTAAGTGGAGTGAGGGCTGTGTGGGCTCCATGATATTAAGGAAAGTAGTGCGCTGCTGATATCAACAGCTGTGGCATCTATAGGTTATCAGCTTGCCAGAAGGCTTTCAGTCAGCAGCACAGGGTGGTGGCTCAGTTGCCAGGGAGGAAGCCGTCGTACATAGATCGGCACCAGCCACGGACAACAGAAAGAGGTGTGATTGTCTGACTATGTAATGTGTTGAGGTCAATAAAAGTGATTGTAACCATCAAAATGTTTCCACTGAGCCCCCTTTGATCCCCCCACACATGATCAGATCCTTTAATTGTATGAATCCCAGTCTTTGGTGCCACAAATCATAATTTTTAAATTTCTACACCAGTTTCATGTTGATGAATTTCATCTAATTGATTTATGCCACCTACTTGAGTTGTGTTTGCTATTGGTATTCCAAAGACAATTACATCAATTTTGTTGTGTATATCATGCTGTACATCATAAAACATGTATATATGGTAATCTTGTTATTTGATTAACTGACAGCAAATAGCATGAAAGGTCTGGAACATATGGAAAGGTCTGGAACATATGTAACATCATAGTTATTTTATTTTTTGCTTATTCTTGTCATCTCTGGGAGAGTCTGCACAGGATAAGGTGGTGGATGCGCAATGAGAAATTTCTGCAAAAAAAAAAAAAAAAAAATAAATAAATAAATAAATAAATAAATAAATTTGCCAGGCTTACGATTATGTGCCCATCATCTCGTTAGTTGTCACACATATTGTGATATTTACATGGAAGTAAGACACTGTACAAAATTCAAAAAATTTTGCAATGGAAAATAGAGGTTGGTAGGATTTTACATTTGGTGCATATTACATAATATCTTCCTGTGTATGAAATTTAGCTAAGATACTGAATTTTTAAATATTATGAAATTAAAGTTGCTATTAACCATATAGCAGAGATGCTGAGTCGCAGATAGGCACAAAAAAAAAGACTGTTACAAATGAAGCTTTTGGTCTGTAAGGCCTTCATCAAAAATAGATGAGACACACACACACACACACACACACACACACACACACACACACACACACACACACACACATTTTTTGTTGTGCCCATCTGTGACTCAGCATCTCCACTATATAGTGAGCAGTAACTTTCCTTTTCATAATATTGTTACATTCAGTCCTGGATTTTCCGTACTGAATTTTTCATGTGGAGGTCTCTATGTGTCACCAATCTCGAGAAAACTGATCTGACGTAGCACAGCCTTTTGTGACAATCCTGTGCTAGCAATAAAGCCAGAGTGAAATATCGAAAACATGCCTCATATTTTATAAATGGTTGGAGAAATCGAAATGAGATTTTAACATGCAAAGAAGAGAGTATTTAGATGTATGTTTATTATGCAAAACTTCATTATCTGCCATGTTATTCCACTAACTACAGACATTTTTGATCAAAGAATGTAATTTTTAGGGGCCATCAATAACTGGCGAAATGAGAATGCTATGGGATTTAGAACACCATGAGTGAAGACCTTGCATGTTTGTTTTGTACTGAGGATGTGCTTTTTTATAAGCTACTGACCTTACTTTTACTTAGTTCCTCACCTAGTGAATTTAATAAACCACTGTTTCAGAATTCTCTTGCAGTTGCATCTGCACAACATGTTAATGAGGTGACGCTGTGAACAATCCACTATGTTTTGGAAAAAGCTGCAAATTTTAACATGACAACAAGAGAAATGTGTAGGTTCTACTCAAAACTTGCCACTCATGACTGTTCTTTGAAAGTTGCAAATGGTTGGCGTGCCAGGCGAAAATAAATCACTGAATTTTTCAGAGAAATTCTTTTTAGATAGTAACCAAAACACAGGTGACAGTAGATCTTTCTGAATGGTCATCATGCAGATGTGGGTGTGGAGGGGCTCAATTTAATATTTATAAAAAATGGGAGTGTAGGTTTCAGTTTAGGATGGCACTTCCCCTCCAGCACTTGGCATTTCCCCTACAGCATATGCCCGTGATCCCCACCAGTACCACTCTCCCCACAGGTGCCCTGCTGACTGCGCATCTACCGGTCATGATGTTCTGGGTGGACTCTAACTTTAATGTGAATACTGCCCTCTGTGATTGCCTCAATATTGCAGTTATCTGCTACTGCATCATTTGTAATTGTGGTTGGAATGAAACTGTGGAAGAAGCCTCATTTATTCCTCATATGTTGTGTACATCCAGCATCTACATACTAGTCATCAATGTGCTACGAAAATTCAGTAATTGCTATAAATATGTTTTTGTTTTTAGTTTTCATGGTATTCACATAATTTGAATATTTGTTAGTTGTCTTCTTAGTTCTACATTCACTCATCTTAGAACCAATTTTCCAACATTTATAGCATTTAACTGGCTTGGAATTTTGTGCTTTACGATTGATATTCAAGTTCTAGTGTTAACTGTTCTGCTTACTAGTGGCCTGTGCCAAATCTGTAGTTTCATCTGTCAAAGTAAACTGACAGTTAATGTTTCATGAATTAACTGCTGACTTAGTAAACCAATAGTAATACTGATACTTGAATTCTCAATCGCCATAGTCAGGGGTTGGAAATATCCTGAAAAATCTATGTAGCATGACAAATCATCGTCCATTTTCTTACCAATGCTACAAATTTGTTGAGCAAGTGACATAATTTTTGACAAATATGCTTTTGTATTTTTCTCAGAAGCATTGCAGCAGTCCAAATAAACTGACAGTTATCTTCAAATTCTGAAGATAAATTTTACTATGCTTCTTTAGCAGCCATTGCTTCACAAAGATTTGGATGTACAGATGAATTTACAGTTCAACGTATTTCTGATTACCCTTTATGCACATTCTTCATACCATCATCAGTGTCAGCTTTGTTTTCCACAGGCCCTCATGTTGTAGGTACATTTAAGTTCTTAAATTTTCAGTCATAGTTAGCCATACTAGTCAACTTCTCAAAATTAAACAGTGATAATCCACTCAAAGTCATCTTAGATACATTCAGTTAGTTCAGTAAAAATATCTCGAATTTTTCTTAACAAAGAATATGATATCACCACATCAAACTCACACAAAATATGGTAACTCCTGAGGAAAAGTGACATCATTTATTCCTCATAGACAGTTGCAGCTTTATTTACCATTTTTTAACCAAATGGTACTTTATAGTTGTGGAAACTTCACTAATCTCTTCCTGGGCCCATAATCTGTTGGATACTGACTCCAGTCACTTCCTTACAAGAATATAAAGTTGACTTAGTAATCAATTGAATAAATGCACACCATATTGACAGGAGCAAAATTACCATCCTATTTATTCTGTGATAATTTCAAGAGAAAAAAAGGAAAACTACAAACTACTACAAGGAGTTGGTACAGAAAACATAGTTGTTCTCTGGAGGAGCGAAACATCCATAATGGTAGGATAAAAGCACAGATGATCCTGTTTTCAAGAAGGGCTGTCAAGCAAATTAACAAAACTATAAGCCCCTAGCTATGGTATTTTATGCTCACATGTTATGACATTTGTGGAGACCAAAAAACTTCTCTCTAGAAATCATCATGTGTTCTGAAAACACTGATCATGTGAAATCCAGCTAGCTCTCTCTGCCATTGCTGGAAGCTGTTTGTTTGGCTGAAATGATGAACCATAGGCTTGTGTTATGTGACCAGTTCAAACCTTCTGTCATGCGGTTACTGATGAACCCCATAAATGATAGACAATGCTTCCTTTTCAGTCTTGCTCTACCTGGCTGATAGTTAAAGTTTTAGATGCAAAGGTGACTGGCTTTTCTGATCCATCTGGATTTTGTGAGGCAGTACTGCTCTGATTCTACATGATGATGGATTTTTAGCTAATACCACTGTCTGAGCTGGGTCCAAGTGCACCAATTTAATTTTCTTGCTAATTTCCCCTTTTGAACTTCGAAATTACAGTTTATTCTTGCTTGGTCCATTTTAACTGTATGTTTGTACTTTGATGTACGTTCAGTGGTCTAGTGACTTCAGCAAGTACTGCAGTGAATTTGTTGCAGTAATTCACTTTTTCCAGTGAAAGATGCTAGTTTCTATATATTCCTTGAATGAGGCAGCTTTTGTTATTTTTTCCACATTGGCTTCTGATGGTTTGCTTATGCATTGATCAGTGATATGGCTCAGACATTTCACTTTTGTTTTTGATGAATTCGCAGTTCTTCCTATTGCACTCAAGACCATGTTCTTCCTGGTGTGAAAGACATGTCAAAGTTCTTCAAATGCCCATCAGTATTTGTACATTTGGCTATTATAGCATTCAAGTAATTGGACACCCAAGTTTGATACTTATGATTTGTTCCACAAATATATATTGCAAGAGCATTTACTGTGCCAAATAGTAGTCTTTATTATTTGAGCAATCCAATCAGTTTCTTGAATTCTTCATACAGTATCTACTGGGCGTATGCACCCAATAGCTCTAATCCTGTAAAATATTCCCATTTCTTGTTATTTGGAAAAGCTTGTGGGAGTGACTGCTGGCAGAGTAAACCATACAATGTATTTTTGTGTGCGTTGGAACAGACTCAGTTTGACATTACATTTAGTCTTTGGAGTGTGGTCTACCTGCCCGATGCACAATCTAATTCTGCCAAAAACAGCAGGTTTCTCGGAAAGCACAACATCAAATGTGTGTTCTGTGTTCCTACCACAATAAGAAAGTTACTGGGAAATGTGAAAGATGACATGGGACTACGAAAACCATGAATTTATAATATCCCTGGAGAATGTAGCATGCCGAACAAACAACTAGGAAGTGGACATCAGATGCAATGAACATCAGAGGCACACCGGACTAAGACAGACAGCCAAATCAGCCATTGCCAAGCACTGTCTGTAACTCAATCATTCCATGAAGTGTGCTGAAATAAGGGTTCTGGCACAGACCCCCAGATACTGGGACAGTGTTATAAGAGAGTCTAAAGAGACAACAATGACAGAAAACCTCTTGAACTGCAACACTGGATACCAACCCAGTAGAGCACTGGAGCTGCTGAAAACACAACAGGGGCAGTAGCAGAACTCCCAAAAACAAGTAATGGTGTTGGACCAGATAGAGTACCAGGTGCACCAGAATGTAGATGGAACATCGCAGTGCACTTATAACGAGATTGGACTGTAAAGGAAACACCTAGAATCGCACCGGTAGGGAAAATGGATACCAGCATGCTGAAGGATTCATGATACCAAATACGAAACCAGTGCTCAGTCTGGTGCACCAGACTGAAGAGGGAATGCCTAAGAATGCTTTAAGTGAGAGAACACCTGAAGCTGCAGCAGACCAGAAATGGGATGCCAACCCGCAGACGAGCACTCCAGACTGAAGAGGAAATGCCTAAGGATTCTACTAGCTGGAGTGGACCACAGGTAGGATGCCTAGAACCAACGATGGAGGTGGAAGAGCGTAGGTTTAATACTGGACCCTTTGCACTCAATGAGGAGTCTCAGGCAGCATCTGGTGAAGATAATGTGTCATGTTGTCAAAATAATGTGCAAGAATAAAGCTGATATCTTGCAGAATACCTGACACGTCAAGATGTGAACATGTTGTCAAGAAAGTCAGGACATGCGGGGACCAAGCAGCAATCGGTATTGTAATTGTAAATGTCGAAGCTGCGTTGGTAAAGTACTGGAACTTCAAGCACTGATAGAAAGCACCAAAGCTGAAATCGTTATAGGTACAGAAAGCTGGCTGAAGCCAGAGATAAATTCTGCCGAAATTTTTACAAAGGTACAGATGATGTTTAGAAAGGATAGATTGCATGCAACCGGTGGTGGAGTGTTCGTCGCTGTTAGTAGTAGTTTCTCCTGTAGTGAAGTAGAAGTGGATAGTTCATGTGAATTATTATGGGTGGAGGTTACACTCAGCAACCGAGCTAGGTTAATAGTTGGCTCCTTTTACCGACCTCCCGACTCAGCAGCATTAGTGGCAGAACAACTAAGAGAAAATTTGGAATACATTTCACATAAATTTTCTCAGCATGTTATAGTCTTAGGTGGAGATTTCAATTTACCAGATATAGACTGGGACACTCAGATGTTTAGGACGGGTGGTAGGGACAGAGCATCGAGTGACATTATACTGAGTGCACTATCCGAAAATTACCTCGAGCAATTAAACAGAGAACCGACTCGTGGAGATAACATCTTGGACCTACTGATAATAAACAGACCTGAACTTTTCGACTCTAAATGTGCAGAACAGGGAATCAGTGATCATAAGGCCATTGCAGCATCCCTGAATATGGAAGTTAATAGGAATATAAAAAAAGGGAGGAAGGTTTATCTGTTTAGCAAGAGTAATAGAAGGCAGATTTCAGACTACCTAACAGATCAAAACGAAAATTTCTGTTCCGACACTGACAATGTTGAGTGTTTATGGAAAAAGTTCAAGGCAATCGTAAAATGCGTTTTAGACAGATACGTGCCGAGTAAAACTGTGTGGGACGGGAAAAACCCACCGTGGTACAACTGTGTTTAAACACAGCCAAAACCTCTCAGACAAACAGAAGCTAAACGATGTCAAAGTTAGTGTAAGGAGGGCTATGTGTGAAGCGTTCAGTGAATTCGAAAGTAAAATTCTATGTACCGACTTGACAGAAAATCCTAGGAAGTTCTGGTCTTACGTTAAATCAGTAAGTGGTTCGAAACAGCGTATCCAGACACTCCGGGATGATGATGGCATTGAAACAGAGGATGCCACGCGTAAAGCTCAAATACTAAACACCTTTTTCCAAAGCTGTTTCACAGAGGAAGACCGCACTGCAGTTCCTTCTCTAAATCCTCGCACAAACAAAAAAATGGCTGACATCGAAATAAGTGTGCAAGGAATAGAAAAGCAACTGGAATCACTCAACAGAGGAAAGTCCACTGGACCTGATGGGATACCAATACGATTCTACACAGAGTACGCGAAAGAACTTGCCCCCCTTCTAACAACCGTGTACCGCAAGTCTCTAGAGGAATGGAAGGTTCCAAATGATTGGAAAAGAGCACAGGTAGTCCCAGTCTTCAAGAAGGGTCGTCGAGCAGATGCGCAAAACTATAGACCTATATCTCTGACGTCGATCTGTTGTAGAATTTTAGAACATGTTTTTTGCTCGAGTATCATGTCGTTTTTGGAAACCCAGAATCTACTATGTAGGAATCAACATGGATTCCAGAAACAGCGATCGTATGAGACCCAACTCGCTTTATTTGTTCATGAGACCCAGAAAATATTAGATACAGGCTCCCAGGTAGATGCTATTTTTCTTGACTTCTGGAAGGTGTTCGATACAGTTCCGCACTGTCACCTGATAAACAAAGTAAGAGCCTACGGAATACCAGACCAGCTGTGTGGCTGGATTGAAGAGTTTTTAGCAAACAGAACACAGCATGTTGTTATCAATGCAGAGACGTCTACAGACTTTAAAGTAACCCCTGGCATGCCACAGGGGAGTGTTATGGGACCATTGCTTTTCACAATATATATAAATGACCTAGTAGATAGTGTCGGAAGTTCCCAACAGAAAGAGGTTCCTACTCAATGGTCTGAAGATGACCACAGTAGTGGTCGAAACCGGTCACCTTGATAAATAAATCGTGATCAAGACTGTTTTTAATAGTAAATACATGTAAATGCCCCAGGCCCCAAATGTGAGAAATTTTTATCATTTAAATTTTACAAAGGTGCCACCTTTTCATACATTGCCTTTCCACTGATATGACTGCAATTGACCAGCTGATGCCAGAGTAGGCTGAATCATCATCATAAAGGTGCCCTGTCAATCAAATCATGCTGCAGGATCACCTGACTTGTGAGACAGGGCTCTTGGAGCTGCAATCAAAAAAGTCTCCATTTTCTGTTTTGTGATGCTGCCTAGAGCAGATGCTAAATGCCTACTTTCTGTTCTCCTCCAAGATGGTTCTGGGGCTACTGGAGCTATCTTCTCTCATCTCCATGGCAATCTTCTTGATGTAATCCCAATGAGCAAATAAACCTATACAGTTTCTTTTCTAAATCAGAGAACCGTATATTAATTACAAGCCCACACTACTTTCCAGACATGAGTAGACCCTTGAGGTATGGTAATGGAGGTCTGCAGATGGGAACTGGTGTCATAAGATGTTCTTTCTTCTTGCCACACACCTGGTCTCAATTTATGTTTAATTTTTTCTGTCTCAGGATTTCTTCGCAGTGACTACACGTTTCTTCACTTGCATTTAGTTTTCTACATTTTTTATTTTCTGATCTATCTATTTTTTGCCATCACCCTCCCACCTATATCACATACAGTGGATTTATCTTTTCACTCTTATTAACTCATGAACGGCATTTCAGCAGTAATCTCTGTCTTGCATATTACTGTATCTTCCACCTTAAACATTTCAGATTTTCAAATCTTTTCTGGTACAATCCCCAACAATCAGTAATTCCTTCTCATGCCATCTGGTGAATCTCTCCTGACCCAGGGTTCTTTATGACTTTTCTGAACCCCACCCCTTGTCCTAAACCTCTTGATTCCTTTTCCTTCACCCCTCTTTCCTCTCCCTTCACCCTTCTGCCAGAAGAAGAGCACAGATTCCAAAAGCTTGCATACATAATATCTTTTTTTATATGTGTGTTCTTCTGCTACTGCTAGGTAACTAGATTTTTTATCTAACCAGTTACATTATATTTTTCAAAAATTGATTAGTTGCATTGATAACATTAGCTCGTGTGGCCATCATTCCTTCTTATCTAACGATATTGTCAGTCTTTGTTGTCATGTCTTGTTGAAACTGTTGTCTATTGTCTACCTTATGTGCTCATCCACTCGTTTATTTACCTGTACCACCTAGATTAATCAACACTTTGCACCTACATCTTTTCTCATACCGATTTCTGTGCACATAGATGAGTCCATTGTTATGTACGAATTTGCATATAGCAATTTGTTTACAGTTCATTACACTGCAGGGCCTTCTCCCTGTCATCTTTCACCAATTTATTTGCAGATTTGACTACTATTTCCTTTCCCACCCTCCATTTACTTTGTTTATACATAATTCTTTTGCATTTTTGTATGTTTGTTTTCCGCCAAACTGTTCTGATCAACTTTTACTCCTGTCTCCTACATTACTTTATTTGTCAAGCAAAGTAGTTTACATTTTCTCCTATGGCTTCCTTCTCCTGTTTGCTCAATTTTTTTTAAAATTTAGTCCCTTTTCATGAATCTCCCTATATATTTTTTTCTTTTCCAATAATTTTTCATATCATATAGGCCATTTTTCTCACCCAGTCACTATCTCTTGTCCTCTTGTTGACCCTTGTCTGTTCTCATGATTTTTGTACAAATTTTTCTGATTTTGCTTAACTTTTTCCTTGCTTTTCTTCTGTTTTTCTATCTTTTTCTACCCTCCACTTCTCTTTTTTCCATCCCAACCATCTCTAACACTCCAAACTGTCCCTTCTTGCCATGATGAATCCTACCAGATGTTACATCCATTCCTTTTGAAAACATGCTTTTGCACCATCAAACCTAAGGTCCCACATTCTGTTTCTTGAAATGTGCTTGTCCCTTGGAGTTACTCCCAAAGGCATAACATTGAAAGTCCCTCTTTCTTGTACTTATCTGGCTAATCTGTGATAATTCCAGCAGACTTCTCTCATTCAACAAAATCCTGCAGTTATCTTCCCCTCATCTTTCCTTGGATGGTATAATCTGCAAAGACTACTTCAAACTGCAACAACATGTCAGGCTTCACCTCAAAAAGCTATCCCACCTTCTCCTAAACTACCTGAACAGTGGTGTTTCCCTTCCTGTCCCTCTGCAGCTCCTTAAACAGCCACGCCATCAACCACCACTCCTCTCCCTCCCACAGCCTTCACCATTGCCTTCCAGACCAGTAATAACTCATAATCACAAGAACCAGTCACAACAGTACAGTGATCTCAATCTCTTGTCTAAGGCAATCTCTATCCTGAATTCTCTGTATTATCCAAGGGTCTCACTTCCAGCCCTAAAACTGCATTTAATCATGCTGCATTGGTAAAGGACCTACTTTCCTTCACATGTAATGTCAACTGGAAATATTGCTTTGCAACCCAATCCCAAAACCTCTCCAACACCAAACCTGACATTCAACCCTGCCTTGAACAGTTCCGACCACAGTCCCAAATTGATCCACCACCACTACCTCACAATCATCCCTTACAAGCTTTCCAAGAATTCCTCACATTCAGCATCACTATACCCCCCTTCATCAGGTCCTACGATGTGATCCTAACCTGTCCTCTGCAGAATTTCTGGCTCTTTGTTCCCTAAAACCTGATGACCCCATCATTATCCTCCCAGCATACAAAGGATCTACCATTGTGGTACTTGACCAATGGTAGTATGTTAGTGAAGGTCTACACCAGCTGTCTGATGCTTCTATATACATCTGTCAGTGAGATCTCATTCCTGTGATTCAAACTGATATGCAGTTCCTCATAAAACCTCAGGCCCCATACAAGGACATACCCCAGCCAAACCACACAGCCCTGTCTTTTACCTTCTTCCTCAGGTCCACAAACCCAGTCGTCCTGATTGTCCTATAGCTGCTGGCTTCAAAGCACCCACTGAACATATATCTGCCTTAGTAGATCGACACCTGCAACCCATAATACACAGACTTCCCTTTTGTACTAAGGACACCAACCATTTCTTAGACTGAACTTCCAGCATCTGGTAGTCAGTACAACAAAAAACCAGCCAAAGTTGGACATTTCACTTTTTTTATTCGCTCGGTGACCAGTTTCAGGCCGGGACACATTTTCAAATCATCATAACGGATAGTCAGAATGATATTGCCGAAAATGTAAAAACCATGTCAGAAATGTGCAAATGAACAGTTATCTGTATGTGCTCTAATTGTTTGTTTGCAGATTTTTTACATGGTTTTGTCATTTTCAGAAATACCATTTTGACTATCGGTTATGATGATTTGAAAATGGGTCCCTGCCCAAACCTAGTCATTGAGTGAATAAAAACTGTGAAATTTGCAACTTTGGCTTGTTTTTCATTGTACTGATTTCACAGATTGTACCCATACTATGCCCACCACACACATTGCTTGTCATCACTGATGCCACATCCTTTTATACCAACATCCCCCACATATATGGTCTGTCAGCTGTTGAACATTTCCTCAGTCAGCCCCCACCTGATTCCAAACCTGGGGTACAGCCGTGGGAACCAGGAGGGCTCTTTCCTATGTCAACCTTTCCATGGCTTGGAGTAGGCTTTCCTGGGATCCATAAGCCTTCAGCACTGGTTTGGTTTCAATACAGTGATGACATCTGTGCCAGATGGACTCATGGTGAGGCTGACCTGTTAAAATTCCAGGAATCTCTAAATACATTCTCCTAATTAACATTGCGTGGTTCTATTCCAGATCCAATGCCAGTTTACTTGATGTTGATCTCCTCACCAAAGGCCACCTACACACTTCCATCCACATTAAACCAACTAACAAACAACAGAACTTACATTTTGACAGTTGCCATTCTTTCCATGTCAAACGTTCCCTCCCAAACAGCCTTGGCATTTGAGGCAAATTTATTTGTTCAGATGTAGGCTCTTTACAGTAATACACTACCATTCTCACCTCAGCATTCACTGGACATAATTACCCCTCCAGCATAGCTGACAAGCAGATTCCCTGGGCGACCGCATCCAATCCTCAAACTACTGATAACTCCAAAAAAACAACTTACAAGTACACCTCTTGTCACTCAGTATTATCCTGGTATTGAATGTATTGATTGACTTCTTCGACAAGGTCATGACTTTGTAGTGCTTCTAGAATTTCTAGAAACACTTGGCTCTCCACCATCTTGAACACCCGATATTTCAATGACAAGGGTAAGAGAGCCTTTTTACTCTGACACACATGTCTATGTGTGCAGAAAGGACAGCTGTCATGAGGAGCCAGGTGCTGCGTCAGATATGCGGCCCCGACAAGTGGTTACCAACAGCACCTTGGAAGTCATATCAAAAAGTCAAAGAATGTTTGCATAATGTTCCTTGGTGTTTGATGTCATGAGAATTGTTACAGAGACAGATGAAGCTTGTATTATAGAGAGACTCTTACTTTATGTTTTGACTCTGCATGAGGCAGAACAGATGTGACTGTATGAATGTATAGTAGATTCTAACATTTATCCGGGAACCAGTTGGCTTGCTGGATTTTGTACATAATAATTGTTACTTTGGGATGAGAGTTGAAAATATATTGTTTAACTGACAAGAGCTAGTGAGTACATAATTTATTGCAAGAATATATAGCTGGTTAATAATATTCCTCTTAAACTGAAACCCAAAGAAGAGGATCGGCTGTACGCACAATGTGTAAGTCAACTGGAAGAGACGTGTGAGTCATGCAACCCAACACTGCACTGTCCCTTGTTGTCCAAAAAAGCGTTATAACTTCCCAAACTCATGCCCTGAAATGAGGTCCACTCTTCTGAGATTTTGCCTACAACAGCTAGAATAGATTTTTGTCACCCTCCCTATCTCCACAATATCCTTGTAAGATCCTACACTCCTTCTGCATCCATCTTCCCAACCTATGGCTCCTAACCCCGTGACTGTTCCCTCTGCAAGACTTGCCCTATGCAAAACATATGCTATCAAAGGGAGAGCCATCTGTGAAACAACACGTGATAAACTAGCTGTTATGCAAACACTGTTTGTCCTTTTATGTTGGTGTGATGACCACCAGGTTACCAGTTAGGATGAATGAGGACAGGCTGAGAATGTATACTGGCAATACATAATATTCTGTTGCAGAGCATGCACTATAACATGAGAGTTGTAACCTAGGTGCCTGTTTGACCACATGTGGCACCTGGATTCTTCCCTCAGACCCCACACACTCAGGACTCCACAGGTGGGAACTGGTGCAGCAACATGTCCTTGGTTCTTGCCACCCATCTGGCCCCAATTTACATTAATTTCTTCATCCTCAGCATTTATTCACAGTAACTGCTACTCTCCTCACTCCATTTTAGTTTTCTGGATCATTCATTTCCTGACCTGTTGGTTTTTCACTGTCCCCTCCCACCTCTGTTACGCATAACGCACTTAGCTTTTCACTCTAATTAACTCATGCACGATGTTTTAGCAGTAATCTCTGCCTTACTTATTACCCTATCTTCCACCTTTAAGCTTTTAGGTTTTCAAATCTCATCCGATGCAGTCCCCAACAAACAGTCTTTCCATCTCATGCCATTCGATATGTATACTCTGAGCCGGGGTTCTAGGTGACTTTTCTGAATTCTGTCCATTTTCCTAAACCTCTCCGTTCCTATTCCTTCACCCCTTTTCCTTCCCCTTGAACCATTCTGCCAGAAGAAGGAGCCACTGGCTCTGAAAGCTTGCATACATAATACCTTTTTTTATATGTGTCTTCTCCAGCCGCTGCTTGGTGAGCAGATACTTAATCTATCAAGTACATTACAAAGCAGTTTGTTAAATAAAAACCATTTTAATGTTAATGGGAGAGAGTCCTGTGATTTGTTGTGTAACATATCTTGTTCCTTGGTGATTAAGGCTGCATCATCCACATAGCATGTAACTGACTGAAGTCCAAAATAATGTAGCAAATTGTTCGTTGCAACAATGAAGAAGAATGGTTAAAGAACAGAGCCCAGAGCCTTTCTTCAAGTAAAATGCCTATTTTGAGTGACACGAATTGTGTGCTGATGTTTATATAAAAATTAATAACTTTTAATTCTGTATTATTTACTTCAGAATGCTATAGTTTGGCTAGTAAGACGTCAAAGAGGATACAGTCCAATGCCTTTCTCAAGTCGCATAGCTCAAGAGAGACTATATTCTTATTTTCAGATGTTATTAATGTCTGATTAACAATTTCAGGGACTGAAGAAATGGTATTTTTTCCTTCTCAAAAACTGTACTGTCTTATTACAAAGGTTATGTTTTTCAAAGTGGTTACTAAGCTGTATGCGAAAAATTGCCTCAAATATTTTAGAAAAAATTGTAACAATAGACACTGTAGTTGTCAGAGAGATGCTTTTTCCTCTTTTTGTGTATAGGCACAACTTTTGAAAGTTTGAGCTGGACATGGAAATCTCCAAGCAAGCAGTTTGCAGACAACATATATTGTCATTTTTATTGTGTCATTAGATACCCAGTAGCACTCCATGATTTTCAAGCACAAATATTTCGAAACAGCATTTACTATATCTCCTGGGAGTGACAAGATCCAATGGAATCCACACACTCTGGAACCTGGTCATCAAGTATATCAGTTGCTGATTTGTTTGACTGGTTAATTTTTGATCTTAATTCATTTACTGTGGTAGTTAAATTTATACTGAACTCCTCTGGCTCAAGCAGAATGTCTTGAGTTTGGACAAAATTGGATTCTTGTATTGTAATATCCCAAGCAGCCTTACACTTGTTCGGCGCTCTGTGTATTTAATTCTTATGAGCAGCTTGTTTGGCAAGTATAAGTTTGGCTTCATAAATTTTTTTTAGTATTGTCTCTTTTCAGTTGTGGGAAAGAGTAACGTATTCATTTAACATAAAAATCTTTCACATGATCACTTGTAAGATCCCATTCCATTATTCCTATGAACATAAACAGTATATAATACTGTTCCTAATTTCCTACTTAGTAGTGGACCAAGTATGCTTGGACTTGAAACACTAAGGTTTTTCATGTTCTCATATATAATGTGCTGCCCTAAATGCTTTGTTTCTGTTACCATGTAGTACCTTCATAGCTCTTTCATCCCCCACCAGCCTTTAGTCAATGCTGAGCTTCATCTTCTCCTTCTCCTTTTTTTTTATCCCAGCTGGAAACAGAAGAAAGGTATGTGGAGCTAGTTCCAGTGATGCACCACAACAACAAAGAATGTATTGCCGTGGCAGGTATAAAGCCATCACGAGTAAAAATGGAGCTAGTTATGGAAATTTCTGACAACAACATGGAGGGTGCCTGTAACTTTGCGTTAGTTCACACACTATGGAACATAGCCTGTAACCTACTTGATTTTACCTGCACAGGTGTCACCAGTAGTCAACACTTTCTTTGAAAACTGCCTGAAAAGTTGGTGGGGAAAGTAGGCTATTGTCAGTAGTGTAGTTGACACCAAAGATTAAAGTTAAAACACTCTGAAGGCACCTTTATGCTATCTGAACTGCTGTTTATGGTCAGCCAGGTCTCACATATTTTGGTTTTGTAGAATTAAATGGTTAGCCACATACCACAGGTGGTTGATGTTCTACAATTTGGTCTGAGTGTAGTGACATAATATTGATGTTGTCAATCACAGTTGTTCAATGTGGTAAATAAATGATCAACACAGTCACTTAAGAAATTGCTCAATACATTGTCCTTCCACTTCTATAGAATATTAGTTAAAAAAGTACAGTGATACTTTGTCCTCATTAATCAACACTGTCTTTACAGATCACTGTTAGATATCAACACTGTCATTGGTATCACATACATGTTCATGTTAAAAGTAAGTATTAAGAACTGTCTCTGAATTATTGAGCAACAAGCATCAAGACATGAAATACACCAGGAACATGGTACATTTTTTTTTTGTTCAACGTATCCACTGGACTGGCTATCGTATGTTTTTAATGTAACAAAACATAGTGTTACTCCATCAAAAACTCACTACAGACTAACTCTTTTGTGGTAGAGGTGGGTCTTACAAAGAGTGGCAGAAGTATAAATTGTTATTTTGAATACTACTTAATGCTTTAAAATTTTGCTAGTTTGGAATTTATTGTTTTTGGTGAACTGTAAATCACAGTTGGAATTTAGTATATGAAAATAGCATGAGTAGAAAATTTTGAAAAGTATGTGACACCAGTTTTCTTCTGCAATGTGAAAACCCTTGTTTACACATATGAGCTATAGTAAATTTCATGAAATTGATAATTAGTGCTCCAGTTAATTAATAGTGTATGAAAGATTATTTTAAAAAATTCAGGCAACAAAAATATGTAATCAAAGTCTGGAAACTCATAATAGTTGTGGCAGAACTTACAATGAAAAGTGGTAGTCTCTCTGAACTTCAGATTCAATTAACATGGAAGATAATTAATTTCAGGACAAATAAAATTCATTACTGTGAAGTTGGATTATTGCATTGTTGAGTAGTATAGGTCCTAATACTGTAATCTGTCTCCTAGCTCACCCCAAATCTGCAGAGTCATATTACATGCACATTTTCAGTTAAAGATATTTTCTAATTAGTATGTTTCCTAGCCAAACTAATTATGCCAATGAATTATGAATAATGAGATCTATGATTTGAGTAATAAAGCTATACTGATCTAAGCCTGGCTATAAAGTTGAAGGTTTCATGTGTCTATATTTTAGAAATGTAAAGGGCTGGAAAAAATGCTAGTTATTGGAGGAGGGAAACATAAAAGATGGGGGCTACCCATCTTACTACGTCTCAAGCCAAGAGGAGATTGCCACCAATTATCACAATTCCCAAACCAAATTAGATGTACCATGTGACTTGGTTGGTTCTGTTCGTCCATTGTTGTACATGAAGCCCTTTCAGACTCAGCTACAGGACTTTGTGTTTGATTCTCTTCTTGCTCACATTCATTTTGTTGCTGTGATATGAAGTATGTTTATGGATTAACCTTCAGACTAACTAACGATTGTTGACATTAGACCATGCCCTGGATTCCCTTACAGACGCTACTTATAGACATCTTGTGTAATGTATGAGTGAGTGTTGCTGCTGGACTTTGTTTCGGAGCACTATCGGATTCTGTATGTGATTGTGGTGTGTACTGTGGTCAGCAAGCAGTAAATACCAGTTGATATAAGAAACATTTCATACATTGCATACTTGCATGATGGGTTTACTGTGTATTGCTTAGTGAGAGGATACCTTAACACCACATGTGACAGGGAGGCCTTTTCCTTTACAGTGCTTCTCACCCATTGTACTCACCCAGTTTTTTTCTTTGACAAGTTAACATACTCACTTCAAAGAAGGCATGATTAAATTTTACATCAGTATCTGGTAACACTCAGTTGCAAGCAGAAAGAGAGAGAGAACTCAAGTGCAGCTACTTTTAAGTTCCTTCGCCTGTTGTCATTGTGTAAATTCGGCTGGTGCACTGAATTAAATGCCTGAAAATTTCCTGAGTGTGGCTGACCGAGATAAGGCCCTCATATCATGGAGTATAAGACAATCAATTCCCCACCAGACACTGCAAACCACAAAGAGAAAAATAGACCTCATATCCTCATCTGCTCTCTCTAGTACTCACTTTTTCGTATATAACCAATATCTCAACTTTTTAGAACATTCAACTAACCTTCAGACCATAATTACCCAGTTTTTGCATAATTTAGTGAGCAAAATTGGCAAACTGAAGTATAAAATATTGGAGATACCAGTTATGGTATGTGATATTGTTACAGCACTGCACAACTCCCATAGATTTTATACTTTGTATGTCTCCTTCTTCTATATTTTTTTTTGTTTAGGAAGCCTAATATGTACTCTGAAATATGCTACAATCAACAATCTTTGGTCTTCCAACATCCAATTGCCTTATAATGGACCAAAAAATGCTGCTAACCTCAAAGCAAACTCCAGGGGTTTTTACTCCTATGGCCTATTGTACTTTGAAAAGGGATGAGTCTGTACCACCAGGTAGCATTCTTGCCAGTGATGTCACAAGGTGTTGCAGTCACATACAAACTCTCTGATGAGAAACAGTTCCAGACGTCCCATTAGGTGGAATCACTCTACAGAGGACACTTCTCCCAGCTTTCTGTCCTCCTGCAATGTTAATTTGTTATCCAAGCTCCTGGGGTTCATCATTCTGTAACCCACAATATTACCATTACTGATATTTCAATAGTATTTATAATAATTTTGCTCCATTCATAGATTTCTTTTGAGGATAGAGATTTGGAGGATTTTTTTCTCATTAGCATAACTGCATTTTATATTTTTGTGAATCATAAAGGAAGTGTAGATTTAATGCTAACATTGTCACCTTTGGGGAAGCGGCTAGAATATTATGATTGTTGGTGTCACCACAGCTGTAATGTTGATCAAGTGTGTGAATATTATTTCTAAGGACTTCCTTTTTCTTAAAAAAGTCTTTTAATAGCTTTTGAGCATCACTCCTACAGCTAGCCACAGAATCATAAAAAACAACAATTATCAGTTGTGTATAGGTGTTGTGATGTCGCACAGTGATTCAGTATTTTGTTTCTTGGTACTTAAGTTTTTATGCAGTGCTATATCTGATATCTTTTGTACATTGAGAACTAGATTGTCACATAGTTCCTAGATCGTGAAGTGTGAGTGAAAATGAATAGCATAAGTAATTTGCTAGGTACAGACTTTTCCCACTTTTTTGATGAGAAAAGCTCGCTATAAATAGAATACACTGATTATTACGTTTCAAATACTGTGCGGTATATTATTACAGAAAACTGACATTTTAAGAGAGCTGTGAAGTGAAAAGTATGTTATTCTGCTTTCCATGCCTGTCATTTGGGGGATGAAACTGTGAGATACACACATAAATCATCTGAGTACCAAATTGAAGAGGCATGAATCTTCAGCTGTTCACATACAAAATTGTTTAAGATTGGCACTTTTGTAACTGTCATCCTAGTTGAACAATTGGATAGTATGTACAAAATGAGAATTGCAGAGTATCAAAGGAGTTAGGCATAATACGTACATGCTAATTATTTTAATAAAGTGTATTCATTTCTGTGGTACCTTTGAACTGGCCTCAAGGTGTCACAACAAAACTCAATTGTCATCAAACCCTGGTGTCTTCAGGGGACTGATTAATTTTAGTGCTGAATTAGCTGCAATGCTAAAAGATCATTTGGATAATACATTTGTTTTCAAAGGAAAATACAAAACAATTCGAAATGAATGTGTGCAAATTATGTTGGAGGTATGGCAAGAAGAAATTTCAAAGCAAATAAGGGACTCAGAATTTTTAGCTGTTATAGCAGATGAAAGTAGTGATATATCAAATGTATTTCAGATGACTGTTGTATACCATTTGGCCTTGCTGCAGTGGTAACACCGGTTCCTGTCAGCTCACAGAAGTTGAGCACTGTCGGGCTGGGCTAGTACTTGCATGGTTGACCATCTGGTCTGCCAAGCACTGTTGGCAAGCAGGGTGCACTCAGCCCTTGTGAGGCAAACCGAGGAGCTACTTGACTGAGAAGTAGCGTCTCGGTTTTGTAAACTGACAAATGCCGAGGAGAGCAGAGTGCTGACCACATGCCCCTCTGTATCCGCAACCAGTGACGCCTGTGGGCTGAGAATGACATGGTAGCCGGTCGGTACCATTGGGCCTTCCAAGGCGTGTTCGGACGGAGATGTAAACCAAGAGAAAGGTTCTGGAGTTTCTTGTCTCCTTCCAAACATGATGCGCAGATGTTAGCTGCAAGACTTATAGAAGATTAGATCAACAAAAAGTAAATGACCCTCCCCAAAAATTAATTGCCTGATATTATGATGGGATATTTGTAATGGTTGGTTCATCTACTGGGATAAAGGTTACCGAAAAAAAAAAAAAAATTATATGCTATACAGAATATGCACATTGCTGTACCCATCAAGTTAATATTGTAACGAGGAAGGTGGCCTGAATCAACGACAATGTGAACATATTTTTTCCAAGTTTGTAGGGAATATGTGCTATCTTCTCAGACAGCCCACAGTAAACCACGATCCTTGATAATGTGATGAGAAAGTTTTTGCCTCTATTTTGTCCTACTACATGAAATTTTCAATGTTGATCCATAATCACAGTTCACGAGTTCAAGAAAGACATTATTGAGTGTATGTATCAGATATTGGAAGGTGACTCTGTAATAAATGAAAGTACAATTTGCCAGACTTTGGTCATACAAAAGTTCTTTCCACTTGTAGCTTTAATTGTTGGTGGAATTCTTCAGTAAAGTTATGCCATTAGTCAAAGTTCTCTTCGTTCAACTGCATCATGTAGTTGCACTGCTCTGCCCATGAAGCCATTTCATCATTTTAAATAACCATTGACAACACCATTGGTAATGAATCTATTGATTGCTCAGTGCACCCCAGGGAAGTGTGTTGGGTCCCAAGCTGTTCATGTTGCATATTAATGATCTTGCAAACAATATTAATAGTAACCTCAGACATTTTGCCATTGATGCAGTTATCTGCAGTCAAGTGCAGCCTGAATGAAGCTGCAGATATATTTAATCAGACGTTGATAAGATTTCAAAGTAGTGCGATGACTGACAGCTTGCTTTAAGTGTTCAAAAATATAAAACTTTGCTGTTCACAAAACAAAACAAACAAAAAAAACATAGTATGCTATGAATATAATATTAATGGGTCACTGGAATCTGTAATCTTATACAAATACTTGAGTGTAACACTTAGTAGGGACATGAAGTGGAATGATCACATAGGCTCACTTGTGGGAAAAGCAAATAGCAGACTTCAGTTTATTGGTAGAATACATGAGAAATGCAGTCAGACTACAAAGGAGACTGCTTAAAAATTACTCACACAACCCATCCTAGAATATTACTCAAGTGTGTGGGACTCATACCACGTAAGACTAGCAGGGAATACTGAACGTATACAGAGAAGGGAAATGCGAATGGGCACAGATTTGTTTGACCCTTGAAAAAATGAGGTGTTGAAAGAATTGAAGGTAGACATAACCCATCTCAAGAGAGTCTACTATCAAAGTTTCAAGAACTGGCTTTAAATGATGACACTAAGAATATACGACAACCCCATACATATTACTCCCATGGGGATTGTGAAGATAAGATTAGATCAATTACAGCAGCCACAGAGTCATTTAAATAATCATTTTTTTCTGTGCTCATTAAGTGAATGAAATGGAAAAAAGCCCTAATAACTGGTACAGTGGGACGTTTTGTCTGCCATGCTGTTTGTAGTGATTCACAGAGTGTAGATGTAGATGTAGGTAAAGAAAAGGAAGTTGGACAAGACTGTGTGAAAAGAGAAGCAAAAGAGGTGTGTCATGTGATATTTTCTGAGGCTAAAGACTGTTTTAGTTTCTCAAGTCATCTTGTAGCTTCAACATTGTATCTTCCAGCAAAGTTCCTCATGTACTGTTCTAAATTTACTGAAGATATTTTAATGGAAGTATGTTCAGTGTATATGTTTTTGGATAAGTTCTTCTATCTACCTAGCACAAGAATTTAGATCATTGTGTTGTGCTGTTAGTCTAGTACTGTCGATAGTAACCAACAACCTAGGGAAGACGTTCGCTGAGTGCTCTGAACTGCTGAAATTAATCCTTACAATTCCTGTGACATTTGTCAAATTGAAAAGTGCTTTCCCAGTTTGAAGAGAATAAAGTACTTCTTATGCAACTCTGTGAGCCAGGAAATATTGTCAGCCTTGGTGATGCTTTCTATTGAAGGAGAATTCGTGATGGAGACCACAGACATCAATAAGTGGGTGACTGACAAGTACGAATCAATAAAAAACAGCAGGGCAAATTTCCTATACAATGAGATAAGAATAAGTGTATTTATAATGTGTAATTTGTCTCTTGTTTACAGTCTTTTAAATGATGCATGTATTTCAGTTCTATTAGAAATGTAGCTCATTATGTAATGATAATAGTATTTCTAAATTGCCTATAAATGTCAGCCTGCTCTTTGCCACAAATATTTTTCTCTAACTTTTCATGGGATTGTAAACTAGATTTAAAAAATTAAATTTTGTGATCTTCATAAATCATTACATCATAACAAAGCGAAGCACCAAGATAAAGAATTTTCTCCCTTGTAAGCATCTCACATAAAAATGCAATATTAAAACTTCGATACAACTCCAGACTTCAGATATCTATGGCCACCACTGACAGATACATTAACGCATATCATAATATTCATTTGTTTTGTATGAATATGTGTTTCTTTAATATTTGTCACAATAAGAGTATGATATCATTTTTCATACTTATTCAAATATTGTTACCTGTATTGCCTATTTAGGGAGGTATTACATGTATTTTTCACAACTACTGTAACAGACCAATCTTTATCTGAAAATCTTCTAATCAATTTCTTGGCATATGGTTATAAATTTATTTGTAGTGACAAAGTTCACTTTCCATCAGTGCAGTGAAGTGTCATGTGCGTTGTGCATGAACATGGTTTTGTTTACATCATGGCTGTCAGTTAACTTTCTGTGCCAGCTGCCAGGGCTGTTGCAGTTGGCACTGATTATTTCACAGCTGCCACAGAGCTACACATTGTTTTGAGATATGATAGTTCTGTTGTTATTTCAAGTCAAATATTATTCTCTTGTAGTTATGTCTAGTAAAAGTAATGTTCTTCTCGGAGATACATTTATCTATGTAAGATTATGTATTTATCTGAACAGTATTCACTTATTCTTGTGTGTTGCCTCATTCCTTCGGCAGACACAAATAAAGTTTTGTTCTGCAAGTCCACAGTGATAATTTCTTGCAGCCTCAGGCTATTGACAACCAGTCATTATTGATGCATCAGTAACAGCCAAAATGGTGACCCTGATTTGATTGAAGCCTGAATGAACACCAAGAGGTGCAGTTACACTGGATACAACAAGGCAGAATCATCAGAAGAAATACTTCCGACAGTCGTGAGACTCACAGTGCACTTACCCCCTTTCTGGCTACACAATCCAGGACTTTGTTTTGTGTAATTTGAAGCCAGCATCATCTGCAGTGGTATTACAAAGGAGAACTCCTCAAAATCTGCACTGATCGCCAGTCAACAAGACCATTGTTACACCAGGAAGTACAAGACGTAATAAATGCACTCCCAGCAGTCAACACGTATAAGAGATTGAAGGCAGAGCTGATACGACAAATTTCTGTATCAGAAGAGGAGCGTATACAACAGATGTTAACCCAAGAAGACATGGAA
Source organism: Schistocerca americana (assembly GCF_021461395.2). Taxonomy (NCBI): domain Eukaryota; kingdom Metazoa; phylum Arthropoda; class Insecta; order Orthoptera; family Acrididae; genus Schistocerca; species Schistocerca americana. The sequence continues at coordinate 179,725,339 of NC_060120.1, forward strand.
GACTGCAAACTATCACAGTTTTTAGGGCACTTGCACAGCGAGGTGGATATTGGTACTGTGCCAGATAGCCTGCTGCATACATAGTGGAGATGCCATCTGCCCCCACACATACAAGCCCTCATAGTGTTGCAGACTGACAGGCCCCTGGTATAGTGGATGCTACATGCCAGGCTGCAATTAGTACATCAGTAATAGCATGCAATGGTGCACTGACAATGTCAAATAACCTAACAAAAGACATGTTTTCCACAGATCAGACTAGTACACTGGTAGTGACACATCTGAGCCTACCACTGCCAACAGCCATGCGTGGGAATCTTGATAATCTAGCAGCAAAAGTCGAGCACCTCAACAAATGAATTGAGAAGTTACTCTCAACAAGACAACAATAGCAACATGCAATGGTACTTCAGGAGGTCCAGAACCCATTCCTCAAGTACCTCTTCCACCACAGGACAAGAACAACTCTGTTGGTACCATAAGAAATTCAGAAAGCAGGCACATGAGTGTACATCTCCTTGCATGTACACCAACACCTACCGACATCACACATCAGTGGCTTTTTCTGATTGCGAAACATCATCCCAATTCCTTTTTGTCAGTGACAGTAAGACAGGCTGCAAATATCTAGTTGATACCGGCTTGGATTTATGTATTTTCCCCCAGAGACTTCTACAATGTTGTTGACCCCAATGTTGTTCTACCTGTTTGCTGCCAACAATTCATTGATCAAAACCAATAGCACCTGGTGCATGGAACTGGAAGTGGTACTATGCTGAGGATTCATGTGGGATTTTACTGTCTATGAGCCTATCATCGGTGCTAAACTGTTGGTGCACTACAACTTACTACCTGACAACAGGAATGAGTGGTTGGTCGATGGCATCACCAGGCTGTTAACTTCTGGGTTTTGCCACTCCACAGCCAAGCACTCTGCCCAAGTCATACAAGCAGATTCTGGAAAGTATGCCTGCCTACTCAAATGGTTTCCAGCTGTGACGTGGTCCCCAGGAGCACCAAAGAGGTACCTCACATCTTACAAGACTGAAAATTGTCCACCATTCTCTTGCCGCCCTTGGTGTCTAACGTCTGACTGGTTAGCTATTGCAAAAATCATAATTTGATGTTATGCTGAGAGAAGGTATCATACAACCATCTAGTAGTCCTTGGTCTTTTCTCTTACAAATCGTGCCTAACAAAAGTGGTGCCTGGCACCTTTGTGGTGATTACCATGATCTCAATGCCTGGCCAGTACCAGAATGGTATCCTGTGCCTCTACTGTGTGACTACTATTAACCGCAAGGCACAATGATTTTTACTGTATTGGACTGTGCTAAGACATATACACAGGTACCAATTGCAGAGGAAGACATTCTGAAAATGGCAATTGTCACCCCTTTAGGCTTATTTGAAAGCAACTACATGACATTCAGCTTGAGGAACACCACACAAATTTGGCAGTGTTTCATCGACTCAGTACCACAAGGACTGTCATGCTGTTTCATGTATCTAGATGACATTTTAATTTCTTCGTTGACTGCAGAGCAACATGAACAACTTCAGTTACAACAAAAATGGTGTAGTGTTAAATACAGCCAAATGTGTGTTTGAGCAGTTGCAGGTTGATTTTTTAGGACACAGAATCTTGTCTAAAGGCTCACTTCCCCTACCAGAAAAAGTGGAAGCCATATTGCAGATTACCAACCACACGCACAGCTTGTGAGCTACATCAGTTTCTTGATATGCTCAGTTTCTACTGTCGACATCTGCCACACTCAGCTGAAATACAAGAACCACTCATTACAGCACTGGCTGGTCTGAAAGTCAAGGAAACACCACTGATTCAATGGACGAATGACATGAATTGAGTCTTTAAAGTGGCAAAATGCAGCATAGCATATGCAGTGATCTTCACTCACCCTGTATTAAATTCTCCACTTGCATTAGTTGTGGACATGATCCAGACAGTGATCAGAGCTGCACTTCAACAATTACATGAAGTTGTGTGGCAATCTTTGGCATTTTATTCACACAAGCTGTCAGTGTCTGAACATTCGTGGAGTTCATAAGCTCATGAACTCCTCACGATATATGAGGAAGCAAAATATTTTTGACCTCAACTGGAAGCTAGAGAATTCACTATCTTCACTGATAATAAGCCATTGACTTATGTGTTCAGAGAGAACAACAACAACAACTGTTCACCACACCAGCACAACCAACTAGTGTTTATTGCACAGTTCAGTAGTGATATCAGACATGTATCTGGAATTAGCAATGTGGTAGCGGATTGCCTGTCCCATTTTTCTGCCATTATGAACAACTTGAGCATAATATACTTCACAGGACTCACCAAGGCACAAAAAACACATCAACAAATTTTCAACTTTTTCAGTGATCTAGCGGCAACAAACGAGTTAAAGTTAGTAGATGTACCAGGTTCCGACATCTAGCTTTATTGTGATCCCTTCTCTGGAAAACCAAGACCATTCTTGCTGGCAGGTTTTCGTAAACCAGCTTTCGACCAATTACACAACTTAAGTCATCCTGGCGTCAGGGCAACAGTTCACCTACTCTCCAACTGATTTGTGTGGCTCGGAGTGCAAAAAGACTGCCAAAAATGGGCATGTACTTGCATAAAATGTCAACAAAGCAAGATTTATCATCACGTTCATGCACCAATTTCAAACTTTCCTGTGACCTATGTGAGATTCACACATCTCCACATCGACTTTGTAGGCCCACTGCCTCCTTCCAATGGACAGAGGTTCAGTCTAACAATGATTGATCGCACGACACTCTGGCCCCAGACAGCTCTGGTAGACAACATAACAGCAGAAAAAATAGCTTCTGTGTTTACCTCAAACTGTATTTCTCATTTTGGCTGCCCACTACATGTTATGAAAGGTCGTGGTCATCAGTTTGAGTGGGAACTTTTCTCTCGATTAGCCAAGTTCTGTGGCACAGTGCACCATCGGACTACTAGTTGCCATCCAACCAGTAATGATTTAGTTGAACACTGGGATCGCACACGCAAGGCAGAGATCATGTGCCATGGATCAGACTGGACTACTGCATTACCAATGATTTTACTGGGTCTCTGGATGGTGTACAAACTCAACTTAGATGCTTCACCTGCTTAAGTAGTATACAGTGAGACACTGCACCTTCCTGGAGAATTCCTTGAAGCACCACTGTCACAGACACTTGGTCAGGATCACAACAACTTTATAGTTAAGCTCAGGGAATACGTTGCTCATCTTAGCCCTCTCCAAGTTTCAAGACATGACATTCTTGTTACCTACATTCATCGTGACTTAGTGTCCTGCACACATGTCATTCTCTGAACAGATGGTGTCAGACCTGCGCTATAATTGCCCTACACTGGCCCACGCAAGGTGTTGCAATGAGGGGAATCCACCTTTGGAATACTGCTAAATGTAAAGTCGTCCACAGTGTGAATTGATAAATTGAAACCAGCTTATGTTTCACACAAGGATCCTGCTTACAACCTTTGATGACCACAACTGCCTGCTCATGCACTGGCACTGTTTACATCTGTCACAGAACCGCCTCCAGTTGTTGCAGAACCACCTCAAGCTGTTGCAGAACCACTGATGCAGTACCACCATCACCTCTCACAATGAGATTGGGATGGCATGTGTGCTTCCCTATGCATTACCTGTATGGTGCTCTGCTTCCACCAGGTTGGCTGCTGTGGCGACAAAGTTCACTTCCTGTCTGTGCAGTGAAGTGTTGCATGCGTTGTGCATCAGTATGGTTTTGTTTCAGTCACGGCTGTTAGTGGGCTTTCTGTGTCAGACACCAGGAGCACTGCAATGAGCGTTGAATATTTCACAGCTGCCACAGAGCATACATACTGTTTCAAGACATTATATTTCTGTTGTTATATTATTTTTCTTGTGTAGTTTTGCCTAGTAAGAGTAACATTCTTCTCAGAGATACATTTATCTATGTAAGACTGTGTATTTACCCGATCTGTATTCGCTAAGTCTTGAGTGCCACTTCATTCCTTTGGTGGACACTCATAAAGTTTTGTTCTGCAAGTCCACAGTGTTATTTTATTGTGCGCTCAGGCTATTAACAAATTGGTTGTCATTGATATGTCAGTAACAACCAAAACTAGTTATAATATTTTTTTTTATGAATTATTGCTTTCTCATCCAGTAGATACCTATGATTGCTATACATTGCTTTTCTTGTTTGTCTTTGTAGCACAGAAACAATTAATTTCCACACATGAGTTCTAATTGACAATGATACCTGCTAAGTTCTCCCATAATGTCCTCAAAAGTATGAAATGGGAACTTAGAAACAAAATCAATTGTCTTTCCCTTCCCATGTTCGCCTGACAACTGCTTTACATGTACAAGGGCAGATCAAATATAAACAGGATTTTATTTGTTGTTTAAATTCATTTATTGAAAAACTTAAGGCAATTATAATTTATTTTTCCACATAGTCTCCTGCTTTGAAATGCATTTGTCCCAGTGTATGAGCAGCTTTTTTATGCCATCATAATATAAAGAACTGGTTCGTGTCACCAGCCAGTTGCGCATGAAGTCTTCCACACTCTCGTCATCTTCAAATCGTCACCTTCAATAGAGCTTCTTTAAGCAATTTGAATAAATGGAAATCACAAGGCAATAAGTCTGGGCTGTAAGGAGGATTATCAAGTGTAGTCCAGTACATTTCCTGTAGCTTGGAGACAGTAAGAGCTGCAGTATGGGGTCGCGCATTGTCGTGGAAGAGGATGACCTGTTGAATCGATTGGTCTCGTCTTTTGCGGGACTATGCAACTATCACCTTGGTCAGCAGTTCACAGCAGTAAGCAGCATTGATTATGCATCACTCGTGCAAAAAATACACCAGCAAAATGCCTTGCTGATCGAAAAAAAATGGTTGAAAGAACCTTGCCAGCTGAAAGTCGAGTCTTGGCTTTCACTGGTGCTGCCTCGTCTTTCCTCGGCCATTCGTTACTGGCTTGTTTGGATTCTGGAGTGTAGTGGTGAACCCATGTTTCATCGCAGGTGACAATCTGACTCAAAAATGCATCACCTTCTTCCGCCAACCTTGCTGTAAGCCTCTGACAGACCTCTAAATGTCTCAACTAGAGATTTTCAGTCAAAAGTTTAGGGACCCATCTGGAACACCCTTTACAGAACTGTAGGTTGTTTGTGATGATTGCTTGATGGCTCCCATAACTGATTCTGATTTTTTGTGCAATTTCTGATTCTATCGCCCGTTGATCATCATCAATGATGTCTTTAACAGCACAAATTTTTTTGTCTGTAATGCTGGTCCAAGGATGGCAGTCATGTTGCTGATTTTCCACACGTTCTTGTCCTTCCTTGAACTTTTTGTGCCAGGCAAACACATGCATCCTTGATAATGTTTTATCACCAAACTTACAGTTAATCTTTGGCAAATTTCTGGTGCTGTAACTCATTCATGCGCAAGAAATTTGATAATTATGCATTGCGCAATGGAGTGGTGCACCTGTTCATCAGACATCATAAGCATTACTTATGAAACGGTGGGAAATAACTAACAGTATGCTCCCATCACTTCTAACAGTCCTGACTAAGCATAGCAGAAGCTTGGGGCCAGTCCTACCAATTGTTGATGTTCAGGAACAAAAATCCCGTTTATATTTGATCCCCCCTCGTAAATATATTTGAAAGGTGAAAGAACAAAACAGGACACTCATTGTCAGTATATGAATACATGCAGCAAAATCCATAAGAGGTTACTGATAATATAAAATACTTAAACTGTAAAAACATTATTTGAGCAGAAAGATACTGAATTTTGTCTTCTCTTTTATCTTCTGAAATAATGCTTTTTAAATTATGATTTTGACATCGCTCACATTTCTCTCTCTCTCTCTCTCTCTCTCTCTCTCTCTCTGTGTGTGTGTGTGTGTGTGTAAACTTATCCTAGTTGTGTGTTTTGTAGGTACAATATCAGCATACATTTGAAAATCTGCAGTGTAGGCTATGGTCATTGGAACACCCAGTCAGTCATTTTTTAATGCTACATTTGAAACGCTCTACAATTTCTTGTTGTTTCATCTCATCCATGTCCCTGTTCCTTAAATTCCTCTCTTTTTGAAATGTTTCCAGCTTTAATCTGCATTTTGTAATTAATAAATTCTGGCCACCAAAGTTAATCACATTATAAAAATGCAAAGGTTTTGGACCCTTGTTTCATCAAACTCTTATACTGGTTTGGTACACTAATCTTTCTCTCTCTATCTCTCTCTCTCTCAAATTTTTGCTTTTTTGTGAGCTGCATGTGTGTGTGTGTGTGTGTGTGTGTGTGTGTGTGTGTGTGTGTGTGTGTCTTTTGTTGATAAAGGCCAATGGCTGAAAGCTTTAATTGTGAGAGTCTTTTTGTTGTGCCTATCTGCGACTCAGCATCTCTGCTATATGGTGAGTAGTAACTTTCCTTCTAATAATTTTGTTACATTCCATCCTGGATTCTCCATTGTTTGCAGAAGGATATGCTTGATCTTCTAAAATTAATTCCTCCTGTGTCTCATGCATTATTCAAGAACTTGCCTATGAAGGTGTCTACTCAATGTTCAGATTCCCAGGATCATATTTCGAGGAAAATGACAAGCCTGTATTTACACAATGTACTTGAAGTTACGGTGGATGACTGATAAGTGTTCAGTGCACAAACTAAGTAAATCCTTCCATTTTTGTTTAACAAGTCATTTTCTATGCACTTCCTGTATGATATTCAGTTTTGTTAATATATTTAGAGAGACTTTAGTGATATTATATGGTATTCATCAATACATATAAATTATTAACATTAATAATTGTTTATACACTTCTTAATGAATGCTCCTCTTACTCAAAACTATTGTAAGTGGAGTTACGCCACTTGTGCTCTGAACACCTCATTTCACTGGCAGTTGTTCAGTATTTGATACTTCATCTTAAAGCCTCTCTCACTGCTGATATAATCATTGAGTGTGACACTGTCACTTCTGAAGATCACATACAGTGGCCCTGGGGATATTGCTGAAACATAAAATACATTGTTTTACTTCCCATATCATTATGATACTTAATCATTGAGGAACAGGCATTACCAATATTCCATACTTTAAGACTTAGTGTCACATTCAGGGTTAGAAATTAGATTTCAGTAGTAGTTTGGAAGTTATTTGTGCAACTAAACCAACTTTAAAAAAATATAATTATACTGCGAACAAATGCTGTAATGTAAATTTGTGATAAGCCCCTAACATTGAAAAGACATTGTAGAAACCTCATATGCAGCCTACTATTGATAAAGACCTGCATGGAATACAGACAGTGGAATAAAAAAAGAAACCTACTCACCAGTATTATGAAAAGGAAAGATTGTTATCACCATATAGAGGAGATGTTGTGTTGTAGACAGAAACTGAAAAGACTGCTACACATTTAAGCTCTTGGTCAAAATGCCTTCTTCTGATGTAGAAAATACACACACATTCACACAAACACAACTCACACACACTGGACCACTGTCTCTGGCCACTGAGGCCAGACTGAGTACTGCAACTTTGCCTGATGGGAGAAGCAGTCTGTGGGTGGTAAGGGTAAGGGGGAGGCTGGAGTGGAAGGATAGGAGGGTAAGGCTAGGAGAAGGTGTAGTGCTCCTTTATGGGAGTGTGCAGGGATGTGGTGGGAACAGGTTAGAGCTGCTATGAGCAGTCAGTATGTTTGAGTGGGAGAGGATGAAGGGGAGCAGAAAACAATAGAAACAGAGAAGGAGAGAAAGACTAGTGTGTATGTTGGAGGAACAGATGACTGTGTATTACTGGAGTGGGAGCAGGGAAGGGGATGTGTCGGTGAAAGATAGGGACTAGTGATGGTTGAGGCCAGGGGCACTATGGGAACATAGGATATATTTCAAGGAGAGTTTTCAGCTGCATAATTCAGAAATGCTGGTGTTTATAGGAAGGGTCCAGATGATGCAGGCTGTGAAGCAGTCATTGAAGTGAAGTATGAGGGTGGTTTGAAAAGTCTTTGGAATGGAATAGAAAAAAAGTGCTTACATCACTGAAACTTTTTTTATTTATCAATGTAGTCTCCTTGTAGATTAATGCGTTTGGTCCAACGATGTTCCAGTGCCTTGATCCCATCTCGAAAATGAGTTTCCTCCAGGCTTGCAAAATAGTTGTCAACTCCGGCTATCAATTCTTCATTGGAAGTGAATCTTCATCCACCAAGAAAAATTTTGAGTTTTGGGAAGAGATGGAAGTCTTGATGGAGCCATGTCAGGTGAATAAGGTGGGTGTGGCAACAATTTATACCTTAGTTCGTGTAATTTTGCCATGGCGATGGCATGTTTTTGATCCAGCGTCAACAGTCGCGATACCCATCTTGTAGATAATTTTTTTCATTTTTAATTCTTCAGTTAAAATATGTTATACTCTTTCAGATGACATGTGACAAGCATGAGCAATTTCACGCACTTTCAATTGGTGATCCTCCATGACCATTTTGTGCACTTTTGCAATGATTTCTGTAGTAGTGACACATCTTGGCCGACCACTGCGCAGATCATCATCTAAGCTCTCCTGACTAAATTTAAATTCATTTATCCACTTGGCAACAGCTGCATATGAAGAAGCAGAGTCTCCCAGTGTATTCTGCAAATCGGCATGAATGTCCTTTGCTTTCATACCTTTCTTTATGAAGCACTTAATCACTGCTTGAATCTCGATTTTTCCCATCTTCGCAAATCACTACGTGGGAACAACAACAGAGCCATGTCACCACCACAGCTCTCTTCCAAGAGCACTGACGTGGCACGTGGTTACAGGCAACAGTCCAATGAATAACATGTGAACAACTCGTTGCACTAGCACCGACCTCTCATGGTGATTCTGAGGACTTTCAAACCACCCTTGTACATTGTGCTGGGCTGCTTGCTCAGCAACTGAGTGGCACAACTGTCTCTTGATCACATTTTGTTAGTGGCCATTTATGTGGACAGCCAGTATGTTGGTTGTCATGACCATGCAGAAAGGAGGAAAATGGTTGCAACTTTATTTTATAGATCATATGACTGCTTTCACAGGTAGCCCTGCATTTGACAAGATAGGAGATGCTTGTGACTGGACTGGAGCAGGTGATGGTGTTGTCTTTTCTATGTGGTGAGTAGCAATCAGCCCTTTCATAATGTTGATGTTATTCCAACCTGGACTTTCCACTGTTTGACTGAAGCCGTGTAAACAAGAAACCAAATTCTGTATCTCAGATTTGAAACTTGCCTTCTTCCATAAATACACATCTAAAACAAATGTTTTAATAATATGTATCAAAAGGAAAATCACTTGATAAAACTACAAAATTACAAAGAGCCAAATAGTTGTCCACTATCTGCCTTCACAAGATGAAAATTCATTTCCATCAGTAGACTTATTTGTAATCTTTGTTTCCCCTCATCCTCAAAACAGTTTTTGTCCCCCTCATCCTGATATCTGTGTGATGTTCTTCTTAACCTTCCTCCATTGTATCCCTGTCTCCTCCCCAAGGAAGATTATTAGCTTCAAATGGTAGTGTACTTTTATATGAATCTATCAGTTGTACTGGTATTTCACCTACTGAATGTAAGTACTGAGACAGAAAATCTGTCTCTCAGTTTCATATTGAATAAATTTGTTGAAGTTTTTTTTTTCTTAGTTATTAGCTGGACTTAGTCCATTTAACCTTAGACCACAGCATGCTGAGTTCAGCTATAGATACCTAACAGAAGTTGCCATCACCACTACCACATATAGGGTTGAAGTTGCAGCTGTGCCCCAAGATCAGCCAACATGAGAAACCCATACAGATCACAAGGTATCAGCTAGGCTAGCCATCCTGACACATCTTGGCCCACATGACCCATAAGAAAGGTAAGGAAAACAATTTACAACTATGGTCCTTTTTACTTTAGGAGAGAATCCACTGGTTATATGACTTCAATCTGGATTTTCGACTGTCCAAGTGAGTGCTGCTACTTCATACTGAAGTGAGACCATTTCTACTCTTATGACATCAGTCTCATTGTTTATTTGATCTAATTTTTAAATAATTCCTGGAATGCAATTAGGGCTCATTTTCTCTGGTATCACATATTGCCACTATTGTTTAATGTGCTGTTAACAATGACAGAAATAGAAATGGAAAAATAGTACCTGTGGAGAAGACTGGAGGAAAAGAGTTAACCATTGCATGGTTGAAGAACTCATCCTTATGTGTCATTTTGGGAAACAAGAGAAACATACATCAAAATTAGTGGAGAATAGTGTGAGACATCTTCTCACAAATGTGTTTCAGTTTCTTAATCACTTCAGTATCTCACTCAAGGTGCAGCAGTATGAATAAAGGTAAAGAGATATACAGGGTGTTACAAAAAGGTACAGCCAAACTTTCAGGAAACATTCCTCACACACAAAGAAAGAAAATATGTTATGTGGACATGTGTCCGGAAACGTTTACTTTCCATGTTAGAGCTCATTTTATTACTTCTCTTCAAATCACATTAATCATGGAATGGAAACACACAGCAATGTACCAGCGTGACTTCAAACACTTTGTTACAGGAAATGTTCAAAATGTCCTCCGTTAGCGAGGATACATGCATCCACCCTCCGTCGCATGGAATCCCTGATGCGCTGATGCAGCCCTGGAGAATGGTGTATTGTATCACATCCGTCCACAATATGAGCACAAAGAGTCTCTACGTTTGGTACCGGGGTTGCATAGACAAGACCTTTCAAATGCCCCCATGAATGAAAGTCAAGAGGGTTGAGGTCAGGAGAGCGTGGAGGCCATGGAATTGGTCCGCCTCTACCAATCCATTGGTCACCGAATCTGTTGCTGAGAAGCGTACGAACACTTCGACTGAAATGTGCAGGAGCTCCATCGTGCATGAACCATATGTTGTGTCGTACTTGTAAAGGCACATGTTCTAGCAGCACAGGTAGAGTATCCTGTATGAAATCATGATAACGTGCTCCATTGAGCGTAGGTGGAAGAACATGGGGCCCAATCAAGACATCACCAACAATGCCTGCCCAAACGTTCATAGAAAATCTATGTTGATGACATGACTGCACAATGGCGTGCGGATTCTCGTCAGCCCACAGACGTTGATTGTGAAAATTTACAATTTGATCACGTTGGAATGAAGCATCATCCGTAAAGAGAACATTTGCACTGAAATGAGGATTGACACATTGTTGGATGAACCATTCGCAGAAGTGTACCCGTGGAGGCCAATCAGCTGCTGATAGTGCCAGCACACGCTGTACATGGTACAGAAACAACTGGTTCTCCCGTAGCACTCTCCATACAGTGACGTTGTCAATGTTACCTTGTACAGCAGCAACTTCTCTGACGTTGACACTAGGGTTATCGTCAGCTGCACGAAGAATTGCCTCGTCCATTGCAGGTGTCCTCGTCATTCTAGGTCTTCCCCGGTCACGAGTTATAGGCTGGAATGTTCCATGCTCCCTAAGACGCTGATCAATTGCTTCGAACGTCTTCCTGTCAGGACACCTTCATTCTGGAAATCTGTCTTGATACAAACATAGTGCGCCACGGCTATTGCCCCGTGCTAATCCATACATCAAATGGGCATCTGCCAACACCGCATTTGTAAACATTGCAAAACCACGTTCATGATGAACGCTAACTTGTTGATGCTACGTACTGATGTGCTTGATGCTAGTACTATAGGGCAATGAGTTGCATGTCAACACAAGCACCGAAGTCAACATTACCTTCCTTCAATTGGGCCAACTGGCGGTGAATCGAGGAAGTACAGTACATACTGACGAAACTAAAATGAGCTCTAACATGGAAACTAAGCATTTCTGGACACATGTCCACATAACATCTTTTCTTTATTTGTGTGTGAGGAATGTTTCCTGAAAGTTTGGCCGTACCTTTTTGTAACACCCTGTATAAGATACTAAAACTACTGATTGTGTTCTCTCCCACAACCAAACATGTAAATATTACAGTCTACAAAATCTTTATTTTATTCTAGTCATATATACCTGTAACAGAAATATTGGGATTCAATGATGTTCCACAATACTTGTCAGCTTGTCTTCTGTCACTGGTCTTGCCATTAGGAATGAAAAGGTAATCAGAAACACTGTAAGAATCACAATGATGATCTGTTTCACTGCCACCTTGTCTGTGGTATGAACCAACTTCAAATTTCTCAGCTATATGCCTGCAATAGAATGCAATGTATTGCATATTTACATTTCTGAGTAGACTGTTTCAAAAATATTTTCCACATGAATGCAAATAATCAATAACTACAACATAATGATATAATAAAGATCAGGAGAATAATAAATATTCTCTATTTAACTAAAATAAAGGCCAGTCAATCAATATTTGCCTCTTTCCCCAGCAGAACAACAGCAGAGGTTATATTAGTCTTTATTATCTTTATTACAGTTGCCAAGTATCTCAGCGCACTTTGTTCTGAGTTGCAGAAGACAGTGCACCTCTGCATAAAAAATGCTCTTGCCCCTCCATTGGAAAAAAGAATGAGTGAAATACCTTCGCAGCAGTGTATTATACCTTGAGTTCAGCTCCACTAACAGTTTCCCATGTCATATCCTCCTGTGCTTCTAACACTCCAACTACACTAAATAATGAATCACTTAGGACCATGTCCTCCATTAAATAATATGAATTTGAACTGGAACTTCTGAAGCAAATCCTAGTGAGAGTTTCTGTTGTAGACTGAAATGAGGACTTCCTATCATGTTTTATGTTTTCACCCATACACTGTATTCAACATAACCAATTACTGCAGTCAAGTAATCTCTGGGGGAGGGGGTGTTGCACACTCGTGTGTCCAAAAGGAAATAATCACTGATCTGTATCAAATACAAATGTAATAACTTGGAAAATGTAATACTTGGAGTTTTTGGACTATGGACTTTTGCATGCAAAGCAATTGGAAGACTTGATGTTACTATGATTACTGCATTACATTGCTAACTCTAATTACAAAATAAACTGAAATTTTAATTTAAAAGTTTCTGTGAAGATACTCTTCAACAGCGTAGATGTAGTTGCCCAAAATAAAGTTCTTTAACTCTCGAAAAGTATTGAATACAATGTATCTGATCCTATGAAGTTCTTTGTAGATGTGGAGAATCCCTTGAAGTGTTTTATTCATTAGTTTAGTTTCCTTCATGTGTACAAGTACTTTTGCAACAAAACTTTTTGCAGTCTTTTGTAATTCAGGAATTGAATAAATTGTCAAGTTAAAGCCTAACAAATACTGTTTTCCAAAAGAAATCTAAGTTTAGTTTTGATCAGAGCTGAGAACAAGATGTTTTTGTACTATGCTGTTTACTTACATTATTCCACAAGCATCTGAAGGTCTATGGAAGCATATTGCGTAGTTCATATCAGCAGTGTATTGTTGTTTGATTTCTTCTTCACTATTGAAGTTAAAGGTCTGATAGTTTCCAGAACGTTCAGTGTAATACTGTAGACAGCCAGGTGGTGCTAAAAAAAGGAACATCACTCCATACCAGACTGAATTTTCTGAAACACTTAACTTCCATTAGCTAATGAGGTAAACTACATGTAAGAGATGTACAGAGGCATTCACAGTTTAAATGTTCATTCAGAACCTATGTATACCATAAGAACTGTAAGAGAAAGGGAAGCTTTCATTGACGTTTCACCAAATTATCTGGAACTAATACTTGAGTATAAAACTTGCTGTAGGGGTCAAAAATGGAAGCACATAAAACGCAATAATTATCAAAACAAATAAAAATAAAAGGTACAATTCTTTTGTGAGAGTGACAATATATGCTACATATGAATTATATTAACCCCTTAACTTAACAATTTTTCTGTACAAGTGGGTACAAAAATTTCCAGTTTTTTTATTGCTTAGTCATAAATTTTATTGTGTTTATACGTTATTCCAAACAGTAGTTTGACAAATTATTGACTTAAAGGGTAATTAGAGAATGTTGAAAAATGCTATATTAAAACCCCAAGTACACTAATTTTGAAGATTATTCCTTCCTGTGTTCCTGCGCCCAGTCATCCTGATTTAGGTTTTCCGTGATTTCCCTAAATCACTTCAGGCAAATGCCGGGATGGTTCCTTTGAAAGGGCATGGCTGACTTCCTTCCCCATCCTTCCCTAATCTGATGAGACCGATGACCTCACTGTTTGGTCTCTTCCCCTGAAATCAACCCAACCCAACCCATCCCCAACCCCTTCCTGTGTTGTTTGCCTGCCATCTTCTCAATCACTGTCACAGGAAAAGAATTTTTGGCTCCTTTACATTTCTTGTATAAGTTGAATGGATTCTAAAGAGCTGGTTCAAGTAGATGGAAAAATATTTTTGTAGTATTTTTTCCCTCTTTTCCATGTTACTGGATTGTCTGGTCAACTTTATTCACTCCTCCCATTGTGTCATTATGTGATATGACTGTTGCTGGTTTTATTACCTGTTTACCACTTATATTTACATTTTGCATTTCTGCATTGTGGATAGTCTCAAAATACACACATCAGGCTTGTCTTACCACCTCATTGCTGTAAATTTACCCCTCTGAAATGTAACAATATTTCTCGTCTTCAATTTCTCTCTGCAAAAGTTTGGTGGCCTATCTTTTCTAGAAGGTCACACAGTGCCATATATATCTGTTTTCTTTGCAATAAGGAGATCTGATAGTTGTGGAGAGGTGTAGAAATTGTTGACTGTAAGGCAGCCTTCGTTGAGAAGGGGTTTATTAGTGTCAATACTATTTGAGGTGACTATGGCAGATCTTTACATTCATCATCAAATGTTACCATATACACCTGTATATATAATTACAGACCATAAGTAGCCAGACTTGGTCTTACATAACATGCATGTTATTATTCTAAATTTTGCTGTCTTTAGACGTAGATACTGAACTCAACACAATCTTCCCTTATATAATATAAGACTGTCATCTGTAACGACATCAGTCTCAGGAATGCAAATAATTTTGGATTTCTTATTGATGTGTTTTAAAATGGTCCAGATTTTATTTAGCTTTGCCTGTGGATGGCTAGCAGAGTCATGCCTTGAATTGTCTGAAAAATGAAGGCATTTGTTTAGTGTCCAAAGTAGCTAAGTAACTGGCAAAATATTAGAGTTGCAAGTAGTAGATGTTCACACCAATACATCTGGTAGCTTGATTTCTTATAATGCTGTGTTACAGTATTATACTAAAGAAGATTCTTATTTTATCACTGTTTGTGTCAGGCAGCCAGCAACATTCTTATCTTGAATGTATCTTTTAGTCTCAAAGACTACAATATTCACTAACTCAAAGTCAATTATTTTACTTACGTATTCCACCATATTTCAAAAGCCATTTAGTATGAAGGCACCCCAGTAAATGGAAATCTTGGAGGTGCAGGAGGCAATTCTGCATTCATGTCTATTTCATACCATTTTCTGATGTTGGAAAAATTAACATCTCTTGAATAATTTTCTTGATCTGTTATCACTTCACTAACACTAGCAGTGTCTAAAGTATCACTTTCTGATCCACTAAATTCCATATCAAACTCTTGATAATTCTCCATAACAAAAAATGAAGGGTAAAAGCAATCAGATTATAATATCTTTACACAGTGCGAGCAGGTGGAAACTAGAATCTCTCCCCTTCTAACCTCAACTGCAGCTAGCCAATAGAGGGCTTCAAGTATCTGTGAAACCGACCAAAGTAACATTGTTGTGCTCTGTTGTGGCCACATTTGAAGTAACTCACTGCAACAATTTTCTCCAGGGATTTAAATTTCTAAACAGAGTATTGTCAAGATAGACAAATATTCCCAGGCTTTTAAGTAATTGTAAAAATTAAAATCCCAAGTATTCTCAGGCAGTTAAGGGGTTAATAGCAAGAGTTAAGATAAGTTCAAAAACAAAAATCAAATTAAAAAAATGGTACATATTTAAGTGAAGAATTTCAGTATCTTTCTTCTCTAAATAGTACATATCTAAGTGAAGAACTTCAATATTTTTCTTCCTTGAGAAAATTATTCCTGGACTGTGCTAAAAATTTGAATTATTTATGGAAGCAGTTATGAATAAAATGTATATACAATGTTACAAGTGTAATCTTACCTAGACTGTTGAAATCTGTATATAGAGGGGCTACTCGTTTCTGTCCTGATAAGACATATTGTTGTGGGACACACTCAAGTTGTGTAACACGAATCCTCCAGGCAGGATGAATGAGGGAATTGTGCAGATTGCGGTCTGCTAGATGGAAACTCAAGGTAACTGAGTTCACTCCTTGAGAGGCATTCACTGGTACATAAACTGCACAGAAAACAATTACTGAATATGAATAAAAAACACATAATTGTAACTATGTAATGTTGGTGTAGTGTACAAAGATCATGACAATGTCCTCCAGAGATGGGAAGAATATCTAAAAGAGCTATATGACACAGATTGTAAACTATAAACTCTGGAACTTGAATCACTCAACAGTTAAGTGATGACGAGAAAGGACCAACCGTCGTCATGGAAGAAATAAAGTCTGCACATAGCTGCAATGAAAAATGGCAAAGCAGTAGGTAAAGGTACAATACTGGGAGAAATATTAAAATGCTTGAAGCAAGATGGAATAAGAGAAATATTGAGGTTATGTAATAAAATATGTGACAGTGGTGAATGGCCTGAGGACTTTCTGACAACAGTAATAATTCCATTACCAAAAAAACAAGGAACCAAGAAATGCAGCGAGCACTGGACAGTCAGCCTCATTTCACATGAAGTCAAAGTGATGTTAAGAATAATTAATAAGAGACTTGAAAAAGTAATGAAGCAGAATCTTGCCGAGGAGCAGTTTTGCTTCAGATGGAATATGGGCACCAGAGATGCAGCCCGCCCCCGGTAGCTGAGTGGTCAGCATGACAGACTGTCAATCCTAAGGACCCGAGTTTGATTCCCAGCTAGGTCACAGATTTTCTCTGCTCAGAGACTGGGTGTTGTGTTGTCCTGATCATCATCATTTCATCCCTATCAACACGCAAGTTGCCAAAGTGGCATCAAATTGAAAGACTTGCACTCAGCAAACAGTCTACCCAAAGGGGGGCCCTAGTCACACCAGAGATGCAATAGGGCTCCTACGAATCTTGGGAGAAAGGTTTATTGAAAAAGGAAGAGACCTCTCTATGTGCTTCATTGATCTAGAAAAGGCATTTGACAATGTGGGTTGGGACAAGCTGGTGACTATAATGAGGGAAAAGAGAGTGGACTGGAAAATCAGAAGACTTGTAAACTCATTCTATCTGAATCAAAAAGACTCAGTTAAAGTGAGAGGAGGAAGTACAAACTGGATTGGACTAGGAAAAGGAGTAAGACAAGGATGCCGTCTATCACACACCCTTTTCAACCTCTACTTGGAAAATATGATTGACCAATGCTCATTAGATGACCAAGGAGTAGAAATTGGCAGAAGAATAGTAGGGTGTCTGAGGTTTGCTGATGATTTGGTCCTTCTAGCCACAGGGGAAAAAGAATTACAGGATTTAGTGAACACCATTGAACTGTGGGGCGGCTGGTGGAATTAATTGTTGTTATTTAGTATAGTTGAATGTAATGTGGAAATTATGCATTTCCCGGCCAATGCACCAATTGTGGGGCGGCTGGTGGAAATTAGTGTTGTTTTATATAAAATGTAGAATTGTTATGTAACTGCAGAAAGGATGCAATTCCCTGCCGTTTAACCATATGTGGGGCTGCGGGTGGAACTATGTTGTTTAAAATGTTCCTATTATTTATGCTGTCTTTTGCCGTTCTCAACACTGGCTCTCTAACTACAATATTGGCTACCAGAAAGTGATTAGCAAAACGTGAAGCCTGTAATTAGAATTCCTAGCGCCCACTTCATCTGAGAAATACACTTATAGCTACAGCTTATAGCTATGAAGTATTAGGAGATTGTCTGGGATTCATAATCAAAAACGATCGTGAAAAAAAATGTTCGCTATATTCTGAAAGTCACAGATAAAAAAAAGAATCCACACAATCTGACTAACAGAGCAGTTCAGAGTCTAATGCACTGATGCAACTATAAATGTCCAAATTAAATGTTTAAGTGAATGCTCGCCATAATTTGATGATAATGTTCATCAAACGCCACGCTAAATAATGGTAGAATGTTTGTCCCGTGACGGCACGTGAAAATACGACATACACAAACTGGAGATAGATAATTAAAGTCATCCCAGAATTAACACTTCACTCGAAAATGATTTCATGGTTACGCGTATCCCGAGTAACTTATTACGGCATCCGAGGCTGTTTATAGCAATGATACCAATGCGACGCGACTCCCGACACAGATGGTGTGCTATTCAGCGTCTGGAGAGAACTGGGGCCTTGCTTCCTTGCGCAGCATTCTCATATATAAAGCCGTGGTGCGGACGGCTAAGGGAACGCCTGATCAAATCGGCTCTCCCGACTAGCCGCTGGGCTAGTAATGCACCACCTTAAGTTACCGAATAAATCATAGCTTCTTTTGCTGATGGCCGATGAAGCTCTCAATTTAAATGCGCAATCAGCACACAGGTAAGTAATCATAATAAAAGTCTGATGTGGCTAAGTCAATTATTTTGGGCGAGAGAATTAATTTAATTACACTGCACGCAGTAGACGAGCTCTGAACTTGCCCTTTGGAGATACGCTATCGCTATAGTTTTATAGTCATTCAGTTGAAATTTCTCACATCTTTATGATTATAGCGGATCTCCCTTCTACTTAAATTTAAACTTCCTAGCCTTATTTATTTGCCTACTTAATATATCTTGCTTCCTTAATTTTTAAGACAAAAACCAGAAAATTATGAATTTCAACTAAAATTTTAATTTGTGAGATCCAAAGTACTGTTTCTATTAAATAATTATGAAAAAGGAATCTAAATATAAATTTTCAAGTCTCTAGCTCTTTTCTGTTGCGCCAATGATTTTTACAGAAAAACATCCAAATTTCGAAAATAGTTAAAGTTATTGAACTGGCAT
Source organism: Schistocerca americana (assembly GCF_021461395.2). Taxonomy (NCBI): domain Eukaryota; kingdom Metazoa; phylum Arthropoda; class Insecta; order Orthoptera; family Acrididae; genus Schistocerca; species Schistocerca americana. The sequence goes on from NC_060120.1 coordinate 179,744,427, forward strand.
TCAACACATATTGATTTAGTATTACTCCTGACACGCTAGAAACGTTTCAGGTTATTTACTTGATTTTTAAAGTATTGCGCAACATTCATGATGTCAGAGCTAGTTACAGCGGACTAGGCTGGCACACAATGGAAAGACTGATGTGAATTTATTACGGCATGAGTAGGCTGCTTCCCTACAGAACCTAACTGAAAAAATTATGGAATGAAAATTAACACAAAGAAATCAAAAGTATTGGCACTAGGGGGAAATAAAGAAATAAAAATTATGCTGAATGGAGATATATTAGAACAGGTGCAAAATTTTAAGTACTGTGGAAGCAGGATAGACACCAACTGGAAGTGCAGCACAGAAATTAAAACAAGGGTAGCAATGGCAAAAGAGGCATTTTGTAAGAAAAGGAGAATTTTCTGCAGCAGCCTGGACAGAGAACTGATGAAAAGACTCATAAAATGTTTTGTATGGAGTGTTCTTCTGTATGGCACTGAAACATGGACTTTGAGGAAGAATGACAGAGAAAGGCTGGAGGCTTTTGAGATGTGGACATGGCAGAGGATGGAAAGAATAAGTTGGATGGACAGAGTAAAAAATGGAGAGGTACTGAGAAGAGTGGGAGAGAAAAGACAGTTACTAAATGTAATAAAAAGAAGAAAAAGAAAGTGGACTGGGCATACATTAAGAAAAAATGACAGACTGATCAAAACTGTTTCAGAATGTTATGTAGAAGAGAAAAGGAAGCAAGGAAGGAAAAGATTTCAGATACTGGATGACATGATGGACAGTACAACATACAGCAGCCTTAAGAAGAAAGCAATGGATCGCAGAAAATGGAGAAGGCAAGGACCTGCTAATATAGCAGAAAATTGATGATAATGAATGTAATACGTTTAACATCATGTGGATCTTCCAAAATATGAAAAGTGCATGTTATAGAAAAACCCTGAAGATGATAGCTAATGAGCTACTTTTGAAACTGTAACTGATTAATAGATCTAAGAAGGAAAAAAGAAGCTTTCAAAAGTCTGAGAAGTACTGGCTTGATCAAAGAATGGCGACTTTATTAAGTAAATACTATATACAGGGTCAGAAAATTCTTTGACTCAAGTAAATCTGTTGGGTATGCAAACTAAGTACAAAATGCTTGAAAACACACACACACACACACACACACACACACACACACACACACACACACAATGCAAAATGTTCATACACAAACCACATTGTCTCCCTTTTACCATGGTCCTCCAAATTTCTGGAGAAGCTTGTGCATAAGATAATTGTTGATCACCTGAACATCCACAGGGCACTTAATCATTATCAGTTCAATTTCCAGACAGGCATATTAACTGATGACACTATATTTTCCTTTACAAATAATATTTTAAAAGCACTTAACAATAGATTAGCTTCAGTTGGGAAATTTTGTGATCAAACCAAGGCTTTCAACTGTGTAAATCATGAAATCCCCCATGCAAAAGCAGTCTTTTATGGCTTAATTGACACAGTAATGTGGCTTCAATCATACATGACTCACAGAAAACAGAGCGTATCACTTAATCTCGGAGAGGGTACAATAGCTTCATCCCACTGGGAAACAGTAAGTACAGGAGTGCCGCAATGTTCTGTACTGGGCCCCTTGCTCTTTCTCATTTTTATTAATGACCTCCCACTATGCAGATGATACATCTTTGCAGATGATACATCTCTTTTAGTTAAAAAATGTCAGACAGCAACCTTTTAGCATCTGTCAGTTATGTCTTCTCTGATATCCAAAAGTGGTTCAGTTCCAATGGCCTAACTTTAAATGTTAAAAAAAAATAGTAAATTATTTTCATATGTTTCAGAAAGTTCATGAAAACATAAGATTAAAATACAGTGATCAAGACGTACACCTAGTATATTCTTCAAAATTTTTAGGCTTTCTCATTCACTATAAATTAAATTGGTCTTGCCTTATTCTGAATTTGACAGAACTTATGCACTATGTGTCATAGCATAACCCATGCGGTTGAGGCTGCTTATTTTGGTTATTTTCATTTGTTGTTGCCTTATGGCATTATATTTTGGGGCAACAAGGCAATGACCAAAAAGTATTTGTTGCTTAGAAAAGTGCAATCTGAATCCTGAGCAGAGTTAGTAGAAATCATTCGTACAGAAATCTTTTTAAAAAACATAAAATATTAACTGCAACCTCAGAGTGTATACTTTCCCTTATATGCTTTGTAATTAAGAACAACTCCATGCATAAAACCAATAGTATAAGTCATGATCGTGATACAAGATCGAAACACAACTTGTACACTGACAGTAAAACTTAAGTCTTGTGCTGAAGGCGGTACATCACTCAAGCACAAAGGTATTTCGTATATGACCCGATCTCTTCTGCATAGGAAATGCCTGTGGCAGGACTGCAGTTAAAGACATGGAATGAGCATGTGAGACAGCTGTTGCATTTGCAGGGAAATAACCTATTGAGTATGGGATTGTTATCAGGACTTACAACAGACAGGCACAGATTGGGTGAGCAGTGGAATATTACTGGGTTCTAGTCCTTGCACCATGATGCGATTCTAGTCCAGCAGCTGACTTTTTGTGAGGTGTGCTCTCAGCACATTGCCACCAACATGGTGTCTCATGGAAATCACCCCCATTAGTGTGCTCTCAGCACACTACCAACAACATGATGCCTTGTGGAAGTCACTCCCATTCAGTTAGCAAGGTTATCACTAGCTCTTATACCCTCTCTCAGTATACCAGCCAGTAAAACCACTCAATCTGAATAACATATTTTCCCTTTAATGTTGAATGAATATCCTTCAGCTAGCATGTGTTGTGACTGAAGGATTTGATTGATTGGTTCTTGTGCCTGTTGTGTATGTGTCATTATTCTTCAAGCCGTGTTTATATACTGCAGCCTATTTTCACACTCAGTGCCACATTCATCAAGTGACCATTCATCCTGGTGGACAACACACCAATATAAAAAGCTGTGCAATGATTGCAGCAGAACTGGTATGTGAAATGGTTGCTTTCGCAGGTGTCCCTGCCTCTGATAGGACAGCTTAAGCCAATGACTGGATTGGAATAGGAAGTACTGGGTGGATGGATTGTGTAAGTCATGCACCTGGGTCTTCCACAAGGATATGATCTCTGCAATGAGGGGTTGGGGTTGAGAGCAGTATAGGGATGGACTGGCATGTTGGTTGTCTGAGCGATGGAAGGAAGGGTGGTGTGGATATTTTTTGGGATATTCCTCATTTCAGAGCATTATGGTAGATAATCAAAGCCCTGATGAAGGATGTGGTTCAGTTGTTCCACTCCGGGGGTGGTAATGCATGACAAAGGGGTTACTTTGTAATTGGATGGTGGGAGGATTGGGGTTGGGTATATGGCACATGAAATCTGTTTGTGGATTAGGTCTGGGGATAGTGCCTGTTTGTGAAGGCCTCTGTGAGACATTCAGCATACTGGGCAAGGAAGTCATTGTCACTGCAGATACCCCATCCCCAGGTGGGCAGGCTGTATGTGAGGGATTTTTTGCAATGGAAGGGATGGAAACTGTTACAATGCAGGTAATATTGGTGGTTGGTGCGTTTAATATGGACAGAGTCATGGATGGAGCCACCAGAGATGAGGAGGTCAATGTCCAGGAAGGTGCATGTTGGGATGAAGAGAACCAGGTGAAGCAGATGTGGGGGAAGGTTTTGAGTTTGTAGAGGAATGATGATAGGGTATTGGCCCTGATTTCAGGAAATGAAGATATCATCAATGAACCCACCAGGGGTTTGTGGTTCTGGGAGGCTAGGAAGGTTTCCTCTAGATGGGCCATATACAGGTTGACATAGAAGAGTGCCATATTGGTGCCCATTACAGTGCCGTGGATTTGTTTCTATACCATTCTTTCAAAGGAGAAGTTGTTGTGTGTTAGGATAGAGTTATTGAGGCGAATGAGGTAGTGGATTTGGAGTCTGAAGGACGTTGGAAGAGGTAGTGTCAAATACTGACAAGACCATGTTCATGATTTATGGTTGTGTACATGGAAGTGGCATCAACAGTGACAAGAAGAAAACCGGGATGTAGATCAGTGGCAATTGTGTAATGGCGATACAGAGATTTAGGGACAAGGTTTTAAATTGTAAGACATTTCCAGGGGCAGATGTTGACTCTGACCACAATTTATTCATTATGAACTGTAGATTAAAACTGAAGAAACTGCAAAAAGGTAGGAATTTAAGAAGATGGGATCTGGATAAACTGAAAGAACCAGAGGTTGTTGAGAGTTTCGGAGGGAGCATTAGGGAATGATTGACAAGAGCAGGGGAAAGGAATACAGTGGAAGAAGAATGGGTAGCTTTGAGAGATGAAATAGTGAAGACAGCAGGAGATCAAGTAGGTAAAAGATGAGGGCTGGTAGAAATCCTTGGGTAACAGAAGAGATAATGAATTTAATTGATGAAAGGAGAAAATATAGAAATCTGTAAATGAAGCAGCTGAAAAAGAATACAAACGTCTCAAGAATGAGATTGACAGGAAGTGCAAAATGGCTTAGTGGGACTGGCTAGAGAACAAATGTAAGGATGTAGAAGCATATATCACTAGGGGTAAGATAGATACTGCCTTCAAGAAAATTAAAGAGACCTTTGGAGAAAAGAGAACCACCTGTACAAACATCAAGAGCTGAGATGAAAAACCAATCCTAAGCAAAGTAGGGAAAGCAGAAAAGTGGAAGGAGTTTATATAGCGTCTATACGAGGGTATCATACTTGAGGACAAAATTTTGGAAATGGAAGAGGACTTAGATGAATATGAAATGGGAGATATGATACTGTATGAAGAAGTTGACAGAACCCTGAAAGGTTTAGGTCAAAACACGGCCCCGGGAGTAGGCAACATTCTGTTAGAACTACTGATAGTCTTGGGAGAGCCAGCCATGACAAAACTCTTCCATCTGGTGAGCAAGATGTATGAGACAGGTGAAACACCCTCAGACTTCAAGAAGAATATAATAATTCCAAATCCAAAGAAAGCAGGTGCTGACAGGTATGAAAATTATTGAACTATCAGTTTAATAAGTAACAATTGCAAAATACTAACACAAATTCTGGAAAAACTGGTAGAAGCCGACATCAAGGAAAATCAGTTTGGATTCCGTAGAACTGTAGGAACATGCGAGGCAATACTGACCCTATGACTTATCTTAGAAGATAGTTTAAGGAAAGGCAAATCTACATTTATAACATTTGTAGACTTAGAGAAAGCTTTTGACAGTATTGACTGGAATACTCTCTTGGAAATTCTGAAGGTGGCAAGGATAAAATACAGGGAGTGAAAGCCTATTTACAATTTGTACAGAAACCAGATGGCAGTTATAAGAGTCGAGGGGTACGAAAAGGAAGCAATTGTTGAGAAGGGAGGGAGACAAGACTGTAGCCTATCCCCGATGTTATTTAATCTGTATGTTGAGCAAGCAATAAAGGGAATAAAATGATAATTTGGAGTAGGAATTAAAATACAGGGAGAAGAAATAAAAATCTTGAGGTTCACCAATGACATTGCAATTCTGTGAGAGACAGCAAAGGACTTAGGAGAACAGTAGAATGGAGTGGACATTGTCTTGAAAGGAGGATATAAGATAAACATCGACAACAGCAAAACAAGGATAATGGAATGTAATCTAATTAAATCAGGTGATGCTGAGGGAACTAGATTAGGAAATGAAACATTTAAAGTAGTAGATGAGTTCCGCTATTTAAGCAGCAAAATAACTGATGTGGTTGAAGCAGAGAGGATATAAAATGTAGACTGGCGATGGCAAGGAAAGTGTCTCTGAAGAAGAGAAATTTGTTAAGATTGAGTATAGATTTAAATTTGGGAAAGTCTTTTCTGAAAGCGTTTGTATGGAGTGTAGCCATATATGGAAATGAAACATGGACAATAAACAGTGTAGACAAGAAGGGAATAGAAGTGTTTGAAATGTGGTGCTACAGAAGTATGCTGAAGATTAGATGGGTAGATCATGTAACTAATGTGCAGATAATGAATAGAACTGGGAGGAAGAGGAATTTGTGTCACAACTTGACTAGAAGAAGGGATAGGTCGGTAGGACACATTCCGAGGCACAAAGGGATCACCAGTTTAGTATTGGAGGGAAGCATGGAGGGTAAAAATTGTAGAGGGAACTGAGAGATGAATACACTAAGCAGATTCAGAAGATGTAGGTTGGAGTAGTTACTCAGAGATGAAGAGACTTGCACAGGATAGAGTAGCACGGAGAGCAGTGTTATACCAGTCTTTGGACTAAAGACCTCAATAACAACAACAGACCATGGAGTAGAGGGATCCATGGTTTAGGCAGCATTTAACCAGTAGGATGTGGGATTAGGTTTTAGCCAGGGAAAGAGATACTTTTCTGATCTGGTGCAGAAAGATGTAGCAGACATCCATCATTACAGGGACAGTGTTGGGGATGTGGTAACTGATGTAAGAAGTGGGTAAATGGAGGTGTTAGCTGCTTGTGAGGCTAGCTGGATAACAGACAATCAAAAATATACACAAAAACATAAAAATATGCACAAATATGTACAAACGTGCAAAAATATGCACAAATAGGTAAAAATACAAACTCCCACAAATACATAAAAAATGCACAAAAATGTTGGAAAAGAGGACAGAATGGATGAGGTACGGGAGTATGGGCCTGTTGAGACTAGGGAAGAGAGAGAGAGAGAGAGAGGAGAGGGGGGGCGATTTGTTAGGATGAGGTTCACAAGTTCACGAGGCACAGGTAGGTGTGGAAAAGAACATGTGAAAACATGCAAAGATGAGGAAGAAATAATTATTATTGTCATTGGGAAGAATTTGTAGCATGAGATACTGTACCAACAATCCACGAAGTCACACGGTCATGTGTTGTGTGCAGAGAAGTGCTGCTGCAATCATTGCACATTTTTTTATGTTGATATGAATACCAACTAGCTGTCAACGAGAATGAATGGCTACCACCAAACTGTGGCCAAGAGCAAACGGGCTCTACAAGCAGCTGAAAATAATGTGATTAATTTCAGTGGCTGCTTAACAACCCTGGTGATCTGGATCCTCCCCTCCATCACTAACTTTTCTGAATGGCACGGGTAGGAGCTATCCTTACAACACATTCTCTGCTCCAAAAGCTATCATGGCCTCAACCTATGGTAATCTCCCATTCCTACACCCTCAATCTAACAGTTTCTGTCCCCTCTGTCCTATTATCTCCTCCCAATTCACGTCCCCCCACCCTTATTGTGCACCGGTCTCTGTCAACACTCTCAGCAGTTTTTCCCCTTCTCTATTTCTCTCCTTTTCTGCTTCCTGTCTTGTCTCCCCCTTCCTTCCCCCACAACCCCCTGATGCTGTGTCTATTGGCATTCTAGTCCCTGCACACTCCACCACACAGTTATCTTCTCTCCCCTCCCCCTGCCCCCTGCACACTGTTGTCCCTCACCCTTCCCCACCGCACTTCACACTGCTGCTTTTGTTCAGTGCATTCTGGCCAGAGGAGATAGCAACTATGTGTGTGTAAGGTGTACTTTCTTGTGTGAATGTGTATGCGTTTGCTGTTCTAAAGAAGGTTTTGGCCAAAAGCTCAGTGTATAACAGTCTTTAATTTTTCCTGTCTGCAACTTAATATGTCATCTTTACGGTGAATAATAATATATCCTTTTTGTAGTATTGCTGATATTCCAACCTGTACTTTTGATTGTTTAAATATTCAAGTTGTTTGATTCAATTTACACAATTTTGTAATAGAGCTTTCACCATTTAGTTTTGGAGATTTATTCTGTGCCAATTAAGGCTTTGAATAAAACTTTTCACCTGGTCCATACCTTAAGTAAGGTTATGTTCAGAATTCTTATTAAATGAAGGTATTTGTGCATATATCATAGTCATTTAGGGAGAGGTAGATGATTCAGCTGTGATATGGACAAAAAGCACCTGTAATCATACTAAATGAAAAAGTCTTTGCATGATTGTTTTTGGGACAATGTTAAAAGGACATCGATGTTAGCTGTGAGAAGTAACAAATTGATCAATAGTGTCAGTCAGTGGATCTCACTTGTGTGAGTGCTTCTTCACCAAAAGGTGTGGCAGCTGACCTCGGTTATATCCCTCAGTCATCTACATGTAGCTACTTCTCAGTCCCAGAATGATGTAAAGATGGTTAAATATGTAATACTTTATTGTAGTTTCAGTTACAGCCTATTCTGAAATCAAGGAATCTGAAGTTTGAGATCAATCATATCAAGATTTTGCATGAAAAATACGTTTATTTTTTATTTTAAAGGCTTTAGAGAATAAAACTACAAAAACAAAATTTTGGAACCATATGCATTTAAGTTTTTCTGATTGTTCGCAAAAAAATTGCAGATTAACTATGTGAACTAATTATATTCTAAGATTTTGTATTATCAAGCAGTATAGCTCTAAGGACTGAAGAACACTGTGCCATCACTGGTTATTGTAAACTAAATACTTTGGGTGTAATGATGTTTCGTAGACTGTAAGAAGCATATCATGACAGCATCTAAAAGTTCACCCTCAAACAGTTTTGGATTTAGGGAAGTAAGACATAGTCCAAAAAACTATATTATTATAGTAGCTCCATAGCTGGTGAAGCTGTAACTGCTCTTGTGGGTAAGCTGGCATTAAGATAGCACTACCAGCATTTCTATTGAGACCACTAAGAATATATTGATCACTGATTGGCTCAGTTAAAAGTAGCAGAACATTGCTACTGGAGCTCTCAAGAGAGCTATAAAAGAAATCTAGCATCTGGAATCCACACATTACAGTGAAGGCATGTAAAAGCCAGCAGTTGCTCATAGACATAGAGTGCATCTCACTGAGAGATTGCAGAGTGCAGACCAACGCTCGAGAATTTTTATGATTTGAGCAAGTTTGTTTGTGTTCATTTGCCTCTGAGGCATTAATTGCAGTGTCATTCATAAAACAATAAGAATAACGATATGCGAGGTGTAATACCACAACCTTTTGGGACCCTATATCCTTTTGCCAGTCTCATCTTCACTCTCCCAAGAGGGCATATGTGTAATGTGCTCCCTGCCGCCATTGGATAAGCAGCTGCAGCAGCAAGTCGTATACTCCTAGCTCTCTCATTTGTTACATAGTTTAATTCTTAATTTCTTTGCGTGTTTTTGGTACTTGCATTGTTTAATTCATAAATTTCGGGCGTATTATAGTATTTGAGAGTTGTAGCATCACGTTTTACTACCTGAATAGTGTAAATTCGCGTAGTCTCCTTCCGCCGCCGAGCAGTGTGTCAGCAGTGCGCAAGTAGCAGCATTACTGCATTTACTAGGCAATCTTGTATTTTAATAACCGTTTAAATTTTGTCGATTTGTTTGCGTTCTCTGTAGATTAGTTCAGACGTTCTTTGCAAAACAGTTTTTAGCATGGATAGGGACTGCAACTGCTGTGTTCGGATGCAGGCTGAGTTGGCATCCCTTCGCTCCCAGCTTCAGGCAGTGTTGGCCTCGGTCACACAGCTTGAGGCTGTTGCCAATGGGCATCACTGTGGAGGTCCGGATGGGGGTTTGTTGGGGACGGCCAGCTCATCCCACGCATCCCCCGATCAGACTACGACTGTGGTTGCCCGGGATACTGCCCGCATTGAGGCTGATCCCTCACCTGTGGTAGAGTGGGAGGTCGTCTCAAGGTGTGGCAGGGGGCGAAAGACATTCCGGAGGGCTGAACGGAAGGCCTCTCCAGTTTGTCTGACGAACCGGTTTCAGGCTCTGTCTCAGGCTGATACTGATCTTCGGCCTGACATGGCTGCTTGTCCTGTTCCAGAGGTTGCCCCTCAGTCTGCAAGATCCGGGCGGTCGCAGAGGGTGGGCTTACTGGTAGTTGGGAGCTCCAACGTCAGGTGCGTAATGGGGCCCCTTAGGGAAATGGCACCAAGAGAGGGGAAGGAAACCAATGTGCACTCCGTGTGCATACCGGGGGGAGTCATTCCAGATGTGGAAAGGGTCCTTCCGGATGCCATGAAGGGTACAGGGTGCACCCATCTGCAGGTGGTCGCTCATGTCGGCACCAATGATGTGTGTCGCTATGGATCGGAGGAAATCCTCTCTGGCTTCCGGCGGCTATCTGATTTGGTGAAGACTGCCAGTCTCACTAGCGGGATGAAAGCAGAGCTCACCATCTGCAGCATCGTCGACAGGACTGACTGCGGACCTTTGGTACAGAGCCGAGTGGAGGGTCTGAATCGGAGGCTGAGACGGTTCTGCGACTGTGTGGGCTGCAGATTCCTCGACTTGCGCCATAGGGTGGTGGGGTTTCGGGTTCCGCTGGATAGGTCAGGAGTCCACTACACGCAACAAGCGGCTACACGGGTAGCAGGGGTTGTGTGGCGTGGGCTGGGCGGTTTTTTAGGTTAGATGGCCTTGGGCAAGTACAGAAAGGGCAACAGCCTCAACGGGTGCGGGGCAAAGTCAGGACATGCGGGGACCAAGCAGCAATCGGTATTGTAATTGTCAACTGTCGAAGCTGCGTTGGTAAAGTACCAGAACTTCAAGCGCTGATAGAAAGCACCGAAGCTGAAATTGTTATAGGTACAGAAAGCTGGCTTAAGCTAGAGATAAATTCTGCCGAAATTTTTACAAAGGTACAGACGGTGTTTAGAAAGGATAGATTGCATGCAACCGGTGGTGGAGTGTTCGTCGCTGTTAGTAGTAGTTTATCCTGTAGTGAAGTAGAAGTGGATAGTTCCTGTGAATTATTATGGGTGGAGGTTACACTCAACAACCGAGCTAGGTTAATAAGTGGCTCCTTTTACCGACCTCCCGACTCAGCAGCATTAGTGACAGAACAACTGAGAGAAAATTTGGAATACATTTCACATAAATTTTCTCAGCATGTTCTAGTCTTAGGTGGAGATTTCAATTTACCAGATATAGAGTGGGACACTCAGATGTTTAGGATGGGTGGTAGGGACAGAGCATCGAGTAACACTATACTAAGTGCACTATCCGAAAATTACCTCAAGCAATTAAACAGAGAACTGACTCATGGAGATAACATCTTGGACCTACTGATAACAAACAGACCCGAACTTTTCGACTCTTTAAGTGCAGAACAGGGAATCAGTGATCATAAGGCCATTGCAGCATCCCTGAATATGGAAGTTAATAGGAATATAAAAAAGGGAGGAAGGCTTATCTGTTTAGCAAGAGTAATAGAAGGCAGATTTCAGACTACTGACAGATCAAAACGAAAATTTCTGTTCCGACACTGACAATGTTGAGTGTTTATGGAAAAAGTTCAAGGCAATCGTAAAATGCGTTTTAGACAGTTACGTGCCGAGTACAACTGTGAGGGACGGGAAAAACCCACCGTGGTACAACAACAAAGTTAGGAAACTACTGCGAAAGCAAAGAGAGCTTCACTCCAAGTTTAAACGCAGTCAAAACCTCTCAGACAAACAGAAGCTACACGATGTCAAAATTAGCATAAGGAGGGCTATGCGTGAAGCGTTCAGTGTATTCGAAAGTAAAATTCTATGTACCGACTTGACAGAAAATCCTAGGAAGTTCTGGTCTTACGTAAAATCAGTAAGTGGCTCGAAACAGCATATCCAGACACTCCGGGATGATGATGGCATTGAAACAGAGGATGACACGCGTAAAGCTGAAATACTAAACACCTTTTTCCAAATCTGTTTCACAGAGGAAGACCGCACTGCAGTTCCTTCTCTAAATCCTCGCACAAACAAAAAAATGGCTGACATCGAAATAAGTGTCCAAGGAATAGAAAAGCAACTGGAATCACTCAATAGAGGAAAGTCCGCTGGACCTGATGGGATACCAATTCGATTCTACACAGAGTACGTGAAAGAACTTGCCCCCCTTCTAACAGCCGTGTACCGCAAGTCTCTAGAGGAATGGAGGGTTCCAAATGATTGGAAAAGAGCACAGGTAGTCCCAGTCTTCAAGAAGGGTCGTCGAGCAGATGCGCAAAACTATAGACGTATATCTCTGACGTTGATCTGTTGTAGAATTTTAGAACATGTTTTTTGCTCGAGTATCATGTCGTTTTTGGAAACCCAGAATCTACTATGTAGGAATCAACATGGATTCCGGAAACAGCGATCGTGTGAGACCCAACTCGCTTTATTTCTTCATGAGACCCAGAAAATATTAGATACAGGCTCCCAGGTAGATGCTATTTTTCTTGACTTCCGGAAGGCGTTCGATACAGTTCTGCACCGTCGCCTGATAAACAAAGTAAGAGCCTATGGAATATCAGACCAGCTGTGTGGCTGGATTGAAGAGTTTTTAGCAAACAGAACACAGCTTGTTGTTATCAATGGAGAGACGTCTACAGACGTTAAAGTAACCTCTGGCGTGCCACAGGGGAGTGTTATGGGACCATTGCTTTTCACAATATTTATAAATGACCTAGTAGATAGTGTCGGAAGTTCCATGCGGCTTTTCACGGATGATGCTGTAGTATACAGAGAAGTTGCAGCATTAGAAAATTGTAGCAAAATGCAGGAAGATCTGCAGCGGATAGGCACTTGGTGCAGGGAGTAGCAACTGTCCCTTAACATAGACAAATGTAATGTATTGCGAATACATAGAAAGAAGGATCCTTTATTGTATGATTATATGATAGCGGAACAAACACTGGTAGCAGTTACTTCTGTAAAATATCTGGGAGTATGCGTGCGGAGCGGTTTGAAGTGGAATGATCATATAAAATTAATTGTTGGTAAGGCGGGTACTAGGTTGAGGTTCATTGGGAGAGTGCTTGGAAAATGTGGTCCATCAACAAAGGAGGTGGCTTACAAAACACTCGTTCGACCTATACTTGAGTATTGCTCATCAGTGTGGGATCCGTACCAGATCGGTTTGACGGAGGAGATAGAGAAGATCCAAAGAAGAGCGGCGCGTTTCGTCACAGGGTTATTTGGTAACCGTGATAGCGTTACGGAGATGTTTAGCAAACTCAAGTGGCAGACTCTGCAAGAGAGGCGCTCTGCATCGTGGTGTAGATTGCTCGCTAGGTTTCGAGAGGGTGCGTTTCTCGATGAGGTATCGAATATATTGCTTCCCCCTACTTATACCTCCCGAGGAGATCACGAATGTAAAATTAGAGAGATTAGAGCGCGCACGGAGGCTTTCAGACAGCCGTTCTTCCCGCGAACCATACGCGACTGGAACAGGAAAGGGAGGTAATGACAGTGGCACGTAAATTGCCCTCCGCCACACACCGTTGGGTGGCTTGTGGAGTATAAATATAGATGTAGATGTAGAATGTCAGTATGCTGCTTTGATTTTGTCTTTTCTGGTTATCTGGATTCGAATACATTAAAGATTTTCTTTTGCAGCAAATTAATAATTTGCATTAATTTAAGCTATCGTTTTGACGTTGTTTACATTGGGCCTGACCAACATTCAGAATGACAGAAACATGTTGAGTTAAAAGCTGATGTACCATCACAATTTGTACATTATACAAACTTCAGTCACATGGTAGGAATAAAATTGCTATTGTAATTATGGAGTAATTAACAATTAAAGTTTTGATATTTCTAGTCATTGAACCTAATCTTATGTTTTCAAAATAAAAAACAAATTGTATCCATAATAGAAATATGACATGATAATTTTTCAGTCAGAATTATGCATACTCATGTTTAAATTGGTGTTAGTGAATGGAATTGTAATTACGACTATACAGAAATGTAAAATTTTACTCATACAAAATTTATAATTGAATCTAGGCCTTTCTCTCAAAAAAACTAATCCCTATGATCATCTGAAAATGATAGGGTGATTATCTTTTAAGTAAGTAAAATGATATATGGAAATTAATGAAATATATTGTTTTAATTATAAAACATGTAATTTATAGTCTTAATAGAAACAAATTCTTTCCTGTCTTTGTATGAAATTATTCACTTTTATTTCACATAAATTTCTGTGTAATCTGGAATGATCTATGTAAAAGTTTTTTAATCGTTAAACCTAAAAATTTAATATGTGACAATGTCAGTAATTGTTTAAAATCATATAAGTAGAGGCGATTGATATGCCGCCATATCTCAGTTGGAGTTCAGTTTGATGTCAGTCATGAGACAGTGTTAAGCCGCTTTTACATGCAGTTTGCTGCCAAACATCTAGCGTGCAAAATAAAACTCATTTTGAACACGAATTCCTGAAGCTTATTTCTCCCATTGCGAGATTCCTGAGTGACAATGCAGTAACATCAAGATGAACCTATGGCAGCATTAAGAAGCAGCATCCAAGATTACACAAGATAGGTATTATTTATTTGTTGGAGGATATCCATAATATGATGTGGTATTCTGTTTTCTTCTGTTAAGCAATGATGCACATCCCAAACATCACCACAAAAAAATCATTTTTCACCACATTACATTACAGAGGAAAGTAATTCATACTTAACTTTGCAGAACATTAACTAATGCTAACTTTATTGCATCACTCTTTTTATGACATGGCAGGATTGTGAACAGTCATCATGCTAGTATCAATGCAGCGTCATCATGAGTAATTTGCTTAGGGTGTGAATACCTGATTTCGTACATAGTGTTATTGCTAATTTGTCTATAAAAGGGATGTGAAAGGTTAGTACTTCAGTTTTATTGCATAATAGAGACATTTTAAATGCAAATACATTTGCTAATGAGATAGATTGCTCCTTTCAGCACTGTTACAGAAACTCTAGGCAATGGATCTGCAAAAGACGACACACACACACACACACACACACACACACACATACACACACGCACACACACATACACACTTAGACTTAGTACTGCAGTGTGTGTGTTTTTTACATTTATTTATTTGTTCTCCAAAGCGAGGCCAGTACCAGAGAGCTCAGCTACTAACTGTCATTTTCTAACTGCGTGTATCCTGGTCAATATCTTTTCCATTTGGTAAGTTGTGACAAACAGATTATAAGATTTAATTATTCAAGAGTATTTTTGGACTCATAAATGTTTTGCAGCTTTCTACATTTCGTTTTGATAACCTGTGGAAGAACATAATAAACCCGCATATGTTGAGAAAATGTGCAGCTGCAATTGAGATAATGCTAATCACTAGTGCAAACTTATAATTGTAGCTGACAGAAGAGGATAGACTTTCCATCATCAAGGAAGATGAGTTCAAGAATTAAAAGAGGAATTCCATGTCACAGTCAACAGTAATTTGTTTACCAAGTCATGCATACATGAACTCATGAAGTGGTTTGAGGCAATGGTATCCATGCCCGATAAGAAGTGTGAGTAAAGATTTTTGAAAAGGTCCAAGGCAAACATATGTTGAAAAGCCATTAAGTTCACAACAGGTTTGGCACAGCATGTAAGAGAACCATAAACAACACATGGACATATACTGAACGACTTTGACCTGAAGTCATATAAGATCGTGATTTTGCAAGAGTTCAAGGCTATAGTATTGCACACGGTTAATGCATAAAATCAGAAGTTGTTATTTGAATGCAATCTTTTTTCCATGATGAAAGAGGTATAGTTTCACCTCAGTGACCAGTTTCATTCGGAAAAAAAAACTTTATCATGGTCCAGCCTGTGAATGAAGATGGATATGAAACTTCAGTCATAATCTACACTAATGGCCATTAAAATTGCTACACGAAGAAGAAATGCAGATGATAAACGGGTATTCATTGGACAAATATATTATACTAGAACTGACATGTTATTACATTTTCACGCAATTTGGGTGCATAGATCCTGAGAAATCAGTACCCAGAACAAGGCCGTAATAACGGCCTTGATATGCCTGGGCATTGAGTCAAACAGAGCTCAGATGGCGTGTACAGGTACAGCTGCCCATGCAGCTTCAACACAATACCACAGATCGAATGAAGGGTAGAGCCACGGGTCGTAACACATCTGAAATGTAACGTCCACTGTTCAAAGTGCTGTCAATGCGAACAAGAGGTGACCGAGACGTGTAACCAATGGCACCCCATACCATCACGCCGAGTGATACGCCAGTATGGCGATGACAAACACACTCTTCCAATGTGCGTTCACCCCAATGTCGCCAAACACGGATGCGACCATCATGATGCTGTAAACAGAACCTGGATTCATCTGAAAAAATGACGTTTTGCCATTTGTGCACCCAGTTTCGTCATTGAGTACACCATCGCAGGCGCTCCTGCGTGTGGTGCAGCGTCAAGGATAACCGCAGCCATGGTCTCCGAGCCAATTGTCCATGCTGCTGCAAATGTCATCGAGCTGCTCATGCAGATTGTTGTTGTCTTGAAAACATCCCCATCTGTTGACTCAGGGATCGAGATGTGGCTGTACGATCCGTAACAGCCATGCAGATAAGATGCCTGTCATCTTGACTACTAGTGATACGAGGCCGTTGGGATCCAGCACGGCGTTCCGTATTACCCTCCTGAACCCACCAATTACATATTCTGCTAACATTCATTGGATCTCAACCAACGTGAGCAGCAATGTCATGACCATGCAATAGGCTACAATCCGACCTTTATCAAAGTCGGAAACATGATGGTACGCATTTCTCCTCCTTGAAAGGCATCACAACAATGTTTCACCAGGCAATGCCGGGCAACTGCTGTTTGTGTATGAGAAATTGGTTGGGAACTTTCCTCATGCCAGCACGTTGAAGGTGTCGCCACTGGCGCCAACCTTATGTGAATGCTCTGAAAAGCTAATCATTTGCATATCACAGCATCTTCTTCCGGTCAGTTAAATTTCGCATCTGTAGTATGTCATCTTCGTGGTGTAGCAATTTTAATGGCCAGTAGTGTATTTGCCCTGCAGTTGTACATGATCTGGCCTGTTTCCATCTCGTGAAGGTCACAGCATGGTAAGAGAACATTGTACATAGAATTATATATTTACCATCAGAAACTCCCCAATCTTATAAACTGATGATATCGTTATTCTCTATTTAAAAGTTTCATAAGAAAGTCTTATTACAGTTCTTTGAAATTGCAACAGCCTCCACCTCAATCTTCAGGTGGCAATTACAATATCACATTAATTAGAAAGTACAATAGATTATGAAACTTAACTGTGCTGTCCTGTATTAAAGCCACAGAGACTGGTAAATCCAAGACTGGAAATACCCCCAAAACCACTGAGAACTTTAAAGCTGTCTATATGGCACTGTGCTGCCTCTCTTCGATCACACAATCCTCCATAGCATGTTGTATCACGTGCTGTTGGTTGTGCTATCTCAAAATGTTCAAAGTCTAACCTGAAAAAGAAAATACCAAGTGATGAAACTGGTGTATAGTCTCTTTTCATAAGAGGAGGTTTCTCAAAGGTGTGCTAAAAACCATGACACAGAAAAACATGGATTCCTCAACTTACCCAAAAAAGTTGCACATTTTGACAGTTGAATTATTGGGAAACAGTTGTGGGCTATAGTTCGGACAGGTAATAGGCCAGTCACTGTTTCAAGTTAATTCAGATTCATTTCAATTTTCACTGCGCTATCTTACACTACTCCTGTGTAGCACCATATTTTTCAAATAAATAAACAAAAAGATAACTTTATACTGTATCATACACTTTGTATTCAATCAGTGGTGCTACTTTCATTATTGCTATCACTTTTCTTTGCATCAAATTGTTTTCATTATAAGTAGGTACTCTAGTGGACTCTAGCTTATTTGAACTCTAAATGTTTCAGTGTCATAGTAGTTGTATAGAGTTATTGGCACCTAACTACATTTGCAAATTTGAACAACTGAAATGGATGAGGAGCAGTGGATTAAAAACTTTGATTGACAATCATATATATCGCATTAGCAACTTTAGGACAATCTCTAGACTGTTTATAAAAACTGTACTTTATGCCTTGGCTGTGACTGTAACCACTTGAAAAAATTTCATGTGTAATTGGGAAATAGTTACATTGACAGAAGCCCAGAATGAATTTACGGTCTGCAATGGAATGTGTCCTGATCTGCAACTTCTTGACATTAAAACTATATCCCAACCAGAATTCGAACCCACAACCTTCGGCTTTCATGTGCAAATGCTCTACTGACTGAACTATCTAGGCATGGCACACCCTCACAGTTTTAAGTCCACCTGTAACTCTCTTCCAGTCTGACACACGAATTTCACTTGCCAGGAAGATTCAGATCAGCACATGGAAATTCATTCTGTAACAAGGAGTTTCTGTCCTGAAGAAGACCTTAACAAGGTGAGCAACAATCACTCTACGCAAACCTCTTGTACCACGTTTCTTTAGATTATAAAAAAATTGTCAGTTTTGGAACTATTTCCCCATAGTACACTCTAAGACAAGAAAATGACACACCACAAAGGAATTATCCATGTAGGGTGGAAGTTGGTAGATGTGATGTACATGTACAGACAAACAAATGATTACAGTTGCATAAAGTGGATGATTTATTCAAGAGTTCGACCTTCACAAATTGAGTAAGTCATTGATGTGCTGGTCGATTTCTGGCTAGCAGTTATTCGGTTTGGCATTGATTGATAGGGTTCTTAGAAGTCATTCTGAGAGATACCACGTCAAATTCTGCCCAGTTATACCATGTCAAATTGTGCCCAGTTTGCACGTTAGCTCATCAAAATCCCGAGATGGAATGCTCCAAACTTCCCTGACTGGGGAGAGATCTGGCAACATTGCTGGCCAAGGTAATGTTTGGAATGCATGAAGACAAGCAGTAGAAACTCATGCCATATGTGGATGAAAATGCTATCTTAATAAAATGTAAGCCTATGATGGCTTGCCATGAAGGGCAACAAAATGGGGTGTAGAATACTGTCGACGTATCACTGTGTTGTAAAGGTGCTGTGGATGACAACCAAAGGGGTCCTGCTTTGAAAAGAAATGTCAACAAGGACCATCACCCCTGGTTGTCAGGCCATATGGTGGGCGAGAGTCAGGTTAGTATCCCACTACTGTCCGTGGCATCTCCAGACACATCTTTGCTGGTCATTGGGAGTCATTTTGAAATGGGACTCATCATTGAAGACAATCCTACTCCAGACAATAAGATTCCAGGCTGAAATGCATCTGGAGACACTCTGGACAATGGTGGGATACTAAGCTTACTGTCACCTGTCATATGGCCGGACAACCATGAGCGATGGTCTGCAATGCCATTTCTTTTCATAGCAGGACCACTTTGGTTGTCATTTGCAGTGTCCTTGGAGCACAGGGGTACATTAACAATATTCTTCACCTTGTTTTGTTGCCCTTCATGGCAAGCCATTCTGGTCCTACAATGCAGCAAGATGTCTGCCCACACATGGTAAGAGTTTTTACTGCTTGTATTCATCCTTTCCAAATACTACCTTGGCGAGCAAGGTCCCTGGATATCTACCCATAGTGAAAACATTAGGAGCATTATGGGAAGGGTTCTCCAACCAGCTCAGGATTTTGACTGTCTAGCATGCCAGTTGGACAGTATTTGGCACAATAATACCTCAGAAGGACATCCAACAACTCTATTTATCAATGCCAAACCAAATAACTGCTAGCCAGTGATGGACCAATGCATTATTGAGTTGCTCAATTAGTGCAGCTCAAGCCCTTGAATAAATCATCCAATTTTTATGAAATTGTAATAATTTGTTATCTTCTGATTTACATCCCATTTGATAATTTCTTTGTGGTGTGACTTTTTTGTTGTTGTCTTAGAGTGTTTTATTCTCGAGATTAATGGAGGATGAACATACGAAAAGGAAGGTCACCACTTTACTTGTCCATTATTTATAGGAAACAGATGTTAGAGTAATATATGTTGGATTTAGTTTCTTGAGTGGTTGTTCAGTATTGTTTTTCTGCCATAAGTAATTCATTTATTATAGGCCTATTTATATTCCAGTCATTTGAAAGTGAAGATAAGTTTCTTTGATGTGCAGGGAGTCAAAATGCAGATGACAATTGTTACAGCAACAGTAGTTATATACTATTAGTAATATTTGTGCAGCAATATAAACATTTCAGGGAGAATGAGTTTCAGTGCTTTCCGTTAAAGTCAGCCATTTAATTAATCTTGTAGTCACCATTAACAGTGATACTGTATCATCTTCTAAATTATACAAAATATAAAACTTATCAATAGAGATTTCGTTTGTAATACTCTATCATAAAGTTAATAATTAAGTAACACTCTCTCTTTTAATTCTGAGTCTTATACAATAAGAAATTTTTGTAAATGATTCAGAAATCATGTACAGAGTACACTGAAATATGAAATGAGTACTCCATAAATTCCTATTTTGTGTTTGATATTACTTGCAAATCCACTGAAAATTTTTGTATATGCTAACCTGTATGTTGCACAGTTGAAAACACGGAATCAATCAGTGTATATTGCCTTTCGTACTGGTGTTATCATCAAGATATAAACAATTTGTTTCATACAGTAGAGTTATTTGTGGCAGAACACATCAAGGAATTTGACTCTGAAATCATTACTCTTACCTGTCTAAGAAACTTATGTTATGAGGTTTGCTGGAGTACATCTGTGCAGTCTTTTCTGCTATAATATATTATTGAATACAAGAAGTTTAAATATTTTGATTTTCAGGTAGTAGTGTATGCAAAATGAAAGATGATTTTCACTTTAAATGTTGCTGATAGCAGCCTCTTAAGTTTCAAGAGAACATTACATTATCTGCCAAGCTTGCAGTATCTATTAACACCCAGTATTTGGTGGCATACATTTACTAGTTGTCACCAATAATCATGTCTTTTGTATGCTTGTTGTTTGTAAGAAAATCCATAAATCTAGTTTTTATTTTGTAGCTTCATCTAGAGGGAATTGATGTAGAAGAAATCTATAATGTTTATTAATGTATCCTTGCTTGTGATTTCATGTGTTTACAGAAATGCAGCATCATGGCTGGCTAATCTATAAAGAGATTTCCTACACCATCACCCCCCCCCCCCCCCCAATAAACCCAACGAATCCATTACCACACACAACTACCAGTCAATCAGCACTCTCTTCATCCATCAGGTTTTGGAAAACTCATCCAGATCATTTGCCAAGACACCAGCTACTGTTGTCTCCAGACCTGAATGACATCCTATCCAGACTCCTGCTCTGACCCTTCAGAGTAATATTCTATTGCCTACTCAACCTCCACAGTATTCTAGCCCACTGCTATTTCACTCTGCAGGTTCCCTTGTGTACCACTCAGATACAAGACCTGTCCCACATATCCACAGTCCACCTCCCTTTTCAGTGGTTTTAAAATCATCAGCATATGTGAGATGAGTGATTTTCCCATACCTTCAACCTTGATCTCTTCAAAATTCCAATGGAAAGCTTCCCTCATTATCTTTTCAAGAGCCAAATTGGACAATATTGGTGAGATTCCATCTCCTTTGCTCAAAAGTCATGTTATAGCTCTCCAATACTTTGTTCCCAAATGTCACTTTGTCTCTTTGGAGAGCTATAACATGACATTTTTAGCAGAGGGCAGTTTCAGAGAGGGTCATTTGACTGTGGAAACATCAATGAACTGTGACAGCTCACCAAGAAGGTGTGGTAGTATGGTGAAGACATTCAAATGCTCTTCATAGATGGCATGCAACTGCATACACTGGGAGAGCTTGATGAATTGTGCTGCAGAGTTTGGAATACGTAAGACACAGTTAGAGATTAGAAAATGCAGTAGCAGATTTTCTTAGGTGTTCTAAGCATGTGTGATGTTAGAGCTGAGTACACCAGTCCTCTCACCAATACCACAGCTGCAAGCGGTACGGCTGACACTCACCTTACGCAAAACAAGATCGTCCTCCAAAGACCCTAAAAGGGTGCTAATCTCAGATTTTGATCAAAAAACACATTTCACATCATGTGATATCCACGTAAGGCAAAAAGACCATAGACTTTGGTGGCTCCTCATTATTTTCGGATCTCCAGTCTGATTCACAGTTGGTCATTAGTTAGCTCCTGTCTTACTTGTCTTTCTCTGTAACTATTCTGGAGAAAAGTGGCTTAAGGTTGGGCTAAATCTGTGACAAACTTTCAGGATCTGAGATGACTGGGCCCTATGAACTAAGATACGAAGTACCTGTCACACTGAGCTGGATAATGACAATTATCAGCCTGAAAATATGAATCAGTGGAGTTGGCTTCCTATAAATGGCATGTCCCAACATACCAACAACCTTCTTCATGGCCGACTCATCAAGGAAGGTAAGGCAGCCATTCTCTTCACTTTAATCATGGAGTGAAAATTTGGGGAGAATGAATTCAGATATTCTAAAAATCCATTTAAATTCTCATTTCCATACTTCCATGAGGCCAAACAACAAAATTAATGTCTACATAAAAAAACCACATGCAGTTTCTGTGTTGCCAAGGGAGAGAGTTAATGCTGCCTCATCCATCAGTAATTAATATTCACTGTTCCTGTATCCTCCTACTAGTGCATATGAGTGTGAGAGTGAGTGCACTAAGTGTAGTGTTGCTGCCTGTATGTACTTAAATCAATCACCAGCTTGTATCAGTGTGGGCCAGCCATGAGAGGCTGCCTGTAGCAAGTGTGCATATGGCACAGTCTCTGCCATACCGTCTACTGACAACTCTCACCTATGCACACGAAAAGCAGCATTGACTCACCCTTACTATGTTCTTTTAGTTTATACTGCAAACATCAGATGCTCTGTGTGTTGCTTATGTTGCAGCTTCTGTATGATTCTTTGGTTTCTTGCAGCTTCGGTAGAATTCAACTCACACTGCTACGACACGCATTCACTTGCAATGGTAGCTGGACAATAAACTGCACACATGATCAAAAGTAAGAGCTGCTGGTCCTTGTCAAGGGACAACCTGACACAGTAATTGATACACCTCAGGACGAATCCATGAAAGGAATAAGGCTTTGCACAATTTTAAGTCTGTCACACCACAGGCTAAAAAATGCTATCTGAGTCTTTTTTCTGTAAGCGTCTCAGTCCTCGGTGAATCAGCATGTGGAGGAAAAGTGGGTGGACAGACTGGTGGAATGGTATCCTGTCTGTTAATGTAAACTGACAAAGTTGTCACTGCCAAAGTAAGCTGCTCAATCATGCCATGCACCTTGTGGTGGTTTGCAGAGTATAGATGTAGATGTCAGGGCCAAAAGCATGGAATCCATAATGACTAAGCCTGGTGAAACCTCACTTGACTGCACACACGGAAGCCATCCCAACCTCATCACCAATTATGTAGTAACCAAGTAACAAGACAATATGGCTTTATTTATAGCCCTCTGAACAACAAAGGAAATAAGCCTCTTGTGACTCCATGTGTAGCAAGACAAAAGAATCATAAAGAAGGTGCAACATAAGCGATACACGGGGTAACTGATGTGAGTGGTACAAACTAAAAGAAAGTAGTGAGTGTGAGTCAGCACTGCTCCACACACATATGTAGGTGCAAGTCACCAGTAGACAGTGCAGTGGAGACAATGCCATATTCACGCTTCCTACAGGTGGCCTCTAATGGCAGGTCCACACTGACACAGTTGGCAGATGATTTAAGTACACATGCACAGTTACAGTACATGTTGCACACTCACACTCTCACGCAACAGTAGCAGCATGCAGCAACTGTTGATAACGTCTGACATTGGTTATTTTTGGTAGTGTGTAGCTGGTGATACTAATGTTTATGGTATGCGTATTGTCTTTCAGAAAATGCTTGGTATACTGGAGTCTTATATTTCCTTTCACAGCACTTTCTTGTTGCATTTGTTTCTTGAAAATCAAAGGGTGCATACCTGTCGAAATTTCAACAGTTGTCAAAGACATCATCCAACTGAATTCTATTAAGTTGTTTGAACATTTTATACACTGGGATGAACTCAGTTTCACACAGACTTTTGTCCTTCTTTAGATTCATTATACAATTTTTGATTTTCTCCAATATAGATGATGCATACACTAAAGCTACAGTATCATGATACTGGAATTTGAACAGATCTTTAGATTCATCACAGTTAAGAAGCTCCCTGAAGTATTGTTTCCATCTCTTAGTGACGTTAACTCAATAATAAGTATAGTATCATTATGGCGTTTGATGAACTTTTGGCAGTTTTAGTATCCCTTCTTAAAGAAGTTAACTTTATGGTATATCTTTTGATCATCTTTTCCAAAAGAATTTGTTGAGCCTCTTCTGTCAGTCCTTTAATGTACATTCTCTGAGGATTTCTTGAATAATTCTCTATACTTTGGAAAAATTTTTCTCTTTGTGCAAAATCTGTGCCTGCCTGCCAGCTCTCCTTGGCTTCTTTTCTACTGGCTAATGCATTTATGTGTCCACCCCCAAGCAAAAATTTTCTTGCTTCTGATCTACATCTTGATGTCTTCATTTCCCACGTCATTTACAGAATCCTTGAATTCTTTCCATACTTCTTCTGGGTCCTGTGTCCATCCTTTTCTTGCAAAATTTAAAACAGTGGCTGAGTTGGAGTTGAAATTAGTACGTCTTTTCTGCTGTATCTTTGAGCATTTGTTTCTGACTCTGGCTGCTGGATATATTTCCAGCCATTTCTTTATTATGAAGTGATCATGCCCACACTTCACATTCCATGCTGTCTTTAAATCCATCAACTTTGCTTTGATATCAATTGCAAGATGATCTATCTCATTATTGTTTTGCTACCTGGCGACATATATGCTCCTTTGCATATACTCTTTTTTATAAATTTATACTATTGAGGATCATCCTCTTTGATGAATGAAATGTTCACTCTGCAGCAGAGTATGCACTGATATGAAACTTCCTGGCTGATTAAAACTGTGTGCCAGACTGAAACTTGAACAAAGGACCTTTGCTTTTTGCAGGCAAGTGCTCTACCAACTTAGCTACCCAAGTGTGACTTGCGACATGTCCTCACAGCTTTACTTCCACTAATATCTCATCTCCTACCTTCCAAATTCACAGAAGTTCTCCTGTGAAATGTATGGGACTAGCACTCCTGAAAGAAAGTATATTACAGAGACAACTGCCAAGTTTGAGTCTCAGCCTAGCATACAGTTTGAATCTGCCAGGAAGTTTCATATCAGTGCACTCTCTGCTGCAAAGTGAAAATTTCATTCTGGAAACATCCCCCAAGCTGTGGCTAAGCCATGTCTCCACAGTATCCTTATTTCCAGAAGTGCTTGTTCAACTAGTTTCACATGAGAACTTCTGTGTCATCTGGAAGACATGAGACAAGATAGAGGCAGAAGTAAAGTTGTGACAATGGATCGTGTGTCCTGCTCGGGTAGCTCGGTAGAGCAGTTGCCCATGAAAGGTAAAGGTCCTGAATTCGATTCTTGGTACAGCACACGGTCACGCAGTTTTAGTCTGCCAGGAAGTTTCATATCAGTGCACTCTCTGCTGCAGAGTGAAACGTCCTCTGGGCTGTGTCTAAACCATGTCTCCAGAATATCCTTTCTTTCAGGAGTGCTAGTCCCACAATTTTCACTGGAAAACTTCTGTGAAATTTGAAAGATAGGAGCTGAGGTACTGATGGAAGTAAAGCTGTAGGATGGATCATGAGACATGGCTGGGTAGCTCAGCTGGTAGAAAATTTTCCCATGAAAGGCAGAGGTCCCAGATTCAAGTCTCAGTCTGGCACTCAGTTTTAACCTGCCATGAACTTTCATCCTTTTTCATGTTGCAATGCTGATGAACCTGATGCCACTGTTGTTGCCAACTTCGGCAAAGTGTATCTTCCTGTTGCTGAATGAGATGTGTCATGTATTCTCACTTTAGCATTCATAATACATATTAAAACTTTACAACTGACTTTTGGAATGACGTTTACTACAGTCCCCAATTCCACATAGAATTCATCCATCAGTTGCAGTGTGTTTTCTTCTATGACTAGATGACAGTTCACAAATAACACTTTACATCTCTTTGTGTCTATTGCTAGTACTGATATTCTAAAGTCCACTAATGAAAATCCAGATACATTAGGAGCTAGGGAATTACTAACATAAAAACCCATACCTAACTTGCGTCTTGAATTACAGCTTCCATAAAAGATTGCAGAGTTTTCAACATGAAGGAGACCAGCATCCTCTCTCAACAAACCTCCTGTAAAGCAACCAAATCCATCTTATATATTTTATATCCTTGACTAGACTGACTGAGCCTTCTGTTATTACAAATATTCCATGTTCCAATTTGTATACGTAGTTCTCACATTTTTTATCTGTTTTATATTGTAAAATTCCTACACTTCCTTGTAATCTGTTTACTATTATCAAGTTTTTCATGATGGGGCAGTAACCCATCGCCAACACCTCCTGAAGGATCAGAGTTTTTGATTCTGGGGTAACCTTCCCCTAGATGAACTGCTTTCCCTACAGCTTTTGAGGTCATCTCTATTCACTTAAAAATGTGAAAGGGTGAAACATAGGGAGTGGGAAGATAGGTCACTGTGAAACACATTGTCTGGTTCATTGACTAAGATCTGTCTGTCTTGGAAGACCCAACTAGTAG
Source organism: Schistocerca americana (assembly GCF_021461395.2). Lineage (NCBI taxonomy): Eukaryota > Metazoa > Arthropoda > Insecta > Orthoptera > Acrididae > Schistocerca > Schistocerca americana. The sequence goes on from NC_060120.1 coordinate 179,770,953, forward strand.
CTATGCTAGCACTGGCACAGCTCTTACAGCCAAACAGATAGTGCTACTTTAAAACAATGTCTCCTGAAGAGGCATTAATGCAGAAGGAGCATCTAGTCTGTGGTGTGCAAGTAGCAGTATGCCACGTTTCATATTTTGATGAGAGAACAGAAACAAATTCGAATGGGGACCTGCTCATCTATAATAGCTGATGATGAAACAAACTATAATAGCTGATGATGAAACAAATGTGATGAAACTTTCAATTTTGCCTTGTGTGTGGACTCCAATCTAAGGTTTTAGGATGAAATTTTTAGTGTATTACATGTTCCAAAGCAGCTTGTGAATCCTGTTTTAGCCCAGTGATCAGCCAGTGATATTTATCTGTTGTATTATTTTAGATCTTCAATTCAATTTCTCCATTTAGCAAAAGTTTACTTTAGTGCCAGTAATAAAGAACTGGATGTTGTGGACCCATAACTATGCATAATCATTATCCAATATCACAGCAGTTAACATATTGTCCACCTTGTCTTACCTTCTATGATTTAAAAAAATATATATATTACTTTACCTTATTTGACAAACATTTGTGTTTGCAGTTTCTACTTGGAAGGCACAGTGGTGTGGAGGAGTGGCTGGATTTACAAAGTATGACAACTTGACCACTGATGAACTGTAGCAAGTATGCTCATCTGCAAGCATGAAAGATACACATTGGTTGGAAAGTTGAAAAAAGAAACAAAAATTAAATTCATTAGTCAGTTTCAGTTAGTATTTAAAATGTTTGCTTGCAAAACTAGGGCATGTTTAAATAGCAGTACTTGGACTGTTAATATGATTATGCGAAACCATGGTAGAACATAATATATGTAGATAGAGGTAACCATTGACCATATAGAGGAGGTACTGAGTAGCCCGTATGTATACAAGGTCATTTTGCTAAATGGACTGAAATTATAGGAAACATTTCCTGAGAGGATAATGAGCTAAAAAGGTCATTTGGACATGTGGTTGGAAATGCATTACAAAAGAGGTACACCCATCTGAATGTGGAGATAAAAGATCTTGACAGTGTAGGCTGCGCTTTAGTTCCACTCTTAAGAGGGCAGTTGAGAAGCTTCCTGAAGTGGTAGTGTGTGGAACCTCAGTACTAGGGGGCATCGGCTTCACTGCTGTTGCCAACTTCTTCTTGTGTGGACATCTGTCATGTAGTGCAATGCGGAGAGATGATGGCCCGGTATACCAAATGGGTGCATGCTAACATCGTCTTTACATATGGACAAACAAAGGGTAATTGGAGGATGACAGTGAGACTGTACTGGGAAAAAAGTATCCCTGTAGACAGAAACTGCACCATAAACTTTTTGCAACAGTGTTTCATCATTTGTGTGAGACAGGCTTGTTTACAGGGATTGGTAACCAAGAAAGACGAATATGCCCTGTACATATGCAGACCTTGGAGGAAAATATGTTGAACACTGTAGAATATGAACCCTGTATCAGCACCAGACATGTGGCTCACCAGCATGGGGTAAACCAGACGATCATCTGGAACATGGTCTGCAGGCTTTATTACCTATGGCCTTGTCTCTGCAGTAATGGTTTTGTTGCACAGACCACCAGTCATCCTTCCACAATGTCTCACAGGCGTGGTGCACCTGCACTTCCTGTGCATGACCTGTCTCCCCTGATGGAAGGGTACTACCGCTAGTACATGATACTGAACCATTCCAGTTCTGCATTTCTGTGCAGAGGCATCTCGATAACATCATGGAGGTGCTGTTACATGGCCTGCCATGTTGCTGGACCTCAACCCTTTAGATTTCTAACTGTGAAGTTACCTGGAATACATTATGTATTCTGAGCCCATCCATGATGTGCAGACACTGTAACAGTGCATTCATGCTGCCTGTAATCCCATTTGTTTGCAGAATGACACATTAGAGCATGTGTGTCAGTTGCTGCTGTGTCGTGTTCACACATGCTTAGATGCCCGTGGAACCACTTCCAACACATTTTCTGATGGTGATCACATCACAGCATATCATGCACTGCATTGAACAGTACAGGCATGATGAATTAATAAATAACCGGTCCCATAAACTGACATACAGCCAGGAGAGTGGTGTGCTGACCACATGCCCCTCCATATCTCCAGCTAGTGATGCCTGTGGGCTGAGGATGGCATGGTGGCTGATCGTTACCAATGGGCCTTCCAAGGCCTGTTCAGACAAAGTTAGTTAGTAGTGTAGATGCCATGCATTTCTGGCCGTATGTCTATATGATCTTTTTTTGCTCCTTACCTTCTCAGATATTGTTTCCTGCAATTTGTACCCATTTAGTAAAATCACCCTGTTTAAACAAGAAGTTCAAAATTGTAGCTCAGATGTTGAACTTGAGCTTGCATTAATATGATGCTACTGGGCTGAGGGGTTCTTGAGAGAGCAGAAATGGAGAAGGGAGGAACGAGATCTAATGATTATGGAGCACAATAGATGAAAAGGATATGAATTTGTAGCAATATGAATATTACCCAGTTATGGATAGGGACATTTGTATGTAATAAATGATAAAGCAAGGAAAGGTGATTGGGAAAGACAGGGGCAGGACAGAAAGAAGATAAGTTTTAATATTACATCAACAATGAGATCAGTAGAGATGGTGAAAATAGGAGCTCAATATGACACACATGCAAAGCTACCAGGTTTTCAGAGGCTGCTTAAGAAAAGTCTTAAAACTGGCAAAGGTAGCGAGTATCTTCACAAATTCACAAAAAGTTTTTCGCTGGAGGAACAACAAGCAATAGTGCGGCACTGCATTTTCCTCCATAAACATTTTTTCAGCCTTACTCTCAGATCATTATGACATTTATTATTGCATTTTCTGAAAAATAAAGAGTTCCTAATTCACTTTCCATACATTTATGTGTAATCTTTTGTATTTTTTGCAGTAAGGAGTAAAAGTATGCACTGTGTACTTTTGCCCCAGGCCAGCATACGCTTACCCCACAGCATGGGGCAAGAGTATGGAAAATTATTTTCAGGAATACTTTTATTACTCGTTTAATAATAACTATGTGGCAATGAAACTTTTGCACAGTGTTACCAAGGCGTCAAACAAGGTATTGCATGTGTAATTGATATAATATTGTTGCAAGTTTTTTAAAATATTTTTTTAAATATTTTTTTAATATTTTTTTAATATTTAGTAAAACCAAAAGTGTGTACTTTTGCCCTCTCCTACCATACTTGCCCCCAGTACTTACTATTTAAGTTGTGGTATATTGAGGATTTATCAAATGCTTGGATTTTTTGTTTATTGGTTGTGTTGTCATATAGAGGACATTCACACACCTGTTTCATCACCCAATAAATAGTTCTGTGCTGACTTCTTAAAAAATAAATAACTACAGATGAAAATTAATAATTTTCAAGACACCAGTTGGCTTATGTTTAAAAACAAAAATATTTCTTCAAGTTCATGAACTAATGCAGTGACGGATATCCTTAACAATTACAAAAAATGCTAAGTGCAGCACATCATGTCAATGTTCAGAACTAAATTTCTTGTGGCTAACTGTCAAAAAATTGACAAGTCCAGTGCATCTGCTAAAATATGAAAGTTTTCCAACTAAAAGACATAAAATATCAGAAGCCCAACACATCTGCTCAAAAGTTAAAGTTCTGCAGTGAAAAATATTGTCACATTGAAAACACAATCAAGTCCAAATCTGAAGGCAGAGTCATCAATGATGCACAACACTTGGATCTAAAAGCACTTTTATTACAACCAGAACAGAACTGATCTCTTCAACAGGCAGTACAGTTATTTATACAAACACTGAATGTTCCAGAAACCATCAAATATTCCAGATATAAATCATTACAAACATCAGCTATCTCAAGAACCTTCCAGTAGCAGTAAATATGAAATAACAAATAATTGTAGGTGGTCAGGTTTGAACTGGTGACCCACATTGTTGGCACCAGAGCTCGCAGCATTGATGCCTATCCTGGAGAAACAGTGACCCACTATTTCAAAAGTTCTAACTTGAGCAGACAACAGCATCCTGGGTCCAGATCTTGTCACTCATCCTCTGTATGGTGATGCTCATTGATCCTCACATTCTGGTTGTTATCTTTATTCCTCTTCACTATGGTGAGCATCAAAGGTAGCTTCTCCCAGCAAAGATTTGCCATAGTTGAGAGGATTGTCAGTTCCATTGAGTCTCCCATCATTGATCTCCATCTCTGGACTCTAGTAGGACTTCATATGGAGGACATGTACAATGTCTCTGCACTTATCTCTTCGTAATGAAAGGTCGTAATCCTCAACTTTGTATATAATGTCCGACAAGCAAAGTAGTGATTTAGTAGCATTTCTGGTAGTCCTGGGTTTGTCTCACTTCTTGGTGCTTGTCATTATAGTTCCCTTGATCTTTTTCATGGGTGTCCTGGGTGCATACATGAGCCAGCTGCTCTGCTTCTTTGGACCCAGTGGATAAGGTGTATTGTGTAGTCATCCTGAGTATCATCCAGTTGAAATGGGAACAGTGTATCCATTGTCTTTTTGGCCTCACACCTGTGGGGCGGAAAGAATGGAGTGAAACTTGTAATGACTTGCATCACTGTGTTGTATGCGAGTGTCATGATGGGCAGTATTCTATCCCAATTTCTGTGCTCCACCTCAAAATACATTGAGAGGATGTCTGCCAATGTCTTATTAAAGTGTCCTGTGAGGCCATTCATCTGTGGTTAGTAGGCAGTTGTCATCCTGTGTGTGATGTCATGATATTAAATTGTCTCAGATACTAGACTCAACTGGAAAGCTTTTCCATGATCAGAGGGTATCATTAAGGATGTTCCATGCTTCAAAATGATATCACAGACAAGTAAATTTGCAATTCCTGGAGATTCAGCAGTTGGCACGGCTTTGGTGACAGCATAATCAGTAAGGCAGTCAGTGCAGAAGAGTATCCATTGATTCCCATTTGTTGACTTAAGTAACCTCCACAAGAGGTTAATTCCAGTTTGTTAGAATAGTGCTGCTGCAGACTGGATTGCTACCAGATGGCTCAGGGGTAACTGTGGCATCAATGGAATTCCTTACAGTGGCTCACATAGTCTAACAGACTAATAGAGACCTGGCCAGTTATACCTGCATCTGATTCAGTCTAGAGTCTTTATGAAATGCAGGTGACCAGATGTTTGAGTGTCATGAATATACTTCAGGATTGCAGGCCACAGATGAGCTGGATGACCATTTCTGCCCCATTGAATCATGATCCCTCTTGTACAATGTTCAGTTTGTAAATTGGAACCCTCCTCCTGTAGGTTCCTCCTTCTTCAAGGCTTCTATGGTTTCCAGCAATGCTGGATCTTCCTTCTGTTCAGCAACAATATTATTTAATGCAACAGTGAATGAGATTTCATCCACACTGCTGCCTTCTGCCAAAGGATTCTTTGAAAGGCAGCAACATCCTTGTGTTTTCATATTCCATTGTGACATTGATCTCCGAAAGCCTCAGTGCCCATCTCACCAGTCAACCCAATGGATCCTTCAAGCTAGTCATCCAGCTTAGAGAATGGCTATCCATCATACCAGTGAGTGGTGTGCCAAATGAATATGGCCAGAACTTGTTGATGGCCCAAACAACTGCTATGTGCTCTTCCTTGATTGTAGAATAGTTCCTTTCAGATTGGAGTGTATTCTGAAAGTATAAGCTATCACCTTTTCAGCACCTTTCTGACTTTTTCTCATAACTGACCCTATCCCAAAACTGCTAACATTGGTGTGAATTTCTTTGTTGGCATTCTCATCATACAAAGGAGATTCTCATCATACAAAGGAGAACATGGTAGTGCCTCCATGAGGACAAAGAAAGATCTTTCTTGCTGTTAAAGTAAATTCTTTTTATTAACATATTTAAAAAGAAGTTCTGTGTTAAATTATTAATCAACATCATATATGAGCATAATATTTTTTTTTATCTCTGTTTCTTATTTTGATTCACAACACTCGCACTTTTAATCTTAGGTGTTATTAGAAGCTCCTTGGTCAAGGGACTTCTTGTGTAAACAGTGCCTCCAGATTCAGAAGTAAATCTAAGTATTTGAAAACCAAACTCACTACTTTTTGTCAGCACCTGATCTTTATTAAGAATAAATAAGTTTTTTTTTTCCTCAACAAAATATAATAGGTTATGGGTCCCAGTTACATGTGTAAACGTGTGCAAAAAGTGACAGATACAGTTTTCTTTTAACTCATATTTGAGAGTGTGTTTCTGGTTTTAGAGTTGAAATGGATCTGGTAAAACATATCAAGCCATTGAATAGTGAAACTGATTGGCCAGTGTGGAAGAGAAAAATATAAGATCCAATTGACTATCATGAAGGCGCTTTAGATGTAAGTTTGTAAAACCTGAGCCACTGTCTGAAGGTGCTAATGATGCAGCGATAAAGAATCATAAAGCCAAGTCAGATTTTTATCATAAAGTGAACAGTTATGCCAAGTCAATGATTACAAGTGCAGTTACAGACACTGTGTATCATAAGATCATGGACAAAGAAATGGCTCATGAAGCATGAAAGGCATTGAAGCAGAATTTTGAAGCATCATCAAAGGACCAGCTGTTCAAGATTTGTTCAGATTTCTTCACATTTAATTGGACAGTGGGAGAAGACATCTCCAGACACATTGCAAAGTTAAGTCTGTGGAATGAATTGAACAACGTATTTAAAGCAAAGGGAGAAACTGTGCTACCTGATCTGATATTGGTATTTAATGTTTTACATATTCTACTGCAAGCTTTGATTCCTTCAAATCAAGTTGGATGTTATTAAGAAAAGATGATAAGAAAACTTTTGATGAATTAGAGGAACAATTGTGCATGTTTGAGAGAAATTTCTGAAAGATTAGTGACAAAATCGAACAAGAGGCATTAATAGTCAAATCAGGTGTACAAAACAAAATAAAAACTAGCAAATTCAAAATTCAATGAAACTGTAACTACTGCAAAGAACCGGGCCACTGGATCAAATATTGTAAGAAGTGGATTGCTGATGGAAGACCAGTTAAAAATACAACTGTTCAGAAAAACATGGACGAAACTGTAGTAACGAATGTAGCATTGTTTACTATTTGTGGCGAGGCTTGTTCATTAGAAGTGGATGTACGCAGCTGGTGGATTGACAATGGTGCAACAAAACACATGACAAATAGTCCTGATTACTTTGTCAGCTTTGAAGCATTCAACAATCCCTGCTGTGTAAATGCCACTGCACAGGAGTCTCTAGAAGCAACAGGAAGAGGATCAGTTCAGATTCTATCAACAGTTGGCAACAGATGTGAAGAGCTGACCCTGACTGATGTCTGGTATGTACCAAAAATTTCCATAAACCTTATTCCTGTTTCAGCTGCCCAAGATTGTAACAAAAATAGTATATTTCAGTCAAGTATTACATATTACTCTTTGATAATTGGTAGTAGAATGAGACTGCGTGGAAATCAGAAAGTTGGTGGTACTTTACACAAAGCAGAAATTAAGCCCTTAGTGCCAGAAAAGGGTGCAACTGTGAATCTTTCAGTGGAAGATATATTTGATGTACTTCAACTGTATCATGAGAGATGGGGTCATCAAGACAAGTGTCATGTTAAAACAAAACTCAAAAAGGAATTTAACATTGATGTTAAGGAAGGGGCAGAGATTTGTGAACTATACAAATTTGGGAAAGCGCATTGTCTACCATTTGGAACTAGAGAAAAGTCAACAAGGCCTGCTGAGTTGATATCAGTGATCTATATGGACCTTTTCATGAGTCATTCCAGAAGAAACATTCCCTCATTTTTTTCAAAGACAATTACACCAAGTTTCGCAGTGGTTATTTTGCTGCAGAAAAATCAGAGTTGAGTAAAATTCTCAAAGATTTTCTCTCACGTACAAAGGCATTGGGGTACTCTGTTAAAGTGATGCTGAGTGACAATGGCAAGGAGTTTGATAACGAAGAGGTTAGATCCATCTTAAGTTCAAATGGTATAATACAGCGATTGACTGCTCCTTATACTCCTGAGCAAAATGGTATTTGTAAGTGGGATGATAGGACAGTTGTTGAGATGGCCAGGACACTTAAGTATTCAAATCCAGATGTCACTTATCCAGAACAGATATGGGCTGAACTGGTTAACACAGCAATTTACATCTTGAATAGGACAGGGAAGTCATCTGTAGAAGGTGTCAGCCCTTACAGGTTGTGGGAACGGAAAAAGCCTCGAACTAAACATCTTAGGATTATTGGCTCAACATATTATGCACACATTGCAAGTGAAAAACAAAGGAAAATGGACAAGAAAGCTGTGAAAGGACATCACATTGGTTATGATGGTGATGAACGCTTCAGGATTTGGGTAAGAGAAAGTAATTCAATTGTGCTTACCAGAGATGTGCAATTTGAAGAAAACTGGGATGTTGTATTGAACAAGTATCACTACCATTTCAAGATGTTGAAAAGCCCATTGCAGGTCCAGATTATATTAAAGATTAATCAGAGAGTGAGGAAAATACACACTCAGAAGATAGTTTGGAGCATGAAACTTGTTTAGACACAGAATCTGATGATGACATTCTGGAAACTTGCAAAGAGGAAATAGGAGTGAAGTTAAGAGATAAATCATCATTAAAGAGACCAAAATACCTCAATGATTATGGAATGATAACAGAAGATTCCTTTGTCACAACTGAGGTTCCTGAAACCTATGAGGGTGCTCTTAGACATGAAGACAGCATCAAATGTAAAGAAGCAAAGGACAGAGAAATGGAATCTCTGATTTGAAATAAAACCTGGGAGCTTGAAGACTTACCAAAGGGTGCCAAGGCAATACCATGTAATTGGGTGTTTCGACTGAAAACAAATGAAGCGGGTCAGATCAAAAAATTTAAGCTTCGACTGGTTGCCAAGGGTTTCAATCAAGAAGAAGGTGTAGATTACATTCAGTCTATTCTGAGTATTGCTGCAACTAAAAGAATGTATCTTGGACAGTTTGATGTGTCAACAGCCTTCCTGTATGGAAAAATTGAGGAAACCATTTATATGGCACAACTAATAGGTTATGAAGATGGTACCAACAGAGTTTTCAGGTTAAAGAAAAGTCTGTATGGTTTAAAACAAGCACCAAGATTCTGGAACAAGTGATTCAGAGAATTTTTGATCAGTCTAGATTTCAGAGTAAGCCAAGAAGATCCATGCTTGTACATTCAAAGTAAAAATTGCAAAGAAGTTCTGGTAATTGTATGTTGACGGTGGGTTGGTAGCTGCCACCGATTCAAATGATTTGAGCATTTTCTTTCAACAATTGCAAAAGGAGTTCAAATTCACAATGGCACCTACAAACTATTATTTAGGTCTGTAAATTGGACCTGGCAAGGATAGCTATATCAAGATTTGCCAGAAGGCTTATGCACAATAAATTTTAAAATGTTTCAACTTTTCAGAGTGTAAAGCAGTTTCTACCCCAATGTTGAAACTTACATATGTTTCACATTCAGGGAAAGATGACTCTGTAGTACAGTCTTTTCCATATAAAGAAGCAGTTGGAGCATTAATATATCTGATGCTTGGCACAAGACCAGACCTAGCTTTCAGTGTAAGTGTTCTGTCAAGATGTCTTGAGAATCCCACCAAGGAAGACATATTAAGAGTAAAAAGGGTTTTTCATTATGTATCAGGAACGACTGAATATGGAATCATATATCATATCAAGAGGAAAGAGCACACCTCTGGAATGCTACAGTGATGCAGATTTTGGAGGCTGCTCAAAAACATTCGGATCAACATCTGGAGTAGTCATCAACTACTCAGGAGGGGCGATATCATGGCTAAGTCAGCGACAAATCATGGTAGCAACATCTACAACTGAAGCTGAACTAGTTGCCGCAAATGAAGCTGCAAGGGGATTATTTGGTTAACCTGTATATTCAGAGAAACAACAAGACTATCTGAAATTCCACTTCTCTGAATTGACAATTCAGCAGTAGTGAAGCTGACAGAGAATCCAGAATTTCATCTCCGAGCCAAACATACAGCCAGCAAGCATTTCTTTATTCATGAAAAACTTGATGAAGGAAGAATTAGAGTTCATCAAATCCCATCTGAAGAGCAGGTAGTGGACATCATGACCAAAGCTCTACCGAAGACACGTATGAAGATATTGTGTAATCAAATGGGACTGTTGTAAAACTCAGTTTTGTTTTGTTTAGTGAGTTTGCCTGTTTGTTGATATCTGTTTAACAAGGGAAAGCATTAAAGTAAATTCTTTTTATTAACATATTTAAAAAGAAGTTTTTTGTTAAATTATTAATCAACATCATATATGAGCATAATGTTTTGTTTATCTCTGTTTTTTATTTTGAGTCACAACACTCGCACTTTTACTCTTAGGTGTTTTTATAAGCTCCTTGGTCAAGTGACTTCTTCCGTAAACAGTGTCTCCAGATTCAGAAGTAAATCTAAGTATTTGAAAACCAAACTCACCACTTTATTGAGAATAAATAAGTTTTTTTTCTCAACAAAGTACATTATTTGCATTCCAAGAAAATTTGGCATCTCCCTCCAGTAGTTCATGCAAGGAATGTGCCTTGGTACAGAAGTCCTTTATAACTTGCCAGTGGTACAAGCACATTCTGAGAAAACTTCTCACATCACAAATGTGCCAAGCAGTCACAAACGTCCTTTATAACTTGCCAATGGTACAAACACATTCTGAGAAAACTTCTCACATCATAAATGTGCCAAGCACTCACAAAATGTGTGACTGCTCTTATTTTCTCTGGATCAGTGTAGACTCCATCGCCATTCCCTATGTTCTCCAAGATTTTTATTCCTCAGGTGAAGAAGAGGCACTTCTTTGGATTCAGGGGAAGATTTTTATTCCTTGGTTGAAGAAGAGGCACTTCTTTGGATTCAGGGGAAGACCTGCAGTTTGAACACACTTCAACACAATTTTTAGCTGTTATAGATGTTCTTCAAATGTCTTTGACAAAGTGACAATGTCATACAAATAGCACAGACATATACTCCATTTAAGGTGTCACTGCAGGTTGTCCATCATACGTTCAAAGGCAGCTGGAGCATTACATCATAATTGTGAACTAATAGTTTTTCCTGGTCAGATTCATCACATTTGACTTGTCTGTAGCCTGGCTGTGTGTCCACAGTTGAGAAACACTTGCTGCTTTCAAGCAGCCCAGGATGTCATCAATGTGCAGCAGTGGATAGGCACTTTTCTTTTTTGATTTTATTCAGTCATTGGTAGTTGACACAAAATGCTATTGCCATCTTTCTTCATCACAAGGACCACAACAGAGGATAAAGGACTGTCTGAAGGTCCAATGATGTCATCTTGCAGCATCTTATCCACTCCCCCCCCCCCCCCCCCCTTCCCCCTTTCTCCTGGATCACCCCTGTCATTTAGCCATTAGTGCTGGCTGATTGGTGTATGATTTATGGTGTTGATAGGGTGCTTTATCATGGGCTGCTTGTGTTGTCTTTTCTCCACTCCTGATTTGAAAGCACTGAAAACTGGTACAGAATGGTAATTACTTGTTACTTGCCAACATTGTGCCTCAGTCAGGCTAGATCCTAATGACAGTCTGATTGTAGCTTCTTCCTCCCCTGTGTTGTCTGTAGTGGTACCAGAGCAAGATTATTCATCAGTGACTCTAAGCTGTCCCGCCTGGACTGGTTTCATTGTCCCTATGCACATACCTTTAGGAACTATTAGTGGTACAAAGTTCTCCTTGACCACTTAAAAGCTTTTGATCGCCACAGGCATGTGAGCTTCAGTAGCTTTTCGCAATGGATAAACTCTTCACAGTTTACTGCATCTATATTGATGACAGGAACTCTTATCATTGATGATGGTGGGATCACAATGTCTTTCATGGCAAACAACCACCCAGAGCAATCTTTGTTAGGTGTGATTGTTGGTCTAGCCTTGATGAATCTGGAGCTCTGATCTTCCACAGTCTATGTTTTCCTGTGATGGCTGAAAAGTCCCATCTGAAAATAACATCATGATTACATTTTGTCAATATGAGAAATTTGAAAGGCTGTGTTCTATCATTGATTGTTATTCTTGTAATATACATCCCCATCAGCTGGACGTATTCCCCATTTGCGAACTTCAGCAACCTTACTCTCATACCAAGGAACATAGTCTTCATTAGTTTATCAATGATAAGCGTTCAACACCACAGAGAAACAGTACTTGAGTTGACTAGTGCCTGGACTGATTGGCTGTGTCAAAGATGACATTGATGATATTTCATGTCATCTTGGTGGCTGTCATTCATGGAGGATTTTTGTCTGTGATGGCCGCACCTCTATAGATAGTCACCTTGCTTAGTTTTTGTGAACTTGGCAGCTTGGTCAGTGGTTGGTACATTTGTACAGCAATGTATAGTGGCTATGACATGTTGTGGATCTACCTTGTCTAGGGTATGGTGATGAGCTTCATCCCACATTTTGACTATAAATGATCTGCAGATGACTGGTGTGAATAGGGCTTTTATGATGGTTGATGTCTGGCAGCGTAATAGATATCAAACACTCATCTTCTCTCTCTGCAGTAGCATACAACATTTCTAGGGTATCTGAGTGTGGTTTCAGTTGCCTGAGACTGCAGTCAGGCGTGCGATTTGCCTTAGACTGTGTGTCTGTGTGTGTGTGTGTGTGTGTGTGTGTGTGTGTGTGTGTAATGTTGACAAAGGCTTCAATGGTTGAAAGCTATAATAGTGAGGATCTTTTTGTTGTGCCTATCTGCAACTCAGCATTGCCACTATATGGTGAGTGACACCTTTCCTTCTCTAATATTGTTACATTCCATCCTGGATTTTCCATTGCTTGATTGTATCCACAATGAAAATAGACCTGCATGTTGTCCTCTATTCTCCAAATCTCTGTTCATATTTGAGATGTTTTACTTGGTTGTACCTTTTGTTGGTTGGATGCTAAGTTGTTGTCTGACAGTGGCTGTGTAAGACTGCACTGGCTGAGTCCTTTCTTTCATGGTGCATTCGAGTGGTAGTGGAGATTGACATCAAAGATCGATACACCTCTTCTTCAACATTCTTTATTACATCCTGACATATGGGATTGATGTTCATGGCTATTGTATCTTGTGTTCTCAGTCTGATGTTTCTATCTGCCCTACACAACTGTATCTATTCTCTTGCTATCTGATGTAGGATAGAAGGGAGGTTGTGATGGTCTTCAACAACTGCCATAGGAAACACATTCAGGAGTTGACCATACTTCTTTTATCCAACCCTTGTCTATTGCATTTCTTTGATGCATTAACACCACTTGATGAATTTTTCTGATGTTGCAGCATCCTTTACCAGAAGAGCTTGGTACATGTTGTCTGTGACTCCTTTCATAAAATGTGAGGTTTTATTGGCTTCTATCATATTTGCATTTACAGTGTTAAAAAGGACCAAAATTTTCTATATGTATGATTGTGTTGTTTTGCCATGACATTGGGCGTTGTCCTTCAGTTGTTCTTCTGCTAAATAAACTTGTTGTTAATTGTCACCAAAAGTCTTCTTCAATTAGGCCTGGAATTTGTGCTGGCAACTGAGCTTGTCTTTCATTGTTTTTGAACCATGGCAGAGCTCTGCTGTCCAAGTAAAACTACATGTTTGCCAAACACATTGCATCATCCACCAGTTGCATATGGAGACTCAGTCAAATGCTTTCAGCCATTTTGTCGGGTCCTGACCAGCATAAAAACTGATGGGTGCCTGATGTGCAGCTGACTACCTACCAGCTTGAAATTAATTGACTTAATTGGCCTCATGAATATTTGTACCTTGGGAGCAATTTTCTGCTTGTACTCTGGTTCCTGTCCATGTAGATTATGACTTTTGTATTGCCTAATTGGAGTCACAGCTATGTAGATGTCTTGAGGATACCTAGCATCTCCACAAAATACTGTCACATCAAAACCACAATCAAGTCCAAATCTGAAAGCAGGGTCTTCATGAAGCACATCACTCACAACTGAAAGCACATTTATTACTGACAATGACTTTTATCCTGAATATGACTGATCTCTTGAATGGAGACTGCAGTTATCTGAACAAACATTCAATGTTCCAGAAAGCTAGCATTTATACAACTATTGAATATTCAAGATAAAAAAAAGCATTACAAACACAAGATATTTCAAGAACCTTCCATAAATGATAAACACAAAATAATGAATAATTGCTGATAGTCAGATCTGAACCAGTGATCCACAGCATACTAGACAGCAACACTAAGCACTATACCACACTGATGACACCAGAGCTCATGGCAATATTACAGGTTCAGTGCCTATGTGCAAAAGTTAGAGTCCATTATTAACTACTGAAACTCTTATAAGCTTTACAAGATGCCTGCATGAAATTTCAGAAGATGACAGAATTGTTCCCTGAAAATGTTTCAAAGTTCTCAGAACTGCCATGCAAAAATTTTTACAAGTGCATAAGAATTGTTCTCCTGAAAATCTGTGTCATTCAAAACTGCAACATACTCACTACTTATGGGAACATAGATCTGACATCATTCTGTTCTCAAAGTGAACTGTCAACAGCCATTTTTGGTTCGGTTCTTAGTTTTTGAGTTATTTACAATTTAATCAGTGGGGTAGTTTATGTAAACCAATCTGATATAAATTACTATCAAACATGAAGAAATGTGCACAATTATGGATAGCTGCCGTAGTGTGCTTTCACATACTGCTACTGCTTTTAGCAGTTTACAATATTATGTCAAAATGCGGTTTTAATTCCTGGAATGAACATACTGCCTTTTAATTCAAAATATAGTTGTTGTTTCCAGAATGAGATTTTCACTCTGCAGCGGAGTGTGCGCTGATATGAAACTTCCTGGCAGATTAAAACTGTGTGCCCGACTGAGACTCAAACTCGGGACCTTTGCCTCTTTGCGGGCAAGTGCTCTACCAACTGAGCTACCGAAGCACGACTCACGCCCGGTACTCTCAGCTTTACTTCTGCCAGTACCTCGTCTCCTACCTTCCAAACTTTACAGAAGCTTTCCTGTGAACCTTGCAGAACTAGCACTCCTGAAAGAAAGGATATTGTGGAGACATGGCTTAGCCACAGCCTGGGGGATGTTTCCAGAACGAGATTTTCACTCTGCAGCGGAGTGTGCGCCGGTATGAAATTTCCTGGCAGATTAAAACTGCGTGCCGCAGGAGAGCTTCTGTAAAGTTTGGAAGGTAGGAGACGAGGTACTGGCAGAAGTAAAGCTGTGAGTACCGGGCGTGAGTCATGCTTCAGTAGCTCAGTTGGTAGAGCACTTGCCCGCGAAAGGCAAAGGTCCCGAGTTTGAGTCTCGGTCGGGCACACAGTTTTAATCTGCCAGGAAGTTTCATAGTTGTTGTTGTTGTTGTTGTTGTTGCAGTCTTCAGTCCTGAGACTGGTTTGATGCAGCTCTCCATGTACATATATAAAAAGTCTGAAACTGTATCTTGATAGAGCTCTTCATGCTGTATCTGTGGACATTTGGTTTATTAAAATTGCTTAAGGCATTTTAGTGTTATTAATTTTATGATTCTGTAGGAATTTACAAATTTTTTATCTTGAATAACTTAAATTCTCTTTGATGTATTGAGAGGGCTTTACACATTCTTGCCACATTTTTCTCTTTAATTTGTTGTACTTCCCTAATGTTTAACTATATTGATCTAGATTTTATGGAGTTTTCAGCTGTGAAATGATTTTTTCAGCTACTTAGTTCCTGCCATGGTACAACCTAATCCCACCAGCTTCCTGCAACTTTCAACTTCTTTGATTTTCCCAGCAGCAGTAACACAGGCAGCAATGTACTAGGTTATCTGCTCCTCTTCTACTAGCCATTCATTATGTGGCCTCTCTTGTCCACTAATATCAGAGTCTTAAAATATCATCTACTATGAGGTTGTAGATGACTTCTAGCCACTACCCCCTTCTAAGCAGAGCTTGGTGGAACGAGTTGCATGTAGTGCCTCTTTTTAAGTTGTCAAAACAGACTGCATGTTCAGCTTAGCCCTACCTGCAAAATCTTGACATTTAGATGTGTCTGTCTGTAACATCTCAGTGTTCCTATGTGCAGGCATTGAATTCCAATTAGTCATTTCTGATTTTATAGGTGAGTGTTGCAGCTTAGTGTCGGCATGCATTCCATGCATTCCATACTAAACAGCGTATCATTTAGCTTGCTGAATGTGACAGCTAATGAAAGAGATGGATTTGGCTAGGCTTAATAGAAGCAAATAAATTACTTTTGTTTCTGTGGAAACTTGAAGTGTGGTGTTTCTGCATGACTTAGAATTGTCATACTGTTGTGTCTTTGTGAAAATTATTATCAGAAGTTGCAAGGGACCAGCTGAAACTGATGTATTGACTAGTAGCAGAGTACAATTCTCAGTCCAGTGGCCAGGTCTCAGAATACTGTATTTTTGCATGCAGTTAGATACCTATAAGGCTTCTTAAGTATCTTTACCTTATACCATGAGGGCCATTCAATAAGTAATGTCCCACATTTCTTTCTCAAAACATATTTGTTGTTACGAGTCATAATTTGGTGGCAATATACATCAACATGTCTTGTCCATATCCTATTTTTCTATGTAGGTGTAGCCATGTTATCACTGCATGACTGACACTCTCTTCATCTTCAAACTGTGTTCCCCATAGAGAATTTAAAGTGGCCCAAAGAGATGGAAGTCTGAGGGTGCCAGATCTGAACTGTATGGTAGATGAGGCAATGATGTCTGCTGTGAGCATTTGTGGAACCCATTGTGAGCACCTCTTTGAATATCCAAGAGTCTCCATCATTGCAGATGCACTTCCAATGTTGACTGACAACTGTAGAGCAAATTTTCGAGTTGTGATGTGCCAGTCAGTATGAATAATGGCATCTGCATGATTCAGCATGTTTGAAGCAGTGGCTGTGACAGCACATCATGAGCGTGGCTGATCACAGAGTTCTGTTTGTGCATTTCCTGAGGCAGCAGCTTTCTTTACCCATCACCCAACTGTACTCCTATCAACTGCAGCATTACCACACACTGCACACAAACATTTATGGATGTTCACCATGGCTTCTTTTTCTGCACACAAGAATTCAATAACAGCACACTGCTTGTAATGTGAGTCATGTGTAGATGCCATTTTGATGCTGTACTACAGCTCTGCCATGTGCCAGAATGGTTCGAAACTTCACCAGCACACAGAACAAACATCAAATGTGAAGCACTAACAATGGCTATGTATATTAACTGCTTTTTTAAAAAATGTGTGGCATTACTTAGTGAATGACCTCGTACAATAAGACTGCATACCCACCAGTATCTCTCCAAAATCCCTCTCTTCTTTTGTGTGTCAGGGTAAATAACACTTTACACATAATAGCTCTCAATTATATCAATACGCTTGGTATGGTAGGCAACTTATGGTTTTGTAGTTTCCGGAACCTCAGTACTGGTCCTAAATAATGGAAAAGGTAGGGGAGAAGAGTAACAAAGAGATTTCAAGTCAGATTTATCTGCTGTCTGCTACTGTTATTTTGTCAAAGTGAAACTAGGCTACAATCCTTGTTAAGCAGTCTTTCTTTTCATCTGTTTCAACAGATTGTTGACAGGACACAATACTCTTGAAAATTTTATAATTTCATGAAATGTTTTGATATACCAATACTTACAGTAACAGCAGCCACCAGAAACAGGGCAGGAACCAATAACTTTTCCTCCAGAAAATCGACATACATTCCTCTCCAGACACACTCCTTTTTTGTCAGTATTATTTTGACCTCCAGTGCAAATAATGTTTTGTTTCTCCAGGAAGGATGGCACTGAGAAAAAAGAGATTACCAGGTTACTTTCTCAGTTCATGAATGAAGAGAAAAAACTGAGGTCTGTGTCATAATATCAGTTACTTGTCTATGATAAGCCATATAAATTTGTTCACAAAAACATCTGTTGTGTAAAAATTTATTTGTAAGATCAATTACCCTAACTTACTTTTGGTGTTGTGATCACATTAATGAAAGCATATAAAACCACATTGATCCATGCTGTTGTTGTTGTTGTTGTGGTCTTCAGTCCTGAGACAGGTTTGATGCAGCTCTCCACGCTACTCTATCCTGTGCAAGCATCTTCATCTCCCAGTACCTACTGCAACCTACATCCTTCTAAATCTGCTTAGTGTATTCGTCATCTCTTAGTCTCCCTCTACGATTTTTACCCTCCACGCTGCCCTCCAATACTAAATTGGTGATCCCTTGATGCCTCAGAACATGTCCTACCAACCGATCCCTTCTTCTGGTCAAGTTGTGCCACAAACTTCTCTTCTCCCCAATCCCATTCATACTTCCTCATTAGTTATGTGATCTACCCATCTAATCTTCAGCATTCTTCTGTAGCACCACATTTTGAAAGCTTCTATTCTCTTCTTGTCCAAACTATTTATCGTCCATGTTTCACTTCCACACATGGCTACACTCCATACAAATACTTTCAGAAATGACTTCCTGACACTTAAATCTATACTTGATGTTAAGAAATTTTTCTTCTTCAGAAACGCTTTCCTTGCCAGTGCCAGTCTACATTTTATATCCTCTCTACTTCGACCATCATCAGTTATTTTGCTCCACAAATAGCAAAACTCCTTTACTACGTTAAGTGTCTCATTTCCTAATCTAATTCCCTCAGCATCAGCCGACTTAATTCGGCTACATTCCATTATCCTTATTTTGCTTTTGTTGATGTTCATCTTATATCCTCCTTTCAAGACACTGTCCATTCCGTTCAACTGCTCTTCCAAGTCCTTTGCTGTCTCTGACAGAATTACAATGTCATCAGCGAACCTCAAAGTTTTTATTTCTTCTCCATGGATTTTAATAGCTACTCCGAATTTTTCTTTTGTTTCCTTTACTGCTTGCTCAATATACAGATTGAATAACATTGGGGAGAGGCTACAACCCTGTCTTACTCCCTTCCCAACCACTGCTTCCCTTTCATGCCCCTCGACTCTTATAACTGCCATCTGGTTTCTGTACAAATTGTAAATAGCCTTTCGCTCCCTGTATTTTAGCCCTGCCACCTTTAGAATTTGAAAGAGAATATTCCAGTCAACATTGTCAAAAGCTTTCTCTAAGTCTACAAACGCTAGAAATGTAGGTTTGCCTTTCCTTAATCTTTCTTCTAAGATAAGTCGTAAGGTCAGTATTGCCGCATGTTTTCCAGTATTTCTACGAAATCCAAACTGATCTTCCCTGAGGTCGGCTTCTACTAGTTTTTCCATTAGTCTGTAAAGAATTCGTGTTAGTATTTTGCAGCTGTGGCTTATTAAACTGATTTTTCGGTAATTTTCACATTTGTCAACACCTGCTTTCTTTGGGATTGGAATTATTATATTCTTCTTGAAGTCTGAGGGTATTTCGCCTGTTTCATACATCTTGCTCAGCAGATGGTAGAGTTTTGTCAGGACTGGCTCTCTCAAGGCCGTCAGTAGTTCGAATGGAATGTTGTCTACTCCCGGGGCCTTGTTTCAACTCAGGTCTTTCAGTGCTCTGTCAAACTCTTCACGCAGTATCGTATCTCCCATTTCATCTTCATCTACATCCTCTTCCATTTCCATAATATTGTCCTCAAGTACATCGCCCTTGTAGAGACCCTCTATATACTCCTTCCACCTTTCTGCTTTCCCTTCTTTGCTTAGAACTGGGTTTCCATCTGAGCTCTTGATATTCATACAAGTGGTTCTCTTATCTCCAAAGGTCTCTTTAATTTTCCTAATCCATGAAGGTTATTTTTTAGGTATGGTGTGTTTATAAAAAAACCTATAATTGTAATATGTTTAAGAGGTAATTTGAAGCTTCCACTGATACTTATCTAGTTTTCTATACAATTTTCATGCCTGCTTATCATAATGCTATGTAAGTTAGTGCATTTATGCCCATTAGAATTTTGTTGTGTGTTTGTAAAACTATTTTGAACTAAGAGGAAACCAGCAATCGAGTTCTACAAGGTCCACATGAAAGTCCAGTCTTATTTCTCATGCATGTATTGATACTCTGCTTTACACACTGCTAGCAGCACTAGTATTGTTGCAGGTCTCATGAGGACAGTAATCAATACTGATAAATGTACAAGAGTAGGAGAAATTGTAAATAATGTATTTAAAAAAGTAATGACTATTATTTGCAAGTATCTCTTTATCGATTTTAAAAGGACATTGCATATTTAGTTGTACACTTCAAAAGATACAGGACCAATGATACATATCATTCATGAAAAACAACTAATAGGTTAGCAAAGGTTTTCAAAAATTTTAGGATGGCAATTTAAATTGTAAAGACTGAAACTTCTTACGTGAGACATTCAGCCACTTTTGCATTTTGTGTCATTGAAAGACTTGGAGGGAACCAAATATGTAACTTAATATTTTTGGATAGTTAAACATCAGTAAGGTGTATGAAATTATATTATTGTATAACTCATCCTTAATAAACAAAATAACCATTTCACAAAGGAGTGCAGTAACAATAATGGCCGCTATTCATCCAAGGTTGTCTTGTAAATATCTGTCTATGTAGTTAGGCATTTACACTCTAGCTTCACACTAAAGATATAGCTTTTTTACTTACATACTAGGTTTGCCACACAAACCACAGTTGATATTTGACCTTGTCATTAGCCTCTTCCATCTTCTTTGGCCTATGTATTCTTCTCCAGCTAGTTCACGGTACTCATATCCTCTTTGATCCTGTCAATCCATTTCAGCCAAGGTTTTCCCTTTGGTCTGTTACTCTGATGTTTTCACCCACCACCTGCCTGGTAACCTGACCTTCTCGATATTTTACATGCCCATACTGCACTGGTCTCCTCTCTTTAAACACTGCTGTGTTGTCCAGTGAACTGTACAACTCCTGCAGTTATGGTTTTTCAGTTTCCTCCAGTTGTCTCCATCCTTTGCTGATCCAGTCATCTGTCATAGTGCAGTATTCTCAAAATTTTGCTTTCTATCTTTTGGGTCAGAATCCAGGTCTCTGCTCAGTATAGGACCACTAGTTGTATTACAGTTCTGTAGATCATAATCTTCATAGATCTCAATAGAAGCCAGAATTTGGGTGGCTTTCTGAGTACACAACTTGATATTTTTTGTTCTTGTCATTATTTCATTACCTGTCAAATTCCTTTCACTGAGTACTAACACCCCCAAAAAAATACATTTTTCATATTAGGTGCATTGTGCTGCACCTACTGCCAGGTACTCCATATCAACAACCTCAATAGTCATTAGACATTGTGAGAGAGCAGAATGGGGCGCACCGCAGAACTCACAGACTTCGAACGTGGTCAGGTGATGGGGTGTCACTTGTGTCATATGTCTGTACGTGAGATTTCCACACTCCCAAACATCCCTAGGTCCACTGTTTCTGATGTGATAGTGAAGTGGAAATGTGAAGGGACACATACAGGACAAAAGTGTACAGGCCGACCTTGTCTGTTGACTGAGAGAGACCACTGATGGTTGTAATGTCTAATAGGCAGACATCTATCCAGACCATCACACAAGAATTCCAGACTGCATCAGGATCCATTGCCCATACTATGACAGTTAGGTGGGAGGTGAGAAAACTTGGATTGCATGATCAAGTGGCTGCTCATAAGCCACACATCATGCCAGTAAATGCCAAATGATGCCTAATTTGGTGTAAGAAGTGTAAACATTGGATAATTGAACAGTGGGGAAAATGTTGTGTGGAGCGACGAATCATGGTACAGAATGTGGCGATCTGATGGCAAGGTGTGGGTGTGGCAAATGCCCGGTGAACCTAATCTGCCAGCCTGTGTAGTGCCAACAGTAAAATTCGGAGGAGGTGGTGTTATGGTGTGGTCGTGTTTTTCATGGAGGGGTCTTGCACCCCCTGTTGTTTTGCATGGCACAATCACAGCACAGGCCTACATTGATGTTTTAAACACCTTCTTGCTTCCCACTGTTGAAGAACAATTCAGGGATTGTGATTGCATCTTTCAACACGATCAAGCACCTGTTCATACTTTTGTTCACATAATGTAACTGAATTCTTCTACACTTTCGAAGATTTTACCATCCACATCTCCTTTCCTCAGTACTCTTTCTATACTCCATATGGAGAGAGAAGAGCTCTGATGGTTGATGTGGCCTTGGCTCACGTGCTTCGTGCATCCATGATGGCCAATCCAATCATGAGCTTTTGTTTATATTAGCATGGCAACACCCCAGTGTTGCCATAGTGTGAGTGACCACTGCTTTCAGTAAATTGTGCCACGTGCTATGTTCAGGTTTGTGTGTATACATGTGCATTCTGCTACTCCTGTGAGTTTCTTGCCTTGCATACAAGTGGAAAAATGTGTATGTCTGTGTATAAGTATGTATAAGTGAAAAATGGCTGCCTGCAGTGTAGAGAAGAGGGCTTTTGGAAAAGGAGCTATGCTGAAAACCCAAGGATGTGAATTTATTTACAGATTGCATGTTTACTTTGAAAGGAAAAGGGACAATGGTGGGCCTTTGATATTAGTGAGTAAAGTGGTTGATAGAGTGACAGAAGCATTGAACATACCTGACAGTGAAGAGAGTCACAAATGATAAAGAGGCTGCCAATTCAGCTTTGAGCCCTGTTATTATGACACCTGGAAAGTCATGTGACTGAAACATACAACTCTGACATAAGTGCTATCAGGCAACTCATATACACATACTAGGAAGTATTATCTGACACTTAATAATTTGATGGCATAACTGTCAGACAGCGGTTTGTTCATGGGCAGAATGACAAGTCTCTCCATTGTTTTGAAAAAAATTGGCTTCCATTGGAAGAAGTTCTCAGGATGAAAGGTAGTAATGGAATGAGGAGACATTGTAGCATGGAGATGTCATTTCCTGCATGAGTTGCTAGTAGTGAATCTGGAAAATGTAATATGGATCGACGAAACATAGGTCAATGTGAACTCATCTGGGCTAAAAAAAAAAGCATATGTCCCAGAGCAAAACAAGACCCTTATGTTGTGAGACACAGAGAGGCTGGTAAATTAGACTGTCACATGAATAATGCCAGAAAATTGGAAGAATGTTGTGAACCACATGTGGAAATAGATTACAAGGTTAAACATTGAAGAATTTGTGAGAGAAGAATCAATTCATAATATTGTAATTTCTTTATCAGATGATGAAGTTAGCAGCAGCAAATATATCGAAGACTATGTGGTTGTGATGAGAGATGACCAAGCAGATGATGATGATCTTGGGGTTTCTGTTCTCCTGCATGAAAAATAGAGGTCCTAATTTGATATTTTGCATGTAACATTGGTGCAATTTGCTTTACCTTGTTGATGTTGAAAATCTGATTGTGTGTAATTTTTATTTTGGCTGGAACCATAGTCATAGTAATTTTTTTAATGATGTTACCGCTGATTGACAGTAATCATTTTTATTTTATTGTTATACAATCCAGAGTTCGGCCATAGGCCATTTTCAATTACAGTAGAATATTTATTGTCAAAAGATATTAGACTGGTATGAAATACAGTGAAATCTGAACTGTATAACAATAAAATAAAAATTGTAGCAGTCATACTGTCAACTGCACTGCCAGCTGTCAGAACTCTTCTCTCAACGTATGGAGTATAGTACCAGATTGAATAAAAGGGGGGAGCGGCAGTCTTCCTGTCACTCTCCAATAGTCACTTCAAACATCACCAGCATCTTATCCCTCCTGTTGTACTGCCACTCTATTTTCTCTGTATAATTCTTCTTCTTCTTCTGCTGCTGCTGTTGCTGCTGTCATAACACTGTTCATGACTTCATCCACATTCAGTAGATTTTTTAAATAGTTTTGTCACTCCTCCATTGCTTTTATTTTGTCTATTATCATTTGTCCTTCTCGACATTTGATCATGTCAATCCTTGTGTCTGCTTGTGTCTGTATATGTGTGGATGGATATGTGTGTGTGTGTGAGTGTATACCCGTCCTCTTTTCCCCCTAAGGTAAGTCTTTCCACTCCCGGGATTGGAATGACTCCTTACCCTCTCCCTTAAAACCCACATCCTTTCGTCTTTCCCTCTTTCCTGATGAGGCAACAGTTTGTTGCGAAGGTTGAATTTTGTGTGTATGTTTGTGTTTGTTTGTGTGTCTGTCGACCTACCAGCACTTTCATTTGGTAAGTCACATCATCTTTGTTTTTAGATATAAAATATATTTTTTAAAATTTTCATCCCCTGTTGGGGATGAATTTTCAGAAACACTGAAACACATATTTTATTATTATTATTATTGTTGTTGTTGTTGTTATTTCTAGCTAAGAAGTCAAACACCAATTGTCATAGATGAAAATGCCTTAAAACTCTTTAGTAGTTCTTAAGAAATTATTTATTTTCAAAAACCTTTCATCCACTATTTTACCCACTTAGTCGCTGAATTTCCAAAAATGCTGAAATGTATATTTTTTATTTTCTGACTGACAAACCAAACATCATTTTTCATAGTTCTAGCTTCAAAATTCCTTAAGAGCGATATACTTTCAAAAAGCATTTCATAACCTATTACACCTCCTTCAGAATGGGATTTTGGACAATCCCTTTTCAAATGATGCTTACAGTACAAGATGCACACCCTCTCCAAACTTCAAGCTGCTATCCTTAGAGGTTTGGGCTGGGCGATGATGAATCAGTGTATCAGTTAGACTCAATTTCACCCCCTTTGTGGTTGAATTTCCAAAACCGGTAAAACACATATTTTTTCATCTGCAAATTCTTTCACAATGAAATATTTTTATAAAATTTTTTACTCCCTATTTCAGTTCCTTAGGGGTTGAATTTCGGTCAGGGCATTGCCTTTATACATAGAGGTAAATAGTACATAAATTGATCATGTTACTGACTAAACTAATGTGAACAACTTTATTTCTCCTTCTTGATCAGTGGTGAAGTCTGACGAGAAACAACATCATCTGCAGCCAAGAGAGGACAAATTTCTCCCAACTCAAAGACTCAATGAGAGTTTTTATTTGACTAGAAATATAAAAAACCACATTGTCATGAAACAACTAATGTCATATCATCTATTCTCATAGCATACTAATTTTTTTAAAGGCATACAGTAATTTTAGCAATTATGGTACAGGTTTTAGCTGTAAGCAATCAAAGTTTTAATCTAGTATAAAGCTTCGAGAGCCCTGATGTTAGTTCTTGTTCCCCTCATATTTTTTGTCAGAGTGGCTGTAACTCAAATGAGAATGTGTAGCACTCACAGTTTTCATATCTAACAATGGAAACTCCAGTTTAGAATATCAACAACATTGGGATAGGGATAGATAACTATTCACTGTAAAGATGGCAAGTGGAGTTGCACACAGGCGCAATGAAAAGACTGATACACATACAGCTTTTGGCCGCATGGCATTTCAGTCTGAGCTGCCAGAGACAGTAGTCATGTGCACGCAAGGTGTGCTTGTTTGTGTGTGTGTGTGTGTGTGTGTGTATGTGTGTGTGTATTTTCTTTTCCAAGGAAGGCTTTGGCCAAATGTAAAATGTGTGCCAGTCATTTTGTTGAGCCTCTCTGTAACTCAAGAGATCATCTTTATGTTGAGTAGCAAACTATCCTTTTCCTAATACTGTCAACTTTCATATCTGATACATGTGAAGCTACCTCACAACAACATCATTGATCAAGGTGGTTCTGTGGTGAAGACACTGGCCTCATATTTGGAAATAGCTTGGTTGATTCCCTAACTAAACATTCAGATTTAGCTTCTGTGTGGTTTCCCTAAATAACATAAATGCCAAGATGATTACTTTTAAAAAGGCGTGGCCAATTTCCTTCTCCATCCTTGTCCAATCTGAGTTTGAACACCTGTTTAGTGAACTTATCATGTACAGTATGTCAAACTCTTATTTTCCTTCTTTCTTTTCTTCCTTCCTTGCTTAAAACAACCTATGCATGTTAAATGTAATGCGCACATCCTGTAGATGGAAATTTCCACATCCCAAATGGACCAAGGATTGTAAAGTAAATTTGAAAATGAAAATAGTGGCTTTTGCTACAAACCCTTCCATTAAATTTCTTTTTTATGTCTCCCAGAAATAAAGTATGTGATTCATTGAGGGACTAAGTTTTTAAGCTCGAGTTTTAAATATAGTAACTCTGAATGTCTGGGAACAGATTACTATATCTTTTCTTATGAAAACAGTAATTTGGGAAGGGATCTGTCAAATTAGCACAAAAACAGTTTTTATACTGCAGAAGACAGTCTACTGAAATTTAAACCAGAAGTATGTGTTCAAGCCAATGTAGAAGATTTAATATTTTCACAAGTTATGCCATTTATATGCTACTAGCCATTACGTCAGTGAAACAGGTTTCTGAAGTCACAAATAAGGATATGCAAATTCACAACCATAATAAGAGGTGCAAAACAGATTTTTTCATTTGGTTAACAGAAAATTAATATTAACAGCCAGAAAATCATATGTCAAATGAGTTATTTTTCATAATTTGTTACTAAATTTAATGTTTGCAAGTTTAACAAGACTTGATGAATGAATCACATTAAAAAATGGCTCTCATTTAAGAAGACTCATTGATATTCTAACCTGAACTTTCCATTGTCTCATTTAAGAAACACTGTCATTAGCTTGATAAAATATTTATCTTTGACCTATTTCTATTTGAAAATTTACTTGTCAAAGTGGTGAGAATTACTAATGTATATAAAAATATTGTTATCCCTATCTTCTCTTTGAGGAAGAAATTATTTATTAGTTCTGAAAGCTAGGTAATATCTAACTTCTATTTTTATGTGCGCCTTTCAGCAGTACTATTCATTTTCCTTCTGTATGTGAGTAATAGTCTCCTAATTTATTAATACACTGAAAATCAAGCCAGAATCACCAGCTGTCAGGTATGGGGATCTCTATCTGTTAGGCAAAGTAAACTATAAAGGACAACACCTGTTTTCATGGATTACGGAGACAAGCACATATCTCAGCAGTGCTAACTGAGGGAAGCTACCTGAATAAATAAATGCTGACATTATCACAGGAACATTGAATTTATGTGAAAGTGGACAATTTATCAGAGGCTGCTAGCCAGATATTCCCTTATCTCTAACTTGTCAACTGCACCTGTCGCATTTCTTAGGTTTCAGCTTTTATCTGTTGCTGTCATTTGATTGTTAATTTTTTTACTTTTTATTGCTGATGTGCCTCCCCTTGTCTGATTTCATATGCAACCTCACTGTTTAATTCTTGAAAATTCTATTTTTATCAATGTTCTGTCAAACAAAAAAAAATCGTAGTTATGAAAACTGTAGTATGTGACACCTCTTGTTTCTATCTATATATCTGCTGCCATACAGTAAGCAGACTTCATTTTCATGTGTTTTTAGTTTTATTACCAACAGTTTGTGATTTAAGGTTCCTTGGGTTTGGCCATGTGAAGTTAGATAACAGTTCTACCGACTGATTAAGAGTCCAATAGTTGTCCAGATACAAATATAACTTGCATTAATATACCTGTGCATTTATATCTACATCTATACTGTGCAAACCATTGTGAGGTTTACGGCAGAAGGTACATCCCATTGTACTGTTATGGGTTTCTTCCTGTTCCATTTATGTCTGGAGTCCAGGAAGAATGACTGGTTGAATGTATCTGCATGTACAGAAATTATTCTGATCTTATCCTCATGATCCTTATGTGAGCAATACATAGGGGGTTGTAGTACATCCCTAGAGTAATCATTTAAAGCCTAAGATTTTTAAACTATTGAGAACAACAGAAATATGTAGAAAGATTGCTAAAAGAGTAAAGTAAAGCTGGAAAGTAATTTTCATTAGAGAGAAGTCTAGAAGACCCAGAACAGAAAAAGTAATTTTATCCATAATTAACAGAGAGTGTAATTTCCATTCAAATACAAATGTTTTTATGCATTTCAAACCTTTTTTTTCCTATGCCAGCTTTTCCTTCCAGTAGAGGAAATTGAACTTGTGATAAGTTGCATGCCAGATATGGCACGAGGGACATTTCTTGACAATTTATCTGATACTATGGAATATTCCACTTCACCACATTATGATGACACTTCATCTTACTCAGGGTTCTCATGTTTACATAATAATATACAGCTGTAATCTAGTATCATCCATGATTGAAACTGAATAAGGTGTTAAAGCTATTAGCACTTCAATTAGC
This sequence comes from Schistocerca americana, assembly GCF_021461395.2. Lineage (NCBI taxonomy): Eukaryota > Metazoa > Arthropoda > Insecta > Orthoptera > Acrididae > Schistocerca > Schistocerca americana. The sequence continues at coordinate 179,799,212 of NC_060120.1, forward strand.
AATTTGATTTATATCACTGACCACAGTGATATAAGCACAAAGCAATATAGCCTGCATATTGAGTAAAAGAAAAGCAAAATATAATAATTTATAATACTTGTCTAGGCAAAATTTCTAGCAATATTTTGTCTGTCCAAATACAATGGAAATCTTCTTACATCTTCTTTCCAATGACATGTTCAGTTCTTCAGTGCTTTCACCATTTATGACTGATGTCATGTAGAGAATAAGTGTTATAGCAGATGGAGTTATAGGAGACATTCTGCAACATTTTAGGAAACTAATTACAACAAGATTAATAAGCAGTAAATAGTTAAGAATTAATTTTGAGTTTAGAGCATTAACAACCTAAATAGATGTCAGAAAAATCTTAACTAAGGATTATTAATTAATTAATTCTATAACTGGCAAAAATTCTGTCCATAAGCACGAGGTTTTGGCATAATTGAACATAGTTCAGATTAATTTGAATACATACTCAGTGTTTTTCATGTATCCATTCAACCTTACCTCCTCATATACTATCATGAAGGAATACTGTAACCAATATATGATGAGGCAAGATACACAATACACACAATTGCAACAACTATAATCTGATTTTGTATACTACACTGGCAACAAAGGCCTTGTTAATGGTGATGAGTAGCTTATATTATTTATCAACGGTACTAGCTGTTCTCTATTTATGCTTATAAAGTCTGAAAAGAACCATATTACCATGTTTGTACAAAAATGTTACTTAAAAAAAAAAAAAAAAAAAAAAAAAGATTATTGCATGTTACCTACTTATCAGTCAGACTCTCAAAGAGATTTCTGCTGGACATTTTGTTATCAGTTCCATGAAGAATTCAAACCTTACACATAGCATACAGATCTTTTATTTTTTTCCAGAATAAGCCTGTAATTGGACCTGTGTTATTCTAAAAGTCTATTCTGTGATGCAGCATATAGTGAGAGAATGCTAAATATGCTATCCATTTTGCCTGGTCACCAAAATAATGAGAGTAGTTTCTATGTGTTTCCAGCAACCTATGGAGGTGTTGATTTCATTTTGATTTGTTGTCCATCTGAACATCAATAATTGTAGCCCTTCACAGTGTATGATAAAGTTGAGTTTGAGCATGAAGTTAATACCATTGATGAACATTAGGATTTCTAAAGAGCATTTCACTGACTTGGTCAGTGTTTAATGTAGATTTAAAGTAGGAAATGACCAAGTACTGAACTCTGTGAGACATTATATTTTATTATAATGGAGCTGTCAGTTATCTGTTACAAGAGGTGAGATTCCAAATCTGAAAGTTGAGTGCAATTGATACCATTGTCTCCTGGTTCCTTCAAGTACAGTTTTATGATGTACATTATAATTGAACACCTTTGTTGGTTCAAAGAGATACTAGTAGGGTGTTTCCTTGTGTTTCAATTCTGTCATATCTTTATTTGTGATATAAAATATAATTTTATATGTTGCTGATCATTTTTAAAATTAGATAGTTAGTTCCACATGTTTGATAGATCGCATGTTTGATAAATATAATGATGTGGAATGTGTCAGTAGAACAAAGGATGCACAAGATGGTCAGAAACAGTCTGAAAAGTTTGTAAGGGTGTACAGGGTAGGCTATGCTGAGAAGTAATTGTTTGCATTGAAGTTAGCCAGTCTGACTGTTGTACACACCGATTCAAGTGGCCTTCCTGAGACAGTGTCACCAAACATGTTCTTTATTTGATTTCCTAAAACTAAACAAGAGGGCGATACAAAAATTGGACTTGGGATGGTAGTTATGATCGAACCCAACTCAAAAGATGAGCAGTCTTATGTATTATCATCAATGCTAAGAGAACAACAGACACTATTTGTATCTGACAGGTCACTTAAATGTGTGTTCGCAGTGGCCTGATTGGGTAATTTATGTCATGACATACTGAATTTTCTCTTAATAATTCTTTCTCAGCACAGCCTACCCTGCAACACCCTTACAAGTTTTCCAGTTTCTGACCACCCTATGTGCATAGAGACACACAGTAATACCCCAGAATTACACAATAGGTGGGACCGAACAGTAAGTATAAGTAGAAGTCAGGGTTCAATTTTGCATATAAATAGGAACCACAGACTAAAAAAAATGTGATTTAGCAGAAAAATTTTCAATAAAATGTTCAACAATACAACAAATTATATTACAGTATAGTATTATGCATTGCAACAATGTAAACTGAAGTTACTGTGATACAGAAGTCTTCATAAAATCTAATAATGTTGTCTGAGAAGTCAATTTTTTTTCTTCTCATGCAGAATTTTCTCGTAGAACGCTAATAAATTTTTTATTCCTTTTTTGTATCAGAAATGCACATTTTGTTGGAGCCTATTTTTTGTAAAATTTGTGACCCTTTCTCAGTTGGACTTAGGCCTTGTCAAGTTTGCAACCATCAGTTGATCTTCTGATTGTGCTGGGTCTAAGGAATCAGGCTGTTGAATGTTTTGCTCTTGCTCACACATTTATATAAGCTTATCAATTGTCATCTTCTCATGGTATGAATGTAGCAGTTCTTGAAAGTCATCACCATCCACCTTTAAATTTAATTGTCTGGTAAGATCAACCATTTCTTAAATCACATTATCAGTTCGATCAGGATTTGTTGTTGATTCCTCCTGGACGTCAGTGGTGAAAAAATATGGACACAGTTTCTTCCCGATGCCATTTAAAATTCTTTGTGAAATTTCATTCAAAATTGTCCAACAATTCCCATGGCACATAAAACATTGAAGTGTTTGCAAAAGTCTTTAACAGAGAGCTCGCTGTCTCATAGCTTTATGTAGACGTGCAATTAATTGTCTCATGAGGTAAGTTTTAAATGTTTTACTGATTCTCTGGTCCATCAGTGGAAGCAAGCTGATTCTATTCATTGACTAAAATCCAACTTTCACATGTGGGTTCAAATTAACTAGAGTAATGGGAGGATGACCTGGTGTGTTGTTAATTAATAATATCACTTTAATTGAGATTTGTTTTAATTGGCAATAATGTTTGACTCCAGGTATAAAGTGATGACTGAACCAGTCCTCAAAAGGAAAAGCTGTCACCCAAGCTTAAGCATCCAACTCTCAGATCATGAGCAACCCGTCTTTAGATGTATTTTTAAAGCTCTTGGAGCTTCTGAGTCACAAACTAAGAAAGGTTTTTACTTACAATCACCAGCTATATTCACACCAAACATTGCTGTGATTCAGTCTTTGGGGGCATTAAAATCTGGAAAGGTTTCCTTGTCTTGCACAATAAAAGTTTCTTTAGGCAACTTTTCCCAGGACACACCAGTTTCATTTATGTTGAATGTATCTGGTATACCCACCTTCTTCTTCTCATTGTTTTGAGTTTCCCTGGATAGAGCAACACTCCCTCTTTAGCGGTGCTTGCTGCATCTTCAGTTTCTATGATGCTGCATCAATTACAATGACTTTGGATTGGCTAAACCAACTGTCACTAGTTTTAAACATTTGTCTCTGACCAGCTTCTTGTTTCAATCTCTCAAAAATCAGTTTAACTTGAAAGCTCACCATGTTCTGAGCAACAGTACAATTTTTTACTCTTGCTTGATTATCAGACTGTAATTTTAACTTTGTTTCCATCTGAGCAATACTACCACGTAATTTACAAATGATACTTGAATTCAAAGACTGGGCATTTTCACAACTTTGAGAATCTATATATTATCTTTTATAATTGTTCTGAATGTTAGTTCTGGTAGATAAAACTTCTATGCCAATTCACAAATTTTATTTTTGCTTTGAAGACTTTGGTAATATTTAGTTTACATTCCAAAGAAAAATTTATTTTCTTGTTTTATGCAAGTGAATGAGTCCTGCTTTGTTTGGATGACATGATTAGAATCTATCAGTCAGGCCATCTCCATGGATACAACACTTTCACAAAAAACATGTCCAAACCTGTTATAAACCAAATACTGTGTGAGCAGAGTGGGGGAGTAGAGGCAGTGCTCAAACAGATGAATCATGCGTAAAATGATGTAGCATAAGTCAGGGTATTACTATATATACATATAATGCTTACGATTTTGTTATGGACTAATTATTTCTTTTCAAGTGTCCCTCTATGGTATAGAAGGAGTTGTTAAGAAGAAAACACTTTAATCTACATTTGAAATCACTTCTGCAGTCTTTCAGACATTTCATATCCTTGGTCAGATTATTAAATAATTTATAGGTGAGCATTGCAACCTTTTCTGTTAAAGCTAGATTCACTAGAGCAGGAGTTCCCTAACATTTCCTCTGATAAGACACTTTGAGAATCCTGGTACTTTGATGGAATACCTTGTTTATTGTGAAGGTTAACAAATTCTTTTTTAAAAATGAGAAAAGCTTGTCTTTTTTCAGTGAATAATTCAATTGTAGGTCATAGCTAATAACACAGAGACATAATTAAATTTTTAAAAAGTAGGAAATGGTGACTAGAGGTGGAGAAGCAGTGCCAGCCATAGACAATCCGCAAGAAGAAGAAGAAAAATCATGGAAAAAAACTGCTTTGTTGCTAAAAGTTTGTCACAGAGAACTTATTCACTTCACAGAATTCAATTTGGGAAACCCTCCACCAGAGGGAAGTGCAGATCATTTTTTCTTTTAGTATTGTATTAGTGAATATATCTATCACTCTTAAACTGCAATGGATTGTTGACAAAGTCATGGGTGGATAAATGTACTGTGAGATTGTGGTTAATATTCTATTTAAACAGATGTAGAGAAGTGCATATGTGTGTGAACTCCACATATAATCCTAATTAAACAATGGAAACTGCAGTCGAAACATCAGCAATAGGAGGTGGCTTCTGCCAGAAGCTAAATGTGTAACAGTCTTTTCATTGTGTCTGTCTGCAGCTCAACATGTCATCCATACAGTGAGTAGCAGTCTGTCCTTTTCCATATGTTGTTTATAATCATAATTACTTTTTTGCAGTTAGTACTTTTGTCTAATTGAGGAGTTAACCTAGAATATTATCTTGTTGGACACTGATGAATAAAAATATTCAAAATATTTTGACTTATTGTTCTTATGTTCCAAAATGTGGCAGTTTTTCTTATGGAGAAAGTAACTTGACCTAAACATTATATCAGGTCAGTGACTGTCTCCATGTAGTAATTTGCATTTGTGTTTTTAACAAATATTGTAGTACAAATCCATTCACAAAACACATCAGGGCCCTATTATTATTATTATTATTATTTTCATTCTTTGTAGCTTGTAGTTTTTGTAGTGTAGCATAGCACAGCCTGCCCGGCCACAGTCTCGTAGTTTCAAATATGGTAATGTACCTACCCATATTCATATTTCCTTGTCTGTTAGCTTGCAGTGAAATGTTGTCAGTGTCAGTCTCAGGCTAGTAGGACAAAATATGTTCAGAGACAGGCTCAAAATGACAGTCACACTGATAAAATAGGCACCCAGAAAGCATATTTAATGTACACAATTCATGCTGACAGCCTCTGATTGAAACTGAAGATATTAAAGAATTGACAGGAAAAGTAGGTTCATCCAGATGTAGTTCAGCCAATGCACAAAATAAATTATCCTTATTGCCTCTGGATATCCAAGGACTTAGGAATAAGCTTAATGGGTTGCATCTTTGTGTTGAAGACTAGAGTTGAGCAAACCAATTAATATAATTTGCCTCTCTTAACATCATGTGATCACTGGTATAGATATGTTAAATGTTACTGCATTCAGGTTGGCTTCTTACTTCTGTAGAGAAAATATGGAAAAAGGAGGAGTTACCACTTACTTTACTTTTACTTTACATGTGGGAAGGGCTTTATCGACTATATTCCTGCTCAATGAGCCTCTTGCTCTTCTGTCTGTCCACACTGTTTGTCCAGTTGCTGTTGCTGTTCATCCTAGTTGTGTCCTCCCGAATGTTATCCTGCCATCTAATTCTGCATCTTCGTCTTCCTCTTGTTACATCTATTGTTCTGCTGAATGCCATTCTAGGTAGTCTATTCTCTGTCATTCTTGCTATATGGCCTGCCCATTTCAACCTTCTCCTCTTGAGCATGGTGTTTGTACAGCCCTCTTAATTCTTCATTTCTTCTTATTCTCCATTCCATGTTATTTTCATCATATACAGGTCCAAAACTTTTCCTTAGTAATTTTCTTTCAAATATTAACAGTTTTTCTTCATCTTTCTTTCTAAATATTAAGGTTTCACATCCATATAACACCACAGGTATAATGGTCAATTGATACAAGCGGATTCTGAAGTTACTGCTAAGCAATCTTTTTCTTAGAATTTTGATGAAACTAAAAAGTGTCTTGTTTGCCATTCTTAAACGGGCATCTATTTCTATATCTGTTCTGTTGTTATTACTAAAAGGACTTCCTAAGTACATGAAGTGGTCAACAGTCTTGAAACTGAACCATCTACAGTTAATGGTGCATCTTTTCTGATTTTCTTACTTATGGTCAGGTATTCTGTCTTTTCTTCATTAACAGGTAATCCTGTTTTCTCAGCAATTTTGTAATAATTTTGCATCATTTTGATTAATTCTGTTTTAGAACTACTTATTAGTGCTACATCATCTGCATAGGCAAGTCTTGTAATGTTCACATCCTGTACCTGGATCCCTTGTGGACTGGTTTTAGAAAATTCTCTATTGACCTTCTCTAGGACTAGGTTAAATAAAACAGGTGAAATGGCATCCCCTTGTCTCAGTCCAGTGTACACCTTAAAATCTTCATTTTCTCTTACTGGTGTCTTTATATGACATAAATTTTCATCTATACACATTTTAACTAATCTGATTAATTTTTATGGTATTTTAAATTCCTTCATTATATTTAGGAGTGTCTGTCAGTGTATGCTATCATAGGCCTTTTTTAAAATCTATGAGTAATATGTGGACATCTACATTGAATTCCTACACCTTCTCATTTACTTGTCTTGGGATGAATAAGAGCTCTAATGTGGATCTGTTTCTGTGGAAGCCACATTGGTAGTCCCCAATCAGTTCTTCCATTATTGGAATCAGCCTGTTTAATAGGCAGTTCGATAAGATTTTGTAGGTGACATCCAGTAAGGCAATTCCTCTGTAGTTTCCACAAACAAGTGGATCATTCTTCTTAAATATGGGGCACACAATTGCAAAAAATGGTTCAAATGGCTCTGAGCACTATGGGACTTAACATCTGTGGTCATCAGTCCCCTAGAACTTAGAACTACTTAAACCTAACTAACCTAAGGACATCACACACATCCATGCCCGAGGTAGGATTCGAACCTGCGACCGTAGCAGTCGCGCGGTCCCGGACTGCGCACCTGGAACTGCTAGACCACCGCGGCTGGCCACACAATTGCAGTTTTCCAATCTGCAGGCATGGTTTCTGTCTACCAAATTGTTTATATTAATGCCTGTATTTCTATTTCCAGTTGTGGTCCTCCATTCTTTAATAACTCAGCATATATCTGGCCTTTGCCACAAGCCTTGTTATTCTGTAATTTTTTTATTGCTTGCTGTATTTCATTTACTGATGGGGTGGTAACGCTCAGGTTCTTCCAATTTAAAGTAAGAGTGTGGGGTCATTGCAGTCGAGAAGTTGTGAAAAGTATGTCTTCCATCTTTTTTGTATGTCACTTTTGTTGGTCAATATTTTCCCGTACTGATCCTTTATAAACAGTTCTCTTTTATTGAATTTACCAAAGGATTTTTTTATATTTTGATACATCTGCCTTGTCCTGTGATGTTGGAAAGTGTCCTCTGTTTCTCTGATCACATTATTATAGTATTCCCTTTTCTTTTGTCTTAGGGTTCTTTGTGTTTCTTGGTGGAGTTTATACTACCTTTCCTTGTATTGTATTGTATTTATTGGTCCAGTAAATCTTACATGTACAGTACAGCACTTCAGATATTGGACAGGTCAAAGTATATCTTATAATTAAAACACTTTAGAAACTAGAAAATTATGTTCACAAAATTTTACAGCACTTCATATACTGGGCAAGTCAATGTGTGAGTTATAATTAAACCACATTAGAAACTTGAAGTTTACAACTGAATACATGTATAAGCCAATATTAACGATTAAAGTATTTGCATGATCCTCACTTAAGCTCTAAGGATTTTTGAGGAACTCTTCTGCACTATGAACTGACATGTACACTAGAGAATTACATTCACAGAATTTTACTTCATATACTGGGCAAGTCGCTATACAACTTATACTTGAACCCCATTATAAACTTGAGAATTACATCTGAATGTATTTATAGGCCAATATTAATGGTTACGGTATTTGCATAATCATCACTTAGACTCTCGAGGATTTTGGAGGAACTCTTCCACACTATAAAAGCAATGTGTCAACAGATATTCTTTTAACGCTGCTTTAAAATTTTTTACATCTGTCATTACTTTAATTTCTCTTGGCAATTTATTGTAGATAATTTTTCCATGGTGTAATGTTCCTTTTTGGCACAAACTGGTTTTTGTATGGAGTACATGAAAGTCAGTTTTCTGTCTTGTATTATGATGATGGACATTTTCATTTTTGGGGAGGATACTAGGATTTGTTATTGTATATTTCTTTATAAACATTGCACTTTCAAATAGGAAAATACATGGAAGGGGAAGAATCCCCATCCTTTTAAATAATGGTCTACATGATTTGTTCCTTTTTATTCCAGCCATGATTCTCACTATTCTCTTTTGCATCCTTCAATGTCATAGTGTCCCTTTCTTTAATCCATGCATTCTTTGCATTTCTTCTTTCCAGCACTTTTCATGACACTTTGTGTTAAACCAAATTTTATTAGGTCATTTTCTTTTACCTATGATTTTAGAAGCTGCTTCTTCAATACAGCCCTTCAGCTGTCTCAATCTGTATTCGACATCTTGTGGTTCTGTATTGGTCAGTCTCAGTTTTGCTCTTTTGTAAAAAATTTTTTCATATTTACTTTCCCCAGATTTCCTATGTTATATCTTGTAATTTCCTCTCTATTTCCATTTACTTTCCTTTTGAGTTTCACTTTCATTTTTGAGATGATTAACATGTGGTCTGTGTCACAATATGCTGCCCTAAAGGTTCTGACATCTTTAATACTGTTTTGGAATCATTTCTGGATAGCTACATGATCTATTTGATTGACTACCTTTCCATCTGGTGGTGTCCATGTTCCTAAATGAATGCGTTTATGTTGAAATTTTGTGCTGCTTATCGTGAAACCATTTGTCATTGCAAAGTTTATAAGTCGAACCCCATTATCTAACTTTCCTCATATAAGCTAAAATTGCCAATGCTTGGTTTGTAGATTTCTTCCTTTCCTACTTTGGCATTAAAATCTCCTAACACTATTTTCACATTGTGCCTACTTAATGAGTTGTACGTTTGTTCCAGTTGGCTGTAGAATTCTTCCTTCGTGTTGTCATCCTTATCTTCTGTGGGTGCGTGTACATTTAGAAATGTAATGTCTAACCACTGTGTCTGAATAGTTATGTATGATATATGGTTATTAACATGTTTGAACTCCCTTATTGAGTCATCTATTGATTTATGAATGTAGAAACCGGTTCCAAATTCATGGCACTGACTGCAGTCTCTATACATTATTGTCCCATCTGCTATTTTCAGTGAAAATATTCCCTGCCATCTTACTTGTTGGAGAGCTACCAGTTCACTCTGTATTTTCTTAATTGATTTGCTAGTTTTTGGGCAGTTACAGGGTGATACGGGCTTATAGTATTCCATGATCCGAAAGAGAATTCCTTATAGCTTTGCCAGTTTTTGTTCCAGTAAATCCTGTCCTGTTTTTGAGGCTGATGTTGAGTGTCCTGACCATTTCGTATTTTTAGATGACTAGGTTGGTAGCCCTCTGCACAACCCCCAACCTGGAGGACCAGGAGTCTTGATTTTGGGGTACTCTACCCCTAGGAGGGTTGCCTTCACCGTGGCTGAGCGAGCCTATTCAGCCCGTGCTAGTTTTGGTCTATATTGGGTATTTTATTTCCCCTGTACCCTCTCTGTCTTGAGAGCATTCCCCCATCCGCCATCTGTGGAGGTGCCTGATGGGGGACTAGCTAACGTCACATTTGTCAGAAATTGTTTTGATTTCAAGAATATTTATATTAATAAATTTTGCCCAGAGTAGCACGTAGAAGCTTGTGCAACAGAAGTAGTATTTCATAATAAGTCCTTTATAATAGAAGGTATATACAGAGCACCTGCAGGACACTTTAACGTCTTCATAAAAAATACGGAAGCTCTGTTGTCCCCTCTCACAGGAAAGAAACAAGGAAATAGTGGTTGCTAGTGATTTTGATGAGGATTTATTGAAAAGCTCTGTCAGTGAACAATTACTGCAACCATTAACACTGTCATTCATTTTTATTCCTATTGTGAACTAGGGTATGTAAATGCTCTGAGACTGCTATTGATAAAACTTAAGTAGACAAATCTAGGAAAAAATGTTGTATCATGAAACCAATAATAAATGGGTTATCTGATCATGACAAGCACATCTTGTATAAATGTTGAAACTCATCAGGATAAAAAATCTATTAAATCTGAGTACAGAAGGGTAAAAAATCAGTCAAAAATTGAGATTTTTGGGAGACTGCTCAAAGACATCAACTGGATAGATGTTTACAGTACATCTAACTCACTTGGACAATACAAAGCATTCATTAATAAAGTTAGTTCCTCTTTTGAAAATTGTTTTCCTCTAAAGCTAATTTAAATCAAACAGAAGACTAAAAATAAACCATGGATTACACAAGGAATGAAGATATCATGTGGGACAAGAAGGAGATGAAGGAGATTGTATCGACTATCGAGGAACAGCTCTGATGTTAGTATTGTAATACATTACAAAGATACTGATAAATATTGAAGCAAGTAATGCAGAAATCTAAGCAGCTTTATTATGAGTAAAAGATAATTAGTTTAGGCAATGAAATAAAAACTATATGGGATATAGTGAAGACAGTGACAGGCGCGGCCAAAAATAAAAAGGAACAGATAGCTCTGAAACTAAATGAGACAATGGTAACAAGCACTTGTAGTATCCTAAACCTCCTACACAAGTGCTTTGTTTATGTTACTGACAGCTTGGGGTTTTCATGTTTGGGAAAGAGTGCAATGGAGTATCTAAGACCAATCATTACAAATAACTTCAGTAAAATGGAAATGACACTCACATCTTCCAAAGAAGTAGCATCCATCATAAACTCCTTAAATTTTAGGTATTCTAGTTGTTATGATAACATATCAATGAAGTCAGTCAAAGAGTGCTCATGCAACTTGAGTTCTAACTTAAGCTATTTGTGTAATCAATCTCTTATTAGTGGAACATTTCCAGACTGGCTAACACCTGCTGAAGTTAAGCAACTATTGACCATTTTCACTTCTGCAGGCTTTTTCAAAAATATTTGAAAAGGTTCTGCTCAAGCATCTCCTTAAGTATCTGACTGCAAATAATATACTTTCCATGTCACAGTTTGGGTTTCTTATAGGTTCCTATATAGAGAAAGCTATTTCCACATACAGTGATAATGTACTTATTCAATAGATAATAAATTAGAGGCTACTGGCATTTTCTGTGACCTATCAAAAGCCTTTGACTGTGTGAATCACAGGATTCTCTTAAGTACATTAGAATATTATGGTGTCACTAGCAGTGCTGGAAAATGGTTTGTGTCTTATCTAATGAACAGGAAACAAAGGGTGTCACTGCAAAATACCTGTGTAGTAAGCAGTCAGTCTTCATCTGATTGGGAATTAATTGCATGTCGTGTTCCTCAAGGTTCCATCTTGAGTCTGTTACCTTTCCTCTTCTCTGTTATATTGTCAGATGCTACGTTTATTTTGTTTTTGAATGATACAAACATTGCAATAAGTAGCAAGTCAAGTACAGATTTAGAAGTGACTGCTAATCAAATGTTCACTGACATTAATAAATGGTTTAAAGCTAATTCACTGTCATTAAACTTTGAAAAGACCCACTATATGCAGTTCAGAACCTGTAAGAAATTTCCTTCCAGCACGTGGATAACATATGAAGACATGCTGATCAAAGAGGTTGACAATGTTAAATTTCTGGGATTACAGCTCAATAATAAATACTGTTGGGAAGAGCATACCACAGAATTGCTGAAGCACCTAGACAAGTCTGTATTTGCAATGAGAATGATGTCAGATGTAGGAGATATAAACATAAAAAAACTTGCATACTTTGCTTACTTTCTTTCTGTTATATCGTATGGTATCATCTTCTGGGGTAACTCATCAAACAGAGCAGAAGTTTTTAGCTTGCAAAAGCATGCATAAGGGGTGTTCAAAAAGAAACAAGTCAGGGGCATAATTACAGAAACCACTACTTGTATGTTAGAAATATTGACCCTGGCTGTTGAGGCACTTGTTCCACTGTGACACAAGGCAGTGAATGGCTGTCTCATAAAATTCCTGGGGCTGCAATGTTAACCAGTTCCACACGTGCAGCTGGACGTCGTCGTCCGAGGTGGATTGTTTGCCCCTCAGAGCCTTTTTAAGTGGATCAAAAATGGCATAATCACAGGAAGAGAGGTCTGGTCTGTATGGAGGGCGACCGAGAACCTCCCATTTGAATTTCTGCAGGAGTGCCACGACTGTGTTGGCTGTATGAGGCTTTGCATTGTCATGGAGCAGAATGATGCCATGGGTGAGATTGCCTGGTCGTTTTGATTTGGTCGCTTGGTGACGGGTGGTCAAGGTTTGTGAGTTACACGTGGCATTCACTGTTATCCCATGCTGCAGGAAGTGAATCAGAAGGGGCCATCTTTTGGTCCCCTTAAAAAGGCTCTGAGTGGCAAGCAATTCATTTCAGACAACGATGTCCAGCCATATGTTATGTTATGTTATGTTATGTTATGTGTTATGTGGTTTATTCATCTCATTACATACAATTTTCAAATCATTTGATTTGATGTACAGGAGACATGTCAAGGTTTACAAAAGAAACTTTTTTCACTTTTTTAAGAGAACTACAAAAGTTTACATTATATTTTACATTTCTAAGTTACAGCTACACATGTACATAAAATAATAAATGTATTACAATCCCTGTGTTCAGATTGTGAAGCTGTCCTCAATGAATTCATCGACAGAATAATAACACTTTTCCACCAGGAGAGTAAAGAGCAATCTTTTCAGTGAACCAATCTCCATTTTAAATATATTACTGCCTTTTATTTTATTGAAAATTTTTAACCCCATATACTCTGGCGTTTGGGCATAAAGTTTTAAACGATGCGTTGGAAGTTTGAAGTTATCTCTGTGGCGAGTGCTGTAGTTGTGGTCAAAACGGTAATTGTCTAGTGTATGTTGATTTCTATATAGGAACACCACCATCTCATATATGTAAAGTGAGGGGATAGATAGTACTTTTAGATTTTTTAACAGTGGTCGACAGGATTCCCGTTTTTTTGCAGCACACATGTTTCTAATTACTTTCTTTTGTAATACTAGGAGCCTAGTGACATTTGCTGAATTTCCCCAGAAGATTATGCCATAACGAATAACTGACTCAAAGTAGCAGTGATAAACTATCTTTCTGGTATCTATGTTTGTGGCACCTGACAAAATACACATTGCAAATGCTAAGTTGTTCAGTTGATTTGCTAAGTAATCTATGTGTACCTTCCAATTTAAATTTTTGTCAAGATTTAGGCCTAAGAACTTCATGTGGTTTGCTTCTGTGATATCCTGATCATTGCAAGTTATCTTTATTTCACTCCTTTCTACTGATTTAGCTTCAAATTGCATCATTTTGGTTTTAGTTACATTTAGTTTTAGTCCATTTTGATAGAACCAAGATTCAAGTTTTTCTAAAGTGTTTTTGGCTTTTTCTGGAATATTTTCAGATACCTCATTTTCAATTAGGACTGATGTATCATCGGCAAATAAGACTGAATGAACATCAATAGCAAGTGGTAGGTCATTTACGTAAAAAAGAAACAGATAGGGACCCAATATCGAACCTTGTGGGACTCCTTGGGGAACTGTTTTCCAGTCTGATGAATAATTGGTTCCATTTGAAGTTAAAATTACTCTTTGTTTCCTACCTGACAGGTAAGAGCTAAACCATTTTAAAGCAGTGTCTCTGATTCCATACATCTGTAATTTGTGGAGGAGTAATGCATGGTTCACTGAATCAAAAGCTTTACTGAACTAGTTAACATCACAGCACCAGGAATTTTATGAGACATCCATTCACCACCTTGTGTCACAGTGGAACAAGTGTCTCAACAGCCAGGGTCAATACTTCTAACATGCAGGTAGTGGTTTCTGTAATTATGCCTCCAGCTCATTTCTTTTTTAATGCCCCTTGTAATAAGACTCATTTGTGGTGTAAATTCAAGAACATCATGTAGAAACCTGTTCAAGGAACTTTCTATTCTAACCACTGCTTCTCGATATATTTATTCCTCAAGAAATTTGTTGCAAGTATTATGTCTCTGCTTCTGACCAAGAACTCAATACATAGTATCAATATTAGGAATAAGAGCAATCTACATAAAGATCTAAAATCACTTACCTCAGTCCAAAAAGGTGTCCAATTTTGAGGAACATACATTTTCAACATGTTGTCAGCAACCATAAAAAACTTGGTTTCAGGTAAAGCACAGTTTAAACAGAAATCAAACAATGGAAAATCCAGGATGGAATGTAACAATATTATGAGAAGGAAAGTTGCTACTCACCATATAGCAGAGATGCTGAATCGCAGATAGGCACAACAAAAAGACTTTCACAATTAAAGCTTTTGGCCATTGCTCTTCGTCAAAAATAGACACACACACACACACACACACACACACACACACAAATGCAACTCACATACACGACTCCAGTCTCAGGCAACTGAAACCACACCGAATGTGGTTTAACATTGGTCCCTTTACTTAGCTTGCATTGATTGCAAATCTCTATCTCAGAAGAACATTTCAAGTTACCAGAAAAAAGCACATTTAACTCCTATACACAAGAAAAAAAAGTGGACCTGCAGAATCACAAACCAGTACCCTTAACATTGGGTTTCTGCAGGATTCTTGACCACATTCTAAGTTCAAGTATAATAAATTGACTTGAAACAGAAAAGCTTCTGTCCACAGATCAATATGGACTTAGAAAACATCATCACACTGTGTCCTGCAAAACAAGGATGAGTTGGAACTGATAGATTCCATATTTCTATATTTCCAGAAAGCATTTGACGTTGTGCTCCACTGCAGACTGTTAACATAAGTCCAAGTATGTGAAATAGTTTCTCAGATATGTGAGTGGCTCAAAGATATTTTAAGTAATAGGTCCCAGCACAGGGGGAAATGGTCAACTTTGCTTTATTTGGAGAATTCTAGGTAAATGTAGCTCATCTGTAAATACTGTAGTGTTTAGAATACTTGTGTAGCTTTCTTGTGTACTACTCAAGAGTTTGAGATCTGCACCAGATCAGATTAAAGGAAGACACCCAAACAACTCACATGTGCACTGCAAGATTTGTTACCTGTAGGTTCCAGCAAGATGCAAGTGTTCCACAATATTCACAAGCTCTGTGAAGTCAAATAGGAATATGTGGAGGGGAAACAGTACAGAAAACCTGCATTTGTGACAGACTGCCAAATAAATTTTTTGGTATCAACATACATCTCCCATAGGGGTTATGGAGACAATGTAAGAGAAATTAGAACTGGTATGGAGGCATGTAGACAGTCTTTTCCCCCTTGCTCCATTTGCAAGCAGAACAGGAAAGGGAATGAATAGCTGTGGTGCAAGGTACCCTCCACCATGCACCATATGGTGACTTGTGGAATGTGTATGTAGGTGTAGATATTATGTGATTTTTCCATTTTAAATTCTCATCAATATGCACACCCAAGGATTTAGAACTTCATAATTTGTTTGTTATTTAATCATAGTAAGATGCCTTTTTTCCAGTATAGAACTGAATGATCTTTTTTTTCTTTTCAGCATTTTAGTTAGTCAGTTTGTGTAAAAACAATCAATAAGTTCAATAAAAATGTCATATATTATTTTCCTTGTGGATGCATATTTGCTTGGCTTGACAGTAATGCTTGTATAAACTACAAGAAAGACTAATTTTGCCTCATGTTTTAAATGTTATAATAGAACATTAACATGAGGCAAGAACAGCGGTGAGTCAATGACCAAACCCTGTGAAACACCCATTGTGACGTCTTCCCATGAAACTGATACAGTAGCCCTGTATGCAAATGTTAATGAAAACTGCTAAAGCTGCATTTAAGGTTTGTTTATTACACCACAACCATTTCTGTCTGAAATGTTTGTCTTCAGGTGAGTTGCAGTTCAACAAGACACAGATTAAGCAGTAAAGTTTCTACAACATGCACATAATATATGATATGTAATTCACATTGAAAATTCACCAACTGTCTTCACAACTAAATCTCACAAAGAAGCAGATATGTGTCAGTGTCATGACACAAAAATGTCTAATCACTATGACACTGGTGTCATTTACATTAAAATAAACCACAAATCAATAGCCCCTTCTGCAAATATGAGCATGAAAATTTTGAATTTACTCAGTGGCAACTTATATACTGTTACAATAACAGATGTTATATTGTCCAGTATTAACTCACAAGCACCTGCTTCTATGTCCTGGTCAATACAAACTTGGCTTATTCCTCAATTTTTGATTCACATTAAATTTTTTTATGAAAGTAATAGCTCATCCTTGAACCATACTGGAGCTACATGGATATGCAGCTGATTTCTAACCACTTATTATAAGATTTTCTATCCCAGTAATGATGTGGTGTTCAGGCAGACAAATGACATCTGTTGCTTTCTGACTAGTGAGATCTTCTAAACAAACTATCAACTCATTTTTTATTCACCTAGTTAAATGCCGATTTTGCTCAACTTTTATGTGATAAATAAATTTAATATCTTTTAATGCTGTCTGTCAAAGCTTCTGAATTTAACCAAAAACTTTTGTCTTTCTTGACCCCAATAACCACTGGTATTTGGTTCAGTGTGCCTGGTACCTGTAGACTACCCCCCCCCCCCCCCCCCCTCTCATTACACTTTCTGAAAATAGATCTGATAACTTGTCTTTATCCCTCCCAAGCATATTGTGATCTTCCTATTGCACCCACTGAAGCACCACCTATGTGAGATCTTGCATCCACCCCAAGTAGGCTGCCCAACCCTGTGTTCACTCACAGCACAGCAGAGTGAACCCGAGACTGCTCATGGTGCCAGAGGATCTCTACAAAAGCCTCACTTGTGTGCACAGTAGCTGTTCCTATCCTTTCCAGTTTACCCCTCAGATCGTAATTTATGTGTGTAATCAGGATATTTCCAGCTTTCTCAAATATCATCACCTAATCATCTTTGTCATAATCTCAACACATTTGTCCTACATTTTGTGTTACCTTTGTAAGATTGGCACTTGGTTTCACAAAACTTGTGGCCTGTAATCCTGAATCTAATTTTACCTGTAGCTGCTAACTTATGCCATTCCAATAATTGCTGCCTAGCAGCAGATCACTTCTTTTCCTATTTTGAATACTGTAACAAAATTTTCACTAATCAGATGAAATTATATGTTCCATAGATAAAATTTTCCCTTTTGAAACTTTGCTTACCACCATTTCACATCAACCCTTTTCTCCCTCCTTTAGCTGCTATAATTCAAATGTTGTTTGTTCTAATTCTGCCTGAAGGACACAAATCTTGTCTTCCTGTTCTGTAATTTTCTGATTCATCTGGTATAACCTACATTTCCATGGAAAGGCTTCACTGAGTACTTCATTATCTTCCCTATTGCACACCCAATGAAACCACAATCTACAATTTTCACAGAAAACTCCCAGTTAACTGACCTACAGTAAAGTCCACATGTCACACATGGCTGATTGATTTTATAAAACTTTAAGTCAGAAGTTATTGAATAACAATAGTGGATGCAATGAAATACAAGATTACATGATGGTTTATAAACATTTTTCACACATAAAATTAGGCCTAGATATTGGTATCTTGGCAAGAGAACAAATCTTCACTTTTCACATGGTTTAACCCTGAATCTTCCTGGCAGATTAAAACTGTATGATGGACTGGAGCTCAAATGCAGCACATATGCCTTTTGCAGACAAGTGCTCTATCAACTGAGCTACCCAAGCACAACTCACAACTCATCCTCACAAGTTTACCTCTGACAATCTCTTATCTCCTACCTTCCAAACTTCACAGAAGTCCTCCTGCAAAACTTATATAAGTAGCACTCCTGGAAGAAAGGATTTCCCAGAGACATGGTTTAGCAACAGGCTGGGGTACTGTTTCCCAAATGATATTTGACTTTGCAGTGGAGTCTGTGCTGATATGAAACCCCCTGGCATATTGAAACTGTGTGGCAGACCAGCAATTGAACCCAGATTTGAAACCCAATCCACCACTTAGTTTTAATATGACAGAAAGTTTAATATCAGCACACACTCCACTGCACGGTGAAAAATCAATTCTGGAAACAGTTCCCCAGTCTGTGGCTAAGCCATCTCTTCACAATATCCTTTCTTCCAGGAGTGTTAATCTTGCAAAATTCAGAAAAGCTGGTGTTGGTGGGAAGGATCCATATGGCACAGGCTGTGAGGCAGTCATTGAAATGAAGGATGTCATGTTGGGCAGCATGCTCAGCAACAGGGTGGCCCACTTGTTTGTTGACCACAGTTTGTCAGTGGCCATTCATGCAGACAGACAGCTTGTTGGTTGTCATGCCCACATAGAATGCAGCACAGTGGTTGCAGCTTACCTTGTTTATTACATGACTGGTTTAAGAGGTAGCCCTGCCTTTGGTGGGATGGGTGATGTTTGTGACTGGACTGGAGTAGGTGTCGGTGGGAGGATGTATGGGACAAGGTCTTGCATCTAGGTCTTTTACAGGGATATGAGCCATGAGAGAAGGAGTTGAGAGCATGGGTTGTGTAAAGATGGACGAGTATATTTTGTCGGTTCAGTGGATGGTGGAGTACCACTGTGGGAGGGGTGGGAAGGATATTTCTCATATCAGGGCATGCCAAGAGGTGGTCACAATCCTTGAGGAGAATGTAATTCAGTTGCTTCATTTCTGGATGGTACTGAGTTATGAGGGGAATGCCAACATCAGCCAAAATGGCTTTGCTGTGATGGTGCCATGAGTGTCCAAAGCACTACAGCCATAATTTTTTCAGAGATTTCTCTGAAATCCTGAAGACAGCAAGGATAAAATACAGGAGGTACAAACTGTAGAAGGAGACCAAATAATGAATACAGTAAACAGTTCAAAAGGATGTAGGTGTACTAGTTATTCAGGGAGAGCTGCATCATACCAGTCTTTGGATTGAAGACCACAACAACTGCAACATGTGTCTCAGAACACTGCATACATGTGAAGAACAGGATATTAGTTCATTCCTCTAGTTATTATCAATTTCATCAAGAAATTTTAATTGAGTTAATTGCACTCTTGATTTCTTTAGCTGAGCATGGAGTAATTGTAATTTGCTCATATGCATGTATATGGGATTGCTTCTTGCAAGCACCTGTGCAGAACACAGATACAAAGTACAAAAGACACAAAATTGGTTGTAATTTCTGTTGGGAATGTGAGCAAATACTACAGATTGAGATTGTAAAATAGGTGGTTATAGAGATCTTCCAGTTTAGAAAACAAAGGATCACATTAGGTGTACATAAAGATTCTGTTATGGCCCCAATCCTATTATAGATCCTTATAAGTGACTATAATTCTTCAGTCCACCACAAAATTCACAAATTTTTTTAGATGTATTGACATCTTCAATTTTTTGGTCCTGTCCTCCTCAGTTGCGCGTAATACTACGGTATAAAAAAATAAAAACCAAAACATTGCATTAAAAGCGTTCAGTGCATAGTGCTGTGGAATGCAGAAAAAACAGCAAATTGGCGCTCATAGGAAGAAGAACAAGACCAAAAATGCAACAGGAGCGTAATATGTAAGAAACTGTCTACGCAACCTGCCACTGATGATGCCTTGCAGAAAATAAAGGCGAAACGCGTATGGCACTAAAATTGTGTTTTATTCAGTTGCTGTCAGACGGTCCATAAGTGAAAATCATCAACATACCGTAGTTTTTTAGATGTTACTAAATATACTTGTCAAATGGAGTTACAAAGTGAACTAAAAGTCTGAACATCAAACATCAAAAAACTGTTCTACACAATCAGTCCTCTTGTAATTACAAAATAATCAGTCTATATTTGTTAACACATCATATAAAAGAAAAGTCCATCACCCGCCTCTAAGTATAAGTGATGAGTAACCCAATAAAATTCCACATTTGCCTGTGTACTAATTACTGGTTCATTTAAAATTAAAGTAGCATACACACACAGACTATATTAGTAAAAATAAAGCATAACAAGCTATTGTATCAAAGTTCTTGTAAACATTTAAAATGTTTACTATACATTGGCAGTATCATTATTGTGATAGGGCATAATTTTTAGCACATAATCATCTAGTAAACTGTTTCACAGCCAGAAAAAGAATCACATAAACTGAGGTTAATCCCCATTTGAAAAGCTCCTAATAGCAACTTTTTCATTCTTATACATTTTGCAACTAACAACATTCACATAGAAAATTACAGATGAAGAAAACAGTCTCGTGGGCACAAACTAAGTTATTCATTTGTTATGATAACAGGTAAAGACAATAGTTACATTGCTAATGTGTTTGTGTGGCTACATGACAGTAATGTCTTCAATAAATCTTATACTGAATATGCACACAGAAGTATAAGACAAAATGAGGAAGTGCAGCTGGAAAATTTAAATAATAAATAAATCCAACTATCAGATATAACATCTTATCACAGTGTGTCTTGAGATTTACCCACTAAATAAACAGCTACTGTACTGTACAAGAATATCTTGTTTTACCAAAAGATGTAAGTTTTTTATTTTAATTAATGTAGAATGTCAGTATTTCATCAATAACCACAAAATTAATTTCATGGGATGAAACCCTAAAATGTTCTGAGAAAAATATTTGAATCTAAGTGCCTCAGTAAACATTCACAAAACATGAGAGGAACCTGTTGTAAATAATTTTCTGTGAGATAGTGTGATAGCTATGCATGAATGAAGATGTGATCACTCTTGTGATAAGTGAAAGTACACTACTGGCCATTAAAATTGCTACACCACGAAGATGACATGCTACAGGCCCGAAATTTAACTGACAGGAAGAAGATGCTGTGATATTCAAATGATTAACTTTTCAGAGCATTCACACAAGGTTGGTGCCGGTGGCAACACCTACAAGGTGCTGCAATGAGGAAAGTTTCCAACCGATTTCTCATACACAAACAGCAGTTGACCAGCGTTGCCTGGTGAGCCATTGTTGTGATGCCCTGTGTAAGGAGGAGAAATGTGTACCGTCATGTTTCAGACTTTGATAAAGGTCGGATTGTAGCCTATCGCGATTGCAATTTATCGTATCACAACATTGCTGCTCACGTTGGTCAAGATCCAATGACTGTTAGCAGAATATGGAATCGGTAGGTTCAGGAGGGTAATACAGAATGCCGTGCTGGATCCCAACGGCCTCGTATCACTAGCAGTCAAGATGACAGGCATCTTATCTGCATGGCTGTAATGGATCGTGCAGCCACATCTTGAACCCTGAGTCAACAAATGGGGATGTTTGCAAGACAACAACCATCTGCACGGACAGTTCGACGACATTTGCAGCAGCATGGACTATCTGCTCACAGACCATGGCTGCGGTTACCCTTGATGTTCCATCACAGACAGGAGCACCTGTGATGGTGTACTCATCAACAAACCTGGGTGCACAAATGGCAAAACGTCATTTTTTCGGATGAATTCAGGTTCTGTTTACAGCATTATGATGGTCTCATCCCTGTTTGGCGACATCGCGGTGAACGCACATTGGAAGCGTGCATTCGTCATTGCCATACTGGTGTATCACCCGGTGTGATGGTATGGGGTGCCTATGGTTACACGTCTCGGTCACCTCTTGTTCGCATTGATGGCACTTTGAATAGTGGACGTTACATTTCAGATGTGTTATGATCCGTTGCTCTACTCTTCATTCGATCCCTGCGAAACCCTACATTTCAGCAGGATAATGCACGACCGCATGTTGCAGGTCCTGTAACAGGCCTTTCTGGATACAGAAAACGTTCGACCACTGCCCTGACCAGCACATTCTCCAGATCTCTCACCAATTGGAAACATCTGGTCAATGGTGGCCGAGCAACTGGCTCGTCACAATACGCCAGTCACTACTCTTGATGAACTGTGGTATCGTGTTGAAGCTGCATGGGCAGCTGTACCTATACATGCCATCCAAGCTGTTTGACTCAATACCCAGGCATATCAAAGCCATTATTATGGCCAAAGGTGGTTGTTCTGGGTATTGATTTCTCAGGATCTATGCACCCAAATTGCATGAAAATGTAATCACATGTCAGTTCATGTATAATATATTTGTCCAATGAATACCTGTTTATCATCTGCATTTCTTCTTGGTGCAGCAATTTTAATGGTCAGTAGTGTATAGTGTTAGTGTACAAATAGAAAAAAAATGAATAAATGGAATGAAATAAAGGGAAGAAAGAGAGAAATTAAGTGTTTCATTGACAATGAGATCATTACAGATAGCACACCAGCTTGGACTGGCGAAGGAAATGGTCTGTGTCAGTTTTCAAAGAAACCATCCAGACATTTGTATGAAAATCACAGAAAACCTATACTTTGTTAGAGATTTGAACTTCTCAGAAACAAAAATTACTCTTTGTACATAGAAAAGAATGAAAAATCCAGCATGGAATGTAGCAGCATAATGAAAAGGAAAGTTGCTACTCACCAAAAAGCAGATATGCTGAGTTGCAGAATGGCAATCAAAAAGACTGTCAGAAAGTTAGCTTTTGGCCAACAAGGCCATTGTCAAAAATATACAACATACATACACTCACACA
The DNA here is from genome assembly GCF_021461395.2 of Schistocerca americana. NCBI lineage: Eukaryota > Metazoa > Arthropoda > Insecta > Orthoptera > Acrididae > Schistocerca > Schistocerca americana. Next base: position 179,822,265 of record NC_060120.1, read on the forward strand.
TACACAACTCACAGACTCATGACCACAGTCTCTGGCAGCTGGACCCAGATCTTCTTTGTATGCATGTAGGACTCAGTTTCATAATCACAAAAAATTTAATACTGCTGATTATTAGTGCAGGATTAGATAAAATTACAATCCTGTTGGAAGAACATCCACAACTGAGCATTATAGCAGAGGTTGAAAATACCACTTCAGTTGTAATTTTCTTTGTTTTCACATGACCAGTTATGGACTGTTATTAACCCATCTTCAGGTATTGTAGCTGTGCTGAAGTCCCTGAGTGCTGCATGTACCAAGTGTGGTGTGTTGCCTATGAGTGCAGAACAGGGAGTCTCCCTGCTCTGTGCTCATAGGCAGCACACCGTACCTGGTACATGCTGCGCCCAGGGACCACAGCACAGCTACGATACCTGAATATGGGCTTATAACAGTCTGAAACTGGTCATGTGAAAATAAAGAAATTTACAACTGAAGTGGTACTTTCAACCTCTGCTAGATAAAATTAGCTTTATTTGCTTCAGGACCATTATCTTTGAATCTTCTCTATCTCTTCTATTAACTTGATTAAACCTACCTAGTAGAGATCCATGATTGGGAAGCAATACTCAAGATTCCCCAAAATGCAGGTTGCACAAGTACCTTATGTATATATCTTTATGTTACCATTGCACCATCAGAAAATATCCCATCTCATCAAACTGTAATATGTTTGTCACATGGCATAACTTTTAAAGTATTTCAGATTGACTTACCTGGCAGACATGTGCATGTGCGCGAATGCGCGCACACACCCATACACACACGCATATATATATGACCCCCCCCCATGAACCATGGACCTTGCCATTGGTGGGGAGGCTTGCGTGCCTCAACAATACAGATAGCCGTACCATAGGTGCAACCACAATGGAGGGGTATCTATTGAGAGGCCAGACAAACGTGTGGTTCCTGAAGAGGGGCAGCAGCCTTTTCAGTAGTTGCAGGGGCAACAGTCTGGATGATAGACTGATCTGGCTTGTAACACTAACCAAAACGGCCTTGCTGTTGTGGTACTGCGAACAGCTAAATGCAAGGGGAAACTACAGCCGTAATTTTTCCCGAGGGCATGCAGCTTTACTGTACGATTAAATGATGATGCCATCCTCTTGGGTAAAATATTCCGGAGGTAAAATAGTTTGGATCTCCGGGTGGGGACTACTCAAGAGTACGTCATTATCAGGAGAAAGAAAACTGGCGTTCTACGGATCGGAGCATGGAATGTCAGATCTCTTAATTGGGCAGGTGTGTTAGAAAATGTAAAAAGGGAAAAGGATAGGTTAAAGTTAGATATAGTGGGAATTAGTGAAGTTCGGTGGCAGGAAGAACAAGACTTTTGGTCAGGTGACTACAGGTGTATAAATACAAAATCAAATTGGGGTAATGCAGGAGTAGGTTTAATAATGAATAAAAAAATAGGAGTGCGGGTAAGCTACTACAAACAGCATAGTGAACGCATTATTGTGGCCAAGATAGACACAAAGCCCATGCCTACCACAGTAGTACAAGTTTATATGCCAACTAGCTCTGCAGATGATGAAGAAATAGATGAAATGTATGATGAGATAAAAGAAATTATTCAGGTAGTGAAGGGAGACAAAAATTTAATAGTCATGGGTGACTGGAATTCAACAGTAGGAAAAGGAAGAGAAGGAAACGTAGCAGGAGAATATGGATTAGGGCTAAGAAATGAAAGAGAAGGCCACCTGTTGGAATTTTGCACAGAGAATAACTTAATCATAGCTAACACCTGGTTCAAGAATCATGAAAGAAGGTTGTATACATGGAAGAAGCCTGGAGATACTAGAAGATTTCAGATAGATTATATAATGGTAAGACAGAGATTTAGGAACCAGGTTTTAAATTTCCAGGGGCAGATGTGGACTCTGACCACAATCTATTGGTTATGAACTGTAGATTAAAACTGAAGAAACTGCAAAAAGTTGGGAATTTGAGGAGATGGGACCTGGATAAACTGAAAGAACCAGAGATTGTACAGAGTTCCAGGGTGAGCACAAGGAAACAATTGACAGGAAAGGGGGCAAGAAATGCAGTGGAAGAAGAATGGGTAGCTTTGAGGGATGAAATAGTGAAGGCAGCAGAGGATCAAGTAGGTAAAAAGACGAGGGCTAGTAGAAATCCTTTGGCAACAGAAGAGATACTGAATTTAATTGATGAAAGGAGAAAATACAAAAATGCAGAAAATGAAGTAGGCAAAAAGGAATACAAACATCTCAAAAATGAGATCGACAGGAAGTGCAAAATGGTTAAGCAGGGATGGCTAGAGGACAAATGTAAGGATGTAGAGGCTTATCTCATGAGGGGTAATATAGATACTGCCTGCAGGAAAATTAAAGAGACCTTTGGAGAAAAGAGAACCACTTGCATGAATATCAAGAGCTCAGATGGAAACCCAGTTCTAAGCAAAGAAGGGAAGGCAGAAAGGTGGAAGGAGTATATAGAGGGTCTATACAGGGGCGATGTTCTTGAGGACAATATTATCGAAATGGAAGAGGAGGTAGATGAAGATGAAGTGGGAGATATGATACTGCGTGAAGAGTTTGACAGAGCACTGAAAGACCTAAGTCAAAACAAGGCCCCGGGAGTAGACAACATTCCATTAGAACTACTGACAGCCTTAGGAGAGCCAGTCCTGACAAAACTCTACCATCTGGTGAGCGAGATGTATGAGACAGGTGAAACACCCTCAGACTTCAAGAAGAATATAATAATTCCAATCCCAAAGAAAGCAGGTGTTGACAGATGTGAAAATTACTGAACTATCAGTTTAGTAAGTCATAGCTGCAAAATACTAACGTGAATTATTTACAGATGAGTGGAAAAACTGGTAGAAGCCGACCTCGGGGAAGATCAGTTTGGATTCCGTAGAAATGTTGGAACACGTGAGGCAATACTGACCCTATGACTTATCTTAGAAGAAAGATTAAGGAAAGGCAAACCTACATTTCTAGCATTTGTAGACTTAGAGAAAGCTTTTGACAATGTTGACCAGAATACTCTCTTTCAAATTCTGAAGGCGGCAGGGGTAAAATACAGGGAGCGAACGGCTATTTACAATTTGTACAGAAACCAAATGGCAGTTATAAGAGCCGAGGGGGACATGAAAGAGAAGCAGTAGTTGGGAAGGGAATGAGACAGGGTTGTAGCCTCTCCCTGATGTTATTCAATCTGTATATTGAGCAAGCAGTAAAGGAAACAAAAGGAAAGTTTCGAGTAGACATTAAAATCCGTGGAGAAGAAAAAAAACTTTGAGGTTCGCCGATGACATTGTAATTCTGTCAGAGACAGCAAAGGACTTGCAAGAGCAGTTGAACAGAATGGACAGTGTCTTGAAAGAAGTGTGTAAGGTGAACATCAACAAAAGCAAAATGAAGATAATGGAATGCAGTCGAATTAAGTCGGGTGATGCTGAGGGAATTAGATTAGGAAATGAGACACTTAAAGTAGTAAAGGAGTTTTGCTATTTGGGGATCAAAATAACTGATGATGGTCGAAGTAGAGAGGATATAAAATGTAGACTGGCAATGGCAAGGAAAGCATTTCTGAAGAAGAGAAATTTGTTAACATCGAGTATAGATTTAAGTGTCAGGAAGTCGTTTCGGAAAGTATTTGTATGGAGTGTGGCCATGTATGGAAGTGAAACATGGACGATAAATAGTTTAGACAAGAAGAGAATAGAAGCTTTCGAAATGTGGTGCTACAGAAGAATGCTGAAGATTAGATGGGTAGATCACATAACTAATGAGGAGGTATTGAATAGAATAGGGGAGAAGAGGAGTTTGTGGCACAACTTGACTAGAAGAAGGGATCGGTTCATAGGACATGTTCTGAGGCATCAAGGGATCACCAATTTAGTACTGGAGGGCAGCGTGGAGGGTAATAATCATAGAGGGAGACCAAGAGATGAATACACTAAGCAGACTCAGACGGATGTAGGCTGCAGTAGGTACTGGGAGATGAAGAAGCTTGCACAGGATAGAGTAGCATGGAGAGCTGGATCAAACCAGTCTCAGGACTGAAGACCATAACAACAACAACATATATATGACAGACTGAATGGTATGTTTCACGAGTGCATTAAACAACTAGGAATGAAAGCATGAAAGCATGCGAATGACTACTACAGTTTTACAATGAAATGCTGGACAGTGTGAACATTCCTCAAGTATTTAAAGCAACAAAAGCTGTTGTTATACTCAAGCCAGGAAACCTTAAAGAAAACCCAGCAACCTAGCTTCCAATCATGCTACTAAGCATCTCTTACAAGATGATGGAATCAAGTGACACCAGTGACTCAATACGGTTTATGGACCTATGGATCCAAAAACTTGGATTCAAGGCAAACTTCACAGAATCCACAAGAAAAAATGACAATACAGAAACCTGTATCGATAATATTCTAACAAGTTATAAATTCAATGTTGCAAGGAAGCTATGTGTAGATTAATGACTTTCAGACCATTCTGCTGGAAATGACTAATATAGATGAACAAAGTACTAGAAAAACTTGCAGCAAAGGCATTTATCTTTTGAAATCTTAAAATTGTTCTGCTCTAAATTAGAAGAGGTGGAGTGACAAGTCCAAACTGAGATTCCAATCTCTGTACATTTTAACATATTTTTCGAAATTTTTTTACATGTATTTGATTAAATATTTCCACTTAGAGTGTGCCAGACAAAAGTGTCTAGTAAGCTAAAGTACGCGGAAGTAAAACCTTTGTTTAAAAAAGGTTCAAGAGAAGATATGGGGATCTACTGTCCAATCTCTATTCTCCTGATTTTTTCAAAAATATCTGAAGGAGTGATGGTTACACAAATTAAAAAAAATAATAGAAAAATCAAACATAATTTCAGGTAATGAATATGGCTTTCAAAAAGGCAAGTGTACCATTGAGGCCATTAATGAGTTTGTGGAAAAAATCATTTCCACCCTAATCAAGTTGAGAAAAGTTGCAGGATTATTCTGTGACCTCATTAAAACAGTTGATTATGTAAACCACCACTTGCTCCAGTATAAAATGGAAAGATACGGAATTGGGGGTTGTGCTTTAGAGTGGTTCAGGTCATACATCATGAACAGAAAACAAAGGGTAGTTATATCATCAAGTAATGGAAATTCCTGCTCTGAATGACTGAGTAATTTGCAAGGTGGTACACAAGGCTCAATCCTGGGTCCAATTTCTTTTTTACTTTATATCTACCCCTGAACATAAATTCACAATCAGTTTTATTCAGTGATGATACTTCTGCCATTGTTGAAAGCAATGGTCCGGAACAAATTTTTTCAACAGTCACAAAGCTATTAGACAGTTTGGAAAACTGATTCCAACGAAATGGGCTAAAATTGAATTCTGGGAGAACACATTTGCTGCAGTTTAGAACTAAAAACACTAAGATAAAAGAATTCCACATTAGTCACAGAAACCAAGAACTGAAAGAAGTGGACTGTGTTAAATTTTTAGTGATGCATTTGGAACAAAATCTATCCTGGTCTTCACACATAAAGTATTTAGCAAGTAAATTAAACAGCCCGCCATTTGCAATAAAAATTCTGTCATACTCAGCTAGCATGGAGACAACAAAAATAGTTTACCACAGCTGCTTTAAATCAGTTATAAAGTATGGCATTAGTTTTTGGGGAGGCATAAGCAAAACGACTAGAATCTTAAAATTACAAAAATCAATTGTTAGAAATACACTCCTGGAAATTGAAATAAGAACACCGTGAATTCATTGTCCCAGGAAGGGGAAACTTTATTGACACATTCCTGGGGTCAGATACATCACATGATCACACTGACAGAACCACAGGCACATAGACACAGGCAACAGAGCATGCACAATGTCGGCACTAGTACAGTGTATATCCACCTTTCGCAGCAATGCAGGCTGCTATTCTCCCATGGAGACGATCGTAGAGATGCTGGATGTAGTCCTGTGGAACGGCTTGCCATGCCATTTCCACCTGGCGCCTCAGTTGGACCAGTATTCGTGCTGGACGTGCAGACCGCGTGAGACGACGCTTCATCCAGTCCCAAACATGCTCAATGGGGGACAGATCCGGAGGTCTTGTTGGCCAGGGTAGTTGACTTACACCTTCTAGAGCACGTTGGGTGGCACGGGATACATGCGGACGTGCATTGTCCTGTTGGAACAGCAAGTTCCCTTGCCGGTCTAGGAATAGTAGAACGATGGGTTCGATGACAGTTTGGATGTACCGTGCACTATTCAGTGTCCCCTCGACGATCACGAGTGGTGTACGGCCAGTGTAGGAGATCGCTCCCCACACCATGATGCCGGGTGTTGGCCCTGTGTGCCTCGGTCGTATGCAGTCCTGATTGTGGCGCTCACCTGCACGGCGCCAAACACGCATACGACCATCATTGGCACCAAGGCAGAAGCAACTCTCATCGCTGAAGACGACACGTCTCCATTCGTCCCTCCATTCACGCTTGTCGCGACACCACTGGAGGCGGGCTGCACGATGTTGGGGCGTGAGCGGAAGACGGCCTAACGGTGTGCGGGACCGTAGCCCAGCTTCATGGAGACGGTTGCGAATGGTCCTCGCCGATACCCCAGGAGCAACAGTGTCCCTAATTTGCTGGGAAGTGGCGGTGCGGTCCCCTACGGCACTGCGTAGGATCCTACGGTCTTGGCGTGCATCCGTGCGTCGCTGCGGTCCGGTCCCAGGTCGACGGGCACGTGCACCTTCCGCCGACCACTGGCGACAACATCGATGTACTGTGGAGACCTCACGCCCCACGTGTTGAGCAATTCGGCGGTACGTCCACCCGGCCTCCCGCATGCCCACTATACGCCCTCGCTCAAAGTCCGTCAACTGCACATACGGTTCACGTCCACGCTGTCGCGGCATGCTACCAGTGTTAAAGGCTGCGATGGAGCTCCGTATGCCACGGAAAACTGGCTGACACTGACGGCGGCGGTGCACAAATGCCGCGCAGCTAGTGCCATTTGACGGCCAACACCGTGGTTCCTGGTGTGTCCGCTGTGCCGTGCGTGTGATCATTGCTTGTACAGCCCTCTCGCAGTGTCCGGAGCAAGTATGGTGGGTCTGACACACCGGTGTCAATGTGTTCTTTTTTCCATTTCCAGGAGTGTATGTCTAATGCAAAACTGAAATTATCCTATCACCCACTGTTAAGAAATTTAAAAATATTAACTGCTCTGTGTTTCTACATTTATGAAGTGATTATTTTTGTATACAGTAACGCCAAGTTATTGATAGACAATAACTTTAAACATCAATACAATACTAGGAACAAGGAGAATTTCATGCTTCCCACTCACAGATTAAAGCTGTTTGCACAAACCCCAGAATACATGGGCATGAAAATTTACAACATCCTAAAAGAGAAACGAATCCTCAGCATGGATATGGGCAATTAAAGCAAAAACTATGACAATTGTTTGTACAGAAATGTTATTATTCCTTAGAAGAATTTCTTAATGATAATATTACAATCTGAGCAAGAAAGCTAGTGGCTGAAATGTTTTGTTAATAATGTTAGAAGTTTTATGTCTAATAAATGATTGTAATAATTATTCTCTCTTTTTTACAGCAATACTGTTGTTAGGCTACACACAGTCTCTGTAAATTATAAATTAAAATTATTGTTTCTGTAATACATATAAATTGTAATTGCAGTATTGATGAGTCCCCTGTACATTAAATCTTGGGATATAACTCTGTATGTTATGGGACAGTAAAAATTATGATTGTGATTCTGAAAGGCTTCTGTGTGACAACACACATCCAATAAATGATGCCATAACCCTCATACACTCAGTAGGATTTTGCCCATCTCGAATTTTCTGTGAGCAAGTTCTTACCCTTACATTGTTTGTAAAAGCAGGCTTACAAAAGAAAAAGGAAACCTCAGTGGCATCTAATGACCTCAATGCAACGTACGACACCATGTGGCTGGATGGATGAATGTATAAATTAAATCAAACCATTCCAAGCTAGAAAAAATTGCAGCACTTATGGAAAACTTGCTCTAAAACCACTCTTTTAAAGTTGACAATGGAGAAACCACACGGATATGTTGTGCCATAAAGAATTGTCTCTCACACAACACAGTTTTTCTCCCACTTTCATTTAACCTGTACACCAGTGACATAATCACCACTGATTCTTTAAGTTTTAGCTATGCTGACAGCCTACAGCAACAAAAAGCAACACATCTGAAGAAGTTGAACAAATGATTGCTAAGAATCTAGAAAAACTTAACAGTATTACAAGAACTGCTGATGAACCTTAATAAAACAGAAGTCAGCTCATTACACCTAACCGAAAGAAGGGCAAACAAAGAACTGAATGTAATCTTTTGCTACAAAAAGTTACAATATAGTCGACACCGCAAATATTTAAGTAGGACTCTCAACAGCACCAAGACATTTACCAAACGCCTAGAACTAACAGGACAAAAGCTAAATAATATATTAAGGAAACTGGCTGGTGCTAACTTGGGATTTAAAGCACAAGCACTTGTATGTTCTGTTCCAGAATACTGTTTCCCTGTTTGGAGTAGAAGTAACCATATCACCAAAATAGATATCAATCTTAAAGACACAATCAGGATAATGGCAGGAACTTTTAAAACTACACCAATACCATGACTGTCAGAACTCACCATTATTGTGTGTATTGTGTACTGAACCGAGGACCTAGAAACGATGGAGAGGCTTCATCCCACCATAGCCCCCAGTGGTGTACAACCCCACAACAGGCCACAGCAGTCCACTCACCCCATCGCTGCCCCACACTGAACCCAGTGTTATTCTGTGGTTCGGCCACTAGTGGACCCCCCCCCCCCCCCCTCCTCGAGAACATCTCATATCCGATGAGTGTAACCTAGAATGTTTGTGTGGTAGAGTAATTATGGTAACATGGAAACAGTGTTTGCACAGCAATTGCCAACATAGTATAACTGAGGTGGAATATGGGGAACCAGCCCCCATTCGCCGAGACACATGGAAAACCACCTTATACCATCCACAGGCTGCCCTGCACATGAGACCTTGACACTTCCTGCTCAGGGAGTAGCGTGTTAGACTGCTCAGCTTGCCTGGTGGGCACTAACTATTATTGCTCCAACAAGTCTCTGACAACAAAGGGCTATGACACAAGGAAGGACAAAACTCAAAATATGGGGAACCAGCCCCCATTCGCTGAGACACATGGAAAACAACCTTAAATACCATCCACAGGCTGGCCTGCACACCAGACCTTGACACTTCCTGCTCAGGAAGTAGCGTGTTAGACCGCACAGCTAGCCGGGCGGGCACTCACTATTATTGCTCCACCAAGTCTCTGACAACAAAGGGCTATGACACAAGGAAGGACAAAATTCAAATGATCTGGATACATACCAATTCATTAAATATTGAACAATTTCCCATACAGTTCACAAAAATCTGCAGAAGCAGTCTGGGTAAACATTGGACAATGTGCTGCAGATAACTACGGTCTAAGAGAAGTATGGAGAAGTCAGTAGACATCCTTCTGAGGTCATGAGAAAATAGATCTGACCACTTGACCTCAGAGAGGGAGCCAGTCAATAAAAGAATGTGGAACTTGCTCACCCAAGACAGCAGTAGTCAGGCCATGACAAAAGCAGCACTACATAAATGCTGAATGATCAGTGATTGCCAATGCAACTGCAGAATATCAGAACAAACACTGGAGGACATTTTGTACAGCTGCCCGAAAAGAAAATTCATAGGTACCTGGAAGGATTTTGCAGACACAGCACCTGCAGGAATCAGTTGGCTGGAGTCTTTGACTTTCCAGCTATGATGGAAACCAGCTAACACAATCTCCTTTAGCTACTGCTGGTCCTCCAGATTTTGTTGTTACCTTGCATCATTTTAATGTATGTTCTTGTAAACTGTAATTATATAAGCCATATGCCAAATAAATAAATAAATAAAAGAACAGAAAATTGGAAAACAAATTAATAAACATTTAAATTAACAACTTTATTCCAGTCTTTTCATAATATTGTTATTCCAGCATGATTCACATGATCAGTGCAATAATATTGGAGATGTTGCATGTGTAACAGCACAGAAAATTTTTAAAAAACATCAAATGTATACTAAATTTGGTTTGTCATTATTTGATGCTGCTGTCATGCCTTTGCACCAAAGCAAAGCTTAACATTCATATGTGTAATTTGTTACCAGCACCTCTACATTCTTTCATAGTGACAAAAAGGGATTCTCTAATAAAGCAGTTATTTACATTGCACAAATCTACTGTCAAGCAGGTTCAGCTGAACTGTATTTTAAATATGTGTTCCTGTATGCCATTTTCCATCATGTACAGACAAGTGTAATTAGATACCTAATTTCTATGCCATCAGTTGTAAACACAATCTTCAATACTGATTATAGAAATTAAGTTACTCTAAATCTGATGTTGCACTGCAAAATATAAACTATGTGTAACAGAAGATCTTAGATAAATCCCACTAGATGACAAATATATTTGAAAGTATAAGTTACTTCTGCATTTTAACATAAAATACTTCAGGCAAAGAGGGAATGAGTTTGAATTATAATAGATTTTGATTCCATGTACAGTCCTGATTTCTCCATATCCACCATCACAGATTAGTAATACCTTATACATCAGAGAATATTGTCATATAGTATCTACCACTGTCATGTCAGCTGCTTCACCATCTATTTTCATTTACATTTCACTTCTCTTTTTAATAATATCTGCGCAAATTTCAAATTAATATAATAAAAATTATTGGTTAAATAGAAAGGTTTCACATTACCTACATGAAAGATTCTGCAGGCCAAGTGGTGAACCGACTAACTCAGCTTGTGCTTTTGCAATGGACTTTTATTGAGAACCAAACCATTATGTACAGAGCCTGGCGTACAGCAGGTCAATGCCCAGTGTCAACAAAGCATAACCTCTTTAAACAACAGAAATGTGTACTCAAGCACTGCTGTCAAAGCAGCTCCTCTATTTGTATTATAACAGGACCTGGAGGGCTCTTGAGAGAAAGTCGGCTGTTGAACTGTGTATATTGAGTTCTTTTAGCAGTGCAGGTCATTGACATGTGGATTATACAAAATATGTATCTCTATTGCTCCACATCCTGTTAGTCTTGATGAAATAGTCTGTTAGTCTTCATTCTGTTTGACAGATGACAGGAAAAATGTAATAATTTTTTATCATACTCATGTACTAAGGCAGTTTTATTAATAACTGATGAGGATCACTAAAAACTAATTTTTGTAAACTGAGAGGCAATTGGCAACTGTAGCCCACCAATTGCAGTGACCACTTGTCAAAGTTGCAGCAAACATTCCACCTGCCGAGAAACAACCAAACACTTTATAACAAACCAAGAATTATGATAACTTCTTGAGATTACAGTAACTTGTGATACTTTATTTTCTGTAACATTTTAGTCAATTCAGTTCTCTGTTGTTCAAAGTCGGTCCATTACGTAAAATAATTTTACATGTTTCTGTGTTGTAATGTTGTGCTAGAAACATCAGATATGAGATACATTTCGCAATAAAGTACAAAACACGATCTTGTTTTAATTTTTTCTTCTTGAAGTTTATGTACTATCATTCATAACAAATGTCACCTACAATAAACTGTAATTAATTTACAAACTTAATTTGCATGATGCCTGTGGCATATTTTGAAAATAAGTTAATTTATTTTCATAAGTATATGAACATATTTTGTTTCTATTATATTTTCAAGGATTTTTCATTCATAAAAAATATTAATTTCATTTAAATCTGTATCTATTATTAAAAGCAGAAATCATGCACCTTCCAGGTCTTTCTAGAAGCTGTTTCATCCCTTAAAATTTGTGCCAAATGTGTCACTTTTAGTTTGTCACTTCTATTCGCTCACTTTTGCTTAGTTACTTCTGTTCAGTCAGTTCAGTTCATCACTTCAGGGTACTATCACTTTGTAAGCTCTTAGACTGATGAGATACTGCCTTTTAGTCTTTTTTTAAACTTCAACAAGTGCATATGAAATGTTTTTGAGTTACATTAAAAGATTATTTGTGAAATTTGTGGCAAGTGAACTAAAAATAAAGAGTGCTAATACCAAGAATACTGCATTCATCTTCAGTTCTATATAAAAAAACAACCCAGTCCACTTGTATTTTTATCAAGACGTTGCAGTGGAAGCCACCCTTTGACACTGATGCCATTTTCAAGATAAGTAGTAGCAATACAATATCCTTCCTTAGAATAATACGACATACATTGAGATGTAGTGAGTCAAGTATATATGTAAATGAAGGGATTATGTACAAGGTTAGAAATGACATTATTTCATTAAGCAAAGAAAAACATGTAGAAATATCAGCTAGGTAGATACAAAAGCCACACATGTTCCAAAACCAACTATACTATGTATTTACCATTCTCCCAGTGGTGACATAGATACATTCATAGCAAAACTATTCCAAGTACTGGGCATGGTTACTAATCCTAAGGGTGAAATTCTCATTTGTGGAGATTTAAACATCAACTCATTGAACCCAGATGGGTTCTACAACATGTTTTTGAACATTGTGTACAGCTATAGAATATGACCATTGATTAACACAGCCACAAGGGTAACCAAGCATTCAGTGTCAATCATGGAGCATATACTAACTAACTTGGAGAAAGGAAATTGTGATGTTGTTGTGGGTAACCTGGGCCTATCAGATCATTACAATTAAACACAAATGTAGAAAACAGAACTAAAGTATTCATATACAGAAGGATCTTCTCTAAGCAAAAAAGGGCTGAATTTACCATGAAAATGAACAATGAAACATGGGAAGAAGAGTACATGGAGACTACTACAAATAGGAAGTTTTCAAAGTTTCTACTGAAATTTAAATTTAGGTTTGAAGGAGTGTTCCAAAAAGTACTACTGTCACTAAAACACAAAACAAAAGTAACTGGGTGGCCAATGGGATAAGGAAATCATCTGTAACACTAAAACATCGCAGCAGCACAAAAAACAACGAAAATGAGTCTGCATTTCAAAAATATCGTACTACCAAAAATACAAAAACATGTATAGAAAAGTTTTAGTAACATGAAAAAGGTCTCAAATGATAAAATTATAGAAAAGGCAGAAAACAAACTAAAAGCAGCCTGGTAAATCACCAAACAGGGGACACATAGAAAAAACACAAACAGGTAAAAATAGAAAGCAATATTTCAGCAACAGAGCTACCAAGCTACAACACAATTTTGACAATATACAGCGTGAATGAACACTGAACTATGTTCCAGGCACTATGATGCTGTAACTCAACAGTTCAGAAAAAAATAAGCCATGTTGTTAAGAACCTGTGGCGCCGATGAGGTCGACACCAGCATCAATATATGTTTGTCTCTAGACTCCAAGCATCGTCTTTGGACGCTAAGCTAAGATTATCTTTGCTCCCTTCTGCCATAGACAGTTCTTTGTAAGCCTTGCCTGTGTAAAGAGGTGAATAAATGAACTACTGTTAAAAAGGTGTTGTTTGGTGTAACTGACCCAAACATCCACCTCACTGGTGAGCCCCAAGTGATGTAACGTCTTCCATTCTCACTGTTTTACTGTGTCCGCGGCCTCCGCATTGGTTATTTTCGCATGTATTACATTGACACAGCTTTTGAACAATAACTTTGTCCCAACGCCTAACCCCGGATTTTTTGACCGACATGCATCGTGTTGCGGGCGATGTACACCCGCCAGGACTGCAACACAATGCCTCTCACTTGACGATTACTCCGATTTCGCCGGACATTTTCGAGCTTGCAACAATAAGTGAGGTTAGGAACACACATGACTTTGATTACCAGATGCCTTTGTTCATGCCATCTCATGTGCGTACCTCCACCAACCGTGCCACCACTACTTACGGCTCTCAATGCAGTGTGGTACCAGTGTCGAACTCCATTAATGTTTCATTGGACAACTTTCCACTGCCAGAGCAACAATTCTCAGCACCCTACTCCATGCAACCCCACATTAACTACAGCCACGTGGTCGGCTATGCCAGGCTCACGGACCTTTCACCTCAGCTTCTGACCAGCTTGCTGCTACTTCTGTCCCACATCAATATGTGTCTTCCGGCTTCAGCACATCAGCCTGCAACATGAACAACAAGTGGTCTAGTGGGCCTAACGACACCCTACGTTCTACTACTACGCCCCAGTGCTCTGTGCCACCTTCACTCTACTGCAGGGCCAGTTCACAGCTCCATCAAGCTCCCCGACCACGCTGCGAAGGCTCGAGAATGCTACTGCTGCCCACGCTTTGGATCTCACATCAGCTTCCGCACTTCACCCCCAGGCCGCCACCACTCGGGAAACTACCAAAACTGTGTGCATTCTCCATCGAGAACCCCGAATTCTGGTTCACCTTAGTCAAGCAGATCTTTCAATATTATTCGCTTGATGGCCACTCACAGTATATTTGTCTCATGAATAATCTCCACGACCATGCTGACTTGATTCATAATTTAGTCACCCCACCTCCTCAGGTAGACATATACGCTTCTGTCAAGGGGACGATACTGGAACATGTTACACAGACGTCGACTAAGAAGGTCCAGCAGCTCATCTACGAGGAACGACTCAGTGACTCGACTCCATCACAGCTGTGGCACCGTCTCTGACTCCTCGTTAACAACCAGGCCATGCCCGATAACATGCTCTTGTCAATCTGGATCAAGAAACTTCCTCTTTCTGTCCAAACTGCCATGTCTTGCCTTGAAGATCAAGCAACTGATGTACTTATCGATGCCACTGACCGAGCTCATTCTGCACTACAGTGTGAGCTTCACACCCTGCAAACTGAACCCACCTAACGCCAACAGCTTCACCCTCCCCCGGCACGCTGTGGACACCGCATTAATTTGGACACTGGTAACCACTCACCGGCACCGCCGACAGCATCGCAACTTCCTGCAGTCAACTCTTCGGGAGGCACAGACCCTCGTCCTTCCCCCTTGGCTACGGGCTCTCTGCAGGATGCACATCCACATTACCCCTACTGTTACTTCCACACACATACTGACTTCTCTGGTGCTCAGCCAACACCTATGACATCCAGATGAAAGGTTCAGCCATCACAGTCTCTATCAACAGACTTAAGCCTGCTCATGTTGAGCCTTCTTCTACCACCCTTCAGGCCACGACCACGCCACTCACTGTCATGGCTCACAACGCTCTGACCACTCCCTCCAGGTCAGACTTACACACTCAATTGAGTGGCTTCCAGCCCCAATCTTCGAACTCTCCTCTTACCTTACCCCCTACTCCGAGCTCACGCACTCCGTTGAGTGACCCCATGCTCCCCATGTTGAGCTTACCTACAATCACCCCTTCGCTGCCCGGCCCTTCGCCGGTCCCTTCGACCTCTCCTCCATCACCTGCCTTGCCCTGTCGAAGTTTCTCACACCCCCCATCTAGAACGTGCCCTCACTCAAGGTGTTTGTGCCTGTTCCCCCGGACATAATCCACGACATCTCTATAATACTACGCGATGATACACTGTTCTTCATGTGTTTCCTTTCATCTGGTGCTCATGACACAACCTCCACCACTCCCTGCCACCTGGTGAAATGTGTTCCCCTCTCGCCTGATGTCGACCTGGATGTGCTTCATGTGTTTGCCACACCCACCGGAGACATCGTCATTGTCACTCTGTTCCACTCGCAAACTGCCGGCCTACCTGTCACCGCACAACCTGCACGGCCAGTACAACGCCCGGCATGCTTCAACGACTTCCAGGCTCGGTGGCCAAATGTTCCTTCACGTCGTCTACCCACGCAGCTCCCTGAAGATGCTGTCAAGCTGACCGTGGTCCGGCTCCTGCGGACCACCCCTGCTGACGCCTTGGTCACCCCCCCCCCTCCCCCGGCCTCTCAAGAGTACTCCATACTGCAGGGAGGGGGGGGGGGGGGGCTATGTGGCACCCATGAGGTCGACACCAGCATCGATATACATTTGTCTCTAGACTCCGAGCATCATCTTTGGACGCTAAGCTAACATTATCTTTTATCTTTGCTCTCTTCCACCATAGGCAGTTCTTTGTAAGCCTTGCTTGTGCTTGTGTAAAGAGGTGAATAAATGAACTACTGTTAAAAAGGTGTTTGGTGTAACTGACCTGAACATCCACCTCAAACCTAAAATATAAATCTCAGCAAGTGTAGATGAAGTACCTACATGCTTGCTGAAGGACTGTGTAGACAACATCAGGGACCCTTTAGCACACATCATAAATGAATCAATTGCACAGTTTGTTTCCCAGAGGCAATTACTGTAATGAAAATTAGACCCATGGAATACCTAACAAAATACAATCTTCCGGGGAAAAGAACAGTTTGGGTTCACATATAGCCCATTTTGTGTTGTTCTGAAAGCATTAGATAAAGGAGATTATTTTCCTTGACTTCAGCAAAGCCTCAAGTACAGTAGACCACACAATTTGTTAAGAAAACTGGGAGCTCTAGGTATAAGAGGGGTAGAAAATAAGGGATTTCGTTCATACCTAAAAAACAGAGTGTAATAAAGGACAAACTGGAAAAAAATGCATGCATGTATGCAGATGGGTAGATAACAACAAATTAACTTTAAATGTAAAAAAACCAGCAGTATTAGTTTCCACACAAGCAGGAAACCCAAAAATAACTCTTTAAAACTGAAAAATGAGCTCATGGAATGTGTATCACAGACAAAATTTCTAGAGATGTATGTTGACGCACAACTAAAATTGACTGAGCATGTTACTGTGATTCAGAAATGAATAGCTTCAGCATACTTTGCATTTAGAATAGTTAACTCTGTGTGTAGTAGCTCATGCACCAGTATAACATATTCTGTGATGAGTCATGGGATAATGTTCTGTGGAACAAATGAGCAGAACAGACAAACAATCTTTAAACTATAAAAAAGGGCTGTACAAAAAGTAGCAAGAGAACTCACTGAACTTAGTTGTATAAATGTACAGGAATTGTGTTGAAAAAAATTATTTTTCATTCTTTTCTTTTTATGCATGTAAGCTAAATGTAAACTGAGTGGAATATACACAATGCTAAAGGTAAATTAATGAGTTGTTTTGTGGGAATGTTTTGATACATCTTTTTGTGGCAATGTTTTGATACATCTGCATGAAACAAAGCCAGAAATACACTCTTCAACTTATCAATTCCTGTATCTTCACCTATTTGTTTCTGTAAGTGGTAGCGTGCAGATGTATGCTTGGATCCGTCGTACCAGTGTTGTTAAAAAATGTGTATCTCAACCATACATTAAAAGTGTCATAAAAATTTATTAGAAAGGTGAAATTAATTCACATATGTGAAATGTGCATCCATGCCTGTTCATCATTTCACCTGCCACCAAGATCCTGCATCAGGAGGTTCGGTGCAGACGAGAGGAATTTGGGCGAGCAGCAGAGGAGTGATCCTGCTTTGGCATTGTTATAACCAAGACTACGCACAATGGAATTAATGTAAAGTAGAATGTAATGCAAATTATGAATACTGACCTTGATTGTATTGATATTGAAGGTCTGTTGATAATGGTACCAGTTAAAGCCACACAGGATTGCGTACAGATTCATAAATTACCCTCCAATTTCTTTCAGCTATTATTTCAAATCAATTTTTTTTCCATTTATTCAAGCAATTATTAATCAGTTTACATTCCCATTATCTCCCCCCATGTATACCACTATTCAATGGTGACTGTGACAGGATGGCGCCGAGCAAAATATGAACAGACCTTTAAATTGTTGCGATAAAAAAATTGAGATAAATGATTCACATTATTGTTGCAAGAAACTAATGAAACTTTCATTGTATTTGTTACATGCCCACAAGATTGAGAATGACAAAAACATTAAAGGATCAAATTAAAATTAAATTCTGACTGTAAGTGAGATGAGCCAGGTATGCTGATTTCAGCGGTAAAGGTAGGAAGCTGCTGCGCTGTTTGCTTATATGGCTGTGCTTGGTGCCACCTCTCTGACAGTAGATAATCTATTTTCCTTCCAGTTAATATCCTTTATGGAAAGTGCACTTCTACAGAAAAGATGAAAATTTGTAAAAAGTCATCATTAAAGTGCAAGATAAGTCGTTCAAGTTCTATAAGACTGTGTCAGGTAACAATCAGGTTCATTAGTGAATATGCAGATAAACCTAATTTAATTGAAAAGTACTGATACAGACAAAATTTCATCATTGAAAAAAAATTTATTCATAAGTTTGTTGAAAAATATTCACAATGGAGACAAATGAAATGGCCGTTGTTGAAAATTCATTAAAAATTGCAATATGCCAAGCTGTCGGAAATCCAAGCTTGGCAGCAGTTGAAGGTAATGCACCAACTTGTGAACTGGCCGATGACAACCAAAACAACAAGGTTGGTGTCTCACTATCAGAAAATGATGACACTGGTAATATAACTAATCATGATGTCATTTTTATGATGCTTGATGAGGCTATTTCTCAGTTTCCATAGGGAAACATTTTTTCAAATAGTGAAACTGAAGCACGCAACAGTGAAAATTCCTTTGATTACTCACTTGCAACATCATGAGTACAAGAACAGGAAACAGTTCATAAAAACAATGTAAATACTAGTACTCCATCTTTAGGCCACAAGTGGCCTACCGGGACCATCTGACTGTCGTGTCATCCTCAGTGGAGGATGCGGATAGGAAGGGCGTGGGGTCAGCACACCGCTCTCCTGGTCATAACATGGTATTCTTGACCAAAGCCGCTACTATTCAGTCGAGTAGCTCCTCAATTGGCATCACGAGGCTGAGTGCACCCCGAAAAATGGCAACAGCGCGTAGCGGCCTGGATGGTCACCATCCAAGTGCTGACCACACCCGATAGCGCTTAACTTCGGTGATCTCACAGGAACCGGTGTAGCCACTGCGGTAAGGCCATTGCCTGTAAATACTAGTGAGACACACAATTTGATACCACTCATGCAACTATTAACACAACAATTTAAGGGTATAGGACAACAGTTTACACAGCAAAATCAGGCATTTAATGATTTCAAGAACATTATTAGCCAACAGTTCACTGAGGTGAGCAAAACTATATCCACTGAATTATCTGACGAACTATACAGGAAGTTGACAGAACTAGGTAAACAACTAAAACAAGAAATAATTACCAGTATATCCTGCAATATAATTATGTTAATGGAAAGAGTGTCATCTGTAGACAATAAACAGGAACAATTAGCAGGTGGGTTACAAAACCCCAGTGAAGAATATTCCCAAATTCATGAGATACAATCCCAAATGGATGTTTTGGTAAAAAATGTGGCAAACACAGTCAGCGAGCTGCAAGACGTGTGCAAAAATTTACCTACAGAAGTACAAAAGTTAAGTCTCAGAGTGGACCAGTTAAGTTTAGAGTCAAAATTTGCCAAAAAACAGAAAGATAAGATCTCTGCAGATGTAAAGGAAATAACTGGAAAAGCTGAAGCTGGGATGTTGGATGAGGACAGCACCCTTGCTGAAATGGTAGTGTCAGAGAACAAAATTTATGTAGGTACAGTACAAGAAGCTCTAAAAGAGAAAGGAAGTCAATTACTAGCTAAAATAGATTCAGGTTTAAAGGAAGCAGAGGAAAGGTTATGAGGCAGTATTGCTAAAACTTCTGACATTCCAAAGCAGCGTTTGACAGAAAACAAACCCATACTTTTAGAGAAGTTAGATACTTTCACTGGTTACACATAATACATGGCTAGCCCATAGAAGGAAAATAGTGAAGGTCACAGAATGCAAAAACACTTGCTGGAGGCTGTACTGGTCAAGCAAGCACAATTGTTATGCGCTACACCATAAGCAAACACAAACACACCTGTCACTGACAGCGTGGCATATTTGTCAACATTACTTGCAGATGGAGGATTACTTAGACATTGACAATTTCTGGTATTTACCTCCGAAGGAAAAAGAACAAACCTTGTGGTCTTTATCAGAGCATTTCGAAATGTTTTACCTCATACTTGGATCGAAGCCCAGAAAATTAGATTTGTTGTTGGATACACACAGGGTGACATTCTGCTACAAGCTATGGACATGGCAGAACATTGCCACTGCTATGAACAGTTTAAGAGAGCCTTTCTGGATAACTATTGGTCTGAGGCCATACAAGAGAGGCTCAGACATCAAGTATTCAATACAGCCCCATTAAATAGCAAACATGGAAGCTTAAGGGGTTATTTTGAAAAAAATATTTTAGTAAAACCAGATAGTGGACGAACCCAGTATCTGAAGTGGATCTGCTGAAAATCTTAAAGAGCTGCCTTCCTGCCCACATAAGGGAAAAACTCATTACCATTCCAGAACACGACCCCGAATACTTTCTATCTGTACTGGACTCAATAGATTTGGTATACAAAGAGAGACCAGTACAATCCACGCCTATTAATATGCAGGTAGAGCCACAGAGATTTACAGACCAACAAGTGAACAATGGATTCGTAGTACAACACAGATGGCAACCTTACTCCACACAGAGCTATGGTAACGGTAATGGTAATCACAATGGCAATGGCTAAAGCTGTAAATTCAAGGCTGCATATTAAAAAAATGGGCAAAAATTTAACAAATGCAACTACAACAGGCAAGTAGAGTATGGACAGCCTTACAATATGTACACACACAAGCTATTGGCAATAATTAGCTGATTGCTTGGTGAACACAAAACAATACCAGACAGCTGAATAATCCACAGACAGCAGAATTCGCCCGGCAAAGTAAAGCACATACGCCAAATAACATGCAAAGCCATGGAGAATTTCAATTGAGAGCCTCACAGGATACTAATGGGCGTAATTGAACATCAACAGTTCTTATAGTAGAAGTTACATGTAACCCAGAGGCTTGAACCAGTCGCAGTAGGCCCCTGTTCTGTGATCTTGGAGGAGAGTCGGGGTATGAGCTCAATCAACACTTGCTTTATCAGATACGATCAAGATGGTGATGTGAAAGATGATCTGTATCAAAGTAATGAGGGTACACTTCATAGAGGCCAAGGTAAATATTTGACCTTGATGTACCTATTAGGCTTTACACAGATACTGCGACAAATCTGATGTCACAGGTATTGTTTCAAGAATTGAAGAAATGTGGTTGTGTACCCACACTGCCAGCGCAAAATCGTAACGTACAAACTGCCACTGGTCAGAAATCAAAAGGAGTCAAAATACAAGCTTTAATTCCCGACAATTAGGATAGTTTTCTGTACAATGTAAATATTTGATAGCAGAGAAATTAATAGTTGATTGTTTAATTGGCATGGACACATTTAGGACATACCAAGTAGAAATTGATATATGAAAGGGCCACTGTTATTCCACTGTAAACAACCAGTTATTTGCAATAGACCTAATCAGGGGAAGTATTGATAGATGTAAATCTGAAGTTGGTCACAACTTTGAGGTTCAATTGGTAAATCCCATAGTTATGTTTGTCAACACATACAATAACGACAGTCAGCAGCAGAACAGGTAAACATCAACACAATATACACAAAGGTAAGTGAATCAAAGTGCTTGTCTCAAGAACAGCAAAGAACTTAGGTAACTGACACTTGTTTGTATACATGTATTTGAAAAGAGACCAGGTATCATTTAGGATTTTGTGTACAAAATAGAAGTATATCCTAACAAAACGTTTTGTTCTACTTCATACCCTAATCCATGGACGAAGTGGGAAGCAGTAAGAAAAGAGATTAACAGGATGCTTGAATGGGGCATAATACAACCATCATTTTCCCCTTATTGTAATCCTGATTTGGCTGTGAGTAAGCCAGATGGCAGGGTGCACTTGATCCTCGTCACACATAACATTAATAAGATTATAGTACCAGTTTGAACACATCCAGACAATTTCGAGGGGCAGGTTATGAAATTCGATGATGCTAAATTTCTTACTACAGTTAATCTCCTGTCCTCTTATTGGCAAATAAAACTATGAGAAGAAAGTCAGAAGTATACCACCTTTGTATGTGGGGCAGGAGCTCCAAATTTCAAGTATTTCATTTCGATTGAACATAAGTGCAGGTGTATTTATCTCTGCACTGGACAATGTGCTAGGACCTAAACTTTTGACTAAGGTAGTGGTATATGTAGATGACCATTTAGTCATCACATCCACGTGGGTAGAACACTTAAGATTAACTAAACAAATATTGAGCCACTTTTCCAAACATGGAGTAACAGCAAATCTCAAGAAATCTAATTTCATACAAGAAAAGATAAAATTTTTAGAACACATATCTCTTCGGAAAGCATACTGCCAGATTCTAACAAATGTGATGCCATTAGGAACTGTGCTGTTCCTCAAAACAAGTGGCAATTAAACGTATACTTAGGCCTAGTCTCATTTTTCAGGAAATTCATCCCTAATCAACTTATGAACTCTGATGCTTCACTCATTCTTCTGTGGAAAAATAGACCTTGTTATGGGACAAACAATTTCAAACCGATTTTGAGAACATCAAGCAAGCCTTATTAAATGCTAGTATCTTATCTCAACCAGGCATGAGGAAGAATTTTTCTTTATGCACTAACATGTCTTCTCAAGGTCTGGGTGCACCCTTTTTCAAATGCTAGAAGAAGAAGGAAAACTCATCCCTTAAATAATTAGCTTCACCAGCCACACCTTAACCAAAGCTGAACATTCATATTCAGTTATGGAGTTGGAGGTTTGGCTGTAATTTGGTCCTTTAAAAAGCTGGAATACTGTGACCATCAGTCCCTATCATTTTTGTTAACTTGTGAATTGCTGCACTGATGGATAGCCAGGTTGTGTATGTATCTACAAGAATTCAATTTTGAGAGAGTGTAAATAAAAGGAACCCAAAACGTAATAGCTGATGCTCCTTCTTGATTACCAAAAGGCTTAGAGGAATTTAAGGATCTACTAGAGCAGGAAGGTGAAATTAGAGCTATGATGAAGGGAGACAAAACACTCCGACAATACTATGTCCACGTGTGTAAACACAAGGAGCAATTACAGCAGGAAGACACACACTGGAGTAAGTTAAGAACAAAACTTATGCAAAATGTTGAAAAGATTTTTCACAATTCACAAAGGTGTTCTATTCCATAGGAACCATCGCAAACAAGAACAATGGTGCGTGTGTTTGCCAGAGTAACTTATAGATGATTTTATCTTATACACACACAATACTTAGGGACATTATGGCACTGCAAAATGCAGTGAAAAAATTGATAAATACTGTTATTTCCCAAACTTTAGAAGTACTACAGGTGGTAAGAAAGTGTATTGCCTGCCAGAAAGCAAAACATTCTCACATCTCCAAACAGATAGAAATACATCCCATTATGGCTAAAAAAACCTCTAGAAACTGTATCATTGGATGTGGCTGGACCCTATCCGAGAGGTAAGGGGGGAATAAAGTATATAGTAGGTCTATATGATATTTTCACCAAATATATAAAACTGTATGCTGTACAAAACACTGTAGCCAGTTCAATTATAAGACAAATCAAAGAGGATTATTTTCCAAGAGTAGAAAAACCAGAAGTCATGTTAACAGATAATGCTTCATATTTTGTTGGATGTAGATGGAAAGAGTTTGTAGATTCAAATCAAATCAAATCAAATACATTCTAGTATCCAATTTCATCCAGAAGCGTCCTCCATAGAAGGAATTCAACAGATTTGTGAGGACCTATACACCGCGTAAACATACTAAGTGGATTTAATATGTCACTCCTTTCTTTCAAGTTATTAGCAACCTTTCCCCATATATCAACTGAATTTACACCAAATGAGCTGATGTTCAATAACAAACAAGTAGATGAATGGGAGAAACCTTTGCCTGAGATACCGATACCAGAATTATCAATGGGGGATAAAATACGACAAGCCGTAATCATCTTGAAACCTTGGCTAAATATAGATGGAAAGCTGAAACCTACAACACAATTTTGTATAGGACAATAGGTGTTACTTAGAACACATCCCAAAACCACAAAAATTGGGAAACTGAACCATAAGTGGCAACTACTATACACTGGACCACACATAATTACTAAAATCCCCTACCCAGGAGCATACAGATTGGTACACACAAACAAGGGTAAAGACAAGGGCCTTTACCCACACAAAGACTTGAGAATGTTTATATATTGAAGAATGGCTGTATACCCTCTAAATTAGTTTTAGGATGCTGGAAAGTCACATTCCAGAATTTATGTTGTTAGTTGATAAGGAAAATTTTTGTTTGTGTTTTTTCCTATATATGTCAAATGTGTAAATGATAAAATGAGTAGTTGTAACAAGGAAGAATTTTACTTTTATGTGTCTAGGGATGACCATACTCTGAATATCATGCTTCGCCTTGTGCGTAGCCCAGTTGTAACCAAATAAATGAACTTGTTAAATGCAAGTAAATGTAGTTGTAAGTTTATGAAAGGTATGAATGTGATAGGGTGAAAGTATGTGAAGAAGAATACAGTTAGAGTATATCACATATCTTGATGCTGAACTAAGGTTGAGTACTACTAAATAATCAAGGGGTTGAAACCTAACTACCGTGAGTGTTGACTACCCATGAAAGTGTCAAACACTTGAATTACATTGAAATTTTTATGTACATTTGTTGCTTATGTAAACATTGTTTTACAATCATTATACGTATCATATCATATTGATGATGCACCTTTGTATACCTCAGCACATGGAATGGTTATCCTTCATACAATGAACACAACAAGCAAATATTGAACTGCCCTTTTAAACACTGAATAAGTATTGGATATGATTGGTATCATCAGATTTGAGTTGTTTTTATAAACAACAAACTGTTTTGTTCTTGGGATCACAGTTAAATCTATCAATGAGATGTAACTGAGCACATAAATGCCTTTCCATGAAATTTCCTCAACCCTGTAGTGTGTAGATCCTTCCTGAAGAATGCTAGAGAGGCGAGGCCATGGTTATCTGACTTGTGCGTAGTATCTATTGTAGCGACTATTGTTTATTTCTTTGATTCTTTTGAAGTGATAAATATGTTCCCACAAGAGAACACTGTAAACTGAAAAGAAATGTATATCAATTTATGCCATAGATGAAAACAGAATCTATTATTGTATGAGTGTAATATGAAGAATGTATTACCAAATGAGAGTAAAATGTGAACTCGTATAACTGGAATTGAATAATGTACCAAAAATGAAAACAAAATGATAAGCAGTGACACTATATATAAAGAGAGGAGAGAATTTATTACAGTATAACGTACATAAGCGATGATAATGGCATGTCAGCAAATGAATAGGATAAGTGTATTTTGTAATTGTATTTGCATTTTATTATATTACTTGTATAGTATGTGGAAAGGCCACTACAGAAACTTTATGTAATGCAACTGTATGAAAGATGCTCAAAAACAAAGCACAAAAACTTATGAAGTCTGGCTGCAGAGTGTTAAGTGTGCATGTGATAAAACAATATGTGAGTGTGTTCATGATAAATTAAAAATAGCAATACTTCATGTAACGTGAATTTTCTGTGCTCGACAACATTGTAAAAGCAGCAAGGAACTTACATAGTCGACAGATGTCAGAAGTTTGGCTGGTCTCCCCATTGAATAAATGAGAGCGACAAGGTGAAACAAATTCCTCGGACCGGTGATATGGAAACCAATTGTCACCACATCGAAGATTTAACAAAGGATCACGCCACTAAACATGAGCTTCATGAATTGGTGTAGTGAAAGCTACTGTAAACACATGACATGAACACTCTGAACTTGTACTGAACATGTGAGTGCAAACTGTGATGATAACGGATGCTGCACTGTGCGTGCATACTTTGCAAGCTAAACACTGAGCAGATACTGACTGACAGCAATGGGACTATGCAGTTACACCCAGCACTTTGTTAGGAGAGAAAACTTATTTACATACGTGTTAAAAGAAGATGACATGCCCCTATAAATTGATAAGCATTCAGAATAACTCCAATGGCTGAAAATAAAGGCTGTTCCAATACCAGCCTGAATTATCAACCCCCAAAATGGGAAATAAGCTCAACACTGTGCACCTCCATATGACATCAGTGCACAGTGAGGGGCATTTGTGTTGAATCATATTATTTTCTTTTCGTTCTTTTCTTTTTATACATGTAAGCTAAATGTAAACTGAATGGGATATACACAACACCAAGGTAAATTAATGAGTTGTTTCATGGAAAGGATAATGTTTTGATAGATCTGCATGAAACAAAAGAATAAATATGCTCCTTAATTTATTAATTCCTGTATCTTCACCTGCTTGTTTCTGTAAGTGGAAGCATGTGGATGTATGTTTGGATCCATCGTAACATTGTTAAAAAATTTGTATCTCAACAGTACATTAAAAGTGTTACAAAAACTTGATAAAAAGGTAAAATTAATTCGCACATGTGAGATGTGCGTTCCTGTCTGTTCATCATTTCACCCACTGCCGAGATCCTGCATCAGGAGGTTCTGAGCAGACAAGAGGAATTTGGGTGAGCAGTGGAGGAGTGATCCTGCTTTGGCATTGTTATAATCAAGACTATGTGCAATGGAATAAATGTGAAGCAGTACGTAATGCAAATTATTGATACTGACCTTGAATGTATTGATATTGAGGGTCTGTTGATATTGGTACCATATAAAGGCACCCAGGATTGTGTACAGATTCATAAATTACCTTCCAATTTCTTTCAAATATTCTTTCCAATCAAATTTTTTTCAATTATTCAAGCAATTATGAATCAGTTTACATTTCCATCATCTCCCCCCATATATACCAATATTCAGAATCTTGACTGTTCCACATGAGTACATTTTGCGAACAGTGATCTACATTAAAAAAAGGCACTGAGCAATACCCAATGAACAGGTCTCTATATGAACATGAAACCAGATTCAGCTACCACTTGCATCTCAATAGAGAAAATAAAACAAAAACTCAAAATAGTGTGCTATATAATGGAATTAACCTATGCAATAAACCACCACAAGATATCAAAAATAAAAGTGAAATACCAGTCTTCAGGAATATCCTAAAAATTATTTGTTAGAAAAGTGTCTTTATACCATAAAGGATTGACAACCATGCTAATGATTAATTACTGCTTTTATGAGGCATTTTACAATGTGTTCAATACAACAGTGAAATACAATGCCCAAATGGGTAACTCAGTAAGGCAAGAAATGTATGTATCTATTAATGTGTGTAATCACATATGTTTATGAACCTCTGTCTGTATTTATGCGTTGACAACATTGATACAATTTAAATTTTCTACAAACGGATAAATAAATAAATATGGTTATAATAGAGGGAAACATTCCACGTAGGAAAAATATATCTAAAAACAAAGATGATGTGACTTACCAAATGAAAGTGCTGGCAGGTCGACAGACACACAAACAAACACAAACATACACACAAAATTCAAGCTTTCGCAACAAACTGTTGCCTCATCAGGAAAGAGGGAAGGAGAGGGAAAGACGAAAGGATGTGGGTTTTAAGGGAGAGGGTAAGGAGTCATTCCAATCCTGGGAGCGGAAAGACTTACCTTAGGGGGAAAAAAGGATGGGTATACACTCGCGCACACACACATATCCATCCACACATATACAGACACAAGCAGACACCCTCTCCCTTAAAACCCACATCCTTTCGTCTTTCCCTCTCCTTCCCTCTTTCCTGATGAGGCAACAGTTTGTTGCGAAAGCTTGAATTTTGTGTGTATGTTTGTGTTTGTTTGTGTGTCTGTCGACCTGCCAGCACTTTCATTTGGTAAGTCACATCATCTTTGTTTTTATATATAAAAACAAAGATGAGGTGACTTACCGAACAAAAGCGCTGGCAGGTCGATAGACACACAAACAAACACAAACATACACACAAAATTCAAGCTTTCGCAACAAACTGTTGCCTCATCAGGAAAGAGGGTAGGAGAGGGGAAGACGAAAGGAAGTGGGTTTTAAAGGAGAGGGTAAGGAGTCATTCCAATCCCGGGAGCGGAAAGACTTACCTTAGGGGGAAAAAAGGACAGGTATACACTCGCACACACACACACACACACACACACACACACACACATATCCATCCACACATATACAGACACAATCAGACATCTTTAAAGACGTCTTTAAATATGTCTGCTTGTGTCTGTATGTGTGGATGGATATGTGCTTGTGTGCGAGTGTATACCTGTCCTTTTTTCCCCCTAAGGTAAGTCTTTCCGCTCCCGGGATTGGAATGACTCCTTACCCTCTCCTTTAAAACCCACTTCCTTTCGTCTTCCCCTCTCCTTCCCTCTTTCCTGATGAGGCAACAGTTTGTTGCAAAAGCTTGAATTTTGTGTGTATGTTTGTGTTTGTTTGTGTGTCTATCGACCTGCCAGCGCTTTTGTTCGGTAAGTCACCTCATCTTTGTTTTTATATATAATTTTTCCCACGTGGAATGTTTCCTTCCATTATATTGATATCATCTTTGTTTTTAGATATAAATAAATAAATAAATAAACGAGAATCACTAGATTGCAATAAGACTTTAATAACATGTCTAAGGCGGATTCTATAACTTGTATTAGATTTACTTTGGCAGTCTGTATTTATGCCATCAGCAGAAATTAGTTTGAAAAATGCAACCCCTAAGAAGACAACAAAAATCATTAAGTCACTAAGAAGTGGTAATTTTTATGGTTATGATGGTGTTTCTAGGAGAGTACTGAAATTCTTGTGCTGACATGAAAACATCTTCACAGATACATATTTGTCATTTTTCAGTGACACACGGAATATTTCCTTACTGCCTTGAGTAAGCAAGGATGATAGATCTATATAACAGTGGAGATAAGAAAATCATTTTCCATTTCATAGAAATTTCATTTATTATGATGTTTTCAAAAATCGTTGAGAAAATGTGCTGCAGAATAATACTGACATCCCACAACATAGTTTGTTAACTGCCTCTGATATTGGCATTCTTTCAACTGATCAAATACCTGGGTGTAAAATTTGTGGAAATATGAAATGGAATGATTACATACACTCTACTATATGCAATGCAGTAATAGACTGTGGTACACTGGTAAGATACTGAGGAAATGAAGTCAGTTTACAATGACAATTGCTTACAAAACTCTCATGCAAGCCTTCCTTGAATATTGTTCACATATGTTGCACCCATATCAAGTAAGTCTAACAGAGAATATTGAAAGTATACAAAGAAGGACACCATGGATTTGGAAGAGAGCCACAGATATAGTGAAAAAATGAACTGTCAGATATCTGAAGATTGATGTCAACTATCCCATGAAAGCCTACTTACAAATTTGCAAAAACCATTATTTAGTGAGGAATCTAGGAATATACTACTGTCTCCTACATATTTCTCCCATATGAACTGCAAAGACAAGATTAAACTAAGTAACCTCAGGCGTTTTGCAGATGATGCAGTTATCCATAATGAAGTGTTGAAGAAGCTGGGTAAATATTCAGTCAGA
This sequence comes from Schistocerca americana, assembly GCF_021461395.2. NCBI lineage: Eukaryota > Metazoa > Arthropoda > Insecta > Orthoptera > Acrididae > Schistocerca > Schistocerca americana. The sequence continues at coordinate 179,851,891 of NC_060120.1, forward strand.
TCTCGGTCTGGTTTGAAGGTGCTGCAGAGACTGGCAACTTCCTTTAAATGTTCAGAAACATAAAATACTGCATTTCACAAATTTAAAAAATGTAGTATCCTATGCCTGTAACATCGATGAGTCACAGTTGGGATTGGCCAACTCATACAAATATGTGGGTGTAGCACTTTGTAGGGATATGAAATGTAATGAGCACAGACTGTAGATACTTTTCCTTGTGGGATGTAGGGTTTAACTAACATTTTATACACCATGGTTTTAGTGTAATAGTACTTTATTAATAGCATGCAATACAAGACATATTCAAATGGCAGTGTTGGCTAAACCTGCGTGATGTCCATACAGATATCACACTATTTGGTATGTGGCCACTGATCAGAGGTGTTATTTCACTAGGTGTCTTCACAAGCACATAGGCTCAGTCATAGATAAAACTGGTGGTAGACTGCAATTTATTGATAGGACTGGAAAATGCAATCAGTCTACAAACGAGGTTTCTTATAAAACAGTTATGCAAACCATTTTAGAATATTCTGTATAGAAGTGGGACCCATACCAAATAGGACAAACAGAGGATACTGAATGAATACAGAGGTGGGCAGCATATATCATCACAGGTTTGTTTGACCCTTGGGTGAGGATCACAGAGATGCTGATGTAAGGTTGGCCCAGATAGTAGGGGATTCTATCGTTATTTTATTTCAAAAGGTTTATTTCATTCTGTTGCTATGGTCAAGCATTAGCTGGTAGCTTCAGCTGCCTGTAATTTTCTTGTCCCAAGATCTGGTAGCAGCAAGTCAGCACCAAGGTGGGCAGTCTCGATCATGCACCTCCCTTGTGTGCTGATGAGGTAACGCTGCTTAAGCGAAGCTGACCAGGCCACTCTTCAGAACTTTCCATGCCGTCCCCATGGTTTTCTCAGCTCCTGGCCAATCAGGATGGAGGAAGCCACGTGGCCGTGCTGGATGCACCCTGCCACCCATCGGCTGAACGTGCTCTCTGCTGTGCACCCTGTAGCTGTGAACATCATCTTCTCTTCCCGGTGCTGCGGCACCAAGGATTTTGTTTCTGTAGCTTCCACGCCATTCAGACTTGTCCGAATGGCAGCCATCACTTTTCTTTAATGTTGCCTAAGTTTGTGGCAAACTATGTTTCACCCACCACTACATCTTGGCTCACCCTTGCCACCCCAAGCCTGACTCATGTTGCCTATTTGAATTTTTAGTTTTTCTGTCAATAAATGGCCTCATTACAAGCAACGAACACTGTCTTTCAATGCAGCCACCCCATTGGTTGCTCTCACCAGAGCCATTCCTGCACACTGAGGAAACTGAACTGGCAAACTCTTGAAGATATATGTGAGCTACCTGAGAAAGACATCTTACAAAGTTTCAAGAACTGGCTATAAATGATGGCTCTAGGGATATACAGGAACCACCAGTGTATCACTTCCACAGGGATCATGAGGTCAAGGTTACATAATTACAGCAAGCATGGAGGCATTTAAATAATCATTCTTCCTACACTAAACGGAATGGGAAGAAATTGTAATAACTGGTACAATGAATGGAATGTGCACTTCACAGTGGTTTGCAGAATATAGGTGTAGATGTAGATGTAGAAGTACTGCATACACAGAGCCATATGTGGAGTCATTCTTCCTGTGCTCCGCAAAGAAATGGAGTGGGAAGAAACCCTAATATATGGTACAATGTAGGTACCCTTGGCCAAAATCAAAATTTTATTATCTCATTACATATACATGTAAATCATTGACTTAATGTACAGGACACTCATAAATACAATTAATGTTATTGGGAGACATACAGTGTGCGGGAAAAAAAGACCAACCATAGATACAAGTTTATTGCTTTACTCTGGAAAGAAAGCTTTATCATCATTTACAAATCCTGTGACTGAATAATAACACGTTACCAGTTAAATGTGATTTTTCAGGGTATAGATGTAGGTTTTATGGTGTTAACAGTGTCACTATGGTATCATCATAAAAGGAAGCAGTGGGTTTCACTGATAAAGCATGCCATAAAAGCAACACTATACCCAGATTGGTGGAACATAATATATATGGTAATTTGAGTTCACTCCTATTCCTAATCTACATCTTTCAATACCATTAAAAACTGTTCAAAAATGGTAATATTTTGTCTATGGTCCAGTCATGCTCATCAAAAACCTAAAGTTTTCCATCCTAGACAGAACCAGCTTATAGTTGAAGAGGCCTACAAATTCTTCATAGCATACAGTTCAAGATTTTACCTCACAGAGACTCATTTTATGCAATTTAGAAACAAGCATAAATGACTAGCTGGTACCTGAAATAGATGTTAATAGTTATGCACTACATAAAACACTATGTATAAAATTCCTTGAACTCCATCTGGATAAGAAGTTCAAAAAGTGGAAAATCCAGGATGGATTAATGATAATATTATTAAAAGGATAAATTGCTAATCACCATATAGTGGAGGTGTTGAGTTGCCAACAGGCATAACAAAAAGACTGCTAAACAAGTAAGCTTTTGGCCAAATGGCCTTCTTCAAAAGTAAACAAAAAACAGACACACACTCTTGACCACCACCTCTGGCCACCAAAGCTGGACTGCGAGCAACTGCACATGATGGGAGAAGCAATTTGTATGGTGGGGCTAAGGAGGGGGCTGGGGCAGGAAGGGGTAGGGATATCAGGATAGTGGTGGAGTGACAATAAAGTGCTGATTATGGAAGCAAAAGATACATTGTAGGGACAGGATACAGGATAGAGCAGCCAGGTGAAGTCTGGAGTTTGGATGGGGAAAGTGGGAAAGGGGGGGGGGGGAGGAGGAGGAGCAGAAAAGAAGAAAGTTGTGTAGTGCTAGAGTGAGAGCGGGGAAGAGGATAGGTGGATGAAGGACAGTTACTAACAAAAGTTGAGGCCCAGGGGTAACAGGAATGTATAATACACTGCACGGAGAGTTTCCACCTATGCAATTCAGAAATGCTGGTGTGAACAGGAAGGATCAGATGGCACAGGCTGTGAAGCAGTCATTGAAGTGACAAATATTGTGTTGGGCAGCATGCTCAGTAACTGGGTGGTCCAGCTGTCTCTTTGTGGCCATTTATGTGGACAGACAGTTTGTTGGTTGTCATGCCCACATAGAATGCAGCAGAGTGGTTGTAGCTTAGCTTGTAGATCACATGACTGCTTTCACACGTATCCCTGCCTTTGATGGGACAGGTAATGCTTCTGAGCAGTCTGGAGTGGGAGTTGGTGGGGGAATGTAAGGGACAGGTCTTGCATCTAGGTCTATTACAGGGATATGAGCCATGAGGCAAAGTGTTGACAGGAGGGGTGGGGGAGGGAGGGGCAAGGATACTGTGTAGGTTCAGTGGATGGGAGAATAGCACTGTAGGAGGTGTGAGAAGGACAGTGGGTAGGATATTCATCATTTCAGGCATGACAAGAGGTAGTCGAAACCCTAGTTGCTCCAGTCTTGTATGTACTAAGTCCTTAGAGGAATACTCCCTTGTGGCTGAAAGGTGGAACTTTGAGAGGTGGTGGGTGACAGGAGAGATAAAACATGGTAGATACATTTCCATGCTAGGCTGAAAGAGTAATTTCAGTCTGTGAAGGCCTCAGTGAGACCCTTGATATATTTGGAGAGTGACTGCTTGTCACTACAGATTCAACAGCTATGGGTGACTAGGCTGTATGGAAGACTCTTCTTAGTATGAACTGGGTGGCAGCTGTCAGACTGGAGGAAATTATTATTATTATTATTATTATTATTAATTTTTTTTTTTTTTTTTTTACGGAAGTAGCCAATACCCGGATTATTCCTGAAACTGGTATATGAGAAGATTATACAATGTGTTATGTTTTGGGCTAAAATATGTAAAAAGAAATTAATTTGTTAGTACTCTGTACTTTAGAAAAGATTCTTCTTTTGTCAAGAAAGCTTGTAAACTCTTTTGCTTTGTAAACTCTTTGGAATATTGTGAGTACTGCAGAATGTTAGGTAGTAGTGGGCATGCTTCTGATGGAAATGCATTTTCTTTTGTTTTTTTTTCTGCAACAATGTGATTGATGGTTGTATTCAACTGGAGATTGTGAAGTTAGTGTTATGTAGAAGAATGGGATAAAGTAGAAGAGAATCATAGCTGCAGATAATTCTTCATCAGTTATTAAGTTGTCAGAAACCCACAACATTAAATCAAAATTTCAGCCTCAAGAATGTACCTGCAGATGCAATAATTGGACCCAGCAACTAGAAGAGAAAATGAAAATAAGTAAAAAGTTTTTCTTTTGTATGTCTTATGCCTGTTGAAGCTTTTGAAAATAATGAAGAGAAATTTAATGGTGATGTGTGGGACGGTAAGATTACAAGTGTGGGCGTCAAGTGTGATCTGTTGACTGATAATGAAGGATTGTCTGTTGGAGAAGGAGAAGGAGAAGAAGAAGAAGAAGAAGAAAAACATTTTGATCACTTGCAGTTTTTATATAAATGAAATTACAATCACTTGATGAAAGAAGACCCGAGAGCTGCCCAACAAAGTCGTATCAACAATGATGAGACAATATTAGCTATGACGGACCAGATAAATTGAAAGAGGGCTTTCCAAATACAATGAAGGACATCAGAAAAGATAGGTACAAATTATTTGTGAAATTATTACTATTATTATTATTATTATTATTATTATTTTGTGGAGTCGTGTGAGTGCTAGGAAAACGAATAGAGACGAGGATGTGGATGTAGGTGTGAAAGCTGTAGGACCCAGCCAACACATGTTTAAACCAAGGAAAAGTGTATTCAGCAAAGAAACAGTTAAAACTAACAATTTGCAGTCAATTTTAGCACAATTAGAGGAAATGAAAATGAAACAGTCTGAAAACAATAGTAAAATGGACAGGGTACAATACCAAATAGACCAACTTTGTAATAACATTTTGGAGTTAAAAAATGGGCTGTCTGATGGATTAAAAAGTGTGAATGAAAAAGTAGATGTCTTAGAAAGTAAATTTATAGTTTTGGAAAATGAGTTATTTGCACAATCTTCACAACAGGAGAAGAATATTAATGACGCCAGAGTTAAACAGAAGGCTGCAGAGGAAAAAAATGGAACAAAACTTTAGTAGTTAAGATCAACAAATTTTAAATATTGAAAACAGTGTGATAACTAATGTTAATGTTTTAGATAAGAAAAATTTCAGTAGTTCAGCAAAATTGCATTAACAACAATCTGTATTCAAACAATGGTATTGCATGGTCCATCATTCCAATCAAAAGTTTTCCATGAGACAATTTACATCCAGTGGATTTTCTACACCACTATAGGTGTAGTTTTCTGCCAGGCATGAGTGATGATCAAAAAATTATATTTGTTAAAATATGTCTTGAAGGGGATGTAGATGTGAATAAGAGTTGTGAAATGACTGAGGTTGCTAAGTCTGAGACTAGTAGCTTATTGCAAATGAATGTAGGTGAGGAGTGTGACTTTGATGGTGATGAGACTTGTGTTGTTAACAATGTTGTTGATGAAGTAATTTTGGAAGAATATGATGATGTTGGTGGTGATGATGATGGTGAGTATCAAGTATTTGTGCAGTTTGAGAATAATGAAGTTTCAGAGTTGTTTGAAAATACAGGCAAGGTAAGTGATACACATGATGGTACAAGTGAGAGTCATGGAATACCAGTCCAGTCAAAGCATTTTTTCCATTAATGTTGTGCAGAGTAATGGTCCAAACAGTAATGGTGAGTTACCTGTAAGCCTAGAGAATAAAGGTGAAAATTTTTTGAAATTTGTTTAGGACCCAATTGATGATAATGTAGATAAATGTGCATTCTAGAGTAAGTTAGATGTGGTTAGTCAAAATTTGCATCCAAATTGGAGGAATGAAGTGAAAGAAGATCTAAGGAGGCAATGTGATTTTTACTGTAATATATTTTGTCTTCCTTCTGTAATAAGAAATGTTAGTTGTCCTATAGAACCCAAACTTTACCTGACAACATGTGTAACCAAAGTAATGCAATGATACCAGTAAAGTTGATAAAACCCTGCAAAAACAGTGTGGATATAGCATTTGATGAAACTGAAAGTGATCTCTTGCATGAAGTGTCCAATAAGAAAGATAATGATTCAGATTTTGGATGTCCTTACCTTAAGATAAAGATTGATCAATGTGAAGGGAACTGTTTGATTGATATAGGTAGCCTGATTTGTAGTATATCTGAACAGTTTGGAGACGAAATCCAGTATAGTAAGAATTTTGTGGAAATGCCCATTGTAGGTGTACAGATAAGAAGAGCTACAGGTAAGCAAAGCAAATTGGTAAAATCTCAAAACGAGAGAAGGAAAGTTGATACTCACCATACAGCGGAGATGCTGAGTTGCAATAGGCACAATAAAAAGATTCACACAATCGTAGCTTTTGGACATTAAGGCCTTTGTCAGCAGTAGACACACATACACACACACACACACAAACTCAAGCAAGCACAACTTGCACACACGTCTGCAGTCTCAGAGAGCTGAAACTACACTGCAAGCAGCAGCACCAGTGCATGATGGGAGTGGCGACTGAGTGGGGGTAAGGAGGAGGCTGCTGCGAGGGGAGGGACGGATATCATGATGGGAGTGCCGGACACTGAAGTGTTGCAGTTTAGATAGAGGGCAGGAGAGAATGTGTGGTGGGGGGAGGGAACAAGTAGTGGAAAGGAGAGAAATAAAAATAAAAATAAATTAAAAGACTGGGTGTGGCAGTGAAATGATGGCTGTGTAGTGCTGGAATAGGAACAGGGAGGGGGCTGTATGGGTGAGGACAGTGATTAATGAAGGTTGAGGCCAGGAGGGTTACAGGAACATAGGATGTATTGCAGGGAAAGTTCCTAACTGCACAATTCAGAAAAGCTGGTGTTGGTGGGAAGGATCCATATGGCATAGGCTGTGAAGCAGTCATTGAGATGAACACAGAAAACAGAACATCACAGATGAACACAGAACTCAAAATCAAAACAGACCTGCAACACAGTCATGAACCTTTCCTCCAGAAGCCTTAGTCCCACAGAAATATCAGTCCTTTCCAAAGGACTCACATTTTGTCCCACTCCCAAATTCAACCATGCAGGACTAATTAAGGACTTTCTCTCCTTCTTCTGGTCCCTACAGTGGAAAAATGTTTTTGCCATCAACTGAACCAATCAGACTCAACCAAAGACCAATATTGAACCTTGCCTAACTCAGTAAACTCCTCCATCCAACTGTGATCCACCCCCAATGCCTCCAAACCACCCCCTGTTAACTTTCCAGAATTCCTTATCCTTCAACTTTGCCTCACCATCATTCCCCAAATCCATCAACATGCGTACTAACCTTACATCCATAGAAAGAACCGCAGTCCACCATCTAAAAACCGATCCCAATCTTATAATCCTACCTGCAGACAAAGGCTCCACCACTACCTGCAGGCAAAGGCTCCACCACCGTAGTTTTGAACCGCAAGGATTACGTGGCAGAAGGACTCCGTTAGCTGTCAGATACTTCCACCTACAAACCATGCCACAGTGTTCCTATTCCAGCAATCCAGCAGGATCTCCAGTCACTACTCAAATCCTTAGGCCCACCCCAGAAACTCTTCCCAGAGTCCATCTCTCTACTTACCCCTACCACTCCCCGCACTCCCACATTCTACATGCTTCCTAAAGTCCATAAAGCCAACCACCTAAGATGCCCCATTGTGGCCAGTTACTGTGCCCCACTGAAAGAATCTCTGCTCTTGTAGACCAACACCTTCAATCTATTAGCCAGATCCTATCCTCCTATATAAAAGATACCAACCATTTCCTTGATCGACTCTCCACAGTTCCTTTCCCTTTACCACACGGTGCCTTGCTCGTTGCTATTGATGCCACCTCCCCATACACTAACATTCCTAATGCCCATGGCCTTATTGGAATTGAACACTACATTTCCAGATGCCTTATTGATTCCTAACCAACAAACATTTGTTAGTCTCCCTGACCCACAATTACTTCTCCTTTGAATGCATAACCTCCAAACAAATCCATGGTATGGCTATGGGCACCCACATGGCACCATCCTATGCTACCTATTCATAGGCCATCTAGAGGAACTCTTCCTAGAAACTAAAAACCCAGAATCCTAAACCCCTCACCTAGTTCAGATTCATTGATGACATCTTTGCTATCTGGATTGAAGGGGAGGACACCTTATTCACATTCCTCAAGAACCTCAACAACTTCTCCCCATTTGCCTCACCTGGTCATACTCAACCCAACAAAGCACCTTCCTACATGTTGCCCTCCATCTCAGAGATGGCTACATCAGTACCTCCGTCCATATCAAACCTACTAACCACCAGCAATACCTCAACTTTGAAGCTGCCACCCATTTCATACCAAGAAGTCTCTTCTGTACAGCCTAGCCACCCATGGTCATCACATCTGCAGTGATGAGCAGTCCCTATCTAAATATACCAAGGGTCTCACTAAAGCCTTCACTGACCATAATTATCCTCCCATCCTTGAACAAAAACAAATTTCCCATGTCTTATCTTTCCAGTTTCCCACCACCTCCCAAAGTCCCACAGTCCAGGCACAGTGGAGCATTCCCCTCGTAACTCAGTACCATCCGGGACTGGAGAAACAGAATTACATTCTCTGCCAGGGTTTCGATTACCTTTCGTCATGCCCTGAAATGAGGAGTATCCTACCCACCATCCTTCCCACCCCTCCTACCGTGGTATTCTGCTGTCCACCAAACCTTCACAATATACTCGTCCATCCTTACACAACCCCTGCTCCTAATCCCTTACCTCATCACTCATACCCCTGTAATATACCTAGATGCAAGACCTGTCCCACACATTCTTCTATCACCACCTACTCCAGTCCGGTCTCTAACATCACCTGGCTACCTGTGAAACCAGTCATGTGATTTACAAGCTAAGCTGCAACCACTGTGCTGCATTCTACGTAGGCATGACAAACAACAAGCAGTTTGTCCGCATGAATGGCCACCAACAAACTATGACCAAAAAATAAGTGGACCACCCTGTAGATGAACACACTGCCAAACCTTATACCCCTCATCTCAATAACTGCTTCACAGCCTGTGTTATATGGATCTTTCCCACCAACAACAGCTTTTCTGAATTGCGCAGGTGGGAACTTCCCCTGCGATACATCCTATGTTTCCGTAACCTTCCTGGCCTCAACCTTTGTTAGTCACTGTCCTCACCCATCCAGCCCCCTCCCTGTTCCCATTCCAGCACTACATAGCTGTCATTTTTCTCCCACACCCAGTCTATTAATTTATTTTTATTTTTATTTCTCTCTTTTCCCCTACTTGTCCCATCCCCCTCCGCACCTTCTCTCCTGCCCTCCATCTAAACTGCAACACTTCAGTGTCCGCCACTCCCACCATACTATCACTCCCCCTCCCTGCCCCAGCCTCCTCCTTACCCCCACCCAGTCGCCACTCCTATCATGCACTGGTGCTGCTGATTACAATGTATTTTCAGCTCTCTGGGACTGCAGACATGTGTGCAAGTTGTGCTTGTGTGTGTGTGTGTGTGTCTCTCTCTCTCTCTCTCTCTCTCTCTCTCTCTCTCTCTATATATATATATATATATATATATATATATATATATATATATATAGAGGGAAACATTCCACGTAGGAAAAATATATCTAAAAACAAAGATGATGTGACTTACCAAATGAAAGTGCTGGCAGGTCGACAGACACACAAACAAACACAAACATACACACAAAATTCAAGCTTTCGCAAGAAACTGTTGCCTCATCAGGAAAGAGGGAAGGAGAGGGAAAGACGAAAGGATGTGGGTTTTAAGGGAGAGGGTAAGGAGTCATTCCAATCCCGGGAGCGGAAAGACTTACCTTAGGGGGAAAAAAGGACGGGTATACACTCGCACACACACACATATCCATCCACACATATAGAGACACAAGCAGACACACACACACACACACACACACACACACACACACATATATATATATATATATATATATATATATATATATATATATATATATATATATATGTCTGTATATGTGTGGATGGATATGTGTGTGTGTGCGAGTGTATACCTGTCCTTTTATCCCCCTAAGGTAAGTCTCCGCTCCAGGGATTGGAATGACTCCTTACCCTCTCCCTTAAAACCCACATCCTTTCGTCTTTCCCTCTCCTTCCCTCTTTCCTGATGAGGCAACAGTTTGTTGCGAAAGCTTGAATTTTGTGTGTATGTTTGTGTTTGTTTGTGTGTCTGTCGACCTGCCAGCACTTTCATTTGGTAAGTCACATCATCTTTGTTTTTTTACATATATATATAATAGAGGGAAACATTCCACGTTGGAAAAATTATATATAAAAACAAAGATGAGGTGACTTACCGAATGAAAGCGCTGGCAAGTCGATAGACACACAAACATACACACAAAATTCAAGCTTTCGCAACAAACTGTTGCCTCATCAGGAAAGAGGTAAGGAGAGGGAAAGATGAAAGGAAGTGGGTTTTAAGGGAGAGGGTAAGGAGTCATTCCAATCCCGATAGCGGAAAGACTTACCTTAGGGGGAAAAAAGGACGGGTATACACTCGCACACACACACATATCCATCCACACATATACAGACACAAGCAGACATATTTGGTCTTTAAATATGTCTGCTTGTGTCTGTATATGTGTGGATGGATATGTGTGTGTGTGCGAGTGTATACCCGTCCTTTTTTCCCCCTAAGGTAAGTCTTTCCACTCCCGGGATTGGAATGACTCCTTACCCTCTCCCTTAAAGCCCACTTCCTTTCATCTTTCCCTCTCCTTCCCTCTTTCCTGATGAGGCAACAGTTTGTTGCGAAAACTTGAATTTTGTGTGTATGTTTGTGTTTGCTTGTGTGTCTATCGACGTGCCTGCGCTTTCGTTTTGTAAGTCACATCACCTTTGTTTTTAGATATATTTTTCCCATGTGGAATGTTTACGAAAGCGCTGGCAGGTCGAATGATACACAAACAAACACATACATCCACAGAAAATTCAAGCTTTCGCAACCAATGGTTGCTTAGTCAGGAAAGAGGGAAGGAGAGGGAAAGATCAAAGGATGTGGGTTTTAAGGGAGAGGATAAGGAGCAACCATTGGTTGTGAAAGCTTGAATTTTGTGTAGATGTATGTGTTTGTTTGTGTATCTATCGACCTGCCAGCGCTTTTGTATGGTAAGTCACATTATCTTTGTTTTTAGATATATTTTTCCTGCGTGGAATGTTTCCCTCTATATATATATATATATATATATATATATATATATATATAAACAAAGATGATGTGACTTACCAAACGAAAGTTCTTTGTTTTTAGATATATTTTTCCCACATGGAATGTTTCCCTCTATTGTATATATATACAGGGTTATTACTAATGATTGAAGCGATTTCACAGCTCTACAATAACTTTATTATTTGAGATATTTTCACAATGCTTTCCACACACATACAAAAACTCAAAAAGTTTTTTTAGGCATTCACAAATGTTCAATATGTGCCCCTTTAGTGATTCGGCAGACATCAAGCCGATAATCAAGTTCCTCCCACACTCGGCGCAGCATGTCCCCATCGATGAGTTCGAAAGCATCATTGATGCGAGCTCACAGTTCTGGCATGTTTCTTGGTAGAGGAGGTTTAAACACTGAATCTTTCACATAACCCCACAGAAAGAAATCGTATGGGGTTAAGTAGGGAGAGCGTGGAGGCCATGACATGAATTGCTGATCATGATCTCCACCAAGACCGATCCATCGGTTTTCCAATCTCCTGTTTAAGAAATGCCGAACATCATGATGGAAGTGCGGTGGAGCACCATCCTGTTGAAAGATGAAGTCGGCGCTGTCGGTCTCCAGTTGTGGCATGAGCCAATTTTCCAGCATGTCCAGATACACGTGTCCTGTAATGTTTTTTTCGCAGAAGAAAAAGGGGCCATAAACTTAAACCGTGAGATTGCACAGAACACATTAATTTTTGGTGAATTGCGAATTTGCTGCACGAATGCGTGAGGATTCTCTACCGTCCAGATTCACACATTGTGTCTGTTCACTTCACCATTAAGAAAAAATGTTGCTTCATCACTGAAAACAAGTTTCGCACTGAACGCATCCTCTTCCATGAGCTGTTGCAACCGCGCCGAAAATTCAAAACGTTTGACTTTGTCATCGGGTGTCAGGGCTTGTAGCAATTGTAAACGGTAAGGCTTCTGCTTTAGCCTTTTCCGTAAGATTTTCCAAACCGTCGGCTGTGGCACGTTTAGCTCCCTGCTTGCTTTATTCGTCGACTTCCGCGGGCTACGCGTGAAACTTGCCCGCACGGGTTCAACCATTTCTTCGCTCACTGCAGGCCGACCTGTTGATTTCCCCTTACAGAGGCATCCAGAAGCTTTAAACTGCGCATACCATCGCTGAATGGAGTTAGCAGTTAGTGGATCTTTGTTGAACTTCGTCCTGAAGTGTCGTTGCACTGTTATGACTGACTGATGTGAGTGCATTTCAAGCACGACATACGCTTTCTCGGCTCCTGTCGCCATTTTGTCTCACTGCGCTCTCGAGCACTCTGGCGGCAGAAACCTAAAGTGTGGCTTCAGCCGAACAAAACTTTATGAGTTTTTCTACGTATCTGTAGTGTGTCGTGACCATATGTCAGTGAATGGAGCTACAGCGAATTTATGAAATCGCTTCAATCATTTGTAATGTCATATATATATATATATATATATATATATATATATAAACAAAGATGAGGTGACTTACCGAACAAAAGCGCTGGCAGGTCGATAGACACACAAACAAACACAAACATACACACAAAATTCAAGCTTTCGCAACAAACTGTTGCCTCATCAGGAAAGAGGGAAGGAGAGGGGAAGACAAAAGGAAGTGGGTTTTAAGGGAGAGGGTAAGGAGTCATTCCAATCCCGGGAGCGGAAAGACTTACCTTAGGGGGAAAAAAGGACAGGTATACACTCGCACACACGCACATATCCATCCACACATACAGACACAAGCAGACATATTTGGTCTTTAAATACGTCTGCTTGTGTCTGTATGTGTGGATGGATATGTGCGTGTGTGCGAGTGTATACCTGTCCTTTTTTCCCCCTAAGGTAAGTCTTTCCGCTCCCGGGATTGGAATGACTCCTTACCCTCTCCCTTAAAACCCACTTCCTTTCGTCTTCCCCTCTCCTTCCCTCTTTCCTGATGAGGCAACAGTTTGTTGCGAAAGCTTGAATTTTGTGTGTATGTTTGTGTGTCTATCGACCTGCCAGCACTTTTGTTCGGTAAGTCACCTCATCTTTGTTTTTATATATAATTTTTCCCACGTGGAATGTTTCCTTCCATTATATATATATATATATATAGATACACACACACATTATATATATATATATATATATATATATATATATATATATATATAGACACACACACACACACACACACACACACACACACACACACACACACACACACAGGGTGTCCCAGCTATCTTGTCCACCAAATATCTCTGGAACAATAACACGCCGACCGCGGTGGTCTCGCGGTTCTAGGCGCGCAGTCCGGAACCGTGTGACTGCTATGGTCGCAGGTTCGAATCCTGCCTCGGGCATGGATGTGTGTGATGTCCTTAGGTTAGTTAGGTTTAAGTAGTTCTAAGTTCTAGGGGACTGATGACCAAAGCAGTTGAGTCCCATAGTGCTCAGAGCCATTTGAACCAATTTTTTGGGAACAATAACAGCTATTGGAAAACGACTTTCACCGGTATCAATGTAGGACTGGGGCCTATGAATGTACATATTTGGAAACATTCTAAAACGAAAGCATATGTGTTTTTTAACACAAACATATGTTTTTTTAAATGGACCTCCTATATTTTTTCTTCAGCAATCCATAGCATGACAAAGCACATACACAATGGCGTTGATTGCATCGCAATATTCCCATTACATCCCGAGATATTAAGACGCGAAGTTGATGCTTGAAACGCCCGACATGCGCTGCTAGCGCACGTCCTGAGGCTCAGGCGTGAACCCCATGCTGCCCGTAATCGCGATTTGATTGACATGTGTAATCACACCTCCATACTTATCAAGAGGTCCGAAATGAATAATACGGTCTGCTGCCATCAATTCTCATAAGCACATAATGGTTTCCGTCTTGCACATTTTACATATCTACGTACACAATATGAACCAGTACCGATCGGTGTACACCCGTCAGGTTGTCTTATTTATCCTGGACACTCAAAATAAGGTTTATCTAATGCGTTATATGACCCATTGTGGCTGTCGCGCAGGACCTGGCTCTACCTGGTCAAGTGTCCAACGTAGTTCCCACTACTGCCACAGTTACCACTTCGCCTTATTATGATTTGCGACCCATGCAAACTCCTGTACTCCACCACCTTCTGAGCATCCCATTTGTTGTTGCTTTGGCGTGCAGTACACCGCTTGCCAGTGTAGTCGTGCATCAGAGTAATCTAGTGACGGCACGGAGGTAGTACACATTGTGAATAAACGTTGTGTTGTGGAACTTATACTGTACAGTATAATGTACACACATGAAGATATGGTAGAAATGCTGCTGATCTATGGAGAATGTACGTTGACGGGAAATATGTTACGAGATTGCTTGTTTGTTGATAGCACTGTTAGCGAACATTATGATTATTAAGTTAATATGTCTGTTTTCTACCCTACTCTACATACCTGTAATGTACCCTGTTGTAGGTGGATGAAATGCTGTTCAGGCAGAACGAATGTACTGAAGACAATTCCCTGGCAAGCCATCGCCTTCACGCCGGATGTTTGGTCATCTCACATCTCGTCTACGTGAAACGGGAAGCTTAAATCCAAGACCTCGACATCATCCTAGAACACACACAGATGAATGTGCTGAAGTTGCTGTGCTCGCTACCATAGCTGTGAATCCTCAAATCAGCACACGTCAAATTGAACGTGAAGTTGGTGTGTCGAAATCAAGTGCACAGCGTATTCTCCAACGTCATAAATTTCAGCCTTACCATGTTCATTTACACCAGGATCTTCATGGAAATTACTTCGGCAATAGGGTAACATTTTGTTGGTGGGCTCAGCAAAATCTTCTGACTAATCCAAATTTTTTTGCAGATGTTCTCTTTACCGACGAGGCATCATTCTCCAACAAAGGAATTGTCAATATGAGGAAGATGCATTATTGGTCCGCAGACAATCCAAAATGGCTCTGTCAGGTAGAGCATCATCGTCCGTGGAAAGTTAATGTTTGGTGTGGGATTATTGGAGATACCATTATCGGATCTTTCTTTATAAATGGAATCCAAAATGGCAGACAATACTCCAGATTTATATGACACAATCTTCCTGTTCTCTTGGACACCGTACCTCTGAGCCGGAGAATGGTCATGTGGTATCAGCATGATGGATACCCTGCACATAACGCCTTACGAGCACGACAACTTCTGAACTGTAAGTTCCCTGGTAGGTGGATTGGACAAGGTGACCCAGTTAGGTGGCCTGCCCGATCTCCGGACCTTACACCGCTGGATTATTTTCTTTGGGGAGCAGTGAAGGATGCTGTTTACCAACATGAACCAACAACACCAGAGGACATGAAGCAACGCATTATTGATGCTTGTACAGCCATCAAAGAGGAAACAGTAGCACGAAGTAGGGCATCCTTCATCCACAGAGTGACCCTATGTATGCAAGCCAATGGGCATCACTTTGAGCATGAGATGTGAACGCTACGTTTAGTATGTAGTGCTGGTATCACAGTGGAAGTTTCTACAAAGGGCCATTTTACCCAGTGATGTTAAGAAACATTTGTTTGCAACAATTTGTCATTTAACGCGTTAGATAAACATAACATTGATAATTATGTGATAGTAAAACTAATTGGTTAAACATGTTTACGTTCATCTTCTATGTCCTACCTGAACTTCCCAAATCAAAACATTTTTACCTAAACAACGGTAAAACTTTTAGTCCACTTGCTCGTTTCACTAAAACCATCAACATGAATTTTACTATTAAGAATGAATGATTAACTGTCACTTGCGCTAGATCTACAGTAAAGTAAAGTTTTAATGTTGTACGCCATTACCTTTTTAGTAACAGATTAACGATAAGTGAAGTTAATTTTGTGACTAATGTTGCGGTACACAGATATGTTACAGAACCGCATCACCCCTAGCCTTTGGGATAAAAACCTGCTGGAATGTACGACGTTAATGCAAGATGGCAGCAGACCGTATTATTATTTTCGGATCTCTTGATAAGTATGGAAGTGTGATTACGCATGTCAATCACATCGCGATTATGGGCAGCATGGGGTTCACGCCTGAGCCTCAGGACGTGCGCTAGCAGCGGATGTCGGGTGTTTCAAGCGTCAACTGCGCGTCTTAATATCTCGAGATGAAATGGGAATATTGCGATGCAATCAATGCCATTCTGTATGTGCTTTGTCATGCTATGGATTGCTGAAGAAAAAATATAGGAGGTACATTTAAAAAAACATAAGTTTGTGTTAAAAAACACATATGCTTTCGTTTTAGAATGTTTCCAAATATGCACATTCATGGGCCCCAGCCCTACATTGATACCGGTGAAAGTTGTTTTCCAATAGCTGTTATTGTTACAGAGATATTTTGGGTGGACAATATAGGTGGGACACCCTGTATATAAAAAAAATAGAGGGAAACAATCCATGTGGGAAAAATTTATCAAAAAACAAAGATGATGCGACTTACCAAACGAAAGCGCTGGCGGGTCGAAAGACACACAAACAAACACAAACATACACACAAAATTCAAGCTTTCACAACAAACTGTTGCCTCATCAGGAAAGAAGGAAGGAGAGGGAAAGACGAAAGGATGTGGGTTTAAAGGGAGAGGGTAAGGAGTCATTCCAATCCCGGGAGCGGAAAGACTTACCTTAGGGGGAAAAAAGGACGGGTATACACTCGCACACACACACATATCCATCCACACATATACAGACATATATATATATATATATATATATATATATATATATATATATATATATATAAAAACAAAGATGAGGTGACTTACCGAACAAAAGCGCTGGCAGGTCGATAGACACACAAACAAGGTGTGTCTATCGACCTGCCAGCGCTTTTGTTCGGTAAGTCACCTCATCTTTGTTTTTATATATATATATATATATATATATATATATATATATATATATATATATATATATATATATATATATAATGGAAGGAAACATTCCACGTGGGAAAAATTATATATGAAAAAACAAAGATGAGGTGACTTACCGAACAAAAGCGCTGGCAGGTCGATAGACACACAAACAAACACAAACACACACACAAAATTCAAGCTTTCGCAACAAACTGTTGCCTCATCAGGAAAGAGGGAAGGAGAGGGGAAGACGAAAGGAAGTGGGTTTTAAGGGAGAGGGTAAGGAGTCATTCCAATCCCGGGAGCGGAAAGACTTACCTTAGGGGGAAAAAAGGACAGGTATACACTCGCACACACGCACATTGCCATTAACACATACAGACACAAGCAGACATATTTAAAGACAAAGAGTTTGGGCAGAGATGTCAGTCGAGGCAGAAGTGTAGAGGCAAAGAAGTTGTTGAAAGACAGGTGAGGTATGAGTGGCGGCAACTTGAAATTAGCGGAGATTGAGGCCTGGCGGATGACGAGAAGAGAGGATATACTGAAGGGCAAGTTCCCATCTCTGGAGTTCGGATAGGTTGGTGTTGGTGGGAAGTATCCAGATAACCCGGACAGTGTAACACTGTGCCAAGATGTGCTGGCTGTGCACCAAGGCATGTTTAGCCACAGGGTGATCCTCATTACCAACAAACACTGTCTGACTGTGTCCATTCATGCGAATGGACAGTTTGTTGCTGGTCATTCCCACATAGAATGCATCACAGTGTAGGCAGGTCAGTTGGTAAATCACGTGGGTGCTTTCACACGTGGCTCTGCCTCTGATCGTGTACACCTTCCGGGTTACAGGACTGGAGTAGGTGGTGGTGGGAGGGTGCATGGGACAGGTTTTGCATCGGGGGCGGTTACAAGGATAGGAGCCAGAGGGTAGGGAAGGTGGTTTGGGGATTTCATAGGGATGAACTAACAGGTTACGAAGGTTAGGTGGACGGCGGAAAGACACTCTTGGCGGAGTGGGGAGGATTTCATGAAGGATGGATCTCATTTCAGGGCAGGATTTGAGGAAGTCGTATCCCTGCTGGAGAGCCACATTCAGAGTCTGGTCCAGTCCCGGAAAGTATCCTGTCACAAGTGGGGCACTTTTGTGGTTCTTCTGTGGGGGATTCTGGGTTTGAGGGGACGAGGAAGTGGCTCTGGTTATTTGTTTCTGTACCAGGTCGGGAGGGTAGTTGCGGGATGCGAAAGCTGTTTTCAGGTTGTTGGTGTAATGATTCAGGGATTCCGGACTGGAGCAGATTCGTTTGCCACGAAGACCTAGGCTGTAGGGAAGGGACCGTTTGATGTGGAATGGGTGGCAGCTGTCATAATGGAGGTACTGTTGCTTGTTGGTGGGTTTGATGTGGACGGACGTGTGAAGTTGGCCATTGGACAGGTGGAGGTCAACGTCAAGGAAAGTGGCATGGGATTTGGAGTAGGACCAGGTGAAACTGATGGAACCAAAGGAGTTGAGGTTGGAGAGGAAGTTCTGGAGTTCTTCTTCACTGTGAGTCCAGATCATGAAGATGTCATCAATAAATCTGTACCAAACTTTGGGTTGGCAGACTTGGGTAACCAAGAACGCTTCCTCTAAGCGACCCATGAATAGGTTGGCGTACGAGGGGGCCATCCTGGTGCCCATGGCTGTTCCCTTTAATTGTTGGTATGTCTGGCCCTCAAAAGTGAAGAAGTTGTGGGTCAGGATGAAGCTGGCTAAGGTAATGAGGGAAGAGGTTTTAGGTAGGGTGGCAGGTGATCGGCGTGAAAGGAAGTGCTCCATCGCAGCGAGGCCCTGGACGTGCGGGATATTTGTGTATAAGGAAGTGGCATCAATGGTTACAAGGATGGTTTCCGGGGGTAACGGATTGGGTAAGGATTCCAGGCGTTCAAGAAAGTGGTTGGTGTCTTTGATGAAGGATGGGACTCTGCATGTAATGGGTTGAAGGTGTTGATCTACGTAGGCAGAGATACGTTCTGTGGGGGCTTGGTAACCAGCTACAATGGGGCGGCTGGGATGATCGGGTTTGTGAATTTTAGGAAGAAGGTAGAAGGTAGGGGTGCGGGGTGTCTGTGGGGTCAGGAGGTTGATGGAGTCAGGTGAAAGGTTTTGTAGGGGGCCTAAGGTTCTGAGGATTCCTTGAAGCTCCGCCTGGACATCAGGAATGGGATTACCTTGGCAAACTTTGTATGTGGTGTTGTCTGAAAGCTGACGCAGTCCCTCAGCCATATACTCCCGACGGTCAAGTACCACGGTCGTGGAAACCTTGTCCGCCGGAAGAATGACGATGGACCGGTCAGCCCTCAGATCACGGATAGCCTGGGCTTCAGCAGTGGTGATGTTGGGAGTAGGATCAAGGTTTTTTAAGAAGGATTGAGAGGCAAGGCTGGAAGTCAGAAATTCCTGGAAGGTTTGGAGAGGGTGATTTTGAGGAAGAGGAGGTGGGTCCCGCTGTGACGGAGGACGGAACTGTTCCCGGCAGGGTTCAATTTGGATAGTGTCTTGGGGAGTTGAATCATTAGGAGTAGGATTAGGATCATTTTTCTTCGTGGCAAAGTGATACTTACAGCACAGAGTACGAGTGTAGGACAGTAAATCTTTGACGAGGGCTGTTTGGTTGAATCTGGGAGTGGCGCTGAAGGTGAGGCCTTTGGATAGGACAGAGGTTTCGGATTGGGAGAGAGGTTTGGAGGAAAGGTTAACTACTGAATTAGGGTGTTGTGGTTCCAGATTGTGTTGATTGGAATTTTGAGGTTTTGGAGGGAGTGGAGCTGGAAGTGGGAGGTTGAGTAGATGGGAGAGACTGGGTTTGTGTGCAATGAGAGGAGGTTGAGGTTTGCTGGAAAGGTTGTGAAGGGTGAGTGAGTTGCCTTTCCGGAGGTGGGAAACCAGGAGATTGGATAGTTTTTTGAGGTGAAGGGTGGCATGCTGTTCTAATTTGCGGTTGGCCTGTAGGAGGATGCTCTGAACAGCCAGTGTGGATGTGGGAGAGGAAAGATTGAGGACTTTTATTAAGGATAGGAGTTGACGGGTGTGTTCATTGGCTGAGTTGATGTGTAGGTGAAGGATTAGGTGGGTGAGGGCAATGGATTGTTCAGTTTGGAACTGGTATAGGGCCTGATGGAAGGAAGGGTTGCAGCCAGAGAACTTTGAGTGTGAGGCCTTTGGGGGTAATGCCAAATGTCAGACAAGCCTGAGAAAATAAAATATGCGAGCGTAATCTGGCTAGGGCGAAGGCATGTTTGCGGAGGGAATGTAAATAAAACTTAATGGGATCATTGTGGGGGTGTTGTGAGGGTGACATGGTGTTAGAAGGTGGAAAGTGTAACATGAGGTGAAATGAAAATGAAAATAAAAATATATGGGGAGAGATAAAGGTGAACCGGAAAGAAACTGGAGATCTGGAATGAAAAAAGGCGAAAAGGTGTTGGTTACAGCTGGGCTATGTTGGACTTGGGTTGGTAGACAACGATGTGCATAAAGGTTAGGTGGTTGTGTTGCCGCCAAAACACGTTAAAGGACGGAGAAATTCGGGAAAATTTCGAAAAAACTGCGTGTAGTATATTAAAAGGAGTGGTATTGTGGTGGCAGATTATGAAAATGAGGCTAACAATTGTCTGACGAAGAAATAATGGCGTTAAAACCTGTGGGAAGCGGCTAAAAATGATCGGTGATGTGGGAAAAACGGAAATGGAAATAAAGCGAAAGTTATTAGGACTGGCCGAAATGGTTGTTTAAAAGGTGAAAGGAGCTGTTTGTGAACTAGAAACGGTGGATATTATAGCGGCGGTAGTGCTGAAAGCGACAAAAAAATTTTTTGGTTATGGTTTGGAAGTGGGTTACGTATTGTTGCGTATATATATAGGCGGGATAAAATAGTATAGCAGATTACGGTAAAAAGGAGAAGGTGAATACAAAGTGAAACTACTGGCAAAAACAGGAAGAGGAAAATAAGACGACAGAAAAGATTTCGAAATGGAACAGTGACAATAACAAACGTAATTGTTGGATTCAAATTAATGATATCAATATAATGGAAGGAAACATTCCACGTGGGAAAAATTATATATAAAAAAACAAAGATGAGGTGACTTACCGAACAAAAGCGCTGGCAGGTCGATAGACACACAAACAAACACAAACACACACACAAAATTCAAGCTTTCGCAACAAACTGTTGCCTCATCAGGAAAGAGGGAAGGAGAGGGGAAGACGAAAGGAAGCCCCCACAGAACGTATCTCTGCCTACGTAGATCAACACCTTCAACCCATTACATGCAGTCTCCCATCCTTCATCAAGGACACCAACCACTTCCTTGAACGCCTGGAATCCTTACCCAATCTGTTACCCCCGGAAACTATCCTTGTAACCATTGATGCCACGTCCTTATACACAAATATTCCGCACGTCCAGGGCCTCGCTGCGATGGAGCATTTCCTTTCACGCCGATCACCTGCCACCCTACCTAAAACCTCTTTCCTCATCACCTTAGCCAGCTTCATCCTGACCCACAACTTCTTCACTTTTGAGGGCCAGACATACCAACAATTAAAGGGAACAGCCATGGGCACCAGGATGGCCCCCTCGTACGCCAACCTATTCATGGGTCGCTTAGAGGAAGCGTTCTTGGTTACCCAAGTCTGCCAACCCAAAGTTTGGTACAGATTTATTGATGACATCTTCATGATCTGGACTCACAGTGAAGAAGAACTCCAGAACTTCCTCTCCAACCTCAACTCCTTTGGTTCCATCAGTTTCACCTGGTCCTACTCCAAATCCCATGCCACTTTCCTTGACGTTGACCTCCACCTGTCCAATGGCCAACTTCACACGTCCGTCCACATCAAACCCACCAACAAGCAACAGTACCTCCATTATGACAGCTGCCACCCATTCCACATCAAACGGTCCCTTCCCTACAGCCTAGGTCTTCGTGGCAAACGAATCTGCTCCAGTCCGGAATCCCTGAATCATTACACCAACAACCTGAAAACAGCTTTCGCATCCCGCAACTACCCTCCCGACCTGGTACAGAAGCAAATAACCAGAGCCACTTCCTCGTCCCCTCAAACCCAGAATCCCCCACAGAAGAACCACAAAAGTGCCCCACTTGTGACAGGATACTTTCCGGGACTGGACCAGACTCTGAATGTGGCTCTCCAGCAGGGATACGACTTCCTCAAATCCTGCCCTGAAATGAGATCCATCCTTCATGAAATCCTCCCCACTCCGCCAAGAGTGTCTTTCCGCCGTCCACCTAACCTTCGTAACCTGTTAGTTCATCCCTATGAAATCCCCAAACCACCTTCCCTACCCTCTGGCTCCTATCCTTGTAACCGCCCCCGATGCAAAACCTGTCCCATGCACCCTCCCACCACCACCTACTCCAGTCCTGTAACCCGGAAGGTGTACACGATCAGAGGCAGAGCCACGTGTGAAAGCACCCACGTGATTTACCAACTGACCTGCCTACACTGTGATGCATTCTATGTGGGAATGACCAGCAACAAACTGTCCATTCGCATGAATGGACACAGGCAGACAGTGTTTGTTGGTAATGAGGATCACCCTGTGGCTAAACATGCCTTGGTGCACAGCCAGCACATCTTGGCACAGTGTTACACCGTCCGGGTTATCTGGATACTTCCCACCAACACCAACCTATCCGAACTCCGGAGATGGGAACTTGCCCTTCAGTACATCCTCTCTTCTCGTCATCCGCCAGGCCTCAATCTCCGCTAATTTCAAGTTGCCGCCACTCATACCTCACCTGTCTTTCAACAACTTCTTTGCCTCTACACTTCTGCCTCGACTGACATCTCTGCCCAAACTCTTTGTCTTTAAATATGTCTGCTTGTGTCTGTATGTGTTAATGGCAATGTGCGTGTGTGCGAGTGTATACCTGTCCTTTTTTCCCCCTAAGGTAAGTCTTTCCGCTCCCGGGATTGGAATGACTCCTTACCCTCTCCCTTAAAACCCACTTCCTTTCGTCTTCCCCTCTCCTTCCCTCTTTCCTGATGAGGCAACAGTTTGTTGCGAAAGCTTGAATTTTGTGTGTGTGTTTGTGTTTGTTTGTGTGTCTATTGACCTGCCAGCGCTTTTGTTCGGTAAGTCACCTCATCTTTGTTTTTTTATATATATATATATATATATATATATATATATATATATATATATATATATATATATGTGTGTGTGTGTGTGTGTGTGTGTCTGCTTGTGTCTGTATATGTGTGGATGGATATGTGTGTGTGTGTGCGCGAGTGTATACCCGTCCTTTTTTCCCCCTAAGGTAAGTCTTTCCGCTCCCGGGATTGGAATGACTCCTTACCCTCTCCCTTAAAACCCACTTCCTTTCATCTTTCCCTCTCCTTCCCTCTTTCCTGATGAGGCAACAGTTTGTTGCGAAAGCTTGAATTTTGTGTGTATGTATGTGTCTGTTTGTGTTTCTATCGACCTGCCAGCGCTTTCGTATGGTAAGTCACATCATCTTTGTTTTTAAATATATTTTTCCCACGTGGAATGTTTCCCTATATATATATATATATATATATATATATATATATATATATATATAGAGAGAGAGAGAGAGAGAGAGAGAGAGAGAGAGAGAGGGAGAGGGAAACATTCCACGTGGGAAAAATATACATCTAAAAACAAAGATGATGTGACTTACCAAACGAAGTGCTGGCAGGTCGATAGACACACAAACTATAACACAAATATACACGCAAAATTCTAGCTTTCAGAACCCATGGTTGCTTCATCAGGAAAGAGGGAAGGAGAGGGAAAGACGAAAGGATGTGGGTTTTAAGGGAGAGGGTAAGGAGTCATTCCAATCCCGGGACCGGAAAGACTTACCTTACCTTAGGTGGAAAAAAGGACAGGTATACACTCGCACACACACACACACACACACACACACACACACACATATCCATCCACACATATACAGACACAATCAGACATATTCTGCTTGTGTCTGTATATGTGTGGATGGATATGTGTGAGTGTGCGAGTGTATACCCGTCCTTTTTTCCCCCTAAGGTAAGTCTTTCCGCTCCCGGGATTGGAATGACTCCTTACCCTCTCCCTTAAAACCCACATCCTTTCGTCTTTCCCTCTCCTTCCCTCTTTCCTGACGAAGTAACCGTGGGTTGCGAAAGCTAGAATTTTGTGGGTATGTTTGTGTTAGTTTGTGTGTCTATCGACCTGCCAGCGCTTCGTTTGGTAAGTCACATCATCTTTGTTTATATATGTATATCTGTGTGTGTGTGTGTGTGTGTGTGTTTACTGCTGACAAAGGCCAAAGCTGTGATTGTGTAAATCTTTTTATTGTGCCTTATCATGACTCAGCATCTCCGCTATATGGTGATTAGCAACTTTCCTCTCTTGTATTGTTACATTGCATCCTGGATTTTCCATTGTTTGGTAAAATCCCAGGTAGTTTTAACATTTAGTAGAAGGCAAAACCTTTGAACATGGATGCTTAGTGATTCCTAGTGTGGAAGAAAATATTATTCCTGGTATCAGGTGTTTGATGGTGATATAGATTTTGATGAGGCTGAGGAACAAGATTTTGAAGGTGTAGCAGATGTAGCAGATTCTAAAGTAAGGGAAGCTACAACTCTTAATGAACTACAAAAGGTGCAACTTAGGAATTTGTAATTGGGGTTTAGAAATGGGTTAATCGAGAAACCAGAAAAAGTGGAAGGCTATCAGTGCATACTTTATCTTAGAGATCATCAACCTTTCTTTCACAAGCCATGTAATATACCATTTTCAAAAAGAAAGGATGTAGAGAAAGAAATTCAGAAAATTGAAACGTGGGGTGTAATTGAGAGAAGTAGGAGTGCTTACAATAGTCCTTTTGCTGTGGTAAATAAAATAAATGGTGGAGTGAGAATTGTTTTGGACTCTAGACATCGTAATTAATTTCTTATCAGAGATAATGGTCATCCTGAGAACATGGACAAGCTGTTACACAAATTTGTTTATGTAAAATATGTCAGTAGTTTGTACTTCACCTCTGGATTTCACCAGATCCCACTTGAAATTAAATCTAGAAAGTATACAGCATTTTCTTAATGAGGTAAGCATTTTGCATATTGTGTGGTGCCATTTGGATTAAATGTATCTGTTGCTGAATTCATAAGAGCTCTGCATTCTGTCATAGGAAGTGAAGTGAGTTCAAAATTAATTGCGTATGTTGATGACATTCTGGCCACTGAAAAGACTTGTGTACAACATTTGAATCTGTTAAGAGATGTGTTTTCAAAATTAGAATCAGGAGGCATGACTCTGAAAATAGGTAAGCATAGATTTGGTGTGGAGGAACAACTCTAAGGAGGAAACTAAAAGATGTGAGTGGATCCACTCCCCACTCTGCTGTATGGCTGTACCCTGCTGGACCAGTCATCTTGCAAGAGATCATGGGTGCTGGGCAACGTACTAAAACACCTGTCGACAGGATCTGTGTTATGACTGATATTTGTGAATTGTTAGCCAAGACTGCTAAAAACAGTGTTATTGAGCAAAAATGCATGGCTTTTATATATATATATATATATATATATATATATATATATAATGGAAGGAAACATTCCACGTGGGAAAAATTATATATAAAAACAAAGATGAGGTGACTTACCGAACAAAAACGCTGGCAGGTCGATAGACACACAAACAAACACAAACATACACACAAAATTCAAGCTTTCGCAACAAATTGTTGCCTCATCAGGAAAGAGGGAAGGAGAGGGGAAGACGAAAGGAAGTGGGTTTTAAAGGAGAGGGTAAGGAGTCATTCCAATCCCGGGAGCGGAAAGACTTACCTTAGGGGGAAAAAAGGACAGGTATACACTCGCACACACGCACATATCCATCCACACATACAGACACAAGCAGACATATTTAAAGACAAAGAGTTTGGGCAGAGATGTCAGTCGAGGCAGAAGTGTAGAGGCAAAGAAGTTGTTGAAAGACAGGTGAGGTATGAGTGGCGGCAACTTGAAATTAGCGGAGATTGAGGCCTGGCGGATGACGAGAAGAGAGGATGTACTGAAGGGCAAGTTCCCATCTCCGGAGTTCGGATAGGTTGGTGTTGGTGGGAAGTATCCAGATAACCCGGACGGTGTAACACTGTGCCAAGATGTGCTGGCCGTGCACCAAGGCATGTTTAGCCACAGGGTGATCCTCATTACCAACAAACACTGTCTGCCTGTGTCCATTCATGCGAATGGACAGTTTGTTGCTGGTCATTCCCACATAGAATGCGTCACAGTGTAGGCAGGTCAGTTGGTAAATCACGTGGGTGCTTTCACACGTGGCTCTGCCTTTGATCGTGTACACCTTCCGGGTTACAGGACTGGAGTAGGTGGTGGTGGGAGGGTGCATGGGACAGGTTTTGCATCGGGGGCGGTTACAAGGATAGGAGCCAGAGGGTAGGGAAGGTGGTTTGGGGATTTCATAGGGATGAACTAACAGGTTCCGAAGGTTAGGTGGACGGCGGAATGACACTCTTGGCGGAGTGGGGAGGATTTCATGAAGGATGGATCTCATTTCAGGGCAGGATTTGAGGAAGTCGTATCCCTGCTGGAGAGCCACATTCAGAGTCTGGTCCAGTCCCGGAAAGTATCCTGTCACAAGTGGGGCACTTTTGTGGTTCTTCTGTGGGGGATTCTGGGTTTGAGGGGACGAGGAAGTGGCTCTGGTTATTTGCTTCTGTACCAGGTCGGGAGGGTAGTTGCGGGATGCGAAAGCTGTTTTCAGGTTGTTGGTGTAATGATTCAGGGATTCCGGACTGGAGCAGATTCGTTTGCCACGAAGACCTAGGCTGTAGGGAAGGGACCGTTTGATGTGGAATGGGTGGCAGCTGTCATAATGGAGGTACTGTTGCTTGTTGGTGGGTTTGATGTGGACGGACGTGTGAAGTTGGCCATTGGACAGGTGGAGGTCAACGTCAAGGAAAGTGGCATGGGATTTGGAGTAGGACCAGGTGAAACTGATGGAACCAAAGGAATTGAGGTTGGAGAGGAAATTCTGGAGTTCTTCTTCACTGTGAGTCCAGATCATGAAGATGTCATCAATAAATCTGTACCAAACTTTGGGTTGGCAGACTTGGGTAACCAAGAAGGCTTCCTCTAAGCGACCCATGAATAGGTTGGCGTACGAGGGGGCCATCCTGGTACCCATGGCTGTTCCCTTTAATTGTTGGTATGTCTGGCCTTCAAAAGTGAAGAAGTTGTGGGTCAGGATGAAGCTGGCTAAGGTGATGAGGAAAGAGGTTTTAGGTAGGGTGGCAGGTGATCGGCGTGAAAGGAAATGCTCCATCGCAGCGAGGCCCTGGACATGCGGAATATTTGTGTATAAGGACGTGGCATCAATGGTTACAAGGATGGTTTCCGGGGGTAACAGATTGGGTAAGGATTCCAGGCGTTCAAGGAAGTGGTTGGTGTCCTTGATGAAGGATGGGAGACTGCATGTAATGGGTTGAAGGTGTTGATCTACGTAGGCAGAGATACGTTCTGTGGGGGCTTGGTAACCAGCTACAATGGGGCGGCCGGGATGATTTGGTTTGTGGATTTTAGGAAGAAGGTAGAAGGTAGGGGTGCGGGGTGTCGGTGGGGTCAGGAGGTTGATGGAGTCAGGTGAAAGGTTTTGTAGGGGGCCTAAGGTTCTGAGGATTCCTTGAAGCTCCGCCTGGACATCAGGAATGGGATTACCTTGGCAAACTTTGTATGTGGTGTTGTCTGAAAGCTGACGCAGTCCCTCAGCCATATACTCCCGACGGTCAAGTACCACGGTCGTGGAAACCTTGTCCGCCGGAAGAATGACGATGGACCGGTCAGCCCTCAGATCACGGATAGCCTGGGCTTCAGCAGTGGTGATGTTGGGAGTAGGATCAAGGTTTTTTAAGAAGGATTGAGAGGCAAGGCTGGAAGTCAGAAATTCCTGGAAGGTTTGGAGAGGGTGATTTTGAGGAAGAGGAGGTGGGTCCCGCTGTGACGGAGGACGGAACTGTTCCAGGCAGGGTTCAATTTGGATGGTGTCTTGAGGAGTCGGATCATCAGGAGTAGGATTAGGATCATTTTTCTTCGTGGCAAAGTGATACTTCCAGCAGAGAGTACGAGTGTAGGACAGTAAATCTTTGACGAGGGCTGTTTGGTTGAATCTGGGAGTGGGGCTGAAGGTGAGGCCTTTGGATAGGACAGAGGTTTCGGATTGGGAGAGAGGTTTGGAGGAAAGGTTAACTACTGAATTAGGGTGTTGTGGTTCCAGATTGTGTTGATCGGAATTTTGAGGTTTTGGAGGGAGTGGAGCTGGAAGTGGGAGATTGAGTAGATGGGAGAGACTGGGTTTGTGTGCAATGAGAGGAGGTTGAGGTTTGCTGGAAAGGTTGTGAAGGGTGAGTGAGTTGCCTTTCCGGAGGTGGGAAACCAGGAGATTGGATAGTTTTTTGAGGTGGAGGGTGGCATGCTGTTCTAATTTACGGTTGGCCTGTAGGAGGATGCTCTGGACAGCCGGTGTGGATGTGGGAGAGGAAAGATTAAGGACTTTTATTAAGGATAGGAGTTGACGGGTGTGTTCATTGGCTGAGTTGATGTGTAGGTGAAGGATTAGGTGGGTGAGGGCAATGGATTGTTCAGTTTGGAACTGGTATAGGGACTGATGGAAGGAAGGGTTGCAGCCAGAGATGGGAACTTTAAGTGTGAGGCCTTTGGGGGTGATGCCAAATGTCAGACAAGCCTGAGAAAATAGAATATGGGAGTGTAATCTGGCTAGGGCGAAGGCATGTTTGCGGAGGGAATGTAAATAAAACTTAATGGGGTCATTGTGGGGGTGTTGTGAGGGTGACATGGTATTAGAAGGTGGAAAGTATTAACATGAGGTGAAATGAAAATGAAAATAAAAATATATGGGGAGAGATAAAGGTGAAACGGAAAGAAACAGGAGATCTGGAATGAAAAAAGGCGAAAAGGTGTTGGTTACAGCTGGGCTATGTTGGACTTGGGTTGGTAGACAACGATGTGTATAAAGGTTAGGTGGTTGTGTTGCCGCCAAAACACGTTAAAGGACGCAGAAATTCGGGAAAATTTCGAAAAAACTGCGTGTAGTATATTAAAAGGAGTGGTATTGTGGTGGCAGATTATGAAAATGAGACTAACAATTGTCTGACGAAGAAATAATCGCGTTAAAACCTGTGGGAAGCGGCTAAAAATGATCAGTGGTGTGGGAAAAACGGAAATGGAAATAAAGCGAAAGTTATTAGAACTGGCCGAAATGGTTGTTTAAAAGGTGAAAGGAGCTGTTTGTGAACTAGAAACGGTGGATATTATAGCGGCGGTAGTGCTGAAAGCGGCAAAAAATTTTTTTGGTTATGGTTTGGAAGTGGGTTACGCATTATTGAGTATATATATAGGCGGGATAAAATAGTATAGCAGATTACGGTAAAAAGGAGAAGGTGAATACAAAGTGAAACTACTGGCAAAAACAGGAAGAGGAAAATAAGACGACAGAAAAGATTTCGAAATGCAACAGTGACAATAACAAACGTAATTGTTGGATTCAAATTAATGATATCAATATAATGGAAGGAAACATTCCACGTGGGAAAAATTATATATAAAAACAAAGATGAGGTGACTTACCGAACAAAAACGCTGGCAGGTCGATAGACACACAAACAAACACAAACATACACACAAAATTCAAGCTTTCGCAACAAATTGTTGCCTCATCAGGAAAGAGGGAAGGAGAGGGGAAGACGAAAGGAAGTGGGTTTTAAAGGAGAGGGTAAGGAGTCATTCCAATCCCGGGAGCGGAAAGACTTACCTTAGGGGGAAAAAAGGACAGGTATACACTCGCACACACGCACATATCCATCCACACATACAGACACAAGCAGACATATTTAAAGACAAAGAGTTTGGGCAGAGATGTCAGTCGAGGCAGAAGTGTAGAGGCAAAGAAGTTGTTGAAAGACAGGTGAGGTATGAGTGGCGGCAACTTGAAATTAGCGGAGATTGAGGCCTGGCGGATGACGAGAAGAGAGGATGTACTGAAGGGCAAGTTCCCATCTCCGGAGTTCGGATAGGTTGGTGTTGGTGGGAAGTATCCAGATAACCCGGACGGTGTAACACTGTGCCAAGATGTGCTGGCCGTGCACCAAGGCATGTTTAGCCACAGGGTGATCCTCATTACCAACAAACACTGTCTGCCTGTGTCCATTCATGCGAATGGACAGTTTGTTGCTGGTCATTCCCACATAGAATGCGTCACAGTGTAGGCAGGTCAGTTGGTAAATCACGTGGGTGCTTTCACACGTGGCTCTGCCTTTGATCGTGTACACCTTCCGGGTTACAGGACTGGAGTAGGTGGTGGTGGGAGGGTGCATGGGACAGGTTTTGCATCGGGGGCGGTTACAAGGATAGGAGCCAGAGGGTAGGGAAGGTGGTTTGGGGATTTCATAGGGATGAACTAACAGGTTCCGAAGGTTAGGTGGACGGCGGAATGACACTCTTGGCGGAGTGGGGAGGATTTCATGAAGGATGGATCTCATTTCAGGGCAGGATTTGAGGAAGTCGTATCCCTGCTGGAGAGCCACATTCAGAGTCTGGTCCAGTCCCGGAAAGTATCCTGTCACAAGTGGGGCACTTTTGTGGTTCTTCTGTGGGGGATTCTGGGTTTGAGGGGACGAGGAAGTGGCTCTGGTTATTTGCTTCTGTACCAGGTCGGGAGGGTAGTTGCGGGATGCGAAAGCTGTTTTCAGGTTGTTGGTGTAATGATTCAGGGATTCCGGACTGGAGCAGATTCGTTTGCCACGAAGACCTAGGCTGTAGGGAAGGGACCGTTTGATGTGGAATGGGTGGCAGCTGTCATAATGGAGGTACTGTTGCTTGTTGGTGGGTTTGATGTGGACGGACGTGTGAAGTTGGCCATTGGACAGGTGGAGGTCAACGTCAAGGAAAGTGGCATGGGATTTGGAGTAGGACCAGGTGAAACTGATGGAACCAAAGGAATTGAGGTTGGAGAGGAAATTCTGGAGTTCTTCTTCACTGTGAGTCCAGATCATGAAGATGTCATCAATAAATCTGTACCAAACTTTGGGTTGGCAGACTTGGGTAACCAAGAAGGCTTCCTCTAAGCGACCCATGAATAGGTTGGCGTACGAGGGGGCCATCCTGGTACCCATGGCTGTTCCCTTTAATTGTTGGTATGTCTGGCCTTCAAAAGTGAAGAAGTTGTGGGTCAGGATGAAGCTGGCTAAGGTGATGAGGAAAGAGGTTTTAGGTAGGGTGGCAGGTGATCGGCGTGAAAGGAAATGCTCCATCGCAGCGAGGCCCTGGACATGCGGAATATTTGTGTATAAGGACGTGGCATCAATGGTTACAAGGATGGTTTCCGGGGGTAACAGATTGGGTAAGGATTCCAGGCGTTCAAGGAAGTGGTTGGTGTCCTTGATGAAGGATGGGAGACTGCATGTAATGGGTTGAAGGTGTTGATCTACGTAGGCAGAGATACGTTCTGTGGGGGCTTGGTAACCAGCTACAATGGGGCGGCCGGGATGATTTGGTTTGTGGATTTTAGGAAGAAGGTAGAAGGTAGGGGTGCGGGGTGTCGGTGGGGTCAGGAGGTTGATGGAGTCAGGTGAAAGGTTTTGCAGGGGGCCTAAGGTTCTGAGGATTCCTTGAAGCTCCGCCTGGACATCGGGAATGGGGTTACCTTGGCAAACTTTGTATGTGGTGTTGTCTGAAAGCTGACGCAGTCCCTCAGCCACATACTCCCGACGATCAAGTACCACGGTCGTGGAACCCTTGTCCGCCGGAAGAATGACGATGGATCGGTCAGCCTTCAGATCACTGATAGCCTGGGCTTCAGCAGTGGTGATGTTGGGTGTAGGATTAAGGTTTTTTAAGAAGGATTGAGATGCAAGGCTGGAAGTCAGAAATTCCTGGAAGGTTTGGAGAGGGTGATTTTGAGGAAGAGGAGGTGGGTCCCGCTGTGACGGAGGACGGAACTGTTCCAGGCAGGGTTCAATTTGGATGGTGTCTTGAGGAGTCGGATCATCAGGAGTAGGATTAGGATCATTTTTCTTCGTGGCAAAGTGATACTTCCAGCAGAGAGTACGAGTGTAGGACAGTAAATCTTTGACGAGGGCTGTTTGGTTGAATCTGGGAGTGGGGCTGAAGGTGAGGCCTTTGGATAGGACAGAGGTTTCGGATTGGGAGAGAGGTTTGGAGGAAAGGTTAACTACTGAATTAGGGTGTTGTGGTTCCAGATTGTGTTGATCGGAATTTTGAGGTTTTGGAGGGAGTGGAGCTGGAAGTGGGAGATTGAGTAGATGGGAGAGACTGGGTTTGTGTGCAATGAGAGGAGGTTGAGGTTTGCTGGAAAGGTTGTGAAGGGTGAGTGAGTTGCCTTTCCGGAGGTGGGAAACCAGGAGATTGGATAGTTTTTTGAGGTGGAGGGTGGCATGCTGTTCTAATTTACGGTTGGCCTGTAGGAGGATGCTCTGGACAGCCGGTGTGGATGTGGGAGAGGAAAGATTAAGGACTTTTATTAAGGATAGGAGTTGACGGGTGTGTTCATTGGCTGAGTTGATGTGTAGGTGAAGGATTAGGTGGGTGAGGGCAATGGATTGTTCAGTTTGGAACTGGTATAGGGACTGATGGAAGGAAGGGTTGCAGCCAGAGATGGGAACTTTAAGTGTGAGGCCTTTGGGGGTGATGCCAAATGTCAGACAAGCCTGAGAAAATAGAATATGGGAGTGTAATCTGGCTAGGGCGAAGGCATGTTTGCGGAGGGAATGTAAATAAAACTTAATGGGGTCATTGTGGGGGTGTTGTGAGGGTGACATGGTATTAGAAGGTGGAAAGTATTAACATGAGGTGAAATGAAAATGAAAATAAAAATATATGGGGAGAGATAAAGGTGAAACGGAAAGAAACAGGAGATCTGGAATGAAAAAAGGCGAAAAGGTGTTGGTTACAGCTGGGCTATGTTGGACTTGGGTTGGTAGACAACGATGTGTATAAAGGTTAGGTGGTTGTGTTGCCGCCAAAACACGTTAAAGGACGCAGAAATTCGGGAAAATTTCGAAAAAACTGCGTGTAGTATATTAAAAGGAGTGGTATTGTGGTGGCAGATTATGAAAATGAGACTAACAATTGTCTGACGAAGAAATAATCGCGTTAAAACCTGTGGGAAGCGGCTAAAAATGATCAGTGGTGTGGGAAAAACGGAAATGGAAATAAAGCGAAAGTTATTAGAACTGGCCGAAATGGTTGTTTAAAAGGTGAAAGGAGCTGTTTGTGAACTAGAAACGGTGGATATTATAGCGGCGGTAGTGCTGAAAGCGGCAAAAAATTTTTTTGGTTATGGTTTGGAAGTGGGTTACGCATTATTGAGTATATATATAGGCGGGATAAAATAGTATAGCAGATTACGGTAAAAAGGAGAAGGTGAATACAAAGTGAAACTACTGGCAAAAACAGGAAGAGGAAAATAAGACGACAGAAAAGATTTCGAAATGCAACAGTGACAATAACAAACGTAATTGTTGGATTCAAATTAATGATATCAATATAATGGAAGGAAACATTCCACGTGGGAAAAATTATATATAAAAACAAAGATGAGGTGACTTACCGAACAAAAACGCTGGCAGGTCGATAGACACACAAACAAACACAAACATACACACAAAATTCAAGCTTTCGCAACAAATTGTTGCCTCATCAGGAAAGAGGGAAGGAGAGGGGAAGACGAAAGGAAGTGGGTTTTAAAGGAGAGGGTAAGGAGTCATTCCAATCCCGGGAGCGGAAAGACTTACCTTAGGGGGAAAAAAGGACAGGTATACACTCGCACACACGCACATATCCATCCACACATACAGACACAAGCAGACATATTTAAAGACAAAGAGTTTGGGCAGAGATGTCAGTCGAGGCAGAAGTGTAGAGGCAAAGAAGTTGTTGAAAGACAGGTGAGGTATGAGTGGCGGCAACTTGAAATTAGCGGAGATTGAGGCCTGGCGGATGACGAGAAGAGAGGATGTACTGAAGGGCAAGTTCCCATCTCCGGAGTTCGGATAGGTTGGTGTTGGTGGGAAGTATCCAGATAACCCGGACGGTGTAACACTGTGCCAAGATGTGCTGGCCGTGCACCAAGGCATGTTTAGCCACAGGGTGATCCTCATTACCAACAAACACTGTCTGCCTGTGTCCATTCATGCGAATGGACAGTTTGTTGCTGGTCATTCCCACATAGAATGCGTCACAGTGTAGGCAGGTCAGTTGGTAAATCACGTGGGTGCTTTCACACGTGGCTCTGCCTTTGATCGTGTACACCTTCCGGGTTACAGGACTGGAGTAGGTGGTGGTGGGAGGGTGCATGGGACAGGTTTTGCATCGGGGGCGGTTACAAGGATAGGAGCCAGAGGGTAGGGAAGGTGGTTTGGGGATTTCATAGGGATGAACTAACAGGTTCCGAAGGTTAGGTGGACGGCGGAATGACACTCTTGGCGGAGTGGGGAGGATTTCATGAAGGATGGATCTCATTTCAGGGCAGGATTTGAGGAAGTCGTATCCCTGCTGGAGAGCCACATTCAGAGTCTGGTCCAGTCCCGGAAAGTATCCTGTCACAAGTGGGGCACTTTTGTGGTTCTTCTGTGGGGGATTCTGGGTTTGAGGGGACGAGGAAGTGGCTCTGGTTATTTGCTTCTGTACCAGGTCGGGAGGGTAGTTGCGGGATGCGAAAGCTGTTTTCAGGTTGTTGGTGTAATGATTCAGGGATTCCGGACTGGAGCAGATTCGTTTGCCACGAAGACCTAGGCTGTAGGGAAGGGACCGTTTGATGTGGAATGGGTGGCAGCTGTCATAATGGAGGTACTGTTGCTTGTTGGTGGGTTTGATGTGGACGGACGTGTGAAGTTGGCCATTGGACAGGTGGAGGTCAACGTCAAGGAAAGTGGCATGGGATTTGGAGTAGGACCAGGTGAAACTGATGGAACCAAAGGAATTGAGGTTGGAGAGGAAATTCTGGAGTTCTTCTTCACTGTGAGTCCAGATCATGAAGATGTCATCAATAAATCTGTACCAAACTTTGGGTTGGCAGACTTGGGTAACCAAGAAGGCTTCCTCTAAGCGACCCATGAATAGGTTGGCGTACGAGGGGGCCATCCTGGTACCCATGGCTGTTCCCTTTAATTGTTGGTATGTCTGGCCTTCAAAAGTGAAGAAGTTGTGGGTCAGGATGAAGCTGGCTAAGGTGATGAGGAAAGAGGTTTTAGGTAGGGTGGCAGGTGATCGGCGTGAAAGGAAATGCTCCATCGCAGCGAGGCCCTGGACATGCGGAATATTTGTGTATAAGGACGTGGCATCAATGGTTACAAGGATGGTTTCCGGGGGTAACAGATTGGGTAAGGATTCCAGGCGTTCAAGGAAGTGGTTGGTGTCCTTGATGAAGGATGGGAGACTGCATGTAATGGGTTGAAGGTGTTGATCTACGTAGGCAGAGATACGTTCTGTGGGGGCTTGGTAACCAGCTACAATGGGGCGGCCGGGATGATTTGGTTTGTGGATTTTAGGAAGAAGGTAGAAGGTAGGGGTGCGGGGTGTCGGTGGGGTCAGGAGGTTGATGGAGTCAGGTGAAAGGTTTTGCAGGGGGCCTAAGGTTCTGAGGATTCCTTGAAGCTCCGCCTGGACATCGGGAATGGGGTTACCTTGGCAAACTTTGTATGTGGTGTTGTCTGAAAGCTGACGCAGTCCCTCAGCCACATACTCCCGACGATCAAGTACCACGGTCGTGGAACCCTTGTCCGCCGGAAGAATGACGATGGATCGGTCAGCCTTCAGATCACTGATAGCCTGGGCTTCAGCAGTGGTGATGTTGGGTGTAGGATTAAGGTTTTTTAAGAAGGATTGAGATGCAAGGCTGGAAGTCAGAAATTCCTGGAAGGTTTGGAGAGGGTGATTTTGAGGAAGAGGAGGTGGGTCCCGCTGTGACGGAGGACGGAACTGTTCCAGGCAGGGTTCAATTTGGATGGTGTCTTGAGGAGTCGGATCATCAGGAGTAGGATTAGGATCATTTTTCTTCGTGGCAAAGTGATACTTCCAGCAGAGAGTACGAGTGTAGGACAGTAAATCTTTGACGAGGGCTGTTTGGTTGAATCTGGGAGTGGGGCTGAAGGTGAGGCCTTTGGATAGGACAGAGGTTTCGGATTGGGAGAGAGGTTTGGAGGAAAGGTTAACTACTGAATTAGGGTGTTGTGGTTCCAGATTGTGTTGATCGGAATTTTGAGGTTTTGGAGGGAGTGGAGCTGGAAGTGGGAGATTGAGTAGATGGGAGAGACTGGGTTTGTGTGCAATGAGAGGAGGTTGAGGTTTGCTGGAAAGGTTGTGAAGGGTGAGTGAGTTGCCTTTCCGGAGGTGGGAAACCAGGAGATTGGATAGTTTTTTGAGGTGGAGGGTGGCATGCTGTTCTAATTTACGGTTGGCCTGTAGGAGGATGCTCTGGACAGCCGGTGTGGATGTGGGAGAGGAAAGATTAAGGACTTTTATTAAGGATAGGAGTTGACGGGTGTGTTCATTGGCTGAGTTGATGTGTAGGTGAAGGATTAGGTGGGTGAGGGCAATGGATTGTTCAGTTTGGAACTGGTATAGGGACTGATGGAAGGAAGGGTTGCAGCCAGAGATGGGAACTTTAAGTGTGAGGCCTTTGGGGGTGATGCCAAATGTCAGACAAGCCTGAGAAAATAGAATATGGGAGTGTAATCTGGCTAGGGCGAAGGCATGTTTGCGGAGGGAATGTAAATAAAACTTAATGGGGTCATTGTGGGGGTGTTGTGAGGGTGACATGGTATTAGAAGGTGGAAAGTATTAACATGAGGTGAAATGAAAATGAAAATAAAAATATATGGGGAGAGATAAAGGTGAAACGGAAAGAAACAGGAGATCTGGAATGAAAAAAGGCGAAAAGGTGTTGGTTACAGCTGGGCTATGTTGGACTTGGGTTGGTAGACAACGATGTGTATAAAGGTTAGGTGGTTGTGTTGCCGCCAAAACACGTTAAAGGACGCAGAAATTCGGGAAAATTTCGAAAAAACTGCGTGTAGTATATTAAAAGGAGTGGTATTGTGGTGGCAGATTATGAAAATGAGACTAACAATTGTCTGACGAAGAAATAATCGCGTTAAAACCTGTGGGAAGCGGCTAAAAATGATCAGTGGTGTGGGAAAAACGGAAATGGAAATAAAGCGAAAGTTATTAGAACTGGCCGAAATGGTTGTTTAAAAGGTGAAAGGAGCTGTTTGTGAACTAGAAACGGTGGATATTATAGCGGCGGTAGTGCTGAAAGCGGCAAAAATTTTTTTGGTTATGGTTTGGAAGTGGGTTACGCATTATTGAGTATATATATAGGCGGGATAAAATAGTATAGCAGATTACGGTAAAAAGGAGAAGGTGAATACAAAGTGAAACTACTGGCAAAAACAGGAAGAGGAAAATAAGACGACAGAAAAGATTTCGAAATGCAACAGTGACAATAACAAACGTAATTGTTGGATTCAAATTAATGATATCAATATAATGGAAGGAAACATTCCACGTGGGAAAAATTATATATAAAAACAAAGATGAGGTGACTTACCGAACAAAAACGCTGGCAGGTCGATAGACACACAAACAAACACAAACATACACACAAAATTCAAGCTTTCGCAACAAATTGTTGCCTCATCAGGAAAGAGGGAAGGAGAGGGGAAGACGAAAGGAAGTGGGTTTTAAAGGAGAGGGTAAGGAGTCATTCCAATCCCGGGAGCGGAAAGACTTACCTTAGGGGGAAAAAAGGACAGGTATACACTCGCACACACGCACATATCCATCCACACATACAGACACAAGCAGACATATTTAAAGACAAAGAGTTTGGGCAGAGATGTCAGTCGAGGCAGAAGTGTAGAGGCAAAGAAGTTGTTGAAAGACAGGTGAGGTATGAGTGGCGGCAACTTGAAATTAGCGGAGATTGAGGCCTGGCGGATGACGAGAAGAGAGGATGTACTGAAGGGCAAGTTCCCATCTCCGGAGTTCGGATAGGTTGGTGTTGGTGGGAAGTATCCAGATAACCCGGACGGTGTAACACTGTGCCAAGATGTGCTGGCCGTGCACCAAGGCATGTTTAGCCACAGGGTGATCCTCATTACCAACAAACACTGTCTGCCTGTGTCCATTCATGCGAATGGACAGTTTGTTGCTGGTCATTCCCACATAGAATGCGTCACAGTGTAGGCAGGTCAGTTGGTAAATCACGTGGGTGCTTTCACACGTGGCTCTGCCTTTGATCGTGTACACCTTCCGGGTTACAGGACTGGAGTAGGTGGTGGTGGGAGGGTGCATGGGACAGGTTTTGCATCGGGGGCGGTTACAAGGATAGGAGCCAGAGGGTAGGGAAGGTGGTTTGGGGATTTCATAGGGATGAACTAACAGGTTCCGAAGGTTAGGTGGACGGCGGAATGACACTCTTGGCGGAGTGGGGAGGATTTCATGAAGGATGGATCTCATTTCAGGGCAGGATTTGAGGAAGTCGTATCCCTGCTGGAGAGCCACATTCAGAGTCTGGTCCAGTCCCGGAAAGTATCCTGTCACAAGTGGGGCACTTTTGTGGTTCTTCTGTGGGGGATTCTGGGTTTGAGGGGACGAGGAAGTGGCTCTGGTTATTTGCTTCTGTACCAGGTCGGGAGGGTAGTTGCGGGATGCGAAAGCTGTTTTCAGGTTGTTGGTGTAATGATTCAGGGATTCCGGACTGGAGCAGATTCGTTTGCCACGAAGACCTAGGCTGTAGGGAAGGGACCGTTTGATGTGGAATGGGTGGCAGCTGTCATAATGGAGGTACTGTTGCTTGTTGGTGGGTTTGATGTGGACGGACGTGTGAAGTTGGCCATTGGACAGGTGGAGGTCAACGTCAAGGAAAGTGGCATGGGATTTGGAGTAGGACCAGGTGAAACTGATGGAACCAAAGGAGTTGAGGTTGGAGAGGAAATTCTGGAGTTCTTCTTCACTGTGAGTCCAGATCATGAAGATGTCATCAATAAATCTGTACCAAACTTTGGGTTGGCAGACTTGGGTAACCAAGAGGGCTTCCTCTAAGCGACCCATGAATAGGTTGGCGTACGAGGGGGCCATCCTGGTACCCATGGCTGTTCCCTTTAATTGTTGGTATGTCTGGCCTTCAAAAGTGAAGAAGTGGGTCAGGATGAAGCTGGCTAAGGTGATGAGGAAAGAGGTTTTAGGTAGGGTGGCAGGTGATCGGCGTGAAAGGAAATGCTCCATCGCAGCGAGCATATATATATATATATATATATATATATATATAAGTACAATACATTATGTAACTTTAAATCAGTATGTATTTTTTGTTAATCATTTTAGAGTGAATCTACTAGGTCTTTATGTATGTAAGTTAGTTTGTATGAGGGGCTGGCCAGTACTCACCTCAGCTCAGCCGGTAGATACACAAAACAGAACAGAAAATTTACGTGTCCTAGCTTTTGGAACTTTGTTCCTTCATCAAGGAGGAGAGAGGGAAAAAAGGGGGAAGAAAGGAAAGTGGATTCAGTTACTCACAACCCAGGTCATGAAGCAACAGGGGAAAGGTAAACAGGGAGGATAGCAAAGATGGAGGCATGGGTGTCAGAGGGAAGCCAAAGATATTCTACTGTAAGTACTGTGCCAGCTTCAAACCAAATAGGATGCATACAGAAGTAAAGAGGTATATAGTATAAAGATAAACACAACTATGTAGGATGAAAAGATGCATGACTGGCTAAAGAGGAAAGGGAGAGAGGAGAAGACTGAAGAGTAAATGGGAGTGAGGTTGGTTAATGTAGATTCAGTCCATGGGGTGGTGGGATGAAAGGATGTGTTGGAGTGCAAGTTCCCTTCTACGCAGTTCCGAGGGACTGGTGTTGGGTGGGAGAAGCCAAATGGCACGTACGGTGTAGCAGGTTCCTAGGTCCCTCGAATTATGCTGGAGGGCATGCTCTGCTACTGGCTATTGGACATGTCCTAGGCAGACAGTTCGTATGTGCCCGTTCATGCGCTCAGCCAGTTTAGTTGTCGTCATACCAATGTAAAAGGCTGGGTGGGGTGGGGAGAATATTGTCAAGGGTTGATCTCATTTCAGGGCTTGACTTGAGAAAGTCATATCCCTGGCAGAGTAATTTGTTGGTGTATTCGAGGCCAGGATAATATTGGGTGACAAGGGGGATGCTTCTATGTGGTCTGGGGGTAGGAACTTTGTTGTTGGACGGGGAGGAATGTATTGCTCAAGAGATCTGTTTGTGGACAAGGTCTGGAGGATAGTTGCGGGAGAGGAAAGCACTGGTCAGGTTATTGGTGTAATTGTTAAGGGATTCGTCACTGGAGCAGATACATTTGCCATGAATACCTAGGCTGTAGGGAAGGAAGTGTTTGATGTGGAATGGATGGCAGCTATCAAAGTGAAGGTTCTGTTGTTTGTTTGTGGGTTTGATGTGGACAGAGGTGTGGATGTGAGCTTCAACAAGATGAAGGTCAACATCCAGGAAGGTGGCTTGGGTTTTGGAGAAGGACCAGGTGAAATTCAGTTTCCATTCCATTTCATATCCCTTCAAAGTGTTCCACCCATGTATTTATATGAGTTGATCGATTTCAACAGTAACTCATTGATATTATGGTCATAGAACACTACATTTTTTTTTTCATTTTGTTAGGTGGACAATTTTACATTTCTGAACATTTAGAGCAAATTGCCAATCTTTGCACCACTTTGAAATCTTATCAAGGTCTGACAATATTTATGCAGCTTCTTTCAGATAGCACTTCATTATAGATAACTGCATCATCTGCAAAAAGCCTTATTTCTCTATTAACATTGTCTGCAAGACATTAATCTACAACAAGAATAGCAAGGGCCCCAACACACTTCCCTGGCGCACACCCAAAGTAACTTCTACATCTGACATGGACTCTCCATCCAAGACAACATTCTGTGTTCTCCTTCCTACCAAAAAGTCCTATCAAAAAATCCAGTTACAAATTTCACTTGATAGCATTGATGTGGTACTGAGTCAAATGCTTTTCAGAAATCAGGAAATACTGCATCTACCTGGTTGCCTTGATCCAAAGCTTTCAGTATATCATGTGAGAAAAGTGCAAGTTGGGTTTCACATGATGAATGTTTTTGATATCCATGCTTGTTGGCACTGAGGATGTCATTCTGTTGTGACTCACCGATCTTTCAAAGTGCCGCCGCGCAGTTACGTGCGTCCTCTACATGTGGCGCTGTCTGCCAGCCACGCAGCAGCAGCGCCACCTAAGTGGCCAGCCAGCCAGCGGCCACTAGACTTGGACTCAGTTATGATTTGACTGTTTAAGTGACACACGTCTTACTTACTCTGTTTACTTGATCTGTGACTTTCATGTATTGCGTCGTCCTTGAAATACACTCCTGGAAATCGAAAAAAGAACACATTGACACCGGTGTGTCAGAGCCACCATACTTGCTCCGGACACTGCGAGAGGGCTGTACAAGCAATGATCACACGCACGGCACAGCGGACACACCAGGAACCACGGTGTTGGCCGTCGAATGGCGCTAGCTGCGCAGCATTTGTGCACTGCCGCCGTCAGTGTCAGCCAGTTTGCCGTGGCATACGGAGCTCCATCGCAGTCTTTAACACTGGTAGCATGCCGCGACAGCGTGGACGTGAACCGTATGTGCAGTTGACGGACTTTGAGCGAGGGCGTATAGTGGGCATGCGGGAGGCCGGGTGGACGTACCGCCGAATTGCTCAACACGTGGGGCGTGAGGTCTCCACAGTACATCGATGTTGTCGCCAGTGGTCGGCGGAAGGTGCACGTGCCCGTCGACCTGGGACTGGACCGCAGCGACGCACGGAAGCACGCCAAGACCGTAGGATCCTACGCAGTGCCGTAGGGGACCGCACCGCCACTTCCCAGCAAATTAGGGACACTGTTGCTCCTGGGGTATCGGCGAGGACCATTCGCAACCGTCTCCATGAAGCTGGGCTACGGTCCCGCACACCGTTAGGCCGTCTTCCGCTCACGCCCCAACATCGTGCAGCCCGCCTCCAGTGGTGTCGCGACAGGCGTGAATGGAGGGACGAATGGAGACGTGTCGTCTTCAGCGATGAGAGTCGCTTCTGCCTTGGTGCCAATGATGGTCGTATGCGTGTTTGGCGCCGTGCAGGTGAGCGCCACAATCAGGACTGCATACGACCGAGGCACACAGGGCCAACACCTGGCATCATGGTGTGGGGAGCGATCTCCTACACTAGCCGTACACCACTGGTGATCGTCGAGGGGACACTGAATAGTGCACGGTACATCCAAACCGTCATCGAACCCATCGTTCTACCATTCCTAGACCGGCAAGGGAACTTGCTGTTCCAACAGGACAATGCACGTCCGCATGTATCCCGTGCCACCCAACGTGCCCTAGAAGGTGTAAGTCAACTACCATGGCCAGCAAGATCTCCGGATCTGTCCCCCATTGAGCAGGTTTGGGACTGGATGAAGCGTCGTCTCACGCGGTCTGCACGTCCAGCACTAACGCTGGTCCAACTGAGGGGCCAGGTGGAAATGGCATGGCAAGCCGCTCCACAGGACTACATCCAGCATCTCTACGATCGTCTCCATGGGAGAATAGCAGCCTGCATTGCTGCGAAAGGTGGATATACACTGTACTAGTGCCGACATTGTGCATGCTCTGTTGCCTGTGTCTATATGCCTGTGGTTCTGTCAGTGTGATCATGTGATGTATCTGACCCCAGGAATGTGTCAATAAAGTTTCCCCTTCCTGGGACAATGAATTCACGGTGTTCTTATTTCAATTTCCAGGAGTGTATACTTGTTCAACTTGAAGTTATAAGACATTCTGTTCATGATACCTTATTATGTATGAACTCAGGAGATGTTCTAAGATCCTACAACAAATTGATGTCAAGGATATTGGTTGGTAGTTTTGTGGGTCACTTCCACTATCCCTCTTGTAGACGGATGTGACCTTTGCCTTTTTCCAAGAACTGGGCACATTCTTTTGTCTAAGGGATGTATAACAGATTATAGTTAGTAGATGGGCTAACTCAGCCACAAATTCAGCATAGAATCTGACAGGGATTCCATCTGGGTCCTGGAGGTTTGTTTAATTCTAACAATTTCAGCTGTTTCTGTATACCACTGACACTAATATTTATTTTATTCATCTTTTGAGTAGTACGAGGATGAAATTGGGTAATTCTCCTGGGTTT
The DNA here is from genome assembly GCF_021461395.2 of Schistocerca americana. Taxonomy (NCBI): domain Eukaryota; kingdom Metazoa; phylum Arthropoda; class Insecta; order Orthoptera; family Acrididae; genus Schistocerca; species Schistocerca americana. The sequence goes on from NC_060120.1 coordinate 179,895,481, forward strand.
TCCTTTGTAAGGGAACACTTAAAAATGGAATCAAGCATTTCAGCTTTTGCTTTTCTACCATCAGTTTCAGTTACTGTCTGCTCTACTAAGGACTGGACACTAACTTTGGTGCCACTAACAGCTTTTACATATGACCAGAATTTCTCTGGGTTCTGTGAATGATCAGTTGACAGTATTCTGCTGCAGAAGTTGTTGAAGGTGTTAGGTTGGTTGGTTGGTTGGTGTGGGGAAGGAGACCAGACAGCGAGGTCATCGGTCTCATCGGTTGAGGGAAGGACGGGGAAGGAAGTCGGCCATGCCCTTTAAAAGGAACCATCCCGGCATTTGCCTGGAGCGATTTAGGGAAATCACAGAAAACCTAAATCAGGATGGCTGGACGCGGGATTGAACCGTCGTCCTCCTGAATGCGAGTCCAGTGTCTAACCACTGCGCCACCTCGCTCGGTAGGTGTTAGGCCATTGCTGTCTTGACAGCCAAACATGTTTCATTTAGCATCTCTCTACCTGTAGCCCTACACTTTGTCTTGCACCTATACGGCTGTCCAAAATTAAAACAACAAACAGGAATTTTGGAAGGTTGCATTTATTTTGCCACAAAACAGTACAAACAGGTGATATCAAAGAAGAAACAATGTAAAGAATACAGAAAACAGACAACTGAACCATGCATAACAGCAGACACAAATGTTCTTTGTTTTTTTTCAGCTTAATGGATTTGTACACACCTAACAACTGGTTAATGTGCTCAGTATTGGGTGTAACCACCTCTGGTAGCAATGCAGGCCTAACAGCAATGGGGCATGCTATGAATGATGTCATCAATCCAATGTTGAGGCAATAACACCCATTATTCCTGCAGAGTTGCTCACAAGTCTTGGAGACTGGTTGGTGGAAGCTGAAATGATAAAACCAATGTCCCAAGTGCATACCAGACGTGTTCTATGGGATTCAAATTGGAAGAGCATGCAGGCTACACCATGCTTGCAAATGCATCCATTTTGAAGAAAACATCAACCACCCATGCTCTATGAGATCTAGCATTATCATACATCACTACGAAGTCTGGGCCCACAGCACCTCACAACCACCCCTCTTGAGGTCCCAAGATCTTGTTACGATACCTGACAGCAGTTTAACCTTGCTGACTCAACCATACAATTTCATGAGAAGGTGTTCAAGTGGTGAACATTATCCCTGCTAACACCATTAGGGACACTCCTTGATATCAGTATCTATCCACAATGTTTGGGTGCCGAGATTGTGTTTCACATTTCCTCCAGATGCAAATCCATCGAGAATCACTTTCCAGACCAGATTGGAACTCATCTGTGAAAAGAATATAGGCCCACTGTTTGACCATCCAGTTGGCATGTTGACGGCTCCACTGTAGATGTTCCCTTCTTTGAAGACACATCAGAGTACACATACAGCAGGCTTCTGACAATAAAGGCCATGCTGCTGAAACCTTCTGTGTATCATTTGCTGTCATACAACATGTTCAATGGATGCTGCCAGGTCAGATGCCAGTTGCCATGCAGTACTAAGGCAGTACCATCAGGCACTTACAGCCAAATAACGGTTCTCTCTTTCTGATGTCACACATTGTGACAAAGCAAGCTGGGATATTTTTACTTCCCCTCTTGTTTTGCCCTCTGCCTCCTTAAAATTCATTGTTTCACTTTTAACTAATTACCATTAACATATGTGAGTATAATCTGAATTTTCATAAAAGAGAAAGGTTGGCCCTCAGTGTTAAAGAACACAACACCAGATCTAATTTTGTGCTTAGTTTTATGTATGTAATTAATTTTCTAATTTAATTTGATTATGCTTAATTCTATTCTTGACATATAAACCAATATAAACTCTGTACTAATTATAAACATTAGTAGGAACAACTAATAGTATTCTTGAAGGATCTATTTGGCTCTATTCAAAAACATGTTAGCAAAGCCAGCCCTTAATTAATTCCATAGTAATTAACAGTTTTGTCAAAAGTATTGTTTGCATAACCATATATGACAATTTCAGGATTTAAATGAATAATTTTGCCTACATCTACATCTACATGATTACTCTGCAATTCACATTTAAGTGCTTGGCAGAGGGTTCATTGAACCACAATCATACTATCTCTCTACCATTCCACTCCCAAACAGCGTGCGGGAAAAACGAACACCTAAACCTAACTCTTGTAGTAGGAGAAACTGTTAAAAAGAATAAATTTTTCAGTGTATACAGTTAATCGAATGAGTTAAGTTTTAATTGTAATTACTGTAAATTAAACATCGAACAATGTGTAGTTTCAGTACCTACTATTGTGAGGATATATAAGGGCCCAATTTTTGGTCCCAGGACAGTCAGTCCACAGCCGAGTTTCAGACAAGAAACCTGTGTTGATTAGAACAACAACAATGTGTCAACTTAACTGTGAAATAAGGTAACACAATTAGGCTGTGTTAAAACAATGATAGTGTCTGATCCATAGGTACCTAATTATTCCAAAAGAGCTGTGGACTATATGGTTCTGTTATTTACTCCTCGTAGATGTTCAATAGTAAATTATTGTAGTAGTAAGTGGATGTTCGCCTGCAACCTATTAATGAGGCTTATTGAAAGTTAAACTACAGAGATCTGGCCATATTGTAGTGATTCGAGAATTTCTGTGTAAATTATAGAGCCACTCAGGCTTCTACTGTCTTGAACACATGATATTCTTGATACGAGTGTGGGATGGTAAAATCCTACCTACTGCGCATCACATGTTTGTGAGTGCACGTTTAAAATCAGTTGCAGGAAGAAAGTAGACGAGGCAGTAATGGCACCAACAAGTACTTGTCGGGCAATCCATAGACGTTTTAGACGAAGAACCATGGAGTTTTTATGCAGCTCTGTGCCTATTGTGTCATTGACTATTGTTATGTGAAGGAGAACAGTTGAGAAAGTAATCTTGTGGACTCTTAATCCAGCCTTGTTAGAGGCAAGACCTACTTTATGATTCATATGAAGTATAGTCATGGTTATTAAGCCAACTCTTTTATAAATGTAATTAAGTTGGATGGAGCGAGTGACTTACTGGAAGTCATATATGTATGTGGAAAGTCAGAATTTTATTCTGTATGGAGTTCAAATATACCATTGGTTGACAAAAAGTAAAGTTCACATAATCTACTTATTTCACTAATAGAGAGAGGCTTAAATATTCCTGTACCCAGTATCATTCTGCGGAGAAGAAGTCAAGAGAATTTTCCAGCAGTCAGCTAGCCAGCAAAGAAGATCGGCTGCGAATCTCAAGTAAGTCACCTCGTATAAAAGAAGTGGGAAGTTTGTACATCTACTTCACACTTTAAATTGGCATCAAAAATATTAGGATATATAACTGTGTATTATAAGGTGGGGAGGGTGGGGGGTTGTGAACAGTGAAAGCAATCAACTGTGAAATACAACTGTGCACCTGTCGGCTACGTTATCTACAGTAGTCAGTGTCGAAATTACAAACCCCATTTTTCAGCCAGTGTAGCAAAACAGTATGTCGACACTGAGGACAATCAACAAAGAAATAAAGCAGGTGAACTGTCACAACACAGTTTTTCCTGCCCTGGTCTTTGGGATACAGTTCCAGTCTCTATAAACTGTCGCCAAATCCAAAAAACAACAGAACCAATTCGTACTAAGCCATTGGGTCACATCAGTTTGTAATTTTCCTGCTTCCTTTTTCCTATGATCCTCCACCACAGAGAGGCTGGTAGGCATCTTCTCTGTGCCATACTGCACAGTCTATGACTGTGACTCAGTGATTGTGTATGTGGGACTACTCAGCAAACACTACCCCATTTGATTGGTGCCCTGATGTCAACATTGGGATGGTTACCAATTGAACCAGAAAGCCATCTTCTGTGCAGAACACAAGCTTACAGATATCTATTGACAGTTTGTATGATTATATCATGAATTAGACACAGGATGGGGAAAAAGCAGTTTGTTGCTTTAATTGTGGACACCAGTGTATTATGCAATAATCTCTGTTTCATTAGAGGCTTATTTACAGTGACTGTATACCGCAGAGGTTCCCTCCCATTATGAACTGTTCTGCTGGGTACATACCTATCCAGTGCATGGTCAACTATTCTTTTAAACTTGAGCCAGAGTTCCTCTGCACGCTCCTGCCCTGTGCTAAAAGTTTCCATTTCCTCACTTAGATATGAAACTGTTGATTTTTTATCTAGTTTACTGAACATATATATCTTTCTGCTTGTTTTAGTTGTCCTTTGTACTCTAATTATCATTTTGCCACGACTGTGTCTTGGTCATTGATACCAGTTTTGATGTGGACATCCTCAAAGAGATCAGGTTCGAAACATTTCCATCATGAGGGGGTTCCTAAGTATCTGTTCTAGGTAGTTTTCAGAGAAGACATTTATTTAAGCTTCACAGGATGTCTTATCACACCCACCACTAATCAAACTGTAATTTTCCCAATTAACTGTTGGATGATTTAAGTATTCACTGATGATTACAATATGACTGGGGAACTTACAAGTGAGGTTTTCTCTAAAGTTTTGAGTTAAAGCAGGAGATACGTCTGGTACCAACAGAAGGACCCAGTTATCGTTTTATGCCCATCCCTGATACTGAGTCTTGCCCAAACAATCTCACATGCAGCTTCAATTTCTATCTCAGTGGATTTGAGTTTCTTGTCTACTGTGACAAATACACCACCTCCATTTCCAATTTGCCTATCCTTTCAATATACACTTAAATTTTCCCCAGAAATCTCAGTGCTATCAATTTCAGGTTTCAACCAACTTTCTGTATCTAGTATTATGTGAGCTTCATTGTTTTTATGAGCATTTCAAACTCTGGCAGTTTTTTTGCGAATGCTATAACAGATTCTTTAGCAATCACAGATGTAGGAAAATGCTTTTATTTCAGTGAGTTGTATCTTTCAAATGACTAAATAGGAATTATTGGTGTCTGATACAGCTTTATTTTTATAATTCACAGATAATGTCTTACAGTTATCTTACATTAAGAAGTTATTTTTTGTACTACATAAATAAATACTAGTCAAAATGTGTCACACATATTTACAACATAAATACTCTCATTTACAGGAAAATAGACCAATAAAAATTCTTGTACTTATTTTCCATACAGCATTTAAAGAAAAAAACGGAACAGCAGTAAATCAAAACAATTGCAATGGTGAAGACTAGATTTAGCATTTACTAAAGATAGCAAAAATAAATAACTTCACAAACATGCTGTTATAAGCAAGGAATTTCTTACAGTTCACATGATTCTCTAGAGTCTGATAAAATATAAAATTCGATACATAACATAGTAAGTGTTCTCAGAATCAAAAAGTTATAGCTAACATTACTGATGTATCAACTGTAACAACTATTCCATTCCTTTTGTCGTTCAAAACTTGTTGTTAAATAAAGTTTGCCCAGAGTTTAGTTTTATTTCTGGGACCTGTTATCTCTTAAAATGTATATGAACTGAGGCATTTATATTACTAAAATAACCCACTGCTAGAACAATTACTTATAGCTCATTGCTGGAACAATTATTCCCGTCACTCACAGGTACCTAGCACCTGGTAATCAATTCTGAATCCACTTTCTGAATTCAAAACTTCAAGTTGGTCATCACTGTTGAAGACAACATAAAATGGACCAGGGGATATGGCTGAAACAACATGAACTTCAATTAATGAAAAGAAAAATACATTAATTACATAACAGTTTAAAAATAAATATATAATTCAATATTATCATGACAGAGAAATAGGACAAAATCTGTATTTAGAAATGCACAAATTTTTATTACCATCTACTATGGATGAGGCACCTGATCCAGGGAAATCCACATATTCTAAAACAAATGAATTATTATGATTTGAAAACAGAGTTATTTTATTAAGAGTTTAATGGAGCATAGGAGAAACAGATAAGTGTAAGTTGCAGTGAAACTTATCAAAGTCTCTTAATCATTGCAGATGAGTAATGTCATGACCAGCTCTTCTTTCTTTTCTGTACAGATGGCATCAAGGAGATGTTAAAATTTAATCCTAATCTACGCCCACAGGTTTCCCAGAAGATGGAAATTAAACAAATATATTCCACATGCATCTTCACACAGTAACCCATCCTAACCCAGCTAGTCTTTTAGCAGGACTCTCTACCAGCCAGTTATCAAAGCAGTCAATTTCTCTTCACTGGTGCCATAAGTATGATTTTTACTAATGATTCTCAATATTGATGCTGAAGTGGGAAATTATAGCAGTTTAGTTTCGTGCCTAGTATGGCTGCACACAAGTAATGAGGCAAAGTGATCTAACAAATGGTTCAAATGCCTCTGAGCGCTATGGGACTTAACATCTATGGTCATCAGTCCTCTAGAACTTAGAACTACTTAAACCTAACTAACCTAAGGACATCACACAACACCCAGTCATCACGAGGCAGAGAAAATCCCTGACCCCGCCGGGAATCGAACCCAGGAACCCGGGCGCGGGAAGCGAGAATGCTACCGCACGACCACGAGCTGCGGACTAATCTAACAGTCTCCCTCAACATTAAAAAACAATAAGAATGTACTTTTGGTCTGAAATAACTGTTTTTTTTTCAGATTTGTTGTAGTGTGACATCTTTAAAATCAGCAAATTTTGCCTACATAACTTCAACAGTTATGAAAAATTGATCTAAAAACAAATTAGCATATCTAAACTTAATGAAGTGTTCAGTATTAATTTAATGGACCTAAAATCATATTAAATTTGGATAAATTACTAACTCACAAATTTATACAAGTGGATTCTGTGTGATTTTATTGTGCAAGTGTAAATTTGTATGTGCCAGTGATTAATTTTTCCCTATAGGTTTTTTTTGCCAGGTAATGATACATATGATTGTGGCATATGTAGATTTGAAGTACTGGTTTCATATGAAAAGAATTGTAGTGAGACAGCTTTGAATCATGCATTTCAATTTTAACAAACTGTAGAACTGTTTATTTTAAATATTGATAAGTATCACTGTGTACTACTCGCACATAAAGCATCACATAGGGTGTTTCCATAAGAGTGTGCAAAAATGTAACAGGGCATAGAGAATGCTCCACTGAACAATTTGAGTTAGGGAACCTGGGCTCAGGGAAGTCCACTTAAGGAGATACGGAAGTAAACTTGTCTACTGCTTTGTCTAGCATAACTGTTTTCCACCTTATTTACAACTAATGTATGCACGAGTTTACATGTACTGTGCTATTTATTTACATGTACATTCTTTATTTCCTGCAAGGAAACAAGGAGGATGAGCCTGATTATTAGGAAGTCATGATGCAGGTTTTGTTTACTTGTCCGTAAGGTGGCTCTGTTGAATTGTACTTACATTGTCCCATGACAGAGTATACTGTTAATCAACAATAGACCCATTCATTACTCAATGCTATTCAGATACATAGCGTACAAAATGGTGGATCAGTACCAGTACAGCTTTGTGGAACTCAATGGCATGCATCATGTGTAGGGGAAAGCATATTGCAATGCTCTTGCTGCTGAAAGGCTGTACAGGGAACGATTTCCTAACAGGCGTCATTCATCATCATTAGTGTTATTTTTTTCTCTCAATCAATGAATGCAGGAGACCGGCTCATTTGGAAGAAGACACAAGTGACCTGGAATCTTGAGGACCACTTGCACTTCCAATTTTGAAGAGGACTGCTGGAATGTGTTGCTGCAGAGTACTCATCATATTGCACATGAAATGGGCACTGCACATACTGGCCATGAACAACTACACCCGTATCACACGCAACAAGTCCGTGCAATGCTTGTGACTGACTTTGCACCCAAGATGGCATTGTGTCAGTGGTTGCTCCAACAATGGATTGATCAACCAGATTTCCTCCAAATCGTGCTGTTACTGATGAGGCCTCATTTGATCATGATGGTTTTTGAACACCAGGAATAGCCATTTGTGGGATGAGGAAAACCCTCACACTGTATTAATCTCACCATTAAGTCTGTTTCGCTGTGAACATCTCGGCCAGCATTGTAGGTGACAATCTCATTGGGCCATATCTTGTACCTGGCCTTTTGACTGGCCAACTGCACTTGAGGTTTGTGCTAAGAGTTGTTGGAGAATGTACTCTTGGCTGTTCATAGGAGGAAGTGGATACAACATGATGGTGTACTTCAGTGTCGATGTCCACAACCATCTCAATGTTGGATTTCCTGGTCACTAGATTGGAAGGGGAGGTCCTATTCCATGGCCTGTGAGATCACAGTTAACTGTAACTAATGTAAATAAAAAAGGACACAGTAATGTGATTTTATTCCTATTATCTCCTTAAGCAGAAATCTCTGACTCCAGGTTCCCTACCTCAAATCATTCAGTGGAGCATCCTCTCTGTACTGTTAAATTTTTGTACTTCTTACAGAAACACCCTGTACAGTTGTTCGTAATATGATCATGATGAGGCTAAATGTTCTGTGGGCTGCTATCATTATTAGGAAATTTCCACATGAGAGGCTACAATTGCATTACAGGATTAACTGTAATCTTTAATTAGCTCACCTGTTCAGTATTTCCTGCTCCACTCACAGTACAGAGGACTCAATTGTTGCATTCGCTCCCACTGTCAGTGTCCCACGCAACTACAGTGGTTTTTTTTTTTTTTTTTTTTTTTTTTTTCCTTCATCCCCCCCCCCCCCCTCCACACCTACCTACAGTGAATCTCATTCAAATTATACAATTATACATGAATTGAATATGAAATGTTTCAATAATGGAAATGCTCTTGCCAAAATATTACAGAATTTGAGAACTATACAGAATATGTGTAAAACAATGACATAACAACTGTCAACAACCACTACGGCCCGACTGCAAGTTTTTTGTCTTAAAGCTGAAGCCTAGCACTCTTCTCATTTTATCAGTCTGTAACTCATTGCCTTGTCTATATGGTAAATAGGATATGTATCATATCAGAAACAGCACAAGGGCTACAGTTGCAATGTTAGGCAGACAAAATATTTCACTTGATGATAGAAACCACAAAAAGGGCAACAAGTATTAAATCACAAAAAGAATAAGGGCCTATAAAAATTTTGGACTGTGATCGGGACACACAGAAAAAACAATTTTAAAGCACATGGCATATTATAAGAGATACATGAAATTTCTTAGTCTGTGATGTTATAACTTACATGTGACAGTTTCCCCAAGGAGAGAATCTCCACAGAACTTGTCTGCTCTTGAACTACCTTGCCATCTTCCATCAGGAACAAACAGGTAATCAAAATCATTACAAGCATCATCTGTCATGGTGCTACTTGTATTATATCCACCCATATTAAAGGTTTCTGCTGTATGCCTGAAAAATTAGAAACAATGTATTCATTTAAAATTTTGTCTTATGTCTTCCAAAAGTTGCTCTTGACTAGGGTGAAGAGTTGTGTCAGGTGTAGATGTGACCAGAGAAAGGGGACAGGGTGTTGGAAGCAAGGTTAGGAAATGTTGTCTGATGGCTGGGAGGGAGCCAGCACCTGCTGCATAGGATTTGGGAAGGAGAAGCAGCAGGTGCTGGGCCCTAGAAGTTGTGAGTTCACTCAACACATGAGATGATGATGTGGAGGAATGGGTTAGGAGAGGGGGGGGGGGGATGACAGAACAGAGGAAGAGGAGACTATGAGGAAGAGGGTGTGAGTGCAGGATGAGAAATGTTAGAATCCTGGAGCAGGATGGAGGCAGGGGGCAGGGGGCAGGGGGCCAGATCGAAGCCACGAGGATTATCATAATGAAGGATGTATTGCAAGGACAACTCCCATCTACATAGTTCAAATAACCTGATGTTTGGAGAGGGGGGGGGGAGATTCCAGATAGTATGGGCTATGTAACAGTCAGTAACAGCCATTGAAACTGAGCATGTTGTGCTCACTGGCATTTTCTGCTCTGACGTAGTTTGGCGGTGATCATTTATTTTGGTGGACATCTGGTTGATGGTCATGCCCCATAAAATGTTGTGCAGAAGCTGCATGAGAGCTGGTATAGGACTGACTGCTTTCTCAGGTGGTCCTGCCTCTGACTGGACAGGATAAGCCTGTGGTAGTACTGGAACAAGATGTTCTGGGTGCATGTATCAGACAGGACTTTACCTGAGTTGTCAACTGTGATGCGGCCTCTGTGAAAAAGACTGGAAGAGCGTATGGCATAAGGCTGGACCAGGATAGTATGCGGATTTGATGGTGGATTAGCACTTTGGGAGAGGTGAGAAGGATTGTGGATAGGATGTTTCTCATTTCCGACATATTAATATATAGTCAAAGCTCTAGTTAAGAATATGGTTCATTTGTTAAAGTGGTGGCTGATACTAGGTGATGTGGGTGTTGCTCCTTTGCTGTTGGTTCTTGGGGATGAAGAGAGGATTAGGGGTTTGTGAGGCTTTAAGGAAATCTGTCTTAGGACTGGCTCTGGGAGATAACACATGTCTTTGATGGCCTTAGTGATATCTTTGGCATACTGGGCAAGGGAATCATCATTGCAGATGCTGCATCCATAGGTAGCCAAGCTATATGGAAGTGAATGTTTAGTATAGAATGTATGACAGCCATCAAAATGAGATACTGTTGATGATTAGAGGGATTGACAGATGCATGTTGGGAACCATCAGAGAAGTGTAGGTCAACATACAGGTAGTTGGCACACTGGACAAAGGAGGATTAGTGAAGTGAATGGAAGAGGAGTTGAGGCAGTGTATGAATGACAGTAGGGTATCTTGGCCCTGGTTCCGGATGAAGAAGATATGGTCAATGAACCTGAATGAAACAAGAATAGGTTGGCATAGGAGGATTGCATGTGGTTGCCTTCTGAGGGTGTGGCATACAAACTATTCTGCAGAATGGACATGGGCACCCACATTCTTGCTTTATGTTAGATGGGTACTTGATCAATACCATAGCGAGAGAGTACACAACTCCACTCTGAACCCTTCACAAGGAAGCAAAGTCTACAAGAATATTATTTTTGTGTCTTTGTTGTGACTGCAAATCATAGTTCAACTCAGACTGATTTTTATTATCAGCTACAAAAACCATTATGAGAAAAATGTAATATAAAGTGAGTGTAAGAATTCCAAGATCCTTAAAATGTCCTCTTCAATATGTGTGGTTATTTTCTTTAGACAATATCCATACTGCTTGCTTCTGTTGATAAATACTTTATTTACTTTAGGCATATTACCTCAAAACATAATTTCATAAGGGACCAAAAATTGCTGAAATCCAAACTGAAAAGCTCTGAGATATTCAGCAAGTCATGGAATTACATTGGAAAGATGGATTACAGGACATAGGAGGGGGAGTTTTCACTGCAGTTGACAAAAATATTGTCTCTATTGAGGTCGAAGTTGAGTGTGACAGTGAAGTCGTCTGGTCGCATATAACAGGTGTAAGTGTAACTAAGTTAATTGTTGGATGTTTTCACCAGCCACCTGATTCCACTGTGACAGTTATAGAGTCATTCAAAGAAAGCCTATGGTCCATAGCGCATAAATACTCAGATCATACAATACTAGTTAGAGGTGACTTTAACCTACTGAGTATAGACTGGGATGTCTATGGATTCATTGTGGGGGGTACAGACAGACAGTCATGAGAAATGCTTTTGAACACCGACTTCCATGTCTTCCGTTACCTGAAGTCACATCTTGGTGGAAAATCATTCCGCGAAGATGAAGAGATCAAGATGAAGTTCAAATGTGTTTCCGACAACAGGAGGCAACCTTCTATGACTGTGGGATACAAAAGTTTGTGCACCGACTTAACAAATGTTTGGATAACAGGGGTGATTATGTTGAAAAATAACAAATAATCCAGTTAATAAGATGTAACTGACATTTCCTAAATAAATGTTCTATTTAATGACTGTGAGCCATTGTATCTTTACTTTTCGAAATGCCCTCATACATCTTCCATTTTTCAGTTGATTGGTTGCTTATTATTTCTAGAAGAAGATTTCATCTTACAGTTGCTGCTCCAGCCATGTACAAAATTTCAGAGGCAATCTGCTGTAATAGAGTACATATGATTTTAACAAAGCAAATTAAAACACGTTAAAGAATAGGCCTAAACTGAAAGTTCTGGGCAGATAACCACGTGCATTAGTGCAGTGCTTCTGGGATCTGGGGATGTACATCAGCCCCAGATCGAATCTGCGCAGTGGATTAATGATGAGGCCTGTTATGCAGGCCAGACTGGTTGTGGTTTTTAGGCAGTTTCCTACATACAACTGAGTGGGTACTGGGTTCATGTCATGCCTGTGTCCCATCTCAGTGACACAATTTGCAGATACTTAGAAAAATGTTCACACACTTTCACATGGGATAATGCAAGATGCAGACAGTTGGGGCACACAAATTCTGTCCCAGCAGGAAAGTGGTGGGAACAGAAAGTGTATCTAGGCATCCTCTACCACTAACATTGTCAAATCCAGAAATGAACATGCTGACTCAGTAAAAAAAGGAAAAAAAAACTACATTTATGTGCTTATTAACAGAGAGGTGCTTGTATGGAATAGCAGATTTCAAACTGTAATAATGTACCATCAAATTACTACTAGTGTATGTAACTGTGATCTTGTTTTTGTAACAGAAAACAGTTAATTTATAATCTTCACCTTTTATATCAATGCAAGCATTTATCTTTTACTGGTAAGAGACGTATAATTAGTACAAACTTGTATCTCATTACAGACAAGGACAGATGGTAGAACATGAGTTCTGAAATTCTCCTACTAGGTGTCTCCATTAAACATCATTTTTTTTCAAATGTCAAGTCAAACCCCTTTCAACCATCTAGTTCCCAAACTGTCATTTTATTGGGCTACCATTTTCAGTGATATAATATACCATTTTGAGGCCTCCTGACTAACGTGTAGGAAGATTCCAAACTCAGTTCCGGTCAGAATAGGGGCCAGCATTCAAAGACTGATATCTGTAGAATGCTGGCCCCTATTTTGGCTGGAACTGAGGTTGGATCTTCCTACATGTCAGTCAAGTGGCTGGAAGATGGCATAACATATTGCCATAACTGGTAGCCCAATAAAATAACAAATGACCTGTATGGGAAGTTTTCCTGTTGTTGGTCCAATAGGGACAGGGTCAATTAGTGCCTACATTATTTCACTGTGCAAAAGTATTTAATTGTGATGTTTTTTGTCCAATCTTCTAAAATCACTATGCCACTCAACATTGTGACTGGGCTTATGATACTTAGGTTGATAATCCTTTGCCGCACTAACATATTGTTAATTAGCTGCACTAACATATTGTTAATTATTCCATCAAGTCTATGGTTACTGCCAGAAAACTTGATGGCAAAAACTTTAACAAAGTGCAATATGTATCTTTTCATTATGTGCATACGTCAGAGTTTTGTGAAACCTGAATTGGCAATTGCTACAAATATATCAAAAGTGGAAGTAAACTTGATTGATTTTCAGTGTCATATACTGTGTGGGCTAGATCATTTGAAGTACCTTTGTTGACACTGACAGTTTTCAGCCTTTTGCAATGATCAAGAGGATAAGTGTGACATACTGAGAGTACCAAAGCAGGTAAAGTGGATTAGCTATATATAGTGCCCTGTCAGGTGAGGAGTTGTTCAACCTCGGCATAACTGACAAGAACTCTCAAATTTTTAGAGACAATGTGTGCAATGGTCTGTTGAACAGTGAACCTTCTTTCTGTGTGGAACCCCAGCTACATTGAGTGCACAATTGTGTGAAGACTGTTACAACCTGACACAGCAACTATGAACTAAAGAAACATGTGACAAAGCGAAAGACAGTAATAGTGATAATTAGGAGTGAGAGACAGTGGACAGGGACAATGACGATAAGACTTAGTAATTCAGGTCACTGAACTAGACAGAAAGAGTAAATAAATGACAGTGCACAGTTTATGTGAGTAACATTGGTATGGTACTGCAGTTCATGACAAAACTCAGTCTTCAAGTAGAAGCCGCCGTTAAGAAAACCAGTGCTTGCAGCCAATCAGTGTATGAGTTCAACCAATGTCACCTCCTGGAGCAAAGCAAGCAACGGGAAATCAGCATGCTGCAAATCTGGATTTAATCTGTAAATGAAGCTGAGGTGACGCAGGCAGATGAGTGGGGTTCCAGCAGATGATGGTATTGACAGCAACAATACCGTACCTCCCCGACAAAACAAGATAAAGTGGATTAGTTACAGTGTCTCTTGATTTCCAGAATGGACAAAAACACTGAAAAAAATCTGTATTTCAATCATATTTGTTCAGAATAGAACTATCAATGAACTGGTGGGAATGAGTGAAATATCCTTGAGTTCATACCAAAGAGTTTTGACTGAATATCTGAAGATGAAACATGTTGCAGCAAAATTCATTCTGTGTGTTCTTTCTGATGATCAGATCGTCAATTGTTTGTGTATGTGCTGGAAGTGAAAGAACAGTCAGAAACCGATCCAGGTTATGGATACAACCCAAAAACCAAGCAACAGTTCAGCCAGTGGAAGACTCCTTTATCATTAAAGCCAAAGAAACCAGGGCAGATAAGATTTAATGTGAAGACAATGCCTGTTTGTTGTTTCTACATTGATGGGATCATCCACCATGAATTTGTTCTCAGGTTACCACAATCAACCATTTAAAGACATAGAAGAAGTGGTGGAGGGGAGGGACATATCTTCAGATCAGTTTAAAAACTGCTTCCACCAATGGAAAAAAATGTGGGGAATGTGTATTACGTCTGAAGGACACTATTTTGAAGGTGTTGAAGTTCTGAAAATGTCCCATCAAATACATAATTTTTTGTAGAAAAGTTTTCACTATTTTTGGGTCCACCCCCCCTCCCCCCCCTTATGCAAACTAAAGCTGTGACAATGTACGAAAATTGATTGTTATATGGAGCGCAAATAAAAAATAATAAAATAACATGCATCATGAAATAAAATATTAATAAATAATCTTAAACCAAGTATTTCATGATATTATTTTTTAGTCATCTGCAATCTGCAGTTTCAGATTTTCAGTAATAAAGTCCTCTATTTGAGGAAAATACACTGGGAGAAATTGAAGAATCACAATACATCTTTGTGCTTTGTAATACATTCAACAGTAGTTAAAATGAAACATTTTTTTAATTGCAATTGTGTGTGTCTGACAGGTTGTTACTTACTGTATTCCACAAGCATCAGGTGTTCTCCGGAAGCATATTGCATAGTGCATGTTTGCTATGTACTGTGAATCAAGTGAGCCTGGAGTGTTATAGTTAAATGACATGTAAGTGCCTCTTCGTTCAGGATAATACTGCAGACAGCCTGGAGGCGCTGCAAAAAATACTTTTGCATATTAATGCAGTTAAAATAATTCCCAGTTGCACAAAAAAATCAGATATTTAAAAAATAAGAACAAAATCTGCAGCAAAGATTTAAAATCAAATCACACATAAAGCTATAAATAAATTACAGTGGTAGTCCACATATAATGTAAAAGTAATTTAATGTGTCATAAAATGTATTACTCCTTAATTTACCTATTGAGTGAGGAAAACTGGCTTTCAAGTGTGTACACACTCAAATCATATTATTACAAACGACTGCTGATATCCAAAGTAACTGATATTTTTGCTGCACACAACACTCATTCATTCATTTTCCTTATCAATCTTCTATACATATGTAAACTGAAGTCACCTGCCGTGATTATGTCTGTATGCTCAGGCTTGTCTCTTTGCTTTCTGTAACAAAGTGTCCACTGCCCAACATTTTTCATGGGACATGCTGAAGTCCATCCAAATTGTAAAGCAATACATTCATCGCATCAGATTAAGCTACATATCTGCAGCCAGCTGCAGATCAGCTTCAATACTATGAGCATATTCAGGTCTTTTCCATTGATGGCCCATATTTGGAATGTCTGCAGTTCAGAACTAAATAATCAGAATGTGATCCAATGAATATTGTTATTAATAAACTGACACATGGATGAACTAGCCTACAACAAATTCTTACGACTGAAGTTTTACAAAAAAAATTGAGCTGGACTCCCACTGTGTACCTAACAAATGAAGGAAGCAGCTTCGATTAATTAATTCACACATCAAGCACCATAAATCCCATCATGAAGAAATGCCATAATGGATGTGGAACGATTCAAGTTATATATTAACAGGCAGAAGCAGCCACTACAAACCACATCTATAATGTATACTACCAACAACTTAAATCTACTGTTAATCTATTCATACTGATAACTATTGATATTTCTTCTAAACTACTTTATGACTTAGATGTTTAGGAGAAAAAGAGATTGTTTGAAAATAATGATAATAATAACAATATAAAGCCACTGCTCCTCCTCTTGTACTACTTAACCTGCTTATTGTAATCAAGCCTTGGCTTCCCTCTAATATTACCCCTCATATTTCTCTCTATTACCAAACTTGCCATTCCTTGATGAGTCAACAAGTGTCCTATCAACTGATCCTTTCTTTTAGTCAAGTTTGCCATAACTGTCTTTCCTCCCCAGTTCGATTCAGTACAACTTCACTAGTTACTTGACGCACATATCAAAGCTTCAGCATTCACATGTAGTGCCAAATTCCAAAAATTTATATTTCCTTCTTGACTGTATTGGTTATTGTCCACATTTCACTTGGATAAAGTTTTAGAAAAGACTTCCTAACACCTAAATTTATGTGTGATGTTAAAATGTTTGTCTTTTTCACAGACAAATTCCTTATATTTAAACAAATTCAACTATCATCAGCTATCTTGCTGTCTAAATATCAAAGTGTCTCTAGTACTCCTACTGTCTCATCTCCCAATGTAGTTCTCTAACCATTGTGTGACATCATTTTGCTACATTCCATTACCTCTATTTTACTTTTGTTGATGTCCATCTTATAACTTGACATTGTCAATCCCACATAAATTATCTTCCAAGTAGATATGCTGAATAATCAGGTCTTCTACCAGTTTTTCATGCCATTCTCACATGATATTACGATGGCATGACTCATTATCTTCTTCATGTGCTCCCTGAGGCTAATCAGTCACGTCACCAAAATATTATGCAAGAACATTGTGAACAACCAGCGGAACATCTGATTATTCAAAATGTCAGCTTATCACTGGGAAAGCCTGAAGAATTACATCTTCCAAGTATTTTGTCATCTCTGGCAGAATTACAATGTCCATGTAAATCCTGAAGTTTTAATTTCTTCTCCCTGAACTTAAATTTTCTTTTGAAATTCCTCCAAAGTTTCATCACAGTACGCTTAATGTACAGCTTAATAACATCTTGAATAGGACATTCTTCTGTAACACAACATCTCATTTATTCACTTCTTCTTGCCTCCACTGTGTGGCATCAATATTTCACTTATATATTCACTAGACTCCAGATAAAAACTTGTCTTTCTCTGAAACAGTTTTCTTACCACTGGCAGTTTACATTTTATATTCTCTCTACATCAGCCATTATCCGCTATCTTGCAGTCAAAATAGCAAAACTTGTCTACTACTTTTAATGTATCATTTCCTTAATATCACCTGTCTTAATTTTACTACACTTCAATACGCAGGTTTAATTTTTGTTGATGTTCATCTTATAACCCATTCAGACGAATTCTGGGCAACCATCTTGACATTATTTAGTTCATCCCACAATATTTCAACTGGGTACCTGCCAGTCATCTTCAGGTGAGCCGTTAAAGACTAATGAAGATTTGTTCCATTCCACAACATATATAGGGCCACTAGTATTCCACGCATGCATCAAAATCTAGTTGACAGATGAATCACACTTCCCGGTGGCAGTGCCTCACTAGTGGAACCTCAGAATTCAGATGTCCTCTGCATTACCACTCACAATGGTCATTGGCACATGCTGTTGTCTTTGATTAAAACAAATCATGGAGATGATGGGGTTCCATCCACTGTCCGGCAGGTAGCACTGTCATAATCATCAGCTTTTCCATTTGTTGTATTTCCATGGATTTTTTTAATGGAGTCCCAAAAAGATGTTGCTGTGGACAGAATCATAGTTATTTCATACTCCATCATCCAGTGGAAATACTGCATTAGGCAATAGCAGACTTGCTTGGTTGCTAAAGGTGAAATCATTGATGTTCAGTGCAGCATTCTTTCACAGCGTGTGTAGCATGTCCTATGTAAGCCACACCACAATGACTAGGTATTTTGTGATCTTTGGCCTTCTGGAATAATGAGTTGTCCTTCACTGATCGCAAAAAGGTCTGCAATCTTAGATGTTGGACAGAAAGTCACTTTCTTCTGAAATTTACATATAATTCTTGTTATTTTAAACAAAATGTTGACCACAAAGAAAACTAGATATTTTGACAGTTTTTTCTCCTCTTAGTTCATTTCCTGATTCTTGGTTTTAAATGACAGTGCCTTGTTAATTTACTGAGTGGTATATTTACTTTTTTCTGTGCACTGTCTTTAGGTGGGTGAGGTCCTCAGGCATGCTATCTTGATCCAAACAGTGTAATCTCTGCATGTGAAGGTTTTAAGCACATTCATAGTTTGCAATGAGTGATGACAACTTGATGCTTGCAAATACAAATCAGTATGAGTGGGCTTATGATAAACTGAATGTTCCAAGAGAGCCAACATTTTTTTGTGTAACCAAGAGATACAAGAAAACCAGCCAATGATCTTTCTCTATTTCCATAGTGAACTGAATATTGTTATGAATGGAGCTGAGGTGGTGAATAAATTCCATCAATTTATTTTCTACATGAGGCCACACTATGAAAGTGCCATCCACATACCTCCAAAATACAAATGCTTTAAAGGGGGCTGATTCAAGTGCTCTCTGCGCGAAATCCTTCATAAAAAAGGTTGGTCGCCCAGAGACACAGAAGGCTGCCTATGATGATGCTGTCAGTCTGTTCCAAATATTCTTGGTTGAACATAAGACAGGTTGAGTATAGAGTATGCCAAAACAAAGCAGTGATGTCCATCTGAAACTTGTTACCAATTAGTGCCAAGGATCTGCAAGAGGGACCTTTCTAAAACGTGATAGCACATCAAAGCTAACCAAACTGTCAGAACCACTTAGGTGGAGAGCTCCAGTCTATTGATAAAGTCAGCTGAGTTATGGATGTGATTTGAGCATTTGCCGACCAATGTTCTCAGCTAAGAAGTGGGATGTTTGGCTAGATCATATGTAAGAGTTCCAATTGTTCACTACCAGGTATAATGGAACACTTTCCTTATGAATTTTTGGAAGGCCCACAGTTTTGGTGAAACACAACTATGTGGTCTTAACCTCTTCATGGTCTGTGGAGGTAAGGAGGATGAATTCAGCAGTGCAGAAGTTTTCCATTGCACATGTCCTGCAGGGTTGTAATCAATCCTCCAATAGGTATAGTCACTTAGCAGACCATACATCTTACCATTACACACTCTACGAGGTAACAAAATAGTTGTTTACTCCTGTAACCCTTCGCTACCACTACATCAGGGTCCTTTAACAGATTTCATAGTGCGGCCACTTTTTTCAGAGGTTATGTTACACACAGAGAAGGAGCTTTCAAAAGAGCATGGCAAGTTTCTCTTCTTATTTCTTCTGCAGCATCTGAATAAAGGAGTCATATGGCTTCTTCAGCACCACTCACAAAACTTATTTAAGGTGGTGCTGTATGTTTAGGTGCAGATTCTTTACTTAATTCAGAAAGCATTGCATCATCCAAATTTTTATCCATGAAATTGACAGTGGTACATCATGCAGTTACCTCTTGCAGTAATGACTGCTGTGATAACAAATGATCAAATGTTGACATCTGTCATAAATTTGAATCCTTACGGACTGAATTGAGCTTGGTTGCAGTCACTCCATCAACCCAATCTCATAACAGAGGAGAAAATGTGTTGCAACTTTTAGATGTAATTGCTATAATTCTTCTGAAACAACATCCAGTCTTCTTCTTGTTTAGCAAATCCTTTCTTTGGCAACAGAGTACGTTAGAACTATGATTCTGACCACAGCAGTGTCTTTTTAGGACTCCATTATCAAAGAATCCATGGAAATATTCCTGGCCAGAAAACTGGTGAACCTTGAAAGTGGCTACCAATTGGACAGCGCATGGAACCCCATCATCCTTGTGATTTGTTCTAATGAAAAATGACAGAGTGCACCAATGGCTGCAGTGAATGGTAATGCAGAGAACGGTTGAGTTCTGAGGTTTCACAAGTGAGGGCGATGCCACTAGTAGGTGTGGTCCACCTTTAACTTGATTGTGACACGTGTGAAATACTAGCAGTGCACTATATGTTACAGAATGGAACAAGTCTTTGTCAGTCTTCAGTGGCTCACCTGAAGATGACTGGCAGGTGTCCAGTTGAAATATCATGGAATGAATTAAGTGACAACCGGTAGCTAGATTGAAATTTGTCCGAACCTTCTATTTGGTGGGAAAATTTTAAAATTCAGATCTTATAATCTGTTTACAAGACACTATCCATTCTGTGCAAATGACCTTCTAAGTCCTTTGTTGTCTCTGGCAGAATTACACTGTTATCAGCAAAGCTTACAGTTTTTTTCTTCTTTTCTGTAAGCTTTAATTGCTTTTCCAAATTTCGCTTTGATTTCCTTTATTAACTGCTCAATGCACAGACTGAACAGTATGGGGGATAGGGTATAACCCTGGCACACTCCCTTCTTAACCATTGCCTCCCATTCATGTCCTTGAACTCTCAGAACTGCAATCTCATTTATGTACAACTTGTAAATATCCTTTAGTTTCTTTTATTTTATTCCGAAACCTTTACAATTTCAAAAAATATATTGCTGTCAATACTGTCAAAGGTTATTTCCTAAATCTTTCATTTCTTGAATCTATCTTCTAAGAAAAGTCACACTGTCAACATTGCCTTGTATGTTACCACATTTATCTGGACTCCAAACTGATTTTCCTTGAGGTCAGCTTCCACCAGTCTTCCCATTCTTCTGTAAGTAATTCACGTTAGTATTTTGCATCAAGGATCTATTGAACTGATTGTTTGGTAATATTCACACCTGTCTTCTTTGGAATTTGATCTGTTACATTCTTCTAGAAGTTACAGAGTATTTCTCCTGTCTCATATATCTTGCATAACAGATGGGATAATTTCATGGTGATATCTTCTCCCAAGGATCTTAATAATTCTGAGGTAATGTCACCTATTCCATTTCCTTTGTTTTAACTTAAGTGTTCCAGCACGCTGTCAAATTCTTCTTGCAATGTCACATCTCCAATCTCATCCTCATCTAATTACTCTTCCCTTTCCATAAGACTGTTTTCAAGTTTGTTTCCTTTATACACCCCTTCTACATATTTCTTCCATCTTTAAGCCTTCAGTGATCTGGGCTCTTGATATTCATACAGCTGATTCCCTTTCCTCCAAAGGTGTCTTTAATATTCTTATATGCAGCATCCACCTTTCCCACAGTCATTAATACTTCTACAGCTTTGCATTTTTCTACTAGCCATTCCCACTTTTGTATTTTGAATTTTCCATCAATTTCATTTTTTAGACATCTGCATTCCCTTTCACTTGCTTTATTTGCTACATTTTCTCTTTTCATCAACTGAATTCTAACTCAACAATAATCAATATTTGAAAATATAATGTAATTGGATGGATAAAAAACATACTCACCAAGTGGCAGCAGATAACACACATATAAAGATATCTAAATATGTAAGCTTTTGGAGCCAGTGGCTCCTCCTTCTGGCAGAGGGACTGAAGGAGAAGAAATAGGGATGAAGGAAAAGGACTGATGATATTTAGAAAAGTGGGAGAGTTCTGAAAAGTTGCCTAGAACATTGTGTGATGGAAGACTTAGCCAACATGATGAGAAGGAAAGGCTGATTGTTGAGTCCCCAACAAAAAATCAAAATGTGTATTTAGAGCACTGGTATAAAATTTTTATGGTGCCTTATCAGTGCACAAGGGTTGCTACCACCTCATGACACAGAGTGGAAGCTATTTCTCGACTTCCCCAGCCCAATACAATGCATAAATTGTGCCGTTCCTTGGGCTTGACAAATCTACATTTAGTACACAATCGTGGTAAAGGATTCACCAAAGCTTGCTAGCAGTACAGTGTGACCTGATGAAACACATCTTTCACAAGATTAAAAGCTGCTATTGGAGAGACTGCAATGTTAGCTCATCCTCTTATATAGTACCTCTTGCAGTTATGCTGGATGCAGGGTCAGCTGCCATTGGAGCTGTATTACAACATGTACAACATGACTGACAATCTCTAGCTTTCTTCAACAAAAATTACCACTTTCACAAGCAAACTGGTCAACATATGGCCGCAAGCTGTAGGTGGCATAGACTTCAATCAAGACGTTTAGGCAGATGCTTGGAAGTATACATTTCACTCTTATCACAAATCATAATCCACATGTATTCACTTTCTGTCAGAAGCCAGATAAGGCATCACAATGCCAGTTGTGTCATTTGGATTTCATTACCAATTTACTAGGGATACTCAACATGTTGACGGTGAGCAGAATGGACCGCAGACACCACTGCTAAAGAACTTGACTTCACAGCACTTGCCAATGCACAGGAAAGAGGTAGTCCTTGAACTACCATCTGGCTTACAAATATGATCTATTTAAATTCTGTGTTCGAATGTATTACTATACTGTGATGTACCAGCATCACAAGCATGGCAGTTCATTACAACAGATGTCCACCAGTAAGCACTATCCTCTCTTCACAGCCTCTCTCATCCAGGAGTAAGGGTTACTCTACAACTAGCGAAAAAGGTGTTGTTTAACCAAATATCAAGAAGGGTTTCAAGGCAATTGTCTGTCAATGTCATGTATGACTGGCGAACAAAATAAAATGGCATTTTACAGTCCCAGTCATTACTTTCACCCATTGAATCAGCAATTTGGACATGTCCACATTGAAACTATTAGACCTTTACACTATCAGAAGGACATCAATACTGCCTGATGGTGATAGGCAATTTCTATCATTGGCCTGAAGCCTGACCAGTGAAAGATGCAACAGTAGCAACTGTAACTGCAACTTTCTTTCACAAGTGGCTTGTTCACTTCAGAATTCCCCTCCAAATCACTACTGACATATCAAACAATATTACTGAATGAGATTTTCACTCTGCAGCAGAGTGTGTGCTGATATGAAACTTCCTGGCAGATTAAAACTGTGTGCTGGACCGAGACTCAAACTCGGGACCTTTGCCTTTCACGGACAAGTGCTCTACCATCTGAGCTGCCCAAGCACGACTCATGCCCTGTCCTCACAGCTTTACTTCTGCCATTACCTTGTCTCTTACTTTCCAAACTTCACAGAAGCTCTCCTGTGAACCATGCCGAACCAGCACTCCTGGAAGAAAGGATATTGCGGAGACATGGCTTAGCCATAGCCAAGGGGATGTTTCCAGAATGAGATTTTCACTCTGCAGCAGAGTGTGCACTGATATGAAACTTCCTGGCAGATTAAAACTGTGTGCTGGGTAACTTTCCCGAGCTCTACTCCTTTTCCTAGACCTCTCCAGTCATTTTCCTTCAACCCTCTTCCTTTCCCTTCAACCCTTCTGCCTGAAGAAGGAGCCACTGGCTTCAAAAGCTTGCCTAATTAAAACCCTCTTTTATGTGTGTGTTCTGCCACCACTTGATGAGTAGATTTTTTTATCCATCCAATTAAATTATTTTGTCAAACATTGAAAGTTTTGTAACAAATAGTAAAAGGTCTTGGCATGATGTTAAATTACTATATGAATTAGGCACAATATACTGTCACATTGCAGGAAATCTCTCTTTTGTCCATGTGCAATTCAAAAATTTAGTAAAATTTTTCAAAGAAAACAACCACTAGTTCAGCCATTAGTCCTTCCGAAAATCTTCTACTGTAATATAGTTTGACATGGCACAAACAGTGAAAACCCAAGGTGACTCAAGCTAATCATGAATTAGTGTGGAAGACATTTGGTTGTTTGGTTATGTGTCCTCCTTATCTCATTTCCGTTGCATACAACCAAATGGTTGTGATTTTTACACACTTTGCTTCCTTCTTTGGTTTCTTAGCCACTGATTCCCCCAATACCTCTTATCAAACATCAAATACATCATTGCATAATTGCAATTCAAGATCTGAAATATCCTGCATTTTGGTTGTGCCTATGCATATTTTTACATGCTGTTTATTGCCTTGTTTATTCCAGTCATACATATGATGAACAGATTACCCAGAAACCTGTGTAATTGTGCAAACTATACTGCAAACAAGAGGAGACTAAAATGTTGCTGATATCACTGACATATCTACTTTCTCAGTATATTTTGTCTGCTTTATGTCAAAAAGTGAACCTACATCTCTGTCCCACCGTCAGTTCCGTCTCTTGCACTTTTCTTCACTGTTTTTGATTTTTCTTTAGTTATGTCTTGTATTGACATTTTGGTAATACTTCTCACTTTTCAGGACCAGTTAATTTGTTTCTTTCCGTACTGTATCCATCCTTTTCTGTTAGTATATCATTATGCCTATTTAATGGGAATTTTATATAATTAGAAATGTATTTTCACTCTATTAATAAGGCTGACGTTATTGCAATAATTTTCATTTAATGAAACAGTTTTTATTATTATTATTATTTCTTTCTTTTCTCAGATGTTATGTCTGGTCAAAAATGGAAAGTGACGTGGACCTTGATCAAGCGTGACTTCCTTTTAACTGTACGATATATGTTATATTGCATTTAGGAACTTTCGGGTAATTGAACATGTATCAATAATTATGGATTTCTGTAGTTGTATATATAAGTTTGGATGTAGCTGTATTGCATTGATTTACTGGTGGATATTGTGTGGTATGACTCCTGTAGTTGATAGTATAATTGGTATGATGTCAACTTTATCCTGATGCCACATGTCCTTGACTTCCTCAGCCAGTTGGATGTATTTTTCAATTTTTTCTCCTGTTTTCTTTTGTATATTTGTTGTATTGGGTATGGATATTTCGATTAGTTGTGTTAATTTCTTCTTTTTATTGGTGAGTATGATGTCAGGTCTGTTATGTGGTGTTGTTTTATCTGTTATAATGGTTCTGTTCCAGTATAATTTGTATTCATCATTCTCCAGTACATTTTGTGGTGCATACTTGTATGTGGGAATGTGTTGTTTTATAAGTTTATGTTGTAAGGCAAGCTGTTGATGTATTATTTTTGCTACATTGTCATGTCTTCTGGGGTATTCTGTATTTGCTAGTATTGTACATCCGCTTGTGATGTGATCTACTGTTTCTATTTGTTGTTTGCAAAGTCTGCATTTATCTGTTGTGGTATTGGGATCTTTAATAATATGCTTCCTGTAATATCTGGTGTTTATTATTTGATCCTGTATTGCAATCATGAATCCTTCCGTCTCACTGTATATATTGCCTTTTCTTAGACATGTGTTGGATGTGTCTTGATCGATGAGTGGCTGTGTTAGATGATACTGGTGCTTGCCATGTAGTGTTTTCTTTTTTCAATTTACTTTTTTCGTATCTGTTGATGTTATGTGATCTAAAGGGTTGTAGAAGTGGTTATGAAATTGCAGTGGTGTTGCCGATGTATTTATATGAGTGATTGCTTTGTGTATTTTGCTAGTTTCTGCTCGTTCTAGAAAGAATTTTCTTAAATTGTCTACCTGTCCATAATGTAGGCTATTTATATCGATAAATCCCCTTCCTCCTTCCTTTCTGCTTAATGTGAATCTTTCTGTTGCTGAATGTATGTGATGTATTCTATATTTGTAACATTGTGATCGTGTAAGTGTATTGAGTGCTTCTAGGTCTGTGTTACTCCATTTCACTACTCCAAATGAGTAGGTCAATATTGGTATAGCATAAGTATTTATAGCTTTCGTCTTGTTTCTTGCTGTCAATTCTGTTTTCAGTATTTTTTTTAGTCTTTGTCTATATTTTTCTTTTAGTTCTTCTTTAATATTTGTATTATCTATTCATATTTTTTGTCTGTATCCTATTATTATTATTATTATTATTATTATCATCATTACTATTACTACCATTATGTGTAAATCGTCATACCAGTACTATACACTTCATCTGTAAAGAGAATCTTTAGGGAGGCCTGTTTGGATGTAAGACAATACCTGGAGGCCTTAATAATCTCAGGTGCAATAAACGAATGAAACAAATGGTTAGGCTGTCATCAGAAAAAGATACAATTATACATCTTGGGACAGACCACTGCTCAACTAATACAGGAGGTGCAGAACAGAGATTAGGGTTCAATATTGAAGCCATTAGAGACAAAACAGAAGTTCAGATTGGACAAATAATGCAGAAGAAAACTGGTTTGTCCTGTTCAAAAGAACTATCCTGACATTCACCTTAACTAATGTAGTAAACTACAGAAAACCTATACATAAGTGACTGAAAACGGATTTGGACCACGATCATCCCAAATAAAAGACCAGTGCTATAAACACTCTGCTGCCTTAATTGTCCAAGGACAACACTGTGCTGTATCAATTTTCCAAAGAAACACAGAGCAGGAGATAAGACATATGAAAATTACTATAAACTCCTTTTGTTTGTCTAAAGTTCTATTTCAGAAATAACTCTCCCTCCCTCTCTCTCTCTCTCTCTCTCTCTCTCTCTCCCTCCCTTTTTCTCTCTCTCCACCCCTGTCTCTCTCCTCTCTGTCTCCCGCTGCTTCTGAACATCAGATTTTGTCTAAAAGCTTGCCTATTTACCATTTTCAACAATGGAAAGTCCAGGATGAAATATCGACAATATTATGAGAAGGATAGATTGCTACTTACCATACACAGGAGACTGTTGAGTTACAGACAGGCACAACAAAAAGACTGCTATACATTAAAGCCTTTGGCCAAAAGGCCTTCTTCTGAAGTAGAAAACACACATACACATTCTAACAAGCACAATTTGCACACATGTGACCACTGTCTCTGGCTGCTGTGGCCACACTGTGGACTGCAACTGTGCCTAATAAGAGCAGCAATCTGGAGTAGGTGGTAGGGGTAAGGAGGAGCCATGGTATGGAGAGGGGGTGGGATAGCAGGGTAGGGATGGGGGAAGGTGTAGTGCTGCTTTTGGGGGTGTGCAGGAACGTGGTCGGGACAGGGTAGGACCACTGAGTGTAATGAGGAGGTTTGTGTGTTTGGGTGGGTGGGGGAGGCTGAGAGGGGGGAAAGGAGAGAAATACAGAGGGGGAGAAGACTACTGGTTGCAATGGGGACAGAACAGAAGGCTATGTAGTGCTTGGAGTGGGAGTGGGGAATGGGGTAGTTAGGTGGAGGAAAGGGCCTAGCGAAGATTGAGGCCATGGGGATTACAGGAACATTGCAAAGAGAATTCTCACTTGTGTAATTCAAAAATGCTCGTGTTATCATGAAGGATCCAGATGGTGCAGGCTGTGAAGCAGTCATTGAAGTGAAGCACACTGTATTGTAAAGCATGTTCAGCAATTAGGTAATCCATCTGTCTCTTGGCCACAGTTTGTTAGTGTCCGTTTATGCAGGCAGACAGCTTATTAGCTAACATGCCCATGCAGAAGCCAGTAGAGTGATTGCAGCTTAGTTTCAAGATCACATGACTGCTTTCACCTGCCTCCGTGGCTGAAGTTGCTAATGCATACTTGCATGGTGGTGCTTGATGTGGGGTAAACCAATTCAAATCCTGGTACTGGAAAAAATTTTCACTGCCAGTATTTGGCCCGCAAGGGGAGTAGAGATGGGGGTTAAGATCCTGATCACCAAACTTTGCACCAATGTAGAGATGATGGCTTAAAGTTCCTGATTACCAAATGTCTTGATTTAAATACCAACCCCCTTTGAAGTGTTCCATGAAGTGAGGGCATGCGACTCTGTTGATGGTGATCTGTCCATTGGGTGGGGACGTTAAGCTTGATCGCCCCCTCAGTGCTACTCATGAGGAGTAGGCTATATGTCAGCACTGGATTTCACCCTCTTCCTTCTCTCATGGTCACCACCACCACCACCACCATCATCATCATCATCATCATGTTAAAACACATTACACTATATACATGCACAAAAAATACACACATGGAGTATTACAAATAATGTGTAATATAACAATGAAAACAATCAATTTTTCACAAAATAATTTAATTGGATAGATAAAAAATCTACTCAGCAAGCGGTGGCAGAACACACACATAGAAGAAGATTGTAATTAGGCAAGCTTTTGGACCCAGCGGCTCCTTCTTCTGGCAGAAGCATTGAAGGGAAAGGAAGAGGGGTGAAGGAAAAGGACTGGAAGGGTCTAGGAAAAGGAGTAGATTTTGAGAAAGTTGCCTAGAACTGCAGGTCCAGGACACATACTGCCTGGGATGGGAAGGAAAGACTGATTGTTGGGGACTGCATCAGACAAGATTTGAAAATCTGAGAGCTTAGAGGTGGAAAACTGGGTAATATGCAAGACAGAGATAACTGCTTAAACATTATGCATGAGTTAATAAGAGTGAAAAGCTAAGTGCATTATATGTAAAAGAGGTGGAAGGGGGGTGGTGAAAAATACACAGATAAGACAATGAAAGATGTAGAAAACTAAAATGCAGTGAAGAAAAAAATAGTTACCATGAAGAAATGCTGAGACGGAAGAAAGTAACATAAATTACGGCCAAGTGGGTGGCGAGAACCAAGGACATGTCGTAGCACTAGTTCCCACCAGCAGAGTTCTGAGAAACTGATGTCTGCGGGAAGAATCCAGATGGCACGTGTGGTGAAACAGGCACCGAGGTCTGTTTTCATGACTTTTCCAATCGATTTTTTTTTTCTTTTCCAATCATTTTTTGTATCATGTAGATCACCCACTCATTATCTCTCATCAATCATTGTCTGTTATCACAATTTTCATATGAATTTTTCTGATTTTTCTGAAATTTTCCTGGCTTTTCTTCCATTTTTTCTATCTTTTCACTCTCTGCTTATTTATTTTTTTGTCACTCCCATGATTTCTAACTCTCCAAACTGTCCTCTCTTGCCTTGATGAATCCTGTCTCATATTACATCCATTCTTTCTGAAAACATGCTTTTGCACTATCAAACTACGGTCCCACATTCTGTTTATTGAAACCCGCTTGTCACTTGGAGTTACGCCAAAAGGCCTAACACTAAAAGTCCCTGTTTCTGGATGTAATCCTTCTACAAAATCCTGCAGTTATCTGCTCCTCACATTTCCTTGGATGGTATCATCTGTCAAGCCAACTTCAAATTGCAACAACATGCCAGAATTCACCTCAAAAAGCTATCCCACCTGCTCCTACACTACCTGAAAGTGATGTTTACCTTCCTGTCCCTCTGCAGCCCCCTAAACAGCCACAGCATCAACCACCACTCCTCTCGTACAAAGTAAGCTTAGCCAACCTCCTTAACATCCCACAGCCTTCACCACTGCCTCCCAGACCAAGAATAACCTATAATTACAAGAACCAGTCACAACAATACAGTGTCCGTAACCTCTCATCAAAAGCACTCTCTCCTCCTGAATTGCCTGTAATTCTCACTTGCACCCATAAATCTGCATTTGATCATGCTGCTTTACTGGAGAACCTACTTTCCTTCACACGTAATATCAATTGGAAATATCACTTTTTAACCTAGTCCCAAAACCTTTCCAACAGCAAACCTGACATTGAACCCTGTCCTGAACAGTTTAGACTATGATCCCAACTTGATCCACCACCACTACCTCAAAATCACCCCTTACAAATCCTCCCTTACATCTCCTCACATCCAGCATTGCTTCACAACCCTTCCTCTGCAGAACTCCAGGCTCTATGTTCCCTAAAATCTGATGACTCCATCATTGTCCTCCCAGCAGACAAAGGATCTACCACTGTAGTACTTGACCAAAAGGAGTATGTTAGTAAACTACAATAGTTGTCTGGGCCATCAAGATCCAATCCCTGTGATTCAAACTGATCTGCAATCCCTCCTTAAAACGTCAGACCCCTCACAAAGACTATCACCTCTATCCATAGAATTTCTCACCCCCCCCCCCCCCCAACTTTGACCTTTTTTCTAAGATCCACACACCCAATCACCCTGACTATCCTATAGCTGTGGGCTTCAAAGCACCCACAGAATTTATATCTGCCTTAGTTGATCAGCACCTGCGACCCATAGTGTAAAGATTCCCCTCCTATATCAAAGGTACCAACCATTTGCTAGACCATCTGAAATCCGTGCCTGTCCCACTCCCACCACACATCTTGCTTGTCACCATTGATGCCACCTCCCTCTACACCAGCATCCTCCATGTACATGGTCTGTCTGTTGCTGGACATTTCCTCAGTCAGCACCCAACTGATTCCAAATCTATGACATCCTTCCTGCTCACCATAATCAACATTATACTTGCCAACAACTACTTCACCTTTGAGGGGCAGGCATACAAACAGATCAGGGGTACGGCCTGAGAACCAGGATGGCTCCTTCCCACACCAACCTTTCCATGAGTCACTTGGAGGGGGCTTTCCTGTGATCCATAAGTCTTCAGCCCCTGGTTTGATTTAGATATCTGATGACATCTTTACCACATGGACTCATGGTGAGGCTGACCTGTTAACATTCCTAGAATATCTAAATACCTGCTGCCAATTAAATTTCACATGTTCCTATTCTGAATCCCATGCCACTTTCCTTGATGTTGATCTCATCCTCACAGAAGGCCAGCTACACACTTCCGTCCACATTAAACCTACCAACAAACAACAACACTTACATTTTGACATGTCAAATGTTCCCTCTCATACAGCCTTGGCATTCAAGGCAAACATATTTGTTCGGAAGCAGACTTTTTACAGCAATACACCACCATTCTAACCTCAGCCTTCACTGCATGCAATTACCCCTCCAGAATAATTCAAAAGCAGATTTCCCAGGCCAGCAAATCCAATCCTAGTACTGCTGATCCCTCCAAAAAACAGAATTATCCTGGTCTGAAATGTATTAATCAGCTACTGCGACAGGGCCAGGACTTCCTAAAATCATGCCATGAAATGAGATCCATACTGTCTGAAATTTTGCCCACCACACCTCGAACAGCTTTTCATCACCCTCCAAATCTCCCCAATATTCTTGTCAGACCCTACGCTCCTTCTGCACCTATCTCTCTACCCTATGGTTCCTACCCCTGTGACTGTCTCCACTTGCCCTATGCACCCTCCTACACCAACTATAGCAGACACCAGTTTTTCAGAACTCAGCTGGCGGGAACTAGCGCTACACCATGTCCTTGGTTCTCACCGCCCATCTGGCCTTAATTTATGTTAATTTCTTCTGTGTCAGCATTCCTTCACAGTAATTACTCTTTTCTTAGTATCCTACATCTTTCATTGTCTTATCTGTGTATTTTTCACCACACCCCTTCTACCTCTTTTACATGCAATGCATACAGCTTTTCACTCTTAATAACTCATGTGTAATGTTTAAGCAGTTATCTCTGTCTTGCACAATTACCCTGTTTTCACCTTTAAGCTCTCAGGTTTTCAAATCTTGTCTGATGCAGTCCCCAACAATGAGTCTTTCCTTCTCATCCTGTGTGGTAAGTGTCCCCTGACCCATGGTTCTCAGTGACTTTCCCAAAATCTACCCATTTTCCTAGACCTCTTCTGTCCTTTTCCTTCACCCCTTTTCCTTCCCCTTCAGCCCTTCTGCCCAAAGAAGGAGCCACTGGCTCTGAAAGCTTGCTACATAATGTGTAACATTAACAAACAAAAACATGATTGCTTTCACAGGTATCCCTGCCTCTGATAGGATATGTTACAGTGTAAAGTCAAGTGCCGGCACCCCAGTTGGGAATGAGAGGGCTGTGAAGAAGACGTCAGCTGACTGTACACTGACCGACCCCTCTCCAGGATGACAACACGACAGCAGCGGCCTCTATGCGGAGAGAACATAAGTGCCGTGCCTGACTGGCTGTAGCCCAGTTCTACAGCAGCTTCAAGACTAGCAACTAGGGTAGAAGCGTCAACTGTATTACTTCACTTGATTAGAATTGTTATACTGAAGAAGTTCGTTTATTTTGGATGTCACCCTTTGCTTGCCACACATCTATGTAATTCTCAAAGTTAAGTATTGTCATGCACTTTTTGTAATAAATCTGATTAATATGATGTGCTTGAATTGTTGTCTAGTGATCCAAGAAGCAGGTTTCCTAGACACCCCCCACAATCCGACGACTATGCAGGATTCAACATTTGGCGACGAGGATGGGATTGTTCGTATGAAACAGTTAGCATGTCAACACTGTGCTTGGCAGGGTATGGACACCCAAATAGAGCAGATGACATTTCAGTGTCACGCTTGTGTGGAAAATCAGTTTGCTCCACCACAAAAAAATCTCTGCTTGGCCTTAAGTCGCAATCACCATGGCAACGTGTGCAAATAGACTTTGTTGGACCCTTTTGGAATGTTCATTGGTTAATTGTGACCCTTATAGCAAGTTTCCTCTTGCTGTGTCAATTAACTCAACAACATCATGTAGCACAGTTCAGGCAATGTCCTCTATTTTTTGCCTTGAAGGTTTGCATGAAGTCATAGTGTCAGACACTGGAACTCAGCTGATGTCAAATGAATTTGAAAGATTTTGTGAATGCAATGGTGTACAGCATCTAACTAGTGCACCATTAAATCCACAGTCAAACGGCAAGGCAGAAAGTTTTGTCAGAACCTCCAAGCAGCAGATGGCCAAACTTTGCACCACACACACCAGGGATCAAGCATTGCAATTGTTTCTCGCCTCCTATCATTCACATCCACAAGATGGACCATTGCCAGCAGAATTTTTAACAGCCACTGCCATCAGACACTACTTCACCTACTCCACCCTCCTCAGCATCTGGTGCTAAAGGAAGGCTGCAAATATCACTTTGTGCTGCATGATATTGGTTTTTTTTTTTTTCTTTTTTTTTTCAGGATTTTTAGCAGCAGCAGACAGTGGGCACGAGGCAAGATCCTTCATTGACTTGGAGCTTGCATGTATCTCATTTCAGGCTCAGACAGATTGCAGTGCCGACATCACAATCAAATTCACCACTGTCAAGTGCATGGTGATCCTTCTGTATCTCTTCCCCCATATCTACGGAACCCGAGGGCAGTGCGGCCACAGCAGCTGCCAGAGGGTGTCATCAAGACACCATGGGATGACCCCATGGAGACAGAGCCTTTGGCTCCTCCACCTCCTCATGTCCAACCGATGGAGCTGGACCCGCCCACATTGCAGCAGCAGATGACTTCTACCTCTGGTTATGGGTCTCAGGAGGTGGACACATACCCTTCTGATCGTTTTCCAGGGACATTTCCGCCAGAGCAAAGGCCAGATGGCAGGGTATTACTGGAGGTCTGCCATCCTCTGCAGCCACAGCTTCTAGTCCATAGCAGCATCCAGGGTCTTGCCCACCCACCATTGTTGTGCTCCCTATATGATGACAGTCCGTCGCCTTGGGTGGGAGGAATGTTAAGGCATAAAGTCAAGTGCTGACATGCCAGTTGGGAATAAGAGAGCACAGAGGGCTGTGAAGAAGACGTCAGCCAATTGCATGCTGACCGACCCCTCTCCAGGATGACAACACGACAGCAGTGGCCTCTAAATGAAGAGAATATAAGAACCGCACCCAACTGGCTGCAGCCCAGATCTACAGCAGGTTCAAGACTAGCAACTAGGATAGAAGCATCAACTGTGTTACTTCACTTGTATCAGAATTGTTATATTGAAGAAGCTTGTTTTTTCGGATTTTGCCCTTTGCTTCAGACACATGTGTGAAATTCTCAAAGTTAAGTATTGTCATGTACTTTTTGCAATAAAACTCATTAATACGATGTGCTTGAATTGTTGTCTAGTGATCCAAGAAGCAGGTTTCCTAGACACCCCCTACAATCTGATGCCTAGGCAGGACTCAACAGGATAGGAGATGTCTTTGATCAGTCTGGAGTAGGTAGTGATGGGAGGATGTATGGAACAGGTCTTGCATCTAGATCTATTGCAGAGATACGAGCAGTGAGTGGGGGTGTACTAGGGACAAGGGTACCCTGTAGGTCTGGTGGTTTGTGGAAGACCACTGTGGGAGGAGTGCAAAGATCCAAATCTTCTATTTTTTGTTGTATATGGAAAAAACAATAAATTTTGGAACCAAAAAGAAGCTGTAAGATGGTATTTGTTACAGTCAGTGTGATCCCATACCTAGCAGGTGAAAATCAACATAAGGTGGTGAGAACTTCTGCAGATGCTGCTGAGCCAGGGATGCAACTGCAGCTGTGAAGGTTGAGTAGTCATAAGGGCTGCCTGGGCACTCCAGCTGCGTTACCCTGATTCTCCAGGTGGGTGTCGGCAGTGATGATCCTGAAGTACTATTGCGATCCGCCAGACTGAAGCTCAGTGATACAGAGCTGGCTCCCTGGGATGCATTGACAGGGATGTAAACTGCAAACACATGGAATTTTCTGTTTCATCTTATAATTACAGAAACAAAACAAAAATGTTGACACAGAGAAGAATAGTTGAACATTAAAATATCTGTGTGTGTGGGGAGGGGGGGGGGCACAGTCAGTGACAAGGTTATCAGTACCCTTGGTCATAAGGACTAAAAGTCAGAAAACAAGTAAAAGTAAGTCTGACACAATTACACCCACTCTTTCTAACCTCATTCACAGTCACCCACACAGTCACATGATCTCACATCATATAAGATAGCATAATATGATAAGATATTCTAAAACTGTCAATTAAAACACAATTAATACAAGAGGACAGCTAAAATAATTACAGAAGGAAATGTGGTGGCTGATCACTGATGAAAAACATGGGTGAAGCAGTCATCCTGCCCTAGTTAGTTAGTTACGTGTTCCATTGATCAATAGCACGGAAAACAGTTATGATGTGGAACGTGTCAAATGCACAAGAAATGCACACAGGAAACAGGTTTTCTTTTTTTTTTTCTTTTTTTTTTGTTTACATTATAGTGTCATACCTAAATATTTCTATTACCTATCCCATTCCCTTAAATGGCACAAAATGCATATATTATATCTCCAGATTTATTTACTCATATTCAAGAATTTATCTATGGTATAGAAAGAGTTGTCAAGGAGGTATGATTTCAATTTATTTTTGAAACTATTACTGCTGCTGTCAGACATTTTATTTCATCTGGTAATTTATCAAAAAGTTTTATAGCAGCATATTTTACCGCTTTCTGTGCCAAAGATAGGTTAAGTAAAGGATAGTGTAGGTCTTTCTTTTTTCTGGTATTGTAATCATGAATGTCGCTGTTGATTTTAAACTGGTCCATGTTTTTGAGAAAAAATTTCATTACTGAGTAAATATACTGTAAAGCAGTTGTAAGAATTCCTCACCTTGTAAACAGACGCCTACAAGATGTGCGACTATGAACCCCACACGTTATTCTAACTACTTTCTTTTGAGCAGTGAATACCTTTTGCCTAAGTGTTGAGTTGCCCCAGAATATTATTCCATATGACATCAGAGAGTGGAAGTATGCAAAGTATATTAGCTTACTAATTTCTACATCCTCAAAATTGGCAATTATTCTGATTGCAAAAGTTGCTGAACCTAGTTGCTTTAGGAGATACAAAATATGAGTTTTCCAATTAAGATTCTCATCTATATGTACAGCCAAAAACTTAGTATGCTCTACCCTGGCTACTGACTTCTTTTGATGTGTTATGTTTATTGAAGGAATTATACTTTTTGCAGCAGAAAATTGGATGTACTGTGTTTTTTCAAAGTTCAGACCAAGCCCATTCACAGAAAACCAATTAATAACTTTTCCAAAGACCTTATTTGTATCATTTTCTATCAGACTTTCTTTTACTGGATTAATAATTATGCTTGTATCATCAGCAAACAGTGTCAGTTCAGCATCTTGTTTCACATAAGAAGGGAGGTCATTCACATATATCAAGAAGAGGAGGGGACCCATGATCGAACCTTGTGGAAAACCTAATGTAATTTCACCCCAGTTAGAGGAAGTGGCAAACTCCTTTGGATCACTTGAAGCATATAAAGAGACTTTTTGCTTCCTGTTCTGTAGATATGACTTAAACCACTCATATGCTGTTCCATTTGTACCACAGAATTGTAATTTCTCTAACATAATGTCATCGTTCACACAATCAAATGCTTTACACAAGTCACAGAATATTCCTACTGGTGATACTTTACTATTTAAAGACTCTCTTATGCGAACAGTGAAATTGAATATTGCTGTCTCAGTGGAACAGCATTTCTGAAATCCGAACTGTGATTTACTAAGTGTTGCTGATGAGATGGCTAACCACTCTTGAGTAAATTACTTTCTCAAAGATTTTTGGAAAAGCTGTAAGCAAGGATACTAGCTGGTAATTATTGACATCTGTGGTTTCCCCCTTTTTGTAGAGAGGCCTGACAATGGCATATTTTAATCTGTCTGGAAAAATACCCTGAGTCAGTGATGCATTACATATGTGACTCAAAACATCAGCTGTAATTGCTTCACATTGTTTTAATAACATGTTAGAGATGTCACCTACTCCAACAGAACATTTATTTTTCAAAGATTTAATAATTTTCCTTATTTCACAAAAGGTTGTTAGATGAAAAATTTTAGGGAATGTATTATCCATTTCACAAAACCTTAGAAGCCACACGTTTGTCTGATTGTCAGTTAAAGTAAAGGGCAAACCTGCCAGAAAATTAGCTGCTGCTGTCTTTGCTGAATATAAAACACAGTCTACTAAAATGTGGAAAAACTTAACATCAAATCTTCCTGTAAAAGATTGGATATTTGTTGTTTTATTATTACGGTCACTTTTTTTTCTTTTTCTTTTGCATTTGGAGGAGAAAACTAGTTATTGAGATTTTGGGAACAAATCTTGCTGCAACGAGAAATGCCTGTGTTTAAATGATTGCCATCCCAACTCATGTCACATCCATGACACTCTCTCTCTACCTTATTTCAAATAGTACAAAATGACCTGTCCGTCATTTCCATAGATAAATCACAGCGGAAGGCTTATAGCATTTTCTTCGGGAATCTCAGATGCCACTTCTGTTTCACTAGATGACTTCCCACTAATTACTACAAGCTATGACCTTTCTGACCAGAAATCATGAATCCAGTTGCACAACTGAGACAGTATTTAGTGCCATATTTTGTGACAGAGCATGCCACACTCAAATCTACTCCAAGTTTAAAACTCCTGTAAACTGTTGCTAGTGTGGAGATCGAAAATACCACTTCAGTTGTAAGCTTTTTTTATTTTTCAGTGCTTAGACCATGGCTGCTTTTGGGCTATTACATCCCATGATCACATGTGATACTGAAAATAAATATGAGACCAAGGTTAATAATAATTTTTGCACACACTACTACACATGAGGA
Organism: Schistocerca americana; assembly: GCF_021461395.2. Lineage (NCBI taxonomy): Eukaryota > Metazoa > Arthropoda > Insecta > Orthoptera > Acrididae > Schistocerca > Schistocerca americana. The sequence continues at coordinate 179,932,959 of NC_060120.1, forward strand.
AACAACAAAGAAGTTCTTTATAAGAACACAACAGTCAGGCTAGATACAGTGAAACATAAGTCAATGCCAAAACAACACCAGACAATACAACAGATGACTGCCTGAGTAAAGAAGTATGGAATGAACACCAGGACACTTCCATTTTGTGCTGTAACCCCAAGCACCAAGATGGAGGGGGGAGGGAGTGGGGAAGGGGCAGGGAGGGAGAGGTAGTGAGAGAGGAATTGAGAGTGTGTGTGTGTGAGTGTGTGTGTGTGTGTGTGTGTGTGTGTGTGTGTGTGTGTGTGTGAGAGAGAGAGAGAGATGGCTTCAAAAATAGGGGATTGTACCCATCTTTTATACACCTAAGGTTGATGTTCGGGTCAGTTACACCAAACAACACCTTTTTAACAGTAGTTCATTTATTCACCTCTTTACACAAGCATGGCTTACAGAGAACTGCCTATGACGGAAGAGAGCAAAGATGATCTTAGCTTAGCATCCAAAGACGATGCTTGGAGTCTACAGACAAACATATATCGATGCTGGTGTCGACGTCATTGGCGCCACATAGACCCCCCACCCCCACCCCCCGCAGTACAGAGTACTCTTGAGAGGCCGGGAGGGGGGGGGGGGGTGACCAAGGTGTTGGCAGGGGAGGTCCACGGTCAGAGCTCGCAACAGCGTCATGAGGGAGATGCATGGGTAGCTGACATGAAGGAAGGTTCGGCCACCAAACCTGGAAGTCATTGAAGCGCCCATACTGGGCGTGCTGGTTGTGCAGCGGCAGGTAGGCCAGCAGTTTGCGAGTGGAACGGAGTGATGACAAAGATGTCTCCAGTGAGCATGGCGAACACATGAAGTATGTACAGGTTGACGTCGGGCGAGAGGGGAACACATTTCACCAGGTGGCAGGGAATGGTGGAGGTTGTGTCATGAACACAAGATGAAGGGAAACACCCGATGAACAGTGTATCATTGTGTAGTATTATAGAGATGTTGTGGATTATGTCCGGGGGAACAGGCACAAACACCTCGAGTACATTCAAGTTGGGGGGGGGCATGAGAAACCCCGACAGGGCGAGGCAGGCGACGGAGGAGAGGTCGAAGGGAACGGCGAAGGGCCCGGCGGTGGGGGCGTGATTGTAGGTAAGCTCGACGTGGGGAGCATGGGTCACTCGATGGAGTTGCGTGAGACTGGAGTAGGGGGCGAGGTCGGAAGAGAGCTCGACGATTGGGGCTGGAAGTCACTCAATTGAGTGTGTAAGTCCGACCTGGAGGGAGTGGTCGGAGCATCGTGAGCCACGACAGTGAGTGGCACGGTCATGGCCTGAAGGGGGGTAGAAGAAGGCTCGACATGAGCAGGCTTAAGTCAGTTGATAGAGACTGTGACAGCTATGTGGCACTGATGAGGTCGACACCAGCATCGATATACGTTTGTCTCTAGACTCTGAGCATCGTCTTTGGACACTAAGCTAAAATCATCTTTGCTCTCTTCTGCCATAGGAAGTTCTTTGTAAGCCTTGCTTGTGTAAAGAGGTGAATAAATGAACTACTGTAAAAAAGGTGTTGTTTGGTGTAACTGACCCGAAAATCCACCTCACTTATTGTTGCAGGCTCGAAAACGTCCGGAAAAATCAGCTTAATCATCGAGTGAGAGGCATCGTGTTGCAGTCCTGGCGGGTGTACATCGCCCGCAATACGACACATGTCGATCACAAAATCTGGTGTTAGGCGTTGGGCTGAAGTCATTGTTTGAATGCTGTGTTGATGTAATACACGCAAAAATAACCGATGTGTAGGCCACGAACACAGTAAAACGGAAGACGTTACAACTCGGGGTCACCAGTGAGGTGGATGTTCGGGTCAGTTACACCAAACAACACCTTCTTAACAGTAGTTCATTTATTCATCTCGTTACACAAGCAAGGCTTACAAAGAACTGCCCAAGACGGAAGAGAGCAAAGATGATCTTAGCTTAGCATCCAAAGATGATGCTCGGAGTCTAGATACAAACATATAACGATGCTGGTTTCGACCTCTTCGACGCCACACACCCAATAAGGTTGGTCACCTATTGAATCACCACAAAACTAAAGAAGACAATTGCTACACACAGTCAGGTGACTATCACATCCAATGTAGTGAGTGTCTTTTAGCCTATATAGGCCACACTGGATGCTCCTTTAGCATATGGTTCAGAGAGCATCAGGATCTTAGCAATTCTAATTCTGCCCTCACCAATCATGTGAAAGACCATAATCATTCCACCTCAGACATAGACACAGATTGCTACATTTTATGTATTCAACATAAAGGTCCTGTTATAAATATTTTAGAAGAAATTGAAATTATCCACAACATTAACCATAGTCCGTCGTGCATTTTGAATGAACAATCTTCACTTAAGCATGAAGCCCTATTGAATAACTTTTGTTTTTTGAAGCAGTGTCCCACTTAATTTTCTTCTCCTTCTGGTTTCTGATTATTGTACATTACACAAGTTTACTTCTTAACTGGGTCAGTCTTTCTGCAATTGCTTTGTTGGCCCTGAATTAGTATTAGCTACTAAATAGCGTATGCTTATTTCCCATAGTCAGGACTTCAAGGTCCACACATTTTCTATCTTGCATAGCTGTAAAATGTCCTCTTTTTATATAATTTTGTATAACTTTAGTTTTTTAACCTATAACTACAGCATGCTATTGTGCATTATTATGTGTGTCCTCATTAAATTAAAATTTGCTGTCATTTATGACATAAAATTTAATTGTCTCACATCTTATCTTTCATAAGCCTTGTTTAGGTGATGGCTTTTGGTTAGTAGTTTTATTACCTTTCTTTATTGCTCCTATCTTTGATGTGTCCCTTTATTGCTGTTACTGCTACCTATTAAACATATAGGAGTTTTTACAATGAGGACTTTATGGTTTAGCTTCTATTTTGCTTAGTAACAAGTTAATTTTTAAAAAATAGGTGCATGGCACTCATGACAAAAAAAAAAAGTCATTTAGTTTTACACGTTTATGAGAGCTCCCAGTTAGGAGTTTTACTACGGTTATGCACTGCCCCTGTTTCAATGTGTTCCTTTATCACTGGTAATGTACTCTTATCGCTTTTCATTAAAACTTTTTTGTAATTTTTTTTCCTTTTGCATGTAAATCACTAATTCAAATTGTGAATGCTGTGCTAGTTGGTCATGCATTAGTCTTTCCTTCAACAGATGGCAGTGGCATTGCAAATTTAATTTATCCATTTACCTCCTCCTTTGTGTAAGCTGCTTCATGCTCTGGGTACAATGGTGGTACACAACATCTTATAATCTCCATTGCAGTGCTTGGGGTCACAGCATAAAATGTAAATGTCCTATTGTTCATTCCATTCTTCTGTTACCTGGCTAGTTGTCTGTTGTATTGCCTGGTGTCGCTTTGGCACTGGCTTACGTTTCGACCGCTGTGTTCTAAAATGTTATATGGTGCTTCTTTATTGTTTTCTCTTATACATACAAGTGCATGTAAAAATTATTATTAGCTTCAGTCTCTTGTTTATTTTCAGTATCGTACCTGATGACTGGCATGTAATAGTCCAAAACTGGTCACGGTCTCAGCAATGAAAAATAAAAAACTGAAGTGGCATTTTCATAACGCTCAGTTGTGGATGTTCCTCCAGCAGGATTGTGTGCTGATAATGTACATTTTGCATCAGGACTATGAAGACATCATCAGGGAAATTTAGGCTTGCATGGAGGCATATAAATAGATATAGTTTCCTCACTCTATTTATTAGTGGAACATGAAGGGAAATGTCTAGTAGTAGTACAAGGTACCCTCTGCCATGCACCATATGGAGGATTGCAGAGTATCTCTGTAGATGTAATCTTATACATTTTAGATTCTTTTTAAATCTGACATTTATTTATTGCTTTTGCAACAGTGTTCTGTCTTGTTTTGAGTACTTTGGGGGATCTGCTTCATCTCTTATTAATTTACTTGGTATAAAACTCTTAATTGTCAGCAATACTATTTCTTTGAATTCAGACCACATCTAGTCAGTGTTTGCATTTTTAGTTTATAAGAAATGGAGATTCCTAGGAAGGTGTCAAGTGAATTAATATCTGAAACTTCCTGCCAGATTAAAACTGTGTGCTGGATCGAGACTCGAAATCGGGACCTATGCCTTTTGCAGGCAACTTAGGAGACAAGGTACTGGCAGAATTAAAGCTGTGAGGATAGGGCATGAGTTGTGCTTGGGTAGCTCAGTCAGTAGAGAACTTGCCTGCAAAAGGCAAAGGTTCCGATTTCGAGTCTCAGTTTGGCACACAGTTTTAATCTGCCAAGAAGTTTCATATCGGCACACACTCCACTACAGAGTGAAAATTTCATTCTGGAAACATCCCTTAGGCTGTGGCAAAGCCATATTTCTGCAATATCCTTTCTTCCAGGAGTGCTAGTTCTGCAAGTTTTGTAGGAGAGCGTCTGTGAAGTCTGGAAGGAAGGAGATGAAGTACTGGCAGAATTAAAGCTATGAGAACAGTGCTTGAGTTGTGCTTGGGTAGCTCAGTCAGTAGAGCTCTTGCCCGCAAAAGGCAAAGGTCCTAAGTTTGAGTCTCAGTCTGGCACACAGTTTTAATCTGCCAGGAAGTTTCATTTCTGCGCACAAAACACTGCAGAGTGAAAATTTCATTCTGAAATTAATATCTGTTTTTAATATATTCATTTCAGGGGGATTTGGATATTATGCTATTCAAACCAATGACCTTATGGTCACTAATCCCTGTATTCATTATGATGTTATCTATTTGCTCAGGATTGTTTGTTACTATGTGGTCTAGTATGTTATTAGAATCATATGGGCCCATGAACTAATTGCTCAAAATACTGGAGAAAGCACTTAGTGTAGTTTTGGACAATATTTTATGCCTACGACCAACTTTAAATATGTATTTTTGCCAGCATATCATAAGTAGACTGAAGTCACTAACAACTGCAATTGCGTGTGTCAGGTATCTGTTCAAAATATGACTTATATTTTCCTTGAACCTTCCAGTAACTATGCCACAGAAGCCAAAATTGCAACAGGGCAATAAAAAAAAGTTAAAAGTTAAAAGCAAAAATGATGTCATTTAAAGACTTTATAGAGGCTGTGGACCCATACTACATGAAGTTACATCATGTGTGTTGGTGAGCAGATAAAAGGAACCAACTGTAACATCATTGCTAAACTTTGGGTGTTACTGAATTAAAAGCAGCTCCACTGGGCATCTGGGCCAAGCCACACAATGGTGGTGACATTGTAGGAAGGCCACGCAACTATAGGCCAGACTGAAGTATTTCCACAACATGTAAACAAATTGGTGTTGATGTGTCTGGAAGTAATGTATCAGCACAACAAGTGTGTCATTATCTGTTATAAATAGCAACCAATTTTAGAACAGTTACATGCAGTCTGTCAGCACCCTCCATGAAATCGGGTCCACAAAATTCTCCACCATCCTATGGATCAGCCAGAAACCAACACTGGTCTGGACAGCCAGTTCCACCAGTCCAGCATATGGTTGTAACTCCACGCCTGTGGATTTAGAATGACACAATGGATCAGCCATCGTCCAAGCTCCACAGCAGCTCCGAACTTCTGCCTTGGAGGGCAGCTGGTTGCAACCAGTGTGCTACTGCTCCATCCTTCTGCAGAAGTGTGATCTTTTAATACAGAAGTAAGTGTCACTGACACTGCTCACTCAGGGCCACACAGTGCTAAATCAGGTGCATGCTCTGCTAAGTGGCGTGAAGAGTGTCAGAAGTGGACATCAAACAGCCATCCCACCACCATGACCTTCTGATGTCATAGGCACTGTCAGTGGACCATGTGCCATAGAGGACATATCCAGGACATAAACTATGTTGGAACTTGCAGCAGAGTTTCCCTAGCCACCACTGGGCAGCACCACCATCTCCAAACCCACCACACCACCACCTCTACATCATAGTGGACCCACTCAACCTGGGTCACCATACAGTAATGTCAGAAGTAATTGTAGACCTTGTCTGCCAACTGGTGTCAGCACAGTCTGCCTCAACGCAAAATGTCTTCATAACAGCATGCAGTTCTGTCAAATAGTGGGGTCAGTGAACAACTATTGGTTTTTGTGGTTGTTTCCCTGTTTCCTGTTATATGTAGAGGGGTTTGGAGACTAAGTGAGTGATGCACAGTGATTTGAGGGTTACGTTTATGCAGCCAGGGGAACTGGCTGATCTTTCATAGTTTCCTGGTAATATAAAGGAGCATTATTTACTGACTGTGAGGTGTGGTTAGTTTAACTTCATAGGTCACTCAGCGCCTTGTGTGGAGTCAGTACCAGTAATTTGTGTTAACTGTCACCAGCAGGGACATATAGGCAGTCAGTGCATAGAGTCAAGATGGATGATGATAAGATGTAAGACATACGATTGTGTTGTGTCATACAGCTTGTTGTGAGAATATGCTGTGTTCCATTGTGTGTATTGCAGATTAAGGTTACACTGTGCGAGAGTCTCAATTGGAAGGTGTCACTAGTTATGAGGCAGTTCAAGTACTGGTTGATGAAATGGTGATATGGAAAGCAGATAAAGCATACTTGTGTAAAAGGCTTGCAGCTATGCAATAAGAGCTGGAATCAGCCAAGCAACCTGTTTCTTTATTAGATCCAACCTCAGACAGTTGATCATGCCTTTCTCTGGAAAGTCAACTGACGACATAATGTTTATTTTGCATGACCTGCAGTTAGCAGCCTATATTGTGAGGGGTGGGGGTCACAGAATCAGTTATTGCAGGTCACAAAGTTCCATTTGATAGTGGAAGCCAAGATGTATGTCAGATGTACAGAGGGACTAAGAGATGCACAAACATTTGATGAATTGAAAAAATACTTGCTAGAGAGGTTCTCTGTTCTATTGAAGCAAAACAACAAACAGTTTTTTTGTGAGCAGTTGGGTAGTCTTTCAAAGAAGCATAATGAATTGGTAGAAAATTTTGTAGTCAGAATATCAAAAGTGACATATGAATTAGAGGAAAGTGACAAGGAAAACAGAGTCATACTCCATGAAGCAGAGCAGAGGGCTTTGGACACATTTTTAAGGGGCTTGCCACCTGATATGTCTAGAAGGGTGAGAACTGGTATCTCAAACGGCTTTTACTCTGCAGTCAGATTAGCCATGGACTTTGAAATGATTGGCGCAGCAGCAGGAATGTGGGATAAGAGAACAGTATTCTTCACTAATGTGAGCCATTGTAGATGTGGGAGGCTGGGACACATGCAAATGCAATGCAATCAAACTCAGTGTGGTAGATGTGGTGTGGCTGGACACTGCCAACGTGACTGTAGGGAAAGGTAAGGGAAACCATGGGAAGAATAAGCAATTGTTAAACATAAGAACAAAACCCTGATCTACCACAAGAAGAACCTGATAAATTTTTGATTCAACTAATACAAATGCAGAGGTGGAATGAAGGATAAAAAGTACAAGTTCCTAAAGCACACGGGGGCACATGTGTCAGTAGCAAGTATGGGCCTTGTGGGCCAGAGGCAATTAAATCCTCCACACTATAATTTCCACGGATTTGAAGGTAATGATGTGGAGACTTTTGGTTCAGCAATGATGGATTTTCAAGTGGGGACACAGCATTTTAAGCAGTGCAAAGATGTCATTCCCCAAATAAGTGATTGTTGCTGCATGATCTTAGGATTAGACTTTCTGATAATAGAGTATGCAAAAATTCACCTTAGGTGACATATAGTTGAACTTAGTGGGACAATGTTGCAGCTAGAGTAGACGGTCACCAGTGAAGTACGGATGCAAGGTCTATCAATCTTTTGAGGTGAACCACATGAACTGCAGTCAACAACACTAAGGATGGATTTGTATGTTATTGTGGTGCAAGGTACTGGGAAGTTGGTCAGGCTAAATGTGGGACCAGACTGGCCTGTTAATGAATTGTGCATGGCAAATACACTGGCAGAAAATTATATATTAGACACCTCATGTTCCTTTGTAAGGAGAAGCATAGTATGTGTACAGGAAAAACTGGACAGGAATGTAGTTCCCATGAATTTAGATAATTTTGGCGCCAATGGTGTACAGCTCACCAAAAGAATGTTGGTAGCTAATTCGGGAGTCCTGGATGATGTGAGTTGGGCTCTGTCAGTGTGCACCAGGGTAGTGTATGAACCATTAATAAAACTGCATTGTAGAAAGCTGGAGCACCTTAAAAGTATGGACAGACTGGAGATGGAGAATTTATTGTTTGAATTTGAAGATTTGTTTTTTCCTTGTGGATCTTTAGCAGCAACATCTATAACACAGCACCCTATGGGAACTGAGTCACCAGATTATCATAGACTGTACCATGTACTGCATTGTTTGCAACCAGTATCAAAAGATTTCAATGAAAAACAGGTAGCAGACAGGGTAATAGAGGAAAGCACTAGTCCATGGTGTGTAGCTATCGTAGTTGTACAGAAAAAAGTCATCAGATGCGAACAAAAGACATCTTAAGGACAAAACTATAACTGATGCATATCCAGTTCCAGACATAACTGAAACTATTGATGATTTTGAACAGTGTAGATACTTCTCCAGCTTAGATCTGAGCAACGGGTGCCGTCAGATGGAGGTATACCCTGAGGACCATCGGAAAACAGCTGCTCAGTCCCCTGGAGCCATTTTCAGTGTCATAGACACTGTTTGGGTTAAAAGTGTTCCATTCAATGTTTCAATATTTTTTGGATGGAGTGCTGAGTGGGCTGAAACTTCACCAGTACATGGTACACTGAGATGATATAATTGTTTTTGCGAAGGATATGGTAGAGCATCTGCAATGTTTGTCGGAGGTTTTTAGAAGATTACAAGCAGCAAATTGAAGCAGGAAAAATGTCACTTTGCATTGGAAGAAGTTATGTATTTATGGAATGTTATGTGAAGGGGTCAAGATGGATCCAAGGTTCATACAGGCAATATGAGAACTTCCAATTCCTAGTCATAGCAAGGAGTTTCAATTTTATCTTTTTTTGGGGGGAGGGGGGTTAGGGAATTGTTATAAAAATTATAAAGGGGTTTTCAGATATAGCTGGACCATGTATATGCTTGTTAAAAAAAAGGGGGTAAAGTATGAATGGACAAAGGAATGACAAGACATATTCAAGGAGTTAAAGAGAGAACTGACATCAAGTCAAGTACTAATTTTTCCAAACTTCTAATCAAGCTAACTGATGTGTTCTCAGTCAAGTAATAAATGGAGCATATAGTAGCATATGCCTTTAGGCAGTTGAACAGAACAGAGAAGAACCAACCCACAACAGAAAATGAGATGCTTAGTGTGATATATGGAAACATGTATTAGCATGAAAAGAAATTTAAAGTGGTAACTCACCTATCAGCTCTTAAGTGGTTAATGAGACTTAAAGACCCTTCTAATAGGCTGACCAGACCAGCATTGAGGCTAATAAATTCAAGTAAGAATTCATATGCAATCCTGGTAACAGACACATAAATGGAGATAGTTTAAGTTGAAAAGTAGCAATGATACAGACACTATGTCATGACTTTCCACAGTGGCAAGCAGCAGAAAGAGCTGATGTGGAATGTAAATAATATGCATCACAGCTGCAATTAACTGTCTGGGATGGATTATTATGTAAGACAATGAGGCTGGGGCTGTGGGTAGTATGCCAGCAAAGATAAAAGAGGAAGTGCTGAAAGAATTGTGTCAAGTCAATAGAACAGTTATTATGCAAGTTGTGGAAAGCTACTGGTGCAAGTCTGGGAAAGAAGATGGGGACTGGTATGTAGGGGGTGATTTACAATGTGCACAATGGGCAGATGTGAGTCAAAAGTAAATATCTTTGCGGAGGTTACCAAAAGTGATGGAACCTTTTGAAAAGGTTAGGTTGGATGTCCACCAGCCACTGGGCAGGACTCCAGCAAGGAATCAATTTTTGTTAATTGTTATTGATCACTTTTCTAAATATGTAGAAATGATTGAAATGCCTAAGAAAAAGGCAACAACAGAAGCACAAGCAGTGTTTAACAGCTGGATGCCTGAATTTGGAGAGCCAGAAACAATGATCACTGATCAGGGTACAAGGCTTATATTAAATTTGTTAAAGCAGCTGTGTAATTTCCTAAAGGTTAGAAAATTAAGGACAAGTTCACTGCACCTTCAGGTTAATGGTGGGACAGAGAAGGTACTTCGCTCAGTCGGTAGTCTGCTGAGTCATCATGTGAATGCACATCATAATGATTGAGATGTGTATTTATCCTTCATTGTAAGTGCATTTAATTCAAAAGTCCATTCTACAACAGAATTATCATCATATGAAGTAGTTTATGGGAGGTGCATGCCATCACTGTTTTACAAAATAAGACCAAGAGTTGCCAAGCATGGGGAATAATGATTTTGCTAAAATAGTGAGGCAAATTTGGAAACATGTTCAGGGAGTAAACACCAGAGCCCAGGAATGCCAAGAGTGATTGGGAAATTGTGTGTGCAGACTACCACAATATACAGTTGGTCAGTGGGTAATGTATGTTCCAAAAGGTAAGACCAAGAAATCTGCAACTCTTATCAGGGGCCATATCACATAATTGAAACAACATCACTGGTAAATTTCAAGCTTCAATAATAGACTCATCCCACTATTGATTATGGTGCGCACTGAAGCTATTTCAGGGTGCTCCAGATGTGTTGATGCAGGTGTCATCATCCATTGAGGGGAGAGCTGTGTGAAGTGGGAAGAAGAGGAAGTTTAGAAATCTTGCACAATCTGCACAGGAGATTCTGTACGGATTGACACCAAGGAAGTAGCAGAGAGTTGTTTATATTTGCATAAGAATGCATGTATTATTTAGAAACATAAGTGATTAGCATATCTGCTGCACAGGAGTTTCTGTATGGATTGACACCAAGGAAGTAGCAGAGAGTAGTTTATATTTGTGTTAGAATGTACGTGTTATTTAGTAACATAAGTGATTAGCATATCTGTTGAGGATAGGCAAACGGAGATTTAATCATGTTATGCATATTGTTACACTTCTATGTTCATTTTTGTGTAAGCTAGGTATTTTAGGGTTGTTTTCTTTTCGTATGTCTATGAGATGACAGACCTTTTCAAAGCAGGCCAGGGAGTAATGGGAGTTCCATGTTCTCAGGTTGCCACAGATCGAAGTAGAGATGAGAGAAGCCTGTATCTGGGTAGTGTTGTAACTCTTTACAAGGAGTGGAGTGGGGGTGCTGTGGGTACTACCATTGGAAACTGGTGTGCTTTTCACAACACAAGAGGTTGCAGTATTCACAAAACATCATTGGGAACTGAAGCTCACCCTGAAAGCTTGGGAAATGCGTAATGAGATGAGGTGCCTGGAAGATGTATTTATGGAATTATGGAGGTAGATGGAAGGAAAAGACATGACAAAAGAAAAAAAGGAGTGAGTACAGTAAATTGTACCAGTCATATGAGCAATTGTGAAGGTAAATGCATGGGTAGTGGAAGTGATGCATAAGGGTTCCAACACGTGTGAGAGGCAATTGTATTTATGTAAAGCAGATATAACATTACGCAGCCACAGTTGTATTGGCCAGAGAAGCCAGTAGAAATTGTTCCAGTGAGAAATTTGACCTATCTGAATGAATCATTGGATCATAATCTAATCCTATTCTTAAACTAGCTAATAGACATTGAAAGGGATGTGGGTTACAGTAGAGTAAATGCTTTCACATGTACAGCAACATCACGAGCAGCAGCAGCACATGATTAAGACCATAAGCATCACAACCACAGGTACCATGTTAGTGTTGGTTCTGTTTCACACAGCCTTCATTTTCAGAGGGCTGCCCTTCAGTGTGTCAGGTCTGCTCGTGTCTGTATATGTGCGAATGGATATGTGTGTGTGTGCGAGTGTATACCTGTCCTTTTTTCCCCCCTAAGGTAAGTCTTCCCGCTCCCAGGATTGGAATGACTCCTTACCCTCTCCCTTAAAACCCATATCCTTTCATCTTTCCCTCACCTTCCCTTTTTGCTGATGAAGCAACCGTGGGTTGCGAAAGCTTGAATTTTGTGTGTGTGTGTGTGTGTGTGTGTGTGTGTGTGTGTGTGTGTGTGTGTTTGTTTGTTTGTGTGTCTATCAACATACCAATGCTTTCGTTTGGTAAGTTACATCATCTTTGTTTTTAGATATATTTTTCCCATGTGGAATGTTTCCTTCTATTATATAAACAATTATTAATTTATTCCAGTCGTTGAGTATAACCTCTGCTGATACAAACTTACTGCAACTATCCGCTTCAGTTTCATTCACTGCAAGATAAATTACTTCCAACAGCAACAAACACACCACTATTAATTTAACTTCTTCTTTCTGAACATTGTTGGGTACTTGGTAAAATCTTCAGCAAACATATCTTTTGCTTCAGCCAGCTTTCAGTACCTATGATTTCAGCTTCAGTGCTTTATTTAGTGGTTGGTTCTCATGTCCTTTCCCAACACTACTACAACACTTCACAATTACAATACCAATATTTTCTAATTCTACCCTCACCCTGCATTCAGCACGAACCCTTTGAGACTGTAGCATTGAATATATTTTTCTAAGACCCTCTAAACTACAAAAAATGCCCACGCCACAGCACACTACCCATTTAGCCAATTCCTGTGTGTAATGGACTCATGATATATTAAGTGGATTCCAACACCTCTCCACTCTATGATTCAAGTCAAGGAATCTACAACCTACAGGGTTGCAGAACCATCAAAGCCTCTGATTCAGACCCTCCACTCAACTTTCTACCAAAGGATGGCAATGATGCTACAGATGTTGAGCACTGCATTCATCTTAAAAGGAAGACTGGCTGTCTTTACCATTTCAGACAGCCTCCAGAAACCAGAGGGAATCTGTTCTGATCCAAATTGACACAATCATTGGTACCAACAAGAACCATCTTCTGCAGGTAGTTGCACCCTGTGCTCTTCATAGCATCTGAATGGCCACTTTCCACATCTAGGATGAATCCCCTGGTATACATACAGAGCAATCACTGGATTTCTTCTCCCCCTTCACCACCATATCCCTAAGGGGCTTCAATACATGCCTAAAATTTGAGTTCATAACGATCAATCATCTGTGAAAGCCCAGACCTTGCAGGCCACAATGCTTCCTCTGAATCACTGCAACTGGTTCAGGATCTTTATTAACCACAAACAGTGCCTGAAACATGAATGTCAGATACTTTGAAGGGCTTTGAATCAGTTTCCTGGAAAATCTTTCAATACCTGCCATACCTCGAAAAAACCTCCAACTCGACCACAGGTGAGGGCTCAACCTCAATGTGGGTAGTAACTGGGTCGAACACAGCAGAGAACAAATCGGGAGACACAAGGGAGCTCCCTGTCTAACCCCTCACAGTGATGCTTGCTGGCAACAGACTCAAGCTCCATGATAAAATCCAGCAACACCTGGAGGTGTGAGCAAAAGGGACTTAAAATGTAGTATGTTTAATCCAACCATTAACATGCTACAGACACCCCTTATTATATATTATTATAACTACAAAATCATTATATCTACATCTACATCTATACTCTGCAAGCCACTTTGAGGTGCACGGCAGAGGGTATGTCCCATTGTGCCAGTTATTAGTGTTTCTTCCCGTTACATTCACATATGAAGCACAGAAAGAAAGACTGTCTGAATGCCTTTGTGTGTGAACAACATAGGGGCTGTAGCATATTCCTAGAGTCCTGATTTAAAGCCAGTTCCTGAAAATTTGTTAATAGACTTTCTGAGGATAGTTTACATCCAGCTTCAAGAGTGTTCCAGTTCAGTTCCTTCAGTATCTCTGTGACACTCTCCTACAGAGCAGGCAAACCTATGACCATTCATGCTGGCTCAGAAATGCATGTGTATCTGTCAACTTTCCATTTCATCAAGTATTTCATATTCTTATTAATACAGGTATAATTGCTTAAATCCTGAACATTATGATGCAATTGTTCTTACTAAAATTTTATTAGTTCAGCAGATATATTTTACTCACAATGGTGAAACCATATTTGAACATTATAAACTGCATAGGGGTTCACCATTGTGACAAAGGCAGGCAAGCATCATGCAGTGAAAAGTTTAACATTGAACAGTTATCATTGTGTATGTATTCTGAGATAATACCTGTGAATCATTTCTGGCATCACCACTATTATTTGTTTAGTGGGAATAAACTCCCCTTAAGTAGTAATTTTATGTGCCATGTCTGTAATTAAGATGCACACAATTCCATATTCCTAAGTGACACTACTGTTGAGATTGTAGCTTTCAGTTCACAGTGATAAAGGGTGGAGAAATTTGATTTGGTAAGAAAGAAGGTAAAGGCTTTCTATAAAAATAATTCAGACTTCCAACTCAGTTTACATCTTAACTCAGCATTCAAGTCCCTATCCATATTAAAGATGGTGGAAATTTGCACTTCACAAACACACATGTAATTTAAACTTAAATAAATCCCATCATGAAGGAGAGTCTTCATGGTTGTGGAATGAATCAACACATACAAAACAGGCAGAAGCAACCATTCAGGCTACTTATATAAACAACAGATTATGAATGTTGTCTCTTAATTCACACTGTTAATTAGGGGACTAAATATATTACTTTATATATAGGGAGGCAGAGAGATACTTTAAAACCATGCTCTTTCTCTTTCACTGTTAAACTACTGTTTTCATGCAGTATTTTAGTGTTAACTAGAATTTACACTCCCAAAATTAAAGATTCTGATGATTTATAGGAATGGTTAATAAAGTACTCCTAAAAGTTAAAAAAAAGAATCTAGGCACCATGAATTACCTGCCTAGTGTCTGCTGGAACCTGTCAAACACTTCCGCATTAGCATAGAAAACTACATTCTGAACCCTATGGCTGATGTGTATCCTTACAAAAATAGTTTTTCTCATTATAGTAAGGTTTTGAATTCCATAAAATTCAATGTTATTATGAGGGTAGTTTGAAAGGTTCACATAATCACCACCAGATGTCAGTTCCAGAGCAACAACGTTCCTGCATGAGTGAACCTGTGATGTGTCAGTGCTCTGGGCAGGGATTTGCAGTGCAGATGTCTCTCTACATTTACAATGATCTTGTGAAATTAACACCCAAACCTCCAGGTGTCAGACACTCAGATTGGTATGAAACATTGTATTATCAATAGAGTATCAACCAAAACTCCAATTTAGTTCATAATATGTGCTGTTGTCCAGCAGAATGGGTGTAAACTTTAATTAAAAATAACATCAGAACTACAGAGCACAGAGAAAGTATAACTGTGAGTAGCTAATACGTATAACTTCCACAGGGAACCTGGTAGAGCAATTGGATCATTGTATCAATGGTCCCGAGTTCAAATTCCAGTAATGACATTCCTTTTTACTGTATTACATGTGAAAGTGTTATAGGAGACTAATAATAATTCTGCACGTTCTACTGTTCTGATTGTTTACATTTATTCTGTGAAACTACAAATGCACCAGCTGCTTCATCATGAGTGGTGTCTGATTTGCCACACATTTTTAACAGAACACCACAGCTATCTATACATATGTACTCCATAGGTTCGCTACTTTCAACTAAATGAAGTGAAAGTAGACTACCAAAAGAACACTGTTGCAAACTCTGAAAAGTGTCCGCAAAATGTTCTCCAATACAACAACTTCACTTGTAAACAGTTAAAAAGAACTGTCATCAGTGGGGTTTGATAGCAGGAACATTCATTTGACAATCTTACACTATCTGTGATATAACATCCATGTGAATGTCTCACTGTATTGGATTTATGGGATCTAAATAAATAACCAACTCACCCATGAGGGATCTACAAAGCTAACATTCACAGATATGATTTTTCTGTCCTCTGTCATTCTGGTGTTACTTTTAATTACCATTTATGAATGTTCTACTGGATGACAGCATATAGCAAAAACTAAATCAGTGTTTTGGTTGATACAGAACGTTTCGTGCCGATCTGAGTGACATGTGGAAGTTTGGATGTAGGCACATTCTCTTCTGCCTCAAGTTCTAGAAGGCAGTAACAGCAGCACCCAAATGGATGTCACTTTGCTTTGATACAGTTCCACAAAGCATACAGGAATACCAGATCAGATACATGATTGATTGAGAACTTCCAAGCAGACAGAACCCAGCAACGCATCTGCATCTACGTTTATACACCTCAAGTCACCATATAGTATGTGGCAGTGGGTATTTCAACTACCACTATCATATTCCCCCACACACAGATGGTACGCAGAAAGAACAAGTGTTGGTAAACCTCTGAATGAGCAGGAATTTCTCTGATTTCACTGTTCTGTACATTTCATGTGATGTCTGTATAAGGAAGTAAAGTTACTTGACTTTTCTTAAAATCTAAGCTGCCAAATCTAAGCTCCCTGATTTACTAGCTTCTCTTACAATGTCTGCAATTAGAATAGGATGATCATTTCCATGATAAGTCACACCTACTAAATGAACCCATGGCAAAATATGCTGCTTTTCTGTGACCCTTCTCTACTCCTGCTAATAATCTTACATGGTAAGGACCACATAATTAGGAACAGTACTAAAGAAATGATCCAACTAATTTTCCTGAGGAACTTTAATGCACCCTGAAAGAGGTAGTTCTTAAAAAACTTGTTTATCCAGTTCTTAAGTTTTGCTTACAGTCTGGGATAATTGTCAGGTGAGGTTAACAACAGAGATAGAGAATTCAAAAAACTAGTAGCACATATTGTCACAGTCGGATTTAATAAGGTTCATGAAGACATTCACCCAACAACAATATCAGATGCTACAAGAGTGGCATTGTGAATCAGAAAGAGATTTACTATCAAAATTACAAGTATGCTCAATCCAAGAATGGTCAAGGTGCATATTACTTCCTCCAAGAGATATCTTGTGAAATGACTGTGATGGTGGAATCTGAGAAATCAAACTCAGACAGAGGCTTGCAAATTGTCCTTCTTCTTGCAAAGCCATTTATGAGTTGGACAGGAAAGGGGGAAAATAATAGTGGTGCATGAATATCCTCTGCCATACACCAGAAGGTGACTTTCAAGATGTAGTGGTATTTTTACATACAGACTGTTGTCTTTGCCCTGCATATGTAATATGAATAACACACCTGCAGCTCATTACATGTGCTGAAATAACTTGCGTTTGTAATGATCAAAATTCTGTCTGTGGTCTCTGTGGTACAGTAATAAATTTAGAACTTGTTATTTCCACACTATTTGCAAACAAAAGAAACATCCAATGGTAAAAACAAAAACAGGAATTTAAAAACTTCAAAACTGTCACTATAAATATCCCAGAATTTCACAAAATGATCAGATCAAGTTTAGCTAGCTTCCTGCCCCCCCCCCCTCTCTCTCTATCCTCCTCTTCTTATTAGCATAAATTAAAATAGGAAATTGAAACAAACAGTAAAATGTGTCCAGAACCCCAACTGAAATTAGTTGTGTTTTTTTTTTCTTTTCTAAACAATGCCCTACACAAAACCAGTAACACATTACTCGAAAACTCAGGGCAGATCCATTAATTTGTTAATTAGAAGGATGAGGGGCAGAGAGGGGGTATATGTATTTTACATGACATATGGCCTATATTCAGATTACATCCTTGACTCTTTAGGATCCAAGTAAGTTTGCCTGTCCTTTTCCTCTGAATATTTTAATGGCTGATCTGTTTTTACTGTTATATCTAAATTTACATTTCCTGAAAAAAAGAAAAAAACTGAAGCCATCCAGAAGGCACGATCAGATGTCAATGTAATTTCACACACATCAGTGGCTATGTAAATCATTAAGAGTTTCAATTCTCCACGACAGGTAGAATGGCCACCAGAGTGCATTAGTGTTGTTTAGGGTTGTTACGAGGCCTGGTAGCAATATCTGCTGTGTGAACAGTGTTAGATATAGAGTGATCACTGTGAAGGATATGGTGAAGCTATGTACTCATGTGAGTCAGAATTATCAGCACCTGACAGAGTTTGAAAGGGACTTCATTGTGGGTCTCCACTTGGCTGGCTAGTGGGAATCACACAATATCCAGATTTGTGAGGCATTCGGATGTCACAGTGGCCCAATGTTGGACTGCATGGGAAATTAAGGGTACGCATACTCATTGTCAAGGTTCCAGTCAACCATGACTAATCATCAAAAGGGAGGATTGCTGTATTGTGCTCCATGCATAATATAACCACTTCACATCTGTGTCTGCCATCTGAGAACAAGTAATGGACTTTGCAACATTCTGTGTCATCCAACACCACTGACTGAAGCTTATCAGCAGTGAGACCTAGGGAACTACCATCAGATGTATATGCTCCCACAAACACCACAACACAAACGACTGCATTTGGAGTGGTGCCATGACTGGGAGACATGAGCTGTTGATGAACTGCATCACATCGTGTTCAGTGATGAATTATGGTTCTGCACTACCCCACATGACCATTGTCAACAAGTACAGCAGTGACCTGGGAAAAGGTCCCATTCTTCAAATTTTTTGGAGAGACACAGCAGGGTTTCTCCTGGCATTGGAGATGACTGCAATTATGAGTGGCACTGATTGTGTGAACTCTGAAGACACAATTATATGTAATGGACATCCTGCATCCTCATGTGTTGTGCCGTGCAACAGTATGGAACTGTGTTTATAGCCACAAAAGAAACCATAATATCTAGTGAGGTTAGTACTGATTCAGAATGTGAAACATTTTGGATGAAGATAATTATTAAAGGCAGATCAAACATGGTTATCAGATTCTTTTATAGACTCCCTGCCTCAGCAACAGTAGCAGCTGAACATTCTAGGCGAAACTTGGTGAATATTTCATATAAATTTTCTGGTTCAGTAATAGTTTTAGTTATAGATTTCAACTAAACAGGTATAGACTGGGAGACTTAGGTGATTAGGGTGAGCATTATGGGCAGATAATTGTGTGAAATTGTTCTGCCTTATCCAAAAACTACCTTGAGTAGGCAACATCTTAGACCTGCTGGTGATTAACAGGTCCAAAATTTTAGACTCAGCATTGAACAGGGAATTAGGGATCATGAGGCAATTATGGCATCATTGAATATGGCTGTAAATAGGAATACAAATAAAATTAGGACTATCTTTCTGTTTAGTAAGAGTGACATGATACAGATTTCAGATTACCTGACAGATCAACATGAACATTTTATTTCCAGCACAGCCAATGTTGAGCATTAATAGACAAAGTTCAAGGGTGTTGTACATTGCTCTTTAGACAGGTATGTGTCAAGCAAAGTTGTGAGTGATGGAAAAGACCTGCCATGTTTCAACAAGTACATTAGAAAGCTGTGCCGGCCGTCGGTGGCCGAGCGGTTCTAGGCGCTTCAGTCTGGAACCGCGCGACTCGTACAGTCGCAGGTTCGAATCCTGCCTCGGGCATGGATGTGTGTGTTGTCCTTAGGTTAATTAGGTTTAATTAGTTATAAGTTCTAGGGGACTGATGACCTGAGATGTTAAGTCCCATAGTGCTCAGAGCCATTTGAACCATTTTTTTAGAAAGCTGCTACAAATGCAAAGATACCTTAACTGTAAATTTGAATGAAGTGAAAGCCTCACAGACTAACAAAAACTAAATGAAGCCAAAATTAGCATAAGGAGAATGATGCATGAATTTTTCAATGAATTCACTTGACAGACAATTGTAAGATGTTTTGGTCTTATGCAAAATCAGTAAGTGGATCAAAGGTATCCATCAAGACATTCTGTGACTATAAGAGCAGAGAAATGGATCACGACACAGATAAGGCCAAAACGCTAAATGATTTTTTCCAGAATTGCTTCAAAGAGAAATATCACACTGTAGTTCCTCTAAATTGCTGCACAAAGACAAAATGATAGCTACAAAAATAAGTGTTCATGGGACAGAAAAGCTACTGAAATCACTCAACAGATGGAAGTTCAATGGATCTGGTGGCACACCAGAATGATTCTACATAGAGTAAGTGATAGAACTTGCCTCTTTTCTAGCAGTGGTGGAGGAGTGAAGCATTCCTGATAACTGGAAGAGAGCACAGGTAATTCCTGTTTTCAAGACAGGCCATCAAACAGGTGCACAAAACTCTCTGATGTTGGTTCTGTTGTGAAATTTTGGAACAATGTTTATACCCACAAGCTATAACATTTCTGGAGACCAAAAATCTCCTCTGTAGGAATCAATCTGGGTTTTGAAAACAATGATCATATGAAACCCAACTTCCGCTGTCCATTCACAAGACCCAGAAAGCAGTAGATAGAGGTGCGCAGGCAGATGCTGTGCTCCATGAAGCTTTTTGCGGATGATACTGTTGTATACAAAGAATTTGCAACACTGGAATATTGTATCGAAATGCAGAGATACATGCAGAGGATCACTGCTTGGTGAAGGGAGTGGCAACTGACCCTAAAACATAAACAAATGTAGTCCATCAACAAAGGGGGTAGGTTAACAGTACCAAAAATCTTGAACAGTAACCCAGGGCTTATCCACCTTATCTTTATTATCCTTAACTTTATTATCCATTACATTAATTTGATTAATTACAATCTGTTGGTGTGATTAGATCACCTGAAGAGTAAGCTAATTACAAAATACCATTAATATAAAATTTTATTATCGTTGTCCCTATAAACATGTACCCAATTACTAGCTTTCAGATAAATTACATCAAAAACATATGTAATAAGTGAAGTGTCTAGAGAGCTAACGCTGGAAATATGTTAGCAAATTTTGCACTCATTTAGTTTCAGTTCTTAACTAAAACATTGTTAATTAAATAGAATAGCATATTTTGGCATACTAGACACAATAAATCAACAGTAATTATTGTTACACCTAAAAGTTCACATTCAGAAGAATCTCTCTCTACTATTCTGTTAATGAGGAATACAATTTTCAATTGTAACTTGTATAAAGACAGCACACAACAGTAGCTGAAAGTATTGCTAATTATTGTAATCTTATAAAGTCAGTCTGTGGAAGGTTATGATATGAGCAAGATCTGTGCCTAAAATTGCAGCACAATATATATAGGCAAATTAGCACAAATTACAACTAATACAATGTGCCAAGTATTACCTGAATTTCACATCTGGGATATCATTCCATAATTCAGTGACTGTTTTTAATGGTTGACTGTCAACTGGTAAGTAATTTAATGAACTGTATTGCTCTTCAATAATGTTTCCTGCTAAATGTGACAACAGGATCGGAATATGAACCATGTTACTTTAGGATCATATTACGAACAATGTTGCTTCCAATAGTTACTTACTGTGCACATCATTAGCCGTACTACTGTGAATGTTAGATTTCAAGGACAGTGAATTGAGAACTTCATTCAGTGATTGTGTTAATGATTTACTTGGCACACATTAATAATTGTCTTTAATTTCTTCTGTGTTAGGTTACTACACTCAAACAGTACCATTATAGGACATCAGCAGAGTTTATCTGTGCATAAATTATAATAGATGGGATTCGATCTGGCCATAAACTGTAGATGCTTCAATATCAAAGTGCTGTTAAATATTTAAAATATAAACTTTGTGTGGACCATATCACTTGAAATAGCCTACTTGGGCCAATCACTTTTCTGTCAGCTTTCAAGGAGGTACAAGTACCTATGGAATATTAGCACAGGTAAATAAGGCAATGCTTCAATTTGACCAATACTTGAATATCTGTCTGCAGTCTGGGTCTGATAGAGGAAATAGAGAAGATCCACAGAAGAAAAGCACATTTCATTAAAGGTTAGTTTAGTAAGTGTGAAAGTGTCATGGAGATGCTCATGCAATGCCACTGGCAGACACTGCTAGAAAGCCATTCTCCATCACTGTTCGGTTTACCATTACAGTTCCAAGAGTCAAACAATCTATGCTTCTGATCTATTGCTTCCAGTTATGTACATCTCATGAAAATAGCATGAAGATAAAACTAGAGAGATTCAAACCTGCACAGATGCTTCCAAGCAATCGTTCTTTCTGTGAATTATCCATGATGGAAACGGGTAAAGGGGGAAATGACACGTGTTATAAAGAACCCGCCATCACCCACACAAGGAGGCTTGCAGAGTATAGATGTAGATAAATGTTAACGACATTTTTCAACGGGCAAGTACTTGTCCTTACATGGCACGTCTCTATGAACTGTCTGCATGTTATTAGGTAATCCCGTGGCCAGCAAAATCCCCTGATCTGTCCCCTACAGAACATGTGTTGGACCAACTTAGATATAAACTTCGTCCCATTGCCAGTATGCAGGATATCAAGTACCAGGTATGACACTTGTGGGCCAGCTTGCCTCACAGTGGCTTGATGACATCCTTCCCAACTGAATCAGTGTATTCATCCACGCTAGATGAGTGCAACATAATACTGATAGGTGGGTCCGTAATGTCAAGTTCTTTGTAAATTTAGTCAGTTTTGTAATCACTGAAATTACATCACAAACCATCCCATCCAGTGAAGTTTCTTTTCATTTCATTTCATTTCTCCTACCATTTTGGATGCTTTTTTTTCTTTTTTTTCCAGCAATGCATTTTGTACAGTTTTTTTCCATATTTCTGCAAGCATGTCTACTTTAGAGAATCAAAAGTTGAGTGTATCAAAATCAGATATATGAAAGTAAGGAGGTCCTACAAAATGAAACGACAAAATACACACATCAAAAAAGTTTTACATTGCCCCCGCTTCCAGAACTCCTGAAGACAGATGTTGACTGTGGATATTGTATCACAGACACAGACCCTTTGACTACTCAGAGATGTCACTAAACCTGCCCAAAGATGTAAACAACCATGTATGAGCAGCGTCTGTTAGATGGAGAGGGTCAGACAGCCAATCAGTTCCAGTCATTCCACCAGGAAGGAGGTACATGCCTCATGTTGTCTGTCATTCAACCATGCCTTAGACAGTCAATACCACAGTTCAATCACATCTGCATTGTTGCTTTGTGAGAGGATGGGCTCTCAACAAGGGAAGTGTCCAGGCGTCTCGGAGTGAACCAAAGCAATGTTGTTCGGACATGGAGGAGATACAGAGAGACAGGAACTGTCGATGACATGCCTCGCTCAGGCCGCCCAAGGGCTACTACTGCAGTGGATGACTGCTACCTAGGATTATGGCTTGGAGGAAACCTGACAGCAATGCCACCATGTTGAATGACGTTTTTCGTTCAGCCACAGGATGTCGTGTTATGACTCAAACTGTATGCAATAGGCTGCATGGCGTGCAACTTCACTCCCGACGTCCGTGGTGAAGTCCATCTTTGCAACCACGACACCATGCAGCACGGTACAGATGAGCCCAACAACACGCTGCATGGACCGCTCAGGATTGCCATCACATTTTCTTCACCGATGAATGTTGCATATGCCTTCAACCAATCGTCGGAGACGTGTTTGGAGGCAACCCGGTCAGGCTTAATGTCTTAGACACACTGTCCAGCAACTGCAGGAAGATGGAGGTTCCCTGATGTTTTGGGGTGGCTTTAGGTGGGGCCGACATACGCCGCTGGTGGTCATGGAAGATGCTGCAACAACTATGGGATTTGTGAATGCCATCCTCCGACCGAAAGTGCAACCATATCAGCAGCATATTGGTGAGGCATTCGTCTTCATGGATGACAATTTGTGGCCCCATCATGCACATCTCGTGAATGACTTCCTTCAGGATAACAACATCACTCGATTAGAGTAGTAAGCATGTTCTCCAGACATGGACCCTATCGAACATGCCTGGGATAAATTGAAAAGGTCTGTTTATGGACGACGTGACTCATCAACAACTCAGAGGGATCTATGCCGAATCGCCATTGAGGAGTGGGACAATCTGGACCAACAGTGCCTTGATGAACTTGTGGATAGTATGCCATGACAAATACAGGCATGCATCAATGCAAGATGATGTGCTACTGGATATTAGAGGCACTGGTGTGTACAGCAGTCTGGACCACCACCTCTGAAGGACTTGCTCTATGGTGGTACAACACGCAATGTATGGTTTTGACGAGCAATAAAAAGGGCAGAAATGACGTTTATGTTAATCTCTATTCCAATTTTCTGTACAGGTTCTCGGACTCTCGGAACTGAGGTGATGCAAAACTTTTTTTGATGTGTGTAAAATATATGGGTAAAGTCAGGTTCTCTATTGAGTGAGAACTTTCTATCTACATGAAAATAAAGTGATAATGCACAGAAGAAAGAGTATTCAGCTGGCCAACATGCCTTTCATTAAGGACTGAGCAATAATACAAGGGTTGTTCAATAAGTAATGCAACCCTTTTTTTCTTGGCCAGTTTCAGTTGAAAAAATGTGGAATTTGTTAAGGGACCTCATGGAATATTCCCACTTCAGTGACTATAGTTTCATGAAGTTCTGATACATGGTGATGCTATAAGTAGCCTTCAAAATGGTGTCTGTAACGAAGGTGCATTCCAAGCAGAAATCTGTCATTGAGTTTCTTTTGGCGGAATACCAGAGCATCACAGATATTCATAGGCACTTGCATAATGTCCACAGAGACCTGGCAGCGAACAAAAGCATTGTGAGTTATTGGATGAGGCATCTGTTACCATCACAATGCAGTCACACAAACTTGTCTGATCTCCCGCATGCCAGCCACCTGCACACACCTGTGACTCCTGCAATTTTGGAACATATAGACCCTCTCATTTGAGGTGATCAATGGATCACAATGAAACATCTCACTGCATGACTGGACATCTCTGTTGGTAGTTCTGACATTCTCATCCACAAGTTGGGGTACTCAAATGTGTGTGCCTGACTGGTTCCTTGCTGCCAAAGAGAAGACAATAAAGAGCAATGAAGGAGCATCTGTGAGGAATTGCTTATGCATTACAAGACTGATTATGACAATTTTTTGTTGATCATCATCATAGGCAGTGAAACATGGGTTCATCACTTTGAACTAGAAACAGAACAGCAACAGATGAAATAGTGCCACACCAACTCTCCCTCAAAGAAAAATTTCATAGACACACCGTCAGCTGGTAAACTCATGGTGATGGTCTTCTGGGGCTCTGAAGGGCTGATTCTGTTTGATGTCCTCCCTAATGGTGCAATGATCAACTCTGAAGTGTATTGTGCTACCTACCCTCATGAAATTGAAGAAATGACTTCAGAATGTTCATCACTACAAAAATGCAAACAAACTTCTCCATCTCCCTAACAATGCAAGGCCTCACACAAGCCTGTGCACCCAAGAGGAGCTCACAAAACTTTTCCTTCCCCAACCACCCTACAGCCCAGGTCTTGCACCTTCCAACTTCCAACTGTTTGACCCGAAGAAGGATGCAACCCTTGGCAAACAGTACATGGATGGTGAAAAGTTTATAATGCAACAAGGTCTCGGCTCTCACACCAATGAGAAGAGTGGTACCATGCAGGCATACAGGCCTTCCCAGTAAAATGGCATAAGGCCCTCCCAGTAAGATGGCATAAGGCTGTCACATTGAATGGAGTTTATGTTGAAAAACAGGGTTTTTTAGCAGAAAGAATGGGGAAAAATATCACATATTGGAATCCTGAATAAAACCAACCTGCTTTCAGAAATAAAAATGTATTGCACTACTTATTGAATACCTCTCATAATAATGTTAGTACTTCATACAGTTAGTCTACTGATTGATACAGGATGAACTCAGGCATAGAATGAAGCCAGACTTAGCAAGTGAGATACTGTGAAGGTTTCTAGAACAGTCAAATGAGTGACACAGCCTATGTATATGGATTGTATGTAAGAATACATGATTATGCTCAAGATTTTTTTATGTCTGTGTGCAACTGAATAAACGCTGTTTCTAATTTTCCAAATGCCGCAAGCAGTTCATCTCAGTTTAGTATGAAGAATGCTCAATGGTCCAGTTTTGTTGCTCCTGCCCTACATGTGTGCTTCTGGTGAAGTCAGTCTTTCAGTTTTGTTTGGCTGCACATTGATATAACCTTAATCATCAAAATCATATTACTAACAACTGAGGAATGGAAAGTCAACAATACTACAGAATTATACATGAGTTCATCAGTTACTTCCTGTAAATGAAGAAGTTATTAAAATGATAAGTGGGATAATATATATGACTGAACAAAGTATGAAATTCAAATTCACCACAAAGATACTCAACTGTGCTGTCCATCATTGCGGCCACAGAGACTGTTGAAGCCTAATCCCCGTTGGCCACTCAAAGGACTTGTAACTGTGAAGCTGTCATTGATGCAGTAATATGATGTTGTTTGTAAAGGCTCTTTGATTGGTAAAGTTGGTGGAGCTATGCGAAATTCATCAAAGTCCAACCTAAAATAACAACAAAAAATATATTACTAAAATAATTCAGACTTCATTACGTATTATTCAGTGATGTGCTTCACAATGATAACAACCTGAATAGTATTAACACAAGATGGAGTAAATTTTCATGCACAGATACCTATATAAATTTAGAGAACTTGCTAGGAAAGAAAATGGAAATAAAAAAAATAGACTATGTTTGGTATAGCATTCACAATAACAATATGTTTGTTTGTGTGGCCATCTTCCACAGCAGCTGTTAACATCTGTTATCATAGATCAAGACAGATAACCTATAATAACAGACAATAACAATAGTTTAGAATGACTTGCAGTAATGAAATGAATTCCCTGATTTCCCTGATAGCTTGATTTTCACTGCCTCAAAACACAGAGTGGTGTTTTAAATTTCCTTCTTTTTTGTAATTATAGGTAGTGCTTCAATTAAGTAGCCAGATATCATTAATCCATGAAAACTTATTACTAATGTCTTGTCTTGTATTGCAAATATTGATTCTCTATCTTCAATAATTAATCAAGGACTCTTATGAATTAGAAAATCTTATTTTGCATTTTTTCAAGCATTATATATTGCACAGTTGAAGTTTCTTGCAATGTCATCCTTGCATAAAACTTCTTATTTTACAGGTAGTGTCAAATCAGGTTAAACTCTCGAGCTTCAGAATCCTTCACCATCTTTGTCACGAACAACAGAATTTTATGGCTGTTGTTGTGGTGACCATTTACATCTCAGAGATGGCTGGTGATTGGCTGGCATATGTCATCATTATATCATGCTGCTAGACATTGTGTCCACATCTGCACTGGAGGTGCCAGTCCTCTCATAGGGATATAAACAATGCAGCACATTTCACTATGGTACTTCAACTAGCAAAACGGATGGGGTTCTGGAAAGAAGAAGTATAAAACCTATCTTCAGACCACCTTAGAAGAGAGAGGAGATGCTGCACCCAGTTAAGGACAGTCTCAGTCTCGGGGTCCCTGAAATTTATAAGATTCCTTGAAAGTGCACTAGCAGCTACATCAGACAGTGTAGCAGCATCATTAATAATCACTGTCAAGAACACCAAAGGCCATTAAAACTTGAGAACTTGAGAAATCAGATGGCAGGCATCGGCGGTGCTGATATTTTGCAAATGATTCTGTGAAGCAGATTTATGTCACCACTCACAGGCTAGAAGGTATGACCCAGCAGACACTGTATACAAATGTGAAGTAATCAGGGCAGCACAGGACACCAACCTGCTGCGAAGAACTCATACATTGCATTTACAACAGCACCCAGTGACCCATCTGGGGGCCAAAGCAGGCTGAGGAAAGCTGATGTTGTAACTATCAAAGAGTGCTCCAATTGTCCCCTCCAAAGGAACTATGTCAGAGGTGTAGAGAAAAGACATATAAACAAGCAAGCCCAGAAGCTCAAATCAGACAGTCGTGTCACCATTCTGTCTGTGTCTAGAACCAGACAGAATAATGATTGTTTAAGTTGCAGGCCAACCACAATGACCTTCTTAGAATGGATATAGGTGGCCAACCAGCCCACTGAAGCTACCTCCAACCTCTGCTGCATGGACAAGTCATTACTGTGGTGTGGCACATCGCACAAGGGCCGAGAGGGCTCCTAGCCTCTGCTTTCTGGATGGCATCATCTGGCAGACTAAGCTATTGTCTGCAAGGGTGATGCCACAATGTGAACTCACAGCCTGCCAGGTGCAGAGCTGTCTGTGGGCACTGAATGAGCTGCCCTGGGTGGATGGACAGAACTGATAAGGCTCATTGCAATGATGGTGGTCAGCCGCTTCCCTTCAGTGCTCTACATGGGGTCAACAAGTCGTGCTTGAGGAAGCAGTCAGCCATGTTCCAGGCCACAGGCACAGTTAACACACATGGCGGTCACTTATCCGTGGCATGACTAGGAGCCCTACATCTGCAAGGCTGGGTGACTGATCACTGACACTGCAGGTCCTGGCACTGGCATGGTGTGCAGCACCATCACCGAATCACCAGAAGGTCATTGTGTACCTTTGACATAATAAAGGCAATGTGTTTCTCTGCGTGCTTCAGCGTGAGTCATCCCTGTCTCCAAACAATACCGTTCAGTCGTTCTAACATATTACAATCCCTGAGCTCGGAGAGTTAGAACAACATTTTGCCATGTTGGATCAAGTAATCACAAGAAGCATTGTGAAATTTGATGGAACAAATTTCCGTTTATGGAAATTTCAGATTAGTTTGACACCTATGGTGTTTGGGATGTGGTGGGGGCCAGAGAGCAAAATCTGAGGATTTGATGACACCTGCTGGAAAACTGTGTGTAAAACACAATGCTTGTGCTACATGTTGCATTTCAATCACAATCAAGTACCGGCAACTTGAATTTTGATATGCGCACTACTACTCATGAAATGTGGGGGAAATGGTACATGATTCATGAAGAAACATCTGGGTAAATAAAGTTTTATTGATCCACTACTGGTGTCATGGCCTAAAGCCACATTGTCGGGTGCAAGAAATGTCACACATGTACCCATCACTCCTAGTCAAGTATTACTCGCTGAATATTGTCTACATTACATGGATGAATGAAGGGTGACAAACATGTGATTCATTAATTTCCTACAAACCAGTGATATTTGGATTATGTAGTTGCAGACCATTGTTTTAAACATGCCTGCATCAGTGTGATGGCAAGGCAACCCACTGTTGGGAAGAATAGAAGCGACCCACACAAGGGACTAAAGACAATATTCACTGAATGGTATGTCCTGACTAGGAGCAATAGGTTCACCTACAACCTTTCAACATTGTTGCACCCGATGATGTGGTTTTATACTGTGAAACTGGTTGTGCATCAATAAGACAACAATTTTACCATCTGTCAGCAGAATTCTTCTTAACATCATGTCTCAATCATGAAAAATTTCCACAAGTTCTGAATGAATGCGAGTGATCTGGTGATGCAGCATATCACAAGAGTCATGACATTGTGGGTCAACTCAGATATGTGAATGAATGTGAAACTGTGTTCAAGATGGCCAAGATCCTTGGAAGCCTTATGGCAAAATTCCATGCCCTATTATAGCCTGGGACAGTGTTTCTCGGATCAGGAAATGACTGGAAGTCCAAGAGTGGCTCATTTCTGAAGATTAATGATTGAATGACATGGAGAATGCACGTAATGTCCTGGAAGCAACTTCATCTCAACAGTGGAAGAAAGAG
Source organism: Schistocerca americana (assembly GCF_021461395.2). Taxonomy (NCBI): domain Eukaryota; kingdom Metazoa; phylum Arthropoda; class Insecta; order Orthoptera; family Acrididae; genus Schistocerca; species Schistocerca americana. Next base: position 179,962,571 of record NC_060120.1, read on the forward strand.
CATACGGGGTGCCAAGAAGAAGAACCTAAATCAAGCAAATTTGAAAGGAAAATTTAATTGCTGGACCTGTGGGAAAGAAAGCAATCCATCAATTCCCATTCTAAGAAAAAGCAAAATAGAGGTAATGTATGTGTATTTCTTGTTACTGGCAGTGCATACCACAAAAAAGTTCTGCATGATAAAGTGATTTGTGAGAGTATGATGCAAGCTGATATAAACAAAGTCTGGATTACAGACAGCAGGACATCGGCATGTCACTTTCGGTGCAATGGTTCAGTGAAATCCGTGAATGTCAGATCATTGAAATTTCACTTGGATATAACATAAAAGCAAAGAGATTGGATCATTTAAACCAAAGAAATTTGTAAATGGATGCTGGGAAGATGGACGCATTGATGATCTGCTGTACATCCCAAAAACAAGGAATAATTGTTTTATGTCATTATTTGTATAATGAAATATTTTGAGGTGAGCATTGTAGATAAGTTTCTAAACATTTCTCATGATGGATGTAACATTTCCACAGAAATAAAACAAGAAAAAGAGATTTCCAGAATGTTTTTTTGTGTAAAATATCCAATGTTATGTGAATATGTCAATCACAAATAACCTCAAAACTTGGCAAAAAAGACTGGTTCATATAAATGTGAAATTGATTGTGAATTGGATCAAAACAAGTCTTTTATAAATGGGATAAACATGCCTGTTGCAGCGTCATTCTTTTGTGAAAATGTCGATGTGGAAAGGTTCACCATTTGCCTTTTGACGAGAAAATTGAAGTGAGAAATTCAGAAATCAGCAGTTTTGTACAAAGCAATATTCTGGTGTTTGTCATGTCTATTTTTTGAGACAGAAAGCAGATATTCTTCAACATTTCAAGGAATTTGAGGAGCTGATATCAAACAGGCTGTCCAACAGGGTGTATATGGCCCGGGACAACCGAGGAAAATCCGGGAATCTTTTCCATCTGGGAGAAAACCGGAAAAAACACAGGATTTTTTTATAATTCTGGAAATTTTTCAGTGTTTTAGTTTTCAATTAAATGTTTGTTATTTTGACTGCTAAGAACTGGTAGCCTAACAAAGAATATTACTGGATCCTGCTACTACAGAATCATACTGCAGCAATAAAACATAAATTAAGTAAAACTTAAGTTGCAAAGGAAATGCGCCATTTACAACAAAACAGACTGCACACAAAAGTGTCTGACAAGAGCAAAATGTGTTAAAGGCATTAGGATGAAAGACTATGCAATACTTCATAACAACAAACTGCTTGCGATGAGTGTGACGTCACAATTGTTTACATTAGCTTAGTTAGAGATGATGCCAGCAGGCGATGCATCTAAGCAGCTAAGTTGTGTATGAACAGCATATTCTCCTGCTTCTGGCTACGTGAATTTTTTTTTTCTTTCCTTTATTGAATTTCAATTCAAACCCTGAGGGGCACAGAGAAAAGGGGGGGGGGGGGGGGGGGGGGGGGAGGGCTGGCAGCAGCTTAATATGCCACCCTGCAGCCTACAGAAGAGTTAAAAACATAATAAGAAGATAATAAACAATAAAAACAGGTGATAAAATGGTGACTTTTTAAAAACTGTAACATGGCAAAAAGTTGTACAAGTGAGAATATAAAAACAAAGGGTTGGTGATGCTGAGTAAAACACATAGTAATTAGACAGGCACAATTAAAAAGACAGCAACAGTCTGGTTTTTGTTCGTAAGAGATAAAAAATACACCTAGCATCAGTATGGTGTCTTTGCGCAACACTTAAAAAAGGGGACACGCAACACTGAACACTCACAGTAACACTGCACTATAGAGTAGACACGATGATGACACACCACAGCCTAAGGCATAGGGGGGAAGAGGCGGACAGATGAGGGGGAAAAAAGGGGGGAGGAGAGGAAAAGGCAAAAGGTGGGGGGGCTGCGATGGAGGGAGAGGACATATAAGAAAGAGAGGGGGGGGGGAGGCAGGGCGGACGCGAGAAGGAGTGAGGAAGGCAGAGGAGGGGAAAGCAATAGGACTTGGGGGAGAGAATAGAGGCAAAGAGAGGGTTGGGGGGGAAAACCACAAAAACGGGGAGAAGAGGGAGCCCAGGACAAGGACTGAGGCAGGGAGGGAGAGGCGAGGATTAGAGTTGATAGGAGCGATAAATGGAGGAAGAGAGGGCATCATCTGGGAGGCTACCTTGGGAAAGAAGATGAAGGGTGTAGAGGTGGAGGTTGGGTGGGACACAACGGTGAGGGCGCGGCAGTGGGCGGGCGTTGGGAGGAGCAACCAGGGGATTGGGGGGGGGGGGGGGGGGGCAAGTCTGGGGGGGGGGGGGGTAGAGGACTCAGATATGTTTGAGGAAAAGGAGCAGATGGGGAAACGGAATCAGGTCATAGAGGATCCACATGACGGGCGGGAGGCGTAAATGGAAGGAGAGGCAGAGTGCATGGTGCTCGAGGTTCTGGAGGGACTTATAGCATTTGGTGGGAGTAGATATCCAGGTCGGACTGGCATAACAGAGGATGAGACGGATCAAGGATTTGTAAGTGTGGAGGATGGTAGAGGGGTTCAACCCTCATGTCCAGCCAGAGAGGAGTTTAAGGGACAGAGGCAGTTGTGGGCTTTGTATTGGATAGAACGGAGATGAGGGATCCAGGTGAGGTGATCGTCAATGGTGAGTCCAAGGTAGGTGAGGGTGGGGGAGAGGCGGACAGGACAGGTGCAAATGGTAAGGGAAAAATCAAGGAGCCGGAAGGAGCAAGTGGTACAACCTATGATGATTGCCTGTGTCTTGGAAGGATTGATTTTTAGGAGCCACTGGTTACACCATGTGGCAAAAAGGTCAAGGTGATTCTGAAGAAGGCATTGGGACAGTTGAAGGGTAAGAGTGAGGGAAAGGAAGGTGGTGTCATCGGCATACTGCAGGAGGTGGACTGGAAAGGGATAGGTTGGAGCATATCTGCTGTGTACAGGAGGTAGAAGAGAGGGGAGAGGACGGAGCTCTGGGGCACACCTGGCAGAGGGATAGAAGGTGTGGGAATCGGTGTTATGGATGGTAACGTAGGAGAGGCAGGCTACTTGAAGTGTGGCTGTTAGCTGTATCAACTGTAGCAAGCAGTCAGATGTTACACGGCAAAATTCTGGCACACAGTGTTTACATTTAGTGATTTTTTCTGTTTCCTCTTTGTTTATGGTTCTCACTTCAAACGAAAATAAAACAGATTTCTGTGGCCACGAGCCATCCATTGAATTAAAACACATTCACATAATTATGGGAGGCTGAAATAATTATTAGTTTCAGTTTTTTTGTTTTATTTTATTTCCAGGTTTTTAACAGTCAAGCATTAATCACCTTGCAGAATGATGAAGTCATTTTCATCAGTTTGTCAAAGAAATTTGGCTGTTATTAATCTTTTCCGCTGAGGCAGTTAGTTTATTTAAATTGAAGTGTTTCTTTCCAGACTATTGGCTAGTTTCAACTGTCAGCCATATCTGAAGTGCACATTTTCATCTTCTGGCACATATGGCATTATGCCATAATAAAGAACCAAACATGAGATAATGCAGTACGGGTAATCCAAGAAACTTTACATCCCGAAAACCACACTGAAAAGCTTAATATCAGGTTGGGGCCTATTTCATTGTGAATCTGGACATACAAATGTACACTTTAAGGACAATTATATATTTTAGTATGTTTAAGAAATTATGATGCTCTTGGAGTATTATCTGATGTCCTGTTTCTTTTATGACTTAATGTAAGATCTCTTAATCCTTTAAAAGTATGAACATACAGGCTTCCTACATCATTGCAGCTGCACACACACAGCAATGACTGTTTTCTGGTGGACAATGGCATCTGCTGAAATGAACCTGTTTCTAATAGCTTGTAGGAAAATATTGCAAATGATGGTTTGAAAAGTGTCACTTTCAGTGTAAATTTCCTTTTATGCAAGATGAATTATGTTGGGTATGAGAATGTGTGATGAATTTCTTAAATCAAAGAGAGTTTGACTCTCATTTAAAACTTAACACTTTGAGGAGCAGCCACTTAGAAGAATTTTGAGCTCAGAAGACCAGACATTTGTCATTATTTAAAATTTTACTGTCACATTTATGTGATGTATCTTAAAGTGAAAAAAAAAGGACAAATTTATACATGAAAGCTTAGCTTCTCTGGTGGCTAATTGATCTTGGAGACCAGTATTATATGTGAAAGTGTAGCTTTTCTTGTAGCCACACTTGTGTATTAATTGAAACCATTAACTTTTCCTACTTGTGTGTTTGTGCTACTTAATAGTAATGTTGCTGTTGACTTTTTACATCTTGTGTTCTTTGCTCTAATGTCTGCTTTCATTGGCTTGCAAAATCACATGACATGAGCTATGATTGACCCATTGACCCACGAAAGCACATCACAATCTCAATTTCAATGCTTCAACAAACATGCTGTGTTTGGTGGAATTTTCGAATTTATACTTTTGTAATATGGTTTTAAAAAAACAAACCACTTGTGGCCATTTATTAATGTGCTGGGACTGATTGATAAGTTTTAGAGCTCCAAAGGAAAATATACTGTCACTAAAAATGGAAAAAGTGTATTTTCATACCGGGGAAAGTGTTATTTACCGGGAAATCCGGGAATTTTTTTTCCTTCTCTGCGTATACACCCTGTTAAACAAGAAGATGAAGAGCTATCTCACTGAATGTGGGATAGCACTTGAGATGAAGGCACCACATAATTCTCAACAAAATGGGAATGCAGAAGTGAAAATAGGACCATCATCGAGTCCACAGGTCCATCCTCATTGGGGTGAATGTTCCAAAAATACCATTGGCAGAGACAGTTAACACCACTGTTTGTAAAATGAACTGGACTTCTGTCAAAAATGGAAGCAACATTACTCCATATGAATTATGGTCAGGCAGAAAACCACAAACCTCACATGAAGGCTTTTGCAGAAGCATTCATCCACTTATCTAAATTGTTCCACAAAAAGTTGGATCCAAAGGTAAAGAAAGTGATAATGGCTGGATATCTGGGAGAATCTGGTGTGTACAGATTTGTTGATCCAGAAAACAAGAAAATAATCTAATCCCACAACGTGAATTTCAATGAGGGAATTCTGACCATCCATAAAACCATTACAAAGCAGGATTGTGATGATTTACGTCATTCATAAGCTATTTTGGACACCAATACCAAAAAATCTGAAGGCAAAGATGGAGAACACAGTATCAAGCCACCAGCTGAAGAAGACAGAAAAGTACAAGAAGATAAGGCTCAAGATTCTGAACAACCACTCGAAGATAGGCAGTAGTCTTACAGATTATGTGACAGGAGCCAAACTGAACCTCCTGTCAGATATAATGCGAACTATGTAGACTGTCTTGAACTCAATACTTTTGAATAGGCAATCTTGGGTCCACGACATAAAAACAACACAAAATTCCCACATTCCACTACACTGACATTATCCATAGGAATCGGCTACTTCCCTTCCCCTACATAGCTCAACCGCAATTGTCGATACCACAAAATAAAAACCAACAACACCCAAAAATTATAATCAGACCGCAACTATACACCACAAAACCAACACCGAAAACAACAGAAACTGGAATTGGACACTTCTGTTGACCTCTATAGGTTAATTACAACTGACAATACCAAAACACATTGAGCCATGACACACTGGAATCTCACACTTCCCTTGACCTATATACGTCAACTACAACTGATGACACCACACAGAGCTACGATGGCACATTGGAATCAGATGCTCTCCTTGACCCATATGGGTCAAAACCAGCTCACAATACCAATGCATCTACAACCAAAAGAATTGGAATCAGATACTCCCCTTAAGTTACATAAATCAACCACAAGTGATGATACCAAAACATCAAACATCTACATCTGCAATAAACAACAAACCAATAACACGTGAAAAACCTCACAAAACATCATAACTCCCAAACAACAGACCCAAAAAAAATGACTACTTACCACGAAAAAATTCTGACACTACACACTAGGTCAGCCATCCCAATCAAACACAGCCACAGCCTCAAACACAGTCCCCCCCACCCCCCCCCCACACACACACAAACAATAAAAACGCAACCCAAAACCTACCAAGCCCAACCCCCCCCCCCCCCCAAAAACTTCACCCTCAACCCAAAAATAAAAATCAGAGAATAAACAAAACTCGTTCACACACTACCACTCAAAAACAACTGCAACAAAACTGATCTTCTGCAACATAATCATAAAACAAGCACCCCCCCCCCCTCTCCATACAAAACCAAACTCGCCTAAATCCACAAACATTACCAACAACCCCCCCCCTCCCCCCCACCACAACAAAAACCCCTCAACTGACCACCCTTGGCCTGTACATTTTACTAATAGCCCTCAAAAAAATGTCAAAAATGCAATACTCCCCAGGGACGCTTTTCCGCCAGCAATACTCATCTAACTGAAATTGCAGGTTAGAAGAGTGCCTCTTACCCCTCCCTATACTGATTTAACCACCCCCCAAAACCCCTGAATTTTATTAGTACACACCCCAGCCTTGTTATTCTTGAACTCTAAACTATGATTGACAACTAAAGTATCATAACCCCTCTTCCCCCAACCCCCTATAAGACGAAAAAGCACCTGAAACTAATGTACTCCCCCTCTTCTACATGATCTTCAATTAACCCCACCCATTCCCCCTTCATACGCCCCTCAAAAACCCTGAAAACACACCCAGCATACCCAGCCCCTGAAATAATGGCCCCCCACACCCATAAACCAACTTACCCCTTTCATATTTTCTCTTCCCAAACTGCAACTCATCTATCTCGACCACGAACCCCAGCCCCACCCAATTTACCCCTATACTTAACATATTCTGAACAAACTTCGCTACAAATAGAAAACCAATCTAAAACTGACCTCTCACTCACACCAGTCTCATGTGTGCAATAACTGATGGAGGATCTATAACAAAAATAATAAGTCATCAAAACAACCTCTCTCATGGCCAACCAAGACTTCTCGAACCAGGTATCGCATCTAATGGAGTGCCAAAGATTATCCCTCTGGCACTGCCACATGTAACAGTCTGTGGTCCAAGACTCCAGAACTCTGGCCAACCGCATATTCTCTTTACAGACACTGCACTTGACTATTTCGGCCAGCAGTCCAAACACCTGCAAAAAATTTATGAGGGACATCATGTCCTCCCCCATTTCAGCATGCAACTGCGAACTGTTAAATTGCACTGTCATATCCATACCTAAAAAAAAGAATCCGCAAAATATATTAAATGCCTTACCGCAGGATAAACAGCAAACCAATGACCGCAATTAAAAAAAAAAGAATGGGAAGTCACTGAAACCAATATCCTTTCTTCAATCACAGTCAATACAAATTAATTCACACTACGACCAACGACCCTCAAATGAACCCAATACACCACATAACACATAGACCATATACACACCACCAGAGGACACCACCAACTGCAACAAGACAACATCTACAAACACAACCAACTCATAAACTAAATTCTGCGCTGTTGTGACATCACACATCACAACACCCTTACGTCATGAGTCAAAGCTGACGGGTGGGATTGGATGCCTCCATTGACCTGTCAAAATGCTATGGGAAGTTATGAAGTAAAAAACTAGCATGTGCTCCAGTGTCGGTCCACAAGGTAGGGGTGAAAAGCATAGATAATAATTGGACCAATAACAGTGACTACACTATACCAAAAGATACATCTGAAGTAATGAGCAGTTATCTTACGAATGTGTGCTGCCCTGTAAACACAGTATCTGTTAAGAATGACACTTGTTCCTCACCTAGCACTAAAAATGCAGGTAAGAGGAATGAACCCACTGGTTGTAATAAAAAGCCAGAGGAAGTAATTGACTTAGTTGAATTTTATGAATGGGTAGAAACTTGTAGTTTGTCAGAGGACCAGCAGGTTAATAATTTACATGATTTAGGAATTGAAGCATTGATGAGGGAACCAGGTGAGTAAATTATTGACACTGATTTAATGAGCAAAGAAGCATTAGGTGCTGTGAGAGAAAATGATATTATGCATGTTGTAGATATACCCAAGGATGTTGTTAACAATTTAAGTGATGTTAGTGTCAGTGTCACAACCAATAGGCTCTGTAATCCAGCACCTTATGAAGAAACATGTGCAGATGATAAATATTATCTGAATAGTAAAACTGACTGTGCAAGTAGGCAACCATTTGCAATGAACAAAGGTGAATTATTTCTTTATAATATGTGGCTAAATAGTGATGCAATTAGAAATGATAGTAATTTTAGAAAATGTTTCTTAATGTGTCAAATTTCATATCCCGATTGGTGGCAAAATACTAAAGATATCATTGTTGAACAACTGAAGGATAAGTACTTTAGTGGTGGCGAAAAATGTTATATTGATGAAAATGTTTGGATTAATGAAATTACCAGTGCAAGTGATAGTGTTAATGAAGTGTGTGTTAATGTAATGACAGTAGGTAATAAAGGCGACAGTAATATAGGTAATTGTAATTCAGGAAGTCATTGTTTTAGTGAAATTGAAAAAAATGGTTCAAATGGCTCTGAGCACTATGGGACTCAACTGCTGAGGTCATTAGTCCCCTAGAACTTAGAACTAGTGAAACCTAACTAACCTAAGAACATCACAAACATCCATGCCCGAGGCAGGATTCGAACCTGCGACCGTAGCGGTCTTGCGGTTCCAGACTGTAGCGCCTTTAACCGCACGGCCACTTCGGCCGGCAGTGAAATTGAAATGATTTGTTGTATGAATATGTTCAGTCTGAAGAAAGTTATGACATATGTAGTCCATTTATTAGAGTAAAAGTTGGTACCTGGGAAGGCACATGCCTTATATACACAGGAAGTCAAGTATCAGAAATATCTGAAATACTAAGCAAAAAGCTGAAGTGCGAGAATGGCTACATTGAGATACCAGTCATTGGGGAGAAAATAAGAGGTGCTCCAGGAAAACATAGTAAAACAGTCAAAGGTCAAACTTTGTTGTCTTTTACAATTAAGTGAGTCACCTTTACACATGGTTGCCTTGTTATACCAGGACTGAGGACTGTATTCTTGTGATGTTGTGGATTAGAAGTGTAGATGCAAGATTTGACTGGGGAGGACGAAAACTTATCACAACAACACCTAATGGGGAGTGTATCTCCACCAAGTTTGTCAGATCAAATACAGTTTTGTGTAACAATAAATTTAATACTATAAATGTTGCTAATGAAAAAAGATATGTTGACAAAGACATACCAGAGCTAGACTTAAGTGAAGTAGATTTCAAAACACTTGTAAACACTAAGGTTTCAGAAGCTAGTGGTCTAAACTGTGGGCAAAAACAGGAACTAGAGTCTTTGTTATGGGAATACAGTAATGTCTTTAACAACAATCCAGGAAAAGTTAGAGGTTACCAATGTACTTTGATAGTGAGACGCCATGATCCAGTTTTCATAAAACTGTATGGTGTGCCCATTGCAAAATTACAGTGGTTGAGAAACAATTATGTAAGATGGAAGTGTGTGGCATTATTGAAAGGAGTATCAGCACTTATAATAACCTGCTGGTAGTTGGGTCAAAGAGAGATAGGGGAGTGTGAATAGTTCTAGTCTCCAGGCCTTTAAACAAGATCTTATACAGGGAAACAGACCACCCTGAAAACATTGATGAGCTGTTTCAAGGATATAAAATTAATGTCAAGTCTAGACTTAACCTCAGGCTTTCACCAAGTACCTCTAGGAAATACACCACTTTTCTATACAATGGTCATTGCTATCAGTATTGTGTAGCCCCTTTCGGATTGGACTCATCGGTAGCGGAGTTCATTAGAGCTTTAGACCATGTGCTTGGGCAGGAACTTGTATCCAAATTAGTGATTTATGTAGATGACATTTTAGTGATTGGACAAGATTGGAATGAGCATGTTGGGCTTTTAAGACAGGTGTGTGAGAAACTTAGAAGAAGAGGAATGACACTAAAACTAGAAAAGTGCAAATTTGCAGTACCTGAGTTAAAATTTTTGGGCTATGTCATAACAGTAAAAGGAATTTTGGCAGATCCAGACAAAATTAAAGCTATCTCAGAGTGTCCTATACCCCATAACATAAAACAACTGAAATCATTTTATGGGCTATGTGGATTCTACATAAAATTTGTAAGTAAACAAAGCTTAAATACACACTATCTAAGCAACTTATTAAAGAAGGATACTGTTTGGATATGGAGTAAAGAATGTCACGACGCTTTTGACAAAATAAAAAAAGAACTGAATAACGAGAAGCTGTTACACAGACCAGATTTTAATTTACCTTTCTCTTTACATACTGACAGTAGTGATTATGGGCTAGGTGCTGAATTATTCCAAGGAAAAGAAGTCAATGGGGAGATAGTCCATTCTATAATTGCATTTGCAAGCAGAATGTTGTTGAAGCATGAAAAAAACTATACAGTCACAGAAAAAGAGTTATTAGCCATACAGTGGTCATTTTCAAAATTCAGGACCTATTTACTCGGACATAGGGTCATAGTGCACTATGATCAGAAAGCCTTATGCTATTTACAGGAATGCAAGTTCTATCATGATAGGCTTACAAGATGGGCATAGTATTTACAACAATTCAATTTTGAAATTAGGTATATTTAAGGCAATGACAACATAGTTGCAGATGCCCTATCACGGCTACCAGTAGAAGGAGCAAAAGAAATTTTATATCAGAATGAAGAAAAACAGCTTAAAATGAGGTATGTTAAAGGGGTCACAGATGAAAAAGTTAATAGATCATTGTGTGATAAAATCAAGAGGAACCAGAACCATGATACAAATTGGAAATTAATAAAGAGCTGTGTAGGGAAAAGGAACTATGAAAAATTAGACAAGTACTATAAGATGTTTAAGGGTACTCTATTTAGGAGAACTGATGAAGACTCAGACAATTGGTATGCTTACCTGAAGATGAAGCTGAGAGGTTAATTAGGTATACACATGAGAGCTATGATCATTGTGGCATTCAGAAATGTATGCAGAAATTACAAGAAAATAATGGCCAAGAAAGCTAGGAAAAAATTGTCAACTTGTGATAAGTGCCAATGAGTCAAAGTAAGTAACAGAAAATCTCAAGGTGAAATCCAAAACATTACTCCTACACAACCTCTAGACTTAGTCGCTGTTGATTCCTATGCACCCCTTCCAAGAAATAGGAGTGGCCACAGCTACATTTTTATCGTGGTGGATGTATTTCCTAGACTAATCAAGTTGTATCCTGTCAGAAAAGGTAAAGAGATAGTTACAATAGTAGAAAAAGTGATCTTGTTGGATAATGGTTCACAGTTTTTGTCAAAAGTTTGGAAAGCCTTTATTGATAAAACAGAAATCAAACATGTTCAACTATCTATATATAATCCATTATCAAACCCAGCTGAGAGGTACATGCACGAGATGGGTCATTTACGTCATACATATTGCAGTCATACACATCCTACATGGTATGACCGTGTACTAGACTTTGAAGATGTCATGAAAAGCCTGCAACATACTTCCATAGGATTTTCACCTTATGAAATTATGTTTCATCTAAAACCAGACAACATTATCAATGAACTCGTAGAATTTCCACCATGCACAATGATGACTATGCGTGAATGTGAAACCACAGTCAAAGAAACCATGATAAAACAGGGGGAGATTAGAAAAAGACGACATGATAGCAAGATCAAAGCAACCAAGTTTAAAGTTGGAGATAATGCTTTCGTAAAATCACATGAGAAATCAAGAACGTTAACTTCTGAAATAAAGAAATTCTTTGATATCTACACTGGTCCATTCAAGATGGTTGAGAATCCATGCCCTAATGCGTACCGGTTGGTATATCCTAAATCCAGGAAAGTTCTCGGGCTAAGGAATATTGTTTCATTGGAACTGTATAAACAAAAGGGGAAAAACTATTCTGAAAAAGTTAAAGGGTGACTCAACAAAAGTTTTTCACTGGAAATTACGAAGTGCTGTGTATAAAAATTGACTGATTTTATGATATCGTTTTGTATACTTGAAAATGTTTATAATTTCTTTAAAATCTATTTGCTATATGAAGTGTTTGCAATGAATTTTTTTACATGTAATATGCTCATCATGTTAGTTCTTGATATTTCTATATGTCTATTCAATTTGAAAGCTACTTGATAATGTGTGTAATTTTAGCTTTTGTAACATTCTCACACCACAGTTGTTGAGACATCATTTAAAATGTAAACCACTAATCAGTGATAAATCTGTCTCACAACAATTAATAGTTTTTTAATTTTTTTTAATCTTAAAGGCAGAGTCTTAAATACTACACACTTAAGTTATTGAAATGTCCAACTGAACAAGGGGGAGAATCAGTTTAAGTAAACAACATGAACTACTGTATATTTGTTTCTCAAACACTGCAAAGCATAGGCAGCAATATTTTTCTAACTTTGATGTATATATATCTTCCTAAAACTTTCAAACAACCATGACTCTACCGTTGCACTTTTAATGTGAATATGAACCCTTGTAACAGACTGACTGTAGCTTTGCATTTGAAAACAATTTAATTTTTTCTTCCAGAATGAGATTTTCACTCTGCAGCGGAGTGTGCGCTGATATGAAACTTCCTGGCAGATTAAAACTGTGTGCCCGACTGAGACTCGAACTCGGGACCTTTGCCTTTCGCGGGCAAGTGCTCTACCATCTGAGCTACCGAAGCACGACTCACGCCCGGTACTCACAGCTTTACTTCTGCCAGTATCCGTCTCCTACCTTCCAAACTTTACAGAAGCTCTCCTGCGAACCTTGCAGAACTAGCACTCCTGAAAGAAAGGATACTGCGGAGACATGGCTTAGCCACAGCCTGGGGGATGTTTCCAGAATGAGATTTTCACTCTGCAGCGGAGTGTGCGCTGATATGAAACTTCCTGGCAGATTAAAACTGTGTGCCCGACCGAGACTCGAACTCGGGACCTTTGCCTTTCGCGGGCAAGTGCTCTACCATCTGAGCTACCGAAGCACGACTCACGCCCGGTACTCACAGCTTTACTTCTGCCAGTATCCGTCTCCTACCTTCCAAACTTTACAGAAGCTCTCCTGCGAACCTTGCAGAACTAGCACTCCTGAAAGAAAGGATACTGCGGAGACATGGCTTAGCCACAGCCTGGGGGATGTTTCCAGAATGAGATTTTCACTCGGCAGCGGAGTGTGCGCTGATATGAAACTTCCTGGCAGATTTTTTCTTTATCCTTGGTGTAAGTGTTATAGTATGCAGTAAGACATTTTACACCCAAGATGTTAATGCATTTGTATTACAAGTTTATTGAATTTATTTTTACTTATAGGATCCCTTTTGGGCCAGTCCCTCTACCTTTGTAGTATTGCTCAGACAGATCCTGTATACCTCTCCCATTTGATATACATTACCAGACGGATAAATATCCATCCTAACCATGTACTTACATACAAACATTATGTAACCAAAAGGTGATCTCTGTATCTTATTTTTGGCTAACAGGGCATTATATTCAATGAAGTAATACAAACAGCTAAGCTGTAGAAATGGTCTTGCTTCCGTACAAGCTGAAATCAAACCTATTAAGGGAGGTCAGCTAAGTGCATATGGACAAAGTGGGACATTACTGTGAGTAGCGAGTAAAGTGGTCAAAAACAAACCAATAGTCAAAAGTTACAACATTTTAATGGTTTAATGTGATGTGCTATGATGTTATAGACTCATCAAAGTGAAATTTGTAAGTCTTCTTTTGTATTTCATTCACCTTAAAATTAACAATTGTATGTTAAACCTAATGTCATGCCAATTGCTATGGGCGGAAAGTTAGCAAAATTCAAAGAAAACAGTTATATCAAAAATTTTAATTTATTTAAAATCATATTCTTGGCAGTTCCATTATTTTGGTTTCAGAATTTTGTTTGCACGTTCATACTTACAAAATTCTTGGGGGACTATTGTAATGGAACTGCTAAAAAGAGCCCATTTTGTTATAACTAACTAAAGTTGTTTTGAAAAGCATTTACTTAGTATGATGTTAGGGTGGGTGTTGTAATCAACGCAAATTTGAAAGTGTGCATATTTAAATTATGACTTTTAATATTTCTAAAAATTTGACTTGTGTTAATTATATGTACAAGTTATTATTATTAATGATATGAATATAATAGAAGGAAACAGTCCACGTGGGGAAAAAAATATATCTAAAAACAAAGATGATGTGACTTACCAAACGAAAGTGCTGGCAGGTCGATAGACACACAAACAAACACAAACATAAACACAAAACTCTAGCTTTCGCAACCAACGGTTGCCTCGTCAGGAAAGAGGGAAGGAGAGGGAAAGACGAAAGGATTTGGGTTTTAAGGGAGAGGGTACGGAGTCATTCCAATCCCGGGAGTGGAAAGACTTACCTTAGGGGGAAAAAAGAACGGGTATACACTCGCACACACACACACATATCCATCCACACATATACAGACACAAGCAGACATATACAGAGGCCATTATTATTATTATTATTATAAATATTATTATTATTATAAAAATAATATAAAATATAATAAATATTATTATTATTATAAATATTACTACTATTATTATTATTTCTTTCTTTTCTCAGACATTATGTCTGGTCAAAAATGGACAGTGACGCGGACCTTGATCAAGCGTGACTTCCTTTTAACTGTACGGTATATGTTATATTGCATTTAGGAACTTTCGGGTAATTGAACATGTATCAATAATTACGGATTTCTGTAGTTGTATATATAAGTTTGGATGTAGCTGTATTGCATTGATGTTCTGGTGGATATTGTGTGGTATGACTCCTGTAGTTGATAGTATAATTGGTATAATGTCAACTTTATCCTGATGTCCTTGACTTCCTCAGCCAGTTGGAAGTATTTTTCAATTTTTTCTCCTGTTTTCTTTTGTATATTTGTTGTATTTGGTATGGATATTTCGATTAGTTGTGTTAATTTCTTCTTTTTATTGGTGAATATGATGTCAGGTTTGATATGTGGTGTTGTTTTATCTGTTATAATGGTTCTGTTCCAGTATAATTTGTATTCATCATTCTCCAGTACATTTTGTGGTACATACTTGTATGTGGGAATGTGTTGTTTTATAAGTTTATGTTGTAAGGCAAGCTGTTGATGTATTATTTTTGCTACATTGTCATGTCTTCTGGGGTATTCTGTATTTGCTAGTATTGTACATCCGCTTGTGATGCGATCTACTGTTTCAATTTGTTGTTTGCAAAGTCTGCATTTATCTGTTGTGGTATTGGGATCTTTAATAATATGCTTGCTGTAATATCTGGTGTTTATTGTTTGATCCTGTATTGCAATCATGAATCCTTCCGTCTCACTGTATATATTGCCTTTTCTTAGCCATGTCTTCGATGTGTCTTGATCGATGTGTGGCTGTGTTAGATGATACTGGTGCTTGCCATGTAGTGTTTTCTTTTTCCAATTTACTTTCTTCGTATCTGTTGATGTTATATGATCTAAAGGGTTGTAGAAGTGGTTATGAAATTGTAGTGGTGTAGCCGATGTATTTATATGAGTGATTGCTTTGTGTATTTTGCTAGTTTCTGCTCGTTCTAGAAAGAATTTTCTTAAATTGTCTACCTGTCCATAATGTATGTTTTTCATATCGATAAATCCCCTTCCTCCTTCCTTTCTGCTTAATGTGAATCTTTCTGTTGCTGAATGTATGTGATGTATTCTATATTTGTGGCATTGTGATCGTGTAAGTGTATTGAGTGCTTCTAGGTCTGTGTTACTCCATTTCACTACTCCAAATGAGTAGGTCAATATTGGTATAGCATAAGTATTTATAGCTTTTGTCTTGTTTCTTGCTGTCAATTCTGTTTTCAGTATTTTTGTTAGTCTTTGTCTATATTTTTCTTTTAGTTCTTCTTTAATATTTGTATTATCTATTCATATTTTTTATCTGTATCCTAGATATTTATAGGCATCTGTTTTTTCCATCGCTTCTATGCAGTCGCTGTGGTTAGCCAATACGTAATCTTCTTGTTTAGTGTGTTTTCCCTTGACTATGCTATTTTTCTTACATTTGTCTGTTCCAAAAGCCTATTTTATATCATTGCTGAATACTTCTGTTATCTTTAGTAATTGGTTGAGTTGTTGATTTGTTGCTGCCAGTAGTTTTAGATCATCCATGTATAGCAAATGTGTGATTTTGTGTGGGTATGTTCCAGTAATATTGTATCCGTAATTTGTATTATTTAGCATGTTGGATAGTGGTTTCAGAGCAAGGCAGAACCAGAAAGGACTTAATGAGTCTCCTTGGTATATTTCACGCTTAATCTGTATTGGCTGTGATGTGATATTATTTGAATTTGTTTGGATATTAAGTGTGGTTTTCCAATTTTTCATTACTATGTTTAGGAACTGTATCAATTTAGGACCTACTTTGTATATTTCCAGTATTTGTAGTAACCATGAGTGGGGTACACTATCAAAAGCTTTTTGGTAATCAATGTATGCGTAGTGTTGTGATCTTTGTTTAGTTTTAGCTTGATATGTCACCTCTGCATCTATTATCAGTTGCTCTTTACATCCTTCTGCTCCTTTGCAACAGGCTTTTTTTTCTTCATTTATAATTTTGTTCTGTGTTGTATGTGTCATTAATTTCTGTGTAATGACTGAAGTTAATATTTTGTATATTGTTGGTAGGCATGTTATGGGACGATATTTTGCTGGGTTTGCTGTGTCTGCTTGATCTTTAGGTTTCAGATAAGTTATTCCATGTGTAAGTGTATCAGGGAATGTGTATGGGTCTGCAATGTAACTGTTAAATAATTTAGTTAGATGTGAATGTGTTGAGGTGGACTTCTTTAGCCGGAAATTTGCTATTTTATCTTTTCCAGGGGCTTTCCAATTGCGAGTAGAATTAATTGTTTGGGTGACTTCATGTTGCAAAATTATCACTTCAGGCATTTGTGGTATCATCTTGTATGTGTCTATTTCTGCTTGTATCCACCATGCATGCCTGTTATGTTGTACCAGGTTGGACCATATGTTCCTCCAGAAGTGTTCCATGTCTGTTATGTTTGGTGGATTGTCTATTTTAATGTGTGTGTCATCTATTGTCTGGTAAAATTTCTTTTGGTTTGTGTTGAATGTTTGGTTTTGTTTCCTTCTACTTTCACTTTTTTTGTATCTTCTAGGTTGTTTGGCCAATGCTTGTAATTTCTGCTTCTTTTCATCTAATTGCTCTATCGCTTCTTGTTGTGAGATTTTACATATCCTTTTTCATTTTTTTTCTGACATTTCATTTCTTATAAATTGTGTTAGCTGTCCGATGTCTCTTCTCAGTTTTTCTATTCTGATCTGTAGCCTGTGTTGCCATGCTGGTTTTGTGGGTTTTTTCTGTGTGTTGGTTGGTTCTGATCTCTGCCTAGTGTGTATATTTAGTGTAGTGAGTGCCCCTATATAAACCAGTAGTTGTAACTCTTCCATAGTTGTGTTTTCATTTATTTTGTTGTGTATGATTGTGTTGATAGTTTTTATTGTTGTTTCGACTTGTGGGTTATTTGACGGTCTATGCAAGAATGGTCTAATGTCTGTATTTGTGTCTTTGTGTTCTACATATGTTAGCTGAAATTTTTCTTCTATACCTAACATGTGTGTCACTTCGTGTTCTATTTGTGCTTGTTCTGGTGGCTCTCTTAAGATTTCGTTTTCCTCTGATTGTTTAATTGATGCGTGTTGTTCTTTGTTTGTTTGCTCTGGGATGTTTGAGTCCTTTACTGTATTTTCTTCTTCTTCTGATTGCACATTATTTTGTTCCAGTATTTGTTGTACTTGTTGTTTGATGTTTTCTAATTCTGACTGGGGTATCCTGCTATTTTTAATTATTAACGGATCTGATCAGCTAGTTGTTGTTCTGTTAAAAATTTTAATTCTGGGTATCCGGTAATAAATGTTGTGTATACTTGTGATCTGTATCCAGTTGTGTTGGTTCCTAGGTTTGTTGCTTGGTAATAACAGAACATGAGGTGTCGATTAACTTCATCTGACCATCTCATCCTCTGTCTTTGTTTTCCTTCTAGGGTGGTTGCAGGAAGCATATCCTGCAAAACACCTCTATTTGGATTTAAATCATTTTCCAGTTAGCTAGCAGTGTGGTTACCATTGTGGACGGGCATAGGGTTCAAGCGTCACTTCAGGCATTTGTGGTATCATCTTGTATGTGTCTATTTCTGCTTGTATCCACCATGCATGCCTGTTATGTTGTACCGGGTTAGACCATATGTTCCTCCAGAAGTGTTCCATGTCTGTTATGTTTGGTGGATTGTCTATTTTAATGTGTGTGTCATCTATTGTCTGGTAAAATTTCTTTTGGTTTGTGTTGAATGTTTGGTTTTGTTTCCTTCTACTTTCACTTTTTTTGTATCTTCTAAGTTGTTTGGCCAATGCTTGTAATTTCTGCTTCTTTTCATCTAATTGCTCTATCGCTTCTTGTTGTGAGATTTTACATATCCTTTTTCATTTTTTTTTCTGACATTTCATTTCTTATAAATTGTGTTAGCTGTCTGATGTCTCTTCTCAGTTTTTCTATTCTGATCTGTAGCCTGTGTTGCCATGCTGGTTTTGTGGGTTTTTTCTGTGTGTTGGTTGGTTCTGATCTCTGCCTAGTGTGTATATTTAGTGTAGTGAGTGCCCCTATATAAACCAGTAGTTGTAACTCTTCCATAGTTGTGTTTTCATTTATTTTGTTGTGTATGATTGTGTTGATAGTTTTTATTGTTGTTTCGACTTGTGGGTTATTTGACGGTCTATGCAAGAATGGTCTAATGTCTGTATTTGTGTCTTTGTGTTCTACATATGTTAGCTGAAATTTTTCTTCTATACCTAACATGTGTGTCACTTCGTGTTCTATTTGTGCTTGTTCTGGTGGCTCTCTTAAGATTTCGTTTTCCTCTGATTGTTTAATTGATGCGTGTTGTTCTTTGTTTGTTTGCTCTGGGATGTTTGAGTCCTTTACTGTATTTTCTTCTTCTTCTGATTGCACATTATTTTGTTCCAGTATTTGTTGTACTTGTTGTTTGATGTTTTCTAATTCTGACTGGGGTATCCTGCTATTTTTAATTATTAACGGATCTGATCAGCTAGTTGTTGTTCTGTTAAAAATTTTAATTCTGGGTATCCGGTAATAAATGTTGTGTATACTTGTGATCTGTATCCAGTTGTGTTGGTTCCTAGGTTTGTTGCTTGGTAATAACAGAACATGAGGTGTCGATTAACTTCATCTGACCATCTCATCCTCTGTCTTTGTTTTCCTTCTAGGGTGGTTGCAGGAAGCATATCCTGCAAAACACCTCTATTTGGATTTAAATCATTTTCCAGTTGGCTAGCAGTGTCGTTACCATTGTGGACGGGCATAGGGTTCAAGCGTCGTCCCCGACCATGACGGCGCTTGTCCGAGGCTTCTTTAGTTCTGTCCTGAACCAACTAATCACACTAAAAGGGGGGTTAGCCCTATTAGTGGTTTGTTCTTTTCGTCGCCTTTTACGACATACCGGAGGCCTATTCTTTTCCCGGGCCTCCATGGGGTTTATTATTATTATTATTATTATTATTACTATTATTATTATTACTATTATTATTGTCACTGAATTATCCTTTATGCTGTTTAATATCTCATGTAACTTAAAAATGCAGTATCAATAATTTATACAGAAATTGTAAGTTCTTTGTCGCTATGACTCTGTGATCTTTGGTCAGCAATGTGATTTTGGCCACTTGTTTTTTGGCCATGGTCAAGAGCAGTTGTTTTTAAGTTCTGGCAATAAATATGTGGGTTTTTTTTCTAAACAAAAAAACGTGGAATCCTGCTTCATGATTTAGGTGGTCTGGTGATAGTAAAAACCCGCACCTTTTTCATCCAGAGCAGTAAAGGAATCAATCATTGCCTAGACAATGAAACCATTTATACAACGGATATTCAGCAGCATCAAGGTAAGGGACATCATGATCATCTCTACAAAGTACTTTACATCCATTAGCCACACCGTAACGGTGTCTTTATGGAAATAACCTTGCATTGTAGTAGAGGGGGTCCATGATAACCTTTCCAGTGACAATAGCAGCAGCAGCAGCAGACAGTGTACTCAAGTTCATATCGCAACTGTAAATTAAGGGTCAATGAGAGAATTTCAGATGAACACAGATAATATCTTGTTTCTGATTAATGTAGACATGTACCATAGCATCAGATCACTACAGCTTCAGTATCGTCAGTGCAGAGTGGTACAGTTAATCCTGTTGTGAAGTCAGATCATAGTCCGAGTTAAGCATAAGGGGCATTCAAATGAAACCCCATCACTAAATTTTATTGACTCAAAAATGTAGTTATACACACATACTCAAACAGAGTCACCAAAACTGTTGGCACATTTATCCCATTGCAATATTAGCCGGTCGATTCCATCCTTGAAGAAGCTAGTAGGCTGCTGTCAGATCCAGGCCTGGACCCAGTCAGACACTTCATAATCTGTTGTGAATCGATGTCCATGAATACCTTGTTTTAAAGGACAAAACACATGAAAGTCACATGATGATAGGTCAGAACTGTATGGAGGATGTTCCAGCATTTCCCACCAAAATTGCTGCAATGTCATCTTCACTGCATTGACCATGTGTGCGCACGCATTATCATGCAGGAAGATAACGCATTGGACAGCATGCCTTGGTGTTTTGACTTGATGGCTCATCTAAGGTTCTGTAAAGTGGCTTGATAATGCTGGGCATTGATGGTGGTTCCCCATTCCAGGAACTCGACCAGCAGTAGGCACTTGTGGTCAAACAAGAAGGCCACCATGACCTTACCAGAACTGGTGTGCATGGCCTTTGATTTTTTTGGAGGTGGTGAAGCCGCATGTTTCCACTGCTTGCTGTGATGCTTGCTTTCCAGTTCAAAATGGTAACACCATGTATTGTCACCTGTGACAATACATGACAGAAAGCCGTATTTCTCCTCATGATAATGTTGCAGATTACTCAAAGATAGTGCCATTCGAGTATTGCACTGTTTGGCAGTCAGTTGCTGGGGAACCAATGTGCACAGATTTTTCAAAAATTCTAGTGTTGATGCATTATGGTGTGGGTGGTGCCCATGCTAATACCCAATAACCAATGGATCTTGTCCACAGTGATTCTGAGGTTGTCCAAGACTAAAGCATTCACTTCTGCAACCATTTCTGGTGTGATGACACGATGAGCCTATCCAGGATGAGCATCATCTTCCAGTGACCTGTGCCCCTCAAGGAATCATTTGCACCATTCCACAACACTTGAACGACTCAGACTGTACTCACTGTACACAGCCTTCATCCCTCAATACATTTCACAGCCTCCAACTCCCTCCGCCGCCAAAAATCGAATCACTCCTCTTTGTTCCTGCTTACTCGTCTGCATGTTTGGTAGTGGACGATAACTTGTGTGACCATCTTCTCTTTGCCATGAACCCACACTGGCGCCATGCAACATGAAACGGTGTGCATGCATCAGTCCCTCTGCCAATAGATGGCGACACCATACCCGCAGTTACGTGGTGCCACCTTACATTTGAGGCAAAGGTAGATGCACTGACCAGTTTTCATTTGAATGAACCTCATATAAAAATGTAATTAGACAACTAACTCTGTAAGTAGAAAACTCATCTAACATTTTTGGCTTAGAAGCTTTTGTGCTTTATGTTTCCAAAATCAAGGCAAAGCAAATCTAATTTTCACCATTGCAGTCAAAGAACTTGATATGTTAGGGGCACAATAAAACTAACAGTTTGAACCTATATTACATTCTGCGATGGGGTTTCAAGCTAAGCTCACATATCTTGTAAGCAGTCAGCAGTGCCTAATTTTTGTAGAGCAATGTCCATTGTCTATCTCCATACACAATCAAGTGGAACTAGACAGTATAGGAGTATTAGCAATAGTATCGTTTAGCCAGTGGGCAAAGTCCATGGTAATAATAAACAAGCCTAAACATGTGAATTATAATACATGCCAGTTTTGTGTCTACCATTAATATTCAAACCAAGGGCCTTGCCACAGTGGTCACACTGGTTCCTGCTGTCAGTCTCCGAAGTTAAATGGTCGGCCTTGGCTAGCATTTGGATGGGTAACTGTCTGGGTCTGCCAAGTGCTGTTAGCAAGTAGGGTGCACTCAGCTCTTGCGATAACAAGCTGCTTGATGGAGAAGTAGCAGCTCTGGTCACAAAAGCTGACAATGGCCAGAAGAGCAGACATGGTGGACCCAAGGTGGCAGTGGTGGTGATAGGGATTGTCAAACATTTGAGGTTATGGCCAATTGGGAGCAAATAGTCAGATACGGAAAATGGCTAAAGCTGCAAAGAGGTGTAGTGTGTTAACTGCCCCCCCCCCCCCCCTCAAACCTTCCTCCAGTCCCTCCCCTCACAGATGGCCAGGCATGGTGTCCCACACTCCTACAGCCTTTGCCCTTATTTTAGGCATCAACAGAGGTTTGACTATGACCAGCAATGGGAGCCAATGAAGGTGAAACCATTTCCACCCCCTAAACCACTTCTGATTCCTCACTAAGCAATTGGTGGATGTTGAGCATACCCAGACTGAGGTGATCATGGAGGCCAAATTATTGTCCCAATTAGGACCACTACCGGCAGCTTATCACTACAGGCAGTACCAAGCAATACCCCAGAAATTGTCAACAGGCCAGTAGTTTCACACACAGCAGCAATATCTGACCTGCTTGGTCACAATGAGAAAATGCTGCAGGAGCCTTTGGTTGGTATTTCAGTACCACTCTCTCCCTTCCCTCAATGAAGTAAACACTGCCTTAATTACCATATGGTAATTAAGAGAGGGAGGGATTTGGTATCCAGTATTCATTCTGATTCCTCACCCCGATTGAGTATCAGTTTGGAAGAAAAGTCAGAGGTACTCAGACATCATGGCATAACTGTAGCTTTCTCCTATGTGTGGCGACACCCTAGGCATGTCACATCAGCCTGTCCACAGACGCAGGAGCCCCAGTAAATACCTTGGCCCCACACTTTTCCCTCAGTTCCTCATTGGTTTCTGAAAACTTTGATACACATCATTAAGACAGTAGACTGACTGGTCATGCCTTCATTTGTGTTTTTTTGATTCAGATCATTCCCTGGACTGTTTTGTGCACCTCTATGATGACTTTCACTACCTTCTAGACCTTGTTTCTGGCTAGCCACTCACATTGTTAACTCCTTGCCATCAACCACAGAAACTGTCTATTTGTTCAACTGCATTACTGACAGTGCAAGTGATCATTAAATATGTTCTACCTACACAGAATCAAATAGAAAAATTTAACTTTTTTGACAACAACAACAACAACAACAACAACAAAAACAACAACATGTTTGTCCTTAACCTTAGAACACTAGCGTGGGATGTTATACTGCTACTGAACCATTTTAAAGTTTACTACTCCACATTTTATTCAAAAGAACTCATAATGTGTACGTTATGCATTAATTAATTACAATTATTAGATCTCCAACGGTATGTTGCACATCGAATTAATTACAAAATGTAATGTTTTATACCCTAGTGAAATCAGTAAATTTAATAAGGTTTTAGCAATCTAGGGCTCACATACTTTTCCAAAAGATAACAAATAGAAAGTGCATGTGGAAAGAACCAAAACAACTAAAAATAAAACTAGCTGTATTTATAAAATTACAAGGAGACAGAATGGCTCATCTTCAGAATGCCAAATTCTAAGTACTGCCAATAGGTGTATATAAAACTACAAACTGTTCCTTCTTTTATTAAGCCAGAAAGAGGAATAAAACAAGAAAGGTCAGAACAGAGAGGTAGGACATTGAGAGCCGTCTATGGTGAGGTTAAAAGACTTTTCACAAATCCTCACAACAGGTATGTCTTGAAAGCTAGGATACTGTTTGTACTTTTGTAAGTATCTGTCAGTAGTATTTTGTATTTCACCCCTTAAGGTTGGAACAGAGTAAAAGTTGCAGCAAATAGAGTTAAAATGAAACACACTTGGTGAAGCGGTCAGTCACATATAAAAAAGTGTGTGATTGAGGGTTAAAAAGAAGATGAAAGAAAAGTAAAGGGACAATGTTGAGAAGAAGCTAAGGAATGGTGTGAGACAAAATAAAAGAAGAACCAAAGAAGAAAAGTAGAATATAAGTCAAACACAGAAATTCTGTAAGGAGATGTACAATGAAGTGAATTTTTTAAAAAAACTGTGACATTATCTACAAAAGGAGTGTAATTTATGAACAAAATGTCTCATTATTACCTTATTTGACAAACATCCCGACTCATAACATCAATTTGATATGTGCAATGCTGCTGGACTACAGGTGGGTTCACAAAATAGGAAAGTCTCTGATGGGTAGTTGTGTAGCAGCTCCTCTCAACTGTGGGCAGAAGAGACACAGTAGGGTTAAATCCACATACAATCATAATATGCATACAACTAGCAGCAAGACAAGATCAATACAAGCATATGATACTGCATTTAATTACTGAGCTAAAAACATTGAACAGTCAGAAAAACATTTTTTATCGACATTCACATTATTGGATGCTACATTGAGCTGCATTTTCAATGTTTTAGCATATTAACCTGAGTGTATTGTTCAAGTGAAGATACAGACCAGCCTCTCTCCTTCATATTAAATTCTTGTTCTTATTTTATTCATTCTTTGTATGTACTCTCCATATTTGTTATATTAAAGGTATTGACAGATGTGAAAATTACCGAACTATCAGTTTAATAAGTCACAGCTGCAAAATACTAACACGAATTATTTACAGACGAATGGAAAAACTGGTAGAAGCCAACCTTGGGGAAGATCAGTTTGGATTCCATAGAAATGTTGGAACATGTGAGGCAATACTGACCCTATGACTTATCTTAGAAAATAAATTAAGGAAAGGCAAACCTACATTTCTAGCACTTGTAGAATTAGAGAAAGCTTTTGACAGTATTGACTGGAATATTCTCTTTCAAATTCTGGGGAGTGAAAGGCTATTTACAATTTGTACAGAAACCACATGGCAGTTATAAGAGTCGATGGCCATGAAAGGGAAGCAGTGGTTGGGAAGGGAATGAGACAGGGTTGTAGCCTATCCCCGATGTTATTCAATCTGTATATTGAGCAAGCAGTAAAGGAAATAAAAGAAAAATTTGGAGAAGGAATTAAAATCCACGGAGAAGAAATAAAAATTTTGAGGTTTGCCGATGACATTGCAATTCTGTCAGAGACAGCAAAAGACCTGGAAGAGCAGTTAAATGGAAAAGGCAGTGTCTTGAAAGGAGGATATAAGATGAACATCAACAAAAGCAAAACGAGGATACTGGAATGTAATTGAATTAAATCGAGTGATGCCAAGGGACTTAGATTAGGAAATGAGACACTTAAAGTAGTAAAGGAGTTTTGCTATTTTGGGAGCAAAATAACTGACAATGGTCGAAGTAGAGAGGATATAAAATGTTCACTTGCAATGGCAAGGAAAGCATTTCTAAACAAGAGAAATTTCTTAACATTGAGTATAGATTTAAGTGTCAGGAAGTCATTTCTGAAAGTATTTGTATGGAGTGTAGCCATGATTGGAAGTGAAACATGGACAATAAACAGTTTAGACAAGAAGAGAATAAAAGCTTTTGAAATGTGGTGCTACAGAAGAATGCTGAAGATTAGTTGGGTAGATCACATAACTAAGGAGGAAGTACTGAATAGAATTGGGGAGAAGAGAAATTTGGGGCACAACTTGACTAGAAGAAGGGATCGGTTGGTAGGACATGTTCTGAAGCATCAAGGGATCACCAATTTAGTATTGGAGGGCAGCGTGGAGGGTAAAAATTGTAGAGGGAGACCAAGAGATGAATACACTAAGCAGATTCAGAAGGATGTAGGTTGCAGTAGGTACTGGGAGGTGAAGAAGCTTGCACAGGATAGAGTAGCATGGAGAGCTGCATCAAACCAGTCTCTGTACTGAAGGCCACAACAACAACTGGAAATCATGTAATGGTGCAATACAAAACACATACAGCAAGTAAAACGTGAGGATAGCGATTAATGGAGAGAAATGTAAAGTTAAAATTTCAGATGGTGTAAGACTGAAGCACCTGGAATTAAGATGAACCAAAATCCCATTTACTGAATAAGAATTCTGGATGGCAGTGAATACTTGTATGCAGACTATACCGGTACTATTCAAATTTGCAACATTTCTGAAATTTTAAACTTAAAATGAATATTCTAACTGATTCAACTGCAGGTTCCTCAATATTGCATTATCTAAATGAAACACTTTTCTGCCTTGTTTCACGAACTTTATTTTTGTATGACATATGTTTCTGGTTATTGGTTTGGTTGGTTTGTTTGGGGAAGGAGACCAGACAGCGAGGTCATCGGTCTCATCGGATTAGGGAAGGACGGGGAAGGAAGTCAGCCATGCCCTTTGAAAGGAACCATCCCGGCATTTGCCTGGAGCGATTTAGGAAAATCAAGGAAAACCTAAATCGGGATGGCCGGACGCGGGATTGAACTGTCGTCCTCCTGAATGCGAGTCCAGTGTCTAACCACTGCGCCACCTCGCTCGGTTTCTGGTTATAAGACCATAATCAGTACACCACAGATTCCAAAGATGGCAACGAAGCAAAGATAAACAAGTCAACTGAATAATCTTAAAAGCTGTAAATTGAAGAAGTTAAATTCATCATTTGTCAAACGTTGTTTAAACCAAAACCACAAATGTGTACTAGATGTAGAAGTCCTACACTTAGAGGGAAACGGTGCAGAGCTCCTTCAATTAGAAATACCAAGGGGGAAAATACACAGACACACAGATGTGTGTAATAGTAGAAGTACCATTGTGCCTTCATTCATAAAAAAAAGATGATGGCATAAATAACCATTCGTGTGCACATACCTCTACTCCAGTATATGTTTATTCATAATTATTGTAAATGCTGTCCTAATGAATGTTGTAGAATACAAATGGAGCTGTGTCAAAACTGTCAACCTCTGTTTTATAGTGAAAGTAAATACCCGACAGGTTAAGAAGTTGAGCTGTTTACCTTTGCTTTGTTGCCATCTTTGGGATCACTTTTGTACTAGAAAATGGGGCTATGAAATGAAATCTTTTGCTGTACAGTAATAATAAAATTTGTGAAGCAAATCAAAAAAGTTTTCTGTTTATCTAAAATGAACAGTCAAAAATCAAAATTATGGTTTTAGGCAACTTAAAGATGAGGAGTACATCTGATAGATAGGTACAGTACACAAAAGTTGATAATTTTTATTTAGGTAGATTAATTACGGGAGATAACTAAAGATCATGGAAATCAGTAAAGAATTTTCAACATCATAACATGGTTCATAATATAAGACTATTACTATTATCGAGACATTACATATGGACTGTACTCCTAACCGGCTGTGAAAACTGGAGTCTGTTGTTAACAAGTAGAAACTCCTTAGAAGTGATAGTAATGTGACTTTGGAGCAGCCTAACAAAAGAAACCTATGAGCAAGGAAACCTCAAAAAAACTGTCCTTAGAGGGAAAATAAAACTTTTTGGACATGTGTGCACTCCATGTGCATACAGGGGGTGGGAGTCATTCTGGGTAAGGGTGCTTCCAGACACCATGAAGAGTACAGGGTGCAGCCAACAGCAGGTAATGGCCCATGTCAGTGCCAATGATGTGTCGCTTTGGATCAGAGGAGATTCTCTCTGGTTTCGGGCAGCTAGAGGAAATGGTAAAGACTGCCAGTCATCCTTACGAGATTAAGGAGGAGCTCACCGTCTGCAGCATCATCAACAGAACTGACTGTGGTTCTTTGGTGGAGAGGTGAGTGGAGGGTCTGAATCAGTGGCTCAGGCAGTTCTGTGACCGCGTGGGCCGCAGATTCCTTGACCTGCACCACTGGGTGGTGGGTTTCCAGGTTCCGCTTAATAGGTCAGGAGTTCACTACACATAGGTAGTGGTTACATTGGTAGTGAGGGCTGTGTGGAAGGGACTGGATGGCTTTTAAGGTTAGAGGCTCTCAGGAAACCACAGAAATGGTGTTCGACTAAAAGGGGGCAGGTAACACACAGCAAGGTAGTTGTAGATATGATTGGTATTGTAGTTGTAAATCATCATAACTGTGTTGGGAAAGAACCAGAACTCTAAGCCCTAATAGAAAGCACAAAAGCCAAAATAGTTACAGGTACGGAAAGATGGCTAAAGCTGGAAATAAGTTCAGCTAAATTTTTTTCAAATGACCTAACAGTGTTCAGAAAGGAAAGATTAAATACAGTTGGTGATGGAGTATTTATTACTGTCAGAAGAAGTTTCCCTCTTAGTGAAATTGAAGTAGATAGTTGCTGCAAAATAGTATGAGTAGAGGTTATACTCAACAATTGGACTAAACTATTAACTGGAACGTTTTACTGACCCCCCCCCCCCCCCCCCCCCCCAACTCAGAAGATATAGTTGCTGAACATTTCAAAGAAAACCTGAGTCTCACTTCAAATAGGTACCCCACTCATACAATTATAGTCAGTGGTGACTTCAATCTACCCTTGATGTGCTGGAAAAATTATATGTTTAAAGCCAATGGCAGGCATAAAACATCATCCAAAATTGTACTGAATGTTTTCTCAGAAAATTATTTTGAACAATTAGTTCATGAGCCCACTCAAAGCGTAAATGGTTGCAAAAGCATACTTGACCTCTTAGCAACAAATAATCCTGGACTAATAAGGAGTATCAGGATGAATACAGGGATTAGCAACCACAAGGCAGTTGCTGCTAGGCTGAATAATGTAACACACACAACCGTAAAAAAAATGCAAAGTACTTCTATTTAAAAAAAAATGTTCTTAATGCCTTTTTAAGACACAGCCTCCACTCCTTCCAATCTGATCATTTAAGCATATAAAAGATGTGGAATGATTTCAAAGAGATAGTATCAATCGCAATTGAGAGGTATACACCATATAAATTAATAAATGATGGAACTGATCCCACATTGTACACAAAACGGGTCAGATTGCTGTTGCAAAAGCAAGAAAAAAATCATGCCAAATTTAAAAGAACACAAAATCCCCAAGATTGGTAAAGTTTTGCAGACGTTTGAAATATAGTGTGTACTTCAATGTGAGATGCTTTTAATAATTTCCACAACAAAACTCTGTCTCCGAATCTGGCAGAAAACCCAAAGAGATTCTGGTCATACATAAAGCACACCAGTGGCTGCCAAGAAGAGAAAAATAGAAGTAGATATCCTTGGTGTAGTAAGGCATGGCCTCTGGTTCTGATTTTATACCAGTCAGGTTCCTTTCAGAGTATGCTGATACAATAGCTCCATATTTAGCAATTATACACAACTGCTCACTCATATAAAGATCCATACCTAAAGACTGGAAAATTGCTCAAGTCATACCAATTTCCAAAAAGGGAAATAGGAGTAATCCGCTGAATTACAGATCCATACCACTAACATTGATTTGCAGTAGGGTTTTGGAACATCCACTGTGTTTGAACATTATGAATTACCTGGAAAAAAACGATTTATTGACACATACTCAGCACAGATTCAGAAAACATCATTCATGTGAAACACAACTAGCTCTTTATACTCATGAAGTAATCATTGTTATCAACATGGGATGTCAAACTGATTCCGTATTTTTAGATTTCCAGAAGGCATTAGACACCGTTCCTCACAAGTGTCTCCTAACCAAACTGCGTGGCTATGGAATATAGCCTCACTTGTGCGACTGGATTCGTGATTTCCTGTCAGGTCACAGTTCGTAGTAATAGACAGAAAGTTATAGAGTAAAACAGAAATTATATCTAGCATTCCCCACGGAAGTGTTATAGGCCCTTTTTTGTTCCTGATCTATATTCATGACATAGGAGACAATCTGAGTAGCCCTATTAGACTGTTTGCAGATGATGCTGTCATTTACCATTCTCGTAAAGTCTTCAGATGACCAAAAAGAATTGCAACATGATTTAGATAAGATAGTTGTATGGTGTGAAAAGTGGCAATTGACCCTGAATAAAGATAAGTGTGAATTTATTCACATGAGTACTAAAAGAAATCCGCTATATTTCGATTATGCGATAAGTCACACAAATCTTAAGGCTGTAAATTCAGCTGAATACTTGTGGGTTACAATTACAAATAATCTAAATTACAATGATCACATAAATAATGTTGTGGGTAGAGCAAGCCAAAGACTGCGATTCATTGGCAGAACACTTAGAAGGTGCAACAGATCTACTAAATAAACTGCTTACACCGCATATGTCCACCCTATTCTGGAGTATTGCTGTGTGGTGTGGGATCCACATCAGGTTGGACTGATAGATGACATCAAAAAAACTTCAAAGAAGGATGGCTTGTTTTGTATTATCACAAAATAGGGGAGATAGTGCCACAACATGATACGTGAATTGGAGTGGCAACCATTAAAACAAAGGCGTTTTCATTGCAACACGATCTCCTCATGAAAATTCAATCACCAGTTTTCTCCTCCGATTGCGAGAAAATTCTGTTGGGGTTACACTTACATAAGGGTTACACTTACATAAGGAGAAATGATCATCATAATAAAATAAGATAAATCAGGGCTTGCAAAAAAAAATTTAAGTGTTTGTTTTCCCCGTGCGCCGTTCGACAATGGAATGGTAGATATACAGCTTGAAGGTGGTTCATTGAACCCTCCTGGCACTTTACTGTGAGTAGCAGAGTAATCACATAGATGTAGATGTATACATGTTGATTCTCATTAACATTTAAAACCACCCGAAGCAATATAGATGTCACTGAGACAAGTAATTTAATGTAATACGCACAGGGCCACAAATGTCAGAAAATACTCCAAAAATGGGTGACAAAAGTTGAACACGTGATGCTATCAAATGACATTCCTGATCACACGTGCAGCAGTTGGCTTTTTTAACCCTACCCTAGCCAACAGGGGGCAGTGGTACACATAGCTCCGCCAAGGTAGTCTGTTTTCGTACACATTTTGTAAATGTGATCTATTGTAAACATTGAAGTCACAAAGTTATCACCTTCACCATAACCAAGCAGAAGCTGTTATTATTTTGTGTTTCTTCCCTTTTTTCCTTTCTTGTCTCATTTAAGACTTTAGTTAGTAAATAACACATAGGTCATTTACTGGTAGCAATGCAATTTGGAAGCTTATACTTATTTACTAGGGACACAATATGGAAGGTTTCTGTCGCAATGTACTTCACAGTTAACCAGCAGAGACCATAACAAAGGTATTTAAAATAATGAATATGATCCCAATGTAAAGGCATAATTGTGTAATGCAATGTAAAAGAAAACTGCCAGCCAAATGAAATACTCAAACCCTGAGACCCATGCACTAAAGTGATGCACATAGGGCCAGAGCCACACCAAATACCTCACTTGGGTTGGGATGATCAGTTGCAACAGACTGATAGGCTCCACCACTGCATGCGTGGTGAGGTATGTCACCTGATGACATCACATGTTCAACATTTGTCATTCAATGTTGAGGTACTTCCCGACATTTGTGGCCCCATGTGTCTTACATTAAATTGCTTGTCTCACTTCTGAGTTTTTTAGGTTCACCATGTGTAAACTTAATAAGACTTTAACAAAGTCTTTAAATTATGATCTTGGAAAGAAATTTGGTAAATAAAAGTCAAATTACAATTTTTCTTGAACTTTTAGCACTTTCCACTAACAAAATATTTCCCTCCAAAATGAAATAGATCTAACAAATCAATTTTTCTAATACCTGAAAATTTGAAGGAGGTTTTCCTAATTAGGAATATGAAAAATTCACCATCATCTGGTCTTGATGGTTTACCTAGCTACATAATGAAACAGATTGCTGACGAAATAGTACAACCACTTTGCAACCTAATTAACGGGAATTTTCCCTCAACCACACAAAACCTTCAAGATAGTTCCTTTAAAAGAGAAAGGACACAAGCATTAGGTCAACAACTACTGACCTGTATCCCTCCTCCCAACTGTGTCTGAAATTATAGAAAAAATTGTATATACTCAAGTAATGTACTTTTGAGAAATAACTCCCTACTAACAGCACAGCAGTTTGGCTTTTGTGAAAATAAATTCGTCAATGATGCTCTCTTTACATTTACTGACAGATCATACAGGCATTTGATGAAACACACTATGTCCCTGGACTTTTCATCCATCAAACGGAGCACAGCTGGTAGAAATAACAACACATGACTGATGCACAAGCTGCTCAGATATAATACCAGTCATATCAGGAGTCCCACAGGAATCAACCTTAATGGCCCTTCTCTCCTACCCTTCATTAACCCTCCGTTACATGCGTGAAAATTCGTGAAATGGTCAATCACGCAGATGACAGGTGTCATCCACAAAGCAAGCTGTCTCTATCTGTGCACTCTGATTGGTCTTTATGAGTGACTTTATCATTTTTTTATTAAATCTAAATATAATGCATTTAATATTCATACACAGTATAATGTATTCTAATGTTTCCAACAATTTGTTCAATAATTTAATAAGGCTACATTTCAAAATAACAAATTTACATCTGTTTTCCATGTAAGCATTGAGATGCGTATAAAGAATGCAACTACTTAACAAAAGAACATGAAAATGTTTATTTCAAAACAACAACCTAACTAATAAGCATATACAAAAGTAATTTAGTGACAAAGTGAAAACAAAATTGAAATAAAGAACACATTATTTAACAACACAGTTTACACATATGTCTTTCAGATGATCTACACATGTCCAGTTGTTGCATGTAATGCACCATTTATGAGTTGGTTTATTTTGTGCTTTCAATAATGGAACATCACTCTATTTGAGGCTTTATTAGTTCCCAGCTGATTTTTTCTATAAAATTAACCATTTTTACAACCTTATTTCAAGCTATGCAATGGTATCTATATACGCATAAAGCATTTATGGCTGCAATGTTCAAAATATTGTAAAACAGTACCATAGGCCACCTTCTTGTATTATGTGACACATTGCTCTTCTGACAAAGCTGATCTAAAATCTACCCTCACTTTTGACTATAGAAGGTAATCATTTCAGATTTATTTTGCTCCCCTGTTGAACGATGTATAGCATCATCGAAATGCATGCTTGACAACACCATCATTATTCTATTTTTCTTTGGACAGTAAGAGACCAATGTACAATCCTGTTGAAATCCAAAGATAGATGATTTTGGCTCCCTTTCTCTTTTTTGCAGAACTTCTTTTGGCACTTCTCTCTTGTTTTTCAATACTATTCCAACATATGTTAGTTTTTTCGCCTGAAGTTTCTTGACTAAAGTCAAACTGGTAAACCAGTTGTCACCGGTAATATTTATGCTTGTACCTTGTATTGGTTCGACCATTTGAAGAACAATATCTTCATCTGAATTACTGGTCCCTCTGGTTGCTCACCAACATATGGTTCTAAATTCAAAGTGTAAGCTGTTTTTACACCAACCAAAGCAAACACTTTTAACCCACACTTTGCAAGTTTGCTAGGAACATATTGCCTGAATGGGTAGTTTCCTCTAAATGGCAAAATCTGTTCATCAACAGTAAGATATTCACTAGGTGCAAAATACTTTTGGCAATTGTTCATGAATAGTTGAAGTACCTCTCTGATAGCAGCCAACTTGTCAATCTCTCTGTGAACACCTCCATCATGGATATTATCAAACCTCAGACATCTCAACGGAAACCTGAATCGGTTTTCACTCATCCATAAATAACATGATTCAAGTCCATTTCCCTTTGAGTTTCGCCACAATTTCAATATACTCTTCCTAGAACATCTCAAAGGTCCACACACATACAACAAACCAATGAAAGCTCTGATCTGTATCGCATGTGTTTCTTTAGCATACCTTTCCCTAGAAAACTTACCATGAAATTCATTGACGTATATATTAGTGCATGTTGCAATAATGCTTATTATGTTTTCATCCAAGAACAAATTCAGAATTTCTATTTCTGTCATTTTTATATGAGCTTGATTTTTTTGGTCTGGGCAAATGCATAATAATATTACAAGATCTGCTTCTAACATTAGTAGGACGTTTATTTTTCCTCCATTTCGTTTTTCCATCTTTCCCTTAAAAAAATAAATAAATAAATAAAATAAAAATAAAAATTGCATCCTCTTGAGTTACTTCTTCCCATGACTTATATTCATCATTTTTTGACACTTCTTGTTCTGTTCCTAAATAACTGAATCATGACCACTTTCATGAACACAATCCTCATTCTCTGAGTCAGCATTATCACTGCGAGCATCTTCATCCCTCAGCTCATTGAACCATTCCAGCCAGACAATAGGATCTCTACTAAACTCTATACAAGGTTTTTTTGCCTTTGACATTTCTTCCACAATCTAAAAATAATGAGAATACTAGGTAACATGAAAGGTAACAGCAATCAGTTCCAATACGCCTAAATTTATGCACATGAAAGATCAATTGAATCTAGGAAAGCAATAAAGTAATATAGACTTATTTTGTTTCAGATTGTGGCAGCAGAGCTCGCGCAGATGACCAGTGTCATTCTGACTAAAATAATGTTCCATAAACACTGTATCTTTCATAACTGAAAGCCAACAATGACTGGAGCTAACAGATGGAGAGTTAACAGAAAGGTGCTGAAAATGGTGCAAACTCAATCCAGCCTGGTCAGACAAAATTGAGTGGGAAAGTCACGTGGATGACGAGTGTCATCTGCGCGAGCAACAGAGCGTTAATGATCTCTCAGAACACCTACCCTCAAAAACTGTTGTTTTGTTCACTGATGATACATACATCCTCTTTTGTACTATTTCTCCATAGTAGATGACTTCGTTGGCAGCTGTGGAGGGCTCCTATACTTACTCTACAATAACATCCCCTTACTCAATAGGGAAAAGACAGTTCATATGATCTTCTGCCCATCAAAGATCTGTAGGTAGTGGGGAGCAGGCATGGTAATTACGATGATAAATAATCACTTGCACTTTCATCATTTATTATGATTACTTTTATTCTCACATAGCATAGAGCGCATACTACAGAGGACTGATCTGGTAAAGACACAGTTGTTCTTGCTGTGGTAGGGCAGTAATATTGTTGGGGGTAGAGCCAGTGGTTCTACATCCCCATGTATCCAAACAGGACATATAGAACAGTTAGTAACAGACAAAAGTAAGTTGTCAAAGAGGTTAGTGAAACTAAATTCCTGGGGTTCTGGATAGATAACACACTCCAATGGACTATCAAGAGGGATAAACTACCGTGTAAAATCATTAGTTTCTGCCCTACCTTTAGAGTTCTCAGTCAAAAATGTGATGTGACTACAATTAAAGCTGTGTTCTTTGGACTACTTAACTCAGTTCTCTCATATGGCATTCATTTCTGGAGGTCACTACACAAGACAATATTTCTTATGCAAAAAACAAACTGTCAAGATCATGATTTGTATACCACCACATATACCTACCAAGTCAATCTTTAAAGAACTGAGAACATTACCTGGCCCATACATATACCTCTTAGAGACTGTTTCATTTACAAAAAAGAATCTCTATCTCTTTAAAACAAATGTGACATGCATGACCATCACACCCATGGTGATGAAAACATTTATCTGCGAAATGAGGGACTGGATAAGTGCCATGGCAGCGTGAGGTACACAGGCAGCATGCTATATAATAAATTACCTTGCTCAGTCAAAAATAATAAAAACTCTTTCAGGTAGAATGTTATCAATATAACGCTCCAGCACTGTTTCTGTTCTGTTGCTGAAGTTTTGAGGCTAAATTATGTCACATGTGACATTAATTTGTCATAACTAGTCTCAAAAATTCAGCAACAGATTAAACCCCCCCCCCCCCCCCCCCCGCCCCATGAACCATGGACCTTGCTGTTGGTGGGGAGGCTTGCATGCCTCAGTGATACAGATAGCCGTACAGTAGATGCAACCACAATGGAGGGTATCTGTTGAGACGCCAAACAAATGTGTGGCTCCTGAAGAGGAGCAGCAGCCTGTTCAGTAGCTGCAGGGGCAACAGTCTGGATGATTGACTGATCTGGCCTTGTAACATTAACCAAAATGGCCTTGCTGTGCTGGTACTGCCAACAGCTGAAAGCAAGGGGAAACTACAGCTGTAATTTTATCCTGAGGGCATGCAGCTTTACTTTATGGTTAAATGATGATGGAGTCCTCTTGGGTAAAAGATCCTGGAGGTAAAATAGTCCCCCATTCAGATCTCCGGGCGCAGACTACTCAGGAGGATGTCGTTATAAAAATAAAAAATAAAAAAAAAAAAAAAAAAAAAACTGGCATTCTATGGGTCAGAGTGTGGAATGTCAAATCTCTGAATCGGATAGGTAGGTTAGAAAATTTAAAAAGGGAACTGGATGGGTTAAAGTTAAATATAGTGGGAATTAGTGTATTTCAGTGGCAGGAGAAACAAGACTTCTCGTCAGGTGAATAAGGGTTATAAACACAAAATCAAATATCGGTAAGGCAGGAGTAGGTTTAATAATGAATAAAAAAATAGAAGCACATGTAAGCTACTACAAACAACATAGTGAATGCATTACTGTAGCCAAGATAGACACAAAACCCATACCTACCACAGTAGTACAAGTTTATGTGCCAACTAGCTCTGCAGATGACAAAGAGCTTGAAGAAATGTATGATAAAATAAATGAAATTATTAAGATAGTCAAGGGAGGCAAAATTTAATAGTCATGGAGGACTGGAATTCGACAGTAGTAAAAGGAAGAGGACGAGGTAGAAGTTTGTGCAGAACATAACTTAATCATAGCTAACACTTGGTTTAAGAATTGTGAAAGAAGGTTGTATATGTGGAAGAGACCTGGAGACACTGGAAGGTTTCAGATTGGTTATATAATGGTAAGACAGAGATTTAGGAATCAGGTTTTAAATTGTAAGACATTTCCAGGGGCAGATGTGGACTCTGACAACAATCTATTGGTTATGAACTTTAGATTAAAACTGAAGCAACTGCAAGAAGGTGGGAATTTAAGGGTGATGGGACTTGGATAAACTGAAAGAACCAGAGGCTGTAGAGAGTTTCAGAGAGAGCATTAGGGGATGACTGACAAGAATGGGGGTAAGAAATACAGTAGAAGAAGAATGGGTAGCTTTGAGAGATGAAATAGCGAAGGCAGCAGAGGATCAAGTACATAAAAAGGCAAGGACTAATAGAAATCCTTGGGTAACAGAAGAGATATTGAATTTAGTTGATGAAAGGAGAAAATACAAAAATGCAGTAAATGAAGCAGGCAAAAAGGAATACAAACGTCTCAAAAATGAGATCGACAGGAAGTGCAAAATGGCTAAGCAGGGGTACCTAGAGGACAAATGTAAGGATGTAGAAGCGTATATCACTGGGGGTAAGACAGATATTGCCTACAGGAAAATTAAAGAGACCTTTGGAGAAAAGAGAACCACTTGTATGAATATCAAGAGCTCAGATGGAAACACAGTCTAAGCAAAGAAGGGAAAGTAGAAAGATGAAAGGTATATATAGTGGGTCTATACGAGGGCGATGTTCTTGAGGATAATATTATGGAAATGGAAGAGGAGGTAGATGAAGATGAAATGGGAGATATGATACTGTGTGAAGAGCTTGATAGAGCACTGAAAGACCTAAGTCAAAACAAGGCCCCAGGAGTAGACAACATTCCATTAAAACTACTGATAGCCTTGGGAGAGCCAGCCCTGACAAAACTCTACCATCTGGTGAGCAAGATGTATGAGACAGGCAAAATACCCTCAGACTTCAAGAATAATATAATAATTCCAATCCCAAAGAAAGCAGGTGTTGACAGATGTGAAAATTAACAAACTATCAGTTTAATAAGTCACAGCTGATAAATACTAACATGAATTCTTCACAGACGATTGGAAAAACTGGTAGAACCCAGCCTCGGGGAAGATCAGTTCGATTCCATAGAAATGTTGGAACAAGTGAGGCTATACTGACCCTATGTCTTCTCTTAGAAGATAGATTAAGGAAAGGCAAACCTACATTTCTAGCATTTCTGGACTTAGAGAGAGCTTTTGGCAATGTTGACTAGAATACTCTCTTTCAAATTCTGAAGGTGGCAGGGGTCAAATACAGGGAGCAAAAGGCTATTTACAATTTGTACAGAAACCAGATGGCAGATATGGCCATGAAAGGGAAGCAGTGCTTGGGAAGGGAGTGAGACAGGGTTGTAGCCTATCCCTGATGTTATTCAGTCTGCATATTGAGAAAGCAGTAAAGGAAACAAAAGAAAAATTTGGAGTAGGAATTAAAATCCATGGAGAAGAGATAAAAACTTTGAGGTTTGCTGATGATATTGTAATTCTGTCAGAGATGGCACAGGACCTGGAAGAACAGCTGAATGGAATGGACAGTGTCCTAAATGGAGGATTTAAGATTAACATCAACAAAAGCAAAATGAGCAGAATGGAATGTAATCAAATGAAATCAGGTGAAGCTGAGGGAATTAGTTAGGAAATGAGACCCTTAAAGTAGTAGATGAGTTTTGCTATTTGGGGAGCAAAATAACTGATGATGGTCAAAATAGAGAGGATGTAAAATGTAGACTGGCAATGGCACGGAAAGCATGTCTGAAGAAGAGAAATTTGTTAACATAGAGTATAGATTTAAGATTAAGGAAGTCTTTCCTGAAAGCATTTGTATGGAGTGTAGCCATGTATGGTAGTGAAACATGGACAAGAAATGGTTTAGACAAGAAGAGAGTAGAAACTTTCGAAATGTGGTGCTACAGAAGAATGCCGAATATTACATGGGTAGATCATGTAACTAATGAGGGCACTTTGAATAGAATTGGACAGAAGAGGAATTTGTTCACAACTTGATTAGAAGAAGGGATAGGTTGGTAGGACATGTTCTGAGACATCAAGGGATCACCAATTTAGTACTGGAGGGCAGCATGAAGGGTAAAAATCGTAGAGGGACACCAAGAGATTAATATCTAAGCAGATTCAGAAGGATGCAGGTTGCAGTAGTTACTTGGAGATGAAGACATTTGCACAGGATAGAGTAGCATGGAGAGATGCATCAAACCAGTCTCTGGACTGAAGACCACAACAACACCATTAATTTTGTCCAAAATTTATTAACCATGAATTTGTTGTTGTTTTTGGGGTGTATGGATGTTCAATGGTAAGGTTATCAGCAACCTTACAAATATTAAAAGAAATGAATATGGGTAAAAGGGTTAAAAACATTGGCACACTCACTCATTCACTAACACCTATTCATTTGTGTTGATCCACACAATCACTTCACATCACTTGCTGTAAAACAAAGGAGAAATAGTGAATACACAAGAGAGGAGAACAGAAGGAAAACGACAGAGGAGCTGAAACTATGGCAAAGGAATATGTGACCGGTTGCACCAGAACAAGTGGGTACACATCGGAGGACTGTGGCCTATGCCAAGACGAGTAAGGAGGATTTAATCCCATCTTCGTTGTCAAAAGGTGGTATGCCACAGCCACGTAGTGCGCTTTATTAGACACAGTTTGTTACCTGTCACTTCCAGCCACTCATCTTCCCATTGACATATGATTCCATAGCTCAACGGCGATATGACAGCATATAGGGGGTTAGCACACTGAAATAACTGAGGATCATGACACACCTCCTTGGCCGCTGCATCTACCTTTGTGGTTCCTGCAGTACCCATGTGTCCTGGTACCCAGCACAAAACATGTCCTCCCCCAGACATTGTAGGAAGAGGAGGGTGTCCTGGATATTCTGGACTACTTTAGCTGCTGGATACAAGCATTGTAGAGACTAAAGGGCATTCAGAGAATCAAAACAGACAAGGAATGTTGCACTTGAAGCACATCTCATCTGCTCCAGTGCCCACAAGATCACACATAATTCTGTATCAAAGACAGTAAAGTCTTGAGGGAGCTGGACCTAGAGGACACGATCAGGGAACAACCCTTAGCCCCCCCCCCCCTCCTCCCCCGTATTGAGCCATCGGTAAAGACAGCTTTAGAGGTGTGGGGCTCAGTTAAAATATCACAAAATAACTTACTAAAACATATGCAGGCATGCAATCTCTTCTGTACTACACCAATCTAAATTTACTCAAGTGACTCCACCACGCATTGCATACGGCTCTCAAGCGTCATTGTTGCTTCTGGACAACTGGAGTAAAGGTGTTCCAGAGGTGGACAAGCAACAGTATGATATGCAGATGATGTCAGAGCTGTGAGGAACTTTGCTGATGCATCATGAGGAGCTCGCTACTGGATGGTGAGTGGCAGTTCCCCTGTCTTATCACAGAGACTGGATATGGGGCTGGTCCTGTAAACACCCATGGCCAGCCTAATCCCTTCATGGTGGACAGTGTCAATAATATTCAGGTAAGAAGGTCCTGCTGATCTGAACACTGTGCATCCATAGTCTAGCCGTGAACACATGAAAGCCATATAAAACTGGAACAGATGTTCCCTGTCTGCTCCCTCTGCTCCCCAAGACCTGTAGCTAAGTTTCTTTACCATATTCAGTGCATTCTGGGTTCTGGGTTTCAAGTCCCTCAGGTGTGGCAACCACGACAGTTTTGAGTCAAAATGAGCTCCAGAAACCTCACTGAATCTTTAAAATGTAGAATGGTGTCCCTCACATGCAAATCAGGTAAATTAAAAACACGACAAGAATGATTAAAATGAACACACACACACACACACACACACACACACACACACACACACACACACACTTATCTGCATAAAACTGAAAACACGTCTTTGCAGCCCACTCCTCTAACCTCCGCAGTGTAAGTGGCAACTCATGGGTTGCTGCTGCAACACTGGAGGAGGAACAGAAAACAGCAAAATTGTCCACAAATAAAGAGCACTGTACAGGACTCCTTATTGTAGACATGATATTGTTTATGGCTATGGTAAAGAGGATAGCACTTAAAACACTGTCCTGAGGAACATCATTTCCGGCTCAAAATGATCCAATAGCATGACATCAATTCAGGACCTAAAAAAGCACTCAGACGGGAAGGACCGTATGAGTATCAGAAGGTGGCTATGGAAGCCTCATTGCTGGTATTGCAGGAGAACAGTGTGTCTACAAGTAGTGTCATATGCCTTACTCATTATTAAGTAATACAATGAGACAATGATGTTTACATAAGAAAGCCTGCTGAATAGTCATCTCTAGTAGGGTCAGATTGTGAATAGCAGCCCAAAATCTTCAGAAACCATATTGAGAGCAGCTAAGGAGTTGGCTGGTCTCTAACACCCACATCGGATGATGGTTAACCATTCACTCCAGGGCCTTTCCTACGCAGGTCATTAAGGTGACACTCAAGTAACTACTGGGGCATGTGCAGTCCTTTCCTGGTTTGAGGAGAGGAATCAAAATTACCTCTCTTCATGAGCTGGGAAAGAGACCTGTCTACCATATCAAATTAAAACATTTGAGGAGGATTTCCCTTAACACCGCTGGCAAATGTTGAACCATGCAGTAATAGATTTGGCCTGACCAGATGCAGTATCACGAGTCTCAGACAGTGACGATTACAGCTCCCACATGGAGAAATGGCAGTTGTAAGACTCAGATTTTTGGTATCTTAACTTCAAGATGCTCCTCTCTGCAGTCACGCAGTAGCAGCAAAAAGTCAGATCCTCGCTGGCATCGACAGTAGTTG
Source organism: Schistocerca americana (assembly GCF_021461395.2). Classification (NCBI taxonomy): domain Eukaryota; kingdom Metazoa; phylum Arthropoda; class Insecta; order Orthoptera; family Acrididae; genus Schistocerca; species Schistocerca americana. The sequence goes on from NC_060120.1 coordinate 180,004,419, forward strand.
CTGCAAAATGCTCTACCATCATCTGAGCAATGTCGCCAGGCACTGATTGGAGGGCCCTGTTTCAGCACTGCTACTACTTGTTAATGACCGTGTTTACTGGAAATCCTCCTGATGGTTTTCCATACTTTTGTAGAACAAGTGAAATGGTTGATGGAGTCCAGGGATGCTTGCCATGACCTTTCCTTGCTCTCCTTACTTAGTTGTCAAGCCTAGGCTCTCATGACTCAAAAGCCTGTGAGGTTGTCCAATGTTGGGTGGTATTTAAACTGTCAAAGAGTAGCACACTTGTCCCAGATTGCTGAGTGGCATTCATTGGACCACCAATGTACAGGTTGCATCCCAAGATGACTGAGGACTTTGGGATGGTTAACTCAGTGCCATGTCAGATCACTCGTGTAATGTGAACAACCCATTCCTGGACACTGTCGCGATGTTCAAACACAGCCAGCTGCCTGAACAGCATTCAGTTAGCCCTGCTGACCATCCATTTAGGTGGCTTCTTTTCAGGTAATGCTTCTTCCACTATGTGAATTCTGAGTGGGAAGTAATCGATGGAATAAAGGTTGTCAATTACTTCCCAATGAACAGAATTTGTGAGGGCTGGAGAGCAGAAAGAGGTCAATGGCTGAGAATGGCCCAGTAGCAGCACAGAAATGAGTGGGAGTACCTGTGCTGAGGATGCACAGATCATGAGATGTAATGAGGCTCTCGAAAACCGGACCTCGAGGGCAAGCAGATGTTCAGCCCCACAAAACATGACAGGCATTGAAGTCTCTCGGTAGAAAAAATGGTTGGTGGAGGTGTTCGATAAGATCTGTGAGAGCCTCAGAGTCTATTGCATCTTGCGGAGGTAAATACAGTAAGCAAGCAGTGCTCCTCTGACACACCTGAATTTCAACTGCTACTGCTTGGAGGTTTATTGCCAAGGGAAGAGCAGAGGGATGGTGCACATTATTGACAAACACAATGAACCATTCCTTGACCCTTTTCCCAATGAGGTCATCCTTATGGTAGATCATATAGCCCATAGTACAGAGGCATCAGACACTTGAAAGTGCATTTCCTGCAAACACAAGCAAAGAGGTATTCCTGTGCTGGGAGTTTCAGTTCTTCATTCGTGTCCTGAGCCCACTAATGTTTCATTGTAGAATGGGAGCCACCTATCACAGGGGCAGCACTTTCATCCTGACTTTCTGTTGGGGAGGGGAGCTAAAAATGGGTGGCGGCTCAGTCTTGGGGTGAGATGATTGCTCCAGTCCAACATCAAGGTCCATCATCTCTGAAAAATGTTCAAGAGAGACATCAGAGAGGATGACATTGACATCGTTGGACTGTACACTTTCCATCTCCATCAGTGGGCAATTCTTCATCTTTGCCTTTGATTTTTTGATCTGAGGAGGCTTCGGAGTCACAACTGTGGAAATGATAGTTGTACTGCTGGATGGTGGACAAGACTGGATCTTTGGAGGGGCAGGGAGTTCTGAAATGTCAGCAACCATAGCCGTTCTGAAGTTCTGGGGGGAGGGGCAGGCTTTGGAGTTAACTGCAGCGGCACAAGTGCTTTGACAAATGCAGGTAGTAGTGCTCACACTAGCAGCCTCCACTTGCGTAGCAGCTTTGGGTTTTTGGACTGGCTATTTGAGAATGGAAGCAAAGGAGGCAGTGAACATGGGCAGTTGCATAGCCTTGTATATAACTTTCGCCTCACCATACAGCATGCACTTTGCTGTTTTTATCTCCTAGATCTTCTGTTCTTCAAGTAAGAAACTGCAGTTCCTACTCCAGACAAGGTGATCCCTAGAGCTGATGACATCCTTTGGAGGAGATGAACAACCATTTCCCTCATGGGTGGCTTTATCACATTTGCCACAAGTGGTTTCTCCCTGACAACCAAAAGTAGTGTGCTCAAAGTGCTGGCATTTAAAACAGCACATTAGGTTGGGGAAATAGGGCCACACATGTAGGCAAAGGAAACCTGCCTTGACATGCTTGGTTCTGTTAAATGTAAATATAAAAGAGTCTGATCTGACAATATCACCATCCACCCTTTTCGTGATGTTTTGCACATCAACAGTGTCTTCCTGGGAGCACTCAGCTTTCAAGCTTTCAGTTCTTCTTGGAAAATGTCAACCAAATGCCTGCAAGTTGCAAAACCTACCTAAAGATGTTGTGCAATTCAGTTTCAATTGCATATTCTCTGAGGCATTGAGCTTTCTGGAGTTTCTTCAATTGCTGGGAACTAGCTGTTTTGACAGACAGGATCCCATTTTGCAAACACTTGACAGATTTTAAGATCCCACCTACACCCTCTAAGCCTTTTTGTGTGTGGAATTCTGAAACTTTATTGAAGATTCCCTCATTCCATTTACTAACTACAAACACATTCAGACACCAGCAGGCATTCTGTTACTATTAACTGAATCTGGAGAACTGGTTACCCAAGCCCTCTTGGTAGAATGGATGTTGGTACCTACTAGTGGCCCACCAATTCCACTGGGAGGATGAAGAGAAAATTTTGGGGGTTCCATCTTGTTCCCACTAACAGCTAGAGAAAAAAAAGGCTACTTAGACCGAGTCCTGCATGCCTAGGTAAGCCTTGTACAACTGAAGTGCGGCAGAGTCCCCAAAAGTTACCTGCTAATGACTGTTCCACCTCAACAGCCAAGCATCCCACTAGCATGCAACACACCTTGTGATTGAGCATGTTTTTATACAGGTTTTTACCGTCCTTGCAATCCAGGTGGTCAAGCTGAGAAGCCCATTCCCTGTGATACACAATGTACCACTGCTGCACCCTACAGTAATTGATGAAGCACACCCAGAGCTCACAGTGACAGGGGAATGGCAGCAATAACCAGCCCCAGTTCAGGAACCCACAGGTCACCAAGCCCATATCCAGCAAACAAATGATTAGCCCCTGAGGGCTTAACCATGACTGTGAAGGCAGTTGAAAACAATTATTCTTATGTTGATTTTGTATTTTAAAACAGAGATTGCACCTTAGAAACCACTGCAATACAAAAGCATACATATACCCTTTCCTTTACAGTGATATTTAATCTATGTAACAAAAAGGCTTATGCTCCTTTAGCTACGTATTATTGCTATAACTTGCAACCCATACCATGAACATGATTTTGTGGACAAATAAACAGATAAATAAAATATGGTCATTTATGTTGTTGTGATCTTCAGTCAGAAGACTGGTTTCATGCAGATCTCCGCACTGCTCTATCCAGTGCAAGCCTCTTTATACCTAAATAACTGCTGTAACCCACATCAATTTGAACCTGTTTACTGTACCCTTATCTTGGTAGCCTCCTACAATTTTTACCCCTCACACTTCCCTCCCATATTAAACTAGTGATTCCTTAATGTCTCAGAATATGTTTCATCAATTGATTCCTTCTTTTAATCAAGTTGTGGCATAAATTTCTTTTCTCCCTAGTTCTATTCAGTACCTGCACATTAGTTATTTGATCTACCCATCCAATCTTCAACATTCTTCTGTAGCACTGTATTCCAAAAACTTCTATTGTCTTCTTGTCTGAACTGCTTACAGTCAACATTTCACTTCCATACAAGCCTATGCTCCAGCAAATGCCTTCAGAAAAAAGCTCCCAACACTCAAATTTATATCTGGCATTAACAAATTTATCTTCTTCCATGAAACCTGAGTTTATCTGGAAGGTTACTGTGATTCACACAGTCAAATGCCTTAGATATATCACACAAAATAATAACTTTTGCTATTTTGTTATTTAGTGCTTGTAAAATTTGGTGAATGAATGTACAAATGGTATTCCCAGTTGAGCAAGTCTTCTGAACACCAACTTCTGATTTACTAATGATAGAATTGTTGCTGGGGTAGGATACTATTCTACAACAGCCTACACTGATCAGACAGAACTTTACAGCCACCTGCCTAACAGCCAGTAATTCCACCTTTAGCACATATAAGAGTGGTGACGTGTCATGTCATGTAGGAGTAAGGTTTGGTAAGTTGCTGGAGGGAGTCGGAACTGCATCTGCACACACAAGTCATCTAACTCCCATAAATTCCAGAGAGGGGAGCAATGATCTCTGACGCCACATACAATCACATCCCAGATGTGTCTGATCAGGTTCAAATCAGTCAAGCTTGGTGTGTGGGGGGGAGGGGAGGGGGGAGTGGGAGTGAGGGGGCAGCTTATCTATTGGAACTCAATACTGTGTTTCTCGAAGCACTCCTTCACACTCCTGGCCTTGCGACATGGTGCATTATTTTGTTGAAAAATGCCACTACCATTTGGAAACGTGATCACCGTGAAGGAGTGTATATGGTCTGTCATGGTGCCTTGCATGAGCTCCACTGGACCCAAGAATGCCATGTGAGTATTCCCCATAGCATAATGGAGCCGCTACCAACTTTCCTCCGTCACGCAGTACAGGTGTCAAGGAGCTGTTCCCCTGGAAGAGAACAGATTCATGCCCTCCCATCAGCATGATTGAGAGGTATCAGGATTCATCAGATCATGCAGCACTCTGCCACTGTGCCAACATCCAGTGCCGATGGTCGCATGTTCATTTCAGTTGTAGTTGGCGATGTCATGATGTTAACAGAGGCACATGCATGGGTCGTCTGCTGCGGGGGCCCCACTGTTAGGAGTGTTTGGTGCACCGTGTGTTCAGACAACTTGTACCTGGCCAGCATTAAAGTCTGATGTTAGTTCTGCCACAGTTTGCCATCTCTCCCATTTTACCAGTCTGCCCAGCCTATGATGTCTGACACCTGTAACAAGGGGTGGCCATCCAACACCACGACCTCTACATGTGGTTCCACCTTGGTTTCACCATAACAGCACTCCTCGAACACCCGACTAGTCATTCTGTTTCTGAAATACTCATGCCAAGCCTCCAGGTCATCACAATCTGCCTTCGGTCACACTCAGATAAGTCAAATGCCTTCCCCATTCTACACTTGAACAGCACACTAACTGATACTACATGCACCGTGGGTGTGTCTGACTAGCAGTCATTTCTCACCAGATGACACTGCTATCACCTGGGCAGGTGTATATCAATAGTATGTTGGTGGTTGTAATGTTCTGACTGATCAGAGTATATCACCCTTATCAAATGTTTTGGAAAATGTTGGCAATAGTGAAACAGGTTGGTAGTCATCAACATCTCTCCTCACTTTTCTTATGGTGGGATTTAACAATGACATATTTAAATTTCTTTGGAAAAATGCTTTGAGTTATACATCACATGTTAAAGAAAAGCAAGTAAGCATGCTTATTATGTGGAAACAAGTTTTTAGTACTCCATGATCCATTTTTCTTTTTTTAACACAGCTGTTTTAATGTCCACTCTGAATAGTTTATGAGGCAACCTGTTAATAAATAATGATATGAATTTATCATGGAATAGATTAAATTCTATCTGAACGTTTTGTTCATTACAAATTTCATTTCAGGACATTTCTTGAAGACCATTCTTAAAAATTTCTCTCCTGTTGTCATTAATTATTCTAACTAATTTCCACCTATGGAAATCTATACTCTAAAATGCTATCTTGCTTGTTTTAACTAACTGTGCATCATGATCAAGAGATCATTTGTTCCTGGGTATACAGTTATTTTCTTGTTCTGAGCTTCACTGAAGAAAACATTATCAGTCAGAGCTTTACTGTCTTTATAAAACAATGTTGGAAAGTTAATCACTGAGAGAGAATTGTAGAAGCCAAACAAGGTTTCCATATTGGATTTTCTGTCAGTATCCTTTGGAAAATCTACTTTAAAATCATCACAGAATAATAACTGTTTGTCGTTTTCCAACAGATAGTACATAAGGTATCCATATGCTTTACAAACAGTTCCAAACTTGCCACTGGGGATCTACATGCAATTACAATTACAAGCCAACTATTTTCAGTACTGATTCACAAAGACATACTTTTACACCTCAATCTCTACAAAATCTACTTGTTTTAGTATCTGAATTTTTGTTTAGCCTTTGTATACATAGCAACTCCACCTCCTCCCATATTAGTTCTACATAAGTAAGGTGTTACAGTGTAACCCTTTATGCTGAACTTCTCTAATTCACAGTGAAAGATACAGTAAGAAGACTGCTAATAATAGTAGTATTATTAAGTCAATGAAAAGTGAGAACATTGGAGTTACAAATTAAGTAAAAATTGCTAGTTCACTCAATAAACACACAATTTAAAGCATGAAAGAAATCATCAGGCATCTAAGAATTCTAAAATACTTAAATAACTATCCTATTTAATGTTCCTGGAACCAGTGACAAAACATGAACTCATAAAAGAGCATTCAGAAACAAAAACCCAAGCAGTGTGTAGAAGATATGAAATCAACTAATGAGCCATGTGAGTGAAGATATAACTGAATCATTGTTGGATACCACAAACTGCTCATTCAGAAACGAATATTCCAGAGAAATTAAAAGTAGTCTAAAGATACTATAAAGGTGATAAGAATGATCCAAAGAAATACAGACCACTATTTTAACATATGGTTTCTCAAACATAATAGAGACACTTATGCACAGCAGATTGATTAATTTCACAGACAAACACAGTATTGTGATTCTGGTAGACCACAGTTTCCAAACAGAGAAATCTACAGGATCAGCTACATCTAGGCTACCAGAACCTGTCAAACAATGGAAACTCCAGGTAGGAATGTCAACAGTGTAAGAAAAGACAGATTGCTACTTACCATAAAGATGACACATTAAGTTGCAGACAGGCATAATTAAAAAGACACTTACACAAAGCTTTTGGCCACAGCCTTTGTCAGAAAAAGTGGAGCACATACCATTTATTCTGACAAGCAAGCACACCTCATGCACACATGACCGCCAACTCTGGCAACTTGGGATGGAAGCAGCAATCTGGAGGGGGCAGGGATCAGACAGCAGTGCACAGGGGAGGGGGGGGGGGGGGGGGGGGTGAGGTGCAGGGACTAGAATGCCAACAGGCACAGCATCAGGACATTGTGGGGCAGGGAGATTGGGAAAACGGGGCAAAGAGGGAGAGGAGCAGGGAAAGATGAACAGGTGGGCTGGCAGAGGGTGGCAAGCAAAGAGAGTGTTGTGAGATGAGAACAGGGAGGAGGTGATAGGACAGAGGGGTTGGAAACTGTTGGGTAGAGGGTATGGGGACAGTATGTAATGATATCTTGAAGCTGGGATAATTACAGAAGTGGAGAATGTATTGTAAGAGTAACTTTCATCTCCACATTTCAGCAAAGTGGGTGGTGGAGGGTCCAGATGGCTTGGGTATTGAGGTAGTCATTGAAATCAAGCAGGTTATTTTCAGCTGCATGTTGTGCAGCGGTGTGATCCACTTTGCTCTTGACCACATTTTGGCAGAGGTCATTGATTCTGGTGGATAGCTAGTTGGTAGTCATATAAATATAAAAAGCTGAGCAGTGACTGCAACACAACCGGTACATGACATGGCTGCTTTCACAGGTGTCCCAGCCTCTAATGGAGTAGGATAAGACTGTGGGGGGCTGGAATAGGAAGTGCTGGGTGAGTGAATTGTGCAGGTCTTGCACCTGGGTCTTCCATGGGGACATGATCCCTAAGAGAATGAGATGGAATTGGGAGTGGCACAGGGATGGACAAAGATGTTGCAAGGATTGGGTGGGCAATGGAACATTACTTTACAAGGTGTGGGAAGGAACTCGGATAGGATGTCTCTCATTTCAGCACCTGACAATGGGTAATCAAAGACCCGGCAAAGGATGTGGTTCAGTTGTTCCAGTCCAGAGTGGTATTGGATGACGAAGAAGGCACTCCTTTGTGGCTGTTTCTTGGGGGTGGTGGGAGGATTGGGAGTGTGAGGGGAAATGGTATGTGGCCAGGCTGCATGAAAGGGAGTTTTTGGTATGAGAGGGATAACAGCTGTTGAAATGCAGGTGTGGTTGGTGGATTTAATGAGGACAGAGGTTCAGATGAAGGCATTGAAAGGAGGAGGTCAACATCTAGGAAGCAGGCCCACTAGGTTGAGGAGGACCAGGTGAAGGAGATGGGAGAAATGGTGTTGAGGTTTATTGCATAACTTACTTTTTTGAAAAGAGAGGAAAAATGTTCTGTTAATTTGGAATGAAAATGTTTGATTAAAGAAAATCTCTTTTATTTTCATTAAAATGCATGGCTATATTTTCTCAGGGTGCTGTGGCCAAAAGTATCATGCGTATTCCAATATGAAGACATCCGTCTTACTCACGATGGATAAAAAAATTATCTTTCTTTAATGTTAGGCAATAAGCAAATTTAATATAATATTCAAACAATTATTTTTCTCTGTGAGGCTTGATGCTCCAGTATAGCTGCCTAAGTGCAATGGCAGCATACACAATTAAAATAATTCCTTTCAATAAAACTGTACCTCTGGCCTAAAAATGAAATGGAAATTATTATGAGACGCTGATTTACATATACAGATGTGCAGATGGATATGTATGTGTGTGTGTGAGTGTATACCTGTCCCCTTTTTTCCCCCTAAGGTGTCTTTCCGCTCCCGGTATTGGAATGACTCCTAACCCTCTCCCTTAAAACCCACATCCTTTCATCTTTCCCTCTCCTTCCCTCTTTCCTGATGAAGCAACCGTGGGTTGCAAAAGCTTGATATTTGTGTGTGTGTTTGTGTGTGTTTTTATTGTGTCTATCTAGCAGCACTTTCCCATTTGGTAAGTCACAGCATCTTTTTTAAATATATTTTTCCCATGTGGAATGTCAGAAATTCTAAATACACTACATGTAGTAGAAGTAATACTTTGCAGACTGTAATCTAAATGCAACATCAGAACCAACCAGGCACAGAAGACAAAGAAGAAGAAGACAAGAGAAGACAATGAAATCTTTTCTTGTATACTATGATACAGAGATAATAGTAATTACAATTCTCTGAGCACATTTAGTAGCTCCATTGTAGTCACATATCGATACAGTGATTTACATTACTGTTTTCAAGAAGTGATGCTATAGGTTGTGAAGGGATGAAGAAAGGGTGTCTTGGCTCTGAATCAAGATCAAGACAATATCACCAATGAACCTGAGCTCAGACTAGGGGTTTGGCGTTTTGCAAGGCTAGGAAGGTCTCCTCTAGATGGCCCACAAACAGATTGGCTTAGGAAGGTGTCAGATGTGGTAATTTCAACGTCTTCAATTGTTTTATATATAGTCTGTCTTGCACGATGACGGCGACTGTATCTTCTGTATGGCATCTTGACAGCGTTCAATGCAGTTGCCTGTGCAGCAGCAGCAGCGCGAATGATCCGCTCCGCGGTCAGCGCTCGCTTTTATGGCCGCGCAGTGGCACGTCACAGATAAGGGACTTAGAATATTTCACAGTGCCAGCAGAGCGTTATCCCGTACGCGGGCACTAGTAATACTAGTCAGTCTTTTGTGGATGCAGACTGAACTTCAGCATCGACATCAATGATTTGTTTACCCACGGAAATGGATGGCTAACGGTCGCAGTTGTACGTGGTGGAACAGGCGTACCCAATGTATCCGGACTGGAAAGCTTTGTTGATCATTGATGTCGATGCTGAAGTTCAGTCTGCATCCACAAAAGACTGCAGGTCCGTCCAGTAGAGCGTGTGCAGCGACAGATTTGATCGTATTCTTTTTCTTGTCGGCGGCAGATGTGGTCATTTCAACGTCTTCAATTGTTTTATATATAGTCTGTCTTGCACGACGACGCCATACAGAAGATACAGTCGCCGTCGTCGTGCAAGACAGACTATATATAAAACAATTGAAGACGTTGAAATGACCACATCTGCCGCCGACAAGAAAAAGAATACGATCAAATCTGTCGCTGCACACGCTCTACTGGACGGACCTGCAGTCTTTTGTGGATGCAGACTGAACTTCAGCATCGACATCAATGATTCGTTTACCCACGGAAATGGATGGCTAACAGTCGCTGTTGTACGTGGTGGAACAGGCGTACCCAATGTATCCGGACTGGAAAGCTTTGTTGATCGTGAGAAGTAGTTGTGGGCTAGGATAATGTTAGTAATGTGTGTGAAGAATGAGGTAGTGGGTTTGGAGTTTGAATGATGTTGGGAAACATAGTGCTCTATAGCAGTAAGACCATGGGCATGGGGGATATTAGTGTATAGAGAGATGGTGTCAACAGTGATGAGTTGGGATGCAGGAGGTAAAAGAGTGGGAATGGTGCAGAGTTGGTGAAGGATGTGGTTGGTATCTTTAATGTGGGAGGATTATTTACAGGCAACTGGTTGGAGGTGTTGGTCAATGAGGGCTGAAATTCTTTCAATGGAAGCACAATAACCAGCCACTGTTGGGCATGCAGGATTGTTGGGTTTGTGGGTTTTGGAGAGCATGTAAAAGGAGGGTGAGCAAGGTGTCATAGGACTGAGGAGGGAAATGGGTTCAGGGAAGAAGGTCTGGGAAGGGCCTAAGGCTTTAAGCAGGGATTGGAGGCTGTATTGGACTTCCAGGATGGGATGACTTTTGCAGATAATAAGGGTGGGGGAGTCAGATAATTGGCAGAAGTCTTCCACCAGGAAGTCACTGCAATTTATAACAACAATGGTGGAACCTTTGTCTGCTGGTACAAACAGTTACCTCTAGGATAACAAAATCTAATATAGATGCTTTAGACAAGAGAAACTTGCCAACTGCTCTGTTTCTGAATTTGCCTCAATTTTTACACTATCATCCATACTTGTCTAATAGAAAAACTTCAAAGCTACGATGGCACACATGACATGCAGTGCAATGGATAAAATTGTATGGTGGAAACAGAAAGCAGTATTTGACTACAGAGACTGATTGCAGATTTGAAGTCATATCCATTAACCATGCAGTACCTCAGAGATCTGTGTTTAGTCCACTATTGTTCAACCTCTTAATGAACGACAAGAAAATTAGTGAGTAGGAGTAAAAAGTACTATACACTGATGACATGCCATTGGTAAATCTGGATAAAAATCAGATGAATATCAATGTCTACATCTGCATCTACATCTATATCCATAATCTGCAAACTACTGTGAAGTGCAAGGCAGAGGGTATGCCCCATTGGTACCAGCTATTAGGGCTTTCTCCCATTCCATTCACATATGGAGTGTGGGTAGAATGACTGTTTAAATACCTCTATGTGTGTTGTAATTAATCTGATTTTGTCCTATGATCCTTATGGGAGCAGTGATATATGGGGAGCTGTAGTATATTCCTATAGTTATCATTTAAACTTGGTTTTGGAACTTTGTAAGTAGACTTTCTCAGGATAGTTTAGGTCTGTCTTCACTGGCTGAAAAAAGGCACATTTACTTCAATAGCTAATTTGATGAAGTGGCTCATACAGAATGACTTACGTAAATCTAAAGAAAAAAAATATGCATGGTGTTAATTAAGAAACAAAATGAATACCACATAGGTAAGCAGGATGGCCAGAAACAGTCTGAAAAGCTTGTAAGGGTGTTGGGGTGTTGCAGAGTAGGTTGTGCTGAAAAATAATGGAGAAGAAAAAAATTTGATGTGTTGCAATGTTTCTGAGTTAATTAGCAATGAAGTTAGCCAAGCAGGCCATTGCACATGCAAATTCAACTTGTCCACCATATACAATTAGTGACAGTCATCCTTGTAGCATAGACGAAAGTGGAAGAGACTGCTCATCCTTTGGATCAGATTCAATCCTTACTACCATCCCAGGCCCAATTTTTGTATCTCTGTCTTGTTCAGTTTCAGGAAACCAACTGAAGAACACATTTGGTGATACCATCTCTGGTGGGCTGCCTGAATCTGTGCACACAACAGACTGATTGGCTAACTTCACTGCTAATTAATTGGAAGCAGCACAATATATCAGATTTTTCTCTTAACAATATTTCTCACCACAACCTACAATGTGCAAGATTTTCAAACTGTTTCTCATCACACTGTATTTATAAATGAAACAACAATAAAAGAAGTTACATGTATAAAATTTTTTGGGAAATTATACGCAGTCCAGTCACATTAATGTGGCCACCTGTCAGAAGCCTGAAGAACCACATGTTGCAATATGGGTGTGCAGGAAAGAGAGTCAATGAGGTTCTGAAAGGTACTGACTGGGATGTGGAACCATACCAACTCCAGTGCCATGACCAAGAGAGTACAGTAAACTCATCCCACTGCTCTTTGAATAACACATGTAGACTGCAAGTTGTGTGACACTTTGCATTGTTCTGCTGGCTGTTGTCATTGAGCCAAGGAAAAACAAACTGCATGTAGGGATAGATGTGGTCCCAAGGATAGATGCATACTTGTGTTGATCCATTGTGCCTTTCAGAATGATGAGACCACACAGTGAATGCCATGAATACACTCCACAGGCCATAACACCCCCTCCTCCTGGCTGGACCTGGTAAATGATTGTTGCAGGACCTTACACACACACAGCCACCTGTCCAGTGGACCATAAAACATGATTCATCTGGGAAGGCTACCTGTCACCTCTCAGTGGACATCCAGTTGCAGTATTAGTGTGCAAATTCCAGCCTTTGTCACCAATGAACAGCAGTCAGCACAGGTGCATGAAACAGGCACTGCTGTGGAGCCTCATAAACAGCAATGTTCATTGAACGGCCGTAGAGAGACAATAATGGTAGCTCTTGGTTCATCTGGGTGGTCAGTTACTCAACAACTGCACATCTACTCCCCTGCACATAGCTCTGCAGGTATTGTTCATCCCTGTCATCTATGGCTCATTATGCACCACAGTTGTCTCAGTGCCAGTTTTGGATATAATGCACAGTATACTGTAACTATGGTGCCACATGAAGAGTTTTCAAACTAATCGGTTTCAAAAATGCTTTTACCCTTGGCCCAAAAGCCATTGATAATGCACTTTTCGATGTCAGATAAATCACTTCACTTCTTCAATATGACAATGACTGCACTGTTTTTCTCCCCCCCCCCCCCCCCCCCCCCAAGAAAAACACTTTAAGTACCCTTCACCCTTCACTGATAGTGCTTCCACCTGTCTTCTCTGAGTGATTATTGAACATTGATGTTGAATATGGACAGTGGTCATATTAATGTGACTGGATCAGGTATTAACTAATAATCTCAAACAGAGATAATATATGTACAACGTAAATTAAATACTGTATTATTTATTATGATGCTGCTTGCACCTTATGCCAATAAATAACTTCTGTTTACAGTACTATAGTACCAATAACACAAAAGAAATTTTTGTACTGCAAAAAAGGCTATTAGCACCATTCTGAATAAAAACAATGTGACTACTGCAGAACTACAAACATTGATGATTCCATTTCTGCACATACATAGAACAGTTTTTTAATAAAAGAGAACACATCACTAGAAGAAAACATACATTTTCCACACAGAGACTGAGAGTTGTTGAGAAAGACCCTCGATACTCTGGTGCTCAACTAGTAAAGTGCTTGCCAAATGGTTTGTGGGACGGTATGAGTAAAGCAACATTCCAAAAACTGTTTAAGAATTATTTAGTACAGAAAAAGTATTGTGAGATAGAAGTATTGGGCTTTCTTTGATAATTTCTGACCAAACACTGGGATTGAGTTATTCTTAATGACTCCTTGATGCAATACTTTTTTCAATGATCTGAACCTAATTGGTCACGATGTTTTATTCTCTGCTCAGGGACTGGGTGTTGAGTTGTCTTCATCATCATTTCATCCTCATCGACATGCAAGTCGCCAAAGTGGCATCAACTAAAAAGACTTGCACAAGGCGACTGGCCTACCCGACGGGAGGCCCTAGCCACATGACATTTCATTTCATTCTTAACATTTCACATTAAATCTAAGTCACTGAACGTAGTTGTATCTAAAAAAAATATTGTCAATGGCTTTTGCACAATGTATTTCAATGGGAATTCTGTGGCAAACAACTGAAAGCTAGATACCAACAATTCTGTGTTCTCAATAACTATTGTCTGAGAGATAATCAGTGGTAAAGGCTCCACAAATGATGATACCACACTTAATTTGCATAATCTTATTAAAAATGTCTCCAGCTGTTTTATGAACCTTAAGATATTTCCTGTTAATAACCTGTAAACTATAAGTATGATTAGCAATAAATGAATTGCTGCTACCAAACTACATTTACTTTCATTTGTAGTACTTTCTATTATAGTACATGTTTTTGTGCTATCCAGTTTACAAACACATTCTCTATACAGTAGATTTTATTTTATAGCTTCACTGAAAATTGTGCATAAAATGTCCTAATTATCTTCAGGGTAAAAAATGTTGTGAATATCCCAGTTAACAACTAAACAATAGATAAATAAAATAAATCTGTTTTAGGTGAGTCAAATAAAGGCAATCTACAATGAAGGCTTTCACAGCTGGTGTTTGTATGATTGTTGATTTTTGTTTTATGGACCTAAGGCTGTGATCCAAAGCATATTTGTCTGGCTAACACTTTGTTTTCCAATGCTGGTGACACTATTACAGGTTATAATCTCAAACAAGCTCAGCGACCCAAACTGTTTACAAGTGGCCACATGATGGATGGTCAGTTCATTTGAGATTATGACTGCTTTCTGAGTTTTTATACACTCTGGTAATCTCTCTAGCATTGAGAGATGGCACTTTAGACAGAGAAATATACCTTGAACCATGGCCTAATGCTCGTAATACAAGAATTGCAAAGTAAAGGTGATCTAATCAATTTCTCTATTTCACTTTCTTCAGTTGTAAGTTGACAAAAAATAACATTGAAACTTTACTTTCACATACTCTTTAGCTAATTGTCTTTCAAATATAATGTTTTACAGAACCTTTTTGACTTAAAACTAATCTAACATTTCAATCATCTTAGTAGTTGTTGTAGAAAAAAGCACTCACAGAGACAGCAGGCTCCCAGTACACCACATGATCCCATGCTGGTGCCTCCAGCCAGATAACACTGCTTACGGTCAAGGCAAGTACCCTGTAGTTGTTGTCCATTAGAAGTTCCAGAACAAACAGTGTTCCAGTACCTTGTGATTGGTAGCACAACTGAAATAAAATTTTAACACTGAATGACTGATTCTGTGCATTTCCTTTCCTTCTGCAGTTCATCAAGTACACAATTTTTTAATCAAATTTATGACAAAATCAATATTAATTAACTGGTGGCTAATTCACTAAGTACATTACAATTATATATACACAAAGCTATACATTTGTAAAGAAAATCCTACACAATTGTCAATTCATGTTGGCATTAATCTGGTGGAAACGTGACATTCAGCACCAGACAGCCAATGTTTATAGCTCAAAACTGCAGGTAATGTAGGGTCAATTCACGGAGAGTGCTTGACCCAAGAGAAGCAGCCAATTGGGCAGTTTTTGTGACTAAAAATAAGGAATTTAAAAAAATCCACAGAGAAATGTTGTCTGTTACATCAAATTGTTTATATTTATTTCATAATTTGTCTGAACAGTTAGTACGTTTCAAAGACAAATGTCAAACTGGCTAGAGAACTGAGACTGATGCAGAAGCATATGTGCAGTGGCTCTGGCTTGAAGAATTAATCCAAGTACGTAGACTGCTAACTGCAGATAAGATTGCCAATGAAATTGGTTTCTGGGATTTCGGTTGGGTTGCAGTCCAAGGAAACACATACATTTCTGTAAGACTTGGTGTATTTCATTACAGACGTCCACATTACAATAAGTCGTACAGCCAACTGAGCAAACAAGACAGTGTGGGCTGTTAAATTACCATAGTCAAAGAACTTGCGATGGTGGAGATGTGTCATCCGTACTTGTCGACACCACACAGCCCCCCCCCCCCCCCCCATTCCATAGTGTGGAACACAGTTTAAGGTGTAGTAGAAGGGGGCTGTGTCTGGCGGTGAAGGCAGTGAGGGAGACAGCAGTGATGCGATGGAGATGTCCTTCTCCAGAGGTTGTTGCAGCAAGGTCCATGCTGCGAGGTCGACATGAAACTCCTGTAGGTGGTGTGGGCAGATGAGGCTTCGGCCCGCAGGATGAAGATGTGATTGTCGTCAATGAGTACGGTGACGACCTCCACATGTTTGGGCAGGACATCAGTTTACAGAACCACTAAAGGGGGTAGGGAGAAGGAGTTAGAGAGAGAGGCCAAGAACCCAAGGAAGGACAATGATGGTGACGCAGACGCTTGTTCAGGTGAGGTTTGCGGCAGCAGCTATGAGGGGCCACAGCTTGAGCATGAGTCCTCAGTGCTGGGAGGCTGCATAAAATCATTGGGTGTGAAAGACGCTGGGTCAAGGTGTGCTGGTTTCACGAGGTGAAGAGAAACAGTAAATGGCGAACCTTTAACCCAGATTTTCGTCATGTTAGCAGTGTGGTTTAAGACCTCGTATGGGGCCTGAATATGGTGGGGCATGTGGGGCCCGGATGGTGTCATCATGGAGGAAAACGAACTTGCATGTAAGGAGATTGTAGGGCACGTAAGAGCAGGTGGGAGGGGGGGGGTATGGCTAGACAGGGGGAAAGAGGGGGGGGGGGGGGGGGGGTGAGTGTCAGGAGAATGTTTGCAAAATGTGTTCAGATCTGCCTTATGAAGTCGGGAAGGGGGGTGGTTTGTCATGGCACGTAGGTTGTTACAGCTCCCCTGGGAGGACAGGGTTTTCACCATAGACAAACGAGTGATGCCACCATTCTACCAGTCCATTTGCTTTGGGTTGGTACACAGTCATGCGACATTTGTTGATATCAAACAGCTGGCAGAGTTGGGCAAAGAGTGCTGAATTAAACTGCCAGCCCTGGTCAGTGGTGATGGTAGCGAGGCAACCGAAGCAATAAATCCAGAAAGAAACAAAAGCCTTAGCCACAGTTTCAGTGGTTATATTGGTGAGAGGTACAGCCTCTACCCACCAAGAGAACTGATTGATGCAAGAAAGAACATAACAGAAGCCCTCTGAGGGGGCAAGGGGGCCGATGAGGTCCAGGTGCACGTGGGAAAAGCAGCCAGATGGAATGTCGAATTAGCAGAGAGGTGGACAGTGTGCCTGATGACTTTGTTGCACTGGCAGGTGATGCACTTCAGGGCCCAGGTCTGACAATCGCAGTTCATGTCTCGCCACATGAATCATTTGGACACGAGGTATGTCGATGACTTAATTCCAGGGTGTGCTAGAGAATGTAGTGTGTCAAACACTGAACGCTGGAGGGGGGTGAGGATGAGGGGTCGGAGGGTGCTGGTGAAGGAGTCACACCAAACTTCCCCTTGGATGTCGGTGTATTTTGCTTTGGTGAAAGTTTCTTCGAAAAGAACTGAAGTGGCATGACCACGTCATTGTTGTGTTGTTGTAGGACAATGCCTACCATGGAGTCGCTGGCATTCATGGTGATGAAGAGTTCAGCATCTGAGATTGGGTAATGAGGGTGACAGCTTGTGCAAGAGGGTCTTTCAGAGCTTAGAAGGGTGCACGCATTGGTTCCATCCACGGAACGGAACACGTCCCTTAAGTTTGCTTGCTGGCAAGGGCATTAGTGAGGGTAGCCTGGGTCCTGGCTGCAGCAGGCAAATGACAACGGTAGTAGTTAATTGTTCCCAGAACCAATGGAACTCTTTGTATGTGGTGGTGAGTGGCATGGATAAGATTGATTGTACCTTCGATATGGGGGGGTATACCAGAAGCCAAGACTGTGTATCCCAAGAACTGGACAGATTGTTAGTGCAGTTGCAGTTTGTCAGTGTTGCTCTCGACTCCGTTTGATGAGAGACTGTCCTTTTACTATCATGATGTGGCTTTCGTGACCTTACGCGGATTTTCTGAAGTGCAGGATATCATCAAGATATATGAAACAGAAGTCGAACTGGAGCAAGAGAGAGTCAAAAAAGGATTGCCACTTCTGGGGAGCATTTTTTAACCCAAATGGCATGAAATGGTATTCATACAACCTGACGGGGGTGATAGTTGCCATTTTCGGAATGTCTTTGCGTGCAACTGGGATTTGGTGATAAGCACATTTGCAATCCAGTACGCTGAAAATTGGAGCACCTGTGAGAAGGTGAGTGAAGTCAGAAATGTTTGGTATAGGATAATTGTCCATCACAGTTCTAGCATTCAAGCATCTGTAATCACCACACAATCGAAAGGAGCTGTCCTGTTTAGGGCTGAGGTGTATGGGTGATGACCAGAGGACTGTAAAATTCCCGCCTCAAGAAATTCCTGTACTTGCTGGCAAGCTGAGCATAACATGTGTGGGTTATGGCAGTAAGCCTTGTGACAAATAGGTGGGCCCTCGGATGTGATGATATGATGAACAGTTCTGTTCATCACAGTGGAAACTGAATGTTCGATGACTGCATATGGGCCGGGCGTGATGTCGGTCGGTTTATTAGGGGCGCATGACTTGGATGCCGAGCATGTGGCAGGCATGAGTGGAGTGGGCAGAGACTGCCTATTGTCCATAGTGTGCAGTGGTGGTGGCACTGCTGGCATGCATGGAGCTATTGAGCAAGCCGTGTGAGGAGGCTCAAGAGCGGGGTAATGTTTATCTATACCCTGGATGGGTGCACGCATGGTGGTGGGGGGCATGGACAGAGCCCAATTGGCTGGATTGTTGTGAGGCGCATGTGTGTTAGTTTGCAAAACAGGTGAGAGAGACATCGAGCAGAACACACTTGATGGTGGTGGGGGAGGTGTGGGCAACACTATGTGGTTGAGACTGGACTCAGACGAGATAGGTGTGGTGTTGCTAACCTGTGTGCTGTTGTCAGCAGAACTGTCAGGTGTAGCAGATGAAGGTTCAGGTGTGAGCACTGCCGAGCGGTGTGAATTGATGTGGGCAGTGATCGTGGCAAGCTCGTCCTCGGCGCGTGCAATGCGATGTTTCAAAGTGGCATTCTCACAGTGGAGAGTGCATGTCTTGGCACTTTATGCCAGGATGTAATTCACAGTTGCACAAATCCTGCTCGCAAGAGCCGCACACTGATGCAGTAAACAGTTAACAGCATTTACAATCAGAACATGTGGTGGAGCACAGTCACATACGATGTGAGATTTAGAACTGTGGTGAAATAGAGAACCTCAAATTGCGTTTGGAGACAGGTGGTGGTGTAATAAGAAGTCAATTCCCAGGATTGGTTCTGCGATGTTCACCACGTTGAAGATCCAGGGGAGGGAGAGGGTGTTAGAGGGGCGGAGTTGAAGCTCGATAGAGCCGCAAGTCTGAAGTGCAGATGAGTTCACGGCTCACAGGAGAGAGCGTGTGCGTATGAGGGGATGTGTGACCATTGATTTAGGTACTATTGAGATATCAGTGCCGGTGTCCATGAGGACATTCTGACTCAAAGATTAGTCTTTGATGTAAAGGTGGCCATTTGACGGGACGGAGGCACGGACGGCATGTAGCGTGGGTTGGTGCTTATCGGACAGTTGGCTTTTCAGATAGTTGCACAGTGGGGTGGCACTTTTTTCCGTCATCACCAAATACAGTGTAGTACCAACAGTGAGGGTACATTGAGAGGGGAGGCGGCCGATCATCCTCTAAGTCTCTAAGTGGTTCAAATGGCTCTGAGCACTATGGGACTTAACATCTTAGGTCATCAGTCCCCTAGAACTTAGAACTACTTAAACCTAACTAACCTAAGGACATCACACACATCCACGCCCGAGGCAGGATTTGAACCTCCGACCGTAGCAGTCCCGTGGTTCCGGACTGCAGCGCCTAGAACCGCACGGCCACCGCGGCCGGCCAAGTCTCTAAGTGTTTGGGTTCATACACCGCTAGGGGAGGAGGGGGCTTTGCATAGGTGTGATATGCAGCAGCTCGGTGGGCAGAGTGTGCATGTGTTGGATTTGCAGGTGGCACAGCAGTCTGGGGGGCAGAGCATGGCCTGCCCCTGCCTGCAGCTCGGTGAACTAACATTGCAGGAGTGCCAGCCTGTTGAGTGAGAACCTGCTTGTGGCGCCAGTGTGTGAGTGAGTAGACCTGGTCAGCCATCCGCAGATGCAAACCAATGGATTCCAGGGTGTGGGGGAGGAGATGAACCTGGAGATCTGTAGGCAGTTTTGATAACCACACAGACCACAGGGTTTCGTCCGGCATCATCTGCTTGCTGACCAGGAGGCATAGCGGGTGCCAAAGCTGTGACAGGGTGCAGTCGATGTGATGTTCCTCATACAGTATTTGCAGAATAACCTCTTGTGGGAAACCGTGCAGTTGAGTCATGAAGCACAGGAATTTTGAATTGTTGTCAGTGATGTGGTACTGATGCTGTCAACACAGACAGCACTGCGTAGGATGCAAGCGAGTAGTCTGTCGGAACGGATGAGAATGGCACTGAAGCACAAGGAAATGATGTTGTAGAACTGTCCGATACAATGTTCGTGGTGTGGAAGTCCGACACTAAAGATATGGCCAGGGCCATGGGAAGGTGGGAACGGGTCAAGGGGGTGGGGGGTAGAAAATAGCGGACCTGCATGCGGAGCAGCACAGTAAAATGTTCCCACTGGGCTGTCGACATGATGAGCTGGGTCAAGTTCGGAGGGGTGGAAACCACAGTTAGTAACACTATGCGGCACATTCACGTCAGGTGGGGGCCCATAAAGTGCACTGAGGGGCCAAATGGTCACTGAGGGCAGAAACTGTGCTGGAATTGTTTGTGATATACACTGAGCATTGTCCACTTTGTAAACTGATGAAGCAGTAAAGCACTCGGGCGTCATGGAAGCATAGTCGGTACACATGGTATGTCCTAAAAAAGGCAAGGTTGCACACGGCACTGTTGTAATGGTCGCCCGGGCAGCCAGCATCTGATACATAGTTTGTGCAGGAAATGCAGAATCCACATCAGCATGATTAAATGCAGGAACTTTGCTCTCCTCGTTATCATTTTTGAAATGCACGTGTCAATCCACACTTGCTGGAGAGGCAAAGCCTGAGTCTCCAGTCACATGTTGCACTGTCAAGTGGTGAAAGTGTTGAGGTGACGAAACTGCAGGAAACATATAGAATCCAGGTGGTGGTGAAGCAATGGAATGTCCCATTGTAGATGCAGGAGCTACAGTATCCATGTGCTGCACGGCAGGTTACATGGCCAAACGGAACGAACGAAGGTGTAAACAAAGCCAACACGGTAGGCATAAATATACTTGCACTATGAGGAAATGGCACGTGAATCCTTACTCGGGGTCACCATTGTGGAATTTTGGTTGGGTTGTAGTGCAATGAAACACACATTTCTGTAAGACTCGGTATATTTCATTACAGATGTCCACATTACAATAAGTCGTACAGCCAAGTGAACAAACAAGAGGGTGTGGGCCATTAAGTTACAGAGTCAAAGTATTTGCGATGGTGGAGATATGTCATTCATACTTGTTGATGCCATAGGTTGTTCAAATCACATCACCCATGTCAGTGAATGATAGGTAAGATTCACATGGGCAAAAAGTATGGTGATTGCACAGTACAAAATGTAAGAAATGGATACAATTCAATAAAGATCACAGAATGATTCTAAGTTCTAGTCTAAATGTTACAGATATTATTTCCATTATTGCTGGCATGAGACAAAGTCTGAGCCAACACAAGGGGAACTTTCCATTTTGCCAAAAAGGGGGAAAAGGTATGAACATCCGGCTTCCAAAAGGGTATGCAAATCATATTTTTGATTTATTGAACAGTAGAGGCAATTAAGTCACTGACAGGCACACAAATAAGACTGAAAACTTCTTCTGGCTTCCAGCTAAATCCTTTTTTGGGCTATATTACACACACACAACAAACAATGGAAACTCCAGGTTGGAATATCAACAATATTAGGAAAAGGATAGATTGCATCTCAGTGTAAAGATGACCTGTTGAGTCATGTACAGATACAATGAAAAGACTGGCACACATTATAGCCTTCTTCACCAAAGAAAATACACACACACATTAACACAAACAAGCACACTTAATGCACACATGATTTCTATCTCTGGCAGCTCTGACTGGAATACGATTGTCACAAGGATAGCAATTTGGAATGTGGTGGGGAAGGATAGCAGGGTGCAGGTGGAGGGAGAGAAGAGCTCTGTCTGATGGGACATGCAGGGACTTAGATGACAACCTCACAAGAGAGCCAGGCACAAATACGTGAGGTGTGGGGGGAAAGACAAGGGAGCAGAAAAGGAGAGGAGCCAGGCAGGAGAAAGGATGGGTTGCTGCATAGACAAAGGGCAGCATGTGACGAGGGTGGGGTGTGTGAAAAAGGAGGAGTTGATGGGATAGAGGGGGGAGAAACTGTTGGGTGGATGGGTTGAAGATATAACACTACCATATGTTGAAGCCAGAATAATTTCAGAAGCGAAGAATGTGTTGTAAGGATAACTCCCATCTGTGCAGTTCAGAAAAGACAGTTGCATAGGGTAAGGATTCAAAAGGTCCAGGTCGTGAAGCAGCCACTGAAATCAAGTGTGTTGTGTTCAGATGCATGTTGGCCAAAGTTTGGCAGTGGATATTTGGTTGGTAACCACATTCCTTTGCTGAAGAAGGCTTTGGCCAAAGCTATAATGTGCAAGAGTCTTTTTGTTTTGCCTTTCTGCAGCTCAACAGGCCATCTTTATGGTGAGTAGCAATCTACATTCTTCCTAATATAGTCGATACACACATATACATAAGCACACACAAACACACCTGAAAGCTACATTGTGCCAGCTGAACACAGGTTCTGCAGGTAAACTGGGGTGAGAGACCATGGCAAGGAGTGAGCAAGGAGAGAAATGAGAGAGGAAGGCAAGGGTATCTGATGGCTCAGAGGGTGGGATAGGAATACAGGAGGGAGGAGAAGGAGCAGCAGGTGCATGGGATAGGAATGTGACACAAGGGTGCTTGCTGGCACAGATGAGTTTGTGTAGTGCACAGTGATGATAGTGTGGGGGAGTGGTTTGGGAGGGGGTAACAGAACAGAGGAAGGGGAAAGGGGTTCAGGAATAGAATGAGTGAAGGGATAGGACCCTGGGATGAGTGGAGATGTGTGTGGACAGGGGGCTAGTTGGAAACTGAGGACAGTAGGATTACAGAAGTGAAGGATGTCTTGCAAAGATTACTTCCTTCTACATAGTTCAGAAAGGTGGGTGCTGGGAAGAAGGATCAAGAAGGTACAATCTGTTAAGGAGCCACTGTAATCAAGCATGTTGTGCTCAGCAACATGTTCCACCACTGGGTGGTCAACATTGCTTTTGGCCACAGTTTGGTGGCAGCCATTAATTCGAGTGGACAGTTGGTTGGTGGTCAAGCCCATACAAAATGTTGTGCAGAAACTGCAGCAGAGATTGTATACAACATGGCTGTTTGCATAGGTGGCATTCATTACCTCTGATGGGATAGGATAAGCCTGTGATGGGATTAGAGTAGGATGTGCTGGGTGCATGAATCAAGTCTAGCGACTGGCTCTTTCACACAGATACAACTAATGTGGAAAGGGGATGTGGCATAGAGATGGATTAGGATATTGAATAAAGTGGGTGGGCAGCAGAATGCCACTTTAGGAATTTTCCTTTGATAGAATATATCTAGAAAGTGTGTGACATATGTTTAACTATTACGTTAAATGGTCAAAGGACAAATCAATAGCCATAGGCAAACAAACACAATCCAAGAGGAGACCATGTGTTCAGTTTTGAGCTTTCATTAACTTTTAAAAATCTATACTGAAATGGCCCCTACTTAAATTTAAGTGAGAATGTATGGGTAAAGAAGTAAGCCAAAAATTGCACAGCTGGATGTAAGTAATTAGTAACACAGCAGGATGACCTTAAACAAAGTAAAGCACTTATTGAGCAAAAGCTCTCTCTCTCTCTGTGTCTTTTTATATCAGTGGTGTACCAAGTAATAAACTCTATGAAGAAGACTTAAACTCAGTTCAGTGACATATGGATGCTAGCATTGGAAGTGGTTTTATGGATGCAAGAAAGTCAGTACAAGGAATACATGTTGCTAGAGGGTGTATTTTTGAAGTCGTATTGACAATATCATGAAACGAATGATTGCTACTCGCCATATACTGGAGACACTGTGTCACAGACAGACACAACAAAAAGACTGCTAGAAAAGTGAGCTTTTGGCCAACAGGCTTTTTTTTTAATTAGACAAAACAAACACAAACACACACACACGCACACACACACACACACACACACACACACACACACACACAGATGGTAAAGTGTTGCTTGTGGCAGCACACAGGGACAAGGTGGGGAGGGGGTAGGGCAGCTAGGTGCAGTTGGGAGGTGAGACAGAAAATGGGTGTGGGGGTGCGGAAAAGGAGAGAAGTAGGAAGACGGTGGGTGCAATGGTGGAATAGAGGGCCGTGCAGTGATGGAGTGGAAACAGGGAAAGGGATGTGTGGGTGAAGGACATGATTAATAAAGGTTCAGGCCAGAAGGATTATGGTAACATAGGATATACTGCAGGGAGAGTTCCCACCTGGTGTTGGTAGGAAGGACCCAGATGGTGCAGGCTGTGAAGAAGTCATTGAAATGAAGAATTTTGTGTCGGGCAGCATGCTCAGCAAGTGGGTGGTCCAGCTGTTTCTTGGTCACAGTTTGTCAGTGACCATTCAAGAAGAGAGACAGCTTGTCAGTTGTCATGTCCAATTGAATGCAGCACAGTGGTTGCAGCTTAACTTGTAGATCACATGATGGTTTTACAGGCAGGCCGGCCTTTGATGGGATAGGTGATGCTTGTGTCTGGAATGGAGTAGGCGGTGGGAGAATGTATGGGACAGGTCTTGCATCTAGGTCTGTTAGAAGAATATGAGCCATGAGGCAAGGGATTAGCAATAGGTGTTGAGTAGGGATGGGTGAGGGTATTGTGTAGCTTCAGTGAGCGGGGTGGGAGGCATGGGAAGAGTAGTGGGTAGGACACACCCCATTTCAGGGCATGACAATAGGTAGTCATAACCCTGATGGAGAATGTGATTGAGTCCTGTATGGTACTGAGTTACCAAGGGAATACTCCCCTGTGGCCAGACAGGAACTCTGGGATTTGGTTGGTGACTGGAGAGATAAGGCATGGGAGATCTGTTTCTGTACAGAGTTGGGAGGGTAATTATGGTCACAGGCCTCAATGAGAGGTACATTTTGAGAGGGATAGCTCATCACTACTGATGTGATGGCCACCATTGGCTAGGCTGTACAGAAGGTCTTCTTGGTACGTAATGGGTGGTAGTAGTTGACATGGAGTTATTGCTGGTTGTTTGTAGGCTTGATATGAATGGAGGTACTGACGTAGCCATCTTTGAAGTGGAGTCAACATTAACGAAGTTGGCTTATTGGGTTGAAGAGGACCAGGTAAAACGAATGGGGGAGAAAATGCAGAGGTTCTGGAGGAATGTGGATAGGGTGTCCTCACCCTTGACCTAGACCACAAAGATGTCACCCATGATTCTGAACCATCACCCACAAACAAATTTGTGGTACAGCAATGGGGACCCACATGGAACTATCCTTTTTCAGCATATTAATGGGCCATCTAGAGGAATCCTTCCTAACCCCCAGAATCCCAAATCCCTCACCTGGTTCAGATTCACTGATGACATATTCATGATCTAGATCAAGGGTGAAGACACCCAGTCCACATTCCTCCACACCTTTTCCTCCACTTAGTTCTCTTGGTCCTCCTCAACCAAAAAGCCAACTACCCTGGTGTTGACCTCCACATCAAAGATGGCTATATAACCACATCTGTCTACATCAAACCTAATAACCACCAACAATACCTCTACTTCTAGAGGTCACCCATTACAAATCAAAAAAGTCCCTTCCATACTGACTAGCCACTTGTAGCTGCCACACGCGTAGTGATGAGCAGTCCCTCTTGACATACACCAAGGACTCACTGAGAATTTCACATGCTGTAATTACCCTCCCAACCTTAGTAGTAGTAGTAGTAGTAGTAGTAGTAGTAGTAGTAGTACCTTGTACAGAAACAGATCTCCCATGCCTTATTTTTCCAGTCACCTACTACCTCCCAAAGTCCCACCATCCAGCCACAGAGGAGCATTCCCCTGGTGAGTGAGTACCACCCAGGACTGGAGCAACTGAACCACTTTCTCCACCAGGGTTTTGACTATCTCCCATAGTGCTTTGAAGTGAGGAATATCCTACCCGCTATACTTCCTGCTCCTCCCACAGTGGTATTCTGCTGCCCACTGAACCTATACAATATCCTCCTCCATCCCTACTCAACCCCTACATCCAACCTCTTGTCTCATGACTCATATCCCTGTAACAGACGTAGATGTAAGACCAGTCCCATATATCCTCCCACAACCACCACCTCCTTCAGTCCAGAACTGAGCAGCATCTATCCCCTCAAAGGCAGGCCTACCTGTGAAACCAGACATGTGATCTATAAGCTAAGCTGCAACCATTGTGCTGCATTCTACTTCGACATGACAACCAACAACCTGTCTGTCCACATTAATGGCCACTGACAAACTGTGGCCAAGGAACAGCTGGACCATCCAGTTGCTGAGCATGTTGTCCAACACAATGTTCTTCATTTCAATGACTGCTTCATAGCCTATTTCATTTGGTCCATTCTTACCAACATCAGATTTTCTGAACTGCACTAAATCCTGCACTAAATCTCTGCACTAAATCCTACATTCTCGTAATGCTCCTGGTCTCATCCTTCATTACTCACTGTCCTTCACCCACACATCCCCTTCCTTGTTCCCACTGCAGCACTACGCAGCCCCTGTATTCCACCAATGTACCCACAGTCTCTCCTTTTCCGTCCCTCTCTTCTAACGTCCTGACTGCCCTTAGCTGCCCTATCCGCTCCCCACTTTGTCCCTGTATGCTGTTGTCCCTGTATGCTGGCACAAGCAGCTCTTCACTGTCCTTCACCCCTACCCTGCTTGCCTGTGATTCAGTATCTGCACTATGTGGTGAGTAGTAATCTATCCTTTTCATAATATTGTCATTATTCCTTCCCAGATTTTCCATTGCTTGAAGTCATACTGGTATGACAGTGATCATGTTTAACACTGTGAAAGAACAGGGATGCCAGATCACAAAAAATATTTATTTATTGAGTGTGATACCCAGTTTCAGCTAAAAGTGGCTGTCTTCAGGTATGTATCTCATTGATGATGCATGGAGCTGGTATGCAGAGCTGCTGAATGTTTTGGATTGTACAGCAACTCCACATACTTCCTCCACAAGTCATCAAGGAGTTGTCGATATGAAGATGGTTACTTTTGAGTGAAACTTGTTGCCACAGTTAATAAATAAATATATGTTGCAGTCTGCATGAGTGTTTCGTTATAATACCAGAAAACACAAAATTAACGATACAGATAATTTTTGCCAATCCTTTGTTACAAACATGAAATATGCAATCTCCAAGTCAAGCATAAAGTGAAAAACTAACCAGTAATTTTGCATAGAGCATAATTTAATCATCGCCAACGCATACTTTAAGAATCATGAAAGAAGATTGTATACATGGAAGAGACTTGGAAGCACTGGTAGGTCTCATATTGATCATATAATGGTAAGACAGGGATTTCAGAACCAGATTTAAAACAGCAAGACATTTCTAGGGGAAGGTGTGAATGCTGTCCACAATTTATTGGTTGTGAACTGTATATTCAAACTAAAGAAATTGCAGAAAGGTAGGAACTTATGGAGGTAGGATCTGGATAAGTTCAAAGAACCAGAGGTTGTTAAGAGTTTCAAAAGGAGCATTAGTCAATGACTGACTAGAACTGTGGAAAGGAACATAGCACAAGATAAACAGGTAGCTTTGAGAGATGAAATAATGAAGGCATCAGAGAATCAAATAGGTAAAAAGACAAGGCTTAGTAGAAATCCTTGGCTAACACAGGACATATTGAATTTAATTGATGAAAGGGAAAAAATATAAAAATGTAACAAATGAAGTGCGCAAAAGGGAATACAAACGTCTAAAAAATAAGATTAACAAGAAGTGCAAACTTGCCAAACAGGAGTGGGTAGAAGACAAATGTAAGGATTTAGAAGCATATTTCACTAGGTGTAACATAAATACTGCCTATAGGAAAATTGAAGAGGCCTTTGAAGACAAGAGAAGCGGCTGTATGAATATCAAGAGCTCAGATGGAAAACTGTTCGTAAGCAAAGAAGGTGTGACGGTTATTGACTGCAAGAGTCGACCACCTCATCTTTGAGAATGAACATCTTTGAAAACTGTTGACATCAGTGTGTTCCGAACACTGAATTTGAGATGATCAAAATAAAGTTAATTCATTATAAACAAGCGAATTCTTAATGTTGGATTCGATATTACCATACATAACATCTCCATCTCCACACTGGAGACCCCAACGCTCACGATCGCCGCTTATGATGCCAGAAATGTGTACTGGAACATCGCCATGGACAAACAATGCAGCAACCCTTTGTCGAATATCTATGTCCATCGACTTCGCATCGCGCCGCATCTGGATGCAGTGTACAGGAAGTGTAATTAGTGTGTAAATTCCCGACTCTTGTGTGAATCGTGCTTTTTGGTAACTTTCGTCACCTTCTCACACATCAACAATGTGACCGAGGCGTACACGTCATCTGTCGAAACCCGCTCAACGTGTCGGTAATTTCACTTCCGGACAGTGCAGTGCTCCTTCACCGATTAATTTGGACAATTTTGACTTGCTTTTGTGTAATGAATTAACTTTGTGCAATGCTTCGACATTGGACAATCATGCCAAACAATGGACTGCAACAAACGGGGACCATGTTGTAAATCCCAGTTCGCACAAACTCCGAACTACGGCTACATCACATGCCTGGTCGAATCCACAAAAGCCCACCAGGGCTACTGCATCTTCTGAGCCATGTGCAAATTCGTTTGACCCAGTTTCCGTGCAGCCCGCTTTCCAGAGTTCGAATGTTCGCGCCAACTTTTCCGCCGCTTCCCCGCGCTTTTCGGTCATTTGCAGCGAAATCATCTGTGACAATTTGAGTGACAAGTACACCAGAGCGAAAGCCGCTTTAATTCAACGCCTGTCACCAACATCACAGGAACAATTTCATCAAGGACATCCTACCGATCAATGACAGTGCATCAATTATACCGACGACAATGCCGGCTGTTTCTCAGTGCAACACTACACGTGCCATGCCTCCCTCTACACAGCACCCGAGCTGCACCGAGTCTGCTCAACCTCTACCAACAGCGACGTCACGGTCACCACCTGTTGGCTCACTGACCTTGACCCAGTCAAAAACAAACAGCTGCGCAACATACGATCCCGCCACGGCTACCGCAACTGCATCTTGTCAACAACTCGCCAACACTATGCACGCTTACCGCCTGGCCGTTCACTACTCGATCACGCCTGCAACTTGTTCACCCACCCCAGAAGATTATTTCAGCCGTATCAATGCTTCATACAGCAGTGAATGTGTTCTCACTCTGCCACAGCCGAGTACTGAGTTTCACATTCGCGATCGCACACACGATCTCTACTACTCGAACTGTTACGTCAATACTGTGCTGCTGATCTTGTCTTGTACACCAGGTTACCCTTTGATAGACACACATTCTGATTTCGACCCCATCTTACTCAGTGATACACAGCAGACTGCTTCACGACATACATTTTCACCTGAACAACTGCAACAGCTACATGAGCAAACTGCGACATACAACTTGTTGGTAGAAGATCAGTTACACATGCTGCAGCCGACACCGACCGAGCACGACATGCAACGAGATGCTCCTGTCATTGTACCGCCTCCGACTGCTTTCGATCCTTCACCATTACTACCAGCTACAACTAATACCCTGACGATCATGCTACATTGATCTATGTCCCAGATGTCACAACTGTCATCATCATGGCACCTCAAGTGGAAATTCTAAGTTACTGATGTGATACAAGCAACTTATTTACACCGCTGCCACCTTTCCTTAGTAGTTCCAGACACTTCGTTTCTGTACCACAGCATAACCAGCCACATTCCAGTGCCGCTTGCTTTGCCGCCCTCTTCACTACCTCTACAATGTACGACCAACACATCTGCCGTTTCTGCTTTGATGAGTGAGCATCTTTCCGCTCCGGCACACGACCGTGCAGCAGTTTTGCACTAGCAGCTTGCAGCCTTATAACTCAACTGCAGCGCCAACAGCGACAGCACACACGCAGCTCCAGTTCCATCAAACTGTGTCGCCTCTCCGCCACAGACCAGTAGTTCATCCGCCGATTCGACTTCTTCACGTTCACATTACATCTCATCACCTTCCTGCTCCGACCATGGTTTCGCCAACCACGTCCACCTTCCACCACCTCTTGCCGTCGCCATGCCTCATGCACAGGGATCATGGCCACGCCCACCAACCTTTGACCATGGATGTTTCGCACATCCTGCCATCTACCGCTGTAACACACTCACTGTTCATGGACTCTGAGGTGACGCTTCCGTCTACACTGAAGTCATCCGCCGCCAAGGTCAGTCATGTGCAGCTTACTGTTTTTCCCCCCTGCTGCGACTTCAAGCGCCTCTATAACTCCGTCATTACCGTGAGTGTTACTCATCCGGCATCTCTTACGCAACCTGTTAAGTCACAGCATGCTTGCTCCCTTATGTCATATGGCCAATAACAAACTGTTTCCGAACACGTTGCACTTACTGCAATGCTCACCGGCAAATACTTTGGCAACACATCAAATCGCATCTTCGACGCACTCCGTGCCTTTGATCGGATCAAAACCCCGCTGCGCCGCACGGCCTCGGCACGACAATGTTCTCCCCACCGACATGCCGCCGCCTTCCACTTCCACCGTGCCATCAGCAGCATTGCACAGTCAACCTGTGGACGCCTTCCACGCCTCCTTCCCTCTGCTGGTCACGCCTACGAAGACATTGAGAAATGGTCCAATCATGCCTCGCACTAGTGCCTGCCACGACACGATCGGTCGCGCGCACCTGCGCCATCAGCCGGCTGGGTGCACACATGCCTCTCATCATCCTTACCGTGCTCTGCACTGTGGGCAGGGGCTCTGTGGCAGTTATGGACTGCAAGAGTTGACCGCCTCATCTTTGAGAACGAATGTCTTTGAAAACTGTTGATCTCAGTGCGTTCCGAACTCTGAATTCGAGTGGATGTGTTTGTACCGACATGATCAAAATAAATTTAATTCATTATAAACGAGCGAATACTTAATGTTGGGTTCGATATTACCGTATGTAACATCTCAATTCCCCACAAAGGAAAGCTGGAAGTTGGAAGGAGTATATAGAAGGCCTATACTAGGAAGATGAACTTGAAGGCAACATCATAGAAATGGAAGAGGATGTAGATGAAGATGAGATGGGAGATATCATACTGTGAAAAGAATTTCACAATCGCTGAAAGACCTAAGTCAAAACAAAGCCCCATGAGTAGATGACATTCTGTCAGATCTCCTGACAGCCTTGAGAGAGCCAGCCATGACAGTGCTCTTCCATCTAGAGTGCAATGTGTATGAGCCAGGCAAAATATGATCAGACTTCAAAATGGATGTGATAACTCCAAATCCAATTCCAAAGGAAGCAGGTGTCGACAAGTATGAGTGTTACGGAACTGTCAGTTTAGTAAGCCATGGTTGCAAAATACTAACATGAATTATTTACGGAAGAATGGAAAAATTGGTAGAAGCTGGCCTCAGGAAAGATCAGTTTGGATTCCAGAAAAATGTAGCAACACGCGAGGCTATGCTAACTACCTTCTAAGATATCTTAGGCAAACTTACATTTATAGCTTTTGTAGCTTTCAACAATGCTGATTGGAGTGTTCTCTTTGAAATTCTGAAGGTAGCAGGGGTTAAATACAGGGAGTAGAAGGCTATTTAAATTTTTTTGTTATAACAGTTGAGGGGCATGCAAGGGAAGCAGTGATTGACACAGGAGTGAGACAGGGTTGTAGTCTTATCACTGACGTTATTCAATCTGTACATTGAGCAAACAGTAAAGGATGCAAAAGAAAATTTTGGAGTAGGAATTAAAATCCATGGAGAACAAATAAAAATTTTGAGATTTGCCAGTAACGTTGTAATACTGTCAGAGATAGCAAAGGACTTGGAAGAGCAGTCAAACAGAATGGACAGTGTTTTTGAAGGTGGGTATAAGATGAATATCAACAAAAGCAAAACAAGAATAATGGAATGTAGTCAAATTGAATCAGGTGATACTGAGTGAATTAGATTAGGAAATGAGACACTTATAGTAGTAGCCTAAATGAGTTTTGTTATTTGGGCAGAAAAATAACTTATGATCTCTGAAGTAGAGAATATAAAAGGTACACTGGCAAGGGTAAGGAAAAGCTTTTCTGAGGAAAAGAAATTTGTTAGCACTGAATATACACTCCTGGAAATGGAAAAAAGAACACATTGACACCGGTGTGTCAGACCCACCATACTTGCTCCGGACACTGCGAGAGGGCTGTACAAGCAATGATCACACGCACGGCACAGCGGACACACCAGGAACCGCGGTGTTGGCCGTCGAATGGCGCTAGCTGCGCAGCATTTGTGCACCGCCGCCGTCAGTGTCAGCCAGTTTGCCGTGGCATACGGAGCTCCATCGCAGTCTTTAACACTGGTAGCATGCCGCGACAGCATGGACGTGAACCGTATGTGCAGTTGACGGACTTTGAGCGAGGGCGTATAGTGGGCATGCGGGAGGCCGGGTGGACGTACCGCCGAATTGCTCAACACGTGGGGCGTGAGGTCCCCACAGTACATCGATGTTGTCGCCAGTGGTCGGCGGAAGGTGCACGTGCCCGTCGACCTGGGATCGGACCGCAGCGACGCACGGATGCGCGCCAAGACCGTAGGATCCTACGCAGTGCCGTAGGGGACCGCACCGCCACTTCCCAGCAAATTAGGGACACTGTTGCTCCTGGGGTATCAGCGAGGACCATTCGCAACCGTCTCCATGAAGCTGGGCTACGGTCCCGCACACCGTTAGGCCGTCTTCCGCTCATGCCCCAACATCGTGCAGCCCGCCTCCAGTGGTGTCGCGACAGGCGTGAATGGAGGGACGAATGGAGACATGTCGTCTTCAGCGATGAGAGTCGCTTCTGCCTTGGTGCCAATGATGGTCGTATGCGTGTTTGGCGCCGTCCAGGTGAGCGCCACAATCAGGACTGCATACGACCGAAGCACACAGGGCCAACACCCGGCATCATGGTGTGGGGAGCGATCTCCTACACTGGCCGTACACCACTGGTGATCGTCGAGGGGACACTGAATAGTGCACGGTACATCCAAACCATCATCGAACCCATCGTTCTACCATTCCTAGACCGGCAAGGGAACTTGCTGTTCCAACAGGACAATGCACGTCCGCATGTATCCCGTGCCACCCAATGTGCTCTAGAAGGTGTAAGTCAACTACCCTGGCCAGCAAGATCTCCGGATCTGTCCCCCATTGAGCATGTTTGGGACTGGATGAAGCGTCGTCTCACGCGGTCTGCACGTCCAGCACGAACGCTGGTCCAACTGAGGCGCCAGGTGGAAATGGCATGGCAAGCAGTTCCACAGGACTACATCCAGCATCTCTACGATCGTCTCCATGGGAGAATAGCAGCCTGCATTGCTGCGAAAGGTGGATATACACTGTACTAGTGCCGACATTGTGCATGCTCTGTTGCCTGTGTCTATGTGCCTGTGGTTCTGTCAGTGTGATCTTGTGATGTATCTGACCCCAGGAATGTGTCAATAAAGTTTCCCCTTCCTGGGACAATGAATTCACGGTGTTCTTATTTCAATTTCCAGGAGTGTAGATTTAAGTGTTATGAAGTCTTTTCTGGAAGTATTTGTATGGAGTGAAGACATGAGTGGAAGTAAAACACGGACAGCACACACTTTAGACAAGAAAAGATTAGAAGCTTTTGAAATCTGGTACTACAGGAGAATGCTGAAGATTTGGTGGGTCAATCATGTGTTTAATGTGGAGGTACTGAATAGACTTGCAAAGTAAAGAAATTTGTAACACAACCTGGCTAGAAGAAGGGATTGATTGATGGGACATGTTCTGAGACATCAAGGTATCACTGATTTACTATCAGAAGGAAGTGTGGTGGATAAAAATCATAGTAATAAAACAAGATATGAATACAGCAAGCAGACTCAGAAGAATGTAAGCCGCAGTGTTTTTTGGAGATGAAGAGGCATGCACAGGATGGAGCAGCATGGATAGCTGCATCAAAATGGTCTTCAGAATGAAGACCACAATAGCAATTACGAAACTGCGATAATGAGACTTAAATGTCTCACGGAAAAATACAATGATAACATCTACAAGATGAATTACAAAACATTTATGAGTTGCACATTTAATTTAAAAACTTTGAATTAAAACATATATGTGCACTATTACATGTAATTAAAATGTCCTCTTATTGATTATGAGTGATACTGATTACCTGAAATATCAGTGTAACAATAAGAATTACTGCATTTCATCAGTGACCCATGTCTTTTAATTTCCTTGGCTACTTTTACATTGTTTTGCTTTATTAATTTAATTCATTAAATTAATGTGTATTGCTTGTGCACATAGTACTTGCTTGAATAAATTTAAAACAACTTCAATGGAATGTTTATAATAAGGCCCGACATTTGCTGGTACTACGAAGTAATAATCAAATCTGATTGGCAATGGCTTTGATATGTCATCATTGATATGTCATGTTGCTTTAGCAACTTTCTAAGACTCCAGCCTCCTTTTGTCACACTGTTTGTATCTGGTTCTCACATCAAACAATAGAAAATCCAGGATGGAATGTAACAATATAAGGAAAAGGATAGTCGCTATTCACCATATAGCAGAGATACTGAGTTGCAGAAAGGCACAACAAAAATGTCACACAATTAGCTTTTGGCCAACAAGGCCTTTGTCAAAATTAGACAACAACACACTCACAGCCACTCATGCAAACACAATTCACACACACAAATGACTCTGGCAGCTGGAGCCAGACTCAATGTCAAGATTTCTTTACTTATTGGTCCAGAGTTTCATTTTTGCAATTAGTACTAAGCTGTATATTTTTCATAACTAATAAAAGGGTTCCAAAATAATGTTTGTATTTCCACGAGTGTCTGTGAAAACCATCAATCATGACCATTATGCTCATATCAAATGTTTATTCTTTTTCCATAAAAATCACAGTTTTCATTCATTGATTCTTATAATTTGACAAAATATCAAGTCGCCCATCATTTTTGCAGTATGTACTACAATAAACCACCAGCTTTCACTAAATTCAGCTATTACACTTTGTGTTTAAAACAGTGTTTATATCTACATATGAATTAATTTTTTTTCATTTTTGATTATAGTTTACTTTTTAAAATGATTGATTGATTGATTTTTATTGTTGTAGATGCCTCAGAGATCATCTGAGGCATTACAAAAGTCAATATTACGTGGTATAAATGTTACACAAATAATTACAAAAACAAGAAAAATATTACACAATATAAATATTACACAAATAATTATGGTACCTTCACACAAAAACAAAACAGAGAAACTTCTGGTACAAATTGATACTGCATAGTAAATTTAGCCAATTACAGACTTACTCATATATAGAAGCATATATAGTCATACCATATTCTTTGCCTCCCTTAAAAATTCATCAGTTTCATAAAAGCTGAGCTCAAGAAGAAATTCTTTTACTTTTTTTTGTTTTGAATTGTTGAATTGGAAGATCCCTGATATGTTGGGGTATGGCATTAACAAATTTTATGGACTTGTATAAGAAGTACGTTTTTTTTTTTTTTTATAGTTACATCAGAAAGAAACTAGGTCCTGCTTGTTTCTTGTGTTATAACTATGTCGCATGTCATAGTGTTGATAACTCAGATAGTTTTCCTCAATATGCATTACACACTGTAGTATAAATATTGACGGCAGGGTCATAATCTGTAATTTTTTAAAGCTTGGCCTACAGTGAGCTCTGGGTGCCAAGCTACATATCGGTCTTATTGCCTTCTTTTGTAGTTTGAAGGCATTAGTTGCCTTGCTTTGATGTCCCCACGGTATTGTATCATAAGAAATGTGACTGTGTATTAAAGCAAAATAAACCACTTTAAGTATTGGCACGTTTAGACAAAGACGCAGCTTCCTTAGAGCAAATATTCCTTTGCTAATGCTGCTTCCCACTTTTTCTATATGGCTACCCCAGGATAATTTGAATCAATTGAGATTCCAAGGAAATTAACAGCATTTGAGCTCTGCTCAAGTTCAGTGTTATTATTCCACGCTACATACAGGTCTTGTATTTTTTTCGGTTGACACAAAGGGAATCAGCTTTACACCAATTTTTAACTTTGACAGTGCACTGGTCTGCTTCATATTTCACCCTCTGTGCTGTTTCTGCAGTTATACAGACTGCCACGTTCTTTACCTTTCTACCAACAACTGCTGGACAATCGCATCATGTAACTACCGTACTTACTTGAATCTAAGCCGCACTTTTTTCCGGTTTTTGTAATCCAAAAAACCGCCTGCGGCTTACAATCGAGTACAAAGCAAGCGGAAGATCTGAAAAATGTTGGTAGGTGCCGCCACAACTAACTTCTGCCGTTGAATTTATGTAGCGCTACACAGGCATGCTTTGTAGGCACAAACATAAATACTGGTGCCAAAACCTCTGCGTCAGTAAATAATTTAAAAAAAAGGTGGAAGACGAGCTTTTTTTTCTTCGCCTCGAATTTCGACCACTGCATTTTCATACATTATCCAACGAAGTAAATACAAATTTCGTATTGTTCATCTTCGAATGTAGCAGAATTTCAATGTACTACAAAAATCCGACTGGTAAGACTGTTTGGGATGTTTGTCAATATGGCCAACTCTGCGTTCTGAATTTTTTCCTACCTGTGATAAAAGATGGTTGCTAATAGAAACCTGATGAAATGTGAATCATATGCAGTATTCTCTTCACCATAAGAATAATACGAATATAAACATTTTGCCATGTGTTCTTTCGTGTTTGGTGCTATCTCATTTAAATCCTGTCTGCCTAATAAACTACGAAACTAGAGTGAGACAACAGCAAACGCGGAAGAATATACGTATCCTGTCATGTTTATATTCTTATTATTCTTATGCCTAATAGTGATACAGTCAGAAATGAAGCACAGCAACTGACTAGATTTTTAAATCTAAGGTGACTCTAATTTCTGTGCAGAAAAATTTTCGCTAAACTCTCGTTCAGAATATCCTCTATCATTTGGTTCTTGTTGATCATTATCAAAGAAAGCTGCTCTTTTTTTTTTTTTTTTTTTTTTTTTTTTTTTTTTTTTTTTTTTTTTTTTTTTTAAAAGCGGCGGTAGCGCGCACAAAAGCAAGCCGTGCCGCGAGCGGCAACAGGCCGTAAACACGCACTATCAGAATTCAGAATGCGATAAAACAATGCATGACACAGTACAGTAATGCATTTTCAGCTTAGAGTGACGTTAACACCTATAACAAAGAAAACGGCACTTATCAGATCAAAGCAAAATAAGCAATCGATTCAGACGAAACACGTGAAAAAGGAAGGGTACCCGTATAAATACGGACGGGGCGCCTGACGCATAGCAATGGCTACCTGGTAAAGCTTAACTGCTAAACTTACGACTCGAACCAAACTACTGTAGCAGTATCGTCATTCATTCGACCTAAATTGTGTCTCATATTACAATGGACCAACTTTGTTTCGATTTGGAAGTGCGGCCTAAAACTTTTCTCTCCCCTTGAATTTCGAGTCTCAAATTTTAGGTGCGGCTTAGATTCGGGAATTTTTTTTTTCCTTTATTTCGAGTCTCATTTTTCAGGTGTGGCTTAGATTCGAGTAAATACGGTATTGTACTCTTAAGAATTGTTTGCAATAATAAGGAATTTTCAGTTATGTTTTATTTGAATGTACTATATAAAACCCTATGATCCACTAAATGATGAAACTTTTCATATATTTTTCAGCCAAATAAATTAGTTGAAACTGATCATTTTGGTAATGCAATGATCGCATACCATTGTTTCCAAGTTACAAAATAAATCGTACAAATCTACTGCCAACATTTTTTAACAAAGTCCAATTATCATTTCTATTTTTCTGCAAAGCTCACTTTTTGCATTGGAGGTAACATTTACATGGTCAGCTGTCACCAAATTCACTATTTCTCCAATAACGATATTGGGCTATAAAAGAGTCTCAACATACTAATTGAAAATGTTTCATGGCACCACAGACACACTTGCTCCATATCATTAAATTTATTGTTTTTTTCTTGTCAGCTGTGTAATGCTACCCCTCCATCTTTCCTTTTTTTAATTTGTAGCATTACACTGGAGACCATGAGAAGACTGTATCTGATGCACATCCTTGTATGAAAAGTTGTTATGATCACGTTGTTACATATTTTGTTTAGTTGTTTCATGAACCATGTTTACAATGAATGTAAACCAAAACATTGAGAAAACTAGAAAGAACTAAAATATTGCGAAAAGAGAAAAGGTTTGATGGTATCACAGATAAACTTGCACTATATCATTAAATTTATTGTTCTTTTCTTGTTGGCTTTTTTTTTTTTTTACCAAATCTGTAGTGTTACAGCCCTTCAGGCTTCATTGGAAATCAGTATCTGACAAAAAGATAAACTTTAAACTCTCTACAGGCAGTAATTCTCCAGTTAATTCTGTATAATTGCATTTACAATCCAACCACTCTATGAAACTGAAATTATTTTCAACAGGTTGCCCGTAAATTGTAAGTACTACTAGCTTGTGTGTTTCCAAATAATTATTACAGCAGAGCATTAACAGACTGTTCAACACAATATTCAGTACCTGTAGGTCTGTGGCACAACTATAGTTATTTGAATGTAGCCCTCCCCTATCTTCTAATCATTGTACATTGATACTATATCAAACTATGCATGAGTAAACACTTTGCTGACAATTTGGGCACTCAACAGCGAGGTTATCAGAGCAAACACTTCAGAAATAGTTTAAACTTTATACCTGTTAATGTTTGGTGACTAGTTACAAAGTGTTAACTTATTTATAATTTTAAAATGTAGTTACGGAAGAAGTCTATGTATACATGTTTATGTGTAAAAATACCATTATTAGAATGAATCCATCAATATGTATCTACCCAGAATGAATCTTCCCTCTGCACTGATTTGAAACTTCCTAGCAGATGAACATTGTCTGCCAGAGGAAGCTGTTTCATTGGATAAGCTATAGATGGGGAAAATACCTAAAGGCTAGATCCATACTTGTAACAAGTAGGTTTGAGGCATTGCCTCCAGCTAATAACGAGATAGTGCCAATGGAATATATCTCTACTGCTTGAGCGGTGACTTATCCTTCATCAAGGTCTGGGCAGACATTAGTTGTAGACAGCTCATTAGGATTATGATGGGTGCCCTGCCACACTCATCTCAATACGTTTCACACAGTAATGACCTATTCACCCCACATTTCCCAAAATTAGATAGCGAATGTCAGCTGCTAAAGGACAGTGTGTATGTCATACATAATGGGCATATGGACTTCATAGGACATTATCATAACCAACTATCAAGTGCCAGAATGAGATTTTCACTCTGCAGCGGAGTGTTCGCTGATATGAAACTTCCTGGCAGATTAAAACTGTGTGCCCGACTGAGACTCGAACTCGGGACCTTTGCCTTTCGCTGGCAAGTGCTCTACCAACTGAGCTACCCAAGCACGACTCACGCCCGGTACCCACAGCTTTACTTCTGCCAGTACCTCGTAACTTTACAGAAGCTCTCCTGCGAACCTTGCAGAACTAGGAGTGCTAGTTCTGCAAGGTTCGCAGGAGAGCTTCTGTAAAGTTTGGAAGGTAGGAGACGAGGTACTGGCAGAAGTAAAGCTGTGGGTACCGGGCGTGAGCCGTGCTTCGGTAGCTCAGTTGGTAGAGCACTTGCCCGCGAAAGGCAAAGGTCTCGAGTTCGAGTCTCGGTCGGGCACACAGTTTTAATCTGCCAGGAAGTTTCAACTATCAAGTGTCTGTGTTGAAATGATCCTAAACAGTGTGTTTCTATGCTTCTGATGGTTATTATCAGTCAGGTCATACAGGCACACTCTTATGACTGCAATGCACACACTCTTATGACTGCAATGCAGCTGATGCATACATTATGAGCATAAATTACTTTCTGAATACCCTTTGTGTATGGTTAAAGGTAAACAGTGTGTTTCTATGCTTCTGATGGTTATTATCAGTCAGGTCATACAGGCACACTCTTATGACTGCAATGCACACACTCTTATGACTGCAATGCAGCTGATGCATACATTATGAGCATAAATTACTTTCTGAATACCCTTTGTGTATGGTTAAAGGTAAATCTGACATCAGTCTGAAGGTTGATTTTAGCTCCACAGTGATTTTGGAGGTATTATGCTCCTGCCTTCTGCCTCTCTTTTAATTGACTTACACAGCCAGTTACAGGGGAGCCATAGAGTAATGTGGACACCAAACCACTCTGTATCTTGGAATTTTTCACATTATCAACTCATTTACAGAGATGATAGAAGCAGTAAACAAGAGAAAAAATCCTGCGATTGAATGAAGATGAAACCCCTTACCACTGAACCTGTTTGCAGTCTGACATTTAACACACTAAGCAACTGAACAACACCCTCTTTGTTTGCAGTCATACTTATTTAGTTCAAGTTTCCTTTTTAATATCATTTCTTAAATATATGTAAAGCCATAAAAGTAATCAATAAATAAATTCAATGAAAGGAAACTACATTTGTTTCTGGATTAAGCTAGAACATCATTACAGTACTTACATTTTCCTTCCCGTGAGTTTGTTATTTCATCAGCAACAACTGTAGGATGCCATACAGTAATACAAGCAAAAAGGGCTACTGCTTGGATCAATACCATCCTGAAATCCTAAAAGAAGATAAGTATCATCAGCTTACACTCAGAAACCAATCAGTATTGGTAGTCTCACCCCACCATCTCATAGCAACTGATTTATCCAATATCAATTTGTACAATGTAAAAAAATGATGAAGCAGATCAATAAAACACTATCACCATTTAAGGTTTGGATGATGATAAAATATGATACCAGGAATACATATGGAAAGTTATGGTGGACTTAAAGAGTAAAGGTTGCAACTCACTGAAGAGTAGATATGCTGTGTCATCAAAAAGTGCATAAGCAAGACTGAAAACTTCACTAGCATTTGCAAATTCCTTATTCAGAGCTTTACAGTACATATACACACACATAAATATCACCACTCACCATCTACTTAAAGAACTGACTTCACAGAGTTTTTTTTTTTTTTTTTTTTAATTTCACTTTGATGCTTGTATAATTTATGTTTAATCACTTAACAATAACAAATGAACTAAAGCTACCAATGTTGCAAGATTACTTCCCATGAAAAATGGAATAGGAAATATTGTATAAACTATGCTTGGTAGTAACTCACATCGGTAGCCGTCATCTATAACAATTATCACCACAAATAATATTAACTAAAAAGTATGAGAGATGAAACAGAAACACAGTGAACTGATGCCTTGATCATATTATATGGATGTGTGGTGTCTGTTCTTTTGGAGGTGAGGGGTCTAAGATTCTGGATTTTTAGAAAGGTTTTCTTTAGATGGCCCATGAATAGGTTGGCATAGTATGGTGCCACACAGGTGCCCATAGCCCTATACTGGAGTTGTGTGTAGGTAATGCCTTCAAAGGAGGTGTCATTGTGGGTGAGGATATAGTTGTTCGTGGTCACCAGGAAGGAGGTTGTTGGTTTGGAATCCGTTGGGGGTTGGGGAAGGTGGTGTTCAGTAGTAGTAAGACCATGGGCATTAGGAATGTTAGTGTAAAGGGAGGTGCCATCAACAGTGACAAGCAGGATGCCATGTGGTAAAGGGACAGGAACTGAGGAGAGTCGGTGGAGGAAATGGTTGGTAACTTTTACATAGGAGGTTAGGTTCCTGGTAACAGGTTGAAAACATTTGTATATGAGACCAGAGATTCTCTCAGTGTGTGGCACAGTAACCAGCCACAATGGGGCATCCTGGGTGGTTAGGTTTACGTACTTTAGGAAACATGTAGAAGGTAATCGTGCGGGGAGTGGTAGGTGTGAATAGAGAGATGGACTCCGAGGAGAGGTTCTGGAATGGGCCTAAGGATCTGAGTAATGACTGAAGATCCTGCTGGATTTCTGGAATGGAGTCACTGTGTCAAGCTTTGTAGGTGGAAGTATCTGACAGCTGGTGGAGTCCTTCTGCCAGGTAATCCTTGCGGTTCAAAACAACAGTGGTGGAGCCATTATCTGCAGGTAGGATTATAAGGTCACGATCAGTTTTTAGATGGTGGACTGTGGTTTTTTCTGCACTGAAACTCTTGCCCCGCAGGAACTTGAGCAACATGCACAATGCCACCACAAAAAGCTCTCCATCCTGCTCACTTCCTACTCCCGCCTTGGAGTACCACTATCCACCACCTTTACAACAACCTCCAATCATCACCCATGTCCCTTCATAGCCAATAAAACCCTGTCTGGCAGACCTACTACATTTACCCCATCCTCCAAATCCCTACCCCCCACCTCCCCCATCAAACAGAATCCAGAACCTAAGCAGACCCCTAACAAAGTCGTGAACCTTTCCTCCAGAAGTCTAAGCTCCACAGAAATATCAGTCCATTCCAAAGGCCTCACATTTTGCCACACTCCCAGATTCAATTATGCAGGACATGTTAAAGATCTTCTCTCCTTCTCCCGGTCCCTAAAGTGGAAACACTTTTTCGCCACCAACC
This sequence comes from Schistocerca americana, assembly GCF_021461395.2. Classification (NCBI taxonomy): domain Eukaryota; kingdom Metazoa; phylum Arthropoda; class Insecta; order Orthoptera; family Acrididae; genus Schistocerca; species Schistocerca americana. Next base: position 180,047,226 of record NC_060120.1, read on the forward strand.
CTACCAATCAGACTCAACAAGAGAGCAATATTTAACCCTGCCTAACTCAGTTCACACCTCTATCCAACTGTGATCCACCCCAACTAACCCCAAATCATCCGTTGTTAACTTTCCAGAATTTCTTAACCTCGAACCTTGCCCCACCACCATTCCTCAAATCCCTCAACATGCAAACTAACCTTACATCTGCAGAAAGAACCACAGTCCACCATCTAAAAACTGATTCCGACCTTATAATCTTACCTGCAGATAGTCTCCACCACTGTTGTTTTGAATCGCAAGGATTGCCTGGCAGAAGGACTCCACCAGCTGTCAGATACTTCCACCTACAAAGCTTGACACAGTGACTCCATTCCAGAAATCCAGCAGGATCTTCAGTCACTACTCAGATCCTTAGGCCCATCTCAGAACCTCTCCTCAGAGTCCATCTCTCTACTCACCCCTACCAATCCCCACACGATTACCTTCTACATGTTTCCTAAAGTACATAAACCTAACCACATAGGATGTCCCATTGTGTCTGGTTACTGTGCTGCCCACTGAGAGAATCTCGGCTCTCATCGACCAATGTCTTCAACCTACCCGGAACCTACACTCCTATATAAAAGTTACCCTCCATCGACTCTCCACAGTTCCTGTCCCTTTATGACATGGTATCATGCTTGTCACTGTTGATGCCACCTCCCTTTACACTAACATTCCTAATGCCCATAGACTTACTACTATCGAAACTACCTTTCCCAATGCCCAACGAATTTCAAACCAACAACCTCATTCGTAGTCACCATGACCAACTATATTCTCACCCAAGGTTACTTCTCCTTGAAGATATTACCTGCAAAAAATCTGGGGTATGGCTATAGGCACCCGCATGGCACAATACTGTGCCAACCTACTTATGGCCCATCTCGAGAATTCCTTCCTAAAAATCCAGAATCCTAAATCCCTCACCTTGTTCAGATTCATCTTTGCGATCTGGATCGAGGGTGAGGGCACCCTGTCCTCATTCCTCCAGAACCTCAACAACTTCTCCCCCATTTGCTTCACTGGCCCTACTCAACCCAAAAAGCCACCTTCCTACATCTTGACCTCCATCTCAAAGATGGCTACATCAGTACCTCCATCTATTTCAAACATACTAACCTCCAGCAATATCTCCACTTTGAGAGCTGCTGCCTGTTACATACCAAGAAGTCACTTCCATACAGCCTAGCCACCCGTGGCTGTTGCATCTGCAGTCATGAGCAGTCTCTCTTGAAATATACTGAAGGTCTCACTGAAGCCTTCACAGACCATAATTACTCTCCCAACTTTGCACAAAAAGAAGTCTCCCGTGTCTTATCTTTCCAGTCTCCCACTACTCCCTCAAGTCCCGCCATCTGGCCACAGAGGAGCATCCCACTCAAAAGTCAGTACCACCCACAACTGGAGCAACTGAATTACTTTCTCCGCCAGGCCCTTGACTCTCTTTCATCATGCCCTGAAATAAGAAATGTCCTGCCCACTATCCTTCCCACCAGTCCCACAGTGGTATTCTATTGTCCACCAAACCTAAACAATGTACTCATCCATCCTTACACAACCTCTGTTCCCAATCCCTTACCTCATGGCTCATACCCCTGTAATAGATCTAGATGCAAGACCCATCCTATATATTCTCCCACCACAACCTATTCCAGTCCAGTGACAAACATAATTCATCACATCAAAGGCAGGGCTACCTGTAAAACCAGTTATGTGATCTACAAGGTAAGCTGCAACCACTGTGCTGCATTCCCTTGGACATGACAATTGACACGCTGTCTCTCTGCTCGAATGGCCACTGACAAACTGTGGCCAAGAAACTAGTGGATCACCCTGTTGCTGAACATGCTGACAAACATCACGTCCTTCATTTCAATGACTGCTTCACATCCTGTGCCATCTGGTTTCTTCCCACCAACACCAGCTTTTCTAAATTGCACAGGTGGGAACTCTACCTGCAATACATCCTATGTCCCTGTAACTATCCTGGCCTCAACCTTTGTTAGTCACTGTCCTCACCCATCCAGCCCCTTCCCTGTTCCCATTCCAGCACTACACAGCCATCATTCCACCTTGACACTCAGTCTTTTTACTTCTCTCCTTTTCCACTACTTCCTCCCTGCCCCCTAACCAGCTCTTCCCTGCCCACTATCTAACCTGCAGCACTTCAGTGTCTGCCACTCCTACCATACTATCCCTCCCCCTCCCCAGCTCAGCCTCCTCCTTACCCCCACCCAGTCACCACTCCCATCATGCACTGGTGCTGCTGCTCACAGTGCGGTTTCAGTTGCCTGAGACTGCAGTCATGTGTGCGAGTTGTGTTTGCGTGTGCAGTTTTTGTGTGTGTGTGTGTGTGTGTGTGTGTGTGTGTGTGTGTGTGTGTGAGTGTGTGTGTGTGTGTGTGTGCATCTACTGTTGATGAAAAGGCCAGATTTATTTGTAATAGTCTTTTTGTTGTGCCTATCTGTGACTCAGCATCTATGCTATATGGTGAGAAGCAACTTTCCTTTTCATAACATTGTATGTGTGAAGTCTTTCCTATTGCAACTGATGTATCACTATATCTATATATGAGAAAAAGTATTTTATATTAATTTAGGAGAAAGTCAAAGAAGTAGATAAGCATTTTCAGTTGTCCAGCTTAGTTAAAGTTGCAGCAGAGAAGAAGTCATTCATCAGAAGATCTACACAGTTCAGCTTAAGAGATATCAGTTGAGAATTTAAGAGCATTGTAGATTGTAACATGAACTCATACCCATTTCCACAAACAATGAAAAACTTCATCTTCATGACCAAGCGCAGAATCAAGAATATTTCTGTGCTGTGAAATTGACAACATTTAAATATAAAGAAGAAATTAAGGACAATCAAGGGGAAATTAATCATTTTGATCAGAAGAATTTTGCATGAATAGAGCTGTTGTCTTCTGCACCAGGTCAACAGCCAAGATTACGACAGTGTAAAGGCCATTACTAGCCCTGTAGTAAATAGGAATTAATCAGAATTTTTAACACTCATTAAATCCACCAACAACAATCACATTGAAGAAGGGCTGCAGTATGTATAATCATTTCCACACCACCACCCCAGCAGCCAACAGTGGTTACATCTACTTCTCATTCACCCACACCAATGGCAGGTTCAGCCTCACACCACCTTCAGCAAAGCAGTTTGCCCACCATAGCAATCTAGCTTTCTGCCAACATCGCGATGTGTCAAGTTACGCAAGAAAATTTGGCAAGCTGTATTAATTCCAAGCTGCCTCTTGTTGATTTCGGTGTTGTTGTGTGTATTGTGGAAGTAATTAGGAGAGGGTTTTGACAATCAAAAGTTTATAATTTGCTCAACAAAGTTGTCAACCAACTGGAAATTTGTTAGTGGGCTAAGATTATTTATAAACTTATTATCACCATCACTGTATTATTAGAATGATTAGGAGTATGTAGTTATGTGTACAAGAGTTATTTAGAAACTTTATGGAACAATCTGATACTAAGTTAAACATTACTAATGGAAATATAAAAGATCAAGGTATTAATTCCAAAAAAGGCACTGGGCACAAAAATGAACCAACAACTGCCAAATGTAATAATAAACTAGAAATTACAAGTGCTGATTTAAAATATAAAGTAGATAAGCAGGTATAGAAACTCAAAGAACATATTTAGGGATGTAAACAAGGATCTGAAACAGAGTAAAGGTTTTGGTGAAAAGGGATTTTTGAAGTGTGTAAATAGATCTCAGGCATGACATTAGAATTGAATGTTTTAGAGAAGAGTAAGGATTTGACATAACTACTATCGCAGAGTCTATTGTGGTAACTATGGAGGTGGTTATTAGTAATTTAATCAAATAAAAGGTACAAGAAAAGATTGAATCATCGGTCAGAAAACCTTATTCCACAATGGGAGATATATAGAAGTGTCAGCGAATTTCAGAAGCTACGGACTGCCAAAATGGAGGAGGAGTTTATAAAAGAAGTGGATTACTAAAAATGGTTGGTCCCTGGAACAGTTTACAGAGAAATTCCACCTAGCGGGTGGAATGAATAATTTCCAATACTTAGACTACAAGATGCTGTTCATTCCACTCATTTTTAAGGTTGTTTTCTAAATCCCTACCTAAATGGAGGGATGATTCTAAGAAAGTTGATGTTACCCTAAGTTATTTGGAAGGAGATCATCCACAACAGAACCAGTCAGAATGAACAATGAAGAAAACTGGAAGATTGTTTCTCACATACTGTTCTGCTTGGCACACTATCTGGACAAAGATGATCCTAGAATTTCAGGTTATTCTTAAGGAGTTATTTCACTTATCAGTGGCACATTCCCAAACTGAAGTGATAAATAGGAGGCTTATTGGAAAACCATTGCTAAAATTCTTCACTTGATCAGATGGTAAAGAAAAAAAATGAATGCTGGCTTTATAAAAGAGAAGGTGGAAAACAAATTAAGGTGGCAGACACAAGAGCACAAGTGGGAACACAATCGTAAGGCAATCACATCAAATTTTCACATAGATGATGTGGTGTTAGTAAAAGCTTTTCACCTGAGTTCCCACCTAAAGAAAGAGCCAAGCAAATTTTTCACTGTTACAGAGGTCCATTTAAAATAATAGGTATTCCACATCCAAGGCAGTGTTTCTGGTACATCCATCAAATGACGAAGAAAAGGGGTTGTAAAACAAAGTCATTATAAAAAGATATGTGACCAACAGCAAATGCCCAAGGGAAGTCTATGATTTGCAAGGACTATGTGGAGCAATATCCACAATGCACTCAGCTGTTTGTTATACTATTTCCTATTCATATTTCCCTGTAACATTCTCTTCCTTTCTTTATTATCTTGTTTTAAAATTATATTTTCTGCAGCTATCCTATGTCCAATAGTTATGTAATGAGACATGAGCAACTATTACATAAACAGTAAAGTAGTTAAGTGTTCTCTCTCATAGACATTTCTGCCACTACATACACAAGTAATGTTATGTTAACCATACAGCCATTACTCCTCTCTCTTGCAGGCATTTTTAACAGATGGAAAATACAAATATAGGTGTATAATTTATCATATTACAGAATACTGCTCAAGATCTTAACCCATACTGGGCTCCAATACTCTTGATAATGACTGATGTGTTGTGTACAATAATTTTAAATATTATTATCCTGAGGTTACAACTGAAATGCATGACATGCGATACAAAGATGGCTACGTATCTCTTGTTTTCAGCGAAAAATAAGTGAAATGATATGAATAAACAATGCTGATTAGTTACACCGACACTACTTTTCCCAAGCAGCCCTATCATGCTTCATGTTCCCTGCTACCTATTGTTTTCAGGGAAAAATACATGAATGATATGAACAAACAATGCTGATTGCATAGCACTGACACTATTTATCCCAAGCATTCCTACCATGCTTCCTGATTCAAATATGAGTAAATTATTTTTGTAGTGTGAACAGAACATAGGGCGATTCAAATTGTGAACTATGAATTTTGTGAATTGTGTTTTATTCATCTCATGACGAACATTTGCAATCAATGTGGTTTGCATACAGGAGACATGTCAAAAATTTATAACACAGTCACAATGATTTTTACATTAATAAATAACAGCATTACAATAAATAACAACACTATAAGGATATTTCTTGGAATATGTAACAAATTGTATCCAGCTCAAATTTTCAGTTTGTCCTGTATGAATTCATCCACTGAGTAATAACACTTCAGTGTCAGTACCTCATATAGATTTCTTTTAAATTAACCTAAATTCATCTGCATCAACTTGTGCCCCTTTAATTTATTACAAATTTTCATTCCCATGTATTGAGGTCCCTGGAAATATAGTTGTTTCTAGTACCATGTGAATGGACAAAATGGTTTCCCTCAAATAATTCATGTCTGGAGTACAAAAATATAATAATCTCATCTACGTATAAGGATGGCAGAGTTACAATAATATTTTAAGTTTTCTAATTAATGGTTGACATGGTTTTTTGTGATTTGCAGTGCACATATTTCGAATAACTTTTTCCGGATTTTTAGTATCTACACCATGTTTGTCAAGTTACCCAAAAAAACAATACCATACCTAATAATGGATTCAAAGGAACTTGTATATGCTACTTTTCATGTATCCATGTCAGTTGCGGTTGATAATATTTGCATTGCAAATGCAAAACTGCTTAGTTTGTTTGCTAGGTATTCAATGTGTGCCTGCCAGCTCAAATTTTTAGCTACATTTAAACCTAAGAATTTGACTGAGTCAACTTCTTCTACATCTTGGTTGTTGTGTACAATCTTAATCTGCTCACATGTTGACTGTTTGTTTCTGATCCGCATCATGAGACTCTTAGATATGCTTAGATTCAACTCATTTAGCTGAAACCAAGTTTCTAAGGTACTGAGTGTACAGATCACAGATTTGGGAATTTATTCCAAATCCTGATCTTGAACTAAGACAGAAGTATCATCTGCAAACAGAACTGATAGGGAGCTGATATTTAATGGTAAGTCATTAACATAGAAGAGAAATAGGACTGGGGTTGATATGGAGCCTTGTGGATCACCCTAGAATATTTTTTATCCACTCAGAAAAATAATATGCACCATTTGAAGAGATGCTAACTCTTCACCTTCTGTTTGATAAGTAGGATTTAGGCCATTGTAGGGCACTGCCGCTAATGCCATACTTTTCAAGTTTGTAAACAAGCAACGCATGGTTTACAGAATCAATTGCCTTTGAGAGGTCGCAGAAAATTCCTGCCACCTTACTTCTCTTGGCAAATGATGTACTTATTTTCTCAATGAAACTGTTTATTGCATCTATGGTGTTTTTCCCCTGCTGAAAAGCAAATTGATTGTTTAGAATAACAGAATAGTTTGCAATGAAGTTTTGGATTTTGCAGCAGCAAGTTTTTCAGATATTTCAGATAGGACTGGGAGAATCAAGATAGGATGATAATTTCCCATGATCTCTATTGATCCCTTCTTGAGGAGAGGTTTGACTTCAGCATATTTCAAAACCTTTGGAAACAGCCCTCTTCAAAACATTGATTTATTATTTGAGCTAGTGGGTTTTCAATTCTATTGTGTACCACTTTAATAACTTTGGTGGGTATTCCATCCCAACCTGCAGATTTTTTGTTTCTTAATGTTGGAATAGCATTTTCTACACCCTCCACAGAAACTTTTACGAATTTTGTAAAGTTTTCAGAGTTTTCACTTAGGCCAAAGAGATTTACTTTGTTGTGATAATCTGTTGCATCTACATCAGACTTTGCTACATTTATAAAGAATTCATTAAAGTACTCTGGTATCTGAGTTGGACTTACAATAGTATTCCCTTCAATGTAAATTTTTGAAATTTCTTGTTTCCAGGCTTTAACACCTAACTCAGATTTAATGACTGACCACAAAGCCTTTGTCTTATTTTTATGATTTAAAATTAGCCTATTATTTGTCAGTTGTTTTGCTGCTCTGACAACTCTTTTTAATATGGTTTTATAATGTCTAACATATTTAATGAAATCAATATCTTTATTATAATTAAGTTCTCTGTGCAGTTGCCTTTTCCTTACACTGGAAATTTTTATGACCTGGGTAATCCACTTCAATTTATTTGTTATTTTATTTCTGCAGAGTCTAGGTGGAAATGTTTCACTAAAGACACCAAGAAAACTATTCAGGAATTTCTCAAAGTTTTCATCACTTGAGTTACAATGATCAAAATGCCATGTTTTCTAAATGTTAGCAAGATTTCTTTGCTAAAGTTCCTGCTCATATGGGTTCTCATGCATGAAATGTTCCTGTCTGTCTGTGGCAGCTCAAAGAAAAATGCACAACGATCTGAAATACCTGAATGTAGACAAAACTTATACACATCTTCATATACATAATTAGTTAGAACATTGTCAATACATGTTGCTGATTGCCCATTGTCTCTAGCAGATTCAAAGAAATTCTAACTGAAACCATATTTCTTTACTAAGTCAGTGAATCTTGAAGCATAGTTACTATCACACGTGATATCAATGTTAAAATCAACAGCTAAAACCTTTACAAACCAACATGTCATATAGGCATATAAGGAGGATCAGAAAGAAATGGAAACTGGAGTCACAAATGCCACAAGAGTGCATTGTAGTCACATGAAGTGTTTGCAATACAAGCACAGGTTGTGAAGCACACAGACTGTCACCATCTGCACCATGGATGCTTTGGGAGTAACATGTACTGCAAAAAGGGCTGAGATGCTGTTTATTTTTAGCACAACCAACTGCAGTGGACGAGGGGCCATGGGATTGTATCATGTGAAATATCCCGATAGAAAGATGCTGTGCCACACATTATTTGCCATCCTGCATTGTCAATTGCATAAAAATGGCTTGTGGCGGTCATCGACCACTGGAATAGAGCAGAGTGGTATCTCTGCGCACTGACATGCTCTTAGGACGCGGGTCTTGACGCGCGCCTTCGTGCAGTGTGTGTTTACTTTTTGACTGGTGACGCTCGTGATGCTTGTTTATGTGTGTATATGTGTAATTGTGCAATTACAATAAATACGAGTTTCATACAAGTGGTGTTCAGGTTATTACGGCAGTTAAGCGACCTGATTCCCATAGTGGTGACCCTGGACTTTTTCGATATGACCACAGTACACGCGTTTCTCATCTTTCCTCCTGCCACCATTATGCACCGAGGAAAAACCACGTAATTTGTGACCCAGAGCTCGCCATGAGTTTGCCTACAATTTCATTCATGGACGAATTGCCGGTAATTTAGCCATTGACGGCTCTGACTACAGTGTTAAACCCATGTGCACAACATAACCCCACTAGTACAGTCCAAGCACCGTGGCCCACACATGTTGCACTGCATCCAAACGCATGGCAGTTTCCAGACTTCATACCGCAGCTGAAACAAGAACTTCCCTCACCACAGTGCTCAGCAACATCCTGTATGAATATGTTACATACCAGCCCGACACACGACCAGGTACTTTCGCCCAAAGCGCATACCGCTACGTTCCCGACATACCAACAGCATGTGACCGCGTTTGCAGCAGCTGCGACGCCCACACTTACCATGTTTGCTCCCGTGCCATGTGTGTCGTGTGGTCAGAGGCCTAATTGCGCTACAGTACAGACACTAGACCCTATACCAGTTTCCGGGCCTCCGCTGTCCCTCCCATCATCATCTTCCCACAACGCCATAGCAGCCACCTGTAGGGTGGTTTCCAAAGCTGCCACAACTACAGAAGGACAACGCTATATCATGCTTTGTGTTAGTGGACAATATTCTGGACATTCACGAAGTGTGGGGAGATGACACTCGTTTCATTTGTTTAATTACCAACCTCCACATTGAACCAGGCCTGGTCAGTGACCTATTGCTCTCGACACCAAGCCAGCACAAATATGCCATCACAAGAGCTCGCATCATCGAGCGCTTATCGTGCCCTCCAGCAGAAGCCATCCACTACATAATTAACGACGTGCCAATAGGGGACTGTACGCCTTCACAACTTTGGCATCATTTAAGGGACCAGATGGGCAAGGAGCAAATCCCCAACCTCGCACTCTGGGCGTTGTGGCTTGTGAAATTACCGCCAGACCTCCAACGACACCTGTTGGCTTACCAAAACGCCGCTCTGGAGGAAAAACTACGACTGGCGGACCAGGCATATTCCATCATCAAACATCGCCAGGTCACGTCCTCCTGTTTTTCCGACACTTCGAACGTTGGCGACACTGCCGTCACATCTACTACGCTTCACCAGCCGGTCGGCAGAGGCTGGGCACCCAGCTCGCAGCAACAGCCAATGGAGCCCCCTGGTGGCCAGACAGCCATAATTGTTCCGCTCCTTGACCGGTTGTCCCGCCCACCTCCACACGGGCACAACAGAACATGCCACATGCAGTTGCTGGCTCGCCGGTTCAGGCACAACACCCAGCATACCCACTATGCTGGTATCATATCATGTTCGGCAGCGCTGTGCATTCTTGTCGCGCACCCTGCAACTACCCAAATGGGAAGCGTGAGTCAGAATAGGCACCATGGCTCGCACCGGCAGTTTAGTGCACCAAAAACATTATCGAGTGACCACCCCCACTGCCCACCATGCCGGCAGACTGTACATCCACCACAGGACGGGCACACTCTATTTCTTTGTGGACACGGGCGCCGATGCTAGCGTCATTCCTAAGTTGAGCGCCCCATCTCTGACATTGACGCCCGCCATGCCACTGCGAGCAATCAACAGTTCCACAGTTCGCGTCCACAGTTCAGCCAAACTCCAACTAAATCTCTCGCCTGATTTACGCTGCACCTGGACATTTTGCGTCGCAGATGTTAACTGCCCCGTTATCGGTATGGATTTCCTGCATAACTTCAGGCTCTCGACAGACCTCAAGGCAGCAGCCCTCTGGCAACAGGATACCAGGGATTTTTGCCACCTTCCCCCCGCCACCTGCCACACATTGTGATACCTTGCCCACCGTGACAGCCGAATGCGCCCATCTCACAACAGAGCTCTCCGCCGCCTGGTCGCACCTGACAACCCAGTGGCTCGAGATCACCGACCTTGCCGCCAAAAACACGCGCCTGCAACAGCTGATCACCGCCACGTCAGCCGAACTGTCACGCGCACGGGAGGCAGCAAGGGACGCTTCCACACCGTGGAGATACACCCACGAGAACTCCACCGAGGCGCAGATACCTCCACAACGATGCATTTTCTCGCAGGTCAGGGACATTCCTACCTCTAATGTAGTGCGTGTTACCCCACCTAGTCCCAGTGTGGTTCCCCACGGTGTCCCACAGGTGATAGGTGCGATTACTAATGGTACCTGTCACCGTTTGAACACCACACAAGGCCCCCCAGTATGCAACAAGACTCGATGCCTTAATGCCACCAAATTACAGCATGCAAAAACCGCTGTACAGGAGCTGTTAGATTCAGGTATTGTCGATCCATCCAACAGCAATTGGTCCTCGCCTATCCATCTAGGGCCCAAGAAGGACGGTTCATTTCGTTTGTGTGGTGACTACCAACAGCTGAACACCAGAACGATTTTAGACAACTACCCTACACCAAACATACAAGATTTCGCCCAACAACTCCATGGTGCACGCGTTTTCAGTGTACTTGAGTGCCGAAAAGCATACCACCAGATCCCCATGTACCAGTACAACATCCCTAAAACAGCAATTATCACCCCTTTCGGACTGTACGATTACTGTTACATGCTGTACAGCCCCAAAAATGCTGCACAGACTTGGCAACGGTTTATCGACTCCATCCTTTTTTCACTCCCATACTGTTACGCGTATTTGGACAACATCCTCATTTCATCAACTACCCTCAAGGAACACGAACAGCACCTCTGAACAGTTCTTAGTATTCTCGCCGAGAATGGAGACCAAATCAATGACGATAAATCTCAGTTGTGGTCCGGTAGTGCGACATTTTTGGGCTATACTGTCACCGCGGAAGGGACCCGCCCCACATCTGACAGAGTCGCCTTTATACGTGACCTCCACCTGCCTGAGACTTACCGCGACCTAAATCATTTTTTAGGGGTGATAAATTTTTGCCGGCAGCACATCCCCACACGCCGTTCGTTTTTTAGGGATGATAAATTTTTTCCGGAGGCACATCCCACACGCCGCATCCCTACAGGCACCGTTGACCGACGCACTCATCGGAAAGAATACTTCAGGGCTCCGCAAGGTCCCGTGGGGTGACGACATGCGATGCGCGTTCAACGCACTAAAAATGGCACTAGCGAACGCTGTCAAGCTCGTGCACCCGGTATCTGATGCCCCAATATCAATCACAGCTGATCAAGCGATGCTGCTATCGGCACTGTCCTGCAGCAGGTGCCAGGCTCCGCACAACCACTACATTTCTTCTTGCAGAAGTTGTCAGCCTCCCAGTGTAAGTGGTCCACTTTCGACTGAGAACTGTTTGCTATTTACGAGGCAGTTCGCCATTTCCGAGAGGACATTGAGGGTGGGTCAGTGACCATATATACAGACCACAAACCGTGGGCAGACGCTGTGCTTAATCCCACAACCGACCTTCCTCCCCGCCGTTTCAGACACATGGACTTAATATGTCAATTCACATCAGACGTCCGTTATATCAAGGGTGCGGACAACATCATTGCTGACTACAAGTCACGGGTCGGTACGATCTCGTTTTCTTGGGACTTCAACAACCTAGCTGCCCAGCAACAAGCAGATGACAACATTCAACAGTTACTGAATAGTGAGTCCACCTCGCTCTCAATTGAGCCCGACCGAATTCCAGGTTCGGCCTTACCAGTCCTCTGTGACATCTCCACAGGTACTGCCCGCCACCTAGTACCAGCCGACTTGCGCCGTAAGTTATTTGCCGCCATCCACGACCTAGCACATCCCAGTATTTGGGCTACCACACACCTCATAACAGAGTGATTCATATGGACTGGGGTTAGAGCAGACTGGAAAAACTGGACATGGGCATGTATACCTTGCCAACACGCTAAGGTCAGCCGTCACACATACCCACCGTTGGGCTCGTTTGAGGTACCAAAAGGCAGGTTCCATCACGTCCATCTTGACCTGGTCGGACCGCTCCCTCCTTCCGAGGGTTTCCTATACATTTTATCTACCATCGGCCATGTTTGTTGGTGGGTGGAAGCGATTCCAATAACAGACATTACTGCCGACTCTTTCGCATGGGCCTTCATCGCCTCCTGGATCGTGGGGTTCGGTTGCCCATCTTCGGTCACGGCGGACCAAGGATGACAATTTTAAGCTGCACTCTTTGGCAAATTATGTGATCTATGCAGTGCAAACAAATTATGTACAAACGCCTACCACCCGTAAAACAATGGGTTGGTTGAGTGCTGGCACCGCACATTAAAAGCAGCGCTGATGCGCCACAACAGATCTTGGTCCGAAGCCCTCGCCTGGGTACTACTAGGTGTCCGTTTGGCTTACAAAGACGATTTGCAAGCCTCCCTAGCGGAATTGTACAGGGAACCCCTCGTCCTCCCAGCACAATTCGTCGAGGAATCTGATTCTCCCCCATGGTCAGAACTTCCGACGCTTATAGAACGCGTCCGACACTTCGCCACGAATATACACCCCCTGCCCCCACGAGCACACATGGTCCCTCGTGTCTTCATACACAAAGATCTACATGTTTGCGATTATGTGATGCTGCGTGATGATACGGTATGACCCCCCCTACTCGGGCCCACACAAAGTGATAAGCCGCTCGCCGCAGACCTTTGACATTCTGTGCAACAGTAGAATACAACAGGATCCATCTCGCGCCTTAAACCAGCTTGGCGCCTCAACGACAAGGCAACTTCAGAATACAACTTCCACCCCGACAACACTCTCGTGCCACCTTCCATCTCTAATACCTCAAATGTGCGATCCCCCCCTCCGGTACCTGTGACGCGTGCGACGATGCGTGTGGTGATGTGTGTGACACCAGTGGTTCATTTTCTCACCCCAGCTCAGAGGTTACAGAAAAGGTTGCGCGTGAAGGTTTCACCCCTCCCTCCCCTCACCTTAGTGTTTCCATCGACCGGCCGATGCAGACCGACGACGCCAGCGTCGTCGTTTTCCACGTCGACGTGTCGCCTTTTCCAGTCGAGGACCTGTCTCTCCAGCTATGAGATGGGACACTGTTCATCCTGCATGTTCCCCCCCTCACATTGGACAATTCAGCCACCCAGGTTACACTCCTTTGCACGTTTGCAGTACCGACAGACATGGAGGAGGCGGCAATCAGCGCTTCGATCGATGAGGACAGCCACCTCTGCATTCGTGTGCCACTCATGGCACACCACACCCCCGCATCACCAGGCCACTTGATCCCAGTTCCCCATTTCGGCCGCCCGCTACGCCCACCGGTGTGGTACCACGACTTCATCACAATGGACCGATCCCCACGCCAACCTAGATCACCTCCACTCACCGTGCTCTGCACTAGAAGGGGGCAAGGGGGGAGGGGCGCCACCTCGCTCGGTCTGAAAGTTAGAGAAGACAGAGTGTGTAAGAGATAAAATAAAATTCCTGTGCCATGAAATTAGCAGGGAAGGTATATTACCTGATCCTTCCAAATTATCAGTCATTGAAACGTGCCTAGAAATCAAAAGCAGCTCAGGTCACTGTCCACTTTATTTGGATTCTGCCATTTTGTTGAAGATCACTTACTTAATGCACCTTGTTTAGTCCACCTGCTGAAGAAGAATAACCCATGGTTTTGGACTAAAGAGTGCCAGTCCACTTTTGAAGAAATAAGAAACTGTTTGATGAGTAGTCTGCATTTACATTATGCAGATTTTTCAAACACCTCTTGCAAGGCAGTTGACACAAGTTGTTATGGGATTGCAGTAGAGGTGTTTCAGATGAAGACAGAAGGCGACCAAGAGATACATAAAACAATAGCATTAGCGAGTCATCCACTGCAACCTGCTAAGCAGAATTATGGAATTTCAGAATTACAGGCACTGGCTATCATGTTTGGTATGCGGAAGTTTCAACATTATTTGTTACAGAACGAGGTGATAATCTATGGTGATCACAAGGTACTTACATTTTTAAAAACTTGCAAACTGGGACATCCAAGACAAACCAGGTGGGACATGTACCATTAGCAGTTCAACCATGTACCATTAGCAGTTCTACCTTGACATTAAGTACATACAAGGGAAGATAGTGTTTTGTGGGCATTTCAATATTGATTTTTCAAAAGACAGCAACATCAGAGATGCATTGATAAATATGACCAACACATTCAATATGATCTCCACAATACACTGCCCAACAAGATTAACAGAATGCACAAAATCGATTATTGATCAAATATTCATCTCAGGAACAAATTACAGATTCACAAGCAGAGTACTGAGCATGGGTTATAGTGATCATGAGGCACAGCTGCTGTGTATAGAAATACCAACAAGTAGTAGCAGTTCCAAAAAAAGTAGTTGAAAAAAGAACCTTTTCTGAAGATAACATTAGAATTTTTAATCTCTTACTGGTGAAGGAAAACTGCAAAAGCATCACCACTCAGAACAATGTTGATAGCATGTACATGAGTTTTCAGAGCATCTTTCTTCACTATTTTAATGTAGTATTTCCAAAAGTAGTAAAAACAGTAAAATCTAACAATAATAAGCAATGGATAGCAAAAGGCATAAAAATTTCCAGGGAGAGAAACAGATTTCTGCAGTACTGTTGTAAGAAATATAGACTAACCCAAGAATTTGCAGATTATTCAAAATCCTACAAAAGAATCTATGGCAGAGTAGTCAAAGAGGTAAAAATTATGTGGAATGACAATTTGATAAGAAACTCATCTAACAAAATGAGATCCACGTGGAGAGTTATAAAGAAAGAGACTTGTACTTCAGCACCAAAGAAAAAGAATGTGTCATTAACACTAGAAGGCTCAAAAGTCACAGGCCCAAATTCAGTTGTGGAAAAATTCAATGAATACTTCACTTCACTAGCTGAAGACCTCATTCAAGTACACTATCAAAGACCAGTCCCAAGTTTCTTCAGCAAGTCAGTGATCTAGACTGCTTCTGCGTATGTTTATGAAACAAACTCCAATGAAATTATCAGTAAAATTAAATCATTAAGCAATAAAATGTCAAGTGGTCTTGATGAAGTACCTGATTAAAAGCATGTGCTCACCACATAGCAAACTCCTTGGCAAAAATTTTCAACCTCTCTTTAAAAACTGGTGTGTTTGCAAACATTTTTAAAATAGCAAAAGTTTCACCACTGCAAAAAAAAAGTTCTTCTGAAAAAATATCAAACTACGGACCCGTGTCACAGTTAAGGTCCTACTCAAAAATACTAGTAAAACTCTTTTATGACAGGCTTTTAAGTTTCATAAATAAATATGCACCTCTTACAGTACAACAACATGGTTTTAGAAAGCCTAAATCTACACAGACAGGAATTTTTTAATTCTTAAACTGCATTTTAAAATCCCTTGATCAACATAAAATAGCTACAAGTATTTTTATAGATCTATCAAAAGCCTTTGATGTCCCGGACCATAACACACTGCTAAAAAATTAGAAAGACGAGGAGTAAGAGGTGTAGCACATAGCTGGTAGTGTTCATACTTAAAAAACCACAGGCAGAGAGTATCACTTCAGTATGAATTTAAAAAAAATGAATAAAACAAGAAACAGCTCCTTTCTTTCTAGCAAATTACCAATAAAATATGGTGTACCACAGGGCTCAATCTTAGGTCCACTGCTCTCCTTGATTTATGTGGACGACTTAGTTATATATATATGAGTCCAACAAAAACTACTGTGTTTGCCAATGACACCAGCATATTGCTCACTGGATCCAGTTCAGAGACATTGCAGTCCAGAGGAGAAAGTTCACAAAAAACAAACTCATTGTTGTTGTTGTGGTCTTCAGTCCAGAGACTGGTTTGATACAGCTCTCCATGCTACTCTATCCTGTGCAAGCTTCTTCATCTCCCAGTACCTACTGCAACCTACATCCTTCTGAATCTGTTTAGTGTATTGATCTCTTGGTCTCCCTCTACGATTTTTACCCTCCACGCTGCCCTCCAGTACTAAATTGGTGATCCCTTGATGCCTCAGAATATGCCCTACCAACCGATCCCTTCTTCTAGTCAAGTTGTGCCACAAATTTCTCTTCTCTCCAATTCTATTCAGTACCTCCTAATTAGTTATGTGATCTACCCATCTAATCTTAAGCATTCTTCTGTAGCACCATGTTTCAAAAGTTTCTATTCTCTTCGTGTCTAAACTATTTATCGTCCATGTTTCACTTTGATAAATGGCTACACTCCACACAAATACTTTCAGAAACGACTTCCTGAAACATAAATCTATACTTGATATTAACAAATTTCTTTTCTTCAGAAACACTTCCCTTGCCATTGCCAGTCTACATTTTATATTCTCTCTGCTTCGACCATCATCAGCTATTTTGCTCCCCAAATAGCAAAACTCCTTTACTACTTTAAGCATCTCATTTCCTAATCAAATTCCTGCAGAATCACGCAATTTAATTTGACTACATTCCATTATCCTTTCAAGACACTGTCCATTCCATTCAGCTGCTCTTCCAGGTCCTTTGCTGTCTCTGGCAGAATTTAAATGTCATCGGCGAACCTCAAAGTTTTTATTTCTTCTCCATGGATTTTCATTCCAACTCTCAATTTTTCTTTTGTTTCCTTTACTGCTTGCTCAATATACAGATCGAATAACATCAGGGACAGGCTACAACCCTGTCTCACTCCCTTCCCAACCACTGCTTCCCTTTCATGCCCATCGACTCTTATAACTGCCATCTGGTTTCTGTAATAATTGTAAATAGCCTTTCGCTCCCTGTATTTTACCCCTGCCACCTTCAGAATTTGAAAGAGAGTATTCCAGTCAACATTGTCAAAAGCTTTCTCTAAGTCTACAAATGCTAGAAATGTAGGTTTGCCTTTCGTTAATCTATTTTCTAAGACAAATCGTAGGGTCAGTATTGCCTCGCGTGTTCCAACATTTCTACAGAATCCAAACTGATCTTCCCCGAGACTGGCTTCTACTAGTTTTTCCAGTCGTCTGCAAAGAATTCGTGTCAGTATTTTGCATCCGTGGCTTGTTAAACTGATAGTTCGATAATTTTCACATCTGTCAACACATGCTTTCCTTGGGATTGAAATTAGTATATTCTTCTTGAAGTCTGAGAGTATTCCACCTGTCTCATACATCTTGCTCACCAGATGGTAGAGTTTTGTTAGGCCTGGCTCTCCCAAGTCTCCCAAGGCTGTCAGTAGTTCTAATGGAATGTTGTCTACCCCCGGGGCCTTGTTCGACTTAGGTCTTTCAGTGCTCTGTCAAACTCTTCATGCAGTATCATATCTCCTGTTTCATCTTCATCTACATTCTCTTCCATTTCTCTAATATTTTCCTCAAGAACATCTCCCCTGTATAGACCCTCTATACATTCCTTCCACCTATCTGATTTCCCTTCTTTGCTTAGAACTGGGTTTCCATCTGAGCTCTTGATATTCATACAAGTCGTTCTCTTTTCCCCAAAGGTTTCTTTAATTTTCTTGTAGGCAGTATCTATCTCACCCCTAGTGATATATGCCTCTACATCCTTACATTTGTCCTCTAGCCATCCCTGCTTAGCCATTTTGCACTTTCTGTCAATCTCATTTTTGAGACGTTTGTATTCCTTTTTGCCTGCTTCATTTACTGCATTCTTGTATTTGCTCCTTTCATCAACTAAATTCAATATATCTTCTGTTACCCAAGGATTTCTAATAGTCCTTGTCTTTTTACGTACTTGATCCTCTGCTGCCTTCACTATTTCATCTCTCAAAGCTACCTATTCTTCTTCTACTGTATTTCTTACCCCCATTCTTGTCAATCGTTCCCTAATGCTCTCCCTGAAGCTCTCTACAACCTCTGGTTCTTTCAGTTTATCCAGGTCCAATCTCCTTAAATTCCCACCTTTTCGCAGTGTCTTCAGTTTTAATCTACAGTTCATAACTAATAGATTGTAGTCAGAGTATACATCAGCCCCTGGAAATGTCTTACAGTTTAAAACCTGGTTCCTGAATCTCTGTCTTACCTTTATATAATCAATCTGATACCTTCTAGTACCTCCAGGCTTCTTCCATGTATACAACCTTCTTTAATGATCCTTGAACCAAGTGTTAGCTATGATTAAGTTATGCTCTGTGCAAAATTCTACCAGGCAGCTTCCTCTTTTATTTCTTCCCCCCAATCCATATTCACCTACTACATTTCCTTCTCTACCTTTTCCTATTATCGAATTCCAGTAACCGATGACTATTAAATTTTTGTCTCCCATCACTATCTGAATAATTTCTTTTATCTCATCATACATTTCATCAATCTCTTCATCATCTGCGGAGCAAGTTGGCATATAAACTTGTACTACTGTGGTAGGCATGGGCTTTGTACCTATCTTGGCCACAATAATGCAATCACTATGCTGTTTGTAGTAGCTTACCCGCATTCCTATTTTCCTGTTCATTATTAAACCTACTCTTGCATTACCCCTATTTGATTTTGTATTTATAACCCTGTATTCACCTGACCAGAAGTCTTGTTCCTCCTGCCACCAAACTTCACTAATTCCCACTATATCTAACTTTAACCTATCTATTTCCCTTTTTAAATTTTCTAACGTACCTGCCCGATTAAGGGATCTGACATTCCATGCTCCAATCCGTAGAACGCCAGTTTCCTTTCTCCTGATAACAATGTCCTCCTGAGTAGTCCCCACCTAGAGATCCGAATGGGGGACTATTTTACCTCCAGAATATTTTATCCAAGAGGACACCATCATCATTAACCATACAGTAAAGCTGCATGCCCTCAGGAAAAATTATGGTGTAGTTTCCCCTTGCTTTCAGCCATTCACAGTACCAGCACAGCAAGGCTGTTTTGGTTAGTGTTACAAGGCCAGATCAGTCAATCATCCAGACTGTTGCTCCTGCAACTACTGAAAAGGCTGCTGCCCCTCTTCAGGAACTACATGTTTGTCTGGCCTCTCAACAGATACTCCTCCATTATGGTTGCACCTACAGTATGGCTATCTGTTTAGCTGAGGCATGCAAGCCTCCCCACCAGTGGCAAGATCATTTAATTCCTCCAATTAATCAAATGTCTAGTCAAGCACAATTGAAAAATGATCCCCTAGAAAATGTAAGTGTCACAAAATTTTTGGGTCTATGGGTTCAGCAAGACTTAAAGTGGGACACACATATAAATAACTTGTTTAGAAAACTATCATCTGTATGCTATGGCCTAAGAATTTTAAAGGCTAGAACAAGCAAAACAGCAGTACTGCAGGCATACTATGCACAGGTCCACTCACTAGTCCGATATGGGATCATTTTCTGGGGATACTCAACTCACAGTGTAAAGGTTTTTAGAATGCAAAAACAAGCTCTAAGAATAATTTGTGGCCTTAAACAGATGGAGTCCGGTAAATCCCATTTTGCTGAGCTTGGTATTCTAAATGTTCCAAGTTTATTCATTTATGAAACTATCTCGTTCACTAGGGACTACCTCCTGAAAACAGCCAAACTGCTACAGAACAAAAATGTACACAACTATAGTACCAGAGGGAAATCAAATATACATCAAAAATATCACAGAATAACCCCCTATCAGAGGAGCATAATTAACATTGGTGTAATACTACACAATAAGATACCAGAGGAAATAAAAAATGCTACTCATCCAATATCTAAAGCTAAACTAAAGGCATTTCTAATAAAGCGTAACAAAATTACTTGTAATAGATACCTATTTTAATTTGCCTGCTGTTTTGCTAATACTATGTATTATTGTAACTTACCTTTGACCTGTCCAATATCAATTGTACAATTTGTGCTGTATGATAAAACTGGACCAATAAAAAATCAAATCAAATCAAAAACAATGTGATAGCAGATGGGCTATCAAGAAGTGCTGAGTTATGCAGGGAATTAGAAATAACATTAGCAGATAAGAATGAAATGAGCATGTTGGCCATACATGAGCTCAAGGAGGAAGGTGCCCTGAAGAAAGTATGTAAAAACTTGAGAAGGGAGCAAAATGTTGATGATCAGGCGAGGTTAATCAAAAGCCTTTTAGGAGTACCCAGCTATCCAAGAGCTGCACAGAGCTATTGCCTACATAAAGGAATTTTGTTCTGAATAAGAAAGTTAGATTTATCAGAATAGAAAATATGTTTTCCATCACAATATGTGGATTTGCTGATAGATTACATGCATCTACAATATAGCCATTAGGGAGCCAAGAAATGCTTAGCTACATTAAGTGAGCAAGTGATTTTCGACAACATCCATCATAGAGTAGCAAGAAGGCTAGCAACCTGTGTTGTCTGTCAGAAGGTACATGCATAAACAGTATAGCACAGGGAAATTGCACAATGTACAACCAAGTGAACCTCTGGAGTTATACGCAGTCAATCTCTTTGGGCCCCTCCTCACATCTAAAGGAGGATGTACCCTTGTTTTTGTGGTCATTGACAGCTTTAGTTAGTATGTCAAACTACATCCAGTAAAGAGAGCTAACACCAAAATGATGGTAGACTAGCTAGAAAAGGTATATTTTGTAAAGACTGGCAAGCCTAAGAGTCTCTTATCAGACAACAGGTCGCAATTTATTTTGGGAAAATTTAAAGCATGTCTAGAAAATGCAGGAATTCACCATATAAGGATCTCAGTGTATTTTACACAGGGAAATAGACAATTATGTGTGAGCTAAACAGACTGTGTAGGACTTAATATGCCAGGAAGCATTGAACTTGGGCTGATCACATCAAAAACTTTGACGAAATCACCAAAAATCTTAAACATGATGCCACAGGCTTTGCTCCATGTGAAGTAATGTTTAATCAGGAAGCCCATAACATCCTTTAAAACAAGGATGATTTTCCAGCCCTATCTCAGAGCTCTATAGATGAGAAGAAGGCACAGGCTATGGGAAATACAAGTAAAAGAGTTTTGGGTAGAAAAAGAAGGCATGATGCAAAAGCCTGCCCCACTATTTTTAACATTGGTGAACTAGTATTAGTCAAAACTAAAGAAAAACCTAAGAAAACTCTACCAAGTTTCAAGACTTTAATCAAAATAACAATCAATACAACGATTCTTGAAAAAATAGTTCAGAAGTCAGGTCCTAATGTCAGTTCCATTCTAAAAATTCTAGCCAAAAATTTAAAAGCAGTCAAAAAAAAAACTGAAACTAAAGTCATACAGAGTAGAAACATTCTCTTTCAGTGAGCACAAGAAGGATGTGGACTTGCAGACTGGAAATTATGGTCAATATGTTCTCCATCGCTTTCTGGCTGACCGCAAAAATAGTTTTCCGGCTCTTGTAAAAGACAACAATGAATGAACAAATCCAATATTATTATCCACCTACCCCATCAGATGGGATCTGTTATACTTTATTCTTCAGTTCTAACTTCCTAGTGACATACAACAAACAGTTTCGAGAAAAAATTATTAATGTCTCTGTCCACTGTACAGTATTTTACAAGTCACACTCAAAACAGTCTTCAAGTAACAAGAAACATATTTTTATAATAGAGGGAAACATTCCACGTGGCTTGTGTCTGTGTATGTGTGGATGGATATGTGCGTGTGTGCGAGTGTATACCTGTCCTTTTTTCCCCCTAAGGTAAGTCTTCCCGCTCCCGGGATTGGAATGACTCCTTACCCTCTCCCTTAAAACCCACATCCTTTCGTCTTTCCCTCTCCTTCCCTCTTTCCTGATGAAGCAACCGTTGGTTGCGAAAGCTAGAATTTTGTGTGTGTATGTTTGTGTTTGTTTGTGTGTCTATCGACCTGCTAGCGCTTTTGTTTGGTAAGTCTCATCATCTTTGTCTTTAGATATATAAGAAACATATTTATCACACAGACCCTTTCCAGTTAAGAAAACTCTTCGAGAATCCACTACCTGCCTCACTTTTCACGTTACACTCAGGCTAATAAGGTCAGAAAAAAATCCTGCAGAACCAACTGACAACCGGTTATGTACAATGATATTTAACAATACAAATAAAAATAAATATAATAAATCATTTAGCTCTCAACCTGGTGCTATCAATATAACACAAATCAGTATCTTGTGTATCAGTATAGCTTTTTATTTATTTAATACTTGGACTTCTGTGTCAGTAGCCAGCAATTGATCTGTATTTTACTGCTGACACACTCAGCATCAAAAACACAAAATATGCAGTAAAGAGACTGTCTTGTGAATGCAACAATATGATGAAAATAAAACAATCTGCAAGGTTGGTCTCTGCTAGTAAAATGTACAAGAGGAATATAAACAATCACTCATGAAAAATACTTAATGACACTCTACAGTGACACTAGCAGAAAATGCTTTAGTAAACCGAAATTAAACACAAGGAACTTAATTCTGTGTTGTAATATGTTCCTGCAGTTCCCCTAAATGGTAAATGAAGGTTAACTGAAACATAAGTGGAGTAAATTAACAATAATACCTTGTGTCACATCAGTTTATTACAGGAAGTGATGCATATAGTTTCTAGCATTTGTAGACTTAGAGAAAGTTTTTGACAATGTTGACTGGAATACTCTCTTTCAAATTCTGAAGGTGGCAGCAGTAAAATACAGGGAGCAAAAGGCTATTTACAATTAGTACAGAAACCAGATGGCAGTTATAAGAGTCAAGGGGCATGAAAGGGTAGCGGTGGTTGGGAAGGGAGTGAGACAGGGTTGTAGCCTGTCCCCGATGTTATTCAATCTGTACCTATATTGAGCAAGCAGTAAAGGAAACAAAAGAAAAATTCAGAGTAGGAATTAAAATCCATGGAGAAGAAATAAAAATTTTGAGGTTCACCGATGACATTGTAATTCTGTCAGAGGCAGCAAAGGAGCTGGAAGAGCAGTTGAACAGAACAGTGTCTTGAAAGGAGGATATAAGATGAACATCAACAAAAGCAAAATGAGGATAACGGAATGTAGTTGAATTAAGTTGGGTTATGCTGAGGGAATTAGATTAGGGAAGGAGACACTTAAAGTAGTAAACGAGTTTTGCTATTTGGAGAGCAAAATAACTAATGGTGGTCGAAGTAGACAGGATATAAAACATAGACTGGCAATAGCAAGGAAAGCGTTTCTGAAGGAGAGAAATTTGTATAACATCGAGTATAAATTTAAGTGTCAGGAAGTCATTTCTGAAAGTATTTGTATGGAGTGTAGCCATGCAAGGAAGTGAAACATGGACAATAAATAGTTTAGACAAGAAGAGAATAGAAGCTTTTGAAACATGGTGCTACAGAAGAATGCTGAAGATTAGATGGGTAGATCATGTAACTAATGAAGAGGTATTGAATAGAATTGGGGAGAAGAGAAATTTGTGGCACAACTTGACTATAAGAAGGGATTGGTTGGTAGGACATGTTCTGAGGCATCAAAGGATCACCAGTTTAGTACTGGAGGGCAGCATGGAGGGTAAAAATCATAGAGGGAGACCAAGAGATGAATACACTAAGCATATTCAGAAGGATGTAGGTTGCAATAGGTACTGGGAGATGAAGAGGCTTGCACAGGATAGAGTAGCATGGAGAGCTGTATCAAACCAGTCTCTGGACTGAAGACCACCACCACCACCACCACAACAACAACAACAACATATAGTTAGTTAAGAAGCCAGCTGTAATCAGTGGCTAAAATTATAAATTATGTCAACAAAGTAATGTGCACAAAAAACAAGAAGTTAGTTTTGTTCAGAATAATAACCAAATATAGAGTAAGCTTTCAGTCATAATGTAGAATAATGTAATGATAATGATACAAGTCAAGATTTCTTGTTTTGCAAACTGATAAGTGCCTTCCCTGACTCAAGAGAGTATTAAAAGTACAGCAGCAGCTACTCGTATTTCAATCATACTCTAATGTTAGTATCTCATCAGGTGACATTATATCTAGTGTAAATTATAAGCACAAAGTAAGTAATACCAGCAAAAAAGAAAGACAAAAACAATGACAAAATACTGGCACATGAACCTAAGCTTTGTATGTAGTAATCTAATTAGAAAGAAGAATGGAAAGAAATGCATGCCAATATATTTAAAAAAGATAACACAAACATATCTATCTCATTACTAAATAAGTTTTTGGTATTATTAGTAGACACAAATTCCAAGCAGAATTTTTTTCTTTCTTTAAAAAAAAAAAAAAAAAAGAAAAGAACAAAAAAAAGATTTTCATTTATCACAAGCATGTCAAACCTTACCTGTAAAGCAGGAAATTCCCAGAGCAAATGGCTTATACACACTGCAGAGAAGGCTTATATCAAGTAAGACTTAACGGTTGTGAAAAATGAGGCTGAGAGCAAGTCACTACTTGTTTGCTGTACGAATGGGCCGTTAGCTATGTCAACACACATTACCATATTTACTGAATGAGTGTGTGCAGGAGGAGAAAGACCTGTTAGGGAAATATTATTTTAACAGGAGCTCATTTCCTGAGCGTTTCTCAGTATTTGGTGATAGTGCAAATTATATACAGTATTAAATGATACCTAGCATACAAAAGAATTATCCAGCAGTTGGGTCATTGGTAAAACATTATTATAATAATAGCAACAATACTATCTTGTTAACACAATTATGTAAAGAATTGTATTAATTGTTTACTTTCATTTTGCATTAGACTAATTTTATCTGCAATATTATCTGCTGTTACTTGTTGCTTCCATCAGTAACCATCTGACAATTATTCTAGTAGCCTTGATCAAAAATATAGATAATACAAAATTCTTCTCCTCCTCCTCCTCATGACATTACAACTATGCATTGGTCTATTCAAAAAATCTCTGACCCCACTGTTCATCAATTTATCTGTTCATTGTGGATGATTAAGTATTTCATTTTAGGTATACATTCCATGCTTCTTACAGCCTATCAGAAGTGATCAATTCTCCCTTCTTTATCCACCATGATTCAAGAAATATTTTTTACTAGTAGTGGCTTATAGCTTACAAGTTGTCATTTATCATGTTGCAATCGTTAATAAATCAATAAATTTGTAGCTGCAACACACAGATTAAGGAAAGTGGTATGAACAATCCTGTAAGAAGAATATGAACTGACTTTTCTTCAGACTTGTTCTATACTAAGAAACTCAGTGGTTCATGAATTCAGACAAGGTTTAAAAGAACCTTTCAAGTTTGTTGCATAACATTTATAAGTTAAATGGACTGAACACTAATAAGAAAGAATTTTGATGTTGACTGTGGTACAGATGTCAATGAGAAACCAAATAATAATAATAATAATAATAATCAATAAAACATCAAGTGACTGATCATAGCAGTCTCTAAAACGGAACTTTGAAAAACTGGAATTTTAGTGTTAGTACTTACTTGTTATAAGTAGCCAACCCATCTCTCTCGTTAATTTATGCCCAGCCTTTCTATCTTCTTTTCTTCTGCCCTTGCCCGAAAGCCACTCATCCACAACTTCTTTCTGTTCCATCCTTTTTTGTGTCCAGTGGCTGCACAACAGATTAAGGAAAGTGATGCGAACAATGCTGTAAGAAGAATGTGAACTGACTTTTCTTCAGACTTGTTCCATACTAAGAAACTCAGTGGTTCATGAATTCAGACAAGGTATTAAAAGAACCTTTCAGGTTTGTTGTATAACATTTTTAAGTTAAATGGACTGAAAAACTAATAAGAGAGAAATTTGATGTTGACTGTGGTACAGATGTCAATGAGAAACCACACTGACTAAACATTCTTGAAGAGCATAGTAAGGACATAGTTCGAAAGGTATTTAAGTTCATTCAGCTGTACCTTATGTTTTATAAATTCCATCATGAAGGAGAGCCTTCAAGGATGTGGAATGAATCAAATTTTACTTCAAGAGACAGTACACTGGCAAAAATTTATAACTAGTACTAATCTACTCACATGATTAGTTATGGAAACTGTTTCTATATTACTTTATATATCTATGTGTATATTAGTCTCTCCAGAGATGTCATCTTTTATCATACCACTATGTGTGTATGTGTTCAGCTGAGTGCTACACCAGTATGGTCCTCCAAGTATGGTCCTCCACTGCAAGTTGCAGTGAATTCAGGCAGTGTATTCAGAACATGGAGAACACCCAGCTATATCTGGGCCTGCACCTTGCCTCATAAATTTTTGTTATGAAAAGGGAGATAGATCATTTCTACTAATAATTAGAAGCAAGATTCCAATATTCCATAAATCAGTCAGTCCCTAAAGCTTCGAGAAATTGCAAATCTGAAATGATAAATAACTGCTGGAGGTGGGAACTGAACCAGTGACACACAAGTTGCTAGTCAGTGGCTATAATCATTACAGCATTGCATACAATGTACAGCGAACAACAATATGTATTGGTACAAAATTGTAAGAATCTCTCACAATGCTTCTGCAAGATGTTCCATTATCAACCATACACATTATTTTAATTCATACTTCTGTAGAATAAACAAGTTTTTAATCTTAGCTGCACTGTCTCAGAAAATTGTGTTGAGGAACAGTATTCTTACATGTAAGTAAAATATTCTTTCACTCTCATCTGCATGTCAACATGAGAGATTTCTAAGTGCAAAGTAGGCATGACTGAGCTTTTTTGTTAACCTATCCCCACACTAGTGCCACCTCAGTTTATAATTCATCTGGACTGCCTAGAAACTTAACAAGTGGAGTCTCATCCATTGCATTCCTGTTGATCTCTGGTTCTGGAACCTTCAGGTTATTTTTATTTGTTTGGAGTTATTTAATATGAGTCTTTGTAAGAGACAGAGTTAATTAAAGTGCTTGCACAGAACCAGTTTTAGACCTACTACATTCTTTTAACTGGCTGTGCTATCTATGGATGTGTATGAGCATTTTGTCAGTGCATTTGTGTCATAACAGTTTTTGAAGATGCACTCCATTGTCCCATATGTGTCATTTATGCAGATTATGAACAGGATCAGTGCATGAACTGAACCTTGATGGATGACATGCTTAATATTTCTCATCACCAAATTTAGTCTTGTTACTGTTGTATCATTTGTTAATGTGGTCCTCCATTTCCTATTGTTGAGATACAACTCCAACCATATAAGGGAAGTGCCTTTAATGCCATACCTTTTTAGTTCCCCTGTCGAATTTTATGCTCAACACAACTGCAGGCACTGTCCAGATCACAGAATACACCAACAGGGTAAATCTTTCATGATGTGGCTTCTTCTAACACAGAACTCCTCAAAATTTGTATTGCCACTGTAGTATATGTCTACTCATTAGATATTTGGAATCCGTTCTCCTTCCAACACTGACTTAGCATTCACCAGATTTATGGAAAATTTTATTAAGTGCTTGCCTCTACTTGCTCCTTCACTGTTGTGGCTACTAGATAGAAGGCATACGTGTCTAAAATCAAAAATATACTGTGATGCCACAAATAAAAGATAAACATTTTGGATATGTGGTGCACTGCAAGCTGCATAAATTTCATTAACGACATCTTCCTGCACAGAAAACATCTCTCAGGTGTGTTTAAATAAATTTATTGTTCAAGTGGTGCTCCCACTTAGTCAATTGTTTGGAAAAAATCTTGTTGGTTGGTTAGTTAATTAGTTCCATGTTTTGCAAAACATATTCATAATAAGCCATTTGTTGTGGAATGTGTCAGTTTAACAAAAGAGTGCAGAGATCTTAGTATCTAATGATTTGGATTCTCTGTCCAGCCTGAGTACTGATATTGAAGAAAAGCAAGAGATACATGGGCTTCATACCACAGATACAGCTTGCTCCTCCAGAGGGTGTTGCCACCATTGTGGGCATGCATTCGGGGGGCTTTTTTTCCCAGATAGTACCCAGTGGAAATGGGTGGAGGTGGGTGTGGGGCAAGGGCTACATGATAAACATTATGTTCAACTACATCCATGTCTACATCGATACTCTGCAATGCATTTTATGATGCACAGTGCAGTGTACCCTGTACCACTACCAGTCATCTCCTTTCCTTTTCCACTCACAAATAGAATGAGGGAAAAACGGCTATCTATATGCCTCCATATGAGCCCTAATTTCTCATATCTTGTAGACAGTCTATGTTGGAGGCAACAGAATCGTTCTGCAGTCAGCTTCAAATGTCGGTTCTCTAAGATTTCGCAGTAGTGTTCCTCAAAAAGAATGTCACCTTCCCTTCACCTATTCCCATTTGAGATCCTGAAGCATCTCCATAACACTTGTACACTGTTCAAACCTACCAGTAACAAATCAAGCAGACCACCTCCAAATTGATTTGATGCCTTCCTTTAATCTGACACAGTATGGATCCTAAGCTCTAAAGCAGTACTCAAGAATAGGTCACACTAGTGTCCTATTTGCAGTCTCGGTTACAAATGAACCACAGATTCCTAGAATTCTCCCAATAAACCAAAGTCAACCATTCACCTTTCTTACCAAAATCCTCACATGCTAATTTCATTTCATATTGCTTTGCAATATTATACCCAGATATTTAAACAACATGACTGTGTCAAGCAGGACACTATTAATACGTTATCTGAAGTTTATGGGCCTGTTTCTCCTACTCATCTGCATCAACTTACATCTAACACTATGATATGGAAGCATCAGCTGAACAAAAGATTGCAGAGACTTTAGTATCCGACAGTGATTTAGATTCTCTGCCCAGTGCAAGTACAAATATGAGAGAAACGTCTTATCATCAGCATTGTCTTTACCAGCTATCTGATCCTGGATAAAAGTCTTCTCTAGATTTTTCCATTCATTATGGTGTACAGCAACACACTTCCCCATTGCTCCTATAAACTGTCTAATGTGATATATCCAGCCTCCATTATGTCATCATTTCAGCCTTTTCTTATCTCTTTTAGAATCCAAAGAGAGCTTTATTGGTACCTGTCTCCATACCACACGTACTTCCATTTCATTTTCATTACAGTTTTAACTATGTCTTCTGTTCTAGTCTCTTTTCTGATTCTTTTGTTTCTTGTCCTGTCTTTCCTAGAAATTCTAAACATGCATTGTACATTATTTTAGTCTTATTGTAATTTATCCTCTCCTACACATTTTATCAAACTATTATAGATTTTCCAATGGTGGATCTTTGGGTTTTTTTTTTCATTTTTTAAACAGACTGTTATGCTTTTTACAGATACTGAATGTTTAAATGGTGCCACAAAAATACATAAATAAATACAGAGAGATTCATAGCTTGATTCAATCTGTGGTCAAGAAACTGCATAGGAATTTTCAGATCTGCTACAATTTCATTTTTGTCTCCACTTGTCCTCACAACAACTGAGTCCCTCTCATCCTGGAGGTCTCCTTACTAACCTTATTCAGCCTATCCCTCTTTCCTCCTTGAGGAAGGAATTAATAGTTCTGAAAGCTAGGACAGTTTTTTGTACTTTTAGCTGTGTGTATCACCAGCACTAAGTATCTCGGCTCGTGAAGGTAAATGCTAGCCAGTCACTCTGTCTTGTAATTTCCATAACATTGTGTTATGAAAGACACACAAGTAAGCACACCTCACACACACAACTGCTACCTCTGGCTTCTCAGGGCAGACTGAAATGCGATGAATGGGAGCTAATATACATAGTAGAGTGGAGAAGGGGGAGGGATAGCAGGGTATGGGTGGTGGATAGGAGTTAGCCCCACCTAACTGAGCATGCGAGGACTAGGTGGTGCTCAAATAAGGCCCCTATCAGGACTCAATGCGGGAGGCGGGGGGGAGGGAAGGTGAGTCGAAATGGAGAACTGCAGAGAGGAAAAGACTGGTGATGCAGGCAGAGTGTGGAGCACAATTAGATGGAGATGTGAATTGGGAGGAAGTGATAATACAGAGAGGGCTGAAACTGTTGTGTGGAGGTTTGGGGGCAATAGGTTAGTTTAGGTTGAGCCTGGGATAATTTCAGTAGTAGACAACATATTGTAAGGATGGCCCACAGCTGTGCAGTTCAGAGATGCTGGTGGTGGAGGGGAGGATCCAGATTGTGAAGCAACCTTTGAAATCAAGCATGTTATGTTCAGCTGCATGTTGTGCCACAGAATGGTCCACTTTGCTCTTGGCTACAGTTTGGTGGTGGCCATTCATCGTAGTAGGCAGCTAGTGCCAATGCCACTGGTCTTTTCCCTTCTCTGCTGGTATCCTCTTCCACGGCCCTTCCTCCCTCTTCCAAATCCTCCCAATGCTATGCCAGGCAGCCTTGTCTGGACACCATGTAGTCTCTGTATGCTCCATCAGGTCAGGCAGCACTAACTCCTCCCCCCCCCTCCCTCCTCACACCCTGCACCCCTACCCTTCCCTGCCCCACTCCACATTGTTGCCTCTCCTCGACATGACACTATAGCATTCTGGACACAGCAGCCAGAGGGAGTGGTCACTTATGTGTGGGGTGTGCTTGCTTGTGCGAATGTGTGTTTGTTTTCTTTTCTGAGGAAAGATTTCGCAGAAAGCTAATTACCTACAGTTTTATGAATAGATTTCCTTAACAGATTTTTATTTTTTATTCCTTTAGGCAGCTCGTCATGCCCATCACTCACATTTAGTGTCCCTTATTATTTTATAATTTTGCATATGTCATTGCATCTTTATTCCACCATCTCCAGCAGTGTGAAAGAATCGCCTAAATAGCCATCTGAAGCATGCAAAATATAAAATAGATGAAACAGTCACAACTGGTTATAGTTATCCACTGGAATGAACTTTCTACGAGATTAAAAAATGTTTAACTCAAGGTCAATAGAGAATTGTACCGCTCTGATTATTCTTTTCAGTCTGCAGTTCTCTATCATCCAAACTAAATCTGGGGAGAGCAACAGAGGAAGCAAGAGTCATACAGCACAAAGACTGACACAGAGAGTTCTGCAAAGGCAGCAGACCTCGCCTCATTCATGAAATGCAGCCAATATATCTATGCATAGTGGTTAATATTGAGCATCTAGTCTCACTGTGGATAGTGAGGTTTCTTATATGAATCACTATTTATACACAAATGTCTGACAGCTGCAGAAGGAAATGAAACATGGTATTCAGTCGTCGCTACTATAACAAAAGTGCATAAAGCATTGTTCGATCAAGGTTGGTAAGGCAGACATAAAATAATAGTGGGCTGAGGTCTTTAGATGGCTGCCAATGAGGTGCAGCAGTCAAGAAAATAAAACAGCTTACACATAAAACACTTAAAATAGTTCATAGCCTAGATGGGAACGTACTGTCCATCTATCACGAAAATTTATATGCACCTCTGTCACCACGTGTAATGGAAATAAAACAGTAAAAACTGCCACACTGTATGTTTAAATCATCTGGTGTATGAAAATGAAATAAAGAAATAGTTCCATCGAATAATCTGGTAATTTAACTTGAGACACAAACAATAGACTTTGTATGTTTACTTCAGTTGTAATTTATAATTTGCGACACCCTTCACAGTACATTAACATACTCTAAACAACCACAGAATCATTCCCCACCTTATTTCCAAAATCTTAAGGTGCGCCACCGCTAAAAGGAAACAATTTCTTCAAAAAATCATTACTTCATTTCAAACATATGAATTGGAAGAAGAGCACGTTCTGAACTATGTGAGATTTGGTGCTAGACTTAATAGTAAAAAAAAAAGCCATTAATAATAATGGCACCCCAAATGGCAAAATTTTATGAAGACACGGAGTTACTCATTTTCTCTGGGGTCGTAAATTACAACAAAATGGAAATCTTCCGACCATCTCTCTAGAAAACCCACTCACTGCAGATTTGAAACAATGACGAATTCCACCATAAAAGTGCTGTTTAGAGTTGTCAAGTGTTAATTTTATTTAAGTGAACCGAAAACTATCGGTTTCTAATATAAATAAGTTTGTTAGTTTATTTATTTAGCCCTTCAGTCCTACTGAAATGATAACACCGCAATTCCATTTTTCAAATGTATGTTGACTTTGTCTACGCTTGCTCAATTGGTAGTCGTTAGTCGACATAGCCGCTCACGTCGATATTTTATAGTCGATGAAAGTTTTCGATATATACTACACAAATTGTGATTGGTTGCGAGTGTCACTAGGTTTGAACAAGTTTGTGTGACAGGTTGCCAACTTTGTTCCACATAATTAACAGATTTTCACGAAAAAAACTTTTTACGAATAGCAGGTAAGGAAATGGCTATGAACATCAGTAATTGTAACTTTTACATCAAGATCAGAATCAAAGCGTGGCTGAGTGTGACCCTAGTATTTATATTGGATCTGTCAGTGCCTTTGAGCCAATGATTTAACAGCATGTCTACTGCTGATTTATTTATGTTTACACAAGAATGTCAAGTTTTGTCTGTATGAGTGTAATGTGTATGTTCGATATCTGGGAACTCGTTAGCGACAGATAATGAACAAACAACTGAGAATTTATGTAAAAAATGCAAAGAAGCTGAGTACTTGTTTATCATGATTTATTGCAGGATGCGTAAAATCATGATTGTATTTTGTATTGCATATTATAACGGGCACACCCATTGGCTTCGCACAGGGTGCGCTTAAGTAAAGGATAAACAATTGTTTCCCTACGTCACAGGAAGGAAACACTGTAGACTGTTATTTTGGCGAAAGAAAGAAATATACGTATTTCTCAGTTTTTGCGCTTCTATGTCGTTGCCCATATGTATTAATCTAGAAAAATCATATTACCCATTAATGGTTAATATGTTATCATCTTATTAGATATAACTGGTAAAAGTAACACCTTTCTGTTTCTCGTGGTATCGTGCTATTGCTTCGGTTTTTGCATTGTGCTGTGAGTCTGATACTTGTAATGTGAATCATTTTGCCTCTGTCAGGACGAGAATCGGGATACGAGGACTATGGCTGTTCAATACGGGGTGAAAATTAAAACGCCTGAAGCCGTCCCTTTTGCATTTAATTTACCGAATAAAATAGCTGGAACTGTGTAATCTAATAGCACAGTTAGTTCATTAACCATCTAGTTCCATTCTGAAACAAGCACTTTTTTTATTTTTTGTAGTGTTTTAAGGTACTTACAGTGAGGCAAAATAGATAATCTACTGAAGGACAGTATTCCCTCATGTTGATTGTTACATGTGTTCATAGAAATCAGCCTTCCCTTTCCGGCATCAATTTATGCTGTCGACATTTGTGTGACAGTGCAAAGTGATGGCTTTGAAGAGAGATTTTATCCATTAGAATTGGTTTGTGAAAGCCTAAAACTGTAGAGACAATGGTCTGAATGATGCAGTTCCGAAAATAAGTCCCATATTTTGTTGTGGCATTTATACATTGTTACAATGTGTGAGTTGCTGTATTATTCTGGTACCAGTATGTTTTGGAGTTCTTATTACCCTCTTACGCATTTTTTAACATTTTTATTTTCAGCTTGCAAGCCAACTGTGAATTGTGGGAGTGATGTTTAATACACACACACACACACACACACACACACACACACACACACACACCATAGAATTGTTAGATCGGGGCTTTGGTGTGATAGGTGCTGTAGCTTTTTCCATGTGGGTGACTGTAGTGTCATGGGAATAGGGGAAGTAAATGAGACTCATCAGTGGTTTTGTAGGATTTGTAGTAGAGATAGTAAGATACTAGAACAGGAGGGGAAAATTGCCACCCTTCAGGCTGAGTTAGACAAGGCCAGGGGAGATCTTGGCAGGTTAAGGAGGTAGAAGGGTAAAGAGAGGTGGGAAGGGGCAACAGGAGGAACAGGCCTAGAACTTTGTCTGACGGCTTTGTGGTGAATGTTGAAAATAGATTTGACCTATTGCTTCAGTTAGAAACAGGTGAGCCTCAAGCAGTTGCAGGTGTAGACAGGGCACAACAAACTTTCATCAGCAAATTGAAAAGTAAGAAAATAGGGAAATCAGTAAAGAGAAAGAACAGGTTGTTAGGTAGTTCCCATGTTAGAGGTGTTGGCCAACTTTTGCAGGATGAACTAGGATCAGAATACCAGGTCACCATTTTTTTTTTTTTTTTTAACCTAGTGCTGGTCTAGAGGATTTAGGATCACTTTGCAAAGAGTTCACTAAGGAAGACACCGTGGTTATAGTGGGTGGGGCAGGGAATAGTATTTACAGAGATCCTGGGTACAGTGTAGAGTGTGACCTGGCAAAGATTGCATCAGCATCGGAGCATACTAGTGTTGAGTTTGTATCTGTTCTTGGGCTCCATGACCAACCTCATTTGAACTCTTCTATCAAGAGAGTTAATTTGGAGTTGGAATGGTTGCTTATGTTGGGTGCAGGGTCACACATTGGTGTGGTTCCTGTTGATTCTCTCAGTAGTTGGAATCATACTAGGCATGGCCTTCACCTCAACAGGAAGGGGAAGGGTAAACTGGCTGGGAAAATAGCAGGAAAGTTAAAGGGGGGAGGCACTGTCTTGAGTGATAAAATACCAGTGCTTATAGGGTTCAGAAAAGACCCCTTTTTAGGGTAGCGAGGATAGAAAGAAACCAAATTTTAAGAGAGGTTAGGATTGAGACAAACTTTCAGTTTGAGAAAGAAACAAAAAAACATAATTTTAGCTTATTTCATCAGCATAAACAGCCATTGGTTAAGAATTTTCAACAGTCAGCAGATATTTTAACTCTACCCAATTTTAACTCAGTCAATGTGAAATGTCAGCTACCTTTATTGCATCAACATATTCGAGGACTGAGAAATAAAATTAATGAATTAATTATCTGCATAGGTGAATTAGAGTCCTTAAAGCCAGCCAACATAATCTGCCTCTCTGAACATCATGTGACCACTGGTATAGAGCCTTTAAGTGTTACAGGGTTTAGGTTAGCATCTCACTCTTGTAGGTCAGAAATGGAGAAAGGAGGAGTTGCCACATTCATCAGGAACTGTCATAAATTTAAGAACATAGACATTCATAAATTTTCCCTAGAACAGCATATGGAAGCATGTGCAACAGAAGTAGAATTTCACAAAAAAATCCTTCATAAAATTAAGCTGTACTGGCCCATTTAACAACCAAAAACAAAGAAGTACTGGTTGATGGTGATTTCAATGTAGGTTCCTTTAAAGACTCTCCCAATAAGAACTTAAATGAGTTAGTAACACACTCATTCAACTTAATTCCCACTGTAAAGTTTCCCACTAGGGTAGCCAATTGCTCACAAACAGCCATTGATAATATCTTTATAGAAAAGTCCAATGAATAAAATTATATTACAAAACCAATAGTCAATAGCCTCTCAGACCATAATATGCAGTTCCTTCTGTTAAATGTTAATACTGAACAGGATCTAAAATCTGTTAAATCTGAGCTCAAGAGGGTAATCAATAAGCCAAAAATTGATTATTTTAGGACACTCCTCAGAGACATTCGCAGGACTGATGTTTACAGTGCTCATGGCATGAATGAAAAATATAACACTTTTGCTTATAAAGTGCTTACCTTATTT
The DNA here is from genome assembly GCF_021461395.2 of Schistocerca americana. Taxonomy (NCBI): domain Eukaryota; kingdom Metazoa; phylum Arthropoda; class Insecta; order Orthoptera; family Acrididae; genus Schistocerca; species Schistocerca americana. The sequence goes on from NC_060120.1 coordinate 180,083,285, forward strand.
GAACACTTGTTTTCCCCAAAAACTTACCAGGGTTAGAGCAAATTCTACAAAGAAGCCATGGATTGCTCAAGGAATAGGGTTATCTTGTAAAACAAAAAGAAAACTCTATCTGTCAATCCGAAACAGTTCCGATGTTGATGCTATAGTGCATTACAAGAGATACTGCAAAATATTAAAGACTGTGATACGGACATCAAAGCAAATACATTACAAGGAGAAGATAGTCATATCAGACAAAATAAAGACAATATGGGATACAGCAAAGGAGGAGACTGGTAGAACCAGACATGAAGAGGAGCAAATAGCATTTAGAGTAAATGATACATTGGTGACAGTTGTGTATAGTGTTGCAAAACTTTTTAACAAACATTTCATAATTGTTACTGAAAAGATGGAGTTGTCAGGTTCTGTAGATGCTGCTATGGAATACCTCAGAACAGACATTTCAAGTAACTTCCATAATATGAATTTGACCCTCACTACCCCAGCAGAAATAATGTCCATCATAAAATCTTTAAAACCAAAAACATGTAGTGGGTATGATGAAATATCAACAAAGCTAATTAAAGAATGTGATTCTGAGTTAAATAACATATTAAGCTATCTGTGTAACCAGTCATTTATCAGTGGAATATTTCCTGAATGGTTAAAATATGCTGATTTGAGCTACTGTTTAGGAAGGGAGATAAAGAAATAGCATCAAATTTCTGTCCAATTTCACTTTTGCCAGCATTCTCAAAAATTTTAGAAAAGGTAATGTACAATCGGCTTTATAACCATCTTATCTCAAATAACATGCTGTCATAGAAGCAGTGCACATTTCTAAAGGGTTCTGATATTGAGAAGGCTGTCTACACTTACTGTGAAAATGTGCTTAATTCATTAGACAAAAAATTGCAGCCAACTGGTATATTTTGTGATCTGTCAAAGACATTTGACTGTGTAAATTACAATATCCTTTTAATTAAATTAGAATATTATAGTGTAACAGGAATGCTGCAAAATGGTTCAAACCTTATATATCTGGCAGGAAACAAAGGGTGTTGTTAGGAAAGAGACATCTATCAAGCTATTGGGCATCATCCAGCTGGGAACTAATTACATGTGGGGGTCCCACAAGGTCCCATTTTAGGGCCTTTACTTTTTCGTGTGTATATCAATGACCTTTCATCAGTAACATTACGAGATGCCAAGTTGGTTTTGTTTGCCGATGATACAAACGCAATAAGTAACAAATCAAGTGTAGTCTTAGAAAGATCAGCTAATAAAATATTTGTGGACATTAATCACTGGTTCCTAGCCAATTCCTTGTCACTAAACTTTGAAAAAAAAACAAAAAAACATGCAGTTAAGAACTTGTAAGGGGTGTCCCACGAGTATATGCCTAACATACGATGACAAGCAGGTAGAAGAAGTGTACAGTGTTGAATTCTTGGGATTACAGCTTGATAATAAATTCAACTGGGAAAAGCATACCACAGAACTGCTGAAGAGTCTTAACAAGTCTCTATTTGCAATGCGAATTGTGTCAGAAATTGGGGATATAAAAATGAAAAAGCTGGCATACTATGCTTACTTTCATTCCACAATGTCATATGGGATTATTTTTTGGGGTAATTCATCAAGCCAAGTTAAAATTTTCCGGGCACAAAAACGTGCAGCAAGAGTTATATGTAGTGTGAACTCAAGAACATCCTGCAGAAGCCTGTTTAGGGAACTAGGGTTACTAACTACTGCTTCCCAATATATTTATTCTTTAATGAAATTTGTCATTAAAAATATATCACTTTTTCAAACCAACAGCTCAATTCATGGAATCAATACTAGAAATAAGAATAATCTTCACAAGGATTTAAAGTCACTTAGTCTTGTACAAAAAGGTGTGCATTATTCAGGAACACACATTTTCAATAACATGCCAGCAGCCATAAAAAGCTTAACAACCACTGAAATTCAGTTTAATGATTTATTGGTGGCCACCTCCTCCTCCTCCATTGATGAATTTCTCAGTAGAACCAGCTGATTTGTATGTGTGTGTAAGTACAATCTAACTTCTGCACCATTTCAGTGCAATAATGTGTTCTTCGTAAATAAGTACTATAGTAGTTGTATTACTCATTTATTACCTTATAAATAAATTTAAAAAAATTATTTTAAATTCAGTGCGTTAGTATTTGTAAAAAGATTCTTTCATATAGTGTTCATTAAAAAATGATCATCATTCCACTTGGGACCTGTGGAATGGTACATTAGCTTATTTGTTTGAGTTGTAAATACTTGTCATGTATTGTTGTTTTTCTGACATGTTCTACATCCTGGAGGACCTCCTCATTACGGATCAATTGTTGGAATGAAAGTAAATCTAATCTAACACACACACACACACACACACACACACACACACACACACTGCAAACATCACATACAAATGGCATTATGCATGAAAATGCACTTGAGAATAAACATTATTTCCTGAAATAAATAGTACAGGTAATAAATAAAAGAAAACCGTGGCTGGCTGCAGCAAGTGTTATTTTGTAATGAACAAATCCATTCAGAGAGATAGAACAGATGCTCTGGGTACTGTATTATCAATTAAACTGTTTAATGCCAAATCTCTCAGATACCTGTGCTTTAAATTCTCATCTTAAAAGCGCAGAAGTACCTGTGGATCAGCCTCTTTTTTTTTTAAGAAATCACACTCCAAGGATGCTGCTTAAGTTGGGAGGAGGGGATGGGGCAAGGAATTTTGATGCACTGTCAACTTACTGATGGGCGGAAAGAGTAATATAATGACAAACAGAACATCATTTGTTGGAGCACAGTCTCAGAATAACAAAGTAAAATAATAGAGTCTCAAAGTGATGTGTTGCTTACACTTGTTTTACATACTGGATCAATCATCAGTCAATAATGCTAAAAACCCAATGTTTTTCTATTACTGGATACACAGACTACAGCCCCTAGAGCAATGGAAAACGATTTTGAAATTTTCCTGGACAGGAAATAACACATACTATGTCTTCCTCATGAGAAATATGGACACTACTGTATTTTAATCCTGCATGGATTTGTTAGCTGCAAGATGATTACACTTCCAAAACTTAGAACATTGAGCTATTAATAAAACCTTTCCCTAGAAGCATACCCTACTTTCCACCATTTAGTGGCAAAATTATATACAAAAAAGTAATAGTAGTGTGGGTTGTCATAAAATGAGAAACTGAGGAAAGAAAATGCACACACAAATACAATAACATGCAATTCAAAGATAGAAGTAGGTTAATAGGAAATCCATAAAAACAAGAAAATTGTATAAATGACATTTTTCAGGTGTTGGAAGCTACAGCAAAATTTCATTAAGGCAGGTGTAGCACCCAATGTATAGACAGCACAGTGTGGTGTCCTGCAAAAGAGAAGACAGAAGAACAATACAAAAATTAAGAAGTCATCCAGCCTGGATGAGTTACCAGCCTCTATTCTGAAGGCATGCATAACTAGCATTCAATTTATTATTTATTTATTTGTCAATAGCCCATTTATTGCAGTGGTATCAGCCATGTCAGAAACAAAACAGAAATAATATGTACAAAAAATTAACAAAATAGTATATGATAAGGCGAGGATAGGGCAGAAGGTTCTCTGTGGCCTAAGTAAAGCAACCATTCCAACATTTTCATTAGAAACAGGGGAAACCATAGTAAACTCAAGTCAAGGTGACCAGATGGAGGGTGAATCCAGGCTCCCCGAATGCGGATCCAATATGTTAAGACTGAAGGAGCCACCTTGCTTGGTACACGATTGAAAGGGGAATTGTGAGTACAACATGCACAATAAATAAGTCAATGGACACGAAACTTTGAAAATAAAAACACTACTGAAAAGTGAAAACAGATAACAAATTACATAACACTGCAGAAAAGACCAACGTGCCTAATAAGCAAATCATTTAACTTTGATATAAAACACCCCTTAAAGAAGTAATGCATACGAGCACATTATGTAGCACTGCTAAAAAGTAAAATGCACAAACACTTGAAAACCTTCAGACACTAAAACCATCGCAATTAGGGGAACACCAGTATGCACGGACTCCACTGTATACAGGGATGACCATATATAACAAGTTAATGGGCAAAAACATATTTAATATTAAGCCAGAAATTTTAAAAACAAGGCTACAGCAGGTTCTGTGGGAAATGCTACTATTCAATGGAAGAACTCGTAGAGGATGAAACGATTATTTGAGCAAATGGTAATTAAGTGTTATATTTTTTGTATGTATATATAATAAAATTGTATTATTATTATTATGCTGTTTGTTAACATCAGCTGTTCTTTGCTTATGGCGAAATTTTAGCGCAGTTTGACATGTCTGCTGTGGCTGAATTAAATGTTCATAGATTATGTTCGTTATGAGACAAACTACAATTCACAATTCTTCTCGGCAGAAGTGTATTACACTGCATCTGAAATAGAAGAAACCCTAGTAACCCTATAGGCTCACATATTCATTTACATCATAAACTTCTCAATAAGAAATGATTTTGACACTGATCCGAAAGCTGTTTCTGCCTGCAACTTCTTTATGTATGTTGGCAGTGCATTATAAAGAGTGGCACCAAAGTGGCTCACATGCCTTTGAGTATGGGTTGTTCTGATTTGTTCTATATGTAAGGACCACATTTGCAAGTATTATAACTGTGGCAATCGGATTCATTTAGCAGTTCATCAAGTCTAGCTTTTGTCATCGATACGCATTTGTGTGTGTACAAGGAGGGTACAGTAAACAAATACAACTTTTTTAAACAGGGGCTTGCAGTGGGCCTTAGCCAGTCTATGTGAGAAGATTCAGAGAGTCCTTTTCTGTAATGTAAAACTTTCATTTAATCAACTGTAAATTGTATCCCAGAGAACTATTCATTAGCTACAAGACTCTTAAGTAACTAAAACAGGCCATTCTAGAATCATCTGAGGAGCAAACTTTAGAAATAATTCTCAGAGTAAAACATGCAGGGCTGAGTCTCTGGGAGATATTAGTTACATGGTCTTTCCAGCTTAAATCTTTGTCAACATACACTCCTAAAAGTTTTGTGCTTCATACCCTTTCTAACTCATTTATGCCCAGTGCCAAACAGAGAGCATGCTTTTGATTCAGCTTCCCAAATTGTGTATAGTTTTTTTTTCTTCTTTCCTTTTGGCACTGAAGCATGTATGCATGGAATTGAAGACTTTATCGGTTGTAGTAGACAGAGATTCCTTAATATCACCCACTATCACGCTAGTATCATCTGCAAACCACATGATCTTGGCTGCCGTTCCTGAGGTATGTGTGTCATTTATATAAATAAGGAACAGAAGAAGGCCTAACACACTACCCTGAGGTAGAAATCAAATAATGGAATGTAACAATATTATGAAAAGGAAAGTTGTTACCATATAGTGGACATGGTGAGTCGCAGATAGGCACAACAAAAAGACTGTCACAAATAAAGCTTTCAGCCATTAAGGCCTTCGCCAATAATAGGCGACACACACACACACACACACACACACACACACACACACACACGCGCGCGCGCGCGCGCGCAGCTACAGTCTCAGGCAACTGAAACCACAGCCATGATTGAATTTGGGAGTGGGGCAAAAGGTGAGGCCTTTGGAAAGGACAGATATTTCTGTTGGGCTACAGCTTCTGGAGGATAGGTTCATGATTGTGTCACGGGTCTGTTTAGAATCTGGATTCTTTGTAGTGGTGGGAGTGAGTTTTGGAAGGTGGGCTAAGTGTAGTAGGTCTGCAAGACAGGGTTTGTCAGCTATAGGGGGACATGGGAGAGGTTTGGATGTTGTTGTAGAGGTGGTGGACAGTGGTGCCCCAAGGCAGGAGTAGGAAGTGAGCAGGAAGGCAGGAGTAGGGAGTGAGCAGGATGGAGAGCTTTTTGAGGTGGCATTGTGCATGTTGCTCAAGTTCCTGCAGAGCAAGAGGTTCAGAGTTTCAATGTGTGTTATGGGTTCCAGGAATTTGGGATTGCATAGCAGAATTTTGCAGATGGAGAGAAGGTACTGTAAGGAGGTTTGGGCTTGGTTGATATGGTTTTGCAGGCCTATGTTGGTGAGGGCTAAGAATTGGCAGAAATGAACAGTTGGACCTCATTACGGAAGGAGGGGTGGCAGCCAGAGATGGGTAATTTGATGATAAGGCCATTGAGGAGGATTCCACAAGCCAAGCAACAATGCAGGAGTGGTGGGAGGGAGTTTTGGAAGGTGGGGTAAGTGTAGTTGGTCTGAGAGACAGGGTTTGTCAGCTATAAGGGGACATGGGGGAGGTTTGAAGGTTGTTGTAGAGGTGGTGGACAGTGGGACTGGGATCTGGCTAGGTATAAGGAAACTATTCTGTATTGATGCAGATGGAAGGAGCAAGGATCCATGGTGCTGAAAAAATTGTGAAAAATTACATAAATAATGTAGAATTGTGTCCAAACATTTTTTTGCAAACATACACCTAAATACATGTGAAAATTCACGAAAAGGATGAAACGGATGTAAAAGGGGGAAACAAGAAGAAATCTCCCTCCCAGGGGACACCACCTTATCATAGGCACCTTCAGTGAGGGGCGGGAGGGTTTGTGTGCCTCAATGAAGCGCCGAGATGTATGCCAGCGGTAGTGCAGCTACTGGCATCGTCGCCCAAGCTGGACTGGTCTCGACTGTTGTCTTGCAACACAGGGCAGGGGATGGGGGGGGGGGGGGGGGGGCTCTGTAGGCATAGGAAAGCCAACCTCCTTAGTGGAGTAAACCCTAAAGAAATCCAGGTCCTCCAAGATGGGGGTTGGCCATGGGGCCAATAACATGCTGTAAAACCGACATATTACATAACCTCAACAAAAGCCTCAGATGATGGATGCGAGACAAAAAACACGACCTCGGCAAAGAAAAATGACAAAAGATTTGGTAATAGTAACATGGAATGCACAAACAATGTTGAAACCTGGAAGGATGAAAGAAATAGCTGATGAGATCATGAAGTACAACATTGTAGTGCTAGAAGAAATAAGATGACAAGGACAGATAGATATGCCCCTGTATTCTCTGCTGTATAGTGGACCAGACAGAACAGGACAAGCCGGAATGGGATTCATAATAACAAAAGAGGTTGGTACCAGTGTTTTTGAATTTGAAACCATAAATGAAAGACTTAGCAGACTGAGAGTGAAAGTGAAATTCAGAAATATAACGATAATAACTGCATACACACCAACAGAGGAAGCAGAAGAAGAAACAAAGGAAAAGTTTTATGAAGATCTAGAAAGTGCATGAAGTGAAGTACAAAAGTACGGTCTGTTCTTAGTTATGGGAGATTTTAATGCACAGGTTGGGCGAAGTGAATATGGAAGAGTATCTGGGAGATACACATTTCACGAAGAAAGTAATGAGAATGGAGAAATGTTATGTCAGTTTGCTGCTAGAAATAATCTAATTATCAGGAGCATATGTTTCCCACACAAAATAATACTTCTTATAGCATGGAAATCAAATGTAAGTGGAGTAGTCCATCAAATAGACTATGTTAGTAAAGGCATGACATGCCACGTCAGGCATCGATGTGAGGAATTGTAGGGTCTCTAACTGTGATTCAGACCACTGTGCTGTGAAAGCTTTAGTGAGAGAGAACCTATCTCTAACATCTAAACCTGGAATGGAGAAAATTACAATCTGGGCAACAGAAAACTGAATGATCCAGAAGTTGTGAAAGCATACCAAGTATAAGTCAAGAGATGCACTGACTCCCAGCAAGGAAACAATGGGAATCCAAGAGAGATGGACTAAGATCCAGAAAGCACTGAAAGAGGCAACAGAAGACATAGTCAGGATGAGAAGAAATGAGTGGTTTGATGATGAATGCAGGCTAGTGATAGAAAGTAAAAATGCAGTGAGACTGAGAATGATACAGAGAGAAACAAGAAGAAATGTGGAGGTGTACATAGAATTAAGATCCAATGCCCAAAGAATATGCTAGAAACAAAAAAAGGAATGGCTGAAATCAAAGTTTAAAGAGATAGAGGAATTAAAGAACAGAATGAAACGAAGAAATTCTATCATGCCATGGGAAAGATGAGAAAAAATTTTCAACCCAAACAAAATACATGCAAAAACAGAAATGGCGAGATAATAGATGAACAAACAATATTGCAGAGATGAGCAGACTACTTTGAAGACATGCTCAACAGAAACTCAGATCAGGCCCCAAGAGGAACACAGGAACAGGAAGATAACACAGAGGCAAGAGAAATTGAAAGGGATGAGGCACAAAACCCAACAATGCTGGAAATGGAAACAGTGATAAATAAACTAAAAAATTACTGTGCACCTGGTGAAGATGGGACCATGTCAGAACTAATAAAATCAGGGGGGCAACTTCTAAGGCATGAAATATTTAGACTAATAAAGAACATATGGGTAAATGAAAGCATGCTGGAGGAGTGGAGTACTGGAATAATATGCCCAATATATAAGAAAGGAGAAAAGCTCAATTGTGAAAACTATAGAGATTTTCTCTGGAGTGGTGAACGAAAGTATAAAGAAGTGCACCGAAAATATACTCGGAGAATACTAATGTGGATTCCGACCAAACAGAGGTACATCTGACTAGTTGTTTGTTGTTGGACAAATAATGGAAAAATTATATGAATATGATATAGATCTTCTCTTCCTGTTCGTGGCTTTCGATAGTATTAATAGACCAACATTGTATAAAGAGCTGAAAGAATTGGGCATCTGTGATAAACTGAGAAAGTTAATTGAGCTAACAATGAAGAATACAAAATTAAAAGTGAATAACAGAATGACCATGCAGTTGGACTTCGAGGATGGAGTGAAACAGGGTGATAGCCTCTGTTGCATAGTATCATACAAAAAATAGATACAAGAGTAACAATAATGATGATGTCCAGCCAGATATGCAGATGATACTGCCATGGTGACAAGGGATGTAACATCGTTTAAAGAAATATATGGACAAATGGAAGCAGAAGGAACAAGAATTGGACTTACTGTAAATGAAAGCAAGACAAAATATTTGGTTATGTCCAATTCTGAAGCTAGAAGAACACCACAGAACCTGAAGAACTCTGATAAATGCTTCATAGCTGACAGATGCTTCCATTATTTAGGTGTCCTCCTAACCTATGATAATAGTATGACACAATGTATTAGAGAAAGGATACAAGCAGGAAGCAAAGCCTGTTATGCAAACCTAAAGATACTCAAGAACTCTCTAATTACAGGAAAACTAAACTGAGAGTATACTATTCCTTTGTGCGACCTGCTGCCACATATGGATCAGAAACATGGACAATGACAGAAGCAGACAGTAACAGCCTAAGAGCATTTGAAAGAAAAATCTTATGAAAAATCTATGGGCCTGTGAGAGAGGCAGAAGGTTGGAGTGTGAGATACAACCATGAAATACAAGAGCTTGTACAAGGCTGAAATTTATCAAATCTCAAATAATACATTGGTTAGGACATATGTAGAGGATGACTGAAGACAGGAAAAGGGCTGTATTGCCAAAGAAGAAGAAATCTGAGAAAATCAATGATAGTGAAAGATAAAAACTCACTAAAGCTGGCGAGAAGTCACAGGGATAAAAGTAAAGAATAAATAATAAGACAGACACTCTCGTCTGTTGTTGACAAAGGCCTTAATGGTGAAAGCCTTATTTGTGACAGTCTTCTTCTTGTGCCTATCTACGAATCAGCATCTCCACTTATATTGAGTAGCAACTTTCCTTTTCATAATATTGTTACCCTGAGGTAGACCTATTTTGACTTTCCTTCCATCAGATACTAATCTGATTTTATGATTAGCATGAGCTGATGTGAACTATGCAATATGTAAAGCCAAGGGCATTAACAAATCTAATAAATGAGTCTTTTAGTTAGCTATTTTTCCCGGGTGTTTAAAAGACACATGAGCTGTGCCAGTACTAAAGAAAGGCAATGAGGAAAATTTGAAAAGCTACAGACCAGTTTCCCTAATCTCATCCTTCTGAAAAGTAATAAACAATGAGTTACCTGGAAAAATAAGACTATTTTTAGAGTTGTCCAAGGCTTCTGATATTTTTTAAAATTCAGGGTGAAACCTCCTATAACATCAGAACTTCTGGTTGAGAAGGCAATGAAACCATCAGTGATGTGTTCAGTTGTGTAGCATATAATAAATCAACACCGAACAGAAAGAAAACAAATATGAATTTTAGCCTAAAGAGGGTAAATAACACTGTCATGTTAAGCATAAAAGATATTTCTGTAAACTGCGTAGCAAATACAAAGTTTTTAGGTACAAATATTGATTGTCAGTCAATATGGAATGAACACACAAGGTGTTGGCAAAGAGAATGTCATTATCATCAAAGTGTAACAACCAGTTTCTCGTGAATTTTAAAATTTTCCCAGCAAATTGAATGTTTAAACAAATTTTGGGCTTGTAGCTGCTCCTCATTCAATATATTCCATGATATTTCAACTGGACACATGCCAGTCATCCTCATGTGAGCCCTGGAAGACTGACTAACATATCCTCTCTTCCACAATATATAGCAGACTGTGAGTATTATGCATGTGTCAAAATCAAGTTGACAGACGGACCACGCTACCCGGCGGCAGCACACACACTGGTGGATCTGTGGAACTCAGCTGTCCTCTGCATTACCACTCACTGTGGCCATCGACACACTCTATCATCCTTGATTAGAGAAAATCATGGAGATGGAGTTCCATGCACTGTCAGACTGGTAGCCATTATTGTAGCTCACAGGTTTTCTGCCTAGCTTATGCCCACAGATTCTTTAATAATGAAGTCCCAAAAGTCCAATAGTGAGTGACACTGGAGATCCTACATGTGATTTAGCCAAGTATATCACTTCTTTGCTGAGACTGTTGGTGGGCAAATGTACACATCACATCTGTCAACCGGCTGACCAGTAGACTGTGGGGGGGGGGGGGGGGGGGGTGTTCTCTGTCTAAGCAGTTTGAACCATTTATTTAACTGTAATGTGGTGTCACTTTTTATAAACATCCCACTCGCAAATTCTTTGGCCATAATTGGCAATAAATTTCACGTGGATATCACTTGTTTGTTTTGGCACGCTCTTTCTTCTACCTATTTTATGTTCGATCAAGCATATTTTGAGCACACTGACTGTGTCATCATGGGCAGCCTCCCTTTATGACCAACCTTTTTACAGAGGATTTCAAGGAGAGAGCACTTGAATCAGCTGCCCTTAAATCAACTGGAATTACGTGGACAGTGCTTTTCATAGAGTGCTCTTATGGAGAAGATAAATTAATGGAGTTTCTTCATCACCTCCAATCATTCATATTTGGTTCACTGTGGAAATAAAGATGGTTGTCTCCCTTTTTTCCTTATTGTGGTTGTATGGGTGAATGATGGTGGTATGGCGCGCGCACACACACACACACACACACACACACACACAAACACCATGAAAGACTTACACTGAACATCAACACTGCACTCACCTTTTGCAACCAAGCAAATCTGCTATTGCCAAACATTGTATTTCCACTGGAGTACACTAAAACAATGATTCTGATCTTTTTGGGACTCCATTATTAAAGAAGCCATGAAAATACTCCTTGCAGAAAATCTGATGAACCATGATAGTGACTAACAGGCAGACATTGCATGCAACCCAATCATCTCCACAATTTGCACTAATAAAAGACTAAGGCGTGCACCAATGGCCACGGCGACTGGCAATGCAGAGAACAACTTAGCTCCATGGTTCCACTTGCTGCTGGGTAGTGTGGTCCATCTGTCAACTTGATTTTGATGCATGTGCAGAACACTCACAGTGTGCTACGTATTGCATAACGAAGGCTGTCTTTGTCAGTCTTTGATGGCTCACTTGAGGATGAGTCACAGGTGCAGCATTGAAATATCATGGAATGCACTGTATGCTGACCAGCTGCAAGCCAAAAATTTATCTGAACAGCCAGTTCCTTGTGGCAACATAATTTTCCAGTGGACACTCAATTCTTAATTAAGAGATTCATTTTTGCAGATCAAGTGCATAAGAAGTGGAAACACTTTCCAAAAAGTAGAAAAACTAGTCAACAATTAACAGTAGTTGGGATCATTGTAAACAAATATTTAAAAATAGAATGGGTACCCTTACTGTGTCAAGTGACCAAGCTGTTGTGCACATCAGGAAAAACTTTAGTATCTCACAAATATCTCTATACAAGACCAAGGGACAAGAGCCAGTTTGGACTAACATTTACCAAGGAAAAACAAACAAAGAAAAAAACCCTAAACAGCATTTTCTTTCACTGATTAAAGTTGTATAATAATTTGCCCAAGGAGGTGAAAGAGATGACAAAAATTCACCATTTTGCTGATTTAGATATCTCACTCAGACAGGTAGAACAGAAGGGAAAAGTACAAAGAGACTAAATAAACAGTGTATAATTACTTTTTAGTGTTATTAATGTGACTCGTTCCCAGTATATATGTACATAACTGAATGAGGTAGTGCATTTGTTAAGAAACTGGCCTCAGTTTTAGGAGACTGGATGCTCACTCTATGTTCAGCCATCCTAATTTAGGTTTTCTATAGTTTTTGTAAATCCTTTCTTTTCTGGTAAATGCCAGGGTGATCCCTTCAACAAGCTACAGCCAATCGTCTGTACTCACTGAATATATGTTTCTGTATATATCACTTATGTTTTCCTTGTATTTAGTTGACAAATCCTGTATCATTGTAAAATCATCCTTGGATGAATAAATTACTAATACTAACAAATATTATCAAAATGAAACTTCCTGGCAGATTAAAACTGTGTGCCGGACTGAGACTCGAACTCGGGACCTTTGCCTTTCGCGGGCAAATGCTCTACCAACTGAGCTACCCAAGCACGGCTCACGCCCCGTCTTCACGGCTTTACGTCTGCCAGTACCTCATCTCCTACCTTCCAAACTTTACAGAAGCTCTCCTGCGAACCTTGCAGAACTAGCACTCCTGAAAGGAAGGATATTGCGGAGACATGGCTTAGCCACAGCCTGGGGGATGTTTCCAGAATGAGGCAAAGGTCCCGAGTTCGAGTCTCGGTCCGGCACACAGTTTTAATCTGCCAGGAAGTTTGATATCAGCGCACACTCCACTGCAGAGTGAAAATCTCATTCTGGAAACATCCTCCAGGCTGTTACGTTCTGTATCTCTGCCTACGTAGATCAACACCTTTAACCCATTACATGCAGTCTCCCATCCTTCATCAAAGACACCAACCACTTTCTCGAACGTCTGGAATCCTTACCCAATCTGTTACCCCCAGAAACCATTCTTGTAACCATTGATGCCACTTCCCTATACACAAATATTCCGCACATCCAGGACCTCGCTGCGATGGAGCACTTTCTTTCACGCCAATCACCTGCCACCCTACCTAATACCTCTTTTCTCATTACCTTAGCCAGCTTCATCCTGACCCACACCTGCTTCACTTTCGAAGGCCAGACATACCAACAACTAAAGGGAACAGCCATGGGTACCAGGATGGCCCCCTCGTACGCCAACCTATTTATGGGTCGCTTAGAGGAAGCTTTCTTGGTTACCCAAGCCTGCTAACCCAAAGTTTGGTACAGATTTATTGATGAAATCTTCATGATCTGGACCCACAGTGAAGAACAACTCCAGAATTTCCTCTCCAACCTCAACTCCTTTGGTTTCATCAGATTCACCTGGTCCTACTCCAAATCCCATGCCATTTTCCTTGACGTTGACCTCCACCTGTCCAATGGCCAGCCTCACACGTCTGTCCACATCAAACCCACCAACAACCAACAGTACCTCCATTATGACAGCTGTCACTCATTCCACATCAAACGGTCCCTTCCCTACAGCCTACGTCTTCGTGGCAAACGAATCTGCTCCAGACCGGAATCCCTGAACCATTACACCAACAACCTGAAAACAGCTTTCACATCCCGCAACTACCCTCCCGACCTGGTACAGAAGCAAATAACCAGAGCCACTTCTTCATCCCCTCAAACCCAGAACCTCCCACAGAAGAACCCCAAAAGTGCCCCACTTGTGACAGGATACTTTCCGGGACTGGATTAGACTCTGAATGTGGCTCTCCAGCAGGGATACGACTTCCTCAAATCCTGCCCTGAAATGAGATCCATCCTTCATGAAATCTTCCCCACTCCACCAAGAGTGTCTTTCCGCCGTCCACCTAACCTTCGTAACCTCTTAGTTCATCCCTATGAAATCCCCAAACCACCTTCCCTACCCACTGGCTCCTACCCTTGTAACCGCCCCCAGTGTAAAACCTGTCCCATGCACCCTCCCACCACCACCTACTCCAGTCCTGTAACCCGGAAGGTGTACACGATCAAAGGCAGAGCCACGTGTGAAAGCACCCACGTGATTTACCAACTGACCTGCCTACACTGTGAAGCTTTCTATGTGGGAATGACCAGCAACAAACTGTCCATGCGCATGAATGGACACAGGCAGACAGTGTTTGTTGGTAATGAGGATCACCCTGTGGCTAAACGTGCCTTGGTGCACGGCCAGCACATCTTGGCACAGTGTTGCACCGTCCGGGTTATCTGGATACTTCCCACTAACACCAACCTGTCAGAACTCCGGAGATGGGAACTTGCCCTTCAGTATATCCTCTCTTCTCGTTACCCACCAGGCCTCAACCTCCGCTAATTTCAAGTTGCCGCCGCTCATACCTCACCTGTCATTCAACAACATCTTTGCCTGTGTACTTCCGCCTCGACTGACATCTCTGCCCAAACTCTTTGCCTTTACAAATGTCTGCTTGTGTCTGTGTATGTGCGGATGGATATCTGTGTGTATGCGAGTGTGTACCTGTCCTTTTTTCCCCCTAAGGTAAGTCTTACCGCTCCCGGGATTGGAATGACTCCTTACCCTCTCCCTAAAAACCCACATCCTTTCGTCTTTCCCTCTCCTTCCCTCTTTCCTGATGAAGCAACTGTTGGTTGCGAAAGCTAGAATTTTGTGTGTATGTTTGTGTTTGTTTGTGTGTCTATCAACCTGCCAGCGCTTTCGTTTGGTAAGTCACATCTTCTTTGTTTTTAGATATATTTTTCCCACGTGGAATGTTTCCCTCTATATATATATATAAAGGGAAACATTCCACACGTGTGTGTGTGTGTGTGTGTGTGTGTGTGTGTGTGTGTATATATATATATATATATATATATATATAGCCGAGACCACAGCAGTACAAGGACAGACATGAATCAAACAGATAGAGAAGACAGAACAAAACATATTCAGGGTGACACAAAAAGATGGGGTGTGGATAAAGAGGCGAGCTAAAGAACTATATGAACACACAGAGGAAATAACAGACCAAATTAGGAAACATAGACTACAGTTTTATGGACACCTCAGCAGACTGGCACCAAATAGGATAACGAGACAGATGTTGGACTGGGTTAGCACAAGGATAAACAACAAATGGATGAATGAAGTGAGAAATGACATGGGTGAATGAAGTAACATTGAACAACTCAACATCACACAGGAAACAATACAAAACAAAACACTCCTTAGGAACCTGATCAGAAGAAACAAACTACAAGAGACACCACACAACAAATGAACACAATGGACCAAGCAGAGATGACAAGAACACAGCCAGAGGATGAAGGAACACTACACTGGGCAAACGGGAAGAAAGAGAAGCCAAAGAGAACGCAGGTACTAAAGTGGACCAAAGAATGGAAGCAGAAACACAGCACATGAATGAGGGAAGTTTGGGCAGAATGTAAAGAGAAAACAGGGGAATGGACATGAAGTTTAGTCTCAATGCACTCTCCAAGGGCATAACACAAATAATAATTTTTATACATGAAAAATCAAAACTGAATGGTTTCCTCATGGGTCACACCTTCTATTCTGTAAAGGAGTTCCTGGAAAAATTAAGCTGATTCCTGTTATACTGATGATTGCCTTTACATATACATATGGATTGCCCTTTTTTTGGGGAGGGGGGGGGGAGGGTCATAAACATTTTAGTTTATCTATTATTACTTCTGTGTTGTAATTTCATGTACTGGCACGTTTCATGACCTTGAAGATTTGCTCCTCAGTTTGGTACTACGGAACTAGATGTATAAAAAAATCTTAATCCAGAAAAACGCTTTCATGTTAATGTGTGGTGTCAAGGCACAAACTTTGTGTAGGCCACTATTCTGCCATGTAGCAATTCTAAGACTGCCAACCCATCACATTTACAGTCTCATGACATTGTTGTATAATGTGAAATCATTAAAAGAAGAACTGCCGCAATAATTCAACAAATACTAGAAAAAAAGTATGCATTTAGGTAAACTTCTCTAACTTTAGTCCAGAAACTCTTCACGAAATTTTGTTTTCATCAGACCACCTACAAAACTGAAAAATGCTAACAATGAACCTCAGAAGTTTCAACTCATAAATTGAAACCTTGAACTATACATACATCTTTCTACAATAACATACTACTCATGTGGCATACCTATGCAAATTTCTTGGTTCTAACACTTTTTAAACTCAAGATTGCATTTCTTTGTTATACATGTGCATCAGAAGTAGTTTCCCTTGTAGTGACATTGAAGTAGATAGTTCATGTGAGTTAGTATGGGTAGATTCTATATCTGACAACTGGAATTCATTAATGATTGGTTCCTTTTATCGACCCTGACTCAGATGATACAGTTGCTGAATATTTCAAAGTAAACTTGAGTGTCATATCAAGTAGGTACCCCACTCATATAATTATAGTTGGTGATGACTTCACTCTACCATCGATTTGTTGGAGAAAATACATGTTTAAAGTCGATGGAAGGCATAAAATTTCGTCCAAAATCATACTGAATGCCTTCTCAGAAAATTATTTTGAACAACTAGTTCAGGAGACCAGCCGAAGTGTAAATGGTTGCGAAAACATACTTGACCTCTTAGCAACAAATAATCCTGACCAAATAAGGAGCATCATGATGGATACAGGAATTAGTGACCACAAGTTTATTGTAGCTAGACTGAATACCCTAACATCCAAACCTACCAGATATAAACAGAAAATACTTATGTTTTAAAAAGCAAATAAAAATTTATGTGACATCTTCCTAAGAGAGAGTCTTCATTCCTTCCCGTCTGAACATGTAAGCATAAATCAGATGTAGTTTACCTTCAAAGAAATGGTATCAACAGCAGTTGAGAGATATATACTAAATAAATTAATAAGAGATGGCACTGATCCCCCCACGGTACACAAAATAGGTCAGAACACTATTTCACAACCAGTGAAAAAAGCATGCGAAATTTAAAAGAACACAAAATCCCCAAGATTGGCAAAGTTTTACAGAAGCTTGAACTTTAGTGCAAATTTCAATGTGAGATGCTTTTAATAGTTTCTGTGATGAAACTCCGTCTCAAAATCTGGCAGAAAACCCAAAGAGAGACTGATCATGTGTAAAGCACACTGACACCAACAGCAAAATGCAAACAATACCTTCACTGTGTGATAACAATGGTGATGTTATTGACAACAGCGGCACTAAAGCGGAGTTACTAAATTTCTGAAATTCCTTCACAAAATAAGATGAAGTAAATACACCAACGTTCGAATCGAGAACAGCTACCAACGTGAGTAACTTAGAAGTAGATATCCTTGGTGTAGCGAAGCAGCCTAAAACACTTAATAAAGGCAAGGCTTCCAGTCCATATTGTATATCAGTCAGGTTGCTTTCAGAATATGCTCCATACCTAGCAATCATATACAACTGGTCGCTCGTTGAAAGGTCTGTACCCAGGGATTGGAAAGTTGCAAAATCAGACCATTACTCAAGAAAGGAAATCGGAGTAATCCGCTGAATTACAGACCCCCTATCACTAACATCAATTTGCAGTAGGAATCTGGAACATATATTGTGCTCGAATATTATGTATCAGCTTAAAGAAAACAATTTATTGATAAATAACCAGTACGGATTCAGAAAATATAGTTAATGTGAAACACAACTAGCACTTTATTCTTACGAAGTGTTATTGATAGGTAGAGGTCTGCGCGGATAAGAAAAGTGCAATCTGCATCCGCAAGGTCCTAATCCGCATCCGCAGCAATTAATCTGCATCTGCGAGTTCCTTATCCGCATCCGCATGTATTTAAGTTTTGAATGAGTAATTAATAGTAATAGACAGTAGTACAGTAGTACTTAGAATTATGGTATGTAATGACATAGTTATTGTTAGGGTGCCATTTCTGCGACAACTTAACTACTTTTGACTTCTTAAATCACAGGAAATGCTCTATACCTACTCTAAAGCAGACCATTCCAAACAGGAAAGCATTGGCGCTCCGGAGCACACACAGTAGCGGTTCGTATCTCGTGAGATTGGAAACACTATTTAAAAAAATAAAATTCAAAGTAATAGTATTAAATGATGAAAATACGTGTATAGAAACAATTATATTTCGCTGCTCTTGTGCCAAGGCAGCTGAAAATGACGATGGTTTTAAACTGTTACTAGCACATTGCATCCTTTTCTGAGAGTTTTTTTGTACTCACTGCTTGGATGTGTCAAATTTTTGAAGCCATTCATGTCAGCTGATGATTATATTATAGCTTACGAGTTCAGTCCTCGTCATTTCCAGTTGAAAATATTTACAGTATTAGGCCTACGCTGCAAAATGCTGGCGCACCTGTGAAAAAGTTAAACTGCCAGCAATAATTGACGTTGTCTGGAAGAAATAACTCGTCTTCAGAAGAGTGACAACAAAATCAGTGATTATAGAAATTAGGAGTGGTTGGATGAGGTAGCAGTTTCTTAGCACTCACTGCACCGTACTTGGCCCCCACATCAATAAGAAACTGTGCCGTCTCGAGAAACCCAGATCCACACGCAACTTCGAATGGTAAAATGTCTTTGCTGACAAGATTGATAAGTTTTTCTGTCGCGACTGTCTTTAAATTTGGCGGAACTTCAGGAACTTTCACGTCTCTCTTGGTATTTAAGTAAGTAATTATGCTACTTTGTCGAGCCTCACACGAATGTTTTAGCAAATTTGAAGTTCCACTTTTGTGTTCAGTGTAGGAATATACTTTTTTACATGCAAAACAAGCCACTATATCTTTTATCTTTTCGTTACCATCAAATACGTATGCGAATTTTTTCCAAATTTGCGATTTCAATTTGTTTTCCTTCACTAATGTAAAATCACCTTTTTTCACCTTACACGAAATTGTATCCATCGATATGGTGTTCATTTGAAGAAAGAACTCTCACTGATATTTGGTACAATGCACGTTGTCACTCGGTCACTACAAAGCGCTAACTGAAGGCAGTGGAAAATTGCAACGGGCACCTGTCTGGTAGACAGTGGACAGGTTTGCCACCCAGAGAGCACTTCAGAGGCCACACGAAAGACACGGTCGCAGAAATGGATTAGGCGCAAGTCTCTTGGGTACAGCTACGTCGGTCGTAGCCAGGGGCTGAGGACAACAGACATCCGCTCTACCCGGGCCCTGCAAGATTCCAAGAATGTCAACAGACTTGAAGTTTTGAACTAACATTGCAACATACGTACTGGGCAGATGCCTTGCTCATTATCTGCAGATGACCTGCGGATATCCGCCCCGGTCACGATTTTATCCGCCAAGTAACAAATACCGCGGATATATCTGCAGATATCTGCATCCGTGCAGACCTCTATTGATAGGGGACATCAAATTGATTCTATATTTGTAGATTTACAGAGGGCTTTTGATACCATTTCTCACAAGTGTCTTCTAATTAAAATGTGTGCCTATGGAGTATCAGCTCAGTTGTGTCACTGGATTCATGATTTCCTGTCAGAAAAGTCACTGTTCGTAATAACTGATGGGAAGTCATTGAGTTAAAACAGAAGTACTATCTGGTGTTCCTCAAGGAAATGTTATAGGCTCTCTGTTCTTCCTGATCTACATAAATGATTGTTTGCAGATGTTTCTGTCATGTAATGGCATCAGATGACCAAAAGGAATTGCAAAATGATTTAGCAAGCTATCTGTATGGTGCAAAAGTGGCAATTGACTCTAAATCACAAAGAGTGTGAGCAGTAGAAAGAATGAACCAAATTTCAGTTACACGATAAATCACACAAATCTAAAGCCTGTATAATCAATTAAGTACTTAGGGATTACAATTACAAATAACTTTAATTCAAATGATCACATAGATAATGTTGCGGGGAAAGCAAACCAAAGACTGTGATATAGTTGCCAAACACTTAGAAAATGTTACAGGTTTACTAAAGAGACTACTTACACTATCCTTGTCCACTCTCTTCTGGAGTATTGCTGTCCAGTGTGGGATCTGCATCAGATAGGATTGATGGAGGACATAAAAAAGTTCAAAGAAGGGAAGCTTTTTTGGTATTATTGGAAAACAGAGATGAGAATGCCACAGATTTGATACATGAATTTGGATGGCAGTCATTAAAATGTAGGCGTCTTTTACTGTGGCAGGATCTTCTATTGAATTTCAATCACCAGCCTTCTCATCAGAGTGTGAAAATATTTCCTTGGTGCCCAACTATATAGGGAGAAATGATCGTCATAATAAAATAAGAGACTCATCAGAGTGTGAAAATATTTCCTTGGTGCCCACCTACATAGGGAGAAATGATCATCATTATAAAATAAGAGAAATCAGAGCTTGCATGAAAAGATTTAATTGTTGGTTTTTCCCATGCACTCTTCAAGAGGGGAATGGTAAAAAAAATTGTTTAAGGGTCATTCGATGAACACACTGCCAGGCACTTAATTGTGAGTTGCTGAGTAATCGGGTAGATGTAGGTAAACAAAAAAAGATTGTCACTGATCTGAGAATGTCTCAAAAAGTAAATCAAAACTTTAATCTACCAGTACATTTATTGCAGTGGAGCTTTGAGGTTTTGCCCATTTGGTAAGACTGATGCTTCAAGTTGATATGAGACGTGTGATCAGATAATGGGAGATTTCTCTTAGATTTGTGTTCTAATCTAGCATCAAGTTTTACTCTGATAAGGAGGCAGAGTCCATACCATTAAAAACTTAATTATGTGATAAATTTAATGTGTTTATATCTCTCCATTCTAGATGGGCAGTAGTCAGCAGTACTCACTCAGATGGAATAATTACCCAACCCATGTAACAGGAGGTTTTAGTACATTGAGGAATGATGAAGAGTTAGTGGACGTGACACTGAGCTGTGAAGGAAAGCGCATTCGGGCTCACAAAATGCTTCTTTCAGTGTGCAGTACTTACTTCAGAGAGCTTTTCAAAGTAAGGAAGGTTTACTCACAAAAAATGAAAATCCTGGATATTTTTTTTTTTACCAATACTGAATATTAATTCATTTATTATTAGTTGCAGAGAAGTAAACTTCTACAAAAAAAGTGTTTCCATTTTCAGGAAAATCCTTGCCAGCATCCAGTAATAATTTTCCGTAATGTCAAGTTTGAAGACCTGGTGGCTCTGTTAGACTTCATATATCTTGGTGAGGTGAATGTGATGCAGGAACAGCTCACATCCTTCCTCACAACAGCAGAACTGTTGGCAGTGCAAGGTCTGTCAGATGATACAGTTAAAGACAAATCAGCAGCCATGGCTGATAGTCTCCCGCTAGAGAGAGAGGTAAGTTGGAATACTTGCAAATGTCTGCACTTTAGTTAACTATGCATAGATGAGACTCCTCCTTTACAACCACTTTTCCCTGTTTCTATAGTTTCATTGAATCCTTAAAGACAAATGTCTTTCGTAATGGACTTCTCTGATTTCCTTCACTATTCTTCCCTAGTTGCAGGTTGTGCTTAGTCTTTAACGAGCTCTCTCTCTCTCTCTCTCTCTCTCTCTCTCTCTCTCTCTCTCTCTCTCTCTCTCTCTGAAACAGATACTGCAGGTACCTGCAGGGGTCAGTGTTTCGGAAGAACAGCATCAAATCCTTACTTTGAGAACCTGATTCCACTACGTCTTTCTGTAAATTACTTCAGGCAAATGCCAGCTTGTGGACCTCAAAGGACTGTGGCCAGTCTCACAAGTTATTATCGCTACATGAACTGATTCTCCCTCCCTCATTCTTCACAACTGCTACTAATCATGTGACTGTGGTTTCATGAAGTCATGTTATTTCTTTTCATTTAGATTTCTGGTTCTTCAAAAGGTTAAAATGTCAAGATATTAAACTCTGTGCAGACTGTGCCTTTTAAAAGAAAATTATAAAATAGGCACTGAGACAATATTATGTAAAAGATAAATTACTACTCACTATGTTGAGGAGAGTTGAGTCGCATATATGCACAACAAATATGTTGCTATACATTTGATATTGTCAAAAGGCTTTATTCTAAAGCACATTCATGCTAGCATAACATGCACACTTATTGCCACAATCTCTGACTGCTGAGGCCAGACAGTGTGCAGTTACTGCACCTGATGGGAAACACGAATTGTTGGTAGTTGGGGTAAGGAGGAGGCTGGGGTGAGGTGGGGAGAATGATAGCAGGGAGGGGCGGAGGTGTAGTGCTGCTTGTGGGAGTATGCAGGAATGTGGGAGAGGTAGAGTAGGGTTGCTAGGTGCAGTTGTGAGTTTTGGGGAGAGAGGGGAAAGGGAGCAGAAAAGGAGAGAAGCAGAGGAGGGGAAAAAGATTAGTGGATGTGTTGGTGGAATAGCAGGCAGCTGGAATGGGAGCAGAGAGGGGGGGATAGATGGGTGACGGGCAGGGACTAGCAAAGGTTGAGGCCAGGGGAGTTACGGGAAAGTGGGATATACTGCAGGTAGAGTTCTCATTTGTGAAGCAGTCATTGAAGTGATGGACATTGTGGAGGGCAGCATGTTTAGCAGCTGGGTGGTCCAGCTGTCTCTTGGCCACAGTTGTCGGTGACAATTCTTGCAGACAGAAAGCTTGTTGGTAGTCATGCCCATTTAGAAAGCAGCACAGTGGATGTAGCTTACTTTGCATATCACATGACTGCTTTGATAGGTGTCGTGGCTTTGATAGGATAAGTGACTGCTGTGACCAGGATGTAGTTGGTGGTGGTGGAGGATGTATGGGGCAGTTTTGCATCTTGATATATTGCAAAAATATGAGCCTGGAAGCAAGGGGTTGGGAGTGGGGATGGAAAAGAATATTGCGTAGGTTTGGTGGATAGCAGGATGGCAGAGAATGCGATTCAGTTTCTTCAGTCATGGGTGATACTGTATCATGAAGGGATTGCTCCTAGTGGCTGGATGGTCGGAATGTGGGAGGTGGTAGGTAACTGGATAGGTAAGGCATGGGAGATCTGTTTCTGTACATGGGTGGGAGGGTAATTTCAGTTTGTAAAGACCTCAGTTGGACCCTCAGTACATTTAGACAGGGACTGCTCATCACTACAGATGTGACAACCAAGTCTGCTTATGATGTATCAGAGGGACTTCTTGGTATGGAATGGGTGAAGCAAATGGAGGAGAAGTTGTTGAGACTCTGCAGGAATGTGAATAGAATGACCTCACACTCAGTCCAGATCATGAAAATATCACAGTGAATCTGAGACAGGTGAAGGTTTGGAATTTAGGGCAGTTAGGAAGGATTCCTCTACATGGCCCTTGAATAGGTTGGCATTGGATGGTGCCGTGTGGGTGCCCATTGCTATTTGTTTGTTGGTGATGCTTTAAAGGAGAAGTAGTTGTGGATGGTGGCCAGGAAGGAGGTTTTGGGTTTGGAGACAATCAGCCATTGGGAAAGTGAGGTAGCTTCAACAGTGATAAGAGCAGAGTGCCATGTGGTAAAGGAATAGGAACTGTAGAGAATTGGTGGCAGAAATGGTTGGTGTCTTTTGTGTAGAGCATAGGTTTTGGGTAGTAGGCTGAAGGTGTTGTCCCACAAAGGCAGAGATTCTCCCAGTGGGGGCACAATAACTGGCCACAATGGGGCATCCTGGATGGTTGAGTTAACGGACTTCAGGATTGGTGTAGAATGTAGGAGTGGTAGGAGTGAGGCGAGAGACAGACTCATGGTAGAGGTTCTGGGGTGGGCCTAAGGCTTGGAGGTGACTAAAACCTTCAGGCTACTACATGCAACCTGCCCTTCTATGTAAAAGACACCTACAGTTTCCTGCACTGACTCTCCACAGTTCCTTTCCCTTTACCACACGGCATCCTGCTCATCACTTTTGATGCCATCTCCCTTTGCACTAACATCCCCAATGTCTGACTAGCTCCAAACCAGCAACCTCCTTCCTGGTCACCAAGACCAACTGTATCTTCACCCAATCAGATCGGTGATACAGCAATTGGTAAACACTTAGCACCACCATATGCCAATGTGTTCATGCCCCCTGTTGTGGAATCTTTCCTAACCACCCAAAATGCCAAAACCCTCACCCGGTTCATGATATCTTCATGATCTGGACTGAGGGTTCCTTCAGAACCTGAACAACTTCTCCCCCATTCGCTTCACCTGCCGCCGCCCCCCCCCCCCTCCCTCCTCAATGGGGCTCACGGTTTTTTCATGAGTTCGTGCATGGCGCACATGGGACTCCGAGTTATTGCAGCCCATTCTTCTTTCACTGGCTGCATTTCCTTCACCCGGCCCTCCCACCCTATTCTCACTCCTTCTCTGTTGCCCCCCTCTTTCCCCTTTCTCAGTGTTCTGATTTTTATCGACCTGGCTATCCAGCTGGTTCCCTGCATTGCTTGCAATTTTGCTCCTTCCTTCTGTTCTTTCATCCTTTTTGGCATTTAGGTCCCCACTTGAGGTTTGACCACCACTTCTAGATTTTCTGTTTTTAGTGTGAGCCATTTGGGACAGAGCTCCCTCCGTAGTGTCTACGGTGTGGATTCCTCTCCCCCCTTCCTTTCCCTCTCCCTTCCCCACTGTAGCCCCCTTCCAACCTGCTAGGTCACCAGCACGTGTAGCCAGTCCGTGTAGTGGGGCTGTTATGTACCCATCTGGCTGAGCACCCTAAGAACACAGGGATCACACTACTAATTCCTGGGCTGTTCCTCCCCATGTATGCCAAGGATGGTTGCTTGTCTTCTTGGAGCATCAGAACCATGTCAGGTGGACCTTGGTGTGGCTGGGTGGCGCCCATGGGGAGAGCTCCTGATTGGAGTGAGTGGTATCAGGACGGATGCTTGGCTCATGAAGCATATCAAGCTGCAAAAAATCCACCCGTGCTCAAACGGCTGTCTCTTCAAATGGTAAAGGATCATTGAATGCTGTTTCATACGACTCGGCAGCCATCCCTTCCCTGGCTACACCAAGGGAGGAGGGTCAGGCTCGACATCTTAGGACGAAACACTTTCCCACTACCTCATTTGCACTAGGACAGATGGGGACACATTCACCACCACAAAGCCATTGTTTTTTGTGGAGAATATCGAGGACAAGTTTGGTGAACTGGAGTCTCTTAGTAAGATGTGGTCGGGCTCCCTGTTGAACACAGCTCCTTCTGCCACCCAATCTGCAGCTCTTCGTGCTTGTAATCATCTTGGCAATGTCCCAGTGTCTATTACTCCTCACCAATCTCTGAATATGGTCTGGTCAGTGATTTTTCATAGGGACCACATCCTGCAAACTGATGAGGAACTCCAGGCTAATCTGGAGCAATACGGTGTTCTTTTGTTCGATGTGTGCAGAAGGGCGCCAAACACAACCGCACCAATACTGTGCCTTCATTCGGCTTTCGAGGGTGTGCCCTCCCAGAGAAGGGGCAAGGTTATGTGCTACAGATTTGACGTGAAGCTGTATGTCCCATCACCCATGAGGTGCTTTCGGTGCTTGTGTTTTGGGCATATGTTTTCTCGCTGTACAGCAGACCATCCGTGTGTTGACTGTGGACATCCACTCCATGAAGGAAGCCCCTGTGTTTCACCAACTGTGTGTGTCAGTTGACATGAACACCACTCCCCTTGTTCATTCGCCTGCTTTATTTCTTTGTTGATTGTCCTTGGTGTCGATGTACTGTGTTGTTATATTGGCTGAAAAATAGGGTGGTGTAAATTTGACACTGACTACTTTAAATGATGTAGTCGACAGTTACACAGTTGCATTTCATAGTTCTGTGCGTTCACTGTTCACAACCCCCCCCCCCCCCCCCCCTCCCAGATAATACAGGGTGTCACAGTCAATCCACACCGATTTCAAAGACCCAGGGAAAAAAAAATACAGTAGATACGACAATGAAAAATGCACCACATTGTAGAGCATCTCAAAGAATTTATTTATTTATCATCAATACACCTCTACATGTGAACCATTTGTAGCACAAAGAATATCGAGTCTATATTCAATTTCTTGCCAAGTTCTTTTTAACAAATTCTCTGTTGTTGTTGCAATCGCATTAGTGATATGATGTCGCAATGTAAGAATATCATCCACTTTGGTCGCATACATGTGGTCTTTCATGAATCCCCAAATGAAGAAATCAAGCCGCATAATGTTGGATGAACGTGGTGGCCAGGCAATGGGTCCTCCGCGTCCGATTCAACGATTGGGAAATTTCCTATCCAGGAACTTGCGAATAGCCATTGACCAATGAGGCAGAGCTCCATCTTGTTGAAAAATGATGTTGGGTTGCAAGTCTCGTATCCAAGGGTACACAAACTGCTCCAACATGTCCAGATACACAAACCCATCTACTGTTTGTTCCGCAAAGAAGAAGGCTCCAACAATCCCGTCGTGCTTTAGCCTGCACCAGACATTTAGTTTAAGGCTGTCACGAACATGTTCAATGACAACGTGCAGAATTTGCGAGCCCCAAATCTGCACATTATGCGTATTAACCCTTCCTGATAGGTGAAAGGTTGCCTCATCTGAGAATAAACATCTTTCCAGGAAGCTGGCTACCATATCAATATCCTGCAGCATATCCGCAGCAAATTGTTGTGGGTGTGGTTTATCATTCGGTGTCAGATATTGCAGAATTTGCAATTTGTAAGCACACATACGAAGATGATGGTGAACTACATTATGCAGTGTTGAGCGAGGTACATCAAGTTGGCTAGGTGCTTGACGAATTGACATAGGTGGGCTTCTGATATACGTTTAACTGATGTCCTCCACTCTCTCTTCTAAAACTCTGTAATGTACACTACCAGAATGTTTCAGAACGCTTCCTGTTGCCAGAAACTTCTTATACCATTCCTTAATTGTTTTCACACCAGGTGGATCACAGTCATACACATGACGATAATTTCTTTGCACAGGAACCAGGATTTTTTTTTCTGCGGACCACACTACTGCTTGCGTGTGCTGCTGTGGAGTCGCCATTTTCACTTCATGTGACCATGCTGCACTCTGGCGATGATACTTGGCACTTGTGATGAGGGAATATAAATTCTTTGAGATGCTCTACAATGTGTTGTATTTTTCATTGTCATATCTACTGTGGTTTTTCCCTCCTGCATCCTTGAAATCAGGGAGGGGACACCCTGTACACAGTTATATGGCCAGTTAACTATTGGCAAATTTTGATAATCCTAATTAAAAGGGTGCAGGGAAACATAAGCATACTACCACAGTAGTTTACTGTTGAATATCTATGAACAGTAAAAACCTAACCACACAGTTCATAGTTCTTGCAGAATAATACGGTACATATTGAACAGACACTGTCATTGTTTTAACACACAGCCTAATTGTGTTACACTTATTTCACAGTTAAGTTGATGCATTGTTGTTGTTCTAACCAACACAGGTTTCTTGTCTGAAACTCGGCCCTGGACTGACTGTCTCGGGACCAAGAATCAGGCCTTTATATATCACCACAATAATATGTACTGAGACTATACATTGTTTGATATTTAATTTACAGAAATTACAATTAAAACATGACTCATTAAATTAACTGAATACATCAAAAAATTTGTTCTTTTTAAGAGTTTCTTCTACCACAAGGGTTAAGCCGAATTATTTGTTTAAATGATGAAATTAACAGATATAGTTATACAAACAATACTTTTGACAAACCTGGTAATTACTTTAGAATTAATTAAGGGCTTGCTTTGCTAACATGTTTTCGAATAGAGCCAAATAAATACTTCAAGAATGCCAATGTTTTGTCTTCCAAATAATTATAATTAGTACAGGATTTATATTTGTTTATAAGTCAACAATAGAATTTAAGTTATGAAACAATTACTGATTTCACCCTATAATGAAAGATATTAACTAGGAATATTCAAAATAAATTAGGAAATTGAAGACATACACAAAACTAGATCTGGTGTTATATTCTTTAAAACTGAGGGCCAACCTTTCTCCTTTATGAAAATGCAGATTATACTTATGTATGTTAATGGTAATTAGTTAAAAGAAAAAAAAACGAATTTAAGGAGGCAGAAAGCAAAACAAGAGAGGAAATAAAAAGATCCAGCTTGCTTCGTCACAAAGTCCCTGGATCGCTTGTGGTATGCTGGGGCTCGCCAGAAGTATGAGAGCCTCCATCCAGTATCATTACCTTCAACTTTTGCCTCTGTTAAATCCTTTCCACCTCCTACCTCTTCCTTACCACAGCCTCATCTCCCTCTCCTCTACCCCTCCCCCTCCCCCACCCCCACCCTGCAGTTCCCCTTTCCAGAAGCCACTCCCCCTCCCCAGCAGAAGAAGTGCCCCCATTTCTCAGCACCACAGCTGATGGGGATCACCCCTGGGATGCCTCTCCCTGGCGTCTCTCGTGCCAGAAGCCTCCTACCACAACTCGTACATGAGATGCTCCATCTGTGCATCCCAAGGTTGCCTGATCTCTGTCGGTTCCAAATTTTGCAGACGCTTGTACTCTCTCTGTGCTCTGATCCCCTCCACCTCTCAAAGAAAAGAAGAAGAAGAAGAAACATAAGTCCCAAGATAAGGTCTCCTCGATACCCCGGAGGTGCCATCTCCCCCTTCACAACCTGAGTCTGACATCTTGTTTTATGGATCTTACCCCATCTTTGTCAATGACAACCACTGACTGAGTGACATGAGTCTTGCCACATGGCCTTCCATTGGAATTGCAATGGATACTATCATCGCCTACCAAAAATACAATGTCTTGTCTCACCCTATTCTGTGTTCTGTCATGCTCTTCAAGAAACACACTTCTGTGATGCCCACTCTCCAACGTTTCATGGTTATTGGCCATTCTGTCAGAACCGTGCCAGCCCTGGGGTAGCATGTGGCAGGGTCTGCACTTTGGTTCGCTCTGATGTCATTAGTGACTGGATCCTCCTATGTACCAACCTGTAAGCAATAGTGGTTAGAGTGCAAACAACTCTGTCAATCACGATATGCTATGTCTACCTCCCTCCAGGTAGGCCACTTCCTTATTTTGAACTGTCTACCGTAATACATCAACACCCACACCTGTGGCTCCTCCCTTGGGACTTCATTGGCCACCACCCACTGTGGGAGAGTGCCACTTCAACGGGTAGGGGTCTCCTAATTAACCAACTTATTACAGATGATTTGTGTGTGCTCAGTGATGGTTCCCCTATGCACTTCAGTGCCACTCATGCCACCTTTACTGCTATCGATCTCATGATCTCCTCCCCTGCTCTTTTGGTTTCCCTACATTGGTCTCCCCATGATGACCTTTGTGACAGTGACCACTTTCTGGTGATTCTATCATTCCCCTGCTGCTGCCAGGCAGACAGGCCCCCGCATTGCGTGTTCCGCAGGGCCAATTTGGCCTTTATACACATCTGCAGTGCACTTCAACACCTCCATCTTGCATTGCGTTGATGTGGTTGTGCAAGGCATCTCTGCCACTGTTCTTCATGCTGCTGGCACTGCTGTCCCCCTATCCACAGGACTCCCTTGTCACCGACCGGTACCGTGGTGGACCAAGGATGTAGCAGAGGACTGCCGATGGGCGCTGCAGCAATTTAAATGACATTCTTCACAGATTAACATCCTCACTTTTAAGCATCTCCGTGCTAAGGCTCGTTACCTTATTAAGCAGAGTGAAAGGGAATGCTGGGAGCACTATGTTTCCTCCCTGGGGATATATGCCTCTTCACCGCACATTTGGTCCAAGCTGTGTACCCTTCTGGGCTGCCAGCGGTAGTCAACTGTCCAGGGTGCTGTGTGCACTGATCCTTTGGTCCTTGCAGAATGCCTTGTGGCATACTTTGCAATGGCATCGACATTCTCTTCCTATACTGCTACCTTTCTCTGGCAGAAACACCAAGTTTAACAGACCTCCCTTTGTTTTAGTGCACACCTGCTGAACCCTAAAATGAACCCATCACTGAATGGGAATTCCTGCAGGCTTTTACCTCTTTATGAGACATGGCCCCAGGCCCAGATCCATCCACACTCAGATGATCCAATACTTGGACATTCCGCAGAGGCAACATCTCCTCAGGGTCTTCTTCTGCATTTGACTCATGAGTGCTTTCCCAGCACAATGGCGAGACAGTACAGTTATCCCCGTCCTTAAGCCTGGGAAGAACCCAACATCTCTTGACAGCTGCCGCCCAATTAGCCTTGTCGAATGTGCTTTGTAAAGTGCTCGAGGGGAGCTTCAGATTATGTTGGGTACTCGAATCTTGTGGCCTTTTGCCCCCATATCAGTGTGGCTTCCAGGCAGGCCGATCTCCAACTGATGATTTACTCAAATTGGAAACAGCAATCCGACAGGCTTTTGCTAACAGCCTGCACCTTGTCGCGGTCATCTTTTACTTACATAAGGCATATGACATGCCTTGGTGTCATAACATTTTAGTTACCCTCCATGACTGGGGCTTCCATGGCCCCCTTCTGATTATTATCACCCAGTTTTTATCTCACCAGCTCTTCCGGGTTCGAATTGGCACTTCACTCAGCACCCTTCGGATTCAGGAGAATGGTGTCCCACAGGGTTCTGTGCTAAATGTCACACTCTTCCTCATAGCCATCAATGGGCTTGTAACCTCTGTTGGGCCTGTGGTTACCCTGGCGCCGTACATCGACGATTTTTGCATCTGGTGCAGCTCACACTCGATAGCATCTGCTGAGGGCCAGTTCCAAGGCGCCATCTTGATGGGCCTCTGTGTGGGCCATCTCCCATGGCTTCCAGTTTTCTCCCTCCAAAACATGGGTTAAGCATTTTTGTTGTGGACCCACAGTACACCCCAACCCAGAACTTCATTTAGGCTACCAGCTCCTCGATGTACCACAATCCCAATTCTTGGGCCTTATTTTTGATAGAAAAGCTGACGTGGTTGCTCCATATTCACCACCTGAAGATTACATACATGCGGAAGCTTAATGCTCTCCGCCTCATGACCCACACAACTTGGGGTACAGACCGTACCACTCTTCTCCATCTTTACCATGCTCTGGTCTTGTTCAGACTAGATTATGGTTGTCAGGTTTATGGCTCAGTGACACCTTCCACTTTGCAACTACTCACCCTGTTCACCATTGTGGGGTGCGTAGCTATTGGTGCCTTTCACACTAGTCCCATTGACAGTCTCCTCACGGAAGCCGGGATTCCCCCTCTACAAATACGACAGAGCCAACTCCTGGTTTCTTACTCAGTCGTTATTCACCAATTCCCTGAACATCCCTTGTACACTATCCTGTTTCCAAATGAGGGATATCTCCCCTCTGACAACCGCCCATGGGTGGGATTGCTGGTTGGCATGCGTCTCACTTCCCTCTATCGAGGTCTACTTCTCCCCTAATTGGGATGCACCCCATGTCTGTCCTCCCATTCCCCCCATTGGATGGTGCCTAGACCACTGATTAGGACCAACCTATCCCGGGGTCCTAATGTCTGTGTCACCCCTATGGTTTTCCAGCGTCTTGTATGTGCCATCCTTGCAGAGCTCCAGTCGATAAGGTGGGATATGCTTTCACATCTCCTACTGGCTTAAAAAACACCATTTATTTTCAGGGTCATGTAGTGTATTCACAAGAGAGTTTCTAGCCATTCACAGAGCCCTCCCTTTTGTTTCTCAGGCCTCCCTCCACAACGTTTTAATTTGTTCAGACTCAACGAGCAGCCTGCAGGCTATCAACTGATGCTATTTTTGTCTCCCTTTGGTTTCTGCTATCCATGACCTTCTCTCTGCACTTGCCCATGCTGTCTACTCAGTTGTCTTTCTCTGGTCCCAAGTCACGTGGGCATCCCAGGGAATGAACTGGCTGACTGTTTGCTTAGAGAAGCAGATACTTAACCCCAATTCCCTCTCATGATGCCCACTACAGGTATGCGGATCTGCATTAGATCTCTCTTTCTGCTCCTCTCGGAAGGAGTCCACTGTTTTATGCTGTCTACGCATTGGTCATACCAGGCTCACCCATTGTTTCCTCCTGCATAACGAACCACCCCACAATGTGATTGAGGAGCCAGACTGACGGTATCCCACATATTGGTAGAATGTCCCCTTTTTTGGCCCTTCATGCTAAGTATAGCTCTCCAAATTCCTTCATTTTAATTTTAGCAGACGATTCACAGATGGTTGAACTGGTCCTCAGTTTCCTCCATGAAAGTGGTTTTTATTTCCAGATATAAGGTTTTGCTGTACTCCTGGAACATGGGCAGTATGGTTGTTGTTGAGACCTCTCTTTGTCTTCTTGGTCAGGGACCCCATGGCCACTAGCCCATGGAAAGGCCCCCTTTTTCCAGTTTTTAGACTTGGTCTCACTTTTTATGCCTTTTACTGTGTGTGTTTTAAGTTCATTATTTTATAATTTGACTCCCTGACTGGATCCGTCCACTTGTAGCAGATCCCCCTCCTGCTGCAACTTCGGAATCGCGAGGCTGATGACCTTGCCATTTAGTTCCATAAACTCTCTCAATTAATCAATCAATCAATCGAGCTTCACCTGGCCCTCCTCATTCCAATAAGCCATGTTCTTTGATGTTGGCATCCACCTGAAGGATGATTACATCAGTGCTCCGTCCATCTCAAAGCTAACAATCACCAGCAGTACCTCCATTTTGACAGCTGCTCCCCCTTCCGTAAAGCCTAGCCAACCGTGGTCGTCACATCTGCAGTGACAAGCAGTCCCTCTCCAGATATCCTAAGGGTCTCACTGAGCCCTTCACAGACCGATACTACTCTCCCAACATTTTACAGAAACTGATTTCCTGTGCCTTGTCTCTCTAGACACCTACAACCTCCCACAAGCACACCATGCAGCCAAAAAGGTGTACTCCCTTGTTGACTCAGCACAACCCAGGACTGGAGAAGCTGAATCACATTCTCCACCAGGGTTTTGACTGCTCCTCATCCTGCCTTGAAATAAGGTTTATCCTACCTACTATCTTTCCCACCTCTCCCACAGTGATATTCCACCACCCACCAAACCTACGCAATATCCTCATCCATCCCTACTCTATCCCTGATCCCAATCACTTGCCTCATGCTTTATATCCCTGCAATAGACTGCGATGCAAGGCATGTCCCATACATCCTCCCACCATCTCCAGTCCAGTCACAGACATCTCATATCCCATCAGAGGCAGGGCTACCTGTGAAAGCTGTAATATGATTTAAAAACTAAGCTGCAACCACTATTATGCTTTCTACATGTGCATGACAACTGATAAGATGTCTGTCCACATGAATCGCCACTGATAAACTGTTTCCAAGAGACGTATGGATCACCCAGGTGCTGAACATGCTACCCAACACATTGTGCTTCACTTCAATGACCGCTTCACATCCTGCACCATCTTGATCGTTCCTTCCAACACCAGCTTTCCTCAATTGCTCAGGTGGGAACTCTGAGCTTTCCTCAGTTGCAAAGGTGGGAAACTCTCCTAAGTCCCTAAAAACCCCCTGGCATCAGCCTTCACTAGTGCTTGTCCTTTACCCACCTATCGCCAACTCTGCTCCCACTCATAAACAGTGCACAGCCTTCTATCCCGCCACCACATCCACTAGCCTTTTCCCTTCTCTACTCCCTGTTCCCCTCCCCCCCATCCTCCCCACTCCCATCTGCACCTAGCAGTTCTAACATGCCCTCACCACATCCGTGCACCCTCTCACAATTTTAAATTGGTAGAGTCGTTTTGTGTGCCTGTCTGCAACTCAATGTTTTCTCTATACGATGAGTAACAATCTATCCTTTTCATAATATTGTTGATAATTAGTATAAACTTTTATCTGAGATATATATTTATTTGCATGTATCATAACTTAGACCCTTTTTGTCTCGAGTGCTATCTGAGGATGACTTATAAGTAGTCAGCACCACAGCGATATATGTAGGGTGATTCAGTTAGTCTGTTCACCTCAGATTTTTCTGGTATTGTACAAGATATCATAATTCTGTTTTCATCCAGATGAGTTGTGAGGTAGGTCTCACTAAACAATGTATAGTCTCCTTTCATAGCTGTATTAATGGCAGATATATCAGTGTCAACTTCACTTTTTTTTTTTTCAAAAGGATCTACGTTAATTTCTGCTCCTAGTACTGGAGTTCTAGAAAAGATGAATCCAACGATGTTTCACTCATCAGAATCTGATTACTAGTTTTGAAGTAATTCCAATATTTAGAACTTTGGATTTATTTGTTTTGAACATGACAGAAATTGCTATCTTTTTACAGAAATCCATGATTTCATACCTAAATTAGGAAATACATCACATCAGTTAAGGAGGAAACAGGATGTGGCCTCGGTTCCCTGAGACTGCAGTCATATGTGTGTGTGTGTGTGTGTGTGTGTGTGTGTGTGTGTGTGGGCGCGCGCGCGCACCATCTATTTTTAACGAAGGCCCCTAAACATCTTTCTTTGTGGTAATCTCAAAGTTGAAGACCATGCACAAATTCTGATGACCCAAGAGGATTTCAAATCTCACACCGTTGCAATGTGTGTAGTGGCAGCGAAGAAATTTTTTCAATACTTCCAGAATTCCTTGCACTAGCCACTGCAAACATGTGTTGCAATGGACAGTGAATAATCAAACACTTGATGACAAACTGGAATTTAAGGAAGAGTTTTTGACCACATCGGTATGTGATTTCCTTGTTGCTGCTGTTGCTAAAATAATTTTACCTTGTAAGTGTGAATCATGACGTTATGTTCAAGACACAAAGTTATTATTCAACAGTCATCAAACATCAATTTCCTGTTTTAAAAATCCATTCAGTTTTTGATGTGCATCTTTTTCAAGTCTCTGACAGAAGCAAAAGCAGAACTGTAGTTATAGCTAAATGACAAATCATCCTTACACACCACATCCTTTGCCTTTCAGTGGTGTGTTGGTCCAACCACATGCATCCATGTGTGATTAGTAGGAGTCTTAAACTGAATTTTATCCACTATTCCAGTTTTGTAAGTAGTCTGCTTTAGCGGCGTCAAGTTGGAGCATACCACCAACATGACACAACAGTTCCGTATAACAAGATGAACTTCCATATAAGAAAACATTCGGTTTCATGTCAAAACAGATAAATCCTAAGTAAATATTTTAATTTCTCTGAAGCCACTAATTGGATTTTGAAGAGTGAATAATCTTTGAATCATCTCTTTTTATAGGTATGATACTAGCACTAGAAATTATTGTATGGTAGTTCCATTTGAAAAAGCAAAGTTGATATTGATATCTCTATATTTAATATGTCTGTGAAAAGAGACTATATGTCAATTGGTGAGGACATTTTACTAATTGTTTGGCTGAAAATGGAATTACGATATCTTAAGTGTTTCAGGCAATATCTGAGGTGAACAGCTTAGCTGAATGATCTTGTACACTATGTGATCAAAAGTATCCAGACACACCCAAAAACATACGTTTTTCATATTAGCTTCATTGTGCTGCCACCTACTGCCAGTTCGATATCAGCAACCTCAGTAGTTTCAAGATTTTAAACATGGCTGCAGCAGCAACTGTTAAAATTCTTCACAATAAAGGATGGCAGCCAAAAACAGTTGCAGTCCTGCAACTGTTTTTGGCTGCCATCCTTTATTGTGAAGAACCTCAGTAGTCATTAGACATCGTGAGAGAGCAGAATGGGGTGCTCCACGGAACTCAAGACTTCGAACATGATCAGGTGACTGGGTGTCACTTCTGTCATATGTGTGTACGTGAGATTTCCACACTCCTAAACATCCCTAGGTCCACTGTTTCTGATGTGATAGTAAAGTGGAAACATGAAGGGACATGTACAGTTCAAAAACATACAGACCGACCTCGTCTGTTGACTGACAGAGACCACCGACCATTGAAGAGAGTCGTAATGTGTAATAGGAAGACATATCCAGACCATCACACAGGAATTCCAAACTGCATCAGGATCCACTGCAAGTACTATGGCAGTTAGGCAGGAGGTGAGAAAACTTGGATTGCATGGTCAAGTGTCTGCTCATAAGCCATACATCATGTCGGTAAATGCCAAACGACGCCTCACTTGGTGTAAGGAGCATAAACATTAGACAGTTGAACAGTGGAAAAATGTAGTGTGGAGTGAAGAATCATGGTACACAATGTGGCGATCCAATGGCAGGGTGTTGGTATGGCGAATGCCTTGTGAACATCATCTGTCAGCGTGTGTAGTGCCAACAGTAAAATTAGGAGGCGGTGGTGTTATGTTGTGGTCGTGTTTCCATGGAGGGGGCTTGCACCCCCTGTTGTTTTGCATGGCACTATTACAGCACAGGCCTACATTGATGTTTTAAGCACCTTCTTGCTTCCCACTGTTGAAGAGCAATTCAGGGATGGCAATTGCATCTTTCAGGATGATCGAGCACCTGTTCATAATGCACGTCCTGTGGCAGAGTGGTTACACGACAATAACATTCCTGTAATGGACTGGCCTGTACAGCGTCCTGACGTGAATGCTATAGAACATCTTTGGAATGTTTTGGAATGCCGACTTCATGCCAGGTCTCACCAACCGACATCAATACCTCTCCTCAGTGCAGCACTCCATGAGGAATGGGCTACCATCCCACAAGAAACCTTCCAGCATCTGATTGAACATATGCCTGCAAGAGTGCAAGCTGTCATCAAGGCTAAGGGCGGGCCACCACCACATTGAATTCCAGCATTACTGACGGAGGATACCACAAACTTGTAAGTCATTTTCAGCCAGGTGTCCAGATACTTTTGATCACATAGTGTGTGACATGCACGAAAATGACTAAAACAAATTAGACTTTGCATAATGTGACATTTATTGTCTCTTCACAAGCCATGCTGATCGGAAATACAATAAGCGCTATAACTATCTCTGCTGTCACGAATGTTTCAGCAGTTACTGAGCTTGTATTTATTGCTTGTGTTCGTATACCATCAGCTGAAATTTTGGAATACTATGGTTTCTGTATATTTGCCAGGTTAATATCTGGATAGTTGCTTTGACAAAGCCGAAACAAATTTCCTTTCCTATTTAATTCCCAATGACCTAGTATTCCTTCTTCATTGGCCACAGAATCAAATAATAATAATAACAATAAAATTCAACTTTTCTTTCTCCTGACAAAAGATCTTTAATTTTTTTTCTTCAGCTATATTTATTAGTATTTGATTTACAAACTGCTGATTCCAAAGCTAGATAGCTTTATCCTGAGGCAACTTGACAGGATACATCAGTCATTCAAAATCTGCAGCCTTTTGCTGTCTCACACAAAATCAGCATGTACACTAACAAGAGGCCATATGTTTCACATGCAAAATGGTACTTAAAAGTGAAAACTGTTTCACAATATTTATGTATATTACAGAGTAACACCTGAAATGGTCTTCTAAATTTTCAGCAAATAGATCTCACTGACTCTCCACCACCAGTGCACAAAACTGTTGCTCTGAAGAACAGTGGATGTTCCGGGTTATCACACAACAGGAGAGAAATATCTTCTCCTCGGCAACATTCTCCAATACCAGGTTACTGTGCAACCACATCTGTCACAGAGTGCCACCAGGAGGCTTTGCCAAACAAGCGACGTCGGCGGTCGTCTCCTCCAAAACTGGCTGCCATTTTTGGACTGAGTGGGAAGAGTGATGAGAACAGACGAGAATGCCCTATAGTACCTACAGTCGCCAGAATATCAGCTAAGGCACCAGCACGAGAACCTGTGGTAACCGCACCCAGCATACCAGAACCTCATGTCAAAATGGAGGATCCAGACTATATAGATGATTCTCGAACTTCTGCCAACCGGGGCCAGTTATCAGGTGGGGCAGTTCTGGAAAGTGATACGTGTTCAAACTTGGAACAGTTTGTAGTTGCTAAAACTGAAGGAGATTCATCACTTGCTGTGAATGTGGACCCTCCCGATGCTCTAGATGTGTATGGCAGTAGCTCACAGGATGTGGACGCCACATCAGACAGCTTACCTACAGGAGAACTTCGTAAGTATATTCTGTACTGTAACACTTTATTTTATTTTATTTTTAATTTCGTATTTACCAACTAGGATCATGTAACAACCTCAATTCCTCTTCTTTTGTTGTTTTCTATTTTCCCAGTGCTCCTTCATCTTCTCCCCATGTTGACCTTCCCTTTCTTCTGACCATGTTGCTCCCAATTTCTTATTTCTTCTGCATTGAAACCTCCGAAATTTAATATTTTATTCTTAAAAAGATTTCTATCTGGTATTTCCAATTATTTTATTTTCTTTCTTTCTTTCTTGAATCCATGCTATTGTTGATTTCTTCTTCCAGAAATACAGGAATATTTGTTTTGTGAGCTTGTTCTCATTCATTTGGTAGAGGTATCCAAAAAACATTAATTTTCTTTTAACCATTAGGTCTGATATTTTCTCTACATTTTTGGAGATCTCTTCATTACTTCTCATTTTCCAGCCATCTGTAGTTTATATTGAACCTATTATTTTTCTATCTATCTTTCAAGTACTTCTATTATGTCCAGCATATAGTTCATTGTTAGGTATTCACATCCATATATTCATTCTGGTCACACCACCGTGGTATAGCATTTTAGTTTTGTTTTCCTAGGTATGAATTTCTTACTGTAAATATTCTTTGTCAAACCATATGCTCTCTCTCCATTTTGTTAACTCTTGCATCTACTACAAATTTTTCTAGTCAGTTCTATTATGTAGTTTCTCCAAGATATTTGAGTTTATTTACTCGCTCTATATTTTACCTATTTGTGTTTCTATGAATTTTTGTGCATTTTTTTGTGTTTGACATCAATTTTGTTTTTTTCTGCTGAAATTTTGAGTGCAGTTCTATTTGCTGTTTCTACCAGAAGATTTATTAGAATAAGTGTGTCTGTCAGATTTTCGGAAAGTATCGCAAAATTGTCGGCAAAAGCCAGGCAGTTTTCCTTGATTCCATTTCTTTACCTTCCTAGAATTACTAGTTCAACTCTGTGATACTTTAACTCCAAATTCCAGATCCTCACATAGTTTTCTAAAGTGCAGTTAAACAGTAAATGTAATACGGCATCCCCCTGTCGAACACCGGTTTTTATTTCAAATGGCTAAGCTACTTCTCCCATAAATTTCACTTTAGGTATTGCATTTGTAAGAGTTTTATGAATTACATGTGCTAATTTTGCTTTAACAGCAAGTTCTCTAATGATTTTAACTGTTGTTTCAACGTCTACTGAATCAAATACTTTTTTGAAATCAATAATGATACTATTACAGGTTTTTTGGTTAATAGTTTATGGCGAATTATTGATTTTAAGTTAAAAATCTATTCTGTGCAAGATCTTCCCTTTCGAAAATCTCCCTGATATTCTCTCAATTGTTTATCTAATTTCTGCAACTCTGTGAAGGAGAATTTTTGACAATATCTTTTACGTCACTGGCAGAAGCGACATTCCTCTGTAATTGTTGGAATTTTGTTTTTTCCATTTTATGTAGTGGCTGGATTAACATCATTTTCCACTCTTCTCGAATCTCTTCAGTTTTGCAGTTGTTCTCAAAAATACTTTATTTATTTATTGACTTTTTAAAAAAATAATGGACGTAAAGTTTGTTGATACATTGAATAAAGTGTCAACAAGTTTCAGGAAGGAATAATATTGTACTTTTCTTGAGCTCAGAAGTAGTATGGCATTCTGCACATAAGTAATTAAATTCAATGTTATCCATTTTTTGTCTGAGGTAGTGGTTGTTATACTTTACCAGTAATAATTATTTCCACTCAACCACTTTAATTGTGCTTGATACAATTCAACTACTTGTTTCAAGAGACAGTGTATCACCAGGTTGTTGACACTCAGGCTGTGGCATTCATTAAATAAAAAATAAGATTACCAAACATGTTCACTTGATCCTACTGATGGTGTCCAGAGGTAATTGTGATCTGTAACACCCATAGTGCAATGTGTTTTTTATTTTGTTTAATGAGTGGCACAAACTGAGCGTCAACAACCTTATGATTAGAGTATTGTCTCTTGAAATGCATAATTGAATTGTATCAGGTACTATTAAAGTAGTTAAATGAAGATAATTATAACTGGCTTCTTAAGTTAATCTATTCATGTATACCATGTTACTGGCAAAGAGCTTCATTGGGCACACTGCTTTTAAGTGCAACGTTTATTTCAATCAATACCTCATAAATACTTCATGCCCCATGGTCATGTCATAGCAACAGCAAGTCAACATTCCACAAGGCCCTGGAAAAGGAGTGATGAGTGACAGGTAGTGAGTAGTAGGTTCAGAAGCATACCTAATCCACAAGCAGACAATTAATGTTGTAAATAGCTGACTACTATGTGTGTACCCACATAAACCTGCAGGCAAGGTCTTTACTGTTAACTGCTAGCATACAGTAAGTACTAGTTAAAGCCTTAAGTTCGTAGCTTTTTTATGACCCCTAGAAAGAAACTCATGGATATCAACCAAGAAGTGGTTATGGGCTACTGATAATGATTGTCTGTTGAAGTTTTTGCGATCATTAACTTTTATAGTTGTTAAATGACATAAAAGCTATGTCTCGCAGTTAAAGATGACGAAAATGTTGAATGAAGGTCTTTTTAATCTATGATATTAAGTGAAACTGTGTAATAAGCACATTTGCAATCTTGCTGACTAAGTATCAGGCATTATGCCCGACTTCGGCACCAAAATTAGAAATATTCCCTGTGTAAGATGCATCATATATTTAAGTTTAATCACATACCTTCAAAAATATATCAGCCAAGTCTGCAGTTACAAGCACAGCCATTACCCAATAAGAAAACTTGTAACAAGAAAACAATATTGTGTTGTTAAGTATAGTATGCATGTGATGTGATGAAACAAACATGGAATATAATGCCAGTGTCAGACAAGTGATGTGTTGTTCAAAGAATACTTGCATGCTGTCATTACAAACAGAACTTGCTTCAAACGAGAGATTGTTACACGTAATCACTAGCATGTAATCAAGCTGTCAGCGTACCTAAACCACAACAGCACACACAGCTGTTATAATTTGCATACAGAAACCTCCAACTGTTTACTACTAACATAGAGTGAGTGCCAATTAAATCCATAATCTGCCTGACATGAGATGACTGTAGTGCAGAGATGTATAATTCTACACTCATCTCATAAATTAAGGATAATGCTGATACATGGTGAAACAACACTCTGGTGGGCAGTTTGCGGGTTTAAATCACCTCAGGGTATGACCGTGCGGTGCATTTGACCTGCGGTCGTCACACGGTCGCACTGGCAGCAGTCCACATTCACAGAGGTGTGTTGGTGCTTGTCAGAGTACGGTGCAGCGAATAAGTGTGCAGACATTTTCAGACCTGCTAATGGCGACTGT
Organism: Schistocerca americana; assembly: GCF_021461395.2. Classification (NCBI taxonomy): domain Eukaryota; kingdom Metazoa; phylum Arthropoda; class Insecta; order Orthoptera; family Acrididae; genus Schistocerca; species Schistocerca americana. The sequence continues at coordinate 180,124,992 of NC_060120.1, forward strand.
GTGTTGAAAAGGCTCAAAGAACATACATTGATGACATTATGAGGGGTAGCCTACTAGGGTGACTGGAGGCTCGTCAAACACAGCATGTCGTAGCACGGGCCCTCCATGTGCCACAAAGTGTGATCTCAAGATTATGGCAACGATTCCAGAAAACAGGAAACATGTCCAGGCACTACAGTATGGGACGTCCGCAATGTACAACACCACAAGAAGACCGATATCTCACCATCAGTGCCCGCAGACGGCCACAGGGTACTCCACATAGCCTTGCTCAGGACCTTACTGCAGCCACTGGAACAATTGTCTCCAGACACACAGTCTACAGATGACTGAACAGACATGGTTTATTCACCCGGAGACCTGCAAGGTGCATTCCACTGACCCCTGGTCACAGGAGAGCCCGTAAAGCCTGGTGTCAAGAACACGGTACATGGTCATTGGAACAGTGGTCCCAGGTTATGTTCACGGATGAGTCCAGGTATAATCTGAACAGTGATTCTCGCTGGGTTTTTATCTGGCGTGAACCAGGAACTAGATACCAACCCCTTAATGTCCTTGAAAGGGATCTGTATGGAGGTTGTGGACTGATGGTGTGGGGTGGGATTAAGATTGGTGCATGTACTGTGGGGTGGGATTAAGATTGGTGCATGTACACCCCTACATGTCTTTGACAGATGAACTGTAACTGGTCAGGTGTATTGGGACATCATTTTGCTCCAGTATGTCTGCCTTTTCAGGGGTGCAGTGGGTCCCACCTTCCTCCTAATGTATGATGACACACGGACCCATCAAGCTGCCATCATGGAGGAGTACCTTGAAACAGAAGATATCAGGCGAATGGAGTGGCCTGCCTGTTCTCCAGACCTAAACCCCATTGAGTACATCTGGGATGCTCTCGATCGATGTATCGATGCATGTCTTTCAAACACCTAGGACACTTCAGGAGCTCTGACAGGCACTGGTGCAAGAATGGGAGGCTATACCCCAGCAGCTGCTCAACCAACTGATCCAGAATATGCCAACTGGATGTGCAGCCTGTGTACATGTGCACGGCGATCATATCCCATATTGATGTCAGGGTACATGTGCAGGAAACAGTGACGTTTTGTAGCACATGTGTTTCAGGACGGTTTTCTCAACTTATCACCAATACCGTGGACTTTAGGTCTGTGTCATGTGTGTTCCCTATGTGCCTATGCTATTAGTGCCAGTTTTGTGTAGTGCCATGTTGTGTGGCACCACATCTGCAATTATCCTTAATTTATGAACATGAGTGTAGTACACAAAGCTTTGTCATTGTTAATGCATTCCTATATATTGTGTTACTTGCTGGTTGTGCATATTACATGTCTTCAGTCAGTAATATTATATAAAAAATTACTTTCATTCAACATGTTCCAGCTGCTGAGAACAAGTGTTTAAATATATGCATGACCACTGTGGCCCAACTGCTGACTGAAACTGCTCTTGATGGGGGCAGAAGTCTGTGGTGGGGGTAAGTAGCAAAACAGGGTAGGGGTGGTGGAATGTGTAGCACTGGATGTGGGAGCATGCAGGGATGTGGTGGATAAAGAGTAGGACTGTTAGGAGCAGTTGGGAGGTTCGTGGCAAGGGGAGGGGGGGGGGGGGGTGGAGACAGAAATTGAGAAGTAGAAAAGAAGAAAAAGAATAGTGGTTGTGTTAACGGAATAGAAGGCTGTGTAGTGCTGGAGTGAGAGCAGGGAAGGGGATAGGTAGGTGGTGGACAGAGGCTAATGAAGGTTGAGGCTAGAGGGGAATGCAGGATATACTGCAGGGACAGTTCCCACCTGAGCAATTCAGAAAATCTCCTGTTGGAAGGAAGGATTGAGATGTTACATACAGACTGTGAAGCAGTCATTGAAGTGAAGCACACTGTGATGGGCAGCGTGTTCAGCAATTGGGTGGTGCAGCTGTCTCTTGGCCTCAGTTTATCGGTGTCCATTCATGTGGACAGACAGCTTGTTAGTTGTTATGCTCACATAGAGGGCAGCACAGTGGTTGCAGCTTAGTTCATGAGTCACGACTACTTTCACATTTAGCCCTGCCTTTGATGGGCTAGGAGATGCCTGTGAGTAGAATAGAGCAGGTGATCATGGGAGAATGTATGGGACAGGTCTTTCAGGGATATGAGCATGAGGTGAGGGGTTGGGAGCAGGATGAAGTAGGTATGGACAAGGATATTGCGTAGATTTGATAGGTGGCGGAACGCCACTATGTGAGTGTTGGGAAGGATAGTTGGTAGGATGTTCCTCATTTCAAGGCATGAAGGGAAGTAGTCGAAACCCTGGTGGAGAATGTAATTTAGCTCTCCTGTCCTGGTGCTATTGAATCATGAGAGAAGTACAGAAGTGCTACTTTGTGGTCAGACAGTTGGTGTGTGGGAAGTGGCAGGGGACTGGAGAGTCAAGGCATGTGAGATACATTTCTGTACAAAGTTGGAAGTGTAATTTTGGTCTGTAAAGACCTCAGTGAGATCCTGGATATATTTGGACAATGACTGCTCATCATTGTAGATGTGATAACCATAGTGGCTAGGCTGTGTGGAAAGGACTTCTTTGTATGGAATGGGTGGCAGCTGTCGAAATGGAAGTACGAGCATATGGAATAAGTTCACAGATATGTGTGTGTGGCTCGAAGACTTCTTAAATAATAGAACCCAGTATGTTTTCCTTGATGATGAGTGTTCATCAGAGACAAGGGTATCCTCAGGAGTGATAGGAGCACTGTTGTTATCTATATAAATAAATGATTTGGCAGACAAGGTAGGCAGCAATCTGGTTCTTTGCTGATGACACTGTGGTGCATGGTAAGGTGTCAAAGTTGAGTGACTGTAGGAAGATACAAGGTGACTTAGACAAAATTTACAGTTGACATAATGAATGGCAGCTAGCCCTAAATGTGGAAAAATGTAAGTAACATTCAGATGCAGTATTACTAGTGTCTCAACATAGTCAATTCGTTTAAATGTTGCAAAGCGATATGAGGTGAAATGAGCATGTGAGAACTATGGTAGGGAAGGTAAATGGTCAATTTCAATTTACTGGGAGAATTTTAGGAAAGAGTGGTTCACCTGTAAAGGAGACTGCACATAGGACGTTGGCATGACCTATTCTTGAGTACTTGTCGAGTGTTTAGGGATCCGTACCAGGTTGAATTGAAGGAAGACATTGAAGCAATTCAGAGGAGGGCTGCCAGATTTGGTACCGGTAGGTTCTAACAAAATGTAAGTGTTATGGAGATGCTTCAGGAACTCAAATGGGGATCCCTGAACGGAAGGCAATGCTCTTTTTGAGAAACACTAGTGAGAAAATTTAGATAACCAGCATTTGAAGCTGACGGCTGAATGATTCTACTGCTGCCAACATACACTGCACATAAGGACTACAAAGATAAGACATGCATAAATTATGGCTCATACGGAAGCATATAGACAGTTGTTTTTCCGTCGCTCTGTTTGCGAGTCAAACAGGAATAGAAATGACAAGTAGTGGTACAGGGTACCCATCGCCATGCACTTACAGTGGCTTGCGTAAAATCTATGTAGATGTAGACGTAGCTGTAGATTGCTGGTTGTTGGTAGTTTTGATATGGATGAAGCTACTGGTATAACCATCCTTGAGGTGGAGGTCAACATCAAGAAATGTGGCTTGATGGGTTGAGGAGGACCAGGTGAAGCAAATGAAGAGAAAATGTCAAGGTTCTGGAGGAATGTATGTAGATTGTCACCCTCAGTCCATACCACGAAGATGTCATAAGTGAATCTGAATCAGGTGAGGGGTATAGGAATACTTGGTGGTTAGGAACGTTCTCTCTGGGTAGCCCAGATAGGAGGTTTTAGGTTTTGAGATAATTGAGCATTCGGAAGAGATAGTGTCCAATAACAGCAAGGCCATGCTCATTGTGGATGTTAGTATAGAGGGAGGTGGTATCATCAGTGACGAACAGAGTGCTATGTGGTAAAGGAACAGAAAGTATGAAGAGTTGGTGGTGGAAATTGTTGGTATCATTTATATAAGAGGTAAGGTTAGGGATAATAGGCTGAAGGTGTTGGTTCACAGGAGCAGAGCAGAGATTTTCCCAGTGGGCATGCAGTAATTGGCCACAAAGGGGCATCCTGGGCGGTTGGATGTATGATCTGCAGGAAATATGTAGAAAGTAGGAGTGTGGGGAGCAGTGGGGAGTGAGTGAGAGAGTGGGGAATGTTGGTGAAGCAAGATTTTAGGTTAAAAAATTCTGGAACATTAACAGGGGTTATTTGGGGGCAATGGGGTTGGATCACAGTTGACTGGAGGAGTCAACTGTGACAGGCAGGGTGCAATGCTGGTTTCAGTGAGTCTGATTTGTAGGGATGGTGGTGTAAAATTGTTTGAACTGTAGGGAGTGGGGAAAAGGAGAGACTGTCTTTAACGTGTTCAGCTTAATTTAATTTAGAAGTGGGACAAAAAATATGGCCTTTGGAAAGGACTGATACTTCTGCCAAATTAAGGCGTTTGTAGGAAATTTTCATGACTGTTTTGATTCTGGATTCTGTATAGTGCTCAGAGGGAGTTTCTGAGGGCTTTGTAGAGGTGGTGGATAGTGATAGTCCAAGGCTGGAGTAGGAGGTGAACACATTGGAGAATTTTTTTGATGTGGTGTTGTAAATGTTGCTCTAGTTCCTGGAAGGCAAGAGTTTCAGTGTGAGAGATGGGATGCAGGAAGTTGGGATTGCAGAGCAAGAGAATTTACAGATAGAGGTCATTGTGGAAGGAGAGACTGCAGCTAGAGATGGGTAATTTGGTGGTCAGGCCATTTGGGGGGGATTCCATTAGCTAGGCAACAAGGTAGGAACAGTATGTGGGACTGGGTTCTGACTAGGGATAGGAAGACATTCCTGCATTGGCACATATGGAAGGACCATGACTCCACAGTGGAGGATAAAAAAGGCACAGAAATACGTAAAATATGTGGGAAAAACTCACAAAATGGATGGAATTAATGAAGTATGTGTAAGGAGGTGAAACTAGTGGGAACAGGATTGATACTGAAAGGCAAAAACAAAGTAAAGTCAACATGAAAACACAATGAGGTCAAAGAAAAAAAAATGAAAAGATGATAACAGTGGGATGCAGGTCAGCAGTTGGATATATCTCAAGAGAGGGGATAGCTGGTGTAAATGTGTTAGTTGTGGTTAGCAGGTGCATGCTGGAATAAGGGAAGGAGGGGGAATTTATTAATGTCAAGGTTCAAAAAGTTCATGTGGCAAAGGAAGGTATGGGAAATAATGTGCAACAGTGAGGGATGAAGTGTGATCAGTTTGAAGGTCTATACCCAGAGAAAGAATGCAGAACATTAGATGCTGCACCAACAATCCGCATGGTTACATAGCAGTGTGTTGGGTGTGGACCAGATGACCAGACTATTGATACAGTGTGGCTTATACAGCAGAGCATGTGCAGTTTGGAAGGTGACAGATAAGACACGGGAAATAAGAGGATGGACACTGAGTTAAGTAAGGCATTAGAGAATACTAATAATGTAAAAGAATACAGGGTTGTGGGATGAAAGAAAAACCATTAAACATAATCAAATAATGGAATGTCTGGGATGGAATAACAACGATATTATCAAAAGGATCTCGCCATATAGAGGAAACACTGAGTCACAGACAGGCACAATGAAAAAATTGCTATGCTTTAAACTTTCATTCTTCCTGCCAGTGCAGTTATTCTTAGAGATTCATTTTGATCACACTTCCTCCACACACTCGTGTATTTTTGCATGTTATTTTCAATACTTTCCTCTGTCACACGAAATTTGTATACCTAAACCTTACCAAATCCCCCCCACCCTCTATCTACTCTGCATCCCACTATTATCATATCTTCGTTTATGTTTCTCTTTGATCTCATTTTGTTTTCATGTCAGTTTTAGTTCACTTTTGCCTTTCACTACCGGTCCTACTCCCTCAGCTCTCACCTTTCCTCCAAAACTTCATCATTTCTGCGAGTTTTCCCCAAATACTTTTACACATTTTTATGCATTTATTATCCTCCATTGTGGATCTTTGCTCCTTCTATCAACATAAATACAGGAAAGTTTTCCTATTTCTAGCCAGTACCCAGTCCCACATAATGTTTCTGTGTTGTGTAGCTTGTGGAATCCCCACCAAATGGCCTGACAATCAAATTACCTATCTCCAGCTGCAACCGCTCCTTCCATAATGACCTCTATCTGTTCAAATTCTGTCAGTCCATAGCCTTCATCAACCTAGTCCTGCAGAACCATGTAAATCAAGCCCACACCTCCTTCCAGTGCCTCCTGCCCATCTGTGAAATTCTCTTGCTCTGCAATCCCAAATTTCTGCATCCCATCTCTCTCATTGAAACTCTATCCCCCAGGAACTAGAGCAGCATGCACAATGTAGCCTCAAAAAACTCACCAACCCAATCACCTCCTACTCTGCTTTGAACTATATAATCACCTCCTTTAGTACATTGTCACTGTTGATGCCACCTCCCTCTGCACTAACATCCCAAATGCCCATGGCCTTGCTATTATTCAACTTTATCTTTTCCCGACATGTGACTATTTCCAAACCTAACATCTCCATCCAGGCCACCAGGACCAAGTATATCTTCACCCACAATTATTTTTCCTTTGGAGGCATCACCTACAAACAACTCCATATTATAACAGTGATCACCTGGATTGGCATCATCCTATGCCAACTATTTGTGTGCTATCGAGAGGAATCCTTCCTAATCACCTAGAACCCTCATATACCTCACCTGATTCAGATTCACTGATGACATCTTTCTGGTCTGGACTGAGGGTAACAACCTATCCATCTACATCTACATCGATATTCTGCAAATCACATTTAAGTGTCTGGCAGAGGGTTCATCAAACCACCTTCACAATTCTGTATTATTCCAATCTCGTATAGCATGTGGAAAGAGTGAACACCTATATCTTTCCGTATGAGCTCTGATTTCCCTTATTTTAACTTGGTGATCATTCCTCCCTATGTAAGTCTGTGTCAACAAAATATTTTTGCATTCAGAGGAGAAAGTTGGTGATTGGAATTTCATGAGAAGATTTCGTTGCAACAAAATAATGCAGTGAAGTTTTGCTACTTCTGATTGTACATTATCTATGTTAACCTGCGTATTCTTTTACATTACCTATAAATTATTCTGAGTTTCTCCGATTCCGGATCTCTCCTGTCCACATGTGCGTGTTAGTGTTTCAAATTTTTCTTCCACTATACCCTTTTAATTTCTCACTCATATCGAGAACTGAAGTTTGTACTTGTTCGTTAATTTTCCTATCCACTTCCATGGGGATTTGCGAAATCTGCTGTGTGAACTTCGTGTCCAGATTATTGAGTTCCGTGCGCAAATTTTTTACCTTGCCTGAAATGTGTGTCATGTCTGCTTTCATATCTGTTTGTATTGTGTCTAAACTTGCCATCTTTGAATTGATTGTGTTTGTGTCTGCTTGTATTGTTTCTAAACTCAACATTTTTTGGATTTACTGTGTTCAAGTCTGTTTTCATTGCATTCATGTCTGTTTGTATTCCTATTAAGTCTCGAAATAAGGCTTGCATATCTTTCCTAGTCACTTCTGTCCTACACCTGTCAGCATCTGCGCCTTTACTACACGTGCTACTTTCATTTAAAATATTCCTTTGCCTTGAGGTGTCATTCATTTCGTGTATTGTAATCAACTTATTGCTTATAATGAAATGTTCTGTATTCATGGACGTCGAATGCAACAATGGCATGTTGCACCCAGCATCCAAATAATGACTGCTTGACAGTTCCAAATCACTTACTGTTACGTTTTGCAAATGCAAGTGTACTATTCGTACATTGGCATTTTGACTTTGAAACGACATTTCCTTATTGCTTTGTCCATCCATTATAGAAATCTTTACACCTCTGCAGTTACCAAAATTAATATTTTCTCTGCTTGAATTTTACTTCCGCGCAATTTCTCACGCAACAGAATGCATATATAGCTATATGTAATTGTAATCTCAATTGTTGTTCACTCAATATGCTTTTGATTCTGATAAAGAAATGTCATTCTCTCTACTTGATTACAATTGTGTTAACCTCTGAAGCTTTAGGTTCTGGATTTTAGGAAATAAGTGCTTGGATTTTCTAATAGGTCTACTAGGAATGCATTTTCTACATGCATTGCGCGGTCCTACCTTTTTGTTGTCTTGTAACTGGTACTTCCGTCTATTGTAGTTTTAGTTGTCCACGCTTGGCATTGTTGTCTTCTTCCTTCTAATTATTTATTATTTCTTTTTCTTTCAGTTAGTATTTTTCAAGTGTTACATCATCATCTCCGTCATGTCATCAGCGGTTATTAACATACATGTATTTTCATTGTCTTAACAACACTAGTACTCACAGTTCTGCCCACTACGTATCGTGCCTGTCACTTGTCGCCACTTTATAATATAATAAAAAATATTGAGATATATGGAATTAGATATATGGAATTAATGGGATTAATTCTTCAGTGCTCTGACAAGCGCAATAAGCTCGGCTGTGCCTGTAAATGAGTTCATGTTAGTTCTGCACAGCCGAAATAGTCTTTCTCTTGCTATAGATTTATGCTTACATACAATCGCCGTGTCCACCTACAAAATCTTGGCCATGTCCATGATATGGTAATCGGACCTTCATGATAACTATGAAGTACACAGGTGGGCTCCAATTCTTCTTATCGTAGTACTACTTGGAATAATAACTCAATTTTTCACTAACGAAATACGAATGTATTATTTCTTTTACTCAATCAAAAATACAGACTTTTCACTTATTCTCATAACCAAAATGGCTATCACCAATTATGCTCTAAAATAACGTGTGTCTACCCTCATTCATTAGCAGAGACAGAGTCCTTCCTCTGACCAGGAACAGGAAAAACATCTTATGTTTTTTAACATTTGAAAATAAAAAATTTGTGACAGTAGGCGCAGGCTCAATGCTGGGCTACCATTTCACCTTTTCTCTTTGCCTTTAAAGAAAACGAAAATAGTTTATAACAGTCAGACAGACAACAAAGTGATTATATAAGGATTCTGTTTTCACCAGTTAAGGCACGGAACCCCAAAAAATATCATATATGTCAGTTCTACCCCATCAAGTTTGGTCAAAGTCGTAATTTATGAACTCACACAGAGCTAATCCTGTTTTCTTATTATTTTTAGCTCATATTCTTGTGAAAGCTGGTCCATCTGAGGAGAAACAAAATGAAGATATGCGACGGCGTAAGTATACTTATTTTCTTGCAAATTTAGTGCTGTGTTTTATGTGTGGCAAGTCTTGTGCTTTTATTAAATTGTGAGACAGTGCTGCAGAACGTTATTTATCTTAAGGAGGCGAAATAGTCAAAACTGTCAATAGACACATATAGAAGTAAAAGTAAATTACAGTCTCCTAGCTTTTAGAACTAATATTTCTGAAAGGTAGGATGGTGCCATGTACTTTTATTTCTATGTGTCGGTTGGCAGTATCTTGAAATTGTATCTCATAATCTAATAGTTTTCTCTGTTGAATCTTCATTTTGATACGATTAACGTATAACATGTTGTTTCTGTGTATATGTATTTATATTCAGGCCACATGATGGAATTACCTGGTATGCTTTACAGTTTGTAATAGGCTAATTGAGAGAGCTTTAATTTCAGTTGTAGTGTTATGGATTTAGAATGCCTAAATCATTCATGTGTTATTCATCTTTTAAGTATCTGTTGTGAAGTCAAAGGTATTCTAGGAACATCGGCTATTTATAATGGTTTTATTGTTAAACAATGGAAAATCCAGAATAGAATAATGACAGTATTATGAAAAGGATAGCTGCTACTCACCATACAGTGGAGATGCTGAGTCACAGATAGGTGCAACAAGAAGCTGTCACACGTGTAAGCTTTCAGCCAAAAATATTTCCATCGGAATTGGCAACACACACACACACACACACACACACACACACACACAAGTATCTGGCTGCTGAAGCAGATTAGCACTGCATGATGGGGGAATCAGACTGGGTGGGATTTGGGGGGGGGGGGGGGGGGGGGTTGGATGGAAGCTGGGGTGGGGAGGGTGAGGGCTAGCAGGGTAGGAGTAGAGGGTGGTAAAGTGCGGCTTGTGTGAGCATACATGGACAAGCTGGGGAGACGATTGGGCAGCTAGGTGCAGTTGGGAAGTTAGGCAGAGAATGGGGGAGGGGGGTCGGGGGATGGAATGGAAAAGGACTGCTATGAAGCAGTCATTGAAATGAAGAACCTCATGTTCAGCAGCATGCCTAGCAACTGGGTGGTCCAGCTATTCCTTGACCACAATTTGTTGGTGGCCATTCATGTGGTCAGTAGCTTGTTGTTTGTCATGCCCACATAGCGCAGCTTGTTGATCACATTCTTGCTTCTAGGTCTATTACAGGGGTATGAGCCATGGAGAAAGCGGATGGGAGCAGGGATTGTGTTGAGATGGATGAAGTTATTGCATAGGTTCAGTTTGCAGCAGAATACCACTGTGGGAGGGACTAGAAGGATAGTGGGTAGGACAGCCCTCATTTCAGGGCATGACAAGAGGTAGCAGAAACCCTGGCTGAGAATGTGATTCAGTTGCTCCAGTCCTGGATGGTACTGAGTCATGAAGGGAATGCTCATCTGTGGCCAGATAGTGGGACTTTGGGAGGTGGTGGGTGACTGGAGAGATAAGGCATAGGATATCTGTTTTTGAACAGGGTTGGGAGGGTAATTAAGGTCTGTGAATGACTAACTGAGGCCCTGGGTATAATTCGAGAGGTACTGCATGTCACTGCAGATGCAACGGCTAATGGGTGGTTAACCTATATGGAAGGGACTCATTCGTATGGAATGGGTGGCAGCTGTTGAATTGGTAGGAGGTACTGATGTAGCCATCTTTGAGGTAGAGGTCAACATCAAAAAAGTGGCTTGTTGGTTTGAGGAGAACCAGTTGAAGCATATGGGTAAGATGATATTGCGGTTCTGGAGGAATGTGGATGGGGTGACCTAACCCTCGTATCCAGATCACGAAGATGTCATCAGTGAATCTGAACTAGGTGATGGGTTTGGCATTCTAGATGGTTTGAAAGGATTCCTCTAGATGGCCCATGAATAGTTTGGCATAGGATGGTGCCATGCAGGTGCCCATATCCATAACCTGGAATTGTTTGTAGGTCATGCCTTCAAAGGAGAAGTGACTGTAGGTGAGGATATAGCTTGTCATGGCAACTAGGAAGGAGGTTGTAGGTTTGGAATCCATCAGGCATTGGGGAAGGTAGTGTCCAATAGTAGTAAGGCCATGGGCATTAGGGATGTTGGTATAAAGGGAGGTGGCATCAATAGTGACGAGCAGGACACCATGTGGTAAAGCAACACTAACTGTGGAGGGTCGGTGGAGGAAATGGTTGGTATCTTCTATATAGGAAGGTAGGTTGCAGGTAATAGGCTGAAGATCTTTGTCTACAAGAGTAGAGATTCTCTCAGTGGGGGTAGATTAACCGGCCACAACAGGGCATCCTGGTTGGTTGGTTTATAGACTTTAGGAATCATGTAGGGGGGAGTGGCAGGGGTGAGGAGAGAGATAGATTCCAAGGAGAGATTCTGGGATGTGCCTAAGGATTTCTGGAATAGGGTCATCATTGCAGTGTTTGTAGGTGAATGAATCTCACAGCTGGTGGAGTCCTTCCATCAGGTAATCCTTGTGGTTATGAACAACAGTGGTGGAGCCTTTGTCAGCAGGTAGAATTATAAGGTCGAGAACAGTTTTTAGATGGTGTGTGCAGTTCTTTCTGCAGATGTAAGGTTAACTTGCATGTTGAGGGATTTTGAGAGAGATGGTAAGACAAGTATCAAGGTTAAGGAATTGTGCAAAGTTAACAGGGGTTGATTTGGGGGACAGCGGGGAGTGGATCACATTTGGATGGAGGAGTGAAATGAGACAGGCGGAGCTCAACATTTGCCTCTGGGTGAGTCTTATTGGTAGGGTTGGTGGCAAAAAAGTGTTTCCACTGTAGGGACCAGGAGAAGACGAGAAGATTTTTAACAAGTCCTGCACGATTGAATTTGGGGGCAGGGCAAAAGTTGAGGCCTTTGGTAAGGACTGATACTTTTATGGAGCTAAAGCTTTTGGAGGAAACGTTCATGACTGTGTTTAGGTTCTGGGTTCTGTATGGTGGTGGGAGTTTTTGTGTGTATTAAAAATTTCATCTCCTGATGGTAGGTACTCACCAGAAATTCTGTATCACAATTTTATAGTTTTATGAAGTAAATATTCTTTTGATACAATCAGATTACTCTCACATGTTCAAAATATTTGTATAATTTTCTGGTGTCTCTGTAACCTGTTGCAACCAAAGTAGGGTAGGAGAGAACCAGTTTGGATTTGGGAAAAGTAGAGATACTTAAGAAATCATTTTAGAACTGTAAATTATAATATATGACATATGTAGGAAAAATGAGGAAACACATGTAGATTTGGAGAAGACTTTTGAAAGTCTGCAATGGAACATAATTCTTCAGTTTTTATAAGTGTGGTGCCAACTATGGGAACAGAAGGGAGATTGTTAATCCACTCTATGTGGAGCTGACTGGAGGATCAGTGACAGAATGTACAAGATGCAAAAATTGGCGCAAATCTAAGGCAGGGTTGCTCATTTAATTTGTATATTGAAAAGACAATAAGTACAGCAAAGGACTATCTCAATGTGGGAGTTTTGTGTCACAGACAGTACAGTACAGTTCACGGTTGACAGCTCTGATAGCCAAAATGATCAAGCATTGAGCTGGGTGCATAATGAAATTGAGAGTGTGTTAGGTGATGGCTATAATAACAACATAAACAAACAGGGAACTAAGGTAATCATGCAAACATGATTAATGTGGACAAGAAAGCTAATAAAAATTTGAGACAGAAGGTTAAAAATGAAAGGCAGGTCACTCAGGACCCAGAATGTGTGGGATCCACCTGTAGTGAGGACAGGGGTCCTCACTGCAGGTGGTTTTTTCACATCCTGGGGTCTGTGTGATCTGCCCTTCCTTTTTAACCAACTCCAACCTATCAAAATCTTCTCCCTGAGGAAGGAACTACTATTTTGGATGTGCGTCACTTTCAAATGTATATGTATCTATCAGCAGCATTGCCTGTTTTGCCTCCTGGAAGTAATTCTTGGCCAGCAATTCTGTCTCACAATTATTAGTAAACATGGACGAGAGATGCTTAAAGAGGAGAATGAAGTTTGCTATATCAGAAGTAGATTAGATAAAGAAAGATTATGTTAATATAATGGAAGGAAACATTCCACGTGGGAAAAATTATATATAAAAACAAAGATGAGGTGACTTACCGAACAAAAGCGCTGGCAGGTCGATAGACACACAAACAAACACAAACATACACACAAAATTCAAGCTTTCGCAACAAACTGTTGCCTCATCAGGAAAGAGGGAAGGAGAGGGGAAGATGAAAGGAAGTGGGTTTTAAGGGAGAGGGTAAGGAGTCATTCCAATCCTGGGAGCGGAAAGACTTACCTTAGGGGGAAAAAAAGGACAGGTATACACTCGCACACACGCACATATCCATCCACACATACAGACACAAGCAGACATATTTAAAGACCCAGAAAGAGGAAAATAAGACGACAGAAAAGATTTCGAAATGCAACAGTGACAATAACAAACGTAATTGTTGGATTCAAATTAATGATATCAATATAATGGAAGGAAACATTCCACGTGGGAAAAATTATATATAAAAACAAAGATGAGGTAACTTACCGAACAAAAGCGCTGGCAGGTCGATAGACACACAAACAAACACAAACATACACACAAAATTCAAGCTTTCGCAACAAACTGTTGCCTCATCAGGAAAGAGGGAAGGAGAGGGGAAGACGAAAGGAAGTGGGTTTTAAGGGAGAGGGTAAGGAGTCATTCCAATCCCGGGAGCGGAAAGACTTACCTTAGGGGGAAAAAAGGACAGGTATACACTCGCACACACGCACATATCCATCCACACATACAGACACAAGCAGACATATTTAAATTTTATTTAATAGAGGCATAATTATATTTATATTGGTCTTTAAATATGTCTGCTTGTGTCTGTATGTGTGGATGGATATGTGCGTGTGTGCGAGTGTATACCTGTCCTTTTTTCCCCCAAAGGTAAGTCTTTCCGCTCCCGGGATTGGAATGACTCCTTACCCTCTCCCTTAAAACCCACTTCCTTTCGTCTTCCCCTCTCCTTCCCTCTTTCCTGATGAGGCAACAGTTTGTTGCGAAAGCTTGAATTTTGTGTGTATGTTTGTTTGTGTGTCTATCGACCTGCCAGCGCTTTTGTTCGGTAAGAAAGATTATGTTAGAATGACATGGTAACAATGATTGCACAAAGACAAAGAGATCTCTATAAAAAGAAAAAAACACACACACACACCTCTGCGTGTGCATGGATGCATGTTCTTAGCTAACTGTTGTGGGAAATTCTGCCACCAAATGTATCAGGATGACCAAATGTAGCGGAAAGAGGTAGAAGGCACCGTATTAAGACTCGTCCAACCTTTCCAAGTGATTTATTGTTTCCAACTACAGTGCCCCTGTTCCTCTCAATCTGCGTCACTGGGTCCCGCAATGCTGAGGACATTACTTCACTGTCCGCTAAATGGCTTGGCACAGAATGGCTGCCTCAGCACATTGCTGTGTGTTGGCCTTGTACGCCAGTGGAGTTGCGTCATCGTCAGGATGCCGGCAATTGGCTCAGTGGTCTGCGTCCCGTTAGACTCAGTGCCGCTCGGTGTGAGCCCCAGGTGGCCAGCTGCATGCTTCTCACCAGCGTGACTGAGACTGTGTCGACAACACAACTAAAATGTAGTGACACCCCAGAACAACAGTCTTGCTTATGACCCCACCGACTTCCTGGCACTTCAGCTATGAACCATACAGTGAGTGGTTACCATTATTCATCCTATTAGTTATAAACCTCAAAAAAACCTTCAAGCAGCATTATTAAGAATAACATACTGAAGCTTCCAACAGCAGTGTCCTCCATTGTCTTTAGGAGTAAAGTTTCCGACTGCTGGGATTGGCATTACACTCTGCTTATAGAGGTGATATAGCAGTGTTTGGAACTTTCCAAAGAAAGGCCTAAATAATGCATGTGTAGCAGTGTAAGTTGGGCAGCTTCTTGCAACTCTGGTTCACTGCAGGAACAAATGGTTTCAGGTAGCACAAAGGGTCAATTGCTACATTTGAAACTGCCATTTCTGCCTCCTACCAACCATCAAAAATCTGATTTTCTTTTCGCTCACTGTCCAAAGCTTGCCCTCATGCAATAAGTATGTAACCCTGATCTCTTTTAAAACTATTGCTTACAAATATTACAATTTAAATACAGCAACCAACCACAAGTATGGTGTAAAATATTTAACTAATACCGATATTGGATTTTTAAAAATCCATCATCAGCTGGTTCTTACAGGCTTTCATTCTGTGATCCCACTGTGTGATCCCACTGTGTGGTCACTAATTGTGTGGCACTGTGATGTAATTCCTGAACAATACATTTATCAAATATTTCTAGAAAGGTGCAATAAAAATATCCAATGAATGCATTTTTCAGAAACATACACTACGGCACTAAACAATTATGACCATAAAATGAGACATCACCATGAAGGTTGTCCCATAATGGATATTTTAAAACAATCTATAATTGTTCAATGTAAATAAACTGTTTGTACCATACTCGTTGATGATTGCTATATTCAAGTTATAATCCTTAGAGCTATACCACAGCCATGTTTTTCGAAATGAATGTTTTTGATAAGATATTACAACAGTCTAATTTCTGCTGCTATTTTTATCATGTCCCCTTGAATGCAACAGCATCTATATACATCAAACAATTCACACAGTAGCAGAAAGATGTCTCTGGGCACACATACCACAATAGAATAGGGAGCTAGAGACTCAGTCTTGGCTGAATACTGCCCAGAGAATTGGTATATGTCACAATATAAATCAAGTTTGCTCTGTAATGACCCATTAATACTCACCTAATACTCACCTATGCCAGTTATGGAAGTAAGAAGTGGTTGAAGCCACAACCAACTCTTTTACTTCTGTAAACTTTAGGTGGAGGGATAAACATATTGTCTGATTCTGTTCAGAAATGTTCTATACATTTTAGAAATGCTTGCAGTTGTTCTGGTGTTAGAAATGTTATGTTTTAAAATGTTGACAAAATGACTGAAAATGTGCAGAACTTTTCTGAACAGAATTAGACCATATGTTTATCCCTCCTTGACTGTGCTGTTTATTGTAACTGAGTAGCAGCCATTGTTGTGCTATTACTTGCCACGGTGGCACTGCTGCCACAGGTATTTGCACATACTGCTATCTGTTCCCATCCATGTAATTATTGCTATGCTTCATGTTCTTTTTTGCAGTGTGGGATAATGTGACACATTTTGGTGCGATTTTCTCAATTTATTGTTGCAATTGTAATTTGCCAACAATTCGGAGCTTTTGGGAGCAGCAATGTGGATTATGAAAAATAAGCAAATTACTTTCAATTTATCTTGATAGTCTCAGGATGGATTTTACTGTAGGAGCTAATGCATTATATAGTTTTCTTTATGTATAAATAAAAACAAAGATGAGGTGACTTACCGAACAAAAGCGCTGGCAGGTCGATAGACACACAAACAAACACAAACATACACACAAAATTCAAGCTTTCGCAACAAACTGTTGCCTCATCAGGAAAGAGGGAAGGAGAGGGGAAGACGAAAGGAAGTGGGTTTTAAGGGAGAGGGTAAGGAGTCATTCCAATCCCGGGAGCGGAAAGACTTACCTTAGGGGGAAAAAAGGACAGGTATAATCTCGCACACACGCACATATCCATCCACACATACAGACACAAGCAGACATATGTCTCGCACACACGCACATATCCATCCACACATACAGACACAAGCAGACATATGTCTGCTTGTGTCTGTATGTGTGGATGGATATGTGCGTGTGTGCGAGTGTATACCTGTCCTTTTTCCCCCCTAAGGTAAGTCTTTCCGCTCCCGGGATTGGAATGACTCCTTACCCTCTCCCTTAAAACCCACTTCCTTTTTTCTTCCCCTCTCCTTCCCTCCTTCCTGATGAGGCAACAGTTTGTTGCGAAAGCTTGAATTTTGTGTGTATGTTTGTGTTTGTTTGTGTGTCTATCGACCTGCCAGCGCTTTTGTTCGGTAAGTCACCTCATCTTTGTTTTTATATATAATTTTTCCCACGTGGAATGTTTCCTTCCATTATATTGATATCTTTATGTATAAATTATTTTTTGTATGGTACAATTCAAAACAATGTATTGCATGCAGCTCAACATCACACTCCTCATAATAAACATGTGTTTCTCTCCCCATTAATGTCTCTTTAGGTGCAGCACACTGGGCAGCGTCTCATAAGTGCTTATTCCTTCTTAGTAGAAGGAAAGTGTTTAGGAAAGTGTTGTCTCACCAGTCCTTTTGGGACTGACATTTGCCAAGATTGACCCACTTTTCTTTGCTGAAAGGGAAGAATTGGCAAAAGTGCTGTAGTTTTCAAGTAAACTGCCAAGAAGTTGAATTTGGATATCAACTTGCCCAAATTTTCCACCAAGTTTCTTACACAACAAGTAAGAATTTAGAGCGGCAACATCCACTGAATGGCAGTATTGTTGAATGCAATATTTTTGGAGACTTTTTATTATTGCTGTGTAATTTGCTATGTACTGATCAGATGAGTCAAATCACCGCTTCTGCCACTGTATTTGAGGGAAACTTCTGCCTTCATTTCCGCTGTTTTCTTCCTCTCAGTTTGTTGAAATTCATCAAGGTAAATACTAAAAAGTGAGTAAACATATTTCTTGTCTCATCATTGCATCACCATCAATTTCCCTCTGTAAAAGGTCTTCACTTTTACTCTTCTAGAGTTCTCTCTTGCTCAAAGCAGCTCGTATTTCGTTCCTATTATTCATAAGTGTGCCAACTGTGTTTTTAGGGACAAGAACATAAAATAATTGGGGATCTGTATAAAACCTGTTGATAAAAACAGTATATACTTTGTTAAAATATCCTTCAGGCAAAGACAAAAATCTTTAAATGCAAGAGGATACTTGCTCTGTTGTGGCTCAAATGCAGTGTCTTTTTATGTGTATATTATAAAGCACCATAAATAGCCACTCTTTGTTTTGCACAAGCAGAATGATTTAATCCCAAAACGAGCACATTTCATTGGTGCACACTGTTTTAGTCACCCTTTCCATGATTAAGGTGACTTGCCAGTAGATGATTCTCATTTGGGAGTATATCCATCTTCAAATTTTTTCTGCAGATGGTCAGTCACAGGTTTCAGTTTGTATAATTTAGCAGAAATACTGCGGCCTTTCAAATAAATCTATCATTGTATATAGGTAGTTCACTATAGGTTCTGATGAGTAAGTAAGTTGGAGAGTATCAAAATATGTGTCATATATGGCCATATTTTTTGATTGCATTAACTTAGAAGCTTAAATTATTTACACTCCCAAGGGATCATAGACATAAATTTCAACTTTTACCTCTACCTGTTCCTGAGAGAAAGGGGTTTTTAACATACATACAACAAATGGAAAAAACTGATATAATTACAAATTAGTGATTTTTCAAATTTTTCCTTTACTTGTATTGTGAAGTCTAGCTTTTAGCCCAAATTTTATGATTCTAGGTCAATGAGAAGTAACCTATAGGTACTGATGAGAGAGTTTGAGAGTATCAAAATATGGGACACGAATAGCTGTATCTTTTGATTCCATTGACTTAGAAGTTTAATATTTTACACTGCCAAGAGATTGTACATCGCGTAAATTTCAACTTTATATCTATACCCACTCATGAGAAAAAGAGGTTTTAACGAATGGACAGACAGATAAACAGACAACAAATATCAGAAAAAAATATTTTTAATGTGATGTAATTACAAATTAACATCTTTCAGATTTCTTCCCTTTACTTGTACTGTGAAGCCTTGCTTCTTGTCAAATATCGTGATTCTAGGGGGCACAAATGGCTGTATTTTTTTTATTGCATTTACTTGAAGCATCAATTTATCACACTACCTAGGGACTGTACACCTTAGTATGTGACATAAATTTCAAGTTGATACCTCTTTTTCTCAGTAATGAGTACAGGTATCAACAGTTGGACAGACAGACAGACAGACAGACAAAAACAATAACAACAACAACAACATCAACAAGCTGATCCTGTAAGGGTTCCAGTTTTACCAATTGAGTTGTGGAACTGTAAAACATACACACTGTAAATCTGCCTATTAAACAATTTGTAAAGCCCACATCACCTACTGTTGTCCAAACTGTAAGCAATGAATAACAACATCTATTGAAAATTTTATATAATCCATGTCTTTATCATTGTAATATGTTGCAATATGAATGCATTATACAGGGTGTTACAAAAAGGTACGGCCAAACTTTCAGGAAACATTCCTCACACACAAAGAAAGAAAATATGTTATGTGGACATGTGTCCGGAAACGATTACTTGCCATGTTAGAGCTCATTTTATTACTTCTCTTCAGATCACATTAATCATGGAATGGAAACACACAGCAACAGAATGTACCAGCGTGACTTCAAACACTTTGTTACAGGAAATGTTCAAAATGTCCTCCCTTAGCGAGGATACGTGCATCCATCCTCCGTCGCATGGAATCCCTGATATGCTGATGCAGCCCTGGAGAATGGCGTATTGTATCACAGCCGTCCACAATACGAGCATGAAGAATCTCTACATTTGGTACCGGGGTTGCGTAGACAAGAGCTTTCAAATGTCCCCATAAATGAAAGTCAAGAGGGTTGAGGTTAGGAGAGCATGGAGGCCATGGAATTGGTCCACCTCTACCAATCCATCGGTCACCGAATCTGTTGTTGACAAGCATACGAACACTTCGACTGAAATGTGCAGGAGCTCCATCATGCATGAACCACATGTTGTGTCGTACTTGTAAAGGCACATGTTCTAGCAGCACAGGTAGAGTATCCCGTATAAAGTCATGATAACGTGCTCCATTGAGCGTAGGTGGAAGAACATGGGGCCCAATCAAGACATCACCAACAATGCCTGCCCAAGCGTTCACAGAAAATCTGTGTTGATGACGTGATTGTACAATTGCGTGCGGATTCTCGTCAGCCCACACATGTTGATTGTGAAAATTTACAATTTGATCACGTTGGAATGAAGCCTCATTCGTAAAGAGAACATTTGCACTGAAATGAGGATTGACACATTGTTGGATGAACCATTCGCAGAAGTGTACCCGTGGAGGCCAATCAGCTGCTGATAGTGCCTGCACACGCTGTACATGGTACGGAAACAACTGGGTCTCCCGTAGCACTCTCCATACAGTGACGTGGTCAACGTTACCTTGTACAGCAGCAACTTCTCTGACGCTGACATTAGGGTTATCGTCAACTGCACAAAGAATTGCCTCGTCCATTGCAGGTGTCCTCATCGTTCTAGGTCTTCCCCAGTCGCGAGTCATAGGCTGAAATGTTCCATGCTCCCTAAGATGCCGATCAATTGCTTCGAACGTCTTCCTGTCGGGACACCTTCGTTCTGAAAATGTCTCGATACAAACGTACCGCGCCACGGCTATTGCCCCGTGCTAATCCATACATCAAATGGGCATCTGCCAACTCCGCATTTGTAAACATTGCACTGACTGCAAAACCACGTTCGTGATGAACACTAACCTGTTGATGCTACGTACTGATGTGCTTGATGCTAGTACTGTAGAGCAATGAGTCGCATGTCAACACAAGCACCGAAGTCAACATTACCTTCCTTCAATTGGGCCAACTGGCGGTGAATCGAGGAAGTACAGTACATACTGACGAAACTAAAATGAGCTCTAACATGGAAATTAAGTGTTTCCAGACACATGTCCACATAACAACTTTTCTTTATTTGTGTGTGAGGAACGTTTCCTGAAAGTTTGGCCGTACCTTTTTGTAACACCCCGTATAAACATAACACTGTAATAATAACATTAAAAAAATGTATGCAGCTGTACCACAGAGATTACTGTAGTTTTATTCTTACAATAATTGAATTTTTAGTAATTTTTATTCCACTTTGAGCCAGATTTTGACAGATCAGGCCAAGTTAACCAGAACATCATCTATGAACTAAATTTGAGTAGAACTGCAAGGTTAAGTGTCGTACTAAAATTTGCCTGTTACAGAAATGGAAAACATTATGATCAAAATCATAAATAATTGTGACTGTCTTTTAGACTTGCTGTAAAATAATGTGACAACATTTATTGTGTGTAGTTAAGTATGTCAAAACATTTGAATTGGTAGCTTTGAATGTGAAGACTTGTGGGTAGCTGTTATCTTAAGAAGAAATTAATATGGTCATACTTCCCTAAAGATTTGTTTGTGTTTGTGCAGGCCAGACCTTGTGGACAGGATCCCTCTGGCAGAGCCTTGGATGTGGGTCAGAGCAGTCTGTGGTGCATCACTTGACAAGGTCTTCTATTCATGGTAAAATCTGCCTCCAGTGTAAAGTGAAGCAGCGAACAACAGCAAGGGGATCATTCAAACAGACTCGCTTCTTGTGTGCCGAGTGCAATGTGCGATTGTGTAGAGAACCATGTTTTGACGAGTATCACATAGAGGCGGGCATACCCACGGCTCCGTATTCCAGAAATTACAGCTAATGAGATGAGCAGGCATGTAGCAGTGTCTGAAGATTTAACCAAGAAGTCTTTCCAGCATTTGGCACTAAAGTACTTATGAGATTCCTGTTACCTTATTATTTTCAGTCCAGCGAAACGGAAAAGATGGTCATGTTTGACTACACTAGTAAAATTTATGTTTTATTTTAACAGTCTATGACTGGAATTGTTACAGGAGATGACTTTTGTATGCTTGTAGTTGTACATAATGTGATTGAAAAATTATAGTATTTCTTAATTCTAGACAAGTGCTGTTTTTTCTTTTCTGTTGGTTCTTGCTGTTATATAAAAACTGACCAGTGCTACTAAGCAAGGAGTTAGCATAAGCAAGCATCAAACATCGAAGCCGTATTACTAATAATAATTTTTGGACATCTTGACGTACATGCATTTGTCATTAGAATAATTTATTCCGCTACATTGTTTTCATTAATGAAATACTCTTACGAAATATTTTTACTTTAGTAAGTTTTCAGTCAGCATTGCGATGACAGATTACAAACAAAGGAACAATGCCAAACAATCTCATAAAATATGGGGTGTGAACACCACTCGCTTTCAAATGAATAGTATGTAGTGCATGGGCACACTTAAAGTTCCAATCTTATACAATGTAGGATCAGAACACCACTCACTTTCAAATGAATTGTATGAAGCATATGGGCACACTTAAAGATCAGATAACTGCACTAGTTTTTACTCTTGTTCTAAACTTGTACCTTTAGTAAACCCCCCAACCCCAACCCCGCACCCCCCTGAGACAGCTCACCTCTATGAGCATGACAACACCGATTGTTAATGAGCAGTTGCTGGTGTAGAAGAGAAGAGACTGGTAACAAGAATCAAGGAAGGGTTTGGGCAGTGGGTGAGGTGGAGTGTTCTTAATGTCAGTGATGAAATGTAGATTGATATTCGGGAAAAAGGGTGCGAAAAGTGGTTCTGCTAAGAGCAGGTAAACCAAACAAAGTGAAACCAACCCAGCCATTCACACTGTGTGCAGCTGTTGGTACCCATAAGATAATAATTAAAAAGGATTGCTTCAGGGGCAACAAAAATATGGCTGGACTACTTACCAACCTACACTGCAGGCAGCTTGGTCAGCCAAAGTCTGCTACACTCTCCACAAAACATGTTACAGATCAGGCTGACATATGAGGTCCCTGTGGACCTGTAATCATCAAGAAAACTGCTGATTACAGATGTGGTACATCAGTTTCAGACTGTTAAATAGATGCTGCCCAATGCCCCAAATGAACTTTCCACTTACTACAGGAATAAACAATTGAGATCACAGGGTAGTAAGTGTGAACCTGCTCTTTTTATCTCAGAAACAGATTACCTCAGAACACTGCACAACTCTGAAATACCTGAGAATGAGTTTGGGTCGACCCCTCACCAACAAGAAATACAGCTTGAATGTCAAGCAAAGCGTATTGGCTGGAAACAATGTTGTATGAAAGTTGATGGGCACCACACGGGGAACTTCCTCCTGGTTATATAAAACAGTGGACGACCTAGAAGTCTCTTTGACAAACTGGAGTAAGAGTTACATGGTGCAGAAGGCAATCTGCAGAAATGCGGCTCTCAAATACAGTAATGATGTGAGGATGTGGATCACCACAAAAGAGATCTTGTCGAGTCCACTGCAGTCTGTGCCCATAAACACGCACTGAGCTCATCACCATTAACGCAGTGGTAGTAGCAGGGTCACTAATCTCTGGACCAAAATTGTACGAAAGTGCTATGTCATAAATAGTCATGCCTCATAGTACAGTGATTTGTTGTTGTTGTTGTGGTGGTGGTGGTGGTGGTGGTGGTGGGGTGGTGGTGGTGGTGGTGCTCAGTCTGAAGACTAGTTTGATGTAGCTCTCCATATCAGTCTGTTCCTTGCAAGTCTCACCATCTCTATATGTCACAACTATTGTAACCTACATCCAACAATGGAAATTTGATATCAAATGACAACAAAATGAATAAGACATACTGCTATTTGCCACACAGAGAAGGTGTTGAGCAACTGACAGGCACATTTAAAGTAGAATAATAAGGTACAGAGACACGTTTGTAATGGGGGTTACAGAGATGGCAAGGTGTGGCGGCAGTTCTCTGCTGCAAAAGATGGTTGCGGAGCATCAGGAGAAGACAATTTATTGATACAAGAATTTCTGTTTTACTGTTGGTTTACAAACGTTTGACTTTGAAGCTGTTAGTGTTGATATTGGGTGAAGCTAATACACTGTCCCAGCATCCCCAACCCCGTGTGCTGACCTCCAGCCCAGGATGAAGATGATAATGCTGAGTGCATGCTCCCACAGTGGCTGTTGCTGCATAGAGGGAGTCTCTCATTACCTGGCCCATAGTGTACGGACCCAATGTATGCTGCATAGTGAATAAGCGGACTGTGTCCTGCCCCAGTGATTCAGGCAAAGGGTCTTCCATTGGTACTTTGGTAGAGGCATGGAAGGCAGCAAAGTGACCGAGCACCCGGATGCTCAGGTAGCGGACAGAGGTTCGGAGCCCAGTGAGAACAGAGAACGGTCATGTCATCGACACCACGCTGGCCAGCACAGATTGCACATAACATTACTGCTCAGCTGTTGGCCAATGATGGCTGGTCTGGGAGGGGTTTAAATGCAGCTGCTCAGTGTTGACTTTGCAGAAGGGCAGCACATCTGTCTCACCACGGAAATGTTCTGAAACAGAGGCAATGACTAGAGTGGACAGAGGCAATGACTAGAGTGGCTGTCATCACACAGAAGTTAGTCAAGCTAGATCAAGAGATGCTTCCCAATGGCTGACCCCAGGGCAATGACATGTAAAAATCTGACACTATGGAAATGACAACTTTTGCTGGGGTGCTGAGCACGTAGCTCAGGAAACATCAGCAGTCAATGGCTGCTTCCTGGTGTACTGTTCTACAATTGATGTCCCCCTGCTTCACTCGCAAAGACACTTGGTCTTTCACACTATTTGCACTTTTTGGACCTCACGTGCACTTGGCTCATACATGAAGCTTTTAGTCACAATTGATTCTGACCTTTTTCAGTAACTTTCTCTTTGGTGCTGTTACTACTGGTTTGAATCTGTAGGTTGAAATCAGGAAGGGATGGTTTTGAAATGGCAGTAACCAACACCTACTATGGCCAAAATCATGCAGACAGCTGAAGTTGATGTTCCTATTAGTTATGAGCTGGTGCTGATGTTCGGAATGATACTTTTTTTACTTGGTTTAAAAGGTGCTCCATTGATATATGGCCATTTTGCACAGCTATCATCTGATCTATGAAGGTGAGCAGGGTGAGTTCTAAAACATTATTCGAGTAAGTCAGGTTTCTAGTCAGTAGGATCCCTATAAGGGTACGTGTAGTAGATAAGTTGTGGGTGATATTTAGGGAGGTAGTCCAGTGATAGTGGTGAGTAACTGAAAAGTTGGTCTGGAAAAATTGAACTGAGTGCCATTGATCATTAGCTTGGCCTCGTACCTCTATTCTCTGTGCACCACTCCAACGTCCTTTCTCATAACAAGTGAAAACAATAATCATTGCTACTGCCCCAGAGAAAACCAATGCAGACCTACTCTTTGGAAAAATTCTGCTTTTCAATCAATTATTCTTTGAATTCCATTTTGTCTGAGTATCTCTTTAGAGCATTCTGTTGCAGGTTTTTGGAGTGGAACAAGATGAACTCATACGACCTGAATACAGTGTCCACCTGTTGTGTAGGGCAGATGGTGACTGGCTGAGTTTGTTAGTGCAGTAATTCCTGTGTGGAAAGCATGCATGGGATTGTCTGGCCAATCATCTTTCAAAAATTGATGATTCAAAACAAAAAAAAAATCTTTACACTTAAAGCTAAATACCTACAACTAACTTGCACACCTATATACAACTGCACCTAATGGCAACCTGACTGATGTTACAGCCTGCTGAGAGTAAACAATCACTTCCACATCAAATTACCATGCACTTTTCACAAAATAATTAACATGTCATGCTTGGTAACATCAATGTTTCACCACCAGTATAAGTGTTAAGGTAAGTTCTACTATCATTAGCAATATTGCAAGTAAAAATTTCACCCCAATATATTACTTCAACTAAATACCTAAAAAAATGTTTCCGTTATGCTCACTCAAGAAACTCTTTCATAACAGCACCCTCTATAATTCAGTACTTCCCAAAACATAAACATAACTAAAATTAGTAAGTAAACACATAAAATTCATGTACATGTTGCGTTCTCAATTATCAATGCCTCTGGGGTTCCTTTAAAAGGGTGGGCATGACTTAACATGAACTATTGTGGTGCAAGTTGAAAGCTGTAGTTTAACATTAACAGGTGACGTCATTTCTGTCACTTGATAGGGTGTTTGGTAATTTTTTTTTTAGACTTTCCCTGTGGGACATAGGAGTTGGTAAACATCACCCATTGTACAACATGATACTTTCATAATACTACTCTTTGATGATGTCCACCTTGCTGTCTTCCTGTGTTTTTGTGCCCATCTTTTGAACCTGGTGCTAAATATTTTTTGACCTTTTTGAGAAATCTTTTATTGATGATTTAGAAAATGTGTAAAAAAGGGAAATGTGTACAGTTCTGTTTCTACTGAACATATGCTTATTCTCCAACACACATCATAGAGACTAGAAGAGTTAGAACTTTTGCATAAAGAAAGTAAAGTTTATAGGCTGGACTTGCTAGAAGAATTACATATTTTCAAGCAAATTTGCTCACAAAGATGGATCCATTTTAAATGAACAGGTGCAACTCAAAAATAGAAATTTTCTAGATAGCTTCAGACCCCTACTTGTTAATGTAACAAAGTGGTGCCTTGATCTTCCATGCGACTATTGCACATGTCATTTTCCTCATCTGTTAGTGCTAGTGTTTCTTCTTTGATATTATGTAAATAAATATCTGGAGGTTTTGATGTTCACAATTTTGCAGGTGTGTCACATTTCTGAGCTATACACATTTTAGCATATCCTCCCCCCCCCCCCCCCCCACTCTCCATCCTCCTTTCCTTCCCTTTCTGTATCCCCAATTCCTTCTCTCCCTTAGTCTTTAAGCTATTGTTTTCTGCTTGCATTATCTCACAGTGTATGTAATCTTTGTTTTTACCACAATGACATTTTCTAGATGGTATAACTTAATACTTGTTGCCATTCTATTAATTTGAAATATTTATGCAGCTAGAAATGATCTGGTTTTTAATGTAATGATTTTCATTTTAATGTTTTAAACAAGTTTAGTGTAATAATGTTCATTCATTATCGCGCACTCTCCTCACATACTACTAGTGCCCCCCTTGCTGGAAGCTTTCCTTAGCCCAAGAACTGTGTACACAACATTAGTGCACTTGCTGTATGTTGATGAGGTAATGCTAAATGACAGCCACTGTGATGTCCATGTTTCAATTATTATGGAGGTGAAATTTTACATCTGACTGACATCTTTCAGCTGTATTTTAATGTAACTCTGCCACAACATGTAACCCAGTTAGTGTGAATAATTTGTAACGAGATATTATTGCGCACACACACACACACACACACACACACACACACACACTGTTAACATGTTTAGGTTGTCACTATTTCCTTCTGAAAAAAAGTTTTTTTTTTTTTTTTTTTTTTTTTTTTTTTTTTTTTTTTTTTTTTTTTTATATAAACATTGAAACCATGGTAAGGGGGTTTCAATAAACCTTCCACTTTGAAACTGATTGGCTGTTCATTAGTTCCACAAGAAGATATCCTATTCCCACACACTTGAGCAATATCCCTGAACAGGTCACAAGAATGATTTGTAAGCAATTTCCTTTGATGACTGTCTGCATTTTTCCAGTAGTCTGCCAAACAACCGCAGTCTACCACCTGCTTCACCCACGACTAAACCTATGTTACCATTCCATTTCATATCACTCCAAAGTGCTACACCTAGGTATTCATGGCAGTTGGTCAATTCCAGCTATGTGTTATTGATATTACTACAAAAACAATCAATTAGTGATATAATTATTTAATTCAATAGATAAAATATCTACTAACCAAGTGGTGGCAGAACACACACATAAAAGACTGTTATGACTGCCAAGCTTTTAGAGCCAGTGGCTCCTTCTTCAGGCAGAAGAGTTGAAGGGGAAGGAAAAAGGATGAAGGACAAGGACTGGAGACGTCCAGGAAAAGGGATAGATTTTGGGAAGGTCACGCAGAACCACGGGTCGGAGGAGACTTTCCGTACGGGATGAGAAGGAAATACTGGTTGTTGGGGACTGCACAGACAAGATTTAAAAACCTGAATGCTTAAAGATGGAAGACAGGATAATATGCAATACAGAGATTACAACTGAAACATTGTGTACAAGTTAATAATTACATTGTACGTAACGGGAGGGGGCAGTCAAAAATAAATGGGAAAGACAATGAAAGATGTAGAAAATAAAAATGGAGTTAAGCAAAGAGTAGTTACAGTGAAGAAAATCTGAGAGAGAAGAAATTAACATAAATTAAGGCCAGGTGGATGGCAAGAACCATGGACATGCTGTAGAGCTAGTTCCCACCTGCGGAGTTCTGAGCAACTGGTATCTGAGTGAAGAATCCAGATGGCGCGTTTGGTGAAATAGGTGCTGAGGTTACGAATGTCATGTTGTAGAGCATGCTCTGCAATGGGATATTGTAAGTTGCCAGTATATACCCTCTCCCTATGCCCCTATGCCCATTCATCCTAACTGATAATTTGGTGGTAGTCATGCTGATATAGAAGGCTGAATAATGTTTACATAATAGCTGGTATATGACATGTCTTTTCTCAGGTGGCTCTACCTTTGATAGTATATGTTTTGCCAGTTACAGGGCTGTTATAGGTGGTGGTAGGAGGGTGCATAGGGCAAGTCTTGCAGTGGGGCCAGCCACAGGGGTAGGACCATAGGGTAAAGAGATGGGTACAGAAGGACCATAGGGTTTGGCAAGAATATTGCGGAGATTGGGAGTGCGACAGAAAGCTATTCTAGGTGTTGTGGGCAAAATTTCAGACAGAATGGATATCATTTCAGGGCATGATTTTAGAAAGTCATGGCCCTGTCAAAGTAGCTGATTAAAACATTCCAGACCGGGATAAATGACATCCTCCCTACTCACCTTAATCAACTTTATACTTACCAACCACTACTGTACCTTCAAGGGGCAGACATACAAACAGATCAGGGGTGTGGCCATGCGAACCAGGATGGCTCCTTCCTGTGCCAACCTTTTCATGGGTCGTGTGGAAGGGGCTTTCCTGGGATCTATAAGTCTTCATCCCCTGGTTTGATTCAGATACATTGATGGAATCTTTACCATATGGACTCATGGTGAGGCTGACCTGTTAAATTTCCTCTCTGAATACTTTCTCCCAATTAAATTTCACATTGTCCTATTCCGAATCCCATGCCACTTTCCTCACTGAAGGGCAGCTACACTCTTCTGTCCACATTAAACCTGCCAACAAACAACAGTACTTACATTTTGACAGTTGCCATCCTTTCCATGTCAAATATTCCCTTCCTTGGCATCTGAGGCAAATGTATTTGTTCAGATGCAGACACTTTACAGCACTACACCACCATTCTGACCTCAGACCTCACTGCACATGATTACCCCACCAGCCTAGTTAAAAAGCAGATTTCCCAGGCCATCACATCCCATCCTGGTACTGCTGATCCCTCTACAAAACCGCTTTGAAGCACACCATTGGTGTGGTCTGGAATGTGTTAATCAGCTACTTTGACAGGGTCATGACTTCCTAAAATCATGCCCTGAAATGACATCCATTCTGTATGAAATTTTTCCCACCACACCTAGAATAGCTTTCTGTCGCACTCCCAATCTCCGCAATATTCTTGCCAAACCCTATGCCCCTTCTGCACCCACCCCCTACCCCATGGCTCCTACTCCTGTGGCCTTCCCCACTGCAAGACTTGCCCTATGCACCTTCCTAATACCACTTATAACAGCCCTGTAGATGGCAAAACATATACTATCAAAGGGAGAGCCACGTGTGAAAAGACACGTCATATCCCAGCTATTATGTAAACACTGTTCAGCCTCCTACATTGACGTGACTACAACCAAATTTTCATTTAGGATGAATGGCCATAGGCAGAGGGTATACACTGGCAACTCACAATATCCTGTTGCAGAGCATGACATTCATGACTTCGGCACCTGTTTCACTACACGTGCCATCTGGATTTTTCATCCAAGACACCAGCTGCTCAGAACTTCGCAGGTGGGAACTAGCTCTACATCATGTCCTTGGTTCTCGCCACTCACCTGGCCTTAAATGTATGTTAATTTCTTCCGTCTCATCTTTTCTTCTCTGTAACTACTCTTTGCTTCACTCTGTTTTAGTTTTCTACATCTTTCATTGTCTTTCCCATCTATTTTTCACTGCCCCCTCCCACCTCTGTTACGTACAATGCACTCAGCTTCTCATGCTTATTAACTTGTACATGATGTTTTAATAGTAGTCTCTGTCTTGTATATTACCCAGTCTTCCACCTTTAAGCTCTCAGGTTTTTAAATCTCGTCTGATGCAGCCCCAACAATCAGTTTCTCCCTCTCATTCCATACAATAAGTCTCCCCTGACCCATGGTTCTGGGTGACTTTCCCAAAATCTACCCCTTTTCCTAGACCTCTCCAGCCCTTTTCCTTCACCCTTCTTCCTTCCCCTTCAACGCTTCTGTCTGAAGAAGGAGGCACTGGCTCTGAAAGCTTGCCAATCACAACAGTCTTTTATGTGTGTGTTCTGTTGCCACTTGGTGAGTAGATTTTTTATCTATCCAATTAAATAATTTTATAAATTATTGATATTACTATATTATGAAAAGGAAAGTTGCTCCTCACCATATGGCTGAGGTGCTGAGTTGCAGATAGGCACAACAAAAACAAGGTCTTGTTGGCCGAAAGCTTGTATTGGGACAGTCTTTTTATTGTGCCTATCTGTGACTCAGCATCTCCACTATATGACGAGTAGCGACTTTCCTTTTCATATTATTGTTAGATTCCATCCTGGATTTTCCATCGTTTGATTCACTGGTATTATTGTCGTAGGATACTGTTTTTCTGTTTCATGAAGTGCACAATTTTACATTTTTGAAAATTTAAAGGAAGTTCCCAATCTTTGCACTACTTTGAAATCTTATGAAGATCTGACTGAATATGTATGCAAGATCCTGGATGGAATAATGACAATATTGTCGAAAGGATAGATGGCTACTCAATATATAGTGGAGATGATGTGTTGCTGGAGATGTTGAGTTGCAGATAGGCACTACAAAAAGTCTACTAAACAAGTAAGCTTTCAGCCAGATGGTCTTATTTGGAAATAGACAACATAACATACACATTCACACAAATGCAGCTCACACACACACATGACCACTGTCTCTGGCCACCGGAGCGAGACCTGGCAGCGAGAGACAGTGGTCATGTGTGTGTAAGCTGCATTTGTGTGAATGTGTATGTGTATGTTGTCTATTCTAGAATAAGGCCTTCTGGCTGAAAGCTTACGTGTTTAGTAGTCTTTTTGTTTTGCCTGTGTGCAGTTCAACATCTCCACTGTATGGTGAGTAGTAATCTTGTCATTTTCATAATATTGTGAACATTTATGCACTTCTTTCAGACAGCACTTCACTGTAGATAACTGTGTCATTAGTAAAAAGTCTGATGTTACTGTTAATATTGTCTGCAAGGTCATTAATACACAACATGGACAGCAAAGATCCCATCACACTTCCGTGGGGTGCACTCGAAGTTACTTCTACATCTGACTGTGACTCTCCATCCTACAAAACATACTGCATCCTACTGCAGATTCTACTGCTTCATAAGTCTTTAGGTATTCTGTAGGAACGCCATGTGGCATTTCTGGCTGTAAACTCCTCAAAATGCGTCAAGTTCTCTCCGTTCGGGTTCCTGTGCAATACGGCCTTATTCATATTTTACGAATGCGATTTACAAGAGTCTCTACTGACTCTCCGTGTTTCTGGAATATCCTGTTAAATGGCTATTATTATTATCTCAATGTATATCCAACCTCATGTGCAATCGGAATAGGAGCCAGCATTAAGTAACTGGTATCCGTAGAAATCTAGTTTCAACAATGTAACTCCTTCATTCATCAAATGAAGTCATCAAATCTTTGTTTCCATTAATTTCTTGTGGCACATCACATACGCCCTTAGCATCTTCTGTCAACTTTGTTTGACTGCTCAGTAATTGCTTTTTTCTCCGATTTCCGAACCTGGCACTGTATCCAAATTGTCAAAAATCACAAATAAATCTTCCCCTGATGTTGAGGAAAATGGAGTGACCAATGAAGCAGTGTTACTGTCAAGGATAGGTGCACTAGGAAATGATTGTTCCATCCTATCCTTCCTTAGTTGTCCTAACTGTGGCTGCAACTGAGCTACTTGATCAGTCAGATGCTGAATCACATCCTGAGCCAAAACTTGTTTAGCTATGTTACCTACTTACTACCAACAGAAGAATACAGCACACCCAAAATAAAAATAAAAAGAAAAGGAAGAACAAAGGGTAGAAAACCAACCCTAAAGAGCCCCAAAAAACTTGAAAATTGGCACTTATTCATAATGTTGCATAGGATGTCCCTACATCAGAATTATGGAATTAGCTTTTATCTTCTAGTTGCCACCCATCATCCTCTTCAGCAGTTCTTCTGACATCTATTATAATGAGGTTTGAGGAGGAGATACTGCTGATGACAATTAGAATATGGTACCAGAAACGGCAGGGTGTGGGCAGCGGTTCTCTGCTGAAAGTGGATGCAGGAGCAACAGGAAAAGACAGTTCGTAGATACAAGCACTTCTTTTAATTCTGTTTGTTTACAATCATTGGACTTTGAAGCTGCTGGCATCAATGGTGAGCGAGGGTAATACACCATCCTGGCATTTCCCAGTGAGCCAACTTTTGGCCCTACATTAAGGTGATAGTGCTGAGTGTGGGCTCCCGTAGTGGCTAGTGCGGTTGCATAGAGGGAGTCTCTCATTACCTGGCCCATAACAAGCTGAACCAATGTGCCTGCTCCATTATGAATATGGCAGTCTGTGACCTGCCCCAGTGGCTCAGGGCGAAAGAGTCATACATTGGCACCTTGGTTGAGGAACATGTGGCTGGCTCCCAACGTCAAAGTTCTGTGAAGGCAGCAGAGTGCTGGGATGCACAGGTGGCAGGCAGAGGTTCTGAAACTAGTGATGGCAGAGATGACCACATTATCAATACAGCATTGGCCAAGACAGACTGCTTGTTACCTTGCTGCCCGGCTGTTTGACAATAATGGCTGGTCCAAGAGGTGTCCAAATGCAACTACTTGGCACTGATTTCGCAGAAAGGTGGCATTTCTGTGTCGCCCATAAATGTTATGGAATATAGGCAATGACTGGAGTGGCTGTCATCGTGCGGAAATCATGATATGGGAGTTCCTTCAGACTTACAAAACACACAGACATTCATACATGTTTGACCCTACTTACTGCAGTCACAATATGATCTCCCTCTACAGTATTTACCCAACCCACTTCCCCCCCTCCATTACCAAACCGACTATTCCTTGATATATCAGGATGTGTGCTATCAACCAGTCCTTTTTTTTCCCCTCCAAGTTGAACCATAAATTTCTTTTATTCCCAATTCATATCAGGTACTTCTTCAGTAGTTATGCAATCTATCCATCAAATCCAGTATTTTTTCTGTGGCACTACATTTCAGATCCTTCTAGTTCTTCTTGCCTGTACTGTTTACCACCCATGTTTCATTGCCAAATAATGTTACTCTCTAGATCGAGGGGGGGGGGGGGGGGGGGACAAGAATTTGGCATGTGAACCATGCACTGGCATGAGTGCCGTAGTGCTTAGCCTAACTGGAAAACTTGTCTCATCACCATGGCACCCTGTCTGAAGGGGAGTAGGGGAAAACTGGAAATGCACCTCTTTTAAATGTCAAAGCAGTCTCACTCTCATTATGGGAACAAAGTTTTCTGGAGGGACTGTTTCCACCAACTGTGCTGGTCAGAGGAGCTGATGCTGAAAAGATGCTGTCTGTCTCTCATTTTTAATGAGAAAGAGACATTATCCAACCAAAACAGCCCGTAACCTATCGAACATCATTTCTTCTTTTAACCATAAAAAAAATCACACACACATCAGCACTGCTAACCAGTGCCTCAGTTATCACCCAATGTCACTGAGGCCTTAAAAATTAAATTGGAGCCTTTGCCAGCGGTTACTGACCAAGATGGTGCAATGATAAGATACTGGGATTTTACTCAGGAGGACAGTGACTCAAAAACCCAGCTGGCCAACCAGAGTTATGCCATCTGTGATTTCCCTTACTCACTAAGGGCAAGTGTCAGGGTTCTTCCTACGAGATTTCCTTCCCTAATCTGACCTCATCCAGCATTTCAAATGACCTCATTGTCACTGGGACATTAAATCTTAATCTTTATAATTCCTTCATTTGCTAGGGCTTCACCTACCCCTTTGAGATTGAAATATATTGTACACAAAAAAACTGCCTTCACCCTTTCATAAGTTATAACATTTCAACCTCACTCTTTGTCTCATATGAAAACTGTGTACTATCCTAAGAAGGAAGCTTTGTGTTTAATTTGCTGTTGATGGCAAAGTCAGTACTGGGGGAGGAAGTGTCATCTATGAAAGTAACTTTGAGTGTACCCCATTATTTTTCAGCTATGCAATTGATGACATATCACTAGCAGTGGTCATAACTAAAATATATATAGGAGTTTGTGTCCACAGTGATTTTTAAATTGAATGATTGCTTAAAAGTAGTTGTGTGAAAGGTAGATGTCAGACTAAGATTCACTGAAAGAATCCTAAGAAAACAAAACCTTCTTTTGATTTATTCTTAAGTATTTCCCATTAGTCAGGGGGTGTTATTGTGTAGGATTAACAGAGATAAGGAAGACCCAAAGAATCACATTTCCTCAAAGGAATATTTCAGAAGTGTGAGAGCATCCACGACATGCAAATCCAAAATCTGTGCCAGACTGTACAAAAGAAATGTGCATCACAGAGAGTTTTTTAAGCATGCTGAGATCACCTGTTCCAAGAAGAGTCAAGCAACATATTACTTCCTCTTACTTGTACCTCTCACAATACCCATGGACAGTAAAATCAAAGAGATACAAGTAGTCATTCTTCCATTCACAAATAGAATGAAAAAGAGTGAACTGATACTGATAACCAATATAACCCTGTGCCGTTAATCGTAGGGCAACTACCATTTACAAAATTAGATGTAGGAGCTAGACTAGACATGGATGGGGAAGACTGATTGATTGATTTGTTCATTCATTCACTCATTCATCCATCCATCCATTCACACGGAGTGCATCAAGAAAGAGAACATTAAGGAACATGGAACAACGCAGGATAATATATAAACAAAAGACAAGGAAATAAATTAATCTCTATACTGTACCAACAATAAACTACCACCATAGTGCTTACATCTATTCATGCTTATGCTAGGTGAATTTAATCAATGAAATTAGAAAGAAAGTTGTTACTATAGAAAAAGCTGCTGCCTCCTCAGCTGTAGTAGACAGCTGTTGCCAATTTGCTGTCAATAGCTTAATGATGATTTTTTTTTAAAGAAAATATTTACCTACATACGTAAATATAGTCATGTTTTCAGTACATTCCAGCTTGTTGTGAAGTTTTACCACAGATATTGCCAACTGCCTTGTGCGTAGCATAACTTTTCAATCTTCGAATCTAAATATTCAGAGTATTTGTAAAAAGAGTGGCAAATAAGGTAGACTTTTAATTTTATTTTGATTTGAAGTGATTCTCAATTTCTTACTTTATGTCAGTTGGGAGCTTGCTGAATATCTTCTCACCAGATTGCATAGCTTCATTCTGAACCCTAGATGAGGAGGCAAATGAAAATTATTTTTGTGTCTTGTATTGTGACAGTGCAAATCACAGTTGAAAGTGACTCTTTGTGGTCACAGACAAAAAGCCAGTAAGCGGTAAGTATATTGGGAAATGAATGTAAGAATTCCAATATTCTTAAAGAGACTGCTGTAAAATTTGAGGTTATCTACTTTACACAGTATTCTTGCTGTGCGCTTCTGCTCAATAAATATTTTATTTACGTTAATGACTATATTGTTAGAAGAGTAGACTACTAATTATCATATAGCGGAGACGCTGAGTCACAGATAGGCACAACAAGAAGACTGTCAAACAAGTAAGCTTTCAGCCTTAGCTTAGGTGCACTGCCCCAGAAGATAATTCAATAAGACAACAGGCAATGAAAATATGAAAAATAAGCCAACACTCATACCTTTAGGTCAACAGCTTCTTGATTAGTTTACCAATGTGTTGACTCCATTTTAACTTGTTGACCAACTAGACTTCGAGCAAATTCACACAGGATATTTCCTTCTGTATATGACAATTAACATCTTCCGATGCATGCAAGTCATTATTGCTTGTTTGAAATCACATGAATCTTTATGATAATGAAAAGTACTTTGTGGAATACATATTGCTGTGTGCTGTAAGTCACCTGCCATTCTGTAGTGGTTGTAGTCATAGTCTGGCAACTTATTTCTCACTGGTTCAATTCTCGTCTCCTCTTATTATGTATCATTTAAGATTTGTAATTTCTGGGACTTATTTATGTAATAGTGGAATTTACTTGAACCTTCTATGCATGTACAAACAGAAGCTGTATCTGTTTTGTTTTAACAAAAATGCATGACGCAACCCACAGGTGCAGAAGTAGCTAGATGAGCCCCATGTTCTGAATACACTGTCTGAGTTACCCCAGTCTGCTTCTTCCAATAAACCTTAATTCTGAGACACCAGTATTCCAGGAACTTGCACAAAATAATAGGGTTTTCCACAACTCTTTACATGGTACATTGGCATACCAGGGTTGAAGAGTTTGGTGAAACACTTAGTCAATATTAAACCTTAGCAGAGTTTGGTCACAGCAGACATCAGCTCATCTGCAATTGCTTCTATAAGTTTAGACAGCCATATCACCAGTCTGTACAGCCATATCACCAGTCTGTATGCTTAACATGTGCCAGCTAAGTGTCATCCTGTTGTGGTTAGTCTGTGAACCAGTCATTAAATAATGGCAGGAGAAAGGTAACAATTCACTGAACAGTTGACATGATGAGTCATCAATACACACATGAACAGGACAAACTGTGTCACTAGCTTTCAGATGCATCCTCCTCCAGAGCTATGGAGTACACATACACACAGGGCCATCCTCCAGAGCTATGGAGTACACATACACACAGGGCCACTTCAAGAACATTTTTTCACACAGGTGACTTATCATTTGGTGGACTCCCATTGCTTCTGCCTCACACACTTTCACCTGTGTCAGCTTTTACTACACTATAAACAAATCTTGTATTTGGGCATCCCTGGCACCTCCCTCAGTTTGGTGTCCCAAGTGACTGCTACTAATCGTGACACATCCTGTAGAGAGCCCTACAGTTGTGATGCCTCTGGCCCCTCTCAGCTTGGCGTCCCAAGCATCAGTTTGTGTCACATGGGCTTTAAATCAGCCCTGCACTACGCATATACACCTGCATGGGCTACATTGTCCTCGTTGACCTCAATTTGCCAGCACAGCTGTCTGTACTGAGCTGTTGTGCTGGGTGAAGTGAGGAGGGGAAGAATGTGGCATGGGGCAGAAGGAAGGGCTGGGGAATGGCGGCACATGGCTGCGAGATGCGAGGGTTAGGAATGTGTCACTGGTGGGCTCACATTGGCCGCGAGTAGGGGGAGTTGTACACGGTAAATAATGATATTGAAGAGTTGGCTAAGAGGGTAGTTATGGTCATAAGGCAGGGGGTGGAGGTTGTCGTGGGACAGAGCTAGTAGAGACTGAGGCCAGAAGGACAGTATCGAAGGATATGTTGCAAGTACAAATCCCATCTACTTAATTTAGAGTAAGAAGCTGGTATTGGGTGGAGGTATCCAGATGGCAGTAGTCATAAAGCAGCCATTGATATTGTGCCCCACCAGAGGTAGGTCAGTCCTGCTCTTGGCCACAGTTTGGTGGTGATCATTCCTTTGGGTGGACTGCTGACTGATGGTATGGTTTGGACCTGTAAAATGCTGCGCAGAAATTACAGCAGAGATGGTATATGATATGGCAACTTTCGCAGGTGACCGTGCTTCAGACAGAATAGGGTAATCCTCTCACAGTACTGGAGTAGGATGGGTGGACAACTGATAGATCTAACACCTTAGTCTTCCACAGGGGTGTGACCCATGTGGCAAAGGATAGGATGTTAAAGGCAGTGTACTCATCTACTCCCAATACAAGTGTATGTGTTTGTGTGTAAGTATAATCTACACCTCTGAAGTATTATTAAAACCTGACTGGCAGCTGGAGAGCGATTATGAATTCAGTGTAAAGAAAGCTTCAGATATAGAGCTCTTTTTTTGCCTTGATTGCGTGTAGGTACACTGGATTAGTAGTTCCGGCAGGGCTAAGCTACCATCTTCACAACTGCAAGGTTACAAAAATATTAGTCTGTTTTCGCTGTAATTGTAAATAAATGATTTTACATAAGTTATTTTTGGCATACCATCAGTGTACAGGTTATGAAGTCATGCTGGGTGATAAAACTGCATGTTTCTTTTTGTACCACTGTAACAGACTGTGAATTTGAAATGTAAATTATTACAGTTCCAATATAAATGCCTCACGTAATATTACCTTATGATGAAAAGAGAGTAAAGCATTAAAAAATGTAACTGTGCCTTCATGGCAGCACAGAGTTATACAGGTGTGGCACATCAAGAAGTGCAGCATGTGTCTGAGTTGACTGCATACTAATGGATACCAGCTGGGACTAATCCAGTAATACAGAGGAGTACCATCAGATGGCAGCAGGCTCAAGGATAATAATACATATTTTCTACATTTTGAAGAGTATATATGTGTATGTAACAGTATGTGAGAAAATACAATGTGAATCTTTTAAAATGGAAACTAGTACAATGTCACTCACAGAATATAAACACATATTGTATGTTAGTAGTTCTGTACCTGCCATTCTTCTAACTTGTCATTCCTAATATCCTTATGTACTTAATCTGCGTATTGCCCTATAAAGCCAGGAAATGTCAAGGTACCTCTCTGTAAATTATTGTAGTATCACATCTTTACAATTACACTGTTCAGTTGTTACCTAGACACAGGGCAATGTTGTAGACATCGATAAACAAACTTTACAAATTGAAAGTTGTCTTCCTTTATTTCCTTGCTCTAGGTCTCATAGAATTATCATTACAGTATAAAATGTACATGTGCGCACTTGTTATGAAATATGTAATTATCCACATGAAATCAGTAACCTAGACCTCCTGTTATTGCACGTCCTTCCGATATTTATATATCCATTACTGTAACATGCCAAGATGCTATCACTTTTATGCCATGTTTTGTGTATGTATAAATTACAATAAAAATATTTAAAACTGCACTATAATTGGAAATTTCAATGTGACGTCTACTGTGAGATGAAAAGTATAATAAATGATATATAAAGTGAACGAATCTCATGCTGTTATCTATATTGTGTCCCACTTGACTTCATTCATTTAGCCTTAACAAATGTTTAACGTTCACTGCCTTATTGGAAATAATTTTTCCTATTTTGAAAACTGACTATGTAATAATGTAATAGTACCTATTGTATTTTCCATTTTATATGACTGGCATTGTACTATTTTTCATTTTAAATTATTCACATTGTATTCTTTCATATACTATTGCATGTATGTATACGTTG
This sequence comes from Schistocerca americana, assembly GCF_021461395.2. Taxonomy (NCBI): domain Eukaryota; kingdom Metazoa; phylum Arthropoda; class Insecta; order Orthoptera; family Acrididae; genus Schistocerca; species Schistocerca americana. Next base: position 180,164,679 of record NC_060120.1, read on the forward strand.
TTAAAAAACCTAGAATATATTAATTAGTGTCATCTGGTGGTACTGGATTACTCTAGTAGCCTAATTGGTATTTGGCAGTATGTTGACAGCAGTCAACTCAAACACATGCTGTACTTCTTGGTGTGCAGCACCTGTATGACGGTGGGTTGCCGTGAGGACACAGTTATATTTTTTACTGTTTGACTCTCTTTTCATCACAGGATAATATTATCGTAGGCATGTGCTGGAATTTGTATGTTTACTGTAATAACTTATTTAAAAGTAATTTTACTTTTTATTTCAAATTCACAGTCCATTACGATGGTACAAAAACAAGTGTGCAGCATATCACCCAGCATGACTTCATAACCTGTGCATTGAGGATATCTCAAAAAGAACTTACGTAAAATCTTTAATTAACTACTACGGCGACAACAGTATAGTATTTTTGTAACCATGCAGAACTGAAGATGGCAGCTTAGCCCTGCCGAAACTAGTAATCCAGTGTACCTACATGCAATCACGGGAATAAAAATTTCATTTCTGAAGCTTTCTGTACATTCTTAGTATTGTTGAATAACATACTGAAGACTCAGTACTTCAGTTATTCTCAGAGTTGTTACCTTCACTCCTTAAATTATTATGGGTTTGAGAACCCAAGACTTAAACTGCTAGCTTCAAACCACTTAGGCTTGTCCAGTTGTCATGAGTATGTGGTATTATTGAGGCTGGAGCCTCAAATAGCATGCTTGTGTTATCAGCAAACATTAAGGTTTTTGATGTTCCCTTTAAAGTAATTGTAAGATTATTTTTAGAAAAAGAGTGGACCCCATATGTTATGTTTCCCCATTCTGAGTTTTCATCTGTGTATGAGAGCCTCTGCTTTCAGTTACGAAGGCAACAGTCAATCCAGGCAAGAGAGATACTGTTGATGGCACAGTACTTTAGTTTGCAAACATGAATTTTGTGATCCACTGCCATTGCTTTCTCTGTGGAGAATTCTTTGTGAAAGTGTAGCTCAGCATCATAGTGAGCAGCATTACTACTTTTTTCTGACTTGAGGCATTTTGTAATCATTTTAGAGGTTGTATTTTGAAACTAATGTTTGATGGTGTTGCATACAGAGTGTATGCACAAGTAAATCTAATCCATTTGTATCTGGTTTTTTACTAGTGGGCGTAATGTTTGCTGCCACTCTCAGGAAGTAATGACTGAATCTGGTGACCAATATTTTGAGTGTCATTATTTCTGCCAAAGTTATTTTCTGGGTGCTTCATTTAATTAGCCTTGCTATTTTTTTAATAATAGTGGAAAATATTTTTGTTTTATTCTTGGAGTGTTAATCCCAAGAAGTACCTGTAATGTATCCTTGCTTCTGAAGTGCCATAGGACTATATTTAAGAAAAAGTTAAATTTTCCAGCTACATATCTACTTCGTAAGTTTTGCCTCAGCGTTCTTCCCACAGTAACTTCTTAAACACAATGATTTAATCACTGTTTATGATACTGTGATCCCATACTTTACTTTTATGATATATATATTTTTTTCTTTTTTTGTCAACATTTGATCCTCACGATCAGATGAACAGTTGACTGTTGGCTTTACAGTTAAATCACTGCCAGTTGCTGGGTCTTCAAATACTACATTCTTCAATTCTTGTACGGAATTTTACAGTGGTATGTAATCCACAGATGGAGAACAGTACTATGGATAGATAATCAATACTGATCTCTCTACAATCAATGATTCTCCACTTGAGTCTGCATAACATTATTAAAACTAATAAATTATTAGACAGATCTGCTACATAGTACTTATCTTCAGGAGGCAAAATACGTATAACTGCCAATAAAAGCATATAAAAATAATAGTGACAACATTATCCTAGCTTCTGAAACTGTTACTTTCTCCCTCAGGCATGAGAGGGTGACAGTTTCGAAGGTTAAGAAGGAAGGGCATGTAACTCAAATCCCAGGAGGAGAGGGACTCACCAGCAGTGAGGACAAGATCACATGCAGATGAAAGGGAGGTGTCAGAGTATCCTGGGATCTGACTGACATTTTTAACATTTTGTAACCTTAAGGGACTAACGGTCCCGAAAGACTACGATACTATTGTTCATTCATTCACCAACTTTACTTTTATGTGTGTCTATCAGTAGTAGGCTTACTACCTATTTTGCACCTTGGAGGTAAATACTGGTGAGCAGTTCCATCTCATACTTTGTTTTTTCACTTGAATTTTCCTTTTGATACAATTAACCTTATTAAACTGTTTCTAGGTGCTTTATGAAGCTTAAGATTGTTTCTGCTGTTGGCCTACAAATTGTTGTTGGTACAGCTGCTGCTTTTCCTGATCCGCTATTGTGGCACAGCATTCAATAACTTGTTCAACACAATATTCATCACTCTGAATCACCTGAGGCTTAACTCCATTTTTTTGCAAATATAGTCAACTCCTTTCTTCTTATTGACTCTACAGTAGTATTATGGCTTCTCTCCAACAAGATGAATTTGTTTATCTTCACTGATTTTTATGTGATGTTCTGATATGTTAAAGTCTGCTGCGCATTCCATCTATCCTTGAACTTTTCCTGTAAGGTTATGAGAAGTTCATTCTTTTATTGACAAGGCTTCAGATGTTTGATGGAAGATGCTATTTTGCATCTTCTTCAATATCCACATCTATATTCAAGCTGTAATATTTTGTTTTTACTATGAACATTACAAAAACACCATTAATTTGGCAAAGTTACAAAAAAATATGCACAGAAATGAAAACAGATCCACCTGTAAGACGATCTGTTAATAAACAACTGTTCAAAAATAATTAAACCAACATCAGTAACGCTCAGTCTCTGATACATTTAAAGTCATAAAATTGAAATTATCACTGATAGTAATTAACTCAGAAGTCAGAAAAAACTCATTCAAGGGGGACAAGTGGAGGAATGAAAGCACAATTTATTACAAATTACGAGTAGAAACTATTAAAAGATTATGTTCATAGATCGCCAAACACATTGGAGTGTCGAGATGGTGCCGGTCGAAGTAGTAGGCAGTGATTCAGCTCCCCCCCCCCCCCCCCCCCCCACACACACACACACACACACACACACACACAAAAAACCAGGTTGATCCTTGATATTAAAAGTGTAAAACATAATACAAATGTACGAAATGGTATTTTGTGTGATTCATTCAATTGCTGGAATCATTTTGTGTGTGACCTAACTGAAAAAGAGTGCCGAATGGATCTGCCCAAGATGTGCTGATGGCCACCTCAATATGACAGGTAACACCATAAAACCTGACAAAGTATCCAATGAAGATAGAAATTCTTTGTTGTTAATTATTGCTGAGCTATAAAAGGACTTAAAAATTCTGTGTGATGAAAATAGAAGACTCAAGCTCAACTTGAAAGAAAGTGTCAGCAGGCACGTCTTAATATTTCTAAACCCACGAAAAGACTGCTAGAATATGAGGTTAGGACTATAATGGTTCACAATAACAAGCCTAGCAGTAGATGAGTACCTGCAAATCGAAGGGGAGCTCTTACAAATCTATGAACAATAAATATTAGCATGACTTTGTTCTACCAATTAATAATAAATATAATTCATTTCAAAACAAAGATATGCTCTACAACATGACAATCGTGACCTCGGCACCTGTTTCACCACATGTGCCATATGGATTCTTCCCTCAGACACCAATTTCTCAGAACTCCACAGGTGGGAACTAGAACTACATGTCCTTGGTTCTTGCCAGCCTTCTTGCCTTAATTTACGTTATTTCTTCTGTTTCAGCATTTCTCCACAGTAACTACTCTTTTCTTCACTCTGTTTTAGTTTTCTACATCTTTCATTGTCTTAACTGTCTATTTGTCATGCCCCCCCCCCCCCCCCCCCCCCTGTTACATACAATGCACTTAGCTTTTCACTCTTATTAGCTCATACATGATGTTTAAGCAGTAATTTCTGTCTAGCACATTACCCTGTCTTCCACCTCTAAACTCTCATGTTTTCAAATCTCATCTGGTGCAGTCCCCAACAATCAGTTTTCCCTTCTCATCCCATGCGGGTTTCAGTCTCCCCTGACCTGTGGTTCTGCATGACTTTCCCAAAATCTACTCCTTTTCCTAGATCTCTCCAGTCCTTTTCCTTCACCCCCCTTCCTTCCCTTAAACCTTTCTGCCTGAAGAATGGGCCACTGGCTGCAAAAGCTTGCCTAATTACAACCTTCTTTTATGTGTGTGTTCTCCTGCTGCTTGGTGAGAAGATTTTTTATACATCTAATTAAATTATTTTGACAAAACTCTCTTAAGCACCTTAAGAATGTTACCTTAGTAATTAACACCAATAGTTGTGGCAGAGATTAGCATACCAAGCATGGCCAACATTTCAACAAATTAGGTAAACGTGTTTTAAGTGATATAATGCTCAGAATGGTATTGGACTGGCTTGGGAAGATAAAGAGACCAATACTCTGTTTGGATTATGTTCCAACTGAGATAACAAAAAACTTATAGACAAAGTCCGGGTGGGATGTTCCAGTATTATAAGGACACAACCTGGTCAACTTTTATATGGTAACATTAGGTATTGTCAACTATGTAAACATGCAAATAAAGCAAGCACTTGCCCGCGAAAGGCAAAGGTCGCGAGTTCGAGTCTCGGTCGGGCACACAGTTTTAATCTGCCAGGAAGTTTCACCAAAAATAGAGTTTAAAATAGGCTTGCTCAACATTCAGGTTATGGGTGATAGAAACTTAATATTTAACGAATTTACAAATGAAAATTTGGTGAATATTTTATGTTTAAGTGAACACTGGTGTAGAGAGGATGTGCTCGAGTACAAAAAATTGAACCACTGGGACTCACTCAACCTGTTTTCAGGAAACCTGCTTTGTCTGGTGTCAGAAGGAGGCAAACGCAAAAGTGTAGTGGTCTCTTAATCAATGGGTGGCAACGTGCTCGCCTCCTATGCACGCAGGCCAGGGCTTGATTCTCGGCCGGGTTGGAGACTTTCTCCGATCGGGGACTGGGTGTTGTGTTGTCCTCATCATTATTATTTCATCCTCATCACCAGCGCGGAAGTTGCCCAATGTGGCGTCGACTGAAATAAGACTTGCACTTGGCGGCCGAACTTCCCTGGATGGAGCCTCCCAGTCAACAATGCCATATGCTCATTTCACTTCATTTTATCGGCAGCAGTTCAAACGTATGACGAATGATGGTACCCCTTTGGGAAATGGCAGCAAGGAACAGGAAAGGATAACAGGTGCACTCACTGTGTATGCCTAGGGTCCTCATTCAACATGTTGAGGAGGCTATTCCAGCAGCCATTGAGGGAACTGGGTGCAACCAACTGCAGACTGTGGAGCACTTCGGAACAAATGATATCTGTCGTCTGTGCTCCGAAGTCATTCTGGGTCATTCCAGCAACTGGCAGAGAAAGTTGAGAATACCAGCCTTGCGCATGGAGTTTCAATGAAGGTCACAATTTGCGGCATTGTCTCCAGAACTGATCATGGCCATTTGGTTCAGAGTCGAGTGGAAGGACTGAACCAGAGACTTCGAAAGTTTTGTGACAAGTAGGTTGCGACTTTCTGGCCTTGCACCATAGGGTAGAGAACTGTAGAGTCCCTTTAACAGGTCAGGTGTGCACTAAACATCAGAGGCTGCAACTAAGGAAGCTGACTGAGTGTGCAGTGCACACAAGGTGTTTTTAGATTGGGTGATTCTCCATCCAATCCAGATAATGACGGCTGTAGGAAACACAGAAGTATCAGTGTAAGATTGAAAGAAATGCCTCCCACAAGTAGAGTATTAAAATCCTAATGGTAAACTGCCAAAGCATTCTTAATAAAGTGCCAAAGTTTAAAGTGCTCATGAAAAGCAGTGAAGCTCACATAATACTGGGTACAGAAAGCTGGTTGAAACCTGAAATTCATAGCAGTGAGATTTTTGGGGAAAATTCAAATGTAGCGCCTATATCAAATGGGAAATGGAAATGGTGTATTTGTCGCAGTACACAAACAACTCAAATCCACCAAGATAGAAATGAAGCTGCATGTGAGTTTGTTTGGGCAAGACTCGGTATCAAGGATGGACATAAAATGATAATTGGATCCTTCCATCGGTCAGCAGGCTCATCTTCAGATGTAACTGAAAAATACAAAGAAAACCTCAGTTCACTTGTATGCAAGTTCCCCAATCATACTGTAATCACCAGTGGAAATTTTAATCATCCAACAATTAACTAGGAAAATTACAATTTTGTTAGCGGTGGGCATGATAAGACATCCTGTGAAATGCCTTCTCTGAAAACTTCCTAGAACAGATAGTTAGGAACTCCACTCATGATGGAAATATATTGGATCTAAAGACAACAAAAAGACCTGACCTCTTTGTGGATGTCCACATCAAAAATGTTATCAGTGACCATAAAGAGGTTGTGGCAACAATGATTACCAAAGTACAAAGGACAACTAAAACAAGCAGAAAGATATGTATGTTTGTAAACTACACAAAAAATCAGTAATATTTTATCTCAATGAGGAACTTGAACTTTCAGCACATGTCAGGGGCATGCAACTTACAGGAACCCAGGCTCAAGCTTAGAAGAATAGCTGACCACACACTGGATAGATATGTATCCAGTAGAACAGGGCATAATAGGAGGGAACCTCTTGGTATACAGTCACTGCAAGGAAACTTCTGAAGAAACTGAGGTTACTGCATAATAGGTGTCAACAGAGCAATGCCTGATGCCTTTAATGACTACCGTAACAGAATAATCAAATGATATTTTACAAAACCCAAAGAAATTCTGTTTGTATTTAAAGGTTTTTAGTGGCACCAAAGTTAGTATCCAGTCCCTAGCGAATGAGGCAGGAACTGAAATTGAGGGTAACAGAGCAAAAGCTCAACTGTGTTTTCAAATGTTCCTTTAGAAAGGAAAACCCAGGAAAATTGTTCCAATTTAATCCTTGCACCACTGAAAAGATGAATGAAGTAAGTAAGTATTAGTGATGTTGAGAAACAGCTGAAATTGTTAAAACTGAACAAAGCTCCAGGTCATGATGGAATCCCTGTCAGATTCTACACTGAATTTGCAGCTGAGTTAGCCCCTCTTCTCACTATATCTATCATAGATCCCTTGAACAAATAACTGTGCGCAGTTCTCAGAAAAAGGCACAGCTCACAACCATCTACAAGAAGGGCAGTAGAAGTGATCCTCAAAACTACCGTCCAATATCCTTGACATCGTTTTGTTGTAGGATCTTAGAGCATATTCTGAGCTCAAACATAATGAGGTATCTTGAACAGAATGACCTCCTCAATGCCTACCAGTGTGGTTTTTGAAAACATCGATCATGTGAAGCCTAACTCGCACTTTTCTCACGACATACTGAAAGCTTTGGATCAAGGCAACCAAGAGATGCAGTGTTCCTTGATTTCCGAAAATAATTTGACTCAGTACCACACGTACGGTTATTGTCAAAAGTATGATCATGTGGGGTATCAAGTGTAATTTGTTACTGAACTGAGGACTTTTTGGTAGGGAGCATGTTTATCAACTGTAATTTGTTACTGGACTGAGAACGTTTTGGTAGGGAGGACACAGCATGTTATCTTGGATGGAGAGTCATCATCACATGTAGAAGTAACTTTGGGTGTGCCCCAGAGAAGTGTGTTGGAACCATTGCTGTTCATGTTGTATATTAATGACCTTGCAGGCAATATTTATAGTAAAATCAGGCTTTTTGCAGAGGATGCAGTTGTCTACAATGAAGTTCTATCTGAAAGAAGCTGCATAAATATTCAGTCAGACCTTGACAAGATTTCAACATGGTGCAGAGATTGGCAACTTGCTCTCAATGTTCAGAAATGTAAAATTGTGCATTTCACAAAACGAAAAAATGTAGTATCCTATCTCTAGAATATCAATGAGTCACTGTTGGAATTAACCACTCACACAAATACCTGGGTTTAACACTTTGAAGAGAAAAAAAAGTGGAATGATCACAGAAGTTCAGTTATGGGTTAAGCAGGTGGTAGACTTAGGTATATTGGTAGAATTCTGGGGAAGTGTCATCAGTCTACTAAAGAGATTGCTTACAAATCACTTGTGCAACCCATCATAGAATATTGCTCAAGTGTGTGGGACCCGTACCAGATAGGACTAACAGGGGATACTGAACATACACAGAAAAGGGCAGTATGAATGGTCATAGGCTATGTTTGTTTAATCAATGGGAGATTTCACAGAGATACTGAAGGAACTCAACTGGAAGACTCGAAGATACGATGTAAACTATTGCCAGAAAGTCTACTAACAAAGTCTCAAGAACCAGCTTTAAATGATTACTCTAACTACAACCCCCTACATATTGCTCACATAGGGACATTGCGGATAAGACTAGAATAATTACTCCATGCACAGAGGCATTCAATCAATCATCCTTCCTGCAGTCCATATGTGAATGGAACATGAAGAAACCCTAGTAACTGGTACAATAGGACTTACCCTCTGCCATGGACCTTACAGTGGTTTGTAGAGTAGGGGCCTATAAATGTTGTAGAAAGTACTGGATGACTACACATTTATTAGTTGCTAGAGAGCATCACTTACATGTGGGGTAGAAATATATGTAAAAACATATCTTACACCAAAATATGGTACCTTGGATCTCAACACACTTTGTGATGAAGTACATTTTGAAATATCAGGTTTAGGAACTGAGGGTCTTAAGCTAGTTATAGTAGCAGTAGGGCATCTAGTCATGAAAGCCATGTCTTCCTTGAGACACATGAGAACCTTTTAAAGCACACTTTTCATACTAAAATGTGAAAAATATAGTATTATCATTGGTTGGGGGTGTCAATTCAAGTCTTGATATGTTGCAGGACAAGAAAAGCTGTGACAGAACTCATAAATTTGCTTAAACAATATAACTCATATTATGTTAACTGCAAATCTGCAAGGGGCTCTGCTTGTCTTGACAATGTGTTTACAAATATTAAGAAAAATTGTATGTCCACTGATTTAATTAGTTTCCCTTCCTCGCATCATGATGCAGTACATATTAGTCTTAGTAATGTAAATTCAGTCTGCATTGACATAAAATTCGAAATTGTGACTACCAGATCAATGAGTAGTGAGAGGAGCCTTCACTTCCTTTAGTTGGGGCTCCTTTTGTGGTGGACTTCAACATAGTTCGTCTGATTTTGTTTTCACTGAGTGCATCATCATTGATATTTAAATCGCAAATTCCTACCAAGTCTTTGAACTAAGGAAGTTTAATAGACTAAGTTTGGACTTCAAAGAATTGCCTGTAAATGAATTTGAGGCTGAATTGTATAAGCTACAACAACAATCCTTATTACAGTTTTTCAGAAGATGACAGTACTGCTTCCTAACATGCGGTTCCTACTTTTACCTATTTGATGTAAACCAAATACCTGATACAATAGGTAGTGTAGACTTGTATGCTCTTGACTTTGTTTATAATTGTAATGCGTCGAATGACAATATTTTTTTTTATTATTACCACTTTATAATGCGTACCTACTGTCCATAATACTACTTAACTCAAGGAGAATAATTTGCAGGAGAATTGTTACACATTATTTTGCTTCACGCATGTATGATTCAGATGCATACGTACAATTTGGGCACTAACATTTTTCGCTGTTTGTCACATTGACTGCTAACACGAGGAAAAAATAAGTTATCACTAATTAAAGAAAAACGCTTTTACCAGTTCCAGTCAAAACTTTTTAAATAATTATTTAAGAGTAGTGACAGAAGTGTTCCGAGATATCACAACAAATGGCCCGGAGGGCAGACAAGGTAATTATACTCCGGAAGTCAAAATTTCAGAGTCCTCTTTGCACGGTAACCTATCCTCTGCAAACCAAACTGAAATACATGGCGGAGACATTACTATTATTTGCAATGCTTCATTAACGCATGTACTGGAGTATACAATTCTGCAGTTGTGGTACAGGTAATACAATACGAAAAACAAAAACATCGCTGTGATCCCTCAGCACACCATTAGCTGTCGCTATAATGTGGATATAATCATGTTGTCATTCCTGCATAGATGGATTACATTGATATCATATTGTACGAGTCAAAAGTCAATATCCTGTCGATGAAATCTGCAGTTGTCACTTTGTACATCAATTCGTGTATCCTTACTGCACAATGTTTCTAGTATATTTATGAATTTAAATCTACAATGCTATCAAGGCGTGATCACCAGTCACGAGAAAACACCTGCCGAAAATTGAATTCACAAACTGACGTAAAATCGATGTTTAATAAAAGTTGTTAGAAAAACAAATGAACGAATATTATACATACAGCGCAAAAAAATTGAACACACAGTGAAATATAAAACGCTCAAGAACTGGGCAGTTTCTCTCTCGTGTGTGCATTTTATTGTACTAGTATTTTTGCGGCACAATGACTGGAGATACAATACCATTGTTAAAACGATTTCCACAGAAATTGTGGGATATCATAAACAACTGTGAGTCAGACGCAATTCGTTGGGGGCAACAAGGAAGAAGTATTGTTGTGGACTACAATGTATTTCGCGATCAATATCTTAACTGCACAGCACCATTGTTCAAAACAAGAAATATTACTAGCTTTGTTAGGCAGTTGAATCTGTATGGTTTTCGGAAGATTGTTGCTCGTGGTAACCCTTCTGGTCGGAGTCTTGATGTTCACGAGTTCCAGCACAAGTATTTTCGCCTTGGACGGGAAGACTTACTGGTATACGTCACCAGAAATTATACTAAACCCCTGGAAAAACTGGAAGAAATTAAAATAGAAAATCCTATCTCTGTGGAAAACGAGACGAAATACGGATCTACGTTAATGAGATGTCGGGTAATATTTCGTTTCTTTGTTTGTGTGTTACCTTTTTTTAAAATTATTAAAAACTGTTTAATAGTGCTAATGCCGTTGTTGCCAGATTAAATTAAGATAATTACCCAATATTGCATGGCGAAAAAACACTTTGTAAACATTAAAAATTATAGATATTATGGTGGTGTTTGAAAGCGCGATACAGGTATATAAAAATGTAACCGATGTTGTTGCCTGTTACAGCTTTCAACAAATTTTTTTTACCTCTAGGTTATTGGTAAACGTCGTTGCGTGTTTGCAAACTTCAAATAACAACTAATGCACAATTCTTTTGCCATAAGGACACTCAGTTTGTTGACGTAGAACGTCTGTAAGTTCTATTTAGTGTAGGCATCGAATGTTTATTGACTTGATTTTGCGGATCAATAAATATATTAATGATATGAGCGGAATTCTAAAAATACCGAACCATTCTTCACTGCCGAACTACGAACACGAGGCTGAAATAGCGAACAGTTCGTTAAAAATCGAACACCTGGCAATCCAGGTTGCAATGCAGACTAAAAAAATAACTTATGCGAAGGTTCCTTGTTGACCAACAGAATTATTGACTAGAATCTCGAGTAACATTTTCAATACAATTTCCATCCTTGCTAGATATTTTAATTTTTTGTCACAATTGAAACCACGCTTCCTGATTGTCTGCATTTCAGCACAATGTAAGATGACACTCCATACAAACAGTTTATCAACTTTTCCTCAAATTTTAGTCATTGGTTTTTTTTACTGAATGCTTCTTTGGCCAATGTTACCCTGGTTTTAATTTCTGTGCAGCATTTCCAGTCGGTTTCTGTTTTGCTTAGCAGGTAGTAATTCTTGTCATGCTACTAACAGTGGAAGCTCACTGTTAGCCATTGTGAAAAATTGAAGTAGAAGTTAAAGATAGAAAGGATTCATCCGTATGAAATTATTATCATCAGTTTTTTATTGAGTTACCAAGTGCCTTGTATGTCCGTATCATATAGCCTATTTTTACACCTCCAACGATATTCGTGGCGAGTCGCTGAAATTTGACAGAGACAGGGCATAAGATTATATCATCACATTTAAATTGGAGACTATACCCAAGATCGCGCGTAGCGAGTGAAAAGTGCTCAGTACAGCTCGCCAGTTTACTCGTAAGTTTAGGTGTTCTGTACCAGTGCTGCTTTTCAGAAGCTCTCCAAATCACTTGTTGAGTGTTTATAAACTGTATTACACTTCCTCCTTTTGGTCTGTGTGTGTGTGTACCGTTTAAAATAATGGTAAGACGACGAGGCACGCTATAGGCAGTCAGCAGCGCGGGTGCTCAGCCAATCCCTATAGAGGCGGCCGAGCCGGCCGGCATCCTAGCGGACTTTGCGAGATCCTCTGCGCTGAGGTGATGGCAGCTCTACAGCACGCTGACACATCAGACCCACTGTGCAAGCCATCACCTACGTCGTCTCTACCATAATGCTCGGGAAAATCCTGAGCACCATTGAACTTGACAAGAAGGGTTGTGCCCCAGACTCCGTTGCCGTAGCTAAGAGAAAGTACGTGTCCTTGGGGGAAAAAAAAAGAGTTATTAACAGAACGGATGAGACTGAACAATACTGAAGACGTAATAACTTTAGTCTTCGGTGTACTAGAAAAACATTTTTTAAAAAAACAGACGAAGTATTATTCAAAATCACACGTGAATAATTAGGCGTACAAGTCTTGAATTTGATAATGGTAGGAGTCACAGAGTAGGGCGCGTGTGCCAGATAGCAGAGAATCGTGGGCGCATCATAACATTAAGGTCATATCGGAAACGTTACGAAATATTTGGAAGAAATTAGCAAAATCAGAAGTTACCATACGTTAGGTGGAACGAGGCAATAATTGAACAGTGCGATCTCCAGTTCGTGTTGCAGAATGCGTGGACCAGGCATGGCAGGATAATCGTGAAGACAGCTACGGAAAAGCACAAGCACTCAGTGAACAACACATGGAACGTAGAAGCTTTAAACTATGCGAGCTCAAAGCGATCTTTTGTAAAGAAACATTTTATTTTGTAGTATTTTTCTTGTAAACAGTTCCCTATTATCGTTATCTGTTTGTTTAGGTTAACCAGTGGTGTCAGAGCACAAGGGCACGTGAACACCTAACTTTTGACACCTTGTGGATTTATTGGTTATTTTTCTTTGAATGTTGTTAACCATAACATAGATGAGGTAACCTGAAATATACAACCCTTAAATCTACTGCACTACTGCTCTTCTATAATCTGTGAAACTAGGCATCAGTGCTGTGAGCACATGTTCAGCTGTACACGTTTTGAGTAGCTTTTGCACATGCACAGCTGGTATGACGAAACTGCCATATGGGTCAAATACATATGGATTTGATTAACAATGTGCACGGTTTGTGGCATGCACAGCTATGCATTACCACTCAGCTACACGTTTGGTAAGTTTGTGCTGCTAGGTGATAGCATACTGTGGCAGACAGTGGTCTTCGCTCATTTGGCAGTTGGCATAAAGTCTGTTAGATGATAGCACACTCCTCAGATACACACATCAAAAAAGGTTTTGCATCACCTCAGTTCCGACAGTTCTGGAACCTGTACAGAAAATTGGAATAGAGATCAACATAAACCATTTCTGCAATTTTTATTGCTGATTAAAACCACACACTGCATGTTTTACCACTATACAGCGAGACCTTCAGAGCTGGTGGTCCAGATTGCTGTACACACCAGTACCTCTAATACCCAGTAGCATGCCCACTTGCATTGATGCATCCCTGTACTCATCATGGCATACTATCCACAAGTTCACCAAGGCACTGTTGGTCCAGATTGTCCCTCTCCTCAATGGTGGTTCGGCATAGATCCCTCAGAGTGGTTGGTTGGTTGGTCACATCGTCCATAAACAGCCCTTTTCAATCTATCCCAGGCATGTTCGATAGGGTTCATGTCTGGAGAACAAGCTGGCCACTCTAGTTGAGTGATGTCATTATCCTGAAGGAAGTCATTCAGAAGATGTGCATGATGGAGGCGCAAATTGTCATCCATGAAGACGAATGCCTCGCCAATGATATGGCTGCACTATCGGTCGCAGGATGGCATTCATGTATTGTACAGCTGTTACGGCACCTTCCATGACCAGCAGCAGCGTGCATCAGGCCCCACATAATACCACCCCAAAACAGCAGGGAACCTCCACCTTGCTGCACTCGCTGGACAGTGTGTCAAAGGTGTTCAGCCTGACCGAGTTGCCTCCAAACATGTCTCCGATGATTGGTTGAAGGCATATGTGACACTCATCGGTGAAGAGAATGTTGTGCCAATCCAGAGTGGTCCATTTGGCATGTTATTCGGTCCATCTGTAGTGTGCTGCATGGTGTCGTGGTTTCCAAGGTGGACCTCGCCATAGATGTCAGGAGTGAAGTTGCACATCATGCAGCCTATTGCACACAGTTTGAGCTGTAACATGACGTCCTATGGCTGTACGAAAAGTATTATTCTCTATTATTATTGTTATTATTTTGTTTTCAGTATAATCACTCCTTTATTACCATTGTCTCGTACTATTGTACACTGCTCATCTTGTTGCTGTGTTTTATTAATCTCTAAAAAAAACTTACACAACTTCAACTTATACGCTGTGAGTCAGACATGTATACCCAACCCTGAACTTCTCACTAACGCTGGGCAACGAATGACTCTGTGACAACTGTCTCCTCTACCTGCCAGCTAATAGAAGAAACAACCCTATAGCTCGCTCACTCAGATGTGCAGTCTTTACCAGCCCACCTGACTGAGTTCTGCTGCATCTTTCAGGGCCTCAGCTTTTATGTAATACTCCTGTTTGAGACATGGCTGTAGCCGAGTATTCCTTCCTGTTCTGTGAGACTTGACAGATACATTTTTTGGGAGGTGTGACAAGATGTAGCAGATGAGGGAGAGGTGTGGCAAACTTGCCCTCCCAGATCATGCTCACATCCAAAAATGAGGTCTAACATCCCACATACATGTTCATTGAAATTAAGCTGCTCGGTAGATGGAATTATCCACCAATGTGTGAAACTTGTGGAATACCATTCTCAGTACAATATATTTTAACTACATGTATTTCATATGTAGGTGTAAGGGCAACTGTCAATTTTGCAGGAGACTTGCCCAACATCCTAGCTAACAATAGAGACAGTGTTTACACACATTGTAAAATTTTGTGAAGTATCAGGCCACCTACATAAAGTTTTGGGAGAGGAAATCAATGAGATTTGAGTGGACGGCTCAGCCCCTGCTTTTTCTTTAAGTAGCCAGCCAACCATATAACAGACAGTGTGTCACTGAGACATTTTTTTACCAAATGATCTGAGGATACAAACTACGTACTTGTCGACATGGCCAGACTTTCTGAAAAAAATCTAGTAATGTGTGTCTTGAGGA
The DNA here is from genome assembly GCF_021461395.2 of Schistocerca americana. Lineage (NCBI taxonomy): Eukaryota > Metazoa > Arthropoda > Insecta > Orthoptera > Acrididae > Schistocerca > Schistocerca americana. The sequence goes on from NC_060120.1 coordinate 180,180,010, forward strand.
AATATTGCAGCATATTTGCTTGTGAGAACAGATATTGAAACCAACTTAAGTGTGTGGGAAGTCAGTAGCTATGAATTTGTGAAATAATCTTTGGGGACTGATGCCACAAATTATAAACTTTATTGATATGAATACACACACTAATCAGAGAACACTGGAGACCAGAGTACATGAGACAAGACAATAGCAGGCACAGAAAGGCAAAGACAATGATTTTTCTCAAGAGAGACACTTGTTCATTGTTTTTAATATTGATTTGGCAGTCGATGTTGGTTTTGGTGATCGATGCTGCCCCAGATTTCACTCCCTCCAGTGCAGAGCACCATGGGGTGAGTAGGAATGGAATTCTGTTCAGATATGTAATCTTGAAGAAATACTGGAGGATGAAGAGTTGTGCCATAGTGGCAGCAGGTTGGATCATCAGTGATGCTTGAACCAGCGGAACGGACATTGAAATCAGCCATTGAAGTTGTATTATCTTACTGAAGTTCCTTGGTGATGGAGCTGGAAATGGTTGAAGAATCCTTAGGTCATGAAGGAAAGTTATCATCCTCCTGTTCTAAAACCTGATAGAGTTGAGGTGCAGAACCGATACCATTGAAGGTTTACCTTTCATTAAGATAGAAAATGTCAATCCCCCTGCTGATGGATGACTTTTTAGGAGCCAGAATAATGTGGTTGGATTGCAGCATGAACAGTGTCATTTTGTAACATTACATAATTGCAGTTGCATGGTGCTATGGGCTTGAGGAAGCGGCACGTGGACATTCGCTGTGTGACGTTTGACTTTTGAGTGCTGACAACGGTAATTCTAAAGAAGTTGCTGTTGTAGTGGGTAAGAGGAAGTCACCTGACAGTAGGGGACATTCACCATACAATACTTCTTTAAGTGAGAACTTCAGGTCATAATTGTATGGAGTCCAGATACCCAGTAGGACTCATGGCAGTGCTTCATTCCATAGTGTGTTGTGGCATATCAAAGCGGCAATCAGGGTTTGGGACCACCTTTCAACCAAACCATTGCTATGAGGGTGATAAGCTGTTGTGTGGAAGCACAGCATTCTGCACATCTCTGAACTGCTGCCCCAGGTTGGTCATGATAGATAACAGGCACCCAAAACAAAATATCCATATGTTTGTGAATGTTCCTGCCATAGACTCCGCCGTTGTATATTGTAAGGTGAACAGCCTCAACCCGCCCTGTCATATGGACGATGGCTGACAGAATGTGTCTGGAGCCATTGGTTGAATATTGATAAAGAATTGACCAAATCCAGCTGATCATGTTGGAAATGGCCTTTTGGTACTATAAAGATGTCTTACTGTGGAAAAGTTTAGTGTCCAGTATTGCTGTGCTAGCAAGGAAACCAGGCACGTGACCATTTCCTACAATCTGCCTTAAACCCCAGCCAGACGAAATGCTTCATAATGAGCCTCATGGTGGGGCGATTTGCTGTGTTTGACAGATTGTGCAAACTGTCAAAGAAAGACTTTGGGACTAAAGGGTGTGGCCTGCCTTGTGATGTATTGCACCACAGGTAAATTTGAGAGCCAAGTATCCTAATGTGCTGTAACTGTATAAGCCCATGTTAGTGTCATTTAAGGGGGCTGGTAATTGTTCACCTTGCTCTTGACCCCCAGGCGGTTCACAGTTCTCTTGCTTGTTCTCTTTCATCCTTTTTGGCATTTTGGTCCCCCCTTTGATTTGAGTCATTTAGGGAAGAACTCCCTCCATAGCGTCTGAGGTATGGATTCCTTTCCCCCCTTCCTTTGTCTCTTCCTTGCCTGCTGCTCACACTCTTTCAGTCCCGAATCTTGCAGAAGCCTGTTCTCCCTCTGTGCCCCACTCTTTTCATCCTCCGAAAGAGAAGAAGATGAAACATAATCCCCAGGAAAAGCCCCCTCCGGTGCCCCCCCACAGGTGCCATCTTCCTCCTCACAACTTGAGTCTGACCTCTTATTTATGGAGCTCACCCTATCCTTGTCAGTGCCGACTACTGGCCAAGTGACATGACCTCCCCTTGGCTTCTTTATTTCTAACCTTGACTCTTGCCACATGCTACTCCAATGGAATTGCAACGAATATTATCATCACCTACCCGAAATAGAACATGTCATTTTCTCTTATTCTGCATTTTGTCTTGCTCTTCAAGAAACGCATTTCTATGAAGACTACTCTCCAATATTTCGTGATTATTAGGCATTCTGTCAAAACTGCGCCGGCTCCAGAATAGCATCTGGAGGGTCTGCACTGATGTAATTAGTGACTGGATCCTGCTCCTTACCAACCTGGTAGCAAATGACCACAGCAATCACCATTTGCAATGTCTACCTCCCTCCAGTTAGGCCATTTCCTTATGTTGACCTGCCTATCTTAATACAGTAACTCCCATCCCCATATCCCCTCCTCGGGGAATTCATTGCACACCACTCCCTGTGGGGGAGTGCGACTTTGACCAGTATGGGTCTTCTAATTGACCAACTTATTACAAACTTTGATTTGTGTCTCCTCAATTATGGTTCCCCTACCCACTTCAGTGCCACTCATGCCACCTTTTCTATTATTGATCTCGTGATCTTCTCCCCTACTCTCGTGCCTTCCACAAGTTGCTCACCCCATGATGATATTTGTGACAGTGGCCACTTTCTGGTGTTCCTATCATTCCCCTGTCACTGCCAGGCAGACAGGCTCCCACATTGGGCTTTCTGCAGAGCCAACTGGCTTTTATGTACGTGTGCTGTGTACTTTGATACCTCTCTTGATATGCACTGATGCTGTCGTGCAAGACATCTCTGACACTATCCTTCATGCCGCTGGCACTGCTGTCTGCCCGTCCACAGGTCCCCCTCGTCATTGACAAGTACCGTGGTGGACAAAGGATGTAGCAGTTGCTATCCAGGACTGCCGATGGATGGTGCAGTGATTTAAACAACACCCTTCACATAGCAACTGTATCACTTGTAAGTGTCTCCATGCTAAAGGCTACTACCTTATTAAGCTGAGTAAAATTGAATGCTGGGAGTGCTATGTTTCCTCCTTGGGGACATATGCCTCTTCATTGCAGGTTTGCCTTCTGGGCCACCAGTGACAATCAGCTGTCCAGGGTCTTATCCTACAGGGTGCCCTGTGTGTTGATCCATTGGTCCTTGCAGAACACCTCATGACACACTTTGTGACAGCATCGTCATCTTATTCCTGTCCTGCTCTCTTTCTTCTGCAGAAACACCGATTTGAACAAACCCCCCTCTGTTTCAACCCCCAACAAGCTGAAGCCTATATTGAACCCTTCACTGAATGGGAATTCGCGCAAGCTCTTACCTCGTCACATGATACTCCTCAGGCCCAATTCCATCCATAACCACATGTTCAAACACTTGGATTTTACCCAGAGGCATAATCTACTCAGGGTCTTCAACCGTATTTGGCTTATGTGCGCCTACCTCCCCCTTGCAATGGCAAGACAGCATAATTATCCTTGTCCTTAACCATGGGAAAAACCCAATGTCTCTCGACAGCTACGGACTGATTAGCTTGCCAATGTACTTTGTCAACTACTTGAGAGGATATATCATTGTGGCTTCCTGGAAGGACACTCCACAATTGACCATTTACTCAGATTAGAAACAGCAGTCTGACAGGCTTTTACTAACAGCCGACACCTTGTCGCATTCTTCTTTGACCTACGTAAGGCACATGACACAGCTTGGCACTGTCACATGTTAGTTACCCTCCATAACTGGGCTTTCACAGCCCCCTTCCAATTTCTATCCGTGAGTTTTTATCCCACCAGCTCTTCCAGGGTTGAGTTGGATCCAATTTCTATCCGCGAGTTTTTATCCCACCAGCTCTTCCTGGTTTGAGTTGGATCCTCACACAGCTCCTCTCAGACGCAGGAGAACAGCATCCCACAGGGTTCTGTGATAAGCGTCACACTGTTCCTCATTGCAATCAGTGGGTGTGTACCTTCTGTTGGGCCTCTGATTACCCCGGGTTTGTATGTCAACGATTTTTGCATTTGGTGCAGCTCCCACTTGTTAGCATCTGCTGAATGCAAGCTCCAAGGGGCCATCCAATGGGCCTCTGTGTGGGTCCTTTCCCATGCCTTACAGTTTTCTCCCTCCAAAATGTGGGTTTTGTTTGGACCTAATACACCCCGATCCAGAACTTTATTTAGGGGACCAGCACCTACATGTTGTAGTGCAGTTCCATCTCTTTGGCCTTCTTTTTGATAAAAAGCTTACCTGACTCCCCCATATTTGCCACCTGAAGACTACATGCATGGAGAGGCTTAATGCTCTCTGCATCGTGGCCCACACATCGTGGGGTGCAGACCATGCTACTCTCCTCCATCCTTACCATGCTCTGGTTTTGTTCAGACTGCGAGGGCTATTCAGGAAGTAGGGAACATTTCCATCTGACACCACTAGGTGCACGCTGATCATGTATATTTTGGCATGTGCATCCTCGGCAGCTCAGTCTGCATCCATCTGTGATAGCAGGAACGTCTCTGTGCATCTGATTTTTTCGATATTAGGAATTTGAAATGTGCGCTGCAATCGAAAATCCCACCAGTTGTGAGGTGTGGTCTGTGATACGGTTTTTGTTGGCAAATAACCTAAAACCTGTAGAAATTTATCGTGAACTGTGTAAGGTGTACGGAAACAACATAATCAGTGAATGTTCCATGCGGAAGTGGTGCATTTGGTTTAAAAATGGCTCAATCAACATTCATGATGAAGAGAATGAGTGGACGACCGAGCATTGTGACTGACAATCTTGTCGCTGAAGTTGATGAAACGGTTCGTGAAAACAGACGCTTCACAATAACGGAGCTTTTCGCTTTCTTTTCCACAGGTTTCATGGACTTTGTTGTTTGAAATTGTCACTCAAAAGTTAGGCTACCACAAATTTTGTGGTCCCTCCAAAAACCAAGAAAATGTTTGCAAACCTTGTCAGCAAGGAAGTTGATGGCGACAGTTTTTTGGGATAGGCAAGTTGTGCTTCTTATTGCTTTTCTCGAATGTGGAGCAACCATAAATTCTGCCTGGTATTGTCAAACATTGCACAGCCTTAGAAGAGCAGTTCAAAACAAATGCCAAGGAAAGCTGATGTCCAAAATTTTGTTTTTGCACAGCAATGCCCGACCTCACATGGCAAACTGCACTGAAGAACTCCTTAATTCATTCGAATGGGAAATTTTCCCTCATCTGCCCTACAGCCCCGATCTTGCACCAAGTGACTTCCACTTGTTTCCCAAGATGAAGAACTGGCTTGCAATGCAGCGCTTTGACGACGACACGGAACTCCAGGCAGGCGTGACTCACTGGCTGAAGTCTCAGGCAGCAGGATTTTATGACAAAGGTATTTCTGGATTCTGTCTGCGTGAAAATGGATGTAAAAATGGAGCAACGAGTTTGTGTGAAATTTTGTTTTGAAATTGGAAAATCATTTTCTGAAACTTATGAACTATTAAAAACAGCTTTTGGAGATAATTGTATGAGCCAGTCAAATGTTTTTGTCTGGTTCAACAGATTTAAAAATCATTTGAAGATGAACCACGATCCGGCCGTCTTTCCACCTCGAAAGAGTACGGCAAAGTCTGTCGAAGGTGAAGACAATGTTGGTGATTTTTTTTTTTATTCTACCGGTATTGTGCATCGTGAATTTACCCCTGGAGGACAGACAATTAATGAGTTATACTACAAATGTGTCCCTGAGCATTTGCGTGAAATGGTACAGAAAAAAAGGCCTGCATTGTGGAAAGACAGGAGTTGGGTGCTATACCATGACAATGCTCTGGCTCATCGTGCCTTCTCCATCGTTGAATTTTTGACCAAATTCAAAATTTCTGTGCTTCCACAACTGCCATATTCCCCTGATTTGGCCCCTGCGAACTTCAACCTGTTCACTAAACTGAAATTTTCACTGAAAGGGAAGCGATTTGACTCGATTGAAGACATCCAGGCAAATATAGAGAGCGTCCTTAAGACACTTCAGGAAAAAAATTTCCAGGATTGTTTTCAAAAGTGGAAACACCATTGGAGTCAGTGTGTTCAGTAAGAATGGGACTATTTTGATGGAGATGCATCACAGTAGCATGTAAGTACCACCATTGTACAGTTACAAGCCCGTTCTTAAAACTTTCCAATCACACCTAGTATTCCAGGGTCCTAAGGTCTCTGTCATCCCAACAGTATTCAGGCATCTTGTACATTCCATCCTTGACGAGTTGCAGGGTGCTGCCATCTTCTACACTGATGTTTCTAAAGTGTTAGATAAGACAGGATATGCTTTTACATCTCCTACTGGTGTGGAACACCATTTACTGCTGGCATCATGTAGTGTGTTCACAGCAGAACTGCTAGCCATTAACAGGGCCCTCCATTTTGTTACTCAGGCCTCCCACCACAGTGTTTTAATATGTACCGATTCAATGGGCAGCCTGCAGGCTATAGACCAAAGCTATTCTCATCACCCCTAGGTCTCTGCTATCCGTGACCTTCTCTCTGCCATTGGTCCTGCCACCTCCTCAGTTGTCTTTCTCTGGGTCCCAAGTCATGTGGGCATCCCAGGGTATGAACTGGCTGACTATTTGGCTAGAGGGGTAGGTACTTAACCCCCTCCCCCAATTCCCTTTTGTGATTCCAGATGCAGATATGCAGATTCACATCAAATCTCTTTTTGCCTAAAAGTGTAATGACTACTGCAGTTTGGCACTCTTCCTTCTTTCTTCTTTGAAGGAGCCTGCTGTCTTGTGCTATCTATGCATTGGTCACACTTGCGTGATGAGCCACCCCACAATGTGGTTGTGGAGTCAGACTGACAATATCCCATATATTGGTGGCATGTCCCCTTCTTTTGGTCCTTCATACTAAGTATAGCCTTCCAAATTCCTTGCCTTTAATGTTAGCAAACGATCCACAGATGGCTGAACTGTTCCCCCAGTTTCCTTTGTGAAAGTGGTTTTTATTTTCAGTTCTAAGGTTTTGCTTTCCTCATGGAGCAGGGTAGGTTGGTTGTGGTTGGGGCCTCTCTTTGTGTTTTCTGGGTCTGGGACCCACGACCACTCCTTTATCCCCTTTGTTTTTTCCAGTTTTTAGATTTGACCTGCCCTTTTATGCCTTCTACTGTGTGCGTTTTTAGCTTCCTTTAGCTCTGACTGGATCCGCCCGCTTCTCATGGACACTTCTATCTTACGCACATAGCTTTTGAATTGTGGGCGTGATGACCTTGCTGTTTAATCTCTCAACCCCTCAACCAATCAAGTGAATCAATCTTGCTCTTGTGCTGCAGCCAAGCCATCAAAATCTATCCAGCGCACTAAGTGCATGAATGCGAGACGCGTAATCTGCAGTCACGTTATCCCCCCTCTTCTCATGCCAATATTGGTTGAAAATAGCACAATATAGTTCATATGCCTGAACTGGTAGGGGAACACGTCCCAACTAGGAGTATAGATAGCATGGACCTAGGGGCAATGGTCAGTGAAAAGTGTGAGAGATTGGCCCTCAGTGTCTTCCTTAAAGCATATAGCACTGCTTAATGTAGCCCTACTGTTCAATTTATACATTGAATGAGAAAAGATGGAAATAAAAGAAAGGTTCAAGTGGGATTAAAATTCAAGCTGAAAAGATATCAATGATAAGATTTGATAATGACATGACTATCCTCAGTGAAAGTGAAGAATAATTACAAGATTTACTGAATGGAACGAGTACAGAATATGGACTGAGAGTAAAACAGAGAAAGACGAAAGTAATGAGAAATAGCAGAAACAGGAACAGTGAGAAACTTAACATAAGAATTGGTTATTGTGAAGTTAAGGAATTCTGCTACCTAGGCAGCAAAAAAACCCATGACAGACAGAGCAGCGAGAATGTAAAAAGAACTAGCACTGGCGGAAATGGCATTCCTAGCCACAAAAGTACGCTAGTATCAAACATAAGTCTTACTTTGAGGAGGGGATTTCTGAGAATGGAGGTTTGAAGCACAGCATTGTATGGTAGTGAAAATGTACTGTAGAGAAACCAGAACAGAAGAGAATCATAGCATTTAAGATGTGGTGCTACAGAAGAATGTTGAAAATTAGGTGGACTGAAAAAGGTAAGGAATGAGGAGATTCATCGACTAGAAGAAGGGACAGGATGGTAAGACATCAGGGAATAACTTTCAGGCTGCTAAATGGAACTGTAGAGGGTGAAAATTGTAGAGAAAGACAGAGATGGGAATACATCCAATAAATAATTGAGGATGTAGGTTACAACTGCTACTCTGCGATGAAAACATTGGTACAAGAGAGGAATTTGTGGTGGGCCACATCAAACCAGTCAAAGACTGATGATTCAAAAGTAATTCACAGTCATATGCTGACCACTACTATTGTGATCCTTTTAATTTACAGGGCTGTTGGATACAATCCACTGTTTGTTGTAAAGCTGCATCAGTTGATGATTTGCTAGTGCCAGCAATGATAGACAGATGGGCTATGGATGAGAAGTGAGCCATGGTCATGGCATTCTGTAAGGATCATTTGATCAGTTCGAAAGCTCGTAACATTTCCAGTGACCACAGCACAGGTCCTTTCCCCTTAGTATTCTTTCTGTGCCTCGGTTAGAAGTACATGGATTTTCACAGCCTGTGCTATATGATGCCAATAGGATTTAATCATGTCTAAAAATCTCCTTAGTTCCTTGTAAGTTGTAAGCCTATGCATCAGCTGAATTAACTCTGTCTTTTCTTCTATCAGTTTGATCCCCTCTGGTGATACAGAATGACCCAAAGATGTTACATTCTGTTATCATATTGGACATTTCTCATTATTCACTACCAAGCCTAATTGATCCAGGGTACAAGAAATCTGCTAGAGGTGTTCTTCATTTCTTTTGGTAAAGAAGAAAGAATGAGCATGTTGTCCAAGTATGGAAAACAAAACAGGAGCTTGCACAAAGCAGAATTGCCGACTCTCTGTCATGATTTTGTGCTACATTTTTTAACTCGAGCAACATGTGTAAAATTTCAGATAACCTGGAGGGGTAATAATAGCAGTTTTAAGTAAGTCCTCCATTGCCATCGGTATTTGCAAGTAAGCCTTCTGGCAGTCTATAATGCCAAAGACTGAAGCACTTGATAGTGAATCTGGAAAGGCTTGGATATTTCTGAAATATACAGTCTTTTTTTCAGAACCAAATGAGCTGGTAAAGCCTGTGCATTATTTGAAGGGTGTATAATGCCCTTTGTTAACAGTTTGTCTATAGCAGCTTTTGTAATCTGTCACTTGTCAGGAGACAGGCATCATACTTCGTAAGAGACGATTGGTCTCACTATAGTTTTGATCGCATGCACTGTAATCTCCCATAATTGTGTGGTGGGTCAGGGACTGGGGAAGCACTAAACGCTGTTGGTCATTGTCACTGGATACACTGTCAGTAACTTGTATGTGTGTGTAGTAGGTGCAGAAGAAATGTAATTGCAATAGGTAGGGGGTGTCGTCAGCAGTGCTAGATGGTTTCCTCAGCTTTACTTCAGCAGTGGAGTGCGCTCATCACCCTTAGTGTCCAGTGAGCCCAAAGCCAGTACAGCCTGGGTTAGTAACTCATAGATGTGTTGTCATACTGAGGGCTGTTGATGAAGTCCCATACTCTGATTTAAATATCCTCCATGTTATGCCAATTGTCCGTGAGGTTGAAGTTCTTTAATAATAGGCACTCATTTTTGGTGTGAGGTGAAGGTTAAAATGAAGAAAGCTGACATTTAGCCTCTGTGGACTGGTTGCATTGCACACACAATGTCTCCTATAATGAGGAATCTTCTTCTTGCAATGAGAGACGTTCCTTTCTGGTGCCACTGTACAATTTATTGGTTGCGCGAGTTGATCCTCAGGGAAGGAGCGTAACTGGTGAAGCCTGAACATAGGGGTTTACAATGCATCTTCATGTTGTGGAACAGACTGTGTCGAAGGTCTCCCAATCAGACTGTGAATGCTAATGCCCCATGATCTATAGAAGAGCACTCCATCTTAAATCTGGACTCAAATGACAAGTGGTTGAAAAATTCTGCTCCTAACATGGGTTCATCACGTCTGCTTGCATGAAAGTCCTCGTGAAAGTCTGTCTGTTCCTGAAGTCAGTGTTGTTTAAAGCAGATCTGTGCATGGTAATAATCGTCTCATTTGCCACCTTCAATTCAGTTGAGATACCTGCAGCATAAGAAAGAGTAGTGGTGTTTGGGATTGTGCTAACTTTGAAACCCAAGTCAATGAAAAAATGCTGGTTAGTAATACAATCACGTACATAAAGGTGGCCATTGCAGATGGCAGATGGTGGAAACAGATTGGTTTGATTCACCTGCTTGGATTTTTTTTGTATTTTGATAATGTTGTGTCACCTGACGTCTAATGAAGGTCACAAGTGGTACTTGTTTGATTGCAAGGAGGAGGGCACTTGCACATGGCAGTGCCAAACCGTGCGTGGAACCAGCATCAATGCACTTTTTACGCTGTGAAAGGTGAGCAACACCTGTTAGTTTGTTGTTGTCAGCTGAGCGCATTGCGTCTCGATTGCCTGAAATTGGGGCAGTGTCGAACATCTTTGGGCACACTTGGTCCTGCACAGTTGTTGTGTGCTGAAGGGAAGGCCGAGATGGCTGCTGTTGACCACCTGCCATGTTGACGCTCAAACTGTAACTTAACATCCTGTGTGAGTCCCTCATTACATGTTAAAGATGCTTGAATCTCATGAGGCAGTTTGTTTGTCCATCTGGGTCACAATGAATTGTTGGCCATTAATATAGCATCTACTGAAGTTTCTAGGTGATGCAAAAACTGTGAGGGCATTGCTTCATTTAATTGTTCCGAGAAAATAGCCAGTTGAATTTGCAGCTCGGGCGATTTTCTCAGTCTCTAAAGTAATGCTGTCTTGGCTGCCTCAAACTTGTTAAAAGGAGGTAGTGGCAGTATAACAACATTGATGGTGGCAGCATGTTCACCCGTATGACACAGTAATGCAGAATATTTCACTGTATCATTAAAAATGTTGTGAGCAGTGAACACTGATTAATCAATAGCAAAACAAGTTTGCCAGTGCTCCGATAGGAACCGAGGCAGTTTCAGTTTCATATGCTGTACAGTGGAAACGTTGCAGGGTATCATTTAACGTAACCACTTTGGTTACAGCATGGTAAAAAACCTAGAAATATTCTGGTGTTACTTGGATGGCCTAGCTCTGCCAATGGGTAAGAATGAATTCATCACCTCAAAAACTAGTGCAGAAGCACATGTCAGGAACATAGGAGTGAGGAAGTGGTGTTGCAATTGCACACTAGTATCTAGCATAGGCCCTGTAGCACATACAGGTAACAGATCTTGTTGTTTCTTCCTCGGAAGATAAGTTGGCTAGATCTGTGAAAAGTTGCATTGCTTACTGCCACCTGGAACCAGCGTGTCCCTGTATACATGTAGTAAGAGGATGAGAGTCACTTTCACTGTCATTTTTGGCCTTGGGTGGTTTCATATAGTTTATTGCACTATGCAGTCCACAGGAAACACAGTCAAAACTCACAAAAGGCCACAATAACCTCTGATGGTTCATAATATTTATTGAGAATCATCAGCAGGAAGCAGCACCATGTTTTCACCAAGTGTTTGGAAAACGTACAGTAGTTGTGGGCCAGCAATTTCACCAATTCAGTAGCAGTGAGTATGTGGAATAATCGTCAGATACTGCCATCACAAATTACAAACTTTAGTGATAGGAATACACACACAGTAATAAGAGGACACTTTAGACCAAAGTACACAACATAAGACAGTAGCGGGAACAGAAAGTCGGAGAATAATTTTGCTCAAGACACATTTGTTCACTGTTGATTTCAGCAATTGATGCCACCACAAGAGCAAATTTTATTCAATTGAAGGATTCTTAGAAATTAATAATTTTAAAATAAATTTACATATGTTATAATTAAGCTGCTTTGTAACTGTTATGTAAGTGTTAATTTTTCTTTTTTATTCATGTATGTAATTACTAAATAAATATGTGTGCATGCTGTACACAACTTAAATTGTGTATTTGGACGAAACAAACTGTGTAGAAACTACATAATGGTCAATAAATAATCTATTCTATTCTGTTTTAGCATGTAATCAACACAAGTTTTTCGTATGTTAACAACAACCAACAATAATAATGAACCGAAAAACGTTTCATCCACATTTACATTCCTGTTTGTACTTTTACACTATAAGCACAACACAACAAGAAAATACAATGCTGAATAAAATCTTTTATCAGTCTTTTAAAATCTTTAATCAATCAATCCAAAAGTAAATGGTCTTCAATGCTGGTGCATATTCTGCATGAACTTCATCCATTATGTTTTGATTTGTGCAGCAACCCAACCCCTCAAATGAAAACATTTAATAACAGCATTAAACTTGGTTTTCTCGATTTTCAATCTCAGTCAACACACTGACCTATTTAGACAGCTATCAATAACAAACTGTAAGCTGTATGTTGTTGAAAATCATATCTTTGTATGATTCTTGGAGTAATTGAGCTTACCAACCATGAAGGCTCAACAAAAATGTCCCATTCTTTCACGGAAATTTACCAGTCTTGTCAGACCACACTCGTATATTGATTTTCCAGAATAAGACTAACAAAGTGCTCACTAGAATACAAAAGCAATAAAAAATCTAAATGTGCTGTTCATAATGTGTGTATTAGAAATTTCCAAGGAAGAGTTATTGAGATCATTTTATTTCTGTTATGTATATAATCAAGGTCAGATTTATATATAAGTGTGATAATAAATGTTAATGCCTTATTCAGTTATTTAAAGAAAAATAATTACAAGTTCCACAGGTGCCTTCATATTTATTTTTATTTTTGTGACTTAAGAAATAATAGTAACGTTGGACCTTTCTTGGTTCGTGCTGGCCTTATCTGCCAGTATCTCGGACACATGGCACTGCTGTCAGTTGTTAAAGATGGTGGTTGTGCTTCACATGTCCATGGCATTAGAACAGCAAAGTGTGATATTCTATGGGGAGAGATACAGGGAAATGCAAGCCCGCATATGGGGAAAACTGTCTTGCTTTGCGAACTGTGAGCTGGTGGTGGTGTGAGTTCGACAAAGGCCGTAAAGTCCTACATGACAATGCGCATTTGGGGAGGCCACGTTCATCACTGACAGACGATGACAATTCCCACATGGATGCAATGGTGAAAGCAGATCAGCATGTGCACATCATGACCATTTCCCAGGAGCTTGGCATATTGTATGGGAGTGCTTACAACATCATTCATGGGTCCTTGGGTACCGGAAGGTTTCATGTCAGTAGGTGCCTAAGCAGTGGATGACATCATGAAAGGCAAGTGAACGATGCCTTCACTGAATCATCTGGAATGGTACTCCAAGGAGGGTGAAGGTTTCCTGGGCCTCATTGTTACTGGTGATGAAATGCTTCATCTGTTGGGAAAGGGATGTTAATGGCCTTGTGGGATAACCGTGTACTGCTGCTGCTGGATTTCATGCCACAAGGTGCAACCATCAATGCCAACAGTTATTGTACCATGCTGTCACGTCTAAGGGCTGCCACCAGGCGAAGGTGCAGAGTGATTCTCAATGTGGACAACAATACAAGACCATATGTGACAATCAGAGCTGCTGAAAAGCTCCGGACATTTTACTGGGAGATTCTTGACCACCCATCATATAGTCCAGGCCTTATCCCTAGCGATTTCCATATTTTTTACCACTGAAGAAATTCCTGGCAGGGCAGTGATTCATGAGTAATGATGAAGCCCAGACAGCAATTTGACAGTGGTTACATAGTCAGCTGGATGAATTCTACCACAGAGGTATCTCAAATTTAATGCTGCGATGTGACAGATGTGTGAACTGGTGTGGGGACTATGTGGAAAAATAGTGTAAGGTGCTTAGAATAGAGTGTATGTAGCTTACTTTGGCTAATAAAAAATAGGGGCAAAGACTTTCTGATTTGACCTTGTATCTTAGGCACAGAACAAAACAGTGGCCAGAGAGCGGTTAAGTGTCCTAAGACTGGGAACAATTGATCAGTTAAATATCAGTCCACTTTCCTATTAGATGATAGTATCACAGAGTTTAGTTTTAATTAAAATATTTCTTCACCTAAAGTTACTTAGGTATGAAGAAAAATCATAACTGTAGATTGACCATTAGGCAAACATTTTTGGACTTTTTCATGTTACGTTACAGCAAGCCCTGGAAGAAGCACTTGAAAGAGCTGTTGCCCAGTACAATTACCAGAGAAAGCTGTTGATGGAATCTGGCAATATATCTGATACCAGCTCAGATTCAGGATGTCATAGCACAGGTAATATAAGCAAATAGCATAATGTGTCTAATATCACTGCAGGTTTATTAGCTTCCTATCGTTAGACCAAAACTAGATGCAGATTACATAAAACTTTTATTTGCCTAATTAGAAGAGTAAATTCTCAGTCAGTAGAAAATTCACTAAAAGCTTGTTTGAACTACCTAATCAAACAGTGGAACCTCCAGGTAGGAATATCAACAATGTAGGAAAAGGCAGATTGCTGCTTACCGTAAGGAAATCACATTAAGTTGCAGACAGGCACAATTAAACGGCACTTAAATGACGCTTCCAGTTAAAGCTTTCACCAGTAAATAGAAAGACATACCATTCATACACACAACCAAGCACATCTCATGCCCACATGACTGCCAATTCCAGCATATCGGGCCTGAATGCAGCTATCACTTGGGATGAAACCAGCAATCTGGAGGGAGCAGGGAAGGGGAAGGGATAGTAGTGTACAGATGGGGAGAGAGACGAATGCTGTCTGGTGGAGTGTGCAGGGGCTAGAATGCCAACAGGGGCAGCATAAGGGGGTTGTGGGCAGGGAGGAGGGGAAAAAAGGAGAGGAGTGGGGAAATACGGAGAGGAAGCATTGGCAGAGGGCAGCAAATAAACTGGGTGGAAGATGGTAAGACAGAGGGAGTGGAAACTGCTGGGTGGGGGGTGTTGGGACAGTATGTTACTGTAGGTTGAAGCCGGGATAATTATGGGAGCAGAGAATGTATTACAAATATAACTCCCATCTGCGCATTGAGAAAAGCTTGTGGTGGAGGGAAGGATTCAGCAGATAGATTGGGTAGTGAAGCAGCCATTGAAATCAAGTGTGTTTATGTTCAGCTGAATGTTGTGCCACAGGGTGATTTACTTTGTTCATGGCCACAGTTTGGCATGGCCATTCGTCCTTGTGGACAGCTGGTTGGTAATCATACCAATATAAAAAGTTGTGCAATGATTGCAGCAGAGCTTGTAAATGCGATGCGTCCTTCACACTCCAAACCCACTACCTCGTTCCTCATACACCATACTAGCTTTATTCTAACTCACACCTACTTGTCCTTTGAAGGGAAGGAAAATAAAAAGTGAATGAGGTATATAAACAAATGAATGAAGTATATAAACAAGGAATGAGAGAGGAGAAAGACTAATTGAGTTTTGTAATAAATGTCAGCTAGTAATAGTGAAAACTCCCTTCAAGAATCACAAGAGGAGGAGGTATACTTGGAAAAGGCCGGGTGATGTGGGAAGATTTCAGATAGTTACATCATGGTCAGACAGGGATATCTGAAATCAGATACTGATTGTAAGGCATATGCAGGAGCAGATATAGACTCAGATCACAATGTAGTAGTGATCAAGAGCAGACTGATGTTTAAGAGCTTTGTCAGGAAGAATCAGTGAACAAAGAAGTGGGACACAGAACTATTAAAGAATGACGATACGCTTGAAGTTCCCCAAAGCTATAGATACAGCAATAAGGAGTAGTTCAGTAGGCAGTACAGTTGAGGAGGAATGGACATCTCTAAAAAGGGCAATCACAGAAGTTGGAAAGAAAACATAGGTAAAAAGAAGGTAATTGTGAAGAAACCATGGGTAACAGAATAAATACTTCAGTTGATTGATGAAAGAAGGAAGTACAAAATTTAGGAATACAGAAATACAAGTAATTCAGAAATGAATTAAATAGGAAGTTCGGGGAAGCTAAAATGAAATGGCTGCGTGAAAAATGTGAAGAAATCGCAAAAGAAATGATTGTCAGAAGGACTGACTCAGCATATAAGAAAGTCAAAACAACCTGTGGTGAAATTAAAAGCAAGGGTGGTAACATTAAGAATACAATAGGAATCCCATTTTTACATGCAGGACTGTCACTATAACAATCAGTTTTCAGACATTGTCATAGATTTTATTTCACATACACAAAGGTTTAATTCACATACATAAATGCACAAATTAATGATATGAATATAATAGAGGGAAACATTCCACGTGGGAAAAATATATCTAAAAAGAAAGATGATGAAACTTACCAAACAAACAAACCAAACAAAAGCGCTGGCAGGTCGATAGACACACAAACAAACACAAACATACACACAAAATTCTAGCTTTCGCAACCAATGGTTGCCTCGTCAGGAAAGAGGGAAGGAGAAGGAAAGACAAAAGGATATGGGTTTTAAGGGAGAGGGTAAGGAGTCATTCCAATCCCGGGAGCGGAAAGACTTACCTTAGGGGGAAAAAAGGACAGGTATACACTCGCGCACACACACACATATCCATCCATACATACACAGACGCAAGCAGACAAATGTCTGCTTGCGTCTGTGTATGTATGGATGGATATGTGTGTGTGTGCGCGAGTGTATACCTGTCCTTTTTTCCCCCTAAGGTAAGTCTTTCCGCTCCCGGGATTGGAATGACTCCTTACCCTCTCCCTTAAAACCCATATCCTTTTGTCTTTCCTTCTCCTTCCCTCTTTCCTGACGAGGCAACCATTGGTTGCGAAAGCTAGAATTTTGTGTGTATGTTTGTGTTTGTTTGTGTGTCTATCGACCTGCCAGCGCTTTTGTTTGGTAAGTTTCATCATCTTTCTTTTTAGACATAAATGCACACATTGATATAAATAATGAAGGTCAGAAATTATAACTTTTTGTTGCAAAAACAAGCTTATGCTGTATACACTGTTTTACAGAGAGACTTTACAACTTGAAATGTAAATGCATATATTGATATAGTGTGTCATGATCAGATATTATCATTTTTTTTGTTGCAAGAACAGACTTATGCTATATACACTTGTTTACAAAAGGAGACGACAGCTTGAAATCTTCTACTGAATAACAGCTTTTCTTTATTAACAAATGCTTAAGATTATTCTTTAAAGTCTTTAAATTAGCTGTCTTGAGGCCTGAAAATTTTCCCTTCCCCTTGTATTATACCTATGTACATTACTGTTTGATACATTATATTCAGGATTTTGTTTCACAAACATTGCTGCCTGCAGGATGTACATAGAGGAGATAGGTAGTATTTTACATTTTCTAAAGATTTCTCTGCAAGGCTCTGTCCTGTTTACCTCTTACTGCCTTTTTTATATATACACATCTGTACTGATTTTCTTGCAGTTATGGTCTTTATGTTCTTTCCATGAAAGATGTTCATTAACAATTATACCCAAAAATTTGTGTTTGTTTGTGTAGTTAATGTCCAGTGGAGGTGTAGATAGAGTTCTATTTATGTCATGACTATAGCTAGGCATAAATTGCATTGCCAATGTCTTCTGTTTATTTATGAGTATCTTATTTGCAGTGAGATAACTTGAGAGAAAATTGTAATCTATTTCACTACTGTTTGTAGTAGTTCGCATATCACAGCCCCAGCTGACAAAAGATATGTCATCCGCATAGCTTACAACCTTGCATTTTTGTTCAGCTAAATCATTTATGTACACAAGAAACAGAAAGGGATAGATGGAAAAAATACATTGAAGGTGTGTATGAAGGGAAAGATTTGTCTGATGTGATAGAAAAAGCAACAAGAGGGGAACCAGTATTAGAATCAGAATTTAAAACAGCTCTGGAAGACTTAAAATCAAACAAGGTGGAAGGGATAGATAACATTCCCTCAGAATTTCTAAAACTGTCGGGGAAGTGGCAACAAAACAACTATTCACTTTGGTGTTCAGAATGTACGAGTCTGCCGACATTCCATCTGCCTTCTGAAAAAATATCATCCACAGAATTCCAAAGATTGCAAGAGCTGACAAATGCAAGAATTATTGCACAATCAGCTGAACAGCTCATGCATCAAAGTTGCTGACAAGAATAATATACAGAAGAATGGAAAAGAAAATTGAGATTGTGTTACATGACAATCAGTTTGTCTTTGGGAAGGATAAAGACACCAGAGGAATGAACAGTTTAATGAGTGTAGAATGTGGATTGAGAGTAAATTGAAGAAAGACGAAAGTAATGAAAAGTAGCAGAAATGAGAACACTAAGAAACTTAACATCAGGATTGATGGTCACAAAGTAGAGGAAGTTAAGAAATTCTGCTACCTAGGCAGCAAAGTAAGAAATGATGGATGGAGCAAGGAGGGCATCAAAAGCAGACTAGCACTAGCAAAAAGGGCATTCCTGGCCAAGGGAAGTCTACTAGTATCAAACATAGGCCTTAATTTGAGGAAGAAACTTCTGAGAATGTACGTTCCGAGCACATATTTGTGTGGTTGTGAAACGTGGACTTTGGGAAAACTGGAACAGAAGAGAATCGAAACATTTGAGATGTGGTGTTATAGATGAATGTTGAAAATTAGGTGGACTGATAAGGTAAGGAATTAGGAGGTTCTGTGCATAATCAGAGAGGAAAAGAATATGTGGAAGACGCTGACAAGGAGAAGGAATTGGATGATAGGACATATGTTGTCAGGGAATGACTTGTATGGCACCAAACGAGCTGTAAAGGGCAAAAACTGTAGAGGAAGACAGATTGGAATACATGCAGCAAATGATTGAGGACATAGGTTGCAAGTGCTACTCTGAGATGAAGAGGTTGGCTCAGGAGAGGAATTCGTCGCAGGCCTCATCAGACCTGTCAAAAGACTGATGACTCAGCAAAAAAAAAAAGTATCCATGGCATAGCCATGGGCACATGCATGGCACCCTCCTATGCCAACCTTTTTATTGGCCATCTAGAGGAGACCTTCCTAGCCTCCCAAAACACTGGTTCACATTCGTTGATGATATCTTCATGATTTGAACTCAGAGCCAAGACACCCTATCTTTGTTCCTTCACAACCTCAACACCTCCTCCCCCATCTGCTTCACATGGTCTTCCTCAACCAAGTGTGTCACCTTCGTAGTTGTTGACCTGCTTCTCTTTGAAGGGTCTATCTACACTGCTGCCAACAATACACCCACCAACCACACATGCATTTTGACAGCTGTCATCCCTTTCACACCAACAAATCCCTCCCATACAGCCTAGACACCTGGGGACGGCATATTTGCAGTGGAAAAAACTCCCTTGCTCAGTACGCTGTGGGTCTTACTAAGGCCTTCACAGGCAGGCACTATCCCCCAGACCTAGTCTGCAAATAGATCTTCCATGCCATTTTCCCTTTCACCCCCCATCCTATCACCACCCCCAAGAACCAGCCAAAAAGGAATGTCCCCTTCATCACCCAATACCACCCTGGACTGGAACAACTGAACCACATCCTTCAGCAGGGTTTTAATTACCTATCATCATGCCATGAAATGAGGGACATCCTACCCGAGATAGTTCCCACCCCTCCTAAAGTGGTGTCCCATCGCTCACCCAACCTCTACAACATCCTAGTCCATCCCTATGATGCACTCCCTATCCCAACCCCTCGCCACAAGGACCATACCTCTGTGGAAGACCCAACTGCAAAACCTGCCCAATCCACCCACCCAACACTTCCTATTCCAGTACTGTCACAGGTTTATCCTACCCCATCAGGGACCATGCCACCTGTGAAAGAAGCCATGCCGTTCACCAGCTCTGCTGCAATAATTGCACAGCTATGTATGTTGGTATGACTACCAACCACTGCCCCCCTCCCCCCCCCCCCCCCCCCCCCACCCACCCCCATGATCCATGGACCTTGCCATTGGTGGGGAGACTTGCATGCCTCAACGATACAGATAGCCATACCGTAGGTGCAATCACAACGGAAGGGTATCTGTTGAGAGACCAGACAAACGTGTAGTTCCTGAAGAGGGGCAGCAGCCTTTTCAGCAGTTGCAGGGGCAACAATCTGGATGATTGACTGATCTGGCCTTGTAACACTAACCAAAATGGCCTTACTGTTCCGGTACTGCGAACGTCTGAAAGCAAGGGGAAACTACAGCCGGTAATTTTTCCCGAGGGCATGCAGCTTTACTGTATGATTAAATGATGATGGCGTCCTCTTGGGTAAAATATTCCGGAGGTAAAATAGTCTCCCATTCGGATCTCCGGGCGGGAACTACTCAAGAGGACGTCGTTATCAGGAGAAAGAAAACTGGCGTTCTACGGATCGGAGCGTGGAATGTCAGATCCTTTAATCGGGCAGGTAAGTTAAAAAATTTAAAAATGGAAATGGACAGGTTACAGTTAGATATAGTGGGATTTAGCAAAGTTGGGTGGCAGGAGGAACAAGACTTCTGGTCAGGTGAATACAGGGTTATAAATACAAAATCAAATAGTGGTAATGCAGGAGTAGGTTTAATAATGAATAAAAAAATAGGAGTACGGGTAAGCTACTACAAACAGCATAGTGATCGCATTATTGTGGCCAAGATAGAGACGAATCCCACGCCTACTACAGTAGTTCAAGTTTATATGCCAACTAGCTCTGCAGATGATGAAGAAATTGATTAAATGTATGATGAGATAAAAGAAATTATTCAGGTAGTGAAGGGAGACGAAAATTTAATAGTCATGGGTGACTGGAATTCGAGAGTAGGAAAAGGGAGAGAAGGAAACATAGTAGGTGAATATGGATTGGGGCTAAGAAATGAAAGACGAAGCCATCTGGTAGAATTTTGTGCAGAACATAACTTAATCATAGCTAACACTTGGTTCAAGAATCGTGAAAGAAGGCTATATACATGGAAGAACCCTGGAGATACTAAAAGGTATCAGATAGATTATATAATGGTAAGACAGAGATTTAGGAACCAGGTTTTAAATTGTAAGACATTTCCAGAGGCAGATGTGGACTCTAACCACAATCTATTGGTTATGAACTGTAGATTAAAACTGAAGAAACTGAAAAAAGGTGGGAATTTAAGGAGATGGGACCTGGATAAACCGAAAGAACCAGAGGTTGTACAGAGTTTCAGGGAGACCATGAGGGAACAATTCACAGGAATGGGGGAAAGAAATACAGTAGAAGAAGAATGGGTAGCTTTGAGGGATGAAAGAGTGAAGGCAGCAGAGGATCAAATAGGTAAAAAGACGAGGGCTAGTAGAAATCCTTGGGTAACAGAAAAAATATTGAATTTAATTGATGAAAGGAGAAAATATAAAAATGCAGTAAATGAAGCAGGCAAAAAGGAATACAAACGTCTCAAAAATGATATCGACAGGAAGTGCAAAATGGCTAAGCAGGCATGGCTAGAGGACAAATGTAAGGATGTAGAGGCTTATCTCACTAGGGGTAAGATAGATACTGCCTACAGGAAAATTAAAGAGACCTTTGGAGAAAAGAGAACCGCTTGCATGAACATCAAGAGCACAGATGGAAACCCAGTTCTAAGCAAAGAAGGGAAAGCAGAAAGGTGGAAGGAGTATATAGAGGGTCTATACAAGAGCGAAGTACTTGAGGACAATATTATGGAAATGGAAGAGGATGTAGATGAAGATGAAATGGGAGATATGATACTGCGTGAAGAGTTTGACAGAGCACTGAAAGACCTGAGTCGAAACAAGGCCCCCGGAGTAGAGAACATTCCATTAAAACTACTGACAGCATTGGGAGAGCCAGTCCTGACACATCTCTTTCATCTGGTGAGCAAGCTGTATGAGACAAGCGAAATACCCTCAGACTTCATGAAGAATATAATAATTCCAATCCCAAAGGAAGCACGTGTTGACAGATGTAAAAATTACCGAACTATCAGTTTAATAAGCCACTGCTGCAAAATACTAACGCAAATTCTTTACAGACAAATGGAAGGACTGGTAGAAGCCGACCTCGGGGAAGATCAGTTTGGATTCCCTAGAAATGTTGGATCACGTGAGGCAATACCAACCCTACGACGTATCTTAGAAGAAAGATTAAGGAAAGGCAAACCTATGTTTCTAGCATTTGTAGACTTAGAGAACGCTTTTGACAATGTTGATTGGAATACTCTGTTTCAAATTCTGAAGGTGGCAGGGGTAAAATACAGGGAGCGAAAGGCTATTTACAATTTGTATAGAAACCAGATGGCAGTTATAAAGAGTCGAGGGACATGAAAGGGAAGCAGTGGTTGGGAAGGGAGTGAGACAGGGTTGTAGCCTCTCCCCAATGTTACTCAATCTGTATATTGAGCAAGCAATAAAGGAAACAAAAGAAAAGTTTGAAGTAGGTATTAAAATCCATGGAGAAGAAATAAAAACTTCGAGGTTTGCTGATGACATTGTAATTCTGTCAGAGACAGCCAGGGACTTGGAAGAGCAGTTGAGTGGAATGGACATGGTCTTGAAAGGAGGGTATAAGATGAACATCAACAAAAGCAAAACGAGGATAATGGAATGTAGTCGAATTAAGTTGGTTGATGCTGAGGGAATTAGATTAGGAAATGAGACACTTAAAGTAGTAAAGGAGTTTTGCTATTTGGGGAGCAAAATAGTTGATGATGGTTGAAGTAGAGAGGATATAAAATGTAGACTGGCAATGGCAACGAAAGCGTCTCTGAAGGAGAAAAATTTGTTAACATCGAGTATAAATTTAAATGTCAGGAAGTCATTTCTTAAAGTAATTGTATGGAGTGTAGCCATGTACGGAAGTGAAACGTGGACGATAAATAGTTTAGACAAGAAGAGAATAGAAGCTTTCGAAATGTGGTGCTACAGAAGAATGCTGAAGATTAGATGGGTAGATCACATAACTAATTAGGAGGTATTGAATAGAATTGGGGAGAAGAGGAGCTTGTGGCACAACTTGACTAGAAGAAGGGATCGGTTGGTAGGACATGTTCTGAGACTTCGAGGGATCACCAATTTAGTATTGGAGGGCAGCATGGAGGGTAAAAATCGTAGAGGGAGACCAAGAGATGAATACACTAAGCAGATTCAGAAGGATGTAGGCTGCAGTAGGTACTGTGAGATGAAGAAGCTTGCACAGGATAGAGTAGCATGGAGAGCTGCATCAAACCAGTCTCAGGACTGAAGACCACAACAACCAACCACTGTCCACCAAGGTGAATGGCTATCGCCAAACTGTGGCCAAGAGCAAAGTAAACCACCCTGTGGTACAACATGCAACTGAATGCAACACACTTGGCTTAAATGGTTGCTTCTCTACCGAAGCCATCTGAATCCTTCCCTCCACCAGCAGCTTTTCTGAAATGCGCAGGTGGGAGTTATCCTTACAACAAATTCTCCACTCCCATAATGATCCTGGCCTCAACCTACAGTAATATGATATCCCCACACTCTCCACCCATTAGTTTCCACCCTCTCTGTCCTATCATCTCCCACTCTGTTTATCTGCCACCCTCTGTCAACTCATCACCTGTCTTTCCCCACTCCTCTCCTTTTTGCTCCTTTTCCCCCACCTTGCTGCCCCACAACCTCCTTACACTGTGCCTGTTGGCATTCTAGCTCAAGATTGCTGGTAGTTGAATTCTGGCCCGAGATGCTGGTGTTGGTGGTTATGTGTGCGTGAGGCATGCTTGCTTGCGTGTATGAATGGTTTGTGTCTCCCTTTTACTGATGAAGACTATGGCTGAAAGCTTTATTTAAGTGTCTTTTAATTGTGCTTGTCTGCAACTTAGTGTATCTTCTTTACGGTAAGTAGCGATCTGTCTTTTCCTGCAGTTTTATATGAATTATCTAGTTTGACTAATAATTACCTAAATCAAGAGCGATATTTTTCATTGTAAAAAGTTTATATACTGTTGAGTAGTCTCCTAACTTAAGTTATATTTTATTGTAATACAAAATCAACAGCTACTCCTTTTTTGGTAATTACCATGTTAATTGTGTTAAGTACATAAACAAAACTATGAAGTCTGTTTGGAAAGTAAGTTTTGATCCTGTCTGGTGCAAGAAGGAGTGGAAATATTGGTGACATCAGCATACTTTTGTCACCTGGCTCAATGTGTGCTAGGCAGTGCTACAGAAATGTTATTGAACAAATTTTTGCACTGTAATTGTAAACCAAAATGGACACCATCATTAAAAGTACTGTCACCTTGAATGATGTGCTGTAAGCCACTGTGTGTATATTGTTGTTGTTGTGGTGGTGGTCTTCAGTCCAGAGACTGGTTTGATGCAGCTCTCCATGCTACTCTATCCTGAGCAAGGTTCTTCATATCCCAGTACCTACTGCAGCCTACATCCTTCTGAATCTGTTTAGTGTATTCATCTCTTGGTCTCCCTCTGCGATTTTTTCCCTCCATGCTGCCCTCCAATACTAAATTGGTGATCCCTTGATGCCTCAGAATATGCCCTACCAACTGATCCCTTCTTCTAGTTAAGTTGTGCCACAAATTTCTCTTCTCTCCAATTCTATTCAATACCTCCTCATTAGTTATGTGATCTACCCATCTAATTTTCAGCATTCTTCTGTAGCACCACATTTCGAAAGCTCCTATTCTCTTCTTGTCAATACTATTTATCGTCCATGTTTCACTTCCATACATGGCTACACTCCATGCAAATACTTTCAGAAACGACTTCCTGACATTGAAATCTATACTCGATGTTAACAAATTTCTCTTCTTCAGAAATCCTTTCCTTGCCATTGCCAGTCAACATTTTATATCCTCTCTACTTCGATCATCATCAGTTATTTTGCTCCCCAAATAGCAATACTCATTTACTACTTTAAGTGTCTCATTTCCTAATCTAATTCCCTCAGCATCACTCGACTTAATTCGACTACATTCCATTATCCTCGTTTTGCTTTTGTTGATGTTCATCTTATATCCTCCTTTCAAGACCATGTCCATTCCATTCATCTGCTCTTCCAGGTGGTCCTTTGCTGTCTCTGACAGAATTACAATGTCATCAGCAAACCTCGAAGTTTTTATTTCTTCTCCATGGATTTTAATTCTTACTCCAAATTTTTCTTTTGCTTCCTTTACCACTTGCTCAATATACAGATTGAATTACTTTGGGGAGAGGCTACAACCCTGTCTCACTCCCTTCCCAACCACTGCTTCCCTTTCATGTCCCTCGACTCTTATAACTGCCATCTGGTTTCTGTACAAATTGTAAATAGCCTTTCGCTCCATGTATTTTACCCCTGCCACCTTCTGGAATTTGAAAGAGAGTATTCCACTCAACATTGTCAAAAACTTTATCTAAGTCTACAAATACTAGAAACGTAGATTTGCCTTTCCTTAATCTATTTTCTAAGATAAGCCGTAGAATCAGTATTGCCTCACGTGTTCCAACATTTCTACGGATTCCAAAGTGATCTTCCCCGAGGTCGGCTTCTACCAGTTTTTCCATTCGTCTGTAAAGAATTCGTGTTAGTATTTTGCAGCAGTGGCTTATTAAACTGATAGTTCGGTAATTTTCACATTTGTCAACACCTGCTTTCTTTGGGATTGGAATTTATATGAAAAACATGAAAGCTCTAGAAATTCTTAGTGAACATTGTGCAGTATATAGAGAGAAAATTACGAATGATAACACTTTAAGAAAGGGTGCTGTTTCTTTATCAGACCAATGGCCATGGTGGTGGAAGAAGTAGATGATCATCTGTTGTGACAAATGAACTTGTTCCAGAGGTTAATGACAGAATCAGAGAAAATTGACACTGCATAATGAGTCCCAGAACTTATGACTGATGTAGGAGAGTATCAAACCATGAGACAGCTCCTCAATGACAGATGTCTTAATGTAGGAAGCAATTAATTAGCAAAATCGCTGGCAGTTGTTTTGCATTTATAAAATGTAATAAAAAACACTTAATATACTAGCGAAAACAATCAATTATTGACAAAATTATTTAATTGATCCATAGGTCTTCAGCACCTGGCTTGGTTTAGATACATTGTGATTCCTTTACCATATGGACTCATGGCAAAGCTGAACTGCTAAAATTCCTGGAATCTCTGAATACCCTTTCCCAATTAAATTTCACATGGTCCTATTCCGTATCCCATGCCACTTTCCTTGATGTTGATCTTGTCCTCACCAAAGGCCAGCTACACACTTCCAGCCACAGTAAACCTACCAAAAAATAGCAGTACTCACATTTTGACAGTTGCCATTCTTTCCATGTTGAACGTTCTCTCCCATACAGCCTTGGCATACGGGGAAAACTTATTTGTTAGGACGCAGACTCTTTACAGCAGTACACCACCATTCTCACCTCAGCCTTCACTGCATATTATTACCCCACCATTCTAGTTAAAAAGCAGATTTCCTGGGCCATCACATCCAATCTGGTACTGCTGATCCCTCCAAAAAAACAACTTCAGAGCACACTGTTGGTGACTCAGTATTATCGTGATGTAGAATGTGTTAATCAGCTACTTTAACAGGGCCATGACTTCCTAAAATCATGCCCTGAAATGAGATCCATTTTGTCTGAAATTTGGACCACCACAACTAGAATAGCTTTCCATCACCCTCCCAATCTCCACAATATTCTTGTCAGACCCTACGCTCCTTCTGCACCCATCTCCCTACCATATGGTTCCTACTCCTTTGACGATCCCCACTGCAAGACTCATCCTATGCACCCTCCTACCACCACCTATGACAGCCCTGTAACTGGCAAAACATATGCTAACATAAGGAGAGCTACCTGTGAAATGACACGTCATATACCAGCCGTTATATAAACACTGTTCAGCGTTCTATATTGGCATGACTACCACCAAATTATCAATTAGCATGAATGGGCATAGGCAGAGGGTGTATACGGGCAGCTCACAATATTCTGTTGCAGAGCATGCTCTACAACATGGCATTCATGAACTTGGTGCCTGTTTCACCACACACGCCATCTGGATTCTTCATTCAGACACCAGTTTCTCAGAACTCCGCAGGTGGAAATTAGCTCTACAACATGTCCTCGGTCCTCGCCACCCACCTGGCCTTAATTTATGTTAATTTTTTCTGTCTCAGCATTTCTTCACTATAACTACTCCTTGCTTCAATCCGTTTTAGTTTTCTACATCATTCATTGTCTTACCCGTCTATTTTTCACTGCCCCCCTCCCACCGCTGTTACATACAATGCACTTAGCTTTTCACTCTTATTAACTCATGCATGATGTTTAAACAATAATCTTGTCCGCATATTACCCTGTCTTCCACCTTTAAGCCCTCAAGTTTTCAAATCTCGTCTGATGCAGTCCCCAACAATCAGTCTTTTCTTCTCATGTCATATGGTAAGTTTCCATTGACCTGCTGTTCTGCATGACTTTCCTGAAATCTGCCCCTTTCCCTAGACCTCTCCAGTCCTTTTTCTTCACCCCTCTTCCTTACCCTTCAATGCTTCTGCCTGAAGAAGGAGTCACTGGCTCCGAAAGCTTGCAAGTTACAACCGTCTTTTGTGTGTGTGTTCTGCCACCACTTGGTGGACACAATTAAATAATTTTCTTAACATACTAGTGATTTTTATGAACTAGTGGAACTTACTTTCTGGACAGCCATCATACTTTTGCCGAAAACAAAATCTGCAGCTGTGGTGCAGGCATATCCTCTGATGTATAGCTACTATATTATATATATTTCTCTGATGTATAGCTTCTATATTATATATATTACTATAGTAATAGTAAAATCTGGCTTTTTGCCGATGATGCAGTTATCTATAATGAAGTACTATCTGAGAGAAACAGCATAATTATTCAGTCAGATTTTGATAAGATTTCAATGTGGTGCAGAGATTGGCAACTAACTTTCAATGTTCAGAAATGAAAAATTTTGTACTTCACAAAACAAAATAAAAATGTAGTATCCTATGACTGTAATATCAATGAGTTACTGTTCAAATCAGCCAACTCCTATAAATGCCTGGGTGTAACACTTTGTAGGGACATAAAATGGAATGATCACATTGGTTCAGTTGTGGGTAAAGCAGCTGGTAGACTTTGGTTTATTGATAGAATAATGGGAACGTGCTGTCAGTCTACAAAGGAGATTGCTTACAAATCACTCATGCAACCCATCCTAGAATATTGCTCAAGTGTATGGGACCTATACTAAATAGGACTAATGGGGGATATTGACTGTGTACAGAGAAGGGCTGCATGAATGGTCACAGGTTTTTTTAATCTGTAGATGAGTGTCACAGAGATACTGACGGAACTGAAATGGTAGACTCTTGAAGACAGACTTTTTTTGAGAGGTCACGTGATTTTTTTTTAAATTTTTGTTTCTAACATGTAGAAAAGATTGTCGCAAGTGTTGTTGTGATATTTAGAGAATTTTACCAAGCTGACATCCGAGCTGGTCCCATATGTGTTCCATTGGGGCAGATCTGGAGATTTTGCTCACTTGAGCATCACACAGACACTTCATAGGGACATGTACCATGTGTGGATGAGAATTTTCACATTGAAATACTGTTACACGAGAGGTAAAATGTAAGGACACAGACTGTCCTTCACATACCATTCTGCTGTCATAGTTCCCTCAGTTACTACCAGCTGTGACCTGAAGTCATACCTGATGGCTCCCCACATGATGACACAAGGAGTAACACCACTGTGCCTCTCCAAAACATCAGAGGAATGTTACTCTCCCAAGGTTGCTGCCATATTAGAAGACAATTGTCTTCCAGGGTATTGTACAACTGTGATTCATCAATGAACACAGTGCAACCCCATTCATCAACAGTCCATGCTTCCGTCAGGGCACCAGTACAAACACAGCTGTTTGTGTTGTAGTGTTAATGGTAGCCTACACATGGGATGGTAATTCTCTGGTCTGACTCTTGTTAGCATCCAACCAATGGTGTGGTAAGACAGAACATTGCAGCAAGTGCCTTATCGTATTTACTAAGCCGCACCTGAAAAATGAGACTCGAAATCGAGGAAAAAAAAAAAATCCCGAATCTAAGCTGCACCTGAAATTTGAGACTCGAAATTCAAGGGGAGAAAAAGTTTTAGGCCGCACCTCCAAATCGAAACAAAAGTTGGTCCATTGTAATATGAGACACAATTTTGGTCGAATGAATGACGATACAGCTACAGTAGTTTGGTTCGAGTCGTAAGCTTAGCAGTTAAGCTTTACCAGGTACAGGTAGCCGTTGCTATGCGTCAGGCCCGTATTTATACGGGTACCCTTCCTTTTTCACGTGCTTCGTCTGTTTGAATTGATTGCTTATTTTTCTTTGATCTGATAAGTGCCGTTCTCTTTGTTATAGGTGTTTACATCACTCAAAGCTGGAAATGCATTACTGTACTGTGTCATGCATTGTTTGTCACATTCTGAGAATGAGTGTTTATGGCCTGTCGCCGCTCGTGGCGTGGCTTAATTTTGTGCGCGCTACCGCCGCTTTTTTTAAAAAAAAAAAAAAAAAAAAAAAAAAAAAGAGAGAGAGAGAGAGAGGAATCGTCTCATTAGCGAAACAATGGCAAGAGACTGCTATTTGTTGTTACTTACACTGCTGCTTTTTTTATAATGATCAACAAGAAGCAAATAATAGACTGCGTATGATAGAAAATGTTGTGAACGAGAGTTTAGCGAAAATATTTCTCCGTTTGAAAATCTTTGCAGATGCCTCTTTAGTACATTACATTCTGCACAGAAATTAGAGTCATCTTAGATTTAAAAATCTAGTCAATTGCTGTGCTTCATTTCTGACTGTATCACTATTAGGCATAAGAATAATACTAATATAAACATGACATGATATGTATATTCTTCCACGTTTGCTGTTGTCTCACTCTAGTTTCGTAGTTTATTAGGCAGACAGGATTTAAATGAGATTGCAGCAGACATGAAAGAATACATGGCAAAATGTTTATATTCGTATTATTCTTATGGCGAAGAGAAAACTGCATGTGATTCACAATTCATAAAAGTTCCTATTAGCAACCATCTCTTCTCACAGGTAGGAAAAAATACAGAACGCAGAGTTGGCCATATTGACAAACATCCCAAACAGTCTTCCCAATTGGATTTTCGTAGTACATTGCAATGCTGCTACATTCGAAGGTGAACAATACGGAATTTGTATTTACTTTGTTGGATAATGTATGAAAATGCAG
This sequence comes from Schistocerca americana, assembly GCF_021461395.2. Lineage (NCBI taxonomy): Eukaryota > Metazoa > Arthropoda > Insecta > Orthoptera > Acrididae > Schistocerca > Schistocerca americana. The sequence continues at coordinate 180,210,268 of NC_060120.1, forward strand.
TGGTCAAAACTCGAGGCGGAGAAAAAAAGCTCATCTTCCACTTTTTTTTTTTTCTCTGACGCAGAGGTTTTGGCACCAGTATTTATCTTTGTGCCTGCAAAGCATGCCTGTGTAGCGCTACATATATTCGACGACAGAAGTTAGTTGTGGCAGCGCCTACCAACATTTTTCAGAACTTCCGATTACTTTGCACTCTATTCTAAGCCACAGGCGGTTTTATGGATTACAAAAACCAGAAAAAAGTGCGGCTTGGATTTGAGTAAATACGGTACTTGTCAGATGGCAGACACAGATATGAAAGAATTTTGGTCTGCTTGGTGCACAATATGGTGATCCTCCTATGTGGTGGTAAGATGTGATTCATTCGAGTCTTGATGATGTGTACATCTGCCCTCATGTTCCAATGCAGTCCAGCATCTAGTCACTGTCACATTCAAATGCTCCACAAAACTGAGTATCACACAATTTGACAGCCGGTCAAATGGAGACTCACAATGAGACCTCTTTCAAACAGCCAGAGGCTGATAACACTGTCTCACACAATTACACGGCATCTCCATGTCCTTCACAGTGAGCATCAATACCCAACACTGTTTATACCCCTTATATACCCTGCCAGGCCTAGTAACAACACTAATTCTCTCTGGTGGCCTTTCTACATTTCACAGTGTTGCAACTGTAAGCATTTACATATTTACTGATGTTTACAGAATTAGTTATGTGCTGCTTGACACAGTCATGTTGGTCAAATATCTAGACGTAATGCTGCAAAGCGATATGAAACAGAATGAGCATGTAAGGCTGATAGTACGGAAGGCAAATGGTCAGCTGTGGTTTATTGGGAGTATTTTAGGTAAGTTAAGCTCATCTATAAAGGTACCACCTATAGAACACTCGCGAGGCCCATTCTTGAGAACTGCTTAAGTGTTTGGGATATCCACCAGATTGGACTCAAGAATGACATCAAAGTAATTCAGAGGCATGCTGCAAGATTTGTTACTGGTAGGGCTTATCAACACGTGAGTATGGAGAGGCATCGTGTACACAAATGAGAATCCCAGGAAAAAATGCAACATTGTTTTCACAAAACACTATTGAGAAAATTTAGAGAACAGGCATTTGCAGCTGATAGCAGAGCTATTCTACTGCTGTCAACATTCATTTTGCATAAGGACAATGAGGACAAGGTAAGATAAATTGGAGCTTGTACAGAGGCTTTTAGACAGTTGTTTTCCCCTCACACCAGTTTGTGAGTGGAACAGAAATGGGAATGACCAGTAGTAGTAGTAGCGGCAGCAGCAGCAGCAGCATAAGGTACCATCTGCCATACACCATGTGGTAGGTCGTGGAGTGTGTCTGTAGATGTAGAAGGTGTGTCCATGTACAAACATACATTGACATTTGTCAGGTAATGTAGTTGAGGTATTGAAAGGTCGACAGATATTTAAACAAGATTGAAATCACACTAAAATTTGGGCCAGCACTGCTCCTTTGAGCTAACAAATCACCAAAAACACATATGAGAGTTCATAATTCTGCAGCTCAGTATGGGTGTTTACCAGTGTGTGTTTATTTGTATATTTTCGTTAGTCTATTGGCTGAGAGAACCCAAATTTTAACAATGATTTCAATCTTGTTCATGTGCCAGTTGATAAGGATTAGGCACTGAAGTGAAGCACATATCAGTGACTGACTGAAGTGAAGCACATATCAATTCCTGCTTCACAGCCTACACCATCTGGATACTTCCTACCAACACCAGTTTTTCTGAATTATGAAGGTGGGAACTCTTCCTACAACATATCCTACATTCCTGTAGCCCCCTTGCCCTCAGCCTTTACCGGTCGCTCTCCTACACCTATCTATCTTCTTCCCTGCTCCCACACAGTCTTCTGTTCTGCCCCCCCCCCTCCCAAACCTCTCAACCAACTGCACATAGACCCCACCATCCATGCCAGAGTGCTGCTCCCATCAGGCACCTGTGCTGTCCGCAGTCCAGCCACAGCAGCCAGAGACTATGGTTTGTGTGTGTGTGTGTGTGTGTGTGTGTGTGTGTGTGTGTGTGTGTGCGTGTGTGTTTTTAATATTCCATTTGTATTAACTCTTAAAGTAAATAGCCATTTTTGTGTTTTTCAGAGTCAACAGGGTCTGCCTTTACGTTATCAACAGGCAAAGATCAGTATTCTGAGTGGACCTCAACCTCACCACATGTTAAACAACACTTATTAAAATGTGGTGATAAGTAAAGAAACTTGTTGGTGTTATTGACTGGCATTAATAGATGGCACCAAGTGCTGATTAAGTACTGATATTTATAAAATAGCTGTAATTATATTATTGCTGCTGACAATCAATTTGTCAAAGTTTCCAGATGTATCATTTGTCTACTGAATATATAGCAGAAAATTAAATAAGGTGTGGGTGTGTATTTTGATTCAGAATCACACTAAAGTGAAATAAAACATTACATCATCTCCACTTTTCCTTCAGAGTTAATGTGTTCAACAATCATTGCATAATGAAATGAATTTTGTGGAGACAAGTAAAAATTTGTGCTGAGCTGGACTTGTTGCCCGTGAATTCATTTCAATGTTCAATTACAGTCTATGTCAGAATTTATTTCATCATTTATGTGTGCGGCTGTCAGATCAAGAATGGTGTCTGTTCTTTACATAATCATAAATACACTCTGAAGTCTGTCATCTCTTTAAGATGCATGCAGTTAAAATATTTAATAAAAAATTAAAGTTTCATTATTTTCTTTGCTAAAATAACCTTTGGCAAATCATCCAGTGTGTTTAACAAATCCTATTGCAGTCTTCTATGGGTTTTATGGGGTACTTTGTAAATAAAGTTTTGATAAGGGACTCATATCTGGAAGATGTGTCCACATTTGGATGTAAAACAAGTTTGAAGATCGGATCCCTTCACATCACCCATTTCACAGTACGCACACAGCAAATCTGTGATGTGTCTGCTCTACATGAGCTCATAGCATGGGTAATGTTTCAAATACTCAGTCGGGTTCTCTTCTATGCGACAAAAGGTGTCCTTATCGAAGTAGAGTGTACATGGAGCACCACAGTCAATTCTCGTAGTTGCAAATGTGCCAGAGTCTCACAGCCATTGTTGTTGTTGAATTAAAATGTCTATTATGTCATAATTACAACAGGTACTGATGACAATGCCCTCTTCTCAGTTGCTGGATAGGGGAACGAGGCCAACCAGGCCCACATGGATATATTGGAAGTGTCCCTTCAATATTTGGAAGGAGCCGCATGTGCCGAATGATTTTACATTGCTGGCATGGTACACAGACCCTCATCCATGACTTGCAGTTTCACTTCACATGGGGCCAAATGTATTGCTCAGTTATAAGACAAGTAGTAGGTTTGACACCAGGGTGGGTGAGACTGTGAAATTGGTCAAAAATAATTCTGTGGAATTGCTGTGGGATGAGCAGACGTGTGTGTCCTTGGGACATGTCACAGAGAAGAAGGCAGGTGGAACTAGGGATAAACTTTGGTTCAATGATGAGAGTGGAAGAGGCATCATTTAAGAGGTCCTGTCCTGAGCCTGCACGAGCTTGTCCACATCGATCATGGCCAAGATGGTGCCAATGCTTGACAAGTAGTCAGCGACGTCATTGTATGCGCCTTTCACATGCCGGTTGCCTGTAAAGAATTGTGCAGTGTATTTGAGATGATGCTAATGGTGGAGGCACTCATCCTTGGATGTGCTATGGATGGCATCAGCTGGGGGCCAGTGGCCATGTAAATGACAAAGGGGCATCCTTCAGTGTCTTCTGTGAAATACGGCAAGGCCTCATAAACAGACAGTACCTCCTGGTCATAAGCCAACCACGTCTACTGTGTCTCAGTCAGTTTATGGGAGAAGAAGTGCAAGGGTTGACTGCAGCCATAAACCTTTTGCTGAAGGATGGCTTCTCTCACTAAATTGCTAGTGTCAGTGGTGATAGAGAGGGGAGCTTCTGGAATTGGATGAGCAAAGATGGCTGCCTGAACCAGATCATCCTTGATCGGTTGGAAGGCACACTGCATGTCTGTGGTTCATGTGAGCTTCCTGTGGTGAGTTGTATTTTTGCCTTTGAGGGTCTGTGTTAAGGGTTTCTGCAGAGCAGCAGTGTGGGGCAAGTGACAGCAATAGTAACTGACCATTCCAAGGAAGTGGAAGAGTTTGTGATAGTCGAATGGTTGCAATAGGTTATGAATCAGCTCGATGAGCTCTGGAGTTGGGCACATGCTGATAACATTAATGATGTGGCCCAAGAATGTGACTTGTGGCTCACGGAGTTAACATTTGTCAGTGTTGATCACTACACCATTGGCTTTGAGAGTGTTGAGAATGTGTTCGAGGTGGGTAGAATGTGAGCCCACGTCTGGCAAAAAAATGAGGGTATTGTCCAAATATGTTAAGAAAAAGATGATTTAATAAGCAGGCTGTCTATAAAGCAATACCTGAGCTGTGCAGTGGTTTTTTAGGTTCACTTGGCATTAAAAGGAACTGAAACAATCCAAAAGGTGTCGTTATGGCAGTCCTGTGAATATCATCTTTGTACATAAGTATCTCCAGATATTCCATTTTACAATCAATTACAGTGAACACTTTAGCTCCGGCAAGGTAGTGTGTGAAGTCATGGATATTAGTGGCTGGGTAACTGTCCATGATTTTGTGAGCATTCAAGGCACAACAGTCCCCACAAAGTCTAGCTTAGCCATCCTTCTTAGGGAAGAGGCAGATGGGTGAGGCCCACCTACTATCTGATGGGCAGATAATGTCAGCTCATAACAACTCATCCACTGCAACCTTCACCGCGCAGAGGTGGTCAGGCAGTAGATGGTGGATGTATTGTTAATGTGGTGCACCATGCTGTTGTTGATGGTTGATAAAATACAAAGGTCGTGAAGGGTGAAAACACTGGATGAGAGTTTTTCAGTGCAGGCCGCATAGAGGCTGGTCTCCCAGGCAGCAGAAATGACGTCGGATATCAACTGCAGGCTGGAGCTGGGTTGCTTGAGCAAGTCAGTAATCTGAACATGCACAGCATGATCAACAAGCTGTGGAGGTTCAGACACAGCACAGCAGGCAGTGCCTCATGCAGGTGCTGGCTTGGACTGGGAGGTGGCAGTGTCAGATGGCAGCTGCATACGGCCAGGCAGCCTGGGCAGGGCCGGAGTGTGCGCATGCACGGCACAGTTGATGTGCTATGAAGGTCTGGTCACAGTACAGCAAGCAGTGCTGGTACTGGCTTGCTTTGGGCAGCAGCATACTGTGCAGGTGTGGGCACAGCACAGGTGACTCGTTCTATGCAGGCACAGTCATGGAGTGGGAGGCAGCATTCTGCACAGGTGCATATACGGCATGGAAGGCATCATCTGACACGGACACAGGGACGGGGGAGGTGAGCAGCAGTAGTACGAGTATGGCATAGATGTGAGCAGGTGGTAAAGGAGCAGGCATGGAATAAGAGGCAGGCTATATACTGACCTGGGTAAACAGCGAGGTGGGGGCGGCTGCGTTCAGTGACTTGAGGTGTCGTTAGACAGGTGTGGGTCCACAAGCATAGGCGACAGGTAAGGAATGGAGGTGCTCAAGGAGGGAGCAAACCTTTGTGAGTTCTGCCTGTGCTATTTGGATGTTGCTGCATAGGGATGCATTGCCCTGTTGCAGGTGAGTGAGTGTCTCTTGCATGTCCATACACTGTTGACAGATGTGTAGTAAGCAGTCAGCGAAGTCCACACACTGTTGTATGTACTGTTGCGTGAGTGTAGCTGAAGGCACAGGACTGTCGACATTGGCGTCTTGGGGCATTGAGGTAGTCAGGGTGAGTGGACTGTCAACATTGTGGTTAGGATGCATGTAGGTGAGCTTGTTTGTATGCAGTAAAGCCACTAGGTGAAAGGCCCATAGGAAATCAGCACCCAGGACTGGTTCTGTAATATCAGTGATGATGAACGACCACATGAAGGATGTAGCGAAGCTGAGGTCTAGAGTCCATGTCTGCGTACCCCTAACGGTGGTGATAAGAGAACCATTAGCACCTGTCAAGTGAAGGTGCGAGTCTTCAGACATAGGCAAGGTAGGAGCGTTAAGTGCTCTGCTGATCTGCAATCCAGTGTCGTGCAGGAAATGTAATCTGCTGATGTGGTTGAGGACATAAGGATGGTTGTTCGGAGTGACACTGGAAGCCAGTTGGCAGGTGGCGAATTTGTGTTTGTCGAGGCAGCTTACGTATCATTCACGGCTCGGGGGCACTTTGCGTGGGCTGTGAGGTGAGTTTGAGTGGTCACAAGGCTGATGACAGAGACACATGGTGTCACTAAAGCGGGCATGGTACCATCAGATGTGAGACTGTGTGCACAGCTGCTGATGTACTGGGATTGACAGCTCAATCCGAGTTTGTTTTGTAAACATAGTGAGCAGTGGCCACAGTGATGTCAGCGTTGGGCAGGACCAGCTGTGCTGAGAAACTGTCGGTGGCTGCAAGAGGTCACATGCAAGATAGTGCAGTGTATCCATACCATTGTTGGGAGCTTTGTTGATACTGTGTCTGTGTCGAGAAATGGCAAAAATGTGGTCAGCCAGGGAGTGGCATGCATTGGGGGTCTGGTTACTAGTGGCAGGTAAAATCATCTGCATCTGGGATAAGAGCTTGACAATCCAGATCATCCGCTGCACCTCATGAGGCATCATGCATGGATCTATTTTGCTGTGAAGATGTGACAATTTGGAGGGGGTCACATCCTGCAAATATTCTTTGCAAAGTAACTAATGCAGTTGCTCTTTGGGAGAGGCATTGTAAGAGGGTTTTTTTTTTTTGTGGTCTCATGCTTTCATGCTTGTCTGTAGATGGCAGTGCCAGGATGGTGTTGTAGATAATGTCAGTGTGGGTGCCAAGGTGGCTGAGTAGAGTGACATGCTCATGTCATCCTTGATGATGGGGTTGAAGCCAAACATGCTTTTGATGATCACGAACCACTAGCTCGTGTTGCCCATACAGAATGGCAGTAGTGTGAGCCATGAAGTAGTTAACTGTTTGGTTCAGTAATGTGTCTGGAATACAGCTGCACAACATGGGGAGAACTACAAATGGGTGGTGGCTGGTAATGCAGGCAACTGCATGGAATGGAGGATGGACAGCTTGTCATGTGGCATGGATGAGACGGCATGCGTATTGGGTGGACTTATATCCAGTGCACACGATAATGGCTGCCACATGGTCAGCATGGATCAGTTGCCCAGGTCATGGAAATGTTGTTGGAACATAGGGGTATGCATTACGCTGGTAGAGTCCGTAACAGTCAATAAGTGGAACATCGGTTGTATTGCATTGTTATGCCCCCGAAATTCGTCTCTTTTAATCACTTGGGTAATATATGGTGCACTGTTCATGTTTGTTGATAGTGAGGGGTGCAAGAGTTCAACAGAATTCACAGTTACCATAACATAATAGGAGTGTGACAGCCACATTGTTGTTATGCAAATTTGCACTGTTTTTGTGTTCACTCAAAGTTCAGGGCCACAAATGTAGAATTCCAGTACACTGTGATAGTGAATGATAGACTACACAGTGGTATGGATTACACAACACACTATATTGTATAGAAACTCGATACATACCAGGATACACAACCTAACACACTCAAGTCACAGACCAAACTGAACTGCTACCGTTGACCATCAGAGATAAGACTGTAGGTTGTTTTCTCTGGCCAGCGGTACTGATGTTTCCACAAGTTTACATCTGATATTTAGTTTATAATATAAATGACGCAGTTATTTGTCAAATAAAACGTTGCTTTGTACCTATAAAAACAGTCATTCAAATGCTATGGATACACAAATGTAATCTCTACCACTATTGCCCATGTATCTGATAAGATCAACTTTCATAATTAGGAAGAAATTTCCCTGTCATCAATGATTAATTAATTATGAACTCCACACTATTCAAGCTGTATTTTTGACTTCATTTAAGTTACTAACTTTTTAATTATTTTTTCACTTTCTTGTCTCAGTTGTACTGACAATTTGGATTATGATGACTAGTTTTGAGCATGTTCATTCAACGTTGTATCTTTATCCAATAATTAATGAAATAATATTTGTGCCTTTTGAAGCTATTCACACCTGTTCAACATCGAATATTCTGTGTCCTTAATGTAAGTGCCAATTATACATTAAGCCATCCATTAGCACTAAGAGATAATGAATGGACAGGTCTGAAACTACTCACCATTATTCCAAATTGTCAGTGCAGCTGAGACAGTAAAATAAAGAAATGATAAGATTGAATACAGTAGCTGATCCTGTTGCCAATGCAATGTTGGAATTCCACGCTAAACTTTTGACTGCGTATCTGGACACATGTCCACCTCCAACAGCAGTCAACATTTCACTTCCCAACTTAGGGATTTCAGGACGTAAGTTAAACATGTCATCCCGTGCTAAGACCATTGCACAGTAAGAATGGTGCATTGTCAGAAGAGAGTACATGTTCCAGATTTCCTGCAGACACATTTCTGCTATGATACAGATAACATGTACATGACAGTGCGTAAATGAAATGGCACGGCAACTGGAAATATACTCCTAAGTTGAAACACATGAGACAATATGTTTCTTGTGGGAAAAAAATCTAAATTGCATACAAAGTCACAATGAAATTCTGTATCTCACCGGATTGAAGTGGTGCCAAAAATTTGACCAAGGCCGTACAGATGTGGGTGATGCTTATCGGAAAGGAAAGCCTTTGGCATTGACTACTGATGACAATGTCCTGGCAATCAAGGTATGCTTCATAACAATCACAGAGTGATTTTTGTGAACATTGCAGAGCAGATCTGCAGCTAAATAGTCAGTGCTCATTCCATCATCCGAGACTGTCTACAGTATTGGAAATTGCACTCACACTGGAATCGGGTGTCATTGTCACCTGCACACAGAGGTGCAAGATTTGTGGCATCTCTGGACTTTCTTGAGTATTACTCCTTGGAAATCAATGATTTCCTCAGCCACACCATCATGAGTGACGAGACATGGTCCATCATTTCAAACCTGCAACAAAGTGAACAACTATAGAATTCTCACACATCTCCCTGATGCATAGAAGAAATGCAAAGTTACACTATCAGAAGGGAATATCATGGCCACAGTTTCTTTATTTTTTCTGCATGACAATGCAACAACCTCACATGGCGTACTTAATGCGAGCTTTGCTTCAGTGTTTTCAATAGGAGATCTGGAATCATCCCCCACTCAGCCTAGATATTGTGCCATGCAGTTTCCATCTTTTCAGTGAGCTTAAAGAACATCTTAGGGGAAAGAGATTTTCCAACAATGAGGATGTCCACACAGCAATTCTTGAATGGCTCCTTGACCAAGGAGCAAAATTGTATCATGGAGGAATTAAATGACTGGTATACGCTCCAGCCATTATTTACAGAGACTTTGTGACCATTTGAAAAGATAATGTAAATAATGGTGTCATTTTGAAGTTTTGTGCATTATTCAATAAGGTTTCTTGGCCTGCGTAATAATGTTTAACTTACTTTTTGATCAACCTTTCTTGGCAAATACATCTGCTACAGAGGGTACACAAATTGCAAAGATGAAAAGGACGAAACTCCAGAAATAGGTAAGTTGCACAATGAAAGCAAAATTTATAGATAAAATTATAGTGTAAAATAAATCCCATAAGTATGAAAAAGTAAGTTGCTTACACTTTAAATAGGCAGTTCCTCTAATCCTTTCATCGCACAGTCGAACTTCAGATTCTGAGGGTCAGCATTTTTTATACCCTTTTCGTTATAAGCTATGTATAACCAAAATATAATTGGTTGTTTACGTTATGATTGGAAGACCAAGAAGATGACAATGGTATTTATTTCAATTAGGATATAATGTTACTCATCACCCAAAGGAGGTACTGAGTGACAATCAGGCGCACTTAAAAGTAGACTGTTGGACGCTATTAAGCTTTCAGAGAAAATCTCAGGAAACAAAAAATACAAATAAAACATGAACTAAAGGAACACTCCAGGACATGCTTCTCAGATGTAGAAGTTCTAAATAAAGGAGTCCCTCAGGGATCCATTCTTGGGCCAATCCTCTTTCTGCTGTATATAAACGATCTAGACGTGCTGAACACTGAGTCACAAATGAACACTTTTTTTGCAGATGACACAAGCATCCTAATTACAGGAAATACCCCAAGTCAGCTTCAACCAGCTGTTAATAAGACTACAGAACAGCTAAATAGATGGTTTGAGGGGAATAAACTTATGATAAACGCCAAAAAAACAAAAAAAAAAAAAAAAAACAACAACATTCCTAAATTTCTGTTTAAAAGGTGATGCATGCTGCACCAGTGTGACAATAAACTCCAACAAAATTTCATCTTCTCCAGAAACAAAGTTTTTAGGCCTATGGCTTCAAAATAACTTCAAAATAGTGCACATATATAAACAAATTAATGGAACACTAAATAAAATATGTTACAGTCTGCGTTTACTCTCTGTCAAAGCAAGTTATAGCAACCTCCGAACTGCCTACTTTGCCCAATTCCACAGCTTTCTACTGTACAGAATTATATTCTGGAGTAATACACCACCTAGTTCAGTCATCTTCTTAACTCAAAAAAGAACTGTAAGAGCAATGCAACATGCTTGACAAACGGATTCTTGCAAACCCCTCTTTCAAAAGTCATCAATTCTCCCTCTTCCCTGTATGTATATACTAGAAATCTGTAAATATATTAGAAAGAATTTAAAAGATGGAAATGAAAATTTTAATATCCATGAACATGATACAAGACAGGAGGAAAAGTTTCATGTCCACAGTAAAAAGCACTGTACAAATTTACAATAGTCTTCCGTGTAAAGTAAAAGACATATCATCGTTCGTATTCTTTTGTAAAACCCAGAGGACATTCGTATTGGATCATTGCTTCTATTCAGTAGCAGAATTTCTAGAAATCAAATCCTTCATCAGATGTTGAAACACACATTCATACATACACAACTCACATGGCCACCATTGTCTCCATACGCTGATGCCCGACAGTTGTTATTCCATCCCAGATTTTTCCATTGTTTGAATAGTATTTGTGTTGTACATAATGTTTTAACATAAAATGACTGCTATCATTGAAAATACAACTTTTGACACAAGAAGAGCACCTACTTACCAGCTGCCAAATTAAAGAACAAGAGCCATACCAATACATACAGATTTTAAAATACAGCTGTTTCTGCACTTGGGATTCCATTCTTTTAATAAACATGAGAAACAAAAACAAAAAATGTGAAGGTAAACACAATAAAGGATGGCAGCCAAAAACAGTTGCAGGATAGAATTTTTTTATTAAAATTCTTGACCAAGGTTTCGGTACATATAAATATACCTTCATCAGAAGTACATTTCCTGAATAGAAAGACACATTCATTAGAAAAGCCATATCAACGAAAGTGAGAAACAGAAGCTTAAATAACGGTGAAATTGCTAAAGTAATACAGGCATACAATCTTTAGTACTTACTAAAATTACATCATGCACTGGAGAATAATGAAACAATTATGCCAAAAGGCGTCGTCAGTAATTAAACTATCATCTCCATTTGTACAACATGTGTAATGGGTACAGGATCAACGCGAACAGTTTAACAATGTTACGTCGCCTATGAACTGTTGAGACACGAGTGTGAAGGCACTAAGGTAGATTGTTTCGCCGAGAGAGGGCACTTGCATGCGCCAGACTCGCGCATATTACAATCCATAAATACATACATAAGCGCATCAAAATTATTAAAGGTTGTGTTAATTCAAACTTTGTCTTAATAAATAAAGCGTATCACGCCAATTAAAGACATTTATGTAAACTAGAAATATAGAACCAAATTTACCTGTGTCCTAGTGTCAAACGGATAAAGCTTGCGCTTGGAACATCTAACGAGAGAGGGCACTACTGTAATGCGCCAGAGTCTCGCGTAACGTAGGCAGTGAAATACATACTAGCGAAACAACCAAAAAGTTATAATAAAACGAAACCATCTGTCTGTATGAATAAATGACTACTATGTTTTATTCATACAGACAGATGGTTTCGTTTTATTATAACTTTTTGGTTGTTTCGCTAGTATGTATTTCACTGCCTACGTTACGCGAGACTCTGGCGCATTACAGTAGTGCCCTCTCTCGTTAGATGTTCCAAGCGCAAGCTTTATCCGTTTGACACTAGGACACAGGTAAATTTGGTTCTATATTTCTAGTTTACATAAATGTCTTTAATTGGCGTGATACGCTTTATTTATTAAGACAAAGTTTGAATTAACACAACCTTTAATCATTTTGATGCGCTTATGTATGTATTTATGGATTGTAATATGCACGAGTCTGGCGCATGCAAGTGCCCTCTCTCGGCGAAACAATCTACCTTAGTGCCTTCACACTCGTGTCTCAACAGTTCATAGGCGACGTAACATTGTTAAACTGTTCGCGTTGATCCTGTACCCATTACACATGTTGTACAAATGGAGATGATAGTTTAATTACTGACGACGCCTTTTGGCATAATTGTTTCATTATTCTCCAGTGCATGATGTAATTTTAGTAAGTACTAAAGATTGTATGCCTGTATTACTTTAGCAATTTCACCGTTATTTAAGCTTCTGTTTCTCACTTTCGTTGATATGGCTTTTCTAATGAATGTGTCTTTCTATTCAGGAAATGTACTTCTGATGAAGGTATATTTATATGTACCGAAACCTTGGTCAAGAATTTTAATAAAAAAATTCCATCCTGCAACTGTTTTTGGCTGCCATCCTTTATTGTGAAGAATTTTAACAGTTGCTGCTGCAGCCATGTTTAAAATCTTGAAGGTAAACGCACTTCAAACCATGGATTAGAAGAGAGAAAGGTATAGAAAATTATTATAACTAACACTATCTACATCCATACTATGATGCTATGCAAGCCATGTTATTGTTACATGGCAGAGGTACTTTGTGTAGCCACTGTCATTCCTCCCTTTTCCTGTTCCAGTAGTGAATGGTGAGCATGAAGAACAATTGGTGGTAAGGCTCTAACTTCATATTCTTTTTGTAAGATATACATGAGAGAAGCAACGGATTTGATAATTGTTCTAATAACATACACTCTTGGAATTTGAATTTTAACTGTAAAAAACACACCAACTCTCTTTTAGCAGCAACCACTGGAGTTGTCTGAATATCTCTGTAATGCTACTCCACTTCATGAATCTGTAATGAAACACACTGCTCTTCTTTGGATCTTTCTATTTCCTCTGTCAGTACCTACTGATCCAAAACTGACAGACAATATTCAGTTGTTCATCCAATGAGGTGTATGTTGTGGCCAGTCAGACGGAATGGAGAGGTTTATTTTATTATTTCCTATGGTTCCTAGCACAATCAAACTACATCTTATGGTGAAGCTATGGCTTGCCTTGGGCTGGTGCTATACCAGGTGTCTCCTGATACCAGACCTACCCACACTCTGTGCACATGAACAGTATTTCCACATTGAGAATTGCCAAGAGGGAATGGTTCACAAAGCGTCACTGATTGAGGGGCACTCCCAAAGTGCCCTTTGCCAGCCATAAAGAGAGCCAAGAACAATCATGTGCAGGATACGGAGTGGGCAGGCTCGCTTTCCTGTCTGCCAGCTCTCATCTTGATTAGACTTGTCCCTGCTCCTTTTCTGGGCATCATGCCCCTGCTTCTCTGTCGTAGTCTCGTGAGCACCAAAGATGATCACCTGAAACCCTTAGTAGTGTATAATGAAGCAATAAACTCCAGTCAGGAAGCAGAAATCCTCTGGTTTTACATTTTTAATAAATTTCGTAACACCCACAATGCCCACATCCTGCTGAAGTCCTATTCTTGGTCCATCTATGCAAAGTTGGTGTCAGCCACTGGATTAGAACTTGGTCTAGGACACTGGAACATTCCCTTGTGGATAGTTGCCACATACTATTTCCATGTTGTCCTGTGAGTTTGTAGCATTGGTATGCTGGGCCATATTATTCCCGGCGGGGTCAGGGATTTTTCCTGCCTCGAGATGACTGGGTGTTGTTGTGTCGTCTTCATCATCATCATTCATCCCCATTACGGTCGGAGGAAGGCAACGGCAAACCACCTCCATTAGGACCTTGCCTAGTAAGGCGGTGCGGGTCTCCCACATCGTTCCCCTACGCTCTATAAAGAAGCATGGGACTTCATTTCCATTTTTTTTTCCATTATTCTGTAGTCCAAATTCTCTTTCTCACATATACACCACGCCACATGGAAACGTGTATGGGGTGCACCATCACTGTATTTGGCCAGAGATGGCAGCATGGACATGGGCCACAGGCTATACCACTACCATGCTATTGTTACATCACTATGGAGGCCAGTCTTGTGTGAGCCACCCACTAAACCACTGCTCTTCAGCTGAATGAGTGCTGTCAAATGCACGGGGTCCTGTTTGCTGACCCCGTCACCAATGTTCCATGCCCTACTGTTGGAAAATATAAGGTAAGTCTCACTGGCCATGTGTGCTTACTCTTTTGTGTCACCATTTTTCTGTGTGCTGCCATCATTGGATTTCATCCTGGCTAGGTTTTAGTATTCATTTTAGTACTGTTACTGCTTTTTCTTTCATAAAAGTTTTGATGGTCTAAAATAGACTTTTGTTCTGTAAGCAGGGTGGAGAAAAATTGTCACAAAATTTTAGCCCTGGGTAGCTGATGCCAGTAGGAACCGTAATTACTAACGTTGTATAGGTCACCAACACACTATTTTTAAACTATGGGAACTTTGCGCCACATGCTCTGGTTGGCCGTGACATTGCCCTCTTGCCGGATGTTCTGGACAACGCATGACTCCAAATGCTTTGCCTGTCGGAGATCACCTTGTATCCAAGGCGGTCCACATGCTCGGTGGTAGCACACCAGCCTTCCATTCTGGGGGCGAGTCCGCTGGGGTTCTGACACATTCATTGTAGTTTCATAATAAGATATACCAGGAACAAACCCATCAACAGCTGTTAGTTTGCATATAGAAAGGATTTTACAAATTGTGTAGGCCCTGATAAGGGCATTTTTTGTAGCTAAGACATTGTTTACTTAAAGCAGGTGCTTGAACTGGCGATCCTCTGATGCGACGAAAGCTTGGTAGCGTCGAATGGTGTTTCGCTGAACTCTTTAAAAGCTTCCTGACATTGCCCTGATGTGATTGGCAGCATGTTGAATTCTATCTGTTAATTGCTCATTGTTTCTAGGCTGTTCATGTCTGGGTGGGTGAACTAGAACCTTGAAGAATCCCCACAGGAAAACGTCGGGTGGCATGACATCTGGTGATCACAGGGGCCATGTCCTATGAGCACGTCTGCCAATTACTGGCCATCAAAGAGTTCATTTAAATATTCATGCACAGCAAGACCGTTATGTGCGGGCACCCCATCAAAAATGGTTCAAATGGCTCTGAGCACCATGGGACTTAACTTCTGAGGTCATCAGTCCCTAGAACTTAGAACTACTTAAACCTAACTAACCTAAGGACATAACACACATCCCTGCCCGAGGCAGGATTCGAACCTGCGACCGTAGCAGTCGCGCGGTTCCAGACTGTAGCGCCTAGAACCGCTCGACCGCTCCGGCCGGCGGCGCCCCATCGTGATAACCAAATTCGTAGCTGTGTGTCCATGGGAACACCTTCCAGCAGGCCAGGTAGAGGTTCTTGCAAAAAGTGAAGGTAATTTGCCCTAGTGAGTCAAGGAGGTAGACGGACCGGCCCACTCAAATGGTCACCCACAATGCCTGCCCAAATGTTGAGTGGAAACTGTTCCTAGTATCTGCGGATATATATGACATGAGGGTTTCCCCTTGCCCAGTAATGAACGTTTCAAGTGTTGTACAGGCCATCCCGATGGAAGGTGACTCGTCAGTAAACAACACAATCGCGGGAAAGCTGGGATCTCATGCAACATGTCGCAGAAACCACCGGCAAAACCCTAGCCTGTGTTCATAGTCTGCCACAGGATTTAGATTTTGGACAGGGTGGAAACTAAATAGATGCTGGCCATCATGACTCAAAACCTCCAGGACTAACTAATGAGTTACTCCCATGTCATGTCCAACCACTCGAGTACTTGTAGGTGCTTCCTCAAAATGCTCGAGACCAGTCTCTTCAAATGCAGCATCCTGTCATGTTCAAGGTCTTCCCGCATCACCACGATATCCCACTAATAAGCCTGTTTCGCCAAGTCTCTGGTGAATTGCTGTAAACATTTGCAGGTGTGGGTGGTGTCTTGGTTCCTCATAGAACCGTTGAGCTTCATGAGCGTTACCGTCAGCTTGTCCATAAACAAAAACCATATCTCATTGTTCTTCAAATGAATACTGTGCTGCCGTGCTTACTGTATGACTAAATTGCAAGTGACATGTGTGTGCTCCAAAGCAAAGCTTACATGTGAATGCCTCTGACATGAGGTGGAGACAACCAGCAAGACCTATTTGATATGTGCGTATCATGTTGTGGCAGTGAAGGGGCAAGGAATGTTTGTATGTGTCAATTGACAACCATAGCGCTGCCCATCAACCAACAAATGGCAACAGGCCAATCCCACAACCAATCGGAGCATGTGGCACCAAGCTTCCATTGTTTAAAAATGGCGCGTTGTCAATCTACACAACATTAGTAATTTTGGTTCCTACTGGCATCAGCTATCCAGGATTAAAATTTCTCCACCCTGTATACTTGTTCTGGGCTGAATTGGCCGCAGGATCCAGCAGGTACTGGAAATGCTAATATAGATCATGCCACTCTTCTGTATGAGCAGATTAATGCTTTAGCCCTGCAAAAATTACAGCTACAGGAACAGATGGCTGAGCTACTGCATGAATGCAAATGCAAAACTAGGCAAGGATCAAGCCAGACTGCTGGAAGCACCTCTGGTGCTCTGCAACTTGGAATGTTAATTAAATTCTAAACATTGCAGCACCTCCCTGCAGTCTCTTTTTTCCCACATTTTTTGGTTAACCCAGCGAGAATGTTAACACCTTTTTACAGAATGTCCAAAAATGTAGGATACATGTTCTCCTGGCTGGATTCTTCCTATTGAGTGTAACAAAATGAAAACTGTCTGCTGAAGTGTGGATCTATGTGGAATCAGTTGATATGTTATGTGGAACTTCAAGGGGGTTAACAGGACACTACTACTACAAAAGAGTGTGTAGTTATTACCCAGACCATTTCGTCTACTTTACGACAAAAAAAAACAACGAAGGTTTTGGCTTTTGCTAATCAGAGATGGGCTTTATCCTGTCATATGTACACAGGCAAAGGATGCCAAGTGTAATAAAATGTTAATTAAAGAGGCCAAAGTGTGAGTTATTGATGTATTTATCTGTAGAATAACCCTGCAGACAGGTAGCGAAGCCAAGTTGGCTTCCTCTACCTCATTACGTGAAGCTATAAGACTGGCTCTGCTATGTGAGAAAGTGGGTCAATTTGTTTCAGCTCCCTCATGAAGCAATGAGCCATGTCATGTTTTCATGAATGATTCTACTTGCAAATTCTTGGAAAACCAAACCATGTGGACGAGCACTGTCTTGCGTCATGCTGTATGACAGGCAAACAAGTGACAGCTCTCAACAAAATCAAAAGCGAAGTTATCCACAGTGGAATACTACATAAAACAACAGATGTAACGAGAGATCACAGTGGGGAAACAAACATGGGGCAGGTACTGTCACCTGCCCTCACCCCCAATAAGAACATCAGGGATTAGTGAACAAGGGGTTGTTGTGGTGAGACTTAATACCATTACTCCCAAATCCTCCAAAAATAAAAGAAAAATGTACCTATTCAAAAAAGCAGATAGAAATTTGTTTGATGTTGACCAAATGTGGCTTGAATTCAAAGAAATAGTGTTGACAGCAACTGAGAGATTTATACCAAATAAATTAACAAATGACAGAGATGACCCCCCTTGGTACACAAAATGGGTAACAACACTGTTGCAGAAACAACAAAAAAACATGCCAAAATCAAACAAATACAAAATCCCCAATATTGTTGATCTTTTACAGAAGCTCATAAGTTAGAATGGACTTCAATGCAAGATGCTTATTATAGTTTCCACAATGAGACTTTGTCTCAAAACCTGGCGGTAAACCCAAAGAGTTCCTCATAATATGTAAAGTATGCTAATGGCAAGACACAATCAATGCCTTCTCTACATGATAACAATGGAAAAACTATCGATGACAGTGCTGCTAAAGCTGAGTTACTAAACACAGCCTTCTGAAATTCCTTCACCAAAGAGGATGAAGTAAATATTCCAGAATTCAAATCAAGAACAGCTGCCAACAACAGTAACTTAAAAGTAGATAGTCTCAGAGAAATGAAGCACTTAAAGCAAGCCTTCCAGTCCAGACTGCATATCAATTAGATTCCATTCAGAGTATGCTGATGCAATAGTTCCATACTTGACAATCACATACAACTGCTTGCTCAATGAAAGAGCCATACCCAAAGACTGGAAAGTTGTACAGGTCATTTGAATATTCAAGAAAGGCAATAAGAGTAATCCACAAAAACTAAAGGTCAATATGCAGCAGGATTTTTTACCACATATTGTCTTCGAACATTATGAATAACCTCAGAGAGAACGGGCTATTGACACACACCCAATCCTATTTAGAAAACATCGTTCTTGGAAACACAACTAGCTCTTCTCTCTCATAAAGTTTTGAATGCTATTAACAAGGAATTTCAAACTGATTCCATACTTTTAGACTTTAAGAAGGCTTTTGACACTGTGCTTCGCAAGCACCTTGCATTCAAATTGTGTACATATGTAATATCATCTCAGTTATGTGATTGGATTCATGATTTCCATTCATAGGGGTTACAGTTATTAGTAATTGATGGAAAGTCATGAGTAAAACAGAAGTGATTTCTGGCATTCCCGAGGTCATGTTATATACCCTCTGTTTTTTTAAAAATCTATGTAAACAATTTAGGAAATGATCCAAGCAGCCATCTTAGATTGTTTGCAGATGATGCTGTTGTTTATCATGCACTGAAGTCATCAGAATATCAAAACCAATTGCAAAATGGTTTAGATAAGATATCTATAATGTGCAAAAATTGGCAGTTGGCCCTAAATAATGAAAAGTGTGAGGTCATCCACATGAGTGCTGAAAGGAATTCATTGAACTTTGGTTACACAATAAATCAGTCAATTCCAGAGGCTGTAAATTCAACTAAATACCTAGGAATTACAGTAAGAACAACTTAAACTGTAAATAACAGATAGAAAATGTTGGGGGAAAGGTGACCCAGAGACTGCGATTTATTGGCAGAACACTTAGAAGGTGCAGTAGACCTACTAAAGATAGCACCTACACTATAGTTGTCCATCATCTTTTGGAGTACTGCTGGATGGTTGGGTTCCTTACCAGGTAGGATTAACGTAGTACATCGAGAAAGATCAAAGAAGAGCAGCACATTTTGTGTTACCAAGAAATAGGGGAGAGAGTGTCATGGACATGATACAGGATTTGGGGTGGACATCATTAAAACTAAGGCATTTCTCATTGCATTGGGCTCTTCTCATGAAATTTTGGTCAATTGGACGTGACACAGGATTTGGGGTGGACATCGTTAAAACTAAGGCATTTCTCATTGCATTGGGACCTTATTGTGAAATTTCAGTCAACAACTTTCTCATCCAAATGCGAAAATATTTTGGTGACATTGACCTACATAGGGAGGAACAATTGTCATAATAAAATAAAGGAAATCAGAGCTTTCATGGAAAGTTATAGGTGTTCGTTTTTCCAGCATACTGTTTGAGAGTGGAGTAAGAGAGAATTACTGAGAACGTGGTTTGATGGGTCCTCTGTCATACACTTAAGAGCGATTTGCAGAGTATTGATGTAGATATAGATGTAGAGGCAGATGTTGAAGTGAAACGTGTCTAGAAGGGAGTATTAGATGAGATGGCCAATATCATTTTAGAAGGCAAGCTCAGGGGAAGGACTTGCAAAATATTAGAAGGTACAAGAGCTGAGATTAGTGTATTATTCATGTCTCATAGTGATATTAATGCACTTAAACCACCACACTGTATTGTAAGTTGATTGAAAGAAGAAGTAATAGCGCCTGCAGGGACTTGGTGTTATAACTCTTCAGACTATTGGGAAGAAGTATGGATCTGATATGGAAGTAGTGTGAAAATGCAGAAAAGATTTTGATTTCCTTTTAGGAAATGACTTCCCATGCTGTTTTCAGGTGATGATAGATTACAAGAGGCTTACTGTCCAATCCAGTGAGGCAATTCACTGTTTTAGCAATAAACACACACCTCAGTCACAAGGAACTGTGGAATGAGACCTTTTCTGCAAGATCCAGCAGAACTGTATACATGGATGTTAAAAACTAACACCTCTTTTACAATCAGTGGAGGTACAGAAAAAGGTCTCTGGCTTGATGTCACAACCAAAATACTACCAAGATCAGACTTTCTGGTTGATGTGCTCAGTCAAAATGACATTGTCAGTAGACTGAGGAGTCATGTTAAGAGAAGTATTGGTAAATCAGAAGTGATAAGAAAGCTTTGGACAAATAGACATACAGATTCTACATGGAACAATACATGCTACACCTACCTCTAAACTCTGAAATCCACTGTGAGATGCATGGCAGGGGGTATGTTCCATTGTACAAGTTATTAGAGATTCTTCATGTTCCATTCACATATGGAGCATGGGAGGATGATTGACAGAATGTTTCTGTGCATTCAGTAATTATTCTAATCTTGTGCTCACGATCCTGGTGTGAACAATACTTAGGGGATTGTAGTATATTCCTAGAGTCATCAGTTAAAGTCAGTTCTTGAAACTTTGTTAACAGACTTTCTCAGGATAATTTACATCTGTCTTTGTGAGTCTAGTTCCAGCAGTATCTCTGTGAAACACTCCCACAGACTGAACAAATCTGTGACAATTTGTGCTGAATGCACGATTCAGCACCGCTCAACAATGAACCCACAACAAGGGGTCAGTAGCTGCAGGCCCACTGGATTGTATGATTCAATGACAAAAAAAATGTTTGTAATCACATAATTGACAGAGGATGCTACACTCCAATATAGTTACCAGAGACCACACTTGTTCGAGGCAACATGCAAAAATCACTTGCCAAATTCTCCAGCACAATTGTGTATAAAAGTGTAAAATCAGTCTTCAGTATTATGAAATGGAAAGTTACTACTAACAATTAAAGCTTTTGGCCATTAAGGCCTTCGTTAACAATAGACACACACATACATGCAAAGGTAAACACAACTTGCACACACTACTGCAGTCTCAGGCAACTGAAACCACAGTGCGAGCAGCAGCACCAGTGCATGATGGGAGTGGTGACTGGGTAGGGACGGGGAGGGATCATATGGTGGGGATGGGGGTGGGGGACAGTGAAGTGCTGCAGGTTAGACAGAGGCAGGGGAGGGGGAGAGTCCGGAAAAGTAGAGAAATAAAAAGACTGGGTGTGATGATGGAATGACGGCTGTGTAGTACTGGAATGGGATCAGAAAAGGGGGGGGGGGGGGGGCTGGATGGGTGAGGTCAGTGACTATCAGAGATTGAGGCCAGGAGGGTTATGGGAACATAGGATGCATTGCAGGGAAACTTCCCTCTTGCGCAATTCAGAAAAGCTTGTGTTGGTGGGAAGGATCAATATGGTACAGGCTGTGATGCAGTCATTGAAATGAAGGATATCATGTTTGACAGTGTGTTCAGAGACAGGGTGGTCCATTTGTTTCTTGGCCACAGAGTGTTGGTGGCCATTCATGCGGACAGACAGCTTGTTAGTTGCCATGCCTACATAGAATGCAGCACAGTGGTTGCAGTTTAGCTTGTAGATTACATGACAGGTTTCACAGGTAGCCATGCATTTGATGGGATAGGTGATGGACTGGAGTAAGTGGTGGTGGGAGGATGTATGGGACAAGTCTTGCATCTAGGTCTATTACAGGCACATGAGCCATGAGGTAAGGGACTGGGAGCAGGGGTTGTGTAAGGATGGATGAGTATATTGTGTAGGTTCAGTGGATGGCGGAATACCACTGTGGGAAGGGTGGGAAGGATATTGGGCAGGACATTTCTCATTTCAGGGCATGACGAGAGGTAATCGTAACCCTGTCAGAGAATGTAATTGAGTTGCTCCAGTCCTGGGTGGTACTGAGTTACGAGAGGAATGCTCCTCTGTGGCCAGACAGTGGGGCTTTGGGAGGTAGTGGGAGACTGGAAGGATGAGGCACAGGAGATTTGTTTTTGTACAAGGTTGGGAAGATAATTACAGTCAGTGAGGGCTTCAGTGACACCCTCGGTATGTTTCAAAAGGGACTGCTCATCACTACAGGTGCGACGACCACAGGTGGCTAGGTTGTATGGAAAGGACTTCTTGGTATGGAAAATGTGGCAGCTGTCAAAGTGGAGATATTGCTGGTGATTAGTAGGTTTGATATGGACACAGGTACTGGTGTAGCCATCTTTGAGATGGAGGTCAACATCTAGGATGGTGGCTTGTTGGATTGAGTAGGATAAAGTGAAGCAAATGGAGGAGAAGTTGCTGAGGCTCTGCAGGAACGTGGCTAGGGTGCCGTCACCTTTGATCAAGATAGCAAAATTGTCATCAATGAATCTGAACCAGGTGAGGGGTTTAGGATTCTGGTTTTTAGAAGAATTCCTCTAGATGGCCCATGAATAGGTTAGCATAGGACGGCACTATGCAGGTGCCCACGACCATACCCCTGATTTGTTTCTAGGCAATGCCCCCAAAGGAGAAGTAATTGTGGATGAGGATATAGTTGGTCATGGCAACTAGGAAGGATGTTGTTGGTTTGGATTCCATCAGGCATTGGGGAAGGCAGTGTTCAATAGCAGTAAAGCCATGGGCATTAGGAATGTTAGTGTACAGAGAGATGGCATCAATTGTGATGAGCAGGCCACTGTGTGGTAAAAGAACAGGAATTGTGGAGAGTCGGTGGAGGAAATAGTTGGTGTCTTTTATATAGGAGGGTAGTGCCACTCTATTGATGGGCCATCTAGAGGAATCCTTTCTAAAAACTCAGAATCCTAAACCCCTCTCCTGCTTCCGGTTCATTGATGACATCTTTGCTATCTGGATCGTAGGGAAACACCCTATCCGCATTCCTCCAGGATCTCAACAACTTCACCGCTGTTTGCTCCACCTGGTCCTACTCAACCCAATGACCTACCTTACTAGATGTTGACCTCCGTCTCAAAGAGGGCTACATCAATACCTCCATCCATATCAAACCTACAAACCACCAGCAATATCTCCACTTCGACAGCTGCCACCCCTTCCGTACCAGTAAGTCCCTTCCATACAGCTGAGCCACCTCTCGTGCGGTGATGAGCAGTCCCTCTCAAAATATACTGAGGGTGGCACTCTACATCTACATCCATACTCTGGAAGCCACCCGACGGTGTGGGTATGGTGGAGGGTACTTTGAGTACCTCTGTCGGTTCTCCCTTCTATTCCAGTCTTGCATTGTTCTTGGAAAGAAAGATTGTCGGTATACCTCTGTGTGGGCTCAAATCTCTCTGATTTTATCCTCTTGTTCTCTTTGCAAGATATACGTAGGAGGGTGTAATATACTGCCTGACTCCTCGGTGAAGGAATGTTCTTGAAACTTCAACAAAGCCCGTACCGAGTTACTGAGCGTCTCTCTTGCGGAGTCTTCCACTGGAGTTTATCTATCATCTCTGTAACGCTTTTGCGATTACTAAATTATCCTGTAACGAAGAATGCTGCTCTCCGTTGGATCTTCTCTATCTCTTCTATCAACCCTATCTGGTACGGATCCCACACCGGTGAGCAGTATTCAAGCAGTGGGCGAACAAGTGTACTGTAACCTACTTCCTTTGTTTTCGGATTGCATTTCCTTAGGATTCTTCCAATGAATCTTAGTCTGGTACCTGCTTCACCGACGATTAATTTTATATTGTCATTCCATTTTAAATCACTCTTAATGCCTACTCCCAGATAATGTATGGAATTAACTGCTTCCAGTTGCTGACCTACTATATTGTAGCTAAATGATAAAGGATCTTTCTTTCTATGTATTCGCAGCACATTACACTTGTCTACATTGAGATTCAATTGCCATTCCCTTCACCATGCGTCAATTCATTGCAGATCCTCCTGCATTTCAGTACAATTTTCCATCATTACAACCTCTCAATATACTATAGCATCATCCGCAAAAAGCCTTAGTTAACTTCCTATGTTATCCACAAGGTCATTTATGTATATTGTGAATAGAAATGGTCCTACAACACTCCCCTGCGACACACCTGAAATCACTCTTACTACGGAAGACTTCTCTCCATTGAGAATGAGATGCTGCGTTCTGTTATCTAGGAACTCTTCAATCCAATCACACAATTGGTCTGATAGTCCATATGCTCTTACTTTGTTCATTAAATGACTGTGGGGAACTGTATGAAACACCTTGTGGAAGTCAAGAAACATCTACCTGGGAACCCGTGTCTATAGCCCTTGAGTCTCGTGGACGAATAGCGCGAGCTGGGTTTCACACGATCGTCTTTTTCGAAACCCATGCTCATTCCTACAGAGTAGATTTCTAGTCTCCACAAAAGTCATTATACTCTAACATAATACGTGTTCCAAAATTCTACAACTGATCAGCATTAGAGATATAGGTCTATAGTTCTGCACATCTGTTCGACATCCCTTCTTGAAAACGGGGATGACCTGTGCCCTTTTCCAATCCTTTGGAATGCTACACTCTTGTAGAGACCTACAGTGCACTGCTGCAAGAAGGCCTTCACTGGCCATAATCGTCCTCCCAAATATCTGTCGAAGATCAGTTTTGCATATGAGTATACATGTTTTGATGAAGGTCTTGTAAGTGTTCATAAATACTTCAAAATCATGTGTTAGCTCACTAGCAGATCTCTTTTTCTTGAATTTTCCATCAGAGTTTACTGTTGAAGGCAAAGAAAAGCAAATAGAGAATTTACCATTTCTTTGTGTAAGGAATGAGTGAAATACTTATTGAGTGTGTAACTGGTTTAAAGGACAAAAGATTCAGTTGCCTCTTACTTGCCTATACAGCATATTTGAAGTTTCAACAATTTTGTGCTACTTGGTAAAGTTCTAATATTGAACTTCCTATTTCATTCCTTTACAAAACATACAAATAAACTCATTTGCGGTGGCCAGAGATTCGTTAGAACAGGCATCTGAAGTCAACTCATTAAAGCTTGAATCACACAGGAGGTATTAAAGAAGGTTTACGCTTGTTTAATGTGATCTGTAATCAGATTATGGAACAACATAATTTAAAGTTGTGTTGACCTTTTACAAACAACAAACAACTTGTGCTATAGCACTTTAGTAGTAATCAGGTTTCATACAGATAAGAAACATCATTTGTTACAGTTTAACAACAATTTCGTTCTCTGGTGAAGTCTGCTTTTGTTTGTTCAGGAAACAACCGATGTAAGTCTTGTCCATGTTAGTGATGAAGCATGCAGTATTTAACGAAAACAGTTTGACAAGATTCTCCAGATGTGGGTTTCACCAGCTGTCCAGTGCCAAGGCCTTTAAGTTGTGACCACCAGCTGTGGCTCTGTCAATCAGAGCATGCTAGAAAGTGCTTGCCATTGTCTGGCCCCACCCTGACCTCAACATACAAGGGTTGCCAGGTTACAATAGAATTTTTGCGTAATTGGCTTAATCCACATTTGACTTCTTTAAATACCAATCCATTGGTGAGGCATCTACTTTTTCAATTGGTACTTTGTTATTAATGATGAGGACCATTAAAGTGAAGGTTGTGTTGTAAGGAAAAGAACTGCTGGAGGGTCTACTGGGCATCCTCTAGATATCTGCCATTGTCTGCACTTGCCAATATAATCACTTTGTCCCCTAACTGTAGAATTGTTCACTGTTGACGGAGACACTGCCTTCTGCATCTTTCCTCAGTGGTCTACTTAAATGGCTGTTACCACTATTTAATTTGCTATTGGGTGAGCTTATTAATTTGTTAGTGGAAATCTTAGAGTTGTACCATATGTTATTCGTCTCCTCATTCCTGTAATTTTCAACCTTGTTCCAAATTGTTGGGAGGGGCTCACTCAAGAGCACAAATGTCTTAAATAACAGATATTTTACAAAACATAGCTTTATTTTGTTAATTTATTCTTGGAAAAGTATTGATAGATGATCATATTCCATTCTGTTTTGCCCCCTCTTTTTGAGGAATAGTACCCCCTTCACCCTGTGCAGGATGGATGACCTGAAGTTAATTTTATTTTGGCTCAATATACATCCAAGCAGAGTAGGATTTCCTTCACTCTTGTAGCAATGATGATAATTTTGTTGATCCCTAAGCTGATGACAATCCTGTAGGTTCATAATGCTTTATCTATCAACCATAGCAGCAGTTTAGCAGAGGTCTATACGTTAGCAAAGCTGGCTGCTACATTACATATTATGTTTGGTGGATAAGCTCATAATGTTTTTCCATAAGTTTAATAAACACAACAGATATACGTAACAGAGATTTAGTCATCAATAATATATTCTCCTTCTCCATTTACAACAATCTGCCAACATTGTGATAACTTGTTGATTCTGTGACTGTGGAAGTCACATGGTTTTGAGATAAAGAACTCATTGAGCCATGTTCAGAGTGCTTTCATCTGCAGTGGAAGTTTCTTGAAGGTTGTTTGATAGAAAATGGAACAGGTGAAAATCTCATAGTGCAAGATCAAGTGAATAAGGTTGCATAGTGTTTTTTGTCAGTCTAGCAGAATGCAGGGATGCATAATCACAGAATAGCATCACTTCACACAGTCTTCCCATTTGTTGTTCTTGGATTGCATCTGCAAGATGTCTCAGTTGTTGGCAATAAATGTTAGCAGTGGTGATTACAGCTCAGGAAAGCAATTTGTAGTGCACCACACCAGCACTGCTCCACCAGATGCATAGCATTATCTTTTGTGGATGCACACAGGTCTTTGCATAGGCAGTTGCTGCTTTGTTTGGACTTAGCCATTCCTTTATTTTCCTTATGTTAGCATAAAGACACCATTTCTCACTACCAGTAATGATACAGGATAGGGATGGTCAGTGTTGTTCATGATCTAATTGATCACGAGCAATGAGAGTTGCAAATATGGCTGCCCACTAATTTTTGTGATTTTGGCTTAGAGCATGAGGTACCCATACATTTGATTTTTGAACCTTCCCCAAAGCATGAAAGTGTCACATAATGGTGGAATGACCACAGTTCATTTGCCAGTTTTTAAGTACACTAACATGGATCATTAAAGATTAATGCAGTTTAATGAGCTTCATCAAACCCCAAAGGTCTTCCTGAACATGGAGCGTCACTACTGTTAAAATGATAAATGATCCTTCTTAAAATGAGAAATCCATTTTCTTGCCATTCTCTGTCCAATGGTATATACCCATACCTGGTGCAAATGTTTCTGGCTGCCTCCGCTGCTGTCACCCATTTTTTGAACTCAGACCGAAGAATATGTCAGAAATGTTCTGATTTCTCCACTTGGCACTCCATTTTCTAGCACCCACAGCCCCGCTCACTATCTCCAAATGACAATATGTACAATGGTGAAAAAAAAAGGTCGATAAATAAACCCCTAGCAACTGGAATACCAACATGCAAAATGAAAATGCTACGACCTTATTTATTTTTGCATGTCTGTCTGTTATGTGTGAAGAAAGGCTATTCCCTGGACCTTGTGTGGAAGTGTCAACACCACATGGAATTCCCTGAATAGAAATTTGTAGTCATATCTGAATTCTTTCTATGCTTACGTTCTGCTTTGAACTTGATAGTATACTTGAAGTTAACCATAGCTAAACTATTGATTTCATGTAGAAGTAATACTTTGCTTAGTCCATGCTTTAATTTTGTCAGCACCTGCAGCTCTGTCCAGTAATATGCCAATATCACTTTACAATCCTCATCTGACCTATGAATTCCTATAGGAAATCTGTCTTGCCAGATTAAGATTATCATGTGTTCACATGTCTCAAGTTAAATATTCTGGACTTCGATCTGAACTTTTCCAATTAGCAATCAATATAAATTCTAAAAATCTATTACAGATACCAGCTGGGTGAACACTGAATATCCAGGAAGCCCATATGTGTCTGCATGACTTCATAAACATCAGTAATTATTGTCCCTTTATGTCTACTGAAAATTGATTTTACACTTTTATACACAATTGTGTTGAAGTATCTGGCAAGTGATTTTTGCATGTTGCCTTGCACAAGTGTGGTCTCTGATAACTACACTCCTGGAAATTGAAATAAGAACACCATGAATTCATTGTCCCAGGAAGGGGAAACTTTATTGACACATTCCTGGGGTCAGATACATCACATGATCACACTGACAGAACCACAGGCACATAGACACAGGCAACAGAGCATGCACAATGTCGGCACTAGTACAGTGTATATCCACCTTTCGCAGCAATGCAGGCTGCTATTCTCCCATGGAGACGATCGTAGAGATGCTGGATGTAGTCCTGTGGAACGGCTTGCCATGCCATTTCCACCTGGCGCCTCAGTTGGACCAGCGTTCGTGCTGGACGTGCAGACCGCGTGAGACGACGCTTCATCCAGTCCCAAACATGCTCAATGGGGGACAGATCCGGAGATCTTGCTGACGAGGGTAGTTGACTTACACCTTCTAGAGCATGTTGGGTGGCACGGGATACATGCGGACGTGCATTGTCCTGTTGGAACAGCAAGTTCCCTTGCCGGTCTAGGAATGGTAGAACGATGGGTTTGATGACGGTTTGGATGTACCGTGCACTATTCAGTGTCCCCTCGACGATCACCAGTGGTGTACGGCCAGTGTAGGAGATCGCTCCCCACACCATGATGCCGGGTGTTGGCCCTGTGTGCCTCGGTCGTATGCAGTCCTGATTGTGGCGCTCACCTGCACGGCGCCAAACACGCATACGACCATCATTGGCACCAAGGCAGAAGCGACTCTCATCGCTGAAGACGACACGTCTCCATTCGTCCCTCCATTCACGCCTGTCGCGACACCACTGGAGGCGGGCTGCACGATGTTGGGGCGTGAGCGGAAGACGGCCTAACGGTGTGCGGGACCGTAGCCCAGCTTCATGGAGACGGTTGCGAATGGTCGTCGCCGATACCCCAGGAGCAACAGTGTCCCTAATTTGCTGGGAAGTGGCGGTGCGGTCCCCTACGGCACTGCGTAGGATCCTACAGTCTTGGCGTGCATCCGTGCATCGCTGCGGTCCAGTCCCAGGTCGACGGGCACGTGCACCTTCCGCTGACCACTGGCGACAACATCGATGTACTGTGGAGACCTCACGCCCCACGTGTTGAGCAATTCGGCGGTACGTCCACCCGGCCTCCCGCATGCCCACTATATGCCCTCGCTCAAAGTCCGTCAACTGCACATACGGTTCACGTCCACGCTGTCGCGGCATGCTACCAGTGTTAAAGACTGCGATGGAGCTCCGTATGCCATGGCAAACTGGCTGACACTGACGGCGGCGGTGCACAAATGCTGCGCAGCTAGCGCCATTCGACGGCCAACACCGCGGTTCCTGGTGTGTCCGCTGTGCCGTGCGTGTGATCATTGCTTGTACAGCCCTCTCGCAGTGTCCGGAGCAAGTATGGTGGGTCTGACACACCGGTGTCAATGTGTTCTTTTTTCCATTTCCAGGAGTGTATATCGGAGTGTAGCAACCTATGTCATTTGTGTGATAGCAAACATCTTCTTTGTCACTGGATGATACAATGCCAATGGGCCTCCAGCTACTGACCCCTTGTCGTGGGTTCATCATGGAGTGATGCTGAATCACGCATTCTTGTGTTCTTACAAGAGACATGTTGTGTCACAGCCCCAAACTGTACACCACTAATAAAATTATGTCCACTTCATTTAAGAGCCTATTACTATTAAAATTTCTGTGTGTGCACATACTAAATGATCATCCCTGTATCCCTTACTTGTGCTCAAGTGCTGGTCACCATTCCGCTCTCATTTCATTGGAAGAATTTTTGTAACTCTGAAGTGATCCTATGGAACCAGACAGCAAGCTAACTTGGTGCTTGCTACAGACTTGCAGCAATCTCATTTGTCCCATCCCCTTGGGGGAGGGCCATTTGCTGCTTGTTTAGACAAACACACAGCTGCATGGATGACGGTAGACATGGACCCCTTCTTTGTGGAAGAGACACTACTGTGTTTTGCTGTGCTTTGTGGGAGTGACAAGTCGATAGTCGACAAGACACTGAGAGATTCTCTTTACAAGCGGGGTTCTTTGGAGGACACAACCAGTGTTCATTTCCCGCGTTAACGTATGTATCTATTGTGTTTGTGTGGTACAAATAAAGGTGGTTGTTCACAGTATAAATTCCACACAAGTGTTTTCCTTTATGTAGTGAAATTACTCCTACATAAGTGGTGACCCCGTAACTAAACAGTGTGATAGTAGGCAAGTGTCTTTAGATATTTTCCGCGACGTCTCGTATCGACATGTCGTCTGCACAGAACCTCTTCCGCAACATTGACGGCGTCATCCAAAATATCAAGAAGGAGCTCGACACGATGCAACAAAACCCTCAGTTCACAGTGCCACGGACGCCTACATCTCAAACCAACTTCGCCCACGACGTTACGTTCCCAACCGCGCCGCGTGTGCCGGTGGTTCCCGCGCCGCCGCCACAGGATATCGCCTCGCACAACCAGCGCGCAGGACACGCCGATATCAGACCAAAACTGCTTCCGTTTTCATCACCCGCATCGGTACTGCTCCCACGAGTTTCGCACTTTCTGTTCGCCAGTGATCGTGGCCCACCCGCGTTGCGGTTACAAATTCGGCCCCCACCTTTCGTTCCCGATCATCCAGGAATTTGGTTCGCTATTATGGAGAACATTTTCGTGCAGCAACAAATAGTCGATGATTTTGAACAGTTCACGCTAGTGATATGCAACCTGGACCAACGTGCGTCGTCAGTGGTATCTGATATAATTATGCAACCCCCACCACAACAAGCCTATGCCACTCTCAAGACGGCTTTAATTTTGCGTTGTACAAAACCTGTGGACCAGCGGATAACACAGCTCCTGTACCACAAGAAACGCAGTGACAGATCGCCTTCAGACTTTTACCGGCATTTACGTGCTATGGTGGACCCTTCCGTGTTCTCAGACACATTACTTTTGCACATATGGCAACAGCAGTTACCTCCGCAGGTGGGCTTAACCTTAATTGCTTACGAGGGCCAGCCATTAAGTGAGTTGCTGCAAGTGGCCGATAGAGCGCACTCCCTGTTCGACTCGTGCGCCACAGTGGCTGCCGCCACAACCACCTCGGCCAACGACACCAGCCGAGCACGGCCGGACCCGGTCGACACGGCGCCTCCAGCTTGTGCTGCCACGACCGCACGATGAGCGCCGGACACGACCGAAGATTTTCGATCTCTCCGCGCTACCATTGATCAGCTGACCGCCCAGCTGCAGCGGCTAGAGCCATGCAACGTTGCGGCGGCTGACACACACACGCATCGTCGTCAGCTGACGCGACCGCCGCGTCACGCAAACAACGGCACCGGTTATTGCTGGTTCCACCAGCACTTCGGCGCGCAAGCTACGAAGTGTAAGGCGCCATGCTCGCACCCAAACGCATCCCACGGCCTGCTTTAGGCACAGCCGACCGTGACAACAAGCAACTGCGCCTAAACTCACAGACGCATGGAAGGAGAACACCCCCATTTCAGCACGAGCCTACGTTATGCAGATCGACTTCTCCCACAGCTGTAAGGTACGCTGCTTCACAAAGACTTTTCGTTCCTGATCGCTCTACAGGATGGATATTCTTGGTTGACACTGGCTCAGATGTCAGCACTCTGCCTGTAAATTTCTTCCCTTCAGACAAACGCACTGAAGAGACCACTTTGAAAGCAGTCAACGATTCAATCATCCACACATATGGGCAGAAAACACTGCCAGTGGACATTGGGCTACCAGAAAAATGCAACTGGACCTTCGTTATGGCCGATATCGACCAACCTATACTAGGTGCTGATTTCCTGGCAAAACATGCATTTTCCATGGATTTACACAAGTCACAACTCGTCCATTCTGCCAATGGATTTGTTATTCCGGGAATACAAGGACGTCTGACCTCTCATGCATGCCAAAGGGTAGATAACCTCAGTGCACCCACCTGGGAGGACACCATAGCAATGAAGGAATCTGACCGGGAGATGGCTCAAACGACATCAAAACAGTTGAAGACACAACAACAGGCTCCTGCTGTTTCAACCACAAAGGCGACACCCAAACCACAACAGGGAACAAGAAAGAGCAGGGTGAAGCATGAGATGGTGCACCACATCCGTACAACTCCAGGCCCACCAGTCTCCTCACGTGTTCGCAGGCTTGCACCTGATCGCTTGCGGGAAACCAAGGCCATTTTCAACGAGATGCTACAGGAAGGAACTATACAGCCATCCAACAGTCCGTGGTCCTCTCCTCTGCATCTCGCCCGTAAAAAGAATGGGTCATGGCGCCCGTGCGGTGATTATCGAGCTTTCACCCATTCACTGGCCGGGGCAACCATATTCAGTGTTTTGGATTGCCGTAAGGCTTATAATCAGATCCCAATGGCAGAGCAAGACATACCAAAGACTGCAGTGACAACCCCATTCGGGCTGTTTGAATTTTTGGTGATGTCATTTGGGCTGAAAAATGCTGCCCAGACATGGCAACGGTTCCTAGACAGTATGCTAAGAGGACTACCATATTGTTTCGCCTATTTAGACGATATTCTGGTGTTTTCGGGGAATGTTTCTGTCCATCAGAAACACGTAAGCGAGGTGCAAAGCAGGCTTAGTGCTCACGGAATAACACTTAACAAGGACAAGTGCGTGTTTGGGGAACCCGTGGTAACCTTCCTGGGTTATAAAGTGTCAGCTCAGGGCATTTTCCCACTGCCAGAGAAGCTGGAGTTGTTGCATACCCTACCACGACCTCAAACCTACCACGATCTCTGACGATTCCTAGGGATGATAAATTTCTATCGTCGCCACCTGCCCGGAACAGCAGCAATCCAGACGCCACTGGACAACGTCTTGGCCGGACACAACAAAATTGGCAAGCGCCCACTCCCATGGACACCCGAGATGGACTCGGCTTTCAAGGCACTGCAAAACAGCCTTCACAATGCAGTGGGGCTTGCACACCCTGCACCAGGAGCTCAGCTAGCCCTAGTAGTGGACGCAAGCCAAGTGGCAATCGGGGCAGCACTGCACCAGAGAGTGAAGGGTCATTGGCAGCCACTAAGTTTTTTCTCACAAAAACTACAGATGAGTCAAACTCGTTGGAGTGCATATGACAGGGAACTCCTCGCAATGTATGAAAGCATCAGGCACTTCCGCCCCTTCGTTGATGGCAGGCAATTCACCATATACACTGACCACAAACCTCTCATGGCAGCTTTCTACAAAGTCAGCGATTCATGTTCCCCCCGCCAGGCCCGCCATATAGAGTTTATATGCCAGTTTTCGACAGACGTGCGTCACATCCATGGTGCCGACAACATTGTGGCAGACTATTTCTCATGTATTAATGGGATAAGTCCAATGTTGGATTATTCCGAATTGGCAAGGGCTCAGGCTTCAGATGCGCAACTGCAGTCCTTGTTGGTGGACCTGTCCACTGGCCTATGTTTACAACTTTTGGACGTCCCCTGCAGCCCATGTAAGGTATGGTGCGACACCTCCACAGTTAGACCACACCCATACATCACCCCCCAGTTCCGATGAAAGGTATTCGACAGCATTCACAACCTGGCACACCCGGGAACCAATGCCTCAGTGAAATTAGTGACGGATTGTTTTGTGTGGCCTTCGATCAAGAAAGATACACGGGAGTGGGCCCGCAGCTGCTATCAGTGTCAACGTAGCAAAGTGGGACGCCATGTTCACGCTCCAGTAGGGCAATTCCCAAACCCAACGGCACGTTTTGGGCATGTACACATTGACTTGGTTGGACCCCTGCCCCCTTCAGAAGGTTACAGGTACTTGTTTACGGCAGTGGATCGTTGCACACGGTGGGCAGAGGCTACACCAATCAGGGACATTTCTGCAGAGACTACTGTACGGGCATTCTTGGAAACTTGGGTGGCCCATTTTGGGTGCCCATTTTTCGTTACCACCGACCAAGGACACCAGATCGAGTCGACACTGTTCCAACAACTGTCAAAACTCTGCGGCTTCCAACGAAACCGTACTACTAGCTACCACCCAGCCAGCAACGGTTTGGTGGAAAGGTGGCACCAGGCCTTAAAGGCTGCCCTGATGTGCCACGAGGACTCATGGACTCAAGCATTGCCATTGGTTTTGTTGCGGTTACGGACCGCATTAAAAACAGACATCAATTGGTCCTTGGCAGAGTTGGTATATGGAGAACCACTCCATGTTCCAGCAGAATTCCTTGCACCAGTTGCTCTCCCAGATGACACACAACTACTCCACCTCTTGCAACAAATGAGGAAGCAGGCAGAGACGCTACGTGCAGCCCCGACGTCTCAGCACGGCACGCATCCAGTGTTCATACATAAGTCCCTCGATACTTGTTCCCACATCATGCTCCGCACAGACCTGGTACGTCATTCTTTACAGCCACCGTACACTGGACCATACCAAGTGCTAGGACGGGACACACACACAATGGAAATCCTCCTCCAGGGAAAGTCGACCAAGGTTTCTATTGAGCAAGTAAAACCCGCTTGGACAATGACAGCACCGACTACAGTCTCACAGACGGCTTCAGACACAACTTGCAACGAACCCACACCTTCTGCAGAACCAGACAGCTGTGACCCACAGGAGCCCCACACCAGGGGACCTACTGCAGCAACGGAATCATCAAGCAGCACCCACACCCGCACTATCCGCACTCGGGCAGGCCGAGAGGTGAAGTTTAAGTACCTCACCATACTGGGTGCTCCGAACTTCAGGGGGGCGGGCTGTGTGGGAGTGACAAGTCGATAGTCGACAAGACACTGAGAGATTCTCTTTACAAGCGGGGTTCTTTGGAGGACACCACCAGTGTTCGTTTCCCGTGTTAACGTATGTATCTATTGTGTTTGTGCGGTGCAAATAAAGGTGGTCGTTCACAGTCTAAATTCCACACAACTGTTTTCCTTTATGTAGTGAAATTACTCCTACAGCTTAACACTGGTGTCCGATCCTCTGGCATGTATTGAACCAACCTCCAAGAGCTGCTGACCAGTGCTCTGTGATTTCCACGTTAATGCTATAGTGAGAAACACAACGCAGCCTCCAGACCAATACGGCATTAAAGCAGCTACTGGGAAAGTCCCAGTTACTAGCAAAGACTGAAGTATTGCTTACTGTATCTGATTTTATTATCAGTCAAATCACATGATTTTGAAAAACTTTTTACTGCCTCTTAATGAAACACTAATAATGAAGCTTAAGGTGGAGCCACATTCCATCATCACGTGGACAAACCATTTTTGCATTCACATGTCTGTTCTTTGCTACTGAGTGCAGGACAGTGCTCAAGAATTTGTACAAACAAGACCAAGTCAGTGCATGAGTATAAATGCTACTGCCCATATAGCAAGTGTGTACTTTAGTCAAGCTACCTCAGTATGAAGCTGCCAACTTCTCAGTTGCGTATGCTTACAAGCACTGCTTAGTCAAATAGGAATGTACTCATTTAAGAGAGGAATAATTCTGATACAATTATTTTATCATCAAAACAAAGTAGGACACCAACACAAATTATGACGAAAATTCTTGCTGTGTACTATTCTAGGGAATGCTCTAAAATTTTCAAAAGATATTGCTAATCAATGCTCATCTAAAGCTTTGTACATAAAGCTATAAGCTTCACAGGCAAGTTCATCACCAAAGACATTGTCACTACTGCTGTGCACTGAGCCTGTCAACACAGCATGACGAAAATAGGGCAATGCAGGTAAGTCAGAATGGAATAAATAAAGAAATAACAAAATATTCATTGAGGACTGGAACATGATACAGAAATTACTGGCTGAAGAGTCAAGCTATAAATTAGTTTGTTAGTACCAATGATTGCACAAGTTATAAAGGGGAGTTGGAATGCCCTATCCCAACAATATTAAATTTAGTGACTTGGCTTCCCTGTATTTAAGGAACCACTGTAGCCATTGACACAAAACTTTTACAGGACATTAAACTGTATGTTCTCAGTCTACTAAACTACAATAGTTGCATTTCAGCCACTGCTTTTGGAAATACAATTCTTTAACTATACGGTTAAAGTTTGTGTACTTTTTTGTGTGTTATCCTAAATACTTTTAATTATACATAACATTATGTTCTTCTTTTAGTTCAGTAGACTCAGAATATGTATGTTATTGCTCCCTGAAAATCTGAATACTTTACTCAAAGTGGTTTCTAATATTTAGGGAAAAATGCAGCAGAAAATGTAAATTTTCAGGAATGGCTTCTAAAGTTTCAAAAGACTGTAACTCACTTAATATATACTTAATTTTTTATTTTTAGTCATACTGTATATCATCCTCTAGATCTTTTTCCAAGTTCTTCTTCTTTCTGGACTCCTTAGCAGCCAACTGTGCTGCATACTCCGCTTTATCAATGCAAACCTTGTTCATCTGTTAAAGTTGTCTGATGCAGTTTGCTCCAGGATTAATTACCATATGTTGTAGCACTTTCTCCCTACCAATGTTGCCATCATTAAAAGCAATAACAGCATCACTGATCCCCCACTTTAGTGTCTTCATTCCAACAAAAACATTTTTGGTAAGTGAGTCCAAATAAGATTATTGAACGACTCATTGGGATTTTGAGTCTGTCCATGCAGATATTTCTTTAGTAATTCAGGATTTGCCAGGTTTCTGTAAATCAGTTTTATGATATCCATGACTGCTGCTGGATGGAATGTTTATGGCTATATGAACCGTTTGAGTACTGGGCATTGTCGTAATTGCACCATGAATCTGGTCCAGGAGGGCAAAGGTGGTGTACTGGTTTTTCATCTGTTGACAGTCTGTGGAAGAAGGTAGCCCATACTGCCTGCTTCATTTTCAACAAATCCTCAGTATTATTTCGAATGGCCATCCCGTAAGTATTATGTAGTTCATCAATCATTTTGTCTGTCAGCCTGCCTCTTATGGTTTTACCATCAGAAAGTTTCTTGTCTCTCAAACTTTGTTTCAACTTCCTCAACCCAGTGCCCATCCTCTTCTGGACATGGCCTTTATAATACAGCAATCCACAGCCTTCTATATACAAAATTACCAATTTTATTAGACCTTGAAGTAATGCACATAAAAATTTTAACATTATCAACCGGTTTAGATCTTATTTTAAAAAATCAAATAAAATACTTTCCATGTGAGTCTGTAAGTGATACATTCGTCATTTTATTCGGAAATTTGCAAATTTTATAATGAGATAAAAATCCGAAAATGTGAAAAAAACTCTGTTGTAACTACCTTTAAGAAGCACTAAAGACATAGAAGTCGTAAGCACAGTTTCTTAGTAGCAATGGGCAGAAGCTAACACTGAATCCTACACTATCTTATGTGATGATAGGGCACCAACCATCTTAAAAACATGAGATACACGTTCATGGTACCCTCACTATCACAGGATGGGTAGGAATATACAGTTTTAACATAAAGTTGCTGAGAATTGCACCATTATTTTATGTTTTGATATATTTTGTTTCATGTGTGTTAGGAACTCCTGACAGACCCTTTCCTCTGAACCTATCCACAACTTTTTTTGTGTATGTCACTACATGTGAAATATAATGTTGCAGTCAGGTTCTTAGAAGTTAACAAATATAAGAAAGTATCCTTGATGTTGTTAGAAAGGATGTAACAACCCATATTTGCTTAGTTGAAATAGTGAAAAACTTGTGTTCAAAACACTTTGATAGTGGTTTTAGTTTTTCCCCCATGATTAGTTGTCATTGCTATTTCATCTCCTTTGGGAAAATACACTGAAGAGCCAAAGAAACTGGTACACCTGCCCAATATTGCATAGGGCACCCGCGAGCACACAGAAGTGCCACAACATGACATGGCATGGACTCGACTAGTGTATGAAGTAGTGGTGGAGGGAATTTACACAATGAATCCTGCAGAGCTGTCTATAAAGCCATAAGAATATGAGGGGGTGGAGATCTCTTTGGAACAGCATGTTGCAAAGGCATTCCAGATATGCTCAATAATGTTCATGTCTGGAGAGTTGGTGGCCAGCAGAAGTGTTTAAACTCAGAAGAGTGTTCCTGGAGCCACTCTGTAGCAATTCTGGACTTGTGGGGTGTTGCATTATGCCCAAGCCCATTGGAATGCACAGTGGACATGAATGGATGCAGGTGATCAGACAGGATGCTGACGTACGTGTTACCTGTCAGAGTCATATCTAAGGCCCAGGCGAGTTGCAAAACTTTGTCATGCAGTCATCAAGGGTACACGAGTGGGCCTTCAGTTCTGAATGCCCTACCAATGACGTTTCGTTGAGTGGTTTGCATGCTGACACTTGTTGGTGGCCCAGTATTGAAATCTGCAGCAATTTGCAGAAGAGTTGCACTTCTGTCACATTGAACAATTCCCTTCAGGTGTTGGTGGTCCCATTCCTGTGGGATATTTTTCCAGCCACAGCAATGTCAGAGATTTGATGTTTTACCAGATTCCTGATATTCACAGTACACTCGTGAAATGGTCGTACAGGAAAATCCCCACTTGCATCACTACCTTTGAGATGCTGTGTCCCATCACTTGTGCACTGATTATAACATCACGTTTAAACTCACTCAAATCTTGATAAGCTGCCATTTCAGCAGCAGTAACTGATCTAACAACCGTGCCATACACTTGTCTTGTGTATACATTGCCGACCACAGCGCTGTATTCTGCCTGTTTACTATCTCTGTATTTGAATATGCATGCCTATACCAGTTTCTTTGGCACTTCAGTGTATATTCACTGTGTTCACTACAGTAGCATATGCTTTCTCCTTATTGAGTTTTGGTATTGCAAAATTTGTGCACTCTGCCATGCGATGTCACACTATTTCCTTAACAATAGTTGCACTTCTATGGCAGTCATTCAGATGTGTAGGTGTGATAGGGAGAGATTGTTCTCATGAGATCTGGCAGTACTTAACTGTATTATAAAGACTTCACATTCAAGTGGCCATGTTTTTAATGTTAAAACACTACACCAGAGTTATGAACAAGCTATGGGAAGTAGCGAGATGTACGAATTGCTATTGGATTATCTTACAGTACTGTTGCCAGACACCAAGGACCTTGTGAGCACCTGTTAACATTGTTATTTGATGAGTGATTCACAAAGAGATGTTTACTTCTACCTGTGGTAAACAAGAAAGAACAGGAATAATCTCAGTGACACAGGTTCTTACACCAATGACAAGTCACAATGTACAGTCACCTGTATTGCAGGTGAGACCCTCAGTTGGTGACTGTAGTCACACATCATAGCAGTTAATCTTTGAGCCCTGCACTCTTACTCATTACTCTCCTGCTGTATCACTGAACCTATTCTGTGGTCCTTCTCTCAAAGAGAGGATAGTCTGTGATGACCTAGGCTATGTAACTCTGACAGTACCAATTCTATCTTAAGGTACTATCCAATAATTACTGAGATGTTGTTCTTCCCTTGTCACAGTACCTGTTACCTACTCCCTGAAGATCTGTCACAAGGTTTGAGCTGCATCTCAGCCAGATAGTCAAGCTAAAGACCAAAGTTAACCCTTTCTGGAAAATGAAACAAAACATCGATAATAAATTGATATGTGTTAGAGCAACAATGGGAATGCTGTTACTCTATTCATTCGCATTACCAGTTAGATGGACACCGTAACACTTGTGGATGAAACTGTTCAGTTGCGGTTGGCATATACCCCTGAGTCTTTCTCAGACTTTAGCTGAGATGAACACCTTGCAAGCGCACCTCCTAATATACAGTTTATTTGCAACACTCAATACCAAACAAGGCAATCAGTGCCCTTATGTAGGGTGGATATTAAGTTGTTGATTGGGTCTTTTATCCTCGAATAGCATGCACTTAGCACAGTGTGATTAGTGATCACAGAGACCCTGAATGGTCATAGTACTGTCTTACAATTTGTTTTTGTTCTATGATCCACCTACCTTCTTTCATCTTGCTTTCACACAGACACACATACACCTCATGTGCACACTGAGAACTAGTGGCTCGAATCACCCACAACACGTCAGCTCTGGGATGTTTTTTAGAGGATTCTCAATGTGGATAACCCTCTTTCTAATTTTCATCTCCAGTCTCTTGATCTAGTTAGTAACCCTTGAGTTACATTTCATGGCCTCAATAGCAACTAGGTTATCTGCCCCTCCACCAGTGTGACCACAATCCCAAACTATTGTAATTAA
This sequence comes from Schistocerca americana, assembly GCF_021461395.2. Classification (NCBI taxonomy): domain Eukaryota; kingdom Metazoa; phylum Arthropoda; class Insecta; order Orthoptera; family Acrididae; genus Schistocerca; species Schistocerca americana. The sequence continues at coordinate 180,250,863 of NC_060120.1, forward strand.
GGCTTCCAAGTTCTCATCTGGCTTTGCTGTTAATTACACTGGAACCGCACTCACATGAAATCTAACAGGCAGTAGCAAGATGGACAGAATCTAATGATTTGCCACTTTTCTCACAAGATCTAGCCATGGATTTTGCATCTGTGTTGGGCTTTGCAGTAAAACTACATTCCCACCCAGGTTCAGAGGATTGGCATGCCAACGATTTCAGAAGCTTTGCAAACTGCACGCAAGGCTTTAAGAGTTCTTGCTCCTCTAAGTGCATCTCTGGTACACATGTGCAATAAGCCCTCCAATGTCCCTGCACAGCTTATCGCATAGTTTATCCTGCATATCAAAAGATCGACTGCCATTGAAACTAGTGACATACCCACAGCACCCATCCTGACTACACACAAATTTCTCGGTTGTCCAGATCATAATTCTGCCATGTATAATAAAACTTGTCTAGCCATAAATGACTATAAATAGTATTAAACATGTTTATCAAGAAGATATATATGCATTCTCCACCATTTTTCCTTTATGGGATGGAATCAAGGCAATCACCAGTAGCTGCCTACACATGGATCTGCAGTCTGATTTCTAGCACACACAAGTATTGCATGGGCAAGGTCTATCCCTGCTGTCATATCTCTGACACTGCCTTTGGTTTTATGAGTAGCTGTTATCTACATGTCCTATTTTAGAGCCACATGGTGCTCAGCAGTGCTTGGCTGTTCAGAAATGTGGGTGAATGGCTTGGTTCACAATAGGATAACCTATCAACTCTTCTTCAGCTGTCCCAGGGTCCACAGGAAATACAATATGCGAAAGACAGCGAAATAATACACAAAATAACATTGCTCAACCAATAATGCACAAAAATAATTCAGGAAAGAATTACAAGTTGTACCTCACTCTTAGTCCAAAACTCATTTCCCTCTCCTAACTCGGCCCGCACTATCTCATCCTCTTTCTCGACTGCATTAATCTCTGGTTAAGTGGCAGATAGTATCGAGGTGACACTGCTTTCCACATACCCTTTTCAAACAAACGCTGTATTTCCGACTTAGCCACTTAGGGCCATCGACTGTGATCTGTTGCCCTGTTTTGTTTTGGGTTATGGGCTGTTTTCCATAGCATTCTTTGAACCTAACATACCATTCAGCTTAGTAGAGTCGTGTTTTGCAAACAATTCCTTGTCAACAAGCCCCTGCACATGTGAAGGTGCTGCTATCAAAGTGGGCCACACTTATAAATGACTATAACACTCATGCCCTCCTACTTATGTCCAACCATGCACCTCTTTCATATCTGGGACTAATGACACTCACTCACTCAATTCTTCAGGGTTTTGACACTGTAATGACTTCCTTCAGGGCTCATATAAATGATGTTCTGTTAACTAAAATTACTAACAGCAAATAGAATGAATTCAGTCTTATAACCTGGTAACATCACTACTCACAAACAACGGACAAGCTGACACAGATAACTGTGCACAGACACCATTACATATGCAGACTGTCTTTTGGGGAGACCAACTCTATTTTTGGCGTTATACTATCATAATTTCCCCCCTAAAGTGACTTTTATAAAAACCCATCTCTCTTACAAAATAGGGGGTTACATTGCATAAAATTTCTTTTGAAAAAAGTATTAAGAATAATACTGCAGATTATTTGGTCACTTATTTCGTGCCCCTACCGTTTTCTCTGGCATTTAGATTAGATTAGATTCAGATTTCATTCAGATTTCATGGACCCAAAAAATGAGTCTTGTAAAAAACATAAAACATTTGAATATAACACTTACTACACCAATAATTTGTCAGGAGATTGTCAAAATAGGTTAATACAATACATTAAACTGGAACAGCTAATATTTACAGAATTAATACGCTGTCAGAATGAAACATTGTTATGTATTATTAATAAATTTATCATACACAAAGTACCTAATTTTGACTGTTGTGACAAGTGCTGTCAAAACTCAAATCTAACAGACATTTTTACTTAAGCTGGCCTAACAGTCTCTGTTGAGATATTCATCTATAGAGTAGAAGGAGTTGCCTATCAAAAATTCTTTCAAACTCTTTATCTGAAACCAAGTTTTTAACGGTTGCTGGCAATTTATTGAAAATGTGTGTTCCTGAATATTGGACTGCTTTTTGGACCAAGGTAAGTGATTTTAGGTTTTTCAATAGATTGTTCTTATTCTTAGTATTGAGCTATTGGTTGGAAGTAGAGATATATTACTTTCAACAAATTTCATTAAGGAATAAATATACTGAGCAGTAGTGGTTAGAATACATGTTTCTTGAACAGGTTTCTACATGATGTTCTGGAATTTACAGCACAAATGATTCTTATTACATGCTTTTGCACGCTAAAAACTTTTGCTCGGTTTGATGAATTACCCTAGAATATGATCCCATATGACATAATGGAATGACAGTGAGCAAAGTATGCAAGTTTTTTTTATTTATATCTCCTATATCTGATATTGTTCTCACTGCAAATACAGACTTGTTTAGGCACTTAAGCAGTTCTGTGGTGTGCCCTTCCCAACTGAATTTATTATCGAGTTGTAATCTCAGAAACCTCTCACTCTACATTTCTTCATATGTTATACACATGCTGGAAAGAAATCTCTTACAGGGTCTGAACTGCATATAGTGAGTCTTTTTGAAGTTAAATGACAGTGAATTAGCTTTGAACCATTTATTAATGTTAGTGAAAATTTGATTAGCAGCTATTTCTAAATCTGTACTTGACTTGCTACTTATTGCAATGTTCATATCATCTGCAAACAAAACAAACGTATTGTAACAGACGAGAGGTCATTAATGTACACAAGAAAAAGGAATGGACCCAAGATGGAACCTTGAGGAACACCACATGTAAGTTTCCTGTTAGTTAGATAAGACTCAAACCATTTTGCAGCACTGCCAGTGACACCATACTATTCTAATTTACTTAAGAGAATGATGTGGTTCACACAGTCAAAGGCTTTTAACAGGTCACAGAAAATGCCAGTAGCATCTAATTTATTATCTAATGAATTAAGTACATTCTCATTGTAAGTGTAATAGCTTTTTCTATATCAGAACCCTTAAAAAACCCAAACTGTGACTTGGTCAGTATATCATTTGCAGTCAGATGCTTATACATAACCTTTTCAAATATTTTTGAGAAAGCCGGCAAAAATGAAATTGGTCGATAGTTTGATGGCATCTCTTTATCCCCCATCTTGTAAAGAGGCTTAACTTCAGCATATTTTAGCCAGTCTGGAAATGTTCCACTGATAAGAGATTGATTACACAAATAACTTAAGATATAACTCAATTCACATGAGCACTCTTTGTTTAACTTCATTGATATGTTGTCATAGCCACTAGAATACCTATTTTTTAAGGATTTTATGATGGATGCCACTTCTTTGGAAAATGTGAGTGTCATTTCCAATTTACTGAAGTTATTTTTAAAGACTGTTCTCAGATACTCCATTGCACTGTTCACCAAACCTGATAACCCCAAGCTGCCAGTAGCGGAAATGAAGTACTTGTTTAAGAGGTTTGCGACACTCTGTGTACTTGTTACCAAAGTCTCATTTAATTTTAGAGCTATCTGTTCCTCTTTCTCTTTGTCTTCACTATATCGCATACAGTTTTTATTTTTATTTTGTTGCCCAATGTAATTATCTTTTTATCATAATAAAGCTGCTTCATTGTCTGGATTACAAGTATTCACCTTATACACTGACTAGCCATTCTTGTGGTCACAATATCACTTAGTATCTCATGACATAACTCATACAAATCGTTCAGCTTTTTCATGTAAGTGTGTCAATCTAATTGCTTCATGTACGATAACCAGTCTAGCACTCTCTCCTGTAATATCAAAACACAAAAGACAGATGACTAACTGAAGCACAAAAATAGCAGGCATGAAACACTGACACTACATATTATGTCTACAGATAAAATAAATTCCCAACATCTTTGTGAAACTGACAAAGTAAATATTGTTGAATACTATTCCCTTGATCTTAGGACATTGAAAACATATCCTTATAATAATGATCATGTTGTCTTAGGAAGATTTAACATATTTTGCATGGCTCATTCATGTGTTTTGCACTCTATTGTCGCCTTACTATTTCACTTGTACAGCAAATTAAGTGCTCCCCTCAGACCTGATGAAAAGTCAAAGCTAAAATACCATTTGGATCCGTCTTCACTAGGCAATTGATGTTACTAATAATACTATCAAGCAGCGTTTGGCACATTCATTTCAAATGATCAACCTCACTGAATGAAACACAAACTATCTGGTAACTTATTACCTTTAAGTGGCAGAGTAATGTATTCAGTTAAGTTTCTGTTGAGCAGTAGCATTCTTACTGTCTCAACTTGTACAATACTACCTGCCAAGAATGTTGTTGTACCTGCCTAAATTGTCTGTTTTATACCTTTGGAAGTGTGCTTTGCTTCTGTCACTGTTGCCCCAGCTCACTCTGTTGTCCCATCCTAATACTTGGTGAACTTCTTAGTAACTACAGTTCAGGCATCCATAGTTTCAAGATGCAAAGTCAACACAGCAGTTTCATAATCATTTCAACTACTATTGTTCTAGGCTCCATTATGGGAATAAATACATGCCCTTTCATTTTATTTTATGGACAAAAGTATGTTACATAATAATTTCATTAAAACTCCATTACAAAATTATGTTCTTTTTTTCCTGGAGTTCTCTCATCTGATAATATTGTCATGTTCTGTCTGCTGTTCTTTTCATCTGATGAAATTAGTTCTAGGGTAAAGAGATTAAGTTCTTGATAAGGGGCAACAGCTGATTCACTCCCTCAAATTTAACCCACTGCAACCAATTATACCGTGCCCGTGTTGTGAGTGCCGATATCTAGCACTCTTGTGTCATGAGCTACCTGGTGTGGTGCACAACACGTCAGTTTGCTGGGGATGCTGCAAGCTCAAACAGCTAATCATGATTGCCTTCCCAGCTGACCTTGCATCTACCTTACATCCTCTTTTATATTTGAATATCATGCGTACGCCTCAACTCTGCTTTTGTCATTATTAATTTGAACCTAACAAGCCAAGGCTACCAGTAATTTATACTGCTAATACTCTGAAAGAGACAGTTGCACTTTTGTTGAATGAGCTCAAAAGTACTATCTTTGCTCATTGCTTTTGCTAACCATGATGGACTGCTGTGTGGTACCTTACTACTTGCCTGTCAAGTGTTCAGCTCAGTCAAGTAGCAAGACTTAAATAGTCACTACTACCTCCTCATAGCACTGGTCCCCTAACCCTCCCTTGACTGAGTTTCCAAATCAGAATATGTGTGAAGCAATATTACAAAACCTACACAAAGCTCAAACTAAACCCACTTCTACAGAAAGCGAGGTACTATATAAGTGGCAGATATGAATTAGCTCTCTTGTTCCTAAAACCATTACAAATTTAGGTAAATTCTTCATCTGTTCAGTGTAAATGCAAAGAAGTTGATTGTAAAAGTAAACTTGATGCTGTTGGTCAGTGTAAATATAACTCTTATGTACCTATGCTTGTCTTTACAAGAGACAGTCTCAAACAGTGTCACCTATCATCATAAGGAATCCCTCTTTTAGTCAGTCACTGCAATGACTGTATTATATGCTGAACCACGAATTCTGTTGTTTTGCCTGAAGCAAATGAGGTTGGCTACCACTAGTCTTCACTGTTTGTCTCATTGGACACTGGTTCTAGATTTGATGTATTGATGACTAGCACTTCTGACATCTGACTTAACAGACAACTTGTGTAACTATGATTACGTGCAGAGACAGAAGCAACTCAAATGTTGATCTCATCAGCTTGCCTTTGCTCCATTACTACAGCTTTAATACAACACAACTTACAATACAGCATTACGGGTTCCTTTCTTCCCTGAAAGATGCATGCTGTTCTCTGAAAGGTGTCTATGGAGGTTTTCTGAAAACTACATTTGATGACTTTGACATTTTCATTATCTGATCTCTTGTACGGCTAAGCTATGCCTCCATTTTAGGATTTCCCTGCCCATTTGCTGCTTTTGCTAAGATTCAAGGCTACCAGCGCCTGGAAATATCTAGTAGATTTTGCTGACAGATCACTGGGAACACAAGGCAAACACATTCAGGTATCATGGTATGCCTGACTATACATGAGTGCTGACTTGTGTGATTTGTATGCATTATAGGCAAAGCAGTGCCTCCAGCCCCTTTTACCTTCTTTTGTGCTGACTTAGCTCTCCCACACTACACACTGATCAGCCAGAAGATTATGGCTACCAACATACTATTGATGTAAACCTGTCCAAGTGACAACAGCATTCATGCGACAGCAGCATTCAGGCGACAGCAACAATGACTGCTAGTCAGACACAGGCACGATGCATGTAGTGTCAGTAAGCACGCTGTCCATGTGTAAAATGGGGAAGGCACATGATCTAACCGAGTTTGACTGAGGGCAGATTGCGACGCCTTGGCATGAGCATGTTGGAAACTGCATGACTTGTTGGGTGTTCAAGGAGTACTGTGGGGAATGTCTTCAACACATGATGAAACCAAAGTGAAAAGTTGCAAGTTGTAGTAAGTTCTATGGGACCAAACTGCTGAGGTCATCGGTCCCTTGGCTTACACACTACTTAAACTAACTTACACTAAGGACAACACCCACACACCCATACACAAGGGAGGACTCAAACCTCTGACAGGGGGAGTCACGCGAACCATGGCAAGGCACCTTAGACTGCACAGCTACCCCACACAGCGAAACCAAAGTGAAACCACTTCCAGACATTGTGGGGTATGGCGGCCACCCCTCATTACAAATGTTGGATGTCATAAGCTGAGAAGACTGGAAACACAGGAGAGGTGGCAAACGGTGGCAGTACTAACATCAGAGTTTAATGTTGGGCAGAGGACAAGTGTATCTGAACACACAGTGCACCAAACACTCCTAACGATGGGCTTCCGCAGCCAATAACTGATGCATGTGCCAATTTTAACACCACAATATTGGCAACTATGGCTGAAATGGAAATGACCATTGGCACTGGATGTTGGCACAGTGGCAGAGCATTGCATGGTCTGGTGGACCCCAATACCTTCCTCACAGTGCCAATGGGAAGGCACAAATCCATTGTCTTCCAGGGGAACAGCTCCTTGACATCTGTATTGTGAGACAGAGACAAGCTGGCAGCAGCTGCATTGTGATCTGGGGAGCATTCAATTGGGCATCCATGGGTCCAGTGGAGATCATGCAAGACACCATTATGGCCATGGAATATCATACACTGGTTGGAAACCACGTACAACAATAATGTTTTGTGATGGCAGTGGGATTTTTTAACAAGTAATGTGTCATGTCTTGAGGCCAGGAGTGTGATGGAGTGGTTCAAGGAACACAGTGGCATGTTCCAGCTGATATACTGGTCTTCCCAACTCCCCAGATCTGAACCTGATTGAACATATCTGGAATGTGACTAAATGTGGTGTCAGGGCTCATCACCTCCCTCCCTGGAATTTACAGGAATTAGGTGACTTAAGTGTACAGATGTGGTGCCAATTCCCTCCAGTGACCTACCAATGTCACATTGCTTCCATGCAATGATGCATCATCGATGTTATCCGTATCAACGGTGTACATACCAGTTGGTTGGTTGATGCGAGGGAGAAGACCAAACACCTAGGTCATCAGTTCCATCGGATTAGGGAAGCATGGGAAAAGAAGTCAGCCATGCCCTTTCACAGGAACCATCCTCGCATTTACCTGAAGTGATTTAGGGAAATAACGGAAAACCTAAATCAGGATGGTTGGACAGGGGTTTGAAGCACCATCCTCCCAAATGCGAGTCCAGTGTGCTAACCACTGTGCCAGTACACATACGGGCTATTAGGTAGATGGTCATAATGTTCTGGCTCATCAGTGTATTGTGGGAATTGTTAGACTTTGCCAGTACCCAGTCACTGCTCATGTTCATCAAGTACTGTTTCAGCACTCTGCTGAGCACCACCGCTATACCAGTTCAAAGTAAACTACCAACATTTTAGCTACTGTGTTATCTTGTGTGGAACCAATGTTTAGGTCATCCTGTCAGTTTTTCTAAACTAAAAGCAGTGATAGGATTTATCTGCCTCATTCCAGCATCTTCTATTAATGAACTTTAGGTAGTCAGACTTGGGCTACCTAGTTAAACTACAAGAGCATCGCAAGTTGGCAATAGCTATGTTCACAGAGATGTCTTGAGCTGTTGTACCTTCATTGACTGTCACCAGTTACTAAAGATGAAGTGCTGTATTACATTGGCCCTGTTTTTAGTGTTGTACGAACACCACCATTGCAGGAAAACCCCTTATCCTTTGGTATAATGTTTGAACAGTTGGACAAGCTACTGTACACCCCTCAGTGGGTCATAATGGTGTCTGGCATGAATTTAACCATATTGAAAGCAGAAGAAGTAGTCTTACAGCAAATCTGGAGCTGCCTAACAGTGTGTGGCCTTTTATTAAGGTGCTCTGGTCAAAATAGAACTCTCTGCACTCTATGAGATCTGAAGCAGGTGTTAGCTACTACCTAGAACAATCACACAGCATTTTGGATGCAGTACCACTCCACCACAACAAGCAAGCCTGGTTTAATGCAGGTGGAGGTGCCTGAAAACAACATTTGGTACCCCTGATCAGGCTGACACTGATCACTAGAATAAATCTCTCCACCAAGCTATCATTTTTAATCTCAGAACAATCCAATTCCTGTATGCCAACTTGTGCAACTTTCACACATTGAAGATAGCCTCCTAAATGCCACTAGACAAATTTGTAGTGTAGACACTGAACTAGTGCAACAACATCAATACCATAAGAATTTGATCCAACAAGAATTAATTACCATACACAAGGATTTGTCGAATATAATTGCTACCCTGTAAGTAACCAAGGCATTGCAAATTTTGGTGCATAACAACCATGAAACTCAACTGTATGACATCACTTTGCCTACTATCTCTCAGTTAGGCTTGCAAGAGAAGCTTATTCCTAACTTGTTACCCAATGAAAGCTTTTTACAAGCATTAACAAACATTTCACTCCATTTATCAGCACCAGAGCAGATGATTTACCCCATATGGGAAACAACTCTGCCACATTATTACACAACTGTCAATATACAATTGTCCCAGTCTATAGATACGCTGAACCCACAGAGATCACTACCTGCCACGTACGCGAATTGTGAATTCAAATGTTACCATCTGTACACATTTCCACTCACTTGGGCAGCTGCCCAGAAACATACTGTCAAGCTAACCCATGATATCCTAATTGTCAGTAAAGATTGACAGACACATTTGGCTCTGGCACTTATCAAATTCCACTCTTGAATTCTTACCAATTATTACATGTGTTCTACCATGTCACTTAGCACTGGAGTAACAAACTGTGAAATTGCACTATTTTTGTTATTGTTGTTGTTGTTGTCATCTTCAGTCCTGAGACTGGTTTGATGCAGTTCTCCATGCTACTCTATCCTATGCAAGCTTCTTCATCGCCCAGTACCTACTGCAACCTACATCCTTCGGAATCTGCTTAGTGTATTCATCTCTTGGTCTCCTTCTATGATTTTTACCCTCCACGCTGCCCTCCAATACTAAATTGGTGATCCCTTGAGGCCTCAGAATGTCTCATCCCAACCGATCCCTTATTCTAGTCAAGTTGTGCCACAAACTCCTCTCCTCCCCAATCCTATACAATTCCTCCTCATTAGTTATGTGATCTGCCCATCTAATCTTCAGCATTCTTCTGTAGCACCACATTTCGAAAGCTTCTATTCTCTTCTTGTCCAAATTATTTATCGTCCATGTTTCACTTCCATACATGGCTACACTCCATACAAATACTTTCAGGAATGACTTCCTGACATTTAAATCTGTACTCAATGTTCATAAATTTCTCTTCTACAGAAACGCTTTCCTTGCCATTGCCAGTCTACATTTTATATCCTCTCTACTTCAACCATCATCAGTTATTTTGCTCCCCATATAGCAAAACTCCTTAACTACTTTAAGTGTCTCATTTCCTAATCTAATTCCCTCAGCATCACCCGACTTAATTCAACTACATTCCATTATCCTCATTTTGCTTTTGTTGATGTTCATCTTATATCCTCCTTTCAAGACACTGCCCATTCCGTTCAACTGCTCTTCCAAGTCCTTTGCTGTCTCTGACAGAATTACAATGTCATCGGCGAACCTCGAAGTTTTTATTTCTTCTCCATGGATTTTAATACCTACTCTGAATATTTCTTTTGTTTCCTTTACTGCTTGCCCAATATACAGATTGAATAACATCGGGGAGAGGCTACAACCCTGTCTTACTCCCTTCCCAACAACTGCTTCCCTTTCATGTCCCTCGACTCTTATAACTGCCATCTGGTTTCTGTACAAATTGGAAACAGCCTTTCACTCCCTGTATTTTACCCCTGCCACCTTTAGAATTTGAAAGAGAGTATTCCAGTCAACATTGTCAAAAGGTTTCTCTAAGTCTACAAATGCTAGAAACGTAGTTTTGCATTCCTTAATCAATCTTCCAAGATAAGTCGTAGGGTCAGTATTGCCTCACGTGTTCAAACATTTCTACGAAATCCAAACTGATCTTCCCTGAGGTCAGCTTCTACCAGTCTTTCCATTCATCTGTTAAGATTTTGTGTTAGTATTTTGCAGCCATGACTTATTAAACTGATAGTATGGTAATTTTCACATCTGCCAACACTTGCTTTCTTTGGGATTGGAATTATTATATTCTTCTTGAAGTCTGAGGGTATTTCACCTATCTCATACAGTTTGCTCACCAGATGGTAGAGTTTTGTCGGGACTGGCTCTCCCAAGGCTGTCAGTAGTTCTAATTGAATGTTGTCTACTCCCGGGGCCTTGTTTCGACTCAGGTCTTTCAGTGCTCTGTCAAACTCTTCACGCAGTATCATATCTCCCATTTCATCTTCATCTACATCCTCTTCCATTTCCATAATATTGTCCTCAAGTACAGCACCCTTGTGTAGACCCTCTATATACTCCTTCCACCTTTCTGCTTTCCCTTCTTTGCTTAGAACTGGGTTTCCATCTGAGCTCCTGATATTCATACAAGTGGTTCTCTTTTCTCCAAAGGTCTCTTTAATTTTCCTGTAGGAAGTATCTATCTTACCCCTAGTGAGATAAGCCTCTACATCCTTGTATTTGTCCTCTAGCCATTCCTGCTTAGCCATTTTGCACTTCCTCTTGATCTCATTTTTGAGATGTTTGTATTCCTTTTTGCCTGCTTCATTTACTGCATTGTTATATTTTCTCCATTCATCAATTAAATTCAATATTTTTTCTGTTACCCAAGGATTTCAACTAGCCCTCATCTTTTTTCCTACTTGATCCTCTGCTGCCTTAACTACTTCATCCCTTAAGGCTACCCATTCTTCTTCTACTGTATTTCTTTCCCCCATTCCTGTCAATTGTTCCCTTATACTCTTCCTGAAACTCTGTACAACCTCTAGTTTAGTCAGTTTATCCAGGTCCCTTGTCCTTAAATTCCCACCTTTTTGCAGTTTCTTCAGTTTTAATCTACAGTTCATAAACAACAGATTGTGGTCAGAGTCCACATCTGCCTCTGGAAATGTCTTACAATTTAAAATCTGGTTCCTAAATCTCTGTCTTACCATTGTATAATCTATCTGATACCTTCTAGTATCTCCAGGGTTCTTCCATGTATACAACTTTCTTTCATGATTCTTGATCCAAGCGTTAGCTATGATTAAGTTATACTCCATGCAAAATTCTACCAGATGGCTTCCTCTTTCATTTCTTACCCCCAATCCATATTCACCTACTACATTTCCTTCTCTCCCTTTTCCTACTATTGAATTCCAGTCGCCCATCACTATTAAATTTTTGTTTCCTTTCACTATCTGAATAATTTCTTTTATCTCATCATACATTTCATCAATTTCTTCATCATCTGCAGAGCTAGTTGGCATATAAACTTGTACTACTGTAGTAGGCATGGGCTTCGTGTCTATCTTGGCCACAATAACGTGTTCACTGCACTGTTTGTAGTAGCTTAGCTGCACACCTATTTTTTTATTCATTATTAAACCTACTCCTGCATTACCCCTATTTGATTTTGTATTTATAACCCTGTATTCACCTGACCAAAAGTCTTGTTCTTCCTGCCACTGAAATTCACTAATTCCCACTATATCTAACTTTAACCTATCCATTTCCCTTTTAAAATTTTCTAACCTACCTGCCCGATTAAAGGATCTGACATTCCATGCTCCAATCTGTAGAACGCCAGTTTTCGTTCTCCTGATAACGACGTCCTCTTGAGTAGTCCCCGCCTGGAGATCTGAATGGGGGACTATTTTACCTCCGGAATATTTTACCCAAGAGGACACCATCATCATTTAACCACACAGTAAAGCACTATTTTTAAAGGATACTAAAACACCTCCCTGCCCTCCTACTTTTGTTGCGATACCCGAGCTTTGGTTCGTCCCTGTTAGAAACAGCATACTGCACTCGGTAACACAGCCTATTGAAGTGATCCACTCCATTACAATACTGAATTTATGTCTACGACCTATTGGGTTAGTTTGACTAACAGTGGCCTTCTATTCACCAGTTCCTTTTATGACATAGTCATATCCATTGTTAAGCTATCTGCCCATATAACATACATGCATAATGCTATCTTCAAATATTTTCTTCAGTACCTGGCTGAAGGTCTCCTCACCTTGCCCCAATCTGACAGCCTGCCTACATTGCCAAATAATACAATCCCTTAATGACTTACTGATTCAGGAACTAGGTCAGATTACTCTTTACCGTGCTACCACACACATTGTTGAGTGGAATACTAAATACTGTCGACACAGGGTAATTATTCCTAGCACTACACCTGGTCCTTTAATTCTGTTCATTATCCACCTTACTATATTTCTATATACCTAGAGTTATTGTAGGCATTTAAAATCACCAATGCTAGCATTATCTGAGCAGCAGCTGTCAGGTGATTACCATGGTTAAGCCATAATGCAATTCAGGAATGGCCCTCCCTCCCATGTTAAGGCTTAGAAATTAAGTTACTCACAACTTGTTCTTTAAATGAATCTTAAGGGGTTTTATGTACCTTATGTAATGGGGATATGTTAAGTAGAATGTGTTAAAATTGTAATAGTATGTAGCATACTTCCTTGTACTTAGTCAATTATTGGCTAGCTAGCCCTCCAAATAAATGAGTTAGGAATCAGTTAGTAATGTCTTAATAAATTATACATTTTGAATGAAAAAGGGCAAGTAGAGACTATTAGTTAGTTCTGTAAGAAACATTTCCTACATGTCACTGCCTGCCTCTATTAGTTCTACAGCAACTACATCTACATCTACATCTATACTCTGCAAACCACCATGAGGTGCATGTCAGAGGGTACGTCCCATTGTAGCAGTTATTAGAATGTCTTCCTGTTCCATTCACGTATGGAACATGGGAAGAATGATTGTCTCAATGCCTTTGTGCATGCAGTAATTATTCTAATATTATCCTCATAATCCCTGTGGGTGTGATATGTAGAGGTTTGTAATATATCCCTAGAGTAATCATTTAAAGCTGGTTCTTCAAACTTTGTTAACAGACTTTCTCAGGATAGTTTATGTCTATCTACATCTACATATATACTCCGCTAGCCACCAAGCAGTGTGTGGCAGAGGGCACTAATCGCGCCAGAGTCATATTTCCCCCCTCTGCTCCACTCGCGGATCGCGCGAGAGAAAAACGACTATCTGAACACCTCAGTATGAGCTCTAATTCCCTTATCTTTGAATGGTGATCATTGCGCGATATTAAAGTTGGTGGTAATAGTATATGCTCAACATCCTCGGCGAAGATCGGATTTTGGAATTTAGTGAGCAGCCCCTTCCATTTACAACGTCATCTATCTGCAAGTGTGTCCCACTTCCAACTTTCTATGACATCTGTAATGCTCTCACGATGGCTAAATGTACCAGACACCAATCTTGCTGCTCTTCTTTGGACCTTCTCAGTCTCTTGAATCAGACCCAACTGGTAAGGGTCCCATACAGATGAATAATTCTCTAAGACTGGACAAACTAAAGTATTGTAAGCAATTTCCTTTATTGTAGGATTGCATCACTTCAGGATTCTACCTATCAACTGCAATCTAGAGATCACTTTAACTGTTACATGTGTAATCTGATCATTCCATTTGAGATCATTTTGAATAATCACACCCAGATACTTGACGGATATTACCGCTTTCAAATACTGGGCATTTATTTTGTACTCGTACATTAATGGGGATTTTTGCTTTGTGATAAACAGTAGGTTACACTTACTAATACTGAGAGATTACTGCCACTCATTACACCACACATTTATTTTCTGCAAATCCTCATTGATTTGTTCACAACTATCGTGTGATACTACTTTCGTGTAGACTACAGCATCATTGGCAAATGGTCTAATGCCACTGTTAATACCATCAACCAGACTGTTTATGTAAATCATAAAAAGCAGCAGCCTTATTATGCTGCCCTGGGGCACACCTGATGTTACCTTGTTTCTGTTGAAGTCTCCCCATTCAGGACGACATACAGCTCTCTGTCAGTTAGAAAACTTTCTATACAGCCACATATGTCATCGGATAGACTGTAAGTGCACACTTTTTGGAGCAAGCGACAGTGCGGAACTGAGTCAAATGCCTTTTGAAAGTCAAGGAACATGGCATCAACCTGGGAGCCAGTATCTAGAGCCTGTTGTGTATCATGCACAAAGAGGGCCAGCTGTGTCTTGTATGACCGCTGTTTCCTAAAACGGTGCTGGTTTCTCCAGGTGAGCTTCTCATGGTCTAGAAAGGTCATTATGTCTGAACACAAAATATGTTCCATGATCCTACAACAAATCAATGTCAGTGAAATTGACCAGTAATTATGTGCATCTGATTTTCTACCCTTTTTATGGATTACTATAACATCTACATCTACATCTACATTTATATTCCGCAAGCCACCCAACGGTGTGTGGTGGAGGGCACTTTACCTGCCACTGTCATTACCTCCCTTTCCTGTTCCAGTCGCGTATGGTTCGTCGGAAGAACAACTGCCGGAAAGCCTCCGTGCATGCTCAAATCTCTCCAATTTTACATTCGTGATCTCCTCGGGAAGTATAAGTAGGGTGAAGCAATATATTCGATACCTCATCCAGAAAAGCACCCTCTTGAAACCTGGACAGCAAGCTACACCACGATGCAGAGCGCCTCTCTTGCAGAGTCTGCCACTTGAGTTTGCTAAACATCTCCGTAATGCTATCACTCTTACCAAATAACCCTATGATGAAATGCGCTGCTCTTCTTTGAATCTTTTCTATCTCCTCTGTCAACCCGACCTGGTATGGATCCCACACTGATGAGCAATACTCAAGTATAGGTTGAATGAGTGTTTTGTAAGCCACCTCCTTTGTTGATGGACTACATTTTCTAAGGACTCTCCCAATGAATCTCAACCCGGCACCTGCCTTACGGACAATTAATTTTATATGATCATTCCACTTCAAATCGTTCTGTACGCATACTCCCAGATATTTTACAGAAGTAACTGCTCCAGTGTTTGTTCCGCTATCATATAATCATACAATAAAGGATCCTTCTTTCTATGTATTCACAATACATTACACTTGTCTATGTTAAGGGTCAGTTGCCACTCCCTGCATCAAGTGCCTATCCACTGCAGATCTTCCTGCATTTCGCTGCAATTTTCTAATGCTGCAACTTCTCTGTATACTACAGCTTCATCTGCGAAAAGCCGCATGGAACTTCCGACACTATCTACTAGGTCATTTATATATATTGTGAAAAGCAATGGTCCCATAGCACTCCCCTGTGGCACGCCGGAGGTTACTTTAGCGTCTGTAGACGTCTCTCCATTGAGAACAACATGCTGTGTTCTGTTTGCTAAAAACTCTTCAATACAGCCACACAGTTGGTCTGATATTTCATAGGCTCTTACTTTGTTTACCAGGCGACAGTGCGGAACTGTATTGAATGCCTTCAGGAAGTCAAGGAAAATGACATCTACCTGGGAGCCTGTATCTAATATTTTCTGGGTCTCATGAACAAATAAAGCGAGTTGGGTCTCACACCTGGGACTTCTTCCAGTTCCATGGAACTTTCCACTGCTCCAATGATCTCTGATAGATGATGGATAAGAACGGTGCTATATTTGTAGCATAGTCAACATAAAATCTTATGGGGATATTGTCTAGGCCAGATGCCTTCCTGGCATCTAAGGATCTTGACTGTTTTACAGTCCCAGATACACTATCTTCACGAGTCTCCCAGTTTAGTTCCTTCTCTGTGACACTCTCCCATGGGTTAAACAAACTTATGGCCATTCATGCTGCCCTTCTCTGTATACATTCAATAACCCCTGTTAGTCCTATCCAGTATGGGTCCCACACATTTGAACAATATTCTGGGATGGGTCACGAGTGATTTGTAATGAATCGCTTTTGTAGACTGACTGCACTTCCCCAGTATTCTACCAATAAACTGAAGTGTACCACCCGTTTTACCCATGACTGAACCTATGTGATCATTGCATTTCATATCCCTAGAAAGTGTTACACGCTGGTATTTGTATGAGTTGGCCAATTCCAACAATGACACACAGATATTATAGTCATAGGATACCACGTTTTTTTCATTTGGTGAAGTGCAAAATTTTATAATTCTGAACATTCGGAGCAAGTTTCCATTCTCTGCACAATGTTGAAATCTTATCAAGATCTGACTGAATATTTATGCAGCTTCTCTAAAATAGTACTTCATTATAGATAACTGTATCATCTGCAAAAAGCCTGATTTTACTATTATTATGTCTTCAAGGACATTGATACACAACATGAGCAGCAAGGGTCCCAAACCACTACCCTGAGGCACACCTGAAGTTACTTCTACATCTGATGATGACACTCCATCCAAGATAACATACTGTGTCCTCCCTACCAAAAAGTCCTCAATCCAGCCACAAATTTCACTTGATACCCCACAATATTGTACTTTTGACACTAATGACACTGTCAATTGGTAAAAGTTTGTGCCCCCATTACCAGCAACCCCCTTTTGTAATGATATGTCTCCACTGATGCACTCCTTTGATGTAGTGTTACAATCTACACAGACCTGTGACTTCTAACCACTGCCCCTGCCAACTCCATTGGTAGTGCCAACAATGTCAGTTCTGACCACAGTCCTTTGTAGCTGCACCAGCCTAGCCACTGCCTAGCTGATGCCTCTCGGCATTGGTGCACTATCCTCATCAGTTCTGTACACCATCACCCCACCTGCTGCCATCTTCATTCCAATGACAGTGCACCAGTGCATCATCTAAAAGAGCCATTATCTCTTTTTTTTTGTGTCAAACTCATGTGGCCAAGCTGATTATGATTCAATGTAATAAAATTTTATAAAGCAAAATCATTGGCAAAGCACTGTAACTCTTATCCCTTTTAGCACCTTCAAAAATTTCTTCTACTGAAAACTTCCCTCCGTTACATTATGGCCCTTTTAAATTACATATTCCTGATGTTTTGCTGGTGTGGAACAGTTACCACTACAGTACTGAAAAAGTAAATGTTTCTGTCTAGTCACAATTTATTTATTTTGCATACAGGCTACCAGCTGCAGTGTGCATCCTCAGGCGATCCTCTGGCACGCAGCCATCAAATACACACTACTTGGGAAGCAAGCATGATGGCTGCATGCCAGTGGATAGTCTGAGGATAGTACTGTGTACCAGAACTGGCAGCTAGTAGGAAAAATAAATAAACTGTGACTCTAGACAAAAAACATATACTTTTTCAGCCGTTTTAAATGTTGGCATAACTTGACCACAGGAGCTTCCCAATGCCTTCTATAATTCTATTGTCAAATCAAATTAAGATCCATAAGTGGCACCTACGGAAGGGGAAAGGGTGTACCTGGTGGGCAGTCTTACTGAGTGGAAAGCTTTGGTGGAATTTAAAATTTTTATTTTTTATTTCAGTTCCTTTGGCTCTTCGTACAGACAAACCACATCTCATGCTGGATATGTGGCCGGGCCTGAGCCAGTGCAATACCGCATGTCTCTAAATACCAGAGCTATTCACGTTTTGAACACATGAATAGTACTTCCACACCAAGTACTGCTGACAGGGAGTGCGCTCTTACAAAGTGTAGCTGATGGAGGAATGCCAGCGAATAAAAGGGCTAAGAGTAGTCATGTGGGGAATGTGAAGCAGGCTTCGGACATTGAGTGAAAGCAAAGATGCTTGTAGGCACACAGGAGCGGCAGTTTCAGACATAGTTCTGGCCTAACTGATAACTTGGTGGTAATCATGTCAATGTAGAAGGAAACCTAACACTGAACTCTGTTTTAAACAGTCCTCACCATGATCCAAACTTGATCTGCAACCATTATCTCAAGTTCACTCCTTACAAGATTTCCAATAATATCTAACATGCAGTGTTGCTTCACCACCAGTTCTCAGATCCCAGTTAGTGAACTGCTTATAGATGGTGACTGAAATTATTGGTATATCGGAGCACCACTTAAATAATTTGACAATTCAGAGGCTTCCTTTACCAGGGTACAGATTAGCTGGCTGTTTTTCAAGTAGTTCCTTACAGGTTGAGGGAATGGCCATGTATGTAAAGAACAGTATTCCATTTGAGTCCATAGATGTATCACGGCACTGCACTGAACAGATATTTGAATGTTGTACAGGGGCAGTTGAATTTAGTGAAACTAAACTTCTAATTGTTGTTGTTTATAGGTCCCCTAACTCTGACTTCAGAGCGTTTTGGCACAAGCTAGAGAGGGTTCTTGATTCACTTTATAGGAAGTACCAGAAATTAGTTATATGTGGTGGCTTCATATAAATTTTGTATATGATGGTGCAACAAAAAGGACGTTGGTAGATCTCCTAAATTAATATGATCTGATGCAGACTGTGATTTTTCCATCTAGTGTGCAGGGGAGCAGTAACGCAGCTATAGACAGTGTTTTTATTCATTCTTCGTTACTAGATGGGCATTCTGTTAGTATAAGGGTGAATGGCCTTTCAGACCATGATGCACAAATTTTAACACTAAAAGGCTTTTGTACAAAAAAAATGTCACATATAATTACAAACTATCTAGGAAAGTTAATCCAACAGCAATAGAGTGTTTTTTAAACCTTGTCAAGGAATGAGAGTGGCAGGATGTTTATAGTGCTGATAACGTAGATGACAAATATAATGCTTTCCTTAACACATTTCTCATGCTCTTTGAGAGTTGCTTTGCATTAGAATATTCTAAATAGGGTACTAACAGTAAAAGGCAGCCATGGTGGCTGACTAGTGTGATAAGGATATCATGTAGAACAAAGTGGGAATTATATCAAAATGTCAGAAGTAGTCACAACCAAGCTACAGTAGCCTATTATACACAGTACTGTAAGGTGCTTAAAAATGTTATCCGGAAGGCAAAGAGTATGTGATATGCAAATAGATTAGCTAATTCACAGGATAAAGTTAAAACCATTTGGTAAGTAGTGAAGGAAGTGTCTGGTCAGCAGCACAAGGTCAACGATATAAAGTCAGTTTGTAGTAAAAATATTTCTGTTACTGATAAATCAGATATATGTATAGTATTTAACAATCATTTTCTGAGCATTGCGGGTGAATTAAATAAAAATTTAGTTTCTGCATGGAGTCATATAACTCTTTCTGAGATTGATGTATGAAGTACTCCTCTATGATACAGACTAGGGTGAGATTGAGTCAATAATTAAATCACTGATGACTAAGGACTCTCATGGATATGATGGAGTGCCTAGCAGAATATTAAAGTACTGTGCTGCACATATTAGCCTTGTATTTAGCCTCATTTGTAATTTTTCCTTTAGGAAAGGTCAGTTTTCTGAATGATTAAAGTACTCAGTAGTAAAGCCATTTTATAAAAAGGGAGAAAGGGATAATGTAGACAATTTTAGACCTATTTGTATGCCATCAGTGTTCGCTAAAGTTATTGAAAAGGATGTGATGTAAGGATAATTGATCATTTTATATCAAGCGATTTGCTATTAAATGTACAGTTTGGTTTTAGAAGCCGCTTAACAACTGAAAAGGCTATATTCTCTTTTATCTGTGAGGTACTGGATGGGTTAAACAAAAGGTTTTGAACAGTAGGCATATTTTTTTTTAATTTAACTTAGGGCTTTGATTGTGCTGATCACAACACATTGCTCCAGAAGTTGGACCATTACAGAATATGGGAAGTAGCTCATAATTGGTTCACCTCTTACTTTAGCAACAGACAGCAAAAGGTAATTATTCACAGTGTTGAGAATGGCTGTGATGTGAGGCCTGAGTGGGGCACAGTCAAATGGGGGTGCCCCACAGTTCAGTGTTGGGGCCACTCCTGTTCCTTATTTATATAAATGACACACCCTCTAGTATTACGGGTAACACTAAAATATTTCTGTTTGCTGATGTCACTAGCTTGGTAGTAAAGGATGTTGTGTGCAGCATTAGTTTGGTTTCAAATAGTGCAGTTCATGACATAAGTTCATGGCTTGTAGAAAATACTAAATCACAGTAAGACTCAGTTTTTACAGTTTCTAACACACAATTCCACAAAACCTGATGTCTTAATTTCACAGAATAGACATATGATTAGTGAAACTGAACAGTTCAAATTTCTGTGTGTTCAGATAGATAGTAAACTGTCATGGAAAGCCCACATTCAGGATCTTGTTCAAAGACTTAATGTTGCCATTTTTACTATTCGAACAGTATCTGAAAGAGTGATCGTTCGACATGAAAATTAGTCTACTTTGCTTATTTTCATTTGCTTATGTCGTATAGTATTATATTCTGGGGTAACTCTTCCCATTCTAAAAGAATATTTTTGGCTCAGAAACGGGCGGTTCGGGCAATAAGTAGCGCAAGTTCACGAACCTCTTGTTGACCCTGTTCACGAGTGAGTATTTGACATTGGCCTCTCAACATATATACATATTCCTTACAGTCATTTCCTGTTAACAATATTGTCTTATTCCCAAGAATAAGCAACTTTCAATCAGTTAATACTTGGTAGAAATCAAACCTGCATTTGGATCAGACTTCCATAACTCTTGTGCAGAAAGGGATGCAGTATACTGCTGCATCCATTTTCAATAAGCTACCACTAAAATTCAAAAATCTTAGCAGTAATCCATGTGCTTTCAAATCAAAACTGAAGAGTTTCCTCATGGGTCACTCCTCCTATTCTGTCAAGGAGTTCCTTCAAAAATTAAGCTGATTCTTGTTGTATTGTTGATTGCATTTAGATAAACTTATGGCTTGACTATTTTTGGGTTCATAAACATTTTATTTTTATCTGTTATTACCTTTATGTTGTAATTTCATGTACCGACACGTTCCATGACCTTTGAGATTTTCTCCTCAATTTGGTCTTATGGAGCTTGATGTGTAAATAAAAAATAAACCAACGGGATAATGTAAGTGAGGGTGTATGCCAGCTTTCTGACACTTCTATATTCAGCTTCTGTCATCAAGACACCATCCCTGTGGTACAAACTGACATGTAGTCCTTCCTTAAAAGCTCAGACCCCTCGCAAGGACCAACACATCAGTCCTTAGAGATTCTTACCCAACCCAAACCATGCATTTGCACCTTTCACCTTCTTTCTAAGATCCACAAATCCAACCACCCTGAATGTCCACAATTGCTGGGCTGAAAGCATCCACTGCATTTATATCTTGGTTGATCAACATCTGCAACCTATAGTAAAGAAAGACTCCCCCCCCCCCCCTTATATTAGAGACATCAATCACTTCCACTACACAACTTGCTTGTCACTACCCACCCCCACAGTGTCAACGATA
Source organism: Schistocerca americana (assembly GCF_021461395.2). Classification (NCBI taxonomy): domain Eukaryota; kingdom Metazoa; phylum Arthropoda; class Insecta; order Orthoptera; family Acrididae; genus Schistocerca; species Schistocerca americana. The sequence goes on from NC_060120.1 coordinate 180,272,853, forward strand.
TTTACTGTTGAATGAGATGTGGCATACGGACCAGGTAACAAAGGGTCAGGCACACGCTGATGAAGGCACATTAGAGGTTGCCTCTGACGTCAACTGCAGTTGATCTATAATGGGCAGTGCAGCAGCTGGGGCATTTGTTGAGTCCTTTGTGGTGACTAGGAGAGTCCGTGCCAATGTAGGGTGCATGGAAAGCCTGTCAACAGTGATGGTAGTTGGTGTAGCCATTACATCTACTTTGAATGTCTTGTCTTCCCTACTGATGACACGTTACAGTCCATACTAGGGTGACTGCAGCAGCTTGCATTTTGCATCATGCTGTATTAACATGATGGCATTCCCGTATCTCATCAAAAATTAAAAAGACTACAGGTCTGCTGGTCCCTTGGAGCACCAGGGTGTAGTTGGCAGATCCATATATGGAGCTTTTGTATGAAAACTGGCAGGTCAATGCAGTTATCTGGCACATTGGCAAAGAACTCACCATGCAGTCATATTGTCTGGCCATAAACAATTCTGGATTCGTGGCTTTCAAGTCTTCTTTCAGCTACGCAAACAGACCCAGGAGGACGATGGGCAATGTCTCCGTCCATCGCTGTGAGTCGTGACATCGAAGCGACACTTTCCGTTGGTGGTGCATGTGTTCAAATAAACCATTCATTACTGGGTGGTAAGCTATAGTTGTAATTTGCTTCGAACCTAATACACAGGTGAATGCTTTGAACAGATATGACTCAAATTGTCCTCCCTGGTCTGTTATAATTCATAGATGCACACTGAGACAGGCAATCCATCCCTGGAAGAAAGCAGTCGCGACAGTTTCAACAGTAATATCAGCGATCAGGAACACTTCAGGGCAGTGTGTAAAATGATTGATGGCTGTAAGGCAGTAGGTGTATCCTCCTGACAGTGGGAGGTGTCTTACGAGGTCTAGGACGACACGTTCAGATCAACAATTTGGAGGAAGTGTAGCTTCTGCAATGGCAGTCTTCAGCTTGATAAATGTCAATTTGACATCACTATTCCACCAGATTCTGTCCTTGGCTTCAGAGAACCATGTAAGAATTTATTCAGTGGTACAGTTACAAGGGCATGATTGGAAAAACACTGACGTTAAGAACTGGTTACAAAAAGAAATTATCGAAAGTCTTTAAGTGCCACAGGCTGTGGAAAATTAAGTAAAGCTTCTACTTTCTCTTGCAGTGGCCATATGCCTGGCATGTTGATAGTACAGCCTATGAACTGTGACTCTCGTTCTGAAGAGACACTTTGATGGGTTGATGAGCAAGCCATGTGCTCATAGAAGAGTGAAGATCTGTTGTAAGTGTGACAGGTGTTCTGGCTCTGAGTTTCATATGACCCGAACATCATCGATACACACACAGCAAAAGTCTAAGTCATTTGTGATGTCATCCATGAACTGTTGAAATGTTTTGGCAGCATTACAAAGTCCAAATGGCATTCGGGTAAATTCAAACAGTCCGTATGGCATGCAGACAGTGGTCTTGGAAACATTGTATAGTGCACAGGTATCTGGTAGAATCCACGAATTAAGTCCAATGTAGAAAATATGTACTTACCATGGACACTGAAAGTGAAATTTTCAATATGCAATACTAGGTATAGGTCCGAAATGGTTCTGGCATTGAGCTGTCTATAATCACTACATGGCCATCCATTATTCTTTTTTGGGACCACGTGCAGTGTAGATGACCAACTGCTGCTCGATGGGCGGCAAATTCCTTGTGCAAGCATTGACAAGAATTTATGCTTGATTATCTTCAGTTTCCCGGGCGTCAAGCAGTGTGATCAAGCACGAACAGCTGGTCCAGGTGTAGTCAAAATATAGTGCATCATCAAGTGCTGAACAGGTACAGTAAGGAAGTCCAGCATGTGATCTCCGACAACTGTCTGAGGAACTCTACGAATGGAGACTCACTGGTAATCACCTGTACTGCTGTGTCTTCCACGCAGCAACCTAGATTGCTAGGTTGGTAGTAGTGTCAAGAAGGTGTCAGTGACAGAGGTCAGGTAGGAGTCCATGAAATGATAAAACATCCGCTTCGAATATGGGGAGTGTCACGTGCGCTATGATGAACTGCCATTCAAATTTGTGCCATAGGCCTAAGCCCAACACTAATGTGACATGACCATACATTGCAATTGTAGAGCTACTGACAGCAAAGCTGCAACACAATGGATGGGCAGATAGATTGACATATCAGCACCCATGTCTACCAAAACCTATAACTTAGTGCCATGTTCCAATACAAACAGTCAATGGCTGGCTTCTGGAGAGCCAGTGGCCATCATCCTGCTGCATTTCCTTGTTTGCATGGTGGGCTACACTTCTGTGCCTTGGAACCATTCTTTCAGTTGTATCAACAAACTCCTGCTGATGAAGGTGAGCAGCAGTGCTTCCCTGGTGAGCTGTGGCGTTAATATCGGTGACTGGTAGTCTGGGAACCCATGCTTGTAGTGCAGAGAGGGTGTTATCTGTCTCAGGCTGAGGGCAAACAGTTGTGACGCATATGGATGGATACATTTCTGCTGCGCAATCTGCGAATTGTGAGAGTGCATCTAGATTGCCGGTGCACACTGTCAATATCTTCTGTGCATCAGGTGACAGGCCAAATAACCAAATATTCCACAGAATGTCATCACTAATTGCGTTGCTCACTAATGTATACCATCAGCATGGTAGCCACGATAGGGTGCAATCACCTAGCACTTCAGTGCGAAGTAGATTCTCCAACCCTTTGCCTCAGATTGCGAGAGCCCGGTAATCAGGGTGTTCTTGATAGTTCTTGTGGGTTTTGTTTTCTCTGTGTTTTAATTTCTTGATTAGCTCTCTTCCCTCCAAATTGGTTTTAGCGCATGTGAGAGTGCATGTGATACAGAGTGACTGTGTGGTCATTTTGAGTGCATGCATGTACAACACTTTTAGTTCATCTCCACATTCGTTTGTTTTCATAAGTGTAAGGGCACTGATGATCTTGCCGTTGGGAGCCTATCAGATCCAAACACACGTTTCACTTAATTTTTCTCGATTCTGTACTGTACTGTAATTTTGCAACAATGGCCCGATCACTTGTTGCTGCTCACATCACTTCCACAGTGTAAAACACAAGCATGGTCAGCAGATCACACACAGTCTGCAACATGCAACAGTCCAGAGAGCTCTCTGTCTCTGTTCATGAAAAGTGAATGTGTTTTTCTCCTTTTGCTCCATTACTTGCAATATTCCACCAAAACAGAAAAGAGTTGATAATGTTCTAACACTAAAACAAAAGCAGCAAATTCTAAGTATGTGCTAACAACAAATGCCATTTTCCAGCCCCATGTTCAAAGACAATTGCCCATAGAGAGGGAATTTTTGGGTTTGTTTGCTCTGAGTGCTGGATGTGGCCTTTTTAGAAGAGGCATAAACTCAGTGCTGTCAGTGTATATGGAAAAGCACTTAGTGATTGAGGAGATGCCAATGAGTGGGCACAGCAATTTCAGTCCAAGCTGTCTCATTGGCATTACCCAAGAGGTGTGTTTAATATGGATGAGATGGATGAAACTGGTATTTTATATAACTTGATGTCTAGAAGAAAAAAAGGGTGAAAAATGCCATGAAGGGAAATGCAGCAAAGGGAGACTAATGGTCTTGTGTTGTAATGGAAACAGTTTTGAGAAACTCGAACCATTAGTGATTGGAAAATACACAAAAATCCATTTTGTTTTAAAAATGTCAACCTACTCAGTCTGCCATGATGTTATACTCATAACAGTAAAGCTTGGATGACCAAATCTCTCTTCTGTAGCTGGCTCTTGCAGATTCAACAAGAAGTGACAGTGAGGAACAGAAATATTTTGCAACTTTGGACATGTGCTCTGCAAATCAGTTAAGTGATGTTCAGAAGTTTTGCATCACTTAACTGATTTGCAGAGCACATGTCCAAAGTTGCAAAATATTTCTGTTCCTCACTGTCACTTCTTGTTGAATCTGCAAGAGCCAGCTACAGAAGAGAGATTTGGTCATCCAAGCTTTACTGTTATGAGTATAACATCATGGCAGACTGAGTAGGTTGACATTTTTAAAACAAAATGGATTTTTGTGTATTTTCCAATCACTAATGGTTCGAGTTTCTCAAAACTGTTTCCATTACAACACAAGACCATTAGTCTCCCTTTGCTGCATTTCCCTTCATGGCATTTTTCGCCCTTTTTTTCTTCTAGACATCAAGTTATATAAAATACCAGTTTCATCCATCTCATCCATATTAAACACACCTCTTGGGTAATGCCAATGAGACAGCTTGGACTGAAATTGCTGTGCCCACTCATTGGCATCTCCTCAATCACTAAGTGCTTTTCCATATACACTGACAGCACTGAGTTTATGCCTCTTCTAAAAAGGCCACATCCAGCACTCAGAGCAAACAAACCCAAAAATTCCCTCTCTATGGGCAATTGTCTTTGAACATGGGGCTGGAAAATGGCATTTGTTGTTAGCACATGCTTAGAATTTGCTGCTTTTGTTTTAGTGTTAGAACATTATCAACTCTTTTCTGTTTTGGTGGAATATTGCAAGTAATGGAGCAAAAGGAGAAAAACACATTCACTTTTCATGAACGGAGACAGAGAGCTCTCTGGACTGTTGCATGTTGCAGACTGTGTGTGATCTGCTGACCATGCTTGTGTCTTACACTGTGGAAGTGACATGAGAGCAGCAAACAAGTGATCGGGCCATTGTTTCAAAATGACAGTACAGTACAGAATCGAGAAAAATTAAGTGAAACGTGTATTTGGATCTGATAGGCTCCCAACGGCAAGATCATCAGTGCCCTTACACTTATGAAAACAAACGAATGTAGAGATGAGCTAAAAGTGTTGTACATGCATGCACTCAAAATGACCACACAGTCACTCTGTATCACATGCACTCTCACATGCGCTAAAACCAATTTGGAGGGAAGAGAGCTAATCAAGAAATTAAAACACAGAGAAAACAAAACCCAGAAGAACTAAAAGGAAAGCACAAAATAGACAGCACATCCACCGGCAAATCCACCGCTGTCCACTGGTTGGCAAATAGAATGCAGTCCAATAAAATGTGGTGCCCGGTGAACTGCACGCCACAAGCACCATACACTGGAGGGTTCTCTCAGTGGAGTAAGAATCCATGTGTCATAGGGCCGTGGCCTATGTGAAAATGAGTAAGAAGGACCTCATCTCACTGACGTGGCTGGAAGGAAGTATTCCACAGCTGAGTTGTAGGCTTAATGACACGGAGCTTGTTATCGGTCACTGCCAGCCACTCATCTCCCCATTGACATATGACTTTGTACCTGCAGCGAGGTGATAGCATGCAGGGGGATAACACACCGAAATACCAGCGGATCACGACACGTCTCCTTGGCTGCTCGATCCACCCCTTCATTCCCCACAATTCCAATGTGCCCAGGTACCCAGCAGAAAGACACCACCTTCCCCAGTCATTGTAGTTGTAGGAGGGCATCCTGGATATTCTGGGTTAATGTATCTGCTGGGTACAAACACTGCAGAGAGTAAAGGGCACTCAGAAAATCTGAGCAGATGAGAAATCTAACACCAGGAGAACGCCTCATCTGCTACAGTGCTCATAAGATCGCATATAATTCTGCATCGAAGACGGTAAATTCAGGAGGAAATCTGACCTCGAGGACACGATCCAGGAAAATGACAGAGCAAGCAACGGAGTCCCCCTGCTTAGACCCATTCGTAAAAACAGCTACATTGTCATGGTAATCAGATAAAATATCAGAGAATATCACATTAAAAACGGAATCAGGAGTGCTATCTCTCCTGTACCACACCAAATCTAATATCACTCTGGGCCTCTCCAGTAACCAGGGCAGCAGACGGTTGAAACTCTTGACTCGTACTGGCTCCACACCGAGTGACTCCAACACACACTGCACGCAGATCCCAAATGGTATCGAGGCTTGTGGATGGTCGGAAAAAAAGGCTTTCCAGGGGTGGACAAGCAACAGTATGGTGTGTGGGTGAAGTTGGAGCTGCAAGGAACTTACATGCCTGACGCACCATGAGGAGCTGGCACCTGATAGTATGTGACGGTTCCCCCGCCTCACCACAGGTGCTAGGTAGGTGACTGGTCCAATAAGCATCCATGGCCAGCCGAATCCCCTCATGATGGACAGTGTCAATGATCCGCAAGTAAGAGGGTCTCGCTGACCTATACACTGTGCAACCACAGTCAGGCCACGAATGCACAAAAGCCTGGTAAAACTGAAAGAAATGCACCCTGTCTGCTCCCCAAGATCTGTGGCTAAGGCACTTCATGATGTTCAGTGCCTTAAGGGTTCTGGCTTTCAGGTCTCGCAGGTGTGGTAACCACAACAATCTGGAATCAAAAATGAGGCTCAGAAACCGCACTGTGTCTCTAAAATGAAGGATGGAGTCCCCCATATTCAAGGTAAGCAAATTAAAAAGATGACGAGAATGATTAAAATGAACACACACACACACACACACACACACACACACACACACACACAAGCGCGCGCACGCGCGTAGAAAACTGGAACCCATCTTCGCAGCCCACTCCTCTAAACTTCACACTATAAGCTGCATCTGACGGCTCGCCATTGCAACACTGGAGGAGGAACAGCAAACAGCAAAATCGTCTACAAATAAGGAGCACAGAATATGACTCCTTACCGTACATGTGATACTGTTGATGGCTATGGCAAAGAGGGTAACACTTAAAACACTGTCCTGAGGAACACCAATCTCCTGCTCAAAATGAACCAATAGCATGACACCAATTCAGGACCTAAAAAGTGCTTAGACAGGAAGGACTGTATGAGTATCAGAAGGTGGCCATGGAAGCCTCATTGCTGGTGTTGCATGAGAACAGTGTGTTTACAAGTAGTGTCATATGCCTTACTGATTATTAAGGAATACAATGAGACAATGATGTTTACATAAGAAAGCCTGCTGAATAGTAACCTCTAGTAGAGTCAGATTGTCAAAAGTGGACCAAAATCTTCAGAAACCATATTGAAAGCAGCTAAGGAGTTGGCTGGTCTCTAACATCCACACCAGACAATGGTTAACCATTCACTCCAGGGTCTTTCCTACGCAGGTCATTAAGGCAACACTCAAGGAACTACTGGGACATGTGCAGTCCTTTCCTGGTTTGAGGAGAGGAATCAAAATTACCTCTCTTCATGAGCTGAGAAAGAGACAGCCTGCCACCAACTTTGGTCCTTAAAAAATCGCTGAGACAGGGAAGACCGTACGAAGATAGGGATGTGGCCACAAATGCTCCACTGATGCAACTGTGTGAGAATACACTGTATCCAAGTAGTATCATATGCCTTACTTATATCGAAGAATATGCCAACACAGTGATGCTTATGGAGGAAAGCCTGCTTAATAGCTGCCTCTAGGACGGTCTGATTGTCGACACTGGACCAAAATCTTCAGAATCCACGCTGATAGCGGCTTTGCCTGGTCTCTAACAACCAGACCAGATGATGGTTAGCTATTCACTCCAGGATCTTTCCCACACAGCTTGTTGTGGCGATACTCCAGTACTGGGACATGTGCAGTCCTTTCCTGGTTTGAGGTGAGGGATCAGAATTGCCTCCCTCTACGAGTTGGGGAAGTTGCCTGTCTGCCATATTAGATTAAAACATTTGAGGAGGATTTCCTTTGATGCCGCTGGCAAATGCAGTACCGGGTTTGGTCATGACTGGATGCAGTGTCATGAATCTCAATCAGTGCTGATTCGAGCTCCAACATGGAGAACAAGGAGTTGTAGGCCTCAGAACTGTTGGACCTGACGTCCAACATTTCACCCTCTGCAGTTGCACAATAACAACAAAATGCTGGATGAGCCGTTCCCCGCACCCTCTCCCTTCAACGATATGGGGGGAAAGGGGGCTTGAGAGGCTCTGCTTCTCTTGTACCTTCTGGATGCTTGCTGCGAAACTTATTGGTCTTTCCTGGTGCAGCTGCCTGGACTGCTTTGTTCCTACTCTTTTTCCCTTTATACACTCCTGGAAATTGAAATAAGAACACCGTGAATTCATTGTCCCAGGAAGGGGAAACTTTATTGACACATTCCTGGGGTCAGATACATCACATGATCACACTGACAGAACCACAGGCACATAGACACAGGCAACAGAGCATGCACAATGTCGGCACTAGTACAGTGTATATCCACCTTTCGCAGCAATGCAGGCTGCTATTCTCCCATGGAGACGATCGTAGAGATGCTGTATGTAGTCCTGTGGAACGGCTTGCCATGCCATTTCCACCTGGCGCCTCAGTTGGACCAGCGTTCGTGCTGGACGTGCAGACCGCGTGAGACGACGCTTCATCCAGTCCCAAACATGCTCAATGGGAAACAGATCCGGAGATCTTGCTGGCCAGGGTAGTTGACTTACACCTTCTAGAGCACGTTGGGTGGCACGGGATACATGCGGACGTGCATTGTCCTGTTGGAACAGCAAGTTCCCTTGCCGGTCTAGGAATGGTAGAACGATGGGTTCGATGACGGTTTGGATGTACCGTGCACTATTCAGTGTCCCCTCGACGATCACCAGTGGTGTACGGCCAGTGTAGGAGATCGCTCCCCACACCATGATGCCGGGTGTTGGCCCTGTGTGCCTCGGTCGTATGCAGTCCTGATTGTGGCGCTCACCTGCACGGCGCCAAACACGCATACGACCATCATTGGCACCAAGGCAGAAGCGACTCTCATCGCTGAAGACGACATTTCTCCATTCGTCCCTCCATTCACGCCTGTCGCGACACCACTGGAGGCGGGCTGCACGATGTTGGGGCGTGAGCGGAAGACGGCCTAACGGTGTGCGGGACCGTAGCCCAGCTTCATGGAGACGGTTGTGAATGGTCCTCGCCGATACCCCAGGAGCAACAGTGTCCCTAATTTGCTGGGAAGTGGCAGTGCGGTCCCCTACGGCACTGCGTAGGATCCTACGGTCTTGGCGTGCATCCGTGTTTCGCTGCGGTCCGGTCCCAGGTCGACGGGCACGTGCACCTTCCGCCGACCACTGGCGACAACATCGATGTACTGTGGAGACCTCACGCCCCACGTGTTGAGCAATTCGGCGGTACGTCCACCCGGCCTCCCGCATGCCCACTATACGCCCTCGCTCAAAGTCCGTCAACTGCACATACGGTTCACGTCCACGCTGTCGCGGCATGCTACCAGTGTTAAAGACTGCGATGGAGCTCCGTATGCCACGGCAAACTGGCTGACACTGACGGCGGCGGTGCACAAATGCTGCGCAGCTAGCGCCATTCGACGGCCAACACCACGGTTCCTGGTGTGTCCGCTGTGCCGTGCGTGTGATCATTGCTTGTACAGCCCTCTCGCAGTGTCCGGAGCAAGTATGGTGGGTCTGACACACCGGTGTCAATGTGTTCTTTTTTCCATTTCCAGGAGTGTATGTACACGTGCAAGAACAGATGCTTGTGGTGGATACAGGCATACTAGGCGTCGTCTGTGTCGACGGGTAGGCCTTGGGAATAGGTTTCTGCACCATGGAAGACCATGAGGTGGAAAAGAAAGAGGATTTCGTTGCCTTACATTCTTTTTTGGCTTTGACATAGGGGATCCGTTTGGTCACTTTTATCTCCTGTATTTTGCGTTCTGTAGCAAAAGCAGGGCACTCTCGGCTCCAGACTGGATGGTTCCAAGAGCAGTTGATGCAGATTGCTGGAGATGGGCAGTCAGTCCCAGTGTCATGAGTGGCTTTTCCGCAGTTCCTGCAGATCGCGACACCTCCACAACTCATGGTTGAATGGCCGAAATGCTGGCATTTATAGCACTGTATAGAGTTTCGAATGTAAGGCTGAACATTAAGTCAAAGGAACCCTGCCACAAGATGTTCAGCCAGTGCCAGAGAACTGAATGTGACAATGAAAGTGGCAGTCTTTTCAGTTGCTCCATTATCCCTGCACGTTCATTGCTCCGCGTTGACTATTCCCTGGGATGCCTATTCTTGCTTCAACTCTGCTATGCCCATGTCCATGACAGCTCAGCATACGACAATGCCTTTTCTGGAGTTGAGAGAGGTGCGCATCTCAACAATGATATTATAGTCACCCAGTTTCTGCGATTTCTGAAGGTCTATCTGCTTTGACCTATTAGTTTCGACCAACAATGCACTGTTACGCAATCGTTTTATAGATTTTAATGTTTCACCAAGGCCTTCCAAACCCTCATGGATGTTCCTCCTTCCTCTTTATCACTAGAAACACATTGTTATTCATGACTCCATGAGCCCTGTTACTACAATCCAAAGTATTCTTATTATCTGGAAGACTAGCCTGTCTCATTCTTTTGGATGAACGGGTGCGAATGCGCCCAGGTGGTACACCCTTTCTGATGGGAGGAGAAGATTTTGAGGGGTCCCATAAGCAGCTAGGGAAATGAGGGTCCACTCAGACAGAGCCCCACGTGCCCGAGTAAGCCTTAAACAACTGTGGTGGGGCAGATTCTCCAGAGGTTGCCCACTAATGACTGTTCCAATCAACAGCCATGCATTCCATCAGTGTCTAACCTGTCCAGTATGTATAATCAACTTAGCTTTCCACTCTTACTGACTCTTTCATGAGTTTTTTCAGTAATCTATCTTGCTTATTACCCCGCCTTCCACCTTTAAGCTCTCAGGTTTTCAGATCTTGCTCAGTGAAGACACCACCATTCACTCTTTCCTTCCCCTCTCCCATAGTAAGTCTCCTCTGACCCAGAGTTCGGATGGTTTTACTCCTTTCTTAAACCTCGCCAGTCCTTAACCTTTAACCATTTTGCCAGAAGGAGCCACTGGCTCTCAAAGTTTGCACCTTTCCACACCTGTGTGTTTTCCCCTGCTGTCACTCTAATTGTTAGACTTTCGGCTAGGCAAGTAACTTGTTGTGATCCTAATGTGTATTTTATCCACAAATTTCTGTAGACATGCTGGGCTGAGTTTTTCATTGCCATATAATTTGTGTTCTTCAGTATTCCTAATGGGCTATAATAGCTTAAGTGATTACTAGTTAGAGGGGCTAATTTGAAAAATGAGATAAGCTGTTAATAATGACAATATAAATTTGAAGGAAGGACCGTTTTACAACTAATCGAAATGCAGCACGAGAGAGAATGATGAGCCAAACATTATTAATAGTGTAACTTCCTGGCAGATTAAAACTGTGCCAGACCGAGACTCGAACTCTGGACCTTTGCCTTTTGTGGGCAAGTGCTCTACCATCTGAGCTACCCAAGCACGACTTACGACCCGTCCTCACAGCCTTAATTCTGCCAGTAACTCGTCTCCTACCTTCCAAACTACATAGAAGCTCTCCTCCGAACCTTGCAGAACTAGCACGCCCAGGCTGTGGCAAAGCCATGTCTCTGCAATATCCTTTCTTCCAGGAGCACTAGTTCTGCAAGGTTCACAGGAGAGCTTCTGTGAAGTCTGGAAGGTAGGAGACGAGGTACTGGTGAAATTAAGGCTGTGAGGACGAGTCATGAGTCGTGCTTGGGTAGCTCAGTTGGTAGAGCACTTGCCCATAAAAGGCAAAGGTCCCGAGTTTGAGTCTCAATCCGGCACACAGTTTTAAACTGCCAGGAAGTTTCATATCAGTCCACACTCCGCTGCAGAGTGAAAATTTCATTTTGCTTTATAGTGTGTTTGTTCATCTTTCGACCGCAACACTACAGTGATTCAGCACAGGATGGATTTCACAAGTCTGTGGTAGGATTCTGGAGATATGAGACAGCAGATGTCTGCACATGGGCCATGCAATTCCTGTACACCGTGGGCTGGTGGTTTGAGCTCACAGAGCTGTCATCTGACAGTATCCCAGCTGTGATCTATCTGTTCCCGATCAGGCAAATTTAGTTGTCTGAGACATCAATATAAGTCTACTATTACATTTCTCAAACCACTGTAGCATGGTTCTGATCCTGTGACAGGGACAGTTATACTGCTGGGAAACTGGTTGGTTGTTGGAATTAAAGAAACCAAAGTGCAAGGTCATCGGTCGCTTCATCCTATATACATCGAACTGGGAATAATCCTCAAGGATACAAAAGGCAAATCTTGGGAAGCCCAACTCAACTGTAAGCAAGATACAATAAGATAGAGAGAAAATCAAAGAGAAGTAGGAAGGGAGTGAGAGGGGGTACAGTGAGACGCTCTGCGCAGAATGCAGTTGTGGACCCCGGAGTGATGGGAGACACATCCTCTGCATCCCACCAGCAATAACTCACCATCCGTTACCCCAAGAAAATTAGCAACACAGACAGATGATAACATTTTAGGAAAGACATCACATCAAAAACAGCAAACCTAAAAGGACAAAGAGAATATAAAGTTGGGAAAGGTAGGAAACAGGCCAGATGGTTGAGCAAGAGCAACAGCAGGCAAGGGTTGCCCCCTCCAACCCATCCTCACATCAGAGAACGTGGCTGTGGGTCGGCCAACTATGGCCAATGTGTAGTCGACATGGGACAGTGGATTACCTGTGAGAAATGTGAAGGGAAGACTGCTACTTGGTCACTTTGTTCTTTACTGCCCTCAGTTTGTATGGGGAGTCCAGGGCAGACCATTCCGAGTTCCAGACAACTAACATTTGATGGTGTACAACTGAGCGAAGGTCTAGTTCTGGGACCCCTATTTCCAAAATTCGCAATCTCATAGGCAACTTTGTGGAGTGGTCAGCATTTTCATTCCCTGAGATCCCAACATGTCCAGGGTTCACAACAGAGATGACTGGCCATCCAGCTTGATGGCAACCAGAAAGAACATCCTGGATAGTTGTGACTAATGGGTGATGAGGGTAGCACGGGTCTATCACCTGGAGGCTCCTTATAGAGTTGCTGCAGATTAGAAGCATCTAGCCGGTGCAAGAACTAGCATGGCTAAGGACTCATTGGATGGACATCAATTCAGCAGTGAAGACACTACATTCATTAGGCAAGGAGCGCGGTTCACTGCACATTGAATATGTGTATGCAAAACAAATTCATCCTCTGACCATTGAGCTGTCAGTATATACCACTTCTGTATCCGGAAATGCATCTAGCACAGCCAGGAAGAGGTGGCAAAAAACCATGAGGTCAACTGAATCTTTCGGTCCAAAAGATAAATAGAGACAGATCCAAGGTCGGGGTACACGCAATAGGTGTGTACACCATTGCTAACTGACAAATAGCAACAGTGGGGGAAGTCTGAGTTCAGAGCAGAGACACTGTAGTCGAAATGCAATCGTGACCCCAGTTCTGGAGATCTCCCTACTAGGCAAAAGAACATGGTAGTTTGGATGCTTAGAGGAGCTGCAAAAGTGTATAACATAATGGAGTATCTGTTGTTGGCACCTGATCAATAGTGGAGGGACCTCAACCTCCAAGAGTAGGCTGTTCAATAGGCTAGTTTGAAAGGCTCCTGTTTCCAGTCAGACCCCACAGTAGTGTATCAGGTTCAGTGACTGCAATGCTGAGGGTAGTGCCTATCCATATGCCAGACTCCCATAGTGAAGATGGGACAGGATTAGGGCTTTGTAAAGCTGCAGAAGGGAAGTGCAGTCTGCACCTCAGCTGCTGTTACCAATGTAGCAAAGTGTATTAAGGTGTAGCCAGTATCCTTGCTCAAGTTGGTGAAGATGGGGAAGCCACGTCAGCCAGCCATGAAAAACCAGTCCCAAAAAGCAGCAAGCTTCCACCACACTAATTGGTTGTCAAGGGAAACTACTAGTTGTCGATAAACAGTAAGATGGTGACAGAACTACATGACATGAGTCTTGGCAGCAGAAATATGAAAGCCACGGGTACAGGCCCATTACTTCGTCTCTCGAAGGGCGTCATGCGGTCAGTGTTCAACAACACTCAGGAGCAATAGTAAAGGCAAAAATCACTGGCATGAAGGGCAACACTGAAAACTGCCCAGTTGCTGTTAGACTGTTGATAGGTCGTACAAACAGAGGGACACTTAATACAGGGCCTAGTAGGACCCCACTCTCTTGTATACGGGTGTGCTGTGGGAAGCACCAACTCGAACCTGGAAAGTAAGGTGAGACAAGAAGTTCTGGACAAAAATCGGAAGCGGACCCCACTCATGTAAGGTATTGAAGAAGTGGTGTCACCATGTGCCATCCTAAGCCTTTCATAGGTCAAATAAGACAGCAATAAGGTGTTGATATTGGTCAAATGCTGTCCTGATGGCAGACTCCAGGCAAACCAAATCATCAGCAGTGGAAGAGCCTTGGTGAAAACTGCCATGGGACAGAGCCAGAAGGCCCTAAGACTCAAGGAGCCAACACAGACACCACCTCACATGCATTTGAACAACTTACAGAGAACCTTGGTGAGACAAACTGAGCAATAGCTGTCCATCTCTAGAGGATGCTTTCCCACCATAGACAATGGAGCTCACCCTCACTCCAAATACAATTGAGGACATTAAAGATGATGATGCTGACAGTCCAGTGATAGGTGTTTGAGCATTTGGTTGTTGACATGGTCTGGCCCTGGTGCTGTACCGGGGCAAAGAGCTAAGGGCACTGAAGAACTCCCTCTCAATGGATGAAGCATTGCAGGGCTCCAGGTGGTGTGTAGTTAAAGTACAATTGCTCAATCCACTGTGACTCAAAAGGCAGGTTGATAAGAGGCATGAGAATAATATAGAGCAAAATGTTTGGGTACAGTGTCTGTGTCAGTGAAAACCACACTGTTCAAGGAAACACCAAGTACACCTGCAGAGGACTGGTATCCATAGAGGCATCCGATCTTGCCCAAACCTGTGAAGCAGGTACAGGTGATCCAATGGTTGAAACATACCATTCCCAGCATTCTTGCTTCTGTCATTTTATTAAGTGTTGGACCTAGGCATGGAGCCATTTATAGGCAATAGGTGTTCGATTGATGGATGCCGCTTATGGCATCGGAGAGCCTGTCTGCGATCTCTTATGACCTCAGTGATGTCCAAGGTCCACCAAGGTACTGCCTACTGAAGGGGGGATCCCGAAGAATAGAGGATCACTAAATTGACTTCTGATAGAATGGCTGTTGCTGCTGCTGCTTCTGTACAGTCTCATCAGCAGAGAGCACAGGATGACAGTGGAGGTGACAGTACCGTAGTAGGCACTGTGGAGAGCTCATCTAGGTAGGCACCCAGGAGTGTGAGCCTGAGGGAAGAACAGTAAGCTTGGGAAGTGGCTGCTACCACACAGGTCTTTGTGGACCTTCCAATGAATGGAGTGGAGAAGACCAGGGCTGCAAATAGAGATTAAATGCCGATTAAATTACATGTGCCACACTGAAGGGTGTGGATGCACCATTATTCAAAAGACCAAGGTTGAGATCTGCCAGTCATTACCACAAACCAGTGATCGTGATCCCACCCCACAAAGGGTTATGGGCATCAAAGTTGCCAGGATTATGAAAGGTGGAACTGAGAAATCAATACAGACAATACATCCAGAGGCACTCCACCGTCAGGAAGGAAATAAACATTACAGATTGTAAAATCCTGAAATGCCCTTACCCAAACAACCACAGCCTCCAAAGTTGTATAAGAGGCACACATTCGCTATAGACAGAGTCCAGAACACACCTGCAAACTAAACCTGACATCCTATCATAATCACCATGATTCTTAAAATATCCCCAGTAGCTACAAAGAGCAGGGATTCATGTTGCTGGAAACCAAGTTTCCTGAAGGGCAATGCAGACAGCAGAGAAACTTAAGAGATGACGTAGCTCAACCAGGTGTTGGATGGAGAATTGTGCTGTCAGTATACCGTATGTGCGTTAACGGACTAAGGAGGCAGCTTCTATCCCAGAGTCTACTGCTGCCACTGGTTGAGAGGGAATGGAATCAAGACACACAGGTAATAAGACATGTTTTGTAGTGTGATCTGGAGCTTCAGAAGCCACAAGGATTGCTGCTGTGGCCACAGTAAGCAGAACATGTGGGCTCTGGTGATGGGGGGCCACCAGAATTTTCTTCTTCTTTGAAGACTTCTTTTCATCTTTCTTTTCCTTAAGGGGTTTGCATGACTGGAAGGGCTTCCCTGAACTAGTTTCAGAGACTGAAAAACATTGTAAAGCCCTACGACAAGCAGCCTTTGGCTCCTTCAGCCACTGGTTGGTAGCCAGTGGCATACCAACAGAAACCTTGGAGGGAAGTGTCCCGAGGGACCCTTTCCTGACATGAGGTGGAGTCTGAGGGTGACGCATCTCTGGCTTGGGGAACAGGCTTGGCATCCCCAGTGGATGGGGAGCCATCACTCCCAAAGTTGGTGTGGGGGGAAGTCCCAAACTTTCAGGTGGGCAGACATGGTCGAGCGACCCTGAAGGCTTGCCGTAGGATGCATAATGGAGGAGAATAACATTGGCAGAGGAACAAAGCCGTCATAGCTGCAGTGTGCGACACCGTCATGCATGCAGGATGTAGAGGCTCATACTTTTTCTTCATCTCTTGGTATGTCAGTCTGCCCAGTTCCTGTTTTTTTCCCTCTCTCTTGTGAGAGGGAGAATGGTTCTCTTCACAGTTGACGCAGATGGGCAGAGGGGCACAAAGAACATTTGCATGCAGTTGTCGTCCACGATCCCTATAGAGTGAGCTAGCATCACTATGCGATCTCATGTGGCCGAATTTCATACATTTGAAGCACTGCATGGGGGGGGGGGGGGGGCAAGGTGGTTGGACGTACAATTTCACATCATAAGGCACAGGCATACCATCACCTTTACCTTTTCAGACAGCCAATGACCCTTAAAGGCCACAATGAAGGCTCTGGTAGCAACCCCACGGTCCTTTGGTTCCTTATGGACGCAACAGACAAAGAGTACACACTGTCACTTCAAGCTGGTGCACAGCTCATCAGTCTGCAAGAGGATGTCACGATGGAAAATGCCTTGAACCATGTTTAGACCTTTATGGGAAGTGATAAATCACCAGAATGTTATCCAGCTTGTCACAAGTAAGCAACGCCTGTGACAGGACAGGGGATACAGTTTTAGTCAAAATTGACCCACTCTTCATTTTGGAGATGGCTTGCCCACTATAGTCTCTACAAAGAATAAGAATCCCCACCTGTCCTTGTATAAACCAGGTATTGGAAGCAGTATGTATATCTGCTTCTCTCTCAGCCCTATGTTCATCCTGCGATGCAGCCAGAGAAGGAAACATTTTAGGGTCATAACTCTAAGTTGAACAAGTTCTTTCCTTCTGAAGAGACTGATAGCACCATGTGACCCCCAGCAAGAGAAAGGTTCATCTGCTTCACATGCAAGTCACCCACCATAGTGCCACCCAGCCTCAACAACAGCTACTGGGACAGTAATCCATTGCTCGGAGCTCCCATGCCCCAGTGACTATGGGCACATACTCCTTGCCCATGGGAAGGTTTCATCTCAGGCACCAATAGTGCAATCACTGTGTGGTCAGTGGCTACTATTGTGCAGGTACTTGATGAAACCCCCCCCCCCCCCCCCAAAAAAAAAGTGGGGTGGCTACCATATTGGGTGTAATACCTTATTGGAAAGCAAGGATGCCAAGATGGTAAGATGGAAAGGCATAAAGGTGGAACAGACATCACATTGGGTGACCTTCCCTACACAATCCACACTTCTGACAAATTTGGAAAAGTGGTGACAGGTCAAACCTAACAATGGAGACCATGTACTTATTAATGAAAAGCTGTAGAGAGTGCTGGAAGTGAAATGGAAAACTAGGGTCTTAAATCGTGCACCAGGTCCAAGCAGGGTGTATGCCACAAACACCATTCAATGAAAAGGGAGAGGGTCAGTGGATGTACCGGCTTGCAGCACAGAAAGGGAATTAGTGCTGAAAAAGCTGGGGAGCCATGGTAGCCAAGCATGTACGCACAAAAGAGTTGTGAGCCCCATGGGGGTTGTTGCAAGATGACATTGCCATTGGCGAGAACATCAAGCATCAAGAAACGTAAGTAGTCTGTAAAAATGTTCCCCAGATGAATGTTCCATGGTCTTCCACTGTCTTCGTAGGCCTGCATCCATGGCATGGTGCATGTTTTGAGTAGCTGTTTCCAGTGATGACAGCATATCCCAACAGGAACAGGAAACATCCTTCATTCAATCAAACATTTCCACCAACACAGTCCTATTTTGATGATCACATCCCACTGCGATCACAACTGACAATGCTCTCGGGTCAGTATGGGAACACTTAGGGGTTGTCTGCAGCAGATTAATATGTTCAACAATGTGTGATTAACAGTGTGTCAAAACACATTAACTCTGTTATCAAATCTGCCACAGATCACTGGCTATCCAGCTTTACAGAGCAGGCAAGCTGGCGAAATCCACATTTAGTGATGAGGCATGAGCTTCCAGCACTTTGTCACCGACTCTTGGTTTCAGCTTCAACCAATTTCCATAGCTGCACACGAATAGCTGACTAGCTTCGCTGTTTCCTTGGTGCTTGTTCCCATGTGCTGAGCTATAACGATCTACCCTTTGTCAACATCACTTACATCAGTGGTTTTCCCTATGTGTGTCCCGTATTGTTGGGAGAATAATTCTTGATTCATCTCTGCTCTGTTTATACACTTTACTAATCACATCATATACCTGCAGCGCCACCAGACTACATTCAGTCTTGCTGTGGGCAGTAGTCGTACAGTTTTGGCTCACTAATGTGAAAAATAATATAAAAGATCACTTTAAAATCAATGGTTAAAATATTTCACTAAACACTGGAGAAAGAAAAATTATAACTGTTGGAAGAATAAATCACTATTTGGAAATATGGATATACAAGGTAGCCTAATCCATATGGCTAAGCCTGAACCTCCCTCCTTTTCAACTTTATTCTTTCTACATTTTGTCACAAAACCAATTTCCGTCCCTGTCTCAACAATTAAAATTCATATTGTTTTGTGGTTAAAAAGCATTACACCAAAGCAAGGCATCCAGATGCTTGAGAGAAAAATTAAAAAATGTGGAAGAAGAAGATTCTTTTCACTTAATTTACATTAGCTGAAAACCATGTAGATACAATTCTGGATTTTCTTTAAATGTCTTCTTATCCTGGACGTCACTGCACGTGCGCATTTATCTTTCAGTTGCTGTGTAATGCATGATGTTCCCACAAGATAGCACAGTGTTACTGTATCTCATAACTGAAGTGAAATGTAGGATTGTGAAAATGTGAAATAATGGAACACAAGAAAAATTCAGTCATTTCTATGACTGGAAAAAATTAAAAATCTCCAAAACATTAAGCAAGTTTTTTTTATTTTCACACAAAAATGAAATTCAAGACACAAATGAGAGAAAGATGGTTTTCCCTTTCAACAAATAAAGCTCACTTCTTTTGCTTCTTTTTCTCAGCTTCTTCTTCCTTTTCTTTTTCAATTTCCACCACATATTCTTCTATTTTGTCAGCATCTAACATCTGAAATTAAAGATTGATACTGTGTTACTTTGAGACTAAATTTGTTTAATATAACAAAGCAGTCTAGATCCATTGAGATCCTCAAGTGAAGTATACAGACAAACAAAAGTACTGATCTTTGTGTCCACTGCATTTTTACCTCATCAAAGTAAAATCAAAACTTTTTGTTCATCAAGATATGAAAATGATTTTTCAAAGCTTAAGTTAAATAATTTTTTTTCAACGCTATTTCTACTATGCAGTGTAGGCTTCTTGATAAACAAAGCTCCTTACGCTTAGAACTCTGAGAAAAATGCTTTATTTCTACTGATAACGCCCAACTCATTACCCCACTGAAACAACAATATTGAAACTGCTATCTGTTTAAAACATTCTTGGTATACCTGCCACATTACATTTGGGTAAAATCTTGAGTTTTTGACAAAATTCTCCATTGTCTTTGCCAGGAGCACCTGACTGTCAGGGCAATTATTTACAGCACAGCTTCTTAATGATTGGAGTATGTCATCATTACATCATGCTGCCAGAGACTGTGACAATGTACGCATTGGTGGTGCCAGCACTGTTGTAGCAACATAAACTATTCAGGAAATTTCTGTCTTCCTTGTCTCGTGAGCTCACTTCCTTGTGATACTAAGGCTATAGCATACTAATATAACAGTCCTGGTCGAAGTTGTTCTTAAACACTAATTTCTACTCAGAAGCAAGGGACATGGTTTTAATTTCAACAAACAGTATTTTGAATTTGAGAGACAACACCCAGTTAAGCAACTGTTGATTTCTTCCCAAGTTCTTAATTATTTGAAGATAGTACTTTCATATATCAAAACTGATGAGAATGTATTGTGTTGACCAGGATAACAAAAAGTAATTTACATTAAAAAAGGAAAGATTACAGGATAGCACATTAATGGAATTTAAAGAAGTACACCTGAAGAACATGTGAATTATTCAGAATTATGCAGACTGTTCCTCAACATTGGTGTGAAGCAGGACAGCTAACAGCATACATACTAATCGCACAAACACTACCACATTATTTGCTAACAGCCATTACACACGAGCAGTACAAAGAAATTTCATATCTATAATTGCAAACTATTTATCTGTTATCAAGCCATCGTACAACAGCCTCATGAATCAATAGTGAGAAAGTTATGCCCTAGTTGTCAGATGTGTGATATTTATCACAACATGTACCATGACTATGTTGTCCTATTATCAAGTGCTACAAGACAAGGACATAAATCAATACACTGCAACACTAAACATACTGACAACTATGTAAATATCTACATTGTCCAGCAGTGTAACATATATCAATATTTCTGTCCCATTAGGTACTGTCAAAAGTAAAACGCCAGCAGTAAAATTCATTGTCAAACATAAAACTCTTCCTTGAACATCTCATGTTGGTGCATAATACTCTCATAAGGCTCAGTTGTAAACTGAAGGCAGCTGCCTTAACCTACCAAAGATAGATTTTTCTCCAGACTACATATTTGTTAAGAAAAATGACTTGTCCTATATCATGTGTACTCTGTACAATATGTGATCCACAGGATAAATAAATAAATACAAATACAAATAGTACTATCTCGTAAACCATCTACCACAGCCCAAATTGATGCTACTGTCTACAGTAAAAACTTTGAATATTGTGTCAAGTCCTAGCAAATACTAAAAACCAATACTGTACTTATATTGCAATGTGTGCATCCATACAAAATGACCAACAGGACACACTGAAATCTAACACCACTCAGTAGAATAAAATGGTGGCTGCTTTCCGAGGAGGACATCGCTGAAGTGGACTAAGAAATGCTCTTTTGACACTTCTGTCTTCTTATTTAGCACACTGACACATTCATCTCTTAAAATGCGAAAAATCTTAACTCCGTCTAAATCTGACAGCAACCACCCTTTTTGTTCAAAGTACAATATACTCATGTTGTCTGTGATGCTACTCAATGAATGCTGCTCATTCTTCAGTTGCATGGTCATTGCTGATGATCCATTCTCTTTATAATTATTCTCTTTAAAGTTTGTTCACATTTTCCCCACATACTTCATTTCACAACCCTGATGCTTTAATTCATAAATTCCTACTTTCTCCATCAAATTCTCCCTTGTGCCAATCTTACCTTTCAGTCTCTGTTCAAGTTTCTTGTCCATCCTGAATATAATTTTAACCTCTTTGTTTTAAATAACCTCACTGATAATTCCACAACTGACATGACATATTTCTGTGGAATTTTCTTGCTTTGTTGGTTTCTGTGTCCTAAGGCTGCCTCAATCCTAAATATTAAACCAACATCGAAACCATTTTCTGCCACTATTTGCCTGCTTTTATTTTGGTAGGGCATAGAACTGACAAAACAAGAAAAATCCACAAAAGTACAGAGTCATGCCATATTGGGAGATTATCCGTCATGAATTGGCAAGGCTGTTTAACAACAAAGAGGTTAAAACTGCATTCCGGATAGACAATTCATTGGAGCTAAGGCTGAAGCACAAGATTGGCACAGCAGAGAACTGGGAGGGGGTGGGGGTGGGGGTAGGGGGAATGGTAGTTTATGAAAGAAAGTGTAAAGATTGTGTGTGCTTGGGGGAAAAAAATGGGAAGAAATTTTACAATAACGTTTAAAGAGAATAATGATAAGGAAAATGGCTCATCAACAGTGGTTAAGCAACTGAAGAATAAGCAGCATTTGTTGGGTAGCAGCACCGAGGAAGTTGAATTTTTTTGCATTTTAAGAGAAGACTGTGTCCATGTATTAAATGAGGAGACAGATATGCCAAAAGGGCATTTCTCGGTCCACTTCAGCAATGTCCTCCTTGAAAAGCAACAACCAACTTATTCTACACTGAAGAGCCAAAGAAATTGGTATGCCTGCCTAATGTTGTGTAAGGGCCCCCACGAGCACACTGAAGTGCTACAACATGACATTCCATGGAGTCAACTAATGTCTGAAGTAGTGCTGGGGGGAACTGACACCACGAATCCTGCAGGGCTGCTCATAAATCCATAAGAGTACAAGGGGGTGGAGATCTCTTCTGAATAGCATGTTGCAAGGCACCCCAGATATGCTCAAAATGTTAATGTCTGGGGAGTTAGGTGGCCAGTGGAAGTGTAAACTCAGAAGAGTGTTCCTGGAGCCAAGCTGTAGCAATTCTGGATGTGTGGGGTGTCACATTGTCCTGCTGAAATTGCCCAAGTCCATCAGAATGTACAATGGACATGAATAGCTGCAGGTGATCAGGCAGGATGCTTATGTATGTGTCACCTGTTACGAGTCATATCTACACATATCGAGGCCACATATCACTCCAACAGCACGCACCCCACTCCATGATAGAGCTTCCACCAGCTTGAAAGTTCCCTGCTGACACGCAGCATCCATGGATTCATGAGGTTGTCTCCACACCCATACATATCCATCTGTCAGTACAATTTGGAATGAGACTCATCAGACCAGGCAACATGTTTCCAGTCATCAACAGTCCAACGTTTTTGTTGACGGGCCCAGGCGAGGCATAAATCTTTGTGTTGTGCAGTCATCAACTGTACCCAAGTGGACCTTCAGCTCCAAAAGCCCATATCGATGATGTTTTGTTGAATGTTTCACATGCTGACACTTGTTGATGGCCCAGAATTGAAAGCTGCAGCAATTTGCAAAAGAATTGCAGTTCTATCATGTTGAACAATTCTCTTCAGTCATTGTTGGTCCCTTTCTTGCAGGATCTTTTTCCGGCTGTAGCAATGTCAGAGATTTTACATTTTGCCAGATTCCTGACATTCACAGTACACTCATGAAATGATCACACAGGAAAATACCAACTTGATTGCTACCTCACAGATGATGTGTCCCATCGCACACATACTAACTATAAAACCATGTTCAAACTCACTTAAATCTTGACAATCTGCCACTGTAGCAGCAATAACCAGTCTAACAACTGTGCCAGACACTTTCTGTCTTATATAGGCATTGCTGACCAAAGCGCCATATTCTGCCTGTTTACATATCTCTGTATTTGAATAAGCATGCCAATACCAGTTTCTTTGGCACTTCAGAGCAGTTAGAAGTGTTAAATTTTAATGTGTCCTGTTGGTCATTCTATGTGGATGCACACATTGTAGCACAAGTGCAGCATTGGTTTTTATTATTTGCTAGGCCCCAACACACAGTTCAAAAAAGATTTTATGGTAGCCAGTGGAATCAATGTGGGCTACGATACATTCTTTATGAGCTAGTACTATCTTTAATAGGTTGAGATGGCTGCCTGTACTTCACAACTGAGCCGATATTTGCACGAATATCAAATGTTCACAGAAGAGTTTTATGTTTGACAATATACACTTGCTGCTGACTTTTTAATGTCAACAGCACCTAATGGGAGAGTAAGTTATGTTTCATTGCTGGATAGCATAGACATTTATGTGGTTGTCAGTAGGCATAGCATTGCAATGTACTGATTTGTTTCTTTGTTTTATAGCACTTGATAAAGAGCTACCATAATCACAAAACATGTTGTGGTAAATGTATCAGACAACTGAAAAATGGTGCACAAAATACCAAGAACTAATGGTAACTATTTACCTACATGATTATTTACTAATTACATACTGACATACAAAATGTTGTAAGTGTAATATACACACTATCAACAAATCTATACATGTAAATTACAGAATAAACTTAACACAACCACATACATGTGCACTTTATAAGGCTGTTTACTAATAACCTGTAGCATAAAATATTAATGACTGGAAAGGTACACACCTGCATAGGCTTTCCTTGATGCATCACAGCAATCTCCAGATTTTTTCTTCCTGACTGCACAACTTCCAACAGTGCCCTAATTGCTAACTTGACAGTGCCTCTTTCTGTGGACACAACCTCTGGAGTATAATATTTCTCCAAAAATTCTCTAACTGTCTTAGCACTACGACCTGTGGCGTTGGCCTGAAAACAAAGAACATCACGTATCAGAATTTATCAAATACTGTACAGTGAGCCCATCCTCCCCCACAAATGCATGACCACACGTGTAAAAGATCCCTATGTTCTAATATGGCTATTATATTGAAATATCGGCAGTTTTTAGAATACTGAACCTTTATGTCATTTAGTGTTTAATGCCTTCTTGACAGCTTGGCCACAGAGATAGAGTTAGAAACTGCTAAAGATATATAAATAATTACTTTTCCACTGTGATACTTACACACTAAATCTCTTATCTGCAACCACATGTTATTCACAAAAAATTCAATATTTCAGTCTTAGCAGCAATGTATCTTATCACTGATTTTCTCTATTAATTTTGTACAAGTTGACCCTTTTCAATTGGTATATACAAGGTAAATGTGTTGTTCATTTTGAGTAAGCTCTTAGTCTTGTGTAATGTTGTTTGAAAACAATACCTCGGCTTGAGATTAGAGATTAGATTAGATTAATACTTGTTCCATAGATCATGAATACAACACTTCATAATGATGTGGAACGTGTCAGGTTAATAAAATATGTCTGTACAAGATATTACATTACACAAAATATTGCATGACACTAATGTTTAAGTTGGGGTTTTTTCCCTCCCTTAATTTATATCTAAAAATTCAGCCAATGAGTAGAAGGAGTTGTCATCTAGAAATTCTTTCAATTTATTTTTAAATGTTGGTTGGCTTCTTTCAAGCTTTTGATGCTGTTTGGTAGGTGACCAAAGACTTTTGTGGCAGCATAATTTACCCCTTTCTGTGCCAAAGTCAAGATTTAACCCTGCATAGTGAAGATCATCCTTTCTCCTGGTGTTATAGCTATGCACACTGCTATTACTTTTGAACAGGGTTGGATTATTAACAACAAATTTCATAAGCGAATATATATACTGTGAGGTTACTGTGAGGATCCCTAGATCCTTAAATAGATGTCTGCAGGATGACCGTGGGTTGGCTCCAGCAATTATTCTGATTAAACGTTTTTGAGCAATAAATACTTTTCTACTCAATGATGAATTACCACAGAATATGATGCCATACGAAAGCAGTGAATGAAAGTAGGCATAGTAAGCTAATTTATTGAGATTCTTATCACCAAAATTTGCAATAACCCTAATAGCATACATAGCTGAACTCAGACGTTTCAGTAGACCATCAATGTGTTGCTTCCAGTTTAACCTCTCATCAATGGACACACCTAAAAATTTTGAAAATTCTACCTTAGCTACAGCTTCTGTTCACAGTCTATATTTATTACTGGAGTTGTGCCATTTACTGTACGGAACTGTATATACTGTGTTTTATCAAAATTTAGAGAGAGTCCGTTTGCTGAGAACCACTTAATAATTTTGTGAAAAACATCATTTACAATTACATCACTTAGTTCTTGGTTTCTGGATGTTATTACTATACTTGTATCATCAGCAAAAAGAACTAACTTTGCATCTTCAAAGTCTATATTTATTACTGGAGTTGTGCCATTTACTGTACGGAACTGTATATACTGTGTTTTGATCAAAATTTAGAGAGAGTCCGTTTGCTGAGAACCACTTAATAATTTTGTGAAAAACATCATTTACAATTACATCACTTAGTTCTTGGTTTCTGGATGTTATTACTATACTTGTATCATCAGCAAAAAGAACTAACTTTGCATCTTCAAAGTCTATATTTATTACTGGAGTTGTGCCATTTACTGTACGGAACTGTATATACTGTGTTTTGATCAAAATTTAGAGAGAGTCCGTTTGCTGAGAACCACTTAATAATTTTGTGAAAAACATCATTTACAATTACATCACTTAGTTCTTGGTTTCTGGATGTTATTACTATACTTGTATCATCAGCAAAAAGAACTAACTTTGCATCTTCAAAGTCTATATTTATTACTGGAGTTGTGCCATTTACTGTACGGAACTGTATATACTGTGTTTTGATCAAAATTTAGAGAGAGTCCGTTTGCTGAGAACCACTTAATAATTTTGTGAAAAACATCATTTACAATTACATCACTTAGTTCTTGGTCTCTGGATGTTATTACTATACTTGTATCATCAGCAAAAAGAACTAACTTTGCATCTTCAAAGTCTATATTTATTACTGGAGTTGTGCCATTTACTGTACGGAACTGTATATACTGTGTTTTGATCAAAATTTAGAGAGAGTCCGTTTGCTGAGAACCACTTAATAATTTTGTGAAAAACATCATTTACAATTACATCACTTAGTTCTTGGTTTCTGGATGTTATTACTATACTTGTATCATCAGCAAAAAGAACTAACTTTGCATCTTCATCAATGTGGAATGGTAAGTCATTAATGTATATCAAGAACAGTAAAGGACCTAAGACCGAACCCTGTGGGACCCTGTACTTGATAGCCCCCAAGTTTGAGGAATCAGCTGTTTTTAGATTAGATTAGATTAGTTTTTCGTTCCACAGATCCGTGCTGAGGAGATCCTTGTGGATGTGGAACATGTATTATATATATATATATATATATATATATAAAAAGAAAGATGATGAAACTTACCAAACAAAAGCGCTGGCAGGTCGATAGACACACAAACAAACACAAACATACACACAAAATTCTAGCTTTCGCAACCAATGGTTGCCTCGTCAGGAAAGAGGGAAGTCTTTCCTTCTCCTTCCCTCTTTCCTGACGAGGCAACCATTGGTTGCGAAAGCTAGAATTTTGTGTGTATGTTTGTGTTTGTTTGTGTGTCTATCGACCTGCCAGCGCTTTTGTTTGGTAAGTTTCATCATCTTTCTTTTTAGATATATTTTTCCCACGTGGAATGTTTCCCTCTATTATATATATATATATATATATATATATATATATATATATATATATATATATAGCTGAAATAACAATACTAGTAGTATGAATAAATACAATACATCATTTGTTTCTATTAAAAAATTCGTCAATGGAGTAGAAGGAGTTGGCCACTAGTAAGTCTTTCAGGCTCCTTTGAAACTGATCTTTATTTGTAACTAAATTTTTTGTGTTTACTGGCAAATTATTGAAGATGTGTGTTCCTGAGTAATGGACCCCTTTTTGAACTAAAGTAAGTGCTTGTAAGTCATTGTGCAGATCATTTTTGTTCCTGGTATTTTATGTATGAACTGAGCTGTTTGTTGGAAAAAGAGATATATTATTTAGGACAAATTTCATTAATGAGTAAATATACTGAGAGGCAGTAGTTAGTATACCCAGTTCTTTGAAGAGGTTTCTACAGGACGTCCATGAATTTACTCCACAAATAATACGTATTACACGCTTTTGGACTCTGAAAACTTTTGTTTGACTTGAAGAGTTACCTCAAAATATTATACGATATGACATTATGGAATGAAAATAGGCAAAGTATGCAAGCTTTTTCATTTTTATATCGCCTATGTCTGCTAACACTCGAATTGCAAATATAGATTTGTTAAGGCGTTTCTGCAGTTCTGTGGTGTGCTCTTCCCAACTGAATTTATTATCAAGTTGTAATCCCAGGAATTTAAGACTGTCAACCTCTTCTATCTGCTCTTCTTCGTATTTTATGCATATGCTGGGTGGAAACCTCTAACAGCTTCTGAATTGCATATAGTGAGACTTTTCGAAGTTTAATGTCAGAGAGTTGGCTTTAAACCATTTATTAATATCCATGAAAATATCATTAGCAGATCTTTCTAGAACTACACTTGACATACTATTTATTGCAATACTTGTGTCATCTGCAAACAAAACGAACTCTACTTCTGGCAGTGTAACTGATGAGAGATCATAAATGTACACCAGAAAAAGCAATGGCCCTAAGATGGATCCTTGTGGGACACCACATGTAAATTCTTCCCATTCTGATGATGACTTAATTCACTAGTCCCTTGCACTGACACCCTTTGTTTCCTGTTAGTGGGGTACGACTTGAACCATTTTGCAGCACTGCCCGTGACACCATAGAATTCTAATTTACTTAAAAGGATGTTGTGGTTCACACAATCAAATGCCTTTGACAAATCACAGAAAATACCTGCTGCTTGTAATTTGTTATTTAATGAATTAAGTACATTTTCACTGTAGGTGTAAATAGCCTTCTCGATATCAGAACCCTTCAGAAATCCAAACTGTGTTCTTGATAATATGTTATTTGTGGTCAGATGGTTGAGCAGCTGCCTGTACATTACTTTTTCTAAAATTTTTGAGAACGCTGGCAAAAGTGAAATCGGTCTGTAGTTTAATGATATCTCTTTATCCCCTTTCTTGAATAGAGGCATAATATCCGCATATTTCAGCCAGTCAGGAAATGTCCCAGTTATAATTGACTGGTTACACAAGTAACTTAGAATTGTACTAAACTCACAAGAACATGCCTTAATTAACTTTGTTGATATTTCATTGTACCCACTAGAATGCTTTGTTTTTAAAGATTTTATTATGGAAGTTATTTCTTTTGGTGAAGTGAGTGATATATTCATGTACTTGAAGCTATTTCTGAAGGCTAGTTTCAGATATTCAAGGGCATTATTTACTGATCCTGAAAGTCCCATTCTATCAGTAACGGATATAAAGTACTTGTTAAATAGATTTCCCACACTATGCCCATCAGTTACTAATGTGTCATCTACCCTTAGTGCTATTTGCTCCTGTTCCTTTCTGGTTCTACCAGTCTGCTCTTTCACTATACCCCATATTGTTTTTATTTTGTTCCCTGACATTGCTATCTTCTTCTCGTAGTGCATTTGTTTAGACGTCTGAATTACTTTTTTTAATGTTTTGCAGTATTCCTTGTGTTTAGCTAAATCATCAGCATTGGAGCTATTCTTGGTCGACAGATACATTTTCCTTTTTGTCTTACAGGAAATCTTTATTCCTTGTGTAATCCATAGTTTTATTATAGACTTCTGTTTAATTTGAGTAACTTTTAGAGGAAAACAGTTTTCAAACATGGTACTGACATTGTTCATGAATTTGTTATATTTTTCATTCATGTCATGAGCACTATAAACATCTTTCCAGTTCATATCTTTGAGCAGTTTTCTGAAACACTCAATTTTTGGTTGATTGACTACTCTTCTGTACTCAGATTTAGCAGTCTTGATAATCTGCTTAGAATTTACATCTAAAACAAGGAGCTGCATGTCATGATCTGATAGTCCATTTATAACAGGTTTTATGATATGATTTTGTTCCTTTGATTTGTCTATAAAAATGTTATCAATGGCTGTCCTTGAGGATTTGGTGATCCTAGTTGGAAAGTTTAAAGTGTGAGTTAGATTGAAAGACAACATTACTAACTGCAGTGAATGTTTACTTGAAGATTGCATTAAAAAATCTGTATTAAAGTCACCAGCAATCAAAATTTCTTTGTTTCTTCCTGTTAAATAACCCAAAAGAGCTTCTAGATGATCTAAGAATAGATTATAATTTCCTGCAGGTGCTCGGTAAATAGTTATTATTATATAGGATCTGTCATGGAACTCTACTTCTGTTGCACATGCTTCTAGATGCTGCTCTAAACAGAATTTATTAAAGTCAATGTTCTTGAATTTACGGCAGTTTTTGATAAATGTGGCAACTCCTCCCCCATCCATGTCTACTCTGCAGAAGTAGGAAGCTAGCTTAAATCCTGAAATGTCTAACATATCTATGTCAATGGTCACTTGATGTTCAGAGAGGCAGATTATGTCAATTTGGTTAGATGAATTCATTTCATCGATACAAATGAGTAGTTCATCAACTTTATTTCTAAGTCCCGGAATGTTCTAGTGTAATAAAGATAACTGATACTGCATACTAATGGGATTGTAACTGCTTTGGTGAAGATGAACTGGCAGTTTCTGATTACTTTCTGTTAAACACTGTTTAAATGGAGGCTGTATGATAAAATCTGACTCCTGTTCATCTGTTTTCTCAAACTGAGTGTGTCTGCCAATTTAACATTACATGAACCACTTATTTCAACTTTCTGCATTCTTCCAGTTAAGTATGAATTAAATCATTTGTGAACTGCCTCCCTCAAACCGTAATGATTTAGCTTATCTAAAAATATTCCATGATTTACACAATCAAAGGCCTTTGAGAGATCACAAAAAATACCAATGGGTGATGTCTGGTTATTCAGAGCATTTAATATTTGATATTTTTTACCCCACTTCAAGCTCATCAAAGACAGTGCATGGAAAGTAGCACGTGGGTTATTCTAATTCTAAGGTCTTGTTCTTAACCCATGATGTATGCAGTGGGAAACAGTTTGTTCCTTCCTTGTCTTGACACGTCCACAGAACATGTAAGAATAAGTGTTCCTGTATTGTCAGAAGAAATGGGTAGTGCTCAAGCAAGACTGAAATCTCTTACAAGACCATACCTCATGTTCCGTATGAGGAGTGGAACTCACTGAACAGCAGCACCACACCCTCTCAATACAAAGCATTCCACCTGAACATGTTGCAACAATGATGAGATCAACAAATCATACAATATTATGCTCAAATTTAATGACGTAGAACCTGCCAGAGAAAAATGCCACAGTCTAAAACAGATTGGCACCTCTGAGCAATATGTAATTATGAGTCTGCAAGGACAACTGAATTGATTAATCACTTTAATGCTTGTGTTTCTGTGTAGCTGAGTAAGATAACTTCGCATTTTAAATGTGTTTACCTAGTTTACATCGTAATTTAAGTTTGATTTATTTAGACATTACTGAGGAAAATTTGCGAAATAGATAACATAGTTCTGCACATTACCTTCCATTCATAGTAAATGCCCGATGGTTCTGTTTGGTACAAATGCGGCGATCCATCATAGTCAAAACCAGCAAGAAGACATGATATTCCAAATGGTCGTCGTCCATTGCTCTGCGTGTATTTTTGCTTCAAACCTACAAATATAGTTTTGTGTGATCATTACCATAAGTATATCTTCATTCCTTTGCTTACCGTATTACTATGCAACTGAAGGATGTATTTTGTTGACTTTTCATCTTGTCCTTTAATTTACTGATAACCGTCTTATTTCCTTGTAAGCTTCTAAAAAAGATTCATTATTTGCAAATTAAGTTAATAAATCTTATTAATCCCAATAATATTCTCATGTTGCCAATTAACACTGCATAAGTGTAGATTAGCAACACCGAATGATGAACTTCCAATGAATGCAAGCACACTATATAAGCCTTAAGAACCTTTTGCTTTTTAAAAAGAGCTCTTACACCAACCTTTTTTTTCCAAATGAGAATGCACACATTAGTTAGGAAAAAACCAGTATCATGAAAGCAGGCACCATCTCTGTGCTGTTTTATGTTTCTTTACCCCACACATCAAACAGATTTAGGTAGGTGGTTGACTTCCCCATTTTGGTTATTACAATATCATTAAGCTGGATGTAGGTAGAAATCTAACTCCTTCCAGTGCCTCACTCTGACAGAACATGTGTTTATGACAATGATACATAGCCTAATAACAGAGAGGACACATTCAGAGTAGTATCCAAAAATGTTTGTTCACAGTGTATACATAATGAGCAACAGTTTGGAATTTGGATTTCATACCTCATACAGATATATTATAAAATCATGATTACCACTTTCGGAAGAAGAAGGGTGGAGAGGCATGCCCAGATGATGTGAGCTGTCGACATAAGAGACAAGCTCAATCACACTTTACACTGAGCAGCATGTTCAACGTCTGGGTATTAGCTCTTAGCCACAGATTGGCAATTGCCATTAACCCACTGGATAGTTTACTTTGTAGTCATACTGAGGTAGAATATTGCTTAGTGGTTACAGTAAGTTGTTGCTGTCTAGTGTGGCTGCTTTCCCAGCTTGGTGCTTCTGATGGCACAGCAAATGTCACCGACGGAACTGAAATAGGAAGTGTTGGTTGGATGTATTAAGTGAGGCCTTGCAACAATCTGCCTCTTACATTCCTTACATAGCGATTTAGTTGTGTGAATTGCCCATATGGCCTGTCCACAGTCTTCATTTAACACAATCTTCTTGTAAAGCCTTACTGGTGATTTGACCGCACGATCCATTGTGCAACTGCCGGTCCCCGCCACGACAATTCAATCACGTCTGCCACTTAATCACATTTGGCGACCTGACAGCTAGGTTTCAGAGGGAGAGGGTAAACAGTTGCCACCTCATCGGGCTGTGTTGTGTATGTCACACTTTGTCACTGGCAACTGAAGTGTATTTCCTGAGTCATTTTAAAGAATTTTGTGCACTTTCCAGCTGACTTTGAAAGTGGAAATTTCCATCACTGAAACAGAATGTCGTCCTGTAATTTGTGATTCAGGAAACAAGGTTTACAGATTTTGCTGACATCTGCATTTTCTTTTCAGCAACAAAACAAAAAGCAATGCCCCCTCATCAGATGCCCAGTGATACAACCACATGCACTGCAGCAGCTGGATCACCACAGCAAAGTCACCAGTGTGAAAGCAGCCTTAGTCTGAGATAAGACTCTTGGAGGTAGGGGGGGGGGGGGCAGAGGGAGAGGGGGTGAGGGTGGGGGAGAGGGTGGGGGTGAGGGTGAGGGTGGGGGTGGGGGTGAGGGTGAGAGAGAGAGAGAGAGAGAGAGAGAGAGAGAGAGAGAGAGAGAGAGAGAGAGGGGGGGGGGGGGGGAAGAGAGAGAGGGGGAGGGGAACAAGGGGGGGCAGGGGGGGGGGCAGGAACACAAGTGGTGTAGTGGTGGACAATATTCTATCAGCTGTTCCTTATCTCTGAGGACAATGATTTGTAGCCAACGTCCGTCCTCACATAGACTGTGGTTGCAGCCCTGGGTGGTATCATGTAACAAAGGAGGCACAGGTCAGCATATGCGTAAGGAGTGTTTAGCGCGCACAGGATGAGGCACAGGGGAATTGTTTTTGGACAAAGCTGGATGGCATGGTGTCAGTTATCAAAGATTTTGGATGAGAATTCCATTACACTGACAGGTACCCTTGTCATTGCAAATGTGGTGTTTAATGGGCAATAAGCTGTGCAGGAAGCAATGTTTGATTTGAAATGGTTGGCTTCTTTCAAGCTTCCCCATCTTTCTGGATTTTGATTCTGACCTCCACTTCACTAGTTGTTTCACAAGAATTTTTGTATCAACACCAGCAATAAGCACATGTCCCCATTTAATCTCTACTAATGTCTATGCAGTTCCAGAAATTGTGCTATAAATAAGTGATAAGAAGAGAAAAGGCACTTACCTGCAATGTAGCGAGTGATATATTCTAATGTAACAGGATCTTCCACTGTCAACTTATGAGACTGGCACTCAATCTGGGCTCGGTTTATCAGTATTCTAGCATCAGCAGTCAAACCTGTAAAAATATTATTATTATTAATAATAAATGTGTTTATAATAATTACTTTCTGATATACTGGCATGAAAGAAGTTAGTTTTACCATTACACATAATTTAACACATTTAGATAAATGCTGTTGAAAAAACCAAACTGCACTTAGCTGAGTTGGTGCAAGTGAAATGACAATATTAACTTTATACTTAGTTCCTCTTTGGTATCAATGTCAATGAAATGAACTGACAAAAGATTCTGGAGATCAATGGGATCCTTTAGGGAAATCTTCCCTACAGATAGTGATTCCGGCACTGCAAAACTCCGTATTACGACACACAATTGGCAGGGGGGGAAAAAATCCTCCTTAACAATGATCTAACAGAGAATTTCCAATTATGGAACACTATTACTAATGCACTGTTAGTAAATGGAAGGTTAAGAGATGATAAATTGTAGTGAAGCTACTGGGTGATAAAATATGAACTATCCAGGGCAAAATTAGAACAAGAATGGAAAAGGGAGGTGGGAGGGATGGGGGATAGGACTGAGGGAGATAAAATATTAAGACGAATTACAGGGAGGCAGGGAAGGGGGGGTGGGGGTCCCCTATTAACATGGGAATGAGAGATCTACTCCATCTTTCCTGCCTTCTCCAACTAATTCTTTGATCCTTCATCTTTCTTGAAGAAGGAAGATAAAACAGGTTTGCGAATCTAAGAGTAGTTCCTACTGTATTGTATTTTGCCTCCTGAAGGTAAGAAGTAACCAACTATTCTGTCACTATGTTACTGAACAGTTTTCTCAACTGAAGTTTCCTTTTGATAAAATTTAACACATCATCTGTTCACCAATGATTTCTGCTAGACCTCGTCCGTTTGCCTAGCATACAGTTCTGTAGCATTGTGTCAATAACTTTATGATGGATGAGGAAGTGTTAGGACTATGTTATACATGAAACTAAATTAACAAAGAACTGAATGCGTAGTGAAAGAGTCCCAACCCAATTCCAGACAGCAAATGAAAATCATACTTTCAAGGAAATTCAAAATGCTGCTAGGTTCTCAAGCTGCAGTGACTACATTTCCAGGAACATTTCACTGTGGCTGTTGGGCTTTCCAGCACAATAGGTGGGAGACAATAGATGAGGGTGGGAAACGACAGACTAGGACACTGGGTATTTCCCATCTCAGTACACGAAAAGTGGTAGTCCATAATTCAAGGCCAGACAAAAAAAGGTGCTTAATTTTTTCAAGGCCTGGAAGGAAGTACTAGTTTATGCATCTTTCCCATTAGTTATGAGTTGGTTGGTATCACAGGAAAGAATGTCACCGTAAATTTGCTTCAGGAATAACAAGTTATGAAACTGTCTATCTGTTGCAAGATACCAGCACTTTTTGATAACTGCTACTTTCCTGTGGAGATGTGTCTATAATTAAAATGGCTGTAGGGTAACAACTTAAGTCAACCGCAAATACAACTGCCTGCTGGACAAGGATGCATGTACATGTGTGCTAGTCCAAGCACACTTGAGAGTGTGGTAGGATAAATTTGCACCAGCATTAGAACTGTACAAGAAGCTTGATACTTGACTGAATTTTCATTTTGCGTGCTTGTGCAAGCGTTCAAGTGCGTACACCAAGAACAGGGAGGCTTGTGGATGCTTTCACCATGATTTTTTTTTTACATTACATTCTGTGCAAAGGTTGTACTTTAATGTAGAACAAATCAAAGAATACAATACCACATGAAGAAAAAAAGAAAAAGACAGCAATTTATACAGTGAGACATGTTCCGTAGTGTGTCTACTGCAAATAGTTGCTATGGGAATAATATTTTTGTTTCTTTAATCTTTCTTTACTCCACATACTACATTCCCCCCCCCCCCCCCCCCCCTTTTTTTTGCAACACAAGCAAACCGGCTGCCAAAGCCAGCGCATCATCAATTTGAGGTAAACAAACTGACTGACTGACTGACTGACTGACTGACTGAGGGGGGGTTACAGGACTAAACACTACAATGGACAAAACAGGACAAGAAAACCAAAGAGACACGCAAGAAACTGGGAGAGGAGATTAAAAACAAGTAAGCAGATTACCATGGCTGGCTGACCATGAGAATAAAAAAGGAGAAGCCAGCCACTCTGCAACATATTAAAAACCTCCAACCAATAAGTCCTAGGATGGAGGACACAGAGGGAGAAAGGACATGCGTTAAAACTCAGATCAAATGATAAAACTCAACCTCAACAAATAAAACGTAAAACTTAAACTGCTTTTGAGGCATTGTCACCCAACACTAAAGGTAGGGTGCTGGGAAAGTAAAAACCCTGCCACAGAGCGGCTAAAAGTGGGCAGTCCAGCAAGAGGTGGACGACTGTCATTTGAGAGCCACAGCGACGGAGGAGGTAACCATGTGTAAGCCACGTATGGGCAATGTGGAGTCGACAAAGGACAACTGATTCCCTGCGAGAAGCCGGCAGGGAAGACTTTCACACATTCGCAGTCTCCTTAATGACACGCAGTTTGTTGTGCATACTGTTATGCAACTCCATCTCCCAAAGCCAAAAAACCTTGCACCGTAAGACAGAACGCAGGTCAGTTTCAGAGATGCTCACCTCCAGGAGCAATTTCTGTGTAGCCTATTTGGCCAGCCTATCAGCAAGTTCATTACCTGGGATTCCGACGTGTCCTGGGGTCTCACAAAAACCACTGAATGACTGGACTGTGCCACGGCAGAGATGGACTCCTCGATGTTCGCTACCAAAGGATGACTAGGGTAGCACAGGTCGATAGCTTGTAAGCTACTCAGGGAGTCAGACAGAGAAGAAACGACTCACCAGAATAGGAATGGATGCACTGAAGCATACGAGATATGGCCAAAAGCTCTGCAGTGAATACACTGCAGCCAGAGGGCAAGGAATGCTGTTCAATATGGCCTCTGTGGACATTACCATCAGCCATCAAACCATTGGTGTAAACAACTTCAGAGCCCCCGAACACGTCAAGAATCAAGAGGAAGTGACAGCGGAGAGCAGCGGGGTTAACGGAGTCCTTAGGGCCATGCAAAAGATCCAGATGTAGCTTCGGCCGAGGTGCACATCATGGAGGTGTATGTGAATGGACCTCAAGTAGAGATGATATAGGGAAGGACTCCAATTCAGAGAGAAGGGATTGCACGCAAACCACAATTGTGAGCCCTGGCCTGGGCCATCGATGCGGGAGATGAACTGCCAAGGGTGGGAAAAGGAAACGGTCATTTGGATGCTCAGGAGAACTACGAGTGTGTGCAACATAACTGGTGAGCAGTTGTGCACGTCGGATGCGCAATGGAGGGGACTCCAGCCTCCACCAGGAGACTGGTCAAGGGACTCATTCTAAAAGCTCCTGTCGGTAGGTGAACGCCACACTGGTGCACTGGGTCGAGGAAATGCAACACTGAGGGCACCACCGAACCATAAACCAGACTCCCATAGTCAAGGCGGGGTTGAACAAGGGCCCTGTAGAGCTGGAGCAGCATAGAGCGATCTGCACCCCAGTTGGTGTTGCTCAGGCAGCGGAGAGCATTGAGGTGCTGCCCAGCACTCCCGCTTAAGCTGGTGAAGGTGAGGTAGCCAAGTCAATCGGGTGTCTAAAACCAGTCCTACGAATCGATACTCTCCACTACAGTGAGTGGATCGTCATTAAGATAAAGTTCAGGTTCCAGACAAATGGTACGGTGCCAACAGAAGTGTATGACACATGACATTGCGGCTAAAAACTGGAATCCATGGGCTAGAGCCCATGACTGCGCCTTGTGAATGGCTCGCTGTAGGCGCCCCTGAGCAACACCAGTACTGGAGAAGCAATACAAAATGCAGAAGTCATCCACATACAGAGATGGGGAGACCAACGGCCCAACAGCTGCTGCTAGGCTTTTGATGGCCACTAAAAATAGAGATACACTCAATACGGAACCCTGTCAAACACCATTCTCCTAAATAAGGGAGGAACTATGGGAGGCACCAACTTGGACACAGAAAGTATGGAGCAATAGGAAGTTTTGGATAAAAATCAGGAGTGGGCCCCAGAGACCCCACTCATACAATGAGGCAAGCATATGATGTTGCCAGGTTGTGTCGTATGCTTTACGTAAGTCAAAAAAGATAGCAACCAGATGTTGGCGTCTGGAAAAGGTGTTCGGATGGCAGATTCAAGGGACACAAGATTATCAGTGGTAGAGTGGCCCTGGCAGAAGCCGCCCTGACATGAAGCCAGTAGGCCACTTGACTCCAGGACCCAACTCAACCGCTGACACACCATACGTTCCAACGGCTTACAGAGAACGCTGGTGGGGCCAATGGACGGATAGCTATCCAGATCAAGCAGATTTTTACCGGGTTTTAGCACCAGAATGATGGTGCTCTCCTGCCATTGGGGTGGAAAGACTCCATCGCACCAGATCCGGTTGAAGATGATGAGGAGACATCGCTTGTAGTCAGATGAAAGATGTTTAACATCTGACTGTAAATCCGATCCGGCCCAAGAGCTGTGTCGGGGCAATATGCAAGGGCACTGAGGAGCTTCCACTCAGCAAATGGGGTGTTATAGGATTCACTGTGGTGTGTAGTGAATGAGAGGACTTTCCTTTCCATCCGCCATTTGAGGGTGCAAGGGGGGGGGGGGGGGGGGGGGGGGTGTTCTCCGATGCAGAGGCTCGAGCATAGTGCTCAGCAAAGTGCTTGGAACAGCATTTGTGTCGGCAGAGAGCAAGCCATTGATGTTAATGCCAGACACACCTGTTGGGGTCTGGTACCCAAAACAACGTCTGATCTTCATCCAGACTTGGGAAGGTGATGTATGGCACCCAATGGTCGACACGTACCTCTCCCAACACTCCTGTTTCCGTTGTTTCTATGAGCAGGCAAATGCGGGTATGAAGCTGCTTAAAGGCTATTAGGTGCTCTCGAGAAGGGTGCCCCTTATATTGCTGTAGAGCTCGCCAATGCTCTTTAATTGCCTCAGCAAACTTCCGACGACTGCCAAGGGACTGTCTTTTGCTGGGGGCACCCTAGAGAAAGAGGGAATGCATTTTCCGCCACAAAAATTATCATTGTAGTGACCTCCTCAATCAAAACATCGATGGCACCACGTTAGGGAGATTCAACAGTGACAGCAGAGGTGAAGGCTACCCAGCCTGCCTTGTTTAAAGCCCATTTGGGTAGGACTCTGTGGGTATGACACTGGGGGATTGACAGGAAGATGGGGAAGTGGTCACTACCATACCGGTCGTCATGTGCTCTCCAGTGGATAAAGGGGAGGAGTCCTGGGCTGCAAATTGATAAATAAATGGCCAAGTAACTACCATGAGCCACACTGAAATGTGTGGTGGCCCCAGTATTTAACAGGCAGAGGTCGAGTTGGGACAGTAAATTTTCGACATCTCTGCCATGGCCTGTAAGCATGGTGCTACTCTACAAGGGGGTTGTGGGCATTAAATTCCCCCAAAAGTGGGAAAGGTTTAGGGAGTTGATCAATCTGTGCAGCCAATACATTCAGGGGTACGACACCATCTAGAGGGAGATATATGTTGCATATGTTCCTGCATCATCCGTATCCTGACAGCCACAGTTTCAAGAGGAGTTTGAAGGGGCAGAGGTTCACCATATAGCACGTTCATAACATAAACGCAAACTCCAGCTGACACTATTATATTCGCTATGGTTCTTGTACTATCCCCTGTAGTCGCAAAGGGCAGGGGTCCGCACCGCCGGGAAGCAGGTTTCCTGGAAGGCAATGCAGAAATCATGTGTAAAGCTTAATAGTTGCCATAGTTCAGCCAGGTGGTGGAAAAAACCACTGCAATTCCACTGGAGATGATGTGACTGTGAGACTGGGAAGGAATGAAACACTCAATGAGGTAGTCTACGCCTGCTGCCACTGACTTATTTCCTGAAAAGGCTATATCCATTGTGTCTGAGGGTCTGGGGAGATCTAGGTTCTCAGCAGATGCCATAATCTTCACCTCATCCTCAGACGCAGAGCTTGTAGGCAGCAGTGGTGTGGGTGCCATCGCAATTCCCTTGGTCTTGGGGGTCTTCTTTCTGGATTTCTCTCGCTGATCCTTTGGTTTCTCTGGCCAGGAGGGTTTCACTGATTCGGTCTCTGGGACTGACTATGATCATGAAGCCCTACGACCAGCTGCTTTTGGGCATTTCAGCCACTGGTGGGTGTCACCTACCCCACTAGCAGAAACACTTGGGAAGGGAGAGATCCAATGGACTCCTTCCTAGCAAGAGTAGCAGAAGAAGACTTGCGCTTCTCTGGCTGAGAAGTTGCGACTGGTGTCCCTGATGGTTGGGGGGATAGTGCCCCCGAGGCAGGTGGTGCGGGAGCAACAGGGAGGGAAATGACTTCCCACTGTCATGGGGGCAGGTGTAGTCTTCCGACTCTGGGCGCCGACTGGAACTCGCGGAACTGTTCTCGTAGCGGCAGCATAAAAGGAGGTCATAGCCACAGAATGTAGGCACTCAAATTTCCTCTTGGCCTCAATGTAGGTCAATCAGTCCAGGGTCCTGTATTCCAAAATTTTCCTTTCTCGCTGTAAAATCCTGAAGTCTGGTGAGCAAGGGGAACGATGCTCTCCGCAGTTGACACAGATGGGAGGCAGGGCACATGGAGTATTGGGATGGGATGGACGTCTGCAATCTCGACATGTGATGCTGGAAGTACAGCGGGAAGACATATGGCCGAACTTCCAGGACTTAAACCACAGCATTGGGGGAGGGATATATGGCTTGAAATCACAGTGCTAGACCATCACCTTGACCTTCTCGGGTTATGTGCCACCCTTGAAGGCTAAGATGAAGGTACAAGTGGCAACCTGATTATCCCTCGGACCCTGATGGACGTGCCGAACAAAATGAACTCCTCGTCACAGCTCATTATAAGACTGCAAAAGGAGATCCCTGTGGAATATAATACCCTGGGCTATATTTAAGCTCTTATGAGGTGTGATGGTAACGGAAACATCCCCCAGCTTGTCACAAGCGAGTAAAGCCTGTGACTGGGCAGACGATGCCGTTTCTATCAAGACTGACCCTGACCACATTTTGGACAAGCCCCCCCACCTCCCCAAACTTGTCCTCCAAATGCTCTACAAAAAACTGAGGCTTCGTCGAGACAAAAGAGTCCCCATTAGCTCTCGTACATACGGAGTACTGGGGTGAATAAGGTTCGCTCCCATCCT
This sequence comes from Schistocerca americana, assembly GCF_021461395.2. Classification (NCBI taxonomy): domain Eukaryota; kingdom Metazoa; phylum Arthropoda; class Insecta; order Orthoptera; family Acrididae; genus Schistocerca; species Schistocerca americana. The sequence goes on from NC_060120.1 coordinate 180,313,819, forward strand.
TAGCCTGGTGCTCCTCCCATGGTGTGGCCAGGGAGGGGAACGATTTAGGATCATACTTCCTTGCATTGTACTGAGACTTGGAATGCTTCGAGACTGCTGGCGTTTGATCACTAGCAAGTGATGACGTGGTACATTTCATCAAGTGTCATCCACCCTAATGCCACCCACTCCGACCAGGGACCCTCCTCACAGGCACCACCCAGCTGCAGCAAAGGCCACCTAGCAGGTTGGCCATTGCAGGGAGTCCTGATGCTCCAGGGTAAAGGGCATCTACTCCTTTGCATATGTGGGGAGTTAATGGCACAGGCACCAGCTGAGCGATCCCTGTATTGTCAGGGGGCTACAACCAAAAGGGTACATGGTGGCCCCACCACAACAGACTGGCTGCTGTGCTGGATATGAGGTGCAAAGAATTCCACGATCCTCATTACTGCAGAACACAACACTGCACAGTGGGTGGAGGAAAACGCACCCATGGCGTCCTTGGTCAAGGGAGGGAGGATGAGCGGTACTGCAATGCCATGACGAGAAAGTGGGCTAAAGATCTCAATGCACGATGGACATGATGCGCCATGTAAGGCACCCTTCCCTAATTGGCTCACTCTTCGGGAAAATTTTGAAAAATGTAGGTCAAACCCTGCAAGGGACCATCACATAAAGGCTGAAAGGTGTGAGACTCCTTTTAGTCGCGTCTTACGACAGGCAGGAATACCTCGAGCCTATTCGAACCCCCGGGCCCACCGGGGGAACAGAGGAAGGGATGGAACTGTTAAAAGAATTAGTGGACGAAATCCAGCTAGCTTTTTTGTTATCCCGAAGAGCACAACGACATTTTGCATGCATCTGTTTATAATCAGTGCAGTTTGCCTCCCAATGATGAGGGCTAAAAACACGGAGAGCGCATCTCCGCGCGCAAATTGCATCGCAACATGCCTCAGTCCACCAAGAGACTGGGACATGGCATTGTAAAGAGGAAGTGCAAGGAATGGAACGTTCTGCAGCAGTAAGGATAACATCAGTGAGATATTCCACCTGGTCAACACAACTGGGGAAATCTTGTTCTTCGAAGGTCGCCAGGGAGGAGTAAAGCCACCAGTCTACCTTAGTAAGCTGCCATCTGGGTGTGCACGCAGGTGGGGTAGGAATTAGGAAATGGACAGCACATGGGACATGGTCGTTCGAGTAGGTGTCAGAAAGAACAGACCACTTAAGTCTACGGGCAAGCTGGGCAGTGCAGAAGTATAGGTCCAAATGGGAATAGGTGTGCAAGGAGTTGGAAAGTAATGTGGGCACTCCAGTGTTAAGGCAGAAGAGGTTGAGTTGATTAAGAAGATCAGCCAAGAGGGCACCTCTCTGGCAGGTTCTGGGAGAACCGCACTGGGGATGATGCGCGTTAAAGTCACCGAGTAGCAGAAATGGGTAAGGTAGCTGCCCAACAAGCTAAAGGAAGTTTGCCCTGCTGACATTGAATGATGGACGGATATAAATAGTACAAAGGGAAAACATCAGGTGAGGAAAGGAAAGGTGAACAGCAAAGGCTTGAAGATGGGTAGTCAGGGAGATGGACTGACTAGAACGTCATCCCATATGAGCAACAGGATGCCCCCATGAGATGGAACGCCAACCTCATGGGGAAGGTTAAAATGAACCAGAAAGAAATGTGAAAGTTCAAAACAGTTGTGAGGACACAATTTTGTTTCCTGAAGGCAGAGTACAAGAGAACGCTGCGATGCTAAAAGCAGCCATAAATTTTCTTTGTGGGACCGAAGGCTGCGAACATTCCATTGGAGGAGAGTCATGAGGAGGAAGAAATGAAGGGGTGTCACCTTGAATGTTGCCAAGTGACAGTCTGCGAAGACTCTTTGCTACAGGATACAGAAGCAGGAGGATCCTGCTCCATGAAGTCCACAGTAGCATCAGCTTGCTTGTGCTGTCAGTTTGTAGAGTCCAAAACAGAAAAACGGTTGGTGGTGCGCACCAGTGACACGGAGGCCAACCGGGCTAAGGTATCACGTGGCAACACTGTGTAAGAGGATCTTCGAATCGACAAAGGAGAATACTGTTTGCCTTTGTGGGACTTCTTCGAGCTTTTCCGGTTAGCAGTGGAAGACTCAGGTGTTATTTGGCAGGAGGGACGTAGGAAGTCTTCATAGGAGTACTACTACTGTCCTTTCAAGCCTACTAGTTGTGTAGCTAATAGCTTTGCCCCTTGAAGCAAGAGTTTGATGGCTTGTTGCACAGCTACATGGGGGGATGGCGATGCTACCTTTACACTGGGCGATTTCACAACCTCAGAGCTGAATTTGAGGTCGCATGTCTGTGTGGCCATGTCTTTCATGGAGCGAGAGGTAGCAAGAACAGAACTACGAGTGCCAGACAGGAGAACGCAGGGTTTACGGCTAGCCAATAACTTGCAGGTGACCTGGTAAGGCACTCTTTCCTTGACCCGGATCAAGAAAAATGGGTCAATCCCGAGAGGAGGCAGCATGGCCGCCATTGTAGTTGATACAGCAGGGAGGAGGAGGTGGACAATCGGCCTCATGCGCATCCATACCACAGGTTACACATTTGGCTCACTGTTGACAAGACATTCTAGTGTGGTTGGAATGATGACACTGGTAGAAGCGCATCGAGTTCGGAAAGTATGGTCAGACTGTGATAATTTCATAGCCTGCTTTGATTCTGGACGGAAGCACCACTCTATCAAAGGTGAAAAAAAAGAGTGCGAATGGGCACTAAGGAAGAATACCTTTTTAATCACCCAATGGATGGCAATGACACTCTGATCAGAGAGGTAAGATTGGATTTCGGCCTCAGTCAGACTGTTGAGCACTTGAGCAGTTAGTGTAAATAACACCATGGGAAGAATTCATAGGCCTCAACATGAACAGAATAGAGTTGGCAAGCAGTTGTTGCGCTTGAGACTCAGAAATAGTCCCCAAAAGCAAAGTGCCATTCCGTAAATGAGTGCAGGGTTTCACAGGACCAACAATGGCAGCAACACCTTTCTAATAATAAACGGATTTACCGTTGTGAAGGACTGACCATCTTCAGTACGTGAAATCACGAGAAACCATGGCGCAGCTGGAAGGGTCTTTGAATTGCTAGCCTCATTCTGTTTAGGTTTTGTAGACGTTGATTGTGAAGATGATTGGCTCACTGTGAGAAAATCCCCCACGATTGTCAGCATCTCCAATGGCACGCTCCTTCCAACTGGGGGACCCCCTCATAAGGGGACGAACCTGCCTTAGGTGATTGTTCACACCTCCGGTCACACCTCCCGAACATCTGACAGAGGGTCCAATTGGCGATTTGGGAAGATAGCGGCTCAGGCAATCACCCCTCCCTGGGCCCGACTGGTACCAGGTGGTACGTGTGAACTCTACCTGTTGACCCGGAGCTGTGAATTATGCATTACACACAAAACATCAAAGCGGAGGAAGGATAGAAGGCACACGAAGGAGGAAACAAGGAATGAAATACAGTGTAGAGTATTCCGATATTGATTGTAAAAAATGCAGAATACATTTCCAGAAACAGTCCAGACATGTTCCCAAAGAGAGGGGAAACAGAACAGCAAGAGGATAGACATGCAGCATGGAACGAAAAAGATGCTGCAAAGGCTGGGGCCCTGTGGTAGCCAAGTATGAACCCGCCAAAGAGCGGCAAGCCCCCTGGGTGGCGGGGGCAGGGAGGCTGACGTCGTGAAGACACAAATCAAAGTCTGTAATAAGTTTGTCAATTAGAAGACCCCTACCCATCGAAGTGGCAATCCTCCCCACAGGGGGTAGTGCGCACTGAAGTCCACAAGGAGAAGTTACAGGGGTGGGGAATTGCTGTATTATGAGAGACAGGTCAACATAACGCAGTGGCCTACCTGGAAGGAGGTAGACATTGGAAATGGTGATTGCTGAGGTCACTCGCACACCTACCACCATTGCTTCCAGGTTGGTACAAAGTGAGATCCAGTCACTGAAGACATCGGTGTGAACCAAAGCGCAGGCCCCTACAGAGACTATCCGGGGTCTGGCACAGTTCCTACAGAACACCCGATAACAACAAAACATGGGAGAGTGGTCATTATGGAAGTACATTTCTTGAAGAGCAAGAATTCCACTGGATCATCACGCAGAGAGTGGTTGTCACCAATGAAGTTGTGGTGACATCCGTAAATAAGATGTCAGACTCAGGTTGCGAAGGGTGGGATGGCGCCTCCGGGGGCATTGGGTTGGTTGGTTGGTTGGTTTGTGGGGATTAAAGGGACCAGACTGCTACGGTTATCGGTCCCTTTTTCCAAATACTAAAAACACCCCACAGAGAATAAAAACGATCAACAGAAGAGAAGACAGACGACACAGAACAAGAGAAACTTAGACAAAGACCAGACAAGATGAACTAAAATCACACAGAGTGTGACGGTGGTTGGCCGACCATAGAAACAAAAAAGGAAAAGCCAACCACCAAGAAACACATTAAAACAATCAGACTAAAATCGTAGGCCATAGGCCAGAAGCAGCACAAAAACACACACACTTACATTAAGCGATAAAATCCCCCTGCCTGAATAATACACAAAACTAAGTCCGCTATGGCAGAGTCGTCAGTTAAAAGCGCAGGGAGCGTATCAGGCAGGGCAAAAGCCTGCCTGAGCACAGTTAAAAGGGCGCACTCCAACAGAATATGGACCACAGTCAAGGCCACCCCACAACGACAAAGAGGTGGGTCCTCACGACACAGTAAATAACTGTGTGTCAGTCGGGTGTGGCCAATGCGGAGGGCTCGCATGGATGACCGCCACACAGTCATCGTCTCCTTGATACGACGGAGTTTGTTTGGCATGGGCAGGTTGCGCCATTCAGCGTCCCATAAATCGAAAATTTTGCGACGTAATAGTGCCCGCAAATCAGTCGCCGGGAGGCCAATCTCCAGAGATGGTTTACTGGTGGCCTCTTTCACCAGGTGGTCAACATTTTCATTGCTGGGTATCCCAACATGGCCTGGGGTCCAAACAAAGGCCACAGTTCAGCCACAACGGGCAAGAGTATGCAGGGACACCTGGATAGCCATCACCAGACGAGAACGAGGGAAACACTGGTCGAGAGCTCGTAAACCACTCAGGGAATCGCTACAGATAACGAAGGAGTCAGCTGAGCAGGAGCAGATATACTCTAGGGCACGAAAGATGGCGACCAGCTCAGCAGTGTAAATGCTGCAGCCAGCCGGCAATGAATGTTGTTCGGAATGGTCCCCTAGAGTTAGCGCATAACCGACACGACCAGCAACCATCGAGCCGTCAGTGTAAAACACGTCAGAGCCCTGATACGTGGCTAAGATGGAATAAAAGTGGCGGCGGAAGGCCTCCGGAGGGACTGAGTCCTTCGGGCACTATGCCAATTCGAGCCGAAGGCAAGGGCGAGGCACACACCACGGGGGTGTATACAGAGGGGCCCGGAAAGGAGGTGGAACACGGAAAACCCCTGGCCCGGAGAGAAGCTCTTTGACGCGGACGGCGATCGGACAACCCGACCGGGGCCGACGTTCTGGGAGATGGACGACAGACTGCGGGAACAGGAGACGATAATTTGGATGCCCGGGCAAGCTAAAAACATGGGCAGCATAAGCAGCCAGTAATTGTTGGTGTCGTAACCGCAGTGGAGGGACACCTGCCTCCACAAGTATGCTGTACACAGGGCTGGTCCGGAAAGCACCACTGGCAAGGCGTATCCCGCTGTGGAGGATGGGGTCCAGCATCCGCAACGCAGATGGGGATGCTGAGCCATAATCCAGACGGGACTGGATTAACGCCTGGTAGAGCCGTAACAGGGTAGATCGGTCGGCGCCCCAGCGAGTGTGGCTCAAGTATCGCAGAGCATTTAGATGCTGTTTAAGCTGCCGAATATGAGGCAGCCAAGTCAACCAGGCATCAAAAACCACACCCAAAAACCTATGTGACTCCACCACAGCAAGAAGTTCGCCATCAAGACAAAGCCGCGGCTCCGGGTGAACAGTGCATCGCCGGCGGAAATGCATAACGCAGGTCTTGGCCGCCGAAAACTGGAACCCATGAGCTACGGCCCAAGACTGCGCCTTACGGATAGTGCCCTGTGGCTGACGTTCAGCAGCTGCAATGCCAATAGAGCTGTAGTAAAGGCAGAAGTCGTCAGCATACAGGGAAGCGGAGACAGAATTTCCCACCGCTGCAGCGACCCCGTTTATTGCAATTAAAAACAGGCAGACACTGAGGACAGATCCCTGTGGTACCCCTTTCTCCTGGGCTTGGGAGGAACTATGGGAGGCCGTGACTTGCACGCGGAAGGTACGATACGACAGAAAATTTCGGATAAAGATCGGCAGAGGGCCCCGAAGACCCCATTCATGAACCGTAGAAAGGATGTGATGCCGCCATGTCGTATCGTACGCCCACCGCATGTCGAAAAAGACAGCGACCAGGTGCTGACGGTGGGCAAAGGCAGTACGGATGGCCGACTCCAGGCTCACCAGATTGTCGGCGGCAGAGCGGCCTTTACAGAACCCACCCTGAGACGGAGCCAGAAGGCCCCGAGACTCCAGTACCCAATTCAAGCGCCAGCTCACCATCCGTTCAAGCAACTTGCAAAGAACGTTGGTGAGGCTAATGGGGCGGTAGCTGTCCACCTCCAAAGGGTTCTTGCCTGGTTTCAGAATGGGGATAACAATACTTTCCCACCACTGCGACGGAAACTCACCCTCGACCCAAATACGGTTGTAAAGGTCGAGGAGCCGTCGCTGGCAGTCCACTGAAAGGTGTTTCAGCATCTAACAGTGGATGCTATCTGGCCCAGGAGCGGTATCAGGACAAGCAGTGAGGGCACTGTGCAATTCCCACTCACTGAATGGAACATTGTAGGATTCAGGATGGTGGGTGCGAAAAGAAAGGCGCCGACGTTCGATCCGCTCTTTAATGGAGCGGAAGGCCAGTGGGTAATTGGAAGAAGCAGAACTCAGAGCAAAATGCTCTGCCAAGCTGTTGGTAATTTCGTCGGAGTCTGTACAAACTGCTCCATTCAGTGAGATTGCAGGGACGCTGACAGGGGTTCGATAGCCATAGAGGCATCGGATCTTGGCCCAGACCTGCGATGGAGAGACATGGAGGCCAATGTTGGACACATACCGCTCCCAGCACTCCTGCTTGCTTTGGTGGATAAGGCGGCGGGCCCGTGCACGCAGCCGTTTGAAGGTGATGAGGTGTTCAATGGAGGGATGTCGCTTGCGACACTGTAGCACCCGCCGGCGATCTTTAATCGCCTCAGCGATCTCAGGCGACCACCAAGGCACAGTCCTCCTCTGAGAGGACCCAGAAGAACTGGGAATGGAAGATTCTGCAGCAGCTACGATGCCGGTGGTGACCAAGTGAACCACCGCATCCATGGCATCCTGAGAGAGAGGCTCAACTGTGGCAATGGAGGAGAACAAGTCCCAGTCAGCCTTATTCATAGCCCATCTGCTAGGGCGCCCAGAAGAGTGACGCTATGGCAGTGACAGAAAGATCGGAAAGTGGTCACTACCACACAGGTCGTCATGCACTCTCCATTGGACAGAAGGTAACAGGCTAGGGCTGCAGATCGAAAGGTCGATGGCGGAGTACGTGCCATGCGCCACGCTGAAGTGAGTGACGGCACCATCATTTAAAATGGAAAGGTCGAGCTGTGCCAGTAAATGCTCAATTGTGGCGCCTCGACCTGTTGCCACTGACCCACCCCACAGAGGATTATGGGCGTTGAAGTCGCCCAGTAACAAGAAAGGTGGCGGCAATTGGGCTACCAGCCCAGCCAGGACATGCTGTGGGACATCACCATCCGGTGGAAGGTAAAGACTGCAGACGGTAACAGCCTGTGGCGTCCACACCCGAACAGCAACAGCCTCTAAAGGTGTTTGTAGAGAGACAGACTCGCTGTGCAGAGAGTGAAGGACATAGACGCAGACGCCACCAGACATCCTTTCATAAGCTGCCCGGTTCTTATAATAACCCCGATAGCCACGAAGGGCGGGGGTTCGCATTGCTGGAAATCAAGTTTCCTGAAGAGCAATGCAGAAGAAAGGGTGAAGGCTGATAAGTTGTCGGAGCTCAGCTAGATGGTGGAAGAAACTGCTGCAGTTCCACTGGAGGATGACATTGTCCATGGCTGAGAAAGGCGTGAAGGGACTGGGAAGGCAATTTACGCCACTTGTTCACTCACTGCCACTGATTCAGTACCCGCGCGAGTGACATCCATGGCGTCTGAGGGACCGGCGAGATCCAGGTCTTCAGCAGATGCCAGAATCTCGACCTCGTCCTCAGACGCTGAGCTTGTAGGAAGCGGTGGGATGGGTGCCACCGCAATGTCGGGATTCTTGGGTACCTTTTCCTTTTTCGGCTTATCTCGCTGTGCCTTCGGTGGTTCAGGCTGGGAGGGCTTCACTGGGTCAGTCTCAGGGACGGACGACGACCGTGAGGCCCTACGACCAGGGACCGGTGGGTGTTTGAGCCACTTGCGGGTGTCCGCTTGTGTACCGGTTGGAACTTGCGAAGGGAGGTCCCCAAGGGACCCCTTCCTGGCGAGAGGAGCCGAAGAAGTTGTACGCTTCTCCGGCTGGGAAGGGGGAACTGATGTCCCCGATGGTTGGGGGGGCGTTGCTCCTGAAGTAGATGGAGCAGGAGCAACAGGGAGTTTAGTGCCCCCCACCATCAACCTGGAGGTACCTGGAGGGGAAAGTGTGGGAACCACAAGTGAGGTGAAGATGAGAGTGGGATGGGGATGGGGTGAGTCAGAGGTGGGGGAGGGGGGGGGGGGGAAGGATGTAAGAGAGGCAAAAGTAGAAGAAATCAACACTGGGTGGAGGGGGTCATATTTTTGGCAGGCCTCTGCATAAGATAAACGGTCCATGGACTTTTACTCTTGAATCTTCTTTTCTCTCTTGTAAACTGGGAAATCTGGCGAGCACAGGGAGCGGCAGTCATGACAATTTACACACACAGGTGGCAGAACACAGGGGCTTCCCTCATGGAGTGGGTTGCTATGGTCACCACACACAGGGTCAGCCATTCAGTGGAAAGACACATTTGCCCAAAACGCATGCACCTCGTGGGTGGCAGGTCACATCGGTCTCCGAGAGATTATCCCTCTCAAAAGACAGAATAAAGGTGCCAGTATCAGTGTGGTTGTCTTCACAACTCTTCTGCACATGTTGACCAAAATTAACGCTGCATTGCTCCAGATTAGTATGCAGTTCCTCCCCAGTTTGCAGGATGAGGTCCTTATGAAAAATCACTCTGTGGACCATATTTACAGAATGGTGAGGGATAACAGACACTGGGATGTCATCAGAATGATCATAAGCACGAAAGGCTGCAGACTGGGCAGCAGAAGAAGCGTTGATCAACAGGAAGCCCAATTGCGTCTGAGACACTCCACTTCGCCAAACTTGTCCACAATATTCTCCAGAAAAACAATGGCTTTATGGTGGTGAATGTGTCCCCATCCACCAGACCAGGTGGTGAGGAAAGTTTCATCCCAAGATGGTAAAGCTTGGCCCTTCTTCTGCAAGTTCATAAATAGTGGCATTCAATGATCCGCTACCACTCAAAGAGACAGCCATTTGGGAATGGCCAGCTTTTTGCAGGTTGACACAATTCATGCGCCAAGCATCTGCCTTGATACCAACCACTCTGATCAGGACCTCTCCTGAAGGGCGCCACAGCAATGGCCATCTGGCACGATGGCCACTGCCAGGAGTTCCAATGCTCCAGGATGACAAGCAACCACTCCTTGGCAAAAATGGGGAGGGAACAGCTCAGGTATCAGTAGTGTGATTCCTGTATCGTCAGGGGGCTCAGCCAAATGGGTACATAACAGCCCCACCACACAGGTTGGATAAATGCGCTTGTCACCTACTGTGGCAGAGAGGAGGGAGGGGGAGGGGGGGCGGGCTACAGTGGGGAAGGAAGAAACAACAGCATCCCGAAACTCCCATAAAATTCGGCGGAAAAAACAATGGAACACCATCGGGGGAACGGAGTGTTTTGAACGTCGGTGGAGATCCATCCTAATCCGGGGCAGAGGAACTAATCATTGGGGGTGTTGGGGAGGGAATGTGGGAGACAGGACAAAGAAGGAAACTGAAAATCACAGCGAAGAGATGCAAGGCAGAGCCCAACTGGTAAACCTGCCCGAGGGCGCAAATCACGTGGGTGACATCCTTGGTCAGGGAATAGAATAGAATAGGAAGAATAAGTGGGAGAGGAACGGACAGCGATTGCATAAGAAACCAGAAGCTGTGACTGCCAAACAGAAAAGGGGAGGGGGGATCCCAGCTTCAACCAGGAGACTATCAACAGGGCTAGTAGGGAAGGCACCGGCGGATCGGATCCATGAGGCGCAGTGTAGAAGGAACAGCCGAAGCATAAACTTGACAACCCTAGTCCAAGTGAGACAGCACTAAAGCACTATAAAGGTGGAGAAGAGTGGAACGATCCGCACCCCAAGAAGTGTGGGCAAGGAAGCGAAGAACATTGAGTTTACAGAAGCATCCTATCTTCAGAAGTCTGATACGAGGCACCCAAGTAAGCTTGTTGTCGAAAAGAAGACCCAGGAAACGAAACTGTGGGACCACAGGTAACGGTTGTGCATCGAGGTAAATGTCTGAATCGGGATGGACCGTAGTACAGCGAGAGAAGTGGACCACCTGCGATTTTAAAGGAGAGAATTGAAACCCCTGTGAGAGGGTCCATGCAGAGGCACTCCGTATAGCACCCTGGAGTTGCTGCTCTGCAGAGGCACTCTAAGAGGAACTAACCCAAATGCAGAAATCATCCACATATAGAGCAGGGGTGACCAAAGGACAGACAGAGGCTACAAGTCCAAAATACAGAACCCTGTGGGATGCCATTCTCCTGGGTCCGTGTAGAACTAAAAACAGTACCAACCCAAACCCTGAACGACCAATGGAACACGAACTGCTGGATAAAAATCGAGAGTGGGCCCCGAAGACCCCACTTCTGAAGTGTAAGTAAAATATGATGGCACCAAGCCATATCATAGGCCTTGCGAAGGTTGAAAAACACAGCAACCAAATGGCAGTGCTGAGGAAAAGCCTGCCAAACTGCAGATTCCAATCAAAGTAAATGATCGATTGGAGACCATCCCTCTCTGAAGCCACACTGGTAAGGGGATAATAGATCCCGAGAGTAGGGGAGCCAATTGAGCCGACGGGCTACCACCCGTTCAAGTAACTTGCAAACAACATTTATCAGACTAATTGGCCGATAGCTTTCGACAAACAGGGTGTTCTTACCAGGCTTAAGGATGGGAACCACGATGCTATCCCTCTATTGAGAAGGGACGTCACCCTGGAGCCAAGTACGGTTAAACACCCGGAGAAGATGTCATCACTGTGGAGCATTGAGATGCTGAAGCAATTGGTTACTAATGGAGTCTGGGCCAGGGGCCGTATCATGAGAAGAAGTAAGTGCGGAAAGAAGTTCCCATTCAGTAAAAGCTCCGTTGTAAAATTCTGACTGACAAGGGGTAAAACATAAGGCGGAAGCTTCGACCCGCTGTTTTGGATGAAGGAAAGCAGCCAGATAGGAGGGTGATGCTGATGCTATTGCAAAATGGGTCGCAAGGTGTTCCACGAGAATCAATGGGTCCGTGCAAAGGCCATCCGGGAGGGCAAGGCCCCGGAGGGTAGACTGCCGATGGCAACCTTGGAGAGAGCAAAGTATAGCCCATACTGTAACATAAGGACAGTAGAACCAAGGGAAGAAACAAAGCATTCCCAACACACTCATTTGCTCCATTTGATTAAGTAATGGGCTTTGGCGTGAAGGCGATTAAAGGTAATAAGATTGGCAGCAGATGGGTGTCACTTAAGGTGTTGCAAAGCTCAACGGCGATCAAGGATGGCAATGGCCGTAATCCACCACGGGACTTGCCGGTGGCAAAATGGTTCAGATGATCGTGGGATAGCAAGGCTAGCAGCGCGAACAATCGCATCAGACACGTCACGTAGGACATCATCAATACGACCCAACAAAGAGGGAGAAAAACTGACCTGTGCAGTATATAGAGGCCAATCCGCGTGTTGGAAGGACCAAGGAGGTAACCTGCCCATCGGGGAGTGGGAAGGGAGCGAGAGAATCAACGAGAAGTGGTCACTATCGCAAAGGTCGTTGTGTGGTGACCAGTGTAATGAAGGGAGGAGGGAGGGAGAAGAAAGAGAAAGATCAATGGCAGTAAAGGTACCATGAACGGCACTGAAATGGGTAGAGGAGCCATCATTAAGAAGGCACAAGTCGTGGTCTGCAATAAACTGGTCTATGAGAAGACCCTGACTAGATGGAAATGTACTACCCCACAAGGGTTGATGAGCATTAAAATCCCCGAGAAGGAGGGAGGGAGGAGGAAGTTGCTGAAGAAGGGCTGTTAAGGCAGCAGATGTAAGAGCCCTGTCAGGAGGGAGATAAAGACAGCAAATTGTGACCTCAGAGTCCAGGTGGACTTTAACAGCAACTGCTTCCAATGTAGTTTGAGGGGAAATCCATGTGCTAGGAACACCTGCATGGACCAACGTACAAACGCAACCAGAGGCCCGCAAGGGGCCGACCCAATTTTGACAGAAAACACGCAAACTACGGAGGGTCGGTGAGTGATCATCAGTAAAATGAGATTCCTGTAGAACCACCACAAGCTGCAGAGTAAAACGAAATAAGGGATTTCAACTCTGGAAGGTGACGGTAATATCCATTACAATTCCATTGGATAACCATAAAATGATGATTCAAATGGGGGGTGAGGAGATTAAAGCCAGTCATGCAGCCGGGTCACTGACAAGGAGGGGGTGACATCCATAACAGCAGGTCAGAGTCAGGTTGCGAAGTTGGGGATGAGACCCCTGGCGGCACCGAAGGCTCCTTGCCCTGGGACTTATGTTTCTTCTTCTTTTCTGTTTGAGATCGAGGAGGGCTGTGCTGCAAAAAGGAGCCAGCTGCAGCAAGATCTGGAAAAGAAAGAGAGCGGGCAACCTGGGGCCCACAGACCATGGTTCTCGTGGTCGTCAGACCTTTGGCCGGGAAGGGGGTCCTGGGAGGGGTGCCCTTGACCGGCAGATGCCGAAGAAGTGGGACACTTCTCTGGCTGGGGAGGGGATGTGGTGCCCGGTGGGAAGAGTGTGGGAACTGCAGGGAAGGGGTTTGGGAGTGGGGTAAGGAAGAGGGAAGATGTAACTAAAGCATAACTAGACATCATTGGGACAGGATGAAGATCTGCATACTTCTCATGAGCCTCAGTGCAGGTTAGATGATCAAAGAACTTATACTCCTGTATCTTCTTTTCCTTCTTATAAGCCGTGCAATCCGGTGAACGTGGAGAATGACTGCCACGAAAATTAACACACACAGGAGGGGGAACACAGGAAACCCCCCCTCATGGAGTGGACGTCCTCAGCCACCACAGAGAGGGGTCTGTGAACAGTGGGAAGACGTGTCCAAAACGCAAGCGCTTAAAACGTCTCATTGGTGGTGGGATGTACGGCTTCACATCACATCAATAAACCATAATCTTGACCACCTCAGGGAGGTTATCCCCTTCAAAGGCCAGGATAAAGGCACCAGTATCAATGTGATTGTCCTTCGGGCCCTTCTGAACATGCCGAACAAAGTGAACATCCTGCGGTCCTAGATTGTCCCCAAGTTCCCCATCAGTTTGAAGGATGAGGTCCCTGTGAAAAATTACACCTTGAACCATATTCAAAGACTGGTGGGGGCTGATGGACACAGGAATTGTGCCAAGATGGTCACAGGCACGAAGGGCCTCAGAATGGGCTGCTGAAGCACTTTTGATCAACAACGAACCTGACCGCATCTTGCTCAGATGGCCCACTTCGCCAAACTTGTTTTCAATGTGTTCCACAAAAAATAAAGGTTTGGTATTGGTGAAAGTATCCCCATCAGTCCTGCTGCAAACCAGATAGCAGGGGAAAGATTTCGGCCCTAGCCAATGAGCCGGACCCTCCTCCCAGGGGGTAGCCATGGAGGGGAAGACCGAAGAGGCAGCACTAAAAGTATCATTTCCATTCAAAGAGATGGCCATAGAAGAACGGCCAGAGTTCTGGACCCATATGTGTTTCATCTGCATAGAGTCCGCCCTGATACTACCCACTCTGATCAGGGGCTCTTCCCAAGGTCACCACCCAGCCACAGCAAGGACCCTCTGGCACGGTGGCCATTGCTGGGAGTTCTGATGCTTTATGATGACAAGCAACCATTCCTAGGCTTACATGAGGTGGTCACAGCTCAGGTATCAGAAGTGTGATCCCTGTGTTTTCACGGGGCTCAACCAAAAGGGAACATAGCAACCCCACCACACGGGCTGGCTATCTACCCTAGCATCAGACAACGACGTGAAGGAAAAGATGGAAGGAACTAGGAGGGAACACACCAGAGACACTAGGTAAGGTGCTTTTCTCCAAATGGCTTACACTACGGAAGAGAAATTTAGTAATGGAGGTCAAATCCCCGATGGGGACCAGAGAATGTCAAAAGGATGAGGTAATTACTCAACAAAACCAAATCGCAAAGCAAACATAACCACGAGGATAGCGGGGCCAACATAAACAAGGACACCAAGAGAGGGAGCGGAGAGGGCGGAGGGGAAGGGGCAAGGACAGGAAAGGAGGGGAAGGGAAAGGAAATGCAGCCCGGGAAAGAAGGAAGGCTGCAATAGCTCAGGGGCCCGTGCTCGCCACGCACATACTCACAAAAGGACAGGGGGGGGGGGGGGGGGGGGAATACGGGGAACCAGGTGGATATCCAATATCCAGGTTGACATAAATCAAAACAGAGACGGGAAGGAGGGGGCAGCTGGAAAGAAGCGAGGATGGGGAGGGAGGGGCACGGTAAAGGCAATGCAGCCTGAAAAGGAAATCTGGGCTGCAATAGTTTGGGGCCCATGTGCGCCACGCACAAACTCATGAAAGAACCATGAGCCCTCTGGGGAGAAACAAACTGATGCTTCTACGGGCATGCTTCAGTCATGTGAAGGCATGAGGAATAAGCACGCAGTTTCATGTATGGTGGATGAAACAGCAACACTGTCCACACCATGGGTTTAGATCATGTAAATGTCATCAACGAATATGGATCTTAGAAAGGATTTATCGTGTTAAGTGGATATGAGGGATTTCTCTTGAAAGCACAAACATACTGGCACAGAAAGGTGTCTTTTTGAGCAGAACATGGTTAGTGAAAAGGTTCAGCAAAATCATGTGGTTTGGTGTCAGAGAAAAGTAATGCTCCATGACAACAATTTTGAGGAAGGGGAATGTTTATGTAGGTACCGAGAGAAAGTTTGCAAGAGAAAGTGACAATCACAATTCTGGTGATAAATTGAAAGAAACTGTGCAAAATATGTGGAGGAACTGATTACAACCTTGGGATGAATACTGGAAAGCTGCTGGTCAGTAAACACTATGGATCGTTCTGTACAAGCATTGTAAATATGCCACAAGTGCTAAATTAATAGAACTTGTCACCAACAGCCAGGCTGAAATTAGCTATAGACACTCAACATAAATGTCCAAATACCTAAATGCAACCATTGCTGACCATGGCATTTGCACTGACTTCGGGGAAGATTACCATATCCAGTAGCCTACAATTAAAATAAAGTTTTTCATTAGAAGAAACAAGCAATCTTGACAAATCAAAGTCACATAAAGTAATTAACTGTATCAGCCTTTTGGTGTGCTACTGTATCAAACTACAAAAAAATTTGATTTTGATTTATCTGTAATTTTGTAGCCAGGAAATCTAATACTTGGTCTGACTGGTCATTTGTTCTAGATCATTTGGCATTACTTGGGGTGCATGTGTAGTATTCTATTATGGACATGAGCTAGTTTAAACCCTAGAAAATGAGATACATTATGTGTCAACAGAAATGGAAGTGACCATTATAAATAACATTTAGAAGCAATCAAATGTGCTCTGGCCCTGGATGTTCTACCGATTGCTGCCCAGAGCCGACAGAGGCCCGTAATCCTTGATATTGGGCTCTCTGTTCCAACAGCGGGATCCATATCGTGACCCAGATGGAATTTCCACAGGGCTGAGGGGTGGAGCTTTTTCGAGCACCTAGATAAATACATCTGTTTTATTCCACCAAAACCTAAAAACTATACTTGATTTGTTGGGGCTGTTCTTACTGCTGCTAAGAATTTTATCCCTCATGAAGACAGAAAGGAACATATACCAGGATGGAATGAACACTGTGAAGAACTTTATGATGAAAATAGCTAAACTGGTGACAGCGACAGAACTGGTGACAGTGATATTGCAGATGACCTCCTTCAAAGTTTTGATGCTGCTAGAAGTGTACGATGTTATGAGATAGTAGAAAATTAAACATCTAACATTCAGGTAGAAATGCAAAGAGCCTTCTTTGAGAGGTTGGTGGAGCCTCCAATAAATGCGGTCAGAAGCCTTGTATTTCAGGTAACCAAATCGCTAACCGTATAGTTGAAACAGCTAGATCGTCCCAAGACAAACAACATACTTCCAAAATAAAATGAAACACACTTCTCTAAAAGCTCAGTGCCCAAATGAATCCAATTTCTCTTCACTATTAACACTGACTGAATTGGACGAGGCCTTGAAACAAACTAAACTCGGTAAAGCACCTGGTCTGGATAATATACACCCATAATTTCTAATAACGCTGGTAATGGTGGAAAAAATGGCTTGTCCGCTTGTTCTCCAACATCCTAGATAATCAATCACTGCCCAACGAGCTGAAGAGGACAAAAATAATGCCAATTTTGAATGTAGATAAACCAGCTGACCACCCTCAAAGTTTCAGACCAATTTCCCTTTTGAGCCGAGCCGTAGGCCTACTTATAAACTCTTGGAGAGGCTCATTTATAGTAGAATTAATGGCTTCGTTCAGGAACATATCGCAGCTGAGCAAGCAGGTTTCAGGCCACAGCATATTTGCTACGACCAGGTAATGGAACTAACAACTTTCATAGAGGCTGGTTTCCAAGGAAACATGAAGACATTGTCGGCTCATAGACCTAACAGCAGGATATGACAGTCTGGAGAGAAGAGATGATATGCAAATTACAAGAAACAATGTGATTGCGAAACACTAACTCTCATCAACATCAAAATAAACAATAGGTATTTCCACGTTTACTTGTAAGAAAATGTGGGCAAGGAAAGGAAATTAAGTAATGGTCTAGCACACTAGCCACCCTACTACTCAGTCTATATATCTCTGATCTCCCCAATACTAGGTCAACAAAATTCTGCTACAAAGACGATATTGCTGTGGTTTGTAGAACCAAATATCTCAAACAAGCTGCGACAATTCTCACATGTGATCTAACCATTATGAGCTATTTTAAAAAGTGGCAACTTTAAATCCAGTACAAGTAAAACTGAAGTATCATTCCATCTGAATAACAAACGCAGAGCTCAGAGTGAAACTTATCGCAAACACTCCTTGCCATAAGAAGTACCCTAAGTACTTAGGTGAAATTGAACAGAGTTCACATGGACAATGCAAATCATAAAAACACATTACAGATGAATGCCCCTTGCATTGATAGTGGGGGATTTGGAGTAATCTCATGAAAGTTGATGATACAGTTCTTATATGGATTAGGAACTTAGCTATTGAAATTTAGATACTTTTATAAGTAGTTCTGCTTTTCTGTATTCTCTTTGGAGGAGAGGAGATTAGTGTTTAACGTCCCGTCGACAACGAGGTCATTAGAGACGGAGCGCAAGCTCGGGTGAGGGAAGGATGGGGCAGGAAATCGGCCGTGCCCTTTCAAAGGAACCATCCCGGCATTTGCCTGAAGCGATTTAGGGAAATCATGGAAAACCTTAATCAGGATGGCCAGAGACAGGATTGAACCGTCGTCCTCCTGAATGAGAGTCCAGTGTGCTAACCACTACGCCACCTCGCTCGGTGTGTATTCTCTTTGTATACAAAACCTAATGTTATGTACTTGTATTTTTACACTGCACTTTAAGCTATACGAATAAATAAATAAAAACTACAAAAACCCATTATGCTTTATAAAATTTTTAATTTATTTTTGGCTTACTGCCACTGCACTGTGATAGTGAAGTAGTGAAATGGCAGGTCATGCTAGTGGAAACATCAACTGGAGGTAGTATTTAACCTGAATTATGCCACACCTTGTGACTTCACAGAACATATTGGCTGGAATTAATTTACGCACCAAAAACAGTATGTACAGTTTTATATTCTTTCTTTTCCATAAGACACGTAAGATAATTACACACGCGAAATAAATGTTTACGGGTTGTACACGTACCTGCAAATGCCATAACAACATGGTCATCAAGAAGGCAAATTTTCCTTACAGTTCGTTCCTCCTGCAACTTCGCAACAGACTTTTTTTCTACTCCCAAAACAACAACATCCTTTCCACGTACACCAACCTACAAACAGATAACATGTTCATCAGAAATTAGTGTGCATATTTTTAGAGGTAGGTGTGTATGTCTGAAGAGAGAGGGAAGAGGAGAGAGAGAGAGAGAGAGAGAGAGAGAGAGAGAGAGAGAGATATGTAGTGGAGATACATGTAACGCTATTGCAGTGTGTGACATCCGAGACAAATGGAAGGTTCTTTGGTTAAGGTTGTGTGGAGTCTTGTTGACTGAATGCCTATCAGTGTATAGTTACATAGATGTCAAACAACTCTGCTACACTCCGGGCTACACAGTACTATTATTTACATAATAATACACTTACAGCTGTAGAGCCTTTCCTAACTGCCTCTTGCGCGTATTCCACTTGCAACAAATGTCCATCAGGAGAAAAAACTGTGATGGCTCTATCATATCTAGAACCCATTGTATCACGACACTACTACCTTCTTCTCAACATACACCAAACCCGCTGCGTAACCGCACGAACAAATCAGCATCAAACACTGGGAAAATACACACCAAAGATGTTACATCAAAGATGAAACGTTGAAAGAGAATGTCAAAGTGACAATCTTAGGAAGCAAATCGCGCCAGTAAAACGCCTGGCTACGCTGGCGTTTCGGAGCGGAAATTAACATCACATGACCAACTCGTCTTCACGAACATCTGGCTGTACGTGTTCTACCATTCTGAAAGTACCTGCGCTTGCCAACTATAATATCGCTTGATTTTTCTCATTTCGCTTGCTCTCTTTTTTTGTTCTCGTTCTGTTTTACATTTGCTACTGGAATTTACCTTTTCTTTATATAATTCATACTAATGAAGAGATAAATACAGTAAGCTGATTCAATATGATTTAGGTTGGAGTAGGAGGAGACATGAGTACATTAAGAGGCTTACACGGGATACAATAGATTACAAATTTTATTGTCACATAACATGTTATATATAATTAAATGATTGGGACACAGGTGGCTCTTCAAGTTAAAACAGCTTTCTAATTGTAAGTATACAGAACTATTTACAGCTGTTTTTTAATTTTAAGTACCACAAAATGATTTAATACAACCATGTTGAAAATATAGTTAAATTAAGAGAAAAATATTTAATTAAAGTACTTCTTTTGAATGAAGTATAGTAAAATTAATTTTCAGGCATAGTTATTTGTGACAATCAGTCATAAATTCTTCTTCACATTAATAATATTTGTTTATGGGTACTTTTTTAAAATGAAGTCAAAAATAATTCTGTTGAAGTATGATCGAGCCCAATTGATCAGCTCTGTCAGGAGGGTCAATATGGAGCTAGATCAGCTGCTTCAGGCCTCTATTTTGTCAGGCATAGGTTTGATTCCTGTTGATGGTATAGGTAGGTAGGACTTAACAAGACATGAAATGCATCTAAATAGGAAAGAGAATGGTAAATTGTCTGGGATGATAGCAAAATCTTTAAGGGGGGGGGGGGGGGGAGGGGTGCTGAAAATCATAGGAGTGCCTCTTTTTTAAGCTGAGCTCAGTGTCCAATCATCCAACATTGATTGAAATTAAGTTTAATGAGAAGCTCAGACAGGCAGGTACTAGAGATGTTAAAATATTACGAGATTCTCATAAAAATACAGTGAAAAATAATTTCAGTATGTCAAAGATTGTCAATACAAGCAAAGTGAAAAATAATGTTAGTATATTGCATCAGACTATCAGGGGATTAAAAAACAAAGTAGATGAGCTTCTTGTTTGTTTAGAATATTTAGAAACTGAGGGTGCAATAGATGTAGTGTGCCTGTCTGAACATCATAGTTACAGGTATGGAAATGGTAAATGTAGGTGGATATAAGCTTTCAGCACATGTAACTAGAGAGGAGGAGTTGCCATGTATGTAAAAATCTGTCTTAGTGTGAAAAATTTGGAAATAAAAAAAAATTGTGTAGAGGAACATACAGAAACATGTGCTTGTCAGTTTAAACGAAATAACGGTATTTTTCTAATTCTCTAAATAATGGTACTTTTATAAATGAAGCCATGTATAGCTCCCCACTGGGAGATTTTCAGCTATTTTTGAAAAGGTTGGATTATTTGTTGTGCTACCTGTCAGACAGTGGGAAGCAAATTATTGTTTGTGGGGATTTCAATGTAGATTTTCTGAAAGTGAGAGAGAAAGCTAGACTTGACATATTACTTGGTTCTTTCAATTTCATGTCAGTTATTGACTTTCCTACTCAGGTGCTACAGGAAAGCAGCACATTAATAGATAATGGTTTAAGAGACCAAGAGAAATTTAATCAAATAAAAACTTCTCCTGTTAAGAATGGTCTGTCTGATTATGATGCACAGGTAGTTACAGTATATGATATAGCTCCATACATTAATGCAAAACAGTCTTCCAAAATAGTGCATTCCATTAACGATCTAACAACTGAAAATTTTAGGGAAAATTTGCAACAGTTAGACTGGGATCCTGATGCCAATTTAAAATTTAACCAATTTCTTGATAATTTTCTGAGTATATTTGAAAACAGTTTCCCTAAGAAAACTATGGCTTACTAAAGGGAAAAAATATCTTGTAAACAAAAAGGGAAATGTATCTTATAGCTAGAAGCACAAATGATCCATAAACAGTGAAACATTATAAAAACTACTGCATTGTATTAAGAAAAGTTATTGAAAAGTCCAGAAGTATGTGCATTATATCTGAGATTAGCACACCTGATAATAAAAGTTAAAATAATTTGGAATATTGTGAAAAAGAAGCAGGGTAACCGAGAGTGCAGGAAGAATGTATTTATATGAAACTCAATGAAAAGTTTGTTACAGGAAATCGGAAGTAGAAAACATTTTTAATAATGATTTTTAAGCGTTGTAGAGAAAATAGGACCCAGCTACTCATTAGAAAATGCAAGGCAGTATTTCAAAGAGGCAATACCTTTGCAGTTTCATAAAATGGAAATTCATCCAACCTCTCCTACTGAAATTAGGAAAATAATAAATTCACTTAAAAGTAAAAGCTCACTTCGAATTGATTGCATTTCCAACAGAGTACTAAAAGCGCGTTCCCAACAAATAAGTAGGTTTCTCAGCCACATATGTAGTAGCTCACTGAAACAGGGCATTTCTTCAGATAGACTGATACGCTATTGTCAAACCATCACATAGAAAAGGGGATAGGTCTGATGCTAACAACTACCAACCAATCTCACTTATGACAGCTTTATCCACAATTCTTGAAAAAGTTATGTATTCAAGACCAGCATGACGTATTTATAAAAATTAAATACAAACAAAATGTCAATTCGGTTTTCAGAAAGGCTTTGCAATAGAAAGTGTTATATACACTTTCACTGATCAAATGCTAAATGCATGGAATAGCCGAACGTCACCCATTTGCGTATTTTCTGATCTCCTAAACATTATGATGGTGTGAATAATGAAATTCTTCTAGATAAGCTTGAGTATTGTGGTATGAATGGGATAGAGCACAAATTGTTTAATTCGTATTTAACTGGATGTATCCAGAAAGTTGAAATTAACACTATAGACAAACTGCAAAAATCAGCAGAGTCCTCTAACTGGGGATGTACCAAGAATGGTGTCTCACAGGGTTCAGTCTTGGGTCCCTTATTGTTCTTAATATGCTGGATGATCAAAAAGTCAGTATAAATTTAAAAACTGAATAAATCACGGAATAATGTAGATAGAGTGGTACAAAATTGACACGCACGCTTGGAATGACATGGGGTTTTATTAGAACCAAAAAAATACAAAATTTCAAAAAATGTCTGACAGATGGCGCTTCATCTGACCAGAATAGCAATAATTAGCATAACAAAGTAAGACAAGGCAAAGATGGTGTTCTGTACAGGAAATTCTCAATATGTCCACTATCATTCCTCAACAGTAGCTGTAGTCGAGGAATAATGTTGTGAACAGCACTGTAAAGCATGTCCGGAATTATGGTGAGGCACTGGCATCGGATGTTGCCTTTCAGCATCCCTAGAGATGTCGGTCGATCACGATCCACTTGCGACTTCAGGTAACTGGAAAGCCAATAATCGCACGAACTGAGGTCTGGGGACCTGGGAGGCCAAGCATGACGAAAGTGGTGGCTGAGCACACGATCTTCACCAAATGACGGGCGCAAGAGATCTTTCAAGCGTCTAGCAATATGGAGTGGAACGCCATCCTGCACAAACATTGTACGTTCCAGCAGGTGTTTATCAGCCAGGCTGGGGATGATGCAATTGTGTAACACATCGGTGTACCTCTCACCCATCATGGTAGCAGTTACCAAACCAGAATCACGCATTTCCTTGAAGGAAAAAGGCCCAACATCGGTAGATGTGCTAAATCCGACCCATACCGTGATTTTCTCGTCGCGCAATGGAGTTTTCACGACAGTTCTAGGATTTTCGGTAGCCCAAATTCTGCAGTTGTGGGCGTTGACAGACCCTCGGAGCGTGAAATGAGCTTCGTCGGTCCACAACACGTTACTCAACCAATGGTCATCTTCCACCATCTTTTGAAACGCCCACACCGCAAATGCCTTCCGCATCACTAAATCGCCGGTGGATTTTGTACGGATAGCATCAGAGGGTACGCCTCAGTGCCAACCAAACAGTAGTGTATAGAATGCCGGTGCGACTCGCGAATGCACGAGTGCTGACTTTCCCGTGCATAGACGAACCCGCTACAGTCTCCATTTCTTCCTGAACTGTCTCAGCAGCATTACGCCTTGTGCTCGGTCGGGCGCTATGGGGTCTATCGTCTAAACAACCTATGGCTTTGAACTTCGAAATCATTCTCGCCACAGCTGCATTTGTCAATGGACCTTTACCCGTTCAAATCCCCTCCTATGGCAATAGGATCATGACGCTGAACTAGCACATTCCCCATTCTGATAATACAGCTTCACTAAAAGCGCCTTTTCAGGTAACGTCAACATGCTGCGACTGCTGATGCATCTGATTCTCTCTCTCATTACAGCTCCTTTTATACATGATTGTCCTGTGCAGTCACTGACGTTTTGCTGTCCAGCGCCATGTATCGGACATTTTGTGAACTTCGTTTTTTTTCTAGTTCTAATAAAACCCCATGTCATTCCAAGCATGTGTCTCAATTTTTACGTTTCTATCTACATTATTCCGTGGTTTATTAAGTTTTCAATTTTATACTGACTTTTTGATCACCCGGTATATTAATGACTTGACACTATATTTTCATGAAGATCAAAGCTAGTTCTTTAAGCTGATGATACAAGTATACTTATCACACCCAACAAACAAGAATCAGCTGAGGAAATTGTAAATAATGTCTTTCAGAAAATTGTTAAGTGGTTCTCTGCAAAACACAGTTTTCAGAAAACACAGTATATACATATCTATACAGAAAATGGCACAACAACATTAATAAATGTACGCAATGAAAAGAAATGTGTGTCTAGGGCAGCACATTCAATATTTCTGGGTGACTGCATTGATGAGAAATTGAACTGGAAGAAACACATCGATGATTGTCTGAAATGGTTAGGTTCAGTTATTTGTGCTATTACGGTCATTCCGAATATTGCTGATAAACATATCGGTAAATTAGTCTACTATGCCTATTTTCATTCACAGCTTTCATATAGCATCATATTCTGGAGTAATTCCTCATTAAGAGAAAAAGTATGCATTGCACAAAAGCATGTAATCAGAGTAATAGCTGGTTGCCAACCAAGATCACCTTGCAGGAATTTGTTTAAGGAACTCGGGATATTCGCAGCACTCTCCACTATTCTGGGTTAAATCTGACTTTGGCACAGAGAGGTGTGAATTATGCTATCACAAAAGTCTTTGTTCATTTGCCAAATAGCATTAAAAGTCTGACAGATAGCCTACCAACATTTAAAAACAAATTAAAAGAATTTCTGAATAGGAACTCCTTCTACTCTATAGACGAATTATTAGATATGAAAATGAAACTGTGAAAAAATTAATTATTTTGTGTAAAGATATCTTATTGAGACGTCCTGTTAAGCTTGCAGGACAAGTAGTAGCAATTGTGGAAGGGGGCCAGAATGAGCGGCTATTAGTTACACTCCAAACATACCACTTTATTTAGTTGTCCAAACATTACAGGTCAACTTCTAAGCTTGACTATCGACAGAAAACGTCTTTAATTCTAATTTAAAATAACATAACTACAATAACCTTTCAATAGGCAGAATGCCAAACATTTATGACCAGTAAGAAACCTTACTCCAAAACGGCTAAAGGACTTTCTTAAAAATAAACTGCAACCAATTTTCTAAGGCAGAAGGCCCAAAGTATTAAACAGTATTGCTGTTGGCGAAGAGTTCTTGGGCTTCCAGCCGGGTGGCGGTGTCTTCGAACTGCGATGTTTCGACGAGTGACATACTCGTCATCTTCTGGCGAAGTGCCGAGACTTTGCGGATGCCGGTCCCTTTATACCTGCGGCGTGCCCCCCACCACCTGGCCGCGGGAGTCTGGGTCCAGAGGAGCCGGCGGGCGAGGTGGAGGGGGAAGCGGGTGCGCCGTTCGTGTCTCCGTCAGAGCATTCCGGTCGCGTCTCGTGAGCTGGACGGTCCTTGGTGCGTTCCTGGCGTATTGCGGCTAATGCTGGATTCCAGGCCGCGCTCAGTTGATAACCTTCGTCCCTGTTCACAAGATTCTCGTGGACCCGTATTTCTATTGATTCTTTAATGACGCTATCCCAATAGCTCCCGGCTCGGCACAGCCCCCTGGTGTTCTCGAAATCAAAGGGAGGCTACTGAGAAAATCAAACATAAATACCGTCTTCCGACCACCGCTGAAGACGAAAGAGCTGCTGGGCTCAGCTAAAGACCCACTCAAACTCAACACACCTGGTATATACAGCATTGCCTGCGAATGTGGTGTGCCGTACATTGGACAAACGCAGCGCTGCATCTCTAAAAGGTGCGAGGAACACATCAGGCATGTCCGACTTGGACAGATAGAGAAATCTGCTATAGCTGAACATAGCATCAAAGAAAACCACACCTTTGATTTCGAGAACACCAGGGTGCTGTGCCGAGCCGGGAGCTATTGTGATAGCGTCATTAAAGAATCAATAGAAATACGGGTCCACGAGAATCTTGTGAACAGGGACGAAGGTTATCAACTGAGCGCGGCCTGGAATCCAGCATTAGCCGCAATACGCCAGGAACGCACCAAGAACCGTCCAGCTCACGAGACGCGACCGGAATGCTCTGACGGAGACACGAACGGCGCACCCGCTTCCCCCTCCACCCCGCCCGCCAGCTCCTCTGGACCCAGCCTCCCGCGGCCAGGTGGTGGGGGGCACGCCGCAAGTATAAAGGGACCGGCATCCGCAAAGTGTCGGCACTTCGCCAGAAGATGACGGGTATGTCACTCGTCGAAACGTCGCAGTTTGAAGACACCGCCACCCAGCTGGAAGCCCGAGAACTCTTCGCCAGCTGTATACGCCGGGAAAGCATACATTCACAGTATTGCTGTTGTTATTGTTTTCTTCAGTCCAGAGACTGGTTTGGTGCAGCTCTCCATGCTACTCTATTCTGTGCAAACCTCTTGATTTCCGAGTAAGTACTGCAACCCACAATCTTCTGAATCTGCTTACTGCATCACCTCTTGAGTCTCACTCTACAATTTTTACCCCCCCCCCCCCCCTCCCGCCTCACACCCTTCCCACCAGTACTAAACTGGTGACCTCTTGATGCCTCACAAAGTGTCCTACCAACCGACCCCTTCTTCTAATCAGGTTGTACTACAAATTTTTGTACTGTAATTGTAAACCAAAATGGACACCATCATTAAAAATACTGTCACCATGAATGATGTGCTGTAAGCCACTGTGTGTATATTGTTGTTGTTGTTGTGGTCTTCAGTCCAGAGACTGATTTTATGCAGTTCTCCATGTTACTCTATCCTTTGCAGGGTTCCTCATCTCCCAGTACCTACTGCATCCTACATTCTTCTGAATCTGTTTAGTGTATTCATCTGTTGGTCTCCCTCTGCGATTTTTACCCTCCATGCTGCCCTCCAATACTAAATTGGTGATCCCTTGATGCCTCAGAATTGTGCCACAAATATCTCTTCTCTCCAATTATATTCAGTACCTCCTCATTAGTTATGTGATCTACCAATCTAATCTTCAGCATTCATCTGTAGCACCATATTTCGAAATCTTTTACACTCTTCTTGTCTGTACTATTTATCATCCATGTTTCACTTCCATACAAATACTTTCAGAAACGACTTCCTGACACTTAAATCTATACTCGATGTTAACAAATTTCTCTTCTTCAGAAATGCTTTCCTTGCCATTGCCAGTCTACACTTTATATCCTCTCTACTTCGACCATCATCAGTTATTTTTCTCCCCCAGTATCAAAAATTATCTGCTACTTTAAGTGTCTCATTTTCTAATCTAATTCCCTCAGCTTCACCTTATTTAATTCGACTACATTCCATTACCCTTGTTTTGCTTTTGTTGATGTTCATCTTATATCCTCTTTTGAAGACACTGTCCATTCCGTTCAACTGCTCTTCCAGGTCCTTTGCTGTCTCTAACAGAATTACAACATTATCGGCAAAC
Source organism: Schistocerca americana (assembly GCF_021461395.2). Taxonomy (NCBI): domain Eukaryota; kingdom Metazoa; phylum Arthropoda; class Insecta; order Orthoptera; family Acrididae; genus Schistocerca; species Schistocerca americana. Next base: position 180,340,885 of record NC_060120.1, read on the forward strand.
CTCAAAGTTTTTATTTCTTCTCCATAGGTTTTAATTCCTGCTCTGCAATTTTCTTTTGTTTCCTTCATTGTTTGCTGAATATACAGATTGAGTAACATCGGGGAGAGGCTAAAACCCTGTCCAACTCCCTTTCCAACCACTGCTTCCCTTTCATGTCCCTCGACTCTTACAACTGCCACCTGGTTTCTGTACAAATTGTAAATAGCCTTTTGCTCCCTGTATTTGACCCCTGCCACTAAGGTGGCAGGGGGCCTCATACCAATACAATAAGGACCTTTCTCCAGCAGTTTTAGCCTATGAGTTGATAACTTAACTGAGATTTGTTTCTTGTTTCATAATAATGCTTTAACACATTATTCTCAAAAAGTTGTGAGTTTTGTTTAGAAAACCTAATGGTATCATATATATAGAGGCTAGGAACAGTCATAAGATCAAGGGCCTTAAACAGAGGTCTGCATGATTGTCTTTCTTCTGCACCTGCCATGGTTGTAATGATTTTTTCGGTAGCCTAAGACTCTCTGTAAGTTTGTTTTGTCTGATCCCCAAAAAATTATATCATATCTAATCACAAACACAAAATATGCGTGATATATAACTTTTTGACTGGTGTTTCTATTATATTACGTATAATATTCATTGCAAATACTAGACTGTGACATATGGACCTACATGGTCTGATCTGCCCATGATAAATTCTTCCTCAGCCTTACACCTACAAATTTGGTGCACTTTGTGGTGACAAGGTAATTGTCCTCTTACGATATTTCAAGTATGTCTTGTACACATTGTTTTGTGGTAAAGTGAATGATTTGTGTCTTTGCTACATTTAGTTTCAGACCATTATTTCTCACCCAGTTCACGATTTCAGCAAGAGTCTGCTGAAGATGGCTAATTAAATTTTCACTTATGTTGCAACAGACTATGACTGCCGAGTTCTCTTCAGAAGAAATCATATCTGAATTTATGTTAGTCACCACATCATTTATATAGTACAAGAATAGCATTGGCGCGAGTATAGATCCTTGGAGTACACCTTGTTCTGTCTTTTTCCGACTTGAGAAGAATCTCTTACCATTTCCTTATATTACTACTCTTTTGTTTTCTGTTTAATAGATAAGATGACAACCAGGTCAATTAATTTTCACTAAACCCATATGCTTGTAGCTTATGAAGTAGTAGTTCATGGTCTACTATGTCAAAGGCTTTAGTTAGGTTACCAATACATTCATTTGATGTGAATACTACTAATTTTTGTAAGAAGTTCATGATGGCTTGCATAGTGAAGTGTCCTCTTTGGGAACCATGCTGACTGTTCTGGATAATATTATGCAGATTACCTATATGGTAAGATGCTACTCTTTCAAATATTTTGGAAAACATTGATAACAATGCGATTGGTCTATAATTACCCACTTTGTCATGTCTGCCTTTTTTACAAATTGGTCGTATTCCAGTGTACTTCAGTATATTGGGAAAATATCCTTCCTTGAAAGATTGACTGATTGTAAGGGACAGAGGATATGCAATACATAGTGACTGCCTTTATTATTTTTGTAGGAATTTCATCCCAGTCTAACGAAATTAAATTCTTCAAGGACTTCAGGATCTCAGCTACTTCAGAATAGGATATATGGGTGAATTTGAATTCAGTAGCGATACATAAAGTGGAAACAGGACATAAGTTTGAGGTAAAGGTTCATCCATTTTAAATGGATTTGTGAAGTGGCCGATAAAAGCTTCACAGATATGTGTAGGGTCCAAAACAGTTTCACCTGCAACTGCTAGTTCAGGTTTTGATTGTCTGCCTTTTTTGATACCTATTTCATTCTTTACAGTCCACTGTATTGCCTTAGACTTATTTTTAGCATTTGAAATATAATTATTGTTTGCCAATTTTTTACTTGTTTGCCTACTTTATCAAAGATACTTTTATGTTGCCTTACATAATGTAAGAATTCTGGGTTTGAATTGACTTTTGCCTCTATATGAATATATCTTTTTTTCATGCTAGAAAGCTTAATATCCATTCTTATCCATGATCCCCTCTTAGCTGTGTCAATTTTTATAGTTACAAAAGGGAGGCATTCACTGAAAAACATAAAGAAAGTTTCCAGAAAGTTATTGAAATTTTCATTGACTGAAATCTGAGAAGTACACGGGCGTGAGATGATGCTGGTTTTATTGACAAAATGTCTAAAATTTTTGGCTTTCCAGTTTGTGTGCTTTGGGCTAACACAAGGTAATGGCACTAAAGTGCGCGTCATTTGTGTTGGCGGCCGAGTTTAGGTTCGTTCTGCGCATCTGACGTCACAAAACACAGTCAGCCAATGAACAGAGAACGACGTTGCCAGATCTCAACTGCAGTGAATAGCATGGACGAGTGTCTTCAGTATTAGAAACGTTCAGTCATAAATAAAGTAATAGAACAAAAGCAATGTCTTGATAGCAGACTTCCTTTTATAGAAAGTTTGGAAAAGCGTTCTTTATACCAATTGCTTCATATTCTATTAATTAATTAAACCAAACAAGCAATAAGACTCCTAATTCAGGCGATAGGAAGGAAAGGCGTTTGTATCAATCTCACGAACCGCTTTTTCGCACTAAAGAAGAGCGGTAATTGTTTATTTCCTACTGTACTTCGACGAAGCGTGAGTAATTCATAGTCATACCAAAAGTGTTTGTCAGTATTTTGCGTGACTTGTTAGACTCCTCACTGTGTCCTCTAGGCAGACGATCTGCGTTAGTGTAATGGTTAAGGTGTTGGACGTCTAAGCAAAAGGTTATGAGTTCAAACCTTGTGCAGAGCTTAGTATTTTAATTATTTAAAAAGAATATCGAAGTGCCTTACTTCATGAATTATATTCGTTTGAATGCAATTTTTTGATATATCTAGTGCTTTGTCTCTTCATTAAGCCTTTAGCTGCTGCAGACACGTGCTCCTCGCATTCCGCGCTGTGCGCAATTTTGTCATCACTGCACTGCTCGCCCTTGCAGACACATGGTGTTCCCACTGCTTTGACACACTTATCATTCGATTTCACAAAAACTATTTGGACCAAAAATCTGATTTTTACACGTCTTCTTGACTGATACCTTCCCCCCATAAATGCTTAATTTTGTTTCGATGTTCAACGCAGTTATTATGCAGCATTAAATGTAGTAAACCATTGCACGAAATTTTGAAGAGTTTGCAGAGGTAGAAGTCCATAGCGTATACTTTCCGTATGGTCGATTTTAGTTGCCACAATCTTCAGAATGAAATGTGGACAAGATACCTAAATTTCATATAAAATTTACTGTATAACAATATCTCATTTAAGTACCACATAGGTGTCGTATGTAATATTGAGAAATATTCCGTCTTTCGCGACTGTAATAAAAGTTTTATTTACACCAGACACGTTTGGCTTTATTTTAAAGCACTTCAATCAATGAAAGCTATGGCACATACACAATGGTACTCATCTTCTCTTTCTTGTTTTTGTTCCACAGTCGCAGTTTCACCAATGGTACTGAAATATATTCCTCTTCTGCAACTGTAATAAGCGACTCATTTAGACCAGATGTGTTTCTCTCTTTTGAAGCATCTTCAGTGGACAGTATTTTGTCTCCTCTATTGCCAAGTCACCTTTCGTAGTTTTGTGCTGCGGTAACACAATATTCAACGTTTGTGTTGGCTGATCAGCGTTTTAGCAAATAAATGATGTATGTGTGTGCCACACACAAAAATTATATTTGACATAGCTGAGAGCACTTCACTGATAGACGGTATATTCAAGTCCTAATGTTTTTGTAAGTCCACAGTTTTGTTTAATGTATTTTGTCTACTTCCTTTTGATTCATTGAAGTGCTTTAAAATAAAGCCAAACGTGCTCAGTGTAAATAAAACTTTTGTTACAGTCGCGAAAGACGGAATATTTCTCAATATTACATACAACACCTATGTGGTACTTAAATGAGATATTGTTATACAGTAAATTTTATATGAAATTTAGGTATCTTGTCCACATTTCATTCTCAACATTGTGGCAACTATTATCGACCATACGGAAATATACGCTATGGACTTCTACCTCTGCAAACTCTTCAAAATTTCGTGCAATGGTTTACTACATTTAATGCTGCATAATAACTGCGTTGAACATCGAAACAAAATTAAGTCATTTATGGGGGGAAGGTATGAGTCAAGAAGACATGTAAAAATCTAATTTTTGGGACAAATAGTTTTTGTGGAATCGAATGATAAGTGTGTCAAAGCAGTCGGAACACAATGTGTCTGCACAGGCGAGCAGTGCAGTGACAAAATCGCGCACAGCGCGGAATGCAGGGAGCACGTCTTTGTAACAGCGAAAGGGTTAATGCGGCCGTGGTGGCTTTACTTCATGAACTGCGCGCTCCCCCCTAAACGTAAGCTTGCAAACTAGCTATACTATGGCGCTGCTTCTATTGGTGCGTGCGTCTTGTGCAACTGGCAACGCAGCACTCTCCCGCGTCTGGGCGGTCATGCGCGAGCCGCCAAGATAAAAGAATTGAACTATAGTAGAGCAGTATGGTCTGACATCCCTAAGTTTACTACACATTTTTCTGTCACTCTGGTGCTTAAGCTACTAGGGGCCAGTTGTACAATCTCCAGTTAGCAGCTCGTTAAGCCCTATTCTCGGAATAGCGCGAGTAACGAGTTGTACAAACCTGGAATAATGCCTAATCGGAGAACAAAATTGAGATAACTTAACCGGCAATTTCTGTCCAGTTTCAACCAGGGAATAACTTTTCAAGATAGCAGGGATAGTGACACATGCAGCGAGTAATGACGAGATTTTGGCTGAACTGTTCATGAGAATGGGGAAGGAAAGGAAAGTGTGATGACACCGATTCCGAATTTGTTCCCAGATTTTGCTCATCAAAAAAAGCCATACTTCATCTTATCAGAATTTTACATGAGCAACTGGAGCACATGACGGACAGGTAAGACTATTTCTCTGTTTTCTTAAATAATAGTGTATATTTGTAGTAATATGCATTCGATTTGAGTACCTTGTGAATTCCGTCGAGTTATTTATGTAAATCAGGCACATTAAAATGACGGTTCGTACAGAAATAGTCTTGTTTATCTGGTGTGTGAACAACTGCTGCAGTAGCGAAAAGGACTATTTCGTTTTATTTAGCAGATACTGCCATAATAGACATAACCAAATCGAAAAGCCACACCAGCTATAGGTACAATTTGCATTAAGAGTTTTTTCTGTGTTTGACGAAACATCGATTTTTCGTGTTACAAAACGTTTTGACAAAACAGTAGCGTCCCAGTTTCATCAACAGCAGACAATATTGTTCCACCCTGTATATTCGGAATGCCCCTTCTGTAAACATTACAGTGTCAAAACAACTATCCATCTTTTATTGAAAATATTAGGATTTCAGGCCCATTAATGCTTCAGAACAAAAATATTGTCTCCCACCTACCAATTCTCACTGAAGCCAGTGAACTATTTGCTCTTACTCAGGCTACGTTTAACACAGTAAAATTAATAGGAAAGTAACTTCTCTTAAAAAGAAGGCTACAGCAGACCGCTGTTGTATTTCTCAGTTATTAGTATTGTTCACATAACCACATACATATGTATTATAAAGTAATTGCCTCTGTGTTACAAAAACATAGGTCATTTTCATTCAGTTGACAAGAATCTTTAGTTATTGGATGTACATAATAATAACAGTGGAAGGAGTGGCTGCAAATTGTATTAATAAATTTCTCTTGAATTGTCTCATGTCGTTCTTCTCTTTATTTCAGAAAAGACTCGGTTCTACCAATGAACCAGGTACTATAGACACTCAAATATTTTGCCTATCACGATTTATTTCTGCCCATTGGAGACTTTATTGGTAATGGCAAGGGGACAGCCAGCATGATTATAAAAAGGATGTGTATGATACTGGACAACAAGAATAAGAGACAGTTCCTAATTATTTCAGTTCTGTGATGTGATTAAAAGAAAATAATATTAAATAAACAAATGCATATGGATTAATACATTCATATTCTGAAATCATTCGTATTAATTTTTATTTTCTGCCCCTAATTTTGAGCTTTGTGATAATTTTTTAACCAATAAAGTTCTTTCTGCCTTTTCTAGTTCTCGTACTTTAGAAGCAGCACCATCTGCAACTCCACTAATTATTTCACATATCAGAATAGGTATTTTTATTCTGAAAACAAAACTGACAGTTATATGCAGAGATGACAAGAAAAGAAGGAAGAACACAGTGAAGGTGAAAGGCCTCTGGTTGCTTCTCCTTCCAGATTACGTACAGATACTAGAGGTGAGTGCACAACTCAAAATTATGTATGAACACAACTTCCCAACCATTTATGGTGAGATACAATAACAGCAGCCTCCAGTTTGGTATGTGTCATAGGTGCATTTTCACCCCAATATTATAAAAAAGATACTGGACGCTTATTGTAAATGTTGGCATCTTATTCTTCATATTGTGGGCTTTCAAAAAAAATTAATGCTGGCCCTCAACTATGTACCCTCAGACTAAGAGTTGAAATATTAAAAGTTTTGGCTGGTTTCGTTGTCTAGGGGCTGGGATACGTAGTTGCCGCATTCCAAGCCAAATACTGCTGAGTTTACAGTATACAATATGAATATATACATGAATCGAAGGTCCGTATCACTTGGCAATTCCGAATTTTGAATGTAACACAGAAATTTATAAATGAAAGATTACAATTAAACAAAATCTGCAGGTACTATTTTTAACGACTGTAAATGATGAGTACGATAGCAGAAGTACCTTTAAGAATGCCGTTTATTACTGAAAAACTCTTAATAGTGTCGATGGTCCAGCAATTAAATAAAATGTAAGTTGAATAACAGGGAAACAATAAATTCCTACTTCAAGTAATTAGTTATGAGCAACAACATAGCTCATGAGATAGTCACTTCTAAACGCATACTATGTCTTCACTGGAGAAGCCACGGAAATCTCACAAGTGCACAAGTCGGCACTACGAAATATTTCTATCTTCCACGACCACTCGCAAACTGATCAACACTCTCCAAGTATTTCCTGCGGCCGTACATCACGCATTCCTGTTCAGCACTTTCCGGGTCCTCTCGACCGGACGCTCCTCCCCCACTTTCATCCAGTCTCTCCATTGGCTTTGGTAGTCTCCTGCTGTAGCAACGAGCACTGTGATTGGCTAGAATGCTCCCGCCATATCTCCAAGCACTTACAAACACATTGAAACACATACGAAATACTGGATTTACGTTTAAATAACTTGAAATTAAATAAATATTCCTATGGCTAGAGCATAACACATATTATTAAATACCTAAAGAAATTAAATACACATATATCAAAGGAGTAGAAACCAAAAGTGGGCCAGTAGCCTAATGTCTCTATGCTTCCTAAAACATAGTAAATATCTGACCAATTTCATCATGATTAGTATATATCGGATATGAACAAAGACATAGACGAATAAAAACATTTATAAGCATGCTGCTACGGTTTTTTCGCGTAACTGTGGAGTACTTATGGCCTGACATGATCAATAGTAATCAGCCACTTTGACCTCCAATAACTGTTGCACTATTCAAGTTACATGCCTGTAATTCATACCAATTTAGGTTTACACTAATAGGTTTCTAAAGACTGTCGATCGGCAAAATCGAATGAACCGTTTAGATGTTAGAAATTCGTTGCTGGGTGTTACTTGTGTAATTTACTGACAGATACTAAACTTTAAACTAATAAAGATATTGAAAATCTGATTACACCATCAGAATCATCATGCAAGTAATGGTAATGTACAGGTTTCTTTTTAAGTTATCATGATTCCTCTGGCAATTACTAATTTCTACATGAACTGTGAAATGTCTGCCATAATGGATTCACAAAGTCCGCCATCTTGGGCACTCCTGCCATGCAAATCTCCTTCATTGACACCAAGCCCATTCCTTGACACAGCATCAACGTGGCATTCGCAGCCATGTGGTCAGCCTGGACCATGCGCTGGGCTACCCCTCTTGCTCCGGCTAATGTTCGGCACCACATGATTGCTGACGAGCCCTGGCTTGCCGAGCAGCCCGTGCAGCCACGCCAACTCCGAACTTACAATATTTTCAGGGCGCCACAACTCGCCCGTTGCCTCACAGACAATGTTCAGAAGTAGCACCCTTCAGTTCATAGAAGTACATAAAAACAAATCACAAGGAACAGAATTAAATGATTAAAACGCCAGTTGTGGTGTGGGAGCAGCATGAATTTCGAAATACACTCCTGGAAATGGAAAAAAGAACACATTGACACCAGTGTGTCAGACCCACCATACTTGCTCTGGACACTGCGAGAGGGCTGTACAAGCAATGATCACACGCACGGCACAGCGGACACACCAGGAACCGCGGTGTTGGCCGTCGAATGGCGCTAGCTGCGCAGCATTTGTGCACCGCCGCCGTCAGTGTCAGCCAGTTTGCCGTGGCATACGGAGCTCCATCGCAGTCTTTAACACTGGTAGCATGCCGCGACAGCGTGGACGTGAACCGTATGTGCAGTTGACGGACTTTGAGCGAGGGCGTATAGTGGGCATGCGGGAGGCCGGGTGGACGTACCGCCGAATTGCTCAACACGTGGGGCGTGAGGTCTCCACAGTACATCGATGTTGTCGCCAGTGGTCGGCGGAAGGTGCACGTGCCCGTCGACCTGGGACCGGACCGCAGCGACGCACGGATGCACGCCAAGACCGTAGGATCCTACGCAGTGCCGTAGGGGACCGCACCGCCACTTCCCAGCAAATTAGGGACACTGTTGCTCCTGGGGTATCGGCGAGGACCATTCCCAACCGTCTCCATGAAGCTGGGCTACGGTCCCGCACACCGTTAGGCCGTCTTCCGCTCACGCCCCAACATCGTGCAGCCCGCCTCCAGTGGTGTCGCGACAGGCGTGAATGGAGGGACGAATGGAGACGTGTCGTCTTCAGCGATGAGAGTCGCTTCTGCCTTGGTGCCAATGATGGTCGTATGCGTGTTTGGCGCCGTGCAGGTGAGCGCCACAATCAGGACTGCATACGACCGAGGCACACAGGGCCAACACCCGGCATCATGGTGTGGGGAGCGATCTCCTACACTGGCCGTACACCACTGGTGATCGTCGAGGGGACACTGAATAGTGCACGGTACATCCAAACCGTCATCGAAACCATCGTTCTACCATTCCTAGACCGGCAAGGGAACTTGCTGTTCCAACAGGACAATGCACGTTCGCATGTATCCCGTGCCACCCAACGTGCTCTAGAAGGTGTAAGTCAACTACCCTGGCCAGCAAGATCTCCGGATCTGTCCCCCATTGAGCATGTTTGGGATTGGATGAAGCGCCGTCTCACGCGGTCTGCACGTCCAGCACGAACGCTGGTCCAACTGAGGCGCCAGATGGAAATGGCATGGCAAGCCGTTCCACAGGACTACATCCAGCATCTCTACGATCGTCTCCATGGGAGAATAGCAGCTTGCATTGCTGCGAAAGGTGGGTATACACTGTATTAGTGCCGACATTGTGCATGCTCTGTTGCCTGTGTCTATGTGCCTGTGGTTCTGTCAGTGTGATCATGTGATGTATCTGGCCCCAGGAATGTGTCAATAAAGTTTCCCCTTCCTGGGACAATGAATTCACGGTGTTCTTATTTCAGTTTCCAGGAGTGTAACTTAAACTAACACAAATTAAGAACGAAACGGCATATTAAATAAATGCCTGCATTTCAGTTATGCATAAAAATTTTTTTGGACAAGAAATAATTTTTTTTTTAAATGCACTTTCACTTCCGTGCGATTTTGTTAGCACTTCTTGTGCCACTCACTCAGCGCTAAGGCGCCTTCTTGCTCTGATTTTTCCGCCGCACTACACACGCTCACACGGATTTTAGTACAAAGTATTGTTCAACCTACATCAGTCTTTTGACCAAGTGCCTCGCAGAAATCGTGTCTGTCTCTGAATTCTGAGCTCCACCGTTTATCATGTCAAATCTGTCTACAACGAAAACCAAAAGTAGAAACCCGTCAACAAACCGTTTCCCAAACCCAACCAGGATCCTCGCGAAAGATTCCCTCCAGCGGAAAACGATACTTTAGGAACAAAGTCACAAGGGAGACGACTGAATCACAGTAAGCTCAAATTTCCACAATTTCTTTTTAATTGACTTTAATAAGTCCTTCCTACCTCCATGTACCAAAAAATGTGTACAAATACAATTAAAATTTTAATACTCTTCAACTTTACCAGTAAATACTTTGCCACACTCTTACACAAGGCATAAATCAATACATATTTTACTTAAATCCACGAGGTCGCTGACCTCAATGCACCCCCAGTGCCTAAACTTCCCCCTCTTGCACACTTACAGTGCCACAATTAACTAACAAATTACTAATGAATCCCCAAGTAAAACATATAAAATTATAACTCCAAAATTACTACCACTAATTACAAATTAGAACAGCTTTTCATTTCTCCCCTTTCTCTATGTACAGCCTCAACTCTGTCACGTTTCTTAGACCCAAAGGTTGTGCTGAGACACAGTATTCTAAACGGCATGCATTTGGGTGAGGGCACTCTGCCACAACAAATGGTCCATAGCATAACTCGAATAATTTCTTAAGGCGGGCCGCTAGTGCCTGCTCTCTTTCAGCAGCCGATTCAGCTTTTCGCGGCGAGAATTCTACCATTTCTGTGAGTAGGAACGTTGGTTTCACCCCGATCATGACTTCCAAGGGTGAATACCCCACAGCCTTACTTTTTACGCTGTTGAATACGACCTCAAACTCGCTCACATACTCCACCCACTTGGAATGACGATTGCTGGCATACGTCCTACATAAACGTCCTTTTTCCCATGTAGACCGTTCACATGGTTTGCTCGCTGGGCTGTAGACGGATATATGGAGATGTTGCACAACATGGTCGTTCATGAACGTGTTATCAATCGTTCGAAGTAAACTGTGATCCGTTGTCAGACAACAGTCTTACTGGTTTTACAATATTCTTGAAGAAATCCTTCTCTGGTTTAGCGATGAGAGTTTTAGTATTCGCTTTCCGTATCAGATACAGTTTCATGAACGTAGAGAAAACGTCCACCACAACAAAGATGTACTTCATGCCGCTGCATCCTGTGGTTAGTGGGCAAAAATTGCTCTCAGCCAGTAACTCGCCCACTTTAGTAGGTATAATGCTTTGCATTTCCACCTGTTGCGCGGTCCTGCAGTATTTGACCCTTTTGCAACGGTCGCACGCCGCCAGCTGGCGGCCAGGTTATTTACGTGGGAGTGTTCCTCGATGATTTCGGTTCACTTTTCAGCCCCGTGATGTCTATGACTTGAATGGACGTACTCTATTATCTGTTCCACATACCTATTGGGAAAACACAGTCGCGATTTGTCCGTCTCTCCATCTTGCCACCGGAACAACACTCGCTTGTGTATCTTAAAATATTTGGGTACTTTTTCGTATCTCTTTCTGTCGAAATTAACCTTAATGCGTTTCAGCTCAGGATCGTCGTTTTATGCTCGCCACATATCTTTGCACACGGCACGAAATTCTTTCTCCCCGCTTCCCCCTTCATATATAGTAGCTTAAATTCGTTCGGCTTCTCCCATCATCTTCCGCCCCCTCTGGTAATCTGGACAGAGCATCGGCAACACAATTTTCTGTACCCTTGATGTAGCGAGCGGATTTCGTATTCGAATTGCTACATGAACATTGCCCAACGCATTAAGCAGTCGTTCAGTATCCTCCAGTCCTGCAGATAACTCAGTGCCTTGTGGTCCGACAACACTGTCACTTTTCAGCTCTCTAAACAGGGTGCAGCCAACTGCAGGTGGTGGCTCATGTCGGCACTAATGATGTGTGTCACTATGGACTGGAAGAGATTCTTTCTGGTTTCCGGCGGTTATTTGAGTTGGTGAAGACTGCCAGTCTTGCTAGCGAGTTGAAGGCAGAGATCACCATCTGCAGCATCGTCGACAGGACCGATTGCGGACCTTTGGTACAGAGCCGAGTGTAGGTCTGAATCAGAGGCTCAGACGGATCTGCGACCATGTAGGTTGCAGATTCCTAGACTTGCTCCATAGGGTGGTTGTGTTTCGGGTTCCGCTAAATAGGTCACGTGTCCACTACACACAGGAGGCGGCTACATGGGTAGCATGGGCTGTGTGGCGTGGACAGGGCGGTTTTTTAGGTTAGACAGTCTTGGGAAAGATCCAAAAAGGCTCCATTCTCACAGGGTACAGGACAAAGAATCGACGAGAATCGACCAAGCAACAGTCGGTATTGTAGTTGTAAATTGTCGTAGCTGTGTTGGAAAAGTACCAGAGCTTCAAGCGCTGGTAGAAAGCACTGAAGCTGAAATCGTTATAGGAACAGAAAGCTGGCTAAAGCCGGATATAAATTCTGCCGAAATTTTTACAGAGGCGCAAGCCGTGTTCAGAAAGGATAGATTAAATAAAGCAGGTGGTGGTGTGTTTGTGTCTGTTGGTATTACTTTATCTTGTAGTGAAGTTGAAATAGATTGTTCCTACGAATTACTATGGGTAGAGGTTATACTCGACAGCCGCACCAAAATAATAACTGGCTCCTTCTACCGACCCCCCCGACTCAGATGATATAATAGCTGAACGCTTCAAAGAAAACTTGAATCTCGTTACAAATAAGTACCCCACTCATACAGTTATAATTTGGTGGAAACTTCAATCTACTCCCGATTTGTTGGCGAAAATACATGTTCAAAGCCGGTGGTAGACAGAAAACATCTTCCGAAATTGTACTAATTGCTTTCTCTGATAATTACTTTGAACAATTAGTTCATGAGGCCACACGAATTGGAAATGGTTGCGAAAACACACTTGACCTCTTAGCCATAAATAATCCTGATGTAATAGATAGCGTCATTTTAGCGAGGCTCAAAACATATCAACCAAAAGCACTATAAAATAAACAAAAAATATATCTATTTAAAACAGCAGATAAAAATTCGCTTGATGCCTTCCTACGAGAGAGTCTCCATTTCTTCCAAGCTAATTATGTAAGTGTAAACCAGATATGGCTCAAATTCAAAGATACAGTATCGACAGCAATAGATAGATTCATACCACATAAGTTAATAAGAGACGGGAGTGATCCACCATGGTACACAAAACGCGTCAGAGCACTGTTGGAGAACCAACGGAAAAAGCATTCCAAATTCAGAAGAACGCAAAACCCACAAGACTGGCTAAGTTTCACGGAAGCTCGAAATTTAGTGCGGACGTCAGTGCGAGATGCTTTTAATAGTTCCACAATGAAATATTGTCTCAAAATATGGTAGAAAACCCAAAGAGATTCTGGTCGTATGTAAAGTACATCAGTGGCAAAAAACAGTCAATACCGTCACTGCGCGATAGCGCTGGAAATGTTAGCGATGATGGTGCCACTAAGGCGGAGTTACTAAATACAGATTTCCGTATTTCCTTCACGAAAGAAGACGAAGTAAATATTCCAGAATCCGAAACCAGAACAGCTGTTAGCATGAGTGACATAAAAGTAGATATCATAAGTGTTGTGAAACAGCACAAAGCACTTTAGAAAGCAAGTCTTCCGGTCCAGATGGTATACCAATCAGGTTCCCCTCAGAGTATGCAGACACAATAGCGCCTTTCTTAGCAATCATACACAAAACCGCTCGCTTGACGAAAGGTCTGTTCCTAAAGACTAGAAAGTAGCACAGGTCGCACCAATATTCAAGAAGGGAAATAGGAGTAACCCATTGAATTACAGACCCATATCACTGATCTCAATTTGCAGTAGGATTTTGGAGCATATACTGTACTCGAACATGATGAATCACCTTGAAGAAAATGTCTTATTGATACATAACCAACGCAGATTCAGAAAATACCGTTCTTGTGCAACACAGCTAGCTCTTTATTCCCATGAAGTAATGAGTGCTGTCGATTCCTTATTCCTAGATTTCCAGAAGGCTTTTGGTACCGTCCCTCACAAGCGTCTATTAATCAAATTACGTGCATATGGAGTATTGTCTCAGTTGTGTGATTGGATTCGTGATTTCCTCTCAGAGAGGTCACAGTTCGTAGTGACAGATGGTAAATCATCGGGTAGAACAGAAGTGACATCTGGCGTTCTGTAAGGTAGTGTCATAAGCCCTCTGCTGTTCCTGATTTATATAAATGATCTAGGTGATAATCTGAGCAGCCCCCTCAGATTGTTTGCAGATAACACTGTAATTTACCGTCTAGTAAAATCATCAGACGATCAGTTCCAATTACAAAATGATCTAGAGAGAATTTCTGTATGGTGCGAAAATGGCAATTAGCACTAAACAAAGAAAAGTGCGAGGTCATCCACATGAGTACTAAAAGAAATCCGATAAATTTTGGGTGTACGACAAATCACACAAATCTAGGGGCTGTCAATTCGACTATATACCTAGGAATTACAATTACGAGCAAATTAAATTGGAAAAACCACATAGATAATATTGAGGGGAAGGCGAAACAAAGACTGCGCTTTGTTGGCAGAACACTTAGGAGATGCGACAAACCTACTGAAGAGACAGCCTACATTACACTTGTCCGTCTTGTGCTGGTATATTGCTCCGCGGTATGGGATCCTTACCAGGTAGGATTGACGGAGGACATCGAAAAAGTGCAAAGAAGGGCAGCTCGTTTCGTGTTATCGCGCAATAGGGGTGAGAGTGTCACTGATATGATGCGTGGCAGTCACTGAAACAAAGGCGGTTTTCTTTGCGGCGAGATCTATTTGCGAAATTCCAATTACCAACTTTCTCTTCCGAATGCGTAAATATTTTATTGATACCCACCTACGTAGAGATAAATGATCATCATAATAAAATAAGAGAAATCAGAGCTCGGACTGAAAGATTTAGGTGTTCTTTTTTCCCACGCGCATTTCGAGAGTGGAATAGTACAGAAGTAGTATGAAAATGGTTCGATGAACCCTCTGCCAGGCACTTAAGTTTGAATTGCAGAGCAACCATGTAGATGTAGATGTAAATACATGCGGAATTGCTTAAATCCATGCACGATCGTGAGCATCTCCTTCTCCAACATACTATATACCTATTTGTTCTTGTTTACACTACTGGCCATTAAAATTGGTGCACCACGAAGATGACGTGCTACAGACACGAAATTTAACCGAAAGGAAGAAGATGCTGTGATATGCAAATAATTAGCTTTTCAGAGCATTCACCAAAGGTTGGCAACGGTGGCGACACCTACAACGTGCTGACATGAGGAAAGTTTTCCAATCGATTTCTCATACACAAACAGCAGTTGACCGGCGTTGCCTGCTGAAACGTTGTTGTGATGCCTCGTGTAAGGAGGAGAAATGCGTACCATCACGTTTCCGACTTTGATAAAGGTCGGATTGTAGCCTATCGCGATTGCGGTTAATCGTATCGCGACATTGCTGCGCGCGTTGGTCGAGATCCAATGACTGTTAGCAGAATATGGAATCGGTGACTTCAGGAGGGTAATACGGAACGCCGTGCTGGATCCCAACGGCCCCGTATCACTAGCAGTCGAGATGACAGGCATCTTATCCGCATGGCTGTAACGGATCGTGCAGCCACGTCTCGATCCCTGAGTCAAGAGATGGGGACGTTTACAAGGCAACAACAGTTCAACGACGTTTGCAGCAGCATGGACTATCAGCGATCAGTATATCATCTACGTGTATCACGAGTTTGCTCATTAGACTCTCTACCAGGACATGACTCAACGCTCTTACAAAAACTGTAACAGAAATTGTAAGCCAGAATGGTTTACCGTAAACCGGTAGCTTCGCCCTTCAAAAAGGAAAGAAATGTACCGTCTGCTTTCCTATGCCAACAGGATCTGCCAAAATCCTGCGGTCATATCAACACTGGACATTAAATTGATATTATTAAAATTCTGCAGCAGTTCTTCCATATTGCCAAGCTGGTCTAATTCCCTTACAATTACTTTATTTATTTTTCTCGTATCTAATACAATTCTGACCGAGTTCTCACATTTTTAATAATAACGTTAGGATTGCAGTAATCACTCCTACATTGTTCGACTATATCCCAACCCAACATTTGTTTTAATCGAACTCTGACGGCATCTCGATCAGCTATAGGTATTACATACGGTTTGCACTTTATTGGTTCGTGAGGTTTCACTTCTATAGAGTACTCGAAATCGGTAACTTCACCAGGTCGATCCGTGAATACATCCTCGTAGCACAAGAACCAACACAACTCTTTCTTTTCCCCTTCTGATATACCCTTGACTGCGTCAATCACTTCCTTAATTCTCTTATGCACATCGAATTCCTCGCTCCAACCCTCAGTAACTATGGAATGAGCAATCTGATGTTCACCTGTTAAAAGTCTTTTAAATTTTACTTGCCTGCTGGCCTGTTTTGGCCGAGAGGTTCTAGGCGCTTCAGTCTGGGACCGCGCGACCGCTATGGTCGCAGGTTCGAATCCTGCCTCGGGCATGGATGTGTGTGGTGCCCTTAGGTTAGTTAGGTCTAAGTAGTTCTAAGTCTCAGGGGACTGATGACCTCAGATGTTAAGTCCAATAGTGCTCAGAGCCATTTGAACCATTTTACTTGCCTTATTACATTATGAAATTCAAATTCTAGGCATTCCCATACACAATTAAGCGATGTTGTAATTGCACAGGAAGTCAGTTCCTAAATTTACCTCCTTTACTAGAACACTCGCTACAAAACATTTTATCTCGAATTTATTTTCTCCACATTTAAATTCTAAAAGTATTTGTTGTGTTATTGGCTTCCTCAAACCACCAACTGCCGTTTTAATCTGAACGCTAGTGACTGGGAAGATTACAAGTTTCCTATTTTTGATCATGTTCACAAAACGTTCCAACACCGCTGACACATTACTACCTGAATCTAGAAGTGCATCTACCATTCCTTTGCCAACTTCAGTTTGAATAATTGGCTGTTCATTTACCATTTCCTTTCGTTCTAAATATTTCTACCTTTCTAAATCATTTTCTATGTCTCGTCCCTACTCTTCCAATTCTAGCATACACGCATCCTATTCTATCCATCCCTCAATCTCATGTTCATCCCAAATAATTCATTAAGTATTTCTTTCGCCCCGAATTCATTCTTTTCCTTTTCTATACCTCTAACGATTTTAAACTTCATTCGTTTCCTCATACTCGGCAGTAACGACCGTATCGTTCTGCCGTACCAACGCCAATCATTCACACTAAAATCACACTCCTCCTTCATATACCAATACCTACGAACTTCATTACACGAACTATCCCCATCCACACTATTTACGTCAGCCCTCTCTAAATTTTCTATTAGTTCTTCCACACATTTCGCCGATTCACTGCCCACAGCATGCGTAACTTTACTGTTTTTCCCCTCCAAAATATTGACACTTGCAGCTTCAACAAAATTACACATCAATTCACTGTTAAACACTTTATCTTCCTGAAATAATACATCGATGCCTAAGCCATCATCACCATAAATATTTCTCTCAGCACCCTACCTGCTGATACACCATTTAAATAACTACATAAATTCACATCAGAAACCTTAGTGGCCTCCGCCGACAAATGAACTTTAAGTGGATCGTACACAACTTTATCCTCCGCCTCTACATTACACAAATTGCTGCTACTTTGTCGTACAATTTTGGGACTTCCAGACTTCCTACAGTCCGCTGTGATCGGACAAAAGTCAGCTCACACTGCCATTTCTACACACTTGACATCCAGATTAACCCCCGATCCTTCTTTACATACATTCTCACATTCACACTCGAACAAAAGTTTTAGATCCACACATTCATCAATAAGATCCTTCCTCTGAAGTATCAATACCAGTAGCTCTTACATCATTACATAAATTACTATTTCTCTGTTCCTTTAAACAGAAATCATCTACCTCCGCCGATACATTTTTGACTTCAACTGCTGGCGAGATCAGTGCTAAGCCTCCCTCAGTAACATTGACGCTTTCCGCCGAAACACAATCACCCTCACTTGCAGCTGGCGAGACCAAAGCTACGCCGCCTTCACTAATATCGATGCTTTTCGCTGACTCACAAATAACTTGCTACTACAACATATTCCTCACTGCAATTGCTACTATTTGCTAGTACCTCTTCAGAACTCTCCACACAATTTGCTTGCACAAAATTCATCTCCTCTTTAACTTCTTTTTGAACCACTGAATCTTTCCATTCATCACCATTCACATACTCATTCATTACACATCCATAACTCACATCATTACCCGCAAATTTATTCCCTTCCTTTTACTTACGGTGGAAGTATAGATTTGTGAGAGCACAAATGTATGCTTCCGCTGTTCGCGCCTGTTTTTATTGAAAGAACCGCCTATATAGCCTTCCTCTTTAACATACTCCATATTACATATTTGTTGCCTTTCTCCAAACCTATCAACATTTCTACCATTACCATTATCTCCAGTCCTTTTCATCGCCTGTTCAGATCGCCATCTCCAGACCTGAGATGTGGCGATCATCAGTTTCCTGACCGGTTGTTACACGATTGCACTTCATACGAATTTCCCCCCTTCAAATCTACATTCTTCACTTGGGTCCTGTCCACAGAAGTTATCACTCCCGATCGTTCTCCAACCGTTCTGCTCATTCCAGCTACTATCTCCCTGAGATTTCCTTTGATTTCTCTCACAATTATTATTTTGGTGATGATTATTTGGATTTCCATTTTGATAACTACCGCCCGGTTTGCTCTGAGGTTTGAACTTCAAAGCCTTCTCTAATTTTTCTACAAATTCTAGAAATTCGTTCAAGGAATCACATGGACTATGGAGAAGATCCCACTGCAGATTTTCGGGTAATCGCCTTTTTAACGTGGTAATTTCAGTTAAAACCCCAAACGGATGTTTCACATTCATAAGCTTGCCAAGTTTCCGCTTTCATAAATCTCTCATCGTCCCATTACTGTACCTGTAGCTTGACCCATTTAAAAATTCATTTTGGGTCCGTGTCTGTTTTACCTCGCTCCAAAATTTATTCAAAAAAACACTTTTCGAACTCTTCGTATGATTCGCACAAACTGCATTTAACATTTGCCCAAGATTGTGGGTCTCCTTCCAAATGCCGTTTAACACATTTTATTTTCGCTTCATTCTACATGCCATGAACAAAAGTGTCTCTACATGCAGCCAAGAAATTTACTGGGTGATGTCTTTCGTCATCTGTGTAACATTTCACAGTTCCAGTATATGCCCAAGAGATACTTATAACCGGTGTGGCCTGTTGGGAGGCTAACGAATTTAAATCACTTTTTATCTGTTGCATTTATTTTTTAAATCCATTTCACTAGTAATACTGGACTCTATTTTATCTTTAATTTTGCCCACTTCTTTCCCCCCTCACGTACACGATTGGCAATGTCACCAATTGGTATATTTATATAGCTTACCTTACCTTGCCACCAATTTTGTCTGTATCTTAGCCATTTTTTCCCAAAGATCTTTTTCCACTGATTCGATTTTAGATTTTACTATTACAGCTTTGTCTGTAATTTTCCTCATATCCACTCGGACACATTTTAATTTATCATTAATTGCTTTTTCAATGTTACCCATAATTTTTTCAACTTCCTCTTTCATAGCGGAACCTATTTCAGTTCACATTGTACCCACTATCAGTCCGAATTGTATCTGTAACTGTTTGCATTGTGCCCATATCTGTTCGCAATGTACCCATATCTGTTCGAATTGTACTGATATTATTTCCCACTGTATTCGTATTATTTCCCATTGTATTCATAGTATTTCCCAATCACTGGATCATTTGCATTAGCTGAGACATCTCCCCCACATTCATTCCTCTTGCCTGAATTCCTACTAGTTACACTTTTGCACTCTGATTTCAGACCAAACGGTTCACTTCTGTTTTCAGAATTACACATGCTAGGTGACTGTTTTATATTTGTGAGATCTGTAAGTGGAGCTTGAACTTCAGAGTTAAACACTATCTCACTATTTGCGCAGGCACTTATCTGATCTGAGATGGTTCCCTCTGCCATGGTGATGCCATGGGTTGTAGTGGAAGTCGACACTGAAGACTGCCCTAGAGTACTTGAAGACACTGCCGTCGTCCTGCTGTTGATCTGCGTCCGCCGGAGAAGTCGCCTGATGTAACTGTAGCTGCTGCCGGTTACTGCATGTCCCAACCGTCTCCGACCCTGCTGTCCATTAAACGCGCTAACAGCTACCGTTCCCTACACTCAACATATTTAGACTCTGGGCCCCCACGCAAATTGCCTTTAACGTGATTGATTAGGACCTCTATCGACAGCATGCGTTAGTTGTGAAAATTACTGCGTAATTTCACTATTTCCAAAACCCTACTTACGGAAAGTAACCGATCTCACACTGTGTTTTGCGAGAGGTTCACTCTACAGAACTCTCTACTGGTTTTGCAAAGGTTTTTACACTTCACATAGTACGCTGAAGAACAGAGAACAAAGGAATTAGCACTTCGCAGAACACAAATCCCACACAAGCCCCCAATTGCGGGCTTTCAAATAAAATGTGACCTTAACTACATACCCTTAGACCCAGAGTTGAAATATTAAAAGTTTTGGCTGGTATCGCTGGCTAGGGGCTGGAATACGTAGTTGCCGCATTCCAAGCCAAATACAGCTGAGTTTACAGTATACCATGTGAATATAAACATGAATCGAATGATCGAAGTTTCCTATCACTCGCCAACTGCGAATTTTGAATGTACATGGAAATTTATAAATAGAAGATTGCAATTAAATAAAATCTGCAGATACTATTTTAACGACTTTAAATGATGAGTACGATAGCAGAAGTACCTTTAAGAATGCCGTTTATTACTGAAAAACACTTAATAGTGTCGATGGTCCAGCAATTAAATAAAATATAAGTTGAATAACAGGGAAACAATAAATTCCTACTTCACATAGTTAGTTATGAGCAACAACATAACTCGCGAGATATTCACTTCTAAACGCATACCTCATCTTCACTGCAGAAGCCACGGAAATCTCACAAGTGCACAAGTCGGCACTACGACCATTCCCACGACCACTCGCAAACTGCTCAACACTCTCCAAGTATTTCCTGCGTCCGTACATCACGCATTCCTGTTCAGCACTCCCCGGGTCCTCTCGACCTGACGCTCCTCCCCCACTTTCATCCAGTCTCTCCATTGACTTTGGTAGTCTCCTGCTGTAGTAACGAGCACTGTGTTTGGCTAGAGCGCTCCCGCCATATCTCCAAACACTTACAAACATATTGAAATACGTAGGAAATACTGGATTTACATTTAAATAACTTGAAATTAAATAAATATTCCTATGGCTGGACCATAACACACATTATTAAATACCTAAAGAATTTAAATACACATATATCAAAGGAGTAGAAACCAAAAGTGGGCCAGTAGCCTAATGTCTCTCTGCTTACTAAAACACAGTAAATATCTGACCAATTTCATCATGAATAGTATATATCGGATATAAACAAAGACATAGACGAATAAAAACATTTATAAGCCTGCTGTTACCGTTTTTTCATGTAACTGTGGGGTACTTATGGCCTGACATGATCAATAGTAATCAGCAACTTTGACCTCCAATAATTGTTATACTATTCAAGTTACATGCCTGTAATTCATACCAATTTAGGTTTACACTAATAGGTTTCTAAAGACTGTCGTTTGACAAAATCGGATAAACCGTTTAGATGTTGGAAATTCGTTGCTGGGTGTTACCCGTGTAATTTACTGACAGATACTAAACTTTACAGCTTCAGAATCGACGTGCAAATAATGGTAATGTACATGGTTCTTTTTAAGGTATCATGATTCCTCTGGCTATTATAATTTCTACATGAACTGTGAAATGTCTGCCATAATGGTTTCACAAAGTCCGCCATCATTGGCACTCCCAGCATGCAAATCTCCTTCATCAACACAAAGCCCATTCCTCGACACAGCGTCAAAATGGAATTCGCAGCCTCACGGTCAGCCTGGACCACACGCTGGGGCTACCCCTCTTGCTCCAGCTAATGTTTGGCACCTCGCGGTTGCTGACGGGCCCTGGCTTGTTGAGTGGCCCGTGTGGCCACACCAACTCCAAACTTGAATATTTTCAGGGTGCCACAACTCGCCTGTTACCTCACGTTACATACCCTCAATATAATTAATAGTTATCACATCACAGAAACGTGATTTATATATTCCCTAGAACTGCAAAAGTGGATGCAAGAATAGTGTTCAATAATTTAGCAAGGGTACTTTCTATATAACACCCATTGCTGCTGTAACGAATGAATCATTCTAAGATCTAAATACAACAGCAAGCTAGTCCGTAACACCTTTCAGAATTTTCCGTCAAATCAATGTTCATGATGTCTATGTTGTCACAGTTTGTTGGCGAGACTATAAAGACCAACTATTTCACATAGCAGACCCATTTCACAGTTGCTTCTATTTCTTTGTCTACTTATAATTCAATTCACCATCTACCCTACAGCTACATTTGATGGAATGCTATTGTAAAGAAATTTTGCATCTTAATGGAACTGACTGTGGCATCCTTCTGTTGACAACTTTATCAAATCATGGACTTCATTGTACACGATTTGGAACTTACATTCCACATATGAGGCGCCATCAATCTGTTGCCTCTGCTACGTTTTCTGTGCTTAATGTTTACATGTTTCTTTCTTTAAATAATATTAATCATAATAATAATAATAATCGTATGTCTGTTGTAGCTGCTCTGACACACCCAACAAACAAGAATCAGCTGAGGAAATTGTAAATAATGTCTTTCAGAAAATTATTAATTGGTTCTCTGCAAATGGAGTCAAACTAAATTTTGAGAAAACACGATTTATACAATTATGTACAGTAAATGGCATTACACCATTGATAAATATAGACTATGAACAGAAGTCTGTTGCTAAGGCAGAATACTCAAAATATCTGGGTGAGTGCACTGATGAGAAATTGAATTGGAAGAAACACATCGATGATCTGCCGAAACAGTTAGGTTTGGCTACTTATACTATTAGGGTTATTGCAAATTTTGGTGATAAACATATCAGTAAATTAGCCTACTATGCCTATCTTCATTCACTGCTTTTATATGACATCATATTTTGGGGCAATTTGTCGTTAAGAGAGAAAGTATTCATTGCACGAAAGTGTGTAATCAAAATTATAGCTGAAGCCCACCCAAGATCACAATTCAGACATATATTTAAGGGACTCGGGATATTCAGAGTACCTTCACAATACATATATTCACTTATGAAATTTGTTGTTAATAACCCATCCCAATTAAAAATAACAGCGAAGTGCATAGCTACAACACTAGAAGAAAGAATGATCTTCACTATTCGGGATTAAATCTCACTTTCTCACAGAAAGGTGTATATTACACTGTCCAAAAATCTTTGGTAATTTGCCAAATAGTATTAAAAGTCTGACAGATAGCCAACCAGCATTTAAAAGCAAACTAAAAGAATTTCTGAATGACCACTCTTTCTACTCAATAAATGAATTCTTAGATATGAAGTAGTAAGTGTAAAAAAATAAAAAATGAAAATAAAAAAGAAAATAAAAAATTATTTTGTGTAAAGAAAACTTATGTTAAAGTGACACATTCCACATCATTACGAAATGTCGTATTCATGATCTGTGGAACAAGGATTAATGTATGTATGTATCTATGTATGTATGTCGATCGGTGTGAAGCTGTTTGTGAATGGGAACTGTTGCATACTTTTTCGAATGCTTTATTCGGAAATCTAAAAAAATCTCATACGTGTCAAATAACAAATTTCTTATCATTTAACTAAATTCAAGATAGAAAGTTATACATGTATATACCATATCAATTCGGTTAAATATTTTGCACTAATATTTTCACTGAATGAGACTACAACAGTTTTTGTGTTTTCTACTATACTCCTGAACTCATTCATAATATCTACCAGCCTCGAGGTATCCTCAAGCAAAAAGTTTTGCGATCTGGAACGTTTACCACTCATGTTTGACAAGCTATTTCAGCAGAAAACGACTGTGTAAATATGAAATGATGCACGCGAAAGTACCCAGAGTGATCTACAGTTGTTGCCAACTTAACTGGACATGAATGTTGTTCTGGAAATAACTAACCAAGGAATAAAATGGCGATGTACAACGCGCACTCCAAGTTAACTAGTGGTTAGCCTGTTCCTCTGTTACCTAGTCTTGCATTTATCCCAATATTGTACAGCTGGCTCTAGCAATGTTATCTGTGCAGGATGCAGATGAAGAAGTTACCCCTGTCATTTCTACAAAATTTAGAATAAAACCGTACATAGATATAAGTTCCTTCATCTTAGAGGAAAATTCGTCGTTTTTAACTCACAACTACACTCCTGGAAATTGAAATAAGAACACCGTGAATTCATTGTCCCAGGAAGGGGAAACTTTATTGACACATTCCTGGGGTCAGATACATCACATGATCACACTGACAGAACCACAGGCACATAGACACAGGCAACAGAGCATGCACAATGTCGGCACTAGTACAGTGTATATCCACCTTTCGCAGCAATGCAGGCTGCTATTCTCCCATGGAGACGATCGTAGAGATGCTGGATGTAGTCCTGTGGAACGGCTTGCCATGCCATTTCCACCTGGCGCCTCAGTTGGACCAGCGTTCGTGCTGGACGTGCAGACCGCGTGAGACGACGCTTCATCCAGTCCCAAACATGCTCAATGGGGGACAGATCCGGAGATCTTGCTGGCCAGGGTAGTTGACTTACACCTTCTAGAGCACGTTGGGTGGCACGGGATACATGCGTACGTGCATTGTCCTGTTGGAACAGCAAGTTCCCTTGCCGGTCTAGGAATGGTAGAACGATGGGTTCGATGACGGTTTGGATGTACCGTGCACTATTCAGTGTCCCCTCGACGATCACCAGTGGTGTACGGCAATGTAGGAGATCGCTCCCCACACCATGATGCCGGGTGTTGGCCCTGTGTGCCTCGGTCGTATGCAGTCCTGATTGTGGCGCTCACCTGCACGGCGCCAAACACGCATACGACCATCATTGGCACCAAGGCAGAAGCGACTCTCATCGCTGAAGAAGACACGTCTCCATTTGTCCCTCCACTCACGCCTGTCGCGACACCACTGGAGGCGGGCTGCACGATGTTGGGGCGTGAGCGGAAGACGGCCTAACGGTGTGCGGGACCGTAGCCCAGCTTCATGGAGACGGTTGCGAATGGTCCTCGCCGATACCGCAGGAGCAACAGTGTCCCTAATTTGCTGGGAAGTGGCGGTGCGGTCCCCTACGGCACTGCGTAGGATCCTACGGTCTTGGCGTGCATCTGTGCGTCGCTGCGGTCTGGTCCCAGGTCGACGGGCACGTGCACCTTCCGCCGACCACTGGCGATAACATCGATGTACTGTGGAGACCTCACGCCCCACGTGTTGAGCAATTCGGCGGTACGTCCACCCGGCCTCCCGCATGCCCACTATACGCCCTCGCTCAAAGTCCGTCAACTGCACATACGGTTCACGTCCACGCTGTCGCGGCATGCTACCAGTGTTAAAGACTGCGATGGAGCTCCTTATGCCACGGCAAACTGGCTGACACTGACGGCGGCGGTGCACAAATGCTGCGCAGCTAGCGCCATTCGACGGCCAACACCGCGGTTCCTGGTGTGTCCGCTGTGCCGTGCATGTGATCATTGCTTGTACAGCCCTCTCGCAGTGTCCGGAGCAAGTATGGTGGGTCTGACACACCGGTGTCAATGTGTTCTTTTTTCCATTTCCAGGAGTGTATATTTAAATCAACACAAACAAGAATTTATTTACATAACTTTTCAGTTTTGAGTTGGTGGAGTAAATTTTCAAGTTTGACCAGAAAACTGCATTAGATTGAGTGACAGGGGTACGATATATGCTGAATGTCAGCATGTTATAATTCTTAGGTTCTATGCAGCAACTCTCAAATGTGTGGTCTTCATTTAAACTGTTGAAATTTTGACTGTTAGGTATTTTACTGATGAATGATCAAGAATATAAGAGCCACGACACCCATTGACTCTACAGAAGTTAGCTGCTGCTTCATAATGGGTAAATCAATAAATTTATATTTTCATCTCTAAGCCAATGTTCATGTGAGCAAACAACCACTACAGGCCATTTTTTTCTCTCTAGAAATGTTTCTAAGTCATGGTAAACATCCAGTATTTACATGAATGATAAGTTTATCATTACAATTCTAGACATCATCTCATCAAAATTACCTATTCTAAACTGGCCAGGCACAACTTTTCGTAGGTAGCTTATCTTACTGTTTCTTTCATCCCAGTTTCTACTAAAAAATTCTTAAGATGGCATGTCGAGGAAATTTTTCTTTTGTTACAGGGATAACTTGTTCCTATTGCTTCTTCTGATGTTGTTTCTTCTGTTGGTGTTGTTGGTTCTTTGTTGCTGTTGCTTGTTTTTCCCTTTTTGCTTGTTCTTGTGGTCATAAAGGTCCTCATTCTGGCAATGTTGATGCTGCTGCCACTGGTGGCAGTGGCTCTGTTGTTGTCACTGACAGTGGTGGTTCTGCGGTTGATTGAGATGATGTTGCAGCTTCTGTAGTTCCTGCCACTTCTGAAGAGAATTTTTTGCTTCAATTGATGTTGGTCTTTCTGCCACTGGTGTTGGCTATGCTGTATAAGCTGATGATGGTGGTTTTGTTTCTGACATTAATAGTAGTTTTCCTGTTACTGTAAATTTTTTGTGTTTTCACTGCTGTGATCTGTGGTACTTGCTGTACTATTATTTGTGCTGGCATGGTAATCTTGGTTCTGCTGTTGCCATCAACTTTCCACAATTTTGTAGCTGAGAAGTCTCATTCCCTTCCCATTTAAGTGCACTCCATATCTTGTAAAACTGTCTCTAGGTAGTTGACAGGTAAAAATTGAGTGTTTTCATACATTTCGCTTATATTCTCGAACTGTTTGTTGGCCTTCATGATTTCTTTATTTACACGCAAATCATTTGTGAGGTCGTGTCTATGCAGTATTCCAATGATGACCATTGTTTTGCCCTGGTTAGAATCCAGTATTACTTCCAAGTTTTCGGCAGCACTCGATAATTTGTTTTCGTAAATTACGCTACTACTGTGCATTTAAAAAAGTTCTGGATTTTAAGTTTTTTTTGCTGTTACGTGCATAGATTCCCCAGTTTCACATAACTACATGGGTTTGCACCATGTTCGTAACGTATGACTATCCGAGTGTATCTTTACTTTGGAAATTTTCTTTCCTGCCTTTCTCGTCGTAATGGACGTACTTTTAGTTGTGTTTTCATTTGCATGTATATCTGGTCTTTTGTCTGCTTTTAAAACACTGAAACTGTTTGTAGTGGCACTTGGAACACGTTTTCACCTTTTTTCATCAAGTGGATTGCTTAGGCCTAACAGTCTCGACATAGTTTTTGCTTGGCGCATTATGCGTCATATTTTTACTTTCATATGACAGTAAATATTTCAAATCCTGCTGTAGTTTCACAATAGCATCACACAGGACGTTAATAATTCTCTCTTTTGTGTCTATTTCACGAAGTATTTCGTCTTTGTTTTTCTGCAAACGTCCGCGTTTTGCGAGTACGTCATTGTCACTTTTACTTACGCAAGGATTTGCTTGTTCTTTTCTTCTAGCGTTTTTATTAAGACGTCACGTGGCACAGACACATTTTCTTACACTGCGCTATATTTCTCGCACAGAGAACACTTACACAAACCTTTTTTTCCATTATATACAGACCTGACAATAAGTACATCTTCAACAGCCGCCATCTTGCGTAAGGATTTGGCGTGGTAAGCTGCATCAAACCAGTCTTCCGACTGAAGATCACAACATTAACATTTGATGATTGTCACTTTTTAAATAGTCTGCTATCCTTGGCCATTACGTTAGTTTTAAAAAACAACGGTCTCAATCATGTAGATACATGGTGGAGGCAGAATACCTAAATTTAAACAACGGCTTAAGGAGTTTCTAGTTTTACATACTTTGGGATTCTAATGACATTTTCTTGTATTCTTTAAACTCGCTTAGGTGCTGCCAAATTACCAAAGAATATGAAATCCAGTTTAAGTCCAGAAAGAAAGTAAGCATAATAGGTACTCTTAAGTCGTTTTTCCACATGGCATCTATTTTGTAAGTAACACAGAAGCTGAAGCTATACACATTTTCTATCACAAACTCAGTGACAGAATTAGTAAATTCAGTCAGTCACATGGCTAGATCCCAAAGTGACATAACAGGCACACAATCATCAGGTACATAAGAACCTAATGAAAATGGGTCCATCCTTCACAAATTAAGAAGTATAGTAAGTGAAGTTGATTGCATACTATACTTTCTTCTGTTAATATTTTCATCTTTGTATCAGTCTCTGTGGAAACTATACTGTACACCAACAGTATTTCTGTGGTAAAAGAAAACAACCAGAGCTCTTAAAATAATATCGAATACTTGACTGAAGCATACAGGCCAACACTTCTTAGTGATTTACAACATTAATTGTATTACTATTGCATGCTAAGAAAATGGCTTATTCCAAAAGCAAACAAATGTCGGGTAAGGCAGTATGAAGAAGGCTTGATGTATACAGACACGATCTTAAATATGGTATTAGTCTAAATTTCAGTTTTAGACTGAATAGATATGAATAGTCTTAAGTCTTCTGAGATGAAGATGTTAATGATCTACCTTTACCAATGACACAGACACCTACAAAGATGTAAGTGTTTCATGTCATACACCAATCTACAACAGATAATTGCTTGTGAATCCGAAGGTTTCTCATTTGGTTTAGACAAACAATTATACAACATCTAAGTAATTTGTAGGAATAGAGTAATATTTACATTTAAATTTTGTGTGTAAATGTATTTAGAGTCATCCACAATGAGCCAGTAGCATGTGGTATAATGCTGTATTAATTTACCACAATACATTTCTCAATATTTAATGCACAATGATACTTAACTTGGCCATGTACGTTACAAGAAATGTTGCCTGCTGTTTACCCTTGAGTTGACTTTTACAATGGGATCCAAATGTGTTACAAAAAAGCAATCACACACTTTCTTTCTGGCAGGTAGAAGCTCTTAAGCACAAGTGAAATGTAGTTAGTATGATATTTTACCCTTTAATAGCATTCAGGCATTTTAGTATATTTACTAATTTCTTTAATGTGTAGATAATTGAGGGATAAAAGAGAAGAAAAGTACACAAATTTTATAGCTACGAATCTATACAATCATATTCCTCTTGATCATACAGTTCCACATCAGTTGTTAACTTTTTGTAGCAGCCAGACCTGAACAGCAGCTAGTCACATGATGCTACTTTTCATGGACTAGCTGGGTTTCCACAGGCATGAATTTCTTACAAGTGCATCCCCTCTGCTTCTACCATTCCAAGCAAGTTAGCATTTCCATGCACCCTAGTTGGAAGCACTACTTACGTGACTTTCAAGATGGGGACAAGCAAAATTATTCATATGGGAGCTGCAAAGCTTTTAGCTGAAGAGTTTATATTTTGTTAGTTTCGTGTTCCATTGACCATTTTTTACAGAAATCGTAATAATGGGAATAATCATTTTACATTCCATCACAAAGTAATTTGTAATACGGTTACATGGTGGTTTTATTTATTTATTTTAATACACAGATGTTAGTTAGTAATTCTTGCCCACTAAATTTTACACATTACAATAATAGAATCTCTTCTACCGAATGGGAGGATTTGTTAAGGAGAAACTGCTCCAGTTTGTTTTCAAATTTTACTTTGCTGTATGTCAGAAATTTTATTTCATTGAGTAAGTGATCGAGAATTTTTTGCAGCATTGTGCGCCCCTATCTTTGCTAAAAACAATCTTAATGAGGGTAATGAATGTCACTTCTCATTCTGGTATTGTCATTATGTACATCCTTATTTCTATTGAACTGTAGTGGATTATTTACAACAAACTGCGCGATAGCAATGGAGATACTATCGAAGACAGTGCTACCAAAGCTGAGTTACTAAACACAGTCTTCCAAAATGCATTCACAAAAGAAGACGTAGTAAATATTCCCGAATTCGAATCAAGAATAGCTCCCAACATGAGTAACGTAGACGTAAATATCCTTGGAGTAGTGAAACACCTTAAATCACTCAATAAAAGCAAGTCTTCTGGCCCAGACTGTATACTAATTAGGTTCCTTTCAGAGTATGCTGATGCATTAGCTCCATATTTAACCATCATATACAACCATTCGCTCAATGGAAGATCTGTACCCAAAGACTGGCAAGTTGCACAGGTCACACCAATATTCAAGAGAGGTAGTAGGAGTAATCCACTTAGTTACAGGCCCATATCATTAATATTGATATGCAGCAGGATTCTGGAACATATATTATGTTCGAGCATTATGAATTACCTCGAAGAAAACGGTCTATTGACACACCGTCAACATGGGTTTGGAAAACATAGTTCTTGTGAAACACAACTACCTCTTTATTCGAACGAAGTATCGAGTGCTATTGACAAGGGATTTCTGGATTGCCGGAAGTCTTTTGACACTGTACCACGCAAACGCCTTGTAGTGAAATTGCATGCTTATGGAATATCGTCTCAGTTATGTGACTGGATTTCTGACTTCGTGTCAGAGAGGTCACAGTTCATAGTAATTGACGGAAAGTCATCGAGTAAAACAGAAGTGGTTTCTGGTGTTCCCCAAGACAGGGTAGTAGGCTCTTTGCTGTTCCTTACCTATATAAACGATTTGGAAGAGAATCTGAGCAGATGTCTTAGGTTGTTTGCAGATGACACTGTCGTTTATCGACTAATAAAGTCATCAGAAGATCAAAAGAAATTGCAAAACGATTTAGCAAAGATTTCTGATTGGTGAGAAAATTCGCAGTTGACCCTAAATAACGAAAAATGTGAGGTCGTCCATATGAGTGCTAAAAGGAATTCGTTAGACTTCAGTTACACGATAAATAAGTCAAGTCTAAGGGCCGCAAATTTAACTAAATACCTAGGAATTACAATCACAAACAACTTAACTTGGAAGGAACACATAGAAAATGTTGTGGGGAAGGCAAACCAAAGACTGCGTTTTATTGCCAGGACACTTAGAAAATGTATCAAATCTACTAAGGAGACTGACTACACTACTCTTGTCCATCCTCTTCCAGAGTACTGCTGTGTGGTGTGGGATTCTTACCAGATAGGACTGACAGAGTATGTCGAAAAAATTCAGAGAAGAGCAGCACGTTTTGCTTTATCACGAAATATGAGAGAGAGTATCATAGAAATGATATGGTTTTACGGTTGGACATCATTATAAGAAATGCGTTTTTCATTGCGACGAAATCTTCTCACGAAATTCCAATCACCAACTTTCTCCTCTGAATGCTAAAATATTTTGTTGATAGCGATCTACATAGGGAAAAACGATCACCACGATAAAATAAGGGAAATCAGTGCTCGTATGGAAAGATATAGGTGTCCGTTCTTTCTACATGCTATACCAGATTGGAATAACAGAAAATTACGAATGTGGTCCGATGAATCTTCCGCCAAGCACTTAAATGTGATTTGCAGAGTATCCATGTAGATGTAGATGAAATTCCTGAGGGAATAAATATACCATGTAGACAGAATGCCAAACTCCTTAAAGTGCATCGACACTACTTTTGCACTCCAGAAGTGTGCGTCAGGAGACTTGTCTAACTTGTCTGACTCGCATTCGTACTGCATCTATCTTTGTCCAAAATACTCCAGTTGCTTGCCAGTCTTTGATTCTTGAGATTCCGATTCGCGCTCGCACTCATGACCAGTGCCAGCTTCCTAATTTAAAAATGGGCGAAGTGGCTATAGCAAATGCCAGCTTTCTTGTGATGCTTCTGTTAGCTGAGAAACTAGATACAGGAAGACATAACGAAGACCCAATAAAACGCAGGTGGTGGATGATCACAGTATTCAGAAGTAGAAAGAGATATAGTGGGAGTGATTAGATGCATGACTTGGATGTTGAAAACATACATTTCAAGAACATTTTGACTGCACTTGATTTTAAATTTTTGATAAATATGGTTGGGCCAAGGATAGCAAAAGCTGACAGCAAATTTCGGAAAACTATGCTAGTTACTGACTGGTTTGTACTTACACTCAGATACCCAGCAACTTGTGGTTCCTATTCCAGCCTGAGCCTTTTATTTAAAGTCTCCAAGTAAGGGGTATCAAAAACATTGCTCCTGAAGTATGTGCAGTTCTTTCCAGCAGCCTGAAGAAGGTTGTAAAGGTAAGTCAATGAATTGTACAGCTTTTGTTAGTAATGCACTTTTATTCATCAGTTATTAAGCAAAAATAATAATAAACAAAATTCTGCTTTAGAAAATGTGTAAAAATTTAACACAAAGATTATTACTTTGAAATAAGTTTATAAATCAAGAAAATCGAGAAAATGTGGAGAGCCTTGTTCTGTGTTGTTAAAAGCAGAAGTAGACGTCTGTTGGATGTTGGTTTGCATCTGCTCATGGGTATTTACACGCTGAGTTGAAGAAAAGAATAAATGCGATGAGCAAATGTAGTCGCTGTTGGTCGAACTAGGTTTAGAATTTTTGAAACAGACTCATTCTGCACTGAAAAGCAGTTCAGAAAATTCGTTTTTAACAAACGCACATGTTCTTTTGTCCATGGATCATACAGCATTCGATGCAAACTCTCCATAGATCATAGAGCATTCGATGCAAACTCTCCATAGATGTCAAACTCGTCCCTAGTTTCAGATATAGCAGTTTGTAGTGCATTAAGGCCCGTCCACAC
Organism: Schistocerca americana; assembly: GCF_021461395.2. Lineage (NCBI taxonomy): Eukaryota > Metazoa > Arthropoda > Insecta > Orthoptera > Acrididae > Schistocerca > Schistocerca americana. The sequence continues at coordinate 180,373,842 of NC_060120.1, forward strand.
GCAACGATCTGTCTGCGCACATCACATCTGCGCAGACAGATCGTTGCGTGTGGGCAGAAGATTTGCACCAACCTGAGGTGTGTGCAAACCTGGAAGTTGGAGTTGGAGGTTTGAGCGAAACTTCTCAAATCTGTGGGTTCAAACCACATCTGCGCAGACAAGTTGGAGCATGAGGACAGGAGATCGCCGCAAATCTGGCGCGAAACAGCTGTTTGCTCAATCTTGTGTTTGTATTTGTGCGCACAGGGCATTAAAATGGCTGATACTCGTCAGCGTTCTCGAGAGTTTGTAAGTGAATTCATTGAAATATATAGAAACCACCAATGTTTGTGGACGATTAAAAGTAAAGAATATAGTGGCCATACAATGCTCTAATTGAAAAATTGCGGGCAGTTGACGCCTCGACAAACAGAGAAACATTAATAAAAAATAATTTCGTTGCGAACTGTTTACCGAAAAGAGTTATCCAAAGTTCAGAAATCTAGAAGATCTGGTGTAGGAGTTTTGTATCCTGGAACAAAAGTTTGTAACAGGTTGCTTCTACACAGTAGCGAACTGAAAATGCCTACTCAGAAACAAAGTAAACCATAGCTCATTGGCCATGTAGGTGTATAGTCGCTAATAATATAGGCCTACTGTGTTACAAACACGTCTACAACACCAAAAATATTATCTGTGACTTTACAGACTTAATTTACTTGACTTGCCTTCATGAACTCATCCTTCAGGGCAGCGTACATAGCTTCACATGTGTTGGGTATTATTTCACTCAACGCTTGTTTCGATATTGCAGTTGAAAATTCCAAATCCGTGTAGCTCCTTCCTGTTGCTAGGAATCTTAGTGTTACCGTCAGCCGTTCATGAGGAGAAATTGCCCTTCTCATAGAAGTATTTTTTCTAATAATATGAGGGGTTACAAGCTTCAAGACATAATAATTACAAGTTTCGACACCCTTGTGCAAATAATTTCGCCAGTCGTTAGGTTGGCCCTGCAACTCTCGCAGTAAATTTACGTGAGAAAACTGCTTTCGCTTTAGCAGCCACTGTCTACACCATTTTGACCGCTTTCTCTGTTTCCTGCAGTTGGTCTGAATGTTTTTTGCAACACAAGTTGCGAACACAGACCATAACAGAACTTCCTCCATTTCTATATTTCAAAATAACTGGATTAAATTTTTGACGTTAATGGGGAGCGTAGTCGCTTGCCACTGATATTAATCTTCTACACCGACAGATGGCGGGTGAGTAGTAGATTGGGGTTTGTGTCGTGTGAACACACCAACTTTGCAGCGATCTTTTGCATGTACAAACATCTGCGCCGATGTCTGCGCAGACAGATCATCGCGTGTGGACCGGGCTTTACATGCCGCTCATATGTGAAGATCTTTGGCCTTTTTCCACAGATATTTTCTTGGTGAAGCAGACATATTCTTGCAGAGGTTTGGAGTGGGTGGTACTTTGTTGCCTTGTATTGTTTGATGATACACTTCTTGACTACTGATTTCTTCACAAGTGTTTGCTGTACCTACTTTTGAATCCATACTCGCAACCCACTGTTCTTCTGGATCATCCTTTAATTCCTCCTAAAACAAAGCGACAACAATAGACTAACATACACAATAATGAAGGAATGAAAATAAAAAAAGAAGAGAATGGATGTAGGATTAGGGGGAAAATACGTTAATAATCACAAAAAATTGGGACCAATGCAAAGTTGATATGACAAATGTAGACTATTCATGATAATTATTACCTGCCGATTGTTATGCATTATTATTAATTTCAATTACTATTAATTTTCATTATTATCAGAATGTTCATTATCATTAATGTTATTAGTAATAATTGTTAATATTTTTTAAGAATTATTAGGTACTATTTATTTATTTTTTTTGCAGACACAACAATAGTGGTTGCTTGTAGCAGAGAAAAATGAGAGAAAATGGAAATTTCCTCATTACCTTGGTGCCAGGGAGGCAAACATTGTGCAGTCCAAAGTCCAGCTAAGTCTGGAAGTAATTTCTTCAATCATAAGACGTTTTTCAGTACTGTTATTTTTGGTCTAGTGAGTGCTGATTACTGTTTTTTGTATACTGTTGTGGACTGCCAAGGTCGAATTTCAGATCGTGGAGTTTTTCGGAGTATATCATTTTCTTAAGAATATGAGGGTCAATGATCGTACCCTCCCAGATAAACAGAAAAAAGTACCCTATATTATTGTTGGAAGTGACGCATTTTACCTCAACTATCATCATGAAGCCGTTTTGTGGACAACAAACTCGAAGCTCAATGAAAAGAATTTTTAACTTTCAAGAGCATGGCGGATTTTTAAAAATGCATTCAGAATAGTTTTTTCAATATTCTGCCTATTGTATATGACTCCAAAATTTCTTGCAAAAAAGTTATGCTTCAAGACAAATTCGTACTCTTGTAGGCAGTGGATCATGGGGAGAATGAATACTTAATGACAGTAACTTGGAGGAGTGCGATCACTCCTACTACAACATTTACACAATTAGCAAACATTCTGCAATGTTCAGAGCAGACTTTCCAAGACATTTGAGATGAATTCGCTGCTTATTTCATGCCTGGAGATGGGAGATTGCCACGGCAAGATGATTATCAATAACTTATTACAGAATTTCTTTTTCTTTTCAGCTACTAGCTATCTGTGTATTAGTGACTACCCGATTCCATGCATTTCAATTACCCATCTGTGTGATGTTCTACCTTCTTAACTCCTATCCTTTATTATTATTATTTCCTTAAATAAAGAAATAAATGGAAGATACAAGCAAAATACACACACACACACACACACACACACACACACACACACACACACACACACACATACACATACATATTGTGTTACATAAACAAATCTTATGCATTATTATTTATTTATAATTTACTTCCTCTGCCGACTTTCCCTGGCATTTAAAGGGGTTCATGGCCTTTTATGTCAAAAAAATTTTATTATTTTTTAGAAATCTGTGATGTTCACAGCTCATTTTGCCACAAACCCTATATTTTTATCACAATTAGACCTTATTTAATTTTTAAATTTGAAAACCATAAGCAATTATTAGATTCCTAATAGTAATGGTAGTAAGCTAAAATAACATAAAAATATTTTAATATAAGATATGATCAGGAAATTAAATTAAAAATTACAAAAGAACACATACTGAAATATAAACTGAGAGACGAAAAGTTAAGCATGTGTGAACACAGAAAGCAAAAGGTACTCAACCCAATTAAGTTTGTTAATAGGTCTTTTTATTCTTTTTCCAAAAGAAAAATTTTGTACTTATTCTGTAGTGATCGTCTTCTGTGGCAGATATTTGCAGTGTAAAAATTCAAATACTTTGAAATTGAACAACTTTGGAGTGTTCGCTTCCTCAGTCCAATGCCAGTCTTCTCAGGCTCATTTGTCTTCTGACAGACTTTCCTATAAGCGACTAATAAGCTTTTTTTAAGTTTGTTACATCCACATAGATTTCAGTCATGATTGAATCCTACACTTAACTTTTTGGATTTTATTTTATAATGGGAGTTTGTAGCATCTCACAGCACACAATATTGCTCATAATTATTTATCAATTTAGTAGTTAAGTCGTGAGCTCACTCCATTTCAAAAGAGAATCCGATGTCCACAACATAGAAAAAGAAAGTAACAAGGACCAACTGGACAAGTGGAAAAAGCCAAATGATCAAGTCTTGTCATCGCCCACACCACTTGTGCAGCTTGCCTTGCATTCCTTTGATATACTGACAACAGAAGGCGCCTGACAAGCTATAGACTTACATGGCTCATAGGTATGTCTTGTGGAGAGTCCTTGGATCCTAACTCTGTCCACATTATACATAAGGCTCTCAAGTCCGACAAGCATAGGAGTCACAATAGTAGTGTAAATGCATCTTTAAACAGATGGCTGAAAGAAGGTTGTGGGTGAGCACCACATATTATTCTCATACCAAGTTTTTGAGCAATGAAGACTTCCTTTCTTACAGATGAGTTACCCCAGAACTTTATTCCATATGATATTATTGAATGAAAATACGCAAAAATGTCAACTTGCAACGATTCTAAGCGAAAATGTGACTAAACTAGGTTGTTTTAAGAGTTCCAAAATATGCTTTTTCCGGTTCAAATTCTCACCAACATGGACTCTTAAGCATTTTGAACTTTACACTTTATTTATTACTTCCTCGCCATGTGTAACACCTATCGCTGGTGTAGTACCTCTAGAAGTGCAGAACAGAATATGTTGTGTATTTTTAAAATTGAAGGTAAGACCATTCACAGAAAATGAATCAGTTATACTTTAAAGAACTTTGTTTGCCATTTCTTCTGGTTAGTTGTAGTAGTAGTAGTACATTTATTCATCTATAGATCTCTTTTCACAAGGATATAGGACATGTCTAAGTATTTACAAATTTAGACCAATTTAAAGTAAACTAATTCTTATACACATACATTAACAGACTTCTAATTAGTGACAATCATTAGATTTACTCCTAATATATAATACTTTTTTTACAAACACTATACACACATTGTTGCATAACACTTCACTCACTACACACACACACGCACACATGCAAACACACACACACACACACACACACACACACACACACACACACACACACACACACACACACACACACACACACACACTAGTGATATCTAGGCCATTTTCTGTACCACAACTTCCCATTTGCTTCCTGGAACTAAGTCAGCATCCCTCTATAATGAATGAAATGTTGAGCTCAGAAAGAGGAAGAGGTGTTAGTATTGTGCTATGCATAGCTTGGGGGTAAGTATTTCCAGACAGGAAAAAAGAAGGAAAAAAACATAATGTGAATGTGTTATGTTGAATGTTGGTTGTTTTATAATCATTATAACTATTATTTATTTGTTTAACTTTTTTTACCAAGCCCCTTCTCTGTTTTATCTAAGTAATCCTTCAGTGTGTAAAAGTATTGCATAACAAGTACTTTTAGCTACCTTTTTAAATAAGTGTATTTTTGCAATTTTTAATGTCTTTTCGTAATTTATTGCAGTTTTATTCCTTGGTAGAAAATGCTGGTTTGAGGTTTTTGTTTATTTTTCTTAGTAAATGTAAGTTGAGTCTAGCTCTTGTTGCATGGTCATGGACAAAACTGTTTGTGCAGGAATTACCAATGTTAATTTTAATGTGTACAACTAACTGGTAAATGCATTCACATGGAGCAGTTAAAATCCCCAGTATTTTAAACAGATCTTTACAATGAGCTCAACTAGTATCCTTGGTTATTTTTCTGATGGCTCTTTTCTGGAGTTTGAAAATTGTCTTCATATTTTGTGCATTTGTTTCCCAAAATAGAATGCCATAGCTAAGAATTGAGCATACATATGAATAATATGTATCTAAAAGACACCGCATGTTATGCACTGATGATAGGATACTAAGGGCATAACATGCTGATGAAATTCTGTTTGCAAGTACCTTTGTGTGTTCACACCACTTCAACTGAGAATCAATATTCATTTCTAGAAATTTTGCATTTGTTACACAGTCTATAAAGGTGCCATCTACATTTAATTTAACATTGTCATTTTTCCTCTTCAAACTGAAATTCATGGCATTAGTTTTCTTTATGTTCACAGTCACACTATTGCTTATTGACCAATAATAAACTTCCTTGAGGGTTTCATTTGCTTTCTCTGCAAGGAGTCCTCTTGTTTTCTCAATGACTATAATACTGCTGTCATCAGCAAAGAGAATTTTTGTACTATGAGTAACACTGCTGGGAAAGTCATTGATGCATATGAGGAATAGTACTGGTCCTAATATGCTACCTTTCAGAACCCCTATATCAATGTATTTTGAATCTGATAAGTGTTTTACTAAATTTTTAGGTCTATTTGAAGTATGTGTTATCTCTACTCTTTGTACCCTATCTGCAAGGTATGATCGAAACCAGTCATTAGCTACCCTTCTTATTCCTAATGCTTCTAATTTATTTAACAGAATCTTGTGATCGACTGTATCAAACGCCTTAGAAAGACCCAAAAATATACCTGTGACACACTCATCTTTATCAAGAGCATCAAGTACAGCTTCTGTGAATTCTTCTACGGTTGAGTCCGTATTTTACCACTTTGGAAACCAAACTTTGATTCGCTTAAAAGATGGTATTTATTCAAGTAATTCATTAATCTGTCTTTCATAATTGCTTCTGTTATTTTTGAGAATGGTGACAGCAGGGATTTGGGCAGTAATTTTCTATATCTTCTGCATTAACTTTCTTAAGGAAAGGTACAACTCTTACCCGTTTTACCTGCTCTGGTAATGTCCCTGATGTGAAGAATTCGTTTAATATATTTGTTAAGGGGCCTTGTATAATCCCTATGCACTGTTTCAGTACATGCATTGGTACTTCATCTAAGGCTACTGTCTTTTTATTTTTTAGTTTTTGAACAGTTTTATTGACTTCATTCTCTGTGGTTGGAAGTAACATCATAGTATTTAGTGCAACATTATTTACAGGTGTTACATTTGTTTGGGGGAATATTTGCTGTAACGTCTCTGCTATACTTGAAAAATGCTCATTTACATAGTTTGCTACATGTCGTGGATCATTTATTACCTTATCCCCTTCCCTTAGCAATATATTATTCTGCATTTGTTTGCCTCTCCCCATTTCCTTTTTTATAAGATCTGAGACTCCTTTGCTTTTATTCTCTGCTTTATATATTATTTTGTCATTAAATTACTTTTTTGCAGCAAATGGCACCTTCCTATAGATCTTTTTGTATCTATGATAGATATTTAAGAATTCTGGTTCATTGCGATTTCTTTTTCATGGAATTGAGGTGGTTAACTGTTTGAGAGGATTTCTTAATATCTGCTGTTATCCGTCTGTTTTTGTGAGATGTTGATACAGACATGCATAGTTTGGAAATGCCTTTTCAGAGTTCATTTCAAACAATGTGGAGAATTCAGAGAATTTCAAATGCACATTGTCTTCCTTATACAGTTCATCCCAGCTTTGTTTTGCTAGTTCTTTTGAAAAACCTTTTATTTTGATTTGTGATAGATGTCGTTTGTAAGTTTGTAGTTTAGGGAATGATTCGATGCCTGATTTTACTCTTGTTATTTGACAGAGATCGTCTGACAGTCTGAGGTCTTTTACAGCTACATTACATTTTTCCCTGTCCATATTTGTGGCCACATGGTCAATTACTGATGAAGTCATTGTAGTAACCCTTGTTGCACTGTTGACCAATAGGGACATGCCAAAACTTTGAAGGATATTTATGAAGATGCTGCTGGATTCATTTATGATATTAGTGTTGATGTTAATGTCCCTATAAAGAATTAAATTGACCTTTGTACTTCTGACTTTATCTAGAACTTCTGTTAATTTATTGAAAAAAGTGTCCACTCTACCACTGGGAGAGCTATACACAAATAAAATGATTAATTTCTTGATGATATCAAGCCCTAGTAATTCAATAGCTTATATTTCAGAAGTGTTTGTCTTCACTTACTGTACTGAGGTCATGTCTTGATTTGAATTGTATTCCTTTTCTGATATAAATGCATGTACTCCACCCCTTGAAGCAGCTCTGCAGTACGAGTTTGCCCTTTCATACAATGATAATACTATATGTTGTATTTCTGTGTCTCTACACCAGTGCTCAGTAATACAAACTACTGTACAGTTCAAAGATTGGAGCTCAACTTCTAATGGTTGTATTTTAGTTTTTATTGTTGCATGTTTTGATAGAGGATTGCTAAGTCTGTGAAATGTCTGATGTTACTCTTTCCAATGGTTTGTTTTTATTTTTGAAATCTGGCATGTGTGATATTTGAAGTGTTAAAATCTGTCTCGTGAGTGATTGTTTCAGTATTTTTTAATCTGCTGGAGATGCTCTTTAGGCAGGGGAACCTGTTGTTTGGTTTTATCCTAAGAAAGACCTACTTTTCCTACTTTTCCTACCCATGCATGACAACAGGTCTTTGACCATGTGTGGCCTGAGATAAATCCCCTATACTTTCATGAATCAGTTGAACCAATCTTCCCTTCCCAGTCCTGTTTAGTTGTAGGCCATGCCTAGTGAAACCCCATCTGTTGATAGTCCTGATGAGCACCAGAGAAACATGAGCAAAATTCGCTGTCCTCAGAGCCATCCCTAACCCCACATTGATTCGCCTTGCAGCTCCATCAAGATGCCAGAACAGCTCAACAAAGTGTATGTTGGTGCCATGAGTCAGGGAAGCAATCTTGTCCAGATCACCACCTATGTCATATTCCCCATCCCTGTTCAAACTATTTCCTGCCCCATCAACTATCACTACATGGGCCTCTTTTGTAAAGTCCTTACATAAAGACCCTAGGTCCTCTATCACATGACTTAGCCCTGCATTTGGCTTGAAGATACTGGTGGCTTGGTTCATGGCCCCTAAAATTTCCTTTAACTGAGGGCCTACACCTCGCCCATGGCTACTACCTAGTAGTGGCACTTTCTTCTTCCTAACACTTTGTACATTCCTAGGCTTCTTCGCTTTGGTTGAAGTGTGCTGCACATTTCCTGCTCCTTGTTCTACCTGAGGCTCTTCTCCACTTAACTCTGGCAGTGGTACATACCTGCTTTTGGTATTGTTGATAAAACTGTCAGATAGCATCCACTTTCTTCCTATCCTCCTACCAGCTGCCAGTTCCGAACCATCCCCCTCCCCTCCTCCTATCTCCCTTGATCCTTATCAGTTTCTTCCTTGCTTCCATTCCTGTTCCCCAATCAAAATGTTCCTACTGCAAACTCTGCAGTTCCAGTAGGGAGCCACTTCTGTTCTCCCAACATTCTCCCCACATCATCCCTCCCCATGTGAAAATATTACCTGCAAGATTGGTTGGCTGTACCATCACTCCCTTCAAACTTTGCTTTATCTAAGACAATACTGTGATTTACCTGGTGACATGCCTTGGACAGCTTGCTGAAAATACCAGCTGACACTGTTTTATTATTTAATGCTTGTGAAATCAAGTGAGTGAATATGTAAACGGTATTCTCAGTGAAGCAACTCTTCTGAAATCCAGACTGTAATTTTCTGAGGATATTATTGCTGCTTAGGCGAGAAACTATCCTACAGTACTTCACCATATCAAAAATTTTGGAAAATGATATCAGCACTGAAACAGGTCGGTAGTCACTGACACCTTTCTTAAAGAGAGGTTTAACAACAGCATACATCAGTCTCTCTGTAACAGTGCACTGAGTCAGTGATGCATTACATATTTCACTTCAGAGAGGGCTTAGTATATAGGAACAAATACTTAACACCCTACTAAAAAACCATCAAAACCAGATGAACTTTTATGTTTGAGGAAATGTATAGTTTTGTTAATTTCAGAAGGAGAAGTTGGTGATACACTCATATGTTTGAATTTTACGAGAGTTACTTTTTCCACACAATGCCATGATTTTCCTCTTGAACTCATTGTCCCTACACGTTCTACACTATTTAAGAAATGATTATGAAATAGATTTGCTACCAGTGACTCATAATTTACATCCCTTTCATGCAGTTCAGTAGCGACGTTATCCTGTTCTGTAGTTGGTTGTCATGTCGCTTCCTTCACTGCATTCCATATAGCCTTAAGTCTGTTGACAAGATTACTGATTTCTAATGTTATGTGCTTGTTCCTTGCATTTGTAATAACCTTTCTTAGTAATTTTGAGTAGTTTTTTAGTTTGCAACTACTGCAGAATCTCTACTTATTCTTGGCAACAGAGACATTTCTCTTTTCCTATTACAAGATACTTTTCCCCTCTAGTGATCCACGCTTTTTTTAACATGTCGGTTTAATGTACTTTCTGATTAGCTTATGCAGAAACTTATTTCCAAATACTGGTAAGAATTTATCATTGAATAGTTTAGATTTTATTTTGGCGTTTATTTCTTTATAAAGTTCATCCCAGGTTGTTTCTTGTAAGATACTCTTAATTTATCATAGAATAGATTAAATTTTATGTTAATATTTTGTGCCATATAAATTTCATCCTAGATAATATGTTGTAAATTATTCTTAAAAACATTTGTCCTGGAGTCATTAATTATTCTAAATGATTTCCACTCTGGAATATCCATACCGTGCATTGTGATCAGAGAGAGCATTTGTATCAGAGTAAACAGTTATTTTTCTTTTTTTGAGCTTCACATGAGAAAACATTACCAGTTAGAGGCCCTTGTTGGAAAGTTAATTATTGAAATCGAACTCTAGGATCCAAATGAGGTTTCCAGATATTTTTTTCTATCATAGTATTTTAGAATATCTACACTGAAGTCACCACAGACTATTAACTGCTTCCTGCTGTTTTACAGACAGTGCGTTAAATGCAGATTCCTCATAAACTGTTCAGAATTTCTTTTGAGGATCTATATATAGTTACAATTAAAAATTAACTACTTGTCAGTATTAATTCATAGGCATGTGCTTTTATGCCCTGATCACTACAAAATCTCCTTGTCTCAATGGTTTAGAACTTGAGTTCTGTCTTAATACATGTAACAACTCCTTTTTCCATATTCGTTCAGCTTGAGTAAGTTGCAAGAGTGTAATCTTTTATGTGTTCTAATGGGTACTCAGAGTGGCAGATTCAACATGCTCTCCGCCCAACCACTGCAGCACAACCTGTTGAGATGGATGAAGTCACGAGGGAGGAGGTAGGCACTGCATTTATTCCATACACAGGCGCACTCTCGGGGAAAATCGCCCGCATTCTGAAGAAACACCGGGTCGGAACTGTGTTTTGTCCTCCAAATAAAACTCGTGCACTGGTGGGGAGCGCCAAAGATGACCTCGGTTTGAGGAAGGCCGGCGTGTACCAGATTCCGTGTCAATGTGGCAAGTCGTATATTGGTCAGACGATGCGTACCGTCGAGGATCGATGCCGTGAACACCAGAGGCACACTCGACTGATGTATCCGAGCAAGTCGGCGGTCGCTGAACATTGTTTGTCGGAAAATCACGCCATGGAGTATGACCGCACGAGGATTCTGGTACAGACGTCGAGAGACTGGGACAGCGTTGTTAGAGAGGCCATCGAAATTCGCACCAATGACGACCTCATAAACCGTGACTGTGGCTATAATCTTGGGAACCAGCGATTGGGTTAATCAAGAGTAAATCGAGCAAACGTATAGTTGTGACGACCACGGCGGACAGAGCCATCACACCGACGTCATCTCAGACGCCGTCGCAATCTGTTCCACCGCGCGACCGTGGCGCGGGGCGCGGACGGTGGAGGGAGCGCGCCGCGGGCAGAGGGTATTTAAATCGGCCGCCGCCGTGACCGAACCCAGTTCCCTCTGAGCAGCCATAGCGTACGGATCTCCGTGTCGGCACGTTCACAGGAGCTCAGTCCGTCAGCTCACCTGATGATGGCGACATGTATGATCGCCGAAATATTGTGCCCGTTGGACACTATAGACCGGCAGCACACCCATGGATATTTTGATTACCAAATACGCCAGGAGAAACTCAAGAATCAACAGGGAAATACTTCTGCAAGAGCATTTTGAGCAAACTTTAGTACGTGACTCATGACCAACATACAGTAAACATTATATTTTTCGACAGGCTAAGGAAAATGACTTAAAAGTACCTTTAGAAAAGCTTAGTGCACAGTCCTATAAATTTAAGAGTTTACATTTACTCTAGAGCTATCACAAGCAATAGAGTAGATTTTAATACTAGAAAGGTATATCCTCCCTATAAAAGTCTTTATCAGGAATGGCAGATTTCATTTTCAATACAGTTGATAAAGAAGTATGCAACAGGGGTGTAAAAGAGACAAGCATTAAAATCAGTGTCTCAGATGATTCTACTATAACTCTTGACTGAGGCATTTCCCCATTAATGACTGCAAAATCTGTGCAGTACTTGGTTCCATTGGCCAAACTACCTGCTTTTTAATTACCATGCTGTCAGCAATTAAGCAACAATCTTTGAAATTGTCCCTAATGACAGGTTTCAGATCAATGTGTTTTAATATATTTCTCAGGAAGTGAGGCTGAAAATTTGCACTTGCCAACCTTTGCAAAATTAATGATATTTGAGGCAGAGGCATTAATTTTTGTAAATATTCATATGCCTTTGGTAAATAGAAATTTACAGTCATTGCAAACATTTTCACACTTGTACACTTTTCCACTGGATGAAACAAAATTATTTACAATATTGCACACCTGATCTACTTGTATTTCTTTTTGTTACCTGAAAAACTCAGTCAGCTTCTTAGTAAGCTGTTCCTTCTACTTGAGTGAACTTACAACATCGCAAAAACTTTCTTCTCTCTTCTTCAGAGCTTCTCTTGGACATACTAAAGTTTTCTTTCCAATTTGTAGACAAATTCTGACAATAATTACAAGTTTCAGTGGCCTTGTCCATCACTTTGACCATCGACTGTATTCCACAGTCCTTAAATAAGTGTGAACCTGCCTCACTCTCAAACAAATAAATACTTCCAGAACAATAAATGTTAACCCAAACTCATGGTTTGATATAACATAATATTAAAAGAAAGCTTTAAGATGTGAAAACTGCATTACTAATGTTTTCGAGACAACTAGCAGATTCTACGGCACACATCTTGGTCATGTGTTCCAATGATGAGCTCTAAAATAAATATGGGTCCTGTATTACAGCATTGATGCTGTTTTTATTTTTGAAATATTTTCAAGCAAATTCACAAAAAAAGAGTAATGTAAATGGAAATGTCGTGTGGCCCTAGGGCCTCCCATCAGGTAGACCTTTCGCCTGGTGCAAGTCTTTTAAGTTGACGCCACTTCAGAAACCTGCGTGTCTATGGGGATGAGAAGATGATGAGAGAGATAAAACAACACCCAGTCTCTGAGTGGAGAAAATCTCTGACCCAGCCAGGAATCGAACCTGGGGCCCTTGGCATGACAGTTCATCATGCTGAGCACTCAGCTGTCGGGGTGCACAAAAGAGTAATTACACACACATACTCAAATGTCAGTAAATTACCCACACTGCAGCAGCACTATTTTCACTCAAAATCCAAATAACAAGTCGCCTTGGCTGTTTATTTGCTAGTATCAAATGTGCTGGAAAGTCAATTACTTATGACACTGCTTTTGGTTTGGGAAATTTCCTGTGAAGTTATGGGCCACATTATGTAATATTCTTATGTGGAATGGTTTCCACAAAGGAAGCTGCATGATGCAGGATTACACCTTTGCCTTTCACAACAATGATCCACTTATTTAGAAATTCTTGGTTCTTTAGAGTTCAACACAATAATGAATTAGCAAATAAGCGAAGTGAGTTACTTAGTATTTGTGTAAGATTCTTCCCTTACATAGTCATATTATAAGCGAAATGTTGAATCAAGTCCTTTATCCATCTACTCCTACAGCCAAAGAAGAAAAATATATCACTATTAGAAACTTCTTAATAATGTACAGGCTAACAGAAACTTTCTGCCATACTACTATATGGCAGATGATATAGATGACAATAAGCTGCTGATGTGCAGAAACTCTATGGTATAAGGGCAGGGTTCTGCATCCACACAGAATATAGATGAGGCGGTTAGAACAAAGGGACATGGCGTTACCTACACTGAGACTAGGCACTGTCTAGGGCCAGAGGGTAGAGCAGTCCTCAGTCTTTTTGAAGCAGTAACAAGGGTTTCTCCCTTAAAACCCCATGTGAAACTTGACCTCTCTGCTTAAAGCCAATGAACTGACAGTCATATATGAGTATGTCCTTAGACACCACATACTTTCGTGGAGGAATACTCATAATCAAACAATTGAGAACTAAAATTGTTCATGCGATATTTCATTCAACATGCGTTGATTACATTGCGACTCGAGCTACTAGCTGTAATAGTTAAAAGTAACTATGGCACCAAATCCATCTGATCATTTCACTACAAAAACGCACGATTTTCATAATGCAAGTAGTGAAATGCATATTAGTGTCAGAAACATAACTACATTGTATGAAAGTTACTGATTGATCTTAGGTGCAATTAAACATTGCTATTAAAATCAAAGCTTAAACTCAATGTTAAGAAAACTTTCATTTGAACCTTTCATACCTTTATCCCCTTCCAAGTAACTCTAGGCCATTCTACACACTGTCAGTTTCGTTTGATAGATTTTGACAATGTTTCGTTTATGGTTGGAACTTACAAATATAATCACTCATGCAGATACATTAAGTCATTCAGTCATTAAAACGGAATTTTAACAACAAACAGGTCATTCTGCAGTGATTTGTGAAATTAAATCTCTATTTCACTTTGACAAACAAAACAAACTTGAACCTTATGCCTTTTAACCAGTGTACTTTATCACAAATCTAGTTCAGCATCCAAGATAATTAGATCACTTATTTTCATTAACTTTTGTTTCTGCAAGCAAAATACTTTCAACATTCTCACTATATACCATACTAGACTGTAATACCAAGTGATTGTCAAGTGACCAGTAACATGCAGGTAGTAAAAGTCAGAAATCGTTTTGTTTAAATAACTTCACAGATCATTAGATTAATAGAATTCTGTGTACATGTATATTGCATCACTTGTGAAACTAGGTGCCCCACTTTGCAACCACTTATTCTTCTAGGATGAAGCAATCAAGTATCAAATATCACCATGCAATAATCAAATGCTCTTGTGGAATAGAGGTTAGGCATTGAAGCTAAAGATCTCAAAGCTGAGTCACGTTATGCAAGAATAACAGAACATGTTGTTTGGCGACCTGACAACAAGATCAGTTATAGTGTTGTACTGATTAATTTTTTCATTAAGATGTGTTTTAGTAAAAAATCTATTGAACGGTGTTTGAATATTTGTGTCTTCAGCTTTTCTAACAAGTTTATTTAATTCATTTGCGAAAGACCTATTTTTAACTGCACCATTTTCATACATTGGATCATTTACATCTACTAATCTTTACCCATTAAAATCAATATAACTTTTAGATACTCGAAAAATGTTACTGACTTCACTACAAAATTGTTGAACTGAATTTTTTATTTGTGGATCAAAATTTTTTTGATCTTACGTTTGATTTTTCTAATTCTCCTAATTGTTTGAGTACTTTATACATTGATCTTACTTCCAAAGATGTTCAATTATTAAATTTAAAATATTATAGAATAGCATTAATACAAATACACACAATGACTACTTGTGAATCCATCATAATGCTGTACTGTATCAACAGCACAGTAAAGCCCATTTTTTCCAAAATACCTAATTAATACTTTTGGTATACTGTCACTGAATCAATCAAACACAACTTTCATGTCTTTAGCTTTATAGTAACATTCGCAGTGTGTGGCAACATTATCAGAAATGCCTAAATTTACCGTTCTACATTCAAAAATTTTTTAGTTTGTTACATAATTTTTCAATCATAAAAACACCATGAAAGTGTTTAATTTTCATTAGTTTAATGTGTTTTATGTCAAAATTACTCAATGCATTAGGATATACAGTATATTAATTATTTTATCAATTTTTGTAAACACACTTTTTTTCTAATGCTAGATTCTATGTCTCATGTTCATCACTTTCTTTGTTGTTGTGAACTGATTTTGCTACAGCTGATGCTCTGACAGCCATTGAACCAATAGCTTCTAATGCTACTAATACAACAAAAGAAAACCACCCTTATGTTTTATTAAACTTGCTGGTTCTTTCTTTTTCATTAATATTTCAGTGTTTTTTTCATAACAGGTATACAAACTGCCTATTGGCTTCAGTCTCGGGTTCTTCGGCCGACGTTCATCTAATGATTAGTAAGCTCGTAACGAGAGCAGGACGAATATGTGAGCTGCAACACCTCAGACGAGAAATGCAACACCTGGAAACTGTCCTGAGGAGCAATGGGTACTCCACAAATTATATTAGATGTGTAACAGAGCCCAACACTCGGCGAAGTAAGGAACCAGAAAAAGAAATGTCGGGTACGGCCTTTCTGCCATACATTCCCAGAGTGACGGACAGAATTGGCCGTATATTGCGCAAACATGGCGTAAAGACGATTTTCAAACCGACAAGGAAGATCAAAGAGTGTCTTAGATCGGCGAAGGAGAAAAGAGACCCACTTCCAATGTCGGGAATATACCGTATACCGTGTACATGCGGAAAAGTTTATGTCGGAATGACTGGAAGATACATCAACACCAGGATCAAAGAGCATAAGCGACATTGCAGGTTGGGGCAGGTGGAGAAATCGGCCGTGGCAGAGCACGCACTGAATGAGACCGACCACGTAATAAAATTCGCCGACACGGAAGTTCTGGCTGTAGAGAAGCATTATCACTCGCGCTTGTTCAGAGAAGCTGTAGAAATACAAAAACACGCAAACAGTTTGAACAAGAAAGAGGAAAGCCTTAAGGTAAACGGATCCTGGCTTCCCATACTGCAGCGAACGACCGTCGCAGGTAGCAAGAGGAGAACCTCACCGGAAATGACCGCGGAGAAGCCCTCGGACGTTGGCGCGCCAGGTACATATAGCCAAGGTCCGTAAAAAAAATAAGGTTGAGCAGTAAGCGCTCTGTCCTGCCATTGGCTGAGGCTGTGACGTCACGAAGGGAACGCCGCTGCCTCTGAACAGCGCTACAAGACGCAGCCCACGCATTTAAGCGATGTATTAGTGAAATGTTTCAGATTCTACAGAAATAGTAAAAGGTAAATTGTTATTCTGCTATTTGTAGAAAGTACTGCTATATTCTGTAACTTGTCCAGCTTTTAAACAGACACTGCTGAGTGCTGAGTTTAATAAAATCAAGCGTCTATAGAATAAACTATACAAAAATAAGTGCAAAGTACAGTCTGTTTTTCAGTTCTCTACGAAGTAAACATTCGAAATGAGCACTCAGTTTTCTAACTTTGGCTCTGGGAAAAGCGTTCACTTGTACACAAGATCTATGTAACGCTCATTTATATTCTGTTTACATCATGTCTACGAAAACACTTTCATTTTCACTCATGAAATTATGCAATTGCCTTATTTGTAGGAAGCATTTGAATTACCTACCTGAACTGACACACACACACACACACACACACACACACACACACACACACACACATTCTTAATTTTCTCACACCTCAAACCTATGGCTTATATTTTTATCAAGGTGGCTGTATAATGTTTGCCCTAGTTGTTAAAATTCACTTATATAAAAGAGCATTGAATCAAAAAAAGTGCTGCAAAATTCGATTTACAGGAAATAGTGGTAAATTGACTTACCGAGTCCGCCGTTCAGCAAAGTTGGTATGTAGTGTGGGAAACAATAAGCCAATCCTTGACACTGTCAGTGTAGAGTCTCGCTAGTTGTGAAACACACAGCCAGAGGAACTTCACTTCTATCACTAAGCTTATATATTATTTAACTTTCACAAATATTGTTTATTTACATTCTAAAGCGATGACAAATACCACTTCCTTGCTTTCCGTTGCTGAGCGGCAACTGCTTTCTTCGACTTGTCCTTTGCAGACAGCCAACACAGTCGGATAAATGTTCTTGTCCTAGCGTAAATCTTAATGATTTCTGGGTGAATAGTGGGGAATCGCTCGGTAAGTATAGCGCACAGGTTCTTGATGAGACCAGTTTCCCTGGACAAACTGTCGCGTCCATGGATCTGGGCAAAAATTAATCAAATCTGCTAATTGTTTCGAGCCACGTTTCTGAAGGCACAAGCAAACCCCCACGAGAAACCATGCCCAGCCATCCTCTTGATGTCTCCTCAGGCAGTGTCAGTAGCTCTCCAGTGGGTGTGGCCAGTGATCTGTCATACTGTCTGCATCGATAAGCTACATATCCAGCAAGATATTTAAATCCTTCAGTGCTACAATCAGAAGCCAGTGACATTGGAGGCACATCGGATTCTCCTACTCCAAAATCTAAATCTTCTATCTCCTTCTCTCCTTCAAACATTGCCAACGCCTCAGACATATCAGGCAGGATATTGCCAAAAACAGTTGTAGGCACAAATCTTCCTTCTTCATCTGGCTCAGCAGATGATGCATTTGAAAGTGGAATATCATGAGCGTTTGCTCCCAACAACAACAGTCTTATCCGGCTCTTTACCTCGACTGGAGATGGATGATCATAAAAACGTCCAAGGCCTCTTATAAGAGAAAAAAATGTTCTCCAAGCAGTCTTGATTTAATCTTGCTGTAAGAATGTATTAAATATTATAAACAGCTAAGTCACTGAACAGACCCAAAAGTGACCGAACAGTTTTCAAAAATCCTTTCTGGAGGGGTAGGAGATGCTTTGAGTTGCCAACACGCATCTTCTCACAACACTTCGAAAATTTACGTAGGCACTGTTCTTGGGCTTGAAAACTGGCACCAAATCCACAGGCTAGTGATTTATTACTTCCTTTTGTCCTTGAATTAAGTACGTCGAAAGTCTCATCCACCATCTGCATGAAATCACTGGCGTGTCCTTCTTCAGGCATCAAATACCGAATCGCCTGTGCAGTTGTATTTGTTAGCAGCTGAGCTGCTAAGCGTACTCGCTGTCGCTCTCTGCCCTTCACTGTAATGTGTTGCTGAGATAACTTGGGACATATTTACATCTCGCCACTGTCCAGAACTAACAGTTTCTCGAACACAGTTTTTGCCACAGCCTTGTTTTCCAACATTATTCCTTGATCCAGCAAGTGGTTCCTTAAGAGTTTGGGCAAATGGGGAACGTCAGCAAACACCCACATACATCTCAGAGAATCACACGGGTGTGGAAAACAAGTATTTTAATGAGTAATGCCAAGCTCCTTCCAGACAGAACTATTCTTTGGACCCATGTCTGCTACTGCAGCCACAACATTGTAGCAAATGCTGGCCAGGGAAACAATTACTTCGTTCAAGAGTGCTGCTGTCATCTGAACGTCAAAATTGAAATAGATAGGTTGCTTCCACGTTGCAAACAAGCCTCGGACCATGACAACAAGGACATTACTGTGAGGTCCAAGAATCCTATCATCTTGATGATCGTAACAAATTCTACTGTCAATGTTCATTTCATCAAATGACAAAACACAAATACGTTCCCTGTCAGTCAGTGTTGCAGCCTGCATTTTCATCACCACTAAAATATCCTTCAAAATTCCTGGTTGGCAACTGAAACTGCGATTAATCCAAGAACGCAAGGTTGACACTGGAGGTAGAAGATATCCGAGTTTTCTCTAAGGAAATTGTAACTCTTCTGCGGCAGAGCACGTAAAGTAATAGACTTACAAATGTCCTCTTTGCCCCATCGAACCCGTTTTGAACCATGCAACAAACTTCTAATTTGATTGGGTGAAATTATTTTGCCCAGTATTTGATTAGTTTCACGAGACACAAGTTACTTTTTATTAAATTCTTCTTCGTGCAGATGTCGATTCATTGAGGACAGCTAATCTCTAAGATCTTTATTACGTGCTCGCAATTTCATGCACATGTTCCTTAGATGAGCATTTTTCCTCTGTAGTGACGCTACAGAATTTTGTAAAGTGACTTTATGTGGATCACTACAAAGAACTTCATCTGTAAATGTATACTTGTCAACATTCCTCTTCAATGGTGAGAGCTTCTTTAAAGTCTCTAGGCTTCTTCTACGAATTTCACGTTTGTTAAAGCGTTCTTTCCTTTCTTCTATTGCAATCGGTGTGTTATCACTGGCGCTACTACCACAAGGCAAATTGCAAGACGGATACGCATCACTCTTAAGGATTAGTTTCCGCGGTAAATTTAACAGTTCTGAACGTAAGTCCCGGATATAATCCGTTTCCTTGAAATGACGAGAGCATATTCTAGCGTTCCCTGCGTTCACAGGATCTTTCCTAAAGCATTTTAAAGGCCAAACCTTTTGCAGACTTTCATCACGTGGGAAACAATGCAACTCTATTTCAGTCCCTTTTGTATTGCGATTGTGAGAGTTACAGCCAACAACAGCACAACCTGGCATTGCTTCCACACACTCAAATACTTCGGACAAACACTCACTGCACAAAGATAACCAAACGGAAACGATAACGCGCACGAAACACAACACGGACGAACCACGACAAGACAAAGCTCAGACGCACACTTTGTGCGCGCCAAGAGCTGTTCCTCAGTGACGTCATGCGAAGAACGTCAGAAATGGGTTTGCTTCTGCGCAGCAGTTACTGCTCCCTCGTGCATATAGTCTGCGCCCGCGAGCTCGGCTCCAGTTCACCACCGGCAATGGAGGGTGAAGCTTTGACAATGCAAGCTACTCATGCTGGCGAAACGTCAGAAAAATCATTAGATGAACGTCGGCCGAAGAACCCGAGACAGAAGCCAATAGGCAGTTTGTCAACAAGTGGCCACGAAAGCCTTAACAATTTTGTATTACGCCTCTACGGGGAGGAGATTTGCAGATTGTACCGACGCCTTGACCAACGACGGAAGAAGAAAGCGCGACTGATGTCCTCTCTCGCCTTTCTGTCGCAGTGCCGTGATGAATGTGCTACACCGAAGTTCTTGAAATGTAAGTGCCTATTCACCACCACCCAAGCACATCGTATCTACGACAGAATGGATCGAGCTTTTCTTCGTGAACGAATACATACAACATGGAGAGACTTGGCAAGAACGGATCAGGAGCTTCTGGACATTTTCTATCAACTAAGTAGCAGAATGCATCGAGACGACTGGGACAAGATCGACAGCATCACTCACAGGAGCATGAAGAACGAACTCGAGCGCTGCACCGAGGGACAGAAGAAAAAGTTTGAAAGATGCCGGAAGCAGACCGACAAGGCGATTCCCGACATGTCACACACAGTGGTCAACCTCACTGAACGACAATTGACCGAAGAGGAAGTGTCTGTTCTTCAAAAAGGAGGGAATTTCGCTATCACCCCGAGAACTATACCTATGGAGGATATCGTTGCCAACACCGAAGCAGCCATTCGGACCCTTCCTTGTGAAAGGGCAGAGGAGATACACACGGAAACAGCCAGGATACTGCGCCGAGCAAAACCACCAGCTTGCAACCTAAAGAAAGAAGAGGTACAAGCCTTTAAGAATCTCAATGCCGACAAGAGTATATTGGTACTGCCTGCAGATAAGGGGAATGCGACCGTCGTAATGAAGTCCGAAGATTATGAGCAAAAGATCCGAGACCTATTAGATCCGACGATGTACCGAAAATTAAGCGCAGATCCGACGCAGCGTATCACACGGAATACGAATCGATTAATCAAGGCGTCTTCTCTGCCGGCGGACATACAGAGAAACCTGCGCAACACAGAAGTCCTACCACCTCGGCTGTATGGATTACCCAAGATCCATAAGAACAACGTTCCACTGAGACCGATCGTTAGCGCTCCTGGATCACCGACATACAAACTGGCAAAACACTTGGCCTCTCTGCTCCAGCCACACGTGGGGAAGACCGACACATACATTAAGGACTCAGGACATTTCATTAAGAAGCTGAAGAAACTGAAACTTGCACCAAACGACATCTTGGTCAGCTTTGATTTTGTTTCGTTATTTACGAAAGTGCCACTCAGTGACGCTCTGGAGCACATCGGTTCCATTTTCCCGCAGGACATCAGAAAGCTCTTCCATGCATGTCTCACCACGAGCTATTTCATTTGGAATGGCGATTTCTACGAGCAGTTGGAAGGCGTCGCCATGGGTAGTCCTCTCAGTCCAGTGGTGGCCAACTTCTTCATGGAACAATTCGAAGCACACGCACTGGACTCGGCGACTTGCAAACCTAACATGTGGTACAGGTACGTCGATGATACTTTCGTGGTGTGGAGCCATGGTGAAGAACAGCTCGGTGACTTCCTAAGACACTTGAACAGCCTCCATGCCAACATAACATTTACCGTGGAAGTAGAAAAGGACAAGAAACTGCCATTTCTAGATGTGCTGGTCACAAGGGACGGGGAAAACCTGGGACACAGAGTGTATCGAAAACCGACACACACGGACCGATACCTGCACAAATTGTCAAACCACCACCCGAGCCAGAAAAGAGGCATGATTAGGACGCTCGTAACGAGAGCAGGACGAATATGTGAGCCGCAACACCTCAAACGAGAAATGCAACACCTGGAAACTGTCCTGAGGAGCAATGGGTACTCCACAAATTATATTAGAAGTGTAACAGAGCCCAACACTCGGCGAAGTAAGGAACCAGAAAAAGAAATGTCGGGTACGGCCTTTCTGCCATACATTCCCAGAGTGACGGACAGAATCGGTTGTATATTGCGCAAACATGGCGTAAAGACGATTTTCAAACCGACAAGGAAGATCAAAGAGTGTCTTAGATCGGCGAAGGGGAAAAGAGACCCACTTCCAATGTCGGGAATATACCGTATACCATGCACATGCGGAAAAGTTTATGTCGGAATGGCTGGACGATCCATCAACACCAGGATCAAAGAGCATAAGCGACATTACAGGTTGGGGCAGGTGGAGAAATCGGCCGTGGCAGAGCACGCACTGAATGAGACCGACCACGTAATAAAATTCGCCGACACGGAAGTTCTGGCTGTAGAGAAGCATTATCACTCGCGCTTGTTCAGAGAAGCTGTAGAAATACAAAAACACGCGAACAGTTTGAACAAGAAAGAGGAAAGCCTTAAGGTAAACGGATCCTGGCTTCCCGTACTGCAGCGAACGACCGTCGCAGGTAGCAAGAGGAGAACCGCACCGGAAATGACCGCGGAGAAGCCCTTGGACGTTGGCGCGCCAGGTACATATAGTCTGCGCCTGCGAGCTCGGTGGTGGTGGTGGTGGTGGTGTGTTGGGGCTTATGGGCGCTCAACATCGAGGTCATCAGCGCCCTGACACACATTAAAAGGAACGAATGTGGACAGACCTAAGAAAACTAAAGCACACACTCAAACAAAGCAGGAAAAGAAGGAAAATGCTACATAAGAAAGTAAAACCTAAGGAAAGGGGAAACATAGCAACAAGAATGTCACAGGAAATTGTTATTGGCTGGCCACGTACATAAAATATGGACGAGCTTGTCACACACTGAGCAAATTAAAATCCTTTCCCTAAAATCTTTGTAAAAACATTTGACAGGACACAGAACTCTAAAATTTTAGCCACATTCGTCCGAGTGTTGCCTAAAAGAGATGGCAGGTCCGCTGGCAAGTCAGCCGCGACCCGCTGGTCAGAAAATAAAACTCAATCCAATAAAACGTGGCGCACAGTGACCTGGACGCCGCAAGCACCACACATTGGAGGGTCCTCTCGCCGGAGAAGGAAGCCATGCGTCATAGGGCTGTGACCTATTCGAAGCCGAGTGAGGAGAACCTCGCCCCGTCGATGGGGCTGAAAGGAAGTACACCACACACGCGTTGTGGGCTTGACTATACGGAGCTTATTGTCAGTCACTTCCAGCCACTCATCCTCCCACTGGCGCATGACCCATGAGCTCAACAGCGAGGTGAGTCCGTGCAAGGGGATAGCACACTGAGATACTTGTGGGGCGAGACACGCCTCCTTGGCTGCAAGATCTGCCCTTTCATTCCCAGCAATGCCAACATGCCCCGGAACCCAGCAGAAAGCTACAACTTTCCCCAGTCGCTGTAGTCGGAGGAGGGCATCCTGGATGGTCTGGACAATTTTGTCTGCCGCATACAAACGTTGCAATGAGTGAAGGGCACTGAGTGAATCGGAACAGACAAGAAATTTAGGAGAAGAAGAATGTCTCATGTGCTCCAGTGACTGCAAGATCGCAAACAATTCTGCATCAAAGACAGCAAAAGTCTGAGGCAGTCGGACCTTGAGGACATGATATGGAAAAACAACTGAGCAACCAACAGAATCCCCTTGTTTCGACCCATCCGTAAAAACAGCTACGTAGTCGTGGTGCTCAGATGAAATGGCAGAAAATGCTGGATTAAAAACGGTGGCAGGAGTGCAATCTCTCTTGTACTGCAATAAATCTAAAATCGCTCCGGGCTTCTTCAGTAACCAGGGTGGCAGGCGGTTAAAACCTTGGATTTGGGGTTGTACAGACTCCACACCGAGGGACTCTAGTACACGTTGCACACGGATCCCAAACGGCAACGTAGCCCGGGGACGGCGGGAAAAAAGGCGGTCCAGAGGTGGATGGGCAACAAGATGGTGAGCGGGCGAGCTGGGAGCTGCAAGAAACTTACAAGCCTGGCGCACCAGCAGGAGCTGCCGCCGGATGGTAAGTGGTGGTTCGCCAGACTCAGCACAGAGGCTGGGTACAGGACTGGTCCGATAAGCACCCGTGGCCAGTCGGATCCCAGCATGGTGAACAGCGTCAAGGATCCGCAAATAAGATGGCCTCGCTGACCCATATACTGTGGACCCATAGTCCTGCCGTGAACGCACAAAAGCTCCATAAAACTGTAGGAGACGCGGCCTGTCCGCGCCCCAAGACCTGTGGCTGAGGCACTTGAGGATGTTCAGTGCCTTCAGCGTTCTGGCTTTCAAGTCACGTTGGTGTGGCAGCCATGACAACCTGGAGTCAAAAATTAGGCCCAGAAACTGCACTGTGTCTCTAAAATGTAGGACAGTATCCCCCATATGCAAGGCAAGCAAGGTAAAAAGACGACGAGAACGATTAAAATGAACACAAACACACTTTTCGGCAGAAAACCGAAAACCCGTCTTTGCAGTCCACTCCTCTAACCGCCGCACTGTTAGCTGCAACTGACGGCTCACGGTTGCAACACTGGAGGAGGAACAGAAAACAGCAAAGTCGTCCACAAATAAGGAGCACTATACTGGACTCCTCACTGTAGACGTTATACTGTTGATGGCTATGGCAAGGAGGGTAACGCTTAAAACACTGCCCTGGGGGACACCGTTCTCTTGCTCAAAGCGATCAGACAGTGTGTTACCAACGCGGGTCCGAAAAAAGCGCTGAGACAGGAAAGACCGAATGAAAATGGGGAGGCGGCCACGAAAGCCCCATTGATGCATTTCTGCAAGAATACAGTGTCTCCAAGTAGTATCATATGCCTTACTGATATCAAAGAAGATACCGATACAGTGATGCTGACGGAGAAAAGCCTGCTGAATAGACGCCTCTAGGAGGGTCAGGTTGTCGACCGTGGACCGAAATTTTCGGAATCCACACTGAAAGCGGCTAAGGAGCTGTCTGGTCTCTAACAGCCAGGGTCTTTCCGACACGGGTTGTCAAGGCGATACTACGATAACTACCGGGACATGTGCGGTCCTTTCCTCGTTTGAGGAGAGGGATGAGAATTGCCTCCCTCCACGAGGTGGGGAACACTCCTGTCTGCCATATGAGATTAAAACATCCGAGGAGGATTTCCTTTGACGCCGCTGGCAGATGTCGAAGCATGGAGTACCGGATGCGGTCGTAACCTGGTGCAGTGTCAGAAGTCTCAGTAAGTGCCGATTCAAGTTCCCACATGGAGAAAGGGGAATTGTAGGCCTCAGAACTGTTCGACCGAAAGTCCAAAGTCGCTCTTTCGACAGTCGCACGGTAGCGACGAAACGCTGGATCCTGATTTGCAGTGGCAGTACTTTGTGCAAAATGCTCTGCCAGCGTCTGAGCAATCCCTCTGGGTGTCGTTTGGAGGCATCCCTAGTTGAGGACTGCAGCTGTTGGTAAACGGCTGTGTTTACCGCAAATCCTCCGGATGGCTTCCAATACTTTTGTGGAACGGCACTCTTCCGTCCACCAAGGCCGCTTAGGAGTGTCAGAAGACTGTGGTATGGACAGGTCAGCAGCATGATGGACCACAAGCGTGATGTGATCCACCCATTCCTGTACGTTATTGTGGTGGTCAAAGACAGCCAACCGAGTGAACAGTGGCCAGTTAGCCCTGCCAATCATCCATGATGGTGGCCGCGGCTCCAGCAATACACCATCCAGGAGATGAATGCGGATAGGGAAGTGATCGCTGGAATGAAGGTCGTCAATGACCTCCCAGTGAACAGAGTCGGTGAGGGTTGGAGAGCAGAAAGATAGGTCAATGGCTGAGAATGACACTGTAGCAGTAGAGAACTGAGTCGGAGTACCTGTGTTGAGGATGCACAACACTTGAGATGTTAGGAGGCTCTCCAAAATTCGACCTCGAGCGCAAAGAGAAGTGGAGCCTCACAGGACATGATGGGCATTGAAGTCTCCCAGGAGAAGAAATGGGCGGGGGAGTTGGTCAATAAGATCTGTGAGAGCGTCTAAGGTCATTGCATCCAGCTCGCTCCAGTTCACCACCGGCAATGGAGGGTGAAGCTTTGACAATGCCAGCCACTCGTGCTGGCGAAACGTCAGAAAAATCATTAGATGAACATCGGCCACAGAACCCGAGACAGATGCCAATAGGCAGTTTGTCAACAAGTGGCTACGAAAGCCTTAACAATTTTGTATAACAGGTATACTTCACGATATGACTAAATTTCCAGCACTTCTTTTATCTCTTTCTTTTTTGAGCAAGTTTCCATCACTTCTCTTATCTCTTTCATTTTTGAGCAAGTTAAATAATCGTTAACAATGTGTATTTGATCATTACTGCGTTCACTTTTAATTGATTTAGCTACAGTTTTGCCACTTGGTAGCACAGAATAACTGACACTAACGTCATTCATTTATTCAGAAAAAAACAAAAATTTTATAATATCAGCCATTATCATCAAGTTCAACTGCCATGTGTAATTTTATTTTTCCATACATAATGCCTCTAGCCACAGCACCAGCTACTTTTTCTTTTCGGCAAACATTCCTTCTTTTGTGATGTTTTAAGTTGTTTATCTGCCTCATGACTAGAGTCTAAATCTCTATGACCTCTGTATGAAATATCAAGTTTCGTACATGTTTCAACTAATGTACTTATACTCTGATGTTCTCTAGCCAATCTTTCTTCTAATTTTGTTCATGGACCACAATGTTTACAGCTATGTAGATGAATTTCAAATGGTAATTTATTGATTTATGTGTTAACTAAACCTTCTCTATTTTACATTTTTCCAAAATGCATATGGTAAATGATGGAAAATCTAATTAAATGAGGTGTAATAAAATAATTAAACCCTGTATTAAATATTTTTGATAAACCAAATTCTTTGGTCTTGTAACACTACGCTCTGGCGCACGATACTCTTTAAAGCCTGTACTATGGTAAGTTGACGGGCTTCACCTCATAAACAGGATTTTGGTATATATGTTGACTGCGTGTACCTGAATGGAGGCAAAATCAGACTTTCACCCACTCAGTAACAACAATGATACGTCAAGCAAGTCTGAACTGCAACTACATGTTAGGATGGACAAGAAACAACACAGCAGATGCTACCAAATTGTTAATAATACGGTCGCCAGCCTAATTAGGCATTAACCGAGTTTCTTCCCAGTACAAGTTGATGTACGTTCATACAAAACAACACGTAATGACACTGCATAATATGGTAAATTTTAGAACCTGAAAATCTACTGAACTAATTATTTCATTTACTGTACTAATATGAACAAGCCATAAATACACAACAATACACTATAATGTTTACTACAAACTTCGTACTGTCTAGTGATCTGATTAAAATCGGGCATAGGTTACCCTAGAAATAGTACTTTCGAAATGTACATACAATGTCAATTTTGAAAAAGGTAAAACACTAATAAATTTTGGTTTTGTATTGACTTTAGCTTTGCTGGTCAAATCAGTTCAGTACACTTCAGAATTTAAATGAATAGAAAAGAAAAGGGGGGGGGCCCTGAAACTGTTATGATCACTGTACTGAAATTTTTGATTATCGAAATCGTTAAGCACTCAAGATTTCCAATATATGAGTTACTACTCTTTTTGTCTTATTTCTTGCTCATTTAACTACCATTATTTTTGTCTCAAATTAACTAAACTTCATTACTAAACCAATTTCAACATTATCTTCCAACTTTGTCAGACCTTTGTTCTTTACTTATTGATTCATTAACAACAAAGTTCTTTAAACATAATTTTAACATAGATAGGTCTGCAGGTAATTATTCTTAACATAAACTTTAAATCTTCATTTCGGGACACTCGGATTGCACAACATGTGGAAAGGACCCTGTCTAGGTTAGTGATGAGGATAATTAAATGATAGGACAGTTCTGGTAAAAGTTAAGTTGTTATTGAACAGTCAGAAACAAAAGTAACACTGGTCCACACGAATACAGTACTAAAAGTTTCAACCAGTTCGTATCGATGCGGCGGTTGGCGGGCGGCGAGATGGCGAGGCGCAGAGCACACATACAATCACAGCTATGGCTCTTGATGTATCGGCACTTTACTTCTTCTTAGCGTCGCAATATTTTTCCATTTAGTGCTGATGGAATATTGCCATGCTGTATAGGCGTCGGAAACGGCACATCCGAGGCTCAACGAAGCCACGTTATCCAGGAGAGCCTTCTCGATCCAGAACGTTGTTACTCAGACCAATGCCCAACTCCGACTACTACTGCTGAGTCCGTTATGCCGTGCAGCGCCCGTGTGCGTTTTCCCGCGCTTGCCTACCATCCACCTTTTACTGCTCCCCTACAGACAAGGTATTCACCAAAGGTTTTGCATTTTACATATCCTAATACATTGCCTACGTATGGACCAGGCGCACAATTACAACTTTAACATCTTACAACAGTTTCAACATTTCTTACATTTCCATTTTGTTATAATATTGCTTGCAGTTTTACATAAACATTAATATTCACATCGAAAATTGTTTACAGTTCCTTTAACATAATGGCATGAAACAAAAAAGAAATGAAATCAGAACATCGATTATACTAATTTATCAAAAAACAGAAGCAAAATTTATTATATGTATAATAGTATAACATTGTTGTTGTTACACATGCCCCTGTTCCCAGTAAATTTCACTAAGTGCAAATTTGATGGGAACACTAATTTTTATATTTATACCATGGTTCTGAAACTTTATGTGAATATCCCAAAAAAATTTATACCACAAACTTCCTTTCACTCACACTATATAGGTCTACACTTTTTAACATATCAAGAACATTTACTTATCATTTACTTAAGTGCCTTTGGCACAGTCCAACCTCCTATCACAACATTATTTAAATAGCAAATTACTCATTTTTACTAAATTTCTCAAAGAAATAATTTCATAATCTGGAACACAAACATTTAACTACAAAAGCAAACGCATATATCTATATATACTATAAGACAATTTTTTGCTGCTTGCATTGAATGGCAGTCCACTTCCTTATTTACTAATAAACACACAATAATATTCAGAAAATTTACTACACATATTTGCTGCCTATTATTCGGATTTGGGCAGTACATTTCGCATCATTTTACCACATCACCTGTACCACACTTACAATTCTCCATTGACTATTTATCTGCCCTCATTGGTGTTTGGCAGACCTTTATATTATGACTCATATACTGCCCACTTTGATTTTTGACAGTCCCATCTTTTATTTGGCTTGCAGCATTTACCCATTCCTTTCAGCCCTTTTCTCCATACATCTTTACATTTACAGTACATTTGGTAATCTGAAACTCACATAAGTACATTAGCACACTGATATTGGTACACATATATTTACAAAGATTAGTTACATTTGGAATAAATTAGTTTCAGCATAAGATACATCACATTTATGGCAAATTGCTCTCTGAGTGTACTTAGGTCACTCACTCCTAGGAACATACAGTTTCAGGTCCACAACATTTCTTACACCTAAAGGTCTTTTGGATTTTGGGTAGATCAGGTAGTAAGCATTAGCATGTGGAATGTTCTGTATTATATATGGTCCATTATAAATATATTTAAATTTGGAAATTTCATGGTTCAGCTCACTAGACTTTTCGTGAGTTTTTAAAAGAACATAATCCCCAATTTTAAATTTTGAAACTTTCAGATTTTATCATATCTTTTAGATCTAGATTCAGCTTTTTGCTTTGCCCTTTTTCTGACTAATTCTTTCTTTTGATTCAACCTCACGCTTGTACAAGGTGGAAACTCAAGTTTTTTCTCAATTAAACTTTTACTTCTGCTGCCTAACAAAATTTCTTCCGGTGGGAACCCAGTAGTTTCATGATGTACTGTGTTTATGACATTCTCAAAGTCCGAGATAAACTTGCCCCAGACTCTAAATCATGCCCCTTCCTGTTTTTTCCTCAATGCACCTTGGTTGACTGTGACATTGTCCCAAGATACGTTCCTGACCTGTGAACCATTTATATCTGGCGGCTTTTTCGGTTTCTGGAGTTCAAAGTCTTTACTTCCTTGAACTCTTTGCAAAATAAACACTGAGTCATCAGGTGGCTCTTTCTTTCTTTGTTCAGTCTCAACATCTGGGTTTTGTTTTGAAACTTCATCATCAATATATACAATATAGCAATTAACTGTATTTCCATTATTTCCACTAGTACCGAAATATTCGTCATCTGAACACTCGTCAGAACCCGACCATTCTGGCTCGCTTTCAGGTTCTAACATAAAAGCTTTTCTGAGACAGGCACTAAGTTCTCCCTCTATTTTTTCGTCAGGCTTTAATTTTAATTCAATATCCTCTTTTGGCAAAACGGCCTCATTATCAGCTTTACTCATACCCACTGTTACTTCATATTTAGTGTAATCCTCTTGGACTTCAATTACTTTTAGGTAATCACCTGCCTCTTTCCCACGGTGCCTTACGGTAGCAGCTTGTACTGTTGGCGGATCATTAATGGAAGTTAGTTCCTCGTTTATGCTCAGGATTTCATCCTCCAATTCCTTCCTATCTTTAACCTTCGTCCTATAGGCAGCACGCGTACTTTGCGCGGCGCTATTTACTCTCTCCTCTTTAAATTCGGGCCACGTCAGCTTATCGACGTCCATACTATCTCCTTTTCCACTAACTAACTTCCTTGCCTCATACTCCTTCTTAAAATCCTCTCACTCACATTGCTTTAGGCCCTTGTACAGATCGTCTATCTGCACACGCCAATCAGTTACTTCTGCTAATTCATTCTCGCCATTTACTTCATTGCTAACACTGCTAACTGCACGTCCCTGTGTATCCACAGTTTCGCCTATTATTTCCTTCGCCACTGAATTACCACTCGTAATGTATTCACCAGCTCTTACGGCAATGTTCGTACCTAATGCCGCCGCATTGCTAGCGGCTTCTCTTTGAACAGCTGTTCCGCTAGGCTGGGCCGATGCCCTCTGACGCTCCACTCACCTGTTAACAAGTATTGCTCTACGCGGTGAAGATGACTCATCCGCGCTTGCACCTGACGCTTGTTTCGCAACAACACGTTGTGTCGTTCCACGCCTGTCTCTAACCTGTCTCATAATTTTACTGTTAGCCCGGTAACATTTCTTAAATCGGGGCCGGTAAATACTGTCCGCTTCCGTTTGGCCCGCAACGTTCGCGGAAGTCAGTTTCCCGCGTCGTTATTATTTTGCGCGGTGTACCCTCTACCGCGACCTGAATAACTTCCTCTTCCCCTGCCTCTACCTCTTTGTATCATATTGACGCGAAACCCATCGCCGTCATTTCTCTCGTCATGATTACGATTGTTTCTGTTACCAAAATTTTAATAATTGGCACGACTTTCGCGCCAGTGGTCTTCGTCTTCGACCCTTTCAAGAAATGCTTGCAAGTTGCGATGATTGCTTCCCACGTATCTCTTTGAATCTTCTGGAAGCTTTTTATATAGCTCCCATACGATTTCTGAATCGGATCTTCTCCCTCTTAAATGTGTCAGCTTTCGGTACCAATATTCGCAGAAATCTTTCAAAGAATTCCTGCCCCTGTTATCATGAAGTTTGGCCATGATAAACTCGCGCCACAAATGATCCTGTTTTTGTTCGGACCAATATTCTTCCGTAAATTTTTGCTTAAATTCTTCGAACGTCATCCCTTCGGTATTTAAATTAATTCCCCAGCGCTTAGCATCACCTGCTAAGGCGCTAATTACTACGTTTATCTTTTCCTGAGCAGACAAGTGTTCAGGAAACATTCTCTCGCAATTTTTGATGAAATCTAACGGATGCCATCCATTATGTTTCTTGGTGGGATCGAAGCGTTCCTCACCTTCTAACAGCTTCGTAAGTGGTGTGCCATTACAGACAACACCAGGCCTATCTTTAATTTTACTCTCAAGTTCGAAAATTTTGCCTTGAATTTTCGAAGAATTTTGTTCACATTTTTGTACACATCCGGTAACTTTCTCACCTAAATCTCTTTCAGTGTCAGAAACTGCCTTTTTCAACTGTGAGATTCCGTGTTGACAATCGTTTACGATCTCAGTTTTAAGACCGAAAACTTTTTCGTCTACTTTTGTTTCAACCAGAGGCTCTACTTTCTCTTGGATGTTGAGAATTTCAACATCAAACCTACTGTTAATGTTGTCAAGTTCCCCCTGCATAGTATCCATATTTTAGTTAATAGTGTCAATTTCAAATTTCATAGTATTTACTACAGAGCTTAAACTACCCACTTTTTGTTCTATCTGTTCTATTTGTTTACTGATTTTAATTCCTTGTTCTTCTACCTGTGTTTTAAGCTGACCATTCTGTGTTTTGAGCTGATGGCTCTGTGTTTTAAGCTGCTCGTCAATGTGTGTTTTAAGCTGACTAACCTGACTACTAACTTGTTTTTGAAGATGATCATTCTGCGTTTTGAGCTGCTCACTCTGTCCTGCAATTTGCTTGGTTAATTGTTCAAATAAATCGTTCATGCTTAAAATTTTCACACTGTTTTGTTCTACGGAATCGGTGTGTTCCGATCCTACTTCAAAAGTTTCTTTCGGTTCTTTCTTTATCTGTGGAGAATCAAACATGTCATTGGATTCGTTCATGTACCCATTATCGTCTACAAAGTCATCCTCTACTTCCTGTTTTATCCCTTGCTGTGTTCGAGACGATCTCGACATTTCAATCTGTTCGTTAACGTGTTCGTGATATTGTATGCACGCCAATTGTCTTCCGCTAACGCCATCTGTTATCTGGCCGCGTAAACTCCTGCTATTGCTATGCGCATCTTCCATTACGCTCGGCACATCTACCGCGTCTATTTTCCTGTCCATACTGAATGCAAATTACATCACACTACCGTACTTGACGTTCACTGCTATTTACTTTACTAAATATTATTGCAATTCGTGCCACTGAACATCCACTGTTCGGTATTCACATTAATTTGTGACCGACAACAACTGGATGTCCTGTCACCGGGAAGCCACTTATAACACTACGCTCTGGCGCACGATACTCTTTAAAGCCTGTACTATGGTAAGTTGATGGGCTTCACCTTATAAAACAGGATTTTGGTATATATGTTGACTGCGTGTACCTGAATGGAGGCAAAATCAGACTTTCACCCACTCAGTAACAACAATGACACGTCAAGCAAGTCTGAAGTACAACTACACGTTAGGACGGACAAGAAACAACACAGCAGATGCTACCAAATTGTTAATAATACGGTCGCCAGCCTAATTAGGCATTAAATGAGTTTCTTCCCAGTACAAGTTGATGTACGTTCATACAAAACAACACGTAATGACACTGCATAATATGGTAAATTTTAGAACCCGAAAATCTATTGAACTAATAATTTCATTTACTGTACTAATATGAACAAGCCATAAATACACAACAATACACTATAATGTTTACTACAAACTTCGTACTGTCTACTGATCTGATTAAAATCGGGCATAGGTTACCCTAGAAATAGTACTTTCGAAATGTACATACAATGTCAATTTTGAAAAAGGTAAAACACTAATAAATTTTGGTTTTGTATTGACTTTAGCTTTGCTGGTCAAATCAGTTCAGTACACTTCAGAATTTAAATGAATAGAAAAGAAAAGGGGGGGGGGGGGGACCCTGAAACTGTTATGATCACTGTACTGAAATTTTTGATTATCGAAATCGTTAAGCACTCAAGATTTCCAATATATGAGTTACTACTCTTTTTGTCTTATTTCTTGCTCATTTAACTACCATTATTTTTGTCTCAAATTAACTAAACTTCATTACTAAACCAATTTCAACATTATCTTCCAACTTTGTCAGACCTTTGTTCTTTACTTATTGATTCTTTAACAACAAAGTTCTTTGAACATAATTTTAACATAGATAGGTCTGCAGGTAATTATTCTTAACATAAACTTTAAATCTTCATTTCGGGACACTCGGATTGCACAACATGTGGAAAGGACCCTGTCTAGGTTAGTGATGAGGATAATTAAATGATAGGACAGTTCTGGTAAAAGTTAAGTTGTTATTGAACAGTCAGAAACAAAAGTAACACTGGTCCACACGAATACAGTACTAAAAGTTTCAACCTGTTCATATCGATGCGGCGGTTGGCGGGCGGCGAGATGGCGAGGTGCAGAGCACACATACAATCACAGCTATGGCTCTTGATGTATCGGCACTTTACTTCTTCTTAGCGTCGCAATATTTTTCCATTTAGTGCCTATGGAATATTGCCATGCTGTATAGGCGTCGGAAACGGCACATCCGAGGCTCAACGAAACCATGTTATCCAGGAGAGCCTTCTCGATCCGGAACGTTGTTACTCAGACCAATGCCCAACTCCGACTACTACTGCTGAGCCCGTTATGCCGTGCCGAGCCCGTGTGCGTTTTCCCGTGCTCGCCTACCATCCACCTTCTACCGCTCCCCTACAGACAGGGTATTCACCAAAGGTTTTGCATTCTACATATCCTAATACATTGCCTACGTATGGACCAGGCGCACAGTTACAACTTTAACATCTTACAACAGTTTCAACATTTCTTACATTTTCATTTTGTTATAATATTGCTTGCAATTTTACATAAACATTACTATTCACATCGAAAATTGTTTACAGTTCCTTTAACATAATGGCATGAAACAAAAAAGAAATTAAATCAGAACATCGATGATACTAATTTATCAAAAAACAGAAGCAAAATTTATTATATGTACAATAGTATAACGTTGTTGTTGTTACAGTCTCACCATGTCAGTTTTAGACAAAATAGCATCTTCATTATGATGTTTTTTCATGTGCTGCTGTTTCAACTTGATTAATTATCATTAATCAGTCGATTATATGTCTAATAACGTTCATCCAAACATACTCTGCAGGTTTTGCTGTATGTTTTTTAATTATCTTTAACCTGTTTTCCCACTTTCTGAGTAATCTGCTGCTAATTATGAAAATTAATTTCAATTGCTTCTTATCTAAGATCATTGTATTTAATAACTCAATTTGATTTTATTTTATTTGGGTTCGTATCAGAATTTAGAGTTCCTGAATCAAATAATGCATCTGCATAAATGACAAAATGACAGAATGAAAATTTGTTTTCATCTGATCTACAGAAATATGTTTTTTATTGAAAGAGTCATTAAGCCATCTGCACCTTCATTTTCTCTTTCATTTATTTAAACATTCCAGGTGGTCTTAATTCAGTATCAGTGTCTCCCATATTGTTTAATATTTCAACATTCTTTCGCTTGTACTTATTTTTCTTTTCTTCATCATTTACTTTTTTCTCTTCTTCATGTTTATCCAGTACATCCTTTATTTTTGATGTACTTAATGTATATCGTATTTTACAGATACTAGATGCAATTTTTTATTCCATAAATTGCCTCCAAAATTCAGGTACATCGTATACTTCAAATTAATAAAAAATGTCCACTGCTTTATAATTGTAACCAGTCTTAAAATTGGCCATATATTCGATGCTGTGGGAAACCTCTCTCTATCTGATAACAGGCAGCAGCAGTGCAATGATATGATGAACACGAGTTGTGGGGATTCAAATGCTTGCTAACAGTCTCTCCCTCTTGCCCTGCTGTCACAAACCCAGAACCTGGGCTTGCCTTTGATGAATCATTGCAGTTTATGGCACCACTCAACTTGAATTTAAAGTGATTTATGTTATTGGTAACAGTACAATATGTTTGTCAGTAGCTAGTTTCATAATGGAAAAAATTAAAGTTATTTATTTGAAGTGGGCTATAAATCGAAAGTAATAGCATGTGCAGAAGAACATGGAAACAGAGTCCTCCACCAATAGAAAAAACCATTGCGATTGGTGGCATAGTAAAGAAGAACTGAAAAAAATTAATAAGGCTGAATGTGCAAATAAAGGACTGAACGCAAAACGGACATAACTAGAAGATTACATACAGAAATGGATTCCAGGATACCATCAAAATGATATTAAAATTAACACAAAAATGATTCAAATACATGCACATAAACTAGCACTGCCGTGGTACTTAACAGACTTTAAGAGTAGTATTGGTTGGTGCTACAGGTTTATGAAGAGTCATGGACTTAGCATGAGAACCAAATTCAAAATATCTCAGAATAATCCACAATAGTAGGAAGAGAAAATATTATCTTTCCTTTGATTTATTATTCAACATCGAAAGAAAACTGGTGTAGCTTTAAGCCCAAGAACGAATATGAAAGCACTCCTCTAACATGTGATGTGCTGAGTAACAGAACTGTTACTGTGAAAGGTGGTAAAACTGTAACTATAAAAACAAGTGGATATGAAGAAACGCACTCTAGGCTGGCCTTTCAGATTGTGCTAACGGTACTATGCATAACCCAGTGGTCATTTATAAGCACAAAACAATTGTTCATGTACTTTGTAAGCTCTGAATGGAGGGGGCTGGTATGAAATTATGGATTAACAGAGCCTGGGAAAGAAGGAAAAGTGTTTTATTGAAGATGAGTGCTCTTCATGTGCTAGATCAGTTTAGTACTCACTTGAAAATTCCGTGAAAGGGAAACTGAGACAGGGAAATACAGAGCTTGCTATTATTCTGGGAGGACCTACTTCACAACTGCAACCTCTTGATGTCTTAATAAATAAACCATTTAAAGTGTATGTGAGAGAGGAATGGAACAAATGGTTGGTGTATGGAACTCAACATGAATTCGCGATAAAGGGAGCTTTAAAACAAACCAGTGAGTCAATGGAAAAACGGTCATAGTCTAGAGGGAGAGAATACATTAATGTTAAATGTTTAAAGAAGTGCAGCACAAGTAATGTTCTCGATGCAGTGAAGACTGTCTTATAAAAGAAGAGGAAAACAATGATGATGAAGAGGAAAAAGAAGGAGAAGAAGAAAGTTCAGATAAAGATATTCAGGATTTTAAAGATCTGTTTGGTTTTATAAACTAAGATTATTTTAATGTGGCTTTGCACTCAAATAATAAAAAGTATGTAAATGATATATTTTTTAAATTCCTTAAAAATGAAAGTCAATCTTACATTCCATAGCGACTTATAATCTATAAAATATGGTAATCGATTGGCAGTAAATCTTCAAATTTTCCAAAAGTTTACAATAATAAGAAACGTTTTTCAGCTTCACAATTTTTTCAGTAACTTACAGAAAATTGTCACCGAAGCGCATAACCCTTGTTTAAGTTGTTTGACTGCATTAATAATGGGTTGATTTTTTTTATATTTCTTATAATCTGGTGTCAGTTGTTACTTCCACACTCAAAAAAGTCTTTTAATTCTCCAACTTTCTCTGCTTCGTTTAGTCTGTTCAAAAAATTCTGGATCTTATATTGCTACCATTTAATTAAGACAAATTGTTAAATTATTACATTTTGTACCTAAAATTTATGTTTATATAGTTCATGTTTCCATTATGTCTATGTACATTGTAAATGTTCACGTTTAAAGTAACTTTTATGTTCTTTGAGATTAAGTTTATGTTTAAAATTTATGTTATTCTTTGATGTTTGTATTTTATGACTGAATAATTTATAATAGTGGTTTGATAATATTTATTTAACTTTTGGGTTCATCAACTGGCCTTAATAAGTCAAAATCATGTTATGTTCATAGATTTATAAATATTAAATTTGTTAAAACAATAACAACCACATGTATATAGTAGACATTAAGCTTCATTATTAGACCATGGCAAACTGTACAGCATTAGTAATTTTTTTCAGAGTTTTTTGTTGTTGTTAATGATCAAGAGCATCTTAAGATTCTGTTTTATATTTGTGGAAAAATAAGATTATTTATCAATTGATTTTAATATCTTTTTAATTGGGGCTCATTAGTGACCATTTAATTAATTAACTACTTAATATGAGAAGCATTAGTAGTTCATATTCTTACACAATATTTAATCTTATTTCGATATTATCTATCATTAGTTTCTGTTGTCACATCTTTCATGAAAAATCCGAACTGATACTTATTCCAACATTTACTACATTTTTCTTTAAAATCTCCAAAATTTAAGTTTGCAGCAACAAACACCCATAAAAAATAATTTAAATCAATTATATCTAAATAAATTTAAAAAATTAAGTTATCTATCTAATAATTTAGGTATTTTTCAATATGTTTGTGCCAAAGAAAAACAATCTACCCCTTTATATTTACATCTAATAAAGCACATCCTGATTTTTCAAGAATTATATATCAAATAAAACAACGGAATTATCTTCATATAACCTTTTTCTATATTTTCATTACCTCTTGATATTTCGATTGATACAATCGTTTAGAATACATGTATAAATGTTTGATTTTATCCAAATTTAACCATCCTGGAGGTAAATATCATAATCAACATCGTTTCCTCACATCTGCTAGGTCCTATTATCACAAGTCATAATGAATTAGTTAATAGTTTATGATGTTTATGTTTCCACTTTTCTTTCCCAAATCGTTTTCATGTAATTAGTAGCAGTGTATTACTTTTAAATAAAATGATTATTACAACTAAGTGATAATTTATCAGTTCTCAAGCAAAGATTAACTGTTCCTGTAAGAGATAGTTATAAAAATGTTGTACTATTTGGTTTTTAGACAATGTTGCTTACTCCAAATATCGCATCAAAAAATTAACGTAACAGAGAAAATAGGAATTCAAGTTGGCAATTTTGTTTAAAAAGCTTGGAGAAAATTATTTGTACAAAAATAAACCTTGTGTATGAATATAAAAGATAGTATCAAAAGTGCCCTAGGATTTAATAAGAGAATTATCATACCTAAATAGGAAATTATTGGTAACAATATTTGTATAATTCTAGCATTTGAATTAATGTTCATTTTAATTTTGCTGTTGGGATATCACTAAAAAAACGATTATATTCATCATGAAACTAAAATTATTGCTTCATTGAAGCCTACTGTCACATTAGATACACCTGTAATTTATGAATCACAAAATCCTTTATTTATTCCAATTCACAATAAGACTTACGATTTAGAAATAACTGCTAGTAATGAAAATGATAATGTAATTTATTTCAGTGGTGACACTGTATTTTAGAAATGAATTTAAAAAAATTCTTCTTTGTAAATGAACAAGACTGTAAGCAATCAGTTTTGTTCATTTCCTGTGAATGAGAAAAGTAAAGATAATTGATACATTTCTAATAAGGATGTAGAAATTAACATTCATGTTGGTGATGGCTAGCCACTTTCAAATCATGTTCATTTCGACATGAGTTTTAAAATTGTTATAGTCAAAGGGCCAGATCATGTGGCATATGATGCAAAATCTTGTAAAGTTGTAACTGATAATCATGTAACAGCTATTTAATTTTATAACCATAATGAAAGGAAATAATATTTTATTTAGATTTGAATGTCCATTCATTTCTCCATGTGTTTTACTGAATTTAATTTTATCTCTTGCTAACAAGATATGTATTGAAATAACATGTACTTACTAATGGTAAAATAGGGAGCAAAAAAATTAGGTACCACCTCCATTAGAAATTTTTGCGTTTTTGTTTTAAAAAAATATTATAAAGAAGAAATGTGGCAAAGAAGTTCTTACTGTGATTTTTGCTTGGAGTGCAATTGCAAATGATCCAACTTTTAGATAGTCTAATTATGATAATTCTAGAGTAGAAATGAAAGATACTTTGTCAAAAGTAGGTAAAATTATAGTTGAGAATATCGAAATTCGACAGTCAGTTGTTATATGTAAACCTAATTATGAACTTCAACAGTGAGAAATTGATCGAAAAATCCTAAGTCACCGATTTCTGCTTATGAATTACAGACAAAAGAATTAGCAGTATTAAGAGGTAAGAAAAATTTGCATACCGATATCACAAATTACTATACTCAACTGAGTTTCATATGTCTTATTTTGTATTTCTTGTTTTTCATACTAATCATAAAAATAATCAATTGATCGATTCATCATTATATGATCATGTCAATCTTTATATTTGAAAAAAAAAATTATTTCTGCAAGAAATGTAGATTTAGATACATCAGATAGTTAATTCAAATCTTATGATTCATTTCATGCTTTTAAACAAGTTACTTAAATGAAAGGAGATGCTGATCTCATATAACCTCATAACAACTTATCCTATCTATAGATCTGTATGTTATAAAAATGCACAGAGAAAGAAATTGTGGTGACATAAAAAATGACAGTGAAACTATGTGCAAATTTTAATCCCAATATGCCAGCTGATGACTAGCTTATGTAATCATTTATGGAAGAAAGAATTTAACATGTGATGCAGAACTTGCAATACCTAGTGTGAGTTTTTAAGTCAAATAAATAATGAACGAAAAATTGCAAAATTACGCTAAATGAAATATTCACTCTGCAGCGGAGTGGTTGCTGATATGAAACTTCCTGCCAGATTAAAATTGTGTGCTGGACTGAGCCTCACACTTGGGACCAATGCCTATCTCTGAAAAATGCTCTACCAACTGAGATACCCAAGCACGACTCATGACCCATCATCACAGCTTCACTTCCTCCAATACCTCGTCTTCTACATTTCAATCTTCGAAGAAGCTCTCCTGAAAAAAATTTTATCTTCAAATATCTCTTTAATTTCTGTATCCTACAGATTTTTTGGTTCTTGAGTAAGAAACTTCAAAGAATAGTATATAAACACAATAAAATCTTTTAATTTTTTGTAAATTATTATTTAGTTAATTGTAATGATAATCATAAAATTCGTAATTTGGAATTTTTTGCTGTTATAAAAACGGGAGAATTTGTCTATTCGTTTCCTTCACAGTTTTTTAAAACGTTGTTTATGCTATCACAACCTTAAAATTGATTTGCACCATTTATATAACTATCTCTAATATAATCAATAGCATTATTCTGTTTTGTACTTCTCAAGATGGTTTAAAATAATGTTTTGCAAATGTGCTGCTGAAGCTGTTTCTCTTTCTGTTTCTTATTTTGCTCAAAAATATATTTTTGTTAAATTCGAATTGGACCCAAATATTAGTTATATTCGATATACTAGATCTCCTAGACAAATTGTAACTTTTTAGTCATCCTAATTTAGTAGAAAATTCTTTAATAATAAAATAAAAACTAGTTTTTGTGATAGATTTTTTATTTGTTATTAAATGGAGTCCTTACATACAAACCTCAATAATAGAACAATACTAACTTATTGTAAAAATTAATGAACTAGAAGTAGATGTTTTATATGATATTACTGGATATGAGTATTTTAACACTTAACATGGAGAAAAAAGTTTTTTGGAGCTCAATGAATTAAAATTTTTTTGACAAATTAATATTTGAAACAAAGTAATGGATGGGATTTTCAATTTTTTGAAAAAGGGAACGTGAAATTAAAATCGAACATCAAGAAAAATCAAGGTCTTTATAATGAATGTCATAATATTCAGTTTTTAATTTAGAAACTTTATATGTTTATAATTTTTTTACTTCATGTTTGAAATGTTGTTCTTGAAACCTTTTATATGTGTTTGCTTGAAATTTCAAGAGTTTACCTTGAAGTCTTCATGCAATATTTTGGTGACTGAAACAAACATGTGAAATTAGTAGTGAAATTGCTCTAAAAGTAGTAAAAATGATCGAGAAAATGTTGAAAATGCTTGAAAAACTGTCAAAGTATTCTAAAAACTTTAAATGCTAGAAAAGACCACTATTATTCTTCATTCGCTTTGATTTCTGTTTTTGTTATTGAAACATTAGTTTTTGGTAAAATCTTGTTGTGACACCTTTTGATAAATTTCTTCATGAAATTTAGCTGAAATGTTATGATTTTTTCATACTGTGAAAATTTAGCTAGAACATACAAAGTATATCTGCTAACAAGATAACATCAAGTTCCTGTTAAATCAAAATTAACGAGTCCAAACCTAAGCCTCTACATGCAAAGCTGTCCACAGAACTCTAGAAACAGAACGACAGTTCATTAATATTTCACTATTTTGAGACCAATCATAACTATTGTCAGAATTATATATTCTCTGTGCTGTGGGCTGAAGAGGCTGAGAGGTTCTATACTTGCATCTACACAGGTGCTTCCTCTCTCGAAGTAACTGTGATCACCGTCCCATTTTGAAAACAGACAGTGTCTTTGACACGGTGTTCTATGTGCAAATAAAATAACAAATCCACACAACTATGCTCTCATCTACAATACTTCTTTTATGACTTTCATTTGCAAATCTCAGTTGTTGGTAAAAATACAGAGGAATACAGTTCACTCTCCTGGAGTGGGTGGTATATAGCATTGCCCCACTTACATTAACGATCTCATGGTATATACAGACACTTCCCTTAATTCATACATCAAACATGTGCGATTTTCCAATCCTTCATATGACCAACAGATTCCTCTGATAATCGCACAACTTACTGAAACATTATAAACTTAATAGCCATGGTCTTGAAAGTATAGTAGTGTGCATCTAATTTTGCACTTCTTGTTGTTTCATCACAACTAAAACTACAATAATAATAATACTCCAATTGTATTTGAAGGAATGTTCTT
Source organism: Schistocerca americana (assembly GCF_021461395.2). Classification (NCBI taxonomy): domain Eukaryota; kingdom Metazoa; phylum Arthropoda; class Insecta; order Orthoptera; family Acrididae; genus Schistocerca; species Schistocerca americana. The sequence continues at coordinate 180,416,649 of NC_060120.1, forward strand.
TACATTGGCACATTTGAGATATATTTAACCTTTATGTCCATTGTCGTATACTTGTTTTAATGAGCCTCTGCACCTACTACTGCTCTATCATTACAATACATGCCTGTTAATGGTATTGAATAAATGTAGTAATAGTTCTCTTTCCATGCACACTTTTTTCCTTATCATTCTTCTGACTGGTCTGATGCACCCTATTTTGAATTCCTCCCCTGTTCCAGCCTCTTCATCTCAGAGTAAGCCTTCCAACTGCAGGGCGATGGGGTAATAATAAGAAATAAGCAGTTCTGTTTGCTGTCCTCTACAAGCTCTTGAAAACTATTTTTGCGGTCAGCTGGAAAGCGATGGAGAACATATTGACCATAGTTTCCAGTCTGCAAGTCCACATTCTTCTTTTGTTCCCTGAAATAAATGTTTCTACTCCCTGTTTGCTTAGTGTGATCAGGAACTGTGAATGTAGTAATATTCCTGATAGTAATAATAATATTGAAGTCTCTATTCTAAGCACTAGGACCAGTTCAGAGGCGATCTCTACTGTAAGTTCCCAACAAACCGTCTTTCGCCCTCAATTCTAATAATCGAAGTTCATTGCTCGCCAAAAAAGTAGAGAATGATCTCACCACTTGCCACACGGTTTTGTTAACCTTACGGACGGCAGACAAACAGTTCCAGGAATTCTAAGCAGTCCAGGACGGTGTACAGTACTTGCGAGATCTCTTCCTGTTATCACTAAAAACAAGCTTTTAGTAGAAGCCAGGTTGTGACGTAGATGTCACCTGAGGCAGCACGTAAGCTGGCGTTTGACTGACATGGACCGTGCAGTGGATAGGTGTGAAGTGAAGTCAAGTCACTGCCTCTCAGGCCATATTTATGTATGGGCACATCAGACGGCCGAAGGAAACACCTGCCATCATCCGCTCTATCCCCAAGTAGCAGCAGCTAAAGGGCCAATTTCTCGGACAAGTATTATTTTATAATACTGTTGTGTATTAATTGTAGAATTTTCGTAATTTTTGTATCAATGGAATTAAGTTGGCTGTACTCACAGGAAAAGATTTAGCTCGTCTGCATTTAGACTTTGCCATCTAGAAGTTTTAGACTGGAACTGACAGCAGAACATGGTCTATGAACTACAACTTTAAGAGAACTTGTACTGATTGTTATTTGCATTGAAGTCTTGAAACCTATAACAGCTCTATTATTTAATAAGGACGTTTTTGTTCCAAATTTAATTTTCAGTAAGTTACTCGAAAACTACTAGAGGTAGCTTAATAGGGTCGCATAGTTCTTGTTTTTATATCGAACTGAAGCTTCATACAAATTTTCATATTTCTAAGAATAATCTTTAGCACCTTTAATTTTTTTTGTAATAACACAGATTTTGAGCAAAATATTGCTCTGATCAAGTTGAAACTTGTAACAGTTAATTTTGACATACATTTCACATTCTGACAGATTTTTGGCTTTATAACGTATTATTTAGTGTAACTTATATATTTCTTAAAGCAATGTATTTTAGGGAAAGATATTCATTGGATCACTCTGAAATTTAACAATTCAGACATTACCATACTGAAGCACATGTTGACAAAGTTTGAAAAAGCAACTTTAATTTTCAATTTCATTCTTAAATTATGATGCAATACTTCCATGTTATGCACAGGCATGTTATGATGACATCGTCCTAGTAGCAGTGAACTGGGGTAAGTTCCGGCACACTCGCTCACCTCTGTATCTTTCAAATGATACAGTGTTTGTTTCCCCACGTCACCCCCTATTAATTTTTGCAAAAAATTTATTTTTGAAAAAATTAAATATTAGAAACAAGAGATGTTACTATAGCAGACATCTTTTAAATGAAATTGATTTTAGGAAAATTCCTTAATACTAAACTCACAAAATTAACAATATTTATAGAAAACCATGATATGACAGACTTTTACAAATCATGTACATAAATAATGCAGAAAAATGAACCAAAACTTTCGATTATTACAAAATTATTTTTATATAAATTTTTCAGACTTTACCTGAAAGTGAAACACAAAATTTTCGCTTTTCAGTACTCACTTATTTAATCACAATTGTAGGCACCACTATGAGTGTTTGTACGAATCACTGTCTATAAAACATTATAGGCAAAGTGTGGGAAGTCACTTCTCCATTATATTTTATTACAAAAAGGAAGTGGAAGGACTCACTGTAGATCATATTCTCCTCTCTTCTTTCTCCACTACAGCTTGTAGGCTACCTTTCATGATGCCTCCATGTCCCTGAGAAGCACAAAACATAGCCTAAGCTTCTGTTCTCAGCTTACATCTAAGTCAGGACAAAACAGATTCTACACTCCATTTTCCTTCTATAGTTCCAAGAAATAATTGAGAAGGTACCAGAAAGAATTTCTTTTCTCCATTTCTTTTTTAAAATTTAGTATATAGAAAACTGTCAGAAAAACGCAACATTTTACTTCATTATTAAGCGTTAGTCACAAACTTTGCAGTTCTGTTTTCTGTTATACATGAACTATAGCTATTTTGCACTGAAGGTCAATTTATTTTCTTAAATAGTGACATGTTAGGAATGTTAGCAATTTATATCATTACTTTAGGTGTTGCTTTAACTTAGAAAATCGAGTAGCCTTTGTAAGTTTTTCTTTCATTTGACTCAATTACCGTAAGGATTAGTATGCTAAAGAAGTCATTTGTTTGACAACAGTTACTTTGCTTTGTTACATACATCATTAGAAAGCAGTTTTAGTATAACATATCGATTCTTTAGGATCTACATTTGTAAACACCTTCGATTATTTGTATTTTGTTGTCTGTATTTATCGGTTAAGTGACCACATTCCTTAAACAAGATTATGCGTATCCCAAACCTTTTTACGCAACATGTAGGAATTACTCATCAATTTTTCGCCTTTCCACCATGTATGTCAGCGTACTGACTTCCTAACTCCAATTTCTCTCTACTTTCATTTATACATTTAGTTCAACGCTGCTGACATGATTATTTTCATATACTTTTGGTGTGATCCTCACAACACTTCCCTACATCTCTAATTAATATCAAAACGCTTTGGCCTGCCTCTAGTGGTACCATTTAATTGCTCTTTTTTACACTATGTGATCAAAAGTATCCGGACACCTCACCGAAAATGACTTACAAGTTCGTAGCCCCCTCCATCGGTAATGCTGGAATTCAATATGGTGTTGGCCCACCCTTAGCCTTGGTGACAGCTTCCACTCTCGTAGGCACAAATTCAATCATGTGCTGGAAGGTTTTTTGGGGAATGACAGCCCATTCTTCACAGAGTGCTGCACTGTGAAGAGGTATCGATGTCGGCTGGTGAGGTCTGGTACGAGGTCGGCGAACCAAAACATCCCAAAAGTATTCTATAGTATTCGGGTCAGGACTCTGTGCAGGCCAGTCCATTACAGGGATTTTAATGTGGTGTAACCACTCCGCCACAGGCCTTGCATTATCAACAGGTGCTCGATCGTGTTAAAAGATGCAATCGCCATCCCCGAATTGCTCTTCAACAGTGGGAACCAAGAAGGTGCTTGTAACATCAATGTAGGCTTGTGCTGTGATAGTGCCATGCAAAACAACATGGGGTACAAGCCCCCTCCATGAAAAACACGGCCACACCATAACACAACCGCCTCCGAATTTTACTGTTCATACTACACAAGCTCGCAGATGACGTTCACCAGGCATTCGCCACACCCACATCCTGCCATCTGATCGCCACATTGTATACCATGGTTCGTCACTCCACAAAACGTTTTTCCACTGTTAATCGTCCAAGGTTTACGCTCCTTACACCAAGCGAGGCGTCGTTTGACATTTACCGGCGTTATGTGTGGCTTATGAGCAGCCACTCGATCATGAAGTCCATGTTTTCTCACCTCCCGCCTAACTGTCATAGTACTTGCAGTAATTTGGAATACCTGTGTGATGGTCTGGATAGATGTCTGCCTATTACACATAATGACCGGCTTCAACTATCGGTGGTCTCTGTCAGTCAACAGACGAGGTCGACCTGTACGCTTGTGTGCTGTACATGTCCCTTCACGTTCCCACTTCACTATCACATCGGAAACAGTGGACCTAGTGATGTTTAGGAGTGTGGAAATCTCGCGTACAGATGTATGACACAAGTGACATTCAATCACCTGACCACGTTCGAAGTCCGTGAGTTCCACAGAGTGCCCTATTCTGCTCTCTCTCAATGTCTAATGACTACTGAAGTAGTGGCAGTAGGTGGTAGCACAATGCACCTGATATTAAAAACGTATGTTTTTGAGGGTGTCTGGATACTTTTGATCACATAGTGTACCCTAAGACAACATTACTCTCAACTGAAAATAATTAATTTATTCAGAGTCTATTGTCTCAGATTATAAGAATTTCCAACTTCGATAACTTCCTTAATGCGAAGAGTTCCACATTTTTTTTAGTTAATATCCCGTTTTACCGATTTTGCTTATTATTTATTTACTTCAACCATTATTTTTCCACCATTGAAGCTCAAAAGTTACCCACTGTTATTTTAACACAGAATTTACTATTGCAAACTACCTCTCACATTCTTTTGTAAGTCATCATTTGGGTATAGTCATTTTCACGAATCATTCCTATTTACTAGGAAGACATTACAAACTAATAGCATATACGGCTGAACCTTTACATCTCTCTCTTCTAGGATACAGTTCCTTTCCTATTAGCATCTTGCACGTTACTACCGAATTTAGTATCTTCCTGCAAGTATCCCTTATTCCTCATTACTCTAGTAGGCATTTCGCATGTTTCATTATTACTGCTTCTCTATTTACCAGAAATCTGATCTATTGTTATGTTACCTATACCAACTGGTATCAAAGCCTCGAGCTGCACTGGTCTAGAAGCTTTTCCAGTAGCATGTATTATTCTTAAACCATTTCCTTTCATGTCAGCTACCTCACTCTCATTAGGAATAGCACCAGAGACTACTTGGGTAAAGGCACTTGCTTCACTGCGACTACCAAGAAGACAAAGCTGTATTACTTGTGATATGTCTGTTTTTATAAAAGGCTGAGTTATTTTAGTCTGAACAGGTTTCTCAAAAACATCTTCTAATAAATCCTTTTCAATATGTTTCCACTCAAAAAAGTTTTGTTCAGTTGCAAGCACATTCACACTTACATTCACTGGGTTATCAACCTATCCACTCTTAGCCGCCTTTTCCAACCTGTACATCAATTTTAAATCAAAGCACTTGTAGACTTCCCCTTTTTTCGTTTGCTGCACATCAGCAGTGTTCTCCATATAATTCTCTCATCTCTGTGTCTGTGTGAGAATCCTCGTTCCTTATCTTATCAGCCCACATTTCATCGTTTTCTGTAGCACCAAATCTCAGATGCTTCAGTTCTGTCCTGGATCAACATTTGTCCATAATTCACTATCATAAAATACTATGCTCCAGACATACCTTCTCAGATTAAGGCCTGTGTTTGATATTAGCAGACTTTTTTGCCCAGTAAAACACTCTTTGCCTGTGTTATTGTGTTTATTATGTCCTCCTTGCTTCATCCATTGTGGATTATTTTGGTACTGAGGTAGCAGAGTTCATTAACTTTGGCTATTTTGAAACCACCAACTTCTCACTCTTGTCGTTTCTGTTACTTCTTATTACTTTCGTTTTTCTTGGGTTTATTCTCAATCCATATTCTGTACTCCAAACTATTCATTTCTTTAAACAAGTCCTACAGTTCTTCTTCATTTTCACTGAGGATAGCAATGTCATCAGCAATTCTTATCATTTATATCTTTTCACCCTGAATTTTAATCCCACTCTTGAACCTGTCTTATTTCCACCATAGCTTCTTTGATGTATAGGTTGAACAGTTTTGCTATAACCTACTCCTATTTTTCTCATAATTTCGAATATCTTGCACCATTTTACTTTTGTCGAGCACTTGTTGTAGCTTCACAGACCCTATGGACATATCTTTCTTTTTCAGTCTAGCATCCATTACCAAGAGCGACGTCAGAGTCACCTCTCTGCTGCATTTACCTTTCCTATAGCAAACTGATTGTCATGCGACAGATCCTCGATTTCATTTTATATTCTTCTGCATGTCATTTTTGTCAGTTTGAATGCATGATCTGTTAAGCTGGTTGTGCGACAGGTCTCGCATTTATGTGCTCTTTTATCTTTGGTATTGTGTGGATTATACTTTCTGAAAGACTGATTGTATGTCACATTTCACAGACTGTGTACACAAATTTGAATAGTCACTTGGTTGCTACTTCCCCCAAAGATTTTAGACATTTCAAAGGACTGTTATCTATCCTTCCTGCCTTATCTGATCTCAAGTCCCCCAAAGCTCTCTAAATTGTGATTCTAATGCTGTATCCCCTATATTTTCAATACTGAGTATTTTTTTTCTGCCATATCGTCAGACAAGGCTTCTCTCTCATAAGGGCCTTCAATGAACTCTTTCCACCTTCTACATAAGGTATACTCTCAAGAAAGAATTTTAAAATATGTTTTTTTATGAGAACACAATAGATTCTGACTGTATTATCCTACAATAAGAACTACACAGATTTCTCTTCATCTTTGAGCAGTCATGTTAATTTAATTTTTGTAACATCATTGTGTTCTTTAGGGGCATCAAAAATACTGCCTTAATATATTTGGTGTTAGAATTTTTTTTTACTTTATATATATATATATATATATATATATATATATATATATATATATATATATAGCTTTTAATATTTGACCACTTCAATATATGTTGTAAAATATAATGAAAATATCCTAGTCTTTAATTTAACAAAATATTCCTACCAGACATACTGCTTACATCACAGGTAGCCTGCATTTATTTGTCAGTACATGTTATTCCTACAGCACTTAGCTCGTTATATTCTGGTTATTTATTAGATATGGTGATACTGTTACTATGCTATTTATTGTAAGGGTAAGTAAGTCGCCAATGGTGGTCGCACATTAGTTGCAGTACAGAACTTTATAATATCTAGTGAGGCTATCAAGAGCCCGGAATGTGAATTAATCTGAGTGAAGTTAAGCATCAAATGTTAGTCAAAAATAGTTAGTGGATGCTTTTGTAGACCATCTGGTTCAGGAGCTGCAGTGGTAGAATGCTTCAGAGAAACCTTAAGCTGATCATGCTGTTGTAATGAGGGTGTGGTTTCAACCTTCCAGGTATAGATCAGGAGTGCCACGCCATCAAATCTGGTGCCAGCGACAGGGATTCATGTGACATTATTCTGAACCTCTTGTCTGAAAATTACTTTGAGCAAATAGTCAGAGAACCAACTCATGAAGGTAACGTCTTAAATCTCCTAGCAGCAAACAGACCTGAAATTATCAAATCAATTAATGTGGAGGAAAGTATAAACGATCTTAAGGCTGTGATAGCAACTATGACAAGGGGTTTAACAAGGAAGGTTAAGAAGGGTAGGAAGATATTTATCCTTAACAGAAATGACTGGATACAAACTGCAGAGTGTCTGAGTAGTAAGCCTCAAATATTCAGCAACGTGGACGAAGATATGGTACACAAATGGAAAAAAATGAAAAGTATCTTTCAATGTGCCTTAGCTAAGTGTGTTGCAGGTGAGGTCTTAAGTTACAGGAAAGACCCACCATAGTTTAATACCTGTATTTGAAGCTGCTCTGTAAACAAAGAGAGCTTCATCTCACTTCAAAAGAAGTCCAAACCTAGCTGAACGAAGAGAAAATGAGGGAAAGGAGAGCAATGAGAGATACGATCAATGACAATGAAAGAAAACTTTTGTCAAGAGACCTGAGTAAGAACCCTAAGAGATTTTGGTCTTATGTAAAATCAGTTAGCAGTTCGAAATCATCTATTCATTCATTCACTGACCATAGTGGACCTGTAATGGAAGACAATAAAAGGGAGGCCAAAATACTGAATATTGTTTTCTGAAGTTGTTTCGCTGGAGGAAATCAAAACATGGTCCTTCGTATCAATCAATGTATGAACATCAAAATGGCTGATACTGAGATAGCAGATTGTAGAACAGAAAAGCAACTACAATAGCTTAGTAATGGAAATACATTAAGACTAGTCGAGATACCTATAAGATTCTAAAAATATTATGTGAAACAACTTGTTCCCAGTTAATCGTAGAATACTGGGGCAATGAAGAGCATCTAATGACTTGAAAAAAGCGGAGGTCATTCCCATTTTCAAGAGAGGACATACGACATATGCACACAATTATAAACTGTATCACTGACACCAGTCTATCGTAGAATTGTGCTACATGCTCTATGCTCAAGATTATTACGTGTTTAGTGAACGAAAAGTTCCTCTATAAAATTAAACATAGATGCGAGATCTTACAAAACTCAGTTCATATTCCTCCATAAGATCCATGTTTGTTGTAACCAGCCTTTTAAATTGTTAAGGACTTACTCAGCCAGTGTCGTAATTTTGGAATGAAATTTAGTATGAACGTCGCGTAATAAATATTTCGCATGAAGCGCCGCCGCAACATAGGCAAAGGTCAATTGTGGAAACAAGGCCACTGAATATTAAAAGTAAAGTTGTTAGGGAATACACCCGACTGACTACACAAAATAAGACGGCATATACATTCACGAGTGAGTGGTTCAAATTAAGAATTAATACTGTAAGGGAAATGGGTCATAAGTATAGTTACGTCAGTACACATTTAGATGTATGCAAATGTATGATAGGGATAGAAGCAGGTGCGTTCTAAGTACTATCATTTCCTGTGGCCTGGGTAAAAAGAATTGTGGCTAAAATGCATTTATTCACCTGAAAAGAAAATAACCGAACTTCGTAATTAAATTGAAAAAAACAAAGACTGCAGGTTCTGAATGTCACAGCAAATATGACCTAAATATTGAAACTGACATTGGCGGACAGGAAGGGAAAGAGATGAACACTTTCACGTACCTCTATTGTTGAACAGTGCGGTCGTAAAGATCGTCGCCTCCATCTAAATTCTCCATACAAATTTAAAATAATAATAATCTTCCACAGTTACAGGAGCTGGATCCATGATCTCATAAACGAGAAAATCGTATTGTTTCAGAAGCTGTTTTCATTATTAAGCACTATTTAACTTGACAATACCGAGCACTTCGTTTACACGTCCAATCACCAGGACATGACAACAACGAAAGGTAACTATTGCTAAAACTAATAAACGAAGAGCGTAAATCTTCTTTTGTCCATCAGTGTTAAATACTTTTCAAATAAACCTTTGGTATGAGAGTAGAATAATTATCTATACATTTATCAATAAGCAAAAATTAGTAAGTTTCTTTACATGGTGTAGGTAAAGGCACTCAGGTTGACGCTGTGCTCCTTAACTGTAAGAAGTCATTTGACACTATCCCGCGCTGCCATTAGCATTGAGGCAAAAAGAACATCAGTGAATTTTGTTAGTGTGGGTTGCCTGCATCAGCTGCAACCACACATTCAGGGGCAAGCCAATTGCTCCCTTTTGATGGATAGGTCTTTAATTTATTGTTCTATTAAGTGGATTGTGAGCCCCTGGGGATAATCTGCCCTTTGGATGAAGTCTTACCCCTCCCTCTCCCCCTCAGCTCCTCAACAACCTCCTCCTCCCCAACCCTCTTGGAACTCCCTCAACCATAAAAGCACATTGTGATATCAAATTAATTGACTAATTAATTAATTATCAACCTCTGGGAAATACCCCAGCCTTCGTCCTACCCTCCAGCTGAAAAATGGCATGAGAAAGACCCATTTGATTGCTATTTGGCGGGGAATCTATTGCAGTGTATCGAATATTTTGGTAGACAAGGCAATGTGTGGAGTGTTGTTTATTTCGACGATTTATGGGGATACAAGGCAGTGTTAGAAATATAGTTTATTTATTTATTTAAAGAATTTGCCGGAAAATTGACGACACTGGATGGAATAGTGTTTATTTAAACATTTTGAGGGTGGCAAGGCAGTACGGAATATTTAAACAAATGCTGTCTTATTTCATTCCAGTCGCACAAGGAATACCATCAACATATCTTACTGCACTTAATGAGACTGTTAAAAATTTTTCAACCGCAATGAACGCGCCATCCGCCATCCACCAGCCTGCAGTTAGCACTCGGTTGCAACACCGTAGTGGCCACTGGACTGCACTAATCCTCTGAATAAAAGCTTCAGGTTGTGGCACGCCACAAACAAAGCAGCATCTACCTGGTAGAACTCTAGGTGTGGATGACTTTGAAATATTTCCTCACTCTACTTGATTGATTGACTAATTAATTAAGTTCATACCCTCTGTGTTTGAAAATTTTTCCTTGCATCCTATTGGTGGATACTAGGAGTGGAATGTTTGCAGTATACTATCCTACAACCACCCAGTTCCGAAACCCTAACGGATCTTTTTTTTCCTTACCTCCTATTGGTAAATACTTGCATAATTACGTCATTTGGTAGGAAGTCCATCACATTGGACGCAATTGGAAATTTCAAATTTCAGCTCAGTTGCATGCTCTGTCCTTAATTTGCGGGAGGGGCTGGACAGATTCGTGTTCATAATGCAACTATCGGAAACGATAAATTGATCATTCGGGATTTTGATGTTGCGACTGTGTTTTTACAACACTATATAATGGGGAAGTTGGTTCAATGCTACACCAGGACGAAGAACGAGCAGGAGGAGGAGGAGAAGAAGGAGGAGAAGGAAGGGTCTACTGCATGATAGGGTAGAAACAACAACAAATACCTCTGCAAGACAGAATCCACTGCTATGTGTTGAGAAGCACTAAACACGACATATTTAAACCACAATCCAATCTGTATAGTAGCAGTAACTCACATGGCTAGGTGTTGGAGACAGCTATGATTCAGGAATTGGACGTCGCGATTGGATTTTTAAAGCACTATAGAAGTACTAACTTGGTTCTCTCCATTACATTCGGAAGAAGGAGGTCAAAGGGTCTACTGTGTAATAACATAGTAACAATAACAAATGCCACACCAAAGCAGCATGCACTACAACGTATTGAGAAGTCCTGAACTGTTACCCTAGCAGTTGTCATGGATAGATGCCTGAGATCGCTGGAAACACCTGTACATACAGCCCACTCATGTCTCAGATGTCCACAAGCAGCATGTCTGTCCCCTCATACACTGCCAGCGCCAACACTCAAAGGCTGGAGAAAATAGATGCAGTTGTGCATGCACATGTATGCCACAGTGCACCACCCAAGCTGTGGAAGGGCATCCAGGGATAATTGGACAGGTAGGAATTCAGATGTCATTAATATGTCCAGCACCAATACTTGGAAGTGATTGATATTGAAGATCTCAATTTTCCACAGAGAATGCATGCAACACATGATCGTGAAAACAGTATAATGCATACTGAGTATTAGATCGCCATTCAGCTATGCAGAGGGCGCTACAGATGGGACTTACCAATGAGGCTGAGGGCAAGAACATACTAGCCGGACAGCCAGACTTTCTTTTGTACTTACCATTCATGAGAGCCTTAAGGATACAGGGTACTTTTACAGCTCAATATTATGTAAAAATCAACACCTATTTCTTTCAGGCACTGTTTATAATGTACACTCCTGGAAATTGAAATAAGAACACCGTGAATTCATTGTCCCAGGAAGGGGAAACTTTATTAACACATTCCGGGGGTCAGATACATCACATGATCACACTGACAGAACCACAGGCACATAGACACAGGCAACAGAGCATGCACAATGTCGGCACTAGTACAGTGTATATCCACCTTTCGCAGCAATGCAGGCTGCTATTCTCCCATGGAGACGATCGTAGAGATGCTGGATGTAGTCCTGTGGAACGGTTTGAGATGCCATTTCCACCTGGAGCCTCAGTTGGACCAGCGTTCGTGCTGGACGTGCAGACCGCGTGAGACGACGCTTCATCCAGTCCCAAACATGCTCAATGGGGGACAGATCCGGAGATCTTGCTGGCCAGGGTAGTTGACTTACACCTTCTAGAGCACGTTGGGTGGCACGGGATACATGCGGACGTGCATTGTCCTGTTGGAACAGCAAGTTCCCTTGCCGGTCTAGGAATGGTAGAACGATGGGTTCGATGACGGTTTGGATGTACTGTGCACTATTCAGTGTCCCCTCGACGATCACCAGTGGTGTACGGCCAGTGTAGGAGATCGCTTCCCACACCATGATGCCGGGTGTTGGCCCTGTGTGCCTCGGTCGTATGCAGTCCTGATTGTGGCGCTCACCTGCACGGCGCCAAACACGCATACGACCATCATTGGCACCAAGGCAGAAGCGACTCTCATCGCTGAAGACGACACGTCTCCATTCGTCCCTCCATTCACGCCTGTCGCGACACCACTGGAGGCGGGCTGCACGATGTTGGGGCGTGAGCGGAAGACGGCCTAACGGTGTGCGGGACCGTAGCCCAGCTTCATGGAGACGGTTGCGAATGGTCCTCGCCGATACCCCAGGAGCAACAGTGTCCCTAATTTGCTGGGAAGTGGCGGTGCGGTCCCCTACGGCACTGCGTAGGATCCTACGGTCTTGGCGTGCATCCGTGCATCGCTGCGGTCTGGTCCCAGGTCGACGGGCACGTGCACCTTCCGCCGACCACTGGCGACAACATCGATGTACTGTGGAGACCTCACGCCCCACGTGTTGAGCAATTCGGCGGTACGTCTTCCCGGCCTCCCGCATGCCCACTATACGCCCTCGCTCAAAGTCCGTCAACTGCACATACGGTTCACGTCCACCCTGTCGCGGCATGCTACCAGTGTTAAAGACTGCGATGGAGCTCCTTATGCCACGGCAACTTGGCTGACACTGACGGCGGCGGTGCACAAATGCTGCGCAGCTAGCGCCATTCGACGGCCAACACCGCGGTTCCTGGTGTGTCCGCTGTGCCGTGCGTGTGATCATTGCTTGTACAGCCCTTTCGCAGTGTCCGGAGCAAGTATGGTGGGTCTGACACACCGGTGTCAATGTGTTCTTTTTTCCATTTCCAGGAGTGTATATGTGTTATAGATTTTTTGTTGGTATTAGGTAATGCAGCACACTTTCTAAACAAATTAGAAATATTTTGAATAACTTTGAACCTGCTTAACGTTATTAAAAAATTACAAAGAAATTGATGCATTTTTTCCCAAAATGCTTCCTCAAATTGTGGTACGATTTAATCCAATGTTATACATTTGACAGAGACCAAATTTTTACCAGATATGTATGACATGATGGCTGAGGTACTAGACCTATTTAATTCCACCCACTATGTATACTACAAGGATAAAAAATATCACACCCTACATTTTAATTTTTGTAATTTTTCCCCTAATAAAAATGTTATTTTTTCTATAATTTAGTTGATTCTGCAATAAAGCTTAGGTCTACTACATAAGTGTGGACTATTGCAAGTTACAGAAAAAATTAAAGCAATGCTTTATAAACTTTAGGAAATATTTGTACCTGAATTCTGAAAAATACAACTTGCAGGAAATTGCGAATGAAGATATGAGTCCAATTGAACTGTGCCTCAGAAGATTCCTGAAGCATAGTCTTCATCCTGCAGCATTAGTTCATCGTTAAGCTTCCTCTTGCCATTTCTTTTAGCACTTCTTGCTTCTTTGGTAACAGGTGCATGAAGCTGAAAGATTCGCTCTTCATCACATTCATCTTCTACATTAGAGCCACATTTTATGCCTAAATTTTTCAGGACTTCCAACATTCCTATCACTCCATCACTGAAACATATCACTGCATCTAGTACACCAACTTTTAATGTATTTAGTCCTACAAAAACATTCTTGGTAATCTTTCCCATATGGCGTGGTTGAAACTTTCATTTGTATTCTGAGTGCCACCATGAAGACATTTACTAAGCAAAACAGGGTCACTCTGCTCTCAAAAATTGGTTTTATTTCATTCATAACAGGCTCAGGAAGAGAATGCTTATGATGCTATGTTTGATAATTTTCTTTTGCTTTTTGGTAATCACACCAAGAATCTGCTCCTTTAGGGCAAAGTCTGTGTAGGTGGCATAATAACTCTGAAGAAGGTCTATTTCAGTTTCTGTCGATCTGCCTTGGCCAGACAGAGATTTTCCATTGGATAGGAACTTCCTCAATCTAGCACTCAGCCTCTTTTTCACATATCCACAACATTCCAGTTTTGTTACCAAGGTATCACCATAAAGTTGAACTCATTAATTTTGTTGAAAGCTTTAGAATCCCCATCGCCTAGGTAAATCGTATAATAACGTTATAAATGGGCTCCATCACCCTCCATACCTCCACTGTAACCATCATAATCCTAGATGAGTCTGTAACTGTTGTTCAGCGAAGAGTATTCCACACCAATCTTAATCATGACACCCATCCTAGAACACAAGATCTCTCCCAACGCTTGGCATATAGTGATATGAGGTTGTGTTGTGATGACCTAATAGACGGTTAAGAAGAAACGTATGGTATATGTATGATGGAGCTCCAGACGGATGGAGTTTGAAGCATTTTACGTAAATCAACTGCTCTATCAATTTTAAAGCATTGTTCTAGTGTCTGGGGTCAGTAATAAGAAGAAATTGGAGAGAGAGAAATAATTTTGGAACATAAACACATTCCAAGAGCTACAAGATTCTACACTAAACATGCTGTAATGCTAGAACGGTGAGACTTCCATCTTATTAGTTGTGTGGAACGCAACGCTGTTAAATATTCCAAAGATAGAAATATATTTCCAGCGTGTGACATACATTCGCCCTGCAAATTTCTCTGCGATGAACTATGGTTACAGACTGCAAGAAGAATAGACAACTACCTTACACACCAAAGAACACATCGATTCTTTGAAGCACAAACACTACATATGTTTCTGGAGGAATATGACGCCTAATGTTTATGAAGATCAAGCCCGATTACGCTTGGGAAATTATAAAATGTTCGCAACAGTGCTATAAAATGATCATAGTCAGCTGAAAATGCATATAAAGGAATAGTGACATCTTGCGAGGAAATAAACACCACAATCAGTAGCCAGAGGACACATACCCGTCTTATCGCAGTTTACCACAGCCCCTGGTAACCTTCTTATTTACACAAAAGTCATGGTCCCATGTTAGGCTCTATTGCTCATGTGCGAGATAATATTGCCACTTCGCCTTGATGCCACGTCTCTAGAAAGTCTCCTGTATCCACTATTAAGGTGTGTATAGGTATCAGCAGCCTACACTCCTCCACGGAACACGCAATTTTGTTGGTTGCATTCAATACTCATTTCATGGTATTTTTCTCTAATTTTTGTATTGTCAGTCAATTTCCGTAATTTTTCTAGGTTTTCGCGATTTTACATATTTCATGGTACAAGGTGTACAACTTTGCTTCCGCCGTTTTTTCCCCAACATTTGAGGCTTTAATGAGACAAATTGGTGACACATGAATGATTCAAAGTATTTTGCATCGCTGGCCACTACTTTCTCCCATCTTTCGGGCAGTGTACGAATCCCGCGTCGAAAAAATTGTTTATCTTTTGAAGCGATCCACATATCGATCCAACTTGTGACTTCTTCATGAGATCGGAAATGTTGGTGAGCCAAACCATGCGTCATTGATCTAAACAGTCAGAGGGAGCAATGTCTGGAGAATACGGCGGGTGGGGTAGGATTTCCCATTTTAACATTTCCAAGTACGTTTTGACTTCTTTTGCAACGTGGGGTCGAGCGTTATCGTGCTGCAAAATCACTTTATCGTGCCTCTCGCTGTATTGCGGCCGATTGTCTTTTAATGCTCTGCTCAAACGCATTACCTGCGTTCGATAACTAGCACCTGTGATTGTTTCACTTGGTTTTAACACCTCATAGTACACTACGCCGAGTTGGTCCCACCAAATGCAGAGCATGATCTTGGAGCAGTGAATATTCGGTTTGGCCGTCGCCGTGAAAGCATGGCCGGGATATCCCCATGATTTTTTGCGTTTAGGGTTATCGTAATGAACCCATTTTTCGCCCCTGGTCACAATGCGATGCAAAAATCCCTTCCGTTTTTGCCTCTAAAGCAACTGTTCACAAACACACAAACGCTGTTCAACGTATCTTGGTTTCAGCTCGCATAGAGCACAAGTTCCTTCTTTCTGAATCATGCCCATAACCTTGAGACGTTTTGAAATGACTTGCTGTGTCACTCTCACTAATCACGCCAATTCTTCTTGAGTTTGACGCTAGTCTTCACTCAGCAATGTCTCCAACTCTGCATCTTCGAAACTTTCTCTCTGCCACCACTATGCCGGTCTACGGCGTTAAAATCACCGTTCTTGAAGCGTTGAAACCACTCACAACACGTTCTTTCACTAATTGCGTCCTTACCATACGTACTTATAAGCATTCGATGAGACTCAGCCACTGTTTTCTTCATATTGAAACAAAACAGCAACACCTCCCGCAAATGACGCGAATTAGATTCGTAAACTGATATTTTCAATCAAGAACAACTTTATGATGCAGACACAAATCGATTAATGTTTGAAAGAGGTTATGTTGACCGAGGTCCAAGCAAACTGCCTGACGTCTGCGATCTGTTTCATTCTACTTACCGTTGTTGCCACATACCGGTAAACGTCGCATCGGAAGCGAAGTTGTACATCTTTTATTTCCCTAATTTTTTTCTTATTTCATACCAATTTTTTGTGGTTATCCAGGCTTTCCTCGAATTTGACCGATTTTATGTCATATTTCATATTTTTACATAGTTTAATATATGTATATGGTCATATTGCTGACATACTCATGTGTTTGATTTTCTATGACAATATTTGTGCATCTTATACACCAACCTACTAAAAAATTTAACTTGCCCTTCCTCTGCTGATCCACATGCATGCATTTTGAATAGGATGATCATGAAAGGTATAGTAACAATCGCTTTGTAGCTATAAGAAACTGAAGACTCTATTTATGTCCCAGATGTGACATAGAAATGGACTACTTTACATACATCTTCGTTCGTCTAGAGGAGGGTGCTGAAATAGGTTTTCCATCAACGAACATGATTCATCTCACAAGTGTTGGAAGTCCTCTGATGGCAATAGTATGGAGACGGTTGTTAACGACTGCAGCTAGACAGCGCTGTAAATCACACACAGAACGTGCAACTGTATACAAGTTGATCTCAAGTTATACCAACAACTGATGCATCCCAAGAGAACCATGGAAAAAATGCTTAAATGCATGATAAAGGACTTAGAGGAACATCTCCCTTTCTGAAAACGCATAATCAGTCTACCATTAAATCATACCTCATTACAACACTTCTCAACCCATCACCCCATCTACCTTCTATCGCCTTTAACGCAGATCTACGTCAATTTAGAGACAGGTGGTTCTCTTACCCAGGAAAGCATCAAAGATATCAGTCAACTTACATGTATCACTACCACCAAAATAGACATACAGTTGAATGTTGTTACAAAACCGTACAGAAACTGCTCTGCAAGGTATTTGTTAGCTGACACCGCATGGTTGTGATTGGTAGAGAGTACAGAGAAGCACTTTGTAAATACCGATTTTTACGCTTTAAAACACCTAAACAGTCCTGCACAGGGTCAAGCATGCGAACCGTTCTTTAGTTGTATATTGCAGTCACCCCAGCTGGTAATACAATTCTTTAGCTAAGGAAACTTCATAAAAATCTGTAAGGCAGTTGCTGACGACCTTGGGGTCACACCTGGGCTTGTGATTCTACATCTATAAATTTGGTGGTCATGCACATTCTACTCCAACCGCCTTCTCAATGGTGACGAAAAATGTCTGTTTCCCTAGTTCTCAGTGTTTCCATGTTAACTTTTTCTCATATTCCTCTAGTTTTCGCATACTAGTTCCCATGTACAAGAATTTTCCTGCTCCAAGCAGAAGGCATGGAAGTAATAGCTTACTCCCCCTCAATTTCCAACATATTTTGATGCATTGTCCTCAATTTGTACATATCTTCTGTGACTTTTCGTAATTTTATCGATTTTATGTCCCTTCTGCCCATGCGATCATAACATCACTTCTCGCCACACATTGTAAAATTGCTTGTAAATGTAGTACAATTGTCAACACCTAGTGCAAATGTACTATTTTTCTGGTCGAACTGTATAGTACAGCACTGTACTCGAAGGCATCCAGTCACCTCCAACCACATATTCTACAGTGGCAGTGTATTTGCTATGTTTTCTGTACGTCTGTGTCTCTGCGTCTGTCATGGATGGCTCCCATGACCCAGTCCTCCCGCTGGTGGATGCACCATGGGGTGTATAACACATCTCGGGAAGTTACGCATAGTGGATCTGCCTCTGAACCCTGTCCTGGATGTAGCATATTGTCGATCCGCCTCTGAACATCGATCAGGTGATGTTTTCTATGTTCGAAGGCGGAAGCACCAGTGGGAGAACTGGGTGATGGGAGCTATCCGCAAATCACGAACAGACACAGACATAAAGAAAACAGAAAATGCACTGCAGCTGTATAATATGTCCCTGAAGGTGACTGGGGCATTTGAGTGCAGTGCTATACTATACAGTCCAACCAGAAAATAGTGCATTTGCACTAGGTGTTGACAACTGTACCACATTTACAACAATTTTACAATGTGTGGCGAGAAGTGATGTTATGATCACATGGGCAGAAGGAACATAAAATCGACAAATTTACGAAAAATCACAGAAAAAAACGTACAAATTGAGGGAAAATGCATCAGAATGCGGGGGAAATTGAGGGGGAATAAGCTATTACTTGCATATCTTCTGCTTGGAGCAGGAAAATTCTTGCACATGGGCACGAATATGCGACAACTAAAGGAATATGAGAAAAAGTTAAAGTGGAAACACTGGGAACTAGGGAAACAGACATTTTTCGTCGCTAGTCAGAAGACGGTTGGAGTAGAATGTCCATGAGCACCAAACTTATATATGTAGGATCACAAGCCCAAGTGTGACCCCAAGGTCTTCAGCAACTGCCTCACAGGTTTTTATGAAGTTTCCTTAGCTAAAGAGTTGTATTACCAGCTGGGGTGACTGCAATATACAACTACAGAACGGTTTGCGTGTTTAGCCCTGTGCAGGACTGTTCAGGTGTTTTAAAGCGTAAAAATCGGTATTTACAAAGTGCTTCTCTGTACTCTCTACCAATCACAACCATGCGGTGTCAGCTAACAAATACCTTGCAGAACAGTTTCTGTATGGTTTTTTAACAACATTCAACTGTATGTCTATTTTGGTGGTAGTGATACATGTAAGTTGACTGACATCTTTGATGCTTTCCTGGGTAAGAGAACCACCTGTCTCTAAATTGACGTAGATCTGCGTTAAAGGCGATAGAAGGTAGATGGGGTGATGGGTTGGGAAGTGTTGTAATGAGGTATGATTTAATGGTAGACTGATTATGCGTTTTCAGAGAGGGAGATGTTGCTGTAGGTCCTTTATCATGCAGTTAAGCATTTTTCCATGGCTCTCTTGGCATGCATCAGTTATTGGTATAACTCGCGATAGACTTGTATACAGTTGCGCCTTCTGTGTGTGATTTACAGCGCTATCTTCCTGCAATCGTTAACAACAACTGTCCTCATACCATTGCCATCAGAGGACTTCCAACGCTTGTATGATGAATCATGTTCGTTGAAGGAAAACTCATTTCATTACCCTCCTCTAGACGAACGAAGATGTGTGTGAAATACTCCATTTCTATGTCACATCTGGGACATAAATAAAGTCTGCAGTTTCATATAGCTGCAAAGTGACTGTTACTATACCTTTCATGATCATCCTATTCAAAATGCATGCATGTGGATCATCATAGGTAGGGCAAGTCAGGATTTTTTAGTAGGTTGGTGTATAAGATGCACAAATACAGTCACAGAAAATCAAACAGAACATGTGTATATCAGCAAAATGAAGTAGTAAAATTACGAAAATTGACTGAGGACACATGAAAGGAGGAGAGTATACTGATGCTACAATATACATCTTAATAGTGGAAAGAGGATGCATTCTAGAGATGTGGCGCCAAGGCAGAATGGCAATATTATCTCGCACATGAGTAATACAGCCTAACATCGGACTACGACTTCTGTATGCAAGAGGAAGGTTACCAGGGGAGACGATAGACTGTGATAAGACTGGTACATCTCCTTTGGCTACTGATCATGATCTTCATTTCCTCATGAGATGTCACTGTTTCTTCATATGCATTTTCAACTGCTGACAATCATGTTATAGGACTGTTGTGAATATATCATAATATCTTAATTGGGCTTGAACTTTGCAAATAGTAGGCGTCACACACCTCTGGAAAACTATGTAGTGTTTGCATTACAAACATTCGATGTTTTTCTTTGGTGTGCAAGGTAGCTATTTTAACACCTTACAGTTGGACACCGTAGTTTATCACAAAGAAATTTGCAGGAAGAATGTATGTCACCCACTGGAAATACGTATATTTCTTACATTGGAATATTTACAGTGTTGCATTCCACGCAACTAATAGGTTGGAAACCGCACTGCTCCAGCATTATAGAGTGTTTTTTAAGTGTAGAACCTACCAACTCCCTCGAATGTTTTTATGTTCTGTACACTAGAGCAATACTTTAGAATTGATAGCGCAGTTGATTTACGTAAAACGCCTCAAACTCCGTCCGCCAGGAGCTCCATCATGCATAAACCGCACGTTTCTTCTCAACCATTTGTTATATCGTCACAACACAACCTCATATCTACCGTACACCGATAAGGGGTGCAAATCTTGATATACAAGCATTTGGAGAGATCTTGTGCACTTAGATGGGTGGCATGACTAAGACTGGTGCACAACAGTCTTCGCTGAACAGCAGTTATGGACTCATCTCACTATGTTCCTTCACGAGACATGGAATGCAGCAGGTATAGTACCCTGTTACTTCTGGTCAGCTGCAGATTAAGTCGGTGACAGTGTTGTAGGAACGCTTAGTTAAAGACAGTCCAGGGAGATCTTTCAATCTCCGACTTTATTCTAAGATTGCGAAAATGCTCTGTGACCATCTACATAGGAGAAAATAGGCTATCGTAATCGTAAATTATGCCCTAAAATGAAAGTTCTAGGAATATGTAGATAACCTAACTTCATCAGTATAGGGCGATGTATATGTTCGAGAATTAACCATGAATGGACGTACAGCACATACACGAATCTACATTCGCAGTCTAGTGTATGATACATGCAAAGTAGTGGAGTGGTGGTTTAGTGTTGATACTGAAATTGGGAAGCATGCTGTTGTGTCAGTGGTTGGTGTTGAAATTACGGAAAAACTGGTAAAATTGCTAAAATTGATCACACTATCAACTGTGGTGCCTATTACAGCGTATCGACAGTGTCTTTTCCATCCCATCCATCCACTGGTATGCTGTTGATAACCAAATAATGATCGACTGACTCCACTTGTTTGATATGGAGAGAGTATTGGTGGGACCAATACCTTCCAGGCATGGTCTGCACCCAATCAGTGACCACATAAGGAGCCAATGCTCTTGGTCTCTTCGAAACTGAACACGTACACATCTGCTATACCATCACTGTGAGAGATAAGATTAAATGTAGAGGTCATCACCTTCGGGCAGCTGTTTGGAAACACCCTACAAAGCACAAACTCTTCTAGTTTCCACTTATTGTTATGTCTTCCACATTCTTGTCAATCAGAAATACTGTCTCTGTCTCTTATTTCAATCATCCTGTGTGTTGTGGCAGCTGAATAGTTTACACCGTGTGATGTCCAGCTTCTGTGAGAGCCAATGGATCGACACATGTTAATGTTGGTTTAGTACCTGAGGCAGACCTGAAAGTCGTGGTGGAAAAATAAAATATATAATGTACAAAGCTGTAGTCATACCCTGCTTTGATATGTTACAGCAGAAAAAAACAATGCCTCAAACTGCTTATGCAAGAACAACACACGAACTGTAGCGATTGATAGTCTCTGGAATATGGTCCTCCTACAGGAAAGGTGACGAGACTTTACACTGGTCTTTGCGACTGACATTGAACACTGCCCACCTGTTCCTATGGATCAATACCTGTATGCCGGCTGCTTATCAATAAACTTTCTACTTTTACATCTACATCATACTCCACTTTCCCTATTTAACAAACTATAAAATGGAAACTAATTACTGTACTAGTACCAAACATGGTAGCATTAATGTGCACTGACCAGTCCAAACTATGGCCATCAGGTGTCATGATCAGTCATCGTGATCATAGTCTCACACACCTGACAAGTCGCAGTGTACTTGTTGATGTATCAACATGAGGTTGGACAAACGGAGGATGGAATTATTGGTGAAGCTCTATTATCAAAACAACAGTAATGCTGCAGCTGCACTTCGAGAATATGGCCATCTGAAAGGATTACAGAAGAGTCCTCTTTCTCCACCTGCTGTGAGGAGCCTGATCAAGGAGTATGAATTAACAGGAGAACTGAGCATCGCTCTAGGAAGAATCTAACGATCGGTTGCACCACAGGTGGTTGATGAAATCGCTGTTGCTATGGCAGACAACACAGTGCGCAATTCCTGATCGTCAGGTAGTGCACGTGCTGTGATACAAGAACTGAACATCCTGTGGCCCACTCTATGGAAGGAACTTCGAATCATTCTCAAATGGTATCCGTAATAGATGCATATTGTACAGTATCTTGCACCACAGGATGCACAACGATGTGTTGATTTTGCTCTCCACTTTCTGGTAATGATTGAAGCTGACGAAGGCTGGCCCTGGACTAACCTATGGACAGACGAAGCTCATTTTTCTCTCATGAGCTGGACTTTTACCTCCAGTCACTGTCCGTGAAGTTCCTCTGTGTGGTGAACGTGTCACCATATGTTGTGGCTTCATGGCTACGTTCATCATTGGGCAATTCTTTTTTTAATAGGCTGGAGCTCAAGGACCAAAGACGTACAGTGTGACTGGCCAGCGTTACTGCGATATGCTTCGTCAGCATGTTATACCTGCCCTACAGAAAAGAGACCCATTGAACTCAGCAGTTTTCATTCAAGATGGGGCTCCACCACACATAGCTCTTGAAGTTCATCTGCTTCTCCTAAATGCATTTGGAAATGATCGAATTATCAGCTGACCATTTCCAATCGTCTGATCTCAATCCCTGTGATATCTGGTTGTGGGGCTACCTGAAGAACAGGGTTTACCAGGCGATCATTCACACATGTGCTGATCTGAAGTGCAGCATATCAAGAGAGGGAGCCAGGATACATATGGACATGCTTCGTTCTGCTATGCAGAATGCAATCCTGCGCTTTCAGACACTTCTGATCACTGATGGGCGCCATATTGAGCCCCTTTTGAAGCAGTAATGGTACCAGTATGTAATGATATTCTAATCTCCTCCTTCCTAATCAGCCTAATGGATTATGGTATAACTGTCCATGATCGCATATGCCTAATAAAATTTTACAGTGAGTAAGACTATCATTACCAAAGGAAAAGAACACTGGTTATTTGGAGGAAAGTGTACAACAAACTCTTCTGAAGGAAGAATCTATTCCAAACTTAAGCTAAATACTGACGATAATTTTGAAATGGCTGGAATACAGTGCAATCACTCATGAAACACACAGGGGGCGATGGGAAGTGTACCACGCTATATTTACTACAAAAATTACTGATAATACAAAGAAAACACTGATTAGCTAAAAAGGGGATAATTAAATGGTTGACAGCCCACTAGGGTAATGAATTTCCAGAATACTAAGAAAGGCAAAGGCAAAGAAATTTAAGCAAATAATCACTGGTGTGGCAACAGAAGGTTGTCACGCTTTTCCACAGAAGAATAGTTCACGAGAAAATAAATGAATCAATTCTTATTCTGAAATACTAAATTTTGAAAGTAAAGTTAAATGGAGTTACTGGGTAAATAAATGACTAGCTTAACTTAAACTTTGATATATAAAAATGCCTTTCAGTAACCTCAGTGTAACCTAATGCAGAATTTAGAAAAGGGCAAGCAATTTACTTTTGATTAAAGGATGATTTAATTGAATTTACTTTAAGCAAATGAGCAACTGTTTTCACTTTTAAAATAACAATAAAGTACATACCAAGCCAGCAGAAGTCATTCCCCATGCTAAATAAAGAATAAATGAAAAGGTGCAGTCTTAATTTGTGCTGTATCTTTAGTTATTAGTTTTTCCAGTGAAATTTTACATTAATTTAAGTGAATAAAATCAATACTCAAAATAGCAAATTATTTAACCCTCTGTTATGCACTACAGGAATGAACAGTTACTGAGGCAGAAAATTTAGACTGAAACTGGTCATTAGCAAACACACAAAACTGCCAGTAAATAGTTAATCAGTTTTCATATTCTTACAACACTCGGTGATAGCATGGAAAGGAAAGGAACCCTGCATGGTAATAATGTCTGAGGACAATGACAACACATGTTCCCTACAAGTTTTAACTATTGCAGGTTATTATTCAAGTTAGGCAAACTTTGTGAAAGAAAGGTCACTGGGTAATGCCTATGTAAGTTTATAATTTTTCACTTAACAGTCTTACAATGTTGTAGCTGCGTGGACAATGAAGAATGTAGCCAAAGACATTGCTGAGCTGCCGCTGGATTAGAACCCGGAGTCATCTCCAGAGCCATGGATAGTTATGGCACAGGCAATAGTAAGAATTCCTGCTTCCTCCGCCTGTCCACTCCTACCGTGCTCTCAATACTCGTGTGTTAACGAATTAGGCGCGCCTACACTGCAACAATGTTGACTGGAATACTCTCTTTCAAATTCTGAAGGTGGCAGGGGTAAAATACAGGGAGCGAAAGGCTATTTACAATTTGTACAGAATGCAGATGGCAGTTACAAGAGTTGAGGGACATGAAAGGGAAGCAGTGGTTGGGAAAGGAGTGAGACAGGGTTGTAGCCTTTCCCCGATGCTATTCAATCTGTATATTGAGCAAGCACTAAAGGAAACAAAAGAGAAGCTCGGAGTAGGTATTAAAATCCATGGAGAAGAAATAAAAACTTTGATGTTCGCCGATGACATTGTAATTCTGTCAGAGACAGCAAAGGACTTGGAAGAGCAGTTGAATGGAATGGACAGTGTCTTGAAAGGAGGCTATAAGATGAACGTCAACAAAAGCAAAACGAGGATAATGGAATGTATTCGAATTAAATCGGGTGATGCTGAGGGAATTAGATTAGGAAATGAGACACTTAAAGTAGTAAAGGAGTTATGCTATTTGGGGAACAAAATAACTGATGATCGTCAAAGTAGAGGGGATATAAAATGTAGACTGCAAATGGCAAGGAAAATGTTTCTGAAGAAGAAAAATTTGTTAACATCGAGTATAGATTTAAATGTCAGGAAGTCGTTTCTGAAAGTATTTGTATGGAGTGTAGCCATGTAAATAGTTTGGACAAGAAGAGAATAGAAGCTTTTGGAATATGGTGCTACAGAAGAATGCTGAATTTTAGATGGGTAGATCACATAACTAATGAGGAGGTATTGAATAGAACTGGGGAGAAGAGGAGTTTGTGGCACAACTTGACTAGAAGAAGGGATCGGTTGGTGGGACATATTCTGAGGCACCAAGGGATCACTAATTTAGTATTGGAGGGCAGCGTTGGGGGAAAAAATCGTAGAGGGCGACCAAGAGATGAATACACTAAGGAGATTCAGAAGGGTGTAGGCTGCAGTAGGTACTGGGAGATGAAGAAGCTTGCACAGGATAGAGTAGCATGGAGAGCTGCATCAAACCCGTCTCAGGACTGAAGACCAACACAACAACAACTCTGGCGCAAGCATAGCTGCACCCCGTGTCTGCGGGAGCGTCCAACAAACAGCTCTGCACTCTTTGCATGACTCAAGCTGCTCTGCTTCCTCTCTGCTCTCAACGTGACAGAGAATCTCCATAAGCAAAGGCACTGCTACTGCTATTTCGTCAACGCTATCGATATATTTCAATTAAGTTCCCTTGGCTGTTACCCAGCAATTTACAATATTTTCATTATAATTAAGATCAATTATATACACTCATAAATAAATACACTATTACATAAATTAAATATTAAATATAGTTTCTGTAATAAAGCTTACAGATTCAGAATCTGTAAGCAGAAGGTACTTTACCTGTAGTTTCGGTATTACAGTATGTTGTAGCAGCACATTAAAAGTGTTTCAACTGAACTGATTCTACATTATTTCTCTTCTCCATGGATGGGGCTCGTGGATCGCATTGTTTGAGACCCCAGAGCTCATTGCCACGGATCAGGGTCATCATTTTGTCTGGCTTCTTTAATGCACTGTACTGCCTGTGGAGAATATCGCACATGTGCACCACCGCCTATCACTCACAAAGTAAAATTGGAGAGCTGGCCCAGGACCATAAAGTCAGCCCTGATGTGCCACCAAGAGTCCTCTACTTAGCATACGTACAGTGTACAACGACGACCTGCAGGTGCCGCTGGCGAGCTGTTCGCTCTGCCAGCAGACTTCATACAATCTTCTATATATCCATTTCAGGTGTACCTCTCATTACTGGTTTGTCGGATATGCCAACATATCTGCACCATTTGTGTCCCAGTGCCAATGCCATATTCGATACTGAAGGTATTTCTGCACAGTGATCTGACTCTATATGGGCCATCATGCAGCCTCCACACTCGGGCTCACACTTTGTCATCAGGCAAGGGCTGCAGATATGCAACATCCTAATACATGCTAACGAATGACCATTTCCACTGCCCACCTGAAACCTATGTGGATACGACATGACAACCACAAGCCGTCCCTGGCACCTGACCAAGCTTTGCTGAGGTTCCATAACGACCAGCACAAGACCTCTCCACACAGTTCTGCTGCAGATTACTCACGATACAGTGGGCAATAAAGCAGGCTCCTCCGCAAACGCAGTGCCTACCAAGCCCTCGGAATCGCGGTTTTACAGCTACCTTCGTCATTCTTTTGCATCCTTGGCTCACTACCAGCTATACAGCATTGGGCGACAATCACATTTTACTGAGAAATGCTGTCCCGTATTTACGTCAACCCCAATGCAGCCAGTCATGCACATCTGTGTGCTTCGACACACACTGTCGCCACCTACATTGCAGTGAGGTCTGGTCGCGCCATACGTTTACACCAGTCACTATGTGGCCAGTCATTTTCACCTGTGCGTGTTCACACTCAGTGTCATTGTCCACCACAGTACTTTGTACTCCAAGCAGGGAGCTTAGTGGGGATATCGACCTTAACCACTATGGGAACCTCTCTGATGTGGCAGACAGGAAGGTCTTAGAGAAAAAGTGAGAAGACAGTGCATGGTAGATGAGGCTATTGTACAGATGGGTTACAGGTAGTTCATGCAAATACAGTGTTCTAGCACACACCGTACATGTATTGCTGGAGGAATCCTACTGATCCATAATTCGATACTTCCTGCAGATTCATTCAGAGTTTTTACCAGTTTATACACAATACCACATAGTTTATTTGACAACTTGTAAGGACCATCTGTTTGTGCTTTGCAATATAGTTCAACTAAAGCTGCATAGAATGTTATTGTATCGCAAATAGCAATGGGTTTCAACCTGTATTTGATTGGTTTGTTTGGTATACATTGAATGAAAGGACATCTAAATGAAACAACAACTTTACTCTTACCAGTCACTGTTTATTTACCTGCATGGAGTGTCTCAAAGGTTTAAACCTCCATCATGTATTTACATTTGTTAGTATGACATTTGTGTGTGTGTTGTGTTGCGATTTTTTGGAGGAACTTGTGGCACTGTCTAGTGGAGAAAACAAAACACTATTTCAGAACATGATTTTGGGTTTCTTTTGACAAAAAATTAAACTGTATCTAAAGGCAAACATAAAATAAGTAAAATAGGGTACCTCCAGTGGTCACAGGTCCCTTTCGCTGTGGTGACACATCACATATATACAGTCATACTTTGTAAACAGATATGGCGTCTGGAAACTATTGGGTGCAAGGATCGTATAGCATAAGAGAAAACATTATCACAAAGTACAAATAATATAACCATAACAACATTATTACAGAATAATTTTTTAAGGATTTGGAATTGTTTGTTTTGAGGTGTCGAATACATGCATTGGAATAAATAATTCAGGTGGAATACAAATCCGATTTTGACAAGTTAAAATAGCTTAAACTTCATACTCGTTTATACAGTCAGGTGAAATGTTAAAATAGCTTAAACTTCATACTTGTTTATACAATCAGGTGAAATGTTATAAACTTTAAGTACAATACTCAAATTGGCAACAGTGGTAAAATTATACATAAACAACAACTTTGATTGGGATTAATACATAGATATGAAAGGCTGGAGGCAGGGGGAGAGGAAGAGAAAGAGAAAGTGTGAGGGAGAGAGAGGGTGGAAAGAGTGACTGTATGAGAGCAAACTTTACATGGCAAAGGTTCTTAAGCTTATATCTGTTATATGTCACAACTGCATAAAGTTTGGGGTAATACATTGGTTAATGCTTTAAAATATGTAGATAGATGTACAATTTGTGCTAGTAGTTGTATATATAGTTTCAAGCTGACAGGGGGTACAAGCTGTCGGTGTGATGATATATATGTAAATGAGGTCAATCTCTTGTACTCTTGTCAGCTGTCATGGTAACATAACTAAATATTTATGGCAAATATTGAGGTAGGTGTGTGTGTGTGTACATGTGTGTGTGCAATTTAATGATGTAGGCAGTTGAAGAAAACAGAGATGATACTATTGTAAATATTGTCACTTTTGTCATTTAATATGGATTCAGGTTGTTTTGTTTGATGTTTGTATATTTGAAGTGTTTCAAAGATGTCTATTTTTCTGCCTTTTAGTTGGATGTGTAGGATGCTGATACTTGTGTTGTTAAGATGGTGTTTTGTTTCATGCAGGTGGGTGACTATTGCTGATGTGTGGTATTTTTTGTTTTTTAGTACTGCCATGTGTTCTTTGAATCTAGTCACAAATGATCTGCCTGTCTGGCCTATGTAGAAGCAGTCACAGTGCAAACATTCAATTTTGTCACACCCGTGTGATGAAGTCGCTTTCGTATGCTAATGTTGTGGGTAGCTTCTGTCCAATCTTGTTGTCTGTGGTAAAGGATATGATTATGCATTTTCGTATTAAGAAAGTGTGCAATATGTCAAAAATCAAAAAGTCCAACATATACTGAGCTATACCCAATACTCACAAAAAACACTCTAGATATAATATCCCTGAACATAGCTGTTTTTGAGTTTTTAAGTTTCTTTATAGGTTTGATAATGTGGCCAGAGGTGATTTTTGACCAAGAGAATTTCTTGGTTGCTGGTGCTTGTTGTTTAAGAAGGGTTACAGCAGCTTAAATAATATCAGAATTATTTTTACCAAAAGAAGAAGAAGAAGAATGAGAGCTGGCACAATTTATATAATAATTGTTAAGGATGTTGCAATCTATAGGCACTGTGGCTTCCTGTTTGCTCATATTGATTTCACTTTTTATTATATTCCAAGCTGCTTGACAGGGATTTTTTGAGCCTGCAATATATTCATCATTTACTTTACATTTAGCTGATTTTATTTCATATTTGTACAACTTCTTAAGGGCCACATAGTGTTTCCTGGCTTCCTTATTTTTATCACTATTATTTTTTAGTATAAGTAACAGTGTCCTCGTTTGCTTGAGCTCTGGAGTGTACCATTTGTTAGAGTGCTGAGGTTTTTTCTGCATCTTTTTGTGATAAGTTGACAGTGACTATCTACTGCATTTTTAATGATATATAAAAACATAGAGAAACATTCATCAAGACTTTTTATATTGTGTAGTGTATTTGACCAATCTACCACCTTCAGTCTATGTTTCAATTGTACAATATTGCTCTCTTTTAGTATTCTGTAAGTGACTAACAATTTATTTCTCTCTGGGTTCATACTATCTATTCTGACCCATATCCTGTCATGATCAGATAACTCTAACTTAATCACATCATGCTTTAGTTGATCCTGATTTACATTACTAATTACACTGTCAAGGCATGCATCTAGTCTAGTAGGTTCTTCATTTATACAGTAGCAGTTTAGTACCTTTAGGCTGTTAACAATGTCATTTACATTTTTTCTACATTCCCTTATATCTATATTGAAGTCACCTGCAATAAAAAATTTGTGATTTTTGTGGTTAGTGAATAATTTGATTAGTGAATTTAGTTTATCTATAAGAACTTCCTCACCAGAGGCTGGTGTACGGTACACAGAAGCAATAATAATTTTTTGGGTATGCAATACTGTGGCTGCTACTTCAAATAGTCCTTCAATGCAATGTTTGTGTAGGTCTATCACTGAATGCTGCAGATTTAAGTTTTCTTTGAAGTAGATTGCAACTCCACCATGTGCAATATTTGTTCTACAATATCTTGTAGCTAATATGTAGCCATAAGGTACACACAAATCTATTTCTCAGTCATGCAACCAATGCTCATTAATACACAGTATTCTACAGTTAATTTTGTCTGCCAAGTACTGTAAGTCATTAACCTCATGTCTTAGGGATTGTACATTAACATGAAATAACATTAAATCGTTTTTGATACTGGGAGGAATACTTGTTGCTTTTCTGTTGCATTATCTTTACTGCCCTTGCAAACTGTTGTGACCAAAACCAACTTGTGTTAGATTTGGTCACTACTGGGAGTTTCCCTGGACCATATCTTTGCACTGAAGCCTATACATTTTTTTATTAGCAGAGCTTAATTTTTCTCTTACAATCCCAAGCATTTTCTTCCACACACCTAACGAATTGATGTTCCAGCAAAACAAACGAATGAGTGGGAGTTACCCACACCAAAAGTACCCACTACAGAAATGGCACTGTAAGCCAAACTCAAACAAACCGTGGTTTCACTAGGAAACAGGGGCAAGTATAGAAAGAAAATTTATAATAATACACTGAAACGTGCTACATAATTTTTTGTGGGATGGTGAGTCCTCTTACAGACACACCCTAAATCGACAAAATTTGGCAAACTGAATAAGAAGTGGCAATTACTCTATTCATGACCATATATAATTTCCAAAATACCATACCCTGGGACATACAGATTAATCTATGACACAAAAAGGAGAGACATAGGTCTCCACCCTCACAAAGATATAAAAGCTTTTATAGACTGATGAAGCTAGGCAGCATTTTTCTTTCAACCACAAGATAATTGTACATAGTGAACATAACTCTAAGAGTAAAATTAGCTTAAAGCTCAGCTGTGCACACTCAGCAACATGTGCTGACATCAGTAGTAGGAGAGGAGGCATTGACCTGTGTGCATGAGTGACAGACTGGCAGAAGGTGCAAGCAAATAGGAATGCGAAATGTACAAGCACCTAACTTAAATACAACGTAAACGGAAATACTAAGCAATTACATCTACTGTCTAAGAACTAAGGAACCTATTGATTTATGTACACAGAGATTTCATTAAATACTAAGCTATATATAACACATTTACAAGCAAAGGGAAGCATTATGATGAAATAGAGACATGTAAGCTAGGAAGAAACGATAAAATACTGTAGCAAATGTCAAATAATTCTCTTTGCAGAGCAAATAATCATCAAGGATAACAGAATAAACGAATGTCTATGAATTTAAACGAAGTATGGAAATATCTACAGATGGATGTATTGACCAAATGAATCAGTGATCATCGAGCTACGTAATGCAATTAGTCTTAAGTTAGTTTTATATTTTTTTCTTTCAGTGACTAGTCCACCGTCATGCCGCAGAAGAAGAGAAATATGTCGAGAGTAGCAGGTATTAAATGCAGAAACATGCCACACAACGAGTAAACACTTTAGTTATGAGAATATTTATACAAAGGTCATAAGGCAATGAGAAATAAATATACGTATTTTCGCAGTATATCTCTGTGTCATTTGCCATTACCTATTTGTTACAGAGTACACATAAACATTTAAGCTTGTGATTTCAGAAAAGCCAACTAATATTTATTGTGTCACATGAAGGCATAGACAATGATATTTCCATGTATTCGAGAAAAATAAGTCTACAATGGCTGAAAATTCTTCATATTTAACACCAAGCTACCTGTAAATTGAAGTAAACAGCCCTAGCACATCGAGAAACAACATGATAGTACATGAATGATTAGTCAGTACACATCATTTTCATGAAATAAAAGTTCCTTAGCAACTAGTCCATAATTGTACGAGTAATATTTCCTCACCCTTGAACTAGTAGATGAGTATTTCCTTTCTTCCCTCCCAAACAAAGGAGGCGGTGCAAGCATAGTTAGACCAGCAATATGTAATGTTTTAGTCCTATTTCGAACCTTTTCCTCCCCCCAGTACCTAACGAAGAGATGAGCTCCTATAAGTGAGAAAAGCCTATTTGTAAAATGAAGTATAAATGGATCATATGCTTGTATTGTACCATAATAATGTGTTATGTAATTAATTTGCAATTGTAATGTGAACAAAGGTAAGTTAAAAACTAACAAAAATTGTAGTAACAGAATCGAGTTCATGAAAAATGAATGACATTTTAAAACTTAAGAAATATACACTCCTGGAAATTGAAATAAGAACACCGTGAATTCATTGTCCCAGGAAGGGGAAACTTTATTGACACATTCCTGGGGTCAGATATATCACATGATCACACTGACAGAACCACAGGCACATAGACACAGGCAACAGAGCATGCACAATGTCGGCACTAGTACAGTGTATATCCACCTTTCGCAGCAATGCAGGCTGCTATTCTCCCATGGAGACGATCGTAGAGATGCTGGATGTAGTCCTGTGGAACGGCTTGCCATGCCATTTCCACCTGGCGCCTCAGTTGGACCACCGTTCGTGCTGGACGTGCAGAACGCGTGAGACGACGCTTCATCCAGTCCCAAACATGCTCAATGGGGGACAGATCCGGAGATCTTGCTGGCCAGGGTAGTTGACTTACACCTTCTAGAGCACGTTGGGTGGCACGGGATACATGCGGACGTGCATTGTCCTGTTGGAACAGCAAGTTCCCTTGCCGGTCTAGGAATGGTAGAACGATGGGTTCGATGACGGTTTGGATGTACCGTGCACTATTCAGTGTCCCCTCGACGATCACCAGTGGTGTACGGCCAGTGTAGGAGATCGCTCCCCACACCATGATGCCGGGTGTTGGCCCTGTGTGCCTCGGTCGTATGCAGTCCTGATTGTGGCGCTCACCTGCACGGCGCCAAACACGCATACGACCATCATTGGCACCAAGGCAGAAGCGACTATCATCGCTGAAGACGACACGTCTCCATTCGTCCCTCCATTCACGCCTGTCGCGACACCACTGGAGGCGGGCTGCACGATGTTGGGGCGTGAGCGGAAGACGGCCTAACGGTGTGCGGGACCGTAGCCCAGCTTCATGGAGACGGTTGCGAATGGTCCTCGCCGATACCCCAGGAGCAACAGTGTCCCTAATTTGCTGGGAAGTGGCGGTGCAGTCCCCTACGGCACTGCGTAGGATCCTACGGTCTTGGCGTGCATCCGTGCGTCACTGCGGTCCGGTCCCAGGTCGACGGGCACGTGCACCTTCCGCCGACCACTGGCGACAACATCGATTTACTGTGGAGACCTCACGCCCCACGTGTCGAGCAATTCGGCGGTACGTCCACCCGGCCTCCCGCATGCCCACTATACGCCCTCGCTCAAAGTCCGTCAACTGCACATACGGTTCACGTCCACGCTGTCGCGGCATGCTACCAGTGTTAAAGACTGCGATGGAGCTCCGTATGCCACGGCAAACTGGCTGACACTGACGGCGGCGGTGCACAAATGCTGCGCAGCTAGCGCCATTCGACGGCCAACACCGCGGTTCCTGGTGTGTCCGCTGTGCCGTGCGTGTCATCATTGCTTGTACAGCCCTCTCGCAGTGTCCGGAGCAAGCATGGTGGGTCTGACACACCGGTGTCAATGTGTTCTTTTTTCCATTTCCAGGAGTGTATGTTCATAGTATAAGCGATGGATGGAATGCCAGCCATATGTATAAGCTATCATGTTATGTATATTGTTGTAACTCAATACTTGTATGAATTTTCATTGGAAACCAAACTCCATCTGAAGGAATGAACTTCAAAGACAAGCAATTTATAAAATGTTTTGGATGGCTGTACATGTTTATCAACAAGTGGATGGTCAGGTGTGGTGACATTAACATATGTGTGCAATCAAATAATTTCTGAGTATTGTGGCTCAAGACGCTTGATTCATTAATAATCAAACTAGGTTTCGATCCACGACCCAATGTATAAAAAAAGTTATCGGCCAACTCCCGTGGGCAAGACACTATTAGGAGTTACAGCGCTCCTTCAGCAGTGTTTTTCACAAATACCACATGCTACAGGCATTGTCGACAGATGCATTAGTTGGGGAAAACGCATGTGGTAAACAGTCTTTATCTTGGACTCCTGAAATGCAACAGGAATTCGACCGAATAAAGATCAGCTTGCTACAAGCAATCATTACTGCTGCAGCAGCTCCTTTGTAAATTACCTCAGATGCAAGTGAAACTACAACTGGCACAATACTTCAGTAAACAACTGCAGGCGAACAACAATAGTTACGTTTCTGTTCACAGCAGCTAACCAAGTGTCAATGTAAGTGGTTGGCTTATGATCAGGAGCTGCCAGCTGTGTACAAGGCCATACCGTATTTCTAAAAATACATCAAGGATACACCGCTAACAATTTTACCATTGAAGTTCAACATCTCAAGGGCACAGATAACAGCATGCCAGATTACCTGTCTTGAGTCAATACATGTTTGGTTAAGATGAACAACGAAGGTCTCGCTGCAGCTCAACGACAGGATTTACCAATCTTCAAAATTTTGCAGGATAGTATGACTTCACTGAAACTGGAGCAGCGCACCATCCCCACTTCCCCAACACAAGTCTGGTGCGACATTTCTCAACACTGACTCTGTCCAGTAGCACTGCTAACTGTGGGGGAGCGTGTCTTTGGAAGCTTACCCCGACCATTGCACCTAGAGGTACACACTTCCACTGAGTATGTTAGAGACCGCTTTGTCTATCCTGATATAAAGTGAGACTGAAAAGTAGACTCAAACCTGCATGGGCTTGCCAGCATTGCAAGACTGGTCCACATGTATATCCAAAACACGAGAGATACAAAATACCGAAAGACCATTTACAACATGTCCACCTCAATCTGGTTGGCCCACTACCAGGGTCAAAAGGCTATCGATATGTTCTTTCCAATCGATTGCATCATTTTCCGGGTTGAGGCGAGACGCTTGACAGACATCTCTCCAGGGCGCTCGTACAATTGTGAACATCGTATTTTTAACCGCCCAGCTTCTATCACTACTGGTCAGGGCCTCCAGTTCAAGTCTGTATCGTTCTCCAAGCTTCTGTGGCGTCCAGCGCTACCACATCACAGACTACCAACCACCGAGCAGCACACTTGTGGAATGGTGGCATCAAACACTCCAGGCAGTACTTTTGTGCCATAGGAGTCACTAGGCAGAGTCCTTACTCTTAATACTATTGGGTGTTCATTCTACATTAAAAGACGACCTTCAAGCTTCATTAGCAGAGATCTTATATGGCGAGTCACTCAGCCTACCAGCAGATTTCATCTCTCCAGTACACTCACCAGCCCCTACAGAGTTACCAGCCCAAGTCCATAGGGTGAAAACCATACCCCAACCCTGTGGCTCATCAAAAATTTTAGTGCACAAGACTCTAGCAGTCTGTGATTGTGTTTCGAGACAATACTATCGCACCATTAGGGTAACCACCATATTCTGGATCATACTGGATAGTGAAATGGGCAGATAATACATTCAACATACTACTATAATGGAAGCTGGCCACCATCTCCACACATCACCTCAAATGCATCTATGTTTCGTGAGTTTCACCCAGCAAAGAAGACACAAGTGCCGCATGACAGTAGACAAGACACATGAAGAGAGGGACTAAAATGCATCACATTCCAGAATGAGATTTTCACTCTGCAGCGGAGTGTGCGATGATATGAAACTTCCTGGCAGATTAAAACTGTGTGCCCGACCGAGACTCGAACTCGGGACCTTTGCCTTTCGCGGGCAAGTGCTCTACCATCTGAGCTACCGAAGCACGAACCACGCCCGGTACTCACATTATTTGTCACCATCATAAGCGACCCTTCCGCTGCTGCAACTCGAGAGCTTTGGCACTGATAAGCACACTCGCTATGGCCCTATCTGACGACCTCCACTCAAGCTTAACCAGCATCACCTGGACTCTAAAAGGGGGTGGGGGGCTGGGGGAACCATCATTGCACTTCTTCAACGAGAAACTGTCCAGTTGTACTACCTTGCACCTGGCCGCAATATGGCTGGTTATGTGCAACTGCGCAAAGAATATGTGAGCGGTTGGAACCTTTGTGGCCTTCTCCTACCAGTGTTCCATATCTTACCATTGATGACGCAAAATATTACACAAATAAAATTCATTAGCAGTGATAGCCCTTCCACAGGGAGGAATATCTTTGTTACTTGGATCATCCTCTGTTCACTGTGAACGATTGTACTGTACACACACAGTCTGTCTGTACAGTCTGTTGTTAGTAATAAGTTCGGGCTAACCTGGCTCTCTAGCATCCAGCACAATTCCAAACACCTCCCACACTGAATTTCCTATATAGCTATGACGATAATTATATATGGTCGAATAAAATGTAATTAACAAGGAAGGAGTGTCGTTGCATGGAAAACAAAATAAAGAGAAATACAATGGCCGATTTATGATCTTGTTGGTGTAAATCCCCTAAGGGCTTTTGGTACAAGACTAAAATTAAAGTGTATCTCTGGCTGTGGCTGTCGACCTATCTGTCTCGTTTTGCTTCATACCACCTTGAAGTTTTCTACTTTCTATTTCAATTTTCTGTTCCCTTTTCTTTTTATTTGTTTTCCCTACACATTTACGTTTCCTTTCGTCTGTACTGAACAATCTAACTTTAACTGGACAACTGAACCTTATTCTTTTCTTTTCATTAATAGTTCTCTATCTTAATACTATAGTTAGACTATGACTACTTAACTTATACCGAAATTCAAATATTATAAATAAATAGACAGCAAATCTTACTGATAAACCAAAGTGACTACAGCTAGTGCTTAATTGTCCTAAAAAACCATTTGTATGTTTTCTCCACCACTTCAGGTGTTATTGTATAACGAATTCACACATTTTTTCCCAAAACAGATTATTCACAGACAATAAGTGATGAAAGAGGTGCATGAAGAGACAACTCAGTATTTTCCTGAACCATTCATTTAAGTAAATTATTAACACATTCTACCAATCTTGTTAAAATGAAACACGAGACTTTTATTTCATCTGGGTATCTACCTTCTTATGAAATAATCAGTCTGCCTATTGTATCTGAAATTATTTTGAGTAGCATTTCAGTCGCTAGAACGTTCACTTATTTAATGTGTAACTAAATCTGACTGTTCAACTGTGTCAAACTTTTTAAATATAATATTGTGGATTCTAATTCCAATAAATTTCTGTCTATCTCTGCTTCTCATGATGGGTTTCACCATTATGTTCACCTAATTTACTAGCTTGTTTATGTACTTGTCATTAGTACCCCCAAATTGATTGGTTTGCTGATCTATTTTGTTATTAGTTGTATCATATTTGAAATTTAGTTCAGTAACTGCTTGAATATTTGCATCAGCCAAAAATGTTTCACACATGACCCCTTAAG
Organism: Schistocerca americana; assembly: GCF_021461395.2. Classification (NCBI taxonomy): domain Eukaryota; kingdom Metazoa; phylum Arthropoda; class Insecta; order Orthoptera; family Acrididae; genus Schistocerca; species Schistocerca americana. Next base: position 180,454,477 of record NC_060120.1, read on the forward strand.
CATTCATCTTTACATGTAATTCAACACCTTGAGTCTTTAAGTCAGTATTGGCTTGTCGAATCTCACCATGCAAATCACAAATAGCTTTTAATATTTCTTTTATTGTTCTAGCTCTCACTGATATGCAATGCTAATAACTGAATAACTCTTCGACAATTTACAACAGTCACTAGCACTTTCTTAAAAAAACAATTCAGTCTTCATTTAACACATAATACCACAAAAAAATCAAAAAAGTTGTTTTTGTGTAAATAGAGATCATCATACATCGTCTTCCAGCACACAGCATCATAATGTGGAGTACACTGCGGCACTGCAAATCGGTGACATCGTGGCGAAATAGTGCAAGTGCTGCTTATATCACTAGCTGCTGTGAACTCATCGATTGCCTGTTGAAAACATTCTTTACCCATAAAAACTATCGACAGCGAATCTTCTGAACCACCATCTTAATAATCTTCTTTGTTGCATTTAATACCATCTGTTTCAACCGTATTTCATCAGCAGTATATTTCTTCCTAATATATTATTTTTAATGTATGCATTGAGACGTGCATTCCTTGCCTATGAAGTATATGTCTCGTTATCAGAGGCAACTGCACCATTTCAGAGTAACTATTCATTTAAAATGGTTTGGTCTTTTAAAATAATGCCATTTAATAATCACCCACACAACTTTTTGTGTTTCTGTCTTTCCTCCAGCAATAATTAGCCATGTGTCCTCCAGTAGAGCACCATAATGTAGGGTGCCTCTTCAGCTGGATGTGCTTTATTCAATACATATTTGATATTGTTCCTCTTTATCTCTTATTTGCTCAACCATTGTCTTGAATGAGGCGACAAAGGACTTTATCTCCTCCTTGCTCTATTATTTCTGTGAGGAAGTGTCATACTGCAACTTTTGCTTTTCTTGAATAATATAAAAACACTTTTGTATATATGCACCTATATTGTCTCAACACATACCTCAACTACATAACTTCAACCATCTGTCAGATGAAAACGTCCAAACTGAAACATCTACATGCAAGTCTATCCATAGATTGTTAGAATCAAAATTAACGTTAATTCGATTGACACCAAGTGTAGCAAGTGTCAGATTTGTATATTCTCTGAGGATGTTGCACTTATCGAAAGTAGGCTGATGATGCTGGGAGTTTCTGTAATGATGTCCATGCACATACTTGAGAAGTTATTGTAATGACCATCATATCTTGAATATATGCATCATCCCTTGGCACCGTTTCTCACACGTAAACAAAATAACAAATGTGCACAGTATTTGTACTCTACTCTGAGATAATTTGTTGTATGGCTTTCGTTTCCGATCGTCATTTATTTCCGAGCATCATTAATTGGTAAAAGTGCATAGGGATACACAACACTTCTATATAGTGCATTAACACCATACTTCGCTTCATCTGAAAAGCTTTCAGCAGTTGTTGGGAAAGTAAAACTATCTTCACTTTGATTTTTTTCTAGGTAATTTAGCACTATATTTACAGAATTGTTACTTTTCTGATATAATATTTTTGTTCTGCGTAGTGTCTTCGCCTTCCACCCCCCCCCCCCCCCCCCCCCCCCCCCCGACATATGTGTGAGGCAGAGGAGGATTTGGTAATAGATAGTACCAATCTATTGGGACATCTGAAAATAAAGATGATACCAATAGGAAGTGACTTTGAAGAATTAGAGTTATGATGTAACAGGGTTTTCTCCTTATGAGTTTGTGAAAGGTGAGAGATCTTTGAATTTGGTGGAGGAGAAAATATCTTTCCCTATTGGAAACAAATTAAGTTGAGAAGACAGAATGAAGAGATTGAGAGAATTGGTAGAGAGGAAAATGTTAGAGGGGAAGAAATGATATGATGATAAGATAAAATGTGTTGACATGAAAGTAGGGGATCTGGTGTTAGTGAAGACATATCAAAAATGAAAAGAAATAAATAATGAAATATAGAAGTGTTTTAATTGTGTGAAAAGGACCATTTAAAGTAGCCAGTATACCTCACCCAAAAGCATTCTATTTGGTTTATCCAAAATCGAAGAAGAAGTTTGCCATTAAGAATATAGTAGATCTGAAGCTATACACAGCAAGAATGGCACCAGCAAAATCTGTGAATTAATGAGTGCTATGAATTCTCAATGTGAAGCCTGAGATGAATGGGGAGAATTGAATGAAGATGTAGCGAGTGAACAATTTTGTTTTTTGAAGAATAAAAGTGAAAGTTTAAATTCTTTGAATTCGCCAGGCCATATAAGGCAGAGGATATTTCATAGCATGATGAGTGTTAATTTAACAGTAGTTCAGTGCTTCTAAATTTGTCTATAATATGCAAATAGAGAAATAACAGTAGGAAAAGTAGTAATAGAAAAGGATTATGTCAAGTCATAAATGGAATTGGAATTTGTAAAAGTATATAATTTTCAGTTCATTGCATAGGTTAGTAATAAGAAATGGGTTGAAAGACTACTTTTATCATGAAACAAAGTAACAACAGTGATTTCTATAACCTTGTAGCTTAAGGAATCAATGTACAGAAATCAGGACTTTGAATGTGAGGAGTTAAGAAATGAAAATTTACATAAAAGAATTAAAAACAATGGGATCCAAAATGTGATGATCTGGGGTCCTATGTAAATCATCAGTTGTATTATTTTTTGTTGTATGCCAGTGAGGGAAGATGAAATTAATTTTTTGGATACTGTGCTACGTTATTCCTATTATTGGTAGGATAGTTTAGGAACTTCAGGAGAAATGTAAATGTTACTCTTATGTGTATCTCTCATAATAACAACTGGTATATTATTCTGATATAAGTTCAAAAGATGACAGTGGTATTTTAAGTTATTTTGGGTTACATATATACATACAATGCACAAAGAACGTATTTAATCCGTTTTTGAGTCTTGAGACATTTCTATACGTTCTTTTGCTTATATCCTGCTTTATTTTCATCACACCCTGAAAGGGTTATCTCAGAAGTCAGTCCTATAAATTGAATTATTTTTACAATTATGTTGCCGCATGAGGTAGTCGCACGGTCTGAGGCACCTTGCCATCATTCACGCAGCTCCCCATTTCGGAAGTTCGAGTCTTGTGTGTTTTGTCCTTAGCATAAATTAGTTAAAGTTAGACTAAATAGTGTGTTTGCTTAGGGACCGATGACCTCAGCGATCTGGTCCCATAGGAACTTACCACCACCTACAATTATGTTTCTGTTTACATAATGGAGTTGATATGAATGTAGTTGTCATTTTCAGTTATCTGATGTTGTGTGCTTTCGTATTTGTTAACAAGTTATTTGAATCTATTTTCTATTGGCAGAGTAATATGAAATTTTGGTTTTGTATAAAACTGTAAATCGTTGTAATCAGAATTTTTAAGCATTATGTGAAACGAGATGTGTGAGTGGTGTCGATCCATATCGATAGGCTGAGGGAGAAAGCATCACCAAAGAGTCGAGAGTGTGAAGAAGAGAATGTAGGTGATCGTTGTGCTGCATGAGTAGTGCTACATATTGCGTTGCCAGTGAAAAATATCAGTGTTTGGACAGTGCTATATTTGTGATCCCAGTGTGTACCACAATTAAAGTGTTAGTGACTTTATGTGTCACATTGCTCATTTCCGGAACTGTGATTTGACTCATTATTAACTATAAAACATTGATGTGAAGACCAATAGGCTGTGTGTACAATGTAAAGATATTATTTTCTAATGTAGTCAGCACAAACTGTTTAATGTGTTCCATGGACTATGGAATGAAACAGAAAATATGGTAACGCATTTTCTTGTTACATTTGATCAAAGAATTTTAACTGTGAATGTATAGTATGCTGATTGCTGTGTGATTGAGTGATTACGTGGATAATTGTGCATGGCATATATTGTTTCTTTTAAACTGTGGACTAATGATCTGCAGTACAATTGATTTGATTTATGTTTGTAGTGCAGACGGATATACTGTGGAAAGTGCTGGACCATAGACTGACAACAAGGACTTCGACGACTTGCCAGCAGCATCAGCTAAGTGGGAACGACTTTGGCCTAGAGACACTTAAAACTACTGTTTTCTAATCAGTAATGAATAAACTTTTTATATAGAAACAACAATAGCTTTTCTTGGCCATTCATTTTACATAATTGTAATTTGTCGTATTGTAATGCTATTCAACTTTATTTTCAATAACATTCAGAAAGGTGTTAAAATTCGGTTTAATTCATTCAATTATTTCTTTTCATAATTATAATAACTTTGCAAACCCATTAATTCCCGACACAATGATTTTTGCAAACAATAGCTACCAATACCAGTGAGATAAGAGTTAAAGAGTTCTCTTAATTGGCAGTATTTCTTTACTTATGTAGTTTGTAAAGGTTCACCTGCATTTTCATGTTGTATTGTTCAGCATTTAACATCGTATGAATTATTGTGCTGTGCAGATGAAGTTTGCATGCTGTGCATTATATGCAATACATTAGTAGGCAGATGCACACCACAAATTGCTCAGTTTTTGAAAGAGTTTTATCAGTGGTAATCTATTTGATAGGGCTAAAGGGTGATCATTCATAATGTAATACTGTTTGGTAACTACTTGTGTGTATGAGTGCAATGTTCATTCAAACTGAGGAAAAGTAGGGTATTCGTGGTTACGGCTATTTTGAAATTGCCAGGCATAATAAATTTAGGTGAGACAGATATGGGTACTGTCTGTCTGAATAGCTGAATATGGTCGGTTCCAGCTCGATCGATGTTCGAGGAGGTACTGTTTTGGATGATACAGCTACATTTCTTCATATAACTGAGTCACTATCTTCACAATATGTGGGAATGAATTGAGGAGTACATTTACCGCCGAAAATTAAGGTATGCTTCTTCAAATTTATTTGTTTGTCTTGTAAAACTACTGACCTACTTCAGGGGACATAAACAACAATGTGCACAATTTGGTAGTGCTGCCAACATGATTACTTGCAGCTGGCAGGTTGGGAGAGCCCAAGCAGTAGCTTTAATACCACATGTAGGTGCTGAGTTGTGATGTAACTGCATTGTGTTGTGCGACATCACAGTGATGCATGGTTTTTGAGTCAGATCTTGTTTTAGATGGCATGTTGTAGTACTTGGTGGCTCTTTCTTGTGCTGGGTGTTAATGTTTCGAGTCGTAATCGTTGCGAAGTTGTAGATGAAATTGTTTTTGGTGGTTTGTTCTTGAGTTACTCATGAGTCGATGCTACATCAGTTTAGGCCACGATTGTCATTCTGCCTTGTAGCTGCAAACAACTCTTGGACCATGACGTACGACACGCAATGTTTCAAACTGAATCTAGGCCTACACTGTATGTTTAAGTGGAGTTTCACGATCGTGGACGTTGCTGAGCAGATAATGGGGGCTGACTTCTTGGCACACTACAATCTATAGCCTGACATCGCCAATAAACGCCTGGCCGACCACGTCACCGGACTCATGGCCATGGGATTTCGGCGCCACACCACCATCCAGTCCACCAAGCTTATCAAAGCTGCTGACAGTGAGTATGCTACACTGCTTCGAATTCCCCAGCACTGACAAGACCGCTTGGAATGTCTAAAGCTGTTAAACGTAATACCAAGCACAATGTAAAGACTATCGAGGGGACCCCTGATATCTTTAAGGTCATGATGGTTAGCCCCAGATTGCTTAGCAATTGCAAAGGCAGAATTTGACAGTACGATTTAAGAGGACATCATGCGACCATCTTGGTCTTCACTGCCGCATCTAATATCAAAATGCATGGCGCCCTTGTGTTGACTACAGACCCCTCAATGCCAGAACAATACCAGACTGATATCCAGTGCCATTGCTCCATGACTACAACTACATGTTGAGTGGTGATCAATCATACATTGTTTTGGACTGTGGCGGAGAAATACCTGTGGCCAAGGAACACATCCCAAAGAAAGCCATCATTACTCAGTTTAATATCTTTCAGAGAAAATTCATGACATCCGGCCTCAGAAATGCTGTGCAAACACACCAAGATCTGCCATTTTGCTTCACTTTCTTTGACGACATACTGTTTTTATTTTCAGCATCGCCAGAAGAACGCAGCCAGCATCTCATAGAAGTTTCCAAATGACTGAACAAACCTGACACTGTTCTGAACACAGCAAAGTGTATTTTTGACTAGCCACAAGCCCATTTCCTTGGTTATCACATTACCCCATCAGTTTCCGTACCACTGACTGAAAAAATGGAAGCATTTCTAAAGATCTCTTGGCCTTCCACAGCTGTGAAAGATGCTATACCCCATATGGCGAGAGAAGAGCTCTGACAGTTGACGTGGCCCAGGTGCACATGCTTCACGCATCTATAATGGCCAGTCAGATTGGGAGCTTTTGTTTACGTTACTGTGGCAATGCCCCAGTGTTGCCGCAGTGCTGGGCGACCCCTGCTTTCAGTCGGTTGTGCCACGTGCTATGTTCAGGTTTGTGCATATACGTGTGCATTCCGCTACTTCTGTGAGTTCTTGCCATGTGCATAAGTGGAAAAGTATGTATAAGTGTGTATACGTGGAAAATGGCTGCCTGTAGTGCAGAGAAGAGGGCTTGCCAGAATGGAGCTACACTGAAATCCCTAGCACGCGAATTTATATACAGATTGCGTGTTTACTTTGAAAGGGAAAGGGACAACAGTGGCCCTTTGATATCAGTGAGTAAAGTGGTTAACAAGTGGCAGAAGCATTGAACATCTCTACAGCGCCAGTGAAGAGAGTCATAAATGATAAAGAGGCTGCCAATTCAGCTGCGAGCCCTTTTATTCTGATGCCTGGAAAGGTAAGGAAGAGATCGTGTCGTGCGACTGAAACAGACAACTTTGACGAAAGTGCTGTCAGACAACACATATATGCATACTTGCATGCTAAAGCAGGAAGGAATATCTGACACATAAAAAGTTGATGGCATCACTGTCGGATAACGGTTTGTTCACAGGCAGAACGACAAGTCTCTCCATTGTTTTGAAAAAAATTGACTTTCGTTGGAAAAAGTTCTCAGGACGAAAGGTATTAATGGAATGCGGAGACACTGTAGCATGGAGTTGTCGTTCCCTGCGCGAGTTGCTAGCAGGGAATTCGGAAAATGTAATATGGATTGACGAAACATGGCTCAATGCGTGTCAAGCATGTTCTGTTGCATGGACAGACGACACGCGCCACGGAACTATGTGTGTGCCAACTGGTAAGTGAGGGCGACTAATTATAGTTCATGTTGGCTCTATGAACGGTTTTGTAACTGATGCTATGATGATGTTTCAGTCAAAAAAAAAAAAAACTGTCTACTACCATAAGGAGATGAATTCAGATACATTCAAAGACTGGTTTGTTACTCGTTTGCGATCAAACGCCGGCCAGTGTGGCCGAGCAGTCCTAGGCACTACAGTCTGGAACCGCGCGACCGCTACGGTCGCAGGTTCGAATCCTGCCTTGGGCATGGATGTGTGTGATGTCCTTAGGTTGGTTAGGTTTAAGTAGTTCTAAGTTCTAGGGGACTGATGACCTCAGATGTTAAGTCCCATAGTGCTCAGAGCCATTGGAACCATTTGAGCTATCAAACGTCAGTTCTAATAGTGTTTTTGTAATGGACAATGCACTATACCATCCTGTACAATTAAGTAAGTTACCAACGGCTGCTGTGGGGAGAGACAAAATAGTCAGCTGGTTGAAAGATAATAAAATAGGCTTTGAACAGAATATGCAGAAAATGGAACTTCTGGAATTAGTGAAACAATGCAAGCCACAGAAGATTGATAGACTTACAGAGAACCACGGCCACAAAGTAATACATCTTCCACCGTACCACTGCCATTACAACACAATTGAACTCATATGGGCTCAAATAAAAGCAGATGTTGCGGAGTGAAACAAAATCTTTACGTTATGAGACACAGAAAGGCTGGTAAATGAGGCTGTCACTCGAATAATGCCAGAAAATTGGAAGAACATCGTGAACCACACGTGGAAAGAGATTACAAGGTCAAACACAGAAGAAGATGTAAGAGAAGAGTCCGTTCATAATATTGTTATTTTTTAATCAGATGATGAGGACAGCAGCGACGATACTGAAGACTACGTGGTCGTGACGAGAGATGACCAATCAGATGACGATGATCTTGGGGTTTCCAATCTCCCACACGAAAAATAGAGGTAACGTCCTTATTAGATATTTAACACATTACATTTGTGTTATTTGCTTTACCTTGTTACAGCAAAATCTGAACCGTATAACAATAAAACAAAAATTGTTGCCGTCAAATGGCTGCAACATCATTAAAGAAAATATTTATCTGTGTGTTTGTGTAAGGTAACAAAAGCTGGTAACACACGTGAAAAAATATTCCATGAAGGAACACATCAGTCAGCAAAATGCTGCCACTACGGGAATGCTCCATTGAATGATGCAGCATTGTTAGGTTCTGAAGGAGCCGAGTGTTGCCATGGGCTGAAGGGTGGGACGGGAAGGTCTGTGACCCCACTCTCCCCGCCGCTGGCTCGCTGGCCGTCCGTGTCGAATACTGGCAACTACACTGCCAGCTGTCAAAGCTCTTCTCTCGACGTACGGAGCATAGGGATGCTAAATTTTTTTTGGCGGCAGCAGAAATTCAAAAACCGTTAACGGATTTGCTCGCAGGTCTGAAAGGCAAAGGGAACGCAGCAGTAGCTTGGACACATCATTTGGCTGCTGCATTCAAGCAAACAAAACAAGCGATAATGGGTGCTGCATTTTTGGCACACCCTGAACAAATTACGCCATTAGTATTGGTGGTAGATGCACGCCAGATTGTGGTGATCGCTGTGATGCAGCAATGCAACAATGATGCATAGCAGCCTCTTGCCTTTTTCTTGTGGAAACTGCCAACACCTCAACAGAAGTGGATCGCTTATGACCACGAGGTATTAGTGATATACTAATCAGTCATGTACTTCCAGCCTCAGCTGGAAGCCTCTGAGTTTACAGCCTTCACCGACCACAAGCTGCCCACGTATGCTTTTCAGCAGAACAATGTCAACTTTTTGCCACAGCAGCATAGCCAGCTAATGTTTATTGCATTTTTCAGCATGGACATTCAGCATACATCTGGCATCGAAAATGTGGTAGCACACTGTCTACCTTGAGTCAATAGTGTCCCCACTACTGACTATGCAGAGCTCTCTGGCGCACAACGTACTGACCAGCAACTGCAAGAGCTGTTGCAGGAAACAACTTCATCATTATACTTGCAATTAGTCTACATTTCAGAAGAACACCTTTAAATCATTACATAACCTGTGTCAACCCAGCACACAATCTATGTTACACCTCATCACAGACCACATGGTGTGATCAGAAGTGATGAAAGACTGTATGAGTGGATGCGATGTTGCATACAATGATGTCAGCATTGCAAAGTCAGCTGGGACATACAAGCACCAGTCAGTAACTTCCCTGACACTGCCACGAATTTCACTCACTTGCACGTGGACATCGTGGGACCACTACCACCTTTATGTAGTCAGTGGTACCTGCTGACAATAATTGACTGATTCACTCATTGGCCAGAAGTGGCACGTGTGGACGACATCTCTCGGCAAACTTTGGTACATGCATTCATGCTAAACTGGGTATCATGTTTCGGCACTCCTTTGGACATTACAACAGATCGCAGCAAGCAGTTGTAATCAGAATTTTTCGCCAAGTTGGTTGCATTTTGTGGTATGAATCATCACAAAACAAGCAGCAGCCACCCACCCAGCAACAGAATGATAGAGAATTGGCGCCAAACACTAAATGTAGCTCTCAAGTGCCAAGCTGCAGCATGGACAGAAGCTCTGCTGATGGCTCTACTTTGTCTACAGAATGCGTACAAACAATATATGGATGGTTCCTCTGCAGAACTGGTTTACAGAGAGTCACTTCTCGACTGCTTAGGGAATCTGTAGATGTGACTCTGCCGGTTGGTACAGACCTGTCTATCTTTGTTGGTCGCCTTAGAGATCACTTCAAGAAGATTCGACCACCAAAACCATTCAGACATAGAACTGTTGCCAAGTTTGTCCACAACGACCTTGGTACTTGCACACATGATGTTAAGCACTGGTGGCGTCAGAACGGCCCTACAACCCCTGGGCCATATCATGCTGTCAAGAGAGGAGGTCTCTCCTTGGACCTTCTGGTGAATGGCAAACACACTTCTGTCACAATAGACAGGCTCATTTTCAATGAGCTGCCCCACACCGATGTTCGACAGACAAAGCCTCACACAGCACATGACCCAGCCATAGCAACTATTGCGCCAGCACCTGCTCCTGCAATAACACCTCCTGCGTCAGTACTATCCATGATGCCATCTCCAGGAGAACAAACAGACCATGAGATCTGGTCGATGCGTCCACTCCACAGAGTGCTTTCTGGACGGTACTCCGCTTCAGCCAAGGGGGCTGTTGCAGCGACCGCGGCCGCCACCAGTGCAGTTCTGTTCAGTGTAGTGCGCGAGTGTTTGATACGTGTCTCGTGCAGTAAGTGTTGGATCACGCGCTGGCAATTCAGTTCCTGTGCCAGCCGTCAGGAGCGCTATGTTTTGCCATCATTGCCATGCTTGTTATTCTTTTGTTTTGAAATATACTTGTAATGATTTTTCTGTGTTCCTTTACTTTTAGAAAATTGTCAACCGGGTTTTCTCTTCGTATTACTTAGTTAATTATGGCTAAACAGTCAAACATAATCTCTCTCTCTCTAGCTCATTATAATTTCGTTACATTTAACGATGTACTGTAGTACCTTGTCGACTGGGAGAATAAAGTCCCTTTCAATCTCCGTACTTACGGCATTTCTGCAATACTGATTTTATTCCAAACAAGCAGGCTAATGAGTCGTACGGGCCAGATTCAGCCCCACAGCCAAAATATTAATTATTAAAAAATTTCGTAATAACAGCTGATTAGCTATACGTTTTCGCTGAAAAGTTTGAATTAATAAAGTCCACAGACCATAGAGTGTTTCCTTGACCTTGGCATCGTCGCAGGCAAGATATAGAACAACAGCCAAAGAAATACTTATCAAAGTAACGAGAAAATAAGTCTCAACATAGGTATTAAATAGTTCATACTGCGCTGAATTGAATTCGTCATTAATAGATAAAAGTAGTACCGCCGCATAATAAATATACCTAGTCTATTTATGGTAGCGGTTTTTCATGTATCGATGGCGAAATCTCTTTCGTTCCAGAATGATCAAGCGTTCATAAACATTGTTGTGAAATTAAAGCTATTGCTGAAATTACCAAACCGCAACTGCAAAAATGACGACTACGCAATGTAGAGAACTTAAAAAGATAACGGCAAGCCCGTTTCTTTTAGCATACCTAAGTAACTTATTGTTTTACTGTTTTGTAGCGGTATAATCCACGCGTACTTATGTGACAGCTGGTGTCTAATTCGATAACAAGTTAAAATTTCGCGGCAGACCGGTGTTTGGTGTTAAAGATTCTGTATGCCGAAAAAAATCAATCCTGGTCTTATATTACTGTGGTGTAAACTTAATTTAATCTAACCCAAAGACTTTACTTTTCGAGTTATTTTTGGATTATTGTTGCACCGCTTAATAACGGAAAATTGTCGTGTACTGTATGTCCGCCTCCTGGAGCGTTTTAGTCCTTTGTGATTATTTATTGACGCCATTTTGTTTGTTTGATGACCGTAGGCTAGTGGATTTGAAAGTCAAGAACGCTTGAGGCGTCAATGAAGAAAAGTGAGTTCCATGCATAAACAATTTTTCAGATTTGCTGTATTAGCGCTAAGATAAAGGCGTGATTTCAAGTTACATTCGTCTTATGAAACAAAATGAGTTATGGGAATTTACATTGTGATTTTTTCGACGAAGCAAAATTTGTTGTGATGAAAACACATTTAACTCGTTTGTTTATCTCTTGATGTCACACGCCCACAAACTATCCTGTGTAAAACTTGTGTAATTTTAGGGCCTACCGTGCGATTTAGCGTGCAGGTATTTATTTATGTTTGCCGGTTGTACCTTTCTCGGTCATTGATTATCTGAATAGACGAAGTTGGTTACAGCTTTTTGTTGTTAATGGTTCAATTCATTGTAGTCGTCTGAAGAAGCAGCGATCGGAACCGTAGCAGATTGTTCACAATGTATGACAGCAAGCTGCGCCCGTGAATCGTGTTGTGTCGATACATGAACAGCGTCGTACACAAGAGAGAGTAACGTTGTTAATTGACGCCTATTTTAAAGTGTCTGCAAGTCGTCGAGCATTTATTGCCCAATCTATTTACTGAATTGTACTGCTGTATATACATAAGCCCGCCTTGTCTGTTGTCTATACTTTTCGATTTTGGCATAAACTTGATCAATTTAATCGGTAGTGTGCAGAAGGGGGTGGTTATTACTGCTGTCAGTTCTAAGCAAAAACCATGTTGTCAACTGCCTGCTACTGCCAGTGGTTTGAGAGCAACCCCATTTTGGAAAATCCATCAGTCTTACCGTGTAATACACGGAAGGGAATTATTCATGTCGATATTCTATTGACGAATGATTGTTGGACTGATACGGAAGATGTAGATCTACTTTAAAATAAAATTTCAGACATTACATTGAAAATAGTAGGCTCAATTTTTTATGTCAGCTAACGAACTTTTATTGAAAAGAATGTGGCGCACGACAAGTGCGAAGTGAGTTTCAGTGGGTGCAGAATTGTGTTAGGATTACTACTTTCCGCCCCCCCCCCCCCATCTTCTCCTATCCTGTGAAAATAAAAATGCTAAAACAAGTTGTCTCTTCTTTTAGAATATCTCACAAACGAAGTTAATTGCTGGATAATTGTTGTTTACCTTGGTGATTTGAGTGACTAAAAATAGTACAACTTAGGTTAGGTTAGCCTCTTCCAGAATATCATGGTTTACTGGTTGGATATGCAGTAGAAGGCATGTAATGTAACCTACTTCACAAAGATGCACTTCTGCCATGACAACCTCCTCAGTCACCTCTGTTAGTTCATTTTACTACAGAAGGTGATTTAAAGCAAACTTTCATTCATCTGGGTGTTATGTTCCTCACAAGTTACCTTGTTGAGGAGACTGCACGTGTTGAAATACCATTCCTTGGAAGACACAACATACAGATTCATTATGTATTTTTTACATAGATTGTTACATGTGTCTTCCCATGGACCATTCCTGTACTACCTCATGGACTATTGGGCGATTGTTTAACCAGAAGATATTGTAACAGTATCAGTGAAGAACAAATTGGTGTATTTGTGTTGTTTTACTCTCTCCCCCATTAATCTAAAATAATTGTATTTGCTGTTTGTTGTAATAAGGTGGGTGGTAAGTTACTGTAGTTAGTTATGTGCACTATATATCAATTTGCGTCATAAATCATAATGATGTGAAATGAGTCATTTTACATTCAAATTGCAAAATAATTTGTACATGTGATTACATGATCAAAATTTCAAAGGTTTTTTTTAATACCCAAAAGAAGAAAAGGTTTACAGATATGAATTACTAATTCCTACCCACCACTTTTTACTCATTACAATAGTAGAAATTCTTCTACGGGATAGATGATGTTATCAAGGAGAAGTTCTGTTTGTTTTCAAATTTTACTTAACTATTGTGAGACATTTTTTGCTTTAACACTGTGCCCATTTTTTCAAGCTGAAAACAACCTTAATGTGGAGTACTGCTTGTCATTTTTCCTTCTGATATTGTAATTATGTACATCATTGCTCCTTTTAAATTGTAATGGAGTATTTATTACAGACTTCACAAGGGAATAAATATACTGTGAAGCAGCAGTCAGAATGCCCAACCCAACTTCTGAAACAGATGTCTACAAGACAATCTTGATTAAGAACCACATATTATTCTTACAGTACATTTTTGAGCAACGAAGAATTTCTTTCTTACAGATGAATTACCTCAAAACGTCAACTTACTTATTTGTATTCCCCCAAGATTTGCAATGATTCTAAGTCGAAATGTGACTGAACTAAGTCGTTTTAGGAGTTCCAAAATGTGCTTTTTCCAGATTAAATTGTCTGTGATATGGAAACCTAAGAATTTTGAAGTTTTTTACTGTATTTGTTATTTCCTCACCGTGTATTAAACTTATCGGTGTTGTGGTACTCCAAGATTTGTAGAACTGAATATGGTTCCGTCTTTTTAAAATTGACATTGAGACCATATGCAGAAAATCAATCAACAAAATTTTTAAGAACCATGTTTACCGTTTCTTTTGTTTCTGTATGTTTACTTGGATTGGTTACGAAACTAGTGTCATCTGCAACAAATAGCATATACGAGGAATAATAGTGGACATAAGATTGAACCATGGGGAACCCTGTATTTGATTTCTTCCCAGTCAGAAGTATTTAACTGGACTATATTGGTGGAATTTCTAAGTACAGCTTTCTGCATACTTTTGTTCAGATCATCCATTGGTTGGCTATTCTATCAGTCCCATAAAGCTTCATTATATCTAAGAGAATACTGTGGTTCACACGGTCAAATGGCTTAGTAAGTCACAGAAAATATCCCCCGGCTTGATTTTATTATATAATGCTTGAAAAATTGGGTGAGTTTACATGTGAATGGCATTCTCAGTAGATCTGCTCTACTGAATCCAAACTGATTTGCTGAGAATATTATAGTGGCCCAGGTGAGATACTATTCTAGAATACATCACATTCTCAAAAATTTTGGAAAATGATGTCAGCAGTGAAACAGGTCAGTAGTTATTGTCATCTCTTGTATCACATTTTTAAAATAGGGGTCTGGTGACTGCATATTTCAGTCTCTCTGGAAAAATGCCTTGAGTTAGTTATGATTTTAGGTAAGCTGATTGTATGGGAACAAATATTTAGTGCTCTTTGAGAGACAGTATAATTTTCTTAATTTCAGAAGAAGAAGTTGGTGATGTATTCATAAGACTGAATTGTATGAGAGTTACGTTTTCAACACACTAAGCAGTGATTTGTCTCTTGAACTGTTTGTCGCCAGGGTAGCAAGTTCTAGAAATCAGGGAATTTCAATTGTGTCAGGGAAATTTGGAAGAAAAAGCAACACTGGAAAAATCTAATTTTGGTCTCAGTAGATGAAATGGTTTGTTTACTGAGATGTGATGCATCGTCGCTTGCTGGGTGCAGCTGAGTATGTATGCTGCTTCCCTATTCCCTCATTATCCTTACTACTTCTCCCCTTCCTACCAATCCCCTTAGCTTGCAGTCAGTGCTGACACCATTTTTTGGTGCTAGCCTAGCAGCTACCTACAAGAGGCAAGGAGGCGAGGAGCAGTTTGTTTGAATTTGAATCTTCGAGATTGTTGACGCAGCGGCTGGAGATGGCGGTCATGTGTGCATGAGGTGTGTCTGAGTGATTGTGTGAATGTGTGTGTGCTCTTGTTTTCTGACAAAGGCTATGGCCAGAAATTAAATTGTGATGTCTTTTCTATGTCCCTGTCTGTGGCTCAGCGATCATCTTCACAGTGAGTTGCTACCTACCCTCATTTGTATTGATTCTCAGAGTATTTGTACAAGTCTGTTGAATGGATTGATTCACTTCGGTCTCATTTCATGTCTGTGACACATGAATAGCTGCTCACATGATTGGATTTCTGCGACTGGCCCAAACCGCAGACTTTTTCTGTGGGCATCTCTAATGGATCGGACCTGCAAATCTGTAACCCATCGTTTCCCACTAATGTGCAGGCCCTGACAATCGGATCTAGTATCAGCGATCTGCTGGCAGGCCGGGTCTGCTTGTGTGTGGCATAATGCAGCGGATTTTCGTGGTTTATCTGTGGACCCAGAATAGAGACACTGCTTGGCAGGCCAGAGCCCACGGGCGTTGGGTTTCAGGAATTGTGACTTTCTCACCACAAGTACGTTGTACAGTGTGGCATTTTACAGACATTTTATTTAGTGTAATACATTTTGGCACTTTGAAAATAGTTTATGTATTACAAAATATGGACGATAAGGAGAAGAAATTGTGGCAGTCACTGTGGTTTGTATGCTGTGTACTCATATATTTCTCGAATGAAAAATCACACAATACCCTGTAAAATAACACATATAACACAGCCGGTAATAACCAACAATAACAAACATAGTAGAGCCAACATTTTATTGGCGGTCTCCTATAGTGTTGGTTTACACAACTCTTCACTGCCTTGTATACTTGTTTCAAGAGGCTTACTTTTATCTGAGATTATTTCTGAAATCGGTGAATGTATTTTAAATCTGTCTTGCGACTCCAAAGAAATGCATATTTGTGTCATCTTATGTGTTTTGTTTTATTGAAATAAAATAACAACTGGTCTTAATGAAACACACATACCATTTGACTTGCCTTCTCCATCTAAGAACAGTCCATTACAAAGATGTTGATGTTGGTACTTAAGATTTTTGCTTACATGGGGGGAAATACAGAAGTCCTTACTTTCTTTATGTCTTTACTTACCGTACCCTTAAAATCTCAAAATTTGTCATGGAAAAATGCTAAAAATTGTCTGGAAATCAGGGAAATATCAGAAAATTTCAGTTGGGGGAACTTGTGACACTCTGTTCCCGATACTTTGTACTTCGTGTAAGAAATGATTGTTAAATATGTTTGCTACCTGTGACTCATCATTTATAGCCCTTCCATTCAGTTCAATAGTGACGTCGTCCTTTCTGTGGCTGGTTGCCCTGCCTCTCATTTCACTATACCCCATATGCCCTTAATTCTGTTTTTATAATTACTGATTTCTGACATTATGTGAATGTTCCTTGATTTTCTAATAACCTTTTTTAGTAATTTTGAGTTGTTTTTGCAGTGTGCAACTACTACAGGATTTCTGCTTGTTCATGCCTACGTTACCCATTTTCGTTTCATAAGATACTTTAATCCTAGTGCTCGATGATTTTTTACACGGGTGTTTAATATACCTTCTGATTAGGTTATGTGGAAAGCTATTTTCAAATACTGGTATGAATTTATCATGGAATAGATTAAATTTTATGTTAGCATTTGGTTCAATATCAATTTCATCCCTTGTAAAATATTCTTAAAAACATTTTTCCTGGAGACATTAATTATTCTAACTTATTTCCATTGAGGAGTAGCCATACTTTGAGGCACTGTTATTTATCCTGACTGTGCATCATGATCAGAGGGTGCATTTGTTACTGGGTAGACAGTTAATTTTTTACTTCGAGTTTCATCACAAGAAACATTTTTGAAAGAAGTCACTGTAACAGAAGACCCCTACAATAATGCACAGAAAAGTAAGGTTAGCGTATTCCTCCAGAATATAAGAGAATTGAGTAATAAGGTAGAAGAGCTTCTTGCCTGCTTGCAATATTTAGAGGAAAAGATAGACGTCCTGCGTCTGTCTGAGCACCACATAACCACAGGGTTAGATAAGTCACATATAAAAGATTACAGTCTAGCAGCTTACTCATGTAGAACTAACATGGGAAATGGAGGAGTTATTGCATATACTAAGACAGAACACAAATTTGAAAGCATTGACACAAGTAGATTTTGTAGTGACCAGCACATAGAAGTGTGTGATTGTGAATTAAAGCTGAAAAACAGTTCACTTTTAATTGTAACAATACATAGAAATTTGAATTATTTATGAGGAACCTGGATTCCTTACCGTGCTGTCTGTCAGACATCAGCAAGCGGTTAAGAGTCTGTGGTGACTTCAATGTGGATTTTCTAAAGGATTCTGATAGGAAAAATGATTTGGAAATCTTATTTGAATCCTACAATTTGCTCTCAGTAGTTAACTTTCCGACATGGGTGGATAAAGACAGTAAGTCCCCAATTGATAATATTTTCTTTGATGAGGTGCAAAGCAAGGAAATAACTGTGTACCCAGTAACAAATGCTCTCTCTGATCATGATGCACAGTTAGGACAAATGACATAGTGCCCTACAGTGTGAATACAACTCAGTGGAAGTCAGTCAGAATCATTAATGACTACAGGACAAATGTTTTTGGAAGAGTAGTTTACAAGAAACAACCTGGGATGAAATTTATAAAGAACCAAATACCAAGATAAAATTTAATCTATTCCAAGATAAATCGATATCAGTATTTGAAAATAGCTTTTCGCATAAGCTAATCAGAAGGGACATTAAACAGTCATGTAAAAAACCATGGATCACTAAGGGGATTAAAGTATTTTGGGAAAGGGAAATGTATCTTTTGGCAAGAACAAGCAGAGACCCTGCAGTAGTTGCGCACTACAAAGACTACTCAAAATTTCTAAGAAAAGTTTTTAAAAAATCAAGAAACATGCACATAAAGTTAGAAATCAGTGCATCTGATAACAGAGTTAAGGCAATATGGAACATAGTGAAGCAAGAGACAGGACAACCAACCACAGAAGAGGATAACGTTACTATTGAATTGAATGGAAGGGTTATAAGTGACAAGTCACAGGTAGCAAATGTACTTTATAATCATTTCTTAAACGCAGTGGAAAGCATGGGGACCAACAATTCAAGAGAAAGATCACAACAATATGTGGAAGAATTAATTCTTATAAAATTATGTCATGAGAATGTACCACCAGCTTCTACTTCTGAAATTAAGAGGGTCATACATTCTCTCAAGAGTAATAGTTCTTCTGGTTTTGATTGCGTTTCCAATAAAGTGCTAAAGATTTGTTCCCATATAATAAGTCCGGTATTGTCTGAAATATGTATTGCATCACTAATTCAAGGCATTTTTCCAGAGGGACTAAAATATGCCATTGTTAAGCCCCTCTTTAAAGAAGATGATAAGAGAGACGTCAGTAACTTCCGGCTGATTTCACTGCTGACATCATTTTCCAAAATTTTTGAGAAGGTGATGTATTCTAGAATAGTATCTTGCCTTGGCAACAATAAAATCCTCAGCAAATCACAGTTTGGGTTTCAGAAGGGTTGCTCTTCTGAGAATGCCATTTACATGTTCACACATCAGATATTGCTAGTGTTAAATAACAAAAGAGCACCGGTAGGTATTTTCTGTGACCTGTCCATTTGATTGTGTGAATCATAAGATACTCCTAGGTAAATTGAAATTTTATGGGATTGATGGTACAGCCAACCAATGGATCATGTCATATCTGATCAAAAGAATGCAGAAAGCTGTACTTAGTAGAAATTCAACCAGCAAAATCCAGAGACATAATTCTATCTGGGGAGAAATCATGTATGGGGTTCCCCAAGGCTCAGTCTTAGGTCCACTACTGTCCTCATATATGTAAATGATCTACCATCTAATGTACAACAAGCAGAATTAGTTCCTTTTGCAGATGACACCAGTATTGTAACCACTCGCAGTATACATACAGAAATGGAAGAAATTGTGAACGAAGTTCTCAAAAGTATCCTTGACTGGTTTTCTGCGGGTGGTGTCACCCTGAATTTCACAAAGACACATCATTTTCAGTTCTGCATCTATAGGGGTACTGCACCAGTGATAAGTGTAACACATAATGATGAAGTAATACATAGGATGGGAACTTCAAAATTCTTAGATGTCTATATTGATGAGAATTTAAATTGGAAAAAAAACACAGTTTGGAACTCATAAAGCAACTTAGTTCAGCCACATTTGCACTTAGAAATATAGCAAATTTTGGGGAGAGAGAAATCAGTAAGTTGACATATTTTGATTATTTTCATTCAGTAATGTTCTGGGGTAACTCATCTTTGAGAAAGGTCTTCATTGCCCAAAAACTTGCTATAAGAATAATATGTGGTGCTCACTTGTGATCATCTTGTAGACATCTGTTTAAGGAGTTGAGCATTCTAACTACTGCTTCACAGTATAGTTATTCCCTCATGAAGTTTGTTCAAAATAATCCACTACAGTTCAAAAGGAACAGTGAGGTACATAATTACAATACTAGAAGAAAAAATGATATTCATTACTCAACATTAAGGTTTTCTTTAACACAGAAGGGGGTGCACAATTCTGCAACAAAAAATGTTTACCACTTACCCAGTGATATAAAATGTCTAACAGACAGTAAGGTAAAATTTGAAAATAAATTGAAAAACTTTCTCCTTGACAATTCTTTCTATTCCATAGAAGAATTTCTATGTTTGTAATGTGTAAATTGCTAACTCAATCTGTATATCTTGTTTTCATTGTTTTTGGAGGGAGGGGATTAATTATATTGCGATGTTTAGAGTACAAATAGATGTACAAATTAATTTGCAATATGAAATTAAAATTACTCATTCCACATCATGACGATTTATTGTGGAAAATGATCCATGGAACACGAAAGTAACTAACTAACTTAGGGTCCTACTGTCTTTAACCATCCATATTGGAAAGTTGATTACTGAAATCAAATTATAACATCCAAATGAGATTTCTAGATCATTTTTCCTGTCAGAATCCTTTATAAAATATGCATTGAAGTCACCTCAGAGTGTTAGCTGATTGCTGCTGTCTGACAGCAGACTAAGAAATCTAGTTTCCTCACAAACATTCCAAAATTTCCCAGTGGTGGGCTGTATACAATTACAATTAAAAGTGAACTGTTTTTCAGTATTAATTCACAAGTACACAATTCAATGTGCTGATCAATACAAAGTCTACTTACCTCTATGTTTTGAACTTGCATTTTGTCTTAATATATGTAACAAATCCTCCTTTTTTTTTATTAGGTCTGCATGAGGAAACTGGTGGATGTAATATTTTATATGTAACTTATCTAATGTGTGGTTTTGTGGTGTTCAGGCAGGTGCAGGATGTCTTATCTTTAAAGAGCTCTCTAAATTTTCCAATATATTGATGAAATAAACTGACCTTACTTTTCTCTGCATTCTTAAGCATTTTGTTGAGCTCTTCTTTTAGTTTGACATCTTTCAAAACAGGGTGCCTGAATCCTGATCCTAACCTAAAAATGCGTGCCTCTCTGGCGCCAGTAACCACATTGATCTTACTTTGTATGTTGGTGACCTCCCGTATATTATCTGCAAGAAGCTCAGCCAACTGATGTTTCCGTCTCCTATTCGGCTGTACCTAGATGTTACGACAATATGGTACATGAGCTTTGTCATGACCATGTATTAATATTCAGCTTTACCTAAATATTACAACAAAATTGAGTAGGCCTAACACTATGTCTTACAGTATATGAACCATTTAATGGATGGAAAGTTTTCACTTTAAGTACTGAATGACCTTTCTTTTTTAAAAAATAGTGTGTTGTATATTTAGTAACCATGAAGTGTTTATAATGAAATGAATGATTGTAGTTGTGTTAATGCAGACGAATACTTTAAGAGTAAACCAAACTTAATGCACTTATAATTTTTTGCTGAAGATGGGTAGCAGTCAGCAGTTCTCACTCAGGTGGAATAATTACCTGAACCACATAACTGGTGCCTTTGACACATTGAGAAATGATGATGAGTTGGTGGACGTAACACTGAGCTGTGAAGGCAAGCGCATTAAGGCTCACAAGATGTTGCTGTCTGTCTGCAGTACTTATTTTAGAGATCTGTTCAAGGTAAGAAATCTACAGCTTGAAAACAATAGTAGAAGACACGGCTTTCAGTACTTTTCATTTGGAAATTGTACAAAGAAATAATTGCTTTTATGATTCTTTATGAGCTTTTATTGGTAATTTTATTTGTGAGGTACCAAAGAGAGCAATAATCAGGGAGGTTCCATTCTAACAATTTTATCAATGCTTCTTTAGCTGTTTGTTTGGGTGATGTTAAGACTTATTACTTAAAAGTGTCTGCCACTTGACTTTTTCCATCATATCTGTTACTATTTTGTGCTTCTAAAACTATTCTGTGGTCATTCACATCGCTCTTCATTTTGTGCCCTTGAAATACATTATGCATCTGAACTATAGGGGTTGTTTTACACATGTAAGCGGCTTACCAGATGGTCATCTAGGCCAGTGATTCAAAGGCTGTCAATCACTTTATCTGAAATGGACCTGTGTAATTGGTCTGCTTCATATCGCCACACATTGTTACTCTTAAGAACCTATGACATCATTTGTGGCTCATTGGTTATGTAGTCATAGTGTAATACTTTTTTATGTGAACAATATAAGGAAAAAGATAGATTGCTACTTACCATGGAGATGAAGTGTCAAGTTGCAGACAGGCACCCATTAGCTTTTGGCCATAGCCTTCATCAGAAAAAGAAACATAAACACACATTAATTCACACAAGCAAGCACACACCTCACACATACATGACCACCATCTCCAGCAGCTTGGCCCGCAATGCAACTGTCACTTGGAACGGAAGCAACAATGTGGAGGGGGCAAGGAAGGGAAAGAGATAGCATGGTACTGGTGGTGGAATGGAACAGTGCTGTCTGACAGAGCGTACAGGTACTAGGATGCCAACAGGCACAGAGTTGGGAGGCTACGGGTGGGGAGGGAGGGGAGCAGAAATAAGGAATGAAAAAGGAGAGGAGCGGAGAAGGGGAAAGACGGGCAGATGAGTTGGCAGTGAGTGACACACAAAGAGGGTGGCGGATGAGAATAGGGAGGAGGTGATAGGATAGAGGGGGTGGAAACTGTTGAGTGTAGAGTGTGGGGACGGTATGTTACCGTTGATTGAGGGTGGGATAATTTCGGGAGCGAAGAAAGTGTAACTCCAATCTGTGCAGTTCAGGGGAGGAACCAGGTGGCTTGTGTAGTGAAGCAACATCCTAGTCCGTCCTGATGCCATTCACATTCCCAACCCCTTCCCACAGGGATCATCCCTGTGAAAGACCCAGATGCAAGACCTGCCAAATCCACCCGCCCAGCCCTTCCTATTCCAGTCCTGTCACAGGCTTACCCTACCCCATCAGAGGTCAGGCCACCTGTGAAAGCAGCTGTGTCTTGTAGCAGCTCTGCTAGAATCGTTGCACAACTTTTTTTATTGATATGACTACCAGCAAGCTGTCCACAAGATGAACGGCCACCACCAAACTGTGGCCAAGAGCAAAGTAGATCACCGTGTGGCACATCATGCAGCTGAACATAACATGCTTCATTTCAATGACTGCTTCACTATTGAAACCATCTGGATCCTCACCTCCACCATCAGCTTTCCTGAACTACGTAAATGCGAGTTATCCTTACAACACATCCTCCGCTTCCGAAATTATCCCGACCTCAGTAACATACTGTCCCCACACCTGGCACCCAACATTCTCCACACGATCTGTCCTATCACCTCTTCACTACTCTCATCTCTCACCCCTTTTTTGTGGCTCTCTCTCTGCCATCACACTCAACAATCTTTCCCCTTTTCCATTAATCTCCTTTTGGCCCCCCCCCCCCCCCTCCCTTTTTGTTCCCCTTCCCGATCCCCTCCAGATTGTTGCTTCCGTTCTACATGGCAGTTGCATTCTGTTCTGAGCTGCCTGAGATAGCGGTCGTGTGTGTGAGGTATGTGCTTGCTTGTGTGAATGAATGAATGTGTGTGTGTGTGTGTGTGTGCGTGTGTGTGTGCGTGTGTGGTTTTTTTTTCTTTTCTGACGAGGGCTGTGGCCGAAAGCTAATGTATTAAGTATGTGTCTTTTAGTTGTGCTTGTCTGCTGCAACTTAACAACTTAATGTATTATTTTTACAGTCTGTAGCAATCATTTTTTGAAAAGTATAAGATGCAGACTGATGATTCTTCTTATGATTTGAATAAATCATTAGTATGTTTTTTTACAGATAGTGTAAATACTGTTTTTCACCTTTTGTTGTCTGCTTTGAAACATGGTCTCTTCAGTCTAAAAAGGAGGAGGAAGAGGAGGAGAAGAAAAATGAATAAGAAGAGTTTTATTATTTTGATAAATCTGTTGTTCAGGAGGAGTGTGGAAGGTAAAATTGAAGTCTTTCATATAAAATATCCATAGGAAAGAGAAGCATTAGTAGATCTGTGACCTTGACAGTAATGTTTGGTGCCTTTTGTGACATTGGGAAGTGGCACCATTTAACGTTTCAATAAAGGAAACAAAAAATTTCAAATGTGTGTGAAATCTTGTGGGACTTTACTGCTAAGGTCATCAGTCCCTAAGCTTACACACTACTTAACCTAAATTATCCTAAGGACAAACAAACACACCCATGCCCGAGGGAGGACTCGAACCTCCGCTGGGATCAGCTGCACAGTCGATGACTAGGAAACCAAAACAAATGGGTTGTCAGGAGAAATAATCAAACCACACATAGAAAAATTAAAATAATGTATGCAGAGAGAAAAGAAGTATAAAATCCAGAGGCCACTGAAATGCCATTTACATCAAGCAGGAAAGCTGCTTATGAGGACGCGACTTATATGTACCGATACAATATACAGAAAGTTGAAGGTTCTAATTTCAATCTGAGGCTCTCAGAATAAACTAAATGTAGTAGTTAGCATCTAAGTAAATAGAAATGGTTAACAGGCATAACTGGATTCAAACTGACTTTTAGAATTCAGAAAACTTAATTTTACTACAGTGTGTGGTAAGCAAAAAGCTGCCTTGCTTCAGTGTGGTGGAGGGGGTGAGCGGTTGGGGCATTGTATGTGGTGACTTACAGCCTGATTTTGAATAACTTTTTGAAATTATGAAGCCTACAGGGCTAAGCACAGACTGAGACCTACACAACTCTTCAAGAAAACCAGTCATCCACTGCAAGAGGGAGTGGGGGATAGAGGCACATTTTGCCTTGCTCATTCATCTTCTTTATCTCCTGAAACTCTACTGCTAACCGATTGGCTATCGGGGAGGGGGGGGGGGACAACTACCACCATGCTCTTTCATCTTTTATGTGATCAAATAGTCCATCACCAACCACGTTGGCTGTGAAAATAACTGTATTATACGTAGCCAAGGTAAGCTAAGGATACCATAATTCCAAAGAACAACAGATCTCATGCAAAGTGTAGTTAAGTAAGGAATTGATCTATAGAGAGTAGGCAGTAAAAGGATTTGCATGTAATGTATTTTAAAAGTGTAGACACAAGTAAGAATGTAAATAAAAAACAGATATAGTAGCATAGCTGACGCCATGCACCTTATCATATTTGCATGTCTGCCAGATTTCTCAGGGGAGAACGACGGTTCAATCCCATCTCCAGCCATCCTGATTTAGGTTTTCCGTGATTTCCCTAAATCATTTCAGGCAAATGCCGGGATGGTTCCTTTGGAAGGGCGTGGCCGATTTCCTTCCCCATCCTTCCCTAACCCGAGCTTGCGCTCCGTCTCTAATGACCTCGTTGTCGACGGGACGTTAAACAACACTAACCTAACCTAACCTAACCAGATTTCTCAAAACATACACTGCGCACATATTACTTAACCACTTACAACCTTGAAACTTCCTGACATTAAAACTATGTGCTCCAATATGGTACCTTGCCTTTTTCAGGTAATTCTGTTTCTGACTAAGCTATCCATACAAGACTCGTAAACTGCCCTCACAGTTTTACTTTCTGCACTACCTCTTCTACCTTTCGATAAAGGCTTACAGTTTCATTGGAAGGTCTCAACTTGTCGAGAGTGGCACATGCAAAAGAGATTGAAAACTTTACTAGCTTTCAGAATAAATCCTTTAAGGTTCTAGACCACACACACACACACACACACACACACACACACACACCCCTGCGCGCACACTTACATTGTACCAGCTGTTGATGAGGTGCAGCACACAATGAAGGTGATGTGTAGGAGAGAATTGAAAGGGGGTGACAGGACATAGGGAGCAAAAACTGTTGGGTAGAGGGTGTGGAAACAGAAGATTACCAAAGTTACAGCACCAAGAGGATTACAGGAGTGAAGGATGTGTTGCAAAGATAACTCACATCTAAGTAGTTCAGAAAAGCTGATGTTGGATGGAAGGATCCAGATCTCCCAGGTCGTGAAGCAGATTTTGAACTCAAGCATGTTGTGCTTAACAGCGCTTTATGCCACTGGATGGTAAGCTTTGTTCTTGGCTACAGTTTGGTCGAGGCCATTCATTCACATGGACAGTTGGTTGGTGGTCATGCCTAAATAAAATGCTGTGCAGTGATAGCAGCACAGCTGATATATTACATGGCTGCCTTAACGTGTGGCCCTGCCTCTGATGGGACATGATAAGCCTGTGACAGGACTGGAGTAGTGGAAGTGCTTGCAGGCGGAAGTGTCATAGCAGACACAGACCAGGAGGTTGTGTAGGTGGGATTGGTGATGAAACACCACTTTAGGAGGGGTCGGAAGGATCTTGGACAGGATGTACCTCATTTGTGGGCATGATGACAGATAATTAAACTTTGGTGAAGGATCTGGTTCACTTTATACTGAGTGACAAGAGGGTGGGTGCAGTCCTTTGCAGCTGACTATTGGAGTGGTAGGAGGATTGACAGTGTGTGAGAATATGGCATGATAAATCTGCTTGCGGGTTAAGTTTGGGGGTGGGGGTGAAGCACACGTGTGGGAAGGCCTTCAGCATAATGGCCATCCACAAGGAGGCAGCCTGTATGAAAACAATTTTTTGGTATGGGAGGGGTGACATGTCAAAAATGCAGGTACTGTTGGTGGTTAGTAGCGTTAATATGGACAGAGGTGTGGATGGAGTCATCACAGAAATGGAGGTCAATAACTGAGGATGGGGAGGACCAGGTGAAGTGGTTGGGGAAGAAGGTGCTGAGGTTGTGGAGGAATGAGGATAGAGTGCCTTGGTTCTGAGTCTTGATGTTAGAGATGTAATAAATCAACCTGAAACAGATAAGGGGTTTGGGTATTTGGGAGATTGGGAAGGTTTCCTTTGGATGGCAAATAACTTAAACAGGTTGGCATAGGAAGGTACCATGCAGGTGCCCATGACTGTGCTGCAGATTTATTTCCATACTTGCCCCTCAAAAGAATGGTAGTTGTGAGTGAAGGTATAGTTGGTAATGTGTATGAGTAATGAGGAGACGAATTTAGAGTTGGAGTGGCATTGGGAAAGGTAGGGTTTGATAGTCGCATGGCCATGAGCATGAGGGACGTTAGTATATGGGGAGGTGGCATCAACTATTGAGGAGTAGGGATGTGGTTGATAATGGGTTTGAAATGCTTCAGAGTCTGTGAAGAAACTGGTTTGTATCTTTTAATGTGATAGTGTAGGCTTCCTACAATTGGATGGAGATGTTGGTCAACGAGAGTGGAAATTCTTTCAGTGGGAGCACAATAACCACCTACAGTGGGGTGTCCAGCATTTTTCGGTTTGTAAATTTTGGGAAACATTTAGGAGGTGTGTGTGTGTGTGTGTGTGTGTGTGTGTGTGTGTGTGTGTGTGTGTGTGTGTGTGTGTGTGTGTGGAGAGGAGGAGTCAGACAGCTGACAGAAGTCTTCTGTCAGGTAGTCACTTCAGTTCATCATGGCAGTGCCTTTGTCTGCAGGGAAGGTGTTTAGGCCAGGATCTGTTTTGAGGTTACGAATGGCTGTCCTTTCTCCTATTATGAGGTTTGTATTCTTGGAAAGGGACCAGGGGAAGGATGGTAAGGTCATGTTGGAGGTAAGGAATTCATGTAAGCCGACCAGGGGGTGGTTAGGTTGGAGAAGATGGTCATGGTTGGATGATGAAATGAACTGGGAGAGGTGAAGTTCAATGTTGGTATTAGGTTGACTTTGATTGGAGGGATTGGTAGCAAAGAAGTGTTTCCGCTGCAGGGATTAGAAGGAGAGTAGGTCTTTGGTGAGTCCAACATGGTTAAACTTGGATATGGGGCTGAAGGTGAGGCCTTTGGATAGAAATGAAACTTACACAGGATTGAGTTTTTTTAGTGGAAAGTTTACCTGCAGTGTTTTGGTATTGTTCAGTTTCTGGATTTTGTGGAGTGTTGGGAGGGAGTTGAGGATGTGAAAGATCGAAAGGGTTGGCAAGGCAGGGTCCGGGTACTATGAGGGGTTGACTTGGGGTGATTCACAGTGGGTAGGATAGGTGT
Organism: Schistocerca americana; assembly: GCF_021461395.2. Taxonomy (NCBI): domain Eukaryota; kingdom Metazoa; phylum Arthropoda; class Insecta; order Orthoptera; family Acrididae; genus Schistocerca; species Schistocerca americana. The sequence continues at coordinate 180,482,421 of NC_060120.1, forward strand.
TGATGAGTTGTAGAATGTCAACAAGTTTGATAATCAAAATATCCACGGGTATACTGCCGGTCTACAGTGTCCAACGGGCCCGTTGGACGCTGTAGACTGGCAGTACACCTGTGGATATTTTTACTATCAAATACCCCCAGGAGAAACTCAAGAATCACAACAAGTTTGATGATTTATGGAGATGGTATCAGGAGTGCTCTTCCAGTTGTTGAATAGCAAGGATTTCAATGTGTTGGTTATGTAGTGGGGGTTGCACAATAACAGAATCTTGCAGAAGGAGAAATGTTTTTATGGAAAAGCTAGCAAAATTTTAATTGTCTTTTTGTGGTTGCCGCTCAACGACTCAACGCCTCTGCAATTCAGTGAGTGGTCTCCTTTACTCGTAAATAGTTACATTCTGCCAGAACTTTTCGTGGTTGCCGTATGACGACTCAACACCTGTGCCATTCAGTGAGTGGTCTCCTTTACTCCTAAATACTTACATTCTGCCAGATTTTCCTATATATTTACAAACTTATTTGTGACTAATAAAAAAAGACTAGTAAGTGAGGTAAAAGTACCACAAGGTATCTTCATCTGATAAGTCAAAACATTATGACCAGTGCCCATTGCGACGTTGGATGCCATCTGGTGATGTGGGCACATGATGTGCTAACAAAAGTATATACACAGAGCAGACATGGACGGGGGATCACTCTAGCAAAGATATGGGCTGCAAATGGGGAAAACTATTGAGATAAGTGACTGACAAAGGGCAGATTATTATTACGCAGAGTCTGTGAACTAATATCTCAAAATTGGAAAAGGTGGTTGAATGTTCATGTGCTACTGTCGTGAGTATCTACAGAAAGAGGTAGAAGGACCTTGAAACTATCACTAGGCACTAAATGGCTGGATGTCCACGACTCTTCACAGAACGTAGGGTTCAGTGGCTTGTGTGCTATGTAAAGTAGGATATATGGTGATTTGTGGCATCTCTGCTGAAATAGCGTAATGGTGGTGCATGGACAAGTGTTTCAGAGTACACCATTTATTGTACATCATTGAACATGGTGCTCTGCAGCGGACCACCCCTATGTGTTCACATGTTGACCCAATGACATTGTCAATTATGATTGCAGTGGGCATGGGACCACCAGGATTCAACCGTCGATTAATGGAAGCATGTTGGCCCTTTGGGTGAATCACATTTTTGATCCACAAACACTGCCATCAAGATGAGCGGCGGCTCGAAACATGCAACAGGTCACAGAGGCAGGATAGTTGGACACAGGATGGTGGGAGTAGTATTTGTTACGGTAGATATTCTCTTGTGCTTGCATGAGACCTATGGTAGTAATTGAAGACATGTTGACAGCTGCGAACCACCTGCATCCCTTCATGCTTGATGTCTTCGCCAATGACGATGTCATCTTTCAGCAGTATAACTGTCCATATCTCGGACCCTGAACCGCGCTACAGTGTCGCATTTATGTCTCGGTGACCAGATTCGCCTAATGTAAATCCTATGGAACCCATGTACCGTATTTACTCGAATCCAAGCCGCACTTTTTTTCCGGTTTTTGTAATCCAAAAAACCGCCTGCGGCTTACAATCGAGTGCAAAGCAGGCGGAAGTTCTGAAAAATGTTGGTAGGTGCCGCCACAACTAACTTCTGCCGTCGAATATATGTAGCGGTACACAGGCATGCTTTGTAGGCACAAAGATAAATACTGCCGCCAAAACCTCTGCGTCAGTAAATAAATTAAAAAAAAAGGTGAAAGATGAGCTTTTTTTTTTCTCCGCCCCGAGTTTAGACCACTGCATTTTAATACATTATCCAACGAAGTAAATACAAATTCCGTATTGTTCATCTTCGAATGTAGCAGAATTTCAATGTACTATGAAAATCCGACTGGCAAGACTGTTTGGGATGTTTGTCAATATGGCCAAGTCTACGTTCTGAATTTTTTCGTGCCTGTGAGAAGAGATGGTTGCTAATACGAACCTGACGAAATGTGAATCACATGCAGTATTCTCTTCACCATAAGAAAGAATACGAATGTAAACATTTGGCCATGTATTCTTTCGTGTTTGCTGCTATCTCATTTAAATCCTGTATGCCTAATAAACTACGAAACTAGGGTGAGACAACAGCAAATGTGGAAGAATATACATATAGTGTCATGTTTATATGCGTATTATTCTTATGTCTAATAGTGATACAGTCAGAAATGAAGACGGCAACTGACTAGATTTTTAAATCTAAGATGACTCTAATTTCTGTGCAGAGTTTGATGTACTAAAGAAGCGGCCGCAAAGATTTTCAAACGGAGAGAAATTTTCGCCTAACTCTCGTTCAGAACATCTTCTATCATACGCAGTCTATTATTTGGTTCTTGTTAATCATTATCAAAGAAAGCAGTAGTGTAAGTAACAACAAATAGCAGTCTCTTGCCATTGTTTTGCTAATGAGACGATTCCTCTCTTTTTTTTTTTTCTTAAAATTGTAAGCGGCGATAGCGCGCACAAAAGCAAGCCATGCCGCGAGCGGCGACAGGCCGTAAACACACACTATCAGAATGCAACAAACAATGCATGACACAGTACAGTAATGCATTTTCAGCTTAGAGTGACGTAAACACCTATAACAAAGAAAACGGCACTTATCAGATCGAAGCAAAATAAGCAATTGATTCAAACCAGACGAAGCACGTGAAAAAGGAAGGGTACCCGTATAAATGCGGACGGAGCGCCTGACGCACAGCAATGGCTACCTGGTAAAGCTTAACTGCTAAGCTTACGACTCAAACCAAGCTACTGTAGCTGTATCGTCATTCATTCGACCTAAATTGTGTCTCGTATTACAATGGACCAACTTTGTTTCGGTTTGGAGGTGTGGCCTAAAACTTCTCTCTCCCCTCGAATTTCGAGTCTCAAATTTCACGTGCGGCTTAGATTTGGGATTTTTTTTTTTCCTTTATTTCGAGTCTCATTTTTCACGTGCGGCTTAGATTTGAGTGCGGCTTAGATTCGAGTAAATACGGTAGGTGCTATCAGGTGCCATCACCATGTACGCAAATCAGCTGCCCCTTATTTATGCAAATTACATGACCTACGTAGATATCTAATGCCATATACCTGCACAAACCTACCAACAAACTGTCGGATCCCTGATATGCAGAATCAGTGACATTTTTCGTTCCAGAGACAAACAAGCTATTAAGCAGGTGATCACAATGTTCTGTCTCATCGGTGTATGTTCTGAATCTGACTTACCTATTCATTTGTATGGAACATTCTGCAGTAAAATTAACACGTGTTTTAATCTAAATTATTGTTAAATGTAGAAATATAAATTGTTTTAAAACCAGATCCTTCCTTCATTTATGTTCCAGATGAACATAATAGAGTACAAAATCACTGATGACCAACTTGTCACTTTCCATGTACAGACATGCATTTACGAGGTGCATTCAAGTTCTAAGGCCTCCGATTTTTTTTCTAATTAACTACTCACCCGAAATTGATGAAACTGGTGTTACTTCTCGACGTAATCGCCCTGCAGACGTACACATTTTTCACAACGCTGACGCCATGATTCCATGGCAGCGGCGAAGGCTTCTTTAGGAGTCTGTTTTGACCACTGGAAAATTGCTGAGGCAATAGCAGCACTGCTGGTGAATGTGTGGCCACGGAGAGTGTCTTTCATTGTTGGAGAAAGCCAAAAGTCACTAGGAGCGAGGTCAGGTGAGTAGGGAGCATGAGGAATCACTTCAAAGTTGTTATCACGGAAGAAACTGTTGCGTAACATTAGCTCGATGTGCGGGTGCGTTGTGTTGGTGAAACAGCACACGCGCAACCCTTCCCGGACGTTTTTGTTGCAGTGCAGGAAGGAATTTGTTCTTCAAAACATTTTCGTAGGATGCACCTGTTACCGTAGTGCCCTTTGGAACGCAATGGGTAAGGATTACGCCCTCGCTGTTCCAGAACATGGACACCATCATTTTTTCAGCACTGGCGGTTACCCGAAATTTTTTTGGTGGCGGTGAATCTGTGTGCTTCCATTGAGCTGACTGGTGCTTTGTTTCTGGATTGAAAAATGGCATCCACGTCTCATCCATTGTCACAACCGACGAAAAGAAAGTCCCATTCATGCTGTCGTTGCGCGTCAACATTGCTTGGCAACATGCCACACGGGCAGCCATGTGGTCGTCCGTCAGCATTCGTGGCACCCACTTGGATGACACTTTTCGCATTTTCGGGTCGTCATGCAGGATTGTGTGCACAGAACCCACAGAAATGCCAACTCTGGAGGCGATCTGTTCAACAGTCATTCGGCGATCCCCCAAAACAATTCTCTCCACGGTCTCGATCATGTCGTCAGACCGGCTTGTGCGAACCCGAGGTTGTTTCGGTTTGTTGTCACACGATGTTCTGCCTTCATTAAACTGTCGCACCCACGAACGCACTTTCGACACATCCGTAACTCCATCACCACATGTCTCCTTCAACTGTCGATGAATTTCAACTGGTTTCACACCACGCAAATTCAGAAAACGAATGATTGCACGCTGTTCAAGTAAGGAAAACGTCGCCATTTTAAGTATTTAAAACAGTTCTCATTTTCGCTGCCGGTGGTAAAATTCCATCTGCCGTATGGTGCTGCCATCTCTGGGACGTATTGACAATGAACGCGGCCTCATTTTAAAACAATGCGCATGTTTCTATCTCTTTCCAGACCGGAGAAAAAAAATCGGAGGCCTTAGAACTTGAATGCACCTTGTATTTTCATTTGGTTTTACAGCCACTAAGAATTTGTTGAAGTTTAAAATTGGGGTTCCACAAGGACTGTAGTCATCTTATCAAAATTAAAAATTTATCCTCATCATCTGCAAATGTGTTCCAGCTTCTAAGCCATTATTTAGTGATACCTATAGCATGGGAAGTTAACATTAAATGTATGCAGGTGTAAAATAATGTGTAAATTGTAACAGCATAATCACAAAACTAGTAATATCATCAAAAACTTTCAGATAATCCCATTAAATCTTTCTAGCATATATACAGGTGTGAAAAACGTTTCTGTAATCACCAGGTATTCATTTTGGCGTATGCATGCATCAACTGACAGTTTAGCTCCTGCAAACAGATATAATCATAAACACACAATGCCTGCAAAATCGTTATGGAGATTTTTGTTGATTGGTGTTTGTGTATCAAGAAGTAAAGTTAGCTGTATGTTCTAATTTATCTCCTCCTGTCCACAGTCGCTTACGTAACAGCTAGAGTGCAGCCATTAAAGAAAATAACCTTATTTTGCATTTTATGTTGTGATAAGAGGAGTAGACATAAGTTGATAAATACCTATCTGATGAAACTGGCTTGATATCTGTTATTGGTGAGAGGTCTGCATCATATTTCAAACTCTAGAACGAAATACTGGTGGTTAGCACTCAACTTTGAATACAGTGTTAAAATTTTTACGTTAACTGGTTGAAGAATTCTGACAAATCAGTTCACAGCATCCATCTTACTACTATTATAATCATGACTACTAGCTTTGTACCAGCCTTTATATAAAAAGTATCAGTCGGTTAAATCTAGTACGTTATTAGTGTTTGTTATTTTGTTAGTGTTTGTTATTTTGTAAAATATAATGAAAAATCACGTATTCACAAAACTTAAATGGGGAACTAAGTGTAGCATTAATGAAGAACATATTTGAAATGGGGAACTAAGTGTAGCATTAATGAAGAATATATTTTTAATGATTCATTTTCTTTTATTTTAATAGTTTTATGTAAAATGTTGTAAAAGAAAAATTTTAATCATTCATTTTTTAAAACCACGGATTCCATCTATAGTGGACTGATGGAAAAAAAGCAGCACAAAAATATAATTAATGTAGAGTATTCGGGAATACTTAAGTGATTAATATTGCAAGATCACAGGTTGATGTAAGCACAAGATAAGCCATTGCAAATGTGAAGAGGATTAATAACCGGTGTAACTGCCAGAATGTTAAATGTAAGCATGCAAATGTGCAAGGATTGTGTTGTACAGGTGCTGGATGTCAGTTTGTGGGAGAGTTCCATGCCTATTACACTTTGTCAGTCAATACAAGGACTGTTAATGCTGTTTGTGGATGACGATAGAGTTGTCATCCGATAATATCCCATAGGTGTCTGATTGGAGACAGATTTGGTGATGGAGCAGGCTGAGGCAGCATGTTGACACTCTGTAGAGCATGTTGGGTTACAACAGTGGTATGTGGGAAATGTTATCCTGTTGGATAATACCTTGTGGAATGCTATTCATGAAGGCAGGTAGAATCACCAGATTGACATACAAATTTGCAATCACGATGCGTGGGATAACCAAGAGAGCGCTCCTGCCGTTGTACAAAATCACATCCCAGACAATAACTCCAGGTGTAGGTCCAGCGTGTCCAGCACGCAGACAGTTTGGTTGCAGGCCCTAACCGTCACACTGCCATTGCTGGCGCTGAAGCAGATCCAGCTTTCATCAGAAAACACAACAGACTTCCAGCCTGCCCTCCAATGAGCTGTTACTTGAAACCACTGAAGTAACAAATGACAGTGGTTTGGTGTCAGTGGACTGCATGTTACAACATATCTGGCTCAGAGCAGTCCTTGAAGTAACCCATTTGTAACAGTTCACTGTATCACTGTGGTGCCAACTGCAGCTCAGATTGCTGTTGCAGTTGCAGTATGATGCGACAGTCGTAAACTGAAAATGACGGTTTTCCCTCTCAATAGTGCCATGTGGCCATCTGGAGTCCCGTCTTCTTGCGACCGTACATTCTTTTGACTTCCATCCCGAATAGTCGTGTACAGTAGCTACATTCCTTCTAAGTCTTTGTGCACTGTTGCAGAAGGAACATCCAGCTTCTTGTTTCTGTTCAGAAAGGCATGGAAAGGTGTGTGCCAATGAGATGGAGGCCCATCCTGCTGAAGGGGAAAATGGAGAAATCAGCAGTCAGTTGTGGCAACTAACACAACTGCAACACATCCAGGTACACGGAACTTGACACCAGCTGCTTGATGAAAAAAAGGCTCCATGCACCTTTGTCTTGGATGTGGCACAGAAGACATCCACTTTTGGTGAATCCCTTTCTAACTCCACATGGACATGTGACAACTCAGTACCTTACAACACAAATTGTGACAATTCATATTTCTCAATGGATGGAAAGTCGCTTCATTTGTGAATATCAGTGTCCTACAGTCATCATCATATTCAATAGCTTGCTGCATTTGGGCACAAAACTCCATTCGTGAAATGGAAACGCTGCTGCAAGACAAACCCTGCTGTTTTCTGTGGACTGCCTGTTTCACGTCTTGCACAAATGGTTGATTTCTGTGGGCTGTGCAGAAAACTCTGTCTCAAGCACTCCATTACTCTGAGACATGCACCTCGTGCTTTTCCCTTTAAGCAGACAACCAGTATCATGAAACTGGTGAAACAAATGCAAAACACTCTTTTGACCAGGTGCAGGTTTTCTGTATTCATGTACGAATGCACACTGAATGTTCATGACTGACAAACACTTTGCATATTGTAATGCATTAACACTCATCTCCTGCATTTCCACTATTTTGTAGAGTGCCATCCCAGGCCTGCCGTCCAGCATGCAAATGAGTCACGAGATGGACTGTTTAAACTTGACAAGCATGTATATCTTTTCAGATGTCAGCTGTCTCTGTACATGATAAACTTGTCAATAAACAGTACTTTGCTTTGGAATTCGATGAATCATGTAGGCTAACCCTGTATTTTGATTACCTTCATGTACAGAGGTTTAAATACTGAAGTTTTATTACTTCATACAAAGAACTGTCTTTAAAATCAGAGTAAAAGTTCAAAAAACTAAAATTTTTATTTGAATAATTGGCAGCAACATTTTACAGTATATTACAAAAATATCTGTTGTGTTTCACGTGTATCGTATTGTATCGTATGTGAACCGGGGGCCTAGAAATGATGGAGAGGCTCCGTTCCCGCCGCAGCCGCAGAGGTTCACAACCCCACGATGACTACCACAGTTCACTTCACCCCTCCGCCGCCCCACACCGAACCACTCTTTCAGGGTTAAGAGTTTTTTTGTGGTTCGGCCCCCAGTGGATACTCCCCCGCCCCAGGGAACGTCTCACACCAGACGAAAGACGAGTGTAACCCCTATGTTTGTGTGGTAGAGTAATGATGGTGTATGTGTACATGGAGAACTTGTTTGTGCAGCAATCGCTGACAAAGTCTAGCTGAGGCGAAATAAGGGGAACCAGTCCACATTCGCCGAGGCAGGTGGAAAACCGCCTAAAATCCATCGACAGACTGGCTGGCTCACCGGACCTCGACACAAGTTCGCTGGGCGGATTCATGCCGGGGACCAGTTGCTCCTTCCCAATCTGGAAAGCCATGCGCTATCCGGGCGGGCTGTCCCACGTGTAACAAGATAGATGAGTGCTCTGGAACAAATCAAATTACTATAGAAAGTTTAAAACTGAAATATATTTATTTACAATATATTCAATATAAAGCATACATAACTTCGTATCCTGTGGGCACCTCTCTCTCTCTCTCTCTCTCTCTCTCTCTCTCTCTCTCTCTCTCTCTCACTCTTCTTGGTTATCAATATTAACTAACAGTTATAGGAGGACTGGCATCATGGTGATTCATAAAGTTCACACTGCACAGTCATCCATATGCCCTGTGTGATCAGATAGTAGTAGGATGATAACCTGAAGATAACCTGAGGACAGTCTGAGGTTTAGCTCTAAGTGTGTTGGCACAAAAAGATCAATTTCAGCTACAGGCAGTGATGTTATGCAAATTTGGGGTCCTGTGATGGCATGCATAGAGCCACCTGGTGAGCCCTCTCTAGTAGCAGCTCACAGTGGCTAATTTAAATGTTTCTTCTGCGGAGGTGAGAGAAGTGTGCAACCTGCCAAGTGCATTCAATGAAGACACCATCAATACCACATTCCTCCTCCACAAAATGGCACTCCATCGTTGCTTAGTGTGGGTGCGGGTGACGACAGGGTGTTGGGGGGTTACAAGACAGAAAACAGTATATTGGACTCACCAAAATGAAACAATAATACCATCCCCAAAAGAACGACAGACTTGATCCCAACTGTGTATTGTCACAGATATAAAATAACAAATAATAATAGAAAAGACCCGACTCTTCATGGGGAGTTATCACAATAAGACAGTTCTAAAATGTGAAGATGTTCATTGACTATACCAAGTCCATCTGCAAGAGATAGGTCAGCTAGAAGAGGCATTGGCCATGGCTGCTGGGGTGGCAGCTCTGAGTAGTTCCTAGGCTAGCTGCGACTTCTGGTGAAGCTGTTCTGCAGGCTCCCCGAACGGGTAGCAGTCCCTGGTGGCCGTTGGTAGAGACATGGTGTTGTGTTGTGTTGTGGCCACCAGTAAATATTTGTGTTGACAACACAGATAACGTAGGTTTCCTGGTGAATGTATGCCCTGTGATGCAGGCATCCTGTGTAGGTTGGACAGGATGTGAGATGCCAGTGCAGAAGGCACTACGATGTATGAAGTGGGTGGCCACAGCAGACGATGCCATGGTGCTGCTGAAGGAGTTGGCTGTGGTACAGTGGCAGACAGTGCCAACCAGCCTGCGTCGTGATATTGGCTGTGCAAACTGCTGGGAACGTCAGCCAAAAAACTGGAGATAGGAATGAACAATGCTGGCATGCTAGCTGCTTAGTTCTAATGATTTCCCAATATCCTCTATGTAATTGTTTCAGAACATGTTTCTGCAATGATGTGGGAATCATGACTTGCTGTTTGTTCACTAGGAGACTGCAGTACAGTTACACCTCTCTGAAGAGAAAGGCTGTTGTGCTGTGCATAGTATTTGCAGACTACTGCATCTGAAATTGATTTTGGATTATGAGACCACCCCATCTGAATGTAATACTTTAGCAATCATAGTTATTGATCCTGTTCAGCATATTGCGATCTGCCAAAAATTGATGTGAAAAGCTTGCAGTTCTTGCGAATCAGATTGTTCAATTTGAAGACAAAAAGCTTCTGATCATTGAATTCTGGTTCGTTTCCCACAAGTAAGTGAGCCAGTGTATTTGCATTTGCTTGCTCTGTCATAGGGCAATAGAGAATTTCATACTGGTAATTTGAAAGAACTAGTGACCAAACACAGCAGCTTCTGTGCTGTATGATCAAGCACTTCTTTTGTTGGATGTAAAAGAGCAGTCAGTGGGTTATGATCCATCACAAGAAAAAATTTTCTGCCCTGGAGATATTGATATGGAATTTAGTGACACTGTATGTGATGGCTAAGGCTTCCTTGCAGCTTAGTGTAATTAACTTGGGTCTTTTTCAACATCTTAAGCTGTGTCCACACAGGTTTGTGCTGTGCAAAACCAAAAAAAGAGGCTCAGCGCATGTGGTCGAACTGCGATGCTCTGTGCAATAATGAACATGTTTCATGCAGTGTCAGTACATCAAAGGAAATGTTTCATTTGTGCAAGGCTCAGTTTGGACGGCATGTATCATTTTCCATTTATTTTATTTTATTTTTTTATGCACGTGCACGCGTGGGAACAATGTTGTATGCCTATGAACACCCTGCTCCATTCTGCGCCACACGTTTGTGCATGGCTCTGCACTGTGCAGCACGTCTGCTGTGGATACGGCTTTAGACGCGAATGCTATGGAGCATTCAAAGTTGTTGACCACATGAGGTAAAACTGCCACTGTGCCACGTGATGATGCGTCAACTGCAAGCACCACTGGCTTTTTGCAAATTGAAATAAATAAGGCAAGGCTGACGAAGCAATGCATGTTTCAACTTTTGAAATGATTGTTCGTATTCTCTAGCCCATTAGAAAGGAAAATTTTTATGCCAGAACAATGTGAAGGGGCAGCACTTTGTGCTGCATTCAGAATAAATGTGATATAGTACTTCAGTTTGCCCAGAGCTACCTGTAGTTCTTTTACATTTTTAGGAGAAGGTAATCTCTGGATAGCCCCTAAATACTTAGTTGAGGGATGGGCACCATGGGCCTCAATGAAATGTCCCAAATATACAGTTTCAGTATTGAAAAATGATCACTTACGGTTAAAACTTGAAAAAGATATTACAAATTTTTCAGGTGCAGTACCAATGTCTATGCAGAAATAATGTTGATGTCATCCAAATAATTTGAACATGGTGGAACTTTTGATGTCACTTGTTCAAGAAAGCTTAGAAGTAACCCAAGAGCAGATGCGCTTTTGAAGAATGACAGTAGTATTGATACAAGCTTACAAGTATTTATCACAATAAATTTTTTTGTTTCCTCATCAAGGGGAAGTGGAAGATAAGAATTGGCCAGATTATTTTCAGAAAAGAATTGTCCACCTGCTAGGTGATCCATAATTATCTCAATACTTGGAAGCGGTAAGATTCAGTAACTGTTGAAGAGTTAATAGTTGACTTTCAAGCTGGTAAAAATTCTGATTTTTTTCCCATTCAGTTTTCATGTGATAACCAGAGGAGACGCTCATCAATGAGCAGAAATATCTTTCAAGACACCAGTTTGTTCTAATCAGTTGGGCTGAGAAGCAACTCTATCGCAAATGGCTCAGGGCACTGGGTGTGCTCGATAAAATTGTGCTTGAGCATTACCTTTGAGGTGTAATGTGCACTTTAAAAGTCTTTGCGTGTCCCAGTGTGTCCATCTTTTTCACACAGTTGATGAATGCTGTCATGGGAAACTTGTGTATCAGTAGCTTGCACATTGTTCTGAATATCTAATCCACTCAAATCAAATGCATCCTTAAAAATATTAGCACTTGAGCATGACTGAACTACTGTGAATTACACTGATACAATTGTTTTTCAATATTTTGCTTGCAAAGTGCACATCTCAAGAATGGAGACGTTGCTGTTGTAGGCTGAGAGATTTTGATATAGTTTTTGAAGCTGAGAGTTTCCCAATTTCTCTTAAGAAGTTTGATTAATCAGTGTGTCTGACATGCGAGTAGCTGACTGAAAAGGTTCAGAGTGATTGTAGATCTGTAAGGTTATGAATAATTTGCAGTGTGTTCTCTGAATATGGCTATCAGTTCTATCTCTTAGATATTTCTTCTTCCTCTTTTCTTTGGGGGAGAGAGAGAGAGAGAGAGAGAGAGAGAGAGAGAGAGAGAGAGAGAGAGAGAGCTGTTTACTGTTTGTCCATGCAAGAAGAACTGATTTGAATTAGCCAAGTCTTGCACTGTGCATGTTGCTTTGGGATTCGTGTGCGTGCGCCTGTGGTTCGTTTGAGTATTACCAGGCAGAGCAGGCAAAGATTCAGAACGTGAGATCATATTAACTTCCTTGTGCTCAAATCTGCATTGAAGTGGAACAGAATCTACTTTGTGCTTTTTTGGAGGCACACTAGCTGTGTGTCATGACTTGGGAGAATATCAGTGTTCCTTTTGGCAGAAGAAGCAGTGTTTATGATCAAGTGTAACATAACATTAGACAAAAGATTTTGGAGTGTGTGAATTTGCAGTATAAAAGGTGGGGTGCCTCCTATCCTGCTTATGCTGTGGCTTGCAGCTGTTGTTAACATGAGCTAGTTGGGGCATAGCTTGCTTAGAACCAGGCTTGGTGAGCGTTGCAATAAGCACATGAAAGTCAGGTCTGCGAGGTCTTGTACTTCATGAGCTTCGATTACTCTAAGTACATCATTGGGACAGGGTTTGCCATTCTTTAGAATCTCAGCCCATATTCTGTTGCCTGCAAGGTCCTGGATAATCACATCGCGAAGCATTTTGTCTCCAAGTTCCACAAGTGCAGCTAAATTTACAGTTTACACCTGCCGCAAAGGCTGTTTAGAGTATGCTACATTCACTTGGAAGCCCTTACACATCCTCCATACAGTTCTGGTCTCTCCTTATTGCGATTTCCATGTTTTGGAACCCTGAAGCAAGACATTTGGGGCTGTCAGTTTGCTTTGAAAAAAGAGGTGCATGCCTGGGCACAATCATGGCTCTGTAGGCAACCACAGACATTTTGCCATGAAGGCATTAAGCAGCTTGTCTCATAGTGGGATAAATATATTAGCAATTACTGTGATTATTTTTGAAATGATGATGATGATTAGGTCCCATACTCCGAGGAGCGTAGGGGATGATGCGGGAGACCCACACCGCCGTATTAGGCAAGGTCCTAGCGGAGGTGGTTTGCCATTGCGTTCCTCTGACTGTAATGGGGATGTATGATGATGATGAACATGACACAACAACACCCAGTCATCTCGAGGCAGGGAAAATCCCTGACCCCGCCGGGAATCAAACCCCGGGACCCAGTGCGCGGGAAGCGAGTATGCTACCGCAAGACCACAAGCTGCAGACACTTTTGAAATAATGAACAGTTTACTTACTTTTTTCCGTCACTGACATTTCATTTGACTGCTCCTCATACAAATCAAAGATAAGAGTAGATTAATTAAAAATAAACAGGAACTAGCAAATTTTGTTATAGATTTAGGAGTAAAGGAGACCACTCACCAAATAGCGGAAACAGAGACTTCAACGGGCATGCACTGGCTGGAGAATGTGTGTGTGTGTGTGTGTGTGTGTGTGTGTGTGTGTGTGTGTGTGTGTGTGTGTGTGTGTACTACAGCTTATAAAAGGATTTGTTCTGAAAAATAGCAAGTTTTCTTTGTCTTTTGTGTGTACAATGACTCAGTATTTCTGCTGTTTGCTGAGTGATCTCCTTTAAATTTTGTATATTCTGCCCAGACTTTCCTTACTGAATTTTGTAATGGCTGCTTTTTACTGATATTCCAGAAAAATTACATCAAAATTTCCCCAAAACAGAAGTCAGGAAAAAAAAAAGGAGATGGGCAGGCTTAAATTATGTGTCAATTTCTGTTCTACATTTACAGCATACAAACCCCCATCAACAAACATACTAAACAAATCTTTTTAATTCAGTCATTTTCACAGATTATCTAAAGCATAGAAAATTATCACCCTACAAGAGTAAGTTAATAAGGGAAAATAATTAAAACTACAAGCCATTTTCTCTGTTGTCATCTTTCTCAAAAAGAATCAATCATAAAATACAGACCTATGACTTGCCTGATAACCTCCTCAGTCCTGAGCTTAGATTTTATAAATTAAAAGTTTATGTTCGTGGTCAATAGGTTGTTATTGGACAAAATAAAGCTAAAATACTAAATGTAAAAAACTCATGTGATTGATCAAAATAGTTAAGGCTTGCACTACATTAATATTCAAATATGCTTTATTGGCTATCCTTGTAATAAAATGTGTTCAGGTGTTGCTTTGATGGAAAACTGACAATAGAAATACATAAAACATATTTCCTGACAATAGAAATACATAAAATATATTTCTGTGAGTAGCACAAAATGTTGTATATGGGAAACACTCAGAAAATTTGTGTGGTACTGCTATTTTTATGGAATTGCAAAAACAGTTCTTATTTTGTGAAACAGAGATATATTTTGCACATAGTGCAATGTACAGATGTGAAACTATTTACATCCAAGGCAACATACACGGGCAACAGTTTTTTTCCCCCCCTAGGATCTCCGATAGATTTAAGGCATTTCAAATTTCTTGCTGTTGGTGATGGCACAGGCTTTGGTGTTCTAGGCCGGTTCCTTATTGGAACTGCATCATGTTTGTCATCACATTCTTCTTCTTCATTCTATTCTTTCTCTTACATTCTCTCTTGTGAATGTGAAAGTATAGGTTGCTGCCAAATGTAGATCCAGTGCTACATTGGAAAAGATGTATCCTGATATTGTTGTCATGAAATAAACTATCACTTATTCAATAGTATAAGGTAGATTTAGCCATGTATGGAAGTGAAACATGGACGATAACCAGTTTGGACAAGTAGAGAATAGAAGCTTTCGAAATGTGGTGCTACAGAAGAATGCTGAAGATAAGGTGGGTAGATCACGTAACTAATGAGGAGGTATTGAATAGGATTGGGGAGAAGAGAAGTTTGTGGCACAACTTGACCAGAAGAAGGGACCGGTTGGTAGGACATGTTCTGAGGCATCAAGGGATCACCAGTTTAGTATTGGAGGGCAGCGTGGAGGGTAAAAATCGTAGATGGAGACCAAGAGATCAATACACTAAGCAGATTCAGAAGGATGTAGGTTGCAGTAGGTACTGGGAGATGAAGCAGCTTGCACAGGATAGAGTAGCATGGAGAGCTGCATCAAACCAGTCTCAGGACTGAAGACCACAACAACAACAAGGTAGATTAGCGTATTTCTGCATATCATAAACACATTATGATTCAAAATTACTGAAAACAATCAGAAATCACGTGTATTTCCCAAAGGTATGCTGACATTGTGAACTGGGATAAACTGATTTCTTCAAGCAGATGCCACCACCTACTGGGAGCTTCGGAAATAAAAATACTATACAGAAAGAACATGATGTACGCTTCATTGAGGCAGATTGAGTCCACTTCCTGAGATAGAAAAAAATGAAAGTTATATGTAGCATATATGCTACATAAGGACAAAGGAGGATAAATACAACCCTAGTAGTAAAGTGATGTTTTGGTTTCAAAGTTTAAGTTCTGCAATATCGGAATTTACGGTTGTGATAGTTGAAGGTCTCAACAAGAATGACTTTGTTATATGCGTATTTTTAGACCTGTCCAAGGCTTTTGGCACTGTAGAGCATAAAAAACTGGCACTAGGTGCAGGAGCAGCATCTGGTTCCAGTCATATGTTGGAAATAGGGAGAAATATAAATAGCCCATGCCAAAGATGGTGATATATTTTTAGTGAAACTATTATCATGATCTTCCCAACTAAGGTGCAGGGGAACAGTAGCACAACCATAGACAATATTTTTTATTCCCTTTTCATTACTAGATGGGCATGCTGTTAATAAAAAGGTGAATGACCTTTCAGACCATAATGCACAAATTTTAACACTAAAATGCTTTTGTGCTCAAACAAATGTCACATATAATTACAAACTATATAGGAAAGCTAATCCAATGGCAGTAGAGAGTTTTTTAAACCTCGGCGTGGAAAAAGTGTGGCAGGATGTTTATAGTGTCAAAAACGTAGATGACAAATATAATGCATTCCTTAACACATTTCTCATGCTCTTTAAGAGTTGCTTTCCATTAGAACATTCTAAATGGGGTACTAGCAGTAAAAGGCAGCCTGGGTGGCTGACTAGTGGGATAAAAGGATACCATGTAGAACAAATTGGGAATTGTATCAAAATGTTAGTAGTAGTCACAATCAAGCTACAGTTGCCCATTACAAACAGTATTGTAAGATGCTTAAAAATGTTATTAGGATGGCAAAGAGTATGTGATGTGCAAATAGAATAGTTAATTCACAGGATAAAATTAAAACCATGTGGTCAGTTGTGAAGGAAGTGTCTGGTCAACAGCACAAGGTCAATGATATAAAGTCAGTTCGTAGCAAAAATATTTCTGTAACTGATAAATCAGATATATGTACAGTATTTAACAATCATTCTCTGAGCATTGCTGGTGAATTAAATAAAATTTTAGTTTCTGCAGGGAATCATATAACTCTTTCAGAGAGTGATGTCTGAAATACTCCACTGTGATACAGACAAGGGTGAGATTGAGTCAATAATGAAATCACTGAAGGCTAAGGACTCTCATGGATATGATGGAGTGCCTAGCAGAATATTAAATTACTGTGCTGCACATGTTAGCCATGTACTTAGCCATATTTGTAGCTTTTCCTTTTTTTCTGTGTAGTAAGTAGTAAATAATGTAGACAATTTTAGACCTATTTCTGTGCCATCAGTGTTTGCTAAAGTTATTGAAAAGGATATGTATTTAAGGATAATTGATCATTTTATATCACATAATTTGCTATCAAATGTACAGTTCGGCTTTAGAAGTCATTTATCAACTGAAAATTCTATATTCTCTTTTCTCTGTGAGGTACTGGATGGGTTAAACAAAAGGTTTCGAACTCTGGGCGTATTTTTTGATTTAACTAAGGCGTTTGATTGTGTTGATCACAAAATATTGCTCCAGAAGTTGGACCATTTTGGAATACGGGGAGTAGCTCACAGTTGGTTCAACTTGGAATGCGGGGAGTACCTTACAATTGGTTCACCTCGGAATATGAAGAGTAGCTCACAATTTGTCCACCTCTTACTTAAACAACAGACAGCAAATGTCATTATTCACAGTGTTGAGAATGGCTGTGATGTTCCTTATTTATATAAATGATATGCCCTTTAGTATTATGGGTAGCTCTAAAATATTTCTGTTTTCTGATGACAGTAGCTTGGTAGCAAAGGATGTTGCATGCAGCATTGGCTTGCTTTAAAACAGTGCAGTTCATGACATAAGTTCATGACATAAGTTCATGGCTTGCAGAAAATAAACTAAAGCTAAATCACAGTAAAACTCAGTACTTACAGTTTCTAAGACACAATTCAACAAAATGCAACATTTTAATTTCTCAGAATGGGCATATTATTAGTGAAACTGAATAGTTCAAATTTCTAGGTGTTCAGATAGATAGTAAACTGTTGTGGGAAGCTCATGCTCAGTATGCTGCTCAAAGACTTAATGCTGCCATTTTTACTATTTGAGTATCTGAAGTAAGTGATCGTTCGACACGAAAATTAGCCTACTTTGCTTATTTTCATTTGCTTATGTCGTATGGTATTATATTTTGTGGTAACTCTTCCCATCCTAAAAGGATATTTTTGACTCAGAAATGGGCAGTTCCGGCAATAAGTGGTGTAAGTTCGTGAACCTCTTGTCAACCGCTGTTCACTAGTCTGAGTATTTTGACATTGGCCTCTCAATACATGTATTCTTTATTGCCATTTCTTGTTAACAGTATCGGCTTATTCCCAAGAATAAGCGGATTTCACTCTGTTAATACCTGGCAGAAATCCAACCTGCATTTGGATCGGACTCCCATAACTCTTCTGCAGAAAGGTGTGCAGTAAACTGGTGCAACCATTTTCAGTTAGCTACCACGATAATTTATAAATCTTAGCAGTAATCCATGCGCACCGAGCGAGGTGGCACAGTGGCTAGTACACTGGACTCGTGTTCAGGTGGACGACGGTTCAATCCCACGGACAGCCATCCTGATTTAGGTTTTCAGTGAGTTCCCTAAATCTCTCTAGGCGAATGCTGGGATGGTTCCTTTAAAAGAGCATGGCTGACTTCCTTCCCCGTCCTTCCCTAATCCGATGAGACCGATGACCTTGCTGTCTGATCTCCTCCCCCAAACAACCCAACCCTAATCCATCCACTTCAAATCAGAATTCAAGAGTTTCCTCATGGGTCACTCCTTCTATTCTGTCGAGGAGTTCCTTTGAAAAATTAAGCTGGTTCTTATGTTGTATTGTTGACTGCGTTTTCTGAAACTTATGACTTGACTGTTTTTGGGTTCATAAACATTTTATTTTTATCTGTTATTACTCTTATGTTGTAATTTCATGTACTGACACATTCCATGACCTTGGAGATTTGCTCCTCAGTATGGTCTTTCGGAATTTGATGTGTGAATAAATAAATAAACATTTACGATTGGGTAGAATGTAATAAGTTAACATTCAACTTAAAGAAAACAAATATTATGAACTTCAGTAATGATAGGGGAAACAATTCCATCACTTTAAGTGATAAATCTGTAGGCAGTGTAGCAAACACAAAGTTTTAGGGATGCATATTGATTGTCAGTTGATACGGAATGAACATACAAAGATACTGGCAAAGAGAATGTCATTGGTATATTATGCTCTTGGGGCCCTATCATCACTATGCCAGTGAATTATGGTGACACACTATTCCTCTCTATGCTCATTTCTTTGCTGGGGATCAAATGCACTAAACATGGGCACAATTTTCAGACTGGTGTTAAGGGACTATAAGAATAATAACTAAAAGAACTATTTAAGAAATTATATATCCTTACTCTGCCAGATTAGTACATCTACCTCTCTGCTGCTACCAGGAAAAACATTAGTATTTCATTAATAGTTCTATACACGATCACTGAACAAGAACTGTTTTGGACGTTTATCAAAGAAACACAGATGAGAAACTCAAAACAACATTTTTAGTTAGGGATTAAAATTGTATAATAATTTGCCCAAAAAGATAAAACAAATAACTAAAATCCATTCCCGGTAAATAATTCATACAACACATTTAAGGATTGTGTAGGGAACTCAGAGTAGAGAGTAATAAAAAACTGAATTATTCCCATTCTACATTATTGAGATGGAAAAGGGCGGCTGGATGAGCAGTATTTACAATTTGCTGGTGTTTTTGGATGATACTACTCCCTCTTTTTGTAGTGATACTGAAGTATGTCATGTTCTATAAAGTATGTTTTCTTTACAGGAAAATCCTTGCCAACATCCTGTGATAATTTTTCGCAATGTCAAATTTGAAGACCTGGTGGCTCTGATAGACTTCATGTACCATGGAGAGGTGAATGTGATGCAGGAGCAGCTCACTTCCTTTCTGACAACAGCAGAACTGTTGGCAGTGCAGGGCCTCTCTGAGGATAAGGGCAAGGAAAAGGAGAGGGACAGTAGTCCACTGCCAGAGAGTGAGGTGAGACCTCAGTATTTTTACTGTGTAGGTGCATTGTATAGACGTCCAAATGCTCAGGTGCCTCTTTTGTTTCTCTCTGTTCTTAAGGCTCTCTCATTATTTGTCCTGAGCTATCATAATATCCTGAAACTATTCTGAGCACTTTTGTACTTATTTGAACATTATACTGCTTGTGCATGCATTTAACATTAGGTGAAATTTATTTCTCATTTTTTCGTATCATAAATTTTCTTGTTTTGTTCTGTTCTTTCAGACCTCGTTATATTTCACTTTTAGGCAATCCTCCATGTTATCTATCTGAAACCTGCCTAATTCACTGACCCATCACATCTTACTCTATTCCTGTCATAGGCAGGTAGGGCCACTTGTGAAAGCAGCTATGCCATATGCCAGCCCTTCTGCAGGTTCTGCACAGCATTTTATGTGGGTATGGTCATCAACTAGCTGTCCACCAAAATCGATGGCTACCGTCAAAGTGTGTCCAAGACCAAGAGACAAAGTGGCAGCAAATGCTGCTGAGAATTATGCTAGAGGTCCATTGTTTCTTCACAACCCATGCCGTCTGGATACTTCTCCCCACCAACAACTATGCAGATGGGAGCTATCCTTGTAATACATCCTTTGCTCCTTTAGTCATCCTGGCCTCAGTTTCCACAAACCCACTGCTTGCACTCCTTCTACCCAACAGTCTCCCCTCCTCTGTCCTGTCACCCCCTCCCAGTCCACACTTCTATGTCATCATCGTCATGCACCACACAAACTCACCAGTTCCTCGTCATTGTCGACATGCTCCACATGAACTCACTGGCTCCTGTGCCCATCTGTCACATTCACAGCCAATGCACAAGCTGCCTGTCCCTCCTGCATTCATATCTCGCACACCTGTTACCGTCCTTCAATCTGCCAGTTATGCCTCTGTAACCTCCTCCTGCTTTTTAGCTTCTTTCTCCCTCTACCCACTCCACCCAACACAACCCCTCATGCCAATCCACTTGGCAAACTGCAATCCTAGCATTTTGTGTTCAGCCGGCACAATGTAACTGTGTGTGTGTGTGTGTGTGTGTGTGTGTGTGTGTGTGTGTGTGTGCGTACTCGCGCTCACATGCTTTTTTTTGGGGGGGGTGGGTGGGTGGGGTGTCCACAGGCACACTGTCTTTTATTTTCTTTATTTATATTTCTTTATTAGCAATAGAAACACAACACAGAAAGTTGTCCTTGTAAAATAATGAAAACAGCCCCTTAATGGTGAGTGTCAGGAATTCGTATCATATCAGTGCAGTGCTAATAATTGGATGGTTAACTGTGTTTTAATGCTAGTGCCGGTAGCATTCTGCATGGAAGCTACTCATGTTTCTGACAAGTGCTGTAATCACCGGAGTGTTGTGGATACCTCTAAGGGGTGACAATTTTTTATTTTTATCTTCCATCTAGAAATTTGTTTAGGTATTAAGGGGTTAAAAAGCATATATATTTTATTTAAACAAAACTGAAGACTAAAACATTTTAAATCTGTTGTGATTATTATCATATTCTATATAATGTTAATATAATGGAAGGAAACATTCCACATGGGAAAAATTATATATAAAAACAAAGATGAGGTGACTTACCGAACAAAAGCGCTGGCAGGTCGATAGACACACAAACAAACACAAACACACACACAAAATTCAAGCTTTCGCAACAAACTGTTGCCTCATCAGGAAAGAGGGAAGGAGAGGGGAAGACGAAAGGAAGTGGGTTTTAAGGGAGAGGGTAAGGAGTCATTCCAATCCCGGGAGCGGAAAGACTTACCTTAGGGGGAAAAAAGGACAGGTATACACTCGCACACACGCACATATCCATCCACACATACAGACACAAGCAGACATATTTAAAGACCAATATAAATATAATTATGCCTCTATTAAATAAAATTTAAATATGTCTGCTTGTGTCTGTATGTGTGGATGGATATGTGCGTGTGTGCGAGTGTATACCTGTCCTTTTTTCCCCCTAAGGTAAGT
This sequence comes from Schistocerca americana, assembly GCF_021461395.2. Classification (NCBI taxonomy): domain Eukaryota; kingdom Metazoa; phylum Arthropoda; class Insecta; order Orthoptera; family Acrididae; genus Schistocerca; species Schistocerca americana. Next base: position 180,504,039 of record NC_060120.1, read on the forward strand.
CTTTCCGCTCCCGGGATTGGAATGACTCCTTACCCTCTCCCTTAAAACCCACTTCCTTTCGTCTTCCCCTCTCCTTCCCTCTTTCCTGATGAGGCAACAGTTTGTTGCGAAAGCTTGAATTTTGTGTGTGTGTTTGTGTTTGTTTGTGTGTCTATCGACCTGCCAGCGCTTTTGTTCGGTAAGTCACCTCATCTTTGTTTTTATCTATATAATGTTAGATTTGTAAGATCTGTACAGTGTTGTGCAGCTTGTCATCTCCCATGAAATAGTGTTATTGTGAGGTTGGTTGGTGAGTTCGCAAATCACTTTATTTTAAATGTAACTTTGTTTTTGCAAAAATATTTTGCAACTACGTTTTACAGTTACGTACAGTTATTTTTATAGGCTTGTCCTCATGTGCATTCCCATCTGTTAGAGAAGTATACACAGATACATGGTAATTTTTAATGAACTACACTCATAAGTTTTAACTTCATACTTCTCGTAACACTTATGTTTTGCTTATACAAAATTAATTACCAAAATTTCTCGTAACTGGTGGTTTTACTGAAAATTACTCATTTGGGCTACAAAATAAAGTTCGGCCCCACCATTGGACCACCAGCCAAGACACACTGCATCCTTGTCTACATGTTGTGTATTACAATGTAAACAACACTAAATTCAGACATCCGAATGATATTGTAGATGCTGATCTTCAAATGAAAATAATGCAAGAAAATAACTATATAGTTCTTGTAATACACTCAGATAATGTTGCAAAAATGAAGCAGATGTTTGCTTGAAAGACAAACTGCCAAAAATCATCATACGAACAACGGCCAAAGAACCCGAGACAGAAGCCAACAGGCAATTTATCATTAAGTGATCACGAGAACCTTAACAATGTTGCTTGAAAGCTTTACAGAATTTTTAAGAAGAGAACACTTAAGGAAATACCATTGCACTGCTTAGGCACAGTCTAATTTACAGTGCAAGTGTTAATAAAGAAACATTTCTGTGGCTAGAGACAGTGGTCATTGAGAGTGTGTGTGTGTGTGTGTGTGTGTGTGTGTGTGTGTGTGTGTGTGTGTGTGTGTACGCTCACATGTTTAACAGTCCTTTTGGTGTGCTTGTCTGCAACTCAATATCTTCTGTGTGTGGTGAGTAGGAACCTTTGTCTTTTGTTAATATTGCAGTTGCTCCATCCTGGGTTTCCATTATTTCATTATTTGTTTATTTATTTGTACCCATAGGGGTAGAGGTTAGAACTCATGACAAAATATGAAAAAATTATTTAAAAAATCTTGTAATGACCCATATTAGTATCAAATCAATACTTTTTGAGGCTACTAGGCTCATTGTTTGACAGCCCCAATGATGTTTATCCTCTTGGATGGGGGAGGGGATTGGAGATGTATATCTCTAATGTCCATTGTTACCCTATAAATATATGTGTGCTTAGATTCAAATTTTTTGTTTCCTTGAAATTATGATCTGCTGTACCTGTAAATAAATTTTCTTCTTGGACCATGCCTGCAGAGTTGAGGGGCTTCATTAGTGCTGCAGTTCTGCTTGTGCTGGAATATGATCAACATCAACCAATTCATGATTTTCTACCAGTGAATACAATGTACTTCCTCTTTCAACAACTTCTTATATATTATATCCCAATGTACAGTTTCACAAAAGTTAGTAACAGAGAACATTGCTCGTCTGTAAAGCTTGACATCAGACTTTTTGACCGTTGTTTGGATGTCTTCTGTCTATCATGAGACACTCAGAATTGTCATTGTGCATGCATTTATTTGGTGTTGCACCATCCTACTCCAAACTGAGACACCAAATTGTGGACGTTACACAAAGCCCATGCAAGTACCACAACTCATGGTAACAATGCAGAGATGCACGGTGTCGGTCCATATACTTGTCACATGCGAAACAGATGAGAAAAAAACAGGTTCAGTATTATGAAAAGAATACATTGCTACTCACCATATAGAGATGTTGAGTCACAGAGAGGCACAACAAAAAGACAGCTATACATTTAAACTTTTGGCCAAAAGGCCATTTCCTGAAATCAAGAACACACAAATATTCAAATAAGCACAACTTGTGCCTGTTGGCGACTCATTGTCTCCTCTATATGGTGAGTAGCAATCTACGCTTTTCATAATGTTGTTGTTATACCATCCTGGACTTTCCACAAAAAGCTTTCTGTTTCTAACCACTAAATTATCATATGATTTAATGATTATGACCATCACTCATCACCTAATTAGATATAGAGTTGCACATACCAGAGTGATAGGTTACACCACAAATGCATGAAGCAGTTGCTACCAAACTTAGCAAATACATAAGGATGAGATTGAGTGTGAAAATATTGAGCTAAAGGCATAACTTAGGAATGCCGGAGCAATTTCACCCAAATTTTGTATACACATCAGCCATTTTTTGTATAAAAATATTGTGGGAGTAAGGTACCCCTATCAACCGTAAGGTTGAGGTTGCTAAGGAGATGGGATGACATGTAAAAATGTTCCACTACAATCCATTGGTATTTCTTTCCTGCACTTGGTTAACTTGTGGTACTTTAAAAGTGTGAAGTGCAACCTGTCTCCAACTTTTGTTGTTCAGTGAGTCAAACAGTAGCAAGCCAATAATTTTGTCAGCTTGTTTTGCGTCAAAGATTGTGTCACATGGCATGATACCTCAGATACATTTAACATCCTTTCCCAAGTCACAAATTGTAAAACAGTGGAGAATCGTACAGGTGCCTGTGTGAGGTACTGGGTGTTTCAAAATGAATAAGGAGGTTTTACAGCTTTGTAGCATTTACTGCATTTATCTTGCAATTATAAATTATAATTCAGATGAAAGAGAGCAACTCAGTTTTTCTTGCAAGTATTCAGTATGAGCACCATTCATCTCATGACACATACACAGTGTGTATACGACCTGGGACAACTGGGAGACCCAGGAAAAACCCTGGAATTTTTTCATCCAGGAGAAAACTGGGAAAAACCCGGGAACTTTTTAAAATTCCGAGAATTTTTCATTGTTTTAGTTTTCAGTTAAATTTTTGTGATTTTGACTTGTAAGAACCAATACTCAAAGTGTATTACTGTACCCACGTCTGCTGAATAATACTGCAGCAACAAAACATGAACGAGAGGGGGGGGGGGGACAACAACTTAAGTCGCAAAGGAAATGCTCCATATACAACAACAAAACACAGTGCTCCTACAAGTGTCTGCCAACAGCAAAGTGTGTCAAAGGCTTTAGGAAGACTATGCAATGCTTCCTAACAACAAATTGCCTCTGATGAGCTTGACGTGACAGTTGTTTACATTAGATTCGTTTGAACAGTTGCGGATGGGCTGTTTTGCATGCGCAGTTGAGTCGTGTATGAGTAGTATCTTCTCCCGCTTCTGGCTACAGATGTGTGGCTGGGTGCCACTATCTAATATTTCCCCGGTTTGGAAATATCGTAGATCCGGGGCTGATGCACAGAGCAGTCTGAGTTGAAGTGGGGAGGTGGGTAGTCTCCACGTGACCTGTGTTTACGTTTAGTGATTTTGCTGTTTCCTCTTCATTTATTGATCTCACATTAAATGAAAACAAAACGGATTTCTGTATCCGGGACCTATCAAATGAATTAAAATATGTTCGCATAGTTACGGAAGGCTAAAATATGTTATTAGTTTCAGGTTTTATTTCAACCTTTATGACAGTCAAGCATTAATCGCCTTGCAGCACAATGAAGTTATTTTTGTCGGTTTGTTAAAGAGATTTGGTTTTTATTAATTTTTTGCACTGAGGCAGTCAATTTATTTGAAAGGAAGTGTTTTAACTTCGCTCTGTTGGCTAGTTTCAACTGTTCGCTGCATTTCAGGTGCACATTTTCCATCTTCTAGCTTGTATGGCATTATGCCATAATAAAGAACCAAACATGAGATAATACAGTACTGGTACTCAAGAAAGTGTACATCCGAGTCTGGACATATGAACGTGCACTTTAAGCCAAATTATGCATTTTAGTATGGCTCATGGACTTTCGATGGTCTTGAAGTATCCTCTGATGTCTTATTTCTTTTATGACATAATGCAAGATCTTTTAATATTTTACACATACAAACGTACGGGCTTCCTGCGTCATTGTAGCTGCGCAAGTGCGGTGACACCTCTTATCTGGCACTCTCTGGCAACTGCTCAAACAAACCAATTTCTTAACAGGTCACGGGAAAATATTACGAATGGTGGTTTGAAAAGTGTTACTTCCAAAGTAAATTTCCTTTTAAGCAAGATGAACTATATGCGAGAATGTACGATGAATTTCTTAAATCACAGAGCGTATGACTCTCATTTAAAAATCAACTCTTTGAGGACGACCATCTAGAAGAATTTCGAGCCCAGAAGATCAGACATTTATGTCGTTATTAAAATTTTTACTGGCACATTTGTGTGATGTATCTTAAAAAAGTGTAACATGTGCAAAAAAGATCAACATTATATGTGGAAGCCTAGCTTCTCTTGCAGCTTATTAATCTTAGATACTAATATTATATGTGAAAGCTTTGTTTTTCTTGTAGCAACACTATGTATATTAATTTAAACCATTAACTTTTCTTATTTGTGTGTGCGCGCTACTTAAGTCTGATCTTGCTATTGGCTGACTACATCACATGTCCTATGCTGTCATCAGCTGGCGAGATCACATGACATGAGCTATGACTGGCTTACAAAAGCGCGTCGCAATCTTGATTTCAATGCTTCGGAAAGTAACATGTGGTGTTTGGTGGAATTTGAATTTATGTGTTCATAACACGAAAATATGTAGCATACGTGTTGCTGCACATCAAAGATCTTTCCAAAATGTGTTTTTTTCCCCCTGAGTTTCGTTTTCTAAAGTGCCAGTATATTCTACGTTGGTGTATAAAACCCATATAAAGGATTGACACATTTTACAGTGCCGAGGAAAAGTATACTGTCACTTGACATGGAAAAAGTGTATTTTCACCCAGAAGAAAGTGTATTTTCAACCAGGAAATCCGGGAAAAATCCGGGAATTTTTTTTTCCTTATCCATGTATACGCCCTGATATAGAGTCGATAAATGAGTTCTTCCCAAACCTTGATCACTCCTGTTTTCTTAAGTCAGATAGATCGGTTTGTAGCGGAGACACATGCACACGATTTTTTTTGAGCTGCCAAAGGTAAAAATCGCATGGCGTCAGCTTGGGTGAATGTAGAAGCCATACAAAACAAGCTTTGTCATCTGGCCCCATGGGGCTAGTCTAGCATTTGGGTACAATGTTGTTTAACCAATCGGGTACTGAATTATGCCGGGCAGACAGGGCACTGTCTTGATGCCAGATAGTGTTCTGTGGTTCAGCTGCTTTCAATTGGGGAAAGAGTCAAGAGTTCTAGTGCATCAAGATAAGAAACACTAGTTACTGTTACTTCACCGAAAAAGAAAAGGCCATAAACTTTCCACCAGGACAGGGCACAAAAAAAATTCCGTTTAGGCGAGTCTCGTTGCAGTTGTGCCACTTGTTGGGACTTGCTGACCCCAGATGTGCACATTATGTGTGTTCACATTTCTGTTTATATGAAATGTCAATTTGACACTAAAGACGATGTGATCCAGAAAATCTTCGTCATGCAGCAGCATTTTGTTTGCAAAGTTGGCATGTAAACTGTACCCTGTAGGCTTTAGAGCTTGTAACAATTGCAAATAATAAGGACATAGTTGTAAGCGTTTCCTTAAAAGTATCCACATAGTTGTCACTGGAATTGTTGATTCACTACTAGCCTTCCGAACTGATATCTTGGGGCTGTGAGTGAAACACTCTCAGTCGTTCAACTCTGTCTTCAGCCACTCTCTATCGTCCTGTACTCTTGCCTTTGCAAAGACAGCCAGTATCTTCAACTGATAATACCATCTACAGATGTTGTAATCACTTGGGAGATTACAGTGGGACTAATCACAGAATGCACAATGCTCTGTAACAACAGATTCAGTCCTTGCAAACTGTAAAACACAAATAGCTTTCTTTTCACTACTCACCAATTTGCTATTAGAGCTTTCTAACGAAAGACGTTGGAAAACAGTGCATGCACACACAGGTATTTGAAGATAACTCATTTGATGTACTAGGGTCATTTCAAAAGTCTCGCACACTGGGGATGCATGACTATTACGATGGTATGAGCAAGTTAAAGTTCATGTCGGTTATGAATGAGACTTTAGGTGTGATGCTAGTATATGTGTTTGCCGGTTCGTGTGGCTATGTCATGAGTGATTACATTTTAAAATGGAAGCTGAAACTGCGTCAGGTCGGATTATGCATAGTGACAAGTGTTCTTACATCAAAATCAAATACCTACCTGGAAAGAACAGAATGGAAATTTACAATGCCTAGAGAGGCGTATGGGAATAGTAGAGTGGATCGTATTGCAGTATCTCAGTGGTCTGCTCTTTTTCAATAAGATTAGGTAAGCACTGAGGGCAACCGAAGAAGTGGAAGGCCATCAGCTGCAACAGACTACACCTCTTAGGTTATTGTTAATGAAATTTCAAGAGGATTGATGAAAACCTTGTGAGGAAATACATATGAAGCCAGAATGCGTCACTTCAGTTCACAGAATCATAATGCAAAATTTAAAGGCGAGAAAATTGCTGCCAGGTGGATTCCACATGATGTGAGTGAAGAGCAAAAAGCAGGGCGCAAAAGAATCACAGAAGAATTGCTTCAGTGTTATTCAAGAGAGGGAGAACAGTTTCCGAAAAGGATTGTTGTACTTGATTTGGTGAAACCTGTATATGAAATTTAACCCAGAACTGAAGTTTTGTCATCACAATGTAAAAGTTCTGACTCCACGCCCAAAAAAATTCTGCCGCCAACGATCAAAGGTGAAACTGATGAAGATCTTTGTGTATGACATGAATGGAGTCATAGCTACAAATAGTGCCCCAGGGGTTGTCTGAGACAGGCACATTCTACGAGCTGTTTCTGCAAAATGCTTTGTGCCTGAAATTTCATCAAAGAAGGCCTGACATATTTGCTGCTATGTCCTCATTTTTCATGAGGTGAGCCAAGTAACAAGACAGCTCAACAATGAAGGTGCCCATCCAGAATACAGGAGTTGCCAAAACGTTGGGAAGATGTCATAAGCAAGAATGGAGATTACATGGATGGTGTGTAAAATATTTTGTAAAATAAATTATTTTCTTCAGTTCTGTCATACAGTGTGCAGAACTTTTGAAATAACCCTCACATTGTTTATAATTATAAGTTGAATTAATAAATACTATAAAGCCTTAAAACCCCTATATTCATTTTGAAACTCGTGGTACATGTGACATACTAATTCACCATTGTAGGCGCAGGCAATAAGCTAGTTGGATATAAATAAGCTTCATTATAATCTACACACTAAGCGTGGCATGCATTTAAACTGTGAAGGAAAAGGTTCATAGCTGATCGTGTCAGCAATATAATTAAAGAAAGTCTACAATGAAATAAAACTGTCCATGAAAACTGTTGGTTAACATCTTGCACTTGAGCTCGATGCTAAAAGTAACACTGGAAAGGGAAAACGTTAAAAATAAATCTCTTACTGTAATGCAAACAAATATTTGCTGCATTATAATCAAAATAGTAGAATTAGAACATTTCCTGAAAATGTTGTTTTATGTCTGTCAGAACAATGGCTTTAAGATGATAGGCAGCATTTTGTCTTCCTTGAGTTTATTCCTTTGGGACACTATGTGCAGAAATGAAAGAATGACTGCAGAGAATACCGCTATTGTTCGCTTATGTATGTAGGGACAGATATTAAATGTGAGATGTAAATACCAGTGGCAGCTGCTGAGGCATTACATTGGTTGTGTAAAAAAAAAAAAAAAAAAAAAAAAAAAAAAAAAAAAAAAAAAAAAAAAAAAGAAGGCCTTACATATTGCATAAGATATTATATCAAACAAAACATATAGAGAAACAGAAATAAACACTTATTACAACAGTACCATTCTTATGCACAGTAAGAGATTGATATAATCCTGGAGAACGTGATAGCAAGTAATTGTATAAGAGAGAGAGAGAGGGAGAGGGGGGGGGGGGGGGGTTGCTTTAGCTATCTTTTTCGCATGTCTGCATGAGATGTAAAAAGTAGCACAAACTCCGAAAATCTCTCTCCCACACACAAATGCACAAGTGTGCACTCATGTCAACAACAGAACTCTTCACTCCTCACAGGGTATGTTTAGTCACTTTTACATGGCAGTCATAAAAGAAGGGGTGTTTTGATGTATAGTTGCTTAAGATACTGGTGGAGATCGGGCCTGAACTACCACACAACACCAACACCAATGTCAGCTAACAATTGCACTCTAGCTGTTACTGAATGATATATGTGCTCCGCTTTGCTTTGAGTTGTTGGTCGTTTCCTTTTCTTATTTTAAAATGAGTGGAGAGAGCAATCTTACTCTGTCACAGGGTTTGAATATGACTCTCACGACACCAGATGGAATCAGCGATCCAGATGTACATTATTACATTGGTTCTGCCTTCTCAGGAGCACAGAACACGGATGTAGACTGCCAGCCCTGTGAGAGGGAGGCGTGGCGTGTACCCCCACTTGCTCTTATTCCCTCAACAGCCAAAACTCATCGTTTGTTTTACGTTTGTGGTTGACTGCCAGAAAACTGTCCACTACAACATGATTGCCAGTATGAGAGAGAATAGAGCACGTATAAATTATTCGAACTTGTAATCTGTATTTTGCGAAGCAAATTTAATCAAATTACCAAAATTTAAAATTAAAAGCACTGTACTCACCAAAAGTAGCAACTCCATGACTTTGGGGAGACTGCTTCAAAATAATTAGTAGGAACAATATTGTAAATTGATTCATTGCTCCTTGTTGTTGGCAGATAAATCTGTCACCTCAGATTGAAATGTTCATTTTACACATGATTGACTTTTCACAGGATAGTATCCCTACGGCACTCAGATGTTGTTCTTTCATGGTGTTTCGTGGGGACGTTTTAATTCTCTTGAGCATTGAGAAAATGTTCGAATGTGTGTGAATTCGGGAGGGGGTGCGCAGTCCGTGACACGGCGCCTCTAATTGCTCGGCCACTCCACGCAGCCTTGAGCATTGAAAAGCGCCGATCAGCTTCTGATGTTGAGATAGGCTTCATGATTAGCAGTTTGGAAAACTTAACAGTCTCATCCCCCCATGAACCATGGACCTTGCCGTTGGTGGGGAGGCTTGCGTGCCTCAGCGATACAGATAGCCGTACCGTAGGTGCAACCACAACGGAGGGGTATCTGTTGAGAGGCCAGACAAACGTGTGGTTCCTGAAGAGGGGCAGCAGCCTTTTCAGTAGTTGCAAGGGCAGCAGTCTGGATGATTGACTGATCTGGCCTTGTAACAATAACCAAAACGGCCTTGCTGTGCTGGTACTGCGAACGGCTGAAAGCAAGGGGAAACTACAGCCGTAATTTTTCCCGAGGGCATGCAGCTTTACTGTATGATTAAATGATGATGGCGTCCTCTTGGGTAAAATATTCCGGAGGTAAAATAGTCCCCCCGGATCTCCGGGCGGGGACTACTCAAGAGGACGTCGTTATCAGGAGAAAGAAAACCGGCATTCTACGGATCGGAGCGTGGAATGTCAGATCCCTTAATCGGGCAGGTAGATTAGAAAATTTAAAAAGGGAAATGGATAGGTTGAAGTTAGATATAGTGGGAATTAGTGAAGTTCGGTGGCAGGAGGAACAAGACTTCTGGTCAGGTGACTACACGGTTATAAACACAAAATCAAATAGGGGTAATGCAGGAGTACGTTTAATAATGAATAGGAAAATAGGAATGCGGGTAAGCTACTACAAACAGCATAGTGAACGCATTATTGTGGCCAAGATAGATACGAAGCCCACACCTACTACAGTAGTACAAGTTTATATGCCAACTAGCTCTGCAGATGACGAAGAAATTGAAGAAATGTATGATGAAATAAAATAAATTATTCAGATTGTGAAGGGAGACGAAAATTTAATAGTCATGGGTGACTGGAATTCGAGTGTAGGAAAAGGGAGAGAAGGAAACATAGTAGGTGAATATGGATTGGGGCTAAGAAATGAAAGAGGAAGCCGCCTGGTAGAATTTTGCACAGAGCACAACATAATCATAGCTAACACTTGGTTTAAGAATCATGAAAGAAGGTTGTACGCATGGAAGAACCCTGGAGATACTAAAAGGTATCAGATAGATTATATAATGGTAAGACAGAGATTTAGGAACCAGGTTTTAAATTGTAAGACATTTCCAGGGGCAGATGTGGACTCTGACCACAATCTATTGGTTATGAGCTGTAGATTAAAACTGAAGAAACTGCAAAAAGGTGGGAATTTAAGGAGATGGGACCTGGATAAACTGAAAGAACCAGAGGTTGTACAGAGTTTCAGGGAGAGCATAAGGGAACAATTGACAGGAATGGGGGAAACAAATACAGTAGAAGAAGAATGGGCAGCTTTGAGGGATGAAGTAGTGAATGCAACAGAGGATCAAGTAGGTAAAAAGACGACGGCTAGTAGAAATCCTTGGGTAACAGAAGAAATATTGAATTTAATTGATGAAAGGAGAAAATATAAAAATGCAGTAAATGAAGCCGGCAAAAAGGAATACAAACGTCTCAAAAATGAGATCGACAGGAAGTGCAAAATGGCTAAGCAGGGATGGCTAGAGGACAAATGTAAGGATGTAGAGGCCTATCTCACTAGGGGTAAGATAGATACCGCCTACAGGAAAATTAAAGAGACATTTGGAGATAAGAGAACGACTTGTATGAATATCAAGAGCTCAGATGGAAACCCAGTTCTAAGCAAAGAAGGGAAAGCAGAAAGGTGGAAGGAGTATATAGAGGGTCTATACAAGGGCGATGTACTTGAGGTCAATATTATGGAAATGGAAGAGGATGTAGATGAAGATGAAATGGGAGATATGATACTGCGTGAAGAGTTTGACAGAGCACTGAAAGACCTGAGTCGAAACAAGGCCCCCGGAGTAGACAACATTCCATTGGAACTACTGACGGTCTTGGGAGAGCCAGTCCTGACAATACTCTACCATCTGGTGGGCAAGATGTATGAAACAGGCGAAATTCCCTCAGACTTCAAGAAGAATATAATAATTCCAATCCCAAAGAAAGCAGGTGTTGACAGATGTGAAAATTACCGAACAATCAGTTTAATAAGTCACAGCTGCAAAATACTAACACGAATTCTTTACAGACGAATGGAAAAACTAGTAGAACCCAACCTCGGGGAAGATCAGTTTGGATTCCGTAGAAACACTGGAACACGCGAGGCAATACTGACCTTACGACTTATCTTAGAAGAAAGATTAAGGAAAGGCAAACCTACGTTTCTAGCATTTGTAGACTTAGAGAAAGCTTTTGGCAATGTTGACTGGAATACTCTCTTTCAAATTCTAAAGGTGGCAGGGGTAAAATACAAGGAGCGAAAGGCTATTTACAATTTGTACAGAAACCAGATGGCAGTATAAGAGTCGAGGGACATGAAAGGGAAGCAGTGGTTGGGAAGGGAGTAAGACAGGGTTGTAGCCTCTCCCTGATGTTGTTCAATCTGTATATTGAGCAAGCAGTAAAGGAAACAATAGAAAAATTCGGAGTAGGTATTAAAATTCATGGAGAAGAAGTAAAAACTTTGAGGTTCGCCGATGACATTGTAATTCTGTCAGAGACAGCAAAGGACTTGGAAGAGCAGTTGAATGGAATGGACAGTGTCTTGAAAGGAGGATATAAGATGAACATCAACAAAAGCAAATCAAGGATAATGGAATGTAGTCTAATTAAGTCGGGTGATGCTGAGGGAATTAGATTAGGAAATGAGACACTTAAAGTAGTAAAGAAGTTTTGCTATTTGGGGAGTAAAATAACTGATGATGGTCAAAGTAGAGAGGATATAAAATGTAGACTGGCAATGGCAAGGAAAGAGTTTCTGAAGAAGAGAAATTTGTTAACATCGAGTATAGATTTAAGTGTCAGGAAGTCGTTTCTGAAAGTATTTGTATGGAGTGTAGCCATGTATGGAAGTGAAACATGGACGATAAATAGTTTGGACAAGAAGAGAATAGAAGCTTTCGAAATGTGGTGCTACAGAAGAATGCTGAAGATTAGATGGGTGGATTACATAACTAATGAGGAAGTATTGAATTGGATTGGGGAGAAGAGAAGTTTGTGGCACAACTTGACCAGAAGAAGGGATCGGTTGGTAGGACATGTTCTGAGGCATCAAGGGATCACCAATTTAGTATTGGAGGGCAGCGTGGAGGGTAAAAATCGTAGAGGGAGACCAAGAGATGAATACACTAAGCAGATTCAGAAGGATGTAGGTTGCAGTAGGTACTGGGAGATGAAAAAGCTTGCACAGGATAGAGTAGCATGGAGAGCTGCATCAAACCAGTCTCAGGACTGAAGACCACAACAACAACAACAACAGTCTCATCGAATGGGTCACGAAGTTCACCCTGTAGAATCGGCGAAAGGAATGGAACTGCTCCAGAAACGGCTCTCAACTCAGGCCTAGCGTAGAAGAATTGAAGCTCACTCTTCAATCTTTTCTTTTTTTTTCCAAAAATATATGGGTGTCTTTAATTTCATGGTACTTGTCTGGAAAATCTGTGATGTATTTGTCAAACTGATTTACATAAAATAAGTTGGCTGCAATGAAGTATCCAGTGAGCTAAAAATGTAGTTTTATTTCAGAAAGAACGGCATCAGTACACACTTCCAAAGCACCTCTCTCTTTTTTTATGCCCATCAAGAATCGGTGGCTTCTGGGCTGGCATCGTTTCGTCATTTTCAAAACTAATCTCATTAAGGATGGAGTCAATGTCATCTCTGATGTTTTGCATTACCGCTTCAAAGTTCTGGTTGTCTTGCATCACTGTGGTCAGTTTGGTTATCTTCTTCTGAAGCTGATTAAAAAAATATGACTGCATGAGGCGTTATCTTACAGAAAAATGATAGCAAGAAAATGAATTCATTATCTTGCAGTCTTTGTTTATATGAACCGGCTTTTTCAATAGTAGAAGGTAGTTTTATGCTCTCACTTGTTTCAGAACAATAATAAGAGTTTTCCCTGTTTTCAAAAACATCTTTTACTACTCGCAAATGATAATTCCATCTCATCACACACACGCGGCAAGCTTTTTTGAAATATGCTATGCAACACTTTTGATCTCTGTGGTGAGTTAGAAAAGAAAGAAGAATTACCTGAAAGATGTGCAAAAAAGTTGCAGGCTTTATGATTAACAGAGACTGCTGTAGACATAAGGTTGAACTGATGCGCATAACAATGCATGTATTTTGCATTTGAATATTTGTCTTTAGTTAATTTCTGAACCCCGTTCGACTTGCCACTCATAACGTTTGCACCATTGTAATCTGAGCTATTAGTTTTGCTCAATCATTGCCAATTAATGGTTGAATGAATGTCTTTCAGAATACTCTCAGCTATAGTATGAGCAATCACAATTGTACATCCACCCGCCATTATTGCAACATAATCGGCACGTTTTATTTCTTTACGAACTTCATCATGGTACACTTTCAATGTGCATTGCAGTAGTTTGCTGTGAACAGTCTTAGAAATGCCTTTGCACACTGATGCCTGAATGAGATGTACTTGAAGATCTTTATCCATTTCTGCAGTGAACTGAACTAGCTCACAAAAAATCCCCTTATTTTGAGAGGCATCAGATTCATCGTGTCCCCTGAGAGCCAGTTCCAAAGCACCACAGAACCGAATACAGTTTACAGTTAAATTCAATATATATCTATTCTTTTCTACACATTTGTTGTGGCTTTCAATTGTTAGTCTATATTGTGAATCTAATTTCTGCGGAATGAAAGACTAAGCACATTATTTATGTGTCACTTTGACATTTCATTTTAGACCATATACGCCCAATATCAGTTATTCCGGTCATAAACCAATGAACATCTCCCCCAAATGACACACAAGGAAAACAAATGCAGCGTTGCTTTCTTCACAATCACAAATCCATTTCTTCTTTTGGTAAATTTCTGGATTGCTTTTTTGTTTGCTGCTACAGCTTCAGATTCGAGAGTGGCCTACCTGGTGTTTTTTTATCTGAGAGTCCTCTCACTAAATGGCATTTTTAATAACTCATTTACTTTGTTCGTGTTTACTTTTTTCGCAGTCAACTGAATTTTTCCATACAGATAACACTGTGCAGACAGTTACATATGGTCAATTACCTGACCTCGCAGCAACTACAACGTGTTTGTACAGAACTGTATTACACGAACGTAGTGAGTAGAAACAGAAATACTAAACCTTTGTTTGGAAAACAGATGCTCAATATATGGTGAATACATTAGTTTTTTTTTTCTGTGACAATAGTGCTGCCGTTATGAGATACACCAACATTGAAATAATGCCTCTTAGTTTCAAAATCTAAGGACATAATTAGATTAAGTTACATATAACTACTTGTAACAATATTTAAGTGTATTATTTCCGTATTCAGTTTAATTAAGCATTAATTATCATTTAGGAATGCATTAGCATTAACTTGCAGAAAGATTGTAAAACTGGATTACAAGAAATCTGTGCCCTGATTTATTCTAACATGATTGCTAGATGGCAATCGTGCTTCTATTGGTCCTGCACTTTACTGTCTCTGGCCGAAAGAACGTAAAGCTCTGAGTCAGACTGGCTATGGCTCCACCACCGCCATAAGAAGCATGTAGAAACCAATGGCCGAGCCTTTCACACAGCTTTTATGAGAACACATGGTGCCAATCTGGAGTTGCCCAGCGAAACGCGTCTCTTCAAATCAGAAAATACATACTCTGAAATAATGTTTTATGCACAGTTCACATAGATTTCTCTTTCTTCCCGTTTTATACAAGTGGTGCTACAGCACAGTGGCACTACCTCTGAAGCCACCCCTGGTAAATACATTTTCTCAAGACTTGAACTAGTTGTTATGAAAATAGTATAATCAAAAATCGGAATCACTACATGTCACAATTTCGACTTAGTACAGCCAAAACCCTGAAGAATATAAACAAGAACATTTTTTAAACAGTGGAAGGTCCAGGATGGAATAACAACAGTATTATGAAAAGAATAGATTGCTACTCACTACATAGAAACATTGAGTCGCAGATAGGCTCAATGAATAGACTACTACACATTTGAGCTTTCAGCCAAAAGGCCTTCTTTGGAAATAGAGAATACATGCACAGTCACACGAGAACAACTCGCATACACATGACCATTGTCTTTTGCTGCTATGGCCCGAGTGGCTTGAGACAGTGGCCGTGTGTGTGCAAGTTGTGCTTGTGTGTGTGTGTGTGTGTGTGTGTGTGTGTGTGTGTGTGTGTGTGTGTTTCCTACTTCTGAAGGACTTCTTTGTTTGAAAGCTTCGCTGTTTAACAGTCTTTTCATTGTGCCTGTCGGCAACTCAATGCCTGCTCTATGTGGTGAGTAGCAATCTATCCTTTTCATAAGAACATTTTTTTAATATCTTAAGATCTATACGAACAACAACTCACACAGAATTATGCGTGCATGGTTATATTTTTCAAGGGGTATGTATGATTCCAGACTTGTTAGTGGAGCTCTGGAAGATCGTGAATCTCTACTTTTAATGTTCTGCTGTGAACAGTGCTCAAAATTGGACTTATCAGTCAACAGTAAGTGTTGAATGGATAAGAGGGCTGAAAGATGAATATACAGGGCTAAATTATGGGGCTACTATGAACAATTCATTCATCTTCAAAGCTGCACAGGGTGTTCTAAAACTATTCATTCAAATTAATGCAGGAGGTAGAGACCATCAAAACAAATGTATTTTGATAAGGCACATATGGTCTCTGAAATCAACTTGTAACATTAGGGAACATTTTGTTAGTGGTGCTGATGTAAGCTGCTGTCAGTTTGTGGATTGGAAATGTGTACTGACACACAAAACTGCCCTGTGTGTGGATGGTTGGCTCAGAGGTGTGCTTGGGAACACACCTATTGATTTGCAAGCATCGCCGCCTTGTGACAACAACAATGACTTTCTTGTAAAAGTACCAATTCAGTTGCAGTCATTAGCACCTTGTGATGACAACAGTGACCATCTAGTGGTTTACTTATGCTGAACAAGCTGACCTGCATCTGGTATATGGTTCTGTGAATGGAAATGTGCTACCTGCAGTGAAAGAGTATTGACAGTGCTTTCTCAAGCAAAGGGTGCCACAACACCAGACATTCAGATGTCTGCATTGCGTGCTACACGAAACAATCACTTTCTATGCAAGTATGCTTGATACAGATAGGTATCAAACAGTGCGAACTCCCGAAATGGAAGATAAAATTCTGCAATACGTTGAAGACAATTGAAGACAATCCACCTTCGAGCAGACAGTATAGTGCACACTTCCTTGGCATTGGATATAGCCTTGTGTGGAATGTGTTACATGATGAGTAGCTTCATCCTTTCCATCTTCAGTGTGTGGTAGCACTAGCGCCTGAAGATTTTTTCCCATAATGCGTGCAGTTCGCACAGTGATTTTTACAACAGACTGCCCTGCACTCCTTATTTCTGGCTGAGGTCCTGTACACTGAGGAGGCTTTGTTTACTTGTGAAGGCTGTTTCAATTTACAAAATTCACATGTTTTGGCACACGTGAGTCCATGAGGTACTCAACCTAGTGCTCATCAAAAGCGATTTGGCAGTGTGGGACAATATTGTTGGTGATAGGTTGATTTGACCATACATTCATCCATTCCACCTCAACAGTTGGAGATATCGCATCTTCGTGGAACATGTGTTGCCCGAATTGCTGGAGGATGTACTTTGTCATATTAGACAAAGCACAAGGGGGTGCCAGACCATTTCAGCATTGTAGTGAGTGATCATCTGAGAGACATCTTTGGAAATGATGGATCAGCCCGGCCACTGTGGTCACCTGACCTCTTGTATGAAGAAGCTGCTGTATGAAACTGTTGTGGAAACAGAAGAAGACCTCATTGCTAGAATTGCTGTTGTTGGTACCATTCCAGACGTGTCAGGGATCTTCAAACTGGCACGACAGTCAACGGGCCCATAGTCCATATCAATTCAGGCTGGCTAGGAAAAAATCTTACCTTCATAGTTGTGGATGTTATTGAATTTAGCTATGTTAAAATGAAGGACTAATTAAGGAACACGTATTTCTTTTTATTTTCTCCAAAAAAAATTTCTGCTTTGAGATACAGCCTTGCATAGATGACACTGCGCATACCATTTTAAAGATGCGAATTTTGGAAAAAATTTTAAAATGCTGTATCTCTGGAACAGTGCTAAATATTTTGTTGGTTTTTTTATTTGAAATATAATTGCTTTAAGATTACAAAGAAATCCTTCATTTGGACTTACCTGTCAAAGTTCTTTTACTATAAAATTCTGAACTTTTTTATAATTCACAGATTATTTTATTTTATGTTATTGTTTTTTTTTCCAAAAATGCCAATCCATAAAAATTTTATTTTTTGTTGTTGATTAGTACCATATAGTTCTACATTCCCTGAAAAGGAGAGCTTCCACTTTTAGGTTGAACAGGTTTGATAAACAATTGAATTTTTTTCCATACATAAAACATGTTTTATTACCACATTATCACACATCAGGCTCATAAAAATCAAAAACTAGCCTTATTTAACATAATTTTAGTTTTGAAAAATGTGTAGGAGACTCATTTTTCAGGCATTTTAAATGGTTCCACAATGTATGTGAAAGGTCCAAAGACTTCAATGTTTCAATTTATACAACTTCTGCGCACTCTATTTTGTACTGAAATTGGCCAGTCAAGGAACTAAAAATGTGTTCCACTGCTTCAGTATCTTCCTTTGATATAGAGGGATGCCTTCCTGTTGAACCAATAGGAAGTGGAGCACTTGCAATCTTCAAAAAATTGTGAATAGGAAGTGAGCACTGATGGCATTGTTGCTGTCCTTCAGCTGGAAACCTATATCCAGCAGCTGGTCCACGTGGTAGCATAAAGTTCACTACAATTTCCTTTACCTCGTAACTCACGTCTATAATCTCTGCAGTCCACCAGTCACAGTCATACACACGTCACAAACATCCCCCTTCCTGCTGTTTCTGAGGTGTTGGCCAAACGAACGAAATTTCTTCTTTCTTGCTCTTTAAAGTGCGTGCAGTATGAGTTCGCACATCACTTTGAGTCCAGAAGGTGTCCTCTGAATTCCTTTCACAGTAGTAGTTTGTTTGGACCCTTCATCTTTTTTCTGCTCGCGGAATTCTTCGATTTTCTCATTGGACAAAAGAATGGGGCTGTGGGATATGTAAGATTTCATGACTCTCGTAAAATCCTCAGCATTCTGAATCACAGCTATATTTGGTCTGGAAAGATTATGGTGCTTCAGCAGGCCTTCCTACACCATCACAAGGCCCCTTCCCGTGACCAGCACCACTGTACACCCAGTCAGTTGGCACAAGTGACTTACTCAACTCAAACAGCTGGTAACAATTTTTAAAATGACTAGGAGCACCATCAGAAATAATAACGATCTTCTCTGCCCCTGTTTGCAGTTGAAGAATTTTGCGCGTTACTAGCAAAGCACGTGCTAAGCCGTGTCCTGTGTCATGACTTATAACTGCAACACTTGTGGTTTTGTTTTGAAGATCTGTCACTCCTGTAAAAATTAAAACCTGGTCATTACTCCAATGATACCCTCATACTTCTTATGAGAGAATTACAGACGAGTTCTCAGCAAAATCACAGCACTAAACATAGTTCTTCAGCCTGTATACACCCTTTCACTTCTGCAATGAGTTGTTGTTGCAATTTCTTTAGATGCTGGTGTGTTACTGCTTTCACTGATCATTTACCAAGTTCATCAATGAAACTGTCAAAGGCAACAGTGTTCTTAATTAGTTTATTTTCCTCCCATGTCACATGTGTAATTTCTGCAGAGTTACCTGCTATGTATCTTCCAGGCCAGGTGTGTGTAAAGTTTCGAGGGCAGTCACAACATTCTTGAAACAAACAAGTCTGTCGCTTTACGTCACAGACTACTAATGACTTCACACACCCAACCAAGGTGTCCTATGTCATGTGCTCCAGTAAGTTCTTCAAAGTTACCACACAAAGTTCATGATTCGCTCAGTGTGTACATAAACAGACATCTCTAGGTGGGTGTAGAACTACCCATTTAGGTCGTAGTGCATGAAATTTTGATCTTCCAATATGTGAAGTTGTATAGTTGCTCTTATAAATTGCAAAAGTTTCTTTAATACTGCGAGTCATATACCTCTTCACTTTCACAACTTTTTGACCTTCAGCTGTTACAGTTATAGTCTTTTTCGTTGGCACTCCGGTGAGAACAGTCCCTTTATCTTCCAGATAAAATGACTGCACTACTTGAACTTGAGCTGCTTGTACAGGATGACCATAATAGGGATCTGGTCTTCCAAAGACTCCTTTTACAGGCCTCACATTTCCTGATTTGTCTACCATATACTTTGATACTGATGGAATGTGGTTCAAAATTGTTTCCTTTGAAAATGTCTCTGGAATAATAGTTAAAACTTGCACCTTTTCACTGTAGGATGCACAATATTCAACAGCTGAATTGATATTTGTAAAAAATTCGTGGCAAGAGGTGCAAGAGTGCTTTGGCTCATTTTCTTCTGAAGATGGAATTTCTGCTTTGAAGAGTGTGGTCAGTTTTGCTGTAGTGTATTCGCCCATAGCTTTAGTAATTTCTCTGTGCTTTCTTGATGCCTTGAGCTTATGACTCGACTTCACTGACCACGGTTTCTTAACAGGACTAACACCTACCTCTGTAGTTGACTTATTCAGGGTGTTTAGTTCTTCCTCTATTGATGCAAAATCTGCATCATTTGCACCATATTCACCTTGTCCAGATACTATCATTGTTGTTATTGTGTCAAAACATTTAGAACACAAAAAGCCATCACTGGAAACATCTTCACATTGAAACAGTCTTCAAATAAGAACACTTATTCCCAACCTGAATGAAGTCTATTTATGTTTGTCTTATGTATCACTCTTTTATGGATATGCAAAAAGTTAGCACACTTCACTTTCCTGTGGCCCCAGTCAGAAGACATTTCAAACAGTCCTTTTCACAAAACCCACTGCAACTGTGTCAAATGGCAAATTCCTCATGAAAACACGGAACTCACTGGATGGTCTCAGATTTCTTAGAAGCCTCTTCAGTAAACAAATTAGCGTTGAACAACTACAATACCTAAGCCAGCAGTGAACAACCACAACAAGAAACTGACAAGAAACTACAACAAAGTGTAAGAAATAACTGCAACAAAGACAATAGAAATAAGCATTGTAACAAAAAAATTAGTAAGAAACGATTTCAGTGAAGATGTATGTTACCATTCAAAGTTAAAAAAAAAATGATTTTTTAAAATAAAACCTGTCCAACTTAAAAGTGGAACCTCTCCTTTACAGAGAGTAAAGTACAACATGGTTCTAATCAACAACAACAAAAAAAAATCTAACTTTTCTGGATTGGCATTTTCGGGAAAAAAAAAAAACATTAAATTTAAATTATAAAGAAAAAAGTTCAAAAGGCAACAGTAAAAGAACTTTTGACAGATTTGTCCAAATGGAGGATACTATTGTAATCATAAAGCAATTATCTTTCAAATAAAAAAAACTCTAACAAAATATCTAGAACTGTTAGATTAGATTAGATTAATACTAGTTCCATGGATCATGAATACGATATTTCGTAATGATGTGGAACGAGTCAAATTTTCCAATACATGACGTAATTAAGTTAATTTAACAATATACTTAAGGTAATATAACAACTTTTTTTTTTAATCTAAAAATTCCTCTATGGAGTAGGAGGAGTTGTTATTCAGAAATTCTTTTAATTTCTTCTTAAATACTTGTTGGTTATCTGTCAGACTTTTGATACTATTTGCTAAGTGCCAGTATAATTCACCCCTTTCTGTGCCAAAGTTAGATTTATCTTGAATAGTGAAGATCATCCTTTCTCCTAGTATTGTAGTTATGCACACTGCTATTACTTTTGAATTGGGTTTGGTTGTTAATAACAAATTTCATAAGAGAGTATATATACTGAGAAGCTACTGTGAATATCCCTAGATCCTTAAATAAATGTCTGCAGGATGATCTTAGGTGGACTCCAGCTATTATTCTGATTACACGCTTTTGTGCAATAAATACTTTATTCCTCAGTGATGAATTACCCCAAAATATGATACCATATGAAAGCAATGAGTGAAAATAGGCGTAGTAAGCTAATTTACTAAGATGTTTATCACCAAAATTTGCAGTGGTCCTTATTGCATAAGTAGCTGAACTCAAAACGTTTCAGCAGATCATCAATGTGTTTCTTCCAATTTAATCGCTCATCAATGGACACACCTAAAAATTTGGAATATTCTACCTTAACTATATGCTTCTGATTAAGGTCTATATTTATTAATGGCGTCATACCATTCACTGTACGGAACTGTATGTACTGTGTCTTATCAAAATTCAGTGAGAGTCCGTTTACAAGGAACCACTTAGTAATTTTCTGAAAGACAGTATTGACAATTTCATCAGTTAATTCTTGTTTGTCAGGTGTGATTACTATACTTGTATCATCAGCAAAGAGAACTAACTTTGCCTCTTCATGAATATAGAATGGCAAGTCATTAATATATATTAAGAACAACAAAGGACCCAAGACTGACCCTTGTGGAACCCCATTCTTGATAGTTCCCCAGTTTGAGGAATGTGCTGATCTTTGCATATTATGAGAACTACTTATTTCAACTTTCTGCACTCTTCCAGTTAGGTACGAATGAAACCATTTGTGCACTGTCCCACTCATGCCACAATACTTGAGCTTGTCTAGCAGAATTTCATGATTTACGCAATCAAAAGCCTTTGAGAGATCACAAAAAAATCCCAATGGGTGGTGTTCGGTTATTCAGATCATTCAAAATTTGATTGGTGAAAGCATATATGGCATTTTCTGTTGAAAAACCTTTCTGGAAACCAAACTGACATTTTGTTAGTACTTCATTTTTACAGATATGTGAAGCTACTCATGAATACATTACTTTCTCAATAATTTTGGATAAAGCTGTTAGAAGGGAGATTGGACGGTAATTGTTGACATCAGATCTATCCCCCTTTTTATGCAAAGGTATAACAATAGCATATTTCAGTCTATCAGGGAAAATGCCCTGTTTCATAGAACTATTACACAGGTGGCTGAGAATCTTACTTATCTGTTGAGAACAAGCTTTTAGTATTTTGCTGGAAATGCCATCAATTCCATGTGAGTTTTTGCTTTTAAGCAAGTTTATTATTTTCCTAATTTCAGAGGGAGAAGTGGGTGAGATTTCTATTGTATCAAATTGCATAGGTATGGCCTCTTCCATTAACAGCCTAGAATCTTCTAATGAACACCTGGATCCTACTATATCCACAACATTTAGAAAATGACTATTAAAAATATTTTCAACTTCTGACTTTTTGTTCGTAAAGTTTTCATTCAATTTGGTGGTAATACTGTCTTCCTTGTGCTCTTGGTTGACCTGTTTCTCTTTTAATAATATTCCAAATTGTTTTAATTTTATTATCAGAGTTGCTGATGATTTCAGACATGATACACATACTTCTGGATTTTTTAATAACTTTTCTTAATATAACACAGTAGTTTTTATAGTGTTTGATAGTTTCTGGGTCACTACTCTTTCTTGCTTTTCCGGTTACAAGATATTTTTATACCCTTAGTAAGCCATGGTTTGTTACAAGGTTTCTTACGAGTATATTTAACTATTTTCTTGGGGAAGCAGTTTTCAAATGCATTTACAAAAATGTCATGAAATAAATTATATTTTAAATTGGCATCAGGTTCACGGTACACCTCATCCCAGTCTAACTGCTGTAGGCTTTCCCCGAAATTTGCAATTGTTAAATCGTTGACTGAACGTACTACTTTGGAGGACTGTTTAGTATTGCTGAATGGAGCTACGTCATATATAGTAACTAGTTGTGCACCATGATCAGAAAGACCATTCTCAACAGGCTGAGCATTTATCTGGTTAAACTTATCTTGGTCTATAAAGAAGTTATCTATCAGTGAGCTGCTATCTTTTACCACCCGAGTAGGAAAATCAATATCGGGTGTCAAATTGAAAGAACCGAGTAATACTTCAAGGTCATTTTTCCCATTACCCTCTCTCAGAGAATCTACATTGAAGTCCCCACAAATAATAATTTGCTTCCCCCTGTCTGACAGATAGCACAACAAGGAGTCCAAATTTTTCAGAAATAGATGAAAATTTCCTGATGGGGATCTATATACAGTTACAATTATAAATGTGCCTTTATTTAATTTAAGCTCACAGGCACATGCTTCTATATGTTTCTCTACACAAAACTTTTTTGTTTCTATACTTTTTGCACAATGATAACTTTTGACATATATGGCAACTCCTCCTTTCTCCATATTTTCTCTCATTACATTTGCAGAGAGCTTATATCCACTTACGTTTACCTTATCCATATCAGTAACAACGTGATGCTCAGACAGGCATAGTATATCTATTTCATCCTCAGCTTCTAACTCTTCTAAACAAACCAGAAGCTCATCTATTTTATTCTTTAAACTTCCAATATTTTGATGAAATATACTTACATTATTTTTAATTATACTTTTATGAGAACCTTTCCTTATTCTAACATTTGCAGTACTCTCCTGCCTGAGTTTCTCATTGTGCTTAGGCTTAGTTCCTATACCAGTGGTCACATGGTGTTCAGAGAGGCAGATTATGTCAACTGGGTTGGGTGACTTTAATTCATCAATGCAATTACCTAGGACTGAGATACAACTTGGTGGAGATAAAATTTCAGGTGATTGGTGAAAATTTATAATTGACAGCTGTGATTGGTGATCCAATGTGCTAGAATTGTGCTGTTTAATTTCTTTCCTAAACTGAAGATTTGTTTCAATCCTGACCTCTCGTAGAACTTGACATCTTTCTATCTTACCTATCCTAAAAAAGGTTACAGAGGTACAGCATTTAAAAACTTGTTCCGAAATTCGCATCTTCAAAATGGTGTTCGCAGTGTCATCTTTGGCGGCCTGTGTCTCAGGGCAGGAATTTTTGTGGAGAATAAAATATGTGTTTCTTACTTACTCCTGAATTGTAACATATGCTAAATTCAAAAACATCCAAGACTACGAAGGTAACCCCCCTGCCTGAAGTGTTACGAATTATGCCTACTGCTGTAATTAACATGCTGTACTACCTTGTGTGTGAATCATTCCTAGCATTGCTGTCAGGCACCATATATAACATAACGAAATATATGTATTTTGATGTTCTCTACCTCCTGTAGTAATTTGAATGAATAGTTTTGTAACACCCTGTATATTTTCCAAAGCATTACATATACAAGTATGATTGGTGCATGAAGCGAACCATAAACCCACCAAGTTTACATTTTGCACTCTTCGATGAATGCCTCCTCTGGTCACATGACAAGTGTCCAAGCAGTAGTCAAGTTCATTCCGTGCCATGAGTAGCAACATCCTGTTGATGGTCACCACAACAGCATTGATGTGTTCTTGTAGCTGTTCAGGTATTCTTGGCACTGAGGGTGGTTTACTAAACATGGTCGTTAATGTATCCCCAAAAGAAAAAGTCACATGGTGTTAGGTCAAGTGTCCTGGGGAACGGAGAGAACTGGGCCAGTACCAGTGCACAGTGCTCTATTTTCCATAATTCCTTCTGATCTATTTTCCATAATTCCTTCTGAATGTATGCTGCACTGTTATAACAGATAAACATCTTACATATTCCAACACACACAAACTTTTTTCTTGCTTTGTCACTATTTTGCGAAGACATTGCACTCGTAACCTTCAACTGGTGGGCTCAATGCAAACTTGGTGAGTTTATGGCTCTATTCATGTACCAGTCATGGGTGTACATGTAATACAGGTTGAGCACAAAGTCTTGCCCTGATTATAGCTATTTATTACAGAATAACTGTTTGACATAATAATTTACATTTGATACCGTTACATAGGTTAGTGTTACTAGTTTTTTTAAATTTTTTTTTTAAAGACCACTTATATTAGTAAACCTCAATGTATGCCCCCTTGGTAGCTCGGAGAACGTCGAGGCAGTATTCCAGTTCCCGCCAGGTGTTTTGTAACATGTGTTCTGTCACAGTACTCACAGCAGCTTGTATCCTAGCCGTCAGTTTGTCGACGTCAGCAACTGGTGTGATGAAGACTCTGTCCTCGATATAGCCCCAGAAAAAAAAGTCAAGGGGTGTAATGTCTGGAGAGGGGAATAATGTCCAGATCAGTGGACTGGAAGGCACGGTGCAACTCCCGGCCACCCCGCTCTCCAGACATTAAGCCTCTTTACTTCCTGGGGCCGTATCAAGGACAGACTCTTCGTCACACCAGTTGCTGACGTTGACGAACTGGAGGCTAGGATACAAGCTGCTGTGGGTACTGTGACAGAACACAAGTTGCAAAACACCTGGCGGGAACTGGAATACCGCCTCGACTTTCCGAGCTACCAAGCGAGCATATATTGAGGTTTACTAAGGTAAGTGGTCTTAAGAAAAACTAGTAACACTAACCTATGTAATGGCATCAAATATAACTTATTATGTCAAATGATTATCCTGTTATAAATTTTTATAATCAGGGCAAGACTTTGTGCTCACCCTGTACTTTGAAAAATATAAGATTTTGAAAATGAGTAAATCATTTGTAGCACCTCTTTATTAATTGATGGGTTACTGGATGTTAGCTTATGGCCATATCTCTTGATTGATTGACTTAGAAGCTTAAATTATTTACTCTACCAAGGGACCATAGACTGTAGTATGTGACATAAATTTCAACCTTTTTGCTTCTATGTGTTCCTGAGGGAAGGGAATTTTAAAAGAGAGACAACAAATTAAAAAAATAATTATTATGTGATAGAATTATAAATTATCAATGGGAAGTATGCTGTAGGTTTTGATGAGTGAGTTTGTGAGTATTGAAATACGTGGCATAAATGTCTGTATATTTTGACTCTGTTGGCTTAGATGCCAATGGAGCATAGACCTTAGTATTTGACATAAATTTTAATTTGATACCTGTACCTGTTCCTGAGTAAAAGTGTTTGTAACAGTCAGACAGACAACAAAGTTATCATTTAATAGTTCCGATTTTACCGACTGAGATTCGGAACCCCAACCCTGACCAAAAACTTGCTTGTGAACAGTACATGGAAGATACTTCCATCAAATGCAAAGCAACGTGGGATGTTATCAGACAAAAGAATTTCAAAATCCACATAGAAGACATACTTCTCGATTCTGAAGAAGTGATTGGTTACTTCCTGGAGGGGGCACATACACTAATTGCATGTGTCTATGTTGTACTGAATTTGGTTATTGCTTGTGTGTTGATAGATGCCTCACAGTGTAGATTAAAATTTTACTGTAAATTATGTAGGTTTTTCCTCTAAATTTTTTATACAATTAGGTGTTTTACAAGAAAGTTTGCTGCATCCAGAATAGAAGTCCTATGGATGAACAACAACTTTCAAAAACTGAACAATAATGTAAACATTTTGCTGGCAGCTATTCAGCATTCTAGAGATTTCAAAAAAAATGATTTTTCAGAATTGTATTCACAGATGTCCACTTTACAGTAAAATTCTGTTACCTTAGCTTCAGTGTAGTGCCTGCATGAATTTAATGGCTAATATTCTGTGATCGTTTTGACCTTTTTTCCATTTGAGCTTTTTTTTCCATGAGTCACAGTAACAATGCTTCTTGATCATGGGACCTATAATTTTGTTGGTTGAATTTGAAGACTTTGTGAAAGATAGCAGCAGCAGTAGTAGCAGCAGCAGCAGCAGCAGTAGTAGTAGTAGTAGTAGTAGTAGTAGTAATAATAATAATAATAATAATAATAATAATAATATGTTAATTTGTAATTAGTAGTTGGTAATTGGTAAGGAACTGGGAGATTAGCTAGTGATACACTTTGAATATTGCTGTTGACCTTAAGGGAAAGAGGAGAGTTATGTTTATGCGCCTTGCATTACATTATAAATTTAATTACTTGATTCTAATTTGAAAATTGTTATATTTGTGTCGTGGTAAGTAGTGAGCCTTACATTTTTATGATGCTTTGTTTAAGTTTATGTTGATGAGTAACTATCTGGTAAGCGTGATGTGTAACCTATGGCAGTGATATTAATGTCAGAAGTTGTTTCTAAAGTTTTTGTAATGTTTATTCATAAATAATAGGGGTGCAGTTATGTAACATGTATGCAAACTTTCTACAGGTGGACTTGACGGACTCTCCTCCACCACCGCCGCCACCACCACCAGTTCATGAGACTGAAGCCTCTGTCAGTAACAGTAGCCATATTGGGCTCTTGCGACACAACAGGCAGCGTACGTCGTCCCCGCGAAGTCCCCCTCAGGCTCCGGCCTTTTTTCCCACCACCTCTAATATAGAACGGCGCCCGGAGTCACCACCTAATAAACGCCGCCGTTGGTCATCTACTCAGCAGCCAATTGCAAAACCTGCTGCAGTGTCTGTGACCAGTAGGAAATGTGACGATGAGGGAAGTGGTTCCCCACCACCACCACCTTCTCCAGCCAGAAGGCCAGTTACGGATCAGACCCCAGACACCACTGAAATTGTGCCACCTACGCCAAACCCTCCTGTCAAAATGGAAATGCCCGATTATGTTGATGAATCTCGGACTCGTGCTGATCAGGGTCAGATGCCCAGTGGAACAGCTGTTGAAAATGACTCTCTTGCGAGCATGGCACAACTTGTTGCTGCAAAAACTGAGGGTGCTTCATCACCGACACAAGGAGTGAGTTCGGCTCCGCCAGATTTGTCAGATCTTTACGGAGGGAGCTCGCGGGATGCAGGGGCCACTTCGGACAGCTTGTCTGCTGTTGAACTGTGTAAGTACATAGTGTCTGTGTGTGTGTTTGAGAGAGAGAGAGAGAGAGAGAGAGAAAGAGAGAGAGAAAGTGGTGTGTTAGAATTTTAAATATGTTTTCAGTGCTGAACTTAAAAACTAATTCATTCCAGAAAAAAAAAGGTGGAGATATTCTTGTCTGCTGTTCTCTTCCGGAAACTGGTTTTTATACATAAGTCAATTTATGTGTAATAAGTGCAAGGACAGACTTATATGTGACATGCAAGGTGGCTAGTTACATGCAGTAGTGCCATGGTACTGTGCAAGATCATCTATAAAACAGGAGATAGTGTTTCTGAGGCTGATGCTGTGTTCCTTGACTTCCAGGAAGCATTCATTAGGATTCCATACTGTCAACTAGTGAAATGAAAAAGAGCTCACAGAATATCAGACCAGTTTTTTGATTGACTTGGAGATTACCTACGGTACATAACTTAGCATGAAAATAAATTGTAAGGTATGAAAGTAGCATGATGAATGCTCCAAAAAAAGTGCTATATGACTGCAACTGTTTGCAACATATATAAATGACATGTGGGCTGACATCAGAAGCTCCGTAAGAATGCTGTATATAGTGTAGCCTCAATGCCAGAATGTTGTAGTGAAGCGTACAAAGAGTAGCAGAGGCCAAATGCTTGATGCTCAGATCAACAATTGGTCCTAAACTCGAACATGTTCAACATATTGTACATAAATATGTGGAAAGAGTCATCATTCTTTGATTCCATTATTGGTGATCAGTCATTGAAAGCAACGTAAAATATCTTGTAGTAAGCATTTATAGCAATTTAATATTGGGCAAGCACATAACACAACTTGTAAAAAAGGCTATGTCAGACACAGATATATATATAAGACAAACCTTCTCTTAAATGCATGCCATGTGGAGATCAAGCTGGTAGTATCAGAGAAATTTGAGCCTATTCAGAGGATTACCGATAGCTGTTCTTCCCAGACACCATTTGTGAATGGAACAGAAAGAACAAGGAATGGTAATGGTAATTAACGTGTTCTTCACCACTCCTTATAAGGTGGCTAGCAAATTTCAGATGTAGCTATAGGATGTTTACTCTTCGGCACTTGAAATAAATACAGTCGCTGGGCACATCTGTTTCCTAACAGAATCAGACTTGATAGGATTATACTTCAGTTTCAAAATATAAACCTATCAAGACACTGATGTACTCTGAAGCTGTGCTATGACTTGTTAATATTTGATAGTTTTGTGCTATGTAAAAATTAGAAACATATGAGAAAATAAAGTTTGTGGCATCAGTGCTTTGTATGTGTATAATGAGTTTTAGTACTGTTAAGTTTTAGTTACTTTATGTTTCACGGATCAGTGACCTTTTACTATGCTGAAAAATGAGTCAATAAGTTTATATACTCAATAGTGAGAAATATGGTAACATGCTGACAATTTATTTGTATTTTATACCAATTTTAAGCTA
Source organism: Schistocerca americana (assembly GCF_021461395.2). NCBI lineage: Eukaryota > Metazoa > Arthropoda > Insecta > Orthoptera > Acrididae > Schistocerca > Schistocerca americana. Next base: position 180,533,569 of record NC_060120.1, read on the forward strand.
CATCTATGGAATTAAAAATTAATTAAACAATGGAAAATTCGGAATTGAGTGTACAGACGGAGTCTACCTGCTTATGTCACTGAGGTGACTGAAAGGTGTTTAGTTGAATTTGCCTTCTAATAGATTAAAAGTGTTGATCAACAGTGCCCAATCACAAGTCTGGTTGTCACTGAACTTGGTTAAGTTGTTACTGTTTCTCCTGTTTGTCAGAGAGGCGATATGACACTGTTGTTGATGGCCTGACTTGGATGGTGATGTCCAGCATTGTCCCCTCTTCATGCTGTTTGGGAGGAATAGGTTGTATCCCAGCACTAGCTTCACCCTCTCACTTTTTCATAATCAGTCGAAGCAATACTGCAGTTGACACAAGATTATCACAGACCTGTGTGCTAGACACATGCACTTGAGATACAACACCTACACTTCATGAAGAAAATGTGATATTATAAGCAAAGTGAGAAATAGATGAGTAGTAGTCCCTGGGGTTTGCCAATCAGTGATTCTTTACAAATGTACTTGTTTTCCTTCACATTATTGGATCGCAATAATTATATTGTCACTTCAGATTTTTATAACAGTTTACATTAAAGTGTCAAAATAGTGTATATAATGTAATGAAATTATTCACTTGTGACAAAACTATGCAGTCAGTGATGGTATATGGAATTTCTGCAATAATTTATTTATGTTTTCTATCATAATTGCGTGTGTCATGTGTCATTTTAAAAGGATATTTTACCCTTCTGTTAATATTGTAAACGAATGAATATATTGGGGTGGTGCACACGTTCGTAGCATTTTTCCATAAGTTTAATAAACACAACAATACACATTACAATGACTTTAATCATTAATAGTTTATTCTCCTTAACTATTTACAAGGGGGCTGTCAATGCTGGGGTAACATTTCGATTCCACAACTGTAGGAATCATATGGTTTTGAAGTGAAGAACTTGTCGACCCATATTCGAAGTGCTTTTCCCCTCCAGAAAGGTGTTCCTTGAAGATTGTTCGACAGATTGTGAACAATGTGGAAATCTGAAGGCGCAAAGTCGGGTGAATATGGTGGGTGTGGAATGATTTCCCAGCCTAACTCCTGTACAGTATTCTTTGTCAGTCTAGCAGAATGCAACCAGGTGTAACTCAGAGTAACATCACTTCACGCAGTCTTTCTGGTCGTTGTTCATGGATTGTGTCTTCAACTTCTCAGTTGTTGATAATAAATGTCAGTAGTGGTTGTTTTGCCTCAGGGAAGCAATTCATAGCACACTATCACTGTTCCACCAAATGCATATCATTATCTTTTGTGGATGCAAACAGATCTTTGTATGGGGAGTTATTGCGTTTTTTGGGTTCAACCATTCCTTTCTTTTTCTTATGTTAACACAAGGACATCATTTCTTGCCACCAGTAATGATACAGGTTAGGAATGGTCGGTGTTTGTCAAGAGGCATTTGATGATGATGGAGCAGAGATGTAAATATGCCCACCCTGCTGATTTTTGTGATTTTGGGCTAGAGCATGTACTACCTATACACCCAATTTTTTAATGTTCCCCATTGCATGCAAATGTCGCATGATGGTGGAAGGATCGCAGCTCTTCACGCCTGTCAGTTCTCAGGGATCAGTGTGGATTAATGTGTTTAAATGATCTTCATCAAACCCCAAAGATCTTCCAGAATGTGGAGAGTCACTAATGTCAAAACAGTCCTCCTCAAAACGAGAAAACCATTTACTCAGTGTGCTCTGTCCAATGGCATTATTCCCATACACGATGCAAATGTTTCTGGCTGCCTCTGCTGCTGTCACCCCTGTGTTGAACTCAAGCAGAAGAATCTGTTGGACATGTCCCTGAGCTAACAACGAGCATCAAAATGGATACAGCGATTGGTGAATACAGGGTGCCATATCAAGACTGAATACCATAACTCCCAAATCCCCCCAAAATAAGTGAAAAATATACCTATTCAAAAAAGCAGATAAAAATTTGCTTGTCACCTTCCCGAGAGACAATCTCCACTCTTTCCAGATTAACAATCTAAGTGGCAGACCAGGTGTGCCTCAAATTCAAAGACATTGTACTGGCAGCAATTGAGAGATTAATACCAAGTAAATTAAAAAATGATGAAGATGATCCCCCCTTGGTACACAAAAGGAGTCGGAACACTATCGCAGAAACAAGGAAAAAAGCATACCAAATTTAAATGAATGCTAAATTCCCACGATTGACGATCTTTTGTAGATGCTCAAAATTTAGTGTGGACTACAATGCGAGGTATGTAGAATAGTTTCCCCAATGAAACTTTGTCTCAAAATCTGGAAGAAAATCCAAGGAGATTCTTGTTGTATGTAAAGTATGCTAGCAGCTAGACTATCAATACCTTCTCTGCATGATAACAATGGAAATATTTTCAATGGCAGTGCTGCTAAAGCAGAGTTACTAAACACAGCCTTCTGAAATTCCCTCACCAAAGACGACAAAGTAAATATTCCAGAATTCGAATGAAAAACAGCTGCCAACTTAAGTAACTGAGAAGTAGATATCCTCGGGAGTACTGAAGCCTCTTAAACCACTCAATAATAGCAGCTCTTCTGGTCCAGGCTGTATACTAATTAAGTTCCTTTCAGAGCACGCTGATGCAGTAGCCCCATACTAAATGATCATAACTGTTCGTTCGAGAAAAGATCTGTACTCAGAGACTGGAAAGTTGCAGAAGTCACACCAATTTTCAAGAAAGGCAATTGGAGTAATTCACCGAGTTACAGGCCCACATCATTAACATCAATTTGCAGCAGGATTTTGGAACATACAAAGGGAGTTCAAAAGGTTTTGCACAGTCGTCTGTAATTTTTTTATTTTTTGCACGAGGAGAATGAATTTTTTGTGAACATACTTCGGACATTTCGCTATAAGTTGGCATATAAAAGTATTTTCTTTCATTTACACGTGCGCCGTAATGGACCGTGAAGTAGATGTCAGGTTACAACAGCAGTTGGTGATGGAGTTCCTCTTCAAGACCGGCGATGACTCTGCCACATCGATTCACAGGAAGTTGCTCACTATTTATGGGGAGGATACAGTGGATCGCAGCAGTATCCAGCGGTGGTTGCAGAGGTTTAAAGAAGGTGATTTCTCTCTACTGGACAGTCCACGATGTGGAAGACCATCGACAACATGTGAATAAGACTATTGATCAAATCATCCAAAATGACAGATGTGTGACGACACGATAGCTTCCTGAAATGACTCGTTTGTCATTGGGTAGTGTGGTATCACTGGTACAGTCACTAGGATACAGAAAAATCTGTGCATGTTGGGTGCCTAGATTATTGACAAGAGAAATGAAAACGATGAGGAACAATGTGTGCGAGGGTCTCATGAAGACCTTTACTGAAGAGTGGTAGCAGTGTTTTGATGGCGTCATTACCTGGGATGAAACATAGTTGTCTTTGTCCGAAACTGAGAGCAAAACCCAATCCATGGAGTGGCGTCATCTGGGTTCTCCTCGGCAGAAGAAACAAAGACTTTCAAGAACAGCAGGCTGAAAGGTGATGGCCTCCTCCTTCTGTGATCAGTGTGGTGTCATTTTCTTTGACTTTTTGGAACCTGGCCCCACAGTTAACCAGGACCATTACTGTTCGTCATTGGACAGGCTGTGACGTGCCATCAAGACCCATAGACCACAGCTTCAGGATCAGCTCATCAGACTACACCATGACAATGCCAAACCCCATACAGCCCTTATGATGCAGGAGAAAATCAGGGAAATGAGTTGGAAAATAGTTCCTCATCCTCCCTACAGTCCGGACGTGGCTCCATCTGATTTTTACCTCTTTGGTCGTCTGCAGGCCCACCTGCATGGTAAAACGTTTGATCGTGAGGAAGGCCGTATTTCCTGTGTCAAGCAATGGTGTAAAAGTCAATCCCTGGAATTTTACCAAAGAGCATTTACATCATGATAAGAACATTGGGCCAGATGCATCACAGCTGACGGAGACTACATTGAATATGCTCAATGTATAGCTAAATGTTCCAAGTATGTTCACAAAAAAGGCCTTTACAAATGTCTGCTTGTATCTGTGTATGTGCGGATGGATATGTGTGTGTGTGCGCGAGTGTATACCTGTCCTTTTTCCCCCCTAAGGTAAGTCTTTCTGCGCCCGGGATTGGAATGACTCCTTACCCTCTCCCTTAAAACCCACATCCTTTCGTCTTTCCCTCTCCTTCCCTCTTTCCTGATGAAGCAACTGTTGGTTGCGAAAGCTTGAATTTTGTGTGTATGATAAGTAGCCTTTAATCAAATTGTGTGTTTATGGAATAGTGTCTGAGTTATGTGACTGGATTTATGATTTCCTGTCAGAGGGGTCACAGTTCATAGTAATTAATGGAAAGTCATTGAGTAAAACAGAAGTGATTTCTGGCATTCCCCAAGGTAGTGTCACAGGTTCTTTGCTGTTCCTTATCTATATAAACGATTTAGGAAACAATCTGAGCAACTGTATTAGGTTGTTTGCAGATGCTGCTGTCATTCATTGTCTAGCAAGTCATCAGAAGATAAAAGCAAATTGCAAAATGATTTAGAAAAGGTATCTAAGTGGTGCAAAAATAGGCAATTGGACCTAAGTAACGAAGAGTGTGAGGTCATCCACATGAGAGTTAAAAGGAATCTGTTAATCTTCGGCTACATGATAAATCAATCAAATCTAAAGGCTGTAAATTTGACTAAATACCTAGGAATTACAATTACGAACAATTTAAATTGGAAAGATCACATAGAAAGTGTTGTGGGGAGGGCTAACCAAAGAATGGGATTAATTGGCAGAACACTTAGAAGATGCAACAGGTCCACTAAAGAGACTACCTACACTACACTTGTCCGTCCTCTTTCGGAGTACTGCTGTGCAAAGTGGGATCCTTACCAGATGGTATTAACAGAGTATATCGAGAAAGCTCAAAGAAGAGCAGCATGTTTTGTATTTGTTGAGAAATGGGGAGAGAGTGTCGCAGACTTGATACAGGATTTAGGGTGGACATAATTAAAACGAAGACATTTCTAGATGCGGTGGGAACTTCTCGCAAAATTTCAGTGACCAAAAATATATGGAAAATATTTTGTTCACACTGACCTACATAGGGAGAAATGATCATCATAATAAAATAAGGAAAATCAGCTCGCACGGAAAGGCATAGCTGTTCGTTTTTTCCGTGCGTTGTTTGCGAGTGGAATAATAAAGAAATATTGTGAAGGAGGTTCAATGAACCCTCTGCCAGGCATGTAAGTGTGATTTGCATAGTATCTGTGTAGATGCAAATAAATGTTCTGATTTCTCGACGTGACACTCCATTTCTAGCATCCGCAGCTCCACTCACTATCTCCAAATGACAAAATGACATTATTATGTAAACTCAAATAGCAACAATGAGCTACAAATAAAAAATGACAATCAATAAATAAACCCGTAGCTGGCAGAATACCAACAAGCAAACCAGAAACCCTACAAACTTTAAAACCATTCTAACAGAATCAGTTTTGCCTAAGTGTCATGAGTGTGTAAAATCCATCCTCAGATTTCATGTAAGTGATTATTTTAAGAACTTGGTATACTGACAACAGCCTCACATACATTTACTTTCTTACGAAGTGTGTCATGAAGAGCTACTCTTGATTTAAATGTAATTGTAGCATTAATAAATATAAAGTAGGTACAAAAACAGTAGCGTTTACTTGCTCAGAAAGAACCGAAGTATGCAGTTATTAAAATATTTAATTCCATTCTTCTGGATTAAAGGTGTTGCTTGACAAAGAAAATAGCTTTAAAACAAATTGAAATTATTTTGCTATTACAACTCATAATCTTAAATTTCTGAATAGTTAATAAATGTGTGATTTTGTTACACTACTAAGTTACACCATATACTGAGATAAAAATAAAAAATTAAAATACGTAGTTGACCACCAGCCTGCATCCAAATTTTACAGACAAAAATCTCATTTGTTAATTTACTGACACATCTCACATTGTAGTGAGTTTTCCGTATTGGCTCTATGGAATATGCAGGTAACTATTCTGCCATTGTAAATTTGTCAGCACATGGAATTGAACGTAGAATTTCATGAAATAAGTAAAGGAACATTTCAGTGGGACGTATCTCAAATAAGGCATGGGATTTTCAAACAAAATGTTGATAATATTGGCAGGTAGTGATGACATTGTTGCATGTACACAGTTCAAGCTTAGATGTGGTTGACAATGTGGTAACATATGATAAAAAGGTAACAATCCCATCTTAAGAGCCAATTTGACACACAGCCATCCATCGCATGTGACCTGAAGAGCATGTAATGATCTGAGGTTCCTAAAATACACTCCTGGAAATGGAAAAAAGAACACATTGACACCGGTGTGTCAGACCCACCATACTTGCTCCGGACACTGCGAGAGGGCTGTACAAGCAATGATGACACGCACGGCACAGCGGACACACCAGGAACCGCGGTGTTGGCCGTCGAATGGCGCTAGCTGCGCAGCATTTGTGCACCGCCGCCGTCAGTGTCAGCCAGTTTGCCGTGGCATACGGAGCTCCATCGCAGTCTTTAACACTGGTAGCATGCCGCGACAGCATGGACGTGAACCGTATGTGCAGTTGACGGACTTTGAGCGAGGGCGTATAGTGGGCATGCGGGAGGCCGGGTGGACGTACCGCCGAATTGCTCAACACGTGGGGCGTGAGGTCTCCACAGTACATCGATGTTGTCGCCAGTGGTCGGCGGAAGGTGCACGTGCCCGTCGACCTGGGACCGGACTGCAGCGACGCACGGATGCACGCCAAGACCGTAGGATCCTACGCAGTGCCGTAGGGGACCGCACCGCCACTTCCCAGCAAATTAGGGACACTGTTGCTCCTGGGGTATCGGCGAGGACCATTCGCAACCGTCTCCATGAAGCTGGGCTACGGTCCCGCACACCGTTAGGCCGTCTTCCGCTCACGCCCCAACATCGTGCAGCCCGCCTCCAGTGGTGTCGCGACAGGCGTGAATGGAGGGACGAATGGAGACGTGTCGTCTTCAGCGATGAGAGTCGCTTCTGCCTTGGTGCCAATGATGGTCGTATGCGTGTTTGGCACCGTGCAGGTGAGCGCCACAATCAGGACTGCATACGACCGAGGCACACAGGGCCAACACCCGGCATCATGGTGTGGGGAGTGATCTCCTACACTGGCCGTACACCACTGGTGATCGTCGAGGGGACACTGAATAGTGCACGGTACATCCAAACCGTCATCGAACCCATCGTTCTACCATTCCTAGACCGGCAAGGGAACTTGCTGTTCCAACAGGACAATGCACGTCCGCATGTATCCCGTGCCACCCAACGTGCTCTAGAAGGTGTAAGTCAACTACCCTGGTCAGCAAGATTTCCGGATCTGTCCCCCATTGAGCATGTTTGGGACTGGATGAAGCGTCGTCTCACGCGGTCTGCACGTCCAGCACGAACGCTCGTCCAACTGAGGCGCCAGGTGGAAATGGCATGGCAAGCCGTTCCACAGGACTACATCCAGCATCTCTACGATCGTCTCCATGGGAGAATAGCAGCCTGCATTGCTGCGAAAGGTGGATATACACTGTACTAGTGCCGACATTGTGCATGCTCTGTTGCCTGTGTCTATGTGCCTGTGGTTCTGTCAGTGTGATCATGTGATGTATCTGACCCCAGGAATGTGTCAATAAAGTTTCCCCTTCCTGGGACAATGAATTCACGGTGTTCTTATTTCCATTTCCAGGAGTGTAGTTCACAGACTGTCAGTGTCTGGATGTGAGGTGGAACATTCTCGGCCACTATTGCATGTAAAGAGAACAAAGTCGAAACTTTCCAGATTCTCCAGTCTCTCTCCAAAGAACTGTAATGTCCACTGGCAAACAGTAGTTAATTTTCGTCTTGATAGAATGTGCTCAAAGGGAAACTTTTTTGGCACTATGTTATTATAGACAGAAATGGGTATAAGTACACACATTTAAATGTCAGTTGTGTTCTTAATGTTGTGTTCTACAACTCCTGAGAATTTGTTAAAAGGTTAAAACTATTATTCCTGGGGATCAATTGTTTTAACCTTTAATGTTTAAATGTCAATTTGATTATTTGCTGGTGAATTGAAAACAATTATTTGAATATGCTGTTGGGTCGAAACGATGTTTGCGCTCACATATTATAAAAAATCATGTGATTTTATAGTGTGTCATAGTTGAAAATCAACTTTTTAATGTTGTTCCCTATGGCACCTGTACCTAATTAGGTACCACAACAGTCCAGTAATCATCCAAAATTATCCAGATCATCCCTATGTGTCACAACAGTAATGGCTTTATAACTTTATAACACCCCCCCCCCCTCCCCCCTAGTTAAAATAATACATTGAGTTCTGTTTGCTAGGGAGACACGAATCCAGTCACAAAGCTGGACATGCATTTCATAATCTCATTTTTTTGACACAACTACTTAGGCTTCCACGGCCGGTGTCATGACAATTAAAATTCCTCTGGATGTTGTACCATGTCATTGTATAAAATACTTTAATTATATACTGCAAAACGAACATTTTGACTTTATTACAACGGACCTCCTCAGTCTTGCCCTGTGGAAGGCCATTACAATATGGTCAAAATATTGCTTTTACAGTTAGTAATGAAAGTATTTTATACAGTGACGTGGTAAAACACCCAAAAGTATTTTATCATCAGTCTCATGTTTTGTTCACTATACAAGAATGCAGAGCTGTATTGCATTGTTTCTGAGTTAGGGAACACAGTATCAACCTGGGTGCTGTCATCTGCGTGTGGAATCTATGTCCTTTAATACAGAGGAGATTTTAGGTCATGTAAAAGGTTATTGTTGTTGTTGTTGTTGTGGTCTTCAGTCCTCAGACTGGTTTGATGCAGCTCTCCACGCTACTCTAGCCTGTGGAAGCTTCTTCATCTCCCAGTACCTACTGCAACCTACATCCTTCTGATTCTGTTTAGTGTATTCATCTCTTGGTCTCCCTCTACGATTTTTACTGTCCACACTGCCCTCCAATACTAAATTGGTGATCCCTTGATGCCTCAGAATATGCCCTACCAACCGATCCCTTCCTCTAGTCAAGTTGTGCCACAAATTTCTCTTCTGTCCAATTCTATTCAATACCTCCTCATTAGTTATGTGATCTACCCATCTAATCTTCAGCATTCTTCTGTAGCACCACATTTCGAAAGCTTCTATTCTCTTCTTGTCTATACTATTTATCGTCCATGTTTCACTTCCAATCATGGCTACACTCCATACAAATACTTTCAGAAATGACTTCCTGATGCTTAAATCTATACTCAATGTTAACAAATTTCTCTTCTTCAGAAACGCTTTCCTTGCCATTGCCAGTCTTCATTTTATATCCTCTCTACTTCGACCATCAACAGTTATTTTGCTCCCCAAATAGCAAAACTCATTTACTACTTTAAGCGTCCTAATCTAATTCCCGCAGCATCACCCGATTTAATTTGACTACATTCCATTATCCTCATTTTGCTTTTGTTGATGTTCATCTTATATCCTCCTTTCAAGACCCTGTCCATTCTCTTCAAGTGCTCTTCCAGGTCCTTTGCTGTCTCTGGCAGAATTACAATGTCATTGGCAAACCTCAAAGTTTTTATTTCTTCTCCATGGATTTTAATTCCTACTCCATATTTTTCTTTTGTTTCCTTTACTGCTTGCTCAATATACAGATTGAATAACATCAGGGATAGGCTACAACCCTGTCTCACTCCCTTCCCAACCACTGCTTCCCTTTCATGTCCCTCGACTCTTATAACTGCCATTTGGTTTCTGTACAAATTGTAAATAGCCTTTCGCTCCCTGTATTTTACCCCTGACATCTTTAGGGTGTGAAAGAGAGTATTCCAGTGAACATTGTCAAAAGCTTTCTCTAAGTCTACAAATGCTACAAACGTAGGTTTGCCTTTTCTTAATCTGTTTTCTAAGATAAGTCGTAGGGTCAGTATTGTCTCACGTGTTCCAACATTTCTACGGAATCCAAACTGATCTTCCCCGAGGTCGGCTTCTAACAGCTTTTCCATTCGTCTGTAAAGAATTTGTGTTAGTATTTTGCAGCCGTGGCTTGTTAAACTGATAGTTCGGTAATTTTCACATGTGTCAACCCCTGCTTTCTTTGGGATTGGAATTATATTCTTCTTGAATTCTGATGGTATTTTGCCTGTCTCATACATCTTGCTCAGTAGATGGTAGAGTTTTGTTAGGCCTGGCTCTCCCAAGGCTGTCAGTAGTTCTAATAGTGTGTTGTCTACTCCCGGGGCCTTGTTTCGAATTAGGTTATTGTACGTAAATATAAAATGAATTCCACTGTTCTATACCTGTTATAGAAGGAGGGCTATGACCTTTTTGCTGCACTTGTCTGTGTGGTTGTTTTTCTTTAGAATGGGTGACCTAGGCCTTTGTCTACTTGCCTGCAACTGCTGCTACTACAGAGCAAGTTATATTGCATAATCTACACAAGAACATACAGGTATAGATTTATGAAACTATACTGCCTACATGTTTGTACAAATATAAAATCATGTAGGTAGAAAAATCGCAATATACATAGTTTGAACAATGATTTTAAATTATTTTACTCTTTCCACAAAGGTTCGATACTTATAGCTAACGAATCTTGATATATCGATCACAGACAAAATAGAGTATAAGAAAGAACTCATCAGAGATTGGGAAGCATCTGTATGGAGATTAGTGTGTTTGTGCAACCACATATAGAACACCAAGTTTCACAAGCAAATGGTTTAGTTAAAGGCAGACAGAAAAAGGCTTTGTGTATTAGAGGAATTTTGTGGTGTAATAAAATGGGCTTCTTCAATTTCACAAGATTTGCAGTAAGCAGTTTTACTGTTGTTTGAAGAAACTGCTGGAAAACAGCAAGTGGTTGGCATCTCCTTTTCTCTGATAGTCACACAAAGAATTTTCCTCGATACCTGTGAAGGATACGTGGTAAGGAGTTGAAGCATAGCTGGTACGCATTTGTATCGATATAGTTATCAGCCTCCTGCTTTCCTGAAGTTTTTGAAACAAGGGGTTACTTTTAATTACTGGCTGGATTACAGCGTAGTATTGATCATTATGGCAGACTGAAATGCGCCAATCCGCTGCTACTTCTTCCTCGTACAGTTGCCACATTCATAATTAAAAATAGGAGGATGGCAGACTGATGTTTGTTAGAAATTTTTACGAAGTCTCAGACGGTGTTCAGGAAAGATAGATAAGGCAGAATTGGTGGTGGAGTGTTTGTGTCTGTCAGCAGTGGTTTATCTTGTTGTGAAGTCGAAGTAGATGCTCTGTACGCATTGGTATGGGTGGAGGTTATACTTAACAGCCGAACTAAGTTAATAATAGGCTCCTTCTACCGACCCCCAGACTCCGATGATATAGTTGCTGAACAGTTCAGAGAAAATTTGAGTCTCATAACAGATAAATACCCCACTCATACGGTTATAGTTGGTGGGGACTTCAACCTTCCCTCGATATGTTGGCAAAATTACTTGTTCAAAACCAGTGGTAGGCAGAAAATATCTTCCGAGATTGTCCTAAATGCTTTCTCCGAAAATTATTTTGAGCATTTAGTCCACGAACCCACGCGAATTGTAAATGGTTGCGAAAACACACTTGACCTCTTAGCCACAAACAATCCAGAGCTGATCGAGAGCATCATGACTGATACAGGGATTAGTGATCACAAGGTCGTTGTAGCTAGGCTCAATACCGTTTCTTCCAAATCCACCAGAAACAAACGCAAAATAATTTTATTTAAAAAAGCGGATAAAGTGTCACTAGAAGCCTTCCTAAGAGACAATCTCCATTCCTTCCAAACTGACTGTGCAAATGTAGATGAGATGTGGCTCAAATTCAAAGATATAGTAGCAACAGCAATTGAGAGATTCATACCTCATAAATTGGTAAGAGATGGAACTGATCCCCCGTGGTACACAAAACAGGTCCGAACGCTGTTGCAGAGGCAACAGAAAAAGCATGCGAAGTTCAGAAGAACGCGAAATCCCGAAGATTGGCTAAAATTTACAGACACGCGAAATTTGGTGCGGACTTCAATGCGAGATGCCTTTAATAGGTTCCACAACGAAACATTGTCTCGAAATTTGGTAGAAAATCTGAAGAAATTCTGGTCGTACGTAAAGTACACAAGCGGCAAGATGCAGTCAATACCTTCGCTGTGCAGTGCCGATGGTACTGTTACCGACGACTGTGCCGCTAAAGCGGGGTTATTGAACGCAGTTTTCCAAAATTCCTTCCCCAGGGAAGACGAATGGAATATTCCAGGATTTGAAACACGGACAGCTGCTAGCATGAGTTTCTTAGAAGTAGTTACCATAGGGGTTGCGAAGCAACTCAAATCGCTTGATACGGGCAAGTCTTCAGGTCCAGATTGTATACCGATTAGGTTCCTTTCAGATTACGCTGATACAATAGCTCCCTACTTAGCAATAATATACAACCGCTTGCTCACCTATAGATCTGCACCTACAGATTGGAAAATTGCGCAGGTCGCACCAGTGTTTAAGAAGGGTAGTAGGAGTAATCCATCGAACTACAGACCTGTATCATTGACGTCGATTTGCAGTAGGGTTTTGGAACATAAACTCTATTCAGACATTATGAATCACCTCGAAGGGAATGATCTATTGATACGTAATCAGCATGGTTTCAGAAAACATCGTTCTTGTGCAATGTAGCTAGCTCTTTATTTGCACGAAGTAATGGCCGCTGTCGACAGGGGATCTCAAGTTGATTCCGTATTTCTAGATTTCCGGAAAGCTTTTGACACCGTTCCTCACAAGCGACTTCTAATCAAGCTGTGGGCCTATGGGGTATCGTCTCAGTTGTGCGACTGGATTCGTGATTTCCTGTCAGGAAGGTCGTGGTTCGTAGTAATAAACGGCAAATCATCGAGTAAAACTGAAGTGATATCAGGTGTTCCCCAGGGAAGCGTCCTGGGACCTCTGCTGTTCCTGATCTATATAAATGACCTAGGTGACAATCTGAGCAGTTCTCTTAGGTTGTTCGCAGATGATGCTGTAATTTACCATCTAGTAAGGTCATCCGAAGACCAGTATCAGTTGCAAAGCGATTTAGAAAAGATTGCTGTATGGTGTGGGAGGTGGCAGTTGACGCTAAATAATGAAAAGTATGAGGTGATCCACATGAGTTCCAAAAGAAATCCGTTGGAATTCGGTTACTCGATAAACAGTACAATTCTCAAGGCTGTCATTTCAACTAAATACTTGGGTGTTAAAATTACGAACAACTTCAGTTGGAAAGACCACATAGATAATATTGTGGGGAAGGCGAACCACAGGTTGCGTTTCATTGGCAGGACACTTAGAAGATGCAACAAGGCCACTAAAGAGGCAGCTTACACTACACTCGTTCATCCTCTGTTATAATATTGCTGCGCGATGTGGGATCCTTACCAGGTGGGATTGACGGAGGACATCGAAAGGGTGCAAAAAAGGCAGCTCGTTTTGTATTATCACGTAATAGGGGAGAGAGAGTGGCAGATATGATACGCGAATTGGGATGGAAGTCATTAAAGCAAAGACTTTTTTGTCGCGGCGAGATCTATTTACGAAATTTCAGTCATCAACTTTCTCTTCCGAATGCGAAAATATTTTGTTGAGTCCAACCTACATAGGTAGGAATGATCGTCAAAATACAATAAGAGAAATCAGAGCTCGAACAGAAATGTTTAGGTGTTCGTTTTTCCCGTGCACTGTTCGGGAGTGGAATGGTAGAGAGGTAGTATGATTGTGGTTCGATGAACCCTCTGCCAAGCACTTAAATGTGAATTGCAGAGTAGTCATGTAGATGTAGATGTAGGGCCAGTAACACTGCCTTCTTTCATCGTGGTCGACCTTGTCATTAAAGATCAATCCTACACAAGCTGACAGCCATAGAAAGGACATTGTTATACCTCTTCATTTATTTAGCAACGATTCTCTTATGAGTTCCAGTATTTCAATATGTGTTTAACTCTTCCACTTCGAGTTTTCAATAAATTGCAATACAATTTTTGAGTCTAACATGTCAGTAGGTTCTGGTGGTGATCAAAGTTGAAAACCTCTCAAATACTATCAAGTTCGGGATAAAAATTGAATAATGAGGGGGCAGACAAAACAGCTTGGAATACTTCAGTTTGGGGGCAAGAAATGCACATTCTATAGTTGAAGTCTTGATATTGAATGCCATTAGTATACTAGTGAACAAAGTGTGGCCAGTGAAGATAAATCCATACTGAAGCTTGAATAGATTGTGCCAAAGCAATTTTTCGTATGTTGATAGTAATGAATGAAGTTCTAAATGGGGCTCTGTATCAATCTGTTCGAATCAACCTGTTTGTGGTACGTACTAATTTAGTGCTGCCTCTACCAGAAGACAAAAATTCATAATTTCCGATGTAGACCTTATGAGCAGAAGTTTGTCTCCTATGTCTCACTGGAGGGTGATTAATCTACTACTGTGCAGCTGACTCTTGTAGCAAACACGTTTTCTCACCAAGTACGGCATCCATCATACAGCAAAGGTTCAGCAGCTTCAGCTAGTAAGGTGCTTTAAGAACTAGTCGTATTGTTCCAAGGGTTATTCACAGGCATAAGAGTTTACTATGCCCAGTTTATGAAGTACACATTTAGTGGGATTATGATGTAAGAAGCATCTGTAATAGATAACCAAGCGGACTTGGCATTTGAATACAGTCGAGAAATGCAAGGGGTCTGCAACCCACCAAGTTCCAGCTACAGATTTCATTACATTAATCCTCTTTTCTGTTTTCACAAGATATGTGATCAGCCCATGTTAAGCGTGTGTCAAATATGATACCTGAAAAATTTTGCTTTAGTGACCAGTGGGAAGGAGAGACTTCCTAATAAAATTCCTGAGCTGGTCAGTCATGTCCTTTTGCAGCTGAAGTGAACTACAGAAGATTTCTCAGTTAAAACTCTTAGGCCCTTAATATTCAGCCAGTAGATTATCGTGTAAATGGCCCTGTCTGACGTCAGGCAAAGAGATTCAAGAGATCGTTGTGCAGAAAAAAAAACATAAATCATCTCCATACTGGAGAGTTTTAATGCCTGGTGAAATGATGATGTCCTTATCTCATGTGTATATTAAAATATGTAAAATATATGAAAATAGAAGAGGGCCGAGCATTGAGGCAGTCCTTGTAATGTTGTATGAAGACTGAGTAATTTATTCTGGAATCTTACATGTTGTCAATAAAGAAACAGTACAGCTTAAGTAGCAAAACATGAATTTTGCAGCAGAAACAAAAAACTGTATAGAATACCTGATACATTTGCATTGTAGCACTACAGTGAAATTTTGGATCATTCAAAAAGTGCAACAAAGAAAATAATATTATGAAAGTTTAATAATGGCATATACACAGAACTCTCTCAGTGTTTATGGCAAGATATGTTATTTGCATGGTATTTGTTTGTCAGAGTCTCCTGTGTGACCTACTGCTTTTACATTGTTTTTGGTGCCTGAAAAGTTGGTTACAACAATGTTTTGGAGCATTAATTATTTTATTCTATTTATTTATTTATTTATTTATTTTATGGAAAGACTTCACGGAAGCAACTTCAATAGCACATACCGTTTGCATAGTCCTGATACTGTCTTTACATTTCTTCAAGAAAAAAATGCCAAACGCCATTCAATCAGCAAGAAAGAACTACACTGCACTGTCATTCCTGAAACAGTAACTTGCAAGGTGATGTTCACTTGTAAAGGTTATTGTAATAATTTCAGTGATAACCCTTAGGAAGAACGGCTTTAAGTTGCTATAAATGATCCTATTATTTGGTTTTCTTGATTTTCAATCTTTATTTATATGGTTTTGGGAAACAAGATTTTCCAAGAGTTATCCTTAGACAGAAAGTGTGCTTGCAGTAAATAATACCATTTGGACCCTACTGCATCGCACTTAGGTCCATAACTGTAGAATCATTTTGTTACAGCTCTTCCAGGCCTCATTGAGTTGTACAGCCAAAAATTTTACATAGTCAGTGAAAAAGGAGCAGTCAGGGTTGTAGACTTCGTAAAGTTGTGGCTTTTTTCTGATCACTTTAGCAATCAAGATGTAATGGCTAGGAAGTGTACCTTCACATCCTTTAAGCTTGCACTCGATTGTACTGTGAACTGAGCCACTTTCTATATGACTATGACCTTCCTTTGTAAACTTTTGCATAGTCAAAATTCAAGTGTCAATCACTAATCTTAAAAGAGTGTTTAATAATATTACATTTCTATTATGATTTGTGCAGCTGTCAGAATGCGAGATTACTTGGACAGGATTTTTCTTAATCTTTTGAACAGGGTGTCCATGATGCAGTAGGCAAAACCTTCTGCAACCAATTCACGTTTCATTGAACCAGTAACATACTGCATCATGGCTTTCAAAAGTATGTTGTAAAGTTATGAACAGCTCACTTTATTTTATAATAAACTGCACTTGCATGTAAAAATGGAGCTAATTTCGTGGCCTGTATGTCTGTAGTGTACACTTAGCAGAGCTGTTGGGTATCTTCCACATCCAGATCTTTTTGCAACCTTGGCTGTTCTTAGTTTCTGTGTGCTGCTTCCACGTCTTGACTTGTTTCCAAGCCTATAGTTATGACACAAATCACACTGGTCTTTCTTGGGGGGAAATAACCTAACGTTACCCTCTCCGAAAATCAACTTAATGGTGGAACTTTCTCTATGTTACATTTTTCCTTGTAGAGTCCATACAGCTCCTGTTTGCATTGTGGAATAGGTTCAGGGTACAGCTTGGAACAGGATTTCCTGCAGTACTGCAGTGGCAGTTCTGGAAGGCAGTTCAGGATTTTTTTAATGAAGGTTCTTCCATCTTTTTTCTTCATTTGATTTATTCGTGAATGTTAAGACTGAATGTGGGGGTTCATCCCACGTGTGGAATTATTTACCAATATTGGACAGTCCATTCTTTAATCTCTAGATTACCGAGAAACATCTTTTTGCATACTTTATGTTTTCTCATCTTATTCCTCAAATGATAAACTAGTGTGCCTTTTTCTCAAGGATTCGCCATAAAATTCGTGGCCTTCACTTTCAACATCTGTGCTTTCATTGTCTTCCAATAAGTTGTCTGAATTTTCTGGTAAACAGTGAACACAATCATGTAGCAATGAGTGTAAAGGAATAGTGACGTTGTTCTAACTAGGAACACAAGGAAACACACAACTGTAAAAGAGATACAGTTGGTTGATTGGTTGGTTGGTTGGTTGGTTGGTTGATTTGGGGGAGGGGACCAAATGGTGAGGTCATCCGTCCCATCAGATTAGGGAAGGATGGGGAAGGAAGTAGGCCATGCCCTGTCAAAGGAACCATCCCGGCATTTGCCTCAAGCAATTTAAGGAAACCATGGAAAAACTAAATCAGGATGGCTAGATGTGGGTCTGAACCGTTATCCTCTGGAATGTGAGTTCAGTGTAGTAACCACTGCACCACCTCACTTGGTGAGATACAGTTTACTGGGTCATAGTGCGGCATCAACAAGAATGCAATGAAAGTAGTTTACACATCATGAAGACATTTAACATTTGAGGGCCCGAAGGCTCTTGGCTGCCCTTATGAAGATGCTGTCTGCATCAGGTGTCGCTGGTGTAGTACTGTGTGACGGGAGACCTGATGACGTCGGTTGGCGATTGGGCTTCCCCTGATGGCCGACACGGGCAATTGTGTGCATGCCGTTTGGATGTTGTAGAATACTGAACTTGCTGTAGTGGCCGAGCTTACGCACACTGTGAGTGGTAGGTATAGTAATTGGTGGGTTTTTACAACAATCTCTATTGGCAACTGTGACTTGTGTTTCTTTTTGGGTGTTCCTGGATACAGCCAGAAAAGTTTCTAGATAACAAATATTTGTAAATAAGCAGCAGAGGATCAAGGTTGAAGCTCAAATTCATGTATGTATGGTAATGGTGATATCAGTAACATTGTTACACAAGAAAATTAATGTGTGTCATTAAATGATGAAGGAATATACAAAATTAATTCTTGTTTTGTGCATGTTACTACTTTTCTCGCCTGTTGTTCTTCCTGCATTTACTGGAGAACATAGAGTTAACTGGGTGTTCAAAATATCTTAAGGCAGAAATGATTAAAGCAAAGAATGAGTGAAGTGTGATGGTCTGATTCATATGACAATAAAACAACTGTGACACTATTGAGTTTCATAGTTTTAGTGGATTGCTGTTTATGCGAAGTAAATGATAGAACAATTTTCATATGACTATCAAGGATTCTCAGGAAATCTCCGCCTTCATATGCTAATTAGAGCCAAGGAACAATTTCTTCCTCCGTAAAAAGACTGTCTCATAAAACATTGTCCATTTTCATGCACTGAAGCTACAACCAAGGAACCACTTTCGAACTCAGGGAGATACTTAGTAAGCAATAACAATGTGCTGTGGCTGTGCGCGCTTCTGCATTTCCACGGTATTGCTTCCTGCATCTAAAAACTGTAGTTATGCAGTATTTTGTTGTTTTATAGTTCTACAGTATTTCCATCAATTTTTTTCCACTGTCACATGTGGAATATTGTTCCAGTTCATTTTCTATGTAAATAATTAAAAATATGGCATTCTGGTGGTAAGAGCAGGTACTCTGAAAGTAAAGGTTGTCAGCTGACTCAAAAACACAAAATTGACATGTCAGTTACGTGGTATTGCTTCTTCACTGACAATATATAGTTCTGTAGTGGGGATGGTTTGAGTACCAAACACAGAATCTTTTAGAATCCCCACGACTTAATTTTTGTAGTAGAAACTCAGTTTGAACATTATGATGTGCACTCTTAATGTCTGTCAATGCCACTGTTAGATGTTGCCTATTGTTGAATACCATTTCACTGTTGAACATTGAAACAGTTCATTACAAAAGATTTTGATGTTAGTACATAAGATTTTTGCTCACGCGGGGGAGAAATACAGAAGTCCTTTCATGTTTTTGAGATCTCAGAATTTGTCAGGGAAAAACGCTAAAACTTGTCTGGAACTCAGGGAAATATCAGGGAATTTCACTTGAGGAAACTTGTGGCAACCCAGGATACAGGCCTGCACTGTCACATAGTGAACAAAATAGGTACTTGCAGAACATCAGAGTAGCTTTGCGACCGGATTTTCTTCTTCCTAGCAGATAGAACTGTACGTTTGTGATGGGGCAAAATGGTTTGATGTAAAAGTAATTTCAGGGGTACCCAAAAGGAGGTTTTTTTAATATAAGATCATCAATGTTCATGAAGTGTATATTATATACGATATATAATGTTGGAACCTCCGTGAGGCTGTTGGCAGAGATTTAAATTTTTACAGGAAAGTCAGTACACAGAAAAACTCTAGTAGAGTGTGAGAAGACCCAAAAAGGCTCAACATTCAGTTCAAATATTGGACGTATTACATAGATGGACATGCCCATTACTGTTTACTTTTATGGTTGGCAAGAAATTGCCGCAAATGGTAATAACTGTGACATATCTTGGAGTAACCCCCAAAATGATCTAAAACCTCATATAAGTAGTTGCAGGGAAAGCAAATGCCACAGTTTTCATTATTGTCACTATTAAGTTTGAATATTGCTAGTTTTGTGGAAGGAGAGCACCGAGAAACTTGCTGACCAACACACAGACCAAAAAATGCCTAACAGATGAGCATGTTTTCGCCAGCAAGATGGATATGATTTGCTGTACCAGATTGTTGTAGATGACAAGCCATACATATTCTTGTACAGCAATCCAGATTTGAAACAGTCGTGCACTGCCACCATTCAAGTTCAGTCTTCTTACTTGAATTGAATAACTAGGTCTACTATTTCGGGGTTGTCAAGGATTTTCTTTCAATTGGTTTGGTGGAAAATGGGTTATTGTTGTTGTTGTTGTCGTCTTCGTCGTCTTCAGTCTGAAGACAAATTAGAGGCTGCTCTCCATGCTTCTCTACCCTGTGCAAGTCTCATCATCTCTGATTAACTACTGCACCTAACATCCTTTCGAACCTACTTAGTGTATTCACCTCTTGATGTCCCTCTACAATTTTACTGCCTCACACTTATTTCCAATACTAAATTGGTGTACTTTGGTGTCTGATAATGTGTCCTGTCAACTGATCCCTTCTTTTAGTCAAGTTAGGTCAGATTTCTTTACTCTCCAATTCTCTTCAGTACCCCTCGTTGGTTACATTATCTACCCAGCTAGTCCCCAGCATTCTTCTGTAGCACCAAATTTCAAATGCTTCTATTTCTTTCTTGTGTGAACTGTTTTATCGTCCACATTTCACTTCCATACGAGTCTTCACTCCAGACAAATACATTCAGGAAAGACTTCGTAACACCAAAATCTGTATTCAGTACTAACTATTTTATCTTCTTCAGAAATAGTTTTCTTCCCATTGTCAGTATGCATTTTATGTCCTCTCTTCATTGGCCATCATCAGTTATTTCAGTGCCCAAATAGCAAAGCTCATCTGCTACTTTTAGTGTCTTGTTTCCTAATGTAATAATATAAGCATTGCCTGATTTAAAGCTCTTATATTCCATTATCCTTGCTTTGTTTTTATTAATGTTTATATTATATACTCCTTTCAAGTCACTGTCCATTCTGTTCAACTGCTCTTCCAAGTCCTTTGCTGTCTCTGACAGAATTACAGTGTCATCGGCAAAGTTTTTATTTCTTCTCCCTGAACTTTAATTTGTTCTCCAAATTTTTCTTTGGTTTCCTTTACTACTTACTTGAATAATATTGTGGATAAGCTACAATCCTGTCTCACTTCTGTCTCAACCACTGCTTCCCTTTCATGTCCTTTGGCTGTTATTACTGCCATCTGATTTCCGACAAGTTGTATATAAATTCTCACTCCCTTTCTTTTACCTCCACTACCTTCAGAATTTTGACTGTATTCCATTCGATGTATTAAATTTCCTTCTCCAAATCTACGAAAGCTGTAAGGGTAGGTTTGTCTTCTCTTAACCTATCTTCTTATATAAGTCGCAGGGCCTATGTTGCCTCTACCATATTTTCCATTCTTCTGTAAAGAATTTGTGTTTGTAGTTTTCTACCATGACTTCTTGAACTGATAGCTTGGTAACATCCACAGCTGTCATCAGCTGCTTTCTTTGTAATAAGAATTATTACATTCCTCTTAAAGTCTGGGGGTATGTCCCTCGTCTCATACATCTTGTACACCAGATGGAGTAGTTTGGTTATGGCTGGCTCGCCCTGGATATCAGTTGTTCTGAGGGAAGTTGTCTACTCCGGGGGCCATGTTTTGACTTAGGTCTTTCACTGCTCTGTCAGATTCTTCTCGCAGTATCATATTATCTATCTCATCTTCATGTATGTCCTCTTTCCTTTTGTAATATTGTCTTGAAGCTCATTTCCCTTGTACAGACCCTCTACACACTCGTTACACCTTCCAGCTTTGTCCTCTTTGGTTTACACTGGTTTTGCATCTGAGCTCTTGATGTTCATATAGTTGCTTTTCTTTTCCAAAAGCTTCTCTTTAATTTTCCTGTATGCAATACCTATCTTTCCCCTAGTTAATAACATAATTGAAAGGTTAGATTTCTGCTTACCTTAAAGATGATATGTTGAGTTGCAGACAGGAACAATGAAAAGGCAGTTTCACATTAAGCGTGAGGCTAAAGCTTTCTTCAGGAAAGAAAACGCACATTCACAAAAGCAGGCATATCTCATACACACTTGACTGATATCTATGGGTGCTGTGGCAAAAATTTTGCACTTCCTGTAAGCCTCATTTTTTTTAGACGTTTTTATTCCCTTTCACCTGCTTCATTTGCTGGATTTTTATATTTTCTCCTATCAGCAATTACTTTCAGTATATCCTGTGGTAACCAAGGATTTCTACTAGGCTTTATCGTTTTACCTATTTGATCCTCTATTGCCTTCACTCTTTCATCTCTCAAAGCTAACCGTTCTCCTGTTGTGTTCCTTTCCCCCGTTTCAGTCAAACCTTGCCTGGTGCTTCCTCTAGAACTCTCAGCTATCTCTGGTTGTTTCAACTTTCCATTTCCCATCTTCTTGATTTCATACTGTTTTGCAATTTCTTAAGTTTTAATGTACTGTTCATAACCAGTAAATTGTGGTCTGGGTCCACATCTGTCACTGGAAATGTTTTACAGTTTGCAATCTGGTTCCACTCTCTCTGTATTGCCATTATATAATCAGTCTGAAACCTTCCAGCACCTCATGGTCTCTTCCACATGTACAACCTTCTTTCATGATTATTAAACCAAGTGTAAATGATGATTAAATTATACTCTATGTAAAATTCTACCAGGTGCCTTCCTCTTCCATTCCTTTCCCCCAGTCCATATTCACCTGCTATTTTTCCTTTTGTTCTACTTCTTACTAAAGAATTCCTGTGTCCCATCAAAACTTTTCCTCTCCCTTAACTGTATGAACAATTTCTTTTATCTCACCATACAATTGTCATTCTCTTCGTCATCTGTGGAACTGGGTGGCATATAAAGTTGGACTTCTGTGGTGGGTATTGGCTTCATGTACGTCTCGGCTACAACAAAGCGTTCACAATACTGCTCGCAGTAGCTTACCTGCATTCCTATTTTCTTATTTATTATTAGCCCTTCTCTTGCATTATCCCTATTTGATTTTGTATTTAAAATTCTGTACTCTCCTGACCAGAAGTCATATTAATTCTACCACCGAACATGATTAATTCTCACTGTATCTAACTTAAACCTATCCACTTCCCTTTTTAAATTTTCTAATCTACCTGCCCGATTACGAGATTTAATATGCAGCAACCCATAGAGTGCCAGTTTTGTTTTTCTTGATACTGAAATTGTTTGGTCACTTAGGAATTCAGGAATTCACACGCATTTGAACATTTGATACTGACATCTTCATAAGCAGTCCGAGCTGGGAGGGGGGGGGGGTTTGTATCCTCCTGACAATTTGACAATTTAGTGCAAGTGGATGCCATCATCATTTAACCTTAGAGTAGAGCTGCATGCTCTCGGGGAAGAAATAACAACTGTAGTTTTCCCATGCTTTCAGCCATTCACTCTATCAGCACAGCAAGGCGGTGTTGATTAATGTTACAAGGACAGATAGACCAGTCATCCAGGATAATGCTCCTTCAACTACTGAAAAGGCTTCTCCCCCTATTCACGAACCACACATTTGTCTGGCCTCTCTTGCAAATACCCCTCCATTGTAGTTACACCTACTGTACAGCTATCTGTATTGTTGAGGCATGGAAACCACCACACCATAGCAAGTCCATATTTTATTTTGCAAGAAAATGGCTCCCTGCCTATTTCTGCTGTACTGTCTAAACCTAAATCCTATATAAGCAGTCCGGAATCTTGCAATGAATAAGATCTATAATCGTAATGCATCAAGCATCTAGCTATCTCATCATAAAAATAATGCCTGATGCTTTCGCTGCTAATAAGTGAATGTTGTATGTCATCTTGCCTGGTGAAGCCGTTTGACATAATACTACTTCGGTAACATGCGTCAATTTTGCTGCTGCTTTTCAGTCATCCTCACAAGGCTGAATGGACGCCCTTCAAGAACTTTCCATAAGAAAAAGGATTTGAAGTGGTTGTTGTGAATCGAACCCAGGAACTGTGAGATACTAAATGTAAGCACTAACCACCATACTATGCAATCTTTCTGCTTTCCAATGCTGTGAAGTTAGCTTGTTCTATTGTGGCATGAGAAGTCTTCTGAGGTTGTATATCACACCAGAAAAGTGTGTGATGGCTACAGGAGAAGATATAATTTAACAGAGTCGTTTGGTATAGATTGCGACAAAGAGTCTGTATTACCATCTGTGACTGAAACTGCAGATGAAGAATTGACGGACACTGCTATGGAAAATAATGACATCACTGGAAAAGGTATTATGGCTACTGCCCGCGAAGTGTTCTGAGGAGCATAAGTGAGATATACAGCACATTCTATTTCTGTTATTGTTCTAAACAGGCACTTTATTCAGTGGTGCTTAAAAATGTGTAGTGTGTGACAGCGCTTCTCGTGTAAGAGTGTTAGAGTGTATGCTATTACTGTCTCCCTTCCCTGCTTTTCAGGCAAGAGCACTGTGGTGCTGCCACTCTGGCCAGATAACCAGTTCACTTGGCTGGGTAATAAATATTGTATTATATTGTTTTCTTTTGTTTCACTAAGTCATATCTATGGTGTGACACATTGTGACACTGTATCACTGACACATGTCCAGTTACACAATAAATAAATAGCCCTTTTATGTACAGTTAGTAAAATTAAATTAAAAGACAAGAATTATATTTATTCATTTTTGTACTGTTCGTGACAAGGGAAAATTATTTTCTTGTAATTTGTAGCCCAGATCCTTGCGAAACCGGGACCGTCGGGAGAAAGCCAGAGCCAAGATTCTCTGCAGGGTGAGTGTTCAGTTTTTATTTTTATTTTTTTACAAATGTGTTTATAAATTTATAATGTGTGCTCTCTGGCTTCATCCATGGTACTTTTGTTAATTTGATGTCTTAGAAAGGTTACAAAAAGTGGCACATTTGTTGCAGAAGCCACAATTAACTTGGAGAATAGTAAGCAAAGATACGGCTCCTATACCAAAGTTGTATTCCTTTGACATATCTTCATTTTATTCCTGTTCAGGGTCTTTCATGTGGCTTGAAGTTTTTCCTTAAGTTGTTGAAATCTCAGGAACATTGCTTTTTAATGAAAGCTTTTTTTGCAAACTCCTTGAGTTACGTTGTTCCATTACTTTGCATTAACAATTTAAGGGCCCTGTCAGCAATCTTTAGCAAGGAACTAAGTTTTCAGTATTTTGTTATCTGTGTAGAATGGAATAAAATGTGTTTGGATGCACCCACGTCAAACTGAGGAGCAATTACTACTTTAATAATTTTTGATGTAATGTCTATTGAAAGAGACAGTGATTGTTTCTAATAATAATATTAATTTTAAAAAAAGTCAGAATCACAACTCCGTAGTTCTCTTTTCGGATTGAATTGAGTTGTTAAGAAGGGCATAAATTTCGCAGATTTTTCTGCTAATGGCTTCATTGTCAACAGTAATTGTGAATTGTCAGTCCAATGATTGTAATATTGTCAAAAGGAATTTTGTTTTCAAAATTTGGTCCTATTTTTGTATATGTCTAATGCATTTCCCCTTCATGTTGAGATCTACTCACAGTGTTGTCGCACTTGGTACCTGTATTACTCTTGAAGTCTATAAGTCACTTGAAAAACACAGGAAAATTGCATTAGCTTGTATTACCAATAACCTTCTTTTAACAATGATGCTAATGTGAGTTCTCCATAATTCACCTTACCCTTTTAAGGAAATTATTCATTTGTTTCCCCACTAATACAAGTAAATTAAGTTTTTTGTGACTTCTGTTATCATTCGTTGTTGCAATAGTTTGCATTTTCCTACATCCTTCTTATATCTGAGCTGAGCTGTAGCTCCAGTGATCCATTGTTGATAGGTTGTGAAAATCTAATACCGAAAAGAAGCAAGAAAATTCCAAAAAACGAGTTAAGTATTGTCTGCAATTAACCCCCAATAATTGTGTTGTGTGAAATCCGTCAGTTTTCTACTAGTTGTTCACATAGTTGGGTGTGGTCCCCAGAATAATGGCCCTTTTTTTCCTTTATATTACCTTCACTTTTTTTTATTGTCCCTCATTTGCAAGTACAAGAAACTTATACGTCTTATGTGCAGTCACTGGTATATTATTTGAGAGACTATGATCCCTGTGTTTTATTTTTAAGATTACTTGCAGTAAATTACAGCTAATAGGCCTACTAAAGCAAAATTAGTTATTTGTTTCATCTGAAAACCATCTTCTGTAAATCCTAATGAGTTTATGATCTGAATTGTGCAACGTTTAATGTATTTTGAGAGTTGAATTTGGAATGGTGACCTTTCTAATTTGTGGGAAGTCCTCATATAGCATAACTAGATGACACATTAGTGTGATAATTTTTTAACTACTTGAAAGATCAGTCTTCTTCAGATTTTTTATATTAGCACTATATTAAACTTTTCCAGAGTTTTGATATGTTAATTGTTTCTGTACCTTATCATATATATACTCTGTTTTGTGTTGGCTCCAGCAGTTTATAATTTGTGCTGTGTGGAGATTATCAGTTCTGGTAACCTTCCATTCCTCATATGGTTAAATGTTATTTAGTTTCTTTGTAGTGGAAATATGAATTTGGTGTTGTTTGTGTAATCGTCATTTTATTGAGATTCTTTGGAGTAGAAATATGAGCTTTGTGGCTTTGTGGTGTTTTTTAGCCAAAAGACTGGTTTGATGCAGCTCTCCACAGTTGTCTATTTTGTGCAAGTCTTTTCATTTAAGCATACCTTCTGCACCATACGTATTTTTAACCTGCTTACTATATTCAAGCATTGGACTTCCATCTACTGTTCCCCACCTCATCCCCCCTTTTCCCTCCGTTGCCAGATCAACTGTTCCATGAAGCTTGAGGATTAATCCTATTAACCTATCCCTCCTTTTAGTCTAATTGTCCTACAAAGCTCGTTTTTGCTCCAAGTCGATACAGTTCCTCCTTATTAGATACTTGATCTAACCATCCAAACGTGAACATTCAGTTGTAACAGTACATTTCAGTAGCTCTTGTTCTCTTCGCCTAAATGCCTGAGTGAGACTGTACCCAAGTTGGGTTGTGTCCTGTAAGGAAGTATTTCCTTTGTATAGATTCTCGTGCACGTTGTTCATACTTTTACATTTGGCTGTTTGCCACGGAATGTAGTCTCTTCTTCTACTACATCTTGGTATATGCTGTCTGGAAACTTTATTGACTACAATCGTGGAGGTGGTAGTGTGGTGCAGACATACTGATATTTTGTCCCCTGCTTCATCCAAGCCCTCTTTAAAAGGCCTGAGCATTTATAAAGTTGAACCTTTTGCTAAGAGATGTTTCTGTTTTTCTAATGATGGTGTGTAGCTACTAATATTTAACCTGCTGTACGGAGTAGTTGAGCTGTAACTTTGCATCTGGATTCTGCTGTTGAACAGTAATAATACAGATGAGGTGCAGCCCCACTCTTGGATGATGTGTCCATCTTCATTAGTTCATTCATAGGTAGGGACTTAGACTGGCTATCAAAGTCATTCAGAATTAATATCATCTTTCATGTGGAGAATTAGCTTGGTAGTTAGAATTGGAGGTCTTTAGACAACATAGAAGTTCCTGTAACATTCTTGGAAATGTGGTTATCTAATAAAACTAAATGAAAGGCTGTTTGTAGTTGAGTACGCATTTTGCTTCTTTATATTTGTGAAGCATCTTCAGTAGGGATTTGTGGTCTTATTAGCATGTATATGCCATTGTGGATTAGTTTTTAGTGGGTCTGCGTACCCAAGAGATCAGATTTTTTGCCTTTTGTGAACACATCATTGGTGGTATTTTATTTTTTTGTAAAATGAAGTGTCAGCATATCTGACTTGTATACCGCACCTAACTACCACCACTATGCCCCCCCCCCCCCCAGTCCATTTGCTTATTGAGCAAAGGGAAGAACAGCTTTTTTCTGTCTTATTTTATTCTCATGATCACTGCCTGAGATATAAGACGGTGACAGTGTAGTGGTCGCACAATTTTCTTCAAATACAGGCTCTCTAAATTTACCAAGTAGGGTTAATGAGAACTACATTCCATTAACATATGGTCTGTTCATGTTTGGATTGCTGTACATCAACTTCAAACCGATTCCACACATCGGGTGTGATGTTGCTGTAATTTGTGGTAAGATCTTTGGTATCAAAGAAAACTGAAATTTTAAGTTTTATATTTTAAGGATCATTGGTAGTATTGTGAAAATGTTAATTTATCTTTAACTGTGTCATCCAGTTGGAAATGTTGGATATTATTTACTTCGTAAACAATTTCCAGGCCACATGTGAAAGAACTAGCTGTTAATGAATGTTAATCTCCTCTGGACTGGCGGAGACACTTTCTGTGTCTCCTGTTTACCTATATCATCTCTTTCTGCCTCTCCTCAGAAATGGCACAAAAGACTTTCCAGCATATGTTTGTATTGATATCTAAGAATCTGATTAGGTGATAAGGCTATGACCGTTCTTTAATTAGTAGTAACAGAGACGTAAGTAAATGCGGACTATATGCAAATATTTCCCCTCTAATCATATTCACAGTGATGGATTATCTTCCTACACATCTGTTAAACAACTAAGAAATTTATGAAGAAAATAAAGAGACTTAGTTTGAAACATGAAAGGTCATGCCTATCATGGCCAGAACATGGAGATTTGGAAGCCAACATTGCAGTCATTGATAGTTGATATAGATGTGGGGAGTTAGGTAGGTAGGTAGGTAGAAGGGGAGAGAGAGCATTTGCACAGTGACTATATGTTTTGTCAAACTGTAAGGACTCCAGCGTCCAGTGAATATATGAATAGGAAGTGGATAACATCAAGTTTCTTCTATTGACCCATGTTCCTTTTTTTTTTTTTTAAAAAAAAGAGGGTGCATGTAGTAGGATGCAAGGTAAGTCAAAATTATTTTATATTATAACAATTATTGATTTGTATGTGTCACCAAACACAGAGGATGAAGCCAGATGAGTAAACCAGTGTAAGTGTAGCAACCATGCAGTAACCAGTCATGTGTCAGATTTGCTCTTCAAATGAGAAAATCTTATTATTTTGATGGATGGTGTACTTGGAGCACCTGCTAAAACTAGTGAAATACATAAATATATATATAAAAAAAGTGTGATTTACGGACAATCTGGATTATTTGGCAGTTGTCTCACACACATTGTTTAATTGCACAAATCATTTATCACTTCCAAGTTATGATCCCTGTTTGATTTGACTTTGTGACATTTGGGAAGTGTGTGTCTTTCTCTGTCATTGTAAGTCCTGTCATTGTAAGTCATGTTCATGGGTACACTTATGCACCGTTGTGCAGTTAACTTGGATAGGGAAATGCTGGCACTAGAACGTTCCCCTGCCCTTGTTTGTGATGATCTTGATGTTTTTTTTGGCACCCCATGTATATATGGTCATTTGGTAGAGGGAATGGTAAACATGGGAGCTTAATAGAGAACTGTACATACTATCGCAATGTAAATCATTTCATAAACACATCGTGCTTACTTAAGAAATAAATTTTCATTGTTTATGGTGTGTATATGTATAGGCAGGACTTTAGAGTACTTGGAGATTCTTACTCACACCATTATTGACATTATCTGTCTCTAGAATGTCTGTAGTTTCATTCCACTGTTGTTTTAGTTTTTAAAATTCTCAGAGGCCTCCTAACGGTTTAGAATTGTGTACTTTTGAATAATGTGGCAGCAAAACATTTACACTTTGGTGACCTGAGTGTTACTGTGTATTAGGCATGTACATATTCCAATAGTGCAATGCTTACTCGTCATTGTCTGAACTATTTTGAGGAGATTTCATATCATATATGTTGTTTGTTTCTTCACAAAGAGACTATTAGGTCATACAATCAATACTGAAGGTTGTTATTACAGTAGATGGGTTTCATTTTGTGAGATCCTTACACAAGGAAGGCACACACAGAACAAGGATTATGCTAAAAGTTCTTAATACTGTCGATACCTTGCCCATGTGAAGTGTTTTCTAGATGATGAGGGAACCATTCAACCATATAGTATTTCGAAAGGAAACATGTAGAAGTGCGGGCATAATCAAGGCAAATACAACGTTATTCAAAAATTGTCCTCTGTGAAACTACACGTATTTTTGTGGTTGCAATTTCCTCGACAAATGTTGGACTGTAGTGCAGACAGCAAACAAACATCTACCAGCTAACTTTCACAAAGGTAGTCATGTTGAAATCAGCTTAGTATTGAAATTATGTATCGGTGCTCTTACTGCAGCATGTCTCGTGTAATTGCAGAAAATTCAAAGTAAATAAACTCTCATTGTAGCTAAATATGTGATAAAAGAACTCTGTGGCATGTTTAGTGTGTTAATGGTCTCCTACAATCAGAGCTAGTATAATTTATCTCAAGCAACTTATCACCCAGCAGTGACAACAACTAGGGATTCTTCCTCCACCTGAGAAGAAAGTGATATTCTACTGGATTCTTGAGCATGTGAGAACCTCTGTCAGACATATTGGCAGAAACAGATGATGATGTGACTTGCTTGATATCCACTATGGCACAATGTGCTATCCCTTCCATGGGGCCGTCACTATTGAACACTGCCTTGTACATCACTGAGAGGATAAGTAGCTGGAAATAAAGGAGAAGAAGCTGTGGCCAGTGAAAGTGCCTTGTCTGACAAGGGCATAATTCCTTCCATCTCCTGCGCAGAGACAGAGTGCTCCTAAAACACCTTCTCTGTTGGCTGGATCCACTATGCTATGCAGTGCTTGTGGCTTACAAATCTCATATTGGTGGAATGCATCTCATCTTTTTAAGTGAGGCAGTTTCATACATTGGCTGAGAATGTCCTTAATCTTCTTCGACTCCTCCATTTTTCCTTAGCATTTACAATGATTTACTTTCTTTTGGATTGTTTACTTTTGCTATACAACTTACTTTCAGTAATTACGTTTATTCACATTTGGACACTTGTTGACTGCTCTGTGATGTGTCCTAACCCAGTAACAGCAGAAGAAGTGATTTTGGTCCTTCCATACTAGAATAAAAGATATTTAATTATTAATATTGCAATAAACAATTAAAAGTCTAGCAAATTTAATTCTACTATCACACATTCGTTGACAGCAGTGCTGCTAGTGGCCAGCTGCTTTCATGATGGTCAAATGTGTCCTGCTTTTACCTAGCTGTTTGCTTAGCTACTACATGATGTCAAAATTGTCACACCAGTGTGTGTTAATGTCAAATTTACAAGCAAGCACACCTTGCGAAAATGATGTATCTGTTCACATTTTACAAGTGTTCCTTGTATGCCCCAGGTACTATTTGTCCCATAATCAAGGCATAAGGACATATTACCTGTAACAGAAATGGTAGTTTACATTTTCTCCACACCTTTATTTAATTTCTGTTTTTTGTTCCTTTTAATGTTTTACACAAGCACATATGTCTGCAATCTATACAAAAATGGAGCTAGAGCTGCCTGTTTGCCCAAATATCACAAAGACAAACGTGTGGGCTATTGCACAAATAACAGTGGGCAGGATGATGAAAAGTCAGTGGCAAACAAGATTCATTCCAATATAGACCACTTGTGACATAATGTTTATGAACTCATTCTGTACAACAATAAAAGGCGCTTAAATGTAAGGGAGTGGCACACTTCTTTGATATACAATTTTGAGAGCATTCTACCCAGCATGACAGTTTAAAGTTTGTTTTGTGAGTTTGGGAAAGAGAGGCTCTCTGTCTCTCTTAAAGATGTTCCACTTTGTATATTTTGCTACAGCAACTATGATGCTGATGAACATAGATAAGGCAAGGAAAATTACAACAGAAGACATACTTCTAAGGAGTGTGTGTGTGTTGGGTGCCATGTTTTGTTGATAGAGCAACTGAAATCAGACCAGGTGTGCCTGTGCTAAAGGAGAAATATTTTTGTTTCTATGAATGCCAAACCAAATAGCAATTCCCAGTTTGCTGCTTCCGTGATAAAGGTGATATCAAGATGAAAATCTAGTTACAAGAATCATCTTATTCTTCTTACAGACTGAACATTTGACTACTCTTTACTTTTGGTACCTGGTGCACAAATGTTGTTGAGTGGAATGTGTCGTATAGATTGTTCCATGAAATTTTGGGCAATCTTGCAGATGACTATAACTTGATTCTGCAATATATCAGCACAGAGTCGTCTGGTGTATACTAGCGAAAGTACACTGAGCTCTCTTGTTTAAAACTCCACTGACACATGTGCAGTGTATCTTTTTAATTAGGGGAACTCGGTGTACTTTCGCCAGTATACACCTGAAGATGTGCCAAAATATCATGGCAGCAAGTTATTGACAGTTCACCAGAAATTTCGTGGAACATTTGATATGTTTCTCGTGTCTTGTAATTGGATCTCGGATATTGCAACATCCAAAGAAAATACATTTTCAGGCCATCAGCTCTCACAACACTGAGAATTGTTGACTTTTTGTTAACAAAACAGGCATGAGTGCTATTACACACAGCCTGTTCATTTAACATGAGACCCTGCGACTTTGTATTCTCAGGGATTACAGAAAAGTTTTGAGATCAGCTTTGTTTCTTCATCAGAGCAGGCTGTTACATCCTAAATCAGAGTTTTAAAAGACATTCCTTCAGATGTGTTGACTAACCCCTTTTGTTGGTGGTTCCAAAGAACGAAAAAATACATAAATGTTCATGGGGATATTTTTCAAAAAGTGCTCAGTTGTTGATTTATTTAACTTTGGTTTATTAAGAATCAGTCTTCAGCTTGGTACTATCTAGGTTGGTGTTTTTTTTTATGTTAGCGATACGGTATTTTAATGGTCAGAACTCTTGGTTATAAACTGTGCAGTTTAGATTAAACTCATGTTGACATATAAATATTTGCTACCATGTAATCATTCCTATCATTGACATAGTTTTTCTAATGTGTCACGGATAAATGAAAATGTGTCCACCCTGCAAACTTTACATTGTTTAACTTCACCTAATTGTATATATGAGATAATTTCCAACAGTTGACAGTGAAACAACAGCTGTGTGATTAGTCAAAAAACTGGCATTGTGTTTAATTAAAGATGTCTCCTTTCCAAGAGTATAAATCATATTACAACAGAAAGGTAAAAAAAACTACCTAAAAAAAGTACTTAATCCATTTTAATAAGGCATAATCAGATAATGCATAGAATTGTATTCAGTAACGGCTATGATTCACAAACTGACATATTAGTTACATTTGATGGTCTTCGTACGAATAAAATGGTCCCTATGAATGCTTGATAGGACACAGAAGAGCATGCATGTTTAATTTTGTGTACTTTTGTCATCTACAATATAGATGTAGTGAAGTGATTTTTAAAATGTGTGTTAAAAGGGGCAGTGTAAACGTTCTCTTTACTTTTGTAGCTTAATAGAAGTATCATTATAGAGAAATGAAACAGTGGGAAATGTGAATGAAATAACTATATGAATTAGGTTAGATTGCTACTCATCACATAGAAGAGGCATTGAGCAACTGACACACATTAAAAAAAAAAAAAAAAAAAAAAAAAAAATTGTCAGATTTTTTTGCACGCTCACACACTTATTCGTACCCACACAACTCAGGAGCAGTAGGGGAGTTTCAAAACAACAGTTGTTGAAAAAAAGGTGGATTGACAGAGTAAGGCAAGAAACTCAGAAAAAATGGAGCATTGTGTGTGGTTTCAGGAGAGAACAGAGAGATCAAGAAAGGAATACATTGAGGAGAAGAAGAAGGTGGAAGAGGAAATGGATATAAGTGTGGACAAAAATGATGGAAGAGGATTGTGGGACGAGTAACGAGGTCATATACGGAAAATGTCAGAATAATCAATAAATAAGGAGACGAAGGCTGTATAGGAAATCAAGAAGACGGTGGGTATAATAACATTAGTCGAGTGGTGTGGTTGGCGGTGATTGGATTCACTCGTTGCAATAACAACTATTTGTTTATTAACTGTGAACTAAACTCGGTACAACTTTAGAGAAAAAAAGTCCACATGCGAGTACAACTTGAAAATCCATCTTGATGATTGTAGCGGGTGCCCGCTATGATTAAGTCCATAATCCTCTGTAGTGGTGATGAGTGTGGTGAAACTCATAGGCTGTCAAGATGCAGGTCCAGTCTTCGGAAGTGACTGATGGATCTCCAGTGGGTGATGATCCTGGTGAAGGTGTGAGATGGCACTGTCTGGTGAATAGTGACAGCAACAGGTGTTGTTGTCCAAAATGTGGAATCAAGGCAGCTGATGTTCAGTCTGGAGCACAGAGTAGAAGTGGCTGTTGAGGGGCTGAGCAGTGAACTAATTACCCGTCAGTGGAGTAATACAGGCATAGCAAGATTTGGAAATGTGACAACGCAGATGCAGCACTGTTTACTGTGACCTGTCTGCCATGTATTAGCACGGTTTGCACCCCCAGAGGATGTGGCGGTTGCAGGAGGCTTCACAGTGAACAGCCCTGCAAATCCTGTTTTGACCGTCAAAATTATTGGGTAGTTACCTTGACGCGTAATGCTGCCATGGTATTTGAGAAAATTCTGGAAAAGAAAGTATGGAACATAGTAAGAGAAGGGGCTGAGAGGAATAGATGGGTTTAGAATAGGAAGTTTGTCAGTAGATATTGCTTTCAGTGTAAGGCAGCTCCAAGAGAGTAGAAGAATATGGTAAGGATTTAATAATGGTGTTAATGAACATTGAGAATGCATATGACAGTGTGAAAGGAAGCAAGATCTGGAAAACCCTTCAGAAAACCCTTGATATATTGAATTTGAGAATAATAAAGGAAGTGTATCAAGGGAGTGTGAGTTGTGTAAAAGTAGAGAAGACAGCCTGGTTGGAATAGAAAAAATGTTGTCAAGCAAAGGAGTGCACTATCCCCTGTACTTTGCGTCACTGATATGAATGGTATAATGACTGGAGCGGTAGCATGAACAGAAGATGAAAATACGAAAGCAATGGTATTTGCAGATTATTTAATGTGAGGAAATTAAGGAGAGGTACAAGAAAGCCTAAATGTATGAGAGGAAGTGGAGGGACAATATGGATTGAAATTTAATGCAAAGAAGTGTGAAGTGATGGTGAAAATGAGGAATAAGAGGAGAGTAGCAACAGATAAAAATATTAGAGAGAAATCAGAAAAGAAACTGGAAATTTTCAACTACCTGGGGAGCATAATAGCAGACAGCAGAAGGAATGATATAAGATTAGTAAAAGAGAAAGGCAAGTTCATGGATTTCTGCAGAATGTGAGAAACCTAGTGCAGAGTAAGGGTGTACCACCAAAATGCAAACAAATGCAATATCGAGCATATATTCACATATATGTTGGAAATGTGGATAATGAAGAAAAGGCAGGTGAGCAGGATACAGGTTTGCGAATTGGAAACCCAGAGAGGTTGCACTGGACGTACTAGAATGGGTGAAGTAAGAAATGACACATTAGAGAAACAGTGGAAGAGAAGCCCATGCAAATGGCCATAGGAAAGACAAGCTTAAGATTTGAAAGAACGGAAGTTAGCAGGGTACCAAGACAAGCCCATGAAATGACAGTAGTAGGCAAGAGACCTTGAGGAATTTCGAGAGACAGACGGATTGTGGCGGTGAAGGGATGTGTGACCAAGGTAGATGATGATGATGATAAAGACACACACACACACACACACACAGATATATATATATATATATATATATATATATATATATATATATATATATATATATATATATATATATATATATATACACAAAGATGAGGTGACTTACCGAACAAAAGCGCTGGCAGGTCGATAGACACACAAACAAACACAAACATACACACAAAATTCAAGCTTTCGCAACAAACTGTTGCCTCATCAGGAAAGAGGGAAGGAGAGGGGAAGACGAAAGGAAGTGGGTTTTAAGGGAGAGGGTAAGGAGTCATTCCAATCCCGGGAGCGGAAAGACTTACCTTAGGGGGAAAAAAGGACAGGTATACACTCGCACACACGCACACATCCATCCACACATACAGACACAAGCAGACATAATTTTTCCCACGTGGAATGTTTCCTTCCATTATATATATATATATATATATATATATATATATATATAAAAACAAAGATGAGGTGACTTACTGAACGAAAGCGCTATATATATATATATATATATATATATATATATATATATATATATTGGTCTTTAAATATGTCTGCTTGTGGCTATATGTGTGGATGGATATGTGCGTGTGTGCGAGTGTATACCTGTCCTTTTTTCCCCCAAAGGTAAGTCTTTCCGCTCCCGGGATTGGAATGACTCCTTACCCTCTCCCTTAAAACCCACTTCCTTTCGTCTTCCCCTCTCCTTCCCTCTTTCCTGATGAGGCAACAGTTTGTTGCGAAAGCTTGAATTTTGTGTGTATGTTTGTGTTTGTTTGTGTGTCTATCGACCTGCCAGCGCTTTCGTTCGGTAAGTCACCTCATCTTTGTTTTTATATATAATTTTTCCCACGTGGAATGTTTCCTTCTATTATATATATATATATGAATAGAGGGAAACATTCCACATGGGAAAAATATATCTAAAAACAAAGATGATGTGACTTACCAAACGAAAGCGCTGGCACGTCGGTAGACACACAAACAAACACAAACATACACACACAATTCAAGCTTTCGCAACAAACTGTTGCCTCATCAGGAAAGAGGGAAGGAGAGGGAAAGACGAAAGGAAGTGGGTTTTAAGGGAGAGGGTAAGGAGTCATTCCAATCCCGGGAGCGGAAAGACTTACCTTAGGGGAAAAAAAGGACGGGTATACACTTGCGCACACACACACACACACACACACACACACACACACATCCATCCACAAATATACAGACACAAGCAGACAGATTTAAAGACAAAGAGTTTGGGCAGAGATGACAGTCGAGGCGGGAGTGCAGAGGCAAAGATGATGTTGAATGACAGGTGAGGTGTGAGTGGCGGCAACTTGAAATTAGCGGAGATTGAGGCCTGGTGGGTAATGGGAACCTGGACACTGTGGCTCCACTGGAATGAGTAACAATCTTGAGTGGGATGGATAGTGGCGGCACAGAAGAGGTGGAGGGAGGAGGGATAGGATGGCAGCGGTGGGAACGATGATGCCGTGCTGTCTGTGCGAGTGTACAGGAACATACCAGGGATGGCATGGTGGGCTGCTAGGCACTGTATTCGGAGAGCTCTTTGCTGGGAGGAGGTGAGGCCAGGGAGAAGAGAGAAGCAGAGGAGGAAGGGAAAGGACTACACAGATGGACGGAGAGGGTGGGGGGGAATAGAATGCATGTTTGTGGCTGGAGTGGGAGCAGGGAAAGGTATCGTGGTAGATGGAGTATAACACTAATGAAGGCGAAGGCCAACAGGGAGTACAGGTATTAAGACTATGTTGCAGTCACACTTGCATAATTAAAAAAACATTGTGATGGGAAGGGTACAGATGGCACCTACTGTGAAGCAGCCATTCCGTGGAGCACACTGTATTGCAAGGCATGCTTGAAAACTGACTGGTCCAGCTTTCCCTTGGCCACAGTTTGGCAGGCAGACAGCTTGTCAGTTGCCATGTCCACAGAGAATGCTGTCTATTGGTTGCAGCTAAGTGGTAAACTACATGGCAGCTATCACAGGTGGCCCTGCCTCTGTTGGGGACAGGTCTTGCATCTAGGTCCTTTGTAGGTGTATGAGCCATAGGGCAAGATGCTGGGACCAGGATGGAATAGGGACAGCCAAAAATATTGCTTAGATTATGTGGACAGTGGAACACCTTTGAGGGAGAGGTGGGGAGGATATTTCTCATTTTAGGGCCTGACAAGAGGTAGTAAAAGCCCTGACAGAGAATGTGATTCATTCCTTCAGTCCTGGGTCGTACTGAGTCATGAGGAGAGATTGCTTAATTGTGGCTAGATGGTGGATATGTGGGGGTTATAGGTGACTGGGGAGACATGATGTGGGACATGTGAGATGAAGGTCGACATTGAGGTATGTCTAAGGAGGGCCTGGTGAAGTGAACTGTGAGAAGGTATTGATGTTCTGGAAGAAGGATGTCATGAGTAAATCTGAACCAGGTGGGGGAGGGGTTTGGATTTTGGGTTGCTAGGAGGGATTCTTCCATATGGCCCATGAGTAAGTTGGCACAGGATGGTGCCAAGTAGTGCCAATGGCTGTACCACAGGTGTACGTGATGCCTTCAGGGGAGTAGTAATTATACATCTCTTCTATGCGGTGAGTAGCAGTTTATCCTAATTTATATTTATTATTATTGCTTATTATTATTATATGAAATGAACTGTTATATATTTCTGATTATCAGTAAGAGGGCGATCTGCAGTGTGAAGAAAACTTAACAAATCAAGATCACTAAAAAAGCATTTTATTGGCTGACTGGTTTTGACAGATCTATTCTGTCATCATCGGCTCTTAAGCCTTAAAATATTAAAAAGTATTGTCCATCAGTGTTGCCAGTCACTTCACATTGCATATACTTTTCCTGTAATGGAGACCACTACAAATCAACAGTGTGAAATTACTACACTCCTGGAAATGGAAAAAAGAACACATTGACACCGGTGTGTCAGCCCCACCATACTTGCTCCGGACACTGCGAGAGGGCTGTACAAGCAATGATCACACGCACGGCACAGCGGACACACCAGGAACCGCGGTGTTGGCCGTCGAATGGCGCTAGCTGCGCAGCATTTGTGCACCGCCGCTGTCAGTGTCAGCCAGTTTGCCGTGGCATACGGAGCTCCATCGCAGTCTTTAACACTGGTAGCATGCCGCGACAGCATGGACGTGAACCGTATGTGCAGTTGACGGACTTTGAGCGAGGGCGTATAGTGGGCATGCGGGAGGCCGGGTGGACGTACCGCCGAATTGCTCAACACGTGGGGCGTGAGGTCTCCACAGTACATCGATGTTGTCGCCAGTGGTCGGCGGAAGGTGCACGTGCCCGTCGACCTGGGACCGGACCGCAGCGACGCACGGATGCACGCCAAGACCGTAGGATCCTACGCAGTGCCGTAGGGGACCGCACCGCCACTTCCCAGCAAATTAGGGACACTGTTGCTCCTGGGGTATCGGCGAGGACCATTCGCAACCGTCTCCATGAAGCTGGACTACGGTCCCGCACACCGTTAGGCCGTCTTCCGCTCACGCCCCAACATCGTGCAGCCCGCCTCCAGTGGTGTCGCGACAGGCGTGAATGGAGGGACGAATGGAGACGTGTCGTCTTCAGCGATGAGAGTCGCTTCTGCCTTGGTGCCAATGATGGTCGTATGCGTGTTTGGCGCCGTGCAGGTGAGCGCCACAATCAGGACTGCATACGACCGAGGCACACAGGGCCAACACCCGGCATCATGGTGTGGGCAGCGATCACCTACAGTGGCCGTACACCACTGGTGATCGTCGAGGGGACACTGAATAGTGCACGGTACATCCAAACCGTCATCGAACCCATCGTTCTACCATTCCTAGACCGGCAAGGGAACTTGCTGTTCCAACAGGACAATGCACGTCCGCATGTATCCCGTGCCACCCAACGTGCTCTAGAAGGTGTAAGTCAACTACCCTGGCCAGCAAGATCTCCGGATCTGTCCCCCATTGAGCATGTTTGGGACTGGATGAAGCGTCGTCTCACGCGGTCTGCACGTCCAGCACGAACGCTGGTCCAACTGAGGCGCCAGGTGGAAATGGCATGGCAAGCCGTTCCACAGGACTACATCCAGCATCTCTACGATCGTCTCCATGGGAGAATAGCAGCCTGCATTGCTGCGAAAGGTGGATATACACTGTACTAGTGCCGACATTGTGCATGCTCTGTTGCCTGTGTCTATGTGCCTGTGGTTCTGTCAGTGTGATCATGTGATGTATCTGACCCCAGGAATGTGTCAATAAAGTTTCACCTTCCTGGGACAATGAATTCACGGTGTTCTTATTTCAATTTCCAGGAGTGTACATACAAACATAAACATAGCTATATTGTGTTGGTTACAAGTAATTGTAATTGATGCAATACATTTATATTTATGTTTGTACATGGTAATTTTATGTTTGATTTGCCGATTTATAGTGATCTTCTTGCAAGTGGGAAGGGTATATGCAGTGTGAAGTGAGTGGCAACAGTGATAGACAATATGTTGCAATATTTTAAAGCATAAGATCTGATGATGATGACAGCATAGCTCTGTCAAAACCGGTCAGCCAATAAAATTCATTTTTAGCAATCATAGCTTGTGAAGTTTTATTCAGTTAGCAAATGAATTGCCATTGATAAAAAATAATTTGAAATCTATAAACCTGATCTCAAGCCTGCAGATTTAAAGCTGAGCTTTTGCTTCACCCAGGTACATCAATAATTCAATATTCAGATTACGTAGCATAGCACTGTAAGTATGTCTGCCAGATATACTCATCTTCCCTTCCCTTCTCTTGTATACAACTCTAACACTTGAGATCAAAGTGTGATAACGTGAATCCTGAAAGTCTAGTTATAATTTTCTTACTTAATTGTTTTATGTTGATTTGTATTTCTCTTTTCACTGTGTTTAGTTATTGGTGTACAACACATGCTTCAACTCTTATTGCTGTCACAGTGATCTTATACTTTCCTTCATCATGTCTTGATTGATAGCGTTAGATATAGTATGCTAGCTAACACCTGATTTTTTTAAAGTGTAGACCATATTACAGCATTGTAGTAGGTTAACTCTTTGAGGCCCTCTGTCTACAATTGTGTTCATTAATGTTTGCTGTGTATCAGCTGCAACAGAAGTATTTTTCTCAGTGGAACCCTCATGTACACATTTGTGAATGTTCAATCTTTTCACCATCACAAGTGCTGCCAACTGTTGGGCATAACTCCAAAAATAATAAGTGAATGTAGCAGTACGCAGCAGCTTGAGGCCACCAGAATGCACGGAAGTTGTTGATTAGTTATATTCCACTGTATAATGGAATATTGTTATGTTGCATGGTATTATTGAATGATCAGTTTATTTATTACAACAAAAATGTTTCAATATAAGTGGTTTAGTCCATAAGAATAAGCCAAGTGTACAAATTATATTTTGAAAATGGGTACATATATGTTTATAAATCTTGAATTTAAAAATGTTAAAAAATCAAAAAATCACCTAAGAGTGTTAGAACACAATGAAAAATTTTTCTTCCTCAGGTCTGAAAAGATAAATTTAGAATTTTACACTCTGTACAAGAATAGGTAACGCACTAAAGACTCCAAATATTCTGAAATGTTTCTTCCAGCTGTAGGAGCATATTAGGCTAAGTTTTTCACAAATTTTGTCAGAAGTGAGTTGCTTTTCAGTAGTAATATTACTGTCGAAAGAAACAATTAAAACAATTTCAAACATCCATGTTGAGAGAAGACTGCAGTGTAGTTGTAGTTGTAGTTGTTGTTCAGCAGGACCTTACATATTTCCATACAGAATATCATTTCTGAATTGTTAAGCATGAATCAGTTTACAGAAATGTATCTTGTTTTGTTATTTGACCAGCAGGGATTGTTTATTGCTTTATGAATGAGATAAAATGGCATTTCATAGTTCCATTTAAGAAACAAGAATATAGATTTTGCTGCTAATTACATATTACGTACTGTATGCAAATATTGCACTGGAAATGCAAAAAATGACATCCTCAATCTGGGTGTAGTCTCACTTGTTAGTCTTTAGGTGATATACTTTCTTCTATCACACGAGATTTTCAGAGAAAACCTTGATGGTGTAAAACTGTGACTGCACATTACGGTAATTAAGAGACTTGACTTATTACTTCATTAAATATGCTGAAAGTGTGGCATAAGTAGTTGCTTTGTGGATTATTTAAGACTAATTAATGCTGATATGGACAACAATAAAAGTCATATTATTGATCAAAATACTTTAAGTTGTTTAGATATAAAAGTTACGTCTGACCACAATAATGGTCAACAATAAAATGTGTCAAGCTGTTAGGTTCACATCACAAAAAGACAATGGAATATAACAGGGAACAAAATCAGAAACTTGGTCATGGTGCTGAGATATAATGTACAGAAGAACATTATGCAGACATTTGCAGAACAGACCATTTTGATTAAAAAGTAACGTATTTCTCAAATACCTATATTCATCTAGTGCCTCGAATTCTGTTTTCCCCCAAAAGATACTGAGGTAAAATTAAACAGAAGCAGGGACAAGGGATGAGATTAAAAGCATCTAGTCCTAGAAAGAGGACACACTACTTAATTGAGCGCACAAGCTGTAGCCAATAGTTAAAACTTCATTACCACAGGTGTTACAAAATCTTTTAGTCTGTTATCAGAAAGCGAAACACATTTATTTGTCCGTACTTTTGCAACATATTGGAAGACTCTCACTTTTACTCTATCTCAAATGAATTTGTTATGTATGAGCCATGGTTTGGTTAGGGTATCACTCACTCTTGGTAACTGTGTTGTATGAAGTGGTTCAGAATTACTGGAGAATGGGATATTAACTATAAACGTAGATTAATTCTCTAGAAGAGATAACTGGAGCATGGAATAATGCATTAATTTCGTGAAATTTTAATTTGTCTTGTAATTCCCAGCCAGAGAACATTACCAAATTTGCTTTGCTGTTCACTACCAATATGAAACAATGGCACTGCAAAACTGACACTTTTCCAGTTTGTCTGTTGTGTCAAGAGTATTTTTGAATTATTAACTGGAGATTGTAATGTTTCCAGAGGGTTAGGTACTTTCTTTATTTTATATTCGT
Source organism: Schistocerca americana (assembly GCF_021461395.2). Lineage (NCBI taxonomy): Eukaryota > Metazoa > Arthropoda > Insecta > Orthoptera > Acrididae > Schistocerca > Schistocerca americana. The sequence goes on from NC_060120.1 coordinate 180,576,125, forward strand.
TGATAAGGCCATTACTGCATTACTATGGCATCATCGAAATAACTTTTTTCTCTGCAAGTTTTTCCTTAATATAGGTATGTTTGAAGTTGATATGTCATACCATTTTTGGTGAGTTATGTATCCTTTCTTGTGCAATGAAACATTCACTGCATAACATAGTTGATAATTGGAGAAGACTAAACGGCCAGTTGAGAATTCGAAAGTAATACTGTGATTACTTTTAAACGCGAAGCGCTGCAGATCAGCTGGTTTGAGTTATTACTGGACATAGCTGTTGTCAGTAAACACATTGTGAGCCTGTGTGTAGAATGTGAAACATGTCTGTTGCTTTACAGAATTCTGATAAAATGTAGCAGATACCTTTTGAAACTCATTATTTCTGATGGATGTTTGATTAGATCATAAAGAGCCACATGTTTAGAAAAATGTTGGAAGAAATAAGAAGAGCAACAAGAGCTATACATGGTAAAACATCAATAAGGAATAAAAGTAGTATAAAGAAAAACACCTCAGATTTATCAATGATATTGTCACATGGCCAGCAATTACGTACAGATAATTTTTTTTGTTTAGTACATTTTATGCCAATGCAGGATGTCCCATTTTAGTGTGCAGTTATTTACTTTTTTATTCACTGTCACAGGCATAATTTTAGCTTTATTTTTAATGTTGTAGGGGAAAAGCCCCGACTTCCATGTAGAACTATTTATTATCCTTGCTCTACTACTGATCAGTAAAAAAAATATGAAACAACAGAACTATAAATCTGTGTTTTTTCTGTGACCATTGTTTCTCCAAGAACAAACAAAACAACTCTCCTGGATTTGGCTTTTACGACATGTCACCAGTCTCACCCCCCCCCCCCGCCCCCCCCCCCCCCCCCAAAAAAAAAAAAAAACCGAACTCTACATTCTGTCACCCTGATAGTCTGACTTGGATGATTAGTCACTTGGCTGAGGTTGTATAAATGCGTCACGTGGTGTTGTAGTCTTGGGACTCTTGTGGTCATCACCTTCTTGACACTCATTGTACGTATCATTTATTTTAATTTTTGTAACTGAGTAGGGACCTAGATTGTTGGCTTTTGTCTTTAATTTTGATCCAGTTTGTGTTCGTTTTATTGCCACCAGGTGACCAACTTTGTATTTTAAGGCCATTTTTTGCCGTCGGTGGAAGCTAGCACGGCTTTTTTCCTGCACCTTGCTGAGTTTTAGCTTAAGATCTTCATTCAGTTTATTGCATCTTTCTTCAAATGAATGAATCATTTCTTCTTCTAATAATTTTGTGATGTGAATCAGTCTGTGCCTGCTACTTAACTGCTGTCAAAAGTTCAGACCATGTGATGGTATCACATTATTCTATTCGTTAGTGTTATCTATACTAAAATTAGCAATTGTGGTGGCATTGCAATTGATACTACTGGAGGCAGTGCTTGGTGATAATTAGTAAAATATCACGAGAATTCCGCAGACTCTGATAGCAGTTGTGCAAGATAGCGCCATGGCCAACAATGCGTGCCTGCTGGTTCCATACTCCACTGGCTGCCAACAAGAACGAACTCTGTGGAATGGATAAAGAACAACCCTGCAGCAGCTGGTTTGGACTTTGTTTTTGGATTGTGCTTCAGGAGTGACCCGAGTTGCATACAGATACAATAACCAACTATTGGTATGGATTAATTATTTGCCCTTGTGCAGATTTCTGAGGTCGACAGGTCGCTGCTCTGCTACCTCTGCTTTATCTATGTTGAGGAATGCCACAGCAATGTTCATAGCCAAAGCAGAATTGGTCCTCTCAATGTGTCTGTTTGATCTAAAAGAGTCCTCTTTTTATAAAAAATGTGTTCAGTTCTTTCTGTAATGCAGTACTCCTTGAATTCTTGAAAAGTAAAGCTTCTACATTTGTTTGTAAATACGTGGACTGGATTCCCAAAATTAGTTCTCTCTTAATTCCATCTTACTAATTGCTTCTGCTGATTTTGTAGTCTGGGCAGGATATGGTCAGGTAAATTTGGTAAATGTATCTATAATACATAGAAGATGGTTGTATCCTTCGTGAGTTTATTGCTGTAGTCCAATGTGATCCATAAGTATATAATGGCTCACTTTCTTTCAATAACGGTTGAAGGAAACCTTCGTTCTTTCCTTATTTCTTAATCACAATTAAACATTTTATATAGTTGGAGATCACTCTTTTCACCTCATCAGTCATATATGATATATAATAATCTTGTTTTACATCCTGTACAGTTCGCTGGACAGCAAAATGTACCTTCTCATGCATGACCTTGATGATTTCATGTTGCACAGTGCATGGAACCATGCTAGTCTCTCTCCCATCATAGAAATTTAATTTCTCTGAGACACTAACAGTAGCAAAAACTTCAAGCTCATAATGGTTTTATTCCTCATCTTGCCATGTTGTTTTTTACTCGTAAATGAGACTGGATGGAACTTGTCATCGATTTTCGTAATAACACGGCTTCAAAACATTCTTTGCTTGTGTATGTGTGTAGTTAAGTTTCACGGTTTGGACTGTAGATTTTTAAAACTGGATCCAATGAAAGGATATCTTTGAGTGTCTAGAATGCTTACATCTGGTCATCTTCAAACTTATATTCTTGATTATTCTTCACTAAATCACTCAGAAGTTTGGCAGTTGTATAGAGTAATTTAAGATAAACTTCCCAAAGTATCCGTAGTCCTAGGAAACTTTGTTGCAATAGATTTCAGTTCAGGAAAATTTTTAATTGCTGTTGTCATTTTAGGAGGAGGTCGGATTTGTCCATATTGTGTAACATATACAAGAAATTAAGAGTTCTCTTCAAGAATGGCCAAGCTGTATTCTGCTGCAGTTTCTAACACTAAACCAAAGCTGTTGAAGTGCCTCATCATCACGCTTTGTTGGTGTTATATCATCCATGTAAATACATATGAGGTGCCCTTGAGCTAGTGCCCAAAAAACAGTGTTTATAAAATGCTGGAACACTGTAAGTGAATTTGGTAATCCAAAGGGAACTTTCTTGAGGACTGGTGTGCAAAACAGATAGGTGTCTTGTTGTTTATATAAAAGATCTTTTGTGTGGGGCAATGGGTAATGATTTTTCACTGTAATTTTGCTTAATTTTCATACAGACACTATACTCACCTTGTTTTTATTTTACAGCTACAACCTGGCTAGCACATTCATATGAACTTTGTTCTATTATTGCTTGCTCAAGTCACAGCTGGGTTTGGTTGTCAACAATTTCTTTCTCCCTGGTGACAATCTTCTGGGTCTACTGTGTGTTGGTTGCTATTCCCTCACAACAATCTTTATTGTCTCTCACAACAATCTTTATTCTGACATCAGTGAACTTTATCATTGTTGGGGTGTAAATAGTCAGTAAATCTTTGGTATCTTCCTTTATTTCATCACTAACTGAGCTTTCAATACTTAATTCTAGCTTCTTTCCTGTATGGATACACATATGATGAGCTTTTCGTTCTGGCTCTCAAACAGTAACTCCATCATTGTTTATTAAAACTTCTGTTTGGTCTAGTAGATCATTCCCAACTACCATTTCTAAATACATAGTGCTCTAGAAACCGCATAAATATCTGTTTCAATTTTCATATCATCAATCTCAACAATGTCTGTAAATTACTCCTGTGGACAGATGAAGTTTTTCCCAAATACTGTCCAGACTACATCTGTCTCTTGCAAACTTGGAGCATTCATACTCTCATAAACATATTGTCATAATAAATTGACTACCACAGGCAGTTAGCATCTTCACCCCTTGGTTACTTATTCATAATTTTTTAAGTTCATAGTTGTTAATACTATTCTTCACAGTTTTTGCATTCATTGCTGCCGTTTGATTATTCTTCTCATTCTTGCATTCAGGCGAGATATGCCAAACTTGTTGCAGTTGAAGCATATCTTTCCCTTGCTCTTGTGGGTGCAGTCACTTGACCTGTGGGCACTGGGACCACAGTAGAAACACTTTATGTTTGGAGGCCATTTAGTACTTGTTACTTGAGTCTTTAGCATCTTTCCTACCGGAGTTTCCAAAATTTTCATTGCTGTAAATTTTGTTATTTCTTTTCACGCTTTACTTTAAAGCTCTTTTGAGATGACTCATTTTCTATATCAGCTCAGTTGGTCATTTCTTTCACTGCGAGAAAATATTCTTGAAGAGATTCTTCCCATTCTTCTTTTTTCTTCTATACAGCATTTATTGGATTTACACAGAACTTGTTTTCATGTCAAATTCTTCTTGTAAAGCTTGTTTCAGTGTAGCCCATGATGCGAGACCATTCTTAACCTGAATAAAAAGCTTAGCCAAACCTTGAAGTTGACTCAGGCCCACTGTCTTCAAAGTATATGATTCACTATTTAACTGATCTATCACTGCTGTTAAAAGGACTTTAGGGGGCAGGGGTGTTCAGAAAATCAACCAAAAATTTAAATTTTCAGTTTATTTTTTACTGATTAGTAGAAATCATCGACAATAAATTCCCAAAGTTTCAATTATGAAATTGCATGCGAAGTGCCTGAAAAATAATTAAATATGTGATGTGACCTTCCTGCCATGCCCACTTTTTGAAGCAACCCTTCAATACTATCATAATGAACAGCAGTTCTATACATCTAGAAAGCTGTGATTTAAAAGCATACTATTTGGTTTTATGTATCATATGTGACTGTGTTCTGTATCTTAGAAACATTAACATACCAATTGCCTTGTTTATTTTGCCACATTTCAATCTGCTACAGTTGTCAGAACTGTGACTTATGATTCAGTTTTTGTATTTAATGTTGGGAAATTTGGGAAGATCAAGGTATTAGAGATAACAGCATTAAGATAGGAAATTTCACTCAAGGCATTCTGAGGAAAATAAATTTTACACTGCCTATCTGCTGCTGAAAAGTCAGTTGAAGACATAGTAAGACAAAAACCAGAAGAGAAGCCTTGAAGGGAAAAAAGACCATGACCACAAATCCAGAGCCTTCAGAAAAGACGGGAAAAAACCCTTGGGTTGAACTTCAAACTGCAGAACCTCAAAATTATGTTTTTTAAAGTTTACGCATTTTTTCCTCACAATCTGTGAACGCTTGAATTATGTAATTTTGTACACTTATTTCAATAAACACAGTAAATGTTGACTCAAAAGAAAATTTTGAAATTCTGGGTGGTGAGCTGAGATTGAGACAAAGAGCAATTAATTTTGCATAAATTTTATATATTATACTTAAAGAATTATAATTAAAAATTATTTAAGTTCTCCTATTTGATATATTCAAAAAAGCTTAGGAGATAAGCTTACAATATGCAAAGAGATTAAACAAAAAGAATTTTGTAGAAATCTCTTGAATAATTTCTGGAAAAACGATACATATATAATTTTTTGAAAATAAAGTTTTTAAATTCCATAAAAAAATTGTCAAATGTATATAATGTAAGGAACTTAACAGTAATTGTGTTAATTTCATGTAAAGCATGGTACAAAATTTCATTGCAGTGTCTTCAAAATTGTGCACCTTTTAAATAGTGCATGTCTTTCATGATCATCCCCTTTTAAGAGCACCATTTCTAAATTGAATCTTTTTGTGTTTTGTTTTCAAGTAAACTCAGTTTTTTCTAGATACGCATTTTGACTGCACCTTTTTCATCATAAGCATCATCACCATTGTCTTCACATTCTGTGTCATCGTCAGTTTTCATTGCAAGTTGTTAATTTTAGATAAATAACAACAAATTTTGGCAGTTATTTCATTTCTTGTCCCACTATCTATACACAATATTTTGTATATTGCTCCCACTTCTCTTCTGAAAATGATGCTTTGTGTTGGGCTTACCAGCTATTGATTGAAAAGTAAAGCCAGAAAATTCTCTTAAACACTTCCAATTTCTTCCGTCATTAACTTATGTAGAGACTTCATAGTTTCAACCAGTGCACTTGTAATATTGATAAGGGGAGGGAGGATATAGAAATGGAGATGTTAGGTGATTTCACCTAATGTTGTCATTTCTAGATCCTCCCTCCCCTTGATCAGCTATTTCTCTTTACGTCACAACCTTTAAAATTTCTACATGTGTCACTATGCTACTAGTATCGTTGTTAAAATGTGATTCCTCATCTTAGATCCAAATTCAGTGCAATTACACATTGCTCTGACATTGCTGGCAAAACAGCGCTCAGAAAAGTTCCTTGTAACGCTGGCAAAACAGTGCTAAGAAGAGTTTGTTGCAAATGTCATAGATTAGGCAGTAAAACTGCATCGTCATTCATTCAGTTGATTTTGGACAGAGTCACCAAACTCTATGGGAAAATTGGTTTCCAACATTTTTTTGTAGAAATATTTATGCTGCAAATGATTGATATGTGGATACTGGTGGTTACAGTATGAAATACTTAACATTTGTTCAATGACCTGAAGCTGACTTATATTGTAAAGCACCTTCAGTCTGTCATAATGGCAGTTTTCTAGACTTTTACATGAAGTCCTGTGACATTACGATTTGTAAAAAGTCATGTTATAGAATAATAGGAGAAACATTGTAGACCTCACTTTTTACATTTACTTAGTGTTGTTTATTTTAAAGAACTTTCAAAGATATTGATCAAATTTTAATCACACCAGTCTTGTTTTCCCCTACACTGTTTAATTTTCTATTTTTTAAAATACAGTAATTAATAGTAGCAATGGAACTATGACATTTCTAGTTTTATTGGAGCATGACATAGGTTAAACAATTAAATACTAGTATTTTATAATTTATAAATGCAGGTTGTAAAGAAAAATTGTAAGATTATAATTTGAACTATAATTTTTGTAAAGCTCAAGAAAAGAGAAATACAAGCTAAAACTATGTATCAGATCAAGGATATCAGATTGGGAGAGGAGAGGTGGGGGAATCCAGCGTTATATGTTCATGAATATGAGTAAAAAATTAATACCATTGAAGGAATAAAATACTCAGCCAGTATGTAAAGTACATGCTATTGATAGACCATCATAAAGATAGTGTTTTCCTTGTATTCACTTACTGCATTGTCTCTCAGGACAGCCAATATTGCGTATATAAGAAAATTACATGTACTGTGTTATTTTTGCTCTCACCGGGGGCTGGAGTAATGCGCCAATTCATTAGTTTTCCTTTGATGCTGGTGTCTGTCTGTTTCAATTTCTGTTTTTGTGTAAATAAACTGCTAGTTTTCGTGGTGGAGTTGGTGACTACATGGAGACAGGAAACATTTTTTGTCCATTCATATTTTTATATTTCATTAAAGAATTCACAGTGGATGCCATTTTATACAATATAATGTTTATAATTTATGAGGTTTTTCTCAATGCAATTATTAGAAAATATGCCCTTGTGTCTCCCATCAAATTTCTGATTCAGTTTTTGTTCATAATATTTAATCAAGTCATTTTCTTCAGGTTTTTGCTGCTCAGAAACATACCATAATTACAGTTATGTCTTGATTTACAATTTGCACATTTCTTCTAGTAGAAGAGTAACAGACTTTTCCTTTGGTATTTTATTTGTGAATCGGCCTGGATTCAAGTAATTTTGTAGGAATGCTGCTTTTTGCTACACTTACATTTGTATAGTGTAGACTTTCGTATTTTCATTAAAGGTAAATTTTTGCCATAATGTTAAGTTACCTTTGAAAAGTCCAATTTTGTTATGTGGTTTTGGAACATATATTCTCCTAAATGGTGTAGGAATAATCAAAATGCTATTAGTGCCGTTAATTACAAATCAAGTGGCTCAGTTGTCAAGTTTTTACTGAGAGTAGAAGAGAAATACATTGTTACTTGAATTTGTAATTTTTCTGTGTATACTTTTGAAGAAAAATGTACTTGTCTGCAGAGTTTGGTAATAATAATCAAAAAAGCAGCTGCAGTGTGTAGTATTTATGTAGCATCTAAAGAAAAAAAGAAGAAGATATTATGTTAGTGTGTTATAACATATTCTGTGAGTTAATAGTGGTCACGCTTTAACAGTGAATTACACATATCAAAAAAAGTTTTGCATCACCTTGCTTCGGAGAGTTCTGGAACCTGTACAAAAAACTGGAATAGAGATCAATGTAAACATCATTTCCTCCCTTTTTGTTGCTCATGAAAACCACACATTGCATGTTATACCACCATACGGCGAGACCTTCAGAGGTGGTGGTCCACATTGTTGCACACACCGGTACCTCTAATACCCAGTAGCACATTCTCTTCCATTGGTGCATGCCTGTATTTGTCATGGCATACTATCCACAAGTTCATCAGTGCACTGTTGGTCCAGATTGTCCCACTCCTCAACGGAGATTCGCCGTAGATCCCTCAGAGTGGTTGGTGGGTCATGTCATCCATAAACAGCCCTTTTCAATATATCCCAGGCAAGTTCGATAGGGTTCATGTCTAGAGAACATGCTGGCCAGTCTAGTCGAGCGATGTCGTTATGCTGAAGCACGATGGGGTCATGAATTGTCCATGATGATGAATGCCCCGCCAATATGCTGCTGATATGGTTCCACTATCGATCGGAGGATGGCATTAACGTATCGTACAGCCGTTACGGCGCCTTCCATGATCACCAGCGGCGACGTTGGCCTCACACAATGCCACCCCAAAACAGCAGGAAACCTCCACCTTGCTACACTCGCTGGACAGTGTGTCTCAGGCGTTTACCCAGACCGGGTTGCCTCCAAACACAACTCCGACGATCGTCTGGTTGAAGTCATATGCGACACTCATTGGTGAACAGCATTTGATGCCAATTCTGAGCGGTCCATTCGGCATGTTGTTGGGCCCATTGGATACCACACTACACGGTGTCCTTGTTGCAAAGATGGACCTCGCCATGGACATTGGGAGTGAAGTTGCACATCATATAGCCTATTGCGCACTGTTTAAGTCGTAACACGACATCCTGTGGCTGCACGAAAAGCATTATTCAACATGGTGGCATTGCTGTCAGGGTTCCTCCGAGCCCTAATCTGTAGGTAGCGGTCATCCATTGCTGTAGTAGCCCTTGGGCAGCTTGAGCGAGGCATGTCTTTGACAGTTTCTGTCTCTCTGTATCTCCTCCATGTCCGAACAACATCACTTTGGTTCACTCCAAGACGCCTTGACACTTCCCTTGTTGAGAGCCCTTCCTGGCACAAAGGAACAATGCATACACAATTGAACCGCAGTATTGACTGTCTAGGCTTGGTTGAACTGCAGACAAGACAAGCTGTGTAACCCCTTCCTGGTGGAAGGACTGGAACTGATTGGCTGTTGGACCCTCTCTGTCTAATAGGCACTGTTCATGCATGGTGGTTTACATCCTTGTGTGGGTTTAGTGACATCTCTGAACAGTCAAGGGGCTGTGTCTGTTATACAATATCCACAGTCAACTTCTATCTTCGGGAGTTCTTGGGACTGGGGTGAAGCAAAACTTTTTTTTATGTGTGTATATTGGTAGCAGGGAAATGCTTCCTGATTCACAAGTATTTAATTGCATTGATAGAACATAGTGAGTAATTAAACCCTCAGTACATGTTTGAGTATAGGAAGGAGAATATGTGTTCCATTGACTAGAAACAGAGCCTGTCAACACACAAATGTAGACACTGCTTCTCAAGTTTTTGTAATGTAAAATCCCTTATACCTGAGGAAGGGAAGTAATAGGGAAGGAGGTGAAAAGAAAAAGTTGCTGAAACATGTCTTTGGGGAATTGTTCTTTGAAGGTAATGCTAATGAACATAACCTGGTCAGACGATTCAGTGGTTGCAGGAAGTATGTTATAGAAAGTGAACCAAACTGAGAAAGAGATGTAGCATTTAAAACAAATACTAACAAAGAGATAGAGGGGCTGGCCAGTACTTACCTCAGCTCAGTACAGCCGATAGATACACATAAAACAGAACTGAAAATTTACGTTCCTAGCTTTCGGAACAAATGTTCCTTCATCGAGGAGGAGAGAGGGGAAAGAAAGGGAAGAAGGGAAAGGAGATTCAGTTACTCACAACCCAAGTTATGAAGCAACAGGGAAAGGAAACACAACCCAAGTTACGAAGCAACAGGGAAAGGAAAATTTTCCTTTCCCTGTTGCTTCATAACTTGGGTTGTGAGTAACTGAATCTCCTTTCCCTTCTTCCCTTTCTTTCCCCTCTCTCCTCCCCGATGAAGGAACATTTGTTCCGAAAGCTAGGAACGTAAATTTTCAGTTCTGTTTTATGTGTATCTATTGGCTGTACTGAGCTGAGGTAAGTACTGGCCAGCCCCTCTATCTCTTTGTTAGTATTTGTTTCACATCTTTATATGAGATTTTCCATTAATCATTTAGATGTAGCATTTAAGGGGATTTGGAGGGCAACAGGATGAAAGATGAAAGTAAAGAAAAAGGGGATTAGAAATACATGAGCTTGAAGACTTCATAAGAGAAAGTGCATCTTGAGTTACCAGAAAAAGAAGAGAGAAATTTTGTAGCGTGGAAAGGGGGGGTCGGGGGGGAGTGCATTGTAATGTAGAATTTAGTTTTTAAGAGCACGGCAAAGTGGATGGGATGCTGAAAACATAAATACAACAGTTTACACGTTATTAATATTCTCTAAAAAAATTTTAAGCTACTACAGTAGCCCGAAACTGCAAAAAATATACTTGCTTAATGTGTGCTTTTTGACACCCACACCATTTGTTTGTGAATAAGAGCACGGACTTCCTGCTACGCATTACATTAAATCAAGAACACATTGAATGAGTAGCTGATAACCACTCCAGTGAATAGAAATAAGCTTGTGTTTTAGACTTTGATGTGTTTCAAGAAAGAACTTGATTGTGTTTAAAAGGCATTTGACAACCATACATGTCTCTGTTATTGTGATGTAGAGCCTCTTCAGCATATGCATGAGTTATATGTAATAGTTTGTGGCAGATAACAAGAGTAGGTATTTAATGCATGGAGAAATATGCAAACTGTAAGCAACCTAGTTGCAGAATATAGTATTGGTGCAAGGTACAAGTACCACAAGCAAAAACAAGATGCCTGTGGCACTCAGATTGAAATCAGAACACAGTTAGCACATCTAGCAAGTTAGCACATCTAGCAGCCTGTTTCCTTATTAGCAGTCTGTTTGAGATGTACAGTGAGTCTCCAAATATTTTGATCACCATTTGTGTGATAGCACAATGCGAATAGTACTGTGTGGTTTGATGAGTTACGTTTTCATTTATTTAATATTCTTAATTACAGATCAGGTTGTGTATAGTAGATACTCAGTCAGAAATATACACTACAGTGTCATTAACCACAGTATTGACAGTGTGGGATGGAATTTAATGGTTTCCATTGCTTTCATTATTTACAAGAACAAGTGTTACCATAAATTCTTGGCTGATTTTATTTTTCTCTAATGAGGACAATTTCTGGCTAGATAATAAGGCTCCAGTTTGCACACTCATTGTGTTCAGATGCAGAACAACATCATTGAACAACACAGTCACCTAACTTGAAAAATTGAAACTGATTTGATAAAGATTTTTATCCCCATGTTCTCCAATGAAACTAATTTCTGTGTGACACAAAATTGTTCAGAAGATGGTTGTTCAGACGTACTAATTCATTTTGTAAATAACTACACTTGTATGGCTGGCAAGAGGTTATTTATTTGTTCCTGGAATCATTCTTGTACAAGATACGCACATGCTGAAGCACAGAACATACATTTCATATAGGACAAGTCATAGTATGGTGTGGTTATGTGATGACATGAGATTTTACATACTTCGTATTTATTACAATTTTATTTTATTTTTGTGTCCCTCATCCACATGTACAAAACAAGTAACCTCCTCCTTGCCCCCCCCCCCCCCCCCCCCACACACACACACACACCAAGTCTTTCCCTCTCTCTCTCTAAGTATAGGACACCATTTCCATTGTTGCAGATGAAATACGCACAAAGTTCTTTTTTTTTTCCGTTAGTGTTTATTTCCTTTACAAAAATCATTTCTGCAATCGATTTCATATTTCTGTCAACAGATATGGTCCAAAATATATTCCGCTTCATTTGTTGAATCCTTATTTTTATTACATTTGTATCTTTGCAATTTAACTACTGCTTTTAGGGAAACACACTGGATTTACATTTTGGTTCTTTTCACCTTTTAGAGCAGTTTGTAGGATTTGTCCCAATATTAATCTATCTTCATTCTACTCCCCTTGTATACAAAATAATGCCTAAGTTAGACTATGTTATATTGCTAGCAGAATAGGTTCCATGGAGGGTTCATTTGTTGAAATAGCCTTTATCAGAAGAGACCTATATTCTTAAAAGACCTCAGTTTTTGTTTAGCGAGTGGCGTGGTTAAGATATTAAGTAGAAAACTATTGGCAGGAAATTATTGGGAACAAACTCTTAATTGCTACAATTTTTCTTCATTATTCTTTCATCCAGCCAGTTTTGGTACAGAAGCGCATTTCCAAATGTTGTCAGAAAATATGCATACATGCAGAATGAGCTAGTGGTAATGAACTTTTATGATAATAATATATGTGTAAAATATTGTGAGAAATTATCCATAGTTGTGGCATATGTTGTTAAAATTAACAGTTATTTTTAGTGTTTTTATCTAGGTGGGATAGAGTTCCCACAGTGTAAACATGTGTGTTTATTACATTATTTTAAAGCCATTGTCCATTATTGTAAGGCAGCCCTTCGACGAGGAGTGTTTCCTAGTTTGCTGAAATTGTCAGAAATAAAATGATTTTTCAAAAAAGGGATCAACAGACGAAGTGGGGAATTACCTCCCTATCTCCTTTCTGGCAGTCTTTTCTAAACTGTTTAAAAAATTGCAGCTAAACAAATTTAAAAATTTCTTACAACAAATAACATAATTAAAAATGAGGCCGTTTGGCTTCCAGCAAAGAAAAAGCACTGTAAATACCATTAGTGAATTTACAGCTAAGCTAAGATCCACATTAGATGAGAGTAAAAATGTTGCAAGGATATTTTGTGATCTAACAAAAGCATTTGATTTATTGAATCACCCCTTCTCCAAAAACTGCAGCTGTGTGCGATCAGGATAAATGCTTTACAGTGCCTAAGGTTATACTTAAGGTAGGAAGCAGACAGTAATGCCAACAGCAATTGTCAAATCAAGCAGTTAGTCCTCTGATTAAAATTTCTGATAATTAGAGGTAAGAATGATCAATCTGTAATTGCTTGGCTATTGAATTTTCTTCAAAGTTAATCCTCAGACTGGAAGATTATTTCCTGAGGAATCCTACAGCAATCAATATTGGGATCCCCATCTAATTCTGTTTTATGTAAATGACTATTTCACTATTGACATTCATTCACTCTTAGTTGCAGATGCTAAAGCAGTTTTAATTGAAAATGAGATGTCAAAATGATTCTAGAAAGTGTCGAAAATAATTTAGGAAGGCTTGAATCCTGGTTCCATCAAAATGTACTAAAAATAATGCCTCTGTAAAGAAGTTAATTACTATCAAAATAATAAACAGTTTTCAGGGTATGCACTTAGAAATGGCTAATCAAGCTTGCTTATTCTTGTTGATACTGAAGGCTTAGATAAATGATAATTTAATAATTGTTTTTTACTATTTAATTCTTTTGGGAAACTATTTAGGTACAAAACTACTCCTTTGTACACTTCTTGATGAACAGAGAAAGAGAAAGCAAGTGGATCATTCAGATTTGTGGCAAAATGATTAGTCTTTTCAGTATTTACACAAATTTTCCATTTTGGATGCAGTTATTTATTGTTCCTTACTTCTGTCTTATTCATTATTTAACTTTTCCATATTTCTTTTTCTTAGAATGCCATGCTATTTGATTTATCTGGTTAATAGCATTTTCTGCAGTAGGAATCAGAAAATAACAAAGTACATAGCTAATCTCAAGATTTAAAATTTGGGGGTTAGCTTCACAGTAGACAATGCAGTCAATAACAGGGAAAGCTTAGGAAAGAATGAATTAGTAGATACGCCTAGATTTGTGTGTGTGTGTGTGTGTGAAAATATGGAACAAACCTTAAATGATTAATGGAAAAGAGTAGCTGAATTGCAGAAAATATCGCTGTAAAAAGTTTTTGAAGCAAATACACAAATGATAATGTGAAAAGAATTGATAGTAAAGAAATGGACTGTTACATTACACCATGGAAAGCATAGTGGCAGCACTTTGCGTTGGCAGTGTGGTAACAGCAGTTGATAGCTTGTACCTACCGCAATCCTGATCACCTTACTCATAAGCAAGTTTGCCACACCTGTCCAACCTCAAGCACTTATTCCAGTCACTGCATATATATTGTTTCAAACATTTTGAAAGCATACTTTTCAAAGCAATGTATGATCTACCACAGTATATGACAGTGTAGTATTTTTGTTGTTTTGTCGTCATTGTCATCATCATTGTCTTCAATTGAAAGAATGTTCTGATGCAGTTATCTACTCTAAACCATCTGTGCAAGTCTCCTCTTCTCTCCATAGCTACTGCAATCAGCTCACGTAAACCAGCTTACTGTAGTCAGATGTTTTCTCCCTTTACAGTTTTTCCCTCTGCTATTTTATCCAGTATCAAAGTGATGATTCCTATGCCTCAGGATATGTCCTAGAACTGATCCCTTCTGTTAGTCAGTTGTTTTTTCTCCAATTCAGTTCAGTACCACCTCATTAGTTTTTTGATCTACCCTTCTAATCCTAAGCATTTTTCTGTAGCATGACATTTCAAAAACTTATATTCTTTTCTTGTCTCACCCATTCATCATCCATGTTTCATTTCTGTACAAGGTTACAGTCCATGCAATTATCTTCAGAACAGACAGTTAGTTTGCTGCCCAAATAGCAAAATTCACTTACTAATTTTAGTTTCTCATTTCGTAATTCAACAAAGTAGTGTCTCATTTGGTTATCTAACCAGTAACCTCTCCACCCCAGTACTTTAAAGAACTGAACTTGCATGTACAAAACTGCTAGTTTTCCACACATTTCAATGTTTATAATGTAATAGCTGTGTAACTATGTGTCGTACAATGATAGAATTTTACAGATACATTCAGTGGTGTATGTTGATATTGTCTGCAAAACATGCTTGGAATAGAATTAGCACTAAAGAAATAATGTTTTAAGACATAATGCGTGATGCTAAAGTTTTACTGCAAGAATAGTGAAAATTTAGTTAGCTGTTTTACATTCATTATTTTGTGTGGTGTGTTAGCGGGAAAAAGTTTGAATGGTTTGAAATTATTCATAAAGTTTGTTGGAAGTTCCCAAGTGCTTCATTCTCAAATACTGGATAATATAGTCTGGGTAACTTGTATGCAGTGAGTTATGATGCCTCAAGGTATGTTTACAGTTTGTAACTTTAATAGTCAACTTCTCATTTGAAATCTATAATGAGAGATAATACTTCTTAATGAGTAGATTACAAAGGCATTTTAAGGTTTCAAAATTGATCAATGAAATTCAGTCAACGACAATCAAGTTTTTGTTGCCTCTGGAAGCTTTTAGATAGGCAGCCTGTTACTGAAACCAGACGTTTTTAGCCATTTAGATTCCCTCAGTGTCACCTGATTCAATTCTGTTGCAATCAAAACCCTTTTTTTTACATTTATTAATATTCATCTTATAGCCTCTTTCAAGATATTATCCAGTCTGTGTAATCACTCTTGCAAGTCCTTTGCAGTCTGTGACAGAATTACAGTGTCATCAGCAAACATCACAATTTTTATTTCTTCTCCCTTTCCACATTGCTCATTGGTTTCCTTCACAGCTTGCTCAACATACAGATTAAATAACATCAGCAGTTATAGACCATGTCCATCACTCCCTTCATGACTACTCCTTTTTCCACGTCCTTAGAATCTTAAAACTGCAGTCTGGTTTCTGTACAAGTTGTGGATTATGTTTTGCCCTTGTATATTATTTTTGGTGCCTTCAGCATTTCAAATAGTATAGTCCATTAGTCCATTCAGCATTCTCTAAACCTACAAATGCTATAAACATAGATGTGCCTTTCTTTAACCTATTTCCTAAGATAATCAAAGGGATAGTACTGTATTGTGTTTTTCTATTTCTGTGGGAGCTATATTGTTCTTCCCTGAAGTCAGCCTCTGACAGTTTTTCCATCTTCAGTAAATAATTCGTGTTAATATTTTGCAACAGCGGCATACTAAATTGTTAATTTGGTAATGTCACCATGTCGGCACTTGCCTTTCTGGAACTGGAATTTTGAATAATGCCCAAAGTTATCAGGGAGTCATAGTGAGGTCCCAGTAGTCTTATCAGACAGACTTAAATTCAGTGTGAACTGTTATGGCCCTAGGAACTTTCCTTCCTATGCTGTGCCACAGGAGGAGAACAAAACCAGACGACTTGCTGTCAGTTATCCCCTTCAGTTTATGGTTTAAACCTGAACAGTTAGAGCATCTTTTCTCTGTAATAAACCAAAGTCTTTGTGGAGAATATTGACAATGTATTGGGTAAACTTCATTTCTGTAGCAAATTGTGAAGTGGTTCCATCTTAGTTAAGATGGCAAATCCCACTCAACCTCTGGTGTTACTCTTATAAACAACTTGGTGACATCCCTGTTACCATCATATCCAACAAGAACCTCTAAATGGTACAGGGACTAAGTTTAAGCCAGGACCTAATCCTGCAGTCAGGTGTAGGACCACACAAATACTTGGAGAAGCAAGGGATCTACTTACTATGTTGTGTACATCAAGGCTTCCTGACAACAAGGTGAGACACCAGTGCATCAAGCCTTGCTTTTTTCAGGGGCATTTGCTTCCAAGGAAGGTCGAAATCCTGTGTTATATTCCCCACCCTTGATATACCGTGTTTTAAATGCAAGCACTTTATGCGTGTGGCTCCACTTGTACATATGATCAGGTTTATATAGAGTATGGCCAGCCACTTTACAAAAAATTCACCATGTATGCTACTATCTGTTGTCTGAGTTGAGGAAATTACCACCCAAAATGTGCCAACCTATTCAAGGAATGCAAAATTCAGGAACTCAAGGTCACAGATCATCTCTCATATTTGGAAAAATGTGATTGCTTGTGTCCAATCTAGTGCATATCAACCTTTGCTGCTGCTGTGGCCCAATCTTCAGCAGTATGTGGTGTATTTACTGCCTCGATGTATAGATCCGGATGTTGTGCAAATAAACTTAACCATTCTCATTTATATTTTCCTATTGTTCTGACTGTGATTGGTGGAAGAAATAGTTTGGTTGCTTTATGTCAGTATTCTATGATTGCTGTTTTCTTCTTCACCATGAATATTGAAAAATATCCTAATTGAAAAAGAGTCCCAGTAGGAGAACAATAGCTTCTTTTTGTCCTCCCAAAAACCAAAAACCTGTTTGTCACAATTTATAGTTACAAATTAACTCCACCTCTTCTGAGTTTCCAGACAAAATCCACTGAAATGACTAACACTCGAAGAAAGGTCTTTTCCAACACAGAAGCCTACATCTTGGACTTCTGCTGTTGTTGGTGATGGCATGTCGATGAGAGCTTAATAGAGGGACTGCAAGTAGTCAGCACGAGTCGCCCAGCTGTTGTTGACAAGAACTGTCTGCAGTGATCCTTTTGTTTTCCTTAAACAGCTGTTCTAGAGGAAGAGACGTGCTGCCCCCTAGTAACACATGAAAGGACATATGAGTGGTCTTGTGATACAGCTAGGTATCTCTTGTTATTGCCTGGTGAGGTACCTGGTGGTTTGAAGTTCTCAGAATGCCACCTGGAAGGCTTGGGGCATACTTGAAAATCCCATGTGACTGTTGTGAACCATGTGAGCATTGCTTTCCGTGAGTTGCACATTACAGCTGTTGTTCTGCCCATAGGCACCATAGCATATATAAAATAATTAAATGGGAATAGTTATGAAGGTAGTCCACACCAACATATTGTGAGACTCACTCTTTATTTTAACAAATATAGTATAAAAATGTGAGCGTGCCTCCCTTCTCTTTGCGCCCACTTAGCTTCACAAGAACTGAGAACACAAATTTATTTCAAGACAACTGAAAATGAGATGGCATCAGAGGTAAAACTGCTCAAGTGTGTACCTAATTGATAGTAAAGAATACTTGATTTTAAAAAAGGTGAAAACTATACATAAAACTACAAAACTAAACAGAAAGAGTTATGTCTCAGCCAGTGGAGGTGTGATATATAACAACGTGGCAATGATAGGCCCTCCCCTCTCGTGATTACTGTGGTACCATCTTTCGGAACCACTCCTCACATCCAGTTGGAGGTGCAGCTTCCTTACCTGTTGTGTACTTGTGAAGGACTCCCTCTCAAGAGCCCTTTCCCTGGTAACCCTCATATCAGAAGCGGGACACCAGCCAGGAGCTGAATGAGCCACAGATTGTGAGTCTCAGGGCTGCCTGCTCTTCTTCCATTCCTGCACCCACAGTGGATAAGCCTTCACAAGAACCTCGACTGCCAGGGCTGTGAAAAAAAAAAAAAAAAAGAATGGATCCTGGGAGGCTACTCCAGTGACCGCAGAGGAACCAGACACCCCTACGCTGTCGTATTCCAAACCAGTGTTCATTGTTTATGTTCCACCCCCACCAGTGACAGACAGTGATCCTCTGGAATGACCTGTCCTCCTGATCCCTTCGCATCTAACCAGGATACATTCAGTGTGATGGTCCAATGGAACTGCTATGAATATTGTCACCTAACAGTACTAAAACAACTCATTTCTTCTTGTTCTGTAATTTGTGTTGCTGGCTAAGAAACACACCTCACTTATGACTGTTCCCCAACTCTTCAAGGTTGCCATGCAATCTGTTGGCACCGTACTGGTGTCAAGAGGGTATCCGGTGGGTCTGTACATTTGTTCGCAAAGATGTCATCAGTGAGATGATGCCCCTCCATACCATGTTGGAAGCAATAGCATTGTGAATGCAAGTGATCCCAGCGATTACCACTTGTAATGTTTTATTTACATCCAGGCAGAGTACTTATTTATCCGGATCTGACCACCTTAAGCTGACAACTCTGGCTTCTTTTCTCTTACTTGGAGATTTCACAGCATACCACTCCCTGTGGGGAAGTACCACTTTGTTTGATTTACCAGCTTCTTTCTGATCTTGATCTCTCTTTCTCCTCCATGATGGTACTCCTAACTATTTCAGCGCTGCCCACGGTGCCTTTTCAGCTGTCTACCTTCCCCAGTTTCATGGCTTTGCAGCAGTGGTTGTTTCATGACAGTCACCAGTTACCTGTGATGCTGCCACTTCCTTGTCACTCTTGGTGGACCATTTAACATGTTCGGGCACTCAAAGAGCCAGCAGCAGTTGTACACATCTGCTGTATCCCCTTTGCCCCCTCTCTGTCATATTGCACCATCGAGGTAGTTGGAGAAGTCTATCATGAGATCACCCAGGGCACTCAGACTGGTATTCTCCTTTCTGCAGTTCCCATCTGCCACCAACCGGTGCCAAGGTAGACCAAAGACATTATAACAGCTGTTCATGTTAATTAAAGGCCCCTGCAATGTCTCAAGGGACATCCTTCACAGACCACCCTCCTCACTTTTAAGCAGCCTTGCACTATGGTTTGCTATTTAAGTAAATGCATTAAAGAGGAATGTTGCATCTCCTCCTTGGGAACATATGCCTCTTCTTCCCAGGCGTAGGCCGAACACCATAGTCTTCTGGGCCACCACTAGAGAACAACAACTGTTTTGCATGTCTTTGTTCAGGTTGGTACTTATACTGATGTGTCAGTTCCTGTTGAGCACATAGCAATCCATTTAATGGCAGCATTAGTGTTCTCTTCAGACCTTTAGAACACATAAATGTCAAGTTTGTCATTTCCCTATCATTGTCCCCCCCCCCCCCCCCTCCCCCTCCGCTCCTTGTCCTCACTGAATTATATTATGAACCTTTCACTGACTGGGAACCTCTTCAGGCTCTTGACTCGTCACACGATAGGGCCGTAAGCCCTGAAGCAATTCACAATCAGATGATCCAATATCTGAATGTTACTCAAAGATTCGCCTACCCAGCAACTTCAACCATATTTGGCTAGGTGTTTTCCCTCTGAAATTTTGAGATAGTGCCATTGTCCCAACCCTTATATCAGGCAAAACTCGATGTCCATCAACAGCTACCAACCGATTAGCCTCACCAATTTACACTGCAAATTACTTGAAAGGATGGAAGCCTGTCGATTATGCTGTGTTCTCAATTCACAGGGCCTTTTGTCCCATATCTGTGTGGTTTACAGGAGGGGTGATGCAAAACCACCCATCTGATTAGGGTGGGACAGCAATCTGACAGGCTTTTTTTAAGTGCCAGCACCTCATTGCAGTCTTTAATTACCTACATAAGGCGTATGGCACTGCTTGACACCATTACATTTTACTTACTCTCCACGACTGGGCTTACTGAGCAGATGGCGCAGTGGTTAGCACACAGGCCTCACATTCGGGAGGACTGTGGTTAAAACCCCCATCTGCCCATCCAGATATAGGTTTTCTGTGATTTCACCAAAATTTCTTGAGGCAAATGCCAGGATGGTTCCTTTGGAATGGCATGGCCAATTTCCCTATCCTTGCCACAATCTGAACTTCTGCTCCACTCTGATGACATCAATGTTTATGGGACGTTAAACCAAATCTCGCTTCCTTTCTCCTGACTGGGCTTTCGAGGCATCTACCAATTTTTATTCCTCAGTGTTTATCCCACTAGTTGTTTTGGGCCTCCATGGGCCCAAGAGAATGGCATCTTGCACGGTTCCACTAAGAGTGTTGCACTCCTTCTCAACATCTATCGGCTGGTGACCTCTGCCAGACCAGTGGTCATCCTTGTTCTACGTGTCAACAACTTCTATATTTAGTATAGCTTCCAGTCCGTAGCCTCGACAAAATTCCAGCTCTGAGGTGCCATCTGAAGAGCCTCTGCTTTGCCCCTTTCCGATAGCTTTCAGTTCTCTCCCACAAAAACACGAGTCGTGCATTTTTGCCATCATATTACGGCCCTTACCCAGAACTCTATTTGGGTACTCAGCACTTGGACGTTGTTGCACAGTCCTGAATTTTGGGGCTGCTTGTTGATAAAAAGTTGATAAGGCTGCCCCACATACATCAACTAAAGAATAACTGCATGTGAAAAGCTCATATTCTCTGCTTCCTCGCCTGCACCTCGTGGGATGTGTATCGTGCTTCTCTTCTCCGTAATTTAATGGGCCCTTATCTTGTCCCGATTGGACAACGGTTGCTAAGTTTTTGGCTTAGTGGCACGTTCAACTTTGAAATTGTTGGACCTAGTCCATGATTGTGGAGGAAGACTGGCCACTGGCACCCTCCAGCCTCCAGCCTAGTCCTGTAGGCAGTCTTCTTGCCAAAGCAAGGGTCTTCCTTTTCAGTTCCCACAGTATCAACTCTTGCTCACTTAAGCAATCAGCATGTGACAACTTCCTGATCATCTAATTTATTAGATTCTTTTTGCATCCAAGGTGTATTGACCCACTGATACCCAACCTCCATTGGGATTACCTGTTGGAATGCACCTCGAGACCCTGTGTCAGGACCTCCACCTAACCCCATATCTCCCTCCGTGTTTTTCTCGTGAACCACCCCACCCCTTTTGGTTAGTACTGAGACCACTATTTCAAAAGGTTGTCATTCATATGACTTTTTGACGTTCCTCCGAGCTGTGCAGGAGTATCGGGGAACTTTCGTCATTTACGCTGACAGCTCTAAAATCGTGACGAGGACAGGATATGCTTTTTGTCTCCCTCTGGTCAGGAACAACATTTACTGCCACGGCAGTAAATGTTTTAATGGCAGAGGTGATAGCCATTAACAGAGCCCTATATTTTATTAAACAGCAGACGTCACTTGACCACATTTTAATGTGTGATGACCCAATGACCAGTCTCCAGGACATTGATGTTACTTGTATCAACCTGTGATAACTGATAGTCATAATTTTCTCTCTGATGTAAGTTCTACTGCCTGCTCAGTTCTCTATCTCTTGATGTGAAGTAATATAACTATCCCAGGGAATGAAGTGACTGACCGTTTGGCTAGCGAAGTGATTACTTGCCCGAGATTCACGTGACGATCCCAGGTACAGATTTACAGGCAGAAATAATGCCTCCTTCAGTTGTAGATGAAACATCATCTAATGGGCTACTGCCCCATCTAATAAACTGCACACTAACAAGGAGACTGCTGTTGCATACACTTCTCCTTCCATTTCTCCTTTAAGGAATCCATCATTGTTATGTCACCTCTGGATTGGTCATATCAGGTTAACTCGTAGTTTTAATTTACGCAACGAGCCACCGCCACATTGTGGTTGTGGAATATTATGGACAGTACCTCACGTCCTGGTGGAATGTTTCGTCCTTCTGGCTTTCCATGCTAAGCGTAACCTTTCAGAATCTTTACCTCTAATGTCGGGGGATGACTCACGGACAGTTGCAGTGATTCTCCATTTTCTCCAGAAAGTGGTTTTTATTCTCTGATATAATGTTTTAAACTACTTTTGGGGTGGGGCGAGGTGTTTGGGGTGGAGAGTCTCCTGCTGCTTGCTGGGTATGGGGTATCCTTGACCTTACCTCCTTTGACAGCTGCATTGGTCATCCCTCTTGTACTCTATTTTAATTATTTTGGATGCAGTTAGGATCTTTATTCAGCCACACACATCCATTTTAGAGACAACACTTCGATGAATAGTGTGTGCTGCTACCTGTTTTACACTTTGACAATAACGGTTTGGGGGTGAGACAGCTGTGAGAGGAAGAGCTCCAGTCACGTGCAGAGCCCCAGCGGACACTAACCTGACTTCAACCACCTGCTGACGTGATTATTTCTCTCCCGTCATTCCTACTGATACAATTTGATCCAACTGATGTCCATTATGTTTTTAGCCTTCTCACTTCTACTATTATACATCTCCTGTTTAGAAGGCATTCTTTACTCTGTAACTGCCATTAATTGGGTTGCTATGGGAGATTGCATGAGGGTGGGGTTTCTCTCACACAGATTTGGCCTGGGAGATCTCTCGTCTGCTATGACCTCTGTACCCACCTGACCCATACACTTTTACTTCTGAAACGTATTTCTCAGCTCTGATGCCAATATTGTTTTCATTGAATTGACTTTACCATTCCTACATACTTTCACAGCCTTGATCAAATTTCCAGGTATGTCAATAACTCCAGATCAACCACCTCTTGGCCAGAGTATTGATGACGTTATTGTTTAGACCCTTAACCTCCAACCGACTGTCAACCCAGTTCTTCCAAATTGTCAGATTAAAGTTGGGGTGTTTGTCAAGTGGTAAACATGTTGTAGACAAATGTGCAGCATTGGATGGTTCCCAGCAATTCAAAATGTATAAGCTCTCGTGTCATATTTAGATTTTGGGAGGATAGTGCGCATGATCGAGTTTCTGCAGAACCAAATGCCTGATGTCTTTGGGAACAAAGATGAAATAAAGTGTAAAATTCTAGTACTCCCTCAGGGGAACACATATATCGCTGATAAAATGTGAACGTCCGAGTGATAGCCACTTTATAACCAGAATGAGTTCTCAAAAATTACCCTATTTAGCGCAACAAACAGTTGTTTAGAAGTAACACAAATTGTTTATCCTACGTATGAGTCAACCTTTCATTCACAGTGCTGCAGGCTTTCCCAAACTATTATGTACTGAATGAAGTGAAATTTTAGCAATTCCTGTTAATAGAAATTTTCCTGCTGTAGAGGTGCTGTTTCAAGTACCATAATCTGTAGCATGTAAGTACAGATACTAATGAAGAGAATTATGATCAGCTCGACTCATGTGGATGTACAAGAGCAGGCTAACTTTTCATCATTCTTCTTCGCCTCCTTCTACTCATAATCTTTTGCTTTGGTGGTGAACACTATTTTTATTAATTTATTTGCTATGGTGTATCGTACTTCTCCTTAGAGGTGGTAATACTTGGTACTAGAATTTGTTAAAAAATTCAGTGTTGATCTTGTAATGTAGGCATCATTACATTTCTTTGTGTTGTATCATTTCCATTTTGTCCTGAGAGAACATGTCCTCAGTGCACCATCATTATTCCGTGTGCTCACGGTTGACATACATTAGTATCATGCTGTATTATGAGCGCTGTAACACTAAACGTAACTAAATTGATTCTGAAGCAATTGGCTCTTAGTACGAGGGCACGCTGAAAAGTAATGCCTCCAAATTTTGTGTGTGACAACTCTTAAAGCTTTTTAATAAAACAGACCTTATTATCATTCTACATATTCATTCTTCATGTCTACTCATACGCAGCCTTCTACTGTTAGGAGGCTCCAAATTGTAGTGTGTAATATGGTGGTGTGTAATGTAATTGTGTCGATGCATCAGAAACAAACTGTAATGATTTTCGATTTCGAAGCGTTTGTCTGCACATGGCGCACCCTCTCCTTCAATGTGTCAGTGGCAGGCTACACACAAGCACTGCGACGTCTGCAACAATCTCATGTCTTGGGCTCATTTTCATCAAACATCCTGCATACAGTCCCGACTTGGCCACATTCGATTTTCATCTGTTCCCATAAGTTGAAGAACATCTTCGAGAACTTAACTTTGATAGTGATTAAGTGGTGTATGCAGAAGTGAGATCGTAGCTCAGTCAACAAAAACCATTTTACAGTGATGGTGTCAGCATACTGGTCCCCCATTGGGAGACAAGTGTTCGTCGACAGGGTGACCCTGCTGAGAAATAAATGTGTAGACATGCAAGATAAAGATCTAAAATGTTAATAATATTTGTTTTATTTAAAAAGGTTTAAGAGTTTTTACATAAAAAATTTGCAAGCATTACTTTTCAGCACACCCTTGTATTAAATAAACTCTCAAGACTTGAAACACATTTACCAAAATGTGTGCAAAGCAATAGTTTGCATATCTACTGAACTTTAGACTCGTGTTTACATCTTGGTAGTAAATTAATCTCAAATCCTGTAACGGCTGATCTTAGCATCAATCGTCTCAGTTCTGCGTTCTTGGTGATCTCTTATTTTAACTAAAGTAATCTTTCTGTACATTGAGAGTTCAGTTCAAGGATATGCTTATTGCTGCATTCACTGTGGCTAACTTACATTCTTATTCCTTGACCCAAGCATTGGAAGGGCTACCGACTCACAGACTGCATTGTTTTCAGTAAGTCCAATCAAAAATTAAATTTATTGATTTTTTTATTTTTTTAAATACAGTCAAATTCTTTTACATTAAGTTGTCTTAACAGAAGGTGTAGAAGTCATATACGTTCTGATGGAGTGTGGCTGTCACTACAAGCACTGTCAGTGAACACTTTCATTCACTTTGGTGGTTGAGCATACTCTGTGGTTGTAGGCTCTGAGGAGAGATGTTAATCTTATTAGTAGTGAAAATATCTCAAACAGAGCAGATGAGCCTAATATAAGTACAAAACACTTAACAATCATTTTTAAAATGTTTTCCTCACTTGTTTTAAGTACATTATTCTTTTCTATAACTTGCAAAGTTGTGTTACTGCAGGCAAAATTTGCCTGTGCATTTCTTTTCACCATTTTGTGTTGAATTTCAGTATTCATACTCTGACAGGTAAACTTATATTCTGTATATTATGTTTCGAGATACAATAAAATATTTTTAGGTTTGTATACTCGTAGTGTAGACCAAATTGAGTCACCGTACTTCTTGCATAACTGAGCAAGCATTCTTTTGGAATAAAGTGCATTCTAACTGACCATTGACATGACGTAATAAGAAGTTGCCATTGAAGGGATGTTAAACTCCAATCGACCTTTCTTCAGTGGTTCAGATGGTTGAGCATTTTGTGTGAAAGCAAAAACTCAGAAGTAAGTCGATTGTGGCATAAAGTCTTAATCTGTCAGGAAATTTAATTATAGTATATATTATGAAGGATAGTGAACAGGTCATTTCTGGAAACTGACAATGCCATTGTCACCAGGGGCACATATTTGGCGCATCTGTTGTGAGACTGTTTGCAATGTTAGGCAATGAACAGAATTTTACAAATTGTGTGACTTGTGTGGCAACCAAATCTTCCCAATCGTTTAGTACCACAAGTACCCTAATTAGTCTGTTGATGTTACATTCCCTGTCTTTATTAAAAAGTAATTGATTTTCTGTGCCCTAATGTGACTCGGGCATTAACACAGGCACTGTGGTGGCAACAATGCAACCTTCCAGAGTGGCAAAATCATAAATTTTAGTATGGCTCCAGAAGAACAAATTAAACAAGACAATGAAAGTTTCATGCAAATGAATAAGTGTGAGAATTAATTGGAAATACATCTACATTGATACTCTGCAAATCACACACAAGTGCCTGGCAGAGGGTTCATTGAACACCTTCATTATAATTCTTTGTTATTCCAATCTCGAACAGCATGCAGAAAAAATGGACACCTGTAGCTATCCGTGCGAGCGCTGATTTCCCTTATTTTATTATGATAATTGTTTGTCCCTATGTTGGTTGGTATCAGCAAAATATTTTTGCATTCGGAGGAGAAAGTTGGAGATTGAAATTTGATGAGAAGATTCTGCTGCAGTGAAAATTGCCTTTGTTTCAATGTTGTTGTTGTTGCGGTCTTCAGTCCTGAGACTGGTTTGATGCAACTCTCCATGCTACTCTATCCTGTGCAAGCTTCTTCAACTCCCAGTACCTACTGCAACCTACATCCTTCTGAATCTGTTTAGTGTATTCATCTCGTGGTCTCCCTCTACGGTTTTTACCCTCCACACTGCCCTCCAGTACTAAATAAGTGATCCCTTGATGCCTCAGAACATGTCCTACTAACCGATCCCTTCTTCTAGTCAAGTTGTGCCACAAACTTCTCTTCTCCCCAATCCTATACAATACTGCCTCATTAGTTATGTGATCTACCCATCTAATCTTCAGCATTCTTCTGTAGCACCACATTTCGAAAGCTTCTATTCTCTTCTTGTCCTAACTATTTATTGTCCATGTTTCACTACCATACATGACTACAGTCCATACAAATACTTTCAGAAACGACTTCCTGACACTTAAATCTATGCTTGATGTTAACAAATTTCTCTTCTTCAGAAACGCTTTCCTTGCCATTGCCTGTCTACATTTTATATCATCTCTACTTCGACCATCAACATTTATTTTGCTCCCCAAATAGCAAAACTTATTTACTACTTTAAGCGTCTCATTTCCTAATCTAATTCCCTCAGCATCACCCGACTTAATTCGACTACATTCCATTATCCTCGTTTTGCTTTTGTTGATGTTCCTCCTTTCAAGACACTATCCATTCCATTCAACTGCTCTTCCAAGTCCTTTGCTGTCTGCGACAGAATTACAATGTCATCGGCAAACCTCAAAGTTTTTACTTCTTCTCCATGGATTTTAATACCTATTCCGAATTTTTCTTTTGCTTCCTTTACTGCTTGCTCAATGTAAAGATTGAATAACATCGGCGACGGGCTACAACCCTGTCTCGCTCCCTTCCCAACTGCTGCTTCCCCTTCATGCCCCTCAACTCTTATAACTGCCATCTGGTTTCTGTACAAATTGTAAATAGCCTTTCGCTCCTTGTATTTTACCCCTGCCACCTTCAGAATTTGAAAGAGAGTATTCCAGTGAACATTGTCAAAAGCTTTCTCTAAGTCTACAAATGCTGGAAACGTAGATTTGCCTTTCCTTAATCCAGCTTCTAAGATAAGTCGTAGGGTCAGTATTGCCTCACGTGTTCTGATATTTCTAGGGAATCCAAACTGATATTCCCCGAGGTTGGCTTCTACTATTTTCCGAATTCGTCTGTAAAGAATTCGCATTAGTATTTTGCAGCGGTGACTTATTAAACTGATAGTTCGGTAATTTTCACATCTGTCAGCAGCTGCTTTCTTTGGGATTCTTCTTGAAGTCTGAGGGTATTTCACCTGTCTCATACATCTTGCTCACCAGATGGTAGAGTTTTGTCAGGGATGGCTCTCCCAAGGCTGTCAGTAGTTCTAATGGAATGTTGTCTACTCCCAGGGCCTTGTTTCAACTTAGGGCTTTCAGTGCTCTGTCAAACTCTTCACGCAGTATCATATCTCCCATTTCATCTTCATCTACAGCCTCTTCCATTTCCATAATATTGTCCTCAATTACATCGCCCTTGTATAGACACTCTATATACTCCTTCCACCTTTCTGCTTTCCCTTCTTTGCTTAGAACTGGGTTTCCATCTCAGCTCTTGATATTCATACAAGTGGTTCTCTTTTCTCCAAAGGTCTCTTTAATTTTCCTGTAGGCAGTATAGCCTCTACATTCTTACATTTGTCATCTAGCCATCCCTGGTCAGCCATTTTGCACTTCCTGTCGATCTCATTTTTGAGACGTTTGTATTCCTTTTTGCCTGCTTCATTTATTGCGTTTTTATATTTTCGCCTTTCATCAATTAAATTCAATATTTCTTCTGTTACCCAAGGATTTCTACTAGCCTTTGCCTTTTTACCTACTTGATCCTCTGCTGCCTTCACTACTTCATCCCTCAGAGCTACCCATTCTTCTTCTACTGTACTTCTTTCCCCCATTCCTGTCAATTGTTCCCTAATGCTCTCCCTGAAACTCTGTACAACCTCTGTTTCTTTCAGTTTATCCAGGTCCCATCTCCTTAAATTCCCATCTTTTTGCAGTTTCTTCAGTTTTAATCTACAGTTCATAACCAATAGATTGTGGTCAGAGTCCACCTGCAAATGTCTTACATTTTAAAACCTGGTTCCTAAACCTCTGTCTTACCATTACATAATCTATCTGAAACCTGTCAGTATATGCAGGCTTCTTCCATGTATACAACCTTCTTTTATGATTCTTGAACCAAGTGTTAGCTATGATTAAGTTGCGCTCTGTGCAAAATTCTACCAGGCGGCTTCCTCTTTCGTTTCTTACCCCCAATGCATATTCACCTACTAAGTTTCCTTCTCACCCTTTTCCTACTCTCGAATTCCAGTCACCCATGACTATTAAATTTTTGTCTCCCTTCACTACCTGAATAATTTCTTTTATTTCATCATATATTTCTTCCATTTCTTCGTCATCTGCAGAGCCAGTTGGCATATAAACTTGTACTACTGTGATAGGCGTGGGCTTCATATCTATCTCGGCCACAATAATGCATTCACTATGCTGTTTGTAGTAGCTTACCCGCATTCCTATTTTCCTATTCATTATTAAACCTACTCCTGCATTACCCCTATTTGATTTTGTGTTTATAACCCTGATATCCACCCCAAATCCTGTATCATGTCAGTGACACTTTCCCTCTCATATTTCTCGATAGTACAAAACTTGCTGCTCTTCTTTGAACTTTCTCGATGAACTCTCTTAGTCCTATCTGGTAAGGATCCCACACCATGCAGCAGTACTCCAAAAGAGGAGGAACAAATCATTCATTAAATCTAGTGTCATACTGGAAATTGTGTATGGTAAATATTGTGAAACGGATGACGAAGGAAGTGCTGGAGTCAGTCTTCATTGCGTCTTTCAAAATAGGAAAGATTTCTACTAGTAGTGTTGGCAACTCTATTTCGACCATGCACCCAGACAACATTTGAAATATACGCATGTCAGCTTGACAGCACTTGCAGAATCGAAAAACATTATATTAAAGAAATTAACACAAATGTCGACAAATAATGGCCTAGTAATTCGTCTAATACCTATAGGAGAATCACAGAGTAAAACACTTAGTAATAAATAGAAAAACATAACTGTCACGTGTCATAGTCTTCTGAATCCAGGCGTTGTAATTAAGGGGCGTGTACTTGTGCAGAAAGGTGGATAGCATCCTTCCCCCACCACACTTCCTCCTTTGGATCCGCCGTTAATACCATTTAATCACTCTTCTTTTTGTCCTGGTCCTCCAAATTAATTTTTTTCTACATTATCTCTAACTTCTTTTAAGTTTTCTCTCATTCTGTTTTTCTTGGTGTTGTTGCCATAGTCAAAAGACATTAGTTTTAAGATATTACAGGAAAAACTTGTGAAATCTCATTTTGGAGCTGAATTAACTGAAACAGGTCGCGTACTGCATGCTTCTCTCTGCTCAGGAAATGAGAAAAAGTGAATATTGGACCATATCCTGCTACATTTGGAATCACTTGAGGTAGATGATGCCTCTATTTATGAATAAATGTTGCAAAATTTGTAAACAGCTGTTTGATTTTCTGGCAACAGGGTAGTCTTATTTGTCTCTCTCATGTGAAAACATTTTGTTTCTACATGCTTGATAAATGATGTACATCTTGGACCTTAACTTGAGAGAAGCTGTATTTCTCAATCGCAAATAAAACTTTGTTTTTGATAGTTACGTATCCGTTTTTCTGAAAGTAAAATTTTAATAGTCTTATTATAGCAGTGTAACATTTGTTCTTCCAATTTTCTGTAGTCTAGAAATTTTTCTGATATGAAACTTCATACATATTGGAAAGCTATGGAACAGATCAAATTTCACTTATCACAATTATTAGTTTCTACTTACGTTATATGTTAAATTCAGTGTAAGCAATCTTTAATGTAAATGATTGAAATTACTCACATCCTGTTACTGCCAGTACCATGTATGGCCAAACACCTCCAAAATGTACTGGTTATCACCTAATAACATCGAGACGCTAGAGTTGATTCTCATGACTAGCCCAAGTTTTTTTGTGATTGAAAAATCAGCAACAATATTCATTTTGGTGTCTTTGGACAACACAGAAGCTGCTCAACATGAATATGCAACAGTGGATACAAGCAACTGGTATGGGATTGAGTTGAAGAGCCTGTTATGAGGTATGCGTGCTTGACTTGCATCGTTTTCTTTGTGAATGATTTATGTGCAAATAGCTATGTATCTGTTGGCCTGAAATGTCATTTATCAATGACATACAACAGAATATTCATGATTTCTGTTGGCCTATGTGCGCATCTGACATTATTGCTACAATCACTACATGCAGAATCAAAATTGTACTTTAGAAGACAAAAAACAAGCAGCTGTTACTGCTATAATTTTGTAAAAAGTACTTTGTTCAGTTGTTATGCTTGGATGGAGTGGGATGTATCAAAAGTGACAATTCAACCAATGTATTAGGTTTCTGTGTTAAATGCCAAAGTTATGAACAGAGGCAAAAGAGAATTTTGAAATGATAGAATTTGTAGTTTGAAGAGTTCTACAAGATCACTATGGATGGAACATCATATAGAAGTTGCAGAAAATGAATCAGGTGAGTTCCACATCTTTTGACAGAATAGTATTTGTTTTAGATTAGCCAGTGATTTTGGTTTTTTGTAATGTAATATGTCGATTGACTCCAATCCCCTCTGCCCCACTAAGATCTTTTAAGGCCTGATCAGTGAGAGAGAAGTAACAGGTGCTCATTTGCTTTCTATGTTCAGGAGTTCAAGAGGTGTTACATCTCAAGGGATTTTCTTCACATTTCTTGCCATTTGACTACTTAAGGAACTGTTAAACCTACAATACTTTTTATGTGTATAGTTTTTGATAGGGTTGTTACAGAGCCACTGGATAAAAGAATAAGTGTTGGCAATTATTATTAGCTTTATAAATGACATCATGCCTAAAACTCATTGCCAAACCAAAAATAATGTTTTTTTTCTGCGTTCTACTTTTATGAGAACTATTTAAGTTGTTAAAAACTCAGTGGGACAATAATGGAGAAAAATATCAAGAACATAATTTGTTTATTTCCCTAAGTGTTTTGAAGTTAACTTTTTTCCTTACCCAAGAAGCCAGCAGGGATCCGAAAGACGTGTATTTATAACGTTTCATACTGTCACATTTAAATTACTCTTTTTTTTCCTTTTGAATAATAACTTTGTAATGTCTTGTTGAGTAATGTAGTTGCCATTATTTTTGTACCATCTCGGGAACACCTGTGATGCCTTTACATGTAATTTTTAGAAATATGAAGTTACATCTGACAAGTCTTATGTATGTTTATCTGACGTGTACACATATTGTTTCTACATTTTTGTGTAGTATCTTCAGAGGTTTGGAAAAGAGTTATTTTTGTTCCGCAAATCAAACTTAGTTTTGAAGAAGCCCATCTGGACCTGAAAAACACGTCCACGCCTGTATGTTTGTTATTTATGATGTGAACTTCTTCCTAAAGCTAAACAGCCATTTGTCCCATCTGCTGCTTATCTGTTGCACAGCAACTGTTCTATTTCATGATGAGGTATCGGTCCTCATCCATATATTCGGATAAACTGAAATGATTGGCATATTGCAAAACTTTGAAAAATACTGTAATTGTTTGTACTTCTCATACAATTAAACTACTATGTCGAACTCTGGGAAATAAAAAAAAAAAAGTAAAAAAGATGTCAAACCTAAACACTTTTATATTTCTAAAACAATTTATGGATCTTTCCTTAATTTGTAATATTCACTCTTTTCAATGTGCAATGAAGAAATTGGATGATCATTGTCTTATAATGATGTATAGTGATGCTTTGGTATTAGAGGCAGTCAGGAATAAAGGGATGAATTCATAACATATTTAACAATAGAATATTTTTATTTTTTGTGTGCGTGTTTTTTTTATTAAAAAAAAAAAAAAAACAGCCAAGCTACAACTCTTGCATCTTTGTCAGTAGAGGGAAAATTTCAAGAAGTTATTACCACACATGCATTATTATTGGTTGCTAATATATAGACTCAGTTCATTCAGTCTTAAATGGATATTTTGGCATTTGCACTAATAATTCTACTAATAACACACAATTCATCACTAGCATAAAATTTATGCAATAGAAAGTAAAGTTTTGTTCATCTTTGAAAACAGTTGTCTTACCAAACTTTGTGTTCCTCGGTATGATCAAGATTTTCAAGTAGGTTACACGTAACATTAATGAAGATGCAGGTTGATAGTAACTTTTTTAAAAAGGAAAAATCTGAGAGCAAGTTGCAATTCCCCTCTCCCTTCCCTTCCCAATGTTGTAATGAGAAACTTCTTGTGCTGGTGACTTGATATCATCTTCACTTGGTGAGTTGTCCCTTAAAGTCAAATCCATGTTGGAATGTAACAATATTGTGAAAAGGATAATTGCTACTCACCATATAGTGGAGATGCTGAGTCGCAGATAGGCACAACAAAAAGCCTGTCACAATTAATAGCTTTCCGCCAGTAAGGCCATTGTCAGAATTAGACAGCAAACACACACATACACTCTCAAAAAAACACAACTCACATACACACACGACTGCAGTCTCAGGGAACTGAGGCCGAAAGCTATTATTTGTGACAGTCTTTTTGTTGTGTCTATCTGCGACTCACCATCTCCGCTATATGGAAGTAGCAACTTTCCTTTTCACAATATTGAAGCTATCTCTTATCAGATATGAATATCCTGTACTGCAAACCTCCCATCTATCTTCTATATATTTAAATATGAGTCCTTTGGTAAATTTCCAAGCTTGACTCCATCAGTTCTTGGTCAAGAAGTTGAATAATCCAGTGCGTGGAATTACAAAATTTATGTGGAATGTTTTTTGAATCCGCCCACTACTGGTGGTATCATATGCTCTGATCAGCATCAAAGAGATCGAAAAATGACCAGTGACAGATGTCTGCAGGTGTTGGATGATTGTGTTACTTTCAGGCTTCTTTGGTAATTTTACAGAATTTTTGTCTTAGATCTGTACTACACTGTAAATGATCTTTCATAAAATTGTCTTTGTAAAATATTTGACAGTATATTTGGACTGTTTTTATAAAAGTAATCTCGTATATAAGGTCTTCGATAAAAATTAGAATATGATCCTATTTTTTTAAAATAAAAGTTTGCCATTGAATGCTTGGCACTTACTTGAACAGTTGTGCTGCTGCTGCTAATAGTACTAGTAGCTACTACTACTACTACTACTACTACTACTACTATTGTTACTGCTGCTGCTGCTGCTCCTGCTCCAGCTCCAGCTACTGCTCCTGCTGCAGCTGCAACTAGTAGAATGACATCAGAGTGTACTCTTCCACCATGATAATTTCTCAATATTATGAGAATAAAATACTGCATATTCTGTAGCATGTTAAGTAAAGAAACTGCATTAAGTGGTTAGGAACATATAAGGAAATAACTGCATCAATCAGCAGTGTTAGAAGTGGCTGCATAGTGGACAGTATGAATAGGAAACTAAATAGCTTGAGAAGTCAATACTCGAAAAGTAACAGTAGCCGTTTCTGTGAGTGGGTCCACAGCCACTGCACATTTCTTAAAGAAAATGCATTTTATTTTCTGAAATTAACATTGCTAGCAATTGTCTTTCATCTGTCACTGAAAATCTTACTATAAAGGTGAGACAAGCAGAAATAGTATCTCGTAAATGTGTATTTTGTTTGAAAATATGATGGACTACTTTCTTAAGCTCAAATTGAAATGGTTGTTGGTCTGTTCTCACATAATTTCCCCACAGCGCATTATGTATTCCCACTGAGCTCACAAATCAAATTCTGGAGCTTCTCTACCCACTGCCTGCAGTGTTGCCCACAAACATTTTTGTTTCTCTTTCCATTCAATCAAATGTGCTCATCGAGAACATTACATGCTACTGCACAGATGATTAA
Source organism: Schistocerca americana (assembly GCF_021461395.2). Taxonomy (NCBI): domain Eukaryota; kingdom Metazoa; phylum Arthropoda; class Insecta; order Orthoptera; family Acrididae; genus Schistocerca; species Schistocerca americana. Next base: position 180,610,745 of record NC_060120.1, read on the forward strand.
CTTTTCAGCATCCACTTGAACAATTATGATGGAAAAATTTTACTGTAGTGTAACGACTACAGCAGGGTACATTGATCAAAGAGGTTTTACAAAATCTTTGACAAACATTTTTGTCAAATTTCTTTTCCAGTGTAATATGATTTTAGGCATGCACTGTTTACAAAATTGTGTTTCGATCATTCCCAACATTTCTAAATGGTTTTACTTACTTTTGTGCTGGAAACTTGTTAAAAAGAAATATGCCCCTGCTTGTGATACTTTTATTTTGTGTTCCACCTCTTACGGTGTGTGTGTTATGCTGGCTCTTCTACACAGTGGTGTAAAGGTAAAGAAAATTGAATGAAAGCTGAATGGTAATCTGACCATTTTATGGTGACTGCAAGGTGGTGGTTATTATTGTTGCTTTCTTATCCCTTTGCATTCCCAATTTTTGTTTAAATGTTATTTTCTTGCTAAAGGTTCTTGACATTGGAGCAGTGAATCCGATGCTCATTTCAGTATGCTGTTGCATAACGACTTCCTCATTTTTAAGGAATGGAGTATCTGGCAGCTGGGAAATTGCCAATGCTGTAAGTCAGCCGGGTGAACACTACTTAAAGGACAGATTCAGATGTGACACCTGCGGAAAGTCATTCAACTTCTCGACATCTCTCTCGATGCACCGCCATGTCCACCGAGGCCACACATCGTGTCCTATTTGCCACAAAGTGTTGAACAGAACGTATGACCACAAGAACCATATGCTTTGCATCCACCATGTCTCACACAATTGAAAATCTAATTTTGGTGGGACTTTCTTTAATAATAGTTTATATAATTTGATTATGAAGCATCCTGGATGGAATGTAAAGAATGTTTGGCAAAGATTACACAATGTGCACTGCAAGCATTGCAAAGCAGATGTTCAGTACATATGGGATCTTGATTATTGTAGCTCAGCTATCATACTTTATTTACCAGAAAATTGTCTCCCCCCTCCTTCCTCGCTCTTGGAAATACAACTCCCAACTGGTGTGAGTAGTGCGCTCAGCTGGAATTGGTGGAATAAATGCAAAAGAGGCACTGAAAATCAAAAAGATGGAGGATATAAATATAGGGGGTTGGGACAGCTGAACACTGAAAGTAGCTGTAAAGGTACATGTAAAGTGGTAGGCTATGTAAATGATAATGGGAGAGAACAAAGAAATCAGCTTTGGAGAATGGTTAAGGATGTGGAGCAAGAGGGGGGAAATGTCCCAAAAAGGATAGAGAAACTGTCTAAGACAAAAAGCGTAGGAAGAGACCGTGAAAGAGCAGCTCCAGTTGAAGAACAGTGCAGTTATTGATGCTGGAAGAGTTGCTAAATTCTGCGTTGGAAGGACATTTCCCACTTGCTCAACCCAAAGAAGTTATAGTACTCGAAGTGGATATTTTATTGGCTCAGATGAGGGGGACCTCGTGAAGTTAGCCACATGGTACATGGGATAGTCATAATGTTTTAATTATCACCTAAAAAAGAGAAAAATAAAGTTACATAGTAGTCTCTTTGGTTGTTTGCAGTTACTTGTCAGAAGTCCTGATACACTTTGAAATCCCAGCAACACGATAATGTAGCATGTTTGCTAAAGGAGACACACGTCTTCAGCTTATCAAAGGACCGGACTATTTTGTGTTGCCTCCTCTAGCAGTGTGGTACAGTGATATCAAAGTGCAACAAAAATATTAACTAACTTTTTTTTGTTTTGAGATGATAATTAAAATTTTATTACTAACCATCATACTGAGCTTTGTGTTCTCTGACCCTGGTCTCAGTTCTTCTGGCTGTTCAGTGGGATGGACAGTTGGTTTTTGGTTGTGTTCAAAAATAACACCTCACAGTGACTGCAATGATACAGGTGCAGACCCTAAGTGCTTCCACAAATGGCCTTTTCCTAATGACATAGAAATTGCTGATAACAGAACTGCAATTGGAGGCAGCAGCTGGCTGCATGGATCAGGTTTTTCAGTGAAGTTTCCCACTGCTATATATATGACTTGCATATGAGGTTGGAAGCAGGAGCCAGAAGAATGGACAAAGATTGTTCATAGGTTGTGCAGATGATACTACACTATTTTAACATCAGGGTAAGGATGATTTTGGCAGGAGTATTTTTCATTCTAGATTAGGGCATTCTGAGAAGCAGTTTGAGTACTGGCAAATGATGTTTGTCATTTAAAAACTCCATCTGCATTGCCTGTTCTGTATGTGTCTATGCTCATCTCCTTTTTGATCCTATCACTGGTGTGCTGGTGTTTGCTATTCTGTCGAAGGGAAGGCCATTTCGCAGAGCACAGCCTATAGTAAACTGCTGTAGCCACTGATTGGTTTTCTATGTGAGCATAGCAACAAACACTAGCTTCCCTGAACTATGCAAGTGAGAAATGTATCTACATGTTCTTTGGAGCCTACAGCCCACACAGTATTGAACTATGTAAGTCCCTGGCTTCCATCCTCCTCTTCATCCTTCCCATTCATCTGTCCATGCCTCTGTTCTGACTTGGAATACATTTTTTGGTCAGCTTGGTAATCTCTTTGCCTTTTCTCCTTCTCGCTCACTGAAATCTCTCCTTCTTGCTTACTGAAATCAACCCCTGCCCTGCACATCCTGAAGTTGTCTCTCACTGTAATTGATCCTGTCTCCCTCTGTATGCTTGCCACACCACACAGCCTCAACTGATATTTCTACTTGCTTTGGAGTAGGAGTTGGCTTACTTGTGTAACTCATAGTTGCACTGGAGGGAGGGAGAAGGAAGATGATTTAATGTGCTCTGGTGTTGACAAAGGAGACAGATCACAAGCACTGACTGGGGAAGGAAACTGGCCATGTGCTTTTCAAAGAAAGCATCTCAGAGCATGCATTAAGTGCTTTAAGGAAATGACAAATGATTTCTTGTGTCCCTCTTACATTTGTTTTTAAACACTTTTTGTGACATTGATTTGAATGGCAATTGGCGTACCTGTTATGAATAACTGAAAGTTGTTCTAATAACTCCTCAGTTGCAGTTGTAAATCAAGTGCTGTTCGTGAGGGAATAAGCACAGAATTCATTCCTGCATGTATTTCTCTGGATTTTTCTTCTTATATACTAGCTGAAAAAGACCATTTTCTTTACTCTACATTTTCTTTTGTTTCCTGAGTTCATTAAAGATGACTGGAGAACATTATAAAAATGAAAAAAAAAAAAATCATAGTAAAATAAAACTCAAAATGTAAGTATTTCATGCTCTAAAAAATAACTCTTGAATACTTAAACATACTCTTAAATCTGAAGTATTCAGCAGTACCCTAATTTGAAATAGAACATTCATAAAAATTTTAGAACATTAAAGAAAACTTTGGAACTTTTGGGAACATTCCAGAACATTCAAAAACATCCAAGAACATTCAGAAATGTTGAAGAGCACTGTGGGATAATTTATATTACTGAAACATTTGAGAATATTTTAGAACATCAGTTAACGTTCTGGAATATTCGTAAAAACACAAGAGCGTCGTAGATAAATCTCAATATTTTCCGTTGCAATAGACATTGATATGAAGGAGACTGAAGGTGATGTGTTGACCATCACAATGTGACATCGACCACTTCCAACTCACATATTGCTGCAACTAAAACAGCTTTTGTGTGTAACCAATGTAGTGCACAACAAAGGAATCCAATAGCACACAAAAACCAGTGATTGGCAGCAGATGGGTATGGAAGTATCACAAAATTTTGCCACAATCACTTCAGTTTTTATGTCTAAATGCTCGAAGTTTCCCTCCCTTAGCTTGGACAAAGCCAGTTAGCTCCTATCAAATATGAATTAAGAAAGTGAATCATAATAACAGAAATTATAAAGTTAAATTAAGTAATTATATTTTCTGTACACTTTTATTTAATTTAATGAAAAAAACTCGGCTTTGTTATTTAATATTTAACTGTTTATTCTGCTATGATACTTGCTTATGAACTGTGTTTGTCACCTTATTATTTAGTGAGTTAGATATATTAATTTCTTTTGGTTCTGTAGTATGAATATCATTTGTTCTGCCTCTTTATTTTTGTGTACATAGTGTACTTATCAACTTGAAACTGTTGAAATAAATGACAGGGTTTGGTAATAGATTGAAGGCCTCATATTCTCTGATTGTTAAGCAATATGCGTGAAACTCCTTGACAGTTATTTTTCTATTTGTTTCAGCACATGTATTTGGGTTCACTTGTTTCAAATTGAAATGGTAATGGTCTTCTCCTTTTATAAAAATTACTGATATTGAAGTGGGCTGTAGGAACTGTTTATCTGTTATGCTTTGTAATCCTTCTCTTATTTATTGAATAATTATATCACACGGTTATAATGGTAATTTCATTGACTTGAACTGTGTTGATACATTACATTACATGACACACAGTGCGCATGTGATTAACTTCCCGCATTTTAACAGTTATGACGAAATTTTACTGTATTGTAATAGTGTCTCCCATAAGGTTCTCTGGTTAAAGAAGTTTTAATAAAACTTTGACAAAAGTAGAACTGTTCACCAAACAGTACATTGAAGATCCTTACTATTTCTAAATAGTTCTACTTACTTTTTTGCCAAAAATTTGTTATAAAGGTATTTTGCCCCTGAATGTGGTACATCTTCCATATTAGTCTGACTTTCCTAAGACTACACAGGTGTAAAGAGTAAGAAAATTGACTGAAAATGTAATAGTAATCTGACCATGTTGTGGTGACTGCAAGGTAGTGGTTATTATTTATCTCCTACCCCTAACCCACCCCTACCTGATTTTTATTAAAATTAATGTATTTATTTTCAAATCCTTCAAGGCATTAAAGCAGTGAATATTGGTGCACATTTCATTGTCCTGTTGCATAACAACTTCCTTGTTTGAATGGAGCAGGTTATCCGATTTTTCAAGCTTTATATGTTACTTTTATCGTACTTTGTTTGCATAGGTGTGTGTTCACAAGCAATCATGTGCGTGTGCATGCATGTGCATAAGTAATTAAGTGTTTTTTATATCTTTTCATGTTTTTGTATTCTGAAATTCACAATTCTTTTCTCCAGACATTCCACAGCACTTTTCACTAGGGAGCTGGGTAATTCCAGAGGCTCTAATGCAGGCAGGTGAACACTACTTAAAGGACAGATTCAGATGTGACACCTGCGGAAAGTCGTTCAACCACTCTACATCTCTCTCAATGCACCGCCAGGTCCACCTTGGCCACACTTCGTGCCCTATTTGCCACAAAGTGTTGAATAGAACATATTACCTTGAGGACCACATGTTTCGCATCCATCGTGTGTTGCCCCACTGAAAGTTTAATTACGATGGAACATTATCTCATACTGTTTTATATAACATGATAATGAAAATCTTGGATGGAATATGAAGAATGGTTTCGGCAAAGACAGTCATTCTCTGTACACTGCAAGCAAAATAGTGCTCTCTCTCTCTCTCTCTCTCTCTCTCTCTCTCTCTCTCTGCTGCCACAGCAACTCCCAACTGGTGTGAGTAGTGCTCCAGCTGCAGATGGTGGAATAGATGTAAACAAGGTGCAATTAAGATGTAAAGTAGACTGTAAAGTTGCAGGCTATGTAAATGATAATGGAAGAGAACAAATCAGCTATGGAGGATGGTTAAGGATGTGGAACAAGGGGGGGGGGGAAATGTCCGAAGAAGGATAATGAGAGAAACTGGCTAAGACAAAAAACGTAGGAGGAGACACTGAAAGAGCAGCACTAGTTGAAAAACAGTGCAGTTATTGATGCTGGAAAAGTTACTAAATGCTGTGTTGGAAGGACATTTGCCACTTGCTCAACCCAAAGAAGCTAGAGTAGTTTAAGGGGATATTTTAGTGGTGTGGATGAGGGGGATCTTGTGAAATTAGACACATGGTACATGGGGTAGTCATAATGTTTTAACTATCACCTAAAAATGAGAAAAATAAAGTTACATTGTAGTCTCCTTGGTTGTTTGCAGTTGTGTCTCTGCAGTCCTGAAACACTCTGAAATTCCTGCACCACAGTACTGTAATGAGGACCCAATCGTCTCCAGTGTATCAGAGGGCAGTACCATTTTATCTTGTCCCCTCTAGCAGTATGCTATTGGGCTGTTGCGTAAGGATTTCAGAGTGAAAAAAAAAGTGAATTAAATAAATTTTTTTTTTTTGAGGTGATAATTGAAATTATAGTTCTGATCATCATACTGAGCAACATGTTCTGAGAGGTGCAGACTGTAATTGCTTTCACAAATAGTGTTTTCTTAATGGAATAGAAATTGCTGGTAACAGAACTGGAATTGGAGGCAGTGGCTGGCTACATGGTTCAGGTTTTTCAGTGAAGTTTTCCACTGGTATATGACGCGTTACGAGGTTGAAAGCAGAAGAGCCAGGAAAATGAGCCAACATTTTTCATAGGTTGAGCAGATGGCACTGTTCCAAATTAACATGAGGTATAGGAGATTTTGGTAAGAATATTTTTCATTTCAGATTAGGACATTCCGGCTGATGGTGTCCAGTCATTTCTATCAGGAGTGCTGCTATATAGTAAGAACTTGCTAATTAATGTATGTGAGAGAAGCACGGGATTTAGCATACCACCTTAGCATATTTTTATTTTCCTGAAATGTGAATTGTTTTTGAAAAAAATTACTCCTCCATTTTCTAAAGCTGTATTCTACTGCTCTCTTTAAGCTGGTAAACCCTCCTGGAATGCATGAGTAAGAGGCGAGTCTCATTATTTCTTTCCAAGTAAAGTAAAAAGTAATACTAAATATGATGATGCAGTGGGAAATCTGATGATAGAGTTTTAGTCCTTAAACTTTTGTCTTTAAGAAATCATCTTTGTTTCGACGTTGGATGCTCTTTGCAACTGCAACACCCAATGGAAGGACCCTTTGCTGGTGATTATTGGCAGGAATTCCTGAAACCCTATAGCGAAAGGCTGTAACCCCTGCTTGGTGTTCTGTGTGAGTGTAACAACAAACCATGTGTTAAACTTTATGAACTGAGATTAAATACAGCTTCGAATAACTAGTTTGTGGTCATCTGTAGCTGCCAACTCGCAATCTGTGACAGATATGCACCCCACTCCTGTACATCCATACAAACAGTAGGTTCCTTGAATTCTATAAGTGTAAAAAGGGCCTACATGTTCTTTGACCAAGCAACCCACGTAGTATTCATATCCTTGGTTTACATCTGCCTCTTCCCACTTCCCATTCATCTGGCCATGTCTCTGTTAACATTCTATTTCCAAACACTTCTTGCTAGCTTCACACTTCTGTTTACCTCTTACTTACTTGAACTATTTTTTTTTTTCCTCAGCTTGCTAACTTCTATGTCTTTCTCCATTCTCAGAATATTCAACCCCTATCCTACATCTCTCTAACTTGTCTCAGAGCATCATCAATGCTATATTCCTGTGTATGCTTGCCACCACTGTCACTTGTCCCAGGAGCTTTTGAAATAAATGATAGGAGTTGGTAACATGATTGTCTCTCAGCCTCATGTGATATGCATAAAATTCCTTTGAGGTTATGTTTTTCTTTTGTTTCCACACATGTACTTGGGTTCACGTGTTTCAAATTGAATTGGTAAACATCTTCTCCTTAATAAAAATTAACAGATATTACAGTGCTTTGTCAGTTCAGTGTGTTTCTACAATTCATTGTAGTCCCTTTCTTCTTGTGGAATCATTGTAACTCAACTTGTGTACTCACTGTCCACTATTACATTGTCATTCTTCTTCTCCATATGGTCTTTAGTCAGTTTCAATCACCATTATACTCATTGGATACCATTTGATCCATTGCTGTTTTTAATACATGCACCAATTGATTGAACTTATGTAAAAACATCTGAATTTCTTCAGTGACCAGTCCACTTATATTTGCACACCATAAAGCAACTTACCTTTGTTCATAACCAATGAAGTACAGTTGCAAAAATTTATAAGAATCATTTACCGTGGAGACAGTGATCCCACTCTATCATAGACTTGTCATGAAAACACAGGGTTGAGTTGATGTTCTTCACTGCTCAAGGGAGTAACAAGACAGTATATCATTTGAAAGCAAGTGCTTTGTGCTCTCATATTTTGTTGAAAACATTTTGATTCCGTAGTTTTTCCAGTCATTTAATGAATTTATTCTGGTGGAGACACTTCCAATGGTGCTAATCCAATCTTTCCGCTCATGCAAGAGGTTCCAGGGGTTTCTCTGCTAAATTTCTTGGCACCGAAAAGCTGATGCACTTGAGCCATTTTTGCTAATGACAGCATATTTGAGTGATTTGTGCACTAATATTGCCCCCCCCCCCCCCCCCACCCCCCCCACCCCCTCATGAACTTCTTGCATTGCAGCTCTACTTAGTTCATTTTGCAATCATGTTTCTTTGCCAGTTTCTCTCTGTCTGTTCGCTGTGTATCTCACTCAAACATCTTCTATAATTTTGTTCATGTACTGTGTTTTCTCTGAGTCTATTCATTCTCCTCCATTCTGAAGCTAAATGTGTGTCTTGCTCCTTTTCTGTTTCATTTATTCGCTGTTCTTTCTGTTTCCTTCTGTTCAATTCACCACCGACAATATCCTCCTCCCCTTTTACATTTCAGTGTTATGTTAAATGTTAACATTACTTGAGGCACTAAGGTTCCACTTAATACACTGTTCACTAACTTATGCAATTCACTGTACCTAAATTTATGTCACCTCCATTCTTTTTATCCACTCTAATCGATTTCCAAAACTATGCTAACACTTGTGTCTCACTATTGTCCGTGTACAGTGTAGCAGTCTGATTGTGAATGTATGACCTCAATGACAGGATAATGGAATGTCCTAAAACATTCTTGATCCAGGAACACACTAGAACTCTCTTGAATCTACCATAAGATTCTATAACATTCTGAAACACTCGTGAACTGCAGCTCACAAATCAAATTCATGTGAGTACTTTGAGCTTCACTTCTCACTGCCTACAGTACCATTCGCATTTGTTTGCGTTCGTATTTCCTTTCAATCCGATGTGATCATTGCCAACATTACACTACTTTCTACTGCACAGACGATTAACTTTTCAGCAATCATTTGAAGAATTATGACGAAAAACTGTATTGTAATGTAATGACTCCAGTGAGATACTTTTACCAAAGAAGTTTAAATAAAACATTGTCAAAGATCTTTGTGAAGGTTCTTTTTCTGTGTAATATGGGCATTAGACTATATAGAGGTCAGAAGTGGTTACCAAACTGTACTGAGAGAAATCATCTACTATTTCTAAATGATTTTACTTACTTACTTTTGAGCTGAAAACTTGTTAAATAGATATTATGCTCCTGATTAGAGTACTACTTACTCTGTGTTAGTTTTGCTGACTGTTCTACCAACTACACTTATGTAAAGCGTAAGCGAATTGATTGAAAGCTCAATAGTAATCTGACCATGTTGTGGTGGCTGCAAGGTGGTGGTTATTACTGTTCTATCCCTTCCCCTGATATTTGTTGAAATTTGTTTATTTATTTCCAAATGCTCCTTGGCATTAAAGCAGTGAATGTCATGCACATTTTATTATCCTTTTGCATAACGACTTCCTCATTCTAAAGAAATGGGGCATCTGATTTATGAGCTTTACATCCTACTGCATTTGCATAGGTGTGTGTGTGTGTGTGTGTGTGTGTGTGTGTGTGTGTGTGTGTGTGTGTGTGTGTGTGTGTGAGAGAGAGAGAGAGAGAGAGAGAGAGAGAGAGAGAGAGAGTGCGTGCGTCCGTCCATGTGTGTGAGTATGTCTTTCTGATACATGTTCATATTTTTGTATTCTGAAGTTCACAATTCTTTTCTCCAGACATCCCACAGCACTTTTCACTAGGCAGCTGGGAAATTCCAGAGGCTGTAAGTCAGCCAGATGAACACTACTTAAAGCCCAGATTCAGATGTGAGACCTGCGGAAAGGCATTCAACCGATCTACGTCTCTCTCGATGCACCGCCAGGTCCACCGAGGCCACACGTCGTGCCCTATTTGCCACAAAGTGTTGAATAGAACTTATGACCTCAAGAACCATATGCTTCGCGTCCACAGTGTGTCGCCCAACTGAAAATCTAATTTCGGTGGGACTTTATTTCATACTATTTTATATAATATGATAATGGAAAATCGGAATTTAAAGAATTTTGTCTGCAAAGACACTCACTCACTGTACACTGCAAGTAAAATCTCTCTCTCTCTCTCTCTCTCTCTCTCTCTCTCTCTCTCTCTCTCTATCTATCTTTCTTTCTTTCTTTTTCTTTCTATCTTTGCTGCCACTGCAACTCCCAACTGTTGTGAATAGTGCTCCCAGCTGGAGGTGATGGCATAAATGTAAATGAGGTGCAGGTTAGAAATATTGGGGCTATGACAGCTGAACACTGACAGTAGTTGCAAAGGGCCATGTAAAGCGGTGGGCTGTGTAAATGATAATGGGAAAGTGTAAAAGAAATCAGCTTTGGAGAATGGTTAAGGATGTGGAGCAAGAGGGGGGAAATGTCCCAAAAAGGATAATGAGAGAAACTGGCTAAGACAAAAAACGGAGAAGGAGACTGTGAAAGAGCAACACCAATTGAAGAACAGTGCAGTGATTGATGCTGGAAGAATTGCTAAATGCTGCACTGGAAGGACATTTCCCACTTTTTTTTATCCACATTGCAAATTGGTAGTCATATTATTTAATTATTACCTAAAAAAAGAAAAAAGTTACGTAGTACTCTCTTTGCCGTTTGCAGTTACTTGTCTGCAGTCTTGATACACTTTGAAATCCCAGCACCATCGTACTGTAGCATGTCACTAGAGGAGCCAACTGTCTCCAGATTATCAAAGGCCAGCACCATTTTGTCTTGTCTCCTCTAGCAGTGTGCTTTTGTACTGTGATGTGAGGATTTCAAAATGAAATTTTTTTTGAGGTGATAATTAAAATTGTACTACTAGTCATCATACTGAGCAATGTGTTCTCAGAGGTGCTGACTGTAATTGCTTCCACAAATCGCATTTTCTTAATGGACTAGAAATTGCTGGTAAAATAACTGCAATTGGAGGCAGTAGCTGGTTACATGGATCAGGTCTTTCAGTGAATCTTTCCACATTTATATGACATTTGATATGATGTTGGAAGCGGAAGAGGTATAAGTAGGGACAAAGATTTTTCATGGGCTGTGCTGATAGTACTGTACTACATTAATATTAGCGGTAGGAAGATTTTGACAAGTGTAGTTTTCATTTCAGGTTAGGCCATTCTGGGAAGCAATTAGAGTTCTGGCTGATGATGTTCCACCATGTGTCTGTGGAGTGTGTAATAAGGGTATTGCAGATAACACATGTGAGAGAAGCACTAGTTTTGTATACCATGTTTTATTGTTCCCTGAAACATGAACTATTTTCAGAAAATTCATCCTATGGTTACTGAAGTAGTATTCCAATGTTCAAGCGACTTACAAAATGCTTTATTTATAGCCCTCCCCCTTTCAAGTCCATTTTCCCTTGATTCCTATGCCTACAAAACCTCCATGTGCAAGTCTGTCACTTCTGTGACAAGCACAATCATTTGTCAAAGCATATCCTATAGCAAAAGGCTGTAACCACTGCTTGGTTTTCAGTGTGAGCAGTTGCAGTGCACACTGGTTAGCGGCATATTATATGATCACTTGCAGCTGTTGGTTCAAAAATTGTGGCATTTAGGCCCCTCACCCCTATCTATTATATCAAACACGGGCTTACCTGAATTGCGTAAGTGAGAGATGTACTTCTGTGTTCTTTGACAATGCCTTCCATTTAGTACTGATCTCCACAGATCCCTGATATGCATCTTCTTCTTCCCCCTTCCAATTCATCTGGCCCTGTCTCTGTTACCAATCCATTTCCGAACACATCTTACTTGTTTCATACTTCTGTTTGCCATGTACTTGAATTATTGGTCTCAGCTAGCTAATCTCTTTATCCTTTTTCCTTCTCCCTCTGAGCAGTCATCCGTATCCTCAACCCCCGTGAGTTGTCTCTCATTATCAGTCATCTTATGTTGCTGTGTATGCTTGCAACTGCTGTCACTTTCCCTTGCAGCAGCTGTCCTGTCCTTACATTTCTATCCATCTTCTAGGCTGCAGTTCTGTGTCCTTACATTTTAGTTCTTTTGCATTCACACCATAACAATGCCAGCTGAGGTTGCTACTCACTACTTGATAGGAGTTGACTTACTTGTGTGACTCATAGTTGCACTGCAGGTGGGAGAAGGAAGATTATTTAATGTGCTGTCAGTAACAAGGTCATTCGAGACAGAGCAAAAAACCCTGATTGGGGAAGGAAATTGGCCTTGTCCTTTGTAAGGAAATAATCCCAGCTTGCACATTAACTGATTTAAGAAAATCATAAACAGATTTTTGTATCCATCTGTTTCCAAAAACTTGCACTTTATCTTACTAGATATCGTTGTTACAAACACTTTTTTTGTGACTGATCTAAATGGCAATTGACATATTTGTTACGAAGAATTTAAAACTGTTTTAACACTTCCTCAGCTGCAGTTGTAATTAGGTGGTTGTTTTATAGATACGAGGGGAAGATGCACAGAATTTATGCCTGTACGTATTTTTCTGGCATTTATCTACTATATGTCTTGTTTGCACCACATTATCCTTTCTATAAGGGTCATTTTTCTTTCTACAGACAGTTCTAAGAAATTGATATATTTCAGTGATGCAAGGGAAGAAATTCCGAGGGTGGAATAATGTACCCCATAAATTGCTTGTAGCAAAGATACATTCCCTAAACACAAAAAAGTTACAGCAGACATACTGACAATGTCAGCAGATTATCAGTGCCTTTTATATTTTTGCCAACAAAAATTAAAACATTAAAATTAGAACCTGAAGGTGATTACTAAAGTTGCAGTGTGCATGCTGATAGATAACAGGAAAATAACAAAATGAAAACAATTTATGTCTCATTAGATACGATTTTAGTAGGTAAATCTTGCAGTAAGAGGTGGTGATAGCATCAGCAGAACTGGTGGTGCTAATTGCAGATTTGTCGTGGTCATGGAGTTGATACAGTGTGTTCCTGAGACCTGGCTGCATTGATAATGGAAGCACTGTTTTCTACTTCAAAGTCAAGGGAAGTGCTTATTTCGTTAATGAAGATCACAACAGATGGCTACAAGACCATGCTGATTGATGACTCTCAGTTGTTTATGCAACATTTGTTCCTTGCCCCTCTCAGAGGTCGTGTCTTCTTGCAACTTATTCCAACAATTTTACAGGGAATAATTTACTATATAAGCATGTCTGATTTTCACCCAGCAACTCTTCTAAGTATAGAGCTGAGGAGGCAGATGACTGCTAATTGGATGCCAGGGAGTACATCACATAGTATGTGCAGAATGAATGTAAATAGTGTGCCATTTTTTCTGTGAATGGTGGTGGCTGGTGATCATGTGCTACAGAGCACTGTAAATATCACACTTAAATTATGCCAAGCCAAACTGGCAGTTGATCAGCAAGGGATCGAGTCACGTTGCAACCATGATAATCCCCCCCCCAAATCTTATTTTATTCCTTACAATGTTCAAACTATTAAATGAAAACTTAAATGTATTTAAATAGTTCAGTTTATATACATAAAATTAATATATTCAATTTAGTTACAATTACTACCCCTATAAGTCAAAAGGCTTTAGATGTTCTTAAAGGAAATATGTGAGGAAATTTAGTATGAAAATGTGTGATGTTTGTAATTCACTTTTCTGCTTTTTCATGTTTCTTATTTGGGAACAGAGATGTGTGGGGTTTGGATAGAGCGAAAGATCTAGGACATATTACTGCATTAATAAAAAACATAGCGGAAATCGTAAAAATATAAGCAACGTACTTGACCTCAGTTTATTAGGTAAAGCAAATATTGCAACAGTATTGCCACTCCTATCATGATGACATAGCGAGACACTATCTGTTTGTTTTTGTAATATTGTAGCATACTGGTAAAATTTCACACAATCTGCCGTTACAAGTACAGTAATGTATATTGAGGCTTGCATACCTCCAAGAATAACAAGCTTCAGTTTAAACCACGTGAAACAGAAGAGGATCACCTGTTTACCCGTTGCTGTAGCAGCATAGAGCTGAGACATTCACATTTTTTTGAGCAGTTTCTTTAGTGGGTGGTGAAAAGATAGTTCACACCTCCAGAATTCAGAAATAGTTAGTACCAGTTGTGTATGAAAACATGAATAGGGGTAATATAATATTAAACCGTGTAACTGAGGTACACTTGACAGTTAGTAACAATTCCACAATGTGGTACCACGGGTAAAGAGATGGGTCTACCAAACATAATTGGCTTTCACCATCGACTTTGTACTACTGTCCTCTCAATTTCTTCATTTTGATTTTGCTCTAGAGTTTATCATGTCTTCCTGATAGTGTTTGATTACCGTGTCTGTCTTTCAGTCCATCTGTGTGTGTCCTCTTTTGATAATTTACATTTTGTTTATTTAAATTTCCTTCCCATCACCTACCGGCTACATCCAACCCACATCTTGAGTCAGTTTCTCAAGTTTTGTTATTTTTTTATCTGTAGTCTGTATCTGGACCCTGTGATTTCTTTTGAACTTCGGTTTGTTGTTTGTACTTCTGAAATGCATTCTCAACTGTGTGGTAGTCCACAGTGACCACTAAATCTAAGCTGTCTGTCTTCTGGTGCATAATTTTGTGCGATTTCTTTTTCTTCAGCGCCTGTAAATTGTACTTTTATGATTTCACATTACCTATAACACAATTTTCCCGTGCAAAAGGAACTGCTCAAAATCCTGAAAGTGAGATTCAAATTTGAGTATCTGTACTCTTTACTCCATTTTTCCTTGTTTCAGCATTCAGTAAATGGGTGCTCCCCCTTCTGACCACTACAAGTTAATTTTCATTTTGGACTGTTCAGTTTTGTATTGAGGTTTTGTTTAGCATATTTTAACTACATATCATACTTGTGTATTCTGAAACGGTCTTCTTTTCGATAGGATGCTGGGGAATTCCAGATGATGAAAGTATGAAGGGCAAACCTTACACACAGCCGAGATTCAGATGTGACATCTGCGGGAAGTCATTCAAGCACTCTACATCTCTTTCTATGCACCGTCAGCTCCATCGAGGCCACACTTTGTGCCCCATTTGTCACAAAGTGTTCAGTAGAACACAGTACCTAAAAGTTCACATGTATGCTGTCCATGAATTGTCATCCTACTAGACATGTGAACTTAAGTGAAATATGTTCCTTTAAAAGTGGTAATCACATGTGTAATCTCTGTATTTCAGTGATCAGATTAATTTTTTCGCTGTAGTGAAACTGACATTTTAAACTACAAGAAAACAATGGTTACTTGTGTTCGTATGTGGCCCTTCATTGTGACATTTTTTGCTTATCTTGGTTAATGTTTTGAATAATATAATTCATGCTTCAGAAACTCTGTGCTGCACTGCTCCTTTATTCATGGCTTGTTGTTTAATGTCACTTGGGCACCCATTTCATTGATGATTGTAACAAGTTGAGTATCTCATAAAATACTGATGGCAGCAATATGAAACAGGAAAGTCAGAAAATTATATAAATTTATAAGGAAGCCCTGTATCCATTTCTTCAGGTGAATGCTTTCTTTGCTTAAATGTGATACACATATTTCTGCTTACTAAGAAAAGTAAAGCAGAAATAACGATGTGATGAGAGTAGCAATACCTTTAATTGATACGCAAACAACATTGATTTTCTGTTTCATTTACTCCTTATCTAAAATCCAGTGCATGCCTTGATACTCGTGCCATCATTATTTACATTGTGGATTTCATTTGTAGTGTGCTAACATGGAATCTGTTTGGGAGTTGGTGATGAGACAACAAGGTTGTGTGTTTTCATGCACTATTGAGCCATTAACATTAACTACAGTTATATTGTTTTGACCTGTAATTATTAGGTTGGTGCATAAGTTTGTAGGTTTTTGGTTTGCATGTTGGTGCTCCGGTTGCTGTGGGTTTATTTATCGATTGTCATTTGCTACTTGAGTTTACATATTGTCATTTTGTCTTTGGAAAAAGTGAATGGAGCTGCGGATGCTAGAAAATGGAGTGCCAAGTGGAGAAATCTGAACATTTCAGACATGTTTCTCTGTTTGACTTCAGTGGTAGAGGGGTGAAAGCATTAAGCCATTGGACAGAGCACGGCAAGAAAATGGTTTTCACGTTTCAAGGAGGATCGGTTTTGACATTAATGACTCTCCATGTTCAGGACGACCTTTGGGATTTGATGAAGATCAATCCACAGTGATCCATGTCATTGTACTTGAGAACTGACAAATATGATGAACTGTGATCATTCCAACATCGTGCGACATTTTCATGCAATGGGGAAGGTTCAAAAGTTGGGTGAGTGGTGTGTGGGTACAGCATGCTCTAAGCCAAAACAACAAAAAATCAGAGAGTTGGCCTTATTTACGTCTCTGCTTGGTGTCATCGTCTATTGGCTCGTGAGCAACACCAGCCATTCCTATCCTGTTTTGTTACTGGTGATGAGAGATGATGTCTTTATGCTAATATAAGGAAAAGAAAGGAATGGTTGTTTCCAAACAAAGCAGTAATTTCCCAGACAAAGACATGCGCACATCCACAAAAGCTAATGTTGTGCATCTGGTAGAACAGTGACGGTATGGCGTAGTACAAATTGCTTTCCAGAGGTGTAGCCATCACAGCTCACATTTAGTGTCAACTACTGAGACATTTTGCAGACGCAATCCAAGAACATTGACCAAGAAGGCTGCCTAAAGCTATTACAGGGTAATGACCACCTGCATTCTGTTAGGCTGACAAACAACACTACGTAAGAGTGGGGTTGGAAAGTCATTTTCACACTCTTGTTCTTGTGCCCTCAGATTTTCACCTTTTCTGCTTTCTCTTGAACACTCAAGGAGCTTCCTCTCTGGATAAAAATGTGATCCAAACATGGCTCGACGAGTTCTTCACCTCAAAACCATGTGATTTCTGCAGTTGCAGAATCGAAAAGTTACCCCAGCATTGGCAGACTGTTGTAAAGAGTGAAGGAGAGTGTTTTATTGAAGATTGAAACTGCTGTTCTGTGTATCTGCCATGTGTTTTAAACTTATGGAAAAACACTAGGAACTTATACACCAACCCAATAGTTGCTGAGAAATAACTAGTCTTTAAAAAATATGAATGGTTGCAGTTTTTTCCAATAACACATGCAGTGTTCCCAAGTCATCATGCATAAATTGTGTATATAATATTGTAATGTTTCTGTTTTCTCATCACAGTCTGCCAAAAATATATCACATAAGCATAGCACAATTGTAGCCCACAATATGAGTAATGAATTTCACCACATGATGGTGACATGACTGTCAAAAGATATACTGGACTTCAGATTAAGAGAGACTAAAGTAGAAAATAAATGTTATTTTTGTAGTCATTGTACTTACAGGGGTTCCGAACAATAATTACAAGAAACTTGCCTCTCACTAAATATGCCAAATAATTAATAGGTTTACAGAAATACGTTTTGTAGTTCGGTTGGGCAACAACACTTTAATCTTTATACAGTGCTGTGTAAAGAGAGGTCCAGCTTAAAAGATGTGAGAGCCATATTGGTATTTATATAATCTGAAATGTTATCTTCTTTTCTCCAGACTCTCCCCAGCGCCTGTCGCTAGGCTGCTGGGGAATTCCGGATGCAGTAAGTAAACAGGGTAAGGGTAACATACCACCCAGGTTTACATGTAACATCTGCGGGAAGGTGTTCAAGCACTCTGGATCCCTCTCGATGCACCGCCGGCTCCATCGTGGTCACACCCTGTGCCCTATTTGCCAAAAAGTGTTTAGTAGGACATACTACCTCAAGATCCATATGCACCTCATCCATAATATAACAACAGACTGAAGCTTTGAACTTAAGTGATGCTCTGCATGTTGCTAATCATATTCACTTACACTGTTTGTGACTGATTGTTTTCTTTTAGTGACGGTAGAAAAGAGGCTAACTATAGATAGTTGAATAGTAATTTCAGCCTCTTGAAAGAATATGAACAACCAGAAAGGAGTAAACATTTAGTGGTGTTGCCAATTTTGACAGTTATTTATTTAGTATTTATTTTTATGTGACTGTTCAATTTTCGTAGGCTGTTAGTTGTTATATTGACAAGTGTTTTGTACATTTCATTTAGACATGTAGTGCCTGCAAAATGGGCCATGTGATTTGAAGCTGATTTTACAGGAGAATGGAAAAAAAAAAGTTTTATTGAGTTCTTTGTGGCTCTGAAAATAATTACTCGTTTGCTATTTCTTTACTGTATTAGTATTCTAAATTTTCTTTAGCATGAAATTCTACATTGTAAACAAAAGAAAACTTTTCTGTGCATTCACATAGCCGCTTTTGCTTGTGCTTTCTTTTCCCCCCCATATGACCGTTTTTTACCATGTTTAAGAATAGTCCTCAGATTGTTATTTCCCAGTTTTTATTGCTAAACAGAAGAAAAATTACAGTTATATGTAACTGAATTGTAAAATAAAGTACAATGTCAAGAGTATCAGTGACAATTTCATTTTACTTACTTTGGTGAGCTGCAGAAAAATTGTTAAAAAGTCAAACTAAATTTTGAAGAATGCATACTTACTGTCCTAGAAAGTTTTTCAAGAATTACCATAAATTAAAAAGTAAATATAGAACATTACAATTTAGACGTGAAAACACTACTGCTCTAGTATTAGGGTTTCTAGACACTTTGTTCTTTACTTCAAATAAAAGGACGTGGAAACTGTATAATACAGCTATAATTAGTAGCATGTTAGTACACTTTGTCTATTAATGTTGCTATATTATACCTGGTAGTTGCTCACTTTTTAGCTTGTTAAAAAGCAGATGGCAGCCCTTGTTCACGAACATAGACATTTAGGCTTCGATTCCTTAATTTTGAGTGAATCAAGTGGTACACAAATGCTGCTTCTTCGTTGCGGGGATGGCTACCAATGTTATCTGTTAATTGTCATGCACACAATTTTTTCAGTGTGATAGATTTGTACCCTGATATTTGCAGTGGTGGGCTCCCTCTTTTCTTTTTTCTTTCCTATGCCTGATGGACGTGAAATTAAAGGGAAGGTATTCTTAATATTTGAAAAATAAGTGATCTGCATGGAAAATTACACATGGGTAAGTGTATTTCTTTCTGTTCCTTGCTTTGTCCATCCCATCACATAATGGGCTGATGTATATTTTGGAGGGAGAAAAGTCATTCCAGTGTGAATTCACCTTCAGCATACTGTTACTTATTATGTGTCAAGTTCTGATCTGATAGAAAGGGCTGCAAAAATTCCTTTTAGGACTTTGTTTTTATTTTCGTATGAACAGTTATTGGAAATGAGAACAGTTGTGCACTGCTGTAACTATGTAATGTGTGTAATTTTCAGTCTTTTAGCCATGCTGCATATAGCATATCTCTGTTTTAAGAGAAATGCCTCATTGTTGGGCGACACATTGTGTATACTACTGGCTATCAGATAACTTGCATCAATATGTGTGATTATTGTCATTATGTTGTCAAAGGGTGCTGAAGTTCCAAATAATTTTTTTTAAATTTTTTTTAAATTTTTTTTTTTAAATTTTTATTTGGTCATATTATCTAAACGTTGTGGGTATGTAGATGGAGTGGTAACTTTTTTGCATTTAGATTTAATTTACCTGATCCAACAGGGGTTTGTGTAATGTTTCTATTGGCTTTCCAAGGTTGCTTTTCCTTTTAATGCACTTGTATTTATGAATTTCTGTTGTGAAAGGACATGTCAGTTGTTGGCTGAGTGAGGGAGATGGTACATTGGTTAGCATTTGGGAGAATTATGGCTCAAATCAGTGGCCGGCCATCCAGATTTAGATTTTATGTTATTTCCCTAGATCGCTTCAGACAACTGGGATTATTCCTTTGAAATGGCATAGCCAATTTCTGTCAGCATTGTTTCAACAATTATATTTGTGCTCCGTCTCTGATGAACTCATTACCGATGGGATGTTATACCCTAATCTTCCTTCCTTTTTCCTTTAGTTCTTGTCAGGAATCTTAGATACTATTCAACAGACAAGTCTCCCTAATTAAATGAGAATGTTAATTGTAAACTGTAGAATGAAAATCTGAAAAACTGTGTTATAAGTAACATTTCAGTCACCGGTAGTAAATTCTTAAATAATTTAATGTTAACAGTGTTGTTGTGCTTCAGCTACTTACATGAACCTTCCATGAGCTGACACCATCTTTGAGACAATCGGAAATTGAAAATATTAATGTTAGCAAGTAGTTCCAGCTCAGTACAATAATATTTAAGAAATTGAAAAGGAAGAAGACTCGTCCACAAAACAAATCAATGTGAGTTAAAGGTGTTCATGCAGAATACTTAGTTGCAGAATGACTTCTAGAACCTGAAAAATAAAGAGAAGTGAAGCCACAGTGAGTCACACTGACAGAAAATGTCTTGCAGCAATTAGTAATAAAATTATATGGTATAGATACTGGGAAAATGGCAGTAGACCTCAATTTTATCGTTCAAAGAGGGATATTGTGATCTACACAAGGCTGAACTAATCAGTGAAATTGGACAGTAGATGATCTTACATTCCAGTTATATACTTATGATGTCTGTTCGGGCCCAAGCTTTTATTTATAACTTACATTTATATTCAGAAATCTCCATGCAGTTCTTCATGGATCTTTTGTGTTAATTGTCTGTAAAAAACAAAGAACTGTAAACATTTACTTGAGTGACCACTTCTGGTTTATCAGTTGGAAATGAATTGCTTTTTATGAAAGAACATGGTCATTTGTACATTGCACTTCATGGAAATAGCCAGCAGTGTTTGCTACTGCTGTTACTATGTTAGTTAACTGGACTTGTTCCACATGATGGGTGTATGACAGAGTGAATGAACGCAATAGAAATAAAGTTAAATTGGCATAACTAATTTCTGCTAACCTCATATAGTAGACTGACAGGAAAAAAATTGCAATGCCAAAAAATAATTAATTGTAGAGTAATGAAATTGGGAATCTTCTGTCTAGGTAAGATATTTAAGTGATCAACATTACAAGATCCCAAGTTAATGTAAGCATGAAACAAGACATTACAATTATGAAATGCTGGTACATAAGTAAATAGTGCGACCACCAGAGGGTTGAATGCATGTGTGTAAACATGAATGCATTGTGTTGTACAGTGCCAGATGGAGTTCCATGCATGTTGCACATGGATAGTCAGCACAGGGACAGTTAATGCTAGTTGTGATAGATGCTGGAATTGTTGTTTGTTGATGTCCCATATGTGCTTGATTGGAGACAGATCTGATGATTGTGCAGGCCAAGGCAGCATGTTGTCACTCTGTAGAGCGTGTTGGGTTACAGTAGCAGTATATGGGTGAACGCTATCCTGTGGGAAAACACCCCATGGAATGCTGTTCATGAATGGCGGCACAACAGCTTGAATCACTAGATTGACATACAGATTTGCAGTCATGGTGCATGGCATGATGAAGACAGTGCTCCTGTCGTCATAGGAAATCGTACTCCAGACCATAACTCTAGGTGTAGGTCCAGTGTGTCTAGTACACAGACAGGTTGGTTACAGGCCCTCAACTGGCCCCCTTCCAATCTACACATGGCTGTCACAGGCCTGAGGCAGAACCAGCTTTTGTCAGAACAAACAACATGCCTCCAGCCTACTCTCCAATGAGCTCTCATTTGACACCACTGAAGTTCCAAACGTCGGTGGACGTCAGTGGAAAGCACGCTACAGGGCTGTCCTTCAAGTAACCAGTTTGTAACAGTTTTTTGTGTCGTTGTGATGCTAACTGCTGCCCAGATTGCTGCTGCAGGTGTAGTACAATGCACCAGAGCCATACGCCAAGCACAATGGTCTTCCCTCTCGGTAGTGCCAAATGGCTGTCCAGAACCTGGTCTTCCTGCAACCATACATTCTCGTGACCACCACTGCCAGGCAATCAAGTACAGCGGCTACATTCCTGCCAAGTCTTTCTCCATCATAGAAGGAACATCCAGTTTCTTGTAGCCCTAATTAGAAGACCTCATTCAAGCTCTGTGAGGTGATGACAATGACTTCTTTGTCACCTTAAAGACATTCTTGACCTGCATCAACTCACTACATCCAATCTCAAGCTCAAGACTGTTACAATGTGTATTTAACGCAAACCTGATTTGCATCCTCTATAGCACACCTACCAACTTTCGTTTATGTCGCACAACTCTTCATTCGTGTTGTGATTTGTTTGTTTGTGTGTGTGTGTGTGTGTGTGTGTGTGTGTGTGTGTGTGTGTGTGTGTGAATATTTTAGTGGTTCAACCTGGAATAGCAACAACAGTGTAAAAATAGAAACAACATACATATTGTAGGAACCACTCGGCCTCCATTGTAATGTGCTTGTTATTAATGTGCCCTTGGAACTGTTATTATTTGTGGGAAACGTACACAAAATACTGTAAACGGTATCATTTGTGTTTCAGAGTACATTTAGAAGACACTTTTCTTTAACACTTCGAAGATTTTCAGATGCAGCCTTCAGAAATGAAACGACCACTTTTTAATCTACATACTGTAAAGATGAAAATAGAAAATGAAACTGTGAAATGCCTTAGTATTTAGATGTACCTGCAGAAATAAGAAATTCAAACAGTTCAGCAACAATGCAGATGAATAAACACTGAAGACTTTCATGTCACAGCTTGCATCTGCTCTGCGCTCTTCTCATTAAACACATATGTCTATTCAAGTGTCTGTATGCATGACTTGGGCCTGTTTGTCTTCTGGTAAATTGTGAGCCTGGAATCTGGAAGGTCATGGTATCAAATTGTGATCAAACAATTCTTTTCTTCTTCTCCCCCCCCCCCCCCCCAAAAAAAAAAAAAAAAAAAAAAAAAAAAAATCCCTCCCCCCCCTTCCTGCCAGGGTACCTTTAGCTTAGAATTCACATCTCAATGATGTGAATATTTGCCAGTACTGACATGTGGTTTGGATTCCATGTTAAACTGTAGATCCCTTTCCCTGGTAGATACTTGAGGTAGGTTAGGGACTAGCAGGTTGCTGAAGTTAATTCAATGACCAGGCAATTGAAACATGCAGAATTATTATTACTATGATTATTATTATAATACCTGACTTGCATTTTAGTTGGCGGATCCAGTATCATTACTGACACTAATACTGAGAAATGAAATCTTTTTCATTGGAATAGGGCACTAGTCCTCCTCTTCCATCATTTCAAGTAAGAATCATTTGATATTTTGGGCACTGATACATGTCCTGTTGATCACCCTCTATACTATCATCATCAGTGTCATAATTTGATGTTGCTTTCCTTCTGTGCTTGTGTAATAATGTTACATTGTGGGTGAGGTAAGGTGTCAGAACCTGTTTTGGCTCTTGTGTCTTCATGATTCAGATGTAAAACAGAAATGAGAGTGGAATTTTGTGTAAATGATTGCACAATCTCCTAAGTAGCATCCTGGGGATTTGCCAGGGTTTTTAAAATTCAGACTTATTTGATGCATTCGTGCCATCTAGGAGCCAAGTAAATACGACATTTCACTATCTAGCAGGTGCTTATCCCAGTTGGTGAATGAACATAATGATTTTCTTTAGGAGGTCTGCAATTTTCTTCAGGGGTGATATAATGCAGAAGATGAGCAGTCGATGTACAGAATGTAAAGAAAATTGGGTGGTAAAAATCATTTCTTGAATATTTGCTTAGTCTGGCCGGAAAGAAAGTATTGCAATGTTTCAGTGTAGGAGTGCAATTTGTGTTGTGCAAATGTGTCTTAACTTATTCAGTTATTGGTCCCTCTTCATCACCAATCTCTTGGTGACAGTGACACATTTTTGTTAGATGTGGCTTTATGCTGCCCTTCTTTTTCATTCTATAGTACAGTTGCATTGCACCCCTTGATACATGATTATATACATTCCATTTTTTGTAGTGTAATGGTTCTGTGGCAGAGTATAACCTATCGTTTGGTTTACTTTCTGTGAGATTTGTGAAAAAATGGCTTAAGTGTAGAAATGGAAGTTGTATTTAATGCCAAATCCTTAGGTGTCTTACGTGATGTACACAGGTGATAATTCATTATCAGATGTACAAAGTTTCTGAACAAATGTATAATAGTAACAAGTTTACCTAACCATTACTTGTAACCTCACAAAACATTACATTTGAGTAAAATCAGATTCTAATTGACTTGTGACTTTCTTTCCGGCCAATATTTTGGGCTGCATGTGATCCTTAGCAGATGTTTATGTGTGCTGTAGTAATGTGGAGTATTTTGGTCTAGCTGGTGCAACAGCAGAGACGCTTTATCCAACCTACTGGGAGCGTGGGTTCCTCATCCGCAGTCCCATGTCAGTCAAGAGACCACCATTTGTTGAGTGTCCATGCTGCAAGAAGACATTCAAAAACCCAGGATCCCTGTACCATCACATGAGCACCCACAGGGGGCAAACAAAATGCTTCATCTGTGGCAGAGTGTTCGGTCGTATACACACTTTGAAGATACATCTTGCCAAGGCACATAGTACTTTTCCAACAGGCTGGTCTGAAAGATCTAACAGTGACTGAAACATGCAATTTTTTCATGATGGAAGCTGAATTGAAACATTTGAAGTGGAGTATCTTTGCATGAAGAAACTTAGAAGTGTATGAATTATCCAAAATGTGACTCAGTGAACATGTAAAGGACTTGGAGAACTGTTACACATGTCTCAGTCATTGTGTTTACAATAGTCAGTTGGTGGAAATATTTGTACATCAAAGAACTGCAAACATGTTCCAGAAAATATTTACTGGTGTGTTAATTATTAACATTTCATTTGCACTTGTAGCTACATGTAAAAAAATTATAATCATAGAAAGAACTTTGGCAAGACAGTTTTATTGTTATTGTGTGAAATGTTTAAGAAACAATGTGCTTCCGTTTGAAACACCAATGATAAGATCCAATACACATCTAGTGTGCCTATGACTTGCTTCAACACTTCATTCCTGATAAAGATGAAACTCAGCAGATTTTTTCATAATTATTTACGTAAATTGCCTGTGTGGTAAGTATTCCCTCAATTATATGAATACCTCCGTTGGAATGTTTCTATTGCTGCAAAAACATGTGATAGACAGCTAATTTTTGTACTCGTAAATATAAGATAATCAATGCTTTAGTGACACCCAGTTTCATGGTTGAATATTTCTAATATTTTATTTGAATATACCAATTCATTGCTTTTCTTATTTGAACATTAGGCTAGAGCAAGTCACTGCTGTACACTGTGCAGAAAGTAACGAACAGTATGTGCACGTTATGTGGATTTGGTGCCCTCTGTCTTATGACAGTTTTTTTGTTGTCCATGGAGGTTAGATTGGTGGGCAAAAAATAATTATGTAATGGATGGAAAATTGTTGGTTATATTCTGAATAAAAGCACATTGTGATTGACATATGCAGTGATAGAGGACAGTATTGGTGGTATGCAGCCAACAATGCTTCACAAGGCTCTGCATGTAATCTAAAAAACAGGCAATGCAGTAGGCATATGGCACTCGAGAAAGAACTATGAGGACCATTTGGAAAGTAACCTCCTTTTGGCTGTACATACAGAAACTTCATAGAAAAGATTCTTATGTAAATCTTGAAACCAGTTCTTTGCTATTTTTCAACATAGTCACCATTTAAATTTAAGCATTTTGTCATACCGTAATTTACGAATTCCTTCTTCATAAAGTTCTGCCGCCTTTGTGCATAGCCAATCTTTCAAGGCATTTTGATGTTCATCATCATCATTGATTTGCTGCCAAGTAAGGCACTTCTTCATGTGAGTGAAGAGTTGAAAAATGTTTGGTGTCAAGTCTGGGCTGTATGGGCCACGACCAAAATTGTTCCGTTTGAATTGCTTCAAAATCAGAAGGCCTATCGTTCCTGCCTTCATTATGAGTGTTTGCTCAACCATTATTAAAAAATGAGACCTATTGCCACACAACACTTTCACTCGCAACGTTTGGATCTTACACAATACTCAATACAGAATTATTGATTTAAAGTCTTTTGTCAAAAGAACTCTCATTACTGCTTGCACATCAACTTTCATGGGATTTTTTTTATTACAGCTCAAGTGTTTTGAGGTTATAACAAGTGAATTCATGAAAAAGACGAGGTTCATACTTTCACAGCTGGACACATACTGAATCAGACAACATACAGATCTGACAAAGGCAGCACTCCACGCACAATTACTATTACCATGCTAGAATGATGGTTACTTTCTTAGCTGCCCTCATGCAATTGGATGGCAGCTGACTCCTTTTACTCGACTCCCTGAAACGTCAATCACAAAGTAATTTTGATTGGAGCATATGTAGATGGATAATAAACTAAAGTTGAAGCTGGCAAAGAAACTAAGCTGAGCTTTCTTTATACTTCTTGTGGACACAAAATTTTATTTTTTGCTAATATTGCTTAAACAGAATACATGGATCAACTTGTCAATTGCTGGAACAGGAGCAACTATATCGTGGCTGATAGAGAAGCACATCTTTGACATTTTAAAAATGAGAAGCCTGAAGTCTGCCTCTTCGTTTTTGCTTCTCTTAACCTTGATTCAGTTTTCTGCCTCAAGTATTGTAATATTGTTAACGTACTGTCAATCATGGATGTGGCGCTTAATTTTGTGATGTGATGCAGTTTTGTCATTATTGTGGTCTTCTGTCCAAGGAATGGTTTGATGCAGCTCTCTTTGGTAGTCTATTCTGTGCAAGCCCCTTCATATATGTATAACTATTGCAATTTATATCCAGTTGAACCTGCTTACTATATTTGGTCCTTGGTCTCCTACAACTTTTACCCCCACACTTCCTTCCATTATAAATCCTCTCAGTCTTTCCCTTTATTTATTTTCTCTCGAGTAAAGTTTGCGACAAATTTCTTTTTTAACCAATTTGATTCAGTACCTTTTCATCTGCTATTTGGTGTACTCATCTAATCTTCAGAAGTCTTCTGTAGCTGCGTATTTCAATAACTTCTATTCTCTTCTTATCTGAATTGATTGTGGTTCATGTTTTACTTCTTACAAGGCTACACAGCATACAAATACCTTCAGAAAAATGTTCCTGATGCTTAAGTTTATATTTGATGTTAATAGATTTAACTTTTTCAGAAATGCTTTACTTGCTATTGCCAGTCTGCATTTTATATCCTGTCCACATTGTCCATCATCAGCTCTTGTTGGCCAACACCTCCAACCAGTTGCCCAAAACCTAGCCTCCCACAACAAAGATACTGTCTGCTTCCTTCACTAACTTTCCACCATCCCCACACTTTTACCTCCCAGATCCCTACTTGTCACTGTTGATGCCACCTCACTATACACCAATATCCCTCATGCTCATTGCCTTGCCACTATCAAACATGACCTCTCCTGATGTCCTTCAGACTCCTGATCCACCAACTCATTCCTTATACATATTACCAATTATATCGTGACCCACAACAATTTTTCATTTGAAGGGAAGGTTTACAAACAAATCCACAGCACAGCTAAGGGCACGCACATGGTGCCCTCCTATGCCAACAGGTTCATTCCCAGTCTACAGGAAACCTTCATAGTTTTCCAAAACTTCCAACCCATAATCTTTTTCAAGTTCATTGATGATATCTTCATGATCTGGACTCAGGGCCAGGGCATCCTGTCCACATTCCTTCACATCCTCAACACCTTTTCCCCCATTCGTTTCACCTGGTCTTCATTTACCAAATGTGCCACTTTCCTGATCATGGACCTCCACCTTGCTAAAGGCTCCATCCCACCTCTTTTCACATTAAATCCACTAACCTACAACAGTACTTGCATTTCAACAGCTGCCATCCCTTTCACACCAAAAACTCCCTCCCATACAGCCTAGCCACCCATGGACGATGTATCCATAGTGATGAGAACTCCCTTTCCCAGTTTGCCAAAGGCCTTCATAGACAGGCAGTATCCCCCAAAACAAGTCCACAAACATACTTCCCACGCCATATTCCGACACACCCCCAATCTTCCCACAACCCCCAAGAACTAACCACAAAGCAGTGCCCCCGATCCTCCTCGTCACCCTCAATATCACCCTGGAGTGGAACAGTTGAACCATATCCTTCACCAGGGCTTTGATTACCCTTTCCCTGCTCTAAAATTAAGGACATCTTACCCAAGATCCTTTGCACCCCTCCTAATGTGTTGCTCCATTGTCCACCCAACCTACACAACATCCCTGTGTCTCTCCCACTCTCAGCCCCTTGCCACAGAGATCGTATCCCTGTGCATGAATAGCTCAGTTAATTCACCCAGGACCTCCTGCTCTAGTCTTTTCACAGGCTTACCCTACCCCATCAGGGGCTGGATCACAAGTGAAAGCAGCAATGTCATATAGCATCTGTGCTGCAAACACTGCACAGCCTTTTGTGTTGGTATGACTACCAGCCAGCTGTCCACCAGGATGAATGGGCACCACCAAACTGTTGTCAAGAACAAAGTTGACCACCTGACAGCACAATATACAGCTGAGCACAACATACTCAATTTCAGTGGCTACTTCACAGCCTGTGCCTTCTTGATCCTCCCCTCCCTCACCAACTTCTCTGAACTATGCAGATGGGAGTTATCCTCATAACACGTCCTCCGATCGTGTAATCGTCCTGGCCTCAATCTCAGGTAACCCGCTGTCCCCACACCTTCCACCCAACAGTTACTTTTCCTCCATCCTATAACCCCTCCCAATTCATGTCCTCATGTCACCTTCAGTATGTGCCACTTCCTAATGGCTGCTACAACTATACCTGCCACCCCTCCCTCCCACGTTGCTAGCCAGCAATTCGGCCTCCTTCCGAGCCACTAGCCACTCACCCGCCAGAACCTGTCCTTGCCTTCTGCTTCCCTCTTCCTTTGCCCACACCATACGACACCACCTCCACCACAACCAGCCCACCTGCTGCAAAGAAGCTTTGGCATTGTCAGTCCAGCTGGCACCGCATAGGCACGTGTATGCATTTTTGTGAGAGTGTATATGTGCCTGTGTACCGTAGATCATCAAGGAATAACTTCCAAAGCTAGCAAGTTTTCCTTCTTTTGTGTGTGCCTATCGAAAACTCAACACTTCTGCTTTTCTGTGAGTGGTCTCCTTCAATCCTAAAGCATTTATATTCTACAAGAACTTTGCTACAGCATTTGTATTGTCATCAGTTGTTTATCTTTGAATCGAATTCTGCCTTAAGTTAACCCAACGTTCTCGTTCTTGTGCCCAGATTTATTTCTCCAAAGTTATAGCATCATAAGTGAGGGTTTTTTAATTTTCTTCCAATCAGACAACAGAAAAATTGCTTTTTACTACCTGTATGACAGAAATTTCAGTTTCTAAGAAAAACTTGAGTAAAACATGTCTAGATAAAAATGAGAAAAACTATTGCTTATGGTGGAACCCTATCCAAAACATAAATTTATTTTTAAGCAAAAAGAACACAACAATGAGCTTCAACCTCAGGATGAATCATCAGTTGTTTTATTGCCCAAATACCAAAACTCATCCACGACTTTTGTTTTTGTTTCCTGACCTAAATCCCTCAGCATCACTTGTTTTAATTTGATTATACTCCATAACCCTACTTTACTTTTGTTGATGTTCATCTTATAATCTCTTTTGAAGACACTATCTTATCCATTAAACTGTTCGTCCAAATCTTTTGGAGTTCTCAACAGAATTAGACTGTCATTGGTAAACCTTATTTTTTTTATTTCTTCTCCTTGAACTTTTAATTCCATTTCCAGATTTCTCTTTGGTTTCTTTTACTGCTTGCTCAGTGTACAGACTGAATAACATTGGGGATAGGCTGCTTCCTGTCTCAATCCCTTCTTAACTCCGGCTTCTCTTCATGTCCTTGGACTCTTATAACTGCTCTCTATTTCTGTACAAGTTGTAAATAATCTTTCACTCCCTGTATTTTATCCCTGCTATCTTCAGAATTTCAGAGTGTATAGCACAGTCGACATTGCCAAAAGGTTTCTCTAAATCACAAATCCTGTAAATTTGAGTTTGCCTTTCTACAACCTATCTTCTAGAATAAGTGTTCCTATATTTCCCGAAATTCAAACTGATCTTCGCTGAGATCAGCTTCTACCAGTTTTTCCTATCTTCTGTAAATAATTCATGTCAATATTTTGCAATCATGATTTATTAAACTGATATTTCAGTATTAATCACACATACCACCACCTACCTTGTTTGGAAATGGAATTACTACATTCTTTCGGGAGTCCCAGGGTATTTCACTTGTCTCATATATTTTGCACACCAGGTGGAATAATTTTCTGTCATGGCTGACTCTCCCAAGGACCTCGGTAATTTTCGGGGATGGCATCTATTCCAGGGGCCTTGTTTCCAGTAAGCTTTTCAGTGTTCTGTCTAAATTCCTCTCACAGTATATATCTCCCTTCTCACTTTCACCTACATCCTCTTCTCCTTTTATATAATTGTCCTCAAGTTTGTATTCTTTACATAGACACTTTCCATCCTTTGCTTAATAATGGCTTGCCATTAGAACTGATAATATTCATACAGTTCCTTCTCTTTTCTCCAAGATCTTGTAGGCAGTGTTATGTTTCCCCTGGTTATGCATGCTTCTACAGCTTGGCATTTGTCGTCTTAGCTTTTCCTGCTTAGTCATTTTGGACTTTCTGTCAATCTCATTTTTGAAAGTCGGTGTTTTCTCTCATCTGCTTTATTTGCTGCATTTTTGTATTTTCTCGTTTTGTCAGCAACTTGAGTATCTCCTGTTTATCCAGGGAATTTGACTAGGCCTTGTCTATTTACCTATGTGATCCTCTGCTGTCATCCCTATTTCATATCTCACAGCTACCCATTTATTTTCTGTTTCATTCCTTTCCTCCATTTCAGTTTAGTGTTTTCTGATCCTCTCTCTGCAACTCTTAACATCCTCTGTTTCCTTCAATTTATCCAACTCCCATCTCCTGAATTTTCTACATTTTTGCTAGTTTTCCAGTTTCAGTTTGCAATTCATAACCAGTAAATTATGGTCCAAGACTGTACCTTCCCAAGGAAATGTCGTACAGTTTAAAATCTGGTTTAAAAAAATCTGAAATTAGTTCTAGAATGTATCCAAGGTTACCTGCTGAGGATTGTAATCAGCATATTCATTGTATTGAGTACGACTAGAAAGCCCGCCCTGCTAGCCGCACGTTCTAATGCACTGATTCCCGAGCAGGAAGGGGTGCCGGTTCCTGGCACAAATCCGCCCGGTGGGTTAGTGTCGAGGTCCGGTGTGCCGGTCAGCCTGTGGATGGTTTTTAAGGCAGTTTTCCATCTATCTCGGCATATGTGGACTTGTTCCCCGTGTTCTGCCTTAGTTAAACTATGTTGGCAATTGCTATGCCAACACTGTCTCCACATACACATACACCATAATTATTCTATTACGCAAATATCTGGGGCTGTACTCATCTGGTATGAAACGTTCCGGGGGGGGGGCGTGTGCGTGTGCGTGTTGTTGTTGTCTCCACTGGGGTCCGAACCGCACAATAACCCTGGGTTCGGCGGTGTGGGGTGGGTGGACTGCTGTGGCCTGTTGTGTTGTGAACCACTGAGTGCTATGGCGGGACAAAGCCTCTCCATCGTTTCTAGGTCCCCGGTTTAATATACATACACGTGAATAGAAATGTCAGATACCAATTGAAATTTGGTGTATTCAACTTATGCTATAATCAGTTATTTTATTAGTCACCAAGAAGCTTAACTTCAAATTATATTTTGGTATAACAGCTTTTGAATTCATGTTTTTGGGTTATTAATATCTGTGTGGAAGGTACTTACTCTTTAAGAAGAGAAAGTATTTCTAAATTTACGCAGTATGTTGCCAAACTGTCCATATTTAATACATGATGTTCATCCTGAGAACTTTATAGTACTTAGAACTTTTATTTAATCAGTATAGAGGATTTAATACTATCCTGTTTTACTGCTGATGAGAGTGAAAGGGTATGAATTTCGTGCCATTTAAGATTTAGTTTGATGTGAATACACAGTAAGGCACCTTTTATTTCACTAAAACTATTTTTTGTTTAGCTGGCTTAATACAAAGAATAAAAAAATCGTAGACTGGACTAGTTTGGTTACGATCACATGTGATATGTAGAGCAAATGTATGGTTACCTAATTCTAGTGTATACAGTAGCAAAGCAGTATGCTCCAACAATTTATGTTCAGAATTACAGTTTAGGTTCTATAGTCTGACAAGGTATAAAAAATTATAAAAATCACAAAGATTCTCTTGTGTGAGATTAAAACAGTTTAAATTGTACTTCTCAGCTGTGTCCTGTAGGGAAGAATAGCAAACACTGCCTAGAGATGCTTAGAAAAGTTGCTGTTATGCCTTTTAATTTCTTATCTTTTATAAAGTAAAGGGTTATGTGCTTCACCTTGGGTCTGTATTGTGCCTAAAGATATTTCCTTTGTTTTCTGCCTCCACAGTCCTCAATGGGAGCAAATTAGGAAATATTGTGAAAATAGTGTAACACATAAGCAGTGACCGTTCCTTGCAGTCAAATGCTGTGGACCTTATTTCTGGACTGTTCTATTTTTTATTTTTGTGTGAACTGATACTAACATAATAGCAAATATATTACTTTACACATGTATAACAATTTATAAAAGCATTTTCAGCTTCCATTACATGAAACACTTAAGCATTCATGAGCTTTTTTTAGTAGTAATCATTAGTGTAAGGAAAACAAAATATCAGTTCTATTTTTTCTTCTAATAATTTCCGGGTATGCAGCCGGATCCCGTCGACATTCTGAATGGGTACACCTAACTGGGTCAATAAAAGAAGCTGGTAATTATTAGTCTGGAGAGGTTCCTTTACAGTATATTTCAAACTGATGATGTTTTGAATATGTGGCATCGTGGTCAGATAGAGAAAAAAATTATAAAATCAACTATTATGCAGATATGCGTAATCCTTACTAGTCTTTTTACTGTTTCTCTGCTACCATACGTGTGATATATTATGAAAAGAATAGTTGCTACTCACTATGTAGCAGAGATGCTGATTTGCAGATAGGCACAACAAAAAGACTGTCAGAATATTGAGCTTTTAGCCAACAAGGCCCTCATCGCAGATAGAACACACAGATAAACACACAAACGCATCTTACATTCAGATGACTGCAGAAGTCACATCAGTTCTATTCTTCGTGTCGGTAACATTACGCTAGTCAAATGCAGCCTACCTCCTTCACCATACTACTCACCATGATATGGGTTGTGCATAGTTGTCTCCATTATACTCTTTTCAGCTGAGCTGGAAAGAGGAGTAATTTTTGTATGCAGCTGAGCAGATTTCTGCATCCTGTATTGATATTCTGAATATGCAAACTTCAGAATATTGTCTGTTGGGACAGTTACTTTACCTGGTTATAGAGTATTGCAGTTTTTCGTATTCTTTATGGATGATATTAGTAGCTATTAGAAGAACTTTATTTTGTGTGATGTTGTCAGTGAAGGTTGACTGGAATTTCTCAAGAAAAATCTTTTTAAGAATGGGTACACCTAACTGGGTCAATAAAAGAAGCTGGTAATTATTGGTCTGGAGAGGTTCCTTTACAGTATATTTCAAACTGATGATGTTTTGAATATGTGGCATCGTGGTCAGATAGAGAAAAAAATTATAAAATCAACTATTATGCAGATATGCGTAATCCTTACTAGTCTTTTTACTGTTTCTCTGCCACCATACATGTGATATATTATGAAAAGAATAGTTGCTACTCACTATGTAGCAGAGATGCTGATTTGCAGATAGGCACAACAAAAAGACTGTCAGAAAATTGAGCTTTTAGCCAACAAGGCCCTCATCGCAGATAGAACACACAGATAAACACACAAACGCATCTCACATTCAGATAACTGCAGTCTCTGGTTGCTGAGGCCACACTGCGAACAGCAGCACATGATGGGAGACGCTACTGGATGGTGGGGCTAAGGAGGAGATTAATCTGTTTACTGTACAGAACTGTATATACTATGTTTCCTCAAAATTTAGTGAAAGTCCATTTGCAGAGAACCAGTTAATAAATTTATAAAATAACACTATTTACAGTTACCTCAGCTAATTCTTGTTTATTGAGTGTGGTTATTATACATGTATCATCAGCAGAAGGAACTAGCTTTGCACCTTCATGAACGTAGAGTGGCGAGTCATTAATGTGTATTAAGAACAATAAGGGACCCAAGACTGTACTCTTTGGGACACTGTTCTTGATATCTTCTTGGTTATAGGACTTGGCTGATTTTTGCAGACTACCTGTGCTGTTCATTTTGACCTTCTACATTCTTCCAGTTAAATATGAATTAAACCATTTGTGCACTGACTTACTCATACCGCAATACTTAAGCTTATCCAGAAGAATTTCATGATTCACACAGTCAACAGCCTCTGAAAGGTCACAAAAAATCCCATGGGATGATGTTCGGATATTCAGAGCATTTAATATTTGACCATTGAAAGCATATATAGCATTTTCTGTATTTAACAAGTCACCTGGTGGCAGTACATTGCTGCACTTAATTCTGTGTGGGACTTGGAATGTTTCCTGCAATAATATGGTGATTTTATGCTTTTAGTGTTTTCCTAAATTGTTGATATGAATCTTATGTTAATATCTACAAATAGCATGTGGTCTTCATCTTGCTACATCAGTTCTGTTATAAACAGTGGCAATAATAATAGTTTTAGTACCAAACTTTTATTCTTCATCAGTGCAAATAATTTTCTGTTTTCCTTTCTTCCTCCTCTTTCTTTGAATGTGCTACAGATACACACAAACAGTTTGGATAGATTGTTAATTGTCTTTGAGTACAAACAGATTTGCTTACTTATTAAAAGAAGAAAAAGAAATAGTGGTTTCTAGTTGTAATTGATGACATGTCTAATGGATGACACTAATTCATGCTCATCAACTTGCTCCTATGAGCAATCCAAAGCATAAGGTAGCCATTGTTTTATGAAGAATCAGTGTTATAGATCGTAGATTTATCATTT
This sequence comes from Schistocerca americana, assembly GCF_021461395.2. Lineage (NCBI taxonomy): Eukaryota > Metazoa > Arthropoda > Insecta > Orthoptera > Acrididae > Schistocerca > Schistocerca americana. Next base: position 180,645,935 of record NC_060120.1, read on the forward strand.
GTCTGTAGTCCCCAAAACCGTTATTTTTAACATTTGATGATGTAACCATAGTTTTGCAATAAGATAATTATCATTCAGCAGTAGTGTCAACTAAAATTCAAGATGTTACCCAATCTTTGAATGTTTCGAATTGCCAATATGTATATTTGTGACTTGAACTCATGCTGAACTGCAACATCCTGAATCTTGTAACACCCTACAAGGGGATATAGTGTGAGAGCAGCCTTCTGAAACTCATAACGTGTTTGAAACAGTATCAACATTATTATTAACATGATACTCTGTCAGTTTTGTGGAATTTGCTCCCTCAGACATCCAGTATTTTGTAATGTTCTTTGCTAGTGTAGTGTAACGAACAATAGTAATTGCAATGTCTAGGATGGTATCATCATCATCATCATCATCATCATGAGTGTTGTGCCAAAAGGCAGGTTTTCACATGGTATTTCTCCAGGCTGTCCGGTCTTCTGCCATCCTCTTCAGGTCTGCATAATTTCCTCTTCTCTTTATGTTGTCTATCGTCTTGTATCTCCTTCTTCCTCTCAGTCTTCACCCACAAATCAATCCTTCCAAAGCATCTGCTAGCAAGCACTCCCTTCTCAATGAATGTCCCAACCAGTTCTTTTTCCTTTCTCTTACAACCTTCAGCAGACATCTTCTCTCACCAACCCTTTCCAATACTCTTTCATTACTCGCTCTTTCCATCCAGCTTATTCTCTCCATTCTCCTCCACATCCGCATCTCAAATGCTTCTAACCTTTTTTCATCCTCTCGTCTCAGCGTCCATGCTTCTGCCCCATATAGTGCCGCACTCGAGACAAAACATTTGCCAAGCCTTTTCCTTAGTTCTTTATCTAATTTGCCACATAAGGGTCTCCTCTTTCTGTTGAATATGATAGGATGGTCTAGAGCCAAACATATGCAGACCCCAGAAGCAGTAATAATACCAGGAAAGAGACTGCAGAACTGAGATCAACAAAATTTTTTTTTAGCAACCAAGATATCCACTGCTGTAGCTCATGCATGGCATTTAAGACTGTGTGAAGGAAGTATCTCCCAGCTCTCATTCGTTAGCTTTATAGTATGCTCAGCTTCCACCCTCATCCTGATCCATTTTGAGCTTGTATTCAATCTGTACTGACCTCGCAGTCAATGGGATGTTAAAACCCAGTCCTCATTCTAAGTTGAATTGGACAGGGATGAACGAAGAAATCATCTTTTGTTCTTTTCAAAATCTGAATGGCAGAATAAGAATTTGAACCCACTTCTCCTCAATAGGAGTAAGCACTTTAACCATTGTGCAACCTCACTTCACTTTTTTTTTTTTTTTTGGTGTGTGTGTGTGTGGGTAGGGGGTCAGCCATGCAAATGTTACTGATAGCATGAGAAGCAATATGATTTCCATTTTTAAAGACAGACACTATTCTGATTGACATTGATATTGATGTGTAAGGAATTTGCTGTACGGATTTAGGGTGAGCTATAACTATAACATGTCTTCCTTAAAATTTGATGACTTGACTTGGCTCGACCTGCTTCTTTTCAATGACCTGTGTCATCTGCCTTGACATTGATTGCTGTATGTGTATCTTCTTTGTGTTTCTATTCACAATGAAACAATGTCATTAAACTTTTATTTCCACAGTTACCCACATTTTTCACATAAGATGTTTTGTGTATCTATAAACCATCATTACTGTATTGTACACTCATGCCTCAGTAGTCTGCCACACAAAAAGTTTAATCATATTGGTTTGGGAACAGTCCTGCATTGAAGAGTTCATGCAGCCAAGCAGAACAGCCAAAGCTGCACAGCTCTGTCCTTCCCAACCCCCACAAAACTACCTTTTTGGAGATTTTTCTATTTGAATTTAGCAGATTTTATAATTTTGTAAGTAGGTTTATCAAAAATAAAGAATTTTTGCAAAAATATAACGTGAATGAACGACATCAATGAAAGATATTGTAAGCAATAATTTTTGACCACATAGCATATTTGCCTCGGCACCTGCTGTTTGTTCTTTAAGATCCTACATTACCGTAGTAAAGTATCAGCAAGAGCTCAGTTGTTTAACACTGAGTGAACTGTGCAAGTGCAGGGTTGCCACAAATTCTGGAAATCAGGGAATTTCAAACGTGTCAGGGGGAAAAAAAACACTGAAAATTTTCCATTTGCCTCAGTAGGTGAAATGGTTTGTTTACTGAGGTGTCATGCGTCGTCATTGGCTGGACACAGCTGATTATGTGCGCTGCTTCCCTAATCCCTCATTCCTACTGCTTCTCCCCTTCCTACCACTCCCCTCCGTTTGCAGTCAGGGCTGCCACCACTTCTTGCCATTTGCCTAGCAACTTCCGACGAGAAACAGGGAGGCGTGAAGAGTTGTATGTTTGGATCTGATTCTCAAAGACTATACGCACAGCGACCAGAGTTGGCGGTCATGTGTGCATGAGTTGGGCCTGACTGATTATGTGAAAGTATGTGTTCTCTTATTGTGACTGAAAATTTAGTTGTGAGAGTGTGATTGTCTTTTCTACGTGCCTGTCTGGGGCTCAGCAATCATCTCCACGGAGAGTTGCTACCTACTCTCATCAATATTGATTCTCAGAATATTTGCACAAATTATCTGTTGCATAGATTGATCACCGCAGTCTCATTTCATCAACATGCTGTCTCTGACTCATGATTTAGCTGGCCACACGAGGGGCTTCCATGACGGACCAAAACCCCAGGTCATTTCTGTGGGTATCTCTAATGGATCGGGCCTGCCAATCTGAAGCCTATCATTTCCCACTAATGTGTAGGCCCTGCTGTCGTATCTGATCTTACCGATCTGCCCGTGGCATTTTATTTATTCTAGCACATTTTGGCAACACAGCACCCAGTCCATGAGCAGAGAAAATCTCCAACCCAGCCAGAAATCAAACCCGGACCCGCTGCATGGTAGGAAAACACATTACCATTCAGCTAAGCGGAAGGACACACAATACCACTAAAATAATAAACATAACACAGTGACTGATAACTGCCAATAACGGTTAGTAGAACCAAAATTTTATTGGTGGTCACCTAAAGTGTTGGTTTACACAACTCTTTCCCGCCTTAAACATTTCTTCCAAGAGACCTACTTTTCTCTGAGGTCATTTCTGAAATCAGTGAAGGTATTTTAAATCTGTCTTGCGATTCCAAGGAAATGCTCATTTTTGTCACCAAATGTATTTCGTTTTATTGAAATAAAATAACATCAGTGGTCTTAATGAAACACACATACAGTTTGGCTTGCTTTCTCCATCTAAATGCAGTTCGTTACATAAGATGTTAGTACTTAAGAATTTTGCTCACCCATTTGTAAATACAGAAGTCCCTACTTTTTTTGTCAACTTATGTGTTTAGTCATCCATGCAAAATTTGTTAGGGGAAAATGCTAAAACATGTCTGGAAATCAGGAAAATATCACTTGGGGAAACTTGTGGTGACCCTGAGGTGGTAGCTATGTGAACCAAGCACACTATTGCCACATAAACCTTATTAGTGATAGACATTTGTTCAGTAGTAGTCATTTCTTTGTAATGTTGCTTGGACAAAATGATACTCTGACAACAGCATGTGTTTACAGTTGCTGGCTGATTGAAAGGCTTCTTCTAGGAGGTGGAAGATAGTAACATGAGGGCTAAGAGAATTAACACACATCTACTGATTATTTCTTAAACAGTCTTTCTATCCCGTGTTTCGTGCCCCCTCTTTGTCTGACCTGTTTGGTATCACCAGCACCACATAAAACAGCCACTACTTTGGGAGGGAGAGAGTTTTGTTGTATTTCACCTAGGATATCCCATTATTACAGTAACTCATTTATAGTCCTCATTTAATTATATGTGTGAGAATTACAACTGCAGCTCTTCCAGTAGAAGACCAACAGGCACAGACATGTTGCTGTCAAGACTGAGCTGTGCTACAGTAGCATGAGTGAGCGATATAAGAAGTATTTCAGAACTCTGTGGGTGGAAGATGGCTGTTGAACACATATTTGAGTTCTTTCATATGTTCAGCAAAAGTGTTTGGATGTAGCTGCGTTACTGTTCTTCTCTTGCCTTTTCTTTCGTATTTTCTGGGCATAAGGCCATTCATTTTTGCTAGGAGTCAGAATTGAGTTTTATCAATAATTGTTCCCATTTTGTGAACATCAACCAGAGCAACTTGTAAATCTTATTTACTTTAACATTTTCCTCACATTGTAGCTGCTCACATTAATGACTTTCTCTTGGTACTCGAAACTTGTCTGTGGTGTTGTCTATAATACTCATCTACTTTAGTAGTATACTCCTTGCAAACACATTATTACCTACCAACTGTGTTGCCTGTACTTTCTTTACAATCTGTTAAAGTAAGAATTGAAGTGGTAGTCACTTTCTGTCTGTTGGTTTTAATATGCTCCCCATGTTGTGGGTGGACCTGTGTGTGAACTGTGGCCTGTTGGTTTTCAGTAGAGTTTCTACTTTTACTCCAATAAACTTTGTTAATGGGAAGCTGTACTGTAATTGAAACATGAGAAGACATTGACCTGTAGCTTGACTGAAGGTCAGGAGGGAGGGGTGTGGTGGAGGGGGGACAGATAGCTGAAGAAAATTAATAATAGTGACAAGAGAAAAAGAAACTCTATTTTTTATGAGTTACAAAATATGGAAAAAGAGTAACGGGTAAGTAAGAATTTCCTTACTGCAAGATGAGTTGTAGATAATACAGAAAATTATTTTGGGCACCTTTCTGGATTTGAACAAACATTATGGGTAGAGACAACATGAGTAACAACATAATGGATAAAATAGATTTTTGGAAGAAGAGAGTGCCAAATGAACAGATTCCCATAAAGTAGGTAAAGTTGTCATCAGCTTGAAGGTTGATTAAGTGCCACAGTGCTCTACTAGGCATGCTGGTACTAGAGATAGCATGCCCTCACCTTTCTCTGGCTTTTGAACGGACTTACCCAGTCACTTAAAGGAGCACCTACGATGTAACGAGGATTATGAACTATCGTGCAACACCCCTCCCCACCTTCCCCTACACACACACACACACACACAGATATATATATATATATATATATATATATATATATATATATATATATAGAGAGAGAGAGAGAGAGAGAGAGAGAGAGAGAGAGAGAGAAACATTCCATGTGGGAAAAATTTCTCAAAAAACAAAGATGATGTGACTTACCAAACGAAAGCGCTGGCAGGTCGAAAGACACACAAACATACACACAAAATTCAAGCTTTCGCAACAAACTGTTGCCTCATCAGGAAAGAGGGAAGGAGAGGGAAAGACGAAAGGATGTGGGTTTTAAGGGAGAGGGTAAGGAGTCATTCCAATCCCGGGAGCGGAAAGACTTATCTTAGGGGGAAGAAAGGACGGGTATACACACGCACACACACACATATCCATCCACACATATACAGACACCATTTGTATATGTGTGGATGGATATGTGTGTGTGTGTGTGTGTGTGTGTGTGTGTGTGTGTGTGTGTGTGTGTGTGTGTGTGTGTGCGTGCGAGTGTATACCCGTCCTTTTTTCCCCCTAAGGTAAGTCTTTCCGCTCCCGGGATTGGAATGACTCCTTACCCTCTCCCTTAAAACCCACATCCTTTCGTCTTTCCCTCTCCTTCCCTCTTTCCTGATGAGGCAACAGTTTGTTGCGAAAGCTTGAATTTTGTGTGTATGTTTGTGTGTCTTTCGACCTGCCAGCGCTTTCATTTGGTAACTCACATCATCTTTGTTTGTCGGAAAATGTCTGAAACGCACATAAGGGGTGTTGCAGGGCAGGTTGCACCGTGACATAAATGTTAAGAAAAAATTCGATACGTTGCACCGTTTCCGAGTTATTAAGCACTGAATGTAGCCAATCGGAGCGTCGCGTGCTCACATTCAAGCGGCCTGCCAGGGGCAGTGTTACCTAATGAGTGCTTTGTTTGGTTAGCAGAAACTTGAATTCGTGCACACAACGACCTTATTGACTAACTTCAATGCTAAATAACTCGGAAAGGGTGCAATGTATTGCATTTTTTTCTTAACATTTATGTCTAAGTACAATCTGCCCTACAACATCACGACAAGCGTTTCAGACATTTTCTGACCACCCTGTGTGTGTGTCTATATAAAAAATTGCTTGTGGTATGGTGCAGCAGTAAACCACACATTCAGGATCTGAACCCAGCTTCCATAACATGTTCCAGACTTTCATGGTTGCCCTGATTTCAGCTGTTGGCATCCATTTGTCAGAGCTAGTTGAACAATGTTGTGATATTCTCAGAGTGTAGTTCTTCAGGAAGGCCACATGCCTACTCTTATTGGCAGTGTTGTCCTGAGGCTGTCTCGTCGCCACATGTTCTGTTGTCATTGCACTACCATCAGCTATCTGAACGAGTTGTCAGTTTGATGCTCCCATGTTCCTTGTACTGTGTTTCTCATAGTCTAATAGATGGTAATAAGTTGTGCATGCTTTTCTGTGGGTATGCTGTGTTTTGTCCCAATAGTCATCACATACACCCTTCTTTGTTTGCAGGAATAGCTTTTTTCTGTACTAAAAATAAGTTTGAATAATAATGAAACTTTAATGAGCATATCCCATTAATACTGCAGTATCAGTTTGATAGCATTGGGGCTAGGTGTTTGAATCATAGCATTGGGACTGGGTGTTTGAATTCTGGCTCTTGTATTGCATTGTTATTTTCTTTTCGTGTATTCTGTGTATCTCGTAATTCTTAGTCAATTCAGTACTTGTTTCTGCACGAAATCATTTTCCTTTGTTGGTAACTTCCATCAGCGGAACTTCAACCTTTGAAAACTTGAAATTTGATCTGTCTGACTTTTTTTTACCTTATTGTAATGGTTACTGCTGTAGCAGTTATTATTTAATTATTGCTTCTTTATCTGTAATGGGTTTGTAGGTGCAGCTTTCAACTTCATATTCAGAGTTTAATTTCAACAAACCTGAGAACAGTCCTTTATATTGATCATTTGTAAGAAACAAAAATGAAAAAAGGTATCCTCTAACTAATTGTTGAGTGGCACACATATACTTCACAGTACAGAAAATTTCTCTGGCTTTCAAGGTACCACTCTTTTATGCAATTATTATTCCCACCATAAAATAAACAATGAAGGCTATAATCTGTATTAAGATAATAGGCATCTCTCTACTAGTTACCAATCTGGGATGTGGCTGGGGCCTATGAAAACGTGAAATATTAAAAGACAATAGATCTCATAGTTTTTGGAAATGTCATTTCCTTCTGTGGATGGTGGAGCTGAAAAGCTGTTGAACAACCCAGGCTAAGACTGGCAAGGCAGATAGGACAAATTGTAGGAATAGGGTAGGTTCACTGTTTTTACTGTTTCATGTCTTTTGCCATTTCATATTTTTGTTGCCTCTGTTCCAGTTATTCCAGCTTTGTCAGGTGGTAAGTAGGTGCTTCCTTTGTGTCTGTAACATGTAGTTTATAAACATCATTCAAAAAACACATTTTGTGTTAATTGCATTGCGATGACACACGGAAGTCTTTGACCTGTACTGCTTCTGTGGTCTCGTGAAGTCTGGAGATGGTCTCGAAACTGTTCTTTTCTTTCTCTCTGTTTCTCAGACCAGACCACGTGGGAGACATCCCTGTCAGGGGTCAGGGCACTTCAGCCACATCACCGCTGCCACGAATGTGGGAAACTGTTCGTGCACGAAAATTCACTGCGTCAGCACAGGTTATGGCACCAGGGAAGAACCGTGTGTCCAGTGTGCATGCGTGTTTTCAATCGCATGTATGCTATGAGGTGTCACATGGCAAGAGTGCACCTGGCATGAAAGCAATATATACTGCTGTAATTTCTCATTTTGTGACCTTGAAAAACAGAAATATGAAGCTACATTTTTATCCATATTTATTTTTTTAAAGAGAGTGTGGAAGCTTTAGCTACAAGCCAGCTGTTGACTGGAATTTTATGGCACATTTCACAGAATCCCTTGTTCTTGTGGTAGTAAAATATAATCACAATCATGTTTTTGCGATTCCCACGAAGGAATTAGAACATATATCTATATGTAGTAAGATCTATATGGTTTGAAAATGACCTTTTCTTTTGACTGCCTTTAATAATTCAATCAGTAGAATACTGGATTATTTAAACAAAGAATTTATTTTTCTGGCTTAATGAAGACATCCTTGCATACAAGACTGGACAAAATGTGGTTCACAATTTCAAAATTATCCATCTATTAGGTAATATATTGCAACAAAATTGATAAGAAGAAAGGAAGATTAAGATTTAATGTCATGTCAACAATGAAAACATTAGAGACAGAGCATAATGTCAGGTTAGGGACTTCCTGGAAAGGAATTTTCTCGGCATTGGGTTAAAACAGTTTACGAAAATACTGTATACTTTCAATATCCCCTGCTAGTCCTGTTTGGTATGGGTCCCTCATACTTCAGCAGTATTCTGGAACCGGTCACATGAGTGATTTGTAAGCTATCTCCTTTGTAGAGTGAGTTCACTTCCTGGCTATTCTACCAATAAACTGAAGTCTACCACCTGCCTCACTCATGACTGAACGTAAGTGATCATTACATTTCGTATCCGTACAAAGTGGTACACCCAGGTATTTGTATGAATTGGCCAGTTCCAACAGTGACTCATTGATATTATAGTCATAGGTTACTACATTTTCTCATTTTGTGAAGTGCGCAATTTTACATTTCTGAACATGTGAAACAAGTTGCCAATCTTTGCACTACTTTGAAATCTTAAGATCAGACTGAATATTTATGTAGCGTCTTTCAGTAGTACTTCATTACAGGTAACTGTGTCATCTGAAAAAACCTGATACCTGATGTTACTATTAATATTGTCTGCAAGATCATTAATATACAACATGAACAGCTGGGGTCCCAACACATTTTCCAGGGGCACACTTGAAGTTACTTCTACATCTGACGGTGACTCTCCATCCAAAATAACGTGGTGCATCCTTCCTACCAAAAAGCCCTCAGTCCAGGCACAAATTTCACTTGATGCCCCTTATGATCACACTTTTGACAATAAGCGTAGTTGTATTGAGTCAAATGCGTTTCGTAAATCAAGAAATACTGCATCTACCTGATTCCCTTGATCCAAAGCTTTGTCATGTGAGAAAAGTGTGAGTTGGATTTCACATGATTGACGTTTTCGAAATCTATGATGACTGGCATTGAGGAGGTCATTCTGTTCAAGACACCTCATTGTGTCTGAGCTCAGAATATGTTCTAAGACTGTACATGAAATCATGTCAAGAATATTGGATGGCAGTTTTGTGGATCACTTCTACCATCCTTCTTGTAGAGGGGTGTGTCCTGTGCTTTTTTCAAGAACTGGGCATCGTTTTTTGTGTGAGGGATCTATGATAGGTTATAGTTAGAAGAGGGACTAACTCAGCTGAAAATTAAGTATAGAATGTGATAGGGATTCCATCGGCCGTGGAGCTTTTTTCAGTTTTGATGATTTCAACTGTTTCTCAATCCCACTGGCACTACTACTGATTTCATTCATTTATTTCACTGGTATGACAATTAAAGGGGCAATTCTCCTTTGTAAAGGGACATTTGAAAACAAAGTTAAGCATTTCAGCTTTTGATTTGCTGCCCTCAATTTCAGTTCCTTTCCTATTCTTTAGGGACTGGACACTAACTTTGATATTACTAACAGCCTTGACATACAAGCAGAATTTCTTTGGGTTCTGTGAAAGATCACTTGACCATATTCTGCTATGATAGTCATTGAAGGCATCATGCATTGCTCTCTTGACAGCCAAACGTGTTTCATTCAGCATCTCTCTATCTATAGCCCTACACTTTGTTTTACACCTATTATGCAGTAATCTCTGTTCCTTTAGAAGTCCCTTTACAGTGATTTTATACCATGGAGGTTCCCTCCCATTATGAACTGTTCTACTGGGTACATACCTATCAAGTGCATGGTAAACCGATGATGCAGTATCTTACCATGTTAAACTTAAGATTGATTGATGTCAAGTGGTATAAGAAAGAGGAGGGGAGAGAGGCCTTTTGCAATTAAGAGATTCCTACCTCTGGTTTGTTTTTCGTCACTTAGCACTTATAAAGGTGCCTCATCATGTAAGCATCTTGTGTAGTGAGATGCAAAGTGATATTCAGTGTTGAAAATGGTCCACCTTACCTCAAATGTGCTGTTTTTGATATAATTAAGAAAAACCTCATACCAGCGCAGAAAACTATGCAGTTGCTTTTATACTGACTTATAAGGAAACTGCCAATCTGTAACTCTTCGTGAGTTTGCTGTACTTACTGTGATTAACTCAATGCAGTCATTATGTTTTACAGTTAAGGGATGAATTCAAAATAACAAGGTGCCTTCCAGAGTATTACAAATCAGTAACTTAAAAGACATTTATGGTAATGTGACACTGTACAGGGTAAGAAGGAAATAACTGTGAATGAGGAACAGAATTTTCAATAACTAGCTGAAATTTCAAACTGCGCAACAAAAGACAAAAATAGTTAACACTTTCTTTTTTGAAGTGGTGTTGTGTCTTCTCAGCCAGTTATAGCAGGTGCGTGCGTGCGTGCGTGCGTGCGTGTGTGTGTGTGTGTGTGTGTTTTCTATATTTTTGTTTACATATGTATAAGTCATTGTGACACCAGTGAAATTTAATTGTATAAGACTGTTCTTGAGAGAATGTACTAGTCTGGTGACATAATTGTGGAATTTATTCATGCCTCTCTTAACTTAATTCTGCAGCCATCTGAAGTTTGCTAAATACGTGCTGCTGATCTCTTACAAGGGGAGGCCGCCAATTGTGAAATTCAGATTTGATTCATACTGCGCATAATAAAAGCTCATGGCCAGATGTGTAATGTGGCAAAGCACCAAGATGCACTTCTCAGCCGTTGTCGAGAAAATCGACAGTTAAAAGAAACAGTTGCGGTGAAATACTCTCAACGATTAATAATTTTCCACAGCGTCGTGGTGCAGCGCTCGGGTTTGTAATCCGCAGGTCGCTGGATCGAATCTCGCACCATGCAACTTTTTTTTTTAGTATTCGTTTTTTGTAATTCATATATATATATATATATATATATATATATATATATATATATATATATATATATATATATATATATATATATATATATATTCCCTGGCAATCAGTTGCAACAATTATGCATATAAGAAATTGTTGAAAGTCGTTTGTCGTGGAAAAACTGGCGACTTCGAACATCATTATGTTTTCTGCAAACAAAGTTGTATTTCACAAATGTTATTAATTGTCTTGATAATGTTAACCACATATAGTTAACGGAAGACGTAGAAACGATATTCCGAAACGAATACGTATAACGTAAGTCAAACGTTCGAATTAGAAATGAGACCCCACGAACACAAATTCGCTGTGGCCGTTACTCGCTCGTTGCACTTGAAGGACAGATGTTGAATGGGCCGAAACGTTCCGCCGCATAACAGCGTAGTTGCCTGCTAACTTCGAAAGAAGGTAGATGCGGTCCCTAGCGCAACTTATAACATCGTCGAAAATCAGTTTGGACGGGAGAGTTTTGGTACACCCTGTTAAAAAAACGGAAAAATGGAGGCGGTACAATTGGAGGGCGAGCCGCCTTCACCAACATGCATAACCAATTCATTAATAGTTTGTATATATTTGAATTACAAAAAACTAACAATAAAAAAAATTGCATGGCGCGAGATTCGATCCGGCGACCTTCGGATTACGAACCCGAGCGCTTACTGCTGCGCCACGACGCTGTAGAAAACTATTAATCGTAGAGAGTATTTCAGCGCAACGGTTTCTTTTAATTATTTTCTCGACAATGGCTGAGAAGTGCATCTTGGTGCTTTGCCACATTACACCTCTGGCCATGAGCTTTTATTATGCGCAGTATGAATCGAATCTGAATTTCACAATTGGCGGCCTCCCCTTGTTAGTATATAAGATCTTAGTTATTGCTCAGTACCCAGTTAATCAGCATTGTGCAAAACTCAAATGTTATTGCCAGGATTTCTCGTGGCCAAGCACCAGTTGTTTCCTTCCCCCTTCCCCCCCCCCCCCCCCCCCCTCCCCCACCCTGTCCCCTGTCGCTCTCACTTTTTTCAAATTCAGAGGAAGCTTATTACCAGAAAACCAGTTAATAACGTTTTACAGAAGTATTACTTGTAATTTTCTGTTTTGATGCTGCTTTTTGTAGATTTGTAAAAATGTCTGACTAATGTTCAAAATTAAATGGATGGTTGTTCACAAAGAAAATTAAGCGGGCTATCATTGAACCTCGTGCGATGCCTTTCACAATTTCCCAACAATAGATTAAGTAACTTCACTGTTTAAATTCCGTAATGTAAGTTTCTGTATCTGCTTACTTGAATGATAATGTCACTTGTTTTTGGGCCACAAGATTTTAACATATTTCTGGTATTATTGCCATCATCTATGTTTTTTATATTGTCTTTGTAGTTGATAGTTATTCTTGCTTTGAGTGGAATAAACAAAAACTTGAATTTTAAAAACTTGCTACATTTACTTATTTATTTATTCCTCCAGGAATCACCCCACAATGTTACAGGATTTGTCATCACAGTACAACGAAAATATATGCCTCAAAATATACATACACATAGGATACGCAAGTGAGTTTTCACAAGGGTAGTACAGGGCAGGTGCTCAGCCATGGCCTTGCTGTGGGAATCATCCCAGCATTTTCCTTAAATGATTTAGGAAAACTTAAATCACAGTGGGCAAAAGGCGCTAACTCCACCCTCCTGGGTATGAGGACTGTGTAACAACTGCACTGCCTCGTTCGGTTGATCCCTATTGTATAAGGGGTGCTCAAAAAGTTTCCATTTGAGGGTGTTGCTGTAGCATATATGCAACATAGCATTACTCCAGTGCAGGTATATAAGCACCAACATACGGACAAGAGAATATTGTGACATTTGTGTCTTTTTGACGTGCATGCAGTAAATGCAGAAACGTGAACTATGGAGTGGGTATGGGACAACATGTCTGTCCAAAACCACCGTTGTGGAATAGTGCACAAAGTTAGTGCTCGTCACAATTTAATACAAAATGCCAGTCAATTGGGAACATATTGCAGGAGTTACGTAAACTCAAGTAGAAGACACTCGAGCACTCATCCTATAGCCCTGATCTCACGCAATTATCACTCCTACGGTACCTTAAAAAAGGCCTTAAAGGGTTGATGATTCCTGTTGGACGAGGATGTGCAGCAGGCAGCTACAGACTTTATGCACCAGGACACAGTGTTTTATCAAACTATGTCTTCAACCTGGTGTATGTGTGGGATGATTGCATCAAACAGCAATTTTGCCTGATTGGCATACCCATTCTGGACTGTAAGGCCTTGGAACTGAAACTTCATGATTGTACAGTGTTCATTTGCTCATACTCAAGTTACACTGGTAACCTGCTATACCCCTTGCACTCTCTCCAGTCAGTCAGGTATACTGACTCCAGATCCACAAGCAAGCTATTATAACCGAAGCACGTCTTCATGGAAACCACGTCAACGTACACCCCCCATCCCCCGCCCCCCTGCAAGATGAGTGATAGTTGAGTTCAGGAGAATGATGGGACAGAACTGTCACACATTATAGGTGTACATCTACAGCTACATCTACATGTACATGGATACTCTACAAATCACACTTTTAAGTGCATGGCAGGGGGCTCATCGAACCACCTTTACAATAATTCTCTGTTATTCCACTCTTGAACAGTGCGTGGAAAAAATGAACGCCTATATTAGTCCATGCATGTTCTGACCTCTCGTATTTTATTATGATGATTGTTTCTCCCTATGTAGGTTGGCATCAATAAAATATTTTCACACTCGGAGAAGAGAGTTGGTGATTGAAATTTTGTGAGAAGATTCCACCGCAGCAAAAAATGCCTTTGTTTTATGGTGTCCAGGCCAAATCCTGTATCATGTCCGTGCCATTCCCTCACCTAATTCGTGACAATACATAATGTGCTGCTCTTCTTTGAATGTTGTCAATGTATTCTGGTAATTTTATCGGGTAAGGATCCCACACCCTGCAGCATAATCCAAAAGAGGGTGGACAAGTGTAATGTAGACAGTCTCTTAAGTAGATCTGTTCTGCCAATAAAACACAGTCTTTGGTTTTCCTTCCCCACAACATTTTATATGTGCTCTGCCCATGATTGTAATTTCTAGGTATTCAGTCGAATCTACAGCCTTTAGATGAGACTGATTTATTGTGTAACCAATGTTTAACAGATTCCTTTTAACATTCGTGTGGGTGACCTCACACTTTTTGTTATTTAGGGTCAGTTGTCAGTTTTCACACAATTCAGATACATTTTCTAAATCTTGACATATATGCTTGTAAAGGCATTACATTGTGAATATGAATATGTATGTATTGTAATGTGACAGGATTTTGTAGTTGTACCCATTTGTTATGAACCCCTAATCTGAGTGTTATAAATATTGTTTAATTATGAAGTATGTTTTACTATCTTTTTAAACAGGTAAATTTTAATTACGTTTTCCAATCCTCTTGTGAATTTATTGTACAGTTCTATTCAATGATAGTAAATGTTGTTTTGAGTTTTTTTGTTTGTTTTTCTGTAGTAAATGTAAGTCCATACAGGCTTTTATCCCACGATTATGTGTAGAACTATAAGTGAAATACTTATTAATATTTTGCCTGTTAATTACGTCAGATAGGTAGATGTACTTACTTGGTACATTAAGAATACTTAGTGTTTTACAATAATTCTTTACAATGAACTAGGCTGCTACCTTAGTTATTGTTCTTACAGCCCTTATAAATGGAATGATAACTATGTCCATGTTTTCTATATCTGATCCCCAGAAAAGAATCACATAGATAAGAACTGAGTGTATGTATTATAAGAATAATAAGTCACGACAAGACATTGGTGTTATAAACCTATGATATAACCTTTGGAGCAGGGCACACTGAAGGTATTCTTTTTGCTAGCATATTTGCGTGTTCATTCCATGTTAATTGGCAATCAATATTCATCCAAAAAAAACTTTGTGTTTGTTATACAACGTATAGATTCATCATCTATACTTTATGTGACAGGGCTGTTTTCTCCCGGTATGCCGAAGCGCAAGCTCTTTGTCTTTTTTTTTTTTTATGTTCACAGTCTATTACATTATGCTCAATTCTAAATGTATTGAGGATTTCTTTTGATTTCTCTAATAGGAGTTCTGATGTTTTATCAGTGACTATGATAATGCTGCCAGAGAACTTTTTCTCAATGTCTTGTGCTGTCAGAAACGCATTGATATATTAAGAAAGTAATGGGACACACAACATTACTCTGAGGCACACTTATGTTTATGTTTATTGCCTGACTATTGTTTTTATTAAAAATTCATCATTGTCAGACATGTGAACTATCTCTATCTTTTGCATGCTGTCTTCTCGGTAAGACCTTAATACACGCAGTGCTCTGGCTTGTTTAGTAGATGGTCAGCAGTGTCAAAAGCCTTGGACCAGTCTAAGAATATGCTGGTGATGCACTAATCCTTGTCAAGAGCTTCAAGCACCATTATTGTCACTCTGTGCTAGTCAGTATTGTACTACTTCCACTTCGGAAACCAAATTGTGCTTTGTTAAAAAGGTTGTGTTTATTCATCTAACTCATTGGTCTATCTTTCATGATTGATTCAATTTTTTTAGAATGCTGACAGTAGAGAAACTGGCACATAGCCTTTTGTATTCTCTGCATTACCTTTTTTTAGTAAGGTACATACTTTAAGTACTCAGGAAAAATACCTGAATTAAAGGACTCTTTTTTTGTTATGTTTGTTGGATGACACTGATATGCTGTGTTTATGCACATGCCTGCTGACTTATTATTCTATACTGGCTGTTGTCTTCATGCCTTCAAGCTCTTTTATAGGAAGCAGCAGCATTGTGCTTGTTGTGTAATTCATTGTGGTGCCACATGTGTTTAAGAAAATTTTTTGTGAGTTCTCCAAAGCCCCAGAGAAATAGCCATTCGTCAGATTTGCCAATTCCTGAGATTTTCTGTTACTATAGCCCCATCTTTACTTTCTGTGTTATACATGTGTTGTTGCCTTTTCCAGTTACTCGTTTTATGACATCCTGTACCACTTTGCTTTTGCTTTCTGCAATATGTATTATTTCATTATTGAACTTCTTTTCCCAGCAAGCAATATCTTCCCATAAATCTTTTTGTACCTGTGATATTAATGTAGGAACTCTAGATTAGTGTAGCACTTTTGCAAAGAACTGAGAAATTTATCACATATTTTTGAGAAATTTATCGAATATTTTCCGTAGCAGCTGCTGTTGGAGTAGCAATGTGCAGAATTTAGAGAACTTAGAAACTGTATTGTTTTCCACATGCCTGCATCCTAGGTGTGATTTGCCAGTGCCCTGGAAAAAGTATATGTTTTATGTTCCAAGAAGATCTTTTGTCGGCCTCCTGTTTTGTGTGTTTTACCACATTTGTCTTTAGCTTTATTATCTAAAAGTAATGACCAGAGAGGCCAATATACTTTATAAATACTTTAAAGTTTTCCTAATTGATATCTGCAAGTACGTGGTCTAATATTGATGTTGAACTTTTTGATATCCTAGTAGCACTATTTGCCACCTGTGTCATACCAAAAGTGTTCAGAATGTCTAGGAAGATTTTACTAATGTTAGCCTCAGCACCTATGTTAATATTAATGTCCCCACATTTTATTATTTTAGTTTTGGGTCTGGGACCCCTTCCAGGACTTCAGCTGCAAGATATGTTGTTTTTAAGTAAGTACCATTTTGAAATGATAATAAAACAAATAGACTTTTGTAGCAGTTTATTTTTACATGAAAGCCTGTACTTTAATCTACTTTTCTAAGTAATTCCCACCAATGTTATGGCATTTACCATATCGTAGAACTAGCTGTGAAAACCATCCCCATGGAAATCTGCTGCCTGAGTGTAACATTTGATAATTTAAACAGTTTGATAAAGCATCCATTTCATGATAATGGGATCTTCAAATTTCAAAACAAATAATTTATTAAAATGAAATAAAATTCTCTAAGTGACCAAGGAAAGAATATTAGTAGCAATCCTAATAGCCTTGTGTGATGAATTAAGAGGGCCATCAGTTTCATTTCCTGGCTAATTAAATGTCGGACTACAAATTGAAAGGTCCAGATCTCTATCTTTGATCATCTTAGGATTTTTCCTTTACTTATCACTTCATTGACTTCTAGCAGTATTATGGTAAAGAGGAAAAAGCCAAGTTGCATCACAGTTCCGACCCCATGTTATACTATAGAAGCCCCTTTAAGTTGCTGGATAAGATTGTTAAAAGTCAGAGAAAAATAAGGGCATACCATCTCCAATACGGCCATTTGTAATTAAGCAATGTTGTGTTGAAACCAGACTTAAGGTTGAGAACAACTTAATATAGTCTGCCTGACTCTTGAACAAACGAAAGAACAGTGATGGGATGGTACAGCGGTGGGTGAGAGCTTTTAAAGATGGCTGTATGAATGTGCATGGTGAGGAACAAAGTTGAAAACCAGTCATTACTGATATTTTGGTGCAGAAAGCTTATAAAAGAGTGACAGAGAACAGATGTTTTTCGATTTCAATGTTACGTGATGGGTTTTTTCAGTTGTCAGGAAGTGTGTGTTATGTGATTGTTACAGATTGTTTAAATTATCAAAAATTATTCCCAGGCGTCAGATTTTTATGAGGGTGGTTTTTAAAGCTGGATGTACAGTATGATAAATTCCTTAATAATGGTGAGAATTGCGTAGAAAAGCAGATTAAAGGACAAACTTCATGTAAACACAAAATTGGTAAGAAAAGTTTATTTGTTTTATTTTTATTTCAGGTAATTACTTACAAAACACATCTCATAATTTGTTGAAGGAAGTATACACATTTCTACTAGGTGCACATTACATGCACAGTAAGGTTAACTTCGTGTGGACATCTTGCTTTTTTGCTTCAGTGGCTGCCAGTTCAAAATATTTATCTGCCTACTTATGACTGATTTTCTCTGGCTTTAAAATGTGTGCTACCTCTAATATAAATATGTGATCCTGCACGCTACGAGGTGGAAGTTGTGAAAAAATACAAATATATGAAATAACTGAAATGTAAAATATTGAATGTAAGGGAGGCTGTTGTTATCTGCTACATATTTACCTTCAAGGCTAGTATTCCCCAAAGTCATCAACGACTGTTGAGAAAATTGTCTCAAAATCATTTAAGATTTAAAAATTCTAAACCACAAAATATTAGAAAATGAGAATAGTAACATGATGGTTGAAGATATTAAGTTACATATCAGATGTCCAATTACGAAAGAAGCAGTTTAGACCAACTGCTATTTTGGTACTAGAGCTCAATGATTTACGTCTAAATGTTCCGGGACAAACCACTTTGCATACTGCAGTACATCTTGCAGTTGGAGATTCTAGCTAAATAGTTTACTTTTATTTCCAAAATATTCCACAACTGCAGTTAGTTATATTTGTGGCAACTTTATGATGTCTCACCTCTCTTTTGGTATCGAATAGAGAACTTTGTTAATTAGGAATGGTGATAGTAATATTGTTACGTTATGCACTATCTTATGCACACTATGTGTGGCGAGCACCAACTGGGAGTAAGTGAAACTAAAATAGTAAGTTACTAAGAGAGAAGGAAATCAGCGACTTCCAATCGATAGTACTGAACTAAAGGAGTAAATTAGTCCAGGAGTAAATTTTTGATTTACCTCTGCAATAGATTTATTTACTCTGTTGCTGGTGGAGAGCACCATTGAAGAGTACGCTACTACATTAGTAACTTAAAGAGGAAAGGTCAAAATTTACTCCTAGGCAGTAGTAGGAGTAAAGTAAGAGAGTAAGGTGCAATCTTTAAGTTCTGTGTTTTAAGTGTCGAATTCTTTGTATTACCTGGACTATGAAGAATATATGGAGATGGAGAAAGAGGTGAACAGCCCAAGAATGAGGGTTTTAATGGAGAGAAGAGACCCATTTGTGATGTGTAGCGACAGTGATTTCGAACAGCGGCTGGGTTTCGTAAGGAATTTTTTCAGTTGCTGCTTGGTATGCTGGAGCCGTTACTGCAGCATGATTCTGATAGGAACCATGCTTTGCCTCCTAGGCTGCAACTTCTTAGTGGACTGCGAATCTTTCGCACAGATACTTATCAAATCATAGCAGGGGATCTCTTTAATGTCCATCGTACTACTGCTGGAAGAGCTTTCAACGGTGTGATAAACAGTTTAATTGCCCTAAAGACACTGTATGTGTGCATGCCACAGAGCCAAGAAAATATATCAAAGAACAAAATGGAATTGTATCCAACTGGTGGATTACCAAATGTCATAGGTGTCATAGCTTGTGTACATAATATACCCACACTTTGTCCTTTTGGAGCACAAGCAGAACTATACAGAAATCGCAAAATTTCTTTTCTATCAATACAAAATCATCTGTGATGAAGATTTTGGTGTTTGGAAGAAACATTTTCAAATTCTCATTAAAACAATGCAGTTGAAACCAAACAAGTGAGAGAATGTTCTGGTGGCTGCTGCAGTTCTACAGAAGTTTGGAATAGAAGTTGGAGATGTGTTTCACCCTGATGTTGTGGAGGTGAATGACATTGAACAATATGCATTTCAGCCAGAATCAGATGCTGCAGGCCAAGCTGTCTGAAGGTCTATTAAACTTAATTACTTAAAATTGTACCTAGTTTGTTAGTAAAATTAGAAATTAGTGTAAAGTCTTTTCCTTTTTAAATGAATAAATAAGCCACCAGATTGTCACTACTGCAGCGAAAAGTGACTCATTTTATTTATGTGTAATTTTATAGTTATGTTCTCTCTCTCTCTCTCTCCCCTCTCTCTCTCTCTCTCTCTCCCCCTCTCCTTTCTGCCCCCCCCCCCCCCCCCCACTCCACCCCCTAGGGAATAAACATTCTCATTGTATTTCTTAATTGAGAATTGAGTATACAAAGTCGTACAATGTTTTGATTATCTCTATAAGAAAACTTTTTTTAATATTGCAAACTTAGATAAATATTAGAATGTGTATTAACAAAAATTATTACTGATGATGAAATGATAAACGAAAATATTATGCCACACAAGAAACAAGAACACATTGACCATTTGAAAAAAATATCAAGAAAATAAAAGATGCTTTATTGATATGAATATTTTCTTATTCATTCACAAAAATCCAAATTTCTCGAGCACATTGGCTGAAGAACTGGAACCTGAAGTTTGCTCCATTACGTTCTTGAACTTCTTCATAATTTCCATTTTAAGGTTACACTTTCTTCTATGTTTTCTCTTTGTCCTTCTATTAACAAACATTTTTGCATTGTATTCCTCTTGTATTAAATGCATTTTAAAGGAATGAAGCTCGTCTGCTGTTTTCAACAACGCTTGGTTCTTCACTACAACTGCATGGTCTCTCTCTCTTTTGCTGGACGCATCATCTGATATGCTTCCACCAGACTGCAGGCCGAGGTTCATGACTATGGGATAAAGTTCCGCCTTCAGCAGTTTCATTGCTATGTTCAGAGCAGTTATCATCATCGAAGTTGCTTGAAAGTATCACATTATTTTCAGACAAGCCATTGTCGTTAACACCAGCTATCCCCTCAAAAACTTGTGGGGTCATATCAACAACCATTTGGCTTATATCATCGATCTTCGTCTCACCTACTCCACCGCTAGTTTGAAACTGTTCTTGATTACATTTAGCTTTCGTTTTCTTTGCTTTCGATTTCATGTCCTTACAGATTACTTTAAGCTGATCTTGTGGTCTATGTGTAAAAGCTTCTGCGTTGTATTCAATGTGTACTTTTTCCCAAGCATCCTTTTTCCTTTATAACATGATTACATTGTGCTTTTTAGATTCAATAGTAGTTTTGTATGTTTTCATTATTTCAGCAAACTGCTCATTTTTCATTTTCTGGCATGTTTTTTTTAGCGTTTCCTGGCTACCTCCATGTTGCTGCTAGCTCGTATCTCAAAGTGCTGTTTAAATTAATACATGTCACCAACCAACAATGGATGTTGATAGCTGTAGGTGATGGTGTTAACAATAGATTCATCCATTAATAGCACTTTTTTTTTTTTTTTTTTTTTTTTTTGTAATACACAGATCTTATCATTAATTAGTACAACAGCATTTAGATTTTCCAATTTTAATAATTCAATTCAATAATCCTTTCTGTTGTTGTTGTTGTTGTAGTCTTCAGTCCTGAGACTGGTTTGATGCAGCCCACCATGCTACTCTATCCTGTGCAAGCTTTTTCATCTCCCAGTACCTACTGCAACCTACATCCTTCTGAATCTGCTTAGTGTATTCATCTCTTGGTCTCCCTCTAAGATTTTTACCCTCCACGCTGCCCTCCAATACTAAATTGGTGATCCCTTGATGCCTCAGAACATGTCCTACCAACCGATCCCTTCTTCTGGTCAAGTTGTGCCACAAACTTCTCTTCTCCCCAATCCTATTCAATACTTCCTCATTAGTTATGTGATCTACCCATCTAATCTTCAGCATTCTTCTGTAGTACCACATCTCGAAAGCTTCTATTCTCTTCTTGTCGAAACTATTTATCGTCCATGTTTCACTTCCATACATGGCTACACTCCATACGAATATTTTCAGAAATGACTTCCTGACACTTAAATCAATACTGGATGTTAACAAATTTCTCTTCTTCAGAAACGCTTTCCTTGCCATTGCCAACCTACATTTTATATCCTCTCTACTTCGACCATCATCAGTTATTTTGCTCCCCAAATAGCAAAACTCCTTTACTACTTTAAGTGCCTCATTTCCTAATCTAATTCCCTCAGCATCACCCGACTTAATTAGACTACATTCCATTATCCTTGTTTTGCTTTTGTTGATGTTCATCTTATATCCTCCTTTCAAGACACTGTCCATTCCATTCAACTGCTCTTCCAAGTCCTTTGCTGTCTCTGACAGAATTACAATGTCATCGGCGAACCTCAAAGTTTTTATTTCTTCTCCATGAATTTTAATACCTACCCCGAATTTTTCTTTTGTTTCCTTTACTGCTTGCTCAATATACAGTTTGAACAACATCGGGGAGAGGCTACAACCCTGTCTTACTCCCTTCCCAACCACTGCTTCCCTTTCATGTCCCTCAGCTCTTATAACTGCCATCTGGTTTCTGTACAAATTGTAAATAGCCTTTCGCTCCCTGTATTTTACCCCTGCCACCTTCAGAATTTGAAAGAGAGTATTCCAGTCAACATTGTCAAAAGCTTTCTCTAAGTCTACAAATGCTAGAAACGTAGGTTTGCCTTTCCTTAATCTTTCTTCTAAGATAAGTCGTAAGGTCAGTATTGCCTCACGTGTTCCAGTGTTTCTACGGAATCCAAACTGATCTTCCCCGAGGTTGGGTTCTACTAGTTTTTCCATTCGTCTGTAAAGAATTCGTGTTAGTATTTTGCAGCTGTGACTTATTAAACTGATAGTTCGGTAATTTTCACATCTGTCAACACCTGCTTTCTTTGGGATTGGAATTATTATATTCTTCTTGAAGTCTGAGGGTATTTCGCCTGTTTCATACATCTTGCTCACCAGATGGTAGAGTTTTGTCAGGACTGGCTCTCCCACGGCCTTCAGTAGTTCCAATGGAATATTGTCTACTCCGGGGGCCTTGTTTCGACTCAGGTCTTTCAGTGCTCTGTCAAACTCTTCACGCAGTATCGTATCTCCCATTTCATCTTCATCTACATCCTCTTCCATTTCCATAATATTGTCCTCAAGTACATCGCCCTTGTATAGACCCTCCATATACTCCTTCCACCTTTCTGCTTTCCCTTCTTTGCTTAGAACTGGGTTTCCATCTGAGCTCTTGATATTCATACAAGTCGTTCTCTTATCTCCAAAGGTCTCTTTAATTTTCCTGTAGGCGGTATCTATCTTACCCCTAGTGAGATAGGCCTCTACATCCTTACATTTGTCCTCTAGCCATCCCTGTTTAGTCATTTTGCACTTCCTGTCGATCTCATTTTTTAGACGTTTGTATTCCTTTTTGCCTGTTTCACTTACTGCATTTTTATATTTTCTCCTTTCATCAATTAAATTCAATATTTCTTCTGTTACCCAAGGATTTCTACTAGCCGTCGTCTTTTTACCTACTTGATCCTCTGCTGCCTTCACTACTTCATCCCTCAAAGCTACCCATTCTTCTTCTACTGTATTTATTTCCCCCATTCCTGTCAATTGCTCCCTTATGCTCTCCCTGAATCTCTGTACAACCTCTGGTTCTTTCAGTTTATCCAGGTCCCATCTCCTTAAATTCCCACCTTTTTGCAGTTTCTTCAGTTTTAATCGACAGGTCATAACCAATAGATTGTGGTCAGAGTCCACATCTGCCCCTGGAAATGTCTTACAATTTAAAACCTGGTTCCTAAATCTCTGTCTTACCATTATACAATCTATCTGATACCTTTTAGTATCTCCAGGGTTCTTCCATGTATACAACCTTCTTTCATGATTCTTAAACCAAGTGTTAGTTACGATTATGTTGTGCTCTGTGCAAAATTCTACCAGGCGGCTTCCTCTTTCATTTCTGTCCCCCAATCCATGTTCACCTACTATGTTTCCTTCTCTCCCTTTTCCTACACTCGAATTCCAGTCACCCATGACTATTAAATTTTCGTTTCCCTTCACAATCTGAATAATTTCTTTTATTTCATCATACATTTCTTCAATTTCTTCGTCATCTGCAGAGCTAGTTGGCATATAAACTTGTACTACTGTAGTAGGTGTGGGCTTCGTATCTATCTTGGCCACAATAATGCGTTCACTATGCTGTTTGTAGTAGCTTACCCGCATTCCTATTTTCCTATTCATTATTAAACGTACTCCTGCATTACCCCTATTTGATTTTGTGTTTATAACCCTGTAGTCACCTGACCAGAAGTCTTGTTCCTCCTGCCACCGTACTTCACTAATTCCCACTATATCTAACTTCAACCTATCCATTTCCCTTTTTAAATTTTCTAACCTACCTGCCCGATTAAGGGATCTGACATTCCACGCTCCGATCCGTAGAACGCCAGTTTTCTTTCTCCTGATAACGACATCCTCTTGAGTAGTCCCCACCCGGAGATCCGAATGGGGGACTATTTTACCTCCGGAATATTTTACCCAAGAGGACGCCATCATCATTTAACCATACAGTAAAGCTGCATGCCCTCGGGAAAAATTATGGCTGTAGTTTCCCCTTGCTTTCAGCCGTTCGCAGTACCAGCACAGCAAGGCCGTTTTGGTTATTGTTACAAGGCCAGATCAGTCAATCATCCAGACTGTTGCCCTTGCAACTACTGAAAAGGCTGCTGCCCCTCTTCAGGAACCACATGTTTGTCTGGCCTCTCAACAGATACCCCTCCGTTGTGGTTGCACCTACGGTACGGCTATCTGTATCGCTGAGGCACGCAAGCCTCCCCACCAACGGCAAGGTCCATGGTTCATGGGGGGGGAATCCTTTCTAGTGTCTAAAATTATAGCAGTGAACATAAGTTACGCAAAAGGTGATGCAATGTCTGCTGACAATCAATATTTTCAGAGAGGGAATGTAATGCAAATGTCAGCAGTGTGCAGAAGTGGCTTACTTCTTTAGTAAAAAGGAATTACTACTTTAGTTACAACTGAAGAAGTAAATAGAATTGAGCTCTCCAACAGCAACTAAAAGAGTGTATTACTACAGAAGTAATTTACTAAAGTAGTCCAGACTAAAGAGGTAAGAGTTTCTACAAGAGTAACGTATACTACTCTGGTGCTTACCACCCTAAGTGCTGATAGTTATTTGTTCATTGTAATTGTGTTGTCAACACATTGGTTATATGATCAATGGATCAACATTACACACATTGGCCGTATGACATGTGGTTTATATTTAATTTGATAATGGGATATTCAAATTTTGAAACCAGTAATTTATTAAAATTAAATAAAATACTCATAGTGACCACAGACAATATTCTTTGCAATCCTAGTAACATTGTGCGATGACTTCAGAGGGCCATCAGTTCCATTCTCTGACTTAAGTGTGTGTCGGACTACAGATCAAAAGGTCCTCTGTCCTCGATCAGTCTTAGGATTTTTTCTGTTACTTGACACTTCATTCATTTCTAGCGGTGGTATGGTAAAGTGAGGCAAACCATGTGGCACCAAATTTCAGACCCCATGTCATACCATAGAGCCCCCATTAAGTTGCTGGATAAGACTGTTAAAAGTCAGAGAAAGATAAGGGCACACTGCCTCCAATATGACCATTCTTAATAAAGCACTGTTGTGTTCTTGAGAACAACTTAAAATTGTCTGCCTGATTCTTGAAATTAACAAATAAAAGATATCTCATGTATCTAACCCCCAAGGTATAGACAATTATAGGTATGTCTTTGTATATACCCACTGATATGATACCTCACAGCTGTCCGAGGGAATCCAGACAGCTTTACCTGCTTTACAACAGTGCTAACCCAAGGTTGTTCTTAGTACATTTTCACCTCCAGAAAATCAACATTAGTGTGTTCAGTATCAACTCTTATTTTATGTTTTACCAGGTTCCCCCAGTTATCGCTACCAGGTCTCTGCTGAAATGTTTACACATTCATCCAAAAGTTTTATTATCTAGGTTAATTCAATTGTTTTCCAATTTTTCTGGCCTAATTTAAAATTCTGTGGAAGATTCTCGCTTAACATCCTGTGTTTCTTCCCCACTGCTGTTGTCTGTACAAAAACGTATTAAAAAATTTTCACCAACTAAACCATGGCAATATGCAGGCTGCGTGGTGGAGGATGAGAGAGAAAAATAGAAAGGGGAGGGGGGGGGGGGGGGGGGGGACATGACAGAAAGGAATAAGGTGGAATTTTCTCTTTATTGTTTCAATTATGGCATTAGTTTTTTTCACACATCTAAAAAACAAAAAATTGACATTTTGGATTGGGCGAGGAATAGTTGGAACTGAACACTTAAAAGTTGTAAACAAGGAAAGAATGTTACTTCTAGCCCTCAGTAAACTCAGAAAAAGTAAAACCAAACACCATTTTGAATTATTTTGAAATAATAGGGCTACAATGAAATTATCTGTTATGTGACAGGTATTTAAAAAAAGAATATGACCTTAGTGTTGATCTTTTCATCACATCAAGCACCATATAAATGTTGCTACACTTAAGAAGTAATGGTAAAAAATAAAATTTCAGTAAAATACGATAATATAGTTTCAAACTCATTGGTTTTTTAGTTTTATTTTTGGTGTATAATAATACTTCTGATTTTTATTTACGTTTGCTGATCTTCGTAAAATAAAATTTTTCTGAACTGGAACTTTGTATAAACTTGTTGATATTTCACTGATGTGAACTATGTGGCAAAAATTTCACGACAAGAGAAATTACTTGGTGTGGAAGGAGGAAGTACTGCCCTTACCTTCCTGTGATTGAAAAAACAGATTTTACTCCTGTCATATCAGTGG
Source organism: Schistocerca americana (assembly GCF_021461395.2). Classification (NCBI taxonomy): domain Eukaryota; kingdom Metazoa; phylum Arthropoda; class Insecta; order Orthoptera; family Acrididae; genus Schistocerca; species Schistocerca americana. The sequence continues at coordinate 180,672,550 of NC_060120.1, forward strand.
ATTTTGATAACCATGTTGTTGATTATTTCAGAAACTGCTGGGAAAAAAATGCAAAACCCTCAATGACTGTGTCCAATGGCACCAGGGTATAATATGTAAAGGATGCAGCAGCGTTCATAGCATAATTTGACTTGCATAGTACAGTGACATACTGCAGGAATGCACGCCAGCTCGTGCTGCATTCATGCACTAATGAGCTGCCATTTCGAGTGTGACAGTGATATGGAGCGGTGGAGTGCACAGCATTAGTGGAGTGCACAGCATCGTGCCTTTGCTGTTGAAAGTTATTTCAAGAATAAAGACTCTGTTATTGCTACCCAGCATCTATTTCGGCACCATTTCAACTTGGACATCATGGGAAAATTTCAGGTGGAAGGACCATTGTGAGATGGGTACGTGCATTTTGAACAACAGGTTCTGTTTGCAATGGCAAACAGGGAAGAAGTGAAATAACTGTGCAGACAACAGAAGCCATGGAAAATGTTCGTGCTGCACTATTGCGTAGCCCAAACAGGTCTGCTTGTTGTCACGCGCAAACTGTGCATTTGCCCGATTGGTCTTTCAGGAGAATATTGCACGAAGATCTCCATTTTCACCCATATAAGCTGCAGATTGTTCAGGAAATTAGGCCTTGTGATTGGGTTTTAAGCGAAACATTCTGCTTAACCATGCGTGATCTTCACCAAAATCCACGATTGTTGCACACCATCCCGATGTCAGATGAAGCTCATTTCAAGTTATGTGGTTCGGTGAATAAACAGAATATGCGTTATTGGAGTGATGTAAACCCACATGAACTGCGCATCAAGCCCTTACATAGTTTGCATATCACAATGTGGTGTGGAGTTGCTTCCTTTGCGATTATTGGCCCTTACTTCTCTAAGGATGACAGCAGTGTGGCTGTAACTGTCACCAGTGAACACTTCCTAAAGATGCTTCAAGACTTCATTCTTCCCCAATTAGGTACGGTCGATGTGGATGTGGAACAATTATGGTTTCAACAAGACGGAGTGACCTCGCACACAGCCAGATTTTGCTTGGATTTCTTTCGACAGACATTTCCCGGTAGAGTAATTTCCCATTTTGGTGACATTTCCTAGCCGCCTCGCTCACCTGACCTTTCATGTGCATACTTTTTCCTTTGGGGCTACCTGAAGCAAGAAGTGTTCCGAACACATTGTGCCACCATTCATGAGTTGAAGGATCGCATCAAAACTGCCGTCAGCTATGCCCCATGGAATATTTTATGCCGAGTTATGGAAAGCTTCCAACGCTGCCTAGATGAATGTGTTGCGCAGAGGGTGCATCATTTGACTGGAGTCATATTCAAAAAGTAATCCACGCAATGGACAGCGACTTACACATTAGTAAATGGCATACCTTTAACTATTAATTGACATAAGAGGTAAAAAATAAATTATAGTTATTGCCTGATGGTGTGTTTTTCATATCCTACTATGATCGCTGCTGCACCCTGTACATACTAAGGTGTTGTAGAGACATTTGCCAGACACTGGCAATCATACAGTGCTGCGGACGCTCTCTGTGTGCCCTCTGTTTTGACTCTAGAGGGCTATCTTGTGTGTCCTCTGTTTTGTCTCTGCAGGCAGTAACTGTTTCTGAGTTAGGTGAACAGTATACAGCATCCATTCTACCATACAACTGTGCACTGCTGACAAGTATGTACTCCTGCTGAACAACTTTAGCCATTTGAACAGATTCACAAAATGTGCCTGCGGTAACCAAAATGGACATACCGACTGGTTGCCTCACCTATTGGTCACAGTGTATCGTGTGTTGTCACTTCTCACAAAAGTGGTCTGTGGAACTTTACCATACCCATAGACAAGGTTCTGGACACCCACATAGTGTGGATGCACATCGAGATTGATGCAGTGTTAGAACAACAGTTGCCAATCGAATGTCATCCATGGAAGAGGTGTGGGCACATGTTGCAACTGATGAATCCCAAGGACCATTGGGAACTGCCTGTTCATAACAGGACTAAGATCACATGTGCGTATGGGCAAGCTGCCACTGACAGCATGACATTGCCAAGCACTGCAATTCTGGTCTCATGAAAGTATTCACTGGAGAGTGGAATGATTCTCAGTTGTCTTCAGTGATGAGAGTAGATTCTCTTTGTGTGAGAATGATGAACATGCATGTGTATGATGTAGACCTGATGAGCAGCTAATTCCGGAGTGTACTCGCCTGCGACAGATAGGTCCCCCACCATGCTTCATGTTATAGGGAGCCATCAGTTACAATTTGCGGTCATATTTTGTGTTTCAACAGGGTAAAGTTACCAGTGCCTGCTGAATTACACACGTTGTTATCCCCATTCTACTGGCCTTTTTTTGACAGGGCGGTGATGTGCTTTTTCAGCGGGACAGTGCACATTCGCATATGATTGCTGCAATGCAATGTACTCTTCTTGGTGTACACAACTGCTCTGGCCAGCATGATCACCAAATCTCACATCAATTGAACAGGTACGGGACATGGTGAAATGGGAACTTATTCACTTTCCAGAACCTCTAAGAATTACTGCTGAATTGCAACAAAAGGTGTGAAATGTTTGGGGATAGTCAACCGCATGGTTGTCTGAGAATACGTGTTGGCATTGCTGCCAGAGGATGGTCCATTGTGTTTCAGTGCAACTGTTTGGGCCCCCTGTGCTGTGGCAAATGTGTTTCACTTGGTCTGTATTTGTTGTCATATACTCATACAATAATGAACAATCTGTCACATCACTTGTCAATAAAATAGCCTTGTCCTTGAGGGTGTTGCAGTTCTTTTCTGGCAGTGTAGATACCCCAAAGTGCTACAGATGACATACTAATGTAAGTAACTTCAGAGGTTTCTTATCCTGTTCACTTAATTGTGCTCCTGGGTTTTAGCAGTAATGTTCCCATATTTATGCTACAATCTGCTGCTGTTAGAGTAACATCTGTGTTCTTTATAGAAAAAGTCCCAACCTTGTTAATGTCAAGAAGTCTTCATGAAAGAACAGAGAAGTGTTTATTTACCAATTTCTGAAAGACAGATACATAGATTTACAAATATGGCAAGCTCTCTGACTTTCAGAGTGTTTAATTTCTGTAAGTAACTGTTGATACTTCACCTTTCTGATCAAACTGAATTTTTAATTTTATTTGTCATTCAGCCCTGCTGTTGTTATTGCTGCTTTGTTACGTATTAAATAAAATCCCTGTCTTCTATTGCAAACATTGTCAATATTCATTATGTTGTATAATTTTGGAATACATTCATTTATGAGGAAGTGTTAGTCTCCCTATTGCCCATAGTAAGGTACTTAAATTTGTTTTATGTGAGAGTGTAAAATATTGTTTTGACATTGTCAGTATGTTTTTCTTTCTCAGAAACATTGCTCAGAAGTGAATTTGGTGGAAGCATTCCGTATGAGTCCTCCCAACTTTTCTGGTGCACTGAATGTGGCAAATCATTCTCTCACCCAGATTCACTGTCTCACCACAAACGCTCTCACCAAGGACATACAGTGTGCCCAGTTTGCCACAAAGTATTCAGCCGAGTGTACAACATGAAATTGCACCTATCAGCTGTGCATTACAAGTTGTTTAGTGGACAAACATGAAATTAACTTGGACAAACATGAAATTAACTGTATTTCATGTCTATGTATCTTGACCTTGAATGTATTGCTGAATTTTTTGTTTCTAATTACATATGTATAAATATTCTAATGTTTCAAAAATTATTAAATTCTTTTGTACAATTATAATGAAAAGCACAAAATTGTGGATGTTCTGCATCATTAATTTGTACTGGTTTTCGACGTACAAAGCCATCGCAGATTATCTGCCTATCATCGTCATAGAGGATACATTACTGGTGAACAACATTGAAAATGAAACTTCCTAGCAAATCTTTAATTCAGGGTCTTAGCCCGTGAAATGCAAAGGTCCTGAGTCCAAGTGTTGAAGCTAAACAGTAAATTTATGTAAAGGGAACAAACCAGAAAAAAATTAAGTTTTTTTTGGAGGGGGGTCCTAACATCATTAACATAGAATTACACTCATAGAAGAGAGAATGTGTGTGCAGTGAAACAATGTACTCATCTATGTAACAATTTCAAGTAAATTAACAGTCTCAGTCAAATCAAATAAATATTACACAAGAGTATTGAATTATAACTTGAAGAGGTACTACACAACACATGAAAGGTGATGCAGAGACAGATAAAAGATAGAATTGCTAACAGCTAAATTCTGTATCATTTTTATGAAGAAATGCTTCCATTGTAGAAAATATGTACAATAAAACAACAGAATATATGTAATACATAGACTGTCACAATAAAATAAATAAATACACTGAAAAACAGGAACAGTCCATGTGAGAAGAATTGGAGAAATGCCTTAGTGAACTAGAGGCAGGAGGAAGTACTAAAACTGTGTTCATTAATATTAATGAGGACTGTGTTTGTTGATCTTTAGGGCTTCCAAGAGATTCAGTTCTTGCTCTTGGATATGTGGAGGACATATGACTGGCCGATAGCTGTTACCTTCACTCAGTACGTGCTCAGCAAATTTGAAGTCAGAATTCTGCAACACATGTTCAGCAAATTTAGCTGCCATGTCTCAGCCTGACTGACCAATAGAAAACGTATCACAGTCAAGACATGTATTTTATTTACACCACTGTTTGACTAGTAATTGTGCCTTATCTTTGCTATCAAAAATGTACTGAGCTGTAGTGTTCCTCCAGTAGTAGGAAACTATCTAGCTGCAGGATTTCAGTGTTTCAGCTGATGTATCTTCTCTAAAAATTTGACTGGGAGAACATTACTTTTTCTGAAGATTCTTTTACCACCTACCATACTAATATTTGTACTTTAGTTGTGACTCCATTATGTCACGCATTAGAGGAAGTTCTGGTTTTACAAAATGTGAAATTGATATTTCTGTTGACATGAAACCAATCTTCAAAGTGAACGGGTACAGTTGCTACCCAATTTCCGTTGATAAAATTATTGACTGTGGCTGTGAATAATAATTTTGTTGGAAATCCAAGATTTATACAATATAAATATGTTAAGAAAAAAGTTTTTGCTATTATGTATTGAAAGCAGTTTTGGTTGTACAAAAAGCTTTAGCAGTACCATTTAAACTGTGGATAACTGTGTGCCATAGGAAACTTAAAGTGGTGTTTTTCATACAGCAGTGAATGTGTGTTTGGTAGAAAATGTTTTTGTATGATACTGTAGTATCAACACTCTTCCTGTAGCTTTGGTTGTTACATTATGAAATGTATGTGGGGTTCAGTAACCTTTATTTAATTTATTATTGGAAATTGATTCTTGGACTTTACTTGCCTGCTGTCTGCTGAACAATCAGGAATTTTCAATCAACTGCTGCTTTGAATGATTCTGTTTCTGTGGTGCTTTCATGTTGTTGAACAAACTTGACTCTCTCATAATCAAAGAAGTTGAATAAATTTTTTTAAAAAAATCCTTTCCTTCACTAAATATAAAAACCAACTACATTCATGACTTTTTAACACTATTAGATGTTCTGTTCAAGGTAAAATGTGAAACTGGGCATCAGATTCCTTAGCTGCCTTTTTTGCTCTCCATTGTATTGTGAATTAAATGCTCATGCAATTCATTGTTATGGCCAAGTGCCTGAAAGATTCAGATCAGCTTTGGGTAGAACAGTTTTAAAAAGCCCGACGGGAGGCCCTAGCCACACGATATTTCATTTTTCTGACTGATGATCTCACTGTTTGGTCCCCTCCCCCAAATCAGCCAATCAACCCATCATCACCACAGCCTACTATGCTAGCCTTTCACACCACATTAACTGTCTGAAGGAAATTAATGAGGCATAGATAGAAACTCAAATGAGAAGTGGATTAATAGTCATTTATGGTTCCATTTTCAGGAACTCTTGCCCGCGAAAATTTAAGATAAATTATACTGCTGTCCCATGAGCTGAATCATTTGCTTTTATGTCATTTGGTTGTTATTCTCTCTCTAATCCTGACTTTAGATCTGGAGAGCAAACATAAGATAAGTGACAGCAAGCTAATAAATATTTGATTGCCCTGGCTAGAATACTACTATTAGACGACAAATGTGAAAAGAAATAATCAAGTAAGGGATAAAGAATGAAAAGAAATAATCAAGTAAGGGGCAAAGAATTGAAGACAAAAACAATCATGAAATATAATAGTAAATGGAAAGGGTAAAAAGATTATGAAAAGAAGAAATATACATGATTTTTTAAAATTATTTTTCAGCCACAGGTCACACAAGTGCTATTCTAACCAGTTTCAACTTCCTAACAAGTTGTCATCAGGAGACTAGGATAACTTAAATAGTAACTTATCGAAATACAACTGAACAGGTCTTGAGAGGTTCTCTTTGTCAGATTTCATGTAACAGGAGGAAGAAAAGTGAGAAAAATGTAACAGTTAATACTCTGTGAACATACTGACAGGGAAGTAAAATTTTTTGAGCTAGGTTGGGTTATGTTATGAAAATATCTTCATGGGGTGCCTTAAGACAGCAGTCATGATCTGCTGGAGTTGATTATAAAAATATAGCTGAAACTTGAAATTGGCAACATTGGCATTTTTAACATTTTCTCAAAACATAACATGACACTGATGAAATAGCTACATCAAAACATAACATGACACTGATGAAATAGCTACCTCTTTCTTGTCCAGTGCCACTTCGTTAAATTTTCATTGTGCAGAAAGCCATTCTCTTTGGGTTGTGGTTCTCATAGTGATTGTACAGACAATCAATACATCTCCAGAAAAATGTAATTACATCAAATCAGCTGTGTTTTGACATATGACTGGTCCACTGGCCTTATACTTTTTTAGATCTTAAAGGCAGTATCTGTCTCGAACCAATGCCATGAATTACCTTGTGTTTTTCACTGGAGGTTCCTATATGCAATATAATTACATTTATTCAGGAGTCTCTCAGCTGGTTAGTATTTTAACAAGACAACGAGTTTGAAAGTACAACATATATTTCTATTCCAATCATGACACCATTATCTTCTTGCATTAGGGCCTTCTAGGGAGTACATGCCCATTTCAATTCTTAATCCTTTATTATTCTTTCCTTTTCTTCCAGAATTACTTCATTGTTCACTGTGTTTCTTTTTCCTCTCTTCAATCACTTTGTGTCAATTGTGCTTTCCCTATTGCCTGCAAATCCTTCCAGTTTTAAAACTTTATCCTTAAAAATTCTCTCTTTCGAATGCTACTACTTTTCTTATGTTAGTCCTATCTCAATCTATTGTAACCTCTTGAATCCAGGTGGTAGTTAATTTCTTTTCCCCAAGAAATTCGAAACTCTGTGTGATGAGACTATTGTCATTCATTCTGTAAATATGTCCACAGAATAGTAATCTCTTCTTGCTTATTGCTTCTGATGTTTTCTGTGCTCTGTTAAATTTCATCATTACTTATTAATTTCCTAAATGCTGCCTTTTTCTGAGGACCTACTATTTTCCATATAATTCTTTTTTCTAATATTTCTAACTCATCAATCATATTTTTTGATTATAGACATTCCTTGGCATACAGGTATTCTGGTTTCACTACCATGTTATAGAGCTTTATTTTAAGTTTTTTAGATAAACACTTTTTACTGAAGGTATTATTACTTATAACATACACCTTTTCTGCGTTTTGTGTCCTTTCCTCTAAGCCAGATTTTTCTAATCTGTTTACTTGAATAGTCATCCTGAAATATTTATATTTTTTGCCTTTTCTTTTAGCCCAATATCTGTTGTTACACATTTTGGAGCACTTTTTGTGTTTGTCATAAATTTTGTTTTCTCTTCTGAGATTCTTAAGTCTGCCCTGTTGGCTGTTTGTTCCAGAAGATTGTCTTGCACTGATGCATCTGTCAGGCTTTCAGACCACAAATCATCCACAAATACTAGGAAAGTTATTACATCCTACATTCCCATAACCCTTCTGGCCTCAATCTTTGTTAGTCACTGTCTTCACCCTTCCAGCCCTGCCCTGTTGGCTGTTTGTTCCAGAAGATTGTCTTGCACTGATGCATCTGTCAGGCTTTCAGACCACAAATCATCCACAAATGCTAGGAAAGTTATTACCTCCTACATTCTCATAACCCTTCTGGCCTCAATCTTTGTTAGTCACTGTCCTCACCCTTCCAGCCCCTTCCCTGTTCCCATTCCAGCACTACACAGCCGTCATTCCACCACCACAACCGGTTTCTCTTTATTACTGTCCTTTTCCGCCACTCCGCCCTTCCCACTTTTCCTGCACTGAAGCTGCTGTACACAGTGTAGTTTCAGTTGCTTGAGACCGCAGTCGTGTGTGAGAGTCGCATTTGCATGTGTGTATGTGTGTCTATTGTTGAAGAAGGCTCTAATGGCCGAAAGCTATAATTGTGAGAGTCTTTTTGTTGTGCCTATCTGCGACTCAGCATCTCCGCTATATGGTGAGTAGCGACTTACCTTCTCATAATATTGTTACATTCCATCCTGGATTTTCTATTGCTTGATTATTACACCTGGTTCTTTCTCCCAAGCACAAATGGTGTTATTTTCGATTTTTTTTCAGTGGAGATAACCGTTGCGTTGCCTGACATGTGTGTTTCTTGAAAGGTCTTCTATCAGCTTTGCTATTTAACCATTTTGTTATATCTAGATGTAACTTGTGTTCTTTTACTTTCTCCTTTTTATTTAAGCATAACATCAAAATTTTGTCTTCTTTCATATTCTTTTGTTTTCATTTGTGTAACAATCCATTGTTTTTTTATGTAGGGTCCTGCTTTCTGAAAAGCCACCATTGTATATATTTGACTGACTCACTTTTAAATTTTGACTAGGTTTATTGAATGTTGCCTCATTGTATGTTCCCCATCCAGGTGAATTTAGAATTCATCCTTTGAACTATCTGTGTACACCCATTCCTTCTTTTAAATTAACACTAGAACAAGAAACAAAAAATTTGTGGTTCATTTTTTCTTTTGAGCATTGCAGTCAATGTGCCATTACTATCACTTTTTTTGTTTAATGTTTGCAGCTTTCATTCTGGGTTGTCTTGTTTACATATTAGAATGCTTTGAATATCACATAATGTCACTGCTTTCCCTCTTGTTCATATGTGTAAAGATAAAAAAAATTAGGCCACAGACTGTTTGGTTGCTACGTACCAGATATGTATCTCTCTTATGTTTCGTTTTGATTGTTTCTTTAGTTGAAAACAAATTGTTAGTTATGTGATATAGGCACTTTTCTGTGTAGTTTCCCTTCTGCACCACCTAATTGAGACGGATTTGTCATCATCGGCTGCTGATGTGCCTTCAGATCATAGCTGCAACGTGTGTGGCCAGGTGTTTGGTAGGAAGGACTCCTTGGCACATCACAGAAACATCCACCGCGGCTTGACAAGATGCCCTGTCTGCAGCAAAGTGTTCAGTCGCAGATACACTATGGTGTCTCACGCCCTAATAGCCCATGGTGTAACGCTTAGTAATCAGTCTACATTAAAATATTCTCTTATCCAGTAATTTGACTGCCATGTAAGAATATTTCATACATACTTTTGCACTAACCAGTTGCAATATGACATTAATATTGTATATTTATTTGTATCCTGTATTATGTTAGATTAATAGTATAGCACTTCACATGATATGTATTTCTTCATTTACGTAAAATAACTCTTCTGTAAATTTGGTGCAATAGATTCGTAATGGAAATTGTACTCGTATGATCTGCTTTTGGAAGTCGATTTCTGTTTTTAGTCTTAGATGCATGTAGAACAGTTCTTGACCAAACAGAGTTAATCAAGAGATGATAATCAAAAGTGATGCCGAGAAAAGGCAGTTGAAGCTGAATCTCATATCATTGGAGAGGGAGGTATCCTCAGGGGTCCTCCCTACACCTAGATCTACATCTGTACTCTGCTAGCTACCATTTGGTGTGTGATAGAGGTTATGTAATGTTCCAGAATCACTTTCCTCCTCCTTGTTCCATTCACAAATCCACAAATTGTATTCAGGAAGAGAGGCTATTACTACCTGTCTGAATGAACTTCATTTTCTATCATTTTAGTTTTGCTTTTTGTAATTCACATAATCTTTCTTGTAACATACCCAACTGCAGTTTGTTGAGCATCTCTGTAATGCTCATGCATTGACCGAACAAACTCATGGAAAGTTATAAAACATTTTTCGAATATTTTCTTTTTCTCCCATTAATTCAGCTTGGCAATGGTCTCAGACTAATGGACAGAACTCATAAATCATTCATGTTAGGGTTTTGCTTTCAATAAATTTGAGTCTGGCATGGATTTTCACCCTGATTAGATATCTGTAGTAGTTCCACCTCAAGTTTCGTCAGTGCCTCTTACGACTACATGTATTATCCACCAGGCCATTTTTATGTATTGTGAATAGTGCTACCCTGTCACACTATCTTGAGGCACACCAGATGCTGCCTTCACATCTAACAAAGCTTCTCCATTAAGAATGATATACTTAGTTCTGTTTTCTAGGAAGTCTTCGATCCATTTGCTTTATATGGTATTCCATATGCACATTTTTTTTTATCTATATAACTTTGTGCAACCAATTGAATAGCTTTCTGGAAATCGAGAAACATGGCATCAATCTGAATATGACTATCTACTGCTTTCTGAATGTCATGAACAAAGAGAACAAGGAGGGTTCCATACAATTGGTGCTTGCAGGAATCTTATTGATCCCTATGTAGGAATTGCTCAGTCTTCAGAAAAGAGTTGTGATCCGTCTCGTGGCTTAGGAGCACTTACTCCCCCCCCCACCCCCCCTTTTTCTTTTCCTTCTGTCTTTCTTTGTTTATGTTTATCTTTTTCTTTCAGGAAAGTGGTATGCTCCATGGTTCAAGTGACTTGCAGTCTGCTAATAATAAGAAGGAGACTTTCATCTATTTTTCACATCTATGCTCACTTATTGCTGTCTGCCATTTTCACGTTCATGGGACAGTTGAATGCAGAGACTGAGTTGTGTCCTTTGGTAAAGAAGTTTCAGAAAAAATCATTTAGTGTTTCAGTCTTGATTTTAACTTACCATATGAGTCTCACTTTCTCACCCCCCCCCCCCCCCACCCCACCCCCCTCCACCTCTACCCTAGTGCACCATTTTTAATCCATAAAAGTTGAATTTAAACAATTCTATACGAAAAAATGCTTATCTTGTACAAAAATGATAGGACCCACAGAGGCAGAGAGCAAGCTGAAGTTTTATGAAGCTTACTACTTATGTGTTTACTTCTCCACTTGTTAAATAATAAAGTACATATTGCTTACCCCATCCATCTAACTGTCATTTCTGAGTGTATTTGTATTTATTGTAAAAAGGTAAGTTATATTGAGGCACTAATATGACTCTAGTAATCAAATTCCCTGTAAAATCTTAAAACAGTACCTTACACTGAGGTGGCAAAAGTCATGGAATACTTCTTAAGATTGTGTCAGACCTCCTTTTGCCCAGCATAGTGCAGCAACTTGACATGGCATGGACTCAACAAGTTATTGGAAGCCCTCTTTGAAATGTTGAGGCTTGCTGCCTCTATATCCAGCCATAATTGTGAAAATGTGGCCAGTGCACGATTTTGTGCACGAAATGACCTTTCAGTTAAGCCCCATATATATTCATTGGGCTCTTTGTTGGACAAGCCAAATTATTTGCTCGAATGTCCAGACTGTTCTTCAGACAAATTGTAAACAATTGTTCCTGATGACATTGCACTTTGTTATCCATAAAAAATTCCATTATTGTTTGGGAACATGAAATCAACGAATGGCTGCAAATGGTCTCCAAGTAGCCAGGCATAACCATTTCCAGTCAATGATCAGTTGGACCAGAGGACTCAATCCATTCCACGTAAATACAGACCACACCATATGGAACCACCACCAGCTTGCACAGTGTGTTGTTGACAACTTGGATCCATGGCATCAGGGGGTCTACGCCACACTCGAACTGTACCATCAGCTCTTACCAGCTGAAATCAAGACTCGTCTCACCAGGTCATGGTTTTCTAGTCACCCAGAGTCCAACTGTTATGGTCAAGAGTACAGGAGAGGTGCTGCAGGCGATACCTTGCTGCTAACAAAGGCACCTTTCTTTGGTTGTCTGCTGCCATAGTTCATTAATACCAAATTTCACTGCACTGTCGTAATGGATACATTCATCATACATCCCACACTGATTTCTGCAGCTATTTCACACAGTGTTGCTTGACAGTTAGCACTGACAAATCTGCACAAATGCCGTTGCTCTTGGTCATTACATTAAGGCCATCAGCCACTCCGTTGTCCATGGTGAAAGCTAATGCCAGGAATTTGGTATTCTCAGCACACTCTTGACACTGTGGATTTCAGAATAGTGAATTCCTTAATGATATTAGAGGAGGAAAGTTGCTACTCACCATATAGCGGAGATGCTGAGTCGCGATAGGCACAGCAAAAAGATTCACACAATTATAGCTTTCGGCCATTAAGGCCTTTGTCAACCATAGACACACACGCGCGCGCACACACACACTCACGCAAATGCAACTCTCACACATGCCTGCAGTCTCAGGCAACTGCAGTGTGGTTTGAGTTGTCTGAGATTGCAGATGTGTGTGTGTGTGTGTGTGTGTGTGTGTGTGTGTCTATGGTTGACAAAAGCCTTAATGGCCAAAAGTTATAATTGTGTGAATCCTTTTGTTGTGCCTATCGTGACTCAGCATCTCCGCTATATAGTGAGTAGCAAATTTCCTTCTCTAATATTGTTACATTCCATCCTGGATTTTCCATTGCTTGAATTCCTTAATGATTTCCATTTCCCAAGCGTGTAGCTCCAACTACCATTCTGCATTCAGAGTGTGCTAATTCCCGTCGTATGCCCATAATCACGTTGGAAACCTTTTCACATATATTGCCTGAGTACAAATGACAGCTCTGCCAATGCACTGCCCTTTTGTACCTTGTGCATGTGATACTACCGCTGTCTGTATGTGTGCATATCGCTGTCCCATGACTTTTGTCACCTCAGTGCAGTTCCACATTTGGTCATTGTATGGCCGTCTGCCTTGTGTGTAATAAGCAGCTTTCTTTATGCTATCGCATATAACGTGGACCTAATAACACTTTCAATCAAATGTACTTTCTCTAATGGAAACTTATATGTAAAGGTGAAATTACTTGAGAATGATTGCTTGAGCTCCTTATAATCATTCGCAACTTACATTTTTTTAAAACTGTTATTGTAAAATTATCTACTTATGTTCATCTTTACAAGTTAGGTCTCAATTTTTCGAGATTATTTTATTTTCATTAGAATTTTTGTGTGTAAATTGATTGAAATTTGTGAGATTTGCTGAAAGATGTTTGGGTAAAGGTGGGAAAGCAATAAAACCGTGATCTGCCCCTTGGTATCCTCAAAATACTGTACTCATATTCATTATACACCACCTCCTTTATTGCCCATCTATGTTGAATGAGTCCTCTACGTGATGATATTTGTATGTACCGCATTTATGTCTGTCACCTTTGCAGTAATCGCTCATTACCTTTAACAGTTAAGCAGAAGTTTTTTAATACCCCAAAAGAGTTTCTGGCTTTCTTTTTTACTTACATTGCTTTTATGTTTTGTGTCTACAAAAATGGTTCAAATGGCTTTGAGCACTATGGGACTTAACATCTGAGGTCATCAGTCCCCTAGAACTTAGAACTACTTAAACCTAACTAATCTAAGGACATCACACACATCCATGCCCGAGGCAGGATTCGAACCTACGACCGTAGCAGTCACGCGGTTCCGAACTGAAGCGCCCAGAACCGCTCGGCCACCAGCGGCCGGCTTTGTGTCTACATAATAAGTTTGATACAATAGCATCATAAGTGGCTGTTGGTGGGGTGACTCTAAGCATTACAATTACAACAGATGAGCTACATTCAGACTACCAACAATATTACATGATGGTTTCAGTGATGGTCGGTTAGATTTGTGAATCTCTACCATGCTCTTTACAATGGTTTGCAGAGTATAGATGTAGATATGATGGATTCATTTGAAGTAATTTTCTTTATACTAGGGACCTGTGAAAGGTAAACAGCTTTCAAATGACTCACGTAATTGATTAACAGAAAAGGTCTCAATTGAGATTCCTGATGCACTCTGTTTATAATATTCAGTCAGTCTTTTTTTATTTGCATCAATTACAAAGATTTGTTTTCTGTTGGGTAAATTAATAATGCCAGTCACCTATTGACTATCCCACAGTGTTTAGCTTTATAAATATTATTTTGTGTCAAAACTGTTGGTTAGATTGATCTATGTGATAGATGTGGAAGCTGATTGCTGACATAGCATTCAGGCTTAAAAGTCTTTCCAAGTACTCTCACATCAGTGTGGGACACTGAAATTTATATCTTGGGGATAAAGACATAATATTGTATCGTAATTATAGTTAAGTGATAAAATAGCTGCTGTGTTCTAGCAAATGCATCTATTCTTAGCAACAGTGTAATGTATAACAGAGTGCCTCATTTGATACCTTGAAAACTGTAATAAACATTTTCTCCCAGGAGAACTTTTCTGCAATGGAGCAAGAACTATGATATAGGTGAACACAGCATAATTGTCTGGGGTCATACAACTAGTCGTTGTTGTTGTTGTCTTCAGTCCGAAGATTGGTTTGATGTAGCTCTTCATGCTAATCTGTCCTATGCAAGTTTTTCCATATCTGTATTACGACAGCAACCTTCATCCACTTCAACCTGCTGAGTGCAGTCTTCCATCTTTTTAAAATTGACTATTCATTGATACCTGTCGAGGTGTTGCACAAAATTATCCCTTGTTTTAGTCAAGTTGGCTCATATAGTTTTTTCCTTCTCATTTTGTTCTACCTATTTAATCTCCAGCACTCTTCCCTAACACCGCATTTCAAAACCCTTTTGTGTCCTCTTTTTTGCACTGAGTGTTGCCATATTTCACTTCCACATAAGGCTACATTTCAGAAATCTATTTTCAGAAAAAACTTTTTAACACTTAAATTTTTATTCAGTATTAACAAAATTGTGTTTGTCAGAAACCCTTTTCTTACTGTCGCTGGTCTTCACCGTGCATCCTCTTTAGTTCTCCCTTGGTCAGTTATTTGACTGCCTAAAGAGTAAAAGTCACCTACATTGCAGATTTCATAATTGCAAATATTGTAATAAAACTAGAACACACAGAATGAGAGTAACTCTTTACCGAGTCAGGTGGTGCACTGCTTAACACACTGGACTCTCATTTGGTAGGACAGTGGTTCAAATTCCCATCCAGCCATCCAGGTTTAGGTTTTCCATGGTTTCCCTAGATTGCTCCAGTCAATCTGGATGATCCCTTTGTAAAGGATTTCCTGTGTTATCATTTCATAATCTGAACTTGTGCTCCGTTTGTAATGAGTGTGCTGTTGACAGGATACTAAACTTTAATCTTCCTTCCTTTTAGCTCAGGCATACTGATTGTGGCCAAATAACAATGAACTCCTGTAATAAATGATGTGCCCTCACAACGAAGAAATAGATCAATGGCAAAATTCATAATTTTGGCATTTTTGTCAAAAGTTTACGGCTTTGTTATCAGTGTCAATATTTTCATTATTGGATCTGTAAACCTGGAAAATATATGTTTTTTAATGTCATCCTGTTAGGGGATTGTTAAATTCATCGTAGCACAAATATTGCCATCTTTTATCAACTACACATTGGTTTATAGCATGTTGATTTTATTTGTTAACTTAATTTCCTTTACATTCACAGCCCCTACACTTGCCCAGTATTGCCCAGTGTGACTGTATTATTATTTTTTGTTGTCTACTCAAGTACTCTTTTATGTTCGGTATGATTAGTGACATATGCTATCCTGTGGTTTTCTTTTGGGCAGAATGTTTTGAAATATGCCCTGTAGGAACTGCAGAAGTGTACTCAGAAATTATCTCTTTGTTTTTAATTATTTCAGATTTAGATTAAAGTTGAGCCTTAAAGCATCTGTAAGATTTTAATAGCACAGTGAAGACCTTTACCATACTTTTGAGATGTCTAATCACATATTATCAAAACTAATATTGTATCATCTCGTGCATAACGACAGTATACTGGTACTATTCTTTATGTTTAAAAATACAGAGCAAACCAGCTGTAGCCTATAGTCTCTCTGATGTCATTCAGAAGAGAAGCGTTTCGCTCTCTCTCGTCTTTTAATTTTTCTATGGTAAGGTGGAGGCTACTGTACGATGGGTATTCTTGTATTACGGGATGTGTTGGTCCTATCATTACAACTGTTAGGAAAAATCTGTTCTATTTTTCTTCTTCATATGTTCATCTTTGCTTGTTTTATTCTCCATATGGATATATGGAGGTTAAGATTCAACTTTTGCAAATATACTGTATGTTTCACTATTGTATTGCCTGCTTGGGGTATTATGAAAATTGATGATTTTTTTTAATGTGGGTTTCTATCAAAGTCTTTTGGTACTTAAGTGTCACTGAAAAATCAAGAATCTTAATTTGTATAATAATGATCATTGGTGCTACAGGGTCTGTGTAAGTGATCCCTGATTGTCTCGTGAACTTGGCAGTTGCTGCACACACATGAGAAAGACCTAGGGATATCTTTCCAAAGAAAGAAAAAATTATTTATTTTTCTGTTGTAGATATGTTGCTGAAGTGTGCACATGTCAACCGCAATTCTGCCCCAAGAGAGGTTCACTGTTGCCAGACTTGTGGAAAAACATTCAGAAATTATGAATCTTTTTGCAAGCATATGCCTGTGCATGAAGGAAAGACTCGGTGCCCCATATGCCAAGTGGTACTTTGTCGAACGTCTTACGTCAAACAGCATATGGTAACAGTGCACCATGTTGTTTTGCAACCAGAACCAAACACTAGTGGATCAGAGTGGACTGGCAGGCAGTGACACTAGGCAGTATATCTTTGTTGGTTAGATAAATGTGGATATATACATGAGAATGTGGGTGTAATAATTAGTTGCAAAAAATATACGACATATTGTGTTTTACAAAATGTATAGTGTATGTAGCTTTTCTGCATCATTTTCGTGAATATATTCTAGGTTAAAATAGTTTGAACATTTTTATTGTGTAATTTAGTTTCATTATTTGCATGTTACATGAATCATAATAGCGACCTCTCGCTGTGATTGAAACAAGTCAGTTTTATAATTATCGTACATTTTCTCGATGAAAAAATGGAAATTTGTGGCCCA
This sequence comes from Schistocerca americana, assembly GCF_021461395.2. Lineage (NCBI taxonomy): Eukaryota > Metazoa > Arthropoda > Insecta > Orthoptera > Acrididae > Schistocerca > Schistocerca americana. Next base: position 180,689,840 of record NC_060120.1, read on the forward strand.
TTTATGTGTCTCTCTCTCTCTCTCTCTCTCTCTCTCTCTCTCTCTCTCTCTCTCACACACACACACACACACACACACACACACACACACACACACACACATTCTTCTATGGAATAGGAGTCATAATGAAAGTGTTATCTGAAGTTAATTTTAGTATCTATGGCCTCACTGGGTAGGTACTCTAAGATTTTTATGAATGAGTAACTCTCTCCTTTCTGTGCCACACTAAGGTTGAGTGAAAGATAGCGTAAATAATTTCTTCTTGTAATATATTTATGAATGTTACTGTTGTTACCAGCCTGTGATTTATTATTGACAACAAACGCCATAAGGGAGTAAATGCACAGTGAGAGTTACTGGTACACCCAACTGTTTAAAGAACTGTCTATAGGAGCTTCTAGAGTGGACACCACACTTGTTACGAACTTGTGTGTAACAAACATTTTCTTCCTTGATGACAAGTTATAAAATAAAACAGTGAAAATAGGAAAATTAAGCCAACTGTTTGACTATTTCCTCTCCAAAATCTGATTTATCCATAAACCAGAAGTGGCAGAGCCGAGAGGTTTAAGATGATATGTATCATGTGACTTCCATTCCAGATTCTTATTAATGTAGATATATAAGAATTTAGAATGTTGTTTTATTTATTTACACTCGTGTTATCAGGCCTCCTGAATTGCATGTAATGTGTTCTTTCTAAGTTCAGCAACAGTCCATTTGCAGAGAACTGGTTATTAATCTTCAAGAAAATATTATTTACATTGTCAAGTTTTTAATCCTCACATGATATGCTTATTGCATACACGATATAAGATTACTTAATATAACAAGAACAATAGCGGATTCAGTGTTGTTTCTAGTTGTACTCCTGTAGTGATTATTCCCATTTTTGAAGATGATGTTTCAATGTGGATCCCCCCCTGGGTTTCTTAATTAAACTTTCTGGATTCTTTTAGTTCGATAAGATGAAAATCAGTTGCCAGCAAGATTCTTGATACCGTAGTATTTGAGCTTCTCTTAAAAAATATCTTTTGTAATATTTTGGAAGATGAATGATGACTTGTAAGTAGCCATATGAAACTTCCATATCTAAACCTTTTAAAATCCTGGGCAATGCTGACTTTTAAATAATTTTCTTGAAAGAAAAACACCTTACTACACTAAATTTTCACCTTTTCCAGAGAGTGCCCATGTAGAGTATAATACACCGGGATATTCCATTCTTTTATTCTCCTTGAAGTATGTTGTCATGTCATTATTTTGTGGACTTTAAATACTAATATCTCCTCTATGCCTCTGGTAAACAATTCAGTTCAAAATATTAAGATAATTGTCAGTACTCCCAAAAAGGTTATGTATCTGCTACATAAATTAGTGAAAAAGAATATTACCAACTCAGTGTCAACACAGCAATTTTTTTTTCAGTTAGTGTTTTAAGTTATGCAGTGAATCCCAAGACTCCAGGGAAACAGTAAGAGAACAAATTAGAAGCACTGGGGTGTAGATGTGGAGAACTGTAGTAAAATGACCTCCGAGACACTGTAAAAATAAGTCAATGAAAAAAGGTCACTGATTTAACATCATACAAAATAGAAAAATCAAATTGATTGGGCATCTAATTCAGCACAATAATTTTTTAAAGAATACCACAAAGAAAAAATCATGGGATAGGCACAGAACATCAATATTGCAGAGTGTGATCAGTGGAATGAATTGTAAAAGCTACAACCACAGGTTGCAGATGGCAAAGAATCACAGATGAACGCCTGCAGCAGCAACACATTGTCTTTGGTTAATGATGATGGTGGTCATTATCACAATGATTTCAGCAATATGGACATGATGATAACTGGCATTACTACAAAAATTGATGTAGCTAGTGATTACTTCTTTAAAAAATCTAATTGTGAATGAAAATTATGTTTATATGATTTGGTCACAAGACCTGTGTCAGCTACACATTTTTTACTTCTACTTTCTCTTTCATGCTAGGCAACACCGAAGTTTGGCCTCTACATTTTGTACTGGAATAGCCAATTAACAGAAGTAATTAGCTTTTTATAGGGAAGCTAGCATTACCTATGAAAATGTTTAAGGATAGTGTAGAGTAAGGATAGTGTAGAGCGGCTGTATGAAAGTAGCTTTCACACTTAAAATGTTAGCTTGTGATGGTGTCCTAAAGTTACAGGAAGGCAAAGTAGTAAAACTGTCCAGAATCAACAGCATTTTTGAAGATTCATCTCATGACAAATTTTTTCATGTTTAGTGTGTGTAAATTGCACACAGAAAAAAAATACAAAAGAAAAATTTTGATAATTTTGTTTGTTGTCATTAAACAGACCAGAAATATACTTATTGAATGTACTCCAGGCCATATATAAAACAAAAAGTCCAATGAAAACAGTGGAGGTGCTGTGAAAATACGTCAGTGTTCGATTTTAGTGTGATGGTTGGGATTCATCTGACATATTACAGACACATATAGAGAAATACCTTGTAGGAACTGCTCATATCATTATGTTTTTCCAGTTGTAAAATTTTATCAAATCTACGAGAGTCAAGAAAAGTAAATGCAGAACCATCATACATTCAGTGTCATTTTTTCCATGAATGTATGCACCATAAACAGTTATGCTATGAGGATTGAGGATTGGTGTTACCAAACTAACATGCTGTGATATTTGCATTTTTTATCAATATGAGTTATCGTCGTAATAGGTTATACAATGAAAACAATAACAGTGTACAACTGAAAATAAATCTAGAACAAAGATACATTCATTGATGAACAAAGAAATAAGTAAGTTTGGAAAAATTTTAAATGTGGCAACAGGAGTTAACTCTGATTTCCAAGGTGAATTAGGAGTGTGGTACAGAAATTTTACAAACCTCTAGTACTTAATTAAAACGTGATGTTTCAGAATAAATGTGATTTTTAAAGTGCAAAGTAGAGTTAGCTGATGGTAACTGTGGAAATGTAAACACCTTTGTGGTTATGGGGCTGTAAACAATAGGGACAGGTAAACTGTATATAAGTGTTACAGACATGAGAATAATTAGTACTTTTTGTGTTTACTAAAACAAACATGTGGTACCTGGATTTTATCAAGAGGATTATGTTTTAAAATTCTATTTTGTTTTACCAGATCTATCTTCTGTTTCTCAGTAATTCTAATTTTTTCTCTACTATCCAAACTATGTTCATGTCTGTTATGTTGCAAAATTCTGGTAAAGCAACTTTTATTTTGAAACTTACTGCTTTAATCTGGTTATATGCAACCCGTACAGTGCAAATAATGATACATAATAGGAGGAGTAAAGCAAACAAGCCACTTTATTGTTGGGGTGATCGGTTGACAGGCATATAAACAAGACTGAAAACATTGTTAAGCCTTAGGATGTTGTCATCCTTGAGAAAAGACATAGATATACACCTCTGCATGGCTTCATTGTACCAACTGACTTGTGTTCTATCAGTGCTGCTGGTATCTTCTGTCTCAGTTAATATATTTTTTTTTTATTTAAAAAGAAAATTATGTGTGGGAAGGGTATTAACGTGATTTCATGTTGAGCTCAACTGTAAGATTATTCTCAAATACTGAATTGGATACAGGCTTGTCGCATACATGGCAAAGTCTTTTTTGTGTAGGGTGTATCTCCAATAGTACTTGAACATACACAAAGGAAAGATACAATTGTACGATTTGCTGTTCCATTTTCAGTGGGAGAGCTCATGAGAAAACTGTATTTACATATTGACACTGATAATGAGACAACGGAAAATCCACACATCTTTTATTTTCTGAAATTCAAGTTAATTCACTAGTTACGTCAAACAACCAAGCTGTATGTTACTTTTGACAGATTGGATGTGGGAGAGTTTGTCTTTCACTTGGTAGTATTTTGTAACTCCGCTGGCATATTGTATTGCAAATATTTAAAAGGTTCATAGAGAAAGACTTAAAATGATATAATTTTCAAGGTGATAACTACCATGCCAGGCAGTGGAATCCAGCACTGTACAATAAAAACTGGGGATTAGAATGTTTTATGATAAAAGTGTGTTTTTACTGTTACACATTCTTGAAATGTCCAAGTTAAGTCTTTTACTGGAATAGGGTTATCTAAATTATATCGTTCGTTTGAATAAAAACATGAAATGAGCATTTTATTACTGCAGTCTATTTCTTTGTTTTTAAGCATCAACTCACTCTCAGGCAACCATTCGTAATACAGTTGTGACTGTACTATGATTGTAATCTAAACTTGAATACGTAAGTTGTTGTGATGTCCTTTATTCTAATGATGTTGATGAAATTTCACTTTTGATACACATGGAAATTTTGTTTTCTAGTTGGTGAAAGTTGGAGCATTAGTAAATACTGTAAGATGAGTCTTTGTATATTCCTGGGTTGGGGTTGGGTTGTTTGGGGGAAGAGACCAAACAGCAAGGTCATCGGATTAGGGAAGGGTGGGGAAGGAAGTCGGCCGTGCCCTTTCAAAGGAACCATCCCAGCATTTGCCTGGAGCGATTTAGGGAAATCACGGAAAACCTAAATCAGGATGGTCGGACGCGGGATTGAACCGTCGTCCTCCCGAATGCGAGTCCAGTGTGCTACCACTGCGCCACCTCGCTCGGTGTATATTCCTGCAATGTATACTTGTATCTACCATTGTATTGTTGTAACTGCATAATCAGTTTGCTCTCTCACACCAAACAACAAAAAGAAGTGATGGTCAAATTGCTTTTTCACTTAATATATGTTACTCTCACATGAAACATACATTATACTTTATGCTAGATTTGTGCATTGTACACTGAGCAAAGTGATGCAGTGGTTAGCGTGCTGGAATCACATTTTGGAGGAGTGGACTTCAAGTCCCCTTCCAGCCATCGTGGTTTTGGTTTTACACTGTTTCTGTATATTGGTGAAGGTGAATCAGGCTGTAGTTCATTACAAAAATATTATTGTGAATGTCCTTTCCATGTGTGAGATAACTTAAAGAAACATAAAATTCTGATTTTGCTTTACTTAATAATGTCTTTTTTAATTTTTTCCCACACACAAATAACTTCTTTCATCTCAGGAAGTAATGTGTTGATGTGAAAAAAGCCCCATTGCACTGTGGCTGGGAGCCCTTGTTACGGTGCAAGTGTCTCTATAACTGGTAATGTCAGTCAGTTCAAAGGTTGGCAGACTGCAGTAGCATACCACCTACAGTGCTCAAACGAACAATATGCTTGACTCCATCTCTTCAACAAGACATTAAACTCTAATCTTCATTTATTGTGCAAGTGCTTCTTTGCCAGATCTTTCCTGTGTCGTTTACATATTTATGCATTTATTCTACTGAATTTACTAGTGTAACATGAAGTATGCAACCGGTTTGTCAGTTACAAAATATATCTTTAGCATACAGAATCATTAAACTAAAAGCTATAGCACATTGTTATTGGCTAAATATGTACAGACATAAGCTTATACATGAACTTGAATAATTTGTCATACTGTATCAAAAGGAAAATTATCTTGAGAAGACTATAAAAATACAAGGATACAGACTGGTTGGCCACTGCTTATCTTCAGGACTTTGAATTCCAGTACACGTAGCAGATATGTTTAGGAGTGCAGACACTTAACCTAGCTTTCAGAACTATTAGGGATGGGTCGGGGGAATATTACAAAGGAACAGCTGGTCGTTCAGGTTACAGGATGACAGGGAAAATGATGATATTTGTTTCTCCTTGTCCTCCTAACCAGTCCCTTCTTATCCTGTGGTCTGACTGACCTGGCATTCCCTTGTAACCTTGCCTGATCCACCCTTCTTTCCTCCTGGAGGAAAGAGCTATTAGTTGTACATTGTATTTGTATTCCACCTCCTGAAGGTAAATTCTGGCAAACCCTCCGGTCTCTGCAATTTCTAGTACTTTCATGTAAACAGCTTCTATTATGAGAATATCATACATCTCTTTTTTCTTGTTTTTTTTTTTTTTTTTATCATAGTGCAGTCACAATGATGTAATTGGAATTGATATCCGATAATGAGCACGAGCTCAAACTACAAAGTGAGAAAATAAAAATGTGTGCAGTAAATTTGTGTATGTTGTATGAATGATGGTAGTATTATAAAATCCGTTTTTCACGCAGTTTCATATTAAATATAGAAACTCATAGTGACAATGCTGTGGTGCAGCTAATCATTTTCATATATCTTAGGATATGTGAATATTTTTCTGTTAACAGAGACCCTTGGATTGAAATTGTACAGCTTATACTTAAATCATGTCAGTGCTCTGATATAAGAACAATCATAATAGTATCAGTAGATGCTATTTAAATGCATCCCTAAAAATTAACTCTTAGCGGCTTTGTTAAAAAAAAAAAAAAAAAAAAAAGGGGGGGGGGGCGTGATGGCTTAGTTTAACACTCTGAGAAGATTTCTTGACAAATAAGAGAGTTCAGAGAAAAAGTGAAACCATTTTCCTGCTCTTCATTTTACAAATTATTTAAAATTGTGTAGCTGAGACGATATTGCATTTCCTTTCTATTTGCTATGTACGTTCTTGTTAAAATAACAATTCATATAGTTTTGACCAAGTTAGTAATTTATATTTTTTATTTATTTTTTATTTCCTAAATTGTTACTTAATAGTCCTCACAGTAGTTTATGCTTGCTGTTTTAACATAGTGAGTGAGTAATGATGCATTTTTCTGATTGCAATAATGTGCCTGTTAACAATAACTCTTGTTTTTCCTTACAATTGAACATTTTGGAGTTGTTACCAGTTGCTGATCATAAAAATGGGAAAAGACATTGTAAATGCAATAAAGCTTCAGGAAAGTAGTTGATTATTGCAATATTAGGAGGAAATTCATGTACTTATGAAAATTAGATTGTGAATGTACAATTACTTTATTGCTATGTTGTGAAAACTTACTTTTTTCATGTAGTGGGCAGTAATGTTACCATGCCTTGTGTTCATGTGCTCATTTCGAATCTCTTTCTATTGAAACTAACATTGTGGTTGATGTAAAGCACATTTATTGAATACCTTTCTATTCATTTTATATCTGTTGAACAGTTGTATACCTCCTGTATTTGGTGACATGTTCGATATTATGAATGACAGTTTGAAAGTTTGTTTGTTTGGTAGCAGGATATTTTGTATCTAATGTAAATACTGTTTTTGTAATGCATAAATATATATCTGAACTAATACTACTTTTTCAAAAAATGTTTGTTTCAATTGTTATTTACATATTTATGAAATTAATAAACTAAATTGATCTGAAGATAATGGTGAGCCTTCATTGTTATTTACTCACTTTAATATCAACCCTATAATCTGGTGAGATCCTTCTTTCTAGGCACAACATTTTGAGCTGCTTCTGTTTATTTTCCATCATTGTGCAATCCAATAATTTGTAATTCTTTATCTATGTTAATTGATATCATTGATTGTATTCCTGTTGTCAACATATTTATTATCTTTGTTTACTGGATATATGGAATGGAAAATGAGAAATATCAGAAGTAAATATCAAGAGTGGGAGACAAAAAGAGAGAGAGGAGAATAATAAGTGAAGGCAAGAAAGAATGTAAGCCAGTATGTTTAATACACTTTCCAGGAAGTTCCTGCCACTATGTTTGAAATGTATGATTGTGTCTAGAACTGCCTGCCACTTTGTTTGAAACACGATTGTCTCCCCTTGCATGTTTCAGCAAGACATATCAAGCTGAAATTTACCCAATTAAGCAGATAAAACATCAGAAAGTATAAAAGCAAAACATATTGGCCATGATACAGTATGAAGGCATTTCTTCTTCAGAAGATGTGGAAATAGGATTGTATTACTTTCTAAAGAAATTTCATGAAGGCATTTCTTCTTCAGAAGATGTGGAAATAGGATTGTATTACTTTCTAAAGAAATTTCTAAAGTCCAAGATTCAACACCATTTGTAAATTTAAAAATGCTGCCAAGCACAGTCTTCATCATCTTATTTTACACATTGGTTAGCCTTCACAAAGATTACCTGCCTATTTTCAGAATTTTTATTTTGTTCTTTTCTTCTGTGTTTACGATTACAATCCCACATTTTAATTTAATTTCTAACATTCCCATTTTTAGGCTTCCATGCCCCAGATGGCAAGAGGAACCCTAGTATGATCACTTCGTCGTCCATCCATCATTCTGTCTGTTCAACTACTGAAACCCTTTTTCTCAAGAACAGATGGATGTACCAAGCTGAAATTCATGCCACTTACTAATGTCAGTGGTCCCTTGGGGGTGGAAAAAATTGGAGCTTCTAAGTCAGTGAAATCAAAAGATATGGCCATTGCTCTCACATATTTTGATACTTGCAAACTCAGACATTAAAACCTGAATGGGACTTCCCATTGATCTGGATTCATTATATTTGGCAAGAAACAAAGTTTCACCGTATAGTTAAAGGAAAAAAATCTGAAAATCGTTAATTTTTAATTATAACACACTAAAAAAAAAGTTTGTCATTTTTTTATCCGACTCTCTCTCTGTCCGTCTGTTAACATCCCTTTCTCTCAGGAATGGGAATACATATCACGTTGAAAATTCTGTCACATACAAAGGTCTAAGGCAGGGTGACCAGCTCTTCCATATTTTCTGGGATCTCTCGTAATATAGCAATTCTTATTTAATCATCCCGGGTCCCTTATTGATCGCATGTTTCTCCCACGTATTTTGTCCATGACCAACCTTTTAAATATTAATCTGGCAAACTACTATGGATAATTCAAATTACCAACTGCTCACAAAAGATTTTTGTGTGAGGGGTGATCAAAAAGTTTGTGTTCAAAGGCCATACAGACCAGAATCAGGCAATCATTTCACTGGTGCACCAGGTTGAAGATATCCTTTTGATAGAAAACGCCATGTCCTGCTGTGTGAAGAAGTCTCTCTCTTCCAGCTGCACATCCTCCAATAGAATTGTTGGCCCTTCAAAGCCTTTTTTAAACAACTGGAGTCATGATAATCACATGGGGAGAGATCAGGACCCTATGGTGGGTGCTCATATGTCTCCCACTTGAGTTGATATAACTTCTTCATTACCACATTTGCAATATGGGGACATGTGTTATCATGAAAGAGGAGCTCCCCTTGTCACAGTTTCCTATAGCGGTGGTTTTTGACAGACATGCTGCCCCATACACACTCTTCATTTCCCAGTGGATGTGTACCAATGATTGTCCTTCGGCAGCCAAGAAAAGAATAACAGCACAGTGATCCTCTTTCACATTTGCTAATAATGTCACCATAGTTCACATTTTCACATTTACAATGTACATGTCGGAAAGACATGAATGCCACACTAATCTCTTGTCTACATATTGATACTTACATACCTATATCAGAGTTGCACGGCATTGCATATGTGCTGAAGCAACACCCTCAAATGGAAACTTCTCAGTCGCCCCTCCTATGATAACCAACACTATTGTCGACATGCAATCTTTTTTTCTGCTTGTGCTTGGGTCAAGGGAATGCAAGGAATGGAAAAAGAATGACATAGCTTGCACGTCTAGAGAATTCATGAGACAGGAATGTTTACTTGTTTCTTGGTCAGTACTAGCAACCCCACGGGTGTGCTCGCCTTGTACTGATCACCAGCTATGGTGCTAGCTCTGTGACTGTGGTGAAAACAGGAACAACAGAAGAAAGTTGAGTTAAATTTTTTTAAGATTTAGAACACAAACAAATTGATGTGCCAAACCTTATTAAAATCATAGGTTTGTATTAAGCATTCCAGGGTCAAATGCTCACAGAGAGAGAGATTTTTCTCGTATAAACAATACTTTGGCTGATCAGAGAAGCAGTAGCAACTCATAACTGATGAAGTCAAAGTTTATGATGGAAATCAGTTTTGATTATAATTGCAAAGAGTTGGTTTTTTTTTAATGATCACAGGAACATAAAAAATTGTATAGTTCTGCAGCTTCTATAAGTAAGTACTTGTAGAGTACATGTAATATACAGGTGCAAATTTGTTAAATTCTGTTGGTATTATATTGTTGTATCATATAATATAAAAATAAATTGTTTTTAGATTCATGTATTAAATGTGACTAAATCTCTCTTAAACCTCCCTTAAAATGAAGGTCAAATGTTGGTCACCCTAGTCTAACACTTCTTCACAGTATAAAAAATTTAAGCTTCTAAGTCAGTGCAGTCAAAAGATACAGCCCTATATGTCTTATATTTTGATACTTGCAAACTCACTCATTAAAACATGCAGGACACTCCCCATTGGTCTAAAATCATGAAATTCGGCAGGAAGCAAGGTTTCACAGTACAAGTAAAGGAAAAAAATTGAAAATTGTTAATTTGTAATTATATCACAAAGGAAAAAAGTTATCATTTGCTATATAACTTCGGACTTAAAATTAAAACATTCTCAAAAATCTTAAAATTCCCAGGACTGATATTTTGCCAGTGCCAATTTCAGTAACAGGCAAAAATCATGGAAACCCTTGATTCCTGGAATCGACGAAGTGTCTATAACGTAATTAAGTTTGCATTGAACCCTCCGAGTGCAAGTCCTACTCACACCTGCTTATTTATTTTTTATTTATGTTCAGTAGTCTGACTTGGAAAACAATATCCTTTTCAATCCTTGCCTCAGGCTTGCTAGCTGACGTTATTCAATGTATCATTTGTCACGTATTCAGTCCTGACTGCAATAACATAGATATTATTTTAATTCCACCCTTCTTTATCATTCCATTGCCAGCTTCAGTATATAATTGTTTAGTACCAAAAGATATATTATTTACCACATGGCATCGTTTGATTATTGTACAGTTTATGAATCATTTGTCTTCTGTTAGAATCAGTGCCAGAATTCAGTTTAACTACTTTTATAATTTATTCTATGTATAGCATTTATTCAAATGGGAAGACAGTCTCTTTGTTTTGACCATAGTGAGTACCAGTTTCTTTCCCATTTTTTTTTCAGAAAAATTGTGGTGTTATTGTCTTTTTAATGATCTCTCTGTCAACTAGATCATCTTTTTCCTGACCTTACTCTGTGTCTTCAGGAAGTCAGCATGTTCAGTGTCAGTGATCGAGGATAGCTTGACACCCTTCCTATTGCTACCCCTTCCCTTCCCCTCCCTCCTACCTCCCTCCCACCCTCCCTCACTCCCTCCCCAGACTGACATTATGTACCCCATCTGTTTGTGTCAAGTGTTATCCATGTGAAAATGAGAAAGCGTTTTCAAAATGTTTGTGAATCATGAAACTAAGATGGGATATGGATACCAGACCGGTATTCACCGTGTTGTATGTGGGGAAACTGCCAAAGAACCACATCCGAGCTGGCTGGCATACAAGCCTTCATCATTAATCCACTGCACACATTCAGTCCGGTGCTGGCAGTGCTCTCCAAATGCTGGAAGTGCACATGCTAACACTTGCGGCTATCCAGGTGGGTTTCTTTGTCAACAAAATGTTGACGCATGGCCGAAAAACATAGGATATTCGGGGTGTCCAGGACAGCAGTCCACTCCATGCCAGGGCATGTCTTGTCTTGGGCATCATTCGATCAAGTGAGTCATCTGAGAAAGTGTCAACAGTCTGACTCAAAGCTTCAGTGTATCTGTGTATCCCCATTATTCTTAAAATTCTGGAAAGGCACTCCATCACTTGCTGCTGGACACTTTCTGCTAGCAAGATGAATTACGCTTTTCTTTGACCTGTTGTTGCTGTTGTCTTCACTCCAGAGACTGGTTTGATGCAGCTGTCCATGCTACTCTACCCTGTGCAAGCTTCTTCATCTCTCAGTAACTACTGCAACTTACATCCTTCTGAATCCACTTAGTGTATTCATCTCTTGATCTCCCTCTATTATTTTTACCCCCCCCCCCCCCCCCCCCACTTCCCTCCATTACTAAATTGGTGATCCCTTGATGCCTCAGACTCAGAACGTGTCCTCCCAACCGGTCCCTTCTTTTACTCAGGTTGTGCCGCAATTTCCTCTTCTCCCCAATGCTATTCAGTACCTCCTCATTAGTTAAGTGATCTACACATCTAATCTTCAGCATTCTTCTGTAGCACCACATTTCAAAAGCTTCTATTCTCTTCTTGTCCAAACTATTTATCGTCCATGTTTCACTTCCATACATGGCTACACTCCATACAAATACTTTCAGAAACACCTTCCTGACACTTAAATCTATACTCGGTGTTAACAAATTTCTCTTCTTCAGAAACGCTTTCCTTGCCATAGCCAGTCTACATTTTATATCCTCTTTACTTCGACCATCATCAGTTATTTTGCTCCCCAAATAGCAAAACTCATCTATTACTTTAAGTGCCTCATTTCCTAATATAATTCCCTTGACATTGCCTGATTTAGTTCAACTACATTCCATTATCCTTGTTTTGCTCTTGTTGATGTTCATCTTATATCCTCCTTTCAAGACACTGTCCATCCTGTTCAATTGCCCTTCCAGGTCCGTTGCTGTCTCTGACAGAATTACATTGTCATGGACAAACCTCAAAGTTTTTATTTCTTCTACATGGATTTTAATTCCTGCTCCAATTTTTTCTTTTATTTCCATTACTGCTTGTTCAATACACAAATTGAATACTTTAATGCCCCTCGACTCCTATAACTGCCATCTGGTTTCTGTACAAATTGTAAATAACCTTTCACTCCTTGTATTTTACCCCTGCTACCTTCAGAATTTTAAAGAGAGTGTTCCAGTCAACATTGTCAAAAGCTTTCTCCAAGTCTATAAATGCTAGAAACATAGGTTTGTCTTTCCTTAATCTGTCTTCGAAGATAACTCATAGGGTCAGTATTGCCATGCGCATTCAAACATTTCTCCGGAATCCAAACTGATCTTCCCTGAACTCAGCTTGTACTAGTTTTTCCATTGTTCTGTAAAGAATTCATGTTAGTATTTTGCTGCCATGACTTACTCAACTGTTACTTCAGTAATTTTCACACCTGTCGACACCTGCTTTCTTTGGTATTGGAATTATTATATTCTTCTTGAAGTCTGAGGGTATTACACCTTTCTCATACATCTTGCTCACCAGTTGGCAGTGTTGTGTCATGAGTGGCTCTCCCAAGTGAATTAGAGGTTTAATGGAATGTTCTCTACTCCTGGAGCCTTTTTTTTTACTTAGGCCTTTCAGTGCTCTGTCAAATTCTTCACACAGTATCATATCTCCCATCTCATCTTCATCTACACCCTCTTCCATTTCCATAATGTTACCCTCAAGCACATTGCCCTTGTATACACCCTCTATATACTACTTCCACCTTTCTACTTACCCTTCTTTTCCATCTGAGCCCTTGATGTTCATATAGGTGGTTCTCTTTTCTCAAAAGTTCTCTTTAATTTTCCTGTAGGCAGTATCTATATTACCTAGTGGTATATGTCCCCCGGCGATACAGATAGCCGTACCGTAGGTGCAACCACAATGGAGGGTTATCTGTTGAGAGGCCAGACAAACGTGTGGTTCCTGAAGAGGGGCAGTAGTCTGGATGATTGACTGATCTGGCCTTGTAACATTAACCATAACGGCCTTTCTCTGCTGGTACAGCGAACGGCTGAAAGCAAGGGGGAAGTGCAGCGGTAATTTTTCCTGGGGGCATGCAGCTTTACCATATGGTTAAATGATGATGGTGTCCTCTTCGGTAAAATATTCTGGAGGTAAAATAGTCCCCCATTCAGATCTCCGGGTGGGGTGTACTCAGGAGGACATTGTTACCACAAAAAAGAAAACTGACATTCTACAGGTTGGAGGGTGGAATGTTAGATCCCTTAATCGGGCAGGTAGGTTAGAAAATTTAGAAAGGGAAATGGATAGGTTAAAGTTAGATATAGTGGGAGTTACTGAAGTTCGGTAGCAGGACGAACAAGACTTTTGGTCAGGTGAATACAGGGTTATAAATACAAAATCAAATAGGGGTAATGCAGGAGTAGGTTTAATAATGAATAAAAAAATAGGAGTGCGGGTAAGCTACTACAAACAGCATAGTGAACGCATTATTGTGGCCAAGATAGACACGAAGCCCACGCCTACTACAGTAGTACAAGTTTATATGCCAACTAGCTGTATGTCTTTCCCCCCTTTCCTATCAATTGTTCCCTTATGCCCTCCCTGAAACTCTGCACAACCTCTGGTTCTTTCAGCTTATCCAGGTCCCATCTCCTTAAATTCCTACCGTTTTGCAGTTTCTTCAGTTTTAATCTACAGTTCATAACCAATAGATTGTGGTCAGAGTCCACATCTGCGCCTGGAAATGTCTTACAATTTAAAACGTGGTTCCTAAATCTCTGTATTACCATTATGTAATCTATCTGAAATCTTCCAGTGTTTCTAGGCCTCTTCCTCGTATATAACCTTCTTTAATGATTCTTAAACCAAGTGTTAGCTGTGATTAAGTTACGCTCTGCACAAAATTTACCAGGCACCTTCCTCTTTCATTCCTGTCATACAGGAAACGCCCCATGCATTGCAGCGAGCACACCATTGACGTGATAGAAATTTTTGCCTCAGAAATCAAATTATCAGCTTGGTACAAATTTAATAATTCAGGCAGACTCTGCCAGCAGTCAATCGGAATAGGAAATCATTTGGATAACAGAAAATTCCATAATTTAATGAAAGAGAGAGAGAGAGAGAGAGAGAGTTAATACAAGTTGGCTTTTAACAGTGTTATACAGCTATTTAGCAGAAGTACTACAGCATCAGTCTATCTCTAATGAAAACCTTGTCAAAACCCTACAATAATCTCTGAGGTTAGTCTTCACATAGAGGCAGTAAAACATAATGTGGGACTTTGAGTAATATGTATAGTTTATTTGCTACTGCACACGTGCATCTCTTGAGCCTCATGCAGACAATGTCATGTTATTGTGCCAGCTCAATTAAAAATACTCTAAGAATAGACTCATTACATTTGGCTACGGGAGCCACTTCTTCGAATAGTAAAGCACAGTATGTTTAACAACTGTGATATCAGGTGCCTTGCAACCAGTGGCTAACAGATAATTAAGTTTTTAAATTCATCTTTTTTTAAAACTCCTAATTACCATGTTTATTTCATATTCTCTGTTTGAAATACACTCCTGGAAATTGAAATAAGGACACCGTGAATTCATTGTCCCAGGAAGGGGAAACTTTATTGACACATTCCTGGGGTCAGATACATCACATGATCACACTGACAGAACCACAGGCACATAGACACAGGCAACAGAGCATGCACAATGTCGGCACTAGTACAGTGTATATCCACCTTTCGCAGTAATGCAGGCTGCTATTCTCCCATGGAGACGATCGTAGAGATGCTGGATGTAGTCCTGTGGAACGGCTTGCCATGCCATTTCCACCTGGCACCTCAGTTGGACCAGCGTTCGTGCTGGACGTGCAGACCGCGTGAGACGACACTTCATCCAGTCCCAAACATGCTCAATGGGGGACAGATCCGGAGATCTTGCTGGCCAGGGTAGTTGACTTACACCTTCTAGACCACGTTGGGTGGCACGGGATACATGCGAACGTGCATTGTCCTGTTGGAACAGCAAGTTCCCTTGCCGGTCTAGGAATGGTAGAACGATGGGTTCGATGACGGTTTGGATGTACCGTGCACTATTCAGTGTCCCCTCGACGATCACCAGTGGTGTACAGCCAGTGTAGGAGATCGCTCCCCACACCATGATGCTGGGTGTTGGCCCTGTGTGCCTCGGTCGTATGCAGTCCTGATTGTGGCGCTCACCTGCACGGCGCCAAACACGCATACGACCATCATTGGCACCAAGGCAGAAGCGACTCTCATCGCTGAAGACGACACGTCTCCATTCGTTCCTCCATTCACGCCTGTCGTGACACCACTGGAGGCGGGCTGCACGATGTTGGGGCGTGAGCAGAAGATGGCCTAACGGTGTGCGGGACCGTAGCCCAGCTTCATGGAGACGGTTGCGACTGGTCCTCGCCGATACCCCAGGAGCAACAGTATCCCTAATTTGCTGGGAAGTGGCGGTGCGGTCCCCTACGGCACTGCGTAGGATCCTACGGTCTTGGCGTGCATCCGTGCGTCACTGCGGGTCCGGTCCCAGGTCGACGGGCACGTGCACCTTCTGCCGACCACTGGCGACAACATCGATGTACTGTGGAGACCTCACGCCCCATGTGTTGAGCAATTCGGCGATACGTCCACCCGGCCTCCCGTATGCCCACTATACGCCCTCGCTCAAAGTCCGTCAACTGCACATACGGTTCACGTCCACGCTGTCGCGGCATGCTACCAGTGTTAAAGACTGCGATGGAGCTCCGTATGCCACGGCAAACTGGCTGATACTGACGGCGACGGTGCACAAATGCTGCGCAGCTAGCGCCATTCGACGGCCAACACCGCGGTTCCTGGTGTGTCCGCTGTGCCGTGCGTGTGATCATTGCTTGTACAGCCCTCTCGCAGTGTCCGGAGCAAGTATGGTGGGTCTGACACACCGGTGTCAATGTGTTCTTTTTTCCATTTCCAGGAGTGTATGTTTCTGATGAGCATTATTGATCATTCCAGTTTTTTTGCTCAACATTTTTAACAATATGGTGAATTTCAATAGTTCTCATGGGTGTAGAAACTTCCCAAACTTCTTGTTATCTTAACTGCAAAGAAGTTGAGTGCTGTAAGCAATTTACAACAACTACTTGACTTTTTGAAGTAAATTGAGGGCTGAAAAACAGAGAAAAGACAGGAATGAATTCACTGCTTAACTGGTCCAAAAATGAATCTCTTCCTTGTCACCTAAAAACATTTCAATCCTCCATAACATGCAGGATGCAAACCTTATACTAATTGTGTTAGAACACCTCAGTCATTAAGCACATTCCCCAGAAAGTCAAGAGTAGGGACAAACCCAGTCTGACACCAAGTTTTAATGTGTCTTGAAGTTTCACAACAGAGTACACTGCTCTGCAGAGTGACACTTACATTCTACAAATTACTTTAATAACCATTTTGAGTGTCAGATCCTTTAGGTATGAAAAAATTATTACTCACAAGCCTTACATCAGTATATACTGATTTCAGAAAAGAAAAATGCAAGTAACCTGAAAGAGAGACCAACTACATACCTAAAGGGCTGCTCACTATAAATTACAAGCTGTGTTCCTCCCTGTCTCTTCCACAACCAGTTAAGACATTGGAGGAGTGAGGTTCAAGTCCGTATCTGGCCATTTTGATTTAAGTTACTGCATGTACCCCTTTCCACTCTTCATCACTACTTGAATGGTTCTGTAAGCCTAACATAGCCTCTTCATTACCCCTCTCTATCCCTTCTCTGGCCATATTAATGTCCTGTTGCTAATTACCTCAGTGTTGATGAAACGCCTACGTCTGCATCTACATGTACATGACTGTTTGCGATTCACACCTAGGTACTTGTCTGATGGTGCACTGGACTACTTGTGGACTATTTCTCAACCATTCCATTTCTGAAAAGCACAAGTGAAAACTGAGCACCTAGATATTTCCACGGAAGCACCGACTTCTCTTATTATATTGAGATGCTAATACTTCAAGACTGATAAGGAATTCTTGTGGTAGTACATTCCATTCGTTAGTTGTGCAGTTTGCAGCTGCTGGATGTTCATTGTTGCATGTGGACATACTGCAGTATGTCCCCCAATACATCCTGAGCAGTCCTAGTAGTACTATGGGACTAAAACTTACGTATGCTCAATTCAGTTTTGGAAGAACTGTGGACACATACACAGAGAAACACACACAAATTATATACATTTATTCAACAGTAAATTATCGACGGATAACAGTTGGAATAGTATAAAAAAATTTCGAATGACTGTGACATGGGCACACAATGATCGACATAGCCTCCATACAAATGACCCCTATGGTCTTGCTGACCACTGTCTTCACAGAATACATTAACACATGTTGGGTACAGGCAAAATCTAAAACACATGTATATTAAAAAATTTCAATACATACACTGGCATATAGTCACTCGACATTATTAAAAGAAACTTCTTGAAACTTGTGTAGTGAATCTTTGTGTAAAAATTAAATTAAATTTGATGAATTTACACCAAAGAGGTTATGGCCAGGAATGCCAAAGAAAATTCTTAACAAAAACTAAACTTTGTTTTAAAGTAGAATTTTAGTGCTTGCTTGTGTAAACCCATTGTCAGCTCACTTTAACCAGCCGACAGAGAGCCACAAAGCTTTACAAGCTAGCTAAAATCTTTCATAACTCAAATCAGCCATTTAACTTCAAAAGAACTACAGAAAGTTCTGTGTCTACAGCACTAAAATAAATGGTCCCACACAATAAGAACATTTAAACCTTTTACTTCTGTTCCAAAAACAACCAACTTTTTAACCAATAAAAGCCTTAGGCCCAGTTAAAACTGAGTAAGGTGGCGCAGTGGTTAGCACACTGGACTCACATTCAGGACGACGACGGTTCAACCACGCATCTGGCCATCCTAATTTTAGGTTTTCCGTGATTTTCCTAAATCGCTCCAGGCAAATGCCGGAATGGTTCCTTTGGTAGGGCACAGCTGACTTCCTTCCCTAATCCGATGAGACCGATGACTTCACTGTCTGGTCTCTTCCCGTAAATAACCCAACCACAGTTAAAATTCAGCAGTTCATAGCCCAGACACATATCCAAATGTTCAGACTATGCCCTAATGCCAATGAAAAAACTATGTGCATCCAAACATGATGTTCACCATGCACTGAAGTGTTGCTTTGTTCTCCATCAGCAAACATCTCGGGGAAGCATACCATTAAGCAACTAATATGGGGAGTGGCTCACAACTCTGTCTGGTGTTTCTGGTCACCAGTGTGCAGCACTTCTATTAATAGCATA
The DNA here is from genome assembly GCF_021461395.2 of Schistocerca americana. Classification (NCBI taxonomy): domain Eukaryota; kingdom Metazoa; phylum Arthropoda; class Insecta; order Orthoptera; family Acrididae; genus Schistocerca; species Schistocerca americana. Next base: position 180,708,738 of record NC_060120.1, read on the forward strand.
TTGGGTAAAACCACAGCAGCAACAGACTCACTGGTGTAGGCACTACATATCCAGTGTCACATAAAGTACTACTCATAGGCAGGATTTAGAGAGACATTCAGCCAAGCTGTGCATGCTCCTTTATTTTTTATACTGTCAACTCTGTCACCTCCTAACAAGGCTGCAGGTTAGTGTGGCCGAAGATCTTTGACAATCGATCATGGGCATACTTGTCCTTTCCCTCTCAAAACCATGATGGTGGTTGAGGGGAAAGGGGGTCGTCTGGCTTGCCATTATCCTGATTCCTCATCTTCACCGTCATTATTCCTATTTGATGCAAGTTGGCTCAAATGAACCAGCATCCATTTCTTGGTTTCAGGATTCTGCACCCAATAGATCACTGGGATAAATTCAGACAACCAAAGGTCCTATAAACTGTGACAACATTGTCTCAGTAATGGCTTGCACAGCATTATCCAAGACCAAGACCCTGGATGGGCCAAAACTGGCAAAAATAGCTGTGAGATATTGAATGGTCACATCAGTGGTAACTGACTTACTGGTTATCAACCAGGCTAATCCAATAAACACATCTATTGTGATGAATATGTACTGATACTCAGACTTAGTATGCAGCAGGGTTATAAATATTTTATCCATGGGGCTGCTTTCTCTGTAGGTGCATAAGAACACCCGATGAGTATTGGATTTGGCTTTTGCCATCTTGCAAAGTTCATAATGACCAATAAAGCTTTTAATATCCTTCAGAAGATTGTTCCACTTAAGCTAGCCTTTAACTTTCTGGACTTTCTTAGCATAAGCCAGATGTCCGCCACACAACGAACCGTGGAAATACTTAACCACCACTTGTATCAACTTCCTGGGCAAGCAAATTTTCATGTTGTCATCATATCATGTTTGGTAATACATACTCTTTTTGAAATACTATACTTGTCGACTGTCTCTCCCTGACGCAGTCTTTCCAAAATGCTGCCGATTTCGGGATCCTGCTCCTGCTCCTGCTTCAGATTACCAAACAGTAATGGGATCTCAGAAAAGACAGCAGCAACCGCTTCTGCAGGATATTCCAAGCTATTGGAACCCAAACTAGACAGGTAGAACATCAAAATCAAGGCATTGGCAGTCTGATTTTTAGAGCTATGTATGTGTTTGACCCAAAATTTGAAAGCTGAAACACATATCGCCCAACAAGCAGTATGGCCGGCTTTCAAGGTGTGGGCAACACCCAGCTCAGCATTTGGTTATCAGTTTCCACTCAAATTCTTTATGTTCAAGATATAACTCAAGTTTCTGAAGTGAAGTGCAAATAGAACTGCAAGGGGATGTAACTCATATACCGAACATTTCTGTTCCAACTCTGAGAGACTCTGTGAAGCATAAGCGAGTGGCCTGCACTCACCCTCCTCCTCCTCAAGCAATAGGGAAGCAAGTCCACTATTCGAGGCATCAGTTTCCACCACAAAGTCTTAAAAAGTCCGATACATACAATAAGGGAACACTAGCAAAATCTCTCTTCAGGTAATCAAACACTGCCTGTTGTAAATGTGTCCAGCAAAAACTGATCTTTTATGCATGACTGATTAAGGGATGTGGCAAGCTGGGCAAAATTAGGAATAAATTTCTGGAAGAAGTTGACCATCCCACTGAACTGCGTAACACCCTTTTTGTCCCTAGGTGGCTTCAAACTATAAATAGCTTCAGTTCGACTCTGATTGTCTCTATCCCCATGCTCAAAACAATGTTCCCAATGAAGGATATCTGACTGTGAACCAAGCTGACCTTACATAGCATAACAGTTAAGCCAGATTCCCTCAAATAGTGTAAAACTTACTCATGTGTCCCAGATATTCATCAGGCTTGTTGTTTATCACAACATCATCGAGATAGATGTACCCAAACTTTAAATCATCAAAGACTGTGTCCCATAATCCCAGAAGAACCGCAGCTCCCTGAGCCAACCAGCCATCCTGATTTAGGTTTTCCGTGATTTCCCTAAATCCCTCAAGGCAAATGCCGGGATGGTTCCTTTGAAAGGGCATGGCCGACTTCCTTACCCGCCCTTCCCTAATCCGATGAGACCAATGACCTCACTGTCTGGTCTCCTCCTCCAAAACAACACAACCCTGAGCCAACCCAAAGGAAACACATTCCAATTCATAAAGATTGTAAACAGTACTGAAAGCGGTAGCTGCTTTAGACCCTTCCGCCAAGACGATTTGTTCAGTAAGCTTGGTTCGAATCAATAACAAAAACCAAGAGAAACAGATACGTACAAGGTGTACAACTTTGCTTCCACCATTTTTTCCCCAACATTTGAGGCTTTAATGAAACAAACTGGTTACACATGTATCATTCAAAGTATTTTCCATCGTTGGCCACTGCTTTGAAAAAATTGTTCATCTTTTGAAGCGATCCACAAATCGATCCAATTTGTGACTTCTTCATGAGATTAAAAGTGCCGGTCAGCCAGGCCATGTGCCATTGATCTAAACAGATGATAGTCAGAGGGAGCAATGTCTGGAGAACATGGCGGTTGGGGTAGGACTTCCCATTTTAACGTTTCCAAGTATGTTTTGACCTCTTTTGCAATGTTGAGCGTTGTCATGCTGCAAAATCACTTTATCACGCCTAATGCCGTATTGCGGCCATTTGTCTTTTAATGCTCTGCTCAGACGCATTAACTGCGTTCGATAATGAGCACCTGTGATTGTTTCACTTGGTTTTAACACCTCATAGTTCACAATGCTAAGCTGGTGCCACCAAATGCAGAGCATCATCTTGGAGCCATGAATATTTGGTTTGACCATCAACGTGGAAGCATAGCTGCGCTATCCCCATGATTTTTTGCATTTAGGGTTATCGTAATGAACCCATTTTTCGTCCCCATGAGAAATCCCTTCCGTTTTTGCCTCTGAAGCAACTGTTCACAAACACACAAATGCCGTTCAATGTCTTTTGGTTTCAGCTCACACGGGACCCAAGTTCCTTCTTTCTGAATCATGCCCATAGCCGTGAGACATTTTGAAATGGCTTGCTGTGTCACTCCGACTAATCGTGCCAATTCTTCTTGAGTTTTATGCAGGTCTTCACTTAGCAGTGTCTCCAATAGTGCATCTTTAAAAACATTCTCTCTTCCACCACTATGCCGGTCTATCACGTTAAAATCGTCATTCTTGAAGCATTGAAACCACTCACGACACGTTCTTTCACTAATAGTGTCCTTACCATACGTACTTGAGAGCATTCAACGAGACTCAGTCGCTGTTTTCTTCATACTGAAACAAAACAGTTACACCTTCTGCAAATGACGAGAATTAGGCTCGTAAAATGACATTTTCAATCAAGAACAACTTTATGATGCAGACACAAATCGACTAATGTTTGAATGAGGTTATGTTGACTAAGCTAACTGCCTGATGTTTGCGATCTGTTTCTTTCAACCGCTATTTACCATTGTCGCCACCTATTGGCAAACAGCGGAAGCAAAGTTGTACACTTTGTAAATGTGGCATTGGAAATGATCCCTGTACCTCTTACTGAATCAGGGCACGATAGTCTGCTCTTCTGGGCAGTATCCCATCCCACCAGCCTTAGGCACCAGGAAAATGGGTGAGGCATACGGGAGGCCAAATATCTAATAACCCCCTCCCTCATCCTTCAAAAGCTGATCCACAATCCTATATAATTCCTCCATTTTCGGCAGTGGTAACTGATATGGGGCTTGTCTGATAGGTGCGTGATTGATCAATTGAATCCAGTATTGGATGTTATTAGTGACTCCCAAATTATCGGAGAATACCTCAAGAAAATTCTCAAGAAGATGTACCACATATTCAGTGTGATCTTCATGTAAATGACTGAAGTTAAACCTGCTGGCCTCACTACTGACACACAAAGTCTTTGCTGAATGTTTGCCTGACGAAAGAGAACCTTTACTACCTCCATAACTTAAAAAGAAAGAAATAAAAATACTTTCACATACGTCCAGTATTAGTTGAGAAGTCACACCCCAGTTTTATCTGAGTAGTCAACCCTTTGACCGCCAGAAATTGGAAAGGCCACGAAAACCCACCAATCTCAACCTTCAAGCAACACAGACCAGCTATCAACAGCAAACTACTACTGGCTGTAAAATGCTTCCTCTGCACATGACCTCCCATGCTATGATACCAAAAATAGTATTTGCTGTCCCACAAAATTACAGAACTGGCAGAATCGACCCGTGCACACACTAATTCAGAATTTAAAACTGAACAAACAAATGATAAGAATTTACGTGCAACTTGTGAACTTTCTGTAGTGCCTCTGACATTGCACCACCAATTGATGGAGTCATTTATTCGTAAAAGCCTCTCATGGATGCTGTAAATCGCGGACCATGTGACTAGATTGACTGCAACGAAAACAGATGATTTTCTGAGATCAACATCGTTTTCGTGCTTTAACTGTTGATTGCAAGCTTTCAGCTGTCTTGCACCAGTCTACCTCCACTGCTAATTCTTGCTTTTGGTCCGCAAACTTAATGTTTCCAGCTGCTGATGTAATGTCATACAGATCAGTGAACGAAGTCAGTTTATCGCATAACACCGCACAGGAACGATCATGCGGATGCACTCCCATCAGTGATGTATACCATCTCAGCTTCCGATAACTTCCCCAACAACACAATACCAGCTTTACGAATACTCTTCACATACATACTGAGCCCTTCTTGCACTCCTGCACTAAAAAACATGCACGGTTACCATATGGACATCCAACTTGCCCTGAACAATTTTACTGTGTAAATCCCTTATTACGCTGCTTCTCTAAATAGCTTCAGCACTAATTTATTTAGCAGTCATTCAGTCAGAGTACAGTACTTGGAAGACAAAATTATGTGAAATACATAAAACAGTCACATGTGTCTCTAACCTGACAGTAAATGAAAGCATTTTCATAATCTCCTTACTGTTTTCTATCCATCCATCCATAATCGTTACTAATAGAGTTGATAATTTTGCAAAGCCCTGCCAAAACTTAGCTTCCTCACTGCCTGTCTGCAAATTAGTACCTTGATTTAACTGTGGAACATCACCTTCCATCACCCCTTGCCAATTCAATAAACCAATTCTCCATTGAAGCAAACACAGACTGCTTGCAATTGCTGAATCTGCAAAAACAGGCGACCTCCATATTTACCATCTCAAATCCAAAATGTGATTGTATACACTCTCTCTCGAGCATCCCACAACAGCTAAGGGCAAGCAGTGCAAGCGGCAATCACTTTCCTGATGGTGTTTACGGAAGCTGAAGTTCATGTATCAAACATACATTCTGCAAATATGTTTCTCTCATTACCGTACAGGGTGCAGACTCCACCCTGAAACAGTGACAAAGCAACCAGTACCCAAAACTTACACAGGACCGAGCGACATGCCGCAGTGGTTAGCACACTAGACTCACATTTGGGAGGAAGTTGGTTCAAACCAACATCTGGCAATCCAGATTTAGGTTATCAGTGATTTCCCTAAATCGCTTCAGGTAAATGCCGGGGTGGTTTCTTTGAAATAGCATGGCTGATTTTCTTCCCTAATCCGAGATTGCACTCTGTCTCTAATGACATCGTTGTCAACAGGACGTTAAACACTAATCTCTTTCACCTCCACTTACACGGATCTGAGCGTATGCCCACTCCCGCCACAACCAAATTTTTTTCTGCTTCCAGTGAGCAGTCTGCCGGTATTAGTAGACAAAAACTTTGCACGCTTAATTCATTCATGAAATGACCATGGGCACACACCCCGAGAAACAAACAAAAAATTATATACATTTATTTAACAGTAAATTAACAACAAATAACAACTTAAATAGTTTACAAAAATTTTCAAATGATGGTGACATTGAAATGTGACTAACAGCATAGCCTCCAAACATACAGCCCCTATGGCCTTGCTAACTGCTACCTTCACAGAATGTATTAACATATTCCAGTACAGGCACAATACACATATATTAAAAGAATTACAAAATGTACACTGGCAAATTATCACTTAGCATAATTAAAGGAAACCTGCTTGAAACTTATGTAGCCGACTTGGGGTAAAAATCAAATTAAATTAGATGAGTTGAAGAACCAGTAATTAAGTAAATATTCACTAAAGGGGTTAACGGCCAAGACTGCCAACAAAAATTCTAACAGAAAATACATTTTGTTTGAAGGTAGAATTTTAATGCTTGCAACTTATGTAAATTCATTTTCAGTTCAGTATAGTCAACTGATAGGAAGCCACAAGGCTTTACAAGCTAGCCAAAATCTTCCGTAACTTGCTTCAAGCATCATAACTGTTTAAATTCAAAAGAGCTACAGAAAGTTTATGGCATTAAAATATGTGGGTCCACACAATAAGAACATTTAAAAGATATTGTTCACAAACACATAATAAAATTTAAACATTTTACTTCTATTCCTAAAACAATCAATTCTTAAACCAACAAAAGCCTTAGGCGCAGTTAAAACTCAGCAATTCAAAGCCCAGGCACACACCCAAACATTCAGAGCACAAATGAGCCTCTTGTCCTGATGCCAGTGAAAAAACTATCTGCATTCGAATGTGATGCTCACCATGCACTGAAGCGTTGCTTTGTTCCCCATCAGCAAACATATATCAGGAAGCATCCACTGTAGACGACTAATATGAGGAGTGACTCAAAACTGTCTTGTGTTTCTGATCACCAGTGCGCAGCACCTCTATAAACAGAGCGTATCTGGCAACCATTCATTATGGTTATCGTGATTACTCCACTGCTAGATGCCCTACATTGGCCAAGGAAGGACATCATGCATCTAATTGTGAAAGCACAACTGCTGCAGGGTCTTCCCTCAAACCGTAGCAGCAACAGACTCACTGGTGTAAACACTTCACATCCAGCATAGAGTACTGCTTGCGGATGGGACCTAGAGAGACATTCAGCCGGGCTGTGCGTGCTTCTTTATTTTTCACAGTGTTGGCTCTGTCATCACCTAGCAAGGCAGCAGGGTAATGCGGCCTGAGATCTTTGACAGTCAAACATGTACCAAATCACATCCCAGACATGCTCAATGGAATTTAAATTGGATCAATGGGCTTGCTAGTCCATCCACTGAATATCTCATTTGATGTGCTGACATATTTTGACCCATATGAATGAAGATTTTGACCCATATGAATGAAGTCAGAGCAAAATGCAACCCCTGAGGAGACGCACATGGGGAAGGAGTAGAGTGGCAAAATTACACTGAATGGTGACTGTACCATTTTTACAGATTTTGAGATCAGGATGCCCATGCAAAATAGTGCCTCCCCACACCATAACACCTGGAGCACCAAAATGATCATATTCAACTATGTTCCTGGGTGCATTGCATGTTCCCAACTCTCACCATACGAGGATACGTTCGGAATCACTACTCAGACTGAATGAATGTGATCTCATCTGAGTAGAGCATTTGACCTCACTCCTCATTGGTACACTCCCAGTGCTCTTGATACCATTGCAAACGATGCTCTTGATGTGTGGGTATCAACAAAATGCAACATACTGCTCTTCGGGCAAGGAGACCATCCCTGTGCATTTTGTCACTGTCCCGGTGTGGATTGCAAGGCTGCATACCTTGCAGTCCTGTTAAATGTGGCTGCAATTGCACCTGGTGTTTGGCGTAGGTCCCTTCTTGCTTGTTGGACAGTGTAACGGTCATCTGCTGCTGTAGTTGACTGTGGTCAACCACCGCCTCTCCTCTGGTCAGCAGTGCCTGTGGTTTGGAATACTCCCCGGGCACATGAACCAATGCTGTGAGCAATACCAAACTCGTGGGATACACTCGTCACACTTGGTCTTTCTTCCAATTTCCCAATGATTCTTCCCCATGTGAAGTCATCCAGATGTTTTCTTTGGGCCATGTTGGAATGAAGAATACCAACAAAGTGTACTGAAACAGCTTGTTGATTAATACTCATTGTGTTTTCCCTTTCCTCCAACTGCATCATGTTGTGGGGCAGCAGGGTTGCCACATGTTCTGGAAATCAGGGAATTTCAAACCTGCCAAGGAAATCAGGGAAATATCAGAGAAATTTGAAAAAGACACTGGGAAAATCTCGTTTTTGTCTCAGTAGATGAAATGGTTTGCTTATGAGATGTCATGCATCATCACTGACTGGGTGCCGCTTTCCTACCCCCTCGTTCCAACTGCTTCTCCCCTTTCTACCACTCCCCTCAGCTTGCAGTCAGTGCTGTCACCACTTCTTGCTGCTAGCCTAGCAGCTGCCGATGAGAGGCTGAGACGTGTGAGGAGTCGTTTGTTTGGATCTGATTCTCAGAGATTGTTGGCGCAGCGGCCGAAGACGGTGCTCAAGTCTACTTGAGTTGTGCCTGAGAGATTGTGTATGTGCTTTTATTTTCTGACAAAGGCTATGGCCGAAAATTTAGTTTTGAGAGTGCGCTTGCCTTTTCTACATGCCCCTCTGCAGCTCAGCAGTTATCTGTATCCTCATTAGTACTGATTCTCGGAGTATTTGCGGAAGTTATCTTTTGCATGGATTGATCACTGTGGTCTCATTTCATCAACATGGTGTCTGCGACACGTGCACGTGAATAGCTGGCCACATGAGTGGACTTCCACAACGGGCCAAAATGACTGGCCATTTCTAACGATCTGAAGCCAATCGTTTTCCACTAATGTGCAAGCCCTGCCCATCGGATATAGTCTCACTGATTCAACTGCAGGCTGGATCTGTTTTTGTGTGGCATAATGTGGTGGATTTTCATGGTTTATCCATAGACCTGGGGCTGCAGTGCTCCTTGGCAGGCCAGTGGCCACGGGCGATGAATTGATTTATTCTAGTACATTTTGGTATCTCGAAAGTAGTTTATATATTAGAAAGTAAGGACGATAAGAAGAAGAAAATTGTGGCAGTCGCTGGCAGTTTGTGCACTATGTACTCGTATATTTCGTGAAGGAAAAATCACAAAATACCTGTAAAATGATAGACATAACACAGTGGGTAATAAGTGACAATAATGAACATGGTAGAACCAACATTTCATTGGCAGTCACCTATAGTGTTGGATTACACAACTCTTCCATGCCTTATACACTTTTTTCAAGATACCTACAATTTTCTGAGGTTATTTTTGAAATCAATGAAGGTATTTTAAATCTGTGTTGTGACTCCAAGGAAACGCGTATTTTTGTCACCAGTAACTACTATAAAGCAATCCCCACAAAGCAATTTTCAAACACACAACAACAATACAATGGGCCTGTATGACATCAGACTTCCAGGTATTGGTTTAGGCTTGGGAACTGGAACAATTATTTGAGTGTTCCAGCCAGAAACAAGAACGTCTTTCATCCAAATGCTGTTAAAGGTTTGTAGAAATGTCATAAGTGCACAATCTGACAGATCGGGGACAGAGGGTAGTGCACATAATCCATTCCATGGGCAGAGTTTGTCAAGAACTGCAGCACATTCTTTAACTCTTTTTCACTGAAATGGTGGGCACAGGAAATGAAATGGGTTAATACTAAGCCTATTGGGTGAATAAATGGATTGCAGATTGAGGAAGAAGCCAATTTGTCAGCTATATCTTCCAAGCAGATGTTACCCATTTCACCCTGGTAGGGGTTCCAATTATATTTTCTGAGATTCCTTGTCATATTCCACACATCAGACATCATGGTTAAAGCATATTTCTTCTCAGATTGCCAATAATCTTCCCAAGGTGAGGAAATCTTATAGTGCTTAAGCGCTAATTGACCTTGGGCAGTCACTCAAGACTATTCGGTGTTCCACTATATTATGGAGCACCTAACCTGTAATGAAGTATCTTGTAGTTTGCTACCTCATTTAATACTTTGAGGAATGCATAGCAGGTTATGTGTGCTGCACCCATTTCTGATACTTCGCAATTATATTTTCCATTGCTTTTTTGAAATATTGCCAGTTTGCTTTGTTGATGTTCCAAGGGATGTAGAAAAGAATTTTACATGCTGTTCCCATCACTTCTATCCTCACAATAATAGGGGAATGATGAGATCCATGTGTCACTCAGTATTGACCAAATAGAAACATTGAAAGTTAGTAGTGATCATTACGTGACATCTGTAACAGAGCCGCTTTTATAGGGAAGAGACCCCAGGGTAGGAGAGACGTCATTACAGATTATAAGGTGACTGCCTTCTGTTACATTAGCTAAGCTTTGTCCTTGGCCATCTGTGCAAGAATCCCCACAAAGCAGCAGAAGTGCTTCTAGTTGGGAAAACAGTGCGTTCCACTTGTTTCTCAGGGAGCAATATTCTGATAACAGGGTGAATGGTACAAAACATTATAATTCAACTATCTACATTTTTATCTCTGGTATCTATACAAGCTTTGCAAGGTTCCACCTATTTGAACTTTGTTACGCATGACTAATTGTGTATTTGAAGAATTAAGAAACTATTTGAACTTTGTTTTGCATGACTAATTGTGTATTTGAAGAATTAAGAAACTCCAATACAAATGGAATTTTGTAACTTCTAGGAAGTCTACTTGTAAGTAACCAACACAGGTGCAATTCTGTAGAGAGTATTGCTACTGCCAGTTACATTCTCAGAGAATTGAGACATGAAGTGTAATGGTGTGTGTCACATGACAATGTTCTAAGAATGTTATTAATAGTGGCAGTGAAAGCACTGCACAGAATAGCAGCTGACATGGGTATGTACAAGTTTATCTGAAGTGCTGTTATAGACACTTATCATCAACAAGCATAAAATTCTTTATAGGATGTCCTTCTACCCAGGAGTTATGAAAAAATCTCCTGAGCTTTCATCTGCCAGAAAATTATACATAATTCAGCTATGATTTATCGTAAGGCAGAGACAGCAATGGAAATACTATCGATGACAGTGCTGCCAAAGCAGAGTTATTAAACACAGCCTTCCAAAATTCCTTCACTAAAGAAGGTGAAGTAAATATTCTAGAATTCAAATCAAGAACAGCTGCCAACATGAGTAACGCAGTAGCAGATATCCTCGAAGTACTGAAGCAACTTAAATTACTTAACAAAAGCAAGTCTTCCAATCCAGATTTTTCCATATTTCTGAAAGGCTTTTGACGCTGTACCACACAAGCAGCGTGTAGTGAAATAGCACGGTTATGTGACTGGATTCACAAAAGTCATCGAGTAAAACAGAAGTGATTTCTGGTGTTCGCCAAGGTGGTGTTATAGGCCCTTTGCTGTTCCTTATCTATATAAATGATTTGGGAGACAAACTGAGCAGCCGTCTTAGTGTGTTTGCAGATGACTCTCTCATTTATTGACCAGTTAAGTCATCAGAAGATCAAAACAAATTGCAAAATGATTTAGAAAAGATATCTGTACAGTGTGAAAATTGGCAATTGACCCTGAATAACGAAAAGTGTGAGGGCATCCACATGAGTTTTAAAGGAAGCCCTTAAATTTCAGTTACATGATAAACCAGTCAAATCTAAGGGCCATAAATTCAACTAAATACCTACTGAGCAGACTGGCTATACTACGCTTGTCCGTCCTCTTTCAGATTACTGCTGTGTGGTGTGGGATTCTCACCAGATAGGATTGATGGAGTACATCAAAAAAGTTCAAAGAAGGGCAGCATGTTTTGTATTATCGCGAAATAGGGGAGAAAGTTTCACTGAAATGATACAGTATTTGGGGTGGGCATCGTTAAAGCAAAGGTATTTTTTGTTGTGGTGGAATCTTCTTATGAAATTTCATTCACCAACTTTCTCCTTGGAATGTGAAAACCTTTGTTGACGCCAACCTGCATTGGGAGAAACAATCACCAAAGTAAAATAAGGGAAACCAGAGCTCACACAGACGGATATAGGTGTTCGTTTTTTCTGCACGCTTTGCGGCATTGAAATAATAGGGAAGTGTGAAGGTGGTTCGATGAACCCTCTGCCAGGCACTTAAATGTGATTTGCGGAATATTCATGTAGATGTGCTTACTGCACATTTGAGAATTGTTGGCTGTGAGCTGTCTGACCTGTTGATGACTGTTACACCTTGTTGAGTCCAGTGCTGTTCTACACTGTTGATCATTAAAATTGCAACACCAGGAAGGACAGCAAGTAATGAAATATAGTAGGAAGAAAGTGATTAAATTTATATTTGCTTTGTGGGAATGAAGGGTGAAAAATTTGGTACCTCTGACAGTAATAAAACCTCTAACTCAGCCACTCTAACTGAGCTTGGATGACAAAAATAAGTATATCATTCCACGCTGCTTCAGCTCTGTGCCAGAATTCATCAGTCATAGTGGCTGGTGAGTGGCAGCGTGCCAGTCTCCTGGCAAGGGGTGACCAGACGAGAGAGATCTGTAGGATATGCAGGCTAGAGTGACAGTCGAAAACCTTCTGTATCGAGGTAGGTCGATGCAGCATGGACACAATGCAGTCTTGTGTTATCTTGTTGCAAGATAATGTCACAGAGACCTGAAAAATAGAGTACAGCCATCAGCCTTAGCATGTCAGAAATGTAACGATTGTTGTCGAAATTACCAGCTTTGCAAAGTAGAGGTGGTCATTTTGTGTACCCATTCGAACCACATACCAACAGCCTAGGTGCTTGTGACAATGATGACTGTAATTTGACAATGTTTGTTCTCTGTGGAACAAACACACATGGATATGTCCTTTGTGATGATCTAGGCAGAACTGAGATTCATCTGAAAAAATGGTGTGGTGCAACTCCTGAGTTCATTGTTGTCATTGGGTACACCATTGTTGGTGTATTGCCCCCTACCGCTTTCTTTTTCTGCTTAAGCTTCAAGTTAAGCCGCAACAGTGGTCACAAGTCTGACAGTCTGTCGAGCTTCAGACATCTTGCACTCTCTATGTGCATATTTGTCATGCTACAAACGAGCCTATTTCTAGATTCGAGGTACATTATGTAGCCATATGGGACTGCACAGTTGGGAGAACAATTAAGTCAGTTCTCTCAGGCACAAGTCGTATAAGGCCGTCGAGATTCTGCATGGCGCTGAGTATGACCCTCCTTAACCCACAGACTTCATATTTGCATTACAGTTGTGAGATCCCAACCAACATGAGCAGCAGTGTCACGGAACGAAACAAACATCATCATTTGCATATCCACACATGTAGTACTCTTAATATCAGTTTAACATTGGTTGCACACTGCCTGCATGGTGTTGCATGTTTAATGGCTAGCAGTGTATGTTAGCCAGGAACAATTGCTAGCACTATGCAAATTTCTATCTCGCATCTTCTTCGCCAAATGGACAGCATCTTGTGGATATGGTCTTGACCAGCAATGTGAGGTGAAGCCTTATAGTCAACCACATGCTGCAGAGTGGAAGAAGAACAGAACAAATCTGTGACAGCACCCACAGTTCATGCAAATACTAGAACCATATTCTTAGCTATGATAATAGAACATCCCGGGTGGAGTACAAATAATTGAATTAGTGAATTGGTATCAACTGACCGACAGGCTCATAAATAAGACTGAAAAGGCTGCTAAGCTTTCAGAAAATGTCTGCTTTTCAGAGCAAACCAATACAGAAAACACACACACAGGCAGAGCTACATTGCCTGACTACTACCCAATTAAGCTGCTGCTCAGCCAGGATGTTGTAGATCATCGCTCATGCACCCACACTCTTCTTTGTGTGTGTGTGTGTGTGTTAAATTCCTCCAAAAGGAGGACTTTTCTAAAAGCTTAATATTTGTTTTAGTCTTGTTTATGAGCCTATTGACCACTCAGCTGTATGGTGAGTTGTTACCTATTTACTCATATCATTATTTATATTCTTAGAAAGATAAAAGAGAAAGGCTAGTATTCTAGGAATATTACTGTTGAAAGAAGACTAAAATTCTAGTCCATCAACGTTTTTACCAATTAAAAATGTTGTAAGAGTTCTCATTCAAAATCTTTCATTTTACAAATTTTCAGTTCCAAATGAAGTGTAGAAATCACGTTACAGTGTTAGGGCACTACTGTATTTATTTTTGTAAATGGAACACAGTAGTTGCCTAATTTTGCTTGCCTCTTGGTTCAGCGCCATTAAATTGTTTTTAACTTATTTACTTTTCAGAAGTGCTAAGTGTTGTTTTGTCAACAAGTTTACAGCTTTACTCATCTTGTTACTCTCTCACCTAAGAGTTTTCAAAATCCATTCGTACTTCATGTTTATCAGCTGGAGTATACTCATATTTTCTGTTGGTCAGGATTTTATTTGTTGTGGTACTACTGACAGTAAGGAACAGTGTGTTTGAAATCAGTGTTATTTGGTTTCTAGGTTACGAATGGCTCCCATTCTCTTTATCAGCAGCGTGTGACTTTTCGATGCCAAAGACTGGTGGAGAATACAGATGCAGTCTGTGTGATTCGAGCTACAAGCAACGAACATCTCTGAAACAGCACATGGAAACTCATTTCGACAAAACAAAATGTCCCATTTGTCATGCCACATTGAGTCGCAGGGTGGATGTCAGGAGGCATTTGAAAATGGTCCACAAACTTTATTGACTGTGTTGATGACATGAGTGCAGTTTGTGAGCTTATAACTCAAACAATTTTGTTCACTTGTTGTGCTGTTTATTCTGTTTCACTTTGTGTCATTCTTTTTATCATAGTGACCAAGCAAGAAACACATGCTTAAGCTGGTTCTGTTGTTAATGAGAAGTCTAGCAAAATTAGCTTCTTTTTTAACATATTCTAAAATGAACTACAGTCACTGCTGTGGGTTATAATAAGATGTTGATGGCAGTTGTGTGTAAAGTTTATTATTATTGTTATTATTTTAAGAAATACATATTTTCTTAATTCCAGAGGATATTTATCAGATGTAGTGAATGTGGTTTTGGTCATTGTTGATTTTCCTCTCTGAGCACACTGTCAGACAAATACAGTTGAATACACAATATGATCCTATGCAGTGAAATTTGGTTGAAAGTTATGCAGTGTAGGTGCTGAAGTGGTCAGGATGCCCAGTTGATGAACTCAACTGTCAGTAGACAGAAACAGTGCAGCTGTTAGCGATTTGAGCTTGAATAAAAATCCACGAGATAGCATATAAGGGAGGGACAATGGCTAGCCACGACATTCGACCTTTATACTGTTTGTAGTAATATTTAATATTGGCTGCATTGTGGGAGTATCTAGAGCTGACTGAATTCTTTGTGCTGTCAGCTGATGTGAAGTGACATGGATGACTAACAGACATAACAGCTGCAAGATGTTACAACCCTCGTAAATGTGAAGAGTCTCTTACATGTTTGGAAACTTCTAATTGGCTTATTACTACCAGCACTAAGTGAGAATCACAGTGTCAATAAAAGTAGTAGAATAGAGAGAAAAACCATACTGTTTCCATCCATTTAGATATATATTGTACCATGTTGCAGCACTGGTATACAATTGGCAAAAAGAGGACAAGGCAACTCCTGTGCTGATTCCCATTAGTACCATCAAACTGGAGATTTTCCTTACACTACACTGTAGCTGCATTCAAACCATGGATGAATGTGGGATGATACCTTGTGATGCATAGCAATGATGCCTGTTTCTTACCCACAGCAGAAGAAAACTGTGTGCAAATAGAATGGAGTCGTGGAGGGTATTACTGTTCTGCATTACCGTTTAACACCACATGAACATAGTACAGTGAGAGGCAATATTTTTTGTTGGCCTTTAATGGCGTACTACACTATAGCCTTTATTCAAGAAATTAATGGATGTGTCTGGGATTTTATTCATGGTGACCATGTTGGATTTTCTGTGATAGAAAGATCTGGAATAGAGTTGCTCAACTTCAAGAGACCAAGTGAGAAGCTGTTTGGGCGAATAAGCAGCAAAACCCAAACACAAGACACTGAAATGATATCTAGTTCAAAGACTTGCATTACACAGCAAGCGACACAAAGTTTATTTCGTATTGATGAGTTAATGGCAATATACACAAAATTCAGTGCCCATAAGATGACTGAGTGCTAGTGATAGCTCACTATATCTGCAGTCAATTCACAATAGGTAGAAGCTACTGAATAGTTAGCTATGGTCCTCCTGCTTCTTACTCCACCTTTTAATAGAGTGAATACAGATCATCACAGTTTACTTTCACACATAATCAAAGCACACACTCAGTGCAAAAAAGCTCTATACTAAGCTAAACTTATCAAAGAAGAATTGCAATGCACATGTACAATCAAGGAAATTTGCTGACAATTTTTAATTGGTGGCAGATATGCATATATAATATTGTGTGTGAAGTTTAATTGCATTTCTTTGCCTCTTGTCTTGGCTACTTAAAACTTGGGCCAGCATTCATGAACTATTTGGAAGAACTGCTGCCGGTCATTTTGACCGGTAATGTTTTTCTTTCTTTTTTCACTTTTGCGTGTTAAATTAGCTGAGTACAGTGTTTTTAAATGTCAGTAGTGTATTATAAATACTCTACCAAAGCATTATTCTTAAGTTTTTCCATAGGGACTATCATTTCATTAAAGAAAAAAAAGGATCAAAGTAAAGAATACATCATAAATACAATATTCATTGAAACTAAACTTTCAATTGAAAATAAACATATAATTATGAAATAACATTTTTTATCTTTATGACGTGTTCATGAACTAAGCCACAAACAAGCCATAAATGTATCATTAGGAAATAAAAGGAAAAAATGAACTTAAGTTTCTGTGGCAACTATGGGTAAATAACATAAAATAACTCTCCGCCCCCCCCCCCCCCCCCCTCCACCACCACCACCACCACCAATGACATGTTTTCAATGATGAAAGCCATTATCTCTGTCAAAAAACTTTGCACACATGTACTGATCACTTCCAGCATATGGACCATATTCGAATTTCTTACACCACAAATATATTTTTTTTAAATTTTTTGTTTGAAAATAATTGTGTCCTCCTATTTGACAAGTCTTCTGTACCAGCCCACTAAATATTTTATTGGTTGCAGTGAATGCATGAACAGGCCCTTTCCATGATTGTACTTATGCAAAGGAGAGTTCTTCTGCTAATTTGAAAAGGAACATTTTCCAGCTAGCTTTCTCTCCCGCTGTCTCTCTGTAAAAGATCCAAGCATTGATTCCAGCAAGATCTAGCATGTTGAGAAAAATGTGCAAAGGCCATCTGTGGTAGCCAAACATATAGTGTACCGATGAGACATCTGGTTCAGAATATCAACTTCAAATATAGTGGAGTTGTAGAAGCTCACAGCTTCGGGGAGTTTCTTCTGTGTTCTTTGATCCAGTGCAATTGACTGGTGCAGTGTGTTCAGTAAACAACATTTTTCATGGTTTTCCTTTGATAAGAAATAATTCTTGTGTCACCAGATTTGTATAAGATAGTATCATACAAAGATCTGGCAGTAGACTTTACTGATGGAGGAACTTTTCTTCACATTTTTTTATTCCACCCACCATAGTTATGTTCTCATGATTCAACTATTCTGCCAGATGTTTGGCTGTGAAAAAATTGTCATACATTACATTTCTTCCTTTCAGAATGTAATGTTGTGTGAGACATGTAACAATATGCTCTTAGTGGCTTTTTAACTTTGTTTACCCAAGTAAGGAAACCCATTCATCATATATTTACTATTGGCATCTGCTAACTGCCAGAACTTCAAACCAAATGTACTTGGTTTATTACTCCAGTGTTGCATGTAATGGCAATGTGCTTTCCATGGATAGAGCTGCCCACTTGCAGTTATAAATGCATCTAGTTTATAATTCCAGATACAGTTGTCTGCAAATGGATTCCAGTTTGGGGTAGCTGCAGTGAAGATATCAGTCTTGGTTCCTTTGTCATTGGTTTGTCCTTATCACCAAATCTTAATAATTGCATGACTTCTATGAACTTAGTTCTTTCATAGTGTGAGAAAAAAATGGTTGCCCCCATGCTTGAGACCTCAGAAGTATGAGGGGGAAATTCTTTCCTCCATACACTCCATGTGCATACATTACAGCTATGGCAACTTCTAATTGGGCAATACCAAATACCCATGTGTCATCCTGGAGAATTTTTCGGGCTCTAATTTCTGTAAAGATTTTTTGTGTTTTGTCAAATATTATTGTCTCACAACAATCACCATGTCCTCAAGTAACTACCTGTGACTATAAGTGTCATAGCTTGACACATTGGCCCTGGAGTTTCCACCATATGATGCCCTAATCTTCCGGGTGCATGGCTCAGTCCATTTCGAGACCACACTGTTGCATCAGCTGCAGTCTCTTCACTTCCAATTTTCAGATGCTGAGTTGAATGTGAATCTTTCGGTCTCCCTCTTGGGCTGCAAATAGAGATTTGTGGGACCACTGGAATCAAACCTGTAAGCTCTGGCTTACTCACATGTTGTTGCATAGGTTCTGAATGTTCATCTTCCGGATCTGGTGATTCACCTTGTTCTGTTTCATGAGGCAGATATTCTGTGTCATCCTTATCATCCAACTCATCACATTCACTAATATCATCGCTCCCAGAATCTTCTTCAACTAAAGTAGTTCAGTACTTCTCTACCCAAGTGAAGACAGCAACGCACTTTAATAATGAGGACTGCTGAATTTCTGCTGAGCACAACAACTTATTGACAGAGAATAGCAACTAAGGTATGTCCACTCTTCCACTAAATAAATTAAAATTGAAAGAAAGAGAGAGAACAAGAGCACAATAATGAAATAAAATAAGCTAAATGGATTTAAAAATCCTTTATTGCACCTTAAGTTACATAAAATGTAAAAAAATATTTAAGCAATCAAAATGACCAGCTGCAGTTCTTTAAGTTAAAAATGTTTATACTTTATTCAGTTTTTGTAATAGATGTTGGTATTTTACAGAAATTTTAAACCAACAAAATACATTGAAAGTCATGAAATAGAAGCCCTCTAAATTGAAATGTACATAATTTTTTAAATGGTAAAAAATGCCCATCAGTCAGATTGAATGTGACAATCTTTCTAGTGTTTATTCTCTGTATTTCACCATTACATCTTCTTCAAGGATAAAAATTAAGCAATAGTTTGGATTCAGCAAAATTACAGCACATCTTCTGGTGACAGCTGTACATTGCAGCGTAATTTGTCATACCGCTGCAAACTTGTGAACTTGGTTTCATATATGGAGTTAATGAATAAGATTTGAGAATGAAGCATCACTTTTTTATTCAAAGAACTGCTCTGTTTTGGTGCCAGAAGCGGCACACACTTGTTTCCTAGTCTAAATCAGGACCATGTGAATGTTACTAGATTACTCCATATTTGAAAAATATTTTGTAGCTTAATGTGAAAAACTGTTAAACACAGTTTTATTGACAAACCATTATCTATGCATGAACATTGTAACAATGTTGTGCACTGTGTATCCAAAGTTAAGAATAAACATTTAAAATTCACAGTTTGTATTTGTTTAATTAATATTTGTGTCACTTTATTAGCACCAAAATTATATTATTATTTGATGTGTATTTTCGATTGTGCTATTTTCCCGTGGAAATCCATTGCTTTAGTAATGACAACTCTCTTCTGTGTGGGGTGCTTGATGTGTTCCCCTTCCCCCTCTCTCTCCCTCCTCCCTCCCTCCCTCCCTATCTCTCGAAACACTATATGCTTCATGAAGAGTGGGAATACAGAGGTGCTACATAACGAATGTGTCAAATAGACTTAAGATAGTTACTTATAACATTTTGATTACATTGCATATGCTAAGTTTTGATCTTATCCATCTTTTGCTTTGCTGCTTTGGACATAAAATCAGATTGACAAACACTAATGCAAATGGGGCATACTTATTTGTTGTAGATATTTACATTTATCTAAACCGAAATACCCTTCCTAGTCAGATGAATAGTTCGTAGGTGCAAAATAGGATACATTTGTAGGGTATTATGATGTTGCTATATGAGGGGGGCATTAGCTTTTGAATAATTATCTCTGTATTTAAAAGCAAAGGAGATGTCTGGCATGTTGATTAGATTTTGTTTTGTACTTGTGAGTTTATTTTTAAAATGAATGGTGTTTTTTTTATATATGACAATTATTTACCATCTAAATAATACCAAGGGAAAGTAGTTAGTCTTTGATTGTAGTTGGAACAATTGTTTGTTGACAGAAATTGGATGAAATAGAAAAAAAGTTTCATATCTTTGGAATCAATGTGCAGATTATAAAGAGAAAGTCTGTAGACGGGAACTAATGAACATTCAACTTCGTAGAATATCATCATGAATGGAACGTACACTCATATGAACCATCCTATCAAGCAAGATTTGATAAATTTTAGTTTTTTTAACTTTTAATGGCAAAATTAATTATCAATGTAGATAACTATGAGCTCTTGACTTTTCTGCATTGTGGTGCCTTACACACCTCAACAATACAGATAACTGGACTGTAGGTGCCACCATCACTGAGTGCTGAGAGGTCTCACTAACATATGCTTCCTGAAGTGGGACAACAACCTTTTCAACACTTTCAGAGGCAACAGATCTGGCCTCATAATAGTAGCCAACATAGCCTTCCTATTTTGGTACAGTGAATATCTGAAAGCAAGGAGAAGCTACAGCCGTTATCTGATGTCTCAGATTTTCTTGGTGTACTTTATTAATGATGAACATCTTGGGTCTAGTGTAGCAGGGGATACAACCCGTCGGCTTTGAACAATGATGTCACAAGTCGCCAGAGAGCATGTATTACAAAGATGAAAGAGCTGAGGAGAATGTTGAGAAACAAAGGAATGCGAGAGAGATAAACTTTATTTCACATATGTAAGGGCCAGTAGTATTTTCACGTTAACGATATCACATGTTTGTATCTTAGTATTTCTCTGCAAAATACAATGGAAAGAAATGAATGAAATTACTAGCAAAGAATACATCACGTTACATGTATGTCAGTTGTATCTCGAAAGTCTTTCGAACTGTATTGCTTAAGTGCAGTACGGGATACAAGTTCAGCGTAGTCGATTTCTTAGTTTCAACTATCATTGCTGTCCTGTTGTTCACTTGAACTATGTATCCCCTGCTTCACTAAACCGCAAATGAAACCCGATACAAATTAAAAGCTCATTCGAAGTGTGTTGCTTAAGTACAGTCCGGAATACGAGTTTGTCGTAAGGCGATTTCTTCGTTTTCACTAGCATTACTGTCCTGTTCTTCACCTGAATGATGTATCCTCCGCTTCAGTAAACCCTAAGTGGAACACGGGATACAAATTGTAGATGTGCTGTTTATTTCGTCTCCGCTATTACTAACATAAAGTAGTATCAGTTTATTCTATCTCGTGAGATTTTTTTTTTTAAAGCCAAAAAACACTTATCAGCTACTGAAGCATCTGTATCTTAGGATCAGTTTATTCTATCTCGTGAGATTTTTTTTTAAAAAGCCAAAAAACACTTATCAGCTACTGAAGCATCTGTATCTTCTAATGGGTGCGGGAGTTCCGACTCACACCCACCCACCTCCCCAGGAGTCGGAACTCCCGCACCCATTAGAAGATACAGATGCTTCAGTAGCTGATAAGTGTTTTTTGGCTTTTTAAAAAAAAATCTCACGAGATAGAATAAACTGATCCTAAGATACAGATGCTTCAGTAGCTGATAAGTGTTTTTTGGCTTTTTTTTAAAAAAAAATCTCACAAGATAGAATAAACTGATCCTACTTACGAATAGGTGGAAATACATGTACGTTACATTTGCAACCTGTTTCATTTTATATGTTTTGATTGTTTATTTAACCTTTGTGTTTCACTTGTCTTTTGCTGTTATGTTTTAGTTTAGTTTTTTTATTGATTGCTTAATAAAGTAGGATCAGTTTATTCTATCTCGTGAGATTTTTTTTTTAAAAAGCCAAAAAACACTCATCAGCTACTGAAGCATCTGTATCTAATATCAAGTGATCGCTTTTAGATTCACATTCAATTATTTTAATGATAGCGCTTATTAGAACACATAACTGCTTTATTATCTATGCCTCGAAGAGAAGACATTACTATCTATGACTAAGGAATGACGTCATTGTTCAAAGCCGACGGGTTGTATCCCCTGCTACACTAGACCCAACATCTTGGTATGCAGCTGAGTAGTTGTTTCTCTTTTGTTGTAGTGGTTGTTGTTGTGGTTTTCAGTCTGAAAATTGGATTGATGAGGCTTTTCTTGTTAGTTTGTCCTGTGCAAGCATCTTCATCTCTTTATAACTGCCACAACCTACATCCATTTGAACCTGCTTACTGTATTTGAGTCTTGGTGTCTCTCTACATTGTTTACCCCCACACCTTCTTCATGAAAAAAATTACAATTCCTTTAAGATTCAGTATGTATTCTATCAGCCGATCCCTTCTTTCAGTCAAATTGTGCCGTAAGTTTCTTTTTTCTCCAATTCAGTTTAGTGTTTCCTCATTTGTTATTTTATCTACCCCTCTAATCTTTGAGCATTCTTCTATAGCAACACTTTTCAAAACTTTCTTTGTTCTTCTTGTCTGAATTGCCAATCATCCATGTTTCACTTCCATACAGTGATACAATCCAGACAAATACCTTCATAAAAGGTTTCCTAACACCTAATTTTATGCACATTATTACAACAAACAACCCAGCCATCTTCTTCAGCTGTAACCTGGACTCACCCAGACAGTGAAAAATTGTTGGTTCCACGCAGCTATTTATAGCCGAGTTTGACTCCCAGTTCCCAGTACACCCTTTGTTGCTCTTTCATTTTTCAGAGCCCATACTTGTATTCTCTGAAACCCATAATTTTTCATCATTTCATAGCTTTGTAAATTTTAAGATGACCTAGGTCTCCGAAAGCTGTGTGTGTACCACATTCCGTGCAAATCTATGTCTTATGCGGGGCAAACGTTTAGAACAGTCAAGGAGAGATACAAGGAACATCAATGACACACATAACTAAAACTACCCATCAAATTAACTGCCTCCTGGATGCAGCCAACTGCAGGCGGTGGCTTATGTGAATACTAATGATGTGTCTCACTATGGATCGGAAGAGATTCTGTTGGATGCAGCCAACTGCAGGTGGTGGCTTATGTGAATACTAATGATGTGTCTCACTATGGATCGGAAGAGATGCTGTTTGATTTCAGGTCGTTATCTGAAGTGGTAATGACTGGTCAGTCTTGATTGTAAGATGAATATGCAGAGCTCACCTTCTGTAGCATTTTGGCAGTACTGATTTGCAGACCTTTTGGTGCAGAGCCAAGAGGAGGGTCGGAATCAGAGTGACTGTGTGGGCTGCAGATTCCTAAATCTGCACCATAGGGTGGAGGGGTGTCAGATTCCACTTAACAGATCAAGAGGCCATTACACACAGTAGTTTATAAGTATAGAGGGAAACATTCCACGCGGGAAAAATATATTTAAAAACAAAGATGATGTGACTTACCATACAAAAGCGCTGGCAGGTTGATAGAAACACAAACAGACACATACATACACACAAAATTCAAGCTTTCGCAACAAACTGTTGCCTCATCAGGAAAGAGGGAAGGAGAGGGAAAGATGAAAGGAAGTGGGTTTTAAGGGAGAGGGTAAGGAGTCATTCCAATCCCGGGAGCGGAAAGACTTACCTTAGGGGGAAAAAAGGACGGGTATACACTCGCACACACACACATATCCATCCACACATATACAGACACAAGCAGACATATTTAAAGACAAAGAGTTTGGGCAGAGATGTCAGTCGAGGCGGAAGTGCAGAGGCAAAGATGATGTTGAATGACAGGTGAGGTATGAGTGGCGGCAACTTGAAATTAGCGGAGATTGAGGCCTGGTGGGTAATGGGAAGAGAGGATATATTGAAGAGCATGTTCCCATCTCCGGAGTTCGGATGCGTTGGTGTTGGTGGGAAGTATCCAGATAACCCGGACGGTGTAACACTGTGCCAAGATGTGCTGGCCATGCACCAAGGCATGTTTAGCCACAGGGTGATCCTCATTACCAACAAACACTGCCTGCCTGTGTCCATTCATGCGAATGGACAGTTTGTTGCTGGTCATTCCCACATAGAATGCATCACAGTGTAGGCAGGTCAGTTGGTAAATCACGTGGGTGCTTTCACATGTGGCTCTGCCTTTGATCGTGTGCACCTTCTGGGTTACAGGACTGGAGTAGGTGGTGGTGGGAGGGTGCATGGGACAGGTTTTACACCGGGGGCGGTTACAAGGATAGGAGCCAGAGGGTAGGGAAGGTGGTTTCGGGATTTCATAGGGATGAACTAACAGGTTACGAAGGTTAGGTGGACGGCGGAAAGACACTCTTGGTGGAGTGGGGAGGATTTCATGAACGATGGATCTCATTTCAGGGCAGGATTTGAGGAAGTCGTATCCCTGCTGGAGAGCCACATTCAGAGTCTGGTCCAGTCCCGGAAAGTATCCTGTCACAAGTGGGGCACTTTTGTGGTTCTTCTGTGGGGGATTCTGGGTTTGAGGGGATGAGGAAGTGGCTCTGGTTATTTGCTTCTGTACCAGGTCGGGTGCGTAGTTGCGGGATGCGAAAGCTGTTGTCAGGTTGTTGGTGTAATGGTTCAGGGATCCCGGACTGGAGCAGATTCGTTTGCCATGAAGACCTCGGCTGTAGGGAAGGGACCGTTTGATGTGGAATGGGTGGCAGCTGTGATAATGGAGGTACTGTTGCTTGTTGGAGGGTTTGATGTGGACGGACGTGTGAAGCTGGCCATTGGACAGGTGGAGGTCAACGTCAAGGAAAGTGGCATGGGATTTGGAGTAGGACCAGGTGAATCTGATGGAACCAAAGGAGTTGAGGTTGGAGAGGAAATTCTGGAGTTCTTCTTCACTGTGAGTCCAGATCATGAAGATGTCATCAATAAATCTGTACCAAACTTTGGGTTGGTAGGCCTGGGTAACCAAGAAGGCTTCCTCTAAGCGACCCATGAATAGGTTGGCGTACGAGGGGGCCATCCTGGTACCCATGGCTGTTCCCTTTAGTTGTTGGTATGTCTGGCCTTCAAAAGTGAAGAAGTTGTGGGTCAGGATGAAGCTGGCTAAGGTGATGAGGAAAAAGGTTTTAGGTGGGGTGGCAGGTGATCGGCGTGAAAGGAAATGCTCCATCGCAGCGAGGCCCTGGACGTGCGGAATATTTGTGTATAAGGAAGTGGCATCAATGGTTACAAGGATGGTTTCGGGGGGTAACAGATTGAGTAAGGATTCCAGGCATTCGAGAAAGTGGTTGGTGTCTTTGATGAAGGATGGGAGACTGCATGTAATGGGTTGAAGGTGTTGATCTACGTAGGCAGAAATACGTTCTGTGGGGGCTTGGTAACCAGCTACAATGGGGCGGCTGGGATGATTGGGTTTGTGGAGTTTAGGAAGAAGGTAGAAGGTAGGGGTGCGGGGCGTCGGTGGGGTCAGGAGGTTGATGGAGTCATGTGAAAGGTTTTGCAGGGGGCCTAAGGTTCTGAGGATTCCTTGAAGCTCCGCCTGGACATCGGGAATGGGGTTACCTTGCCAAACTTTGTATGTGGTGTTGTCTGAAAGCTGACGCAGTCCCTCAGCCACATACTCCCGACGATCAAGTACCACGGTCGTGGAACCCTTGTCCGCCGGAAAATGACGATGGATCGGTCAGCCTTCAGATCACGGATAGCCTGGGCTTCAGCAGTGGTGATGTTGGGAGTAGGATTAAGGTTTTTTAAGAAGGATTGAGATGCAAGGCTGGAAGTCAGAAATTCCTCGAAGGTTTGGAGAGGGCGATTTTGAGGAAGAGGAGGTGGGTCCCGCTGCGACGGAGGACGGAACTGTTCCAGGCAGAGTTCAATTTGTATGGTGTCTTGGGGAGTTGGATCATTAGGAGTAGGATTAGGATCATTTTTCTTCGTGGCAAAGTGATATTTCCAGCAGAGAGTACGAGTGTCGGACAGTAAATCTTTGACGAGGGCTGTTTGGTTGAATCTGGGAGTGGGGCTGAAGGTGAGGCCTTTGGATAGGACAGAGGTTTCGGATTGGGAGAGAGGTTTCGAGGAAAGGTTAACTACTGAATTAGGGTGTTGTGGTTCCAGATTGTGTTGATTGGAATTTTGAGGTTTTGGAGGGAGTGGAGCTGGAAGTGGGAGATTGAGTAGATGGGAGAGACTGGGTTTGTGTGCAATGAGAGGATGTTGAGGTTTGCTGGAAAGGTTGTGAAGGGTGAGTGAGTTGCCTTTCCGGAGGTGGGAAACCAGGAGATTGGATAGTTTTTTGAGGTGGAGGGTGGCATGCTGTTCTAATTTACGGTTGGCCTGTAGGAGGATGCTCTGAACAGCCGGTGTGGATGTGGGAGAGGAAAGATTAAGGACTTTTATTAAGGATAAGAGTTGATGGGTGTGTTCATTGGCTGAGTTGATGTGTAGGTGAAGGATTAGGTGGGTGAGGGCAATGGATTGTTCAGTTTGGAACTGGTATAGGGACTGATGGAAAGAAGGGTTGCAGCCAGAGATGGGAACTTTAAGTGTGAGGCCTTTGGGGGTAATGCCAAATGTCAGACAAGCCTGAGAAAATAGAATATGGGAGCGTAATATGGCTAGGGCGAAGGCATGTTTGCGGAGGGAATGTAAATAAAACTTAATGGGGTTGTTGTGGGGGTGTTGTGAGGGTGACATGGTATTAGAAGGTGGAAAGTGTAACATGAGGAAATGAAAATGAAAATAAAAATATATGGGGAGGGATAAAGGTGGACTGGAAAGTAACTGGAGATCTGGTGTGAAAAAAGGCGAAAAGGTGTTGGTTACAGCTGGTCCCTTCCCTACAGCCTAGGTCTTCATGGCAAACGAATCTGCTCCAGTCCGGAATCCCTGAACCATTACACCAACAACCTGACAACAGCTTTCGCATCCCGCAACTACGCTCCCGACCTGGTACAGAAGCAAATAACCAGAGCCACTTCCTCATCCCCTCAAACCCAGAATCCCCCACAGAAGAACCACAAAAGTGCCCCACTTGTGACAGGATACTTTCCGGGACTGGACCAGACTCTGAATGTGGCTCTCCAGCAGGGATACGACTTCCTCAAATCCTGCCCTGAAATGAGATCCATCGTTCATGAAATCCTCCCCACTCCACCAAGAGTGTCTTTCCGCTGTCCACCTAACCTTCGTAACCTGTTAGTTCATCCCTATGAAATCCCGAAACCACCTTCCCTACCCTCTGGCTCCTATCCTTGTAACCGCCCCCGGTGTAAAACCTGTCCCATGCACCCTCCCACCACCACCTACTCCAGTCCTGTAACCCGGAAGGTGTACACGATCAAAGGCAGAGCCACATGTGAAAGCACCCACGTGATTTACCAACTGACCTGCCTACACTGTGATGCATTCTATGTGGGAATGATCAGCAACAAACTGTCCATTCGCATGAATGGACACAGGCAGACAGTGTTTGTTGGTAATGAGGATCACGCTGTGGCTAAACATGCCTTGGTGCACGGCCAGCACATCTTGGCACAGTGTTACACCGTCCGGGTTATCTGGATACTTCCCACCAACACCAACGCATCCGAACTCCGGAGATGGGAACATGCTCTTCAATATATCCTCTCTTCCCGTTACCCACCAGGCCTCAATCTCCGCTAATTTCAAGTTGCCGCCACTCATACCTCACCTGTCATTCAACATCATCTTTGCCTCTGAACTTCCGCCTCGACTGACATCTCTGCCCAAACTCTTTGTCTTTAAATATGTCTGCTTGTGTCTGTATATGTGTGGATGGATATGTGTGTGTGTGCGAGTGTATACCCGTCCTTTTTTCCCCCTAAGGTAAGTCTTTCCGCTCCCGGGATTGGAATGACTCCTTACGCTCTCCCTTAAAACCCACTTCCTTTCATCTTTCCCTCTCCTTCCCTCTTTCCTGATGAGGCAACAGTTTGTTGCGAAAGCTTGAATTTTGTGTGTATGTATGTGTCTGTTTGTGTTTCTATCGACCTGCCAGCACTTTCGTATGGTAAGTCACATCATCTTTGTTTTTAAATATATATATATATATATATATCTGCTTGTGTTTGTGTATGTGCGGATGGATATGTGTGTGTGTGTGTGTGTGTGCGAGTGTATACCTGTCCTTTTTTCCCCCTAAGGTAAGTCTTTCCGCTCCCGGGATTGGAATGACTCCTTACCCTCTCCCTTAAAACCCACATCCTTTTGTCTTTCCCTCTCCTTCCCTCTTTCCTGATGAGGCAACAGTTCATTGCGAAAGCTTGAATTTCATGTGTATGTTTGTGTGTCTATCGACCTGCCAGCACTTTCGTTCAGTAAGTCACATCAACAACCAGTCATGGGTTGCAAGAATGTTCTTTATTAACTTGAGAACAACGTGTTTCACCTGGATAGGGCATCACAACATTGTGTTAAAAGATCAGAAATTTTCTGCCAAAAAGCAAGAAGGAATGATACCACATCAGTCATACTTAAAGGCAGCCTCATGGAGACAATGACAGGCATAGCAGTGCAGACCAAGACCTCACCTGCAAGCTGTAAACAGCCGTACACTACAACAGCCCCAGAGACCCGTCCGTGTTCACATAGTGCATACTTTATTCAGGTTGCCAAGTATAGTTTCTTCTCATACTAGCTTACAGGGAATGTGTACTTCAGTCTCACTGCAAGATAATGACAATATTATGTAAAAGATAGTTGCTACTCACCATATAGTAGAGATGCTGAGTCGCAGATAGGCACAACAAAAAGACTGTCAGCAAGTAAGCTTCCAGCCAAAAGGTCTTCATTGAAAATAGACAAAACACACACACACACACACACACACACACACACACACACACACACATGGACACAGTCTCCAGCTGCCTTGGGCCAGACTCTGGCTTCAGGGTGTGCGTGTATGTGTTTTGTCTATTTCCGATAAAGGCCTTTTTGGCCAAAAGCTTATTTGTTGTCAGTCTTTTTGTTGTGTCTATCTGTGACTCAGCATCTCCACTATATAGTAAGTAGCAGCGATCCTTTCCATAATTTTGTCATTATTCCATCCTGCATTTTTCATTGTTTCACTACAATATAATCCACTTCTAGCAGCAATAAACACTCCACCACCAACTGTGTTTAATCTACCCTTTCTAAAAACCATAAGGTCATTTGTAAAAATTTCGACTAAACTTATCTCCAGCTTGTTAGACAGCTACACTACCTATAATGATTCAAGCTTCAACACTTTCTATTAGCGCTCAGAGGTCTGGTTCAAAAAGCCTACAACAATTTATAAGTATAATACTGATGGTTTCTAGGACTATCCTCATCACGTGTTTAACCTGCACCTGCTTTAGACTGAAGCCCTTTTTGTACTTTCCCGAGACCCTCCAAATCAGAAAGCCACACAGTACACTCTACACAGCTGCCACTACTAGTATAGCCACCTGCAGCCAACTGTGTCTGTATATGTGTGGATGGATATGTGTGTGTGTGCGCGAGTGTATACCCATCCTTTTTTCCCCCTAAGGTAAGTCTTTCCGCTCCCGGGATTGGAATGACTCCTTACCCTCTCCCTTAAAACCCACTTCCTTTCATCTTTCCCTCTCCTTCCCTCTTTCCTGATGAAGCAACCGTTGGTTGCGAAAGCTAGAATTTTGTGTGTGTATGTTTGTGTTTGTTTGTGTGTCTATCGACCTGCTAGCGCTTTTGTTTGGTAAGTCACATCATCTTTGTTTTTAAATATGTTTTTCCCGCGTGGAATGTTTCCCTATATATATAACAGGTTGCTGTACACTACGCCATGTGTCTCGCCTGTGTCTCAGAATATCCATTTTAATTTTTCCTCTGGTGTTGTGTTCATGTATATCTCCAGTTATATGAAATTCTTTGATATTTGTTGTATTGTACAGTGATGAGACATATATTTACAGATTTACAATTCTAAGTATATTGAGTCCTCTAAACAGAGATCAGCAGTGATCTGTTGGTCCAGCCCTACACATTTCTCGTACGACATTTTTATGTATCTTCAATGTATCAGCTATATGTGTGGAGTGGCCTCATACTAGCAGCCCGTTAGAAATGTGAGACTGGAGCAGTTCAAAATATATCAATCTTAAATAGTTAGGAGTAATCAAATCTCTCAGTTTCACATTAGATATGTTATTCTTGATGTTCTTTTGCAGAAGTGACTGATGGTTCTCCACAGATCAATGTGGAGTCAGTATGGAATCCTAAAAGTTTAATTGATCTAGTTTCTATATCATTAGATAGTCCTAA
Organism: Schistocerca americana; assembly: GCF_021461395.2. Classification (NCBI taxonomy): domain Eukaryota; kingdom Metazoa; phylum Arthropoda; class Insecta; order Orthoptera; family Acrididae; genus Schistocerca; species Schistocerca americana. The sequence goes on from NC_060120.1 coordinate 180,738,960, forward strand.
CAGAAGACTCTGGGTCGTGTCAGTATTACACAGCAGTTTGTTAGAGGAGAACCATTTTACTGCACAATTTAGTGATTCCAGTGACATTTGTTGTAATGCTGATGCGTCTTGGTGCTTTGCAATAATTGTTGTGTTTTCTGCATAGCAGACCACAGATTGAGGAAGATGATGTGGCAAATCATTGATGGCAATTATAAAAAAGAATCGCCCAAGCACTGATCCCTGTGGTACCCCTTTGTTTACCGTTTACATTAGAGAATGTCTATTTCTCACCAAAATTTATTGTTTTCTGCAATATCAAGAGCTGCTGAGGTGGTATTTCTTCCTCGTTTGTAACCAAACCATTTGTTTGAAAGGAGATTATTTTCTTCAAGTAGAATTAGTTCTTTTTGCAGGTGACAGTACTATTGTAATCAATCCAAGCATTCATACAGAAAAAGAAGAAATATTAAAGTTTTTAAAAGTGTCCTTGACTGGAAAAAGCACATTTTGGAGCTCCTAATGACCTAGTTCAGCCACATATGCACTTAGAATTATTGCAAATCTTGGGGAGATACGAATCAGTAACTTAATGTATTTTGCATATTCACATATAATAATGTTAATAATATCAAATGGTTACTGTTATTTCATAACTCATCTATGACAATGAAAGTCTTCATTGTGCAAAAACATGCTGTAAAAATAATATGTGGTGCTCAGCCACTATCATCTTGTAGACATCTGTTTAAAGAGTTGGGCATTCTGACTACTGCTTCACAGTACATTATTTCCCTCATGAAGTTTGTTGTAAATCAACTGCAGTACAAATGGAACAGTGATGTAAATAATTACAGTACCAGAAGAAAAAAATGGTATTAATCACTCGACATTAAGGTTGCCTTTTCACAAAAAGGGATGCACAGTGCTCCAGTGAAGTCTTTGATCACTTATGCCAGAACTTAAAATGTCTGACACATAGCAAATTAAAATGTGGAAACAAACTGAAAAAGTTTTTCATTGACAACTCCTCCTATTCTGTAAAAGAATTTCAATTGTTAGGGAGCTGACTGTGCGTGAGTGGACTGTTTTTACCAGACGGCTCTCATCTGCATGATTTTTTTTTAATCAAAAAAACTTATAAATGTGTAACATGTAACCATATTTACAAATTAATTTGTGATATAAATGTAAAATGACTTGTTTCACATCATAACAATGTATCATGCAAAATGGTCCATGGAATATCAAACTGAATAACTAACAAACTGAAGTGTAAATTATATGTACGTTGAAGGTGGAGGGGGGAGAAAGGAAAGGAAATGGAAGGGATTATTGATGTCACCTGCATCAGGACATTACGAGGAATCAGCGGCAGCCAACGAAAGTATGTGCTGGACCAGGATTTGAACCTGGGATCTCCTGCAGGTGATCCCAGGTTCGAATCGCTGTCTGGCACTCATTTTCATTCATCGCTGCTAATTTTGTGTAACATCCCGACGCAGCTGACATCAATAATCCTTTCCCTTCCCTTTCCTTCCCTTCCTTTCCCTTCCCTTCCCTTTCCTTTCTGGCTGTCATAATACTTGACCCTTTAATAACAAATAATCTAGAGCCAATAGGGAGAACCATAATTGATAAGGTGATGTGCGACCACAAGATGGTTGTAGCAAGACAGAATACCATTATATCCAAATCTACCAAAAATAAACACAAAACATGTCTATTTTTTAAAAAAGTAGATAAAAGTTCACTGATACCTAACTAAGAGACAGTCTCCATGCAAAAGTAACTATTTAAGCACAGACCAGATGTGGCTTAAATTCAAAGAGTGATACCAGTGGCAGTTGAGAGATTTATACCAAATAAAGTAATAAGAGATGGAACATATCCTACACAGTACAGAAATAGCTCAAGACACTGCTGCAGAAGCAATGAAAAAAGCAGGACAGGTTTTAAAAAACACAAAATCTGCAACCTTGATGATGGTTTATAGAAGCCCCAAAATTTAATGCGGACTTCAATGTGAGATGCTTTTATTGTTTCCATGACAAAACTCTGTCTTGGAATATGGCAGAAAATTCAAGTCTGGATGTACGTAAAGTACATCGAGTGCTCTCTTAGATTTTTGCAGATGGTGTTGTGTGTTACTGTCTAGTAAAGTAATCAGTAGATCAAAACAAAATCCAAAATGATACAAGCAAGATAACTGTGTAGAGCAAAAAGTGGCAATTGACTCTAAACAATAAAAGGAATCCATTAAATTTAAGGTTGAATAACTTAACTGTTTTTGTTCTACTGATTTTTGTTTATTTCTAACAAGGGAACCTCCCCATCGCACCCCCCTCAGATTTAGTTATAAGTTGGCACAGTGGATAGGCCTTGAAAAACTGAAAACAGATCAATTGAGAAAACAGGAAGAAGTTGTGTGGAACTGTGAAAAAATAAGCAAAATATACAAACTGAGTAGTTCATAGGAAGATAGGCAACGTCAAGGACACCGGGAACGCAGGAGCGCCGTGGTCTCGTGGTAACGTGAGCAGCTGCGGAACGAAAGGTCCTTGGTTCAAATCTTCCATCGAGTAAAAAGTTTAATTTTTTATTTTCAGTTTATGTGACAAACTCTTATGTTTTCATCACTTTTTTGGGAGTGATTATCACATCCACAAGAAAACCTAAATCGGGCAAGGTAGAAGAATCTTTTTACCCCTTCGCCAAGTGTACAAGTTAGGTGGGTCGACAACATATTCCTGTCATGTGACGCACATGCCGTCACCAGTGTCGTATAGAATATATCAGATGTGTTTTCCTTTGGAGGAATCGGTTGACCTATGACCTTGCGATCAAATGTTTTCGGTTCCCATTGGAGAGGCACGTCCTTTCGTCTACTAATCGCACGGTTTTGCGATGCGGTCGCAAAACACAGACACTAAACTTATTACAGTGAACAAAGACGTCAATGAACGAACGGACAGATAATAACTATGCAAAAATAAAGAAAATAAAATTGTCACTCGAGGGAAGACTTGAACCAAGGACCTCTCGTTCAGCAGCTGCTCACGCTACCACGGGACCACGACGCTCCTGAGCTCACTTTGTCCATGATGTTGTGTATGCGAACCGTGGACTACTCAGTTTGTATATTTTGCTTATTTTTTCACAGTTCCACACAACTTCTTCCTGTTTTCTCAATTGATCTGTTTTCAATTTATCAAGGCCTATCCACTGTGCCAACTTATAATTAAATCTGAGGGGGGTGCGATGGGGAGGTTCCCTTGTAAGTAGTTTTCAGCTTATTGGCCAAGTTTCATAAAACAACTGACTAACATCCCCAAGGAACACCAGTTCTGAGCCAGTCGAACGTTATAAATAGAGATACTCTCCATTCACACAAAATGTTGTGACTGAAGTTGTTTTTAACGTTGTAAATTACATTTTATCAATGGACAATATTAAACACAATAAATAATGAAAATACAGAGTATTAATTATAGGTTAGGTTAGTGTGTGGTGCAAAAAGTGGCAATTGACTCTAAACAATAAAATGCATCCATTAAATTTAAGGTTGAATAACAACTTAACTGTTTTTGTTCCACTGATTTTTGTTTATATATAAGTAGTTTTCAGCCTATTGGGCAAAGTTCAGAAAACAACTGACTAGTATCCACAAGAAACACCAGTTCTTAGCCAACCGAACATTACTAACAAAGATACATTCCACTTACATGGAATGTTGTGCACAAAACTTGTTTTTAACATTGTAAATTACATTTTATACAATGGACAATATAAACATAATAAATAATTAAAATACACAATATTAAAGTATTATAGGACATATGGCAATAGTACTGTAGTTTGTGAGGTTGTGACATTGATTGAGAACTGTCTAACTGAGAACTAGTCACTTATGTTGTGCAACAAACATGTTTTACATTGTAAAATAAAGCTTATGCAATAGACAGTTTGTGAATTGTGTTTTATTCATATCATGACATACATTTGCAATCCATTTGGTTTGCATACAGGAGACATGTCAAAAATTTATAAAACAATTACAGTGATTTTTACATTAATAAGTAATAGCACTATAATAAATAACAACACTATAAGGATAACACATTGTACCCAGCTCAAATTTCCAGTTTGTCCTGCGTGAATTCATCCACTGAGTAATAACACTTCAGTGTCAGTACCTCATATAGCTTTCTTTTAAGTGAACCTAAATTCATCTGCATCAACTTGTTCCTTTTTAATTTATTACAAATTTTCATTCCCATGTATTGAGGTCCCTGGGCATACAGTCTGAGGCAGGCGGTGGGTGAGGAGCATAAAATTTTCTTTGTTTCTGGTAACATGTGAATGAACAAAATGGTTTCCCTCAAATAATTCATGTCTGGTGTACAAAAATATAATAATCTCATATAAGGATGGCAGAGTTAATATTTTAAGTTTTCTAAATAATGGTCAACATGGTTCTTTGTGATTTGCAGTGCACATATTTCATATGATTTTTTTCTGTATTTTTAGTATTCGCACTATGTTTGTTGGGTTACCCCAAAAAACGATACCATACCTAATAATGGATTCGAAGTAGCTTGTATATGCTACTTTTCTTGTGTCCATGGCAGTTGCAGTTGACAGTATTTGCATTGCAAATGCAAAACTGCTCAGTTTGTTTGCCAGATATTCAATGTGTGCCTGCCAGCTCAAATTTTTATCTACATTTAAACCTAAGAATTTGACAACCTTGGTTGTTGTGTACAATCTTAATCTGCTCACATTTTGACTGTTTGGTTCTGAACTGCATCACTGAGTCTTAGATATGTTTAGATTCAACCCATTTAGCTGAAACCAAGTTTCTAAGGTACTGAGGGTACTGATCACAGATTTGGGAATTTTTTCTGAGACCTGATTTTCAACTAAGATAGAAGTATCATATGCGAACAGGACTGATAGGGAGCTGATATTTAATGGTAAGTCATTAACATAAAAGAGAAATAGGACTGGGCCTAGTATGGAGCCTTGTGGAACACACTGAGATTTTTTTTTTTTTTTTCCGGTCGGAAAAATAATATGTGCCATTTGAAGAAATGCTAACTCTATGCTTTCTGTTGGATAAGTAGGATTTAAGTCATTGTAGGGCATTGCCGCTAATGCCATACTTTTCAAGTTTGTTAACAAGCGATGCATGGTTTATGGAATCAAACGGCTTTGTGAGGTCGCAGAAAACTCCTGCCACTTTATTTCTCTTGTTGAATGATGTACTTATTTTCTCAATGAAACTCTTTACTGCATCAATGGTGTTTTTACCCTGCTGAAAACCAAATTGATTGTTTAGAATAACAGAATATTTCGCAGTGAAGTTTTGGATTTGTGCAACAGCAAGTTTTTCAAGTATTTTAGATAGGACTGGGAGAATCAAGATAGGACAATAATTTCCCATGATCTCTCTTGATCCCTTCTTGAAGAGTGGTTTGAGTTCAGCATATTTCAGGACCTCTGGTAAACAGCCCTCTTCAAAATATCATCCCATCCTGCAGATTTTTTGTTTCTTAATGTTAGAATAGCATTTTCTACATCCTCCACAGAAACTTTTGAGAATTTTGTAAAGTTTTCAGAGTTTTCACCTAGGACAAAGGGATTTACTTTCTGTGATAATCTGTTACATATACATCTATGAAACGAAGTACGTGGTTAAAAGGCACGATATTACAATACAACAAGTTGTATTGTTATAATACTGAAGCTTGAGAGGTAAGCAAGGTAAGGAATATGAAAATCTATTTTTATTTTTATTTTTTAATTTTGTGCAGCAGTTTGTGTCATTGTGCCAGTCTATGGGTTTGTAGGTGGTTGAATTATGTGAAGAAACTTAAAAGTGGGGATGTGCTCAGCTGTAATTGATCATTTAGAACCAGCTGGGGATTTGGAGCTAATTGTTTGCTTACCTCAAGTGATTTAGACAGGGATAGTTTTCTTCATTTTTGGCTATATCTAGCACTTGTGTGTGGACTTGGTATCTGTGCCCTTCCTTCAGTACTTTTGGCAAAGGTACAGAGTGACTTACGTGACCTCCAGCTGCAATCATATTCGATCAGCCTAGTTGTTATAGTTCTGCTTGTTTGACCTATATACAGAGTTGTTGCAATCATTGCAGGTGATTTTGTAAAAATCACCGTTGTTTAATAAATTTGTTTTGTCCTTGGTGCTGAATGAGATATGAGCTGTGGTGCCTCTTACATAAAACGAAGTTTTATAATTGCAGGATTCAAGAGTTTTCACTCATTTATCAAATATCTTTTCTAAATATGATATAGTACACTAGTGGGTTTTAGATATGACTATTGCTGCAGAGGGAGTATCCAATTAGGACAACATTTTTCTTCGTTGTTTTTTGTGTGGAATGTTATCAGTTAAGTCAGGGATATAGCCATTTTAGACACAATATGTTAAATGCTTTCTAATTCTGTTTGAGAATTCTGTTTTGACATTGGTATCGATATAAGAGGCTGTACCATAGGATGGAAGGCAGCATGTTTGTTCATCGCACAAACTGTAATTTAGAATGTAAAACACGTTTGTTGTACGACGTAGATAACTAGTACTTAGTTAGACAGTTCTCAACCAATGGCATGACCTCACAGTGTATAGCATTATAACCATATACCCTATAAGGCTGTAATGTTTTGTATTTTAATCATTTATTGTGTTTAATATTCTTCATTGTGAAATGTTAAAAACATGTTAAAACAACTTAAATGAAGTGTGCTCAGTTTGATAGTTTCTCATGCAATGTCATGACATCACAGACTTTGGAATTATAACCTTATAAACTATAATACTGTAATATTGTGTAGTTTAATTATTTAATATGTTTAATATTGTCTGTTGTGTTAAATGTAATATACATGTTAGAAACAAGTTTTGTGCACAACATTCTGTACAAGTGGTGTGTATCTTTCTTTGTTTATAATGTTTGGATACCTAAGAACTAGTGTTTCTGGTTGACGCAAGTCAGTTGTTTCTTGAACATGACACAGTAAGTGGAAAACTGTAAGAAATAAACAAAATTGAGGAGAGCAAAAACAGTTTATGTGTTATCCAACCACAAATATCAAATTGTTCCACCAAAAAGTGACAGAAGAATCCATAAATAAAATCCATTAAATTTCAGTTACATGATACGTCACACAAATCTGAAGGCTGTCAGTTCATTTAAATACCCAAGGACTACAATTATGAACAACTTAAATTGAAAAGATCACTTGGAAATTGTGGGGTAGGTGAACCAAAGAACACTTAGACGATGCAACAGATCTACCAAAGAGACTGCCCATGCATGCTTGTCCATCCTCTTCTGGAGTACTGATGTGTGATATGGGATCCTTACCATATAGGGTTGATAAGTGCATCAACAAAGGGGAATCTGTTTTGTAATGTTATAAAATAAGGGAGAGATTGTCACGGATACGATAATCCAGTGAGGTGACAAACATTAAAAAAAACGATGTTTTCTGTTGAGGCAGGATCTTTTCATGGAATTTCAGCTTTCTCCTCTAAATGCAAAAATATTGTGTTAATCAGCTGTACTAGACACACCACACGTGAGTAGGTTTGTAGACACTGATGTTTTCAATTCTTTTATAGTGTTGAATACTGTAGGTCATATGACTATCATTTGCCATAGAGGGGCTCGTGATGGTGGAATGGATGAATGAAGCTTAATTTGCAATTAAATAAATAATAAGTACAGACATGTATCTGCCAGTGTTACTTATTGCTTCACACATATTTGATTTTGTGTAGCTAACCCTGTACAGATAAGGAAAAAGGAAGAGTTCTGCGATGAACTAGAACAAACAATTGAGAGTGCACCAACTAGAAGTATGAAGATGGTTTAGTGCAATTTTAATGGAAAAGCATGAAAAGAGGAATACCAAGTATAGGAAGGCAGAGTTTGCATGATGAGGTCAATGAGAATGGTCAGAGGATGATCAATTTAGGTGTCTCAAAGAACCTAAGAGTAAGCTCAGCTGAACACAAGAGTACTATGTGAATCTGGTGCCCACAGGATGGAAGAACTATCAACGAGATAGATCACATCTTGGTGGACCAGCACTATAGCCATAGTGTCACCAGGCTGACTGTGCAGCATACAATTTCCTTCTTGTGTGTAATTAGACTTAAAAAATTATGTTCCTCTATCTGCTTAAGAAAAAGGAGACACTAGAACCTGCGTGAAATGTTGGGAAACTGTGAAAAAGTACAATTAAAGAACAGTCTGCTGTAGAAATGAAAAACTGTTTCAAGGCATCAGAAAACCTGGAAGCTAGAGAGAATGTGGAGGAAAAGTGGAAAGAAATGAAGGCCATTATACTAAGGGCAATGGAGGATACATTGGGAAGAAGGAAGAGAATAAGGAAGAGACATGCCAGGAGGCTACAGAAAAGAGAAGGAAGATGAGGGAGAATAAGCAGAAAAAGGAACATTTTCTCAACATCAGAATAAAAGTTAGGCAGCGAACCAAAAGAAGAATTCAAGACAATTGTTCAAGTACATAAAAAATCGGAAACACGTATTTCAGAGCCCAGCCTTTTTCATTAGAGATAAAAATGGGAACTTGATAAATGATACGGAAAGAATTATAGAAAGATGGGGAGATTACTTCACAAATCTCTTGAATCACCAGGCACAGATGAGATGCTACCTGCAGCTACCAGGAGCAAAGGAAAGATGAAGAAGAATGGGAAGTGAGAAGAAGATGTGAAAATTACAATCAAAAAACTCACAAATAACAAGGGCCCATGGAAGATAGAATAATAGAAAATTAATCAAAGAGGGAGGCAAGAGCTTGTACTTAAAGCTATATAAATTGATCTAGTTGATATGGAAGAATGAAACATTGGCAGAAGAGTGGAAATTGGCCATAATATGTGCAATATACAAGAAGGGAAGCAAAATGGAATGTGGTAACTGCAGAGGAATCAACTTAATGAATGTAATGTACAAGGTACTGTCTATCATTATCCTCAGAAAATTACAACCATTCATAGAGAATAACACACAGGAATACCAAGTGGCTTTCAACCAAACCAATGGACAATAGATCATATTTTCACCCTAAGACAGTTATTTGAGAAACATTGGAAATATGATAAAGATATCTATACTCCATTTGTTTATTTTCAATGTGCATACCAAAGCATCCATTGGAACAGCCTATACAATGCAGTGCATGACTTCAGAATCCCTGAGAAGCTAGTGAGAAGTGTGCAAACTTGTTTGGATGGGTCAAGGGCAGCAGTGCTTTTCTGAAAGGTTATGTCAGAAAGGTCCGAGATTGAGATAGGTCTTAAAGAAGGGGATGCTCTTCATGTGTTATGTTCAGTTTTAGAGAACGTATTAAGGAAATGTAGGCAACAGGACTGGGTTGGAGTACAGATGGATGGTTGTTTCAATTGTCTCACATATATAGTACTAGTAAGTGAATCAAACCATGAGTTGAAAGAAATGTAGTAAAAAATGGACAACTATGCATAGAAGATTGGGTACCCTGGTGAATAATTAAACAACGGGGCTAAATGCCCTTATCACATTCGTAATACTGTGGATTTTGTAAAACGTCTCTACAACTTCAAGCTGAAAGACTCAGATATCCTGGTGAGTTTTGACGTTGTTTCATTATTCGCCAGGGTGCCTCTTCGAGAGTCAGTTGAGCCTATTGCACAGAAATATGATGAGAAGAGGACTGACCTTTTCAGGCACATTCTGACCTCCATGTATTTTCTCTTTAATAGAGAGTACTATGAACAAACAGAAGGAGTCGCAATGGGGAGCCCACTCTCGCTTGTGGTCGCGAATTTCTAGATGGAGTACTTCGAGAAGGAAGCTTTGGCGTCATCCAAATAGAAACCTACTTGTTTTCCCAGTTATGGGGATGACACATTTGTGATCTGGCCCCATGGAAGTGACAATCGCCTAGACTTCCTTTCACACATGAACTCCATACATCCGAACATCAAATTCACTATGGAGTCCGAAGCAGAAGGAAGATTACCATTCCTGGGCGTCATGGTCAAAAGCATCCTGGGCCACGGGGTATACAGGAAGAAAACACACAACGACCTTTATTTGCATGTGGATAGCTGCCACCACCCTTCACAGAGGAATGAGGTGCTAAAAACACTGGTGTACAGGGCATGCATCATCTCTGATGAAGAGAGTCTGCCCCATGAGCTGGAACACCTCAAAACTGTATTCTGGAAAAACGGGTACTTGGAATGGCAGATCAGACATGCTCTCCACCCCACCTCTACAATACAGTGTGTGGAGATGGAAGAAGTCACGGAGAAGAGATAGCCAATGCCTATATACTGTATACTGTTGCACTATTGGGAAAAATAGGATGAATATTGAGGAAACACCGATTAGGAACTGTCTTTTGCCCACCCAATAAAACATGAGCATTATTGGGAAGTGTCAAAGACAATCATCTCGGTTTGTGGAAGGTCGGCACATACCAGATTTCGTGTCAGTGTGGGAAGACTTATATTGGACAGACAGTGCGCACTATCGAAGATCGTTGCTGAGAACATCAGAGGCACACTCTATTTAGGTACACCCAACAAGTTGTAACCTCCCCCTCACTTATCGACCTTAATGACAGTGAAAAATTAAACTGCGTGTACCTAATGGAAATTTGGGAAAAAGCAATCGTCACCGAAGTTAATCTGTCGGTAAAGAGGGAGGAAAGGGTTACATCTAAGTGAAAGGAAAAATGCAAATGAAACTGGTGGAAATTAATTTTGAAAAGGGGTAAAGTTAATGAAGAAAGTTAATGTGCGGCCGTTACGTTCACAATTAACTAGCGGTAATTAGATATTTGAGATTTGGGGGAAATTACGGTCGCCAGTCCTAAGGACAATTACTATAGTAACTGAAAAAGAAAGGTAATTACACATATAATTAGCACTAGAAGCGTGGCAACTGAAGGTTGACACGTGTAGTGTGAAAACTGAAAGTTTGTCAGAAGTAATAACTTTCGCTGCACTCTGACTTAATTTAGCAAAAGAATTAATAAAACCGGAAAACTGAAAGTTAATTTAGTGACTGAAATTAATAAGAAGCTTTCTTTCTTAAGCACATCGAAATTCAGTAAAATACGGTTAGTCTTGGACTACCTCAACAATCATTTCAAAAGCTACTTGAATCTACGCAATTTAGAAATAAGAGATTTAGCTTTGAACTTGAATTAAATGATTCTGAACAATTAACAATAGTAAGATTTAGTACGTACCAAGCTGAGCTGCGGTCACAGGTAAGCTAAAATACGGTAACTAAACTCGCACTCTTAATTTGTGCTTGCGTAATCTAAATATTGTAGCCAGCTATGAATACTTTAACTGAACTTTGAAATTAAAGCAGTGAAATGGAATGATTGTACTTTAATGCTGGCATCTGAATTTCAACGACACTCGTGTTGATTTCGGAAAAGGAAGGGACCCTGCTTGGTAATGCAATTGGGACAATGAGCAACAAAGGTTCATGCTAAGTTGCTGTAATTTTGCGAGGCAAATGGAACAATTTGAAAAGCTGAGGTCTGCCATACAGTTCTAAAACTTTACGTGCTTCCAGTCTTCCTTGTTGGTTGACTGAAGGTTTGAAGCCGTCGATCGAGGAGGTGGCGACAGTCACTCATTGTCGGCCGTCGCTGTTGCAGAAGCTCGATGTTGGCGCGCCTTCTTCTCAACACGGTCACCAGACGAAACGGGCTCTTGATGTGCGCCAGCTAATGCTTCCCGTCCGCGACACCATGTCAGAAACTATTATCGCAAGTCGAGCGCAATTACATGCTGCCAAACAGTAAAACAATTGCAATATATAAAGAGACAGAAATGTCATATCTTGAGGTAACAAAACTAAGGAAAACAAATAATAGTACAATAGATGGAAATAGGAGGATATGCATTTCCGGCGTTACACGTGCCCCACATTGTCTGAGGATGTTCGTGTAACGTAAACAGACTCAGAAAATGTCCCAAAAAAGAAAAAGCGGAAATGCATATGCTCAAAACATCAACAAAATTTAGCATTCGTCTAATTAACCATAAATCAATTTTTAGACCATAATAATTGAGTGGAGACACTCCTAATCTTATTCCACTCTGTCATCTTGCACAAAATAAAGCAGGTTGACAACATATTAAAATTCATAGAAAATATAGAAAATGGTTTAGCTATTCCAAAATCATTAAAATTCGTAACACTATGAGAAATGGAATACTATTTGCAAAATTAATTAGAGTGCATGGTCATAAAAACAGGTAGATCAAAATACGCAAATAAATAATTAAATAGACTACACATTTTATATAACCTTTTCATAATTAATATTCTCGTCACGAGAATCTATTTAACGCTAAACAAGAAAATAATGTACAACAGATCGACAAAAACATAAATATTAACAGCAGAATTCTTTCAGCTGTCCAGGAAGAAAAACAATTCCGCCTTCCGTACTCGCAAGTACAAAGAATGCCGACAGCGGCACAAGAGCCGACAGCGGCACAAGAGCCGACAGCGGCTCGCCTCGCCAGTATTGTTGCGCCCGCGTGTGCGGCACGCTTGATCTCACTCGCCCTTGTGACGGCGTTTCCAGAACGTCCGTTTCACTGAATTCTTTCGGAAAAACTCACTCCCCAGTAATCTCAAGGAGTCCATAAACACTATCACAGTGGATAACTCAACACTGTCCATCATCACACGCATGTACTAGCCTGAAACTTAAAACAGCGTCTAAGTACATCGGCAATGACTAGTAAATCACATATTTATGAAATCTTACAGCTATTTACAAAATCATATTTACATTCCTTAATCTACTGTGACTCAGCTGAAAACTTAAACTAGCAGCTTGGATTTTTCAGTTGATTAGATCATGATTAAATTGATCAAAATTAAATTGATTAATCAAAATTAATTACTTATTAATTACAGCTTCTTTAATGACCTTGGTCAGTCAAAAGCATGGCAATCTAGCAAATCGTTAAATCTTACACTCTATTTTACATACTGTATAAATTACCCAATGTGTGGTATTAATCGATCCTAGGTTGGTACAATTTCAAGTCTACAATGTTCCGCATACCTAATAGTTTTCCAGAGCTTGGATACTCTAAGCAATAAGCATTTGTGTGAGGTATACTAATGACTTTATATGGTCCATTATAAACAAACTTAAATTTAGACATTTCATGGTCTAACTCGCTCGATTTCTCATGAGCTTTTACAAGTACTAAGTCTCCGATTGCAAACTTAGCAAAACGCGCATTAGCGTCATGACGACGTATGCGAGCATCGGCTTTTAGCTTCATTACTTCTCGCAAACGATCCTTTTTCACACCAATACTAATGTCAATCCGTGGAGGGAATTTGATTATCTCTTCCACTAGACTTTTACTTCTGTCATCCAACAGGATTTCCTCTGGAGAAAATCCCGTAGATTCATGTCTCAAGGTGTTCATAATTCTCTCAAATACTGCTACATATTTGCCCCATGCCCTATGGTTGTGATGGCAACAGGTACGGCACAGTCGGCCTAGCTCGCGCATATACCTCTCAGCGGGATTCCCAGCCGGACAATAAGCTGAAATATGGATCACCTCGACCCCATTACTTTCCATGCCTTCATTCCACAACTTAGAAGTAAATTGTGCCCCATTGTCTGATAGAATCGCCTTGGGCTTACCAATATGAACAAAATAATCGTTCACAAGCTTGCTATAGACCGCTTTGGCTGTAGCTTTTGTAATTTTTTTTTCCTCCTTTTCTACGTAATTCTGTAGCTCTCAATTCGTTCGAGCAATCAATCATTCATGATGGGAAATACAGTCATAGCTCAGTCACTCAAAATGATTCTGAAATTTTACTTGTTAGAATGAAATCAGGCGATGATTCTTCTTCTCTGCAGGCTCGTGCTTTGCGGCAGTCTGCTAATCTGCACAAATAAAATGCCTCGTAATTTTGGGAGCGTTGTATAATCAGTCGGGAAACCTCAGATCAAGCGGATATTTGGCTTTGATGAAGTTTAACCTTCCGAAGAAGCAATGGAGCTCTTGGATTATTAAGTGCAGGTTCGTATCCAGTCTTTCGGAAGTCCCTTCTGATTAACAACTACGCAATATATCGATAAATATCATTAATTCTCAAATTTAAAATACACACCATTTACTTGAAGGAGCCATCTATATATATTTCCATTTAATCGTACAGTTCATATCAGTTATCTTCTGTAATAAATCTCAATAATCAGATTACAGTTCTTCCAAACCAAGCACAGGCTAATCGGCCCGAAGACAATCTCCGAAGCCCTCCTTCTTTTTTTTTTAACAACCACCAGAGAGAGTACTACAAAGAATACTTATGCGCTCATGGCATAGCTATTGTATGAGCTACTTTTCGCATGGATTCTGCGAGTATGAAGATAGAAAATTAGTAAACGTCATTCAAGGGTAGAATTGTATCAGAATAATTCATCGAATATAAAGAGATATTACACTTTCCTAATCGGGTATAGTTTGATGAACTTGGAAAAAGCTTCTAGCACTACTAAAATGTAGGCAAAGTTTCCTGATGACTTGGGCAAAGGTCCGTACAAGTCCACGCACAGTAACTCAAAGGTGTCGTTAGGCCTTATACTTTGCATAGGACCACGACTCGTACAGTTGGTAACCTTCACCTTCTGACATAAATCGCAAGTTTTCACTCTGTCAGTAACTCGTTTTAACATGTTGTTAAAATGCACTACTTCACTCAGCTTTTCCGTACATTTCTTTGGTCCACAGTGACCATACGCCAAATGGTAGCAGTCTATTATTTCCGTTACGTATTTGGTGGGCCAGCATACCCGCCAAATATTACTATCTTCACCCTTACGTATGTACAAGATATGATCGTATATCTTGTAATACTTCCTTAATTTCTCTCCTTCTGGACTCTTTTCATCATATCGGTTTTTCACCATATTTAAACAACCATCCTCGTTCTGATGACTACGTAGATTCTTACAGATGTTCATTATTAATTTACGTCCCTCAACTTCTTTAAAATAGTACAATTTGACCACTCCATCTGCCTCATCTTTCAATAGACCTTGATTAGACTCGGGCAACCGCGACAGCGCATCCGCTACGCAATTGTCGGTCCCTTTTACGTAACAGATGTCATAGTTAAATTGCTGTAAATACAACGACCACCTAGTCAGTCTTTCGTGAAGTAGTTTACAATCCTTCAGATAAGTGTGCGCCTTATGGTCCGTATGAACAATCACCTTACGGTCCCATAGGTAACCCTTGAACTTCTTGAATCCCCATACGATAGCGAGACACTCTTTCTCAGAAATCGTGTAGTTTCGCTCACTTTTTGATAAAGTTCGACTCGCGAACGCTATCGTCCGGTGTTCCTTATCCTCTCCTTTACCAACTTCTTGGAACAGTTCTATCCCCACCCCGTAATTCGACGAATCCGTTCCCAGATGGAAGGGTAGCGATAAATCAGGATGAAATAGTATGTTAGATCTTAACAACTCGTCTTTTAATCTCTCGAAAGCGGTCTGACACCCGTCAGTCCACACAAACGGAACATTTTTGCGTAAGAGGTTATTCAAATTTTCATCATTAAACACTTGTCCTTTTACAAATTTACGGTAAAATCCTGTGAGCCCTAGAAAACTTTTTAACTGTTTCCTTGACTTGGGTGGAGGACAATTCCTTATTGCCTCTAGTTTCTCTGGGTCTTTCGTAATACCAGCAGTGGTAATTACATGCCCTAAAAATTTCAGTTCCTGCTTCACAAATTCGCATTTCTTTAGCTTTAGAGTCATTCCGCCACGGCGCAATGCTCTAAAAACTTCATCTAACAGGTCACAATGGTCATGCCAAGTGGCATTGGCCAACAATAGGTCGTCAACATATACAGTTAATCTTGAACTCAAAGCCGGTCCTAGCACTTTATCTAGGGCCCTGATGAATACGGACACAGATATATTAAGTCCAAACGGCAGTACTCTATACTGATAACACCTGCCCGCAAACAAGAAGGCGGTGTATGGCCTAGATTCTTCTTCGAGTTCTATTTGCCAGTAACTAGCCGTCAGATCGAGGCTAGTCATGAACTTAACGTCATGAAAACGTTGCAAAATCTCCTCCATACTCTCTGGTCTGTCTGTTTCGCGTTGAACGACCCTATTCAACGTGCGTGCGTCAATCACAATACGCACACTACCATCCCGTTTTGCTACAATGACCAAACCGTTATTGTATGGACTCGTACTTCTTTCAATCACTCCCCATTCGATCATCTTATCTATCTCCCATTGCACTGCTTCCTTTTTGGACAGCGGTATAGCATACGGTCTCGCGAAGAATGGTTCGTGCGGAATTACATGCAACTTGCATCTATATCCTTCCACAAGTCCCGGTTTGTCTGAAAACACACTCTTATTCCTCATTATTACTTCATACAGGCCTCGTCTTTGTTCGTGTGTTACGTTTGACACACCGTCTACAATACTTTCCAATTCACTTTCTACCCTATTGTCAATGCCGAGATTCCTCACATTACAGCAGTTCAAATTCATACCTACGTCAATACCATTCGGCCAGTTAACAATGTGTACAGGCTGGTATTGCCTATGCACACCGTCTCCTGCCTCGTCAAAACTAACTACTATTGTTTTATCTTGGGACCTACATGTCAAAGTTTTGCTTTCGCAATTAATCACTGCACGGTACTTTAATAGCCAATCTAACCCGATAATTACTCCCGTAGTTAAGTCTGGCACGACGACAAACTCTTGCTCAAATCGTGCCCCACATATCTCGAAGTTGACAAAAATCTGTTTTGTGACCGGTTTACTGGCCTTCCCAGTAGCACCGATAATTTTCACTCCTGTTACTGGCATAACTACGATGCCAGGTCTGTCTTTCAGTAACTCAAATATTTTCCCAGATACAGCACTCAATTCTGCACCGGTGTCAATCAACACGTTTAGTTGTAGGTCGTGCATATTAACAGACACTACTATCTGTCTACACTTGTCCTCGACTGTTTCATTATTTTCCCACAGTAAATCCTCGTCTATATCCAGGTCATTCCAGAAAAAACCATCCGGCTTTGATCCTAAATTCGGCTTGTCTGGTGGCTTTTTCAGCCTCTGTTCACATACAGTTTTAATTTCAACACGTTTGCCCTGAGGCTTAGTCTGTAGCTTCGCCTCCAATACCGAAACCTTTTCCTGTAACTTGTCAACTAGTGAGTGTTGCTTTGCTATCAATTCACTAATTGTCACCTTTGTTGATTCCTCTTTGGCCAGATTGATCTCATCTGCCAATCTACCTGGAGGAATGTGCCCAGTTGCATCTGAAATTACTTCTTCTGGATCTGCGCAACCCACACTGCTATCGTCTGACCGCATAACGTCAGCTCTAACCTCATACACGCCGTAATCTATGTGCTTTTATACCAATCGTGTCCGGCTATCACTAAAATTTTCGTAATCTTTCTCCTTACTACTCTCGCAATGTTTAAACTGGAGGTTTGCGTCGGATGGGTCGGCTACTTCTACCACTACGACTTTCGGTAAGGTCTGCCGGTTAGGGCCAGAACTTTCCGTTACTACTTCAACATCCAACTCTTGTGGGACGAGACACGACGAATTTTGCTCGTGCTCCCCATTAACATCAACTATTTCTAGTAAAGTCTGCCGGTTAGGGCCAGAACTTTCTATCATTTCACAAACACTATCTTCCTGCGGGACGAGACGCTGAAAATCCTGCACGTGCTCCCCATAAACACTTCTCCCATACAGGCCCCTATAATCTCTTAGTTCGTCGTATAAGCGACCGAACTGCCTTAACCAGACCTCATCCCTCTCTGCATCCCCTCGCTCGATGGCGGACGTTTTATCCGACATCTGATCTTCTCTCAACACTTGCGAATCATTCTTAAACTCAATCTCCAGTTCCGCTGTGGGTATTACAGCTGCCACTTTATAATCGATTTCCGGAACACTACTTAAATTGTTCTCACTGACAGTGAATGTATTTTCTACTGCCGTGTCTACAGCTGATCTACTACTTGTGGGCGCACTCCTTTCTCCTAATACTGGCACACTCTCCCGCCGTTGATTATTCCATAC
The DNA here is from genome assembly GCF_021461395.2 of Schistocerca americana. Classification (NCBI taxonomy): domain Eukaryota; kingdom Metazoa; phylum Arthropoda; class Insecta; order Orthoptera; family Acrididae; genus Schistocerca; species Schistocerca americana. The sequence continues at coordinate 180,757,138 of NC_060120.1, forward strand.
GGAATTTTCATAACGACGACACCTGGGTTTTCTCTTGTTATTGGGCCTCCAAAATTTCTCCACGCCCGGTCAGCCCCTCACCGGCGCGGCTAATGGTTTCCCTGTCTCGTCCCAGCAGATACGCTCCCCGGATGCTGCTGAGGCGGCTGATCACACCCTCTGGCGTTATTACTATTCTGTGAAGCCCGTATCACGCTAGTATGATACTGGTTTCCGTCATTCCTGTTACTATTTGCATTGTACCGATTGTTATTACGGTCCGAACCATTATTGTTATTGCTGCCATGGTTGCGGTATGCATTATTCCCATGGTTATCGTTGTTGTGGTTGCTGTGGTACCCGTTGTTGTTAACACGGCCTCTACCACTGTCGCGATTATTGCGCCAATTGTCCTCGTCCTCCACTCTTTCCACGAAATCATTTATTGTCCTGTAATTGCTTCCTACGTAGCGTTTTGTATCATCTGGAAGCTTTTTGTAGAGTTCCCAGACTATTTCGGATTCCGTGCGGCGATCACGCAAGTATTCCAACTTGCGGATCCAGCCCTCACAAAACTCCTTCATCGAACCGCGCGAATTCGCATCGAAAGGCCTCGATACGACAAATTCGCGCCAGACACTTTGCTGTTTTTGCTCTGACCAGTATTCAGCCAGAAAAATGTTCAATACATAAACAATAAAACAGAGGAACTAGAGGTAATATTACAGGAGTATAGGCCAAACATTCTAGTAGTTACAGAACATGGGCTAAAAGAAAATCACATAGGAATTTACAACTTGAAGAATTATGTGAAAGTAGCCAGTTTTTTCAGAACTTCCTATAAAGGTGGTGGGGTTGCCATTTTTTCTAACTATAAATCAACTAAAGCCATAAATATAACAAAATATGCTATAGAATTGAGCTTTGAAGCTACAGCACTGGAAACTAAAATTGCTGGGAATTTATGTTGTGTATTAGGTTTGTATCGATCACCAAATGGTATAATTAAAACCTTCTTTGAACAGCTGGAAGATATAATCCAACACCTCTCAAAAACATATGCTTATTTGATCATTATAGGAGATCTGAACATAGACACGAGTAAAAATACAGACAATACTAAGACCCTACTGGACTTATTGTGCATATACAATCTAAAAATAAAAATAGATAAACCAACCAGAGTAACAAAGCATAGTGAAACTATTATTGATCATGTAATAACAAATATTCCTACATGCTATTGTGACACACAGGTAATAAACTCCACATTAGCAGACCATTTTGCAATCATGATAGACATAAATATAAAGACTAGTGATTCAGTGCAGAAGATATGGGAGATGAGAAGACAGAACTACCCACATGACATAAAACTGCTAAAAAAGATGTTAGAGGCAGAAAACTGGGAAACAATATATGCAGCTAAAGATGCAAACACCAAATGGAACCAGTTTTATTCTTTATTCAATTATTATTATGATGTTACATGTCCTGTTAGTAAAAGGCTTGTCAAACAGCAACAAAAAAAGAAAAGCTGGGTGACTGGAGAAGTAATCCATGCCAGAAATAATCTGAGAGTGTATTATGACCTCTCCAAACAAAAAAATAATGAGGCCTACAACACACTGTATAAAATAAAAAAGAAAGAGTACTGTAGTTTTATCAGAGAAACTAAAGCATCATTCATCAGGATGTCTATAGATAAGGGAAAGAACTACTCAAAAGGTTTATGGTCGTTCATTAATGGAGAGAGAGGAAAAGTAACAAATTGGGCAGAGGACATCTGCCCACTGATGAGTGGGAAAAGCAACGCAAACCCTCTAGAAGTAGCCAATACTTTTAACAGATATTATATTACTGTAGCAGACGAATTAATAAGTCAAAATAAAATAAATGCAGTAAGTAAATTGTTAAACCCCCCACTTAAAGTCATACTATGGTTTTCATACCTACAACAGATGCAGAAGTGTCAAACCTAATAAAACAACTTAAAATTAAACACTCTTCTGGCTTGGATGGTGTTACATCACATCTCATAAAGGAATGCAGAGAATGTATATTAAAACCATTGACACACATGCTGAATGCTGCGATAGAAGAAGGTATATTTCCAGATTCACTGAAAGTAAGTAAAGTGAAGCCAATATTTAAGAAAGGGAACAGGGATGAATTAGGAAATTACAGGCCAATATCATTGATCTCAACTTTTGCTAAAATCTATGAAATGATAATAAAGAATAGAATTGTAAGTTTTATAACAAAGTACAGTATACTGCATTCATCACAACATGGTTTCAGAGAAGGGAAGTCAACAAAAACAGCATCAACAGATATAATTGAGCACATTCTTAATTTACTTGACAGGCAGCAAAAGACTTGTGGGATTTTTATGGACCTATCTAAGGCATTTGATTGTGTGAACCACTCAAAATTAATGATGAAATTATATCAGTATGGAATTAGAGGAAAATGCTATGACATACTTAAATCATACATTACAAATAGGAAACAATGCACAGAAATCAGACATACTAGTGGGGGAAATATAACAAACTACATATCAGAATTACAAACAGTTAAACACGGTGTGCCGCAAGGATCTGTGCTTGGGCCAATACTATTTATACTCTATGTAAATGACTTCCCTAGCTATATAAATCAGAAACTTATAATGTATGCTGATGACACAACAATCATTTGCACAGCTGACACAAAGGAGGAGCTTGAGAAGGAAGCACTCCTGATTATTGAAAATGCAAATAAATATTTAACACAAAACAACCTGTTTATGAATCAGTCTAAAACAATGAATGTAGTATTTCAGACCAAGCATAGTGAAAATTATAATATAAATGTTAATATAAATGGAAAGACTATTAAAGAAGTAACCAGAACAAATTTTCTAGGAACTATAATAGACAAACATTTGGCATGGGGGGAGCACATAGATGCACTGTGTAAAAAGATAAACAAACAGATCTTCATCATGCATAAAACAGCTAAGACTGTGGATGATAAAGTCCTCAGATCAATGTATTATGGACTTGTCTTCCCACATTTGTCTTATTCAGTTCATATATGGGGAAATGCACAAGCTGGCTACGTAAAAAGAATATTCACAATTCAGAAAAGGGCAGTGAGATGCATTGCAAAAATACCACGAAGACATACCTGTAGGCAAGCTTTTATACACTATAATATTATGACAGTATATTCACTGTATATATACCAAAGCATAATGGTGGTAAGGTCAAGTGATAAACACCTCCTAAATAAAGATGTACACAAACACGGTACAAGAGGAAATGAAAATTACTACATGATAAACAGAAATCTAAAACTGTCTATGACTGCCCCAGAAGAAGCAGGCAAAAGGTTTTTTAATAAACTCCCCAAAATCATTAAAAAAGAAACAGATCTAAAATGTTTTAAAAATCATTTGAAACTATATCTCACAGAGAAATGTATATACAGTTTGAGTGAATACTAAGATGGTGTTTAAATATATCATTACTGAAATGTACCTGTAAAAATTATCATTTCTGTATGTTTTTTCGATTTCTGTGTATGTATAATGTGAAACATGTAAAACCTTTGTATGATTATGGACTATTTCTGTTTAATAATTTGTTTCATTTATATATATATTGAAATCAAGTTTGATGTTAATAGGCTATTGTATGACACACCCAATACTCAGCTGGATTTTCAGCTGGAGTCCATGGGCAAAGAATAAATAAATAAATAAATAAATAAAAAGAAACAAATTTTTAAATTCGTCAAAAGTCAGGTTCGTAATGTTGAGGTTTAAGCCCCAACGCTTGGCATCACCAGCCAACACATCGATAATCACATTAATTTTTCTCTCATCAGTCCATGATCTGGGTAAAACTCTTTCACAATTCTTAATGAAATCCGTCGCGTGTATACCGCCTTTTTTCAAGGGGTCGAACCGCTCCTCTTTCGTCAACAATTCCGAACTATGTGCATAGATTGGCACATAGCTCTGTTTTTCGTCAAGTTTCTTTTCTAATTCCGACACTCTCGTAATTACTTGGCAAGTGGTTGTCGCAAGCGTTTCCACTTCCCTTTTTTTCTCTTTGCAGGTATTAGCCTGCTTCGTCACTTTGGTATCTACTTCGGATACTAAAGCCTTTAAAGTTTCCACCTTCTTTTGATCCTCTTTTTTCACTAATTGAATTTGTTCCGTCACCTTATTCTCGATGATCGGAGCAACTGATTCTCCTACACTTTTCTCGATTCTGCTAATTTCGGAATTAAAACGAGTATTTATGCTCGCAATTTCCGCCTGAACGCCTATCATTTCCTGTTTAAGATTACCGATTTCGGTATTAATTACAACAATATCTTCTTTGATTTTATCAACTTTTGTGTTAACAACTCCAACATTGTTGATAACAACGTTAATAGCTTTGTTCTGATTGTCTAGCATCCGTTCAAATTTTTCAGACTGAGCTTCTTGCTTGGCAGCCCGAGCTTCTTGCTTGGCAGCCTGAGCTTCTTGTTTGGCAGCCTGAGCTTCTTGCTTGGCAGCCTGATCTTCTTGCTTGGCCGATTGACTCTTGATTTCGTTAATCAAAACATTCAATAAATCAGTTAAATTCCCGGAAACTACCGGTTTTACTTCCGTAGCGGCTTCCTCTTTAATTGTCCCCCCGTATTCGTCATCAAGGGATTCAGATTTGATTTTCACTTCCGATTCCGAAACATTTTCTAAAGTTTGGAATTCCATTTCTGCTCTTTGTTGCGTTTCGGCGGTCGCGTCTTTCATGCTAGCCGCCTGCCCCTGAACAATGGGTACCGCGGTGCGCGTTTCCCACTGTTTGACCGATTGTTCCGTATCCAAGTCTACCAAATTTTGGCAATTGTTGCCTTCACTCATTTTAATAATTTTCAATATAAATGCCAAATCTCAAATATAATTAGGATTACTCCCACTACTTATTGTCGCTGACGTAGCGGCCTGTACGTAACCAGTACTTTGTTACGAGATTTGCACCATACAAAATTCGTGTCCAGAACAACCTCAAAACTGAAGATTGTCCTGTCACCAGGCCGCCACGTGTAACCTCCCCCTCACTTATCGACCTTAATGACAGTGAAAAATTAAACCACGTGTACCTAATGGAAATTTGGGAAAAAGCAATCGTCATCGAAGTTAATCTGTCGGTAAAGAGGGAGGAAAGGGTTACATCTAAATGAAAGGAAAAATGCAAATGAAACTGGTGGAAATTAATTTTGAAAAGGGGTAAAGTTAATGAAGAAAGTAAATGTGCGGCCGTTACGTTCACAATTAACTAGAGGTAATTAGATATTTGAGATTTGGGGGAAATTACGGTCGCCAGTGCTAAGGACAATTACTATAGTAACTGAAAAAGAAAGGTAATTACACATATAATTAGCACTAGAAGCGTGGCAACTGAAGGTTGACACGTGTAGTGTGAAAACTGAAACTTTGTCAGAAGTAATAACTTTCGCTGCACTCTGACTTAATTTAGCAAAAGAATTAATAAAACCGGAAAACTGAAAGTTAATTTAGTGACTGAAATTAATAAGAAGCTTTCTTTCTTAAGCACATCGAAATTCAGTAAAATACGGTTTGTCTTGGACTACCTCAACAATCATTTCAAAAGCTACTTGAATCTACGCAATTTAGAAATAAGAGATTTAGCTTTGAACTTGAATTAAATGATTCTGAACAATTAACAATAGTAAGATTTAGTACGTACCAAGCTGAGCTGCAGTCACAGGTAAGCTAAAATACGGTAACTAAACTCGCACTCTTAATTTGTGCTTGCGTAATCTAAATATTGTAGCCAGCTATGAATACTTTAACTGAACTTTGAAATTAAAGCAGTGAAATGGAATGATTGTACTTTAATGCTGGCATCTGAATTTCAACGACACTCGTGTTGATTTCGGAAAAGGAAGGGACCCTGCTTGGTAATGCAATTGGGACAATGAGCAACAAAGGTTCATGCTAAGTTGCTGTAATTTTGCGAGGCAAATGGAACAATTTGAAAAGCTGAGGTCTGCCATACAGTTCTAAAACTTTACGTGCTTCCAGTCTTCCTTGTTGGTTGATTGAAGGTTTGAAGCCGTCGATCGAGGAGGTGGCGACAGTCACTCATTGTCGGCCGTCGCTGTTGCAGAAGCTCGATGTTGGCGTGCCTTCTTCTCAACACGGTCACCAGACGAAACAGGCTCTTGATGTGCGCCAGCTAATGCTTCCCGTCCGCGACACCATGTCAGAAACTATTATCGCAAGTCGAGCGCAATTACATGCTGCCAAACCCCGAAAGCGCGGCAACTCGCGGGAGCTGCACACAACACACCTGCTCCACTCGCTACTCCAGCCAGACCCTCTCTTGCTCTGCCCGCGCTCCACGCGGCAGAGTTAACACTACCAAAGATCCTACACACTTTGATTCTTCACACGACCTATCGATGTAGTCGTTCGATAGCAGTTTTCCCTGGGCAAGACCCAGCGTAAAAATACAAATAATATTTACGAAACAAACCAATTATACATCGACATAAGTGCATAAATATATATATATATATATATATATATATATATATATATATATATATATATATATATATATATATATATACAAACAGTAAAACAATTACAATATGTAAAGAGACAGAAATGTCATATCTTGAGGTAACAAAACTAAGGAAAACAAATAATAGTACAATAGATGGAAATAGGAGGATATGCATTTCCGACGTTACAAAGTTGGTGGTCACAGAGCACTGTTTGTCTTAAAATCACGAAATGTACTACCAACATACCAGGGTCTTGGCACAGGCATCTAAATACTGGGACAGCGTCATTAGAGAGGCTATCAAAATTCATACCTGGGATGGACTCATCAACTGAGATTGCGGCTATAACCTCAGCAAGGCATGGGAACCAGCATTGAGTCTAATTAAAAAGATGCCCAGCAAAGAAAACAAATGGGCGACCAAGGCAGACGAGGCAATTGTACCGACACCACCACAGATGCTGACACCAGCATCTCAGCGACCGCCGACGCACGGCCGCGGGCGCGGACCACGGAGAGAACGCCACGAAATGGGAGGGGATTTAAGACAGCCGCCAGCCCTCAGGAGCTCAGTTCGTCAGCGCACCTGACCATGGCAATATGTCTGATCGCCAAAATATTGTGCCCATTGGACACTATGGACTGGAAGTACAACTGTGGACTGTTTGAGCAAGAAAAGGAAAAACTATTAATATCTGAAAGAAGAGTAATGAGGAAGATATGGGTACCAATCTTAGATAAAGGAGAATGGAGGAGGAGGAAGAATGAGGAAATCTACCTCTTGATGCAACAATGAAGAATACTACAGTATTGGTTGCTGATTATTTCAATAAATACTGTGTAAGCTGAAAAGAATCTAGTGGGCAGTCCACATAGCCAGATGCTACAAGAAAGTCAGGTGAAGAAACCTCTTGAGGGGAAACCAAACACCAGAATGAGATTTTCACTCTGCAGTGGAGTGTACACTGATATGAAACTTCCTGGCAGATTAAAACTGCATGCCAAACCGAGACTCATACTCGGGACCTTTGCCGTTTTCAACCAAACACCAGACGCCCCACAGCATGAGGAGTTCAGCGCTGGATGGACAGCCTGGCAGAGGACCTGGTAGTCCTGCAGATTGAAGACACATGGAGGAACCAAACGGGGGGGGGGGGGGGGGGGGGGGGATTGGGGGCAGTTTGTGGTTGTGGAAGCTGCAGTGTATGGTCTGCAGGACCTATGACTGTGTATGTGTTTGTGGAACCCTGTACTTAATTGACCAGAAGTTCTGTTCTTCCTGCAGCCATACTTCACTAATTCATACTATTTGTAACTCTGACATATCCATTTCTCTTTTCAGATGTTGTAACCTACCATCCAGATTAAGGGATTTTACATTCCACACTCCAAACCGTAGAATACCTGTTTTGTATTTTATATCAATGAAAATAACCAGTTTTTGAAAATATAATGTAATTGTATTGATAAAAAATTACCCACCAAGACGCGGCAGGAGAGCACACATATAGGATGGCGCAAAAGTCACTGGACTTGGGCACTGATTTAAATAGAAGACTGAATTTATGTTTCATTACAAACACAAACAATGCTTACATTTATTTTTTATGTTCAAACTGGTTTCCATCTTCATTAATACACCTTTGAAGTTTTTTTGGAACGCTGTTACATATTCTGGGCCATAGTGTGGTATCACTGCCTAAGCTAACAATGTGGGGACCGACCCAGGGATCCAAACCACACAGGGTAAAAACCAGCAAAAAATATTTCGACACAAAAATTTGATTAAAGCTCATAATCATATCAATAAGTTGAATCATATGCAAAGAGTAATTGCAAGAAGCATCCAACCTCAATCAATGGTTGTACACTTGCCTTGAACACACACACACACACACACACACACACACACACACACACACACTGTATCGCGACAGGAAATAGCTACTGTAGACAGCATCTTAAAGGTGGAGGTGGAGCAGTATTTGTTACAGAGCAGCTCAAAGTAAATAAATTAAACCATCTAGATCTTTATAATAATGAAGGCTTGATTGGAGTTACATGCGTTGAACTCCATATCAAAGGTTGCGGAAAGGGCACGATGAAACAGAAAATTATTGGGATTTATCGTCCACCTAAATCAGAGGTAGGGCATTTCATAGATTTTTTTAGTAGAATAGTGGGGCTCTGTGACCCAGACGAGGTAACAATACTTGGTAACTTGAATATAGAGGCAACATCTTGCAATAACCATAACAGCAGGCTAATAGATACCTTTAACTCCTATAATCTTATGAATGCAATAAATTCAGATACAAGAGTAACTCAGTCTACTTCTAGTAGAATAGACTACATAATACTAAGTAAAGAGGTAAAAGATAGTATTAGATGCTGGAATGTGGACTCCACTACTCAGACCACAAATGTCAATTTGTAGATTATGAACACACAAGCATCCAAGAAAGGACTCAGGTCGTAGATTATAGAGTACTTAAAGAGAAAAAAAATTAATGGTCTTAAAAGTAAACTAGAATCTGACAAATGGCAATCAGTTCTTCAGCAAAAAGGGTCCAAATGCAAATGGGCCGAATTTTATGATATTATTTTACAATATCTTAATTTTTGCCCAGTGAAAGGAATTAAGAAAGTAGTAACTCACAACCAAAATGTAAAAAACACCAGACTGATTCTTCCAGCTTGCATGACTAAACTCAGGCAAAATATCGAGGATCTAAGTGTGCTTCATAAGTCAACTAAACTGCAAATATTTCAGGATAAGTACAATCAAGATAAAAAACAATTTCAGGAACAGCTCTCAAATTTAAGATAACAGATCCTAGATAAGGAAATAGCTCAGTTATCAAATATAGGGAAGACTTCATGGAATATAATAAATAGATATCGCAAAGCCACCCCTAAGTTAGATGCTCAGATTGACAGAATCGAACATGAAGGAAACTATATTAATGATCCAGATAACATCTGCAATATATTTAATGAATATTTTATATCTTCAGCTGTGAATCCAGTTAATAACACTGGTCTGATTCGGATAGTAAAGCCTTACCCTTGGGTGGAAACTGCTTTTGAATTTAAGGAAGTGAATGTGGAGGAAATAGGAAAAATAATAAATAACTTAAAGAATAAGACCTCATCTGGCTGGGATGGACTGAGTAGTATTATAATTAAAAATGCAATAAGGAATTAGTTGGAATAATTGCCCATATGATCAACAGTAGTATCAGGGAACACACATTTCCAAATATATTGAAGAAAAGTACAGTTAAACCTGTGAATAAAAAAGGATCGAAAGAAGAGCTGTCAAACTTCAGGCCCATATCACTAATACCAATTTTCAGTTAAATATTTGAAATATTTAGTTGACACAACTTATTGAGTATTTCACAAAGAATAATTTACTAGCAGAAACACAGCATGGCTTCAGAAAGCATCACAGTACCATTACGGCAATTACCAAATTTCTCCACAAGGTGTGATGATGCCCTGGATGAGGGAATGCAGACCCTGGATGAGGGAATGCAGACAGCAGGGATATTTCTAGACCTTACTAAAGCATTTGACTCAGTGAACCATGAGCTACTACTAAGCAAACTGGAAACTTACATTATAAATGCCACATCCATACAACTACTGATCACTTATGTAACCAATCGTAAGCAGTGTACAAAGCTGAGTTATGAAATTAATGGTCAGATCAAACATTTCCAGTCCAGCTATGAAACAGTAAAACAAGGTGTATCTCAGGGCTCCGTATTGGGCCCTTCCTTAATGATTTAGAGGCACCTCTGTACTCCCAACTAGTAAGTTATGCAGATGATACCTCAGTTTTGTTCTTTTGCAAACAAACTAATGACTTGACACTGGCTGCAACTGATTTCCATGATCAAGGTCTAAAAGTCAATATTAGGAAATCACAGCTATTACCATTTAAAGTTGGTAATTCATACCAAACCTGTATTGATAATATAAGTGGCATCAATGAAGTAGACACTGACAAATGTAAATTTTTGGGGATGTACCTAGATGAAAATCTTAGATGGGTAGAACATATCAATGTTGTGTGCAATAAAATCAGCAGTTCATTGCACTTCATTAGCAAACCATCAAAATTAGTCTCTGAACAAACGTTAAAATCTGCTTATTATGGGACTATATTTGCATATATTAATTATGGAACAGATGTATGGGGATGTGCTGCTGATAGACACATGAACAGAGTCCTGACGTTGCAGAAAAGAGCAATCAGCACCATGCATCGACTAGGATACAGAGATTCATGTAGGGAAACCTTCGTACAACATAAATATCTAACAGTATACTCCTTGTATCTGTACAAATTAATAACATTCTATGTGAACCATAAAAATAATGAAGCTAAGTGCCATGCTGCTCATACCCATAACACAAGACAAAAAGATTGCTTCTTCAGAAACAGAACTAAACTAAAGACAACAGATCATAATCCTTGGATAAATGGCCAGATATGGTTTAACAAACTGCCAAGTGCTATAAGATGCCACAGAGGTAAAGCATCCAAAAGGGAATTAAAATCATTCTTAACTCTCAAATGTTTGTACTCACTGAATGAATACTGATATTAAAATGTAGCTATTCTTAAATGTAGGCCTAACTCTTCTATCTATACAATGTACTATTCTGAGGTGATTGTAATACATATTATTTTTGTAACAACATGCTGTAAATTCAGATACCTATACTGTGTAACAACTGTATGTTGCATTATGAAGTACTGTACCATATATTGCCAAGTGTGTCACTCTTAAGTGGCTTCTTGTAAATGTGAATTGCAAATTCCTACTGTTTGTACAAAGATTGTATAAAAATGCTATTACGTTTGCAAAAGTCACCAGTTGGTGACTAAATGCAAAAAAAGACAATAAATAAATAAATGACCAGGGGTACCCAAAACAGAGTAAAGCTTGAGTCTGTCCACAACTGAAGTTCCGGTCAGATGCAATATTGCAATACTCAGGATAAATACAGGTAAACAGAGTCATAAATAGCTTTGAATGATGACATAGTCGAATAGCTTAAGGACTAAAATCAGTGTATGAAAGCAGACATGCATACATCTTGTTATATTGTCTATACTAGAAAATGTCTTCCACACTATTTGCTAATTGTCCATCCAACTAACCTACATAGATAAAGACCTAGAGGATTTATTTACAATTGATAAAAAAATACTTACTGATTTAAAGTTACATAATCTATTGGGAAGTCAATCCCCCTACTTGAATAAACATGCATTTATGCAGAATAACACTGTCTTTAGCAGTCTTGGCTAACAATTTACAAATCTGAGTCACAACACTGATGTAGTTGACAGACACTCAACAGTCCAGCAGGATAACGCGATACAGCAGTGCGGGGAGTGGATCCACCAACATCTGTCAGTTTTCTCCCTATAGTTCTCGCCACATGCTTCAACTGATAGTTAACTTCCTGTCTAGCATTCATATCAAATCCTGAAACATTGTTTTATGTAGTAGATATGCTGTTCAATACCTTCTTCACATCACACAAGGTATGCTTGTTATGTGGGATTTATGTCAGGTGTGATTAAAAAGTGTTCATATATGAAACATTAATAATAGGAGTTAAATGCAATGAAATAAATGAACTAAAAAGGCTATACATACAGATATACTCAGATACTCTTCATAATTTTTACAGCACAAATTATGAACATTGTCTCAGTCAAAACTGCAAAAGGATCTACTCATTTAGTCTCATGGCACATATGTATCAAATTGTAAAGCACAAATCTATTACAGAATGTAATTATATAGTGTATCATAGATTTCAACTCAGTCAATAAATAACAGAGAACTTTAGGAATCACATTCAATTATATAGTCTTATGAATCTGCAAATAGATTTAAACTCTGTCAAGGGATAAGGTAGAACTTCAGAAATTACATGATCTTACATACTACATTCATGACAAACAGAACACAATTATATAGTCGTAATCTACACCCCCCCCCCCCCCCTCCAATGAACCATGGACCTTGCCGTTGGTGGGGAGGCTTGCGTGCCTCAATGATACAGATAGCCATACCGTAGGTGCAACCACAACGGAGGGGTTCTTGAAGAGGGGCAGCAGCCTTTTCAGTAGTTGCTGGGGCAACAGTCTGGATGATTGACTGGTCTGGCCTTGCAACACTAACCAAAATGGGCTTGCTGTGCTTGTACTGCGAATGGCTGAAAGCAAGGGGAAACTACAGCCGTAATTTTTCCTGAGAGCATGCAGCTTTACTGTATGGTTAAATGATGATGGCGTCCTCTTGGGTAAAATATTCCAGAGGTAAAATAGTCCCCCATTCGGATCTCCGGGCGGAGACTACTCAAGAGGACGACGTTATCAGGAGATATAAAAATGACATTGTAATTCTGTCAGAGACAGCAAAGGACTTGGAAGAGCAGTTGAACGGAATTGACAGTGCCTTGAAAGGAGGATATAAGATGAACATCAACAAAAGCAAAACGAGGATAATGGAATGTTGTCGGATTAAGTCGGGTGATGCTGAGGGAATAAGATTAGGAAATAAGACACTTAAAGTAGTAAAGGAGTTTTGCTATTTGGGGAGCAAAATAACTGATGATGGTCGAAGTAGAGTGGATATAAAATGTAGGCTGGCAATGGCAAGGAAAGCGTTTCTGAAGAAGAGAAATTTGTTAACATCGAGTATAGATTTAAGTGTCAGGAAGTCATTTCTGAAAGTATTTGTATGGAGTGTAGCCATGTATGGAAGTGAAACATGGATGATAAATAGTTTGGACAAGAAGAGAATAGAAGCTTTCGAAATGTGGTGCTACAGAAGAATGCTGAAGATTAGATGGGTAGATCACATAACTAATGAGGAGGTATTGAATAGAATTGGGGAGAAGAGGAGTTTGTGGCACAATTTTACAAGAAGAAGGGACTGGTTGGTAGGGCATGTTCTGAGGCATCAAGGGATCACAAATTTAACATTGGAGGGCAGCGTGGAGGGTAAAAATCATAGAGGGAGACCAAGAGATGAATACACTAAGCAGATTCAGAAGGATGTAGGTTGCAGTAAGTACTGGGAGATGAAGAAGCTTTCACAGGATAGAGTAGCATGGAGAGCTGCATCAAACCAGTCTCAGGACTGAAGACAACACCAACAACAATAAATCTACAGGAATAGCTCTTCTAGACTAGGTATCATTATGCCTACAGAATACATTGCTTGAACACCAAACAGAAGGTATCTGCAAGGAACAGCATTCTCCGGAAATTATCGGGGACAACCTGAGGGACACATCCTCGCATCTTAAGAACTTCTGCTGTAGCTCTTTGTTATTCGGCTGCAGAATATGCTTGCCCTGTCTGGTGCAAATCTAGTCATGCTAAACAAGTGGATATCGCCTTGAATGAAACCTGCAGACTCATTACGGGATGTTTGAGATAAAGTTTATTGTCTAGCGGGCATCCCACCACCTGATATCCACCATGAATTTGCATCCAGCTGGAAAAGTCTGAGGCATCATTGAATCTGAAGACCCACACACTACACAGGTACCAGCCAGCAGTACCAAGGCTCAAGTCAAGGAAAAGCTTTCTCCATTCAACTGAAAGTCTCACTGAACCACCTTCGAACTTCAGAGTCAACTCATGGCATTCCACCTTGCAGGTTGATGATCTCGACCAAAAGCCTCCCATCAGGTCACAAAGAAAGCTGGTCAATATGGAAGACCATCAGCAGGCTGTGTTCCGGAGTTGGAAAATGAAGACCAACTTGAAAAACTGGGGATTTGCATGTGACTCCACAGCATGTGAATATGGTGAAGAACAGACAATGAGTCATCTTCTTGTCTGCAGCCTGTGCCCAACATCATGCACGCCACAGAATGTCATCGATGTCAACAAGGAAGCATGCGAAGTTGCTGCATACTGGTCACGCCGCATTTAATTGTAATGCTTTTAGTACCATGTTTTGGAACATTTTGTATAACTTGTAAGCTATAGTGTGTTTCTGGCATGATTAAATACATAAAATCACCATATCTGTATACACAAATAACTTTCATAAGTTTCGAGAGGAGTGAGATTTACAAATAAAATTTTTACTTACCTTCATTTTCTCATTGTTGGCTGCAATTCGTCATGTCTCGGGGTAAATTCTTGAGGCTGAAATTTTTGACTTTGTGCGTTCTAGATGACTTGATAACTGTTTAGTAAGTCTGCTGCGAAATTTCTGTTTCTATGACTTTTTTATTTTACCTCATTTTTCTATGTCACACTGTCTTTAATATCTCCACTTTAAAACAGAAATTTACATTGTTATTGCCAAACATAAAAGCATGTCTGATTCCATCAAAGGCATGCCCACTACTACTACATTCTGCAGTACTAACAATATTCGAAAGCGTTTACAAAACAAAAGGGTTTATAAACTTTCTTGACAAAAGAAGAATCTTCACCAAGTTATATCATTATTTTGTAAATGAATCCAGAAATAAATTTAATAATTAGTGTCAGATTGCACAATTAATAATAGGAATTTTAAGTGTGCCAGATATTTTGTTATTTCAAATATTTCTAAAAGAAGGGTCGTTTTAACTGTACATACAGAGTTAATAAGTATCAATTGTAATAAAGTAATTTCTTTTTATACATTTCAGTCTGAAATATAATACATCGAATATAAAATCATATGTAATTCTTTTAGTTAAACAGCCGAGATAATGTTCACCTATACAAGATTCGGAAATATCCCTCGTATCGACTACTTCTGTTAAAGAAAGGTAATGCTAGAGGAGGGTGTCCCATTACATGGTATAATATTGTCCAAGTCTCCCAAATGATGATATTATCCCCAAAACACTCACACCAAGTTGATTTAGTGGGTTGTTCTAACAAACGATTTTGATTCTCAGTATACCGGTAAGTGCAGTTATGCCTGTTAACTTGCACACTTAACTTAAAATTGGCCTCGTCAGCCCACACAATTTTATTGAATAGGTTAGGAGTGTGTTTCTGTTGGTCAAGCATCAATTCACAAAACTGAAATTGTCAATCTGGGTCATTGTCAAGTACCCATATTGTATACGTGGAATGGAAACTTTAAATTTCTGTTTGTGTAACATTCTTTGAACTGACATCATCATCATCATCATCATCATCATCATCATTTAAGACTGATTATGCCTTTCAGCGTTCAGTCTGGAGCATAGTCCCCCTTATAAAATTCCTCCATGATCCCCTATTCAGTGCTAACATTGGTGCCTCTTCTGATGTTAAGCCTATTACTTCAAAATCATTCTTAACCAAATCCAGGTACCTTCTCCTTGGTCTACCCCGACTCCTCCTAACCTCTACTGCTGAACCCATGAGTCTCTAGGGTAACCTTGCTTCTCCCATGCGTGTAACATGACCCCATCATCTAAGCCTATTCGCCCTGACTGCTACATCTATAGAGTTCATTCCCAGTTTTTCTTTGATTTCCTCATTGTGAACATCCTCCTGCCATTGTTTGCATCTACTAGTACCTGCAATCATCCTAGCTACTTTCATATTCATAACCTCAACCTTATTGATAAGGTAACCTGAATCCACCCAGCTTTCGCACACATACAGCAAAGTTGGTCGAAAGATTAAACAGTGCACAGATAACTTAGTCTTGGTACTGACTTCCTTCTTGCAGAAGAGAGTAGATTGTAGCTGAGCACTCACTGCAGTAGCTTTGCTACACCTCGCTTCCAGTTCTTTCACTATGTTGCCATCCTGTGAGAATATGCATCCTAAGTACTTGAAACCGTCCACCTGTTCTAACTTTGTTCCTCCTATTTGGCACTCAATCCATTTATATCTCTTTCCCACTGACATTACTTTCATTTTGGAGATGCTAATCTTCATACCATAGTCCTTACATTTCTTATCTAGCTCTGAAATAGTACTTTGCAAACTTTCAACCGAATCTGCCATCACAACTAAGTCATCCGCATATGGGAGACTGCTTATTTTGTGTTCACACATCTTAATCTCACCCAGCCAGTCTATTGTTTTCAACATATGATCCATAAATAATATGAACAACAGTGGAGACAGGTTGCAGCCTTGTCTTACCACTGAAACTACTCTGAACCATGAACTCAGTTTACCATCAACTCTAACTGTTGCCTGACTATCTATGTAAAGACCTTTAATTACTTGCAAAAGTTTGCCTGTTATTCCATAATCTCGTAGAACAGACAATAACTTCCTCCTAGGAACCTGGTCATATGCCTTTTCTAGATCTATAAAGCATAGATACAATTCCCTGTTCCACTTGTAACACTTCTCCATTATTTGCCATAAGCTAAAGATCTGGTCCTGACAACCTCTAAGAGGCCTAAACCCACACTGATTTTCATCCAATTTGTCCTCAACTAATACTCGAACTTTCCTTTCTACAATACCTGAGAAGATTTTACCCACAACGCTGATTAAAGAGATATCTCTGTAGTTGTTACAATCTTTTCTGTTTCCATGTTTAAAGATTGGTGTGATTACTGCTTTCGTCCAGTCTGATGGAACCTGTCCTAACTCCCACGTCATTTCAATTATCCTGTGTAGCCATTTAAGACCTGACATTCCACTGTATTTGATAAGTTCCGACTTAATTTCATCCACCCCAGCCGCTTTATTGCACTGCAAGCTATTGACCATTTTCTCCACTTCCTCAAATGTGATCCTAATTCCATCATCATTCCTATCCCATTGTACATTGAAATCTGAAACAATACTGATCGTATTTTCACCTACATTGAGCAACTCTTCAAAGTATTCCCTCCATCTGCCCAAGGCATCAACAGGATTCACCAACAGTTTTCCTGACCTGTCCAAAATACTTGTCATTTCCTTCTTACCTCCCTTTCGAAGACTGCTAATAACACTCCAGAATGGTTTTCCAGCAGCTTGACCCAAAGTCTCCAACCTGTTTCCAAAGTATTCCCAAGATTTCTTCTTGGATGCTGCAATTATCTATTTGGCTTTGTTTCTTTCTTCAACATAACTTTCTACTGTCTACCTGAGTTCTAGTATGTAGCCATTTTTGATACGCCTTCTTTTTCCTTTTACAGGCTGCCTTGACTGTGTCATTCCACCAAGCTGTTTGCTTCATCCTACCTTTACACACTACTGTTCCAAGACATTCTTTAGCCACTTCTAGTACTGTGTCCCAGTACCTTGTCCATTCCTTTTCCAATGACTGTAATTGACTACTTTTAACTAACTGGTACCTTTCTGAGATCACTGTTATGTACTTGTGCCTGATTTCCTTATCCTGAACTTTCTCCACTCTTATCCTCCTACATATGGACCTGACCTCCTGCACTTTGAACTGACATTTGTGTTAAATCCAGCTCAGTTGTTAATCGTCTGGTTGATTTCCGTGTACAACTAAACATACTCACAATTCATTTTCCTCAGTTGTGACTGTTGTGGGGTGGCCAGATCTTTGTGCATCCTAAACAAATCCATAGTCTTCAAATCTATCTCGTGTCTTCCCCATTCATTAAAAACTGCTGTATTACCACTTTCATAAAATGTTTCTTCTTTCGTTAACATCACGACAGTTTGAAAAACTACAGCTTTAAACATGTCTCACAGCTCACACTTTCAACAATCCACTAGTTTGATCATTGTGTTTGATTTGTTTGTCATTGCATTGTATACCAACTTGACACGGTGTAATTATCACCATTCGGTAATACCAACTTAACTATGTCTCGCTGTTACTTTCAATTTCTTTTAACCACTGTGCAGTGACTGTTGTGCCACCTGTATAAAAGCTATTACAGTTTGCAAGCTTTCAGAGGCGGTGACTCCTTCTTCTGGTAAAAATGTTGAAGGAGCAGGAAGACGGGTGAAGAAAAGGACTGATGAGGTCTGGGAAAAAGGGGTAGAGTTTGGAACAGTCATCCAGAACTCGAGGTCAGTGGCGACTTATTCCTTCCTTCTCATCCTGACCCAGGGTTCTGGGTAACTTTTCCGAACGCTATTCCTTTTAGTAAACTTCACCAGTCCATTTCCATCATGTCTCTTCCTTCCCCTTCAACCCTTCTGGCAGAGGAAGGAGTCACTGGGTCCAAAAGCTTGCAAACTGTAATACCTTTTACATTTGTGCTCTCCTGTTTCGTTTTTTATTATGACATCCTCCTGGGTAGTCCACCCCCAGAGATCCAAATTGGCGACTATTTTACTGCCAGAATATTTATCCAAGAGGATGCCATAATCATTAATCTATTTGTTCTCTGGAAATATGAGGGATTTAGTTTACCCTTGCTTTCAGCCACAAGCAGTGACAGCATAGTAACGCAATACTGGCTGATGTTACAAGTCTCAATCAGTCAATGAACCAGACTACTGAAGAGACTACTGCCCATTTTCGGAAATCATGGTTGTGTGACCTCTCAGCACACCTGCTGTGTTGTTTCACCCATGGTACAGCTATCTCTATCATAGAGTAAGGTGTTCTAAAACTGATACAGCTAAAATTTTCTAAACAATGATATACCCATTGTATTCATAAAAGGACAAAAACAATCACAAGTGTTCTTACTGTTACTTCTGCTGCCACTGTTCAGGAATAGGTAGTCTTTGTTTTTCCATTATAATTTTACTTTTGAAGGGAAAAATAGTTTTGACAAACAGCACTGTTTGATTGAAATCAATGTAGAATGTATTTTATTCATCTCATGATGTACATGTACAAATTAAAGATTTTTATACTGGAGACAAGTCAAATTACTTTAAAAAAAGGGTTATAGTAATTACCATATTTCAGTAGCCATTTCTGCATTTTTACACATGGACAATTTAACAAAACCATCTTGTTGTTGTGGTCCCGAGTCCAGATACTGGTTTGATGCAGCTCTCCATGATAATCTATGCTGTGCAGGCCTCTTCATCTCCCAGTACCTACTGCAACCTACATCCTTCCGGATCTACTAAGTATATTTATCTCTTGATCTCCCTCTGCAATTTTTACCCTCCTCACTGCCCTCCGATACTAAATTGGTGATCCCTTGATGCCTCAGAACATGTCCTACCAACCGATCCCTTCTTCTAGTCAAGTTGTGCTACAAATTTCTCTTCTCCCCAATTCTATTCAATACCTCCTCATTAATTGTGTGATATACCCATCTAATCTTCAGCATTCTTCTCTAGCACCACATTTCAAAAGCTTCTATTCTCTTCATGTCCATACTATTTATCATCCATGTTTCACTTCCATACAGGGCTACACTCCATACAAATACTTTCAGAAACGACTTTCTGACACTTAAATCTATACTCAATGTTAACAGATTTCTCTTCTTCAGAAACGCTTTCCTTACCATTGCCAGTATGAATTTTACATCCTCTCTACTTCAACCATCATCAGTTATTTTTCTCCCCAAATAGCAAAACTCATCTATTATTTTTAGTGTCTCATTTCCTAATCTAATTCCCTCAGCATCACCCAACTTAATTCGACTACATTCCATTATCCTCATTTTGCTTTTGTTGATGTTCATCTTATATCCTCCTTTCAAGACCCTGTCCATTCTCTTCAAGTGTTCTTCCAGGTCCTTTGCTGTCTCTGGCAGAATTACAATGTCATTGGCAAACCTCAAAGTTTTTATTTCTTCTCCATGGATTTTAATTCCTACTCCATACTTTTCTTTTGTTTCCTTTACTGCTTGCTCAATATACAAATTGAATAACATCGGGGATAGGCTACAAGCCTGTCTCACTCCCTTCCCAACCACTGCTTCCCTTTCGTGCCCCTCGACTCATAACCGCCATCTGGTTTCTATACAAAATGTAAATAGCCTTTTGCTCCTTGTATTTTACCCCTGCCAACTTCAAAATTTGAAAGAGAGTATTCCAGACCATTCCAGTTTGCCTTTCCTTAACCTGTCATCTAAGATAAGTCGTAGGGTCAATGTTGCCTCACATGTTCCAACATTTCTACGGAATCCAAACTGATCTTCCCCGAGGTCGGCTTCTACAAGTTTTTCCATTTGTCTGTAAAGAATTCACGTCAGTATTTTGCAGCTGTGACTTATTAAACTGATAGTTTGGTAATTTTCACATCTGTCAATACCTACTTTCTTTGGGATTGGAATTATTATATTCTTCTTGAAGTCTTAACGGTATTTAGCCTGTCTCATACAGCTTGCTCACAAGATGGTAGAGTTTTGTCAGGGCTGGCTCTCCCAAGGCTGTCAGTAGTTCTAATGAAATGTTGTCTACTTGTGGGTCCTATTTTTGACTTAGGTCTTTCAGTGCTCTGTCAAACTCTTCACGCAGTATCATATCTCCAATTTCATCTTCATCTACATCCTCTTCCATTTCCATAATATTATTCTCAAGTACATTGCCCTTGAATAGACCCTCTATATACTCTTCCCGCCTTTCTGCTTTCCCTTCTTTGCTTAGAACTGGGTTTCCATCTGAGCTCTTGATATTCATACAAGTGGTTCTCTTTTCTCCAAAGATCTCTTTAATTTTCCTGTAGGCAGTATCTATCTTACCCCTAGTGATATATGCCTCTATATCCTTACATTTGTGCTCTAGCCATCCGTGCTTAGGCACTTTGCACTTCCTGTCAGTCTCATTTTTGAGATGTTTGTATTCCTTTTTGCCTGCTTCACTTACTGCATTTTTATATTTTCTCCTTTCATCAATTAAATTCAATATTTCTTCTGCTACCCAAGAATTTCTACTAGCCCTCGTCTTTTTACCTGCTTTATCCTCTGCTGCCTTCACTATTTCAGCCCTCAATGCTACCCATTCTTCTTTTACCTTATCTTTTTCCCCCATTCATGTCAATCATTCCCTAAAGCTCTCCCTGAAATTCTCTAAAACCTCTGGTGCTGTCAGTTTATCCAGGTACCATCTCCTTAAATTCCCACCTTTTTGCAGTTTGTTCAGGTTTAATCTACAGTTCATAACCAAGAGATTGTGGTCAGAGTCCACATCTGCCCCTGGAAATGTCTTACAGTTTAAAACATGGTTCCTAAATCTCCATGTTACCATTATATAAACTATCTGAAACCTTCCAGTGTCTCCAGGCTTCTTCCATGTATACAGCCTTCTTTAATGGTTCTTAAACCAAGTGTTAGCTATGATTAAGTTATGCTCTGTGCAAAATTCTACCAGGTGGCTCCCCTTTCATTTCTTACCCCCATTCCATATTCACCTACTATGTTTCCTTCTCTTCCTTTTCCTACTATCGAATTGCAGTCACCCATGACTATTAAATTTTCGTTTTCCTCCACTATCTGAATAATTTCTTTTATCTCATCATACATTTCATCAATCTCTTCATCATCTGCAGAGCTAGTTGGCATATAAACTTTTACTACTGTGGTAGGTGTGGGCTTCATGTCTGTCTTGGCCACAATAATGTATTCACTATGCTGTTTGTAGTATCTTACCCGCACTCCTATTTTTTTTTATTCATTATTAAACCTACCCCTGCATTACCCTTATTTGATTTTGTATTTATAACTCCGTATTCACCTGACCAGAAGTCTTGTTCCTCCAGCCACCAAACTTCACTAAATCCCACTATATCCAACTTTAACCTATCCATTTCCATTTTTTCTAACCTACCTGCCCGATTAAGGGATCTGACGTTCCATGCTCCAATCCGTAGAACGCCAGTTTTCCTTCTCCTGAAAACGATGTCCTTCTCAGTAGTCCCCACCCGGAGGTCCAAATGGGGGACTATTTTACCTCCAGAATATTTTACCGAAGAGGACGCCATCATCATTTAAGCATACAGTAAAGCTGCATGCCCTCGGGAAAAATTAAGGCTGTAGTTTCCCCTTGCTTTCAGCCATTCGCAGTATCGGCACAGCAAGGCTGTTTTGGTTAGTGTTACAAGGCCAGATCAGTCAATCATCCAGACTGTTGCTCCTGCAACTACTGAAAAGGCTGCTGCCCCTCTTCAGGAACCACACATTTGTCTGGCTTCTCAACAGATATGTTTGCCCACAAATTGCTGGTAAGTGACTGATTGCTTCTTGGTTTGCATTTTCCTTTTTCCCTTTACCCCTTTGGAATCCATGAAGGAAATTCCATTTCAAAACATTAATTTTGAATATCAACTTTTAAATGTTTGTAAAAGCAATTTGTGAGCAATTTTTCCCAGTGATTATGATTATTTTCTGTATTATGTGTGCAGTTAGTCTTCTTGTGAATCACTACATTCCTGTTAGGGCTCCAAAATGGATTTAAGTTACATACTGTACAAGTGGGTATTAAGATTCAAGTGGGTCGGATTTATTAACACAAATATCGCACAGCTTCGTTACTCGGTTGGTTAAGTGTACATCCAAGTAATCCAGAGGTGCACAATGTGAAATTCAGCTCAGGCTAAGAGTGCTTTCAGCCTCCTAATGTGTGTTTCACCCCTCGCAGTATTTTGTGCCTGTAAAAATAGTGCTATTGGACCATAACTCAAATTATTTGTTGAACTGTAAATCCACACATAGCTGATTAAGTGAGCTAATACATAGGTCAGAGGAAAGCAAGAACAATACACCTCAACTAGGAGAGTTCGTAGAAAATCACAGTGGTGTTTAAACCAACCATTAGAATAATACTACTTTACTTCTTTTATTACATAAAATGAGTAGTACTTCTGGAGAAACCACTACTATTGTTAAGCTTTGAAATTGGAAACAAAAAAAGCTTTGAATGTTTGAAAAAACTGTCATGTTTTATGTGAACAGATAACTATCTATTGAGTACATGATTATATAAAATGTGAAAGTTAGGTTATTACCTACTGCACATTATTCTTTTCATTTTTTCCAAGTAATGTAAAATTACATTTTGCCCCATGTACAGTGGTTTTTATTATTGAGTCATCAAGCAAATTAATTTTGATGGAATTTTCATGTCTTTGCTCATCACTGTGTTACTTAACTTACTACCTTTTTCCTTTCATGAGAGAAATTGTTATGGAATTCATTTATTAATAGTGGTAACTGGAGGCTATTAAAGTAAGTACAAAAATTCTGCTCCTGGTAATGTCTATACAGTATGCTCATAACAATACTGATGCATGCCACCCCAGAAGATGAGTTTCTTGCTACAGACAGGAAGCTATTTACTTCAGAAATTTCTTTTTATAGCTTAGTATTATTTATAGTTGCAGAAAGAAATTCATGAAACTGAACTTACATATTATGCTATGCTGTGCATCAGTGTGTAATTATAATGTTCTTGTCTCCATTTTAACATAGTTCCAGAATCTAACTTCTGGTAATTGTTCTGGAGCTTTCACAGAGAGGTTTTGTAAATACAAGGAACCAATATCTTGATCCTTCAAAGCAGAACATTTGAAGCTTGTGTGAAATTTATCTTGAGATTACTGAATTGAAAAAGAAGTCACTCTTAATTCTCAGTTACAGTAGTAAAACGTGTTTTCTTCTGTTTGTTACATAGCTTGTTTTTGTGTTTCATGACTTATGTAATTATAACTGACATTTTAGTGATTTTTGGAGAAATGTGTCTTTATTTAATTTCCCATACATTCATTGAAACGATTATGGAAAATTTTGTAAGTTGAAACCCTTATCACATTTAGCCTTGGAGTCAGGTTCAATTAAAATTCGTCAGTACTTGTCGTAACAAGTACATGTTATCAGTACAAGTGGGGCTTACTCCAGTGGAGAGGGGGACTGCTGTCCAATTATGGATACTTATTGAGGTTCCTCTCCCTCCAGAACCCGAGGCGGTGTGGCTGGATGAAGAACTCGGCTGGTGGCCCACCAGTGGAGGGACAATACCTGAAGCGCCGGAGCTGGACCAGTCGTCACGTCAGGCACAGACAAAGCCCTTGCACCTACCCGTACCTGCACCCCATTCCACATCTCAGTTCCGATGGCCTTATGCGTGCAAGCTCTGTGACAAAGTGTTCAAATCTGGCAGCTCGTTGTCCAAACACAAAGACGTACACCGAGGTGCGACACGCTGTCCAGTATGCAATGTCGTCCTCAGCCGCCTGGCCTATCTCAAGCATCACATGGCAACAGTACATGGTTTACTTCATGCACTGTAGAATTGTGTGTTCCTTTTTGGTGGTTTTACTGTGAATATCTTCAGCATTTCTGGTTGCTATGGTAACAGTAGTGTAAATACACTATGACCAGAACAATGTGCAGTACTGCTTTTTATAATCTTGACACTAATATCTGTCTTTGAATGACGTAAGGGATGATAGGTAACACAGGATTTGATTCCATAAATAGTCTGTCAGTTCCTAAACATTTTGTTAGAAATGGAACTAAGAAAATTTGTTTTTAAAAAGAACAAAGTACTGTTTCTTACAGGACAAAACTGTGTATCTTTACCACCCATTTCAGAATTTCATTTCATCATGTATTTTTTCTCAGTAAGTATTGTTGGTTGTACAGCAGTCTCTGTAGAAATGTTGATGTATTGCTGTAGCTGCCATAAGGCAGTACTGTTAAGGCAGTTTTTGTAAATATATCTCATATTTATCAAATAATTTCAGTATCCTTTTGATATTTTCTAGAAATAATTTTCTTGTTTGTCAAGAGCTACTCTTCCATGGTAGACACTCACAGGTTCATAACTGTGTACAAGGAATTTACTTTTGAGTGTGTTGATTTACAGCTAAATGTGAACTGAGTGCTCATGGGCAGACAGGAAATAGCACTTTTGTTGACTGTAATGTCTATAATGAAGTACTTGAATATAATATTTATTGGGTGACTGTATAAAATGGAAAGAACATATGATACATGGGCAAGGAGATTATATGCTGCAATTTTCTGAACTTCAAGAAATATAGCTTGTGGGAAAAGAAGACTACTTGTGAACTCATTTGCAGCCCCTTTTTGACATGTTGTATCACTTATTGTCTAAGAATGACTAAGGAACTTCATTCACCTGAAGAGTGGCCTTTCACCGAAGGTGTTGTTTACTGTCAGTTTGCTAATGTGCGTAAGGTCTCACATTGGAAACAATCAAAATAAAACTGTTGTGAATCTGGCTTGCCTTAGATGTTTGTAATACAAACTACATTCACAAACATGTACAGCACAGAGTTCAAAGGAATAAAATTAGAACAAGTGCAGAATTCTTCATTTTGTTTCTCTTTGTACATAAATAAAATGGAGAGGTACCTGATTGAGAGTGATGAATTTATCACCCACTATTCAAAACTTCATGTCTTGCAAACTGTGAATATGTATCTATAATAGAAATTTTCTTCCCATGTTGGAAGTGGAAAACCAAGATCATGGGATAAGCCAAAAGGACAACAAAATGAACCTCAAGACCAATGAAAAACTCTAACATAAAAGAGCACAGTTATCGTCTATGGGAACAAGAATGTTGCTGGACTGCTTTATTAGAAATTGCTTGCAATATTTCTTGGTAGGGACCAGTCATGAAAATTCACAAGGGGCACCTTTGTAATAATTATTTTTACATCAATTTGAATTAAAGCAGTGTCTGTTGCAACTAAAGGAACTTTTACAGTAAAAATTAATCATGTATGATTAAAGGAGACAAAAGCCCAAAAAAGACAGATGGAAAAAGTTATAGAACAGATTTTGCACAAAAAAGAACCAGCCATAACAGATTTTCTATCATATACTGAATCCTTCTTCTATCAAGCTCCTAAACTTCCAAAAAAATAAGGAATACCAAACCTTTAAATTTTCGAGAACTTAGCATTCTGTAATTACACTATACTCCTGGTTCATTTCATATAATTAAATTATCAACATAAGAATTTCCAACTGCAGGTATGGGTAGTAGCACCACTGCTAATTGACAGAATTTTTTAGACTTATTCTATAATTAATTGTGTCTGAGATCATTAAGCTCATCAGCTGAACTTAATATTGTGGTGCTTGACATAAATAAAAATAATAAGTGAAAAACTGCAAGGGTCTTGAATGAGAAAGAAACAGAGGAATTCAAAAAATATTCGTGAAATAGATACAGGAAAGATACATACCATACACCTTGTGTAAATAAAGTATTCTGTAACATAGTTTCCTTTGAAAATTGCTGTCCTAAAAAATAACCTGTGTCAGTAGATTAAATGCTCCTAAACTCTGGCTTATAAATGGCATCAAAATAGTGAGAAAAACTGAGAGAAAAATGTACTTAACATATAGGAATACACAATTAAATCAGATGAAAAATTGGATTATAAAATTCTCTTTAAAGTCATCAGAATACTGAAATGTTTGTATTAGGGCTAGCCAGGAAGTAAGCTATCAGATTGGTGCATAAGGTTTTAGGATTTATCCATAAGTTTAATAAATACAACAGGTACACATAACAGAGGCTTTAGTCATCAATAATATATTCCCCTTCACTATTTACAGCAGTCTGCCAATGCTGGGGTAGCTTTTTGCTTCTGCGACTGTGGAAACCACGTGGTTTTTGAGGCAAAGAACTTGTCAAGCCATGTTCAGAGCCCATTTCCACCCGGAAAGGAAGTTTCTTGAAGGTTGTTCAATAGAGAGCAGAAAAGGTGAAAATCTGAGGGCACACTCCTGTAAAGTGTTTTTTGACAGTTTAGCAGAATGCAGGCAGGCCTTGTCACGGTGTGCTGTCATTTGACAGAGTCATCCTGGTTGTTTTTCTTGGCACGGACTGTGTCTGCAAGATGTGCTTAGTTGTTGACAATAAAAGTCAGCAGTGATGATTATACCTCAAAGAAGTAATTCGCAGTACACCACACCATTGCTGTTCCACCAGCACCACAATGTTATCTTTTGTGGGTGTGCACAGATTTTTGTATGGAGAGTTGCTGATTTGTTTGGGCTGAACTATTCCTTTCTTTTCCACACATTAGCTTAAAGGCACCATTTCTCATACTGGCAATGATGCAGGATAGGAATGGTCAGTTTTATTCACGAGCCAATTGTTGACAAGCAAACAGAGATGCACGTATGGCACCTGCTGATTTTTGTGATTTTGGCTTAGAATATGTTGTGCCCATACATCTGATTTTTGAACCTTCCCTGTTGCATGCAAATGTTCCATGATTGGGGAATGATCACAGTTCATCGTATTTGCCAGTTCTCGAGTACAGTAACATGGATCATTCTGGATTAATGCGTTTAAACAATATTTATCAAACTCAAAATGTCTTCCTGAATGAAGAGAGTCACTAATGTCAAAACAAATCTCCTTAAAATGATAAAAATATTTTCTTGCCATGCTCTGTCCAATGGCATTATCCCATACATGGTGCATATGTTTCTGGCTGCCTCCATTGCTGTCACACCTCTATTGAACTCAAACAGAAGAATATGTCTAAATGTTCCAATTGCTCCACTTGGCACTCCATTTTCTAGAGCCCACAGCTCTACTCACTATTTCCAAGTGAAAAAATGGCAACATGTTAACACAAATAACAACAGTGAACTACAAATAAAAAATTACAATCAATAAATAAACCCATAGCAACCAGAATACAAACATGCAGAACAAAAACACTACGAACTTACACACTAATCTAATATAAATACAGTACTGGAATACTTACAGAACATTTATTAGAAAAATTTGAAGTATAAATATTTGTATTACTTTTCTACTTCACTGCTATTCAGATTTTTGCATACATCTTAATTAGTTGGCAAATATCATCTGTATAAAATTTTGAGACACATGAGCACAGTTATCTCATGACAGTGTCTTAGAAGTTCCTTATCAGAGTCAGTTCATTGACAAGAATCCATTTTTTCATGGGCATGAAAATGTAGAAGAGAGTTGGAGGTATCACTGGACTGTAGGTCATTGTTCCAAAACATCTTGTTTCAGCTTACTCTATGTTTTTGTGTTTTCTGGGTAATGTGTGGTGAAGCTATTTGCTGCAAACACAAGAAATGTTGCATCTGTTCAGATGGGGCATTTTGGTATATCCAGTGTATAGCTTGAATTTAGCAGCAAGTGATTTCCACACCTTCAAGCATATGAAAATGTGTGTTAGTTCCCAACCCTTTTGGTATGTTGATTCAGTGTATCAAATGTTGAGTTATAATTTAATATATTTATGGAATCATAGCCAGATAAATTTGATACAGTGTTGCTAATGATAGACTGTATTAAAAATGACTGTGATGAATGAAAGTAATTCTAGTTACTGTCTTACATTTGACAGTTGCAAGATCCATGTTGAACCTGTATTAGGGAGAAAAGAGCTGGCTTATTTGATGCTTTTGTCAAGCTTCACCATGTCATTTTGGATTTACAAATGCATATGGACAGCGATTTTCAGTATATAGCAGGGAATAAAAATATGAGATAAGGAGTATCCTGCAGTACAGTGTTTTATATTTGTATTTATTTGGTCCAACGAATCTTGAATGTACAGTACAGCACATCAAATATTGGACATGGACTGAGGAACAGTGAGCAGTGTGAGAAGGTAACTGGAATAATTATACAGAAAACATTGTGTGATTATGTAGAGTGAGAGCATGTAGTGAGAAGTGGGATGAAAAACTGGGACAGCAAAAATAGTTAAGTATGTGTGTCATGTAGAAGGGATAGTGAAGAACCAACCCGCCGGCAGATGTGCATTCACCATATTCTGTATCTGTGAAAACGGATCGAAAAGACCAGGATGTATGAATGTACACTGTGCAGGCATTTATGTAATATAAGCATCTGTTCAGGGAACTTTGAACCTTATAGCTTGTTAAAATTTATGTACTGGCATATAAGTTAGCAGGAACTCTACAGTCACACATGAGAGGTGTTTGATTCTTGAACCTTAAGGGCTCCTTTGAGTTACATATAGTGATGGGAGGAAAGATTTATTAATTTTTGTCAACAGGACAGAAGAGGACTGGAGATAACAGAAAGTAATAGTGGAGTTTATTGTAAGCTAGCATTAATTTTGATTTTGTCCAATGTTGTCACATTTCTCTAGGGTCAAGGCTCTGAATTACTTTCCCTATAGTCCATTAAACATTTTCTCTCCTTTCAGTCTCTCTGTTTTCCTATATTCTCCATACAGAAGAACCTTCACTTCTGCTTCTGAAAGCTTGACATTCATACCTCTTGTGTGTGACAGTACAGTGTCTGCTGCCAGCCATGCCGGTAAGTAGATATTTTAGACCTGTATTAAGATTGAGCTTGTGGGCAGTAACCAGCCTTTGGTGATTACGACAATTTGTGTTGATACAGCAGAATACTCAAATGAACATCCACATAAAACAGACATTATTTGTTCTGTAATAAGTGATGATGGATTTACTCTGTACACTTATATGTTATGAAATGTACACCTAAATATATATAAATTAAGAAAGAAGGAGAAGAGATCATAGTACCATATAATACCTTCTCATTGGTTTTCTTTCTTTTTCCTTCTTGTAATCTGGGGTTGAAGAGTGTGAATAATCATTTGGTCTTCTTTCTTTTTTCTTCCTTTAATTTGTGCTTGAAGAGAGTGAATAGTCTGAAATGTAATGCTTCTTCCATAAGGTGACTCAGAAACAGTGCTGTAGAAAGCCTGTTTCCCCTCTCTCCTGCAATGGTTAATATAATTAAGCCACATTGCAGTATTGGTAAAATCAGATGATTATGGAACTCATTTTAGATATCCCTTAGAAGGCTGAGACAACTTATTTTGGAAGGCTTCATTATTTTTAAAGAAAATCTGTTCACCAATTTTTAGTTTCATAAGAGACATGAATCACAAACAGAAGTATAGCATCTACAGAATAACACCATACAGTATTTCAGTGTTCAGATTTGTAAAATGTCACATGGTTTGGTCTGCAAATATCTCAGTAATTTCTAAAGTACTTGTGTTGGAAAACTTGATCAGAGTTCTATTGTGTGTAGCTATATTATATTTTCCTCACTCACGATAAAATTTTATGCTTTACTATTGATGTACTTTTATGCTCTGCAAGCTATGGTATGGTATCTAGTGGAGTGTACACAACATGCACACTATCATTGGCCCCTCAACCCCTTTCCTTTCTTTTCCACACACAAATGGCCAATAGGAAAACTGTCTTCTTGTACAACTATTGTACAAGTCTGATTTTAATTTTTCCAGTGTTACTCCCCATGCCCCCTTTCTTTATCCACCATCCTGATTCCCTCCCTCCCTCACTCTTCTCCTGCCCCCCATGTTCACACACTTTTCCAGTGAAAGTGTTCTGTAAGTTATTTAGTTTGTTAGTATGCACTTTGTTGAGCATATACTGGATAAAAGCTGTAGTTGTGTCTTTCTGTTAGACTGTAGAATGTCTAGAAAAATAACTGAGAACTTCAGAGAAAACCTCAGCTCACTAGTATTTACATTACATTTCATTTCACTAATACTTGTTCCATAGATCATGAATACGACATTTCATAATGATGCGGAACATGTCACTTTAACATAAGTTTTCTTTACATAAAATAATTAATTTTTATTTTTCATTTTCTTATTTTTTTACTGTTACTACTTCATACCTAAAAATTCAGCTGTTGAGTAGAAGGAGTTGTCATTCAGAAATCCTTTTAATTTGTTTTTAAATGTTGGTTGGCTCTCTGTCAGACTTTTAATGTTATTTGCCACATGACCAAAGATTTTTGTGGCAGCATAATTCACCCCTTTCGGTGCCAAAGTCAGATTTAACCCAGAATAGTGAAGATAATCCTTTCTTCTAATGTTGTAGCTGTGCACTTTGCTGTTATTTTTGAATTGGGATGGGTTATTAATAACAAATTTCAGAAGTGAGTATATGTATTGCGAAGGTTCTGTGAATATCCCAAGTTCCTTAAATAAATTTCTGCAAGGTGATCTTGGGTGGGCTCCAGCTATTATTCTGATTACGTGCTTTTGTGCAATGAATACTTTTTCTCTTAGTGATGAATTACCCCAAAATATGATGCCATATGAAAGCAGTGACTGAAAATAGGCATAGTAGGCTAATTTATTGATATGTTTATCACCAAAATTTGCAATAACCCTAATAGCATCATAACTGAACCTAATCATTTCAGCAGATCATCGATGTGTTTCTTCCAATTCAATTTCTCATCAATGCACACAACCAGAAATTTTGAATATTCTGCCTTAGCAACAGAATTCTGTTCATAGTCTATGTTTATCAATGGTGTTATGCTGTTTACTGTACTGAATTGTATATACTGTGTTTTCTCAAAATTTAGTGAGAATACATTTCCAGAGTACAACTTAATGATTTTCTGAAAGACATTATTTACAATTTCCTCAGTTGAGTTATGTATTTTGGGTGTGATTACTATAGTTGTACCATCAGCAAAAAGAACTATCTTTGCATCTCCATGAATATAGAGTGGCAAGTCATTAATAAATATTAAGAACAATAAGGGACCCAAGACTGAACCTTGTTGTGGGATGCCATTATTGATACCTCTCCAGTTAGAGGACTCTGCTGAGTTTTGCATTCTATTTGTTCTGTTAATTTCAACCTTTTGCATTCTTCCAGTTAAATATGAATTAAACCATTTGTGCACTGTCCCACTCATACCACAATACTTAAGCTTATCTAGAAGTATTTCATGATTCACACAACCAAAAGCCTTTGAGAGATCACAAAATATCCCAGTGTGTGATGTTCGGTTATTCAGAGCCTTTAATATTTGATCAGTGAAAGCATATATACCATTTTCTGTTCAAAAGCCTTTCTGAAAATCAAATTGATATTTTTTTAGTACCTCATTTTTACAAATATGTGATCCTAGTCTTGAATACATTACTTTTTCAAGAATTTTGTATAAAGCTGTCAAAGTGAGATTGAGCAGCAGTTGTTAGCATCAGACCTATCACCTTTTTTATGCAATGGTTTAACAATAGCGTATTTCAGTCTCTCTGGAAAATGGCCTATTTCAGTGAGCTACTACATATGTGGCTGAGAATCCTACTTATCTGTTGGGAGCAAGCTTTTAGTACTCTGTTGGAAATGCCATCAATTCCATGTGAGTTTTTACTTTTGAGTGAATTTATTATTTTCCTAATTTCAGTAGGAGAGGCTGGTTGAATTTCAAATTTATCAAATTGCATAGGTATTGCCTCTTTCATATACTGCCTTGCATTTTATAATGAATAGCTGGATCCTATTTTCTCTACAACACTTAAAAGTGATTATTAAAAATGTTTTCTACCTCTGACTTCTTGTTAACAAACTTTTCATTGAGTTTGATAGAAATACAGTCTTCCTGTGCTCTCGGGGTTTCTGGACTTTTTAATACAGTGCAGTAGTTTTTATAATGTTTCACTGTTTCTGGATCATTACTCCTCCTAGCTATAAGATACATTTCCCTTTTCTGTTTGCAATATATTTTTATCCCATAGTAAGCCATCACGTTTTAGATGGTTTCTTACAATTATACACTGCCCTCCATAAGTTTGGAAACACCATGCTGCGTATTACAACAGAGCAAGATGGAAGTGATCTATGTGAGTTATTGGGTGGAATATTGAATAGCAAACTCAAATAATGGTTAATAATGACACGTACAGTATTGTACACTTAATTCTTGTACATTTACAAACATATTGGAATATACTAGTATTGCTCTGTTTTATGTAAACTGACGTTACCTGTCCAAGCAGTTCTACTACACACGCCAGGTGGTGCCAGTAGACCGCATGGCTATGTAGAGTTACGATGTTTGCATTTCTGTTCACTTGTATTTGCGTTTGCATAAAGGTATAACACGCCACGAAAGTAATTAAAAATGGCCCCAAAGTGCGAGATTCCTTATGAATCATGGGTAATGATAATCAATTTGCACCAAGAAGTCAATAGTGTCTGACAAATAGCAAAAAAACTGATGATTTCCATCAGCGGAGTTGTCAAAACCATACACCGGCATCGAGAAACAGGCTCCTTTGGAGATCGTCCTCGCACAGGAGCACCCAGGAAAATATCAGAACGCCAGGAAAAGTATTTGGTAGTGACCAGTAAATGCAACAGATTAAAACTGTCCATGAATTGATTGCTGAAGTAAACACAACGAGGGATACAACTGGTGAGTGAGTCAACAGTGAGACGACGCGTGGCAGACAACATCCTCCGAAGTTATGTAGCAACAAGGAATCCATTGTTGTGCCTTGTTAACAAGAAGAAAAGGCTTCAGTGGGCTAAGAAACATTAACATCGGACAGTGGGGGATTGGGAAAGAGTCTTATTCACTGATGAATCCAAGTTCGAAATATTTGGAAGTAAACGCTGTCAATTTGTATGCCATTTACCCCATGAACGCTTGAATCCTCAGTGCGTAATTCCAACTGTAAAGCACGGAGGGGGTTCTGTGAAGGTATGGGGATCCTTTGGAGGGAATAAAGTCAGAGATTTGGTGAAAGTAGATGGAAAACTGAACCAAAAGGATTATCATGCCATTCTCCAGCGACATGCTAATACATCGGGTTTGCATCTGATTGGGAAAGGGTGTGTCTTGCAGCAAGACAATGACCCGAAGCATACGTCTCGCTTGTGTCAGAACTACGTGAAGTCTCTAGAGTTCGTAAGATACTGAAAAACATGGAATGGCTGCCCCAATCCCCTGATTGTAACCCAATCGAGCTGCTATAGGATGAATTGGGCAGGAGGATCCAAAAATGGGAAAACATGAGTGGGTCACAATTGAGGGAGGTCCTGCAGCAAGAATGGAGATTAATTCCAACTGAAACCTTGGCAAAACTGATGCAGCGCATGCCGAGAGTGTGCAAGGCAGTGATGAAAACAAAGTGTGGCTATTTTGAGGAATCGAAAATTTAATTGTTGCATCTTCCTGTGTATTATTTGAGCTTAATAAACATTTGGAAAACAACCAAATGCATTTTTATACTGTATTTCCTTTCCATTGTCTATAATTTCTAGGTGCTTCCAAATTTATGGAGGGTAGTGTATTTCACTGTTTTCTCAGGGAAATTGTTTTCCAATATCCTCACAAAGGTATCATGAAATAGGTTAAATTTTAAATTAGCATCAGGTTCCCTGTACACCTCATCCCAGTCCAAGTGTTGCAAACTTTCCCTAAAATTTTCAGTTGTTAAAATCATTAATTGAACACACTATTTTGGAGGACTGCTTTGCATTACTGTATGGAGCTTTGTCATATACTGTATCTAGCTGTGCATCATGATCAAACAGACTATTCTTAACAGGAAAAGCTTTTGTTTGATTGAATTTATCTTGGTCTATGAAAACATTATCTATTAGTGTGCTTCTTTCCTGTACCACCCGAGTCGGAAAATCAATAACTGACATCAAATTGAAAGAACCAAGTAATACTTCAAGGGAAACCTTTCTATTGGCCTCTTTCAGAAAATCTACATTGAAATCTCCACAAACAATATTTGTGTCCCTCTGTCTGATAGATAGCACAACAAAGAATCCAAGTTTTTCAAAAATAGCTGAAAATTTCTCAATGGGGCTCTATACATGGCTACAATTATAAAAGTACAATTATTTAGTTTATGCTCACACACACATGCTTCTGTATTTTGCTATACACAAAATTTTTTAGTTTCCAAATTTTTCACACTGTGACAGATTTTAACATATACGGCAACTCCTCCTCTTTTACATGTGCTGAAAGCTTATATCCACCTACATTTCCCATTTTCATAC
This sequence comes from Schistocerca americana, assembly GCF_021461395.2. Taxonomy (NCBI): domain Eukaryota; kingdom Metazoa; phylum Arthropoda; class Insecta; order Orthoptera; family Acrididae; genus Schistocerca; species Schistocerca americana. The sequence goes on from NC_060120.1 coordinate 180,792,372, forward strand.
CTGTGACTACATGATGTTCAGGCAGGTGTAGTACATTCTAAATCTTATAACCGAACAAGAAGCTCATGTACTTTGTTTTTTAATCCCCTGTTATTCTGATGCAATATACTAACATATTTTTCATTGTGCTTTTATGAGAATCTTGTGGTGCACTAAAATTATTTTTCACTGTACTGATATGAGAATCTTGTGATGTTTAACATCTCTAGTAGCTGCCTGTCTGAGCTATGTGTTCTCAGGCTATGCGATACTTGTTGAGGGCATTTTAACCAGCTCAAAGTTGGGGAAATTACAAGTGCAGAAATGAAGTATGATGGAAAACCTATGGTTTTTTTGAAAATTATTTTTAAAAATTCTCATACAAATGGTCACAAGTGAAGGCTGTCAGTGGAAATTGTAAAGAGACAAAGACTGAAGCAAATAATAACAAAATAAATTTTAAATATATTTGCTTTAAATGTTCCTTCACAAAAGAAAACCAAAGAATGTTGCTGTCATTCAGCTGTTTTACTGCTGCAAAGATGAATGATGTTATTAGACTAGTCATCACTAAAACCCAGCTTGGTCCAAATGCGTGATGGAATCCCTGTCAGGCTATGCATGGAATTTGCAAATTAATTTGTTGCACCTTGACCATAATTTACCAAAGATATTTCTAGCAATTGAAAATCACCACAGATCACACTAAATCTGCAACAAGGACAGCAGAACTCCTCTGCAGAACTACTTCCATATACCACTTATCTACATTTGTAGCAGAATTCTAGAAGATATTCTGAGTTCAAATATAATGGAATACAATCACCTTCCCCCTCAAAACTACTATGAATTCTAAAAACATTGATCCTGTGCAACACAACTTGCACTCATCAGCCATGTTATTTGGAGTGCTATGGATAGAGATAATCTGTTGGATTTGATCGTCTTAGACTTTAAAACAGCTTTTTGTTCAGTAACACACCAAAGTCTGTCAAAGAAATTCCATTTGTATGGTATGTCTAATCAGATTTGCAACTGTGTTGAAAATTTCTTGGCAGGCAGAATGCAACACATTATCCTGGATGAAAAGGAAGTGTAATATCCCCAATATTATTCATCTTAGGTGTCGTGGTCTCGCTGGACTGAATTAATGTAGTTTCATACTTACCATACCAGATGCAGTTGTCTATGGGAAAATTTTACCTATTGAAATTGTTTTAACATCCAGTTAATTTTTGGCACAATATCAATCTGGCATAAGGACAGGCAACTCCACCTTTATATAGGAAAATGAGAAGTTTTAAAGTTCATGAAATGCAGAAATATTGTAGACGTTGATTACAAGGTTAATGAGCCACAGTTGCTCGGATATATGAGACAAATACAAGGAAGTAGCAATGTCTAAAGATAGAAGTAGATTGATCACATAACCTTAGTCATGGGAAAAGCAAATGAGAAGCTACAGTCTGCAGACCTAAAGAAATTCTGGTCATGTGTAAAGGCTGTTAGTGGCACCACAGTTAGCATCCAGCCACTCATGGACGAGATAGGAAATGAAACTGAGAGTGGCAGAGCAAAAGCAGAAATGCTTAATTCTGTTTTCAAATATTTCTTTATAAAGGAAAACCCAGGAGTATTGGCTCAATTTAATTCCTATACCATTCAAAAGATGAGTGAAATACGGTGATATTAGTGTCAGTGGCATTGAGAAATAGCTGAAATCTTTAAAACTGAAGAAAGCTCAGGGCCCAATGGAATCCCTGTCAGATTCTATACCCAGTTCGTGGCTGATGATGATGATGTTTGGTTTGTGGGGCGCTCAACTGCGTGGTTATCAGCGCCCGTACAAGTATCCAATCTTTGCTCAGTCCAATTTCGCCACTTTCCTGGATGATGATGAAATGATGAGGACAACACAAACACCCAGTCATCTCGAGGCAGGTGAAAATCCCTGACCCCGCCGGGAATCGAACCCGGGACCCCGTGCTCGGGAAGCGAGAACGCTACCGCGAGACCACGAGCGGCGGACTTCGTGGCTGAGTTAGCTCCTCTGTTAACTATAATCTTTTGTAGATCCTGTCAACAAAAAACTGTGGCCAGTAGCTGGAAAAAAGCACAGTTCACACCTGTCTACAAAAAGGGTAGCAGAAGCGATCTACCAAACTACCATCCAATATCCTTGACATCCATTTGTTGTAGAATCTTAGAATGTATTCTGAGCTCAAACATAATGAGGTATCTTGAACAGAATGACAGTCTCCATGCCAACCAGCATGGAATTGGAAACATAGATCATGTGAGACCCAACTCTCATGACATCATAAAAGTCATGGCTCAAGACTGTGAGGTAGATGCAGTATTTCTCAATTTCTAAAAAGCGTTTGACTCAGTGGTATACATATGCCTATTATCAAAGTACGATCATGTGGGGTATCAGATGAAATAGGTAACTGGATTGAGGATTTCTTGGGAGAGAGTATGCAACATGTTCTCTTGGATGGGGAGTGGATAGATGTAGAAGTAACTTCGTGTGTACTCCAGGGAAGTTGTTGGGGCCCTTGCTGTTCATGTTGTATATTAATGATCTTGTGGACTATATTAATAGTAGCCTCAGAGTCTTTGCATATGGTGCAGATATCTACAGAGAAGTACAGTCAGAATGAAACTGTACGAATATTCAGTCAAACGTTGAGAAGATTTTAAAGAGGTACAATGACTGGCAACTTGTTTTAAATGTTCAAAAATGTAAGATTGTGCACTTCACATAATGAAAAAAAATCATAGTATCCTATGAAAATAATATTGGTGAGTCACAGTTAGAATGTGTAAACTCCTGCAAATACTTGGATGTAATGCTTAGTAGGGACATAAAATGGAACAATCACTTAGGCTGAGTCATGGCTAAAGCAGATAGCAGACTTTGATTTATTGGTAGAATAGAATATTAGTGAAATGCAATCAGTCTATATAGGAAGTTGCTTACAAATCACTCATGTGACCCATCTTAGAATATTGCTCAAGTGTGTGGGACCCCTGACAAAGAGGACTAGCAGGGGATATTTAACATATACAGAGAAGGGCAGCAGGAATGGTCACAGGTTTGTATAACCTGTGAGGGAGTGTCATATGGATGTTGAAAGAAGTGAACTAGAAAACTCTTGAAAATAGATGTAAATTATTCCAAGAAAGTCTACATACAAAATTTCGAGAACTGCCTATAAATGATGACTCTAAATATACTACAACCCTCACACATCACTCCTATAGGGATCATGAGGATAAGATTAGAGTAATTACAGCATGCACAGATGCATTTAAACAATTGTTTTTTTCTGCGCACCATATGTGAATGGAACGGGCAAAAGCCCTAATAACTCGTACAATGGGATGTACCCTCCGCCACAACATCCTGAAAGCCTGCAGTGTTCCCCTTTAAATATACGTTTGTTCAGATACAAATTTGTCGTTTTCTTGAAGTTCTGAATTGCTCCACCTATAATTAAACTTTCTGTTTGGACTGTGCTGGAGAAGCTTGATGGGCTTCATTACCACTACAGTTGTGCAGGTGCTAGAATCTGATAAACATCACCAACTTCCAACTTTCTAAGGGGGAATACGAAATACTTCTCATTTTAACAATTGTTTATAAAACGTGCCAATGTGCTGTCTCTTAGTAACAGGAAACATCACTCGTATGTACACTTTGAAATCCTACATCAGTCTAATGACATGTTTGACAGTTCTGTAGCTGTCCTCTGTTCTGTCATGATGTCATACTGCATTGTCACGGCATCCTCTGTACTCAGTAGCACACCATTCTACTCCAAGCCAGGATGTCAGCTCATGGAGTTTACACAAACCCCATGCAGTTACTGTAACTCATGATAATACTGCAGGTGCCATCCCAACATAAGGAAACTCAGTATGCAACCCTATAAGTCCACATGCAAAACAGATGATAAAAATCTGCAAATAGCTTTGTATTCTTAAATAATTAACTACTGTATGGTTTATATTATTGCAACCATCTTTCATTGGTTAGGTAAATGCTCTACTGGAGGGATATGTTACACCACAAGCCATGGATCAAGGCAGTATTTCTTATTTCCAGAAAGCATTTGACTCAGTACTACATAGTGCTTATTAATTATAGTGCAGTCACATGAAGTATCGAGTAAAATTTATGACTGTATTTAGAGTTCTTTAGTAAGGAAGATGTACCATGTCACCTATGTACTCAGGTGTTGCACAGCTATTGTTATTGTCTACAGCTACTGTTACCTGGACTGGCAGGTGAGCCTCTTAATCTAAAAAACCACTTGTGTGCACCCCAGACACAGTTAGCTGCCTGTGTAACATCACCTGATGTGTAGTGCACACCCTACTGATTTAAGGAACCCTGCAGTTCTCAACTTTATGTCAGAAGTCTAGGAAGAAACAGCCTAGCTTTTCACAGAACTTTCAAAGTCACTGATTCAAATTTTCCGCTCCGCTTGGAACCAGGGGCCATGATTAGTTCTGGGAAAAATGCTGCAGATTGTGAACTTTGTTGATATTCAGTGAGTGAGGTTGGTTTTCACAACTTTCTCTGCATGTCACTGGAGTAACACAAGTATCTCTACCCTTTTACGTTTTCCTCTCCTTTTATTGTTCTTGTATCACTTTCCCTCAAAAACCTGCTTTCAACAGCAGGTGTCAGGTTTTCACACCATTTTATTTTATCTTGTTCTGTAGGTTTTTCCACAATTTTCCACAGTGTTACAAGAGAGCAAACTCCAGAGTATCTGGGTATTCAGCTTAAGATATTCCGTGCTGAGGACAAAGATGTGGACCACAAATGGAAAAAAGTTCAAAAGCATGAGCATAGGCAGACAGTGTATACAGGCAACACACAATATCCTGTTGCAGAGCATGCTGTACAACATGACAGTTATGACCTCGGTGGGTGTTTCACCACACACGCCATCTGGGTTCTTCCCCCAAGACACAATTTTCTCAGAACTCCGCAGGTGGGAACTAGGACTAAAACGTGTCTTTGGTTCTCGCCGCCCACCTTGCCTCAATTTACATTAATTCCTTCCGTCTCAGCATTTATTCACAATAACTGCTCCTTTCATCACTCCATTTCAGTTTTCTACATCTTTCATTTTCTGACTTGTCTATTTTTCACCATCCCTCCTCGCACCTCTGTTACATACAATGCACAGCTTTTCACTCTTATTAACTCATCCACAATGTTTAGTAGTAATTTCTGCCTTCCACCTTTAAGCTCTCAGGTTTCCAAATCTCGTCCAGCGCAGTTCCCAACAATTAGTCTTCCTTCTATCCCGTTTGGTGAGTCTTTCCTTACTCAGGGTTCTGGGTGACTTTTCTAACTGCACCCCTTTCCGTATGCCTCTCCAGCACTTTTCCTTCAACCCTCTTCCTTCCTCTTCAACTCTTCCACCAGAAGAAGGAGAGACTGGCTCCTTACATGCTTATTGCACTTCATGTAACTTTGCTGATGACGCTGTATTGTATGCGAAAGTGTCATCTTTGAGTTACTGTAAGATGATATAGGATGACTTGGGTAGAGTTTCTTTTTTTAATCACCATGACTGTGTGAAGCAGCACATGAATAATACTATATTTGAACATTTATGGATTGGTTTATCTTACATTATTTAATGTTTAGAATAATCCACCATGTATTGCACCACACAGAAACTCTACCCAAGTCATCCTATATCATCTTACAGTTACTCAAAGATGACACTTTCGCATACAATACAGCATCATCGGCAAACAGTCATAGATTGTTTTCCAGCCTATCCATCAGATTGTATGTATATAGACGACAAGAGAGATCCTATCACACTTCCCAGGGGCAATCACACCTCAGATATTTAAATGGACATATTAGTTCTATAATTTCATGTGGTTTTCCAAAAATGATCAAATTCAGTAATGAATTTAAAAGGCAGAAATTCTTCTTTTCAGCATCTCCCTTACTGTTTGTACATTGTGATCCCTTCAAGGAAAGATTACATACTTCTTTAATTGAAACAGCAGAAAAAATTGTTTTTTTCTTGTAATCATGTTTCACGTAGTACAGGCAATGAAGTTAGTAGAAATTGTGTGTTTTTTAACTTCAAATCAGCAAACATATTTATGTAAAAACCAGATACCTGACAGTTTATTTACTATTTCTGAAGATTATTTCTTTCCTCAGGTCTGCAAAATATCAGTTACCAGCAGGGAAACTCATCACCTGGAGCAAAAATGTTCAGCTGTGATATTTGTGGAGCGGCATACAGACATGCTGCAAATCTAACATCACACAAGAAAATACATTCTGGAGAGACATTATGTGCGCTTTGTAACAAAGTACTCAGTCGCAAATCAAACTTCCGAAGACATATGAAACTGGTACATGGTTGTCCAGGATTTGATAGCCCTAACAGTGGCGTTGGGGGATTCCTGCAACTCTAGTATGTTGTACTCAGTGTACCCCTTTTACTCTTGTAAAAACATGTTTTGACCAAAAGAAAGTGTTTAAACATACTGAAGTGAATCCAAGAACCAGTACTTCTTTATTTCATGTAATGTGAAAACTATTTGGTTGTGCTGACTACTGTAGTTGTGACTTCAAATACTGCTGGCATATCTCAGGGGATTGGAGCACAAGCTCTTCAGAAATCAGTGAAAATGTAAAGAAAGAAATACAAACTAAATACAACATGCAAATCATAAAAATGAAAGGAGTGTAGAAGAATATTAAGATATCCATGAAAATGAATAGAGGAGGACTTTGTTCCAAAAATAGTATAGGAGTTGGAGAGCCAGGTTAAGACTCCTTTCTCTAATTCTGCAGGTGATGATTTTATTACTCTACTGCCGAGAGAAATGTGCACCACTTTAGCATACATGTTAGATACATATATAGACAAACATGGACCACTCAACATTCTATTGTATTGTGAGAATACATTCTGGAAAAGAACAGACAAAAATGAGGAAATAAATCTACAACTGATTGAAAGACACATGTAACATCTCAGCAAAACTGCACTGGCTTTTGAGATAAGCTATCACTCTTTTTCTGGCTGAACAGAAATGAGACCAGTGAGAGATAAGAGTCTGAACCCTTTTCTTCAGGGAGTTGAAAGAAATAAGTACTAATTAATCGAAAACATATCAGAAGTAATGAGAAAAAGAAAACTGGTGTTTTATGGACTCTTATATTGATTAGAGACTATAGATCAACCATAAATATCTTCAAATATTTGTGAGATAAGAAGTCAACAACAAGTTGGATCCATGAAGTAAAAATATGGTTAGAAAACAGTAATATAAAAGCTGAAGAAACAATTGATAGGGAAGTCATTAGGGAAAAAGTATTAAATATGGAAGGGTTCCAGGGTAAAAGAGTGAAAAAAACTGATCTGTATTGGCCAGAAGACAGAAAGAAAAAATGAAGTGAACAGATGAAAGACTACTGGAAGAAAAGAAGAGAAGAAAGAATAAGGAACTGTAATTGGCCCATTGTTCTTACTTGGAAGTGGGCCATTCAGGGGTAAGGGGGTGTGGGCAGGAGAAAGAGGGTGGGGAGGGGGGGGGGCAGAAGAAAGGATGATTATAGTTTATTGTCCTGTCAACAGTGAGGTCATTAGAGATGGCTAATGAATGAAGTACAAATGGAATACTTTGTCTTCTGGTGCAATATCACTGTTCAATCTGTTAATGGTAGTGAATATTCTTTTGTATGATGATACTGAGTGCATGCAATAAGTGAATATTCATTAACATTATGATGGTGAGTGCAGAGAAGTAACATCTGTAGTGAAGATTATACTTAGTGAGCCATCTCAATTTGTGCCCACTGCATTTAAAAATATCAGACAGTTCGGATATTTTTGGAAGTCTTTCATAAAAGAAAAAAAGGATGGCATCAACTACCTGCTCTTAGATGTATACACTCGTAAATAATGTCATTTAAATCAATTTAATCAGTAAATGTAAGAAATTTCTTTTGGTGATATCATGAAAAGTTAAATTCCACATTAGACTCAATTCTAAAATGAATTGAACATTGCATAACTGTAGCAAAGATAAATTTGTTTATAATACTACAGTCAGTTTGCTAAGTATTACATAGAAATGCCATGTATATAAGTTTGTTCTTAACTCTAAATCACTATTAATCATTAGTCATCTGAATGTCAGGTGTTTATAACTCTAAATCACTATTAATCATTAGTCATCTGATCGTCAGGAAAATTTATTCTGGTGTAAATATGAATAGTTATAATTCAATGTCAATAATATCACAAATTGTACATCTTCACATAATCACAGAAGAAATATTTCATGCCAAGCAGCAGAAGACACAGATAGTTTCTGAATCAGAGAACCCCAAACTGTAGAAAATGGAATTTTACGGGAGTTAGGTAGAAATGTCATCTGGCACTTTTGATTTTGCTGTATCCTGACATGCCCTTTGGCGTGGGGTCATGTGTGACTTTTCTACTCCGTTACTGAAAAGTCATGTTTCGACTAATCATTTCCTTTTTTGCAGAATTGAGGATTATCTGGCATCAATCATTAGCTTTTGTGTTACATTTTGTTCTCAGCTGTGTCTGCTGCTCCCTGATAAGGGCATTATTTCCTTCTTTTATTTGATTCTATTTCAGTTTTGGAGATCTTTTTCTTTGTAAAGGATATAAGTAATTGTATTTAAAATCTGGAATTTTACGGTATGAAAGAAATTCATACTTGTGTGATGTGCATTTGTGAGATGATTGGAATAATAGTCTAAATTTATAAGATCATATTTATAAAAGGAACAAGAAAGTGCTATAAATGATATTTGAACGAGTTATTGCAATAGAACACCACTATGTATCTGCAGTGTAGAATCAAAAACAGCATTTTGAAAAGAGTAATGTATTACTACTTCTACTTTTCTATTAACTAATGCTTCTATTTTCACCTTAACTCAAAAATAATCTGTACTTCTGTGACTATGCAGATAAGCCCATGTCAACATGACTATGTTTACTCTTGTGCATACCATCTGAACTGTCAGATAATGATAATAGAGCTTCCATTCACTATCACTACATGCAATTACTTTAATGTAGTATTTTGTGCTGTGCCATCCAATTTGCTGTGTGTTAGGATAGGTTGTGTGAAATGTAGAAGCACAGTAATTATGCAGGGCGTCTTTATAATAACTTTCAGCAGTTGGAATTTAATGTAATAGAAAATACTCACAGCTAAATTTGTGACAGAACTAGTATTTTTTACTGAAGATGAATTGCTTTGTTGCAGAAAAATTTTTAATCTGTTATGGTGTCAACCCCATCTTCTCCTTATGTACATAAACTTTTGTTACCAGTCATGCTGACCACTACTGCAATTTTACTCACATGTGTGAAAGTATTTATAAGTACAATATAAGTATTCAAAGCCACTCAGGAAGTGGATGTTGATACCCAACACTATGTGTCTGTCATCTACAGAATACTGCTCTTTCTCCACATGTATTTTACTTTTAAACTGACTTTAATATGGTTACATAAAGATGACCATCTGAAGTTCAGAAACAATATCACTAACCTTAAGAAGGGAGCAGTCTAATTATTTTATGTTAATTGTTCATAAAACATTGTGGGTTTCCTCATTCCAGAAATGAGGGCTTCTCGGCAATGTCCAATATGCTGGAAGGTTTTGGCTGTATCTACATCCCTAACACGTCACATTCACACTGCACATGCGGATCCTGGAGCTGAGCCTGAACCATGCACAGTCTGTGGAAAATTGTTCAAAAATAAGTACAATATGTGGGTCCATCGCAGCAAGGTGCATCGTCTGTCCAAAGTGTGGCAAGAATCATATTCACATGACTCATGCTAAATGACTTATGAGATATACACTTACAATCCTCAAATGCTGAATCTGGGCCAGAATATGTCTGTGATTGGGACAACAGTCTGTGATACAACAAAAGAAAAAATTGTAAAATAAATTTATGAATGTTTGACATACTGTCAGGTGGAGGCACCTGTGGCAACTGAAATACCGAAAAGTCTTTTATTCCATCTAGTGTGCCACTTATTTTGCAACAAGTAGTTAACACCTGCAGATGGGAGAAGTCAAAGAGCAACCTGTCATTTTCATGTTCTGCACACAGTGGCCATGAGTGTGATATTAGATTGCATTAAAAGACATTTCACTATATAAAATAAGTGTTAATCCTTATTATAAATATTGTAATTTTTGTATATTTATGTGTAATTAGTAGTTTACTTCCTGTAAGTAAGCTAAATTTTCTTACCCTCCATTGAAAATAAAATGACTGCATTTGTTATACAATTGTAACTAATGAAATAAAACTACAAAAAAATGTAAAAGGACCTATGCGTAAAAGTAATGACTTTCCTGAAACCTGTTGCTTTAGATGCTAAGAGAGACATCTGTTACCATGATGGCACAGACAAACACAATTTTCAGAAAAACTGTGCCATCTTTCAAAAAGTGCTAATTATTATTATGTTCTCTAAAAGAATCTGGAAGTATTTCTCATTCACAATGCATTCTGTAAACTGTATAATTTAGAGAGTCAAATCTTGTTCTTGATATTAGTTACTATGCCCTAAGTAAATTCACCTGCAGTTTAACTGGAAAATAACATTTTCTTAGTAACTGTTTTTGTTATACTGTTTCGTAGTGCTGCACCGGAAATCATGTTTTATTTTTTAGATTCATAACAGATTTGTGAATTGTGATGTATTAGTTTCATAACATACATAACTCAGGTGTAAGAGACATATCAATGGGATCTGTGATGTACAATTTGTATTTGTGTACTACGGAAATGGCATGGATGAAGTATGAGAACTAGAAGTCTTTAGCAAGAAGTTCCATATACGATTAATGAACACATACATTTTTATTTACATGACCATTGGTGACTGAATTGGTATACCAGTGGTAGAGAAAATTATCTGCTAGTATTTATTAGTGTTGCCTACTTGCAAGAAGGCAGGTAAACAGTCTCCCACTTCACTGTAAGGAGACAAAAGTATTTAAGTTAAGTAATTGTTATTGCATTATGGGTAGTTGCAAACGGTTTATGAAAAGTTCAATCACAAGTTTGATTTGTCTCATGTTACTGTTACAGTGAATGAAATCATTTTAATGTCAATGGAACTCACAGAAAGGATTTACAATAGCCTTTTTATAATGTATGGAGATTTCTTTTTAAATAATATTTTTTATTCAAAAAAACCTAAACAACAATTTACATATAGTGTGAAATTGTCACCTTTTGAAGAGTGCAGCTTAACCAAAATCAAACATATCCAAGGACTGGGCCAAGGTTTTAAGGACACCTCTTTCACCATTTGACAAACTTTATTACCATTAAAAAATGATATATATACTAAGAGAATCATTTCCTGAGACAAGCAACAATTACATTAAACGGCAGTTAGAAAGGGACAACAATTTGGATACCAACAACACTTATAAAATTAAATAGGGCCTTTTGTCAGACTATAACTCTCTATAGACAAAACCATAAACAGGAAACCTTAAATGTCAGATTATGACAAAATGTTATTGTACAGTGTGAGAGAAGAGCAATGGGTGCAAATAAGTTAAATATAATTTTCCATCACCTTTGACAAGAATGTTACAAACTTGCTTCACTGGGCTAACTCAACACTTAAACAACGCTAAAATTAAAATGCAATTGCCTGAATTATAGAATTAAAAAAATAATGAATATGAAATGCCACGACTAGGCACTGCCTCTATATCTGCAGCGAGAAACAAATTCCAGCACCTTAGCTAACCTTAGAATTCAATGAGTAAGGAACAAATTTATTATTTGGCTCTGCAGCCTTTCCTAAGGAATTCTACTCTGCACAAGAGAGATAAATCTCTTAAGCACAACGTTTAATTTATACAGTGGGGATTATGTGCTTTTTCTCTAACAAAATTTGACTAGTAACACCAAGCACAATAAATAGAACCCAACAGTGTGATGACCTGACAAAATAAGGAATATCTGAAAACAGTCTGTTTGTGCCTAGACACAGTGCCTATGAAATACAGTCAATTGTGGTCAAACCAAGCATGAGGTCACCAAAGCCAGTGCTTTTACTGCCCCCGACATTAAAAGAAAGGGGGAAGGGTTGAGGGCTGCCACATCTAATGTGGCAGTTATCGAGTGGCAACCTCCACTGACCACGTAGGCTTTTAGAATGAGGATAACAGCTGTTATATGGAACATTAATAGATTACAATTACATAACTTGGTGAGCGACGACCTCCTCAATGAAGATGATGCAGGCTGGCGTGGCTTATAGAAGCACAGCTGCAAAGACACTATGGTCCAGAAGTGCCATAAGGTAGCATACCGCACTGTCCATGACACAACTTCCCAGTGCCCAAAGTCAGTATGTCTCACCATAATTCGTGCCATGTGACCCCTTTGACACCAAGAGAGGAGAATGTTGCCACCCAAGCACCAGTGGTCCCATTAACTACTCCACGTGGCAACATCTGACTACCCTGATTGGTGTACCACCACCACACTCCCTAGATAAACAGCGCGCTCTGTATCTTAGTTGCAGATAAGGAGGGCAATTTGTAAAAGGAAAGAGCACCAACATGGCACATAGTGTGCTTTGGTTTTTGCAACAGACGTGGTAAAACCACACTGAACAAGAGTGCTGTATCCTAATAATTTTTTTTTTAAATTGCTTGTAAGTACACTCACCTATGAATCTGAGAATTTACTGAAACAAGAACTGTTTCTTTTAGCTTACAAATTTATCCATTTCATAAGTGAGGTTATGATCACACTCAACCACTGGTTTCAAAATATTCAGGTACCAAATTTTCTTGAAGCATCATTTATTGGAAGGCTAAGCTTTAACATTAAAAAGGCATCATTGTCGCTAAACATGATTTTCACTGTTATAAGCTTATATATTGCACCATTGTATTCCTCACAAAATGTACAGAATAAATTATAAAGCCAGAACATACTGGCTTGGGAGATTTCATGTGCTTATTAAGATATCCCTGAATATCTTCATATGAAGGAATCATTATTCTTTACAACAGGCTACATTATTAATATTATAATATCAGAAGTGAAAAGCATTGCATTGGAACTCTCATGGGAAAGTTCATCTCAATCTGAAGCTAACTAGTTTTCAAGAGCAACTTACATTTTTGTCTGTATTCTTTAGCAGTAATGACAATTTAATGAACATAATTACCATATGCAATGTATTATGAGGTTTGGATGTGAATGGCATGCTTATTATTATGTAAGTGAATTAAATTTCGTTTTTATGAAAGCTGGAATATATCTCCACATATTTATACTTCATTTTAGGTTCGCCCTTTAATAAACACTGCCATTTTCTTTTTTTACAAAGACTATTTTAGGAGGAACAGCACGTTTTTGATGAGCTAATGGTATGCAGAGTCATAAATGTTCATGCGGAATGGAAGAACTGATAGAAGTTGACCTCAGGAAAGCTACGGAGAACTGTAGGAAGATATGATGCAATACTGACTCTGTGACTTATCTTAAGAAGATTAACTGAAGAAAGACAAGCTCTTGTTTACAGCATTTGTGATGTTAAATGAAATACACTCTTTAAAACTCTGAAGGTAGTAATGATAAAATACAGGAGCAGAGTACAGAAACCAGACCTCAGCTATAAGAGTTGAAGGGGATGAAAAGGGAACACTAATTGAGAAAGGAGTGAGACAGTTTTGGAGCCTGTCAGAGGCAGCAAAGGCCTTGGGAAATCAGGTGGATGCAATGGATAGTGTCTTGAAAAGAAACAATGAGATGGGCATCAACAAAAGTAAAAGAAGAGTAATGGAATGTAGTCGAATTGTGAATCAGATTATGCTGACTGAATTTGATTACAAAATGAGACACTAGAGTAGTAGAGGAGTACAGTTATTCGCATATTTGGTGCATGTTCTTTCATTGCATCAAAATTTTCAAGGGAATCTTGTATTATTCTTTGTACAAAATAGTGGCATATTCCGGCAATGATGATGGAAGTGGATCATGCACCCTTATGTCCAAAGTAGACCACAAAGGTTCAATAATATTGAGATCTGGTGACTGTGGTGACCAAGGGAGATGCAATAGTTCACCTCACACTCACAAAACCAGTCCTGGATGATGTGAACTTTTCAACGATGGCCTGTCACCTGGGAACACAACAGTGCCACTGAGGAACAGACATTGTAGCATAGGATGGACCTGATCAGCCAAAATGATCACATAATCCTTCACAATAATGCAATCTTTCAGACTAACGATGGGGGGGCATGGAATACCATGACATGGCTGGCCATACATTACCAAAGCTCCACTTGTATAACTCTTGGGATGTAAAACTTGCCCATAAGCTGATTACAGTGTGAAACAAGACTCGCATGACCAAATGCCTTTTTTCCATCACTCATAGTTCAGATTGTATGACTTTGGCACCCTCTTTTCCTGTTACAGGCATTTACATCAGTGATGAGTGGTCACAGAATTTCAGCTCACTCTGCAGTGCCCTGCTTATGGAACTTCCTTCATGTTTTTTTGGTGCTGACATAGTTTGCGAGTGTGACATTCAGTTCTGCAGTGACTTTTGTAGCTATCATCATCTTATTTTTCATCACAATCTTCTTCAATGACCATCTGTCACAGTCAATCAAAACACACTTTTGTCCCCATTGTGACTTGTTGATGTTTTCCCATTTTCTCTGTATGCAGTATAAATCCAGTCTCTTGAAACACCATACACTTCGGCGCCAACAATTTGACCATGTTCGAATTCACTTAGTCCTGACATAATGTGCTCACAATTACATAGAACACTGTTGTGACAATGGCTGTCATTTGCAGTGTATTGAGGACATCGTGCAGGTACCGTTCATGGTCAAATGCAACAGTGAAACCTGCAGGCTTGGCTAGCATCTGTGCATTTATGTTCAAGCATGCATTTCTTTTGGTGTTAGCATATTTTTTTCCAACCCCCGTGCCACCACATGGCAGTGTCAGACATACGAGGTGCATCCAGCTGTTATGTTTACTTCAGATCTTTCTTGAACATAACAAATTCTGAAATTATTAAGCCATATTGATTATTATATTTGGTGGCGTATGCTTGGTAATCACCAATGAGGTATAAATTAGATAATTACAAAGTATAATTATTTATAAAGAATACAGGTTATACAGAAACATCTTCTCCTTCAAAAAGTTAACTGTAGCCACAGAAGCAAGTCTCGAAAAAGAAACTGATGGAAGGAACCCTCTGCATCCAGTAGTTTACTGCAAACCCAGTTTCCCTTATGGGTTGTGTAGCATAGGCATCAAACATTGTGTAATATGTGTATCAGTAGTTATTTTATATCCTAACACGAGTTAATATCTTGTACATTGAAGAGAATGGAACAGAAACAAATGATATTTTACACTTCTGCAAGTAGTTCAGATTCACTACTGTACAGTTTCCATTTCAATGAACCACCTACTTTTCCTGGTATATGAAGAAACAAGCCCTTGTTTAAGACTTCAAAAAAAAACTCTGACATTCTTTAGCTGTCTACTCATAGTGTTGACATTAATTTCTACTACAAAGTCAGCAGCCTATGATGTAATTAACACACTGTCAAAAGCAAGTGTTCACAGGCTTATATTTTGTTTATTAAAGATAACCGTCAGTCACTGGAAATTGTGTTTGTGCACTACTGCTGTCAGTAACGTTGAAATTATTGTCCACAAAGTCATTAATCAAATAAGAAATGAAGCAGAAGATGAGAAAATAAAACGTAAAATTTCACATACTGTTGTGAATTGTTACTTTGCAAGGGAAGCTCAAGATGTTCTTCATGCAAATAACCACCATGCAGCTAGAAGTAGAGTGATTTAACAATCGGTACTACTGATGTTTGAATGTTTGAAAATAAAGAAGTAGTTAAAAAAGATTTTTCCAGCCAAATTAGCTCCACTACTCATGATATAATGAACATGCTATTATTATGTGCAAGTATTCACAGGAGTGCGTTGTGCTCTGTTATAAATGAGTGCTCTGTCAAAAAGAACAAACACCACAGTCTCTGTAAGAAGAACAGAACAAGTGATTGAAAAAAATCCTGTTGCCTTTTTCTGTGAATCCAGTAATGTGTCAGATACCAGGAGGCTAACAAAGATGTGTTTTCTTGAATTTTGGCCATAGCAAAAATAATCTGGCAAATAATCTGGTGATTGGCTCCAGCCTTCAGGATGTCAGTTTTTAGTGGAATCCATTACATAACTGTAAACTGAGTAATGAAGTTCACAGATGCATCATGAAATTTCTTTTTAGGGGACTGACTAATACTCACTTAAAATGTTTTTAACAAAGCAAATGCATTCATTCAAAGCTCAAGAAGGAGAGGCTTCAGGAATATGGATTGAATCAAGTTATACATTCACAGGCAGTACCAGCCACTACAAGGTACTTCTGTAAAATGTTCTAATAACAAATTATGACAGGTGTCACATGATACTTACTGGAATTGCTTCAAACAAAGTTTGTATGTAAGTTAACACAGGCCTATCATCTCTCTACACAGGACGTCCCATGAGGAATGGACCATATTCAGGAACATGACAGGAATGATCATTTGGAGCAAAAAAGTCTGGTATACGTCGACTCTAAACTGCATACCTTAAGAGCTAACAGCACTTCTTCACCTTCACTACTGTGAAACACATCACTTCTACTGAATAGGTGCTCACAGCTGCTGAGGTTTGCATTGTAGAGCCCATGTTTAGTAGACAGTTTTTTCTTGTTTTGGTCCTCCTCCCAAAATATGGAGTGTAAAGAGCTTGCTGCAGAAGAGATTTGTTTCACCATATCAAAGATAAAGAAGTGCTTGTAGCTCTCAAGGTATACATTTTACAGCCTGTGTCTCCTAGACTTTTTTTGGCTTTGAATAATCACTCGTGTCATATCCCTGGATAGTGGCCATTACTCCTGAGACTCCCTGTATACTGAGTCAAGATCTGTTTCTACATCTAAGTATGTACTCTGCTAGCCACCACATGGTGAGTGGCAGAGGGTAGCTTGTATCACTACTAGTTATTTTCTTTCCCATTCCATTAACAAATAAAGCAAGGGTAAAACAACTGACCTATGTCTCCATATGAGCCCTAATTTACATTATCTCTTCTTCATTGTCCTTATGCAAAATGTACATTGACAGCAGTAGAATTGTTCTGCTCACAAAGCTTCATGATGATGCTCACATGATTGATCCTATCGATAATAAATCTAGTAGTCCACCTCTGAACTGCTTCAACATCTTCCTTTAATCTGACCTGGTAGGGATCCCAAGCACTTGAGCAGTACTCAAGAATAGGTTGCACTTATGTTCTGTTACATGCTCATTCCATTTCATATCATATTGCAGCTTTACGCTCAGATATTTAAACAAGGTGACTGTGCCGAGCAGCACACTGCTAATGCTGTATTTGAACAATGTGGGATTGTTTTTCCTACATATCTGCATTAATTTACATTCTTCTACATTTAGAGCTAGCTGCCATTCATCACACCAATTAGAAATTTGTGGAGTCATCTTGTATCCCCCCACAGTAAGTCAATGAGGACACCTTTCCATACACCATACCATCATCAGCAAATAGCTGCAGCTTGCTGCTCATCCTGTCCATTGATCATTTACGTATATAGAGAACAAGAGCAGTCCTATCACACATCCCCAGGGCACTCCTGACAGTGCTCTTGTTTCTGATAAATGCTTGACTTCGAGGACAGTGCACTGGGCTCAGTTACTTAAGAAGTCGTAACAAGCAACTTGAAAATCTGGGAAACTATTCTGTATACTCATACTTTCATTAACACTCTGCAGTGGGTCATCGTGTTGAATGTATTCTGGAAATTTAGGAACATAGAATCTGTCTGTTGTCCCTCATACATGAGCCACAGCATATTATGTGAGGAAAGGACAAGCTGAGTTTCACACAAGTGATGCTTTCTAGATCTGTGCTGATTTGTGAACAGAAGCTTTTCTCTCTCAAGGAAATTTATTTTATACAAACTAAGACTATAAACATTAGAGATATATGAAATTTACATCCCTGAGTACAAAATACTCAGATAAACTGTAGAAAGGCTGGCTGATGAGGTATTCTTTTACTAAGTTTTTGAATATCTGAGGGTTTCCAATTTCCTGGCAGTATTCTGTTACATTATAACATTTTAATTCAGAATAAAAGAGTCCATTCTGGACCCTAGCTAGGAATGTATTCCCTACAGGAAATTATTTTTGTTAATAGTATTGTGATCATGAATTTCACATTTCATCCTAAATTCACTGTTGTTATTAACCCAAAAAAGTGTCAGGGAGTACATGTATTATGGATGAGAATCTCAAGTTCCCTGAAAAGGCATGTGCGAGATGTTTGGTTATTGACTTTATAATATATTCTTATTGCTCACTTCTGTACAGTAAATACTTTTCAAAGCAGGCAGAGCTGAGTTTTTCAGTTAACTTATCCATATATTTGTATCTACCTCAGTTTCTTGTCCATGTAAATGAGTGCCCATTGTTCTATATTTGGGCACCTCTAAGTAATCTTTATTTTTTTGGAAATCGATAATATGAGTCTTTATAAGACTGGAGATTAAACTGTTTGTTGTGAACTAGTTGAAGCCTGTTGAATTAATCTTCTCGCTATGATTGGTGTCAGTGTTTTTATATTCTCTATCAATATACTAGTGTCCTCAACTCACATCATAGTTTTTGAAAAGTTCTCTAATCCCTCAGGTAAATCATTTATGTAGACCAAGAACAGGAAGGGACCCAGCATCATATCTCTTGGGACACCAAATTTAGTGTTTTTTCCACATTAAGTGTAGTTTTATTCCTGTTATTTCATTTGCTAATGTAACCCTGTGTTTTCTACTGTTAAGATCCAACTTAATCCAAGCCTAGAGAATGCCTTTAATATTATATCATTTTAGTTTCCCCAGAAGAACTTTCTAAGTAGAGAAGCCTTCATGGAAGTCAAACAGAGCTCTTGTTGGATGGTTATTCTTGGCACATGATTCAGTATTTTGTCATAAACTACCTTCTCAAAAAAATTTCAAACCATAGGAAGGAGAAGGTGGTTCTATAATAAGAAGTGCCTTGAATAACTCCACTGTTATAAATAGCTGTTACTACCACATACTTCAGTCTTTCAGAAAATACGCCTTAACTCATTGAATGGTTGCAAAGATAACTCACCTTAGTCGCACAAGGTTTTCATACTTTGATGGGAACCATCACAGCCAGAGAGAGTTACTTCTTTTCAGTGATCTGATGATTTTTCTAAATTTCCTGAAAGGTGACTTAGCAAAATTGATGTCATGGTGGAGTAATCAATGTTTGTCTAAGTAAGTGTAATAGATCTCCTTCTGATCCTCAAATATTCTTTTTCTTCTGTTTTCAGTTACTGGTAGGAAGAATTCATTGAATTTTGCAGTCACTTATTTCAACTTGTTATCATGTGTCTTGTTCCTCTCTTCGAGAAGTTGGATATCATTTGCCTTATTGAGTTTATTCATTTTATGTATAGTAATGCATGAAATTGTCTACACTTTGTTCTCAGACTTTTACATATTTTATGCCCCATTGTCTTTTTTCTTGAAGGTGGTTTTGAGCCTTGCTATTGACATAAGGTTACCTGTCTGAATCACAAATGATACAGGTAATATTTTATCATTATAGTGGGAACATCTGATCTGAATTGAAAGGAACATTTGTTATTTCGAAATTGCAACAATAACAGTGTGCAAATTATCGAGTTGTACAAACTTGGACTGTAAATTTTTGCTCAGGGAACAGCAATAAGGATAACAGATCGATGAAGTATTAAAAAGAAGTATACAAGAAATACAAATATGCTAAGTGTGCAAACATTGATGGAATAATTAATTAATAAAGTAATTATTTACTCATCCTCCCCCCCCCTCTCTCTCTCTCTCTCTCTCTCTCTCTCTCTCTCTCTCTCTCTCTCTCTCCCTCCCCCCCGTTCCTTGTCTCAGGACTCTTGCCTCCTCTACTTCCACCCCTACCCCCTCTCAGTATCTATCTTATCCCATTAGTGGTCCTTCAATATATTCTTTAAGTTCTTCTGTTTGTTTATTGCTTTCTGTCACGGTGTAGTGGTTATTCTAATTATCCCTAACATTTTTCTGCTTAGATGTGCTGTACCTCTCTTATCTTTCCACACTTTTGCGTTTAGACATGGTGATACATATTTACATCTGAGAAAACTTTTGTTGAATCTAAATTTTTATTGGTTTCATTTACTATCCTACACTGAGTTAAAGTTGCAACACTACTATCAAATTTCTTGAAAAAAGACTCCTCAACAGGAACTACTTTCTATATGTTACGATAGTATTGTATTTCACATAGGTACTGACTGACTGTTGTTGCCTGCATCACAGGGAACACCGTCCCATCTCCGGGGATGGAGGCGTGCCCCTTCTGTTATGCAGTGTTGTCCTCGGGCAATCTTCGAAGACACATCAGGACACAACATGCAGGCATACCACCTGCCTCATGTACCTACTGCAGCCGCATCTTCAAGAACAAGTACAGCTTACGTGAACACACCCGCATGGTGCACGGTGTTTGGAAAAGATAACACTTGCACTCTCTAGCAGTGATGGAGATGTACACTACACTGTGCCATCTTCATTGCTTCGGTCTGAGGCATACCAAACCTTAATGGGCAATTATTTGAGATTTTTTTTGATTGAGTGGAAATATGTAAGGGAACACAATTGTGTTTTTCAGGCTGGCTTGGCAGAAAACTATTTGTAGTGTAACTCTAGGAAAATGAATGACTGGTTTTTCATATTTCTCTTTGAAGTATTACTCTCACTGTACTGTAAAGCTGACCCAGAGTTGAGCATTTGTTAATGTATGTACACCTGAAAAGCAGTTTATATTTCTTATTGCCATTTTAATAGCCTTCACTAAAAATAATGAATGTGAAGAAAATTTAAGTCTGTGATAGAAGCTTCATGTACAGTAGATGGTTATTAGCCATTGTGAATGTGTTCGTCATCTTGATTTTTGAGGTACAAATTGCATATGTTCATGGAAAAATAAATGAATGATTAAGGACAGATGAGCACTCACTCCGGAGTGGAAGGTTGAGTGATAGACAGGTACACAAAGTAATAATGATGGTATTGTGTTATTGCTCAGCTTTTGAACTCCTATTCATGTCAGAGTGCAAACACACGCAGTGCCCCCCCCCCCCCCCCCCTTCTCTGTCCCGCTTCTCCCCCTCACACTTTGTCCTGCTGCCATAGATTGATTGTAAAAAATAATTAATTGCAGGTAGTTTTGGGGAAAATCTCCTGGTTTTTATTTTCCGCTCTCATTTTATTGTTTTTTTCCATTCCTTGTAGTACTATAGCTTAAGTCCTGTTTCTGTTCCATGGTTTGTCCCTTCCTATTCAGGTATTTCCTTGTGATGGCAGTAAGCAATCAGATGTGTCTGGTGAACTAAATTTTGTAAAGTGTGATACGTTTCAACCATTTATTCTGGTTACATTCTGAAATTTACACTGATGAGGAAAAAAAATGCAACACCAAGAAGGAGTTGTGCAACAAATGAAAGATGGTAGGCATGTTTCTACATCCAAAAGATTATGACTACTCAAACATCAAGCAAATCGAGTAAGAGTAGCACTAGTAGTGCCACTATGAGGATGCAAATCATGTTTGCTTTAAATACACATTGTAATGGTCACGAGGATTTGTTATCTTTGAGACTGAACATAGTGAGTTGATGTTAGTCAAGAATGCCTTTACTGTGACAAAGACACCATTAATCATCTTGGGGTTGAAGCTCTTGTTTCCTTGTTTGCTTTAACAATACATATGTTTTTTGGATAGGGTCTGCCTTTAATAAAACACAGTTTTGTTTTTTAACCCAAACATGTTTCACTGCAGTTGCAGCATCTTCAGTGGGTATTTAGTTTATGACTGTTAAAGATAAAGAATGTTCTTTACTGTTGGTATACATGTAACTATTAGTTTTTAAATTGTAATCATAGATATTTGGGAAAAAAAAACACACACAATTATGAATACCTTTTTACCACATGGTGTGGTTTTTTTGATATATTGTGTTTCTACAGTGACTGTTTTGTTTCACAGTTTGTCATCTGCAACCACTCACACCTTAAAGTATATAAATTGTTTAAGCCAAAATTATTTTTTGAAGATTGTTATTTCTACGCCTGAAATTAATTAATTATGTGTGTGTGTGTGTGTGTGTGTGTGTGTGTGTGTGTGTGTGTGTGTGTATTTTCATTATGTTTCACTTAGGTTTTCTTTTCCCTCTTCTTCATCACTGTCAAACACTATATATTGAGCAGTCACTGTCATTGTCACTGTTTCACTGTTTACCAGCTGTAAAAACTCTCACCTACAACAACAAAGCAGTCCACAGAATAGGCAACATACTCAAAAAAACAAGGGGTAAAAATAGTCTACAGGACAGACACCTCAACACCGAGAAAACTAAGGACAACCAACACAGGCACAGACAAACACAACACATCTGGTATTTACCCACTAACATGTCAAGACTGCAAATCATTTTATGTAGGGCAGACAAGCAAAAACTTTAATACCAGATACACAGAACACAGAAGAGCATTAAAAAGTAAGAGCTGTCATTCCACATTTTCTGAACACCTTATGGACAAGAAACATAACCCAACAAACATCAATACTGATTTGAAAATTCTCAAATGTTTTAACAGTCCCACACAAAAACTAATAATTAACGAAAATTATCAGATACAAAAAATCATAGTGGGAGGCAAACAAGTGATAAATGAATACACAGCTCTCTGCAACAGCACTCTGTTCTCTGCCCTCACAAGGAATTATTAGACAAGACCAACCTATAGAGTGCTCCCCCACCTCCCACCCCCAACCCCCCCAAAAAAAATCCTCAAACCTACTGTCACACTCCCCCCCCCCCTCTCTCTCTCTCTCTGTCTCTCTCTCTCTCTCTCTCTCTCTCTCTCTCTCTGCCCCTCCCCCCCTCCACTTTCACACACACACACACACACATACACACACACACACAAATGCACAGACTTGTCTGAAAGATTCAGAACAGTCGCCAGGAACACCATCAACTGTTCCACTGTCAACCATCTTGTTTTTATAACTTCAACTGTTCCACTGTCCGCCATGTTTTTTTTACGGCTGGTAAACAGTGAAATAGTGACAGTGACTGCTCAATATATAGTGTTTGACAGTGATGAAGATGAGGAAAAGAAAATGTAAGTGACACACACACACACACACACACACACACACACACACACATGGAGAATTAATTAATTTCAGGCATAGAAATAACAATTTTCAAATCGTAATTTTTGCTTAAACAATTTATCCGCTTTAAGGTGTAAGTGGTTGCAGATGACAAACTGTGAAACAAAGCAGTCACTGTAGAAACACAAATATCAGAAAAACCACACCATGTGGTAAAAAGGTATGAATTCATAATTGTATGTGTTTTCTTCAAATATCTGTAATTACGATTTAAAAACTAGATGGCCACATGGCACTACCGAGAAGAAAGACCATTGTATTTAGTATATGGCTCTGTTGCATCACATTGCATCTGCAGCAGCAAATTCCACAGCAATTGTCACCACAGTGACACAATGAACTGTTACAAATTGGTTAATTTAAGGACAGTTCTGAGCCAGACCCACTGTAGTGTGCATCCCACTGACCACAAACCACCACCATTTGTGACTTCAGTGGTGTCAAGCGAGAGTTCTTCAGAGAGCAGGGTGGAGATTGTTGTGTTTTTCTGATTGTCATGTATTGATTAGAAGGAGGCTAGTTGAGGACCTGAACCCAACCTGTCTGCATGCTAGATGCACTGGACCTACACCTGGACTTATGGTCTGGGGTGCAATTTCATATGCCTGCAAGAGCACTCTTGTGGTTACCCAATGCACCCTGATTGCAAATTGTACTTCAGTCTGGTGATTCAGCCTGTTGTGCTGCCATTCGTGAACATCATTCCAGGGGGTGTTTTCCAACAGGATAACGCTCACCCACATACCGATCTGTCTCCAGTCGAGCGCATATGGGACATTATCAGATGACAACTCCAGCATCATCTACAAACACCGTTAACTGTCCCTGTATTGACCAACCAAGTGCAACAGGCATGGAACTCCATCCCACAAACTGACATCCAGCACCTGTGCAAAACAATACACGCAAGTTTGCATGCTTTCATTCAACATTTGGGCAATGGCACTGGCTATTAATGTACCAGCATTTCACATTTTCAATAGCTTGTCTTGCACTTACTGTCACCTGTGGTATTGCAATGTTAATCACTTCAATATAGTACCTAGACAGATGCATTCCAAAAATTTAATTACTCTACATTAACTATTTTTTGGTGTTGTGATTTTTTCCCTTCAGTGTATAATCCTGGATTCTTATTTTCTGCAGATGGTGCACAGCTCATTCCCATCCAGTCTCTTGCCCCAACACATGCTTTTGGTCCAGTCCCATTACCCCATACTATTTTAGCCTTATCATACTTTTATTTTTAGCTTCCTGTATCAAATATACATATAACTGTAACCAGTCACTCAAGAAATGACAATGTTCCTTTCAGTTATGCACTGATGCACTTCACAGTGAGCTGTCATTTGAGAAATGCGTAATAGGCCAGAGTCGGAATCATGAATAAATATATTTAATAACAGTCCAAGTGGAAAATGTAACAGTTTCTGAAATATTGCATGACTGTGGATGCAAGAAAACCTGAAATGATGTAACCAGTCATTTTTATTCATCTTTCCAGTATGCTTATCAGTGCATTGTAACCCATCATGCGGTGGATTTATTTAAATTAATATAATATTAATCATGGATGAACTAATGACACAGTAGGTTTTGCAACTTAAAATTTTTTTTAAATATTTATTTTTGGTCATTTCTACACATATCTCTTCTAATCAACAAGTGGCACTGTCTGCCAGCAAAAGGCTAAAACGAAACTATTTAGTACATGGCTTTTATGCAACTTTGTAGTTACATGTAAACTTTTGTTGCTTTTGTACATAGCAATATAATGGAAATGAGAGTTTGGCACCATTGGCCGGGAGGCCCCTTGCGGGGCAGGTCCAGTCACCTTGGTGCAGGTCTTATTACATTCGACGCCACATTGGGTGACCTGCGTGCTGAATGGAGATGAAATGATGATGAAGACAACACAACACCCAGTCCCTGAGCGGAGAAAATCTCCGACACAGCTGGGAATTGAAGCCAGGCCCGTAGGACAGCAATCCGTCACACTGACCACTCAGCTATCGGGGGCAGACAGCAATATAATACCTTCCAGTATTCGTAGGCCCTTTACTGAATCGTATTTATATTACACACATGTTGTTCAGTAAATCATATTTAGAAACCATGTATGTTTCATTGTTTTAAATAAATTCACTTGATGCTAGAAATTTAATCCTCAGAAATGCATAATGGACAAATAAATGAAGTATCTGGTTACAGTTATTTATGTATTTCAGTTGATATTGATAACTGTCACAGTTGTGCCTTATAAAAAAAGTTTTCTTCCAAAGTTTCTCATCTGACTCCTTTCCTCTCCATTTCTGAATTCTGTATTCTCTTCCTTTCCAGTTTACCCTAGGTACTAATACGTCTGTGTGTGAGTAACCTGGAAAGAGAGAAACTTTAAACATGATCAGTATCATCATTAGTTTTTCATGTCCACATGAATTAAAAATATTCTCTGTATAGTGATAGCAGGTTCATCATCATACCATTATGTATCTTCTATCATGGGCTATCCATTATTGTATTATGTTTGCTGATTAAAAATGTAGTCCTTTCTCCTAAAAGTTTTCAGAAAAACATGTACTTCAAACTTAAATGGTACAGCTCAAGTGGAGTGTGAACCACTAGAAAAGCAGGAGCTGGGATACAACCACCATCACCACCTTTAACTGTGCAAAAGCTCAGATCACATATCCATCTGATCTCTTTTACTTTGCTTGTCATACTATCTCAGTTTCTGCTATTAGTTTCAACAGTTGTAATTGAATTCTGATAACAGTTTCTAGTGCCAGTTTTGCTTTGATGTTAAATTTAAACTTATTCTGAGTGTGTGGTATTGATAAATGAAGTTAACTGTTGATACAAAACAGTTCTGTTTTTATGAAATTGCACTTCTGGCAATATTAAGTAAACTGTTGTGTATGATGTCTGTTTTCACCTGTTAGAGTAGACTGGATCTGCAGCAGCTTGCCTGTGAATACCTGCTATTCAAAGAGGGTTACCATACACCTTCCTCCTGAAGGTTGGTTAGTCACAGTTGAATAGACATGAAAAGGTTTGAAACATTGCCTTAAACCTACAAAGAACAGAATTGAAATAATTGTAAAGCTATAAACAGTGTTTATAAACTTAATTGTTGTATCTTTGCATTGAACTGGAAAATTCTAATTTCCAAATTATAAACTCTCATGTAAATGTACTATGGTCTTCAATCTAATCTGTGATTATGATTGAACCCTTCTAACATTTTATTGCAGAAAGAAGCAAAACTGATAAATGTTAATTTCTCAGTCTGAATGCGTATTTCTCTCTTCCTCTATCTTATTCATAACTGAGTGAACACATTTCTTTGTAAATAATTCAAAATCTGTACTTGTTAGAGTTTGATGGTGAAAATTTTCTTGTCCTACAATTCACAAATGCTTGTGTAGTAATGACTTTTATAGCCCAGAAGAGGCAGTGATAGAAATGTCTATTTTGAGATTTTTTTCTCTCTGGCCAACATAGTTGTAAGGCAAAAAATGTGGTCATTTTTCATGCAACATTAATGCAGATGCCTACAGAGCCAGGCAGAAATTTAGTAATTGACTGAATGGTGATTTTGTTATCATAAAAAAA
The DNA here is from genome assembly GCF_021461395.2 of Schistocerca americana. Taxonomy (NCBI): domain Eukaryota; kingdom Metazoa; phylum Arthropoda; class Insecta; order Orthoptera; family Acrididae; genus Schistocerca; species Schistocerca americana. The sequence continues at coordinate 180,819,417 of NC_060120.1, forward strand.
AACAGTAGATTAGAGAATTTATTTGACCAGAGTGCATAGCTTATACCCACATCCATAGTGCATGTTATTTCTTCCTTGTTTGTAAAGATGTTATCCAATCAACACAGGAACCTACAGCTGAATGTGACAAAACAGTTTTCAGACAATCATTTTTAAGAACTGAATTTATTTTATTTCTATGCTTTAAAGAAAGATTTTAAATCTTTATTAAAAATCTTTGGATTGTATGTCCAGACAATTCAATCCATTAAAAAGAAATTATTATATACTGTAATCTTCAGTGAGTGTACAGTCTTATAGAAATAAAAGTTGAAAACTTTTTGAACTGTTTTATTGAAATAATCAGTCACGTGTCTGTTTAGTATTATTTCACTTCACAGGGAGGCTACTCTGAAACTGATGCCATTATAACACCTCTCTATAATAGGTTGAGTATGCACAGGCCAATAACTATTGTCTGATCTCCCTGATCTAACGATTTTCTAAATTTTTGTGTTGCTAATATACTTAACCAAGGTTCCACCTTGGTGTCTCCTTATCCTTCACCCTTACAGACATTTATCTACTAATTAAACATCATATTGTGTCATCAGCTGAGATTCTGTATAGCTTAACCAAGATATTAGTTGTGTTGTTCATGAGATTCTGTCAGAGAAGTTGTGTTTTCATGGAACTAAGGGAGTTGAGCATGTCAGATCTTGATAAGGTTTCAAACAGGTGCAAAGGCTGGTGACTTGCTTTAAAGTTCAAAAATGTAAACAAACAAACATACTATATTATCAGTGAGTCACAGATGGAGTCACCCACCTCATATAAATATCAGGGTGTAACAATTTGTAGGTGTATGAAATGAAATGGTCACATAAGCTCAGTCATAGATAAAGCAGGGGGCAAAGTTCAGTGCATTAGTAGAATATTAAGGCAATGTAATCAGTCTGAAAAGGAGATTGCATACAAAACAGTTATGCAACCCATCCTAGAATAGGACTCAAGTGTGTGGGACCCATACCAAATAATACTACTTGAGAAATTTAATGTGTACAAAGAAAGACAGAATAAATAATCTCCGGTTTGTTTGACCCTTGGAGTGCATCATGAAGAGCTGAAAAAAACTGCACTGTCAGATGTTTGAAGACTGATGTCATCTATTCTGTGAAAGCCTTCTTAATAAGTTTCAAAACCCAACTTTAAGTAATGAAGCTAGGAAAATTATGCAGGCTCCTTCTTTAGCGGTCACAAGGACAAGATTAGACTAATTGCAGTGTGCACAGAAGTGTTTAAGCAATCATTATTCTCAGACTCCGTATGTGTGAACTGAATGAGAAAAAGCCCTATTAACAAATATGATAGGAAGTGTCCCTTGCCGTGTACTTCACACTGTTTTCCAGAGTGTAGATGTAGACTAATGTAATTCATACTGTCGAACGTGAATGCAGAAAATTATGCCAAGTTATCATCATCACCAGCAATAGCCAATTCTGTCATAAAGTGCTGGGGCATCTTCAAATCAGATACTGATATAGGTTTTAGCAAATTCCTCAAGCTGGTATAATCTTGGGCTATTCTCTGCCAGGTAACTGTAAAATGGGGGCTTGACAGGAACTAGCAGAGATTGAAGAAAGGAGGAGTATGAAATTAGAAGGATGTATTAGGAAGATAATTGCCATACGCAATTCACAGAAACTGGGAAGGGGTGGGGGGAGTGGTGGGAAGGTGTATTCCATGAGTTGTGAAACAGCTGTTAAAGTTTTAGGCATGTTCAGTCATTAGGTGATAAACTTTGCTCTTGAACACAGTTAGCGGACAGCCATTCATTTAGGTTGACAGCTGTACATGCCTTTCATTTTGTTTGTTTTATCCATCACACCCCAGTATCATACTGAGACAATATTATTGAATTACAGATGTACAAATTATTGAACACAAGAAAACTGTCAAAAATTAAGTATGCAGAGCCACAGGATTGCAGAAAATTGCATAAATGCTTGGAATCAGTCTGTATGAAGAGCATATTGTGCAACAAATCTGTACAGCTACAGCACACAATATATTGAATTTATATCAGCTGTTTGTGACCTGGTGTAAAAAGAAACTTTGTTTCCTCAACCACACAACACATTTACATTGATCCATAGTCCAATCTTGCTGATCCCATGACTACCACTATTGTAACTGACAAAGTTGTTGGGTCAACGTCTGTAAACATAGACACCATCTACTGTGGAGTCCCATGTTCAACAATGTGTGCTGGATGGTTTACTTCAAACACTTGTGCCTCCAGTAGCATTGTACTCTGTCATCGAATCTGCCACAGAGCGTCACCTATACTGCTTTACTTAGTGTGCAACCCTCTGACCTACGTGTCCCATGATGATGTATGGATGCCCAACACCTTGCCACCTACTCATGGTTTCACCATCCTTCAACCACTTTCATATTCACCAGGTGTGGACCTATAACAGTCTGCCCTTTGTCAGTGACACAAATGTCAGTGGATTTCCCCATTTGGAGCCTGCATTGTCACTTGAATGATTCCCCATCCATCTCTACTCTCATTACATTTTTTTCCTTACTGCATCACATGCCTGCAATGCCACTAAGCAGTGGTGGGCAGAGGTCATAATGGCATTTTTAAAGAGTAGATAGTCTCAGTCTTACTTTAAAATGAGACCTCTTCTTATACCACTAACTCCATTGAATCTACACATATTTCTTTTACCATTTAAAAGAGTTTACTACTATATAAGAAGAGTGTTAAAAATAATAAGAATTTTGTCTCTTGGAAACATCTTTATTTATTCATCTACATGAATGTTATCTCCCAAAATTTTCCACTAGATATTACACACATATATCAGCACTTTTTCCAGACCCCAAAACACTTCTGGACCTTCTAACCTTTTCTGTAATTGGCACAATGGTAATATAATTCAAAAATTGTAATAATATTTTACTTACATTAATTATTTTTTTCCTCGATGTTCTCACAGTTGGCACAGTCATCTGAAGATACGACATTTTTACCCTTTAGAACAAATTACAGAATTCAGTTTTCTTTTATATATGTTTGTAAATGAAAAGTTGATTTTATTTACAGCTCCAATATTTTAACTCTGTCAGAGTAAATCTCCACAAAATCCATTTAACTGACAAAACATAGCCGGCCGGAGTGGCCGAGCGCTTCTAGGCACTACAGTCTGTAACCAAGGGACCACTACGGTCGCAGGTTCGAATCCTGCCTCGGGCATGGATGTGTGTGATATCCTTAGGTTAGTTACGTTTAAGTAGTTCTAAGTTCTAGGGGACTGATGACCTCAGTAGTTAAGTCCCATAGTGCTCAGAGCCATTTTTTTGACACAACATAATGTCATCCATAAACATTTCTGACTTCAGTGCATGTCAGATTACAACTCATGTTACTTTACAACTCATTTCCCGCCAAAACAACCAAAGATGATCGAAGATGTTACATGAATTAAATATATGTATCAGACCACTGACCAGTAGAGGTCAGAAATGAGCTCCCTATATTTGCTGCAAACACACCAGCGAGCACTGTGACATTATCTCCCAACTTGCCAGCTCTATGTGCCCATAGACTCGACTCTTGAGTCTCTACCACAGCCAAATTGTTACCTGAGTTTGATGCTGGATACAAGTGGACTCAGCTTGCTCAGAAAGGAGAGAAGTACACAAATTCACAAGTGTAACCACGGACTTGCAGCAGTCCCACTACACACACAAATGACTTGAAAGAAATTTCTGCCATTAAACTGTAAATTACTACTAATTTATTTTGCATAATCATGATTGTTGCTTGACAGCCATTCTCAAGTGCGAGCTGAAATGTCACAAAATGTCCAACCTACCTAAATGACAGAAGTAAGTTATATACCAATGTAACAACTGATTTGTTAGCAGTGATTATTGTTGTGTTTATACAAACGTTTAAGTAGGTAAAACTTGTTTTGAGACTTCTGTAAATTTGTTTTATTATTTACTACCTATTCGGAGAATGTCTAATATTTACAATGACATAAACACACTTTTGAGATGTTACTGAGAGTGTTACGACAGTATCAGAAAACATGACATGAGATTGAAGTGCAATCTCTAAATTGTGAATAATTGTTAAAATAAATTGCAGAAATGAATGGTACACTACACAACTTGCAAGTTGCCAGGATCAAATGAGCACAGAAATAGCGTACTTTCTTGTCGCAGGGATATTACAGTAATGTTTTCTATACCCAGTTTTCATTTCACACAGCATGTATATTTTCTCATGGTGGATATAGAATAAATAAGAATACAAATATTTTGTTTGCATTGGACAAAATTTGTATATTTTTCATCTCAAGCATGAACTACAGTGTGAAACTTATTCCAGGTTTCACTTCTCCTCTAATGGAACACATTTGCCATTGAGGATTTTGCATCATTAATTTTCATGCTATACCCTCCACAGTCTCACAAAAAACAGTTTCATTAAACACCATCTGATCCCGACACTCAGACACTTTGCCTTGTCAGTGTTACTTTACAACAGCAAGTTGTGTACTCACCTTCTGTACTAACAGTACTAACAATAATTCACAACTACCCTTACACACCTGTGTGGTTTAGTAAGAAAGAACAAGTCAATGAGTATGAAGTGACTGCAGCCACAGTTCTCATGCTCACAGAAGTGCAACAAGAATGAAGGGAGCCCATCACTACTGATGTAATGGTGGTACCTTGAATTGTTATATATGCAATTCGAACATTAGACATGCCCTTGCTGTTTCTGATCTCTACTGACCATGAAACTTCCTGGCAGATTAAAACTGTGTGCCCGACAGAGACTCGAACTCGGGACCTTTGCCTTTTGCGAGCAAGTGCTCTACCATATGAGCTACCGAAGCACGACTCACACCCGGTACTCACAGCTTTACTTCTGCCAATATCTCATTCTGGAAACATCCCCCAGGCTGTGGCTAAGCCATGTCTCTGCAGTATCCTTTCTTTCAGGAGTGCTAGTTCTGCAAGGTTCGCAGGAGAGCTTCTGTAAAGTTTGGTAGGAAGAGACAAGATACTGGCAGAAGTAAAGCTGTGAGTACCGGGCGTGAGTCGTGCTTTGGTAGCTCAGATGGTAGAGCACTTGCCCGCGAAAGGCAAAGGTCCCGAGTTCGAGTCTCGGTCGGGCACACAGTTTTAATTTGCCAGGAAGTTTCATATCAGCGCACACTTCGCTGCAGAGTGAAAATCTCATTCTACTGACCAGTTCCATTACAAACTCGATCTTCGAGATAGCATTTAATTCTCACACTGATGTGGTTTTAACCTCAACTTTTCTTGTAAAATGACGGTCCCTTAAAATTTTCTTTCTTTTGGAACAGATAAAAATCATATGGGGCCACTTCCAGTAAATATTGAGTCTGCGGCATCATTACAGAATTGTTTTTGGCCAAAAATATCTGAAAAAGCCATGATATGCACATATACAGATGGCGGTAGTATCACATAAACAAGTTATTAAAGGCACTGCATTGGTGGAGCTGTCATTTGTACTCAGGTGATTCATGTGAAAAGAATCTGAAGTGCATATGGCTGCAGAACGGGCATTAATAGAGTTTGAACGCGAAATGGTAGTTGCAGCCAGGCACATGGGTCATTCCAATTCAGAAATCCTTTGAAAATTCAGTATTCCAAGATCCACAGTGTCAAGAGTGGCAACAATACCAAATTTCCGGCATTACCTCTCACCACAGACAATGCAATGGCTCACAGCCTTCACGTAACGGCCAAGAGCTGTAATGTTTGTGTAGAGTTGTCAGTGTTAACAGACAAGCACCTCTGCATGAAATAACCGCAGAAATCAATGTGGGACATACAACAAATGTATCCATTAGGATAGTGTGGTGAAATTTAAGATTAATGGGCTATGGCAGCAGACAACTGACAGAAGTGCCTTAGCTAAGAGCATGATGTCACCTGCAGTGCCTCTCGTGGGCTCGTGACCATATGGGTTGGATACTAGATGAATTGAAAACTGTGACCTGGTCAGATGAGTCTAGATTGCAGTTGGTATGAGCCAATGGTAGGTTTCGTGAGTGGCACAGACACCAGAAATCCATGTGCCTAAGTTGTCAACAAGCTGCTGTGCAAGCTAGGACTGCCTCCGTAATGGCGTGGGCTGTATTTACATGAAATGGACTGGGTCCTCTGGTCCAAGTGAACTTCTTCGAGAACATTTGCACTTAGTACTTGAACATTTGTGGGCAACGGCATTGCCGCAGTGGATACACCAGTTCCCGTCAGATCACTGAAGTTAAATGCTGTCGGGCATGGTCAGCACTGGGATGGGCGACCTACTGGGCCGCCATGCGCTGTTGCCATTTTTTGGGGTGCACTCAGCCTCATGATACCAATTGAGGAGCTACTCAACAAATAGTAGCGGCTCTGGTCAAAGAAAACCATCATAATGACTAGGAGAGCGGTGTGCTGCCCACATGCCCCTCCTATCTTCATCCTCAGCTGAGGATGATACAGCGGTCAGATGGTCCCGATGGGCCACTTGTGGCCTGAAGACTGCTTTACTTAAATATTTGCATTTCATGTTTCCAAACAATGATGGAATTTTTGTGGACGACAATGCTGCATGCAACCAAACCGCTGTTATTTGCAGCTGGTTTGAAGAACATTCTGGCCAATTCAGGCAAATGATATGACCACCCAGACTGCCTGATATGAATCCCATCAAACATTTCTGGGACATAATCGAGAGATCAGTTTGGGCAGAAAATCCTGCACGGCAACACTTTGGCAATTATGGGTGGCTGTAGAGGTGGCATGGCTCAATATTTCTGCAGGAACTTCCAACGACTTATTGAGTTGATGCCACATCGATTTGCTGCACTATGCCAGACAAAAAGAGGTCCGATACAATATTAGGAGGTATCCTATGACGCTTGTCACCTCAGTGTAGTGTTATTTGTGTGATAGTTTACTGTGTAGTATGTAAGCTCACCAGCCAAAGTATTACTCATCCCATTAAATGAGGTCAGTGGTTACTTTGGAGGAGAGTAGGTGCCATAGAACTGCTACCAGGTAGTCATGTGACCATCTACCACAGGTGTAAGTCATGATAATGAAGTGGTGTGTATGTGCCAGTCAGCTGTATAGAATCAGCACAACAAGTTGGATCAACACAGAAAAATGACAGAACGGCAAAAAGGAGTTTCATGTTTGGAAGTGCCCATGACATCAGAGTGAATGAAGTATCGTGATTTGTCAGTGAATCGATGCAGGTTGTCCAATGTGTTTACAAGAATGGTGTACCACTAGTAGCCATTTAACATGGCATAAGAACAGTGATTGTAAGAATATCCTAATTAACGGGTACTAAAGGTGAGTGTAGTATCTTGTCAATGACAATCGATTTCAAACCCAAAAACGGAAGTGCATGCCTTGGACAGCTGAAGACTGGTATCCCACAAAAGACCATTGCTCATAGCAGCACATAAAACTAGGTGTCTTCAGTGGGCTAAACAACACAGGAACTGGAAAGTAGCCATCTGGAGACATGTAGTGTGATCCGAGGAGCTGCAATTTTGCCTCTTCATATGATGCAAAGTCCTCAAATTCATCAATGATCCACTGAGGCATTTAGCCTGCAGTGTGGAGAGGATGTAGTTCATGTCAGAGGTAGTTCTGTAATGTTTTTGGGGAATTTTTCTTACCATGACTTTGACTCACACATTCAGATTACTGTGAATGAGAACCAAGATGTTTGTTTAATTTTTGTGACAGTTGCTGCCCTATCTTCTACCTCTTCATGATGAGTATGCTGTGGACACTCCTGTCTTCCAAGATGACAACGCTCTTGTTCACAGGACCGCACAAATCCGTTTGCAGTTTGATGAACACTGAAGATGCCATGTGGCATCTTGACTGACATGCTAAATCACTTGGTTTTAATTCAACAGAAAATGTCTCTGATTATTGGAAACAGCAGTTGTAATATAGCACTCAACATCCCTGCAATTTGATAAATGTACAGGATGTAATCATCAGTGAGTGGCTTCAGCTGGATAGGCAACTCTGAAGAAATTTGTGAACTCTCTTCTTTCCAAAATTGAGGCCATTATCAGTGCCAGAGATGGTGTTGCTCAGAATTGGCAGTTTTCTAATCTGATAGAAAATGTTTTTCCTTCCTCTTATGGCATGATCATAAATGACCATGTAATGAATAATAGATTTCTTAATATGCATTGTTGATTGGTAAATGGAATGATCAAATAACTTACAGAAATCACAGTAAGACTCAGTTTTTACAGTTTCTAACACACAATTCAACAAAACGTGACGTTTTAATTCCACAGAATGGACATATGATTAGTGAAACTGAACATTTCAAATTTGTAGGTGTTCAGATAGATAGTAAACTGTTGTGGAAAGCCAACATTCAGGATCTTGCTCAAAGACTTAATGCTGCAATTTTTACTATTTGAAACATATCTGAAGTGAGTGATCATTCGACACGACAATTATTCTACCTTGCTTATTTTCATTCATTTATGTCATATGGTATTGTAAATTGGGGTAACTCTCCCCATTCTAAAAGGATATTTTTGGCTCAGAAATGGGCGGTTCGGGCAATAAGTGGTGTAAGTTCACGAACTTCTTGTCGACCCCTGTTCACGAGTCCATGACCTTGGAGATTTTCTCCTCAATTTGGTCCTACGAAACTTGACGTGTAAATAAAAATAAAATAAAAAATGCTGCCAGATGATGGGCCTCTAATTATATATATTCCTTACTGTCATTTCTTGTTAACAATATTAGCGTATCCACAAGAGTAAGAAACTTTCACTCAGTTAATACTCAGTGGAAATCAAACCTGTATTTGGGTCGGAATTCCTTAACTCTTGTGCAGAAAGGTGTGCAGTATTCTGCTGCATCAATTTTCAATAAGCTACCACCGGGATTCAAAAATCTTAGCAGTAATCCACATGCAATCAAATCAAAACTGAAGAATTTCCTCATGGGTCACTCCATCTATTCTGTCGAGGAGTTCGTTGAAAAATTAAGCTGATTCTTGTTGTATTGTTGATTGCATTTACTTAAACTTATGGATTGACTTTTTTTGGGTTTATAAACATTTTATTTTTATCTGTTATTACTCATATATTGTAGTTTCATGTACTGACAGGTTCCATGACCTTGGAGATTTGCTCCTCAATTTGGTCCTACAGAACTTGATGTGTAAATAAAAATAAAATAAAAAATGCAGCTGAGTGATGTCTTCGACAACCACCAATGTTTTGCCAAATACAGACCCCATCTTTTTGAGGCAGGGAATGGCATTTGTCCCTTGAAAACAACAGGGTTGTGCACTTGATGAAATAACGGCAGTTGTCAAAGACATGTCCGTAAGTTGCTTGAACATTTTGTGTATCAGAAGTAGTGCAAGGTAAATGGAATACCCAACCCTTTAAACATATTTTTACAGTGATCCCAGTTATTACTTTCAGTTATTATTCTTATGGGCCCTTCCTTTAGTTTTAATATTGGAGCCATATTTTGTACACTTGGTTTCCAAGAAAGTATTTCATACCTACAAACAAGAGTGTAGATAGGGGTAGTATGTAGCTGTGAACTGTAAGGTATTTGCTGTTATACACAAATGACTGTCATTAGTATGATTAAAACAAAATTGGTCCACTCTTGTATCTACAAAATTACAAATGGCAAAATATAATGAGGTTTGAAGTGGAGCACACGGGAAGGATCTTTGAGATATGCTTTAAAGGGTATATTCAATTAAGAAGCAATGAAACAGCCCCCAGTTTACACTTCTATATACATTTAATTTCTTTATTGGTAATATTGCTCAGAATTTCAAAGTTGCATGCAGGATGCATAAAAGAAGTATTTGTGCATTTTTTTTTTTTTTTACACATTTGTGCATGTTTTTACACACCTCTGTCTATTTTTACGAGTATATTTCTGTTATTAGGCTCCCCTCACAACCACCCAACACCTTCATTTGCCCATTTCCTACATCATTTCCCACTTCCCTAACGCCATCACTGCCACAATGGACCACCACTCCATCTTTCTGCACCAGTTCAAAAAAGTATTCCTTTCCCTGGCTAAAAACCAGTCCCACGTTCTGTTCGTTAAATACTGCCTAAACCATTGAATCCCCCCTCCCAACAGCCTAGTCATAAAAATTCCTTTCTCTGGAACCCACTCCTCCGTTCACAATGACTTCCAACTTTTCAAATTTCACCAGTCCCTGCCCCTCAGAGGGCATAGATGTGTGTGATGTCTTTAGGTTCATTAGGTTTAAGTAGTCCTAAGCCCTAGGGGACTGATGACCTCAGATGTCAAGTCCCATAGAGTTCAGAGCCATTTGAACCTGCCCCTCACAAACCTGATACTGCAGAAACACATTTCCATGGTACAGGCATCTCAGAGCCACCTCTGCTCCCTCTGCAAGATGCTGCTACTGTGCAATGCCTACTACATACGTCATATCTCTGAAATTGAGTGCTTTGCTCTCCAGCACCTCAAAGAGCATTCCAGACATCACCTCCATAAGTTATCCAAGCAAAGGCTGCACCTGTGTCATGATGAGTCGTAGTGACTACCTGGCAGACTGCCTCTGCCAAATGTCTGACTTGTCAACCTACACTGGTCAAAAAAGTTTGCATCATCTCAGTTCCGAGAGTTCTGGAACCTGTACAGAAAATTGGAATAGAGATCAAAATAAACATCATATCTGCACTTTTTATTGCTCATGAAAACCACACATTGCATGTTGTACCACTGTACAGTGAGAACTTCAGAGGCTGTACACACCAGTACCTCTAATACCCAGTATCATGACCTCTTGCATTGATGCATGCCTGTATTTGTCGTGGCATACTATCCACAATTTCAACAAGGCACTGTTGGTCCAGATTGTCCCAATCCTCAACGGCGATTTGGCGTAGATCCCTCAGAGTACTTGGTGGGTCACGTCGTCCATAAATAGCTCTTTTCAATCTGTCGCAGGCATGTTTGCTAGGGTTCATGTCTGGAGAACATGCTGACCACTCCAGTCGAGTGGTGCCGTTATCCTGAAGGAAGCACATTCACAAGATGTGCCCGATGGTGGTACGAATTGTCATCCATGAAGATGAATGCCTCGCCAATATCCTGCCGATATGGTTGCACTATCGGTTGGAGGATGGCATTCACGTATCATGCAGCCATTGCTGCACATTCCACTATTACCAGCAATGTACGTCGGCCCCACATAATGCCAACCCAAAACAGCAGGGAACCTCCACCTTGCTACGCTCGCTGGACAGTGTGTCTAATGCGTTCATCCTGACCTGGTTGCCTCCAAACACATATCTGACGATTGTCTGGTTGAAGGCATATGTGACACTAATCGGTGAAAGAGAACATGATTCCATTCGGCATGTTGTCAGGCTGCGCTGCATGGTGCCGTGGTTGCAATGCAAAGATGGACCTCGCCATGGACACTGGGATTGTAGTTGCGCATCATGCAGCCTATTGCCCACAGTTTGAGCCGTAACACAATGTCTTGTGGTGCAAGAAAACATTATTCAACATTGTGGCGTTGCTGTCAGGATTCCTCCAATCCATAGTCCACAGGTAGCAGTCATCCACTGCAGTAGTGGCCCTTGGGCGGCCTGAGCAAGGCATGTCATTGGCAGTTCCTATCTCTCTGTGTCTCCTCCATGTCCGAACAACATCGCTTTGGTTCACTCTGAGACGCCTGGACACTTCCCTTGTTGAGAGCCCTTCCTGGCACAAAGTAACAATGCGGATGTGATTGAACTGTAGTATTGACCATCTAGGCATGGTTGAACTACAGACAACACGAACCTGTACCTCCTTCCTGGTGGAATAACTGGAACTGATCGGCTGTCGGACCCCCTCCGTCTAATAGGTGCTGCTCATGCATGGTTATTTACATCTTTGGCGGGTGTAGTGACATCTCCGAACAGTCGAAGGGTCTGTGTCTGTGATACAATATCCACAGTCAATGTCGTATCTTCAGGAGTTCCAGGAACTGGGGTGTTGGAAAACATTTTTTGATGTGTGTATAAATGCTGCCAGAGTGATCCCATCCCAGAACTTCAACACAACCTTCAGTTTCTGCTTAAAGGCTTAGACCCTTCCCAGAACCTCTCCCTTGAATCCATTTCCCTCCTCATTCCCATGATACCCTACCCACCAACATTCTGCATGCTCCCCAAAATTCACAAACCCAACAATCCTGGCTGTGCCATTACAGCTTGTTATTGTGCCCCCATAAAAAGGGTTTGGGCCCTCATTGACCCACACCTCCAACCAGTTGACCATCATCTATCCTCCCACATCAAATATACCAACCAGTTCCATCACCAACTCTCCACCATCCCCATCCATTTACCTTCTGGTTCCCTGCTGGTTGTTGTTGATATCACTTCCCAATACACCAGTGTTACTCATATCCATGGTCTTTCCACAACTGAACACTATCTTTCCCAACATCCTTCAGATTCCAAACCTACTACCTCATTCCTCATACCTCTAACCAACTTCATTCTAACAGATGGCACCCTCCTATGCTGACCTGTTTACAGGCCATCTAGAGGAAATCTCCATAGCCTCCCAAACCCCTGATGTGATTCAGGTTCATTGATGATATCTTCATGATCTGGACTCAGGGCCAAGACACTCTATCCTCATTCCTTCACAACCACAACACCTTCTCTCCCATCTGCATCATCTGGTCCTCCTCAACACAGTGTCCCACCTTTCTGGATGTTAACTTTCTCCTCTCTGACAGCTCCATCCACACCTCTGTCCAAATTAAACCCACCAATCACCAACAGTCCATGTATTTTTACAGCTGCCATGTCTTCCATGCCAAAAAATCACTCTTATACATCCTGTGTGTGTGTGAGTGTGTGTGTGTGTGTGTGTGTGTGTGTGTGTTGGGGTTTATGGGCGCTCAACATCGAGGTCATCAGCGCCCTTTATACATCCTGGCCACCCAGGGACAGCATATTTGCAGTGACAAGAACTCCCTTTCCCAGTGAGCTGAAAGTCTCACCTATTCCTTCACAGACAGGCACTACCCCCCTCAGACCTAATCCAAAAGCAGGTTTCACATGGCATGTCCCCATACACCCCCAATCCTCCCACCACCCCCAAAGAGCCAGCTACAAAAGAGTGCCCCCTTTGTCATGCAGTATGACCTCAGACTGGAACAACTGAACCACACTCTCTGTCAGGGCTTTGATTATGCATCATCATGCCCTGAAATTAGGGACATCCTACTCATGATCCTTCCCACCCCTCCTAAAGTGGGGTTCCATTGCACACCCAACCTCCACAACATACTAGTCCATCCCCATGCCATTCACAGTCCCAACCCCTTACCAGAAGGATTATATCCCTGTGGACCGCCCAGGTGCAAGACCTACCCAATCCACTCACCAAGCAGTTCCTATTCCAGTCTTATCACAAGATTATCTTACTCCATCAAAAGCCAGGCCACCTGTGAACACAGCTATGTTGTGTACCAACTCTGCTGCAACCACTGCACAGCTTTTTATATTGGTATAACTGCCAACCAGCTGTCCACCAGGAAGAACAGCTGCTGACAAACTGTGGCCAAGGGAAGAGTAGACCACCCTGTGACACAACATGCTTGATTTCAATGGCTGCTTCACAACCAAGGCCATTTGGATCCTCCCCTCTACAACAGTTTTTCTGAACTGCAGAGTTCAGAGTTATCCTTACAACACATTCTTCACTCCCAAAATTGTCCCCTTCTCAACTTATGGTGACATACTGTCCCCATACCCTACACCAAACAGATTCTGTCCCCCCCCCCCCCCCCCCATCCTATCACCTCCTCCCAATTCACATCCCTCATCGTCATTGTGTGCCACCCTCTGCCAATGTACCCATGCATTCTTTCCCCTTCCATGCTCCTCTCCTTTTCCGCTCCCTGTTTTTTCCCCCACCTCCTGATGCTATGCCTGGAGGTATTGTCGGGTCGTGACCTAGTCCCTGCACCCACCACCAGACAGTGCTCTACTCCCCCCCACCCATACCATACTATCCCTCCTCCTTCCGCATGCCATTCCAGATTGCCGTTCACTTGACAGTCACATTTCAGTCAGAGCCACCAGTGGTAGCAGTCGTGTAAGCATGAAGTGTGCTTGCTTGTGTGAATGTGTATGCATTTTCTTTTCTGAAGAAGGCTTTGGCCAAAAGCTATAATGTATAACAGTCTCTTCATTATGCGTGCCAGCAACTCAGTGGGTCATCTTTATGGTGAGTAGCAATCTATGCCTTTCCTAACATTTTTAGACATGTAAATGATGGTTTTTGAATCCACTTGAAGAACTAGAAATTTATTGGTATTGTGTGGTGCAACCTGATGATAATTTTAGCTTGTTGCTGTCCGTTCCATGTGCCATCCAACACATAAAATATGCGATTGAATCCCTGTCCTGCAGTGCCCACAGTATGCTGGACAGCTGATGCTAACAAAAAGCGAGGTAGTGCTTTGGTCGAGGCCTTGCACTCATATTTTAATGAAATGAGGTTCAAATCACTATTCAGCCATGTAGATTTACATTTTTTCCAAGATTTCCCTGAATAGCTGAATTAAAATGCTGTTGTGCTTCTGTTGCCTTTGAAAAGAACTCAGCAGATTTATTTCACTATCCTCCATTCTCAGCTTGTGTTCTATCTCTGTTGACCATGTCAACAAAAAGACAGTAAACCTAGCCTTCCTTACTTTTCTTTTATGTAAGTCAATATTCATGTGTGGACAGCACCTCTCCAGTGTCTTTATGACAACTGAAGACTACACTTAGTTTCTTTAGCAGTGCTGCAACCCCCTCCATGTCACAGGACCATCTGGGCCATTTTGTTATGTTACTACATCTAAATAAGGCCTTCACATAATACAGTGGTTGAATTATAAGTACCTTTTAATGTAAACTGAAATGAAAATTCTTTATTTACATAGGTTATGTAGTTGTGAAACATATTCTAAATAATCAAGTTTTATCAACTGTAAAAATGTTCTATTTTTTAAAAATGTTTCAACTTTTAGATTTCATATTACCTAGAATATATGTTTTTAAAATTAAGCATGTCATTCTTTAAACAACTCAAAAAGGTCACCATTATTTGTAATGCACACCAGTTACTTTTAAGCTTATGTGCGTGTCTCCATTCCATACCACTTGTTTCCTAAAGTTCTTAGATTAACATCTAGATGGATACCATTCTGGACATTTTCCTGTTCAGTATTTCAGCACTGAGACAGTGATTCGTAACAAATAATTCTTTGTGGCCTTATAATCTATAACCAGTCAATCTTCATATAATTTTATATTCCAACATGCCTCGAACATCTACATATATATATAATCAAACAGCAAGTTACTACAGTTCTTTCTGTGTGTGTGTGTGTGTGTGTGTGTGTGTGTGTGCATGCGTGCGTGCGCTCTTGTGCTTCTGCGCGGGGCAGGGGGTTAAAGATTAGAAGATGGCTCCAATAGGTTGAAATCACTTATGTTCTCTGGACTTAATTTTAAACTGTGACTGTAATAAATTATCACTTATAATTTGAATATTGTCATAGCAGCGCAATTTGTTGTTACTGCAACTATCACTTTTTATTCTAGCTTTCTTGCCTTTTCACTTATAATCTTTTTAATTTTTCTCATCCCCACATACTCTTTCCTTCCCCTAGTCTTTTATTGCCAGTCCCCTTCCTACCCCCTGCAAATTTGACACTACATCTCCCATTTGTCTCTTATTTTTTTCTTATGCCTGTGTCACGAGTTTCAGTTCCTGATTATTAGTATGTATATAAAATTTTATGTCTGCCTCCACAGTTGACTGCTATGCAAAGGACCTGAGTTCAATCCCTGGTACTGCAAGGGATTTTTCTTCAGTGGGAGGACTGGAACGGGGTGCACTGAACCTTGACAGAGTAGCAGCAGCTCCAGATCATGAAAACTGACAACAGCCAAGAGAACAGTGTGCTGACCCCACGCCCCTCCATACTGCATTAAATAATGCCAGTGGCAGAGTATAACATTGGGACTGTTCGTTACTGATGGGCCCACAGGGTTTTTGCTCCATTTCAATTTTTTGCTCAATTTCAGTTACATAACATTATCTCCAGCTCAGTGTTTTATATGACTTCTCCCTTTTTTAATTACTCTCATGTGCTTTCACCACTTTTGCTGTCTCCTGTCTCACCCATGGTTTGGTGTCTATCATGTGATGGCTACTAATACACAGGCCCAACATTCAGTTCCTAATCAACATCTCACATTTTTCTTTAATTGAATGGTCAGGAATGGACTTCACCAAGTTACAAGAGGCCTAACAATGAAGCTGCTTAATAAAAATAAGTACCAAACTGACACACAAGCTATTAAAACAGCATCAAAAAGAAGAGCTTGCACTACAAAACATATTTTATTTTTATTGTATCTTTAACTTGGAAGAAATGCTGGATTTTTTTTTTTTTAATTTTGTGGTTTCCCATCAAATGTCATTCCATGTTCCCAACAGTTCACCCCAAATCGTGCCAATTTTTGTGAGTGGTAATAATATTTCATCTCATTATAAGCCTTTATTATTTAGTACATGTTCATCTTATAGCTTACATAAAATGCATTATTTTTATTAAATATAATGTCATATTTGAGCTGTAATAGTTGCCGCTGCTGGGTTTTGTTGAGCACAGTGAAAACAAAACATGCCATTCAAGTGTCTCTAAATAACAAGTGAGGGAATTTGAAATGATGTGATAGTCATAACTGTAAGTAATGTGAACTGGAGACTTGAGTATGCTTATACGGTACTAAAAAAATCACTTCAGTTGCAAAGAGGAGACATAACGTATCATTTAAGGAAACTAATTGGGAATAATGCCTGATTATTTTCGTGTAAATTTTGCTGTTGTAGGTATAGGCTTGAGTACCGTAATCTGGTATAAATATCTTTAATAAACTATTTGCAGACATAAGGAAACAAGTCTGGAAATTCTAAAAACTGAAAAGAACATTATAAATTATATGATCATGTAGACTCAGGGATTGAAAATTCACGTTACTAAAGCGACAAATTGCAAGTGTGACATTTGGAGGCCTTCATCCTATTCCATGTGAATTACTGTTGTCGCAGGACAAATAGCAGTGTACTATATATAAATATGGAGGAAGCAGGAGTAAGTAAAAAGATATTATGTGCCATAACTGGAGACTCGGGGATTGAAAATTCATGTTACTAAAGTGATGAATTGTAAGTGTGACTTTTAGAGGCCTTCATTCTATACCATGTGGATTACTGTTGCCTCAGGACAAACAGCAATACACTATATATAAATATGGAGCAATCAGGAGTAAGTAAACAGAAATTATGTGCTATAACTGGGAAATCAGAAACCTTCTTCCCAAAGTAATAACTTCTTTGTCATTTATGACATGGCCAGTGGCAACCTTTTCAAACTCAAATAGAAATCAACAGATTAATGATTGCTATTACGAACATATTGTACAGAAACAATTTATACCTTTACTTACACTATGTTCTTGAAGACCCTTTCCATAATGAGGTCTCAGTACTGAAACCTCTGCTATTCCTCCTGTATGTAAATGACCCAAGCATGAATATAAATGATTACAGAAACATTATAGCTGTAGACGACACAGCTGTACCCTTCAAAGGGGACAGCAATATAGAAAGCAGAATAACACTGGAACTGAGCTGTAAAAAGAGACTATAAACAGCAAAAAGATAGTATTCATCAATTTCCAAACCACACAAAACATAAACCCATCCAAACCACCTGTAATAGTCGATGAGCAACCAAATAAAAAAACACTGAATACATATCCCTTGTCTGTGGGAGCTAGATAATCGAAACAAGATAAACACACTGAGCTAGTAAAATAAATACTGGCTGCTGTGTTTTGTGTGTTCTGCAAGCATGCACGGGTCAGGAAACGGTCAACGGTGCATACTCTGCACAAATAAAGGCCCATCTAAGATATGGTGTGACATTCTGGGGTAATTTTACAACTGCCCTAATTATTTTTAGAATCCAGAAGAACATTGTGACAATCATTAATGGAATCAAAATCAAGGACTCTAGCAAACCTATTTTCAGAAGGCTGGAGATCCTTGCATGAAAATTCTTGAAACTGTAAAACTCTTCTGAAAACCACATAGTATCAAACAACTGCAGAATAAAGAAAAATAGCGAAACTACTAACATTATACTAGAACAAATTCAAACCTAAATGAGTTAGATACTAGTTCACAACTTTGTATAAAGGGAGCATTCTATATGGGCGTTAACTGTTCAGTAAGCTCATCATAAGTAAAAACCTGTTGAGGGTAATACACAAATTTATAAACCCATGAAGCCCTCTTTGCTGAGTCATTGGTTTATTCTGTAAAAGAATACCTGTTGATGCAGCCTTCTGTCCTATGACTGGTTTGATACAGCTCTCCATGCTACTCTGTCCTATACATGCCTTTTCATCTCCTAATAACTATTGCAACCTACATCCTTCAGAATCTGCTTACTGTATTCATCTCCTGGTCTCCCTCTGTGATTTTCATCCCCCATGCTTCCCTCCAATACTAAATGGGTGATCCCTTGATGCCTCAGAATGCGTCCTATCAGCTGATCCCTTCTTTTGGTCAAGTTCTGCCGCAGATTTCTTGTCTCCCCAATTGAGTTCAGTACCTCCTCATTAGCTACATGATCTACCCATCTAATCTTCAACATTTTTCTGTAGCACCATATTTTGAAAGCTGCTATTCTCTTTTTGTCTAAACTGTTTATCGACAATGTTTCACTTCCATACATGATGGCTAAACTCCAGACAAATACTTTCAGAAAAGACTTACTAACTCTTAAATCTATACTCAATGTTAACAAATTTTGTTTCTCTTCTTCAGAAACAATTTTTTTGCCATTACTAATCTACATTATATATCCTCTCAACTTTGGCCATTGACAGTTATTTTGCCCCAAATAGGAAAACTCATCTACTACTTTCAGTGTTTCATTTCCTAATCTAATTTCATCAGCATCACCTGAGTTAATTTGACTATATTCCATTATCCTTATCTTGCTTTTGTCAATGTCCATCTTATAACCTTCTTTCAAGACACTGTCCACTCTGTTCAACTGCTCTTCCAAGTCCCTTGCTGTCTTTGACAGAATTACAATGTCATTGGTAAACATCAAAGTTTTTATTTCCTTTCCCTGAACATCACTTTGTACTCCAAATTTTTCTGTGGTTTCCTTTACTGCTTGCTCAATATGAGGAGTGAATAGCATCAGAGATAGGCTACAACTCTATCTCATTCCGTTCTCAAGCACTGCTTCCCTTTCAAGTCCCTCGACTCTTATAACTGGCATCCAGTTGCTGTACAAGTTGTAAATAGCCTTTCGCTTCCTGTATTTTATGTCTGCTACCTTTAGAATTTGAAAGAGAGTATTCCATTCAACATTGTCATAAGCAATGAAATGAACACCCTTAGCTGCTTACAGGTGTTGACATACGTCAATGGGGACAGATGAAAATGTGTGCCCTGACCGGGACTCGAACCCGGGATCTCCTGCTTACATGGCAGACGCTCTATCCATCTGAGCCACCGTGGACACAGAGGATAGCGCAACTGCAGGGATTCATCTCTGGCATGCCTGCCGCGAAACCCACATTGTCAACGTATTGTCCCGCACTACATTCGTAGTGCCCCCGCCCATTTTACTCATTACTCGCGGCGCATTGCCGATTCCGGTAAGAGTTCGGGCACAGTCTGTGCATTCGCACAGAAGAAGAAGATGGTCAAGTGGCTGGTGAGCCTTAACTATATATATATACTAAGATGGTATCTGTTCTTTCGGACATGTCTGAAAGAACAGATACCATCTTAGTATATATATATATATATATTGTCAAAAGCTTTTGTTAAGTCTACAAAAACTATAAACATAGGATTGCCTTTCCTTAATCTATTTCTTTGATAAGTATCAGGGTCAGTATTGCCTTGCGTGATCCTACATTTATACGGAATCCAAACTGATCTTCCCTGAGGTTGGCTTCTGCCAGTTTTTTCCATTCTTCTGCAAAGAATCAGTGTTAGTAATTTGTGATCATGCCTTATTAAACTGATAGTTCAGTAATTTATGCACCTGTCAACAACTGCTTTTTTTTTGGAATTGAAATCATCACATTCTTGTTAAAGTCTGAGGGTATTTTACCTGTCTCATACATCTTGCATGCCAGATGGAAGAGTTTTGACGTGGCTGACTCTCCTAAGGCTATCAGTAGTTCTGATAGAATATCATCTACTCCTGGGACCTTGTTTTGACATAGATCTTTCAGAGCTCTATCAAATTCTTCACACAATTATTTAATTGGATAGATAAAAAATCTACTCACCAAATGGCGGTAGATCACACACATAAAATATGGTTGTAATTGGCAAGCTTTCAGAGCCAGTGGCTCCTTTTTCAGGCGGAAGAGTTGAAGGGGAAGGAAGAGGGATTAAGGAAAAGGACTGGAGAGGTCTAGGAAAAGGGGGTGGATTTCGGAAAAGTCACCCAGAACCATGGGTCATGGGAGACTTACTGTATGGGCTGAGAAGGAAAGACTGATTGTTGGGGACTGCATCAGATGAGATATGATAACCTGAGAGCTTAAAGGGGGAAGTCAGGATAATATGCAGACAGAGACTACTGCTTAAACATCATGCAAGAGTTAATAAGCGTCAAAAGCTAAATTCATTGTACATAACAGAGGTGGGAGGGGGGCAGTGAAAAATGTACACGAAAGACAATGAAAGAAGTAGGAAACTAACACGGAGTGAAGCAAAGAGTAGCTACAGCGAAGAAATGCTGAGCTGGAATAAATTAACAAACATTAAGGCTAGGTGGATGGCAAGAACCAAGGACATGGTCTAGTGCTAGTTTCCACCTACAGAGTTTGGAGAAGCTGGTGTCTGGGGGAAGAATCTACTTGGCGTGTGAGGTGAAACAAGCACCGAGGTCATGAATGTCATGTTGTAGTCATGCCGATGTAGAAGGTCGAACAGTGTTTACATAACAGCTGGTATATGACATGTGTTCTTTCACAGGTGGCTCTCCCTTTGATAGTTTATATTTTGCCAGTTACAGGGCTGTTATAGGTGGTGGTAGGAGGGTGCATAGTGCAAGTCTCGCAGCAGGGATGGTCCAAATTATTAATTAGGGTGAATGGGCATAAGCAGAGGGTGTATACTGCCAACTTGCAATATCCTGTTGCAGGGCATGCTCTACGACATGACATTCGTGACCTCGGTGCCTATTTCACCACACGTGCCATCTGGATTCTTCCCCCAGACACCAGTTCCTCTACAGGTGGGAACTAGTACTACAACATGTCCTTGGTTTTCACCACCCACCTGGCCTTAATTTATGTAAATTTATTAAGTCTCAGCATTTCTTCAGTGCAACTACTCTTTGCTTCACTCTGTTTTAGTTTTCTACATAATTCATTGTCTTTCATGTCTGTTTTTCACTACCCCCCCCCCCCCTCCCACCTCTGTTATGTACAATGAACTTAGCCTTTCACTCTTATTAACTCATGCATGGTATTTAAGCAGTAATCTCTGTCTGCATATTACTCGTATCTTCCACCTTTAAGCTCTGAGTTTTTCAAATCTCGTCTGATGCAGTCCCCACAATTAAGTCTTTTCTTGTCATCCCGTAAGTAAGTCTCCCCTGACCCACGGTTCTGGGTGACTTTCCCATAATCTACCCCCTTTTCCTAGACCTCTTCAGTCCTTTTCTTTCATCCCTCTTCCTTCCCCTTCAACCTTTCGGCATGAAGAAGGAGCCACTGGCTCTGAAAGCTTGCCAATTACAACAATCTTTTATGTGTGTTTTCTGCTGCTGCTTGGTGAGTAGATTTTTTATCTATCCAATTAAATAATTTTGTCAGTAATTGATTGTTTTCATTGTTAAAAAATCTTCCCGCAGTATCATAACTCCCTTCTTATCTTCTCCTACATTCACTTCCCTTTCTATAATCTTGCCTTCTAGTTTGTCTGCCTTGTACAGACCCTCTATATACTCCTTCTACCTTCCAGCTTTTCCTTCTTTGCTTACGACTGGTTTTCCGTCTGACCTCTTGTTGTTCATTCGGGTGTTTCTCTTTTCTCCAAAGATCTCTTTAATTTTTCTGTAGGTGGTACCTGTCTTTTCCCAAGTGATGCTGCTAAGTCTTTACATTTATCCTCTAGCCACTCCTGCATACCTGTTTTGCACTTTCTGTCAATCACATTTTTTAGACATTTGTATTCCATTTTGCCTACTTCATTTACAGAATTTTGTATTTTCTCCTTTCGTCAATTAAATTCAATGTCTCTTGTGTTATTCAAGGATTTCTACATGGCCTTGTCATTTTACTTGCTGATCCTCTGCTGCCTTCACTAATTCATCTCTTGAAGCTATCCATTTGTCTTCTACTGTATTCCTGTCCTCTGTTCTAGTTAATTGTTGTCTATTGCTCCCTCTGAAACTCTCAACAACCTCTGGTTCTTTCAACTTATCTGGGCCCCATCTCCTTAATTTCCTACCTTTTTTCCAATATCTGAAGTTTTAATCTACAGCTCATTACCAATAAATTGTGGCCAGAGTCAACCTCTGCCCCTGGAAGTGTCTCACAGTTAAAAAACTGGAACCTAAATCTCTGTCTTACCATTATATAATCAGTCTGAAACATTCTAGTGCCTCCATGTCTCTTCCTTGTATACATCCTTCTTTTATAATTCCTAAACCAAGTCTTAACAATGGTTTCATTCCCTTTCCTGTGTTCATATTCATCTACTATTTTTCCTTCTGTTTCATTTCCCATTGTCAAGTTCCAGCCACCCATCACAATTAAATTTTCGTTTCATTTAACTATCTGAATAATTTCTTTTATCTCATCACACATTTCTTCAATCTCTTCATCATCTGCAGAGGTAGTTGGCATGTAAAATTGTATTACTATGGTAGGCCTGGGCTTTGGGTCTATCTTGTCTATGCATTCACTATGCTGTTCATAGTAGCTTACCTGCATTCCTATTTTTGAATTCATAATTAAACCCACCCCTGCATTACCCGTATTTGATCTTGTATTTATAACCATGTATTCACCTGACCAGAAGCACTATTCTTCCTGCCACCGAACTTCACTAATTCCCACTATATCTAACTTCAAAGTATCCATTTGCCTTTTTAAATTTTCTAACCTACCTACCCAATTAATGGATCTAAATTCCACTCTCCGATCCAAAGAACACCAATTTTGTTTCTTCTGATGATGACATCCTCCTGAGCAGTCCTCGCCTGGAGATCCGACTAGGGTCTATTTTACCTCCAGAATATTTTGCCCAAGAGGAGGCCATCATCATTTAACCATAGAGTAGACCTTCATGCCCTCAGGAAAAATTATGGCCATAGTTTCCCCTTGCTTTCAGCCATTCACAGTACCAGCACAACTAGCCATTTTGGTTGATGTTATAAGGCCAATCATCCAGACTGTTGCCACTGCATCTACTGAAAAGGCTGCTGGCTCTCTTCAGGAACCACTTGTTTTTCTGGCTTCTTAACAGACGCCCATCCACTGTGGTTGTACTTATGGTATGGCTATCTGTATCACTGAGATGTGCAAGCCACCCCACCGACAGCAAGGTCCATGGTTCGTAGGGGAAAAGAATATCTAGAACAGTAAATGTGCTGTTTATGATTAAGTGTAGCACATGAACTATTCAATGCAACAAACCTTATATAAACACGTTTTAATGTACTGTGAACCTCAGTCTACCCTTGTAAATATTAACATATTTTGTCCAACATCCTTAGTGTCAGACTGTGTTGTCAGATCTGTGGATGAAATCAGTGAACATAAACATAATGTGTATAGCACAGTAAGTTAATGAGTCAATGTTAAGAAGATTCTAGTCAATCAAACAAACATGAAGAGCAGCAACATAGTTCATCTAGCACACGTATTCTAACTTCCATTTAGAAGAAAGCTCAGTCAGAAACAATGATGTTAATTTAGCCTTTGAAAATTTGTATAATGGGTAATGAAGAGCTACACATACAAGAAATTTATGTGATTGATTTCACAGTGTAGATCCAGCAGGTATGTTATTGTGGGAAATCTTATGTCTTCTGCTGTATCAGGTCGGCAACCACCATGGAGAAATGTATGGGAGAGGAGCGACATGTTTAGGTCAGGTCTTCCAGTTATGAGCATAAGAAACTAGTTGATATTCATCAGATGAATGACTGGCAAAGAGAGTTAAAAACTGGAATTATAGTGGCAATCAGTAGATCACACTCACATTCTCACAAAAATATTTAAATGATTCAAATTAATGAGGTTGTTCCATAAAACATAATGTACCATATTACAAGACTGAACCACAGCTGAGAAATCTGAAGGTCTTTCTCAGCTTAGCTTTTCTGTAATTCCATGTCAGTGTCATGAAGACAAAACAAAGAGCGTATTGCAGCATATACGTATATAGCACATTTTGATGGTTGTGGGAATTAAGTCATGGATTGTAGCTTGATGTTGTGAGTTAACTAAAAACCTACTTATCAGAAAGATTCCCCGATTGCTCATTATTTACACACTTCTACATCACTCTCAGATTTTTTTTTTTCGTACTGGAGAATGGATAGAATACAGCTACTCTGTTGTCAAATATATGGTTTCTGTTACCCATTCTCCATAAATGGTATTAAACTTACAATTAATGTATGGTATTCAAAGACAAGAAAAGATCAGAAAAAGGGCAGCTCATTTTATCAACAACTGCCTGAAATTTTGGCAGCAGTGGTTAATCTCATATTTTAATTAAAAATTCCGTTATAATAAACTAAGTGAAAAACAGGAAACAGACTACAGAGAAAGAACTAATTTTAAAATATTTATTAGCAGTAACATACTCTAGGTTAAATATCTTAAGTCCCATTTTTTCTTCTTTCCTTTTTGTGACATCTCAATAGAATGTATAGTTATAATATTCTGTTTTCCCAACTATGAATTGTGAGATTCAATTGGCCAAAGTCTGAGTTGTTCTTGAAACATGAAAGTTCACTATTGGAAGCAACAACTAAAATTTGGAATTTCGAAACAGAGACTAAAGTCTAGAGCATGCTTATCCTTGGGAATCACAAAAGAAGTGAATAGTGTGTGAGGAAAGGTGACCACCCACCAAATAGTAGAAGCACTGAGTTGTCCACAGCCACACACACTCATGCACTCGTACATACAGGGTGTTTCAAAAATGACCGGTATATTTGAAATGGCAATAAAAACTAAACGAGCAGCGATAGAAATACACCGTTTGTTGCAATATGCTTGGGACAACAGTACGTTTTCAGTCGGACAAACTTTCAAAATTACAGTATTTACAATTTTCAACAACAGATGGCGCTGCAAGTGATGTGAAAGATATAGAAGACAACGCAGTCTGTGGGTGCGCCATTCTGTACGTCGTCTTTCTGCTGCAAGCGTGTGCTGTTCACAATGTGCAAGTGTGCTGTAGACAACATGGTTTATTCCTTAGAACAGGGGATTTTTCTGGTGTTGGAATTCCACCGCCTAGAACACAGTGTTGTTGGAACAAGACGAAGTTTTCAACGGAGGTTTAATGTAACCAAAGGACCAAAAAGCGATACAATAAAGGATCTGTTTGAAAAATTTCAACGGACTGGGAATGTGACGGATGAACGTGCTGGAAAGGTAGGGCGACCGCGTACGGCAACCACAGAGGGCAACGCGCAGCTAGTGCAGCAGGTGATCCAACAGCGGCCTTGGGTTTCCGTTCGCCGTGTTGCAGCTGTGGTCCAAATGATGCCAACGTCCACGTATCGTCTCATGCGCCAAAGTTTACACCTCTATCCATACAAAATTCAAACGCGGCAACCCCTCAGCGCCGGTACCATTGCTGCACGAGAGACATTCGCTAACGATATAGTGCACAGGATTGATGACGGCGATATGCATGTGGGCAGCATTTGGTTTACTGACAAAGCTTATTTTTACCCGGACGGCTTCGTCAATAAACAGAACTAGCGCATATGGGGAACCGAAAAGCCCCATGTTGCAGTCCCATCGTCCCTGCATCCTCAAAAAGTACTGGTCTGGGCCGCCATTTCTTCCAAAGGAATCATTGGCCCATTTTTCAGATCCGAAACGATTACTGCATCACGCTATCTGGACATTCTTCATGAATTTGTGGCGGTACAAACTGCCTTAGACGACACTGCGACCACCTCGTGGTTTATGCAAGATGGTGCCCGGCCACATCGCACGGCCAACGTCTTTAATTTCCTGAATGAATATTTCGATGATCGTGTGATTGTTTTGGGCTATCTGAAACATACAGGAGGCGGCGTGGATTGGCCTCCCTATTCGCCAGACATGAACCCCTGTGACTTCTTTCTGTGGGGACACTTGAAAGACCAGGTGTACCGCCAGAATCCAGAAACAATTGAACAGCTGAAGCAGTACATCTCACCTGCATGTGAAGCCATTCCGCCACACACGTTGTCAAAGGTTTCGGGTAATTTCATTCAGAGGCTACGCCATATTATTACTACGCATGGTGGATATGTGAAAAATATCGTACTATAGAGTTTCCCAGATCGCAGCGCCATCTGTTGTTGAAAATTGTAACTACTGTAATTTCGAAAGTTTGTCTGCCTGAAAATGTACTGTTGTCCCAAGCATATTGATTGCAACAAACGGTGTATTTCTATCGCTGCTTGTTTAGTTTTTATTGCCATTTCAAATATACCGGTCATTTTTGAAACACCCTGTACATAGGACACAGGTGTGTGTGTGTGTGTGTGTGTGTGTGTGTGTGTGTGTGTGTGTTTGTGTGTGCCAGAACTTACCTTACTATAAGAAATTAAGTGAGGATCAACAGAAGCTGTGAAAGGAAAGTTGTGGCTACAAAAAGCAATTAACTGTGTGTACATGCTGAAGCAGGAGAGAGCTGTACTTTTGATTGGTATGAGTCAGAAAATGAACAGTTGAGGCTCCTGAATGGCAGAAATAGGTCTTTCAGTTGCACGCCTCTGACTCATTTATAGATAGAGGAATTCTGTTCATGCACCCTACCCTGGTGACACTAACTTCCAATTTCCTCACCAACTCAGGTGCACATATTTACTGCTGCCCTCCACCCTTTGGCTTTTTTAGCTGTTTTATCTCCAATCTCTGTTCTGTTTGCCCATGTCTGGTGTTCCTCCTCTGCTGCAGCTTCCTTGTCGCCATAACTCTGAATTCCACTGTAAGGCAGTAAGTCAGTACATGGCCAGCCTGTCTCATATATTTGCATTTTATCAGCTTTCATTATTTTTTCTGAACAGCTGAAATGTTGTGTTTGTTTAGGAGTGAAGCACTAAGTTTGTCTTCTAAAAAATGTTCTGGGGTAACTCATCTTTAAGAAAGAAAGTGCTCATTGCCCAAAAATAGGCTGTGAGAATAATATATAGTGGTCACCCATGACAACTTGTAGACATCGGACTAAGGAGTTCAGCATTTTGACTACTGCTATTTATTCCCTTGTGAAGTTTGTTGTAAACAATCCTCTTTCAAAAGGAACAATGATGTAAGTAATTACAATACCAGAAGAAAAATTGCATTTGTTACTTCACATTAAGATTGTCTGTAGCACAAAAAGGGGTGCAGAATCCCGCAACAAAAACTTTTGATCACTTACCCAGTGATATAAAATGTCTCACAGACAGCAAAACTAAAATATGAAAACAAACTGAAAAAGTTTCTCCTTGACAACTCCTTCTATTTTGTAGAATAATTTCTGTTGTTGTAATGTATGGAAGATGGTGGGTAGGAATTACGTAGTCAAATCTGTATGTTTTGAATAAAAAATTGAAGTAACTTAAAGAAAAACATACTTACAAATTAATCTATGATGTCAAAGTAAAATGACTCATTCTCCATCATTATTATGTGTTGCACAAATGCTGCATGGAAAATGAAACTAACAGTCTGAATCCTCCTGAGGACCAATGCATATAAATCTTGAAAGGTGGGCAACAGGATTTTTATGTATCTTCACAAAGAAACCATGCCAGTACCTTGTGAGGTGCTGGATGGAGGGAACAAACTCTTGATTTTTTTTAAATATATATTTTTTGTTGTCTTTTCAGCACAACCACAATGGCTGAATAATATTCAAACTCATTAGGTCAGGTGTAATGACTTACTGATTCTCATTCTCATCAGTCTAGTTTTGGGTAGATTGTGAGTGGCGGTTAACACCATCTTGGAAGATACTGTCCCCTGCTGAGAGCAATGGCTTTATCTTTCCACAAATACAGACACCTAAACTGGATTCAAAACTGTTACTAGATATGGTTCCTTTCAGTACATCAGTGTAGCCACTGAAAATCACAATTATGATGACTTTTCTGTCCATAAGGCAGGTCCATTACTGCAAACTGAGCATTCTCCAGTCCCACCCAGTTCTCATAGCTGTGTACAGAGTCTGCCAAAAAATGTATATGCTCTTTGTCAGACTATCAGAATACTGATATTGTCAGTCAATTTGAATTACGAGTATGTTGTAGTATGGTCTTTCACACAGTGGATGTCAGTACTTTCATCACAATAATGAGAAAACAAAATGGCTTGAACACAATGTCTGAGGAGCAAAAATGCATTCTGAAGTGATTTATCAAGTTTGATAATGCCGTTGAAGTGCAGTGTCACTGGAGGTGGTAGTTTGGAGCAGAACCTCCAGTGCACCCAAAGGCATCATTGATTAGTTTGAAACATATGGAACAATTTGTGATATTACAAAGACCATGTACAGTTACAAGTCCTGCTTCATGAGATCTTGTGTTGGAAAAGTGTGTTACTTCTCCACAGAAGTTTATTACACAATGTGCATGCGAAATCAGGATTATCATGCGAAGTCAGGATTATCATTACAAGTGTACAATAAATTCTAAAAGTGGTTAAATGGAAAATTTACATCCCACAATTACTGTGTGCAATTAATGATGATGATTCTGATCATCAATACAATTTTCTGAATGGTATCAGCAACAAATGATAGCTGATGATGAACAGTTTGTGATGAAATTTCTGTATGTACATCTTTTCAGAGATGGTTGTGGGACTCAGCTGCTCAGTACAGAATTTCAAATCGGACACCTTTCAGCCATTAAATTTTCAATCTGTTATTTTATTTGGCTACCAGTTTTGGCAATTTACTACACCACCTTCAGGCCCCTTGACTGATGTGTAGGAAGATTCCAATCTCGGTTCCGGTGAAAATAGCGGCCAGCATTCAGCTATTGGTATCTGTAGATTTCTGCTTGATACAGCGATCACTTCAACCATCATCTGCTGACTGATGATTTGAGTCAGCAGGTGATGGTTGAAGTGATCACTGTATCAAGCAGAAATCTACAGATACCAGTATCTGAATGCTGGCCCATATTTTGACCAAAACCGAGATCAGAATCTCCCTACACATTGGTCAGGGGGCCTGAAGGCACCATAGTAAATGGCCAAAACTGGTATCCAAATAAAGTAACACTTTGGAAATTAGATGGCTGAAAGGCGTTTTATTTGACATTCTGTTTGTGATGAAGGTAGTGTGATCTGATGAGGCCCAGTTTAAACTTAATGGCATGGTGTTCGAGCATAACTGGATATACTGGGCACCAGAAAATCCACATGTCCTTTTGGGTAAGGTGGTCAGTCTACCAGGGGTTCACGCGTGTGTGGACTATCATCTAGAGCAGGGGTTCCCAACAAAATTTTCTCAAGGACCCCCTCATCGAGCATGATTGTTACCTTGTCGTATCACAGTATCAAGTACCTAAAAAAGCTAAATTAAGAATCTTTTTATATGTTTTCTATTTTTGGTACTTAGAAAAAAACATTGACATATTCATTATTGAAAAAATATTGAGCTTAAAACTTTTTCAATTTAGCCATCATTGTTACTGTTAAATTTTTGATTATTGCTCAAAATATGCTAGACGCAGAAGTTAGTGTTCGCTAAAGCTCTGCTTATGCAGAAAGCGGCCAAAACAAAATATCTGTTATCATACGAAATATATTTAATAAATTTTTTATTCTAATAGCACCTTGCAGAACCCTCTGGCATAGCTCGCAGACCCCTGGGGGTCCGCGGACCACCTGTTGGGAACCACTGATCTAGAGGCTTCGTAGGACACACTTTCTTTGATGGTACTCTCACTGGAGAAGTGCCCTTTGAAATATTACATGAGTAAATTTTTCCAAGTGTACGTGCACTTTATGGAGCTGGTGGTGAAGTTTTCTACAAAAAGGATGGGGCACAACCACACTAACACCTAACCTTATGAGCTTTCACAGGTGACAGTCAACAGGGACATTGGATTGGACGAAGAGAGCCCAGTGAGTTTCCACCAATGTCTCTAGATCTAACCCCTGTGGACTTTTACTTGTGGGAAACTGTGAAAGAGCAAGTCTATCAACTCAAGCCATGTGCGTTGGAGATCATGCCATGAGACTACAGTAGCATGTGCAGCAATAACCATTGAAACATTGACCGATGCTCCTGTGGTGACCACTCATTGTTCCGCTATGTGTTTGGCTGCCCAGCAGTGGACATTTTGAACATATAACCTCACCACAGGCACATATGTGATCAGTATTTTAATCTAAAACAATGAAATAATAAATAGTTTTCATTCCTTGGTGTGTATACTTGGTGTGTATACTTGGTGTGTATACATTTTTTACGTCCTTTGTACTGTGAATGCCTTTTGATGTTGTCAGTTACTTAGAATCATCTACTTCCTCTAGTTCTCTTCCCAAACATCTTTTGTTCTAGTCCACTCTTGATTATGCAATCTCTTCTCATCCACTGTTTCCACTATATGTCTTCTCTCATTCACCATTTGTAACACAACCTGATACCTTACTTTATACGTCCATTTCATATCTCCCACTCTTCTCCAAAACCACATCTCAAAACCCACTAGGTGGCTTGTTGTATCCTGTAGTGAAGTTTGGGTTCTATGGCTGAAGGAAGTGAGTGAGAGACACAACAACAGTTAACTCATTTACTTAGCTCAATGGGTTGCAGAACACTAGTGCAGTCAGAGCCAATACAATGTCTAGAGTGTCATAGTTGGTCCATAATATTGCAGTCACTAATAGAGAGGGGCTGTGTTGTCTCAGGCATTGATCATAATACTGGAGAGCGGCTGATACTAGCTTACAGCAGCCTCTTACCACTTCAATAGTAACACTGGCTTAGAAACTGATGTCTGTAGCACAGTCACTGGTTAGCAACTGCATTTGCTGCCTCTGGTGGCAGTACTCATAACGTCTGGTGCCAACGTACGAATTACAAGTAGACACAATTGGCATGGTGTCAGGGCGAATGACACCACATTTTGCCCCCTCTGTTCTTGGAAACGTCCTCACTGTGTTGTGTACTGGCTTCATTGGTAATGACAGTGGGGGAAGGGGAGAGCAGTCTGGATGCAGGTGTCATAGTGGATGCAGGAGCCAGAACTGTAGGTGATGGCAAGCTCCTGCTTGCACTCTGACATTCACCTTACAAATGACCACAAACACCAGCTGAGAAATCGGTCATAGGGTGTACACCCATGCCAAGAGATGGAGCATCTTTGTGAACAAATGATGACACGTTGGTGACTGGTGGGTCCTCGGAGGCATGCAGAAAAGGGGAAGGATGGAGAGGACCAGACCTCCATGGTAAGGACTGCTGACTCTGCTGAGTTGGTGGTACCATGTTGACGTCTGTGGGCTCCCCATCCAGTGCCAGTGGCTTGGGACACAAGGGAAGCAAGGCCAGTTGGGGCTGTGAGGTACCTTAGGGCTCCATGAGAAATCTGTGGCAGGATCAAACAGCAACAGCAGCTGCCTGTGCAGCCTGGACAAATGCTGTACAAGATAAAGAAAGCAGCACAAGACTTGAGTTACGACTCCCTGTTCCCACCGTCTGTTTCTGCCAAAGACTCTGTAAAAGACATGATCATTGACATTAAATTTAGTACACCGAAGGGGAAGGCCTGACAACTGTAGTGGATGCAGCAGTGTTCTGTGTTTACATCCATGCAGGACTTCCACAGGCAACTTGCCGTTGTGTGACTGGGAATGGTATGAGGACAGGGAAATCACCAGAGTTAGCTCCCATGTGTGGGAGACATGTAACTTGCCCACTTGCTGCTTAAATGTTCTAACAAAGCATTCTGCTTCGCTGTTAGATTTTTGGTGGAACAGTGCACTTGTCACATATTGATTACTGTTGGCCTCTGAAAATGTTTGAGGTCTGCCGATGTAAACTATGGTCCATTATCTGAGATTATAACTTCTGTGAGGTTTTCTATACTGAAAATTTATTTGAGAGTTTTGATGGTGTTTCCTATTGTGGTTGATTTCATTGGCACCGCAAATGGGAATTTGCAATAATTAGCCCGCATCTCGTGGTCGTGTGGTAGCGTTCTCACTTCCCACGCCCGGGTTCCCGGGTTCGATTCCCGGCGGGGTCAGGGATTTTCTCTGCCTTGTGATGGCTGGGTGTTGTGTGCTGTCCTTAGGTTAGTTAGGTTTAAGTAGTTCTAAGTTCTAGCGGACTGATGACCATAGATGTTAAGTCCCATAGTGCTCAGAGCCATTTGAACCATTTTTTTTTTTTTTTTTTTTTTGCAATAATTAGCCAATGGTTGTCTCAAAATGGACCCCCAAAATCAATATATAGTCGCTGCCAAGGGGCACTGGGCTTGGGCCATTGAAATATCTTTGGTGCTCTGCACATGCCTGGCAATGAGAGGTCAACTGATCAATCTGTGTGTCCATCCTGGCATAAACAGTGGCATTAAGTGAGCTGCCTCCAAGGCCTTGAGGCAAAAGATGAAGATCTTTCTTCTGTAGAGACTGTAGAACTATCACATAAATTAATCATTACCCAAGTGAAGTAGAATTACACCATGTTGTACCAATAACCCACCCTGAAATGCAGTATGTGGCCAACTAGTGTGGATGTATTGCAGCAGATTGAGACCTGCAGCCATCGCCTAAGCAATCTGACAAGCTCAATGGGGAATATATTGAGAGTTTCATGGTCCTGCACATCAATATGGGAACAAGAGTCTTTAAATGTGTTGAATGCTGCGTTGTTGCCAACAAGTAAATGATAGAAGGTGTCTGCATTGGAATGTTTAGCTGTTGGTCTGTACATGATTTCATACTGGTAACTGGATAATATCAAAGACTAGCACTGCAGCTTCCCTGCTGTGTATGGCAGAACTGGCTTGGAAGGTCTAAACCATGATGTCAATGGTTAGTGATTTGTCACCAAGTAAAATGTTTTTCCATAAAGATACTAATGGAATTTTTTCACATATAGATAATGGCGAAGGATTCCTTCTCTAGTTGGGAATAATTGCACTGAGCCTTGCAAAAAGCTTGGAAGGAAACACAGTTGGTCTGTCCATGGATCCAACTATGTGTGAAAGCACTGCACCAATCCCATATGAGGAAGCATTTATCGCTAACTAGGCTGGAGTAATGGAATCATGATGGAGTAAACACTCAACAAAGCTTCCTTCAGTCTCTGAAAAGCCATTTGACACTCCTGGTATCATACAAAAGGAACATTTTTCTTGCTTAACCTGTCCAAGGATCAGCAATTGGCCCTGCATTCAGAATGAAATGGAGTAGTAAGTGGGTTTTCCTATTACTGCTTGAAGTTCACTTATGTTGCAAGGCACTGGAAGGTCCTGAATTGCAGTTTAATGAGACTTCCATGGTTGGATGCTCTGAGCATTGATGACACTCGACTTTGGTCTGAAAAAAAATAACACTTGTGTTTGTAGCACTTGAGACCATCAGAAGCTTAGAAAGATTTTACTTGGGAGTATGACCCCAAACCACAATACCACCCAAATAATTTGTGCATGAAGGCACTATAGCAGTCAGCTGTTCAAGAAAGCGCCGAAAAATTGCAAGCACTGAAACACTGCTGAAGGCCAAATGCAAAAGCTTGAGTGACCACCTGTGAGCGTTGGTCACAAAAAATTTCTGAGACTGCTCATCCAACGCCATCTGCAAATAAGAATCCTGTGAGTCTATTTTAGAGAAGAAGCTACCTGCTCCTAGCTCATCCATCAGTCCATGAGACCATGTTAATGGAAAGGAGTAAATCACTGTGTGAGCATTCTCTGCTGACTTGAAATCAGCACACAATATTATTTTGCTACATGGTTTCATGATAGTTACAAGAGGAGATGCCCACTGACTAGTTGCTACTGGAGTGTTTACACCTTTGCCCTGCCAGTTTAACAATTGTTGTAGTGCTTAGGTCTCTAATTGGTTGAAGTACAGGCCATACCCAGCTAAACCCGTGTTGCACACTTTCCTTCGTTGTAATATGAGCCTTAGAATTGGTGGCTCTGCTGCGGCAGTCCTGAAAAAGTTCACTGAAATCACCACAAAGTTTTGAAACAGAGTACTGAAATTGCAACTCAAAAAGTTTTAATGAATCAATACCAAAAATGTTTTGACTGTCCTTTGAACACAACACTGTGAATGAAGCTGTCTTTGTAACATTGTGAAAAGTGGTAGGCAATCTAAAAACACCAAGAACTGGGATACCATGACCAGTATCATAGCTTTTGAAAACTTGAGAGAGTTGTTCTGTGATTTGTGAAATTTAGGCTTTCCTAACAGTTCATACATGCATCTGTTCAAAATTGTCACTGAAGCTCCGATACCTAACTGCATGTGCATGTTGCAGTTAGCAGTCTGCAAAGTGAAAAAGACTTTATTTGCTTGTCACTGAATAGCATAAGAGTTATTAGACTTCTGTGACTCTGATTTTGACACTGACTTGGCACTATGAATAGCACCAGGCGACTTTGAAAGTACAACATTGAGATTCACAGACTGACATTTTGAATAAGGAACAGATTGCTTGTGGGATTTCTGCTTATGCAAATACATTAATTTTACATGTTCATGCTTACCACAATGCAAACACTTTGCATCATGGCAGGGCATGCCTGCCGCTTGTGTGACATGAAGCACTGAAGCCAAGATTTAACACCACACACCATCTGCCTATCACACTGTTGTTATGCACAGCCCTGCCCTGGCTGTGATTTGGAGTAGTGCGGTGCCTGAAACAGGTGGACAACCAGCTCACTATCAATCATACTTTGCACCACAGAAATGTGAGGAGAGTCAAAGCCTACTGCAGCACTGTCATAAGAATCCTGTGACTTGGTTAATTCCAATATTTGCTTTAAATTTAGATCTGGGTACTTCAGTATTTGTTCCTTGATTTTAGAGTGAGGCATGTTCTCTGTGATAGTGTCTCAGATTATGGCATCACTATAACATTTACCACATTCACACTTAAAGTTGCGATGCCTGGTCAGGCCTTGTAAATCAGCTACACACAGTTTGCTAGTCTAATGAGGTTGCACATGTAATAGGAAAAACTTGTAATGAGAAGCAGCCACATTCACTTGTTCATCAAAGTATTTGCCTAACACAGCAATCAAGTCCTCATAGGCTACACATTTGGGGCAGGTGGTGGGAAAAAGTTCACATACCAGCTTGTGTACTACAGTGCCTATTGTTGCCAAAGAAATGTGGTTTTCTGTTGAATATGATGTGCAGTGTTGTGGGTGTCAAGCTGAGCACAGTATTCACACCAGTCTTCCTACTGTGCATCAGATGTCTGGAACTGTGGTGCACAGACAGGCAGAGCTAGTTTTGGCGCTCCCTGTGGCGCTGCGAGTGACACCAACAGTTCTGTGTGTAGATGCATCAGTTGTGTCATTCCTGTGATAAGTTATTGAAGTTGTTGGGCCTGGAACTTAATAGCTAGGCTCAGTGGTAAATCCTGCAGCACATTCGCCATGACTCAACACAGAGTAGACACTGAATAGAAACAGAATGTAAAAACTGGATCTGTAAGGAATGTTTCAATTAGAAGTCACAGATAAGTTTCTGAAAAACAGAGAAAATCATTACCAAGCAATGTGGTGTTTGTCCAGAAATCTGCAAGAAACACAACACTATCTTCATTGCTCTAGTGTTGCTGTCACAGCAAGACACGAATCCACCAAGCAGCAGGTTAACAAAGGACCAGCCTCAACAGCAGAACACAGAGAACAGGGACAAAAAAATAAAATAAAAGAAAATCGCGTACCTAACTCAATAGGTTGAAGAGCACGGGTACAGTCAGTTTCGACCAATGCCCCGAGTGCCATAGCCTGTAGACAAGTCTGTAATACTGTAGTCACTGACACAAAGAGACTGTGTACTCAAAGGCATCAGTCATAATACTGAAGGGGGCCTGATGCTAGCTTCGTATCCAATTTGATAGCAGCACTGCCAGTGGCAGCCTAGGAAGGCATGTCCGCAATACGGCCATCGGTTGGTGGCCACGTCTGCTGTCTGGCTGCCTCTGGTAGCAATACTCATGACATCTAGTGCCAGCTTATGAATTATGAACAAATGAACCTGACATAGTGTCTGTGGTGAGGGGCACAAATGTTTCTTCTCTCTCCATTGCAGTGTACAAGTTTTGGCGCTATATTGGACTACATTCCACACAAAACATTTCATTAATCTTGTCCCTAATTGCTCATTTAATGGACCATAGAAAATACTCCTCCTTCTGTAAAATGTTTCTTCTGTAATAGCTTCCTTATCTTTATTTCTTGATAACAAATCATGTTATTTTGCATCCTAGGCACTTGAAATTATCAGGCTGTTCCACTATCTCATCACAGATTTTCACTTTCATCTTTCTCAGTTGCCTTGTTGAAACCATTGCGTAATCTTTTTCACATTTATCTTCATTCCATATTCTGCATAGTTGGAGTTTAGTTCTTTTGTCATATTGTTAATTTATTTTTCATTTTCATATTGTAATACCAATCCATCAGCAAATCTGATACATCACACAACTCTTGTGCTGGATTGGTTTTTCACTGAATCGTCTAAATGGATATTATAAATAGCAGGTGAACGATAACAGCATTGTCTAATCTCTAACCCAATTTTAATTCTTACAGCCATTTAATTACCTCTCATTATTTTTACTTGTTGTGTCATATGATGATTTGCTTTTTTGTCCTCTTATTTGCAGTTTGTGCTTCAGAAAATTGTTCTCAAAGGTTCCTTCAGTATCATCAGAGATTGCACAAACTTCTCCACCTTTTTTTAGGCATCTTTCCCCAATGATCTGTAACAGTCCATTTGCATATCTTGTACCTTATTCCCATCTGAAGCCAAACTGTTTTTCATCTAATTCTCTCTACCAGAAATCTCAACATGAGTTCATTACTCTCAATAGAATTTTTGACCGAGTAAGATATCTCATCTATTGTCCTATATTCCATTTATTCCACGGTATTAGCTATCGATATTGGCATCTTCACTATTTCTGTGAAGTCATTTGACCACTCACCTTAATCATAAATCTTATTGGACGAATTCAGTATTTCCACCTTTTCTTGGCTTCTGTAATGTTTGGAAATGCATTATCCTCTTCAAGTAATTCTTTTTCATCCTCCATATCTAAAATAAAAAGAACAACCTGTATGAATGTAGAGCTCAGAGTCCTAAGCAAAGAAGGGAAAGCAGAAAGGTGAAAGGAGTATATAGAGGGTCTATACAAGGGTAAGGGCAATATTATGGAAATTGAAAAAAGCATAGAGGAAGATGAGAAGAGAGATACGATACTGCATGAAGAATTTGACAAAGCACTGAAAGATTTAATTCAAAACAAGGCCCCAGAAGTAGACAACATTCTGTTAGAGCTACTAATAGCCTTGGGAAAGCCAGCCATGACAAAACTCTTCCATCTGGTGAGTAAGATGAATGAGACAGGCAAAGAGTGTAATAATCCCAATTCCAAAGAAAGAAAAAGCAGGTGGCAACAGGTGTAAAAATTACTGAACTATCAGTTTAGTAGGTCATGGCTGCAAAATACTAACACGAATCCTTTACAGAATAATGGAAAAATGTTATTCAATCTGTATAATGTGGAAGCAGTGAAGGGAACAAAAGAAGAATTTGGAGTAGGAATTAAAGTCCAGGGAGAAGAAATAAAAACTTTGAGGTTTGCTGATGACATCATAATTCTGTCAGATACAGCAAACAATTTGGAAGAGCAGTTGAAAGGAATGGATAGTATCTTGAAAGGAGGATATAAGATGAACATCAACAAAAACAAAATGAGGGTCAAACTAAATCAGCTGATGTTGGGAGAATTAGATTAGGAAATGAGATGCTTGAAGTACTAAATGAGTTTTTCTGTTTGGAAAGCAAAATAACTGATGATGGTCAAAGTAGGGAGGATACAAAATGTAGACTGGCAATAGCAACAAAAGCATTTCTGAAGAAAAGAAATTTGTTAATGTCAAGTATAGATTTGCCAGGAAGTCCTTTCTGAAAGTATTTGTACAGAGAGTAGCCATATATGGCAGTGAAACATGGACAATGAACAGTTTAGACAAGAAGAGAATAAAAGCTTTTGAAATGTGGTGATAGAGAAAAATGCTGAAGATTAGATGGGTAGATCAGTAAACTAATGAGGCAATACTGAATAGAATTGGGGAGAAGAGAAATTTGTGGTACAACCTGACTAAAAGGTTGGTAGGACACATTCTGAGGCATCAGGAACCACGAGTTTAGGACTGGAGGGAGTTGTGGATTAAAAGTTATAGAAGGAGACCAAGAGATGAATATTGTAAGTACATTCAGAGGGATTAGGCTGCAGTAGTTACTCAGAGATTAGATTAGATTAATACTAGTTCCATGGATCATGAATACGATATTTCGTAATGATGTGGAACGAGTCGAATTTTCCAATACATGACATAATTAGGTTAATTTAACAACATACTTAAGTTAATATAACAACTTTATTTTTTGTGTTTTTTTGTTTTTCTTTATTTTTTATTTTTATTTTTTTTATTTTTTTAATATTTTTGTTTTTTTTTCTTTTTTTTCTTAATTTATATCTAAAAATTCCTCTATGGAGTAGAAGGAGTTGTCATTCAGAAATTCTTTTAATTTCTTCTTAAATACTTGTTGGTTATCTGTCAGACTTTTTATACTATTTGGTAAGTGACCAAAGACTTTAGTGCCAGTATAATTCACCCCTTTCTATGCCAAAGTTAGATTTAACCTTGAATAGTGAAGATCGTCCTTTCTCCTAGTATTGTAGTTATGCACACTGCTATTAATTTTGAATTGGGTTTGGTTGTTAATAACAAATTTCATAAGAGAGTATATATACTGAGAAGCTACTGTGAATATCCCTAGATCCTTAAATAAATGTCTGCAGGATGATCTTGGGTGGACTCCAGCTATTATTCTGATTACACGCTTTTGTGCAATAAATAATTTATTCCTCAGTGATGAATTACCCCAAAATATGATGCCATGTGAAAGCAATGAGTGAAAATAGGCGTAGTAAGCTAATTTTTTAAGATGTTTATCACCAAAATTTGCAATGACCCTTATTGCATAAGTAGCTGAACTCAAACGTTTCAGCAGATCATCAATGTGTTTCTTCCAATTTAATCTCTCATCAATGGACATACCTAAAAATTTGGAATATTCTACCTTAGCTATATGCTTCTGATTAAGGTCTATATTTATTAATGGCGTCATACCATTCACTGTACGGAACTGTATGTACTGTGTCTTATCAAAATTCAGTGAGAGTCCGTTTACAAGGAACCACTTAGTAATTTTCTGAAAGACAATATTGACAATTTCATCAGTTAATTCTTGTTTCTCAGGTGTGATTACTATACTTGTATCATCAGCGAAGAGAACTAACTTTGCCTCTTCATGAATATAGAATGGCAAGTCATTAATATATATTAAGAACAACAAAGGACCCAAGACTGACCCTTGTGGAACCCCATTCTTGATAGTTCCCCAGTTTGAGGAATGTGCTGATCTTTGCATATTATGAGAACTACTTATTTCAACTTTCTGCACTCTTCCAGTTAGGTACGAATGAAACCATTTGTGCACTGTCCCACTTATGCCACAATACTTGAGCTTGTCTAGCAGAATTTCATGATTTACACAATCAAAAGCCTTTGAGAGATCACAAAAAATCCCAATGGGTGGTGTTCGTTTATTCAGATCATTCAGAATTTGACTGGTGAAAGCATATATGGCATTTTCTGTTGAAAAACCTTTCTGGAAACCAAACTGACATTTTGTTAGTACTTCATTTTTACAGATATGTGAAGCTACTCTTGAATACATTACTTTCTCAAAAATTTTGGATAAAGCTGTTAGAAGGGAGATTGGACGGTAATTGTTGACATCAGATCTATCCCCCTTTTTATGCAAAGGTATAACAATAGCATATTTCAGTCTATAAGGGAAAATGCCCTGTTCCAGAGAGCTATTACACAGGTGGCTGAGAATCTTACTTATCTGTTGAGAACAAGCTTTTAGTATTTTGCTGGAAATGCCATCAATTCCATGTGAGTTTTTGCTTTTAAGCAAGTTTATTATTTTCCTAATTTCAGAGGGAGAAGTGGGTGAGATTTCAATTGTATCAAATTGCATAGGTATGTCCTCTTCCATTAACAGCCTAGCATCTTCTAATGAACACCTGGATCCTACTATATCCACAACATTTAGAAAATGATTATTAAAAATATTTTCAACTTCTGACTTTTTGTTCGTAAAGTTTTCATTCAATTTGATGGTAATACTGTCTTCCTCTGCTCTTGGTTGACCTGTTTCTCTTTTAATAATATTCCAAATTGTTTTAATTTTATTATCAGAGTTGCTGATTTCAGACATGATACACATACTCCTGGATTTTTAATAACTTTTCTTAATATAACACAGTAGTTTTTATAATTTTTGATAGTTTCTGGGTCACTACTATTTCTTGCTGTCAGATACATTTCCCTTTTCTGGTTACAAGATATTTTTATACCCTTAGTAAGCCATGGTTTGTTACAAGGTTTCTTACGAGTATATTTAACTATTTTCTTGGGGAAGCAGTTTTCAAATGCATTTACAAAAATGTCATGAAATAAATTATATTTTAAATTGGCATCAGGTTCACGGTACACCTCATCCCAGTCTAACTGCTGTAGGCTTTCCCTGAAATTTGCAATTGTTAAATTGTTGACTGAACGTACTACTTTGGAGGACTGTTTAGTATTGCTGAATGGAGCTATGTTATATATTGTAACTAGCTGTGCACCATGATCAGAAAGACCATTCTCAACAGGCTGAGCATTTATCTGGTTAAACTTATCTTGGTCTATAAAGAAGTTATCTATCAGTGAGCTGCTATCCTTTACCACCCGAGTAGGAAAATCAATAACGGGTGTCAAATTGAAAGAACCGAGTAATACTTCAAGGTCATTTTTCCTATTACCCTCTTTCAGAGAATCTACACTGAAGTCCCCACATATAACAATTTGCTTCCCCCTGTCTGACAGATAGCACAACAAGGAGTCCAAATTTTTCAGAAATAGATGAAAATTTCCTGATGGGGACCTATATACAGTTACAATTATAAATGTGCCTTTATTTAATTTAAGCTCACAGGCACATGCTTCTGTATGTTTCTCTACACAAAACTTTTTTGTTTCTATACTTTTTGCACAATGATAACTTTTGACATATATGGCAACTCCTCCTTTCTCCATATTTTCTCTCATTACATGTGCAGAGAGCTTATAACCACTTACATTTACCTTATCCATATCAGTAACAATGTGATGCTCAGACAGGCATAGTATATCTATTTCATTCTCAGCTTCTAAATCTTCCAAACAAACCAGAAGCTCATCTACTTTATTCTTTAAACTCCCAATATTTTGATGAAATATACTTACATTATTTTTAATTATACTTTTATGAGAACCTTTCCTTATTCTAACATTTGCAGTACTCTCCTGTGTGAGTTTCTCATTGTGCTTAGGCCTAGTTCCTATACCAGTGGTCACATGGTGTTCAGAGAGGCAGATTATGTCAATTGGGTTGGGTGACTTTAGTTCATCAATGCAATTACCTACGACTGAGATACAACTTGGTGGAGATAAAATTTCTGGTGATTGGTGAAAATTTATAATTGATAGCTGTGATTGGTGATCCAATGTGCTAGAATTGTGCTGTTGAATTTCTTTCCTAAACTGAAGATTTGTTTCAATCCTGACCTCTCGTAGAACTTGACATCTTTCTGTCTTACCTATCCTAAAAAAAGGTGCTGCTCCAACACCTGTAACCACTGGTATTTTACCATTCATGGCAGTGCCTCCCCCCCTTAAATTTCCTGCTATTACCCCAGCCAGTTTCCCCTTCCCTTTCCTGTTGAGATGTAGGCCGTGCCTGGTATAGTCCCACCTACTGAGATAATCAACAGGAACCACACCAATATGAGCCCCCGCACCCGACACAAGCAGCCGTTCCAACTCCAAATTAACTCTCCCAACAGAAGAGTTCAAATGAGGCCGGTCATGGCGTCTCAGGACAGATACAAATTCAACATTGGTGTGTCTCGATGCCGACGCAATCTTTACCAGGTCACACTCTATACTGTACCCAGGATCTCTGTCGATGCTGTTCCCTGGCCCTCCCACAATAACCACGGTGTCTTCCCTGGTAAATCCTTTACAGAGTGAGCCTAAATCCTCTGTCACCTGATCCAGACTAGCACTTGGTTTGAAAAAATTTGTGACCTGGTATTCTGGTCCTAATTCCTCCTGCAGAAGCTGGCCTACACCTCTGGCATGAGAACTGCCTAACAACAAAACTTTCTTCCTTTTCGATGACTTTCCTACATTCTTTTTCAATTTCCTATTGAAAGTTTGTTGTGTCCTGTCTACACCTACCTCTGCTTGAGGCTCATCAGTTTCTAACTGAAGCAACAGGTCAAACTTATTTTTGACATTCACCACAAAACTGTCAGACTTAGTTCTAGGCCTGTTCCTTCTGCTACCTGTTGCCACTTCCCACCTCTCTTTGCCCTTCTCCCTCCTTAACCTGTCCAGATCTTCCCTAGCCTGATCTAGCTCAGCCTGAAGGGCAGCAATTTTCCCCTCCTGTTCCACTATCTTCCTATCTCTGCTGCAAATCCTACATAACCACTGATGAGCCTGATCCACTTTCCCAACACCCA
Organism: Schistocerca americana; assembly: GCF_021461395.2. NCBI lineage: Eukaryota > Metazoa > Arthropoda > Insecta > Orthoptera > Acrididae > Schistocerca > Schistocerca americana. The sequence continues at coordinate 180,862,710 of NC_060120.1, forward strand.
CGCCACTGCAGTCCCCCCAGTGAAAAAAACTACTGCATCCATCACACCAAACCCCGGAACTAACAATTCTACGGCACGTCAGGCACTTCTCACTCATGGCAAAAATAATACTTTAGCTAGAATAAATCAATTAAATTACCGAAAATCAAAAAAGACGTTACAAGAATTAAGCCTATTCACAAATGTATATAAGCAAGTTTCTGATTTAAAATTCCGCTGGTTTTCTGAGATCTGTATTAAAACAACGAAGGTATACGCTATTTATTATATATTTCACTCGATGGAATGAAAAAAGGGCAATTAAATGAGATACTTTAACTTTGATTCTCCAAAAACGTTACGAGAATAGGCCTATAAACAAATGTATATAGGCAAGTTTCTGATATAAAGTTACGCTGTTTTTCTGAAATCTGTATTAAAACAATGAAGTTATACGCTATTTACAGTAGTTTACTTATTTGTTACCGAGAAACTAGTTAAATTACCTTGAAACAAGAAACAAACACGTTTACAAAATTTAAGCCTAAGCACGACTTCGCGAAGTTACGATCTTTTCGTATTTTCTGAAAAAATACGCAAATAAAAGTCAAACCTTTAACGGCAAGACTAAACGATACACTAATGCACGTATTTAATTTGTTGTCAGCGTTAAACTAAATTATATTCCTGTCTAAATCACTTAACTTTCTGGAAATGGTTTCTGGCGTCACTTACTCGGCGGCCATAAAGGAGGTAAAGAAGCTTGCACAGGATAGAGCATCATGGAGAGCTGCATCAAACCAGTCTTTGGACTGAAGACCACAACACATCCAAAGCATCTGGGCAACCTCGTACCTCATATAATTCTTCATGATACATCTTTCATTTATTGATTAATCCTTGTTTCCTGCAATTTCATTCCAATTCTCACCTTTTATCATCCACATTTTGTTCTCCTTATTCCTGAGGTCCAAGTTACTTGCTCCCCATACATCACTCCATACTTCCCCTTTCTTTCTAATTCCTAAATTTCTTCACATTTCTGTTGTAGGCATTTTGCTGTAGCTTTACCAGTTTCTTTTTGAAGCTGATTATTTAGAGCATTGTATCTTTTTCTACCTTCTTATTTAGCAAAATGTTCATATTTTGTATTCTCTTTCATCTACTCCAACATTTTTTTTTCTGTTACCCACGGTTGCTTAACGCTGTTCTCTTCTTCAAGGCAAATTGTTGCTACTACTGTCTGAGGAGTTGTGTATTGTAGAGGGTTGGCTGTGCACTGACCACTACTGCATGGTGGGAGCTGTCTTGGTGCTTGTCAGGGGTGCTCGACTCTCAGATGGAGTTTGCTGGGTTCCTGTGATTATGAGGGAGACTGGAGGACATAGTGGGTGGCTCAGCAAAACAATCAATGAACATAACAGTTCTTCACTATCCTACCTGATCTGGACAATTTTATGGATGCACACTCACCGAGGGCAGAGCTTGATGTCATCTTGTAACATTTTGACTTGGTATGGTGAGCATTCCGGAGGTAGTGCAGCCTACGGCATATCTATGCTGCCCAGGAGGTGGCGCATTGACTTGACATTGCCAACATGCTGGGTGCTGAGTTGACATGAAGGTCACAACTCGCCTCAGAACTGACAGCCTGTGGCAGGCAGTAAAGACATTTTACATTCTGGCTCAGGGTCCTGGTGGCACAACAGCAGACAGAGCAACCCAGGGAGATGAACCCTGGACTGTTGGCTGCATCAGGTTGTGATGGACATCAGCATCATGGAGCTGGGCAGTCTTCCATTCATGCCTCAGCCATGAGGCAGTCACATACAGTCTGTAGTGGAGTGTTGGCTGCCAGGACCTGCCCAGTCAGGCAGTGGTCAGGGGTTCAGAGTCTGGTGTCAGTGGTGCATCATAAGTGCAGTGTTGATTCCTTGGCTGCATCCAACACAGAGTCATTTTCCAGCATATGGGGATGATGACTGGCTGTCTAAGGGGATTTAAATACAGCTGTCAAGTGCTGACCACACAGAAGACATTGCATTTCTGTGTCACATGGAAGTGCCTTGGATAAAGGCCAGTAACCAAGGTCTGGCAATTTCCACACAATAGTGGATAGAACAGTGGAAGCTTTCTGATAGTTGGTCTGTGTCTCAGACCCAGGTATTGACTCACGTAAGTTCAGTCTGGAAACATCTTACTGCTGCTGGGATTCCTGTGCAGGCAGGTTATTGATCACAACTGGTGGCAGTAGCTGTACCCTTGTTATGACTCTAGGTTTGGCTGCCTTCTATGCCATTACACTTCCTCCCACCATAGGTAAATCCTGCCCACCAGATTTCCACTTGAGAGACTAGCTGCAAAAGACTGCTAATATGTCTTATCATTGTTTTTACACTGTCTCACAACACAGGTTCTGTAGATCCTTGTCTTGAGTATTTTCATTCAACTCTCACATTTCAGTCCAGTTAGCCACTGTGTTATTCCATATTGTGGGAAAGTAATGACGAGGGTGAAGCATCCTACGAGAATAACGTCACCACTCTTCCCACTTAATATTTGCATGCTGATGCTACTGACTTTTGAATTTCAAACATTCTTATAGTATATGCACCGCATACCTGTAATAACTAGTAAAAAGCTCTTATACACTCCTGGAAATGGAAAAAAGAACACATTGACACCGGTGTGTCAGACCCACCATACTTGCTCCGGACACTGCGAGAGGGCTGTACAAGCAATGATCACACGCACGGCACAGCGGACACACCAGGAACCGCGGTGTTGGCCGTCGAATGGCGCTAGCTGCGCAGCATTTGTGCACCGCCGCCGTCAGTGTCAGCCAGTTTGCCGTGGCATACGGAGCTCCATCGCAGTCTTTAACACTGGTAGCATGCCGCGACAGCGTGGACGTGAACCGTATGTGCAGTTGACGGACTTTGAGCGAGGGCGTATAGTGGGCATGCGGAAGGCCGGGTGGACGTACCGCCGAATTGCTCAACACGTGGGGCGTGAGGTCTCCACAGTACATCGATGTTGTCGCCAGTGGTCGGCGGAAGGTGCACGTGCCCGGCGACCTGGGACCGGACTGCAGCGACGCACGGATGCACGCCAAGACCGTAGGATCCTACGCAGTGCCGTAGGGGACCGCACCGCCACTTCCCAGCAAATTAGGGACACTGTTGCTCCTGGGGTATCGGCGAGGACCATTCGCAACCGTCTCCATGAAGCTGGGCTACGGTCCCGCACACCGTTAGGCCGTCTTCCGCTCACGCCCCAACATCGTGCAGCCCGCCTCCAGTGGTGTCGCGACAGGCGTGAATGGAGGGACGAATGGACACGTGTCGTCTTCAGCGATGAGAGTCGCTTCTGCCTTGGTGCCAATGATGGTCGTATGCGTGTTTGGCGCCGTGCAGGTGAGCGCCACAATCATGACTGCATACGACCGAGGCACACAGGGCCAACACCCGGCATCATGGTGTGGGGAGCGATCTCCTACAGTGGCCGTACACCACTGGTGATCGTCGAGGGGACACTGAATAGTGCACGGTACATCCAAACCGTCATCAAACCCATCGTTCTACCATTCCTAGACCGGCAAGGGAACTTGCTGTTCCAACAGGACAATGCACGTCCGCATGTATCCCGTGCCACCCAACGTGGTCTAGAAGGTGTAAGTCAACTACCCTGGCCAGCAAGATCTCCGGATCTGTCCCCCATTGAGCATGTTTGGGACTGGATGAAGCGTCGTCTCACGCGGTCTGCACGTCCAGCACGAACGCTGGTCCAACTGAGGTGCCAGGTGGAAATGGCATGGCAAGCCGTTCCACAGGACTACATCCAGCATCTCTACGATCGTCTCCATGGGAGAATAGCAGCCTGCATTGCTGCGAAAGGTGGATATACACTGTACTAGTGCCGACATTGTGCATGCTCTGTTGCCTGTGTCTATGTGCCTGTGGTTCTGTCAGTGTGATCATGTGATGTATCTGACCCCAGGAATATGTCAATAAAGTTTCCCCTTCCTGGGACAATGAATTCACGGTGTTCTTATTTCAATTTCCAGGAGTGTATATCTTGTTATGCTACATCCTGCATTAACCTACACACACAATGTCATGCCCTCACCAGTGCTCAAAATCAAAAGAACAGGCATTTCTTGACTTGTATGAACTCATTTATGTTATTCTACCCTGTCACCTTATTTCCACAATGCTAAACATCGTGGAAGCTATTTAGAGTAGAAAGGAGTCAGTAGTAGCATTGCTATGGTTGCATTCTCAGATGTATTGACCAGGAAAAACACCATTATTCTCTAACTCAATTAACCCATTAAATCCTCGTAACACAAACTTCATTCTCACAATAACTCAGTAATGCACATTGTACTTCATCATCTCCCACAATAGTACATAACAGTAACTCTAACTCATTAAGTTGCACAATAAATTCTCAGTACTTCATAAGAAACCTTAAAATCTCAACTCATAGTTACCTCTTACTTTGAGAAACTAGCCCAGTTGCTGCACTTCACAGAGCTCTCCGATATCATGGACTGATTTCCTGAGTCACACTTGCTTGTCAGTTACCCTCGTATGCCTCTGGTGCACCTTTGATACTATGTAATATTTCTTAACATCTGACTTGTTCTTCCATAATGTCAAATCTCTAGCCTGGACAGATATCATAGGTAGATTTACCGCTACCGAGCTCACCATATCTTGGTGTACTTAGAATGGTTTAATGATGACGTTAAATCTAATGATAATCTCATGTTCATATAGTGCCTCATTGTATAGCTACTTTGAGACTGTGTCACATAATGCAAAGACAGGAAGTCCTAACCATTCTATACTGTTGTGACACTTAGTCCATGTTCTAATTTGCCAATGTTGTACTGTTATTGTTTACATCTACATTAACTAACTTAAAGCTTCGAACTAAATGATATTCTCTAACTATTACCTTGGCAGTTGTTGTATTATCAGATTTTCCTATTTTCTTGTACACACTTTACTAAAGGTTCAGAGTATTTTGCTACAAGGTATCTGTTTTTCCTGCTGAATTAAATATGCCATGTTCCAGCTATTCACATTATCAGATGTGACATATAACATAAGTCCATGTAACATAAGCCTCACCTAACAGTTCTTTTAAGCTGTTAACTGTTCACAGTACTGATTCTACTTCACAAAATTCCTCCACACGTAAGCTAGGTGCACTTCCATCACTTTCTGGTGTAATGTCTTTTACAATAACGTACCCAACAAATTACACCATGCGACTTGGTGCACGGGGCTGCATGCCCTGGTAGATTACATTCAGTGAATGTTACTGGAGTTAATGGTTCACCCCTCAGGCCTTTACAAAATACTGTCATGATATCTGACTGATCCAGGCACTGGGGGGAGGGGGGGGGGGGGGGGGGGATTCCCAGGATACAAGGTTACAAGGACCCCTGAGTAAAAACCCAAAATCTGAACTGCTGCTTACATATGTTGCTGTCCCAGTTGACTCATCATTGAAATCTTCATCTGCTTCTGTCACCAGAATGGAGCATACCTTCTTCTCAATCTCCAAGCAATCCTACTTCTAAATGCAAAATGTAGCGAGTCAGAAGGTTAATTACTACTACTCAGTGGTGAAAGGCGTCTTAGTACCTATAAGGAGGAGGTTGACTCTCACCTAGGGTGTGCAGCGTTCATGTGATGGCAAGGGGACTGTAGGATGTTGTGAGCAACTGCAGCAAAACAACAAATAAACGTAACAGTTCTTTACCATCTCATCTGATCTGCACAATTACATTGGTGTGACCTCACCCAGGACATAGCTTTGCATTGTCTCATATTTCCACTCAGTAAAGTGAGCATACATGTGGCCTGTGGAATGCACACATTACCCAGGAGGCGGTGCACTGACTTAGTTTTGCTGACACACCAGGCATCTAGTCGATACTGGGGTCACAGCCCCCATCTTAGATCTGGCAACCTGCACTAGGCAGCACAGTCTTCATATGCTGTGGCTCAATATCTGGTGATGCAACAGTATCCAAGCTGCCCAGGGAGATGAACTCTCGACCACTGGCTGTGATGGACATCAGTGGAATGAAGCTGGGAGGGGGAGGGGGGGGGGATGTCTTCCATTCGTTCTCCAGCCATTAGGCAGCAGGCAGATTAATGAGTGTTCTCATTGAGGACAGAGAAGTGGATTTCTGGTTGCCATGGCCTGGAAACCAGACAGCCAGTTGTTCTGAGTCCGGCACCAGCAGTAGCGGCTGCCTCTTAAGTGTGACATTGACTCTGTGGTTGGCTTGTTGCCATGACACTGACTGGCTGTCTGGAATGGTAACTGGCTAGCTGTGGGGCTGTATATGCAGCTGTCAGGCTCTGACAAAATGGAAGCCGTCACATTTCTCTGTCAAGCAGTAGGGACTCAAATAGGACCAATGACCGAGATTGCCCACAGTTTTGGATCAAGCCATGTAAGCCTCTCAAAAGTTTGTCAGTGCCCCAGAATTGCCTGTTGACTCACAGAATTTTGATGTGGGAACATTTCTCTGCTGCTAGACTTGCTGTGCAGGCGGATAATGACCGCGACTGCTGGTGGTAGCTGCATCTTGGCTATGAGGCTGGATTGTGGCTGCGTTTTATACTGTTATGTTATTTGGATTCTGTTGACTCACAGAATTTTGATGTGGAAACATTTCTCTGCTGCTAGACTTGCTGTGCAGGCAGATAATGACCGCGACTGCTGGTGGTAGCTGCATCTTGGCTATGAGGCTGGGTTGTGGCTGCGTTTTACACTGTTATGTTATTTGGATTCTTTTTTTGTGGATTTTTCTCTTCAAATACATTTGTTACCTCCTTATTTTTAAGTTCTTCTTGAAATACACTTGTCACCTCTTCCTTTTTAAGTCTTTCCACATTAAATTTTGTCTTCATTTTTCTATCTTTCTTCTCCTGTCAAGAGAGCTGATTTGATGTGATATCTGCTCCTGATAATGTCTTATCATGTTCTGAACAATTTCTAAACCTTTCCTTATCAAAATGTAGTCAATCTGGTATGTTTGAGCCATCTATCTAGTCCAAGTGTACATTTTTCTTCTGTATTGCTCATAGAAAATATTTGCAATACTGAAGAGATTTGTTTTATGGAAGTCCTCCAATACTTCTCCTCACTCAGTCCTTCTTCCTAATCCACATTTGCTCACAGTTCTTCCACCTGTTATTGCATTCCAGTTACCCATTACTGTTAAACATACATTCTTCTCTTCTTTCTTTATTATAGCCTCTACGTTGTCGTGGTTTTCATTTACTTCACCATCAGATTGACCTCTGTCTGGCATTTGTAAACTTTTCACCAGATTTTTCTTGTTGTGGGTTTTCACTGGTACAGCCTTTTATCTACACATGTCACTTCATCCTTGACTTTTGGCCCAAATACTATGCCAAAACCATGGTTTACTCTGCATGCTGCTCTAGAATAAAATATCCTGAATTCATTTTGTACAAATTGTCCATTCTCCATTCAGGGAGTCCCATTATATCCACTCTGTTTCTTCTCATTTCCTCCTTCAGATTCTCCAACGTCCCAGTTGCAAGAAGATCTTAACATTCCTTGCTCCTGTTCTTAATCTTGTATCAATGTGATCTTCTTCAGCATCCTGCATGCAGATGTCTGTCTGAAATTAATTTTTACTGTCAAAAGATTTGTAATGCTATGTAAGCAGTTTGAGTACTTTGTTAATGCAGTAGCTTCCCAATGGTTTCCACATACCAAGAGACTGGCCTTATATCATGAACAGATATCTTTGTCACCCCTAACAGCAGAACAGATACCACGAGATTTTTCCAGTGACTGTTCCTCCACAGAGGTAACATCATCCTCCTTAAAGGCCTTGTGTGTGAAGCCATTGCCTTCATTAGGGAATTGGGTTATTTACCAGTGTTCTATGTAAGTGATTTTCTGGCTGGTTGCCGACCCAACTAACTCTCCTCCATCCTCATTCTTAGCTTGGAGCTGGACAATGATGGAACTAAAAATGATGATAAGACCTTGCAATTCATTACAGAACTGCACTATAATTCAGAATTGTCTGAATTTCACATACCCTGGTATTGTTGATGTATAAATGAATTCTTCATGAGGAAACAGTGTATCCCAGACTCACCAAAATATATATTTCCATTCATAGGTGCCCAGGTTTTGTGCTTTATGCACTACTAAAACCTCTTTCTTTGTGTTAACATGGTGTACAAGCAGTATAGCCACTTCAGTATGAATGTTTTGTTTATCCAGTTTCTGTCACATAAAATTAGAGATCTTTTTACATAATCTTCAACCATAATATTTTATTTTTCTGTGTAAGTCCAACACATTCTGGAAGTACAACTTCATTTTCAAAGTCTACATCAATTTTTAAGATTGTTACACCCACTTCAGTTTATCAACTTCATTTGGTTGCAAAATGTTCATTATCTATACTGTACCTGTGGCCAAAAGAAATAGTTAAACTGAATCAGATGTAGTGTCAAAAACATCAATGTGATCCTCTTTAGTACCCTCCTGTCTCTGCCAGCAAATTTAGTTTTTCTTTCACTAGTTATTCTGTAGTTAAAGTTCAAAGAACACATGTTGTGCAAGTAAATATATTAGTTCTATGATAAACCTTGTAAATCTGTGGCAGTTTTAATGGATGCACCAGTGAATTGAGTACCAACAGTTTTCCTCAATGAAATTCTGTAACAACATGTTAAATCAACACAGTGCTCAAAGATGCACTAATGAGTGTAGACCGCTTCAGGATATGTTAGAGTACAACAGAGAAATGAAAGACAGTGAGCAACAAGTAAGTCAGATTATTAGCTCTGAAACAACAAGTTTGTTGCAGGATGTTTATATTAGTGTGTCCAACTCTTGGGGGAGATGGGGCGGGGTGGGGTGGGTTTGAATCCCTGGCTATCAGAATGTCTTAGGCTGTTTAAGGGGAAAAGATAAATGGGGAAAAAAATTAAAGGAAAGATTGTGAATTTTGGATAGACAGAAATATTGTGTCTAAATGTGTATAAGAAGTAACAAACAATACAGAAATGAGCTCCTTCTGATGAAGGGACTATTGAAAATTCAACATCTATTTGTTCACATCTATTTAAGCTGAGATGTCTCTTCTGTCTGAAACAGTATTTATTCCAGCAATCTGTTCCTTTTATACAACCAATACTGATGGTGATACATGAAAAATAACTCTTTTTCTCTCCCTTTGAATGTGGTCATTTTCAGCACTCTGACTGGCAATGCATTATTTTTCCAAAATTCTGCATTCTTATCACATCTTTCCAGATATGAAATACTTGTTTTGAAGTTGTCTTTAGTTTGCTTTCCAGTGGCTTCAAATTTTCATGTGAAATGTAGGCTTCATTTGTTTGAACTTAGAACTGGGATATATATAAGTTCTGGCAAAAGGGAGACCAGACTGCTAGCATTATAAGGAACAGTCTGTCACCTTTTTTCACCCTTAAACTTTGTCCTTATGCTGTAACAAATTTCATCAAAATTAATCAATTCAGTGATAGTGTACATACTATTTACTGCAGTGGGTTCTTGCACTTTGCCAGATAATTTTGTTGCCCGTATTTGTACCTGTCATTACTTAAAGTACTGCCACATGTCATTTTCCATGAAGCTACACTGGATCTCTTCCATTTTTGCCTCATTATATTCCAGACAATTGACTACTCTTTTGTTACACCTTCTGAAAACAGTAAAATAAAGTAATATCTTACACCAAAAACATCTCTAGCAAACTGGTCGGTCACCCATTGCTCCTGAATTGATCAATTTTGATGAAATTTATCACAGTGTAAAGATATAGTCCAATGTCAAAAAAGTCTTGTATGCACATGCTAGTACATATAGTTTTTTAGTATTGCCAGCAGACACTATTCTTTTTTGCCAGACTTCATAACTGATGTGCTGGGGAAATTAATATTGTCAGTAATCTTCTGCTTTTTCTCATTTTTCAGATAGCAGTGATGAGTACTCAGTTATGGGTGACCGTTACATGTGCAATATCTGCCAAAGTTCATTCAACACATTTGCCATCATTTCACGTCACATTGCAGCGAAACATCGAGTACAGTCCCGGATCTTTATGTGTGAGAAATGCAATCGTTATTTTAAAACTAAATGGAGCCTGTCTACTCACAACAGTCGTTACCACAAACAGATGTCTTTTCACTCTGATTCTTTTCCGGGACCTATAAATGATTTGTAGAAGAGAATTTTCATTAAAACTGTCAATATTTATTATGTTTCATTTAATTCACGTTAACAGCTATTTCAATATTATGTCTCACTTTGTAATACTAGTAAGTCTGTAATAAAAATTATAAGTTTTTAAATTGTTGTTGACAAATTTCCTGGAGGTTTTGCATTTAATTATCACAATGTTTTGAAGTCGATGGCTTGAATTTTTTACTAATAAAATTTTTAATTCAGTGTGGATCCTCCTACAAAATCAGTTGGCAATGGCTACAAGTCAGAAACAGAAATATCTACTTTGGCATTATTCTTTAATGTACTCTGATATTTAAAAATGTCAGTCACTGACACAGTAAAAAAGGAAAACGGAATTCTAAATGTATTAGTAATTTATCTAATAACAATACATAGTAACAAAAAAATAAAAAGTTATTGCTACATTGAAGTACTGCTGCCGTATTCAGTGTCGTTATTTCTATTAGTCTATAAGTTTGTATTGCTTTTGCTATGTGAGTTCAGCATTGAGTATGACTCAAGAGAACATGTGATTTACATATTACTCCTATGCTTCTTTTTTAGCCAAATATATTTTATGTAAATTAGTTTTTATAATTGTTTCAGATAGTCTTGTTTTCCTAGCCATTCTGTAATTTTCTTAGGTAACTTTTGCAAGGCAAAATAATTTCATAATTTGATTTGTACTGTATAGATAATAAAAACATCAAAGAAAATATTTTGTGAAATTTCTCTTTTAACAAGTTTCAACAGCAACAAGTACACATGGATAGTCACAGAAAATGATACCCTTTGAAGGCAGATGTTCATATATATATATATATACAAAAAAGTAGGAGGAAATAAGACTAAACAGAAATTAAATGTCAACTGGGACACAGAATTACGGGTGGCATCTTTTGTATTGTGCACAATACTTCCTTCTTCTTTTTCAGACAGTACTTTATTGATATTATCATGTCACTGTGTTTCTAGCACAAAATTCTTTTTTCACGTATTTTAATTTGCATTTAGGTAATTCAATTCCTGGTATTAATTTAGCACCTTGTAATCTTTGAAAATTTTTGTTTTGGCATGTTTGTCCTGTTATTGCAGTGCACTTTGGTTTTCAGAACTCTCCTTGGCCTTACTAAATTCTCCTTTAATGCAAATCTTTGCTGTTTTTTTCTTTTCTTTTTTTCCCCTAAACCAAACCACCAATGGAATTATTACAAGGTACATCTAAAAAGTTGAATATCATAATAAAATGCAGCAAATTAGGAAATTGTTGATATTCCAATTTGGAGTTTCTGTTCTTTGATAATAAAATGCAGACTTTACAGACAGAATGCCTCCATTTATTTAAGCTGCAACATAGTGTCTAGGAATACGCACTATGTACAGCTTTATACTTATACCTTTATTGATCTGCAAAGCTAACTTCATTGCGTTCAATATGTTTTGACAATTTTTATAAGGCTGCTGGAAACTGCCAGAAGAAACTTCTTTAGGAGCTGCCCAGAAAAATGATGGCAAAAAAGTATGTCAAAATGTGATGCATACAACCTTTCACTGTGACACTGATGGTCGTCACCCTGCTCTTTATTGAATCACTAAACTAGTAGTCATCCCATGTGGTGATGGTTTTCTGAACCATATATCAATGAAATTACCAGCAATTTCAACAATTCACCATACATTCATTCGCACATTATGTTCAATAAATCCCACCAGGGAGGGATATGGAATGAGTCAAGTTTATTTATTTATTCACCTTAGATGAATGCTACATTTGTTTTGGATTGTGGGCACATGTTTTAATTTATGTCACAACTTTCCGGAAACAACTACAGAAACGTTATGTATAGGATGGCACAGATAAATGTAGCCCATGTAAGTATAAAGGAAATGTAGTGAAATTACAGAAACGAAAAGTTGAAATGGACTTACTGTTGTGTTGGCAAAAGAGCCAACACCGTGTTACTAGAGGAGGCCGAAATGCACACGTTTTAGCTCACGCAGGCTGGCGTGAGGAGGGAAGAACTATACTGACGTGAGGTCTGGAACATGACAAGGAATTAGAATTCAGAAAGCGGACATAGCTGGTTTGATACTTAACTTTAATCCATTAATGATGAACGTCACTCTTGATGGTACATGATTCACAATATTGTCTATTCAGATTATAGTAACTGAATATGGCGCCTTGCTACGTCGTAGCAAATGACGTAGCTGAAGGCTATGCTAAACTGTTGTCATGCAATTGAGAGTGTCTGTTTACAGTGAACCATTGCTAGCAAAGTTGTCTGCACAACTGGATTAGATTAGATTAGATTAGATTTACTTTCATTCCAATTGATCCGTAGTGAGGAGGTCCTCCAGGATGTGGAACATGTCAGAAAAACAACAATACATGACAAATATTTACAACTAAAACAAATAAGCTAATGTACCATTCCACAGGTCCCAAGTGGAATGATCGTCATTTTTTAATGAACACTAAGAGTCATTTTATAAATACTATTGCACTGAATTTAAAATAAAAAAGTTTTTTATTTATTTATAAGGTAAGAAACATGTAATACAACTACTGTAATACTTATTTACAATGAACACATTACTGCACTGAAATGGTGCAGAAGTTAGATTATACTTACACACACACACACACACACACACACACACAAATTTTCAGTGAACACATTACTGCACTGAAATTGTGCAGAAGTTATGTTGTACTTATATACAAATCAGTTGGTTTTCCTAAGAAATTCATCAATGGAGTAGAAGGAGTTGGCCACCAATAAATCCTTTAGGCTTCTCTTAAACTGAATTTCATTGGTTGTTAAGCTTTTTATGGCTGCTGGCAAGTTATTGAAAATGTGTGTTCCTGAATAATGCACACCTTTTTGTACAAGACTAAGTGACTTTAAATCCTTGTGAAGATTATTCTTATTTCTAGTATTGATTCCATGAATTGAGCTGTTGGTTTGAAAAAGTGATATATTTTTAATGACAAATTTCATTAAGGAATAAATATATTGGGAAGCTGTAGTTAGTATCCCTAGTTCCCTAAACAGGCTTCTGCAGGATGTTCTTGAGTTCACACCACATATAATTCTTACTGCACGTTTTTGTGCCCGGAAAACTTTAGCTTGGCTTGATGAATTACCCCAGAAAATAATCCCATATGACATTATGGAATGAAAGTAAGCATAGTATGCCAGCTTTTTCATTTTTATATCCCCTATGTCTGACAAAATTCGCATTGCAAACAGAGATTTGTTAAGACGCTTCAGCAGTTCTGTGGTGTGCTCCTCCCAGTTGAATTTATTATCAAGCTGTAATCCCAAGAATTTAACACCGTCCACTTCTTCTATCTTCTTGTCATCATATGTTAGACATATACTCTTGGGACACCCCTTACAAGTTCTGAACTGCATGTAGTGTGTTTTTTCAAAGTTTAGTGACAAAGAATTGGCTAGGAACCAGTGATTAATGTCCACAAATATTTTATTGGCTGATCTTTCTAAGACTACACTTGATTTGCTATTTATTGCAATGTTTGTATCATCAGCAAACAAAACAAACTTGGCATCTGGTAATGTTACTGATGAAAGGTCATTGATATACACAAGAAGGTGAGTGCTAGTGAGTCTCTCTAGACTAGACCTGCCGTGTGGCGGCACTCAGTCTGCAATCACTTATAGTGGCGACATGCGGGTCCGACGTATACTAACAGACCGCGGCCGATTTGAAGGCTACCACCTAGCAAGTGTGGTGTTTGGCGGTGACACCACACTTACCATTTATTTACAATGAAAAATACATTGAAAAACCCATTTGTAGAAGATGATGAAAGTGACACCTGCAACATCGTACAAAACTGTGCATGTTTAAGAATATTCGGATACACCCAGCATAAAGTTCATGTATCAATGGCAGTAGCTTCACAGCTGATATTGTCTTTCACTTTCTGTATCATGTGTGCCTCAGCAAGTGTGCCCACAGGAAAAAATCACATGTTGCTAGACCCAGCAAATATGGCCAAAAATATTTGTTGACAGTTTGTTCCTCAGTGAAGACGTCATAGACTCCTTCCAGGGATACCTTAGACATGTGGCTGTTGTCCTATCTTGCTGGAAGAAGCGGTATTGTCTTTTGTATTCAGTGAGTTGAGCACAAAATGTATCAAAAATTTCCATATATACAACCATGTTGAGATTAGTGCCAAAAAATATGTCCCATAATGCATGACTATGTTACACCACACCAAACACCAATTTTTTCATTCTTGAGTGATTGCTGACACACAATGCCAGGATTCTCTATTGCCCAGTACCTCGTGTTCTGTGAATTCATATGACTGGAAAGTTGAAACAATTTTCATCACTCATGATGTAATGGAAAGGGTCTAACAAACCGCTGTTGATGTTATCCCATAGCCAAATGCTGTAAACTACACGTTTATGACTATCATGCTCCCATAATTGCTGCACAACCGTCAAATTAAGACTTGTCCAGTATCCGCTAGCAACTCTACCTACTTACATGCGCATGTTGGGCCAATTTATGTGTAGACTTCTTTGGGCTCTGGGGTTCTTTGGTGGATGTCTGCAATAACTTCTGGTGTGCAAAGTGAAGGAATTCTTTTTTATTTTACATTTTGCACAGATGCATAGGTGCACCAGTTTTTATACAGATTCTGCATTGCTCTCTTTGGAGGTAGCCCTCTATCTGGATACGTGACCCCAAAAAGTTTCATGAGTTTCGTAAATCAAACTGGTTTTCACATATGCTTCCACAATTTTAATTCTTTCTTCTATCAAGAAAGTCATTTTGCAGACTGCAAAGAGAAACATCTAACTTCGCTGATGAAATAAACGGAAATGCTGACAGAAGAATGATAACAATCAATTATTGCATAAAATTGAGCATTGTTGTGGTTGTTTACTTTATTTTAGAAGAACCTGGTAGCCACAAATGGGCTAAATCTCAATTTCGATCAGTATACAAGAATTACAGCAAGCTCTGCAACATGTATTGACAATATTGTAAGTAGTTATAATTATTATGTAAAAGAAAAATTTCTTCTAGATTTAGGAGTATCAGACCATAAAGCACTATTTGTATCACTACCAAAGCAAAATTCAGTCTGCACAACAAAAAGATGTAGGAATTTCAGTCAAGAAAATGTGGAAGTATTTTGCAAAAAACTAAGCCAAACCAAGTGGACAGTCAGCAAACATACTTCCACAAGTGACAATTACAATAACTTTTTAACTGAATTCTTGGGTGTATTCAATGAATGCTTCCCTTTTGTAACAGTGAGGACCAGGTCCCAAAAAAGTAGATCCTGGGTAACAAAAGGAATTAGAGTGTCTAGTGCTACTAAGAGGAAACTGCATATGGAGGCAAAAGTAAATCGAAGCCCTCAATTTCTTAAGTATGTAAGCACATACAAAAAAACATTTGACAAAATAGTTAAACTAGCAAAACGTACTGCAAATAACGACTTCATTTCAAATGCAAAAAACAAATCAAAAGCTGTTTGGTCTGTTATAAGAAGTGAAGTTGGCAGTGAGGCAGAGAGAAAATGCCCTTCTAAAATAGTGATTAATGGTAGAGCTGTTACAGAACCCAGTGCCATTTGTGAATCATTCAATGACTTTTTCATAAATTGTAACAAATTTGGTGACTGTTCACCACCAAATACAAAGCCCAATATGACAGATAGCAATTGCACATGTTTTAAGTTTTCTCATGTTTCCATCTCAGATGTCATCAAAATCATAATGTCCCTAAAAAATTCAAAATCTGCGGGGTGGGATGAGGTCCCCACTGAAATAATAAAAATGGTCCGTCACAGTATTGCATATCCACTCTCTTTCATAATCAACCAATCATTTGATGAGGGATGTTTCCCAGATCGATTAAAATATGCAGAAGTTCGGCCCATACACAAAAAAGGCAAACAAGATAAATTGGGCAACTATAGGCCAATCTCACTGTTACCAATTTTCTCAAAAATATTTGAAAGAGCTGCATGTGATCAGATTGAAAATCACAATTCATCTAACAGCATTATCTTAGGCAATCAATATGGTTTCAGAAAAGGCCGCAGCACAATCCATGCAATAAATGAATTAGTCACAAAAGTCAGCAGATGTCTTGATGATAGAATGTGTGTGTCAGGCATCTTTTGTGACCTGTCCAAAGCCTTCGACACAGTAAATCATGACCTGCTTCTCCAAAAATTGGCACGCTATGGTTTTCAAGGCAAATCTCTTAGCTGGATGTCATCATACTTGGCAAACAGAAAACAAAGAGTACTTATTAACATCAACGGCAAGAAATTTCTCTCTGGCTGGAAAAACACTCAATTAGGTGTTCCACAAGGCTCAATATTAGGGCCACTGCTTTTTCTATATTATATTAATGATATGCCATGTCAGGTCCAGTCTGATACTATCCTCTATGCAGATGACTCAACAGCTGTAGTCTGTTGTAAAAATGAGGTAGACCTAATTCGTCATATTGAACAAACACTTGGGGAAGTGGAGGCATGGGTCAAAAACAATAACTTGACATTAAATTTTACGAAAACAGAAATTGTTCATTTTACCACAAAACAATCTGCACAGTCTATAAGTGAAATAAGGTATATGGACAAAAAATTAGAGACTGCAGACTGTGTCAAATTCCTTGGCGTGTTAGTCAATAAAAACCTGTTATGGAGTCGCCATGTGGATAACATACTGGGTCGACTGAATAGCCTTGTATATATTATGAATATCTTGTATAGTATTACTGATTTAGCTGTAAGAAAAACTGTATATAATGCATATTTTGTTTCAGTCATTAGGTATAGTATAATTTTCTGGGGGTCTGAAAAAACAAATTTACTTAGAGCTTTTAGACTACAAAAAAGAATCATCCGAGCAATGGTGGGAGCAAAACCAAAGCAACACTGCAAACCTTTATTTGTAAAACTGGATCTAATGAGCATTCCAAGCATATACATCTATGAAACTCTCACTTTCACGAAAAGAAACCCACAACTTTTTGAGGGCAACTTCTTCTTGCATCAATATGATACAAGACATAAAACGAGCTACATGTTACCTACCCACCGTTTAAAATCATATGAAAAAACCCCATACTATATGGGCATGAAATTTGTAAATAAAATATGGAAAGATATGGATGACCCAAATATAAAAGGCACCAAAAGAGACCTGGAAAAATATCTGAAAGATAAATGTTACTATAGTGTAGAAGATTTCATGAATGGTAACAATGCATTATAATTGTAATTAAAATACCTCTTTGAAGATGTTACACCATGTATATTATTAGTTTATTGTCTATTTTTAGTATTGTTATATATAGTGTAAAAACTGACAAGTCACCTATGTCACAATCTTTGATTGTATAAGGCATGTTATGTGATAATAAAAATTGAATTGAATTGAATTGAAAAAAGCCAAAATATTGTGTTAACATTCAGAATGGGGTCTGGGGCAAGCTACTTTTAACTGTGCCACCCATTATATTAGTTAGTTATAACTAACAGCAATTGAAGTTCCTGGATGGAATAATACATAGAATAAAGGAAAGGCAACCACTCACCTATATGATCGATATGTGGCACACAGACATAAACAACAAAAACAATATTTTGTAGCTTTCGAGCTCTCCCTCTCTGTCTAGTAAAAGTACACAGAGTCACACACAGACATGCAAATGAACACACCTACAGTCGCAGAAAGACTGACTGACTGAGTCAATCTCGCCATGACCACACGTGTCTTCATTTGGGTGTTTGTGCAATTGTGTGTGTGAATGTGAGTACTCCAACTAGACAAAGAGCAAGAGCTCAAAAGCTACTAAACACTGATTTTGTCGTATGTGTTATGCACCATGTGTCAGTCAGCTGTAGGTGAGTGATAGCCTTTCCTTTATTTTACATATTACCTATAAATAATGTAGTGGAAATTAAGATAATATATTCCTCTAGGAGGAATTCCATAACACTATAAAAACATTTCTACAGAGGTACACCATCAAATCGTATTTAAAGCAACTTCCATTTAAACTTTTTAATAAACTTTGGAAGTTTGTTAAAAAATTTGATTCTCATATGATTGCGGGATGTTGTCTGTACATTTTATGTCGTATCTTGCCATGTTATAATCACAACCTGCCTTAGTGTTAAAAATATATACATCTTTTTTTTTTAAAAAAAAAAAAATCTGTTGTACTGCCTGTACTTTAAAATTAGTTGTGCAATGTGAGAAATACACGAGGGCATGCTGAGAAGTAATGCCTCCAAATTTTTTATCCTATTCTCAATATCAGTTGAGATACTTTGTGTCATGCATATTACTCGGTTGACTTTCTGCTCCACTGATTCAAGTCGCAACCCTCTGCTGCTCGAGGGCTCTGAATTGTAGTGTGGTGGGTAATGTAACTATGCCGGTGCTTGGGATGCAGTGTGCTGTAATCGAGTTTCTAACCATAGAGAATGTTTTTCCACACATGGAGCACCCTCTCCTGCACCATGAGCACTGTGACATCTGCAACAGTCTGACATCCCAGGGTTCACTGTTCTCAGTTACCTATCATACAGTCCCATCCAATCTTTGTTTGTTTGTAGAAATTGAACACTTTCAAAGACTTCCCTTTAATAGTGATGAAGTGGTGCAAACAGATGTGAGGTCATCACTTCATCGACAAAGTCAAACATTCTACAGTGATTGTATCAGCAAACTTGTCTCTCATTGTGAAGCGTGTATTCATCCCCAAGGTGACTATGTACGAGAAAAAATATGTAGACATGAAGAATAAAGATGTAGAATCTTAATAAAGTTTGTTTTATTTAAAAAGCTTTAAGAGGGTTCACATAAAAAGTTGGAGAATAACTTATCAGCTTGCCCTCATATATTGAACATACTTTTATATTGTTCATTGTATCTGATATTGCACAGGATCCAAACTCCAAAATTGTTGAGGCTTTTGTGGTTACTTGTTAATGTATGTCCTGTTGACTTTAATCTCAGGCTCTTTGGCTGACATTTGCTTAATGCCTTAACTGCCTTTTTTTAAAAAAAAAAGGATGAATACTCTGTTTATATCTTGGCTGCAGCATACCTCTATAATTCAGTTCTATACGTAAACATTAACAGGGAAAAGCAGCCACTAACAGCTACTACTTTAATATATGTTAACAACAAATTATTACTTGTGCTAAGTTACCCACACTGATAAATATGGGAACTACTTCTAGATTATTTTGTTACAGAAGGAAAAAAAAAGGTCTTTTGAAAAAGAAATGAAAAAAAGCTACTGCTGCTTCACTTATACTATCACTGTCAGATAATGTTTTTATCTAACACTTCAAATAAAGCATTTAGTTTCCGCAGCCCACTGTCAGCATTTTATATATTGGTGGTATCAAGATCTGGTTAACTCAAACATTAGATTTATTTGGAATTTACATCTCTGAGCCCAGATATTATACCAGATTGTAAGAGTGATTAATGAGATATTCATTTTCTTTGTTTTTAAATATCTGGGGTTTTTCATTTTCGTGTCTGATTTCTGTGAATAGTACGCTATAAACTGTTACAACAGAATATAAAATGCCATTCTAAAACTTAGATAAGGATCCATGGTCTATATGAAAAATATTTTTATTTCTAATATTGTGGTTGCAGACGTCAGAGTTCATCTTAAATTCACTTTTATTATTAACCACAAATAAATGGTGGTGCAAAAAGAATGTGTGAATTTCATACGAGTATAATTGGCTCTATTTTGCTCACATACAAAATGTACTCACATCATGACAGTTGATAATGTATCCAATTTCTGAATTGTTACATTTTTTTGTACATTTTAAGATAACATATAACTTAGTGGTCTCCTTAGTGAATACACAGTTAAAAGTCTTTCTTCAAAGTTCACCATAACTTTCATCAACATGTCATGTGAAACAGCAGCATCCATCTTTTTGGAACCACTTGTCTGCCATGTTCATCCCAATAGTGCCCAGTTGTGATCACATGAAATTGGCTAGCATTGCAACATAACATGCAGCATTCATTGTTACACTAACACTGCATTCTTCAGGAAAACAAGGCTCAACGATTTGCACTTTGGACACTCCACACCACACTGTCACTTATGCACTATGCAGTGGTTTCTGATGCACTTCTTGTGGGTTGTCTGTTGCCCAATAGCAACACTTTTGTATGTTTCCATAACCTCTAACTGAAAGTGTGCTTAATTGCTCATCATTAACACAATGTCATCAGCAGCAGGAACATCAACCATTCTCTCACAAAACTGTCTCCATTCATCATAATCACAGCCATGAAACTTCTACATTATCATCACTGTGTAAGGATTAAAATGTAATTCATCACTCAGGATGCATTGCAGCTAGCAGTGAGACAACCCAGAGTTGGAGAATGCCACCTAGTGGAGCAGTGAGAACTTTGAAAAACAGATGCTCTTACTCCATCAACATTTTTGTGCATTCGTACTGAGTGAGGATGACCAGGTGATGCCTGCTTCATGATTATCCAGTTGTGATCAGGTGTTGAACGATTTCGCAAATCGTTGAAGTGCATATGGAAAATCTGTTGAACTGTGACCCCAGAGTCATTACTTTTGAGGAAATGTTCAAAAGTGAACATGTGATGATGCATGGTACATTGTGACATTGCTACTGGAAGTAATAACCTTCAAAACAACAGGTCCCCCCACCCTGCCATTTCACTCCCACGACCGATACTATGCAAGTCAAATCCTTGTGTTCTTTTTGTGCCACCCTTTACCAATAGAGGGTCTGTGTATTGACATGTAAGTGTAAGAATCCCCAAAGAGAGTTCTGCAAGATGTTCAGTTGTCAACTTTTTGCAATATTCTTATTCCACTTTTCTGTAGAATAAATACTTTTTTCATCTTAGCTGCATTGCCACAGAAGGTTATACCATAAGGCAGTATTGAGTGAAAATACACAAAGTCTTGTCTGTAGGTCAACACAAGGAGACAGATTTATAAATGCATATCAGGCAGAAATGAGATTTTTAGTTAACTTGTCCATGTGCTGTTGCCATGATCTGACAGTAGTGTATCACCAACAATTCATTTTGTCCCAAAAGCTTTTAGTCACTCATAGGGCACGATTATAATTATAACCAGCTTTGTAACAGTATTATGAGGAGGAAAGCTGCTACTCACCATATAGCAGAGATGTGCTGAGTCACAGATAGGCACAACAATAAGACTCTCATAGTTATAGCTTTCAACCATTAAGGCCTTTGTCAACAATAAATGCACACACGCATGCACACACACACACACACACACACACACACACACACACACACACACACGCACATGCAAACACAACTAACACACACAACTGCAGTCTCAGGCAACTGATTTATATTATTTGATTATAACCAGTTTTAGCCATTCCTTGGCCAGCTTCATTTTATGTAGGTCATTTGGAAAAGAAAGCATTGTATGACAATGTATGGGTAAAACTTGTTATGATTGTAATCATATTCTGTGATTGTGCATAAAATAAAAATAAGTGTACAGTATATCAAGCACTCATATCTTTAGGCAGTTGTTTTCCTTCTTACAATAAGCCAGTGCATCTCCCTGGGCACATGTGATTGTAAGGATTTTTAAGATGTGTTACCATTTAGGTACTGGTCTCCTCACCAAGCTCTTTAGGTGCACCTTCACTATTGGCACTCAAGTATTGCAATCGAAAATGACTTTCCTCCACTCCATATAACTCTAACAAACTGTGTTCTTGTCATACAGCTGCTATTCAAGTTGGTTGTTAAGTATAAAATAAAGTTTTAGCCACCGTAAAACTCCAGATAAAAAGTCTGTAGGGAAATGGAAAATAAACTGGGTATAAACATAATGGCTATGCATTTTCATAATACCTTTAATTTTGATTTCCTAGGTGACAATTATTGTATTTCATAACATGTAACAAAATATTTCTTTCTTTATGGTGGCAGTACAATTATGTGAAACTATACAAAAATGTATTTCATTTTAATAATAAAGAGTTGAAGTTAGTAAGCCCAACAATTTTTTTGTCAAACTGTACCTACTTCCACTCATTTCCTTTTCTGCCCTGAAATAATGAATAATAATCTGAATGGCTACTTTGCCACCAGCTTTACAGTTTGTGTATGATTTTGTTTAATAGAATAAGGTGCTGCTTTTTTTCAGGTCACAATAAAAGAGTAATTAACTTTCTGGAGTATGTATCTATGATACCAGTCATAGCCATTATAACTGTAGTTTTAGTGAAAGTATTGGGTAAAGAGTAACATTTTAAGAAATACAGAACAACAAGAAAAGATAAAATTTCACACTATGCACTTCCCTATGTTCCGGTTACATATGTTAACCTATAGTTACACTGCTGGACTTGAAAAAAGTGCTACAGTCAAATCAGTTTGCTAAAATTCAATAAAATAACAGCTATATAAGATACCATTTCTTGATTGCCAACTAAAACAATAAAACTGCTACTAGATATGTAGAGGCCTGTAATTCCAGAAGTGGCTGTAAGGAACATACTAAAAATAAAAAGTAAATAACAACAACAGAAATTATACTTGTTAGAAAAGTCTTGACAGTTCATGGCACAGTCTGTAAGTGTGAAAAGACTGAGATCCAGGCACCCATTGTACATGTTATGATACTGCACATGTACCACCATTACAACAATATGCGTGTAGAATGGTTATGTACAGCTCCCACAAAACTCACTATAGATGTGGGAACTAACTGTACCTGAGCATTAGCAATAGCAGACAGTATCATAACATCTGGAAAGAAATTTTCTGCATTTTCAAGCTTCAACAAAAACCATAATGGCTCTTGAAATGAGTCTGCTGACTGTCCCATTTGTCATTGACTTTCGTATCTTGTAGGTCACTGTGTGATGCAGACCTTTGCAGAATGACAGTATGTTGCTTCCCTTGACAATTGTCTTCTAGACTTCATTGAACATATGTTTCAAAGGCTATCTCTTGTAAAAAGAACATAGTTATTCAGTATTCCATCGTCTCAAGCCAAGTTACATCTAGATGTTATTGTTTGCAGTGCCATAACTTACGACTTTTTTTGGTTATTTGTGGACAATAATGTAGCTGCATCTAACTTGACACTAGGGCTAAAGAATTTCTTTGATCAAGTACCACATGGCTTGACTTGATTAATACTTTGGAAATATGTCATTTTGAAGTAACATCGCAGTCGCACATTGCTCCTGTTTCCAAACTGAGAAGTTATGTTCAATCCATAAAAGTGCTGTCTTAAATCGCTAAAGTTAAATGCCAGAGTGGTTCCTTTAAGCAAGAAACTGCCCATTTACTTCCTCATCTTTCCTCAAACTGAACTTGTGCTCCATCTATAAAGGCCTTGCCATTGATACGATTTTAAACCCTAACCTTCCTTCCTTCCCTCTCAAGATGGACACTCACCACATAGAGATGGCATTGAGCAGCTGAAAGGCGCATTGAGGAAGACAGCCAGTCAGCACCTCCTCTATGTGGTGAGTAGGAATCTATCTTCTTCATACCATTGTTATTCCATTCCAGATTTTCCATTGTTTCAAAATGGACACTGCCACTTCAGACTTGTGCCTCATAATAATGAAGACAAAGTATGTGACATCTCATTTAAAAAAAACTAGATCAATACATGTTCGCAGCCTAGATCTATCACAAATGACCAACTTTCAAGTATGTTGGGTACACAGTCATGAACAGTGGCCAATTTACTGATGAAGTCAGTGCAAGGACCAATAGATTTTTGATGAAGTTAGAAATAACAACCAAAGTCAACTGCAGCTGTTGAAAAAGATAATCTGAAATTTAAAATTTGCCACATTGCCACCAGTCTTTTCACAATCTATAGCACCAAATGTTGGCCCACTAGAAATGAGCTGTACGATCAGTTTTAAGCATCATGGAAACAAAGGACCTCAAATGGGCAGCTGCTGACACTAATCAGAAGAGCATTTTAAATGATGACCTTATGAAGTCCGTAAGTATTGTGTCAGTTAAGGACAAATTGTGAAAAAAGCATCTACAGTGGTTTTGGCAAGTGGTGTGTGCGGAAGACGTTTCAACAGTAAAGTCAGGCTACAAATTGGATCAAAGGTCAGTCAAAGCAGAATTTGGCAGATACTCTATGTGGTGGACCTAAATGTCATAAAACTTCATCTTTGCATGGCAGAAGAGCATTATAAATGAGGATACAGTGAAATCGTAAAGTGCCAAAAGTGATAAATAATGTGGGTGACTCAACAACTCATTATCCAGACCCTTCAATTTTCCCACTGCCAAAGCATATTTGTGAAGGGTGCATTTTTCAGATGAAAAACATTTTTGATCTCATTTCATCCACAGTAACATTTCATCACACAAAATTAGGGTTTTTGTCCATTCCTTTTTTTTTAGGGGGGGGGGGGGGGTCTAATATTACTGAGAAAAACATTTCATTTTCTCTCTTAGTTAGCACAAAAAAACACATTTCATATTTCTCTCTTAGTTAACACAGAACACACATACATGTAAACACACAAATCTTGTTTACAGTTTCTTATTGTTAACTTGTCATGTTAGATGCAGCATACTGTTCCCTCTGATATGATAAAGTACCAGATATTTCATACACCATTAATCACCAATTTTATCATGTAAATTCCAAAATATTGTGGAATGCTGAAGGATAAAATTTAATTTGTCTTTGTGCAGTGACCTATTATGTCACAATATGAATTTTCTAACAAACTTATACCATCTGA
Source organism: Schistocerca americana (assembly GCF_021461395.2). Lineage (NCBI taxonomy): Eukaryota > Metazoa > Arthropoda > Insecta > Orthoptera > Acrididae > Schistocerca > Schistocerca americana. The sequence continues at coordinate 180,887,803 of NC_060120.1, forward strand.
TAAAGAAAAGAGATGATTAAAATAAAAAATTTATTGACAAACTGCCTATTGGCTTCTGTCTCGGGTTCTTCAGCTGACGTTCGTCTGATGATTTTTCTGATGCTTTGCCAGCACGAGTGGCTGGCATTGTCAAAGTTTCACCCTCCATTGCTGGTGGTGGACTGTATCTGAGCTCACGGCCACAGACTATATGTACCTGGTGCACCAATGTCCGAGGGCTTCTCTTCAGTCATTTCCAGTGTAGTTCTCTTGCTACCTGTGACAGTCATTAGCTGCAGCACAGGAAGCCAGGACCTGTTTACCTTGAGGCTTTCATCTTTCTTGTTGAAGCTATTCTCATGTTTGTGTATTTCTACAGCTTCTCTGCACAAGTGGGTGCGAGAGTTCTTTTCTTGCGTGTCAATGAATTTTACTACGTAGTCGGTCCCACACAGCATGTGCTCTGCCACAGCTGATTTCTCCATCTGCCCCAACCTGCAATGTCGTTTATGTTCTGTGGTCCTGGTGTTGATCGATTGTCCAGTCATTCCAACATAATCTTTTCTGCATTTGCAAGGTATATAGTATATTCCTCGCATTGCAAGTGGGTCCCCTTTCTCCTTTGCTGATCTGAGACACTCTTTGATCTTCTTTGTTCATTTGTAAATAGTCTTTACACTGTGTTTGTGCAATATACAGCCAATTCTGTTTGTCACTCTAGAAATGTGTGGCAGAAAGGCTGTACCCGACAGTTCTTTTTCTGATTTGTCACTTTGCCAAGTGTTTGGCTCTGTTATATCTCTAATATCACTTGTGGCACACTCTTTGCTCCTCAGAACACTTTCCAAGTGTTATATTTTGGATCTGAGATGCTGTGGCTCACATATTCATCTTTCCCACATTATGACCATATTAATCATGCCTCTTTTCTGGCTCGCGTAGTGATTTTATAGTTTATGCAGGTATCGGTCCATGTATGTCAATTTTTGATACATGCTGTTTTCCAGGTTTTCACCATCCCTTGTGACCAGCACATCCAGAAATGATAGTTTTTTGTCCTTTTCTACTTCCATTGTAAATTTTATGTTGGCATGGAGACTGTTCAATTGTCTTAGGAAGTCACCAAGCCATTGTTCACCATGGCTTCGAAGTGTTCCATGAATAAGATGGCCACCACTGTACTAAGAGCAGTACCCATGGCGATGCCTTCCAGCTGTTCGTAGAAGTTGCCATTCCTCGCGAAATAGCTCGTGGTGAGACATGTATGAAAGAGCTTAGTGATATCTTGCAGGAAGATGGAACCGATGTGCTCCAGATTGTCCCTGAGTGGCACTTTTGTAGACAAAGAAACAACATCAGAGCTGATCAGGATGTCATTTGGTGCAAGTGAAAGAGCAGAGGAAATATGCACTGAAACAGCCTGGACAATAAGCTGAGCAAAGCCACCAGCTTTAAATCTGAAGAACGAAGAGGTACAAGCCATTAAGAACCTTAACGCCAACAACACTATATTGGTATGGCCTGCCAATAAGGGAAATGCAACCATCATAATGAAGACCAAAGATTATGAGCCGAAGATCCGGGACATGTTAGATCTGATGACATACTGAAAACTAAGTGCAGATCTGACACAGCATATCACACGAAATACAGATTGGTTAATCAAGACGTCTTCTCTGTTGACCGTCATACAGAGGACCTGCGCAACACAGAAGCCCTACCACCTCAGCTGTATGGATTGCCTAAGATCCATAAGAATAACATTCCACTAAGACCGATTGTTAGCACTACTGGCTCACCAACATATAAACTGGCAAAAACTTGGCCACATGTGGCGAAGACTGACACATATGTAAAGGACTCAAGACATTTCATTGAGAAGCTGAAGAAAGTAAAACTTGCACCAAATGACATCCTGCTCAACTCTGATGTTGTTTATTTGTTTACAAAAGTGCCACTCTGGGACTATCTGGAGCACATCAGTTCCGTCTTCTCGCAAGACATCACTAAGCTCTTTCATGCATGTCTCACTACGAGCTATTTAACATGGAATGATAACTTCTACAATCAGCTGGAAGGCATCACCATGAGTAGTTCTCTTAGTCCTGTGGTGGCCAACTTATTCATGGAACACTTCGATGCACAGGCACTGGACTTGGCACCTTGTAAACCTAAGGTGTGGTACAGATACATCGATGATACTTTCATTGTGCGGAGCCATGGTGAAGAACGTCTTGGTGACTTCCTAATACACTTGAACAGGCTCCATGCCAACACAAATTTACAATGAAAGTAGAAAAAGACAAAAATCTACCATTTCTAGATGTACTGGTCACAAGGGATGGTGAAAAACCTGGAACACAGCATGTATCAAAAACTGACATGGACTGATACCTGCACAAACTGTCACATCACCACTTGAGCCAGAAAAGAGGCATGATTAATATGCTCATAATACGAGCAAGATGAATATGTGAGCCAAAGCACCTCTGACGCGAATTACAACACTTGGAAAGTTTCTGAGGAGCAATGGGTACTCCACAAGTGATATTAGAAGTATAGCAAAGCCAAACACTTGGCAAAGTGACAAATTAGAGAAAGAACTGTCGAGTACAGCCTTTCTTCTGTACATTCCCAGAGTGACGAACAGAATTGGCTGTATATTGTACAAAGTTAGTTAGTTGGTTGCATTTTCTATTGATCAATTGCACGGTACAGTAGCCGTTATGATGTGGAACGTGTCAAGTGCACAAGAAATGCACATATGAAAGAAGATTTTTTTTTTTTTAATATATGGTCTTGCGGTAGCATTCTCACTTCCCGCGCATGGGCTCACGGGTTTGATTCCCGGCGGGGTCAGGATTTTCCCTGCCTCAAGATGACTGGGTGTTGTGTTGTTTTCATCATCATCATTCATCCCCATCACGGTCGGAGGAAGACAATGGCAAACCACCTCCACTAGGACCTTGCGTAGTCGGTGGTGCGGGTCTCCTGCATTGTTACCTATGCTCCTTGGAGCATGGGACATCATCATCATCATCACCATATATATTACAATACAGAGTTAAAGATTAATATTTCTATTATTTACCCCATTCCCTTAAATGGCACAAAATGCATATTCTTTATTTATAGATTTATTTATTCCTATTCAAGAATTCATCTATGGTATAGAAGGAGTTGTCAAGGAGATATGATTTCAATTTATTTTTGAAGCTATTTCTGCTGTCTGTCAGAGATATTATTTCATCTGGTAATTTGTCAAAAATTTTTATAGCAGCATATTTAACGCTTTCTGTGCCAAAGATAGGTTGAGTAAAGGATAGTGTAAGTCTTTCTTTTTTCTGGTATTATAATTACGAATGTCACTGTTGTTTTTAAACTGGTCCATGTTGTTGAGAACAAATTTCATTAGTAAGTAAATGTACTGTGAGGCTATTGTAAGAATTCCCAATCTTTTAAAAAGATGCCTACAAGATGTGCGACTATGAACCCCACACATTATTCTAACCACTTTCTTTTGAGCAGTGAATACTTTTTGTCCAAATGTTGAGTTACCCCAAAATATTATTCTGTATGACATCAGAGAGTGAAAGTATGCAAAGTATGTTAGCTTACTAATTTCTATATCGTCAAAATTGGCAATTATTCTGATTGCAAAAGTTGCTGAACCTAGTTGCTTTAGAAGATCCAAAATATGAATCTTCCAATTAAGATTCTCATCTATATGTACATCCAAAAACTTAGTATGCTCTACCCTGTCTACTGACTTCTGTTGATGTGTTATATTTATTGAAGGACCTGTACTTTTTGCATCAGAAAATTAGATGTACTGTGTTTTTTCAAAGTTTAGAGCAAGCCCACTTGCAGAAACCAATTAACGACTTTTCCAAAGACCTTATTTGTATAATTTTTAATTGGAGTTTCTTTTACTAGATTAATGATGATGCTTAAACAGTGTCAGTTCGGCTTCCAGTTTCAGGTAGGAAGGGAGGTCGTTCACATATGTCAAGAACAGAAGGGGACCCATGATTGAACCTTGTGGAACACCTAATGTAATTTCACCCCAGTTAGATGAAGTGGCAAACTCATTTAAATCACTTGACCCCTTTTGTTTCCTGTTCTGTCGGTATGACTTAAACCACTCATATGCTATTCCACTTATACCATAGAATTGTAATTTCTGTAACATAATGTCATGGTTCACACAATCAAATGCTTTGGACAAGTCACAGAAAATTCCTATTGGTGACAATTTACTACTTAAAGACTCTATTATGTGAACAGTGAAATTGTATATTGCTGTCTCAGTGGAACAGCATTTTTGAAATCTGTAAAACAGAGCATAAAGATTATTTACTAATGAACAAAGAAGATCAAAGAGTGTCTCAGATCAGCAAAGGAGAAAGGGGACCCACTTGCAATGACAGGAATATAGCGCATACCATGCACGTGCGGAAAAGTTTATGTTGGAATGACTGGACAATTGATCAACACCAGGATCACAGAACAAGTGGAGAAATCGACTGTGGGAGAGTGCGCTCTGTGTGAGAGCCCGACCATGTAGTAAAATTCTCCGACACAGAAGTTCTGGCTGTAGAAAAGAACTATCGCACCCGTTTGTGCAGAGAAACTGTAGAAATACACAAAAACGAGAATAGTTTCAACAAGAAAGAAGAAAGTTTCAATGTAAACAGGTCCTGGCTTCCTGTCTTGCAGTGAATAACCATCGCAGATAGCGAGAAAAGTGCACCGGAAATGACTATGGAGAAGCCCTCGGACTTTGGCATGCCAGGTACATATAGCCTATGGCTGCGAGCTCAGATCCAGCTCACCATCAGCAATGGAGGGTGAAACTTTGACATGCTGGTTAAGTGCCAGAAAAATCAGCAGACAAATGTCGGCCGAAGAACATGAGACAGAAGCCAACAGGCAATTTGCCAACAAGTGGCCATGAAAGCCTTAACAGTTTTGTAAAAAATTTATTTCCTGGGAATCATGTCTCTAGGACCAATTAGCAGAAAACTTTCAGGAGTGTGAAAAGAGTCAAAAAGTTCAATAGTATACAAATATTACAGCAACATATGACAACTGCGAATGTTATCTTAGTTGTGTAGTCCAATCGGTGTTACTCAAGAGGAGTGTGCTATATGCCAGCACTGAGTGCCGCGCTTTTCCTTCTCACTCAGAATCACCATCATCATCAACAACACAAGTTAGGTTAAATTAAGCTATTGTGAGCACAACTAATACTAAGCAAAATTCAAAATAAACAAATAAACTAACTTCATGATCATGCCCATGGGACCATGTGATGTTGCCAGGGTGCTATGTCATCCTCTGCCCAATTGCGTAATTTGAAGGTGTTTTTGAAGTGAATAAGATCAAGACACTCCTGTCCCAGCTATTGTCAGGTATCCAGATGGTGAAGCAACTACTTTTCAGCACACAATGCTGAGTGCACCTCATTCGAATCCTACTACCAAAACAAAATATCACCACCTGCACTGGGAACTGAATGCAGGTCCTCTATGTGGCAGCCAGATGTACCAACTTCTCAGCTATGGAGGCAGACCATTTAGCAGTATAGTGATTGCTATAGGTTAGTTTATTGGTAATGCATCATATAAATTAAATCCAAAGATGAGGTGGTTATAGGTTAATATGCATGGGTTCACCCACATCCCTAAGGGTTTCTTTCTTGATAAGATTTTTGGAACACGATGAATGAACGAAAGTGGATGAGAAACACTATTTGCATTTTATGTACCCACAAATGATTGTAAAAAAATTAATTTGAATAAAATGCTAAATTTTGGACACATCTCTGGTTTTCAACATACAGCAGTTCATCTTCCATTTTTATTTCACAGTTTTGCAGTTATATTCCCCCCCCCCCCTCCCCCATGAACCATGGACCTTGCCGTTGGGGGGGGGGGGGGGGGGGGGGCAGCTTGCGTGCCTCAGCGATACGGATGGCCGTACCGTAGGTGCAACCACAACGGAGGGGTATCTGTTGAGAGGCCAGACAAACATGTGGTTCCTGAAGAGGGGCAGCAGCCTTTTCAGTAGTTGCAGAGGCAACAGTCTGGATGATTGACTGATCTGGCCCTGTAACAATAACCAAAACGGCCTTGTTGTACTGGTTCTGCGAACGGCTGAAAGCAAGGGGAAACAACAGCTGTAATTTTTCCCGAGGGCATGCAGCTTAACTGTATGGTTAAATGATGATGGGGTCCTCTTGGGTAAAATATTCCGGAGGTAAAATAGTCCCCCATTTGGATCTCCGGGGGGGGGACTACTCAGGAGGACGTTGTTATCAGGAGAAAGAAAACTGGCGTTCTATGGATCGGAGCATGGAATGTCAGAGCTCTTAATCAAGCAGGTAGGTTAGAAAATTTAAAAAGGGAAATGGATAGGTTAAAGTTAGATATAGTGGGAATTAGTGAAGTTCGGTGGCAGGAGGAACAAGACTTTTGGTCAAGTGAATACAGGGTTATAAACACAAAATCAAATAGGGGTAATGCAGGAGTAGGTTTAATAATGAATAAAAAAAACAGGAGTGCGGGTAAGCTACTACAAACAGCATAGTGAACGCATTATTGTGGCCAAGATAGACACGAAGCCCACACCTACTACAGTAGTACAAATTTATATGCCAACTAGCTCTGCAGATGATGAAGAAATTGATGAAATGTATGATGAGATAAAAGAAATTATTCTGGTAGTGAAGGGGGACTAAAATTTAATAGTCATGGGTGACTGGAATTCGAGAGTAGGAAAAGGGAGTGAAGGAAACATAGTAGGTGAATATGGATTGGGGGTAAGAAATGAAATAGGAAGCCGTCTGGTAGAATTTTGCACAAAGCATAACTTAATCATAGCTAACAGTTGGTTCAAGAACCATAAAAGAAGGTTGTATACATGGAAGAATCCCAGAGATACTAAAAGGTGTCAAATAGATTATATAATGGTAAGACAAAGATTTAGGAACCAGGTTTTAAATTGTAAGACATTTCCAGGGGCAGATGTGGACTCTGACCACAATCTATTGGTTATGAACTGTAGATTAAAACTGAAGAAACTGCAAAAAGGTGGGAATTTAAGGAGATGGGACCTGGATAAACTGACTAAACGAGAGGTTGTACAGAGTTTCAGGGAGAGCATAAGGGAACAATTGACAGCAGTGGGGGAAAGAAGTACAGTAGAAGAAGAATGGGTAGCTCTGAGGGATGAAGTAGTGAAGGCAGCAGAGGATCAGTAGGTAAAAAGACGAGGGCTAATAGAACTCCTTGGGTAACAGAATAAATATTGAATTTAATTGATGAAAGGAGAAAATGCAGTAAATGAAGCAGGCAAAATGGAATACAAACGTCTCAAAAATGAGATCGACAGGAAGTGCAAAATGGCTAAGCAGGGATGGCTAGAGGACAAATGTAAGGATGTAGAGGCTTATCTCACTAGGGGTAAGGTAGATACTGCCAACAGGAAAATTAAAGAGACCTTTGGAGAAAAGAGAACCACTTGTATGAATATTAAGAGCTCAGATGGAAACCCAGTTCTAACCAAAGAAGGGAAAGCAGAAAGGTGGAAGGAGTATATAGAGGGTCTATACAAGGGCGATGTACTTGAGGACACTGTTATGGAAATGGAAAATAATGTAGATGAAGATGAAATGGGAGATACGATACTGCGTGAAGAGTTTGACAGAGCACTGAAAGACCTAAGTCGAAACAAGGCCCCGGGAGTAGACAACATTCCATTAGAACTGCTGACAGCCTTGGGAGAGCCAGTCCTGACAAAACTCTACCATCTGGTGAGCAAGATGTATGAGACAGGCGAAATATCCTCAGATTTCAAGAAGAATATAATAATTCCAATCCCAAAGAAAGCAGGTGTTGACAGATGTGAAAATTACCGAACTAACAGGTTAATAAGTCATAGCTGCAAAATATTAACACAAATTCTTTACAGATGAATGGAAAAACTGGTAGAAGCCGACCTCGGGGAAGATCAGTTTGGATTCCGTAGAAATATTGGAACACGTGAGGCAATACTGACCTTACGACTTATCTTAGAAGAAAGATTAAGGAAAGGCAAACCTATGTTCTAGCATTTGTAGACTTAGAGAAAGCTTTTGACAATGTTGACTGGAATACTCTCTTTCAAATTCTAAAGGTGTCAAGGGTAAAATACAGGGAGCGAAAGGCTATTTACAATTTGTACAGAAACCAGATGGCAGTTATAAGAGTCGAGGGGTATGAAAGGGAAGCACTGGTTGGGGAGGGAGTGAGACAGGTTTGTAGCCTCTCCCCAATGTTATTCAATCTGTATATTGAGCAAGCAGTAAAGGAAACAAAAGAAAAATTCGGAGTAGGTATTAAAATCCACAGAGAAGAAATAGAAACTTTGAGGTTCGCCGATGACGTTGTAATTCTGTCAGAGACAGCAAAGGACTTGGAAGAGCAGTTGAACGGAATGAACAGTGTCTTGAAAGGAGGACATAAGATGAACATCAACAAAAGCAAAATGAGGATAATGGAATGTAGTCGAATTAAGCCGGGTGATGCTGAGGGAATTAGATCAGGAAATGAGACACTTAAAGTAGTAAAGGAGTTTTGCTATTTGGGGAGCAAAATAACTGATGATGGTCGAAGTAGAGAAGATATAAAATGTAGACTGGCAATGGCAAGGAAAGCGTTTCTGAAGAAGAGAAATTTGTTAACATCGAGTATAGATTTAAGTATCAGGAAGTTGTTTCTGAAAGTATTCGTATGGAGTGTAGCCATGTATGGAAGTGAAACATGGACGATAAATAGTTTGGACAGGAAGAGGATAGAAGCTTTTGAAATGTGGTGCTACAGAAGAATGCTGAAGATTAGATGGGTAGATCACATATCTAATGAGGAAGTGTTGAATAGGATTGGGGAGAAGAGAAGCTTGTGGCACAACTTGACTAGAAGAAGGGATCGGTTGGTAGGACATGTTCTGAGGCATCAAGGGATCACCAATGTAGTATTGGAGGGCAGTGTGGAGGGTAAAAATCATAGAGGGAGACCAAGACATGAATACACTAAGCAGATTCAGAAGGATGTAGGTTGCAGTAGGTACTGGGAGATGAAGAAACTTGCACAGGATAGGGTAGCATGGAGAGCTGCATCAAACAAGTCTCAGGACTGAATACCACAAGATACTTATTAGTGCAATTATACAGTCTTTTGTTAGTAGTAGTTGTTGTTGTGGACTGAAATAGATAACAACAGTTCAAGCCAAGACAAAAATACATCAATTATTTTTACATCCTGAGTCATGATTGTTTGTTGCACTGCTAATCTGAAGCTGATTTTTATTAGAAAACATAAATAAAATTAATGAGTAAATGAACAAGAGCATAAGAAAAATAATTCAAAGTGCTCTAGAAGAAGCTTCTCCAAGATATATTGTCACCAATGTTGAACAATATTCTTACTGCTTATTTTTGAAGAATAAATACATTATCAATAAATGTCTCTTTGGAAATCAAACATCATTGTTATGGTCTTGATGACAGCTGATAGTGTGTGTATTTTCTTGAATACATTATGAAACAATGTATGTATAGTGCTTGCAACAATTAAGACTGAGAAACGAATGAAGAGTTCAGCACTAGTGTAGCAGATTATTAAGTAATTTTTTGCAAAACAGTTTTGTGCGCTAGGGATAAACTAAATGGCCTTGTATTCAGGAGGGTGATGCCTACAGTCTTCATGCATCCATCCTGGTTTATGTTTTCTGTGGTTTTCCTAAAATACTTCAGGCACCACCACCACCACCACCGATGCTGCCACTGCTGCTAAAATTATATTATAAAACAACAGGACATGAAAATATACAAGAAAAATTAAAACTTTTGTCATCATTAGGTGTACTACAGAGTACTACTAACATCTGTATTGACAATACCTCCAGGTGAAACAAGATACTTCAGCCACTAGGAGTATTTGTCTTTCACATTTCAAGGGTCTTGTCTGCAGGTTTACCAGTGCAACATGACTTCTGGGTGTTGATGTGAACTTCAGCCAGTGTAACAATATCCTTCAAGTGCGTTCTCTTCTTTACACGCCTGTCTTCCACTGCACTTGATATTGAAGAAGCTGCATCAGTAACCAGCCTGATCACTTTGAATATCCATCAAAATATCATTTTGTCACTTTTTAACTTGTAGCTGGTGCCAGAGATCTATGTATTTTGAACACTTTTATGTTACCATGCACAAATGTAATGTAAATTAACAAAACAAATGCGTGTGGTATTAAAGAAGTAAGATAGCACTATTTAACTATTGGACTGTGAAGCTGACACTGTTAAAATGGAGTACATTTGCAAGAGTTGTGCTACTCTTAAATAGGAGGGCACTGGTTGTCATTTTGCTGTACAGTATTTTGCTGTCGGACATCAAGCGGGCACAATGGGGTGGAGCAAGTCACAAACAAGTGATGCACATGCATGTTTAAAAGTTGTACTTTCAGAAGGTCATGACTGTGAACTGTCAATATAATTGCCATATTTTCATGTCAGATCAATTGCTGGGGCTAATATCATGTATGCGTGATTGTTTATTTCTCCAAAAAATACGAGGTCAAGTTGGTGATGTTTCCTTGTAAGTGGGAATAGGACTAAATTCCTGTTTATATTTCATTTTAGTTTTTATCTATTTTAGCACTGTTGAATTGTACAGCCAAAAGTTCCTTTAAGCTATTACATGGCTTCTTTGTGATACAATCCTATTTTCTACAAAGTTTGATTAGAGTACTTCAGAGCCTTTTACTGTATCGAATTTCTTATATGTATGTACTATCATGAATCATCACTTTAATTTTTTATCATATTTCTGTGAACTGTTCAGTCATTCATAAATTTTATGTAGTACTTCATTATATGACCACACTACTCGGACTCAAGAGAGTCTCATGGAAACTGAGAAAACTAATTGAAAAACCTTTTATTCAAAAGATTTTTGCATTTAATTTACATGTTGCTCCCTTTAAAGTAACCCCTTGGGCTACAATGCACAACTCTGTTCATATTTTCCATCCTTTGAATCACATGCAAGCATGTTCTTTTGCAATCCCATGCAGTGTCTCTGATGACTGCCAAATAGACTTTGCAGTTTTGAAATAATTCCATTTAAGATTTTCTTTGATTTCAGAATTATTTTTAGAAAGGTTACAATTCAAGTCAGTGTACTCATTAAGAATAAAAACTGTATGAAATGATAACCTATTTAATAAATACAAACAATCCGTTAATGAAACAAAAAAAATAAATAAAACCTCCTAAACAACCCGCAAAATTGGTATTGTTATCTGCAATAAACCTATGTAGCTAACTTAATCGTCATGATACTAACAAACAAGTCAAAAAAGCCAGTTTCAATGTAAAATTGATATCATCATCTTCACTTATCATATGTAGCTATTCAACTTCATACTTACCAACCACAAATCAACAAATTTTCATAAAAAAATGGTGTCTTCTGTATAGTTAAATTGAATTCCAGAAAACTCATAGATTTGCAGACTACCAAATCAAAGAATAATAACAGAAAAAAATAAATCAACAAAACAGTATTACAGCTGGAAAGCCATAATTTTTCAAACCAAATACCCCTACTATTTGACCTGTACTTCTGACAATGCTAAATAAATGTGTTGTTGGTACAGATAGCAGAAACTTCATAACTTTTTGCACTCATGACATGTAAGTTACTAAAGTGATAGACCATGCTTTTGAAGAAATGATATGGTATGCAGTGTGTTGCACATTTCCACAGTTTACAATAGGACTACCACAATTACACACTCGAGACACACAAAAACCTCTAAATACAATTTTTTTTAAATGACATACACAGGAACATTCTGGATACTGAAATTTACTGCAAAAGAGTGACTTCTTAAACAATACTTACTTCAAAATGCCCTCTCATCACACACAAATTTTCAAATTTGTCACCTGTAGATGACGTCGCATCATCATTATGTCACAAGTCAAAGCTAATGCTCGGTACCAGCCACTTCATTTGACCGAAAGTTGTTATTGCTGTACATAATACATAATAATAATAATAATAATGCTGTAATAAAGCAAGCACACCTCTCAAAACAACTTGGTGGTCATACTGATAGCAGGTTGAACTTCACACAGCATGCTCTTTGCACACTAAAATGGTTGTTTTCAGTTATCTATTATATTGTATTATATGTTTATTGGGCCTCCGGTATACAAAAGGAGTATTATGGTAACTAATTTTCTATGCACACACATATAAAATTACAAATTCTTCTCATTTATGTAATATACTTGATACATTTAAATATTCTTCAGTGGTGTAAAACAAATGATGCTGCATATCTAACTTTAAAGATTTTGTTCACAGTATTTGCTTTTATATCTCTACATCTACATATACCGGGTGATCAAAATGTCAGTGTAAATTTGAAAACTGAATAAATCACGGAATAATGTAGATAGAGAGGTACAAATTGACACACATGCTTGGAATGACATGGGGTTTTATTAGAACCAAAAAAATACAAAAGTTCAAAAAATGTCCGACAGATAGCACTTCATCTGATCAGAATAGCAATAATTAGCATAGCAAAGTAAGACAAAGCAAAGATGATGTTCTTTACAGAAAATGCTCAATATGTCCACCATCATTCCTCAAAAATAGCTGTAATTGAGGAATAATGTTGTGAACAACACTGTAAAGCATGTCCGGAGCTACGGTGAGGCATTGGCGTCGGATGTTGTCTTTCAGCATCCCTATAGATGTCAGTCGATCACGATACACTTGCGACTTCAGGTAACCCGAAAGCCAATAATCGCACGGACTGAGGTCTGGGGACCTGGGAGGCCAAGCATGACGAAAGTAGCAGCTGAGCACATGATCATCACCAAACGATGCGCGCAAGAGATCTTTCATGCATCTAGCAATACGGGGTGGTTCTAATAAAACCCCTTGTCATTCCAAGCATGTGGGTCAATTTTTACCTCTCCATCTACATTATTCCGTGGTTTATTAAGTTTTCAAATTTATACTGACTTTTTGATCACCCGGTACATCTGCATGAGTACTCCACAATTCACAATTATGTGACTGGCAGAGGGTTCACCGGCTCACCTTTAAGCTGTTTATACGCCATTCTACTTTTGAGCAGCATGCAGAAAAAAACAAACACTTAAATCTTTCCATGCAAACTCTGATTTCTCTTATTTTGTTACAATGATCATTTCTTGCTATGTAGGTCAGTGCCAACAACATATTTTCACACTCTGAGAAGAGCTGGTGATTGAAATTACTTGAGAAGATCCTGCTGCAACGAAAAATACCTTTGTTTTAATGACTGCCACTCCAATCATTATATCTGTGACTCTCTCTCCCCTATTTCATAATACAAAACAAGCTGCCCTTCTTTGAACTTTTTCATTGTCCTCCATCAATCCTATCTGATGCAGGGCCCACATTACACAATAGTATGCCAGAAAAGGGTGGATAAGCATAGTGTAAGCAGTCTTTGTAGTACATCTGCTGCATTTTCAAAATGTTCTGCCAATAAGTCACAGTCTGTTGTTTGCTTTCCCAACAACATGTGGCCATTCCAATTTATGTTATTCATAATTTTAATCCCTAAGTATTCAGCTGAATTTACAGCTTTTAGATTTGTGTGATTTATCATCCAGCCACAATTTAACAGATTCCTTGTAGTGCTTATATGGATGTCTTCATAATTTCATTATTTAGAGTCAATTGCCAGTTTTCACACGATGCAGATATCTTGTCTAAATCATCTGATGACTTTACAAGACAGTAAATGACAGTATCATCTGCAAACAATATAAGAGGGCTACTAAGACTGTCTCCTAAATTGTTTATGTTGGTAAGGAAGAGCAGAGGGCCTGTAACACTTCCTAGGGGAATGCCAAATATTACTTCTGTTTTGCTTGATGAATTTATGAATTTCTGTCAGTTACTATGAACTATGATCTTTGTGACAGGAAATCATGCTCCAGACACATAATATCATCTATAGGCACACAGTTCGATTAGAAGTTACTTATGAGGAATGGTGTCAAAACCCATCTAGAAATTTAAAAATATGGAATCAACTTGACACCCCCTCTCAATAGTGCTCATTACTTCATGAGAACAAAGAGCTGGTTGCATTTTACAAGAATGATATTCTCCGAGTTCATGTTGGCTGTTTGTCAATAAATTGTTTTTTTTTTTTTTTCGAGGTAACCCATAATGTTTGAACACCGTATATGTTCCAAAATCCTGCTACAAATCAACGTCAGCAATACAGGTCCATAACTTAGCAGATTAGTACTGCTTCCTGTCTTGGGTGCTGGTGTGACTTGTGCAACTTTCGGGTCTTTACGTATGGAGCCTTCAGTGGGTGAGTGGCTGTATATGATTGCTAAGTATGGAGCTATTGTATCAGCATCTTCTGAAAGATGCCTGACTTATATACAACCTGGGCTGGAGGCCTTGCCTTTATTAAATGATTGAAAATGCTTTGCTACACCGAGGATATCTGCTTCCAAGTCACTCATTTGGCATTCTCGATTCTAATTCTGGAATATTTACTTCATCTTCTTTGCTGAAGGAATTTCAGAAAACTATGTTTAGTAAATCTGCTTTAGTGGCACTGTCAGCAGTAACATCACCATTGCTATCATGCATGGAAAGTATTACCTGGTGTACTTTACATATGACCAGAATCTCTGTGGGTTTTCTGCCAGACTTCAAGACAGGTTTTCATTCTACAAACTATTCAAAGCATACCACACTGAATTTTGTGCTAAATTTTGAGTTTCTTTTAGTACTCCTAAATTTCTTGGTAGTTTGTTATAAAGTTTAGTTCCCACATGGAAAGGCAATTCTGGCACAAAAAAGTTTTGATTTGGATCAAAAGTTTAATTCCCACGTGGAAAGCAATTTTACGGTGCAGGCAAGTCCTGGTTCGGGTCAAATATAAGTAACTGTTTTGACTGGTGTAGTGATCATGAATGTCATCTTTCTTTTTTTTTTAAAAACTACTATGCTATCACATTACACTTATTTTAAAGAAAATAAGAGTTTCTGTAATGTATATACATGATAAAGGTGGAATACCAGAAATCTTAAAACACTGGTTTGTATGAGTCATTGTGTTTGCATCGAGATATGATTCTAATGGCTCTTTTTGCAAGTTTTGGATTCCAAAAAATGTGACCTTATATAATTTCATAGCTATGGTGATATGATTCTCATTCTATGAATAGCAACAAATGCTTGCATAATAACAGCTCAACCATTTTTCTTAAATGTATGTTATGTACTTACTATCCACATAAACAGTAGCAATTTGAGCAAGGATAACAGATAGAAAAATTAAAATGACCTGCTCTGATTATTATCTTTTGGATCTTGAAACAGTTCCTACATTTGATGAAAAGAGAAGACAGATTTTATATGTGTATATAATAATCAGAGCAGATCATTTTAATTTTTCTATCTGTTATCCTTGCTCAAATTGCCACTGTTTATGTGGGTAGTAAGTACATAACATAAATTTAAGAAAAATGATTGAGCTGTTATTATGCAAGCATTTGTTGTTATTCATAGAGATGAGAATCATATCACCATAACTATGAAATTATGGAGATCTCTATGCAAAAATATAAAAATCTAGTCTGCTGTACTACTATCATACAAGTATGTTGTGTGTCTCTCCATTGTTGATAACACACAGTACAGAAGTAAATATATTCTTAACATTAGTGTGTTGCTTGTAACAGATGCAACCCACAGTTATTTGTTAGTATCTGCCAAAAGTTATCTGTGCCACATGGCATAAGAATGGATAAAGATGAATTTTGTGCAGTGATAAAACATTTTTATTGAGAAAAGTGGACTGTGACAATACGTACAAACTGAATCAAGAGGAGCTGATGGGAAGTTTGCACTAGAAATTAAGACTATGTACTTATGAATAAATAAATATAAATGCGTTCTTATAGGGACAGCAGATGTGGCCTATTTCTTTTGAAGAAATAATAAAATTCATACTATCCTGACAAAATGCTGTCAGATTATGATTTTGAGATCATTGACAGGGTGCATATTTTATATGAATGGGTTCATAATATCCTGAAAAGAGTTCTGCATACGAAGAAACTGAGTGCGATATGGGAGCCACATTTTCTGACTTCAGAGTAAAGACCTTCAAGGAAGGACAGTTCAGAATTGTGTCTGACAACACTGAACCATAATCCTAAAGGTTCTGGTGTGATTACATCACTGTAGATCCTCCATTATACAGCAGAGACTAAACTGCTGAATAGTGAGTTGATGAAGGTTAGGGTGAACAAAAAAAAAAAAAAAAACCCTCCTGTTCTCAATGGGAAAAGTGACTTTGCAGAGAGGGAGGGGTGAGATGGGGTTAAAGTTATAGGTTCTAATCTTGATTTATTGTTTGTAAAAAAGGTAATGCAGTGGTTGACTCTCATAATGCAATGTTATTACACAATTTGCATAGAGATGTGAAGTGTAAGTGACTAAGATCAGCACACAAACAAGTTATTTTGTACTAGATCTATGCATCTCCTCACACATCAACCATTGTGGTGATGCGAGTGCACAAACTAGATTTGAAAATAATTTCCAGCTCTTCCTGTTCCTCAAATTTAGTGCCATGTGTACACTAGGAAAAAAATGGATTTCAGAGAAGCAATTTTCATCAACTGAAGAGCTTATCTTTATTTCATGTGAGTACAATGCAAAACTGGAGTAGAAAAATTGGAGTCTTACTAAACTGAGATTATAATGAGAAATAAATGTGAGGGGCAGTCAAATGAAAATCAGACACCTCTAAAAACGATGCCATGGCATGGTTCCATTCAAAAGTAATCACCACATGCATTAAGACTAGAAGATAAATTCCTGTTTCACGAAACGTGCTCAACTGCTGACACATCCACAACTGCACCCATCCTTCCAATTCTACATCCACATCCATACTCTGCAAACCACCATGAAGTGCATGGCAGAGGGCATGTCCCATTGTGCCATAGGGTTTCTTTCTGTTCCACTCACATATAGAGTGTGGGAAGAATGATTGTCTGAATGCTTCTGTGCGTGCAGTAATTATTCTGATCTTATTCTTACAATCCCTATGTGAGTGATACATAGGTGATTGTAGTTTATGTTGTGACTGACAATTTGAAATTTTTCACAAACACAACTTTTATTGATGTAAGGTTAATGACTGAACAACAAACAAAAGGAAACAATAAAAAGGTAACAATAACGATGACAGTAAAAGTCTCCTAATTGAGGCACACAAAAGTTCACATCTGATTTTCCACAAAGGTTCATGGTAACATACACATACACACACACACACACACACACACACACACACACACACACACACACACACTAGTAACAGTCCAATTCAGAGACGAAGACGTAATATTCAACGGTCGCAGTGCACGAGGTCGGCATCCGGCCTGAACTGAACTTCGGGGCTGGTTCTAGCCCCTAAAGAGCTGTCTCCAGCCAATCAGGTTCTGGCGTAGTGATACTTCCTGCAGGCCATGGCTCAAGCTCCCCCTGCAGGAAGTAGTGCTCGGAATGTCTGTTTCCATTATCTTGTATGTAAATAGCCGGTGTTTACCATGGTGCTTTTTGTATGCCTTGGGCATAGACACCTTCATCCTCTGAGGTGTAATATGGGTTGCCGGCCCTCAAGGGGCTACTTTGGCTCCAGTATAACAGTTTATCCCTAGAGTAATCATTTAAATCCAATTTGTGAAATTTTGTGAATAGATTTTCTCCCAGGATAGTTTACATCTGTTTCAAGGGTCTGCCAGTTCAGTTTCTTCAGTATCTCTGTGGTACTCTCCCTCAGATTAAACAAACCTGTGACCATTTGTGCTGCCCTTTTTTTGTCTACATTCAATATCCTCTGTTAGTCTTATTTGGTATGGGTGCCACACACTTGGGCAGTATTTTAGAACTGGTCACACAAGTGGTTCACAAGCAATGTCTTTTGTAGACTGAGTGTGTTTCCCCAGTATTCTACCAATAAACTGAAGTCTACCACTTGCTTTACCCATGACTGAACCTATTGATCATTCCATTTCATATCCCTACAATGTGTTACACCCAGGTATTTGTATGAGTTGGCCAATTCCAACAGTGACTCATTGATATTATAGTCATAGGAAAACTACATTTTTTTCATTTTGCGAAGTACAGAATTTTACATTTCTGGGCATTTAGAGCAACCTTCCAATTTCTACACCACATTGAAATATTCTGACTGAATATGTATGCAGCTTCTCTCAGATAGTACTTCATTATAGAAAACTGCATCATCAGCAAAAAGCCTGATTTCACTATTAATATTGTCTGTAAGGTCATTAATATACAACGTGAATGGCAAGGGCCCAAAACACTTCCCTGGGGCATGCCTGAAGTTACTTCTACATCTGATTACAACTCTCCATCCAAGATAAGATGCTGTATCCTCCCTACCAAAAGTCCTCAATCCAGCCACAAATTTCACTTGATACCTCATATGATCATACTTTTGACAATAAATGCAGTACTGAGTCAATTGCTATTTGGAAATTAAGAAACACTTTATCTGCCTGGTTGCCATGATTCAAAGCTTTCAGTACATCATGTGAGAAAAGCGCAAGTTGAGTTATACATGATCAATGTTTTCGAAATCCATGCTGGTTGGTATTGAGGAGGTGATTCTGTTCAGACTGCCTCATTATGTTTGAGCTCAGAATATGTTCTAAGATTCTAGAACAAATTGATGTCAAGGATATTGGATGGTAGTTTTGTGGATGGGTGTGACCTGTACCATTTTCCAAGAACTGGGCATGGCTTTTTGTTTGAGGGATCTACGATAGATTATAGTTAGATGAGGGGCTAACTCAGCCACAAATTCAGTATAGAATCTGACAGGGATTCCATTGAGGCATGGAGCTTTGTTCAGTTTTAATGATTTCAGCTGTTTATCAACACCATTGACACTAATACTTATTTCATTCATGTTTTCAGTGGTATGAAGATTAAATTGGGGCAGTTCTCCTGGGTTTTCTTTTGTAAATGAAAATTTGAAAATGGAGTTAAGCATTTCAGCTTTTGGTTTGCTACCCTCAACTTTAGTTCCTGCCTTATTTGCTAGGACTGGCCACTAACTTTGGTGCCACTAACAGCCTTTACATATGACCAGAATTTCTCTGGATTTTGTGAAATGTTGTTTACAATATTTTGCTACAGTAGTCATTGATGGCATCATGCATTGCTCTCTTGAGAGCCAAATGCATTTCATTCAGACCTCATCATCTGACTGAAACTGACATTGACATATGTCTTTCTTCAGATCACCAAAAATGTGAAAATCACACGGTGGAAGATCTGGGATGTACGGAGAATGTTATAGTGTTTCTGAAACAAATCACTGTAGCATAGCCTTCATATGATTGACAGTGTGATGCAGGCATTATCATGCAACAGAATGATTCTTTCTGACAGCACTGTCACAGCTCAAGTGCAAGTGGCAAAGCCAACAGTGACAACACCCACATCTTCCCCATGAAAGAAATCCAAAACTGTTCAGACAAGTTCCAGAAAGGTCATGATGACCATCTTCTTGACTGCTGGGGCACTCTGCTTGTTGAATTCCTCAAGCTTCAAACAACAATCAGTGCACAGTGCTATGCAGACACATTGAAGAAACTGCAACACAATTTGACATGAAGTCAATGTGCCCAGCAGTACTGTTGGACGAAATCATCCTGTTGCATGATAACGCCCACTCCATACTGCCACAATCACGGGCTGTGCTTCAGTGATTTGTTTGAGAAACACTGCAACATCCTCCATAAAAACTGATTCTTTCACATCTAATTTTCACATCTTTTGCAATCTGAAGAAAGACAAGTGTGGATGTCAGTTTCAGTTGGATGAGGAAATGCAAGTGTGGGTATGGTTGTGGATGTGTCAGTGGTCAGCCGCATTCTATGAAACAGGAACTGCCCACATTCTATGAAACAGGAATTGCTCATCTCATTTCCCAGTGGAATAAATGTCTTAATGTGTGGTGATTACTTTTGAATGGAATCATTCCATGATCCCATTGTGAGGGGTTTAGTTTTCATTTGACTGTCTCTTATACTTGTTTTTGAAAAAATAGTACTGGTAACTAATTTTTTATCAAACTTATGATCCCATATATTTAGCTAATGGTTTGCTAGTTTTTATTTCTTAATGGAGATGATTTTACAGTTTCATTCTCACACATAAATGCTACTTGAATGTAATTTTGTTTTTTGGGCTTTTCCTGTTTAATGTAAATGTCAACTGTCTTTCTTTTTCTCTTGTTCTTTTTCAAGGACTGTAAATTTTGATCTTCAATTTGAGCAACACTTACTCTGCAATATTTAAAATCTTCAAAGATTTCTTCACTTTGTGAAAGATATTATTCTGAAAACTATTTCTCAGTTCAAATATATATTTTACATGCAAGACTGCTTCCCCGCTGAATTACTGTCTAACTTACAACAGCTTCAGATAAACTGCGACTATCATATACTAGTGCTACGGTGTGCTTTGTTTAAAAATATGTCAGTTTTACAGAAATAAAATTTTTTTATTCATTCTTCTCTGCTGAATGGCCTGATTAGGGCATCTGTCACTATTCAGACCATTACAAACAAGCTGTTGGCTTGAATTGCAACTGAGCTTTGCTTTGGACTGTTGTTATTTTAAAAGTTACAAGATTTATTCACTGCTTCCACTTAGCAACCTTTTCTAGCATTGAACACTGTTTTCATCTTTGTCTCATTTTCCCTGTATGAATGCGAAGTTGCACCGTAATTAGTACTCCATGCTAACTTCTAGACATCACTGCAACTGCCCAGAAAAGCAAAAGGGAACCACCTCTGTTCGGATTGTACCTAGAGAAGCCCTTTGTTGTTCAAACCAACCTCAATTTCGAAACTTCCTGGCAGATCAAAACCGTGTGCCAGGCCGAGACTCGAAGTTGGGACCTTTGCCTTTCACAAGCAAGTGCTCTACCAACTGAGCAACCCAAGCACGACTCATGACCCATCGTCACAGCTTTAATTGTGCCAGTACCTCATCTCCTACATTCCAAACTTCACAGCAGCTCTCCAGCGAAACTTGCAGAACTAGCACTTTTGGATGAAAGGATACTATAGAGACATGGCTTAGCCACAGCTTGGGAGATGTTTCCAGCATGAAATTTTCATTCTGCAGTGGAGTGTGTGCTGATATGAAACTTCCTGGTAGATCAAAACTGTGAACCAGACCGAGACTGGAACTCGGGACCTTTCCTTTTCACAGGCAAGTGCTCTACCAACTAGCTACCTAAGCATGACTCACAACCTACCCAAGCATGACTCATGACCTGTTCTCACAGCTTTGATTCCACTAGTATCTTCTGTCCTACCTTCCAAACTTCACAGAAGCTCTCTAGTGAAACTTGCAGAACTAGCACTCCTGGAAAAAAAGGATATTGCAGAGACGTGGGTTAGCCACAGTATGGAGGATGCTTCCAGAATGAAATTTTCACTCAAGGTAGGAGATGAGGTACTGGTGGAATTAAATCTGTGAGTACTGGTCATGAGTTGTGCTTGGGTAGCTCAGTCGGTAGAGCACTTGCCTGCGAAAGGCAAAGGTCCAAGTTCGAGTCTCGGTCCGGCACACAGTTTTGATCAGCGCACTCCACTGCAGAGTGAAAATTTCATTCTGGAATCTCAATTTTGATGGCTGCTTTGCTTTCTCAGGCAGTAATCCCAGTGGGAAAACAAAGTGGAATATATCCATTTACATAAAAGATAGCTATGTTGTCCAAAATAAAGAAAGAAGCTTTGGATAGAAGACATCATATATTGTCATTGTTCTGAAGTTTTTGAATCCACTTGTTCCTTTTTAAAACTAATTAATAAGTTTGATGTTCTCTTTCCCTACAGCCTTTTTAATTAGCACTCATCCTGTCAGCTTTAAATCATCAGCTATTAAATATATGCCCCTCTTAACTGAGATTTTGTGGCTGAAGTACCTAAAGATAACCCACAAGAATGTGGTAGATTTTGTCTCGGGAACTGCATTTTGTTCAATAAAAATTTGAAGTTATTTTGTGTTTGAATTCCATGCTGAACTGTGTGTCCACCAGAAAATCCCCCCTCTCTCACCACTCTTCCCCATCTGTCCCTCCTCCCTAGCTAGCTGGCTAAATATTTTTCATTTCTGCAGATAACTGAAAATTAAGGTCTATGGCTTGTCAATTGTTCCATATCCAGTTATGTTGTTTGTACCACACGATAAAGTTTGCTTAATTCTTAAAAAAGATGAAAATTCACCATATGTAAATAGCAAAGATTACACCTCCATAACTCATAATTATTCAGTATCACAATTTTCTGTTCAAGACTGGAGTACTTTAATTGGCTTTGGATGAACAAATACAATGTCTAAGAACAAATAGTTCAATTTTATTTGCAAACACTGAGGACTGTTTTCTTCTACAGGTCTACCCGGTATTTTGTACCACACTGGGGAGTCATCATCTGAGGGAAGAATGTATTCCTGTGACATTTGTGGAGCAGCTTACAGATACGCTAAAAACTTGTCATCACACAAGAAAATACATTCAGGAGAGACTGTGTGTAAACTTTGCAACAAAGTACTCAGCCGCACGTCAAACTTTCAGAGGCATATGAAGTTGGTGCATGGCCATGTAGATTTCCAGAGCCCCAGCAGTGGCTCAGGGAGATATCTTCAGCTGTAACACCTGCTAACATTAACTCAATTATAAACTCATGTTTTGGGTGAATGGCATTAATCTTTAATCATACAGTGAAAGTAATATAATGTGAAACTTATTCACAGCAGTTGACCACTGCTCACATGAACAGCAGCACTATAAATATATTTCCTTAAAAGTAAGTATGTACCAAAAGGAAAATTAAGCTGAGAAAATTTAAAACTGCAGTGAGGCACAATGACTATCCGACACTTACCTTCACAAGGCAAAATTCATAGTAATGTTGATAAAAACACTTAAAAGTGGAAAATATTAATTCTAACTTTCAGAACTGGTTTTTCTTTTTCAGGGAGTGAAGACGGTTTGCAACCTTACTCAACTGATCCCTCATCCATCCATGAAGAAGATACATATGAGTTATGAAAGCTAAGATTAATATTTTCTGCTTGTTTATAACAAGAGTACTGGGAATTCCACTGTACTGGCCAGCCATTTAGTTTCCTTGCAAAAATAAGCATGAATGAATTACCCACACAACAAGCCTTAAAAGGCTTAAAAACAGTAATTAAATAACTAGTAAAAGAAAAGTGAGGAAATGTAACCATTCATCTGCAAAATTTGTGGTAGTTGGCACATAGCCACACCTTAAAGATCAGAAAATTTCCCAAGCCTTCAAGCTTTCCCTCTCTTTTTATAGTATAAGTACAAAATTCTCATTACTTTTCTTGATGTTAACAGATGTTTTCATTTTTGTTTGTTGTTTCTGTCCTGGAATTTAGAGTATTATAATAAAACAATTCATGTTGACATAAGCAGTGTCTAGTCTCGGGTCAACCAGTGAGTAAAAGACAAACAAAAGTAAATAAAAACATAAGCTGAAGTAAGTCATCATCATTTCACCAGCACTTCCCATGTGAAATGCGGTATTAAATTACTGGGTCAGTTAATAGTTCGAGTTTATTTTGTGACTATGGCAAATTTTGTGTTTCTACAGTGTATTCTTTAATGCTGCAGACATAGTCACCGTACATTTTCATCTGCTGAGAGAAAATTATTTCATCTGCACATAGTCTGTTCATAATGTGAGTCAACACTATTCTACCTTCTATTGCATTACAGTTTAAAAATTTGGAAGCAGAGCCAAAGGTGACAAAAAGAAAGGACGGCTGTGCAAGAGATCTGTCTCAAAATGCAATTTAAAGTGAAATAAAATATTTTATTTCCACTTCTATCAAATGTTTTAACCTGTGGGATCAAACAAGCTCCTGGATATGCTACAAACATATTTATACAGTTATTATTTTTTTAAATGAGTTGCACATTAATCAACCACAGTGATCTGTGCTTTATATTATCAGATGAACTTTCAAATAGAGCTATCGTCTAGAATGAACTGAAGTGAAATGATGGTATGGGATTGTTGGCCAAGAGACCCCCATCTAGGGCTGTTCAGCCATCTGGTGCATGTCTTTCTGTTTGATACCACATCGGCACCTTGAGCATCTTTGTGATAAAGATGAGATGAAATGATTAGGACAGCTCAAATATTGAATTCTCAAATGAAGGAAATCTCCATTCCAGGGAAATCAAACCAAGGATCCTGCAGTCTAGAGACTGTGACCCTAACCACTGTGGACATCATTTACAATAATTCAAGTACAAGCGGATAAAATCACTATTGCTTGACATCACATACACCCAAAAACACAAACGCATAAAAACACACCCCAGAACATCTACTTCTTGAATCTTAACTTTTAGACTAACCCTCAGTATAGAGACTTATCATTATGATACTGGAAACTTCTGGGTGGAATGCAGAAGGTGGAAGGAATAAAGATAGCCACTCACCATATAGGTTAGCCATTGAATGCTCCACAGGCACATAAACAAGACTAAAAACACTGCTGACTTTCAGAGAATGTCCTTTAGAGATAGCTATTACAAAACACTCACATATGACTACATTGTTCTGTCTGTCTATATTTTCTTGTCAGTGCATCTCAGCCCACCAGGACAATGTTGTCAACTGGGGTATTGCAGCTTTGGATATACGTGTGTGGGGGAGGGTCGGAGGGTTACTTTTCTGCTTCCATCATTAATACTGCGTTAACAAAAAAAAAAAAAAAGAGCATAAAAACAGAGATGGTAGTTGCAGAATGTACTTATACATAAGTCCTTATTAGCAATACATGTTTTCCTTGCCAAGGTTGACTTTCACTGTGGCTCATTGATTCACATATTATGTTCAGTAAATTCCTACATAGAGGAAGATTTTCAGGGATGTAATGTGATTTATTGTTTATTTATTTATTAATTTACATTTGTATGTTATGTAAGCAGATAAAGGATGTAATATGATTTATTGTTTATTTATTTATATATGTATGTGCTGTAAGCAGATAATACCCTAGTAGTGCAAGAAAAGATAATGTTTTAAAATGTGCACCTCTTCTCATGAATTACCTAGTTAACAATTCATTGTTAATATCTTTACAACTAAGGCTAAAATGGTGTTTTTTTTCTTTTTGGGGGGGGGGGGGGGGGATCTGGCCTGAAATCTCAGTGGACAACATGGTTTTGGAATAGGGTGCCCATCATCCCATTTTGCCTGGGACAGCCCACATTTTTCAAAGTGCTTCACTGTCCCAAAAGTTTGTTTGGTGTCACTCAAATGTTTCACACTCTTGTTATTCCACTTGGCTAAAGTATTTTGTGCTAGCAGATGTTTGATTTCAATTTGCCGCACAATGTGCAAATATATATGCTAGAAGCACCACCTGAACAACTTTCTCCATAATCTTTGTTTATTTATTATTAATGTTTTGCACTGTTGCTAACAATGAAAACATAATTTTAACAGCAAAATAAAAATGAGTACTTTTACCACTGGCAGTGCAAAAACTATAGAATGTACATTGTGCAAATCAAAGTTTTCTATCGGACTTGTGTAAATCAAAGTTTGCTATCCCTCACATTACCTGTTGATTGTCACTCTTTTCAAACTAAAATCTTTTAATAAGATTCAAGAGGAGTAAGATTTACAATAAATGTTTTTACTTATCTTCTTTCCTCATAGTTGGCTCCAGTTCTTCATGTCTAGGGGCTGTAGGTTCCAAATGACATGACAATGCTGAAGTAAGCCTGCTCCGTAATTTCTGTTTCTGTAATTTTTTTTCCTATCACATTTTTCTATATAACACTGTCTTTACAATACCTACTTCAAAATTGTAAATTACATTGTTACTGCCAAACATAAAAACATATGCGATCACATCAGAGGTGTACCCGCTACTACCCCATTCTGCGGTACTAACAGTATTCCAAAGAGTTTACAAACTTTCTTGACAAATGCCTGTCTATTAATTTCTATTATTATTTTGTAAATGAATGCAGAAATAAATTTAATAATTAGTGTCAGATTGTGCAGTTAATATTAGGAATTTTAAGTGTGCTGAATATTTCGTAATTTCAAATGTTTCTAAAAGAAGAGAAATTTTAACTGTACGTACAGATTTAGTACATATCAATTGTAACAAAGAAAATAAAGTAATTTCTTTTTATACAATTTACCCTGAAATATAATACATTGTGTACAAAATCATATGAAATTCTTTTAGTTTAACAGCTGAGATAATATTAACCTGTTTAAAATGTAGAAAGTATTTTTGGTATCAATAACTTCTATTGAAGAAAGGTAATGTTAGTGGGGGGAGGGGCGGGGTTTCCCTTTACAATATTTTGTGACAGACTATAAGGTTTATCAGATGGTGTACAAAATGATGTACAGAAGTATCTGATACATATTACAGAAGACATAAGAATAATATCTACTATGAAAGTCATAATCTATACATATATCAGGACATGGCATTCAGATTTTCAGATCTGTGGAACATTCTGCACAAGACAATTGGTAAACTACAGAAATAAATACAGAGACAAGGTAAATTACTAGGATTACTAATTGCAAGTTTACAGCCATAAAATCACACCTTCAAAATCTTCCAAAGAGAAGAGGAAAAACTTCAAATCACAAGTGTATGATGACTGAGCTGATTCGAAAAACTCATGACAGGTACAGATCAGAAGAATATAATCAATCATGAGGAGGAGTATAGCACCAAATCAGTCAGTCACATAAGCCAGAGTATTTAAGGATATGCTGACTCATGAAAGGACAAAATAATGAAAAAATATTAGGGCCTAAGCTTATGGTGTGGAGACAGACCCATGAATCTAAACTAAAATGGGTGAAAATGAGAAAAAAAGTTTCAACATGACAAAATGAATACAGTTCATAATCATATCAATAAGTTCAATCATATGTAAAGAGTAATTATAAGAAGCATCTAGCCTTGATCAATAGTTGTGTGCTCTCCTTGAGTACACACACACAGTCGCGATGACCAGGGTACCCAAAACAGAGTTAAGCATGACTCTTCCCACAATTCACATTCCAGTCAGATACAATATTGCTGTCCTCAGGATAAATAAAGGTAAACAGAGTCATAAATAGCTTTGAATGATGAAATAATTGAGTAGCTTGAGGACCAAAACCAGCGTACGAAAGAAGACATGTATACATCTTGTTATATTTTCTGTGCTTGTGAAGGTTTTCCACACTATTTTCTAATTATCCATACAAACTAACCTACATATATAAAGACCTAGAAGATACATTTACAACTGAAAAAATACATACTGACTTAAAGTTATATTATGTGTTGGGAAGTCAATCCCCTTACTTGAAAAAAAAAATGCATTTATGTAGAATAATACTGTGTTTGGCAGTCTTGGCTAATGGTTTACAAATCTCAGTCACAACACTGATGTAGTTGATAGATGCCTGAGGACATTAGCCAGCACCTATAATCTCTTGTAAGTTGACTCGTTCAGCAGGGTACAGCCATACAGCAGTGAGGGGAGTGGATCCACTCACATCTTTCAGTTCCCTCCATAGAGTTCTCATCACATGCTCCAAGGACAGGTAACTTCCTGTCTAGCATTCACATCAAATCCTGAAACATTGTTTTGTGTACTAAATATGCTGTTCAATACCTTCTTCACATCACACGGCATATGCTCTCCCTATTTATATTCCAAAAGCAAGTATAAAGGATTTATGTCAGATGAGATTAAAAAGTCGTCACATATGAAACTTTAATAAACAGAGCTAAATGCAACAAAAAAATGAACTAACAAGGTGCTACTAACAGATATACCAAGTGTATCATAGATTTAAACTAAGTCAATAGATAAGACAGAACTCTAGAAATCACATCATCTTACATACTACATTCATTTACAACTGAAAAAAGCATAATTATATAGTCTTACAGATCTGCTAACATAGTGTATATTTTCTTCCAGACTAGGGATCATTATGCATCCATGTTCAAAGGCCTTGTCCTCTATACTAAACATTAACAGTAGTTGACATTTTACATACTTGCTTGGCTTACCAGTAGTAGCTCCTCTTGTCTTTACACATGCAATGGACACTTTCACACAATTCTTACTATGATGGGTCTTATCTCTAAATTGTTCAGATATACCATAAATCAGGCTACCCATGTCAAACAAACAGTTCCCTTCCCACTGATCACTCTTAATCTTAATAATGTTGTTGTTGTTGTTGTGGTCTTCAGTCCTGAGACTGGTTTGATGCAGCTCTCCATGCTACCCTATCCTGTGCAAGCTTCTTCATCTCCCAGTACTTACTGCAACCCACATCCTTCTGAATCTGCTTAGTGTAGTCATCTCTTGGTCTCCCTCTACGATTTTTACCCTCCATGCTGCCCTCCAATGCTAAATTTGTGATCCCTTGATGCCTCAGAACATGTCCTACTAACCAGTCCCTTCTTTTTGTCAAGTTGTGCCACATACTCCTCTTATCCACAATTCTATTCAATACTTCATCATTAGTTAATGT
This sequence comes from Schistocerca americana, assembly GCF_021461395.2. Classification (NCBI taxonomy): domain Eukaryota; kingdom Metazoa; phylum Arthropoda; class Insecta; order Orthoptera; family Acrididae; genus Schistocerca; species Schistocerca americana. The sequence goes on from NC_060120.1 coordinate 180,916,555, forward strand.
AAGGACACTCAAGATCTGAATCATCATCTCTGTTATTAGACACTTCATGTAAAAGGTCACTTTCAATTTCATCAAATGCTACATCCACATTGTTTTTGCAGGGTTTTATCAACTTTACTAGTATCATAGCATTACTTTGGTTACTCATGTTTCCAGATACAGATTGAACACAATGAATGGACTCCATACCACAACTAACATCACTTATTTAAAAAGGAACACAAAATATATTACTGTCAAAATTACACTTCCTGCTTAGATCTTCTTTCACTTCATTCCACCAAATTTTGACTAACCACAGCTAATCTATTCCAGAATGCACATTTATCTATGTTATCATCAAACTGGTCCTAAACAAACTTCAAAAATTTTTCACCTTTATTCTCTAGGCTTATAGACAACTCACCTCTATTGTCTGGATCATTACTCCACATGACATAAATGAAAAACTGCTTTGACTGGACTTGTATACCATGACTCTCACTTACATCATCACATACATCACTTACCTTATCTGAAACTTCATTTTTCTTAAACTCCACAAATACCTGCTACTCATCAACATCGACATCATCATCATCATCATCATCATCATCATATTCTGCCAAAATTACTTCATCAACAACATCATTTACAACACAAGTCTCATCTCCATCGACACCTCCATTCATTTGCAATAAGCTACCAGTCTCAGACTTACAACTTTCACAGCTCCCATTTACATCTATATCAAAAATATCGCCTAGTTCAGATCCAATATAGTCATCACCTGATTTACATATATCAGTAACACTGTTTTCTGACCAAGAGAAGAAATCATTAGTACACATGACATCAAAATTCTCATTACTCTCTCATTCTGGTTTGTGATTGGTACCTATATCGCTATAATTAAACATAGTATCCCAAAACTTTTGATCAAAAAGTAAGTGAGAAGTCTGGTATTCCTTCTGTTCAACTTCAGATACCTGTGCCATGTCATTAACACTGTTATTATTGTCTAAATGCAAGTGTAAATTGGGAGTCCCGTGCTTCTTGTGTTTCCTCGCCCCAAAACTGTGGACCTTCATTGAGGCGAACTGATGTTTCCTGAGTAGTTACTTCTATGATTGTTCCTTCTATTAAAATGCCCATGGTTATCCCCATTATTCCTATCCTGCCAATATTCAAAATTTCTCTCTCTATTGACACTTTGATCCTGACAGAAGTTACCATTATCTCTGTTGCTGTAATTACTACCATTATGATTTCTATCATTCCAATTATTACGGTACATACTTCTTTCTACTGCCCTATCCAGCCTGTCAAAATTGTTCAAGACAGTCATCAGCTCTGTGTACTAAATCCTGCTGCAATCTTTCTGATAATCTCCTTTTAAGTGCATCAACCAAGTTCATTTTGTCAAATGGTTTATCAAGGTGTGTTAATTTTTTAAGTTGGTTCATACAAAACTCTTTCAAAGTACCAGCCTTCTTCCTATAATTAGGACCATTCAAAAATTCACTTTTGATTCTTCCCTGTTCAGCTTCCAACCAAAATTTATTTTAAAAACTTTTCTTGAAACTTTGATATGTTTCCCGCTGACTTAAATTTAAACTTACCCATGACAGAGTTTCTCTTTCAAGACATATTTTAACAAATTTAATTTTTTGATTCTCATTCATGCCTGACACAAAACTATCTTTACAGTTGTGCAGAAAATCCACAGGATGTAAATTGCCTGATGGAAAGCTCTTGACTGGAGTGTTGGACCATGCAATGTCATTGTTTGAATACTGATTTTTGTGAATGCAGTTTTCCTGAACTGCTGAAATTTTTTGATCTAAAACATTTACATTAATTTGGATATTGTTTTCAACATTTAAAAGGTTTCGGTCTGAATTACTTAAGTTTTGTTCCATTTTTTCCACTATGGCCATCTGTTCAACTCTGACATCATTAACATTTGAAGAATTTTTTGCAGATTTGGCAGTTAATTTATTTTCCAAAACAACTAATTTATTTTCTAAGACATCAACTTTTTCATTCATACTTTTTAACCTCTCTGATAACCCATTTTTTAGCTCTGAAACCTGATTGCTGGTCCATTTGGTCTTGCACCCTATCCAATTTACTATTGTTATCTGTCTTCATTTCCTGTAGATTTGCTAAAATCAACTGCAAAATATCAGTTTTTACTGTTTCTTTGCTGACTACGATTTCACTCAGCTCAAACATGTACTGACTGGATCCCACAACTTTCACTTCTACATCACTACTACCCTCATCTCTATTCATTTTGTTAACAATCACACGGGTCCACAAACAAATTAATTTCACAAATAGTTCGTACTTATCTTTCCTATTCAATGTCCCTTGTCGTAGTTGTAAAGTCCTTCATTCAGTCTGTCATTGTTGGTAGTACCTCGTCACTGTTGATATGACTTTATTGGGCAGTCCTCAATCTTCTTTCTTTGCATGATAGGAAATTCATTTACATAATAAACTGCAAATGCCACAAATCACTCTCTCTTCTTCTGCAACAGACAAAACTTCATTATCAGTCAATTGATCCCAGATGGCGCCCACACTTCTAATTTTATTCCTCCCTATTATCACCTGTGCATTATCACTTTCTTCAAAATAAAATCTTTTAATAAGCTTTGAAAGGAGTAAGATTTACAATAAACTTTTTTACTTATTTTCTTTTCTCACAGTTGGCACCAGTTCTTTATGTCTAGGGGTTGATTCTTAAGGCTGAAATTTTTGACATTCTTGGTTCCAAATGACATGACAATGCTGAAGTAAACCTGCTCCATAATTTCTGTTTCTGTAATTTTTTTATTCTATCACATTTTTCTATATAACACTGTCTTTACAATTTCCACTTCAAAATTGTAAATTACATTGTTATTGCCAAACATAAAGGCACGTCGAATCACATCAGAGACATGCCCACTACTACCCCATGCTGTGGAACTAACAATATTCCAAGCAGCTCACAAACTTTCTTGACAAATGACTTTCTATTAATTTCTATTATTATTTTATAAATGAATCCAGAAATAAATTTAATAATTAGTGTCATATTGTGCAGTTAATAACAGGAATTTTAAGTGTGCTGAATATTGCGTAATTTCAAATGTTTCTAAAAGAAGAGTAATTTTGACTGTACATACGGTGTTAGTACATATCAACTGTAACAAAGAAAATAAAGTAATTTCTTTTTATACATTTTACCCTGAAATATAATACCTTATGTACAAAACCATATGAATTTCTTTTATTTAAACAGCTGAGATTATATTAACCTGTTTAAAAGGTAGAAAGTATTTTTGGTATTGATAATTTCTGTTGAAGAAAGATAATGTTAGAAGAGGGTGTCCCTTTACAATGTGGTGGTAGGTCTGACACTGTGAATCGTATCAAGACAAGGAAACCTCACATAAGTGTTCAAACGAAAAGGCACTTCTTGATAAAGTACATTAAAGTGGAAAGTATGGTGATATTGCAGCAGAATAATTATAAAAAGTCATTTGGGATCATCTGAGTGCTTGATGCAAATTCTGTGCTCATTAAATTTAGTTTTTTCCCTTGATAGTCCCACATTTTTAAAATTTTTTAAGTGCCCCACTTTCTAATAAAAATTAAATGGATACCCTACTCTGGGTTAAGGAGTTGTATTGGATGCTTGTTGAAATCTTGGTTGTGGTGACAAACTGATTGGTAGCACAGTCTGAGGTCTAGGTTAGGTTGAAAGGTGACAGTTAGGTTGTGAGTTGGGGAAGCCAATGAATGTGAAGGCCAAATGAAGGTTGTGGTAAAAGAAATGGCTGGTAGTGAAGCCTAATATTTACACTTATCCGTATTGAAAAATACAAGGAAGGAGGGGCCCAGTACTGGTCACACACTTTTACTTGGATCCTCCTGTGTGATCTGTGGAAGTTGACTGGCTTTGTTCCAGTCCAGAATGTTTATGCTCATTGCCAACATTAGCTAAGTAACAGTACTGTGCACCATTACAATAAGTAACCATTGCGAATACAGTATTGATCCTTGTGCAAGGTTGTGAATAGCAAAATGTATATTGTTTACAGAAATGAGTGAAGAGGCTTTAACAGGTCCTTATAGTGACTTGCTATCAATTTTTGTGTGACTTCTTTGACTCATTAATTGATTACATGTTTGTTTTCTTTATAAGCTCTAAGCTGGCTGCTCAATAAGCCAAATAAGGTAATCAATAAGCAAAAAATTGATTTTTTTAGGCCATTCCTCAGAGACAGTCACTGGACTGATGTTTACAGTGCTTATGGCATGAATGAAAAATATAACACTTTTGCTAATAAAGTGCTTACCTTTTTTTAACACTGTTTTCCCCCAAAACTAGCCAAGGTTAGAGCAAAGTCTACAAAGAATCCATGGATTATTCAAGGAATAGGGGTATCTTGTAAAACAAAAAGAAAACTGTATCTGTCAAGCTGAAACAGTTCTGATGTTGATGCTATAGCACATTACAAGAAATACTGCAAAGTATTAAAGACTGTAATATGAACATCAAAGCAAATATATTACAGGGAAAAGATAGTCATATCACATAACAAAATAAAGACAATATGGGATATATTGGAGACCGGTAGAACCAGACATGAAGAGGGACAAATAGCATTAAGAGTAAATGATACATTGGCGACAGATGTGTATAGTGTTGCAGATCTTATTAACAAACATTTTATAACTGTTACTGAAAAGATGGAGTTGTCAGGCTCTGTAGATGCTGCTATGGAATACCTCAGACTAGACATTTCAAGTAACTTCCATAATATGAATTTGACCCTCAGTACCCCAGCAGAAATAATGTCCATCGTAAAATCTTTAAAATCAAAAACGTCTAGTGGGTATGATGAAATATCAACAAAGTTAATTAAAGAATGTGATTCTGAATTAAGTAACATATTAAGCTATCTGTGTAACCAGTCGTTTATCAGTGGAATATTTCCTGAATGGTTGAAATATGTTAAAGTTAAGCCACTGTTTAAGAAGGGAGATAAAGAAATAGCATCAAATTTCTGTCCAATTTCACTTTTGCCAGCATTCTCAAAAATTTTAGAAAAAGTAATGTACAATCGGCTTTATAACCATCTTATCTCAAATAACATACTGTCAAAGAAGCAGTTCAGATTTCTAAATGGTTATGATATTGAGAAGGCTATCTACACTTACTGTGAAAATGTGCTTAATTCATTAGACAAAAAATTGCAGCCAACTGATATATTTTGTGATCTGTCAAAGGCATTTGACTCTGTAAATCACAACATCCTTTTAAGTAAATCAGAATATTATGATGTAACAGGAAATGCTGCTTATATCTCTGGTAGGAAACAAAGGGTGTTATTAGGAAAGAGACATCCAACTGGGAATTAACTACATGTGGGGTCCCACAGGGTTCCATTTTAGGGCCCTTATTTTTTCTTGTGTATATCAATGACCTTTCATCAGTAACATTACCAGATGCCAAGTTTGGTTTGTTTGCTGATGATACAAACATTGCAATAAATAGCAAATCAAGTGTAGTCTTAGAAATATCGGCTGATAAAATATTTGTGGACATTAATCACTGGTTCCTAGCCAATTCTTTGTCACTAAACTTTGAAAAAACACACTACATGCAGTTCAGAACTTGTAAGGGATGTCCCACAAGTATATGCCTAACATACAATGACAAGCAGGTACAGGGTGGTGCACGAAATGTGTCACCATTTTGTTTTTGAATATAAACTTTATTGTCAATACAGTATGAAAGGAACATATACTACAATGAAGAGCCATTCATGGAGATTTGTTCTAACTCAGCGCATGCTCAACATGTCCACCATTTCATTTCCTAACTTCCTTCAAACGAACACTGAAGTTAATGATTACCCTATGGCACATGTCTTCCGTAATTTCATTGCAACCTTGAAGAATAAGTCTTCTGAGCTCCATTAAGTCAAGTGGACATTTCGGGAAAATTTTTTCCTTTAGGTACCCCCAAAGAAAAAAATCACATCGATTGAGTTCTGGACAATTGGGGGGCCAATTTTGTCCATCATTGAAGCGACCTGGAAACCTGAGTGAAATGATCCGCATGTCGAAATGCTCGTGTAAAAACTCCAACACGGTGTTTGCAGTATGTAGCCTTGCTCCATCTTGCATGAACCACTGCGTGTTGAAGGGCAAGGCAGTAGCAAAAAGCTGTGGAATGAAGCTATTGTGAAGCATGCTCAAATAGTGCTCACTGTTCACAGTTTCTTCAAAGAAAAAGGGTCCAATAAGTCCATGACTGGAAACTGCTGCCCATGCTGTAATCCTCGGAGCATAATGTTGTCATTCATGAAGCACTTGTGGGTTTTCATTGGCCAAAAAGCGTACATTTTGTTTGTTAACCACACCGTCTAAATGAAAATGCGCCTCGTCTGAAAACCAAACGTTGTTGAGAGTTTCTTCCCTATCCTCCGCCCACTGAGCAAATAGTAGCTTGTGTTCTTCAGTGAGCTTCTGTGCACAGGTCATCTTGTATGGGAACATATGGAGGTCACTTTTAAGAATGCATTGAACGGAGCGTCTGGATATTCCCAGTTGCACTGCTGCCTTTCTACACGATTTCCCGGGACTTCTCTGTACAGTAACTCGTACCACTTCAATATTCTTCGGCGAACAGACAGGCTTAGGCTGAGGTCACTTCGTTTCTATTACTATTCCTTCCTGTACAAATTTATCGTACAACGTGTGGATGGTCTTCTTGCAAGGGACCCATCATGTGTTAAACTGTTGTTGAAAATGCCTCTGAGTCACAACAAGGCTTTTCGTTTCATGAAAAAGTAACACAATTGCCGATTGTTACTGTTTCGTCAGTCTTCCATTGTCAGCCATTGCTGCTTACTAGTCTCCTAGCAGCAGTATTGTGAATTACACATCATTTTGTAACTCATTTGTTTTTCCAAGCTCTGCTGGTACTGCTGTAGAGATCCGAGCGGGATATCTAATGTGCGTCGTAAATTGTGAAAGAAACAATTGGTAACACACTTTGTGCACCACCCTGTAGAAGTGGACAGTGTTAAATTCTTGGGGTTACAGCTTGATAATAAATTCAACTGGGAAAAGCACACCACAGAACTGCTGAAGCATCTTAACAAATCTCTATTTGCAATGCGAACTGTGTCAGTCATAGGGGATGTAAAAATGAAAAAGCTGGCATACTATGCTTACTTTCATTCCATAATGTCATATGGGATTATTTTTTGGGGTAATTCATCAAGCCAAGCTAAAGTTTTCTGGGCACAAAAACATGCAGTAGTTATATGTGGTGTGAACTCAAGAACGTCCTGCAGAAGCCTGTTTAGGGAACTAGGGATGCTAACTACTGCTTCCCAATATATTTATTCCTTAATAAATTTTATCATTAAAAATGTATCACTTTTTCTAACCAACAGCTCAATTCATGGAATCAATACTAGAAATAAGAATAATCTTCACAAGGATTTAAAGTCACTTACTGTTGTACAAAAAGGTGTGCATTATTCAGGCACACACATTTTCAGTGACTTGCCAGTAGCCATAAAAAGCTTAACAACCAATGAAATTCAGTTTAAGAGAAGCCTAAATGATTTAATGGTGGCCAACTCCTTCTACTCCATTCATGAATTTCTTAGTAGGACCAACTGATTTGATAACTTCTGCACCATTTCAGTGCAGTAATGTGTTCATCATAAATAAGTGTGTGTGTGTGTGTGTGTGTGTGTGTGTGTGTGAGTGTAAATACAATCTAACTTCGGTACCATTTCAATGGAGTAATGTGTTCATTTGAAATAAGTATTGTAGTAGTTCTATTACATGTTTATTACCTTATAAATAAAAAAATCTTTTTTGTTTTAAATTCAATGCATTAGTGTTTGTAAAATGATTCTTTCAAATAGTGTTCATTAAAAAAGCCAATGATCATTCCACTTGGGACCTGTGGAAGATACATTAGCTTATTTGTTTCAGTTGAAAATATTTGTCATGTATTATTTTTTTCTGACGTGTTCTACATCCTGGAGGACCTCCTCACTACGGATCAATTGGAATGAAAGTAAATCTAATCTAAGAGAAGGAGGTGGGAATTTCGTCAGCAGCCAGTGTGCTACAAGCCAGTCACTAGCATCCTTCACTCAGAGGCCAAGTACAAGCATGTGATCAGTACATTCCTTTTACCTCATTTTTGGAACAAGCATCATGCTTCAGCTATTTGAGCTGTCGGGATAGGCACAACAAAAAGACTGCCACAATATAAGCTTTTGGCCCACAAGGCCTTCAAGGCCTTTGTTGAAACAACACACACACACACACACACACACACACACACACACACACCGGCAGCTGAAGCCACACAGCTGGTGAGAGAGAGAGAGAGAGAGAGAGAGAGAGAGAGAGAGAGAGAGAGTGTGTGTGTGTGTGTGTGTGTGTGTGTGTGTGTGCCTGTCGTCTATTTTCAACAAAGGCCTTGTTGGCCAAAAACTTATATTGTGACAATCTTCTTGTTGTGCCTATCTGCAACCCATCATCTCTGCTATATGGTGAATATCAACTATCAACTTTCCTTTTCATAATACTGTTGAAAATTGTGTTCTGTGAATTCACATACTTTGACAGACTGAACCAGGTCTCATCTGAAAAAATGAAGGAACATAATGACCCAGCACCGGTTCATTCAGAAAGAACCAACAGAGCTGAACAATTTCAACGTTCAGAAAAAGTTTTAACTCATGCATAGCAGAAATCTTGTAACAATAAAAATTCAGTTTCTTTCCTATAATATTCTGACACAATGGCTTTCTAACTCATACTTGCATCGATAATTGGCACAATAATTATTTGTAAATTTTTTTTTTTTTTTTTTTTTTTTTTTTTTTTTTTTTTTTTTTTTTTTTTTTTTTTTTTTTTGGGGGGGGGGGGAGGGGGGAGGGGCGATTTCCTGGAGGCCATCTTCAAGTTGAACAATGTTTTCTGGTTGCAGAATGAATTTTCACTTTGCAGAAGAATGTGCACTTTTATGAAACTTCCTGGCATTAAAACTGTGTACCAAAGTGAGACTCAAACTTGGGCCCTTTGCCTTTCATGGGCAAGTGCTCTACCAACTGAGTTACCTACCGTATTTACTTGAATCTAAGCCACTCTCGAATCTAAGCTGCACCTGAAAAATGAGACTCGAAATCAAGGAAAAAGAATTTTCCCGAATCTAAGCCGCACCTGAAATTTGAGACTCAAAATTCAAGGCGAGAGAAAAGTTTTAGGCCGCACCTCCAAATCAAAACAAAGTTGGTCCATTGTAATATGAGGCACAATTTAGGTTGAATGAATGACGATACAGCTACAGTAGTTTGGTTCGAGTCGTAAGCTTAGCAGTTAAGCTTCACCAGGTAGCCATTGCTATGCGTCAGGCACTCCGTCCGTATTTATATGGGTACCCTTCCTTTTTCATGTGCTTGAATCAATTGCTTATTTTTCTTTGATCTGATAAGTACCGATCTCTTTGTTATAGGTGTTTACATCACTCTAGGCTGAAAATGCATTACTGTACTGTGTCATGCATTGTTTGTCGCATTCTGATAATGAGTGTTTACGACATGTCACCGCTCGTAGCATGGCTTGCTTTTGTGCGTGCTACCGCTGCTTACAATTTTAAAAAAAGAAAAAAAGGGAGGAATTGTCTCATTAGCAAAACAATGGAAAGAGACTGCTATTTGTTGTTACTTACACTGCTACTTTCTTTGATAATGATCAACAAGAATCAAATAATAGAATGCATATGATAGAAGATGTTCTGAACAAGAGTTTAGCAAAAATTTTTCTCCATTTGAAAATCTTTGAAGACACATCTCTAGTAAAATTCATTCTGCACAGAAATTAGAGTCATCTTAGATTTAAAAATCTAGTCAATTGCTGTGCTTCATTTCTGACTGTATCACTATTAGGCATAAGAGTAATACGAATATCAACATGACATGATATGTATATTCTTCATGTTTGCTGTTGTCTCACTCTAGTTTCATAGTATATTAGGCAGACAGGATTTAAATGAGATAGCAGCAAACACAAAACAAGACACAGCAAAATGGTTATACACTCCTGGAAATTGAAATAAGAACACCGTGAATTCATTGTCCCAGGAAGGGGAAACTTTATTGACACATTCCTGGGGTCAGATACATCACATGATCACACTGACAGAACCACAGGCACATAGACACAGGCAACAGAGCATGCACAATGTCGGCACTAGTACAGTGTATATCCACCTTTCGCAGCAATGCAGGCTGCTATTCTCCCATGGAGACGATCGTAGAGATGCTGGATGTAGTCCTGTGGAACGGCTTGCCATGCCATTTCCAACTGGCGCCTCAGTTGGACCAGCGTTCGTGCTGGACGTGCAGACCGGGTGAGACGATGCTTCATCCAGTCCCAAACATGCTCAATGGGGGACAGATCCGGAGATCTTGCTGGCCAGGGTAGTTGACTTACACCTTCTAGAGCATGTTGGGTGGCACGGGATACATGCGGACGTGCATTGTCCTGTTCGAACAGCAAGTTCCCTTGCCGGTCTAGGAATGCTAGAACGATGGGTTCGATGACGGTTTGGATGTACCGTGCTCTATTCAGTGTCCCCTCGACGATCACCAGTGGTGTACGGCCAGTGTAGGAGATCGCTCCCCACACCATGATGCCTGGTGTTGGCCCTGTGTGCCTCGGTCGTATGCAGTCCTGATTGTGGCGCTCACCTGCACGGCGCCAAACACGCATACGACCATCATTGGCACCAAGGCAGAAGCGACTCTCATCGCTGAAGACGACACGTCTCCATTCGTCCCTCCAATCACGCCTGTCGCGACACCACTGGAGGCGGGCTGCACGATGTTGGGGCGTGAGCGGAAGACGGCCTAACGGTGTGCGGGACCGTAGCCCAGCATCATGGAGACGGTTGCGAATGGTCCTCGCCGATACCCCAGGAGCAACGGTGTCCCTAATTTGCTGGGAAGTGGCTGTGCGGTCCCCTACGGCACTGCGTAGGATCCTACGGTCTTGGCGTGCATCCGTGCGTCGCTGCGGTCCGGTCCCAGGTCGACGGGCACGTGCACCTTCCGCCGACCACTGGCGACAACATCGATGTACTGTGGAGACCTCACGCCCCACGTGTTGAGCAATTCGGCGGTACGTCCACCCGGCCTCCCGCATGCCCACTATACGCCCTCGCTCAAAGTCCGTCAACTGCACATACGGTTCACGTCCACGCTGTCGCGGCATGCTACCAGTGTTAAAGACTGCGATGGAGCTCCGTATGCCACGGCAAACTGGCTGACACTGACGGCGGCGGTGCACAAATGCTGCGCAGCTAGCGCCATGCGACGGCCAACACCGCGGTTCCTGGTGTGTCCGCTGTGCCGTGCGTGTGATCATTGCTTGTACAGCCCTCTCGCAGTGTCCGGAGCAAGTATGGTGGGTCTGACACACCGGTGTCAATGTGTTCTTTTTTCCATTTCCAGGAGTGTATTTGTATTATTCTTATGGTGAAGAGAATACTGCGTGTGATTCACAATTCATAAAAGTTCCTATTAGTAACCATCTCTTCTCACAGGTAGGAAAAAATTCAGAACGTAGAGATGGCCATATTGAAAAACATCACAGGCAGTCTTGCCAGTCGGATTTTTGTAGTACATTGAAATGCTGCTACATTCTAAGATGAACAATACAGAATTTGTATTTACTTCATTGGATAATGTATGAAAATGCAGTGGTCGAAGCTCGGGGCAGAGAAAAAAGCTCGTGCTCCACCTTTTTTTTTTTTTTAATTTATTTACTGACGCAGAGGTTTTGGTGCCAGTATTTATCTTTGTGCCTGCAAAGCATACCTGTGTAGTGATACATATATTCGATGGCAGAAGGTAGTTGTGTTGGCACCTATCAACATTTTTCATAACTTCCGCTTACTTTGCACTCGATTCTAAGCCGCAGACAGTTTTTTGGATTACAAAACCAGAAAAAAAGTGCGGTAAGCAAGACTCATAATCTGTCCTCACAGCTTTATTTCCACCAATACCCCATATCCTTTTTTCTAGACTTCTCAGAAGTTCTCCTGCAAAATGGGAGAGACTAGCACTCATGGAAGAAAGGATATTGTGGGTACATGGCTTAGCCCCAGCCTGCAGACTGTTTCCAGAAACAATTTTCACTTACAATGAAGTGTGAACCATGGATCTTGCTGTTGATTGGGGGGCTTGCGTGCCTCAGTGACACAGTAGCCGTACTGTAGGTGCAACCACAATGGAGGGGTATCTGTTGAGAGGCCAGACAAATGTGTGGTTCCTGAAGAGGGGCAGTAGCCTTTTCATTAGTTGCAGGGCAAACAGTCTGGATGACTGACTGATCTGGCCTTGTAACGTTAACCAAAACAGCCTTGTTGTGCTGGTACTGTGAACAGCTGAAAGCTAGGGGAAACTACAGCCATAATTTACCCGAAGGTATGCAGCTTTACTGTACGGTTAAATGATGATGGTGTCCTCTTGGGCCGGCCGGAGTGGCCGAGCGGTTAAAGGCGCTACGGTCTGGAACCGCACGACCGCTACGGTCGCAGGTTCGAATGTGTGTGATGTTCTTAGGTTAGTTAGGTTTAAGTAGTTCTAAGTTCTAGGGGACTTCTGACCACGGCAGTTGAGTCCCATAGTGCTCAGAGCCATTTGAACCATTTTTTTGTCCTCTTGGGTAAAATATTATGGAGGTAAAATAGTCCCCCATTTGGATCTCTGGGCAGGGGCTACTCAGGAGGACGTTGTTGTCAGGAGAAAGAAAACTGGCATTCTACGGATCGGAACGTGAAATGTCAGATCCTTTAATTGGGCATCTAGGTTACAAAATTTAAAAAGGGAAATGGATAGGTTAAAGTTAGATATAGTGGGAATCGGTGAAGTTCGGTGGCAGAAGGAACAAGACTTCTGGTCAGGTGAATACAAGGTTATAAATACAAAATCAAATAGGGGAATGCAGGAGTAAGTTTAGTAATTAATAAAAAAATAGGAGCACGGATAAGCCACTATGAAGAGCATAGTGAATGCATTATTGTAGCCAAGGTACACACAAAGACCATGCCTACCACAGTAGTACAAGTTCATATACCAACTAGCTCTACAGATGATGAAGAGATTGAAGAAATGAATGATGTGATAAAAGTAATTATTCAATTAGTTAAGGGAGACAAAAATTTAATAGTCATGGGGGATTGGAATTCAATAGTAGGGAAGGAAGAGAAGGAAAAGCAATAGGTGAATATGGGCTGGGGGTAAGGAATGAAAGAGGAAGATGCCTGGTAGAATTTTGCGCAGGGCATAACTTAATCATAGCTAACACCTAGTTTAAGAATCATGAAAGAAGGCTACATATGTGGAAGAGGCCTGGAGACAATGGAAGATTTCAGACAGATTATACAATGGCAAGGCAGAGATTTAGGCACCAGGTTTTAAATTGTAAGACATTTCCAAGGGCAGATGTGGACTCTGACCACAATTTGTTGGTTATGAACTGTAGACTAAAACTGAAGAAACAGCAAAAATGTAGGAATTTGAGTAGATGGGACCTGGACAAACTGAAAGAACCAGAGGCTGTAGAGAGTTTCAGAGAGACCATTAGAGAACGACTGACAGATACAGGGGAAAGAAATACAGTAGAAGAAGAGCAGGTAGCTTTGAGAGATTAAATATTGCAGGAAGCAGAGGATCAAGACGGTAAAAAGATGAGGGCTAGTAGAAATACTTGGGTAACAGAAGACATACTGAATTTAATTGATGAAAGGAGAATATATAAAAATGCTGCAAATGAAGCTGGTGAAAAGGAATACAAACATTTCAAAAATGAGATTGACAAGAAGTGCAAAATGGCTAAGCAAGGATGGCTAGAGGACTAAGGTAAGCAAGTAGAGGCATATATCACTAGGGGTGAGATACATACTGCCTACAGGACAATTAAAGAGACTTTTGGAGAAATGAGAAGCACCTGCACTAATATCAAGATCACAGATGGAAAACCAGTCCTAAGCAAAGAAGGGAAAGCAGAAAGGTGGAAGGAGTATATAGAGGATCTATACAAGGGCGCTGTATTTCAGGACAATATTGTGGAAATGGAAGAGGACATAGATGAAGATGAAATGGGAGATATGATACTACATGAAGAATTTGACAGAGCACTGAAAGACCTAAGCCAAAATAGGGCCCTAGGAGTAGACAACAATCCATTAGAACTACTAATAGCTTTGGGAGAGCCACCCATGACAAAACTCCACCATCTGGTGAGCAACATGTTTGAGACAGGTGAAATACCCTCAGATTTCAAGAAGAATATAATAATTCCAATCCCAAAGAAAGCAGATGTCGACAGGTGTGAAAATTAGTGAACTATCAGTTTAATAAGTAATGGCTGCAAAATACCAACATGAATTCTTTACAGATGTACAGATGAATGGAAAACTGATAGAAGCTGACCTTGGGGCAGATCAGCTTGGATTTGGATTTCCAGAGATATGTTGCAACACACAATTCTGACTCTACGACTTATCTTAAGATAGATTAATGAAAGGAAAACATACGTTACTAGCATTTGTAGACTTAGAGAAAGCTTTTGACAATGTTGAATGGGATACTCTCTTTCAAATTCTGAAAGTGACCGGGGTAAAATACAGGGAGTGAAAGTCTATTTACAATTTGTGCGGAAACCAGATGGTGATTATAAGAGTCGAGGGGCACGAAAGGGAAGCATGGCAATTATAAGAGTCGAGGGGCACGAAACGGAAGCAGTCATTAAAAAGGGAGTGAGACAGGGTTGTAGCCTATCTCTGATGTTATTCAATCTGTACATTGAGCAAGCAGTAGAGGAAACAAAAGAAAAATTTGGAGTAGGAATTAAAATCCAGGTAGAAAAAAATAAAAAAACTTTGAGTTTGCTGACGACATTGTAATTCTGTCAGAGACAGCAAAGGACCTGGAAGAGCAGTTTAATTGAATGGACAGTGTCTTGAAAGGAGGACTGAAGATGAACATCAACAAGAGCAAAACAAGGATAACAGAATGTAGTTGAACTAAATCAGGCAATTCCAAGGGAATTAGATTAGGAAATGAGACACTTAAGGTAAGTAGAGTTTTGCTATTTGGGGAGCAAAATAACTGATGATGGTTGAAAGAGAGAGGATATAAAATGTAGACTGGCATTGGCAAGGCAAGCATTTCTGAGGAAGAGAAATTTGCTAACATCAAGTACAGATTTAAGTGTAAGGAAGTCTTTTCTGAAAGTATTTGTCTGGAGTGTAGCCTTGTATGGAAGCAAAACATGGATGATAAATAGTTTAGACAAGAAGAGAATAGAAGCTTTTGAAATGTGGTTCTACAGAAGAATGCTCAAGATAAGTTGGGTAGATGATTTAACTAATAGTTATGTGAATAGAACTGCTGAATAGAATTGAGGAGAAGAGGAATTTGTGACACAACCTGACTAAAAGAAGGAATCAGTTGGTAGGACATGTTGGAGGCATCAAGGGATCCTCAATTTAGTATTGGAAAGAAGTGTGGAGGGTAAAAATCGTAGAGGGAGACCAAGAGATGAGTACACTAAGCAGACTCAGAAGGATGTAAGTTGCAGTAGATGCTCGGAGATGAAGAAGCTTGAACAGGATAGAGTAGCATGGAGAGCTGCATCAAACCAGTTGGACTGAAGACCGCAGCAACACATGGAGTGTGTGTTGATATGAAACTTCCTGGCAGATTAAAAGTACGTGTGGACCAAGACTCGAACTCAGGACCTTTGCCATTTGCAGTCAAGTACTCTATCAGCTGAGCTACGCACGTACAACTTACAACCCATCCTCACAACATTACTTCCATCAGTTCCTTGTCTTCTGTCCTCCAAACTTCAAAGACGTTCAGCTGCACTTCCAGGATTGCTAGTCTCGTAAGTTTTGCACCAGAATTACAGCTAAAGGAATCTTTAAATAGTCTGGTTGACCCATCAACTCTGTCTGACAGATTATAAGTACATAGAATATCATTTAATTTTTCATAATCTTTAGTGTACTTCAAGGAATCTATGGTAAAACATTGGCTAAAACAATACCTGTGTTCTTCAAAAGGTAGTCAATTATGCATAGCTCTTGGTATGAGTCACTAATCACATTCAAAATGGTAAAGTCAAAAACACATTATTAGGAGACTGGCAGACACTGTTCACACACATATATAGTAATCAAAAAGAGTTGATGAATATATTCAACTTTTATAATTTTTTTAACAAAGAAATGTTAATTTAGTGCCTTCTAGCCACAAGCTTTCATAAATAAGGAACTGGACTATTGCAAGACACAGATTCTGTTCCGTAGATGTTGCTCATATAACTTCTTGTTGCAGATATTATGCAGAGAACTTATCATGTTGAATGCTGATCATGGACTGACAATTTTGGGGGGGGGGGGGGGGGGGGGAGGAGGTGGGTAGGGTGGTACGTAGTGATAATATACTGTATACCTGCGCAGTGGATTACTTACTTACAAGTAGAGTTGCCATGTTTGTAATTTTGTTAATTTATGCAAATTTTAATTAAAGACTTAACTGAACACTGATGAGTGTTATCTGATTTATAAAAAATGAGACAGCGAAAGTATAATGTCAAATCCAGGAATCTAACAAGTACAATGGCTCAAATGGCAAAAGTAATTTTGGATGCAGCCAATCTTTCATTGTGAATATTATTGAAGTTCATAGTTTTCACAAAAATTTAACAGATTATTGCAATGAATGGACTAATAGAACAGAAAACATGTAAAAACATAGAACAGAAGACATGTAAAACTGAATGTTAAAAACTTGTGGTGGTAATACTGATAATAATTTGAATGAAGATCCTATATAATAGATCTCCAACACTTCTAAGTGAGTAATCTAAAAATATCATACAATTTTATGTATCATGCCTGTAAGGACCTCAGAGACAAGATCAGACTAATTAATGCACACACAGAGACATTTAAGCAATATTTCATCCTGTGCTCTGTACATAAATGGAATTGCAAGAAGCATGAATAGTGGCAGTAATCTCAGCTATGCACTTCACAGTGGTTTGCAGAGTATTTACATAGATGCTGATGTAAAAGTTTGGAAACTTTTACTATGTATGTGGCTGGCATTTTCGGTGACGAAAACATAAAAAAATTACACTATTTTGCATCTTTTGTTTCATCAATATTTTATGGAATAATACTCTATGGCAATGCTATACTTAGATGTCAGTAATGTACTGCCCATGTGTGAGAGTTCTATGAATCAGTTTCTGAGAAATGGCAAGTAACCTTAAGGACACTGTGGTTAGTGATGAAAACAGTACATATATTCAAAAGAGCAAACCAAGAGTAATCCAAAATGTGAAAGCTAAGAACTGTACATATGAAGTCACAACAGCAAACTGAGATGAAAACCAATAGCAAGTGAGTAACTGTGTGTAAAAATAATGTCAGTGATTGGAAAGTGCTGAAAACATCTACACAACTGGACCGGGAAAGCACTCCTGGATTCTTAGCTTACACTGCCAGTGAGTCTTGCCAGCTGACATAAAGTCCATGCTGCCCACAGTGCGGTGGCCAATGCTGGTGCAACTATCTCAATCTCAATGTCTGAATGCAGTAAGGATACTAAATAGATGGAAAAGAATAAAAAAATGAAACATCTTAAGCAACTCAGAAAGTTGATCAGTTTTGAAAGAAACAACTTTTTGAAGTTGTTGCAGTATTATTTCCTAAACCAAAGTTAGTGTTTATCTCTATTTATCACACCCCAACTGTAGTAACACTGTTCACGTTTACGTCGCACTTCACTTAGCGTAGACCGGGACTGTGCCCTAGGCATGCCCGATTTTAACTGACTGGGCACGGCCCGTGCTGCCTGAGTAGTTGTGGTTACGCCGGCAGAGGTCGCGTCCGAATTCTCGTGTGCCCTCTGGTGAACGGGACTCTACTTGCGGCAACTACCGTCCGTGACGCGCCGTGCTGATGTGCGCCTCCCGCGATCTTTCTGGTGGCTACTGCACTCCTCCTCCATCGGGGGGTGAAGCCACTGTGATCCACTGCATCGGAAGGTGGAGCGTCGGGCAGGAGCGATGACCTCCACATCCATTGGAAGGCCGGAGTCAAGGGGATCTGCCAACCCTCGAGCCGGAACCTTCGAATACGGCTGGAAGTGACCCACACGAAGAGGCCCCCATCGTCCCACCACCGGAGCCCGGGACAGTACGGGCAACAAGCTGTTGAACTCCGGATCCTGTTCCACCTCGGGAGGGGCAAGACCCAGTGGCAGGGACGATGGGGAAGGGACGACCACAGGTGAACCAGCCTCCTGAGAAACCGGGCCTGCGAGGGGGGCCGGCTCTCGCTGGGGCATCTCAAATGATGGCGATGCTGGTGCTGGAGCTACTGGAGGCTGCCAAGGCTGAGAACCATCGCAGTGTGGCAGAGTCACAGCGGGGAGAGGCGGTAATGTCCCCTGAGAAACCAACACGGGTGCCGGCAATGGGGAAGCCGGTGTCCGAGAGGTCGGAGGGTGGGTGCCCAAACATGGACGTAGCTGATTTTGGTGACGACGTACCACCCGGTCCCCTGCCTGCAAGGTATAGAGCCAGCGGCCATTTCGGCACAGGACCACCGCCGGTATCCAACGTGGATTGCGACCAAACCCACGTGCCCAGACCGACATACCCAGTGGAAAGCCAGGTACTCCATTTTGCGAAGACTGGCAAGGACCAGGCCGGAGGAGGTGCAGCAGAGTCCTAGGTTGGCGCCCATGGAGGAGCTCTGCGGGGCTGTGTTCTCCCATTGGTGTAGTCCGGTATGCCATCAGGAAAAACGTTAATTCCTCCTCCGCAGGAAATTCGTGCACATACTTTTTCATCTGCATCTTTAATGTGCGCACCATGCACTCGGCTTCCCCATTTGATTGTGGATGGAAGGGGGGAGAGCAAACGTGCCGAATACCGAAGCACCTACACAAATCCTGGAAGGTCTGCGAAATAAACTGTGGTCCATTGTCCGAGACCAGGGTGATTGGCAGACCTTCCACAGAAAAGATTTTCACTAGTGCCTGGATTGCAACTTCTGAAGTGGTTGAGGAGCAGCGAACCACATATGGGAATCGGGAATAAGCATCAATGACAATGAGCCAAAAGCCATTGAGAAATGGACCCGCAAAATCGATGTGAACACGTTCCCATGCTTGGGTTGCCGGCGGCCATGAAGAGAACGCTGCCCTGGGAGATGCCTGTTGGCTCGCACACTGGGAACAGGCGGCCACCAAGTGCTCAATTTCTCTGTCAATGCCGGGCCACTACACATGTCTGCGAGCCAAGCTTTTAGTACGGGAAACACCCCAGTGCCCCGCATGTAATAACGTGAGGACCTCCCTTCGTAAACTTGCAGGAACAACCACGTGAGGAGCTGTATCCTCAGTAGCCAGAAGGAGAACTCCTTCCAAGACTGAGAGGCGGTCTCGTAGAATAAAATAATCACGAAGAGGGTCCGAGGCCCGGCCTGGAGGGCGGGATGACCACCCCTGCTGAATGAGGCAAACTACTTGCCGGAGAACCGGGTCAGCTGCCGTTTCCCTGGCGACTCGAGAACTAGTGATCGGGAAGCCATCAACCGCTTGGTGGGATGCCACATCCAAATGAAAACACATAATCTCCTCTCGATCGAACGTAGGATCCGGGCCCACCAGAAGACGGGAAAGAGCGTCGGCATTGGCATGCTGTCTGGTAGGGCAAAAATGAATGTCATAATGATACTTAGAGAGGAACAAGGCCCAGCGCTGTAGTCTGTGGGCCGCCCTATCCGGGATCTGAGAGGCGGGGCCAAATAACGATATTAACAGCTTATGGTCAGTGATTAACTGAAACTTCGTGCCATACAAGAAAGGGTGAAACTTGGTAACAGCGTAGACAATGATTAACTGAAACTTCGTGCCATACAAGAAAGGGTGAAACTTGGTAACAGCGTAGACAATGGCCAAAGCCTCTTTTTCCACCTGGGAGTAATGGGCCTGCGCAGGACTAAGAGTTTTAGACGCAAACACCAGTGGTTGCTCGGAACCATCTGCGTTGCGATGGGCCAGGACCGCCCCCACGCCATACTGCGAAGCATCTGTAGCCAGGACCAATGGCTTATGGGGTCAAAAGTAGCCAAACAAGGCGATGACGTGAGGAGGCCCTTCAACGAGGTGAACGCTCGCTCGCATGCAGGTGACCAATCAAAAGGAACACCCTTGCGCAGAAGGCAGTACAAGGGGCGGGCTATGGTGGAAGCCCTAGGAATGAACCGTTGGTAATAGGCTATCTTGCCTAAAAAAGCTTGCAACTCTTTCAGTGAAGCGGGCTGAGGAAGGTCTACGATACCTTGGACCAAACTTCCTAGTGGCTGGACGACGTGCCGAGAGATGGTGTAGCCTACATACTCAATGGACAGTTGGAAGAAGTTTGACTTATGCAGGTTGCAACGCAAGCCCACAGACCTGAATTTGAGAAAGAGGGTGCGAAGGTTGTGCAAGTGTTCCTTTGTGCTGTGGCCTGTGACAATTATGTCATCCAGGTAATTAATACAATGAGGGATTGTCGACGTGACGTGCTCAAGATAACGCTGGAATATCGCCGGGGCACTGGATATTCCGAAGGCCAACCGCTGGTATTGGTAAAGGCCAAACGGGGTGTTGACGACCGCCAGCCATTTGGAGTCCTCATCAAGTGGTATCTGATGATAAGCCTCCGAAAGATCGATTTTCGAAAAATATTGGCCTCCCGCCATGGCGGAGAACAATTCACCAGCATGAGGCAAAGGATAGGTGTCCACCACCAATTGGGAATTAATGGTGGCCTTGAAATCGCCACAAAGACGTAATTTTCCCGAGGGCTTCCTTAGAATAACGAGGGGCGAAGCCCACTCCCTAGAAGAAATGGGAAGAACGACCCCTAGGGCTGTCAGCCGGTCTAGCTCTTCCTTTACCTGAGGGCGGAGAGCCAAGGGGATCTGCCTCACGTGTAGAAAACGCGGGCGAGCCGACGCCTTCAACATTAAGTGAGCTTCAAAATCTGAAACACGCCCCAGGCCCTCCTCAAAGATATCTGGAAAGCCTGAGATCAAAGATTCCAATGATTGATAGGGAACATCTTCGGCGACCAACTGTATGGTGTCAGCGATAGAAAAACCGAAAGCTTGAAAGGCATCCAGGCCAAAAAGGTTAGCGGAGCTCGCATCACTGACAGCAATAAAAGTAATAGGCTGAGTGACTGATTTGTAAGTCACGTCGGTAGTGAATTGACCCAGAAGGGGAATGAACTGTTTACCACACATCACTGACAGCAATAAAAGTAATAGGCTGAGTGACTGATTTGTAACTCACGTCGGTAGTGAATTGACCCAGAAGGGGAATGAACTGTTTACCATAACCGTGTAGACACTGGTAAACTGGCGCCAACGGGGGCGATCCAAGGTCGGAATAAGTTTGTGCATTCAACAACGAAACTGCCGCGCCCGTATCTCCTTGCAGTTGTAACCGGCGCGACAGAACCGACACCTCGAGAAAGAGTTTGCGTGCCAATGCGTCAGGAGCCTGGCCCGATGAAACTTCCTGAATGTCAACGTCCATGTCCTCTGTACCTGCTTCCTTCGATTCTTTTGAGGCTGAGTGGCAAACTTTAGCAATGTGACCTTTTTTATTACATTTGCGACAAACGGCCCAACGCTGGGGGCACTCTGACCGATCATGATGTATATAGCACGACGCACAGGATAGCAACGGGGGCCGGTGGCCGGAATTCTGTTTACGTGCCGTGCGGGAGCGGCCATAACGGCTGGATTGTTCCGCTCGCACGTCGTCCTCCCCGGACACAGTGGACGCGGACGTGCCGCCCTGAACCACCGCGACGTCACACCACGCTTCCAGCTGTTGACCTGCAGCGTGAGAGACTTCATATGATTGAGCAATGGACAGGACTTCCTCGAGGGAAGGGTCTTCTAACTGCAGTGCCTGTTGCCGGACCTCCCTATCAGGGGCTGAACGAACAATGATGTCGCGTACCATAACGTGGGCATACGACTCTCGTGACTGCTCCGTGACCTTGCGACTAAGACCGTGCAGGGTGGCGGCCCACGCCCAGTAAGACTGATGGGGCTGTTTCTTGCATTGATAGAACTCGACCCTAGCCGCCACAACATGTATGTGGCGGCGATAATATGAAGACAGCAATGAACACAATGCGTCAAAAGACAAGGACAAGGGTTCCTGCCACGGCGCTAGCTGCTGCAAAACTTGATACAGTGAGGGAGATATCCAAGACAAGAAGAGAGCATGACATACCTCTGCATCGGCAACATGAAACGCCTGGAAATGCTGCCGAAGGCGATGTTCATATGCGTCCTAATCCTCCACCATCTCGTCATACGGGGGAAAGGGAGGAGGGAACGGCGCCGGAGCAGACTGCGTGGAGAGCAATGCTGGAAGCACTTGTTTCATGGTGGCCATGAGCTCCGTCTGCTGCTCAACCAAAACCCGCACTAAATCCTCCATGCCGTGGAGAAGCTGCGAAACCGGAACAACGACGCAACACGCGAAAGAACAACCCTACTCGTCGCCAATTGTGTAGTAACACTGTTCACGTTTACGTCGCACTTCACTTAGTGTAGACTGGGACTGTGCTCTAGGCATGCCCGATGTTAACTGACTGGGCATGGCCCGTGCTGCCTGAGTAGTTGTTGTTACGCCGGCAGAGGTCGCGTCCGAATTCTCACGTGCCCTCTGGTGGACAGGACTCTACTTGCGGCAACTACAGTCCGTGACACGCCGTGCCGATGTGCGCCTCTCACAATCTTTCTGGTGGCTACTGCACCAACCTCTGACATGAATCATTTTGTTGATCAAATGGAGACTCTAGATAAGTACCTACTGGCAAAATACAGGCCACAAGATAATATGTATTGGCGGTGTTAGTATTGATATCACACATACAATATCAACAGTCTTCCATTTTCAAACCTGCTAAGATCCAACAATTTGTACTGTCTGAATAGCAAACTATCCTGGGATAACATAATCTCCAATTTGATGAGAGGTGAGTATCAGTATGAAGTGATAGCTCTAATGTTATCTAGCCATCATGGCCTATGGCTGATAGTCGACTGTAAAAACTGTCCTGCTCTGCAACCCAAACATATTAAGAGGATGAGACTGTTTTATCTAGACAATATTACGCAGCTAAGGCAAAAATTATCAGAACTTTAGTGGGATAGAGTGTATAATTGTGACAACAATGGTAATGCTTTTAAATTCTTTATTAACATGCTAATGAGCTTAGTTCAAAGCTGTTGCCCACAAGTAACTAAAAAGATGCAAATAGATGGTGCCCCAAACAAAAAATAGCAGAACAACTGGTTCACACCTGAACTGCATAACCCTGCCAAACCCTGCGTTGGCCAACAAGGTTGCCACTTCAATCTCCAACTGTGAACCTTTGGAGCATTATGGGTATGGTCCTCCAGTTATCTTGGGATTTTGATGATCTACATATACATTTATATTTGCATTTACACAGATACACCACAAGCCCTGTACAGTGCATGGCAGAGCGTACCCTGCACCACCACCAGTCATTTCTCTTTCTGTTCCTCAAGCAAATAGAGCAAGGGAAAAACAACTGTCTACATGCCTCCGTCTGATCCCTGAATGCTACGTATGTTGGTGGCAGAAGAACTGTTCAGCAATCAGCTTCAAATCCCAGTTCTCTAAATTTTTTCAATAGGTTCCTCAAAAAGAAGATTGACTTTCCCTTCACGGATTCCCATTTGAGTTCCTGAAGCATTTGCATAACACTTACATGTCATTCAAACCTACTGGCAACAAAAATAACAACCCACCTCTGAATTGCTTCAATGTATTTCTTTAATCCAACCTGGTACGGATCCCATACACTCAAGCAGTACTCAAGAATAGGTTGCACCAGCATCCTATACAGGGTGTTACAAAAAGGTACGGCCAAACTTTCAGGAAACATCCCTCACACACAAATAAAGAAAAGATGTTATGTGGACATGTGTCCAGAAACGCTTAATTTCCATGTTAGAGCTCATTTTAGTTTCGTCAGTATGTACTGTACTTCCTCGATTCACCACCAGTTGGCCCAATTGAAGGAAGGTAATGTTGACTTCAGTGCTTGTGTTGACATGCGACTCATTGCTCTACAGTACTAGCATCAAGCACATCAGTACATAGCATCAACAGGTTAGTGTTCATCACGAACGTGGTTTTGCAGTCAGTGCAATGTTTACAAATGTGGAGTTGGCAGATGCCCATTTGATGTATGGATTAGCATGGGGCAATAGCCGTGGCACAGAATGTTTGTATCGAGACAGATTTCCAGAATGGAGGTGTCCCGACAAGAAGACGTTTGAAGCAATTGATCTGCGTCTTAGGGAGCACGGAACATTCCAGCCTATGACTCGTGACAGGGGAAGACCTAGAATGATGAGGACACCTGCAATGGATGAGGCAATTCTTCATGCAGTTGATGATAACCCTAATGTCAGCGCCAGCGAAGTTGCTGCTGTGCAAGGTAACGTTGACCAAGTCACTGTATGGAGAGTGCTACGGGAGAACCAGTTGTTTCCGTACCATATACAGCGTGTGCAGGCATTATCAGCAGCTGATTGGCCTCCACGGGTACACTTCTGCGAATGGTTCATGCAACAATGTGCCAATCCTCATTTCAGTGCAAATGTTCTCTTTACGGATGAGGCTTCATTCCAACGTGATCAAATTGTAAATTTTCAGAATCAACATGTGTGGGCTGATGAGAATCCGCACGCAATTGTGCTATCGCGTCATCAACACAGATTTTCTGTGAACGTTTGGGCAGGCATTGTTGGTGATGTCTTGATTGGGCCCCATGTTCTTCCACCTACGCTCAATGGAGCACGTTATCATGGTTTCATACGGGATACTCTACCTGTGCTGCTAGAACATGTGCTTTTACAAGTACGACACAACATGTGGTTCATGCATGATGGAGCTCCTGCACATTTCAGTCGAAGTGTTCGTATGCTTCTCAACAACAGATTCGGTGACCGATGGATTGGTAGAGGCGGAACAGTTCCATGGCCTCCACGCTCTCCCGACCTCAACCCTCTTGACTTTCATTTATGGGGGCATTTGAAAGCTCTTGTCTACGCAACCTCGGTACCAAATGTAGAGACTGTTCGTGCTCGTATTGTGGACGGCTGTGATACAATACGCTATTCTCCAGGGCTGCATCAGCGCATCAGGGATTCCATGCGATGGAGGGTGGATGCATGTATCCTCACTAACGGAGGACATTTTGGACATTTCCTGTAACAAAGTGTTTGAAGTCACGCTGGTACATTCTGTTGCTGTGTGTTTCCATTCCATGATTAATGTGATTTGAAGAGAAGTAATAAAATGAGCTCTAACATGGAAAGTAAGCGTTTCCAGATACATGTCCACATAACATATTTTCTTTCTTTGTGTGTGAGGAATGTTTGCTGAAAGTTTGGCCTTACCTTTTTGTAACACCCTGTATATGGTCTCTTATACAGATGAACCACACTTTCCTAAAGTTTTCCCAATAAATCGAAGTCAAACATTTGCCTTCCCTACCTACAACATTTCTCACGTGCTCATTCCATTTCATATTACTGTGCACATTACGCCCAGGTATAAATTTGTTGTGACCACATCAAGCAGTTCACTACTAATGCTGCATCCAAACATTATAGGTTTGCTTTTCCTACACATCCACATTTTTCTAAATTTAGAGCTAGCTGCCATTCATCACACCAACTAGCAATTTTGTCTAAGTCATCTTGTATTTGACTACACACCAGTTGGACAGAATTTGGCATGATATCCAACAACTCTATCAATCAATGCCAAGCAGAAGAACTGCTTGCATAAAGGCCAGGGGTGAACCAATGCTTTACTGACTCGCTCAGTTCCTGACGCGCTTTCTTTCTCTTGAATAATTTCATCCAATTTTTCTGAAATTGTAATCATTTATTTGTCTGTACATTTACATCATATGTAACAGTATCTGTCTCATTCAGGTAATTTCTTTGTGTTGTGTTGTTTTTTATGTCTTAGACTGTATATGTGTCAAGATCTCATGTATTATAAGTGACTGTACATTTATTTCAATATATTGTATTTTTTTTCTTTTTATATCTTTTCAAATAACATAAATTGTCATAGTAATAACTGTATTGTAGTGGTCAGAGACTGTAATTAATGAGCTACACCATTAGAAGCATTGAGAAGTTATACTATCTTTTCTTTTTTTTTTACGTATGAAAATAGCTCTCTTAAGTTTTTACTTCCATGTACTGCACCTTTTCTGTATCTGACGTCAAGCTGTGTCCAGGGTTGAAACAGATTATATTGTACCTTGAAACATATTTTATTTATTTAAAAACACCTAACCTTTCTTGATTCCTGTGTAATGAATATAACTTTATGTGTATTTTCCCATTGTTTCAGCAGCCAGATTGAAAAGATCTAGGACAGATGGTTTGGTAGGATAATGACCAGACATTTTTTGTGTTCTTTCATTATTTCTTCTTTACTACAAAGCAGACCCATCCTGCGATTTATAATCATTTACTCATAATCACATATATTTTAAAGTGATAATTTTTTAAAATGATTGCTCATCTATCACTGAACAATGATGATGTCAGTTGCCTCAATGGTCTGACATATTGTGCTCACAGTTTACTTTTGATGATGAATTATTTCAAAAATGAATGCTGTCATATGATTACATGGAATTTTACAGCAGATTGTCTAAAAAGAATTTAACTTTCATTCATTGTTATTGGGACCTTCTCTTTTTCATTGTGATATTCAAGTTAGCCAGAAGTTCTTAGTGTTCGTGGTCTGTTCATATTGTGACTTACAAAGGAAAAATTTTATTGAAATTTTTCAAACTTTAGAGAGAGAAGGAGGAATGGTTCAAACGGATGTTTTACATCTCCAATAGACTCAGTGTCACAGTCACAAAATGGCACTGCATTGATATTGATTTTAAAGAGATAATAGGGAAAACACCCAGGTCCAAATTTCAACCCATAAATCATGATGGTGTTAAGCAGTACCTCTGCATAATTCCTTCCCTGAACAAGTTTTGAGGAGTTCTATTGTTTATTTATTTATTTCTTGTTCCGTAGATCCAGTTAGTGAGTCAATCACAAGGATATGGAACGTGTCAAATTGTACAGGTTTCAATTTAAACTTACAATAAATAAAAGGGCAATTCAATGGCAAATTGTACATATTTTAAGTAAGACATACTATAAATACAGTAACAGATACAATGTCAGCTAGATAACATAACAACCATTTAACAGAAAAAGGAGTTTCAAGTAAAGGTTAAAGATAAGAGCACAAAGTTATATCAGATATTAGGCCTACAAGAGTAAATACATGTACAGCCAATCTGTTGTTACAAAAAGTGTGCCAATGCCCAAATGCACAATAAAATCAATTGAACTACTTCTAGATGCAATAAGTTTAGTGATGGTATACATTTTCTTTCAGATATTCATCCACAGTATAATAAGATTTCTCTGTCACATAATCTTTGAGAACTTGTTTAAATTTTGGCAGTTCTGTGTGAACACATTTGATATGTAGTGGTAGAGCATTGAACAGCTTAATGCTGGAGTAGTAAACTCCTTTTTGTACCAGAGTGAGACGTTTCATTTCGAAATGTAGATTGTCTTTGTTTCTGGTGTTATAACATGGAATTTACTGTTGTCTTGGTAGATGGAATAATTTTTGCACACAAAGGTCAGCAAGGAAAAAATATACTGTGAGGCAGTTGTTAGGATACCTATCTTCCGAAACAAGTGCCTGCAAGAGTGTCTTTGATGGACCCCACACATTATTCTGATTGCTTTTTTTTGGATGGTGAAAACTTTTTTTGCAAGTGGTTGGTTCCCCCAGAATATGATAGCATATGACATCAATGAGTGGAAGTAGCCAAAGTAGGCAACCTTAATAGTGTCAACTTCAGCCACTGAAGAAATTACCCGTAATGCAAATGTTGCCGAGTTAAGTTTTTTACATAGATGAAGAATGTGAACTGACCAATTACATTTACTATCTATGTAAGCACCCAGGAATTTTGTATCTTCAACTTTCTGTATTGGTTGATCTCTACATTTTATGTTAATTTCATTGGGATTACTTTGTGATGTATGGAACCTCATATAATGAGTTTTATCTGCATTGAGTGAGAGACCATTTGAGGAGAACCAATTTAAGATGTCATTAAAAACAGTATTTGTAGTTTGTTCAAGATCATGATCAATCAAATCGTCAATTAGAATTGTGGTATCATCGGCAAACAGGGTAAATTTGCTGTTTGTCTCAGAACAAAGAGGAAGATCACTAATAAAGACGAGGACAAGCAGTGGGCCCAAAACGGAGCCTTGAGGCACACCACATGTTATCGTGCCCCATTCAGACGAGGCAGGTTCTCCAGAAGAGCCATTTAGCATTACAGTCTGCTTCCGATCCTGTAGATATGATTGTAGCCACAAGCCAACAGTACCACTTAAACCATAGTATTCTGCCTTTTTCCAAAGAATTTGGTGGTTTACACAGTCAAAGGCTTTCGTAAGATCACAAAAAATACCCACTGGAGACATTTTTTTGTTAATGGCTTCCAAAACTTGGTTGCTGAAAGAGAATATTGCCTGTTCAGTACAAAGACCGGCACGAAAACCAAACTGATTTTTGCTTAAGATACTGTGGAAGTTGAGATGGTCTACAATCCTCCTGTGCATGAGTTTTTCTAGAGTTTTCGAGAAGGTAGTTAATAGGGATATTGGGCGATAGTTTGTAACAATGCTTCTATCACCTTTTTTAAAGAGAGGAATCACTACAGCCAACTTAGGTCTGTCAGGGACAATCCCATCTTGTAGGGATGCATTGTATATATTGCATAAGATGGGACTAACAAATTTATAACAGTGTTTCAGTATTTTACTAGAAATATTGTCCACACCAGCAGAATTTTTATTTTTTAATGATCTAATTACTCTTATGACTTCGCTTACAGTAACTGGAGGTAAGGATAACTGTGGAATTCTGTTGCTAATAGCTTTCTGTAGGAGGGACAATGATTCTTCCATAGAACCATTACAGCCTGTCTTCTCTGCTGCTCTCAAAAAGTGGTTATTAAATATTTCTGCAACCAACTCAGGTTTCTTTATGATACTGTCCCCTGTTTCAATCTCTACCTGAGACATGTTCCCTGTTGTCCTGCCAGTTTCCCTCTTTATTACATTCCATATAGTTTTAATTTTATTTTCTGAGCTTTCAATTTCTGATTTTATGCACATACTTTTAGATTTATTTATAACCTTCTTGAGAATGCTACAGTAAAGTTTGTAGTGTTGTCATTTCTTTGGATCATTACAAGTCCTGAGAGAACTGTATAACATCCTCTTTGTTCTACAAGATGTTATTATTCCTGTAGTGATCCAAGACTTCTTGGCATTGCCTATGTGACTATTTCTAACTACTTTTTTGGGAAAGATGGACTCAAATACAGACATGAATTCATTTAAAAATGAATTGTACTTTTTGTTTACATCTGTTTCCCTACAAACTGGGGTCCAATATATCTCTTTTAGGCTATCATTGAATTTTTTAAGGCCCTGTTCATTTATTATCCTAAAAGATTTCCAAGAATCCTCAGAACTGTTGCACACACTGATGTAATTGAGCCTAAGCAATTGACCACCATGATCAGAAAGGCCAAGGATTGAATGCACAGTGATCTCATTGCATTTAGACTTATCTATAAATATATTATCTATCAGACTTTTACTGTTAACAGTAACCCCAGTTGGGAAATCTACTATTGCCATCAGATTATAAGACTCCATTAAATGTACTAAATCAGCTTTACTATTGCTCTCATTTAGGAAATCAACATTGAAGTCACCAGTAATTATCAATCTAATGATTTTTGTCCACCACCCCCCACTTCCCTCCAATACTAAAATGGTGATCCCTTGATGCCTCAGAATGTGTTCTATCAGCTGATCCCTTCTTTTGGTCGAGTTGTGCCACAGATTTCTTGTCTCCCCAATTGTATTCAGTACCTCGTCATCAGTTATGTGGTCTACCCATCTAATTTTCAACATTCTTCTGTAGTACCATATTTTGAAAGCTTCTGTTCTCTTTTTGTCTACACTGTTTAACATCAATGTTTCATTTCCATACATGGCTACACTCCAGACAAATACTTTCAGAAAAGACTTCCTAACACTTAAATCTATACTCAATGTTAACAAATCTCTCTTCTTCAGAAATGCTTTTCTTGCCACTACCAATCTACATTATATATCCTTTCAACTTTGGCCATTGTCAGTTATTTTGCTGCCCAAATAGCAAAACTCCTTTACTACTTTAAGTGTCTCATTTCCTAATATAATTCTCTCAGCATCATCTGATTTAATTTGACTACATTCCATTATCCTCATCTTGCTTTTGTCAATGTTCATCTTATATCCTCCTTTCAAGATACTGTCCATTCCATTCAACTGCTCTTCCAAGTCCCTTGCTGTCTTTGACAGAATTACAATATCACTGGCAAATCTCAAAGTTTTAATTTATTTTCTGTGAACTTTAATTCGTACTCCTAATTTTTCTTTGGTTTCTTTTATTGCTTGCTCAATATGTGGATTAAATAACACCAGGGAGAGGCTACAACCCTGTCTCATTCCCTTCTCAACCACTGCTTCTCTTTCATACCCTGCAATTCTTCTAATGCTGTCTGCTTGCTGTAAGAGTTGTAAATAGCCTTTCATTTCCTGTATATTTCCTCTGCTGCCTTTAGAATTTGAAAGAGAGTATTCCATTCAAAATTGTCAAAAGCTTTCTTTAAGTCTACGAAAGCTATAAATCCAGGTTTGCCTTTCCTTAACCTATATTTATGATAAGTAGTAGGGTCAGTATTGCCTTGTGTGTTCATACATTTCTATGGAATCCAAACTGATCTGCCCCAAGGTTGGCTTCAATGAGTTTTTTTTTTCCATTCTTCTGTAAAGAATTCTTGTTAATATTTTGCAACCATGACTTATTAAACTAATAGTTCAGTAATTTTCACACTTGTCAGCAACATCTTTCATTGGAATTGGAATTATTACATTTTTCTTAAAGTCTGCACACCAGATGGAAGAGTTTTGTCATGGCTGTCTCTTGCAAGGCCATCAGTAGTTCTAATGGAATATCATCTATTCCTGGGGCCTTGTTTCAACTTAGATCTTTCAGAGCTCTCTCAAATTCTTCAAGCAGAATCATATCTCCCATCTTATCTTCATCTACAGCCACTGCCCTTTCTATAATCATGCCTTCTAGTTTATCTCCCTTGTATAGACCCTCTATATACTCCTTCCACCTTTCAGCTTACCTTTCTTTGCTTAGGACTAGTTTTACATCAGAGCTCTAGTTATTCATTCAGGTGGTTCTCTTTTTTCCATAGGTCTCTCTGATTTTCCTGTAGGTGGTATCTACCTTTCCTCTAGTGATATATACTTCTAAGTCCTTAAATTTGTCCTCTAACCACTGCTGCTTAGCTATTTTGTGCTTTCCATAAATCTCATTTTGTAGACATTGGTATTCCCTTTTTCCTGCTTCATTTACAGAATTTTTATATTTTCTCCTTCAATCAGTTAAATTCAATATCTCTTGTGTTACCCAAAGATTTCTACTAGCCCTCATCTTTTTACCTATTTGATACTCTGCTGCCTTCACTATTTAATCTCTTAAAGCTACCCATTTGTCATCTGCTGTATTCCTTTCCACTGTTCTAATCAACTGTTGTCTAATGCTCCCTTTAAAACTGTCAACATCCGCTGGCTCTTTCACCTTATCCAGGTCCCATCTCCTTAATTTCCTACCTTTTCCCAATATCTTAAGTTTTAGTCTACAGTTCATAATCAACAAATTGTGATCAGAATCTACCTCTGCCCCTGGAAATGTCTTACAGCTAAAAAGTGGTTCCTAAATCTCTGTTTTAACATTATATAATCAGTCTGAAACCTTGTAGTGTCTCCAAGTCTCTTCTATGTATACAACCTTCTCTTATGATTCTTAAACCAAGTGTTAACAATGATTAAATTACGCCCTATGCAAAATTCTACCAGGCTGCTTCCTCTTTCATTCCTTTCCCCCAGTCCATATTCATCTACTATTTTTCCTTCTCTTCCTTTTCCTACTACTGAATTATAGTCCACCATGACTATTAAATTTTCATCTCCCTTAACTGTCTGAATAACTTATTTTATGTGATCATACATTTCTTCAGTTTCTTCATCATCTGCGGAGCTAGTTGGCATGTAGGCTTGTACTATTGTGGTGGGTGTGGGCTTTGTGTCTGTCTTGGATACAGAAATGCATTCGCAATGCTGTTCATAGCAGCTTATCTGCATTTCTATTTTCATATTCATTATTAACTCTACTCCTGCATTACCTCTATTTGATTTTGTATTTGTAACCCTGTATTCACTTGATCAGAAGTCCTGTTACTCCTGCCACCAAACTTCACTAATTCCCACTATATCCAACTTTATCCTATCCATTTCCCTTTTTAAATTTCCTAACCTACCTGGCCAATTAAGGAATCTAACATTTCACACTTTGATCCGAAGAATGCCAGTTTTCTTTCTCCTGATAACGACATCCTTATGAGTGGTCTCCACCCAAAGATCTGACTGGGGGGACTATTTTACCTCCAGAATATTTTACACAAGAGGATGCCATCATGATTCTTACTTGGTCGCAATTGTCAATGACAGGAAGATGTAAAATTACTCATACAGAGGCTAATATGAAGATATAACTCATCAATAATTGCATCCTTTCCCAGCTGGTCAGCCTTCTCATTATCCATTACACCACTGTGGCTTCTAACTCAGACTATTTACACCAGCAAGTCAAAACATTATGACCACTGCCCACCGTGAGATTGAGTCCTGCCTGGCAGTGTTGTGGTAACTTGAAGGAAAAGTATATGAAGGGGCCATAGATGAATGGCAGACTATTCTAGTGACAATATGAGCCACAAATAGGGAAACCCCCTGACATACACAGTGTTGACTAAGGGTGTATTCATATGGCCTGTGATCTGATGTCAAGCATCTCAGAAGTGGTGAAGCTGGTCGGTTAGTCATGTGCTATTGCCGTAAGCATCTACACAAAATGGTTGAAGGACATTGAAGCCTTGAGTAGAGGAAGGCACAAGGCACTGGACGTCCAAGCCTCATCACAGAGACACTCTCTAAAGCAGAATATCCTGGGATCCATGGTTGATCTGACAACAGAGACAGTGTTTCAGAGCATACTGTGCAGCATACACTGTTGAACCTAGGGTCTATAGGATATGAACCCTAAGTGACTTCATATTTACCGAGTGACATTGTCAATTATGAGTGCAGTAGCCATGGGATCATTGAGATTTTACTGTGGACCAATGGAAACATTGCGGCCTGTTGGATGAATCACATTTATTGTTACACCATGCTGATGGTCACATCCAGATACAGTCTCATCCAGGCGAATAGTTCCTCGAAACATGTACAGCACCATGTATGTAGGCTGATAAATGCCATTTTATAGTATGGGGGCATTCATCTGTTCTTCTATGGGACTTGTAGTTGTAATCTAAGGTGGCTGTGTACTATATAAACATTACTGCAGACCACATGCATACCTTCATGCTTGATATCTTCCCCATAGGTGAAAGCTGCTTCTAGCAGGATAACTGTCCATGTCATGAGACCACAATTGTGCTACAGTGGTTTGAGAAATGTGATAGTGAACTCACATTGATGTCTTGACCACCAAATGGGCTGATCTCAACCCAATACAATACATCTCAAACGCTATTGTGTGCCAGTTCAACACTCACAAATCACCTGCCCACCATTTATGGGAATTGCATGAGCTGTATATAGACATCTGGTGTCATATATCACTAGAAACCTGCCAGAGACTTGCTGAATCCTTGTCACACAGGATCACTTCTGAATTGCTTTCCAAAGGCAGACTTGCTCACTGCTAAGCAGGTAGTCATAATGTTTTGACTCATCAGTGTATATTAACTGATTAGAGTTTCTACATACTATAACTCATGCATTATTTTAATAAAGATGCTGTTCATGATTTTCAGTGTGTTCTCTGCAGACACTGAGAGTCTGGTAATAACAACACTTTTGTTGTGACTCTTCAGCTTCGTTTGGCATACCTCATGTTGAATGAAACAGATCATGGGCGAACTGCCAGATGTCAGTGTCAATGCGTACAGTATTTCAGCAAATAACCACACTGCCATCGTCATTTGCTGAAATATTGTGCCCATCTGACACTGACATCTTGTAGTTCATCCATGAACTGTTTAATCACTTTTGTTACTAAGATTCTTCTAGCATGCTTCATTGCCTCTATTATCCCAACACTTCCAGCTGTACATGTATAAGATTATTGAGAAATTGTGAACAGTTTTCTTACTCATACCTGTGGACGCAAAAAGATGAATCCTACATGACTTGCATCTTTCATTTTTGATTCATCTATGTAAACTGGAAAATAATTTGACCTCTTAATTTGCAGCATTAACAAATGATTGAAGGTAACATAAAATCTTGAAATTCTTCCCCTTCTTTTATCTAAGTCAGAGCTTAAAATGGTATGATATAATTGCTTCCATACACTGGGGCAGATCTCCACTGGAGAACTGACTCTAATAGACACATAACTCTACTACAATATTGGTAGCATTTTGGTACTTCTCCTTTCTTGCATGGGTGCAAGCATCAGAGTGTTTAGGTAAACTAGATGTTCAATAACTGAAAATCTGGAAAGCAAACATTTATCAGACAACTGTTGTCTTCTTAGGCTGAATGGTTTCTCTAGGGCTTCTATTGATAGTGCATTCATAGGTGTGCTCCTCATTGCTTATACATCTTTATGAAATGCATCTAATTTTCTCAAACAGCCCTTTTGACCATTATGATGTAGAATTCTGCCATAGTCTATTCTAGATAGAATGAGTGCTCTGTAAGTAGCAAGAAAAATGCTGGGTTGCCTGCCACCACCGTACCTTCGAGACAGATCGAATAATGTTAAGTGCCATTTCACAACTTGAATTACATTACTGATGTGGTGTATCCAGGTGAGCTGGGCATAAATGTTTCTCCCATAGATCTAACTTGTAGTTTTAGTTGACAGGATTCAAAACCATGTAAGGCCAGGCTATTTGAAGTTTCTTCTTTGAAAATAGTTCCGTTAATGACTTTTCTGCTGATGTTGACAGCTAATTCAATCAAAAATTTTGGTCAGATACAATTAGTAACTTTTTTATATTCAAAGCAGAAATTATTTTTTAACACTTATTCTGTATATCAAAAGCTATTCTAAGTACATCAAACCAGAATTTTTATCAATAGACCCAGAATAAAATTACAATATATTCAATAAAAGAACACTCAGATCATAGGCTTCTGTGGCTGCTTCCCTAAATCTGTGCATGCCATGTGGTAATAGCTATAGTTTGTTCATAATGTCCTCACTAATTTTTCAAGGTTGTGTGGGGAGGGAAGGAAGGAAGCTCCAACCTCTGAAGTTCAACTCATGCACCCACTGGGAGAACGCTGTTGCAGAGGGAACAACTTGTACTTTCCTCATGGGGTGCTGGCACTAATTGTGTGCTTACTCAAGCAGTATGGCACAACATAACAATCGTGTCATGGTATGCACAGCACTGTATTTTTAGATCACCAATGTAGGTAGTGACTGTACACAAAACACTCATTGCCTGAAGTCAGCCAACATCAACTGGCTTCAGCCAATCTAGAACTAGGGGGTCTCATTAAGGATGTTGTGAACAAATTATAATAGTGATAGTCACAACTCGTACCACTACAGAATATATTTGTATGCTATATTTCTGCATAACAGGAAACCCGATACTCAAAAATACTCGTCAGTAACTAGATTAACTATGTCAAAAACTTCGGTATAAGTTGCTTTGGGATATAATTTATCACATCAACAATTACAAATCATGTAGCTTTTAGAAAATGCTTACTGCAGCAGATACTCATACTTATTAAAGATACACTGATTGGACAAAAGTCATGGGATAGTGACATGCACATATCCAGATGGCAGTAGATCGTGTACACAAGGCATAAGAGGGCAGTTTCCTCATAGCGCAAGTATTTTTGCATCTACCAGGCCCTCCCCAGACAACTCCACGGGCCGACACCTCGTCCACCCACTCCACCTACAGGGTTCCACGTCGGCCTCCCAGCGTGGTCCCTGCTGCAACAACCTACGGAGATTTGACATCCCCATCACTTCACTGCTGTCTCCCTCACTGCCTTCAACACTGGACATGCCCCCCTCCTTCCATTGCGCCCAGACAGTGTTCCACACTGTGGGGAGGGGGGACTGTGTGGTGTCGACAAATACGAACAACATATCTCCGCCATCACAAGTTCTTTGACTCTGTTAACCTAACGACCCATGCCATCTTGCTTCTTCAGTTCACTATATGATTTGTTGTAATGTGGACATCTGTAATGAAATATACCGAGTCTTACAGAAATAAGTGTGTTTTCTTGGGCTACAACCCAACTGACATCCCACAAAGCCATAGACCCAAGTTCTCAACAAGGCACTGTGTAAGCTGGTGATGGCTACATTATGGTGTGGACTTGGAATGGGCTGGGTCCTCTAGTCCAACCAAATCAATCATTGACTGGAAATGGTCATACTCAGCCACAAGGAGACCATTTTCATAGTCCCAAACATGTCACATGGTCACAACCATTTGAATTGTTTTGAAGACATTCTGGACAATTCAAGAGAATGATTTGGTCACCCACATTGCCAGTGTCAACCTCATCGAACATTTATGAGACAGAATCAGGATGTCAGTTTGTGCAAAAAACACTGCACTGGCAACTTACACAATTGTGGGTGGCTGCAGTGGCAGCATGGCTCAATATTTCTGCAGGGACTTCCTTCGATTGTTGAGTCTGTGCTAGGTCATGTTGCTGCACTACACTGGGAAAAAGGTGGTCTGACATGATATGAGGAGGTATCCCATGACTTTTTTCACCTCTTCTTCTTCTTCTTCTTCTTCTTCTTCTTTTTCGGTTGCACTACAGCCCTTGGTGAACCTTGGCTTTTTCAACATTCTTACTCCACATTTCTCAGTTATTTGCTGCTCTTTTCCACCCCCAGACTCCCATACTGGTGAGATCCACCATGACATCATCAGTCCATCTTCTTCTAATTCTTGAAATTTCTTCTTAGTCCATTTTCTTTTCTTCCTCTTGCAAAGTCTGTTAGCTCTCCTCCTTAATTCTCTGTATTGTTCCACATTATTTCTGGTTTCTCTCTGTAGCACTTTTGTTCTTGCCCTGTTCTTTTCCTCTATTGCTGACATGCAATCTTGGTCAAGCCATTCCTGGGTTCTTCTGTTCCTTCTTATGCCTATTATTTCTTCCACAGCTTCTTTAATGCCTTTTTCAATCTCGATGAATGGATCACAACTTTCATTATTTTCTTTGGAATTCTATCCTTTGTCATTCTCCCCACATGTCCTAGCCAATGTATTTGCTGTGATTTCACAAATTTTACTATGTTGCTACAGTGTACAGACACTTGTAATTTGGGATTGTAGCATATTCTCCAGCCTTCTGCCTCCCTTATTGGACCAAAGATTTTGCATAGTATTTTCCACTCAAAAGCTCTTAGTGCATTTTTGTCACATTCTGTCAATGTCCGTATCTGTGACCCATATGTGATAACTGGGCAGACTAGGGAGTTATATATTAGCAGTTTTGTTTTTCTTGTAAGAAGGCTATTTCTGAAATGTTGCATATTTGCAAAGTAAGTTCTGTTTCCTGCTTGTATTCTTTCCCTTATAGCCTTTGCAATACTGTTGTCATTTGCTATTAGGGCTCCCAAGTAGTTAAAAGAGGACACTCCTTTGAAGCATTTCCCATTGATGTTTATGTCTTTAGGGGTTCTTCTGGCTTCAGATTGTGACATCACCATATATTTTGCTTTGTTTTCATTTACTATGAGGCCAGTTTTTAAGGCTTCTGTTTCCATTGCCTGGTATGTTTCTTGGAGTGTATTGATATTGCTTCCTACTGTAGCAATGGCATTAACATATGCCATATCTGGCTAGTTGTCATAAATATGGTGCCTCTTTTGTTGATTTTATATACTAGACTAGACTATGCAGGGCCATATTGAATGGAACATTGAAGAGACTATAACCTTACTTCACGCCTTTATTAAAGTCAAAGCTTTCACTTGTTCTGCTAAGAACCTTCACTTTTGTTCTTGTCTCTGTGATGGTCATTCTGATTAGTCTTGTTAGTTTAGCACATATACAAAACTCTTCCAGTACTCTGTATAGCTCTTCCAATTTATGCTTTCAAAGGCTTGTTTGAAGTTGATGAATAGGAAATGTAGATCTATATCATATTCATAGAACTTTTCCGTCATTTGTCTTGTCACAAATATTTGATCCATTGTTCCTCTGTCTGTTCGAAAGCCACTTATACCTCTACAGGGTTTCACTTGCTTTTCTGTACTCTTTCTTATGAATTGGGATTATTATTCCAGTTTTCCAGTTATCTGGCAATAGTTTCTGTTTCCCATATATCTGACATTAATGTGTGCAGTTCTTTTATTACAGCCTCACCACCAGTTTTTATTAATTAAGGGGTATGCTGTCTTCCCTAGAGGCTTGATTGTTTTTTGACTTGTGCAGTCTGCAAGACCTCTTGTAATGTTGGCTTTCTTGCCTCAATGGCATAATTGTCTACTTCCAGCTCCACTCTTTCTTCCTGTGTAGCTGTCTCTTCATTTCTAGGCTGTGGTTAGTGTATCTAGAAACACTCTGCCCATCTCCCCACTATCTGTTCTTCCTCCTTTACCATTTTCCCATCTTTACTGGAGCATGCCATTAATTTTGGCTGGAATCTGTCCTTTATTCTGCCTATGGTGTGAAACTTTTTAGATAAATAGTTGAGATAATACTGACCCATCCAAAATTCGAAAATTAGTTCTTGTATCGACTACTTCTGTTGAGGGAAAGTAATGCTAGAGGAGGGTTCCCCTTTACTATATCCCCCCTCACAAAAGTTGGAAACAATATGTTTACAATTTTTGGGACCTACTATGAAGTTTGCCAAACAATGTACAAAATGATGCCAAAAGATGGAATACAGATGTATAGAAGTATCTGATACGTAACATATTACAGAAAACATAAGAAAAATATCTGCTATACACGTCATAATTTATGCATATATCAGGACATGGCATTCAGATGTTCAGACCTGTAGAGCATTCTGTCACAAGACAAATGATACAAAGTCAAATCTGCAACATTATAACACTAAACTATAGAAATAAGTGCACAGACAATGTAGAATTACAAATTGCAAGTTTAGATCTATAAAGTCACACTTTCAAAATCTTCAAAACAGAAGAAAAAATATTCAGAGCCTAAGTGTATGACGAGTGAGACGACTCGAAAAACTCACAACGATGGGTACAGACCAGAAAGATATACTCAGTCATGAGTAGGAATACAGCACAAAATCAAACAGCCACATAACCCAGAGTGTACAAGGATATGTTGACTCATGAAAGGACAAAATAATGAAAAAATATTAGTGCCTAAGCTTACGATGTGTGGACCAACCCATGAGTCGAAACCACACCAGGTACAGACCAGATGTGTGGACCAACCCATGAGTCGAAACCACACCAGGTACAGACCAGCAAAAATGTTTCAACACAACAAAATGAATAGAGCTCACAATGGTATATCAATAAGGTCAGTCACATGTAAAGAATAATTATAGGATGCATCTAGCATCAATCAATAGTTGCACACTCTCCTTGAGTACACACACAGAGTTGCGATGACCAGGGGTACCAAAAACAGAGTTAAGCGTGAGTTTGCCCACAACTCAAGTTGCAATGAGATTCAATAAAGCAGTATTCAAAATAAATACAGGTAATCATAGTCATAAATAGCTTTGACTGATGACATAATCGAGTAGCTCGAGGACCAAACTCAGAAATGTATACATCTTGTTATACTGTCTGTAGTTATAAATGTCTTACACACTATTTGCTAATTGTTCATACAAACTAACTATGTACATAGAGGCCTATAAGATTCAGTTAAAATTGGAAAAAAGCACATACTTATTTGAAGTTACATAATGTATTGGGAAGTTAATCCCCCTACTTGAAAAAACATACATTTATGTGGAATAACACGTTCATGCCAGTGATGATCTTTCTAAACAAATAGCTCCATGACTTCTTCATACAGGATAATTTCTTGGCTAAAAATTTAAAAATATCAGTGACAACACTGATGTAGTTGACAGATGCTTGAGTACATTACCTAGCACCTGCAATCTCTTTTAAGTGGACTAGACGAGCAAGGGTATACAACCATAGAGCAGTGTGGGAGTGGATAAACCCACATCTTTCAGTTTCCTCCCTAGATTTCTCATCACACACTCCAGTGGATTGGTTACTTCCTGTCTAGCATTCAGATCAAATCCTACAACATTGTTTTGTGTATTAAATATGCTGTTCAATACCTCCCTCGTATCACATGGCATATTCTCTGCTTATTTATATCGACAAAAAAAGAAAAAAGAGAAAAAGAACAAGCATACAATGTTTACGTCCAACTGGAGTTCACATTGTTGTTGTTGTGGTCTTCAGTCCTGAGACTGGTTTGATGCAGCTCTCCATGCTACTCTATCCTGTGCAAGCTTCTTCATCTCCCAGTACCTACTGCAACCTACATCCTTCTGAATCTGCTTAGTGTATTCATCTCTTGGTCTCCCTCTATGATTTTTACCCTCCACACTGCCCTCCAATGCTAAATTTGTGATCCCTTGATGCCTCAAAACATGTCCTACCAACCAATCCCTTCTTCTAGTCAAGTTGTGCCACAAACTTCTCTTCTCCCCAATCCTATTCAATACCTCCTCATTAGTTACGTGATCTACCCACCTTATCTTCAGCATTCTTCTGTAGCACCACATTTCGAAAGCTTCTATTCTCTTCTTGTCCAAACTGGTTATTGTCCATGTTTCACTTCCATACATGGCTACACTCCATACAAATACTTTCAGAAACGACTTCCTGACACTTAAATCTATACTCGATGTTAACAAATTTCTCTTCTTCAGAAACAATTTCCTTGCCATTGCCAGTCTACATTTTATATCCTCTCTACTTTGACCATCATCAGTTATTTTACTCCCTAAATAGCAAAACTCCTTTACTACTTTAAGTGTCTCATGTCCTAATCTAATCCCCTCAGCATCACCCGATTTAATTTGACTACGTTCCATTATCCTCGTTTTGCTTTTGTTGATGTTCATCTTATATCCTCCTTTCAAGACACTGTCCATTCCGTTCAACTGCTCTTCCAAGTCCTTTGCTGTCTCTGACAGAATTACAATGTCATCGGCGAACCTCAAAGTTTTTACTTCTTCTCCATGAATTTTAATACCTACTCCGAATTTTTCTTTTGTTTCCTTTACTGCTTGCTCAATATACAGATTGAACAACATCAAGGAGAGGCTACAACACTGTCTCACTCCTTTCCCAACCACTGCTTCCCTTTCATGCCCCTCAACTCTTATAACTACCATCTGGTTTCTGTACAAATTGTAAATAGCCTTTCGGTCCCTGTATTTTACCCCTGCCACCTTCAGAATTTGAAACAGAATATTCCAGTTAATGTTGTCAAAAGCTTTCTCTAAGTCTACAAATGCTAGAAATGTAGGTTTGCCTTTTCTTAATCTTTCTTCTAAGATAAGGCGTAAGGTTAGTATTGCCTCACGTGTTCCAACATTTCCACAGAATCCAAACTGATCTTCCCCGAGGTCCGCTTCTACCAGTTTTTCCATTCGTCTGTAAAGAATTCGCGTTAGTATTTTGCAGCTGTGACTTATTAAACTGATAGTTCAGTAATTTTCACATCTGTCAACACCTACTTTCTTTGGGATTGGAATTATTATATTCTTCTTGAAGTCTGTGGGTATTCCGCCTGTCTCATACATCTTGCTCACCAGATGGTAGAGTTTTGTCATGACTGGCTCTCCCAAGGCAATCAGTAGTTCTAATGGCATGTTGTCTACTCCCGGGGCCTTGTTTCGACTCAGGTCTTTCAGTTCTCTGTCAACTCTTCACGCAGTATCTTATCTCCCGTTTCATCTTCATATACATCCTCTTCCATTTCCATAATATTGTCCTCAAGTACATCACCCTTGTATAAACCCTCTATATACTCCTTCCACCTTTCTGCCTTCCCTTCTTTGCTTAGAACTGGGTTGCCATCTGAGCTCTTGACATTCATACAAGTGGTTCTCTTCTCTCCAAAGGTCTCTTTAATTTTCCTGTAGGCAGTATCTATCTTACCCCTAGTGAGACAAGCCTCTACATCCTTACATTTGTCCTCTAGCCATCCCTGCTTAGCCATTTTGCACTTCCTGTCGATCTCATTTTTGAGACGTTTGTATTCCTTTTTGCCTGCTTCATTTACTGCATTTTTATATTTTCTCCTTTCATCAATTAAATTCAATATTTCTTCTGTTACCCAAGGATTTCTATTAGCCCTCGTCTTTTTACCTACTTGATCCTCTGCTGCCTTCACTACTTCATCTCTCAGAGCTACCTATTCTTCTTCTACTGTATTTCTTTCCCCCATTCCTGTCAATTGTTCCCTTATGCTCTCCCTGAAACTCTCTACAACCTCTGGTTCTTTCAGTTTATCCAGGTCCCATCTCCTTAAATTCCCACCTTTTTGCAGTTTCTTCAGTTTCAATCTGCAGTTCATAACCAATATGAAACTTTAATAAACAGAGCTAAATGCAATGAAAAATGAACTAGTAAGGTGATACACACAGATATACTATGATACTACTCCTAATTTTTACAGTGCAAAATATGAAAATTTATTACTAGATATTTAATGGCACTGTCCCATTGCAAAATTGTGAAAAGATCTACTCCCATAGTATCATGGCATATATGTATCAAATTATAAAGCACAAATATATTGCAAAACATAATTATATCGTTGTATGAACCTGCAAATATAGTGTGTCGTAGATTTAAACTTAGTCCATATATAATATAGAACTTTAGAAATCACGTGATCTTATGTATTACATTCCTGACAATGGAAAAATAAAAGGAAACAAAAAAAATTAGATACTTATGGATCATGTCTATAAGCTGTCACCCCTAATGCAAACAACCTCTTAGATTTAGGATACTCAAGTCTGTATGCATCAGGATGTGGATTTTCAAGGATTTCGAATGGTGCTATATAAATATCAAAAAATTGGCTTTCACCAATGCACGATCTCCTACCTCAAACTTAAAAAATCTGCATTTACCATCATGTCTCTGCTTTCTCCTATCCCTCTGCTTTTTCATCATCTGCCTGACACACTCTTCCCTCTCTTGAAGTGACAGAATTTTACATGGAGGAAACTTAACATTCTCAGAAATAAAGTTAGCTGGTCTGTGATTAAATATGATTTCAAATGGTGAAAAATCTGTTGAAGAATGTTATAAGCTGTTCATAATATCCTCAAAATCACAGACGTAATCTATCCAACTTGTATGATTCTTACTACAATATCTTCTAAACAGTCTTTCAATTTCTCTTGTATATCTTTCGGTAGGGTTACTCAAAGGATGGTACACCAAGGTTAGAATGTGCTTTATTTTTGCATGATCAGCAAAATCTTACCAAGCTTGTTATTTAAACTGAGAACCATTGTCAGGTAAAATTGTTTTAGGAATACTCACCTGACGGAAATATGTGTTTTCAAACTTAGAGATGACTTGTTTACCGGTAGCTATCTTAAGAGGAAACAGCTTTATGAACTTTGAAAATACGTCAACCACCACAAAAACATAACAAAATCCATTCCTAGACTTAGGCAAAGTTCCATAAACATCCACAGACATTATATCTAGGCTACTATTAGGCAGTATGTTTTGCATTTGGCCTCTACTTGTTTGGCTACTTACCTTCACTCTTTGACAATCTTCTTCTTGACTCTCCTTCCTATGTTATAAAAAAATGTTTTCTGGATCTTTTGTGTACATTTGGTTGATCCACCAAAGACCAAAACTCTCATGTGTATAAGTAATTAAAGAATCAATACATTGTTCCAGCCAACATAGTTTCCAATGATCTGAATCATTCTTATGTCTCCTGAATAAAATACTCTTGTGTGCCTTATAATATTGTTCCATCTTTTCTCCTCCTTTCTTACCCAGCATGCTCTTAACCAATTTCCAATTTTGATCATGATTTTGATACCTGCAGATGTCTCTGCAAATTTTCAATGTCTCTTTTTCCTCTTTCACACATCTCAAGTATATAATTTTAAATTCTCTCTTTCCTTCTACAAATGTTAGATGAGTCACTCCCTAAAGGTAGCCTAGACAAAGCACCAGCAACTACATTGTCTGTGCCCCTAATTTCATAATTGAACTGCTGTAAAAACAAGTCTCAATGAGTAATTCTGTTATGGTACAGCTTACACACCTGGAGATAACACATTGCTTTGTGATCAGTATAGATGATGACTTTGTGACCTAGTAGATAATTTTTAAACTTGTTGAATGCCCAATGTACAGCCAAAACTTCTTTCTCAGTTACAGTGTATCTCTTTTCATGCTTCTGCAATACTCT
Organism: Schistocerca americana; assembly: GCF_021461395.2. NCBI lineage: Eukaryota > Metazoa > Arthropoda > Insecta > Orthoptera > Acrididae > Schistocerca > Schistocerca americana. The sequence continues at coordinate 180,961,477 of NC_060120.1, forward strand.
ACTAGCAAATGCAAGAGATCTATGTTCAATAACACCTTCAACTTCAACATCCTGAAATAAATGAGCACCCAAACCAATATCACTACTATCTGTCATCATACAAAAAGGAAGAAACAAATACAGTCTGAACAATACCTGACTTTGACACAACTGTCCTCTACTGTCATTGAAAGCATCCTGACATTCCTGATTCCAGTCCCAAACAGTATTCTACTTGAAAGGTTCACACAGCCATGAAGCATTCAAGCTTGACTGCTACAAAATTTTCTATAAAATCCGGTTCATCCAAAAAATTATTGAGGCTTTTTTTTGTTGCAAAGAGTAGGAAAATTAGCAATAGCATCAAATTCCACATCAAATTTACACTTACTTATTTTCAAAGCCATGTCTCCTGATACAAATTTTGAAAATGCATCTTGTGACAAAGCAAGTTGGGATATTTTTACTTCCACTCTTCTTTTGCCATCTGCCTCCTTTAATTTTTTTTTTTAAATTATTACCATTAACATATGTGAGTGTAACCCTGCATTTACATATAAAAGAAAGATTGGCCCTCAGTTTTAAAGTATTTGGTGATCTAATTTTGTGCTTAGTTTTATGTATGTGATTGATTTTATAATTTAGTTGGACTATCCCTAGTTAATACTTTCATTATGGGGTGAAATCAGTCATTGTTTCGTAACTTAACCCTTTTGCAACCGTGAACTTCTGTTGAAGTCGGTAACAAATGTGTCACTCAGCCGGTGCACTGCTGCAGCAGTCAAGTGCGGCCCCTGCCGCCCAGCTGGTGAACTGCTGTATCAGCTCCACTTCACGTCATATTTCTCCGCTTCACTACACTCGACTTGTGTTGAAGTTCGACCTATGCACCATCTAGCAGCTTTGTTCAACACACTCAACTGCTCATTTGCCGCCTCGTTTCTAATCTGAAGTAACTTGTTATTAACCTCATTTAGTTTCTACTAGATGTGATACGGCAGAAAAGCGATATACTGTGGAGGAAGCCCTTTGTCTCATACTGGATAGTTACTTCGAAGATAAAAGTGAATCATCATCTCAATCTGATGATGAACATGAAATATCTATTGTAGCTACTTCTACATCAGTTACACGTGCTATTCCAGCTATTCCATTGATGTCCCCAGACTTGGATTTGTGCACAGACATGACATACAATATCAAAAACATGTGTGATTTGTGTAAATATTTTCCCGAATAAACATTTAGTATAAAATCCAATAATTGTGACAACACTACGAGTGTGAAAGCAGGACAGAGTGGCGCCGCGGGGAGTGCGAAAAGTGCGCCGTACTGTGGGCACGGCCGGGTGGGACTGGCACTCATCTACAGCGCACAACACAACAATCATGGTGCCAGCGTGAAAGAGTTAAATTCTATTGTTGACATTTAAACAAATATAAATTGTGTACTAATTATAAGCATTTGGAAGACAAAATACTAGTAATCTTAAAGTATCTATTTATCTCTATTCGAAAACATGTTAGCTAACCCAGTCCTTAATTAATTCCCAAGTACCTTTCAGCTTTGTCAGAAGTATTGTTTGCATACTTATATTTGTTAATTTCATGACTTGAACAAATAATTCATCCTAAACCTTGTAGTAGTAGAAACTTTTAAAAGGAATGAATTTTTCGATGTATTCAGTTAATTTAATGAGTTAAATTGTAATTGTAATTTCTGTAAATTAAACTTTGAAAAATATGTAGTTTTAGTATCTGTATTACTATGACAAGGTCATCTGCATATCCTTAGCAGAAGCATTGTCTGGAATTTAGTTCCTCAATGAGGTCGTTCACCACTAGATTCCACAATAGAGGAGACAAAACTCCTCCTTGTGGGCAGCCTCTAGTGGTCTTAATTACCATCTTTTCATTCATCATGGTAGCCTCTACCTTCCTTCCACTAAGCATTGCCCTGGTCCACCTATATATAGTGGTCCCCAGGTCATGCACCTCTGCTGCCCTTACCATGGAATCGAAGGTCGCATTACTGAAGGCCCCCTCAATATCCAGGAAGATGCAGAGGGTTATTTCTTGGAAGTGAAGTGCTTTTTCCACCTTCCCAATGAGTTGGTGGAGAGCTGTCTCACACGATTTACCTGGTTGTTATGCGTGTTGGTTCAGGTGTAGAGGGACCGTACTTAGCCTCCTCTCCCCAACATATACATTAACCAGTTTTTCCAATGTTTTGAGAATGAAGGAGGACAGACTGATTGGTCTCATGTTTTTGACCTTGGTATGATCAATTCTCCCTGGCTTTGGAAAGAAGACAACCTTCACTGCCCTCCAAGCATTGGGAATGGTTCCTACTGCTAGGCTAACCCTGAGTAGCCTGCATAGGACTCTTATAAGCTTTCCTCCTGCCTTTTGCAGGACAGCTGGAAAAATTCCATCTGGGCCAGGTGACTTGAACGGTTGGAATGTTCCCACCGCCCACTTTATTTTGTTGAAGTTCACACATTCCTTGGCTGATTCCGTCCTCTCTTCGAGTGCCTGAGAACTGTTGTCCCTCTGGGGTCACATACTGGTCTGTGTTGTCCGGCAGAGCATATTGAGGAAAGTGAGTTTTGAGGAGCAATTCCAGCTTCTCATGTGCTGTCTTTTTATATTCCCTATCCTCCTTCCTCAACGTACCTCCTGGATTGATTGGTACTCTAGTGAGAATCTTGTGAAGTCTGGCTAGCGCAGCCGTGCCCTCCACTTCCTCACAGAATGCCTTCCAGGATGCCTCCTTTGCTTGTCTTATTGCAAGATTGTAATTGACAAGGGCCTCACGATATTTACTCCATTGTCCTTTACATCTCACAATGTTAAACAGCCTCCATACCTGTTTTCTTTGCATTTCCAGTTTGTTATTCCACAAAGGAAAACTCCTACTTGTGCACTTCATGGTGATTGTGCAGTTGTCCTGATATGAGGTCACTATGGCAGAGGTAACAACCTCTGCTACTTACTCTGCTACACTGTCAGGAATATGGCACAAGGAGGGTAGGACATTGTGCAAAAATGGTGCATTAAACAGGATCTGAGAGTTGTGGTGCCATTTACGAAGAGACATATTCAGCATGCAAGTTGGAATCTAAAGCTCTTCGATGAAACTCTACCTGTGAAGGAGATAGTGAAATATCTAGGGGTAACCTTGGATGAGAAGCTAACTTGGACCCCTCATATTAAGAGCATCTGCTACAAGGCAAAAAGTACTTTAGTGAGTACTAGGAGGGCTTGTGGTAAAAACTGGGGCCTAAGCCCCAGGGGTATGCACTGGATATACACCACAGTGGTTAGACGTAGGATTTCCTATGGGACCATAGTGTGGTGGAAGAAGGTAGAACAGTGGGTTACTGCTAAGGAGCTTGCTAAGGTGCAGAGATTGGCCTGCTTAGCCATAACGGGCGGGATTAGCAGCACCCCAAATGCTGGAATGGAAGCCATGCTGGATATGCCTCCACTTCATCTTCGGGTCAAGATGGAGGCAGCAGCTGGGGCATACAGACTTAAAACTGGCAAAAACTGGGTCTCATTCGGATATCCAGAATCACACACTAACATAGTGAGTGAGGTAAATATAGGAATGGCTGGGGAAATGCCCACCGACTATATAATAACTCCCAACTGCTTCGACAAGCCTTACAACGTAATAACTGGAAGTAGGAAGCAGTGGAAGGAAACAGTTCGACACCATATGGGGGACATCGTTTGGTTCACCAATGGGTCGAAAACAGACCAAGGCATTGGGGCAGGATTGTACGGGGTTCAGCCAAGACTGGAGAGTATCGTCTCTCTAGGGAAACTGGCCTCTGTATTCCAAGCTGAAATTACTGCAATCAGGGCATGTGTGGAGGAGAATATGCATAGGTGCTACAATTACCGTAGCATCTACATCTATTCAGACAGCCAGGAAGCCCTGAAATCATTGGCAGCTCCTGCAACAAGATCTAAGATTGTTGCAGATTGCCACAGGGCTCTGGTGGAGCTAGGGGAAGCAATAGGGTGAACCTAGTGTGGGTCCCTGGCCACTCAGGGATCTCTGCCAGTGAACAAGCTGATAGATTGGCTAGGATGGGGGCAACAACTCCATTTATTGGACCGGAACCTGTCCTGACAATCGGCAAAGCTGTGATCAAATTAGAACTGGCTTAGGAAACAGCACATAGGATATGGAACCAAGGTCCATAAACAAAAACATGGTAAGGTAATGATGCCGAAGCCATGTTTTAAAAGAAGCCCTGCAATCTTGGGATTGAACAAGAAAGAGATCAAACTCATGACTGGACTAATGACCGCCCATGGGAATTTCAAAAAATACCTAAACACAATGGGTATAACAGAAGAGGACCCTGATTGTAGGATCTGTGATGAGGGTGAAGAAACTGCATCACACCTAATCTTCGAATGCATAACACTGGAGAGTAAAAGATACAGAATCTTCGGGACAACTAGACCTGAAGAAATTGTGTCTAACAAAAAACTAGTAGAGGGTCTCCTTGCACTATTTAAGGGCACTGGTTGGCTTTACTAGATATACAGGGAGCGATACCGCACAATAAACCTAGCTTCGGTGCGGGCAGTGGCAGGTCAGACCTGAGCTGTTTTAGCTCTCCTGTTAAAATCAATCAATCAATCTGTTATTGTGAGGATATATAAGGGCCTCATTTTTGGTCACGAGACAGTCAGTCCATGGCCGAGTTTCAGATGAGAAACCCGTGTTGGTTAGAACAACCTCAATGCTTCAACTTAACTGTGAAATAAGTGTTACGCAATTAGGCTGTGTGTTGAAACAATGATAGTGTCTGTTCCATATGTACCTGAATATTCCAAAATAACTGTGTATTATGTGGTTATGTTCTTTACTGCTCATAGATATTCAACAGTAAACTATTGTAGCAGTATGTGGATGTTTGCCTGACAAGTATTAATGAGTCTTATTGAAAGTTAAACAATAGTGCACTGGCCTTATTAAATGTGTATATGGGGGATTGTGAAAAGTGAAAGTAAACAACTGTGAAATGCAAATGTGCACCAGTCAGCTACATCATTTACAGTACACAGTACTGCACTTCCAGCCCCTATTTTTTCAGGTAGTATGTCGATACTGAGGACAATAAAAGAAGAAACAAAGAAGGCAAACCTTCACAATCTCTTAACAAATTCAAATGTTCTTCCCAAACCTTTTCAATCACCAAAATGTAATCAACATACACAATCAATTTTGAACTCAATTCACTTCCCAAGACAAAATACAGTGCTCTTATGAATTCAGCTGCAGATTCATTTAGCCCAAATGGCACCACATGGGATTGGAAACACTTACCTCCATACAAAAATATAGTGTACTTTCTAGAATTAATTTCAAATGGGATCTGGTGAAGTCCAGCGTTCAAGTCCAAACTACCCATATATTTTACATAATCAAATTTGCATAACAGCTCGTCCATGTTCTCAGGATGGTCATTCTGACTGATAAGAAACTTATTAAGATGTCTAGAGTCCAAAACAATTCTCACTCCACCATTTCTCTTTCTTACCACAACTAAAGGATAATTGCAATCACTCCTGCTTCTCTCAATTACCCCCTCCACACACACACACACACACACATTTCCATTTTCTGGAATTTTTCTCTACATCTTTCCTTTTTGAAAATGGTATATTATATGGCTTGAGAAAGAAAAGTTGATGGTCTCTAAGGTAAAGTTCACTGAACACATTTTTAAACTCCAATAACAAACTTCCTAAGTTGTTCCTTTTGTTGGGCATTAGGAGTTGTAGCTGCTCTTACTTTAGAATCTATTATATTTTCAAAATCCTGATCCTCAGTCTCATCAAAATCTATATCATCATCAAACACCTGGTACTCACTTTGGGTCACAATATTACAACTTTTCCCATAGTTTAAAATACAGAAATTAGTTTTCACATAATTATTACTTTTAGGTTCCAGAATAAACAATTCTTTAGCATTCCACCCAAAAAAAACCTCAACTTTCACTGTCAAATTTCATACTGAAAATTATATTTTCTTCCAGACTAGGGATCACTAAGCATCCACATTCAAAAGTTTTGTCTTCTATACTAAAAGTTAAAAGTACCTGAGATTTTCCTAATTTGCTTTGCTTTCCTGTAGCTCATCTTATCTTTACACAATGGGAATTTCCACAAAATTGCCGGCCATAGTGGCCGTGCGGTTCTAGGCGCTACAGTCTGGAGCCGAGCGACCGCTACGGTCACAGGTTCGAATCCTGCCTCGGGCATGGATGTGTGTGATGTCCTTAGGTTAGTTAGGCTTAATTAGTTCTAAGTTCTAGGCGACTGATGACCTCAGAAGTTAAGTTGCATAGCGCTCAGAGCCATTTGAACCATTTTCCACAAAATTATTACTATACTTTCTGATGTTTCGCCAGAAGATGATGGGTACGAAACTCGTCAAAATGTTGCGACAAGACGACGCCACCACTCGGCTGATAACCCAAGAAGAATTCATCAGTACACTTGATCTTGTCTCTAAATTGTTCAGGTATACCAGAAATTGGGCTAACTGTATCAATCAAATAGTTACCTTGCCACTAATAAATCTTAATTTTAATGAAAGGACACCCAAAATCTAAATCACCTTTTCTGTTGTCAGGCACTTCATGTACAAGATCACTTTCAGTTTCATCAAATGCTACATCCACACTGACTTCATGGGTTTTTATCAACTTTACTGGCATCATAGCATTACTTTGGTTACTCATGTTGTCAGGTAAAGATTGAACACAATGAATGGCTTCCATGGCACAACTAACATCACTTGTTGCAGAAGGAATGCAAAACACATTCCTCATAAAATTACACTTTCTGGTTAGATCTTCTTTCACTTCATTCCACCAATTGGGATACAAATTCTAACTAACCACAGCTAACGTATTCCAGAATGCACATTTATCTATACTGTCGTCACTGTGGTCCCAAAGAAACTTCAAAAAGTTTTCACCTTTATTCTCCAGGCTCACAGATAACTCACCTTTATTGTTTGGATCATTACTCTGCATGACATTAATGAAAAACTGTTTTGACTGGACTGGTATTCCACAACTCTCACTTACAATATCATATACATCACTTACCTTACCTTCATTTTCAACATCATTCACAAATAACTCTGAAATGTCATTAATCTTAAGCTCCGCAGATACCTGATGCTCATCATCATCATATTCCTCAAAAATTACCTTATCAGCAACATCGCTATGTAATCTTACCCTCCCACACATCACTATTAAAATTTCTCTTAGTCTCTTCATTATTTTCAAAAGCTTCAAGAGGTATAAGATTTACAAAAGAAAAACTTTTTACTCATCTACCTTCATTTTCTCTTGTTGTTGGCTCCAAGTCTTGCATCTAAGGGTACATTCTTGTGGCTGAAATTTTGGTTTAACATTGTGGGTTCCTGATGACTAAATAACTGATGAAGATTTTCTTGTATATTTCTTGAATTTTATTCTTTGTCACATTATTAAATATCACACCGTCATATATACATATATATATAAAAAAACACAATAATTGCATTGTTGTTGACAAACTTAGAAAAACACCTGCTTCCACCAGAGGCATGCCTACCACTACCTACACTCTGCAGTACTGACAACATTCCAATGAGTTCACAAAGCAAGAGCATTTACAAACTTTCTTGACAAATTTTTTTGTTTATTTATTTATATAATAGAGGGAAACATTCCACGTGGGAAAAATATATCTAAAAACAAAGATGATGTAACTTACCAAACGAAAGCGTTGGCCTGTTGATAGACACACAAACAAACACAAACACACACACAAAATTCAAGCTTTCACAACCAACAGTTGCTTCATCAGGAAAGAGGGAAGGAGAGGGAAAGACGAAAGGATGTGGGTTTTAAGGGAGAGGGTAAGGAGTCATTCCAATCCCAGGAACGGAAAGACTTACCTTAGGGGCAAAAAAGGACAGGTATACACTCGCGCACACACACACACACACACACACACACACACACACACACACACACACATATCCATCCGCACATATACAGACACAAGCAGACATTGCTTGTGTCTGTATATGTGCGGATGGATATGTGTGTGTGTGCGAGTGTATACCTGTCCTTTTTTCCCCCTAAGGTAAGTCTTTCCACTCCTGGGATTGGAATGACTCCTTACCCTCTCCCTTAAAACCCACATCCTTTCGTCTTTCCCTCTCCTTCCCTCTTTCCTGATGAAGCAACTGTTGGTTGCGAAAGCTTGAATTGTGTGTGTGTGTTTGTGTTTGTTTGTATGTCTATCAACATGCCAACGCTTTCGTTTGGTAAGTTACATCATCTTTGTTTTTAGATATCATTTATTTATTTGGTCCTGTTGATTACATATTATACAGCCAGTGTACAAGTAATATAGGACAAGTCAATTGATGCAATTACAGTAGTACATCAACATTTATACATCACATTGCACAGACATTGGTTTATTTTACAAAAACAATTACTTACATGCAGTATTAAAGCCTGCATTATGCCAAAAACAGTTTAAGTGATTGTTTAAAACAGTAGAATAAGTGACAGCGCATATTTTTATGCTACTGACATATATAAGGAAGTAAATTTTCTTCATGGTCATGGTTTGAATGAATACAAGTTTTAACTGCATTCCTTAAGAAGAGGTTTAAGTGAATGCTCAAGAGAGTGGGATACATGGGAGTTCACATTTTCTCATAATGAAACAGATAAATTTACATTTTATCACCACAATTTCAGTTAAACTACAAGTAACAGCATCACACTCTAAGGGAGTGCTTTTCTTAGGCAGTTTCCCCCACTCTTGTACATCATAACTCTAAGTATTCATTCATTTTATAAAAAGTTTGTTCGATGAGAAATAATTTTAGTTTCCTTTTCATAACCTGTACATTATTTATTTCCTTTTTTATATTGATGGGGAGCTTATTGAAGACCTTTATACCTGACTCAGTAACTCCTCTATGTACTTTAGTGAGAGATGCAGAGCCTTGATGAAAATTTTTCACCTGTCTTGTGTCATGGTTGTGGATGTCACAATTTTTCTGAAACAGTTCCCTGTTGTTGGCTACAAATAACATCAGTGAGTATATATTCTGACCTGTGATGGTAACTATCCTGAGAGATTTGAAGAGACCTCTGCAAGATGTCCCATTAGGGACCCCACATATTAGCCTCACTGCTCGTTTTTGTATTCTGAAGATTTTTTCAACACCTGTAGCATTTCCCCAGAAGATTATGCCATAGGGGAGAACAGAATGGAAATATGCAAAGTATGACAACAACATTATTTCTTTGTCTACTAACTGATGGAGAGCTCTTAGTGCAAAGCATGATGAGCTAAGTTTATTGACCAGCTGATCAGTTTGTTCTTTCCATCTTAGGTGACTGTCTATCTGGACACCTAGGAATTTTGTATGCGTGGTTACATTAATTTTGTGGTTGTTAACATGTATTTCAGGAGCTTTAATTTTTTTATTTTTTGTCAGAAACTGTATCATATTGGTTTTTCAATTATTTAAGGTTAGGCTATTCGCAGTGAACCATTTGCGTACTTAAGTAGAGACTGTCGTGGCTGTATCATGCATTGTTGAGTTGGGTCCTTTTACGAGGATACTTGTATCGTCGGCAAACATTACTATTTTTGCTCTGTTGTTAATTGTGATTGGTAGATCATTAATGTAGATCAGGAAAATTAATGGCCCAAGAATTGAGCCCTGTGGGACTCCATACTTTATATTTCCCCAGTCTGATGTTTAATGCCATTCCTGTCCCCCTTAAGACAACCCTTTGCTTCCTGTTCTGTAAGTATGATTCTAACCAAGTCAAAGATTTGTCTTTAATGCCATAATGTGGAAGCTTCTTTAAAAGTGTGTTGTGATCAACACAATCAAATACCTTGGCAAGATCACAAAATATCCCCACTGGATACCTTTTGTAATTTAGTTCACCTAAAATTTCATGTGTTAGGTTAAATATAGCTCTGTATGTGGAGGAGCCCTTATGAAAGCCGAACTGTGTAGGAGCCAGTAAGCCATTTTGTGTAGTGTGACTATAAATCCTATCATATGCTATTCTCTCAAATACCTTTGAGAATACAGGCAGCAGGGAGATGGGCCAATAGTTGGATATTTCATCCCTTGCTCCTCTTTTGAAGAATCATCACCAAGATATAACATTATTTTATAAATGAATTCAGAAAAAATTTAAATAATTAGCATTAGATTGTGCAATTAAAAGTATTAATTTTAAGTATGCCAGAATTTCTAATTTCAAATAATTCTAAAACAATAATAATTTTTAACTGTTAGTACATATCGATTGTAACAAATTATTTTCTTTTAATGCATATTACCCTGAAATATAATGCATCGTATACAAAATCAAATGAAATTCTTTCAGTGAAACAGCCGATAATGTTCACCTATACAAGAATTGCCAGTATAGCTGGTATCGGTTATTTCTATAAAAAAAAAAAAAAAAAGGTAGTGTTAGAGGAGGGTGTCCCACTACAACTAAGAATACAAGTCTCATTTCCATCAAAGTCACTTACCTCACCTACATTCATTTGCGACAAGTCACCAGTCTCAGAATCATCAGCCTCAGTTATTTCACAGCTTTCATTCACATGTCATAAAAAATATCACCTAGTTCAGATCCCATACAGTCATCACCTGATTTACATACAGCAATAACACTGTTTTTTAACCAAGAGAAGAAATCATTAGTACACACTACATTAAAATTCTCACTACTCTCACATTCTGGTTTGTGATTAGCACCTAAATCACCATAATTAAACATACTACTCCAAAACTTTTGATCAATACATAAATGAGAAATCTGATAATCCTTCTGTTCAATTTCAGATACATGTTCCATACCATTAACACTATTACTGTTATTAATTGCAAGTGTTATTTGAGGGTCCTGTGCTTGTTGTGTTTCCTTGCCCCAAAACTGTGGACCTTCATAGAAGCGAACTGCCAATTTCCCAGTTGTTACTTCTATGATTGTTTCTTCTATTAAAATGCCCATGGTTATCCCCATCATTCGTATCCTGCCAATGTTAAAAATTACTCTCTGTATTGACACTTTGATCCTGATAGAAGTTACCATTATCTCTGTTTCCGTAATTACTCCCATTGTGATTTCTATCATTCCAATTGTTATGGTACATGCTTCTTTCTACTGCCCTATCTAGCCTGTCAACTTATCATAAAAATTGTTCAAGACAGTCATCAGGTCTGTGTACTAAATCCTGCTGCAATCTTTCTTGTAATCTCCTTTTAAGTGCATCAACCAAGTTCATTTCGTCAAATGATTTATCAAGGTGTGTTAATTTTTTAAGTTGGTTCATACAAAACTCTTTCAAAGTACCAGCCCTGTTCCTATAATTAGGAGCATTCAAAAATTCACTTTTGATTCTTCCCTGTCCAGCTTCCAACCAAAATTTATTTAAAAAACTTTTCTCGAAACTTTGATATGCTTACCATTGACTTAAATTTAAATTTACCCATGAGAGAGCTTCGCCTTCAAGATATCTTTTAACAAATTTAATTTTTTGATTCTCATTCATGCCTGACACAAAACTATCTTTACAGTTGTGCAGAAAATCCACTTGATGTAAATTATCTGATGGAAAACTTTTGACAGGAATGTTGCATTGAGCAGTACCATTGTTTGCACACAGATTTTTGTGAATGCAATTTTGCCAGAACTGCTGCAATTTTTGGATTTAAAATAGTTACATTAGTTTGTATATTGTTTTCAATGTTTAAAACTGTTTTTTGTTATACTGGCAATGTTTTATTCCATTTTCTCTGTTACAGCCCTCTGTTCAGTTCTGACATCACCAACATTCTTCGATTGTCTCACTGACTCAACTATCAACTCATTTTCCAAAAAATTTATTTTCTAAAACATCAACTTTTTCATTCACACTTTTTAACCCCTCTTACAACTCATTTTTTAGCTCTGAAGCTTTATTGGTAAGTTGGTCCATCTGATCTTGCAATTTGTTTAATTTACTATTGTTGTCTATTTTCATTTCCTCTAGTTTTGCTAAAATTAACTGCAAAATATCAGTTTTTACTGTTTCTTTGCTGACTATGATTTCACTCAGCTCAGACATGCCCTGACTCGATCCTACAGGTTTCACTTACTTGTATAACTCACTCCTACCCTCATCTCTATTCATTTCGTTACCAAGCATACAAATCCACAAACAAATTAAATTCACAAATAGTTTGTACTTATCTTTCCTTCTTGATGTCCTTGGTTGGATTTGTAAAGTCTTCTTTCATTCAATCCAATCCATCAATGTTGGTAGCACATCATCACTGTTGATATGATTTGCTTTGTTGGGCGGCCCTTGGTCTTCTTTCATCATGTCATCAGAAATTCATTCATACAAAAATTGTAAATGCAATAAAGTACTTTCTTTTCTGCAACAGAGAAAACTTCATTATTAATCAGTTGATCCCAGATGATGCCACCATTTGTAATCTCCTCCTCTCTCCTTTTGTTGTTGTCACCACTATTGTTGATGGTAATGTCTTTTCAAAAAATACGGGAGGAGTAAGATTTACAATAAAATTTTTACTTACCTTCTTTTCTCGTAGTTGGTCCAGTTCTTCATGTCTAGGCGTTTGATTTTTGAAGCTGAAACTTTCACATTTTAGGTTCTCATGTTTCAATTGGTGTAATAAATTTGATGAATGCCTGCGCAGATTTATTGTTATTTATGTTTATTTACTTCACACTTTACTATATCACACTGTCTTTTGAATTTTCATATTAACAAAGCCGAAATTAAATTGTTCTTCGAAAATACAAAAACATGTCCGATTACATCAGAGGCATGCCCACTACTTCTTCCTAATTCTGCAGTAATAACAATATTCCAAATGGCTTTCAAATTTTCTTGACAAATGAATTTACATTAATTTATAAGTGAATCCAGAAATAAACATAATAAACAGTACCAGATTGCGTAATTAATAATAGAAATTTTAAGTGTGCCAAATATTTTGCAATTTCAAATGTTTATAAAAAAATAATTTTAACAGCTCATACAATTCAATTTCATGGTTTTTAGCTTGAAATATAACATATTGTGAATAAATTATATGAAATTTTTCATTAAACAGTTGAGACAATATTGACCCATCCAAAATTCGAAAATTAGTTCTGCTATTGACTATTTCTGTTGAGGAAAAGTAATGCTACAGGAGGGTGTCCCTTTACAATCGCTTCAATCATACAGCTGTTCATTGCATGCTATAATACAATGAATGACTTTCCCATTGTGCATTTTATTACTACACTTACACTGGTTTTCCCTTGTATTATCTCCTACTGCTTTAGATTTACATTGTTTAATTTTCATAGATAAAAACGAGAGATATTTGCCCTGTTTGATGAGACTATGTTATTATTACAATATTCTTACTCAATGATAACTGGATCTGCTTTGTTTTAAATTAATTGATTCCAACAACAGAAAGTTTATCAAGTGTATTGAGATAGAAAATATTGAAGTTCATCTTTACAATAAGGAGTTATGTGCTTTAGATTTACATTGTTTAATTTTCATAGATAAAAACGAGAGATATTTGTCCTGTTTGATGAGACTATGTTATTATTACAATATTCTTACTCAATGATAACTGGATCTGCTTTGTTTTAAATTAATTGATTCCAACAACAGAAAGTTTATCAAGTGTATTGAGATAGAAAATATTGAAGTTCATCTTTACAATAAGGAGTTATGTGCTGACATTTTAATCTGCACCACTCTCCACAATTTCAAATCTCAGGCCTGTGGCAAATCAAACATGTACAGAAACATTCAAAGAATCATCACTACCCAGGTAAGCCTATTAGTCTTTAACTGGCTAGATAACCTTTTAGCCTTTACCTAGTAATAACATTCATGCTAGCTTCTCCTAGAAGCCTTCATGTTCCAATACATGCTTGTTGTCAATTCCACCAGGGATCTATTCATTACTACTAGATTATAAGCTTTATTTTTATTTTTTATTATTAAAGCAGTCCATTCCACTCACATCAAAAACAATTACAACAGTCCAGCTCTTAATGTCTGAATTTTACTTTTTTCTCCATTCCTTTAGACGAAAGCTTGCTATAAATATTAAAAGTTAGCTTCCCAAGTTCTGTCGAGAATAATCCCAAGTTGGTTCTTAATCTCAATTTAATATTTGCAGATTTCACAGAATAAAATAGAACTACTTACTAACTCATGGGTTCTTTGATTTGTCACTTTTAGGGTTCCATACTGGTAAAAGCAGAACCAAGTCTCTTGCCTAAAATGATTCTAGGACACAGGGAAGCATCCTACGGGTTTTGATGAGTGAGCAGTGATCTCAAAATATGTGACACATACATAGATCGCAACATATTCTGACTGGAGTGACTTCAAAGCTCAAAATTTTTTGCACTTCCAAGGGACCATAGACCTTAAAATGTGAAATAATTTTGAACTTGGTACATCTATTAGATCCTGAGAGAAAGGATTCTTAACAGTTGGACAGACAGATGAACAAGTCTGAATTTGTAAATCAAGCTATTCTAAACTTCATAAACGAAAATCAATTAAACTTACTGAAAATAATAAGGATAATATGAATGATAAGGATAATGGATTGGAGAATAAACTTTTGAAAGAGCCATAAATATTTCTAAAACAAAACATTTTAGTGAGTATTCTACACTTAATAAACAGCAGTTAATCAATCTTATTGTAATATTCGAAAATAATAACTCCAATAAAAATGCTAATATTAATAATAGTAATGAAACGACCTTTTAAAAGCTTCTCGAAGATAAATATCAGGAAATTGAAAAAAACGCTCTTGATGATAATGAAATTGAAACAACTAAACGAAATAATAGGATAGCTGCGGCTTTCAAATCCAGAATAATAACTTATAAAATTAATAATACTGACAATATTGTACTACCACTATTTTTTAAGAAAATCGAAGAACATGTAATTAATGACTTTAAAAATATTTTTATACAAAGGAGCTTGATTAACGTTAATATGAGATTTTAGTTTTAAACCAAAAGACAAAGTTTTATTAAGTAAAACAATTATAAGTCAATTACCAAAGATCAACAAAAAAATTATTAATTGAAATGGAAGAAATGCAAACAAGGCACTCAGGTTGGGCTTTATATTCTGTAAATCAGTTAGAATTATGTGTTACTAGACACAATCCAATTTTTGGCTCCTCATATATCAATTTACCAAAAGAAATTAAAGATAAAAAACTAATGATAAGGTTACGAACATACATGTTTTCTGTATCTAAAAACTGCTATGTATCCAGCAAAAGGTCATGTGGACAGGGTTAATAAATATAAAAATATCGTTCTAGAAATAGATGAAATTTTTGAAAACAGAAAAAATTACTTTTCCTGCAGAATTCACAGATATTAATAAATTTGAGAACAAATCAAATATTTCAATGTATCTGTATGTATATAAGAGAAAATTTGTTATGTATACTCTTTACCATACAAAAACCAAAGAAGAAAAATATGACAACCTTGTTTTACATTCAGAATCAAAACAAATCTCTTTACTGTTGGATAAAAGACTTGTCCAGATTATCTAGATCACAAAAAACTAAATGAAGAAAAAACTTATTATTGTGATAGATGCTTAAGGTTTTTTCATTCAGAAGAAAATTTAGACAGTCACAAATATAGTTGCAGAGAACAAAATGAAGTGAAAATAAATATGCCCAAAAAAGGAGAAAAATACATATTTAAAAATTGTAATAATTCATTAATGGTGCCTTCTGTGATTTTTACCAATTTTGAATGTATATTGAAATATGTTAGTACTACTCAAGGCCATCCTAATAAACTGTATATTAATAAATACCAAAAACATTTGACAATTTCCCTTTGCTATTATATAAAATATTCTGTTGGAGAGTATAAACTACCCATAATGTTGATTATGATGTCCTACAGAACTTTGTATGAATGTTAAAACAAGATATATGAACAAAATGTTGAAATCATGAAAAAATGAATTTTAAAAATTCTAAAAAATGTTTTTTCAACAAGAAAAATTTACTATTGGAGAAAAAATAAGAGACCATTGTCATTTAAAGGGAAAATTTCGAGGTGCCACCCATGATGATTGTTACATTACCTATGAAACTCCTTCTCTTCCACATTATGTTCATAATTTAACAAATTATGATATTCATTTGTTTATTTGTTTGGATAATAAAGATGTCAACACTATGCCAAAAATATGAAGAAAATTATATTTCCTTTAGTAAAGTAGTTGAAGTGGGTTACCTTTAAGATTTTTGGATACTATTAGATTTGTGTCATTAAGTATTGATTAATTATCATTTAATCTTAAAAAAGAACAATCAATGTAAAGCACAAGGTAAAAAATTACGTTTAATGGTTAAGAAAAGTTGTTTATTCATACAAATATATGGAGTTTGTAGAAAAATTGAAACAAACAAAATTACTTAAAAAAGAACACTTTTATTCGAGAATTAGTAAACATAACGTAGGAGCTAAACACTATCGACACGAGAAATGAGGTTGGAAAAAATTCAATATTAGGAACTTGGAAGAATGTACGAAATTATATAATAAATCTGATGTTTTAATATTAGCAAACATTTTTGAAAATTTTGGAAATACTTGTATTAAATCTTATAAACTCGCTATTTCTTGCCACTTTACTTCACTAACCTGTTCTTAGCTGGTAGACTTTATACAAATAAAATGTAACAATAAAATGAAAAACTAAAACTGACAATATGTTGAATTCATAGATTGGAGCCACTGACGATTAGCCCATGAAACATAGCATACATAGTAATTAAAAATGTAAGTTATTAACAAAAATAGAATGTTTGTTTATGAATACTTCAATGTAAGCCAAATCAATCCAAGGCACTGCTAGGGAAATTATGTTTCAACTGAATTTAAACTTCAAATTGTAATATCGCAATTCCATAAAAAAATTAATCATCACAAGGAAGCAACCAATCCCTTGCCATGGGGACTTTAAGCAAGATGTAATTTTCCAGCATTTAAACAAAGTTATTTTAGAGGAAAATAGAAAAAATTTCTTTAAACACCAATTTTATTTTGCCTATTTTGGAACATGAAGGGTCCAGTAGAATCAGTAACCTTTATGTCTTACTTAAAATAGCGTATTTACAACTAAAAAAGTTTTTTAAAGAAAGCACTTTCTCATCAACGTTGTGTTGTTGCACTATAGAACCCTTGAGAGAGAGCATAGGCCTCACTGACAGCGCCCAACAGTGGTAGCACCTAAGGCAGCCTCAAACACTACACGGACGAACTGCACTCTACAACATATGGACAAAGCAATAAATTTATAGCCAAGCTTTGTGACTCTAGTGAAGCCATGAGCCTTTTACGCAGCACTAATTTAAGATGGCAACCACTGAATTAATCTATCAGAGGAATCAGTTATTTCAGCACATACCAGACAGCTCGTATCATGGTTTATGTAAGCCAACTTTCAGATAATGATGTGAAAATTAATTATGACAAATGAGATTTTGGATTTCCTCTATAGAAAACCAAAGTGAAAACTGGCAGCACTTTAGTATTTAATTACATAACAAAGTTTATAGAAGCATTGGGCTGCTAAGAGGCTTAACTAACCTAAGTGACACCGAAAACCAGTAATGTTCAACAGTAAGATTTAAAATTTATAGTGTTTATAATGACACCTCCCAAATTGAATGTGATTTAAGTATCACTAACAGAACTACAGGTGCATAGCGTTTTTCACTGGCTTTCCATTAAAACATTTTAAATAGTTTGTGCTTGATACAACCACAGAAACTCATTTCCAGGCACAGCTGTAAACTTGGGTGACATGAACATTTACAACAAACTGATTTAAACATGAATAAGAGTATAGATGGGTAATAACTCGGACACTGCTAAGCCAGAAAGCAAAGCAGTGCAATCGCAACACAATGTGGTTTCCAGCAGAAAAATAACCGCCAACGTCTTGGTATTTCGGAGTACAAAAGTTAAAACGGCTCACTCACTAGAAATTACGCCATTGGTAACAGCAGCATGAGGGTTGGAGATACTGCATGATGCCACAGGACAGCAACATCCAGGCCTAAATCAGCAACAGGCACCAGCGGCTTCCACTGCGGACACTGCTGACCCCAGTTCCAATAGGCCAATGTGGCCTCGCTGTACTCACCCACTCAGCTGTGTCACTCCTCCACATTATGCCAAACCAACAGCGGCCATGCACTATTTCAGGGTGACTCGCCTCAACCTCCGTAGCCATACCACCCTTGGTCCAGGAGAGTACTGCCCTCTCGTAACTCACTCCAACCTTGATGGAAACTGACCTTCTTTAAATTGTTCTGGGCGCACCTAAATAAGCGATTGCGACCAACAGTACCACGGCAAAACATGAGCATGAGTAAGTGCTGACACACTAGTCATTTCAGAAAAAGTAGAATAGTGATTACTGCTATACTTTTCATTAGTTCTTGAAAATCTTTATTATAAAATTATTTTGCGTTACCTGTTTGTAGATTTCTTGGAGTTTTCTCTATAAATATTTTTTCAAAACATCAACTACATTCCCTACTTTTTTTATCTTTGACTGGAATAGTCCAAGCAAACTTTGAGATAGGTAATAAATATTTATGTCCTTTATTTTTGTTTGAAATTTCTTTTAATTTTCCAGATTCCATTTCTACTACATCTGATTGCTATAAATCATCAATATCGAAGGAAACAGCATTTCTTCTTCTAAAATTCCCTCTCATTGGTTTATGTAATTCATTAACAATTTCTTCACAAATATTCAGACCATCACCTACAATTTTTTTTAATAAATATACTTTTTTTAGTCTTGAATGTTGTGCAGATACCTTTAATCCTCTGTCTTCCCTTTTTAGAGTTGACTCTTTTGAGGTTGAGCCTCAGTAAATTTTCTGCACTTCAAGCACCAGGTGTGAGTGTCCATTTTTATAGATTAAAAATTTGCTAAATTTTAAGTTGTTTTACCAACACATAATTATCTTTACATCAACTGATACAATTTTTAACGAAATCTTTTAATAATACAATTAGAAAGATTGATTTATGTTCGATTTTTCTTAATACAATGTCACTATAGTTGGAGTCATAAATGATGGTGGTCGAATTTGGCTTGTTCTGTGCACTTACATCATGCATTCACTGACAACGAATGAGTGTTCAGCAGTATTCTGAGCACTCTGCTCTGAATGCCGTAGCTATGTGAGCATGAAACGTGATCGTACCAAGTTGTTTAGTGAATTTTTATTCCATCTGTTGCGAGTTCTCATCTCTATGGTGGCGGTAAGTAATACAATCCACATAAGAAAGGTGGACACATAATGTGGGATATATGCTTTCTTCATGCGTAAAGCATGTGCATGTGTGTACCGCAACTATCACTTGGAATAGTCAACAATGCAATCCTGGTCCTTGTCTCGATATGCACGAACCGTCATCACTTAATTTCATATCAAAATCGTTTAGATACATTTTTATTTATATATAGACCAATAACAAAAACTTGATTAAGAATAAAAACATAATCTACATGATGAATTTGTTGTTCATATCATTCAATAAATGTAAAATCGACTGTTTGTTGGCAGCTGGTGTGGCCGAACGGTTCTAGGCGCTTCTGTCTGGAACCGCGTGACCGTTATGGTTGCAGGTTCGAATCCTGCCTCGGGCATGGATGTGTGTGATGTCCTTAGGTTAGTTAGGTTTAAGTAGTTCTAGTTCTAGGGGACTGACGACCTCAGATGTTAAGTCCCATAGTGCTCAGAGCCATTTGAACTGTTTGTTTATAATGGATTTTTTCGCATTTCGATTTAATACTTGAAATTAAATCTACATCTATATCTACATCTAGACTCCGCAAACCACCATGACATACATGGCATACGGTACATCCCATTGTACCAGTTATTAGGGTTTCTTCCTGTTCCATTCATATATGGAGTGCAGGAAGAATGATTGTGTGAATGTCTCTATGCATGTCGTAATTATTCTAATCTTACCCTCATGATCCCTGTGTGAGCAATATGTAGGGGGTTTAATATATCTCTGGAGTAATCATTTAAAGCTGGTTCTTGAAACTTTTTAATAGACTTTCTTGGGATAGTTTACATCTGTCTTCAAGAGTTTGCCAGTTCAGTTCCTTCAGTATCTTTGTGAAAACACCCCATGGATGATACAATCCTGTGACCATTCATGCTGCCCTTCTCTGTATACCTTCAATATCCTCTGTTAGACCTGTCTGGTATGGGTCCCAAACCACTTGAGCAATATTATAGGATGGGTCACATGACTGATTTGTAAGAAATCTCTTTTGTGGACTAATTGCATTTCCCCAGTATTCTACCAATAAACCAAAGTCTACCACCCACTTTACCCATATTGAACCTATGTGATCATTCCGTTTCAAATCTCTACAAAGTGTTACACCGAGGTATTTGTACGAGTTGTCTGATTCCAACAGTGACTCAATGATATTATAGTCATAGGCTACTATGTTTTTACGCTTTTTTAAGTGCAAAATTTCACATTTCTGAACATTTAGAGCAAGTTGTCAATTTCTGCACCACATTAAAATCTTATCAATATCTTACTGAATACTTACTTAGTAATTCATTTTAGATAATTGCATCATCTGCAAAGAGCCTGATTTTACTATTAATATTGTCTAAAACATCATTAATATACAACATGGACAGCAAGGGTTCCAACACACTACCTATGGGCACATCTGAATTTACTTTCACACCTCATGATGACTCTCCATCAAGATAATATGCCATGTCCTCCCTACCAAAAAGTTCTCAATCCAGGCACAAAGTACTTTTGACAGCAACGATAGGTGCAGTACTGAGTCAAATTGTTTCCAGAAATCAAGAAACAATGGATCTACTTGGTTGTCTTGACCCAAAGCTTTCAGTATGTCATGTGAGAAAAGTGCGAGTTGGGTTTCATATAATCAATGTTTTCGAAACCCATGCTGGTTGGCATTGAGGAGGTCATTCTGTTCAAGACACTTCATGATGTTTATGCTCAGAAAATGTTCTAAGATTCTGCAACAAATCATGTCATGGATATTGGACTGTAGTTTTGTGGATCACTTCTACTGCCCTACTTGTAGATGAGTATGACCTATGGCTTTTTTCAAGTACTAGGCGCAGTGTTTTGTTTGAGTGATCTATTAATACTTCTTCTATTTCATGTTCTGTAAAGCAATTATTTAGTCGCAGACTATCTGAAACTTATTCCTCTTTGGTAATATAATTATTTAATTGTGTGAGAATACTCATATACTGAGCCTCTGTGACAAGATCTTTTATTTTGATTTCTTAACATTAACCACTTAGTGGATCTTTTATATAGACTAACCTTGTTCCTTTAAAACTAATATAACCCTTGATACTTTGAAAATTTTTATTTAATTCTTTATGAAAATGTTTATCATATTTCTATTTTTGGGTCAAATGATTGTAAAGCCGACTTTATTTTTTCCAATTCTTGCAAATTTATTCGGTAGCCCTTAGGCTGCACCTTATTTCCAAAAATGTACATTTATTATGTTCAATGTATCATTAAATGTGCAATTATCTGGCCATAACTGTAGCACAATGAGACACAAATGGCTGCATTTAGTTCCATTAAAATTTTGATTCGCTGCCCATTATAAAACAGCTCATCAGAGCCAAGGTATTTAATGAATTCTTTGGGAGTAGTTCCTCCAAACCAATGAAACACAATTTTTATCATTATTGTTATACTATCATATACAATGAGTGGCCACATTATCAGGCATATCTGAATTTACTATTCCAGGTTCACATTCTCTAGGATGAATTGGCCATTCATGGATCATAATGACACCATGAAAGTATTTGATTTTTAATTGTTTAGCAAAGTTTTCTCTATCAAAATAACTTAATGCATTAGAATACAAATGAATTATTTTTTGGAAATTTTTTTGTCTTCACTAGAGCGCCAGCTGAAACTTTTTTCTTCATTACTAAATTATGTCATTTTTGGTCTTCTAACTCGTTATCATCTTTTTTCTTGTACATTATTGCTTTTGCAATACCAGCTGTTCCACCTGCTAATGAACCAATAGTTGCTAGATATAGTAATACTGCCAAAAGTAGTGGATGAAATCCTCCTTCCTGTTTCGTTAATCCAGAATAATCTTTCTTTTTTATTAGATGTTCGATAATCTTTTTCACAACAGGAATACCTAATGTTATAAGCAAGTCCCGGCTGTCTTCTTATCTGTCTTACTTATTTGTACATCAGTTAGAAAATTATAAATACTGTGTAGTTGATCATTATTTAGTTTAATTTTAATTGCTTTTGGTTTAGTCTTTCCACTAGGTACCAAAGTATAGCTGCTGCTGAAGTTATTATTTTTATAAATTTTAATAGTTTTATAGTTCCAATATTTGTCATCAAGTTCCAAGCCCATCCCTATTTTTTTCTTTTTATACATTATTCATCTGACTGCTGTAGCACCTAATTTTTCTCCAGATGATGCTCCATTCCTTCTTTGACAGCTAGTTAAAGTTCTTTATTTGTTTCATGTCTTTTTACTAAATCATTATCATCTCTATAGAGATTTGCAAGCTTCATCTAGTGAATTTATTCCTTGATCTACTCTAGGAAATCTTTCTTCTAATTTTGTTTCTGTGCCACAATAATTATAACCAGGCTGATGTATTTCAAATGGTAATTTATTAGTTAAAGAATTAGCTAATCCTTTTCCACATTTTTCCTTTTTCCAAATCGTGTATGGAAAATTATTAAAAAGTTTAATCAGACATGGTATTCCTTTTGGACTGTTGATAACGAAACAACTGAATTTATTTGTTTACATTGGTGTTATTACCACTTTTTCATTATGACAATTTTTATTTCCAGCTCATTTTTCTCCATGAATAGCTGCTAATCTTTTAATTAAAACTCTAATATCATTCATCCAAACGTATTCAATAATTTTTTTGTATATTTTTAGTAAGCCTTCGCTTCTATTCTCATCCTCACTTTGCAATGCCAAATACCTCCACAAACCTACCAACAAATTGCCGGGTCCTTGATATGCAGTGATGTATTTCGTTCCCAAATCGGACAAACAAGCTATCAAACAGATGGTCACAATGTTTTGTTTTGGCTCATCAGTG
Organism: Schistocerca americana; assembly: GCF_021461395.2. NCBI lineage: Eukaryota > Metazoa > Arthropoda > Insecta > Orthoptera > Acrididae > Schistocerca > Schistocerca americana. The sequence continues at coordinate 180,984,799 of NC_060120.1, forward strand.
TGTATGTAACTTCGCCTTTTGAGTTCTGCAATGTGATTTGCAACAACTTCATGGTAAAGCATTGGCTAATATTATGTCTGTCCATTGGCAGGAATATGTATCGTTTAGCTTAAATTAGAACTTTTCATTTACAAACAATTGGATAACAAAAGAAGCACAAAACATACTATATTTTATGATATTAGAAAACTGTAAAAACTCTGTTTGTCATATGCACTCATATCTGAAGCAAGAAACATGGTAATAATGCTTGGGATAATGTAGTTTCAGTGCCATTAACCGAACTATAATCAGAATTGCTTATTTGAATCATTTTACTTGTTTTCCATCAAAACGAAAAATGAGTATTCGACTTTGTATACAGTTGCATATAATTCAGTTGTGATCTCCGAATGATAACATTTTCTGTAATTTTGAACAACTTCTGTGACTGTAATTAACGAAATTACTACATGCAAAATATTCGAATTGATAGCAAGAGTATATAAGACCCACAAGAAATAGTACGAGAGAGCCAGTAAAGTGTGAGATTTTGAGCTAAACTGTGTGACATAATGTCAAATAAATGTGTGTACACCTGAATCCTTTGACTTTTCATCTTATTCGAGAACCATGCTCTTCTTTGGCCTGTTATCATCTAAGATGTTTATAGGAAAACATAACTGCAGTGGAGTAATGAAACGGAGTTCTCTCCATCATTTTTCTGAACAGTTCTGAGTTACATCCATCTAACTTCAAGAACCTTTATTTCATCTACGTTTTTCAGAACTAACTTTAGCAAAGACTTTTACTTTGCTTTACTTTTATTTAACAATCGTTATCTGCAGCAAGTCAGTTACAATGCATCATGGTGGAATGGTCTGGGATACTGCTTTAATTCAGGTATAGTACTTAAGTCAGCTTGTGAGTCCAGGTGTACCATTCTAACATCAAGACTGAAAGACAATATCATTTGGGAAGCAAAATTTTGGACTGCATCTCACACACAACACTAACAGCCAAGTTAAGATGCTATGGTGCAGGAGGTGTTGTTCTATCAACACTCCAATCTTATTTGGAAAACCGAAAGCAGGTAGTATCAGTGCATGGAGCAACTTCTCTTGAACAAAAACTGGAACATGGAGTGCCTCAAGGATCAGTCTTAGGACCTCTCCTATTCCTCATATATGTCAATGATATGAGATGTAATAGTCAAATGTTGCAGTTTGCAGATGACACTACCCTTATTGCCAAAGGACATACAGCCGCAGAAGCTCTTGGTGCATCAAATTTGATGTTTGAAGAAATAAAAGAATGGTTCGTAATAAACAAAATGAAGATCAATGAAGAAAAAACCCAACATTTGATATGCAGTCTAACCAACATTGAAGACCAAGAAAACATGGAGACTGTCAGACTACTGGGCTTCAAGATTGACAGCAAAATCTCCATGAATGATCACACTGCATATGTATGCACCAAACTTTCTCGTGTGATATACCTCCTGAGGAAGCTGAAGAGCGTAATAACTGACCAGTTTCTCACAATAGTCTACCATGCACTCTTCCACAGCCACATTAGCTATGGACTGTTGTTGTGGGGACACTCCTCAGACAGCAAAGATGTGTTGCTATTACCAAAAAAAGCCGTCAGGATCATATCCTCTAGCAAAAGACTGGACCACTGTAAGCCTATTTTCACCAGGCTAGGCATAATGACTGTCTTTAGCCAGTATGTGTATTTCTGCCTCATGTATATAAAAGAAAATCAAGGGAATTTTAGCATAAGACAAGAAATACATAATCATGACACTCGCTGTAAGAGGAACATTGAAGTGCCAAAGTGTCGTCTATCAAGTACACAAGACAGCTTTCCAACAGTCGCCCTACAAATGTACAATCAACTGCCTCCAGAAGTGAAATCCCTGCCACCTGAATTATTTCGGAAAAAAATTGCTCAGGACTTGAAACAACATCCACTATATTCATTGGAAGAGTTTTTCAACAGCGGTTCTACTGAATGGACAATATAATAAATATTGTTATGTTTTATACATAATTTTGCCTAAATTTAATCTTCTTCTTATGTTAACTACACATTTAATTTTGTGTTTTACTTAAAGTACATATTTTGCCAAAATGAAACTTTGTGTGTGTGACATTTTGCTTTATGGTATTTTCATTTGCTGCTATGAAGTTTTACTTTCCCACTATGTTCTATGTGTTTTTGTGCACTCCATAAATATTTTCTTTTATTTGCAATATAAATTTTGTATATGGTGTTGTATAAATGTTAGTTGATAAACATTGTATTTGTGACGCAGTCTGTCCAGCCATGGCTGGTAAATGACGAAGATATAGTAAAGTAAAGTAAAGTAAACATTCTGAAACCAATAAATTATAATAACGATGATACTGGACTGTGGAACTGTGAGTACCAGCAGCTACAATCACATTAGGCATCACAACAACCAGGGTATATAATCTTCCATTATTTCATGATTTCTTCAACACCATCAGTTCAGTACGCCATGTGAAGAAATTTTTGTTTGCAGAGTGTTTTTTGTGCGTGTTCTTCATATATTTTCATGAGGTGTGATGACAGTGGGGCCGCTGATTTGCCTACTCTGTTATGACCCCACGATAGCGACCCAGATGAGTTCTATAGGATTTACATCAGGTGATTTGTTCGCCGAGATATCAATGTGAGTTCGCTATAATGCTTCTCAAACGACTATAGTACGGTTCTAGCTCAGAGACACGAACAGTTACACTGCTGAAAGACGACATCGCCGTCGGAGAAGTTATCAAGCATGAAAAGATGCAACTGGTTCGCACCTATCAGCATGTCTTCGATTACTACCTGTGAAGTTCCTTCGCTCCTTCTCACCAGGAGGACATGCGACTCGTAACGATGTTCGTCCCCGTTGCCATGACATGGAACAGCACCTGTAACGTCCCTTCGCTCCTTCTTCACTCACCAGGAGGACATGCGACTCGTAACGATGTTTGTCCCCGTTGCCATGACATGGAACAGCACCTGTAACTCTCGTAAGAACACAACTCATCGCGTGGTTTAGAAACATTCTGCAGTTCAGATAATATGCAAAAAACTGGTGATTTCTCAAACTGGGGAACAATCAAGAATGGGGTGCCACAAGGTTCGGTCTTGGGTCCTCTGCTGTTCTTAATATATACACTCCTGGAAATTGAAATAAGAACACCGTGAATTCATTGTCCCAGGAAGGGGAAACTTTATTGACACATTCCTGGGGTCAGATACATCACATGAGCACACTGACAGAACCACAGGCACATAGACACAGGCAACAGAGCATGCACAATGTCGGCACTAGTACAGTGTATATCCACCTTTCGCAGCAATGCAGGCTGCTATTCTCCCATGGAGACGATCGTAGAGATGCTGGATGTAGTCCTGTGGAACGGCTTGCCATGCCATTTCCACCTGGCGCCTCAGTTGGACCAGCGTTCGTGCTGGACGTGCAGACCGCATGAGACGACGCTTCATCCAGTCCCTAACATGCTCAATGGGGGACAGATCCGGAGATCTTGCTGGCCAGGGTAGTTGACTTACACCTTCTAGAGCATGTTGGGTGGCACGGGATACATGCGGACGTGCATTGTCCTGTTGGAACAGCAAGTTCCCTTGCCGGTCTAGGAATGGTAGAACGATGGGTTCGATGACGGTTTGGATGTACCATGCACTATTCAGTGTCCCCTCGACGATCACCAGTGGTGTACGGCCAGTGTAGGAGATCGCTCCCCACACCATGATGCTGGGTGTTGGCCCTGTGTGCCTCGGTCGTATGCAGTCCTGATTGTGGCGCTCACCTGCACGGCGCCAAACACGCATACGACCATCATTGGCACCAAGGCAGAAGCGACTCTCATCGCTGAAGACGACACGTCTCCATTCGTCCCTCCATTCACGCCTGTCGCGACACCACTGGAGGCGGGCTGCACGATGTTGGGGCGTGAGCAGAAGATGGCCTAACGGTGTGCGGGACCGTAGCCCAGCTTCATGGAGACGGTTGCGAATGGTCCTCGCCGATACCCCAGGAGCAACAGTATCCCTAATTTGCTGGGAAGTGGCGGTGCGGTCCCCTACGGCACTGCGTAGGATCCTACGGTCTTGGCGTGCATCCGTGCGTCACTGCGGTCCGGTCCCACTCCGACGGGCACGTGCACCTTCTGCCGACCACTGGCGACAACATCGATGTACTGTGGAGACCTCACGCCCCACGTGTTGAGCAATTCGGCGGTACGTCCACCCGGCCTCCCGCATGCCCACTATACGCCCTCGCTCAAAGTCCGTCAACTGCACATACGGTTCACGTCCACGCTGTCACGGCATGCTACCAGTGTTAAAGACTGCGATGGAGCTCCGTATGCCACGGCAAACTGGCTGACACTGACGGCGGCGGTGCACAAATGCTGCGCAGCTAGCGCCATTCGACGGCCAACACCGCGGTTCCTGGTGTGTCCGCTGTGCCGTGCGTGTGATCATTGCTTGTACAGCCCTCTCGCAGTGTCCGGAGCAAGTATGATGGCTCTGACACACCGGTGTCAATGTGTTCTTTTTTCCATTTCCAGGAGTGTATTTGACGATCTGTAGACAACTTTGTGGGTTTAACTGTCAGTGCAATTTAGCGATCTGTGCAAAATAATTTTACCACTGAAAGTCTCGTTTGCAGAAAACAATGGCGAATGGTGCTCCCACTGGACCCGCACCGCAGCTAAGTGCAGTCCCGAGGATGACTTGGCGGTTATTTAGATAGACATGTGAAGTCAGCATAACATTCGAAGAACTTTCACATGCCGTCGGCAGCAGAGTGAGAGCGATGAGTCACGCTGGCTTGCATCCAGTTTTTACATGCTCTGCAAATAGATCTTCACTCCCATCTGGTCGTGTCAGCAATGGTGCTTAGGTAAACACGTATTTCAATGGCAATTCCTCAGGTACCAAGTATGAACAGGATGTTGCCACCTCATTCTTGCAGACACCTGTGCGTGAATTGGCAGCTGAAGGTCACGTCACTTTGCACGGGCTGTCAGTGCATCTCGATTGCCGGTAGCCTCCTGTGTGGTCTAGTGGACAGGGGGCGGTGGGTGGTGCCTGCGTGTCTCTGTTGCATTATTTTGCGCTGTTGTCTGTGCTACGCACTAATTGGACAGTTTACGAGTTGATTTCGCGTCTGCAGAGCGTTATTTAGGAGTAGTTTACAAATCTGTAGGCTGTGTGGCGTGACCCAAAACATGTCAGAGCGTGTGTTTTGTATCAGTGTGATAAATATACTCCATCCTTAAATAAATTGTTCCAAAATAAATAAAGTAAGTACACTCCTTCCTTACCCTCTCCAGCAACCCAGCGCAGACTGAGTCATTTTCTCCTCCAGACAGCCATCTTGGGATATATCATGGGGTGGAGGACAGCGCCGTCTGGTGATAGTACTGTGTACTAGGTCCATATCTCCTGGCGACCACACTGTTTCCCGCCATTTCCCCCACCATCTTAGATTACGTCACAGAATGGACGACAGCGGCCTCTGGAGGTGGTACTGTGTATTAGGTCACTTGGGCTCTGGACCTCGTGGCGAACACACTGGATTGTGGTAGTGCCTCAAATTGCTTAAATAAAGACTGGTGCATGATTTCAACAATTGGCAATTAGCAAGCATGTTTGCGGAGTCTCTTAGATGGATTATTATTTTGATGATTTACGAGTTCTTTGGCTCTCTGCACATAAATGTATTGCATTATTTACGAGTGGTTTGCAGGTCTGTAGGCTTGTGGCATGTCAGAGCATGTGTTCTGTATCACTGTGATAAATATATTATCTCTCAAAATCCGCCCCTAAATAAACTGTCCCAAAATAAAAAAAGTACACTCCTCCCTTTCTCCTGCAGCCACCGGTGCAGGGTGGGTCCTTTCCAAACAATCCCTAGGAAGAGATGGTGGTCAGATGACTTAGGTTAGTGGCGGTAGCCCAAGTGTCCTTTCTTTCCAGCCATTTTTTTAGGTTAGTAGAGTGAGCCCAATTGATCTATCTTCCTGCCAAAATTCAAACTTGGTGCCAGTTCCTAGGAAGAGGTGGCAGCTGGATGACTTAGGTTAGTGAAGGTAGCACAAGTGACCTATCTTCCCGTCCATTTTCTTAGGTTAGTAGAGATAACCAGGGTGTGATGCATTATCCTGTTGGAATTTGAGTTTCCCGCCGTTTTTCTGGGGGAGGGGAGGGCGGTTAGGTTAGTGGAGGTAGCCCACTGGATCTATCTCCCTCCAAAATCCACCATCTTAAATGACGTCACGGCCGCCATCTTGGATGATGTCATGTGCTGTTGCCAAGTCTACACGCCGCCATCTTGGATGACGTCATCGCCGCTATCTTGGATGACGTCATGGCCGCCATCTTGGATACATTTGGCAACAATGGCGAGTGGGGTGACGTCGTCGTTGTTCTACTACTCACCATCTATCCTGTTTTACAGAACAGACAAGCCTACAAATCTCATGTTCTGCGAAGAGTCATGGATATCCAACTTTTTATCACCTAGTGGTAGCTGCTCTTTCCATAGATGCTCATGACAGAAGCTTCGCCATTTTCGAGATACTCGTTTACAAGCTCTGTGTAATACTAGAGTGCCCATTGTCAAAGTCGCTTATCTCAATGAATTTCCACATTTTTAGCCCTTATCTTCACTGGGGTGATTCCCCGTCTGTGTCTGCCGTGCTTACATGTCTTCATTACTTCGTCATGTGCCCTCAATGCCACCAAGCGGCATCCGACATCGTGGTGGTCAGTGGTCATAATGTTTTGGTCTGTTAGTGTATGAGTCCTACTTAATGACTTGACAATTAATCAAGTGAACCGAGTTAGCTTCGAAATATTATGAAAAATGAGCCATTACATTTTATGTTCTCGAGGTCATTTGCGGTAGTTGACCTGCTGTGCTGTGGCACTAGATCGTATCATGAGACTTCTTTATGTTTTGCAGTGGGTGGGTGCTGAAAGACACCTCCAAACTATTCAAACTACGAAAATTACGCTGTAATTCATCTGTATTATAAGTGTAGTGTTTCCACTGTACAACTTCATTTACAACTGAAACAGATCTCTCTTGACTGGTAGTTCCACATCTCCGCAGCAGGTGAAGATGCTGACTCACCATCACACCTTGCCGATATTCTGATCTGACACCTTTTACACCAAGTGTCGACATACGGCAAACCTGAGCATGCACAATGGGATGTTCCACATATAACAATTACCTAAGCAAGGTTTCCAGTTTCCATGAATATCTTTCATCAGCCGGAGTGGTTAGAAGTGCAACATGTTACTCCATACAGTCAACGTGTTACACCTCACCTGTCACATACAGCACCTAGAGATGCGATCTGTCGTACATAAGCCATTTTCATATGATCTCAGCTTGAATTTGCATATGCAGAGAAAGACACAAAAGTAAGTGCTACTGCCACTTGTTGTCATCGAAAAATTTATGTCAACTCATTAGGTGTCAACTCATTAGGTGTCATTAAGCAACTGCATTATGAAATTCACTGATGGTTCCACACACTAGTAATAAAGGACAATAAAAGTGCTGTTCAAGTCTCATATTTAGCTATAATTTGTGAACTGTCTTCTGTCTACCAATAATCATGTCCTGTTTTGAGATTCAGATGCAGAGTCAGCCGACCATTAATAGTCCGTCCATTAGCGAATATGATTACATCATTTCATGCCTGAACCAAATTAAATCAATACAACTTTCCTACAGTTCCGGATCCCATTGAATGAGTCTAATGAGAATATTCATACACCTACCTGCTTGTGGCAAATACAGACTTCTCCAGTGAAAACGATGACTTCATCTTATTATACTTTAGACTGCTTCATAAAACATCTTAGAAACACACACACACACACACACACACACACACACACACACACACACACACACAGACGCGCCCACAAATACTGTGCCCCAGGAGGAATAGTCAATATGCAGGACTATGACAGGGTGTCTTGCAAATATGTACTCTAAAAGGCATAGCTGAAGAACTATGTTGTTTTGGTTCACACTACCACCTCTGTGAACGTGGAAAGCAAAGACCTTGCAGAAGAGATTTGTTTCATAGAATCCAAGCTGATGAAGTACTCATAGCTCTTAAGGGCGCATTTATATCCCATGTTTACTAGACACTTCTGCTTCCAGTGATCACTCCTGTCACGTCCTTCAGTTTTAACCGTTCCTTTTGGGTCACACTATACATTCGCTGGCGGGGAAAAAAACGCAAAATCAAGAAGCAGTTGTGTGACATACAAGAAAGTTGGTAAATATGTTTCTACGTCTGAAATATGATGTCAATTCAAATATCGCGCCAGTCGCATAAGGGTTGTGGTAGTAGCACCACTATCAGGGTACAAATCAGGTTTGTTTTAAATACTCGTTGTAACGGTCGTGAACGTTAGCTACCTTTGAGACGTCGTGAGTTGATGTTAGCCAAGAATGCCTTTAAGGCGACAAAGATGCCATTATCATCCCTTCACTGAGTTTGAATGAGGTCGTATAATAGGGCTAAAAGAAGTTGGAAGTTCCTTCAGCGATACTGCCAAAAGACTTGACTAGAATGTAGCCACTGTACATGACTGCTGACAGTGGTGGTCACGAGAACGTACGGTTGCAAGAAGACTGGGCTCTGGATTTCCACATGGCACTACCGAGAGGGAAGACCACTGTGTGTAGTGTATGGCTCTGGGCACTGTACTGCATCTGCGGCAGCAATATGAGCAGCAGGTGGCACCACATAGACACAACAAACTATTACAAATCGGTTATTTTAAGGACGGCTCTGATCCAGAAACCCTGTAGTATACATTCCACTGACCACAGCCCACCAATATTTGCGACTTCAGTGATGTCACGTGAGAGCTCATGGAGATCAACGTGGATGTCTGTTGTGTTTCCTGATGAAAGATGGTTCTCCCTCGGTGCTAGGATTCCAGTTGAGGACCTGCTATCAATCTGTTTGTGTGCTAAACGCGCTGGACGTACACCTGGAGTTATGGTTTGGGATGTGATTTTGCATGTCAGCAGGAGCACTCTCGTGCTTATCCCATGCATCCTAACAGCAAATTTGTACGTCAATTGGGTGATTCGACCTGTTGTGCTGCCATTAAAGAACAGCATTTCAGAGGGTGTTTTCCAGCAGGATAACGCTCGCACATAACCGTTGTTGTAACCCAACATACACTACAGAGTGTCGACAGGGTGTTTTGCACTGTTTGATCACCAGATCCAATCGAAGACATATAGGACATCACGGGACGACAACTCCAGCATCATTTACAATCAATATTAACTGTCCCCGTATTGACTGACAAAATGTAACAGGCATAGAACTCCGTCCCACAAACTGACATCAGGCTCTTGTACAACACAATGCAACCACGTTTGCATATTTGCACTCAACATTCTGGTAGTAACAGTAGTTATTAATGTATCAGCATTTGACATTTGCAGTGGCTTATTTCGTTCTTGCATTTACCTGTGATCTTGTAATGTTAATCACTTAAATATGTTACCTAAACAAATGTATTCCTGAAATTTCATTACTCTACATTAATTATTTTTTAGTGCTGCAATTCTTTTCACCTATTAGTTTGTATCTGCTAGTTATGTTACAGTGCAGTAGTCTTAACACAGTGCAATCCATAGACTTGTAATGTGCTCTAGAATTCTTTGGACCATCACAATTTTTAACTGTATGTAAAAGTTTTTGCTTTTATTTTTTTTCAGATCTGAGAGGATCTCGACAGTGCCCAATATGTTTGAAGGTTTTTGCTTTGACCACATCCATATCACGTCACATTTACTGTGCACATGGAAGTGCTGAAGCTGAACCTGAGACATGTCCAATCTGTGGAAAGGTGTTCAAAAACAGGTATAACATGTGGGTTCATCGAAGCAGATCACATCGTGGAACCTGGAAGACATTGACTCCTGATACCGAGAATTACTTTTAACCTGCTTGTTCTTAGACAGTCCCTGCCAGATCGTTAGTTCACGTTTCAGAATAAGTATCCAGCAATGTTTTTCATATCACACAACAATTTACTGGAGCACTTAAGAAAACCAAACAAAATTCTAAAGCGTAAAGTTAATTGTACCTATCAATTCCATTACCTAACAGTCAGATTTCGAAGCAATCCACTTAACTTATATTGTGTCTTTGTATAAGTACTCTTACAAAATAATATCAGTATATTTAGGTTAATTATATTATCAACTGTGTCCTTGCAACTTTAGTCCTTAACGAAGATTATCACAACATACTCTGATTAATTCTGACATTACTGTGTGTTGTACAAACATGAAAGATAAAAATAAAATATTTTCCCCTGTTTTTAATGTAATACTTATTTAATTTGGTGCAATCTGTATTAGACTGCTGCCATTTGAGTTCAAGCTTCATTCACGGTTTGTGTTCCATAAATCTCATTATGTAGCAGAATCTTTGGGATGCAGAATGAATGAAGTTATTGTTATGCTGCTGCATGCACTGAATCATGAAGACTGAATTTATATAGAATTTAGCTGCAATTGCAATTTACTCTGAAATGAGGCATTCATTGCAATGTATTTAAAATTACTCAAGAACAGCAAGCAAAGCATTAATTTTAGGTTGATCTCCTCAATGGTTGTTGATTGTAGTCATTCTGTTATTTGCTAGAAAGTCCTAGATTTTATTATCTTACACATATAATGTGGAACTGCTGGTTTATGAATTAAATCCCATATCCAGTTTTAGTAATTCTTTCATTTATTCATATTTTATTGACCATATAACATTTCAAGCATATGTTCAACTAAAACATTTATATTTCTTTATGTACAACACGAATATGTAATAAAAATGGGGGTTACTACACTCCTGGAAATGGTAAAAAGAACACATTGACACCGGTGTGTCAGACCCACCATACTTGCTCCGGACACTGCGAGAGGGCTGTACAAGCAATGATCACACGCACGGCACAGCGGACACACCAGGAACCGCGGTGTTGGCCGTCGAATGGCGCTAGCTGCGCAGCATTTGTGCACCGCCGCCGTCAGTGTCAGCCAGTTTGCCGTGGCATACGGAGCTCCATCGCAGTCTTTAACACTGGTAGCATGCCGCGACAGCGTGGACGTGAACCGTATGTGCAGTTGACGGACTTTGAGTGAGGGCGTATAGTGGGCATGCGGGAGGCCGGGTGGACGTACCGCCGAATTGCTCAACACGTGGGGCGTGAGGTCTCCACAGTACATCGATGTTGTCGCCAGTGGTCGGCGGAAGGTGCACGTGCCCGTCGACCTGGGACCGGACCGCAGCGACGCACGGATGCACGCCAAGACCGTAGGATCCTACGCAGTGCCGTAGGGGACCGCACTGCCACTTCCCAGCAAATTAGGGACACTGTTGCTCCTGGGGTATCGGCGAGGACCATTCGCAACCGTCTCCATGAAGCTGGGCTACGGTCCCGCACACCGTTAGGCCGTCTTCCGCTCACGCCCCAACATCGTGCAGCCCGCCTCCAGTGGTGTCGCGACAGGCGTGAATGGAGGGACGAATGGAGACGTGTCGTCTTCAGCGATGAGAGTCGCTTCTGCCTTGGTGCCAATGATGGTCGTATGCGTGTTTGACGCCGTGCAGGTGAGCGCCACAATCAGGACTGCATACGACCGAGGCACACAGGGCCAACACCCGGCATCATGGTGTGGGGAGCGATCTCCTACACTGGCCGTACACCACTGGTGATCGTCGAGGGGACACTGAATAGTGCACGGTACATCCAAACCGTCATCGAACCCATCGTTCTACCATTCCTAGACCGGCAAGGGAACTTGCTGTTCCAACAGGACAATGCACGTCCGCATGTATCCCGTGCCACCCAACGTGCTCTAGAAGGTGTAAGTCAACTACCCTGGCCAGCAAGATCTCCGGATCTGTCCCCCATTGAGCATGTTTGGGACTGGATGAAGCGTCGTCTCACGCGGTCTGCACGTCCAGCACGAACGCTGGTCCAACTGAGGCGCCAGGTGGAAATGGCATGGCAAGCCGTTCCACAGGACTACATCCAGCATCTCTACGATCGTCTCCATGGGAGAATAGCAGCCTGCATTGCTGCGAAAGGTGGATATACACTGTACTAGTGCCGACATTGTGCATGCTCTGTTGCCTGTGTCTATGTGCCTGTGGTTCTGTCAGTGTGATCATGTGATGTATCTGACCCCAGGAATGTGTCAATAAAGTTTCCCCTTCCTGGGACAATGAATTCACGGTGTTCTTATTTCAATTTCCAGGAGTGTATTTTTAAAAAAAGGCAGTTGATATCCGTTTGACCTATGGTAGTGCCATCTAGTGGGCCAACCATAGGGCCATCTGGTTTCCCCCTTCAAGGTAGACAAATTTCGTTCTTTGTAGTTTTTTCGTTTTACGCTTATTTCGTGAGATATTTGGCCTGGTCACGATCAATGGACCACCCTGTATATATAAATAGAGAGATGGAGACATGTTATGTATTTCGACATCTGTAGCCTGCATAGTTCTAACAGCCTAGGAACTAACCATATTGGAGCTAGCGATATCCACACTGGCCTCATTTGGTTTAGATGTAATGCTAATCGAATACACAACCAGTGGACTGGGCTCAGTAATAGTACCTTGATGTATCTCCATCTGACGAACAGTATTCAACAATCCTGGAGGAAAAGCATGATGTCAGACAACGAATGTAAATTTATTTTTTGAACACATAAATAAAGACTTTTACCTACAACCCAATTCATCATTGCTTGTGGTGCTAGTTCAGCCATCACAAACCAGCCACCTCCCTCAAGAGTAATAATAATCTCCATCAAGAGGGTTGATCCCATATCAGTGATGACAGAATTCTGCCATCTGTAACAACACCAAAAGTCATTAGATCATGCCAATACACAAACAAAATCATATACAGGTAAAATGTTTTGGATATATACATACACTGTCGTCTTCCAGACAAAGGTATCTGCTTCCCTTGTCAGCATCGCCAAATTGATAATGGCTGAGAGTCAGTCTAAAACAGAAGGAAATTCAGCTAGAGCACTTATACCCCCCCCCCCCCCCAGGGGCTGAGTGGATTAAGAGGAAGGAAGCACACACAACTGCATTTCGTTGGTGGAGACAAATCCTATCAATCCACCGAGTGGGGTAACTTCCACCGTTTACAACCAATAGCCAGGGAGGAGCTGGAGGATGCTACTGATGCATCTGGCCAATAGGGTAACAGCCCACAAAAATTATATCAGTAAGGAACATGTTTCTCGGAAAAACATCTGGCAGCCATCTGAGTGAAAAATTATAAGTGTCTTGGAAGACGTCTGGTAGCCATCAGAGTGAAAAATTATAGTGATAAGCAACATGTCCTCGGAAAAATGTGTGACAACCAGGACCCCTAGACAGTGCTAACTGAATAACAAATTACAATGATAAGTAACATGATCTTGGAAAACATTTGGATAATAATTTATAGCGGTAAGGAAAAGTGTACTGTTTGTCTTTTTCAAAGCCTCTAATCTATGATTAAATCATGTACTTTCACAGCTGCTGCAGCTGCTGTACGAATGTGCCAGCTGTCATCAGGGGCGGAGCTGTTCATATGCGCCAGTATCTCGCAGTGGATGTCTGACTCTTTTGCACATAAAGGAGCCACAGTCTGCAGTGGTGGGAGCTTTATATGATACAGCAGGCCAATGCTGAGATCACCAGGTGGCACTTGGTGTCGAATGACATGGAGCTAGTCCACTGTGTGCCTCACTGTTTGGGCACACATCTCACTGGTGGCTGTCTGCTGCCTCTGCAGCAGTGAGCACAATAATATCAACATGTACAAATCGTTTTAAGACGCTACCCTGACACATGCGTGGTGCAAGATCCTTACAGCAACCACATTTTTTTATTTAAATAAAAAATTGTTGTTTCCTGATTATCAGATCAGTGCTCAAATCTCAGTTAACACAACCGTGTCATGGTCACTGATACCAGTTTCGATGTGGACATGCTCAGAGAGATAAGGTCTATTTCTTGCCATTAAATTCAATGGGTGGGGATCCTAAGTATCTGTTCTACATGGTTTTCAGAGGAGGCATTTAGTAAAGTTTCACAGGATGTCTCACCAATAACAAAACAGTAATTTTCCCAATTAATTGTTAGATGATTAAAATCTCCACCAATGATGATCTGGATTGGATGGAGGGTCACTTGGTGATTAAAGTCTCCACCTTCTGTGCACCCCACACGCAGTTAGCTACCTGAATAGCAGACTCTGATGTGTAATGCACACCTGACCCATTTATGGGGACCCTACAGTTCTTAATCCTATGGCGACAGTCCAAGAAGTCGCAGATTAGCTTGTCACAGAACTTTCGAAGTCTCTGGTTCAATCCTTCCACTCGACTCAAACCAAAGGGTCACAATCATTTCTGGGGACAAAGCTGCAAATTGGGAGCTTCGTTGAAACTCATAATGCCCAAGGCTTGTCTTCTCAACCTTCTCTGCCAGTTGCTGGAATGGCCCAACAACGACCTCGGAACCCAGATGACAGGCATCATTTGTACCAGTGTGTGCCACAATATGCAGTTGGTTGCACAGTGTTCCCTCAATGGCTGCTGGAAAAGCCTCTTCAACATGTTGAATGATGTCCCCAGGAATATACATTGATTGCAATAGTGATCTTTCCTGTCCCTTGCTGCTGCTTCCCTAAGGGGCATCATCGTTCGCTGTACGTTTGAACTGCGAATGATTAATAGGCACCTAATCTTTTGCATTTGCCTCCTCCTGACACTGGACAAAACAGGTTTCCCTAAAACAGGTGAAGTTAGTCCCACAGGCTCAGTTTCAGTTTCAGTGGAAGACAGCACCTCAAACTTGCTGGTTAGAGAGATCGGTACAAGACCCTGAGTCCTCCCTGGTCCACATCCACACTTTAAAGGACGCCTAGATCTACCACTGATACGCCACTTGCAGTCAAGTGGATGAGTAATGACAGATCCTGTAATTTCTGCAGAGGAGACATGGTCCACGGGCGAAGATAGTACTTGAGGCACCTCTGGTACAGGTATCACAGGTACATGACTCTCGGGTGCTCTTCCTACACAGTGATTCGCAGCAGCTGCCTATCATTTGATAGTAGTCAGGGCTATTTCCAGCTGCTTACGAACGTTTACCAGCTCATCCCGTATTCAAGAACAGCATTCACACATACCATGCTCGAAAACAGCATTCATAGTGCGGCTGCTTTTTGGCTAGAGGATTGTTTATAAGGCATTGAACAAATAACCTTAAATTAAGTGCGCTGATTATCTTTTAATCTGTTGAGCAAAAAATCTGCTGATTCCCTATAAGAATCAAAGCAAATGCACAAAACGAGATTTCTATTAAATCACCACAAAAGCCTGTGGTGGAAAACTACTATCTCCTAAAAAGTTGTGAGGTTAATTATAGCTGTTAGCAAATTCAAAAGCAGAGTTAATTTACGATGTAGGCAGATAATTTATAAGGCTACTCGTCTTTAAGGCAAAACTAGATGTAACACAACATGTTACTCAGAAGATCTCCTACAGTAACTAAATCACAAACGCCGATTCGCTACAAATTGCTAGTAGATTATGCAAAGGACAATTGTAGCTTCTGAAAAAAAACCGCACGTTTACTTGCGTTGATAGACTATGAAGTTCAGGGGTAAAGTATTCTTTGACAGAACTTCCAAGACGCTACTCCAGGCGGGTGTAAAATAACAGAAAATACTGAACGCGAAAATGAAGATTTGGCCCTGCCTGACTACCCCCTGAAGCAGTTCTCAGGATCTCTTAGTGATGATATTATCTCTTCCTTCTTGCTCTTTAACATATAAATTACAACATAAACATACATGAATAATTAAGGGAACTAGTAACTATAAATGGTAAATGCTGTTTCTGCTTATACATTTATTGGGGATTAAAACCCCTTTATATATTATAAATGTTTATATATCAATGTCCAAAATACGTAAAGAGACACAAATGAATTTCCTAACTAATATTACTGATCAGTTGCCCAAATCTGCCCCTTTTTATGGCTACGCGATCTAATACAAGTAACGCGAGATGGCTAATATCATCTACGTACCAAACACTAGAAGACAATACTTTCAAAGATGATCTACAGTGGTGTGCAACCTCAGTGGAAATAAAACTTATGTGATCACACCTATTTAGCTTTATAGCCCTAATAAGCCGAAACAATTTGCAATATCACCGTATGTACTGTATCCGGTGCATCAGAGCGATGGTTCTCGTACACGTCTGACCGATGGAAGAATTCCAGCCACAAAATAAAAAACTCTTTCAAACACTAGGACGGCAGAAGGCGGTCCTCTGACTAGTATGATCTAATACTGTCTTCTCCTCTCTGTATTCTACACACAAGAAACGCGAGCTCCCAGCCACAAGGCCGGAATTCAGATAACGTCTCTACGTGAGTATAGACAGAACAAGTGCTCTCAATCACTGGATGCTGTGTACACAACGACGACTCCCTACCCGGAGGCGAAGTCCATAACCGTTTAAGTTCACAACAGTAGAGTGCATAACGGTTCTAACTATAAAAATCTCCTGAGAGCAAAGACAGCAAGTCTGTCTGTACCAGCAAAAGCTGATACTAAGCGTCTCTCAAACACAGGCATTCAAAATGGAAGACCTCATTCTCTCCACCGCTGGCTTCCCAGCAAAGCTCGGCTCCCCTCCCTCATAACTGTAGAAGGCGAATCATATGCTCGAAACCACACTTTTTCTCCCTCTCTACAGATTCTTCCACACACCGACCAACAATAATTAAGTCTTTTGTCGTCCAGCGCGGAAAGTTTGCAAGGAAATACCTATCCCCGTTAATTAGGAATTCATACGATGGGACGCTTCTAAGAGAAAAAATCCTCTGAAATAGCCCAGCCTGCATGATCTCTGAAGTAACGCTTCCTTGCTCCTCTCTGCTGCGTCCAAGATTTTCAGAGTTTCCGGTTATCCTTCGGGTCTAGCTACAATATCGGCCAGCCGCCACTCAATTGTGCTTCAGCGCTCAGGTGCCCCGACCGTCCGGCTAGGGCTACTTCCTCTGTTAAGCAGGACCAACACATCTGTGCAGGCTTTTCCACCCAGCTGTTTCATTTCCACTGGCGTTCCAACCTTTACTAGTACAGGCAATCATTCATTACGCCGTTTTAATATAAAGACACTCCATCAACTTTCATGCAATAAGCGTTAACAACTATTTACAAGGTGTACGTGACAATGTCAGTCTTCTTTAAATATTCATATACAGGGTGTTACAAAAAGGTACGGCCAAACTTTCAGTAAACACTCCTCACACACAAAGAAAGAAAATATGTTATGTGGACATGCGTATGGAAACGCTTGCTTTCCATGTTAGAGCTCATTTTATTACTTCTCTTCAAATCACATTAATCATGGAATGGAAACACACAGCAACAGAACGTACCAGCGTGACTTCAAACACTTTGTTACAGGAAATGTTCAAAATGTCCTCCGTTAGCGAGGATACATGCATCCACCCTCCGTCGCATGAAATCCCTGATGCACTGATGCAGCCCTGGAGAATGGCGTATTGAATCACAGCCGTCCACAATATGAGCACGAAGAGTCTCTACATTTGGTACCGGGGTTGTGTAGACAAGAGCTTTCAAGTGCCCCCATAAATGAAGTCAAGAGGGTTGAGGTCAGGAGAGCGTGGAGGCCATGGAATTGGTCCGTCTCTACGAATCCATCGGTCACCGAATCTGTTGTTGAGAAGCGTACGAACACTTCGACTGAAATGTGCAGGAGCTCCATCGTGCATGAGCCACATGTTGTGTCGTACTTGTAAAGGCACATGTTCTAGCAGCACAGGTAGAGTATCCCGTATGAAATCATGATAACGTGCTCCATTGAGCGTAGGTGGAAGAAACTAAAATGAGCTCTAACATGGAAATTAAGCGTTTCCGGACACATGTCCACATAACATCTTTTCTTTATTTGTGTGTGAAGAATGTTTCCTGAAAGTTTGGCCGTACCTTTTTGTAACACTCTGCATACGATGTACAACCTATAAAATGATACCTAATTCCCGTAGTAAATCACGGCAAAGTATGTAGATGAGTGCTTGTATGGTACGAAATTATAGCCACCTTACAGACTGTGAACCACAAACGCTGATTTTCTACGAAATATATTACGTATCCGAAACATTTTTACCGGTAACTTGAGAAGATATAGTTTTTTAAGTGTCTGAAAATTTTCAGAATTTCCTTTCTGTCACCTCAATGAAATTAGAGAAAGATTGTTTTGAACGAGGATAGGCCTACTTTTCTCAAGCATTTCAAAAGAGCACTACAATTAACGATAACAGAACGAGTTTATCGCAGCACTTGCGAATGTTCGAAATTTCACAATACAAATGGGTATTGATGCAATCAATGAACGATTATGCAGAAGCGACTCGGACAGTAAAATATGCGAATCTAAACTTTAAACCGGCAGACGATATTGTACATGCGGTCTCACACAAAGGAAAATCCCTTAGTCGTCTTTTATATACACTGGTGTCCAAAATTAAAGTAACAAACCGAAATTTTATAAGGTTGCGTTTATTTTGCCACAAAACAGTATAAACATGTGATAGTAAAGTAGAAACAATATAAAGAATACAGAACGAAAACAACTGCAACATGCATAATGGTAGACAAAAATGTTCTTAGTTTTTTTCCAATGTAACGGGTTTACACACACTTTCTGACAACTGGTTAATGTGCTCAGTATGGGGTGTGACTCCTCTGGCGGCAATACAGACATGAGGAAAGACGGGGCATGCTGTGAATGATGTCATCAATCTCATGTTGTGGCAATAACGCCCATTCTTCCTGCAGCATTGCTCGCAATTCTTGGAGAGTGGTTGGTGGATGCTAACGGGGGTCAACAGAAACCTCCGATCTTACTCGTCTGCTTTGACCCGTGACGTAAGCGTGTTGTGGTGTGTGACGTCATTACGGCGCGGAGTTTAGTCTTGTTTTTGTTTGTGGTGCTCTCTGGTGGTGTGTTCATGGTTTTCGTTTGTTTTAATTTAATGCTCATTGCTGTATGTCGGGTGAGTTTGTATTTGGTTGTGGTTTTTTGTTTAGGAATGGATAATCTAGTTTGTGGGGCTGGAACTTTTTTGAGGTAAGTTCCGTTTTTTTTTGTTTTTGATGTGTGTTTTGTGTCAACAGAAACATCCGATCTCACGCGTCGGCTTTGACCCGTGACGTTAGGGACCTACACATTGATCTGTAGCGTAGCCCTGAATACGAGGTTAGGTTGGGAGGTTTTTTTTTGGCGGGGGGGGGGGGGGTCAAGGGGGGGGCGCAGCCCCCCCCCCCCCTGCCTGGCCTCGAGTACCACTTGTTTATTATTATCTTTGTTCTATCGTAATTTATCTGATTGGGAGCTGTTGTAGATGTATGTAGGTGTAAGGGAAGTGTTGGTTTTTTAGGTTGGTGTTGGGGGATGTGATCGGTAGGTTCTGTTGAGCTATATAGGTCAACGGAAGTGTTCGATCGTAATTTATGTGATTGGGAGCTGTTGTAGATATATGTAGGTGTAAGGGAAGTGTTCGTTTTTTTTTTGTATTGGAGGATGTGATCGGTAGGTTCTGTTGAGCTACATAGGTCAAGGGAAGTGTCCGATTCTGGATAGGAATGTGTTTTTTGGTATTTGGTCAGTTTTGTGATGTTGATTTATTTCGTTGTTTTGCGTGGTTTTGTATGGCGGTCGGTGGCTACATTTGTGTATATTTAGTTTGTCCCCACCCAAAAACCCCCAATTTCCCACGCTTGTCCCGTTAGAGTCATTAGGCTTTTTGTGAAACTTGTGTATTTCAGTGTTTATAATACGTATGCGATGTTTTTATATCCGCCATATTGGAATTGTCGTTTATAGTCGTTTCCGCTACATTTGTGACGTCATGGGTCAAAGCCGACGAGTAAGATCGGACGCTTCTGTATTTCCGCTAACGGGATGCAGCCGGAGTCCCTAGTCATTCCAGACATGCTCTATGGGATTCAAATCGACAGAGCGAGAAGGCCACACCATGCATTCAGTATCTCCCGTCTCCAGGGAAACATCAATCACCTGCGCTCTATGAGGTCGAGCATTATCGTCTAGCAATATGAAGCCTGGGCCCATAGAACCTCACAATAACTGGGTCTAGTGCAGCAGGGGATACAACCCGTCGGCTTTGAACAATGACGTCATTCCTTAGTCATAGATCGTAATGTCTTCACTTCGAGGCATAGATAATAAAGCAGTTCTGTGTTCTAATAAGCACTATCATTAAAATAATTGAATGTTAATCTAAAAGCGATCGCTTGATATTCGGTACATCATTAAACGTGTGATTTAATTAACTTAATTGTTTGTTTTTTATTCGGCCGGTACTTAATATTTATTTCACTTTCTTATTCCACCAATATGTGTATTTCCGTGTTGCGAAGTACATAACAGAAATTTCGGAGCTGGCGATCTTTTTTCGTTTTCCAGCTCTAGTATCAGCATGACATTTTCGAATGTGTACTTCCGAAACCCCCATCACAACAACATCCTTCACTTCGCCTTTACACTGACGACACAACTATAATAAATAATAATAAAGCTGTTATATTTTAGTTTCGTTTCTTTACTGATTGCTTAATGAAGTAGGATCAGTTTATTCTATCTCGTGAGATTTTTTTTAAAAAAAGCCAAAAAAACTCTTATTACGTACTGAAGGGAGCTAGAACACTAAGAAGAATCGCTTCTCGGCTTTTGACAAGATATTGCTTAATAAAGTAGGATCAGTTTATTCTATCTCGTGAGATTTTTTTTTTAAAAAGCCAAAAATTCCTTATTAGGTACTGAAGGGAGCTGCTTAATAAAGTAGGATCAGTTTATTCTATCTCGTGAGATTTTTTTTTTTTTAAAAAGTCAAAAAACCCTTATTACGTACTGAAGGGAGCTAGAACATTAAGAACAATCGCTTCTCGGCTTTTGACAAGATATTGCTTAATAAAGTAGGATCAGTTTATTCTATCTCGTGAGTTTTTTTTTTTTTTTTAATTCAAAAAATACTTATGCTTTTGGCAAGACCAATGTTTATCTCTCTCGCATTCCTTTGTTTCTCAACATTCTCCTCAGCTCTTTCATCTCTGTAATACATGCTCTCTGGCGACTTGTGACATCATTGTTCAAAGCCGACGGGTTGTATCCCCTGCTGCACTAGTCCCCAATAACTGCACATGAGGTCCCAAGATCTCGTCACGATACCTGACAGCAGTTAAAGCTTGCTGATTTAACTGTACAATCCCGAAATCGTGTCACACGTTCCCTCCAGATGCGAATCCGTCGAGAATCACTGTCCAAACCAAATCGAGACTCGTGTGAAAAGAGCATTAGCCCACTGTTCAGTCGTCCAGGTGGCATGGTGGCATTCTAGATGTTCCCTTCTGTGAAGACACGTCAGAGGTACACATACAGCACGTCTGCGACAATGAAGGCCACTTTGCCGAAGCATTCTGTGCACCATTTCCCTCTGTACAATACGTCCAATTAGGGTTGCCATAATCCAAGGACGAAAATCAAGGACAAAATTCGGTGATTATAAAGATGTGGTTGAAACAGACCAATATGTTGTGCAAGTGACCACTGGTTTGCATTTCAGTTGAATCTTCATCATTACTTTACAGTGGTAATTATGAAGATGTGGTTGAAACCTGGAATCACACAATGTCCTTTCACCTTTCTGCACATCAGCCAAATCTTCATAATTACCATAATTCAAACAGTAATTCTGTCAGCAAAGAAGTTGTAATTAACAAGGAAAATTAATCCAAGCATTAATAAAGGAGTGGTCAACGGTGAAAAAAATTAATTGCAATTGACATTAAATAACTTTTTAATTAAAGCACTGAACACACATTATCAACATGTACACAATCAAGCTGCTACAATTGATATATATATTTCACTTTACGCTTTAAACCAGTCATATTTCTCTGAGATCTGGACAGAAGAAAGAAACTCGCTCCGATTCTGAATCAGTCTATGAAAGTCTGTGCAATTTGTGTTCTTCATGTTATATTCGATTTGGAGCATTGCATTGACTAATGTTAAAGCTAGCCTGTTTCTTTCTTCTGTCCATTGTGCAGTCACTAGGGAAAATACTCTCTCCACATAGGCATTATGCCCTGGAATGGAGAAATAGCACTGCACAATAGCAAGCAGTTCTGGATACTGCTCTTTAGAAACACAATTCTCAAAAAATTTAACCCACTTTTTATGAGGCATCATCTCCAAATTCTGGTTATCTTCCTGTGTAAGAAAACATTTCAGTTTCGCTATTTGGTCAAATAGCAAACTCTCATCCACTTTGCAAGTTGTGTTTTCTTGCATCCACTTGAGTGTACATTCAACTTTTTTGCCAATCAGGTAAAGCCTTCAACAGTATCCAGCCAAATGTTCAAGTTCAGATAAAGGCTTGTTCCATTTTGAAATGGACTCCTCTGAGCAAGCAGAAAGTGTAAATACATCTCTCCACAAGTATCAGAAAAAAAGACTTGAGAAGACTTGGACACTTATCGAGAGACAGGAAGTATGATTTAAGAGCTTGAAACATGTATACAAATCTTTCAATTGCAGGAAATAAGCTCATCCACCTAGCTTTCACTGCCTAAGTAAATCTTTGTGAGTCATATGGAAGAAATCACAAAAATTCCTTAATGCTGCTACATGAACAGTATAAATTGAAAAGTGGTTATAGACCTTAATAATTATACTTTGCACATCTTGAGAAAGTATGTCGGTTCCACTTTGAATAGCATTACGCAGTGCATGAATTGGGCAACCTACCCCTACTATGGACCTGTTTAGTTTGTTTTCAAGTTTCTTGAATACATTGTTTTCCGTTTTTCTTTCAACACTTCCAAAGTTAGTGTTTGTATTATCCCAACCAAAAGCACAAACTTTGTCACTAAGGTTGAATTCAAAAATTATTTTATACACACACTCAGGCACTGTACTGTGGTTTCATTGTCACACTCATTCAAATGTAAAAAATTGCTTTGAACACCTTGTGTAATGTAAAACTATTGGAGCAGAACAGGAAACATTTTTACATTCTTGTGATGACTAGCATCTGTACTGATCCCAACATAGTTAACCTTTGATAGACTATTTTTAACATTGTCTTTTATTATTTGCATCTGTCATCTCAACACATAAATTAGAATATAGGAAAAATGCATGCAAGATGGTTTTAAAGATAATAAGGTCCCTCCAGCTTTTAAGTTGAGTTAAGTCATCGAGGACTAGCAATTTGTGGTCACACCAATTAAGCAGCAATATTCATCATTTGCTGCTGCTTAGGGCAGAAGATGCCCCTGACTTGAAATCTTGGCTGCAGCGAACTTCATATAAGTGAACCTGTCTCGTTATTATCCAGTAATGTACAGCAAAACTATCTGTGGAATTCTATGAGCCAAGACAGAGTTAGAGAACTCAGCCTCCACAGTATCCAAAGTGATCTATTGATGCCAGTGAAATAATCAGTACATTTCATTATGGAACGAACAGCACATGGTCCAGTTTTACTAGAGGTCAAGGTGAGTACCATAAGGTTTTACAAGTACAAATCAATCAAACAACAGAGAGAACTACAGGCCTATGCTTGTTGATATTGTCTGTCAGTAACTATAGTGTGTTTAATTTTTAATAACATTTATCCATATATTTTGCAAATAGTAAACGAATGATCTCTTTGTTTATATTACATGGGATTTTACAACATACTTAATTAAATTTCTATCTCTACCTGCTGTAATGAAAGTTACGGTATTTGATGATAGATTATACATTACATTTTTATTTTTGCAGGTGGGCCCGTATCGCGCATGCTACGCCTCTCGGTCTGTGGGTTCGTCCAAACACATTCTAACCCGAGTTTGATCTGATTTCTGTTGCTTTCAAGTCAGCTGTGTTACTGACTTAGCTAGGGCAGTCTAATTTATGCTTGTAATACCGGTATATTTTACTTTATCACAGCACAAATCATTATGACACAGGCAGTGTTCATAAAAGATTATAAATGAAAGGTAATAATTATAAAACAAACGAGACTTCCAGGAAACATATACTACATTCCGCCATTGACATCCACCCACAGAGATTTTGGAAAGTCGTCACCCTTGGTTGAACACACAAAAGTTCTGCCAGTTTTCGAAAAACTTCCAGTATCAGACAAGTTCGGCAAGTACTTGCAGCAAGATCGAAGAAACTGTTCCCATTAACTTGCGGAAGGAACTTGTGCAAGTTGATGAAGCTTGCAGAATTCGACTTACTGGGGGTGTTTCCACATCAAATAAGAGGCAGAAGTAGCTTCTGCAAACGAATTGCGGAAACTTATTCGCTAGAGGACACGCGCTTTTAGACAGTTTTTCTCGATCAATCGTTACAGGACATGTTCATTCCTTACTCGATCCACCTGACTGATGTTTCATAGTCTCCTGTAAAACCACATTTCAAAGGCTTCTGGTCGTTCCATTTCTGTCTTCTCCATTTGTTAACAAACAACGTATTACACATAGTGTAACACTCGAATTGCAATATTGGCAACAGTAATCCTCCTCTCCACATCAGTTTCTCCAATCGGAAAATCAGCCGTAATTCCTCCCGAGGGCATGCAGCTCTTTTGTATGGTTAAATGATGATTCCAGGGGTAAAGTAGTCCCCCCATTCAGATCTCCGTGGAGGGACTACTCAGGATAATGTCGTCTTCAGGTGAAAGAAAACTGGAGTTCTAAGGGATCGGAGCGTGGAAAGTTAGATCCCTTAATCGGTCAGATAGGTTAGAAAATTTAAAAAAGAGAAATGGATAGGTATGAAGTTCGATAGAGTGGGAATTGATGAAGTCTGGTGGCAGGAGGAACAGAGCTTCTGGTCAAGTGAATTCATGGTTATAAATGCAAAATCCGATAGGGGTAACGCAGGAGTAGGTTTAATAATGAATAAGAAAATTACGAGTAAAGTTTCTTGGAGTCAATAAGTGATGTCAGTCTCAAATACTGGATGAATATAGCCTGGGTGATTTGTGCACCATGAGCTACACTGCCTCAAGACATGTGTATAGTTTCTAACTGTAATATTTTTATTACTGTGTTAACTTTTTAATATCAAATTATACATCTTAATGACCATTTTAAATATGACCAATAATGTATGAAACACTGAAAATCGATTTTTTGTTGCCCATTTAAACCGTTAGATAAGTAACCTGCAGCTGGTACTGTGTGCCATGAACTGGGGCAGCTATTCTGTAATATATATGATTTACTTGTTCCTTCAGTAGTGGGTTATAATATGACCAGTAAAGAACTTAATAGACAACAATTAATGACGAATCACAAACTATTGTTTATTGTTGCAATTGGTCTTTCTCCAAAATTTCAAGGTATATTTTGATTAAGAAAATCAATGTATGCCACAACACATAGTGAATTTCTTCCCACTGAAACTTCCAGTGTACTATAAATGGGGTGCTAATGATTAAACTGAACATAATCCCGAGAAGGACACACACTCCCTAAAGCCCCTGCATCCTAAGAGCACCGGCAAATGAAGCGTACCCATTCAAATATTACGTCCATCACGTGCACATCATGAACAATAACACTAAATCATAAAAAAATTGTCAGCAGCAAAGATTTTTTGTACTACTTGTTACAACTTAACCAGCTGTCGTTGCATCACTGTCGACACTCTTTATGCAGCCAAACTAAAAAGCAGTTTTTTTTTTTAAATTCCAGATAACAGTAAATAACACGAAGTGTCAGGATCCTCACAACAGCATCGAAGTTGAACATCTGCTGGTCGCTTGACCGCTTGCTACTGTCAGTAGCATGTATAGGAGTAGGTTGACCGACGGTGAAATCACGAGTAGCTGAGAAGGCGTTGGACGTCCACATTTCATCACGGAAAGTGGAGGTCGGAGGCTCACCCGCTCTGTAAATTAGGATATGTGGCAATATATGACAGTTCTGACGACAGAATACAAAGCTGGTGTAGGCACAAGTGTTTCAGAGAACTCCGTTCAGCAAACAGTGTTTAACATGCGGCTTTGCAGCACACGACCTCTGTGTGTTCTCATACTAACCCAACGACGTCATATTTTAGGATTGCAGCGGGCGTGGGATCGTCGAGATTGGACCGTCGGTCAGTGGAAAATTATCGCATGGTTGGATGACTCTCGTTTCTTGTTACACCTGGTCGATGGTTGTGTCCAGATATGCAGTCACCTAGGTGAATAGCTGCTCGAAAAATGCGTGCACGTCGGACACAGGCTGGTTGGAGCAGTAATTATGCTATGGGGTCTTTCACCTGGGTTCCTATGCGACCTGAGGAGGTAATCGAAGGTATCTTGACAGCTGTGGTCTGTGTAAACATTATTGCTGGCCATCTTCCAGCAGGATAACTGCCTGTGTCACAGGGTCACATTTGTGCTACAGTGGCTTGGAGGGGGGGGGGGGCATGATGTGGAACTTGTGCTGACATCTTGGCCACCAAATTCACTCTATATGGTCCCAATGAAACACCTGGGACACTATCGGGCACCAGCTCCTCGCTCACAAACCACTGCCTCGTAATTTATGGGAATGACGTGATCTATCTGCGGCCATATACCTCTGGAAACCTACCAAAGATTTGTTGAATCCATGTCACACAGAATCGCGAATTGCTTTCCAGTAATGGGCCAACACTATCAAGCAGGTGATCATAATTTTCTTGGAACTCCTATTGAAGTGATGTTCTGCAAAGCCTCGTATACAGTTTGTCTTTAGGACAGCATCGAAATCGATGCTACGCTACTTAATTTCCCATGATGAGAGTCGCAACCAAACAAACCTAAGTTACGCTGCATCTGCGAGACACAGTATCTCCTATGGGAATCGGACTCGTAATGCCAAGTATGGATAAAAATGCAGATTACTTGAATGGACTACACTTCTAGAAATGCCTGAAAATATCGTAATGAATAAAGGTCTGAAAACCAAAAATCAGGTGTGAAAGGGACGAGGCAGAAATGCTGTCTCTGTAATCTACCCCTCCCCTAACGGCCTCCATGTCTCGTCCTCTCCCGACGCAGTACACCAGCATATTGAAATACTCTGGTTTTGTTAGTAAAAAACTAAGCACGTTGTCAACACCGAAGACCAAATAAACAAGGAACAAAACCAATAATACCAATACCCAGACAATATCTACGAATCAATAATGACATTGGCCTATTTAAATCATTTGCAGCCAAATTTGACCCCTATTTCCGGATGGTGGTAGCAAACGAAGCAAGCACTAATAAACAATCAAATACAGGAGGTAGGAAGGAAAATTTAACATCCCATCAACAACAAGGTCTTTAAAGACGGAGCACAAAGTCAGATTATTTCAAGGATGGGAAAGGAAATCAGCCATGTTACTTCAAAGGAATCATCCCATCAGATACCTGGAGTGATTTATGGAACTCATGGAAAACGTAAATCACGACGTTCGGACGCGGATTTGAACCATTGTCATCCCGAATGCGCGTATAAAGTCCTAGCCACTACTCGACCTCACTGCTTGCAAATACAGTGGCAGGTGCAGGTCCAAGGTAGTCGTTAGGGATCATAACCCCCTACCTCCAATCACAATTTTAGTAAATGTTAATATATATGTGGTTTCTGTTTTTCAGACACGTCTGAAAGGACAGACGCCATTTTGATCTAACAACCACTATAAATTAAGACACGAAGATATTACAGACGTTGGCCGCAAGTGGACATTGATTTAAATCAAAAGGGAAAGTTGAAAATTAGGGATGGCCCAGGATTCGACCCCAGGTCTTCTGCTTACTAGGCAGATACTCTTACCATTAAACCATCCAGACACAGTGGTCATTGCAACTGCACTAGCTACCCTAACATCTTTAGTGTTTGCAACTGTTCTGTAATTGCTTACTTTTATTTTATCCCATTGCTTTTTTTATTCAGACATGTCTCATACATCGTCAGCACTGTCATTCTCTACTGCACAGATTTGTAATGTGATTATTTCTTCGATGAACATTTCTGTTTTTCGTTTTAAGATAGGGTACTCAAAAATTTGTTAAAATTCACCACACAACTCCTTGGCATGTGCTTGTCTCCATTCAGACACCATTTTTTGTACATTATGCCATTCTGTGATTTAAGTATCAACATTTTACACCAGCTGTTCATCTTCTGCTGCACTTCAGTGCCATTTTTCTTTTTAATGTGGTATCCATACTATGGAATTTTTCCACATGTTTCCCTCTTGATCCTTGCTTCTCTTCCCTGAATTTTGTGGTCAAAGCTTCTTTGATTGCCTTTATCTGAACATTTTGTACTGACTTAGGTTCCTTTCTTCGCTGTAAATTCTCACACAAGAAATAAATGTCACTGCTGTTTACTATATAATTGCAATAAAACAAAATGATGAATGCTTACTCACAACGATTTTTTCAGCTAATCACGTACTATTAGCAGAGATGCGTTGCCTTTCAGTTACCAAGGAATGAAAACGATTACAACAACACATGCACTATCAAAATTACGTGTACTATGTACTTGGTGCAGATTCTATAATAAATTGAAAGATGTGACTTGAGTATTTTTATTCCCACAATAGTCATGTCATGTTAGTCAGTGATAGTTTCCCTCGCTGTTTGTCGGGCTGTTTCCTTTTTTGTGTCGTATCCAGTTAGTTTCACGAAACAGAAATGTTCAGGCCTTTTAACATCAATTGTAGTTCAGATTGTTCCTAAATTTTAAACACTGTAGTACGGGTCTTGAGTTGCAGCGCTTAGAAGTCGTGTTAGACGTCGCCATATATCTTCCTGCTCCTCCTCCTCATCCTTCTTGTTTCGGCTTTGAGGTACCAGGTCCTACGTGCTTTAAACAGAACTCGAATTCAGTGTTTGGTTTCAAAATAATGTAGGCAACTTAAAAATGAGAATAACTCACCATTTCCTATAATTGATTGAGTACAAAAGCGAGCGCATTCTACATTTTCGTCCATCCCGTAAAACTGACACAAGAAGAAAGAATGATTTTTCTATGCTCCTACCAGGGTCCTAAATATGCACCAACCGATCAACTTGGTGGCACCCTTCACAGTGCCTGACTAATGGCAAGCAGTGATCACATTGCTGCCCTACTCCTATAGCCATCTGCGTGTTGTTTATGTTACGTTCATTGAGACTGCATTCCTCGACATCTGGCATGGTATAAAAAAGATGAAAAAGCTAGAATTTTTTTGGCCTTTGAAGAGGCTGTGATCCGACAAGCTCTGAAATTATTTAAGAATGCACTAGAAATTCTTTCCTGTGCTACTAAACCTCATGAACCCACAGCCGATGAAAAAGAATATTGTGATGAGAAAAGCTGTAAACTGTGAGGATATGATTCCGGCAGAGCTTTGAAGTTTTCCAATTGATTGCAGCTGTATGTAGAAAAATACTAGCTAAGTAAAATAATTCTTGAAAGTTACATCATTTACGAATGTCGGACGGGTTGCTACCACAACAGTGCTGCACATGGCTCAGCTTGTGTGACATGGTGGGAGGATCAAGTACGGGGTGGTCAGCTACAGCTGACAGTGGCAAACAAAATCAGTTGGTCAGCCATCCACTACATTACATTACATTAGTCATATACCACGAGTCCCAGAAAGGGGACATCCCTAGTATGTTGAAAGAAGTCAAAGATGTAAATTTAATGCTATTTAAGTGCAACACAGTGAACTAACATCACATTGCTACTTTATGGTGCTAATTCTAATTAAAAATTAACCTAAAACATTCAGTCTTAAAATCTTAGCAATAATCCATGCGCTTCCAAATCGAAACTGAAGAGTTTCCTTATCAGTCACTCCTTCTGTTCTATTGAGGAGTTCCTTGAAAAATTAAGCTGATTCTTGTTGTATTGTTGATTGCATTTACTTAAACTTATGGCTCGACTTTTTTTGGGTTCATAAACAT
Organism: Schistocerca americana; assembly: GCF_021461395.2. Classification (NCBI taxonomy): domain Eukaryota; kingdom Metazoa; phylum Arthropoda; class Insecta; order Orthoptera; family Acrididae; genus Schistocerca; species Schistocerca americana. Next base: position 181,014,951 of record NC_060120.1, read on the forward strand.
TTTATCTGTTATTATTTCTATGTAGTAATTTCATTTGGTGACACATTCTATGACCTTGGAGGTTTGTTCCTCAATTTGGTCCTACGGAACTTGCCGTGTAAATAAAAAAAAATACGTTTAATGTTTCTAGTAAGTTGTTATCCATATGTACCAATTTATTTGACTCCTTTCTGTATTAATATTATTCCCTTGCCCTGTTTGTGGAGGCTAGTCAAAACACCCAATTTTTTGAATAAATATCTGCAGAATGTTCTAGACTTAATATCAGGTGTAATTCTGACAGCAAATTTCTATATCCTGAAAACAGTATCCCTGAAGCTTCTAACATTCTTGGGTATACTGTCGGTTTCAATCATTGAAAGTCCACAATATTTCTGTGATTAACTGTTCTGCCATCATCAGGTGATGCTGACAGAATGATGTGTCTGCAGCATGGTGGCGGTATTTATGCCTGCTAGACCAGAGTTTGGGCCTCACAGGTTCCATGTGGTGGTGAATGGTGGAAGGTCATGTGGCTGCAGTGGTGGGGGCAAGAGCCTTAGTTGCCTTCTGCCCACTGTCCCTGTCGTGTCTCACATGGAGGCCACCAGCCAAAATATGAACTTTATTAGGGACAGTTAAAGATGATATGATCTTCAAAAATCGGTGGTATACAAAGTTCTGTGTAAATTGGGGAAAAACTTATATTGGTAAAACGATCTACACAGTACTCAAGAGTAGTTAGCCATCTCAACAGTAATGGGATACTTTGTAAATCACAGTTTGGATTTCAAAAATGCTGTTCCAGTGAGACAGCGATATACAGTTTGACTGCCCACATAATAGAGTCTTTAAACAGTAAAATGTCACCTACAGGAATTTTCTGTGACTTATCCAAAGCATATGATTGTGTGAACCATGACATTATGTTACAAAAATTACGATTTTATGGTATAAATGGAACAGCATGTGAAAGTCATATCTACAGAACAGGGAGCTAGAAGTTACTCTTCGTTGTTTAAGTGATTTAAGTTAGTTTCCCATTTCATCTAATGGGGGTGAAATCACATTACGTGTTACACAGGGTTCGATCATGGGCCCCCTTCTGTTATTGAGACATGTGAATGACCTCCGTTTTTATCTAAAACATGAAGCTAAACTGACACTGTTTGCTGATGATACAAGCGTTATTATTAATTCTGTGAACGAATCTCCAATAGAAAATGATGCAAATAACGTCTTTGGAAAAGTTATTAATTGGTTTTCTGTGAATGGGCTTGCTCTGAACTTTGAGAAAACATGGTACATCCAATTTTCTACTGCAAGGAGTACAGTTCCTTCAATAAACATAATACATGAACAGAAGTGAGTAGCCAGAGTAGAGCACACTAAGTTCTTGGGTGTACATATAGATGAGAATCTTAATTGGAAAATTCATATTTTGGTTCTCCTAAAGCGACTAGGTTCAGCAAGTTTTGCAATCAGAATTATCGCCAATTTTCAGGAGATAGAAATTAGTAAGCTAACATACTTTGCATACTTCCACTCTCTGATGTCGTACATAATAATATTTTTATGTAACTCAGCACTTACTTGTTAGACTAAAAGTATTCATTGCTCAAAAGGAAATGGTTAGAATAATTTGTGGTGCTCATAGTCACACATCTTGTAGACATCTGTTTAAAAGGTTAGGAATTCTTACAACAGTACATTTACTCACTAATGAAATTTGTTCTCAACAACATGGACCAGTTTAAAAACAACAGTGACATTAATGATTACAATACCAGAAGAAAGAAAGACACTATCCTGTACATAACCTATCTTTGGCATAGGAAGGGGTAAAATATGCTGCTGTAAAAATTCTCCATAAATTACCAAATGAAATAAAATGTCTGACAGAAACCAGTAATAGTTTCTAAAAAATAAACTGAAATCTTATCTCCTTGACAGCTCTTTCTATACCATAGATGAATTCTTGAACAGGAATAAATAAATCTGTAGGTAAAATATATGCATTGTGTGCCATTTAAGGGAATGAGATGGGTAACAAAAATTTTAAGCTTATGCACTTGGACACTTTCCACATCATAACAGTCACTGTGAGATTGATCAGTGGAACATGTAACTAACAGAATAACTAAGTAACTAACAGTCCATGGTGAATGCACAGAACATGAGTGCCACATCCTTTTACTGCAGCCTGTCAAGTATGCAGTAGCAGAAAACTGTATGGATAATGGACATAGGACATTAGGACAATTGGAACTACTGATAAATTCTGGAACTACATTTCCAAAGAAGCAATCGAAATCCACGTGACTGATAATTTAATCAATATGGACACAGGCTTCCAACTGAGCAAGCTGTTGGAGCCTATATTAAGCTCCATCAAAGCAGAATGCGACATCCAGGCACAAGATGCGGCTGGAACAGTGAGCAGCAACAGGTGCCAACTGACAATGAGTGACTCCCCCCTCACCACCGCCACAGCTGCACGACCCTCCCCCCCCACCCCCACCCATGCACTGCCGAGCACAACACCAGCTATGGATCTGTAGCCATAAGTATGACAAACATGCAGCAGACACATCATTCCATCAGGATGATCCGATGATGGCAGAATGGCTATCCACTGAAATGATGTAGGTATTTGACGATTGTGTCTACCAGTACACCAAAGAACCTTGAAAGCAGTATGTTGTTGTTGTTGTGGTCTTCAGTCCTGAGACAGGTTTGATGCAGCTCTCCATGCTACCCTATCCTGTGCAAGTTTCTTGATCTCCCAGTACCTACTGCAACCTACATCCTTCTGAATCTGCTTGGTGTATTCATCTCTTGGTCTCCCTCTACAATTTTTACCCTCCGTGCTGCCCTCCAATGCTAAATTTGTGATCCCTTGATGCCTCAGAACATGTCCTCGTCAAGTTGTGCCACAAGCTCCTCTTCTCCCCAATTCTATTCAGTACCTCCTCATTAGTTATGTGATCTACCCATCTAATCTTCAGCATTCTTCTGTAGCACCACATTTCGAAAGCTTCTATTCTCTTCTTGTCCAAACTATTTATCATCCATGTTTCACTTCCATACATGGCTACACTCCATACAAATACTTTCAGAAACGACTTCCTGACACTTAAATCTATACTTGATGGTAACAAATTTCTCTTCTTCAGAAACGCAGTATATATGCCAGAAAAGCCTCAGATATCATAGTATCCCTGAAGATTGAATTTCTCTACAAAACGATTGCTTAACCCATTAGTGAATCGAAATATTCAGAATTAACTAGTTTCATCATTTTCAAATCGTTTATAACAAAATTATGTATACTGTAAAACAGCTGAACCAAGGTGCTTTATTAATTCTAGCCGGTGGGTTTTCCAATTGAGATTATGATCTGTTTGTAGTCCCAAAAACTTAACACATCCTACTTCTTGCAATTCATTATTTGAGAAACCTATTTTTATAGCTTGTGGAGTTATGAGAAGTACTGAACTGTATTATTGAGTCTAATCAAAATTCAATAATAATCCATTTGCCTTGAACCATTTGTGGATGTTTTCAAGTAATTCATAAGGTGCCTTTTCGGTAAGATTGCTCATACATTTTCTTATTCCTATACTTGTTACATCTGCAAAAAGACCACAATTTGCATGTTCAGAAACTGCATATGGCAGAATATTTATGTATATTAGTAACAGCAAAGGACCCACAATCGAGCCTTCTGGTACACCATGTCTAATTTCTTCCAATTCTCAGGGTCAATCGTTATACCATTGGCACTGGTACATGTTGTTTTCTGTCATTCAAATAAGGTAAAAACCATGAACCTGATGTGCTCACTATTCTGTAATGTTTTTACTTATTACACTATCATGTTTTACAAACCAAAAGTCAAAGCCAAGTCTCAAAATATTCCAAATGGCAGTAATTTATTATTTAATGATTCTAGTATATCATCCATCAATGTAAATACACCCTTTTCAGTTGACAGTCATTTTTAAAATCCAAACTCTTTGTTACTGAGCATGTTTTCCTGTACTAAGAGTGGCAATTTTAGAAAAGGCTGGCAGTAATGAAATAAGTCAGTAATTCCTTGCTAAACGTTTGTCTACTTTTTGTGAAGCCCATTGGAACCATCCCACCGCCGTGTCATCCTCAGCTGAGGATGCAGATGGAAGGGGCGTATGGTCAGCACACTGCTCTCCCAGCCGTTATGATGGTTTTCTTTGACCAGAGCCGCTATCATCCGGTCGAGTAGTTCCTCAATGGGCATCACAAGGCTGAGTGCATCCTGAAAAATGGCAACAGTGCACGGTGGCCTGGATGGTCGCCCACCCAAGTGCCGTCCACGCCGAACAGCGCTTAACTTCGGTGATCTGACGGGAACCAGTGTGTCCACTGTGGCAAGGGAGTTGCTGTCTCAGTGAAAGCGCCATAACTAAATCAATATATTTTAGTTCACATGAACAACATTTTATTTCACTAGTCATTTCATCATAATCAGTTGAACTTTTGGTTTTAAGGAAAGGGCTTTTCCTAAAGATGTAAGACAAAGTCGAATTTCATTGTAATTGTTTTGGAAGGCTATGCTTACGTACTGTAGGCTGTCTGCTAAGGATGAGTTAAAACCTAAATTATCTGCTGCTGATGGAAATATGTTATTGAAATTTTCTGCAAATCTGGGGCATCTTTGATCAGTACGTTATACATTTTTTCTTACATTTTTGTAAGCTTTGGGCTGACTCCTGCCCTCACCCCAGTGATGTACTTACACAAAACTCGATAGACATCCCCACCAGGTGACAAATGTGCTGGACATGTATACATCGAGGTTGGTATGTCGAGATGTTGTGGCTTTTGAGTAATTTCCTTACCTTGTATTGACAGAGAAAATATATATGCATAAACACTTCAGTCAATATTTGGAAGATAATACATGGACCCTTTTTTCCATATCCTTTGAGAGTTTTTCCCTTTCTAATTATCAAATACTGCCAGAAACACTTGTATTTTCTCCTTTAATAGTGTTGACTTTTACACTGTTAAAAATGTTGTTTAGTAAAAATTGTTTCTTTTCTCTGTCCAGGTGTAGTCAAAACTAAATCTTTTTCAGTTTCAGATATCTGGCCTCTGTTGTTGAAAAATTCACTGAAAAAATATCCAAATCGGCATTTTCAGTGTGCTGCAAAAAGAAAGGAAACAATAAATTAATAGAGACTTATTAGATACAAAAGCAGGAAACCCAGTACTGCAACATGAGTGAGCATGGTAGTAAGGGGTTGACTTCCGATGTTAGCAGATGACTATAGGTTTCTACATATACATCAACCAGATTGCGTCGGCATCGAGACACACCAATGTTGAGTTTGTATCTGTCCTGAGACGCCATGACCGGCCTCATTTGAACTCTTCTGTTGGGAGAGTTAATTTGGAGTTGGAACGGCTGCTTGTGTCGGGTGCGGGGACTCATATTGGTGTGGTTCCTGTTGATTATCTCAGTAGGTGGGACTATACCAGGCACGGCCTACATCTCAACAGGAAAGGGAAGGGGAAACTGGCTGGGGTAATAGCAGGAAATTTAAGGGGGGAGGCACTGCCATGAATGGTAAAATACCAGTGGTTACAGGTGTTGGAGCAGCACCTTTTTTAGGATAGGTAAGACAGAAAGATGTCAAGTTCTACGAGAGGTCAGGATTGAAACAAATCTTCAGTTTAGGAAAGAAATTCAACAGCACAATTCTAGCACATTGGATCACCAATCACAGCTATCAATTATAAATTTTCACCAATCACCAGAAATTTTATCTCCACCAAGTTGTATCTCAGTCCTAGATAATTGCATTGATGAACTAAAGTCACCCAACCCAATTGACATAATCTGCATCTCTGAACACCATGTGACCACTGGTATAGGAACTAGGCCTAAGCACAATGAGAAACTCAGACAGGAGAGTACTGCAAATGTTAGAATAAGGAAAGGTTCTCAAAAAGTATAATTAAAAATAATGTAAGTATATTTCATCAAAATATTGGGAGTTTAAAGAATAAAGTAGATGAGCTTCTGGTTTGCTTGGAAGATTTAGAAGCTGAGAATGAAATAGATATACTATGCCTGTCTGAGCATCACATTGTTACTGATATGGATAAGGTAAATGTAAGTGGTTATAAGCTCTCTGCACATTTAATGAGAGAAAATATGGAGAAAGGAGGAGTTGCCATATATGTCAAAAGTTATCATTGTGCAAAAAGTATAGAAACAAAAAAGTTTTGTGTAGAGAAACATATAGAAGCATGTGCCTGTGAGCTTAAATTAAATAAAGGCACATTTATAATTGTAACTGTATATAGGTCCCCATCAGGAAATTTTCATCTATTTCTGAAAAATTAGGACTCCTTGTTGTGCTATCTGTCAGACAGGGGGAAGCAAATTATTATTTGTGGGGACTTCAATGTAGATTCTCTGAAAGAGGGTAATAGGAAAAATGACCTTGAAATATTACTCGGTTCTTTCAATTTGACACCCGTTATTGATTTTCCTACTCGGGTGGTAAAGGATAGCAGCTCACTGATAGATAACTTCTTTATAGACCAAGATAAGTTTAACCAGATAAATGCTCAGCCTGTTGAGAATGGTCTTTCTGATCATGGTGCACAGCTAGTTACAATATATGACATAGCTCCATTCAGCAATACTAAACAGTCCTTCAAAGTAGTACGTTCAGTCAACAATTTAACAATTGCAAATTTCAGGGAAAGCCTACAGCAGTTAGACTGGGATGAGGTGTACCGTGAACCTGATGCCAATTTAAAATATAATTTATTTCATGACATTTTTGTAAATGCATTTGAAAACTGCTTCCCCAAGAAAATAGTTAAATATACTCGTAAGAAACCTTGTAACAAACCATGGCTTACTAAGCGTATAAAAATATCTTGTAACCGGAAAAGGGAAATGTATCTGACAGCAAGAAAGAGTAGTGACCCAGAAACTATCAAAAATTATAAAAACTACTGTGTTATATTAAGAAAAGTTATTCAAAAATCCAGGAGTATGTGTATCATGTCTGAAATCAGCAACTCTGATAATAAAATTAAAACAATTTGGAATATTATTAAAAGAGAAACAGGTCAACCAAGAGCAGACGAAGACAGTATTACCATCAAATTGAATGAAAACTTTACGAACAAAAAGTCAGAGGTTGAAGATATTTTTAATAATCATTTTCTAAATGTTGTGGATATAGTAGGATCCAGGTGTTCATTAGAAGATGCTAGGCTGTTAATGGAAGAGGCCATACCTATGCAATTTGATACAATTGAAATCTCACCCACTTCTCCCTCTGAAATTAGGAAAATAATAAACTTGCTTAAAAGCAAAAACTCACATGAAATTGATGGCATTTCCAGCAAAATACTAAAAGCTTGTTCTCAACAGATAAGTAAGATTCTCAGCCACCTGTGTAATAGCTCTCTGGAACAGGGCATTTTCCCTGATAGACTGAAATATGCTATTGTTATACCTTTGCATAAAAAGGGGGATAGATCTGACGTCAACAATTACCGTCCAATCTCCCTTCTAACAGCTTTATCCAAAATTTTTGAGAAAGTAATGTATTCAAGAGTAGCTTCACATATCTGTAAAAATGAAGTACTAACAAAATGTCAGTTTGGTTTCCAGAAGGGTTTTTCAACAGAAAATGCCATATATGCTTTCACCAGTCAAATTTTGAATGATCTGAATAACCGAACACCACCCATTGGGATTTTTTGTGATCTCTCAAAGGCTTTTGATTGTGTAAATCATGAAATTCTGCTAGACAAGCTCAAGTATTGTGGCATGAGTGGGACAGTGCACAAATGGTTTCATTCGTACCTAACTGGAAGAGTGCAGAAAGTTGAAATAAGTAGTTCTCGTAACATGCAAAGATCAGCACATTCCTCAAACTGGGGAACTATCAAGAATGGGGTTCCACAAGGGTCAGTCTTGGGTCCTTTGTTGTTCTTATTATATATTAATGACTTGCCATTCTATATTCATGAAGAGGCAAAGTTAGTTCTCTTCGCTGATGATACAAGTATAGTAATCACACCTGAGAAACAAGAATTAACTGATGAAATTGTCAATACTGTCTTTCAGAAAATTACTAAGTGGTTCCTTGTAAACGGACTCTCACTGAATTTTGATAAGACACAGTACATACAGTTCCGTACAGTGAATGGTATGACGCCATTAATAAATATAGACCTTAATCAGAAGCATATAGCTAAGGCAGAATATTCCAAATTTTTAGGTATGTCCATTGATGAGAGATTAAATTGGAAGAAACACATTGGTGATCTGCTGAAACGTTTGAGTTCAGCTACTTATGCAATAAGGGTCATTGCAAATTTTGGTGATAAACATCTTAGTAAATTAGCTTACTACGCCTATTTTCACTCATTGCTTTCATATGGCATCATATTTTGGGGTAATTCATCCCTGAGGAATAAAGTATTTATTGCACAAAAGCGTGTAATCAGAATAATAGCTGGAGTCCACCCAAGATCATCCTGCAGACATTTATTTAAGGATCTAGGGATATTCACAGTAGCTTCTCAGTATATATACTCTCTTATGAAATTTGTTATTAACAACCAAACCCAATTCAAAAGTAATAGCAGTGTGCATAACTACAATACTAGGAGAAAGGACGACCTTCACTATTCAAGATTAAATCTAACTTTGGCACAGAAAGGGGTGAATTATACTGGCACTAAAGTATTTGGTCACTTACCAAATAGTATCAAAAGTCTGACAGATAACCAACAAGTATTTAAGAAGAAATTAAAAGAATTTCTGAATGACAACTCCTTCTACTCCACAGAGGAATTTTTAGATATAAATTAAGAAAAAAAAAAGAAAAAAAAAACAAAAATAATAAAAAAATTAAAAAAATAAAAATAAAAAATAAAGAAAAACAAAAAAACACAAAAAATAAAGTTGTTCTATTAACTTAAGTATGTTGTTAAATTAACCTAATTATGTCATGTATTGGAAAATTTGACTCGTTCCACATCATTACGAAATATCGTATTCATGATCCATGGAACTAGTATTAATCTAATCTAATCTAATCTATTTCCTTGACCTACAATACATTCTATTCCATTCTATTCCAACCAACTGAAAAACTGGATATGTCTAGGTGCTTTGTCCAACCAACTGACCAAGTTTTCTTGTTGAGCGATCAGTATAGTATGACCACCTGACAGCCAACTCCCCACCACTTCACCTGACACTGTCACCACTTTACCCAATTGATTGCGAAGTGACTAAAAAGTACGTGTGACACTTGTCTGAAATCGGAAAGTGGTCAGTGGGTAGAATCTATAACATAGCTAACAACCCCTCCTCGTTGCTTACAGCCTCTATCATGACTACATTCTTTTTCGTCAAGAATGGTTTGATGGTGTCCTTCAGCTTAAAAAAATGTGTTTCATCCATTCTTAGATAATTACGAAAATAATCGGCTCCCACCTCCTTAACAAACAGAGCGTGGGTGAATTTCTTCATTTGTTAGCCACGTTTTCACCCAAAGCTTTCCCTCAGTTCTTTTGTCTTGTTACCACTAAAACAGCCTAGGCAACTCAGTTTTTGTTTCTGTGTAAAACGAGTGTCAACTCGTCAAATGTAACCCAGTGAACTTGCTACAAACAATTTACAACCAGCGATAGGAAAAGGGTAGTTCTGTACTCGCTGAGTAAAGTCAGTCGGAACATACATAGTCTGCACCAACACCAACTAGGTGGAGTTGGCTGCACTCGACATTGGTCGATCGGTCAGCCAGTTAGTGCGTGTGTAGGGCCCACCACTGTCCATCTGAGATTTTCGCAAACCTGGAAGTAAATCTCTTTCATGAGACATGTTTATGTTTACATAATGTCCTCTTCTGTTGAAGGTATGTGTGAATGTCACCATTTGAAATGCATTGTGGAATGTTTTAACATTCGATCCCACTCCATTTCCAGAAGTGTTACTCGATCTTAAAACATCTTCCTACATTTTTATATTATAAATCTGTGCCTGCAATGGATAGTGTGTCAGGTCCAAAAATTAGAATTCTGGCAAATCGCAATTCAAAGATTGACAACTTATGCAAAATCGTACAATGGTGGCTAAAAATTATTTTGCAGTTTATTGTATTCCCAAACTAAGCATCTCATCAGCATAATTTGGTATTCCATTTAGATTGAATTTTAATCACTGATGAAACTTCCTGGCAGATTAAAACTGTGTGCCCGACCGAGACTCGAACTCGGGACCTTTGCCTTTTGCGGGCAAGTGCTCTACCAACTGAGCTACCCAAGCACGACTCACACCCCGTCCTCACAGTTTTACTTCTGCCAGTACCTCGTCTCCTACCTTCCAAACTTAACAGAAGCTCTCCTGCGAACCTTGCAGAACTAGCACTCCTGAAAGAAAGGATATTGCGGAGACATGGCTTTGCCACAGCCTGGGGGATGTTTCCAGAATGAGTCCAGAACAGGGAACCAGTCGTGATAATAAAAGATATTTACAACTGAAGCGGTATTTTCAACCTCTAGCATTTATTCTATACAAATATTGGAAAAAACAAAGTGAACAAAAATTATAGTTTGCACAAAATATTTATGGCTCTTCATCGTTACCTGCTCTCCTCAATGATGGTAAATTTTGGTAAAAATAATGTAATACTGGAGAAATGAAACGTAGTAGGTCCATCAAATCCTTGTTTTTCTCAGGTGAAATGTTACATGATTTGGAATACTTCAGAAGAGGCTTCAGTGTTTGCTGTTTTTCTCGGCTCTTGAAGCTCACAGATTTAAATGGTTCTTCTTTTTCCAGTGATCTTTTATAAAGAATAGTCCCTGACTGTTCATTGTTTAATTGAAGCCACCTGATCCGCCTCCATTATAATGGATTACTATCGTTTTTAGTGCAATTTTGTATTTGCATTTTCATGAGGGCAGAGTAGCCAAGAAAATCGTTTCTCTGCATTTCGATGGCAGTGAAACTTGTTTTTTCTAGTTTGTCTAATCAATCACATTCAGTCATATGAGTGTTCTATAAGTACAACGAAAGCTTTCCTTCTTCCGCTCTATCAAACTATGCTGTGAATCACTCTCCATGTGGGTGTGTCCATTAGTAGAAGATTTGTGATTGGCCTGAACAATACATTATCAATGTTTTCACATCTGGTTTAATATCTGAATGAATTTGTACAAGCAGGGTCCCTCTTCATTAGCTCCTCTCGTAGCTCCAGCCTCATGCCATAAATAACAGTGTGGCAGTTCCCTCAACAGTCCTATATTATTAAACAGTGCATCTGTAAGTCCTTTTGTAAAATGAAATCGAATTTTTGAGTAAAGGAGTTGGGAGACATTGCTGCAAATAAAATATAATGGTCTGCATTTCGTTACTGTTACTTGCAATTTCTTTCTCAGTAGCCTTACTTTTGTAAGTTGCATCAGCTGCCTCATGATGTTCTTTCATAGCTTTCATTAACTCAGGTTTTTTCATTTTCTGGACCAAACTTCAGTTGTATTTTCGTTTTGTCACAGGTCGAATATGTGTCCACTTTCGATTAAACAACAGTATCCTTGAGTATTTGTGCAATATACAACTTCAACAATTAGGAAAGAACTCTTGCCAGTTAAACTCTCTAAAAAGCTAACAATTAACGCCCAAAGGATATTGCAGTGCTTTTACTTTTTTGACACAAGTGACAACAGTGAGATTACTTAAGGCAATGACCATTTGCCTTTCCCTACATTAAAATTCACAAGAGGAAATGTAATTAATAAAGGTCGGAAAATAGCCTCTCAAAATGTCAAAATGATTTGGATATGGCAAGGTAAATGGACACCAGTCCCTGTAAGATTTTACGAAAATTTAAATATAGATGTTGGGCACTAGTCCCTTGAGATATTCAACACTATTCACTACAGAAAAGCTAAAGCTGCGCTGACTACTTTCAACGATTAGCGACTCAACACAAAATCAGCAGATAGACGTCTGGCACTAGCCGCTTCAGATGGTAAACAAATCTCAACACAATCAAAATATCCACGGATGTGCTGCTGGTCTATAGTGTCCAATGGGCACAATATTTTGGCGATCATACATGTCGCCATCATCAGGTGAACTGACGGACTGAGCTCCTGTGAACGTGCTGGCACGGAGATCCGTACGCTATGGCTGCTCAGAGGGAACTGGGTTCGGTCGCGGCGGCGGCCGATTTAAATACCCTCCGCCCGCGGCGCGCTCCCTCCGCCGTCCGCGCCCCACGCCACGGTCGCGCGGTGGAACAGATTGCGACGGCGTATGAGATGACGTCGGTGTGATGGCTCTGTCCGCCATGGTCGTCACAACTATACGTTTGCTTGATTTACTCTTGATCAACCCAATCGCTGGTTCCCTATACCTCGCTAAGATTATAGCCACAGTCACGGTTTATGAGGTCGTCATTGGTGCGAATTTCGATGGCCTCTCTAACAACGCTGTCCCAGTATCTCGACGTCTGTCCCAGAATCCTCGTGCGGTCATACTCCATGGCGTGATTTTCCGACAAACAATGTTCAGCGACCGCCGGCTTGCTCGGATACATCAGCCGAATGTGCCTCTGGTGTTCACGTCATCGATCCTCGACGGCACGCATCGTCTGACCAATATACGGCTTGCCACATTGACACGGAATCTGGTACACGCCGGCCTTCCTCAAACCGAGATCATCTTTGGCGCTCCCCACCAGTGCACGAGTTTTATTTGGATATATATACTACGAACAAACGGAGGGAGTCGCCATGGGTAGCCCACTTTCAACAGTGGTAGCGAATTTGTACATGGAGAACTTCGAGGAGGAAGCCCTGTCGTCATCCGTAAGGAAACCTACTTGCTTTTTCCGTTACGTGGACGATACGTTCGTCATCTGGCCACATGGTATGGATAAACTCCTTGACTTCCTTACACATCTAAACTCCATACACACTAACATCAAATTCACTGTGGAGACAGAAATGGAGGGGAAATTACCTTTCCTTGACGTCTTGGTCAAGAGAATGGCTGACGGCACCCTAGGTCATGGGGTGTATCGGAAGACAACGCACACTGATCTGTATTTGCACGCAGACAGCTGCCACCACCCTTCACAGAGGTATGGGGTACTTAAAACTCTAGTACATAGGGCGCGCACTATCTCTGATGCAGAGAGTCTACCCCAGGAATTGGAACATCTGAGAACTGTATTTCGAAAAAATGGGTACTCAGAGTGGCAGATTCAACGTGCTCTCCGCCCAACCACTTCAGCACAACCTGTTGAGATGGATGAAGTCACGAGGGAGGAGGTAGCACTGCATTTATTCCATACACAGGCGCACTCTCGGGGAAAATCGCCCGCATTCTGAAGAAACACCGGGTCGGAACTGTGTTTTGTCCTCCAAATAAAACTCGTGCACTGGTGGGGAGTGCCAAAGATGACCTCGGTTTGAGGAAGGCCGGCGTGTACCAGATTCCGTGTCAGTGTGGCAAGTCGTATATTGGTCAGACGATGCGTACCGTCGAGGATCGATGCCGTGAACACCAGAGGCACAATATCGACTGATGTATCCGAGCAAGTCGGCGGTCGCTGAACATTGTTTGTCGGAAAATCACGCCATGGAGTATGACCGCACGAGGATTCTGGGACAGACGTCGAGATACTGGGACAGCGTTGTTAGAGAGGCCATCGAAATTCGCACCAATGACGACCTCATAAACCGTGACTGTGGCTATAATCTTAGCGAGGTATAGGGAACCAGCGATTGGGTTGATCAAGAGTAAATCAAGCAAACGTATAGTTGTGACGACCATGGCGGACAGAGCCATCACACCGACGTCATCTCATACGCCGTCGCAATCTGTTCCACCGCGCCACCGTGGCGCGGGGCGCGGACGGCGGAGGGAGCGCGCCGCGGGCGGAGGGTATTTAAATCGGCCGCCGCCGCGACCGAACCCAGTTCCCTCTGAGCACCCATAGCGCACGGATCTCCGTGCCGGCACGTTCACAGGAGCTCAGTCCGTCGGTTCACCTGATGATGGCGACATGTATGATCGCCGAAATATTGTGCCCGTTGGACACTATAGACCGGCAGTACACCCGTGGATATTTTGATTATCAAATACGCCGGGAGAAACTCAAGAATCACAAATCTCAATACAGAAAGATAAGCAGGCATTAGCCTCTTTGAATGGTTAGATTAAACACAGTTAATGCAGAGAAATTGACAAATACGTGCCAGGTGCCTTCGAATGTTAAACAAATTCTGGTCTAGAAAAAAATATGTATGCACTGTCCCCTTTAAATGATTAGTGATTAAAAACAATTGATACAAAGAATCAGCAAACAGATATCGGGCACTAGCCCCTTCAAACATTAAATAAATTTCAGTACCAAAACACAGAAGGCAGGTGTTAGCCCTTATTTGATCTACTGTGGTTTCCAAAGCATTAACTGGTCTACAGATTATTACTTGTAATAAAATGGGTAGAAAGTCAACAGAAATTTGCATCAAGTTCACCCCACCAAGAGAGCGCTAGGTGGATTTAACCCAACGAAACCTGTACAGAGTTTATAACTACTGCAAATACAGTGCTGGAATTATTAGCAGTTATGTAAAACATCTGTGGTGGGGGGGTGGGAAGGGGCGGGGGGGGGGGGGGAGGCAGAGGGCGGTTCCTGGTGAGCAGTCGCTACTGTCCACAGCAAAGTATCATAAAAGTACAACTTGCTGTATATGTAACAGCCAACAAAACATTACATAAGCAACCAGCTTGAGATCTGAAAAACAGAGAAACTTTATGAGGCTACGCATTTCAAAGACGAGAGGAATCACCAAACTTTCTTAATGAACAATGATTTTTTAAAAAAGGAAAACCGTTTTATCACTTAGTCCTGCTTGCAAAAGGTATAGGGCTAAACACAAACAATACCTGGCTCAACCAGAATGGGGAGCATTGGAACACCTGGACTTCCAAGAATAATAATATCCGTCAAACATGATTTGCTCTTACGGACATAGTTACAAGAACCGAACCATCAGGACTCGCCGAGTAATTCAATTGTTCTCACCACAGTTCTACATCTACATCTACATGATTACTCTGCAATTCACATTTAAGTGCTTGGCAGAGGGTTCATCGAACCACAATCATACTATCTCTCTACCATTCCACTCCCGAACAGCGCGCGGGAAATACGAACACCTAAACCTTTCTGTTCGAGCTCTGATTTCTCTTTTTTTATTTTGATAATCATTCCTACTTATGTAGGTTGTGCTCAACAAAATATTTTCGCATTCGGAAGAGAAAGTTGGTGACTGAAATTTCGTAAATAGATCTCGCCGCGACGAAAAACGTCTTTGCTTTAATGACTTCCAACCCAACTCGCGTATCATATCTGCCACACTCTCTCCCCTATTACGTGATAATACAAAACGAGCTGCCCTATTTTGCACCCTTTCGATGTCCTCCGTCAATCTCACATGGTAAGGATCCCACAACGCGCAGCAATATTCTAACAGAGGACGAACGAGTGTAGTGTAAGCTGTCTCTTTAGTGGACTTGTTGCATCATCTAAGTGTCCTGCCAATGAAAGGCAACCTTTGGCTCGCCTTCCCCACAATATTGTCTACGTGGTCTTTCCAACTGAAGTTGTTCGTAATTTTAACACCCAGGTACTTAGTTGAATTGACAGCCTTGAGAATTGTACTATTTATCGAGTAATCGAATTCCAGCGGATTGCTTTTGGAACTCACGTGGTTCACCTCACACTTTTCGTTATTTAGCGTCAACTGCCACCTGCCACACCATACAGCAATCTTTTCTAAATCGCTTTGCAACTGATACTGGTCTTCGGATGACCTTACTACATGGTAAATTACAGCATCATCTGCGAACAACCTAAGATAACTGCTCAGATTGTCACCCAGGTCATTTTTATACACTCCTGGAAATTGAAATAAGAACACCGTGAATTCATTGTCCCAGGAAGGGGAAACTTTATTGACACATTCCTGGGGTCAGATACATCACATGATCACACTGACAGAACCACAGGCACATAGACACAGGCAACAGAGCATGCACGATGTCGGCACTAGTACAGTGTATATCCACCTTTCGCAGCAATGAAGGCTGCTATTCTCCCATGGAGATGATCGTAGAGATGCTGGATGTAGTCCTGTGGAACGGCTTGCCATGCCATTTCCACCTGGCGCCTCAGTTGGACCAGGGTTCGTGCTGGACGTGCAGACCGCGTGAGACGACGCTTCATCCAGTCCCAAACATGCTCAATGGGGGACAGATCCGGAGATCTTGCTGGCCAGGGTAGTTGACTTACACCTTCTAGAGCACGTTGGGTGGCACGGGATACATGCGGACGTGCATTGTCCTGTTAGAACAGCAAGTTCCCTTGCCGGTCTAGGAATGGTAGAACGATGGGTTCGATGACGGTTTGGATGTACCGTGCACTATTCAGTGTCCCCTCGACGATCACCAGTGGTGTACGGCCAGTGTAGGAGATCGCTCCCCACACCATGCTGCCGGCTGTTGGCCCTGTGTGCCTCGGTCGTATGCAGTCCTGATTGTGGCGCTCACCTGCACGGCGCCAAACACGCATACGACCATCATTGGCACCAAGGCAGAAGCGACTCTCATCGCTGAAGACGACACGTCTCCATTCGTCCCTCCATTCACGCCTGTCGCGACACCACTGGAGGCGGGCTGCACGATGTTGGGGCGTGAGCGGAAGACGGCCTAACGGTGTACGGGACCGTAGCCCAGCTTCATGGAGACGGTTGCGAATGGTCCTCGCCGATACCCCAGGAGCAACAGTGTCCCTAATTTGCTGGGAAGTGGCGGTGCGGTCCCCTACGGCACTGCGTAGGATCCAACGGTCTTGGCGTGCATCCGTGCGTCGCTGCGGTCCGGTCCCAGGTCGACGGGCACGTGCACCTTCCGCCGACCACTGGCGACAACATCGATGTACTGTGGAGACCTCACGCCCCACGTGTTGAGCAATTCGGCGGTACGTCCACCCGGCCTCCCGCATGCCCACTATACGCCCTCACTCAAAGTCCGTCAACTGCACATACGGTTCACGTCCACGCTGTCGCGGCATGCTACCAGTGTTAAAGACTGCGATGGAGCTCCGTATGCCACGGCAAACTGGCTGACACTGACGGCGGCGGTGCACAAATGCTGCGCAGCTAGCGCCATTCGACGGCCAACACCGCGGTTCCTGGTGTGTCCGCTGTGCCGTGCGTGTGATCATTGCTTGTACAGCCCTCTCGCAGTGTCCGGAGCAAGTATGGTGGGTCTGACACACCGGTGTCAATGTGTTCTTTTTTCCATTTCCATGAGTGTAGATCAGGAACAGCAGAAGCCCCAGGACGCTTCCCTGGGGAACACCCCCACTTCAGTTTTACTCGATGATTTGCTGTCTATTACTACGAACTGCGACCTTCCTGACAGGAAATCACGAATCCAGTCGCACAACTGAGACGATACCCCATAGGCCCGCAGCTTGATTAGAAGTCGCTTGTGAGGAACGGTGTCAAAAGCATTCCGGAAATCTAGAAATACGGAATCAACTTGAAATCCCCTGTTAATAGCGGCTATTACTTCGTGCGAATAAAGAGCTAGCTGCGTTGCACAAGAACGCGTTTTCTGAAACCATGCTGATTACGTATCAATAGATCGTTCCCTTCGAGGTGATTCATAATGTTTGAATACAGTATATGTTCCAAAACCCTACTGAAAACCGACGTCAATGATAGAAGTCTGTAGTTCGATGGATTACTCCTACTACCCTTCTTAAACACTGGTGCAACCTGCGCAATTTTTCCAATCTGTAGGTACAGATCTATCGTGAGCGAGTGGTTGTATATGACTGCTAAGTAGGGAGCTATTGTATCAGCGTAATCTGAAAGGAACCTAATCGGTATACAATCTGGACCTGAAGACTTGCCCGTATCAAGCGATTTGAGTTGCTTTGCAACCTCTAAGGTATCCACTTCTAAGAAAGTCATGCTAGCAGCTGTTCGTGTTTCAAATTCTGGAATATTCCATTCGTCTTCCCTGGTGAAGGAATTTCGGAAAACTGCGTTCAATAACTCCGCTTTAGCGGCACAGTCATCGGTAACAGTACCATCGGCACTGCGCAATGAAGGTATTGACTGCGTCTTGCCGCTTGTGTACTTTACACACGACCAGAATTTCTTCGGATTTTCTACCAAATTTCCAGACAATGTTTCGTTGTGGAACCTATTAACGGCATCTCGCATTGAAGTCCGTGCCAAATTTCGCGCCTCTGTAAATTTTAGCCAATCTTCGGGATTTCGCGTTCTTCTGAACTTTGCATGCTTTTTCCGCTGCCTCTGCAACAGCGTTCAGACCTGTTTGTGTACCATGGGGGATCAGTTCCATCTCTTACCAGTTTATGAGGTATGAATCTGTCCATTGCTGTTGCTACTAAATCTTTGAATTTGAGCCACATCTCGTCTACATTTGCATAGTCAGTCCGGAAGGAATGGAGATTGTCTCTTAGGAAGGCTTCTAGTGACACTTTATCAGCTTTTTAAAATAAAATTATTTTGCGTTTGTTTCTGGCGGATTTGGAAGAAACGGTATTGAGCCTAGCTACAACGACCTTGTGATCACTAATCCCTTTATCAGTCATGATGCTCTCTATTAGCTCTGGATTGTTTGTGGCTAAGAGGTCAAGTGTGTTTTCGCAACCATTTACAATCCGCATGGGTTAATGGACTAACTGCTCGAAATAATTTTCGGAGAAAGCATTTAGGACAATTGTTTTCTGCCTATCATCGGATTTGAACAAGTATTTTTGCCAACATATCGAGGGAAGCCCCTCCATGAACCATGGACCTTGCCGTTGGTGGGGAGGCTTGCGTGCCTCAGCGATACAGATAGCCGTACCGTAGGTGCAACCACAACGGAGGGTTATCTATTGAGAGACCAGACAAACGCGTGGTCCCTGAAGAGGGGCAGCAGCCTTTTCAGTAGTTGCAGGGGGCAACACACTGGATGATTGACTGATCTGGCCTTGTAACACTAACTAAAACAGCCTTGCTGTGCTGGTGCTGCGAACGGTTGAAAGCAAGGGGAAACTACAGCCGTAATTTTTCCCGAGGGTTAATGATGATAGCGTCCTCTTGGGTAAAATATTCCGGAGGTAAAATAGTCCCCCATTCGGATCTCTGGGCGGGGACTACTCAAGAGGACGTCGTTATCGGGAGAAAGAAAACTGGCATTCTACGGATCGGAGCGCGGAATGTCAGATCCCTTAATGGGACAGGTAGGTTCAAAAATTTAAAAAGGGAAATGGATAGGTTAAAGCTAGATATAGTGGGAATTAGTGAAGTTCGGTGGCAGGAGGAACAAGACTTTTGGTCTGGCGAATACAGGTTTATAAATACAAAGTCAAATAGGGGTAATGCAGGAGTAGATTTAATAATGAATGAAAAAATAGGAATGCGGGTAAGCTACTACAAACAGCATAGTGAACGAATTATTGTGGCCACGATAGACACGAAGCACACACCTACTAGAGTAGTACAAGTTTATATGCCAACTAGCTCTGCAGATGACAAAGAAATTGATGAAATGTATGACGAAATAAAAGAAATTATTCAGACAGTGAAGGGAGACGAAAGTTTAATAGTCATGGGTGACTGGAAATCGGAGGTAGGAAAAGGGAGAGAGGGAAACGTAGTAGGTGAATATGGATTGGAGCTAAGAAATGAAAGAGGAAGCCGCCTGGTAGAATTCTGCACAGAGCACAACTTAATCGTAGCTAACACTTGGTTCAAGAATCATAAAAGAAGGTTGTATACATGGAAGAAGCCTGGAGATAGTGACAGATTTCAGATAGGTTATATAAAGGTAAGACAGAGATTTAGGAAACAGGTTTCACATTGTAAGACATTTCCAGGGGCAGATGTGGACTCTGACCACAATCTATTGGTTATGACCTGTAGATTAAAACTGAAGAAACTGCAAAAAGGTGGGAATTTAAGGAGATGGGATCTGGATAAACTGACAGAAACGGAGGTTGTAGAGAGTTTCAGAGGTAGCATTAGGGAATGATTGACAAGAGTGTGGGAAAGAATTACAGTAGAAGAAGAATGGGTAGCTTTGAGTGATGAAATAGTGAAGGCAGCAGAGGATCAAGTAGGTAAAAAAACGAGGGCTAGTAGAAATCCTTGGGTGAAAGAATATATATTGAATTTAACTGATGAAAGGAGAAAACATAAAAATGCAGTTAATGAAGCAGGCAGAAAGGAATACAAACACCTCAAATATGAGGTCGACAGGAAGTGCAAAATGGATAAGCAGGGATGGCTAGAGAACAAATGTAAGGAGTAGAGGCATATATCATTAGAGGTAAGATAGATAATGCCTACAGGAAAATTAAAGAGACCTTTGGAGAAAAGAGAACCACTTGTATGAATATCAGGAGCTCAGGTGGAAACCCAGTTCTAAGCACAGAAGAGAATGCAGAAAGATGGAAGGAGCATATAGAGTATCTATATACAAGGCCGATGTACTTGAGGACAATATTATGGACGTAGAAGAGGATGTAGATGAAGATGAAATGGGAGATATGATACTGCATGAGAATTTGACAGAACACCAAAAGACCTAAGTCGAAACAAGGCCCCGGGAGTAGATAACATTCCATTAGAACTACTGACAGCCTTGGGAGAACCAGTCCTGACAAAACTCTACCATCTGGTGAGCAAGATGTATGAGACAGGCGAAATACCATCAGACTTCAAGGAGAATACAATAATTCCAATCCCAAAGAAAGCAGGTGTTGACACATGTGAAAATCACTGAACTATCAGTTTAATAAGTCACAGCTGCAAAATACTAACACGAATTCTTTACAGACGAATGGAAAAACTAGTAGAACCCAACCTCGGGGAAGATCAGTTTGGATTCCGTAGAAACACTGGAACACGCGAGGCAATACTGACCTTACGACTTATCTTAGAAGAAAGATTAAGGAAAGGCAAACCTACGTTTCTAGCATTTGTAGACTTAGAGAAAGCTTTTGACAATGTTGACTGGAATACTCTCTATCAAATTCTGAAGGTGGCAGGGGTAGCGAAAGGCTATTTACAATTTGTATAGAAACCAAATGGCAGTTGCAAGAGTTGAGGGGTATGAAAGGGAAGCAGTGGTTGGTAAGGGAGCGAGACAGGGTTTTAGCCTCTCCCCGATGTTATTCAATCTGTATATTGAGCATGCAGTAAGGGAAACAAAAGAAAAATTCGGAGTAGGTATTAAAACCCATGGAGAAGTAATAAAAACTTTGAGGTTCGCCGATGACATTGTAATTCTGTCAGAGACAGCAAAGGACTTGGAAGAGCAGTTGAACAGAATGGATAGTGTCTTGAAAGGAGGGTATAAGATGAACATCAACAAAAGCAAAACGAGGGTAATGGAATGTAGTCGAATTAAGTCGGGTGATGCTGAGGGAATTAGATTAGGAAATGAGACACTTAAAGTAGTAAAGGAGTTTTGCTATTTGGGGAGCAAAATAGTTGATGATGGTCAAAGTAGAGAGGATATAAAATGTAGACTGGCAATGGCAAGGAAAGGGTTTCTGAAGAAGAAAAATTTGTTAACATCGAGTATAGATTTAAATGTCAGGAAGTCATTTCTGAAAGTATTTGTTTGGAGTTTAGCCATGTATGGAAGTGAAACGTGGACGATAAATAGTTTAGACAAGAAAAGAATAGAAGCTTTCGAGATGTGGTGCTACAGAAGAATGCTGAAGATTAGATGGGTAGATCACATAACTAATGAGGAAGTACTGAATAGGATTGGGGAGAAGAGAAGTTTGTGGCACAACTTGACTAGAAGAAGGGATCGGTTGGTAGGACATGTTCTGAGGCATCAAGGGATCACCAATTTAGTATAGGAGGGCAGCGTGGAGGGTAAAAATCGTAGAGGTAGACCAAGAGATGAATACACTAAGCAGATTCAGAAGGATGTAGGTTGCGGTAGGTACTGGGAGATGAAGCAGCTTGCACAGGACAGAGTAGCATGGAGAGCTGCATCAAACCAGTCTCAGGACTGAAGACCACAACAAGAACAACATCGAGGGAAGGCTGAAGTCCCCACCAACTATAACCGTATGAGTGGGATATTTATTTGTTCCTATCAGTGTGGTCGTTGTTTCTTCCGTGCGCTATAACTAACGGCTGCATGTGATATCGTACATCGTGCTTTGCCTCCCTTCACGTTCCCCAACTGTGAACTCTCTCCCCACCGCACTGTCGACTGGGATCTGCCTCGCACCGCCGGTGGCTGCCTCTAACGAGCGCCATCCACACCTGCAGGTGACTCAACACGTTTCCCACCCCACACACCTTAAAACGGTTCCTTTTCATGTGTACGTGCGTCTAATGTGCCAACGCACTATTGCTATCTTTGGCGACACATGCGAAAATATCGCTGCATCGTGCCAGATTTATCAGGTAGCATTTGTTCCTTAAAAAGACTCGACTGGCGACGGCACGTATTACGGGTTAGCAGAATTGGTTCATTGTATACACACCCAACTGCATTGAGCTCAACGAAGAATGTATGAAGTCAGGATGGACGGACCTTAGGCCGGTATTACACTATCAAAAATCTTTGTCAAAGGGTTGATCAAAGATGTGATCAAATATTTGTTAAATATATTTGACAAAGATCTTTGACGTGGCGCTTAAACGGGGTATTACACCGTCACATTTTCGTCAAAGTTCAAGATGGCCGACAACAACTTGTTATTAACTGCAGCAGTTGCATGTACCAAAATTGCACTGTGTGCACATGCGGAAGAGAAGCGGGAGAAAAGAAGGAAACGTACCTGGGTGAAGCCGTGGGTTTTACGACGACACGATGAAAGCATTCAACAAAAGTTGTTACGTGAGCTTATAGTGGAGGACGTCAAGTCGTACATCAATTACTTAAAAATGGATGAGCATACATTTCTGTATGTGCTCAGTGAAGTGTATCTTCCATATCACAAAGCACAATACTCACTCAAGAACTGCTATGTCTGCACTCCGATTCCTTGCTACAGGAGAGAGTTAGGTTAGGTTAGGTCAAGTCTCCAATCTTCTTAATCTGTTTTTGTATTCAGGGTGCCTCACGTTATAAAGCACCTCATAATCTTCATACCTCTCTATTAATTTTGTAGTTGTCATTACATACCAATTGTATTTACGGCAATGTTTATAAAAACACTACAGATAGCAGAACGCTACAACCATACTAGCGCTCCACGTGGTAAAGTCACATCGCAGTGAACAGAAGACGAAGCGACTTCTATGATAATATCTACAGGTGGTGGTGGTGGTGGGTAGTGTTTAACGTCCCGTCGACAACGAGGTCATTAGAGACGGAGCGCAAGCTCGGGTTAGGGAAGGATTGGGAAGGAAATCGGCCGTGCCCTTTCAAAGGAACCATCCCGGCATTTGCCTGAAACGATTTAGGGAAATCACGGAAAACCTAAATCAGGATGGCCGGAGACGGGATTGAACCGTCGTCCTCCCGAATGCGAGTCCAGTGTGCTGACCACTGCGCCACATCGCTCGGTTAATATCTACAGCGAGGCCCTAGATTGATCAAATATTTGACGACATTTGACAAAGTTCCCTATTACACCATAACATTTCTTTGACGAAGATATTGTACAAAGAAATTTGACAGTGTAATGTCCGCCTTACACACTCTACATTGTACCGGATCAACTTTCGCGAACGTGACTCACTAAATGCTAATGCTGTGCACAGAGGGAGACGACATAGGACTTAACACAGTGTTCGCAGACAAGAAGAAAAGTTCCGGGGAATTATTTGTTGACTTAACTCGCTTACACCACTTTTGGACTTAACTCACTATCCACTGTAAGCACGGAATATATGTCCTCACTTTTTTTCTCAGTATGGAGTTCATCGTTGACCAGCAAACGTCTCTGTTTCCTATACCTCCGTGCTGCTTATCTTTGGCAAAGTATATCTGTTTGTCGATGCGAATGTATTATCTTTGATTAGGAAAACTGTGATATCGTATTTGGAATTTGTGTTTTGGTCTTTATTAGCGTTTGTATGTCTGTTTGGCTTGTGAATGATTTTGAGCCCTTTGCAGATTGTCGTTGTTGCTTATAGACTCTCTCTGCTACTCCCATCTATATAATTACTTTTCTATTGAAGTAAGTATTAATGGCGTGCTTTTGTGACTGAATTTGTGTGTTTATTACTTTACAATTTACGTATTACAATGGCTCATTGTGATCGTAGTTAAGTGTTTTCCGTATTCTCCATATAATTTTCGCCCAATCTGTTATAAAAAGAGTTGGCCTCTAAGTTATACTGAATTTTCTGGAGCAGAGATAGCGTGGAAGAAGATAACTAATATTTTTACTTTTATTATTTTTTTTAGAAGAAAAGTTTGCCTGCCGTCGATGTAAATGTCTTGCAGTTGTAATTTGCTTAGGAACGTCTTTTAGTGGCTTTGCTTTATTAGTCATTTTTTGCCACGTAACAATAACAATTTGCGTAACTTGCCGTTAAAATGTATTCGTATATTTATGTGTAAAAAGGATCACTTTCGATTACATGCTGCTGAAATTCCATGATAAATAAGAATAATATTCGGTAATTATTGTTTGTGGTAGGCGATATGTACATTGGTAGTTCATTTGTACATAGTATCATGTGTAGGTAATCGTATACTAGTACACAACGTGGAATTATATGGAAATAATTGCGTTAAAGAAATTTATGTGTACAGACATTCCGAAGTTTTTTGCATTCTTATCTCCAATCCTGGCCTGAGCCTGAGTGTTATTTTTAGTGAATCTCATTTTATCCCAGAAATGGATCAAGTACGCAGTTTTACCATGAAACAAACACATTACAGATAGGATTGATAGTTTTGAAGGAGACCACAGATTTCTCTCATTGTTATCTCTAACTCTAAAAGAGTGAAAAGTTCGAGTTACGTTTAGGAGGAATTGGTGTGCCTACAATTAGTTACGATGTGCCATTCTGTGCTCCACATTGTTGCAGTTATCCACTATAGAACATGTATGATGAGTATTGTTTACTTTAGAAATAAAACCCTATCCTTAACATCATTGTTGTCCACCCCTGGTAGCTGAGTGGTCAGTGCAACAGAATGTCAATCCTAAGGGCCCGGGTTCGATTCCCGGTTGAGTGGGAAATTTTCTCCACTAAAGGACTGGGTGTTTTGTTGTCCTGATCATCATTATTTCATCCCCATCGACGCGGAAGTGGCGTCAAATAGAAAGACTTGCACCCGGCGAACGTTCTACCCGACGGGAGGCGCTCGCCACACATTTACATTTATTTACTTAATTGTTACTATTGCTCCCGTTACCCATCTACACTTTTCTGTATGAATCCCTAGTATCAGTAATTTATTTTTGCCCATGTTTTCCTCTTTCACCTCAGTCTTAAATCATATATAACTTATTAATTTTTATTGTACTTTTCATTATTATCCTATTTCTTGCGGCATTACTCTTCCCTCCTCCCGTCATATGTTTGTTTGTTTTTTTTTTTTTTTTTTTTTTTTTTTTTTTTTTTTTTTTTTTTTTTTTTTTTCTTCATTAACTGATCAATATCTCAATGCAACATTGCTTTTGCCCGTGTGATGTGGTGACACATACAGTATCTCAAGATTGTGATTGTTTATTCAATATTGCAAACAAAGCTATTTCAACTTGCTCAGCAATAAATTTGAATGGAAAAAATAAAACTGTAATAATCCATAAATTGGTTTGAAAATTAGAAGGTTCTACTAGGCCTGGTCCTATTGGAGGTAGTATGCCATTATTGACCTCCAACACTTTGAACTGACCGGCCCAGTCAGTTGTTGGGGAATCTACAGTTAAACATGGGGTCCAAACCAAGGTGCAGCTCAGTATTTTTCACATTAACAGAGGTGAAAGGGAAGTAAGTGACAGCTCAAAATCCTAGGTGTGACCAGGGATTGAACCTGCAAACTTGGATTTATAAACTGGCTTTTTACCAGTTACTAAAATTTCTGTGAGCACTGATGACCTCAAGGAGTTTTACTCTGTGAAACACTGTTTTCTGGTGAGACTCTGACTGCTCCAAAAATGTGGTTAAACAAAGGTTAGCCTTAAGTAGGGGAACAGATGCTGCAGTGGTTCCAGGAGTACAGAAGAATAGATCCAAACACCAGAAGATTCCTTGAGAACAGGAAAAACAAGGCTTGAGTCAACTTCTGTAATAGATTGAATAAGGTCTCTTAACATTTCAGATGTCTGAAGGAAAATCAATCTCTAAAACATTCTAATGCAGTTGGTTTGCCAATAGTGGATCCCATGTGGTTAGAAGGATTGTGATACAGGCAGTTCTTCCATTTTGTCATGAAACCCCCATGGTCGTTCCAGAGGAAACATTTCAATGATTCTCCACTAGCCTTGTTCCTCTGACAAGTTGAATCAGCTATGAAAAATTCTGTGAATACCTGTCCAGGAGCACATGGGTGCTGTGGAACTACTACTTTGGATATTCCATAAAATGTTGGGAAAGGGGAACAAAATGGAGAATGGACTACACAAATTATCATACCTGTAGTGAAACCAGGGAATAACCCCAAAATTTATATCTCATGTAGACCAATTGCCTTGTACCCTTGTGTGGGGAAAATTCTTGAAAGACTCATCAAGTAATCTTGAAATATGGCAGGAAACTGAGTTATTTAAGTTTATCCCAGTTTGGCTTTAGTAAAGATAAAATAACAATGGACAACGTAACAATTTTGTGCTGTGATGCTCAGCTTTCCAAGAAAAATTGTTCTTAATGTAATGATTCTCAGGTGTGACATCAGCTCGTAATAATGTCCAGGTCTCTATCGTTTTAGAAAGCAAGCTGGTCTTCTTATCAGTTGGATATATGGCATTTGTACTGCCCTTGTGAGGAGAGTGATTTCAGTAGCCTTGTGAGGAGAGTGATTTCAGTAGGATAGCCTATCAGAAACAATTTATAGAACCTTTGATTTGTTCCATAGGCTTAACTCGCGGAGCAATCCCTAGCCCCTTGTTACACATAATTTATTCTAGTGATATGCAAGAAATTATTCATCCAGATGTCCACATACTATAGTATGCTGATGATACATGTTCACATCATATGATTCGATGGAGGATTCAGCAATCGGTAAACTGATATGGGCAGTAACAGAAGTGGGTGATTGATTACATGCAAATGGACTTGAAACTACTACTTCAAAGACTTCAGGTATTATTTTTTCAATGGACTTGGAACTACTTCTTCAGAGACTTCAGTTATTATTTCAAGATGTCATGTGCACTATAATGAAATTCATACTGAGTTATTCATTCCAAGTTAAACTATCAGCTAAATTCTTGGGAATGTGATTGAGTTCCAGATGCAGATGGGTTCCACACATTGATTACATTATTAATACTTGTCTCCCAGTTATGAACATCACCAGATCTTGAACTAAAGTTTGGTGGAGTGCAAACCCCAATCTATTATTGGCTATATAGGGTGTTTATTAGGAGCAGGATCGAATATGGATGTGTGGTATGTGGGAATGCCAGCATCAAGTATTTGTAAATTAGATGCTTTACAGTATTGCTGTATCTGGACTTGTCTTGGCCTGATGAGATCAACTCCTCCCAGTCCCCCAAGCGGGCTCACCACTCTTGGAGGGTTTGTGCTTGGCTACCACAAAGCCCCAGTCTTTGCAGCATCTTTTTCCTTCTTTGCTGCATGTCTAAACTCTTGCTATTTTTCCTCTCCCTTGAGGAACATGTCTGGGGTGTTATTGGGAATGTTCCACATTGTCTGTCGCTGACTTAAGAACGTTTCACCACCGTTTTCCATTCCATTTTCCTTTCCTTGTTTCTCTTCTCCTCCCGTTCCTCCATTTCGGCATTAGGAGTTCCTCTTTTTCTTCTTCCTTCCTGTGCGCTCCTGATGGCTGGCCCATGAGTCTGATACACAACAGATGACTGAGTAATGCTTAATTCCCAGCTCCGGGTGAACAGATAGGGTTTGCAAGTACCCCCTGGTACATGCCAGGCTCAGGGAGGGGTGATCGCTTGAGCTGCTACATTCTCAAATTGGTGATAGGTCCCTCTGTCAGATGTTCAGGAGGTGTAACCTGAGATGTGAACAGTGACCCAAGTCGTGTGTGCCCCCAGTTCGAAGGAGCGTGTCATCAGAGATGCTGGCAGTCGTGGGAGATTTCCTTGCTATGAGCAAATCATCTTCACAATTAATGTCTACAAAATGTAAATGGAATGAGGCTAACGATTCAAAGACCCTTCTAGCTGCACTATGGTTCCCCGTGGTTCCACCTACTGAAGACAGATAGGCCTTCGCAACGGTAAATCCGTTTATTATTCAGAATGGTGTTGATGCAATTGCCAGCCATGTGAAATATGCTCTTGTTTACGGAAAGGCACTTTGCTTTTGGAGACTACTTCTGATTCTCAAGCACGTGACTGCTTACCTCTTTACTTTTCCACGGCTGTCCTGTTCGTGTTGAGGCCCATAGAACTCTGAACTCTTCCCACTAGTATGTTATTTTCACTAGGGTGCTCGACAGTCTGACAGAGGCTGAATTTCAAACATACCTCTGATCAGGGTGTTATTGCTGTCCATCGGGTGATGAAAAAGATAGATGCCTACTTATTGTCCACACGCACTCTTTTGCTCATCTTTGATAGAGTGGTGTTTCTGTCCAAGATCAAAGCAGGCTATGAAGTTATTACAGTCCAACCATACATTCCGAACCCGGTGCGCTGCAACCAGTGTGATTGTTTTGATCACACTCGAGTCTCTTGTTGATACCCGACCCAATGTGTGACTTATGGTAGGGATGTGCACGAGGGCGATTGCCACCTCCTCCTCACTGCTGTAGCTGTATCAACTGCAATGGCGACAGTGCCGCCGCCTCTCGAAATTGTCCCGTGTATCTTGATGAGCCGGCTGTCCAAGAGATCTGGGTAAAGGAAAAAATGCTTTACCCAGTCGCTCACAAGTTATTGGCTAGTCACAAGCCCTGCATTCTCTCATCTTGCACTCACAGTTCTGTTCTTGCTACATCTCGTTCCAAGGACGACATAGCGATGCAGACGTGTGACCTCAGATTCAGCTCTGAGGTTGTGAAATCTGCCAGTGTCAAGGTAGCATCGTCATCCCTTCATCCGGCTGTGCAACAAGCCATCAAACTCTTGCCTCAAGGGGCGAAGCCACCAGCTACACAACCTGTAGGCCGGAAATGACAGTAGTAGTACTCCCATGAGACTGTGCCTTCAGCCAACCAACACCTGAGCCTTTCTCTGCTAACCGGGAAGGATCGAAGGATTCCAACAAAGGCAAACAGCCTACTCCTTCACTGACTCGAAGATCCTCTTCGATGGTGTTGCCAATGTGATACCTTTGTCCGGTTGGCCGGTGCACAGGATCTACTGTTTTTCTGCGTTGGATTCCACAGACCAACAGCACAAGCAAGCCGATGTTCCTGTGGACATCATGAGCAAGATCCTCGCGCATATTTACCCTGTAGCAGCAAGTCTTCGCAGGCTGTTACTTGGCAGCCGCCAAGGTGACACCTCTTCATTTCTTCATCATGACTCTCCTCCAGTGGAATGTTCGCGGACTTCGGTCCCACAAAAAGGCTTTACTGTTGCTTTTAGCATTGCAACGGCCCCTTGTACTCTGCCTTCAGGAAACAAAATTGTGTTCTTACGGCTGCTTTGAGCTCACATTTCTTCCCGGTCCGTTTCGACCTTCTGTCTGAGGTCAGCATTCCATCTAATGCGGGTGTCATATTGTTCATAGATGATGACATTCTCCCTCACTACCCATCACTGCGGCAGACTTCCTCCAGCTTCCAGAATGAGATTTTCACTCTGCAGCGGAGGGTGCGCTGATATGAAACTTCCTGGCAGATTAAAACTGTGTGCCCGACCGAGACTCGAACTCGGGACCTTTGCCTTTCGCAGGCAAGTGCTCTACCAACTGAGCTACCGAAGCACGACTCACGCCCGGTACTCACAGCTCTGCTGCAGAGTGAAAATCTCATTCTGGAAACATCCCCCAGGCTGTGGCTAAGCCATGTCTCCGCAATATCCTTTCTTTCAGGAGTGCTAGTTCTGCAAGGTTCGCAGGAGAGCTTCTGTAAAGTTTGGAGGGTAGGAGACGAGGTACTGGCAGAAGTAAAGCTGTGAGCACCGGGCGTGAGTCGTGCTTCGGTAGCTCAGTTGGTAGAGCACTTGCCTGCGAAAGGCAAAGGTCCCGAGCTCGAGTCTCGGTCGGGCACACAGTTTTAATCTGCTAGGAAGTTTTCCTCCAGCTTATTGAGCAGCTACCTCCCCCATTTCTGCTGCCCATTGACTTTATTGCGCATCATCCCTTTGAGGTTCTGCCAGAACCTGTTAGAGAGGTGTCGTCTTGGCTCATCTTAATCAACTCAACCTCTTCTGCCTCCTGCGGGTCCGGGGTAAGAATAGGCCCGAGGTATTCATGCCTGTCCTAAGAGGTGACACTAAAAGGAGTTTCAACCATTTCGGCCTTCAATGTAATGGTCCGCATTGGGCTTTGACCTCAATTTTTCAAATTTCTACAGAAGTACGAGCCTTTTGGGGAAGGACACCTTACGTGGTGTATCACTGGTCCTCAGTGCACTAAGACCTTGGCACTCATCGTCATAACTGCACCCACTGTTCATCAATTTGGGCCTAAACACCTGATGGGTTGCACAATTTATGCCCATAGTGCGTCCCCATCTGCACCTACGATCATGATGGACTTTCCATGGCACCCGAAATCACGCACGGTAGCCAGCCCGTTGTGGTGGGGTCGTCATGTACCCTCTAGGTTGTAGCCCCCTGACAACACAGGGAACGTACTGCCAATACCTTAGCTGCACCCTCCCCATGTCAGCCAACGAGTAGATGCCCGTCTACTTGGGGCATCAGGACTCCCGGCAACAGTCATCCTCCCAGGTGGCCCTTGCTGAGGCTGGGTGGTGCCTGTGGGGAGAGCCCCTGGTCGGAGTGGGTGGTATCGGGGCGGCCGTTTCGCAGATGAAACGTCAACATGCATCAGGTCGCTCTGCGGCCGCGTTTTCCAAGAGGAAAGGTTCTGTCTCTGGTTCTGGTACTTCCGCCTTTTCCCCCTTGGCCACTCCTTGAGAGGAAGGACAGGCCCGCCGGCTTGGAGCGAAATACTTTCCCTGCTATTTAGTCTGTTCTCGGACCGATGGGGGGACGTTCGCCACCTCCAAGCTCATGTTCTTTGTACAGCATATCGAGGACATCTTCGGAGAAATCGAGGTTCTTAGTAAAATGCGTTCGGAGTCCATTCTCATAAAGACCACCTCCGCTACACAGTCGGCGGCACTCCAGGCACGTGACTGACTAGGGGACATTCCAGTGTCCATTGTCCCACATCTGGCACTCAATAGGACGCAGGGGATTATTTTCCATCGGGACCTCCTGCTACAATCTGCTGAGGAGCTCAGGGCCAAACTGGAGCGCCGTGGCATGCATTTCGCCCGGCGAGTCCAGCGCAGCCCCATAGAACCGTCACGTCGGCACTGGGGCTTTTATCCTCGCCTTCGAGGGGGATGTTCTCCTGGAAAAGGTAAAGGTGATGTGTGACGTGCGACCTTACGTCCTGCCTCCTATGCGATGCTTTCAATGTTAGCGCTTCGGGCACATGTCGTCACGGTGTGAAGCTGAGCCCCTTTGTGGCGATTGTGGACGTCCTCTTCGTGAGGGACATACATGCACACCACCACCTCGGTGCATCAATTGTCCTGGCCTCCACTCGCCTAGATCTTTCGACTGCCCGCATATCAGAAGGAGAAGAAGATACAAGAATTGAAAACCTTGGACCATCTGTCTTATTCTGAGGTCAGGAAGAAATATGACCGCCTCCATCCCATGATGTTGACAACGTCGTTTGCTTCGGTCGTGTCCACTCCTTCCGCAGTATCCTCACCCTTATCCTGTCCCCCCTCCACCTCCTCACCCCATCCGGGGTCTATGCCTCCGCCTCCCAAATCCCTCCCTTCCAAATCCTCCTCCCTCGCGGCCTCTGCCCCAGGGGCCACCCTACCTCCTCCTCCGCCGCCGCCTGAGAAGTGATCCTCTTCTCAGGCGTCAATCAGGGAAACGTTACAGACACCGGCTTCCGAGCTCCGGCGTTCCAAAAAGGACCCCGAGCGTGAGGACTTTCTTCGGGTCCAGCCCCCAAAGCCCACCATCCCTGTGACTCATCAGTCTTCCAAGAAGGCCTCAAAGAAGAAGTCTTTATCCCCCTCTCCACCCCGGCACGTTTCGCCTGATGCTCCATCCGACAGTCGCTGCTCCCGGCCGTCCTCAGTTTCGCCGGGACGCTCTGCTGCCAGGCGCTCAGCTGGCCTGTCGTCGGCGAATGATGCCGCCCCTCATGTGCAACTCGGGAATGTGGCCGCAGTTGGCGACGACCCGATGGAACAGGATCCGCCTCCCAACGGTTGTAACGATGTTCCCTCGAAACGTGGCCCTCCGCGGCCGTCGAGGTGACCAGCTCATCACCCATTTCGTTCCCCCTTTCTCTGATTCGCGATGGCTCTGTTACATTGGAACATCAGAGGTATTCGATCTAATCGGGAGGAATTACAACTGCTCCTCCGCCTGCACTGTCCGCTCGTCATTGGTCTCCAGGAAAAGAAGCTATGCCCAACTGACCATATTGCTTTTACCCACTTTACCTCCGAGTGATCTGACCTAACCCCTGTGGACGGACAGTATTCCAGCTCATGGTGGGGTCATGTTGCTCATTCGGGACGATGTCTATTACCATCCCATCCCATTGACCACCCCACTCCAAGCAATAGCTGTCCGTATTACTCTTTCTGCCTTTACTTTTTCTGTTTGTACTGTCTACACTCCAACGTCATGCGCAGTTAGTTGGGCTGACATGATGCACCTTATTCCTCAGCTTCCTCCGCCGTTTTTATTGTTTGGCGACTTCAATGCCCATCAGCCCCTTTGGGGTTCTCCTGCATCCTGTCAGAGAGGCTCCCTCTTGGTGGATGTTTTCAACCATCTCAATCTTGTCTGCCTCAATACTGGCACCCCGACTTTCCTCTCGGACTCTACTCATACCTACTCCCGCTTGGACCTCTCGATCTGTTCTACCACTCTTGCCCGTCGTTTCGAGTGGTATGTCCTTTCTGACACCTATTCGAGCGACCATTTCCCCCGTGTCGTTCGTCTCCTGCACCACACCCCATCCCCACGTACCTCGAGCTGGAACATACCGAAAGCTGACTGGAGACTTTACTCCTCCCTGGAGACCTTTCCGGACCAAAATTTTCTCAGCTGTGACAGTCAGGTCGAATACCTCACAGCTGTTATCATCAATGCTGCCGAGCGTTCCATTCCTCGTACTACCTCTTCTTCACGTCATGTTTCAGTCCCCTGGTGGAATGAGGCTTGCAGAGATGCTATCCGTGCTAGACGACGTGCTTTACCCACCTTTCGTCGCCATCCTACGCTGGCGATTTGTATTGATTACAAATGACTCCGAGGGCAATGTCGTCGAGTCATCAAAGACAGCAAAAAAGCTTGTTGGGCCTCTTTCACAAGCTCCTTTAACAGTTTTACTCCCTCTTATGTCATCTGGGGTGGCCTGCACCGGCTGTCGGGCATTAAGGCCTACTCTCGATACCTGGCCTGACTTCAGGTAATGAGGTACTTGTGGACCCTGTGGATGTCTCCAACGTCTTCAGCCGCTTTTTCACAGAGGTTTCAAGCTCCGCCCATTACCACCCTGCCTTCCTTCCCAGAAAAGAGTCTGAAGAGGCTCGGCGACCTTCTTTCCACTCACTGAAACTGGAAAATTATAATGCCCCCCTTTACCATGCAGGAACTCGAATGTGCACTTGCACTGTCCCGGTCCTCTGTTCCGGGGCCAGATGCCTTTCAGGTTCAGATGCTGGCACACCTTTCTCCGGCAGGCAAATGCTTTCTTCTTTGTACCTATAATTGCATCTGGACCGAAGGTCAGGTCCCCATGCCTTGGCGTGAGGCCGTCGTTGTTCCCATACCCAAACCCGGGAAGGATAGACACCTTCTTTCTAGTTACCGCCCCATTTCTCTTAGAAGCTGTGTCTGTAAAGTGATGGAGCACATGGTTAACGCTCAGTTGGTTTGGATTCTTGAATCTCAACGGCTACTTACCAATGTTCAATGCGGCTTTCGTCGACGCCACTCCGCTGTTGACCACCTTGTGACCTTGTTGACATTCATCATGAACAACTTTATGCGAAAACACCAAACGGTAGCTGTGTTCTTCGATTTGGAGAAGGCTTACAATACCTGTTACCTGCTCCTCACTATGCACAGGTGGGGCCTACATGGTCGCCTGCCCCTTTTTATTGATTCATTTTTAACAGATCGAATGTTTAGGGTACGTGTGGGTTCCGTATTGTCCGACGTCCTCCTCCAGGAGAACGGAGTGCATCAGGGCTCCGTTTTGAGCGTAGCCCTTTTTGCCATAGCGATCAATCCAACTATGGATTGCATTCCACCTAACGTCTCGGGCTCTCTTTTCGTCGATGACTTTGCGATCTACTGCAGTGCCCAGAGAACATGCCTCGTGGAGCGCTGCCTTCAGCGTTGTCTTGACAGCCTATACTCGTGGAGTGTGGCTAGTGGCTTCCAGTTCTCTGAAGAGAAGACGGTTTGCATCAACTTTTGGTGATATAAAGCATCCCTTCCACCATCCTTACATCTCGCTCCTGTTGTTCTCCCATTCGTGGAGACAACGAAGTTTTTAGGGCTCACACGGACAGGAAACTTTGTTGGTCTCCGCATGCCTCTTATTTGGCTGCCCGTTGTACACGTTCCCTTAATGTCCTCCGTGTTCTTAGTGGTTCATCTTGGGGAGCGGATCGCACTGTCCTGCTTCGCTTATATCAGTCCAGAGTCCGATTAAAGCTGGATTATGGGAGCCTCGTGTGCTCGGCCATCCCTCTTACGCCGTCTCAACTCCATCCATCATCAGTGGTTACGTCTTGCCACCGGGGCATTCTATACTATTCCCATCAAGAGTCCTTATGCTGAAGCTGCCGAATTACCATTGACCTACCGGCACTACGTATTGCTTTGTCCGTATGCCTGCCAGCTGTTGTTAATGCCCGACCACCCCTCTTACCAGTCCTTTTTCGCCGATTCTCTCGACCGTCAGTATGGGTTGTATGTGTCTGCCCTGCTGCCCCATGGAGTCCGCTTTCTTCGCCTGCTTCGACAATTGGATTTTGCCCTCCCTACCACCTTCAGCGAGGGTGAGAGCCCGACACCACCTTGGCTACAGGCTCCGGTTCACATTCATCTTGACCTCAGCTCGCTCCCGAAGGAGGGTACTCCGGATGCAGTGTATTGCTCACGGTTTGTCGAACTTCGTGCGCAACTTGCCATTAACACCCTTATTTACACTGATGGCCCCAAAACTGACGATGGTGCCTGCTGTGCCTTTGTCGTCGGGGACGTCACCTTTAAATACCGGCTCCTCGACCAGTGTTCCAGCTTTATGGCCGAACTTTTTGCTCTCAATCAGGCCGTTCAGTATGTCCGCCGCCAACGCCATTCTCCATATGTACTCTGCTCTGATTCACTCAGTGCTCTTCAGAGCCTTGGAGCTTCGTATCCGGTTCATCCCTTGGTGCAACGGATCCAGCAATCCTTCCATTCTTTTGGTGATGATGGCTCTCCTGTTAGCTTTATGTGGGTTCCAGGCCACGTAGGAGTGCCTGGGAATGAGGCTGCTGATGCTGTGGCCAAGGCTGCAGTCCTCCTGCCTCGGCCAGCCTCCCTTTGTGTCCCATCGTCTGACATTAGTGGGGTTGTTTGTAAGAGGCTTGTGTCATTATGGTGGGATACTTGGTCGTCACTTCAAGAAAATAAGCTCCGGGCCATAAAACCATTCCCAACAGCTTGGACCACCTCTTCCCGACCATCTTGGCGAGAGGAGGTCCTTTTGGCCAGGTTGCGGATTGGACATTGCCGGTTTAGCCACCGCTACCTGTTATCTGGTGAGCCCACCCCGCAGTGCCCTTGTGGTGATGCATTGACAGTGCGTCATGTTTTATTGTCGTGTCCCCGTTTTAATCAATCTCGTGTTGCCCTGTCTTTGCCATCTACTTTACAGGAAATTTTAGCTGAATGACACTCGAGCAGCTGCTCATGTTCTTCGTTTTATTACTTTGACGGACTTCTCCAAAGACATCTAACTCTTTTAATTATTTTATCTGCGTCTTTGTAAGAACTTTCTGGTGTCCCCCCCCCCCCCCCCCCCCCCAATTGAGTTTTACCAGATTATATGTGCACTTACATTTGTGACTGGGCGCTAATGACTTCAGTAGTTGAGCACCCTAAAAATAAAAAAATAAAAAAACACACCAATCACCTCTTCTGCCTTAACACTGAAGCACCCACATTCCTTTCAGACTCTTCACCCACCTATTCCCGTTGGGGCCTATCCTATTCCCATTTGGACCTACCTTCAGCACTGCCCAGCTTGCTTATTGTCTTGAGTGGCCCATTCTTTCTGACACGTAAGCGAGTGACCATTTCCCGTGTGCTATCCACCTGCTGACTGCTACCGCACCTGCTTTAACACCCAAATGGCAGCTTACTAAGGCTGACTGGTGGCTTTACTCCTCCCTAGCAACCTTCAACAAATAAGATTTCCCCAGTTGTGATGACCAGGTGGAATATATTATAAACCTTATACTTACCGCTGCAGTGTGTTCCATTCCTCGCGCTTGATCTTTACCATGCTGTGTCCCAGTCCCTTGGTGGACTGAGGCATGCCATGACGCAGTTCCTGTGATTAGATGTGCTCTCCACATTTGTAACCGTCATTCTATGATGGGAAACTGCATTCGTTATAAACAGGTGCATACACAGTGTCGCGTTCTTCGAAGCAGCAAAAAAAACTATCTGGATTTCATTCACTAGTTCTACCCCCTCCTGTGACCTGTGGGCCAACCTCTGATGGCTCTCTGGTACCAAGATCAATTTGCCGATTTGTTTCCTGACAGTAGCGGACAATGTCATAGTAGACTCTATCGCCATCTCCAACACCTTGGACCGCCATTTGTAGAAATTTTGAGCTCTTCCCACTATCACTCTGTCTTCCTCCATCGGAAATGGGTGGAGGCGGCTCATGCAATACCCCTCTCTTCTCAGAATCGTGAGTGCTACAATACCGCTTCTTATGAGGAAGCTAGATCATGCTCTCACTTCATCCTGATCCTCTGACCCAGAGCCAGATGCTGTCCACATTCAGATGTTACAGCACCTTTCTCTTGCAGGCAAGCACTTTCTGCTTAATATGTACAACCACTTCGGGCAGAGGGCATGTTTCCCTAATGTTGGCATGAAGCCACCGTCATACCCATACCTAAGCCCGGTAAGGACAAAAACCACCTCCTGGCTACTGACCTATCTCTCTCACCAGATGTGTTTTCAAGGTGATGAAATGTATGATTCAAGCACAGCTGGTATGTTAGCTCAAGTCTTGAAATTTACTAACGACTGCACAGTGTGGATTTCGAGCACACCGTTCTGCAGTTGACCATCTTGTTACTTTGTCCACCCATGTCATGAGTGGTTTTCTGAATTGTGACCATGTTTTTCGATTTGGAAAAGGCCTACGACACCTGCTGTAGAATTGGTATCCTCTGTACTCTTTACACGTGGGGCTTTTGTGGCCGCCTGCCCTGTTTCCTTCACGAATTTTTAAAAGACAGAGTTTTCAAGCTGCATATGGGTTCTGCCTTGTCACACACTTTTATACAAGATACCGGTGTGTTTCAAGGTTCCATCATGAGTGCCGTGCTCTTTGCTGTCACCATTAACCTTATAATTGCCTTTCTTCCGCCGGGCGTCTCCGGCTCCCGTTTGTTGATGATTTTGCCATCTATTGCAGTTCTCCATGGACCTGTCTAACTGAGCGGCGTCTTCAGCAATGGCTTGATCATCTTTACTCCTGGAGCATGGACAGTGGCTTTTGTTTTTCTATGGACAAAACTGTTTGTATGAATTTCTGGCAGTGCAATTGATTCTTCCCACCATCTTTACATCTTGGTCTGTCGCTCTTCCATTCGTTGAAACTACAAAATCCTGTGGCTCATGCTAGGTAGGAAGCTCTCTTGGTCCTTCCATGTGTCTTATCTGGCAGCCCGCTGTACGCAGTTCCTCAATGTCCTACATGTTCTAATGGTATTTCCTGGGGTGCAGATCGAACCACCCTGTTCAGTTTGTACCAGTCCCTTTTCCATTCGAAACTAGACTATGGGTGCTTTGTTTGTCTCTGCACATCCGTCCCTCTTGCGCGATCTCTACACTAACCACCATCTTGGCATCCATTTGGCCACTGGCTCCTTTTACATTAGTCCGGTTGTGAGTGTATGCTGAATCTGCTGAACTACCACTGTCCTACTGCCATGACTTTCTCCTCAGCGGGTATGCATGCTGTTTGTCTGGCGTACAGTGCCACCCATCCTATGCCTACTCCTTCGATGAATCCTTTGATCACCAGTAAGGGGCACGTCCTTCTTCTACTTTGCCTCCTGGAGTCCGCTTTTGGTACCTGTTCCGGTGGCTTGACTTCACACTACCTTCAACGTTCACGGTGGGTGTGAACCCTTCACCACCTTGGCCTCGTGAAGCGGCCTGTTTTAACCTTGTCCTTCATTCGCTTCCTAAGGACATTACTCCAGCCTCACTCTATCGCCTTCAGTTTCACGACCTTCATATGGAACCTTGCGGTAGTACCTTTGTGTACACTGATGGCTCTGACTGACCATGGTGTTGGGTGTGCCTTTGTCATTGGCACCAACGTTTTTCGATATCGGCTTCTGGCACACTGCTCAGTATTTACAGCCGAACTCTTTACCTGTATCAGGCCATGGAGTACATCCGGCAACACAGACTTTTCAATTGTGTCCTCCGCTCAGACACTCTCAGCACCCTCAAAGACTACGTTCGCTGTACGCTGCCCATCCCTTAGTGCAACGGGTCCAGGAAAACTGTCACTTGCTCACTCGTGATGGAGCCACTGTGATGTTTATTTGGGTTCCTGGTCATGTTGGTCTTCCAGAAAACGAGGCTGCTGCCAAGGCTGTAGTCCTCGTACCTCAGCCCAGCAGTTCCTCTACTCCTTCCAATGGTCTCTTGTGTTGTCATTTGTCAGGAGGTGGTGTCACTTTATCATCACCATTGGTCCCCTTCATGGGAATAAGCTCCAGATTTTAGGTTGCTTATTGTGCACTGCCTTTTTAGCCATTGTCATTTGTTAAGTGGAGCTCCCACACCGCTTTATACATATTGTGCCCAAGTTTTAACTGTCTGCCACATCCTGATGGAATGCCCATTTTTAGCTGTTTACATTCACGCTTGGGTTTGCTGTCAAGAGTTATCGGCTGTTTTAGCAAATGTCACGCGGGCTGTTGACTGCGTTTTACTTTTATCCGTCATAGTAGTATGGCGAAGGCCATTTAATTTTTAGTTCTGGACCTCCGTATCTGTATGGTGTCTTTTGTAACCCTTTCTGCAAGTCCCTGTTTTTAGCTGTTTTATGTCAATTGGGATTGACATATAGTCATTTTTTTTACTCCCTTCGTATTCTATAGTTTTGACTTGGGCACATGACCCCAGTTCTTTTCACGCCCTAAAACAAACCAAACAAACTCACTCCTGCCAGTGTACTCGTAATAGACCCACTGGTAATGTCTCTTGATTTTAGGGAACAAAGGCCCTCCAGCAAATGTATTCTGAAAATGATAGTGCTTTTAGCTCACCCAGTAATTAATAAATGTAAAACGCTACACATCATCGTGTCCAACATAATATTATATCGACCTCCAGAAAGTTTTCATGGGTTGAAACATATATGCAAAATTTATTATAACAAGAAGCAAGACTACTTATGTATGTATGGCCTGTGTACTGTGCGCTCTGCTCCTTTGCTTTATGTGGAATTTAGTGCGTACACTAACCTTAATGCAATAACCAGCACTACTTTGATGCTATTGAGCAAAGCTCTACATATTTATATGGATGGCCCAAGAATCATGTCAGAAGGCAATGTGGCTGTGCTGTTTTATGCCAAAGAACGGGTTACTTTTTGAACTCCTTCCTCAGTCTCTTCTTATACGGAGGAAGCAGTAACAATCACATACGTCACTGTACATCTACATACACACTCTGGAAGCCACCATACAGTGCGTGATGCAATGTACGAAGTACCACTGCTAGTTTTTTTCCTTTCCTGTTCTATTCACATGTAGAACAAGGGAAAAACAGCTGTCCTTATGCCCCCTTATACCTTAATTTCTTGTATCTTACCTTACTGGTTTTTACGTGGAAGGTATGTTGCAGCAGTGAGATCATTCGGCAGTCGGCTTCAAATGCCAGTTCTCTAAATTTTCTCAATAGTGTTTCTCGAAAAGAAATATCACCTCCCCTCTAGGGATTCCTATTTGAGTTTCCAAAGCATCACCATAACACTTGCATGTTGTTCGAATCTACCAGTAACAAATCTAGGTAGCTGCC
Organism: Schistocerca americana; assembly: GCF_021461395.2. NCBI lineage: Eukaryota > Metazoa > Arthropoda > Insecta > Orthoptera > Acrididae > Schistocerca > Schistocerca americana. The sequence continues at coordinate 181,055,657 of NC_060120.1, forward strand.
TGTGAATTTTTTTGATGACTTCCTTTGGTACAACCCAACTTGGATCCCAAACACTTGAGCAGTGCTCAAGAATAGGTCGCAACAGTGTCCAATATGCAGTCTCCTTTACAGATGATGCACACTTTCCTAAAATTCTCCCAGTAAACTGAAGTTGACCATTTGCCTTCTCTACCACAGTCTTTGCATGCTAGTTCCATGTCATATTGCTTGGCAACATTACACACAGATTTTAAATGACATGACAGTGTCAAGTGGACACAACTGGTCCTGTATCCTAACATTAAGGGTTTTTTCTTCATGCTCATCTGCATTCTCACATTTTTCTGTATTTAAAGCCAGCTGTTGTTCATCACACAAAGTAGAAATTTAGTCTTAAGTGATCTTGAATCGTCCTACAGTCACTCATCTTTGACACCTTCCCACACACCACAGACACAACTGCAGATTGCTGCCCACCCTTTCCAGACATTTATCTTTATAGAAGATAATAGCCGTCCTATCACACTTACCTATGCCATTCCTGATGATACCCTTGTCTCTGATGCACGCTCGCTGACAAGGGTAACATATTGGGTTCTATTATTCCAGAAGTCTTCAAGCCGCTCACATGTCTGGGAACTTATTCTGTGTGCCCGTACCTTCATTAACAGTGTGCAGTGGGGCACCATGTCAAATACTTTCAGAAATTTGAAAATATGGAATCTGCCTGTTGCCCTTCATCCATAGTTCACAGTATATCATGTGAGGAAGGGACGAACTGAGCATAACACAAGCAGTGGTTTGTAAAACAGTGATGATTCATGAATATAAGCTTTTTGGTCTCTACAAAATTTATTACATTTAAACTGGAATTGTACTAGAATTCCTCAACAAATCAATGTTAAGGATATTGGTCTGTTATTTTGTAGGACCTTTCTTTTACACTTCTTGTAGACAGAAGTCACCTGTGCTTTTTTTTTCCAGTTGCTTGGGATGCGCTGAGTGGGAAATTTACGAAAAATCCAAGCTAAGTAAGTGGCTAGTACCTTAAAGTACTCTTTGTATAACCAAATTGGGATTCCATCCAGACCTATAAACTTAAGTGGTTTCAACTCTATCAGTTGTTTCTGAATGCCAGGGTTGCTTATTAGTATGTTTCCCATATGGGACTCTATGCCAGGGTCAAACGACGGTATGTTTGTACAATTTTCCTGCAACCATTTCTTAAATGTGAACATTTAAAACTTCGGTTGTTGTTTTGCTATCTTCAACTGCCACATGAGACTGGTCAATGAGTGACTGGAAGGAAGGCTTAGACTAGCTTTAGAGAGCTTACATAGGACCAGATTTTTTTGCTGATATATTACAGTCGTATTTGTTGTATCCCTCAAGCATGAACCAAGTATGCAACAGCCTTTCTTTGTCAGTATTTTCTGCAGTTTGTTGCTAAACTACTGGGGGTTCTTTTCCACCCTTAATCCACTTACTAGGACATATTTGTCCAGAGCATGACTTACAATTTGTTTAAACTTTGCCCATTACTCATCTATGTGGCACAGAAAGTGCTGCCACAGAAACCTTTGGTCGAATTCAAAATCTATGAAACAAGCATTAACGTAATGTAACATCCATCATACTGGAACTAAATGATTGCAGTTCATGTCTGTGTGAGCTGCTAACAACTGCTTATCTGCTCTTTCTAGCAAAAAGACTCTCATAACCACCTTGACTGATTGTTAACTTTTTCAATGACGGTTGCTATGATACACTGTACTATTTAACCCAGAACGATAAAAGACTTGTGATTATTTCTGATTCCAAAAACATTCTTAGTACCATAGAGAACGGGAATTGGCTAACAAAGCAATGAACTTATCAGCGTAGTTCGTGAAATAACAGAATGCTTTCAAATAAAGAAATATATTTATTTACTTTGGATTAAAGCTCGTGCAAGCGTTTTGTATAACAAAACTGTAGACGAGTTGGCCAAGGCAGGTGCTTTTATCTGGAACCTTTTTAGATATCCAGTTACCTTTCACTGCTTTATTACATAGAGTTAAAATGGAAATCAGATTCCATTAGGAAGGGGAATGGAAAATATCATCAGTGAATAAATGAAAATATTATAGTTGGGTACAACCCCATGTATCCTGCATACTGTGGTTTTACGATTTATCTGTACACCACAGAGCTACTTTTACACTGCAAAAGGATGAGATTTAACCAAGGCAGTTCTCTGTATCATTATTTGGTCTACAACTTAGGAATTCAGGCACCTGTGACTGCAGCAACTCTGATGTGAGTGGCGTTAATCATTTAATCTTCACCTGCCAAACATACAATCCACATAGAGAAAAATTCCTCTCAGAAGTTTACAGTCACAGGATTCCATTCCCAACAAATATTACTAGTAATTTGATAAGGAATAATAGAGCAGTGGTTCAATGTCTGACAAAATTAATTTTAGTGAGTAATTTCAAAATCTGACCACAGAACTATGGATAAGGTGCAATCACCATTGTTTATATTTTAAAGAGTAGTGACTTTTTAAACTTTGCTATTTTCCCCTTAGTGCTTAAAAATTAAGTTTTCTATTGTTTACCCAATAGGGAAGAAACAAATTTTAGTTACGTTAATGAAATATGTTCATGTCTAACTTAAATGAAATTCTGATTTTAACTGATAGCGGCTAAGTAGTGTACTCCTGCTGAAGGCAAAACACACACTCTCTCTCTCTCTCTCTCTCTCTCTCTCTCTCTCTCTCTCTAAATCAAGTGCTGTAAATTCGAACATGCCAACCCTGCCTCCTTCAACTTTGCTGTCACTTTCAGTAACACTATGGCTGCAAGATTTGCTGTTGCTTGGTACAGAGAGTTATAGTGTTTTAACGTAAACCTCTCAGCCTTGCTATCATTTTGCTCACTATTTAAAATAAATGATCTTTTCACTGTTATGAAGTGTGCATGGATTCATATTCTTAACATGGCAGAGATGCAAGCCTCAAGAAACAACTAATGGACAAAGTCACTAACAACACTGAAACATTATCAAAACAGAACAAAAGTTTGTGAACTAACAGGACCTCCACAGTAATACACATTTTTGAGTGGGTTTGTTCTTGTTATTTGTACATAGAAAAACATTTAAAATGTGGAAATATCACACTGCAGAGGAAAAAAAGATTTCCCACCATGGAAGCAAGTGTAACTTTGATATAATAAATGCATAAAAAATGTTGTTATAACATTTGTTGCTCTCGCCAGCTGGAATCATCTGCCTTCCAGTCTAACCTAAACCTCAGGCTGCACTTCAGATCAGTCAATGTCACTATCTTCATATTTCAGATAGCTTTTCGATGTGAGATACACACCGACTTTGCCAACTCCCTAGCAAACCCATCACCTTCCAGCTTTATTTAGGCCTTAGACTATGCAACACATCAGTTTGCCACCACAACCACCATTTAAAAAAGTGCAAAGTGGAACATCAGTATTGCAATATTCAATATACTCGCTATATCGGCTACACCTATATTACAGGTCTAGTGTGCAACTTAGTCTAAGATACACTCAATCTAAGGTACCATCCACAATAATTAAAATACATGTTGTTAAAAACCATGAACAAAAGTACAGCTGAATCATAAAAACAAAAATGTGCAAGTGTCAATTGGCCATACACTGCCCAGTAGAAGAAAGCATCCAGCTTGGAATCACAGTCTGACAAGCATATCTAATCTGTTACAGCTTATAGTTAACTGAAGTAAAAGCCTGTTGTCTCAGGAGGAGCTAAATTCCATAGGACTGTTGTGTTGTGTCAAAAGACATAAAACGGAGGTCGCACTTAAAGGTTTTTGGTGTTCCTCTTCTGACATGCTACGTGAGAATGGAATGGTCAGGAAATAGTCTAAAAGTGGCTAGATGTGAATGCTTTACCATATACTTCTGCATGAATTTCAGAGTAATCCTGTAGCTGTGCCTAGTTCGTTAACAAAATTATTTCTGGCACTCAGTCTCTTACGTATGACGTACAAGACCTACAAAAACTTAAAGTCAAACCAAAACAATCTATAATGATTACGGTTTTTGCTGTGTTCCCCCTGTAATTCTTGCCATTCAAAATCCATTACAAGCTTCAGCTTTCCTTAGTACTTTCCACTCTTTCACATGTCTGTCACTCACCTGAACATTTGCTCCTCCCATAGGAAGATTTTAAAACTCCCTGCTTTCAGCTGATTTAACACTGACTGTTGTTGGCTCAACCTCCTTCTTCCTCTCCATAACAGGATTTTGTAAGTTGCTCAGCATCTCAAATGCTACATAACTTACTGCTGAGTTCACCATAATACGGAACTTGACAACTCTTTTCAGATGCAAAATTCCAAGCTTACTGCCAGACTGCTTTTCCATAGTAAGGCCACCCCACTACAAAACTTCAGCTCTGATTTTAACTTTAATTTGCAAGTATATTGTTCATGAGAGAGTTACATTTGTAACTTCTGAATTTGTCTAACTCGGTAACCACTTCAGTATGCTGCCCTTTAGCAACTTAGGAAACTTTTGGAACATATTTTCGTATTGCCGTTGTGGTACAGCCTTGACAGACCAAGTGAGTTGCACAATAACTCGAGATCCTTGCACTTACATTCAAGTGATTCAAATCCCCTTCAGGCCCATTACATCTATGTTTTTCATGGTTTCCCTAAAGAACGTCTACACAAATACCAGTCTGATTCCTTTGGAAAGGAAACAGCCTTTTTCCCCTCAATTTGAGTTTGTGTACCCTCTTAATGACCTGCGGGATATTAAATCCTAGTCTCTCTATCTCTTTCCCAACACCTTCTGGGGAAAATGCTGCAGCTTTTCTGTTAAATTTACCCTCGCAAATTCCATCTCTTAAAAGCATTTTCAACATTTTTTCCAAAAGACTCCCCAGTACTGTTGTACCACAAATCTGATACCAAGAAGTCGACCATTAACTGGCAAAAGCCCCCTACCCAATATACATGATTAAAGGAGTACTCTGATAAAACAAAAGCCTCAGCTACTGTACGCTATATTCATGATATACCAGAATTGAAGCTATATGTGGCGTTATCCTATGCCATGCTGTTTCCTTCTCACAAATGAAAGCAGCAATTGTTGATGACTATACTTTGATGGGGGAAAAAAAATCCATGTATGCTTGTATCTTTTTAATTGCAGTGCTGTCAAACTTAAATGTTAAATCTTAACCTTGATTTTGATATTTATTTCATTGTATATATGCCCCATAGCCTCTGCTTTCTCCTTCAGAATGTTGTGCTTATTAACCTTACTGTTATGTCTGTGATTGATATAATTCAAAAAATTCAGTCCTGCAGATTGTTCACTTGTTATTATTAGATATATGTATAAAATTATAATGTGTTCTAACTTAACACTTTAATTAGGAAATGAGAAGGAAAAGTGACAAGCTGAAGGAAAAAGATAGAGAGAGTCCAGAAAAGAAAACAGTCCGGCGCTCATCTCGGAGGCATTCTAAGAGGAGAAAACACTCCCATTCCTCTTCACCAGAAGCGGAAGACTCTGGTGCAGATGATAGTGAGTCTCAATGCAGGAGTAGATCATTGAAACCAGATGAGAAACAAGAGGATAATACAGTTTCTAATGAATTAAATGAAACAATTAAGTCTGGCCAAAAGAAGACGGATCCAGGCAAAAATACAGAAAAAAACTTGACAGGCTGTGAAGAGGATTGGAAAGAAGACACTGCATTTTGGTCCGAAGACAACCCACAGGTTTGTGAGAACATAAATTCACATGTTCAGTTAATAATGCAGCAACAATAATTGAATTTTGGATTAAGGAGGTATGACTGAACATTACATTGCCTTTTGCAGGGATTGCTTCCTAAAGAGACTACAGAACCAATTCAGAAAAAGTTACCCACCACAGAAGTGATGGACACAGATGAAGGTTCACAGTCTCAGCAGTCTCTGCCTGAGACTGGGAGAGGTGTTGTTTTAGAACCAAAGACAAGAAGAACAAAACGGTAAACATGTTCAATTGAAATGAGGAATTCACTGTAAAAATTTTGACATAACAGTAGTAATAACAAAAACATTTTAGCTGCCTCTACAAGGAAGCTTGTTGTTGGCATCCATTCTGATATTTTTGATATGCGTGCTCTTGCTCAACACTGTGGGAATGGAGATATTTTCAGTTACACAGAAATGTACCTGAAATAGTGAGCAGTATTCTACTGCATTGATGTGTGTCATCACACCATTCATTCTGGAATATCCAAGGACAGTACATGCTTCAAGGTCAAATATCAACCACCTCACTTTAGCTCAGCAGTTCGTCATCGTCAACGAGCTATTCGTGACCCCAACATTGCTCTTGTGAAGAAAAGTAATTTCACAAAGTCCTTGGTGATTTCTGTTTTGTGGGATTAGGCTGTGGTAGCTTACGTAGGCCACGGCCTTAGGCCCATTAAAAATGTATGGGCAGAAACAGCACAGACCGTGTGAGAAAACTGGGAAAGGGTTGATGAAAATTAGAGATTCTTTGCACACCTAACTGAGTGCCTTCCACTGAGGATGCCGATGTTCACTGAAATGTAAGGTCTTCAGACAGATATTAAGTGGTGAAGAAACACACACTCCGCCCATTTGAGGTCCAGAATAAATATGAGGAACCAATAACTGTTCATTTTGTGAAATAAATTAATGCAGTAAAACAAAAAATATTCCTGAAGATAGGATTCAGTCCGAATTGTGCTATCTCGCATCCATATCTAATGACCTAGTTGTCAGTGGGATGTTAAACCCTAATCTTAGTTTCTTCTTGCAGTTATCAGATTGTCAACTATGTCTCTAAACTTCAGAATTATTACACACAGTTTTGTGATATTCAGCTATTTCTTATTATTGTTCTACTTGTTACTCCACCTCACAATTTCAAGTGCCTTTTCCATGAGTAAAATCCTAAGAATGGCACAGAGCAGATTTTCTCATGTTCTTGGAGGATGCGAGCTGAATGGCAGAGAGAGATAACTCTGTCAGTGACACTCGCAATTACATGTATTATTTACTTTTGTGAACAGTACTGCACACTGTGTAATACAGTTGATTCGTGCATAAACTGACTATAACAATTCTAATTTCTGCCACTGCCACTTTTTATGAAGTCACATGCACCTATGCACTTTTATTGTAATAAATTTAGGATTGAAAGTTTTACACATATCTAATTTTTGCCAGGTTCTGTGCTATGATTGTAAATTTTTTTTTGCAGGATACGTAGAAGGTCTACTGCCAGTGGCTGTGAGGATGGAGAACCTGCTGCAGACAGAGCAACATGTGACGAAATTGCAGCCAGTTCTGCAGTTGAGAGTGAAGAACAGAGAGGAAGAACTGAAAGTGAATCTGACAATGGGACTGAAGTGACAGTTAGTAAAAGGGATAGAGTGGCTTCAGACTGTGCTCAGGGAAGTAATGTGTCAGAAGCAAAGGGGAGTGAAGTTAAATTGAATGAGAACTCTAGTGAACAGGGTAGAAGAAATTCCGTGGACAATAGATCAGAGCAGGAAGATCCTGCTGAAGAGAAACTATCTGTTGGATTAAATTCTGAGGTAGTAAAAAAAGAAAAAACTATAGAAGAAAAGATTGCAGATATGTGCAATGATTCTTCGTGTGATAAGTCAGAAACAGACTGCGACAACAACTCTCGGAAAGATATTTCTGAGGGCATGACTAAAGAAAAGGTATTGGAACTTCTAGGTGATGACAGTTCTGCAGTGCAAAGCAGTTTGAAGTTAGAAAGTGACAGAGAAACATCAGATGAAAGTACTGTACAACAAGATGCAATCAAAGATGACAGTAGTGCATCACGAGCGTCTTCAGAGACACCTTCCAAGGAAAGTGCTGTTCCAAGGAGACGCAGCAGCAGTGATTCGGCAGATTTTCAGTCAAATAGGGAGGAGGGTGGACGTGACTCATCAGAAGGAGTGAAAATGGAATTGTCTGATGAAAAAAATGCTCTTCTTAAGGAAACTGTCTCATCATCTGATAAACAGCAGCCTGAGGCAGACGATTCTGCCAAGGAAACCGACTCGGTGCATGAGAAAAACTCACAGAAGACTGATAAGCATGTGGAGAAGCTCCATGAGGCAGGTAATTCATCTGCAAAAAATGAGAGTGGCTCATCTGATCAACCGAAAACAGAAGAGGTGAAAGTGAAACCAAAGAGAATAAAATTGTGTCGGACAAGTAGAGATACGAACAGCTACAGTGCAGCCAGTAAAGACACCAGAAGCCACAGCCCTGATTCACACGAGAACCAAAGGCCTGTAAAGTTGAACAGGAAAAGCCGTAGTCCAGAGCCATCACAGAAGAGTCGCAGAAGGGAAAGTGACTCACAAGAACCTCGCAGTCCGGGTCAACGTTACGAAAGAATTATTTTAAGGAGATCATTGTAAGTTTACCATCACCAGTCAATTTGGGAACAGATGTGATTATACTGTTTTCTGATTTATTTTAAGCTGTTTAAGTTATTGTCGCTCATTTCACGTTTAGAGGTCTCGTTAACAATGTAGGAGAAGATAGATTGCTACCTACCATAAGGGTGACATGTTTGCAAACTTGCAGACAGGCACAATTAAAAGACGCTTAAACAAAACTTACAACCACAGCCCTCATCAGCAAAAGAGAAGCACCCACCATTCAGACACACAAGCAAGCACAGCTCATGTACAAGGTTGCCAGTTCCTGCAGCTCGGGCCAAATGCAACTGTTGTATGGGATGGAAGCAGCAATCTGGAAGGGGCAGGGAATGGGAAGGGATAGTAGTGTATGAGTTGGGAGGAAAGAGGAACACTGTCTGGTGGTGTGTGCAGGGGCTAGAATGCCAACAGGCAAAGCTTCAGAATTTTGTGTGCTGGGAGGTGGGGGGAAAAGGAAAGGAGCAGGGTAAAGATGCAGAGGGCAACAAACAAAGAGGTTGGAGACAAGAGTGGGGAGGAAGTGACATGACAGAAGGGATGGAAACTGCTGGCTGGAGGGTATGGGGACCGTATGTTGAGGCCGGGATTAATGCGGCAGCAGAGAATGTGTTGTAAGGATAACCCCCACCTGCACAGAGGATACAGATGGCTCAGGTAGTGAAGCAGCCATTGAAATCCAGTATATTATGTTCAGATGCATGTTGTGCCACAGGGTGGTCTACGTTGCTCATGGCTACAGATTGGCAGTGCTCGTTCTTCCTGGTGGACAGCTGGTTATTAATCATGCCAATATAAAAAGCTGTGCAGTGATTGCAGCAGACCTGGTAAACGACATGGCTGCTTTCATGGGTGGCTCAGCCCCTGATGGTGTAGGATAAACCTGTGGCAGGACTGGAATAGGAAGTGTTAGGTTGGTGGGCTGGCAGGTCTTCCAGTTAGGTCTTCCACAGGGATATGATTCTTGTGACATGGGGCTGGGAGCGAATGTGGTATAGAGATAGACTAGAGTGTTTAGGAGGTTAGGTGGGCAACAGAACACCACTTTAGGAGGGGTGGTAAGGATCTCAGGTAGGATGTCCCTCATTTCAGGGCATGACGATAAGTACTCAAAAGGCATGGCGATGGATGTGGTTAAGTTGTTCAAGTCATGGGTGGTACTGGGTGAGGAAGGTGGGTCACTCTTTTATGTCTGGTTCTTGTGGGTAAGGGGAGGATTAGGAATTTAAGGGAAAATGGCATGGGAGATTTGTTTGCGGACTAGGTCTGGGGGATAGTAACTGTCTTTGAAGCCCTTGGTGAGACCCTCAGATTGCTGGGCAAGGGAGTTCTTGTCACTGCAGATACTCCATCCCCGCATGGCCAGGCTTTGTGGGAAGGAGTTTTTGGTGTGACAGGGATAACAGCTGTCAAAATGCAGGTACTCTTAGTGGTAGGTGGGTTTAATGTGGACAGAGATGCAGATGGAGCCATCAGACAGGGCTCTCCAACATCTACAATCTAACTGCCAACATCAAAGTACCAATGACATTTTGTCATTTACACTCCACAACCCCAACCCCTTTACCTCCTGGATCCCTGCTCACCACAGTTGACACCACATCCCTGTTACCACACCTCCCCCCAGGGGGCTCGTTACTCTTTGGTTCTTGGCTACCACCACGAGGCCCCAGCCTTTGCAGCATCTTTTCCCTTCTGCATTGCATGTGTATCCTCTTGCTATTCTTTTTCGCCTCCCTTGGGGAACATGTCTGGGGTGTTATTGGGAATGTTCCACATTGTCCGTTGCTAACATAAGAACAGTCTCTCCACTTTTTTTTCTCGTGCCCTTTTCCTTTCTTCATTCACCTTCTCATATCCTTCCTCCGCTTCGGCATTTGAGGCTCCTCATTTTCTTCTTCTTCTTCTTCTTCTTCTTCTTCTTCTTCCCTGTGCTGCACTCCTGAACGCAGGCCCATGTGTCTGACAGGTGACTGGGTAAGGCGTAATTCCCAGCACTGCATTGACAGGTACGGTTCGCACATAGCCCCTAGTACAGGCCAGGCCCAGAGAGGGGTGATTGCCTGAGCTGCTACCTTCCCAAATTGCCGATTGGTCCGTCAGTCAGGTGTTTGGGGGTTGTGACCTGAGACGTGAAGAGTGACCTACGATGGGTGCACCCCCTTGTGAAGGGGGCCTCCAGTTGGAAGGAGCACACCATTGGAGACAATGCAATCGTGGGGCATTTTCTTGCCATGAACCAATTGTCTTCACAATTAATATCTATGAAATGTAAACAGAATGAGGCTAATGTTTCAAAGACCCTTCCAGCTGCACCACGGTTCTTTGTGGTTTCAAGTACTGAAGACTGTCAGTCCTTCGCAACAGTAAATCCGTTTATTATTCAGAAAGGTGTTGTTGCAATTGCCGTCCCTATGAAATCATGCTCTCGTTTACAGAATGACGCTTTGCTTTTGGAGGCTACTACTCGAGCACAACTGTTTACCTCTTTACTTCTCCTCAGCTGCCGCGTTTGCGCCAAGACCCATAGAATTTTGAGCTCTTCCCGAGGTGTTATTTACACTAGGCTGCTCGACAGTCTTACAGACGCCGAATTCCAAACATACCTCTCCTATCGGCGTGTTATTGCCGTCCATCGGGTGGTGAAAAAGGTAGATGCCTCCTTAGTGCCCACACGCACTCTTTTGCTCATCTTTGATAGAGTGGTGTTTCCATCCAAGATCAAAGCAGGCTATGAAGTTATCACAGTCCAACCATACATTCCGAACCCCATGCACTGCAACCAGTGTCATCGTTTCAACCACACTAGTGTCTTGTCGACACCTGGTGAAATGTGTTACCCGTGGTATGGATGTGCATGAGGGCGATTGTCGGCCTCCTTCTCACCCCTGTATCAACTGCAATGGCGACTCCTGCCTCCTCTCGAAATTGTTCCGTGTATCTTGATTGAGCGGGCTATCCGGGAAATTCGGGTAAAGGAAAAAGTGCCATACCCAATCGCCGCAAGTTATTGGCTAGTCGCAAACCCTGCATTCTACTGTCTGTTCTTGCTACATCTCACTTCATGAAGGACATGGCCATGCAGACATGACCTCAAATTCTGCTCTGAGGTTGTGAAATCGCCTAGTGTCATGGTAGCATCACCATCCCTTCATCCAGCTGTGCAAGAAGCCATCGGACTTTCACCTCATGGGGCGAAGTTATCAGCTACACAACTGGCAGGCCGGAAAGGACAGAAGCAATACTCCCGTGAAGACTTCCTACATCCCTCCAGCCAACCAACCAACCTGACTCTTCCTCTGCTAACCGGAAGTTTGTTATTGGCATTGTTTTGGTCTGAGCTTTACGTGAGTCTTCACAACTGGGTTAGGAAGATGTGGGCCAGCCACAGATCTAATACTGTTCTTGGGCATGGCATTAATGGTGGTGCAGTACCCTGTAATGCAACATTCTACTGCCAGTGGTTGACTAAGTTGCTATATGCTGTAGAACAATCCATCATTTCCACAGCCAGACATGTGATGGGAGTCTACCACACATCTGGTCAGGGGAATATAAATAGTCCCTACTTGTCCAGTAGCAGCATTCCTTTGGCACATTCCTTTGCCTGACACTTCGGCCAGTATCTGGGAAGTCCCGAGTTAAAACGTGGGGCACCTGCATATTTCAATCAGTCGCCGGAGGCCACAGGCCTACACCAGCCTTGGTCCTGTAGCATGACACTGTTGCACCATAAGCCATTGTGGCAAGGAAAAGGATCATTGTGGCCAACAAACTACAAAGCCAACACCTATAAACAACCATCTTTTTCCTTATTGTGCTCTCCAAAACCACTAAATCCCCTTTCATCACTTGAACTATACATCCAGCTCTTCAATCTGAGAAATTTGACAGCGTTTGCCCAACCCTATTGTAAGCAAAGTAAAACCAATGTTGTGGGGTGGCCAGTTCTGACTGTAGAGTTGCATGTACAGGAAACTCTGGTATTGGTTTTCCAGCGCAATGACAAGTCTGGGGTCAAGAATTCTTTTTCGACAGGAACATTATTCATTATTCGATGCCTCCCACACAATACTTTGACAAATGCAGCTCATATGCTGATCATGGTTAGTACGCAGTGCGTTGAAATCCCAAGCAGCGGAAATCTGAGGCAACAGATGATGTCATTGTACATACTTGTCAACGATGTAGCGTGTTGACTCTCACCTCACAATGCCAATGGCTGGTGTAGGCCACAATCCACAACAGCTGGAAGAAAATTGTAGGCACAACCCATGTTGCACATGGGACTCCAGAGGCTGATCTGTGTATATGTACATATTCCACTAGCCACTGTATAGTACCACATACCACCACCAGTCTTTTCTTTCCTATTCCACTCACAAATGGAGCGAGGGAAAAATGACTGTCAACATGCCAAATGTTCATCGGCAGCAGTAGAATTGTTCTGCAGTCAGTGGCAAATCCCTGTTCTCTAGACTTTCTCAACTGTGTTTCACAAAAGAAAGCTTGTGTTTCCTCCAAGGATTCGCAATTGAGTTCGTTAAGCATCTCCTTAATGCTCATGTGTTGATCAAACCTACCGATAACAAATGTTACAGCATTATTCTCAATTGCTTTGATATCTTCCTTTAAAGTGGCCTGGTGGGGATCCCGAACACATCAGCGATTCTCAAGAATGGGTCTCACAAATGTTCCATATGTGGTCTCCTGTACAAATGATCTACACTATCCTTAAATTCTCCCAATAAAAAGATAGCATGAAGCATCACATCAGTAATGCTGTATTCTTCCATTACAGGATTCTTTTTTCTACTCACCTGTGTTAGCTTACATTTTCTACATTTAGACTAATCTGCCCTTCATCATACCAAATAGAAATTCTGTCAGTTATCCTGTACCCTACTACAGTCACTCAGTGGCGATACTTTACCCATATGTTACATCATCATCAGCAGACAATCACAGATTGCTGCTCATCCTATATGTCAGATCATTTATGTACATGGAGAATAAGAGTGGTCTATCCCACTTTCCTGGGACATTCTTGAACATACTGTTTTTCTCTGCTGAATACTCGCCATCGTGGACATCATATCCTTCTGTTACTTGAGAAGTTTTCAAACCACTAGCACATCTTGGATCTTAGTTCGTATGCTCAATACGCATTAAGTGTCTGCAGATGGGCATCGTGTCAAATGCTTTTCAGGTGTCTAGGAATATGGAATCTGCCTATTGTCCTTCATCCTTGGTTTGCAAGATATTGTGCAAGAAAAGGGGATGTTTGGTTTACATGCTAATTTGTGGACAGAAGCTTAGATGTCTCAAGAAAATTTATTATTTTTGGACTTAGAGTATGTTGAAGAATTCTGGAACATACTGATCTAAAAGATATGAGCCTGTAATTTTGCGGGTCCATTCTTTTACCCTTCTGTATAGAAGTCACCTGCACTTTTTTTCCAGTCACTCGGGACTTTATGCTGGGTAAGAGATTCATTACAAATGCGAGCTAAGTAAGGGACCAATGCCATAGAGTACTTGTTCTCCATATTTGAGACTGTGCAATGGTCAAATGATGGTATGTTTGTATGATCCTTCTATGTGAATGATTTTTCAAACGTCAGATTAAAACTTCAGTTTTCTTTTTGCTGTTGTCCATTCCCACACCAGAATGGATGACGAGTTACTGGACAGAAACCTTCAAATGGCTTAGTGATTTCATATAGGACCAGAATTTTCTCAGGTTCTTGGCTAAACACTTCACAAAGGTACGACAGTGAAAGTTGTTTGGTTTGCACATTGATCTTTTTCCAGATTCAAAAATTTGTACCAACTTCTGCCTTTTGACATTTACACATTCTTTTTTTACCTGAGACTGCAAAACACTGTGCTTACTCAATTTTATTACTAAACCATGGTGGGTCTTTTCCACCCTTCACCCACTTACTTGGCTCATACTTCTCCAGAGTGCAATTTACAATCAATTTAAATTTGCCATTAATTCTTGTACATTCACTATCGTGGAACTAAATGATATCTATTCTCTGTCTAAGTAGGATGCTAACTATTCCTTATCTGCTCTTTCCAGCATAAGTACTGTCCTAGCTTTAGTGGCAGATTTATTAACTTTAGTAAGCATCATCACAATATCATGATCACTAATCATGTGTCTATGGTGACACAGTCGGTAAGGTCAGGTCTGTCTGGCTGTAAGGTCTGAATTATTTCAGTTTTGCGTGGGCTATAGAATTTACTGCTAAAGACATTTTTGGGAAACATGTTTAGAACTACTTCACAAGACTGTCTGGCCATACCACCTGCAGTGAATCCATGGACATCCCAGTCTATACTTCATAAAATTATTTAATTGGATAGATAACAGATCTACTTGTCAGTCACAACAGTGTTATGTGTGTGTGTGTTCTGCCGATGCTTGGTGAGTAGATTTTTTTTATCCGCCCAATTAAATGATTTTATCAATAGTTGATTGCTTTTGTTGTTGCATACCTGGTAGGTTAATGTCAATTCCAACAAATATTGCATGATCAGGGCATTTCTGCACTACTGAACATAACTTTCTTTGAATGTCTCTGCAAGTCCATCTTTATGCAGAAGGTTGCTTGCTTGACATTGGCTGTTCAATATAGAATGTCAGAACAGCTTCAGTGGTCTAAATTTCCTGTTGTCATTTTACTTGAACCACTTTCAACACTACATTACACCATCTTCAGGCCCCTGTGTGAGGACAACAATGATAACAGTGTGTGAAATCTATAACAGAAAGGGTGATGTAAGTATTATATACAGTGGCAATAGTTAGTAACATATAACGATATCAATCTGTACAGGGAGTAACATCAAAATTAAAGGTAAATTAAGGAATAAAATACTACAATAACTGGAAATTCAGAGGGCTGAACGTATTTTAATTAGACATTTTTTAAATAGAGTTGGCCGATAAAAATGATTAACTTAAGTCATTCTAGGTCAGTTATTCATGAACAGATATCTTAACAGTTAGAATCAATTTCAACCTCTATAGAGACAATATTTTTGTTGACTGCAATGAATATTCCCCCTCCTATGGCATCTAACCAGTCTTTACGATGTGCATTTGGTGGACAATCTTGCCTCAGCAGATCCTATATGAAGTCCAGAATTGTCGGCGCTGGTTGGAGACTCACAGATCTGTTCCACCCAGTCACTGACACTGCTCGTTGAGGCTGGAGTAGCTTAGCTGTAAAATCAACAGAGACTGGACCAGTCAAATGCACAACGTCAAAGGAATGCTTTTATTGGTGAGCTGGAAGCATTCCTACCCTCTACAACCATATGTGTAGGCTCCCATCGTGCACTCAGCTGTTAGAACCCCATGTTGTGCTACACAACATAGCAGCCCAGTCAACCTACAGCAGCAGAATGCCGCATTATAGGGTACTGCACCAGCACTGTTGTAGTGCCCGGCTGCCGAATATACGTATTCGTCCGTACTCTGCAAACCACCGTTAGGTGCAAGGCAGAGGGTAAGTCCCATTGTACCAGTTATTAGGGTTTACGTTTGGAGTGCAGGAATGATGATTGTTTGAATGCCTCTGTGCGTGCAGTAATTATTGTAATTTTATTGTCATGTTGCTTATGTAAGCAATACATAGGGGATTGTAGTATATTCTTAGAATCATCATTTAAAGCCACTTCATGAAACTATGTTAATGGACTTTCTCGGGATAGTTTATATTTATCGTCAAGAGCCTTCCAGTTCAGTTTCTTCAATATCTTTGTGACACACTGCCATGGATCAAAAGAACCTGTGACCATTCTGTATATGTTCAGTATCCCCTGTTAGTCTTATTCGGTAAGGGTCCCACACACTTGAGCAGTATTTCAGAACTGGTCGCATGAGTGATTTGTAAGCAATCTTCTTTATACACTGATTGCACTTCCCCATTATTCCAGCAGTAAGCGGAAGTGCACCACCTGCCTTACCTACAACTGAGCCTATGTGATCATTCCCTTTCATATCCCTACAATGTTGTTACATCCACATATCTGAACGAGGTGGCCAATTCCAACAGTGGCTCATTGATACTGTAGTCATAGTATTCTGTGCTCATTTGTTTGATGATGTGCACAGTTACATTTCTGGACAATTAAACGAAGTTGCCAATCTTTGCTCCACTTGGTGAAACCTTATCTTAGAGTTCTGATTGCAGCTTCTTTCAGATAGTACTTCATTATAGATAACTGCATCATCTGCAAAAACCCTGATTTTACTATTAACAACATCTGTGAGATCATTAATGCACCACAAGGCAAGGGTCCGAACACATTTCCCTGGGGCACACCCGAAGTATTTCTACATCTCTTGATGACTCTCCATCGAAGATAACATGTTGTGTTCTCCCTACCAAAAAGTCCTCAATCCAGTCACAAATTTCACTTGACACCCCTTATGATCTGAGTCAAATGCTTTTCAGAAATTAAGAAATACTACATCTACCTAACTGCCTTGATTAATCCGTCGGGAACCACCCCACATAAACGATGTTCACTTGCAAAGGTCTATCCGAAGTTCAGGCCACAACAGTATCATTTGATTGATACGTAATATCTGTTGAGATTTTGATGACATGTGAACCCTCAATTGCCTACACTATTCAAGAGTGGAGCAGTCAATAAATAATCTGAAAATGGTTTTGTGAACACACTGCCAGACACTTAAATATAAATTGCTGAGTAGTTGTAGATGCAGGAAGAACTACTACTCTTTTATGAATGCAACATTTGCTCCATATTTGATTCAGTATCTATTGTACTAAGTAAAACTGCAAGGTAAATTCAGAAACATTAAAAAGGGGAAGGAAATGGTTCATGCCTAGTCAGTTTTTTCCCCGCCGTGTGCAAGAAATGGTGTATTGCATAAACTAATAATAGAATATGATGCTTTGTATGGTTTTCCAATATCGTACTTTAGCTGCTATAGAGAAGTAGGACATCATCTGCTTTGTGGCAATTAATTGTTTGTTTGACCTTTATTACAGGCGTACCATGTGGTGCGCTTCTGGATATTTCTCTGTGAGGGTGTCTGCATGTGAAGTATCTCTATTTGTTATCCAGTCTCATCACACATTTCATTTTATATAACTACTATTATTGTTGTTATTATTTGCAGTTCAGAAAAATCTGTTTCAAGAATTGAAGGGGACACAGGAACCGTTTCCCGTGCCAAAACTGATATTGCAACAGATTGCAAGGATAATAAGGTAATCAAAGTGTTACTTGTTCCCTCAGTACCACTTCAGCTGATGTTTTGAGTTGAAGCCATTCAATGCTTTTATTATAAATACATCTTTTTAATTTTGTTTCAGGAGAATGAGAAGCTGGTCTCAAATAAAGGTGAGTGGGTGTACCAGCAAAACAAGCAAGAACTACAACATTTAGAGTTTAATTGTCAATATGTTCTACTTAATTGTTGATATTTTCTACATTTTGAAACTGTTTTGAAGCTGTTCTCTTTTTAGTAACTATTATTTTGCAAAAATATTTCGATCTTTCCTGAATTGGTCATGTGTTTTAAAAACGATAGCATTTACGTATTTGTATTTCTTACTGTGTAAAATCCAGGATGGAATGTAACAATATTCTGAAGAGGATAATTGCTACCCACAATACAGTGGAGATGCTGAGTTGCAGATAGTCACAAAATAAGCTTGTGGCAACAAGGCCTCACACACACACACACACACACACACACACACACACACATGACTGCAGTCTCTGAAGCCATGCCGAAAGCTTATTTTGTGAGTCTTTTTGTTGTGCCTATCTGCAACTCAGCATCTCCGTTTTCAGAATATTGTACTTCTTACTTGATACATTATCCATTTACTTAAAGCCTTACTTGATACATTATCCATTTACTTAAAGCTACATTTCAAAACACTATAAAAGTTCCAAATACCGGATAAATTTAAATGTGAAACAAATGTGCTTTTGTACAATTATTCATCCAAGTTTCACTGATGTTGATTTGAATTTATTAGTGTTTTTGCATCGTGTGTCTTGCCACATTCCAGTGCACCAATCATGCACTCCTTTTAAAGTAAGACCTGCTATGTACTCCCAAACATTATATAATTACAAAACATTCGTACAGGCATTTACGTTCCAGTGTCCATTGTTTTATGATATGTTTCATATTTGGTTGTGTGTGTATGATTGATAAATGCATTGGTCATCATCAAGTTCCATGTAATGTGAAATGTAAACAAATACAAGAACAGTATTATAAATGAATGAAGCAACAGCAGAAACTGAAGAAATTTGTTTTTCATTTGACCTCGTATTCAGGAAGTAAAATACAGTTTGAGCTACAATGCATTGATTAAATGTTGGGGAAAAAAGGGTAGACTGTGAAGACCAAATGCAGTGCCTGTCTGACAGCCGAACAGTTGTTGCAATGTGGGGTTTTCAGTTTGTGGTGTTCATTGTCATACTTAATCTTAGCCTTCATGATGTAGATTTCATTATGCTGCTCCCCTCGCACACAGCCTTACCCCATATTCACCACCTCTCCTGCATGATTTGTAAAACTCACATAGTCTGTGTTGT
Organism: Schistocerca americana; assembly: GCF_021461395.2. NCBI lineage: Eukaryota > Metazoa > Arthropoda > Insecta > Orthoptera > Acrididae > Schistocerca > Schistocerca americana. The sequence continues at coordinate 181,074,728 of NC_060120.1, forward strand.
TTGTGTGTAACATATTTAAATGATGTAGAACAATGGTGGAAATTAGCAGTTCAGTTTAAATAGCTTTTCTACCATATGTTTCATAAAATACTGTAAAATATAATATTTCTTATTCTAGATCGTGATCTTTCTTTCAATTATCCTTTGTGGTTTCTATTTTTCAACCTTATTCATGATGGGATGGATTTGTAATTCCAGATCTCATTATGTAAACATTTATTATTAATCTTTATTTCTACTTTCTTGAAATGGTGAGTCACTCTAATGGAATGAATTTAATTGGTCCTTTTATTCTTGATGGCATCATTTTTTAGTCAGAAATGCGATGTGTTATCTTTTAATTATATTTTTCCAACAAAATTTTATGATTTCACCCAGCAGATGCAGCAGAAGCAGCAGCAGGCAGCATTTCTCGAAAAAGGCGTTGGGGTGCAAGTAAGACAAGCCGAGCCAATAAGAAGCCTGTACTTTCAATCTCATCAGATTCTCTCAAGGTAAATATTGTCTATACCTACAAGGAAGTATGCTGTAGTAGTCCGACATAGATGGCTAGGACCAGGCAGGCAGAAGCAGGGATGGTTGTTGCACTATTGCCTATTGGCAACAATTTCTGCTGTGCACTGAGATGTAACAAAATGTATAAATGGACAGCAGCTTTCTCCTTCCAGTTTGATGAAGCCATGTATTGTGTAATTGATCTGACCCACTTGCTCATGTAGTGTGTTACAATCAAAGACGGTGACTACTTGTTTAAAGTCTATCTAGAACAATTCGCTATATAACTCACTGTGGTCCTGTTTAAAGTTCATTATGACAATGATTTCAAAAGAAAGCTATGGCACTTGTATTGATTATCAGAGTCTACATCACAACAGATGCAAATGAATAATTTATCTGTTGATTGTTTACATAATACTGTCATCTGAATTAAAAGTGGAAACATGCATACACAAAAATCAGCAAAAAGTATTTTTGCTATTCAAGTAATATATGTTATATTCCATCTTTTGAGACGGTAATAAGTCTTATTTAGACAAAACAATTTTTGCTTTATTTCAAAACATCTTCAGCAGTCACACAAAAATTTGGTTTTTCTTACAAATCTGTTTGTCGGTACTGTAAGCAGTGCCTGTGTTTTACATTACTACAATGAAACAGTTCTAAATTACGATTAATACTCACAATGTACTTTTTCATACTGCATTCCTAATGGTCTCCCACATATTTCTAAAAGATTGCACTTCACTGACACTGGATATACATACATTTTCATGTTGTGTGGAGGCATGTACACCACATGTAGTTGGTTTTTCTGTTGCTTTATGTGATTATCATTTGTCTTGTTATCTGTGGTTGGGGAGAGAGAGAGAGAGTGCACATGTACATAGGTTTCAATATTTTGGTGTGGGTGTATATGTGAGATTCATGTTCTAACTTCAGTGCGTACACATTATTACATTGTTTTAGGTACTTTACTGCAATAGTGGGAGGGGGGGGGGGGCTCCTGAGTGGGTATGCTGACTATTTTGGGTGATACTGTCTTTTTGGTGGCTAGATGGAGTTTTATTTATCTGCTATATGTTTCAGGTGTTACTGAGGGAGTTAGATTAGGAAATGAGACACTTAATGTAGTAAACCAGTTTTGCTATTTGAGCAGCAAAATAACTGATGTGTATGGAGTGTAGGTCTGTATGAAATGAAACATGGACAATAAACAGTTTAGACAAGGAAAGACTAGAGGCTTTTGAAATGTGCTACGGAAGTATGTTGAATTTTAAATGGATAGATCATCTAACTAAAGAAAAGCTACTGAGTAGAATTGGGGAGAAAGAAATTTGTGGCACAACATGACTAGAAGTTGAGATCTATTGATAAGGACACATTGTGAGACATCAAGGGATCACCAGTGTAGCATTGGAGTGAAACGGGGGGTGGGATCATAGAGGGAGACCATTAGGTGAATGCAGTAAGCAGAAGGATGTAGGTTGCAATAGTTATTTGGAGATGAAGAGGCTTGTACAAGATAGACCAGCATGGAAAGCTAAATCAAACCAGTCTTTCGACTGAAGACCACAACAAAAACAACTTGTTTTATTTAAATAACTGATGATTGTTTGGTCGTTTAGCATGTCATTCTTTCTGTGATTGGCTATCGAGTTTGGAAGTTTTCTTACAGTGTCAGGTGATGTTTTTTGTTGCTTAGTCAGTACTACATTCATATTTGCTTCTATTGTGGTTGGTGGAAATGTTGAGTGGCTGGTATCATACTTCCAATTTTTTTTTTTTTTTTTTTTTTTTTTTTTTTTTCAAATTGCCTGCTGGTCTGTCCTAAGTATAAAGCATCCCAGCTGTTGCACTTGAGTTGGTATATGTCAGATTTCTGATATTCCAAATTCTGTTTGTTGGATATGAAAGTAATCAGATTCAGCAACAAAAAACATTTCGTGACACTACAAGAAAATTTCGAGATTCAATGGGCATTCACAGAAAAGAAACACATAATAAACAACCAAACACCAGCACCCAAACATCATTTAAACTAATCAAACATAGCAGAGAAATAACAATCCTCCTAGCTACCGCAGAAATAGTGTCACAAGAAAACAGTCAACATACCCACTCAGGATCATCCACTACCCTGTAGTAAAGCAGCTTTAACCCTTTTAGTGCCAGACATTTTCTCAAACGATCATGTTAAAAGTGCCATGCGATTTTACAGTAAAATGCAGACCTCTGCCATACTTGCAATAAAATCGAAACTAATGCATAAAGGAATGTAATTTTTTTTTAATTTTTAGGGAATGCTGCTGGCTACAGTAATATGTGCAATACACATTATCAAAGAACATATTTTCAGAGAAAAAAAATATTTTCATGATGGGGTTTATCGAAAAAAATTAAAACTTTGATTTCAGTTTACTCTGAGACCCATCAAATGATGATACTCAAAAATTTCAGGTATATATAGAATTTCTGTAGTTTCCTTAACAAAAACACCATAAAGGAATACAAAATTTTTTTATTTCACTAAGGAAAAAATCAAAAAGAACATAACATTACAAAAAAAATTGTTTTGCTCTGAACGTGTTCTCAGTTCTTCAGTCATAAATCACTGACAAATGTGAAGTTGCAGTTATGACAACTACTTGCACACATGCTGACCAACACATGAAGGATGCAGTCCTTTCTTGCAACAAACACATACTGTTCGTGAATGCCGCTTCTTATCCTTCGTAGAACAAACACTACAGTAGCGTTCCTTTCTCCCTGGAAGAGTCTCTACACCATATACTGTTGGAGCAGGTACATTTATATCTATTGCACTTGTGGTTGCAGTCCTTGCCTGAAACCACTGTTTAGAAAGTTTGCAAATGACTATGCTGTTAAACTTCAGCCGTGTCAGTGGTTTGTCGCTGGGGTTTAGGCTTTCCTTATACAAAACATATGCATTCAGCAACATCCTGGCAATTATGCTGAACACTACCTTCTTCCACATCTTGACAGTCCTTCTCTCATCTAAATAGCAGTATGCCATCATATCAGATGAGTCAATGCCACCCATATACTTATTATATTCAAAAATAACATCCGGTTTCTTGACCGACTGTCTATTGCGAATTGTCTTTTCTGATGATGTAGCAGACGATGATGTACTCACAAGGAGGACTGGATTTCTCTGTGATTTCTTCTGTCTGAAGCCACAGAGAAGTATAAAAGATTTCTTGAAAAACTTTAGCTGACCTACAGCATAATTCGACAGAAGACCACGTGGCAGGAATTTTCTGTTTCTTCTAATTGTTCCCGTTAGATAAGTGCCAACTGAATACAGCTTTCCTGCCAGAGGAATAGATGTAAAAAAGTTATCGCAAAACACATGGTAACCTTTTTGCATGTAGCTCCCAAGAGCTAGTAGTTTCATGATGACTACATATCCCAGGCCATTCTCTTTTATTTCGTTTTTGTCATCATCACTTTTTGCACCACGGTATGCATAAAACCCTAGGCAGTAATTTACGACTGAATCACACAGCATCCAAAATTTGACTCCCCATCTGTGATGATGTTTATTGGGAAGGTACTGGATTAGCTGTGAGTGCACCTTTGTCCCAACAAGACTTTCATCGACACTCAGTTGCTGGTGTGGAGTGTAGTAGCGACGGAAAGCATTGTTGGCAATATCCACCAACACTTGAAACTTGGCTGTTGGATCATATAATGGGTGACCAGGAGGGTGAAGTTTCGAGTTGTCTACAAAATGGAAAAACCGCAGCAACAACTGAAACCTGTTACATGAAAACATTTGTGAAAACCACGGTGTCAACAGGTTTGCATCAGTTGACCAATAACTAAAAATCGTCGGTTTTTTTTATCAGTCCCATATTCAAAATTACTGCTACAAAAGCCCTCATTTCTGTTTGATTCTCGAATTTGGCGATAAATGCGTTGACTGAATCACCTGGCGAGCGTATCTGTTAGTCTCTGTCACCATAATCGTAAAAAGCTGCAGTGAGAAGAACAAATTGAAAAAATCAATTGGTGTGGCGTTTGCTGGTATATGTTTAGGGCCTGGTACGTCTGCATACACAAAGCTTGGAGGAGGTGGATTATCGGATGCCTCATCCATTACTTCAACAAAAGTATTTGCACTGCAATTTAGTTGTGTTTGGTCGTCGTCGTCGTCATTTGCTGACGCACAATCGTCACTTGAAGAAAACGACGAGTCCTCTTCTCCACCTGACATCTCATAATCTGATTCACATTCTGCAAATCCTGCAAATTCATCTTCACTTCCACTACTTATCATATTATTGTCTAAATCACTTGTATCGAACCGCAACTTCTTACTTGGCGACGCCATGCTGCCGCGAAATAGTTGGTAAATAAACACCACCAGAGAAGTTTATTTTACTCAAAATATCGCACTGACAATCGAAAAGAAGATCGATATGCTGTGCCTTCGACCTTCCTCCTGCGTCTTGGCTAGGAAATACTAACAACTTTGCCTTCAAGAGCGGAAAAAATGAGTGAGAAAGGCATCACGATCAGATCGTTACTGGCATTTTTCGCCGAAAATGTGGATCACGATCAGATCGTATTTGGCACTAAAAGGGTTAACTAAGTACTAATGTGCGCACGCAGAAATTAGTAAACATGTCTCCCCCCCCCCCCCCCACACACACACACACACACACACACACACACACACACACACACACACAGTCCTTAAATGGAGTTTTAGCCTAGATACATGGAAGGAGTGACCCAGAATTATATTTCCCACTTGTTAAGATGTTGTAAGAGCTGTTTAACTACACTGAAGAGCCAAAAAAACTGGTGCACCTGTCTAATATCGTGTAGGGCCCCCGCGAGCATGCAGAAGTGCCGCAACATGATGTGGCATGGACTCAACTAATGTCCAAAGTAGTGCTGGAGAGAATTGACACCATTAATCCGTAAGAGTATGACTGGGTGGAGATTCTTCAGAACAGCGTGTTGCAAGGCATCCTAGATATGCTCAATAATGTTCATGGCTGGGGAGTTTGGTGGCGAGCAGAAGTGTTTAAACTCAGAAGAGTGTTCTGGAGCCACTCTGTAGCAATTCTGGACAAGTGGGGTGTCACATTTTCCTGCTAGAATTGCCCAAGTCTGTCAGAATGCACAGTGGCAATGAATGGATGCTGGTGATCAGACAGGATGCTTACATACGTGTCACCTGTCAGTATCTAGACGACCTGTCAGCCGTATCAGATGTCCCTTGTCACTCCAACTGCACGTGCCCCACAGCATTACAGAGCCTCCACCAGCTTGAACAGTTCCCTGTTGACACGCAGGGTCCATGGATTCGTGAAGCATGTCTCCATACATGCACACATCTATCCGCTCGACAAAATTTGAAATGAGACTCGTCCAACCAGGCAACATTTTTCCAGTCATCAGCAGTCGAGTGTCGGTGTTGACAGGCCCAGTGAGGCGTAAAGCTTTATGTTGTGCAGTCGTCAAGGGTACGTGAGTGGGCCTTAAGCTCCAAAAGCCCATATTGATGATGTATTGTTAAATGGTTAACACGCTGACACTTGTTGATGCCCAGCATTGAAATCTGCAGTAGCAATTTGCCGAAGGGTTGCACGTCTGTCATGTTGAACAATTCTCTTCGGCCGTTGTTGGTTCCATTCTTACAGGATCTGTTTCTGGCCACAGCGATGTCAGAGATTTGATGTTTTACCGGATTCCTCATATTCACAGTACACTCTTGAAATGGTTGTATGGAAAAATCTCCACTTCATCGCTGCCTCTGAGAAGCTGTGTCCCATCACTTGTGCACCAACTATAACACCATGTTCAAACTTGATAATCTTCCATTTTAAAAGCAGTAACATATCTAACAACTGCGCCAGACACTTGTCTATATATAGGATTGCCGACGACAGTGGCATATTTTGCTTGTTTGCATATCTCTGTATTTGAATATGCATGCCTATACCAGTTTCTTTGGCACTTCTGTGTATAAACTCACGAATAATCTGAAATTTTAAATACAAAAAACACACACTTTTTTAAAGACAGAAACAGGAAGAATTGTTCGTTTGGTCCTTCCTGCATATTATAGTGACAGAAGTTGTCACTCCAGTTGCTTAATGTTTGTTAGAATTGACTTGTCTATGTTAAACAAGGAAAAGTAGTTCCTGAAGGAAGATACACTCCTGGAAATGGAAAAAAGAACACATTGACACCGGTGTGTCAGACCCACCATACTTGCTCCGGACACTGCGAGAGGGCTGTACAAGCAATGATCACACGCACGGCACAGCGGACACACCAGGAACTGCGGTGTTGGCCGTCGAATGGCGTTAGCTGCGCAGCATTTGTGCACCGCCGCCGTCAGTGTCAGCCAGTTTGCCGTGGCATACGGAGCTCCATCGCAGTCTTTAACACTGGTAGCATGCCGCAACAGCGTGGTCGTGAACCGTATGTGCAGTTGACGGACTTTGAGCGAGGGCGTATAGTGGGCATGCTGGAGGCCGGGTGGACGTACCGCCGAATTGCTCAACACGTGGGGCGTGAGGTCTCCACAGTACATCGATGTTGTCGCCAGTGGTCGGCGGAAGGTGCACGTGCCCGTCGACCTGGGACCGGACCGCAGCGACGCACGGATGCACGCCATGACCGTAGGATCCTACGCAGTGCCGTAGGGGACCGCACCGCCACTTCCCAGCAAATTAGGGACACTGTTGCTCCTGGGGTATCGGCGAGGACCATTCGCAACCGTCTCCATGAAGCTGGGCTACGGTCCCACACACCGTTAGGCCGTCTTCCGCTCACGCCCCAACATCGTGCAGCCCGCCTCCAGTGGTGTCGCGACAGGCGTGAATGGAGGGACGAATGGAGACGTGTCGTCTTCAGCGATGAGAGTCGCTTCTGCCTTGGTGCCAATGATGGTCGTATGCGTGTTTGGCGCCGTGCAGGTGAGCGCCACAATCAGGACTGCATATGACCGAGGCAAACAGGACCAACACCCGGCATCATGGTGTGGGGAGCGATCTCCTACACTGGCCGTACACCACTGGTGATGGTCGAGGGGACACTGAATAGTGCACGGTACATCCAAACCGTCATCGAACCCATCGTTCTACCATTCCTAGACCAGCAAGGGAACTTGCTGTTCCAACAGGACAATGCACGTCCGCATGTATCCCGTGCCACCCAACGTGCTCTAGAAGGTGTAAGTCAACTACCCTGGCCAGCAAGATCTCCGGATCTGTCCCCCATTGAGCATGTTTGGGACTGGATGAAGCGTCGTCTCACGCGGTCTGCACGTCCAGCACGAACGCTGGTCCAACTGAGGCGCCAGGTGGAAATGGCATGGCAAGCCGTTCCATAGGACTACATCCAGCATCTCTACGATCGTCTCCATGGGAGAATAGCAGCCTGCATTGCTGCTAAAGGTGGATATACACTGTACTAGTGCCGACATTGTGCATGCTCTGTTGCCTGTGTCTATGTGCCTGTGGTTCTGTCAGTGTGATCATGTGATGTATCTGACCCCAGGAATGTGTCAATAAAGTTTCCCCTTCCTGGGACAATGAATTCACGGTGTTCTTATTTCAATTTCCAGGAGTGTATAAATTCCTTGCCCAGCAGCTGCAAAACTTCCATTGCAGCTGATGTACCACAGTCAGCATTTGCAAAACCATGTGCAGTAACACAATATGTTGTGTTTCACAATTCCAGCTGGCAACAAGCATATGCATAGCTGTAGAATGTAGAGTCTCATCACTGCCTGAATGAATGGAATTGACTTCAGGACAGCTGCTACATCATGTTTGGCTTTAAGATAGAGCATTCTGACACAGGCTGAAGGTGATGCATAGTTCAGTGAAAGGAACACAACATTTACACTCCTCAGATACAGTGTTTTCTTGCGATGTTCAGGGCTTAGGTTAATAATACTCACTATTTTCCTACCCATTGCTTCCATCGTAACATTTAAATGTCTGAGAAATCTTTACCAGATGCCTGGTGTCATGCAGGATTACTGTTGTATTCGTAGGTAGCCTTTTTATGTCGCCATTTACAGACAGTAGCGCTGTAATTCATTCTTCACTTTTTTTACTTTCATGATATTTTTCTCCCATAACAGAATATGTAAATTTAAAAAAACACCAGTTTCATCTGCATTAGAAATTACCCTGGCTTGTAACCCTGTAGGAATCGTTTCTTCCAGTGATTTCCACTTTCTATATCTACAGCCTCACTCTTTCCACTTACACTCTGAAATAAGCGATTACTATGTTTTTTATAATGATCCAACCAGCTCGTGATGACAATCCCTGCTTTATTTCTTCGTTAATTGTCCTCGGTCTCAACATACTGGCCGAAAAAAATAGGGGGTGGAGTGCAGTACTGTCTACTGTAAATGATGTAGCTGACGTGTGCACATTTGGCGTTTCACAGTTGTTTACTTTCACTTTTAACCCCCCCCCCCCCCCCCCCCAATATACACTTTTAATATGGCCAGTGCACTGTTGTTTAACTTTCGATAAGCCTCATTAATAGGTTGCAGGAAAACCTCCACATACTGCTACAATAGTGCACTACTATTGAGCATCTACAAGCAGTAAAATCCCAACCACAAAGTTCACTGTTCTTGAAGAATAGAAAGGTACATATGGAGAGCAGGCACTGTCATTGTTTTTACAGATGGCCTAATAGTGTAAGACTTATTTCATAGTTAAGTTGAAGCATTGTTGTTGTTCTAACCAACACAGGTTTCTCGTCTGAAACTTGTCTGTGGACTGACTGTCTTGGGATCAAAATTTGGGCCCTTATATATCCTCACAGTAATAGGTACTGAAACTACACATTGTTTGAAGTTAAATTTACAGAAATTACAATTAAAACTTAACTCTTTAAATTAACATCAGACTTCAAGGAGAATATAATAATTCCAATCCCAAAGAAAGCAGGTGTTGACAGATGTGAAAATTACCAAACTATCAGTTTAATAAGTCACATCTGCAAAATACTAACGCGAATTCTTTACCGACAAATGGAAAAACTAGTAGAAGCCGACCTTGGGGAAGATCAGTTTGGATTCCGTAGAAATATTGGAACACGTGAGGCAATACTGACCCTACGACTTATCTTAGAAGCTAGATTAAGGAAAGGCAAACCTTTGTTTCTAGCACCCCCGATGTTATTCAATCTGTATATTGAGCAAGCAGTGAAGGAAACAAAAGAAAAATTTGGTGTAGGTATTAAAATCCATGGAGAAGAAATAAAAACTTTGAGGTTCGCCGATGACATTGTAATTCTGTCAGAGACAGCAAAGGACTTGGAAGAGCAGTTGAACAGAATGGATAGTGTCTTGAAAGGAGGGTATAAGATGAACATCAACAAAAGCAAAACGATGGTAATGGAATGTAGTCGAATTAAATCGGGTGATGCTGAGGGAATTAGATTAGGAAATGAGACACTTAAAGTAGTAAAGGAGTTTTGCTATTTGGGGAGCAAAATAGTTGATGATGGTCAAAGTAGAGAGGATATAAAATGTAGACTGGCAATGGCAAGGAAAGCGTTTCTGAAGAAGAAAAATTTGTTAACATCGAGTATAGATTTAAATGTCAGGAAGTCATTTCTGAAAGTATTTGTATGGAGTGTAGCCATGTATGGAAGTGAAACGTGGACGATAAATAGTTTAGACAAGAAGAGAATAGAAGCTTTCGAGATGTGGTGCTACAGAAGAATGCTGAAGATTAGATGGGTAGATCACATAACTAATGAGGAAGTACTGAATAGGATTGGGGAGAAGAGAAGTTTGTGGCACAACTTGACTAGAAGAAGGGATCGGTTGGTAGGACATGTTCTGAGGCATCAAGGGATCACCAATTTAGTATAGGAGGGCAGCGTGGAGGGTAAAAATCGTAGAGGTAGACCAAGAGATGAATACACTAAGCAGATTCAGAAGGATGTAGGTTGTGGTAGGTACTGGGAGATGAAGCAGCTTGCACAGGACAGAGTAGCATGGAGAGCTGCATCAAACCAGTCTCACGACTGAAGACTACAACAACAACAATACACTGTATGTAAATATTTTGTATGGGGATTTTTGTATTCCAATGTTTTTGACAACAACAATGTATGAAGTTGGATTGCAACTTTCCCTCATTCTGTTACACCAGTCGTCTTATTTGGGAATGCGCTGCCGATCTTCTCTAGATAGCCGGCTTCTCAAATCTCTATAAACTACTTCGCTGAAGAATGATGCTAGTTAAAGGAATATATAAGACACTCTCTTTACTCGTGAAATAAGTAGGTACTCTAAGAATACTTTTAGTTCACTGTCGGTATATTTCAACTTTCATAAAGAACAAATTGTCATTTCTCACATAAATATTTTACTTCTTGTAAGTCGCCCGTGTCGCCTCACATTAGACACAATTAAGATACATTTACTAAAGCGTTGGTTTAACAACTGCGGAAATCACAAACCAGTCTTGCCTCTAGCACGCCTGTGTTGAAAGTTACTAAAAATCATTTTTCAACTCCACTGTTTTTTTTTTTTTTTTTTTTTCTTCTCTCAACACAGAAGTCAAAGTTATAAAACAGCACCAAATAACACAGAGGTTCCTTGGGGCTGCTGTGTTCTTTCATTACAACGTCCTTGGCGCAACCGACAAGTACTTGTCGGTGCCGTTCGACTGCCATGTCTACGGTCTTCTCACTACACACTTTGGACCTGCACACACAGACAGGCGATGCGCAGTAGATAGGCTATCTCACACTTATGTGTTTGAGACGGTAGAAGGCCGAGTGGTTCTAGAATTTACATGGAAATTCTCGAAACACTACACATCACCATCCTCTGATCGAACACACAATATTTTATACATAATCATTATGCGCATTAATATCACACATAATAACAATTCACATTTTAAGAGTATATATTTATTACGTAGGTTTGTATATAACTTTATCACATCGACAACATTCCCCCCCTTCCAATCGTAAATGCCAGGTGTTCGTGACACACCAGTAATCTAATTTCTGTTCTGTTGTAGTTTGGAGGAACTCTGGGGAACATGAGGGTGTTCCTTCTGATACTCGTAAACTTACATAAAACGTAATAATGTTAGTTGTGCACTCAGGTCTTTCAGTGCTCTGTCAAACTCTTCACGCAGTATCGTATCTCCCATTTCATCTACACCCTCTTCCATTTCCATAACATTGTCCTCAAGTACATCGCCCTTGTATAAACCCTCTATATACTCCTTCCACCTTTCTGCTTTCCCTTCTTTGCTTAGAACTGGGTTGCCATCTGAGCTCTTGATATTCATACAAGTGGTTCTCTTCTCTCCAAAGGTCTCTTTAATTTTCCTGTAGGCAGTATCTATCTTACCCTTAGTGAGACAAGCCTCTACATCCTTACATTTGTCCTCTAGCCATCCCTGCTTAGCCATTTTGCACTTCCTGTCGCTCTCATTTTTGAGACATTTGTATTCCTTTTTGCCTGCTTCATTTACTGCATTTTTATATTTTCTCCTTTCATCAATTGAATTTAATATTTCTTCTATTACCCAAGGATTTCTACTAGCCCTCGTCTTTTTACCTACTTGATCCTTTGCTGCTTTCACTACTTCATCCCTCAAAGCTACCCATTCTTCTTCTACTGTATTTCTTTCCCCCATTCCTGTCAGTTGCTCCCTTATGCTCTCCCTGAAACTCTGTTCAACCTCTGGTTCTTTTAGTTTATCCAGGTCCCATTTCCTTAAATTCCCACCTTTTTGCAGTTTCTTCAGTTTTAATCTACAGGTCACAACCAATAGATTGTGGTCAGAATCCACATCTGCCCCTGGAAATGTCTTACAATTTAAAACCTGGTTCCTAAATCTCTGTCTTACCATTATATAATCTATCTGAAACCTGTCAGTATCTCCAGGCTTCTTCCATGTATACAGCCTTCTTTTATGATTCTTGAACCAAGTGTTAGCTATGATTAAGTTGTGCTTTGTGCAAAATTCTACCAGGCGGCTTCCTCTTTCATTTCTTAGCCCCAGTCCATATTCACCTACTACATTTCCTTCTCTCCCTTTTCCTACTACCAAATTCCAGTCATCCATGACTATTAAATTTTCGTCACCCTTCACTATCTGAATAATTTCTTTTATTTCATCATACATTTCTATAATTTCTTCGTCATCTGCAGCGCTAGTTGGCATATAAACTTGTACTACTGTAGTAGGTGTGGGCTTCGTGTCTATCTTGGCCACAATAATGCATTCACTATGCTGTTTGTAGTAGCTTACCCGCATTCCTATTTTCCTATTCATTATTAAACCTACTCCTGCATTACCCCTATTTGATTTTGTGTTCATAACCCGTAGTCACCTGACCAGAAGTCTTGTTCCTCCTGCCACCGAACTTCACTAATTCACAGTGTATTGTACATTTGCACAAAATATCCAGAGGTTATAGTTTTAATAGAAATTAGGCATATTCATGATAAGTGTTGTCCTTTTTGGTTAAACAATGGTTGCATGCTAAGATCTGTATCACTTTATGCAAGCCCTGTCTTGCTTAAAAGAATTAATCCTCATGGGTAGCAAAAATTACCCATAACGATTAATTCTAACTTAATGTCTAAAAAAAAAGTTTAACACTAATGGCAAACTATGGTCATTACATCATAAATAATTGCAGTTCATAGTTCTCATAACATTATAGTAATTAGCACTAAAATTGACTGTAGTAGGAAAGTGTGAACTAGAAAAAATATTAAAATCAAGTGCACATTACACACCAAACATTACTGTCATAACTAGTCTGAAACTTGACTTTGGGTTTCTTTCCCATTTGCAAAATAGCGAAAACTCAAGATGTGCAACAGCATAGATTTACTAATCATTACGTTATAAAAAAAATAGTCACCATCACATAACTTAATTACAAATAAAATCAAAATTAAGGGGATAGAAGTTGTACCAAATAATTGCCCTATTTCTCTACTCAGCTCTGAGCACTACTCTCCTTCAACCAGAAAATTAAATCCTCACAAAATGTTATCAAATGGTTGACCTGACAGAATATTCACATCAGTCTATCACCACAGTTAATCAGCAAGCATACTGTTCTTCGTTCCAGTATTACCACTTTAAGCTCATAATTCCTCAGAACACCAATAGAAGTTTTGAGATAACTTATAGATCCAATGATGCAGCATTATATAACGTTTACGTCACTAAAATATTGCTCTTTCTGTTAAGCTATCATTCCAGCTGCAGTGTCATGAATTTAACAATATAAGCAGTACCAGATGTTGCCTAGTTCACAATTAGATCATCAATAGAATTACACCACATTTGTTTGTTAACAGGTATCTTTTTCATTAATCATGTCTGTCAGGTCCATTGTTTCACTTACCTTTCTCACTTAGTTAACCAGTGGAGTGCATTCTCAAAAAGTATCCCTACTGCGGAGACAGGCTCCCAACGATTAAATCCCTAACATTATTCATCATGTTATTATTACATTGTTGCTTCATTAACTAATAAATGAACATCTTCTCTGCTTATCCAATGCAAAATTGATTCTACTGACAAACACTCCACAGTAACAGATCTGTATGCTAAGGCAGACTTAACTCTCATTACCGATCCGACAAAATTATAACTTAGAAAAACTATTATTTCACTGTATTCCATCAAATAGCTTATGTTATTAGAAGAGGCTGTACCACGGTTCACTTCTATGGGCTGATAGTTGTCTCCATATACTGATTGCATTGAACACAAACACTTCTATTATACCATAATTAATATTAAGAACTCATATTTAAGATGGTTTTTTCTGCATATTGACTCTGCTGCTGCACCAATGAGCTGATCACTTCATATGTTAATTATCCTCTACATATGCTGACTCGTTTCATTTTCCGTTTACCTAACCTCTTTCTTTGACATAAATTCTTTCACCATGGTACCAATTTACTTTCTTTCATCCTCTTATGATTCCATTACTTATCACTAACACAACATAATGTATATAGATAACACTAGAAAAACTTTCTGTAACATATTTCTATACTTCAGAATCCTATTGATTCACTGATAAACTACAGATAGGATAGGAGAAGAGTTTGACTGCCTCAGGGAATGTGAAAATTTAGACAGGCAGCTGACGTAAGCGTTATCACCACATAATGAATCCAACACAGAATGTTGAACCCCCAACTTGCTAATTGCACAAAAAATTATTCCCAAATATTACATCAATGCTAAGATTTTAAATTACCAATAAATTGCACTCGAACAGCTGCCCTATCAATCCTCTAGTTTTACACTCGTTGATAGCTTACCAGTAGCACCAATAATTTTTATTCCAGAAACATACATCACCACTATACCCTTCGTGTTCTTAATAGATTCAAAAAATGCTTGTCCAATGTCATTCAAATCACTGCCACTATCCAGTAAACACTTTGATCCACTTCCTTTTTACTTACCATGTGACCTTGTTCATACAAAAAAATCCTCATTAATCTTTTGCCTGGAAGAAACTATCATCCAGCTTACCAAAAAATTATCAGATCCACTGTCACTTTCTCTATGCTTTAGATTTTGTACCTCTTCCACGTTTATCTCCATTTCAGTCAATTTTGAATCTACATTTTCATTTACTTTTTCCAGTTTTTCCTCTGCCACTACTGCACACTTGGTTTCTACCTCTGTTTCTAAATCATTTTATAATCTGACGATTCGGTTCTCAAGTTTAACCCTGTTATCAGCACACAATATTCCTGGCAGCTTGGACTTCATCTTTACACTGTTTTTCAGAAGCTGCCGCCCTCCTACACACACACACACACACACACACACACACACACACACACAGTTTCTTTCTCTCTTCTACACATTTACTACTCATCAGTGTTAATTTCTAATTGGTGTTATGTACTACTTTCTTTATCTTTTCATCATAATCTTTCCCTACTGCCTCAACCTTCATATTTAATTCTGAAAGATTAGAACTAACTACCTTAATTTCCTTCTTAATTTCTTTCTTCAGTTCATCTTTTAAGCTAATCATGTTAGTTTTAATACTACTAATTTCTTCTTTCATATTAATTTCCATAGTATTCAAACTACTAATAATTTGCCTTAACATCACTTTCACTTTTCCGTCTGCCATACGCTTTCGCCCTTGCTGATTTTTACTACCAGGTTCCTCCTCTTTAAACTTAACGACCTCATGCACTTCATTACTGTTTTCATCCATTTCGCTGATATCACCATACAATGTAGATGAAGCTTTTATCATTTCATCTACAATAGGATTTCCATCCCCATCATTCAAAGTTACATTCATGTCTGATTTATTTATAAGTACTATCCTCTACAGAACCAGCCCCACTTAGGACTTTCTGTTCACTTAAAAACTTGACCTCTACAGCTTTGTTCTCAGTCCCACTGCCTTGTTCGTTAAGGTCACTCATTATGTATCACTTAATATGAAATGGCTTTCGCTATGAAATTACCATGTTTTTTAAATGCTCGTCTGCTGCTGCTGCAGTTGTCCTCCCGATTTGTCACCTGTTGCAAGTTGTAATTCTCTCGGCGAGGCATCCTGTTTATTTGTGGTCATTTTGTGTCACCTGCATGCTGATTGGCTGTCCCTGTGCTCAATGTCTGCTTCCATAGAACCCACTCACTGATTAGTTGCTGTTATACTGTGGCCATGAATCCCCAGAGCTGGTTGGCTGTAGGATCTCTTCCATTTAAATCCCTGTAAACTGCCAGAGTTCAAACTTCACTATCAGATTTCGTGAGTTCTAGTTTATTGTGCCTACACACAATAGTCCTTACCCGGAGCACCATATGTGACGAAGTTCCCTGCTTTATCTCTTTGTTAATTGTCTTCGGTGTTGACGAACTGGCTAAAAAATAGGGGGTTGAAGTGCAGTACTGTCTATTGTAAATGATGTAGCCGACATGTGCACATTTGCGTTTCACAGTTGTTTACTTTCACTTTTTACAACCCCCCATATACACTTTTAATATGGCCAGTGCACTATTGTTTAACTTTCGATAAGCCTCATTAATAGGTAGCAAGCAAACCACATACTGCTACAATAGTTTGCTATTGAACATCTACGAGCAGTAAAAACCTAACCATGAAGTTCACTGTTCTTGAAGAATAGAAAGTTACATATGAAGAGCAGGCACTGTCATTGTTTCTACAGATGGCCTAATAGTGTAAGACTTATTTCACAGTTAGTTGAAGTATTGTTGTTGTTCTAACCAGTGCAGGTTTCTCGTCTGAAACTCAGCTGTGGACTGACTGTCTTGGGATCAAAATTTGGGCCCTTATATATTATCACAGTAATAGGAACTGAAACTACACATTGTTTGAAATTAAATTTACAGAAATTACAATTAAAACTTAACTCTTTAAATTAACTGGCTACATCGAAAAATTGGTTCTTTTTAACAGTTTCTTCTTCTGTAAGGGTTAAGCCGAATTATTTGTTTAAATCATGAACTTAACTTGTTACACAAACAATGCTATTGACAAAACTGTTGATTACTTTGGAATTAATTAAGGGCTGGCTTTGCTAACATGTTTTCAAATAGTTCTTTTAAGAATACTATCAGTTTTTCCTCCAAATCTTTATAATTAGTACAGAATCTATATTTGTTTATACGTCAACAATAGAATTTAAGTTATGAAACAATTACTGATTTCACCTTATAACAAAAGATACTAACTAGGCAAAGTCGAAATAAATTAGAAAATAAAGTACATACATAAAACTTAAGCACGAAATTACATCTGGTGTTATATTCTTTAAAACTGAGGACCAACCTTTCTCTTTAATGAAAATGCAGATTATACTCGCTTATGTTTGTGGTAATTAGTCAGAAATTAAAAAAACGATTTAAGGAAGCAGATGGCAAAACAAGAGGGGAAGTAAAAATATACCAGCTTGCTTCGTCACAAGCCATTCAACACACTGAAATTTTCAAGACCCATCTTCAAAGGGATTTCCCAAGCTTCTCTTGCAGCATGTTTCCACTTACAGGAATACCGCCACTTCTCATTCCTTCAAACCGTTTAAAAATAATAGGTTCCACATCTCTAAATGTTGATGTGATTGTTCTTTCTTTGCATCCAGGGGAATCACTAGCTTAGAATTTAACGTGTGGTGTGGGTGTTATTTGCCACATGATGAAGACGGTGCTAAATCGTAGTTCTTTGCCATGTCAGAAAATTTTATGTTGCAACTATCTTCAGTATTGTGGAGGATGATCATCAGTTTTCTACAGTTGCAGGCCGTAACCCCACATATGTAAAACTGATAAATTTGACAATAACAGAGGCAACACTTTACGTCTCCCACTTTGTCATATCTACAAAACTGGAAGCAGAAACTTCCTTTTATATGGTTTAAGTGGTTTAAGGAATTTTGCCACTTCATCTAACTGGGGTGAAATTACATTACATGTTCCACAGGATTCAATCATGGTTCCCCTCGTTTCCTTGATATATGTGAATGACCTCCCTTCTTATCTGAAACAAGAAGCTAAACTGACACTGTTTGCTGTGATAAAAGCATCATTATTAATCCAGTAAAAGAAACTCCATTAGAAGATGATACAAATAATGTCTTTGAAAAAACACAGTACATCCAATTTTTTGCTGCAAGGAGTACAGTTCCTACAGTAAATATAATACATCAACAGAAATGGCAAAATCCATGTTTTGGGTCTCCTAAAGCGACTAGGTTCAGTAACTTTTGCAGCCAGAATAATTGCTAGTTTTGAGGATACGGAAGCTAAGCTAACATACTTTCACTCAGATGTCATATGGAATAATATTTTGGGGTAACTTAACACTTAGGCAAAAATTATTCACTGCTCAAAAGAAAGCAGTTAGAATAATGTGTGGGGCTCATAGTCGCACATCTTGTAGGCATCTGTTTAAAACTCAGTTTTAATAGCCTCACAGTATATGTTCTCAGTAATAAAATTTGTTCTCCGAAACATGTACCAGTTTAAAAACAACAGTGACATTCATGATTACAGTACCAGGAGACAGACAGGCTTCACTGTCCTCTTCTTAAACTGTCTATGGCACAGAAAGGGGTAAAAATATGCTGCTGTAAAAGGGCACGGCGGACTTCCTTCCCCATCCTTCCCTAATCCGATGAGACCGATGGCCTCACTGTTTGGTCTCTTTCCCCAAACAACCCAACCCAAACCCTGCTGTAAAACTTATTGATAAATTACCACAAGAAATAAAATGTCTGACAGACAGCAGTAATAGTTCCAAAAACAATTTGAAGTCGTATCTCCTTGACAACTATTTCTATACCATAGATGAACTCTTGAATAGAAATAAATAAATCTATAGGTGTCATGTATACATTTTGTGCCATTTAAGACAGTGGGGTAGGTAATAAAAATTTTAAGCTTTTTTAAAAGAGAGAGAGAAAGATAACCTTGATTCATGTGTGTATTTCTTATGCATTTGTCTTCCGCATTCCACATGTAACGGTTACCATGAGATTGATGAGTGGAACACATAACTAACTAACTCAGTGAATGTGACATCAGATCATGTGAGTAATATTGCACTGTAGACAGGACACAAATTGATTTCTGATTCTTTCAATGCTTTTTCTGATATCGCCACAATGTAATTCAATCCAGGTACTTATCGACCGAAAGAATCAGTTTCCTTATACTGTCATCACACGACACAAAAGACGTTTGTGAAACCGAAAGAATTCAGCAACTCAAATGGATATGTAATAAATTTAGCAAAAACTGGATTTTAATTGTTAGAGTGTTCTGTATTCATTCCTTAAAAGCAGGCTTTTTGTTAAAGCAGTGTTCTTTAAAAGCAGGTAGGAATAACATTGTTCTTATGGGAGTTTCATCTGGGTCACGGAAATATTTCTTAAAAGCGGGATTTCCTTAAATGCTGGCTCGTTAGTTTAGGGTTTTACTGTATGTGTGGAAGAAATTAGTAATGCAGTAGGAGGAAATAAATCATGAACAATCATTGTAATTTAATGCTGTTTAATTGTAGTAATGTAAAGCTTGAGGACTGTTAAGATGCTGACAAACAGATTTGCAAGAAAAACCAAATTGTTACATGACCACCAAAGATGCTCTGAAATAATGTAAACCATATTTTGGTCTAAACAAGACTATTACGATGTGAAAACATAGAATATAAATTATATTACTTTTTTTTACTGCTGCTGCAGAAAAGATGAGCCCTTAGAAGTAAGACAAGTAGTTTTGCTGTTTGTTTGTATCACACCAGTGGTAACATTGTGCACGCTCACATGCACATGAATGCGCAGTGTCGTCCATCCGTCCCCCCCCTCCCCACACACACGAACACGCGCGCGCGGACCACATGAAAAAACAGAGACAGGACCTCACCGCAGTGATTGAGGCATTGAGTTCAAGGAAATGGAAAGATGTTAGTATTTTCCATCAGAGATTTTGAGCATGCTGTCCTACAATAGCTTTCGTTAAACTACAGCAGTTTAATGTAGAAAGATAGTTGTTTATTAGTAAATAATATTAAATTCACCATAACCCACCCTGTCTCGGCTAAATAATTCTTGAGTTTGTAATATGAATTATGTAAGCAGTATGCCTTAACTGACTGTAAATATTTAGATTTTAGTTATCTCTCTAATCTCATTGTTCAGTGTGTGCACAATTTTATTCCCTTGTAGAAAGTGCTGTACGGTTAGAATTTACAGCAGTTTAAACATCTCATGGAACTCAGTTATTATTTCTACTTAATATGCTAATGGCCCTTCTTTGTAATTTGACCACTTGTGTACCCCGTTTTTTCTACCCCACAGAATAATGATTCCATCGCTAATTATTGAGTACGTATAGATATAGTATGCTTCTATGAATGAGTGTGTGTGTGTGTGTGTGTGTGTGTGTGTGTGTGTGTGTGTGTGTGTGTGTGTGTGTGTGTACATTTGACGAAGGACTTAATCCAATAGCTTATAATATCCAGCCGTCTTGTTTTTTTTTTTTCAATGTGCCTGTCTGTCACTCAACGTCTCCTCTGTATGGTGAATAGCAACCTATCCTTTCTATATTGTTGTAAATAACATGCTTCATTATTTTCAGTTTACTGTATATTACAAAATCACACAGCATTGTCGGTAATGATAACTGCACGTCATTTCTTTACCTACTGTTATCATCATCATTGTTGATTATATTTTGAAGTGTTCGAGGCTCGGAACACTCCCACAACAAAAAATAAGAGTGCAGTTCTGTCTCCATTTATTAACAAATAAATTGATAAAATAATTTTCCTCAACTTAACCCAAATGGTCTCCTTTGACTGATACTGAAACTCAACACTGACTGAGTCCAAAAATTGCAAAAACCTGAAAGAAAATCTTCCACTAAACAGTAAGTTCACTGAATGCTTAATAACACAGTCCTCCTCTTCCTGGAACACACTAAAATATTCTCTGTGATGTGATCCAGTCCTCCTATTTGACTGAACACTGAGAAATTCTAATGCCGCAATTCCACTGGGAAGCTTAAGCCTTAACAGAATGAAACTTCCAACAAAACCATTATGATTTCAAAGTCCCTTCAGTCTCATTGGAAGCATCTGACAGTATCGAGTGATCAAATGATACCAACAGTTCCCACAAGCATGTCGACGAACTTGGTGGCGTTCACTGGTGGCGAAGGCAGCGTGTGGTCGGAAGCAGTGCTGGGTCCGTAACGGAAGACGCCAGATTACCGGCTACGACAGAACTGGCTAGCTCAGGGCCGGCTTGGGCCTAAATTCTCGCTGGGCGGAGGCATAATTGCATTTGATTGGCCGCATATGATGCAGTGGATGCAGCAAAAAGTCTGCAGTGCGACCAATCCCTGTTGTAGTTGTGCGCGCCATCTGTCCTCGTGTCTCATCTACAAGAAGGCCCTCGGCAGCAAATTTCTTGGCTCACTGGACTGTGCAATTGTTGAATCACAGAGGCTGTACTTGCAACAGACTGCCTGGGAGAGGTGTGGTGCAGGGTCGCGTCAGCACCTGATGAATTCTATGACACACCATGTTTAATTACTGTTTCATAAAAATGAATTATGTCACAGGGACTTGGTCAAAACAAATGAGACAGTAAACTAAAACATAAAGAGTTTGCAGTTTGCACTTCAGTGCACACAAGAATATTTCTCATGTAAATTTTTTTTTCAGATGTGGGTTTCTAAGTTTTTCAGTTACAAGAAGTACAACCCTTGATTTTTCCATTTACTTTATTAGTCTGAAAAGTGTGAACTGTAATTACAGAACTTGATTCCTGGTGCCAAACCACTTTCTGCCGGAGAAGTTCAGCTGACTGAAGATGATAACTGTAAAGATACTAAAATTGAAGTGGAAGAAAGCTGGTCAGCAAAAGTTACAGAGGTAAAGGAATTGATGAGGCCACTTGCAGTGATGCCAGACACCA
The DNA here is from genome assembly GCF_021461395.2 of Schistocerca americana. Lineage (NCBI taxonomy): Eukaryota > Metazoa > Arthropoda > Insecta > Orthoptera > Acrididae > Schistocerca > Schistocerca americana. Next base: position 181,096,737 of record NC_060120.1, read on the forward strand.
GCAGACCCACTACATCAGCAGCAGATGATCACAGTAAGTAAAGCTTGTACTTTTATTCTGGAATGAAATCTTTATGCTGATACGTTGTATCACCTACTGCACTTTATCTAAGTGGAATCACTGCTCTGTATTGTGAATTTTCAAAACGAGTATGTGTAAGTGACATCAGAGTTTCTACCTATAGTGTTTAAATAACGCAAGGGAATGCAGTGGGGTGACATTAACAACTGATCATATTTACACACACACACACACACACACACACACACACACACACACAGTGTAAACACCAGCACCATCACACGACTAAAGATGACTGACACCAGAAGTTATCGGTAGTGAAAATTACTGAACACTAGGTGAAGTAGCATTAACTGTGTCACTCTGTTTTTTGATCAGGGAAAGAGCAGGATTCCATGCAGAATTTAAGCAGAAACCTTCATCTCTATTTACGAAGTTACTCGAAGCAAACAATGGAAAATCCACGGTGGAATGTAACAATATGAGAGAAGGAAAGTTGCTACTCACCAAATAGCGGAGATGCTGAGCCGCGATAGGCACAATAAAAAGATTCACACAAACATAGCTTTCGGCCATTAAGGACTTTGTCAGCAGTACACACACACACACACACACACACACACTAACGCAAGTGCAACTTGGACACACATCTGCAGTCTCAGAGAGAGGGGTGTGTGTGTGTGTGTGTGTGTGTGTGTGTGTGTGTGTGTGTGTGTGTGTACTGCTGACAAAGGCCTTAATGGCCGAAAACTATGCTTTTGTGTATCTTTTTATTAAGCCTATTGCGGCTCAGCATCTCCGCTATATGGTGAGTAGCAACTTTCCTTCTTTCGTATTGTTACAAAGTTACTTGCTAATTTAATGTTAACTGTTGCCCTAATAACACTTTTCCAATAGTTGGAAATGGGTGCCAGAGTCTCCATGTTGTTATATTCCATAGGATGACCAGTGCCAAGACAGTATCCTGCAATAGCCGATCTGCTCAACTGTTGTAAGCATGTGTGATGCTTAACGCACAGTGCACTGGTCGTTCACGGTCCTGACAGTGTGACCAATGTATGACTTGCTAGAATGTGACAGAATGGAACCTAAAAGGATATTTATCCTAGACACAGGTCAGAAAGCACATTTCATATCATATTTCCACAAAATACAACTGAGTGTGTTGGAGATGCTCCCTGCATAAGGTATGGAGGCTGTAGACATCAGTGCCGACTCGGTATTATAATCACTCATCTGGTGCACGGTTGGTTGATGGCACAACGCAGATCTGACGTGTGTCTCACTGTATCCATTCTGGCAGTGAGAATTTGAACAACTTTTTAGAACACATGGACACAATCCACCCATATATTTGTTTCACAATGGAAGTGGAAAAGGATGGATGCTTTCCGTTCCTTGATTTGTCGGTCAGGAGATTGTTACATGCTGTTCACAGGAACCCTACATACACTGACTTGTATGTACAGGCTTATAGTTGTCACCATCCAGCTCAGTGTGAAGAGGTACTTCCTAACTTGGTTCACAGGGCCCACATCATTTCAGACTTTGACGAGTTTGTCAGCTGAGTTGACCGATATTGTAGTCATTTTCTGTCAGAATGGATACAGTGAAAGACACATCAGACTGTGTTGTACTATCGGCCAACCGTGCACCGGGTGATTGATGTTAATACCGAGTTGGTACCAAGTCTTCACCCTTTCTGTGTTACTCGGGGAGCATCTCCAACAAACTCAGTTGTATTTTGTGGAAATATGATCTGAAATATGTTTTCTGACTGCCATCTAAGATTAGTGTCCTTTTAGGTTCCATTAAGGATGATCTTGGTTTGTGTAAGGCAGGTGTCCGTCATGTTCCCTGAGCTTGTGGCAATTCATATATTGGGCAAACTATCAGGGTAGTGGAGTTGTGGTGTAATGAGCAGAAGTGTCACACACACTTAGCAGCAGCCAAGCCAATTGTCTTGGCACTGGTCATCCTATAGAATATAAAAACATGGAGACCCGTGCATGAACTTCCAGCTACTGGGATAGTGTTATTAGGGAACTAGTTGCAATTAAATTAGCAAGTGACCTTGTAAATAGAGAGGGAGTTTTTGCTTAAGTTCTCCATGGAATCCTGCTATCCCATGTCAAGGGACAGAGTTAGTGTCGCTTCACCTGTTGTTAAGTAATTTTCACTATTGGTAACTTCTGGTGTCAGTCATCTTTGTGTGGTGGTGCTAGTGTTTACAAGAGAGATAGAGAGAGAGAGAGAGTGCTAGCTGCAGTTTTTTCTTGAAAAAGACTGGTCACCTGTCAAAATATCAGTGGTCATTTATGAAGTCTCCCAGCTGCACTTCCGTAAGTAGTTTCAGAAAGAGTATGTGTAAGTTCATTGCTTCATTAACTTAACTAAAATTTCATAGTAGTGTGTCCAGTAAAAGAGAAATCACAAAACAAAGTATGTCTGCCATACTTAATTATCAAGGCACTCATGGAAGATAGTTACATTTTATTTTAATATGCTAGTCAAAGAATCATTTAAAACAAGACGCTCATCTTGACCTTACTTTGCACTGTGGTCTTCGATAATACTTAAGAGGTTTTGTACCTCTTGCATTTATAGACTCACTGTATTCCCTATATTCTTACTGTATTTGCATTCTGTCTCTTGTATTTGTCATGTTGTTGTTGTTGTTGTTGTGGTCTTCAGTCCTGAAACTGGTTTGATGCAGCTCTCCATGCTACTCTATCCTGTGCAAGCTCCTTCATCTCCCAGTACCTACTGCAACCTACATCCTTCTGAATTTGCTTAGTGTATTCATCTCTTGGTCTCACTCTACGATTTTTATTTTTTGTCATGTAATTTCTGTATTTCATAGTCTTTCACTGGATGTTGTGTGTATTTGATTGAATATCAAACCTCTTATTTCATACCTGATAAGCCCTATGATGCAGTTGCAACTGTCTTTCCTTATGTTTTCTCTTTAAATTGTTTCGCCCCTAGTTGCCATCCTAATTTAAGTTTTCTGTAATTTCCCTAAATCACATCAGGCAAATGCCGGGATGGTTCCTCAGAAAGGGCATGGCTGATTTCCTTCCTCATTCTTCCCTAATCCGATAGGACCGATGACCTCACTGTTTGGTCCCCTCCCCCAAACCAACCAACCAAGTCTTCCTCTGTGAGCTTCTTGATAACGTCTGCCACATTTTTCTTTCTCTGCTTCAGTGGATTGAAATGTTATTCCTTTTAATGCAGATGTTATCTTTGGGAATAGATAAGTCACATGGTGCTAGGTCAGGCAAATAAAGTGTGTGCTCTAACACAGGTTGCTGTATTTCACTAGAAACCTCTTAGCAGACACTGCGGTAAGAGGTGGTTTAATGTCATGATGCTGAGCCCATGACTTGTTCTTCGCAGTTTGGGTTTCTTTTTAATTTCTCACGGAGCTGAGCAAGAACCTCAGTGTAATAAAGTCTGTTAATAGTTTTACCTTCGGGAAACCTGTGAAGATAAACAATCCAAAAAAAAAAAAAAAAAAAAAATCATCGCTTTGAATCTTGATTTGCTCGTTCGAGCTTTTCCCACTCTCAATGAAGTTGGGCACTTCCAATGCACGGATTGGTGCTTAGTTTTTAGATTATAAGTGAAAAAACAAGATTTGTCACATGTTATCTCTTTTTCATAGAAATTAGGATCGTTTTCTGTATTGTTCAAAGTGTCAGTGCAAACATTTTCACAGGCTTCTTTTTGTTTGATCGTGAGAATTTTTGGCACTAGTTTCACGTACACTTTTCTCATGTTAAATTGGTTACATAAAATTTGCCTTACATTCTTGATCAATTCCTACAGCTTCAGCAATCAATCAAAAATTCAACCGACAGTCAGATCATATCAGATTACCTATTTCGCAATATTTTCGTCCATTTTTTATGTTAAAGGGCATCCAGGTCGTGTGTCACCTTCCAGCGTCTTCTCAGTCATCTTGAAACGGCTGAACCTCTCACAAACTCACATATATGATAAACTGTCTTCGCCATATACTTCTTTTCTTCCAAGTTTTGTGTGAAACTTCATGACTATTTGTTGAATATTATTACACTTGTAATTTTTCTGGGAAAACAAAGTAACAGCTCTTACACAAGTGAAGGCCACGGCCGTGCAGATTTGTCTAGAAACCAGAGATGCCGCATTCGACTGAGAAGACTTCATACGTCACAGCTATTGGTCATTCATCTTTGGGCATTACTCTGTGACAGCATCAGTCCCATTATTTTATAGCCATACGTTGTATTCACACTCTTTTCAAGGAAGAAAAGCAGCTGCATCGTATCATTAGTAAATGGTAAGACTATAGTGAATTTCACCATCTTTGCAAGGAACTTTGGCGTTGTGGACAGTCTCTCTTCAGTTATTTTCAAGTGTGTTTTGAACAGTTCAGTGTGTTACCCAAGCCCATTGAATGTAAAATATTGACTGGCTCCAGTTGTGCCTCGTTAATCATCTAATCAAAAGGTAGAAAGGGAAAATAGTCATCCAAGAATTATAGGAAATGGTTTCCATTTTTGGTTCTTAAGTTTGTGCAAGCATATTGTTATGTCATTTGAACTATTTGTTACACAGCAGTATTAATTTGATAGCAGTACATATTATACAAATATACATTTATTTATAAATATATGAAATACACATTTATTTATAAATATTTGAATGAATTACTACCTGTCCGATTCACGCTAGTGCCTGTTTCTCTCCACATTGTCACGTTTTTCAGCACATTTTTGTAATCAGTATTGAGTATATTGTACAAAAATGCTTGCACACACCGAATCTAGTAATCTTTCAGTTTCTCACATTTCTACCACAGGTGAGAGCGGTCTCTCAACACCAGAAGGGATTGGCAATCCTTATGATCTTTATGTCAGTTCTGCTCTCGCAGAACACGGGTGTAAAATGGCTGTCCTGTGGGAGGGAGGCAGGGCTTCTTTCCCTAAACCACTCTACACTCCTTGGGCCATTAAAATTATCATTTGTTTACAGTTGTGGCTACCAGCCACATTGTACTGGTTATAGTTCCCGCACCATAGTGACTGGAAAGAGAAACCAGTCAACGTATAGCAACCACACCGAAAGAGATCCTGTAAAGTGCAAATAAAGTTATTTTTGATCCTATTTCTACTTAAGTAGTTAGTATGCCCTATCTAGCATTTGCAAGTACGGGTCTCATTACCCACAAAATGGCTCTGCAATAAGCTAATGAGGACTTACACGTTACAGATTCAAAATCAGTGTTCTACAGATTTTGCAGTACAACTATGGTATCAGCACTGCTTTTGGCCAACAGCTGGTCAAAATAACGTGCTTTTGCTTGATTCCTGGTCTGCGTATAGATATCATACTCCTTTAGACAAAACTATCCCTCATGAAAAGTGTATGACATGCAATTTATACCAATTTGAACCACTGGACAAATTCAGCCTCTGGATGTTTGTACTTTCTGTGCCTATAAAACATATCATATCATCATCACACATCATCTGCAGTTGCTCCTTAAATGATAACCAGTTTAACGATAAGCTTCACAACGACAGTTTCGCATTCAGTTGCATGCCATCGCATTCCATCAGTTCTAATCACCCTGTTACACCAGTATGATTCTACATGCATTCTTTAAAGAGTGGGTACCTAGCTGAACCTCAGTACAATATGTAACTCCCAAAGAGTGCACTTTTCATCTTGATGGTGTGAATATTTGTGATCACTGTGGTGTGCCATTTTTTATTTGGTGTTCATGATGGAAGTTCATCATTTCCTTTGAACATTTCTTGAACGTTTTTGTGAAGTGTAATACATACACACTATAGAAGATTGATATGTGCACCTCTAGGACACTCATTTTCTGTCACCCTCCTGATGAAGATGGTGAGTCATTAGCAGCTAATGTTTTTTCTGTCATAATTGTTAATGCAACACTTTCTAATGAACTTTGCTAGATATTGAACTTGTGACCTCACAGTCAAGGGGTTCCTAGTAATTATTTAAATATTCACCAAATATGCAGTGGTAATAAATGTCTACCCAGTTTTAGTGATAAGTAGGGACCAGATAAATTCGCGTTTTGCGAAATAGATGTGAATTCTACCTCAAAGTGCGAAAATGCAAAATTACTTAATACTAATACAGATTAAGTATTTTGTCAGAGATAGTTTGAAATAGCTTTATTTTCTGCATATAAATATAAAAAACGTAACCAATTTTCAGTTACTGGTATTATACATCATCTGGCAAAGCCGAATTTGGAAAGATAGTGTGTGTAAGAACCTGTTTGCAAAATAAAAAGTGTACAAAAGCAACGATGTGCCAATATGCCCAATGATCTGGTGGCATGCCATGTGTGACGGTTGAAGAGTCTATTTAAGGTACATGCCACATAATGCGATGTAGTACTCAGCCGTGAAACCTAACACATTATAACAAAGACCTGCCTAAAGCTCCAATGATTGTACAATGCTGACACTTTTAACATAGCAAATTCCCCGCAGGGCCACAGTCCCTTTTGTGTGTATGCTTGTGGCGCGCACGGGCCCCCAAGCTATTGCAGTCTCCTTCCTTTTTCCAGACTGCATTACCATCCCTGTCCCCCTCATTCCCTGTCCTTGCTCCTTTCTCCCTGCCCCCTCCTTTCCCTCTTAGTGGACTTCATGTCGACCTGGCTGTCCTCCCAGCGATGTTTTGGTATGTGCTATTGTTTAGTTTGCTGTTTCCATCTCCTTTTCGGCGTTCTTGATCCCTTGGGGTTTGACCTCCATTTCCAACGTTTTCTGTTCAGTGTGAGCCATTTGGGGATGAACTCCCAACCTAGTTTCCATGGTGCAGGCTCATCTCCCCCTCCTCTCCCTTTTCCCCTTGCACCCTGGACCACTTCCTGGTAGGTCACCAGCACGGTAGGCAGTCCGTGTGGTGGGGTTGTTAAGTACCACTTGACTGAGCCCCCTGACAACACAGGGATCACACTGCTAGTACCTGAGCTGTTAACGCTTCGTGTATGCCAAGGAGTTGATGCTCATCATTTTGGGGTATCAGAACTCCCGGGAATGGCCACCGTGTTAGACAGCCCTTGCTGTGGCTGGGTGGCGCCCATGGGGTGAGCCCCTGGTCGGAGTGAGTGATACTAGGGCAGACGCTGTAGACATAAAGCAACAAAAGCTTCAACATCCTGGCCATTCTGTGGCCGTCTCTAAAAGTGATAGAAGACATGACACTCCTCCTTCGATAGTAAAATGTAGACTTTCACAGCCGGAAATATCATGTCCATTGTAATTATCCGGGCTGTTATGCCGTGGTCGGTTGATGAAATTTGTGGTGATTCCCAACATTTCGTCTCCGACTGCGGGAGACATCTTCAAGGGGGTCCGTAGCTTGATGGAAGGTCCAACACACACACTGGCTCGCTACTGACTGCCGCTAAATTCCGTGTCCCCGCGCCGCGGCGTGACGTCACGTGTTTTGAAAACGTCAGTGCAATTCCTGCTTCTACACTGGCTATTCGCAGTGTGGATTCTGTAACAGCTGAAGAAATCCGTATAGAAACAGTGAGAATATTAGCCAATGCAAAACCGCCGAAAAGTAATATAATTGTGGGTGAGAAAAGAGCTTTAAAACTCCTGAATGACGACGATAGTATTTTGGTTCTCCCAGCTGACAAAGGAAGCGCAACGGTGGTTATGGATGTGGCCGACTATCAGAGAAAAATTACTGATCTGCTGGATCCGCAAGCATATAGGAAGCTGAATAAGAACCCCACTAACAACGTTCTCAGAACTGTGTCGCGGTTAATAAAAAAGTCCTCCATTGAAGAGAGTGTACAGAAAGGTCTCTGCAATTCGGTTGCTCTACCACCGAGGCTTTGTGGATTGCCCAAAATTCATAAAGAAAATGTGCCTTTAAGACGGATACTAAGTGCCATTGGTTCGCCCACCTACTCGTTAGCCAAGTTTTTGACTACGCTGTTAAAACCACATGTGGGCCGTTCGGACTCTTATATAAGAAATTCGACACATTTCATCAGCAGATTGAATGGCATAGTGGTCCAGCCATATTGGTCAGCTTCGATGTGGTATCACTGTTTACCATGGTTCCACTTAATGATGTATTGGAACAGCTGGATCGAATTTTTCCTGCCGATATTTTAGAACTGTTTAAGTGTTGTTTGACAACCACATACTTCAAGTGGAGTGAACAGTTTTATGAGCAAATGGATGGCGTGGCTATGGGAAGCCCCCAAGTCCCGTAATTGCAAGCTTCTTTATGGAGAAATTCGAAGAACAGGCCTTAGGTACGGCCAGCAAGAAACCAAATGTATGGTTCCGATACGTGGATGACACGTTTGTGCTGTAGAGACATGGTAGGGAGGAACTAAGCCGGTTCCACGAACATCTGAACAGTATAAACTCGAGAATTCAGTTTACAATGGAGGAGGAAGTAGACGGCAAATTACATTTCCTCAATGTGCTTGTTTTTAGAAACGAAAATGGTAGTTTGGGCCACTCAGTGTACCACAAACCCACGCACACGGACCGTTATTTGCACCGGGATTCGAACCACCACCCACAACAGAAGCGGGGTGTTATCAAGACGTTAGCGGACAGAGCTAGAAATATTTGTGAACCTGAGTTGCCCGACGCTGAGATGGAACATCTCCACAATGCACTAATAAAGAACGGATATTCGTCCGCCGAAATAAAACGTGCGTTGAGGCAGCCACGCAGAAATCATACTGACGTACAGGCTACTGCAAAATCTAAGGTTTTCCTGCCGTTTGTTAAAAATGTAACGGAAAGAATAGGGAGGATCTTGACGGAGCGGAATATTACCGTAACTTACAAGCCCACCAGGAAGATACAGGAATACCTTAAGCCTGCCAAGGACGCTCGCAAACCATTGGAAAAATCTGGAGTGTATAGGATCCCATGCAGCTGTGGTGATGTTTATGTGGGTACCACTAAAAGAACTGTTTCTAAACGTTTGGAAGAGCACAAGGGAAACTGTAGAAGAGGAGAAACGGAACGATCAGCTGTTGCGGAGCATGCTTTCCAGCCAGGGAACCACAATATTTGTTTCGAGGAGACGCAAGTACTAGCGGCCACGAGCGGATATTACGAAAGGCTCTACAGGGAGGCAATCGAAATCGCTAAACACCCAAATAATTTCAACTGAAAGGAGGAGGGCGTCAAACGGTATATGGATGCCAGTGTTAAAGATGATGTGTACCACCCGTCCACTACTGGGTGATGGCAACGGCGATCGACGGCGACGGACAGCGGCCAATTGCACTGACGTTTTCAAAACACGTGACGTCACGCCGCGGCGCGAGGGCGCGCGGACACGGAATTTAGCAGCAGTCAGTAGCGAGCCAGTGTGTGTGTTGGACCTTCCATCAAGCTCCGGACCCCTTGAAGATGTCTCCCGCAGTCGGAGACGAAACGTTGGGAATCACCACAGATTTCATCAACCGACCACAGCATAACGGCCCGGATAATTACAATGGACATGACTCCTCCTTCGGCCTTCCCCTCCCTAGCCACCCCATAGGAAGAGCGTCAAGCTCGCTGGCTTGGGTTGAAACCTTTCCCTCAGTACCTGGTGTGTACCAGGACGGATGGCGAAAGTTTTGCCACAACCTTTGTTTTTCATGGAGATGATTGAAGATAAGTATGGTGAAGTGGAATCCATGAGTAAAATGCAGTCTGGTTCTTTGCTCATAAAAGACATCAGCTGCTGCCCAATCTGAAGCCCTGCGTGCTTGTGTGACCATCGTGGTGACATCCCAGTCTCCATCACACCCTACCAATCTTTGAACTCTGTACAGGGCATCATTTTCCACTGGGGTCTTTTTCTCCAAACTGACGAGGAGCTCTGTGCAAACCTCGAGTGGCGAGGAGTCTGATTTATCCGCCATGTACAGCGAGGCCCTAAAAACAATCGCACTGATACAGGCGCCTTTTTCCTGGCCTTCGAGGGGAATACCCTCCCAGACAAGGTAAAGGTGATGGTGTATCGGTGTGATGTAAAACCTTACATTCCACCACCAGTGAGATGCTTTAAATGCTTACGGTTTGGACATGTTTTCCCGCTGCACCAATGTTCCCCTCTGCTGTGACTGCAGGCGCCCCCTCCATGAGGGGAGTGCCTGTGCTCTCCCGCCAGTGGGCGTAAATTGTAATGCGCAGCTTCCTCCACACTCACCAGCATGCCCGGTGTATGTGAAAGAACAACGGATTCAAGATTACAAGACCATAGATCAACTTACCTACACTGAGGCTTGTCGAAGGTACGACTGGCTCCATCCCGTGCCTATACTTCTACTTTTGATTCAGTTACGTCCATTCTCTCTCCTACCCCCTCCTCTTCCCAGCCCTGCCCCTTTCTCCCCACACCTTCCTCCTCACCTTCACTCCCCCCTCCCCCTCCCCATCAGTACCCATACCCACCCCTTCAGGTGCTGCTCCCCCTCCCCCACTGGAGAAGTGCTCCCCTTTTTCGGCAGCTGCCGGTACTGGAGCTCCCTCCCAGGACTCTTCTTCCCAGCACCCCACTGAAAGGCGATCTGCAGCTCCACATCGGCCACGCAATCCATGGCTGGTGGGCGCCAAGATTGCCTGGTGTAATTCCGTGCCAGACCTTACTGCAGTCTGCCCTTCTCTTCCTTCACAAGAGAACCACCGTCTGTGGAGTGAGGGGGGGTATTACCTGCCCAGTGGCAGGAAAGCATTGTTATTCCAGTGTTGAAGCCTGGGAATTCGATTGGATAGCTACCATCCAATTAGCCTTGCCAATACCCTCTGCCAGCTCCTTGAATGAATGCTTGGGGAGTCGGCAGCTGTTTTGGATCCTTGAATTCCATGACCTTTTGTCATCGACTCAAGGTGGTTTTTGCTGTGGCCGCTCTGCGGTGTAGAACTTGGTCCATCTGGAGTCCGCTATCTGGTCGGCTTTTGCCCACCGGCAACACCTCATTGCAGTCTTTGCATAAAACCTACATCACCACCTGGCGCCACCACCACATCCTCACCACCCTTCGCGAATGGGGCCTTCCTGGCACTCTGCCTGTTTTTATCCGTAACTTTCTTTCTCGTCGCTCTTTCTGGGTCTAAGTTGATTCCTCCTACAGCACTTCCCATGAGCAAGAAAATGAGGTTCCACAGGGTTCCATGCTGAGCGTACCTCTCTTTCTCGTCGCCATTAATGGACTGGGGGCGGCTGGTGGGTCAACAGTGTCCCCCTCTTTGTATGCTAATGATTTTTGTATCTAATTTGCTTCCTCCATCATGGGGGCTGCTGAACACCGTCTACAGGGGGCAGTCTACCAGGTGCAATCTTGGGCTCTCTCCCATGGCTTTCAGTTTTCGGTGGCCAAGATGTGTGTCATGCATTTGTGCCGTCGCTGTACAGTCCATCCCCATCCAGACCTATTCCTCGATGGCCAGTCCCTTGAGGTGGTGGACATCCGTCACTTCTTGGGTCTGGTCTTCGATGTCCGGTTGACATGGCTCCCTCATCTTCACCAGCTAAAGAGGATGCGCTAGTTACATCTCAATGGTATTAGATGTCTGTGCAGTACCACCTGGGGTGCAGACCGCTCTATTCTGTTGTGATTGTACAAAGCACTGATCCAGTCGCATTGGGACTAAGGAGTCCTGTCTATGGTCCTGCGACATTTTCGACATTGCAGATACTAGACCCTATCCACCATTGTGGGGTATGACTTGCAATTGGTGCCTTGCGGACCAGCCCCATGATTAGCCTTCTTGCAGAGGCGGGGATTCCACCGCTGCGAGTCTTGTGCCAACATCAGCTGATATCTTACACACTCCGCATTCGCTGCCCCCCCCCCCCCCCCCCCCAAAGCACCCTAATTATGGTCTTTATCCAGACGTGGTGATCAATCTCCCGCAGCGGCGACCACGATGTAGGCTTACCATGGCTGCCTACATTCAGTCACTCTTTTCTGAGCTCGAGCACTTCCCTTTACCACCTCTGTTCTCCGCAAACGCACATACTCCTCCGTGGTGTGTCTCTCGGGCACAGGTCTGTTTTGATCTCTCCACCAATTCAAAGGATTCTATCCCTCCGGAGGTCCTTTGCCACCAATTCTACTGCCTCCTCAGTTCATTCCAGGGTTCAGAAGTGATTTATACTGATGGCTCCATGGTTGCTAGTCACACTGGTTATGCTTACACCTATGCAAGACACATGGAACTTCATTCCTTGCCAGATGGGTGTAGTGTTTTTACTGCAGAATTGGTAGCCATCTTATGCACACTGGACCATGTCTGCTTCTGCTCAGGACTGTCCTTCACTATCTGTAGTGACACACACACACACACACACACACACACACACACACACACACACACCTCCCCCCCTCTCTCCCCCCTCTCTCCACCCCTCTCTCCCCCTCCCCCCTCTCCCCACCTCTCCCCCTCTCTCCCCCCCCCTCTCCCCTCTCTCTCCCCCCTATCTCCCCCCCCTCTCCCTCCCCCCCCCCCTCTCTCTCTCTCTCTCTCTCTCTCTCTCTCTCTCTCTCTCTCTTTCTTTCTTTCTGAAGCACCAAAGAAACAGATATAGGCCCGTGTATACAAATACAGAGATATGTAAACAGGCAGAATATGGTGCTGCGGTCAGCATTGCCTATATAAGACAAGTGTCTTGTGCAGTTGTTAGACCAGTCACTGCTTCTACAATGGCAAGTTATCAAGATTTAAGTGAGTTTGAATGTGGTGTTATAGTCAGCACACGAGCATATCTGAGGTAGTGATGGAGTGGGGATTTCCCTGTATGACCATGTCACGAGTGTAAAATGAATATCTGGAATCTGGTAAAACATCAAATCTCTGACATTGCTGCAGTCGGAAAAAGATCCTGCAAGAACGTGACCAATGACGACTTAAGAGAATCATTCAGCGTGACAGAAGTGCAACCCTTCCGCAGATTGCTGCAAATTTCAATGCTGGGCCATCAACAAGTGTCAGCGTGCGAACCATTCAACGAAACGTCATCAGTATGGGCTTTTGAAGCCGAAGGCCCACTCGTGCACCCTTGATGACTGCGCAACACAAAGCTTTACGCTTCGCCTGGGCCTGTCAACACAGAAATTCAACTGCTGATGACTGGAAACGTGTTGCCTGGTCAGACGAGTCTCATTTCAAATTGTAAGTGGATGGACATGTACATGTATGGAGAAAACCTCATGACTCCATGGACCCTGCGTGTCAACAGGGAAATGTTCAAGCTGGTGGAGGCTCTTTAATGATATGAGGCATGTGCAGTTGGAGTGACAAGGGACCCCTGATAAGTCTAGATATGACTAACAGGTGACACGTACGTAAGCATCCTGTCCGATCACCTGCATCCATTCATGCCCCATTGTGCATTCTGACGGACTTGGGCAATTCCAGCAGGAAAATGTGACACCCCACGTGTCCAGAATTGCTAAAGAGTTGCCCCAGGAACATTCTTAAGAGTTTAAACACTTCTGCTCGCCACCAAAATCCCCAGACATGATTGAGCATATCTGGGATGCCTTGCAACATGCTGTTCAGAAGAGATCTTCACTCCCTCGTACTCTTTTGGATTTATGGACAGCCCTGCAGGGTTCATAGTGTCAGTTCCCTCTAGCACTACTTCAGACATTAGTTGAGTCCATTCCATGTCATGTTGCAGCACTTCTGCATGCTTGCAGAGACTCTTCAGGATATTAGGCGGGTGTAACAGTTTCTTTGGCTCTTCAGTGTATATTCCTTCAGAATATATTTGTTGTTAATTGTTTTTGTAGATTCCTTTTTTACAATATAGACGCAGTGTACTGTTCAAAATCTTTCTCTCCTTTCCTTATAATTCCATTAATCTCTGTATAACATACTTAAGTCGCTCAGGAGTGTCTAGATACACTACCTTAGTTTCCATTTTCCTGTATTTTCCCTTTCAAGGTGTCCTTATCAAGCCTAATCCATTCACATACATATTTAAATAAATTCGTATGCTATATTGTTCCATACTGGGTATTTAATTGGTTTGTATTGTCCTCAATTTTTGATATTATTTCCATTTTTCTCAAATATTATTGCAAGCCTGTTTGTTCTGTTACTTTTTCCAGTTCACATTTATTTGTTATGTTGCTGTTTCAAAGACATCTGACATTATGGCTATCTCATCTACAGAAGTTAAAGTGTATCTCCACAGCCTTCTTGTATGTCTCAGTACTGAGAGATTTAAACAGGTTCCAAACTTTACTTCTCTGTTTTGATTTCAAAGGGTGTAGAGATACATCCCTTAAATTTGAGTTTGGTTCATTTTAGTAACAGTTGCATTTATTATACCTAATAGTTTTTCATCAAGTTCTCAGTTCTGCTGGTATGTTAGTAGCACATCATAATTGATGGAGTCATGTGCCTTCTTAAAATATACAAAGGTAGAAACATATTGTCTTCCTCTTAGAATAGTCTTATTAACAATTTTAGATTTGTATTTGTTCCACTGATGACCAAAACTTTTTTAAATCTTCCTCAATGTTCTCTCAGTTTATGAAGCTTGATTTGTTGTTCTGATCACTTGAGGAGGGATAGTGACAATATCTTGTAAATTATGGATAGTGACAATATCTTGTAAATTATGGATAGTGACAAGATCTTGTACATTAATGGTAGTAACGAGATACCACAATAGTTATTCACCCCTGGTATTTCCTTTTTTTTTTTTTAGCGAAGAATGAATCGAGGGTAATTTTCATTTGTCTTGTAGTTCTTCTTTCCCCAATATGTAATTGTTTGTGTAAAACATTGAAACACTCCCTTATTAAACCCACTGTTATTGACTAGTGGATTACAGCCTAACAGTTTAGAATAGTTTGACCGTGTGCAACTGATAAAGGCTGATCGGTTAAAGTTTGCATTGGAGTCGTTTCGTGTCAAATCCAACAAAGCTAATTAGGATGTCAGGTAGTAATAATCAGTAAATACTTGTTGTTAATATTTTTATCTTTTGTTTAAACAGCACGAATGAGGCAGTTACTCCTGTTGTCTGTCAAAGTGATATTTGTTAACTCGTCACAGTTCGCCTATTAATGTCATCACACGCCAGTATTCATGTGGCACTGAATACCCAATCCTCACTGCAATCCAAATCATGAGTGCCCGGCACGGTTGTCGCATAATCATGGTGCACAAATGAACACTTAAACACGTCAAACAAATCACTCAATTAACACCACTTCCATATTTGCTGGGGGTCAGGCCCACGGCATTGGGTGACACACACACAGCCATTAAACAGTTGTAAGTGTGGTCTAATTGGATTAGTTGGTGTATCACAGTCTAGAAGGGTCTTAAAGCATTAGCAAGGATTTCAGTTTTCTTTGTACGACATTGCTAAGTTCCAGAATAAAATTTAATTGAAAAATATAAGTCTTTAACATGAGATACATTATCCTAGTTAATGTACAGGAGAAACAAACCACCACGACCCTGTAATTCTAGTAGTAACTCTCATTAATCCAGCCCTCGGTAGTCCGGTCTCATCCAAAAACACGTACACAGTGAATTATTGTGCACAGCAATGCTTAGTTAAATAATGCTTTATATACTGTGTTCGAAATTGTAGCTTTCTTTACAGTTCAGAATCATGTCTTGTAAAAGGAAATACTTTACGCAAGACCTCAAGCAGAAATTCGACATTTTAGATAAGTTAAATAGAGGTTCTTCGCAGAAAGCCATTGCTGCTGAGTTCAGTGTTGGACGAGCAACTATTTATGACATCATAACGGAAGATGTTATTCAACAGTACCCAACACAAATGGATAGTGAGTTGGGAAAACGGAAGGTTTTGCAAAAGAGTGAACAGCTACATCCAGTTCTTCATTCTCAAAGATGGTTCATATAACAACGCAGTAAAGGAATTTCAGTCAGTGGCCCAATTATAAAGGACAAAGCAGCTGCATTTAACAAACAACTTGGTGATAGTAACTTGTTTGCAGCGAGTGAAGGTTGGCTATCAAACTGGAAAAAACGACGTGGCATTCAGCAGCTGACAGTCACCGGGGAAAATCGCTCAGCTAATGATAAGTATGCTGAAGAGTCTATAAGCAAGATACGGTAGATAATAGAGGAAGAATATTTAACTGCTGATGCTTTGTATAATGCTGACAAAACAGGACTCTTTTTACAAGATGCTTCCTTCAAAAACATTAGCTGCCAAAAACAAGAAGGAATCGCGTGGCTAAAAGCAATAGAAACAGCACTAACATTAATGGCATGTTGTAATGCAAATGGGAGTCATAAACTACCACTTATGGTGATTGGAAACTCCCAACAGCCATGTTGTTTTCAACACAATGACATAAATACTGTACCAGTGCAGTATTGCGCTCAGAAGAAAGTGTGGATGGACAGAAAAATATTCTCTCGGTGGTTCCGTGAAACATTTGTACCAGCAGTGAGGAAAGAGCTAAAGAAGAAAAAGCTTCCACTGAGAACTATCCTTATAACTGACAGTGCTCCCAGTCATCCTTCATATGTTTATCTAAAGTCCGATGGTATTGCACTCTTTCTCTCGCCCAATGTGACAGCTCTAATTCAGCCCATGGGCCAGGGAATTTTTGAATCAATTAAACGTCATTATCGACATTCACTTCTCGTCTCCTTGCTGAACAAAAGTGAAAACGACTCTATGGAGACTATGCGGAAGGCAATTAACTTACGTGATATTGTTTTCCAAGCAGTCGAAGCGTGGGATAAAGTGGAGTGTGCTACCACAATGAAGAGCTGGAGAAAATTGTGGCCATGCATTGATGCCAAGTTAGATCCAGTAGTGAGTGGCAGCGATTAGCCAGTCAATTCAGTATTATCAATTACTTTGTTAACTGACATGTTCCACAACCTTTAGAGGAGGAGGAGGAGGAGAAGAAATTGATGAAGATGTTACTAAGTGGCTGAATGAAGAAAACTGTGATATGGACCTAACTTTAACATATGAAGAAATAAGGAAAAGCGGCAAGAAAGTAATGATGAAAGTGATGAAGAAGAGGATACAGGACGGTCGAGCATGAAGATTTCTCACACTGCTGGTGCTGAAGTTCCCGAGGTCTTCCTGGCGAAGTACATTATGCAACAACCAGATGAAATGCTTGTAAAGTGGTTGCGTGATAAAGCAAGCCACCGTCACACGTCATCATTGCGACAGTTAAAAATTATACACTCAAGGACAAAGTTTTCTTGGAAAATTATTGTATTTTTGGGCTTAATAAAGTATATCCTCTGTGTTTTAAAATTGTATCCTTCGGTTTAATGAAGTACAGTACACTATATCCCCTATGTTTTCAAAATAAATAAAAAGAAAATAAATGAATTTCAGACACTCAATAAACCGGCACTTCCACTAATCCGACAACCATATGTGCCAGAAATGGACGGATTATCGAGTGTCTAGTGTAGTAGTAGTAGTAGTAGTAGTAGTAAATGCCCATCGAAAATTTTGATTTTACTCCTTATCAAGTATGTTTGATTTAGATTTCTGTTAGTAACAGTTGTGTTGTGTCCAAATAATTTTGTTTTCTTCAAATGATTCCATTTATTGGATGACCACTGAATTACAAATTAACTTCTAAGAAAAATCACATTTCCTCTTGCATTCAGTTATTTGATTTTATAAATTTGTACTTTTGAATTTTAAGTACGGGCATTATGGTATGATGATGGAAAAGTTACATGCAAATTAACAGTGGCATCAGAATCGATAGAATCATTGCAGTTGTCCCAGAAATGAAAGTTGGCATTCCTATCGAGAGCAGGCAACATGTTGTGATTTTTGGTGTCTGTTTGTTTGTCTGCTACTAATGAACCATTTGTTTTGAGAATGACTATTTTCCTGTCTGTCCTCCGGCTTTTTGCTGTGGATGCCCTTTTTATTATATCTGAAGATTAACACAGCACTGGTTATGTTTTTTCAGATAGGTTTGCTGTGAGGAAGATCTCAATTGTGTCTGATGATGCCCGGACCTTGCAGCGTTCCCCCAGTCCTCCAAAAAACAAGGTGTCCGACATATTGTTTATAACCAATTTGGTACGGCCTTTCACAGTTCACCAACTGAAGGAATTGCTTGCAAGGACTGGCACTATTGTTGAAGATGGCTTCTGGATTGATAAAATTAAATCAAAATGTTTTGTGCAGGTAATATTGTGTTGTTTTGATGCCTAACCTCATTAGTATTCTCTTCTTTCTTGCTTTAAGTGGGCAGTGTAGCAAACTTTAAAAGATTTAAATTCTGTTTGGATTTGTTGTTTGCTGAGAGTAGAGTGTACAAGTGATAGAAATACCTACTGATCACCTCCAGAGTGTCAGCCTAATTATGGTTGCTTATCGCCACTAGTACGTAGTGTGTTTAAACATAGATAGCAATAAAACATTTGACATTGAATTTAGCAGCTCAGAAAGTGTCCTAGAATTTCATGTTATGTTATTGGACTACGAAAGTGATTATTGTTCATCAGATTATTGGTGCTCACAGGTGCTCACTACTGATTGATATACAGTCAATACCGTTCATAATGACACCCCTTGTAGCTATGTATTGCCCATAACAGCAAATTCTGATGTCCTGTCTAAATCCTACGTAAGCACTCTATTTAAATGTTGCTAAGTACGACTCGCTTATTGTGACTTATAAAACAAATTTTTTTTACTGCATTTTCTGAGAAATATGTTGGCTATAACATCCAATGTTCATTTTTGTTTGTCACATATTTGGGAACTACTAACAAAAATGTAATGCTTATTTTCAAAATCTTGTTTTCTGTAGAATGTTGGTTTCAGATGAGGCATTAAAACAAATGACTCGTCAAACGCGAATGGGTATGCACGCCTTAAATACAAAAAGCAAACAAAGATGACCAATTATCTGAAGCAAAACAGTATAATGTACTTAAGTTACTGTATTGCATTTTTAAAGTTAAAGCAACTGCTTAAAAAATTAAATACAAATTGTCTTGCTGTGATGTAGAAAACGAAAAAATTAAATTCCAGTGGTGGTAATTTTTTTTTTTTTTAAGTACAGAAGTGGAATTACTCGTTTTGTCCTTATCTGTATTAGATACTTCCAATGAATTAGGTAAAGTACATCACATTTTTATAAAATTTTGAAGAGAAACACAGGAGAAAGTGTAGGCCTTCGTTTAATTGTGTATAGAATATTGCCTTTTCATTTCGGGACTTAAGATTAATTTTTGTAATACAGTAACTAGAACGGAGCTTGTGACATTTGCCTGCTTTATTTCTTCATTGATTGTCCTCGGTGTCGACGTACTTGCGTTGCTACACTGGGTGAAAAATGGGGTTTGTAATTTCGATACTGACTTCTGTAAATAATGTAGCTGACAGGTGCACAGTTGCGTTTCACAGTTCTTTACTTTAACTGTTCACAACCCCCCAATAATACACAGTTATATGGCCAGTGCACTATTGTTTAACTTTCGATAAGCCCCATTAATAGGTTGTAGGCAAACATGCACATACTGCTGCAATAGTTTACTGTTGAACATCTAAGAGCAGAAAAAGCCTAACGACACGGTTCAGTCTTTCAAATAAATTGTGGTACGTATTAAACAGGCACTGTCATTGTATTAAAACATGGTATAATTGTGTTACACTTATTTCACAGTTAAGACGATGCATAGTTATTGATTTAACCAACACAGGTTTCTTGCTGAAAGTCGGCCATGGATTGACTGTCTCGGGACCAAAAATCAGGCCCTTATATATCCTCACAATAATGGGTATTGAAACTACACATTGTTCGAAGTTAAATTAACTGAATACATCGAAAAATTAGTTCTTTTTAACATTTTCTTCTACTACAAGATTATTTGTTTAAATCATGAAATTAACAAATATTGTTACACAAACAATACTTGTGACAAAACTGTTAAATACTTTGGAACTAATTAAAAGCTTGCTTTGCTAACATGTTTTCGAAATGAGCCAAATAGATCATTTAAGCATACAATTAATTGTTCCTCCAAATATTTACAATTATTATAGAATTTATATTTGTTTATAAGTCAACAATAGAATTTAAGTTACGAAACAATTATTGATTTCACCCTGTAATGAAAGATATTAACTAGGAATAGTCAAAATAAATTAGAAAATCAACTACATACATAAAACTAAGCACGAAATTAGGTCTGGTGCTACATTCTTTAAAACTGAGGGCCAACCTTACTCTTTTATGAAAATGCAGATTATACTCATGCATGCTAATGGTAAATAGTCGGATATGGAAAAATGAATTTTAAGGAGACAGATGGCAAAACAAGAGAACTAAAAATATCCCCGCTTGCTTCGTCACAAATTGTCATTCATGTCTGTTATACTATGAAACATGCTCAACATTTGCCTCATTCATTATCCAAGAACATGTTTGATGTTATTGAATAAGTTACATAGTTGCTATTTTCTTCATGTATTGGAAGATTTTTACATTTTACTAGCATTTTCTTGCTGTATGCAGGGCATAAACATAAGAAAAATTTCTCTTCAATCCCTTTCCACAAATACTTTTTGGACTGTTACTCTATGGCAGCCTGAAACTTACAGATATGCAAATTTTTTTCAAAAAACAAGGCAAAAACACAGTTCGTGCTACCACCGTCTATAATGACTGTGAACCGTCGGTCCCTTTGACGCCATTATAACTGGTTTCAGTTTTATATATTTAGCTGTGTTGCTGCTAGCCACTCAAAGATTTCCATTCACAAACGAACTTGCAGTTACTCTGCAGAGAAAAATTTCTGAATGCAGGAGCTATGAGGAATAAAATATTACAGCAAATTTTTGTCAGTTTTCGTGTGTTTGATTATTCAGTACTCTTTAAAACGTCGTAACTCTCTGTTAGCATTGTGATTTGTTCGATGTCAGTTATTTATTTATGGTAATGTCATTTTTGAACAACAAAAAGTTCATTCTTTGTATAAGGTCATTTGCAAAATCATATAATTATATAAATATGAGAACTTAAGCTGTCTTGAAAATTATGAGGAAGGTTGGATTTGCTAATGAGATGAGATGTTGTTTGTTACGTAGTACGAAACAGAGGACCAAGCAAGGGAGACACGGCATGCGCTCCATGGTATAAGGTGGCCTGTCTCCAATCCAAAACAGTTGTGTGTAGATTTTGGACGAAGAGAAGATATGGAAGCAGCAAAGGCAGCGGGTGAAACTGACAGTGTTGTGCGCAAGACAGATCCGCTACAGGTGGAAAGAGTGCCTCCAGTCTCTCTGCCTGTGCAAGGCGGAAATATTCCACTTGTTGAGAACTGGGTTGCATCTCAGCAGCAGCGTGACAAAGAACGAGACAGAGAACGTGAAAGGGAGAGGGACAGGGGGCGAGTTAAGGAAAGGGGAGCTGCACCGCCAGAACAGAGGACACAGAAGGTGAGTTGTTTTGAAACTTCATTTTGCACAGATGCTAAGAGGGGCTGTTACCTTAAAAACAACTCTGCTTTTAATGTACCAATGTAGCTGATGTGTGGTTTCTGTTTAAAAATTATAACTACCTATACCTCCATAAAACTGAGTTTAAATGCCTTGCTCACTAATAAGTTCTCTACGAGTTAATCACGGTAGAGTCCACACTAAACTCCTTCATTTCTGCAATGAAAACTTCCAAAAGGCGGTACTATATCGAAATGAAACAGCTGAGTTGTTGCAGAAGCTCCAAATATTATTTTTTATATTAAGGGAAGCTACATTTTCAAAAATTATTTACTACTTCGATGTGTCGATGCATGTTTAGTGGAGCTAATTGTAATATCTGCCCAGAGAACAACAACCTATGATAAATACGATAAATGAGTTGTGATGTGCTGGGTAGTTCATAAAGTAGTCCTGCGCCACTCAGAAACTGTTGTCCAGATAATTATAGAAATTATAACCTCTAAAAAAATTTGTTTTACACAGTCAGACATTCTGCACAGGAATCAGAAATATTATCAGCAATTATGGGAAGGATAGATTGCTATTCACTGTAAAGGTGACACAATTTGCAAACAGGCACAACAAAAAGACTGTTACACATTAAGCATGTGGCCAAAGCCTTCATTAGAAAAGAAACCCCCTTTTGTATTCACACAAGTAAGCACACCTCACATTCACAGGACCACTAAAGTGCGCGTCATTTACGACGACGGCCGAGTTTAGGTTCGTTCTGCGCATCTGATGTCACAAAACACAGTCAGCCAATGAACAGAGAACGACGTTGCCAGAGCTCGGCTGCAGTGCAGAGCACGGACGAGTGTCTTCAGTTTTGGAAACGTTCAGTCATAAATAAAGTAATTGAACAAAAGCAATGTCTTGATAGCAGACTTTCTACAAAAGGTAGTTTGGAAAAAAACATTCTTTATTCCAATTACTTCATATTCTATTAATTAATTAAACCAAACAAGCAATAAGCCTCCTAATTCAGGCGATAGCAAGGAAATTCATTCTCACTAACCGTTTTTTCGTGATAAAGAACAGCAGTAATTGTTTATTTCCTATTGTACTTTGACGTGAGTAATTCATAGTCATAACAACAGTGTTTGTCGGTATTTTGCGTGGTGCTTTAAAGTCCTTCAGGAATTCCATTGAGTGATGAGCTGCGTTAGCATAATGGTTAAGGTGCTTGGCTGCTAAGCAAAAGGTTCTGAGTTCGAACCTTGTTCGGTGCTTAATATTTTCTTTATTTAAAAACAATATTGAAGTGTCTTACTTCATGAAATTTATTCGTTTGAATGTAATTTTTTGAAATTTCTAGTGGCAACTAAAATCGACCATACGGAAAGTATATGCTGTGGACTTTTACCTCTGCGAACTCTTTTCGTGCAATGGTTTACTACATTTAATGCTGCTCAATAACTGCGTTGAACATCGAAACAATATTAAGTCATTTATGGGGGGAAGGTATCAGTCAAGAAGATGTGTAAAAATCAAATTTTTGGGCCAAATAGTTTTTGTGAAATAGAATGATAAGTGTGTCAACGCAGTCAGAACACCATGTGTTTGCACAGGCGAGCAGTACAGTGATGAGAAAATCGCGCACAGTGCGGAATGCGGGGAGCACGCCTCTGTAGCAGCGAAAGGGTTAATGCGGGCGTGGTCTCTTTACTTCATAAACTGCGCGCTCCCCCCTAAACGTAAGTTTGTGAACTATACTATACTATATTATGGCGCTGCTTCTCTTGGCGCGTGCAACTGGCAACGCAGCAATCTCCTGCATCTGGGCAGGCATGCGCGAGCCGCCAAGATAAAAGAATTGAACTATACCTATGGCTGCTCAGGCTAGACCACTTTCAAGATCAATTTAATCCTTATATAATGAATTTGTTAATATTGCCTTGCTTCCTTATCAAATTTCTCTTCCTTCCTCCCCCACCCCCTCTTTTCTCTCTCTCTCTCTCTCTCTCTCTCTCTCTCTCTCTCTCTCTCTCCCCCCCCCCCCCCTCTCCCGCCCCCCTCATTCTCTCCTTCCACATTTCCTCCTCCCTTCCTCTCTGTCCATCTCCTCCTTCCCCCCTCTGTATTTCTGCTTCCTCCCCCACCTCCTTCACTTCCACGTCTCTCTAACCTTGAGACCTTGTTTATTATAACTGCAAAGAAAACCTTGATTGGCAGTTGAAGGTGCTTGAAAGTGAATGGGAAAGTGGTTGGTATCATTTTGTATACAGTATATGACAAAGAGGTCTCCAGCTTCTGGATCTGTGATGAAAACAGCTTCCATGACAGTATTTTGCAAAGTTTTAATTTGTGAAATGGTAGGACTGCAATGTTTAGGATGATTTTCTGTAGTCATATTCTAGTCGTAAGAATGGATCCACCAAAACGTAAAACTGCTTTTGGATGCGGAACACATGGAAGAAACATACAAAGAACATGTTTCTTGTTCATGACTCTGAAAACTATGACTGCATGCTTAATCACTGTGATAATTGTCCCATTGTCGAAGGACTGCCAGAATTATTAAAACGGAAATTAGCTTACAAAGATACTGATGATGAAATTGAGTTCAGCCAGTGGATAAATACGGGTCATCGGGCAGTATTAGTAAAGCAGTCTGCAACTGTTGGTGAATACATAGACTTATTGGTAACAAAATTACAGGCACTTATACCACACTCGTTTACATCTAAGTGTCAGTCAAAATCTTTCAAAAAATTGAAAGAAAGTCTTAACTCTGGAAAAAGCAATTCTGTTAATGGACTTTGCTGAAAACTACAGTTTTGTAATTCTCAATTTCATTCAGAATTACCACTGGACGAGAATCAGCTGTAAATCCCACCCGTGTGTATTTGTGGTAAATGAAGAAAGTAAATTGGTAATGGTGAGCCACTGCTTTATTAGTGATGATATGGAACAGGACGTAGAATTTGTAAATGATGTCCAGAAAGAAATGGTTAAGTGGCTGGCAGAGAGTGAAGGAAGTGCATTATTTTGCTGATGGATGCGCTGCTCAATATAAAAAGCTTTAAAAATTTGTTTGAGCACAAAAATGATTTTTCTATTGATGCTGAGCATTCCTTTTTTGCTACTAGCCATGGTAAATCCATGTACAATGGTTTGGGAAAAACTATAAAATATATATTGAGAAGATGATGCACAAATAACATGTGCATCTGATGTTTAGGATTTCTGCAAAGCTAATATTGACAAATGTTTTTTTCACCTCTAAGGGAAAGTCAATGTAGATTTCCTTCACAAGAATCTCGAGAAGAGATTTTCAACAACCTGCATAATACCTGGTATCAGGAATTTTCACCATTACAAACCATTTTCTTGTGATTCTTTAGAGATTAGAAAATTAACTTCTTCTGAAAAGTCTTCCTTCGTTTTTTCATTCAATGAAAATGCCCACAGTGGACATGCCTTCGTCAGAAATGTTTGTGATGAAGATGACGTTTAACTACTTTTTCTCCACCCACATGGACCAGCAGTGTCATTCTTTTGGCCTAAGAAGGAAGACTTGTTTTGTGCCTTTGAAAAGCATTTTATGTGCTATTGGTGTACCTGAATCAACATTATTAGGCAGAATGTATTACTTTAATAAAAAAGATATGAAGTTAACAGAATGTAATTTGTCACAATGGATTAAAAACAGAGATGCTCTTAAGAAGTTTCATTGATAAGTTTCAGGATCTTCACTGCTGAACATGTAGATTTTAAATTAACATTAGTGTGGCTGAATAATCATTGTTTAAAGATTGTAATTTGACACCCTAAATAAAATTAACCCGTGTAATGAAAATGAAAATGTTTCAATGAAATTTATAACTTTGGGCCCTTTACTTTCATGAGGCAGCCTTACTATAGATTGTCAGTGTACATAATCTGATTTCAGTGATCTTCTGGACAATGATGGCATATATGTTAAATGATCATCCAGTATCTATCAAAACTCGGAGGGCTTTTTTTATAATCATTTTTGTTTGTACCACAACAGCTTAAGTTGATTTTCTATATTCCTATAATTCAAGAATAGTCATTAATTTTTTCCCGTCTGTGACATCTGGGGAAATATGACAGTGATGTGTTGAAAACAAGATACTTTCTGTTGTTATTATTACTTTTGTCTGAAGTAAAGCAATGCAAATAACAAGCTTCAGTTGCGGCATTTATGTTTGTAAAAAAATTTCCATTTTTTTCTCTCTAACTACATTAAGTGTGTCGAGAAATTTTGCATAGACTATTGCAGCAGTGGGTGTCAGGTATTGCTATTTCAGGTTTATTTGTCTGTCCATTTGTAGAAAACCAATTAATAATTTTATTTTATTACAATGTGTACTGCCTTGGGGATTATTTTAAGACCAATCATAAGTTCCCACCAGGTTGGAGAACTGTGAGTATAGTATTTATGAATGTGTCTGTACTTTTCCGGAAATTGGAAAGTTACACACATTAATTTTTTTTGTATTCTTTGTAATTTTGCTGCTTAAATATTTAAATGTCTGTTAACTATGTGCATCTCTTACATTACAAAAAAAATTCCAAATCGAAAGCTTCATAAACACCTGAATCATGGCCATTTATGCAGATAATTACTATTTTGTATTGACATTCTTGCAGAGTCCAGTTATCAGAATATCACCACATTTAAATTTGGATATTAATAATAATTTAAAAAAAAAAAAAAAAGTTGTAGCCTGAGAGCAAAAAGATTCTGCCCAAATTCTTATGTTATAAGTATAAGCAAAGTTTCATGAACATCCGAGATGATGGGTAACATGACCTGTGTGATTTGACATTCTATTGTAGTTAAAACTGACTGAAAAAGTAAATGAAATTGCACGTATACACAGTACAATCGGTTCAGCATTGAGGCAATCATCCCACCGATGCATGAAGTTGAAGGTACGCATTTGGTGAAACAGTGTCCTGCTGTGTGAAGAAGTGTAACTACCTGTTCTACATCCTCATCCAACTGGATGAGGCCATTTTTAAGGGACCAAATGCATGATAATTACATGGGTAGAGATTCCGAACTATAGGGTGGGTGCTCAAGCATCTCCCACCTGAGTTAGCACAATTTCTCCAGTACAACATTTGTGATATGGGGACGTGTGTTATCGTGAAATAGCAGCATTGCTTGTCATATTTTTCCTGGATGTTTCACCTTAATTGCACTCCATAATCAATCAATTGAAATCAATAAGCAGTGGGCCCCGGTAATCAAAGAACAGGATGAGCAACACCTATTCAGCAGATTGCTGGACCTTGAACTTCTTGGGATGAGGGGACAGGGAACGACACCATGGCATCGTCAATGCTTTAGATTCCAGTTCCCTATGGTGGCACTTTAATCACTTGCAATAATGCGCTCAAGTAATGTGTTGCCTTCAGTACTGGAATGTATCAGGTGCTACAGGAAACAGCCATCCGGTTTCGTTCGGCATTCAACGTAGTTATCCACTGGCACCAGACCTTATGGTAGCCTAAATCCTGCCATATAGTGTGTTGGACACTACCAAAGCTGATGTTGAGATTCTTTGCAAGTCCATGAGTGGTTGTGCTGGTCCACCCCAATTGCATCATGAACCACCCACTTGTTGTCCATAATGGATGAGGCTGGCCTCCCAGATTGACCAGCGTCGTTTCAAATCGCGACCAGTATGGAACTTGGCGCACCATTCCACATTGTTGGTTTTCGGCAGACATGCTGCCCTGTACACATTGTCATTCCTTGATGGATGTCCACTGGTGTTCATCTTTCTGCATTCAAGAAAAGAATAACTGCACTTTGGTCCTGTTTGGACTCATTTTGTAATAACTTCGCCATAGTTCACATTTCCACACTTAACCACTTGCACATTGAAAAGACAAAAATGCCACACTTTTCCCTTGCCTACATGTCAGTGCTTATATACCCACATTGGAGTTAACACTAGGTTGTATATATGCTGCAGCAACACGCTCAAATGAAAATTGTTAACCTCTTACATATTTATATGCGGTATACTGTATATGCACAATAATCAGTTCATAATTTTTCCTGAATTTAAGGACAAAAACTGGGTGTGCGGATTAATTGTAATAAGAAGGTACTGCTCTGAATCCAGCAGTATATCCCGTTACACTATAACATTCTTGCGGCCTCAGTCTGTGACACGTCAGTAACACATTAGAAGTGAGGTATTAACAGTGTTAACGTTTTAATCGTGGCTACAAGTTCTCGTTATCGCTCATACACAGCTAAAGAAAAACCAAAAATTATTGAAGAAGCAGAGAGCATTGGAAACTATGCAACAGGAAGGTAGTATGATGTGAGCTGGGATTGTATTAGTGATGGGTGAAAAATCAAAAAATGACATCAAGAAATAAACTCTAATCACCAGGCATTTTGCAGCCAAAAAGCGAAGCATTCAGACCTCAAAAAATAGGCTTTGTGATTTTGTAGATGAGAAGCGACAATACAGATAAGCGGTGACTATCTTGTGGATGACTGGGTGACCCATGATCGGCAATGTCGCCCTGGTGTGCTGCTGAATGAATATGACATGTTGGTCCTGGGCAGTTTCCATGGACATATAATTGAGGAAGTGTGAGGAAGTTACAGAAAAGGAAAACTGACTTGGTCATTATCCCTAGAGGCCTAACACCTGTCCTGCAACCACTTGATGTGTGTGTAAATCGACCATTCAAAGCTGCATTTAAACAGCAGTGTACACAATGGAGAGCTGATGGAAACTACAAGTTCATGCCGAGTGGAAAATTCAAGTGGCTGGATTTGTCTCAGGTTTGTGATTGGGTGAAATGTGCTTGGGACTCGTTTCTGCTACCACTTGCAGAAAAATTCTTCAAAAAATGTGGTTTTGCAAATTCACTTGACAGAAGCAAGGACGACACTCTATGGGAAGGTGTCGACGACAATGATCATTCTTCTGCTAGTGATGACAAAAGTGAATAAAATCATTACATAAGTATTTTTTTAAATAAAACACAAAGTCCTCCCTCCCCCTTAAAATAATGGTGCATGGATTATACGTGGATATACAGTATTTTAAAATAATATGTAGCCTGTGTCTGGCCAAGCATTTATTAGAGTATTATGCAAATATTTGAAGTATGTGGGTCATGAACTTTTCGAGATTTTTGCTAATAAAGTTTGCCTCTGTGTGTGTGTGTGTGTGTGTGTGCGTGTGAATTAAAAAAAAAAGTATAGTCTATGTCTGTCCAAATGTTTATTAAGGTATCGTGTAAAAATCTAAAAGTCAATCGGTGCATAACTTCTCTAGATGTTTGCTAGCAGTATTTCCCATTTTTATATATATTGAGATAGTGCACGAGTTTGTAGCGTTTTTCCATAAGTTTAAGAAACAGAACACATACACGTAACAGAGACTTTAGTCATCAATAGTATATTCTCCTTCAGTATTTACAACAGTCTGCCAACCGTGGGGTAACATTTACACTGAAGAACCAAAGAAACTAGTGTACTTGCCTGCATGTAGGGCCCCCGCTAGCACGCAGAAGTGCCGCAACACGACATGGCATGGACTCGACTAATGTCTGAAGTAGTGGGAGGGAATTGACATCATGAATCCTGCAGGGCTGTCCATAAATTTGAAGAGTGCAAGGCGGTGGAGATCTCTTCTAAACAGCATGTTACAAGGCATCCCAGATGTAGTCAGTAATGTTCATGTTTGGGGAGTTTGGTGGCGAGTAGAAGTGTTTAAACTCAGAAGTGTGTTTCTGGAGCCACACTATAGCAATTCTGAACATTTGGGGTGTCGCATTTTCCTGTTAGAATTGCCCAAGTCTGTGGGAATGCACGCTGGAGATGTGAATGGAAGCAGGTGATAAGACAGAAGGCTTACGTACGTGTTACGTCAGAGTCATACATAGACGTATCGGGTCCCTCATAACTCCAATTGTGCATTCCCCATAACATTACAGTGCCTCCTCCAACTTTAACAGTCCCCTGCTGACATACAAAGTCCATGGATTCACGAGGTTGTCTCTGTACCTGTACATGTCCATCCGCTTCATACAATTTGAAACGGGACTTGTCCGACGAGGCAACATGTTTTCAGTCATCAACAGTCCAATGTCTGAGTTGACGGGCCCAGGCTATGTGTAAAGCTTTGTGTCATGCAGTCATTAAGGGTTCATGAGTGGGCCTTTGGCTCCCAAAGCCCATATTGATGTTTCGTTGAATGGTTCGCACACTGACATGTGTTGATGGTCCAGCATTGAAACCTGCAGCAGTTTGCTGAAGGGTTTCACATCTGTTATGTTGAGCCATTCTCTTCAGTCGCCGTTGGTCACGTTCTTGCAGGATCTTTTTCTGGCTGCAGCGATGTCGGAGATTTGACGTTTTACCTGATTCCTGATATTCACGGTACACTCATGAAATGGTCGTACAGGAAATTCCCCACTTCATCACTACCTCAAAGATTCTGTTTTCCGTCACTCGTACAACGACTATAACGCGACGCTCAAGCTCACTTATAACTTGATAACTTAACATTGTAGTAGCAGTAACCAGTCTAACAACAGTGCCCGACACTTGTCATGTATAGGTGTTGCCGACTGCAGTGCCATATTCTGTCTGTTCACATGTCTGTACTTGAATACGCATACCTATACCAGTTTCTTTGGCACTTCAGTGTAGATTCCTTGACTGTGGAAATCAATTGGGTTTTTAAGTGAAGAACTCTTCGAGCCATGTTCAGAATGCATTTTCATCTGGAAAGGAAGTTCCTTGAAGGTTGTTCGCTGGAGAGTGGAATAGCTGAAAATCTAGGACGCAAAATCAGGTGAATAAGGGGGATGCAGAATGACTTCACAACCTGGCTCCTGTACACAGTTTTTTGTCAGTCTAGCACAATGCGGACGATCTTTATTGTAGAGCAGCATCACTTCACGCAGTCTCTCTAGTCATCCTCCTTGGATTGCACCTGCAAGACATCTCAGTTGTTGATATTAAAATGCCAGCAGTGATGGTTTTAGTTCGGGTAAGCAATTCATAGTACACCACACCATCACTGTTTCCCCTAGATGCATAAATATTATCTTATTTGGATGCGCACCAGTCTTTGTACGGGAAGTTGCTGCTTTGTTTGGGCTCAACCATTCCTTTCTTTTCGTTATGTTAGCATAGAGACGCCATTTCTCATCATCAGGAACGTTACAGGATAGGTATGGTTAGTGTTGCTCATGAGCCAGTTGATGACAAGCGAAGCAAAAACACACAGTCCTGGTTCAGTATTAATAGTGTTCTGCCAAATTTATTCAAAAGAAAACTATCTCTCATAAGAAAAGTTCATGTTAGTCTTCAGTGAGACATTTTACATGCACGCGCCCACACACACACGCATGCGCGCGCGCACACACGGGGCACGCACACACACACACACACACACACACACACACACACACACACACACACTGAAGCTACATCTACATCTACATTTATACTCCGCAAGCCACCCAACGGTGTGTGGCGGAGGGCACTTTACGTGCCACTGTTATTACCTCCCTTTCCTGTTCCAGTCGCGTATGGTTTGCGGGAAGAACGACTGTCTGAAAGCCTCCGTGCGCGCTCTAATCTCTCTAATTTTACATTCGTGATCTCCTCGGGAGGTATAAGTAGGGGGAAGCAATATATTCGATACCTCATCCAGAAACGCACCCTCTCGAAACCTGGCGAGCAAGCTACACCGCGATGCAGAGCGCCTCTCTTGCAGAGTCTGCCACTTGAGTTTATTAAACATGTCCGTAACGCTATCACGGTTACCAAATAACCCTGTGACGGAACGCGCCGCTCTTCTTTGGATCTTCTCTATCTCCTCCATCAAACCGATCTGGTACGGATCCCACACTGATGTTTCTATATTTAATTTGTGAATATACACCAAAATAAAAACTTTCTTAATGATCTATTTTTGTAACTTCTATTTCGTTATAGTATCTTAAAATTTTCTGTTCTAGACCTGGGCACTCAGGCTAGACGTAAATTGGCAAATCTGAAGCCACGTATAGCATTTTGTGTGTGTGTGTGTGTGTGTGTGTGTGTGTGTGTGTGTGTGTGTGTGTGTAAACTTACACTTCTAAGTGGAATCTTTCATTTATTAAGCGCTCTATAAACATTAAATGTTATTTCAGGTTCCTCCTGCTGTTAGAGAGTGGGATCTTGGTAAGATCGGGCAAATGTCTCCTGAAAGAGATAGCAGATCGGAAGAAAGAACCAAAGACAGAGAACGAAAATCTCGCAAAGATAAGCCACATAGGAGCAGGAGCACATCTCCTTCTGACATATCTGGTAGATTGACCTTTTTAATTATGTAGTGGATCAGGCTATGCATTTCAGTTTGTGATGTGGGTGACTGTGTAGAAACTAACTTGAATTTTCATGATTTCCAGCTAGAAAAAGTAAGAAAAAAGAGGATGATGCACCAGCAAAACTTTTGGACGATTTGTTCAGGAAGACAAAAACAGCACCATGTATATATTGGCTGCCTCTTACTGCAGAACAGGTTGGTAATGTCTTTTGTTAAATGTGTCCTCATCATCTTGTAGGGCTGGAGGAAAATAGTTTTTAAATGACAACCGAGGTTTCAGTTAGTTAAGAAAAGCAAGAAACAGCCTGTACTTCCAGAATTCTTCATATAGAGTAAAACAAAAATAACCACTCGTAGTGATTTCTCACATGTGTAAAGTCACAGTGATGTGTCGGTGGCAATAAGCTTGTAATTGTTGATTTGTTTTTTCGAAAATCCACATTGTTGTACTAACCTACCACAGTGTCACATGCACTATCTGATCAGAAATATCCGGACATCCCTATGTAATGTGGAATTGACCATTAGCTGTCTTGAGGCAGGCCCACCAGTATAAAAATTGGCAGGCAGTATTGTGTTGTCAGTAGAGAAGCAGTAACGGCAAAAGGGGTCAGCCAGGAGAGTTAAATGATGTTGACCTTTGAATAGTCATTGTGAGTTACCTGAGTAACAAATCTGTCAGTAACATTTAAACCCTTCTAAAATTGCCTAAGTTTACTGACAGTGATGTGTTTGTGAAGTGAAGTGAAATGAAGTGGAACATGAAGGAACAACCACAGTTAAATAAATGCCCATTGGCCGAGCAGCTGCTCATAAGCCACACATTTCTGTAGTCAGCGTTAAGCGACACTTGATGCGATGTAAAGAGTAATGTCAGTGAACAGTGGATCGCTGGAAAAAAAAAAGTCATTTGGAGTGATGAATCGCACTATACCGTGTGACAATCTGGTTGAATGGTTGGGTTTGCCAAATACCTGCCATTGTGTAATGTCAGCAACGAAGTATGGGTGAGGTGGAGTTACAGTATGGGGTTATTTTTCATGGTTAATGTGTGGTTCCCTGTTATGCTTAAGAAAATCCTAAATGCAGAAGGAAATGAAAACATTTGACAGCATTGTGTACTGTGTATGGTAGTGAAACTGTTCAGAAACAATGGCTGATAGCATCAGCATGACAGTGCACCCTGCAGTCCTGAAATGGACTGACCTGCACAGAGTACCAACCACTTCGCTCCAGACCCAAGTGTCCAGCATCACTGCCTTCTGTGGTTTGCGCCCTTGAGGAAGAATGGGCTTCCATTCCTCCACAGACATTCCGGAACTTCGCTGAAAGTGTCCCCAGCAGAGTTCCAGGTGTTAGAAGTGAAGGAGGGACATAACCCACATTAATGTTCAATAATAGGTGTCTGGTTGTTTAGGATCAGGTAATGTATAAACATGATATACCAGAAATACACTTTGTGGCATTTTAATCAGGTGGTACATTATGTATCAACATCTTTAATGTCTATTTATTACATTCAGTTCGTACATTTGTTCCAATTTAGGCTGTTAAAAATAAAATAAGACTTTATGTTGAATTATCCTCATTTTCTATTAATGTAATTTACGTTGATTGATCTGTGAATTGAATTGTATGGGAAAATAGGTCTTGTGTACAGAGTATTTTTTCTTTGATTTGTCCTAGTTGTGCTTGCATCATGGATATATTGTGTAGTGTGTCCTTCCTTAATACCCGTCTTTTCCCCAGAAAATATATCAGGATTTATTGTGTCATTTGTTTAATCATTTCATCACACCACATAAATTGAACTAAAACTACTTGTACACTAACTATTTCATAGTAGTATTACTGTAAAACCAAAAACACCTAAAAATAAATATTTGTCATCAGAGAACATTTCTAATACCAGGAGAAAAATTCATGGAATCTGTGGAACAGTCAGAATTGTCCTTCTGACGTCTCTCTTTAATTTAATGTTTTCAAGTTCCCCTTCACTCTGTTTGACAGAAAACTATTGTTTCACATTATTTCTAGGTTGCTTGTGCTGTTCTTCGTGTCAGTTATTGGCAATATTTGAAATAGATGGATATTTTTCATGTGGCCTTTTTTGCGCAAGTAAATGATAATTTTAGAAAAATTGAACAGATGAGGCACAACTTTGCAGTTCCTTCTCCTTTTAATGTCTGGTGCAAACTGGGGGTGTTAAAAGTTTAACGTGTGTATCTGTCTGTGGCATCGTAGCTCTCAAATGAAAGCTCCGATTTCAATGCAATTTTTTAATTTGATAGCTGGGTAATGGTTCTTAGCTGTGTTCCATGAAAGTCTCTTCAGTCATTTAAATTTCATCAACTAAATACAAAAAAAATGTTTTCCACCCGTGCACTCTTTTGATATACACTACATAATACATAGGAGCTACATCAAGATACATAGTACCAGATAGCAGAGGTCAAAAAGATCTAAATAAACATCCACGAGAACATATATTTTATCTTTTACAGTTACAAACAATGGTTTTTGTCTTTTGAAGTTGCCCGTTTCAGCACCTACAAAGCAGAAAAAGGGTATTGCTACTCAACTGTAAAAGATAAACATATGATAGTCTTTTTTTTGTAGCTCTTTTTGGGGTCTACAGTTCAACACTAATCAGGTGATTTTTGTCCCAATAGTTAAGGCAGCCTTTTGCAAGAGGGGGCAAAGGCAACCCATTTCCTTTCAACTTGGTTTAGAATTACTGCCACTGCTTATTGCTGATGTTACCTAAATTAACCAAATATGTACTAAAAACATAACGTGTGAATTAAAAAAAGAAACACACAAATTGTGCATAAGTGACAATTGGTAAAATACTATTATAGTGAAATGTATTTTAATTGCTAATAGTAGCTCAAAACTGCACATGTGATATTGCATTGCCAAAATCTTGTATCTTTAATGCTATTTATCAAAATACATATCTTGTCAGTATACGCAGATTTCGGGGAGGCAAGATCTCGTATCGCAATTTTGTGTTTTCGTCCAAGAAAGTATTTGTGTGAATGCGGGAATAGTGTGTCGATCATACCATGTCTTCCAGTAAAATATAAAGTTTAGAAATCATGAAATAGAACTTAAATTTAAAATTTAAAAAAACACAATAAAACCGCCAAAAAGTAAAGAAAAAAATTTAAAAATGTAATGTCCCTTTAAGTTTAATGTAAATAGTAATATTCTGAGCT
Organism: Schistocerca americana; assembly: GCF_021461395.2. Taxonomy (NCBI): domain Eukaryota; kingdom Metazoa; phylum Arthropoda; class Insecta; order Orthoptera; family Acrididae; genus Schistocerca; species Schistocerca americana. The sequence continues at coordinate 181,131,820 of NC_060120.1, forward strand.
AAGCGTCGTTGCATCGCGGGGACAGCTAAGTAAATAAAATAAACTGAATACATCAAAAAATGATGAAGTATGAAATGTAAATACAAATAAGCTACTTAAGCAATATAGGTAAATACCAAAACAACAAATCAAGTCATTTGAGTCTAAATATTAATTAATGTACTCCAAAAATTTTTCAATATAGATACAACCTTCAACTATGCCTGCCCTGATGCAACTGTTCATTTGGGTCACTGCACTTCGTCACACCTTGTCCGCCGCATAACATGCACTACACAACTTGCAGTTTACTGAAGAATTTCTTTTATTTTGAACCCTCAACACAAACAGAAGAGTGTTGGTCTTTGCAGCCTCCATTGGAAGAGTGTGCGACAATTTACAAAAATGGAAAATTGATTTGGTCCTATCCCTAATATTACAAGGAGTTTTCAAGAAAAATATTTTTTTTCTTCAACATGTGGGAAAAATAGAACCAGTGACATATTTGGATTGGAAAAAAACATAGGAACATTCTCAGAGTTTATAGATTCATTTGTTACCTGTTTTATCCTGAAAACAAAAAGTATTCAGAGATAAAAATATAAAATATAGTGAGTTGTGTGAAACTGTTCCGCCTGTGTAATGAACAATTTCGTCACTGATGAATTTGCGTTCTGTTGGATCTACTAAAAACTTCCAGCAAGAAAGTTGTTAAACTATATAATTAATTCTGGTAACATATGAGACATCACTATTGCATCATGTTATGACAGTGCACGATTACTTGTATGCCACTGCCAGGACTTTAGTTCCGACAGCTTGTCCGAATATGACCGAGAATATCCCTACCTCCAAAATTCTGTTTCATTTGCAGCTGTGAAAGAACCTTTGGCACTGCACCCATCACCGATATATGCTACACAAAAGTAACATCTTCAGCCCACTATTTCCATTGAAGTCTAGCAAAATATATTTATTCATATGGTTTTGTGAAACCCAGGTTTATCGAATTATACTACAAGACTGTTGTCCTCAGTATGCAGTAAGTGGATTTTACACAAAAACCTCACTCTTTCCGCAGTAGTGTGTCTGCATTGCATTAAATTTTTTTGTCCATCATTACACTTTCTGAACAGAAAATGGAGTGGAAAAGATTAAGAACATAATTATTTAACGGAGATTGCCCTGTACTTTTCTGTCCACTGGATGCTCTCCTCTGTCGTCATAGCCAAGTACATTTCTACACACTAAATTTTTGTTAAAATTGTCAAATTCTGTAAATTTCCATTTTTGTTTGTATCCCTTTCTTAGAGGATCAAAGTATGTGATCACGTAATACGGAATACAGTCAATTCAGAATTAACATTAGGTTTTGCTATCAATTTATGAATTTGCACAAAATTTACATTACGGTTTCTTCACTGTTGGCCAGACCAGAAAAAAAAAAACTTCACTACTTTCAATACTACAATCTTAGTTTATTTTCCGATGTCTTCTTGCCCTTTATGCACTAGAGCTGTTGATAAGATACTGATACATCAATATCTTTTTCCAAAAAATATTGATATATACCGGCAATAATTTTTTTACCGGTATATCAATATTGAAATGGCAATATTGAGTGCCTATATTTTTATGTTATTCTATTAAAAAAAATTTCAAAAAATATTTGAAGTAGTTCTTCTGAAATTGTAGTTGAACATAATTTGACTTTCACCATGTGAAGGAGTCTTCCTATTTTTTGAGCTTCCATCGCGTCCAGTCTTTCTCTATGACTGTGTGAAGCAAGGGTAGATGGCACAAAGTAGTAGTCCGATTGCACCGGGGGGGGGGGGGGGGGGGTGTAAATGATAGAACAAAATGTCTGATATGAAGAAATAGCACAACAGTTGTGTTAAAAAATAATTTTTAACCCAACTAGTGTGCTATGATTCTTCAAAAACAGTTGTTGAAACTGATGAACAAAAATCTAAATGTTAAGATTAGTCTTACCAGTAGGCAGAGACATGTGAGGAGAAATGCTGATGTAAGCAGCACTCAGTGCTACCAACAGAAACTGCAATGTTTAACTCAACCACACAATTTTGACATTACGGCTTGCTAGGTAGCTGGCATTTGCAGAAATGAAAAAATGGGGAAATGTTCCAGACAAATGCGATATGTGACGAAAGTGAACGATGGATCCATCGACACCTTTTATTGTGCAACTCGCCGGCAGTTACCATTGTTAGCAAAGTGGTTATTGCCAGCCATGAACGTGCATCATTTTACTTTGTTCTTGCTGCTAGCTTGTTGACTTCTTGCTGCTAGCTTTTGATGTACAGAATATTTAATAGTAAGTCACTACCTAGATATACAGCTCTAAAATTGGCACTTATTTACAATGTGCAGCTGAAAACTTTTTTTGGCTGCTAAGTCAATATTTTTTTTGTCAATAATTTTTTTCAGTATATCAAGGGCCGATAATGATATTTATTTAAATATCGATATATAGGATTCGCAATATTTTCAAAAATATTGCGCACGCCGGCCAGCTGGGAGCCTTCCTCCTCCATTACCCTCACTACAAAACTAAAGTCAGTGCACTTTTCTACAGAAGACTGAAACCACTCGTGAACAAATCAGATCACACGGGAACACTGGAAATGGGGTTAAAATTGATGCTGCTAATTTGAATTTCCATCATTTATTTTACTCGGGAGCTGTAGTAGTCCAGACTATCCATGACACCCTCCTCCACCTAAAAAGTGCTGGGAAGGAGGTGTCTTTCTGCTGGCTGGCAGGTTATATGGATATTATGGAATATGAAAGGGTGGATGCAGCAGCCGAGGACGCATGTTGTGATCCTCAGATACCCCCCCCTGCATGCTATCACATCGCTGTTGAGGTACAGAATCATGTGTCAATGGGAAGAAGTGTGGCTGGAGCTGATGGCAATAAACTGCATCTAGTAAAGTCCACGACTAGGCCATGTTGTATCTCCTTCCAGCCACGCAGGTGGGGTGAAGTCCTTCTGAAGCAGGACACAGACCTATGATTCATAGCTTCCATCCATACCATGTACACCTACATCAAGAATTTCGAGGGAATGATTCCCAGAATCGTGTGCAGTTCTGTCAGCGGGCACAACAGCAAATCCTCGCCAACCCAAACTTCTTTCCAATGTTTTATTTACCGATGAATGCTCCTTCTCAAACAAAGGACAGGTAAATACAAGGAAGCGAGGGGACTCTCCTGTGTGTGCCCCCTCCCCTCCTTTTTTTAAGATGGTCAGCCAGTCACATCTCCATCTAGTTATTTTAGCTCTTATTCTGCGTTACGTGTGTTTTTCATTACAGTTTTAACACATTTCAGGGATTTTACATAACCTTAATGGATGTCAGATAGTGTGCTTGTCAGGGTGACCATGAATGAGGTTGGGAGAATGAGTGTAGTTTCATAGGTTTAGTCTTCAGTGATGAAATTTTTAGCCTAGTAGAAGCTGTTCCTGTTTTACACACAGTGCTTTGTACAGGTTGTCCCATTTATCTTGACCACCATAAATAACTGTTTGTCCAGATGCAAATTACAAAATTTTTCAAGCAAATGTTCTTTAGCCGTCAGGGGGACATCAATCAGCATGATTGCCTTCATTGTAGTCCCCCCCCAGATATGACTTTTTTGAATGGCACCCTGTGTTTTGTATTGAAAAGGTCTTGCAAGCTGAAGTTAATAAAAAATAATAATGGAATGTAGTCAAATTAAAGGAAATGAGACACTTAAAAGTAGTGGATAAGTTTTGCCAATTAAGCAGCAAAATAACTGGCTATGGCCAAAGTAGAGAAATTTAAAATGCAGAATGGCAATAGCAAGAACATCATTTCTGTAAAAAAGGAAATCGGTAACATTCAAACATAAAGAAATGAAACGTAGATGATAATCAATGGCGACAAGAAGTGAATAAAAGTTTTTGAAATGTACTACAGAAAGATATTGCAGATTCAGGGTTGGTTGCACATGCATTATCTCCAATGGCTATCGAGAGCACTAGTTTTGACCTATTTGACTGGAGATTGTGCCTCTGGTAAGTAGTAGTGCTGACAGCTGCTTTGTTGTCAGACATTGTTCTTTAATAACAAGTTAAGATGTTCCAGCTTGGATTTCAGTTGGTCATACGCAAGTTCTTGGCTCTCTTAATAATGTTCTAGGCAGCTAGCTGTGCTAGGTGATGAAATAACTGATCCTTCAGTGCCTGTACCTTTTTGGATGCAGGGAGGGGGGGACTTGGATTTTTACACTAATTTGAATAATTGAATTTAATGTGCTTGAAGCATTATAGAGGGGAATGTATTTATGTGTGTGTTATTAAAATGTAAACGTTCAGAGAGAGAGGGATAGAGAAAGTGAGTCAGTTTTTTTTAGAGGTAAGATTTAAATTCATATTTGACGTCTAAAGTGTTTTTACTTTAAAAAAGAAAATTACCAGCATGGTGTTAGAGAGCTGCATAGTAACATAAACATAAATATTGGTTTCTGTATACGTTTGGAAAATATTATGCAAAAAAACTGTGCACAGAGTTGTTTGTCACTAAACATTCTAAATCATAGAAATGAAAATCTTCGACTGTACGCTTCCACGCAAATTTTGTGCTACACAGTGGTGTACAGTAAATTCCTTATTTCACCAAATTTGTTGCTAACTGAATTTGGATTTCTTATGCTAGTCATTTCCTGAAGGGTATTCCTCGACACTAGATATTTAAAAATTGAATCCAACCTACTGAAAACTAGTAACTCAAACTCTCTTAAATTATTTTATTCAATATCTTCAGAATAGCATGTTGACCAAAACCTCATTAGAGTTCATTTCACACACAGTGAAAAACTTTTCCTCCATTTGAAAGAAGAGGGCACTACATTCTCACAATTTAGTACTGCATTTACCTTAGTATACGATGGGCCCGAGTATAAGACAACCCCCTTTTTTAAGAGGCTCCTAGAGAAAAATTTATTACCGTCATGTTTTGACTAATCAAGATTACGAACTGTTTTATTGACAAAGTACACACATCAAAAAAAGTTTTGCATCACTTCGGTTCCGAGAGTTCCGGAACCTGTACAGAAAATTTGAAGAGACATCAACATAAACATCATTTCCGTCCTTTTTATTGCTCATGGAAACCATACATTTCATGTTGTACCATCATACAGCAAGACCTTCTGAGGTGGTGGCCCAGATTGCTATAATACCCAGTAGCACGTCCTCTTGCATTGATGCATGCCTGTATTCGTCGTGGCATACTATCCACAAGTTCATCAAGGCACTGTTGGTCCAAATTGTCCCTTTCCTCAAAGGCGATTTGTCATAGATCCCTCAAGAGTGGTTGGTGGGTCACACTATCCATAAACAGCCCTTTTCATTGTATCCCAGGCACAATGATCGAAGCATAAGAAATTAATTAAAATTTGTGCTGCGGCCAGGACTCGAACCCGGGTCTTCTTGCTTGCTAGGCAGAAATGCTAACCATTACACCACTGCAGTACAATGGTCAACATTGTTGCATGAACTACCCAAGTTGAGTGCCCTTCCCTCTTCTGCTTCGATCATTATCGTAGATAATGAAGAGACTTAAATGTCTCAGGGAAACATTTAATTATAAGATCTATAATATCTCCTATGGTACAGGACTTTCCCATTACATCCAACGCTGGGGTGCTATTCCAATGTCGGAGAGCCAATGTAACAGTGTTATGAAAAGGATAGTTGCTACTGACCATATAGTGGAGATTTGAGTCGCGACTCAGCATTTCCGCTATATGGGGAGTAGCAACTATCCTTTTCATAATTTTGTTACTTGTCTTCATATGCCTTAATACATTTAGGCCACTTGAGGTGATAATAGCCTATTATTAATGGGAAGTATACATTGCAATGACCACTGTGTTAATTCGTGGCAAATGTTCATTGTAGTGTATATCCGTAAAGAGCAGAAAAATATCCTCTTGCACCAAAGAAAGCACAATTGGTAGAACACTGCCCATAGAAGGTGAGGATGACAGTTCTAATCCAGATCTGGCACACTGTTTAAACTTGTCTCTTGTCCGTTAGGCTTCTCCTTTTCTTCTGCCTCTTTAATCATAGACACAGTAAGATCTTCACTTCCTTTCTATGAGATGAGAGCAGTGTAATGCAGGAGAGTTGTGTGCAGTGTTGCCACATTTTGGGAATTAAGTAGATTTCACTGTGCAACCAATACTAATCATTATGTTCTGATATTCAATTTTGACTCAAGTCTAGTCTATTTTTTTCTTGTTGTTGCAGTTCCTGTTTAGAAGTTCCCATCGTACACACACTTGTCAGTCTGACATCCTGATAAAAAAAAATTACAAAATAGAATCCGTGTCAGATATCAAGATAGCATACTCTCATCTCCAGATGGATACTAGGTGGTACATGAGCATATTTACAGACAGAACTTTTATGACGTTTCAGTATGTCTATGTGCTACCTAGCATTCACCTCTTACTAACTTCTTTAGTTAGAATCTGTTTCTTTTGAATTTTTGTTGCACTAGAGACTACAATATTGAGCGTTCAAAACAGTCAGCGGAGGAGGAAATAGCCCAAGTGTAGGAAATCATCTTGTAGCTATTTAATCTTTATTGCTCTTGTTTAACGGTGATGGTTCTTGGTCGTTAGAGTGCTAAATAAGACTGAGTCTGTTCAAAACCCAATAATGGCAATAAATAATATCACAGAGGGAAGGATTGACAGTACTTTAGTCACTGACTCCATATGGAACAAAACAAGTAATGGCATATGTATGTCCTGCATTGTGAATCCCTACTGTAACCATCTGTGGTGAGAACCTGTTCCTTACTACTTTGCTTATAATTGGTTTCATAAGTGAGGGAGTGTATCTGATCGCCTCCTTTGCTTCTATAATATTTCAAGCAGCTGCCTTGATGTTTTCCTGTTGACTAAAACTGTCCTGCTTAGGATCAAGGTTTCAGATTGTATCTTCGATCAGTAATGTCTTAAACAAACAAAAAAGACTTAAAATATGTCATTAGGTTATCGACTGCCAGTTCAAAGATTTATTCTTCATATTGGTCTTAAGATTTCTAGGAACTGAATATCATTTGACTTCAAATTGCTTTATGTGAGTAATACTAAGTTGCTACATCAGTAGAGCATCACATCAAGCCAGGCTCAAGTGCCCACCCTTACGCAGGTGTGGGCAAACAGCTGATGAGCTGGCAGTCAGGGAGGAGGGTAGCATATGTGATTGTAAGTGGCCACAGACGCTGGGTAGGAAAATGGCTCAGCAAGCTACAGAACAAGACCTGAACAATTTGCAGTAGCGTCCACATGGTGGATAGACTACCGCGTGCAGCTGCCTTGCGATGTCCAAACCCTATGGGGCAAAGTTGGAACAGTCTACAGGTTCCTACATGGTGGAAGAGTGAGCAGATTTTCAAGTTGGAATACTCCAATGAATTGAACCATGCCCTAGAAAAGAACTGATTTCCTTTCTTTTGTGATAACTAATTTGTGCAAGTTATTACTTCCTGTTTTTCTTTCTTCCTGATGTATAAGATGATATTCTGCTAGATTTTCCTGAGTCAGGTATAAATGATTAGTCAACAAAAAAGCAGATCACAGATCCTTCATGGCATACTGCTAACAATTTTGTCTCTTATTAACAAGACATAACACGTCGATTTCATTTTACTCCTATCTTTGATACTGTTTGTACATACAATGACCAAAAAAAATGGTATTTCAGATAGTGGTGAAGGAAGAAATGAGGCGCAAGCACATGGCGGAACACGAGCGCCGTATGGCAGAAATGCGGAAAGCAGAACGTGAAAGGGAGAGGGAACGTGCACGAGCTCAGCAGAGGCCCCACCGCCGAAGTGGTGGTGGAGCTGGTGACAGAGACAGAGACAGGGAGAGGGACCGCCGGTCTGGACGGCGACGCTCTGCCAGTGGTTCACCTAAGAAATAAAGAGTGAGGCGCTGTCTGGTGACACAGACAGCCAGCAGGAGAACTGGCATGACTAAGTCTTGGCAGATATAGGTCTCCCAGGCCACAACACGGGGCCCACTCGCGCTCGTCTGGAGGGTCCCCAATGGTCGGTTATCACGTAAAAAGTGTTTCTCAAATCATTGTTTACATCTTCATAAATTCTTGATAATTGTTTTGCTTTATGATACATTCTAATTCCATCTTTTGGTATGTCAGCATATTAGTATTTTTTGCTTTATCTTAGCTACAAAGTTAGTTTCTGAAATGATGTTTTCATCATATTCTTCTGTCACAGATAGACAGGCCTTTGATGCGTGTGTTTTTAAACCAATCTTCTATTCTTAGTTATAGGTCGTGTCAGTATCTTTGTTGTAAATACAATAGACCATAACATTTCAAAGTTAGTACTGGTTTTGCTCACGTTTGCACGAGTATTGAGTAAGATAATTTTTCAGATGACTTATTTGACTGCTTAAACTGACGAATGACTGGTTGACCTCTTGACTAATCCTGGGATATGCTTTCCACTGCCTGTTGTATTATTGAAGAAGTTTCAGCATTTTATTTTCAGGTTCAACGAAGAATTGGTGATGAGAATTATGATCTCGCGGGTGCTGATTACTTTTTGTCTTATTAGGGGACACAGCAATCAGCCCCCTCTAAGATCTTGGGGGGATGGTGTATGGGCCCAGTCCTTTGGGTGTCTGTGCTGACAAGATTAGTAAAGGATAAACATCGGACGTGTGTTCCACGCTGTAATGGTCTCAGAAGACAGCAGCGAAAAATCGTCGGGAAATGGAAAGAATTTTACCTGTTGCTTCTCCGGCAGTAACAATTCTCCATCAGTTTGAAGATAGGCAACTCAAACGTTATCAAAGTTTAGAAGATATGTGGTGTCACTGTGGCAAGAAGTGATTTGCTTAATATGTTTGAAAGAAGATATTCATCATTGAAATGTTGCTGTGGCTATAGACCATGAGGTGACAGATGTGTGCAGATTCTAACAAGGCACTTCTTTTGAGCATCTCTTCAATCTGTATAGCTTCTTGTGTTGCCACAGTGCAAATATAGTGCCTAAAATTCTAACAGCTACTTCTTTGGTAATCTTTGAGACTGTGTCAAAATGCAAATGTTAGGAAGCATCATCAGGTACCTTATCTTCTTGTAAATAAATTTGTCAAAAGCACAACATGTTAGTTGTGTTGATACAAATATTTGTTTTAATCTTTTGATCTCTAAAAAATATTGGAACATTTTACTCTCCTAGCTAAAAATTAAAAAAAAAAAAGTTTTAGCTCCAGCGGTTATAAAAAGTGGGTGCACTTTCTCCTAATAACACCAATATAGTGAAACAATACAATTCAAAAATATTGTGTAAATCAACAGTGCTTGTTTTGTAAATGTATATATATGTTTGTGGGGGAAAAAATTCAGCATCATGGCAATACCTTGTCTTATAAACATTTAATTGTGCCTTTGATGATGAATGAAAAATATGCATTTCAGTTACAAATTTATTTGTATTGCAAATTATTACATGGATTGTCAAGCAGATTGAATTTTAATACAAAAGAATATTATTTTGCAATTACTTGATTTTTCTTTGTAAGACAAGCAGTTAGTCCTTCTGCAAATTCTCCATTTTTTGCTTCCAGTCTTACAGCCTGTTCCATGTCTGTCAGTGCATCCTCAAACTGTCCTGCACGTACATCAAAATAAAATTAATGAAATTCTTATATTAACATGTACAATGAGAATATCATATTATGGTTCACTAATGGGTGCAAGAAAAAATGAAAATCCAAATTATGTATTGTGTGTGTGCCACATGTTTCATTTATAACAGTGTGTGCCTATTACTTTTTTCCAATTACTCTTTTGTCTTAAGATGAAGTTATCTATGAGCTGTACTTTGATAGCAGTTAAATGGGATGGCACCAAAACATACAAAGATCTTAAGTTATTTTGTTGTAAAATTGTTCCATTTTCTCATCATATACATGCTAACTTGCAGAGTATCTTTGCTAGCCTTCCAGTTAACTAAATCTGAAAACCTGTCATAGTATTCATAGGTTTTCCACTAAGGGTATTTAAAACAAGTGATTGTATGCAAATGACTAATTCACTGCTGTCTTAAAGTTAGCAGTTAAGCTATTTGGTATAAAAGCTGCATTAACAGAATCTGACAGAGCAGACAGGTGAGAGGATTTTGAGGCTAATTTTAATCAAGGTTTTGGATGGTTATCATAAAATTAGGGTACCAAATATGTAATAGCAACCAATGCCTAACTCTGACAGACATAAATAGCACAGAAAACATTCAGGGATATAAAATGACAATAAAGCATGTTAGAAGAACCATCTCCAACAAACTGTGTGCTTATTTCATTAGTTCCTGGAAAGAAGCATTTTCCACTATAATTATTATATGCTGACCACTTAATTACATTTATTTGTTATACTGTAGGAAAACTCACTACTTTGTCAAAATTTCCAGGTTTTTCAATATTGTTGGGGGCTTCTGTTTGGGGATCTCCTGCATAGGAGACATCATCAAAGAAAATCCGAATAGACATGTTACACTAAATTAGTGATAGCCTATTTCAAACATCTTTTTTGCTAATGGTGTCACCTCAGCAGGAGAGAAAATTTTGCCTTAATACAGTTCTACTAGTGCTGTCGAGTAGCTCCAAAAACATGGAATAGTAAACGCACAAATGGTGAGGAGGGTGGACTCGTGCCTGGATGAAATTATATTTTGCCAACATTGTTTCAGCTATGCTGCAGGAGTTAGCCATACCAGGATGGTATCCTGATCCCTCCCCATGCAATTTCCGTATTTTTAGTGCCCTGAAGAAAAACATTTGTGGCTGTCGATGTGCTTTGAATGAAGAGGTGCATGCCTGGGTACAATCCTGGTCCTGTAAGCAACTTCAAACCTTTTTCTGTGAAGACACACTGACCTTGTCTCACAGTTGGAAAAAGTATTAACAGATATGGCAATTACTTTTTTCATCTGCCTCATTTTCATTTGACTGCCCCTTATAATTTACTCTTCAGCACATATACATGCAACCTCTACCAATCTGTGTAACTGTAGCACAAGGTTGCTGTCCCACTCACACATTATTCCATTCTTGATCCCCAGTATGTGGTAGTATTTCAATTACATGAACTTCTAAACCTTTTAATTAATGTTTATGGTAAGTCCATGACCCCATGCCTGGCCACAAAACAGAATTGACTATCTCCGTTTACCAGGTACTATCTAAGTCTGGAAGTACTGCTTCTTTAATTCTCAAAAAGGACAGTTTTCATTGTTTGTGGCATGTTCTGTTTCTGAGTAATCTCTATAATGGCCAACTTGGGAGGGCGGTGGAGCTGTGTCTGACATTTACTCTCTTTACACATCTCCTTGATTGCAGTTAAGTGTCTCCCAAATGTATGGTTTATGAACCATCTTAGGCACAGTCACTTTTTATGATACAATCATTACTAGTTTCAGCCCACAATGCCACCTTCAGATGTTATGGTGGATTGTTCCATTTTCTCATCATATACATGCTAACTTGCAGAGTATCTTTGCTAGCCTTCCAGTTAACTAAATCTGAAAACCTGTCATAGTATTCATAGGTTTTCCACTAAGGGTATTTAAAACAAGTGATTGTATGCAAATGACTAATTCACTGCTGTCTTAAAGTTAGCAGTTAAGCTATTTGGTATAAAAGCTGCATTAACAGAATCTGACAGAGCAGACAGGTGAGAGGATTTTGAGGCTAATTTTAATCAAGGTTTTGGATGGTTATCATAAAATTAGGGTACCAAATATGTAATAGCAACCAATGCCTAACTCTGACAGACATAAATAGCACAGAAAACATTCAGGGATATAAAATGACAATAAAGCATGTTAGAAGAACCATCTCCAACAAACTGTGTGCTTATTTCATTAGTTCCTGGAAAGAAGCATTTTCCACTATAATTATTATATGCTGACCACTTAATTACATTTATTTGTTATACTGTAGGAAAACTCACTACTTTGTCAAAATTTCCAGGTTTTTCAATATTGTTGGGGGCTTCTGTTTGGGGATCTCCTGCATAGGAGACATCATCAAAGAAAATCCGAATAGACATGTTACACTAAATTAGTGATAGCCTATTTCAAACATCTTTTTTGCTAATGGTGTCACCTCAGCAGGAGAGAAAATTTTGCCTTAATACAGTTCTACTAGTGCTGTCGAGTAGCTCCAAAAACATGGAATAGTAAACGCACAAATGGTGAGGAGGGTGGACTCGTGCCTGGATGAAATTATATTTTGCCAACATTGTTTCAGCTATGCTGCAGGAGTTAGCCATACCAGGATGGTATCCTGATCCCTCCCCATGCAATTTCCGTATTTTTAGTGCCCTGAAGAAAAACATTTGTGGCTGTCGATGTGCTTTGAATGAAGAGGTGCATGCCTGGGTACAATCCTGGTCCTGTAAGCAACTTCAAACCTTTTTCTGTGAAGACACACTGACCTTGTCTCACAGTTGGAAAAAGTATTAACAGATATGGCAATTACTTTTTTCATCTGCCTCATTTTCATTTGACTGCCCCTTATAATTTACTCTTCAGCACATATACATGCAACCTCTACCAATCTGTGTAACTGTAGCACAAGGTTGCTGTCCCACTCACACATTATTCCATTCTTGATCCCCAGTATGTGGTAGTATTTCAATTACATGAACTTCTAAACCTTTTAATTAATGTTTATGGTAAGTCCATGACCCCATGCCTGGCCACAAAACAGAATTGACTATCTCCGTTTACCAGGTACTATCTAAGTCTGGAAGTACTGCTTCTTTAATTCTCAAAAAGGACAGTTTTCATTGTTTGTGGCATGTTCTGTTTCTGAGTAATCTCTATAATGGCCAACTTGGGAGGGCGGTGGAGCTGTGTCTGACATTTACTCTCTTTACACATCTCCTTGATTGCAGTTAAGTGTCTCCCAAATGTATGGTTTATGAACCATCTTAGGCACAGTCACTTTTTATGATACAATCATTACTAGTTTCAGCCCACAATGCCACCTTCAGATGTTATGGTGGACAAATGTTCATGTGATGGCAAACTGATCACAATACAAAAATCAGCAAGTGTACAACCCCCCCCCCCCCCCTTACTCTCTGCACTGGATGTGCAGATCTGTAAAGACAATTCTTTATTAGTAAAAATCATAAAATTGTTGAAGTTATAAAATTTTTTTCTGTTGTTTTTAGAATAAAAAAGTAGAATACAGGTCATTGAAGTAGTAAAACCATATTTAAAACAGAGTAAGGGCTTTGTTATAAAATGGAAACAGGAGTGATCAGTTTGGAACAATTTCCAATAGCTGATTGCACTGCTCTTCAGGCTGCAAGTCGTTCACATCAGTGACCATAATCTCAGAAGAGATTATGCAGCTGACAAGATCGACATTCCACTGCAGATCACTGCCTCCACCTTTGTTGATTGGGTCTGGATGGGAATATTTTAATAAATCAAACGCAGAAATAATGCTTAAAATGTGATCTTTAATTACCAATTTTCACTTTTCCACATAATCACCAGCCAATTGGATACATTTCTGCCAACGATGAACAAGTTTTCTGAAGCTGTCACGGAAGAAGTCAAAACTTTCCGCAACCACAGTCTCTGTTCTTTCAACGTCTTCATCAGAAGCATAATGATGTCCCCGCAAATCGTCTTTCATTATCAGGAACAGGCAGAAGTCAAACAGTGCTAAATTCCTGGCAAATTTCAAGTCAGTGCACTTTCATTTTAGGAGTCAGCATCCGGGGTACCCATCGTGCACAGATCTTCAGATAGCCAAGCAAATCAATTATGTGACCCACACATTCCTGCGAAATGCCAATTGTGCTTGCACTTTCTGTCTGAGTCAATCTGTCAACATTTTGCTTGTGAAACTGTGTGGTTGCTGTCACAGCAACGCTTAGTCACGCAGGTCAGATGTTCAAGCATCAACATATCAACAGTGTCATCATAAACTGCTTTCATTCTCCCTTTGGGGTGACACCTTCTGCTGTCAAGAATTCAATGACTCCACATTGCTTAAATTGCACTGACTGACCATCTGCAGTGTTCCATACATTACACTACAACAATACAACTGTTCAACGCTAAGGCTTCCCGTCAACTGGAGCTGTAGAGAAGATGCTACGGAACAAGCCAGTACCTGCCGCATACTAGTGCTGCCAACTGTTAGTGTTACAAATGTGGAGGCATTACTTTTCAGTCATCCCTCAGAATTCCATGATTTCTGGTAATATGTTCAGTTTCACACTGCATGAACATTAGTTCACAGAGTGCTGCCTACCTGAAGACAGCGCCGCCATTGTGTGCTAAACCCAGTAATGATTGTATCAGAAAAATGATTTGTGTCAAAAATCAAATAAAGCTCATAAACCAGTCACTTATATCCTTCAACAGAATGTTTCTTCTTTTCCAGTGTACTTTGCCACATTGGCAGGGGATGCAGTAGACTTGTCTCGTGGAGGCCCAAATCAAATCACACAGATGCCACTAAAGCCAAGGTCTTGAGTGATGGGTGGAACACTATTTGATGATGTGCCACCCTAGGATCCTGCTGATCTTATTCATTGTATTGCCTGCATATGAAGTGTGGCTCAGTCTCCTGCTCATCTTGCTCTCAAGTTAGCATTACCTTCCACAAAATGTGAGTTGTATTTGCATGTTGTGACAACCATTGCTTTTAAATGGGATTTTCAAGTATTTGAGCTCTTTCTGGTAAGCCCTGTGTTTCAGTTTAAGTTGGGCTCTGCAATGGATGGTTTGGCAGAGCTGTGTGTGACAAATGCTCGTGACACTTATCCTCAAAGAAAGGTTACAAGCAGACTCAAACACTTCATGAACATATTCAAAAGAAATGTTTATAACAACCAGCAAGTACATAGCACTTTCCAACAGCCAGCAACAAGAAGACACACCAAGACAATAGCATTCATGGGCAGTGTTATAAATGAGGTCAGCAGGATACTAGGAATGCATAACATCAAGTGTGTTCCAAGCACGTCCACAACCTTACTTTACGAAGGGGCACCCAAAAAAAAAAAAAAAATTAAAGCTATATATTTTCAAATTGTTTACAAAACAATCTTATCTCCTTCAAAATACCCTCCATTACAACTAACATGTTTGTCCCACTGTTCAAAACCTTTTGTGTAGTCATCCTCAAAATGGTTGATAGCTTTTTTTTTTTTTTCTCCTTGACTTCAGTGTTGTCAAATCATTGTCCTTTCATGCCCCTTTCCATGCGTTGAAATAAGAAAAAGTTGCATGGAGCCAGGTCAGGTGAGTAAGATGCTTGGGTCACCAGAATCATGCCATTTTTAGCCAAAAACTAACAGATGGCTGTGTGTGTGTGTGTGTGTGTGTGTGTGTGTGTGTGTGTGTGTGTGTGTGTGTGTGTGTGTGTGTGTGTGCAGGTGTGGTGTTGTGGAAGAACCAGTCTCCTGTCTGCCACAAATCTGGTCTTTTTTGTTGAACACCGAGCTCCAAGATAACCCACTAATCTCTAACAGTTGATCAATTGTCCGACAGTGTGAACACAAGCTCTCGAAGTCTGTCAATTCGGGTAGTTGATGGATGTCCAGAATTAGGTTTGTCATCAATCGACATGTTGCCATTTTTGAATCCAGCAAACTACTCGTACACTTGAGTTTTTCCCATAGCACCACCTTGGTAAGCTGTTTTCGACATTAAAACAATTTCGGCAGCATTTCTTATGAGGAGAAAATAACATTTCATAACTGCATGTTGTTCACTTAAACTTGGCATAATAGAAAACGGAACAAGAACAAAAGAGCACTGCAAATGAACAGAACAAACCAGGTCTACAACACAGGCAGCTCTGAACTGGCAATGAGTTGCACTGTACACGCCTAGCAGCAGAAATGTGTGCTGCACAAGCTCCACCCACAGCAGTGTTATTTCGGTGTTTTTTTACCCTTCGTATATTAGGATCTGTGAGAGAATCTGGGCCTCTGCAAATCAAGTTCACTGCATCCTCTGCCAATGCGGCAAAGTGTCTAGACGATATTCAGCATTGAGGAGAGCGACGGAGTGTGAAAGTCGTACTGGACTCCACCAAATCAGCCATTTCTGAGCATTTTAAAAAACTGGACACACTATAGACTATGTAAACAATACTTTCTAAATACAGGGTGTACATAAAAGTCCGGGAACACACTCAATTATTTATTGAACAAGAACTAAACATTGTACAGATGTCATACATATTACATTTTGAAGAGAAACACTGAAAGTTTTTTTTACAAACATTTCGAGTTCATGGGATAAATGGCATACCGATTTCTTTGGACTCCTTACAAATCTCTCTCATATGCACACCACTTTCACTTCACTCACACTGGGATTTGCCGGGCACAAGCAACCTGTCGCAACGAATTTGTTGTGCCAGTGGTTGGTGGCTTCTTACCATACTTGGTTCTAAACATCCATTGAACAGCTGTAGCACACTTGTTTTTGTCGAGCTCCAACACTCACAAAGCTCGCTCCACACCTCAACTCACCATGTTTGCGACTAGCATTGACTATCAGCAAATTACCAAACTACCTATGCTGTGGCAGTATACATGGAGGAGGAGGGGCGGGGGGGGGGGGGGGTGTTCTCTTCAAAATGACACGTATAATATCTGTACAATGTTTGGTTCATGTGCAATTAATAATTGAAAGTGTTCCTGGATTTTATGAACACCCTGTATGTGTGCTTAAAGAAAAAGCCCAAATCTGACTTGAGTGTTACCTAATAAACATGGACATCTTAGCATAATGATCCCTTTGCTTGGCATAAAGAGCACAGTGTGTGAACTTTCAGCAACTGAGTCTTTGACCATGGCACCCATTGCCTAAAGGTGAGGGCATCAATAAGAAATAGAAAACAATGCCCCAGTGAACCAGTACATTCTTCATCAACAGTTATGTGAAAATGGCATCAAGTCCCATTGTTGAAAATGTGTGCAGAGAGCCAATTATTAAACTGGGTAGAACACACCTGAAAAGAACTTATATATCTAAATTCACCAGTAGAACAAAGTCAGACCAAATGTGACATCTGAAATGCTTTAAACATGTAAAGGTATTAAGGCAAAAATAAAACACTTTAGAGCATTAGTGAGAGCACACACTTTAAGAGGTAGTATGCATGTTAAATGGTTTGTGTAGAGAATCATCGCCAACACATACATTTTCTCAAAATGGTGCTTAGGACATGCGGAGAATTTCCCACACTGTCTTTGCATCAGCAAGAAATAAACAGTACAATTGGTCATACAAAACGTGATTCCAAACCCAAGCCTCCTTCAGACAATAAATACAGTGCCCTTTGAGACCAGATGTGGAAAACAATTTCTGGAGTATTTCACAATACCCAAATATTTTGCGAAAGTAGAAAGTATAAAAATGTTCCATTATTTCTTTTCTTTTATTCAATGCTCAAAGTGGTGATGACATTGAATGACTTTTAGAAACTTTATCATTGACTGCTTTGTTCATTCATTTCCGATAAGGTGATGGTGCATGCATTAATATACAGACTTTCAATTTTACTTGTATTGTTGGTCATTGTGGCAGCTAATGTAATTAACTGTTCACTACAGAATAAAATCTAAAGCTACACACACTGCAAGCCACTGTGTGGTGTATGGCAGAGGGTACCATGTACAAATGGAGCGAGCAGAGGAGGACTACCAATATGCCTCTATATGAGGACTAATTTCAGTTACCTTTTCTACAGTGTTGTTATACAAAATGTATGTTGGCAGCAGTAGAATCTTTCTGCAGTCATCTGCAAATGCCCATTCTCTAAATACTCTCAGTAGTGTTTTACAAAAATAATGTGTTTCATCCAGGGATTCCCATTTGAGTTGATGAAGCACCTCCATTTCTACTTGTTGATCAACCGTATTAGCCACAAACATAGTGGCATGCCTCTGAATTGTTTTGACATCTTGCTTGATGGGGACCCCAAACACTTTTGCTGTACTTGAGAATGCGTCACAAGCAGCCTATATACGGTCTCCTTTGCAAATGAACTACACTTTCATAAAACTCTCCCAATAAACCAAAGTCGACCATTCTTCTCTACTAGTCTTTATGTGCTCATTCCACTTCACATCACTTTGCAGCATTATGCCTAGATATGTAATAGATACGACAGTGAGCAGCACACATCTCATTGAAACATTATGCAGTTGTTTTTCCTACTCATCTGCATCAGCTCACATTTTTCTACATTTAGAGCTAGCTGCTATTCATCACACCACATAGAAACTTTGTGTAAGCCATACTGCATCCTCCTACAGTCACTCAACGATGATACTTTCCTGTATACTACTACGTCATCAGCAAAGAGTCGCAGATTGCTGTTCATCCTGTCTGACACAGAAGCTGAGAAGAGAAATCACAACAACTGTCGTATGTTCATAAAGCAGGAAAATTAGATTGAGGAAAACCAATAACAGACACAATTGCTGACCATTACTTACTTCAGGGGTAAAAGGTATAGTACTTGGGTGTTTATCAGCATTACTACATAATATAAAATTTCAAATTAAACTTCTTACCAATATTGACAAACAAATGTTAACGGATTGTAAATACATTTAACAACACAAGTCAGCAAATTTTGACTTTTTGTTTGGAGGTTGCATAAAAATATGAATTTCTAACCAATTGACTGTGCTGATCACGAATGTGAAGCCCGTTTCTTTACAGTGCTTCAGGTTTTCTTACCATCATCGACATCTTTACCCAATGAAAGGAAGATGGAAGTGAAATGGTAAAAGGAAAAAAAGGTAACTTGGACAAAGCAAATATGGTAATTTGGATGCTTTCCAAGTGGAGATATTGCCTCTCTTTACATTTGCCCGTGAATGAATGCTTGTGCCCTTCCTCCTGCGTGTCACTTCTTCATGTGTGATTCGCCACCGGCATTCAGACATCATATTTATTCGCCAACAACCTTGATAATGTTCCAGAGTTTTACGTTCCTAGTGGAAGCATTCACCACGTTCCTCTGGCATTTAGCTCAATTGTTCTGAAAATTGTCTATGTACGACATTAGAAAATTTAGTTTTAGGGAGATCTTGCAACCTGTCTGCTTAAATGAACTGTAAGATAACCTTTCACTATTTCCTTGTAATCGGGCTGCTTATTGTGGCCCATGGAAATGATGCACATTTTTTAAACTTCCCCAAGCTTGCCATTTTATTTCTATCATTGTAATTTCAAAGTGTTCATCAGACATCAATTTACATACATCCAATCGAACAAATATCCTTCCTTTCAACTATGCAGCCGACAGATTTGAGAATTGACATACAGGTAAGCAGCCGACAAATTTGAGAATTGGCATACAGGTATTGGAAACAGCTTCCTGTTTTATCCAGTGCTTTCACGTACTTCCTCTCAGGCCCCACTCTCCTGCTTCAATGGTCACGATATGCACTGCTGCTCAATTGATTGAGAGAGTATGGGACCAAATGGTGAGGTCATCAGTCCCACATAAGAAAGAGGGTATGCTAAAAGTGGATGGATTCAGTCAGAAGAGTCACATTATAAAAGAATGAACATTAAACACACACAGTAAAAGCATTAAAGGTGAGACAAAATCTAAAAACCGGAAAAAAAGGGGGGCGGTCATGGGGTCACAGACCGTGAAGACTGCAAAAGGAGTCCCAACCACAACTAACCTGCCCCTGGTCCAAGACTAAAGGAGAACCTTATATCTGGTATGGCCAATACGTAAACAGCATAAAACAGTGGACTCCTTCTG
Organism: Schistocerca americana; assembly: GCF_021461395.2. Taxonomy (NCBI): domain Eukaryota; kingdom Metazoa; phylum Arthropoda; class Insecta; order Orthoptera; family Acrididae; genus Schistocerca; species Schistocerca americana. The sequence continues at coordinate 181,151,674 of NC_060120.1, forward strand.
AGAGGGATGGAAAGAAGTGCCCCAAACTGTAGTAGACTCCTTGATGGTACGGAGTTTATTACTGTGCGCAGTAGTGCTACAGATGGCATTCCACTGTTTGGCAAAGAGCAATTTGACATAGATCCACATGGGATAAGTATCTGCTTCTCTAGCCAAACCAATTCATTCCCTAGGGTTCCCACATGACTTGGGACCTAGAGAAAGACGACTGAATAGGCAGCATGCTCAAGAGCAGAGAGAAGGTCATGGATGGCAGAGACCAAGGGGTGATGAGAGTAGCATCGATCAATAGCCTGCAGGCTGCTCATGGAGTCGGAACAAATTAAAACACTATGGAGGGAGGCCTGAGAAAAAAAAAAGGAGGGCCCTGTGAATGGCTAGAAGCTCTGATGTAAATACACTACGTGATCCTGGCAACAAATGGTGCTCGAAGCCGGTAGGAGACATGAAAGCGTATCCCACCTTATCAGTAGTCTTAGAACCATCATGTGTAAAAGATGGTGGCACCCTGGAACTCTGCAAGGATGGCACATACAAGATGCCGAAAAACCATAGAAGCAACAGAGACCTTAGGACTCTGGAAGAGATCGGTCCTAATCCGTGGGGGTGGGGGGGAAGGGGGGGGGGGTTATGGGAGGAAAGACACGGGGTGCAGTCCAGTGAGTGCAGATGGAGATCCCGGCAGCAGAGAGTACTGAGACATTGTTGTGGTCTTCAGTCCTGAGACTGGTTTGATGCAGCTCTCCATGCTACTCTATCCTGTGCAAGTTTCTTCATCTCCCAGTACCTACTGCAACCTACATCCTTCTGAATCTGCTTAGTGTATTGATCTCTTGGTCTCCCTCTACGATTTTTACCCTCCACGCTGCCCTCCAATGCTAAATTTGTGATCCCTTGATGCCTCAGAACATGTCCTACCAACCGATCCCTTCTTCTGGTCAAGTTGTGCCACAAACTTCTCTTCTCCCCAATCCTATTCAATACCTCCTCATTAGGTACGTGATCTACCCACCTTATCTTCAGCATTCTTCTGTAGCACCACATTTCGAAAGCTTCTATTCTCTTCTTCTCCAAACTGGTTATCGTCTATGTTTCACTTCCATACATGGCTACACTCCATACAAATACTTTCAGAAACGATTTCCTGACACTTAAATCTATACTCGATGTTAACAAATTTCTCTTCTTCAGAAACGATTTCCTTGCCATTGCCAGTCTACATTTTATATCCTCTCTACTTCGACCATCATCAGTTATTCTACTCCCTAAATAGCAAAACTCCTTTACTACTTTAAGTGTCTCATTTCCTAATCTAATCCCCTCAGCATCACCCGATTTAATTTGACTACATTCCATTATCCTCGTTTTGCTTTTGTTGATGTTCATCTTATATCCTCCTTTCAAGACACTGTCCATTCCGTTCAACTGCTCTTCCAAGTCCTTTGCTGTGTCTTGACAGAATTACAATGTCATCGGCGAACCTCAAAGTTTTTATTTCTTCTCCATGAATTTTAATACCTACTCCGAATTTTTCTTTTGTTTCCTTTACTGCTTGCTCAATATACAGATTGAACAACATCGGGGAGAGGCTACAACCCTGTCTCACTCCCTTCCCAACCACTGCTTCCCTTTCATGCCCCTCGACTCTTATAACTTGCATCTGGTTTCTGTACAAATTGTAAATAGCCTTTCGCTCCCTGTATTTTACCCCTGCCATCTTCAGAATTTGAAAGAGAGTATTCCAGTTAACGTTGTCAAAAGCGTTCTCTAAGTCTACAAATGCTAGAAACGTAGGTTTGCTTTTCCTTAATCTTTCTTCTACGATACGTCGTAGGGTCGGTATTGCCTCACGTGATCCAACATTTCTACGGAATCCAAACTGATCTTCCCCGAGGTCGGCTTCTACCAGTCTTTCCATTTGTCTGTAAAGAATTTGCGTTAGTATTTTGCAGCCATGACTTATTAAACTGATAGTATTGTAATTTTCACATCTGCCAACACTTGCTTTCTTTGGGATTGGAATTATTATATTCTTCTTGAAGTCTGAGGGTATTTCACCTATCTCATACAGTTTGCTCACCAGATGGTAGAGTTTTGTCGGGACTGGCTCTCCCAAGGCTGTCAGTAGTTCTAATTGAGTGTTGTCTACTCCCGGGGCCTTGTTTCGACTCAGGTCTTTCAGTGCTCTGTCAAACTCTTCACGCAGTATCGTATCTCCCATTTCATTTTCATCTACATCCTCTTCCATTTCCATAATATTGTCCTCAAGTACATCGCCCTTGTATAAACCCTCTATATACTCCTTCCACCTTTCTGCTTTCCCTTCTTTGCTTAGAACTGGGTTGCCATCTGAGCTCTTGATATTCATACAAGTGGTTCTCTTCTCTCCAAAGGTCTCTTTAATTTTCCTGTAGGCAGTATCTATCTTACCCCTAGTGAGACAAGCCTCTACATCCTTACATTTGTCCTCTAGCCATCCCTGCTTAGCCATTTTGCACTTCCTGTCGATCTCATTTTTGAGACGTTTGTATTCCTTTTTGCCTGCTTCATTTACTGCATTTTTATATTTTCTCCTTTCATCAATTAAATTCAATATTTCTTCTGTTACCCAAGGATTTCTATTAGCCCTCGTCTTTTTACCTACTTGATCCTCTGCTGCCTTCACGACTTCATCCCTCAGAGCTACCCATTCTTCTTCTACTGTATTTCTTTCCCCCATTCCTGTCAATTGTTCCCTTATGCTCTCCCGGAAACTCTGTACAACCTCTGGTTCTTTCAGTTTATCCAGCTCCCATCTCCTTAAATTCCCGCCTTTTTGCAGTTTCGTCAGTTTCAATCTGCAGTTCATAACCAATAGATTGTGGTCAGAATCCACATCTGCCCCTGGAAATGTCTTACAATTTAAAACCTGGTCCCTAATTCTCTGTCTTACCATTATGCAATCTATCTGATACCTTTTAGTATCTCCAGGATTCTTCCAGGTATACAACCTTCTTTCATGATTCTTGAACCAAGTGTTAGCTATGATTAAGTTATGCTCTGTGCAAAATTCTACAAGGCAGCTTCCTCTTTCATTTCTTCCCCCCAATCCATATTCACCTACTATGTTTCCTTCTCTCCCTTTTCCAACTGACGAATTCCAGTCACCCATGACTATTAAATTTTCGTCTCCCTTCACTACCTGAATGCAACATGCCAACTGGAAATCCCACGTGGGCGGGTGTTACAGGGGAGGTATTTCTCATTGGTGAAGAGCACAGGATGGTCAGGGAATTGGTAAATGGCGACTGCATAAGAAACAAGGTGGTGGTTCTCGGATGTGTAGAAGGGGAGTCCCTGCTTCTGTGAGAAGACTACCAACAGGACTACTGCAAAAGGCACCAGTAGCCTGACGCACCCCACATTGATGGACAGCTTCAAGGAGTTTCAAAGTGGAAGGAGCTGCTGAGCCATAAATCTGACCACCATAATCGAATCTGGACAAGACCAGGGCACGGTAAAGATGGAGAAGAGTGGAACGGTCTGCACCCCAAGATGTGTGGGCCAGGAAGCGGAGAGCATTAGGCTTCTGTATGCATGTAGTCTTTAGGTGTTAAATGTGGAACAGCCATGTCAGCTTGTTATCAAAAATAAGGCCCAAGAAATGGGACTGTGCTACTACATCGAGGAGCTGCTTGCCTAAATAAAGTCTGGATCATGGTGTACTGTGGGTCGACGACAAAAATGCATAACCTGCGTTTTGTAGGGGGAGGACTGGAAGCCATGAGTGGTGGCCCATGCAGAGGCCCGTCAGATGGCGCCTTGGAGCTGGCATCGCAGACACCACTGAGTAGAAGCTGCACCAGATGCAAAAATTGTCAATGTACCACACCGGGTAACCAGAGGCCCAACAGAGATCACAAGCACATTTATGGCAATGAGGAAGGGTGGGACACTTAGCACAGAACACTGTTGGATACCATTCTCCTGAATCTGAGGGGTGCTCAGTGAAGTGCCAACTCGAACCCGGAAGAGACAGTGAGATAAAAATCAGAACGGGACCACCACGGAAGCCAGTCATGGAGGGTAACTAAAATGTGATGGCCCCAAGCAATGTCATACGCCTTATGTAGGTCAAAGAAAACTGCGACAAGGTGCTGGCGGTGCGTAAGTCTGTTGGATGGCAGACTCCAATTGGAGTAGATGATCAGTTGGAGATCGCCCTGCCCGGAAGCCACACTGATACGGTGACGTAACGAGTCTTAGCTCGGAGACGCTTAAAAATTAGGTGGTTGGTCTGGGAGGGGTGTCACTTAAATCACTGCAGTGCCCGTTGGCGGTCCTGGACAGCGACTGCAACGTCCTTGGTCCACCACGGTACCGGCTGATGAAAAGGGCGCCCTGTGGATAGTGGGACAGCAGTGCCAGCAGCATGAAGAAGAGAAAGCGGACAGCAGACATGTATAGAGGCCAATTGGCCCTGCAGAATGCCCAACATGGGGACCTGTCTGCCTGGCGGGGGGAATGAGAGTGTCACTGGAAAGTGGTCACTGTCACAAAGGTCATCATCAGGTGACCAATGTAGGGAAGCCACGAGGGCAGGGGAAGAGATCGTGAGATCGATAGCAGAGAAGGTGCCATGAGCAGCACTGAAGTAGGTAAAGGAACCATCATTGAGGAGACACAAATCGAAGTCCATGATAAGTTGATAGATTAGGATACCCTGACCCGTTGAAGTGACACTCCCCCACAGTGGATGGTGGGCATTGAAATCCCCGAGGAGGAGAACCGAGGGCAGGAGTTGCTGGATTAAGGTAGATAGTGCAACATAAGCAAGTGGAAGACCTGGAGGGAGGTAGACATTGCAAAGGATGATTGCCAGAGTCGTTTGCGCTCTAACCGCTAACTCCCAAAGTGGTACAGAGGGGGATCCAGTTGCGATGGATTTTTACGTGCTTGCGATGCGATGCACCAATTGCGACAGATTATACGTTGCTGCTGCAATGCAATTTCTTTTATAATTTTTGTTCACCTACCTCTTTACAGTGGTAGATCTTTGCACGTAAACTCCTGACTGCAGCTACTTACGAGATCACAGAAAAGCAGTGTTGAGGAAACTGTAACCTCATAGCTACACGCCAGAGGCCGCTATAAGTAAAATTTGCTGAAAATTGTCTATGTACTTTAAAGAAATGATTCAGAAAGGGGATGTCACTCGTACTTTAAATATGAAGTTCAATTTTAAACCATCAATAGATATTTATTGCTGTTAAGCAAGATCATCAGCTCACATTTACGAAAATTACTAAAGTTTCTGCTCACAGTTATCACCATACCTAAAACAGCCAGAACTTTAACCTTCCCAAATTCTGAAACCAATTACTTGTAACACAGTCAATGATCAGCCAATTACTTCTGCACACAATATTCAGTGGTTGTCTTTAGTAAAAGTTTATGCTCGTCTTAAAATACTCAGTAAGAATATACTCAGTACCACCACGCTATATAATTCAAAGTTCACAAGCGATTTTCGTCGGAACGAATTATCACAACACTCTAAAGTTTTCGTAAACAGTTTCTGGTCACTACCAGATACCATTAACACTGGACCATAACGCGGAAGTCACCTAAGACTTCATCTTACACATAATGCGAAAAGTCACATCCAGCATAACCTCCTCCAATCAAAGCTAGCTCGCGACTCTCCTCTCACTGTCCCACACTCAAAACTATATCTCCTCGCTAGGCGGCCAACCGTCTCGCTTCTCATTGGCTGTCAGCACTTACGACCAATGAGAACTCACTTCTAGGGCGCAGCTCGCACCAAAATCTAGCAAGCACCAACCATTTCTCTAGGCTCATTGACGTCATCAAATTAAGTAACACAAAACTCTCTAATTAAATAAACAAAACAAAATGAACTATAAGCTTTACTCTATATCTGGAAATTTATTATGTAGTCGCGAATGTTCTGGCTGTCTTATACATAAGCATACGTACTTGGACATCCGACATTCACTAGTAGGGGAACCGCTAGTGGATTCGTTCCCACGTTACAGAGTTGGAACACTTGCCAGTTCCTGTAGAGAATTACATGAATGATTTTTAATAATGCCGAACGTCCCACATTCACGCACGCATTCTCATTCACACGTACCCTAACACACAATACACATATTTACTTAGAATTCTTGAAATTATTATTATAGAAAAGTCACAGAGGTTATCTGAAACTAAAAACTTTCCAAATTTATATATGAACACTGAAAGTGTTATCAGATCATCGTACATAGTCACTGAAGGTGAACTATTACATCACTGACTTATTTAAATTCTTGACTGACTGAAAATTACGTTTTTTTATGGAATTTTACTAACTTCCAAAATACAACTATTTTTGATCTCAGACTTTGACATATTGTTTTTTTTTTTTTTCACAACAGAAGGATGTACATCAAATATGACATTATAACTTTATTAGTTATTAATATTTTTAGTTTCGTATAATGTAAGTGGCCGCCAGTGCTACTCCACTGCTTTCACACGCGCAGCTGCAACAGATGGTCGTGACGTCGATCTGCAGGACACAACTCGTCCGTTACTGACCGTATAATACTCTACCGGCTTACATTGCAGCCCACATACATTCTGAAGTAAAGCTTTTAATAGACAAATGGGCGATCGCGCACTAGTTGTGACGCCACACAGTCACTAAGGACATCGGAGCGAACCAAAGCGTAGACCCCACCAGATGCTATCTCAGGGCCAGCACAGTTCCAACAGAACACCCGATAACCACAGAAAGTTGGAGAGTGGTCATCACAGAAATGCGTTTCTTGGAGAACAAGACAGAACGCAGAATAAGAGGAAACAAGACGTTGCAGTTCCAGTAGGTGAAGATAGTATCCGTTGCAGTTCCAATGGATGATCGTGTGGCAGTTCCACTGGATGATTGTGTGGCGTGAGTCCAAGGTAGGCATGAAGGAGCCGACAAGGATGGTGTGACATCCCTAAATAAGATGTCAGATGCAGGTTGTGAGAGGGGAGTTGGGACCTCCGAGATTTATGTTTCTTCTTCTTCTCTTTCTGAAGTGGAGGAGAGCAGGACACGGGGAGTACAGGCATCTGCAAGATCGAGGCACGAAAGAGAGCAGACAACCTTGGGGCACACAGGTGCTGTGCCTCGTGGCCAAGAAGTAGCGAGAATCTTCTAGCCTGGGAGATACCAGGGAGAGAGTTCCTGGGAAGGAGCCCGATCACCGGCAGATGACTAAGAAGGGGGACACTTCGTCAGCCAGGGAAGGGGAGTGACTTCCTGCCAGGAGGTTGTGGGAACTGCAGGGGGGGGGGGGGGGGGCTGGGGTAAGGACGAGGGAGGAAGAGGAGGAGGAGGAGGAGGGGGAAAGGAAGTAACAGAGGCAAAAGTGGAAGATAGTGACACTGGATGGAGTCTCTCGTACTTTGGTGAGCCTCAATGTAAGACAGGTAATCCAAGGACTTGTATTCTTGTATCTTCTTTCCTCTCTTGTAAGCTGGGCAATCTGCCGAGTGAGAGGAGTGGCGGTCAGCACAGTTGACACACACAGGCAGCGGAACACAAGGGCTTCCCTCGTGGACTGAGTGGCCACAATCACCACACAAAGAGTCCTGTACAGCGGGGAGACATATGCCCGAAACGTATGCACCGCATAGGTGGAGGGATGTACGGCTTCATGTCACATCTGTAGCACATAACCTTGACCTCCTCTGGGAGGGTACTCCCTCGAAAGCCAGAATGAAGGCGCCAGTATCGGTGCGGTTATCTTTGCGACCCTTCTGCACACATCGAACAAAATGAACGCCACGACGCTCCAAATTACCTTGGGGTTCCTCATCAGTTTGCAGGATGAAGTCCCGGTGAAAAATGATGCCCTGGACAATATTCAGAGATTGGTGAGGAGTGATAGACACTGGGATGTTGCCAAGATGATCACAGGCTCGAAGAGCTGTGGATTGGGTGGCAGAAGAAGCTCTGATCAACAGAGAGCCTGACCGCATCTTACTAATGAACTCCACTTCACCAAACTTTTCCTCAATATTTTCCACGAAAAACAATGGCTTTGTGGCAGTTAAAGTGTCCCCATCCGTCCTAGTACAGACGAGGTAGCGGGGAAAGGGTTTCAGCCCAAGACGGCGAGCCTGGCCCTCCTCCCATGGGGTAGCCAGGGAAGGGAAAGCTGCCAGGTCATACGAGGCAACATTTAAGGATCCTTCACCATTCTAAGAGAAGGCCGTGTGAGAACGGGCAGATTTTTGCAGCTTGATACGCTTCATGTGCCAAGCATCCACCCTGGTACCACCCACTCCAACCAGGGGCTCTCCTCAAGGGCACCACCCAGTCACGACAGCCATTGCTGGGAGTTCCAGTGCTCCAAGAAGACAAGCAACCGCTCCTTGGAATACACGGGGGAGGGATCAGCTCAGGTATCAGTAGTGTGATCCCAGAGTTGTCAGGGAGCTCAGCCATATAGGTACATAACAGCCCCACCACACGAACTGGCTACACATGCTGGTGACCTAGCAGGGTGGAAGGGGGCTACAGTGGGGAAGGGAGGGGGGGGGGGGAGAGGAATCCACACCATAGATGCTAGGGAGGGAGTTATTCCCCATATAGCTCACACCAAAAACAGGAAATTTTGAAGTTGAGGTCAAACCGGAATTGGGGACCGAAACGCCAAAAGGGTGAAAAAACAGGCAAAAGGAACAAAATTGCAACCAGTACAGGAAACCAGGGGAATAGCCAGGTCGACATAAATCAGAACACCAAGAGAGGGGAAGGAGGTGGCAATGGGGAAGGAGTGGGGATAGGGAGGGAGGGGGCAGGGAGAAGGAAATGTAGCTAGGGAATGAAGAAAGAGCTGCAATAGCTTGGGGCCCATGTGTGCCACACATGAATTCATGAAAGAACCGTGAGCCCCCTGGGGGAGGGGGGGGGGGGGGAAATTGCTCAATTCACACAGATAGAAAGGCATCTCGGTTTGCGGCATTTCCTGGCCAAGAATGCCCATCAGTTTGAAGTCACCACTTACAAAACATTGGTGTTCTTCACACTTCACTTTTTGGAGTAGTAGTTCCATGGTACTGTAACTCTAAGTGCATTGTATATCCATTTAGAATTGATGCTAGCTCATTTCCAGTAAGCAGCAATACTGTTTTCAAACTCAACTCTGAAGAATCTATAAATAACTTCCACTGCTTACTGTCATACCTTTGAGCTTCCACTTTCATCACTAATGCCTTTGCAGGACACCACCCTGAAGTCTTTATCACTCTTTCTATACACACAATATGAGGTATCACGTGCAAGTACATTATTTTCACCAAGATGTGATCCCAGAGATATCAAGACCTTTCGGTTTAAGTAGAGATTTTGGGTTACTATTAGTAACACACTTGAAATAGTTGATTCATTACTTTAATAACTTACCTCTGGTTCAGAGAATTCAAATATATCCATTGATGATATTGGACAAGGGATCACAACGCAACTCTGGGCCATGAGGGATAGGTTTAATCATTGAATCCAAGTTTGAACACAAGATTTTTGTTCACATTTCTTTTGTTGTATCACACTACATTTGTCATACAGAAGAATCACTGACAATTCTTCCGTTTGCGCCATACCATGGAAATAATGAAGTTCAGCACTTCATTTTACCTTCCCGCTACTTCTTTAATGGGAACAAATGACTTTTTATTCTAGGAGCATTCCATAATAAGCAAAATATGATTTCTGCAAGCAAAAATTCTATTATTTTCCGATATCTTGTAATTACCCCAGCAGTTCCACATATATAACAAAATGTATCTGGGCTATTCACACATTGTCTTCCTGACACTTTGAATACAGCTTCAATTAAATAAAACCACTCAACACTATGTGTAAGTACTTTCTAGCACTCGCACTCAGTCAGCTGTTGATTTCTGTGGCAATGATGGAACATCAGCATTGAAGTTCACTTTCTCTCTCTGACCAGTCATCTTATAAACTCGCAATGTTGCCACGTTTATGTAAATTACACTACATAATATAGATTTTGTAGCCAATGGTAAATAGCCCGCAGAATACTGAGTGAAGCAGTAACTGTGCAGAGAAAACCGAAGGGGGGGTGGGGGGTGAGAGTGGTATCACTTTCATGTTCAGGGGTGCCAAATTAGTAAACAGTAAAAAACACCACTTACTTTCCAAACTCCAGATCCTGTGTCAACTTCTGTAACATACACATCTTTTTCTGAAAATATCACTACTGTCTGTCAATTTAGGATACAGCTATACCCACAATTTTGGAATCATCACTTGTTTTCTTACTATAGCTGTATGAATGTACTTTTCTCGAAGTCCACATCAAATTAGTGCCACCTGCCTGGAAGTACATCAGGGCAAAATTTAAATATGTTCTATTTGGCAATGATAATAAAAATCATTTGTGTTAAAATGAAATTTTAAAAAGAAATGTTCTGTGGTAGTTTTCTAGTCCCCCTCCCACTCTCCACATTTATGTTTCATGGCATGGGTCATTTCTCACATCATGATAAACAATGTAATTTTTAACTTAGGAGTCTCAGGGTTTTGTACGTGCATACAAATATACAACACATTTTCGTCCTTTGTTACGTTGGATAATTTCTTGGGGTAATGCTCCAAAACATAAAATTTTTATTCAATAAAACCTGCAAACACTGATACACAAAAGCTTCTTTAGATATAGAATTTTTATATGTGCATTTGCCAAACCCAGTTGCACACAACCTGACAAGATTAAACAGCAACTTGCACAGAGGCCAATAATACTGTCCAGCATAGTCTGTATTTATAGTATTTCATCTTTTTCCCAAGAATATCTTACATTATGAATATGATACACCCCCATTTTTCAATCATTTCGGTCAATCAAACCAACTGCTTTCAATAATGCCTAAAGCACTGGTCTCAATAACTTTCCAATGGACCATTTGGAGGGCCTCACCAGTTTGTCTGAGAAACAGGCGTCAGGCAATATCTATGGCTGATGAAGTCCCTGTTCCAGAGGAAGCCTCTCAGCCTGCAAGATCTGGAAATTCACAGAGGGTGGGTTCACTGGTAGTTGACAGCTCCAACATTAGGCACGTAATGGTGTCCCTTAGCAATATGGCTGCCAAGTGGGGGAAGGAAGCCAGTGCGCACTCTGTGTACACACCAGGAAGAATCATTCCAGATGTGGAAAGGGTGCTTCCAGATGCCATGAAGACCACAAGCAGCAGCCAACTGCATAATTTGGCTCATGTCGGTATCAACACTGTTTGTCACTTTGGATCAGAAGAGATTCTCTCTGCTTTTGGCTGGCTATCTGAATAGTAAAGACTGGCAGTCTTGCTTGCAAGATGAAGGGAGCTCACCATCTGCAGCACCATCAACAGAACTGACTGTTGTCCTGTGATGTACAGCAGAGTGGGGGGCCTCAATCAGAGGCTCAGGTGACTCTGCTGCCACATAGTATGCACATTCCTCAACTTGTACCATTGTATGATGGGTTTCCGGATTCCGTGTGATGGGTCAGGGGTAGACTACACACAAGAAACGGCTACACTGGTAGTGGAAACTGTGTGGAGGGCTCTCTCTCTCTCTCTCTCTCTCTCTCTCTCTCTCTCTCTCTCTCTCTCTCTCTAGGTTAGAGTATCTCAAGAAACTACAGAAAGGACACCAGTGTGAAAGGATGCATGGCAAATACAGAAAGGTAGACCTCGCAGCAAGCAGCAATAGGTACTGTAGTTGTAAATTGTGCTGGGGCAGAACCAGAGAACTGAAGCTCAAGTCGTTATAGGTAGCTGGCTAAAGCCGAAAATAAGTTCAGCCAAAATTAAAGGACTTAACCATGTTAAGAACAGATAGATGAAATATAGTTGACAGTGGTGTACTTTTGCTGTCAGAAGTAGTTTACGTTGTACTGAAACTAAAGTAGGTAGTTCCTGTGAGTTAGTGTGGGAAGAGGTTATATTTGACAAATAGAGTAAATTAATAACTGGTTTTATCTATATAGACTGAAGCGGCAAGTGAAAATTTGTACCAAGGTCGGGAATTTTCACTCGCTGCTTCAGTTTACGTACATAAAATCGCATCTGTATGAGACCAATAACAGGGTGTCTACGACCCGGGAGATCCGGGAATTTTTTAGAATTCCGGGAGTCTATTATTATTTTAGTTTTCAGTTAAATTTTTGTGATTTTGACTGGTAAGACTCAATACTGCAACAAAGGATATTACTGTATCCCGCTTCTGCGGAATAATACTCCAGCAACAAAACATGAACGAGAGGGGAAAAAAACGAAAATAAAACTTAAGTCGCAAATGAAATGCGCCATATACAACAGCAAAACATAGTGCTCATACAAGTGTCTGCCAACAGCAAAGTGCGTCAAAGGCTTTAGGAAGACTATGCAACGCTTCCTAACAACAAATTGCTTCCGATGAGCGTGATGTAACAGACAGTACTTGTACTCAAGAAAATTTACATCCGAATCTGGACATACGAATGTGCACTTTAAGCCGAATTACGCATTTTAGTATGGTTCACGAAATTCCGATACTCTTGAAGTATCCTCTGATGTCTTGTTTCTTTTGTTACATAGTGCAAGATCTTTTAATGTTCTACACGTACGAACATATGCGCAGCTACGATGACGCAGAAAGCTCGTGAGCAGTGACGCTTGTTATCTAGTGCTCTCTGGGAACTGCTGTAACGAATCAGTTTACTTTCAAAGTAAATTTACTTTTACACAAGATGAACAATGTGCGAGAATGTACGATGAATTTCTTAAATCACAGAGCGTTTGACTCTTAATTAAAAATCAACTCTTTGAGGACGACCATCTAGAACAATTTCGAGCTCATAAGATCAGAAATATACGTCTTTATTAAAAATTATACTGGCACATTTGTGTGATATATCTGAAAGTGTAACATGCGCAAAAAAGATCAACATTATATGTGGAAGCTTAACATCTCTTGCAGCTTGTTAATCTTCGAGACCACGATTATAAGTGAAAGCTTTGTTTTTCTTGTAGCAACACTATGTATATTAATTTAAACCATTAACTTTTCCCATTTGTGTTTTCGCACTACGTAAGAGTGATCTTGCTATTGGCTGACTACATCACGTGTCTTGTGCTGTTTTCGGCTGGCGAGATCACGTGACATGAGCTATGATTGGCTTACAAAGGCGCGTGGCAATCTCGATTTCAATGCTTTGGAAAGTAACATGCGGTGTATGGTGAAATTCTAATTTATACCTTCATAACATGAAAGCCGGCCGAAGTGGCCGTGCGGTTAAAGGCGCTGCAGTCTGGAACCGCAAGACCGCTACGGTCGCAGGTTCGAATCCTGCCTCGGGCATGGATGTTTGTGATGTCCTTAGGTTAGTTAGGTTTAACTAGTTCTAAGTTCTAGGGGACTAATGACCTCAGCAGTTGAGTCCCATAGTGCTCAGAGCCATAACATGAAAATATGCAGCGTACATGTTGCTGTACATCAAAGATCTTTCCAAAACGTGCTGTTTTCCCCCATTAGTTTCGTTTTCTAAACTGCCGGGGAATTCTACGTCGGCATATAAAACCATAAACATTCAAAGGACTGATAAGTTTTACAGTGCCGAGGAAAAGTATACTATCACTTAACACGGGAAAAGTGAATGTCCACCCGGGAGAAATCGTTTCTTGTATTATTATTTTGAACAATTCAAAAGTCCATTCAAAGTGTAAATGATTGCAATACCAATGTTGACCTCATCGTAACAGATGTCCTGAGCAAATAGGGAGCATCAGGACAGCCACAGGGATTAGCAACCAGAACACAGTTGTAGTGAGACTGAATAGTGCAATATGCAAACCCACCAAAAATAAATGCAAAGCACATGCATTTGAAAAAGCAGATAAAAATTCTGCTAGACAGTTTCCACACATTCCGATCTGACTGTGTATGCGTAGACCAGCTGTGGTTTGAATTCAGACAAACAGTACCGACAGAAGTTGGGAGATACACCACGCAAACTGATAATGGCACATAAAACAGGTCAGAACACAGTTGCAGAAGCAACTAGGGAAGCACATAAAATTTTAAAGAACACAAACTCCATGTTGTTGTTGTGGTATTCAGTCCTGAGACTGGTTTGATGCAGCTCTCCATTCTACTCTATCCTGTGTAGGCTTCTTCATCTCCCAGTACCTACTGCAGCCTACATCCTTCTGAATCTGCTTAGTGTATTCATCTCTTGGTCTCCCTCTACGATTTTTACCCTCCACGCTGCCCTCCAATACTAAATTGGTGATCCCTCGACGTCTCAGAACATGTCCTACCAACTGATCCCTTCTTCTAGTCAAGTTGTGCCACAAGCTCCTCTTCTCCCCAATTCTATTCAATACCTCCTCATTACTTATGTGATCTACCCATCTAATCTTCAGCATTCTTCTGTAACACCTCATTTCGAAAGCTTCCATTCTCTTTTTGTCAATACTATTTATCGTCCACATTTCACTTCCATACATGGCTACACTCCATACAAATACTTTCAGAAACGACTTCCTGACACTTAAATCTACACTCGATGTTAACAAATTTTTCTTCTTCAGAAACGCTTTCCTTGCCATTGCCAGTCTACATTTTATATCCTCTCTACTTCGACCATCATCAGTTATTTTGCTCCCCAAATAGCTAAAATCCTTTACTACTTTAAGTGTCTCATTTCCTAATCTAATTCCCTCAGCATCACCCGACTTAATTAGACTACATTCCATTATCCTAGTTTTGCTTTTGTTGATGTTCACACTCTCCTTTCAAGACACTGTCCGTTCTGTTCAACTGCTCTTCCAAGTCCTTTGCTGTCTCTGACAGAATTACAATGTCATCGGCGAACCTCAAAGTTTTTATTTCTTCTCCATGGATTTTCATCCCTACTCGAAACTTTTCTTTTGTTTCCTTTATTGCTTGCTCAATATACAGATTGAATAACATCGGGGATAGGCTACAACCTTGTCTCACTCCCTTCCCAACCACTGCTTCCCTTTCATGCCCCTCAACTCTTATAACTGCCATCTGCTTTCTGTACAAATTGTAAATAGCCTTTCGCTCCCTGTATTTTACCCCTGCCACCTTCAGATTTTGAAAGAGAGTATTCCAATCAACATTGTCAAAAGCTTTCTCTAAGTCTACAAATGCTAGAAACATAGGTTTGCCTTTCCTTAATCTTTCTTCTAAGATAAGTTGTATGGTCAGTATTGCCTCACATGTTCCAATATTTCTACGGAATCCAAACTGATCATCCCCGAGGTCGGCTTCTATCAGTTTTTCCATTCGTCTGTAAAGAATTCGTATTTTGCAGCTGTGACTTATTAAACTGATAGTTCGGTAATTTTCACATCTGTCAACACCTGCTTCCTTTGGGATTGGAATTATTATATTCTTCTTGAAGTCTGAGGGTATTTCGCCTGTCTCATACATGAAACTTCCTGGCAGATTAAAACTGTGTGCCCGACCGAGACTCAAACTCGGGACCTTTGCCTCTCGCGGGCAAGTGCTCTACCATCTGAGCTACCGAAGCACAACTCACACCCGGTACTCACAGCTTTACTTCTGCCAGTACCTCCTCTCCTACCTTGCCCGTGAAAGGCAAAGGTCCCGAGTTTGAGTCTCGGTCGGGCACACAGTTTTAATCTGCCAGGAAGTTTCATATCAGCACACACTCCGCTGCAGAGTGAAAATCTCATTCTGTCTCATACATCTTGCTCACCAGATGGTAGAGTTTTATCAGGACTGGCTCTCCCAAGGCTGTCAGTAGTTCTAATGGAATGTTGTCTACTCCGGGGGCCTTGTTTCGACTCAGGTCTTTCAGTGCTCTGTCAAACTCTTCACGCAGTATCGTATCTCCCATTGCATCTTCATCTACATCGTCTTCCATTTCCATAATATTGTCCTCAAGTACATCGCCCTTGTATAGACCCTCTATATACTCCTTCCACCTTTCTGCTTTCCCTTCTTTGCTTAGAACTGGGTTTCCATCTGAGCTCTTGATATTCATACAAGTCGTTCTCTTTTCTCCAAAGGTCTCTCTAATTTTCCTATATGCAGTATCTATCTTACCCCTAGTGAGATAAGCCTCTACATCCTTACATTTGTCCTCTAGCCATCCCTGCTTAGCCATTTTGCACTTCCTGTCGATCTCATTTTTGAGACGTTTGTATTCCTTTTTGCTTGCTTCATTTACTGCGTTTTTATATTTTCTCCTTTCATCAATTAAATTCAATATACCTTCTGTTACCCAGGGATTTCTACTAGCCCTCGTCTTTTTGCCTACTTGTTCCTCTGCTGCCTTCACTACTTCATCCCTCAAAGCTACCCATTCTTCTTCCACTGTATTTCTTTCCCCCATTCCTGTCAACTGTTCCCTTATGCTGTCCCTGAAACTCTGTACAACCTCTGGTTTAGTCAGTTTATCCAGGTCCCATCTCCTTAAATTCCCACCTTTTTGCAGTTTCTTCAGTTTTAATCTACAGTTCGTAGCCAGTAGATTGTGGTCAGAGTCCACATCTGCCCCTGGAAATGTCCTACAATTTAAAACCTGGTTCCTAAATCTCTGTCTTACCATTATATAATCTATCTGAAACCTGTCAGTATCTCCAGGGTTCTTCCATGTATACAACCTTCTTTCATGATTCTTAAACCAAGTGTTAGCTACGATTAAGTTATGCTCTGTGCAAAATTCTACCAGACGGCTTCCTCTTTCGTTTCTTAGCCTCAATCCATATTCACCTACTACGTTTCCTTCTCTCCCTTTTCCTACGCTTGAATTCCAGTCACCCATGACTATTAAATTTTCGTCTCCCTTCACTATTTGAATAATTTCTTTTATCTCCTCATAAATTTCATCAATTTTTTCGTCATCTGCAGAGCTAGTTGGCATATAAACTTGTACTACTGTAGTAGGCGTGGGGTTCGTGTCTATCTTGGTCACAATAATGCGTTCACTATGCTGTTTGTAGTAGCTTACCCGTACTCCTATATTTTATTCATTATTAAACCTACTCCTGCATTACCCCTATTTGATTTTGTATTTATAACCCTGTATTCACCTGACCAAAAGTCTTGTTCCTCCTGCCACCGAACTTCACTAATTCCGATTATATCTAACTTTACCCTATCTATTTCCCTTTTTAAATTTTCTAACCTATCTGCCCGATTATGGGATCTGACATTCCACGCTCCGATCCGTAGAACGCCAGTTTTCTTTCTCCTGATAACAACGTCCTCCTGAGTAGTCCCCGCCCGGAGATCCGAATGGGGGACTGTTTTACCTCCGAACCCAAGAGGACGCCATCATCATTTAATCATACAGTAAAGCTGCATGGCCTCGGGAAAAATTACGGCTGTAGTTTCCCCTTGCTTTCAGCCGTTCGCAGTATCAGAACAGCAAGGCTATTTTGGTTAGTGTTACAAGGCCAGATCAGTCAATCATCCAGACTGTTGCCCCTGCAACTACTGAAAAGGCTGCTGCCCCTCTTCAGGAACCACACTTTTGCCTGGCCTCTCAACAGATACCCCTCCGTTGTGGTTGCACCTACGGTACAGCTATCTGTATCGATGAGGCACGCAAGCCTCCCCACCAACGCCAAGGTCCGTGGTTCATGGGGGGACAAACTCCATAAGATTGGCCAAAGTTTTGCAGAAGCTCGAAATGTAGTGTGAACTTCAATGTAAGATGCTTTTAATAGTTTCCACAATCAAACTCTTGTTTAGAAATCTGACAGAAAACCAAAGAGATTCTGGTCATCTGTTAAGTACACCAGCACCGACACACAATCAATACCTTCACTGCGTGATGACTGTGCCACTAAAACAGAGTTACTAAACTCGGTTTTCCGAAATTGCTTCACGAAAGAAGACTAAGTAAATATTACAGAATTTGAATCTAGAACAATTGCCAACATTAGTAACTTAGAAGTAGATATCCTCGGTGTAGCAAAGCAGCGAAAATCACTAACGAAAGGCGAGGCCTCCAATACAAACCGTACACCAGTCAGGTTCCTTTCAGAGTATACTGATACAATAGCTCCGTACTTAGCAATCACATACAACCTCTCACTCTTCAAAACATCTGCACCAAAAGACTGGAAAATCGCACTAGTCACACCAATACCCAAGAAGGGAAATAGGAGTAATCTACTTAATTACAGGCCCATATAACTAATGACAATTTGCAGTAGGATTTTGGAGCATATATTGCGTTCAAACATTATGAATTATTCAACGAAAACTATTTATTGACAAATGTCAGCATGGTTTCAGAAACTATCATTCTTGTGTAACACAACTGCTCCTTTTTCTCACAAAGTAATTAATGTTAGCAACAGGGGATGTCAAATTGATTTCATATTTTTAGATGGCTTTCCAACACTGTTCTTCATTAAACATCTTGTAATCAAATTGTGTGCCTGTGGAGTATTGCCTCAGTTGTATGAAAAGATTCATGATTTCCTGTCAGAAAGGTCACAGTTCATAGTCATTGGTGGAAAGTCATTCACCAAAACAGAAGTAATATTTGATGTTTGCCAACAAAGTGTTATAGGCTCTCTGGTGTTCCTGATCTACATAAACCACACAGGAGACAATCTGAGCAGTCCTCTTAGATTGTTTGCAGATGGTGGTGTTTACCATCTTATAAAGTTATCAGATGATCAAAACCAATTGCATAATGATTTAGACAAGATAACTGTAAGGTGCAAAAAGTGGCAACTGACTAATTAATGAGAAGTGTGAAGTCACCTACATGAGTACTAAAAGAAATCCGATAAATTTTGGTTACACAATAAATCACTCAAATCTAGAGGCTGTAAATTCAACTAAATACTTAGGGATTACTATTATGAATAAATTAAATTGGAACAATCACAATGTTGTGGTTAAAGCAAACCAAAGACTGATTTATTCGCAGAACACTTAGTGCAACAGATCTACTAAAGAGAGTGCTTACACCATGCTTGTCTGCCTTTTTCTGGAGCACTGCTGTGTGGTGAGAGATCCACATCAGATGGGACTGACAAAGGATATTGAAAAAGTTCAATGAAGGGGATTTCACTTTGTATTACTGTGAAGTAGGAGAGTGTGTGCCATAGATATGATACTTGAATTGGTGCAGCAAACATTAAAAGTGTTTTTCGTTGTGGCAGGATCTTCTCGTGATCCAACTTTCTCCTAAAATTGCAAAAATATTCTTTTGGTGGCTCATACATAAGGAGAAATGATCATCATGATAAAATAAGAGAAATCAGAGCTCGCACAGAATGAATTAAGTGCTCGTTTTTCCCATGTGCCGTTTGCGAGTGGAATGGTAGAGAAATAGCTTGAAGGTGGTTCAAAACCCTTTGCCAGGCACTTAACTGTGAATTGCAGAGCAATCGTAGGTGTAGAACATCCTCCACAAAAACAAAAGATGTACAATCATTTTATTAATATTTTTTATTTGCATGTGAAACACCAAGTTACAATCTTGGCTCAAAACTGAACATAATGGTTATTTTTTAAATATTTACAGACATCACACACTTCTCAAAGTTTAGACATAAGTTCAATATTCTTGCACAAAATTTGTTAAGAAACTCTGATTAATGTACAGTATAACAGGGATCTGGAAAAGAAGGTACAGACATACACTTGTTCACAAAACTTTCTACGGATTGTTGACTGTCTAAAACCTTTATTAGCATATGGTGTGTAGTTCACTCTTCCAGAATGTACGTTGTGCAAACAGTTTTCACAGTTCTATACATGAAGGTATATTAAACTTTACACACACGCGTAGTGATCAATATTTCACCAGCAGGGACTAGGCAAACGACACTGCGTGTGAGACACTGCTGTGTCTGCCTGCAGACTCATGGCAGTCAATGTGTTAATGTCCTGTTGCCAACAAGGCCTTAATAGTGAAGAATAGATCATTTGGACAAAGATGGCAAAGGAAATCAGCAGGGGGCTTGATTGATGAAAACATCTAGATATTTAAAGTCATTATACAAATAAATCTATATCTTCACACATAACCAGTTATATCTATTTGCATATTTCAACTACAGTTACTGTAGAGGGAAGAAACAGTGGTGCAGAGTGTAAATGGAAAAAAGCAGCCAATTCTGTGAAGTAAGTATTTTCCCTTGAACAGTAATATTCTTTATACTGAGTTCTCAGTCAGTTCATAGCATAACATCATAACTAAATAAGAAAATGCATTATTCTTGATGTTCTGCAACATGTTTTATTTGTTCAAGATCTGCTTTTAAGCTTCTTAAAAATGATAAAATAACTCAAGGTCAACTAAAATTATTAGACAGTATACACATCATTTACAATTGAAAAGACATTATGTAAACATTCTACACGAAAGCAAATTTCTACATTACAATAATAAATTTATTCCTACCATTGGAATAATCTAGTAACAAAGACCTATGCATCAATTAACTTATGGGTGAAAATTATTTAAGTATAGGAGGCAACTCGAGTAATCAGAATGAAATTTTCACTCTGCAGCAGAGTGTGCGCTGATATGAAACTTCCTGGCAGATTAAAACTGTGTGCCCGACCGAGACTCGAACTCGGGACCTTTGCCTTTCGCTGGCTGTGGCTAACCCATATCTCCGCAACATCCTTTCTTTCAGGAGTGCTAGTTCTGCAAGGTTCGGAGGAGAGCTTCTGTAAAGTTTGGAAGGTAGGAGACGAGGTACTGGCAGAAGTAAAGCTGTGAGTACCGGGAGTGAGTCGTGCTTCGGTAGCTCAGTTGGTAGAGCACTTGCCCGCGAAAGGCAAAGGTCCTGAGTTCGAGTCTCGGTCGGGCACACAGTTTTAATCTGCCAGGAAGTTTCAACTCGAGTAATGTTTTTGCATGTAATATAAGGTGTTTTCTGTGGTGTATTTATTTCTAATACTTCTGGTAATCTCATCTTTCTGTCTTATGTAGAACTTCAAACAGTTAGCTGCTTAGCATAAGCTGAATAACTCTCCCCCTTCTACCAAACACAAGCTGTTCAGACAATCCAGCAGCCACAGGTAAGTGTAGACCTGCATATTTTGCACAGTGCTTATGGATATCTACATCCACATCCATACTCCGCAAGCCACCTGACGGTGTGTGGCGGAGGGTACCTTGAGAACATCTGTCAGCTCTCCCTTCTATTCCAGTCTCGTGGAATTTTATTATTTTCTAAAATCTGTTAAATGCAGCATACACATATATACTCTGAAAACCACTGAAGTGTTTGGCAGAGCGTACGTTCCACTTTAACCAGTTATTAGGGGTTATATGGAGTGTGGAAAGAATGACTGTTTAAATGCCTCCATGCTTACTGTAATTAATCTAATTGTGTCTTCACGATACCTACGAGAGTGATACATAGTAGCGTATTGCTAGTCATCATTTAAAGCTTGTTGTTGAAACTTCTTCAGCTGGGTTTCTGAGGATACTGTATCTTGAAGAATCTGCCAGCCCATTTTCTTCAGCATCTCTGTGACACCAACCCACAGATCAAACAAACCTGTGACCATTTTTGCTGCCCTTCTCTGTATACACTTAATACCCCTGTTAGTCCTATTTGGTACAGGCCCCACAAACTTTAGCAATACCCTAGGATGGGTCACAGAGTGATTTGGGGCAATGACCTTTGTAGACTGATTGCATTTTCCCAGTATTCTACTAATAATCCAGTCTACCAACTGCTTTACCCAAGACATTGTCTATATGTGATCATTTCATTTCATACCCCTACAACGTTACACCCAGGTATTTGTATGAGTTATCGATTCCAATTGTGACTCACTTATGTGATAGTAGTAGAGGTACTATGTTTTTTCTTTTTGTGAAGTGTGCAATTTTAGGTTTCTGAACATGTAAAGCACGTTGCCAAGCTTTGCACCACTTTGAATTCTTATCAATGTTTGACTAGATATTTATGCAGCTTTTTTCAGATTGTACTTCATTGTGGTTACCTGCACCATCTGCAAAAAGTATGGGGGTGCTATTAATATTGTCTGCAAGGCATTTACAACAAACCAGCAAGGGACCCAACACTCTTCGTTCGGGTACACAGAAAGTTACTTCTACATCTGTCAATGACTCAACGTCCACGATAATATGCTGCATCCTGTCTACCAAGAAATCCTCAGTCCAGTCACAAATTTCACCTGATACCTCATACAATCTTACTTTTAAAAATAAGCACAGGTGTGGTACTGACTGCCTTGATCCATAGCTTTCAGGATGTCATGAGAAAACTGTGAGTTGGGTTCACATGATCTAAGTTTTCGAATGGTTGTTTGGCATTGTCGATGTCATTTGAGATACCTCATTATGTTTGAGCTCAGAATATGTTATAAGATTCTACAATCAATGGACATCATGGATATTTGAGTGTAGTTCTGTGGATCGTTTCTGCTACCCTTCTTGTAGAAATGGTTCAAATGGCTCTGAGCACTATGGGACTCAACTGCTGAGGTCATTAGTCCCCTAGAACTTAGAACTAGTTAAACCTAACTAACCTAAGGACATCACAAACATCCATGCCCGAGGCAGGATTCGAACCTGCGACCGTAGCGGTCTTGCGTTTCCAGACTGCAGCACCTTTAACCGCACGGCCACTTCGGCCGGCTTCTTGTAGACCTATGCTTTCTTCCAGCTACTTTTGTTCGAGGGGTCTGTGATAGATTATAGTTAAAAGATGGGCTAACTCTGCTACAAATTCAGTATAACACTTATTGCAGTGGTACGAGGATTAAATTTGGTTTTCTATGCATTCCTGCTTTTACCATGCTACCATCAATATCAGTCCCTGTCTCATCCACAGGTGACTGGATGATAACTGCAGTGCCACTTTACATACAAATAGAATGGGGGTGGTACACTTAGTACGTCAACACTTCTATGTGTCTTCTAGTACCAAAATCAAAATTTCAAACCAAGTTATGCTTGATCGAATACATTGCTTTCATCAATGGTCACAGTTTCAATTGCATCAATATTATCAAAATATACAAAAAAGAAGTAAAAATTATAGCCACCTGTACACTTTCAGACATGAACCAGTCACGGTTGATTAAAAAAAAAAATATAGTGACTATCCTGCATGTGGACAAAATTTACTGCATGTGCTGAAAAAAATTTGAAATGTCACAAATGCATGTCTTATTGTTAGCACTGCAGCTAACATTTCAATTGCGAGCAAAGATTTTTATTTATTTGTCCGGGGGGGGGTCTCCTGATAACGACGTAGGATTTGTCGTCATAACCCTATGAAAATAAACAGCTCAAATTTACAGTTATATAAGGATGATGCTCATGAGTACAACAATGGTTGGCCATGGTCTTGCTGACAGACCATCCCAGCATTCACCAGAATTTATTTAGGAAAGCATAAATCAGGATCTTCAGTCTCCTAAACACTGGCTACAAACTATACTCAAAGATAATCAATAACCACATACAGAATATCACAGAAGCTATTATTTCTGAACAACAAAATGGATTTAGATCAGGTCATGTTTACCATGTGAGCCTTGATAGCCTGTGGAAGATTATGTCTGGATGCGGATATCCTTATTACCTAACAGAATTAGTGAAAATCTTTACAAAACTGAACTGCACATACTGTAATAAACACAGGTGGGAATCAATTAGATGACATAATAATTAACCAAGATATTAGACAAGGGGGCGGACTATCACCAACTCATTTTAATATTTACACTGAATTCATTCTATGCCAATATAAATGTAAAGTAAACAAAGGAATTAAGATAATGAATGAAGAACACCTGAATGTACTTTTGTTTGCTGGTGACATCATTATTATTAAAAAGAATAAAGATGACCTCCAAAAATCAGTCCACCAGCTGAACAAAATTTACAAGAAGTATAACTTCAAAATTTATAACATTACAACAAAAATAATGGCTTTCTGAGGAAAATATCCAGTCAGATCAAAAACTGTTTTGGATAACTAAGTTTTAGAACAAATCTCGTATGTAGGCTGTGCTATAAGTTTTGATTTTTACTCTGATACTAAAAATAAAATACACAAATTCCAAGCTGCCTGTGATACCATTAGCAGACTATTGGGCCATAAAGTACAAAAAGAGAGCATCATGAAAGTCTATAAAGTAATGGTGGTTCCTGCGATATCCTGTGGAAGCAAAAACTGGGCTACCAAAAAAAATGACAACAAAATGAAATTCAAACAGAAGAAGTGAGGTTCCTAAGAAAGATGAAGGGCTGTACAAAAAGAGAAACGATTAAAAATGAAAACTGGAGACAGCACTTCATAACAATGCTAGATCACAGAACTCCCCAGATGATCTGGAACTATGAGCCAAATGGGAAAAAGATATATTGAAAGACCTCAGAACAGATGGGGATGATTTTGTCTGTGCGTTCAAAACATGCAACAGCCTAATCCTTGAAGGATAGATGATGATCATGATGATGAAAAGAAATCCAGATGGCTGTACAGAGCATCGCCCATCCTCCCAAATATGAGGCCAATGTCGTAACAACTGCAATGCACAAACTAACTGTTTGAAGAAGACGTTGATTACATGATCACGTCTAGAAACTCTGACAGATTATATGTTAAGTCAATCAATTAGGTTATTCACACATAAACATAACTGAAGGTAGCAATAAGCTGAATCACCTTTCACTGAGAATCTTGCAGTGAAAATTGTTCCCATAATGTACAGTATAACATCCTTCACACATCTAACAAAGACTGGAATTAACAAGAGGATTATTGGGAGCAGTATAGAAAATGTATGGAAAAAGACCTTACTGGAATACAAAAGAAAGTATGGCAGATACTCCAAATGCAAAAGTGAGGTTATTAATGAACACATCCGGACACCGAGCGTAAGCAAAATTCAGTGGGAAAATTATTTTAAATTACAGTATAAGAATGTAATAAATGAGAAAATCGAAACAAGACAGAAAATGACAACCAAATAACCTTCTCAACAGAGTAAATATGCATTGTGATAAAAAGATTTAAAAAAAGAAAATCTTCTTGGCCAGATGGCATATAAAATATGGGAGAGGGTATTATGTCAACAGTTTAATACTTTATTTAACAGTATTCTGAAGGAAGGTAGGATATCAAGAGAACGGAAGGAAAGTATTACAGTTCCAGTATATAAAAGTGGAGATAAGTCTTAGATACCACCTTAAAACTGTTAACATCAGTAATCAGAGACAGGATACAGAATGATATAGAAAAGCAAGGATTCAGGAAAAACAAGAACACAATAGATATTTTCACTCTTACGACACTATGGAGAAATCCACACAGTTCAATAATCCAGCCTATCTGTGTATTCTTGCCCTGTCAAAAGTGTTCGATAGGATTCAAAAAGAGAATATACATAGCACATACTGAGGCTTTAATGGAAAAACAAAACTAATATTTTTCTCCTCTAAAGATTCGTCAGTATATGTGTGAAAAGTAGATTAATTCAATGACAGGGTCAACCTTATTTTTAAAAAATACAGTAATCTGTTTTTGTACAAAATTTATATTTGTTGTTGTTGGTGGTGGTGGTGGCAGCGGCGGTCTTCTTCAGTCCAAGGACTGGTTTGATGCAGCTCTCCATGCTACTTTATCCTGTGCAAGCTTCTCCATCTCTGAGTAGGTACTTTAACACACATCCTTCTGAATCTGCTTACTGTATTGATCTCTTGACTTCTCTCTACCATTTTTACCCCACACACTTCCCTCCAGTACTAAATTTGTGATCCTTCAAGACTGAGATTGTGTCCTACCAACCGATCCCTTCTTCTAGTCAGGTTGTTGTATCACAAATTTCATTTCTACCCAGTTCTATTCAGTACCTCCTCATTATTTAAGTGACATACAAATCTAATCTTCAGCATTCTTCTATAGCACCACATTTCGAAACCTTCTATTCTCCTCTTGTCTAAACTGTTTATTGTCTATGTTTCACTTCCATAAATGGCTACACTCCATGCAAATACTTTCAGAGAAGACTTCCTGACACTTAAATCTATATTCAACATTAACAAATTTCCCTTATCAGAAACGCTGTTCCTGCCATTGTCAGTCTACATTTTATATCCTCACTACTTCGACCACCATCAGTTATTTTGCTGCCCAAATACCAAAACTCATCTAGTACTGTAAGTGTCTCGTTTCCTAGTTTAATTTCCTCAGCATCACCTGATTTAATTCTGCTACATTCCATTAAAATTGTTTTGTTTTTGTTGATGTACATCTTATATCTCCTTTCAGGACACTATCCACCCCGTTCACATGGTCTTCCAAGTGCTTTGCTGCCTCTGATGGGATGACAATGCCATCGGCAAACCTCAAAGTTCTTCTCTCTTTTTCCCTGAACTTTAATTCCTGCTCCACATTTTTCTTTTGGTTACTATTTGCTCAATATACAGATTGAATAACATTGGTGATAGGCTATAACTCTGTCCTACTCTCTTCTCATCCACTGCTTCCCTTTCATACCCCTCGACTCATAACTGCCATCTGGTTTCTGTACAAATTGTTAATAGCCTTTCACTCACTGTATTTTACTGCTGCCACCTTTAGAATTTGAAAGAGAATATTCCTGTCAACATTGTCAAAACTTTTCTATATGTCTACAAATGCTGTAAACATAGGTTTGCCTTTCCTTAACCTATCTTCCATGAGAAATCGTAAAGTCAGTATTGCCTTGTGTGTTCCTCAATTTCTCCAGAATACAAACTGGTCTTTCCAAATGTTGGCTTCTACCAGTTTTTCCATTCTTCTGTAAAGAATGACTGTTAGTATTTTGCAACCTTGACTTATTAAACTGATAGATTGGTAATTTTCACTTCAGTCAGCACCTGCTTTCTTTGAAATTGGAATTATTATATTCTTCTTGAAGTCCGAGGGTATTTCACCTGTCTCATACATCTTGCTCACCAGATGGAAGGGTTCTGTCATGGATTGCTCTCCCAAGGCTATCAGTAGTTCTAACAGAATGTTGTCTACTCCCGAGGCCTTGTTTCGACTAAGGTGTTCAGTCCTCTGTCAAATTCTTCACACAGTATCATAAGCCCCTTTCTCATCTTCATCTATGTCCACTTCCATTTCCATAATATTGCCTGCAGACCCTCTACATACTCCTTCCACCTTTCTGCTTCCCCTTCTAGGGCTGGTTTTCCATCTGTGTTCTTGGTATTCATAAAGGTAGTCTTCTTTTCTCCGAAGATCTCTTGTTACCCAAGGATTTCTACTACCCCTCATCCTTTTACCTACTTGATCCTTTGCTGCCTTCACTATTTCATCTCTCAAAGCTACCCATTCTTCTTGTACTGTATTTCTTTCCTCCCCCCCCCCCCCCCCCCACCCCTCCATTCATGTCACTCGTCCCCTAATGTTCCCTCTGAAACTCTCTGCAACCTCTGGTTTTTTCAGTTTATCCAGGTCCCATCTCCTTAAATTCATACCTTTTCGGAGTTTCCTTCAATTATAATCTACAGATCATAACCAGTAAATTGTGATCAGAGTCAACATCTGCCCCTGGAAATGTCTTATAATTTAAAATCTGGTTCCGAAATATCTGTTTTACCATTATATACTCAATCTGAAACCTTCTTGTGTCTCCAGGTCTCTTCCATGTATGCAACATTCTGCCAAGATTCTTGAACCAAGTATTACCTATGATTAAATTAGGTTCACTGCAAAATTCTACCAGGCAGAGCTTCCTCTTTCATTCCTTTCCCTCAGTCCACATTACCTACTATTTTTCCTTCTCTTCCTTTTTCTACTATCGAATTCCAGTCCCCCCATCACAATTAAATTTTCGTCTCCTTTAACTATCTGAATAATTTCTTTTATCTCATCATACATTTCTTCAATCTCTTCGTCGTCTGTGGAGCTAGCTGGCATATAAACTTTTACTACTGTGGTAGGCATGGGCTTCTTAACTGTCTTGGCTACAATAAAGCACTACTATGCTGTTCATAGTAGCTATCAAGTGTTCCTATTTTTTTTTATTCAGTATTAAATCTACTCCTGCATTACCCCTATTTGATTTTGTATTTATAACCCTGTATTCACCTGACCAGAAGTCCTAACCCTCTGAATTTCATTATTTCCCACTATACCTAACTTCAGTCTATCCATTTCCCTTTTTGAATTTTCTAATCTATCTGCCTGATTAAGTGATCTGACATTCCACTCTTCGACCTGCACAACGCCAGCTTTGTTTCTCCTGATACTGACATCCTACTGAGTAGTCACCACCCAGAGATCTGAATGGGGGACTATTTTACCTCCGGAATACTTTACCCAAGAGGATGACATCACCATTTAACTATACAGTAGAGCTGCATGCCCTCAGGAAAAATTATGGCTGTAGTTTCCTGTTGCTCTCAGCCGTTCGCAGTACCAGCACAGCAAGGCCGTTTTGGTTTATGTTACAAGGCCTGATCATCCAGACTGTTACCCCTGAAACTACTGGAAAGGCTATACCCTCTTCAGGAACCACGCATTTGTCTGGCCTCTTAACAGATACTATGTAACAGCTTTGGCCATCCTAGTTGCTTTATCTGTGCTTATCACTATCATTTTTCACATGACAATAACTTAAAAACTTGAAAACAGATGTATACTCATAAGAGGCAACCAATACAAGATAGCTTAGGCAATAATATAAGTAGTATCACCTGGCAAGAAAATTATAGAATAAATCTTTTCATGAACACTATTTTCATTTCATTCATTTTAGTTACACGTCAAGTTCCGTACGACCAAATTGACGAGCAAATCTCAAAGGTCATGAAATGTGTCAGTACATGACATTACAACATAAAAGTAATAACAGATAAAATATTTATGAACCCAGAAAAAGTCAAGCCATAAGTTCAAATAAATGCAGTCAACAATATAACATAGGAATCTGTTTAATTTTTTCACGGAACTCCTCAACACAATAGAAGGAGTGACCCATGAGGAAACTCTTCAGTTTTGATTTGAAAGCGTGTGGGTTACTGCTAAGATTTTTGAATTTTTGTGGTAGCTTACTGAAAATGGATGCAACAGTATACTGCACACCTTTCTGCACAAGAGTGAAGGAAGTCCAATCCAAATATAGGTTGGATTTCTGCAGAGTATTAACTGAATGAAAGCTACTTATTCTTATGTCAAAGTACCCAGACTACTGAACAGGAGTTGACACGAGGTTAGCCCATTTCTGAGCCAAAAATATCTTTTCAGAATGGGAAGAGTTACCCTAAAATATAATACCATACAACATAAGCGAATGAAAATAAGCAAAGTAGACTAATTTTCATGTCGAACGATCACTCACTTCAGATACTGTTCGAATAGTAAAAATGGCAGCATTAAGTCTTTGAACAAGATGCTGAATGTGGTCTTTCCATGACAGTCTTATCTATCTGAACACCTAGAAATTTGAATTCAGTTTTACTAATCCTATGCCATTTTGTGAAATTAAAACATCAGGTTTTGTTGAATTATGTGATAGGAACTGTACAAACTGAGTTTTACTGTGACCTAGCGATAGTTTATTTTCTACAAGCCATGAACTTATGTCATGAACTGCACCATTTGAAACCGAGCCAATGTTGCACACAGCATCCTGTACTACCAAGCCAGTGTCATAGGCAAACAGAAATATTTTAGAGTTACCTGTAATACTAGAGGGCATATCATTTATATAAATAAGGAAGAGGAGTGGCCCCAACACTCATCCCTAGGGCAACCCCTATTTGACCATACCCCACTCAAACCCCACATCACAGCCATTCTCAACACTGTGAATAATGATATTTTGCTGTCTGTTGCTAGAGTAAGAGGTGAACCAGTGGCGAGCTATTCCCCGTATTCCGTAATGATCCAACTTCTGGAGCAATATTTTGTGATAAACACAACCGAACGTCTTAGTTAAATCAAAAAATATGCCTAGCATTCAAAACCTTTTGTTTAACCCATCCAGTACCTAACATAAAAAAAGAGAATATAGCATTTTCAGTTGTTAAACAACTTCTAAAGCCGATCTGTACATTTGATAGAAAATCGTCTGATACAAAATGATCAATTGTACTTACACACATAGCCTTTTCAATAACTTTAGTGAACACTGATGGCATAGAAATAGGTCTAAAATTGTCTACATTATCACTTTCTCCCTTTTTATAAAGTGGTTTTACTACCGAGCACTTTAATCGTTCCGGAAACTGAACATTCCTAAAGGAAAAATTACAAATATGGCTAAGTACATCAACATCTATACTCTGCAAAGCCTGTAAGGTGCATGCCAGAGGGTACATCCCACTGTACCAGTTTTTAGCATTTCTTCCCATTTCGTTCATGTGTGGAGCACAGGAAGAATGATTGACTGAATGCCTTTGTGCATACAGTAATTATTCTACGCTTATCCTCGCGATCCCTATGTAAGTGATATGTTAGGGGTTGCAGTATATTCCTAGAGTCTTCATTTAAATCTGGTTTTTGAAACTTTGTTAATAGACTTTCTCGGGATACTTCACATACATCTTCGAGGATATTGCAGTTCACTTCCTTCAATATCTCTGTGACACTCTCCCATGGAGCAAACAAACCTGTGACCATTTGTGCTGTCCTTTTCTGTTTCCATTAAATATTCTCTCTTATTCCCAGTTGGTATGTGTCCCACACTCCTGAGCAGTATTCTAGAACAAGTCCCACAAGTGATTTGTAAGCAATCTCCTTTGAAGAGCGGCTGCACTTCCGCAGCATTCTACCAGTAAATTGAACTCTACCACCTGCTTTACCCATGAGTGAAACTATGTGATCATTCTATTTCATATCCCTAAAGTGTGTTACACACAGGTATTTGTATGAGTTGGTCAATTCCAACAGTGTCTCACTGATATTATTGTCGGAGTATTTTACTTTCTTTTTTTTCCCCCCCATTTAGTGAAGCACAAAACTTTACATTTTTGAACATTTAAACCAAGTTGCCATTCTCTGCTCCACTTTGAAATCTTATCAGGATCTGACTGAATATTTATGCAGCTTTTTTCAGATAGTACTTCACTATAGATAACTACTGCATCACCTGCAAACATTCATTTTGCTGTTAATATTGTCTGCAAGATGATAATGTACAACACGAACAGCAAGGGTCCCACCACACTTCCCTGGAGCAAACCCGAATTTACTTCTACATCTGACAATGACTTTCCATCCAAGATAACACAAGGTTGGCGCCGGTGGCGACACCTACAACGTGCTGACACGAGGAAAGTTTCCAACCGATTTCTCATACACAAACAGCAGTTGACCGACGTTGCCTGGTGAAACGTTGTTGTGATGCCTCGTGTAAGGAGGAGAAACGCGTACCATCACTTTTCCGACTTTGATAAAGGTCGGATTGTAGCCTATCGCGATTGCAGTTTATCGTATCGCGACATTACTGCTCGTGTTGGTCGAGATCCAATGACTGTTAGCAGAATATGGAATCGGAGGGTTCAGGAGGCCAATACGGAACGCCGTGCTGAATCCCAATGGCCTCGTATCACTAGCAGTCGAGATGACAGGCATCTTATCCGCATGGCTGTAACGGATTGTGCAGCCACGTCTCGATCCATGAGTCAATAGATGGGGACGTTTGCAAGACAACTATCTGCACGAACAGTTCGACGATGTCTACAGCAGCATGGACTATCAGCTCTAAGACCATGGCTGCGGTAACCCTTGACGCTGCATCACAGACAGGAGCGCCTGCGATGGTGTACTCAACGACGAACCTGGGTGCACGAATGGCAAAACGTCATTTTTTCGGATGAATCCAGCTTCTGTTTACAGTATCATGATGGTCGCATCCGTGTTTGGCGACATCATGGTGAATGCACATTGGAACCATGTATTCGTCATCGCCATACTGGCATATCACCCAGTGTGATGGTATGGGGTGTCATTGGTTACACGTCTCAGTCACCACTTGTTCGCATTGACACCACTTTGAACAGTGGACATTACATTTCAGATGTGTTACGACCTGTGGCTCTACCCTTCATTCGATCCCTGCGAAACCCTACATTTCACCAGGATAATGCACGACCACATGTTGCAGGTCTCGTACAAGCGTTTCTGTATACAGAAAATGTTCGACTGCTGCCCTGGCCAGCACATTCTCCAGATCTCTCATCAATTGAAAACGTCTGGTCAATGGTGGCCGAGCAACTGGCTCATCACAACACGCCAGTCACTACTTTTGATGAACTGCGGTATCGTGTTGAAGCTGCATGGGCAGCTGTACCTGTACACGCCATCCAAGCTCTGTGTGACTCAATGCCCAGGTGTATCAAGGCCGTTATTACAGCCAGAGGTGGTTGTTCTGGGTACTGATTTCTCAGGATCTATGCACCCAAATTGCGTGAAAATGTAATCGCATGTCAGTTCTAGTATAATATATTTGTCCAATGAATACCCGTTTATCATCTGCATTTCTTCGTGGTGTAGCAATTTTAATGGCCAGTAGTGTACTTATTTCAGTAATCTTTTCAGTGGTACAAGGATGGAACAATTCTCCTGGGTTTTCCTTTATAAAGGAACAATGGAAAATGGAGTGAAGCATTTCAGCTTTTACTTTGCTACCCTCAATTTCATTTCCTGTCTTATTCACTAGGGACTGGACCCTAACTTCAATGCCATTAATTGCCTTTACATATGACCAGAATGTGTCTGTGTTTCGTGAACGATCATTTGACAATATTCTGCTACAGTAGTCATTGAAGGCATCACACATTGCTCTCTTTACTGCCAAGCATGTTTCATTCAGCATCTCTCTATCTATAGCCTACACTTCATTTTACACTTATTATGCTGTAATCTCTATTTCTCTAGAAGTTTCTTTACAGTGATTGTATACCACAGAAGGGTCCCTTCAATTATGAACTGTTCTGTGTACATGTCTATCCAGTGCATGGTCAACTGTTCTTTTAAACTTGAGCCAGAGTTCCTCTACATGCTCCAACTCTGAGCAGAAAGTGTCAAGTTCCTCATTTTAACATGACACTACTGATTTTTTTTTTTTTTATCTGCAATGATGTCCAAAATTAAAACACCAAATGGAAATTGTGCAAAGTTTGACTTTACTTTGTCTCAGAACAATATACACAGGTGATAGTAAAGTAGAAACAATGTAAAGAACACAGAATGTAAACAACTGCAACATCCGTAACAGTAGACAAAAATGTTCTTCGTGTTTGCCAAACGGATTTGCACACACGTTCTGACAACTGGTTAACGTGCTCAGTATGGGATGGGACCACTTCTGTCAGCACCACAGGCATGACAATGATGAGGCATGCTGTGAATGATGTCATCGAGCTCATGTTGAGGCAGTAACACCCATTCCTACTGCAGAACAAGTCATAAGTCTTGGAAAGTGGTTAGTGGAAGCTGACGTGATACAACCTGTCTCCCCGTGCATCCCAGGAATGCTCTATGAGATTAAAATTGGGACAGCGAGCAGGCCCCACCATGGGTGCAAAATCTTCCATTTCCAAGAAAACATCAACCATTTGTGCTCTATGAGGTCGAGCATTTATCCTCCATCAATATGAAGTCTGGATCCACAGCACCTCACAACAACTGCACATGGGGTCCCAAGATCTCATCATGATACCTGAGAGCATTTAAACCTCGCCAATTCAGCTGTACAATTTCGTGAAAAGGTGTTCTTGTGGTTAACTTAATCCCTGACTACACCATTAGGGATACTCCTTGATATCGGTTGTAAAATCGAATTCCATGTTCCCTCCAGATGCAAATCTGTCGAGAATCACTCTCCACACCAAATCAAGACTCACCTGTGAAAAGAACATTGACCCACTGTTTGACAGTCCAGGTGACGTACTGACAACTCCAGTCAATATGTTCCCTTGTGTGAAGACACATCAGAGGTGCACATACAGCAGGTCTCTGACAATAAAGTCCACACTGCCAAAGCCTTCTGTACACTGTTTGCCTCAATTCAACACATCCAGTGGATGCTGCAGGGTCAGATGTCAATTGTTGTGCACTACTAAGGTGGTATCGTCATGCCCTTACAATCAAATAATGGTCTTCTCTTTCTGATGGTACAAATGGTCAGCCCTGTCTCAGTCTTCAGGATACAGTTTCAACCTCTATAAACAGTGCCACATCTGAGAAACAACATAACGATTCACATTACGAGCCACATCAGTTTGCGACTGTCCTGCTTCAATTATTCCTATGGCCCTCCACCATAGATAGTCTGGTAGGCATCTTCTCTGTGCCATACTGTACCGTCTGTGACAGTGTACACAGAAGTTGTGGATGAGGGACTACCCAGCAAACACTATCGATTTTATAAATGCCCTGACGTCATCGTTGGTGTGGTTGTCCATCAACCAGAATTCCACCTTCTGTGCAGAACATGGTTTATGGACATCTGTTGACAGTTTGTATGATTATATCATGAATTAGACACACAATGGGAAATAGCAGTTTGTTCCTTTAATTTTGGACACCAGTGTAGTTTACTGAACATCTATATTTTTCTACTCATTTTAGTTGTCCTTTGCACTTTGGTAATCACTGTTGCCACAACCGCGTCATGGTCTCTGATACCAGTTTTCAATGTGAAAATCCTCAAAGAGGTCAGGTCTATTTGTTGCCATTACATCCAATATATTTCCATTACAAGTGGGGTTCCTATCTACCTATTCTATGTAGTTTTCAGAGAAGGCATTTGGTACAGTTTAACAGGATGTCTTATCATGCCAACTACTAACAAAACTGAAACTTCCTGGCAGATTAAAACTGTGTGCTGGACCGAGACTCGAACTCTGGACCAGTTTTAATCTGCCAGGAAGTTTTGTATCAGCGCACACTCCACTGCAGAGTGAAAATCTCATTCTGGAAACATCCCTCAGGCTGTGGCTAAGCCATGTCTCCACAATATCCTTTCTTTCAGGAGTGCTAGTTCTGCAAGGTTCGCAGGAGAGCTCCTGTAAAGTCTGGAAGGTAGGGGACGAGGTACTGGCAGAAGTAAAGCTGTCAGGACGGGGCGTGAGTCGTGCTTGGGTAGCTCAGTTGGTAGAGCACTTGCCCACGAAAGGCAAAGGTCCCAAGTTCAAGTCTCGGTCCGGCACACAGTTTTAATCTGCCAGGAAGTTTCATATCAGTGCACACTCTGCTGCAGAGTGAAAATCTCATTCTGGAAACTAACATAACTGCAATTTTTCCAATTCATTGTTGGATGATTGAAGTCTCCACGAATGATTATAGTGGAATGGGACCTCAGTCTTGTTGCAACCCCTGTCCACAGTACAAGCAGCCCTTAGCGGCTCGCCATCTGACAAGTGTTCATGACGTCGCCTTTCCGGCCGAGATCTTTTTTAATATGTGACTTTTAAGTACTGCATCGTTTCGAGTCAGTACAAACTTTAATAAAATTAATGTACTATATACCTAATGTTTTAGTACAGTTAGTCTAATACTGAAGACGACGCTCATAATAGCATTGAAACCAGGTCAATTTTGACTTAATATTTGTGACCGAGGGCTTATTTGTTACAATATAATTCTGACACTGTCACTAAACCTTTGCAGCTATGTTCAAAGTTTTAGTATCAGGAGACCTATCCCCGCCAACAACCACAGCATTAAATGTTTGCAATGGTGTTTCACCATTTGTCCGAGACAAGGGTGTTTTAGGAAGCAGGAAATGAAGGACATACCCTAAATGTTCAGACACTGAACTTGGAGGAAAATGTGATTGCCACTGTGGAAGGCGACTGCCATGTCAGTAGCAGGCTGTTGGCCCACCAGTACTACGCAAGCCAGACAACCGTGTGGAACATTCTCCATGACAATTGTTACTGCTCTTATCACTTATAGCACATGCACGGCTTATTAGCGACAGGCTTCCCATATCAGGAGCAGTTTTGTTGCTGGTTTCTTCACCAGGCAACCACAATTCCGGGATTTGTGCGATCCAGCCTACTCACAGATGAGGCCACCTTTATGCGGAATGGTAGCTTCAACTTTCATAACGGTCATCTGTGAGATAATACGCAAAACCCCCATGCTATGGTGATAGCGAATCATCAGCATCGATGATGATGATGTGGAGACACTGGACCAGCATATTCATGCTGCCTTTGGCACTGTTCCAATCCAGCCTTTCAAATGCGAATGTGAGAGACAGAACATGCTACGGTGCGTACACGCATGCATTGAGGCATACGGAAAGCATTTTCAACACATACTGTAACTGTGGCTTCATGGTACAAATGTGTATTAGATCACAGTCTCTGTAACAATGTACGATTGAATAAATGGTCTCTAGCATGGAAACCAAGCATTTCCAGACATAAGTTTATTTATTCCATATCCTCTCATCGATCAATCCCTAGAGTTTGAACACAGTGGAAAAAAAATCACCCTGTACAGGGCTACATCTCTAAGGAAAATCTAGGTGTAACACAATATGTTAGTTAGAAAATACGCTGCAGTAACTAAATCACAAACACTGATTTACTGCAAATTTCTCGTAAAAATTCTCAAAAATGGATATTTATTTGTGTTGATATATAATGAAATTCAGGGATGATGTATTCTTTGGCTGAACAAAAATATAATTTTGTAAGCAACCAAAAATTGTCAGAATTGCCTATTTCTCATGCAGTTGTACAATGAAATTAGAGTGATTGTTCTGAATGAGAATAAGGCCTACTGATCTCAAAAATTTTAAAAGAGCACAACTAAGTTTAAGCCTACAATTGATGATAACCATACAAGTTTATCACAGTACTCATGAATGTTCGACAAGACATGCAGTCTATCACTAATAAGACAGCAGGTATTGAATTGTTATTTACAACCACTTCATGGTATGTAAACAATGCCCTACGCGTGACAGAACACTGGCTGGAATCAAACTAAATTTGGTATATTAGCATACTTGGTTAATGTTAGCAACTCATTATCATAGGAAAAGTCAATACAGGGCTGTGGATGGTCAAATTTATATCAAGAAAATTCATAAAATATTATAGTGAGCAATTAAGTTTTTTAAGTAAAGACGTGGATTTGAAACCAGCTGTTATCAAAATTTTAGACACCTACATCATCATTCCTTTATCATTTCTATACTAGCAGCGTCAAACATTTTTCAGAAATCCTTAAACACTCCTAGACAAATTTCACTAAAAGACAGCACCATTGGTCCTCTTTGGAGAGCTGGAATATCTACTGAATATCACAAGTGAATTCAATCTGAAAGCTAGTTTAACATTTGATACATGACGCAAAACAATTCTAGACCAGGTGTTTACAAATGACTCCTCCCATCTGTAGATGTTGCAGATACACTTTATTAGACCAAACAAGGTGGTGCAGTGGTTAGGAAAATGGACTCACATTCAGGAGGACGATGGTTGAAACCTGTGTCCAGCCATCCTGATTTAGGTTTTCTGTGATTTCCCTAAATTGCTTCTGGCAAATCCCAGAATGGTTCCTGTCAAAAGGGTACGGCTGACTTCCTTCCCACCCTTTCCTAATCCAATGGAACTGATGACCTTGCTGTTTGGTCCCCTCCTCAAAACCAACCAACCAACCACTTTATTAGGACCATTGCACTCAAGCCTTCAACCTTTTAAATGTTCTCTCTTGAAATGGAAACAGGAAATACAACTATTATAGAAACACTTTCAGATGAAGTTTCTGAATGAGGTGTTTAAAAAAACTTTCTTAAAAACATTCGTCTACTATTTTTATATTGCTCTTCCTCCTCTTAAATGGAAAAGAATTTAAAAAGTGACTAACAACTGGCTTAAAGACTTCCTGTAAAAGGAAAAGATTTCTATTGAATTATCATTCTTCAAACACAACTACACTATCCTCTATTAAGTGATGTACATAAAGCAGTATGTACAAGCTACAGCACAAGACAAGCAAATGGCTAATGACAATTATGTGACATCATCTGCTAACAACACACAGGCAGTGTGGAGTATTATAACAGATTAAACAAATCACCTGCCTCTTGAAAATGAGAACACAGCTCCAATTCACAACTGCTGATGAGGCACTAAGCCACTCCAAGTTGCAAATATATTCAGTATCAAAGCAGTTACTGTAAAGAAATTACTATGATGCTTCAACAAACCATTACACAATGTACAAAGTAAAATAAAATCTTCCCTATCCTTTATATTCCTTGCTGATGAAATCACTCTCATGCCATTCCCAGTAGACACTTGATGCGGTGGCTGATGGGAGCAACAATCAGTCATCGTACCCAGTCAACTTGGAGTACATTATTGAGCACTGAGTGTATTATTGAGCATGAAGAATCTAAAATATTGCTGTGGTCTGCAACTGATGGCATCCCTGATTTTACCATAGAGAACTGCAAAAATAAAATGACTGTTCCACTTTCTAATGTGTGCATTTACCGAGAGCCTGAAAGTAGCAAACATTATTTCACTCTTTACGAAAGGAAAGAAAGTCACAGACCTATATAATTATTGCCTGTGTTCTGGAAGGATTAGTTTGTCAAACAATACTCGATTTAATGGAAAGGAACCAAGTTTGCTCTAATGCTTGGCATGATTTCAGGAAGAATAAATCTGCAACTACTGCTATATACAAGTCCAAATTCCACTCCTACTCCTGGAGAGAGAGAGAGAGAGAGAGAGAGAGAGAGAGAGAGAGAGAGAGAGAGAGAGAGAGAGAACAACAAACTATAGGAACTGTCTAGATTTGTCAAAAGTATTTGACATCATGAAGTACAAAATGCTATCTCAGAGAACATTACTTTTTTTGTTGTTTTAGAGTGCAAAACTGCTACAGTCATAAGTGCCCATTCTGTGGCTTAGGGAAGGGTAAAAAACCGAATGTGAAATCAGCAGCAATGGGAGCGAAACTCAAGGAGGAGGGAAACTAAAAGTGGAAGGAAATCTTAGAAAACTTCTATTGAAGGGGGGGGTTGTATTCCCCAAAGAGGAGCTTCAAATGACCAATGTCATCTTACTGACACTGTTAAACTCAAGGATGCAACTGGCTGAGCACATGTCATCTGCTAAAAGGGAAGATATATCAGGCTAAAATTGTAAGCGGGTGCGTAGTGGATTAAAATAGGGACATTTCTGAATCCCTCCTCTGATACCTACCTACAACAGATACTCTGGAACTCTGCATGATGGAAATGTATCCGGCAAAAAATAGTCCTGATGTCCTCAATGACGTCCTTGAGGATGTCCGCAACAAAACTGATATCACTGACCACAAGGCAACAATTGGAAGAATGAATACTACAGTAGGAAGGGCACCTACAACAAATATAAAGATTTATATGATCTACAAACTAGACAAAGTAGTAGTATCATATCTCAATGAGAAACTTTAAACTTTCAGCTCAGGGCAGGAGCACACAGAGGAACTATGACTCAAGTTTAAAAGAATAGCTGGCCTTGCACTGGACAGATATGTGCCCAGTGGAACAGTTCATGATGGGATGGGACCCTCCATGGTATACAGTTGCTGTAAAGAAACTTCTAAGGATACAGACAACTGCAAACAGAATACAGCAAAGCATAGAGCTACAGAAAAATGCTGAATGAAATGCACCTGGCTATCAAGAGAGCAATGTCTGAAGCCTGCAGCGACTACTGTACCAGAATATTGCCAAAATTTTTTTCACAAAACCCAAAGAAATTTCCATCATATGGAAAGACTGTTAGTGCCACCAAAGTTAGTGTCCAGTAACTCATGGATGAGACAGAGACTGAAATGAAAATAAGCAAAGCAAAAGTAGAAATGCCTCACTCTGTTTCCAAATGCTACTTTACAAAAGAAAACTCGGGAGTGTTACTCCTATTTAACACTTGTACCACTAAAAAGATGAGTGAAATACATATTAGTGTAAGCAGTGTTGAGAAACACTTGAAATTATTAAAACTGAACAAAGCTCCAGGGCCCAATGAAATCCCTATCAGATTCTATACTGAATTTTTGGCCGAGTTAGCCCTTCAGGTAACTATAATCTATCATAGATTCCGCAAACAATAAACCCTGCCCAGTAATTGGAAAAAAAGCACAGGTCACACTCATCTATAAGAAGGGGAGCAGAAGTGATCCACAGTATTACTATCAAATATTTTTCATGTTCATATGTTGTACACTTTTAGAACATATTTTGAGCTGAAACATAATGAGCTATTTTGAACAGAATGTCAACCAGCACTGATCCCAAAAACATTGATCATGTGATACCCAATTTGCACTTTACTTACTGAAAACCATGGATCAAGGCAGTCAGGTATATGCAGTATTTCTAGATCTCCAAAAAGCATTTGACTCAGTACAACACCCACAATTGTTATCAAAAGCAGGATTGTAGAGCCATTGACAGATATAGACATAACCTCAGGTGTACCCCAGAGAAGTATCTTGGGTCCCTTGCTGTTCAGACTGAATATTAATGACCTTACAGTCAATACTAATAGTAACCTCAGACTTTTTGCAGATGATGTTGCTATCTAGCACAAACAGTCAGTAAGATAGCCTGTTGATTTTAAAGTCCTTCATATCCTGGCAAAGTGCTTTAAATGTTCTGAAATGTAAAACTGTGCACTTCAAAAAAAAACACAGTATCCTATGACTACAGTATCAACAAGGCACAATTTGAATAAACTATCATGAGAAAGGCTACTTACAAAGTCTCAAGGACCGGCTTTAAATGATGGCTCTGGGAACATACCACAATCCCCTACATATCGCTCTAGTAGGGATTGTGATGACGAAATTAGATTAACTATAGCAAGCAGTGAGACATTTAAACAACCGTTCTTCCCACTCTCCATACATGATTGGAATGGGGAAAAAAACCTTAAAACTGGAACAATGGGATGTATCCTCTGCCACACAGTTCACAGTGGTTTGCAGAGTACAGATGCTGATGCAGAAAACACAGTCCTGTAGCACCAGAGGCATCCATTTGAACTGGTTCAGATTATATCTTCCAAACAAAAAGTATTAAAATTAAGAAAAACTAATTAAGTTGATCATAACCATGTTTTAGGCCTAAAGGGTAATTTAATTACAATAAGCTGTAATGGGGAAATTTAGTTCTTACAAGGCGAAAGAGGGAATTTTTCCCTGCTCCCTTGAAAACTGCATCACTGCAGCTTTCAGAGAAACAGCCATAATGTTTTTTTCAGTTGATAGTTGTGCTTACAAGTTAAAGAACCAGTTTCATTAGAACTTTGTGTGAGATAAGAGTGTGAAATTGTAACATTTAAGCGACAAGTGAATCAAATAACTTTGAGTAGGCCTGCTTCCTGTTTTGTTCATTGTTGTGTTTTCATTCACTGTTGCAAAATGGTCAAGAAAAAAGTGGTAGTTTCGGACTTCTTTAATATTACAGGAAAAGGTGTTTGTAAGTATTGTACTCAAGAATACAAGCAAGGTAATTCAGTTAAAATGGAAAAGTGCATAAAAAATGTACCAAATGCCCTGCAGGATTGAAAAATATTCTCACTGTCAATAAACTAACACATGGACCATCAACCAAAATGGATATCAATCAAGGACTGACAGTGGATGCACATTCAAATGTAGGCCAGACTACCCAAGGCGAAGCTTTTGTAACCTCGGCTGGTTCAGCTACCTCTCCTTTCAAGTCACCAACGCCACCTCCACCAAAGCCTTGGCCAAGTCCCCTATCTGAACACTCTTGTAGTTTGGGATCTGGTACTATACCAATTTACAGCCCAGGTTCATCAAGAAGAATAACTGCATTTTTGGATCACGTGGATAACCAAACAAATGTTAAGTTTAAATCACTTAAGGCCAACTATTTTTTGGTATGAAAATGGGTTGTTCATAGTAGTCCTTTTTGTAGCCTATTATATTGTAGGCCTCAATTGCTTTCGTGATGTTAAACAGTAAGAATGTTGTATGTATTCCACTGTATTAAGAAGGAAAATTACCAACCAACAGCCAAACTGGAAACTCTAGTCTTTTTCCTTAATCCTATAAAAGAGATATAGTAGCATTCCCTAGCCTAGTATTTCCCACCATTTAAATATCACAAAAACAAAAGTATGTTAGTTATAGTTTGTAAAACAAAAGTTTGTTAACAAAAGTAGGTTAGTTTTTCTGACTGAACTTTCATGCTAATAGAATATCACTTCACTATTCCTTTGACAAATAACTATTTTCGCATTTAGGAGTAGTAGGCCTAGGTTGCAACTGCTCCTTCAAATCTCAAAACAGCTTACAATGAAGTGTGTTATGCCATTTCTCAAAAGCAATAAAACTTTTTAGGTGGCACAAGTATATAGATTTTATTCTTTGTTGTGGCTTTATTAAATGGTTCATTGCCATTTTTTTTTTTTTCTGCACAAGGTGCTGAACCAATCCTTAGCTAAAGCAGTTTTTGTAAGCTGATCCCCATTACCTTTGATATAGCACCCACTGTGGATGGATTTTTTCCAAAAATCGAGGACCTGCATATAAGTTACCATCAAGATTTCTAATGTCTACAACTTATTTTGAGGCTCAGTACACAGAAATGAAAGAAGAAATAACAAAAATAATTCAGGAAACAAAAAATTTACTTCTTCAATGTGACGGCTGGAGTAATATCAGAAACATGTCTATAATTAATTTTGTGATTTCAAAGGCAGAACCATTTTTTGTAGATTTAAAAATGACCAAAACCCAGAGACATAATGCCGAATACCCAACAGAGATAATTAGATCTGTCACTGAGAAGTATGGTCCTGATAAGTTTTTGGTACTTATTGGCAACAAAAACGAACATGAAGGCAGCCTTATCACTCTTGAAAGAAAAGTATCCTCATATAGTACCTCTACGCTCCATTGCTCACTTTCTCCATTTACTGTGTGCTGACATCTTCGGACGCCAGACTGTTCAAAGTTTCTTAGCAGAGGTGATAACTATAGTAAAAACTGTGAAAAACAGCCACGTATTGAAAGCTTTGTTCAATGAAATTTCTTCAGAGAAAAAGCTGAAGTTACCTGGGCAGACCACATGGAACAGCCACCTTTTTTGTTTGGAGAGCTAGCAAATCGAACAAAGTGGTCCTCCAAACATTGGCTGTCAATGAAAAGGCTGATATAGACCCATCCATTAAAAGGAAACTATGTTTTGGGTTAGAATAGAAAAGAAGATAAATTTGCTGAAACCAACTGTTGATCTTATCACATACATTGAATCAAATGATCCACAAATACATAGAGTGGTCAGGAAATTAAATGAACTAGAGAAAAGTATGAAGGAAAATTTACTAACA
The DNA here is from genome assembly GCF_021461395.2 of Schistocerca americana. Classification (NCBI taxonomy): domain Eukaryota; kingdom Metazoa; phylum Arthropoda; class Insecta; order Orthoptera; family Acrididae; genus Schistocerca; species Schistocerca americana. Next base: position 181,195,050 of record NC_060120.1, read on the forward strand.
TCACACATGCAAAAATCCAAAGAAAAGACAGTCATGGAGAAGTTCATCAAGAGAAAAAATTTTGACATTGAATCAATCCATCTCGCAGAGTTTATGCTGGACCCTAAAATGCAGGAAACTTTGCTCAACGCTATGGAACTACTAGACGCCATAGGTTTCGTTTGTGATTGTGCTTGGCTAATGGGTTTGGTCATCTTAAAAGTAAGAGAAAGTTTGGCTGACTACAGGCAAGGAAGACTTATTCTAAAGAAAGTTTCTTGGGAAGGGATGGGCGAAAAGGATAAAATTATCAGGCCTCTGTCATGGTGGAGGGGCTTGAGAGGTACTAGTGACTTGGCAGATACGGGCATAGGAATATTGTGGGCACCAGTAACTTCGACTGCCACAGAGCGAGCATACATTCAGTACATTTTTCTTCTGAGGCGAGCACCGAAACTGACATTTCTTTCTTACAACTTGAAGCTCATGAATATTCCACCTCCAAAAGAGAAGAAAGAAGCAAGCAAGCAGAAGTCAACCCAGTGGAAACAGGAGGACAGGAAGAAGATGAATAAATCCTTGAGACTGAAGAAGATGATGAGATCTAGTAAGTCACTGTATCAATGACGATGATTTTTTTTTTTTTTTAATTATTTGGAAATGTAGAAGAGGAGGAGAAGGATCAAGATGATTTAATGGACATTGAGAGTGACAGTGACTAGGGGACTTAAGAAAAGATTGAATGTGGAAAGTAAAGATGCTGTATTAAACCTTTTGCCTTTTAGTAGTTTTAATTTGATTTTTATAACATTTTACATTCTGGTTATTTTTCTGATGTTTTTATTCAATTATAATATTTTTTGAAATATAAGAGTGTTCATATTTTTTTAAATATAATCACACAATTACCACATTGACCTATTAACGTGAGCAATTCCATTTTTAAAATTATAAATTCCCAGAAATTTTATTTAATTATAATTATATTTCCATTTTTGAGTTTGATTTAACCATATAATTATTGCTTTTATTTATTAATTGACAGCTTTTTGAGCTATTTTGCAAATTAATCATAAATTCCCAGGAATTTATGAATTTTGGGAATATTGCCAGCAGTATTCCCTGGGCATATTTCTTCGATTTTAAATTCCCAGGAATTTTACAACACTAGCTGCAGCTGAAGAAGCAAAAATCGCACAATAAAGGAGGGACTACAGAATAGGCTCTCAGAACGCAGCCCACAACATGTAAACTAGCAACAGAAAAGTTACATAAAAGTGCTACATCAGAATATTCAATACCTTACCGACAAGAAACTATGAGCAGGAATAGTCCTAAGTGAAATACAACTGTGCTATGTATCAGTGAACATGGTCTAACTGACTTTCAGATAGCTAACTTGACAATAAAGGACTATATCTTACCCAGTTACTTCTGCAGAGCTAAACATAAAGGTGGTGGATTTTCCTTATATATTAAATAGGAAAACCCCTAAAGACTGCAAATACTACATGTGAGATTACCCACAGCTAGAGAAAAGACTTTGAAATTAATGGTGCAATGACAGATAACTTTAAGTTTGTTTTGTGTTTAATATACCAAGCTACAAGATTAGCATCTTTCTGGAAAAAAAGCTGCCAACATACTCAGAATGAATATGAAGAAAAACATTGTTACATGTGAAAACTTCAATACTGACATGGGAAAAGAATCAAAACCAAGAGGAAATTTTGAGGAATCATTAGTACAATATACAATATGGAGGCAACAATACCTGCAGCTATACGAGTGACTTCTCAAAGTCAGACAGTTATTGACATCATCATTAATAATACTGGTAGGCGTAACTATGCTAGCTGTAGTCCAAACAGAAATATCTGATCATCAGCAACAGTTGACCTGCTTCTGCAGTAAGGAAATAATGTCAGAACCAAAACAATCAATCAAAGAAATCAGTGAACAAAATATTAACTTCTACAGTAAAATATTATGCAGGGACACCTCGAATGAAACCCTACAGGTGCAGAATGTAAATGAAGAGTATGATTCATTTATTACAACTATTGTCACCATTTTAATGTAGCTTTCCCAAAATAAAGAGACAAGAACAGTTGCGGGATCAGACAGAGTGAATTACCAATGAAATAAGGTAAGTGCAAAGGAAGCTGCAGGATTTGAAATGGAGGGGTGAAGCTGAAAATAGTAAAATACTGCAAAGAAGTATAGAAAAGTAATAAGGGAGGCAAAAGCGAGAGCAATTGATTTCATCATGCTGAACTCAAGAAACAAGGTAAAGGCAGCCTGGAATATAATTAATGATTAAAGAAAGAAAGAAAAAAAGCTGGATCACACAAAGAAACATATCAGGTCAAAATGAAAATAGACCATACCGTGGTTACAGATGGCAGAGAAATAGCTAACATACTCAATGATAACTATACAATTGTGGTAGAGAACTTAAAATTGCAAAGAAATAGTCAGCAAAAAATGGTTACTAAGTAATTAAAAAAAATTAAGGACAAGTCACAGATGATGAACTGAGAAAAACTGTACAAAAACTGACGTCCAAGAAATCAGCTGGTAATGATTAAATATAGAACCATATAATAAAGCAAGTGAGCAAATAATCTCACCACTGCTGGACATAGAAAACAGCTCTTTCAGAGATGGAATTTTTCCAAGTAAACTGAAGATAAGCAGGATATCACCAGTGTACAAGAAAGAGGATAGGGATGACCTTAACAATTACAGCCAGTTTCACTGATATCAGGTTTCTCAAAAATCCTGGAAATGCTTACATATAATAGATTAGTTGATTACCGGGACAACACAACACTCTTATACTTTCACAGCATTGTTTCAGAAAGAGTACATCTATGGAATCAGCAATTGCCAGTCTGACAGAATATATTATACAGTCCTTAGACGAGGAACAAGTTGTTTCTGTAATGTCTATGGATCTCTCCAAAGCTTTTAACTCTACTGACCATGACATACTGATAAGAAAAATGGAAAACTATGGTATTTGAGGGCAAGCAGGCGAGAGGATACAATCATATTTGTGCAACAGGAAACAATATGTACCAGTAAGGAATGCATATCGGTCAGAAACCAAAGCTGTCAAATATGGTGTTCCGCAGAGATATGTAATGGGGCCACTGTCGTTTAATCTGTTTGTCAATGACATAGGTGTTGAACAGAAAGAGAAGAAAATATTGTAGGCAGATGGCATGATAATACTGAACGACTGGAATTTGGTACAGCTTAAAGGAGAGCATACGTATCTGCATACACCACAGCTCAGTAGCTCCTGGAAAATGGACTTCTTATAAGCCTAAAAAAAGACTATTTATGTACTGTTCACAAATAAAGAGAAGGTTGTGCACATGTGTTTAGAGGTGGATAAAACAAGACTGGAAGAAGTAGAACCTACTAGACTCTAAGGAATTACTGTAGATAACAAGCTGAAATGGAAACAACATATTAATTCTTTCTGTAAGAAACTCGGAACCATCATATTCGTAATGAGGCAACTATCATAGTATGCAGACAAACAGCTTCTGTGCACAGTACACCATGGACTCTTCAAATTGTACATGCAGTATGGACAGAGAGTGTGGGAAAACTCAAACATTCAAGAAATAAAAAGGGCGTTCACATTACAAAGAAAGCAGTCAGGATCATCATATTATATCCTTGCACATATATAAAACAATAATACATGTCACAGAAGATAGTGCAGTGTACATTACAAATAAGGAGGAAGAGTGACATACAAAGCATACCCCACTGACTGAAAATGGTTGAAAAATCACCCCAATACTCAGGTATCAATTTACTATCAAGTCTGCCTAAAAAGACTGAGTGACAATGTGTGTGACACTAAGTTTTCAAAGACTACCTCGTGGAAAAGGAATTGTACAGTGTTGTTGAGTATTTATCACATTAAATGTGTACATAATTAAAAATCCAGTAGGGAATGTAACAACATTGTGAAAAGGAAAGTTGCCACTCAAAATCTCCGCTATATGGTGAGTGGCAACTTTCCTTTTCATAATATTGCTAAATTTGTATGTATTGTTACTTATAAAGAATGAAGTTAGAATGTAAGAAAAATGGTTACGAAGTGTGTGATAATGAATGTTTTCTAATTCTGAAATGTCTTATATTACATGCACATTCACTGTACATCATGTAATCCTACAGGATCAAATAAAATTAAATTCAATTCAATTCAACCAAGAGTCATTCCATGTCAAATCAACACACTTTAAATAAAAATTTTACCTCACCCTCTTAGATTTTGCTGAAAGTTGGTATACTTATGGTGGGTGCTGAAACTAAGAAAAATACCATATTTCAATTTTTTACCTCAAACCATTCCTGAAATATGGTCATGTAAACTTTTCAAAAACTGGCCAAAAATGTGTGAACGGACTTTTTTTTAAATTGCCCTAGGAGCTGCCCTAATTGAGCTAGAGAACTGGGAAGGATGTCATTTTGCAGCATATTTCATGCTCTTTCCAGTGATAGAAAAAAACAGCTTCTAATTAATAACCTTGCTTCAAAATGGTAATTAATATTTTGATTTAATTTTTTTACAAAAAGTACATAATTGAAAATTTTCAAAATATTTCCATAACTACTTCATACTGTTGTAAATCACATGGCAAAATATAAACGTGGGATGATAATGGGTTCATTGTTAAAAAAAATTATTCCGGACTCTTGTTTTTCACTAACGGCCCTAGTTTGACCAAACTGACCTTTAAGGTAGTACGTCAGTAGAGGACCGTATACGTAGGGCTTGGTGTCTGTACAATAATTCAGAGACTGGAGCCATTGTTGAGAAGATGTAGTCTGCATTGTTACCTTCTAAGGCTTTGTGTGCCTACAGCATTGTTGTGCACTGTGGTTTTAGTGCAAATCAACTGTTACCTCTGTGCTGATCAGTCTGTATCTATTATATTTAATAGTTTATTTTCAAGTAAATCTATACACTGAAGGGCAGTTTATAAGTGGTTTTTGTCTAAATATGGAACCAAGTAAAAAGTGCAGTGCTGTAAGAGTGCAGTGTCATAATCCATTGAAGAAGTCAAATCATTTTATTAGAGACAGAAAAAAACTGTGAAATGTCACAACATGGATGCCCAAATCATTTCTTCAAATACCAAGTGGTGCCTAAGATTTGTGATGAATGTACGAAAGATGTAACCAAATTGAAAAATGCACCAGAGCCCATCAGTGATGAAAGTGTTGAAGAAGAATCTTCTGGATCAGAGATAATCGTCCAAGACCAAGACCCTGGCTTCAGTCCAACTTCAGTAGCTGTTAAAACATTTAACACAACACTTCAAGAACTAGGTGAGTCCCCAATTGACAAGAGAAAACTAACATCTAGGCATTACGCCAAATCAAAAGTGAAGAAAATCTCATCAATGGCAAGTAAACTTTTTGTTGCTCCTGAAACTTCTCCGTCAGATGCTGATACTGATGAATCCGTTCTTGAAAATCTTAAAAGAAACTTTAAAAATTCTATAAGTAGAGCAAAAAAAACTAATGATTCTTAAAAGTTTACCTGAAAAGTGGAGTGTCAGGAAAATAATGAGGGAATTTAATGCTCCTCATTACATTGTTTGGCAGTCCAAAAAAATTTTGAAAGAGAAAGGATTCATGGAACGTCCAAACCCAAAACCAGGGAAGTGTTTACCAACAGAAACTGTCAAAACTGTACATTCATTTTATGAAAATGATGAAGTTAGCAGGGCAATGGCAGGTATTAAAGATTGTGTGACAATTACAGAAACAAGAAGAAATAAAACAAAAATATCAAAAAGACTTATTTTGTGTAACCTTAAAGAAGCTTACAAGCATTTTAAAGACAAGTTTCCTAACTTAAAAATAGGTTTCTCTTAATTTGCTGAGTTGAGACCAAAACATTGTGTATTTTTCTGGCTGGAGTGGCACACACACACACTGTCTGCATGTGCACAATTCACCAAAACATAAAATGAATGATAGAAAGTGCCAAACTAAATACAGTCACAAACAGCAGCTTAAACAATTATGAGCAGTGCATTGCAAAAATGCTTTGCAACCCATCATCAGTTGATTGCAACATGGGAAACTGTGAATTCTTCCCAGGAGAAACTGTCATATGTTAAATTTTAAAAGACTCTTTTCATGAAAACTTAATTGAACAAGTTCATTTCCGACAGTGGACATCAGTTGACCGATTTAATCTGGAAATTGTTCAGAAAACTTCTGAAGAATTCGTAGATTTATTTTGTAGTAAGATGTCAACTTTGATTCGACATGACTTCATCGCCAAGCAACAACCAACATTCCTAACTCCACAAGAGAAAACCTTATGGAATCTGAATTTGTTGTCACATGTGATTTTTCAGAAAATTATGGTATAGTTCTACAGGATGAAGCTCAGAGTTTCCACTGGACAAGAAAACAGATTACCATTCATCCTTTTGTTATATATTACAAACAGGAAGACAAAACTGAGCATATGAGCTTTGTCATTGTTTCTGATTGCCTGGAGCACAATACAACTGCTGTTTACACCTTTCAAAAGAAGCTAATTTCATATCTAACAAGTAAATTTCAAAAGATTCCAAAAAAGATATACTATTATTCTGGCAGTTCTGCCACTCAGTATAAAAATAAGAAAAACTTCCTGAACCTTTGATTTCAAGAGGAAGACTTCAACATAAAAGCTGAATGGCACTTTCCAGCCACAGCACATGGGAAAGGACCTTGTGATGGAGTAGGGGGTTCAGTAAAGAGACTGGCAGCTCGTGCAAGTTTGTTTCAAAATTATTGTTACTACCTATTGTGTTAAATTTAGCTATGTACAGACACCTGTTACTCAAAAACAAGCATTACGTATTTAATTTGTTTAATAGTTCCATTTCAAATATCATGGACCAGAACTATTATGTAAATACTTGTACTTATTCATACTTTATTTCAGTTTGTAGTTAAATGCTCAATTTCTTGTTTTTGTTATATCGGTTAATATAATGTTAGTGAAGTTGTATGAAATCAAAATAAGCAATCAACTTAATTATAAAATATGCTGATTAGTTTTGGTTTAATAAGGTGATGTTTTGATATTTCTAATACTTTTTTTACTTACCTTTCAGTATATTTTAAAGGAATTCCTGTTTGTTAAAGGTAAATTTGGTCAAGCTAGGGCCGTTAGTGAAAAACAAGAGTCCAGAATAATTTTTTTTAACAATGAACCCATCATCATCCCACATTTATATTTTGCCATGTGATTTACAAAAGTATGTAGTAGTTATGTAAATATTTTGAAAATTTTCAATTATGTACTTTTTGTAAAACAATTAAAATTAAATCAAAATATTAATTAGTATTTTGAAAAAGGTTATTAATTAGAAGCTATGTTTTTGTGTACATCCCTGGAGAGAGCATGCAAAATGACACCTTTCCCAGTTCTCTAGCTCAATTAGGGCAGCTCCTAGGACAATTTAAATAAAGTCCGTTCACACATTTCTGGCTGGTTTTTGAAAAGTTTACATAGCCATATTTCAGGAATGGTTTGAGATAAAAAAAATTGAAATTTGGTATTTTTCTTAGTCTCAGTGCCCACTATAAGTATACCAACTTTCAGCAAAATCTAAGAGGGTGGGGTAAAATAGGTGTGTTGATTTGACATGGAATGACTCCTAATTCTAGTAGCACAATCACAGCATTAACAATTACAGCACATGTAGTGCACACTATCATTTCATTACATCAATTTTTGCTACTGTACTGGACGCACAAGCCACATTTCTTTACTTTATCTTTAGCATAGGGGGATATGTTAGTTAACAAGCTAAAATGTAGCTTGGTCCACTGATGGCATGCCTGACACCTTGTTATGGTGCTAAAAGACAAATAGTGAAGACCTAAGATAGTGGAGGCATTATTTTCTGATTCCATGTGGAAAAACTATCATGTAAGTAATATCATTTCATTGTGTTTTGTGAGATCAATGAGGAAAAACAATATGGTAAACTTCCCGAGTACTAAGTTTGTATTTCCCAACGTAATAAAAAATTATTGTAAACCCATTACCTAGTCTGTAAAAAACGGTTCCTCTGTTGTAATATGCAACTGCTAGGTCAGGATCGATTGCTATTGCTTTATCATAGTCTTCTATTGCTCCATCAAAGTTCACTTGCAAATATCTTATATGGCCCCTGTTGTTGTAAGCTAATGCTGCGTCCTTCCTGTAGACAAATATATGATTTACGAGCGACCTATTAGCACTGGAACAACACGAGCACAACAAACTTAAAACATTTTAGTAGAGTTTCGAAAAGGGTGCAGGAACAACACAGCGGTAAAATTCACTGGCGTTGATGCTGACTTAAGAATGCCTACCGTTGTTATCTTCTAAGAGCACGTACTATATATTTCATCAGCACACTTGTTTCTCGTATTTTTTTAGTTGACAAAGAGTTTCATACCCCCTTAAATTTTCAGCATCTATGAGGTCGGTTAATTCCATTTCAAGCTGGCGGCGTTCATTTGTGCTTGTCATTTTGAAAATCACGAGAACTAGTGAAAGGATTGAAAGTATAATTCTGACAAAAAGTGGGGGTAGAAAGTTATCTACGCGATAGCAATTTCATCACACACCAATGCTTATCTGTGAAAACAATTGCTACTAATGTGGAAACGAAGCAAATACGTACATTGTTTATTACAGCTTCGCCGACATTGCGCATTGACTAACATGCAAATCGGATATTAAGCGTCAAATGTTACTGTGTTTAGGCATCGTTCAGTAGTCTTAGAAGTCAACAGTAGCGCCGAAGTTTAGCCAGTAACAGCAAATCTGTGAAATTTAGTTATCGGATCAGCTGTTCCACTATGAATACCGCACATTTTCTACTCAAGTATTCCAAAGATATTGCTGTTTTACTATGACAGATGACTCGTAGTAGGACGGGAGATTTTGTCATCACTGTACTGCGAGTCTGCGCTTGCGTTAGTAGTGAAATGGTACAGACAGTACGGGCAGTGCAGCAAAGCCAGGGAATCTGTCGTACTGTCAAAGTGTGTTGGTAATGGTGGCGAAGCACATCTGACGTTAAGGAGTATGCGACGTGAGTTCCCTATACGTCAACGATCAGGAGCAGAAGTGTCCAAGAATCTGGTGGTTAAATCACGCAGCACATCGCACCGAAAGGAACATCGCTAAATCATGTCTTCACCCAGTGCAGGCAAAAGGCGAATCGACACAGACATTATTAAACTTATAGAAAGTAAATTGGAGGTAACGTTCCTGTCAGGTCTGAATGAATTTTGTGTTAAATTTAATGGGCCGAAAGGAACACCGTACGAAGGTGGAATATGGAATGTACGTGTTCACTTACCTGAACAGTATCCTTTTAAGTCGCCTTCAATCGGTTTCATGAATAAAATTTATCATCCAAATGTAGATGAATCGTCCGGGACAGTCTGTCTGGATGTAATTAATCAGGCATGGACAGCTCTTTATGACTTGTCAAATATATTCGAGTCATTTTTGCCCCAGTTGCTCGCGTATCCCAACCCAACAGATCCTTTGAATTCGGATGCAGCTGCCTTGTATTTACACAAACCAGATGATTATAAGAAGAAAGTGCAAGAATATGTTCAGAAATATGCTGCAAAACATGTATTTAAAGATCAGGACAGTAATGATGATTCATCCGATTCTGAATCATCCATGACTGACAACACAGAGGACGAACTGAGAGATATGGACTTATGACATTCATATTTGTTAGGTTTCAAGAACTTTCTATGGAACTTTTGTTACGTAGTTTAGTCATCTCTGTTTCGGAAAAAAACTGAGCGTAAGATGTGATACTTCAAGAAAACGCTAGATGTCACTGTGTTACTTAATACGATGGAAAACTAGTCGACTTTATTCTTCGACTTAACGTGTGTTAAACATCGATAAGCAAGAGTGCGGCGGGGTTTTTTAATTGCGGGGCCCCAGTGAACTTGTAAAAACCAGTGTAAATTTGTGTCCTATAAAACAAGACGCGGCTGAACGTGTTCGGCGTTACAATCAGGAGCCTTCTGAGAAGTAAGTGTCACCGTATTGTATTAGACAAATGTTTCATTATAAGTATAAATTAGTTTTGGCTTTCTGTATTTCCATTTGCATAAAATTTATAGCTAAGATTTAGTTATTGATCACTTAACCAAAAAAAAAATATATGTATTGCTTTTTCAAAACGTTACGCACATAAGCTTTCGATTCGTAAAAGTACTTTTTCATCTATTTTCGTATGTCCTCCAACAATAATCCTTATACAGAATTAAATAAGAGATTTATGGTACAAACCTATGTATACATTTATGATGTGACCTTGTAAGATTCATTGTATCTTGGGAACCTGTGGCCTCAAGGGGCTGTTATATACTTTACGTCCAGTAACCCCCAGGACGATACTGTTTTTACGAACATGAAATGCGTTGGTTATAGTGTTTGACGTATGTTGCAGCTAATGGAATTGTGGGTTTTCGGTAATATCACTTTTGAAGTACTATAAAGATGAGTAAGCATTATAGGATGTTATAGCATAAACTGTCATTTCGCTAAGAGGCCCACGGAACTTCCCTCGGAATTCGCCGGTAAACTGGGCGCAACAGGTGGTTGTCACGTCAATGTGAGGCGATGAGATTGCGCATGATCTTTACATATGGATAGTAAACATTTTGTAGTAAATGGGAAATGGACTTTCGTTCTTTGACGTAGTAAGATATACATTTCCGGCTAGTATAAACTCTATAACCTGCCACTTTCGTAAAGTGATAATATCCAGGTGCAGGAACTGATGTATTTCCCAACCATTATGTCATGTGCTTACTGACTCATGCAGGAACCAAAATTTCTAACCATTTCTTAATTCTTTGCAAAACTTCGGGAAAACGTCAAAAATTGGAAAGGAAGATTTCTTAAATTTTAAATTGTATTATCCGTGATTGACTTATTATGCTTAGATTTGTCACTGGTTAGGTATCTGAAAATTAAAATCTGAATATGTTAGGAAAATTTGGCTTATCTAATTGTCTGTTTTGTAACATTTCTTGTCTGTCATTTTTTTTCTGGCGTTTAAAGTGACTTCATCAGTCTGTACCTTAGTTTCGTTATTGAAACAATTCTGGGTAAAGAATTTCTCGGCCCATCCCATGTTCATATTTCGGCGTATCTCAAGCGAGTTCATAGAAGCGTCCGATCCCACGCGTCGGCTTTGACCCGTGACGTAAGGATGTTGTGGTGTGTAACGTCATTACGGCGCGGAGTTCGGTTTGTGAGTGTGGCGTGTTTGTAGATGTCGTGTTTTGGATTGTTGTGCCCTCTGGTGGTATGTTCAGGGTTTTCGTTTGTTTGGTGTATTGGGCTCGGTTTGATGTTGCTCTGTGGCGAGTGCTGCTTGCGTATTTTTGAAGCGGAATTTGTATCAGTGAGTTAACGGTTTTGTGGTTTTGTGTGAAGGTTAATTTAGTGATGATTGCTGTACGTCGGGTAGTTTTGTTATTAAGTTTAATCGGTTGTGGTTTTTTGTTCAGGAATGGATATGAAAGAAAAGATCAATAGTTGTAGGTTGAGGGCTATGATGGGGGACACAGCTTTAGAGCTGTAAGTTCCTACGGCTTTTTGGCTTAATTGCCGAGGTGGTGAAGTGCGGTGTGTGCCGTGAACCAATGAAATTGGTTAAAGTTCCGGCCTCTCGGACCAGGGACGGTTATATGTGGCGCTGTCGCAAAGACGACATATGGCGTTCCATACGGCCCGGTACTCGGTTCGAGAAGTCTAGGTTGGGCATGCACGAGATTGTGCTTGTTACATATTATTTTTGTTATAGATCCCCACAGTTTTTGCGCGCATGAGACTGGTGTGAGTGAGAGTAGCGTTTTAGATTGGTATTCCTTTTGTCGTGAAGTGTGTTCGGAATTTATTAAGTACAGGGGTAAGTTGGGGGGCATGGGGTTGTTGTGGAGGTGGACGAGTCACAGTTTGGGGAAAAGGAAGTATGGGAGGGGGAAGTCTGTGGCTGGTCTTTGGGTGTGGGGTGGCTGTTGTTCCGGGGGGGGGGGTTCCGAATGTGTTTTTAGGGTTGTGGAAGGGAGGTCCAAGGCTGAATTAGTGGGGTTAATTGAGGAATATATAGAGCCGGGGTCCACAATAGTTTCTGATGCTTTTTCTTCTTGTAGGAGGTTGGGTGAGAGGGGATTTAATCATTAGGAGTGAACCATAGTTTAGAGTTTGTGAGTTTGTGTGTGTGTGTGTGTGTGTGTGTGTGTGTGTGTGTGTGTGTGGTGGCCAATCTAGTTCGTGGGGCTGGAACTTTCTTGTGGTAAGTTCTCATTTTCTTGTTTTTGGCGTATGTGTTGTGTATTGTGGTATAGGGACGTGTTTCATTAAAATTTGTGGCTGTGAAGATTGGTATTGGGAATTGTTTTTGAGTTACATAGGTCAAGGGTAGTGGTCGATCCTACTTTATGGGATCCGGAGCTGCTGTAGATCTGTGTAGGTCAAGGGAAGTGTTTGTTCGTAATGTTTGGCGGTGCATTTTGGTTTTTGTATTGGGTGATGGGATCGAGAGCTGCTGTTGAGCTATATAGGTCACGGGAAGTGTTCGATCCCAATTTATGGGATCGGGAGCTGCTGTATATCTATATAGGTCAAGGGAAGTGTCTGATTCCAGATATTGCTTTGTGGTATTTGGTGAGGTTTGTGATGTCGATTTTTTTCGTCGTTTTGCGTGGTTTTGTATGGGTGTGGGTGGCCAAATTTGTTTATATTTAGTTTCTCCCCACCCAAAAACCCCCAATTTCCCACGCTTGTCCCGTTAGTCATTAGACTTTTTGTGAAATATGTGTGTGTGTGTGTGTGTGTGTGTGTGTGTGTGTGTGTGTGTGTGTGTGTGTGTGTGTGTGTTTGTTTGTTTTTCGATGTATTTTCGTCTTTATGATACGTATGCAACGATTTTATATCCACCATATTGGAATTGTCGTTTATGGTCGTTTCCGCCATATTTGTGACGTCATGGGTCAAAGCGGACGGGTGGGATCGGACGCTTCCGTATTTCCTCTCAAGCATACAAAAATGTGACGCTTAGTGAATTTCGTCATGATTGGTTTACTGACAGTGACACTTAAAATGTGCTACGTGTGAACATTGAAGAACCTTCATATCTTTCACTTATCGAATGCACAGTTACTTTCAAAAAAGAATGGACTGAAGTGATTCTAAAATTGTAGGCATATATCCTAAAGGTATTGGTTGAAAAGTTCAATATATTACAATTACAGGATCTTAAATATGGAATGATTATTAAAATAAACAGTTGCACCGACTGACCTTCGGCATTAAATACAGAAACAGGTCTGGCGTCATGTGAACATACGTGGGTATTTTTTAATATAACTACGTTGCTGTGCAGTGAAGTATGCTGACCATCGTCCGGCTGTATCCTGGTGTTTTAATGCTGTCAGGTTTGCGAAAATGTCCAGGATTTGAGAATTTTAACTGGCAAGGATTTTTTGAATTTTAGACCTAGATGTTCTGCATCACGTTCTTGAACATTCTTGCGGCCGTGCCTCTCAGCCGACACTTGGAGCAAGCGGAGACGTGGGCGTGGCTACCGGCGTGCTTTAACTTCTCAAGTCATTCAGCAACTCAACATGGGCAGCGTGTTAATGTTATTTTCGTGTGTGAAATAACTTGTCTACACGTTTTTATCATTTTATGTCCTTTTTTTGTCTCGTCATTTAGCAGCGCGCAAAAGAAAGTGTGTGTGTGTTTGTTTTAATACCATCATCTGCCAAAGAATTGCTAAGCACAATAAAAGAAATAACAGTATTCAGGTAATAAAAATTCTTCTGAATCGTTGACAATTTTTATGATTCTAGTATCAAGTACTTAGTTGTGGAGAACCAGGTTTTGATAGTCAGTGAGGTTCGGTGGATAAATTTACGAGCCGAAATTGCCTGGTCTGATTTAGAAGAGAATGCACAAATTGTTAATGAAATTATGAGAGAGTCCATAATATTAATGATCTATTTGGTGAATGTTTGCAGTCGAACCAGTTAACTTACCAAAGGGTAAGTTGTGGATGAAGTACTGGGAAAATACCATACATGATTGAAGAGAACTGGAAAGCAACTTTGAAGACGCCTTTTTTCAACCAATCTCGTCGGATCAGTTCCCTCTTTTTCGTTGTTTTCTGTTGCTTGCAAACTATAGCTAATATATTTGCAGCACACGCTTTCTTTGCTGTCTTACACATCTTAACCTTGTCAAATCGCGTTGTCAACTGACAATTTTTGTCAATGTTATTGCTAATGAGGTCGCTTCAATATATTTAAGGTTTGACAAACTAGTAATGTCAGTAAATATTGAACGTGTCCCTGCTCCTATAGTAAATTCATTGAGATTGTGTTCGACGAGATGCAGAATTTTCTGACACAAACAAAATCTGGGAGTTGTCTTGGCTGTTTTGGAGGTAACAAGGCCAAGAAAAGCAGAGAGAAAGCCATGGGCAAAGAAGTGGCTTTTATGCAAAGAAAGAAATTCAGCCATGCTGTTTCTTAAGGAGCTGGGAGCCAATGATTTTCGTAATTATCTAGGAATGGATGGAACACGGTTTTCGGAGCCGCTGACCATCACGAAACCATTCTTAACGAAAAGCAATACATTGACGAGAGAAGCTGCAAGCTGGGAGGAGAGGGCGTTTGCCACATTACGGTTTCTATCCAATGCGAGACGTTAAGAGGATCTCAGATTAACAGTTGTTGTCCAAAATAATAGTTGAAACCTGGAACATGATACGTAATTGGTTGAGGAAATACCGGGTGATCAAAAAGTCAGTATAAATTTGAAAACTTAATAAACAACGGAATAATGTAGACAGAAGAGGTAAAAATTGACACACGTGCTTGGAATGACATGGGGTTTTTATTAGAACCACCCCATATTGCTAGACGCATGAAAGATCTCTTGCGCGCGTCGTTTGGTGGTGATCGTGTGCTCAGCCGCCACTTTCGTCATGCTTGGCCTCCCAGGCCCCCAGACCTCAGTCCGTGCGATTATTGGCTTTGTGGTTACCTGAAGTCGCAAGTGTATCGTGATCGACCGACATGCCTAGGGATGCTGAAAGACAACATCCGACGCCAATGCCTCACCATAACTCCGGACATGATTTACAGTGCTGTTCACAACATTATTCCTCGACTACAGCTATTGTTGAGGGATGTTGGTGGACTTATTGAGCATTTCCTGCAAAGAACATCATCTTTGCTTTGTCTTACTTTGTTATGCTAATTATTGCTAGTCTGATCAGATGAAGCGCCATCTGTCGGACATTTTTTGAACTTTTGTATTTTTTGGTTCTAATAAAACCCCATGTCATTCCAAGCATGTGTGTCAATTCGTACCTCTCTATCTATATTATTCCGTGATTTATTCAAATTTATACTGACATTTTGATCACCCGGTATATAAAGGAAAACAAAAGATTAAGTAAAAAGTATACTGCATTTATAGCGTAAATAATTGTAATAAAGAACAGTAATGATAGAAACAGAAGATTCTTCTTTCGAAACTCTCTCACAACACTTACCTCCCTCGCTATCTGCCACTCTAGCCATTTGTTTTGAACAGCGTATATTTCCGCGCGCGCGGTCTGCAGACAATCGTTAGTCTGGAAGTTTGTCGGACAGCGCTACATGCGGCACAGTTTGTTGAGTGAAGTGGTGGAGGGCCCGGCTGTCTGATGGTCACATTCAACCAACCGCCCGACAAGAAAAAATGGTCGGGACGCCGCTACACACGTCCAGTTTATCGGGCGGTCGATAAATTGGTACGCGTGTAGGGCCGATTAGGATCGACGACGAAGCACGAACTGTTTACACAACAGTTCGGATAAACAAGAATTTTGGGACGTTAACAAGTATTTGAACTCTACTTATAAAATTAAAACAATAAATGGCAAAGCGGTGAAGTTCGATTCAGTAGGTCTTACACGAAGAATTGAGGCCTGATCTGCCGAAATTTTGAAACATCACCACAATATCTGGCAATGACTTTGATAATTTACTTGCTAGTTTCTAACCTCATACTATAGAGCATAATTTCGTTCTTAATAGTGCTTAAAGTACTGAAAGCCGTATTTAGTTAACTAATTACGTATTTGAAACAAAATACATTGTTAATTAGAAACTTAGATTTCACTTACTTGATTAACAAGTTGACAACGTCAGTCGATAATTACTCTTGTGCACTGTTGCCACAAAATGTAATTCTGTCGGCCGACGAAGTCGAAGCATTCACGGCCGCCCTAAAGAAAACCGAGCAGCCGCCCAGGCGAGCTCAGGTGCAGGGACAAGAAGGGCGTCGCCCGAAATGGGCAAAGCTGCGAATGTGGACGGTGGTTGTTCGCATGGAACGGGGTGTCAGACAAGCTGAAAGATGGCTTCTTACAGCTCTACAAGCATCTATGATAATTCAGTCAAGTGTAAAGCAAATATGAATACAGCCGCGACGCCAGAAAATGAGGCGGATTCAATGACGCAGCAGTATGTCAATATCTTCAAAACTACAGAAGTTAATATTTCACGGTGAATAAACATTTTCACAATGAACCTCTGAATTAATAACTTTTAAATACTTCATGAGATTTCAACAAACGATACCTCAGATGAAAGGACTGCACGGTAGCTATCGTCCCGGAAACCCACTCATCTGTGTCTACTTTATTTATTGACGTATTATGTCTCTTGTATATTTGTATTACACAAATGCTTATCAGAGCATCGTATTCTCCACAATTACACTGCATGAATACAACACATATTGTCACATTCAATGAACAGTTCACTATTTTGCTAGTAACTTTATTTAAATCGTGATCGCAAGTGCTGTTAAAAACTGTGCCCGTTTAACAGAAGTCGCATGTTAGCGCACACCACGATTGAAAAGAAAACTAAAACAGACTTCTGTAGTTGTTTAAACAATGTTTAACTACATTTCGTTGTCATTTAACGTGAATTCACTTGAGCAAGAATGCTGGCTCATTTAGTCACGAATCAACTATTATATTTATTGTAACTGATCTTAGTGTAACCGAATGTTTGACATTTCTTCATTTAAATGTTCTTGTAATATTTTAGTTTAGTCTGGGAAGAGGTGAAGATGAGTCAGATCATGCATGTAGAACCGGAGAACGATATATTTTTGGTGGAGACGGCCTTGATCAATGAGAGTTGCACATTGGCGGAACTCTGTCGGAGTCACTGCCTGTGGTAATATGCCTGATTCAGTCGCGTAGGCGATTTTCTGGGCGGTGAAGGGCCACTACCGTAACCTAGCTTGTGAAGGGACTACATATCTCGAGAGGTCTGAGTGTGCCCCGAATAGGACTCTTTTTCCGCTTCTATTACGGAATCGAGGATGGGCAGAGTAAGAGATGCTATTCTTTGTATCGTGTGTGTTAATTTGTGAATCATCATGTTGAACTCTGAACTGTTCTGAGCTGGTGAGTTTTTCATTTATTGTGATGACCAAATGGTTTTAGTTTTCGCGTATCTTTGATTAATTGGGGATTTTGCCACCATTCTCATAACTCTGTCACGTCACTGCAGTTTACAAGGGTATTTTCTGTCTGTATTTTAATTAAATATCGTACGACCACTTCCATTTGACATGTCCTTTCTTGAATAAACATTATTGTACGTAATTCTCTGTGTACATCAATTACAGAGTTAGAATAGAACACTTATTATTAAATTATTCATTTATTTAGTATTTCTAAGTATTTTATTAACTTGAAGTTCTAGCCAATGCATAAACTGACCGCAGGATCACAGCGGCATGTTATTTGCAGCGAATTAGCTGCGGGGCATGAAAGCAAACTTTCGCGGTTCGACCCTATGACTTCACGTAGCTACTCCTTTTAAACTGAGCTGTGCATAGCCCAAGTACCTAAAGTACGAGTAACTGCAGGTAATAAGGGATGGTGTTTGGAAGAACAATTACATTTGCAGTAACCGTTATGTACCGTCGCAAGCCACGATTGACAGGTAGCTTTGTCTTGCTACGGACTTTATCAACAGATTCTTTGACCGTACATTCGTGTACATACAGGAGGTCGAATTGAAACCTATTTGGCGTATTTCTATGGGCGTCCGCAAAGAATAATCAAGGATGGCGAGAAGACTAGGGTTTCCAGATTAAATTGACAAAATAACTGAACACTGCCTGGCAAAGGACTTGCTGAGCTGAAGGTGAACACAATAAAACGCCTAGTAAACATTAAAAATATTTATTTTAGCTAGTTATAGCTTTCAACAGTCTTTTACCTTTAATTTTTTGGTTAAAGCCGGTGATTTGAAGTATGCAATATTACAATTAATATGTAGGTCTGCCTTGGGTTATCGGCACTCAATTTCTTCCTAGATTCAGATCACAATGATGATTCGTGTGACCGAAGACTCTTTCCACAAAGGTATTGCTGGATGTAATTGCCATTATCCTTTTCATAATTTGTCTTAGGCGTTTCTTCTGTTAAATCGTTTATCACGAAAACGAGTTTCCGGACGTAGAAGCTTGACTTCGTAATTTTTCAAAGTTCTTTTTAGTACACGGTGCTCTTCGTATAAACTAGCATTATCAATGTCTTTTTCAGTACCTACCACCTTTGATATCTGCACATATTTTTCATATGTAGGGGCTGTTTTCCTACATCCAATTAGCTGAATACATTAAAAGAAGATTTTTAGCAGTCAAACAGCTTTCCAAGGACATCTTCGGCTCTTTGGTATGCTGCGAGAGCTTCATTCTTGAATTTATTTCGCTCAGCCTCACTTAGGCCACGTCCTACGTAAGCGACAGAAGCGATCGAAAGCGCGCGACAGCTCGCGACAACGAAACACAACTGCATGTATAGTTACGGAAGTGCTACGTGAGCGACGTCCTTGGCGCTGCCTGTCCTCTGCTACAACTAGCGACGTTTGAATTCAAACGTTTTTTGAATCTCGTCGCTGCAGCACGCGCGACAGTGAAAGCAACAGCTACGAGTCTTCTCGGCAAAGCAGTGGAGCGGACGTGCCGGCGGCTGTGAGTCATCCGATTTTAAGAAGACTGTTCAGTGAAAAAAATTCTTTCGCATCTTACAGCTTGATATCTTCGCTCGATAAAGATGTGAATTTATTTCAGCTATTCGTCATAGTTACTGTGCTGCACGAAACTTAGTATATGACTGCACGAAACTTTTTTAAGAGTTTGCAAAGATAAAATCGCACTGCGTGATCTTTCCACATGGTTCATTTTAGGCCATAGATTTTTGCGTTTGAAAAGTAAACAATACATCGAAATTGTATCTGGAGCTTAATTGTCGACATATTGGTTGTTACATCTTCCGACGGGTTGCTCGCGGCGCGTCCGCATCCTTTCCTGCGCATCGGGGGTCGTAAAAATTGTCGTACCTCATAAACGGTTCACGATATCGAAACGAGTTTTTTAAAAAAATAACAGCACGCAGAAAGGATGTATTTTATCGTATGATTAACACGACACGTTTTTGTCAAATGTTTGGGCAGAGAAAACAAGAGCCCCTATAAATTGCACATGTTTTTGTCAGAATTTTCATAGCCAAGCAGACAGAGAAATGCGCAAACAGGGTATCAAAGCGACCAGCGTGAGGTGTAGTTTTACATGAAAGTACTTATGAGGTTCATTCAAATGAAACCTGGTCTGTGCGTCTACTACCTTTGCCTTACACGTAAGGTGGCACCACGTAATTGCGGATATGGTGGCGCCATCTATTGGTAGAGGGACTGGCGCGTGCGCATCGTTTCATGCTGCATAGCGCCATTGTGGTTTCACGCCGAAGAGATTTTGGTCCACACAAGTTATCGTCCACTATCGAATATGCAGGAGAGTAAGCAGGAACAACGAGGCGTGATCCGATTTTTGGCGACGGAGGAAATTGGAGGCCTTGGACGGATGAAAGCTGTGTACGGCGAGTACAGTCTGAGTCGTACAAGTGTTGTGGAATGACGCAAAAGATTCCTCGAGGGGGCGCGAGTCACTGGAAGACGATGCTCGTCCTGGACAGGCTCATCGTGTCGTCACACCGGAAATGGCTGCGTAAGTGAATGCTTTAGTCTTGGACAACCGCAGAATCACTGTGGACGAGATCAATCGGTTACTGGGTATTAGCGTGGGCACCGCCCACACCATAATGCATCAACACTTGAACTTTCGAAATGTCTGTGCACAGTGGGTTTCCCACCAACTGACCGCCGAACAGTGCAAACTCGAATGGCGCTGTCTTTGAGTCATCTGCAACATTATCATGAGGAGGAATACGGCTTTCTGTCGCGTATTGCCACAAGTGACCTTGTCGAGTTCCTGGAACGGGGAACCACCGCCAATGCCCAGCGTTATCAAGCCACGTTACAGAACCTTAGACGAGCCATCAAGTCGGAACGCCGAGGCATGTTGTCCATTGACGTATCCTCCTGCATGATAACGCCCGCCCACATGCGGCCAATACGGTGAACACGACATTGCAGTAGTTTCAGTGGGAAACGCTGGAACATCCACCGCACAGTCCCGACCTTTCATCGTGTGACTTTCGTGTGTTTGGACCTCTACAACAAGCTATTCGCGGACATCGATTCGCAACGGTCGACGAAGTGTGTGACTGGGTCCAGGCCTACTAGCTTCTTCAAGGACGGAATCGACCAGGTAGTGTCGCAATGGGATAAATGTGCCAACAGTTTGGGCGACTATTTCTGAGTAGGTGTACTGTGTATAACTACATTTTTTAGCTAATAAAATCGTTACCGTTACTTTACACTAGTGACGGGGTTTCATTTGAATGCCCCGTATAATTAGTTGACGGTAGTAAGGGTAATTCTGGAAAATTTAATCAGTGAGTTTAGGAAAAATGGAAATATCTGACGAAAAGCTGCTGCTAGCGGTGTAAATGAAGTGTCAAAAAGTTCATCTGTCCAAAGCCTAGATATCTTGTCCATAAAAACTTACATTGGTGTGATATTTAACTATAAAAAATGCTCCCTTCGAATCAGATACATACTAAACTTAGGATTTTCGGAAACTTAGGATTATAGGAAAGCAAATGAAGTGTTAATGAGATCATGATTTCTGGATAAAACTTGAAAATAAAAAATAAAAGAAATCGGTAAAATATTTTGTGAAATGATTTGTCTAAAAGAAATAAAATAGATCAGAGAAACATTTGACGTACCTTTGAATGATGCTAGAAATCGTGTACAGAAAATGAGTTGTACCAGATGTTTCTCTAAATGTTATTTCATACTTTTAGACAAATAATTTCACAAAACGTTCCTTTTTTTTAAAAAAATACGCTTTACTTATACAGAATATTTAGATTAAATGAAAAGCTTGGCCGTAACATTGACTGCTGATGAATTACGTTCCCAACAATCAGATATCAGTACAATTTCGTGGTTCATTATATTTTATTAGGAATTTAATGTATGTGATCTGCTGGGATATAATGCCTATACACTTACAGATCAAATAATTTAGCAAGACCTTAAAAACACACTTAGCGACATAGTTTAAACAGTATACAGATTTGTAGCTGACTCAGTTAATATGGCCAGGACCATAAATCAGTCCAATTAAAAGTCGAAGACGCCACCGTTGCAATACTGATACCCCTCATGGAATAGCACTCATTCTTTTGTATTTACGGTAGTCATTCTTCCGCACCTATCGGGTGTTGAAAGCTGTTGATCATGTAAGAAACATTTATCTTCAATTTATTGATGAGATGTCGAAACAAGGCCCCAGGAGTAGACAACATTCCATTAGAACTACTGACGGCCTTGGGAGAGCCAGTCCTGACAAAACTCTACCAACTGGTGAGCAAGATGTAAGAGACAGGCGAAATACCCTCAGACTTCAAGAAGAATATAATTCCAATCCCAAAGAAAGCAGGTGTTGACAGATGTGAAAATTACCGAACTATCAGTTTAATAAGTCAGAGCTGCAAAATACTAACGCGAATTCTTTACAGACGAATGGAAAAACTGGTAGAAGCAGACCTCGGGGAAGATCAGTTTGGATTCCGTAGAAATGTTGGAACACGTGAGGCAATACTGACCTTACGACTTATCTTAGAAGAAAGATTAAGGAAAGGCAAACCTAAGTTTCTAGCATTTGTAGACTTAGAGAAAGCTCTTGACAATGTTGATTGGAATACTCTTTCAAAATCTGAAGGTGGCAGGGGTAAAATACAGGGAGCGAAAGGCTATTTACAATTTGCACAGAAACCAGATGGCAGTTAGTCGAGGGGCATGAAAGGGAAACAGTGGTTGGTGAGAGACAGGCTTGTAGCCTCTCCCCGATGTTATTCAATCTGTATATTGAGCAAGCAGTAAAGGAAACAAAAGAAAAATTCGGATTAGGTATTAAAATCCATGGAGAAGAAATAAAAACTTTGAGGTTCGCCGATGACATTGTAATTCTGTCAGACACAGCAAAGGACTTGGAAGAGCAGTTGAACGGAATGGACAGTGTCTTAAAGGGAGGATGTAAGATGAACATCAACAAAAGCAAAACGAGGATAATGGAATGTAGTCGAATTAAGTCGGGTGATGCTGCGGGAATTAGATTAGGAAATGAGACACTTAAAGAAGTAAAGCAGTTTTGCTATTTGGGGAGCAAAATAACTGATGATGGTCGAAGTAGAGAGGATATAAAATGTAGACTGGCAATGGCAAGGGAAGCGTTTCTGAAGAAGAGAAATTTCTTAACATTGAGTATAGATTTGTCAGGAAGTCGTCTCTGAAAGTATTTGTATGGAGTGTAGCCATGTATGGAAGTGAAACATGGACAACAAATAGTTTGGACAAGAAAAGAATAGAAGCTTTCGAAATGTGGAGCTACAGAAGAATGCTGAAGATCAGATGGGTAGATCACATAACTAATGAGGGTAAAAATCGTAGAGGGAGACCAAGAGATGAATACACTAAGCAGATTCAGAAGGATGTAGGTTGCAGTAGGTACTGGGAGATGGAGCTTGCACTGGATAGATTAACATGGAGAGCTGCATCAAACCAGTCTCAGGACTGAAGACCACAAAAACAACAAACAACATGGTGTAATGCCTCTCTGATCATCCACGTTTATTGGAAGAATTTCTTATCTTCGCAGCTGATGATATAAATTACGAAATGCTCTTTGAAGATTCCTCCCTTCGTAAGTTTCATGCACAGCGCTCCTTTTCGCATTATTTTCCTGTGAAAAGCTAATTTTGTAGCCGTACTCTCGAACTACAGTATTCTACAGTTTAGGGGTGGCGTTTTATAGAAACAGCTGGTCGGCTGTAGTAGCCATCTTGTAGCTGGAGATGGTCGCTCGCACATGGGACACGCAAGCGTATCGCCGTATGCTGCCCTGCCGCTTGTTGCTGTTGTCGCATATCTAGCCGTCGCTCGCTTCCGACGCTTTACGTAGGACACGGCCTTAGCTTTAAAAAGGTTAGATTTTGCTCCATAGAAATGATCAGTTTCTATATGATTGGATATCCTCTTTTAATGTTGTCATAATATTATACAATTCTACAGGATTTATGTATTCTCGTTCCAGAACTTAAACATGTTTCTGAAATACATTTAAAAGTGATGTACAAAATAAATGTAGTGGTAGCAGCAGAATCGAGAGAAATAGAGGGAGAATGACCAGCCAAGGTCACGAATGCAGGACATGCCGGTTAGCAAACGCTCACCAGATGTTTATTAATTTGGTTTTGCAAATCAGTAAATATATTTGTGATATGAATGGAATTCTAAACATATCCAACCACTCATACATCGGCATTGAACACGGGACTGAATTTCCGAACAGTCGGGTAAAAATCCAAACACCTGGCAAACCAGGGTAAGACTGTAGTTTCTATTATATGTATAAGTAGGTGAGTTTAAATGTATCTAGCGTTATTTAGGCACAGTCGTGAGAGAGTAAAAACAATGAGCTCGATTAAGCGGTGCAGGTTTCGTTCCTGAGTCACTCCATTTGAAGGTTTTTGACGTCGCTGCTGTGAAGCACGACAAAGAAAGGAAGTTGGGGAGTGGGAGACTTTCATCACCCTCTGCTTAGACATAGCCACAATGCATACCATTGACGTTTGCATTATTGTGCGGAAATTTTGAGTGTAATAAAGATACAAAGATAAATCAGAATAAGAAATCAAACGAAATGCACTTCATAATCCTCTTATATCAAAATAACCGCCGAAATTGTGGCGGTGGGGAAGGTTCATCTTTTATACAGACATTACATACTTAGAGGTTCGCTTGGACAACGATGGGACAACCCTTTAGCCTTATACTGTAGTAGGAACCATTCCGGACTTTTGCCATCCTGCACTCAAGTTGACTAAGAGGTGCAGCCAGACTGTTAAAAGCAACCGAAATCCTTGGATTGTACACTGTTAAATCGTGCTATCGGATATAGTGTACACCTTGCATATCATTTGCTTCTCTAAACTGAGTTTCCACTTATTATACGTACACTCTAACAAGGCTCTCGGCGAGATGGGTGATGGGACTACTTAAATCAATAGAAGTCAAATGTGAACAAGCAGAAAACACTTTAGTCTTACGTACATCTACACCAGGGAGATTAGATCAACATCTACGAAAGCTGAAGTGACACACTTAGTTAACGATCACTGAAATGTTACGTGTAGCTGATTTTTGCAGTCGTGTTATTTATTGACGTGTGAATCCCATCAAATTGATTGTTGCCCGCTTTTAAATCTGGTAGTGATCAGAAAGCAGCAGTACCAATCACCAGCATCAGACTTCAACCGCTGCAGCTGCTCCCACTTGTCACCACGCCGAGAATATTCTTGCTCTTACCGGTCTCTATAAAGAAGTACACAAGCATAAAAAAACGGATTATGCTCTGGAAAAGGGAGAAACTTGTAGAACTTCGTAATTTTTTCTGCAAACCAAGAAAAATAACTTTCTTAAACATTCGACAAATTTGGTCTACATTAAAATGTCCAGACGACATATGAATTTGCGCAAAGCCTTTGCTGAGAATCAAACAAGCACACCTACTGTAAAACTGTCTTCAGACAGTGTCGCCGCGCAGGCACGATGGCCAGTGCGCAGTGACCAGCTTTAGTCAGAGTTCATTAGTGTGTTTGGAAGGGGAGGCCGCCATTCGTGCAGCGTCTTGGCGCAAATGTCAGAATAACTATGACCATTAACGAAATGATGGGCATGTCACAATGAAGCTATAAGTAACGCAATAAATGAAGTTTTCTTCTTGTTTTCATCCATACCAGTAAATAATTACAGCTGGGGCACGAAGTGTCATATGTCATGCCCCCTCCCCCCTCTTTCTTTCTTCCTTTTTTTTTTCCCCCTTCCTCGTCTGACAAATATTGGCGAATGTTTTCTCCTCACTCCTGTGAAGCAGGGCTGATGTTCAGAGTATGATCTGGCGAGAAATTCAAAAATACAGGATGGCGCATTATCATGCTGGCTGACCTGGAATGCTGACACAATCTCTGACGTCAGAACCCCAGTTCTGGAATACTGGCACTATGGCACATTTCCTGAGACCGATGTTTGCAGGTCCAGGCCTGTCTGCTAGACAAAGGATGCCCTACTTAACATGCTTCCCCCAAGCTGTTGTTCATTCTGAGGTGTATGGTCACTGAATACTACTGCTCCTGGCTCTGTCTGAATATCTCCACTTGCATCTTTGTTTAAACAAACACCGCGTAAGTGGCTACTGGACATATTTCTCTGCTGCCCCGACTTTATTACCCTAAGTTAAAGTTCGTACTGTATTCTGTTTAGTAGGGAGACTATCGTCTCTATTTAAACAAATACCTTGCCAGGGAGAGCTCCGTATAACACAGCCGCAAAATTCGTTATCACCAGACTGGTCAATAAGACCATCACCACCCCATTCGCACCGAGCGAGGTGGCGCAGTGGTTAGCACACTGGACTCGCATTCGGGAGGACGACTGTTCAATCCCGTCTCCGGCCATCCTGATTTAGGTTTTCTGTGATTTCCCTAAATCGCTTCAGGCAAATGCCGGGATGGTTCCTTTGAAAGGGCACGGCCGATTTCCTCCCCCATCCTTCCCTCACCAGAGCTTGCGCTCCGTCTCTAATGACCTCGTTGTCGACGGGACGTTAATCACTAATCTCCTCCTCCTCCGCCCCATTCGCAGTACCTCACTAAGAGCCAACTGGGGTATAAGAGTTCCACTCCCGCTAGAGTTGCGCCGTCGTGCACTGATGATGTCTCCGTGCGAGACACACTACACGCATACTACCGGTTCGAGAATTTAGTGCAGAATGGAGTGCAGAAGTTAAGGTTCCCAACACTAGCCTGCTGTTGTGATGGCACTGCAGCCACAGCGTGCATGATCTGACTTAAAATGACAGTGAACTAGAAAAATGTAGGCATCACATTTTTATTTAATCTGAATGACAGGGAGTCAAAATTCGTGTGAGATGAAAATAACCTATGACCCACAAAAGTCCTGCACGAAAATTGAAAGATCTAGGGAATCGTATTTGTCCTCCTTACAGTGGATACTTGTGCGGTGGTTCTGAAGCCAAAACTTCCATGCTTGTAATATTCGCCACAAAAATTTGTCTGTGTAATGGATGGTGGCTTCATTCAGCTGTACCATAAACACACACACACATTTTTTATATTTTTTTATTAATTCCCCTTGTGGGGGCAGGTTGGCAGCAGTGATTCAGCTGTTCTTCAGCCTATAGCTTTTGAAGATAAATTGTATTAATAACATAGGAAGGTGAACAAAACAGTATTGAAATTACTGGGTGATGCTGATGCAGTGGAGTTGGCGTTTCATGGCAAGTAGCTTGGAGCCAATTAGTTGCACATGATGATGCTTATGTGGTTACTGCTTGATGACCATCTCCAGGTGGCGGCTAGATGGAACAGATTGAAGTAGTACAGTAGAGAGTAAAATGAAGAATGAGGATGAAGAGCTGGAATTGAAATTGTGGAGAAGATGAGGTTGTTGGTGTGGTTGTGAGAGGGGTAGTGATGGAAGGGGTCTCTAGTGTGCTGTGGGGTTGGAGGGGCTGCTCGAGAATGGGGTGGAAATGTATAAGACAAGGGTGTCTACATGGGGAAAGAGGAGGTAGAAGCTGTTTCGCGAATGTGTGCGCCATTGTCTATTAAATGAAGTACAGAATGGGCTGCCAGGGTGACATGAAAAGACGATATGTGGTCAGTCAAATTGCTGGACGTTTTGAAGGACAGGGACAATGAAGTGGATGTTGTCTTCAGTGGTAGGAGTAGAATGTAGGGAGTTATTTGGGTAAAGTGGTGTCAGTAGAGTGGATTGGGAAAGTAATTTCAGGTAACTGGGAGAAGATTCATTGCAAGTGACACAGGTGGGTGGTTGCACCCATGAGTTAACCACTGTAGATGAGGCATTTGCAGCAACAATAGGCGTGAAATCAGGGAAGCTCAACTTTGTGTTTAGTGATAGATGAAGGCTCCATTCTGAAGGTGGTGATGTATGGTTGAGGGACCCTCAGAAAAGGCATGAATGAGGAATGTAGGACCAGAACGATGGTGAATTCGAATAGCTTTGGGATCTGGGAATTGTGATTGGAATTTAGCTCCTGGTATTGTTTGTGTCGTATTGGGCAGAGTGGGAGTAGGGAGGCGTATCGACCAAATGTGATGGTAGGTACTATTGCAGTAGGTGGATATGGAAATTAGGATCAGAGGATTTGATGATTATGGAGTTATACTAGGTTATGAGTTGCGATATGTTGTTTGTGAAGTATTTTTTGTTTCAAGGGAATGTGTTTTATGATTGAAAAATCTGACATTGGGATGTAATAGAATGACTGGATGTGTTGGTGATGTGTGGTTGGAATGGGAGAAGACTCCGTAGGTTCTGTTTTGTGGTGCTGGGAGGGGGCAGTTGGGTGTCAGAGATAAGTGGGGTGCCTGTACAATGTGACTTGCAGGGATCGTTTGAGGGTAGGGTGTCAGAGTGGAATGGGTTAGGATTTTGTATGACTTATTTTTCTTACCTGGAATCGGTGAGGGTGAGGATGAGGTTGAAGCTGATGCAGATGTGGATGTGGTATATGTTGTTCATGTGGGTCTGGTTGGTTCTGGAGTAGGTGTGGCTGGTGTTTTTGAACCCAGATGTGGTGGGGATGGTCGTGGCACTAGAGTAGTAGTAGGAGCTGGTGGCGCTGCTGGCTGGTGCAATTTTGACAGTGGCGTAGTTGGTGACATTGTTAGTGGAAACGGCAGTGCCAATGGACCAACAATGCGTGCTTCAGTGATGAAATCTGCAAATGAGGAGTTAATTGTCGGGATGGAGGTTGTGTGAGTGGGATGATGGAGTCATCAGAGTAGTGGGAAAAGAGGGTAGTGCGAGAGGTGATAGTGAGTATAGGATACAGGAGTAAGTGGAGGTGAGAGTGGAGTACAAGCGCAAGAAGAAGATTGTAGACATCGTAGTTGTAGGATGCTACAACTACGGTGATACAGTGAAGATGTGGACTGGCGATGACTGATGGTGAGGGCAAGGTCTGGTGGCAAATGTGATAATCATTGGTGAGGACTGATGATAAAAGGACCGACTGGCAGTGAGGACTGGTAGCAAAGATAACTGGCAGTGGAGGCAATGATGGAGATCAAGGCCTGCCGGCAATGGTGGTGATGTAGATAGCGATGGCTGTGAACTTCTGCCTACTAAGATTTCGACCCTTTTAATAGCCCAGGCAGTTATTTGCATGGGGAAAGTTCCAACTCAGGTAGATCCACAGAGCAGTCACACATGTATGAGGGGGAGTTGGAAAATGTTTCCCCTGTCGACTGTGGTCAGAGTTGTGTGTGAAAGGAAAAAAAGAGAATGAGACATTAAAGATAAGACATATCTTTATTTTTCTACATAATTTCCAAGTACATAGACATTTTTCATACCACTTTATACGCTTAAAAAATCCTTCCAGGAAAAAATCAGGGCGTTGCATATGGAAGAAGCGATGAACGGCTTGTTTGACGACAGCATTGCTGCCAAAGCGCCTTCTGCCGAGAGTCTTCTTCGAAGCAGGAAACAGATGGAAGTCACTTGGTGCGAGATCCGGACTGTAAGGCAGATGTTGTAGGCGCTCCCAGCCAAGAGTTGCAATATGGTTTTGCGTTGCCGTTATCGTGTGTGGTCTCACATTGTCATCCAACAGCAGAACGCCAGATCTGAGAAGGCCAGGCTGCTTTTTCCGAATCACTTCTTTCAATGTCGACAGAGTGGTACAGTACCGTGCAGCATTGATGTTTGCAACCTCCAGAAAGTCCAGCAGCAAAACTCCTTTTAACGCCCCAGAAAACAGTGAGTAGCACTTTAAATGCAGACGAAGTGCTTTTGAACTCCTTTCGGACAGGTGATGGCGGATGTTTCCACTCCGTGGATGCGGCCTTTAATTCGGGTGTGTAATGGTGAACCCACGTTTCATCCCCCGTCACAATCCGAAACAAAAGGTCATTGCCAGTGATGTTCCAGGCTGAACGCCATGCGTTGTTCCATGTGTGTTAGGGTCAGTTGGCGGGGCACCCCTCCTGCTGACACCTTCCTGTATCGAAGAATGTCGTGGATGATCTTGTGAGCTCACTCATATCCGATTCCAAGTTCTGCCGCTACTCCATCGATGGTAATACGCAGATTCACTTTAATCGTGTCATCCTCCTTCCTGACATTTGCATCTGTAGTGGTCGCGCGCGTCCGTCCAGGTCTCGGCATGTCCTGCACTTGCTGACGTGCATCACTGAATTGCGGGCACCATCTCCGCACCATTTGCCTCAACAAGGTGGCTATGAATTTCTGTGCCTGATATACTCCACGTGCCCACACATAGCGGATAACAGCTCTCACTTCCGCCCGTGACCACGACTCCAAAACGCACCTTCTCTCCATAGTTCCGGGAGAAGACTGAGCAGCTGGCCTCCGCATTGCGAAGGCACTATGACAGCGCCATCTGCGTGATAGCGGTCGACCTCAACCCAATGGTTTATCGGTGTCTTGCACATGCGCGTTCACCTGCCGTGTCGTCTTTCGCCCATATCACACAATTCTGGCCACAGTCGACAGGGGAAACTTATTTTCAAACTCTCCCTCGTACTTACCTTTACCAGGGGTGTATGATGGTTTGATAATTCTGCTAAATTTCCATAAAATAATGGACTATTTTTGTTGCACCTTCATCTGCTAAGCCTGATGATTCAACGTATCTTATAAAGAACTTCAACAATTTACAGCCTACAGTTCATTGTTAACACCCATCTGAGTTGGTCAGTGTGTCCACTGTGATTGAAAATGAAGAAAACAAGAGTATCTTGCTGTTATTAGACATATTTGTTTGAAAGGTTGCACTACTGCACAAATCTAAACAGAATTGTATGATCATATCGAATCTGCACCATCATTGAAGACCATTTACTTCTGGATTACTCAAACATGGTCAGACAAGCCCTGAAGATGGACGCTTCGGCCGTCAGATTGAGATCACACAAAGAAAGCCATTGACAAAATCCATGAGTTGGTAATCCAAGACTGTCGAATAAAAATTCGTGAGATTGCTGAGAGTGTAAGTCTCAACTGAGCGACTCCATAATATCCTTCATGGAGAACTGTCTATGAAAAAGATATGTGCGAGGTGGTGCCCTGATTGCTCACAGTTGACCAAAAGCACATCCGGCATAATTTCAACACAATGTCTGGCGATGTTTAATCGCAATTCGCACGACTTTTTGCGTCGAGTTTTGACTATTAAGGAAACCCGGATCCATCATTAAACAGCAGAGTGAAAATTGCAATCAAAACAATTAATGAAAGCAGTTGAAAGAGCACTGAAGAAGGTAAAGATCATTTTGTCAGCTCGTAAGGTGATGGCCACTGTTTTTGGGATTTCCATAGAGTACATGGTAAAAGGCAGATCCATACCTAGATGTTAAAGTTGCATCGCATGGAAACTTGCATTGGCTGAAAAATGACCAAGGTTGGCATGCCAAAGTTCTTTTCAGCAGGATAACGCACCATCCCACCCATCAGTGATGACGATGGCAGAAGTGCATGAATTAGGCTCCAAGTGACTTCTTCCGTTCCTCTAACTTGAAACTTTATCTTGCCAGGAAGAAATTTTCATCAAATGAGGAAGTGATAGTTACAGTTAACGAGTATTTTGCAGAGTTTGACAATCTGTTTTTCAAATGGGATAAAAATGCTGTAGGCTCATTGGACCAAATGTACAGCCCTCAAAGGGGACTGTCAGAAAGTAAGGTGAGTTGTTTAAGAAACTTTTTTTTGCTGTTTTACCAGAATTATCAGCCCAGTCTTAGCAGCAGAACTTGAGAATGAAACACACTTATTTACAGATCGAATTGTAGCTGTCAGATGTGCGACAAAGACATATGACAGGAAGATATATTTTCTACGAGAACAGTGGTCAATACCATACTTCTCCAGCGCATTTAAAGATGAAAGACTGAACTACTGCCGCCTGCAGAGTTTGTTGCCATGTAGTGGCCGTCATATGTGGTCAAGTCACCCAGCACGCTGTCTCAGTACGAGAAGACTCCCGCCTCACTGTGTGTTGAACGGTGCAGTTAACATCGGATGACTCCATAGGATTGGTAGTGCTGGGTACTCAAAGATGTGTGTGGCCATTGGGTTCCTCGCTGCCTGGCAGAAGACCATAAACACCACACGACTGTGTGTTATTGCTTCCACATTAAGAGGCTGGCTTTTTTTCGTCATTAAAGGCGCTAAAACGTGGGTTCAACTCTTCGAACTGTAAACAAAACGGCTATCCATGGAGTGGCGCAACATTACCTCTCCTTAGAAGAAAAAGTTCAGAGCTGTACCCCTCAGCTGTTAGTCATGGTGACAGTTTTCTGGGATTCTGAACGTGTTGTTCTGTTTGATATGCCCCCTCGTGGTGGAATGATCAACCTTCAAGTGTACTGTGATACGCTCAGGAAATAGAATAAACGACTTCGCGTGTTTGTCGGCACAAAAATGCAATCGAACTTCTGCTCCATGACAACGCAAGGCCTCAGATAAGTCTGCACACCCAAGAGCAGCTCACAAAACTTCATTGGACAGTTCTTCCTCGTCCACCCTACAGTCTGCGTCTCGCACCTTCCAGCTTCCATCAGTTTGGTCCAATAAGAATGTACTCTGTGGGAAGCAGTACGTGTATAACGGGGAGGCTGCTGTTGCAGCAAGAAGTTTGCTCTGATGCTGACATGCAGGTCCTACCGGCAAGGTGGCATAAGGCTGTCACACTGAACAGAACTATGCTGAAAAATAGGCTTTTGTAGCCAAAAGAGCGGAGAATAATATGGTGTATTGCAATCCTGAATAAAACCGATCTTTCAGAAAAAGATGTTGCATTACCTATTGAACGTCCCCTGTATGACGGAGTCAAAATTTATGTGAGCTGAAAATATCCTATGATACATACGTTCTGCATGGACACTGAAAAATAGAGGGGTGCAGATTCGTCTTCCTGTTGGTTGAAACTTGGACGGCGGGCCTGAAGCGAGAAAAATAGGCATAACGTATTATGCACATAAAATTCCCCACAAAAATTTGTGTGGACAGTGGCTATTCTATTGACAGTAACATAACCACCCATCACAGAACCGTCAAACACGAGAACTTACTTGTACCAACAATATTTTAGACCGAAATACGCTTATATTTCTGTACAATTCGAATTGTAGCCACCAAAAACGAGGCAAATGCATATGACGGCAAAGAATGATGTTCTCTGAGAATAATGGTCAATACCATACTTGCGTAGCACAATTCAAGATGGAAAAATTGAATTGCCGTCTCCAGCAGATTGCGCTGCCATCTAGTGCAGATAGTTCCCCCCAACTTGCTGTCCAGAAGGGACCAAAGTATGAGGTTCATTCAAATGAAACCTGGTCAGTACGTCTACCTTTGCCTTACAGGTAAGGTGGCACCACGTAACTGCATGTATGGTGGCGCGATCTATTGGTAGAGGGACTGATGCGTGCGCACTGTTTGATGTTGCATAGCGCCATTGTGGTTTCACGCCGAAGAGAATGTGCTCACACATGTTACCGTCCACTACCAAATATGCAGGCAAGTAAGCAGGAACGAGGAGTGATTCAATTTTTGGCGGCGGAAGAAGTTAGAGGCCGTGAAATGTATCGACAGATGAAGGCTGTGTACGATGAGTACAATGTGAGTCTTTCAAGTGTTGTGGAATGGCGCAAACGATTCCTTGATAGATGGGAGTCACTTTAAGACGATGCTCGTCCCGAACAGGCTCATCGTGTCGTCACACCGGAAATGGTTGCAGAAGTGAATGCTTTAGTCTTGGACAACTGCAGAATCACCGTGGAAGAGATCCATTGGTTACAGGGTATTATTGTGGGCAACCGACGACGAATAGTGAGACTGGGTCTAGGCCTGGATCCGACATCAGTCTACTAGCGTCTTCCAGGATGAAACTGATCAGCTAGTGTCGCAACAGGAGAAATGTGCCAACAGTTTTGGTGGCTATTTTTGAGTATGTGTACTGGTTATAACTACATTTTTGAGTTAATAAAATCGCTACCGTTACTTTACACTGGTGACCTGGTTTCATTTGAATGCCCCTTATACAATGGGTTGATACTGGGATCCTCATCTCGGCCTTTGAAGCAAATTCTTTACCTGAAAAGGCCAGGGTGATGGTATATGGATGCAATACGAAACCGTATGTCGCCCTCCCATGTGCTGCTTCAGATGCACTAGATTAGAGCACATGTCTTTCGGTTGTAATGCCAGCACCATCTGTATAGATTGTAGATATGAGATGCATACAAATGCTCCTAGTGCCCCTCCTCCACCCATCTGTTGGAAACGTCATTTCCCATGTTCACTGGCTTGTACTGCCTCCCAAAGAGAAAAGAAAATCGAAAAATTATAAGAATCTTGACTGAATCAGGTACCTGGAGGCCAAGAAATATAAGTTTGCATCCTGTACATATGACAGTGTCATTCTTTCTAGTGATGGTATCCTCATCCTTTATGCCTTCTACATTGGGCTCTCGGGCCATCAACTACACCCACTCCTGTGATGGTGGGGCACTCCTCTTACCGTTTCCTCCACACCCACACTTTGGAACCTTGAATCCACTTTTAGTGAGGATATCGATCCCCAACCCCTAGCTGGAAAAGAAACACCCTCCTCTGGCATTCCTCACCAGAGAGTGGTCCCTCAAGGTGCTCCCTTCCCAGGATTCTACTGATCTGCAAGTGGATACCAGCCAGTGGCTGTCGGAGTTACTGGTTGTTCGTCGTATGGTTTCGCTTTCCTCCTCTGTCCCTGAAAGTAGGGCAGACAAGCCCTTGTGGATATAGAAACCATCCGAGAGAACAGGGACAAAAAGACCTACAGAATGAAAACTGTTCCTAGTGGTCCCCCATGCCCCTTGACCCCTCATGTTCTGACTCTGTACCCAAGGTGGAGTTCCTGGTGGCCCCTGTGGCACCGGATCCCTCCACACAACCTGCTTCAGAATCGTCGTATCCTTGTGATCGGTGGCAGCAAGGTGACCCTGCCGCATGACCTGCCTCTTTGGTCTCTTCACGCTCACAGGATACTAATATCACGCTCATCCAGTGAAACTCTAGCACTTTTCTTCTCCACCAGGTTGATCTAAGATATCCTGTAAGCATTTCCTCTGCTTTCTGCACTGGCCCCCAGGAAACTCGGTTCCCAGTATTGTGAACTTGTACCCTCCAAGCTGTTACAGCTATTTTAAGAATCGAGCTTGGAGTGTTTATTAATGGCTGATGACTGTTGTATTTAGTTTGTGTGGCGGTGTCTCGACTGCTTGAGCAATGTCTGTTCTAGGCCTATTACTCCATGAAGCTGCAGCTCTAACACCGCCACCTTAACACTCCCTAGTTTAGTGTAGAGATTAAACCTTGCAACTGTTGTAATTTATCTCAGGGTCCAACTATGCTGTGCCCATTCTTCCTCAGCATTGAACTTCTTTCTTCCTCGTAGATTTCTATAAGTGAAATGGTTATAAAATAAAACACTGCTTCTCTATTTACATAAAGTGTATACTGGTTCAAGTTGTCACAAACTTTCATAAACGGTCACACGTTACATGGGAAGTTCCTTCTCCCAGAACCAACTAAAATTACTGTCTCAGAGACTTCTCGTTAACATGTCTGTGAATAATATAAAACAAAACTCGCTTATATAATATTTTCCTTGGTGCCAGATGTCTTCCATTGTACCAGAGCTCCTTTGTTCCTCCTTGCCCCATGGAGATTACAAATGCTCTCCAGCAGGTAGACTGTCGAGAAATACTTTCACACAATATATGGCCCAATGTTTACGAACTAATTGCGATCACACACCTTTATTCCGAGTTCTATATTTGATGTATGTGATACGTGCCCTTCCAAGAATGGCATGATTACTAAAATTGACAGTGACAGAGCACTGGGTTGAGTTTGCACATACGTTCTGCACTCTGTCTACGGCAAACACATGGCACTTGATATGGCTTTGGATCTTTGTGTAAGGATGTCTTTGGATTTTACTTTATGTAATTTGATCTCCCTGTCAGTGGTCAAGTATCTCGGAATGCATTGTCTGCACTCATTTCTCAGCTGCCCCATCTTTCTTAATTTTGGCTGACTTCAGTATCCACAACCACTGGTCACAATAACGTTATTGAAACTTCGCTTGCAGAATGTGATCATTCTCTCTTGAATTCCAGTGCACCAACACACTTCAGTGTGGTGTATAGGTCTTGTTCCATTTGCAGCTGTGGTCTTCTCTCCAAACTCATTGCAGAGTCCATGATGACCTCTGTGACAGTGATCGTTTTCTGGTCGTTCTGTCCCCTCCTCAGTGTCACTCACCTGGGTGTCCACTCAGATGAACTCTTTAACAATGCCTTTGCCTCTACTGGTGTTCTAAGCACCCTGCCACATGGAGATATCGATGGGGCTGTCCAGAGCACAATTGCAGCCATTCTGTCAGCAGCAGACTTAGTGATCACCTATTCCTCAGGATTCCCCCCCCTCCCCCTATTGGAAGACAGTATCTTGGGGTTTTCCGAAATAGTCTTGGCCATTGGAGATCACAGATGGGCTCTCCAGTGCCATAAGTGACATCCATTGATGGACCATCTCATTGGTTTTAAACAGGTCTGTCCCCAGGTCTGCCATCCAATAAAGTGATAGAAAGAAGAATTATGGAAACAGTAAGTTACTATCATTGGACCACATACCCCTCATTCATGCGTTTGGGCAAATGCTCGATACTTCTACAGACACCAATACTGTAAGCTGTATCATTGGTGTTGTCTACACGACCCAAATGCTGTTGCCACACATTTTGTTCTCCATTACCCTTCGAGCCTCTCTGAGAATTATCAGCCTGCATTATGTTTCCTCAAACAGCAGATGTAGTGAATTCACTAACTTTTCACTACAGGTCTCCTGGAGCCAGCTACATACAGTGACTGGAAATTCCTCATTGCCATTGACCTTTGCCCTTTCATGGTTCCAGGGCTGGCCTGCATCCATAGAAAAATGCTCAAACACCTATTAATGGATTGCCAATATCATGTCCTTGCTGTTTTCAACAGTATCTGCAGCAAGGGTGAGATCACATTTCAGTGGTGAGAAAGTGTGATTGTCTTGGTACTGCAACAGGGTAAAAACACAATTAAGATGGACAGCTATCGGCCAATTATTCTTACTAATGCTCTCTGCAAGTTACTCAAACCTATAGTGAGCCAGTAGCTGTGATAGTACCTTGAGTCTTGAGGTCCTTTGGCTCTGTCACAGGGCAGTTTTCACAAAGGTGATTTTACTGCTGAGAATTTGGTTTGTCTGGAATCTGCTATCCAGTCAGCTTTTGCCTAGCGTCAACATGTTATCGCTGTCTTCTTAGACTTCCAAGAGACTTAAGACACTATATGGAACCATCATATCCTCATTACCATACATGTGTGGGGTTTCCAGTTTTTGTCCAGAACTTCTTGAACGCTAACTGTTCTATAAATGGTGCATCCTGGGCTCACCCATGGCTTTCAATTTTCACCTGCGAAGACAGGCATCATGCACTTCTGTCACTGTTGTACTATCCATCCACAACCAGAACTTTACCTCGATGACCAATTGCTCAATGTGGTGGAGTCTTATCGCTTCCTGGGACTGGTCTTAGTTACCTGTTTGATGTGGCTTCCCAATCCTTTCCATCTTTACCAAACATGCTGGTCACACCTTAATACTCTTCACTGCCTCAGTAACACCAGCTGGGGCACCGACAACTCTTCACTTTTTGCGGCTTTACAATATTCTGGTTCTCTTGATTATGGGAGTCTTTTATATGGCTCCGCATTGCATTCAGCTTTGCAGATGCTGGACCCAGTACACCATTTTGGTGTCCATCTTCCAACAGATGTCTTTTGGACCAGCTCTGTGAATAACTTAAAATTTATTGCGCATGTAACCTACACATTTAACTTGGTGTAAGAGTACCCGTGTCCTCCGGAATTTCTAGGACCTCTACGAATAAAGCACAAATAGCAGCTACCACCAAGCTTTCCTTATTGTCGTCGGTCGCTTCACAAGACACCTGTAGATGAGTGTGCTGGCCTACTTGTTCAGTCAGTTCCTGTACTGTGCCTTTGCTTCTAATGCCTGTCTCTGCAACTCATAAACTAGCTCACAGCGTATCAGACAAGCCAAGTGTTAGCTTGTTCACTGCATGCTGCACTGGCGTCACTCTCCTTCCTACGTGTGGCCGGCACGTAGCACATGGATTCTTTCAAGTAACAGATATAAAGAGAACCGAACCAGCAACAGACTATAATTAATATCCAGTTATCATTGTTCTTAACGTCAAGACAGTTAAACACTTCTTTCTTTCACCACAACTGCTGGCCAGTGTAAATATCAGTACAAGTCCCAGTAAATGATAGTCAATCATGTGAGTGCAAATCGAATTCAGAAAATAGCAATCAGAAATCTCGGCAACCAAACACTGTGTGTTTCAATACAGGAACACAGTCTGCCGGTGGACTCAAAACATCTCACTGCCTTCAAAGACAGAATTAGGCAAATAGGAAGTACCTGTTAGCACTAAGAGCAAACGTAGCCCAGGCTCGCTACACACACCACAAATGCACACTTTTCTACCATACAAGCTCGGCAGGATGCAGGCGTCTTTCAGAGCATAAGCTTAAGGGCACACGCCAAACCAGCTGTGGGCATCCATTCACGAGAAAACCCGTTACAATTGCCACTTCCTCCTGCTCCGTACCGTCACTGTCCACTGGCCCACAAACACACTCTGTGATCTCATAAAACGCAGGCGGTAGAAGTATTGCCAACTTAGGTCGCACAATGGAACAATGCCAACCATAACACAGCATAGGCTGGGGTTCCTCCTCTACAGATTAGGCACCTCTACCTGCGGTCCAGTGAAGACCTAATTGCCTAGCGACTCACCCTCGCAGACACTGCAGAAATCGTATCCAGAATATCACAGGGTCCATTGTTCCTCGCATCCCTAATGCGAGCTGTGTCTAGCCATGCTTGCATACCCAGCGTGGCCCACGCTTCGCTGCGGAATATTCGTCCTGCTGTCAATATACCTCTCAGCAACGTTAAACGTTCACGCAGCTAAAAGCCTGTGCTGGCTTGCGAAAACACCCTTAATCATAAAAGCAGTCTCCTTGTTTGGAGCCTAAGCACAGACGGGGATGATTCAGAACAATTACGCAAACAGAATTCGAAGCACTGTCATACAGAAGAGAAAAAAGGCCTTAATTTTCGGTATCCTACAGCTACAGGTCTGGAGATGTCCTAATGCCGCAGCGGCGGATGAGTGACGGCATCTCCGCCAGAGACAGATGGTATGCTTCAATTTATCTTTGAACACTTGCTTTCTCAGAACTTTACTTACATACCTCGCATCCATCTTGTTCGAATCTGTTTGTAGACGCTCCTACGTCCCGGCACAAAGGATGTCTTGTGAATGAATGAATAGAGAATTGTGATTGGCTCTTATCGAATTTACCCGCCGAATTACTGGTGCCGCCGGTGTGGGAGCACCGTCTGCCTTTTTTTCTTCTTTCTGCTGACAACTTTCAGCAGCAAAAAACTATTTTCACAGACCGCCATATTGCACCGACAATTAAACCTTATATTGGCAGCGATACGGTGGTATTCTATTTAGTTTGCCAAATGATCTAGTTCATACGTCTTCTGGTACCTAGGATTTCTTCTTTAGACAGCAGTTCAGCTTTCGTTTCATCGACTGAAAAGGAAACATCCTCTCTCATCAACCACTCCACATTCTCCGCTTTACACCAATTTGAACGTGGCAGCTTTTCTGTTTTAATGGAATGACAGCTGGCGTCATCCACCATGATAACTGAGCCTTCTGCAAGCACAGACAGCAGTCGAATAAACTAACCCACAAAAACTCCGTCCATTTCTGAATATTAGTCGGAGTTGCACGAACTTTTACCATCACGATAAACAAGTTTGGCGGCAAAAACGATGGGCAGAGGACTCTGAGCTAGGATAATTTTTTTATGGATATTACCGTGTATCTTTTTGTCTGTCGGATACTCTCCTCTGTCGTAATAACCGCGTGCAATTCTATAGACAAGCTCCTTGTTGAAACAGTCAAATTCTGTAGATTTCCATTCTCGTTTATACCCCTTTCTTGGAGAATCGAAACAAGTGTTCACATCTGCAGATGATGCCGAATTTAATGACCTGCTAATGCGACCTAATGAATACTTTGAAATTCCCAGTTTATGAATTTTACGCAAAATTTATATTCTTACTGCTTCTTGATTGTTGGCCATATCTGGAAAAAAGACTTCATTAGATTCGATACAATTTTAGATTGTTTACGAATGTCTTTCCGCCCTTTATGCGCACTGGCCGGAGTAGCACTATGCGAAGGCCCTAGCAACTGCATTTCACTGACTACCACACACACGTCAATGAACCGTTCCACGGAAGAATTAAATTACACGTGAACGCACGATATCGCACGGAAATACTGAACATTCAGCTGGCGCTGATCTACAGCACTATAGAGCGTACAGGTGGCAACAAACCTTATTAGGCAGCTGAATCACAACTCTTAACACCGGCGGACTGCAGACACCAGATGTGAACTTGAGGTGCCTATTTTTGTGACGGTCACTCCGCTTACTTAGCGATATATCATCATCTCACTACAGAGTATGTGTTCACGTAATAAAAAGTGTCTTTCCTACATGTTTGTTTGTTGTGCAAATGAATAATCTAGACTTATCATCTTAATAGTTCCTTTCATTAATGTAAACAAATTGCTTTGAAAGTTTCTAAACTTTAGTTAGTAATTATTTACTGATAATATTATCTCAGACCGGCAGTTAAACTACTAATCTTCGAACTTAAATTACTTCACATACTTAAATGTCAACATTAAAAAAAACTTCTCTGCCTGATTATATCCAGTACTGTCTCCTATTAATCAATTCTGTTATTTCCATTTAAATATTTCCCTTGCTTTCTTTAGGGAGGAAGGCCTTTTCCTATATTCTTTGAAACTGAGAGTTGGACTTCTTTAATTTTAACACAACTTTGCTTTAATTGACATCAGTATACAAAAGTAGCTGATGGAGAAAAAGTGACTGAAGTTGTAACCCACAGTAAAGCGAAAAATAGAAAAATAATAATCCTATGTACCACCCCCATTTTCTGCCGTACCTTTTAAACAACGGGATCAACATTAAGCCTCTTCATGCTTATCCGATCGCAACTCACTATCTTTCCCTACCTCAAAAGTAACTCGCCACACGCAGAATAAATGGTGCCAGCTAATTATCAGTCGACGTTAAAGTAAGGTCTTGGCAATGAGTATTCGAAATTAACACTTAACAACCAAGCAGTTATCACATCCCAAAATCCGTTAGAGCCAGAAATATACCAATTGTCACTAGCTGAATTCCTCTGACTCAAAGTGAAAAGCAGTCACCTTTTACCGACAGTAACACGCTACACTTTTCTCTGTGAGTACAAAAGTCTAGAAATCTCCACAATGAACACACTATTCTGTCAGAGTGTACCAAATCCCAATACCAAAAATAACTGGAACACTCATACGATTTTAGAGAACTATTCAGATCAGCATGTGATCCCTATTAACAGTAACGACTCATTAACCACAGTCTGATCTACGTACAGTTCGTACTATATAACTTTCACATCCAATGAAATATTTTACCTGCTCCTCACGATCTCGTAGCTATATCTCCCTCGTTCCTTAAATCTACACACATTAACTTTTACTAAGAATTCATGAGTGAAAACTTGCAGTATCTACCCTTCAACTAAATCGAGCCAATCAGTACTTTAGCAAAAAAAGAAAACCTAATTTATTCCACACTGCAGGTGCTACTATTCTGCTGCACGTAGCACCAATATAGTTAGCAATAGCTATTTACAAGTCACCTGTACTGAGACTGCCCATTTCAGCCAGGCTCTTCTGTGTCGACTCTCCTCAAGAGTAGTTCAACCGTGACTGACTTAATTCCATATGGAACCTTTATAAAAAAAAATAAAGCGATACTATTACTTTTAA
The DNA here is from genome assembly GCF_021461395.2 of Schistocerca americana. Taxonomy (NCBI): domain Eukaryota; kingdom Metazoa; phylum Arthropoda; class Insecta; order Orthoptera; family Acrididae; genus Schistocerca; species Schistocerca americana. The sequence continues at coordinate 181,236,790 of NC_060120.1, forward strand.
CAATTTATTCTTTTACATGGCCTTATACTCTTGTCCTCGTGGCTGGATGCTATCAAGGTAGTCTTCGCCACTCAAACCGCACATTTCTCCCACCATCTTTACATCTTGGGCCTGTTGCTCTTCCATTCGTTGAAACTACGATAGGAAACACTCTTGGTTCTCTCATACGTCTTATCTGTCCTTTCGAAACTAGACTATGGGTGCTTTGTTTATGCGTCTCCACGTCCGTCCGTCCCTCTTACGCCGTCTCAACACTATCCGCCATCGTGGCATCCGTTTGGCCTCTGGCGCCTTTTACACTAGCCAGGTTTAGAGTCTGTATGCTGAAACTGCTGAACTACCACTGTCCTACCGCCGTGACTTTCTCCTCAGCGGGTATGCATGCCGTTTGTCTGACATGCGTGGCCACCCACCCTATTCCTCCTCCTTTGATGATTCCTTTGATCGCATCCCTCTTGTCTATTACCTCCTGGCGTCCGCTTTCGGCACTTGCTACGCCGGCTTAACTTCACACTACTTGCAGCTTTCCCGGTGGGTGTGAACCTTTCACCACTTTGGCTTCGTGAAACGGCCCGTGTTAACCTTGGCCTTCATTCGCTTCCTAAGGACACTACTCCAGCCTCGCCCTATCGCCTTCAGTTTCACGACCTTCGCATGGAACTTTGCCATCGTACCTTTGTTTATACTGATGGCTCTCGGACTGACCGTGGTGTCGGGTGTGCCTTCGTCATTAGTGCCCACGTCTTTCGATATCGGCTTCTGGCACTCTGTTTAGCACTTCTCCCTGTATCAGGCCACAGAGTGCATCCGGCGACGCAGACTTTTTAATTGTCCTCTGCTCAGACACTCTCAGCGCCCTTCAAAGTCTATGTGCGCTGTACACTGCCCATCCCTTAAATACTGTTTACTGCAAACCGGTTTCAACACACTGAAGGTGCCATCTTCGGATCTGAATGTAGATTAATAAATGGTTCAAATGGCTCTGAGCACTGTGGGACGTAACTGCTGTGGTCATCAGTCCCCTAGAACTTAGAACTACTTAAACCTGACTAACCTAAGGACATCACACACATCCATGCCCGAGTCAGGATTCGAACCTGCGACCGTAGCGGTCGCGCGGTTCCAGACTGTAGCGCCTAGAACTGCTTGGCCACTGCGGCCGGCAGATTAATAAATGTTAATCTACATTCAGATCCGATGATGGAACCTTTAGTGTGTTGAAACCGGTTACACAGTAAACAGTATTTAAGCGATCTTGGCTTTTGAATTATTTCTACAGTAGCTCTGTTTAACAATTCATAAACTTAATAATTTTTGGATAAATAGAATGAAATTTGCTGTAGTAACTGAAAACTTTTTAGCACGACTGCATTTAAACTTTGCTCTCCACAATTTTTAGAATGGAGACGACAGTAGAACATGACCTCTGAATTGCGTCTTTATGATTCCTTGTAACCAATGTTATGTACAATACTATCTTTAAAGTTGGTACAGGTGTATTATTGCATTAGTGTAATAGAGTGCTGTAATTAAAAATTTCTATTACTAGTGATACTTAATCTACCATGAAAAAGGATATTTTCTTTTTAAATTTACTATTTATTAAATAACTTGAAAACTGATATTGGTGTCACGTATTTAATGTTTTTGCGTGAAACTTGGGCCACATGCGAATTTTCAGCTTTCGGAGTCTAATATTTAGGGCCTTCAGTTTTTCGAAAGGACCCTGATTTTAACCAAAATATTACTCTGAAGTTGAGACATGTAACTTTTGTGACATACATTCGCATATTATGAAAACTGTTTAGCTTTGTAGTTTGTTATTCAGCGCCACTTTTTTCTTAAGACCGTAAATTTTTCCTAACGTATTCATTTGATCATTTTGAGACTTTACAGTGTTAACGTTAATATACTGAAGCATACCCCAAGTTTGGAAAAGTTAATTTAATTTTTAATTTCACTCTAAGGTTATGGTTAAGTCCCTTGTTACATTAAGCACAGGCGCGTTATGACAATGTGACGCTGGTGATAATTAACTGGGGTAAGCACTCGCTCGCCTTCGTACATCTTATAATGATACAGCGCTTGTTATGAAGGGCGAAGAAACACCGGTCGGATACAGAGGTTGCTTCTCCCATCTCATAACGTGTTATGGGAACCTCCAGCTGCAGAGCAACTAACCTTCACCCTCTTAGCCCTCTCTCACTTCTACTTGCTTCTATCTCTTTTTATGATTCTTGGTCACAGTCAGTTTCATCAGGGTTTGTTTTATGTTGTTCCTCTCTGAGACTCTTCCTGGCATGACGCTTATAGGATGGAGGAACTGATGACATTGTTTCGTCCCTTTAACCCTATCAGTCCAGTCCAGACACTACTAATTGTAAAGAAAACGCCGCATATAAGATGGACCATTGTCTGACGAAACGGAAAAAATGTATCTACTTCCGACCTATCTGGCACCTTATTGTATGTGACAAAATAGCCGCCTACGAAAAACGGCAAAATAATTACTACACATACTAATATTTTCTGGCAGTGCGGTTATGTAGATACTATGATCCACATACACACTCGGGGAAATTCCGACAGCATCACAAAAACAGCGTCCAGCAAAGTTAGGTGAAACACCACGCGAGGCAATAAATGTTACTGCACCCCGAAAAAGAGACGCCCAAAAATATTGTGCAGCGCCAATGTGGATCCTGGATCAGACAGCAACTTAACCAATCGAGCGTACATTGAAACATAATTCATTAAAGAAATCCATTGCACCGGTTTCAAATAAACGTGGCAGCTGGCTCAAACTAACCTTGCAATAGATGAAGAAAAAAAAAGTATAAAAAGGTGAGAGATGAACGATTTTGCAGTGAACACGTAGTATAGTACATAGTGGGGCGATCACTCTGTTGTAGAAATAGTTCAAAAGCCAAGATCGCTTAAATACTGTTTACTAGATAACCGCTTTTAACACACTAAAGGTGCTATCATAGGATCTGAATGTAGATTAACATTTATAGACCATTTGGATATAACGATACATAAGGCAGACCAGCTGATATAAAATCATTGTCACAAAAGATACAAAACAACTGCTCTCATGGTCATTCTTTTCCATAAGATATGTAAAACCGAAGCCACAAGATATGTAAAACCGAAGCCACAAGATAAAACTATTTGGCACATGACCGCTGGTCATGGTCGGTTTTACATATTTTATGGAAAAGAATGACCATGAGAGCAGTTGTTTTTTCTTTTGTGACAATGATTTTATATCAACTGTATCGTTATATACAAATGGTTTATAACTGTTATTCTACATTCAGATCCGATGATGGCACCTTTAGTGTGCTGAAACCGGTTATCCAGTAAACAGCATTTAAGCGATCTTGGCTTTTGAATTATTTCTAGATGAAGTATTCTACCGAGACCGAAAGTAAGTGCTAACTTGTATGTTTCGTTTAGACAGTAGGCAATGAAACCCTCGTAATTCCATCTGACTGTGAAAACTCGTAATTCCAGTAACTCCATAATCAGAGATTTGGAAGTGCACAGATTTCTCTAATACGACAATAACTAGGCTTCTGCTATACAGTCACACATGTAGCCACTTTCTGTATCATTTTATAATATTAAGAAACTGTTTTTGCTTCACCTGCAAAATTTAACAAAATGGGGTTAAGAGGTTTTCATTGCCTACCATCTATTTTATCTTTATCATTTGCACTTTCTTAAGCTTTTGAAAAGTGTTACTGTAAGTACCATTACAATCCTAAAGCTTTTCAGTCAAAAGAAAAAAAAGCCTCCACTGTTGTCATTGGTGTCACCATTATCGATGCGACTTTTTCTGCTGCCGTGTCAAATGAAGCAGTCGGTTAAGTACCTTGTATGTTCTTAATGGATATTAGTGCCCAAGACGTGGAAGTTCCATTCATATGGCGAAAGAAACACCAGAAGTGATCAACCATAAAGCAAAATGTGTTTTATCCTTGTGAGTGTCAATTTCTGTAGTATTAATATCTTCACTATTGGTAAGTTATGAATAAATATTTGTTTATACAAAAAGACAGGTCGCCTTCATTTCACTCACTGCTTTTGGAATTTCAGTCACTTCTAACAACTATTCATATTCAGTGAAAGTATTAAATTCACTGGCATTCTACCGTTTGGCAGTTAGTGTGAATACTAAGTCTGTATTGCGAATCGTTAAATATTAATAACTTCTGCGATAGTTTCTTAGACGATAGTTTTAATAATCAGTTTTCGGTCGATCCACGCAGCTATTTCAGTTATCGACAGCATCATCCGCTCGTCGCAGTTTCGCGATCTCCGGAAAGTGTGTGTGCATTTGACCCTGTTGCCAATAAGCGCTACTGGTATCATGTTGTCTAGAGAAAGTTGGTCGCAAACCGCAGCGCTCTGAATCATCTTTCTCTTCATAGTCCATTTCCGCCGACAAGGGCTGTCTGCATGTTCGTCGCATATTGTCGGGCGATATGCCCAACAGATTCCTCTGAAGCTGTGCGTCAGAGTCTCAGTATTTATGACGAATAAACGCTGCATGGTCTCCAGCGAAATAGATCGTCCATTGAGACTGCGCGTGGAGATGTCATATGAAGCAAAAGCCATGAACACCGCTGGTGATCTGAACACAATAGGACTTCAACGGCCATGGTCCCAATGAAAGTCATAGGCCCTTGATGTCGTTCCCATTTGAAGTAGGATGGAAGAAGAAAGAGTGTTACATAACAGCTCCTGTTAGACTGCAGCACGGGTAAAGAAATAATTGTAAATAATCTGTTATACTAAGCATGGCTAGAGACTTACACAGCTTTTCTTTTTGTAACGACTAGCACATTTTTTGCTGTGTCCTTTCTTTGCATCACTTGCGATGCTTCAGTTTTTTGTGTTAATTGTTTGGAAAGTGAAAACCAAAACTAAAATAATGTTATGCTGGACTTTCCACTAACTCCACCATAAGGCTGTTGCGTTCAGTGACGCCAAGCGAAGAGTTCATAAGAAGTAAGAAGTTAATGCAGTTGACTTGGAGCGTGGTTGGAGTGTGTCCCAGAAGTAATGGTCAGTATTCAAGGGTATGACAGGAATGATTACTGGAAGCAAAAACAATGTAGTAAACATGTTCTCTAAAATGCGTACCTTAAGAGCTATGAGCCCTTCGTCAGTCGAGGAGAAGTTTCACAATAGTGAAGATGAAAAAGTGCAGATACTGTAGCTCATGCGGTATGCATTTTAGAGCCCATATTTACTACGCTTCTTTGTTCAAATGATCATTCTTGTCATATTCCTGAATCTTCTGTGGGTGCTTAAATTTGTGTTTATCATGTATGTAAAACAATTTACAGTATTTCTTCTTATCTTTTGCTGTTACCTCGTTGATGAGTTTTATGGCTGGATGGAAAAATTAAGTAAATAAGCCTGGTGAAGGTTGCAGTTTTGCCTCGGCGAACCATCTCCCAGTCACTAAGACGGAAAGAAGTTGCGTTTGTATGACTGAGAGTAGGGCACTGTCGTGTCGCACAAGCATTTTCTCCAGCGGGAGGAGTCGACCGTGCCGATGCTTGCGGCGTATCGCTGTCGGTGCGCCGCTTACTCGACTGCAGTTAATAATCCGAAAAGAGATTAGCAGTTTTTCTCGATAATGATTTGTCCACCGTTTCAAGTAACACTGAGATGAGTGCAGAATTTTGTGTGTCAGGACTCCTGCCCAGATTATTGAGTAGGCTACGTTATTAATGAGTGCCTGGTTCAGGCCTTATTAGTCAGTGATTAAGCCAGTCACGATTATCTGCGTCATAGATTAACAACTTTGACTGCGCATCCATTTCTCTTAAAATATATTTTTTTAATGGGAAGTCGAGATTTTATTAATCAGTTTTAACATTAATATATAGAAATGGATGATATAGGAGCCATAGCGATGTCACGTGTAAAGTATTTTAAGGTTATAGCAACTCAAGGATGTTGTAATAATATTTAACCACAGATCCATAGCTGTCGCCAAGTCAACAACAAACCTTGGGAAGTTGATCTGTCCTGTTCGTCACAGAGTACACTAACAGGAGTCAGAGTAACCATGGGAGATGTAATTACCTTTTGCAGATGGGGAAAGATGTTCCCTGGGGAATCCACCTGTGACTTTCTAAGACACTCAGACCTAGGCCTACTGTTGAAGACTGCCCGTAACACTGGTACCTTAGAAAAGTCTCTCATTTCTTGGACACTGGAGCAATTGTGATCTGTTATATAAATAATGTCTAGAAATACAAAAAATATGTACTAATTCAAGATTTACAAAGTGATGTGTAAATTGACATTAATAATAATAATAATAATAATAATAATAATAATAATAATAATAATAATAATAGAAAAGGGTGGCTGTTTCCCCGTTCTTCCTTATGGTTAGACAGCCACACGATCCAGGAAACTACTTTGAACGATGTTTCTTTCGGCTGTTCTTAGGTTTATGTATTAGTTTATGTCGTGATTATATTACAGTTTCACTATCTTGCGAGGAAAGAGCATGAACTTGTATACATACATATACACTGCGATGTGTGATTTTTTAGCATCAGTTTAATACAGGGTGTTTCAAAATGAATATACGGGTTTTAAGGCATTGTAGCACATATTTCATTCACCTTACAATTATAAATAATACACCAAATGAAAGAGAAACACAATTTTTCTTACAGTTATACAGTGTGAACACCGAACACACACAGTCGATAGGAGAGGTGTTCCGAAACCTTGATAAATGTGTCAGGAGCAACTGTTGCAAATGCACAGTTTCTAAAGTCGGATGGATCAGCTGGTATCGGAGGCACATACACATGATCGCGTCAGATAGTGTGTGTGTGTGTGTGTGTGTGTGTGTGTGTGTGTGTGTGTGTGTGTGTGTACGTGGAAGTCATGCATAAAATGCTGTCAAATGCGCCCAGTCCACCGGTCGGATACAACTTCGTTTAACCATGAAACATCAGCTACAGTTGATTCGCCGAAAAATAAAGGCTCATAAACTTTCCGCGGGGATATTTCTTGGGGCTAAGCGTGAAAGACTCGCACTTGTTCAATACGTTTTTCAGTCACTCTTTGTTATTCCATACTGTTCCCATTGCGCACAGGTATACAAACAAAACTGTTTGAGTTGCTCTTTCAGTTGGTGTGTTATTTAAAATTGTAAGTGCGACGTAATAAATGCTACAACGCCTTAAAACTTGTATGATCATTTTGAAACACCCTGTATATTGATACGCAATCGGTGTTCTGTCATTACCAGACAGTATTTAAAGTTAGTGTTCCATTGATCAAAGCACGGAAAAACCGTTATGATGTGGAACGTGTCAAATGCACAAGAAATGCGCACAGGAAACAAGCTTTTTCTTTTTTTACGTTATAGTGTTATACCTAAATATTTGTTATGTATCCCATTCCCTTAAATGGCACAAAATACATCATTATATCTCCAGTGAGTGGGTGTATGGTTGCTCCAACAAGGGTACTTGTGCAGGTGGTATTCTTGCAGATCGTGATAGTAGGCATCTGGAAATGTGATGTGAAATGGCTGTGCATGCAGTTTTGTGGGAAATTCTACAATCCTGCTAGACTGTAAGACATTCAGATGTGTTACACTGTAGTGAAATAGTGCAGACTATCGTCGAACTTGGAAAACTAAGGTCATGAGGAGTTTGATTTTTGGTAGACTACCTTGAAGTATGTTGGATTAAGTTTGGATTCCGTATGAAGCAGGAAAGTGGTGGGAAATAGAACAATTGAAGCACTATGCCCTGGAGTCTACCTAACACTTCACCCCATACATCTACATCTTACAGTAGGAACTGTAAAGAATTAACCAAAAATTGTAACAAATTGCCCAAAATCTACAACTAAACATGTAAAATTATATTATTCCACGTCGCTCGCCTAAGTAGTTATTCCACAGTCCTCTACATGTGGTTTCACAACACCTTCTACTGCATAACAACCAACAGAGAGGTGATATTGTCTTTAGACTTTGTGTAGAAGATATCAAACTGAGACGATTAAGAGCAATAGAACCATTTTTAACTAAAGTGCAGGAGAAGCGAATGGAAGAGTTAAATTAATTGGAATAGTTATCAGAAAATGTCATGAACTGTAAAGGAAATAGCATTGTAGGCACAATTCCAATCAATTCTAGATGTTTGGAGCACTTATGAAGTAAGTATGACAACAAACTGAACGAAATCACACACCAACTAAGTGATGAAGTGCAGTGGTTAGCACAGTGGACTCGCATTCGAGAGGATGACCGTTCAAACCCATGTCAGGCCATGCTGATTTAGTTTTTGGATGATTTCCATAAATCGCCTAATGCAAATGACAGGATGGTTCCTTCGAAGTTACATCGATGCTTTTCTTCTCCAGTCTTCCCTAATCAGAACGTGTGCTCTCTCTAATGACCTCATTGCTGACGGGATGTTAAACACCTATCTCCTCCTCATCAACACCCTGCTAGGATCATAATTTGCATATAGCCCATATGAAAGTGTACCTGTATGGACTAGGTACTGTTCTGCTCCCATAAAATCCTGTATGCTCCAATATGTAATGAGTGAATGTGGATGGTGGAGAGGGTTCACAGAATATTTGTGGCGATAAAGTGTAGTTCTAAAATTAAAGTAGGAGCAATTGTTAAACTGTGTAGCAGACTCTGTTTGGACATACTGTCGTCGACATGTAACACCAGACAGTAGGCTACGGTCTCACGCAGTGCAGCGAGGGCACAGCACCATGCAGGCTCTGTCAGCTTGGTGGCTGAGAGCGGTGGCTGCAGCTCTCTGACTCAGTGCAACTCCATGTGCGTGCACTTCACAATTTGTGTTTTGGAAGATTGCGAAAGGGGGCCACTTCCCGGTGTAGTCTTAGGATAGGATCAACTTGTCTTAATTTAAACTACCACATTGTGCTACCCATAAAAATGCCAGTAACGAGTGTTTGCCAGTAATACAGGTTGCATCCATGACCTACACAGTTTTAAAGTTAGGACAAGTTCTCTGGCTCTGTCAGCCAGAGGGCTTGCCGTCATTTTAAACTTACACTAAGTGAATTCAGTTTTCCTTCTATTTTAAACTTGGGGGAAAAGTGAGCTTTTTGGATTTCGAGCTTAAGGTGACAATAGTCTGAACTGTGATGTCAGAGGGTTGGGGAAAACTGTTTAAACATACCGCAAGTGGACGTTAGAGAAAGTGAACTGTAATGTCACAAGTGTGTGGAAAACCAATGATTTTTGGATTTCCCACCTTTGTAAACTTAGAATAAATGAACTGACTACAGCGCAGAAAATGCCCATTGTTTGAGAACTAGCACAGGGGAGGGATGTGACCTTAGGAGACAATCTAATTTGTCCCAGAATTGGTACATGTAGAGGAGTAGTATGGGATGGAATGGCAGTACTCTTTGTGCCAGAACTCTTCTAGCTACATTATTTCCAAGAACAAGGATCTGATGACCGTGGTCTGCAGAACGTAGATGCAGAAATGAAAAGGTCTCGAGCAATGTACACCAAAAAAGTTGCAGAAAAAGGCATTTAGATTTTAATGTTCTGTCTACACTGATTGTTTTCGAAACAAGCGCAAGATTGTATAGGAAAAGGGCAGATATGGGAATTGGCTGTGCCCAGACTTTGTATCCAGTGATTAAATGAAAAGCCCATGAAACTGGTCTCTATGATAGGAAGGGGTTTGAACTGGGAGTTTGCCAAATGCGTGTAGGATTGAGTATAATACCATGTGGGGCTCCCTGTGGCATTCCTGGAAATGGAACAGCAGATCAGCAGTCCAAAGCAGTTAATCTTGACAGAGGAGGTCCATAAATGAATACTAGCTGTGGAACTGTTAAACGCCCTCAATTTAACGATCATAGAAGTGGAATGCAGAGTGGCAAGAGTCGTGCAACTACAGAGGCAGATATTATGCATGATTCAACCCAGTACAGGCACAAGAAGCTTCTAAGCTCTAGAAGGTTCAACAACACTATAACATGCCTTACGTTCAACCACAGCAGCTACACTACATTTTTATACCATTACCAATATGCAGTTGCAGCAAATAGAATGCCAACCACTTGTTTGTTGGCTGTCCAGCAAATAAAATGTTAAAAATCAATTGTCGCAATATCTGGTCAACATGCACTTGGCGTTTTCTGCCATTCCAAGTGTTAGACAAAAGATCAAACCATGTGTGAACTACATGGCCTGGGTGGAGCAATATTTTCTGGTCCATGGTATCGTAGGTGACACTCAGAAGTGCGTTTTTTTTACCACTTGTTACAGCAGATCAACTCGGAAGTGGAGCCCCATGCCCTCCCATATGAACAACATTGGAGTCTTCTCTCTTCGACTATTTTGATTCACAAGTGCACGTTGTGGCTACAGTTCTTTAGCTGCCATGGGCTTAATTTATATTCTTATAGGGAATGAACTGCCAGGTTCAGGGTCTGTCCAGAGACTGCCTTTTCCAATGTACCAAACCCCTATATAAACAATTTTTCCCAAATTTCCTAGCCTGGGACATGATCCTCATCCAGTCACCAAATGATGGACCTCAGTGACCACCTCAAAATCAAAGATCCTATTTCCCCCATCATCAGAGTTTCTGAACAATCTATCCAATCTTCTGTTGCCTTGCAGGGCTCCTCTAAAGAAAGTAGCCAGCCTTCCAACTGAACTGAGTTGCTCCCTACTTGCAAACACTTGCAAAAACTATGGCAACTGTGCCATTATCACTGTGTAAGACGTCCCTCGTGCAGTAAAATGGGACACAAAGCTGAAGTCTCTTAGTGACCCCTAAAGATGAACATCTGTTGTCTGTATGGAGCTCCTCTATCTCTGACTCAAGGATTAGATGAGGTGCCTGAGGCCGCCTCACTGGATGTCCTACATGTCCAGGCTGTGCTCCTTATCTCTCACACTGGACTCGCATTCGGGAGGACGACGGTTCAATCCCGTCTCCGGCCATCCTGATTTAGGTTTTCCGTGATTTCCCTAAATCGTTTCAGGCAAATGCCGGGGTGGTTCCTTTGAAAGGGCACGGCCGATTTCCTTCCCAATCCTTCCCTAACCCGAGCTTGCGCTCCGTCTCTAATGACCTCGTTGTCGACGGGACATTAAACACTAACTACCACCACCACCTTATCTCACTCTTAACTCTCACAGTGGAAATTAATACCATCCAATGGTGTTCCAGACTGATACTAATTCTTCCATGACTATCTTGTTTGGGGACTTATCATTGCATCGACTCCCTTCCAATTCAGGCTTTCTCCAGACAACCCGCAGCTACAGCAATGGTATTACTGAAGTCAGAGGACAGTTTACTGCTCAGATTCAGTACCAGTCTATCATCTAAATGGCATGCATTCTGATGGTCAGCAAGGAAGGGGCCATGAACATCCTCATGGGCTTGTTTAACACCTTGGGCTTGGAAGTCCTGGACTCTGCTAACAGCGTGCAGCCTGCAATGGCCAGCTCATATCTATGGGACTTACGCAACAAATACAACTAAATTATTTCTCAACCCTCGACTGGCGTCACAGGTTTTGAGGTTCATGTTGCCCAACTTTGTCAGCCATGCCTCACTTCTTCAAGGCATGCAACATTCGGTTTGTTCTCAGGGAGAAGCTACAAATGGAGCTCCAGTACCTACAAGAGGAAAACATCTTGAAGGCAGTACCTAACAGTCGGTGGACATCCTGATCATTATTGTAGAAAAGATAAATATGTCCCACAGGATTTGCAGAGATTTAAAGTCTACGATTAATGCACAGTCCTTTATCAACACCTACCCTATCCTTAAGCTCAAGGACATTAAGGCATGCTATGCAGGTGGCAAGATCTTCATAAAGATTCACTTGTAGTGTGGTTATCTTCAACTCCCTTTGGACGAGGCCTCATGAAACAGTTTAGTGATCAACACCTCTTCTAGGCTATTCTGCCACAACAGACTTCCGTTTGGCATCGTAGCCCCCCCCCCCCCCCCAACTATTTTTCCATGATACTTTGAAAATCTGAATCAGGATATGCCCGGAAGAGCAAACCAGCTGGATGACATTACTGTTACATGTAAAAAAAAATGCTCGAGTATTAGCAAACAACCTAGACTCCCTTTTTGTTGTGCTCCAGCACACAAGTGTGTAGTACGGCAAGGACAAATGCTATTTCTTTATGAACCACATTATTCAGGCCATCCAACATCAGACACCTAATGATACTAAGCAACTACAGCCAGGCTTAGGCCAATCAAAATAGTATAGAAAATTCATTCTCCATGCAGCAGCCATAGTAGATACGCTTCATCAGCCCTCCAGAGGGCTCACCACTCTTTGGCGGACTCGTGCTTCGCTACCACAGGGCCCCCGCCTTGGCAACATTTTTTTCCCTTCCGTGCTGCGTGTCTATCCTCTTGCTATTTTTTTTCCCTCCCTTGGAAGACATGCCTGGGATGTTATGGGGAATGTTCTGCATTGTCTGTCGCTGACGTAAGAACAGTATCACCTTTGTTTTTCGCTCCCTTTTTCTTTCTTTGTTTCCCTTATCCTCTCATTCCTCTGCTTCGGCGTTTGAGGTTCCTCGTTTTCTTCTTCCTCCCTGTGAACTTCTAAAGGCCGGCACGCACGACTGACGCATAACGGGTGACTGGGTAACGTGTAATTCCCAGCCTCAGATCGACAGGTAGGGTTCACATGTACCCACTGGTAAAGGCCAGGCCCAGGGAGGGGTGATTGCCTGAGCCGCAACCTTCCCAAATTGCCGATTGGTCCGTCTGTCAGGTGTCCGGGAGGTTTTACCTGAGGTGTGAACAATCACCTAAGGCGGGTGCGCCCCTTTGTGAAGGGGCCCCTAGTTGGAAGGAGCATGCCATCGGAGACACTGGCAATCATGGGGATTTCTTCGTGATGAGACAATCATCTTTGCACTCAGCGTCTACAAAACGTAAACGTAATGAGGCTAATGATTCAAAGACCCTTCCTGCTGCACCACAGTTCCTTGTGGTTTCACGCACTGAAGACAGTCAGTCCTTTGCCATGGTAAATCCGGTTATTATTGAGAAAGGTGTTTGTGCAGTTGCCTGCCCTGTGAACTCCTGCTCATTTATGGAATGGCAATGTGCTTTTGGAGACTACTTCTGATTCCCAAGCACAAAAACTGCTTGCTGCCTTGCGTCTCCCTGGCTACCCTGTTCGTGTTGAGGCCCATTGAACTTTGAATTCTTCCCATAGTGTAATTTACACCAGGGTGCTCATTGGTCTAACCGAGGCCAAAATCCAATCTTACCTCTCTGATTACTGCCGTCCATTGTGTAATGAAAAGGTAGATTCCTCCTAGAATGGTGCTTCCATGCAAGATAAAAGTAGGCTACGAAATTCAGTCTGGCAAGACATTCTGAACCCACTGATACCAGTGTAATCGTTTCAGCCACCACAGAACGTCTTGTCAACACCCAGGCAAATGTGTAACCTGTGGTAGGGATGCGCATGAGGGCGATTGTCTGCTGGGTAAAGGAAAAAGTGCCATACCCAGTCATCGCAAGTTACTGGCTAGTCGTAACCCTGCAGTCTCCTGTCTGGCACCTATAGTTATGTTCTTGTTACCCCCTCGCTCCATGAAGGACATGGCCACGCGGATATGCAACCTCCAACTCAGCTCCGAGGTTGTGAATTCACCCAGTGTCAACGTATCGCCATCACCCCCCCCCCCCCGTCCAGCTGTGCAAGAAGCCATCAAGCTCTTGCCTCAAATCAAGTGGTGAAGCCACCAGCTACACAACCGGTAGGTGGGAAAGGACAGTAGTAGTACTCTCATGCAGACTTCCTTCGTCCCTCCAACCAAACAACACTAGAGTCTTCCTCTGACTGGAAAGGCTCGAAGTAGTCCACCAAAAGCAAACAGTCTTCTCCTTTGCCAACTCAGATCCTCTTCGATGATGTTGCCACATATCATCTTAGCCTGGCCAGCTCCATGTCGCCAGTGTGCACCACCAAGCGTTTTTCAGCGTTGGACTTCACAGACTGACTGCACAAGCAACCCACTGCTTCTTTGGACCCCATGGAGCAGGATCCTCTTGCTTCTGTGCCCTGTAGTAGCGACTCTTCACGGGCTGTCACTTGGCATCTCTTGTCATTTGACTCTCCTCCAGTGGAACGTTTGTGGCCTTCGGTCCCATAAGGATGATTTACGTCTGCTTTTAGCATCGCAGTGTCCGCCTTCAGGAAACTAAATTGCGCCATGACTACTTTGAGCTTTCACATTTCTTACCACTTCGTTTTGACCTTCCCCCTGAGGTTGGCATTCCATCTCGTGGGGGTGTCCTGGTGCTCATACGAGATGACATTCATAGTCAACCCATCTCTGACTACCCATCTTCAAATTGTTGCAGTTTGCCTTTTTCTTCCCCTCCTGACTTTTTCCTTCTGAACCATTTATATTCCTTCGTCATTGGATGTCACAAGGGCAAACTTCCTTCAGCTTACTGGGCAGCTACCTTCCCCATTTTTGCTACTTGGTGACTTTAATGTGCATCGTTCCCTTTGGAGTTCTTCCAGGACCTGTCAGAGAGGTGACCTCTTGGCTGATCTTCTTATTCAACTCAACCTCTTCTGCCTTAACACTGGAGCACCCACTTTCCTTTCCGACTCCTCACACACCTTTTCCCATTTGGACGTTTCCTTCTGCACTACCCAGCTTCCCATCGTCTTGAGTGGTCTGTTCTTTCTGACACTAACTCGAGCGACCAATTCCCATGTGCTATCCGTTTGCTAATTCCTACCCTATTTGTGTGCTCGCCCAAATGGCAGCTTACTAAAGCTGACTGGCAGCTTTACTCCTCCCTGGCGACCTTCGAAGAACATGGTTTCCCCAGTTGTGATGATCAAGTGGAATATCTCACAAATGTTACCCTTCCTGCTGCAGAACATTCCATTCCTCGCACTTTCTCTTTACCATGTCGCGTTCCAGTCCCTTGGTGGACTGAGGCGTGCCGCGACGCGATTCGCGCATGGAGACGTGCTCTTCGCGTTTTTAACAGTCATCCTATGATGGCAAACTTCATTCATTAGAAACAGATGCGCGCAAAGCGTCGTCGCGTTCTTCGGGATAGCAAAAGGGCTAGCTGGATTTCACTCAATAGTTCTTTTAACAGTTCCACCCCTTCCTCTGTCGTGTGGGCCAACCTCTGACGGCTCTCAGGGACCAAGATCCATTGCCCAATCTCCGGCCTGACAGTAGCAGACGATGTTGTCTTGGACGAACAGCTAGCTATCTCCAACACATTGGGCCGCCATTTTGCGGAAGTTTCGAGCTCTTTCTACTATCACCCCGCCTTCCTGCATCGGAAACGAGCGGAGTCGGCTCGAGCTCTCTTCTATGAATCGTGAGTGCTAAAATGCCGCCATTATTATGAGGGAGGTAGATCACGCTCCCGCTTCGTTCCGATCCTCCTCCCCAGGGCCAGACGCTGACCACATCCAGATGTTGCAGCGCCTTTCTCTTGCGGGCAAGCACTTTCTGCTTAACACATACAACCGCATCTGGACAGAGGGCACATTTCCCGGACGCTGGCATGGAGACACCGTCATACCCATACCTAAGACTGATATGATTCATTCCCAGCTGGTATGTTGGCTAGAGTCTCGCAATTTACTGACGAATTTATAGTGTGGATTTCGAGCGCAGCGTTCTGCAGTCGTCAATCTAGTTACTTCGTCCACTCATGTCATTATTGGTTTTCTGCTGAAATTCCAGATTGTGGCCGTGTTTTTCGATTTGGAGAAGGACTAAGACACCAGCTGGAGAACTTGTACCCTCCATACTCTTTACATGTGGGGCTTCCATGGATGCCTGCCCTGTTTCCTTCAGGCAATTTTAAAAGACCGAGTTTTCAAGGTGCGTGTGGGTTGTGCGTTGTCAGACACATTTATCCGGGAAAACGGTGTGCCTCAGGGTTCTGTCCTGAGCATTGTCCTCTTTGCTATCATCATTAACCTTATAATGGCCTGTCTCCTGCCAGGCATCTCCAGCTCCCTTTTTGTTGACGATTTTGCCATCTATTGCAGTTCTCCGCGGACCTCCATCACTGAGCAGCATCTTCAGCGATGTCTTGATCGTCTGTACTGCTGGAGCACCGACAATGCTTTCGCTTTTCCACTGACGAAAACGTCTGTATGAATTTCTGGCGACGCAGTTAGTTTCTCCCACCATCTTTACATCTTGGGCCTGTTGCCCTTCCGTTCGTTGAAACTACGAAATTCCTGGGCTCATGCTCGATAGGAAACACTCTTGGTCCTCCCATGTGTCTTACCTAGCAGCCCACTGTATGCCGTTTCTCGATGTCCTAGTGTCCTCAATGGTTCTTCTGGGTTGCTGATCGAACCACCCTCCATTTGTACCAGTCCCTTTCTGTTCGAAACTCAACTATGGGTGCTTTGTTTATGCATCAGCACGTCCATCCCTCTTACGCTGTCTCAACACTATCTACCATCGTGGCATCTGTTTAGCCACAGGCGCCTCTTACACTAGCCCAGCTGAGTGTCTGTAGGCTGAAGCTGCTGAACTACCACTATCGTACCGCCATACTTTCTCCTCAGCAAGTATGCATGCTGTTCTTGTGCCATGCGTGGCCACCCATCCTATGCCTCCTCCTTTGATGATTCATTTGATCACTAGTATGGGGCACATCCTGGAGTCAACTTTCGGCACTTGCTATGCTGGCTGAACTTCACACTATCTGCAACCCTTCACCACCATGGCTTCATGAAGCGCCCCATGTTAACCTTGGCCTTCATTCGCTTCCTAAGGACACTACTCTAGCCTCGGTCTATCGCCTTCAGTTTCACGACCTTCGCATGGAACTTCACGTTAATACCTTTGTGTACACTGATGGCTCTGACTGATCGTGTGTCAGGTGTGCCTTCGTCGTTGATGCCCATGTCTTTCGATATCGGCTTCTGGCACACTGTTCGGCTCTTTCCTCTGTCTCAGGCCACGGAGTGCGTCCAGCGACACAGCATTTTCAATTGTGTTCTCTGCTCAGACTCACTCAGTGCCCTTCAGAGTCTATGTACGCTATACACCGCCCATCCCTTAGTGCAGTGGGTCCAGGAAAACTTGCACTTGGTCACTCTTGGTGGAGCCAGTGTGATGTTTGTGGGTTCCCGGTCATGTCAGTCTGCCAGGAAACGAGGCTGCTGAAGCTGCTGCCAAGGCTGCAGTCCTCGTATCTCAGTCCGCGAGTTCCTATATTCCCTCCGATGACCTAAGTGTTGCCGTCTGTCAGGAGGTGGTGTCCATTTGGCATCGCCATTGGTCCTCCCTTCACGGGAATAAGCTCCGGCTTATTAAGCCTCTCCCAGCGGCTTGGACGACCTCCTCTCGGCTGGGAGGAGGTCATTTTAACTAGGCTGAGTATTGGGCACTGCCTTTTCTAGCCATCGTCATTTGATAAGTGGCGCTACCCCATCACTTTGTACAAATTGCGCCCAAGTTTTAACTGTCCACCGCTTCCTGATGGAATTCCCATTTTTTAACAGCTTACGTTCCTGCTTGGGTTTGCCGCCTGAGTTATCAGCCGTTTTAGCAAATGACGCGCGGGTTCTCGACCGCGTTTTACTTTTTATCCGCCAAAGCAATATGGCGAAGGCCATTTAATTTTTAGGTTTGGACTTCCGTTTCTGTAAGGTGTCTCTTTTAGTCCTTTTTCCACATGCCTGTTTTAGCTGTGTTCTGTTATGTCAATTGAGGCTGATGTACAGTCGTTTTTTAATTCCTCTCTGTCTTCGTGTTCTATAGTTTTGACTTGGGCTCGTATGACACCAGTTGTTTTTTGCGCCCTAAAGTAAAATAAAATCAAAACCAAACCACTTTATTAGTTATTACAGGAAAAATGTTAAATGGAACTGGATATCTGTAGGCCTATGTGACAGTCTTTAGGGACCAAACACAAGCTCTTCTGCACCTGAAATGTCTTATGGCCAATGACCTGTCAGCCATTAATTGTGGCAGCACTGGATTATGGTTTGAGCATGCTTTTATCACATGAAGTCAACAGCATGGTACGCCCTATTGTATTTATCCCCAGGACGTTAACGCAGGACCTACTCAGCTAGAGCTGTATAGAAAAGGAAGTTCTGGTCGTTTGTGCCCTCACAACTTGTACTATTGACGGATGATGAACCTCTTATCATGGTTAAAGGCCGCCAGACATATTCTTACCTGGGCAGTGCATTGTCTCTAGCAGTAGGCATTGATTTTGTCCATCTACTCTTCAAACATAAAGTATCATTCCACTGCTCAACCTGCCAATTCTGACGTTCTCTCCAGACTTCCAACAGGCCAGCACCCAGAATTTGATGTATGACAGGTGGTCTTTTTCCATGTGGGCAATGAAGCAGACGCGATACTCATCGCCTGTCACTCCTCTAATGACTTGGTCATCTGAGAAGTACTCTTGACTACTGGACCAAGGATGACCAGTGGACTGAAAACATCTGGACTATCTGGTAGCACAAGCCTTTTGGTATCGTCGCAACAAGCTATCTGCCCGTAAAGGCAGCCTACTACAGGGGGACAGTATCGCACTCATCACATGATTCCATACACCCTCTGGCATCGCATATTGTCACTCCTCCAACAGAACACTGGGGGATAGCGCTGACAAAGCGGCTGGTTAGGCAACATCTATATTGGCGTGAGAGTGATA
Source organism: Schistocerca americana (assembly GCF_021461395.2). Taxonomy (NCBI): domain Eukaryota; kingdom Metazoa; phylum Arthropoda; class Insecta; order Orthoptera; family Acrididae; genus Schistocerca; species Schistocerca americana. The sequence continues at coordinate 181,255,539 of NC_060120.1, forward strand.
CATTGCCAACATGGTTGCAGATTACCACAACTGTCAGTTTCAGCTTAGCGGTATTTGCCCTGTTGTAATACATCTCCTTGGCCATATCTCCACTTAAATTTTGCAGGCCCCTTTTAAGGGTCTTCCTGGTTCATTGTTATCAGTTCAGTCAGTGGCTTCTCGTATGTGTCACGCATATCATCATCATCATCATCATCATCATAATAATCTCAAACAAGTCAGACACTGACCCATGTATTTTCGACCAAGGAGCTTTCCATACAACATCCAGCAGATCGGCAGAATGGTTTGTCTGCACATAAGTCACTGCTAACAAAGCTGCATTGATACTATCCACTGGCTAATGTACGACCCTATTTTTCGCTTCATACCGCTCTACCCCACAATACAGAGCCAGGCCAACAGAGAAATTACGTGAGCGACCACACTGCTCATAGGTTTCCATCGTTCTTCTGACTTGATCTGACCCCCCTCCTTAACAGCCATAACCCCCCCCCCCTTATTGAATTAAGTATAAAGTTCGAGCATTGTTTCTCCAAGAACTGCTGCCACTGAGGCTAGACCTTGTGAGAAGTGGAACTAAAAGATGGCTCTGCCACAAACAAATCTACCAAATGTACCCCCAGTGCACACACACTTCTACTGTGGTCTTTCACAGTCTTTTGTTCCAGAGTTGGACTACCTCCCTCTCTCAGGGCCACGGACGATGCTGACCAGCCACTGTGTCAACTGGTCTTTCAGCCTCCAGCTTCCAGCGAAGTCAGCACCCTTATGTCCCACACACCTGCTCCGATGGAGCCCTCCAGGCTCACTGATTCCATGAACAGCCAAGAGGAAGGTGAGAGCCTCCTGGGACTTAGTGACGTGGCACACTCTCTCGTCCATCGTGGGGAGGGGTGCTGTGTATGGGCTGTTAGCCCTGCCTATCAGCAACGCTTCATACACAGTGAGTGTGTCCAACCCAGTGAAGCGACAGGGGCCACACCAGCAGCCTGCAGATTAAGACCAGGCTGGTAGGTGGCTGCACGAGCGTCACCAGAACAGTCTTTCCTTAGTCCTCCCGGCCAGTTGCCAACCACAGTTGTGGTTCATCAGAGCTTGTCGCTAAGGAAAACATCAGAACTGTCAATGCAGTCTCACAGCCGATCACCGCCACAGCGGAGCCGCCAGTAACTACCTCAGACATCGCCAGGAAGTGGCTCTTCCGCCTGAGGCTGAAAAATGTCTTTGGAATTTTCCATCTCCTTTGTCTTAGTTTGTGAGAGAGTGAACTCCGAATTTGACTTTCTTCTTTATTGGGGCCACCTGGCCATTTACAAACTTGTGTAAAATCAGTGATTAACACGAACTGCTACAAACATTTCCTTTAATTAACGTGCTCTTGGAAGGAGCTTTTGTTTATATATTTATTAAAAAACTTATTGTATATTGTTTATCTGGGCTGAGTTCGCATTGCTCCTAAACCAGCACAGAACATATCAGTTCCACTGAGGAAGACACAGACATATTCCTTTTCCATCATAGTCCTGTTCACATTTTATTTTATTTCTTTTGTCGGTTTTTTGGCATATATGCCATTATGCCATTGCCATACTACTTAGTTAACACATGTTATGATAAAAAGAAATTACAGCATTTTCAAACGGAGTACACAGTAGCAGGCTACAAATCAGAGCGTATCATAGTAACTAGCAATTATTTTAGGTTATTGAGAAAAAGATACAGAATAGTAAAAATTCAGACTTTATTAGCATAATGATATATTAACCTAAAATTTGGGCTATAAGATCGTTTCCAAAAGGTAAAGATGAAGCAATAAATAGATATGGCACTATCACGTGTCACAGTCCATGGTACCGAAGCCATCCAGGGGAATAGACGTCCAATTATATGGAAAATTTACAATGACTTAAAAATATCAGGATTCTAAAAGTAATCACATTTTCTAATGTGTGGCTTGCAGCGTGGTTGTTACCTTCACTGCGGCTCTCGCCCCACAGTGAAGACGGTTGACAGTACCAGATACACAAGTTTCCCACGTTTACACACTGCTGCGAGGGGGAAAAGGACTGCGTTCAGTGGCAGCAGCGTAAAATGTGTGCTACTGAGGGCTTGTAGCGTTGATGATTCATTCGTCATGGCCACCGCCAATCAGATGACGCTCAGGAGGTTTGTCTGTGCACCCTCTTGTTTTGACTCTGCTGGCAGTAACTTACCTGAGTTTAGTGATGAACAGGGTTTGTAACACATACACTAGGGCACAGTATGCCTCAGCATCGATTACGTACTCCTGTCGGACAACTTCAGTCGTTTCGATGGGTTCCTATTGTGGGCTTGCGGAAAACTGGGTGTACGCATTGATGGATTGCTGCACATGTTGGGCAGAATATATCGGCGGTGTGTTGCCACTTTCAGCATTCCTGCACCTGTGGACCTGTAGGTTCGCTTAGTACAGAAGCACGTCAAGACAGAGGCATTTTGTTAACGTTGGTTTCAGACTGAACGTCATTCAGGGAAGAAATCTAGCACATTTTACACCTGCTCTCACGGACGACAATTGGCAACAGGACTAAGACCATGTGTGCCTCGATCCAGGCGCCAGTGACACACACACACACACACACACACACACACACACACACACACACACACACACCTCCACCACGGCTACTCTGGTGTCATGAGTCGCGTGGAAAATGCAATGGAGCTCTGTCACCATTCTCAAAATTTTTAGAAAAAGTAATGTACAGGCAGCTTCTCAACCATCTGACCACAAATAACATATTATCAAGGACAAAGTTTGGATTTCTGAAGGGTTCTGATATTGAGAAGGCTATTTACACCTACAGTGAAAATGTACTTAATTCATTAAATAAAAAGTTACAAACAGCAGGTATTTTCTGTAACTTGTGAAAGGCATTCGATTGTGTGAACCACAACATCCTTTTAAATAAATTAGAATTCTATGGTGTCACGGGCAGTGCTGCAAAATAGTTCGTCATACCTCGCTAACAGGAAACAAAAGGTGTCAGTGCAAGCGACTAGTAAATTAAGTCATCAGTCATCACCAGAATGGGAAGAAATTACATGTGGTGTCCCGCAAGGATCCATCTTAGGGCCATTGCTTTTTCTTGTGTACATTAATGATCTCTCATCAGTTACACTGCCAGAAGCAGAGTTCGTTTTGTTTGCAGATGACACAAGTATTGCAATAAATAGTATGTCAAGTGTAGTTCTAGAAAGATCTGTTAATGATATTTTCATGGATATTAATAAATGGTTTAAAGCGAACTCTCTGACATTAATCTTCGAAAAAACTCACTATGTGCAATTCAGAACCTGTAAGAGGTTTCCACCCAGCATATGCATAAAGTATGAAGAAGAGCGGATAGAAGAGGTTGACAGTCTTAAATTCCTGGGATTACGACTTGATAATAAATTCAGTTGGGAGCAGCACACCACAGAACTGCAGAAACGCCTTAACCAATCTGTATTTGCAATTCGAGTGTCAGCAGACATAGGCGACATAAAAATGAAAAAGCTTGGATACTTTGCCTACTTTCATTCCATAATGTCATATGGTATAATATTTTGGGGTAACTCTTAAAGTCAAACAAAAGTTTTCAGAGTCCAAAAGCGTGTAATACGTATTATTTGTGGAGTAAATTCACGGACGTCCTGTAGAAACCTGTTCAAAGAACTGGGTATACAAACTACTGCCTCTCAGTATATTTACTCCTTAATGAAATTTATCCTAAATAATCTTTTTCCAACAAATAGCTCAGTTCATACATACAGTACCAGGAACAAAAATGATCTGCACAAGGACTTAAAAGCACTTACTTTAGTTCAAAAGGGGGTCAAAAAGGGGTCCACTACTCAGGAACACTCATCTTCAAGAATTTGCCAGCAAACATAAATTTAGTTACAAATAAAGATCAGTTTAAAAGGAGCCTGAAAGACTTACTAGTGGCCAACTCCTCCTACTCCATTGACGATTTTTTAAATAGAATGTATGGTATATATTCATACTATTATTGTTATTTCAGCTTTAAAAACAAAACAAGAAAATTGACCCACATCCACGAGGATTTCCTCAGCACGGATCTAAGGAACAAAAAACTAATCTAATCTGTCTGCTTTCGAGTGAGGCACGTACGCGTGTAGAATCGATGAGGGCCCTATTTTTTAGTGTATGCGCCCACGACACAGGTACAGCGCCAGGCTTCATAGTTTCGTGAGGGGGGGGGTGGGGGGGGGGGGAAGGGGGTCGTCCGTTACAACTCACTCTCACGGATGATATTCTGCAGGGTAAAATAACTAATTCCCGCTACATTGCACAAGTCGTTACTCTGTGCTACTGCCATTTATTCGAGAGTAAGGTGATGTGCTTGTTCAGCAGCTTACTGTACGTCCACATAGGGCTACTGTGATACAATGTGCCCTTCGTGGTGTACAGCTAGTCCACTAGCCAGCAAGATTACCAGATTTCTCGCCAGTGAACCCATATGGGACACGATAAAGTAGGAACTTAATCGTTCTCTAGTGCATGCAAGAATCAAGACCGATATGTAAAGGTTTTTTAAATTACCGCTACCAGTCACAAACTTTGTGAACTATTGTATTATTTATTTATTTTGCTACATGTTTCGAGGGAATACCTCATTCTCAGGCTAAATGGCAGTACAAAAAACAATTTCACGGTAAGATTATACTGATGTTACATAGTCTTTCCATAAATGCTGTGGTTATCCTGTGGAAGAAGAGGAAACTTAGTAAGAGGCGATAGTCAAAATGACTTAGGCCGAATTGCACCAAAAGGAGCAAGATGCTTCGGATAGTGTGTCTTAGGACGCCATTCCGCACCTTTAGAATAGTTTGCATGCGAAATACAGATCTACGTTGCGGTCACTGAGGGGTACATTGTATATTTATATGACTGACGGTACACTTTACTGTGACATGTTTCATTTGGTCTGAATTTGTCATCATATAATCCTAGCACGATGAAGTACCTGTCATGTCATTTGTCACTAAAATGGTCCTGTTATTGAGTGCACTGCATTTTTTTCCGGCAGTGTGCTTCCCATTAAAGTTACTGACATGGTTAGTAATTTCTTCCGCGTTTCTGTACAGTATATCGGAATATATGTTCGTGGTTGCTTAGGACTGTATGTTATCAGAGTCCTGTGGTTTCCTGGCTACAAACACAATCCGCAATAAGTAGTAATTCATACTCTTCCGTCTTTAGTTCCCTGTTTTTGCATTCGTTTCGCCAGTTCTCTTCAAAGTATTCTTTTCTTATATTCCAGCGTTTACTCGACTTTAGATATTTCAGCATTGTGGGCTTTGTGGTCCTTCCATTTTTGCCGGCTAAGGAGCATGTTAATTCGAATTAGCTTCGTTTCTTCTGTTCAATATTCTTCGACCTTCATACTCTAAAACTTTCTTTGCTCGTCTGCCCACAAAGTTTTTCTCTATACTGTCCTGGAAGTCTGAATTTTTCATTTGAAAGTCGCCCTGTTGTAAGTATGGTTCTTGTGTGGGCTTTCTTTCCAGATCCATTCGTACCTCTTGAATCGCGCTTACTTGGTTCGCTTGTTCACAAGAAATTACCTGATATATGTGTCAACGTCCTCTGGTCTCTTCTAAAGATGTGTCCGAAGGCCATACTAATTTTTTTCGAGGGGGTGTTAGATCATTTCTATTTGGGTGTACAGTTCTTGGTTCATTCGTTTTCTAAATTTACCGTCTCCTGTTCAGTGCCCCAATATCCTCTTGAAAATCCTTCGTTCATAGGTTCCAGTCTAAGTAATACCTTTCTTACAGGTTCAGTCTTTCGCTGTGTGTATGGCTTCAGGGCAGATGACTGTTTGGCAGTTTCTTCATTTTTCGTTGATATAAAGATTTTTCTTATTGTAGGTGTTCATATAGAGTTCGCATGCCAAATTCGTCGTGTGTATTCGTTCTTACGTAGCATCTTTTTCTACCAGAATAGCTTCTATTCATTCTCCTAGGTGTTTAAATTCCTCCTCCTAAGGTCATCCATCTATGATGTGTCCCATGTTCGTCTGTTACTGTGCCTTCTCTATAGAGATTTACAAATATTTTTTAGCCGGTCGTCTCTGGAGCTAGTCGTATTTTCTAATGATGCCAACAGTATCACAATCTCTTCTGCCAATGTCATACATTACCTCTATACTCCTTTTTCCTGCATCCCAGTCGTATTCCACCCACTCCTTTCATTTCCATGATCACCTTATCAAGGACACAGTTACATAGTCTCCCTGTCTGATTCCAGTTTCGATCTTGAAAGACCCTGAACGTTTTCCTTTGGATCTATCCTAGGATATCGTCTTGGTTTAAGTCTGTTGAATCAGTTCAAAGGATTTTCTGTCCGCTCATCTCCTCCAAAATTGGGGCAATGTTCGTCTATCTACAAAGTTTCCCGTTTTCCTGAACTCTACGAATATTGACAAAATATTATAACTTTGTTGTTTTTGAAACACTTTGTCTATCTTATTGATTTAATTTCTCTCTGGGGAGAAAGTTTGCCTCGCTCTCTCTAATTTATCTAATAGTTCTGCGTATTTATTCTGCGACCCTCCTAACATATTGGAACGAGCTGCATCTCTTTCTCCCACGTAGCACGCTCCGTTGTTCCGTCGACGTCACATCAAGCGCCACAACTGCTCGTGACCTACTGCACTGGTACCGCAGTTGCATGTGAGAATACGATTTTCGGTGGTGTCAGTTGAATGGTGCCGCTTGCTGCCATGCCTCAAAAAATTCATCTCGGTTATAGTTAGTGACGCCACTAGACTTCCTTCACCCTGGTGGTGGTATTCGAAAGACAGAGAATGTCTGTTTTTGTAGGATAATTGCTGATTAGTCCGTTTGTTCTGCGTTTTTGTTATGTTCTTACTGAATTTAATTTTTTGTTTTTAAAAATACGGCGCTCGGCAGGTCCAATTTCGCTGGTACTATACAAAGAGCGGCCTGCTCCTACTGCTTAAAATTCATTCTCTCTCTGCAGGGAATACTTCCGAGTGGGGTGTGACGTTTCGAAAGTAAAAATTAAAATTGCTCAGAGCGCTTTCATTAACGAGCACATTATAAATCCAAAGAGTGGCACGTCTGCAGATGAAATTTACAAGCCAATTGATAATTTGTATGCCACAGCAGACAGCATTTTCCCTTAGAGGATTATTTCTATGTAAATATTCCTTGTCACCTTTTATTCCCACATGAAATCCATTTTCGAGTCCAACATTTAAGTTTTCTCTTCCTTGCGCTTACGTTTTGCCTAATCCCGGCAGTAACCTGCTCTATAACGTTAATACCCGAACGAATCGTCTCAACTGTCTCCATACTGAAAACTATACCACAACGTAGAATTTGTTGCGCCCTTTATGAAAGGGCTGCCGGTACAGTATACCATCAGCTCTGGAGTTAGTTACGTTGCGTGTGTGAAAGAGGCTTTACTATAAGACTGTCAGATCGTCAATATAGAGACAGGTGGGCACGATATAAAAAAAGTAGGCGTTTTTTTTTTTTTTTTGGAGATGATTTTCAGTTCCGCTCTTTCTATACGTTTAATTTCCCCGTGCGACGGACAAGTAGGAAGGACGTATTTCGGTTAGTTGATTTTGGAAAACAAAAGTAAGTATTTTATTATTTGGTATCCACGCGTTGTCATGCAAGTGTTAGCTAGTATTGAACGTTTTGGTTTAATGGCGACGAGTATGCATTCCGTCGGAACGAAAGGGAGAATGTGTGAACTTTTTAAAACAAAGCCCGTAATCCAGGAAGAGCTCTTGGCTGACGGCCTCCACATGCTGCGTATGCTTACACTGCAGGTGATAATGTTCCGTTAGTCGGTTCGGCAGAAAACTGGGAATGATAGTACGCGACTGACCGCAAGAAGGTGCCAGAGATAACGACCTGCTTCCTGGAAAGTTTTGTCACAACGTAGGCTGGACGCTAAACACTAACAGAACTTTATCGCCTGTGAACGAAGAGCACGGCAGAAACTTATCTACCAGAAAACTGTCCTTTTCCTGTCTCATACTTCCCCTCCCCCATACACCCTTCTTTCTCTTTCTCTTTCTCTCTCTCTCTCTCTCTCTCTCTCTCTCTCTCTCTCTCTCTCTCTCTCTCTCTCTCTCTCATTTTGCCGTCGTTGATATACACTCCTGGAAATTGAAATAAGAACACCGTGAATTCATTGTCCCAGGAAGGGGAAACTTTATTGACACATTCCTGGGGTCAGATACATCACATGATCACACTGACAGAACCACAGGCACATAGACACAGGCAACAGAGCATGCACAATGTCGGCACTAGTACAGTGTATATCCACCTTTCGCAGCAATGCAGGCTGCTATTCTCCCATGGAGACGATCGTACAGATGCTGGATGTAGTCCTGTGGAACGACTTGCCATGCCATTTCCACCTGGCGCCTCAGTTGGACCAGCGTTCGTGCTGGACGTGCAGACCGCGTGAGACGACGCTTCATCCAGTCCCAAACATGCTCAATGGGGGACAGATCCGGAGATCTTGCTGGCCAGGGTAGTTGACTTACACCTTCTAGAGCACGTTGGGTGGCACGGGATACATGCGGACGTGCATTGTCCTGTTGGAACAGCAAGTTCCCTTGCCGGTCTAGGAATGGTAGAACGATGGGTTCGATGACGGTTTGGATGTACCGTGCACTATTCAGTGTCCCCTCGACGATCAACAGTGGTGTACGGCCAGTGTAGGAGATCGCTCCCCACACCATGATGCCGGGTGTTGGCCCTGTGTGCCTCGGTCATATGCAGTCCTGATTGTGGCGCTCACCTGCACGGCGCCAAACACGCATACGACCATCATTGGCACCAAGGCAGAAGCGACTCTCATCGCTGAAGACGACACGTCTCCATTCGTCCCTCCATTCACGCCTGTCGCGACACCACTGGAGGCGGGCTGCACGATGTTGGGGCGTGAGCGGAAGACGGCCTAACGGTGTGCGGGACCGTAGCCCAGCTTCATGGAGACGGTTGCGAATGGTCCTCGCCGATACCCCAGGAGCAACAGTGTCCCTAATTTGCTGGGAAGTGGCGGTGCGGTCCCCTACGGCACTGCGTAGGATCCTACGGTCTTGGCGTGCATCCGTGCGTCGCTGCGGTCCGGTCCCAGGTCGACGGGCACGTGCACCTTCCGCCGACCACTGGCGACAACATCGATGTACTGTGGAGACCTCACGCCCCACGTGTTGAGCAATTCGGCGGTACGTCCACCCGGCCTCCCGCATGCCCACTATACGCCCTCGCTCAAAGTCCGTCAACTGCACATACGGTTCACGTCCACGCTGTCGCGGCATGCTACCAGTGTTAAAGACTGCGATGGAGCTCCGTATGCCACGGCAAACTGGCTGACACTGACGGCGGCGGTGCACAAATGCTGCGCAGCTAGCGCCATTCGACGGCCAACACCGCGGTTCGTGGTGTGTCCGCTGTGCCGTGCGTGTGATCATTGCTTGTACAGCCCTCTCGCAGTGTCCGGAGCAAGTATGGTGGGTCTGACACACCGGTGTCAATGTGTTCTTTTTTTCCATTTCCAGGAGTGTATTTTGGTAAAAGAAAAGTAATGTGTTGCTGGACTCTACATGAAAAGTACGCTTTCGAAATTTCGACAGCAGAAACGTATAACGTCTCTTGTCGCGTCTGCCAATGGATTTTGATGAGCAGCCATGACACACTGTCGCGTTTACTAAACAACCCCGTGGCGAAAACTGCTACTCTTCTTCGCATCAACTCTTGCTTCTTTTAATCCTGTCTGGTAAATGCCCCCTGTGGTGCATAGTACTCAAGATACGCTTGAACGACGGTTTTGCACGCTACACCCTCCTGTGTTGACGATATTTCGTAAAGATTTCTCCTACAAATCGGTATGGTATCTTACTTTCCAACAACCAATTTTATGTTGTCGTTGTACTTTTAATCGCTCCGGACCGATGTTGGTGTCGTCGTCATCCTTGTCTTCAGTTCGAAGACTGGTTTGATGCAGCTCACCATGCTACCCTATCCTGTGCGAGCCTCTTCATCTGTGAATTACTGCTGCAACCTACATCTTTTTGAACCTTTCTTCTGTATTGAGCTCACGTTTTCCATATACAATTTTTACTCCCGTCAAATATTATGTTGATGATCCCTTGATGTTCCAAAATAAGTCATGTCAACCGATCCCTTCTTCCAGTCGGGTTGTGCCAAAACATTTTCTCCCAAATTTCCTCTTCAGTTACGTGATCTACTCATCTAATATTCAGCATTATTCTGTAGCACCACATTTTGCCTCTATTCTCGCCGGCCGGGGTGGCCTAGCGTTTCTAGACGCTACAGTCTGGAACCGCGCGACCGCTACTGTCGCAGGTTCGAATCCTACCTCAGGCATCGATGTGTGTGATTTCCTTAGGTTAGTTAGATTTAAGTAGTTCTAAGTTCTAGGGGACTGATGACCTCAGAAGTTAAGTCCCATAGTGCTCAGAGCCATTTGAACCTCTATTCTCTTAAAGTCTGAAATGTTTATCGTCCACGTTTCTCTTCCGTACAAGCGATGTTTCAGACAAATACCAGCCGGAAGAGACGCCTGAACACTGAATTTTATATTCGATGTTAACAAATTTGTCTTCGTCAGAAACTTTATTGCCACTGCCAGTCTGCATTTTACATCCCCTCTGCCTCTGCAATCGGCTATTTTCCTGTCCATGTCTCGTTTCCTAATCTAATTCCCTTAGCGTCGCCTGATTTAAGTAGACTGCATTCAGTTACCGTTGTTTTGGTTTCTTGGCGATCATCTTGCATCCTGTATGTAATTTTCACTCTGCAGCGGATTGTGCCCTGTTGTGAAACTTCTTGGCAGATACAAATGCGTACTAGACAGACTCGAAATCGGGACCCTTCCATTCCGTGGCCAGGTGCTCTGCCAAATGAGCTACGAAGTACGACTCACAATCCGTCCTCAGTTTTACTTCAGCCAGTGCCTGGAAGGTAGGAGACAAGATACTGGCGTAGTCAAAGCCGTGAAGACGGATCATGAGTTGGGTTTGGGTAGCCCAGTCAGTACAGCGCTTGCCTGCGAAAGGCAAAGGTCTCGACTTCGAGTCTCGGCCTGGCACACAGTTTTAATCTGCCAGTTAGTTTCATCTTATATCCTCCTTTCAAGACTCTGTCCATTCCGTTAAACTGCTCTTCAAAGTTCTTTGCTGTCTCTGGCAGAATTACAATGTCATTGGCAAACCTCAGAGTTTTTATTTCTTCTCCTTCAACTTTAATTCCTATTCCAAATTTTGCTGTGACTTCCTTTACTGCTTGTTCATTGTACAGATTCTGTAATAGAGGGGATAAGCTGCAACCCTGTCTCACTCCCTTCACAACCGCTGCTCCCCTTTCGCGTCCCTCGGCTCTTATTACCGCCATCTGGTTTCTGTAAAAGTTGTTTATATCTTTTCGCTCTCTACATTTTACCCCTGCTACCTTCAGAATTTCAAACAGTGTATTCCAGTCGACATTGCCAAAAGCTTTCTCCAAATCTACAAAAGCCATAAACGTGTGTTTGCCTTTTCTTAACCTATCGTCTAAAGATTTGTCACAGGGTCAGTATTGCATCGGCTGTCAGTAAATTCCTCGGGAAACCAAACATTATTCGGTAAATCATTCGTGTTAGTATTTTGCTACCATGACTTATTAAATTGATAGTTCGGTGATTTATACACCTGTCAGCAACGGCTTTCTTTGCAATTGGAATTATTACATTCTTTTCTGGAAGTCTGCGGACATGTCGTCTGCCTCATACACCTTGAACCCTAGATGGCTTTTGCCACGGCTGGCTCCCCCAACGCTATCGGTAGTTCTGATGGAATCTCGTCTACTCTCGGGGACTTGATTCGACTTAGGTCTTTCAGTGCTCTGTTAAATTCTTTTCGCAATCCCGTATCTCCCATTTCATCTCCACCTACTTTCACCTACCTTACATAGACCCTCGATATACTCCTTTCAGTTTTCCCTTCTTCACTCAGTACTGGTTTTCCATCTGAGCTCTTGATGTTTATGCAGTTGCTTCTCCTTTCTCGAAAGACCTCTCGAAATTTTCCTGTAGGCGGAATGTATCTTTCCCCTAGTGATACTTGCTTCTACATACTTAAATTTTTCCTCTAGCCACTTCTGCTTAGCCGATTTTTCGGAGGTTTGTGTTCCCTTTCGCCTGATCATTTGCTGCATTTTTATATTTTCTCCTTTCATCAAAGCTTTTTCCTACCTGATTCTTTACTGCCTTCACTACTTCATCTCACGAAGCTACCCATTGGTCTTCTACTTCACTTCTTTCTCCCGTTTGTCAGTCGTTGCCTATAGCTCCCCTAAAACTCTAAACAGCCTCTGATTCTTTCAACTTATCCAGATCCCATCTCCTTAATGTCCTGCCTTTTTGCAATTTTACCTGTTTTAATCTACAGTCCATAACCAATAAGTTATGATCGAAGTTCACATCTACCCTAGCAAATGTTTGACAGTTTAAAACCTAGTTCCGTAATCTGGCTTACCATTACACAATAAATTTGAAACACTCAGACACATCCAGGTTTCTTCCGTGTAGGTGTTGATTAAATTATGCTCTGTTCAAAATTCTACCACGCGCCTTCCTCTTTCATTCCTTTTCCGCAGTCTATATTCAGCTATTTTTTCCCCTCCCTTTCCCTTTACTTCTGCCGAATTCCAGTCCAGCAACGCATCATACATCTCTTTAGTCTCTTCATATGCGGAGCTAGTTGGCATATATACTTGTACTACTGTGGCAGGCGTGTGCTTCGTGTCTAACTTCGCTACGATAATGCGTTCACTATGCTCTTCGTGTTAACTTACCCGCATTCCCATTTTGTTATTCATTGTTGTATATATTTCTGCATACTCCCATTTCTGTATTTGCAACGCTGTACTCACCTGACCAGAAGTCCTGTTCTTCCTCCCACCTAACTTACCTAATTCCCTCTATATCCAACTGCAACCTGGCCATTTCCCTATTTAAATTTTCTAACCTAACTGCCCAATTAAGGGATCTAACATTCCACACTCCAACCTTTATAATGCCAGTTCTGTTTCTCCTGATAACGTCTTCCCGAGTAGTGCCCACCCGGATATCAAAATGGGAATTGTATTACATCGAGGATATTTTATATAAAAGGATGCCATCATCATTTAAACATGCAGGAGAGCTGCATGTCCTCAGGAACGATTATGCTTTCAGCCGTTCACAGAACAAGCACGTTGTCGTCGTCGTCGTCGTCAGTCCTGAGACTGGTTTGATGCAGCTCTCCATGCTACTCTATCCTGTGCAAGCTTCTTCACCCCCAGTACCTACTGCAGCCTACATCCTTCTGAATCTGCTTAGTGTATTCATCTCTTGGTCTCCCTTTACGATTTTTACCCTCCACGCTGCCCTCCAATGCTAAATTTGTGATCCCTTGATGCCTCAGAACGTCCTACCAACCGGTCCCTTCTTCTTGTCAACTTGTGCCACAAAATTCTCTTCTCCCCAATCCTATTCAATACCTCCTCATTAGTTATGTGATCTACCCATCTAATCTTCAGCATTCTTCTGTAGCACCACATTTCGAAAGCTTCTATTCTCTTCTTGTCCAAACTATTTATCGTCCATGTTTCACTTCCATATATGGCTACACTCCATACAAATACTTTCAGAAACGACTTCCTGACATTTAAATCTATACTCTATGTTAACAAATTTCTCTTCTTCAGACGCGCTTTCCTTGTCATTGCCAGTCTACCTTTTATATCCTCTCTACTTCGACCATCATCAGTTATTTTGCTACCCAAATAGCAAAACTCCTTAACTACACTCCTGGAAATTGAAATAAGAACACCGTGAATTCATTGTCCCAGGAAGGGGAAACTTTATTGACACATTCCTGGGGTCAGATACATCACATGATCACACTGACAGAACCACAGGCACATACACAGGCAACAGAGCATGCACAATGTCGGCACTAGTACAGTGTATATCCACCTTTCGCAGCAATGCAGGCTGCTATTCTCCCATGGAGACGATCGTACAGATGCTGGATGTAGTCCTGTGGAACGACTTGCCATGCCATTTCCACCTGGCGCCTCAATTGGACCAGCGTTCGTGCTGGACGTGCAGACCGCGTGAGACGACGCTTCATCCAGTCCCAAACATGCTCAATGGGGGACAGATCCGGAGATCTTGCTGGCCAGGGTAGTTGACTTACACCTTCTAGAGCACGTTGGGTGGCACGGGATACATGCGGACGTGCATTGTCCTGTTGGAACAGCAAGTTCCCTTGCCGGTCTAGGAATGGTAGAACGATGGGTTCGATGACGGTTTGGATGTACCGTGCACTATTCAGTGTCCCCTCGACGATCAACAGTGGTGTACGGCCAGTGTAGGAGATCGCTCCCCACACCATGATGCCGGGTGTTGGCCCTGTGTGCCTCGGTCATATGCAGTCCTGATTGTGGCGCTCACCTGCACGGCGCCAAACACGCATACGACCATCATTGGCACCAAGGCAGAAGCGACTCTCATCGCTGAAGACGACACGTCTCCATTCGTCCCTCCATTCACGCCTGTCGCGACACCACTGGAGGCGGGCTGCACGATGTTGGGGCGTGAGCGGAAGACGGCCTAACGGTGTGCGGGACCGTAGCCCAGCTTCATGGAGACGGTTGCGAATGGTCCTCGCCGATACCCCAGGAGCAACAGTGTCCCTAATTTGCTGGGAAGTGGCGGTGCGGTCCCCTAGGGCACTGCGTAGGATCCTACGGTCTTGGCGTGCATCCGTGCGTCGCTGCGGTCCGGTCCCAGGTCGACGGGCACGTGCACCTTCCGCCGACCACTGGCGACAACATCGATGTACTGTGGAGACCTCACGCCCCACGTGTTGAGCAATTCGGCGGTACGTCCACCCGGCCTCCCGCATGCCCACTATACGCCCTCGCTCAAAGTCCGTCAACTGCACATACGGTTCACGTCCACGCTGTCGCGGCATGCTACCAGTGTTAAAGACTGCGATGGAGCTCCGTATGCCACGGCAAACTGGCTGACACTGACGGCGGCGGTGCACAAATGCTGCGCAGCTAGCGCCATTCGACGGCCAACACCGCGGTTCGTGGTGTGTCCGCTGTGCCGTGCGTGTGATCATTGCTTGTACAGCCCTCTCGCAGTGTCCGGAGCAAGTATGGTGGGTCTGACACACCAGTGTCAATGTGTTCTTTTTTCCATTTCCAGGAGTGTATTTTAAGTGTCTCGTTTCCTAATCTAATTTCCTCAGCATCGCCCGACTTAATTCGACTATATTCCATTATCCTCGTTTTGCTTTTGTTGATGTTCATCTTGTATCCTCCTTTTGCTTTTGTTGATGTTCATCTTATATCCTCCTTTCAAGACACTGTCCATCCTGTTCAACTGCTCTTCCAAGTCCTTTGCTATCTCTGACAGAATTACAATGTCATCGGCGAACCTCAAACTTTTTATTTCTTCTCCATGAACTTTAATACCTACTCAGAATTTTTCTTTTGTTTCCTTTACTGCTTGCTCAATATACAGATTGAATAGAATCGGGGATAGGCTACAACCCTGTCTCACTCCCTTCCCAACCGCTACTTCCCTTTCATGCCCCTCGACTCTTATAACTGCCATCTGGTTTCTGTACAAATTGTAAATAGCCTTTCGCTCACTGTATTTTACCCATGCCACCTTTAGAGTTTGAAAGAGTATTCCAGTCAACATTGTCAAAAGCTTTCTCTAAGTCTACAAATGCTAGAAATGTAGGTTTGCCTTTCCTTAATCTATTTTCTAAGATAAGTCGTAGGGTCAGTATTGCCTCACGTGTTCCAACATTTCTGCGGAATCCAAACTGATCTTCGCCGAGGTCGGCTTCTACCAGTTTTTCCATCCGTCTGTAAAGAATTCGCGTTAGTATTTTGCAGCTGTGACTTACTAAACTCATAGTTCGGTAATTTTCGCATCTGTCAACACCTGCTTTCTTTGGGATTGGAATTATTATATTCTTCTTGAAGTCTGAGGGAATTTCGCCTGTCTCATACATCTTGCTCACCAGATGGTACAGTTTTGTCAGGACTGGCTCTCCCAAGGCCGTCAGTAGTTCCAATTGAATGTTGTCTACTCCCGGGGCCTTGTTTCGACTCAGGTTTTTCAGTGCTCTGTCAAACTCTTCCCGCAGTGTAGTATCTCCCATTTCATCTTCATCTAAATCCTCTTCCATTTCCATAATATTGTCCTCAAGTACATTGCCCTTGTATAGACCCTCTATATACTCCTTCCACCTTTCTGCTTTCCCTTCTTTGCTTAGAACTGGGTTTCCATCTGAGCTCTTGATATTCATACAAGTGGCTCTCTTTTCTCCAAAGGTCTCTTTAATTTTCCTGTAGGCAGTATCTATCTTACCCCCTAGTGAGATAAGCCTCTACATCCTTACATTCGTCCTCTAGCCATCCCTGCTTAGCCATTTTGCACTTCCTGTCGATCTCATTTTTTGAGACGTTTGTATTCCTTTTGCCTGCTTCATTTACTGCGTTTTTATATTTTCTCCTTTCATCAGTTAAGTTCAATATTTCTTCTGTCACCCAAGGATTTCTACTAGCCCTCGTCTTTTTACCTACTTGATCCTCTGCTGCCTTCACTACTTCATCCCTCAGAGCTGCCCATTCTTCTTCTACTGTATTTCTTTCCCCCATTCCTTTCAATTGTTCCCTTATGTTCTTCCTGAAACTCTGTACAACCTCTGGTTTAGTCAGTTTATCCAGGTCCCATCTCCTTAAATTCCCACCTTTTTGCAGTTTCTTCAGTTTTAATCTACAGTTCATAACCGATAGATTGTGGTCAGTCCACATCTGTCCCTGGAAATATCTTAAAATTTAAAACCTGGTTCCTAAATCTGTACCGAGCGAGGTGGCGCAGTGGTTAGACACTGGACTCGCATTCGGGAGGACGACGGTTCAATCCCGCGTCCGGCCATCCTGATTTAGGTTTTCCGTGATTTCCCTAAATCGCTCCATGCAAATGCCGGGATGGTTCCTTTCAAAGGGCACGGCCGACTTCCTTCCCCGTCCTTCTCTAATCCGATGAGACCGATGACCTCGCCGTCTGGTCTCCTTCCCCGAAATAACCAACCAACCAACCAACGTAAATCTGTCTTACCATTATATAATCTGATACCTTCTAGTATCTCCAGGATTCTTCCACGTATACAACCTTCTTTTATGATTCTTGAACCAAGTGTTAGCTATGATTAAGTTATGCTCTGTGCAAAATTCTACCAGGCGGCTTCCTCTTTCATTTCTCTCCCCCAATCCATATTCACCCACTATGTTTCCTTCTCTCCCTTTTCCTACTCTCGAATTCCAGTCAAATTTTCGTCTCCCTTCACTACCTGAATAATTTCTTTTATTTCATCATACGTTTCATCAATTTCTTCGTCATCTGCAGAGCTAGTTGGCATATAAACTTGTACTACTGTAGTAGGCTTGGGCTTCGTGTCTATCTTGGCCACAATAATGCGTTCAGTATGCTGTTTGTAGTAGCTTACTCGTACTCCTATATTTTATTCATTATTAAACCTACTCCTGCATTACAACTATTTGATTTTGTATTTATAACCCTGTATTCACCTGACCAAAAGTCTTGTTCCTCCTGCCACCGAACTCAGGACGGCGAGGGTGGGGGTTGGGGTTGGGGGGGCCTTGGGGGGGGGGGGGGGGGAGGAGGAGGGGGGTTGTGCACATGGCTGTAGTACCAGTAATGAAACTACAACGTATCCTTCCCCCTGTTTGTGCGAAACGCATTTGTTAGAGGGTAAATAGCCGTTGTACAAGAAGCCTAGATCGTCCTAAGAATACTTTGCTTTTCGCAAAAATTTTCGACCTGATATAAAACAGCATCACCTGGGAACTGCCTAATAGAGCTTCCAAAGTTACTAACCGGTCACAATTGGAATACTAAAGACCCTATAACACGCCCTATAGTCTAGTCAAAAAATATATATTCATCTTGCAAAAGGTGGAGAAAAAGATTTCATTTTGTTAACTTGTTTGTGTGGTTGTAAAGAGTGTAAAACCAAGTATTGCCAACGAAATTTATGTTGGCTAAACTCCCTATAGACAAGTTTTGAAAATAACTGACTTTTTCAGTGTTTTTCAAAAAATCCAGTTTCTTGTGCACCTAGCGCTTTGACATCCATTTCTCTCTACAAATTCGATTACTAAAACTTTTTCTGCACCCAGTACCATTGGCGCTACTGGTAGTCAAACACTATCGGTTTTTAAAGTGTTGTGCGAAATGGTAAAAATGTAGTTTCAGAACGCTTTTATTTCAGTTTATGTACATATAGTAGAAATATAACAAATATTATGTCATTTAAAGGAACTGAACGTCTCACTGAGGAGTAGGGCGTATTCAATTACTCCATATGCAATCGGGTGAGTCCTGGGCATCCATCGATTGATTCGTACATCAGCAGTCGAAGTTAAGCTCCAGGGCATTTCAGCCCTGACTTATGCATATTTCTAAAACTACATCATTCACTCATTTATATCAAGTAACCGCCGGCAGGAAACTGAACTATTGGTAGGAGACTCCGGGTGAGTAGTGGGTTTCATATCAACCTGTTCGTCCAACAGTGAGTCAGCGTCTTCCAGTTCGATGGAAATAAATTCGCTAAACACGAAAAACTTGGTGTCAGCTCTACGAGGTACAGATATTTTACCTGTTGGTGACACGTGGAAGTTGGTGTTGCACCGTGGATTTCCCGCTTATCGCGAGCTGTCGCCTTGACATTAGGCTATCCGTGCACGCATCCCGGACCGACCTAAACTTGCACGCGTCACACTGTCCCTATACCAATACGTCTTATTTTCATCAGTAATGCAGGAATACAGAACTCACACAGCCTGGCCTGACTATGTCTGTAGGTACTGACTGTAATATCAGCGATGCTATGTACTCTTGGCATACCAGAAAGTGAGATGTTCAATTGCGGTGTATAGCATTACATGTATTTCTACTTTATGAAGAGAAAAGTGCTCAAAAACTAGGTATTTTGCAGTTTTGCACGAAGTCTGAAAAATCGTTATTTTTTGACGAACTGTAGTAGAAAATGAAGAAATCAGTACTTTTGCTTTTGATGATATCGCCATTTGGGGAGAGACAGAAATGGGAGTTCAGAAGAGACTGGATTACTGGGATAAAATATTTAAAGAATTTAAGTTGATTGTGAGAATAAAACAGTGACAATATCAGTTTGACCTTGTAACAACAAATTGGACGGAAAGGTTGAATGTGTAGAAAGTTTCAATTATATGGGCAGTGCCATATCAAGCAATGGAAGTGCCAAACCAGAACTTTTAAACAGAGTAGGAAGAACCAAGTACGAAACCTAATCTGGGACAAGGGAGTCCTAAGAGTTAAAGAGACCAAGTCTAAAACCTATCCCCAGACAGTCGTGAAGTATAGTCTGGAGACCTGTGTCATAAGTAAGAGAGAAGAGTCAAATACAAGCATGTGAAATGAAGTTCCTTGGGTCAGTTGTTAAAAAAGGACAGGGATGTATATGTAAGGAGTGTCCTGCAGGTGAACTTGACCAAGGAGGAAGGAATGATTGCTTAGCGGTTGAAGTGGTTGGGTCATGTGAAGCGTATACATCTGGCTAGAACTCCACGTCAGTATTTGGAGATGGAGGAAGGTGGAAAAAGACCGATTGGGCTGCCTAAGAACAGATGGACAGACCAGGTCAATGAAGATCTCAAGAAGAGAGGAGTAACCTGGGGTGCAGTGGATAGAGAGAGAAGCCATACCAGGACAGAAATCAATGCAGGCACATCGTTCACAAAGTGTTTATCTGACGACGACTGTGATGATGTAACGCCCTTGGTATTGGGTGCATTGAATAAGTCTGAAATTTTCAAAGTTCTTTTTTTACTACAGGAAGTTTACCAACATGACTTTTGTTGGCAAAACTTTGTTTTCTAATCTTTCCAGTCATACGAACGATATAAAAAATGAAATTTTCTACCCCACCCTTGGAAAGGTGCTTTTTTCTTTTCTTTTTTTTTTCGGAAAATTTAAGTGGACTGATATGGGATACAACAGAAGCCACTTTCACTTTTGACGATTTCAGCCCGTCAAGAACAAAACTGTGTCTTTTCTGTTACCAAGTCAATCAAAAAACTAGTCTGGTACTCAATCCCCTCTGGAAGACCTGTATATCGCACTCCGCCAGGTAGTAAGAAACACGGCACCGAGTTGGGATCACTAAATTTTCCTGGATCGGACAGAAGAGGAAGGTGAGCTGAGACAAATAAAATGCCTGTAGAGGTATCTCTACTGATTCTTATACAGAACATTTTCATTTTCCAAAAAGTCATAATACGCACGCGTGAAAAATGTCCTGCTACAGTCTGACGTCAACGGTTAAGGCCTAGTACATGCGGACGATGTTTCAATCCCGCGTCCGGCCATCCTGATTTAGGTTTTCCGTGATTTCCCCTAAATCGCTCCAGGCAAATGCCGGGATGGATCCTGTGAAAGGGCACGGCCGACTTCCTTCCCCGTCCTTCCTTAATCCGATGAGACCGATGACCTCGCTGTCTGGTCTCCTTCCCCAAAATAACCAACCAACCTTCAGATGGACCACACGTCAAACGATCTTACGGGGGCAAGTTGGCGCGACTGTACATGGAAACATCCGCAATTATATAAGTGCGTGGTTAGAAGTAGGACAGTTTCAATATTATTATTATTATTATTATTATTTCTTTCTTTTCTCAGACGTTATGTCTGGTCAAAAATGGAAAGTGACGCGGACCTTGATCAAGCGTGACTTCCTTTCAACTGTACGGTATATGTTATATTGCATTTAGGAACTTTCGGGTAATTGAACATGTATCAATAATTACGGATTTCTGTAGTTGTATATATCGGTTTGGATGTAGCTGTATTGCATTGATGTACTGGTGGATATTGTGTGGTATGACTCCTGTAGTTGATAGTATAATTGGTATAATGTCAACTTTATCCTGATGCCACATGTCCTTGACTTCCTCAGCCAGTTGGATGTATTTTTCAATTTTTTCTCCTGTTTTCTTTTGTATATTTGTTGTATTTGGTATGGATATTTCGATTAGTTGTGTTAATTTCTTCTTTTTATTGGTGAATATGATGTCAGGTTTGATATGTGGTGTTGTTTTATCTGTTACAATGGTTCTGTTCCAGTATAATTTGTATTCATCATTCTCCAGTACATTTTGTGGTGCATACTTGTATGTGGGAACGTGTTGTTTTATAAGTTTATGTTGTAAGACAAGCTGTTGATGTATTATTTTTGCTACATTGTCATGTCTTCTGGGGTATTCTGTATTTGCTAGTATTGTACATCCGCTTGTGATCTACATCTACATTCTACATCTACATTGATACTCCGCAAGCCACCCAACGGTGTGTGGCGGAGGGCACTTTACGTGCCACTGTCATTACCTCCCTTTCCTGTTCCAGTCGCGTATGGTTCGCGGGAAGAACGACTGTCTGAAAGCCTCCGTGCGCGCTCTAATCTCTCTAATTTTACATTCGTGATCTCCTCGGGAGGTATAAGTAGGGGGAAGCAATATATTCGATACCTCATCCAGAAACGCACCCTCTCGAAACCTGGCGAGCAAGCTACACCGCGATGCAGAGCGCCTCTCTTGCAGAGTCTGCCACTTGAGTTTATTAAACATCTCCGTAACGCTATCACGGTTACCAAATAACCCAGTGACGAAACGCGCCGCTCTTCTTTGGATCTTCTCTATCTCCTCCGTCAACCCGACCTGGTACGGATCCCACACTGATGAGCAATACTCAAGTATAGGTCGAACGAGTGTTTTGTAAGCCACCTCCTTTGTTGATGGACTACATTTTCTAAGCACTCTCCCAATGAATCTCAACCTGGTACCCGCCTTACCAACAATTAGTTTTATATGATCATTCCACTTCAAATCGTTCCGTACGCATACTCCCAGATATTTTACAGAAGTAACTGCTACCAGTGTTTGTTCCGCTATCATATAATCATACAATAAAGGATCCTTATTTCTATGTATTCGCAATACATTACATTTGTCTATGTTAAGGGTCAGTTGCCACTCCCTGCACCAAGTGCCTATCCGCTGCAGATCTTCCTGTATTTCGCTACAATTTTCTAATGCAGCAACTTCTCTGTATACTACAGCATCATCCGCGAAAAGCCGCATGGAACTTCCGACACTATCTACTAAGTCATTTATATATATTGTGAAAAGCAATGGTCCCATAACACTCCCCTGTGGCACGCCAGAGGTTACTTTAACGTCTGTAGACGTCTCTCCATTGATAACAACATGCTGTGTTCTGTTTGCTAAAAACTCTTCAATCCAGCCACACAGCTGGTCTGATATTCCGTAGGCTCTTACTTTGTTTATCAGGCGACAGTGCGGAACTGTATCGAACGCCTTCCGGAAGTCAAGAAAAATAGCATCTACCTGGGAGCCTGTATCTAATATTTTCTGGGTCTCATGAACAAATAAGGCGAGTTGGGTCTCACACGATCGCTGTTTCCGGAATCCATGTTGATTCCTACATAGTAGATTCTGGGTTTCCAGAAATGACATGATACGCGAGCAAAAAACATGTTCTAAAATTCTACAAGAGATCGACGTAAGAGATATAGGTCTATAGTTTTGCGCATCTGCTCGACGACCCTTCTTGAAGACTGGGACTATCTGTGCTCTTTTCCAATCATTTGGAACCCTCCGTTCCTCTAGAGACTTGCGGTACACGGCTGTTAGAAGGGGGGCAAGTTCTTTCGCGTACTCTGTGTAGAATCGAATTGGTATCCCGTCAGGTCCAGTGGACTTTCCTCTATTGAGTGATTCCAGTTGCCTTTCTATTCCTTGGACACTTATTTCGATGTCAGCCATTTTTTCGTTTGTGCGAGGATTTAGAGAAGGAACTGCAGTGCGGTCTTCCTCTGTGAAACAGCTTTGGAAAAAGGTGTTTAGTATTTCAGCTTTACGCGTGTCATCCTCTGTTTCAATGCCATCATCATCCCGTAGTGTCTGGATATGCTGTTTCGAGCCACTTACTGATTTAACGTACGACCAGAACTTCCTAGGATTTTCTGTCAAGTCGGTACATAGAATTTCACTTTCGAATTCACTGAACGCTTCACGCATAGCCCTCCTTACGCTAACTTTGACATCGTTTAGCTTCTGTTTGTCTGAGAGGTTTTGGCTGCGTTTAAACTTGGAGTGGAGCTCTCTTTGCTTTCGCAGATCTATTGTTTCAATTTGTTGTTTGCAAAGTCTGCATTTATCTGTTGTGGTATTGGGATCTTTAATAATATGCTTGCTGTAATATCTGGTGTTTATTGTTTGGTCCTGTATTGCATTCATGAATCCTTCCGTCTCACTGTATATATTGCCTTTTCTTAGCCATGTGTTGGATGCGTCTTGATCGATGTGTGGCTGTGTTAGATGATACGGGTGCTTGCCATGTAGTGTTTTCTTTTTCCAATTTACTTTCTTCATATCTGTTGATGTTTTGTGATCTAAAGGGTTGTAGAAGTGGTTATGAAATTGCAATGGTGTAGCCGATGTATTTATATGAGTGATTGCTTTGTGTATTTTGCTAGTTCCTGCTCGTTCTAGAAAGAATTTTCTTAAATTGTCTACCTGTCCATAATGTAGGTTTTTTTATGTCGATAAATCCCCTTCCTCCTTCCTTTCTGCTTAATGTGAATTTTTCAGTTGCTGAATGTATGTGATGTATTCTATATTTGTGGCATTGTGATCGTGTAAGTGTATTGAGTGCTTCTAGGTCTGTGTTACTCCATTTCACTACTCCAAATGAGTAGGTCAATATTGGTATGGCATAAGTATTCATAGCTTTTGTCTTGTTTCTTGCTGTCAATTCTGTTTTTAGTATTTTTGTTAGTCTTAGTCTATATTTTTCTTTTAGTTCTTCTTTAATATTTGTATTATCTATTCCTATTTTTTGTCTGTATACTAGATATTTATAGGCATCTGTTTTTTCCATCGCTTCTATGCAGTCGCTGTGGTTATCCAATATGTAATCTTCTTGTTTACTGTGTTTTACCTTGACTATGCTATTTTTCTTACATTTGTCTGTTCCAAAAGCCATATTTATATCATTGCAGAATACTTCTGTTATCTTTAGTAATTGGTTGAGTTGTTGATTTGTTGCTGCCAGTAGTTTTAGATCATCCATGTATAGCAAATGTGTGATTTTGTGTGGGTATGTTCCAGTAATATTGTATCCATAATTTGTATTATTTAGCATGTTGGATAGTGGGTTCAGAGCAAGGCAGAACCAGAAAGGACTTAATGAGTCTCCTTGGTATATTCCATGCTTAATCTGTATTGGCCGTGATGTGATATTATTTGAATTTGCTGGGACATTAAGTGTGGTTTTCCAATTTTTCATTACTATGTTTAGGAATTGTATTAATTTAGGATCTACTTTGTATATTTCCAATATCTGTAGTAACCATGAGTGGGGTACACTATCAAAAGCTTTTCGGTAATCAATGTATGGGTAGTGCAGCGACCTTTGTTTGGTTTTAGCTTGATATGTCACCTCTGTATCTACACTCCTGGAAATGGAAAAAAGAACACATTGACACCGGTGTGTCAGACCCACCATACTTGCTCCGGACACTGCGAGAGGGCTGTACAAGCAATGATCACACGCACGGCACAGCGGACACACCAGGAACCGCGGTGTTGGCAGTTGAATGGCGCTAGCTGCGCAGCATTTGTGCACCGCCGCCGTCAGTGTCAGCCAGTTTGCCGTGGCATACGGAGCTCCATCGCAGTCTTTAGCACTGGTAGCATGCCGCGACAGCGTGGACGTGAACCGTATGTGCAGTTGACGGACTTTGAGCGAGGGCGTATAGTGGGCATGCGGGA
Source organism: Schistocerca americana (assembly GCF_021461395.2). NCBI lineage: Eukaryota > Metazoa > Arthropoda > Insecta > Orthoptera > Acrididae > Schistocerca > Schistocerca americana. The sequence goes on from NC_060120.1 coordinate 181,280,577, forward strand.
GGCCGGGTGGACGTACCGCCGAATTGCTCAACACGTGGGGCGTGAGGTCTCCACAGTACATCGATGTTGTCGCCAGTGGTCGGCGGAAGGTGCACGTGCCCGTCGACCAGGGACCGGACCGCAGCGACGCACGGATGCACGCCAAGACCGTAGGATCCTACGCAGTGCCGTAGGGGACCGCACCACCACTTCCCAGCAAATTAGGGACACTGTTGCTCCTGGGGTATCGGCGAGGACCATTCGCAACCGTCTCCATGAAGCTGGGCTACGGTCCCGCACACCGTTAGGCCGTCTTCCGCTCACGCCCCAACATCGTGCAGCCCGCCTCCAGTGGTGTCGCGACAGGCGTGGATGGAGGGACGAATGGAGACGTGTCGTCTTCAGCGATGAGAGTCGCTTCTGCCTTGGTGCCAATGATGGTCGTATGCGTGTTTGGCGCCGTGCAGGTGAGCGCCACAATCAGGACTGCATACGACCGAGGCACACAGGGCCAACACCAGGCATCATGGTGTGGGGAGCGATCTCCTACACTGGCCGTACACCACTGGTGATCGTCGAGGGGACACTGAATAGTGCACGGTACATCCAAACCGTCATCGAACCCATCGTTCTACCATTCCTAGACCGGCAAGGGAACTTGCTGTTCCAACAGGACAATGCACGTCCGCATGTATCCCGTGCCACCCAACGTGCTCTAGAAGGTGTAAGTCAACTACACTGGCCAGCAAGATCTCCGGATCTGTCCCCCATTGAGCATGTTTGGGACTGGATGAAGCGTCGTCTCACGGGGTCTGCACGTCCAGCACGAACGCTGGTCCAACTGAGGCGCCAGGTGGAAATGGCATGGCAAGCCGTTCCACAGGACTACATCCAGCATCTGTACGATCGTCTCCATGGGAGAATAGCAGCCTGCATTGCTGCGAAAGGTGGATATACACTGTACTAGTGCCGACATTGTGCATGCTCTGTTGCCTGTGTCTATGTGCCTGTGGTTCTGTCAGTGTGATCATGTGATGTATCTGACCCCAGGAATGTGTCAATAAAGTTTCCCCTTCCTGGGACAATGAGTTCACGGTGTTCTTATTTCAATTTCCAGGAGTGTATTATCAGTTGCTCTTTACATCCTCGTGCTGCTTTGCAACAGGCTTTTTGTTCTTCATTTATAATTTTGTTCTGTGTTGTATGTGTCATTAGTTTCTGTGTAATGACTGAAGTTAATATTTTGTATATTAAACTTCCTGGCAGATTAAAACTGTGTGCCCGACCGAGACTCGAACTCGGGACCTTTGCCTTTCGCGGGCAAGTGCTCTACCAACTGAGCTACCGAAGCACGACTCACGCCCGGCACTCACAGCTTTACTACTATATCCTTTCTTTCAGGAGTGCTAGTTCTGCAAGGTTCGCAGGAGAGCTTCTGTAAAGTTTGGAAGGTAGGAGACGCGGTACTGGCAGTAGTACAGCTGTGAGTGCCGGGCGTGAGTCGTGCTTCGGTAGCTCAGTTGGTAGAGCACTTGCCCGCGAAAGGCAAAGGTCCCGAGTTCGAGTCTCGGTCGGGCACACAGTTTTAATCTGCCAGGAAGTTTCATATCAGCGCACACTCCGCTGCAGAGTGAAAATCTCATTCTGGAATTTTGTATATTGTTGGTAGGCATGTTATGGGGCGATGTTTTGCTGGGTTTGCTGTGTCTGCTTGATCTTTAGGTTTCAGATAAGTTATTCCATGTGTAAGTGTATCAGGGAATGTGTATGGGTTTGCAATGTAACTGTTAAATAATTTAGTTAGATGTGAATGTGTTGAGGTGAACTTCTTTAGCCAGAAATTTGCTATTTTATCTTTTCCAGAAGCATTCCAATTGTGCATAGAATTAATTGCGCGGGTGACTTCATGTTGCAAAATTATCACTTCAGGCATTTGTGGTATCATCTTGTATGTATCTGTTTCTGCTTGTATCCACCATGCATGCCTGTTATGTTGTACCGGGTTTGACCATATGTTGCTCCAGAAGTGTTCCATGTCTGTTATGTTTGGTGGCTTGTCTATTTTAATGTGTGTGTTATCTATTGTCTGGTAAAATTGCTTTTGGTTTGTGTTGAATGTTTGGTTTTGTTTCCTTCTATTTTCATTTTTTTTTTTTTTTTTGTATCTTCTAAGTCGTTTGGCCAATGCTTGTAATTTCTGCTTCTTTTCATCTAATTGCTCTATCGCTTCTTGTGAGATTTTACCTAACCTTTTTCGTTTTTTGTCTGATATTTCATTTCTTATAAATTGTGTTAGCTGTCCGATGTCTTTTCTCAGTTTTTGTATTCTGATCTGTAGCCTGTGTTGCCATGCTGGTTTTGTGGGTTTCTTCTGTGTGTTGGTTGGTTCTGATCTCTGCCTAGTGTGTATATTTAGTGTAGTTATCTCTTCCATAGTTGTATTTTCATTTATTTTGTTGTGTATGATTGTGTTGATAGTTGTTATTGTTGTTTCCACTTGTGGGTTATTTGGTGGTCTATGCAAGAATGGTCTAATGTCTGTATTTGTGTCTTTGTATTCTATATACAGGGTGTTTCAAAAATGACCGGTATATTTGAAACGGCAATAAAAACTAAACGAGCAGCGATAGAAATACACCGTTTGTTGCAATATGCTTGGGACAACAGTACATTTTCAGGCGGACAAACTTTCGAAATTACAGTAGTTACAATTTTCAGCAACAGATGGCGCTGCAAGTGATGTGAAAGATATAGAAGACAACGCAGTCTGTGGGTGCGCCATTCTGTACGTCGTCTTTCTGCTGTAAGCGTGTGCTGTTCACAACGTGCAAGTGTGCTGTAGACAACATGGTTTATTCCTTAGAACAGAGGATTTTTCTGGTGTTCGAATTCCGCCGCCTAGAACACAGTGTTGTTGCAGCAAGACGAAGTTTTCAACGGAGGTTTAATATAACCAAAGGACCGAAAAGCGATACAATAAAGGATCTGTTTGAAAAATTTCAACGGACTGGGAACGTGACGGATGAACGTGCTGGAAAGGTAGGGCGACCGCGTACGGCAACCACAGAGGGCAACGCGCAGCTAGTGCAGCAGGTGATCCAACAGCGGCCTCAGGTTTCCGTTCGCCGTGTTGCAGCTGCGGTCCAAATGACGCCAACGTCCACGTATCGTCTCATGCGCCAGAGTTTACACCTCTATCCATACAAAATTCAAACGCGGCAACCCCTCAGCGCCGCTACCATTGCTGCACGAGAGACATTCGCTAACGATATAGTGCACAGGATTGATGACGGCGATATGCATGTGGGCAGCATTTGGTTTACTGACGAAGCTTATTTTTACCTGGACGGCTTCGTCAATAAACAGAACTGGCGCATATGGGGAACCGAAAAGCCCCATGTTGCAGTCCCATCGTCCCTGCATCCTCAAAAAGCACTGGTCTGGGCCGCCATTTCTTCCAAAGGAATCATTGGCCCACTTTTCAGATCCGAAACGATTACTGCATCACGCTATCTGGACATTCTTCGTGAATTTGTGGCGGTACAAACTGCCTTAGACGACACTGCGAACACCTCGTGGTTTATGCAAGATGGTGCCCGGCCACATCGCACGACCGACATCTTTAATTTCCTGAATGAATATTTCGATGATCGTGTGATTGCTTTGGGCTATCCGAAACATACAGGAGGCGGCGTGGATTGGCCTCCCTATTCGCCAGACATGAACCCCTGTGACTTCTTTCCGTGGGGACACTTGAAAGACCAGGTGTACCGCCAGAATCCAGAAACAATTGAACAGCTGAAGCAGTAAATCTCATCTGCATGTGAAGCCATTCCGCCAGACACGTTGTCAAAGGTTTCGGGTAATTTCATTCAGAGACTACGCCATATTATTGCTACGCATGGTGGATATGTGGAAAATATCGTACTATAGTTTCCCAGACCGCAGCGCCATCTGTTGTTGAAAATTGTAACTACTGTAATTTCGAAAGTTTGTCTGCCTGAAAATGTACTGTTGTCCCAAGCATATTGCAACAAACGGTGTATTTCTATCGCTGCTCGTTTAGTTTTTATTGCCGTTTCAAATATACCGGTCATTTCTGAAACACCCTGTATGTCAACTGAAATTTTTCTTCTATATCTAACATGTGTGTCACTTCATGTTCTATTTGTGCTTGTTCTGGTGGCTGTCTTAAGATTTCGTTTTCCTCTGATTGTTTACTTGATGCGTGGTGTTCTTTGTTTGTTTGCTCTGGGATGTTTGAGTCCATAACTGTATTTTCTTCTTCTGATTGCACATTATTTTGTTCCAGTATTTGTTGTACTTGTTGTTTGATGTTTTCTAATTCTGACTGGGGTATCCTGTTATTTTTGATTATTACACGAATCTGATCAGCTAGTTGTTGTTGTGTAAAAAATTTTAATTCTGGGTATCTGGTAATAAATGTTGTGTATACTTGTGATCTGTAGCCAGTTGTGTTGGTTCCTAAGTTTGTTGCTTGGTAATAACAGAACATGAGGTGTCGGTTAACTTCATCTGACCACCTCATCCGCTGTCTTTGTTTTCCTTCTAGAGTGGTTGCAGAAAGCATGTCCTGCAAAACACCTCTATTTGGATTTAAATCATTTTCCGTGTGGCTAGCAGTGTTGTTACCATTGTGGACGGGCATAGGGTTCAAGCGTCGTCCACGACCATGACAGCGCTTGTCCGAGGCTTCTTTAGTTCTGTCCTGAACCAACTAATCAAACTAAAAGGGGGGGGTTAGCACTATTAGTGGTTTGTTCATTTCGTCTCCTTTTACGACTGGAAGAACATATTGAAGGCCTATTCTTTTCCCGAGCCTCCACGGGGTTTATTATTATTATATTTTCATCAAATGGAGACGCGATGCTGAACGCGATTGCATAAAGCGAAACTGCACATCCATTGCAGGTTGCAGTGTGTGTGTGTGTGTGTGTGTGTGTGTGTGTGTGTGTGAAGTCCTTAGTTTACGGGATAAGTAGTGCCATACGCACATTTATTTTTTTTAAGGCCTAGTACATGCGGACGATGTTTCAATCCCGCGTCCGGCCATCCTGATTTAGGTTTTCCGTGATTTCCCCTAAATCGCTCCAGGCAAAATATGTTTCTTTACGTGCACCTACTGACTCTGTTGCCACGATCATATCTTTCGTGCAATCTGGAAAGTGTTCTAGGTGACACGCCTGGCCGCTGGATAACTGCAAGGTGTAAGCTGTGAAGCTTCTGCCGCCCTTAACGCTTTGTAATGATCGAGTGACCAGGTAAAGAGAGGTCAGATTCAGCATTATTAATAGAGCGGTAGTAAAGTAAATCTTGACCTGTTTAATAGCTTTTTGCTCCACCTGTGGAACGCCGTGCAGCAGAGACTATATTTGGCGTGTATTTGCCAAGTCCTTGGTTTGTTTCTGGCGGTACGTAGCGTTATATGTCTACAGAGTATGTCCCAGTTCCATTAGGAATGTGGTTATGAAAAAAGTCATCGATTATGTCACAAAATCAATATGTATTCGAAATAGTCCCGCCTAGTATCAACGCATACCTGAAATCATTTTAAGTGTTTTGAAACAGTCACTTACCCTTTTTTTGAGCCTGCATATAGCGCTATAGCAAAATTTTCTTGAAAGTCCTTAATTACGCCATAGCGGTGTCCTTCCATTGCCAGCTTCCATTTGGGTAACAACCAGAAGTCGGGTGGGGCGAAATCCGAAGAACACGATGGGTGATCCAGAACTGTGATACATTCGTTGGCCAAAAATTCGTCCACAATCTGCACTTTGTGGGCTGGGGTGTCGTCATGGAGATCAATCAGGAACCTGCATCGTGGTATTAGGGTCGAATTCGACGAATTCTCGACCACAAACCCTGGAGGACTCAAAAAAAAAGTTGATGTTGCCTCACTGTTCCACTGGCAGTTTCCGACGAGTGTTAGACACGCACTGCCACATTCGCAGCCTGGGTGGCTCCTGCTGCAACTGTTTTTGAAACTTCAGAAAACTTAACACCGCAATTCGCCACGAGATAGCATTGCAGTTTGAAATTTCACACAAGCAGTCCTAACAGAACCGGGATACACTGTACGCGCAGACATGCAATTCCCGTAAATTATGGGCGAAGAACTGGCTCCTGGTAGCGTCCCAGATGTGTTCCATTGGGTTTAGATCAAGTGAATTTGGTGACCAAAACGATGTGAGCTGTCATGCTCCTAGAAACTCTGAAATACGATTCTGGCCTTTTGACACGGGTAGTTTGGTTTGAGATCTGCCTGCAGTTTATTTTAAATGGGATTGATACGAGACCATCATTAATAAAGCAGGTTCCCAAATCCACAACTCGTGTGGAAAGGCGAGGTGTTTAAGAAAAGTAACGACACTGATAGTACTGCGAGCGATTGGACAATGCAGCGTTGCTCTACTTGTGTAGACCGGTGTGTACATCATTCCAGACGCTGTCTGTTTCAGCTCCGCATAGGCATCACGTGATGTTTCGGAGCGCCATCAGTGAAGTTGTCTTTTTGTTATGTTAAGAAAATAGAACAGCTGAATTTAGAGCAACGTTATGCCATCAAGTTTTGTATTAAACTTTGGGAATCCGCGAGTGTGAACTTTGAAAAGTTGAAAAAGCCCTATGGGAACAGTCGTTACCAAGAGCACTTGTTTATCGCTGGCACAAATCATTTTTGGAAAGCCGAGAACACATTGAAGATGAACCTCGCTCGGAAGACCTTATCTTCAGACACATACGAAAATGCCGAATGTGTGCATGCTCTTTTGATATCAGGCCTACGTTTAATAATAAACATGGATGACCTGTTAAACACTTTCAACCCCACATCAAATTTTGACCGAAGTCTTAAACATGCGAAAGGTTTGTGCCAAAACTATACCGAAAAACCTCACAACAAACCAGGAGGACAATCGAAGAAACGTGCGCATTGATCTTCTTGAGAGTATTGCCGGTGACCACGAATGGTTCAGTCGTGTGATCGTAGGTGTTGAATTGTGGATTTTTGAGTACGACCCTGAGACAAAGTGGGAAAGTAGGGAGTAGCACTCTGAGACATCTCCTCGACCGGAAAAAAACTCGAAAGATCAAAACAATGCTGATTTGCAGTAGGGTACCATGCATACAGAATATGTTCCTCCAGGACAAACTGTCAACCAGATGTTTTACAAAGACGTTCCTGAAAGGCTCTGGAAAAGGGTGAATCGTATGAGACAGGACATTGGAGACAAGTAGGTGCTGCATCATGACAACGCCCCACGTCACACGGCCACTTCCATCACGGAATATTTGACCTCAACAGTCATTCCTGTTGTTTCGTAGCACCCTATTCAGTTGATCTTAGTCCTTGTGACTCTTTCCTTTTCCCTAAATAGAAAAAAAGTCTTAAAAGGGCGTCTTTTTAGGACACTGAAGAACATTCAAAAGAATGTAACAGACATATTAATGGCCGTAACAGCTGAAGCCTTTCAACACTGCTTCCAAGACTGGGGTCGACGACTCTGTGTATAGCTGCGGAATGGGACTACATTCAAGGGGACAATATTTTTGTTTGCAAAATATAAAAACTTCGATAAGTAAAGTCTCACTCGTTACTTTTATCACACACCTTGTATACGTACTGGGTAGCCGTTTGTTACCCAGGGTTGCAGGCAAACGGCTTCATATATTGCGGTGTTTTTTAAATTTGAAAATAAGATCAAACAATTTAAAAAAATATTTTTTATTGTTCTGTACATAAACAATGAGATGACATGTAATGAAATACCTTGCTGCGACATTGTTGCCACAATCACCCTAAGTAAAAATAATGGAGCGCCGTCTTGAAAACATGCGCAATTGTACAGGTAGTACAGTGCATGCAAATGGCTTTAGTAGTTCCTCAAAAATTACCGGTTCTGTTCACATGCAAATCGGATTTATATAATGCATTAGCTGTACCCGGCCACCCTTTGTTGTGGCACAGTCTGCTTACATGGAAAAGAAAGAAAACAGAAAGCACACGCTTCTAATTTCAATCGGAATTTGATATGCGTCCTCTCTCTCTCTCTCTCTCTCTCTCTCTCTCTCTCTCTCTCTCTCTCTCTCTCTCTCTCTCACCCCCTCTCTCTCACCCTTTCTTTGTTCTCCTCCTCCCCCCCCCCCCAACTCTCCATTTGTCACCTCCTCCTTCCTTTGTCCATCTTCTCCTTCCCTCTCTCTGTCCATCTCCTCCTCCTCCTACTCCTCCTCCTCCTACTCCTCCTCCTCGTTTCGTAAGTCCGTTTACCTCCACCCCACTTCTCTGTCCATCTCCTCTTACACCCCTCTGTCTGACCTTGAGCCTTGTTTATTGTTATTGCAAGTTCATATTAAGCAGAGTAGTAGTATTCTAACCACAAACCAATAAATACAACTTTCCTGTTTGCCAACGATAGTCTGTATGTGTCTGAACGCTTATTACAGTAGCGTATAAAAATCTGAAGTAAATCGGAAAGGTACATTTGAGATTTTTGGTAAAAATGTTTTCTCTTTGCATATTACAAGTACATATTTATGTATTATGTTTATTAAAAATCCACACAAGTTAAACTATTAAGTACCTAAAAACATGTCTAAAAATTCAACGTTGTGTAAAAAATTAAGAGCAATCGGTAAAGAACTTTCAACGATTCTCGATTTTCAACAAACGAACATTTAAATTTTTATTTATATAATATATGGAACCGGGCTGAAAGGTCATGGAAGGATTAAAAACATACGAAAGAAAAAACTACTAGAAAAACGTCAAAATGAAAAACAGCGTATCGTGATTTGTACCAAACGATTCCATTGTAGCAGCTCATTACACAACTGACTGCTCTCCTGCGTATGTGGACGGTCAGCGCGGCTGAGTACTACGCGGATTGACCCGGATTCCATTCCCGGTACTGGCAGGGATTTTGTTGATGACTGGAACGGGGTGCTCTGAGCCTCGTTATCGATGTATCTCTATCGCTGTATAATTAATATCAGCTAAAATCTAGTCTTTTCAATGAAACTAGTTCTCAAAATTGAGATACTTGACTCGATTGAAATAAACCAGTTGCTTCAAAAGGCTTTTATAAAAGTAATAACTACTTAATATATTCCCTTTTTTTTCAAATTATGTTACAAAATACAGTACGAGGTCTGTTCAAAAAATTGCAGAACAGTGGTAATTTCGCGCCAATGGTGTGTTGGAGCGGAATGTGGTTGGTAAATATGTATACGCCTGTGTTTAATGTGTAACTGCTGGAAGTTTCATGGTTGTATCTCTGTTAGTTATTATTCAGTGCTATATTGGGTAGTACGTTCACACAGTAAGAACGTTGTCACAGAGTATGCGAATTTAAGGATGGCAGAGTTACAGGAACAACGCGTCTGCATTAAAATTTACGTGAAACTCAAGAAGACCTTTATAGAAACACGCCAAATGATGCAGAAAGCCTACGATGATGAGTGCTTAAGCCGTACTCTAAGTTAGATGACCCTCATTCAGGACGCCCTTCCACGTCTACCGATGCCATGCTGACAGTTTTCTGTGTCTTTGAAGGATTAGTCCATCACGAATTCCTGCGACAGGTAAAACCTGTTAATCGATGGTACTGTGGGGTAGTGTTGCGACGCCTGCGAGAAAATGTGAGAAGGAAACGGCCTGAAATGTGGCGAGACAATTCATGGCTCTTGCATCACGATAATGCAACCGCACATTCATCCCTCTTGGTGCGTGACTATTGCACAAAAAAAAAGGAAATCAGTTCCCTGCCCCCATCCTCCGTACTCACCAGACCTGCCCCCCCCCCCCCCCCCCCCGCGGACTTTTTTGATTTCCAAAGTTGAAAACCCCATTGAAAGGACGAAGATTTTCCGGAAGTGGAAACGGCGTTGGGAGCGGTGTGTCAATTGTGGAGGAGAGTTTCGGAGGAGACCATGCACAGTAAAAGGTACGCCTAGAAAAATTTTGTGGACAAAATTCTGGAATTTTTGGAACAGACCTCTTCTTTCTTTTGTTAATGGAAAAACTTTCTATAGTGAATTATTACATATAGACATGTAGTTTTTAAATTCAAAACAATGAGTTACAAATTTTCGAAGGGCGCCATTAATAAAACACCGAATATATTCGTGTACTGGACTTTTGACTAAAATACTCGTATCCTGCAATTTAAGAACTTTTTAGTTTCTGTGTATGTTAAAGTCGAGCCATGCGTTTCACAAAGGTTTCCTGTGATCAGAAATTTGGAGGAGATGGGTGGGAGCACGGTGGACGTATTTATCTCGTACCATTGGGAAGCACTTGCCAGTCATCTAACAAATTGCCATATTTTCAATCTCTAATGAAGTAATTCTGAGCCACTAAATCCGATATAAAACTGGGGATCACTGTAGCTATCCATTCTCAGAAGCACCACTTTAACAATAATACAGAAAAGAGGTTACAAGGTCGCATTTTGTTGCAAAGTATCTAAAGCTGCCCACAGTAAGGACGATATCTAGTGGCAACTGTCTCGACCAGAAGACAACAGACAAGCTACGAATGTAAGAGTGGATGCTCTTTAGCGGCCAAACACGTAACTATTATCGCTGAAATGGCTATAAGCGAGGTTATATTTTTTTCGATGATTTGTTCTTGAGTTGCCCGAATATATTCGGGATTTTAAGTGTCTATCAAAATAATAATGAGGTAAATCGGGACTTCGTTAAGGAGTTAAAATAACGATGCCCAGTGTGTCGTATGGATGACAGGTTTGCGGAAGCTACCCTCCTACTAAACCTACGAAGCCACAATGAATAAACAGTTCTGACTTCGAATACATGTTACAAAAGCTGGTGATAATTTTCAAAAGACAAACCTAGGACGACATCTTGAACCACACGAAAATAACGAATAAAGTAAATAGAGGGTGATTCAGAAGGAAAGGTACATGGTACTGCTGAACAAAAAAAAACCACTTCAAATGAACATATGCCCTTTCCTTAACCGTATCCTACATACAGCTGTTTGAAAGTCACGGGCGTCAGTCGCATGTCCTTTACCAGCGATATTAGGCTACGTAGTGTTGTCTTTACTGACCATTTCAATGCGTGCTTCACTTGCTCATGGTGGGCGACGAGTCCGGCAAGTGTACACGTTGTTTACCTCACGTCTCAGCACTTATGTGGTTGCACCAATGTGCTACAGTGTTGTTAGGTGTACAGTCACAACAGTACTGGTCAGTGTCACAAGCCTTCACACATGCAGAGTATGATGACATCACCTTTGTCTACTGTTTTCTCGATGGGAATTCCACAACGAATACAAACGACCATTTCGTAATCGAAGACTTACGGATAGCGGAGTGTCTGACATTGTGTGGGCGTGGTAGGCTTCCCAGCATACATGTTACATCTGAACGACCAGACCAACGAAATCTGACTGAATGTGGACGTTCTTGACATGGTAGAACGCTGCCCAACTACCAGCTCTAGAAGAATTGCTGCATAGCGTTGTGTTCCAGAAATTCAAATCGGGGGCAGAGTCTGCATCAGTACCATCGGCAGTATGTGCATCTGCTCGTGGGAGATGATGCCAAACGAAAGGGTTCTGTCAGTGGATCATTGCCAATGATCGCTGTATTTTACGTATTCTGTTCCCTGATACGTCAACATTTAACTTACCTGTAACGGCATCAGTAACATGCGCAACTCTCACGTGTGGATAGACGAAAATCAGCTCGCTACTGTGAAAACCAAGTTTCAATGGCGTTTCTGAATGAACATGTGGTGCGTTATTGTCGATGACCAACTCATTGGAGCAGTTGTTTTAGATAACCATCTTCATGGAGTAAGGTATCTTGATTTACTTCAAAATGGGTTACCAGGACACTTGGAGGATGTTTCTTTGGCAAAACGGTCATATTTACTTCCAGCACGACGGACTAGCTGTACATTCCATATGCCCAGTGACACAGTACATCACTGAAACGTATCCTGGGCGTTGGCTCGGTAGACGTGGAATAATTTCGTGGCCAGAGGTCATCCGAACTTAATAAATTGGATTACTATTTGTGGTATTGGCCTCAGTGAAGTCTACAAGCGCAGAGTGGACACTAGAGGGACTTCTCGCGTCTATTTTACATGCATGTGCTCAAGAAAATGACTGTACGAATGCTCTCAAACCAGCAACACAGCAGCTGTCTACAATAGCTACAAAGCGTATTGCAGTTGAGGGCCTTTTTTAACATCTTTTGTAAAGAATTGAACACAAGCAAAATATGACATCTGCGTTTCATTTACTATCATCTGCATTTGCCCAGTACCCCTTTGTATCCTTTAGTTTCCCTGGAAATTGTTAAGAACTGGACATGTTCGTATGACGTGTTTTCTGTTTAGTCACTAATACTATCACCCCCTCGTCCTGATTCGCCATGTATAAGTGAAAAGAGGAGTATGGAAAGGAACTAATAATTTCAAGGAATTTTGTATAGCGGCACAAAATGTTTTACGTTCCATCCATAGGAGTGTGCAAGGGGGTCGTGGGAGAAGGGAGGACTTACGCGCACCTCCCTCCCCCTTTCTCTCTGAATTCCGGACCAAGAGTTTTTATTCCTTGCAGAATTCTCATAGACTTTCAGAAGTGATTTCCCATCATTCCACTAAAATTCTCGTTCAACCAATTTTAGATTATGTCGCTGATCGCAGTTCTTATATCATGACACGTCTCGAGGCTGACCAATTCTTCTATATAAAAAATAATTTGCTTTCGTATTCTTCCCCGCCCTCTCCCCCTCCCTCCGCCTTTCAGATAATCTTCTACGGACGCCTGTGGATACATCAGAACCAACTGTTAGTACATAGGCTGTAGCTTATGACTAACATACCAGCTTTTATCTGAAGCAAGTCTCTCTCAAAATTAAGAAAAGAGTGGCAAGTTGGACAGATACTGCAGAAGTTATCCTGCTGGAAGGTGCTATAACCACAGACAAGGCATAAAGCATGAAGGGGTGCAGATGGTCGACAATAATGTTCACGTATGCTGCAGCTGTTACAGTGTCTTCGATTAGTACCACATATCCCGTGGGGAAACACAGATGAATGTCCCTCGTAGCATCGAACTGGTATAACAAGAAACATGATTCATACGACCACAGACTAAGCACGATGATCCTGTGAACGACCGTTTCATTGGTTTAACATGGGAACACACAGAGGTCGTCTGTTCAACGATGTGCACCGAACATTGTGCTCTGAAATACTCGTGCCTGCACCGGCATTTTAATCTGTCAAGATCCGTCGCAGGTAGGCGCCTATCCTGCTTTGCAGAGCAGGCAAGCTGTCGACCACTCTTCACAGATGTTGAGGACAGGTGGGACGCGCATAGCCGACCAGCTTCGCTGTTACTGAGATGCTCGTTCTCAGACGCCGCACCATAGCAGTCTACTCTTTGTCAGGTTCACAGTTTGGGCTATTATCGTCGCTAGAATGTTTCTCTATCCGTCTCTGCTTCAGTTGTATACTTTATTACCGCGCATATGCCCATAGCGCCACCAGGTGCCACTCAGTCTCGCTGTGGACAGCGGTAATTATATTTTGACTCGGCAATGTAGTTTCGTGTCCTCCAAGACAAAAAAGACTCACCACGAAGGAATTATCCAGAAGGGACGGAAATCTGTAGATGTGATGTACATGTACAGCCAACCAAATAATTAAAATTTCAGAAAAATTGGATTTTTTATTCAAGAAAAAGTTTCACGAATTTAGGAAGTCAATAACGTGTCAGTCCACCTCCGGCCTTTATGCAAACCGGTATTCGGTTTGGCATTCATTGACAGTAGTTTTAACGTCCTCCTGAGGGGTTATCGAGCCAAATTCTGTCTAATTGGTGCGTTAGATCGTCAAAATCCCGAGCTGCTATGAGGGCCCAGCCCGTAATGCTCCGAACGTTCTCAATTGGGAAGAGATCCAGCGATCTTGCTGGCCAAGATCGGGTTCGGCAAACATGAAGACACAGTAGAAATTCTCGCCATGTGCGAGCTGGCATCATTATCTTGCTGAAATGTAAACCTAGAATAGCTTGCCACTAAGGGCAATAAAATAGGGCGTAGAATATCGTCGACGTACTGCTGTGTTAAAGGTGCCGTGGATGACAACCAAAGGTGACCTGCCGCGAAGTGGAATGGCTCCCCAGAAATCACTCCTGATTGTTGGGCCGTATTGCGGGCGACAGTAAGTTTCGTACCACTCTCTGGGGCGTCTCAGACACGCGTTCGCTGTCATTTCGAAGCGGTACTCATGACTGAAGACATTCTACTCTTCTCAATGGGATTCCAGGCCGAAGATGGCTGGTGATGCCCTGGACAGCGGTCGGATACCAACCTGACTGTTACCCGCCATACGGCTCGACAGCCTGCAGTGATGGTGTAGGGTGCCACTCTTCCCATAGCAGGTTGTCACCCATAGGACCCTTAAGCACAGCGATACGTCGACGATGTTCTGTGCCCCTTTTTATTGTTTGTGGTAAGCCGTCCTGGGCTTAAGTTTGAGCAAGATAATCCCGGTTCGCACATGACGAGTGCGTCTGTCAGTCTTCATGCTAGCCAAATCCTACCTTGGCCAACAAGGTCGCCGGATCTCTCCCCCCAATTGAGAGCGTTTGGAGCATTTTGGGTAGGACCCTCCAATTTCCGATGTAACGCGCCAATTGCAAGACATTTCTCAGGAGGACATCCCAACAACTGTATCAATGCCAAGCCGAATAATTGCTTGCGTAAGAGGTAGACCAACGCATTTTTTACTTGCTCAATTGTGAAGCTCTTTCTCTTGAATAAATCCTCCAGTTTTTTTCTGGAATTTCAATAATTTGTCTGTACATTTTCATCATAGTTACCAATTTCCATCCCATTCGGATAATTCCTTCATGGTGCATCGTTCATTTCTTCTTCTTCTTCTTCTTCTTCTTCTTCTTCTTCTTCTACATAGAGTATATAAGGTGAGTCAATCTGGCCACGCATTAATGCGAGAAACGATATCTACATCGTCGGTCTGGCAGATATTCGCTTCAGTTTCTGATATGAAGGGGAACATCTAAGTGGCTTGTTTCTCTTGCAAAGTATTGGATTCTCAGGCGTGATACAAACCTTCTGATATCCGCGGATTCGGATAAGGGATGGGGTAGCATTTCTCTTATCCGCACAGAACTCTCCTTACGGGTATCTCATCAAATTCAGGAGGCAGTCGTGTCCTTCCTACAAAACTGTGCGACCGCCTTCTAGTATTACATGGCAGTTAAGTCTGTAGCGAACTGCGATCGGCCCTGACTATTAAGGGCGGCGGCTGCGACTGGACAGTCCAGGGTCAACAGCCAGGGGAGACAAGAAGAGAAGAGACGAGACGAGGGGTGGGTCGTTGGGTCGTCTTCCGGCGAAGCGCACGCCGTGACCATAGCGGGACTGGGGTGCTGCAGGAAGCACGCACCCGCACTTCCTGCACTCGGAGCTGCTCAGTGGAGCGGTACACGGCGCCCGCGCTGGTGCCCGTGCGTCTTCCGAGAAGTAACTTGTTGCCACTCCCCTCTATCTCCAGTGTGGTGTCCTCCGCCGAGAGTCTGGAGGAAACAACTGAAGAGTAGACCTGTAAAAGTACCGGCTTAAGTGTATTCGGTAATGTCGAACAATCTAACCGTTTTAGAAAATGTTAATCGCTACTTTCGTTACCGATGACGTCTGTCCACAGATCCGCCACTATTGCTGTGCTGTGACTGGTTGATAATAGACGGGAGCAGGTCAGTTTTGATTTCATAGTCCTTAAGGAAAGCGTCGTATTTGTTGGTTTTTCGTATTAAAGTGCAGCAAAAAATAAGTTTGTAGCCACTGGCCTATCGAAGATCCATAGAAAATGCGGGTTATAAAATATTCTATTGTACCTTCTGGATTGCACCGAGACATCAGTAACTGATTTCGTTTCAAAGGTGTTTGGTTTTCATTTGTTTTTCTTCTGAAGCGAAGATCCGGCTCCAGACTGCTATTGTTGAGCAGAATCATGAATGACACCACCGAATATAACACCAATCTCCGTTCCATAAATGTCTGTTGTTTTCATCCAGATCTTCCCCTCCATATCACTGAGTGTGAGATACTATAATGTATATATTATAGAGTGTGTGTGTGTGTGTGTGTGTGTGTGTGTGTGTGTGTGTGTGTGTGTGTGTGTGTGTCTGTTTTATTTGTTGAATGGGACAGGTATATTAAGACCTCTCATTTAAGGAAACCAGTGTTATGATTACTGTATCAGTACTGTTGCTATTTACAGCTCGCAAGAAGGAAATGAGATTAGAGTTTCGAACAGGTCACCATATAAAATCTGTATATTACACCCTTTGTTTGGTCGCCAGGCACATGCATGATGGGAACGAATTCAGTGTAAAGAGTCATCAAGAGCAACGAAAGGGAATACGTATTCGTTACGCAGTGTCCCTATCGACTCTCCTGAGGTTGGCACGAAGCCATGGGCCGTGTCGTTATGTTACCCACTCGTCCCGATAGGACGAACTGGTGAAATACCGAGTCGGACACGAATTTGCGTCCGATAATGCGACATGCGAGTACCAAACTGTTGTAGGGAACACTGTAGCGATACTTACTCACGGTCAGCAACATAAGATTTTCAATAAGTCCACTGAACCTCCATAACATAGTGTCAGGTCCGCCTATGATTATACCGAGCGAGGTGGCGCAGTGGTTAGCACACTGGACTCGCATTCGGGAGGACGACGGTTCAATCCCACGTCCGGCCATCCTGATTTAGGTTTTCCGTGATTTCCCTAAATCGCTCTAGGCAAATGCCGGGATGGTTCCTCTGAAAGGGCACGGCCGACTTCCTTCCCCGTCCTTCCCTAATCCGATGAGACCGATGACCTCGCTGTTTGGTCTCTTCCCCCAACCAACCGCCTATGATTATAAAAACAGCAGTTAGTAAGTCTCCGTCTGTTATCTTTGATTTAAAGTACTTCAATGTGGGTGACAACTCATCTTCGTACTATTGAAATGCGTTGATACAGAAATTTGGCCGGCACCTCGTATTAAAACTTTCATCCCACTGCGTGAATACTGTACGTGGTAAAATATCTGAAGGGGTACTATAAAAAAGTCTGTAAGAAACAGACTCTGAAACATTTACCACGCGATCAGTGCCACCTGTAAGTGATTTCGGCGCAGCAGGCAAAGAATCTGCTGCCATTCATATTCTATTAGGAAGACCTCGGAGGGCGACCTTACGCTAGATGGATTGACCACACAAAGAAACATGGACAAACTTGGATGCAAAAAGCTGATAAAGGTAAAGTGTTGAGAATTCTGGGAGTGGTGATAGTGATGCCGATGTCAGCGCCACTAGAAACAACCAGTAGCACACGAGACACATTACAACGTTACACAGCATGGCTTGCGGCAGTTTAGATCATATATTACAATGGTATTAGATATGCCACGTTGCAAGTTTTACAAAGAACAAACAAAATTTTAAAAAATTACCATTGGTACAGGAAAACAAAAAACAATAATAATGACAGATTATAAATGATAGCTAGATATTGTAAATACAGCAAAAAAAGAGAACAAATTTTGGTATGTGAGAACGATAGGTCCTAGTAGCATGCATTTATTTACACAACAATCTTGCAGGCACAAGTAAAAACACAGTTATAAGAGTATATGTATGCCGTACTGTAGAAAATATTAAGAAATTTATGCAAACTGAAAAACTATTTTTATATCATTTAGTCCGCAGCTCGTGGTCGTGCGGTAGCGTTCTCGCTTCTCGCTTCCCGCGCCCGGGTTCCCGGGTTCGATTCCCGGCGGGGTCAGGGATCTTCTCTGCCTCGAGATGACTGGGCGTTGTGTGATGTCCTTAGGTTAGTTAGGTTTAAGTAGTTCCAAGTTCTAGGGGACTGCTGACCATAGATGTTAAGTCCCATAGTGCTCAGAGCCATTTGAACCATTTTGAACCAATCATATTTGTACTAAGTATAGTGCCAGGAAACACAGTTCTCCGTTTACAACGGACACGTTTTACTTCGAACGCTCTGAACCGCACGAAGCCAAACACTCGATCATTTAAAAAAAAAAGAAAAAGAAAAAACACAGTGGTCTGTGTCATTTCCATGCAAAACGTAGCATTCTACCTCTAGTGACATTTAATAGGGAGAAACAATGTGACCAGATATCAATACCATAGGAGGGAAATTATAAATAGTGCACTGACGTCATTGTATCATTACATTTTCAATTAAGTGTCAAAAATCCACTGCTTAAAGTAATTGTCTAGCACACACATCCTACATACCTGATAGAGCATATATTAATCCTCATAGTGCAGATGCAGTATTTCGACGAAGTGGTTAAAACTGAATGGAAGAGAACAATGTGCACACCACACTAAAGCCATGTTTTTACATTCAAAATCACCTTTGCATTCAAGCAGTCCAATATCAAGTCACACCAATTACATTTTCAGATTTCAAAATTTTAAACATGGCTGCAGCAGCAACTGTTAAAATTCTTCACAATAAAGGATGGCAGCCAAAAACAGTTGCAGGATAGAATTTTTAATAAAAAAAAAAATTCTATCCTGCAACTGTTTTTGGCTGCCATCCTTTATTGTGAAAACATTTTCAGATGGTGATACGGAGCACAGGCGTATGGTTTGGCGCAGAAAATTGACTGTAAATCACAGAGTGAAGTTTGATGATTAAATAACGATCCTGTATTTTCACTTGTGGTTAGGCACATTGTAGTCTTACAAAATCAACAGTCTTACTGATACAGAGCTTGTATTGCTGAAAGAAGTAAACATCAAGGGGTTGGCAATATCTTCAGCGTAACAACTTTGTGTGGAAAACTTGCATCTAGAAGGATACCATCAGTATGACCTGAACAGGAATCTCGCAGCAATATGCTCTTTTCGTTTGATATATGCTCGCCAAGGACTGAACTTAAAAAACGTTTCATGTATTCTTTAGTCATTTTCCACTTTTGCTTGCCTGCGCGTGAACAATTCGTGGGCCGATTGTTTCGGTCCTAATATTTCAAAGAATTTGGAAGTGCCATGTCCCTCTTGAAAATAGAGGTACAACTTGTTTGCTAGTCTGCCTGCATTGATAAAGCCACATCAATTGCGTAGCTATGGCTACAGATGTGTACAGACTACAACACACTAGCTGTAGTTTCCTGTCCTCTGTCAGACAGTGTTAAGACATTTCATACCAGAATCGACTATGGTCACTGTTCCAAACATTTCCTCTCTCCATACCCTGCTGTCAAAAACACGTTCACTTAAAATTGTCGATAAAGGAAATCGAAGCTTTGAAATCGTCAAAGCCAACTCATTTAGACGCTCCTAGTACCCACATTTGTGATGCCAATAGTGAACTGTGGATCCGTACGAATATGCTCTGTTCAATTGCGATATTACATGCTCCCGACAGTCTGTTTCCTTTGAAACGAGCTCCTGCTCGCCTTCTTCTATACACACAATTTAGAATTAATCTGCAATTTGATTAACTTTTAATGCACCTATAGCGGCTCATTTTTGCTATTGGAATTGAAGCCACGATTGTCACAGCCTTCATAAATGTTCTCTAGTGTGCTGTCATCAGTATCTCCTAATACATTGGCCCCCTATTGTTCGGGTGGAGATAATTCGTACTCGCGATGACCGCACTGTTACTGTTCTACTGGGTGTAAACATCGTATACTGCTCGAACAGCTACCTTCTGTCCTTCAAAATCATTTTGTGTATTGAGCGTACCGTCATTTGTTTGTGTCATCCTCATTATATTTCTGAATTATGTTATATATCCTCGACCCCGATTTCATTTCCACATTCAGCACGTCGCAACCTTGTTCCTTAAAGCTGGACCGCATTCGTAGGATTAATTTGCTTCTTGGTATCACTGTACACAGTAAATCGGATGCGAACACTCAGACGCATTCTTTCTGCACCTATACCATTCACGCAACTCGAGAACTTGTTAGCGCAGCTACAACGTGCCACCGTCTGATGGCGCTAGAAGACAAGGCGGAGTTTTGCATGGAAGTGACACAGACCAGTGTTATTTTCATGATCGAGCACTAGTGTAAGCATGGTTTCGTGTGGTTTCGAGCGTCAGAGGTCAAAGGTGTCCATTGTTAGTCTATACATACTCGTCTGTATTTTCAGCACACCATTTGATCTTCATTCTTTCCCTCGTCAGGAAATTGGTTTTCATATGAGAAGTGTCCCCCCCATGAACCATGGACCTTGCCGTTGGTGGGGAGGCTTGCGTGCCTCAGCGATACAGATAGCCGTACCGTAGGTGCAGCCACAACGGAGGGGTATCTGTTGAGAGGCCAGACAAACGTGTGGTTCCTGAAGAGGGGCAGCAGCCTTTTCAGTAGTTGCAAGGGCAACAGTCTGGATGATTGACTGATCTGGCCTTGTAACAATAACCAAAACGGCCTTGCTGTGCTGGTACTGCGAACGGCTGAAAGCAAGGGGAAACTACAGCCGTAATTTTTCCCGAGGGCATGCAGCTTTACTGTA
This sequence comes from Schistocerca americana, assembly GCF_021461395.2. NCBI lineage: Eukaryota > Metazoa > Arthropoda > Insecta > Orthoptera > Acrididae > Schistocerca > Schistocerca americana. The sequence goes on from NC_060120.1 coordinate 181,301,133, forward strand.
TGATTACATGATGATGGCGTCCTCTTGGGTAAAATATTCCGGAGGTAAAATAGTCCCCCATTCGGATCTCCGGGCGGGGACTACTCAAGAGGATGTCGTTATCAGGAGAAAGAAAACTGGCGTTCTACGGATCGGAGCGTGGAATGTCAGATCCCTTAATCGGGCAGGTAGGTTAGAAAATTTAAAAAGGGAAATGGATAGGTTGAAGTTAGATATAGTGGGAATTAGTGAAGTTCGGTGGCAGGAGGAACAAGACTTCTGGTCAGGTGACTACAGGGTTATAAACACAAAATCAAATAGGGGTAATGCAGGAGTAGGTTTAATAATGAATAGGAAAATAGGAATGCGGGTAAGCTACTACAAACAGCATAGTGAACGCATTATTGTGGCCAAGATAGATACGAAGCCCACGCCTACTACAGTAGTACAAGTTTATATGCCAACTAGCTCTGCAGATGACGAAGAAATTGAAGAAATGTATGATGAAATAAAAGAAATTATTCAGATTGTGAAGGGAGACGAAAATTTAATAGTCATGGGTGACTGGAATTCGAGTGTAGGAAATGGGAGAGAAGGAAACATACTAGGTGAATATGGATTGGGGGACAGAAACGAAAGAGGAAGCCGCCTGGTCGAATTTTGCACAGAGCACAACATAATCATAACTAACACTTGGTTTAAGAATCATGAAAGAAGGTTGTATACATGGAAGAACCCTGGAGATACTAAAAGGTATCAGATAGATTATATAATGGTAAGACAGAGATTTAGGAACCAGGTTTTAAATTGTAAGACATTTCCAGGGGCAGATGTGGACTCTGACCACAATCTATTGGTTATGACCTGTAGATTAAAACTGAAGAAAATGCAAAAAGGTGGGAATTTAAGGAGATGGGACCTGGATAAACTAAAAGAACCAGAGGTTGTACAGAGATTCAGGGAGAGCATAAGGGAGCAATTGACAGGAATGGGGGAAATAAATACAGTAGAAGAAGAATGGGTAGCTTTGAGGGATGAAGTAGTGAAGGCAGCAGAGGATCAAGTAGGTAAAAAGACGAGGGCTAGTAGAAATCCTTGGGTAACAGAAGAAATATTGAATTTAATTGAAAGGAGAAAATATAAAAATGCAGTAAGTGAAACAGGCACAAAGGAATACAAACGTCTGAAAAATGAGATCGACAGGAAGTGCAAAATGGCTAAGCAGGGATGGCTAGAGGACAAATGTAAGGATGTAGAGGCCTGTCTCACTAGGGGTAAGATAGATACCGCCTACAGGAAAATTAAAGAGACCTTTGGAGATAAGAGAACGACTTGTATGAATATCAAGAGCTCAGATGGAAACCAAGTTCTAAGCAAAGAAGGGAAAGCAGAAAGGTGGAAGGAGTATATAGAGGGTCTATACAAGGGCGATGAACTTGAGGACAATATTATGGAAATGGAAGAGGATGAAGATGAAAAGGGAGATTTGATACTGCGTGAAGAGTTTGACAGAGCACTGAAAGACCTGAGTCGAAACAAGGCCCCCGGAGTAGACAATATTCCATTGGAACTACTGACGGCCGTGGGAGAGCCAGTCCTGACAAAACTCTACCATCTGGTGAGCAAGATGTATGAAACAGGTGAAATACCCTCAGACTTCAAGAAGAATATAATAATTCCAATCCCAAAGAAAGCAGGTGTTGACAGATGTGAAAATTACCGAACTATCAGCTTAATAAGTCACAGCTGCAAAATACTAACACGAATTCTTTACAGACGAATGGAAAAACTAGTAGAAGCCAACCTCGGGGAAGATCAGTTTGGATTCCGTAGAAACACTGGAACACGTGAGGCAATACTGACCTTACGACTTATCTTAGAAGAAAGATTAAGGAAAGGCAAACCTACGTTTCTAGCATTTGTAGACTTAGAGAAAGCTTTTGACAATGTTGACTGGAATACTCTCTTTCAAATTCTAAAGGTGGCGGGGGTAAAATACAGGGAGCGAAAGGCTATTTACAATTTGTACAGAAACCAGATGGCAGTTATAAGAGTCGAGGGACATGAAAGGGAAGCAGTGGTTGGGAAGGGAGTAAGACAGGGTTGTAGCCTCTCCCCGATGTTGTTCAATCTGTATATTGAGCAAGCAGTAAAGGAAACAAAAGAAAAATTCGGAGTAGGTATTACAATTCATGGAGAAGAAATAAATACTTTGAGGTTCGCCGATGACATTGTAATTCTGTCAGAGACAGCAAAGGACTTGGAAGAGCAGTTGAATGGAATGGACAGTGTCTTGAAAGGAGGATATAAGATGAACATCAACAAAAGCAAAACAAGGATAATGGAATGTAGTCTAATTAAGTCGGGTGATGCTGAGGGAATTAGATTAGGAAATGAGGCACTTAAAGTAGTAAAGGAGTTTTGCTATTTGGGGAGCAAAATAACTGATGATGGTCGAAGTAGAGAGGATATAAAATGTAGGCTGGCAATGGCAAGGAAAGCGTTTCTGAAGAAGAGAAATTTGTTAACATCCGGTATTGATTTAAGTGTCAGGAAGTCATTTCTGAAAGTATTCGTATGGAGTGTAGCCATGTATGGAAGTGAAACATGGATGATAAATAGTTTGGACAAGAAGAGAATAGAAGCTTTCGAAATGTGGTGCTACAGAAGAATGCTGAAGATTAGATGGATAGATCACATAACTAATGAGGAAGTATTGAATAGGATTGGGGAGAAGAGAAGTTTGTGGCACAACTTGACCAGAAGAAGGGATCGGTTGGTAGGACATGTTCTGAGGCATCAAGGGATCACCAATTTAGTATTGGAGGGCAGCGTGGAGGGTAAAAATCGTAGAGGGAGACCAAGAGATGAATACACTAAGCAGATTCAGAAAGATGTAGGTTGCAGTAGGTACTGGGAGATGAAAAAGCTTGCACAGGATAGAGTAGCATGGAGAGCTGCATCAAACCAGTCTCAGGACTGAAGACCACAACAACAACATGAGAAGTGTTTTACACTGTCCCCATTTCAATTTCCCTTTGTTCTATGAATCTGTCTGCAAGTATTGCTTCACATTATATCAACATCCAGAGTGAGATGTTCCATCTTTTGAAGATGCTCAGGTCCTTCATGAAAAGCGGCAGACTGTTATAAAATAAGTTTCCTGCATTTCTAGGGTTCCTGTCTGTCATTTTCAGCCGTTTGCTACAGAATCGGGGATTACTTCTAGCTTCTGTTTTGTGATCATGAAAAATCACTGTTTGTAGGTGCTGCACAGTTTAAAACTAAAGGAAGCACTCGTATGTACAGACTTACTAAGTTAATATTTGAAATTATTTAAACTGGTTTTTGCAGGACTCTCGTTGCGTTAGTTCCGCTATGCATGTGATGGCTTTCTTTAGTAATTTTAAAATTGTCTGATTGTGTATACCTGTTGCTCCTCCCTGTGATGGTATACAATAAAATATGAACTGGAGAGCCAAAGAAACTGGTGCATCTACCTAATATCGTGTAGGACCCCCACAAGCACGCAGAAGTGCCGCAACACGACGTGGCATGGACTCTACGACTGTCTGAAGTAGTTACATTGTCCTGCTGGAATTGCCCAAGTCAGTCGGAATGCACAATGGACATCAATGGATGCAGGTGATCAGCCACGATGCTTACGTACGTGTCACCTGTCAGTCGCATCTAGACGAATCAGGAGTCCCATAGCGCCCCACACTATTACAAAGCCTCCACCAGCTTGAACAGTCCCTTTGCTGACACGCAGGGTCCATCGATTCATGAGGTTGTTTCCATACCCGCGCACGTCCATCCGTTCGATACAATTTGAAACGGAACTCATCCGACCAGGCAACATGTTTCCAGTCATCAACAGTCCAATGTAGTTGTTGACGGGCCCAGGCGAGGCGTAAAGCTTTGTGTCGTGCAGTCAAGGGTACACGAGTGAGCCTTTAGCTACTAAAGCCCATATCTATGACGTCTCGTTGAATGGTTCGCACGCTAACACTTGTTGATGGCCCAGCACTGAAATCCGCAGCAATTTGCGGAAGGGTTGCACTTTTGTCACGTTGAACGATTCTCTTCAGTCGTCCCGTTCTTGCAGGATCTGTTTCCGGCCGCAGCAATGTCGGAGTTTTGATGTTTTATCGGTTTCCCGATATCCCTACTTCATCGCTATCTCGGAGATGCTGTGTCCCATCGCTCGTGCACCGACTATAATACCAACTGCGCCAGACACTTGTCTTACATTGGCGTTGCCGACCATAGCGCCGTATTCTGCCTGTTTACATCTCACTGTATTTAAAAACGTATTCCTATATCAGTTTCTCTGGCGCTTGAGACAATTCCGTAGTACATTTTTAGCGAGATTTCTGTATCCACTGTGTAGGAGAATTTTTTTTATTAAGAATATATTTGTATTTATTTTAAAACAGTTCTTATCAACTTGATTTTCCCCATGTCACAAATTTGTCCACCTCTATTCCGAGGAAACTATTACAGCACTCTTTTTAGGTCTTCAGCCCCAGTACTTAGAATGAAATCCTCTGAGCTGCCAGCTCTGTTGTTCAAAATTTTGTGTGTGTTAATTTCTTGCTGTTTATCGATAGATTATATTGTCTTAAATGCCTTTCTGCCGTTTGTATGTGCTCACTGGCTCTCTCTTTCCAAATTTTCTTTTGTGTCTCAAGGAAAAGAAAACAGCTACCAACCTGACATGGGTTTTAACCCGCGAACTTTGATACGGACAGTATAAACATTCACAAAGAAAGTAGAACTTAGGATTTGTTTTAATAAGAAATGAAAACTTCGTGACATATTAAAGACTGAGCACTACTGGACTAAACGAGGGTTTTATTTTATATAGGTCAGGAGACTACGCTGAAAAACTCAATTTCAGGATTTTTCCAAACTGCAATGCAAAATCAAATCTTGTCCTCTTCCTCCAACATCATCCGTATACTCAACAAATGTCGGCGTACTATACAGATGGCTTTGCGACAGAGCCAGCTTTGCACGCAGTGTAAAGAATGAAGAGGTGTTACATGTAGACCGCGGACCTTTAAGTTAAAATCTACTCTCTTCCTAAGTTCGTAGTTGCAAATAAACTTCTCGAAACCGTTAATTTTTTAGTACCTAAAACTCCCTATATCGACGTTAACGCCAATTTTTGGCCACTTGGGCTTCAAAATCCTAAAAGATACCTAAAAATAAAAATCTTGTACTATTTTCAAAAGATTAGAACTGCTTAAAAGAATCAAAGGCGATACATGGAAAAAAGCCTACCTGTTTCCACAAAGACAGATATTCATAGCGCTTGAACTGACTACAGATGAAAAAAAAACCACATGCACGAGGGGAGAGTTAAAGCTGCCAGTGTATTGTAGTAAAAAAGTTCTCCTGTCCCCTTGGAAGCGTCTCCCACCAGTTCATATGTTAACTGAAAATCTACCAGCCGCTGCGGATTCTGTAATCTGAGTAACTCAATACAAATGTTCCTCAACCATATAGGGATTGGGTTATACAGGTATTACAGCCAACTATACATTTATAGGAAGAATTATTTCCGAATTGGAAGGCTCAGGGAGACTTTCCTACGAGAGCATTTCTTTACTGAAGGAAGTTAAAAAGAAAATTAAAGAAGCGTCAGGTGAAGTGGGAGAAAAAGTACGGGCAAAATGAAAAAGGTTTTGCTGAAGAACACATCGAGCTTGAAGGACTCTCACTCAGCATCATATATAAACCAGCTCCCCTGACTGCAGCATTCCTGTCCAACATGTGCCAAAATTGAAGTACGCCGCTGTCAGTTCTGTTGATGTAGAACATTCTCTCTCAGTGTATAAATTAATGGTGATTGATAAGCGCCATACTTTTTCTGCGGAAAATCTAGAAAAGGTTTGTTATTTGCTGTGAAGCCAACTATGGTCTGAGTGTTTGAAACCAGTGGTATACCCGACGTTTATTAAATTACGTGTTACATTTAACGGGATATACCAGTTTCATATTGTGTTTTTATGTTGGGGAAAACTAAAAAGAGTTGGCATTTGTCTGAACATCACAATAGTATAATTTTTGCTGCGTTGTGCAACTATGCATATTTTCATTTTCCTTGTATTTAATAATTAATAATATGCTCATGTATCAACACTGTGTATTTTACATTATGTTAGTTTTTCCGCGTAATACGTTTTAGGGGCTATTTAAGGATTGGTATAGATACCGAAAGAGCCTATTTTATGTGCCTAAAATGCACTTCTTACAAACTGAAAATCCGCGGTCTACTTACGTGGCAATTTTGACACGCCTTTGACAGAGTGTTCAGTTGGCAGAACAATGACTAATGTTGTAAATGGGACAATGATTCTGCTGTGAGGTCCCCGCAGAGAAGTAAACAATGTTACTGTGTAGAAAATACCAGGAGCTAACCGGAGTGTGTGGGACACTCCCGCCGCCGCTGCCACGGTCACACCAACGACGCCGTCGCGAGACGGCCGCCTTTGAGAAGTGCGGGAAGCTGCCAGATATGGAGCGGAAGTGAAATATAAACAACGCTGGGGGATGAACTTCCACTACAGTGCGTTTAGACAGTTTTGAATCAGTGCTTGTAGGCTTCGCTCCCAACTATGTTTCCTAAACAGGAGTTTTGGAACTGGGTGTTAGAGATGTGGTAATCCATAACTGATTTCAGAGTTCCGAGCAACATGAGGAAGTCCTGTTATCGAGGAAATCCCATAATTCGACATCATTTGCAAGAATACAATGTATGAAGTGAGGTCTGCCAAGGTAGAAAACCCAGAGAGATTCTGCTCGTATGTAAAGTACACTAGTGGCAAAAAAGTCAATACCGCCACTGCGCGATAGCGATGGAAATGTTACCGATGATGGTGCCACTAAAGCGGAGTTACTAAATACAGTTTTCCGTAATTCCTTCACGAAAGAAGACGAAGTAAATATTCCAGAATTCGAAACCATAATAGCTGTTAGCATGAGTGACATAAAAGTAGACACCTTAGCTGTTGCGAAACAAATCACTTAAGAAAGGCAAGTCTTTCGGTCCAGATGGTATACTAGTCAGGTTCCTTTCAGAGTATGCAGACACAATAGCGCCTTTCTTAGCAATCATATACGACCGCTCACTTGATGCAAGTAGCACAGGTCACACCAATATTCAAGAAAGGAAATACGAGTAACCCATTGAATTACAGAACCATATCAAATGGTTCAGATGGCTCTGAGCACTATGGGACTTAACATCTGAGGTCATCAGTCCCCTAGACTTAGAACTACTTAAACCTAACTAACCTAAGGACATCACACACATCCATGCTCGAGGCAGGATTCGAACCTGCGACAGTAGCAGCTGCTCGGTTCTGGACTGAAGCGCCTAGAACCGCTCGGCCACAGCGCCCGGCCAGACCCATATCACTGACCTCTATTTGCAGTAGGATTTTGGAGCATATACTGTACTCGAACATTATGAATCGCCTTGATAAAATGACATATTGATACATAACAAACACGGATTCAGAAAATTTCGTTCTTGTGCAACAGCTATCTCTTTATTCCCATGAAGTAATGAATGCTGTCGACAAGGGATCTCAGATCGATTCCATATACCTAGATTTCCAGAAGGCTTTTGATACCGTTCCTTACAAGCGACTATTAATCAAATTGCGTGCATATGGAGTATCGTCTCAGTTGTGTGGATTCGTGATTTCCACTCAGGGAGGTCACAGTTCGTAGTGATAGACGGTAAATCATCGAGTATAGGAGAAGTGGTATCTGGCGTTACCCAAGGTAGTGTCACAGGCGCTCTGCTGTTCCTGATTTACATAAATGATCTAGCCGATAATCTGAGCAGCCCCTTGGATTGTTTGCAGATAACGCTGTAATTTACCGTCTAGTAAAATCATCAGACGATCAGTCCCAATTACAAAATGATCTACAGAGAATTTCTGTATGGTGCGAAAAGTGACAATTTTCACAAAACAAAGAAACGTGCGAGGTCATCCACATGGGTATTAAAAGAAATCTGATAAATTTTGGGTATACGTTAAATCGCACAAATCTAAGGGCTGTCAATTCGACTAAATACCTAGGAATTAAAATTACGAGCAACTTAAATTGGAAAGACCACGTAGATAATATTGTGGGGAAGGTGAAACAAAGACTGCGCTTTGTTGGCAGAACACTTAGAAGATGCGACGAACCCACTAAAGAGACAGCCTACATTACACTTGTCCGTCCTCTGCTGGAATATTGCTGCGCGGTGTGGGATCCTTACCAGTTAGGATTGACGGGGGGGACATCGAAAAAGTGCAAAGAAGGGCAGCTCGTTTCGTGTTATCGCGCAATAGGGGTGTGTGTCTCACTGATATGATGCGCGAGTTGGGTGGCAGTCACTGAAACAAAGGCGGTCTTCTTTGCGGCGAGATCTATTTACGAAATTTCAATCACCAACTTTCTCTTCCGAAAGCGAAAATATTTTATTGACACCAACCTCCGTAGGGAGAAATGATCCTCATAAAATAAGAGAAATCAGAGCTCGAACGGAAAGATTTAGGTGTTCCTTTTTCCCACGTGCCATTCGAGAGTGCAATGGTAGAGTAGCAGTATGAAAATGGTTCGATGAACCCTCTGCCAGGCACTTAACTGTGAATTGCAGAGTAACCATATAGGTGTAGAGATACGAACGAGGTAATACCTCCTAGTGCTCAAGGAAATGTACATTCCGTGAGTGACAACAGCAAAAAGTGTGCTTCCATAGCCAAGCAGTTTTGATTACACAGAATGATTCCTTTAAATGTGGCTGCCGTTACACTTAGCTCTTAGGAAACGTGGATAAGTTTATTTCTGTTGACAGTATAGCTACATGCTAATGCTGCGTTAAAGCTAACAGCTCTGTATTTCTGTTATCGGTTCCAACTATACACACCAATTTCTTTTGTCCTGAGGGATTTCCTCCAACACAATTCAAAGGAGGCAAGTCTGAGGCTCAGCTTTTCTTACGGTCCAGATCTCATTCCGAATGCCATTTTCTTCTGTCCTGCGCTCCCCCCCCCCCTCCCCCACCCCCGCCCCAAGATTTTTCCTTGGAGTCCATTACGTCTGTGTTGACTTCGTTCGCCTCATCCTTTGCCGGCATCTTTTTCCTTGTACCTTCTGTCTTCCCCAGCATCAATGCCTTTTCCAGCGAATCGTCTCATCTCTTTATGTGCCCATACTAGTTTAATTTTTGTTTCAACCTCAGACCTTCCAAGGAGCAATCTGGTTTTTATTTGCTGTAATACCGACCGACCTGTTCAATCTTTATGCAGTCCATGCAACAATAAGGCATTTCCTCCACCACCACAATTTAAAGGACGCAATTCTACGACGCTCAGCTTTATTCATTTTATTTTTTTCTAGAAAGAACGTTGCGCTTACTATACAGATCTTTGTTGTTAAAGTTACGTCTCAGTTCCTTAAAAAATTGTCAAGGTTGGACACTGCCTTTGGCACAAGAACTTTGTTAAGATGGGTTGTTCATTGCGACATAAATCACCAGGTCGCCCGCGTGTTGATGATTGTGTCGAACAGGTTAGGGAGAGCTTTCTCACAGTCCACAAAACTCAGTGGAATGTGCATCTCGCGAGACCGGCATTCCACAAGACTGGCGACACTGCGTAGACGTTTACACTTGAAACCTCACACATTCACAACGACACAGGACATTAGTCATGCAGATAAGGTTGCTCGTCGGTTCTGTGCGGAAACTGAGGACGACGAGACATTCCTGGACATAATCTTCGCCGATGGGCCAACATTTCATATCAGTGGCATGGTTGACACCCACAACTGCAGAATATGGGTCATCGAAAATCCATATGCAACCCTGGAAGACCTTCGTGACAGCCCTCAAAGTTAAAGTTTTTTGTGCCATTAGCAAGTTGAAAGTGTATGGCTCTTTCGTCTTCATGGAGAAAACTGTCACTGGTATTTTGTATCTGGATATCCTTGAAAACTTTAATTCCACAGATCGATGAAGATGACAGAAATGGGATGGTTTACTACCTGCAAGACCTCATTTCTTCACAGAAGTTCGAGGTTTCCTCGACAATCGCTTCCTAGGTCGGTGGTTTGGCCGTGAAGAGCCAATCTCATGGCCACCTCGCTCCCCAGACTTGACACAACTAGATTTCTTTCTCTGCGGTTTCATTAAAGACGGAGGGTACGTTTCTCCCCTACCAAACAATTTAGCGGACCTGAAAAATTTTGTCTACGCTGCCGTTGCACAAGTAACGCCCGATTTGCTTCAGCGAGTGTGGGTAGACATTTATTACCGGTGGAATGTTAGCCGCATCACAAATGTTTGTCACATCGAACCAAAATGTTATGCGAAACTTGAGATTGTTTGCTACAAAATGACAAATCTACCGATTCTGAAAGTTATCTCAATGAATTTCTAAATCATTCAAAAGTTGTGAAGTCCATTTTGACTCGCTCTGCAGAAACTACTTCCATTGTTTCCCCTCTTACTTGCCGTGAAGTGATAGGTGTAGTTGCCATAATTTTCGTTTTATTGACATTAAACACTAGCCCAGCTTTTTGCACTTTCTTGTATCACCTTCAATAAGAATATCTTTAGCTCTTATTTACTTTCTGCCATCATGATGGTATCGTTTGTATATCTAATATTATTTATAACTATCCTAGCTGATTTAATTCCAATTTCTCCTTCGTCTAACCCGGCATTCCTCATAATGTTATTCGTTTCTCAATCTTGCCTCTTTTAGTTGGTCCATATAGGGTTCTCACCGTGGCATTTTGGTCAGAGACAGGTGAGATGGTCTGGTACTCCCATGTTTTCGAATGCTTCCCATAATTTACTATGATGGACACAGCCAAAGGCTTTATCATAATCCATTGACCCTGGGTATAAATCTTTTTGAAATTTTCGTGCCGCTTCAATAATGCGTCAGATGTTGGCAACTTTATCTCTGGTCACAAATCCTTTACGAAAACCAGCTTGTTCTTCAGGTGGCATTTGGTCTATATACTGGCGAAGACTAATTTGTATGATATTAAGCATTACTTTTTCTAGCGTCTGAGATAAGTGCAACTGTTCGGTGATCCAAAAACTCCTTAGAAATTCCCTTCTTACGCACACCTTCTGACTTCCTTGTCTCCTTGATCTTGCTTTTATTACTGACGGCTCAAAAGATGTCCGTTATGTTTTTAGCCATGTCGCATTTACTGTTATGTGTCTTCCTATTAGACGGTGGGCGTCTCTCTTTTCGGTTGCACCACTCTTGGAGCGAGGGACTGATGACTTCGTTGTTTGGTCCACAACCAACCAAAGTCCCTTCTTTGGAATCTAGATGAATACTAAACTTTCTCAGTCGTTTGGCTACTGTTCGGTTCTACGTGGAGTGCAACACTTTCACCGCATACTTTGCAATGACTTGGAACAATTCTTCTGGGGGTCCATCATACCCACTAGCCTCGATTTTAGAAGCATTTTCTAGGGCCCATTTCATTTTACTTTCTAAAACATCTGATTCTGGTTCTAATGCCACATTAACTTCATCACCACTAGTACACGGTTCTTTGTTATATAGATCTTCCACGTATTTCACCCGTCTTTTGTTCATGTCCTCTCCTTCTGTTAGATCTTTATCATATTTGTCTTTTATTACTCCAGTTTTCGCGTTAAATTTTTCCTTATTGTTTACGGTTTTCTTGTAAAGCACCCTTGTCTTCCCCGTTTTGTTGTTCTGTTAATCTTCTTTGCACTGTTAATTTAAGAAGATATTCTTCTGTCTTCCAATTTCCGAAACCCAGCATTTAATTCAAGCATTGCCATCTATCCCCTCTTGACTTTTGCTTTCTTTCGCTCTAATACTATTTGCAGTGCCTCGCCCGATAACCATCTGGCTTCCTCCTTATTGTTTTTCGTGAGAATGTTTTTCTGCTGCCTCCTCAACAGCGTAGGACATTTCTACCCACAGCTTTTCGACTTCTAACTCTGGTTCATTAAATTTGTTCCTGGCTGCCACTGTATAATCAGAAGGTATGCATGTTAGGTCATATTTGTAAGATGGTGTGGCTTTAGCTACTTTCCACAGTTTTAGCTGAAATTTTGAAATTAAGAGCTTATGATCTTAATTAAGAGCTTAACTGATCCGTAGTCAGCTCCAGGTCTCGTTGCAGTTGTCTTCATAGTACTCTTTCATCTCTAATCACAAAGTAAGTAGTAATTTTTATTCTACTATTGGCCGTCTGGTGACCTCCAGGTGTACAGGTGTCTTCTGGGCAGCTGAAACAGTGTGTTGATAATCGCCGAATTGTATTGGCAGAATTCTAGGTATATCCGTCCTACTTCATTATTTTGTTGTGCAGAGACCAAATTTTCCCGTTACATCCACTTTTGCGTCCCGATGCCCAATAATGAAGGTATCCTTTCTTGGTGTCGACAGCAGTAGTTCTTGCAAATCTCCATAGAACTTGTCAGTAACAACCATTTCTGCATCGGTGGCTGACGTATCAACTTGACTGACGCTGAATATCAATCTATCATTTTTAGTTGCACCAATTCATAGTTTCATTTAATCTGTTACTAAGTGTGAAGGCTACTGGATTACTTCCTTCTGTTGTCCATAATGGTATACCCTGTAGTCATTCAAAGCAAATTCTCTATACCAGTCCACATCGTTATACTTTTTCCAAATACGTCTATGCCAATTCTCTCCATTTATCCTCTGATTACGTCCAATTTCCTTACAGTACTGCTGTTTCCAGCATCATACTCTTCTTTGGTCTTCTCTGTGCCTGATTCCCAAGGAGACCCGAACTGGAAGTTGAAACTGCGGAGTATTTTGAATTGAGTAGTAACATAGCAACAACGTAGCAAATACGTTAGCTGAACTGTGTTAGTGTAGGATGGAGCAGAAGCAGTGTCCGTAGAGACAAAAATTAAAGCAAAGGTTAAAAACGTGTAGCAAAATACAAAGGAAATTCTACTCTTGTGTTTATGGTGCAAAAATGCTTCATCAGTTATTACCCTCAGTGTGCGTTGTTTATTAAATGGGAAGAAATTTTGCTAGTAAACTGTTTAAAAGACGAGAATGTGTCGTAAGTTATGTTAGGTAATACGTACATTTTTAATAGAATACCATGTGTTCTTAAATCTAATTTTTAGGATTGTTACGGAGAGAGAATTGGACCTGACTTCCATTCCATACTCGTAATGGCAGTTTCAGCTAATAAGAACTAGAAAAAGTTGGAGGATGACTGGTCTTTATACGCTGTCGAGTCACACTCTGACAACTTGCCCAAAGCCTGAATGACCAACTTTTGCTGTGCGGACCACTGTGAGAGGCGCAGGAAGTGTGCCAGTGACGTTCTGGAAGGTACAGACATATCTACTCGAGTGCCCTCGCTAGCTACACTAGGTTTCTCGGTTGAGGACAGCCCGATCGAGATGGTCCCACAGATTCTCGGTTGGTTTCAAATCCAGGAAGTTTGGTGTCCAAGGGACAACGGTAAGCACTCTGATGCTCTTCGAACCATGCATGTACGCAACAAACCCCGTGATACGTTGCACTGTCCTGCTGATACAGACGATCGTGGCAAGCAAAAACAAACTGCATGTAAGGGTGGACATGGTCCCCAAGGATAGAAGCATACCTGTGTCGATCAATTGTGCCTTCCAGAATGACACGCTCACCCACGAAATGCCACGGAAACGTTCCCCAGACCATAACGCTCCCTCCTGCGGCGTGGACCCTTCAGAGGATTGTTGCAGGGCCGTAAGCGCCAATGGCGATATGTCTGATGAAGCATAAAACTGACACATCTGAAAAGGCCGTCTGCCGCCACTCAGTGACGTCCACCAGCGGTTCTGGCATGCAAATTCCAGCAGTCAGTATGGGTATACGAACCAGGCATCACCTGCGAAGGTCCATACGAGAAAACATCCAGTGTTACTCTGCAATATCATGTTCTTTTCCTCATACCAGTCACGTCCAATGCGCACACAATCACCGAATCTTTTCATACTGGTTTATGCTTGTTACATAAAGGTAATAGAAAGGAACGATCTACATAAATAAAAACAAAAATGTTCGTTGCTTCAAAATCGTGTATCTCCGAAAGCTCTTGACAGAGTGCTTTGAAATTTTGACAACGCTGCATTCTAATACAGGCGTGTTTTTAGATACCTATGCATATTTTTAATATATATAACATATAAATGTATGTATGTAGTACGTGTAAAGGGAAATCATGGTTAACGAAAATCTCAATGTACCCTTCCGATTTACTTCAAATTTTTACAGCTTATTGTATACAATAGTGAAACGTGGTTAGGAAACAGGAAAGATGTATTTATGACTCATTGGTTTATGCTTAGAATACTACTGCACAATCTGAATCAGCGATAAGAAGGCTCAGTGTCGGAGAGAGCGGAAGGGGAAGATGAGATGGAGAGGAGGAAATGGTGAGAGAGAGAGAGAGAGAGAGAGAGAGAGAGAGAGAGAGAGAGAGAGAGAGAGAGAGAGAGAGAGAGAGAGAGAGAGAGGGGGGGGGGGGGGGGAGGAGAAAAGATGGACTAAGAAAGGTAAGAAAGGAGGAGAGGGAGATGGACAGAGACAGGGGAGAGTGGTAGTTTAGGACGTATATCCAGTTCTGTAACATATTAGAAACGTGTGCTTTCACTTTTCTTTCTTTTCCGTTTAAGTAGACTGGGCCACAGCAAAGCGTGGCCGGGTACAGCTAGTATCAAATACTATTCAAGAAAACATGATCCAATGAGCTCGAATTTCTATGATTTTCACGTAAGTCATTTTGCGACTTTATATATATAATGTCGCGAGATGTTATGTTTTCGGCGTAATTTTTCAAAGTAAATTCTGGTAATCATATCAGCAAGCCACTTTACGTACATTTTGTGTCTGCCACTGAAGTTTGATGAGCACGCCTGATATTGTCGCTTTTACTAAGCGAACCCGCGAGGAAAAATGCCTATCCTCTTTGGATCTTCGTTATACCCGCTACTACTTGGCGACGGTGTCAAACTGACATAAAGTACTCAAGGATCAGCCGAACAAGTGTTTTCTAAGCGAGTTCTTTCGTGGACGATTTAAACTTCTTTGGAATTTCCTTAGTACAATTTGATTATGGAGCTAAGTGTGGAAGTAAAAACTGATGAGGGAGCCCGTGGCTTCGCAGGTTCCTGTGTGTACGGGTCACAGTTATGTAGTAATGAGGGGGGGCTGCACAGGATAATACTAGCAAGGAGAGCTGCCACAGTCTTCGAACCGAAGGCGGCGGCTGCTACCACCACCACCACCAACAACAACAACAACAACAACAACATCATTTTCTCGTGAACCTCATCTTGCCATCTGCTCTTCTTGCCACTAGTTTTATGTAGTCGCTCAGCTTCAGGTTGTTTTGGTCGGATGCTCTTAGATATTTTCAGGTTGTTATTGTTTCCAGTGTTTATTTCCAGTGTATACAGCTAGACGTGTAAACGGACAGTAATGGATCTTTCCACCTGTTCATGCGCAGTACGCTAAATTTGTTTATGTTGAAGATCAACTGTGACGCTTTGCTTGTCTTCGTGCATTTCGCTGCGATGCGTCTTTGCAGTACGCATAGTGGTCGCCCGCAGACAGACTTACAGAGGTTCCGACGTCGTCCATCAGATCATTTCTATTTTTCGCGGACAGTAAGGTCCGTAAAACAGTCCTTGGGGGGTATCATCGAACTAAATTTACATCTCACGATTTGGCCCGTTAAGAAGTCGTATCTGGTATGAAGTCCTGAATCCATTACAAAAGTGCCTCGTATTTCGTGTTATTCCGCATATAGTAGTTAGTATTTTAAGACATAATAATGTTATTTAAAGTATATAAGGACGATCAGGAGTCAGACATTATGACGATTATGATCTTGTGACGGTACTTCTTCGTCGATATTCCACATTGGCCGCCGATAGTAGCGGAGCAAGTGAGGGACGCGTGTAATGAGCCGGGAAACTGTGCGAGCGGAAATGCGACCACAGGTTTCACTGCTCAGTGCTCGCCGCTCTGCGGCGGCTGGCAGAGAGCAGAGAAAGTCGCTTTCTCGAGGCTCTGCGTTTCTGCCGACAGGGAATTTGAGGACTTCGCCCGCCGGGAGGACTCGTGCTTTCGTGTTGAACCCAAAATGCTGGTGGAAGCTGGCGTATGTAGTCAATAATCTGAAACTATTGTGAACAGGACATGTCTTCAGATATGAAGGGGTTAATGGAAAAAAGTTCTAATCCTTAAGAATGTGTTTTGAGTTGTACGGATTCTATACTTCGGAGACCTTGACTGTGAATAGACGGGCACCAATAGCAGTATTCGTAGAAAGAGCGCAGTGTATTGAGGAAAATTTTAGGCAATTTGAAATCATATGAGGAACTGTACAGGAAGGTAGACGATCATCGGCCATTCTGAAGACGCATCCATAGATCTTTCCTTTTTTAATTGATTATGTTACTGATTCTAACAAAGAAAATCTGAAATATCACAAGGCTAAAGACAAAAAGATTCGAATAGTTCCATGAACGTGAGAAAAACGCTGTCTCAGAGAACAAAATAACGGATAGGAATTAATTTAGACAAATGGTGAGAAACTACTGGAGTTTTAAGCTGGGAGAACAACTCTAAGACGAAGGGGAGCTCTGTCAGAAGACGAAAGGAAGGCACTGAGCGACAGGCGCAAGAGATTTTGGCAGGACAACAAAGCTGGCCGACGAACAAGAGATAAAATAGAAAGTTATATTGATTGTTAACCGGTAGCCCATAATGGCTCAATTCGAATAAAAAAAACTGATTTGCTGCGTGTTATATGTGCTGTTAAACTCAATGACCAAAAACGTAAATACACTAACACAAAGGAATTTGGATACTAGACACTTCCTTCTAATGGTACATGTGGAAGAACTGTTACCAGCTTGTGCTGCATTCGAAAAAACAATAGCTGTGTTTTTAATAGTGAGATTTCCTTGTGGATGTTAGTGGACCGAGGAGGAGGTGATCTTAAAACAACAGATGTTCAAAAAATATTTTCTAAGGTAATTAATGCATTCCTTGTGAAAAAAAAGTACAAAGTGAACATTGGTGGAACTTCTTGTAGTCTAGAAAATTTCCTAAGACGTAACGACATATTCCTATTTCTGCTACCGAATGTATCGTCACCAGCCACTGTGTAAGTAAGCATTTGAAACACTCAAACTGAGTATAGTACAGGGCGGCGCAAAATAGGTTTATGAAATTGTCTGCTACAACATAACATGGAATTATAGATTCCTGTTATATTTATGCTTTAGCAGACAACCTCTAACTTAATACAGCAGGTTTTCAAAGAGCTTTCCTTCTGCAGCAATTGAAATTGGTCTCACCCCTAAATATCACATTAAGATGTTTAGGGGTGAGACAAAAGTCAAATTTGATAGTTTGCGTTCCCAGAAACAGATGGCAACACTTATCTCTAAGCTTTCACATTTGGGGTTAGTTCGTTTTTCCGGCGCATGTCTTCACATATAAAATTTACAGAACATTCAATCGGTGTCAAGAAAGAGAACAAAGCATCATTGTGAGGCAGAATCCATGCAGGAGTAAGTCAAGGATGCGGCCTTTCACCACTCTTGTACACTATTTATATGAATAAAATCTTGCAAGAACTGAGACAAATGCTACACGGCTTTAATCAAATCAACAGAAATACAAATCTACATGATTTACTTTTTGCAGATGACTTAAAACTTGTAGCATAATCAGAGAATGGCCTGCAGCGTTCTGTACACGATTTTTAGATTATATTCGCGAAATAAAGCATGGACGTAAACACCGAAAAAGCGAAAACAAAGCCTTTATGTAGAAAATAACCACTACAAACTTAGATCTTGGTGCGGAGCCCCCGTTTAACTGAGGGTCAAGCTGTAACAGCCTGAGTAAGTCGGTCCAGAGGCAGGAGGAAGACAAGGGCAGCACAGCACATAAAATTCTAGAAAGAACTATTCTTCGAGTAAGAAACAGACCTAGCTGAAAAATCCACTAGGTATACAAAAACAATGGGAGTCTTTTATGTCAAGAAACCTTTCTTGGTCCAGCAGCTCACGAGAATACGTCTTTGTAAGACCTAAGCAAGACCTGTGATGTACTATGGCGTCGAAGCCTGAACGATAAAGGCAAAAAATGCGAAAAGACTAACAACCTGTGAAATTAAATTCTTGAGAGAAACTGTTAGTTACACCAACGGGCTCACAAAATGGATGACAATATAGTGAAGGAACTTAAAATGGATTCCATGACACATTGTTGAAATAAGCAGTTCTCATAATATGCAAAGATCAGCACATTCCTCAAACTGGGGAACTATCAAGAATGGGGTTCCACAAGGGTCAGTCTAGGGTCCTTTGTTGTTCTTAATATATATTAATGACTTGCCATTCTATATTCATGAAGAGGCAAAGTTAGTTCTCTTTGCTGATGATACAAGTATAGTAATCACACCTGACAAACAAGAATTAACTGATGAAATTGTCAATACTGTCTTTCAGAAAATCACTAAGTGGTTCCTTGTAAACAGACTCTAACTGAATTTTGATAAGACACAGTACATACAGTTCCGTACAGTGGATGGTATGACGCCATTAATAAATATAGACCTTAATCAGAAGCATATAGCTAAGGTAGAATATTCCAAATTTTTAGGTGTGTCCATTGATGAGCGATTAAATTGGAAGAAACACATTGATGATGCCGGCCGAAGTGGCCGTGCGGTTAAAGGCGCTACAGTCTGGAACCGCAAGACCGCTATGGTCGCAGGTTCGAATCCTGCCTCGGGCATGGATGTTTGTGATGTCCTTAGGTTAGTTAGGTTTAACTAGTTCTAAGTTCTAGGGGACTAATGACCTCAGCAGTTGAGTCCCATAGTGCTCAGAGCCATTTGAACCAAACACATTGATGATCTGCTGAAACGTTTGAGTTCAGCTACTTATGCAATAAGGGTCATTGCAAATTTTGGTGATAAACATCTTAGTAAATTAACTTACTACGCCTATTTTCACTCATTGCTTTCATGTGGCATCATATTTTGGGGTAATTCGTCACTGAGGAATAAAGTATTTATTGCACAAAAGCATGTAATCAGAATAATAGCTGGAGTCCACCCAAGATCATCCTGCAGACATTTATTTAAGGATCTAGGGATATTCACAGTAGCTTCTCAGTATATATACTCTCTTATGAAATTTGTTATTAACAACCAAACCAAATTCAAAAGTAATAGCAGTGTGCATAACTACAATACTAGGAGAAAGGATGATCTTCACTATTCCAGATTAAATCTAACTTTGGCACAGAAAGGAGTGAATTATACTGCCACTAAAGTCATTGGTCACTTACCAAATAGTATCAAAAGTCTGGCACATAACCAACAAGTATTTAAGAAGAAATTAAAAGAATTTCTGAATGACAACTCCTTCTACTCCATAGAGGAATTTTTAGATATAAATTAAGAAAAAAGAATTATTAAAAAAAATAAAAAAACACAAAAAATAAAGTTGTTATATTAACTTAAGTATGTTGTTAAATTAACTTAATTATGTCATGTATTGGAAAATTTGACTCGTTCCACATCATTACGAAATATCGTATTCATGATCCATGGAACTAGTATTAATCTAATCTAATCTACATTATACTCAGAATTACCAAAATAACGGAATAAAACGCCTGCAACGAATAAGCTCAAAGAGGATACCAAAATCCATGTTAAACTACCATCCCTACCGTGTGAGATCGCTAGGTTGTAACGTTCCATGTGTAACGTTCTTTAAGAATTAAAATCTTTATTACGTTGAATAAATGCGTGACTGATGCATACATAACTGGAGTTGTCGTGTAGCGTGTTGTAACTGCAAGTGGTATGCTTACTGTGTTATTAGCAAAACGTTATATGAACAGATTGGGCAAATTAGTAAGCTAACATACTTTGCATACTTCCACTCTCTGATATCATACGGAATAATATTCTGGGGCAACTCAACACTTAGGCAAAAGGTATTCACTGCTCAAAAGAAAGTAGTTAGAATAATGTGTGGGGTTCATAGTCTCACATCTTGTAGGCATCTGTTTAAAAGGTTAGGAATTCTTAAAACTGCTTCACAGTACATTTAGTCAGTTATGAAATTTTTTTCTCAACAACATGGACCAGTTTAAAATCAACAGCGACGTTCATGATTACAATACCAGAAAAAAGAAAGACCTACACTATCCTTTACTTAACCTATCTTTGGCGCAGAAAGTGGTAAAATATGCTGCTATAAAACTTTTTGATAAATTACCAGATGAAATAAAATGTCTGACAGCAGTAATAGTTCAAGAACAAATTGAAACCATACCTACTTGACAACTCATTCTATACCATAGTTGAATTCTTGAATATGAGTACATAAATCGGGAGATATAATATATGCATTTTCTGCCATTTAAGGGAATGGGATAGATAATAGAAATATTTAGGTATAACACTATAATGTAAACAAAAAAACCCTTGTTCCCTGTGCGCATTTCTTGTGCATTTGACACGTTCCACATCATAACGGTTTTTCCGTCCTATTGATCAATGGAACACGTAATTAACTAACAACTCCCAATACCAGTAGAGAAATACAGTCACTGCAAAATATATTCATCCCCTTAGGCATTGAATCATCTTGCCCTGTTCAAAACTGATAACTTTTGTCCATGTGCACATAACAAACAAATTAATCATTTTACGTACATTCTGGGGTTACTAAACAATTACAAATTATCAGCCAACTCATCTACACTAACGCGCTTTCGAAACGAGGGTCATAAATACTTAACATCTTTACCTTGCTTGCGTGAAGACTTCTGCTTCAATGTTCTCGTTATTCCTGTATTAATCTAACACTTGATGGCATCACAGAATACACCACAAAAACTGCCTACTCCATCCTCTTTCACTCACAGACAGCTACCTACAATTGTGCGCCGAGCGCTCTCTCACTCCAACTCTATAATCTCAGACAAGAAGCAATAACTTTGACTCTGCGCTCTCTCTCTCACACACACACACACACACACACACACACACACACACACACACACACACACACCACACACCACAAACTGCGTATGTGAAGTTCCTTTCATCCTTGAGTTTGACACTACGTTCCTTTCTACATTTTCTTGTGTGTTGTAAAAGTCTGGCGTCTCTCTTTTAGCCCACAAATCCCGTTTTCTTACATGTTCTCTCACAAATTTTCTCTAGATTTGTAGATGGTTATTAGTTGTTGACGATTATACTGTCTTAAGAATGTTGAAAGTTTGGTCCCTCTCGACGCTGTGCGCGAGACCCGAGGCCTCGTAGAATTTTTGTGCGCCGCTACAGCCTGCCCGCTCGCTCTGACAACGTAGCTTGAGCTGTTGGGGATTTCGCTGTTGGGGATTTCGCTGTTTAATGCTGCATCTGACCATTTCATAGCCACTTCAAATTGGCTCCGACCGTGAGCTGAGCTCATCTGCATATATTGGTCTGTATGTGTGTAGAGCTGCTGTTTTTAAGCTCACTAGACAAAAAACTGGTGAACATTTACTTAAATGCTTAATGGAAGTGATTTTCTATTGTCCTGCAAAACACAGGAAACACTAACAAGGGAGGCCACGACGTTGGGACCACGGATTTACTTCAGACTTCATACACCTTTAGTAGCCCATTAAAACAACATAATGTGCTAGTAGTAACGTGCACCACTCTAGCAGTTCCGAGAAAATCCCAAGAGAAGTTTTACGCGTCTATTATGCAACTGATGTATCTGTGCGTAGCTGCCGGACTCCATCTTGACAGTGGTCATATGGTTAGCGTTCGAGCCCCCTAAGACGAACGTGTATGTGGCGACGGTTTGACTTCCGTATAAACCCTCATTTTTGTAGTACAAGTGTAAATTCTGTGATGTTAAAAAAATTTGCACCTACACTATTCGTTCTTGCTACAGTAGCCACGTCTCACCGCTACGCAGGTTCACTGCCAAACGGGGCCTGCCTCTGTGTTTGCAGCTCGAAACGTCGATGTGCAAAGTAGTTCCTGGTACCTTACCAGATTGCATGTATAAGGGATTTCGCAAATCATGACAGGCATACATTCTCAGAAAAACTATGCCTTTCTTCATTTACTTGTTGATAGTTATAAACATGTTTGTTCTAATAATTAAATTTAATTAAAATTAGGAAGTAGTCAAATAACACGATATTCACTAAAACTCCTTGCAAATACGTGGTTTTTTAATTATATTACGTCTCAAATGTCACAGAAATTAAATAATATTACCAGTGACGAAAAAATATAGATTAGAAATTAAGTGGGATTCCAACCGTCGTCTCATGCACATTTAAAACTCGAACGCTAACCACTTGACCACTTGACCACTCTTAAGTGCCCGGCACGTACGCGCAGATAAGTCAGTTACATGACAAAGTTTGAGGTAAATCCGTGATCCCAGAGTCGTGCCCCCCCCCTTGTAAGTTCTTGCATCTTTTCTTTGGTGTTATCCTAAACGTTTTGATTTTGGTGCGGAGCCCACGTTTAATTGAGGATCACGCTGTAACAGGCTGAGTAAGTCGGTCCAGAGTAGGGGGAAGGCAAGAGCAGCACAGCAGCTCCAGTTCATTTCAGGAAACCCCATTACTTCTAAATTTCATGACGTTTCAGCTTAGAAATACTGGCAACAAAAAACTTCCATAAGCGAACCTGATTCAATAATCCACACATAAAAGGCTTGTGTGTGTACGTAGTGATACATTTCTCCTAGACTATTCATTGCCACCGACTGGTGATTTGTGGTAGTAGATAGCCCTTGGTCTCATGCTGTTAGTAAGGGAGTTTGGTCGTGGTGCGTGGCAGTGGGTGAGTGTAGCGAGCAAAAATCCGCGAAATATAGAGCAATAAGTACTCTTAGGAAAAGCTATGTAATATGTGTCTTACGAACTTTATCGTACATTAGAAAATGCATTTTTTGTTTATTCGTCCGATGTAATACTATGCAGGCTCGGTTTCGTCATCCAGACTTTAGTAGTGACGTGTAATATCTAACAGATCAGTTTTTCAATCTCTCAGCGCGTTTTCGTCAACCACACTTTACCGACGATCAACAAACACACAAAGAAAAAAAATCCAGTCGGACTCAAACTTGTAACTAAGAAATGAATAATCAAACGGTACATTACAGTGATTTCGGATAAATGTTTCGCTAATTCTTCGTGAGTATAATCCTTTTCATAATTTAGCGCGTTTTCGTCAATCACTTCGCATTGGTCCTGTGGTGTTACCCGCAGTCAAATATGTCTCCATAACGTAATGTTAATGCCAGTATGGATGGAACAGGGTGAGGATTGTATAAGCAAGTATATTCACTAATACGGTAAAGTTCAAAAGTCGTAGTTCTCTTAGAAGAAGCTGTGTTCTGGAAATGTTCCACGTCGCGCTTTATGTTGTGCCAAACGCAGTATGGATGAAGCACGTTGAGGACTCTATACCATTATCCTGCATCGCGAATGGAAAAAAACCGTTTCACATGTACGGTAAACCTCATATATTATTTAGCTTTACGTGCTCTACATATCGCGGATTTGTGCCCACCACACTCACCAACTGCCAAGCACTGCGACCAAACTACCTTGCTAACAGGATAACTGCATTGGTGTTACCCTTAATGAGGTATAAGTCGGTATGTATCTCATATCTGGGATGATGGTACGCATGCCTCCTCCCATGCCATTTATTCTGACCCGGCAAGATCCCGGAGATTCTCAGCTAAGTTATTTTATAAATTGGATTTCCATGCTTAAGGAACTGACATTTTATGAGGGAATCCTTTAACTTTACTAATATATCTGTGTGTTAAGTTTTAATTTCACCCTGTGATAAAATTAATGAAAAATTGACGACTGCGAAGAAAGACTGTTGCTCCGACATAGATTCGTATGCCATATGAACGAAAAAAATAAAGGTTTTCAGCTGTGAGAAAGGGATAGTCTAAATGGGAGGAGGTACATCTTGCGGAAGTGGTTACTTTTCTGTGAAAATAGATAAGTATATTTAAGCAGTAATAAGCTGCTGTTTTGTCACTCGCACTTGCTTTATGATTTCAAATTGGAAAGTGACCTATAAAGAGTGATCGGATAAGCAATAATAAATTATGGAGAGCATCTGCAATTCCTGGCGAACAGACTATTATTCATTGCAAAAGATAAATATCCACAGTTCTAACATGGACTGTGAGCTGCAGCAAGAACGCTCTGGAGATCGTAGTTAACCTCAAAACATGAGAACTGTTCTTTCAGCAGCACAGCCCAGATTAAGAGATGTCAAGCACCTCATTTTCGAACGTCCCTGTCACTCCGGCGTCATGTGACAGCTATTTCAAGCAGGATGTTTACGCCTGCCCTTCATTCCCTACGGTCCAAAGTAAATAACCATTCCGTTAACGGTCACGTGTTTTTTATGAAGTGATGACGAATAGTGCCGCTTTCTCCAGCGTCTGTTGTGTATGCATCGGTAGTGGGCATGAATCATTCTTCTGTCTGTCCTATGCCATTCGGAAGGGTCTGTGCTTGTAACTCCGTTCCGTGCTCGCTTGTGTAAAGTGAAAATTTTGCAATGATTTACTTACACTTAATTGGAAAATACCATCATCCCGCTGTCATAATTGCTACATCTGGAATGTCTTGATTTGAACGTCTGGCCAGTCACCCAAGGTTATGATAATCTAGTTATGTTAAAATTTCACTATGTGATCGGAGATATACTGGCATAAACGAAGATAATCCTATTTCTTGTACCAGTCTCTACCAATTCTTCGATACTATACCGCTCGGGCGCAGAGAATTCATTTGGGAACTGTTGAGAACTTCCCATACTGGAACGTCGCAAACAATGTGAATGACACAGCACTTCTAGAACTTCTCTCGTCAACAGTGATGGTGAACAGAGTTCTGACCAGAGACAGGTCTAAGATTTAACCTTGTATACGTGAGATAAACAGTAATAAAACGGCTTTGACATCTGTCAGCAATGAAGTACTAAGAGAAGGAGCTCTTCCTTGCTTCGTTACAAGTCACTGTTGTAATAATAATATCCCACGTGGATTGGAAATAGATTAGGATGCGGATAATGACATCTCAGTTAATATAACACTTAGTTCTAAAACACTTTTGGTTTGGTCCGTTAAAGAGCACATAGAAGCATTTGAATTTTAATTCCTCTCATCTTCACAAAACTTCATCCTCTGCCAGTCAGTAGTCTTTCTTATTATGTTGCGTTTTTCCCAAGTTTTACTCCTATCGGTCTGTTGTCTGGATATGAACTTCTGCCTCTGCGTAGTTCGTGTCACTGTGATGTGTCAAGAATGACTACCGTGAGTTACTTTTAAGTCTCGAATAACCGTTGTACTTATTTTATATGGTTCCATTTGTGTGATCTGGAAGATATTTTGCTTAGTTGCGAGTCGTCCATCCGTGCTGCATATTCGTTAAACTAAATACGTCATTTTCTGTGAAATGGAACTAAGCGTTAGGTCCGGGAATATAGTTCTTCTGAGCTTCAGGGCGGCCAAGATACCGTCTTGGACCTCGTGTACGAATATTTTCTTGAATACTTGTTATGTTGTACTACAACTGCTTTAATGTAATTTCATATTTCTTGCGATAAACATGTACCGCATTTCAAGATGATCGTCTTATAATGTATATTCACGAATCCATGTTATTTTCGTGTCAAAATTTGCACTATAGTAGCTGGTCGGTACAAGCCGCGCACCCCCGTGACTTGTCTGTACTGGAAGATGAACATTAAAACGGTCGCCCTCTCACGTCTAACGGCACAGTGGCCGCGCTTATTACCCCTCTTGCTCAGTTAAGCATCTCTTAGGATGTTACCGTCCCTCGATTTGTGTCTGTTACTGAGCAGGAAATCTACGCTCTTAAGAATCTCAGCGTTAGTTGACGTGTCTGACTTCGCCTGTTAGTTACTCATGCATACTATTACACAAGGTGCGGCTGAAAAGTTCGCTGAATGGTCTCTTAAAATAAAGAAAACAAGATTTGCAAACAAAATACCTTTACTGGCTTGCAGAATAATCACCATTAGCTACAACACACTTCAGACATCGGTTGTAAAGCTATTGTAAAGTGTCTGCAAACGCTTCTTGTGGTAACACTCGACGCACTGTGATCACGCGTTGTTGGCATCTGCGTTCTCAACTTTCTCGCTCAAAGCAAGCAAGCTGATTGTTGTTCAGCGCCCTTCTTATTCTCTAGATCTGACGCCAGCAAACTTCCTTCCCTCCTTAAATTAGCTCTGGAAAGTCTTACCCTTCGTAGGCCAGTTCCTCAAGGAGCGTTTGTTGACGTTTTCCAACAGCTTTACAACCGATGTAAGAAGTGCGTTGTTGCTAATGGAGATCACTTTGAAGGCAAGTAAAGATATTTTCATTGTAACTCTTGTTTACTTTATTTTCACAGACCATTCACCGAACTTTTCACACCCACCTTGTGAAATACGACTGTGAACCGCGAACAACAAGAATAACTGAGGGCCGCAGATCGAAGACCGCTGGTATAAGCTGTGGCCACTAAACAGCATTTTATTGTCGGCGTGGTGTTTGGAATTAAATGACCACTTAATGTATATAGCAGTTACAACTAGTGTCTGTAAAAGTGAATGCTCGTACTTACAAAACTCTCACCCGCCTCAGCAGCCGAGTCCCGCTTAAGCCAACGCACGCCTGTGTTTTGGCACTCGACGCAGTGGTAAGCTGGTTCGAGTCTTGCTGCTGGTAAATTTTCACGGCCAGTGTTTGGCCGGCAAGGGGAGGAGAGGGGGTGGGGTGAAGTTCTTGATCACCAATCGACAAGGCGCCAATGTCCTCGATTAAATTCCAAACCTCTCCGCAGTGTCTCATGAAGTGAGGGCGTGTAACACTGTTCATCGTCCGTCGGATAAATAATGGAAATGTCGTGTGGCTAGGGCCTCCCGTCGGGTAGACCGTTCGCCTGGTGCAGGTCTTTCGATTTGACGCCACTTCGGCGACCTGCGCGTCGATGGGGATGAAATGATGATGATGATTAGGACAACACCCAGTCCCTGAGCGGAGAAAATTTCCGACCCAGCCGGGAATCGAACCCGGGCCCTTTGGATTGACAGTCTGTCACGCTGACCACTCAGCTACCAGGGCGGGTCCGTCGGATGGGGACGTTAAAGCTCGGCAGTTCCCTCGGGTCTGTTTGAGACCAGTAGCCTGTTTTCCGGCACTGCCTTTCACCCTCTCCTGTCCCTCCATCCATTACAATACAAACCCAACTCTCCACGGTACGAGCACTCTTCAGTCATCGACACGACACACTTGGCACTTGACAAACTGAATGCAAACGGCTGTGCTGAATAATTCAGACAATGTCGGAAAGGTAGGAAATGTTAGTGACTGGGCTAAAATCACAAAGGGAGTCCCGCAGGGTTAAATTCTGGGTTGATAGCAATTCCTTGTACATGTGACTGACCTTCCACATAACATTCAACGAGCAAAAGTGGTATTTTCTGCAGACGATACTAGTGTTATAATAAATCCCATTAGAGTGAAAGCAACAGAATAGTTGATAAATTAAATTTTCCAAAGAATTATTAAGTGGCTCTCTGAGAACCGGACCCTACCTAAATTTTGAAAAAAAAAAACCACTACATTCACTTCTGTACAAGAATTAAGCATACTGTTGTAGCACATTGGCAGGAGACACTAAGCAAGGTAGGATGCTTCATATTTTTTGGTGTACTTGAACTGAAAGAAGCTTGTTACTGGCCTTCCCAAGCAGTTAAGTTCAGCTAATTTTGCTCTTCTTATGATTGTTAATCTTGGAAAAAAAAGTATCAACTCCTGACATGTTTTGCATGTTTCCACTCAGTAATGTCGCAAGGAATAATTTTCTGTGATAACTCCCCGCTTAGAAAGTATTGATTGCACAATAGTGAGCTGTAAGAATAATATTTGGTGGTCACCCGCGGACGTCATATAGGTGCCATTCAAGGAGCTAGGCATTTTAACTGTGTCGTCACAGTACAGATTTTTTGCTAGTGAAATTAGTCATAAATAATCCATCACAATTCGAGAAGAACAGTGATGTATATACCTACAACACTCTAGGGAAAAAACTTCATTACTCATTGTTGAAAACGTCCGTGGCTCAGAAAGTAGTTAAATATGAAACAATAAAAATGTTTGATTAGTTGCCCAATAATATGAAATGTGTGCGAGAGAGCGAAGCAAGTTTTATATATAATTTAAAATCGTTTCGCCTGGGCAACCTCTTCTATTCTGCTGGTCAGTTTCTAATTAAAAACTGGTAACCAGTGAAAAAAAAAAGTTTTTTCAAGTGTAGTGGAATGAAGAGAGTAAAATGATGTGATCATTAATGTTGACACTAATCATGTATACGTATCATGTAAACTGACTCGGCCCACATCATTTCGATAAAAGAATCGTTCAGATGATCTACGGAACGTGTAACTAATGACTAACAGGTAGGAAGAAAGCAACCCCAAACTACGTGGACTAGGACGTTGCCAAGAGCGGGCGACCACTCGCTCTCTTTTCTTAATCTCTTACGACGTTTCGTCTGTCAGACTTGTTACAGTACCCAAGACAAACTGCGAGCGAAACTTTTATTTCAGCTATAGCCAGTTGAAGCTGTTAGTGGTTTCGAGCGCTCGTCAGCCATTGTGTTGCAGTTCATGCTAGGACTAAAACGAATTTACAGAGTTCGCAGTGAGTGTCAATTAATTTGCCAAAAAAAAGCATAGTCTCTCTTACTGCTTGATTAATTAATACAATCATTACAACACGTTAAGAATTTAATTTAAAATAAGAGTAATTCCAGTATGGAAGAACTGCATTTCAAGACTACCTGGAAACACATGCGTAGCAGAATGGATAGACAGATAGAACGGTGGGTACCGTAAGAGGCTTATGCTTATTGAAGGAGGCGAGAGACAAGGAGCTGGAGAAGGAAGAAGAACTGTACATTGTTAAGGGAATCAGTGATAAAATATTTCAAATGAGGACGTAGCACAATTGCTAGTTGTTGTTCTGTCCGGTTGGTTTTGTGCAGATATACCAGACCTCACAGCTTTTCGCCAATGATCCCCATGTTTAATGCCCTAATAAGACGAACATCGAAGCTTCACACAAAGACAGGAGTGAATCATAACTTACGAAGTAAAATGTTGGAATCGTATTGGAAATACCGGTGATAGCTGTATCTGGAAGTAAACTTTCTTCAGGCACAATGACAACAATATACATATCTCAGATTTCAAACATGTCGACCGGCCATCGTCAGATGAGTATCCGGCACTAGTGATGTCTTAGTCTCAGTAACAACCCTGATCTTTCGCTCGGTGACAGACTAGGACCTCAGTGGTTGCATGCTGGTCTGAAAATGGTCGATTGCTACGGTTCGTACCGTTTAAGATGTATGATATTAGTGTGATTTTGCCTGGAAGTAAATAAAATGAAAATAAGAAGACATCAAACATTTTCAGAAATAGAAATAATCGACAAAAAGGGGCTTGCAAGAATATTGCTGAACGAACTAAGTCTGATCTGGCAGTCGACATAATAATCGTAGTACCTGCAGAATGTTCTTCAGAATCATGGACAATCACACACGCAAACTACTTAATTATCAAAATACGAATCATTCCTACATCGAGAATTTATCTTCGATTTGAGGCTTTGTTATAAAATACAATTGCGTGAAACAAGAAGGTTCTGCAGAGATTTGTTGGCTCTGCCTACATCTTAGTGCTGTTAACAGAAGAGTGAATAAATTATGTATGCATAACGTTTTGTTGTTATCTTCAACAAACCGAATGAAACGTCCCCTTAGAAAAACTTAATGAATTACTGTGCTGATAAACCTCTTACATTATTTGCTTTTCAGACAGCTGAGCAAAACTGAACGTACTCAGACATTTCGCTCTTTACCTATTCTGGTCAACACTAAACTGACACACAATATTTTTAGCGCAACGCAATATGACTTCCAAAAATCCCTACAAAGGAATGGCCCTGACTGACTTTCATGACTCACTTACCTCACAAAAATCTTCGTTACTCGAACTACTGCAATACAGCGAGCGCCAATACTGCCAGCTAAATAAAAGATTCTAACTACTGAAAGCACTAACTGCTGATAGGCATAGTTAGCAAATGAAAGATTTTGGTAGAGAATAAACAATGTATTTACCTTAAAAGTGATCAAAAGTCATAATATATACTTCAGTTCATGACATCCAGTCTTACAAATTTACAGATCATCCGCTCTCAAAACTCTGCCATGTCTCTCCCCACATCCACCGCTGCTAGCGGCTCACCTCCAACTGCGCAACGCTATGCGCTGTTAACATCCAGCCGCCCAACACTACAATGGCAGACAACAATTCAAACTAGCCACAGACTGCACACAGCACAGCCAGTGATTTTCATACAGAGCGCTACGTGGCGTTACCAATAAGAAAACCTAAACAGCCTACATACATAGCCCCCATGCTCCCCACAAAAAAATTTTACAATTGCTTTGGGCAGTGGCCAATACAGATTTGAAAAAAATTTCATAATTATAATTACAATAACAAAGAAATCAAATGCACACACTTATTGATACAATGTTGGTCAAAAGCTAAAATTTTCTCACAGTCCATAAAGACAGTCCTGATCGTTCACCACAGTAAAATTGCAGTGTTTTTTTTTCAAAGTCTGAGCAGTAAAAGAGAATGCACATGGAAGTGGTGGATTTCCATGTAGTCTTGAAGAAGTAGTGTTGTCCTTCCAACAGAAAGACAGTGCTGACTCTTGACATGCAGACTGGTAATTGGCCACAACAGAGCAAACCCACAGCAGAGCCAGTCGAAGTTTTGAAGAATATTGGTAGGTAGGTCATCACAGAGCAGACCCACTGTAGTCCTGGTAGAGAGTATGGTATTGGTGGGCCACCAGAGGTGCAGACCCACTGCAGTCCTTGTAGAAATATTGGTATTGGTGGGTCATCAAAGGTGCAGACCCACTGTAGTCCTCGTAGAGACGGCCAGCAGCCATCTGTTGCGACTGTGCAGGTGCACAATCACCATCGAAGAGTCTTGCAGAGAATATAGCAAGTCCATAAACCACCATTTGTCCACTCAGAAAAAAATTGTTTGAAATGTCCTTAGAACCAGCAATGCTGTTATCCAGTCCCTTGCTGAATTATTAACACACGTGCAAACACTATCAGTCCCTACTTCTCACATATTGTCCATATACTATGACCAACAGAAACGTGTGCAGTGAAATCTAACTTAAAAGTTACTTAATTTGATGAACTGGTGTCAATTACAATTTTATAACATAAGAATACAATAACACATGTACAAAATACATCATTAACGAACATAACAATACAGATAACATTTGTAGTAATAGGGGCTTTACAAAAGAATAGAAATAAACACATACATCAGTGTTACAGGAATTATGACATAAGTAAATACATAAAAGATCAGGATAACTTTTGAAACATCAACTTCACACATGAGCATTAAAACAAAGCAGAATAAATAATATCTGAACATCTTTACAAATTAAATAACATAGTATCAGAAAAATTCTACAACATAACTCTCATCAGATAAACACTTCTCAATGCATTTCTTCCAATTCATCGCAACTCATTCTCTTATATAGTCTACCCCCTCTTAAGCTAACATAAATCTACTGAGCTCAGATATATATACTAAGGGACGAGGCAATGCAGCAGTACAAAACAATTAATACAAACAGCAATGACAAAAAAAATGGAAATTGGCAAAGCAAGCAGCAGTAAATGTAATAACTTATATCTAAACATGACAACCCACAAGCAGAAAAAATAGTACACTAAAGACAACAATGCAGTTAAGGGAAATGTATAATCACATCTTAATGTCTATGTAATTAAAGTGGTGCACCACAAGAAGTTATTCTACCAAGAAAAATTACCAAGTAGTTGAAAAGAAAATTATGTATGCAGTAACTGTTATTAATCCCTTCTTATTGTTCTTTCCTTTCCAAGTGCTCCTTTTTCGAAGAATGTGGATCGTAAAATAATTATTTAATAGATCTGTTGACAGAAAGTGTTCACATTAGCAAATGCATTTAATTTTATTTTATAAAACCAATGTTGCAACATAGTTGGAAACCAGATATCAAATGAAATAAGCAAATATGTACAAAGTAAAGCATAAAAATATCATTCAGTAGTCATGTGGCATTTCATAAGTTAGTAGAAATTCTCTCAACTCTCATAGAAAGATGCTTGTCATAATCAGGTTTGCAGATGTATGTATCTTTCCACGTAATGAGCATGTCGTATTTGCAGCGCTTTCTAGAAAGGAATGTAAATAGTGAGGTTAATGGTCTCTTTTCTTTCACCTGTGACTCTGAAAGGCACACACTAATGGCTTTTTTTCCAGGCGACTGACGCGCAGCTGGGTGCTTACAGTGACCTACCTTCCTTACCGAAATATTTACGATATCAGTTTCTGCTACAGTGACAGTTTGATACAAATAAAATATCACAGGTCGAAATATTTGCGTTACAAATCTGTAGAAACAAAATCCTATAAATATAACAGTGTCCAAAAAATTTTCGCCGCCATTGTGAACATTCACACATTTACACACACTTCATAACTCTTTAAGTACGATTCTTGGTTTCCAACATCCTTTTTCACAAGTCAGAGTCCCTAACCACTACTCATTATTCCTTACCTTATTACACATATACATATTCGTCGACACTACTTCAATATTTCATCATAATAAATACATAGCATAATCAAATTTCTCATATAGCATCAGCTTATTGATCATAAACATACCTCAACAGCAAAATACACATGGTCGTCGTAATAATATCAAAATACCTCAGTCAAATCTCAAAAACGTCGTAGCTTTCTGCAATAATTTTAAACCCTAAAAAATATTCTCTGCTCATTTCAATAGTGTCATCTACCTCAAACGTACTTCAAAAATCATGATCTCATACCAAATACATCATTCAAAGCTCTCATAGTATCACAATGGTTCCGAAAAAATATGAACAGTTCACAAAGTACAGAAAAAATGCAATTTCATAAGTAGTTACATAAGCATCTGTCACTGATGTAGTAAAAAAAAGTCTCTCTCAGTTAAATGATCAGATAGCTGTGTATTTTATGTTTTAGAGAAATATGGTACCGATGTGTAAAGTTGTATAAGCAAATACCATATTAGCTAGGGCTCCTTGTGCTTGCCAAACACATGGTACACAAAGTAAGCGTGTACCCCCCTGAGGATTAATGTAATTATACCCTCAGCTGTTACAGATTACAGCAATGGAATGAAATGTATCACAGAAAACTTTCTTTGTAATTCAAAAATCTTGAAAATAAATGGTTTAAGTACAAAATTAATCATTCAAATGCATGTCCTGTAGCGCTAAATGTGCGTCTTGCTGTAAGATAATTCTTTGGAAGTGTCGGAGTTATCGTCCTCTGTAAGTGAAATGCTTTGCGTATAGATATCGTAGTTATTACGTACCTTACCATGATCAAGAAAGTACTATAATGTAACGTATTGTTGTGCTACGAAAAAGGCTGTCTCATTGTAGTTATACTACAAAAGTTACTACTAAAACATGTTTTACTTTCCAGAATAATGCATAAAAACTGTGCAGATATAAAACAGATACACCGTGAAAGCAACAATGTAAATTGTCACATATTAGTAGCGTCGTGATATAATCATGTGGCAAGCAAAGAAACTAAATGCTAAGTCATCTTTAATCTCACCGAATGTACTTCAAATAAAGAGTATCTTTTCAAGTAAACCAAAATGTTGCATTAAAATCTCATTAGCAGTATATGTTCTAAGTATGTAAGCCTTATAGTCGTCACGTAATCGTGCAATTAACAAGCAAGAATGTACACACACAATAACAACGTGTCCTCTGTTCACTATAACAATGCATTCATAATTTCTGTTTAAATAAGATCTCTTGGTTCTTGATTGGATATTTAACTTCAAACACTGTTGCATGTTAAGTTTCTGAGTGTGAC
Organism: Schistocerca americana; assembly: GCF_021461395.2. NCBI lineage: Eukaryota > Metazoa > Arthropoda > Insecta > Orthoptera > Acrididae > Schistocerca > Schistocerca americana. The sequence goes on from NC_060120.1 coordinate 181,335,318, forward strand.
AACGCGTACTAGTAGCGTGAAGTGAAAAATTTTATGGCAAAGACTAAGTTACAAAGCAGATTATCTTTCAATAAACAGTTTTACATGTGAAATGTGGTGCAATCCTTTACTCTTCATAGTGCTCAGAGTTTCAACTGAAACGCAATTATCATGCGGTATACGTCGGTAAAGAATACTGGAATTTTTCTCAAGGTTAGCGTCCATGTTATTTTTGTCTGAGCCAGCCAGCGCACACGTGGCTGCCTGCGGTGCGAGTCATTGTCTGCTATCTCTTTGTTGGCGCGCGTCGTTATTACGATTTGGAGACCTAACTTCTACAAATTCACCTTGTCGAGAGGGCCCTGCCCTGTTTGAATCCCGCCAGTTCTGATGCAATTCATGGCTGTCGTTTTGTCGGTAGTTTACATAGTTTCTGTTTTGTCGGTCATATGGTGGAGAATTTCTCCCGGAATCGTAACTGCGCAGTGGACCGTTGCGTCTGACGCTATTCTGTCTCCCTTGATAATAATTATTTTGGTTCTCATATTGTCTGTTTCTCTGACTGTCTGTGTGATAATCATTACTACGGAAGTGCGATCTTTCTCTGTAACTATTATTCTGCCAACGGTTGTCATAAGGGTGGTGTCTGTTTTGGTCACGATTTGTGTTGTGAGAATAGCCTCGTCGTGTCCAGTTATTATTTCTTTAATCGCGGAATTGCGACGGATGTGACCTGTAATTGTTGTTTCTGTATTCGCGTCCCCCGATTGTCAGTGTCAATTTCTAATTCTTGTAAGAGTCCCTGAAAAGCTTCAATGTCGTCCTGCCAAAATAATGTCATAAACGTTCAGGCAATTTGATTAAGCAAATGCGGATGAGTTCTGAGGGGCTATAAGGGTTTGACAGATACTGATTCTTGTGCAACATGTCTTCAAAGTATTTCACAAGACTGGAGAGTTCAGACTGTTCGAAATGTTTCATCATTATGATGCTATGTTTTACTTGGTCTTGTGTAGCTTGAGACCAATATGCTGAGAGGAAGGCATGATAAAATTCTCCTTCACTGTGGCAATCGTGAATGAGCGATTGCATTCTTACAGCTGGTTCATTCTCTAAGTAGCCACACATTAATTCTAATCTGTGCTCTAATGACCAGTTAGGAGGAAAACAATGATAGAATTGATGAAGCCACGCTTGTGGATGAATGTCGTTGCCAGAATTCTTAAATGTTTTGAATTTACGTGTAGTAATGAACAGCTTATAGTCAAAATCATCGTGTCGGCGAGTCGCATGTCGGTCATTGTTACGTCGTTTCGGCGGTTCCATTTCAAAATTCGGTGCACCTTGCCAATTTCTTTCATAATTTCCGAGATGCGCTGTGTTATTATTTTGTGGCTGTTCCGTATTTCTATGTCCCTCTTCACGTATTGGAGCACGAGTGTCCTCTGAAATACATAATTCTTGTATTACCTGTGTCAGCTGATCTTGTATTTCCCGGATTTCTCTTTGGTGTTGCGTATTAATTTGATTCTGATCTTGTTTGAATTTCCTAATTTGTTCACACTCTTCTGTGTCATTAAAGACTACCGGCTTTGTGTCATTCAGATTATCATCTACCTTCGTAGATAAATTATTTAGCTGATCCGAAAGTTCAACTACTTTCTCTGATACTGAACCAATTTTCAGAGTATCTACTGTGTCCTTTAAGTTTTCCTGAGTTTTTGCAAGTTGCGTAACCGAATCGGTAGATGCAACTGAGTCAATTTTAGCTTGCAAGGTCTCATGATTATCATGAACAATAGTTTGCAGTTCTTTTATGGCTGCTTCGTGATTCTGTAATGCATTTTCATGCCGCGAAAAAATAGGTTGAAAATGCTCACAAATTTGTGTTTTTACGTCATTACAGACATTTTGACATTTCGATTCAATGTTATGTAACTCAGTAGTTAAATCTTCACGTGTTTGTTCAAGCGTGGTGTCTAACTTCCGAAGATTTTGTTCCATTGTGTCTTAACTTTTGAAGCTTTTGCTGTGTTTGTCTCTGGTTTGGTCCATTTGTTGCATTAATTGCAATAATAATGTATTAGTGTCTGGAATCTGTTTCTCTATGCTTTTTGGCAGTGCATTTTCACCGGCAACATTCACATTTTGACAAGCAGAAAATGTGTCTTGACTCATTTGAGAAAACGGTGAGGACCCAAAACCTGAGTCTACAGTATTTGCAATATTGTGTTCTGTCATTTCGGATTCCTGAAGCGAGGTGTTGCCGACCGACCGATCGATCGATAATGCTTCCCTGTTCACTACTTGTTTCACTGTCTACACTATTTGCCGCCCGCCCCATTTCCCTATGCACTATTACCAAATTACTACTTTGAATGTCTGTTAATTCATTACACAGTGATGCTGATAAGTTACGCTCGTCGTCACTATTATTTCTCAGTTTGCTTTGGAGCCTAGTGTTACGTTTTTCACTCGCCATTATTGTCACAATATTTCACACGATAACACAGAAAGGCACAATTTGAAGAGCAAAAATAAGAGAACACATTAATATAGCACTGAAAATAATATCTAGTTAATTGCAAGCGCAGTTGCGAAATACTTGGTGCAAATCTACATGCGTGCCACAACTGTTTTACTGTACAACAATGAAAGACTGCAACTACAAAGGAGCTTTTCTCTACAATTACGTGCTAGCAATAAACAAAAGCTACACTAATTACACAAACTACAAGAAAAAATCAGAAGATTCCAGTGAGGTATCCTCGGCTAAGGGTCGACAAATGAAACGTCCCCTTAGAAAAATTATACATGACTGTGCTAAAACTGACACACAATATTTTTAGCGCAACGCAGTCTGACTTCCAAAAATCCCTACAAAGGAATGGCCCTGACTGACTTTCATGAATCACCACCTCACAAAAATCTTCGTTACTCGAACTACTGCAATACAGCGAGCGCCAATACTGCCAGCTAAATAAAAGATTCTAACTACTGAAAGCACTAACTACTGATAGGCATAGTTAGCAAATGAAAGATTTTGGTAGAGAATAAACAATGTATTTACCTTAAAAGTGTTCAAAAGTCATAATATATATTTCAGTTCATGACATCCAGTCTTACAAATTTCCAGGTAGTCCGCTCTCAAAACTCTGCCATGTCTCTCCCCACATCCACCGCTGCTGGCGGCACACCTCCAACTGCGCAACGCTACGCGCTGTTAACATCCAGCCGCCCAACACTACTATGGCAGACAACAATGCAAACTAGCCACAGACTGCACACAGCACAGCCAGTGATTTTCATACAGAGCGCTACGTGGCGTTACCAATAAGAAAACCTAAACAGCCTACTTACACGAAGACTGGTTTGATGCACCTCTCCTACATTTACATCTATACTCCGCAAGTAATGTAGCGATGTATGTTAGAGGGGGACCTCCTGTACATCTGTCACGTCCCCCCCCCCCCCCCCCCCCCCTCCTGTCGCCTTTCTTGTTCCAGTCGCGTACGGTTCGCGGGAAGAACAATTGCCGGTAAGCCTCCGTGTGGGCTCAGATCGCTTTGATTTGATTTTCGTCATCTTTTGGCGCGACATAGGACGAAGCAAAAGTTGGCTTTTCGAGGAACGTACCCTCTCTGAACATAAACAGAAAAACACACCGTGACGCAAAGCGCCTCCCTGCAGCGTCACTCGCTGGAGTTGGTTGATTATACACGTGACGCTTTCGTGCTTGCTACACGAACCAGTAACGAAAGGCGCCGCTCGCCTTTGGACCTTCTGTTTCCTTTTCAGTTCGGTCTTGTACAGATCTGATACTGACGAACAATATTCAAGTATTGGTAGAACGAGTTTTTTGGAAGATACTTCCTTTGTCGATGTACTACGTTCCCAGAGGATTCTTCCAATGAACCCGTCAGGTATCTCCATTTTCTGCGATTAGTTTTTGTGGTCGTTCCATTTTAAATCGCCGCGTACGCAGGTTCCTATACGTTTTATGGAAGTAACTGCTTCCAGTGATTGTTCTGAAATCGTGCAATCATACAGTAGTAAGACTTTCTATTTATACTCAATACGCTACATTTTTTCATGTTGAGGGTCGGTTGTCACTCCCTGCACCAAGCGTCGATCCCCTGCCAGTCTTCCTGCTGGTCTATCTGTGGAAATCTGTTCTGCTTACTGCAGCCAAACCTTGGCCTCACTATAGAATTTTTACGCTTACCCCCACTTAAACTCATTAGGAAACTATTTCTTGATACCTGAGGACGTCCTCTTAACTGATTTCTTCTTTTAGCCAAGTTGTCTTTTTTTTTTTCTTGCCAGTTACATTCAGTAGCTCCTCGTAAGTTATCCAGTCTACCCGTGTACTCTTCAGCAATCTCTAGCAGCGCCACATTTCAAAAGCTTGTATTCTATTGTTGTCTGTACTGTTTATTATCCACGTTTCGTTTTGGTATAAAGTTAAACGCAAGAAAAATACCTACATAATAAACTTCCTAAAACTTAAATTTATGTAGGATAATAAAATTTCTCTCTTTCAGAGGTGCTTTTCTTATTATTGCCCCTCTGCATTTTTAATCCTCTCTTCCTCGGCCATAATAAGTTATGCTGCTGCTCAAGTAACACAACTCACACATTACTTTTAGTGTCTCATTTCCCAGCCTGATTCTCTCAGCATCGTCTGATTTAATTCGACTACATTCCATTACGATAGTTTTACTTTTTTAATATAACTTACTTTCAGGACAATGCCCATTGCGTTTGACTGCTTGCTGAAATCCTTTCCAATCACTGACAGGATCTCAGTATTAACGGAAATCTTTTAAAGTTTTTATTTCGTGTCTTTGAACGACTTTGATTCCTTTCCAAATTTCTTCTTGGCTTCCTTTAATGTCTGCTCAGTGTATAAACTGAATAGCATCGGGGGCAGGCTGAACACTCTCTCACTGCCTGCTCAAGTACTGCTCCCCTGTTATGGACTTAAATTGTTAATACATTCTATAAGGACTGCATATGTACATATTTCATCTGATTTCAGCTTGTACTATATTGAACAGCATACCCAAAAACATCATGATGAATAACCGTAAAATTTGTATAGTGGCTGAAATTATTTTAAAGGTACATGGTTATTTGTGGAAAAAACATGTTTAACAGGGTGCATACGTGGACAAGGAAAAAAAATTCCCAGGTTTCTCCCGGATTTGCCGGTTAAAAAATACACTTTCTCCCGGGTAAAAATACACTTTTTCCGTGTTAAGTGACAGTATGCTCTTCCTCGGCACTGTAAAACTCAATTGTTTGAATGTTTATGGTTTTATATACCGATGTAGAATTTCCCGGCACTTTAGAAAACGAAATTCAGGAGGAAAACACGTTTTGAAAGACCTTTGGTGTGCACCAGGCTGCATATTTCCGTATTACGAAGGTATAAATTTGAATTCCACCAAACACAGCATGTCACTTTCCGAAGCATTGAAATCGAGATTGCGATGTGCTTTCGTAAGCCAGTCATAGCTCATGTCACGTGATCTCGCCAGCTGATGACAGCATAGTACACGTGATGTAGTCAGCCAATAGCAAGATCTCTCTTAAGTAGCGTGAACACACAAATAAGAAAAGTTAATGGTTTAAATTAATATACATAGCATTCATATATTATATTGGTCTCGTAGATTAATAAGCTGAAAGAGAAGCTAAGCTTCCACATATAATGTTGATCTTTTTTGCTCGTGTTACACTTTAAGATACATCACACAAATGTGCCAGTAAAATTTTTAATAACGACGTAAATGTCTGATCTTCTGGGCTCGAAATTCTTCTAAATGGTCGTCCTCAAAGAGTTGATTTTTAAATGAGAGTCAAACGCTTTGTGATTGAAGAAATTCATCGTACATTCTCGCACATAGTTCATCTTGCGTAAAAGGAAATTTGGTTTGAATGTAACGCTTTTCAAACTACCATTCGCAATGTTTTCCTGCGACCTGTTAGAAATAGGTTCGTTTCAGCAGTTTGACGAGAGCACCAGATAATAGGCGTCACCGCGCTTGCGCAGCTACGATGGCGCAGGAAGCACACATGTCCATACGTGTAAAACATTAAAAGATCTTACCTTATGTCATGAAAGAAACAAGGCTTCAGAGGATACTTAAAGAGCATCGGAATTTCGTGAACCATACTAAAATGCATAATTCGGCTTGAAATGCACATTCATATGTCCAGAATCGTACGTAAATGTTCTTGGAGTACCAGTACTGTATTATCAATTGTTTGGTTCTTTATTTTGGCATAATGCCATACGTGCACTCATACGTGTGCTTGAAATGCAGCGAACAGTTGAAATTAGCCAATAATGTGAAATTAAACACTTCGTTTCATATAAAGCAGAAATGATTAATGAAACCCAAATCTCTTTAGCAAACCGACAAAAATAACTTAATTGTTCTGCAAGGCGATTAATGCTTCACTGTCATGAAGGTGGAAATAAAATCTAAAACTAATAACATATTTTAGCTTTCCGTAATTATGCGAACGTATTTTAATTAATTTAACTCCCGGCCGCAAAAATCCGTTTGTTATCATTTAACGTGAGAGCAAGAAACGAAGAGGAAACAACAAAATCACTGAACGTAAACACAGGTCACTTGGAGACGACCCATCTCCCCACCACAACTCAGACTGCTCTGGTCATCGGCGCCGTATTTACTATATTTCCGAACCGAGGCGATATTAAGTAGTGGCGCCCAGCCATACTGTAACCAGAAGCGAAAGAAGGTACAACTCATACGCGACTCAACTGCGCATGCGCAAGAGCCCGCCCGCAACTGCTCAAACGAATCTAATTTAAACTGGTTGTCACGTTATGAAGCATTATAGTCTTCCTAAAGCTTTTAACACACTTTGCTGTTGGCAGACGCTTGTATGAACACTGTGTTTTGTTGTTGTATACGGCGCATTTCCTTTGCAACTTAAGTTTATTTTTCTTTTTCCTCTCTCTAGTTCACGTTTTGTTGCTGCAGCATTATTCTGCAATAGCGGGATACAGTAATATCCTTTGTTAGAGTATTCGTTCTTACCAGTCAAAATCACAACAATTTAACTGAGAACTAAAACAATGAAAAATTCCCGGAATTCTAAAGAATTCCCGGATCTCCCGGCTGTCCCGGGTCGTATACACCCTGTTTAAGTATTTGGTGTTGTACGTCTTTTTCTGTGCAGTTTACAACAAAGCAAAACAAAATACATTCTCATTTTACCATTAGGATTTTTACTTAAGAAATGTAAAGAAACAAGACAACCTAAAGGGCGCGAACTGATTTAAAGGGACTTATGACTTGTCAGAATAACATACCGTACAGCAAGTAGATTATATCCATGACCTAGTATTTAGTCGAACCTCCACTGTTCTTAATAACTGCGAAAATCCTCTTAGGCATTGATTGTACAAGAGCAGTGACATCTTCTTCAGAGATTGAGGTTCATTCCATTGAATTGCAGTTTCCAGCTTGGCGAGTAACGAACTGTTGCCCCTGCGATAAACATGTCGTGCTCTAATCCCCCATACATTCTCCGTGGGATTTAAATCCGGACTTTTAGATGGCCAGCTCAGAAGCGTAATTTGTTTACCATGAAACTGCAACATTGTCTTGGCGTACCTGTGAATCCCAACGTTATCGTGTTATAATAGTAAATTATCATCTTCAAATTCCTCATTTATACGAGCCAACATCTTCAGCATTCATGTATAATCATTTTGGGCCGCAACCATGCTATGTTGTACGTGCCTCTAGCACAAAATGCTGCCCGGATCAGAGCGCTGCCAACGCCATATTCATCCCAATGTGTTCATCTATACGGAGATCACGGCAGGAATATTGAAAACCATCTGGCCCACCCAAATTACACTTATCAATGAAAATTACCTTGTTCCGTTCTACGATCCTCGACATATGTTCTTCGGCAAACTTCAGTCGGGCCTCCTTATGGATATTGTGTAACGCTGCCTTATGGAGCAGTTCCTTGAATGCCGGACTCTCGTCTCCAGCCATTATTTGTCTAATTGGCCTAGAAGTAACTGCAAATCAGCCACGATTTGAGAGGAACACAAGCTGTTTTGGCTTTCGCTTGAATCAGACGCGTATCTGATGCTGACACTATTCGTGTCCGGCCATATTTGTTATGTTTTGTTAACCGGGGACCTAGAAACGACGGAGAGGCTCCGTCCCCGCCGCAGCCGCAGTGGTCCGGAACCCCACGACTACTACCGCAGTCAACTTCACCCCTCCGCCGCCCCACACCGAACCCAGGGTTATTGTGCGGTTCGGCCCCCGGTGGACCCCCCCATGGAACGTCTCACACCAGACGAGTGTAACCCCTATGTTTGCGTGGTGGTGGTGGTGGTGTACGCGTACGTGGAGAACTTGTTTGCGCAGCAATCGCCGACATAGTGTAGCTGAGGCGGAATAAGGGGAACCAGCCCGCATTTGCCCAGGCAGATGGAAAACCGCCTAAAAACCATCCACAGACTGGCCGGCTCACCGGACCTCGACACAAATCCGCCGGGCGGATTCGTGCCGGGGACCAGGCGCTCCTTCCCGCCCGGAAAGCCGTGCGTTAGGCCGCACGGCCAACAGGGCGGGCTATATTTGCCATACTGTGCTTCTAATCTGACAAACTTATCAATAACACAACTGGAACGCCCTAATTGTTTAGAAATCTGACAACTAGACAGGCTCATTGATTTGTACGCCATAATACTTGCATTCTCGTCTCCCGATAGAGGTTTTTCACGCGGCATTATCACAATAACTAACGTACGACGGTAGCGCACACACCTCCAAACTATACTTGTAGCTAGTTGTTGTTTGACATTCGCCATTGTGCTTGTCATCTAGCGGACTTGCCCTTATAACAACTTCCGCCCCATCCTACCCGAAAGATTGCTTTTCTTTCTAATTTTTAAGTACCCGACCTAATCCTAATGGTGAAATGAAAGTATTTTATTTTGCTTTGTTGTAAACCGTGCAGGAAAAATAGCTGTAAAACAAAATACGTAAATAAACGTGTTTTTGTTCACAAATAACCACGTGCCTTTATCGTAAATACCACCACTGCATTTAAATTTAGCTTAACGAGTCGTAGAGACGTATATCTTCGAAATTGTGCCGCGTTGGCACAGTACACATGGAGCAACAGATACGTGTTTGGTTCAGTAGATCGCTAACGCTGGGTAATGGCGCCTTGCCGACGAGTCGATAAATATTGACGCCCGGTGGTAAGGCACGACGCCGACGCGTCGGCCCGGTGATGGGAAGCAGATGGCGCTGATGGCTGCAGCGTGCTAGCCTGCGGTGCCGGGAGCCGGGACGCGTCGCTTGATGTACGTCCTGTTGGGAGGGGCCGGCAGCAGGAACGGTAGGGGAGCTCGGGGCCTGTGGGCTGCGTGCACACGGAGGAGGCGTGGCTGGGCGTGCCGCATTGCATCCACGTCTGTACTGCGCAAGCCACTCGACGGCTTGAGGCTGGTACCTCGATTACCAGTCTCCTTATCCTTGTCCCGTTCCATTCGCACATGGTTCATTCAGTATTTTAACTTTGTTGAGTGTTCCAGTGGCCGTTTCAATTTTTGGTTTTAGCTAATAATTTTGTGACGTTTTGTTAGTATTAGTATAGGCTGTGGTGCGGTAATATTAATACAAGTAGTTGCTTTTTTTACAAGGGAACCTCCCCATCGCACCCCCTCAGATTTAGTTTTGAGTTGGCTCAGTGGATAGGCCTTGAAAAACTGAACACAGATCAATCAGAAAACAGGAAGAAGTTGTGTGGAACTATGAAAAAAATAAGCAAAATATACAAACTGAGTAGTTCACGCGCAAGATAGGCAACATCAATGATAGTATGAGCTCAGGAGCGCCGTGGTCCCGTGGTTAGCGTGAGTAGCTACAGAACGAGAGATCCTTGGTTCAAGTCTTCCCCCAACTGAAAATTTTACTTTCTTTATTTTCGCAGAGTTATGATCTGTCCGTTCGTTCATTGACATCCATGTTCACTGCAAAAAGTTTAGTGTCTGTGTTTTGCGACCGCACCGCAAAACCGTGCGATTAGTAGACGAAAGGACGTGCCTCTCCAATGGGAACCGAAAACATTTGATCGCAAGGTCATAGGTCAACCGATTCCTCCACAGGAAAACACGTGTGATATATTCTATACGACACTGGTGACGGCATGTGCGTCACATGACAGGAATATGTTGCCGACCCACCTAACTTGTACACTTGGCGAATGGGTAAAAATATTCCTCTACCTTGCCCAATTTAGGTTTTCTTGTGGATGTGATAATCAGTCCCAAAAAGGTGATCGCATCGGACGGACGGACGGACACATAATAATTCCCTGAAAATAAAAATAAAAACTATCTTTTCACTCGAGGGAAGACTTGACCCAAGGATCTCTCGTTCCGCAGCTGCTCACGCTAACCACGGGACCACGGCGCTCCTGAGCTCATATTGTCCTTGATGTTGCCTATCTAGCGCATGGACTATTCAGTTTGTATATTTTGCTTATTTTTTTCATAGTTCCACACAACTTCTTCCTGTCTTCTCGATTGATCTGTGTCCAGTTTTTCAAGGCCTATCCACTGTGCTAACTTATAACTAAATCTGAGGGGGTGCGATGGGGAGGTTCCTTTGTTAGTAGACACAGAATTTCGAGACCGCTATTGTTAGTTCTTTAAGTAGTTCTACTGGTGTAACTGAATTTGGGTAACGTAGACGTATAGTCTTTTTTTCAGTAACTGTAAAATTTTATAATGAGTGAGAAGCGTGGGCTCTGTCGTAGGTTTGTGAGTAGTGAGTTACGGTGTGGGGTTTGTTCAAAGTATTTTCATTGGGGTGGGGGGGGGGGGTGTATGCAGTAGGGAAGCCAGTGGGCATTCTAGCGAGATCCTCTCCTGGGAACGCAGAATCTTTAGTAGAAGAAAGTTGATAGAGGAGCAGGAGCGTAAGACCTGTGCCCTTCAGGTGCAGTTACAACTCGCAAAGGAGGAACTAGATAGGTTGAGGAGGGTGAAGGGTGGTGGCGAATGGGAACGCGCAGTTTGCAAGAAGGCAGCTAGGACAAGGTGGTATTCAGACATTTATATTTTGCGTATATGCAGTAGATTTGACCAACAGTCAGAGTTGAGTGGAGAGGAGCCTCTTGTAGCTGTAGATGTGTGGAACACGCAGCAGTCCTCAGCATTTAGGAGGCCTAGGTCAGCTGCAAAGTCTAACAGAAAGAAGAAGGTTCTCCTGCTAGGTAGTTCGCACGGTAGAGATGTGGGCCAGCAGTTGTGAAAGTGTTGGGGAGTGAATATCAGGTCGCCAGCATTGTGAAGCCTAGTGCAGGGTTGGCTCAGGTGAATGACAGCATAGGAGAGTTGTGTAGGAATTTTACGGAGGAGGATCAGGTAGTGATAGTGGGTGGGGAACAGTTTTGATAGGGACGGGGAATATGATGTAGGTGGTGACCTGGTAAAGATAGCTACTCAAACTGGTGACACTAATGTCCATTTCGTGCAACTGTTTCAGCGACATGATGGGCCTCATCTTAATGCGGCTGTTAGGCGCGTTAACTTGGGGCTGGGGAGGGCACTGATGGCAGAGGACATGGCTCACATTTTGGTGGTGCCAATTGGGTCTATCAGTAGATCGGGTTTCAGTAGGCATCGACTTACAGTGTATAAAGCTATTGATAATACATCTATTACTACGAAGAACACCGAGCGAGGTGGCGCAGTGGTTAGCACACTGGACTCGCATTCGGGAGGACGACGGTTCAATCCCGTCTCCGGCCATCCTGATTTAGGTTTTCTGTGATTTCCCTAAATCGCTTCAGGCAAATGCCGGGATGGTTTCTTTGAAAGGGCACGGCCGATTTCCTTCCCTAACACGAGCTTGCGCTCCGTCTCTAATGACCTCGTTGTCGACGGGACGTTAAACACTAATATCCTCCTCCACTACGAAGAGCGGAGTAGGTGCGTAAGTTATTCTTCATGGTCCTTCAGTGTTTTGTGGATGCGTACTGAATTTTACACTTACTAATGCTGATGCTAGTGCACATGGTAATGGTTGGGTTACTGTGGCTCTAGTTCGTGGTGATAAAGTGAAGACTGTATCAGGGCTGGAGACTTTTAACAGCCAAGAAGTTGTTGCTTATCGTACACTTAAGATATGTGAAGTGTATAACGGAGATCGTGGTTCATTTTACTATATGTCTACCATGCCGTTGGTTCTCAGGAAAACGAATCGTCGTAAAGTAAATGAATCAGAGTCTGTGTCCGTATGGGTTAAAGGTGCACTGAATTGTCCCAAGATTAAAGTTGTTGGTGATGTGACACATTACTATAGAAACTGAAATAAAGTACCTGTCCTTTCCTCGAGAAAATAAAAAAACAATAAATATTACAAGACATCAAAAAAGAAACCTATTGTGTCATGGTAAATGGTCCATCCCAAGGCATCCAGATACTGATTCACCAACAGACACTGACATCTCAGAGAGAGGAACTATGGCTATGGGGGGAGCTGTGCTCCCATCTTTGATTATATATTCATTTACTGCCAGTTGCTGCGATATATATCTATGTGCGGCGTTCTAGGTACTTCGCGTTGCCCTCTGGGCGTTCTAACGCCTAGCGGGTTTCACTATCTTGCATCTCAATAGGTATGGGAAGGGCGTGCTGGTAAAGCTTATAGGTGACAGTGTTGTGGGTGATGGTGGGATCACTCTTGGAAAAATTCCTGTAGTAGTTGGTGCTACAGCTGTACCTTTTTTAGATTGAAGTCAACTGATAGGTATATCTTCTTAAAGGAAGTCCCTCTAACTAAGGGCTCGCCTTCAGAGGACGTCATGTTTCGAAGTAGAGAAGGAATTAGCGTATTTCATCAAAATATAAGAGGTATTAGAAATAGAGTTAGTGAACTGCTTATAGATGTTGACTCTGAAATTACTGGTATGTTAGAGCACCACTTAAATAATTCAGAGGCTTTCTTTGCCAGGATGCAGATTAGCTGACTGTTTTTCGAGGAGTTCCTTGCGGTGTGGGGGAGTGGCTGTGTACGTAAGAAAACAGTATTCCATTTGAGTCCATTGACGCATCATGGCACTACACTGAACTGATATTTGAATGTTGTGCAGGGGTAGTTGAATTTAGTGAAACTAAACTTCTATTTATTGTTGTTTATACGTCCCCTAACTCTGACTTCAGAGCATTTCTGCTCAAGCTAGAGGGTTCTTGATTCACTTTGTAGGAAGTGCCAGAAATTAGTTAGATGTGGTGACTTCAATATAAATTTTGTATATGATGATGCAATAAAAGGGATTTTGGTAGATCTCCAAAATTCATATGATCTGATGCAGACTGTTTTTTCCAACTAGGGTGCAGGGGAACGGTAGCACAGCTATAGACAATATTTTTATTCATTCTTCATTACTAGATGGGCGTTCTGTTAGTAAAAGGGTGAATGGCCTTTCAGACTTTGATGCACAAATTCTAACACTAAAAGGCTTTTGTACCCAAAAAAGTCTCTCACATAATTACAAACTATGAAGGAAAGTTAATCCAACAGCAATAGAGAGTTTCTTAAACCTTGTCAAGGAACAAGAGTGGCAGGATATTTATAGCGCCGATAACATAGATCACAAATATAATGCTTTCCTTAACACATTTCTCATGCTCTTTGAGAGCTGCTTTCCATTAGAACGTTCTATACATGGTAGTAGCAGTAAAAGGCAGCCAGGGTGGCTGACCAGTGGGATAAGGATATTGTGTAGAACAAAGTGGAAATTATATCAAGATGTTAGAAGTAGTCGCAATCAAACTACAGTAGCCCATTATAAACAGTATTGTAAGGTGCTTAAACATGTTATTAGGAAGGCAAAGAGTATGTGGTATGCAAATAGTGTAGCTAATTCACAGGATAAAATTAAAACCATATGGGCAGTTGTGAAGGAAGTGTCTGGTCAGTAGCACGTCGACGATATAAAGTCACTTCGTATTAAAAATATTTCTGTTACTGATATATCAGATATACGTCCAGTATTTAACAATCATTTACTGAGCATTGCTGGTAAATTAAATAAAACTTTAGTTTCTACAGGAAACGATATGACTTTCTGGGTAAATGCCTTTCCGAGATTGACGTCCGAAATACTGCTCTGTGATATAGACAAGGGGAGGTAGAGTCAATAATAAAATAACTGAAAACTAGGGACTCTCATGGTTATGATGGAGTGCCTAGCAGAATATTAAAGTACTGTGCTGCACATGTTAGCCCTGTATTTATCCATATTTGTAATTTTTCCTTTAGGAATGGCCAGTTTCCTGAACGATTAAAATACTCAATAGTAAAGCCGCTTTATAAAAAGGCACAAAGGGATAACGTAGACAATTTTAGACCTGTTACTATGCCATCAGTGTTTGCTAAAGTTATTGAAAATGCTATGTATGTAAGGACAATTGATCATTTTGTATCACACGATTTTTTTATAAAATGTACAGTTCGGCTTTAGAAGACGTTTAACAACTGAAAATGCTATATTCTCTTTTTTCTGTTAGGTACTGGATGGATTAAACAAAAGGTTTCGATATCTAGGAATATTTTTTCGAGTTAACTAAGGCGTTTGATTGTGTTGATCACAAAATATTGCTCCAGAAGTCGAACCCTTATAGAATATGGGGAGTAGCTCACAATTGGTTCACCTCTTACTTTAACAACAGACAGCCAAAGATCATTATTCACAATGTTGAGAATGGCGGTGATGGGGCGGTCTGAGTAGGGTACGGTCAAGTAGGGGGTGCCCCAGTAATCAGTGTTAGGGCCTTTCCTGTTCTTTATTGATATAAATGATATGCCCTCTAGTATTACAGGTAACTCTAAAATGTTTGTGTTTGCCTATGACACCAGCTTGGTAATAAAGTATGTTGTGTGCAACATTGGCTCGGTTTCAAATAGTGCAGTTCATGACATAAGTTCATGACTTGTAGAAAATAAACTAATACTAAATCACAGTAAGACTCAGTTTTTACAGTTTGTAACACAAGATTCAACAAAACCTGATGTTTTAATTTCACAGAATGGACGTATGATTAGTGAAACTGAACAGTTCGAATTTCTAGGTTTTCAGATAGATAGTAAACTGTCGTGGAAAGCCGACATTCAGAATCTTGTTCAAAGACTTAATGCTGTCATTTTTACTATTCGAACAGTTTCTGATGTGAGTGATCGTTCGACGCGAAAATTAGTCTACTGTGCTTATTTTCATTCGTTTATGTCGTATGGTATTGTATTTTGGGGTAATTCTTCCCATTCTAAAAGGATATTTTTGGCTCAGAAACGGGCGGTTCGGGCAATGAGTGGTGTAAGTTCACAAACCTCTTGTCGACCCTTGTTCACGAGTCTGGGTACTTTGACATTGGCCTCTCAATATATATCCTTACTGTCATATCTTGTTAGCGATATTAGCTTATTCCCAAGAATAAGCAGCTTTCACTCAGTTCATACTCGGCAGAAATCAAACCTGCATTTGGATCGGACTTCCTTAACTCTTGTGCAAAAAGGTGTGCAGTATACTGCTGCATCCATTTTCAATAAGCTACCATGCGAATTAAAAAATCTTAGCTATAATCCACGCGCTTTTAAATCGAAACTGAAAAGCTTCCTCATGGGTCACTCCTTCTACTCTGTAGATAAGTTCCTTGAAAAATTAAGCTGACTCTTGTTGTATTGTTGATTGCGTTTACTTAAACTTATGTCTGAACTTTTTTCTGGTTCATAAACATTTTATTTTTATCTGTTATTTCTTTTGTGTTGTAATTTCATGTACTGACACGTTCCGTGACCTTGGAGATTTGCTCCTCAATTTGTCCTACGGAACTTGACGTGTAAATAAATAAATAAATAAAGTATAACGTATACAATGAGGAGACAAAAGTTATCGGAGGGATTGGATTGTTTGGGGGAGGAGACCAGACATCTCATCGGATTAGGGAAGGATGGGAAAGGATGACGGCCGTGCCCTTTCAAAGGAACCATCGCGGCATTTGCCTGGAGCGATTTAGGGAAATCACAGAAAACCTAAATCAGGATGGCCGGACGCAGAATTGAACCGTCGTCCTCCCGAGTGAGAGTGCAGTGTGCTAACCACTGCGCCACCTCGCTCAGTAGGGACAGGGATATGCACACATACAGATGGCGGTAGTGTCGGGTACACAAGGTATGAAAGGGCAGTGCATTAGCGGAGCAGTCATTTATACGCATGTGATTCGCTTGAAAATTTTCCCGGCGTGATTATGGCCACACGACGGGAATTAACAGACTTTGGACGCAGAATAGTAGTTGGGGCTAGACACGTGGTACATTCCATTAAGGTAATTCGTAAGTGGGTGCCGAGAATATAAAATTTCAGGCATTACATCTCATCGCGGCCTACGCAGTGGCGAACGACCATCACTTAACGACCGAATACAGCGGCATTTTCATAGAGTTTTCAGTGCTAACAGACAAGAAATGTTCAAATGGCTCTGAGCACTATGGAACTTAATTCCTGAGGTCATCAGTCCCCTAGACTTAGAACTATGCAAACCTAACTAACCTAAGGACATCACACACATCCATTCCCGAGGCAGGATTCGAACTTGCGGTTCCAGACTGTAGCGCCTAGAACCGCTGGGCCACACCGGCCGGCCATGGACTTCATGTTCCGATGCCAATGCGCCATGTCACCGCGCTACAACATTACACAGCTGGTTTGGAGATCATTCTGGACAATTCGAGCGAATGATCTGACCATCCAGATCGCCCGACATTAATCCCATCGAACATTTATGGGACATAATCGAGAGGTCAGCTTGTGCAATAAATCCTGCACCAGCAACACTTTGACAATTATGTACGGCAATGGAGACAGCATGGCTTAATATTTATGCAGAGGACTTCCATCGACTTGTTGAATCCATGCCACGTCGGGCTGCTGCATTAAGCCGGGCGAAAGAAGGTCCGACAGGATGTTAGGAGGTATCCCATGACTTCGCCCCCCTCACTGTACAGTCGCGACGCTCACTGCTGCGACCACTGTTACCGTCTGAGACGTCGAACCACACTAGCGTTCCTAACTACGAGAAAATTAGCCGTAAGATTGTTTGTTTTTAATTATTTTTCCAATTAATTAAAGAAATAGGTGTTATATTTTTGCTTTCCAAGCATTACTAAATGATACAGACACATGCATATTGGTGAAATAAATACAAAATCTGCTGTATCTCACTGATACAGTGGCACCAGCTACAACTTATTCATCAATAAATGCTTTCGAATATGTGTAAAATTGCAACTTACTCTGATTTAAGCAAGAGACAATACACAAATATTCCATGCATGAGAAGCATATGTTTGTGTTGTTGTTTTGTCTGTTCTTAATATGATGGGCAGTTACCTTGATACGTAACAATGTTGAAACAAATATGGGTGAAATAACCCCAGAAATGAGCCATCTGGAGCATGGAGACTAATGAACACATCTCCAGGACGACACACACGTGGACTAACAGCGCCGAAAATCGTAACACCGTTCAATAATTTCACATCACGAAATTTGTGCTACAGAAGTTGATGCTAACCTGAAAAACAAGAGAAAAACATCACAAAATGTAACATAGTAACATACTGTAACTGCCATATAATACATTTATTATATGTATAAAAAGAAACATATATTATAGGCCACTGAAGACGCTTCACAAACCGAGCGACGTGGCGCAGTGGCTAGCACAGTGGACTCGCATTCGGGAAGACGACGGTTCAATCCCGCGTCCGGCCATCCTGATTTAGGTTTTCCGTGATTTCCCTAAATCACTCCAGGCAAATGCCGGGATGGTTCTTTGAAAGGGCACGGCCGGCTTCCTTCTCCGTCCTTCCCTAACCCGATGAGGCCGATGACCTCGCTGTTTGGTCTCTTTCCCCCAAACCAACCAGCCAACCAACGCTTCACAAATAAAAGAAACGAAACGCGTGTGGCACTTGGGCTTTCAGTCTGTTGAGTGAGTGTCGTCCTGTAGCGTTCTGAATTGACGACTGCTTTAGGCTCTGAGACGTCTAGAAGGACAACAGCCTGCCTGTCTCAGAAGACTGCACCGTATTGCCTGCCGATGGCCGTTTTGAACTTTGTTGGAGATTTGCACGATCGCTGTCGTTCTGAGCTCCATCTCAGTCTAGCTCGTAAAGAATGCTCGTATAAATTCCAAAAGTCTCTGGCTGTGAGCAACTGTCCACAACGTAATATATGTAAAACAGTTGCAGGTGGGCACCGCTACTAAATGTCGTACGCGATCTCAAGTTTCTGTATAAAAACAATAGTTCTTTCCGCGCTGTTACCTGTTGAAACTGTTAGCTATTAGTGCAGTGGCAAAGTTACTGCACTCGTGCGGTTACTGTGCAGTAACAACACTCATGTCTGCGTGTAACAGTTTAAACTACACGTTCCCTTGACAATGAAGCCGGTTAATATTTCGAATCGCCACTCTTCCGTCGCACAGACGTCACTGAGTTACTCCCGGACGCACATCATGGGTACGGGCTGCTGAGCAACCATTTTTTTTCTCTCCCTGGAGGAACCGCCTCTTGCAACTGCGAACTACATTCCAATCGTTCACCAAAGGCAAGGCACAGTGGGGACAAAATATTTCGTCTCGCACACACTTCGCGATCCTTTAGTCGGGATGACTTTGTACCACTTTCTTTTTTTGAAAATACCAGACACAAAATAAATTACACATTACAACAGACTTTGTAACATTTAATATTTATAGTTACTGAGCGCTATGCCCTATTGGAGTAAAATTTCAGTTTTAATGCTGCTGCAAGGTGAAATTCAGGGTAACTTTAGTCCAGTCCTGAAAATCAAAGGATTTTTCCTTTATCTAATGCTCTGGGCAACTTTAGATCGCTCCATAAGGAAACTAGGTGTTAAAACAGCTAAAACGAAACAGCGTTAATTCAGTACTGCAGTTTTACTATTAAATATGAAGATATTTCTACCGACCTGGCATTGTTCAACTTGAATCACTGTCGCTAGAAGTTCTCGTCATAGCAAGCCTAAGGGTTTGAAGGAAGTGGGAAAGGTAACTGAAATACTAACCGCAAATCACAAAAGTAATAAAACAGTTTTTTAGTACAAAATAATGTAAGTAATGGAATAGCAGCCATTTGAAACTAAATTGGTAGGTGTTACAAACCTACCCTGACTGGTAAAGCGTTACCCTGATTGTAACTCAGATTGTCTAAGCCTCTAAGGCATCACAGCGTCACATTACGCAAGTCTACTGAGTCGTCTCAATATACCGTCATCAAGCGTCGGTGAATTTCAGCTGTCACAGTTTGTTCAGCAGTGAGGAATTGGTCGCAGTGGTATATTCAGTTGAGTTGTTTAATAGGTTCAGTACATTCTTCCTATTTCAATTATTTTGGGAAGGACATAAAATAAGAAACTGACGTCATTTGTTCCCCTCAACCAGTTTTAAAGAAATTTAGGACAAAGCATGAAAACTAAGGACTGTCTGCAGAAAATGAGGACATCTGGTCACATTAGTTCAGTGGTTAAAAGTATAATAGAAGATTTGCTATTTTGGGCCGTTCGATGTTGGAGAAGGTGGGGGCGGGTGGGGAGACGGGGGGGGGGGGCGGGGGGGGGCGGGGGGGGCGGCGGCTCGGCGGCGGGGTCTGAGGCGGCGGCGGTATTGTATGGGTGTTGCTGTTTCTAGTGATATGCTAACGGTGTACTCCAACTGTAATGAGTTTTTCCGCCTATTTATGCGCGGTACGTGCACTTACTTAAGCAGCGACTACCATTTCCTTCAGGGAGCGTCGAACTCCTGCACGTCTGCCTGCATTCTGCTATAATGTTCTGGTATCGCAGCATTCCTGTATGCTATACAGTCAGTTCCACAAGAAAGTGTACGCCATAATGTTAAATGTAACGTCCGCAGCGTCCGGTAGTGGTCTCGAATCTGTACTCAATGCGCTTTTGCACTTTGTATAGATAAACAGTGTGAGAGTTGAATGTTTTGTTTTGTCGGTTGCAGCTTGGGCTATTTTCACATATTTAAGGCCAATTTAAACGCTGGAAAAAATGTCGATTATTTATCAAAAATGCCTTCTGAAGTCCGTTAAGAAGCCATTTGGTTCGAATGAGGATAATTATCTGAAACAGCGCAGCCGTCTCTGTACAGCGTTGAAACAAGACAAAGGGTTGTCCACGATGATTTCGCGTGTAATGTATCCGGATGCAAATCGTATCAAAAATGTCAGGTCGTATATTAAGATGAAGCTTAAAGGAAAGCCAATATATACTTTGATGCAGCTGTCATATAAAATCAGGACGGTATGGAAATCGTTGCCGAGGCGATATGCAGAAAATCTCGTGAAAAGCATGCCAAAAATGTGCTAAGCTATAATCGATAATGACGGCGACTGGAGTTAGTTAGTTGAAACTTCCTGGCGGATTAAAACTGTGTGCCGGACCGAGACTCGAACACGGGATCCTTGCATATCACGGGCAAGTGCTCTACCATCTTTTTTATCTCATTTTGTTCGTTTTCGTTCTTTGTGTCTGATCGGGGCGGACGTCGCAAGACTCTCTTTTCAGTTCGTCGTTGATCCATTAACTCAGTTTTTTTACTACATAAGGCAGCTAACCCTCTGACCGAACACGCTGAGTTACTGTGCCGGCACCATCTGAGCTACCCAAGCACGACTCACGACCCACCCTCACAGCTTTACTTCCGCCAGTGCCTCGTCTCCTACCTTCCAAACTTCACAGAAGCTGTCCTGCGAAACTTGCAGAATTAGCACTCCTGGAAGAAAGGATATTGCGGAGACATGGCTTTGCCACGACCTGGGGTATGTTTCCAGAATAAGATTTTCACTCTGCAGCGGAGTGTGCGGTGATATTAAACTCGCTGGCAGATTAAAACTTTGTGCTGGACCAAAGTAATTGTGCAATTGACAATAACAAGTATTTTCAGGTACACACATATATTTATAAGTGTCTTTTGTTTCATACTGATAAGGGCATACACTTTCTTGTGGAATCGACTGTACATCGTGAACACTAACGCCCCTATAACACTCGTTGAGGTACCATTGAAATTGCTTCTCCAGTAGACTATTTTGAGCCGTTAAGACGACGTGCTGAGTTCTGTGTACTGGGGAGCCTTAGTAACTTCCCGTGGTCGAGGAACACGATCGCAATCTACTGCTGCTGGGTCTCGGTGCACGAACTAGGCGATCGGAGTTTCGCAACATGTCTGTTGGCGGAATGCCACGTGACTCCTACAAGGAAATTTTCCTTTCCGAAAGTAGTGATACCAGCTTAATTCTCCTATCGGAGAGGAAAAAAGGCTAATATGTTCCTGTTTGTTTACAAGACTGTCTGGAAAATGGGGTATCAGCTGCCTCAATCTACCTTCCTTAGCACTTATAAAAACTTTCCCAAAAGTTTTGGCATGCGGACATATTCGCCCTATTTTTAACAAGCAACTCGCGTCAAACTCCCACAAGCTCCCCTAACTGTAACTATCTGGCACCCACTAGTGCATCACTGAAAGTCCCTCATACCCATTCACTCCTAGTTGCCATTTCTCAAGCACGCACGCATGCACTCACTCACTCACTCACTCACTCCACTGCCACCCTCTCTCTCTTCTCACTGCCACCATCTCTCTTCCTTCTAGTCACTGTCATAGACTCTGTCTTTATTATCACTGGCTCTCACCCACTTCCACCTCTTTATTTCCCTCCCAGTGACACTGTCCCCTCCACTCTTTTTCCTGGCACTGTTCTGTCACTGTCATTTATGTTTCACTGCCATTGTGCCCCTATGTTTTTGTCACACTGCCATTGTGTCCTTCGCTCTTTCTATGACACAACCACTGTCTACTATCTTCAGTATTTATTTCTTTTCCGTCTGTTTCCTCTTGATACCGTCTTGTTATCTCTCAGCATAAAAACGCGCGGATATGTTCGCTAAGTATACTGTCGCATGCGTACCGATTACGCGAGATTAAGAGGTTCCAAAATTCTAAAAGAGGTTGACGGCAGTGAAATAGGTCTGTAGCTCTTACAATTGATTGAATTGATTGTTGACTCTTGTAAGAAACCGGAATGGCGTTCAAGTTTTGCCAGTGCCTATTAACATACTTTGTTCTCCCGCACTTGGAGGATCGTAAATGACCACCTTGTGGAATTCAATGTGGACTCCGCGAGTAGCGATCCTATGTAATCCAACACTGTCCATGATGTCTCAATGCTATATTTTATTTTGGCACTATTGTACAATTCCGGGCGTAGGCCACTTTCAGGTCCCCAGAAATTGTCGTCGTCGCTTGTGTCATACACCAAGGAAGTTTTTTTTATAGGGTCGCCACTGTTCACAGTATACCGTAAATAAATGAACGAGACAATAAACATAATGTTGTCGTTAGAGAAGTTGCGACGCCAGAAAATTGTCTGAGTGTGAGAAGGCTGCGAGGATCGACGCTTTGAGTAGGGTTTGGCAAGTGACACCCTCACGTAAAATTAAAGCACCGAATTGTTCTTAAATATGTTCGTGACACACGTCATTTGTATACTAATGAGTACCCGGCGAAGCAGTGGAAACAATTACAACTGTATAGAGTGATCAAAAAGTCCCATTACACCCTATCCCATGTCCACATATTCACAGGTGGTCGCATTGTATTAATGTGGGATCAGGTCAAGGGACAACTATAAAGTAGTTGGAGCATTCTTTATTTTTTCCAGAGCGTCTGTGTGTACACCATAGTTTTTGTAACAGAATATGATTCTCCTCCATGCACGATGTGAAAATCTCCTCAGCATAGCAGTAAATGCACGTCGAACGGCATCCGTAAGTTCGTAAACTGTCTCGTAACGTTTGACAAAAACCTTCTGCTTACTGAATCCTCACAATGCGCTGTCGCAAGGTGACGGATCAGGACATTGGGGTGTCCACTCCACAGGGTGCAGGCAAGTGGATAGAAAACTGCATCCAGTCCGTTTATGAGGAAATATCTCGTCGAGACATTCTCTAACGGCAATAGCGTAGTGGGCTGGTGCTCCAACCTGCTGGAACCATACACGACCCAACAGTCCCCGATCTCGCAGATGTGGAATAAACCAATCACGTAAAATGGTGAGATACACAATGTGATTCACAGTACTAACAAAGAAATATGCACCTACCAAGTAAGTTGCAGACATTGCAGCCCAGGTTATGACATGTGGTGCATTGTGTTCAAATTCCTCATAAAAATTTGGGTTTTCTTTACTCCAGAAATGTTTCTCGTTTTTTGCAGTGTGACATATTGCACACACGTCCGAGAAAAGCAATTTCCCCCCTTGAAGGAAGAGTTGCAATGCGACTGAGCATTCGCCCACAATTCTGATGACGTTTTTGAATGTCGCTATCGCTCACTTCGTTTACAGTCGACTGTTTACATGTCTTTTACCTCAAAGCATTCTTCATATGTTTTTGTATCGTCGAGAATGGAACTCCGAATTCCTGTAATCACTTATGAATGGACTTTTTTGGCGAACATTCGACAGACGCTGCCTGCCTCCACACACCTTTCCAGCCGTGTCGGTGGTCATCCTGAGCGCGGCTTATCTTTTATGCAACCAGTTGCAAAGAGCTTTTTCTCCCACCGTAAAAGTGTTGGTTTTGATGGGGAAGGTTTTTGAAAACTTTAGGAAATCATGCCAAATGTCTCTCATAGATTTTCCTTTATGTGGTCGTTTGTGAACCCACGCACTCATTACGAACCTTTCTCCCATCGTGTAAGTGGACTCATTAGCCATGATTTAGATGTATGTCAGCACTTTCAACAATTCATTAACATCTATGTAATACATAGGAGGTAGTGGGACTTCGTGACTATTCTGTAGAATAGCTAAGGTATATATTCACTGTAAGATGGGTACGAAAACAAATCATTCGAGGAGGAGATAACTCACAAAAATCTCGTTTGGTCGATACTTCAAAATTGGTAATCAGATTGTTAATCTCATCAGACAGGACTAATCGAGAAGGTAATGAGGATGCACGTCTTTCTTCAGGTTCGTTTTTTGATGAGTAATACACGATGTACTTTGCATCACACATAATGGCTCTGAGCACTATGGGACCTAACTGCTGAGGTCATCAGTCCCCTAGAACTTAGAACTGCTTAAACCTAACTAACCTAAGGACATCACACATATCCATACCCGAGGCAGGATTCGAACCTGCGACCGTAGCTGTCGCGCGGTTCCAGACTGTAGCGCCTAGAACCGCTCGGCCACCCCGGCCGGCCTACACACATAATAAGGTGGCTTTTGTAGACATAGAAAATGGACAACTGCTTGTTTTCGTACGTGTCATTTTCATAACTTCTACACCATTCAGTAACTTCTTCCTCGACGTAACTTTGTCTACAGTTAAATAATTTTTGTTTCCTGCCAGTAACATAGCGTGTGCTTGCGAAGATGGAAAAGTGTTTGTTTTAGCGTCCGATTGAGAGAAGTAACATGTTCGTTAAAACACTGTAAAGGTTTCAGTGGTCTGCATTCCCTTAAAGGTGCGTACAAGACCACACAAGGAAAGATCTTGAGCCACTTACAAGCTTTGGCGGGCATTTCGTAGTTCTTTATTGCGTCATATTTAACGAGTATCTGTGGTGATCAGAAAATTTAACTGAATATCTTGGACTGGCATGCAGAGTCGAATGCTCTTCGTTTTGGTGTGATTGAGTTTGAAAAACAAGGAAGAGCAAGA
This sequence comes from Schistocerca americana, assembly GCF_021461395.2. Taxonomy (NCBI): domain Eukaryota; kingdom Metazoa; phylum Arthropoda; class Insecta; order Orthoptera; family Acrididae; genus Schistocerca; species Schistocerca americana. The sequence continues at coordinate 181,360,146 of NC_060120.1, forward strand.
ACCCCGTCGAAGGTTCATCACATTCCCATCTCGAGTAACACGCATGGGAACCGCCGAGCTTACGCTCCCACCTGCCAGACGAATCGTCATCGACTGTCGTACGCTGTCACCCTCTGAAACAATCTGGAGATGACTGAGATTCGACGTGGCTCATTGCCTGTAGCTATTAGAAAATAAGCGCGGCCACATGTTCTCAAATGGCTCTGAGCACTATGGGACTTAACATCTACGGTCATCAGTCCCCTAGAACTTAGAACTACTTAAACCTAACGGCAGCACACAACACCCAGCCATCACGAGGCAGAGAAAATCCCTGACCCCGCCGGGAATCGAACCCGGGAACCCGGGCGTGGGACCACATGTTCTCCATCTGGTCACCATATGTCTATGAGATTTCTTCCGTCGCCATGATTCCAGAGAGACACCTTCCAGGGGAGGGAGGGGGGGGGGGGGGGGGGTAGCAGAGAACCAAAGATTGTGTTAAAGACGAGAGGCATAGCTTCATAGTGTGAAATCCGCGCTTCTGGTTGCTTACTGGTATTACGCAGCCGCTTTGCAGTACCCGGGAAATGAGTGTCCGCCCGCCACTGTGAATGGTTTGAGGGCCTGAGAAAGCCGCTGCCGGCTTTGCCTCTTTCTCATTGTGGTAGTTTCGCAAGGCTGGCGCACTGCTCCCTTACATAAGCCCCTCCTTGCAGTTGCCACGCACTTGCTGACAGTGACCTCTCCTCTGGCCTCGAATGCTTCTTACACGGTGTCGTCGAGTTGTATGTATTACGTGCAGACCTTGAGGAAACAGGTTTTTTGTTACATTTCGATTGAGTTTATTGACCCTTTCTGCCAACAGTTTGATACAAATATAAAGTCATACACCGCCGGAAAAAATTAATATGCCTGGAAAGACGACGTCGATTTTGATCCAATGACGGCATATGTCACCTGGGCCACGGCGGATGCTCTGATATTGGTTTCAGCGTCGTCCGCTAACAAATAGCGTAGCGGCATAGCTACCAGAGCACAATCTGTGTCAGCACTTTCATAGGGAAAGCTCACAGACAGAAGGCCCAGCGTGTTGCTAACGTGTGAAGCAAGCAGGCAACCATGCCACAGAGACGCACTCGTGCTTTCTACAGCCAACTGAGTGGGTTTGAAAGGGGTCAGTTCGTGAATTTCCGAGTGGCAGGATGGTCCTTTCAGAGAATCGGCACACTAGTTGGACTTGCTGTGTCACCTGTGCAATGATGCTGGTATCAGTGGTCACGTCAACATTCTCACAACTGTAGACGAGTTTCTGCGCGTCCACGCTGCACAGAGGCTCGGCAGAATCATCGTACTGGAAAGGCAGTAGTGGCAGATGATACTGCTACAACAGCACAGAAGCCAGACTTGTCAACACGAACTATCGCGAACCAGTTATTAACAGTGGGACCACGGAAATGCACACTTCTAGCCCGTCTTCCACTCGGGCCACAGCATCGACGTGAACAGCTCGACTGGTGCCGCCAGAGGATCACTTGGAAGATGGAAAGGCGCACTGTGCTCTTCAGCGATGAAAGCAGAGTCTGCCTGCACCCCCTCTGCAGGTCCAGGGGTTAGAATAGGCCCGAGTTATTCCTGCCTGTCGTAAGAGGCGACTAAAAGGAGTTTCACACGTTTCGGCCTTTATATGATGGTCCCCTTTAGGGTTTGATCTCCATTTTTCAAAATTTTCCCGAAGAGCGAGCCAACTGGGGAAGAGCACCTTACGTGGTGCATCGTGTCCATCATGCATTGAAATCTTTAGCCCACTTTCTCGTCGTCGCATTGCAGTGCAGCCCATTCTCCATCTCTTGGGCGAGGCCACCTTCCTGGGTGCGTTTTCCACCATGCACTATGCAGTGTCAATTTCTGTGCCGACGATGACCACGGACTTCGTTGCACCTCATATCCAGCACGGTAGCCAGTCCGTTGTGGTGGGGCCGCCATTGCCCTGTTGGTTGTAGACTCCTGACAACACAGGGATCGCCCTGCAGATGCCTGCGCCGTTAACTTCCCACGTATGCCAAGCAGTTGACGCCCGTCATCCTGGGGCATCGGGACTCCCGGCAATGGCCATCCTGCCAGGTGGTCTTTGCTGTGGCTGGGTGGTGCCTGTGGAGAGGGCCCCTGGTCGGAGTGGGTGGCATCAGGGCGGATGACACGCCATGAAGTGTAGTACCTCATCTCTTGCTGGTGGTCCGCCGCCAGCAGTCCCTAAGCGGGCAAAGTCTAACTTTAATGCTAAGAAATATAACCCCAAGTCGTTCCCTCCATGGCCACACCATGGGAGGAACGCCAGGCTAAGGATGGCAGTGAAGCTTATTCGCCCCGGTACCTTCTATGTACGAGAGTTGATGGGGAATCTTTCTTGTCCATGAAGCCTCAATTTTTTTGTAGAGCATTTGGAGGACAAGTTTGAGGAGGTGGAAGGCTTGTCCAAAATGCGCTCTGGGTTGGTCTTGATAAAAACAGCATCCTCTGCCCAGTCAAGGGCATTACTCGCTTGTGGCATTGTGGAGGATGTTTCTGTTACCATCAGCCCCGTAAGAGCTTACATATGGTCAGGTCGCAGATTCGTCTGGACCTTTCTCATGACCCTAAGGACTCAGTTACTCCTGCCGCTCTCCACCGTCACTTCCTCTCGATTCTTGTGTTCCAGGGCTCGGAAGTTAGTTATAGCTAAATAATAGTTCGTTCATTAAGTCAGCCGTTTTACGCCATAAGCACTCCGTCTTCAGGCCACGAGTGGCCTTCCGGGACCATCCGACCGCCGTGTCATACTCCGAGGAGGATGTGGATAGGAGGGGCGTGGGGTCAGCACACCGCTCTCCCGGTCATTATGATGGCTTTCTGTGACCAGAGCCGCTACTATTCGGTCGAGTAGCTCCTCAATTGGCATCACGAGGCTGAGTGCACCCCGAAAATAGCAACAGCGCATGGCGACTGGATGGTCACCCATCCAAGTGCCGGCCACGCCCAACAGCGCTTAACTTCGGTGATCTCATGGGAACCGGTGTATCCACTGCGGCAAGGCCGTTGCCACGTTTTACGCCATAGGGTCTCATCAGCCAAAATATCTTATACCCTACGATCACGCAAGGAACTGCCATGTCGTGGTTTTCTGTAAAAGTTTTTTTTTCAGCAAGTCCTACGTTTTTTCCAGTATTAAATATAGAACGGAATCTCTAAAAATTCCTGAGTCGGTGTCTTTATCCAGCAAGGGCGAATGTCTACGCAGCAAAAACGATAGTTAGTGTCATAGCTCCAACAGCGCTAGGGCATAATTTAAGCGAAGTGCTCTGGATTTTGTATTCTGACATTTTTACCATAGAGAGCTCCGATGCAACGATGAGGAAGTGCTGCGTATTGTTCAAATACTTCAGAGATTTCAATCCGTTTTTCTTCATTTGGATTTAGCTTCACAGTCTCTCTTAATTCCATCCAAATAACTTACCGTACATGAAGTATTATCCCAGATAGATTCTATCCAGTCGTATACGAATAGTGTAGCTCTGGCACTGAACAACCTCTTGCAGAATATCTGAAACAGTAACAGACCGCGAGAAACAGCAGCGACAAACGCCCTCTACAGTCGTCATCTAAACTGTTGAAATTCGAGCGCGCGATAACGTGCGTCAGCGCACTTTGAATGTTAACTTACAAGAGGACCATCAGACCTGTTCATCACCGATTTTGATGAGTCTAGGTACGTTATAGAGGCCTGTCCTGAGTACTTGGGTAGCGGCTTTTTATGCGTTCCCCTTGTTTCCGAGAGAATCGTTGTTGAAGTAGTATGTGTACCTGCTGTAGCGTCAGCCATCTTCCTAGTAAGCGAGAGTAGCGCGTAGCGCAGCGGCTAAGGTTCACGGCTACAATCCTGGCTGCGCGGATACAAATGCTGTCCGCTTCCTTTCTTTCTTCCACATACCGAATATCATTAAATAGTATATGTCATGCGAAATTAGTCACTTTCGCTTACAGATAAATCGATCATTACAACAAACATTTCTTCAAATGTGTGTTCCGTTAGACACAGATTAGATTACAGAATCGTCTTACTCGCTGTCGCTTGAATAGCGCGAACCGTAGCAAGGCGCTTCAGGCCGCGCGGCTACCCCGTGAGGCGCAATTCTAGACTTGCCCGATTTCGCGTTTCTCATGATAGTTTTTAGGATCCCGCACCTGTGTCTGTAAAAACTGAACCCTTATAGGATCACTTTGTAGTCCTTCTGCCTGCCCGTCTGTCTTTTTGCCTGTCCGACTCCTCGAGACACTTTTCCTCGGGAACGGGTACACGGGTCAACTCGAAATTTGTCGCATATTAAAATACACGGTTCCTTGGTGACATAAATGGAAGTTTCCAAGTCAACGCAGTGAAGAGATACGGCAGTTTGTGTCACATATTTTGATACTCGCAAACTCAGTCATCAAACCATACAGGGTACTTCCCGTTGACCTAGAATCATGAAATTTGCGAAGAAGCAAGGTTTCACACAACAACCAAAGGAAAAATCCAAAAATTGTTTCTGGAGCCGAGCGACCGCTACGGTCGCAGGTTCGAATCCTGCCTCGGGCATGGATGTGTGTGATGTCCTTAGGTTAGTTAGGTTTAATTAGATCGAAGTTCTAGTCGACTGATGACCTCAGAAGTTAAGTCGCATAGTGCTCAGATCCAGACATAAATTGTTAATTGTCAATTATATGACACTTTATCAGTCCGCCTATCTGTCCAGACCCCTTCGTATTAGGAACGGGCAGACGTATCAGTTTGCAATTTGTCACACATTGAGGTCTGTAATCCTTTGGTGGCGTAAAAATGTTGATCTTCTAAGTCAACGGACTCAAGATATGGCCATTTATGTTACATTTTCAGAGTCGAAAACTCACTCATTAAAACCTGTAGAGTGCTTCGCATAGACGTAAAGTCGTGAAATTTATCAAGAGGGAAGTTTTCACAGTACCAGTAAAGGAAGCAAGTGAGAAAATTGTTAATTTGTTGTTATATCACAGGGAAAATTATTTCTTTTGTCGTTTATGAGAGTTCATACCTGAAATTTAAACTTTCGAGAAAGTCTTGGCGTCCCTGCAACCGATATCGTCCCAGTATCAGTGTCAATAACAGGCAAAAATCGTCGAGCTTCTTGATTCCTAGAATGGATGAACTGTCTATATACAAAATTTTGTACGGCACCTCTAGTGTGGGAGTCCTGCTCGCACGTGACCAATTTTTTTAGAGCCAACTTATAAACTGTTTCTTGCACAGTCCGACGAAATTTCCCGAATGGTTCTCGCAGCCGTAACAAAACGTAAGGGAATATCTATTACGACGCAGACCCCGGACTACAAGTCCATTTAAAAAAAAAAAAAAAAAAAAAAGCTATGCACATGCATCACCCCTGCCCTGGCGTACGGGACTACAAGTCCCACCGCCACACCTTCACATGCCCATGTTAGGCAAAACTCTTCTGCCTGATTCATGTAGTACTATCACCGTCAGAAGGTGGTACGGGACCACAAGTCCCACCGCCACACCTCCAAAGTGAATTGCAGTGACGGAGTCACTGCCCTGTGGAAATTTACTGCCTCACCAACACAGTTAGACCGCAATAGACCGGTGATGCTGTATTGTAACATATCACCCCGGACTACAAGTCCATTAAATAAAAAAAAAAAAAAAAAAAAAAGCTATGCACAGGAACGATTATGTAGGTCCAGTTTCTGTAAGGGCATATTGTACGTCGATTGGTACTAGCAGTCAACTTCACGGGTATTAATTGCATAATCCACGCCAGAATTAGAGGTGAGTACTTTTGTTTGTATCTAGAGTCACATATACTATTTAATGATATTCTGTACGATGAAAGAGGGCCAGGTGCGCGTAAGTCTCGCGCACTGAGGATTCCGTACAAACTTAATTATGTATTCAGACAGTTCATCCCTTCGGGTAATCGAGGACCTCGACCATTTTTGCCTGTTACCAACATTGATACTGGAAAGATATCGGTTCCAGGAATTGCAAGCTTTTCGAGAATTTTTCAATTTCAATAATATGAATGTGACAAAGTCTTGCTTGAGACAGACGACCATTATTGTAGTAATCAGTAGTTCTCTATTCACGCTGAATGGGTCGCAATGAAAAGTCAGACATAAGGTAAGGAATGACTTTATTGTTCATATCACGCATTTCGTAATTTATCCATCATCACATATATCCAGGAGCGAGTGCTGCTCGTAGATACGGCGTTTCATGCTAAAAGTGAAACAAACACACGCAGACACTGGTTACATTGGCTTACTTGTTAGAAGCTTCAGTTTTTCACACCGCCAAGTTACCGTAGACCTGAAACTTCCTTGTAGATTAAAACTGTGTGCTGGACCGAGACTCGAAGCTGGAACCTTTGCCGTTCGCGGGCAAATGCTCTACCGACTGAGCTACCCAAGCACGACTCACGCCCCGTCCTCACAGCGTTACTTCTGCCAGTACCTCGTCTCCTACCTTCCGACAGACACACGATCGGGCAACAACAGAGTGATACCGACTGAGGTAAGGAATCCTAAAAAAGTGGTACACACAGGATTTCAACCCGTAATGCTAGCGCACTAGCCGTGAATCTTAGCGTCTATGTTACTATAGTTTGTTCGCAATATATGGATTTTCTCGGAAAGCAGGAACCGTCACACGAAAAGCCACTGTGAAGGTGCTGTGTACAGGTCCGCCCAGAACGTATCTGAGACTTATCAGAATTCTCAATTAACAGGCCTGATGGTCCCTTGTTAGCCTCACGAACCATGTAAATGGGCACTTGAGGCGACCTGCTCAGTGTGATGTGACGTTGCGCCCCCTGGCTCACGGCAGAGGCGGGGCTGCAGCTGGGAGGAGGCGGCGGCAGCCGGCAGCCTGCAGCAGCAGCAGCAGCCGCCAGGTTTGCCGATAAATCAGCTCCGCCGCTGGCTGGCGTGACCCCGCCGCCGTATCCCGCTCCCGGCTCCCGGCTCCCTGTCCCCCGTCCTGTCTCCTTGCACAGCGCCGCGCCGCGCCCTGCTCGCCAAACTTTGCTCTCTGCCGTCGTCCCGGACGGCTCCTTTACTTCCTTTCCTACTCTGCGCTAGACGTCTCGGTTGTGACGTAACTGCCTCAGCACACAGGGAGACGATGTAAGGCCAGAAAGCGTTCATGAGCGGCTTCGTAGCACGCCAAAAGTGTGTTTTTCTTTGGGTACCACATCGATCCACAACACCCAGCTGCTTACTGTGTTAAAAATGTATGTACAAAGCAAATTATCGTCACTCGTATTACAGCTACGATCTCGTAAACTGACATACGGTCGGGAGAACGGTGTGCTGACCACATGTCCCTCCGTATCCAGTGACGCCTGTGGGCTGAGGATGGCACCGCGGTCGGTCAGTACCGTTGGGCCTACATGGCCTGCTCGGGCGGAGTTTTATATTACCAGCTGGCATATACGAGGGGGGACCCAAAGGAAACCAGACTCCGAGGGCGCTGCCACTCGTAGACGTAGTGCAGGGTTCTCACGTGCTAGATGGTGTTAGTAGAGACCTTCATGAAACAGCTGTGCAGACGGCGTCAGTGTAGAGCTGAACGTGCAAGTGTGGTATTGTGTTTCTCGGACTGTTGGCGGGTTACCTCTGCGAAGTCGTTATGGCAACTTTAAAAGGCCAAAGAGCGTATGTGAAATTTTGTTTCCTGCTTAAAAAACTGCAACGGAGACACTCCAAAAGCTTCAGGAAGCTTTCCAGGAGGACGCTATGAGGCGCAAACAGGTTTTAGAGTGGTTTGGGCGCTTTAAACGTGGTGAGATGGGTGTTGAAGACCAATCTCGTTTTGGACGCCCTTCAACATCGCGAAATGAGGAGAACATTGAGAAGGTCCGCCAAAAGATGAACGAGGATCGTCGCCAAACGATCGACCAAATTTCAGCAGAGACAGGAATCAGTTGGAGCTCGTGCGAGCGGATTTTGAGTGAGGATTTGCACATGAGACATGTTGCTGCTAAATTTGTTCCGCGCATTCTCACACAGGAGCAAAAAACCATCCGCATGAATGTGTGTCAGGACTAGAAAACAGAGATTGCACGTGATCAAAACTTCTTGAACAAAGTCATTACAGGGGATGAGAGTTGGTGTTACGGGTGTGACCCAGAAACCAAGCAAGCGTCAAGCCAGTGGAGGACTCCCAACTCTCCCAGACAAAAAAAAGCAAGGCAAGTGAGGTCAAATGTGAAGACGATGATCATTGTCTTTTTTGATGTTCGTGGAATTGTGCATCGGGAATTCGTACCCCCTGGCCAGACTGTTAACCAGCACTTTTACTTGAATGTTTCAAGGCGTCTGCGAGAGGATGTAAGGAGGAAACGCCCGGAACTTTGGCGATCAGGTGACTGGTTTCTGCATCACGACAACGCTCCAGCACACACGGCCTTACGAGTGACCCACTATTTGGCATCTCAGAGGTGGTCTGTCGTTCCCTCGCTCCGTATTTGCCGGACCTAGCCCCGTGCGACATGTTCCTATTACCACGAATGAAAAAAACGCTAAAAGGGGTGCTTTATGATTACGTGGAGGCGGTAAAAACAGCTTCGCAAAGGGCACTGGACAATATCAAACTTGAAGAGATCCAAACAATCTTCCAACAGTGGAAAAAGAAACTTGACAATTGCATCGCATGTAATGGAGAGTATTTTGAAGGTGACTGAAGTAATTTTGTAAAAAGGTCATCAATAAATTTTTTATGACAACAATCCGGTTTCTTTTGGGTCCCCCCTCGTATTTGTTTTAAATCAGTATTTTAGTTGCTACGTCTTCGATAAGTGAGAGGAACACTAGTGGTGACGGCAGTCGGTGAAATCTTCCCTTCCGAGACAACCACCAGCGATTTGACACGACAAACAGCTGTCGCTTTCGTAGCACTAGCAGAGACGGCCGGTGGAAACCTGCACTTGCCAGGTCTGAAAAACAGAAACAGCGACGCACCACGAAAGAACTATCAGAATGGCACGTAGATCGGCAGATGTGATGCACATGTACAGACAAACAAATGATTACTATTTCAGAAAAAACTGTATGATCTAAGAGAGAAATTGACATGTTAAGCAAGTCACTAACGCTTTGGTCCGCCTCTGGCTCTTGTGCAAGCAGTCATTCGGCTTGGCATTGACTGATATTGTTGTTTGATGTCGTCCTGAGGGATATCGTGCCATATTGTGTCAAACTGACGCATTGGATCTTCAAAATCCCGAACTGGTTAGAGGACCCTGCCCATAACGCTCCAAACGTTCTCAATTCGGAAGAGATCCGGCAACGTTGCTGGCCAAGATATGGTATGAGAAGCACGAAGACAAGCGCTAGAAACTCGCCGTCTAGACTGTCATCGGCAGGTGTAGAAGGAACTTCAGGTTTTCCCCCAACTTGCTGTTCACGTTGAACACTGCCAGAAAAAAGTGCCAGCACCCTCAAAGACCGTGTTCAGTGGAAACATGCACTGAGCAGTCGTATTGTTAGTAATTCATTTGTCACGGTCGCCGGCGATCAAATGGCGTTCAGAAGGCCTGTTTCGATTCTGTAGGCAATTTCTTTGCTGAATTTAGACGTGAACAGTGTTAACAACATTCATTGTAGGGCACGGGGTCGCATCGTAGGTATGCTTGCAGCAGGATTAAGATCACGTATATCTCTAACTATGGAAGCACTGACACCACGACACCACCAAGCATAGCTACTCTGGTGTCGTGAAAGAGACGAGTGGAGAGTGGAATATCAGTGATGAGAGCAGGTACTGAGGTTACATCTGCGAGTGATGGACGTACAAGCGTATGGTGCAGATCTGGTGAGCTGCCTATTCCAGAGTACATTCGCCCCGACGCGCAGGTCCCATTCCAGGCTTGAAGGTGTGTATGTGGGGGGCGGGGGAGGAGGCACGCTTCAGTTACATCCATCGGTCACAGTTAATGTTTTTGCAGGGTAAAGTAACCACTGACCGTGCTACAGCTATTTCTTGGACATGCAGGCGGTGTGCTTTTTCAGAGTGACAATGCACGTACACAAATGGCTACTGCAACGCAACGTGCTCTTCTTGGTGTACAACATATGCCCTGGCAGGAAGATCACTAGATCTCTCGCCAATTGGACACGTATGGAACACGATAGAACGGGAACTTACTAATTCTCCACGACGTGCAAGAACCATTAAAGAATTGGAACAAAAGGTTTGCGATGCTTGGGACAATATATCTCAGAATGCTATTCGGCACCTTTACGATTATTTGCATGCGAGAATACACGCCTGCATTGCCGCAAGAGGGATGGAAAGGGGGGAGGGGCGGCGGCGGTGGCTGTGTGTACTGATGACAGTTCGGACATCCTTTACCGTGACATGTGTATTTCATTTGGTCTGTATTTGTTATCGTAAAAGCCAACAATGCAGACAAGTTTCTGGACGTCCGCAAAGTACACACACTGTCAATAAAATGACCTAACTCTTGAGAGTGTTATCTTTTTCCAGCAGTGTACATAATGACTTTGCAGACAATAGTAACCACAGACTTTTCGCAGATGATGCAGTTGCAGCGAAGTACTGCCCGAAGACAGCTGGACAATACTCAGAATATGATAAGATTTTAGAAGTGGTGCGCCGATTGTCAACATGCTTAAAACATTCAGAAATTTAAAAATGTGGATTCCACAAAAGGAAAAATATATTATTCTTTGACTGTGATAATAATGAATCACAACCGAAGTGGGTCAACTCGTACAGATACGTGGGTATAACAATTTGTGGGGATATGAAATAGAATGATCACATAGGCTTACTCGTAGACAAAGTAGGCGGCAAACTTCGGTCTGTTGGTAGAACACTAGGAAAATGCAGTCGGTCTACAAATGGGATTGCTTAATAAACGCTAATGTGACCCATCCTAGAATACTGCTCAGGTATGTGGGACCCGTTCCATATAGGACTAGCAGGGGATATTAAACATATACAAAGAACAGCCCTAGTTGTCAAAGGTTTGTGACTCACGGAAGTGTGTCACAGAGATGCTGAAGAGACTGTACTGGCAAACTCTTGAAGATAGACATAAAATCTTCCGAGAAAGCCTCATTAGAAAGTGCGAGGAATCAGTACCGGTCAAGAATCTACAGATATTAGTCCCCTACATACAGTTCCCGCACGAAAGATAAATCGAGACTAAAAGGGGAACACGTATAGACGTTTAAGCAGTCATGCTACCCACGTTCCATACGTGCATGGAACGGGAAGAATTGTTAATAACTGGTGCAATGAGACATACCTCTGCCATACACGTCACATTGGTTTGCAGAGTATGTCTGTCGAGGTTGATGTAGACATTACACTGTCGGCATCGTACACTCCACGTAGGGACCATGACAATAAGATGAGAGATTAGGAAGCTTACAGAGGCGTTACTGAAGTCAGTTTTTCCTCGCTCTATACGCGAGTGGAATAAGACAAGAAGTCGGTGCTATTTGTACGATGTATCCGCGGCCGTGCGCTGTTCGGTGGCTTGCAGAATATATAGGTAACGTAGGCCACAAGATGTTACACATTATTCGTAACAGTTTGCAATGCATTTAATAATTGAAGAACAGAACGTACGGCATCGTTGTTTGGGAGACCCCGAAGTGCAGGTTCACCGTCTAGTTGGGTAGGTTGTCACTGTCGTCAGTTACAGTTCCTGCAATAGCTATTCTTTTATTCCATATCACTTCCAGAAATTGCGCAATAATTTTCATCCTGGAGAACAGCTCCAGCCTTCTCCTCATAAGTGATGCGTTACTAAACATCGTAGCTTACAATTTGAGCTGAGAATGCGACAGGTAACTTTTTCCTTGTTTGAGTCGAGTTCACAGTCATGTTTCCCATTGTTTCTTAAAATAGATGACAGGTTTTGTCTACATTTCAGATAAAAGTCAGCAGTTTGTTTAACTTTCACCTTGACTCTTAAAGTTGTAACGATTACTTTCGTTGCACAATCACGAAGCTCACACTTCGTTGTATAAAAATCTTTCGGGTATTACTCTAATACTTTATTTTCTAGCTCCCCCTCACTTCTGTTTTTTTGCAGTCGTGAATGACACTGAATGCATATATCCCTTGTCTTTTTTTTTCTTTGGTTGTGAATGAGTTACATTCATTTCATTCGGTCCGGCTTTTCATTGAAACAGAAAAATAGGGAGATTTTATTTGCTGCATAAGTTTTAGGGTCCCGTGCCGCAGTCTGCAAAACGGAACGCTTACAGATAGTTTCGTTGTCTGCTGTTAAGAACCCTTTTTCTCAGGCACGGATAGAGGCATCAAGCTCCATGTTATGTCAATTCACTCAGAATATACGGCCATTTATGTAACGTATTTTGATACTCGGAAACCCATTCATTAAAAGCTATAGTGTACTTCCCTTTCATCTAGAGCCATGAAATTTGGAAAGAAGCAAGGTTTCAATGTGCAAGTAAAAGAAACAATCCGAAAATTGTTAGTTTGTAATTATCCAGACGGATGAAAAACGAAAAAAAAAAATTCTTTTTTCGTGGTGTATGTTTCTCCGTCCGTCTGTTAAGACACCTTTTTCTTTTGGGAAGGTTAGTGTATCAAATTCAATTTTACATGTACTAAGAGCTATGGTCCCTTGGCGGTTTAAAAAAATTTAAGCTTCTAGTTCAGTGCATTCAAAAGATACGGCCGTTTATGTCATACTTTGAAACTCGCAGACGTACGCTTTGAAACATACAGAGAACTTCGCGTTGACGTAGAAACATGGAATTTGGCAAGAAGCAAGGTTTCACAATACCAGTAAAGTAAAAATATCTGAAAATTGGTAAACTGTAATTACATCACGTGAAAATACCTTTCTGCCACCAGAACATATATTGCATTCATTATCCGTCAAAAGCGTAACAGAACAACACACTACTGCAGGAAAACATAAATATCAGTTGTAGTCATGTTTTAGTAAGTAAATAAAAAATGCGCTAGTCCTACTCGCACACGGCCATTTTTTTTTCTCTAATTTCACATTAGCTTCAAAACCCATTTTCACCCGTGTCCTAATAGGGGAAGCAGAGAGTACTACAAGAGTAATAAACGTGTTATCAGCCATTCAGATGGTAAAAATTAAAGCTTAAAAATATTTGAAAGTACAAGGTTTGTTTTTTTAATACATTAAAGAAACAAAGGAGCAGGATACTCTTGTAAAGACATCAGCTGTAATGCGTCTTGCAACGAACAGCTGGAAATTTCTGGCGCGTTGTCGTGGGAATACCATTGTCAGCTTGGGGAAAAAAGGGAGAGGAACTTTTTCTTTCCCAGTGCTGAGAACTTCTGCTTCTCAATGTCAAGGTGAATGAGCCGTGTTGGTGGGAACGTACGAGCAGCCGACAGCTTGTACAGACTCGTTGACCTTCCCTCTCGTTGGGATTTCGCTTGTCTACCCATCGTGTCGGGGGTGATCGGATGAGAGGGCTCATCTATCGAACAGGAACGGAGAATGGTCTATGGAACATTTTCCTAAAGTTCTTTTTCTTCATTTTCTGTACCTGATCTGCTTGACGCTGCTCGCTCCTACACGTGATCCGGCGCGCGACTCATCACCACAAACGGTTATTTCGTAATGGTCTACGGGTTTCTCGAAGAGTTGCAGTACGAAGGCGCAGCACCAGAAAAGTCTCACAGAGCTCTCGGAGATGCACGTCCTTAGCGGGAGTCTGTAGCGGTGTTCCCGCTGTTGGAAGACTGCACAGGGAAATATTTCCGAACAGGGATGAACCATGAAGAGGAATGTTTCGTTTCGGCGCAGGTGGTTCTCTCATACCGTAGACACAATTGGTAACAATAGATCTGTGAGCTGGCCTGTGTTAAATGTGATGTTGCTGGGACCAGTTCAAACGTCCTGTTACAATACCGTAGAAAATCTTACGGCGAATATTCAGAAGAGCTTCAATAAACACACTATCCACGATGCGAGCATGACAAAACTGCCTTCCAACAGCGAGGTCATTGATACCAGAAGTCAGTGTACCGACTGGTTAAATGCCTCTGTTAGGTGTACCGGAAAGTAATATCGTTTTTCTACATTAAATTCAAACAGATCAATTGTTCGCAAGATTTTTTTGATCAGTGATGTAATTACCCTTGTTATCAACAACCTTCCTACATCTAGTATGCAAATTTTCAATGCTGGATCGATAAAAATAAATTCGTTCTGAGCACAATATCTGATGATGGCATTTTGCACATCATCGACATTTTCAATTTTTTTGCCACTTAGAAAATGTTGCGATCGGAATAAATGGAACTCCGATGACGCAGTATCGGTCGAGTATGGCGTGTGAGGCAGAACCTCCCACCCCAATTCATTAAGTTTCTTCAGGGCTCGTCTTGGGCTGTGCGGTCTTGCATTACCTTGTTGCAGAGTAAAGCGTTTTCTCTTGACAATCGCTGAGCACTTTTCAGTTAAAAATTGATTTACTCGAGCCAACTGTTCACAATAAAGGTTTCAACACTTCAAAATGAACGACCCCGCGAAAACTGCACCAAACGCATAAAAGCGCCTTTTTGGGGTGTAAACCTAGCTTAGCCGTACTTCTTGGCGATTCATTCGGAGAGAGTCACAGCCTTTTGCGTTTTGGATTATCATAGAGCACCGATTTTTCATCTCCTTTGATAAAGGGATCAAAAAACACTTCTGTATTCTGCCATGAAGCAATTTGCATGTGGTGGGTCGGTTAGCTTTATTTGTCTTTACCAGCCTGCTGCAGATGCTCTTGGATGGTCGACCAAGGTTGGTTAAGAGTGTTTGACAGTTCCTCCATTGTCTGACACGGATTTGCTTGTACTTGCTAAAGTTCTTCGTCTTCCTGATCGATAGGAGCCGGAAAGGTCAAATTACCGAATATGAACTTAGAAAACCATCTTTGGCATTTTCGAACGTCTAATGCACTTGGATAAACATCGCAAATGTTTTTGTTAGCAACTGTTGTTTACTATCCATTCCAAACTCAAAAAGCGTACGATGCTGGATATGTACCTCTTCTGATAATTGTCTGGCAATTTCGTTGTAAATTGCAAAAAAAAAAAAAAAAGAGATTTAATTATTTAGGAGTAAACAAGTCACTCTAACCTTTAAATGTCTTTGGCACGACTTTGAAGTACACAGTGAGCTGATAACTGACAAACGAATATCGACACGTGTAGAAACGACATTACCTTCCTATCCTCTAATATTTCTTAAACGGAAAAGGGCTCGTTCAGTTGAAATCATACTTGTGAACAGTATTAATAACTGCGCTTTGGAAAATGGAAAATCCTGGTTCCACAGCCGAGGTCAACAACAAGGAAATTCCCGCTTAAATATCTGGGCTGGTATCGTTTACGACAATCTCTGTGGTGAGCCATTACTCGTGTACAATGAGCTGAACGTCGCTAAACTTGTGAACAGTACACAGAGCTACCCTCATGTTGTAAGTGCGGACTCCGTCGTCCGCCCAGCATGCGCAGCTCCATCGCACTTCCGCAGATGTCCGTCACGAACTGGGTATTATACCTTCTGGACTCTGGATTTGGGCACTACGCCCTACTTCTTAGCCTGCAAGCTCACGCGACCTCAAGCCTCTTGTATAAAGATTATCGTACGTCAGATGATTTATTTACAAGGTCTAGTAACGTCAATTAGGTACAACCAATCTAAAAACCAAGCGGTACTGGTTGGTCATTCTAGGCTCATGAGCCCGAAGTATCGGGAATCCCTAACAACTTTAACCCTAAACGGGACAAATATCAACTTCAAAATGACAAATCAAATATCTTACAGCCGTCTAATCTTCCAGCTTATCTTCGGCCACGCTTTGCTGTGGCTCAGTCTGTTTAAATGGAAAAGGAAGAAAAGAGCAAGCATACATTTCGAATGTGTATGGCAATTACTTATACATACTAATGTCCCTCTTTCCCTTGACCCCGTCCATCTCCTCATCACTCTTTCTTTGTCCTCCTCCCCGTCCTCCCCCTCCGTACTTCACCTCCTCCCCTCTCTTTGTCCATTTTCTCCTCCTCCTCCTACTACTACTACCACCACCCCCTCTGTCCTTCACCTCCTCTCTCTCTCTCTCTCTCTCTCTCTCTCTCTCTCTCTCTCTCTCAACCTTATCCTCTTTCATCTCTCTCCAACCCCTCCTGCCTCCCCTCACCCCCCCCCCTCTCTCTCTCTCTCTATCTCTCTCTCTCTCTCTCTCTCTCTCCCTGCCCATAACCTCATCAAATTTTTCTCTGTCCATCTTCTTCTCCCTCCTCTTTCGCAGTCCGCTCCTGTCCCCTCTCTCTTTTTCACCTCCTCGCGCCTCTACACGTCCATCTTCTCCTTCCCCTTCCAATCTTCTTCTGCCGCTCTCTCTGTTCCTCTCCTCCTTTCCGCTTTCTATCTCCATTTCCTCTTCCTCCTTTCCCTGACTCTGCGCCTTGTTTATTGTTATTGCATATTCATATTCTACAGTAGTATTCTAATCATAAGTCGACAAGCCATAGATACACCTTTCCTTCCTAACAAAGTTTTACTATACAAAAGATACATAATACACGTAGACAGGATGTGTCTCTTAAGTCATTATGCGCATTTTCTCTGGTATTTCCGTAGATGTTTACAATTTCGTTTTTGTGTTTTGTGGCTGGAGTCATCCCAACCAAATGCAGATCATCTCATCATTTATACAACGCCCAGTGTTGACGGAAAGCGTCGATTTGTTTCCCGTTACAAGTAAAATTATTTTTAAAGCGGAATGTTACGTACTAATTCGGTAATGCGGTTTCAAGTTACTCCAGTGCGACATTTGTTTTATCGATATGTATTAGCAGGATCAGTTAAACACGGAGGATAACCAGAACTGCAGGAGCGACAGAGCAGCAGCTCTTGTGCATGGCGGTAGCAGTCAGTGCTGCCACTGCTGGAGTACTGGTCATTATTCGTGTTTTACTGGTCCTGCTAATACATATGGATAACACATATATCGCGCTAGTGTAATTTGGGACAGCTGTATCGGATTAGCATGTATAATTCCGCTTCAGCAATAATTTTGTCTGTAAAAGGTAACAAACCGACGCTTTCATACGACACCGGACAAAGACGTCGTGATCATTATTTCTCTGAGCTGACACCAGCTACACAACGCAAAAACCAAATTGCTTGTATCTGCCGCAATATCATAGAAAATGCGCCTGAGTACTCTTACAAGTGTGTCTGTCCCGATGTTTATTGAGTGTATTCGTACTATATATACATATATTAAAAATAGGTGTATAAAAATACGCACGTATTCAAATGCAACGTTGCCAAAAATTTAAACCATTGGGTGAAGAACTTCCCGAGATTTACGATTTTGTACAAACAAATTACATTTTTATTGATTTCCCCTGCAATTACTACAAATGTATTTATATATTTCTAAAACGCCTATGATACGTTTTCTTGGATTGAGAAGGAAGTGTCATCGGAATGGACAAAGTATGCTGTAAGACGAAGAATTTCACGGTACATTGTTTGCTGAAAAATGTGGAAGCTAGGACACTGTCATAGGGCTTGCAGTATGAAGCCACGGTGCAGTATACCAAAGGAACACGTATAACCGTCACAGTATAAAATGTTATGTTCCAACGAAGACGGGCATATTCAAAGATGATTATTTACAGCGCGCACAGAAGCATTTTTACAGTCACCCTTCTCGCGCTTCATACGTGAATGGAACGTGAAGAAGCGCAAGTAACTGGTACAGCGAGACGTACCCTCTGCCACGTCATTCGCGGTTGTTTGCGGTGTACGGATGTAGATGTAGTATTATAAGTGAGTGAGTTAGGTGGATTAGCAAGGGGTGGTGTCATTGCACGGTTCGATTCCCAGGTGGTCCTAGGATTTTTCTGTCTTGCGTCTGTTCTTTCACCCCTAGCAATGATTCTTTAATGTGAAAAAGTATAGTTTCATGGCGATTAGGATTCAACATTAGATTGGAGGTCTCCCTATAAATAGCCGGGTAAGTCTTTTCAAAGGTTAGAGGAAGGCAAGGTGTACTGTCTTAAACAGAGCGTCACAGACGCTCTGAAGGACCTAAACTGGTAGAAGCTTGAAGGCAGATGTAAATAAACTTAGAGTTTCAAGAAAAGATGTTAAATGAGGAAACTAGGAATATTCTGTGGTCTCCCTAAGTATCGCTCCTGCCGGAACGGTGAAGACAACATAAGACTAACTACAGCGGACAGATGTGTTTAAGTTCTCATTCTACCTGCCTCTCTACGCGAATGAAACTTCGAAAATCGTAATATACAGTAGTAAACTGTAAAATATCATACTGGAATTTTAAGTTCTGTTGCCGTGCTTGGAGAAAAATAATAGTAAATTAAAGATGGGTCAGCCTTCTTGCAAGTACAAAATTGTTTTGTTTTAGTACTCAATCCTTGTCGATGCCCTAACGTCCCATACGTTTACAGATGACATGGTGTATTAGTTTAGACCTGTGACTGATTTAGATTTGTGGTCACAGTACATACACAATGTAAACAAAAGGTAAAGCGCGTAATTTATTTAAATAACCACAAAATGTGATGTAACACATTTCTTATCTTCAATAAAATCTGTATATATGAATTTCAGAGAAAAAAAGGCTGAGGATGCCACACCTGCGGTGAAACATGTTTTGGTATTGAAGCAAAACAATGATTGTTTGCTTGAGTAAACGTGGACCCATCTTTAATTCTCTAGTAAACAGCAAAACTGAACCGCCCGAAGGTTTGTCTAAACGCCACAGTGTTTTACTAGGCATGGTTCTGTGGAAGGTTTGTCTGAACGCCACAGTGTTTTACTAGGCCTGGTTCTGTGGAAGGTGGAATTCCTGGCCTTCCTCCAACCTTTCAGTTGACTTAGGTAGCCAGAGTACGGTGCAGCTTCACATTTTTCACATTAGCAGAGATTATTAGAAGCGATTCAAGTGACCGATAAAAATCTTAAGACTTTCCCCAGTGATCGAACCTCAGACCTTTGGACCCAATAGTCAGACACGTAATTATTGAGTCGCCAAGCCGCACTTCAGTGGAAATTATCGCCTGCCATGCACTTCAGTGGTATACAGACCACAGATGCAGATGTAGAATAGACCCATTCACAGTAGGAGCCTGCAGTTGTCACACCAGCCTTCGTTTTGCAGACAGGTTTACGTCTTTTTGTTTTATATGTAACGTCTCCGGCCGTGCGGTCAAAGGCGCTGCAGTCTGGAACCGCAAGACCGCTACGGTCGCAGGTTCGAATCCTGCCTCGGGCATGGATGTTTGTGATGTCCTTAGGTTAGTTAGGTTTAACTAGTTCTAAGTTCTAGGGGACTAATGACCTCAGCAGTTGAGTCCCATAGTGCTCAGAGCCATTTGAACCATTTTTTTTTTTTGTAACGTCTCCACGGATGAGGTGTACAACTCCCGTGGATGGTTGCAGATACTTCATGCAGTTTTTGCACCCACATTCCTGCAACTGTATTCTCTAGATGTCCTGCTAACTCCTTCCTTGAGCTCCTGCATGCTACAGGTTCTCTCACCAGTGATTGTTGTAGTCACTGTGTCTGCGTGTCCGTAAGTAACTAGTAGGTATGGCCTGGTATCTCTGTGTTTAAATGCCATACTACAGACCCAAAAGGTGTGGGGTCAGTGCTTGGATTTTCAGTTGTGACGTCTTCCACTTCCGGAAGTTTCTGTTTCTGTGGAAAAAAATGCAGAGTTGCACCGTGGTGCCGAGTCCATGTAAATAATAGGTTCCCCTAAAATTGATTGGGTACGTCTATTCGAAGTTGGCATGAAAGCAAGTTCATATCACGTCCAGTAGAACCATGCCTAGAAAAGCACTATGTACTTCCGGAAAGTAAAAATGTGCATGCGCTAAACTGTGTTTTGTTCATATGAATGGTGCAGGTGGTTTGTATGTTCTGAATGCTTTCGTGGCGTTTATCACCCGGCAAATTATCAAGAAAAAGTTCGAGAAGAGGTTGCTTCAAACGTAGTTCGAAACGGTTACCTATTTTCTCGAAAACTGAGGTCTAGTGACCTAAAACCGGTTTCAAGAGTTGCTGTTGAGGTGTTCCAATTCAGTGTTTGGAAGCGCGTCTAAATCTGTTACTTATCGGTATTACCTCCCCTAGGCAAAATTCAGCAATATAATCAACTCTCAACATAAACTCCCTTCTCAAAGTGGGAAAACTTAAGCACCTTACAGATCAGTTACACACGGAAGACATACAAATTGTGGCGCTACAAGAAACTCGCTTCACTGATGAAAACACATTTTAATCAAACAAATTGAGAATATTTAAAGGAAAACCTGGAAAAATTGTAATGAAGAATTGCCCTCAGCTTGGCACAGCTTTTGCTGTAAACACAAAAATTCTGAACCTCTGTCGAACATTTTTGGTCAACATCATCGAGAACATCTTTCCTCACTTTTCGATGTGCAAATAAAAAATACACATTAATCAATGTTCACGCTCCCACAAATGACAAAAATAATGCTAAACATGGGGAAGAAACAGATGAATTCTGGGAAAACCTTAAGGATCATATATCAGAAATCCCAGAAAACAATGGAAAAATACTTCTAGGAGATTTTAACGCTCATATTGGAAAAGAAAAGAAATTCCGCGATATTGTCGGCAACTTTCCCACACATAAACAAAAATGGAGAAAGGTTAATTATGCTCTGTAAGCAGTTTCAACTCAAGCTAATGTCAACACGTTTTAAACATCTTCCCAGAAAACAAAAAACCTGGGCATCTCCGATAAAGAGTATCGGAGAATTTCAAAGAGATAACGTTGCCATCTCCTCCAAATGTGAAAAAGAAATATTGAACACACGTGTCCGAAAATCTCTAAACCTCGACTCCGATCACTATCTCACGAAAATAAAAACTAAACTGATCCCACAAAACAAACAGAAAAGCAGGAACGGTGAATATAAAAACAGAAATAAAATAAATTTTGATCTTACAACCCTGAGAAATTACAACCTTAAGTCCAACTCTAACCTCAAGGATTTTCAGAAAAAACTAAAAACATTCTCCCCTTCACAAAACCTCCAAGAATTTCAGAACAACTTGATTGAGGCAACAGAAACAACCTTTCCAAAAAAGAGCAAACCGAGACACCCGTGGTGGGACAGCAACTGTAATGAAGTTCTGCATGAAAGACTTAAAGCCTGGAAAAAGTGGAACTCACATAAAACTGAAAACAACTTTGATGAATTTAAGCAAGCGAGAAAGAATGCCTCGAAAACTATTCGCAACACCAAGAGACAATATGAAAAACAACAACTGGACTCAATCGAAGAGAATTTCAAGAAATGCAACACGGCAGCTTGGTACAAAACATTCAACCAGAAACTCCGAGGATACCAGTCCCCTTGCCTAAACCTTATGAGAAATAATAAGACTCTCGCCACCAACAATACTGAAAACTGTGAAATCCTGGCTGAATATTTTGAGACACTCCTAAACTGCCAAACACCCATCCAGACTCTCAGTTTTACGCAACCAGGAACATTACCAACACATTCAACACCTCCGACACGAGGGCAAATCACAAACATAATCAAAAATCTCAAAAACAGGAAAGCATGTGGAGAAGACACAATTACAGCAGAAATGCCCAAGCTTGGGGGAGAAACATCAGTAGAAGCACTACACAAAGAACTTGAACAAGTATGGGAAACCAAGAAAATCCCAAGTCACTGGAAAACTGCCCTAATTCACCCTTTGTTTAAAAAAGGTGACAAAAGAGATGTTAACAACTATCGTGGAATATCGCTTCTCCCAGTCCCATACAAAATTCTATCAAAAGCCCTGCTCAATCATGTATCACCAATTATAGAGGGAAAACTTGGAGAATATCAAGCTGGCGTCAGACCAGGAAGATCCTGCGCCGAACAAATTTTTAACTTCAAAACAACAATGAACTATTTATCTACAAGGCGCAAGAAATATTTCATAACATTCATTGATTTCAAAAAAGCTTATGACTCAATCGATAGGGACACACTCATCAAAACACTTCGAGAATATGAAATAGATGAAACAACAATCACCATAATCAAAGAAACATTAACAAATACAACATCAAAAGTAAAATTCCAAGGAGAAATTTCACGGCATTTCGAGGTCAAAACCGGCGTCAGACAAGGAGATGCGCTGTCCCCGGTACTCTTCAACTGTGTTCTGGATAAAGTCATAGCAGAATGGAGAAACCTCACGCAAAAACATGGAGTTGAGAAAGTCCAAATTGGAGGGAAGTGCTACAAAGCCATTGAAACCAACTGTTTTGCCTTCGCTGACGATCTCGTCTGTTTAGCTTACACACAAAAAGACACAATAAAACAAATAGAATTACTTAAAGAAACTGCTGAAAAAGCAGGCTTGCAAATTTCATTTGAAAAGACAGAAATCATTACAAATATCAAAAATCCACCAAAGAAAATAACTACGAAATACGGGAAAGTACAGGTATCTAAACATTTTAAATATCTTGGTGAACTAATTCAGCCTTTGGCAAAAGGTCATCCAGCCTGCAGGGCTAGAATACAAAAACTAGAGACAGCAACTCACTACTGCAGACAAATGTATTCAAAAAAATGTATATCCAAAAACATTAAACTCAGACACTACCAGACTGTCATTAGACCGCAGATACTATATGCATCAGAAACACTGGCAAATTTTACATACGCAGAACAGATAGAAAATCGTGAAAGAAGAATTGTGAGGACAATTCTTGGACACAGGAAAATAACAGATGATCAAGGCAAGCCTGTATACAGACTAAAAAGCAACAAGGAAGTGCATACGAAGTGCAGCAAAATTACAGACGAAATTAGAAAAAGATGATGCTCCTTTTATGCTCACATCATGAGGATGAACCCGAATAGGCTTACAAAACAAATATTTTCGTACATCGCAAATCTAAAAAATAAAAATTTTTGGTTTATCAACACAGAAAGAGATCTAAAAGAAATGGACATAGATCAGGAAACAATATTTAACAGAAACCTTTTTAGAAAAAAACTTAATTCATTCACGGGTTTCGGTGTGAAAATTAAGAAGACTTGTGGAACTAAATGGTCTGAAGAGAGAAAAGCCGCCTTCAGCGCAAGAATGAAAGTAGTGTGGACTGAGAGAAAGAAGACTTCCCAGAAGCGCAAGAAATAACTGTTTTCACGGTCGTTAACGGCCAAATTTGTATAATAATAATAATAATAATAATAATAATAAAACTTTACTGTCCGTGCTGCGGCACTTGTATACACTGAATAACTGCCTTTTGATAACTTCACCCTGCTTGGCTCTGAATTTAAATAATTGTTACTATATTATATTATTTCGCACAAGTCTTAGCCTTCCCACATGGTTATGCCAACAGGAAACGTGGTGGCAAATGTGATAAGACGCGGCAAAAAGCGACCCTTATTAATTTACAGCCAAATAACTGTCACATGTATTGTCGAAAAATAGGTGCACATTGCCGGAAAAGAAGGTTGTTACCGTAAAGTCCGTCCCTCTTACAGCATGGAAAAAAGAAAAAAAGTTGCCACTTAACATGGGATCGATCCTCTACTTCTTTGCACAAGAAACTTAGAGCTTGAGCAGTCAGCTACAATAACTACCAGCAAACATATTCCTGTTGAGGATAGATGTGGAGTATCTGTAGCTAATAGCGCCGTTTTTTTTCTTTTTTTGCGGAAAAGCTTTTATATCTTCTTGTACTATTTTAAGAATACAGACAGCACCGTTTTTGCGTAATAATTCCTTTTCCACCTGTTCTTAACGTAACCTGAAAAAAAATTCTTTTCAATCTCACCATTTCTTTACCGAACTTCGACTCCGGCTGCGTCTTCCCGACGCAATTTATTTCTTTGCAAGTGTACCAGAGGGTAATATGTAAGACAGGGTTGCTCATTGTCACCACTAATATAATATATTGAGAAGACAATGAAATGTCATCTCGTGTGAGTTTTTTTTTTTTTCCACAGTCATAAAATGAGCAAATTGTATGTTGATGAAGACGTAGCAGTTGTTACCGAAAGAGAACCGGAAACGTGAACGGTGCTTAATGAAATGAAACGTGTGCTAGCTAATGGCTATAATATGCACATAAACATAACAAGGGTAATGGTGTGCTGAATGGTTAAATGTTAAACTTGGACAAGAGACTTTTGAAAAAGTGGTTGGCTTTGGCTATCTCGGAAGTAGAATAGATGAGGAAGAAAGATACAAGAAAGACGTAGTAACAACGACTGTGCAAGACCGAACGTTTTTTGTAAATACAGTGGTGGAAAAAAATCCAACACCAAAGAAGTTAAGGTAGAATAATGAAATTTCGGGAATACATTTGTCTAGACAACAGATTTAAGTGATTAACATTCCAAGATCACAGGTGCGCGAGATAAGCCACTGCAAATGCCAAATGCTGGTACATTAATAACCGATGTAACCGCGAGAATGTTTAATGCAAGCATGCAAACGGTCATGCATAGTGTTTTACAGGTGTCGGAGGTCAGTTTTTGGGACGGAGTTCCATGCCTGTTGCGCTTGGTGGTCAGTACAGCGACGGTTAGCGCTGATCGTGGATGACGCTGATACCCCATAGGTTATGTGCTTGATTGGAAACAGGTCTAGTGATCGAGCAGGCCAAGGCAACATGTCGACACACTGTAGGACATGTTGATTTAAAAGAACAGCACTTAGGCAAACGTAATCCTGTTGGAAAACACCCCCTGGAATGCTATTCAGGAATGGCAGTGACAGAGGTCGAATTATCAGACTTATGTACAAATATGCAATCAGCGTGCCTGGGATAACCAATGTATGCTGCTGCTGTCATATGAGATCGGAACCCGGCCAATAACTTCACGTGTAGGGCCAGTGTGCCTAGCACGCAAACAGGTTGGTTACAGGCCCTCAACTGGCCACCTCCTAACCAACACACGGCCATCACTGGCACTGAGGCAGAGCCAACTGTCATCGGAAAACACGACAGATCTCCACCCTGTGCTCAAATGAGCTCTCGCTTGGCGCAATCGAAGTCGCAAATGGCGGAGGTTTGGAGTCAGTGGAATGCACGCGACAGTGCGTCTGGCTCGGAGCTGTCCTTGAAGTAACCGATTTGTAGCAGTTCATTGTGTCACTGTGATCTGTGTCCAGCGCGGATGATCCATAGTGTCAACCAAGTCAACTTGAAAGAACAGAGTGAAACAACCGACAAGAGGTGCACAAGTCACACACAAGCCTAAAAACAGATTGCACCTTATATGTAAATAGTTAACAGCATCTCAATGTCTAATAAGAGCTTAAAGCTAGGTACCTCTTCAAGGGACCTACGCCTTCCGTTAAGAGGCAGTGCATAGTCTGGATGGAAGGATCTTAATTGGGTCCCTCTCTTTTGAGCCCAACCCGACGGATACCTATGGTAGATCGGGGAAAACCACCGTTCAGGCTGTGTTGCTGGCGGGGCCGGAAGGTGCTAACTGCCACACCACGTATCATTATAAGTCTCATTGGCTCAGCGTGAATTGTTTGTACAACCAACCTACACAGCCTATACCTCAACCTCCACTACACTAATAACTTCTGATCTGAAGCTTAAAGTTAGGCACCTCTTCAAGGGACCTACGCCCCCTGGTAAGAGGCGGCGCACGGCCTGGCTGGAAGGGTCTTAATTGTGGTTCCTCTCTTTTGAGCCCAACCCGACGGATACCTATGGTAGATCGGGGAAAACCGCCGTTCAGGCTGTGTTGCTGGCGGGGCCGGAAGGTGCTAACTGCCACACCACGTATCATTATAAGTCTCATTGGCTCAGCGTGAATTGTTTGTACAACCAACCTACACAGCCTATACCTCAACCTCCACTACACTAATAACTTCTGATCTGAAGCTTAAAGTTAGGCACCTCTTCAAGGGACCTACGCCCCCTGGTAAGAGGCGGCGCACGGCCTGGCTGGAAGGGTCTTAATTGTGGTTCCTCTCTTTTGAGCCCAACCCGACGGATACCTATGGTAGATCGGGGAAAACCACCGTTCAGGCTGTGTTGCTGGCGGGGCCGGAAGGTGCTAACTGCCACACCACGTATCATTATAAGTCTCATTGGCTCAGCGTGAATTGTTTGTACAACCAACCTACACAGCCTATACCTCAACCTCCACTACACTAATAACTTCTGATCTGAAGCTTAAAGTTAGGCACCTCTTCAAGGGACCTACGCCCCCTGGTAAGAGGCGGCGCACGGCCTGGCTGGAAGGGTCTTAATTGTGGTTCCTCTCTTTTGAGCCCAACCCGACGGATACCTATGGTAGATCGGGGAAAACCACTATTCCGGTCGTGTTGTCGGCGGGGCCGGGAGGTGCTTGTGCCTGCCCTGTAGGCTCAACACAAACCGTTAGCGTCATTACCTTATTACGTTTACGACAAGTACCCTTTCATTAGCAACTTTGAGCCAAGCACAAAATCAGTTACCTCTCTACTGTATACCGTAAATAGTTTAGCAGGCTGGACATGGAGGTCTTAGTCTTAGTTTCTAGCTTTAACGTACCCTAATCTCTTCTGATTAAGTTAGTTTTTAGGATGGTAGATGTTAAAGGCATGGTGAGCGACGGCCAGCGTCTTGAGGGTCATTCCAAGACCCGGGCCGCCGCCCTCAACCAGGTGACGGGCAATATTATACCTATCCCTTCTCTATACAATTCTCTTCCTTCCTTCCTTCTTTCTAAATATTTAATTTCGTTTTGTTTATTAATATCTCACTTGATTTTGTGTTAGTTATAAGTTTTTCTAATGCTGCACAAAAAAAGATATCAAAAGGTTGTAAACAAACAGAGCCCGCCTCCACGTGGCGGGACACGGGCTACGGTGTGAGTGGGGACGGGAGCCGGTGTGGTGTTACTTTGTCACTCCGGACCCCGGACCCAGTCACAACGGCTAAGCGGCAACATACGACCCACCATAAGAAATTAGACGGTGGGTCATAAAATATAAGCAGCTAGTGAAAAAAAAATTGTCACTGTGATCCCAACTGCCGCTCAGATTGCTGCGCAGATTCAATACGATGCTCTACAGCCATACGCCAAAAACCATAGTCTTGTCGGTAGTGCCACGTGGCCGTCCGGAGTCCGGTCTTCTTGTGGCCGTCCATTCTCGTGACCACCGCTGCCAGCAATCATGGACAGTGGCAACATTCCTGCCAAATCTGTCTCCAGTATCGCGGAAGGAACATCCAGCTTCTCGTAGCTCTATTAACACGACCTCGTACAAATTCGGTGAGGTGTTGATAATGGCTTCTTTGTCGCCTTAAAGCCACTCTTGACTAACATCAACTCACCGCGTCCAATCTCAAAGGTAACTAAAGCTCACAACTCTTGTATTGTGGATTTAAAGTAAACCTGATTTGCATCCTCATAGCTGCGCTACTAGCACCGATCTTATTCGACTGGCGCGAAAATTGAATAGACGTCATCTTTCAAATGTAGAAAGACACCTACCAACTTCCGTTTGTCTCGCACAACTCATTCATGGAGTTGGGATTTGCTTTTCCGTCAGTGAGTAACCAGCTGATAACATCTGAATTTAAAACTTGAGATCTGAAAAAGATTCGTGAAAAGCTAAGTTCGAAGCAGGGCTCTGTTTGGAACTGAAACGAAACGGGCGGAAGCCTTCGAAGTATAGTGTTACGAGAGGCTGTTGAAGATCAAATGGATTGATCCAGTAAGGACTGAAAGAGTTTTGAAACAAATCAACAAGAAAAAAATGTTTGACCAACAAAGAAAGTATTGAAGAGATAATGGGTGGGCATACATCACAACAAGAATCGTTGCTGAAAACTGCAGTTAAATGGTCCGTGGAAGCAAAGAATGCCTCTACAAAGAACATCGTTGGTGTGAGCTATGGCAGTTATGTTGAAGTGATGGGAGTAGCTGGTATGCCCTTGAAAGGGAGAAGTACATCAACCCTACCGTTGTCCTCACAAACGAAACGAAAGCAGCTCTTCCGCCACTTCGAGTTCTGCCATGGCGATGCGGTTTCGTATGCCACATATCTGGCCAGGTTTAACAGCGCTTATAATATCCAGCCTGCTTGTACGAGTGTATTGTTTATTTTTCAAAACTCCTAGCCGGAATGCATTTCAGAACTATTATTGACTCCTGATTAGTTGATAAGAAGGGCGATTCAAGTGAAAACATTGTGCATTATAATTCCTGTAAGTTATAATATCAATTTGACTGTTGATAGGAGCTATCATTCTACAGATGAGCAACAGTTGGCAGCCTATCATTGCGTCACAGAGAATAAAGTTGTGTTGTCGACTTGTTCCGCTTGGAGCAGCGATCTGTGGTATGTTTTTTGAGTAGTGAAGGATTGGAGCTCAGTACGGTGATTCGTGTGTGTCGCCGCAGCAACTGAGCAGCGCAGGAGGTTTAAACTCTGTGGAAGATGCTCACAGGCACATCGCGTAGTCACGAACGGAAACGTTGGCGCTGTACACGAGTTCGTGAAGGAAAGCAGGCATATTACTGTGAACGAAATAACCAGTGTTTTTGATATTAGTGTTGATATAACACACAGTGTTGTCCATGATGTGTTGCAATGAGGGTACCATGTAAGTAGCCTGCTGCATTGAGAGATCGTCGCGCCAGAGGTCTGTGAGGAACATTTGGATCGTTTCCAGGTTGGCGGTAATAGATTTCTGGACAGAACTGTTACAGGAGCTGAAAGACTGACCAAGCAAGAGTGCCATAGCACTTCGCCAAAACCAAAAACAATGTATACTCGTCCATCGGCAGGAATAGTCATGCTCCCTCTATATTGTGATATAAAAGGGGTCATTTTGGAGTGTTACATGGAAAAGGGATTAACAGTGAACAATAACTCATACTCAGATCTACTACGAAATCACTTTCGTTATATAATCAGGAGCTAAGGACGAAGACTCTGAGTGCAGGTGCTTTGTTGCAACACGAAAATGATCGTCTCCGTACTGCCCGTTCAGCCCTGGCAACAATACTGGATATGAAATTTTACTATCTCGAACATCCCCACCTTAATCACCAGACCTCACCACCAGCGGCTTTCTGTGCGTTCTGACTGCTGAAAGCAGCATTTCACAAGCGATGAAGAGGTGAAAAACGCGGTGCACGGGTGGCTGCATTCAGGACGAAAAGAATTTTGCTCACGAGAGATCCGCGCACTTCCGAACCGATGCGATGTGTACATTACACGTCGTGGAATTTGTGTCGAAAAATAAGATACGTAATTTTTCTGTATTACCTCATTTGCATGATGGTGGTGGTGGTGGTGGTGGTGATGATGATGATGATGATAAACAATTGTTCTCATCTGAATTACCCGGTACACAGTCTAAGCAGAAGGCTGCCTCCTCTGTAGGTCTCACTTCGTGAACGGGCGTGGGACGCGAATTTCTCTCTTGCGTGTAAGGTGGCAGGAAAATCCCGGCAGCGTATTGACGTTACGAGGGTGGCACAGTGCGGATCGTTGCGGGAGGGCGGCTCGGGAGCTGTCGGGTTTGCCGATAATGGGCGATGGGACTTTCCTCGGGGCGGTCCAGAGGAACATACGTAGCTCAGGCAAACTATGTTGACTGGGATCTGGACAAATGCCTGTCTCCGTGAGGAGTTAGCTGCTTAGCTCCTCTGTTCTTCCTTTCAAGACCCTGACGCTGAACACATTCGTTACAGAATTCTCATTGTCTTCTGTGGTAATTTTGTGTGTCATCGTTTGGCAGTTCACTCAGACGATAGCATTTACCAGCACCAGAGCTAAGTGGAGTGGGAGGAAACACCAATAGGATAACTACTTACGTCACTCCCATCTTCCATAGTATATAAGGCAGCAAAATTCCGAGTAGGTCAATCTCAGCGCTTGACTAGTAAGAAAACTTTGACTTTAATGGTCGTGCGAAGTAATAGCATGGAAACGGTTCGCTGGGCAATGCTAGTCACTTGTTCCGAGGTATGAACTAAAAAGATATATAAATAACACCACACAGCTGCTATAAAATACATGAAATATTCGCAGTTGCGAATACGAACAGCCATCAGCGGCAGGCGGGAATGAAGACAATGAAAACTGAGCCGGGCCGGGCCGGGCCGGAACTTGAATCCGGATCTCCCGCTTATCGCGAGTGGTCGCCTTACCATTAGGATATCAGAGCACGATTCACGGCTAGACCCAAACTTCCTATGTCGTCGCTCCTGCGTCACAAGCATTATGTAAATCCCTTGCGGGAAGGAACATTTTAGCTGAAAGTCGCTGCCTGGTATCGGCGGATAAATAGGCTGTGTAGTGCCTGTGTTGTTGAGGAGGACGATGCATGTTCCTTAGCACTTGCATGCATGTTCGAAGGAACAAGCATTGCGGCGACCATAGCCTTTAGGAAATAAAGCCGGCCGGAGTGGCCATGCGGTTCTAGGCGCTACAGTCTGGAACCGAGCGACCGCTCCGGTCGCAGGTTCGAATCCTGTCTCGGGCATGGATGTGTGTGATGTCCTTAGGCTAGTTAGGTTTAATTAGTTCTAAGTTCTACGCGACTGATGACCTCAGAAGTGAAGTCGCATAGTGCTCAGAGCCATTTGGACCAAGGAAATATAGATATGCATTTGCAGTTGCATACTTTTTCGGAGGCACAAGCATTGCAATATCGTAGCTGCTACAAAACTTTTTTATGCTGCAGTTAGTTTTGACTTTGCCATTACCTGCCAGACATAGAGCTTAAAATTATACATACCACATACCCATTATTGCAAAATGTTACGCAGATTTGTATATATACATATTTGGCAATAATGGGTATTTGTACTACATATTTTAAACTTTGAAGTCTACAGATGAGGAAGTAAATAGTCGAAACTAATTGTAGCGATATAATCTTGTGTCAGGTGTTAAGTGGTATCTGTAAATACCCAAGGGTGTGTGGCGGAGGGCACTTTACGTGCCGCTGCCATTGCCTCCCTTTCCTATTCCAGTCGCGTATGGTTCACGTGAAGAACGACTGCCGGAAAGCCTCCGTGCGCGCTCGAATCTCACTAATTTTACATTCGTGATCTCCTCGGGAGGTATAAGTAGGGAAAGCAATATATTCGATACTTCATCCAGAAACGCGCCCTCTCGAAACCTGGACAGCAACCTACACCGCGATGCAGAGCGCCTCTCTTGCAGAGTCTGCCACTTGAGTTTATTAAACATCTCCGTAACGCTATCACGCTTACCAAATAACCCTGTGACGAAACGCGCCGCTCTTCTTTGCATCTTTTCTCTCTCCTCCGTCAACCCTACCTGGTACAGATGCCACATTGATGAGCAATACCCACGTATAGGTCGAACGAGTGTTTTGTAAGCCATCTCTTTTGTTGATGGACTACATTTTCTAAGGACTCTCCCAATGAATCTCAACCTGGCACCCGCCTTACCAACAATTAATTTTGTATGATCATTCCACTTCAAATCGTTCCGTACGCATACTCCCAGATATTTTACAGAAGTAACTGCTCCAGTGTTTGTTCCGCTATCATATAATCATACAATAAAGGATCCTTCTTTCTATGTATTCACAATACATTACACTTGTCTACGTTAAGGGTCAGTTGCCACTCCCTGCATCAAGTGCCTATCCACTGCAGATCTTCCTGCATTTCGCTGCAATTTTCTAATGCTGCAACTTCTCTGTATACTACGGCATCATCCGCGAAAAGCCGGATGGAACTTCCGACACTATCTACTAGGTCATTTATATATATTGTGAAAAGCGATGGTCCCATAACACTCCCCTGTGGCACGCCAGAGGTTACTTTAACGTCTGTAGACGTCTCTCCATTGATAACAACATGCTGTGTTCTGTTTGCTAAAAACTCTTCAATCCAGCCACACAGCTGCTCTGATACTCCGTAGGCTCTTACTTTATCAAGCGACAGTGCGGAACTGTATCGAACGCCTTCTGGAAGTCGAGGAAAATGGCATCTATCTGGGAGCCTGTATCTAATATTTTCTGGGTCTCATGAACAAATAAAGCGAGTTGGGTCTCACACGATCACTGTTTCCGTAATCCAAGTTGATTCCTACAGGGGTTTCCAGAAATGACATGATACGCGAGCAAAAAACATGTTCTAAAATTCTACAACAGATCGATGTCAGAAATATAGGCCTATAGTTTAGCGCATCTGCTCGACGACCCTTCTTGAAAACTGGGACTACCTGTGCTCTTTTTCCAATCATTTGGAACCTTCCGTTCCTCTAGAGACTTGGCGGTACACGGCTGTTAGAAGGGGATCAAGTTCTTTCGCGTGCTCCGTGTGGAATCGAATTGGTATCCCGACAGGTCCAGTGGACTTTCCTCTCTTGAGTGATTTCAGTTGCTTTTCTTTTCCTTGGACACTTATTTCAATGTCAGCCATTTTTTCGTTCGTGCGAGGATTTAGAGAAGGAACTGCAGTGCGGTCTTCGTCTGTGAAACAGCTTTGGAAAAAGGTGTTTAGTATTTCAGCTTTACCCGTGTCATCCTCTGTTTCAATGCCATCATCATCCCAGAGTGTCTGGGTATGCTGTTTCGATCCACTTACCTATGTCTTACCGTGAGAGCTCTAATTTCCCATATTTTATGATGATGATCGTTTCTCCCTATGTAGGTAGTCAACTAAATATTTTCGCGTTCGGAGGAGAAAGTTGGTGGTGGAAATTCGTGAAAATATGCTGGCGAGCAACGAGAAACGTCTTTGTTTTAATAATGTCCACCCTGAATCCTGCAACGAATTGACGCATGGTGCAGGGAATGGCAATTGAATCTCAATGTAGACAAGTGTAATGTGCTGCGAATATATAGAAAGATCCTTTATCATTTAGCTACAATGTAGCAGGTCAGCAACTGGAAGCAGTTAATCCATAAATTATCTGGGAGTAGGCATTAGAAGTGATTTAAAATGGAATGACCATATAAAGTTGGTCGTCGGTAAAGCAGATGCCAAACTGAGATTCATTGGAAGAATCCTAAGGAAATGCAATCCGAAAACAAAGGAAGTAGGTTACAGTACACTTGTTCGCCCACTGCTTGAATATTGGTCACCAGTGTGAGACCCGTATCAGATAGGGTTGATAGAAGAGATAGAGAAGATCTAACGGAGAGCAGCGCTCTTCGTTACAGGATCATTTAGCAATCGCGAAAGCGTTGCGGAGATGATAAACTCCAGTGGACACGCTCAGTAGCTCGGTATGGCATTCTGTTGAAGTTTCGAGAACATACCTTCACCGAGGAGTCAAGCAGTGTATTGCTCCCTCCTACGTATATCTCGCGAAGAGGCCATGAGGATAAAATCAGAGAGATTAGAGCCCACACAGAGGCATACCGATAATCTTTCATTCCACGAACAATACGAGACTGGAATAGAAGGGAGAACCGATAGAGGTACTCAAGGTACCCTCCGCCACACACCGCCAGGTGGCTTGCGGAGTATGGAGGTAGATGTAGATGTATACTTAAATTCGCGATAATGTGCTTAATTCCGTGATGATTTTATTTTTTATTGTTAAAGTTCACTTAACGCACTTTTGATTCATTTTCAGCATCAGTGTCACTGTCAGTAATATTTGCACAAATATTACACGCAAATGCCATAACATCAGGTGAATCGATCTTCATGGAACCATCACAGACAAAAACGAGATTAAATGTAAGAAGCACTTTTATTCTATATTCAGCTGTACACTTATTATACATGGCGCAGATGTCATCATTTTCATTGTTCTTCGACTTCTGTTTTCCCTTATACACTGATTTCACTGTGCTACACTGGTTAGTGGATTATTCAGTTAGCGTTCAGGCCGAACCACAGTTAATGCGTTTGGTGTATCAAATTAACTAACTTAGCTTCCAGTTCACTCGTAAAGACAAACGGCCAACCCATTTTGCCGATGGTCGCTTTGTCTTTTGTCACCATCACTGCGGTCAACACATTTTTTTTAAAGGGCTTCTTGAAATGGAGAAATGTTTAGCAGCTTTGTATATCGACCACTTTTCTTCCAAAACCTTCTGAAGTGTGTCACGAAAGTCATCAGATGATTAAGATAGCCTTTTCTCACTCATATAACCCATTTTTCGCTTGTCGTTCGTAGCACATTTTCATGGACAGAAAACTTGAGAGTTGTTGTCGTTCTCCTAAGCGAATGATCGAGTAATAAGGCATGTAAACCCAACTGTGATGACTAAGATATTAATTATATTACATTGGTAATACAACTGCATGTAAATGACTAATTACTTGAACAACTTATCTTAATGAATTTGTATCAGAGGATCAGCGCAGCAGACGACGTTATTTCCCTCCACACAACAACAATAATCTACCTATTCCGCACACAGCCTTATTTCCGCCCGGAATGTGTCTTCCGTGTGAAGGCATTCTTGCAGTTTGTTGAGTACTGTTGAAGCTGTGTGTAGAGGACTTACCTTACTTATAGACTCAGAATGTGTCTGCGATCACGAAATAAATTATGTCACGGAATCAGGCAGGTTTACTCTATAAGCGTAGCAGAGGCGAACAGGGATCTTTGTAGAACCGACACAGGCCGCAAATGGGGAAATCCACTGACATCGGCGATTTTGACAGTGGGCTGATTATGCCCCGGCGTCAAGGAAGGAGCATCTCGGAAACGGCGAAGCCGGTCGGCTTTTCGCGTTCTATTGTTGTGAGAATTTATGCAAAGTGGTTGAAGGAAGGTCAAACCGCGAATTTGCAGCAAGGTGTTGAACGTCCACGCCTCATCACAGTACGTGGATATAGGAGGCATAGCCGCTTCGTGAAGTAGGGTAGGCGGCGATCTGTGGCAGGTCTGAGTACAGTTCATGTGTAGGCACTGGTATTTTGGGGCACACCGTTCAGTGCACATTGTTGAGCAGACGGCTCCTAAGTTTTGGCATTTAGACGTAACAACGTTAATTACGATTGTAGTGGGGCATAGGACACCGTAATTGTACCGTGGTTCAAATGGAAACGTGTCGTCTGCTCGGATGAAACACTTTCTTGTCACAGTTGTTCTGCACCACCGCGCCAAGAATGCAGAAGAGTGAGGACAGTATTGCTTGGGCTTCCGTGGGACGTGTGGTGGTAAGGCAGCTGTGGAGTTGGTGAACATCATTGAGGACAACACCAAGCCCAATCGCTGTTGTACTGTGTTCCAAAATTGGACCAATACGGTATTAATTAGGCTGTCATAATGTTCCATCTCGTGTGTTTGTGTGTGTATATGTATGAGAGAGAGAGAGAGAGAGAGAGAGAGAGAGAGAGAGAGAGAGAGAGAGAGAGAGAGAGAGAGAGAAGGGGGGAGGGGGAGGGATAGGGAGGGGGGAGAGTGAGTTAAGTAACTCTCCATTTCAGTAGAGAAAAAAATTGGAGAACCCGTAAATACTTTTTATAGGCGACGAGACTAATCAGAAACACAGATGAGGTGATGCCAGATACGATGTTGAAAGCCATTCACAAATAAGACCATGGCTGACTACCTTGACCAATTTTATAACAGAGAGCGCCCTTTAGTTCTGAAACATATTTTTAAAAAAAGTAATCAGTCTTCGTGCCTCGAACTGCAGTACAACGACCGGAAGGAACCCGTAAACATCAGGACAGCCATACCTCTGTTTCAGATTGAGAGCGGACAGTGGTTGGTTGATTCGGGGAAGGGGACCAAACAGCGACGTCATCGGTCCCATCGGATTAGGGAACGATGTTGGCCGTGCCCTTTCAAAGGAACCATCCTGGCACTTGGGTGAAGCCATTTTAGGGAAATCACGGTAAACCGAAATCAGGTTGACTGGACGCGGGTTTGAACCGTCGTCCTCCCGAATGCGAGTCCAATGTGCTGTCCACTACGCCATCTCGCTCGGTAGAGTGGACGGTCTCCACATTTCAGATGTGACACCTCATTGTTGTATACTATACAGGGTGGTCAAAAACAGTCTGAAAAGTTTGTAAGGGTGTTGCAGAACAGGCCTGTGCTGAGAAATAATTGTTAAGAAGAAAATTTGATACGTTGCGCCGTCTCAGTTAATTCACATTGAAGTTAACCAATCACACTGTCCCGCCAAATAAAATTGTCAGTTGTTATCAGAGTGTAGATGATAGAGCACGAGACTGCTCAGTCCTGGTTCGATCATTACCATCACCCCATGTCAAATTTTCGTATCGCTGTCTTGTTCAATTGTAGAGGATCAAAAGAAGAGCACGTTTGGCGACACCGCCTCTGGCGGGCCGCTTGAATTTGCGCGCGCAGCGGCCTGATTGGTTAACTTCAATGCTAATTAACCCGGAAGCGGCGCAACGCAGCTAATATTTTTCCTTAACAGTTATTTCTCAGCACCCTTACAAGTTTTTCAGGCTGTTTCTGACCACCCTGTAAAATCACACATGAAAAATAGACCTTCCTTATAATAATTATAGCATAGCTGGGAATATCAGTGCTGACGCTAATTAAATTTGAATTTTTTTAATTTAATGGAACTGTACTGTGATCTGCATAAGGGCAAGTTTGTAGCTGTTCCACAAAGACTTTCTTCATTTCTTTGTCCTTGTAAGTTTCATCATTTTTATGCCATCTTCAGGCGGCCCTTATTGTTATTACATATCTGGAATTATCAAATGATGAACGACACTAGTCATAACTGGGAAAATGAAAATGTTGTACAATTGCAATTTTGCTTTCTCTCGAAATTGCTAGTTTATTTCGTTCCTAAGAAATTTTGATTGTGTGGCTTGTTACTTGGGACGATATAATAGTTTGGGAAGGCAGTCGAAAATTTAAAAAAAAAAAATCATTTCATCTGTGTTTATTGGGCGAAAGTTTTCATTAAGTACTAATAGTTTTTTTCGGAGGTACTCTCGTAAACATCGCAAGTACTAAGGAAAAGTTTTGCACAACACCCACAGCTGAAGCGATTTATTTTCTGACCTCAAAACATGTTTAATATGTAATAAATCTACGGAACGACATATTATAACAGTGTGTTGCTTTAATATGTTCCGTCAAAGAAACGAGAATAGTTCTGTTTGGCAATAACAGACGTAAGTGACGACCGAAAGAAAAGTTTTAATTATGGATATTTTGCATTTGTGACTAAGAGGTATTTCAGTGTGAAACTTACAAACAAGATTGAAACTGAGTGTCCCTACGACTCGAAGCAGGAACCTTGCCTTCCGACTGGACACTCAGGCGAGACTCACGACCCGCCCTCACAGCTTTAATTTTGTAATACATCTCTGCTACTTTCCAGGACTTTCATAACAGCGGACATTCCGCTGCAGAGTGTCGACATTCATTCCGGTATTTCAGCGCAGCCAATCAAACTGAAGATGTCATTTTCTTCTGCAAAATAATTCGACCGTCTTATACGTATTTGCTTTCTGGGTCCACCAAGCCTGTCTACGCCGAAGTCGAATGGAAACTGAAAA
The DNA here is from genome assembly GCF_021461395.2 of Schistocerca americana. NCBI lineage: Eukaryota > Metazoa > Arthropoda > Insecta > Orthoptera > Acrididae > Schistocerca > Schistocerca americana. Next base: position 181,397,687 of record NC_060120.1, read on the forward strand.
TTTCTCTGCTATTCATTGTGAATTCCTCTCCGGATGGTTCTAGAACGACTGGGAGATGGTCATAGGTCTCCGCCAAACCGAGCCGTAAACTCGATGTCGCCTGTCAGCTTAATGACTCCATTACTATGCAGTATTGCACCGCGAGTTGAGAGTGGAATATTTCGCCGATACAGATGGTGCGCTGTAAGGCGTTCGTCGCGGAACACTTGGCAGGCGCTGTGAAAGCTCTATTGTGAACTTTCTCCGAGAACGGACGCAAGTGTGACGGTTGCATATCCGGCGGTAATTGAGGGGAAAGGCGGAAGGAAGTGCTAAACCACGAGAGTGTATTTGAGGTTAGTGATTAAATTCGGACAAGAACATAAATACAACAAAATAAAGCATTTTATGTACTAGACAGTGTATTGTAGCGGTTCGTCGGGATCGACTTGTTACAAGAATGTGGTGCATTCGAAAACAGAACTGATTGTGACGATTATAAATTATAGTGATAACAATTTTTATGATCTGGCCCAAGTCTTTCAATTGGACGCCTCTTCGACGACTTGCGTGTCCCTAACCTACCCCAGTTATCCAACCGGGGGAAGGGTACCTCATTATGACGTGGAATCCGAATCACGTGTCATTTCTCGCAAATCTCCACAATTACAGATGATTGCTATGTTAAAAGGCAGATTGAAAAATCCGTGGCCCTATCGGAATTCGATCCCGCGACCTTTCTGTTTCTATAATCCGTTCATCATAAGAATAAACCTGATGTAAACACACACAAACGCGGTGATTGGTCAGAAGCAGTAGCACATGTACACTGGTGGTGTTACGCTCTTGGAAGTGGGTTCTACTTATGTGTTAGATATCTTATCACTAAGTTACGGGAAAGAAAACTTAAGATATTCAAATGTATTAACAGCCATCAACGTTTTTCTTAATCACGCTGTAGCTACGTAGTTTTTATTTCAAAAATCGTGTACAGTCAGAGCCTCCGCAGCGTTGTGCCGATTGTCGCGCTGTTAATGCGCAGTATGAAAATGTCTGAGGCTGCTTTCTGTTCTGTAGTGAAACACGCACATGGAACACTGTTAAAAAGTGCCGAGGAATAGGCTGTTCTTAATGTTTTTCATAAACTTACGGAGATGATCGGTTTTGAAGTTTTCCCAGCGTTGTACATTATGTAGTTAGTAAAGGAATCCATGTCAAACGTGTAGCGCAGGCAGAAGCGTAATGGTGTATGAACAAATGCTGTTATTCGTGCGTTGGTTCAAATCTCCCCAGAATTTTTTTCCTCGTTCAATCTGAAATACCTACATCTCGTAATTATAAAACTCACCATCAATTTCTCATGAATAATACGCGAAATTCTTATTTCCATTTCAAATACAAATTATTAATTATCGATGTCTTATGAAAGACTGTTCATAAAAATTGTTTAAATTAAGAAAACATAACAATTTAATTTTTAAGGCAAAAATGAAAAACCAAATCCTCTTTATTTGGACTGCGTCCATCGTTTTATACCACAGAGGTAGGCAAGTATCGTAGAAACATAAAAAAACAATCATTTTCACAGCATCGAGGTCATCATACAAATGCTGCATTTTTACATTTGCTACTGTACCATTACAATATGAACCCAGCGGAACTGATCTGGTGCCAAGCTGCGGGACTGCGTACTGGAATGAACGCACGCAGCTTTTTCACACATCACTGCCGAACGCTGGCGGGATAGAGAACGGCTCGTCATAAAAGAAGAGAAAATGTTGCACCTAGTTTGCTTCGTGGATTCTGTTATTGATAGGCTCGCTATCAACGTAGCAGGTGACACTTCCAGAACTGAAATGTATTTCTCGGATTCGGATAAGGGAGGAGCTAAGAGATTACCAGACGATTGAGTGTAAGTAATACCTTCAGTGGCTTCAATATTTAACTATACGGTGAAATCCTTCCATACTCTTACGTTACACACAGCTTACGCAGAAAAATTACCCTGTCTTTAAGCCAGGAATTGTCGTCCTTCTTGTTTTTAATTACTATAGTACGTTAGCTAAAAACGATAACGTGTTGCGGTTTTCGTCTAGTCGTCTAAGGAGCGTATTGTGGAAGATTCTTCTTAAAAGTTAAATGACGTTCGAAACTGTATTGCTCCTCTGTTAGTCTTTATTTACGTGTGAACTACAGCAGGCTAGCTGTACCAGCTGACTGGCCAGTGCTGTCCAAGCTAAATGCGCCGGTAAAGCTGTTGTCCTGTATTATCGATAAGTCGATATGCGCATAACGCACAGCACAAAACGTACCCTTATTATTGTACTTGGCAGTACTCGAGACAGATTGGCTGCAGTTCCACGTGAAACGGAAATCCAGTGAGGTTCCAGCAAACGCGGAAGAATACATAGTGTAATGTTTACATCAGGTTTATTCTTGTGATGAACGGATTATAGGGCCGACAATTATATGTCTAAACTAGTCCTTACTAAACAGGTGGTTACCAATTTCTTCCGTCGACTTCTTCAATTATCGCGTGGCCGCTGTTCCCAGGACCGAAAAGGCGGAGTACTGTAGTACATTACTTAGTTAAAAAAAGACTGTTTTCGAAATGAAGTGATTGACTTCTATTATTTTTATATTTTTTCGACACTTACATTACGAGCTCACAATGCAGTCCAACCCGGTAAGGGCATTATCAAACACTCGTGTAATTGTCGAAAACACTAGACATGGCCTGCACCTCAAGAGGCATGGGAAGGGGAGGTTGGCAAAGCTTATAGGTGACAGCATAGGTGGGCGTGGTGGGATCACTCATGGGAAAATTCCTGCAGTAGTGGGTGTTAGAGCTGCACTTTTTTTTAGATTGAAGTCAGCTGATAGGTATTCCTTCTTAAGGGAAGTCTCTCTAACAAAGGAACCACTTTTGACAAAGCTTAGGTGTCCGAGTAACGAGGGAATTAGTGTATTTCATCAAAATATACAAGGTATTAGAGATAAAGTTAGTGAACTGCTTATAGATGTTGACTCTGAAATTATTGGTATATCTGAACACTTCTTAAATAAGGAGTTAATTCAGAGGCTTCCTTTACCAGAATACAGGTCGGCTGGCAGCTTTCGTAGGAGCTGTTTGCGGTGTGGGGGAGTAGCCATGTATGTGAAAAACGGCATCCCATTTGAGTCAATTGATGTTTCAAAGTACTGCACTGAAAAGGTGTTTGAATGTTGTGCAGGTGTGGTTAAATTTAGTGGAGCTAAACTTCTATCTGTTGTTATTTATAGATCCCCAGACTCCGATTTCACAACATTTTTGCTAAAGCTAGAGGAGGTTATTGGTTCACTTTATAGGAAATACAAAAAGTTAGTTATATGTGGTGACTTCAATATTAATTGTATAAGTGATTGTGCGAGGAAAAGGATGCTGGTAGACCTCCTTAATTCATATAATCTTATGCAAACCGTATTCTTTCCAACGAGAGTGCAAGGGAACAGTAGAACAACCATAGACAACATTTTTGTTCATTCCTCATTACTAGAAGGGCATTCTGTTAGCAAAAAGGTGAATGGCCTTTCAGATCATGATGCACAAATTTTAACTCTAAAAGATTTTTGTGCTGCAACACATGTTAAATATAGTTATCAACTGTTTAGGAAAGCTGATCCAGTTGCCTGTAGAGACCTTTGTAAACCTCATCAAGGAACAAGAGTGGCAAGATGTTTATAGCGCTGATACAGTAGATGATAAATATATGCTTTTCTCAAGACTTTTCTCGTGCTCTTTGAAAGCTGATTTCCGTTAGAACGTTCAAAACAGGGTACTAGCACAAACAGGCAGCCTGGGTGGCTGACTAGAGGGATAAGAATATCTTGTAGAACAAAGTGGCAATTGTATCAAAACGTTAGAAACAGTCAAAATCTAAATGAAACAGCTCATTACAAACAGTATTGTAAGGTGCTTAAAAATGTTATTAGGAAGGCAAAAAGTATGTGGTATGCAGATACAATAGCTAAGTCTCAGGATAAAATTAAAACCATATGGTCAGTCCTAAAGGAAGTTGCTGGTCTGCAGAGACAGGTCGAGGATATACAATCAGTGTGTAGTGGGAATGTCTGTGTTACTGATAAGTCGCATATATGTACAGTATTTAATAATCACTCCTTAATATAGCAGGTGAACTAAATAGAAACCTAGTCCCAACAGGGAATCATATAGCGCTCTTAGAAAAAAGTGTTTCGAGTCTGTTACCTGAAATGCTCCTCCATGATACTGACAAGAGGGAGATTGAGTTAATAATTAAATCACTAAAGACCAAGAACTCTCATGGCTATGACGGGGTATCTAGCAGAATACTGAAGTATTGTTCTATGAATGTTAGCCCAGTACTTAGCCATATTTGTAACTTTTCCTTTAGGAGTGGTAGGTTTCCTGACCGATTAAAGTACTCGGTAGTGAAGCCACTTTATAAAAATGGAGACGGTGATAATGTTGACAATTTTAGACCTATTTCTATGCCATCGGTGTTTGCTAAAGTTATCGAGAAGGTTGTATATACAAGGTTACTGGAGCATTTAAATTCACATAATTTGCTATCAAATGTCCAGTTTGGTTTTAGAAATGGTCTAACAACTGAAAATGCTATATTCTCTTTTCTCTGTGAGGTTTTGGACGGATTAAATAAAAGGTTGCGAACGCTAGGTGTTTTCTTTGATTTAACGAAGGCTTTTGACTGTGTTGACCACACAATATTACTGCAGAAGTTGGACCATTATGGAGTAAGGGGAGTAGCTCACAATTGGTTCGCCTCTTACTTTAAGAACAGAAAGCAAAAGGTAATTCTCCGCAATATTGAGAGTGGTATTGATGTTCAGTTCCAATGTGGCTCTGTTAAGTGGGGCTTTCCCCAAGGGTCGGTGCTGGGGCCACTGCTGTTTCGTTTCTTATTTATATAAATGATATGCCGTCTAGTATTACAGGTGATTCAAAAATATTTCTGTTTGCTGACGACACCAGCCTAGTAGTGAAGGATCTTGTGTGTAATATTGAAACAGTATCAAAGAATGTAGTTCAAAAAAAATAAGTTCGTGGCTTGTGGAAACTAATTTGATGCTAAATCACAGTAAGACTCAGTTTTTACAGTTTCTAACTCACAATTCAATAAGAACTGATATTTTGATCAGACGGAATGGGCATATTATCAGCGAGACGGAACAGTTCAAGTTCCTAGGCGTTCGGATAGATAGCAAGCTGTCATGGAAAGCCCATGTTCAGGAACTTGTTCAGAAACTAAATGCTGCTTGATTTCCCATTAGAACAGTATCTGAAATAAGTGACAGTTCAACACGAAAAGTAGTCTACTTCACATATTTTCTTACTCTTATGTCGTATGGTATTATTTTTTGGGGTAATTATTCTGATTCAAAAAGGGTATTTTTGGCTCAAAAACGAGTTGTTCGAGCTATATGTGGTGTTAAGTTCGAGAAGCTCTTGTCGATCCCTGTTCAATAGTCTGGGAATTCTGACATTGCCCTCACAGTATATATTTTCTTTAATGTCGTTTGTTGTTAGCAATATTAGCCTATTCCCAAGAGTTAGCAGCTTTCACTCAGTTAATACTAGGCAGAAATCAAATCTGCATGTAGAATGCACTTCCTTGACTCTTGTGCAGAAGGGAGTGGAGTACTCTGCTGCATCCATTTTCAATAAGCTGCCACAAGAACTCAAAAATCTTAGGAGTAGCCCAAACTCTTTTAAGTCTAAACTGAAGAGTTTCCTCATGGCTCACTCCTTCTATTGTGTCGAGGAGCTCATGGAAGAGCTAAAAAATTAAGCAAATTCCAGTGTTACATTGTTGATTTTCTTTATTTAAACTTACGGCTTGTCGCCTGAATAAGTTTTTTATATATCATTTTATCTGTTTCTACTATCGTGTTGTAATTTCATGTATGGACTCGTTCCGTGATCATGGAGACTTCTCCTTAATTTGGTCCCACGGAACAATAAATAAATAAATAAAATATAAAAATGAAATTCAGTATGTAATGTTACTGCACAACACGAAAGGACCTGACAAGCTAAAATGTGAAACGAATTAAAACATAAAATGCATCCTTTTATACGAAAAGGGACCACGTAGCCTGTGTCTAATGATTCCATTTGCATCGTTGCCTCCATTAATTCAGCTGTGTGGTCTCACTTCTGGAAACAAAGTAGACAGCATAAGAAACAACGTAGACCATCTCAGAGCTATGCAGTTTTTGCGCTGAATGTTGGTTTAGTCGGTGCACGTGAGCTATATATATATATATTTCACTTGCCTCTTCCAGATGCTGAGAAGCGTAATGACATCTTGCAATAATTTGTACCCATTCTGTACTTCCGTAAATGTTTTCCTTCCTTTTGGCCGTATTTCACACACAATTCTTTCCAGAATGATACTTTCACTTCATGGCAGATGAAAATTATTTTCCGAACATGGAGTAGGATCTGGGACCTTCAGATTTGCGGGCAGTAGTGCCCTTACGGACTGAGCTGTGTAGGTACGACTCGCGGCCCCCCCTCCCCTGTCCTGCTAGTACATTTTGATACCAATTTAAGAAAATAATTCAATTCAAGCACTTTTATTGCGTTAATCTCATGAAAATATGATCGCATTAAGCTGACTCGTTTCGAAGAACAAGCGGCCATCTACGGGCGCACACCATCACAAGAAGCAGAAACATCTTAAGTCTTACTTAACAAACGCCACAAAAATTCTTCTGTATAACACACCTCGGAGAAAGGCTCCTCTTCTTTTTCCTGGCCTTCATCCTACCATACCTTCGCGGGGTCCACATGTTTATTTTCGGATTTGGCAGTGTCAGTAGTAGTAGTAGTAGTAGTAGTAGTAGTAGAGTGGCTGGATTCCCCCCCCCCCCCCCCCTCCCACGGTCTTTATGTAGCGTAACTGTGTTGCGTTATCCCGTGTGAAAGTGTAAAAGTGTTTGGTTAAATGTTTGCATATCGTGTAACTGAGACGAGACGTCGTCGGTCTCTCAGCCTACACACTACTTAATCGAACTTACGCTACGGACAACGCACACACTCGAACCTCCGACGGGGCGAGCCCCACGGACCGTGACAAGGCGCCCTAGACCGTGCGGCTACCCTGCGCGGCGGCAGAGGTACAGGCAGAACTGATGCATTAAGAGGGGGGGTTCGTTCCAAGATAGCTCAGCCTGGTTAGAAAAGTGGCCGCGAAAGGCAAGGTTCCAGGTTCAAGTCCGCATCCGGCACACCGTTTAAATTTTGTAGCAGGATTCATTGTTGTTGCAATTGGCCGATTTAGAGGGGTAGTGGACTGCGCGTATTGGGTATGTTACAACTCATGTCAGCAAGAGCTATTATTGGTCATGTGTTGTTCAGACTACCTTAAAAAGCATCGAGAGTTCCACCGTATGACGTGGAGCCTAGTAAAGAGAACAGCGGCTGACGCAGGCTTGGCTCAGGGCGTTGGAATGCCAGTCTGTAGGCGACCAAGAGACCTTGCGACAGCTGGCGGCTCCCGACTGTGTGACGTGGAGGTCGTAGCAAAGCGGCACAGCCCAGTGCCAAGCGTGCAGTGCTTCGAGGAAATGAAGAATCCAACTGCTAGGTCGCGCTTGGCCGGCCACCGCTTCCTGAAGGGAAACAGAGTAGCGCGTGTAGGCTTCCACTTGGGGTCGAATCTGGCTCACCAGTCCTCACATTGGTAACTTCGATTTGAAGCTATATATATCATTCGATATATGAGGGTCGTTCAATAAGTAACGCCCCACATTAAAAAAATCATATACATAGACATTTGATGTTTGTTCTGTGCGGCAGTGACGTTTCGAATAGTTCTGGCAGATGGCAGAACCGTATTACAGTCGACTGAATATTTGGAAGCCTTTCTTTGTCTCAGGTAATAATGCTTAAAAGTGCTATGGATGGAAAACCTACGCAACTAGGAACTAAATGTTTTCTGTCCTGCTACACTGAGCACCACTGAGATATTTCGTTGTCACGATGTATTCGTATATTGTTTAGTTTCGAATGTGTATTGTGTTGCGGGATCTAGCTTACAGCTTGCGTAGGCGCACCGGACGCAAAAATTGTCACCCTCGGCAGTATCGCGCTAATACAGTGTAACACCAGCTCTAGCCTTGACAACGCCTTAAATCGTAGGGGAAATAGTCCACAAATATCTTCATGTATGGCATAACAGTGTAAAGCCACTCATTGATGATAAGATCATGACGAACTACTAAATTGCGAGGATTTTTGTTGTTACGCTCCAACTAGTCCACACATTTTCTATGGAGTTAAGAGCCAGTAGAGGTGTGATATTGCCTCTGAGTATGCACGAAACCTAACCCATATTTGTGTAGTGGCTGTTTCCATCTTGGAAGATATGATCGTCCACAGCATGCTCATCCTGAAGATGTGGAAGAAAGGCATGGTACGAAAAACACACCCAAAACTTCAAACAACCAACCCTCTCCGGCCGGGATTACAACCTCTTCACACTCAGTGTTAAACGCCTTACTGGGCCGTCGGTTCACTCGACACCTTGCATCTTTAGATGGCTCTGAGCACTATGGGACTTAACATCTGACGTCATCAGTCCTCTAGACTTAGAACTACTCAAACCTAACTAACCTAAGGACATCACACAATTCTATGCCCAAGTCAGGATTCGAACCTGTGACCGTAGCGGTCGCACGGTTCCAAACTGAAGCGCCTAGAACCGCTCGGCCACAACGGCCTGCGTATCTTTTGAAAAGACGCGAAATCACGACTCGGTGGATCTCGCTACACGCCAGTAGTAGGGGACAGCGGGTTTTGCCGTAAACACTGACATTATGTGCCAGCACATTTGTATCTGTGGTGTCATATGACGGCTGAGACAATTACGTATGTCCTACTACACTGGCGTAAGCATCAGCGTTCCTTGTTCCCAAGGTCATTCCAGGAATCATGACATCCTGCCACTTGCTGAGATCAAGGAGGGGAGGGGAGGGGAGGGGAGGGGAGAGGAGAGCCCTACTGACCCTCTGCACTTCGCAAATTTTCCATCAAACACACTGCGCCACGCGCCTCGCGCCTCCCTTCTGCTGCTATATTTGCGTTACTGAATTCCAAAAACTCGTTTAAGGACTGGCTCACCAGTCCTCACATTGGTAACTTCGATTTGAAGCTATGTATCATTCGATATATTAAGGGTCGTTCCGTAAGTAACGCCCCACATTTTTTTTAAAAAAGCCATTCATATACGTAGACATTTGATGTTTGTTCTGTGCGCCAGTGACGTTTCGAATCGTTCTGGCAGATGGCAGCGCTGTATTACAGTATCAAAATGGCGTCTACATACGACTCACGTTACAAGCAGCGTGCTGTTATTGAATTCTTGTGTGCAGGTGAAGAATCTGTGGTGAACATCCATAAACGTTTGTGTGCAGTGTATGGCGATGCTGCAGTTGACAGGAGTACTGTTGGGCGATGGGTAAAGAAAGTTACGGCCTCAGGAAATGCAGAAACAGAGCTCCATGATCAGCCACGCTCGGGACGTCCCGTCACAGCCATGCTGAATCGTGCTGATGCCGTTATTCGTGCCGACCGGCGCATCGCAATTCGACAATTGGCTCTACAGTTGTCGGTCGGCATTCGAAGTGCGTCTGCAATGATCGAGACTCTCAGATATTCAAAGAGGTGCTCACTATAGGTTCCACGAATGCTCACAGCGGACCACAAGATTCGGAGAAAGGCCATTTCATCTGAATTGTTGGAGCGTTTTGAGACCGACGGAGAGGCCTTCCTGTCAAGGATCGTTGTTGTTGTTGTTGTTGTTGTTGTTGTTGTTGTGGTCTTCAGTCCTGAGACTGGTTTGATGCAGCTCTCCATGCTACTCTATCCTGTGCAAGCTTCTTCATCTCCCAGTACCTACTGCAACCTACATCCTTCTGAATCTGCCTATTGTATTCATCTCTTGGTCTCCCTCTACGGTTTTTACCCTCCACGCTGCCCTCCAGTACCAAATTGGTGATCCTTTGATGCCTCAGAACATGTTCTACCAACCGATCCCTTCTTCTAGTCAAGTTGTGCCACAAACTCCTCTTCTCCCCAATTCTATTCAATACTTCCTCATTAGTTATGTGATCTACTCATCTAATCTTCAGCATTCTTCTGTAGCACCACATTTCGAAAGATTCTATTCTCTTCTTGTCTAAACTATTTATCATCCATGTTTCACTTCCATACATGGCTACACTCCATACAAATACTTTCAGAAACGACTTCCTGACACTTAAATCTATACTCGATGTTAACAAATTTCTCTTCTTCAGAAACGATTTCCTTGCCATTGCCAGTCTACATTTTATATCCTCTCTACTTCGACCATCATCTGTTATTTTACTCCCTAAATAGCAAAACTCCTTTACTACTTTAAGTGTCTCATTTCCTAATCTAATTCCCTCAGCATCACCAGATTTAATTTGACTACATTCCATTATCCTCGTTTTGCTTTTGTTGATGTTCATCTTATATCCTCCTTTCGAGACACTGTCCGTTCCGTTCAACTGCTCTTCCAAGTCCTTTGCTGTCTCTGATAGAATTACAATGTCATCGGCAAACCTCAAAGTTTTTACTTCTTCTCCATGAATTTTAATACCTACTCCGAATTTTTCTTTTGTTTCCTTTACTGCTTGCTCAATATACAGATTGAATAACATCGGGGAGAGGCTACAACCCTGTCTCATTCCTTTCCCAACCACTGCTTCCCTTTCATGCCCCTCAACTCTTATAACTGCCATCTGGTTTCTGTACAAATTGTAAATAGCCTTCCGCTCCCTGTATTTTACCCCTGCCACCTTCAGAATTTGAAAGAGAGTATTCCAGTTAACATTGTCAAAAGCTTTCTCTAAGTCTATAAATGCTAGAAACGTAGGTTTGCCTTTTCTTAATCTTTCTTCTAAGATAATTTTCACATCTGTCAACACCTGCTTTCTTTGGGATTGGAATTATTATATTCTTCTTGAAGTCTGAGGGTATTTCGCCTGTCTCATACATCTTGCTCACCAGATGGTAGAGTTTTGTCAGGACTGGCTCTCCCAAGGCCGTCAGTAGTTCTAATGGAATGTTGTCTACTCCCGGGGCCTTGTTTTGAATCAGGTCTTTCAGTGCTCTGTCAAACTCTTCAAGCAGTATCTTATCTCCCATTTCGTCTTCATCTACATCCTCTTCAATTTCCATAACATAGTCCTCAAGTACATCGCCCTTGTATAAACCCTCTATATACTCCTTCCATCTTTCTGCCTTCCCTTCTTTGCTTAGAACTGGGTTGCCATCTGAGCTCTTGATATTCATACAAGTGGTTCTCTTCTCTCCAAAGGTCTCTTTAATTTTCCCGTAGGCAGTATCTATCTTACCCCTAGTGAGACAGGCCTCTACATCCTTACATTTGTCCTCTAGCCATCCCTGCTTAGCCACTTTGCACTTCCTGTCGATTTCATTTTTGAGACGTTTGTATTCCTTTTTGCCTGCTTCATTTACTGCATTTTTATATTTTCTCCTTTCATCAATTAAATTCAATATTTCTTCTGTTACCCAAGGATTTCTATTAGCCCTCGTCTTTTTACCTACTTGATCGTCTGCTGCCTTCACTACTTCATCCCTCAGAGCTACCCATTCTTCTTCTACTGTATTTCTTTCCCCCATTCCTGTCAATTGTTCCCTTATGCTCTCCCTGAAAATCTCTACAACTTCTGGTTCTTTCAGTTTATCCAGGTCCCATCTCCTTAAATTCTCACCTTTTTGCAGTTTCTTCAGTTTCAATCTGCAGTTCATAACCAATAGATTGTAGTCAGAATCCACATCTGCCCCTGGAAATGTCTTACAATTTAAAACCTGGTTCCTAAATCTCTGTCTTACCATTATGTAATCTATCTGATACCTTTTAGTATCTCCAGGATTCTTCCAGGTATACAACCTTCTTTCATGATTCTTAAACCAAGTGTTAGCTACGATTAAGTTATGCTCTGTGCAAAATTCTACAAGGCGGCTTCCTCTTTCATTTCTTCCCCCCAATCCATATTCACCTACTATGTTTCCTTCTCTCCCTTTTCCTACTGACGAATTCCAGTCACCCATGACTATTAAATTTTCGTCTCCCTTCACTACCTGAGTAATTTCTTTAATCTCGTCATACATTTCATCAATTTCTTCATCATCTGCAGAGCTAGTTGGCATATAAACTTGTACTACTGTAGTAGGCGTGGGCTTCGTGTCTATCTTGGCCACAATAATGCGTTCACTATGCTGTTTGTAGTAGCTAACCCGCACTCCTATTTTTTTATTCATTATTAAACCTACTCCTGCATTACCCCTATTTGATTTTGTATTTATGACACTGTAATCACCTGACCAAAAGTCTTGTTCCTCCTGCCACCGAACTTCACTAATTCCCACTATATCTAACTTTAACCTATCCATTTCCCTTTTTAGATTTTCTAATCTACCTGCCCGATTAAGGGATCTGACATTCCACGCTCCGATTCGTAGAACGCCATTTTTCTTTCTCCTGATAACGACGTCCTCTTGAGTAGTCCCCGCCCGGAGATCCGAATGGGGGACTATTTTACCTCCGGAATATTTTACCCAAGAGGACGCCTTCATCATTTAATCATACAGTAAAGCTGCATGTCCTCGAGAAAAATTACGGCTGTAGTTTCCCCTTGCTTTCAGCCGTTCGCAGTACCAGCACAGCAAGGCCGTTTTGGTTAATGTTACAAGGCGAGATCAGTCAATCATCCAGACTGTTGCCCCTGCAACTACTGAAAAGGATCGTTATGGGGAACGAAAGATGGGTGCACCACTTTTCCCCGCAAACAAAAGGCAGCCCCTGGAGTGGCATCATCCTCATTCACCACAAAATAAGAAATTCAAGAAAACATGGTGACAGTCTCCTGGGATTGTGATGGCGTCATTCACATGGATGTGTTGCCAAGAGGGTCTGCCACCAATTCAGAGGCATACGTGAAGACTCTGAATAAACTCAAGAACAGTTTCCCACGTGTTCGATTGGCCAAGCATCCGAGAACCCGGGAACGCAGCCACAAATTTGGCTGGACATCATGGCTTCATCCACCCTACAGTCCAGACCTGGCACCTTCGGATTTCCATCTCTTGGGGCGCTTAAAGATTCTCTACGGGGAACACACTTTGAAGATGACGAGGGTGTTAGTCATGCAGTGAAAACATCGGTATGCCTAGAGGACAAGAACTTTCACCAGCAGGAAATACACGGTCTTCCACAACGTTGGCGTATGGCCATAGAACATGATGGCGACTACGTAGAAAAATAGGACATGGACAAGACATGTTGATGTATATCGTCACCAAATTCTGACTCTTAACAATAAATAGAGCTGTACGTTCTGAGAAAAAAATATGGGGCATTACTTATTGAACGACTCTCGTGGAACACTGGAACGAGTAGATAGCATATTTCGCTATGAACAATTGAAAGCCAAAATTTGCTTAAAACACAAATAACGAAATAAGAATTCTTATTTGTTGAAAATGACCTTTATAGCTTAGATACCATCCCACAAGCTCTGAGAACATAAATAAATGTGAGTGCACTTTCACATCCTGCTTGCGCCTGTCACCAGCAGTTGGCTGCACTGAACATTCAAAATTTCTCTATAAATAATTAAAAAACAACACAGCTTGTAAAATAAAAATAACGAATTAGGGAATCCGTATCAGTTGAAAATCAGTTTTACCTTAATATCATCCCACAGACCCAGAAAACGCGAAATAATAGCAAATTGTTTCACATCCCGGTTCTTTTTGTCACCAGTAGGCGTTTGCACTGAAAAAAAAGTCCTTTGTTCGATCTTTATACCTTACCAATGGATGGTTCCTCTCTTAAAATCGTCCTTAGGGGATTGGTTGCACAATAAGTAACTAGTTCTCACTGTTACCAGTAGTAATAAACACAACTGAGTCGCAAATTAATTAATATCCACAGCTAAGATGCTGCTCTATTCTAAAATGTCTGTAAAATCCAGCGCAAAAAGTGCAGTTTTTACACCTGGTAACCAGGGCTTAGTGGAGATTAATACTTGAAAAAACGGTGTAAGACTCAAACCAGTTCAAGAGCTATCACAATATTGCAATTAAAAAAACGCAGCCAAGTTGTAAATTAATTATTTTTCCACATCTAAGATATTGAAAAAAATTCTAAAATGTCTGCAAAATACGTCAGCAGCTCACAAGAGTGCGATGTTTACATTGACACATGAAAAACGCTCTTTGATATCACAATATTGCAAAAAACTTCTGAAATGAAAAAGAAAGCATGAGTCAGTTTCCACATATACCTGTCTTTTACAAATTAATAGCCCCAAAATTGTAAAGTATGTGCCTCAATGATAGAGTTAACTGCCTAATAACACTTGACATTTTAGAAGGTGGGCCTAATAATTTGATGTCGTAAAACCTCATACCTGCAGAAAAAAATACGTGTTAGATAAGGAGGCAAATTGACAGACTGCATGTGATTAATTAGGCCTACTCATAACACGCCCTCAAAGTACATATTTCAACATTTAAAAAACGTTCCCAAGCACCATATTAGGAGGGCCAAAGTTAATGCATCAAGTTATTCACTAGAAAAATGACGAACGAAGCTTTTCATTGGCAATTATTGCTCTTACTACAAATGACACAAAACTACTAAAGGCTATGTAAGTAAAAGCAGTTAGCAGTCAGAAAGCTCCCTAAAAGCTTTATAGACTGTATTTGTCTGGTATTATTTCTAATGTATTGTAAAAAAATTACATTAGCAATGCGAAAAAAGCGATGTTCATTTATATAAATATGTAAAGTGAGTATTCAATCTGTGCAGGTGCATTTCCGGAAACTATAGCTCGGAAAAAAGGAAACCAGTAACCAATTACACAAGCACAAAAAGAATAAGACCTTTTATTGCCAAAATATTACTTAGACAACATTTTCAAGGACAATGTCACAGTCGATATCTTGAAACAAATTGCCTATTATACACTTAAGCGCCAAAGAAACTGGCTTAGGCATGCGTATCCAAATAGAGATATATGTAAAAACGCAGAATACGCGGCTGCGGTCGGCAACGCTTATATAAGACAAGTGCCCAACGCGATCGGTTACTGCTGCTAAAGTGGCAGGTTATCAAGATTTAAGTGAGTTTGAACGTGGTGTTATAGTCGGCGCACGAGCGATGGTGCACAGTACCTCCGAGGTAGCGATGAAATGGGGATTTTCCCGTACGACCATTTAATGAGTGTACCGTGAATATCAGGAATCCGGTAAAACATCTCAGACATCGCTGCGGCCGGAAAAAGATCCTGCAAGATCGGGTCCAACGGCGACTGAAGAGAATTGTCTACGCGACAGAAGTGCAACCCTTCCGCAAATTGCTGCAGGTTTCAGTGTTGGGCCATCAACCACTGTCAGCGTGCGAACCATTCAGCGAAACATCATCGATATGGGCTTTCGGAGCCGAACGCCCACTCGTGTACCATTGATGACTGCACTACACACAGCTTTACGCCTCGCCTGGGCCCGTCAACACCGACATGGGGCTGTTGATGACTGGAAACATGTTGCCTGGTCGGACGAGTCTCGTTTCAAATTGTATCGAGCGGATCTGCGTGTACGGGTATCGAGACAACGTCATGAATCCATGGACCCTGCACGTCGGCAGGGGACTGTTAAAACTGGCAGAGGCTCTGCAATGGTGTGGGGCGTGTGCAGTTGGAGTGATACGGGACGCCTGATACGTCTAGGTAAGACTCTGAAAGGTGACACGTACGTAAGCATCCCCCAGATCACCTGCATCCATTCATGTGTATTGTGCATTCCGACGTACTTGGGCAATTCCAGCAGGACAATGCGACACTCCACACGTCATTGCCACAGAGTGGCTCCAGGAATATTCCTCTGAGTTCAGACACTTCCGATGGCCACCAAACTCCCCAGACATGAACATCATTGAGCATATCTGGGATTCCTTGAAACGTGCTGTTCAGAAGAGATCTTCATCCCCTCGCGCTCTTACGGATTTATTTACAGCCCTGCAGGATTCATGGTGTCAGTTCCCTCCGGCACTACTTCAGACATAAGTCCATGCCACGTCACGCTGCGGCACTTCTGCGTGCTCTCGGAGACCCCACTCGATATTAGGCAGGTGTACCAGTTTCTTTGGCTCTCTTGTGTATGTGCGAGGTGCCGGGGCAAGCAGTGTATTTAACACTAAATTCTTCTAGAATCTACATATGTAAATGATGCTCTAAGCCACTCCTATTCTAACTCCGACTTTTGCTGTTGCACATGGATTAAAAAATATACGCGAACTGACTGTAATCAACCCTGCAAGTGGAGTAGAAAAGAGTTTGGCACATGCAATAATTTATGTTTCTCACTTTGCAAGCGCAAAATAAATATTCCTGCCTCTAAATTGTCTGTTTAACCTATTAAAATACACGTTCATCGTAATATAAGCTAAAGCGCTTAGAAAATCCTTGCAGACACACACAGCCATCATAATATGCCTAACGCAAGACTGCGTGTGACTACCCTCCAGTGCTATAAATACTTAACAAATGCCACAACACGTATTAAAGCGACCTCATTCTCTGTAACGTACAGATATGCAGACATAGATGTGGAAGTCATTGTGTTCGAAAAAAAAATCAGAGGGCCACAACTGGAAATGAAGTTAGAGATTCTACCAGTCCATGATGGTGCCCCAACTAGAATACAGGCTTAATATCATGCCGTCAATCACATCCTCCATGTTAGGAGTTCCAGTAAGCAAAGCTCAAACAAAAATATGCAAATATTATGAGGTACGATACCTCAACATATAGTGTAACAGCGTGACAGTGCCGGTTCGCAGAGACGAAGATATCAACGCCGTAATATATAGAAACCGGAGACGAAATAATGTGATTACAGCAGCAATAACGGTGTGGAATGACTAATAACTGCCGAAGTGACATAACTATATTCCGTAACAGAGTAGTTGAAAAGAAAGATACAAATCATCAGGTACATACCTCAACAGCCTTGCACTGGAATCAAACATACGATCCATTCAGCAGTGGTCTCTAGCCTGGTAATTCCATGTTTCGTGGCCAGGGAAGACTTAAAATTTTTTTTTCTGTAGTTACATGTTTGGATGCTTTCATAAAAAAACAATTGGCACCGATTAGAGTGAAGCACATCGTAAATACGGTTACACTATGTTGAATACACTTGAGGAGCCTTGCACAGGTTGAAAGCACACGATCCATCCTGTTCTCAGCTATAAGAGTAGACCTACCCTCTACTTGGATTTTGAATGCAGTGATATTCTGTCCCAAAACATATGAGCTGCAAGTAAAGTTTTGGCGATAACAACGGTTTTCAGAAGTTAAAACTGATGGAATTGCATCTTGTAACGGCAGTTCGGAAGCACTCCTTAGCGGTCTTCTGTCGTATTCCAATGATGAGCCTCTCTGCATACAGGAAAAAAATCTCAATCTATGGGTGATGTTCCGCAGCCATTAAATGTTGGTATTCCGTTGGTCTTAAACTCAGCGAACAGTTGTTCTGTTGCTAGGTGCACGACATCCAAACCAGCGCATTTAGAAACAACTTAACCATCTTTTGTGATGGGGCACTAAGCGCTTCATGTAGAATTTGCAGAAGTGCAGGTGGGTGGCAGGGCATTCATTCATGGTGTGGGCATATGCGCATCCAGGTACAATAGCCATTTCTGCCAGTCTATCAGGTCTCCACGTCGTTCCATTTTATGCGCCCTTTTAAGTGTTACAGGGTTTAGGTTAGCATCTCACTTTTGTAGATCAGAAATGGAGAAAGGAGGAGTTGCCACATTCATCAGGAACTGTCATAAATTTAAGAACATAGACATTCATAAATTTTGCCTAGAACAGCATATGGAAGCATGTGCAACAGAATTAGATTTTCACAAAAAATCTTTCATAATATTAAGTGTATATCGAGCACCTGCAGGTAACTTTAATCTGTTTGTAAACCACCTTGAAGCTGTACTGGCCCATTTAATAACCAAAAACAAAGAAATAGTGGTTGCTGGTGATTTCAATGTAGATTTCCTTAAAGACTCTCCGAATAAGAACTTATTTGAGTTAGTAACACTATCATTCAACTTAATTCCCACAGTAAAGTTCCCCACTAGGATAGCCAGTTGCTCACAAACAGCCATTGATAATATCTTTATAGAAAAGTCCAATGAACAAAATTATATTACAAAACCAATAGCCAATGGCCTCTCAGACCATGACATGCAGTTCCTTCTGTTAAATGTTAATACTGAACAGGATATAAAATCTGTTAAATCTGAGCTCAAGAGGGTAATCAGTAAGCCAAAAATTGATTATTTTAGGACACTCCTCAGAGACATTCACTGGACTGATGTTTACAGTGCTCATGGCATGAATGAAAAATATAACATTTTTGCTAATAAAGTGCTTACCTTATTTGAACACTGCTTTCCCCCAAAACTTACCAAGGTTAGAGGAAAATCTACAAAGAAGCCATGGATTACTCGAGGAATAAGGGTATCTTGTAAAACAAAAAGAAAACTGTATCTGTCAATCCGAAACATTTCCAATGTTGATGCTATAGCACATTATAAGAAATACTGCAAAATATTAAAGACTGTAATATGGATGTCAAAGCAAATATATTACAAGGAAAAGATAGTCATATCAGATAACAAAATAAAGACAATATACGATATAGTGAAGGAGGAGACCGGCAGGACCAGACATGAAGAGGAACAAATAGCATTAAGAGTAAATGATACATTGGTGACAGATGTGTATAGTGTTGCAGAACTTTTTAACAAACATTTTATAACTGTTACTGAAAAGATGGGGTTGTCAGGTTCGGTAGATGCTGCTATGGATTACCTTAGACCAGACATTTCAAGTAATTTCCATAATATGAATTTGACCCTCACTACCCCAACAGAAATAATGTCCATCATAAAATCTTTAAAATCAAAAACATCTAGTGGGTATGATGAAATATCAACAAAGTTAATTAAAGAATGTGATTCTGAGCTAAGTAACATATTAAGCTATCTGTGTAACCAGTCGTTTATCAGTGGAATATTTCCTGAATGGCTGAAATATGCTGAAGTTAAGCCACTGTTTAAGAAGGGAGATAAAGAAATAGCATCAAATTTCCGTCCAATTTCACTGTTACCAGCATTCTCAAAAATTTTCGAAAAAGTAATGTACTGTCGTCTTTATAACCATCTTATCTCAAATAACATACTGTCAAAGTCACAGTTTGGATTTCTAAAAGGTTCTGATATTGAGAAGGCTATCTTCACTTACAGTGAAAATGTGCTTAATTCATTAGACAAAAAATTGCAGGCAACTGGTATATTTTGTGATCTATCAAAGGCATTTGACTGTGTAAATCACAATATCCTTTTAAGTAAACTAGAATATTATAGTGTAACAGGAAATGCTGCAAAATGGTTCAAATCTTATATCTCTGGCAGGAAACAAAGGGTGTTATTAGGAAAGAGCTTGATACATGTCTATCAGGCATCATCCAACTGGGAACTAATTACATGTGGGGTCCCACAAGGTTCCATTTTGGGGCCCTTACTTTTTGTTGTGTATATCAATGACCTTTCATCAGTAACATTACCAGATGCCAAGTTTGTTTTGTTTGCCGATGATACAAACATTGCAATAAATAGCAAATCAAGTGTAGTCTTAGAAAGATCAGCCAATAAAATATTTGTGGACATTAATCACTGGTTCCTAGCCAATTCTTTGTCACTAAACTTTGAAAAAACACACTACATGCAGTTCAGAACTTGTAAGGGGTGTCCCAAGAGCATATGTCTAACATATGATGACAAGAAGATAGAAGAAGTGGACAGTGTTAAATTCTTGGGATTACAGCTTGATAATAAATTCAATTGGGAGGAGCACACCACAGAACTGCTGAAGCGTCTTAACAAATCTCTGTTTGCAATGCGAATTTTGTCAGACATAGGGGATATAAAAATGAAAAAGCTGGCATACTATGCTTACTTTCATTCCATAATGTCATATGGGATTATTTTTTGGGGTAATTCATCAAGCCAAGCTAAAGTTTTCCGGGCACAAAAACGTGCAGTAAGAATTATATGTGGTGTGAACTCAAGAACATCCTGCAGAAGCCTGTTTAGGGAACTAGGGATACTAACTACAGCTTCCCAGTATATTTATTCCTTAATGAAATTTGTCATTAAAAATATATCACTTTTTCAAACCAACAGCTCAATTCATGGAATCAATACGAGAAATAAGAATAATCTTCACAAGAATTTAAAGTCACTTAGTCTTGTACAAAAAGGTGTGCATTATTCAGGAACACACATTTTCAATAACTTGCCAGCAGCCATAAAAAGCTTAACAACCAATGAAATTCAGTTTAAGAGAAGCCTAAAGGATTTATTGGTGGCCAACTCCTTCTACTCCATTGATGAATTTCTTAGTAAAACCAACTGATTTGTATATAAGTACAACATAACTTCTGCACAATTTCAGTGCAGTAAAGTGTTCACTGAAAATTTGTGTGTATGTGTGTGTGTGTGTGTGTGTGTGTGTGTGTGTAAGTATAATCTAACTTCTGCACCATTTCAGTGCAGTAATGTGTTCATTGTAAATAAGTATTACAGTAGTTGTATTACATGTTTATTACCTTATAAATAAATAAAAAACGTTTTTTATTTTAAATTCAGTGCATTAGTATTTGTAAAATGACTCTTAGTGTTCATTAAAAATGACGATCATTCCACTTGGGACCTGTGGAATGGTACATTAGTTTATTTGTTTTAGTTGTAAATATTTGTCATGTATTGTTGTTTTTCTGACATGTTCCACATCCAGGAGGACCTCCTCACTACGGATCAATTGGAATGAAAGTAAATCTAATCTAATCTAATCTAATCTAATCCATATAACTGATGACCCATACGCACCACCTCATTGGCATGGCTTAGGTCTCAGGTGGAGGATAGCTAGGTCTCCTGGTACTAGAATTACACTATCGACAGCGCTGGCAAAGAAATTCAAGCAAGTAATCACTGGCGTGGCAACATGAGGTTGCCACGCTTTTCCAAAGCACAACAGTCCACGAGAAAATAAGAAAACACTGAGTTTGCAGTTAATTTTTGAGAAATACAATATTTTTATATTAATTGGAGTTAGTGGTTAAATGACTGATTGGCTTAACTTAAACTCTGTTATAAAAAAAATAAAAAAAATTCAGTAACCTCAGTATAACGTAAGGCAAGCAATTTACTTTTGATTATTGAAAGATTGAATTTACTTTAAGCAAATGAGCAACTGATTTTAATTTAAAATAACACTAAAATAGCTTTCTAAGTCAGCAGAAGTCACTCACTAAGCTAAATACAGAATAAATTAAATTGCGCACTCTTAATTTACGCTGTATCTTCAGTTATTAGTTTTGCCAGTGAAATTTTACTTTAAGTAGCCTCTGTCATGCAATACAAGAATGAACAGTTACTTAGGCAGAAAATTTAAACCGAAACTTGTCATTAGCAAACACACAAAACTGGCAGTAAATAATATTCTTAAGACACTCGGCGATTGCATAAAAAGGAATGGGACCCTGCTTGGTAATATCTGAGGACAGTGATAACATACGTACCCTACAAGTTTTAACTGTTGCATGTTATTATTCAAGTTATTCATACTTTGTGAAAGAAATGTTGCTGGGCAAGTTTATAATTTTTCTCTTAAGTCTTACGATGTTGTAGCTATGCGGACGACGAAGACTATAGCCGACGACAATGCTGAGCTGCCGTTCTTGTTGTTGTTGTTGGGTGAGAACCCCGAGTCGTTTCCTGAGCCACGGATAATCATGGGACAGGGAATAGTTGGAATTGCAGCTTCCTCCGCCTGTCCGCTCTTACCGTGCTCTCAATACTTGGTTAACAAATCAGGCGCGTCGACAATGGCGCAAGCGTAGCTGCACACCGCGGCGGTGGAAGCGAATAGCAAACACTTCCGCACTCTTTCATGACTCACGCTGCTCTGCTTGCTCGCTGCTCGCAACGCGACAGACTCTCCACACGCAAAGATAAACAACGGCACAACTACCACCATTTTGTCGTTGCTATCGATACATTTCAGTAAAGTTCTCTTGGCTATCGCCCAGCAATTTACAATACAGGGTTATTACAAATGATTGAAGCGATTTCACAGCTCTACAGTAACTTTATTATTTGAGATATTTTCACAATGCTTTGCACACACATACAAAAACTCAAAAAGTTTTTTTAGGCATTCACAAATGTTCGATATGTGCCCCTTAAGTGATTCGGCAGACATCAAGCCGATAATCAAGTTCCTCCCACACTCGGCGCAGCATGTCCCCATCAATGAGTTCGAAAGCATCGTTGATGCGAGCTCGCAGTTCTGGCACGTTTCTTGGTAGAGGAGGTTTAAACACTGAATCTTTCACATAACCCCACAGAAAGAAATCGCATGGGGTTAAGTCGGGAGAGCGTGGAGGCCATGACATGAATTGTTGATCATGATCTCCACCACGACCGATCCATCGGTTTTCCAATCTGCTGTTTAAGAAATGCTTCTGCTTTAGCCTTTTCCGTAAGATTTTCCAAACCGTCGGCTGTGGTACGTTTAGCTCCCTGCTTGCTTTATTCGTCGACTTCCGCGGCTACGCGTGAAACTTGCCTGCACGCGTTCAACCGTTTCTTCGCTCACTGCAGGCCGACCCGTTGATTTCCCCTTACAGAGGCATCCAGAAGCTTTAAACTGCGCATACCATCGCCAAATGGAGTTAGCAGTTGGTGGATCTTTGTTGAACTTCGTCCTGAAGTGTCGTTGCACTTTTATGACTGACTGATGTGAGTGCATTTCAAGCACGACATACGCTTTCTCGGCTCCTGTCGCCATTTTGTCTCACTGCGCTCTCGAGCGCTCTGGCGGCAGAAACCTGAAATGCGGCTTCAGCCGAACAAAACTTTGAGTTTTTCTACGTATCTGTAGTGTGTCGTGACCATATGTCAATGAATGGAGCTACAGTGAATTTATGAAATCGCTTCAATCATTTGCAATAGCCCTGAATTTTTATTATAATTACAATCAATTATATACAGTCAAAAATAAATACACTAGTACATCGATTACGTGTTAAATGTAGTTTTTGTAATACAGCTTACAACTTCAGAATCAAAAGTACAATGCAAGTTATCAACGGATATTAAAAGGCGAAGATTTTGGATGGTGCAGAAAGTATTATATCTGTATTTTCGGTGTTACAAGCTGCAAAGCAACCAGAGGGGGGGGGGGGGGGGGAAGTTTACTAATATTTTCTCTGGTGAGCTTATTTGGAAAATAACATCAGTCGTATTGTTGCCGATGACCGTTAGGTCCAACATTAGTATCTCGTATTGCTCAGGGGGTCATGGCCGTATGGAAGATGGTTCGTCATTGCCTTCCTTCGATCTGTTATGATGTGTCTAATGTGTATCGATGTTTTGCAGATAATTATGACGAATTTTAGCTCAATGTAATGTTTTGAACGGGAATGGAATGAGTGGAAGGACTGGATGAAATCAGATCCCGCACGTAACCTAGTAGTACAGTTTTTTTTCCCATCACTCCTGAATTCTGTAACGAATGTTGTAGGCATTTTGTTTACTCTTGTAAGCAGTGGGAAGGCAACATGGTTAATGCTGTGTTGGTACAATGTTTTTTGTATCTTATGATTTTCCTCAGCACTTCTTTTATTCTTTAACTTCCTTCGTAAACTGTCTGATGAATATTGCCAAGACCCCAATACTTACCCGGCACTGGTTTCACGCCCTTATCGTACAGACATCGTCGTGAGGTTGGTGATTTAATCCAGAGAATTGGTACGCAGTCTGATCGGCGTAGGTAGAAGCGGTGACGTTTAGTTCTTGGTCGTCAAATACAATGGTTGAAAAATCTTCCACCACCGGGATCAGAACCTGTAACGTTAGAGGTGAACGCCAACTAATTGTGTCTAAGTGTGAGTTAGTGACTGCTGGATATGAAAGCAGGTTGGTCTCAAGTTGGTTGAGGGACTGTCGAAATGTCTAGCAAATTTAGTATATGGGACAGACTCAAACAGCGAGAGATTGCCATATCTGAGGTGATAAACGCTGTCACAAACAACAAGAAATTTGAGCTGACACATGAAGTTGAAATCACTGCTAACGCACCGTTTCCCAGTCATTCAATGACATTGGCGCTTGAAACCGTCCGGCAGCACAGGTGATAGGCCAGACCAGGAAATTTTTTTTCTTTAGGAAGCAACGTATATTTATTCCTTTATTCTCGTGGAGTCTCAGAGCAGATGTATGAGCTCATCCCACTATAAGAATGAAACCAGTAGCAAAAATCTAACACAGCTGCGGTCTGCGCTTGGACTGTCACCGAAGGCAGCATAAGCGGCGGAGGATTTGCGCAAGCAGTAGAAACAATGGCATTTTGTTTCAGAAAGGGCAAGCGAGCTATTACTGAGCCACAAACAAGCTTATCTGGAGAACCGCTTCAGGCGACGTACGAACAGTTCACTACTGGAGTCTGGAAACTGCGTTGCTGCTTGTCAGAAGAAAAACTTTCCGGCTTGATAACATACAGCTGATGCTGACAAACGCCGTGGCCGAGGAAATGGCGAAAACTCGTGGCGGGGTAGTTAATGCGTGCCTTTCGCTGTGGAACTTCGAAACACAATTTATTATCTATGTCGGTTACCAAATAACGTGTCAGTTGACAAATACTTCACAGAGAAACCGTAATTGAAAACTTTTTACTGTAGGAAGCAATGCTTATTTATCCTTTTGTTCTTGATGTAATATCCGAGTAGATATGTGACGTCGTACCACAATCAGAATGAAACGCGGACTTGCTTTGGCATCCCGCACACTTTCGAGAACCTGACTGATGTTTGCAGAGGTGCCATTCACTGATAGGTACATAAGGACATCAGACTGCAAGGTTTTTTATTGGGTTCGGGATGACGTGTGCCCACACAGCCATCTCAGCAGTAGAATGTCAGTTACACACATGAAAAAAAGTTTTGCATCATCTCGGTTCCGAGAGTTCCGGAACCTGTACAGAAAACTGGAGTAGAGATAAACATAAACATCATTTCCGCCCTTTTTATTGCTCATTAAAACAACACATTGCATGTTGTACCACCATACAGCGAGACCTTCAGAGGTGGTGGTCCAGATTGTTGTACACACACGTACCTCTAATATCCAGTAGGACGTCCTTTTCCATTGATACATGCCTGTATTCGTCGTGGCATACTATCCACAAGTTCATCAAGGTACTGTTGGTCCGGATTGTCGCACTCCTCAACGACGATTCGGCGTAGATCCCTCAGAGTGGTTGGTGGGTCACGTCGTCCATAAACAGCCTTTTTCAGTCTATCCCAGGCATGTCTTGAGAACATTCTGGCCACTCTAATCAATCGATGTCGTTATCCTGAAGGAAGTCATTCACAAGATGTGCACGATAGCGGCGCGAATTGTCGTCCATGAAGACGAGTGCCTCGCCAATGTGCTGCCAATATGGTTGCACTATCGATCGGGGGAATGGCATTCACGTATCGTACAGCCGTTACTGCGCCTTCCATGACCACCAGCACCGTTCATCGGCCCCACATAATGTCACCCCAAAATAGCAGAGAACCTCCACCTTGCTACACTCGCTGGACACTGTGTCTAAGGCGTTCAGCCTGTCCAGGTTGCCTCCAAACACGTCTTAGACGATTGTCTGGTTGAAGACGCATGCGTCACTCATCGGTGAAGAGAACGTGACGCTAATCCTGAGCGGTCCATTCGGCATATTGTTGGGCCCGTCTGTACCGCACTGCATAGTGTCGTGGTTGCAAAGATGGTCCTCGCCATGGACGTTGGGAATGAAGTTGCGCATCATACAGCCTATTGCGCACAGTTTGAGTCGTAACTCGACGTCCTGTGGCTGCTCGGAAAGCATATTCAACATGGTGGCGTTGCTGTCAGGGTTCCTCCGAGCCATAATCCTTAGGTAGCGGTCATCCACTGCAGTAGTAGCCCCTGTGCGGCCTGAGCGAGGCATGTCATCCACAGTTCCTGTCTCTCTCTATCTCCTCTATGTCCGAACAACATCGCTTTGGTTCACTCCGAGACGCCTGGACATTTCTCTTGTTGAGAGTCCTTGCTGGCACAAAGTAACAATGCGGACGCGATCGAACCGTAGTATTGACCGTCTAGACATGATTCAGCTACAGGCAACACGAGCCGTATACCTCCTTCCTGGTGGAATGACTGGAACTGATCGGCTGTCGGACCCCCTCCGTCTAATAGACGCTATTCATGCATGGTTGTTTACATCTTTGGACGGGTATCGTGATATCTCTGAACAGTCAATGGGACTGTGCCTGTGATACAATATCCACACAGTCAACGTCCATCGGCCGGCCGGGGTGGCCGAGCGGTTCTAGGCGCTACAGTCTGGAACCGCGCGACCACTACGGTCGCAGGTTCGAATCCTGCCTCGGGCATGGATGTGTGTGGTGTCCTTAGGTTAGTTAGATTTAAGTAGTTCTAAGTTCTAGGGGACTGATGACCTCAGAAGTTAAGTCCCATAGTGCTCAGAGCCATTCAACGTCCATCTTCAGGAGTTCTGGGAACCGGGGCGATGCAAAACTTTTTTTTTATGTGTGTATGATGATACGAACGTCAGGATAACACAACGTTCAGTCCCCGAGCGGAGAAAATCTCCGATCTGGCCGGATATCGAACCCGGCCCCCTTTAGTTGGCGAACTGCCGTACTGACAGCGCATGTACCGAGGCGGACAGAAACCCAAGGCACACACGTCGCCCCCGGCATAAGACTGGCGCGTTGTCAGAAGAGAATACGTATTCCCAGTTTCCTGCAGACTCAGAACTGCTGCGCTACCGATAACAGGTACACAGCAGTGTGCGGATTGATTTGGCGCGGCTACTGAAAACGACCTCTGCAGTTGAAGTACGAGGAACAGTACGACTGCTGTGGACAGAACCTCTAAACTGCGTACAGATTCAGCGTGAAATTCTAGCGGTATATGGAGCAAATGCAACGTCGCGTCCAGGCATAGTGCAGTGGTAGCAACAATTTGACAAAGGCCACACAGACGTGGGTCTTGCATCGTGCAGTTTACATCTTTTCGGCAAACTGAAAGAACTTCTAGGAGGGGAGGGAGATTTTCCACCGCTGGTCCCGAAAAGCCCTGTGACGAAGGAGCGAATCTCTATAGTCAAGAAATTACACCATGGGCAGAATGCTCAGAGCGTAGTTTGCCAAGATTTGGAGATTGTTGGAAAGTAGTGTTATGTGCCTGCGTCACATTGAAGTATAGTACCGCATTCAGTAAGTTACTTGGTCTGCCACAGTAATGTGTAACCCCCTTTTCAAGTCTCCTTGAAGTAGTGGGTAGCTCACTACTCTGCTTTGATGACGGTTGTACCGAGCCCTGGGATAGTCTCAGTGAGACGATGAAAGCGTGAGTCATCTGGACCCAAAACCTCTCAACCGCGGCCCATAAATCACGAAAACTGCTCTGAATTGCGCCTGAAAATACCTTCACACTGAAAACCAACTCCAACAAACAAAAACACACAACTATTGTAAGTTTGGCAAACTGGCAGCTGTTGAGAGTTCGGCGAACTTCTATTGTCAACGGTTGCGAAATGTTAAGAGATTCAAATTGTTGTAGATACACACTTTTGGTGATTATTATTATTATTATTATTATTATTATTATTATTATTACCACGGAAAAGAAAATGGATTCTGTCTGCAGAAGCATCACGAAAATCAAACCACTCAAAAAAAGACGCACGTCGTCCACAAAATTTTCGTTACAAAGAGATACGCATGGAGCTTAGAATTCTGTATTGGAGGAGATCTGTATTGAAGATGGGCAATGTTTCAAGAATTTTGAATGACATCAGTTTGAAGAATTTGAGGCTAGTAGCGTCAAATATTCAACGGAAAGACACAAATATTAGTGCTGCTATATTACCAGCAGAAGAGTTTATTGTAAACCTTCTGTATCTGATAAGTTTAATGTACTGTCATCGAATATCACTGACCAAGATTATTGAACCTGTGCCTACTGTGTGCTTGGTTACCGGGAATGCACTTGAGGATTTTTGTAACAGTAAGTACTCGGAAGTCGCCCTATTGTATAAACACAAGAAAGAAACAACGTAGACAATACAGCAATGCACACGCGCCAATCACTTAAGTGTTGCAGTTGGTTTTCGGTGTGAAGGTATCATAAGATGCTCGCAGCTAGCTCGATTGTGGTTCACATATCCTCATTTTACTTGAGGTCAGATGACCTCCCACCGCCACACCTCCAAAGTGATTGCAGTGACGCAGTCACTGTACTGTGGAAATTTACTGCCTCACCAACACAGTTAGACCGCAATAGACCGGTGATGCTGTATTGTAACATATCACAAAAAAAGTCTGATGACCTGGGGGTCCACAAATACAGCGTCCTCGATTTTGACACTTTTCGGGAACGTTGGATTGGTGCCTAGGGAGTTACGTTCCGCCTTCCCGCGCAAAACTCGCCCGTTCGGTGTCACCTACGATGACGCCACTGGGAATTGTACAGCTTGTTGCGGATAGTGCTGTGCTGGTGGTACGTATCGTCTAAGCTCTACTTGCAGCTTTTCTAATGAATTTCTAATTGGCAGTCGCCAAGGATTTTTAACGTCCCTAAACTCCTCAATTGCTCTCTCTATAGCAATTCAAGAAACTACAAGGTTTAACCAAGACGTTTCCAGAGTTTGTATCTTGCTGCATTCTAAAACTATCCGAAAGTTTGAAGTAAGAAAACAAAAAAGGATGCTTCTTTTAACACAAAACAGGAATTCTAACACTATTTCCTCATCCATTTGCGCTGTAATTCAAAAGAACCGAAGTTAGCTTCCCCCCCCCTCCCCTCTCTCTCTCTCTCTCTCTCTCTCTCTTTCTTTCTTTCTTTCTTTCTTTCTTTCTTTCTCTCTCTCTTACAGTAGTATTACCAGTGGAAGAGACCAACGCAGATCACCTAAACTTCTTTTCCGGCCAGTTATGCGCCAACTAGGCTTAAATTTAACTGTAATTCATCCTATAACAAAACCGAAGAGAGAGGCAAAGAGAACTTGCTTAAGAACGTTGACTTCCGTAATTCTACATATCCCACATATAATGCGATACACAGTGCCTCGAAGTACTTGAGGGGTTTCATTGCCATCAAATGAAAGAAACCGAACGCTCTCTGGGAAATAAAGCTGGCAAGCTGGAATCTGTGAGACTGCTGCAAAAGAAATCGTGGCTCATGCCTGGATTACTGTAATTCTAAAGGAGATACCATATCTCCTTCGCCTGAATAGCTGATTACTGAGATCGCAAATATTTCTAAAGCTCTTCACAAAGTGAAGAAAGGTGATGGAAACATCGAAATCGATCTTACATTGTTGATTCCATAAAAACAATAAAAATCATTTCCTTATATGTGGAATCAGGTATGTCAACAGGAAGACTAAATGGGAGACTATTGGGGAAAATACAGCAAAAATAAATCATCTCTGAACTGCATCCCGTGTAGAATGGGCTGGTTAAACAACGTGCCCTAATGTCTTTTTAAGTATGATCAACGTTCTTTATTAACTTACTTAAAATAACAAATGTTAATTCTACTGTAGTGAAAATTGTATCACTGTTTATTTAATCGCTAGGCGGCTCGAAGCCGTTAATGAGATAATAAAAGTTGAAGGACAAAACAAAAGGCGACTGGTTGCAGTAATTTCAACAAACCTTTATTCATCAAAGTCGCAGTGATCCTCATCCATAATGGGTAAAGATAATTTATGTTTGTTTTTTGTGATTTTGGACTAGAAACGGCTTAAAACCTGCTGTAATCTGCTAATATACTCTTGTTGTTGTTGTTGTTGTTCTGGTCTTCAGTCCTGAGACTGGTTTGATGCAGCTGTCCATGCTACTCTATCCTGTGCAAGTTTCTTCACTTCCCAGTACCTACTGCAACCTACATCCTTCTGAATCTGCTTAGTGTATTCATCTCTTGGTCTCCCTCTACGATTTTTACTCTCCACGCTGCCCTCCAATACTAAATTGGTGATCCCTCGATGCCTCAGAACATGTCCTACCAACCGATCCCTTCTTCTTGTCAAGTTGTGCCACAAACTCCTCTTCTCCCCAATTCTATTCAATACCTCCTCATTAGTTATGTGACCTACCCATCTAATCTTCAGCATTCTTCTGTAGCACCACATTTCGAAAGCTTCTATTCTCTTCTTGTCCAAACTAGTTATCGTCCATGTTTTACTTCCATACATGGCTAAACTCCATACAAATACTTTCAGAAACGACTTCGTGACACTTAAATCTATACTCGATGTTAACAAATTTCTCTTCTTCAGAAACGCTTTCCTTGCCATCTTAATCATACAGTAAAGCTGCATGACCTCGGGAAAAATTACGGCTGTAGTTTCCCCTTGCTTTCAGCCGTTCGCAGTACCAAAACAGCAAGGCCGTTTTGGTTAGTGTTACAGGGCCTTATCAATCAATCATCCGGACTGTTGCCCCTGCAGCTACTGAAAAGGCTGCCGCCCCTCTTCAGGAACCACACGTTTGTGTGGCCTCAACAGATACCACTCCGTTGTGGCTGCACCTACGGTACGGCTATCTGTATCGTTGAGGCACGCAAGCCACCCCACCAACGGCAAGGTTCATGGGGGGGGGGGGGGGGGGGGGAGGGAATATACTCTACACAATCGATAACTAATTGCTTCTTTCATCACTACAGAGATACACACTACTGGCCATTAAAATTGCTACACCACGAAGATAACGTGCTACAGTCGCGAAATTTAACCGACAGGAAGATGATGCTGTGATACGCAAATGATTAGCTTTTCAGAGCATTCACACAAGGTTGGCGCCGGTGGCGACACCTACAACGTGTTGACATGAGGAAAGTTTCAAACAGATTTCTCATACACAAACAGCAGTTTACCGGCGTTGCCTGGTGAAACGTTGTTGTGATGCCTCGTGTAAGGAGGAGAAATGCGTACCATCACGTTTCCGACTTTAATAAAGGTCGGATTGTAGACTATCGCGCTTGCGGTTTATCATATCGCGAGATAGCTGCTCGCGTTGCTCGAGATCCAATGACTGTTAGCAGAATATGGTGTCGGTGGGTTCAGTAGGTAATACGGAACGCCGTGCTGGATCCCAACGGCCTCGTATCACTAGCAGTAGAGATGACAGCCACGTCTCGATCCCTGAGTCACCAGATGAGGACGGTTGCAAGACAACAACCATCTGCACGAACAGTTCGACGACCTTTGGAGCAGCATGGACTATCAGCTCGGATAACATGGCTGCGGTTACCCTAGACGCTCCATCACAGACAGGAGCGCCTGCGATGGTGTACTCAACGACGAACCTGGGTGCACGAATGGCAAAACGTCATTTTTTCGGATGAATCCAGGTTACAGAAAATGTTTGTTTGCTGCCCTGGCCAGCACATTCTCCAGATCTCTCACCAATTGAAAACGTCTGGCCAATGGTGGCCGAGCAACTGGCTCGTCACAATACGCCAGTCATTACTCTTGATGAACTGTGGTATCGTGTTGAAGCTGCATGGGCAGCTGTACCTGTCACGCCATCCAAACTCTGTTTGAATCAATGCCAAGCCGTACCAAGGCCGTTGTTACGGCCAGAGGTGGTTGTTGTGGGTACTGATTTCTCAGTATCTATGCACCCAAATTGCGTGAAAGTGTAATCACATGTAAGTTCTAGTATAATATATTTGTCCATGAATACCCGTTTATCATTTGCATTTCTTCTTGGTGTAGCAATTTTAATGACCAGTAGTGTATTTATTCGATGTAGCACTGAGACTATAATTCGGTAACGACCTCTATCTCCACCTTCGTGACGTAGTTTTCACAGTTTTTAGGTGTTAATATTGAGTTTTCTGAGTACGATACCGCACATATTTTAGTTATTTTGTGACATTAACAGTATTCATTTTGAATATGTTCTAAAGTTTTGGTGATTCGCGCCAATTTTTTAAATTTAGTATTTCAATCTTATTGGACCCCAGAACAATGCATTGACCACCAATATAATCTTTACATTCATAAAATTTAACTTCAAGATTGAGGAAGATAATTAGTTTAGTGACAACATTGCCGGTGTTTCCATTTTTGGCATAAAGTGCTTAAATACTGGTTTACGCCCTAAAAGCCTTTTTCTTTAGTTTATTAACAACTGTTACCCGCGGATATGCTTACATATCAGCAGTGTTTTATGATAAGTGTTGATGAATAAGTAAGCTGTTTAATGTGCAATAACGTGAGCTGCCCCCTTCCGTGTCTATCTGTTCGGGTAAGCAATAGTTTGTTGTGTGCGTCCCTGTTTCCCTCTTCACCCTCCTCCTCCTCCTCCTCCTCCTCCTCCTCCTCCTCCTCCCCATCCAACAGCATTACACCAACGAAAGACGTTTCGCTCCCCCCCCCCCCCCCCCCCCTCCCTCGCGACACCGCCACAGCAACTGCACAAACGCACTACTCTGCGACACGCACAGCCTCGCTGCCGAGCTTTGCGTGCGTAGGGGCGTGGACAGGAGGGTACATGTATGCAGTATGCTGTTGAAATAGCTGTAGATTATACAGGGTGCGCATTACGCAACAATTTACTAGTTGTTAACATGTTTTTTGCTCACTTTTGTAAAAAAAAAAAAAATCCCATTCACAGCTTTACATTTGATCTTGATTATTTTTATTAAAGTAGTCTAGTTTCTTCTTCAGCGTTCAAATTATCTCGGTGCCAAATTTCATCTGAATCGGTTCAGCGATTTAGTCGTGACAGTTTCTGCCATGTAAAGGCTAGTGTTATTTGTCAAAAGTTCATGCATCGGCGCGGTGGTACCTGTATGACTCTTCCGGCAATGTACCGATGATGACTGTATTCTAGTCGACATCTAGGTCAGCTATAAATTACGGTTTTTCGCTGTCCTTTCAATCTGAATTTTCAACGATCGCTATGCACACAGGCTTCCAATGGGTTCGAATTTAGTAACTCATTAGGTTATTGTAATTTAAGTTTCTAGAGTGTGATCTCTCTTATAGTCACTGTGACCTCCATCGCTTGTCAAACAAGACTGTAACCATCTGTACTGTGGTTTATTTGGTATTAGCCGGATTGGCCGCTATTACCTCAGCACGAATGGGTCCCATACGCTTCACCACTATTTCAGAATAGGCTTAAGTATTTTGTTAACTAGACTCTTGGGTAGCATCTCCAATTTGCATCACCCATGTCGTAATATGTAATCATTGCACGCCATATGCCGCACGTTGAAACGAGTAATTATTTGACATCCCTGTCTTTAGCTATGCCTCACGGATCCTATAATGGAAGGCTATTAGCATGTTATACTTTGTGAAGTGTAAATGCTGTACCCTGTAGCTACAGCCATCGTCTGCGTATCCTCACATTGATACCTTGAGAACATAAGAGTCGATATACGTAGAAAAAACAGCTTCGTCGTGTGTAAGAAGTGTTTAATAGATGTGAAAACTGGTGCTCCTTTAACAGTTCATGGGCGCGCAACAGAAGTTGTGCCTGTCAACGGCGGCTAGTCCAGGATAGCGTATAATGTTCGTTCTATTAAGAAACTCTCAGCACAGTTAACGTCGTGGCTAGGTATCTCACATGAAATTGTTTTCTTTCGTAGCTGTCGGTGCGGTACTGAGTGAAAAACTTATTCAAAATGTGGAGAAATAGAAAATCCACCTGTTTGTCTACATACGTCGCCTTGTCAAAACGTCACTCGAAAAAAGCGTGATTTGTGTCCTGCATAGCGGGGGTTTTTCGGAATACCTCCTGGGTGAGAAAAACGACATTCTTCTGCTGAAGGTAGGTAACGATTTATACTTTTTTACTGTAATATCATGCTGACTGCCACACTTCTTACATAACCGTTGCTGAACTTTCAGTATCATTAAACAGCTTGCATACCATCATGGAGTATTAATGAAGTGTAGACTTCACGAGGAAAAAAAAAGAAAGTAATTGGACGCTTTATAGATAATCTTGCCGTAAGGAAGACCTTAGACCTTTTTAAATTTTTGCATGCAAGTGCAGCTACGCGCTTTTTGATGACAACAGCGATGACAACTGCAGTAGCGCCTACCTGCTGCGCTACGTTGTATGAAAGAAAGCTATCGCGTGCGTGGGCGCGATATCTCGAGATTCTGGTCGAACTTCAGCTGCTATTTCGGCAGCATTATTCGCACGCGCTGCATAACTGTGTTACGTCGTTTACTTCTAATAGCGGAAGACTACATTCAGTGTGAATCGGCGTGGTGCAGAAGCCACCGCTCGTATCCGACTCATGTCCGCAATAGGAGATAATCACGATTAGTCTTCACGACTATAGTCCGTAGTGTGTCGTCTGCCGTGCGCCGTTGTCAGGTCAATATAGAAGGAAAGATAGACAAACCACATAAAACTACTTGTAGAAAAGGCAGATGCCAGCGCACTCGAAAAAGTTAACGAAATACAAGTCATCCACGAAAGAAATGGCTCACAAAACTCTCATTTGACAGATTCCCGAATACTGCTAACAGCGATGGGATGGGATGTGTACAAAGTTGGCTTAATAGAAAAGAGAGAGACAATCCAGCGAAAAGCGGTGGTCTTCGGTACGGGATCGCCTACTCGGCGCAAGAGCATCAAGGAGATAGTCATAAAACTCTAGAGGTGCTTGCCACAAGACAGGCTTCTGGCATCATGAAAGACTTTAAGGCTTTATTATTCCGAGAGTGTACATTCCAATAATAGTCGAACAACATATTAGTTCGTCCCAGATGCGTCTAGCGAAATGACCAAGACGACAAATTCAGGAATTCGGGCTCATAATTATGGAGGCTTAACAACAGTCGTAATTATTGGGCACTATTCGTGGGTGGAACAAGGGGCGGAGAGGGTTTGAATTATATTTTTACCAGAAGTACCCTCCGCCACACACCGTAAGTGTCCGAAGCAGACTACAGATATAGATGTAAAAATCTTGACTGCTTCCTGCTCCGCAGCTAAGATATTTATTAAAGAACATCTTCTGCACTAGAAATGTTAATTTGCCCAACCGATATTCGGGTGTATAACCCGTCTTGAGTGGCATGTTAAGTATATCTGTAGCAATGACATACGTGTCAGTTGCAAATTCTTTAGGATGTTCAGCTTGGTGTGCATGTAGAAAGCAAAAGCCCTGTTGTGGGTACCTAGAACCCAATTACAACCATCTTTGTTAATACGATAGAACATGAAATCCGTCCTATCTCATAGTATACTAGTTCCATGTAAGTTACTGCGGTCAAATCTTACGGAACGACAATTCTTTATGGCATCTGACATAGCTGTTCACACTACATTTCAGTTATGAGAGGCGTGACCAACACTTGTCACTGCCTAAGATTTGACAGTAGTAACTTACACGACAACCTATGTACTAAGAGAGATAGGACGGATTTCATATCGTATCGTTTTAACATAGACATGTTTATTTGCTTTCTACGGGGTGGGCAGAAACAGTCCGAAAAGCTTTAAAGATGTTGTAGGGTAGGTAGTGCTAAGAATAAAAATTAGATACGTTGCGCCGTTTCCGAGTAATAAAGTACCGAAGTTAGCTAATCAGGCCGTTGCGCGCGCAAATTCAAGCGACCCGCCAGAGACAGTGTCGCCAAACTTATTCCTCGTTTGGTTGCGTACAACCGAAAAAGGGGGCTACATAAAAACTGGGTATGGGATGGTAGTGCAATAAAATGATTTGTAATGGAAAGTTTTGTAGAAATTTTTTAACAAGTTTTCTGTATGTTTTAGAGTCGCACCTATAAATTTCGGCCCGGAAAATGGACAAAAATGGAAACGCCGCGAAATGATGGAACTATTTTGCGTTTTCCCCTTATAACTCGGAAGCTATTCAATTTCGACGAAGCTGTCACTTTATGAAAATAGGGAGGATAAAATGTCACACAAAATAGGTCTCGGTAACTTTTTTCGTCAGATCGACCGCAAGGCGTGTAGCGCATGTCGAAGTTAGCGTTATTTCAGGTGCCACCACCAAAACTCATCTTATCATCTCTTAGTACGGTATGATGTTCGTTCAAACAACAAAAAGCTTTCATCACTCTTACGATTAAAACATATTCAAATAACTTACGTAAATGACGCAAAAATTATAATTTGATAATAATAATAATAAAATAATAATAATAATCGTTTTGGACAGTCATCGAAGAATGGGAACAAGAGCTGAAAAATGGAAATATCTGGAGACCCTTCAGGCTAGGAAAAAGAAAAGGATAACATCGACGTCATATGCCTAGCCGTCGCTGATGACCTCGCGATCCTTTCTGGTGATTACAAACAGTAATCCATCAGATTGAAGTCCTCAAAGAATGTAAACAAGGTTAACCACATCAAGTACTCAAGAGAAATTATTGAGCCTACAGGTACAGAAAGGTAAGCACAAAAAACACGGGAACTCAAAAAGCGGAAACCATATAGGAAAGTTGCGAGCAACGATAGTAAAAAATGCATAATCATCAACACAAAAGTTCGACACTACACGACTGTTATCAAACGTGAATCACTCTACGCCAACGAGTCTCTAAACCTTAATTACAAAAGAGACCTCGAAAATATCAAAAAGGCTGAAAGAAAAATCATCCGGAAATCCTTGGCCCGAAACTCACAAACGAAGGATACCGTCTACAATCACACACAGTCTCAGTAAAATAGACAAACATAGAAACAGAATTCCGCAAACGACGGCTGAAATTCTACGGACACATCATGAGACTAGATGACAACCGACTAACAAAGAAAATTTTGACGTACTTACAGAAACTTAAAACGACAACAGTCTGGATAAAAAGGTCCAAATTGATCTAAAAAGTGCCAGAATCTCACCGACAGACATCATCAAAACGTTTTCAGACATAAGGTCTACAGCTGGGAAATTTCATCAGAAGACAAACCAAAGGTGGTCAGATGAACGTCGAACTAAGCATAGCGAGATGATGAAACAGTTCTGGAAGAACAAGAAAATAACAGCCACAGGTCATAATTTGCTTTATGTGATCCTCTAGGGGTCTAAGCAATGTAAATAAAATAATAAATAAATGTATTATTAATTTAATAATTTTAAAGAAATTTCGAAGAAGTTTCATCCTCTACGCGCTTCGTACTCCATTCGCTTTTATTCGTCTGCCGAATGAGAATATATACGGCTATGTTACAGGTAAGAAAGATAATAGACGACTAATTTCGGTTCACACCAGGTAGTAGGTACATAATTATTTATCTATTGCAGTTATAAGCAACTATAATAAATTAGAGTTGAAACCAATGTACATTGTATGTTACGACGATGTCACCAGATTTCATTGGGAATTTGTGACAAAGACAACGTGAAATTTTGCTTACCTTCATCAGTAGCAGACCTCATTTCAGTCGCCTGTACTTCCTCTACTTCCAACACGGCTTCTTCTTGGAGGAGGAGGAGGAGGAGGAGCAGAAAGAGAAACAAACTCCCCCCGCAGATAGTGACAAGTGACGGAGGCTGGAATCGTGTCTTTTGTTTTTGGAACATAACAACAGCTGTAAAATTGAAGTACGTATATCAACGAGCAAGAGTCTCGTCACTCGTGTACAGATTAAATGTGCATTTACATATTCACTGATGAGTCAAAACATCATGATCTGCTTAATAGCACACTGATTCAATTTTGGAAGGCAATACATAAGTGATTCTGGGTGTTGGGGATTTCACAAGTCCTCGAGAAGTTTCCGGAGGTATGTGGCAACACATTTTTACGTACAGATCGCGCATTTCCTGCAAATTACGGACCGATGGCTTCTGGGTACGGAGATGGCGCTCGATAGCCTCGCGCGATGTGTTGCATCGGGTTCAGATCGGTCAAATTTACCAACAATGACGAGCACAGCACCCTGGGTACACCACCATACGCATCAAATCACCGCATCACGACTCTGTCGATGGTGACGTAGACAGTTATCCTGTTGCAAGGTGTCATTAATGTCGGGAACACATCAAACGTGAAGGGACACCGGGAGAACGACAACAGTATTCACGTAGTCCGCAGCTGCCGTTGTGCCTTCGATGACTGCCACAGTTCCTATGGAAGCCCAGATGAATGTCTCCAGGAACATAATACTGTCGTCACCGGCGCGGGTTCGTAGCGTGGTGCATGTTTGGAGTAGCCGTTCGCCTGGATGACGGAGTATCCGGACACGACGGTGGAGACCTAGTGTGGCAGGAAACGCGAGTCATCCTATGACAGGACATGTTTCCATTAGCCCACGGTCCAATCTGAATGATCCCGTGCCCACTGCAACTGCAATTGGTGATATCGTTGGGCAAATCTCAGAACACGTCTGGGTGTCTGCTGCGGAGCCGCCTGTTCAGCTGTGTGCCCCGAAACGAATGTACCAGCAGGAACATAGTAAGTCTGTCGTCAGGCCTAAGGATCAGATCGCCGCCTATGCTGGTTTTAGGCTCTTTCAACCGATCGATTTTCGTGTGTCAATTGACTACTCCAGACTAGTGCGTCTACTGGCTCGCCCCCGGTGTTTTATTCCCGTACTTTGTCTGTTCGGAGTGGTCATTTTCTGTTTAACACGTCGGCGCCGAAATAGCCTGCGTTGAGAGGTGTCTGCTGTGAAGTTTGGCATCTGAACCACGAAAGTATGGTTATGAGGAACTATGCTTTTTACAGAAAAATCTAAAATACTAATAAAATGTAAGAACGAGCAAGACAATAGGGTTTATTCATGACCAAAGCATAGGTCATAGTGCAAGTTTTTGTCGCTGGCCGCCTGTTAATTAATTTCTGTAAACTTCCGAGAACTGAAGACTAGGAAGAGTGTTATCAAACATTTCAGAACATACACATTTATTTGCTCGAGAAAATATGTACACATCATACAATATGTAGAACACAGTAAATAAGCGCCTTCTTGCTGTATCCTTTGTATAGTGTTGAGCCTTATATAGAAGATTACAACAACCAGCCAATTTTTACAATGCCATTTATTTAATTTTATTTAAACAGCGTCGTTGCCGGTTTCAAACCGTTGTTCATGATCAGGCGGATAGTTCACGTTTCACATTAGATTTTGCCTTTTGTTTCCCAATTGACGAAATTTTCCTGGGGTGGTGATGCCCTACAACCAAAACAAAAGGTAAGGCGATGTCTTTTTAACTGTTATTGTGCCTCACGACGATTTTAAGCTGTGAGGCACAATTACAGTTAAAAAAAACATCATGTCTCACCTTGTTTTGGTTGTAGGGTACCACCACCCCAAGAAAATTTCG
Organism: Schistocerca americana; assembly: GCF_021461395.2. Classification (NCBI taxonomy): domain Eukaryota; kingdom Metazoa; phylum Arthropoda; class Insecta; order Orthoptera; family Acrididae; genus Schistocerca; species Schistocerca americana. Next base: position 181,437,226 of record NC_060120.1, read on the forward strand.
TCAGTTGGGAAACAAAAGGCGAAATCTAATGTGAAACGTGAACTAGCCTCCTGAAGATGGACCTGTCGGTTCGAAACCGGCAACGGTGCTTGCACCTTGTTTTCTTAACAAGTGCCAAAAGACGACGGAAATTATTTTTCTTGTCCAATACGTTTGACTTTTTCACTGCTCAAACAATTTTCTTTAAAACGCATGTATCTATTTACGTTCTTATTTATGCATAGCGTAGGTTTCTTTTCTCTGTAAAACATAAAACACCTGAGAGCAAAAAGTATTTGTCTCTTGTAGAACGCTAGTACGAAAAAATACCAGCACCTTGTGTAACTTACCAGTGTGTCACAAAAGCAAAGCAAACAGCATAGTAAAGGTTAAGAAGACAGAGGAGTGAGCTCGACCAGAGTAGGTAATAACTTCTGATGTTAGCAGACGCTGCCACAGTCCCTTGTCTCTGCGCATGCGCAGTCAGAAAAGTAGAACTCCACGCTGATCTATAGATCATTGACGTCATACACACACTCGCGTCGTGGTGGGTTGCTGATCTGCACGCAGGTACGAAAGACGCACGCACTTCGAGTAGTCGATTCTGACCATAAAGTGGCTAGTATACAACGGACTTTACAGAGCGAGTTAGTCTCCCATCTCCACGTTCTGCGATGAAGCGTAGACATCACACCTTGCCGCCTACTCGTGATTTCACCGCCTTCAGCCAGCTTCCGTAGAAGCTCAGAGCAGCAGCAGGCGAACAGCTGACCATTTTCGCAGTTTCGAACACAGTCCTTCCCAGGCGCCGGGTCATAACAATCTGCACTTCGTCATAGTCGCTTACGTCATTGGGTTTCCCTATTTGCGGCTCGTATAGCCGCTAGAATGATTCCTCATTCGTCTCTCCTCCGCTTTTTACCGTGTCACGCCCCTGCAACGCGAGCGCGCGGCATTCAACCTCGTGGTGGGCGGTGTTCTAATGTTTCCGCTGATCAATTTATACTCTGCAGACGACCTTAACCGGAATCGATATTTTGACAAACATAACTGTAATCACGGGTCAAAATGGACTATACAATAAACGTTCAACATAATCCCCATAAAAGATGTAATTCATATGTAAATGCGTAATGATTTTATTTAAATAAGTTTTATTTCAAATATAAATCAACTTTTATTCAGAAAAAAATTTTACACTGTGTTATTTTTTAACTTTAAGTCCTATGTCTCATATTTTACAAGAATTTTTAGTACCTTACTTTGGAATGCTGCACGATTACAAAAAAGACGTAGATTAAAAAACCCAGATATACTATGGAGTTTCTCATAACTTCTCCTTAACATAAATTGGGACTCTTTATGATTAGAAACAAAAATAATGAAAACGAAACATGGAAGTGTCCAAATGTTATCTACACTCCTGGAAATTGAAATAAGAACACCGTGAATTCATTGTCCCAGGAAGGGAAAACTTTATTGACACATTCCTGGGGTCAGATACATCACATGATCACACTGACAGAACCACAGGCACATAGACACAGGCAACAGAGCATGCACAATGTCGGCACTAGTACAGTGTATGTCCACCTTTCGCAGCAATGCAGGCTGCTATTCTCCCATGGAGACGATCGTAGAGATGCTGGATGTAGTCCTGTGGAACGGCTTGCCATGCCATTTCCACCTGGCACCTCAGTTGGACCAGCGTTCGTGCTGGACGTGCAGACCGCGTGAGACGACGCTTCATCCAGTCCCAAACATGCTCAATGGGGGACAGATCCGGAGATCTTGCTGGCCAGGGTAGTTGACTTACACCTTCTAGAGCACGTTGGGTGACACGGGATACAAGCAGACGTGCATTGTCCTGTTGGAACAGCAAGTTCCCTTGCCGGTCTAGTAATGGTAGAACGATGGGTTCGATGACGGTTTGGATGTACCGTGCACTATTCAGTGTCCCCTCGACGATCACCAGTGGTGTACGGCCAGTGTAGGAGATCGCTCCCCACACCATGATGCCGGGTGTTGGCCCTGTGTGCCTCGGTCGTATGCAGTCCTGATTGTGGCGCTCACCTGCACGGCGCCAAACACGCATACGACCATCATTGGCACCAAGGCAGAAGCGACTCTCATCGCTGAAGACGTAACGTCTCCATTCGTCCCTCCATGCACGCCTGTCGCGACACCACTGGAGGCGGGCTGCACGATGTTGGGGCGTGAGCGGAAGACGGCCTAACGGTGTGCGGGACCGTAGCCCAGCTTCATGGAGACGGTTGCGAATGGTCCTCGCCGATACCCCAGGAGCAACAGTGTCCCTAATTTGCTGGGAAGTGGCGGTGCGGTCCCCTACGGCACTGCGTAGGATCCTACGGTCTTGGCGTGCATCCGTGCGTCGCTGCGGTCCGGTCCCAGGTCGACGGGCACGTGCACCTTCCGCCGACCACTGGCGACAACATCGATGTACTGTGGAGACCTCACACCCCACGTGCTGAGCAATTCGGCGGTACGTCCACCCGGCCTCCCGCATGCCCACTATACGCCCTCGCTCAAAGTCCGTCAACTGCACATACGGTTCACGTCCACGCTGTCGCGGCATGCTACCAGTGGTAAAGACTGCGATGGAGCTCCGTATGCCACGGCAAACTGGCTGACACTGACTGCGGCGGTGCACAAATGCTGCGCAGCTAGCGCCATTCGACGGCCAACACCGCGGTTCCTGGTGTGTCCGCTGAGCCGTGCGTGTGATCATTGCTTGTACAGCCCTCTCGCAGTGTCCGGAGCAAGTATGGTGGGTCTGACACACCGGTGTCAATGTGTTCTTTTTTCCATTTCCAGGAGTGTATGTCAGTACCTGAACTAACAATTGATTGGCGACTCCATGGAGTGTCCTGTGCACCACGACCAGATAATGGATATACTACGACCAATGCTGTCTCTCCTTCTAAGTGAACTAACAATGGCACTTAGTACACAACACTTTTTTTTTTTTTGCAAGTCATTTACATATGAATTTAAAACATCTGTCGCATTTTTCTGATTGTTTGCTGTCAGTTTTAGGACCACATAAATAACATCGTTCTCTTTACATGAGCCACTTTGAGTGCAAGGTGAATTTTATAGTTGTAGGTCATTTTGTGTTTATCAGCTGCTCCTAGAAAATTATCTCTCCTACTCTTCAAATCTACTAAAAACTAAGAATACTACCTCTTTCTTTCTGTGATAAATTTAGTCCATTTATTTTATGTAATGATTGTTTCATACGTTTTCCACCATTTGATGCCTTCCATAATACGAATTCATTTGCACTCGCAACTTTCAATATTGCTGAAAAAATTACACATTGCCGTCATTGAATTCTTCTAGAGACTGAGTAATTGGCGCATTTCTGATCTAATGTATCAACACTGCCTTTTGTTCTGTTGTAAAATTCAATTACCTAAGGTTTTCCACTGTTTTCATTGACTGAATTTTCATGGTGCATCGATGAGATCACATCTACGCTTCAGTTCTTTTTTGGGACATTAGATACCATCCTTCACGAAACCAAAAAATGTAGATCCTACTACCCGTTGCTTATTTTCAAAAAAATCTGGTGGTATTTCCCTTTTATTTTTGCGCATCGTTCCAACGTAAGTCAAACCATTTTCAGTCAGTTTGCCAACCAGCTCCACAGAGTAGAACCAATTATCGGCAGTTATATTTCTGTTTGTTCCAAATAAAGGCTCTGCAAACTGCAGTAGATTCCGTGTTGGAACTGACAGTTGGCTTGTTTTATTAGTGATTGCCTTGCCCATATAGATAAAAGCATTGTATAAATAGCGTGTTTTAGTGTCGCAAAGGCACATAATCTTGATGTCATATTTAGCAGGCTTCGATTTCATACAAACCCTGAAAAAACATTTCGCTCTAAAAGGGCAAAGCATTTCATCTACTGTCAAATATTCTGAGCAGCTATAGTTTTTTTTTGACAGTCCTGAATGAAAATCCAAATATTTCTGAGATGAAGGCAGCGCGATCATTAGTTATTTTTTCTTCCCTAGAATTCACATCAACAAATCTCAAAGTAGATAACAGGAACATAAATAGTTTTACTGACATCGTTATTCTGAATATATCTCGGCCTGTTCCATCAGTTCTCCATAAACTCTCTATATCTTCTTGGCCAGATTTTAATACACCTGATAATAGTAACAACCCAAATAATGCTTTCATTTCTATAATATTCACATGTTTAGTGTAAGTAGCATTAGTTTTATACTTTTCTGAATATCTTTTATTTTCTGATTAGTGTGAGTGCAAATATGTGCGATCAGTTCATCTGATATCAGCAACTGTCATGATTCGATTGGTGACATGTTCTGTTTTTCACAAGCTGTGCCGATGAGACCAGGCAGGTGAGTGATGATGCAGCTTCTGACTCTGGACCTAGCTGTTGAATGAGCGGAGCACTTGAATCGATTTTTACCTCGAAAATATGCACTACTTGGTAGCCAGCTATCTCTCTTCTGAATCATCAGACTATGAATTACTTGAATCGGAAAATTTCTTGTTACGTATTTTCATCGTCACTTATTCTCTCTTCATCACAAGGTTGAAAATCACTTAAAGAATCTGTGTCTGAATAATTTTAGTCCAATAATAGTCCACAATTTCTTTTTCTGTGAGACCCCGATGCATTGTGGCAATAAAGTGCCTGAAACACCACAAAATAAGTCAGTTTACACTGACTAAAAAAGTCCCGTATCTGGAATCGCGGTTTAAATTGGACCCAGGGATGGCACTTACCTCCACTTCCAATAAATTTCGAACAGCGAGCTCCGGGTCCCTGGTGCACCTGACAATGTACAGATATTACACTGGCGCGCGAAACTCTTAACTCCATTTTTAGACGGTTTTATTGTTGTTGGTAGGTCCAAAATGACCCACGATTCGGGTTCAGGGTTAATGTGGGTGGCGGTTACCGCTGCCACCTCACTACTCTATTTTTTCCTGTGAATTCGTGAAAGATGTGCGCGAAGAAATCCGTAAGAGCTGAACTTCCTCGAATTTTCTCATCACTTCACGGGATGTATGCGGAACGTATGCTCCCGGAATTTTGGCAGAAACCTCCGTTACACTCGTGCAATGTTTTTCTTGTAGCGTCTGCTACTGGAACATGTCAAAAATCTCTCATTTATTAAACGAACCTGTGGCGAAACACGCAACTCTTTTTTGGATCATTATCTTCGCTGTTGTTTATATCTGATACGGTATCAACACATACAAACAACACTTCAGAATTGCTCGAAAGAGTGTTGAGTAACTTCCTTCGTCGGTGATTTGACTTCCTTAAGCCTTGTTTCATCTTGGGCACGACAGCCATAAATTTTTCGTATAAAGGCGACATCTTTTCTCGAATTACTCTAGGTATTTAATAAGATCTCTCGAAAGTTACTACATAAAGTTCAGTTTAAAGGTTTCGAGCATTTCTGTGTAGAAGGCATTTTCGTAGACTCTTTGATTCTGTCTGGCATCTAGCTTTCCGACGGGTAGTTTTATGTGGCCGTTCCACTTCAGGGCGCTCTAGACGAGTACTCGTGGAAACTTATACTATTGTTGATCGTCGATCGTCACCCGTACAATCGAACAGTAGTGGATCTTCCAGCGTGTTTATGCGCAATGCATTAAACTAACTTATGCCGTGTGTCAAATGTCAGCGCCTATTCCAAGCGTCGACCGTATACTGGTCGTACTGTATTTTGCTACAGTTTCATGACGATTTAACTTAGTTAAATACGACAGCTTCCTTCACGAACAATCTCACGCTATTGCCGACGTTATTCACTGGATAATCAATCCATATTGTAAATAAAGTTGAATTTTATGATAACGACATCGGTTACACCAACTCAGCTATAACGTCGTGATTTCTGTGGTACGGCCGTACTCATCGTAAGAAACACACTTCTTATCCTTGCTTAATGCGACAAATGTGTGTGCTTGTAGCTCGTACATAACGTAATTTTCAGCCTCAGATAGCAACAAGATTTTCCAAGAATCAGTGTACTGTAGAACGAAATCTGTTGTGATATGATAACCTGGCATATTCTTCTCTCTGCCCTTCGTCAACAGTAGGTGTAGTTTGGGCTCCTCACCTCATTGTTACCCTAGCGCATTCATACTACAGTAGCGGTGACAATCACAGAAATCGTCAACAGTACATGTGATGTCAGTTTCAATAAAAAGTTGTTACGAAGTTCACGCATTTAGAACAGCGCGGCTAGTAAAAGGAAAGTTTTAATGGTGGAAGAAAAAGTGAAAATGATTGATGAAATCGAGAATGGAGTTTGAAAGGTTTGAAGTGTTGACGTGTGTCGTCTATTTGGCCTTATAAATTTCACAGTCCAATTGGAAGAACAAGGATAAAATTGTTACTGCGTTTGAACAAAATGGATCTAAAATTAAGCGGTTACGAAAAGTTGAATTGAGCGACGTGGATGAGGCGCTGCTTAAATGGTTTAAGGAAGAGAGGCGCACCTTCTGGTGAAAGCAGAATAATTTGCCAATAAATTAAAAGATGAGGAATTTATGTACAGCAGTGGCAGGAGTGACACATACAAACGTCATGGCGTTATTTTTTAGCGGCGTGAGAGGTGAAGCCAACAGTGTGATTACTGAAACAATCCAACAATAGCTGACTAACGAGTGACTTAAAATTCGCGAAGGATATGCAGACTGTGACATCTTTAATGCAGACGTTTGTGCTAACACAGATGGAAATGAGGAGAAAAAATTTCTCGTGATATAAAAAAAATCGTAGATATTTTAAAACATGTAAAACTCTTCCCGAGCACTACAATGCTAATAAAAAGTTTTGAATAACTTCCAAACTCTTTAAGGCTGAAATAAGGCATTGGGATCGGGAGCTTAGAAGTAGGAAACGGAACATACTGACTGGTTCCTGTTGACAGCTGTTCAGCACGTCCTGCAATCTCTGGTCTGCAGAATATTAAGCTTGTTTTTCTTCCTGCAAATACGACAAGCTTATTGCAGCCCGTGGACCTAGGAGTGATAAGGAATCTGAAATGCCGCTATCGTAAGCTCATATTGTTGAAAATGAAACAATGCTTTGAGAAAAAGCAGGATTGTTCTAGTAGACTGATGGACACGGTCAGATGCGTTACCAAAGCTTGGACTCGGGTCATAGCCCAAACCATCAAGAACTGTTTGTCATGAGGAAATCACAACTGAAGGAACAAATGCCGTCGAAACTGAAGGAACGTTCGACTACACTGATGATCTGGCGCTATCTGCATTGCTGCCAGAAGTTAACTTGATATTCTCAAAATCAGTGCGACTATGAAATATATGCAACACTGGAGACGAAGCTGCAAATGAAGCAAAGAATCAGGGCCACAATGACAACGAAGTGAGCGAGGGAGATGAAGAAGAGGAAGAAGAAAGAAATAGTGCCCTTCCCTACCGTGTGTGAAGCTTTAGAAGCTAGGGAAGGGAGCAGTGAAAATTCAAAAGAAAAATGAACGTAGAACATAATTTAGAAAGTGTGTGTTGGGCAAATAGACAGCAGAGTAAAATGAATAATTACGTAACTTCTAAATAAAGAAGTTTGGCGAGTACTCAACGTACTTCTGATATACAGATTCACGTAAGGTTAAGAGTGAATGCTGCATGTAAAATGAAACAAGGCTAAATAAATTTGTTTTTTTTTTTCTATTTGCCGCCATAATAGACTGAAAATACGAATCTCGGTTAAAACGACACTCGTTTACGACAATAAAATTTTCATGGTACTTTGAACGTTGTTACAGCCAGGTTCCACTGTAGTAACGGTCCTGCAACAGTCTCTTGGAGTGCTCACAAAGCTGCTTCTGTATCTGTGTGTGTCGTCGTAAGACGTGTTGATACCTATCTGATGAAAGCCAAGCCCTGAAGGCAGTCAAAAAGCTGGTCCAGTCTCGTTATTTCGTTCAGTAGTCGACTCTCGACAGTGCGGAACTGTATCGAATGCCTTTCGGGAACCCAGGAGCGTGGCGTTAACTTGGGCGCCGTTATCTTTTGCCACCTAGATCTCCTGGGCTAACGGAGCGAGCTGAGTTTTATTATATATTTGTTTTCCAATCCGTGTTGACTCTTATAGAAATGATATTCATATTACTTAATGGTCATAATCTTTCTTTTTCCCCTAGTCATTAGTGTTCTGACTGATTTGAGCGGCCCGCCACGAATTCCCGTCGTGTGCCAACCTCTTCATTTAGCACTTGCAACTTACATCCGCAGTTATTTGCTGGATGCATTCCAATCTCTGTCTTCCTACACAGTTTTTGCCCTGTGCAGTTCCTTGTAGTATCATGATAGTCATCACCTCATGTTTTAAATGATGTCCTATGATCCTCTCCCTTCTCCTTGTCAGTGTTATCCACATATTCCTTTCCTCTCCGATTCTGCGCAGAACCTCCTCATTCCTTACATTGTCAGTCCATCTAATTTTCAACATTCGTCTGTAACACCACGTCTCAAATGCTTCGATTGGCTTCTGTTCCGGTTTTACCACAGTCCATGTTTCACTACCATACAATGCTGTGCTCCAAACGTACATTAACAGTAATTTCATAATATGTGAGCATAAAGCTTTATCCCTAATCTGTAGAAAATATCTGCGATATAGGCTTTTCGTGTGCATCTGTCCGACGTCCGTATTTACGAACGGTAATTTCGAATCACCTGCAACACTGCAGAACTCCAGCGAACTGCGATAAATTGCTGTTAGCCACATCAGTTCCAGATGGTTGTCATATGCAGTTCAAAAATTCCATAGGTATTGATGAGGGCGGTAGTCATGTGCATGAACACAATCATGAACGCAATTACACTGCAATCAGCGTTATCGGTTATAGTTCTAACGTAACTCTCATCGTATACAGCACAAAAGTGCAATTAACATTATTAAAAACACTCGCAACGATCACTTCTATAAAGAAAACACACAATGTGAGCAAACACACAATATTTGTAGGCAGACTTTTGTTTGACCATTGCGTATTATTATATCTTGACCCTTGGGTTCGACGGATGTATCAGACCATAGCGTTCAGTCGCTCATGCCTCATAGCTCGTGGCAATGAAGAGTTTCAGGCGGTAGTTCACGTTTTCTCCACTAGATGGTACGTCTTGTCAGTCAGTGTATTCTCGGTTAGTTAAAATGCTTTTCATTGTTTATATTGGTAACGACACAAATTATGGTAGTCTGTCCTGTGGGGACATTAGGTTTCATAATTATTTTGGAACTCCCTGGTAATTTGCTCGAGATGCGTTATTGTATTTATCTCTATACAATACATTACAGTACAATACTGGTACGATAGTCGTAATTTGGTTGACAAATTAAAGTGTGAGAACACAGACACTGTTGCCAGCTTCTTGACATAATGAAACACAAATCACCTGAAGAAGGGCCATTGCGTAATGGCATACAGAAACATGATGATGATGAAATGGAAGGACGAGATAGACACCCTGGTGGTCAGCACATTCAGTGTCGAAACATTTCGAAAAGTACTTTCAAATAACGGCATTGTGCAAAAGTCAAGTGTTTCCATGAATTACTAAGGAATATGGGAGGTGTGGACAGGAGCGATTCCCTGTTGTAAAACTAATGAATAGCCAGGAGCTGCCTGGAAATAATATTAATGAAGTTTTTTCGCCACTTATTGAATGTTGCATGTATCAATGCAGACGTTTTGTACGAAAAACACGGCCGCAAAAAAGTAGGTTATAATTAAATTGCCGTGCGCGGTGGCCGAGCGGTTTTAGGCGCTTCAGTCTGGAACCACGCGGCTGCTACGGTCGCAGGTCCGAATCCTGCCTGGGGCATGGATGTATGTGGTGTCCTTAGGTTAGTTACGTTTAAGTAGTTCTAAGTCTAGGTGACTGATGACCTCAAATGTTAAGTCCCATAGTGCTCAGAGCCATTGGATGCTCACCTTAAACGCCAAAACCGACTCGCTTGTGCCAAATACTTACTAGAATTTTTGCCAATGACGTCGAAGAAAATACCAAGGAAGTGTGCAGTACGTACAAGAAGAGGTCTTTAAAAAGATACACGTTATTGGTGCCCAGAATATGAAGTTCCTCTCAATGAAGACCACAACAACAAACAACTACTCTGTGGATCATCTTCTTTTAAAAATTTCACACTGAAACCGACCCGTAATTATGTAAAAATAAAATATCATTCTCTTCTTTGCTACATTTCATTCCTTCTATTGAGTCCTAATTCACTTTAGTTTGGGTTCATAAACTAAAATCCAAAAAGTATTTTTTTACGGATAGCGAAGACAAGATTCCTCTAGTCACACGACAGAAGAAGCATTTAAGCAATCATTTAAGATAACTCATTTATTATTCCTTCTCAGTTGCACTTTTTAAATTACATCACAAGTTTCGATCACTCTGAATTATCTTCAGATCTAAGTGGTTGCGTCAGTAATCCGCGTAGGAAAGATGGTTTGTTGACGCAATCACTTAGATCTGAAGATGATCCACAGTGATTAAAACATGTCATCTGATTAAAAATGTCCAACTGAGAAGGAACACCTCTCAAGATGATTATGTCGAATATAGTGAAAATTTAAGCAATCATTTTTCTCCTGCGCCGTATGCCAATAGCGCGGTTTCAGGTTTAGGTTCTGGAGATGGTGACGGTTTGCCTCAAACCCGGCCCGCTTCCCACACCCCCCTTCCCCCTCCCCCTGCCCTTCCCCTTTCCCCCTTCCCACTCCCCCTTCGCCCCTCTCCCACCATCACCAACGTACGCAGATGTGTGTGATGACGGTGGTGGTAGGTAGGTAGGTTTGTTCACATTAGTGAATAGTATAACGTCCAAGAAATAGCATTTCAGAAAAATTTAGCCATTAGAAAGCGTACATTCGAAAATTTGAGAAATACGTTTGCCACGCAATTCGTTTAAGATCTATAATAGCAACAGACTCTCGAAACTCTGACAATACCGTAATTTATACAGTATAAAATTAAAGTGGGCGCTCACAATTATCAGTGTCTCATTAAGCATTGATATTGTGAACACCAGTCTGAAAACTACGGCTATAGGAGCGTGTAAATGAGGGTATGGCTGTTTCGTTATTTCTTTCAGTTGTTTCCACGTATGTTGGGTAAAGTCATTCTTTGGTTTATGTCACTTGGTGGAAGGTCTTTCACTTTCTGTTTCCCTTTAATGTACCTTCTGTGATTAGCCAGTTCTACCTGTGAACTCAGGGACCGTTTCACATTTATTGTTGACAGCAAGCAGGTTGCCAACGGCCTTGCCGCAGTGGTAACACCGGCCCCCGTCAGATCACCGAAGTTAAGCACTGTCGGGCGGGGCTTGCACTTGGATGGGTGACCATCCGGTCTGCCGAGCGCTGTTGGCAAACGGGTTGCACTCAGCCCTTGTGAGGCAAACTGAGGAGCTACTTGATTTAGAAGCAGCGGCTCCGGTCTCGTAATCTGACATGCGGCCGGGAGAGCGGTGTGCTGACCACATGCCTCCACATCCGCATCCAATGACGCCTGTGGGCTGAGGATGACACGGTGGCCTGTCGGTACCGTTGGGCCTTCCAAGGCCTGTTCGGACGAGGTTTAGGTTTAGCAGGTAGGTTAGCCTGTGAATATGCGCGTTTACCTAGCTGGAATATTATCGGTCAGACTGCTAGCCTGTACACGTGGGTAGGCCTTCAAACAAGCAACTGCGAAGTAACGTGTTAAACGTAGCTCATAGAATTCTTTACCATTTTCGAGGCTTTAGTTTGCATACTGCTCTATTCTCCGAAAGTTAGCTGTGAGTTTTGGAAATAGAAGTACGTGAAAATATAAAAGCTTCAACTAAAAATTTTTTTGGCAATTGCAAGAAGTTTTTTAACACCGAATATAAATTTGTTAGGAAGTCTTATCTGAACGTGTTTGTATAGAGTGTAGCGATGTCTGGAAGTGAAAGATGGATGATAAACATTTCAGACAGGAAGGGATTAGAAGCTTTTGAAATGTGGTGCTAAAGAAGAATGTTAAGATTAGATGGGTAGAACATGTAACTAATGGGGAGATACTGGATAGAATTAGGGAGAAAAGAAATTTTTGGCACGACCTGACTAGAAGCAGGGATAGGCTGTTAGAACATATTCTGAGACATCAAGGTATCACCAGTTTTGTTTTGGAGGGACGTATTGAGAGGTAAAACTTGTAGAGGGAGACCAAGAGGTGAATACAGTAAGCAGATTCAGAAGTATGTAGGTTGCACTAGTCATTCGGAGAGGATGAGGCTTGCACGTGATAGAGTAGCATGGAGAGCTGCATCAAACAAATCTTCGGACTGAAGACCACAACAACAACTCGGAACCACCACTTTATCCTGCTCCTTCCACATCCCTGCAAAGTTCCGCGAGGAGATCCCAACCTCGAGCGCATTGCTGCGCACTCTTTGTCGCTCTGCCTGACATGGAGCTAGCGAGTGCCCTCCTGTTTTACCTTGAGGCCCGGCTCCCAGACGTGGCAGCGCCGCCCACTGGTGACGTCACGGCCGGTCCTCGCCCACAGCGTCTCGTGGGCGCTGGCTGTTGCGGAGGCGCCGGTCGCCTGGACCAGTGGCTGCGTCAGGGGCCCAACACTGACCGGTTACTGACCGCGCCCACGGTTCTGTTTCCTGACGTTTGCACTTCGGTTGCTTGTAACAGATGGATCGTCGTTCTCAATTAATGGCCCGCTTCGGACGAGAAGACTTTACATTAGACCTGACTCTGACAGTTTTCAAATTAAATATACAAGTAGCTTTAACGAGGTGGTTTTACTTCTCTCTCTCTCTCCAGCACGCGTTTTGAACGATTAATGAGTTCTGTAATTTAAATAAATCCATCTGATGATGGATTTATTTAAATTATCGAACTCATTAAAACATTCTATTCTGTAACCTTTTGGAATGAAGCACTAAAATAGTTTCTCGTTCCTGTTGCTACACAGTGGCACATCTCGAATAAACCGTTTGTACAAATCGTATATATCGTTCACTACAAAAAATCCACGAGACGAAGAAGGTGTAATCTCCAAAACGTGTAGCGGGAACATGAATATATCTGACTACGTAGACATTTGTGTACTTGAACTGCTTTCTGAAGTCAACAGTTTTTTTATTTTCGGTAAACGCCCTATACCACATTAGGGCATGTTGGTTCAGTCCGAAAATACAGACGATAAAAACAATCTGGAATCCGTGCGTCAAGAATTCGTCAGTGTTGTTTACATTGTACTTTTATGTATTGTACTGTACCTTAAATTTTATCTTGTGTTTCCTGTTGCTGCCAATCAATTTAAGTTGTAGGTCTACAATAAATGCAGTATGCTACCTGCAACACAAGGATGCTTAGACAATAACTGCGTCTTAATTTTGGACTAAACTAATATATACCGGTGCCTCTCTCCTAAGAGTCGTTAGGTGTATTTTCTCTGGTGTTTCGCCAGATATTTGCAGTTACGTTTTTGCATTGCGCAGCTGTATTCAGCCCAAACATTTACTGAACACGTCTTTCATGCGACGTCCAGAGAGCATCGGTTTTGATCCAATTACAAACAATATTATTTTTAAATCGGAATTTTACGTGCCAGATCGATAGAGCACTCCCGAATTAGCCTAATCCGATATTTGAGAGGGGAGGGGGAAAGGTATATATACTCCCTGAAATATCTAGGTTGATCTACATTTACATATATACTCTGCGAGCCGCCTTGCGGTGTGTGGCAGAGGGTACTTGTGGTACCATTATCTTTTTCAGCCCCTTTTCTGTTCCTTATACGAATGACGTGTGGAAAGAATGACTGTCGGTAAAGGACCAAGGAGGAAATCTCTATGTAAACAAGAATCGTTCCGATGCTTAGAAACAGTTGGTGACGTTGTAGTCGACAGTACGCTGCTAAACGACTGCTGGAGGCAAGCTATAAGCACCAAGCTACCTAAATCGCGCTCAAGTGTGATTACACTTTTGGGTGCGTTCATGCCATTAGTTGTGGCAGTAACGATGTTTGTCACAATTGAACAGTGACACTGATAACATCTACAGAAGTTTAGGATATTGAATTTCCGCACATCGATAATGAATCTGTAGAGACTGTATCCCGTCACATATTGTCAATACACTTCCTTAAAAGAGCCATAACGCTAATGGATGCTACATTCTGCCGGAACATCACGAGAAAACTGACAAGTATCTAATTTTAAATTTTCTAACTGTAAATTGGTATGGTGTGACTCACTGGGAGACCTGCCACGCTAACTGGAACAAGGTTTTCTTCCTTCGCGCACAATGGGACGTTTCCTTCTGTAAGTGTAGGACTCGTGCCCTAGCTGTTTCTGTTGGTGTAGGTGTGTAATGTGTTGTTATGTTGATGATGATGATGCTGCTGCTGATGATGATGATGAAGGTGAAACCCGGTACCAGCGCATGGGCAACTTATCTCGAGTAGCACCAAGGACGCCGTCGGGCTAAGGTCCCAATCCGAAGGGCGGATCATCCCGTGTCACATGGCCTCACTCTCATGAGAGAATGTATGGTTTGGAATTTTACCCAGACCAGTGACGCAAAGTCTGGCGATCAGAAACGGTACGCTACCATCTCTTCCCTTACCGGCCAAAACTAACCGTGAAAATTTCTGTCACCCCTTTTCGAGTCGGCGTTTCCAGAGTCAAGTCCCATCGCATGAGCTTGTGTTGGTGACCTCAGCTATGGTGGAAAGTCGCCTCTTATTTGATTCAAAGATTTGCAAGCCGGAGAGGAAGTTACGAAAGGTAAGTTACTAACTGAAGTGTGTTTATGTTTCAATATAGTCTAATACATTTGGAAAGCGCGTGGTGAATGGCAACTACGGGCCATTTCAGTACTTTCGAATAAATTTTAGAGTGTGGTCGTTTCAGTGTGCCTCGCCAAAGATGATCCACGTTTATTTACACGCTTTGCAAACCTGTGTACAACGAATGGATGAGGATACTTGAAGCCAATATCAGTAACCTCCTTTACTTTGCTTCTTCGCCCCCATTCGAAAAAGACTTCTGTCCCCCGTCCCAAATTCTTTTTCTTTTTGTTATCTACGTGAGATCGACGATGTAGACAACAGAAGTATTGAACAGACTACCTATCACGAACATCGGTTCTCTACACTTTCCCAACTGCTCTCTAAGAGAACAAATTCGCTGTTCTTCCGAAGATTCCACTTTGTCTCCCAGAGCATATCCATTACTTCTTCGTACGCTCTGACTACTTAAGATTCAAGCAGCCGGCCACTGAATACTTTCCATGTCTGCTATCAAGCGTATTTCATATTGACTGCATTTACTGCAGCAGTACTCTGTACCAGGTATAGTAGATCAGTGAATGACGATTTCACAACAAAGATCAAAGCCCCGCGTCTACAACTGTGACTAATTATAGCTATTCGCAAAGAATCACCAGTTATGCACTGGTAATCTATTTAAATTATTACATATAAGCCTGCGAGAAGAGATATAACTGCAGGCAAATACACTCGAACACAGAAAAAGGACGCACCACTAACGAGCTATGCAGATTGGTCGCAAATTGATATTCTCACACGTATCGACGGAAAAGGCAAAATTGTAAACTTTCGCGGCCGATGTATGAATGTGTGACACAACACTGCTACTTCACCGCGCAAATAGCAAGGATCGTAAACAGAGGACATGTCGATACCAGGGCGTAAAACCTTCGCGAATTTGATTTTGTGTGCTCAGTTTGACAGTAACTACGCCTCACAAACAGGCGCATGAACAATATATGCAAATGTCAGCATTTGAGAGAGGACGTGTATTTGAGCTCAAAGAAGTCGGTTGGAGTAATCGGCGAATCTCACGATATTTGAATTGGAGCGATGCTATTATTCGACGATGTTAGCGGGGCTGGGTGAACCATAGCCTAACACACATTCAAAAAGTAAGCGGTCGACCGAGAGAGACGACAGAATGAGAGGCCCTCAGGGCCCCGGAGTCGTCATTATCATCGATCCGACGTGCAAGTGGTGCTTCAGTGACCACAAGGATCATTAATAGGCGGCTCACAGGAAGGGGGCTGAGCTCACGGCGCCCCTTGCGCCGACTATCTTTGACCTCTGGACACCAACGAGCCTGTCTACAGTGGTGTCGGGCACATTCAGCCTGGAGTCTCAGTGACAGGACTAGAATTGTCTTCAGCGATGAGTCCCCCTTCAAATTGAGCCCCGATAACTAGCAAAGACGTGTCTCGAGACGCTCAGGACTGCAGTGGAATACCAACCTGACTGTCGCCACGGAGAATAAAAGTAAGCTCCGCGGCTGTCGCCCGCCATATGGCCCAACAACCGTGAGTGATGGTCTGGGTTGCCATCCCCTTTAATAGATATGACGCCTTTGGTTGTCATCCGTGGCACCCTTAAATCACAGCGGTACATCTGCGATCTTCTACGCCCCGTTTTGTTGCCCTTCGTGGCAAACCATCCTAGGCTTGCATTTTAGCAAGAGAGTTTCTATTGATTTTCTTCGTGCTCGCAGGCCCTACTTGGCCAACAAGGTCGCCGGATCTCTCTCCAATTGAGAACGTTTGAAGCGTCATGAGCAGGGCCCTGCAACCAGCTCGGGATTGTGACGATCTAACGCGACAATTCGACAGAATTTGACACGACATCACTTAGGATGACATCAAACAACTCTATCAATCAATGCAAACCTAAGGACCAAGGTGGACCAACGCGTTATTGACTCGATCGATTTGTGAAGATCTCTTTTGAACAAATCATCCAATTTTTCTGAAATTTTAATCATTGGTTTGTTTTTACAGATGCATGATAGCTACCTATCTCTGACTAGCTCGCGGTTGGAGGCGCCATGTCAAGGATTGTGCGTCCCCTCCCGCCGGAGATTCGTGTGTGTGTGTGTGTGTGTGTGTGTGTGTGTGTGTGTGTGTGTGTGTTGTTCTTAGCATAAGTTACTTTAAGCTTAGGAATCCGTCTCGTTCGGATAACTCCGTCGTGGTGCGTTGTTTTCTTTTTCCCTAAAGTGTATATTGTAATTCATTTTTATTAATGAATGGAATTTAATGGAATTCTATGAGTTTCCGTTAGACGACTTGAACAAAGCTGTTTTGTGATGACACGAGTCACTGAAAGCTTATAACAACAGATAGAAAAAACACGGAAAGAGACTACAAAAGTTACTACAAAGATTGACAGTGCTTCATGCAATTGGAAAAAAAAGAAAGTTACAGTCCGAGACTAAACTATTGCAAGGACCTCTTGTATAGCATAAAATGAGTGGGCCACAGGGAATCCTATTAACGTATGTTACAGAAACCTATGGTTTGTAATGAGATTTCTCAGTCCTATTGGTAGTCCGTCGAAAAATGAAAAAAATGGTTCAAATGGCTCTGAGCACTATGGGACTTAACTTCCAAGGTCATCAGTCACCTAGAACTTAGAACTTAAACCTAACTAACCTAAGGACATCACACACATCCATGCCCGAGGCAGGATTCGAACCTGTGACCGTAGCGGTCGCGCGGTTCCAGACTGTAGCGCCTAGAACCGCTCTGCCACCTCGGCCGGCGAAAAACGAAACTGAAGCTACAGTGCAGTTGAGAGTTCCCCAAGTGTCATTTCCTTTTGAACGAGTCCATATTATGCCAGCACGAGAATGTTAAGTAAATTTAATTAATCCACGAAAGAAGTGGCTTACAAAACACTTATTCGGCCGGTTCTTGATTATTGCTTGTCAGTCTGGAACCTTTGCCTGGTTGGATTCATACGAGTAAAAGAGACAGACAAGATCCAACGAAGAGCGGCGCGTTTCGTCTCGGATCTCTTAGTCTGCACTACAGCTTTGCGCCGAAATGCTCCACAAACTCCTGTGGCAGCCGCCGTAAGACAGGCGTTGTGCATCACTAAGAGGTTTAGTCTCGGAATTCCATGATAGTACGTTCCGGAAAAATTCGGGCAGCATGTTACTTCCTACCACAGACGTCTCGTGAAAAGACAACGAGGAGAAAATTCGAAAAATTAGATGTCATAGATGTTTAATTCAGATTTTCTCATTTGCTCATCACTTTAATTACCGTCTAATGTTACTAGTAATTTACACCTTTTAGCCTGAATTAAGTGTCCTCGTTTTGCTGTGATGTCTTACATCCTCCGCGTTTTTCACACTGAATGATATCACCTAACCACAGGGGGTCTTTAAACAAACAGTACGTCGCAATGTCTTGGCTGCCTAGCGTGGGAACCATCACAAGGTGTCGAACGCTTTGCGACCTGTGAAGTCAACGTGGAGTTTCCGACCACAAATATTTTAGCCGTGCGTTTCCCGACCTTCAGAGGGTGCAGCAACATAGGGAAGCCTCTGCTCATGGTTTTCATGTAAGAACATCCCCTTTACATTTTATCCAGGCTTAGGAACTGACTATGCACATAGTAGGACCAAATAGGCACGTTTTTAATTGTATTTTATCTTTTTTCTTTCTACAACATTACTACGTTACTTCTTATTTCATGACTTTTAATTTCTCACTCAGACATCGATAGACTTTAATGATCATCTTAAATCCCCCGACCCGTTACGCAGATCTTGACAAAAAGTTCAAAATAATTATAAGAATGTATGAAGAGGACCAGTGGACTCTTTTAATTTCAAATGTATCATTTACTGCTTCCTTCTTCGCATAATTTTTTTAGAAAGTATACGTTCGGTTCCTCAGGTTTTATTGAGCGGTTAAGTCATTCCACATTTGAAATGGTGGAATTTCAAATATATCATTTACTGCTTCCTTCTTCAGATAATTTATTAGACAGACTAATGCTTCTTTTATTGAGCGGTAAAGTTATTCCTCATTTCAAATGGTGTACCAGGATGTTCCATCCATAGATTTTCCATGCACTCTGCGAATTTCATGACCTTTCCTCCAGTGGGCGTTACCTCCATTATTACTAGTCACACTCCAACAACACTTTCCGGTGGAATATGTGCGAGCGCAACATACATGCGGTAAAACAGTCGGACTTCTTTCCTCTCTTTGTTAAACTGAGTTCTTTTATCTTATTCCACAGACATTGGTTGAAATCAAAACTGCAACCGGAAAGGGATATTTTGCAAAAAACATGGCTTTTATCGCTTTAGTTGTAGCCTTTCCAAAGTCTAGCACTGCAGTTTTCGTGACTGTGCAGGCATTTTATTTTTCAGTCCAAAAAAAAATATTTCCTGTGTATTTTGACTTTTGTCAAGAAGCAAAGTAAGTAAAACGGGAAATACCTTCGTCTACTCTTCTGTGCTACCACTGTCTACGTGCATGGTGTATATTTGTTAGAACTATTTCGAACGAATGTCAAATGTCCCGTGCATAAGAACAGTTCCATTTTCATTCAGGATTTTCTCCGCTTCTTCAGAACCGAACACCAGGATTCAGTTAATTTCAAGATATATCCGCTCACTGGAATATGAAAACTAGTGTCAGAGCAAACTAGTGCCGTTCTGGATCGTAGTAATAGCTTCCCTTCTTGCTTTACACAATACATTCCTTGTTTTGTCGTAATTTGACATATTTGCGACGAAATGTAAAGCTTTATCTTTCAAATCAAATTTGGAAAACAGGCATTGTCTTTTCTTAGTGGACTTTCTTCCTGCAGTTGCGCCTTGTTTCTTATTCTGTCCATCTGCTTCATAAGGTGGGTAAAAACGTTGCTGCTCAGCCATGATTCTGCCATTTGCAGATTTTAAACGGCCTCTGCACTTATTCCCTTTCGGAAATCACGCACAACCAGTTCCTATATTCATCACATTTTCTATGCAGCCTTTAGCGATGTTAATAGTAATATTTCGGTCTGAATAGCATCATTTATCTCAATGAGACATTTCTTAGCTCTTTTTTTCATCGGTGTTCTTACTGGTTTGATGCGGCCCGCCACGAATTGCTGTCGTCTGCGAACCTTTTCATCTCAGAGTACCAAGTGCACCTTAATTATTTGCTGGATGTATTCCACTATCTATAGTTTTTTTTAGTTAGATAATAAATGAAATATCAATCTTAGACTTTTTCCTTGCATGGAGACTTCAATGCAAGTATAGACGACGATCACATGGAACAACACAAAGAGTCTATTTAACAAGTTTATTTGCGGGCCATCTTCCGCAGCAAGCTTAGAAATACTTGTTTTGTAAATAAAACTGCCTTTTCCTGCTGTTACTTAATTTATTTACCCCAGACGCGTTTCGCCCTTATCTTGTTCTAAGGCATCATCAGTGGAATCTATACCGATATAGTTTTGTTAGTTTTAGATTATTAAACAGTTCACGTTGCGATTTTTTATGTAAAAAAAGTAATAACTTACGATTTGCTGATTCGCGTTTCGTCTCATCTGGTCTGCAGGTCTCACTACTACTTTATTACTGACATATAAGCACAACTTTGCGTTCTGACCTCCTTCACACTGTTCACCATGTTTCTCCTTTTTCGTGGTGTACTATTGTTCTTTTGCCACTCGATATAACTATTTCGTCGGACACTGCTTTTAACAGCGTTAATATTGCAACTCCATTTCGTGTTTTCTTTTGTGGCATGTTTACCTACTTGTTGCCAACCTAACGAAGTGTATGTTCAAGACTAACTTCTATTCATGATGTTTATACTGTGTGTGTGTGTGTGTGTGTGTGTGTGTGTGTGTGCGAGAGAGAGAGAGAGAGAGAGAGAGAGAGAGAGAGAGAGAGAGAGAGAGACCCCTCCACAGGATTGAACCTGTCAAATCAGCTGTCACCAAAGCTTTCAATCGCTAGTACACAATACAATTTAGAAGTTAGTCTTGAACATATACTTTCGACCAAGGCTCCTACATACTGAGATTCGGTGATTATAAATGCTGTAGAAATAAGAAAGTCCGAGAAAATTCCAGTCGTGACAGCAGATATAATCTTAACGGAAGCGAGCTGTCGACGCAGAGAAGAACCAGATATATTCGTCTCAATGTTTACGCCACGACGGTAGCGGGACACCACCAGCGACATACTGACACCATGTGCGTCAGCAGTGGGCAATCACTGGACTATATAAGGCCACCACAGCAATAGTTTGACAATCAGTTGCTCCTGATAAAGACGATGAGGTAATCTTAGAGGTGCGGCCATGCCGCTTATTGTGTGTTAGTTCGGACGGTGCAAGTTCCGCCACGCGATCTATTGCCGCCAAGTTTTTTGTGTTCGCGAAAAATGTAACTATATGTTTATGCAGTCTAATTTATTGCATTCTTATGATTATTCCCCTTTATTTATTTGTTGCCCCCTCCCACCATTCTCTTAAACATCCTTTAATCATATAGCCGACATGAAAATTGGCTACGAATCATAAGGAATCAGATACGGTAGAGGCAGCAGGAGGCAACGTGGCTGTCGACCTTACTATGAGCGTGAAGAAACTGAAGTAGATAATGACGACAGTGAAAGCGACGAAGAAACGAATTGCACTAATGGAGACCCTATGTTTGTTGAATATCGTAAAAACCGTCGAAATTGATTGTTTTTCCAGAATAACTTCTTCAGACATTACTGATAGTATTGTAAAATATACTAATATTGTCAGAGAGGTCAAAAGGAATATCCACCCAGATGGTCATGAAAGAGACTATAACCCTATCAATAGAGTTGAGGTATTGGCAGTTTTTGGAACGTTGCTTCTGGTGGTTATAAAACCGGGAAACCCTACAAATTTGTCGGAATTCTTCACTGCAAATAGGACTGGACTCACCATCCTATGAGCCAACAGTGAGAATCCCTTCCGATTTCTGATGTGATGCTTCCGATTTGATAACGTGAAAACTAGAAAAGACAGGGTAAATATTGAGAAGTTAACACCTATTCGGAAATGTTCACCACATTCGCTGAAAAACTGTCAAAAATCTTATTCCCTTCGCTAATTTACGATAGTAGACGAGATGTTGGTCTGCTTTAGAAGGAGATGACGATTCCTTCAGTGTATGGCAAATACGGAAAGAAAGTGTATTTACGCTGTGTGGGACGCGCGTTTTTTTTATACGTGCGACACAGTTTTCTTCTGTGGGAAACAAATATCGGGCTCCTTTAACACGTCAAATAAACTTTGGTATGCATCTGTGTGATTAGCTGACCCAATAAAACAGTCAAATCGTAATATTACAACTGACAACTACTTCAGTAGCTATCCACTTGCAGTTATTTCCTAACAAACGGTTTGACTTTCTTAGCAACAAAAAAAGAGAACATCTGCTGTTTGCCATATACAGGGTGATTATAATTAAAGTTTCAAACCGCTGTATAAATAACACCACGGGTCAGAATGACGTCAAATTGCAACGGAATATTATTGGAGAAGAAAAAAAAATAGAGTGAAAATGTGTCAAAATGCGTAAATGAAAACACCTGTCATGCGCACGACCCATTGAAGTTGGTATAAACACGCCGGGTACACGGCTTTTCCTCCTTTCGCCTCTGCGACGTTCGCCATGGCTGTTTCAATGCTGGATCGCGCTCTACTTGTAAAGCTGTATTACAAGAATGATGACTGTGCACACGTCGCTCTGCAGAAGTTCCGTACACTGAAGGGTTTGAAGAAAGGCGTTGGTTCGATGACTGCCGTGCGTCTGGAGAAAATTATTCGGAAATTCGAAAAGACGGGTTCTTTTGTTGTGCAACCTGGTAGAGGGAGAAAACGAATTGATTTGACGTCCGTGGAAGCAGTGGCCACAACAGTGCAGGAGGAGACGAGTGGTGGTGTGCAAACGTGTTGTGCACGGAGAATTGCCCTAACATTGGACATACCCGTGAGCACGGTGCGTAAAATCCTTCTTTGCTATCCATTCAAAATTACTCATGTGCACGAGTTGATTCCTTTTTACCTGCCAGTAAGAGAGACCTTTGCTTTAGAATTTCTTGCTCGCATGGAAGTGGACAATGATTGGCCGTGGAAGATTTTGTGGACAGACGAAGCCCACTTCTGTCTGACAGGATATGTCAATACACAGAATTGTCGAACATGGGCAACGGAAAATCCACGCGTGGGTGTGGGTATATGGCATTATTTATCATGGGACTATATTTTTTTCGAAGAGACAGGTGCTTCCGGTCCTGTTACTTGTACCGTCACTGGTAAACGCTATGAGTGTCTTTTGCGCAAGCACGTCATTCCAGCTCTCCAACGGCGTGGATGTGTGGATGGGATCAATTTTATGCAAGATGGCACACCTCCGCACGTTGCAAATCCAGTTAAGCAGCTGCTGAAGTGCCATTTCGGAAATGCTAGAATTATCAGCCGCCATTTACCTACAGCCTGGCCGTCCCGATCACCTGATCTTAACTGGTGTGACTTCTGGCTGTGGGGCTATCTGAAAGATGTTGTGTTCAGTGTTCCGATTGCAAACTTAGGTATATTGAAGGCGCGCATTGCGCAACACATTCTGAACCCGGAAACACTTTGATCAGTTGTGGAACATGTTGTTTCTCGATTTCAACTTTTTGCAGAAAACAGTGGACAGCATATTGAACAGGTTTTGCGCCAGTTACATGGAAATTAATAATCCGATCTGATTTTGATTGATGGTTTTTTATGCGGTTTTTGGCCTCAGGACAATTAAAAACTGATTTTTCCCATCCAGTGTGATATGACTTTGCCGTGGTGGATGGGCTTATGTAACTAACAGTATCACACCTGTACATCCATGCACACTGAGCAGTACTGTTCGATTAACGTCTAACGTACACCTTAGGCATTGTTGTATGGGTCATTTGTCATTTATTGTCGACCACTATTAAATTATCACGCTTACAGCGCCATCTATTGCTACATTTTGTAACTATTTATTTTTCTTCTGCCACACGTTTTCCCCCTTCTCCGATAATATTGCGTTGCAATTTGACGTCATTCTGGCCAACGGTGTTATTTCTGCAGTGGTTTGAAAGTTTAATTTTAATCACCCCGTATATGAGAGGAACGTTTGTAAAAACCACTCCACGAAAGAATTCTTTCCATCAGAGCGCTGAGAAAGAAGTGTGTGAAAACTGGAGGTTTGTAATTGAAATATTGCATAGTACAAATTTAAGAAGATGCAAATTGTTTTGTTTATTGTATAAGTGTTGTTTTACAAAATTAGGGCTGTGGCACGAGAGTTCCTGGGAAAATACAACTTTTAAGATTATTTATATTGCGTTGTAGGGTAAATTTGGTTTCTTGTTCCCATTTAATACTTTTCCTCTTTTTGACATGTTGTCGAAGTATGGTTGCTGTTGAAAGTCTGATGGTCTTTCGCTATTTCTTGTATATGACATTTTTTAGGATGTTTCTAGGCAACAAAGTAGGGGGCCCAAATTACTTCTAGTAGGTTAGGACCAGTATAAGCCCTGAAAGTTTATGGAAGAGGCTGCAAATCGCTATATATCTATATTCCTGAATTTATTCTCCACTCCTAGGAAACTTAAAATTAAATTAATGTAACATACTAAAGCCAGTATTTGACATAAACGTTAACACTGCAAAAAGAGAAGTACAAAAAGTGTTCATAATTTCGTTCCCCGTAAAAGTTCTCGAAAATACAATTAATTTAAATGTTTTTTTCCATTATAACATTTCCAAACACTTTCATTATTATAAATCACTTGAAGGCCATGAATGAACAATGTTTTAAAGTTATTTCCAGCGTTCTAATCATGTCTCACATTTGAATTTGTATGTCTGGGTAGAGAGGAGCGAGTTTCGTGATAACAAATCAAGCATTTTGTGCAACAAATCCAATTCTCTCCGCTTACAATTTCACATAAGAGAAAGTAAAATAATTTCTATGAATAGCAAAGAAAATGAATTTTTAAATAACAGTTTCAAATTTCGTCCTCGGGACGAAAATAGGAAGTACAAGGGGGACAAAATTACGAAAACCCCAGATATACAGTATTGTAATGGCCGCTAGAACAACATAGGCCAACCGTCGACAAGAGCAATTACACGTCAGAAACAACAATTGCTGAAATAAAGCCGAATATTTGAACACAAGCCAGTGCTCACGCTGGAAACAGCAGGGTGTTAATTTGACAGCTGCACTAACTCACCTCAGTGTAAAAGGATGTATTGTCTTTTACACGGAAGCTAAACGTTCTGCACACAGCAGACCCTCTCAACAAAACTATGGACCGAGATCACGCATGCACGCAGAGTTAAACATTTCATACCAAATGTGGAAATCGAAAATTCCCAGGGTGAAGAAACAGGGGGGGGGGGGGGGGGGAGGAACGATATTACGGCCCGTTCCCTTAATTTTTGTTGTGTAAAAACTTTTTCAACGATTTTGTTATACACTGAAGCGCCAAAGAAACTAATACAGGCATGTCTATTGAAATACAGAGATATGTAAACAGGCAGAATACGGCACTTTGGTTGGCAATGCCTATATAAGACAAATAGTATCTAGCACAGTTGTTAGATTGGTTGTTGTTGCTACAATGGCAGGCTATCAATATTGAAATTAGTTTGAACGTGGTGTTATAGTCGGCGCACGAGCGATGGGACACAGCATTCCGAGGTAGCGATGAAGTGGGGATTTTCCCGTACGACCATTTCGCGAGTGTACCGTCAATATCACGAATCCGGTAAAACATCAAATCTCCGACATCGCTGCGGCCGGAAACAGATCCTGCAAGAACGGGACCAACGACGACTGAAGAGAATCGTTCAATGTGACGGAAATGCAACCCTTCCATAAATTGCTGAAGATTTCAATGCTGGGCCATCAACAGGTGTCAGCGTGCGAACTATTCAGTGATACATCATTGATATGAGCTTTCGGAGCCAAAGGCCCCATTCTTGTAACCTTGATGACTGCGCGGCACAAGGCTTTACGCATCGCCTGGGCCTGTCAACATCGACATAGGGCTGTTGATGACTGGAAACATGTTGCCTGGTCGGACGAGTCTCGTTTCAAATTGTATCGAGCGGATGGATGTGCGCGGGTATGGAGACAACTTCATGAATCCATGGACCCTGCATGTCAGTAGGGGACTGTTCGAGCTGGTGGAGGCTCTGTAATGCTGTGGGGCGTGTGCAGTTGGAGTGATATTGGACACGTGATACGTCTAGATACGACTCTGACAGGTGACACGTACGTAAGCATGCTGTCTGATCACCTGCATCCATTCATGTCCATTGTGCATTCCGATGGACTTGGGCAATTCCAGCAGGACAATGCGACATCCCACGCGTCCAGAATGGCTACAGTGTGGCTCCAGGACCACACTTCTGTGTTTAAACACTTCTGCTGGCGCCGGCCGGAGTGGCCGTGCGGTTCTAGGCGCTACAGTCTGGAGCCGAGCGACCGCTAAGGTCGCAGGTTCGAGTCCTGCATCGGGCATGGATGTGTGTGATGTCCTTAGGTCAGTTAGGTTTAATTAGTTCTAAGTTTTAGGCGACTTGATGACCTCAGAAGTGCTCAGAGCCATTTGAACCATTTGAGCCACTTCCGCTGGCCGTCAAACTCCCCAGACATGAACATTATTGAGCATATTCGGGATGCTTTGCAACGTGCTATTCAGAAGAGATCTCCACCCCTCGCAGTCTTATGGATTTATGGACAGCCCTGCAGGATTCATGATGCCAGTTCCCTCCAGCACTATCTCATACATTAGTCGAGTCAACGCCACGTCGTGTTGCGACACTTGTGCGTGCCCGCAGGAGCTCTGCACGACATTAGGCAGGTGTACCAGTTTCTTTGGCTCTTCAGTGTATAAGTTTGTAAAAATTACTTCTGCTTTAACCTAAATAAATGATTTCTTGAAGTCATTGATTTAACCCTATAGCTCGATAATGCATGAACGTTCGAAAACGATAACCAACTCGTGGCGGTGGAAATGCCACCGCGCGAGCGCGAACGTTGCTACAAATAGCGCGAGCGCCTGAAAGTTGAGCGAGTGCTTAGCGCGTGCAGCTGATTCATTCACTTGGCGCGCTTGAGTGAGCTGCTAGCTAGGGCGGTAGGTTTGTCGCCCCTGACAGAAACCTCTGTATCCAACGATGCCTGGCAGCGACAGCGTAACCGTGGGAATGGCTCGCACCATTTAGCAGGCGCGTTCCTGACTGCATGGAAGCGCTATCGTTGGCATCGTCGTGGAACGAGGCCGCTGCTTCCCGCCTCGCGCTATCACGCATCACCAGCAATGCGGTGACTCTCTCTCTCTCTCTCTCTTTTTGTACGTGAGTAAATTTTCTACACGTCAGTTGACCAAAATAATTAAAAGTTGCGCCCAAAAAGTTCGCTGAATCGACCTATATGTGAATGGCAGAGTGTTAAAAATACGTTAAAACGCAGTCTTAAAATGGCAAGATCGCTACGTAGCGACGAAGAAATTAGGCTGCACTCAAGGTGGCATCGACAACTGTCGTCAGACGCCGTTGCCACATGTCGCCCAATAACATTGGACGACAGCTTGGTCACAATGCGCCCGATCGCCTTCGTGAGTTTTCGGTGGCGTCAAGTAGGTTAGGTTTTTAACAACCTTATATGAGTTACGTTTTAATCGCTAACAGTGGAATGGATACCACAGCGCCTCTGTGCTTGGTGGCGAGTGCTACATGTGGCTTTTGCCATTAAAAAGATGCCGAATGCATGCGAAGAGCTATAACTGTCTCGTCAAGAACGTGGCGAGTACTGCACAGTGTCCTCAGTTAATGGAATTACTAGGCAAGTCTTACGAATGTAAGAGATGGAGAGAGAAACGTTCTGTTATTACATACTCGAAATGGTTCGGGATGACCTTCCGAAGCAAGATTACAAGCACACTGATTTTGCTAACTCTACTTGAAGTTGTCCAGACATACGTCAATTAATCTTCAACGAATGTCTTTCAGTATACATTTGAAAGACAAACACCAGGTTCAGAATAAGATACTATGGACACTTTTCGTACTGAAAAGTGAAAATACATCCACCACATTTCCAGACTACTTCATGTAACAGAATCACCACACTACTGGCATAAAAACGGCAGTAATCAGAAATAATAATCGCAGACAGCAAATGTCAACCTACCACAACCTCCCTCCCCCCCCCCCCCCCAAAAAAAAAGATCCGCTCCAGTAACGGTAAGCATAAGATACATCCTTCTCACTTCAACAAATTATTTTTTTAAGGTTATAACTTACACCTAAAATACCCGATAAATATTTTCCCTACTTGTCTTTTCCAATAAACTTGCGACTTCAGTCCATAGATTCCGAATTATATCCCGATTATGATATTTTTCATAATCAGGACACCACGATCGCCTTCTTTGACTAAACTTACGTCTCTCGCAGTGCATCTCTCGTGGTGTGTCGGCCATTGTCACTGAATAAAACAAATTGATGTGAATTTCATCGTTTGTCGCCCGAAGTCTGTACATTCGCTCGATGAAATCTGCAGCACTGTGACCGCGCACATAGGGCCGCACTGATTCGATCGGTCGTTGTTGGAATCCACCGATATCGGTGCCGCTGTTAACGTCAGCCGTAAACTGCATCACATTACTCACAAGGTAAATTTCCCGTCGCACCCCGTCAGATTTACTAGTAAAATAGCCCACTGGATAGCTCGTCAAAAACTGAACACAGTTCCAGCATGAAAACTGGAAGGAAGTGTACTAAACTGTGAAAAAAGAAGCAAAATCGAAACAGTGGATGGTCCAAGCTGATGACGTGCAACATCGAATTTCATTAGCCATGGCGTCGTGGTTATGTGGTAACGGTGATCGACTGCGAAGGTGGAGATCTGCGTTCAAATTTCCGTCGTGCCCGATAAGGGGCATATATGTCTCACAAAATTATGAACTGTCCACCCAGTCATTGATGTGACTGTTCGCTGTATTCAGATTTGTGTCTGTGTCGTAGTGTAATTAATGCCCGTTCGCAACAGTGAGGTGTGAGGATGGGACATCCAGACGTACGCACCTCCTATTTGTTCTAACCAAGTACCAAATGTTCTGTTTGACTCTTGCGTTTGGTTTTGAAGGTTCTGACTCTTGCGTTTGGTTTTGAAGGTTCTGACTCTTGCGTTTGGTTTTGAAGGTTCTGACTCTTGCGTTTGGTTTTGAAGGTTCTGACTCTTGCGTTTGGTTTTGAAGGTTCTGACTCTCTAATTCCTTTGTTGTAACATAGTTCACACCAATTAGTTGTTTGTTTTCATTTCTGTACGAGGTCTATGCTGCATCTTGCCTGTTCTCACTGTTCATCATATTTACTTGCAATGGTAATATATTCTTACCTTATGAGTCATATTTTATAACCAGTGTATAGTACGACAATTGCCAAGACTACAGAAGGAGAACAGACACGTCAGTGACCGAACGGAAACGTCATGAACACCCAACAAATCGTGCA
Organism: Schistocerca americana; assembly: GCF_021461395.2. Taxonomy (NCBI): domain Eukaryota; kingdom Metazoa; phylum Arthropoda; class Insecta; order Orthoptera; family Acrididae; genus Schistocerca; species Schistocerca americana. Next base: position 181,466,628 of record NC_060120.1, read on the forward strand.
GTTTACGAAATGCTCGTGCCGAGCCTCCGGGCCATCACAACCTGCCCTTGGTCAAACTCCGATGGATCGTGCTTGTTCCCCATTCTACCCAAGGACAGCATGATCCCTGATACTATATGCATCGTGCGTGTGTCTGATTAGCAGTCATTCCTCGCCAGGTGACGCTGCTATCGCCTGGACGGGCTTATGTCGAGAGTAGGACGGTGGTCATAATGTTCTGGCTGATGGGTGTATGTGTGTGTGATATTTTCAGTAGTTACAATGTTTTTCAAGTTCTCATATTCTCATATTTCATTCTCATATCAATTCTTACGTTTTATTCTTATGTTTATTCTTCAGGAATATTTGTTGGATTCATTTATTGTTTTGTACATTCGTTTAGTAATCTTATATGGACATGGGTAGATAAAGGGAAAAAACAAAATAAAAACAATAATAGGGTTTCGAACAAGGGGCGCAGAAGTGCGAATAGCGACGCTAGCCGCTGTGTCGCCGCTTCGGTTGCTCTTGCTGTGCGCTAAAATGCACATAAAGTTCCTTAAAAGATTTGACTCTTATTTTCTCAGAATTGGTTGAGTATCTACTACGGAGCCGAGACACGTTGAAATGAATATACTGGGGCGTATTTGTATGTGGCACCAGAATAATATAAGAATATCAATAAATTAAAATGAAACTAGTATCCTGTAAACGATGAAAGTCTCTGATAGGCTCGATAATGCGGATCGCTGACTGTGCGCGACCGCAGAGCCAAAGATACTGTACAGCTTTGTTGGAGTAAGAGAGCGCTTGGTGCACAATTGTAGGAGGCTGTCTGTGAGGGAAAGACGATGGAGTAGGCAGTCTTTGCGGTGTGCTGCGTGAAGCCACCAAGAGTTAGATTAATGTAGGTATGTCAGTATTGTTGAACATGGAAGCAGAAGTCTTCTTGCAAATAAGGTAAAGATATTCAATAATCGCCGGACGCGGTGGTCTAGCGGTTCTAGCCGCGCAGTACGGAACCGCGCGACTGCTACGGTCGCAGGTTCGAATCCTGCCTCGGGCATGGATGTGTGTGATGTCCTTAGGTTAGTTAGGTTTAAGTAGTTCTAAGTTCTAGGGGACTGATGACCACAGTAGTTAAGTCGCATAGTGCTCAGAGCCATTTTTTTATTCAATAATCATGATTTCTGTTTTTGCCAGCGCGTTAGTATAGATGAGTTGGCTGAAAATTGGGAATTGTTGAGTAACCCCAGTAGGTAAACGGGTTTGATAAAAAGGCTAGTTAGATATTTCATTTCTGTAATACTTTTAATATTTGTTAACAGAGCTGTGTGTGATTTGATGATTTGCATTTATGTTGGATTAATAAAGTTAGATAATACTTGCTGTTTAAATCTCATTGTTTGTGAAGCAATTGTGAGTAATGTAACTTCAATTGTCAGATTTTCTGAAAAGACGAAGTTAACTTGCAATATAATTTTGCTAAAAATTTTGCTAAAACTGAGTTTTAGTAATTCACCATAATCAGTACCGCCTTCCAGTTCAGGTTATGCATTTTTTTAAAGAAGTTGGAGTTTCGTAAATGTTCTCGTTTATCAGCCATATGAATTTCGTGTGCATTTAAAGTATTATGGCCAGCATTGCACGCTGCTGAGCCTACAGTTAGCATACTTATATTTTTTTAAATGAGAGACCAGAATATATCGCGTTCCACCGTTGTTGCTTTACAGGTAAGACAATTTAATTTATTTGTTATGTGCACAGGGACACAAGTTATCATTTTTAGACAGGGCCAGATGATGCAGTGCCTAAAGGGCTGAATCTATTTTGCAGTGGCTGTATTCCTGTATTGGTATTGGGAATTGCATTGCTGAATCAATTCGTGTAAAGTTTTGCTAACAATCACACAGAATAAGCACACCACTTATACTTAACAACACGCAACACGACAGTTCGAGTTCAGTACTCATTGAACAGTTCAGACATTCATTCAACGTAATCGTAATCTTTCTCTTTCTTTTAGTAAAAAACGTTACAACGTGTTCGCTTATTTTGACCCCTTTTCCACTGAGTGAAATTTCTGGGAAATAGACTGTGGCATTGGCTGTGTTCTTCCCGTTAGCATATTTCTCTTGCTACTCAGTATCGGGAGCCCGTACCATATACCACTAAGGGTATAGAGGACGTCCCGGTGATTAAAGTTGTTCTTGAGCTTTCCGATCTCAACTGCCTCTCTGTTGATAGAACGCCCGTTTGTATATGCTGAAAGCCGATGGAGAAATGAACTTGTCCATCATCTAACAGAATCCGCATCGCTACACATTTTCCTCCATCACAGACACCTACACAATCCCTGATAGTATGCGTGGCCCCGTGACGTCTCCATGACGTTATTCGTCTAACTCCTAATGATGACGATAGAGAAAGTAGTTGTCAGCTTGCGTACACAAACGAATCTGACGCGGCAATAGAACAGAAACATTTATCCTAGAATTTCGCCACGGCCAACGATGTTCTTATGAGGGTACGGTCTTGTTGCTTTCCTGCTCCCCGTCAACATGAAAGCAGAAATCCCTTAGAAGGACGGCCAGCTGACCCACGCCGGGCAGTGCGCCACACGGAAAGTAAGAGAAGCTCGCGGTGGAACTGCTGATCGTTAGCAGCTGTGATTCTGCCCTTGGCCGGCTTCTGGTGTTCACGCCCAAGGTCCACAAGCCTACTGCAGAAACGCAGAAAGCGCCGTTCTAGCAACGTCGGCCTTTCAAGACGAGTAGAGAAACTTTACAACTACTCGTAAAGCTTACCTCGGCATTTGTTTAAGAAAGCTTTTGGTAGAGTATATTGTCGATACAGTGAGTCGTAAACGTTTGATATACTGTTTAATGACATGTATTTAGATGAAGTGACTTCTGAAACCAATAACTATTTATACACAATATCGCTTGTTCGCATCTCAGCCCACCTAATTATCCAGTTCGTCCACGCGGAGATGCAGTGCTATTCCACCTAGAGCTGGCCCTGTCTGGAGACCAGCTATGAAATGTTTTGATGCTTAGAATTTTAGCAGCATGTAATAAGGGGGACTGGCAGCTATAAAGGGACACCGGGCAAAGTATTTGTCAACCCCCACCCCCTCCTCAGGAGACACAACACTAACACCGTGTAACCCCGCACTCTTGCCTCGATACTGACAATTCGGCAAGGAACACGGTCCAAAAGATTCTTCAGTGATGCCATATGCAGATGCAGCCACTCATTAATTGTTGGAAACCGTAGATCTGCCAAAGTGCGGGGATATTGATAGCTAAGTTTCATCCGCTGTTTCAGATACTCCCAGACATTTTCAGTAGCATCGTAAAAATGCTCCTATCGAAGCACAAAAAGGCAAAAATTTTGGGAAAAATTTTAAAGGTGCTGAGGAAGCTATACCACGTTCTTCAGTCAGGTAGTTAAACAGTAGCATATTCACTTCTTTGTGCTCCGGTTGGAGCATTTTTCCTCTGGTTCCCTTCTTTTCCCTGCCACGGTAGGGCATGTCACACATATGAAAAGGACTTTATGGGTGAGTAGAATTCTGATAGTTTACTTACGTGCCTGACTTCAACATACAGATTTTGGTACTGGCTCGACGAAAACGTTTAATCAAGAATGCTGACAGACGTGGGAGATATCGCAATAGTCTAAAGGATGACTATGCTGCAATACAGCTGAGTATTCCGCGAGAAACCTGGTTCTCCCAAATCAAGCTATATAGAAATCGTACCACTACCATAACGCGCATCCGGCTGGGTCACGGCTGTTACCCTTCAGGTCTTTATGGGATGAAAGTTCAGCATTGCGAAGACCATCCAACTGAAATTGCAGGCCTCAACCATGTGATACACGCTATGACAAGCAACGCCGCAAGTTTCTTAAGGCTTTGATCAGAGCAGGAATTCCTCAACCTACATCCGTAACGGACCGGTCCCGACGACTGACCACAACGGACTTTGTCAGTGTTGGCCAGTTCCTGCAAGAAACGGATATCCGGTTATAAGTTAGTCAAAGCTTCCAGCGCGAGAAGTTGTGATACATAGACCGTGTTGAGCACGTGAATGTGCAGACTGTACCATGAAGTTCACTTGGAACTAATGTAATTTCTAATGTGTATTCTGTATATGTTATATTGTATACCAGATCTGTAGTTACTCACTTCTCTGGTTAAAAGGTTAATGCCAAAGGCCAATAAATTATATTAAAAAATTAAGTTATGGGGGACTGGTATTCCATAGTAGGAAAAGGAATAGAAGGAAAAATAGTAGGTGAATATGAACTTGGAGAAGGGAAAGAAAGAGGAAGCCGGCTGGTAGAGTTTTGCACAGAGCATAATGTAATCATAGCTAACGCTTGGTATAAGAATAATGAAAGAAGGTGTATACGTGGAAGAGACCTGGAGATGCCGGAAGGTTTCAGATTAGACACACAGTGGTAAGACGGAGATTTCGGAATCAGATTTTAAATTGTAAGACGTTTTCAGGGGCAGATGTGCACTCTGACCACAGTTTATTGGTTATGAAGTGCTCATTAAAACTGAAGAAACTACAAGAAGATAGGAATTTAAGGAGATGGGACCTGATGAACTGAAAGAACCAGAGGTCGTAGAAGTTTCAGAGGGAGCATTAGGGAACGAATGACAAGAACAGGTGAAAGGAATACAGTAGAGGAACAATGGATAGCTTTGAAAGATGAAATAGTGAAGGCAGCAGAAGATCACATAGGTAAAAAGACGAGGGCTAGTAGAAATCCTTGAGTAACTGTAGAAATATTGAATTTAATTGATGAAAGGAGAAAATATAAAAATGCAGTAAATGAAGCGGGCGTAAGGCAATACAAACGTAAGGATCTAGAAGCATATATCACTAGGGCAAAGACAGATGCCGCCTACAGGAAAATTATAGAGGCCTTTGGGGAAAAGAGAACCAGCTGTATGAATATCAAGCGTTCAGATGGTAAACCAGTCCAAGCAAAGAAGGGAAAGCTGAAAGGAGTATATAGAGGGTCTATCCAAGGGAGATGAACTTGAAAGCAGTATGATACAAAGGGAAGTGAAGGCAGATGAAGATGTGACGGGAGATATGATACTGCGAGAAAAAAAAGTACAAATCTCTGAAAGATTTAAGTCGAAATAAGGCCCGGGAACAGATGACATTTCAGAACTACTGATAGCCTTGGGAGAGCTCGCCATGACAAAACTCTTCCATCTGGTGTGCAAGGTGTATGAGAGCGACAAAATACCTTCAGACTTCAAGAAGAAAATAATAATTTCAACTCCAAAAAAAGCCGTTCCTGACAGGTGTGAAAATTACCGCACTATCAGTTTAATAAGCCACAGTTTGCAAAATACATGAATTCCTTACAAAAGAATGGAAAAATTGGTAGAAGCCGACCTTGGGGAAGATCAGTTTGGATTCGGAGATACGTAGGAACACGCAAGGCAATACTGACCCTACTACTTATCAAAGAAATAGATTAAGGAAAGGCAATCCTACGTTTATAGCTTTTGTAGACTTAAAAAAAGCTTTTAACGATGTTGACTGGAATACTCTTTCACATTCTAAAAGTCGTAGGAATAAAATACAGGGAGCGAAAGGCTATTTACAACTTGCACAGCAACCAGACGGCAGTTAACAGTTTGCCGGCCGGCGACACGCGAAATAGCGGTCAACGGCCGGCGACACCACAGTGGTGTTGCGAGCATAGACTCGCACAGTGGCCGGCGACAGCCCTTTAGTATCTTTTGCATTCTGTTGGTGTTTTGTTTAGGTGACAATAAGTTACACAAGTCAACAAGATTTTTTGTTTTTGTAAATACTTTTGCACTTTCATCATGGCAGACGAAAGAGACGACACGATTATTTACGATGAATGCGTGGACGTCTTGTCTGACGATCCGGACGACTTGGCCGATTGGGAAGAAGACACTGGATATGAAAAAAATGAAAGTGAAGCAGAATCGTCGGAAGATAGTGAAATACGTCCAAGAAGAATTCGGCGAACACTACGGTTGCCAGCTGATTCGGATGAATCAGACGAAGAAGGCAGACTATGATTTACTGAGGACCAATAATAAATTTGAAGGATCTCCAGGTTCACCCATATTTCCCAAAGATAAACAGAGCGTCGTGGATATCGTAGAATTATATACTGGGAACGATCTATTTCAATATATTAGCAACGAAACCAACAAGTACACTACTGGCCATTAAAATTGCTACACCAAGAAGAAACGCAGATGATACACGGGTATTCATTGGACAAATATATTATACTAGAGCTGACAAGTGATTACATTTTCAGGCAATTTGGGTTCATAGATCCTGAGAAATCAGTACCCAGAACAACAACCTCTGGCCGTAATAACGGCCTTGATACGCCTGGGCATTGAGTCAAACAGAGCTTGGATGGCGCGTACAGGTACAGCTGCCCATGCAGCTTCAACACGGTACCACAGTTAATCAAGAGTAGTGACTGGCGTATTGTGACGCGCCAATAGTTCCGCTACCACGGACCAGACGTTTTCAATTGGTGAGAGATCTGGAAAATGTGCTGGCCAGGGCAGCAGTCGAACATTTTCTGTATCCAGAAACGCCCGTACAGGATCTGCAACATGCGGTCGTGCATTATCCTGCTGAAATGTAGGGTTTCGCAGGGATCGAATGAAGGACCCAGTAATAGACGGTGTTCGTGATTGTCCTTAAATCCGCAAAGAAAACCTGCGCCCCAACCTCAAGCCGCTGCGCACCAACTATGATGAAGAATGCCATCTGGATGACAGTATCAAGGCATTAAACGAATCTATTTCTTAGATACTGAGTCCACTGGATGGAGAGGGCAGTACCCTCTCTCAGAGATAGGGATCACAACATCTGCCATGCTAGTACGTCACCTCCTTTCTCTGTTTTGCTTTGAGCGACTCTAGAGTTTCATGGTCATTAGTGACGGCGAACTGCTTCTCGTTTCGCCCGATGGACCGAACAGTGTTGTTCCGTTATGCATCTAGAATTGGTGGGAACTTTTAACAGATGTCCAGCTTGTTCAGCCTTCCGAGGAAAACCGCCTTCCGGTTAGAGGCCTGCACAGATAAACGAAATGCTAACCGCAGCCTGTATCAACTTAGGAGCTGGTGGTAGATTTGCGGTTAGCCTGCATTATTTTCGTCGGTACACTTTGTTTTGAAATTTAGTTGCAGGTCAGTGGCTGCAGTTGTGTAAACGATAAACTGAACAACTTTAAGCTCTCATTTCTTTCACCGTTTATCACAAAATTTACTTTCTTTATGTATGTGTAAATTAGTGCCATTTAAATTTTTTTTATATTAAGGACAGTCGCTAACGTTCTAGCATTCACCCAAAAATTCTTTGTTTAATTTTGACATTTTGACTAAAAGAAATTTCGTACCAGACGTCATAGTCAACGTCGCCTCTGTCTTCTTGTATCTCTTGGAACTCACCAAATAATTTTCTTGGAGTATCTACCATCCGTTTGCCTGGTGATACGTTCCTTCCGCTGCCACTTTCATTATACTCGCTATTACCCCTTTCACTTCAGTCTGTCCACTGATCCACTCGTATTCCTGTCTCTCTTAGTAATTACTAATGTGCATCTCTCCACTGCTCGCTGAGCAACCTTCAGTTATTTTCTAGGTTACCTCGTTAGAAGTTAATGGCTCACTGCCAGACATCAGAAGTGAAAATAAGCGCTGACTGTACACTACCCTTTTCTGAGACATCGGAAGCTTAGTTTGGAAAACTCTGTCAATTTCACCAAAAGGAATCCAGTTCATTCTGACTCCAGTTTATTTTCACGATCGTCCTATCGTTGGGTTAGACAGCTGACTGATGTTAATACGTCCAAAACGGAATAAGGAACTAAGAAATTATGCAATTAATCATCGGTATTCATACATATATGTAATAAAAACCGCTTAATTTCTTTTTACGTTTAAAACCAGTTGCTAGTCATTAATCCACTTTAACATCTGAATATGGCATCTCACTTGCTTGCTAGCAGGCTTGAGCGAAATAAAATAGCACTCGCGGACCAAACACACACCCTTTGACTCTCCAGTTGTATGTCGAGCAATCTTCGGAAAGCTCCACCACTCCAACCGTATAAATTTTATGGATTATGAGTGGAAAAGAAAACATTACCCCAGCGAGCAAAATATCTCGACCTCAGGTCGCAAGCAGGCATTTCGGATTCTGGGGAGCCTGCACCACTTTCTGCTCTTGTTTTATCGAAAGAACATGGAAAACCTCAAAATTCAAGAAGAAATATGACATAGGAACACAGAACATTAACTCAGTGATCAGAACAGGAAAACATCAAGAACTGACTGAAGCACTTGAACACCATAATACCCAAATTTTGGCACTACAAGAAACGGGCAATTACAGAATTTATAAAGGAAAACCAGCAGAGTATCTCTTTGGAAAATGCCCTCTATTGGGTACAATCTTTATTGTTAGAAAAAATATAACGGAGTCCCTAACAAATTTCAGCTCTACGTCCAACAATGACTATCAAATGTCGAAACAAAATGTATACGCTAGTGAATGCCCACGCTCCAACAAATATTGACAATAAAAAAAAAAACCCCGAAATGCTCATGCTCCAACAAATATTGACAATAAAAAAAAAAACCGAACAAAATACAGACATTCTGGGAAGAACTAGAAGACACGATTCAGAAGATTCCAAAGGAAAATGTCATCATTCTGCTTGGGGATTTTAATGCAAACCTCGGCAAGAAGAAGAAATACAAAAAGTCGTTGGAGAATACCCAGCGCATAAGAGGACAAACAACAATGGACTAAGACTTGTGGAACTCTGTCAAATCTTCAGCCTCGGAATTATGACACACACTTCAAGAAACATCCCAAAAAGATGGAAGACTTGGAAAACACCAAATCAATTCCTTGGAGAGTTCCAAATTGACCACATAGCCATTTCTAGAAGAGAATTTAAGACAATTCAAAATACTAGCCAAACTAGATGCGGTTCACTATCTTGTTAAGTCTAAAATTAAATTCATCCCAGATTCAGGAAGAAATAATAATAAACCTATGGGAAGGCATTTTGAAATCAGGAATCTTGAGAGATATACTCAAAATTATTTCAAATCAAAATTGCAAGGTGAAACAGGGGACGAAATGAAGTCTCAAATAATGAAATCTGCAGAAGAATCTCTTCCAAAACTCAACGCAAGAATATCTGGTGGAATGAAAAGTGCAATGAACACAGACTAAAGCTATGGCAAAAATTTAAATCGAATCCGACACAAAACAAACTGAAAAGGTTCAGAGGAGGTAGAAAAAGTATCATCCTACACAATCAGAAAAGAAAAGAGACTGTATGAAAGATTATCCCTTCAACAGATACAGGTGTACTTCACTCAGAACAAATCCAGATACTATTACCAATCTATAAAAATATACCTACAGGTTACGAACCACCCAGTTTAAATTTTCGTTACAAATAATGGAAATTAGGTACAAATGACCAAGAAAACTGCAACATTTTAGCATACTATTTCGAAGACTTTCGCAACTGTAAAGCGCCTCCAGAGAATCACATCCACCAACTCTAAATGAAGTCCGGCAAACTATAAAACCCCTCAAGAACAACAAATCTTCTGGTGAAAATGGAATCACAGCTGAACTTTTGAAACTAGGTGAGGAAAAATTAGCACTAAACCTCGGTACAATTATTAAGGAAATTTGGAGAACCGAGAAGATCCCAGAAAATTAGAGGACGGCACTTACACACCCACTTCACAAAAAGGGTGACAGATCAGATGTGAACAATTACGGGGGGATTTCCCTTCTATCTGTTCCATACAACGTCCTTTCTAAGATATTACTAGTAGGATTGAACCAGTTATCGATGCACAGATAGGAGAATACCAAGGTAGATTTAGAAAAGAGGAGCTGTTCAGAGCAAATTATTAACCTTAAAAACATAATTAGAAGACGTGCTGGTCAATCACATGTTAACGACGTTTATTGATTTTATAAAAGCGTATGACTCCATAGACAGAGAGAGCCTCTTTGGGGAGGAATTTGGAATTGACAGAAAAACTAGAGAAATAGTAAAGCAAACACTGACAGATTCCAGGTCCAAAGTCAAATTTCGAGGGAAGATTTCTGAACCTTTTAAAATCCAAATGGGTTTGAGACAAGGGGATGGACTCTCCCCAATTCTGTTCAACATCACTTTGGAAAAGATCATGAGAGAGACATTGGAGGAATACACACAACAAAAAGTAAAGGGAATTTCTTTAGGGGGATCAGTTAAAGGCCTTACAATACATACACTAGCTTTTGCAGATGATATTGCACTCCTGTCCACAAATAGAGCAGATGCAATGAATAGGAACAAATACAGAAAGGCAGTAACTGAATTCGAGGTTTTTCAGGATGCTCCAAAACCGAAGACCAACAGGAAACTAACAACTGAACATCTGGCAAAAATGGGGGCAGGCAGAAGAGCAGCCCAAGAGAAGAGAAAGAAAAAAGTGAACATGAAATAGAATTTGTAACGCGGTCCTTAGTTGGCCAATTCGTGTAAATAAATAAAAAATAATTACACGAAAGACTGAAAATCGAAATTTTGTTGTCCCCTACGTTGAAACTGGTACCGGGTTCCGGGACAGCGTTTCAGTGATAAAGATGTATAATGAAACTGCTCATCGTTGTAAATTGTTTTACACATTTGTGTGTCGCTGTGGCTTGGTTGGTTGATTTCATGTTCCATAGGTAATTTGAACGATTCTTTTATCGAAATGATGTGAAACGGGTCAGTTTATTTGGTATGTACACATGATTAAGTGTTAACGTTAGTGAACTTATACTGTTATATTTTACTGGCTACTGGTTTTTAAGTAGAAATTCGTCAGTGGAATACGAGGAGTTGTCCAGAAAAATTATTTTAAATTAGATTTGAAACTTGCTTCGCTATCTGTCAGACATATGATGTTATTGGGCCACTGTCAGCTTTTACAGTGAGTAATAAAGGTCATTTTTCCCCTCTAATGCTGCGGGTATGGACATCACTGTTCGTCTCAAATTGTGATGGATTATTTATGACAAATTTCCATAGCGAATATGTGTTGTGGTTCAAAAATGGTTCAAATGGCTCTGAGCACTATGGGACTTAACATCTGAGGTCATCAGTCCCCTAGAACTTAGAACTACTTAAACCTAATTAACCTAAGGACATCACACACATCCATGCCCGAGGCAGGATTCGAACCTGTGACCGTAGCGGTCGTGCGGTTCCAGACTGAAGCGCCTAGAACCGCTCGGCCACTCCGGCCGGCAATACGTGTTGTGACGGCTCAGTTAAATTGCCTAGTTCCTTCAAGTGGTGGCTGTATGACGTCCGTGGATGAATATCACTTATTATTCTTACTGCTCGCTTTTGTGCAATCAGTACTTTTCCCCCTGCAGGTCTGGGGGGTTAGAATAGGCCCGAGGTATCCCTGCCTGTCGGAAGAGGCGACTAAAAGGACCCTCACACTTATCCGCCCTTTAAGTTCAGGTCCCATTTTATGGTTTGACCTGCCACTTTCCAAATTCTACAGACGTGCGGGCCATATGGGGAAGGACGCCTTACGTGGTGCATGAGTTATCCATGGTGCCCTTACATTCGTCCTCCTGAACCTCTTGTCATGGCTTTGCATCTCCACCTGCAATTCAGCTATTTGGGCGAGGACACTTGTTTAGGGTATGTCATCTTATTCCGTCCGTTGCCTCCTGTCCTCTTTCGCCCCCATGACAGTATTCGATTTCCCTGCGCTCAATATCCAGCACGGTAGCAAGTCCGTTGTGATGGGGCCGTCATGTACCCATTTGGTGGTAGCCCCCTGACAACGCAGGGATCACTCTGCTGATGCCTGAGCTGTAAACTCCCCATGTATGCCAAGGAGTAGATGTCTGTCTTCCTGGGGCATCAGGGCTCCCGGCAACGGCCATCATGCCAGGTGGCTTTGCTGTGGCTGGGTGGCACCCGTGGGGAGGGCCCTCGATTGGAGTGGGTGGCATCAGGGCAGATGACCTGCAATGAAGCGCACTAAGTCATCTCTCGCTGGTGACCGTACAGCGCGCCATGAGTCTCTAAGGAGGGCAAGATAGAGTACAATGCTGGCAGATATGACCCTAAATCGTTTCCTTCCGTCGCTACACCATGGGAGAAATATAGGGCTACAGAAAGAAGAGAGCCAAATTCGCCTCGGTATTTAGTCTGTAACAGAATGGACGGGGACTCCTTTCTACCTATGAAGCCTCAATGTTTTGTTGAACACCTTTAGGATAAGTTTGGAAAAGTGACAGCGCTGTCTAAGATCAGAAGTGGTGCAGTCTTGATTCAGACAGCGTCCCCAGCCCAATCCCAGGCGTTACTCGCTTGTGACCAGCTGGGTGATATTCCGGTTTCCGTCACTCCCCATAAAAGCCTCAACATGGTCCAGGGTATTATTTTCCATCACGACCTCCTCTTGCAGTCTTACGACGAGCTCCGCGCCAACCTAGAATGACGGGGTGTTCATTTCATCTGGCACGTTTACAGGGGACCAAAAGGCAATAGGGTTGCCACCGGTGACTTCATCTTGGTGGCCTTTGACGGTGATCCATTGCCTGAAAAGGTCAAGGTGATGATTTACTGCTGTGATGTTAAACCATACGACCCTCCCCCTAAGCGGTGCTTTAAGTGCCGGAAATTGGGGCACATGTCTTCCCGCTGCACTTCCAACGCCACATGTCGAGACTACAGACGTCCACTGCATATAGATACTCCCTTTGTACCCCCTCCCACTTGTATCAACTGCGGAGAGCAGCAATCTCCCTGCTTGCCAGACTGCACAGTACTCCAAAAGGAGCGGAAAAATCATGCTGTAAAAGACCCTGGACTGGTTTGACTTACCAAGAGGCCAAACGTAAATTTGAACAATTACACCCTGTTCGGTTGATGTCCACATATGCCGCAGCTATGTTCCCATCACAAGTACCAGTCATACCACTCTCTGTGCCACGAACAGTGGGTCTTCCGGGCCTGCAGAATACATATGCCCCGTTGGTGGTAGGGGGGAAATCTCCTTCCGTTGCTCCCAAAGTACCTACTTCGGATGCAAGCCCCCCCCCCCCAAAATGCAGGGGACATCGGTACCCTCCCCCAGCCAGAGAAGCAACAGCCTCCTCTGGCTCGTCTCGTGCAGAAGGGTCCCTTGGGACCCTCTCTCCCAAGGTCTCCACTAATGCCACAGTGGACACTGGCCAGTGCTGGATGAAGAGCTTCACAGGCATCCTCTGTGCCTGAAGCTACTTCGGTTAAGTCCTCCCAGCAAGTCCCTAAAGAGAAGCGAGAGGGCACGCAAACAAAGAAGTCTGCTAAGAAAACGGACACTCCAGTGGCCCCAACACCACCACTCCACCAGTTCTGCACCTGCGGATGAGGTGGAGATCTCAGCGCCCCTGAGGACCTGGATCTCATTGATGCCTCAACCAGAATAGGAATGGATGCAAATACTCAATCGGTGGCAGCAGTTGACCCTGAGGCATAACCTGCCTCCTTGCACGCTTTATGCCTCCTCAGCCTCACGATAACGTCATCCTCCAGTGGAACTGCTGCGGCTTTTTCCACTGCCTGGCTGAGCTATGGCAACAGTTAAGCTTTACACCTGCTTTCTGTATTGCCCTCCAGGAAACCTGGTTCCCGGCAATGCAGACCCCTGGCCTTCGTGGCTATAGGGGATATAACAAGAACCGTAGCTTCTATAATAGTGTATCAGGTGGAATTTGTATCTATGTCCTGAACGCAGTATGCAGTGAATCTGTGCCTCTTCAAACCCCTCTTGAAGCTGGGGCTGTCAGGATAAGGACGATAGGAAATAACTGTCTGCAAAGTGTATCTTCCTTCAGATGATGCAGTACCTCTGAACACATTGGCTGCAGTGATTCATCGACTCCCTAAACCTTTCCAATTTTTTTTTGGCGATTTTGATGCCCATTCCCCCTTGTGGTGTGACACTGTGCTTACTGGCCGAGGTAGAGATGTCGAAACTTTCCTGTCTCAACTCGACCTCTGACTCTTAAATTCTGGGGCCCCCACACATTTCAGTGTGGCTCATGGCAGTTACTCGGCCATTGATTTATCCCTCTGCAGCCCAGGACTTCTCCCATCTGTTCTCTGGAGAGCTCACAATGACGTATGTGGTAGTGACCCCTTTCCCGTCTTCCTGTCACTCTCCCCACCGCCATTTCCCCGGGCGTCTACCAAGATCAGCTTCAAACAAGGCAGACAGGGAAGCTTTCACCTCTGCTGTCACCGTTGAATGTCCCCCACATGGTACCATCAATGTGGTACTTGAGCAGGTCACTAGAAAAATCATTTCTGCGGCGGAAAATACGATCCCATGTTCTTTAGGGCGCTTCCGGCGAAAGTCAGTACCCTGGTGGTCGCTGTAAATCGCTGAGGCCATTAAAGAGCGTCGGTGAGCTCTACTGCGACATAAGCAGCACCCTTCCCTATAGCACCTAATAGCTTTTAAATGGCTCCGTGCCCGCGTTTGCCAGCTTATAAAAAGACGGAAACAGGAGTGTTGGGAGAGGTACTTCTCTACCATTGGGTGCCATATGTCGCCTTCCCAAGTCTGGACGAAGATCAGACGTGTTTGTGGGTACCAGACCCTGACAGGTGTCCCTGGCATTAACATCAATGGCATGTTATCTACCGACTGAAACGCATTTGCCGAGCACTTTGCTGAGCACTATGCTCGAGCCTCCGCATCAGAGTGTTATCCCCCAGCATTTCGCACCATCAAACAGCAGATGGAAAGGAAAGCACTCTCGTCCACTGAACGTCACAGTGAACTCTATAATGCTCCGTTTACAGAGTGGGAACTCCTCAGCCTCCATGCACATTGCCCCAACACAGCTCCTGGACCAGCTCGGATCCACAGCCAGATGATCAAACATCTCTCGTCCAACTACAAGCGACTTCACCTCGTCATCTTCAACCGGATCTGGTGCGATGGCGTCTTTGCATCGCAATAGCTGGAGAGCACCAGCATTCCAGTGCTCAAACCCGGTAAAAACCCACTTGATGTGGATAGCTACCGGCCCATCAGCCTGACCAACGTTCTTTGTAAGCTGTTAGATTGTATGGTAAGTCACCGGTTGTGTTGGGTCCTAGAGTCACATGGTCTACTGGCTCCTTGTCAGGGCGGTTTCCGCCAGGGTCGCTCTACCATTGATAATCTACTTTCCCTGGAGTCTGCCATCCGAACAGCTTTTTCGAGACGCCAGCACCTGATTGCTGTCTTTCTGATTTACGAAAAGCTTAAGACACGACCTGATGACATCATATCCTTTCCACAGTGTATGAGTGGTATCTCCGGGGCCTGCTCCCAATTTTTATCCAAAATTTCCTGTCGTTCCGTACTTTCCGTGTCCAAGTTGGTGCCTCCCATAGTTCGCCCCCATATGCAGAAGAATGGGGTCCCGCAGGGCTCTGTACTGTGTATCTCTATTTTTAGTGGCCATTAGCGATCTAGCAGCAGCTGTCGGGCCGTCGGTCTCACCTTCTCTGTATATGGACGACTTCTGCATTTCGTACTGTTCCTACAGGTGTTGCTGAGGAGCACCTACAGTGAGCCATCCACAAGGCGCAGTCATGGGCTCTCGCCCACGGCGTCCAGTTTCCAGCCGCGACGCCGTGTGTCGTGCACTTCTGTCGGCTTCGTACCATTCATCTGGAACCAGAACTTTACCTTCATGAAGATCCACTCAGTGTAGTGGAGACATATCGGTTCGTAGGTTCTGGTTTTCGATGCCCGATTGATGTGGCTACTTCATCTTCGTCAGCTGAAGCGGAAGTGCTGGCAGCACCTCAATGCACTCAGCTGCCTGAGCAACACCAACTGGGGTGCAGATGGCTCGATGCTTCTGCAGCTGTACAGAGCCCTTGTTCAATCCCGCCTTGACTATGGGAGTCTGATTTATGGTTCAGCTGCTCCCTCAGCGTTGCGTTTACTCGACCCAGTGCACCACTGTCGCGTTCGACTAGCAACATGAGCTTTCAGGACGAGTCCGTTGACCAGCGTCCTGGTGGAGGCCGGAGTCCCTCCATTGAAGGTATGGCGTGCAGATCTGCTCGCCAATTACATTGCACACATTCATAGTTCTCCTGAACATCCGAATTACCACCTCCTTTTCCCATCCATGGTGGTTCATCTCCTGCATCGGAGGCCCAGGTCAGGGCTTACGATTGTGGTTTGCATCCGATCATTTCTGTCTGAAGTGAAGTCATTGCTTTTACCACCTATACTCGAGGTCCATTCACGTACACCTCCATGATGTACTGTACAGCTAGGCTAGAGCTTCGTCTGGACATTTCACATAGTCCTGAGGACTCAGTTAACCCCGCGGCTTTCTCCTGTCACTTCCTCTCGATTTTTGACATGTACTGGGACCATCAAGTGGTTTGCACTAATGCCTCGATGGCTGATGGTCACATTGGCTTCGCTTACGTACATGGAGGACTTATTGAACAGCACTCCTTGCCAGATGGCTGCTGTGTTTTCACTGCATAGCTGACGGACATTTCTCGTACTCTTGAGCGCATCCGCTCATGCTCTGGAGCGTCGTTTCTTCTCTGTAGTGATTCCTTGAGCAGGCTACAAGCTATTGACCAGTGCTACCCCCGCCATCCTTTGGTAGCGACCGTCCAGGAGTCCATCTATGCCCAGGAACGGTCTAATCGTTCTGTGGTGTTTGTGTGGCCCCCAGGCCACGTCGGAATCCCAGAAAATGAACTTGCCGACAGGCTGGCCAAACAGGCTACACAGAAGCCGCTTCTGGAGATCGGCATCCCTGTAACTGGCCTGTGATCATTATTATGCTGCAAGGTTTCTCAGCGTTGGGGGACGGAATGGCATAATCTCAGTATGCACAACAACTTGCATGGCCTTAAGGAGAGTACGAATGTGTGGAAGACCTCCATGTGGGCCTCTCGCAGGCACTCTGTGGTTCTCTGCTAGCTTAGCATTGGCCGTATGTGGCTAACAAATGTCTACCTCCTCCGACGCAAGGACTCACCTCGGTGTCATTGTGGCTCAAATATAACTGGACTGCCCACTGCTAGCCACTCTGGGGTCACCCTACCTTCGGTGTCGGGTGACAAAGCCTCAACAGCAGATTTAGTTTTACGTTTTATTTGTGAGGTTTTTTTTTCATACCATCTAAGAGGGTGTATTTAGCCTTCTCACTGAGGTCGCCATCCTCCATCCATTTTAACTCTGTGCACTTTCTTTGCATTTGTTTGTCTTGGAGGTCTTTTCCCTACGGGTGTTCATCTCGCCTTGTGCCTATTTTTCTTGTTGAATGATAAGTGGAAGATGATTCACATGTATAAGGAATGGGAGTGGACCCAAAATTGAACCCTGTGGAACCCCCTTTATTTTTTTTATTCCAGTCACAAAAATTTTCTACCTTTGCAACATTGTCTAAATTATTCAACACAGCCTTTTGCATTCTGTTTGTTAAGTATGATTCAGACCAGTTGTACGTATAGCCATCAGTTCTATAAAACTTGAATTTTGTTAAGAGTGTAATGTGATAGACATAAAGAAACACTCTGGAAAGATCCCAAAAAATTCCACCTGGTGGTATACTACTGTTTAAGGCTTGTGCTGTTTGATAAATGTATGTATAAATGCTATTCTCAGTCGAGCAACCCTTTTGGAATCAGAACTATGATATGCTAAGTAAATATTTTGCACTTAAGTGGGCGACTACTCTTGAGTACATTACTTTTTCGAATATTTTGGAAAAAAAAGATGTTTGTATGGGAACTGGACGATAAATGTTTAAGTCTATTTTGTCACCATTCTTACTGTGGTTTAACAATTGTTTGCATGCCAGAGTACTGAAGGTCACGGGTTCGAAACCCGCCGCTTTTTCACCTCTGGTCATGATTTTTCAAGTTGATCGCGGTCCGGAGTCCACGTTAAACTGTATGTCCTCCTTTTACTGGTTGTCTGTTCAAAGGCCAGAGGAAGGCGAGGCAAAATGTGTCCATCTGCATTATACCTACTAAAGTAGTGTGCTGTTCAAGCGATCCTTTGCGGTGACGATAGCTTTGCTTACACTGCTGCTGATTGAAGTTGCAACACCCCGAGGTCGGCATGCAACGAGCGTCAAACAGGCATGCTTGAATATGCATTCCACAAAGTAGGGAAGAGTAACACTATTTTCCGTAGATAAGGAGAGATTACTCAGCGGGT
This sequence comes from Schistocerca americana, assembly GCF_021461395.2. Classification (NCBI taxonomy): domain Eukaryota; kingdom Metazoa; phylum Arthropoda; class Insecta; order Orthoptera; family Acrididae; genus Schistocerca; species Schistocerca americana. The sequence continues at coordinate 181,484,929 of NC_060120.1, forward strand.
TTCTCGTTGAGAAATCATATCTGCAGGTCTGTCTGTGAGAAGGCTGTGCTGTTACAGAGTTTTAATTACACCGACCGATATTATGAGGGAATAAGAGGATATAGCTACCGTCACATGTGCAGCGTTTATGTCACTACAAGAAGCTGATCACCGCAAAAAGAAAAAGAAGTTACGATGTTGGTGGACAACCTCTCTTTTAAAAAGTAGGGAGCAGTCTGGTGGGACAAAAATGTCTGACTTTAAAGCAGATTTGGAGTATGGGCTATCTCATAATTTTTTCAAATGAAACCTATAGATTTCAAGTTGTTGAATCGTTTAGGCCCTAAAATTGCCGAAGGTGTACCTGCAGCAAAGACTCAGAGATATTTAGCTACTGGGAATTCATATTCCAGCTGAATGTACAATGAGAGGCAAAAAGATTGCCCGGCCCGAATAACTTGGAATCTAAGAACAGAGCACTACGCATTCATAAGTTCAGAAGTGCGTGTCAGAACTCTAGCGGTCTGTGGAGCTTGAGCTTGGTGTCTACATCGTCAAACAGTAGCAATATAATAGTTAGGATACAGTATGTATCGCGATTCATTGCAATTTAACTCATCGAATCATTTCTTTTCAAAATAATTATTCGCTCACGTAGAGACGGTTGAAATACAAGGACTCCTCGTCGCGTCGGTAGAATTACTACGATGAATAGCGTTTCAGATGTTTCAGTGGTGCCGGTACAGTAGCTCAGCGTGTTCGGTCAGAAGGTTACATGCCCTAAAATGGAGTCTTTTGAAAGAATGTGGAACCTAGAAAAGCCTGCAGCTGCTCAATGTGTAGCGAATTAAGGTTTAAAATATTACCTGCACAGGTCTAAATAAAAAATAACAATTGACTATAGTTAGATTCCAACACTCGTCCCTTACGTTCGTAAACTCACCCATTGAAACAGATGTGAAACGCTCCTCATTGTAGTAATTCTACCGACGTGGAGTTCTTATATTCCAACCGTCTCTACGTGCTCGAATAATGATTTTCAAAATAAATAATACGATAAGTTAAGTTGCTATGAATCTCAACACATACTATATCTTGACTAGATATTGCTTCTATTTGATGATATGAACGCTGGCACTTCTGAAATTTGGCATGCCAATGCTCTGTTCTGGGACTAAATTATTCGGGCCGGACAGTCTCTTTGCCTCTCATTGTACTCCTTTTTTGGTTCACAGTGAAAAGATGCCAATAAAGATACCATTTTCTTTTCCGCGTCATGCTCATTTATTTCCCTCCAACCACCTAATCGTTTGTTGTTTTTATAATTGTAGTTCGTGGGGCCTCATAAATATTCTAATCCCCGATAAAACTGCATCAGCTTTAATTCTGTCTCCGTATTCCACTCCGTGTTCCAGTATTTTTAAGTACAATAAATGCTCATCCGTTCGACAAAAACAGCAAATCGGTACTGAACCGATGAATATTCGACCTGGGAGCCATGCTAGGAGACAGGTCGCACGGTCAACCCACCGCCAATGCTTTGATGTAACTGCTGGCAGTCCGAACTGTAACCAAGAGCAACCGCTTTTTTGGCTCCGATTTGCCGCCCGTACACACGAAGCAAATCTCGGACAACGAAGCATTGTCGTAGAAAGGCAAAGGTCCCGAGTTCGAGTCTCGGTCGGGCACACAGTTTTAATCTGCCAGGAAGTTTCACTGTCGTAGTATGTGCGCGCCTTAACTCATACGACCCCCCAACACCTGGCGTAATGGTATGGAATGGCATGGAGTTTATAACATGATCAGCTGTGGTTCACAAAGGCAATTACTTGGACAGCAGGCGCCACAGTTCTGACTTGTCAAGGCCTATGGCTTTTCCCGATCTTCGAGGTCTCTGCGACGTTAGCCTTCAACAGATAATTCAAGACTGCACATTTCCCGTGTTGCCCAGGCCCTCCTCGATGTAGCGTATGTTCGACTGTTGACCTGGCCAGAACGTTCTCACCCACTGGAAGAAGAAGAAGAAAAAAAAGGTAATAATAGTTTACCGAAAGATTGGCGCTTCGCCACTCGCCAGCCATTGCCACTGATGAACTACTTCGGAATTCATGGGTTCCTTGGGTTTTATGTAGAGAGGAAAGTTCAGCCAATAAGGGAACGTAACGAAATGTAGCTTTTGCCTGGCCTCCGCGCAGCAAAGCACATGGCCCAGGAGCGTGACTAAGGCGGAGGGACAGGTAACGGTGAGGCCGAGGGCCGTCTGGGACGGAATGGAGGGGGGGAACCTGGGGTGCGGGTGGGGGCCGCGAGGCTGCCGGCAGGCCGCTGTCCGACCGAGCGTCAGTCAAGTTGGAGCCGCCGACACCTGTTGCTGTTCGTACAGTATTTGAGTCGCGCGGTGCGTGCAGTTGTGGTGCCAGCTGCCACATTGGCTCACTTTGTGGTCCGTCCCTGTAAAGTGTCGTCCGCGAGTGCGATCGTGAACGAATCCGAAAGCGGAGTCAGCCTTCCTTCGCGAGCAGCTAGAAGGCCAGTGTTCCACTCCAGCAGGTAAGCAAGCAATCTAATAACGCTGCAGTGATGTGTCATCGGTGCCAAGCCCAGGTCCACAGCGTGATTCGTCGCTCGTCTTTTCCTTTTCTTATGCAGATAACGGATAAGACGGATGTTTAATGTTTCTTTTCGCGGAGGGTCCCCGTCCACGGATAGCGCAAGATGGCGGTTGCAACCTCCATTTGATTCGTCTGCAGTTGCTTTCAGACCATCTTCTCAGAGCAACCAGTGTTGCTGTGTTAAACCGTGTGTAATGTTCCGAAGATTTTACACGTCTTGTATTTAGTTATCTTCACAGCAAATTTTTTCAGTGACCTTCTCAAGCCGTGCCCCTCAGCATTTCAGTGATGTATCATTGGATAAACTTCAAAATCCCTTCGAATTTCTTTCGGTAATGCCATACGTATCGTGGTACAAAGGCAGTTTCTTTGAATATGGGATGCGTTGCTTGACGGAGGGACAATCAGGATTTTTATTATGGGTAATCAGCTTTTGTCAAATCGCTGTCAGGCGGCCGGAGTGGCCGTGCGGTTCTAGGCGCTACATTCTGGAGCCCAGCGACCGCTACGGTCGCAGGTTCGAATCCTGCCTCGGGCATGGATGTGTGTGATGTCCTTAGGTTAGTTCGGTTTAATTAGTTCTAAGTTCTAGGCGACTGATGACCTCTGAAGTTAAGTCACATAATGCTCAGAGCCATTGGAACCATTTTTGAAATCGCTGTCTTTGAAGACGCTGGGTACACGCTTTAGATAATGAACTTATTGTTACATTCTTTTCAAGCTCTTCTGTTTTCTCCATGGTCCTCCCGATTTACAAGCGATGTTATCTGTTGGTCTGATGTTGTCTTAACAAGACGGCCGTTGTCCATCAACTAAAAAGAAACTGAAAGGGAGGGGGGAAGGAATTGTCCTAGTGGTGGACGAAAGACTTGGGCACAGTTGTGGTTTTCCTTCAGCTTGCAATGTGGACATAGAGGTTTTACGAAGAAGAGCATTGCATTCTCTTGCCAGATTAGCGAAAATGCTTGATAGTTTTACTGCCAGACTGTAGAAAACGCATGCGATATCACGAGAAAAGTTGCACATAAACCACTTAGAGTCGGTTTTCACGACGGAGTCTACGAATATTCTCCAACCGTACAACCCTGACGTTGAAACACCTGGACGTACAAAAATCGTTCTCCTCATGCTCCTTCAGCTAGTGAAATGAAAAGATAAATTTACGTATGACGCAGTGGAAGGTGCTGTCTGCATAGCACTTCATGACTAAGGAGTGACGTCTTACTCTGCATGCGTTCTGGAAGAAGCTCGTTTCTTTTTCCCAATAAAAGGACTGCGGGGAGAATACTTCCATGTATTTTCTAAGGGCTATGGAAGTCTGGTGTTATAAGACTGCGGAGAGAAAATAATAAATCGCAAGTGTTCAGAAGAGTGGTGTTATAAGACTACGGAGAGAAAATAATAAATCGCAAGGGTTCACACAGCTGTTTGCAAAGTGTAGTCAAAACTACTGTATGTGGAGTTGAGGAAATTAATTAGGAAGTACCGTATTTGGCATTAATTAGAAATTGGTTTGTTTTGCAGACAGGAGAAAGAAACATAGGTACTTTTAACCTGTGCACTACGATATTCTTTTTCGCCTGGAAGTATTTGGTTATCCAGAGACCTGAGGAGGTATCGTAGGTGGTATGAACATTTAGCTGGTAAACGAAGGCTGTTCTGCATCGGAACTGCCGAATGGCGCCTAGAGATGGATCTCGCCTCTTTTTGTTTACGAAGACAGTGAAGTGGTCCTTTGACAATGTTCTGTTATTGAATAGTTTGCATTTATGCCGCTCAGTTTCAAAAATTCGCGTGGAATGTCTTGGGCTTCATTCGCATAAACAGAAGTTGCGTCAAGAGGAAGTCGGAACCAGAGCGACAGGATAACAGTGTTAAGGTTGCGATAGCGTAGTTCCTCCGGTCATATTTCTCTCCTGGAGAACGGACCTTCGCAAAGCATAACAGCCTTTTATAATGATGACACTAATGGTAGCTGCAGTGGCAATCAGCCACATATTGAAACTGTGTCGGACTGGGAGTCAAATCCAGAACCCAGCATTTCACGGCCATTACTCTTACAAACTGAGCTTGCCAACTCTTAGCTGGCAGGGCTGGTGCTGTAAGGATGATGCCTGGATAGCTCAATCGGTAAAAAACTTTTCTCTATAGGCAGGGATCCAGGTTTGACTTCCAGCTCGGCTTAATTTGCAGAACTCTGTTACCCTTCCCTTGTAAAAAAGTATTCTTGCTTTTTTTTCAGTGTTTGCATAGTTCGAGAGAAGCTCCCTATTTCAGCTGGGTTGTATCTGAGGGTAGTCTTATATGACGACTGTACTTACAGCTACCGTCTTAACGTTGTGGATGGTCTCCTTTGTCGCCCAAGTGACGGTCAGAGTCTGTGACAGGTACACTGCATATGTAAGGAAGGTATCGACTTTACAATCTTAGAACACGCAAATAATAGACTTTCATATTTTTACAGGGAATCTATTGTCAGAAATGAGACGTTTTTTTTTCCTTGATTGCAAGACTGTGTCTGAACTGGGAATCTTCACCTAATATTCCCCATGGGGAACCCGCCCCCCTGCCCCACTCATAGGTCGCTTGGATTTGCTTGAATTAGATGTGTTAGGTAAAAACTATGCTTAAACGACTGATAATGATGACACATTTTAGCCCTTATATACTGGAGTTGTTAATGTTCCATCACGTTGTCGCAATGTGGTCGCGACTATTTTGATAGTTACAACTACACCTCAGACTTTTAGGTTCTAAAAAACTTAAATTAGGTATCTAAAATAGGTTCTATCACTTACAAAAATAGGTTATAAAAATCAGAAAATAGCTGACCAAAATCTGACATTTTATTTTCTAAAAAGATAAATAGATTGACAAAAATCTGCAGTATGTTGTTGTCTGTGACCGTAATTACAGTCACAGTAAATAACTAACACTTTCTCCAGATTGACAAACTGCATCTCTTGTCTGTTACTAGCATCTTATATGCAGAGAATGAGCGTTCTGCGTCAACAGATGTCACAGGAGAATATTTAAATGCCGGTATTAAGTACAATGGGACCGCACACTGATGTTCTGTTGATTTACCTAATAAGATGTCAGCCACTGTGCAGGGGGTGGTCAGGACTAACTTTAGTACCAATAGAACCTGGGACAAAGTTGATTTTTTTTTTTTCTGTCACCTCTTGTATCAATCGCAGTTGCGTGTAGACTGTTTTCCCTGAATATTCCAGAGCTTTAATAATAGGGACCAAAAATGCATAATGAGATTTTTTATGTATGGAGTGTCGTTGGAAACTGTTGGGGCCTTTAGAAGATCTTTAGCTGAAATAATGCTCATTGACTCCTCCCGCAATTTAAGAACAATGTTCTTTATGTCTTCCAAATGCTTGTTGTAATATTCCAGGGCCTCTCCACGTTCCCCACCGAGTTAGTATGGGTTGTCGTGGAAGTGGTACGTTGGGAAGTTCCTTTCGAAATCACTGGGTTCTTGTGGTGCGTTAATAAAAACCTTTTTGATGGTTGTAACTAGCTTATGTACATGTGGAAATTTGAGGCATTTCGTCTCAGCTACACGATTCATGGCATGAGCAAGGCTGGGTAAAATACTTTCAAGAATTTACCATCAGCAATCAAGTGTGCAGCTGCGCCAGTGTGGATTGCAAGTACTTTATTTTCATCTAGACTGTTGGGGAAAAGTAATTTGAGTGCTTTATTAACAAAGTGAACAATTGCTTACTAGTTGGTCTTTTTCAGCTCCATGCTGCAGGTCAGATGAGGTACAGAGCGATTGTCACGATCTAATTTTGCAACAATCAAATTAGCCACTTATCGACCTAGTCTGTTAGTTGTCTCATCGACAGAGATCCACATGTTTGAATCGCCTATATCTTCCCTTATCAAATGGCTCTGAGCACTATGGGACTCAACTGCTGTGGTCATCAGTCCCCTAGAACTTAAAACTACTTAAACCTCACTAACCTAAGGACATCACACACATCCATGCCCGAGGCAGGATTCGAACCTGCGACCGTAGCAGTCGCACGGTTCCGGACTGCGCGCCTAGAACCGCGAGACCACCGCGGCCGGCTCTTCCCTTATCCTGCTCAAAGTATATTCGTGTTAAGTATCTAAATACTGTAGTTCTTTCTCGGTGTGGATTCTGATGGAATGCTGCCGTGGCAGTATTTCTTTGGAAAACTTTCGAACTGGCTATTTTCAACTGCATTGAATGATATGTTTGTTGCATTTGGTTTAGTTAGAAACGTTTAAGTTTGATTCATTTTTTAGATTTGCCTGGTGTTTAATCCCTGCAACATGCTGACTCAAATGCGACCTCTGTTCTTCAGAACGTACCTAAAAACAAAAAGAAAGGAGAAATACTTTGTGGAAGAATTTACGTACGAGATCTACTTAGCAAAATTAACCTGCATTACAGGTTTAGATACAATATTGTTGCATTCGCATGTGTCTGGTGAAAGTTAACTCGGGAAAAACCGTGGCATCACTGTTCTCTGAGTGGGCGTAGCAGATGAAAGGTTAACATTGTTCACACATTGCAGTGAATTACTCTTCCATCCGTAGAGAAATCAGGAAATTCTTGTAACCACTGACGAATCAGAGATGATCTGGAGCTGGCTTTTTCGGCATGCTTGACTTTCCACAAATACGCTGTCGCTGTGAAATATTTCACCACATCCAAGCAGCGAGCAGACCGACTGCATGAAAACAGTGCAGATGTTTTAAACAGTCATTTCCGACAGGACGGAAATGCGCCGGAGACAGATCACAAGGCTCCTCCGTGCCCTGCCGGCCCAGTTGACGGTTCACAGCGTGCGACAAAGCCATGAGGAACAGGGCGGGCTGAAACAGCCTGACGTATGCTGTCGTTGTCGACCACGAATGGCGCTCATGCAAGCAAACCAACCAATTATTATTATTCAGTTACTGTTTTCTAAGTAGCCGGGACGACCAGAAGAGTAGTTTTAGTCTACAAATTTTATTTGACTGGATTTTAAAAAATTAGATACTATCAGGTTCTAACATGAAATTAGATGTTTTAGGTACTATAAAATTACAATAATCGATAAAATATTTTTGTGTAATTCTTAGCTGGGAAGACCACGAGAGAATGTTAGTCATAAAAGATTTTATTTCATTGGATTTTTAAAATTTGGGTACAATCAGGTACTAACATGAAATTAGGTATATTTAGGTGCTATAAAACTAGCGTTTTCGGTTATAAATTGGCGTAATTCGTGTATTGTTCGCGCAAACAAAGTTGACACTCGGCACTGTCACTGATGGGAGCGACTGTAAATGGGAAATGCCTTTACGGACGCTCCCATCAGCCGCCGCGCCGAGTGTCAACTTTGTTTGCGCGTGTAGTATGTACAACTTTTATTGCCTTTATTTAAGGAGGAACAAAATAGGTTTTTACCAAAAATCCGAGGTCTAGTTATAACGCTGCACAGTGTGTGCATGTAGGAGTGAAACTTAACGTCAACCAGGATGCTGAGAAGCCAGAGTGTCGTTCTCTCAGGGGGTAGCGTGGCTATGTGTACAGTAGTAACAGATAAGCTCGTATGGAAAAGGTCCAAGTCAAAGGGGCGGCGCGTGGCGTGTGGACGTCGCGTCATGCGAACTGTTTGACCGGCGCTGTTGGTGATTCATATTCCGACAGTACCGTGTCTGGGCCGCCGGATCTGTGTTATTCGGGACGCGACTTAGTTCCTCGTGTCGATTAAATGCTGAATTGCACAACATACAAAGTCAGTATATTAATGCCTCGTGAGATTCGATAGCAGTTTTTTCTATCCTTCCTAGGTATTCAGTCTCAGTTATGTCAGTTTCCTCGTACTTTTACACCGAGTTGCCTAGTCTGAAAATATTGCAGCTTGTAATTTCAGGGTGTTCCAGGGTGTAGTTTAAGGCACGTGGACCACAAGAGAAGCAAGCTTACTCTTCATCACCGATTTCGTCCAGATGTATGGTATAAGAAACACCCGGACAGAAATGAAAGTGACAGGTGGGAGCTCCAAATAGCCAAGCTTTCAGAAAAAAAAATTGCATTTTTTGACACGGATGGAGTGAAGCATAAGCTACTTATTTTAGCGTAGGTGCCAGGCAGGGTTGGCAGAGGGGGAAAGAGTACAGACCTGTAATCAGAGGGTCGTGAGGTCGAGTCCATATGTGGGAACGTTTTTTTATTATTATTTCCTGTTTTTACGTTTAACTGCAAATAAACTGAACCATTGCTCAATATATTTTATGTATTTATATTTTCACTAAATGAATAAAAGGAAAGGCAAAGGGAAACTTTGGAATGCAAACAAATTTCGAAGCAATGATCGTATTTAAAACCTTGACGAGGTAAGTACAAATAACTCACCAAGAAACAATTGTAATTAAAAGAAAAAGAAACCACAACGCGAGAAGTTTGCATCAAAATACGTTCCATCGCACATCATCAGCTATCCTCAGCAATGTCTGGCGAAATGATGCGTTACACGAAGTTTTCTGCCAGACGGTGCGATGAGAGAGAATCTTTTTTGGTTGTAAACAAAGTAATCTCTCTGTTGATGTTGTGGTATTCAGTCCTGAGACTGGTTTGATGCAGGTCTCCATGCTACTCTATCCTGTGCAAGCTTCATCATCTCCCAGTACCTACTGCAACCTACATCCTTCTGAATTTGCTTAGTGTATTCATCTCTTGGTCTCTCTCCGATTTTTACCCTCCACGCTGCCCTCCAATATTAAATTGGTGATCCATTGATGCCTCAGAAAATGTCCTACCAACCGGTCCCATCTTCTAGTCAAGTTGTGCCATAAACTCCTCTTCTCCCCAATTCTATTCAATATCTCCTCATTAGTTACGTGATCTACCCATCTAATCTTCAGCATTCTTCTGTAGCACCACATTTCTAAAGCTTCTATTCTCTTCCTGTCCAAGTTATTTGTCGTTCATGTTTTGCTTCCATACATGGCTACACTCAATACAAATACTTTCAGAAAAGACTTCCTGACACTTAAATCTATACTGGATGGTAACAAATTTCTCTTCTTCAGGAACGCTCTCCTTGCCATTGCCAGTCTACATTTTATATCCTCTCTACTTCGACCATCATCATTTATTTTGCTCCCCAAATAGCAAAACTCCTTTACTACTTTAAGTGTCTCATTTCCTAATCTAATTCCCTCAGCATCACCCGACTTAATTCGACTTTAATACTTACTCTGAATTTTTCTTTTGTTTCCTTTACTGCTTGCTCAATATACAGACTGAATAACATCGGGGACAGGCTACAACCCTGTCTCACTCCCTTCCCTTATAACTGCCATCTGGTTTCTGTACAAATTGTAAATAGCCTTTCGCTCCCCGTATTTTACCCCTGCCACCTTCAGAATTTGAAAGAGAGTATTCCAGTAAACGTTGTCAAAAGCTTTCTCTAAGTCTACAAATCCTAGAAACGTAGGTTTCCCTTTCCTTATCCTCGCTATAGAAGCCTTTAAACAAACATCTAATTGTAAAAGTGCTGCGTTTATAATGTGTAAAAAAGCCATTATCTGCAGTCGTGCATTTACCTTTACCTTCGCCTTTGATGTTACTATCACAATATTATTAAATACATAGAGTGAGCATTGTTTAGGTTTATTTACGTTGTAAGTAACGTGAAAATTGAAAATAAAGTTTCCACAAACGGACTAGACCCACGATCCTCCGCTTGCTGTCCCGTACTCTTTCCGCTGTGCCAAGCGCTTTCTGGCAGCTACGCTAACGTGTACTGCTCGTGCTTCGCTCGATCCGCGCCAAAATTGCTTTTTTTTCTAAACGTTTCTCCATCTGGAGCTCCCGCTTCTGCCGCTTTCATTTCTGGCCGAGTCCTGCATTTGTACAAAATTGCTGATCAACGAGTAGGCGCGGTCGCCTTGTAGGAGTGGGACGAGCTCCCTTCGGACGCGACGCGCACGAGCCGTGGCGGAGAAATTCTTCCCGGAGGGCGTGGAGTTCGGCGACCGCTGTTCGCGGTCCATTGTGCCGCATAATCGATCTCCGCGGTCTGATACCCCGGTCTCCAGAGGATATCGTCCCGAAATCTCGGCCAGGGCCGCGAAGCGAAGCCTTTCACGTCACAGATCGGCGACTTGAACGGTTCGGCATGGAACGGGACAGGCAGGCGGGTTTTTACACTGCGCAGTGGGACCATTCAAGGAGGCGTGTCTACTTAAATGCTTTCTCATTTCTTAAAAGCCTGCACTGTCTTAGACGACAGGTCGCAAGTACTGGGGAGTATCGGCACAGTTTTGTTTTCGCAAAGTTCAATTTCTCCGGACCGAGGCAGTTGGTGCAGTAATTAAGACGCTGGACTCTCATTCGGAAAGATAGCTCTTAAAACCCTCGTTCACCCATCCACACAGATGTTTCCGCCGTTTCGCGAAAAGTATTACGGCAAATGGCGGTGTCGTCGTTGCGAAAGGGAGGAGGCCGGTTTCCTTCCCCAGTCCTAGTGTGTGCTCAGTCCCTAATGACCTCGTCATCGATGGGACGTTAAAGCGTAATCTCCCTTACTTTTCCACGTTGTCGTCGGCGACTACCATGTTTCCCCGTTTTCAGTGGAGCCACATAGTAACACTGTTACTTAATAAATATATTTTCGCTCTGAAACTAACGTTCTGTCTTTGGACATAATTTTCTGTAACAGTGGAGTTGTCATTGCCCGTGAATTTAGTACGATAGTTGTCACACATGTGCTCCAACAGAAATGTTGTGTCTGTTATATTGACATTTTCTAGGTTTCTCCATTTTACTTGTAATCATTATTTTCACTTTATTATTAGTATTTTATTATTATTATTGCCGGCCGGTGTGGCCGTGCGTTTCTAGGCGCTTCAGTCTGGAACCGCGTGACCGCTACGGTCGCAGGTTCGAATCCTGCCTCGGGTATGGATGTGTGTGATGTCTTTAGGTTAGTTAGGTCTAAGTAGTTCTAAGTTCTAGGGAACTGATGACCATAGATGTTAAGTCCCATAGTGCTCAGAGCCATTTGAACCATTATTATTATTATTATTATTATTATTTACGCTTGGGCTCTTTTTTTTTCTTTGTGCTAGTGTTGCCTACATTCTCAACAATGGACTCCATTCTGTCTGGCAAGCCAAGTTGTTCTGGTCTTCTTGAGATTTTCTGCCAGGCCATTTGTGCAGTTGTGAATTTTCTGTTTGACATTTTTTCTGTATCATACACGGACTTGCATTTTTCCTGCTCCCTTCAGGTATTCTTTTACTGCCATGATGCAGCTTGTTTGTTTTTTAGTGTCACTACCGACACTTTTGTAAAATTCCACAACCTACCTACTTAATGAGACTGGCCCTACGTTTTTCAAGTGCCCCAAAAATTGTTAGCTTATCCATATAGTGTGTGTGTGTTTGTGTGTGTATAGCAGCTTCTCCCAAACGACTCAATTGATTTCAATGAAATTTGGCACAGAAATAGCAGGTCTCCTCACAAGTGCAACATTGTGGGGCTTATTGCCTTCTGGCCGCAACAGGAGTGGGAACGCAGACTAAAACATTTCTTTTTCAGCCCTGGAATATAGGCTGTCCTTCATAACAGGCATGTTGTGTCAGAACAGTGTCATCCTCCTAAATCAGCCTGCTTTGCAGGGCAGCCTACATGTCAGGACCAAGAAACTGTTTTCTGTGATGTGACATGTAGGTTGTCCTGAATGACATGTGTGTTGTGTTGGTGTAGTATAGGCCTACTTTATGGACCTGCTTTGATTGGTGGCCTGTGTGTCAGGGTCAAATATCTGAGTGATGTGTAGCTTAACCTGCATGACAGGCATGTTGTAGGCGCTGTATCGGCTAAATGATGACTTTTCGTTTTCTCATTTGGATTTTTTCAGTGTCTCTCCTTCTGTTTGAAATGAAAGTTTCAGCCCCATAAAAAGATTCATGTTTGAAAACTTTGTTGTAGTGCCTCAGCTTCGTGTATTTTGACATTCATTTTTTGTATATTAGCAAGTCCATTTTGTAGCAACGAATTTCATAACTGCTCTTTTCACTTGGTTTATACTCCTCTTTAATGAAAGATTGTGCAGGGGATCTGTCAAGACCTTCAACATGTTTTTGGGTTGCCATGTTCCCCAGCAGCTATTGCTTTTTCTTTCACAGCATACAACAAGTGAGAGAAGTTCTTGAATTTGTGTCACAATTAGCTGTACAGTTAGAAGTGAAATAAGAAAATACTGGTCTTTAAGATACTGTCGTCATTAGTGTTCTGCTGAAAGGCTGGTTTTCACATGGTAACTCCCCATGCTCCCTGTCTTCTGCCATCCCTTTCAGGTCTGCTTAACTTCCGCTTTAATATATACCTGATATGATTAAAAAGTTAGGTTGTAACCTCATTTGCACAACTGACGAAGTGTATTAAGTTACTGTGCTTGCTTATCCCTTTTGTACAATTCTGAATTTCACAAGCTGCAGTTACTGTAAGAAAATTTGATTTAATGGGTATGCAATGGATAGTTCAATCGGTCAGAGCCTTGCCCTCGAAAGACAAGATTCCAGTTGAGTGTCGCATTCCAGCACACGGTTTTAGTGTGAAATGTACAAACATTATCCGGGCCACGTCTATTTTGGCTGTCTGGTACATGCTATGTAGCAACTCCGAAAAAGATTGCGATTACTTCTGAGATCTTTTGGCGATAGCCAGAGAGCACTTACTTAATTACTCCTGAAATAAAGCTTAGTAATGTCTGGGCAGATAAAAAGAAAAGCGTTCATTTTTGGCACAGGGCGCTGTTTATTATGCTGGTCCGACATTCATATCGATAGGGTTAGAATATGAGTTCATCGTCTCAGACGGTGTCTGACATTTTTAATATGTCCCCAGTTCACGACCAGTTAGTCCCTCTGTTAACTATAATCTGTTGTAGATTCTTCGAACAAAAATCTGTGCCCAACAGTTGGAAGAAAACACAGGCTACCCCTGTCTACAAGAATGGTAGTAGAAGTAATTCCCAAAACTACCGACTAGTATCTTTGATGTCCATTTATCGTAGAATCTTAGAACATATTTTGACCTGACACATAATGAGGTATCTCGAAAAGAACGAGCTCATCCTTGCCAAGCAGTAAGGAGTTCGAAAACATAGATCGTGTGAAACAGAACTCACACTTTTCTCACGTGGCATCTTAAAAGCCATGGATCAAAGCAGTCAGATGATGCACTATGTCACGATTTCCGAAAAGAATTTGACTCAGTACCACACATACGCTTTTCATCAAAATTGCGATCATACGGGGTACCACACGAAATATATGACTGGATTGGGGATTTTGTGGAAGGTAGAATGCAACATGTTATCGTGGTTGGAGAGACTTTGAGTCTACACGAGGGCAATGTGTTGAATCCCTCGCCGTTCATGATGTATATTTATGATCTTATGGACAACATTAATGATAAACTCAGACGATTCGCTGATGATGCAGTTATCTATAACGAAGTACAATCTGAACGAAGCTGTACAAATATTCTGCCCCACATTAACATTTCAAAGTGGTACAATGATTGGCAGCCTGCTAAAATGTTCAAGAATGCAAAGTTGTGCACATCACAAAATTTAAAAAAAAATGTAGTATCCTATCAATATAGCGAGTCACAGTTGGAATTTGTAAACTCATACAAATACTTTTGCGTAACACTTTCGGGACATGAAGTGGAACGATCATATAGCCTCGGTCATGGGTAAAGCAGGAAGCAGACCTCGTTTTATTGATGGAATACTAGAGAAATGCAGTCAGTCTACAAAGGAGATTACTTCCCAAACACTCGGGCGACCCATCGTAGAATATTGCCCGAGTGTGTGGGACCCATACCAGATACGACTAGCAGAGGATATTGAACGTATACAGAGAAGGGCAGCACGAATGGTCACAGGTTTGTTTGAAACGTGGGAGAGTGTCACTGAGATGCTGAAAGAACTGAACTGTCATACTCTTGAAGATAGACTGAAACAATCCACCCCAATAAACTCTGCTAACAGTTTCAAGAACCGGCTTTAAATAATGACTATCCTATATACAACCACCTCCACACATAGCTCCTATAGGGATCGTGAGGATAAGATTAGATTAACTACAGCACGCACAGAGGCATTTAAACAATCGTTTTTCCCGCGCTTCGTACTTGAACGGAAAGGGAAAAAGCCCTAATGACTCATACAGTGGGACGTATTCTCTGCCATACACTTCAGAGTGGTTCGCAGAGTATAGCTAGAATACAGTTGTCTACGTTTCAGTGGACCAAAACATATCGTGACCAGCACGGAACTATAATTGAGGAAGTGTTGCAAAACAGGAGTTCAAAGATTTCCATGATTTTAAATGCATGTAAGCTTATGGTAGGACTATCTTCTTTGGTATATCCGTCTTCCGGCTGACACCGACTGGACGCACTCCAATTTCCTCTGTCCTGTACTTCTTCCTTACTGCTACATGGCATGCCAAGCTGCCTTCTTCCTCTTGCCTGCACAATTTCCTTTAGTGGCTCTTTGTAGCTGACGAGCCCTTCACAGTATATGTTTTTACCCGTGCGTATATTTTCCACTTTAGTTTTTTGGGAGAGAGGGGGGGGGGGGGGGGGGGGGGTTTATAACTGTCCAGGAAGAGGAAGAACTTTCAATTTTAGTAGATTATTTACGTCTTTTTTTCTTTCATGAATGTTGCAAATACTTTTATTCCAACTACACTTCGTACGTGGAGAGTTTATAACGAGTGGAAAGAGCTTGAAGGGGTTTGAGGCAACTAGAATTAGCAGGTTTGGAGTTTGCAGTGCTCTCGTGTCGTAATGTCGCGCTGCTGATTTCTGCCTGCTGGTGTCCGCGCTTTTCATTTTTTGTTTGTTTTTTGATCCTGCTTCTGCCGCGTTCTCTCGGCCGTCACTTCCGGAGGTGATTTAGCGCTTCCGGCTGGCATGGCTGGCTGTCATGTGTTACGGGCACACCACAGTGCTCTCTACTGACGCGCAGCTCCCCTCTTCTGCTGCTGCCCCCCCCCCCCCCCCCCACACACACACACGAGAGAGAGAGAGAGAGAGAGAGAGAGAGAGAGACTGACTGTCTCCGTCAGTCCGTATGTCTTTCCTGCATTCTTCCATAGCCTGGTAACAGTCCTACTGGAGCACATGGTATCGTAATCACAGGAGTCAAAGTGATCGTGTAGCCACTGTACATGTACCCGTTTCAAGTGCAAGCGGTTTCTCAATACACGACAAACAGTCGTATGTGGGACTTGCAGTTTGCGAGATGCAGGCCGGGTCGATTTCGTAGGGCTGTTGACAAACGTTGTCTCAATCGCTCAACGTCGTCGTCAGATGTGCTTGGACGATCTGATGATTTCCCATGTCTTACCGAGCACCCTGTTTCTACTAAACATTTATGCTACTCATAAATTGTAGGCCTACTAGGAGGATCTGTAGCGTACTTGGAATGGAAATTACGCTGAACTGTTGTCGGCGACTTCGAATCTTCAAACCAAAACACACAGTTAGCATGATTGGTGTCCAGTGAAAGCAGCCATCTTTATCGCAATTGCCGCTAGCGCTCCTTACGGTGCAATTCGGTACTAGCGAACTACGTGAGATAAATCTTGATGTATTTCCCTTTAAATCGACACTACTGTGAATTAATTTATACGAATTTTCAAAGTTTTGAAGTCATCCTTGAAACATCTTGTACATGCAATCTCACTAACAGCGCGTTGAGGGCTCAACCGTATGTTCATCGTACGTCTACTCTCTCTCTCTCTCTCTCTCTCTCTCTCTCTCTGTCTGTCTGTCTGTCTGTCTCTCTGTGTGTGTGTGTGTGTGTGTGTGTGTGTGTGTGTGTGTGTGTAATATGCAGCACAAGTCTGGCAAACTACGCACACACCAGGCACGGGCTTAGGCCGCAATATAACTGGCTGCCTATGACCAACTCCAGTTTACAAAATCTACCACCATATAGGCATACCACTCCCGGTATTAGCCGAAGAACAGCGGTAGAGTTTGGAAAGAATAAAAAGGACACGATTCCAGGCACTCCGTGTTGGGAAGTGAAGCATTATGTCCTATGCTGAAGTCGGGAATCGACGGTGCAAACAAAACTTGAAGAGGTGGGGCTGCATTACTGAGGGTGCAACCTGCGAATGTGGAGAACTACAGAATGCTGAACACCTCGTGATATGCCCGAAGTTGCCTGACGCGTGCACACTGGATGACCTGACTTCAGCAATGTTCCAGCAATGAAGAATGCCGAATTCTGGGCCTCAAAATCAATTTTATATATACAAAGTCCTGTATATTTCTTGTACATTGTTTCGAATTTGTAAATATTTGTATTGTACTGCCCTCGATACGGAAATGATAATAATAATAATAATAATACAATAATAATAATACAATAATAATAATAATAATTTAATTTCTGTTTGCTCTCAAACGGCTTCGGGCATCAGTGCTCCCAGTGGTTCAGCACAGCTATGGCAGCGGCTGCTGTACGTGGCTACACGATACTGGCGGATGGGGCTGGCCGACCGCGGCTGGGGAGGACTGCACCAGAGCTGTAGGAAGCATAGTCTCCCCCTGCCCTTTTCTCCCGCTTTTTTTTTGATGCGCTGTGTAGTCCATTTAAATCTCGTGCCCACCCGGCCGCCACCAGCGCTGGCTGCGGCCTTGGTCCTTTCGTTCCTTTTTGCCTGCCGGAGTCTGTTCCCCTGCAGCCTCGCGCGCTCGCAACGCCGAGAGGTGAAAGCAGAGATTGGGGACGCCATTTGGCGGTTTCCGCAGCCCACTTGGGCGCCAGATGTGCATCGTCGTCCGGTTCACCCAACACGGTCTCCTGCAGACATTTGTGTGCCACTTCATTGCAGGAGCGCTCCGAACAGACGTAACTCTTGTGCTAACAGACTACACGATAAGCAAGGGAGATTGCGTGTTGACAGACTGACTGGCAACAGAAGATATCTGCTCTGTCTTTTAGCAGCTCATACAAATCTTTTTAAATTTTTTTTACAGATGATTGTTTGGTAAATTGTTCCTAAGCTATGGTCACAGTGATTTCCTCTTGTTTACGTGAAATTATTTACTACGGCTCAGTGCTGCAGCTAATTGTTGAATTGACTGCAAACATTGACGTACTCCATCACTACCACCCCGCCTCATAACAACAACAACAACAACAACAACAGCCATCACCACCGCCATTTATTGCGTCTGTTCTCTCTGTCGACACCCATTTCGGGAAAGAAATTAGATAGATTTTGCTCGTCTCCAACGTAGCTTCAAATTCTGGTGTTGGTGCTTTCGGTTTTCAACTTCGTTTTCAAGAGCGAAGATTTATTTCCATGAAGAGTGGACTGTTTTCGTAGACATCGATGTATATTTAATATCCACTTTTGCCCTAAGTGTGGCATCAATAGCATTGCCAAAATACACCTTTTCCAACGAGTTTTATCTTGTCCCTCGACCTCACTTTTGGCTTTCATTGGATGCTGAAGACCGCAGTACTGTGCACCCGTGGTATCTTATAATAATAATAATAATAATAATAATAATACTAATCACCATCATAATCATTTTCGTGTTTAATGTTCCGCCTCTTCATTTCGTCTCGGATGCTGTCTTTCCAGCTTGTTCTGAGTTTTCATCTTCTTCTACTTCCCGTCAGGTCATTTTGAAAATGATCCAATGGTAGCCTGTTCTTCGGAACCCGAATACTATACTTGAACATTTCTCAGCGGTCTGGGATAAATCCCTAAGGGATTTATTCAGGAAACAGAGAAGATCAAAGTAAGAGTAGCGCGTTTCGCCACATGTCCATTTAGTAAGCACGAAAGCAACGCGCAGATGATCATTCTATTCCAGTGGCAAACGCTAAAAAAGAGAGGTTCTGCACCATGGTGTAGTTCACTGTTAAAATCCTGAGAACATACGTTCCTGGAAGAGCCAACATATTTATCCCTTCCACCCAACGTATATCTTGCGAAAAGACAATCACAATGGAATGAATAAATGTAACATATTGTACGTAAATAAGAGATGCACTACTGTTCAGTTGCACTGTTTATGAAAAGTCACTAGAAACAGTATGAACAGTAAACATCCAAGGGAGCGATCTGAAATGGTATGATCACGCAGAACAAATTGCAGGAAAAGCGAAATGTCCGCTGAGAGTCAGTGGAAGAATGTTAAGGAAATGTAATTCATCCACAAAATAAGTGGCTTTCAGAACAAATGGGCCACCAATTCTTAAGTATTGTTCATGTGTTGGACCTGTACTAAGTAGGATTAATAGAAGAGATGTAGATGGTCTAACAAAGAGCGACACGTTTCACCACGGGATCCTTTGGTAAGCCTAAGAACGTTACCGAGTTGCTTAAAAAATTCGTGGCAGTCGCTACAGTTGAGGCGTTGTGTATCACAGGAAAGGTTATTGAAATTCCGAGAGCGTACATTCGAAAACGAGTTGAGCAACACATACTTCTTGTTGCATATGCCTAGAAACAACCATATGGAAGCTTTGAACACCACAGTACCTTACCAGGCATGGTCCTATCAGATGGTAACCCGTTGCCTTCTTCCGGCCTCTTGAGCTGAGTTACGGAGCAAGTTGTGGGGAAGCTACAGTTTAACGTGTATTCCAAACCACGATGCAACTCGGAATTTTTCAGCACTGCGGTGTTCAAAATAATCTTCGTATTGAGACTGTTTTACTTGTGTAAGTTTATCGACAGCCGTTCTTTCCACGCACAATTCGCGAGTGGAGCAGAGAAGGGGGGAAAATGATAGTGGTACCAGAGGTTACCGTCTGCCACACACTGTAATACGTGTTGCATAATGTGGATATACGCTGAGGTGACGAGTCATAGCATTCCGCCTAATATCGTGTCTGACCTCCTTTGCTCGGCGTAGTGCAGCGACTCGACGTGGCGTGGACTAACCAAATCGGTGGAAGTCATCTGCAGCAATACTAAGCCGTGTTGCCTCTGGAGCCGTCCATAACTGCCTAAGAGTTGCTCTCGACCATGTCCCATAAATGTTGGATGAGATTAATGTCGGGCGATCTGGGTGGCCCAATCATTCCCTCGAATTGTCCACAATGTTCTTCAAACCAATGGCGAACAACTGTAGCCTGATGACATGGCGCATTGTCATCCATAAAAATTCCGTCGTCGTTTGGGAACATGAGATCCGTGAATGGCTGCAGATTGTCTCCAAGTAGCTGAACATAATCATTTCCAGTCAGCGGTCGGTTCAGTTGGACCAGAGGACCCAGTCCATTCCATGTAAATACAGGCCACACCATTATCGAAGCCACCACCAGCTTACACAGTGCGTTGTTAACTTGGGTCCATGGCCTCGTCGGATCTACACCACACTCGAAACCATACCGTCAGCTCCTACCAGCTGAAATCGGCAGTCACCTGACCAGGCCACAGTTATGGTATCTTGCTGTTAGCTGAGCCACTCACGTCGGTTGTCTGCTACCGTAGTCCATTAACGCCAGATTTCGTCGCTCTGATACGGTCATCGCACGTCCCACATTGATTTCTGCCGTATTTCACGGAATGTTGCTTGTCTGGTAGCACTGACAACTCGACGCACGCAGAGCTGCTCTCGTTCGTTAAGTGGAGGCCGCCAGCCACTGAGTTGTCCATGGTAAAAAGTAATGCCTGAAATTGGTATTCTCGGCACACTCGTGAAATTGTGAATCTCGGAATATTGAATTCTATAACGGTTTCAGAAATGGTGTGTCCCATATATCTAGCTCCATTCTGCGTTCAAAGTTTGTTAATTCCCGACGTGCGGCCATAATCACGTCGGAAACTTTTTCATATGAATCACCTGAGCACGAATGAGAGCTCCGCCTATGCACTGTCCTTCTATACCTTATGTACGCGGTACTGCCGCCATCTACACCGACCGAGGTGGCGCAGTGGTTAGCACACTGGACTCGCATTCGGGAGGACGACGGTTCAGTCCGGCGTCCGGCCATCCTGATTTAGGTTTTCCGTGATTTCCCTAAATCGCTCCAGGCAAATGCCGGGATGGTTCCTCTGGAAGGGCACGGCCGACTTCCTTCCCTGGCCTCCCGTAATCCAATGAGACCGATGACCTCGCTGTTTGGTCTCTTCCCCTAAACAACCCAATCCTACCGCCATATGTATACGTGCATATCGCAGTCTCATGACTTTTTCCATAGGTAGTAGTTAAAGATGATGCACACTTCAAAATTTATGCAAGAGATTATTATTTGTATGCCATTTCTATGAAATAACAAAAGAGGAAGGAAGTAATAAATTAAATCTACACAATTCATTCATAGCTCATAATAAAAATTGAAAGTAGTCGAGCTGTTGCGCCCGTGTCTACATAATATGCCTTTATCTGCTGGTAACCCATAAAAACGGACAACTTAACACGAAGTATAGAGTTGTAATGCCCAAATAATGATATGATCCTCGATTACGTCATTTTTAACAGAGATTTAAAAAGTTAGTCAGTAGGCAAATACCGGTGAACATTTTGTAGTATTTAACCCCTCATTAGTCTTCGACAAAAGCAGCAAGCGCTGGTCGTACTAATTTTTCTTTTATCTATCCATTTTAGCCGATAAACCAGTCATTTTGAGCGATTTTAATAGTCAATTTAAAATGGAGATCAAAAAGACCGTGTAACCGAAAACGGATTAAGTGATACTGCTAAATAAAGATGGGGAAAAAACGACCGGTTACTACCGATACCAGTATTTTAGTCTTGAATAACCGGTATTTCTCGGTATTTGTTTGATCTCATTTATAACAGGTATTTTTTATTTTTTGCAAGTAACTGAGTCAAAAAACAGAAATATCAATTAGCCATATCAGCAACGCCAAAGTATTGCGTTGTTATAGGCAATGGGGAAAACCGACCAGTGCTGTTTTAATAACAGTGCTGACAGAACCGAGCGACTAACACATGGCACAAGCATTGATACAGCATTGCTGAGACAAAGATGATCCCGTTGCCGTGTGTGTGGTTTAAGGCACGCGTGTAAATGCATTCTGCAATACTTCCTCTCCCCCCCACCCCCCATCGGTTCTATACGGTAGTGTGGCCGAATGGCACCAACCCTAGTGTGGAAATATTTTACTTTAAAAGAACAAAATGTTCAAATGTGTGTGAAATCTTATGGGACTTAACTGCTAAGGTAATCAGTCCGTAAGCTTACACACTACTTAACCTAAATTATCCTAAGGACAAAAACACACACACACACACACACACACACTCACACACTCACACACACACACACACACACACACCCATGCCCGAGGGAGGACTCGAACCTCCGCCGGGATCAGCCGCACAGTCAATGACTGCAGCGCCTAGACCGCTCCGCTAATCCCGCGCGGCCTTACACTTTAAAAGATTAAAGATTTGTCTGCCATTTCTATGAAACAACAAAAGATGAAGGACATTATGGTAATAGTAATACATTAAAAACTTAACAACAATTCAGTCATCGTATACAGTACAGATAGAAAGTAGCTGATCTGCTGCCTGTGTCTACACAATATGCCTGTATCTGCTTGTAGCCCTTGAAAACGGAGAAATTAACACCAAAACCTGAGTTATTTAACCACAGTTTTTACCCTTTATCACTGACTATTCGTAATGTGCAAATATTGGTATGATCCTCGATTAAAACATGATTTTTGAGCAGAGTTTCCAAAAAATTTGTCAGTAGAAGAATAATGGTGATCTTTTGTAGTATTCAATCACGTATCACTTTCCCAAAAAAAAAGCAGCAAACGGTGTACGCACAAAATTTTCTTTTATTTCTCTGTTTAATTTAATATTTTGATTCTATGTACTATCTGGAAAAACTGGAAGATCAGTTTCGATTCCGTAGAAATATTGGAACACGTGAGGCAATACTGACCCTACGACTTATCTTAGAAAATAGATTAAGTTTGGTTGGTTGGTTTGGGGAAGGAGACCAGACAGCGTGGTCATCGGTCTCGTCGGAACAGGGAAGGATGGGGAAGGAAGTCGGCCGTGCCCTTTCAGAGGAACCATCCCGGCATTTGCCTGGAGTGATTTAGGGAAATCACGGAAAACCTAAATCAGGATGGCCGGACGCGGGATTGAACCGTCGTCCTTCCGAATGCGAGTCCACTGTCTAACCACTGCGCCACCTCGCTCGGTATAGATTAAGGAAAGGCAAACCTACGTTTCTAGCATTTGTAGACTTAGAGAAAACTGTTGACAATGTTGACTGGAATACTCTCTTTCAAATTCTAAAGGTGGCAGGGGTAAAATACAGGGAGTAAAAGGCTATTTACAATTTGTACAGAAACCAGATGGCAGTTACGAGTGTCGAGGGGTATGAAAGGGAAGCACTGGTTGGGGAGGGAGTGAGACAGGTTTGTAGCCTCTCCCCAATGTTATTCAATCTGTATATTGAGCAAGCAGTAAAGGAAACAAAAGAAAAATTCGGAGTAGGTATTAAAATCCATGGAGAAGAAATAAAAACTTTGAGGTTCGCCGATGACATTGTAATTCTGTCAGAGACAGCAAAGGAACTGGAGGAGCAGTTGAACGGCATGGGCAGTGTCTTGAAAGGAGGATACAAGATGAACATCAACAAAAGCAAAACAAGGATAATGGAATGTAGTCGAATTAAATCGGGCGATGCTGCGGGAATTAGATTAGGAAGTGAGAGGCTTAAAGTAGTAAATGAGTTTTGCTATTTGGGGAGCAAAATAACTGATGATTGTCGAAGTAGAGAGGATATAAAATGTAGAGTGGCAGTGGCAAGGAAAGCGTTTCTGAAGAAGAGAAATTTGTTAACATCGAGTATAGATTTGTCAGGAAGTCGTTTCTGAAAGTATTTGTATGGAATGTAGCCATGTATGGAAGTGAAACATGGACGATAAATAGTTTGGACAAGAAGAGAATAGAAGCTTTCGAAATGTGGTGCTACAGAAGAATGCTGAAGATTAGATGGGTAGATCACATAACTAATGAGGAGGTACTGAATAGAACTGGGGAGAAGAGGAGTTTGTGGCACAACTTGACAAGAAGAAGGGACCGTTTGTTAGGACACGTTCTGAGGCATCAAGGCATCACAAATTTAGCATTGGAGGGCAGCGTGGAGGGTAAAAATCGTAGAGGGAGACCAAGAGATTAATACACTAAGCAGATTCAGATGGATGTAGGATGCAGTAAGTACAGGGAGATGAAGAAGCTTCCACAGGATAGGGTAGGGTAGCATGGAGAGCTGCATCAAAGCAGTCTCAGGACTGAAAACTACAACAACTACTATCTTGAAACAGTGAGAGTCAGAATTTTTCTGTCGTTGTTCGATTTCTAAGTTTAGTACAGAAAATAACAGTAACAAAAAACCGAAAATCGGTTGTTTCAGAAGCCAGTTATTTTGAGCGGTTTGTTTTAACAGTTAGGTTAAACTGGTATGGAAGAAACCGATATAACCGAAAACCGATTATTTTAGCGATATCCACCATACCTAACTGTCACAGAGGCTATAGTGTCTCTTTTTAAATATTCAAGCTGATGTATTTGAAGTAAATAATAGAAGGACTCTGAATAATATTGTATGGACATAAACGCCAAATTAATTATGAAAATGTATCAAATTAGCTTCAAAGAAAGACTACATCGATTGCAATGTAATAAAGACATTATTTATATTAGATGAGATCGCAGTGCATAACGTTCTCGAAACTAACATTATTATCTTTGTCATTGTATATAAGAGAAAAAAGATATTTAAAATCACTTCGAGTCAGATCATTTCTTCTGTTGCATGTAAGGTACGCTTGCTATTGTAAAGCGGTAGCTTTTGTTCTCGTACGTAGCGAATAATTCAAGTGTGTATTCTGTGCTTAGTGGAAATATATTTACAAAAAGTGAGTGCATTTTGTTACTTAAAGAACAATGCAAACAATTCTTCCAGAATTAATAATTGCAAGAAGTTATGTAACATTTTTTCAGTCTCTGCGAAGCGAGCAGCGGTGATCTTTGACTGGCAACAGTTGGCCGCCATTACGCGGCGTATTTAATTTTTTTTTTTTTTCCTTCTTGTGTAACATATCACCACAGCTGGAGCAGAAAGAATCATTTCAAGTTATTCAATTAACTAAAATGCAAAGCTTCGCTAATTTGATTTTTGTCAAAAAATGCATACTTTCAAAGATATGATTTATTCTAGGTCAGAGGACTTAGCCTGCATTACATTTCGCCGAAAGCATTTGAAGTAATTTGTAGGGAGCCTGGCGCTCATTTGAAACATAATTTAATATTTATCTTTGGCCACCTACACCCCTTTCTTGTGTTTCATTTAATAATAATAATAATACTGGAACAGAACCATTATAACAGATAAAACAACACCACATAACAAACCTGACATCATACTCACCAGTAAAAAGAAGAAATTAACACAACTAATCGAAATATCCATACCCAATACAACAAACATACAAAAGAAAACAGGAGAAAAAATTGAAAAATGCATCCAACTGGCTGGGGAAGTAAAGGACATGTGGCATCAGGATGAAGTTGACATTATACCAATTATACTATCAACTACAGGAGTCATACCACACAATATCCACCAGTACATCAACGCTATACAGCTACATCCAAACGTATATATACAACTACAGAAATCTGTAATTATTGATACATGTTCAATTACCCGAAAGTTCCTAAATCCAATGTAACATATACCGTACAGTTAAAAGGAAGTCACGCTTGAACAAGGTCCGCGTCACTTTCCATTTTTAACCAGACATAACGTCTGAGAAAGGAAAGAAATAATAATAATAATAATAATAATAATAATAATAATAACCACAGAAAGGAAGGGATAATCAAATTCTATCAAAAATCGTTCTTCCTGCACACCATTCTTGACTGGAACACGAGAGGGGGAAGTGACCGTGCAAAAGAAAGTAACCTGCTCTGCACACTATAGAGTGGCTCGCGGAGTACAGACGTCGTGGACGGGACGTTGACCGCGGTGTAGTGTCCCTGCCTCGAGTTACTCCAAACAGCCGCAGGGCCCCTCGACAGTGTCAATGCTGGCAGTGGAACCTTGAACGCTTTTAGGGCCGTCTGGCTGGCGGCACTTCCGCAGTGCCGGCGTGTCAGCGGCCGCGGCCATTCTGTACGTGCCCCCCAGGACGCTGGCTCCCCCGCACAGCGGCAGTCCGAAATAACTCTGCTGACGGCTGGGGCAGCGGCGCGGCGCGCCACTAAATGTCGCGAGTCGCCGTGCCATGGCGGCCGTCTTCCGAGGCGCGTGGACCAGGTGCTCCCTGTGCGCGCGCAGGCTGTTTACTGCCGCCGTGCCTCCTGGTGGCAAAGGCTCGCGTGAGTAAACATTATTTGTGGCTGCCTGAACACTGTGAAGAATACAGCTTGTATGACAACTACTTATTACGATGTTGAGACCAGAGATTCTCCGAGCGGTGTAGAGGCGCCTGTAAGCGATCACACTGGTTTGTCAAATTCGCTGTTTACTTTCAGCGGGTTTGTCAAACAAGTCTGCAGACCTCCTAACCAAGTTTGTCAAAGTTTGGTGCACATCTCGTTTATTGCGCCGCGAAGTATTTTGACACAAATATCATTGGCTACCATCGCAGGAAAAAGTAATTTTTACATTGATTTTAGCGCAGTATATAATAAAAAGAAAAAAATGGCGGTCGTCCAAGGAATGGTTGAAATTACACTGAGGTGACGAAAGCTATCAGAAAGAGCTATGCGCATATACAGATGGCGATAGTATCGCATACACAAGGCGTAAAGGGGCAGTACATTGGCGGAGCTGTAATTTGTGCTTAGGTGATCTACACTACTGGCCTACTGGCCATTACAATTACTTCACCACGAGGATGACTTGCTACAGACGCGAAATTTAACCGACAGGAATAAGATGCTGTGATATGCAAATGATTAGCTTTTCAGAGCATTCACACAAGGTTGGCGCCGGTGGCGACACCTACAACGTGCTGACATGAGGAAAGTTTCCAACCGATTTCTCATACACAAACAGCAGTTGATCGGCGTTGCCTGGTGATACGTTGTTGTGATGTCTCGTGTAAGGAAGAGAAATGCGTACCATCATGTTTCCAACTTAGACAAAGGTCGGATTTCAGCCTAACGCGATTGCTGCTCGCGTTGGTCGAGATCCAATGACTGTTAGCAGAATATAGAATCCGTGGGTTCAGGAGGGTAATACGGAACGCCGTGCTGGATCCCAACGGCCTCGTATCACTAGCAGTCGAGATGATAGGCAGCTTATCCGCATGGCTGTAGCGGATCGTGCAGCCACGTCTCGATCCCTGAGTCAACAAATGGGGGCGTTTCCAAGACGACAACCATCTGCACGAACAGTTCGACGACGTTTGCAGCAGCATCGAATATCAGCTCGGGGACCATGGCCGCGGTTACCCTTGACGCTGCACCACAGACAGGAGCGCCTGCGCCTCAACGGCGAACCTGGGTGCACGAATGGCAAAACGTCATTTTTTCGGATTAACAGAGCATCATGATGGTCGCATCCGTGTTTGGCGACATCCCGGTGAACGCACATGGAAGCGTGTAATCGTCATCGCCATACTGGCGTATCACCCGGCGTGCTGGTATGGGGTGCCATTGGTTACACGTCTGGGTCACCTCTTGTTCGCATTGACGGCACTTTGAACAGTGGACGTTACATTTCAGATATGTTACGACCCGTGGCTCTACCCTTCATTCGATCCATGCGAAACCCTACATTTCAGCAGGATAATGCACGACCGCATGTTGCAGGTCCTGTACGGGCCTTTCTGGATAAGCATTACCGCCGGCCGCGGTGGTCTAGCGGTTCTAAGCGCTCAGTCCGGAGCCGCGAGACTGCTACGGTCGCAGGGTCGAATCCTGCCTCGGGCATGGATGTGTGTGATGTCCTTAGGTTAGTTAGGTTTAAGTAGTTCTAAGTTCTAGGGGACTGATGACCGTAGATGTTAAGTCCCATAGTGCTCAGAGCCATTTGCCATTTTAAGCATTACCTCTCACCACGGATAATGCAGTGGCCGACGACCTTCACTTAACTACCGAAAGCAGCATTTATATAGTTGACGGTACTAACAGACAAACAACACTGCGTGAAATAAGCGCTGAAATAAATGTGGGGCGGACAACGAACATACCCGTTAGGATAGTGCTGCGGAATTTGGCGTTAATGGGCTATGGCAGCAGACGACCGATGCGAGTGCCTTTGCGACTGCAGGAGATCACCTGCAGCGCCTCTCCTGGGCTCCTGATTGTATCGGTTGGACCTTAGATGAATGAAAACCGTGGCCTGGTCAGATGATTGCGGATTTCAGTTGATAATAGCGGATGTCGGGGTTCGTGTGTGCCGCAGACACTTCGAGGCCGTGGACCCAAGTTATCAACAAGACACTGTGCACGCTGGTGGTGGCTCAATAATAGTGTGGGCTGTGTTTACATCCAATGGACTTCGTTTGTTCGCAAACGACGATGGAATGTTTATGGATGACAATGTGCCATGTCACTGGACGATTGGTTTGAAGAACATTCTGGACTACTCGAGCGAGTGGTTTAGCCACCCAGATCGCTTGATATGGATAACATGGAACATTTATAAGAGGTGGTCGAGGAGTCTGTTGGTAAACAAAATCCGGCGCCGGCAACACTTTCGTAATTATGGATGTCTGTAGAGGCAACATGGCTCAATACTTCTGCGGGGGACTTCCAGTGGAATAAATAACTCGACTGAACACCTAAGAGTGATGTTCAAACCAACCTTCGCAACTATGACAGTTCTTATGATAGTGACACTGATATTTTTTAACCATAGCCTGGAGACTGTAAGCGGTGTTGTCCAGCGGTCGTATTGAGCATAAGTAGGCAGAAAGGCCCGTCATTATTTGGCTACATAATTGCCCGAAAATCTATGGAAACATAAATCTTGAAAGAATCCTCAGGAAGCGCAGTCCACCCACGAAAGAGGTACTCCATTGGTGATCCTGAGAGTGGGACTTACCAGGACGAACTGACCGGGGTAATAGGGAAGTCACAAAAAGTGAGCAACGCGTTTCGTCACAGGCTTGTTTATTAAGCGTGAAAGCGTCACAGAGATGCTGGTACAACTCCAGTCTGCCGGAACAACGTGGCTGCTACGATCGCAGGTTCGAATCCTGCCTCGGCCATGGATGCGTGTGATGTCCCTGGGTTAGTTAGGTTTAAGTAGTTCTAAGTCTAGGGGACTGATGACCTCAGACGTTAAGTCCCGTAGTGCTTAGAGCCATTTGAACCATTTTGAACTACTCCAGTCTCAAATCTAACAATAGGCGTACGTATCACGGAGATGTATTCACTGTGAAAATACAGAGAGCCTACATTCGTAAAAGAGGCAATCAACATTTTTCTTTCTCCTACTTAGATACAGCGAAAAAAATAAGAGGGAAAATTAATAGAACAGTAGTACTGCCCACGCACCGTTCTGTACTGGAGCAGGACAGGGAGGAAATTACTGTGGTACAAAACCCACATTCCCCCCTCCACACGCGCGCGCGCGCACACACACACACACACACACACACACACACACACACGAGAAGTGCGGAGTTCATTCGTGGCAAAGCAAGATAAATGACGGGGAGCGATAGTGGTCCATAACATAACTGACGAAATAGGGAATGCATCCCCGACTGCAAAGTTCACAGAGAGCATCCTAGTACCTTGATCTGTGTCGCGAGTGCCTCTCGACATCGAACAGTTGTAATTGAACAGTTCGAACCTCCCTAATGCTGACTTGTAGGGGACGATGGCTGATACGTTTTAGCGCTAAAAAATATTCCCTGTTCTAAAATATGGTTTAGACTTCACCGTGCTTTGCAGTGGAGTCGTATCGCACAGCATTGTGTACAAACACGTAAAGTGACCAGTGCTTTCCTGTGATACTGGAAATGATCAATCAGCGAATTAATTTCGTTAAAATTTTCTTCTATAAAATCCTTTTCGTTGACATGCCGTGCGGTGCCGTGGAATGCCATTGCGTCGATGGTTGGTACGAAGGAATGGTGCCACTTAAACTGAGTGAGGAGTATGACGTGTCGTGAGGTGAAATGTGAACTGGGCTTTAAGTAGATGGTTACATGCTTGTTTCGGCAAAGTTGAGTCCCTGTTGGTGCGAAGTCCATAGAATCTGGGGAACTGAACAATTCTCCAATAACGTTATACTATGACAGTAACGTAATGTAATGGATGGCATGAAGAATTTGTTACACTCATACATTTTATCAGGGAATTAAGTTGTAAATTAAAAGAAAGTTGCCTTCTGTTTTTTTTTCCGAAGTGAGAGTGAAACCGAAATTATATAACCATCATCATCCCCTCTTTACAGGAGTAATTTTGGACGTAATAATTTTGGATCACATTAATTTTTAATGCAACGCCTTTCAAACAGAAAGGGCCATCGCCGTCTTAGCGTCCGCGGATAATTAGAGAGGTTAGTTGGTTTGAAGAAAGACGCCAGGAGCGCAGGTATGATTTTCTGGGAGACAGGTTTCCATTACCTGGCTAGTGCTAAATGGCAACTAACAGATCTGGAGAGTTGCCTCAAAACTCGCTTGTAAGATGGACGTAGCTTTGCACACCAACGGCCGTGTTGGGTGAGAATAGAAAATAGAACTTTCGTTGACAGTGTTATTGTTTTCTTTGTGGGGTCAGTTTTTAAATAGTGATCAGCAGAAACACTCAGGCTCACTTTTGTCGTTGTCCTGGAGCAGTCAACACGTAGCGTAAGCGTAGTCTGTATCCATCACAGTGGACCTCTACTTAGGCACCATGCTGTCGAAAGTCTGGCTGTGAACCCCCTCACACTTCAGGCGTCAATTATCCTCGTGATTCACGCAATCTGACAACAACCACCGCCAGCCATTTGTATAACATTGCGAGATGGTACACTTCCTCTTGCTCCTTATTGGTAGGATTTCTCTCTCTCTCTCTCTCTCTCTCTCTCTCCCTCCCCTCTCCCCCTTTACTGGCTTCCTTTATGTGATTCTGTAACTTACATTTTTAACTGATGCTTGATCACATCTGAAATCTGATGTTACCTACTAGTACTCTCTTCTCTCCTGGTTTCAATACTTTGCAATCGTTTTCATATTTGCCTTTAAATCTTATGTGCACAATAGATTTTGGTTAATGACCCAAGTTTGGGCTCTTCCCTTCGTTGTGGACGTGTTACGGCCCTTTCTGTTCACGTACACCCTAATACGTTTTGATTTATCTGTGTTCAGATTGACTGCTTGATTCACGCCTGTAAGTAGGATCGACTCAAAAGCTTCGAAGGTCACACGGTACGGCGTTGCTTTCTTCCGGTTCTACAAGTTAGAAGAGGGAGCTGGGGGAGGGGGGGGGGGGGGGGGGAGGCGGCGAGGTGTACTCCGATCAACTGATCTTCCGATCTAAGGTGGGCATGTTAGTGTATGCTGTGACGATAGAAGGCCAGCAGCATTCATGTAAATACGCTAGTGTGCAAAACTGCCAAGTAACATAGCTCGATGAAACTTCGATCCTACGCAGAAAGAACTGCTGCATTAAAGTACAAAAGGTAACTAAAACAAATACGCAATGGGACAATAATGACACTGAGGTAACCGCGATTTCTGATGGTCCCCTGGACATCACAGAAGGCGGGACATGGTTCTTAATAGGGTTTGTGATGATCACGGACGGTAATGCATGCTGAGGAATGTGCCCCCATGCTGGCCACGAGGTTGGTAAGGTGTTCTTGTGGTAGGGCGTTCATCCCTCAAGCGCGGTTTACCAATTCTGGAGGGTGTCGGTTCATGTGAAGCACTGCGTTACAGCACCCCAACACAGCCAACATGTAATCGATGGGATTTAAGTCATGGGAAGCTGTACAGTGTTACAGTAACGTTGGCCGTGGCGAATCGCGGTGACTTCAGTGCAACTGCGCGAGCGGTTCTAGGCGCTTCAGTCTGGAACCGCGCGACCGCTACGGTCGCAGGTTCGAATCGTGACTCGGGCATGGATGTGTGTGAAGTCCTTACGTTTTTAGGTTTAAGTAGTTCTAAGTTCTAGGGGACTGATGACCTCACATGTTAAGTCCCATAGTGCTCAGAACCATTTGTAACTGCTGTCTTTGAAGAAAACTCGTTTCGGTTCGTCCCAATGCGTATTCCTTCTCTACAATACAATGACCAGTGTTTCTATATATGGTTACATCGAGATACACGGTGACAATTACTGAACTATGTGAAATAAAATCGTCATAACTTCTGAACAGTTTGCCTTAGGACGCTCAAACTGCACGGCTGGCCGCGGGGCATGAGGGGAATTAGTGTGCGCATTCGCTCGCGCCTTGTTTTTGTCAGCCATGTGTTTGTGAAAATGTCACGGTACAGCGTGGGTGAGCGTATAGCGCTTGTGAAGGCCTACTAAGCGAGCAGTAACAGACCAACTGCGGCTCAAAGGAAGTTTGTGACCGAGTTAAAGCTGAAGACAACCGGTCAAAATGTACTAACACTCAAGAATTTGATTCGCAAGTTTGAGAGAAGGAGCAGTCTTCGTGATGACAGTGTTGCCAATGTCAGTCGTCCAAAAAGGGTGAAAACGCCTGAAAATATCGAGAAGACACGCGCTATGTTTCAAACCAGCCCAGGAATTCGATCAGACGAGCTACACGACAGATGGGAATCAACCGGGAGCCAATGCGACAAATTGTTGTTAAAGACCTGCATCTCTTCCCAGACAGGATTCAGATCCATCGGCCATAAAGCCCCAGGGCCGTGGAACGGCAGTATTGTCCACATAATTTACGAACAGGCTTTGATGTCAATATGGTGTGGTTTAGTGACGCTCACTTTCATTTGGATGGGTTCGTCAATAAGCAAACTTGGCGCTTTCGGGGGACTGAGAATACGCGTTTCGCGATCGAGAAGTCTCTTCACCATCAACGGATGACAGTGTGATGTGCAGTGTCTAGACACGGAATAATGGGTGCAATATTCCTTGATGACACGACGACTGCCGAACGGTACGTGAAGGTTTTGGAAAGTAATTTCATTCCCTTTATCCAAAGTGACCCAAATTTCGACAAGATGTGGTTCATGCAAGACGGAGCTCGAGCCCATCGGAGCAGGAGAGTGTTTCATGTCCTGGAGGAGCACTTTGGGGACCGCTTTCTGGCTCTGGGGTACTCAGAGGCCACTGGCATGGGCCTTGTTGGACGCCATATTCTTCGGATTTGAAGACAAGCGAATCCTTTATGTGGAGCTATATTAAAGACATAGTGTACAGCAATGACCCCAAAACCGCTGCTGAGCTGAAACCAGTCTTTCAGGAGCTCGTCGACAGCTCGATGTTCCGACACTTCAGCATGTCATGCAGATTTTCGCTGTTCGTGTGAGCCACATCATCGCCAACGATGGCATATCGAAGATGTCATCCTAAATCCGAATATCTGTAGTGACGTTTACATGTTGAATATAGCGCGTGCCCACCGTAGTTTGTAACTGATTTACGTTTTTCTTTCATATACTTCGAAAATTGTCACCCTGTATGTTACATGGCAGTGACACATTATGTGAAAGTTACTTACGTGCTCTTTTAGTTTTGCACACCAGTGTATAATCAGTAGTAAATATGCAACTATGATGATGATGATGATGATATGACGACATGATAACACACCCAGTACCCGGGCAGAGAATGCAGCTAGGACATGGACATACCTTACACTGTGGTAGGCTCCTCAAAGCATTGTGCCAGGCGAAAATGTCATATAATGGGCGCTATGGGTGCTGGAAGAGCTCTTTGTGGAACCTATGATACTAGCATGTATTGTATCTAATCAACGTGTTTTAATAAAAGAGCTTAGACTCAGTGAGATTTTACTCGACCAATTACTACAGTTTATAATCATGTATTTGAAAATAACTCTATTTCTGAAACTATGTGGTTAACGTCATAATGTGATTAACAGCAGATAATGGTCTAAGGTTTAAAACCGGTCGTAACGACGAAAAAATGAAAGTACTACAGCCGTAGAGATCTCACATACTGCGGGATCTCCTTCCACGATTCTTGTTGGCTCACTCATATTAACCCGTTGTTTGCTGCCGTAACCAAGAATGTACATTACTTGAAAGGAAGTAGCCGGTGACGTGTGCGTGGATTCCGTGCCAGTAGACGGAATTTACGACCAGTGTTCAGACAGCACAGCACAGCACAGCGCGGCGCAGCCTGCAGCGGAACTATCTTTGTCGCTGGAAGGGCAGAGCCGACAACTCGCTGCTACGCGGCGTCTCACTGTCGTCCTTCGCGGAATCCTCACCGCATAGCGTTTCTCGGAAGCCCAGCCCACAGTGGCGCGCTTGGTGTGCTCCTTTTTGCTCTCCAACCGTCCCGGACACGAAAATAATCGCCTGCCTCTACCCCTTCCTATTTCGTTGTACCGACTATCACTCTTGTTTTCCTTTCGAATCCACTGCTTCGCCAAGCAGTACCTCTTGGTGTAAGGTAAGCAGCGTTTAGGTAGCTCGGTTTAAAAGAGATCGTGCTGCACGAATACATCGAAGTCCGTTAATTAACATGTTATCTTCCTGCGAGACGTAGACGTGTGACTTGTTGATGCGCAGTTACTTCCTTCGTGAGGCAGGCTTCACATCTGCAGCATGGGTCGAGGATGTTATCGTTGCGCTATAATTTCCCTCCCCCCATGAACCATGGACCTTGCCGTTGGTGGGGAGGCTTGCGTGCCTCAGCGATACAGATAGCCGTACCGTAGGTGCAACCACAACGGAGGGGTATCTGTTGAGAGGCCAGACAAACGTGTGGTTCCTGAAGAGGGGCAGCAGCCTTTTCAGTAGTTGCAAGGGCAACAGTGTGGATGATTGACTGATCTGGCCTTGTAACAATAACCAAAACGGCCTTGCTGTGCTGGTACTGCGAACGGCTGAAAGCAAGGGGAAACTACGGCCGTAATTTTTCCCGAGGGCATGCAGCTTTTACTGTATGATTAAATGATGATGGCGTCCTCTTGGGTAAAATATTCCGGAGGTAAAATAGTCCCCCATTCGGATCTCCGGGCGGGGACTACTCAAGAGGATGTCGTTATCAGGAGAAAGAAAACTGGCGTTCTGCACAGGATAGAGTAGCATGGAGAGCTGCATCAAACCAGTCTCAGGACTGAGGACCACAACAACAACAATAATTTCCCTTCCGGCTTCCGCGTTTAATCCTGCTGTTAGTTACCCATTACACGTTTTTATAGTTCCGCAGCGACTGGAATAGGTATACGTCTCTTTTACGCCTACAAAGATTTAACTCTGTTCTTGACCATGCACGTAGTAGGTCTGTATATCACCAACCACTGCACGATGAAGTTAGCGTACCTGAGTAACCAAGTCGAAGCATTTCCGTTGACTGTCTTACAATGAACAGTCGCCCGCTCGGTTCAGAGGTGCCTGGTTCGAATCCTCTTGGTGGCGGAAATTTTTATAGATAAGGCCGACAAGGGGAGGAGAGGTGCTGTGTATAGTTCCTGATCAAAAGGTTTTGCGCCATTGTCCTGGACTAGGTATAATTCTACTATTTGTAAGCAACGTTTCATTATTTTATTTGTGTGTGTGTGTAATATATATACCCTGTGTATGAATAGGAGTTAGTCGAATGGGTCACAAATTGATGTTATGTTATGTTAACCGGGGACCTAGAAACGACGAAGAGGCTCCGTCCCCGCCGCAGCCGCAGTGGTCCGAAACCCCACGACGGCTACCGCAGTCCACTTCACCCCTCCGCCGCCCCACACCGAACCCAGGATTATTGTGCGGTTCGGCCCCCGGTGGGATCCCCCAGGGAACGTCTCACACCAGACGAGTTTAACCACTATGTTTGCGTGGTAGAGTAATAGTGGTGTACGCGTACGTGGAGAACTCGTTTGCCCAGCAATTGCGGACATAGTGTAGCTGTGGCGGAATAAGGGGAACCAGTCCACATTTGCCGAGGCTGATGGAAAATCGCTTAAAAACCATCCACAGACTGACCGGCTCACCGGACCTCGACACAAATCCGCTGGGCGGATTCGTGCTGGGGACCGGCGCTCCTTACCGCCCGTCACAAATTGATACTCACACAGGTATCTGCTGTTGCCTTGACCGTAACTATGGCAGCCTCGTGATGGATGTGCCGTTCAATCTGTGGTATGCTTATGACAGAGAGAAACCGAAGTAGCAAAAGACGTTAAACTAGCTTAGCGTGAGGTACATTTTCAATGCGATGGCTTACAGCCTAATTGTTTGTCGTTGATAATCCGTCCGTCGAATGGAGGCGTTTACCTCGGCGGCACCGTTGATGGTATTAGAATGGGGTGGACTACACGCTGGCGCCGAGTCGCACCCTCTCACCCCTCCTGTCATCGAACAACAGACACAAGCATGACACCACAGTGTACAAAAATTCATTAGTTATCTCCACGATGCAAATACACACTTAATACACCATAGCAGGTCAGGGGAAAGCAACGGCAAATCACACCACTATCTCTTTATCCAGTATGGCAATGCTGAATTCCCGCATCTGCCTCCATGACTCAATCCTCAGCACTGGACTGACTTGACTGTCGCTGCGGCTGATGTCAGATGATACAGCGTATTTGTAAATAAGTAATTTTCATCTTTATTGCTTACTAGCTGTACCAAGCCACGCTTTGTTGTGGCTCAGTCTGCTTAAATGGAAAAGAAAGAAAAAGGAAAGCACAGGCTTATAATATTATGGGAATTGGATATATATCCTGATCTTCTCCTCACTTTTTCTTTCACCATCACCTCCTCCCCCTCCTCCTCCCCTCTTCATCTTCTCCACCCCCTCTCTCAGTCCACACCACCTCCTCCCGCTCTCTGTCCATCTTGTTCTCCTTGTTTTCTATGTCCATTTCCTCCCACCGCTCTATCTCCTCTCCCACCCTCTGTTTGACCTTGAGCCTTGCTGATTGTTATTGCAAATTCAGATTCTGTAGTAGTCTAATTACAAACCAATAAACCATAAATACAATTTTCCTATTTGCAAGCAGCGTTTCACTTGTGTGTGTGTGTGTGTGTGTGTGTGTGTGTGTGTGTGTGTGTGTGTGTGTGTGTGTGTGTGTGCGCGTGTGTGTAAAAGTATATCTATATTAAACAATTACATAACTAAAAACACATCCTTATTACAATGCAACATTGTGTGAAAATTTCGAAGCAATCGGTCAAGAACTTTCGCGGATTAACTATTTCGAACAAAGAAACAGATTATATCCCAATATGAGACACAGAACAACATACATGTTATCGAAGTTTATTTCATCTTCTTCCCTTATGCTACGGCGGGAAAGTAATCTGTGTTGGCAGGCAGGATGGCCACGTTGAAATATAACGCTCTGACAAAACCAGAGACGCATCACGAAGGAGTTAATCGAATGGCTCACAAATTGATTCACAGGTATCTGCTGTTGCCTTGTCCGTAACAATGACAGCTTCGTGATGGATGTGCTGTTCAATCCGCAGTATGCTTATGACAGAGAGAAACCGAAATAGCAGTAAGACATTAAACTAGCTTAGCACGAGGTACATTTCCAATGCGATGTCATCTTCTTAAGTGAATCGGTAAAATATATTGATATTATAGCGCCATCACAGTTTAATCAATATTAGAATGATTTCTGTAATCAATTTTTATTTTTGAAAGTTTTTTAAAATTCTGACCAGCTTTAAACAGTCAGAAGACAAGTAGATATTTCAGATGGGTAAATAAAAAATGCTTACTAAAATACAATTGAGAATAGTTTAAAGAACTGTACTTCTAAACGTACTGTCTTTTAATTACTTTGTGTAATTATCTGTACGTCATACCAGTATCAACAACATCTAGGATAACTTTGAATCCTACATCTGTTGGTCTGAAGCATGTATGGGAGTGTCGAGTGATATTATTTTTTACACAGTTTATGACTTGGCGCAGTGCAGGAGAATGAAAGGTATATCGTGTCGTATTTTCGATGTCTTACTGTATTTTCTCATTTACTTCAATTG
This sequence comes from Schistocerca americana, assembly GCF_021461395.2. NCBI lineage: Eukaryota > Metazoa > Arthropoda > Insecta > Orthoptera > Acrididae > Schistocerca > Schistocerca americana. The sequence continues at coordinate 181,522,671 of NC_060120.1, forward strand.
TAGATTCTGAGAATGGCTATTGCATAGCAGAGAGTGGTAATTCAGTTAAAGAACTTTGCGATAAAGATAATTAAATTAAAGTTACCTAATCAGGCAGCTGTCTTATGTATACTGTATACAAAGTCGTCCGTCCTCATTGCAAAAAAATAGTTCAAATAGTTCAAATGGCTCTGAGCACTACGGGACTTAACATCTGAGGTCATCAGTCCCCTAGAACTTAGAACTACTTAAACCTGACTAACCTAAGGACACTACACATATCCATGCCTGAGGGAGGATTCGAACCTGCGACCGTAGCGGTCGCGCGGTTCTTGATTGAAGCGCCTAAAACCGCTCGGTCACAACGACAGGCGTCCTCACTGCAATGCGAGCTGATGCCTTCTCGTAGTACCGTACATTTAACAACAATTTTTCTTTGGTTTTGAACGCTTCGAATTCCATTAGGGAATTATTTAAGACAAACAGTGTAAGACGCACCATTCGATAGTAAATGTGTAATGGGTGCCCAAAACGAGTTGGACAACGTATGTATGGATGTGAATTGATTTCAAAAAGTCTTGTTGGTTGACTGTGTCCTACTTCACGGAAGTGGGCCCTGTTGAACAGCCTTACGTAGAAAGACGGAAGAAATCGTTTTATTTGTCGTGGGCTGGTCTTGTTTACAGGCAGCTGGGATTTTCCTGGTTGGCTTAATGGACGCGACCTAATTGGGTAGCGAGTGGAGGCCGGTTCTGATTATAGTGCCTAGCAGCTACCAGAAGCTGGTGGCTGCCCGCGCATGTCACCAACACAAGAGACAGACTCAAAGGTTCCCCTGTTTCCACTCTGTTCGCGTACTGACATGGTATTTGGAAAATTCCCCATCTTGGAAGGAAAAAAAAAAACACCTCTTCTGGACGGATGGAGGTGGTACTGAGAGTGAGAAGGAAAGTCTTAAATTCGCAATGGCGACCTAGACGCTTCAGTCCGGAACCACGCGGCTGCTACGGTCGCAGGTTGGAATCCTGCCTCGGGCATGGATGTGTGTAATATCCTTACGTTAGTCAGGCTTAAGCAGTTCTAAGTCTAGGGGAACGATGACCTCAGATGTTAAGTGCTTAGAGCCAGTAAAAATTTACGATCGTTTCTGATATTGCAGTTACTGTTCCTACTTCATATAAAAATTTATGTAGGTTACCAATAAATAGCAAGGTAAGTGGCCAGAACCGCAAAAGTGGCCTTTGCATCGTGGTTTCCCCTTGAACATCGCTGCTGCCTGCCGAGAAATGATCGGACGAGTTCTAACATACATCTCCATTGTTGTCAGTGAAATTGCCAGAGGAAATTCGTCCCGTTATTTTTTAGTAAAAACTTCTTTGTTTTTCATTCGTTTACAGTACGATACGTCACTTATAATGTTCTTCTTGCCTCACTTTTATGGAGAGTAATGGGTAATAGTTGTTTTTTCCTTTGAATATCGATGTTTAAGTAACGTCTTTCGGTTTACAAATGTAGTCCCTTGTTATTTATTTCAGTTTGATAGTTTCTACGGTGGATCACTGATGCTGACGTAGCGTTCGATCGGAAAAGTGGCTGTACTACTCGTCGAGAAAAGTGGCCAAGATGGTCACTCCAATCAGAGTTAGTTACTTCCAAAAAAACACGCATTATACAACAGATAAAGCTGACTGCTAAATCAGTTTATATACAAAGCTATCATCCACCATTCTATCCGTCTGCCAGTTTTGAATAAGTTGTACTTTGTTCTGTTATATTTGGCCTAATACTGAAGTCCGATTGAAAACGGTTTGCCGCAGCCGCTTGGTATTCTTTCACAAACTAGGACGTGAAGATGCCTAGTGAAAGTGCCTGGAAATCAGTAAAGCAAACATGGGATCCAATTGCGATTGCACTGCCCACAGTACCCGCTTGGGTTTGGAAAACTGGTCACTAGGTAAGCCTTCAGAAAAATGCATGTAGTTCCAATATATTATTTTCTTTTTCACTTACAAATATTTTTGGTCTGACACCGTATGATATTTAAACTGTGTAAGCGGTAAGCTTTTCTAAATAGCCATGCTCTGGTGAAAATTGAAGTACTCTTTGAGTGGCCACTTCACCCCACCCCTTCCACCCCTCCTCCTCTGCAACCCCCGCCCCTTTCTATGCGGCCCGAAGTGTCGCCCTACAAAGTCAGCATAAAAGTTTGACGACCGCTGCTGTAGATGGTGACAGTCCACTGCTTACCTACGTCAAGGTTGAGGGGGGAGGGTGTGGGGGGAGAGGGAGAGAGGGAGAGGGAGGGAGAGAGTGTGACTGAGAGTGTGACTGAGAGTGTGACCCTATAGTCACACGTAAGGGAAGCTGCCCTATTTGTTGGCGTGTGGAAGCACACTATCTGCCGTACTACAGGGAAGGGTGTACTACTAGCAACCATGTTAAATGACGCAAGGGCAGTGGTCATAAAAATAACCTAACCGACTGGGTCCGGAGTTTTCATGCCACGACATGTAAATGGCAGCCGGTTTCAAACTGGCAGAAATTAGTTCTGTCAGTGAATTCAGTTCCATCTCAACATTTCCGAGGGAAAGTTGCAAAGGGAGGAGCTCCATGCAATGGTCATTTGGAGTCCGGTACTTCGCAAAAGGTCTTTACTCACTGAGATAGACAAAGCTGTACGTCTTCAGTGGGGGCAAACAGCACAGAAACTAGACAGTGGCTGACTGGAGGCATACAGGGTGGGACAACGAGTCTCGAACTTGTTTCTCTTTTAAATGATGAGAGCCGTCGACGGCACCGACTGCCCAATAAGGTGTTTAACGTGCAGTGTGTGGAAGCAGTACAATAGTTTAGGCCGCTAGTTTAATGTGCCCGTACTCTAACTAATGTAATAACAACAAACTGAAATATTACCACATTCTCAAACACAATTTAGTCAAACATTGCTATTGTTATTTCAGCGAAATTGCCTGTATGTGGCATAATATTGCTACAACTGACAAAACAGTAAAAACAATCCAGCAACGCCATGCGAATTCGAAGCCACATACGATCGAAATCTTCAAAAAAATTGTTCAAATGGCTCTGAGCACTATGGGACTTTACATCTATGGTCATCAGTCCCCTAGAACTTAGAACTACTTGAACCTAACTAACCTAAGGACATCACACAACACCCAGCCATCACGAGGCAGAGAAAATCCGTGACCCCGCCGGGAATCGAACCCGGGAACCCGGGCGCGGGAAGCGAGAACGCTACCTAACGACGACGAGCTGCGGACGATCGAAATCTTACGAACACATTAAAACAGAACCAAATGCACCTTGATAATTATTCGTGAAAATAAATACGCTTTTAGCTGTCGCTTTGCTTTTCAACGTGCTAGTTCAAATATAATGACAGTAATGACTGTCGTCCTTGATGAGATGTAGTGCAGGTCAGGGCTGAATACCATCCATTACCTTAAAATGACGTCTTCAGCTTTGCTAGAAGAAGAATTACTAAATCTGCGCTGATAGTAACGCGCCTGTAAAACAATAATGTAAATTTTGAATGTGGAGCGCAATGGCGGCGGACTGCAGCGCCCCAGCGATGCTGTTTTCGCTGCGCTACACACGTACAACTCAACTCACACTTTAACTTATTATATATTCGACATCTGCTCAGTAAATTAGGTACCGTTACAGACCTAGACAAGCAATATACGTAATAACGCTTCGGAAAACACACACACACACACACACACACACACACACACACACACACACCCGAGGGAGGACTCGAACCTCCGATGGGGAGAGCCGCGCGGACCGTGCAAGGCGCCTCACACCGCATGGCTATCCCGCGAGGCTTGTTGTTGTTGTTGTTGTTGTTGTTGTTTATGTTTATGTAGGGTATTTGTTGCTGCTAGTCACATACATGTGACGCCCTTATGACCCTAATATGGTCAGGCCCAATAAGGAATAAATAAAATAAATAAATATCTCGATTGACACTATTCCAGCCACGCTGTTGCAGCTTAACTGGCCAACTATATCGCTCATTATTATTCACACAGAAAAATGTCTGTAGCTATTCGGAATAGCGAGTGAGACGTGCAATTTCTTAGATCTGCGGGATCTAGCCAGCTTTGAGCGGCCTCAGCTGCATGTGGCATACGTAAATAAACGAATGGACTGCCTTCCGCGCGTAACTGAGGCCATTATGAAGGCTTCAAATAGTATCACACGGTATTAGCGTGGTTTCTTCTGTCCTGCATGGTTTCGCTGAGTGTGCCAGTAACTTTTTACTGAAAATAGCTCTCTGTCCACACTATATCTTGCGGTTTCTCTAAATATCGACATGGCTTCTTGAGAAAAGCATGACCAATTTGTTTCCTCCGTTTTCTCGGGACATGGCTTGTGTACCGTCTCTAACCTCGTTCCCGACGCACGTTAACCTTAATATGACTTACTTGCCTCCTTACTGTAACTTAAATGCAGTTCTCCTTGGAAACGGCCCGGCGCATCTCTGAATTCAAAACTGGCAAATTCGTGGTTAAATTTCTAAGAACTTCACTCTTTACTTTCAATTCCATTCGTGATACTTTTCCAGTTTATTAACAGAGACAGTTGCAGTTGGTGCCAAATGTAATGAATTATGTTCTGATTTGAATAATAGCAATAATTTAATCTTTTCAATCCGACGAATATTTTGATTAATTGAAATAAAATACTCATAGAAAATTAGTCTTCTACTGTAGTCAGACGCTGGCGGGTTAATGTGAAGTACGAGGCGATCATTTTGTCCACAGTTAAGCCTGTATTTCAGCTTGTTCACTAAGATTTTTCAGAGGCACCAAACAGCGTAATATTGTTCGGTTTTGCTTTCAAAGTGGTGTTTCCATGTGTTGTTACCAGTCACTATGTCGTGTCTCGTCGAATATCTACCAGTTAAGTTGTCGGAATCGAATAAACACGAACCAGTCGACCTGCGAGGCCTTTTGCTACTCTTTAAGTGAATGCGGTGCCCAGTGGGTACGTTGTTTGGCGAGAGATCGATGTTCGTGTGCAGCTGTTCATGCTTCAGTCAGTTCAAGAGCTCGGGGAATGATTTTTGGTGGAATTTTAACGTTTTTCCTGCATTATTGCTGATGCCTAACGTCCGTAGCTACGATTATTTCGAGAAGACTAACATTGTACCAAACTCATTTACCCAGTTTTAGAATGTAACTCCGGATTAGCACAGTTATATAATACCAAGCATTCTGTAGATCTCGTTAGTGTTCTATTCGCTTCCCCTTTGCTACATATGCTCAGTTTCTGTAATCATACCTCCAGAGGACGACCTCGACACTGAGTTATTCGCACTTGCAGGGCCACTAAAACAAAAGGCGAACAACTTGTGCACCACTCCATGCATTGGGGAGCAGCGTTCTCCTAAGTCGGTGTTTTTCAATCTGTGGGTCGCAACCGCCTGGGGGGTCGCAAAGCCTTGCTTAGAGGATCGGAGTCGCAGGAGGAAGCGGAAGAAACTTGTCTCTTTTATGCTCGCTCAGAGCGAAGCGCGAAGATATTAATCACGTCCGTACTTGCTGGCGTACTGGGACAACTGTTTGTAGTGACCGAAAACTCGCTGACCCCTTCTCACCCGCACGCCACTACCGCGGCAAAGAATATAATTATATCTCTGCCCCCAGAGCACTGCGCCATCTTTACACACTGCACTTCATTTCTCGATCAGTACAGTATCAATAGAACAAAAATAAAATACGTTGCCTTTGAAATCGCTGACATACTTCTATTATGGTTTTGGGGGTCGCCAAAATATTTTTACTTGGAAAGGGGTCGCGTATGCAAAAAGGTTTAAAAACACTGTCCTAAGCTATTACATGTCGTGTGTGTGTGTGGGGGGGGGGGGGGGAGGAGGAGGAGGAGGAGGAGGAGGAGGAAGACGATTTCAGTGGACATTCCGTATTCTCAGCTGCTTTCAGTCGTGGGTTTATGACGACAGTAAGATTCCTCAGTGAGCGACGATAAATGAGGGCATTGGTTACGGACATTGCAGCTTTCACTTCCTCTGCTGCAGTGAAAGGGATTGGAAATTTGTGGTGAATGGGGGGGGGGGGGGGGGGCGGCAGAGTTTCGCCGCGAATCTGTGCGTCGGCTTCTTTATTGCTGGTAATCTTTTCCTTAGAAGAATTAATTGCAGTAGTCACGCACCTTAATTTGCATTTTGTCTCACTAACATTAAAATAACACGAAAGTTGTTTCATGTAAGGGCTCAGAGCACAGACGTCAGTTGAAGCCTGTCCAGCATCTTAATAAGTCTCTTCGTTAAAGTCCTCTGTTAAACGTAACCTCTTAATGTTGTGTTTAATTGACAGTCAGTTCTGAGTACGTTCTTCGAAACAATATACTTTCGTGAATGAATGAATGCCCATCAGAAAGACGGTTGAAAACTTAATTCTTTAACATCAGTTCTCACTCGACAAGTGCGGTGTACATATCGGCAAAACACCCAAGTGTTTTATTTCTATTTTAAGTGAAACTGAAGAGCAGAACAGGAATACGAACACTTTAGTAAGACCAATATGGTTGAGGCATGTTTCACTTTTTTTGGCCTAAGGACGTCTCCCTATATTCTAACCTTCTTGGGAGGGAATGTCCGCTGTCAACGGACAGATGTGCAGCGTGTCAATTAAGGGAATGCAGTGCCGGTGTAAATATTTCGTAAAGGAAATACCGAACGAAATTCGCTCAGACATTGAGATATAGTTATGCGTACATGTTTCGTGGCTGGAGGCTTTAAATGTAGATGAATATATTTGACGTAAAACCAAGCGCAATGACGAAACTGCCTGCTCAACAACCAAGGTCGCATCCACCAGGCTGACGTCAGAAGTTACTCTTACTCCTCGGTGACCTTACGGTCGTTTCGAGTGAAGTTGGTTGTGAGTAGGAGTTGTTACTGTGCACAAAGCTTCTTTCTTTCTCCTTTTTTTCAGATTCTGTGTCAAAATCCGAGGACGGTGAGGAACTGACGCGGCAAGTAATTTCGTTGTTTACTAGCAGGAGCGCACCATGCCAAAATAGTGGACTTAATCCAGATCACTCGTCACTTGCGAAAATGACATAAATGCGTCGATCTATTATTCGTCGATTGTGCAGTATCTATTAAGCATAACGAAACTTCAACTTTTGACGAGCAATCTTAAGAAATTGAGGTTTACATATACTTGGAAAACTAGTTCGCATCGTTTTCCTATAAGTTTAATAAACACAACAGACAAACTTAACAGAGTAACCATTAATATATTCTCCTTCACTGTTTACAACAGTCTACCGACGCTGGGTTAACTTCCAGATTCCGCGAATGTAAAAGTCACATGGTTTTGAGTTGGAGAACTCGTCGAACGTACGGAAAGGAAATTCCTTGAAGGTTGTTCGATAGAAAGTGAAAAAGGTGAAAATCTGAAGGCGCGATATCAGGTGAATAAGGTGGCTGCGGAGTGTCTTCCCAAGCTAACGTCTGTCTAGTGTTTTTGTCAGTCCAGCAGAAAGCGGGAGGGCGTTGTCGTGGAGCAGCGTCAGTTCACGCACTCTTCCTGGTCGTTGTTCATGGACTGCGTCCGCATGACATCTCAGCTGTGGACAATGAAGTCAGCGGTGATGGTTACACCTAGGGGAATAAATTCCCACTACACCACACCGTCGCTATTCCACCAGATGCGTAACGTTAATTTTTGTTGATGCATGCAGCTCTTTGTACGGGGATTTGCTGCTTTGTTTGCGTTCAGCCATTCCTTTCTTTTCCTTATGTTAGCGTAAAGACTCCATTCCCCATCGCCAAGCCGGCCGAAGTGGCCGTGCGGTTAAAGGCGCTGCAGTCTGGAACCGCAAGGCCGCTTCGGTCGCAGGTTCGAATCCTGCCTCGGGCATGGATGTTTGTGATGTCCTTAGGTTAGCTAGGTTTAACTAGTTCTAAGTTCTAGGGGACTAATGACGTCAGCAGTTGAGTCCCATAGTGCTCAGAGCCATTTGAACCAACCCGTCGCCAACAACGGTGCAGTATAGAAATGGTCGCTGTTGTTCACAAGCCAATTGACAAACATCCAGAGATGCACATATGGTCACCTGCTGATTTTTGTTATTTTTGGCTGAGAGCGTGTAATACTCGATTTTTGAGCCTTCCCCATTGCGTGCAAATGTCGCACAATGGTGGAATGATCACAGTTCATCACATTTGTCATTTCTCGAGTACACTGACATGGATCATTGTGGATTAATGCATTTAAACGATCTTCATCAAACCCCTAAGGCCAGTAATGTCAAAACGATCCTCCTTAAAAAGAGAGAACCATTTTCTTGTCGTGCTCTGCCCAACTGCGTTATCCCCCTTCACGGGACAAATGTTTTCTGGCTGCCTCCGCTGCTGTCACCCCTCTGTTGAACTGAAAAAGAAGAATATGTAGGAAATGTTCCGATTGTTCCGCTTGGCACTCCATTTCCTAGCGTCGAGCCCCGCTCACTATCTCAAAATAACAAAATGACAATATGTAAACTCAAATAGAAACGCTAAAGTACAAATTAAAATGACGATCGATAAATTAACCTATAGCAACCGGAATACCAAAATGCAAAACAAAAACGCTACGAACTTATGCACCAACCTAATTCACAGTGACATTACTGCCAACGAAGCGGAATATAACAAAAATAAAGATAAGAATATTGAATAACATTTTCTAAAACACAAAGGATACTAGGAAAGTTTTGCAATGCGACGTAACAATAAGTCGCAGGAAGCTGATTGTTGTTGTGTTATGAGAATACTTCATACTTCGATTGTAGCTGCTGTGCCAGGTATGTGGACGTAGTCGTTCACTAGCAGAATTAATCTGAAATGCCTTTCAGGGTAGAGATGTTTGTTCAAGATCTATATGGACAGAGGATTGATGTTGGGATGTTAAAAATCAATATTAAAAAGGCTGTTTGTTAGCACTCTCAGTTGATTGGCCACTTCAAGCGAATGTTTTTTTGAACATGTCCCGCAACTACACCAGTGCAACACGAACGGGGCCATGGCATCATGGCGGAAGGGGCGGTGGAGTAATAGTTTTGAACGAACTGAGGAGGTGGGAACTTTGGCCATTGTTTTAGCTAAGCGTGGACTAACGTCCTTCTTTCTTCATTCAGTTAACGCTTTCGCCCTGTGACCATTGCACCCTATGACTTTGGTCATCGGCGGGAATTCGCGATATCGTCCTATTGACTTGCAACGAAGTGATTTTATATAAGTCATTTTCAATATATTTGCTATCAGCATACGTAGGATTATTGAAAAATGTTAAGTCCTAGCGAAATGGTGACGTGATGAAACAAATGTCATTTTCTTCGCCCACAAAATTGAGACTTAAGCCTGCGCCGAAAACAGACTTTTTAAAATATCGCAAAACGGCTACATTCGCAGATTTAGAATTCAATTTAGAATGCAGGCATCAGATTCCGACCACAATCATATGAACAGTTCTGAAGTTGTGTGTCCCGCCAATTTGAAAAATACGGTTACGGGAAAAACGAGTTTGAAGTTTTCGGTTGCCTTCTTTGTTGCTAAGTTAAACATACCTGTAGTCCCGCGGGCCTCTTTGATAGCTTCTGTCTTCCGTTGCTCTGGCCGCTCGACACACTTTTCGTCCGGTTTTGTGCAGAAGTTGCAACAATCTGGTGCGATCTCAATTTCGAGCTCGTTCGTAAGTTCCATAATGCCTATTAGGCGTTCGTTGAAACATGTCGACTACTTTGTTCCCGCTGTGAGTGGTTTTCGGGGACACTATTCACAAATCGCTTTGTATCTCGATCACGGAATTTCAGGCGAACTGGGGATGACATGCCAGAGAACGTGTTAAAAAAAAGTTTTCTTGAAATTTTCGAGGCGGACTACCCTCTCCTAACAATCGCTACCAAAGCGTCACTACAGGGAGCTGTAGGCCACCTACTCCATCTTTCACTGGCTCGATGTGACTAAAATAAGAAGACGTAGATCTCAACTGTAAGATGGATGTGGAAATATACGCTAGTTGCTACGTGCTGCACAGTTTTGAAACAACCGTACGCTTTAGTATTTTCGTGCCAGAAAGGAGAGATAAGACTCAAGCCGTTCAATTCCCAAAAAAAAATTCAGTACTTCTGCGCGTGTTTAACGCGCCGTTCTTCCTGCGAGTTGTCTCGCCACACTTACGTTTAATTTATATGAGTTGACAAAGCCACAGCTTTGCCCGGGTATTCATTTTGCCAATTTTCTGTTAAATACGAAAACAAAAAATGAACTGTTTGTAGTGTAATAACGAAAAAGACAGTTACAGTAGTCTGGGCACAGTTGCTTCGTCTGTCTACAATGCGATTTCGTAAACGTCTGTTTTGCAACGCTTCTTCATAGCTTTATAGGCGGTTACTGTTTCCGCATATAGCCGTATCCGCGTCGCAGATGAAAGCTGTCAAAAGCGATGCAGGTGTCAGGGATTTCCTTAAGTTATCTCTATTGTAGGAGTGTCTTAGTAGTAAAGAATAACTGTTTAAAACTTTATGCAGTGTATGGCATTTTTTCACACATCTCAGCGGTTACGACGTCATATCTCTTGAACGACGTGTCGTACAATAATATATTCGTGTAGGTACATTCAGCGGAATATGTAGATACATTGCAAAATGTATTACGAATAGAGTTAGCTGCAAAGGAGTAATAAATTTAAACGTCGTGCACAATCCGGCATTTTTGTTTATGACGTCATATCTCCTGAACCATTATAGGTAGGTGGTTCTTACCAAGGGATATTTGCCCCCGTTTGGCCGAAATCGGTCCATTGGTTTAGGAGGTGATGTGGAAAACGCGCGCGTACACACTTTTTGTAATATGTATAGATTCCATGCCAAGCGCTGCACAAAATTCGAGTACGCGGCATTACTTTCCGGTCCACCCGTATCCCATGCAAAACTGCATCGCTAAGTAACCAGTCAAACAATGTTCGCAGAGTATTACCTGCATCCTACCTTACGATGAGAAGAGAGCGCGCACACACACACACACACACACACACACACACACACACACACCACCCGCAGCGTCTGCCACTGAAACTGCAAAACGTAAGATCTGAGTAACAGAATTGAGCCCATTGTGAATATTGGTTATTTTCGAGCATATCTGTTTGCAATCCTATAACACTTATTATGTATTTCTAGTCATCCTCAATGTTGGTTTCATTTGAGCCAGTCTTTCTGGGAATTTTAGTGTAGGTGAGTATTAGTGTGCACTACCGCTATCAGTTTTTGGTGATATGTTAAGATTTGTTTATGTTTTGTTGTTGCAGGCCCTCGTAAGGACTTGCTCCCCGAGCGGGAGCCACCTGGCGGGAGCCTCTCGACCTGTTTGTTTGGAAGAGGTGAGTTCCGCAAGAAACGACATTCTCTTCCGGCGGAAACCCGATTGACATTTACTAGTCAACTCTATTTCTTTTAAACACAATGACAATAATTTCATTCAACTCTGGCCAGCGTTACACGTTACACGTGGCGTGTATTCTCTGTGCGCCACTTAAGATGTATTGCTTCTGAAGATGGTCAGTGCATGACCGAAACCGGCCACGATTAAATGCGTGTTTCCGTGATCGCGTCCGAAAGAAATGTCCAGAGATGAGACTCTGAATCCTGTACGGTACAGAATACTGCTTTTACTGCCGCGATTTGGTAAGGAATTCTACTTATCACTGCATACAGACTGATACATTTCATAAAGTTTAATTCTCGTGACAGAAGCGGGGATTAAAGAACAATATTTGAGCTCATTTTGCTGCCGTGCACACCTGAAAAGCAGATTGTATAGTCCGTCATTTATTGACAAAAGGACAAATCCAGTGTAGAACTGACAGGGAAATCCAGAGCGTTCATGGATAAAGAACGACTATATGGAGACATCCACGAGAGGCGCAAATTGTTAGGAAGAACGCACTGTGAAGTTGGTGCAGGTGATTTGACACTTGCCGGTCGACCAGCAACGGTCATAAAACCGTAGAAAGTTACACTAAGAGAACAGTTTGGAGCAAATGTACGTGCTCAATTTTGCCTGTGTTACCCACTGAACGTGTTTATAGGCCATGGGTTTCACTCCAGACGGAGTAGTGCTGAGATGGGTATCCTTTTGAAGTCAAAGGAACAATTATATCGAAACGCGCGCGAATAGAGAAATGTCAGCCGAAATTGGATTTGTGATTGATTTAGGTCTATTTCATCTTACTCAAATTTCTTTTCTTTTGGGGAGTGGGGATACTAATTGGTTGCCAGGTTACAGTTATGCCTGGCTCTAGTTTAACTGTCATATACAACCGTATTATAATTACACTGTTAATGTTGCTCTATTGCACCAAGTCGGTTTTCTTGCATTAGGCTGTATTTTTATTTGGAACACACACTATTTCATCCCATTCGGCATTATGAAGTAACCTTCTGTTATTCTTTACCACCAGGATACTTGATAATGCGAGCAAAGTGTGAAATTAGCTAACTGCGCATGAAACGATGTGTTCGTTGCAAACAAAAATACAACGTGGTGCAGGAAATAAGCTTAGTATGAAAAAGTTACTGTGGCTGTGGAACCGTGCACCAAAAAGGCGGCTAATATTATTGCGTGATTGATGTTTTTAGCTGAAGACATTGTTAAATATTGCGTGTTGTTGGGCACTAAGATATGCAACGATAACTTTGACAATCATCTCGATAGACGTTTATAATTTTTTAACTCCAGCACTACCCCGAAAAGTTGTTTGTGCGCGCTTTTCTATAAATGTGGTTAGTCAAGAAGTGTGACTGTGTAGTAGTTCGTTTCGTGAAGCATAATGTAACTGTCACGAGATTTGGTGCTGGTTTTATTTTTAAGACTGTTAAGGTGGATGCCATCTCTTTCAATCTGACGATACCCTCTACGTATGGGATACACTTCACTACTTCGTTTTCACATAACCCCTGTGTCCCGACACTCTCTTTCCGATACACTTCACTACTTCGTTTTCACATAACCCCTGTGTCCCGACACTCTCTTCCCGGTATATGTTTGAACATAGCATTTCTGAGAGGACCATATCTGGCGAAGTACTACACTGTGCAAATATAAGCCAACTACTCTTGTTCAGTGTGAATCGCTGTGTTCGTGAACAAATGCAGGATGTTATTAGGTGACCGGTCAAATTAATGTCGCACAATAGTGGTAAAAACAATGAGGAGGAAATGCTGGACGGGCCCTATGCCAGCCATGTTGCACGCGCTCGCCACGGTCCGTGGGTTGCTGACAGTGGAACGCCGATCCGTGTCTCCGCCCCCGTCTTACGGCCAACGACCTCTGCGGAGGGGGCGAGCTAAAGCAGCCGTCACTGTGGTTGGGTCGGGGCGGTCTCGTTTCATCAAACAGTGAGCCCAGCAAGTCATGGCACGTATATGAACTCCACGATCGGTCGACAGTATTTCGTGGGGCGGCGAATCCAAAGGACACTAGGACACTTGCATTTCCTTTGCTGTCGTATTTTGTAGAAAGGAGACCGGAAGAAGAGGCTTTACCGTTACATCGACGGTGAGGTTATTAGACACTGAGTAAATCGGCAATGTACTCTTATAAATCTCTTCATTCACTCCAGTCGATTTAGGGAAAGCTCGGAAAACCTAAATCTTGATGATCTGACTGAAATTTGGACCTCGTTCCTCCGAAATGCGAGTCCGTCAACCAATGCGACATCTCGAGCTGTCATTTTCGTATAGAAAAGCCCTAATTTCAGTTGTGCATACTGGCGTACTGCTATCTGACTAAGGCACTGTATATTTTTTCTATGCTTGAGCCATTATTCTTTATTTTTCCAGCGATAAAAACTTTTATTAAACCATTTGTGCACTTGAAAGTTGATTTGAACAGACAATAAATTAGGTATCCTCGTTTTGGAAGTGGTGTCTTTTTCTTGCCTCTGAACTGTGAACAAACTTAATCATTTTTATGGGAACCTAGAATTCAACGTGGAATCCAGCAGTTAGGCGCCGCCCTGAGGAGGATCAGTCCAAAGTCGGTCGAAACGTTGGAATTTTAGTTGTTTCAATGTTTCATATTGACACCGGAAAATACCTAGAATGAGTTTATTCAGATTGACACTGGCCGTGGAAGACAAAGAACTTAAACTTGATATTTTTCACATACACAAAGCACTGGCAGAGGAGAATGTATCGATAAGTAATATTAATTTGTAGGACCGAATGAGAATAGCACCTAGAACGTTCGTAATATTCAGAAGTCATTCTTATTTCGTATGACGTAAACAAAATATGTTGATTGTACCGTAAACGACATAGCAGTTAAGATTGTGAATAATTGGTGTCTAGGGAACAGAATTTACCTCTAACTCCAGCAGAAATCAGTATATACAGTTTCTTGAACACAGTTGATTTCAGTTTTTTTGAGTCAGTGAAGAGAGGTATTTGAAATATTAACTTTGAAACCATAGTGTGCGACTAACTAGGAACTCAGAGTAACTAACCAAAACATTGCTCATTGACATTGATAGTGACAGTTGAAATTACTCAGGCTAATATAGTTACCCTGACACGTCCCGTGGAGAATCATATGTCTGGGAATCATATGCTCAGAATTATTAGAAAGTCGTCCCATACTCAGGAATGAGATGCAAGTAACCTGCATTGCCGATCCTAGTGGAGGTGGTTTGCCACTGCGTTCTTCCGATCTGTTATAAAGGTCAAGTTCGTAACTGTATATATGTGACGAGTGCGTGTACCGTGTAGTGTTGGGGTTGTGCTGTTATGGGTGAAGGAAAGGGGTAAAGTGAAACCCGGTTTCCGGACGTAGCCTACTCCTCTCGAAAAGCAGAAAGCGGCCCGTCGAGCTTAACGTCCCCATCCGACGGACAGATCACCATCAACAGTGTCGCATGCCCTCACTTGACGAGACACTGCGATGAGGTATGGAATTTAATGCGGGACACTGACGTAAAGACGGGTGATCAGGAACTTGACGCCACCACCTCACCTTCCGTTGTTGGACAGATAGTGGCAGCGAAAATTTTCCGCCACAAGGATTCGAATCGGCGTGCCTCAGAGTCGACCGTCACCGTATAGGCGTGCGTTAGCGACCTCGTCCACGGAGGCGGATCAGAATCACTACAGCAAGAGAAAAATGGGTAGGAACATGAAGGAGGCAGCTGAGTAAGTGCGAAGTGCGGCATTCCTAACACACTTTGTTTCGGGAGGTCACTAACATACGAAAAAGAGAGGGAAGCTGGGTTTCAACGTCCTACCATTAGCGACGGGATTTACTGTGTATCTGGTACTCTCTCGGCAACATGATTTACCAGAATCTACACTGAGGTGACAAAAGTCATGGGATGGCGATAAGCACACAGAGATGTCGGTAGTATCGCCTACACAAGACACAAAAGGGCAGTCATAGGCGGAGCTGTCATTTGTACTCAGATGATTCATGTGAAAAGGTTAGCAGCGTCATCACGACCGCATGACGGGAATTAACAGACTTTGAACACGGAATGGTAGTTGGAGCGAGACGCATAGGACATGCCATTTCGGAACTTATTAGGGAATTCAGTATTCCCGATATCCAGTGTCAGGAGTGTGCCGAGAATACCAAAACTCATGCATTACCTGTCACCACCGTCAACTTAGTGGCGGCACACGGCCTTTGCTGAACAACCGAGAACAGCGGCGTTTGCGTAGAGCTGTCAGTGCTAGCAAACAAGCAACACTGCGTTAATGGCTATGGCAGCAGAAGACAGAAGCGAGTGCCTTTGCTGACAGCACGACATCGCCTGCACCGCCTCTCCTGGGCTCGTGACCATGTCGGTTGGACGCTAGACGATGAGTCCCAATTTTAGTGGGTAAGAACTGATGGTAGGATCGGAGAGGGCCGCCCAGATCGCGCGACAGAATCCCAACGAAAATTTATGGTACATAATCGAGAGTTCAGTTCATGCACAACAGCCTTCACCGGCAACACTTTCGCAATTGCTTTATACTATAGAGGCAACAGGACTCATTATTTCTGCAGGCGTCTTTCAACGATTAGTTAAGTCCATACCATGCCGAGCTGCTGCACTACGTCGAGCAAAATGTCTGAGAAGATCGTAGAAGGTATCCATGACTTTTGTCACCTCAGTGTGTATTGTCGGGAACATGTTGCACGATACGCTGGTTAGCTAATCACGCGACAAAGGCCTTTCCAGTATTTACGGGTTTACAGCTGGGTGGTCCACGACTGACTAAAGCCAGAAAGATCGCTGCCTCCGCTCACGGCCAACTTGTAACGTCAATTTGCCATACCGATTAAGAATTAGTGACGCGATTTAAAACGGGTAGGAGATAGGTGACAGCAGCAGTCCTGCAACGCCTTTTAGAATGATGTGTCTGCAGCTGCGTGCAGAGAAATAACATGCGTGCGTGATCTAGTGATTCCAGAGACCTTCTGGTTCAGTTCATTCGTTGCCGATCCGCACTGCTTTCATCTGTTAAAACCTATCTGCCCTCAACTGGTCTGCATTCGTTCTGACGAGGCGCTGCAGCTGGAGTAGTATCCTATTCTCGTAGAGAAGCTTGTACACCATTAAATAAGTAACGCACGAATCTATCAAGAACACACTATGTTGTCGAGTCCCTCCGTCTTCCTATTAGATTGGACTGCATTAGCAGTTATATAAATACGAAGACACCAGAATTCACGAAGCATATGCCGTAGCCGCCAGTTACTAGTAATACTATTCTTCCTTGAAAAAAGTGTAGCGACCACAGTCCGATATCAGACAACGTTACTGCTGCCACACGGGACTTCATATATATAAAATTACAGGATAGTTCTGAAACTTCTTGGCACCGAAACACGCACTATTCTGAAAGACGATAAAAATTGACTCCCACGATCGCGAGCGGAAGTTCATTTGCGATTATTTGACACAACACAGTTGCGATTATTTAGCACAACAATGAGAAAGTACACAGAAAGATGAAAGGCATTGTCCTACTTAAGAGCATCAGTGTGAGAGATGACATGATAGGGCGACAGTAGCTTTGTTCATCTGAGCTAACTAAATGTAAATCTTTAGTTGCTGTCACAGTCAAAAATGTAACTCTGAAACACCAGTTAGTCACTTCCTAAACACCAGTTAGTCATTTCCTAGTTCTCACGCAGTAGTTAAATATTTCAACTTTGCGTACATCATATGAACTACCAAGAAGATATCCGTCCTCGGTCAGCACCCTCCGTGATATGCCTCGAGAAAGGGACTCCAACTGTGACGTCAGACACATCGGTTATCCGACAATAACCAATTTTGATTTTATGGCGCCCCACACGTGTTTCACCCGCGTAAATCTTTCAGAAACTTCCCTGGAATAATTTTGCGGCCGCTCTGTCTACAGTAAAACAATTTTCTTTTTTGACAGACTAAGTTTGCTTCTCCCACCCATCAAGGCCACGGATGAGTCCAAGCACTGTCGCTGAGGGGCGACTTCCCACAAGAGACTGCGTCATAGTTTAATTTTTCACCGAAGTATTGTTGCGCCAAGCTTGGAGAACATTTCCGACACCCTCGATCCCGCCCGACCTGCAGGCCTCGCGTCTTCGGCGGCCCTTCAGCCTCAAGATGCGACGCCGAGCCCTGTTTCCGAGGCCCTCCGTGAATCCTGACGCGCTACTCAAAATTCGAAGAACTCACGATCCACGCAATGGATTTTGATGCGGTCTGCACCAATCAGTTGCAAATTACACAAAGACCATATTTAAGATACATTCCAACATAAATTATTCTCTTTCGTTACTTGTTAGATAGCGCACTTGTTCTTTTTTAATTGAGGGTTCTTAGTGAAATAATATAGCACAGCCACTTCTCAAATTGAGGTAGGCGAAACAAACCAACGCAGCTAAAAAGAAAAAAAAAAAGACGCAGAATGTCCTAAATAGTTATTTCGAAGGTCGTCTCTGTGCATAAGGTAGGTACATCAGGATAACAAAAAAAACTTCAAAAATATTGAGCGAAAGAGAATAATTGCAAGGTACACGTGATGTGGAATTGCTTTGTTCTACGATGCACTGATAAGAATTGATTCTCAGAATTTTATAGATATATTGTTACATCATTTTACCCACGTCGGTTGGAGAACACTGTGACTGTTTTCGTAAATATAACTGGAGATAAAATTGCAGCTAGCCACACTTATGGCAGTGAAGATTTTTTTTATTTTGTATGAATTTCACCTTCTTTAGGATCAAAATTACGCGAAATTTTTACAAGAAATCCCCATTGCCATCAAATGATGGTCTCACATTCAAAACTAGTTACGGCAAAACAAATCATTCATCAGACAAGTGTAGCTGCTTGCAGTTTTTTCTTTAGTAGTATTTACGGTATTATATCTTCATCCATTCCATAATATTCCTTGAAATTAATAGGAATTTTAGTTCTAAATTACATATTAATGACACTTCGAAAATTTTAGAAATAGTCCTGGTCTGAACGCAAAAAATTTATTAAACCAAAATATGCCATAAACCGCCCGTATCGTGTTTATTAATCACTATTAACCAGTGATAGTTACCTATTATAAACACAGTATGCGCCTGTCTTTACACCCTATCAATTGCATAATAAGTTTGGCAACCCTCTTAGTGCCATGTGCTCATACAGTGTTTCATCTTTTCTTACACCATTGAACTCTTGATGTACTCACCGAAATGTTCTACACCTAGCATAACCTTTTGAACAGACTTACACATAGCGAAGGGAGATTGCCAAAGAGCAAGAAGGAAGGTATCCTTCCTACCTAGGCAGCTGAAATACTCGTTGGGATCTACCAGTCACTATTGAATTTTTATTCTGTGCGCTTAAAATAATTTGATAAACACAGTATGAATCATATATTGATATAGCCCACAATTTTCCGTATCACTTGTTGCTTCGGCTGTCACGGTCCTGAATCAGCTGTCGCAGCCCTGCATGTAATACAATTAGCATGACTTTGTGAATCTATTGTGGCAGCGTCACAAGTGTGGTGATGTTGCGACCTTTTAGAGCAGACACTGGCTAAGCTGCTCCATGTCGGCAAGCACCTGAGCCGCGCCTCCAAGGCCAACTGCAGAGTCCTGCCCTGTGAGTTTTTACCGTTATCTTCTGCAACGTCGCTACGCAACGGTTTGCTGTCTGCGTACTGGAAGTCGTATGTTAGGATTGTTCTCCTACTGTATGTACGTGCATTGCATAGCTTCTTGCTAACTTTTCTCGGCTTCATTTTCCAGTGTGAAGTTTTCACCTCACAAATTCATAGCAGCGAAATTGCGAAGGCGTATGCGCCAAGGTAAAATGAGCAAGCGCTCAGTCGCTGCTGCTGCCCCCTGGCGCAAGAAGAGTTGCCACGCCTCCAGTGGTGAATACTGTAGAAAAAACGATAGTACTCATAGCTTGCCGATTCAGATGCTGTTGTTTCTTCATATCTGATAAAACAGGATTCCAAGTTTCACGTAGCGGGTATCCATCATCACGGTTAATATTATTATCTCTTAGTCTTATTCCGATAGATTCTTTTAAAATACAGTCCCAGTAACGCGAGGAGTTTGCAACCACGTGGCTCATTGTGTAGCATCCTCTGTCCCTCTGTAAGACAGTGCTCAACCACCACAGATTTGGCAGATTGTAAAAATCGCGTATGGCAATGATGTAAAACACATGTCATTGACGGTACGAACTGTTCGTTTGGCCAATGTGTATTTTACCGCACTATCAAAATCAAGACCAACAGATGTTGTTATTAACCGAATAATGGATGCCCGTGAAGTAAAACTTGGAATCCTTTTTTATCAGAAAGGAAGAAACGGCATCTGAATCGGCCGGCTATAAATAATAATCTTTAACGCTATATCGTTTTATCTACAGTTTTCAACAGTGGAGGTGCTGCAACTCTTCTTGTGCTTGGGGGGCAGCAGCAACGATTAAGCGCTTGGGCATTTTGCCTTCGCGCATGCGCCTTCGTATTTTCGCTGCATCTAAAGACACCGTCGCTCACGCTTTGACTCAGTTGCCGCCAAGAGCGACTTTACTTTTCTCACTTGACGGTGGCGGCCAGGTGGACTGCGGAAATATTGTGTGCAGATGATAGTTTGATCCGGCTGAAGACCCGACAATAAATTGATCTGTCCAAGACGTTGTTTGTTACACTAATACAGAGTTAATCGAGTGATCACAAAGGGCATGGTTTTCAAGTGAAACAGTGTCTGAACGATTCTGTCACCAAAATAAGCGAACTGGCTGATCTGGACGAGTGGTTAGCGCACTGGACACGCATTGAAGAGCTTCAGTCTTCACTCACTCACCAATCCTGAATTAAGTTTCCCGTAATTCCCCTAAATTGCACGAGGCAAAATTTTCTGTGGAAATTATGTGGCCGATTTCCTTCCTCGTCCATGGCAAATTTTCGCTTGTATCCCGTCTTCTGTTGTCGAACAGTCTGTGCATTTGCTATCATATTTTGGAGGGAGATAGAGAACGTAGACTACCAATAAGTTAATGGAACTTATCCTTGAACTACTATGTCTAAAAACAAACATAAAAGTACATATCGACAGATTGGATTCTGCTATCGAAACCATAGAATTATTGCATGTAAAGCTACATGCATCACTAACCATCTGAGCTTGCATACTTTGTCGATATTCTAGTTAGTTAAAGATCGGCTTCCGTGGATCTTGTACTGAATTCAGAAAAGGTTTCTTTATCTAATTACATGGCCAACCGCTCCTTCTGCTACATAGAGCCAAATATCGACGGAAAGTTAGAAGATGTTAATAAAAATTGCGGGAGGCTTCACAATAGCGCTTTAAAGCACTCTCATTCTGTAACTTTTCTGTTTCAGTGCGACAGATCGAGTACATAAGCGACATAAAATGTGTATCATGATACTGTTTCAACCACGCATTGAAGTCTCCACTGTCTTGCACAGTGCATGTCATCGTTTCTTAAGCTACTCCTCCACACATACCTTTCTATTGTACAGACCAGAGTAACTTTGGGAATGGCCGTAGTAGGTATAAGGCTCCCATGGGTAAATGAACGTCGTTCTTATTCAACTTCAACTACTTAAAATGGAACGAGTAATCGTTGAGACACCCACTGATTACCTGGCTCAGTGAAGTTTATTCATAGTTGCGTTTTTCTCCATTATACACAACTACTTCTCCACTCATTCTGTATTGATATGCTTATTCTCGAGTAGTAGTCCGTTTGTGCTAATCGGAGTAGATATCTGCCTGTTCTCTAAAAGTTTAACGGCATAGTAAGGAAACTGCCCTTCCCATCAGGTATTAGCCTTCTGTAGACCGCTTGTACGGTGCCCTTTACGTAGGCGTGATACTGCGATCGACATGTGAACAGTAATATACAGGCCGATGACACAATACTACTTACTACTTCTTGGAATGTGTTGGTACTTTGGTTTCGCAACACAAATTTGCAGCATTATCTTTTATACAATACAATATCTTATACCTAGTTCACATTCGTGTAGTAGTATCGTTACAGTAGTATTGCAATAAGTAGTGTCTTTGTTTAATAAGTGGTCCGTTTTGTATACTAGGTCTGCAAGGCAATGAATCACAACGCAACTCCGGAAGTGAGAGCGGCCTGTGGATACGTACAGGCCGGCAATCGTCTGCTGGGCGACCAACCTGTGTGAAGAGTAATTTATTGTCAACACATTCAAGCAAATTCACCGTCATGCCTAAACTACAGCGATAAGAGAAAAGTTTAAAAAAATTAGAAAAGTCATTCTGAAACAGACTGGCATATTGTGCTACTGTGAAAACAATAGAAACGAAAGGCTTCTTACTTTTGATAACACAAAGTTTTGTATATTTTGTGGCGTTTATTTATTAAATTATTAACTTATTGTAACTTTGGAGCAGTTTATTTATTAAATGAATATAGTACATCATCTGTATCCATCTTATTTGTTACAGTTATGCGACTGATCATTAATAATTTGGAAAGAACATGGGAAGTTGGACATAATTTCTGAAATTTTATTATACTTTTTGTATTAATGTAGATGAAATCGCATCAGAGACTGCGACCACTAGGCCTCCCAAGACTCGCCACATTTTAAGGCTCCTTTAGGACAGTCGTATTTACCGCTCAGGCACCGTGTCGGCTGCCTTTCTTGTCTGTGGAGAGTATAAATGGATAAAGTAAGGAAAGAGGTTATTCGAGAACAGTTACGATTGAAAAACTATTTGTATTACCATATGAAAAGAGTTCCACGCCAAAAGATCACTCTAGCATATTTTACCCAGAATTTTCCAGGAAGAGGGACCTTGCAACAACTAGGAGAGGCAGATCTTTTAGAAGCTTCAAATTAGAGATGCTAGCTGGAATTAAATATACAAACCAAAACTTTGAATGAAAAAAAAATGCTCCAGCGAAATGGATGCGGTTATACGCTGTGGTGCCAAGTCATGGGATGCCTCCTAATACTGTGTCGAACCTCCTTTATTCCGGCGTAGTGCAGCGGCTTGACGTGGCACGGACGCAAAAAGTCGGTGAGAGTCCTCTGCAGAAATGTTGATGTTGAGCCATATTGCCTCTATAGCCGTTTGTAATTGCGAAAGTGTTGCCAGTGCAGGATTTGTGCACGAACTGATCTCTCGATTATGTCCCGTAAATGTTCGGTAGGATTCATGCCGGGCGACCTGGGTGGCCATATCATTCGCTCGAATCGCCCAGAATGTTTTTCGAACCAATTGCGAACAAGTGTGGCTCGGTTCAGTTGATCAGAGGACCCATTCCATTCCATTCCATGTAAACACAGCCCACACTATTGTGGACCCATCACCAGCTTGCACAGTGACTTGTTGACAACTTGGGTCCACGACGTCGTGGCTTCAGCGCCACACTCTAGGGCTACCATCAGCTCTTACTGACTGAAATCGGGATCATCTGACCAGGCCACAGTTTTCCACTCATCTAGGGTCCAACCGATATGATCGCGAGTCCATGACAGGCGTTGCAGGCGACGTCGTGCAGTTAGGCCGGTATTACACTATCAAATTTCTTTTTCCAATGTCTTTGTCAAAGAAATTTGATGGTGTAATAGGGAACTTTGTCAAATGTCGTCAAATATTTGATCAAATCTAGGGTCTCGCTGTAGATTTGATCAAAGAAGTCGCTTGTCTTCTGTTCACTGCAATGTGACATGTTACCACGTAGAGCGCAGCGTTCTGTCATCTGTAGTGTTTATAAAAACATTGCCAGTAAATACAATTGGTGTGTACCAACTACTACAAAATTAAGAGATGTATGAAGCTGATGAGGCGCTTTACAACGTGAGGCACCCTGAATACAAAAATAGATTAAGAAGATTGCAGACCTAACCTAATCTAACTCCTGTAGCAAGGAATCTGAGTGTTACAGTGAGCCTGTCTTCTGCAGATATAGCAGTTCTTAAGTGAGTATTGTACTTTGTGATATGATAATACACTTCACTGAGCTCATAGAGAAATGCATGCTCATCTGCTGTTAAGTAATTGATGTACGACTTGACGTCCTCCACTATAAGCTCACGTAACAAGTTTTGTTGAATGCTTTTATCGTGTCGTCGTAAAACCCACGGCTTCACCCAGGTACGTTTCCTTTCGTCTCCCTGCTTCTCTTCCGCACGTGCACACAGTGCAATTGTGGTACATGCAACTGATGCTGTTAATAACAAGTTGTTGTTGCTAGCCATCTTGAACTTTGACGAAAAATATGATGACAGTGTAATACCCCTTTTTAGCGCCACGTCAAAGATCTTTGTCAAATATATTTTACGAATATTTGATCACATCTTTGATCAGATCTTTGACAAAGAAATTTGATTGTGTAATACCGGCCTTAGCAAAGGCACTCGCGTCAGCCGTCTGCTACCATAGCCCATTAACGCAAAAATTTGCCGGACTGTTCTAACGGATACGTTCGTCGTATGACCCATATTTGTTTCTACGGTTGTTTCACGCAGTATTGCTTGTCTGTTAGCACTTGCAGCTCTATACAAACGCTGCTTCTCTCGGTCGTTAAGTGAAGGCTGTCGGCCACTATGTTGTTCGTGGTGGCAGGTAATGCATGAAATCTGGTGTTCTCGGCACATTCGCGACACTGTGGATCTCGGAATACTGAATTCCCTAACGACTTCCGACATGAAATTTCCCATGCGTCCAGCTCCGACTACCATCCCGCGTTCGAAGTCTGTTAATTCCCGTCGTCTGGCCATAATCAAGTCGGGAACCTTTTCACATGAATCACGTGAGCACAGATGACAGCCCCCCCCCCCCCAATGCACTGCCCTTTTGTACCTTGTGTACGCTAGACTGCCGCCATCTGTATACAATATGTGCATATCACTATCCCATGACTTCACCTCGGTGTTACATGATTTCACAGCAGAGAAATCAAGTTTGTGGTGGATTACAATCCCTGTATCGCCAACGAGTATAAATGAAACTTTCGATACTGATAAGTGTGGCTTCTGATGGAAAGTGCATATTTTCAATTTATGACGAGTCAGTAGGTTAGATGTTAAAAAGTAACGGGGCACGACAAGGACGGCAATGCACACGCATAGCTCAGTATCTCTTTTTCCACACACAGATAAGTTCGGGACGTAGATAAACGAGATAGATTTGTGGTCGCATCTGGCTGGCTTCCAGAGGACAGCCGGAACGCTCTGACGTCCTGCCCACGTTTGGTAGTCGAGGAGGAGTGGCCAACGCAAGTAGTGTCGCAAGACAGGGGCCCACTCACTGCTGAACGGCTTGGCGTGGGCCGCGCTTCGCAATTCACGCCTCCTCACATCGGAGCAGCGACCAGGTGGTCTGGCGGTGACCATTGCGCAAGACTTCCCAAGTCTTTGAAGTGAATAAATTCACGGAATCCCTGGTACTCATGCCTCCAGTTATGCATGCATCGATTTATCTGATTCTCTGTACATCGAGTGCATGTTGTTGTTGTTGTTGTGGTCTTCAGTCCTGAGACTGGTTTGATGCAGCTCTCCATGCTACTCTATCCTGTGCAAGCTTCTTTATCTCCCAGTACTTACTGCAACCTACATCTTTCTGAATCTGCTTAGTGTATTCATCTCTTGGTCTTCCTCTACGATTTTTACCCTCCACGCTGCCCTCCAGTGCTAAATTTGTGATCCCCTGATGCCTTAGAACATGTCCTACCAACCAGTCTTTTCTTCTTGTCAAGTTGTGCCACAAACTCCTTTTCTCCCCAATTCTATTCAATACTTCATTAGTTACGTGATCTACCCATCTAATCTTCAGCATTCTTCTGTAGCACCACATTTCGAAAGCTTCTATTCTCTTCTTGTCCAAACTGTTTCTTGTCCATGTTTCACTTCCATACATGGCTACACTTCATACAAATACTCTCAGAAACGACTTCCTGACACTTAAATCTATACTCGATGTTAACAAATTTCTCTTCTTCAGAAACGCCTTCCTTGCCATTGCCAGTCTACATTTTATATCCTTTCTACTTCGACCATCAGAGGCCTGAATATGTCATTAATGAGGTGCCGAAGGAATTGGTCGTCTAAAATAACAACTTCTAAAAACATACGACTGTTTGGTTATATTTCTTTGGTGAATAACTGCGCGTTGTGGTCCCTGCTTCGTTGCTGTATAAGGACTTTCCCGTCGAATTCGAAAGGCTGACTTCAACGTATTTTGTTACTTAGAATCCAAAACAGATTGTATGCGTTACTTTCGCAATAAAACAAAATTTTGCTGTGTACATGAAATTCAAAATGTTGCACGAAAGCCACTCCAAAAGCGAAATTCGAGCCGTCGTTGGTGGTGGCAAAAGAAGAAAAGGAAACTACATGTTTTAAGAACAATGACTATTATTGTACAGTAAAATACTTACAGGGATTGTCGGCCGAAGTGGCCGAGCGGTTCTAGGCGCTACAGTCTCGAACCGCGCGACCGCTACAGTCGCAGGTTCGAATCCTGCCCTGGGCATGGATGTGTGTGATGTCCGTAGGTTAGTTAGGTTTAAGTAGTTCGAAGTTCTAGGGAGCTGATGACCATAGATGTTAAGTCCCATAGTGCTCAGAGCCATTTGAGTAAGCTTAATTCAAAGTCCCCTATTCGGCGCAATTGTTTCCGGTGAACAATCTGTCCACGATGTGGAACTATTTTATGTAAAGATGCAATTTTGTTAGCGTCCACATATAAAGTTAATTATTTATAGTAACCCTGTGGCGTATAGCGTCGAGCACATTGGACAGATGTTAATGGTCGCTTCTCTGGCATTTTAATCAGTTCTGAGGCTGCAAACGCACAGTCCACTGCAGTCGGCACTTCCTACTGGCTGCTGTGCCCTGCATGCATTTGCAGCCTACTGACTGACTGAAAACGCCAGAGAAATTACCGTTAAAAGCTGTCCACTGCAGTGAGAATCATCCTGCACAGGGTTAAGACACGTAATTACGATATGTGTACTTGCGTGGCATTTGCAACCTATATCAGAAGATTAGGTGCACCAATTCCAGTAATTCCGGCAGATTACGTTACAGTTGTCTTCTTTCTTTACAAATTCTCTGTTCCTGACCATAGCTATATTGACTGCATTTGCCTATTAGAAAACTTACACCAGAGTAATTAAACTGTTTCCACCACATAGATTAAAAAGACGACAATATGCCTATTGTGTTAATAATAATCACGGTGTCACTTTCCATGGTTTGGTTAAACATGTAGAACATTGGAAGCTGAACTTTTACTGCAGTGCTTTAGAGCACATAATTGCCAGATGTGTCAACGATTGTGGTGTACGCTGCGCCCTGGAGACAAGCAACAGTGGTGATTGTTGTAACGTCTACTGGCTACCATCACTGATGGTCATTACTTTGATGCTGAATCAAAGTATTGCATTACTTCCCAAAAAATCATTGAAGTGTCTTACATCGTGCTCAGCAATGCTAGGGATATATGTGTGCCTTATAATTCTGCAAGATTTGCTCTCTGAGCATGTTCTTACAGCCGCGTGGCAGCTCAGATTATTCGTCTCGTCAGTCGTATTATTTGTTAACAAATTTCGTTGCTGTTCTGTGACACCTTCCTGTCCCGTGGTAAAAGAAACACCTGCTCATCAAGATTATTAAATTCTAAGGCATTTCTGTGTAATAAGTAATGTTCAGTTAGCCGGTATATGCAGAACTCCATGTGCGCTAGGTTTTAAATTTAAAGGGTAAGTATAAAGGAACCGTCAACGGTCACAAAACCAGGATCACTGAGATAAATGAGAGAGGCTGATGTGGTCTGATAAGAGCATGTTTACACACTAAGAACACAAGACAAATTGTAAATCCAGAATGACTTCCTCGGGCTGTGACGTATGGTGTTGATTATGCAATGGTCTGGACAGCGTACATTTCATTGTGCTTCATTGCTGGATGATATTAGGCAAATCTCAGAAGAGACACCCTATATAAACACGAGGGTGCTGAGAGCAGAAACCACAAAAGCTACGTTGTATCCCCTCAGGCCCCGAAGTGACGTCGTAATTGAGTAACTTTGAACAGCATTTTACAGCAATACGAAGGGACATCATCTCAAACTCAAAACGAGAGCACAGAACTCTTGGAAAAACGATGATATGAAATGCGACAGCAGAGGGGCCGCCAGTATTACAATCTACAGCCCGTTCCATTGCCCTTGTCGTATTTCTGTTGAATTCATCGTCTTCTAGTAATTTTTGGGTGTGCAGCCGGATCCAGTCGACATTCTGCCATGATATTCATCGTCTTTTTCTTGTCCATTCCGATAAGCTGCTCTTCCAAGTCTTCTGCCATCTCTGCGAGTTGGCAGTCACTTTGTAATTCTTCCAGTTTGTACTTTTTCTTCCTGAACATAAATTCTATTTTTCAAATTTCTCTTCAGTTTCTTTTACTGCTTGCTCAATGTACAGGCTGAATAACAAGAGGCACTGTCTCCCTCACTCCTCGACTACTATTTCCCTTGCGTTTTCGCCTTCTCATATCCGTGTAGGTAACATGGCTATAACCGGGCGGGATTAGCCGAGCGGTCTCGGGCGCTGCAGTCATGGACTGTGCGGCAGGCCCCGGCGGAGGTTTGAGTCCACTCTCGGGCATATGTGTGTGTGTGTGTGTGTGTGTGTGTGTGTGTGTGTGTGTGTGTGTGTGTGTGTTTGCTCTTAGGATAATTTAGGTTAAGTAGTGTGTAAGCTTAGGGACTGATGACCTTGGCAGTTAAGTCCCATACAATTTCACACACATTTGAACATGGCTATAAGGGCCGGTCTTAGAACATTTTTCCTCACAAGCGACATATTATTTGGCGACCCCCCCCCCCCCCTGTCTCCAGCCGCTTCCCTCTCCCGTCATATGCCTTCCCCTGTGCTCTTAATAAGACCTTCGAAAATAAACCTAAATCTAGTGACTGTGGAAATCGGTTATTGTCTTCTTTTAAAATCAGCTCTGCACAGACATTCATCTGTAACATAAGTAAATTTTTGGATCTTATCCTAGCGATAAATATTAACAGAAAAAAATTTCATTTTGGGTAACTTGTGATTTCTTTAAAAGTTTTTGCTGAAAACAGAAACATATTCGCCTGTTAGATCGTTCTGTTCCATTAAAAATCTGCCGTGTATTAAACTACGTGAAAATTATATGAAGTCTAATAATGTAATTATTTAATTCAATAATTTACATTTTTTCCGTTTTCATCAGAAAAACGGAACAAAGATCCGAAGAAGTATCATCTAATTTGATAGTGACATGTTAAACATAGGGCACTGTTTGCTCTCGGAAGTTGTATGTTTTATATAAAGAAAAATCACCAGTAAATTTAAAGTGCTGAAGTATCTTTTTTTTTGGGTTTGGGGTCCGCCAGTTACGCAAAACACCTTTTTCTCAGTACCCAAACATGTTTTGGCACCACTGTGCCATGATCAGTGGATTTTCGTTTTTATTTATTCTGCAATGTGAACTTTTTTGTTACATGATTATAAAATTATGTGCAATTTTAGTTCAAACAACAGATCGTTTCTTTTTGTAAATACCTTTACATTTGGTGAGCATGAATTTTCTGGACACTTGTGTTTTAATTATTACAGGTAGCTTGTCATCTGCAACCAAACGATATTGATGAGAAAGTTTTTTTTTGCTGAGAATTAACCTATCTTCTAGAGTGTAATTTAGTTTTTCGCGATCTTTTCGCTACGGTCGCAGGTTCGAATCCTGCCTCGGGCATGGATGTGTGTGATGTCCTTAGGTTAGTTAGGTTTAAGTAGTTGTAAGTTCTAGGGTACTGATGACCACAGTAGTTAAGTCCCATAGTGCTCAGAGCCATTTGAACCATTTTTTTTTCGCGATGTTTTCGCGCCTATTTTCGTATTTACTTACGTTTTCGTGTGGCAAGCACTTGTATTCTCCGCATCATGCTGAGCTGTTGTGAAGCAATCGTAGCTATAACAAACGTACCGAAGTCGGTAGCGGCTCGTAATCACACATTTGCAATAATATCTCATAAACAGCTGTTTGCAGATTCGTATTTACTGGAACGCTTTTGCTTCTAGTATGGTGTACTTACTTTCGCCCGTGTCAGTGCTCGCTACTAATTAGGATACGTCGTGTATAAATATTTTGCACTTTGGCGCCTCAGGCACCCTCTCAGCTAGCCGCCCCAAGCAGCCGCATGTGTCGGATGGACCTTAAACCGGCGCCTTAAATAAGCCTTGTAGGCGAGTACACAAGTCAACCATATGGCGAATGCAGCCGTGCATCGGTACTTAAGTGAAGCTAAAAGTTAAAAATCATACAAAAACAGTCTCGATCGTGTTTTAAGATTTTTATTCGTTAGCAACCGGTTTCGGTCCTTTCCTCAGACAGTCTTCAGGCTTTTAGCCGCTAGTATGGCTGCCGGTGGCCGCAGACGGAGCGAGATCCGTATAAGTGAGGATGTTAACTGCTCATCCTTACTTCAGATATCCTCACTTCTACGGATCTCGCTCCGTATGCGGCCACCAGCAGCCATACTGACGGCTAAAAGCCTGAAGACAGTCTGAGGAAAGGACCGAAACCGGTTGCTAACGAACAAAATCTTAAAACACGATCGAGACTATTTTTGATTTTTAGCATTTTATACCGATCACTACTTTGCTCCAGCTACAGGATGCTTTCTAAAATTTTAGAAGCTAAAAGTGTGCGTGTTATGCGTATAAATGCGAAGCAAGGAAATGCGATGTGGGAATGCATTATTTCTTAGCGAACCTCAATAACGAAGTGTCGTTGAGTGGAAGCGTCGTCTCGTCTCAGCGTTTCAATCTGCTTCGTGCTAGCAATCTTCAGACGAAGATGGTGAAGAGGCAACTCGTTAGGACGTTGCTGCAAGATGTCTGTCACTCTCTCGAGGAGATTTATTCAGCCAGCTACAAGTTAACAGACTAACGCTCGCTTTTTGCATGCTGACACAAAACATTTTGTCTCGCGGTTTTTGCAGTCTAATAGCATTTCGCTGCCCCTGCATTTCGAAAAGATGTTAATCTGCCTAAGGTTTCTGTAGATAATCTCTCTGGTTGGAGCTACTGTTTTGTTACGGAAGCTATTTACTCCCGCTGCAAGTCGTATGACCTAGTGGTCCCGTGTCTATGAATCTGGTGTCCCAGGTTCGATATTATCCCATTGTCTGACCGCTCCAACTTTTCGTAGAGCTGTCGAGCAGTCAGTTTAAAATAATAGAGCAGTAGTGGGGTGCCTGTAAGTTCGTGCAATTCTCTAACTGGGAAACCACGAGGTAAATGCAAGTAGCAAGTCGTAGATCTCGGCCCTGCAGTCCTCGAAACAGACATATATTTTTGTCTGTGGCGTTCCACCACACTATGACCACATATTGTAACATAGGTCGGATCAGTGTCGGATGTAGCGTAATAAAGCAGTGTCAGGGCACAACAGATACTGGATCAATAACGGGGTATAGCACCTTCAGACGACCGTGATCTTGAGTTTTAACTCCTGACCTGGCGGATATGAAGTCTCTGCGTGAGGTGTCAGTCAGAGATACTTCGCAGTGCGTGACCATGTGATGGAGCGTCCTATTATCTGCACTTGCTGGAGATCCCCAAGCACTGTGCGTCGAGTGAATATTATACACTGGCGTTTCGCGGCATTAAACCAAAGTCGCCACCAGTTGGTAGTTCAGGCTTCCAATACGTCGCATGCCATTTGCAGGTGGTGACACATAGTGTCAGGTTTTTAATACTTCGCATGTAGAGCGCACTGTCGTATGCGTACGAAGCTAACTGCGCTCGGTTGATCTTTGGGACATGTATGTTAACCGGGGGCCTAGAAACGACGGAGAGCCTCCGTCCCCGCCGCAGCCGCAGCGGTCCACAACCTCCCGACGGCTACCGCAGCCCACTTCACCCCTCCGCCGTTCCACACCGAACCCAGAGTTATTGTGTAGTTCGACCCCCGGTGGACCCCCCCCAGGGAACGTCTCACACCAGACGAGTGTAACCCCTATGTTTGCGTGGTAGAGTAATGGTGGTGTACGCGTACGTGGAGAACTTGCTTGCGGAGCAATCGCCGACATAGTGTAGTTGAGGCGTAATAAGGGGAACCAGCCCGCATTTGCTGTGGCAGATGGAAAACCGCCTAAAAACCATCCACAGACTGGCCAGCTCACCGGACCTCGACACAAGTCCGCCGGGCGGATTCGTGCCGGGGACCAGGCGCTCCTTCCCGCCCGGAAAGCCATGCGTTAGACCGCACGGCCAACCGGGCGGGTCAGTAGTAGTAGTAGTAGTAGTAGTAGTAGTAGAAGTAGTAATACCGCAAGGGCCAAGTATAGACCTTTGCAGTACTCCCGATAGGATAGGCCTTGCTGTAGATATGCCATGCCTGCCGTGGATATTAGGAGTTCTATTTTTCAGATACGACTCGATGAACCTGATGTGTGGCGTCGTTACCCTCAGTACAAAGAGTTTATAAAGGAGGCCCGAGTGCTTGTAAACACCTAATTGTAAATTAAAGATGACTACAGATCTCGGGAAACGTGGTGACTAAAGGAATTATTTTGCACTGTGCGGCTGAAGCGTTCAAAATGGAGTCGACAAAAACGTACTGTTGATATAAATAAATTACACCATTTGAAGATGGGTGAAACGCCGGAACACGTTTCAGTATAAATAAAGCTATATAAAACTTGTATTTGCCATCTAATGGGCAAGATCTGCGGGTTACCGGGAGGATTGGGCGACTGTGTCACGTAGGCTGTGGCAGGGTGACCTCACTGTGTTCCGCTGTGCTGCGCATGCATAGGCGGCGGCGGCGGCAGCAGCAGCTCGTCAACAGACCGGTTTCCCTCTCCGCTGTTTCCAGATCAACTCCCGGGAGGACGGGTGCACTGCCAGAGGACCATCCTGATCCATTTGCCCGGTGTACACATAAAAAAAAAAATTGGCTATTGAGTGCGTAGTTGCTTTGCTTTAAATCCGTCCAGCCGTTAATAAATGTGTCTTTGTTTCATCATACACCCTTCATTTTATTCATTGATAATGTGGTCAGAGGTTTGGAATTAAAAGATTTTTACGATTTTAGTTTCCTTCTAAACGTAAAAACAGTTTTTTATAAAAGATATTGAAGTGTGATTTTTATCAATAGCATTGTTATCTGATTTTCGTTCACACCCGGAAGGATCGTCTTGCGGCGTTAATTAAAGAAAAACATGAAGTAAAAGATGTAGAAGATGGTCAGAGTGACCGAAACTTTGCTGACACCCGAATGTGACGAAAGCAGTCGCTGTCCTGTATAACGCTTATATGGAGTATCTGGCAGTAGGTGGCAGCACAATGCACGTAATATGAAAAACGTATGTTTTGAGCGTGTTCGGATACTTTCGATCACATAGTGTTCATCCACTACCAGCAGCAATTGCTACCGGATTTGAAACCAGTTGTTATTGACAAAGTCTGTGATACTTGTGTCTGGTCCCTGTCGGTTAGGATTATTATTAGTATTATTATTGTTGTTATTATTTTACGGCGTGTTGCATGGCTGTACGTTGTCCATTTGCGTTGTCATTCACGGTGTGGTCCTCTCTCTCTCTCTCTCTCTCTCTCTCTCTCTCTCTCTCTCTCTCTCTCTCTCTCTCTCTCTCTCTCCCCTCTCCCTCTCTCCATAATTTTCCAGACCACTATCTCTTAACTGGATGAAAATCAGTGTGGGTTTAGGCCTCTTAGAGGCTGTCAGGACCAGATCTTTAGCTTACGGCAAATACTGGAGAAGTGTTATGAGTGGAACAGGGAATTGTATCTATGCTTTATAGATCTAGAAAAGGCATATGACCGGGTTCCTAGGAGGAAGTTATTGTCTGTTCTACAAGATTATGGAATAGGAGGCAAACTTTTGCAAGCAATTAAAGGTCTTTACATGGATAGTCAGACAGCAGTTAGAGTTGGCGGTAAATTGAGTTCGTGGTTCAGAGTAGTTTCAGGGGTAAGACAAGGCTGCAACCTGTCTCCACTGTTGTTCATATTATTTATGGATTATATGTTGAAAACAATAGACTGGCTGGGTGAGATTAAGATATGTGAACACAAAATAAGCAGTCTCCCATATGCGGATGACTTAGTTGTGATGGCAGATTCGGTTGAAAGTTTGCAAAGTAATATTTCAGAGCTAGATCAGAAATGTAAGGACTATGGTATGAAGATTAGCATCTCCAAAACGAAAGTAATGTCAGTGGGAAAGAAATATAAACGGATTGAGTGCCAAATAGGAGGAACAAAGTTAGAACAGGTGGACGGTTTCAAGTACTTAGGATGCATATTCTCACAGGATGGCAACATAGTGAAAGAACTGGAAGCGAGGTGTAGCAAAGCTAATGCAGTGAGCGCTCAGCTACGATCTACTCTCTTCTGCAAGAAGGAAGTCAGTACCAAGACTAAGTTATCTGTGCACTGTTCAATCTTTCGACCAACTTTGTTGTATGGGAGCGAAAACTGGGTGGATTCAGGTTACCTTATCAACAAGGTTGAGGTTACGGATATGAAAGTAGCTAGGATGATTGCAGGTACTAGTAGATGGGAACAATGGCAGGAGGGTGTCCACAATGAGGAAATCAAAGAAAAACTGGGAATGAACTCTATAGATGTAGCAGTCAGGGCGAACAGGCTTAGATGGTGGGGTCATGTTACACGCATGGGAGAAGCAAGGTTACCCAAGAGACTCATGGATTCAGCAGTAGAGGGTAAGAGGAGTCGGGGCAGACCGAGGAGAAGGTACCTGGATTCGGTTAAGAATGATTTTGAAGTAATAGGTTTAACACCAGAAGAGGCACCAATGTTAGCACTGAACAGGGGATCATGGAGGAACTGTATAAGGGGGCTATGCTCCAGACTGAACGCTAAAAGGCATAATCAGTCTTAAATGATGATGATGATGATGACTATCTCTTAACATGGTTTAGCGCAATACTGAGACCGTCTGTGTAAGAGTGCTTCTGTAGTTCCCTCGCTGTGGCCGATCGCTTCGTCACCGTCAAACCAGTTTCATGGGAAGCGCCGAGAACCCGATACCGAGTCACACGAGTATGTAGTGATCAGCATCCTTCGTAGCTCGGCTAAAGTTGCTGGTGAGAGAGGTGGGGGTGACGCTAATAGATCTGAAGACAGTGTGTAACTTTTTAAAATTTGGGCTTTTTTTTAACTCTGCCGTATGCAAAACACTATGTCTCTTCATTCAGCCCGACATCTTTCGGCACTTATCCGTCATTTTCTGTGCGTAAAATTTATATCTGAAAATTGTGTTGCTAGTGAAAATGCGTGTTTACAGATCAGTTTTTTGTGCTCTTTTTTAATTTTGAGAGCATATCGTATTTTCCGTCCGTTTATGTATCTCTGTTGGATCTCTCTTTCTACTGCTATTGTATACACTCTTTTCACACCTTTTTTTAATATGGTTTTCATTGTCACTTTTACTCCACACTTAGTTTCCACAAGTCGTGATTTGAGCTGACACGTATCCATGCTTACGCTGATAAAATGACAAAAAAAGAAGACACGAAAACCGATCTGTTAAAATTCATGTAAAAATTTATTTTCACTAGGAATGTAATTTTCAGAAATAAATTTGACCCATAGAAGGTGGCACATAAGTGTCGAAAGATGTCTGGGTGAATAAAAAGAAATAGTGTTTTGCACAAGGCGGAGATAAGAAAGACAACATTTTAAGTCACAAACAGGGGAAGATGTAAAGAGGAGCTTTCAACCCGAGCAAGATGATTTTTGTAATGTTTTGCTTGTAGTCCATAGACTTTATAAAATTAAGCACTTACAGAAGATAACTATTAATTATATTCACATCTTACACTGTCGAGAAATGTAGCATGCCACCTGGCTAAACAATATGAATGATACCTCTACAAAGATAATTGAACTGTTCGAGAAAAAATACCAATAATATGCCTGCACAATACTGGACGAAGGAACTAAATTACCGTGTGCCCCTAGAATTTGCGAGAGACCGCCAATAATATGGAAATATAAGGTGCAGTGAAATGAAAACGAGATGGGTGGGAAAAAGTAAACTGCTTATTATTTCAAAAGTAATCGCCATAACGGCTAATACATGTACCACACTGTGAGACAAAGCAGTTAATGCCTTCATGGAAAAATGTTTGCGGTTGGAAACGGAACTATGATTGCGCCCAGGCGTACACCTATTTGTCCGAAGCAAATCGTCGACTACGAAGGTATTTCTTCAGGGCTCCAAAAATGTGGAAATCGGATGGGGAGAGATCGGGATAGAATGGAGGATTTGTAAGGATTTTCCAGCCAAACTTTTGCAGCGTATTCGAAACAACGTACTCGAAACAGCCTTGACAAGATATGGGTGGACTCACAGGATTAGTGGTTTGCAGAACATAATGAGATTTGTCTTCTCGGTTGGCCTCCTCCTGCACCAGACGTAACACCCTACTGAAAACTTGTGGACAGAGACGAAGCGGATGGCAATTATTCATGCGTCCAATGTACATGTTATAAAGATGTATAATTAGTACATTTAGAGATAAAATAAATGTCGTGTGACTAGGGCCTCCCGTCGGGTAGACCGTTCACCGGGTGCAAGTCTTTCGATTCGACGCCACTTCGGCGACTTGCGCGTCGATGGGGATGAAATGATGATGATTAGGACAACACACCACCCAATCACTGAGCGGAGAAAATCTCCGATCCAGCCGGGAATCGAACCCGGGCCCTTACGATTGACATTCTGTCGCGCTGACCACGCAGCTACCGGGGGCGGAAATTTAGAGATTAACAACACAGTTCTTCAGTAATTCCGAGTTTTATTTTGTAAGAAATTGTGCTGTTTCCTCTAGCTCACCCCTTTCCAGGAAATTAATAACAGCTTGTCTCCTTTTCCCCCATGCTTAGACTGTAGCGATGGCCTTTTAGTGGAAGTAAATGTACTGTAGAAATCTTGTGTGGTGTTCAACAGCTTGTAAGTACTTGTTATAACACTTCTTGTTAACACCATGAGCTGCATGTAGATTGTTTAAGTGCCAGACAGGTGTTCAGGTACAGATGCCACTGACAACGGGTTCTGCATCCGAATACGGTCTGGTAATTAATTACGAGTGCTACTCGGAAAGATCGGTCGCGACATAGAAACCATAGTGAAAATCAAATGAAGCTTTGCACAGAAGTGGGCAGTGTCTCTCTAGTACACCCGTCGATCGCGTCATGTCGCTCGTTTCAGTTCTGAGCGCGCAGTGAGCACGTAAAAGTGCCTAGAAAATAGTGTCTCCCGCCAAGCACGAAGGCCTGGTGAGACATTTCGCCTGAAGCTATGCAGCCCACATAACAGAACTGTCATGCGGTTTCCTTCTTCAAGAGAATTTTCCGCCGCATGCTGCCGGGGCAATGAAGACGCCCCTACAGTGTTTTCGATGGGAAGTGTTT
This sequence comes from Schistocerca americana, assembly GCF_021461395.2. Classification (NCBI taxonomy): domain Eukaryota; kingdom Metazoa; phylum Arthropoda; class Insecta; order Orthoptera; family Acrididae; genus Schistocerca; species Schistocerca americana. Next base: position 181,559,693 of record NC_060120.1, read on the forward strand.
GATCATCCACAAGACAACCTCTAATTGGCTCCCACTGAGTTCCATCTCTGCTCACACGAACCACTGGCTATGAAGACAACATTTTGGCACAGACAGTGGGCTGTAGACCAGCGTAGAGAATTGGCAGAAAGCACTGCCGGCTGCCTTCTATGATGAGGGTATTGGATAGTTGGTATAAAGCTATGACAAATGTCTCAGTTGAAGTGCGACTTTGTAGACAAGTAGCTGGAAATTGTAGCTAACATGCAAATAAAACATTTTTCATTTTCACAGTTGTTGCCATTTCGCGGCCGATCGAAACTTAATTGCCAAATACCCTCTGTATTCTACACATAGCTCATGGTGTTAACAAGATGTCTTTCAGCAAACAATGTATACAGCGTAATTCAGCTGCCCCTACCGCTGCAATGTTTTGCTTCCAAAACCACGCACGAGGTTTTTCATATTCTCCCGCTCGCTACGCCCAAACTGTTTGTCTTACAGATAAAAAAATGAACAGGACCTTTTTGTAGGAAACTTAATATGGTTAAATTTTGTACTGGGGTACGTTTTCGCTGGAGACCACGGTTTTAGTTATTCAAGAAAAGCGTACAGTAATGACCTTGAAACGCAACTCTGCGTCCCTACACTCAACCCTCAGTCAGGATTTCTAGTACGTTGTTCGTGGCACTCCCTCCTAAAACTGCACAAAAAATTCCGACTACACAAACTATTCCCGATTTTCGACCTTCTTAGGTCTATTTCAACGGGGCCATTACGCCGCCAGCATAGTTGGCTTTTTCGTTAACGTTATTAATTTAGACGTCCTAGTGAGTGTAATGAAAGGAAAACGACTTTTGTAAACGTTACGCGAAAACCGATTACGTTGACAATTCGATCCAAACTTAACCCTTACAAGCACAGTACAAAGGGTACTAGGACAGTTTTGCAACACAGCTTTATTTATTTAATTTTTTCGAAGTAATTTCCGCACATTGAGTACTTCTCTCGTCCCCCGCAACCGATCCATAAACCAATTTTCCCAAGTTTATGTATGGAGTAAGGCACACTCATTGTCCAAAGCCCTCGTCACTTGAAAACTGCACTCCTTTCAGCTTCATTTTCACTTGCGGGAATAATGCAAAGTCACAAGAAGCAATGTTTGGATTGTAAGGAGGGTGCTCAATAAGTTTCAGTCCTGTACCCCGCAAATATTCAGTGCTTGCTTTGGCGCAATGAGGTGGAGCATAGTCGTCATGGCGGAACCAAGTGTCCATTCTTGACTTCTGTCGCTGGTTCTTCAAAGACTGGATGACTTTGGGCTGGCACTGCTCAATGTACCACTTAGCTGTGACTGTCTTCTGTGTGTCCAAAACAACACGCTCCACAATACCACTCGATATGAAAAAACATCAATCGTTTTCGTCTTTAGTGGTCGGGATTTTCTGACAGCTACGGGTGTGTCATCTTCAAAGACCCAAACCTTGTTTTGAGTCTTAGCCGGCACGTCACAATAGTACAGCCAAGTTTCGTCACCTGTCACAATGTCATTCACATACTTAGATTGTCCCTTAGAAAACCTCTGTAACATCTTCTGGCACCAAGTCACACGTCGTGTCATCTGCTCTTCCGTCAGTCTATGCGGAACCCAGAGACAACAGTTTCTCTACTTGCGAATGATCGTGCAGAATCGAACGAATTGCTGGTGCATTTAGCCCTAAGATATCCTCTATCTACTTACAGGTTGTATTGTATTGAACTGAACTGGGGCCTTAGATACGACGGAGAGGCTTCTTCCCCGCCGTAGCCCTCAGTGGTTCACAACAGGCTAAAGCAGTCCACTCGCCCCTCCGCAGCCCCACACCGAACCCAGGGTTATTATGCGGTTCGGCCCCCAGTGGAGCCCCCAGGAACGTCTCACACAAGTCGAGTGTAATCCTAAATGTTCGCGTGGTAGAGTAATTATGGTGTACGCGTACGTGGAGACAGTGATTGCGCAGCAATCTGCGACATAGTGTAACTGAGGCGGAATAAGCGGAACCGGCCCGCATTCGCCGAGGCAGATGGAAAACCGCCTTAAAAACCATCCACAGACTGGCCGGCACACCAGACCTCGACACTAATCCGCCGGGCGGATTCGTGCTGGGGACCGGCACGCCTTCCCGCTCGGAAAGCAGTGCGCTAGACCGCACGGCTAACCAGGCGGGCTACTTATAGGTTACTCGCCTGTCTTCTAGAATTTTCCTCACAACTTCAATGTTTCCCTCCTTAACTGATGATCGTGATCTTCCCGTTCTCTCAGTGCCCTCAAGAGTGAATTTCTTCTTTGGAAGTCTCTGTACCTACTGAATATAGTTGTACGATGTGGACAAACAGCACAGAATGCAAGAGTCATTTCGTCAAAGCACTGGTCTGTGTTCAACCAAGCGCGAAGTTCTACCGCAAAACTGCTCGAATCTCACTTCGTGACCCCTACGCCGTAGCAAGCAAGCTCTTCAAAATAACTCAGCTAGTGAACGACTGCGCCCACGGACTTGGCACAGCTGTGGCAATGCAAGTATGAAATATCCAAAACACAGCAACAATCAGTGTTAAAATTCACAAAATTGTTAGGTAAATTTTACAAAAACGTCAATTTTACAATGTGTAAGTGCTCGGGTAAGCAGGTGGCATATTAAGAGCAGTCAGTGAAGACCAGAAAAAGTCGACTGTGGGAAGTAATTCCTGCAGTCGGAAATAAATATCTGTACCGTGGTAGGAGGGAGTGCCATGAAGAACGTACAAGAAACCCTGACCAGTGAGGGATGTGTATGGAATGAATATGCATTTGAAGGTCATCTGTGTACGTTTTTCTTGAATAACTCGAAAACTACTGCCCCTAGCGAAAACGTATCCGAGTACAAGATTTAACTACATTAAATTTCCTGCAAAAAGTTCCTGTTAAATTTTTTCTGTAGTGCGGATAGCGAGCGAGAGAACATGAAAATTTCGCGCGCAGCTTTTGAAGGACAGATATGACATTCCGAGCCGCATATAACATCAGTAGGGGGCGGCTGAATCACCCTGTGTGATTTCTGCGGGTAGTGTGTTTGCAGTTGGCTAGTTGTTGCCTTAGTTTACGAAATAGCAGCTCCTTTTTGACTTCGTGTGGCGAGGAGGAGGACGAGGAGGAAACTCAGAGTTGTAATGCCCGCCTCCGCGTGTTTTTTTTTTTTTCCGCACCCGTTTAGGAGTTCTGTGCACGTGCAGGTCCCCACGGCTGCAGCTGCTGCTGGCGCCTGTATTTCTGTCGCTGCAGGCTGCAGTCGACTGCGCTGACTGGGGACGGGGTGGGGCAGGCTGATAGTAGCTGCGGCAGTCAGCGCAATCTGACCGACCGCCCAGCCTCCCAGCAGAGTTGTACGCCTCCACACAGATTACGCAGATACCCAGACGCTTAGCACGTGCAGTAATGTAGCTGGCTTACAAGCGTTAACCACCACTCTTGGGCAAGACGCCGAACTACGTCGATGTCCCAAATACAATGAAGGGCAGCTATTCAAACGGCCGCCCAGATCAAGCTTTTCCGTGGTTTTCCCTAAACGCTTAAGGCAAATGCCGGGATGGTTCTTCCGAAAGAACTAACCAAGTTCCTTCCCCAATCCGAGTTTGTGCTTCGTCACTAACGACTGCATCATCGACGGGACGTTAAATCCTCATCTTCCTCTCTGTAGATACAGGGTGGAGCGCGGTAAATTGTATTTTTAGAATTCACGTTGTGGCGGCACTGTTGGTTGAATAGAGGGGAGAGTGGGTGTGGTTCATCGTGACCGACGGGAAGTTTGTATTCAATTGCCGTTTAGTAGCGACAATGCAGTGGACACATGAGGAGCGCTCACTTTGTGTTGAAGTGTATTTCTCGAGTTCCGACTCGATCACTGCAGTGCAGCGTGATTTTCGTTTGCGGTTTGCAGTACCCCCAAGTGGACGTGTTCCTGGACGGTAATCAATTTTAAATTGGGTAAATGCGTTCAGAACAACAGGGGATGTGTCATCTGTAGGAAGAGGGCCTGAGAGGGGCGTTACACCACCAGAAAATGTCGAACGAGTTAGAGCAGCAGTACTGCAATCTCTGAAACGCTCAGCTCGGAAGCATGCACTTTCTCTTGGCATTTCAAGACGTTCTCTCCACCGGATTCTTCATAATGAACTGAACTGTGCTTGTGCGTGGCCCGGTAATTGTCAGTAAGGGATTATGTAACACGAACATCATCTTGTGAAGACATGCTTACAATCATACCCTGTGACGCACATGTGTTCTTTTCTGATGAGGCACATTTTAACCTAAGTGGATGTGTAAACAAACAGAATATGCGGTACTGGAGCGACACGAACTCCAGGCAAATTCACCAGAGACCCCTGCACTCAGACCACGTCAGTGTGTGGTGCACCACATCACGAATAGGCATCATTGGCCGGGCCCTTACTTTTTCCAGGAAAATCGTCTTGCTGAAACTGTGAATTCGGATCGTTACTTAACTATGCTGCAAGAGTTTTTCCAGCCGGCTTTCGAGGCTTTTTACAGGCTACGTGGTTTCAACAAGACGGTTTCACTGCATACACAGCGGGCATTCCCCTGAATTTTTTGAGGCAAACGTTTCCTGGAAGGCTTATCTCTCGGTTTGGGGACCTCAACTGTACCGCAGGATCACCTGACTTAGCCCCAGGTGACTTTTTTTTTCTTTGGGGTTACCTGAAGTCAAAGGTGCATTGCAACCGTCTCAGCACCCTAGAAGACCTGCAGAACAACACTGAGGTTGAAATTCCAAGAAGACCTGCTTGAAAGAGTGCACGAGAATTTCAGAAAACGACTGCGGCAGTGTGTGGATTATGGCTCTGATCACTATGGAACTTAACGTCGGAGGTTATCAGTCCCCTAGAACTTAGAACTACTTAAACCTAACCTAACCTAACCTAAGGACATCGCAAACATCCATGCCCGAGGCAGGATTCGAACCTGCGACCGTAGCAGTCGCGGTTCCGGACTGAAGCGCCAAGAACCGCTCGGCCACCCCGGCCGGCTGTGGATTATGAAGGTAGACATTTGCCAGATATACTGTTTAAACCATGTAATGAGAAACTACCATTATTCTCCAGTATGAGAAAAACAAAAATGTAAGTTACTAAGTGTTCATTATTATTTTTTAAATTTCATTCCCAAGTCAGCAGTTTACAGTGCTCCACACTGTACATTGTGCTGCTACCTATTTTTTCGACTTCTTGCGTTGTGCCCCTCGTCTCCTTCCTCCCCATTCATCGATCAGTGTTTAAAGTATCCGTCTTAAACGCACACTTTGTGTAATAGTTCTCACAGCAAATATAGACAGTAAAAATATTTTTAAATATTGTCGACTGCTTGCAAAAGTATTAAAGAAGGCCCCTTTGGGTATGTACCGGGTGTTGTAATTAAAGTGCAGCTACTCACAGAGGCCCATCGTATGGCAGCGAAACTAAGCTAATTCGTTAATGCGGAACCGGTTTACGCTTGAAAAAAAATTATTTCCAATTTTGGCCGTCAGGTGCAAATCTGGCGCCGTGAATGAAAGAAGGACGTGTAGAAATATTTCCATATCTAATTAGGAGCGGGGCGTGAGCAGAAGACAAATGAAAAAGGCAAAAGGTTGATCTTATTATTAACCGCCGCTTACACAGTTTGTTCAGTATGAGCGCCAGATACGTCGACGGGATGCTGCATGCGCAAAACAACGTGACCAACAGTTGCTCGGAGCAGTTCCGGTGGAATCTGAACATGTTCCTGTGTATACTGGCCTTCGGGTCAGGTAGACGACTGGTCTCTGGTAAACGCGTTCTTTTAGATATCCCCGGAGCCAAAAGTCACAGGGATTCAGATCAGATGATATGGCAGGCCATGCATCTGGAAAACCTCTCGAGAGAACACGTTCATGGAGGGCTGCTTTCACTGGGTAATTGACGTCAGGTGTTGCCCCATCTAGTACGAAACAGTAATTTCCACACAGTTGCTCTCTAACGTGCAAATGGGGTACACCGGACAGGCCCTCTTGGTGTATTCTTTTCAAAGAAGACCGGAGAGAAAATAAAGATGCTTGTGAATAAATATGCTTGTGAATCCACACCAGTCAGGTATGGCGAGTGCAGTGGGTCTTCGTGTACAACACGCGGTTTAACACTGCTCCAAATTCGGCAGCTAACACTACCTGGGGCACGTGCACCTTGGTCAGTTACAGCACCCTGTAATGTTAAATGTGCCTCGTTAATGCTCAAATACTGCTCGGCCCGCTGTCATCATCTTCGATCCGTGCCAGAAACCGAACGGCAAAATTGGAACACTGCGGGTCATGGGGTTTCAGTTGGTGCACTGTCTGGATCCTGTACAGACACCAGTGTAATATAAACCACATTTACTGTTGTCCGAGGGATGGACAATTCTCTTGACACAGCACGAGCACTCGCAGCTAACACTACCCGGGGCACGTGCACCTTGTTCATTTACAGCAGCAGCAGCAACATCAACATCATGAATAACTTCCGCCGGTATAGGACGCCTTTCTCCTTCAGGTGCCACACCAAGCTCATCCGCGTTTTCGAATTTCATTATCTTCTTCTTTAAACCATTTAATGACATCGAACCTCTCAGACCTTTCAGTCAGCAGTATTACCCTAAAGCAGCACAGTAATTATTACCGTTCACGTGAAACAGTTTCACTAAGAGCGCGCGGTCTCCCTTCTCGTTAGCCACACTGTTCACTCACGTTATGGTTTGTCAAATGACAGTGTGGATGTGATACAGTGTGAAACTTATTTTTATCATTTCAAACACTGACTTACAGAATGTTCCCTGACAAACACAACTCAGACTTAACCTATTTATTCGTTACCCACAATATACAAGCCCAACGCAATCTGACTGCTATACAATGAAAACATGGCTTCAAATAATTAACACAAAAGAATGGCCCTGAATGGGAAGCAATCCTGACAATAACCCATACTTTTCATAAGTTACTTACCTCACAGTAAATCTTCATAACACGAACTGCAGCAATAACAGCAAGCAGCAACTACAGCCAGCTAAATAAAAGGATTAATAACTACTAGGAGGCATATGGTTAGCAAAAGAAATATTTTGTTGAAGAGCAAACAATGTATTTAGCAGATTTTTACCTTATTCATGTGGCATCCAGTTCCAAAAATTATATAGTCTGAAACCTCCCCTTAGAAAAATTTATGAATTAATGTGCTTGGATACCCCCTTACGTTATTTGATTTTCAAACAGCTGAGCAGAACTGAACGTACTCAATAGACATTTCGCTCTTTACTTATCCTGATCAACACTAAGCTGATGCCGGCCAGAGTGGCCGTGCGGTTCTAGGCCTACAGTCTGGAGCCGAGCGACCGCTGCGGTCGCAGGTTCGAATCCTGCCTCGGGCATGGATGTGTGTGATGTCCTTAGGTTAGTTAGGTTTAATTAGTTCTAAGTTCTAGGCGACTGATGACCTCAGAAGTTAAGTCGCATATTGCTCAGAGCCAACCACTAAGCTGACACACAATATTTTAGCACAACGCAGTCTGACTTTCAATAATCCCTACAAAAGAATGGCCCTGACTAACAATAACCTATATCTTTCATGAATCACTTACCTCACAAAAATCTTCGTTACTCGAACTACTGCAATACAACGAGCGCCAATGCTGCCAGCTAAATAAAAGATTCTAACTACTGAAGGCACCAACTACTGATGGGCATACTTAGCAAATGAAAGATTTTGATAGAGGACAATGTATTTACTTTAATAGTGTTCAAAAGTCATAATATATATATATCAGTTCATGACATCCAGTCTTACAAATTTACTGTGTCTGATGGACACACGTCCAGATCATCTGCTCTCAAACCTCCGTCATCTCTCTCCCCACATCCAGCACTGCTGGCGGCTCACCTCCAACTGCGCAACGCTACGCGCTGTTCACATCCAACTGCCCAACACTACAATAGCGACTATTCCAGCAATGCCAACCAGCCATAGTCTGCACGCAGCACAGCCTGTGATTTCATACAGAGCACTACGTGGCGTTACCAACATAAAAACCTAAACAGCCTACTTACAAGTCGTCAATAATTCCACTACCCAAACATTGCTAACTACATGCATCCTCGTTTTACAATGCATGTCCTACCAACACTGAGTCTCCACGAAGGACACATGTCCAAGCTGTCCCCCCCGCTAACTGCTAGTCCATCCAACCACAGAGTCTCTTACCGAGGGCGTAGAGCGCTGTCAGCGAAATTAATACAGTCTGCAGCGGTGCCAACATACGAACAGGCTACTTAGAAGTGTACAGTGCTAAGTTTGCACCTGGTGGCAATAAATGGAACTAATTTGTTGTCCAGCGTAAATCTGTTCCGCATATGTACCAAGTTTCGCTACCATACGGTACTGATAGCTGGACCTCCGTGAGGAGCTGCACTTTAATTGTAACCGGCAGTTTCTTTGAACCCTACTCCCTGACTTCCGGAACTTTACAACGCTAGCCACTACGCTAAACTGCTTAACACGATAAAGAGTAGGAAGGGAGGGAGAGATGATATTTCAAATTTTCAATGAAATGGCGGGCAGTTTTGTCAGAAGGTATCACTGTTGTATAAAATATTCTCGGATTTTTTGCCGCTTCAATTCTGGGTGTAACCTTAAGCTTTCGACGTTTACCACCGTCGCCTTCGTCAGGAAAACTGACTGACGTGGCTGTTGCTGTGGTGGCCTTACTTCGCCGATGAAAGACTTCTGACTGATTGGCGTATGTCATCTCAGCGACACGCTGCCGTAGATGGCGTCAACGTCTGCGCTTCTGGGGCCACTTCCCTCGTAGGAGCGTGAACAGCTCGGCGAATTTCGTCGAGAGCTCGTTTCCACGCACCACTAACAATGTTATATCCGTTGTCCTTGTTGAAGCCGCCCATGGGCTACATAATGCCACCACCGCGTGACTATCACGATGGTGGTAACAGTCCAAAGCTTATGGTTTTACTCAGAACTGAGGCAGCAAAAGTCCAAGAATGATTTGGACAAGAGTGTCGCCGCGAGAAACTTCCTTCTCGTCATTCGTACACCAGTACTGGTAAATGCGAATCTTGTATCGATTGTAAAAGAAAAATCTGCGTTTGGGATCCAGGATGAGGCAGCTAAGATGGGCCAGCCCAAATGTGTCCAGAATGAATGAATATATCAGGTGCAGTTTTCGTCAAGTTACAGTGGACAATAATGGCGAATTTCCTGACGTACGCAAGTAATTTTTATCGTTTACAGTCGCCGAATTAAGACACCTACTTTGACTTTTTCTGACGGATCTATACTTCTTTCTGTGCCATTTGGAAGAAACTTCGAAGAGAATTTAAACGTCGTAACACGTATGGGACTTGATCAAAGTATCAAGATGACAGCACCGCAAACTACCGGGAGCAGAGGTTCCACACATTCCGCCCTATTATACCAAAGGTAAGCAATCACTTAACTCAGGTACGGTTCGTGTGTAACCAGTGCCTAAAGTCAATGGTCTCTGTTGTTCTGTTGCAGCTATCAGTAACTTGCTCGTAAAGATATTGAAACATTCACAGTGTGTAAGACAGTCGAAAAATGATTATAGTTTATGGCGAATGTCGCCAAACTGTTACAGCAGCGGTGCAGTTGTGTGCTGAAGAGTATACGGATCATTCCAAGCACTCACGATGTCTCTTTGCAAACATTATTTTTTTAAAAAGTCTAGAAACGGGAAGCGTGGAGAATAAAATACGCCAAAGAAAAAGAAGAGCAACTGATGAAAGATATGAAACTCACATTTTAGCAGCAGTAGCACACAATGCAAATGTCACTTGGAGCTATCTCTGAAGTACTAGAGGCATCAATCAAACGAATGTTCTGCGAACATTGCATTCCATCGCATTTCATCCGCTTCATATTTCGCTGCATCTACAGCTTCCTGGCAATGACTCGCAAAATTGATCACGGTTCTCCGAATGTAATCCACGCAAAGTAGAAAGTGATTTGGGGCCATATCTATACAAAATTTTAAGGATGAAGCATCGTTTACAAATCATGCGCAACTCAGTCTTCCCAATGTGTGGCAAAAATGTTTTGTGCCTACAGCTGTACAGTTTTATTTATCCTCTACCGGTTTGGATACTGGTTACCATCTCTACAAAAGATAATAATGTACAATTCGTCTGCCAAATTTTTGACGAACTGATGTACATTATCATCTCCTTTCAAGATGGTAGCTAGTAACGAAAGCGGTAGAGAATAAATAAAACTGTACAGCTGTTGACACAAAAATTGTTTTTTTTTTTCGAAATATTTATCGGCTGTAGATAAACACTTGAAGAAAGCTTTGCTTTCTAATATGCACTAATCTTAAGATAAAAATCCACGTCGACTCAAAGAAGTGGATAAAAACAACGCTCTTGGTTTATCAACGTTCGGTGCGCATCATTGGTCCTTGTTGTGTTGATGGGAATCTAAATACAGTCAAGTATCTCGACATCCTAACATGTGCTGCCGCGGTAGTTGTTGGAAGACATCCCACATGACATATGGCAATCACTGTGTACCCAACATGACAAATGTCCCACCCATTCCGCACATGTAATGACAGACCCTGTCAAGAAAAAATTTGGAGAGCAGTGGAACGATCAGGAAACGCATATTAGTCTGCACATTCACAAAACTTAACGCTCCCATACTTGCATTGGCGGGGAGGGGGGGGGGGGGGGGGGATAAAACAAGATGTCTATTAAGAAACACCGACGACTCCCGAAGTCGTTAAATGCCTTATAACAGGGGCTTTGCTGCCATTAACTCCATATGAAGATCAACGTGCAGTACTGTTTCTGCAGAGTAATTTTATACCTTGTAGCAGTGCTCAAGTTCCATTACAGGGTGAAAAGTATTTAAACCGACAAACTTTGGGAGGTTGTGGGGGACATCAAAACAAATATTTTTCCCTAATGTCATTTTTTCCTATGAGGAGTATATAAACGGGTAGAGGAAAATTTATCTGGCGGCAAATTAATTAAACCAACAAACACTTTTCCATTTTTTTATGACCAAGAGATAACACATTAACACAACCCAGTTTCAATTACAGTAGATTTTCAAAAATGCCTCCATTGACACGTAAATACCGTCGGATCATGCTCTGTCTGACAATGGCAAAAACCCCAGGAGTATCCTGAACTGTTCCTGCTGCTGCTGCTACTATCTGGGCGACCAGATCCTCTTCTGATGCAACAGGAGTTGCGTAAACTAGGTTGCGCATCTCTCCCCACACAAAAAAGTCCAGAGGGGGCATATCTGGGGATCGAGCAGGCCATGGTTCAGGACCATCTCTGCCAATCCATATTTCTGGGAACCGTCGGTCCAGGAATCGACTCACACGATGACTGAAATGTGTCGGCGCCCCGTCATGTGGGAACCACATGCGTTGTCTTGTAGGGTGCGGGACGTCTTCCAGCAATTCTGGCAATGCTCTGGCGAGAAAACTGTAATAGCGCCTACCATTTAATGCCTAGGTGGCAGATACGGCCCAATTAAACAGTCCCCAACAACACCAACCCACACATTAACGAAGAACCGCACTTGATGAGCGCTAGTAACTGTGGCATGTGGGTTATCCTCACTTCAGACATGCGAATTGTGCATGTTGAAGACTCCATCACGCCCGAACGTTGCTTATCGGTAAACAACACAGTTGATTGAAATGTAGGATGCATTTCACACTGTTCCAGGTATCACTGCGAAAACTGTGCTCTGGGTGGATAATCAACTGGTTCCAAGTTGTGGACACGCTGTAAGTGAAATGGACGTTACAATTGCTCTCAAACGACTGTTCTCACTTTCGTCTGATTCGCCCCCATGTTATGTGCAATTGCACGAGTGCTGATTGAAGGATCCCTCTCCACATGCTGCAAGACAGCTTCCTCAAATTGCAGCGTTCTTACCGTGCGACGGCGTCCCTGTCCAGGTACTGTGCTAAATGACCCGGTCTCACGCAGAAGTTGGTACGCAGCAGCAAAGGTCGTATGATGCGGGATACGGCGATTAGGATATTGTTGTTGATAAACCCACTGTGCAGCTCGTCCGTTGTGGTGCGCTACGTAGTACGCACCAACCATATCAGTGTACTCACTCCAGATGTATCGCTCCATTAGTAAACAGAGACAATGCACTACTGCACTGGTGGATAGTAGTTCCCTACAACTGAAGAGTGTAATACGCCCTCTAACAACTGAAGATCGTAATACGGCCTCTAACAACTGAAGAGCATAATACGGCGTCCACCGGTTTAAATAATCCTCATAGGAAAAAATGACATTAGGGAAAAATATTTGTTTTGATATCCCCTACAACCACCCAGAGTTTGTCGGTTTAAATACTTTTCACCCTGCATAATATGACAAAGTAGGTATCATGATTCGGCAACTATAAATTGTAAAAATTACTTGCGGACGTCAGGAAATTCGCCATGTTGTCAAGTGTAACTTGGCGAAAATCATACCTCGATATATTCGTTCGTTTGCATATATCTTTCTTAGATTTTTCATCCTGTATGAATAAGTATTTTAGAATTCAGTGTTTAGCTTTTCCGACAATCTTGCAACAAGAAAAATCAACCATGTTGTAATAATTGCATAAGAAATTGGTCTTCAAATATACGCAAAAACAGAATATGTGACAAATATAAAAGATGGTTCTTATTTCATCAACAGAGATTACGCATAACTTAATGGTAAGGTAACACGGAAGAACGTCTGTAACTGGGAGGCTATTAAACTCAAGACAGTGAAGATGGAAGTGGCCTTTTGAGTAATGATGTGTACAATAGAAGATCTATCTCCTCTCCAGCAAAGTTAAAGCATTATGTTACAGTAATAAAATCAGCATGTTTATATGAGTCGAATGCTGGGGCCAGTAATACACAACGGCGAGTACAGGGACAGAAATAATAAGGATCTGTACGCGAAAACTGAACAAGTAAATGTAATGCGGAGGCGGCTTAGAATGATTATTTACGGTTATCTGGTTCGGATGAATGAAAACCGGATAGGTAAGATGATTTTTGAACGCTTCAACCGGGAAAAGATCTCTCTGGTTCAAGGCTCCAAGAAATCGGACATGACCTGAAAGAAATGAAAGTTGAAGAACATGCAGTTCTGAGCCGAGATACGGCTAGAAACAGGGTTTTAGATTCCCATCTCCAGAGAAAACCAAAAAAGAAAACTGGAGCAAAGTGGTCAGAAGCTGGTAAACAGTAGCTCTCTGATCGAGAGAAATTTTTTTGGAAAAGTAGAAAATTAAGTTGGCAGTAGGTACTTATGTGGTCTATAGGAGAAACAAATCGAGGAAAAAATAAAACGTTTATATTTTATTATTGTTGTTAAAATCGTACGCATCTGTGACAAGTGATACGTATGTAATATTTGCGCGCGTGCGCCGGAGGCGTAAAGGTACGTTTACATTTGCGCAGCTTTACGCGCGTTCTAGGTGCAAGAAGATGCATGCATGGGTGCAAAGTGATGGATGACTGATTGGTGCGCACGGGCCACGGAGCGCAGGTGTGTTATTCCCATTCCAGACGGGGACACACGTGCAACAGTCGTGCACGTGTCCGTGGTTCTCACCGTTTGGTGCTGTGTTTTATCACGTCTCATTGCAAAAAGATTCAATTTGTCGCACATACTCCCAGCACGTCCGGGTTAGCCAGCGTATCGAATTCATCAGAGCAACAATAATATGTCCAGACGTTTCAGACCCTTCCCAATGTCCCAGACTGCGAGCTCTTCAAACGAAGAAAAAAGCAAGCATTAGTAATATAAAGTGAAGGACTTTAAAATCATGTTGATTTGATGATTGTCACTTTTTTCCTGAACATAAAGTTTATGATTACGCGTTTAGGAGGTAAATAAAATACGTATACTTGCGTATCCTTCGCCTGTTGAAATTTCTTTGACAAATATATTTGACATATCAACTTTGACAAAGAACTGTGATAGTGTAATGCCGGGCTAACCAGCAGCTGCAGCGTTACTAGAGTCGTCTGTGTGCTTCGTTCTAGATATGGATGGAATCTCTCAAGCGCACATGTGGAGAAAGTGGCCTGCACCTATACGCGTGCCTCTACTTGCGTGCGGGGCACAGGCTCATGACCACTGGGTGCAAGAAGCGCAGGTGCATTAGCCAGTAACGAACTGTAAGCAAACCCCCCCCCCCCCCCCCCACCCGCCATCCTGAATCAGACCTAGGGTCTGCGCCGCAGCAGAGCTCAATATAGACCAGTGTGAGCGCGAGGGGCCATGGCGAGAGAAAGCGTACAACTGGGAGCAACGGCCAGCAGGACAACGACTCTAGCACCCAGCAGGGCAGGGCACAGAGGAGGCGGCCCAACGTACCCTCTGGTCAGCTGCTAGGCTCCGCCGTTAAAAAGGGCACAGCGACTTGCCTCTTTCACTTATACACTCCCCTCTCACCTCTTGATATAAATTGATAACCCGAAATTAATACTGAACACTGTACCAGCGCGGGAACCATACTCCTCTGCCGATGAAGTCCTAGTGAATTTCATCTCTTGTTCCTTTCCTTTCATGTCACTGTATGATGCGGAAACGTCATATGTGTAATGTATAGGTTTCCTAGCGGTGTCAAAAAATTGGCTTCGCGTGACGGCGTTACGGATGAGGAAGGGAGTAAGAGGCAATAAAAGCTAAAGTGACTCCATATATACGAGGGCTATCCACAAAGTACATTACGTTTTGGAATTGAAAATAAATAAAGTATTGGAAATTTTTTTTATTATGTACAGATGAAAGCCACACTTAAATACTACTTTTCTACATAGTTGCCATTTAAATTAAGGCACTTATCGTAGCGATGGACGAGCTTGGAAATTCCTTCGTCGTAAAATTCGGCCGCCTGCTCCTTCAACCACGTGGTTACCTCTTCTTGAAACTGTGCGTCGTCTTCAAAACGCTGCATAGCCAACCACTTCTTCATCGCTGGGAATAAGTGGAAGTCGCTCGGTGCCAGGTCGGGACTGTACGGCGGATGAGGAAACAACTCCCAGTTAAAAGATTCGAGAACTTCACGAGTGGCGTTTGCGTGTGGGCCCCGGCGTTGTGAATCAGCAAGATCTTTGAGCCCAACTTTCCCCTGCGCTTGTTTTGTATTGCTCTTCTGAGGTTGTGCAGAGTTTGGCAATACCTTTAAGAGTTTATTGTAGCGCCTCTTTCCAGGAAATCCACAAGAATCACACCTTTTCTGTCCCAAAAGAGGTAACCACGTCGTTGAAGGCGCAGGCGGCCGAATTTTACGACGAAGGAATTTCCAAGCTCGTCCATCGCTACGATAAGTGCCTTAATTTAAATGGCAACTATGTAGAAAAGTAGTATTTAAGTGTGGCTTTCATCTGTATATAATAAAAAAATTTCCAATACTTTATTTATTTTTAATTCCAAAACGTAATGTACTTTGTGGATAGCCTTCGTATATTAGGTCCGCGTGGTTTGGGGCATTACATAATACACTCCTGGAAATGGAAAAAAGAACACATTGACACCGGTGTGTCAGACCCACCATACTTGCTCCGGACACTGCGAGAGGGCTGTACAAGCAATGATCACACACACGGCACAGCGGACACACCAGGAACCGCGGTGTTGGCCGTCGAATGGCGCTAGCTGCGCAGCATTTGTGCACCGCCGCCATCAGTGTCAGCCAGTTTGCTGTGGCATACGGAGCTCCATCGCAGTCTTTAACACTGGTAGCATGCAGCGACAGCGTGGACGTGAACCGTATGTGCAGTTGACGGACTTTGAGCGAGGGCGTATAGTGGGCATGCGGGAGGCCGGGTGGACGTACCGCCGAATTGCTCAACACGTGGGGCGTGAGGTCTCCACAGTACATCGATGTTGTCGCCAGTGGTCGGCGGAAGGTGCACGTGCCCGTCGACCTGGGACCGGACCGCAGCGACGCACGGATGCACGCCAAGACCGTAGGATCCTACGCAGTGCCGTAGGGGACCGCACCGCCACTTCCCAGCAAATTAGGGACACTGTTGCTCCTGGGGTATCGGCGAGGACCATTCGCAACCGTCTCCATGAAGCTGGGCTACGGTCCCGCACACCGTTCGGCCGTCTTCCGCTCACGCCCCAACATCGTGCAGCCCGCCTCCAGTGGTGTCGCGACAGGCGTGGATGGAGGGACGAATGGAGACGTGTCGTTTTCAGCGATGAGAGTCGCTTCTGCCTTGGTGCCAATGATGGTCGTATGCGTGTTTGGCGCCGTGCAGGTGAGCGCCACAATCAGGACTGCATACGACCGAGGCACACAGGGCCAACACCCGGCATCATGGTGTGGGGAGCGATCTCCTACACTGGCCGTACACCACTGGTGATCGTCGAGGGGACACTGAATAGTGCACGGTACATCCAAACCGTCATCGAAACCATCGTTCTACCATTCCTAGACCGGCAAGGGAACTTGCTGTTCCAACAGGACAATGCACGTCCGCATGTATCCCGTGCCACCCAACGTGCTCTAGAAAGTGTAAGTCAACTACCCTGGCCAGCAAGATCTCCGGATCTGTCCCCCATTGAGCATGTTTGGGACTGGATGAAGCGTCGTCTCACGCGGTCTGCACGTCCAGCACGAACGCTGGTCCAACTGAGGCGCCAGGTGGAAATGGCATGGCAAGCCGTTCCACAGGACTACATCCAGCATCTCTACGATCGTCTCCATGGGAGAATAGCAGCCTGCATTGCTGCGAAAGGTGGATATACACTGTACTAGTGCCGACATTGTGCATGCTCTGTTGCCTGTGTCTATGTGCCTGTGGTTCTGTCAGTGTGATCATGTGATGTATGTGACCCCAGGAATGTGTCAATAAAGTTTCCCCTTCCTGGGACAATGAATTCACGGTGTTCTTATTTCAATTTCCAGGAGTGTATATGATCCACAATGAAGGTGAAGTGTTCTGTCCATTGTGCAGATAAATTACTGCAAGCTCAGCATTATACAGTCCTCCCAGTTTTCCGCCATTCTTTTCGTAGATGCATATAGTGCTGTTATCTCGTTATCCTCAGTTAGCTGGTATCTTCTTCTTCCTCTGGTCCTCTTTCCAGTCACCGTTCCTTCTAATGCACCTTCATTGTGCAATCTCATCTCATTCAACGTCCTAGCCAATTCCTTTCCATCTTTTCAGTTGCTTACAGTATTCGTATTTTATCATTTAGCATGTGTGTGACAACCTCATTTCTTACTTCATCTATCCATGCCACATTTTACATTTCTCTGCAAATTCAAATGTCACAAGATTAACTATTTCTTCTCTCTGTATAGCAGCGTCCATATTTGGGCCCCATACAGGACAACACCCCTTATGAAACACTTCACAGATCTTTTCCTTAATTTTTAGAAATGACATCATGCAGCACCTTAAGTATTCCTTAATAAGCGACCGGTTTCGGTCAAACGTCATTTTCCAGCACAGGATGAGTTGAAAGCAATTGTTACATTGGAGTACAGGGAGCTAATGTGGTTACACATTATTACTTATTCTATGCCAGTAAGCATGTTTACTTCCTACCTAATTTCCTGTTAGTTTTCTGACATTGTGCTTCATTTTGACGTCCCTGAATTCTAATGTTAACTCTTGCCCTCAACCCAAGCTGTGCTGGAAAATGGTTGACCTAAAACCGTCCCTTATTAAGGGGGGAGGGTGGACATTAGTAAAAAACACACTCTATTTAAAAGATTCACCAAATCCACAGTTTTTAAGATAAGGCCTGAAATTTTGTACTATGCTTTACATGAAATTAATACATTTGCTGTTAAGTACCTTGCATTATATATTTTTAACTTTTTATGGAATGCTGGCTGGAGTGGCCGTGCGGTTCTAGGCGCTACAGTCTGGAACCACGGGACCGCTACGGTCGCAGGTTCGAATCCTGCCTCTGGCATGGATGTGTGTGATGTCCTTAGTTTAGTTAGGTTTAAGTAGTTCTAAGTTCTATGGGACTGATGACCTCAGAAGTTGAGTCTCATAGTGCTCAGAGCCATCTGAACATTTTTTTTTATGGAATTTAAAAATTTTATTTTCAAAAAATAATACATGTACCTTTTTATATTGTTATTTATTTAATGGACCATAGAATATAAAACTCCAGTGAAAGATTTCTTTTGTTATAGCTATCCTTGTTTTATTTCCTGTCATGTTACTGGTAACTTTCAGTCTAGGTACCGAAACTGTCAGCTGTATCCACTAATTCAACAGAAATTTTCTCTTTTATCTTATTGGGTTTGCCATGTATAAACCATTACCTTCACATTTGTGAATCCCTCACAGCTTGTGTTCAATCCTTTTAACATGCTGTTAATTGCCTTTGCATTTTTACATAGCAGTAACCCATCGTCTTGTGCTCCATGCTTTAGGGAAATACAGTGTGATCACACAGGGAGCTTAGAAACCAGTTACTGAGGAATCACGTTAGGAAATGAGACGCTGGAAGTACTAGACCAGTTTCGATATTTGGGCTAAGTCTGCAAAAGTAGAGAGCATATCAAATGGAGATACCAAGAGAAGCTTTTCTGGAAAACGAAAATATGACAACGTCAAATACAAATTTTAGGGCTAGGAAGATTTTTTCTGAAAGTATTAATCCATTGTGGTGCGGTATATGGAAGTGAAACGTGGATGATAAACAGGACAGCTTTTGAAATGTGGCGCTAGGGCATAATGCTGAAGATTAGATGGGTGGGTCGAATAACTAATGAAGAGACACATAAACGAAATGCTGATATAAGAAACTTATGCTATAATTGGACGAAAAGCACGGATCGGTTGGCCCCGGCGGTGGTTTGAGTCCTCCCTTGGGCATGAGTGTGTGTGTTTGTCCTTAGGATAATTTAGGTTAAGTAGTGTGTAATCTTAGGGACTGATGACCTTAGCAGTTAAGTCCCATAAGATTTCACACATATTTGAACATTTTTTTTTGGTGCTAAATGAATACAATTTTAACATTGCAAGAAGATCAGTGTTGTTCCCCATAACTTCCCGCTGATGACGTTCCTCTTCCTTACTGGTACCTATTCTTCGTTAAGTGTGAGTTTTGTGTATCAAGAGCATAAGTCCAGTGCAAGAAACTGTGATGAGTTTGTCTACAATTAAGTATTATATAAGCATTATCAAAGGAACCGCCGAGCCTAACATCTGCATCCGATAGAGAGATCAGCATAGTATCACTTGCCTTTACTCTGAGACAATGCACAGAGGTTTATTAGAATTCAGTGCAGGGCATGACCATAAATCTGGTGATCAGTGCATGCGACCTCCTCTCCCCATGCCTGTCAAATACTGGCAATAAAAATTCCTTCCATTGCCAGGATTCAAACTGAGTACTTCACTACCCCTGATAAGGGCTGTACGTGTACGGGGTCTTTGGTCATCTCAGCTGTGGAGGCAGATTTTGCTGTGAGATGACTATCTAGTAGAGTTACGCCTCAGCTTGTCTTGAGTCGGCTCGACTAAAGTATCACGTTTCGTTGTATACTCAAGACACTGTGTTGGTAACGCCGTCTAGCAGAGGGCAGCGAGCAGCGGCGCAGGGCATTTATATCGCGGACACGCTTCGGCATCCGTTGTGGGCCGTCAGACAGTGATAGAAGTAACGGACGGCACAATACTGTACAGTATGCCGCGCTAGAGCAGTAACGGTCAGTCCGTTAACGGAAGCCCAGCCCAGCGCAACGCAGCGCGTCTCACGTCTGCGTAGCCTTGTATGTGCAGGCGGATGCAGGCGTCAAGAAGGCCTGTGCAGAGAGAGACACACGGCCGTGGCTGGCATGTTGAGCAGGGGAAGCTGGGGGGCGGAAGAAAGGCAGCGTCCGCTGGACCCAAAGAAAGAAGGATGTAGCCGTGGCGTTGTCCTTGTTTCTCACATTTAGTGAGACACGAGATACCATTCGCAACTGAATTGGGCAGACCTGCCTATTGACAAGTAAAATACCCTTTTTCCCGATTCTTGCAAACAATATATGCAGTTGAACAGGCAGATTTGCGTAAGGCATTAGACACCGTACCACATCGTCGAGTACTATAACCAAGGCAAAAAAAAAGCACTAGGACGTCAGGCCACGTTTGGCCTACTGGGACCATACGACCGCCGTGTCATCCTCCGAGGAGGATTCGGATAGGAGGAGCGTGGGGTCAGCACACCGCTCTCCCGGTCGTTATGATGGTATTCTTGACCGAAGCCGCTACTGTTCGGTCGAGTAGCTCCTCAATTGGCATCACGAGGCTGTAACAGCGCATGGCGGCTGGATGGTCACCCATCCAAGTGCCGGCCACGCCCAACAGCGCTTAACTTCGGTGATCTCACGGGAACCGGTGTATCCACTGCGGCAAGGCCGTTGCCTATAACCAAGATACGATCATAAGGAATATCTTCTCTAATATATGACAGTTTGGACGAATATTTGACTAATGCAACTCAATATATTACACTGGACGGCAAATGTTCTACAGACACAGAAAGTAACATTGAATGGCCCCAATGAAGCGTACAAGGAGCTCTAATGTTACCAATATACACTTACGAGCCAAAGAAACTGGCGCACCTGCCTAATATCGTGTAGGGCCCCCGCGAGCACGCAGAACTGCCGCAACACGACGTGACATGGACTCGACTAATCTCTGAAGTTGTGCTGGAGGGAATTGACACCATAAATCCTGCAGGGCTGTCCATAAACCCGTAAGAGTACGACGGGGGGAGGGAGGAGGGGGGGGAGGTGTCTTCTGAATAGCACGCTGCAAGGCATCCCAGATACGCTCAATAATGTTCATGTCTGAGGAGTTTGGTGGCCAGTGCAAGTGTTTCCCAGAAGAGTGTTCCTGGGGCCACTCTGTAGAAATTCTGGATGTGTGGGGTGTCGCATTGTCCTGCTGGAATTGCCCAAGTCCGTCGGAATGCACAATGGACATCAGTGGATGCAGGTGATCAGACAGGATGCTTACATACGTGTCACTTGTCAGACTAGTATCTAGACGTATCAGGGGTACATATCACTCCAACTGCAGACTCCCCACATCATTACAGAGCCTCCACCAGCTTCAACAGTCCCCTGCTGACATGCAGGGTCCATGGATTCACGAGGTTGTCTCCATACCCGTCTACGTCCATCGCTCGATACAATTTGAAACGAGAATTGTCCGACCAGGCAACATGTTTCCAGTCACCAACAGTCCAATGTCGGTGTTGACGGACCCAGGCGAGGCGTAAAGCTTTGTGTTGTGCAGTCATCAAGGGTACACGAGTGCGCCTTTGGCTCCGTAGCCCATATCGACGATGTTTCGTTGAATGGTCCGCACGCTGACACTTTTTGATGTCCCAGCATTGAAATCTGCAGCAATTTGGGGAAGGGTTGCACTTCTATCGCGTTGAACGATTTTCTTCAGTCGTCGTTGGTCCCGTTTTTGCAGGATCATTTTCCGGTCGCAGCGATGTAGCGGATTTGATGTTGTACCGGATTCCTTATTTTCGTAGTACACTCGTGAAATGGTCATACGGGAAAATCTCCTTCATCGCTACCTCGTAGATGCTGTGTCCCATCGCTCGTGCGCCGACTGTAACGCCACGTTCAAACTCACTTAAATCTTGATAACCTGCCATTGTAGCAGCAGTAACCGATCTAACAACTGCGCCATACTCTTGTTGTCGTATATAGGCGTTGCTGGGCGCAGAGCTTTATCCTGCCTGTTGACATATCTCTGTATTTGAATACGCATGCCTATACCAGTTTCTTTGGCGCTTCAGTGTATAAGGGAAGTAAAGCGCGTAGATGCGGACTTTTCTTAAGCGGCTATTCCAAAGTCAACTGAAGAGTACTGAAATCCATCACGATGGAGGCTAATCACGTCTATAACCAACATTTGGCATGTGGCACAGACGCGTCGCTGACAGAGAATTCCGAGCAGCTCGCAGTGAGGTTTCCGTGGCAAGGTCACGCCCGTTCCCAACCGTGACGTGTGGGTACTCGGTGGGTTGACGGGACAATGAATATTCCACGTACGTGGGCACTCTGCCGCGCAGTCTGGCCACTGACCTTGGAAGGAGTACCTGACGACTTCAGCATAGTGACAAAGAGCACATCTATACTGGGCAAGTAACTTTACCATGTGTGGCGGATGGTACTTCACGTACAACAATTGTCAATTCAATCTCCCTCTCCCCCCCCCCCCCCCCCCCCCCCCCGTCTCGACCCCTTCCACTCCGTTGCGAACAGTACGTGGGACGAACGACTGTTGGGAATTTTATCTTCTTGGTATTTTCGCGACATGCGAGGGGCATTCCAACACAACGGGCAGTTCGGTGAATAAAAAATAAAAAAGCTCTTGAGAAAAGGTTTTTATTGACCGTAATGTTTTACTGCATCTCTACCTTCGTAATCGCCCATCATATCTACACACTTTCTGTAAAGTTGCACCAGGTTCTTCAGCCCCGCTGCGTAGAAGTCTGCCGCATGACAGTTGAACCAGCTGGTAATGCCACTTTTGAGTTCATCGTCGTTTTGAAATATTTGTCCACCCAGCCACTTTTTCAAATGCAAGATGAGGAAATGGTCGCTTGGTGCAAGGTCGGAACTGTACGGATGGTGCTCAAAAAGTTCCCAACGGTGAACTTGAATCTTCTCTTTGGTTTTGGCAGCGGTGTGAGTGCGTACGTTGTCGTGAAGGATTATACCAGACGACAGTTCCCATGTGGCGTCGATTTTGGATCGCACGTCTCAGTTTGCTTAGTATTTCACAACTGTAATTGTTGACCCACAGTGCGGGATCTCAATCAAAAGGACGTCCTTTTCGTCCCAAAAAACGCAAGCCATCCAAAAAACGGTAAGCCATCATTTTTCGATTTGAGAACGGAGATTCCTTAAACTTTTTTGGTTTGGGTGAACCTGAATTGCGCCATTGCATTGACTGTTGTTTTGATTCTGCGTTGGCGTACGATATCCACGTCTCATCGTCCGTTACAATGTGGGAAAACACATCATCTCCACCTCCACCGTGTCTATAGCGCTCCAAAAATTGTCGTGCGCTATGCACTCTTTGCTCTTTTATGCTGACCAGTGAGCAGTTTTGGACTCCACCTTTTGTGATAGCCAACCTATTCAGTTACAATCCTGTAAACTAAAGTTCGAGCAGCAATTTTGAAATTCAGTAGCCAGACCACTCATCGTAAATCGCGGATCACTTCGAAGGTTTTGGCTCTCATACTCAACGATGTCATCGGTCTAAATACTGGACCTGCCACTCTGCTGTTTATCGTGAACATCTGTGCGGCCATTTTGAAATTATCAACACCATTTGCGAACTTTGTTGTCACTCATTACTCCAGGTCTATACACAAGGCATAACTCTTGGCGGCTTTTAGCAGCTGAACATCGTTTTGCCAGTGAAAATCCGATCACACCGTGCACTTCGCAGCTGGCGATTGGTTCGGCCATTACGATCTGCTCTCACCGACTGGCAATCAAACCAAGGGCGGCTCAGCGGTGTCAGAGGTTGTCAAGGACGTCGTTTTTTTGCACACTGCACTGCAAATCGTCATTTTCGACCGCGAAATGTGTGTAAATGTCAAATGTGGCAGACAAATCTCATGCCTTCTTTAAATATGAGATTCAATGTGCTATTGGAGGTCCATAACGGTTTAGAATTCATTGGAATTTTTTTTTTTTTTTTATGTAGCGTATATTGGACCATAGGGACTGTTCTTACTGAGCTCTGTGTAGCTTTATTTCCCATCATTTAAGATGGTGTCGGATTCACTTGCTTTCCTGGATGAGTTTTGTGTGCCTGTGAAGGCACAGAGAGTTGTATTTGGGACGAGACAGGCAGAGTGTGCAAGTAGAGAAAAGAGCGGCTCTTAGCCATCAGCGCAGGCCGGTCGGTGCCTCAGGTATAGTCTTCGCGCAGGTCGGGACGCTACGGGGGAAGTGGGCTGGCTATTGTGTAGTTTTACATCGTAGCCCAGCCCAGCAGCCAAACTGCGAGCAAGCAGCAGGAGAGCGCCGCTTATGCATGTTTGAAGATAACCATCAGTCACTCGAAAGCAAATAAAAATCAGCAGATGCAGCACCCAAAGAAAAATAATTTGTCCCATTTTTTCTGTCCGAAACAATCTGTGACTTTGTGTGGCGTAAGACGCAATGCACACATGATAAAAAATCCTTACAGCTTTGCTATGAATCGTGGAGATGGGTTTTACTTTAAAGAAACTCGTTTTTTGCGAAATCAAACTCTGATTACTGACAGAGAGACTGCACGACGTAAGGAGCCTCTAGCTATTAAAGAAGTCTCTCATTGCAAAGAAACTACATCTACATCTACATGGATACTCTGCAAATTACATTTAAGTGCCTGGCAGAGGGTTCATCGAACCACCTTCACAATTCTCTATTATTCCACTCTCGTATAGCGCGCGGGAAGAATGAACACACATATCTTCCCGTACGAGCTCTGATTTCCCGTATTGTATCTTTGTGATCGTTCCTCCCTGTGTAAGTCGGTGTCAACAAAATATTTTCGCATTCGGAGGAGAAAGTTGGTGATTGGAATTTCGTGAGAAGATTCCGTCGCAACGAAAAGCGCCTTTCTTTTAATGATGTCCATCCCAAATCCTGTATCATTTCTGTGACACTGTCTCCCGTATTTCGCGATAATACAAAACGTGCTGCCTTTCTTTGATATTTTTCGATGTACTCAGTCCTATCTGGTAAGGATCCCACACCGCGCAACAGTATTCTAAAAGAGGACGGACAAGCGTAGTGTAGGCAGTCTTTTTTTTTTTTTTTTTTTTTTAATTCCTCCGAAACCTTCCCCATCAATATGAAGGACAAGAAAGTATTGTAAATGAATTTTTATATCCTTAATAAAGTATTCCAAATAGTTTCTTCCAGATTCACAAAACACAGATATCTTTCTCTGAAAAACTCAACTGCACGCTACTATGCCTCAAATAACAATGTCCCAGCGCTGCCCAACTGACTGACAGGCAAGTCAGCCACAGATAAAACTAAACACAGTGTCAAGGATCTTATTCACTATTTATGAAATGCGTTCATTCATCTTTGTCGCACTGCATTAAAGGTGAATTACAAGGGCTGTTCAATAAAAAATGGTCATAATTTTTTAGGCAACATACCTTTACTCATCGTCATAATTTTGATGGTACTTCTCAAAGTAGTCTCCCATTAATGCGATGCACTTGTCCCAGCGTTTCTGCGTCTTCAAATACTTGCTGGAAACCATTTTTTTGAGAGCTCCTTCAAAAACGCCTCCGCAGTCTTCGCCACTGCATCTGATGATTGATAACGCTTCCCACGAAGGCGTTTCTTCATGTTAGGAAATAGAAAATAGTCACATGGAGCTTAATCCGGATTATAGGGAAGATGAGGGATGCACTTCACGTTGATTTTTTGCAAGATATTCAGCAACAAAATTGGCAGTATGCGACCGCGCATTATTGTGCTGCTGCATCCAGCTTGCTTCACGGAAATGTGGTCTAGGACATCCCTCTAGTATAGTCCAGTTACTTGTGTGTGTGCAGGTACAACATGCTGATAAACCATTCCATGAATATCAAAGAATGAGATGACCATAACTTTCCCAGCAGAATCAACTACTTTTGCTTTTTTGGAGGTTGATGATGGAGATTTCCGCACTGGGCTTTGCTGTTTGCTCTCAGGATCAAAATGATGTAGCCAAGTTTCATCGGCAGTTATTACATTTGAAAGAAACTCCGGCTCTTCCTCTAACATCAACTTTAACTGCCTGTAGACCTGCACACGAATGTCATTTTGTTCGGGAATCAACAGTCGTGGAACCCATCACGTACAAACACGTGTCTACATCTACATCATTACTCTGCTATTCACAATAAAGTGCCTGGCAGAGGGTTCAATGAACCACCTTCAAGCTGTCTCTCTACCGTTCCACTCTCGAACGGCACGCGGGAAAAACGAGCACTTAAATTTTTCTGTGCGAGCCCTGATTTCTCTTATTTTATCATGATGATCATTTCTCCCTATGTAGGTGGGTCTCAACAGAATGTTTTCGCAATCGGAGGAGAAAACTGGTGATTGAAATTTCATGAGAAGATCCCGTCGCAACGAAAAACGCGTTTTTTTAATGATTGCCACTCCAGTCCACGTATCATGTCTGAGACACTATCTCCCCTATTTCGCGATAATACAAAACGAGCTGCCCTTCTTTATACTTTTTCGATGTCATCCGTCAGTCTCACCTGATGCGGATCCCACACCGCACAACAATACTCCAGAATAGGGCGGACAAGCGTGGTGTAAGCAATCTATTTAGCAGACCAATTGCACCTTCTAAGTGTTCTGCCAATGAATCGCAGTCTTTGGTTTGCTCTACCCACAATATTATCTATGTGATCGTTTCGTTCCAATTTAGGTTATTTGTAATTGTAATCCCTAAGTATTTATTTGAATTTACAGCCTTCAAATTTGTGTGACTTATCGCGTAATTTAGCCGATTTCTTTCAGTACTCACGTGAAGAACTTCACACTTTTCCTTATTCAGGGTCAATTGCCACTTTTCACACCATATAGATATCTTATCTAAATCATTTTGCAAGTCGTCTTGATCATCTGATGACTTTACAAGACGGTAAATGACAGCACCATCTGCAAACAATCTAAGACGGCTACTCGGATTGTCTCCTATGTCGTTAATATAGATCAGGAACGATAGAGGGCCTATAACACTTCCTTGGGGAACGCCGGATATTACTTCTGTTGTACTCGATGACTTTCCGTCTATTATTACGAACTGTGACCTTTCTGAGAGGAAATCCGAATCCAGCCGCACAACTGAGGCGATACTCCGTAGGCACGCAGTTTGGTTAGAAGACGCTTGTGAGGAGCGGTGTCGAAAGCCTTCTGGAAATCAAAAAATTTGGAATCAGTTTCACATCCCCTGTCGATAGTACTTATTACTTCATGAGTATAAAGAGCTAGTTGTATTTCACAAGAACGATATTTTCTAAAACCGTGCTGACTATGTGTCAATAAATCGTTTTCTTCGAGGTACTTCATAATGTTCGAATAGAGTATATGTTCCAAAACCCTACTGCGAATCGACGTTAGTGATATAGGCCTGTAATTCAGCGGATTACTCCTACTTCCCTTTTTGGGTATTGGTGTGACGTGAACAATTTTCCAGTCTTTAGGTACGGATCTTTCTGTGAGCAAGTGGTTGTATATAATTGCTAAATATGGAGCTGTTTTATCAGCATACTCTGAGAGGAACCTGACTGGTATACAATCTGGACCCGAGGCCTTGCCTTTATTAAGTGATATAAGCTGCTTCGTTACTCCGAGACTTCGTCTTCTTTGGTGAAGGAGTTTCGGAAAACAGTGATTAATAATTCTGCTTTAGTGGCGCTGCCATCAGTGACTTCACCGTTGTTATCGCGCAGTGAAGGTATTGATTGCGTCTTGCCACTGTTGTGCTTTATGTATGACCAGAATCTCTTTGGGTTTGCTGCCAGATTTCGAGACAGAGTTTCGTTCTGGAAATTATTAAAAGCATCTCGCATTGAAGTACGCGCCATATTTCGAACTTCTGTAAAACTTTGCCAATTTTGAGGATTTTGCGTTCTTTTTAATTTGGCATGCTTTTTTCGTTGCTCCTGCAACTACGATCTGACCAGTTTTGTGTACCATGGGGGATCAGTACTGTCACTTATCAATTTATGTGGTATGTATCTCTCAATTGCTGTCTATACTATCTCTTTGAAAACATTCCACAACTTTTCCACACTTACATGATCAGATCGGAAGGAGTGAAGACTGTCTGTTAAAAAGGTGTTAAGAGCATTTTTATCAGCTTTTTTAAATAGATATACTTTGCGTTTTTTTATGTTTGTAGGTGTTACGGTATTCAGCCTAGCAGCAACTGCCTTGTGGCCGCTAATCCCTGTATTCGTCACAATACTCACTATTTGTCCAGGATTATTTGTTGCTAAAAGGCCAAGTATGCTGTCGCAACCATTTACACTTCTAGTGGGCTCATGAACTAATTGTTCAAAATAATTTTCTGAGAAAGCATCCAGTACAATTTCGGATGACGTTTTATGCCTGCCGCCGGCTTTAAACGTATACTTTTTCCAGCATGTCGAGGGTAGATTAAAGCCACCACCGACTATAATTGTATGAGCGGGGTACTTAATTTGAAATGAGACTCAATTTTCTTTGAACTGTTCAGCAACTATATCTTTTGAGTCGGGGGGGGGGGGGGGGGGGGGCGGTAAAATGATCCAGTTAATAGTTTAGTCCGATCGTCAGGTGTAACCTCTACCCATACTATTTCACACCAACTATCTACTTCAATTTCACTACAAGGCAAACTACCTCTGACAGCAATAAGTACTCCACCACCAACTGTATTTAATCTATCCTTTCTGAACGCTGTTAGATCGTTTGAAAAAATTATGGCTGAACTTATTTCCGGCTTTAACCAAACCTCTGTACCTAAAACAGTTTTGAGCTTCAGTGCTTTCTATTAGGACTTGGAGCTCTGGTTCTTTCCCAACACAGCTACGACAATTTACAACTACAATACCAATCGTTTCTACAACTATCTTACTGTGTTTTACCTGCCCACTTTTAGACGGACGTCCCTTCTGTGGTTCCCTGAGACCCTCTAACCTAAAAAACTGCCCAGTCTCTTCCACACAGCCCCAACTACCCGTGTAGCCGCCTCCTGTTTGTAGTGGACTCGTGACCTATTAAGCTGAACCCGGAAACCCACCACCCGATGGCGCAAGTCAAGGAATCTGCAACCTACACGGTCACAGAACCGCCTGAGCCTCTGATTCAGACCCTCCACTCGGCTCTGCACCAAAGGACCACAGTCGGTTCTATCGACGATGCTGCAGATGGTGAGCTCCGCCTTAATCTCGGAAGCAAGGCTGGCAGTCTTTACCATTTTTGCTAGCCGCCCGAAACCGGACAGAATCTCCTTCGAACCAAAGCGACACATGTCATTGATACCGACATGAGCCACCACCTGCAGTTGGCTGCACCCTGTACACTTCATGGCATCTGGAAGCACCCTTTCCACATCTGGAATGACTCCCCCCAGAATGCACACGGAGTGCACACTGGCTTCCTTCCCCTCCTTGGCAGCCATGTTCCTAAGGGGCCCCATTACGCACCTAACGTTGGAGCTCCCAACTACCAGCAAACCCACCCTCTGTGAATGCCCAGACCTTACGGGTCGAGAAGCTTCCTCTGGCCCCTCAGAAAGTTTTTCGCTGCCTGCCAGACTTTGGAACGATCTTCCACTCGACCGTGGGTGAGGGGTCAACCTCAGTGCAGGCAGTACCCAGGGCAGCCACAGCAGTGGACCGATCGGAAGACACTTGGGACGTGCTCGACATCCCTCGCATCCCCACGTTTGATCCCCAACAGACGCCCCTTGGCAGCAGCCTCAAGCCGTGTGAAGGAAGCCAAAGCAGCCAGGAGCTGTGAGCGAAGGGTCGCCAACTCAGCTCGCATCTGTACACAACAATCACAGTTCCTATCCATTACTGCAGTCGCTCCTGTTTGAACCTCGTAAAAAATGTGTAGTTTTCCTGTCACCAACGTGTGGGTGACACCCAATGAAATGTTCAGTATTTCAGAAGGCGATCTTAAGGTAATTCGTCGATCCTTTTTCACAGTGACAGCAGCAGTATTGATTTTTCTTCCGTAAGAGCAGTAACTGGAGCACCGGGTCCACCTTCCTTTGAAATTGATTGTCTCCTCTCTTTAAACATTTTAAACCACTTTCGAGCTGTGCTGTAGGGACGGACAGACTCTCCGTAGGCCTCCTGTAACATTGTACAGGCCTCATCTGAAGATTTGTTGAGACAAAAGCAGAATTTCAAAACCGCATATTGTTCCTCGCGTGTTACCTCCATTGCAGCGGTAGGCAATACTGAACATGTCTGATCTTGCCTGCCTCTCATAGGCGGGAACCGGGAGTTCCAACAATGAAACTACTACGGAGTGTTTGTTGCACATTAAGCTAACAGCATATCATAAGATTAAATTTTAGCGCGAGAAACTATGACCATAAAAAATTATCATTCTTCATTGAACAGCCCTCGCATTTAGAATAGCAGAAAACATATGTGAACCTTACAAGATTAACTATTCTCATATAGGACGTTTAGAAAATGAATGCTGGGCGATTTCATTGGCATTCTTTATGCGACCTCCTGAGTCCTTTTCGTGTGTATTCTGAGCGGCGGTGTGTCGGAAATGTTTTCTCCGGCCACCTGTAGGAAAACGCGTGATATCAACGACGCGCGTCGCGGTTCGGACCTCCAATGCAGAGATGTCACGAGGAGGATTGAGATGTGGCTAGAGAGGGAGGGGTATGACGACCTTCCCATCGTGTAACACGGATGCGATGGCGTTGGGCAGAGTTGTGATGAAATTTGGTGCCAGTGTAATACCATTAACCCACCTTACAAGTCACATGAACTTCTGAGCTATGACGTTTCTTCTTTTCATGTGTAGGCACTATGCTGTTTAAAGCGTCGGCGTGAGCGTGGGTGACGCTTCTGCACGATTACAGAAGAAGGTTGTAGGCTCCTTGGAGCCAAATTTCAACTTCTTCGTTGCAACTGGGAAATGACCTTTTTTTTTTTTTTTTTTTTTTTTTTTTTTTTTTTTTTTTTTACAAAAAAGACCTTTTAATTATTTTGCGCAGTGTATATATTTTGTTTACAGAGTATATGTGCACAATTTGTAGACGGGAGAGGAGGATCGCATTAGCTCGGAACAATATTCAATATGAGTGTGGTTCGGTTGTTAAGCGTCAGACTCAAGGGTTTGGAGTTCAGCACTCAGTCGTCTGTCCAAGCATTTCCTCTGGGCAAGTATCGCATCTTTCATCTCTGGCACTGATTTATTACTGTGGGAAATGCCAAGCTGCATTGTGGTTCTGAGTCCAGTTCCCATTTAATTGGCCGGGTGAGTCATTTCGGAGGTCTGTGGGCAAGGACGTACACCCTCCAAAACGACCACGCGTAGTAAAACACTCCGTACAAACTAGCCATCTGGTGCGGCTCAGATTTACGTTTGCGTTTTGGATACAAGGGTTAGTGGATTTCGCTATAAACTTGTATGCGACGTTTGCTGAATTACCAATGGAAGTCACAGTGAACTTAGAAAATAAAGTTATGAAGTAAAAGCTGGAGACTGTACAAACGAGGCTGCTCGCTTTACTACAGAACTGCTTGACTCGACACAACGAGTTTGCGTCTGTTTTTCGACTTCGAACCGTATCCCTATTGCGACAAGGTTCGTCAAAACTACGAACTTGAGCAGTGGAGGAATAGTTGACATACGTGTTCTTGTATATCAGATACGATATCAGGAGCAAAAAGAAGAAGAAGAAGAAGAAGAAGAAGAAGAAAGCAAGATTAGGGTTTAACATCGTGTCGACAGCGAGAGCATTACACAAGGAGAACAAAGTCGAATTGGGTAAGGGAATCGGCCGTGCCCTTTCGAAGTAACCATCTCAGGATTCGACTTTCACGATTTAGGGAAATCATGAAAACCCTAAATCTGGATGGCCGGACGGGGATTCTAACCACCGTCTTCCCAAACAGGTATCAAGAGCGTACCTACACTATGTGATCAAAAGTATCAAGACTCCTGGCTGAAAATGATTTAAAAGTTCGTGGCGCCCTCCGTCGGTAATGCTGGAATTCAATATGGTGATGGCCCGCGCTAAACCTTGATGACAGCTTCCACTCTCGCAGGCATACGTTCAGTCAAGTGCTGGAAGGTTTCCTGGGGAATGGCAGTCCATTCTTCACGGAGTGCTGCACTGAGGAGAGGTATCGGTGTCGGTCGGTGAAGCCTGGCACGAAGTCTGCGTACCAAAACATCCCAAAGGTGTTCCATGGGATTCAGGTCAGGACTCTGTGCAGACCAGTCCATTACAGGGTTGTTATTGTCGTGTAACCACTCCGCCACAGGCCGTGCATTATGAACAGGTGCTCGATCGTGTTTTGAAAGATGCAAACGCCCACCCCGAATTGCTCTTCAACAGTGGGAAGCAAGAAGGTGCTTAAAACATCAATGTAGGCCTGTGCTGTGATAGTGCCACGCAAAACAACGCTGGCAGATGCCGTTCACCGAGCATTCGCCACACCCACACACTGCCATCGGATCGCCACATTTGTTCCGCGATTCGTCACTCCACACAACGTTTTTCCACTGTTCAATCGTCCAGTGTTTACGCTCCTTACACCAAGCGAGGCTTCGTTCGGCATTTACCGGCGTGATGGATGGCTTATGAGCAGCCCCTCGATCTTGGAATCCAAGTTTTCTAACCTCCTTCCTAACTGTCATAGTACTTGCAGTGGCTCCTGAAGCAGTTTGGAATTATTGTGTGATGTTCTGGATAGATGTCTGCGTGTTTTACATTGCGACCCTCTTCAACTGTTGGCGGTCTCTGTCAGTCAACAGACGAGGTCGGCCTGTACATTTTTGCGCTGTACGTGTCCCTTCACATATCCACGTCACTATTACATCGGAAACAGTGGACCTAGGGAGGTGTAGGTGTGTGGAAACCTCGCGTAGAGACGTCTGACACAAGTGACACCTAATCACCTGACCACGTTCGAAGTCTGTAAGTGTCGCGGAGCGCCCCATTCTGCTCTCTCACGATGTTTAATGACTACTGAGGTCGCTGATATGGAGTACCTGGCAATAGGTGGCAGCACAATGCACCTAATATGAAAAACTTTTTTTTTTCGGGGGGTGTCCGGATACTTTTGATAACATAGTGTAGGATCTAAGCAACTGGAGCGGGACGGAGGTGGGTGGGCAGTGGTTTCTACTGGTATTAGTTTCTTGGGATGGGCGTGGGTGAAGGTAAAGAGGAACAATTTTTACAAAATCAAACTCAGTTGTTTATTAATTGGCAAACATACTAGTTCTACCACTTTCCAACAGGTACGCACCAACTACTATGTACGTAAATGAGAGAGTATATTTTGTAACGTTCAGATGCGTGCGAGTAGTTTCTTTATTCATATTTAAGTAGATATTAATAGCGGCCAAAAAGACCTAGAGCATCGAAGGTACAACCCAGACCCATCTGACATTTTCAGTTGCGAAGATTATAGCAGCGACCTGTGAAATAGGTGTACGTTGATGAACTACTAAGAAATTTAAACGAGAAATGATACAGTTTGTGTGGCCTGAAACTGAAGTACATAATAAAAGTAGCTTTGATATTTCACGACAAACGGCGCTAGACACACTTGCCATTAGTCAATATCCATTGCATGTTGTGGCCTACTTCAAACTGACACTGAATTGATGATGAGCCTGTCTCTGTGGCAGGATGAGAGCTCGCTTTGTAATGATCATCTCTGTTTTTTCGGTGGAGTGGGTTTTTTCCGTAGGGGGGGGGGGGGGGGAGAATAACGGTCCTCACCTGTCCGCTCGTTGTTGCTGTCCCATCTTTTCAATTCCCTTCTTTGGTATCTCTTTCTTACAAAACTGGAGTGCGTCTAGTTGGTGCCTGTTGTATGTTCTGAGCTTCCTCCGTAATCTTCTGCTAACTACATCCTTGTCGAATGTCATCTAACATTCAGAGTCCTCTCCTTCCTCATTCTCATCCTTTCCACTAGTTTTCTGTCCTCTCATGTTTTAAGAAATGTCCGCACCTCGTGGTCATGCGGTAGCGTCCTCGCTTCCCACGCCCGGGTTTGATTCCCGGCGGGGTCAGGGATTTTCTCTGCCTCGTGATGACTGGGTGTTGTGTGATGTCCTTAGGTTAGTTAGGTTTAAGTAGTTCTAAGTTCTAGGGGACTGATGACCATAGATGTTAAGTTCCATAGTGCTCAGAGCCATTTGAACTACTTTTTTTTTTTTTTTTAAGAAATACTTCATCCGTCAGCATTTCAGTGAATTTCACGTTTTAACATTAATCTCCATGGCCACAATACAGAAATATCAAAGTATTTTTTTTCCTCTTTCATTTTGACTAACCATATTTTGCTGCCATTCAGCTCTACACTTCGGATATAACTTTTGGGGAATCTCTTAATTCTGTCGGAATTTGTTTCGGTGTTAACGAAACTTTTCGTCTTTTCAAAACCTCCGTAACCCATAGATATTCTACTTATTATTTCGTCAACCGCATCCATTTTCTGCCACCGTGCGTCCTACCCCTCTACAATTTTATCTCGTTTTGATTTACTCTGTACTGGACAGTAAAAATTTGTCTGCGCGATAAAGTTTGCAGAAATGTAATGTGAATACTAACTGTAGATTTCGTAAAAGTCCGTACTTCGTGTTACGGTGGATGGCTGCTTGTCTTCCTTCACTACTGCAGCCGCAGGCTGAACGTCGAACGAACAGAGCAGCTTAACAGCGGTGGGAGTCTGGGAGGCAGACGCCGACGCCGCTACCTGCGTGAGCGTAATACTGCGCAGTGCAGGTTGCGTGGGGATGCTAGGCGGCGTTGCCAGTGCACTTCCCTGCTGCGGCTCAGCTTCCGACTGAATATCCTTCACCCCTTCATTTACACTGAGGTGACAAAAGTCATGGAGTACATCCTAACATCGTGTGCGACCTCCATTTGGCCAGCGTAGTGCAGCAACTGGACGTGGCAAGGACTCAACACTTCGCTGAAGTCCCATACTGAAACAGCCATGCAGCCGCTACAGCTGTCTGTAATTGCGAAAGTGTTGCCGGTGCAGGATGTTGTGCACGAACTGACCTCTCGATTATGTCCCGTAAATGTACGACTGGATTCTTGTCGGGCGATCTGGGTGGTCAAATCATTCACTGGAACCGGCCAGAATGGTCTTCAAAACAGTCGCGAACAATTGTGACCTGGTAACATTGCACACTGTCATCCATAAAAATGAAATCCTTGAAAGGCTGCAAATGAGCATTTTCAATCAATGATGGGTTCATTTGGACCGGAGGACACAGTCCATTCCATGTAAGCACAGCCCACACCATTATGGAGCCATTGCCAGCTTGTGCACAGTGCCTTCTGGACAACCTGAGTCCGAGACTTCATGGGATCTGCACCAAACTCGAACCCTACCATCAGGTCTTACCAACTGAAATTGTGACTCGTCTGACTAGGCCACCATTTTCCAATCGTCCAGGGTCCAACCGATATGGTCGCGAGCCCGGGAGAGGCGCTGTCGTGATATTAGCAAAGGCACTCCTTCAGTCGTGTACTGCCATAGCACATTAACGTAAAAAAAAAAGGTTGAAAATGGCTCTGAGCTTTATGGGACTTAACTTCTGAGGTCATCAGTCCCCTAGAACTTAGAACTACTAAAACCTAACTAACCTAATTACATCACACACATCCATGCCCGGGGCAGGATTCGAACCTCCGACCGTAGCGGTCGCGCGTTTCCAGACTGAAGCGCCTAGAACCGCTCGGCCACCGCGGCCGGCAATTAACGTCAAAATTCGCTGCACTGTCCTAACGGATACATTCGTCGTACGTCCCACATTGATTTACGCTGTTTTTCAAGTAGTGTTGCTTGTGTGTTAGCACTGACAACTCTACGGAAACGCCGCTGCTCTGGGTCTTAAGGGCATCGGTCACTGCGTTGTCCGCAGCGAGAGGTCATGCCTGAAATTTGGTATTTTAGGCACACACTTGACACTGTGGATTTCGAAATACTGAATTTCCTAACGCTTTCCGAAATTGAATGCCCTGTGCGTCTAGCTCCAACTACTATTCTGCTTTCAAAGTGTGTTACTTTCCGTCGTGCGGCCATAATCACGTCGGAAACTTTTTCACGTGAGTCACCTCAGCACAAATGGTAGCTCCGCCAATGCAAAGCCCTCTTATTCCGTATGTACCCAATACCGCGGCCATCTGTGTATGTGCATAACGCTGTTCCTGGACTTTCACCTCAGTGTAAGTTACCAATAATTACTTTTTAATTTTTTTCCAAACACTGCCATTAACGCACGGACACAATGTTGTGGATGTTACAGCGTGTGAAACGAATGTATGAGCATGTTCCTTACATAGTCCACCTACACATGCATCTATGACAGCAAAATTGCTAAATATACATAAAATATACTTAAATATCTCATGAAAGTGTCATCTCCGAGTTGTAGGTAATTCTTGCAATGGACCAGAAATAGTTTAGTTGTTCACCTCCCAACAGTAGATGAACTAAGTGACTGCACAACAATATCCATTTAATTGCTGCTTCACTGCTATGGAGGACTGCACTGTTTATTATTATTGTTGGCAGTAGTCGGACACACACATCATCGGGGGTCTGAAATCTTGATTTTCCAGTCCAAAAGTAAGGAGTGCAGCAGTCAAGAGATATGCAAACAGTAAGACTACGTATAGTGCACACATTTATAGTGATTTTAAATGTGGGTGCAGGGTGTGGGTGAAGCAAGTGGCCAGGAAGAGGAGTGATCAAGAGAAAGCATGTTTTGTAACAAGTGTCTATCCTCAATGTGGAGAGTTAGCTTCCTTTTCTGACAACTAGTTGTAGATAGCACTCGCAATGCACTGAGACTTGTTTCATCATTGTATAGGTTGTTCGGAATAAGCAGTTAAAAGTGTCAGATTGACTCGTAAGTTCGCAGTTTAGCAAGACACCCACAAAACACAAATATCATTTATCGTTCGCCATTGATGATATAAAAAATGGAAGTTTTCAAAGAAAATTCTTTTTCATTCTTCAGTGCAGTTAGTTGCTAATGTTGTTTATTGTGGGGGAGGGTAGTGAGTACTAGCTGGTATCTGATTGAGTAGTGGTCTCAGAAAAGTTGGGGCGCGGGGTTAGCCGAGCGGTCTTAGGCGCTGCAGTCATGGACTGTGCGGCTGGTCCCGGCGGAGGTTCGAGTCCTCCCTCGGGCATGGGTGTGTGTGTTTGTCCTTAGAATAATTTAGGTTAAGTAGTGTGTAAGCTTAGGGACTGATGACCTTAGCAGTTAAGTCCCATAAGTTCTCACACACATTTGAAGAAAAGTTAGGGCCCACCGGTCTAGATCACCCAGATGACAGATAACTGAATAATGGTTTTAAAACAAGCGCCGGGCCTTGGATTGGCACCAGCGATATACACTCCTGGAAATTGAAATAAGAACACCGTGAATTCATTGTCCCAGGAAGGGGAAACTTTATTGACACATTCCTGGGCTCAGATACATCACATGATCACACTGACAGAACCACAGGCACATAGACACAGGCAACAGAGCATGCACAATGTCGGCACTAGTACAGTGTATATCCACCTTTCGCAGCAATGCAGGCTGCTGTTCTCCCATGGAGACGATCGTAGAGATGCTGGATGTAGTCCTGTGGAACGGCTTGCCATGCCATTTCCACCTGGCGCCTCAGTTGGACCAGCGTTCGTGCTGGACGTGCAGACCGCGTGAGACGACGCTTCATCCAGTCCCAAACATGCTCAATGGGGGACAGATCCGGAGATCTTGCTGGCCAGGGTAGTTGACTTACACCTTCTAGAGCACGTTGGGTGGCACGGGATACATGCGGACGTGCATTGTCCTGTTGGAACAGCACGTTCCCTTGCCGGTCTAGGAATGGTAGAACGATGGGTTCGATGACGGTTTGGATGTACCGTGCACTATTCAGTGTCCCCTCGACGATCACCAGTGGTGTACGGCCAGTGTAGGAGATCGCTCCCCACACCATGATGCCGGGTGTTGGCCCTGTGTGCCACGGTCGTATGCAGTCCTGATTGTGGCGCTCACCTGCACGGCGCCAAACACGCATACGACCATCATTGGCACCAAGGCAGAAGCGACTCTCATCGCTGAAGACGACACGTCTCCATTCGTCCCTCCATTCACGCCTGTCGCGACACCACTGGAGGCGGGCTGCACGATGTTGGGGGGTGAGCGGAAGACGGCCTAACGGTGTGCGGGACCGTAGCCCAGCTTCATGGAGACGGTTGCGAATGGTCCTCGCCGATACCCCAGGAGCAACAGTGTCCCTAATTTGCTGGGAAGTGGCGGTGCGGTCCCCTACGGCACTGCGTAGGATCCTACGGTCTTGGCGTGCATCCGTGCGTCTCTGCGGTCCGGTCCCAGGTCGACGGGCACGTGCACCTTCCGCCGACCACTGGCGACAACATCGACGCACTGTGGAGACCTCACGCCCCACGTGTTGAGCAATTCGGCGGTACGTCCACCCGGCCTGCCGCATGCCCACTATACGCCCTCGCTCAAAGTCCGTCAACTGCACATACGGTTCACGTCCACGCTGTCGCGGCATGCTACCAGTGTTAAAGACTGCGATGGAGCTCCGTATGCCACGGCAAACTGGCTGACACTGACGGCGGCGGTGCACAAATGCTGCGCAGCTAGCGCCATTCGACGGCCAACACCGCGGTTCCTGGTGTGTCCGCTGTGCCGTGCGTGTGATCATTGCTTGTACAGCCCTCCCGCAGTGTCCGGAGCAAGTATGGTGGGTCTGACACACCGGTGTCAATGTGTTCTTTTTTCCATTTCCAGGAGTGTAAAATCGTTGTCGTCACGGCTCGCGGCGTGTATTACAGAAGTATAATTTCGATAAATTGAATGAAGCGCATCGGAAGGGATACTAATAGCTGACTTGGCTTGCAAGGGATCCTGCGGTTTAAAATGGGCTTCGAACCACTTGGTACTTCTCACATTAAGAATTCATTGACAGAGGTGAAAGAAGTACAAGTGTGGGGAAAAAAGTCCTGGCTGGCCTGGTTACATAACATCTACACAGTCTCATGGAGAGAATGCATATAATGCTACAACTATACCTGTGACGCGGCTTCGTTCGCGCGCGCATATGACGCGAATCTTGCTCACATCTGCTACTCTCCCCTTTCTCTGTCCTCCTTTTCTCCCCTTTCTCTGTGCATTCCCCCTCCCCATACTCTTTCCATCTCCTCCTGCCCTTATCTCCGCTTTTCCCCTCTTCTCTCTCTACCTCCATCTCCCCCGCCCCCTGTCACTGTCTGTCTCTTCCACTCCCCCTCTGTCTGTTTACGTCATCCTCCCCCTGTCACTATCCATCTCCTCCCTACTCCCCAGCCGTAAATCTCTGTTGATGGTGGAACACAAGAGTCGCCTTAGGATTTTCCATATCCATGACACGGCTATGATGTCTTGAACTGTGAACGTGGGCACCACATTCGACGTAAAAAGAAAAAGAAATTGCTGTGATCGAAGAAGCTGTAAGTCGTGAGTAGAGGCTCTTACCTGTGTCAAGGTTTCTAGATACTGGCAGAACACCTCTAATCAGTGCAGCAATATCTCCACAGTTACTATGTGAAAATATGTTCGGAACATGCAACGTCATTTACAGGATCTTGAGGAAAGACATGATGATAAATCAAAACGAATGCAAAAATGACATTCATGTGAACTCTATGTATTTATGTATGTCCCTACAAGTTTAAGACACTCATTTCAAATTAAAAGTAACAGGACTGTAAATGTCTGTGGCACACATCATATAATAAATGTACCAAACATACAAGAAATGAATAACTTACGAACTACTGGAACTCTAAAAATGTCAATTCCCTTCCTTTGCGCTTCATAGCTGACAGTTTGGTGTTCGGCTGCTCTCTCTCTCTCTCTCTCTCTCTCTCTCTCTCTCTCTCTCTCTCTCTCTCTCTCTCTCTCTCTCCTTTTTTTTACGCTTCCAACGATGACACAAGTGTTTCGTTTTCTGCAACTCTGTTGCTGTACTCTCCCCCAAACATTTGTGGCAGCACTAGAAAATAGTAGCGAAATGCAGGAAGATCTGCAGAGGATTGGTTGGTTGGTTGGTTCAGAGATTGGCAGTTGACTCTGAACACAAACAAATGTAACGCATTGCTCATGGATAGGCCGAGAGACCCATTACTGAATCATTAAAATCCTTGGGAGGGCCAGTCGTGAGAAAAGCTATTCCCCGTGGTGTGCAAGATACGTGTGAAGCGAAATACCCTCAGACTTCAAGAAGCATGTAATAATTACTTCCAAAAGTGACTGATAACTGTGAACGCTACCGAGCTGTTACACTGAGGTGACAAAAGTCATGGGAGTGATCCGCTCACGTACAGCTGGCAGTAGTGTTCCGTACACAAGGTCTAAAAGGGCAGTGTATTGGCGAAGCTTTCAGGCGATCATCATAGGCCGCACCACCCGCTCCTTCCTCCTCCGTGATTTCTACCTCACCATTTATGGCCATCCTATCCACCTCACTCCCACCCTCAAGTACCTTGGCTTCACACTCGACCGCCACCTCACCTGGACTCCCCATCTCCTTACCATCCAAAACAAAGCTCACAACCGCCTCCGCCTCCTGAAACTCCTGTCCTGCCGGACGTGGGGTCTGCATCCTTCCACCATCCTCCACACCTACAAATCCTTGATCCGCCCCATCCTCTGTTATGCCAGCGTAGCTTGGAATTCCGCCCCTCCCCGGTTATATAAAGCCCTCCAAATCCTCGAACGCCATGCGCTCCACCTCGCCTCCCGCATCCGCCTTCCGTCCCCCACGCGCATCATCTACGACCTCATCCCCTTCAACCCACCTTCTCTTTTTCTTTGAACACATCCGCACACTATATATTGTCCGCCGCCTTGATCCCCTCTCCGCCCCCAACCAGTTGCCGCGCCTTTACCGTTGTGTCCCACCCTCCCTCCGTCTCCACACCCTCCATCTCCTTTCCCAACGCAACTTCCACCATCTACCCCTGTCGGATGACGAGCTCCGCCCTGACATCTACCCTTCCTACCAACTCTGACCCCATCTTCCTGCCTCCTCCTCAGGGCTCCCTCTCCTCCCCCTCCCTCCACCTGAGCGGCTTCCCCCTCCTATTCCCCCTCCCTCTCTTGTGCCCTCTTTCAGTGTCTCTGCACTCCCTCCTGTCCTGTCTTCCCTCTTCATCTCCCGCCCCACGTGTCACCTGCCTCTTCGTGTACCCGCTGACGCCCATACTCTCTTCATCCCGCCGCTTTCCCTGCTGCCCCTTGCTCTCCCCTCCTTTTCCATCCTCTCTGACCTTTCCCCTGGCAGTTTTATTCTTCGTCGTGTGTGCTCCAAGTGGCTTTTAAGTGTGTTGTTCTGGAGTGTTTTTAATACTGTGGCCGACTTTTAACCTGCGCATGTCCATTCAGTGTCTTCTCTGTGTTTTAAGAATCGCCAACTGTGTTTTTTAATTTTATGGTGACTTTTTTTTTAACTGTCCCCCATGAACGTCTCCATGTCAGTCTATTTTTACCTCCATTTTCTCCCATTACTCTGTTTTATGTTCCCCTTTTTTATCGCCTTATGTATGTAACATTTTATTCATATTTTAGTTGTCATGTCACTCGGCTGAAGATTGTGCCGCTGACAGCCTTCCCCTGCCCATATGGGGCAGGGGAATGAAATCACAATAAAGAAAAAAAAAGAAAAAGAAAAGCTGTCATTTGTACTCAGGTGATTCGTGCGGAAAGGTTTCCGACGTGGTTATGGCCGCACGACGTGATTTAACAGACTTCGAACGCGTAATGGTAATTGAAGCAAGACACAGGGAACATTCCATTTTGGGAATAGTTAGGAATTCAATATTCCAAGATCCAGAGTGTGAAGAGCGTGCCGAAAATACCAAATTTCAGGCATTGCGTCACACCACGGATAACATAGTGACCGACAGTCTCCACCTAACGACCTAGAGCAGCTGCGTTTGCTTAGAGTTGTCAGTGCTAAAAGACAAATAACACTGCTTGAAATAAGCGCAGAAATCAATGTGGGACGTACGACGAACGTATCCGTGCGACGAAATTTGGCGTTAATGGGCTATGGCAGCAGACGACCGACGCGAGTGCTTTTGCTAACAGCACGACATCGCCTGCAGCGTCTCTCCTGGGCTCGTGGCAATATCAGCTGGACCACAGACTAGTGGAAAACCGTGGTCTGGTTAGATGAGTTCCGATTTCAGTTGGTAAGAGCTGATGGTAGTGTTAGAGAGTGGCACAGATCCCACGAACTCATGGACGCAGGTTGTTAAGAAGGCACTGTGGAAACTAGTGGTGGCTCCATAATGGTGTGAGCTCTGTGTACATGGAATGGATTGGGTTCTCTGGTGCGACTGAAACGATCACTGAGTAGAAATGCTTTCGCTGAGACATTCGATCGTGTTCCAAGCAGTCTTTTTATTTCCCTGTTCCAAGCA
Source organism: Schistocerca americana (assembly GCF_021461395.2). NCBI lineage: Eukaryota > Metazoa > Arthropoda > Insecta > Orthoptera > Acrididae > Schistocerca > Schistocerca americana. The sequence continues at coordinate 181,601,992 of NC_060120.1, forward strand.
ATGGAATTTTCGACCAAATGGCAGTTTTCCAACTGGCGGTGCTGGAGAAAAGCATCCTTGTGCTTACGATGCTTTAAATTCAAAGAACTGATGTTGAGAGGCTAACACACTTCTTTGGATAGACGTCACGAGACGACAGCAGGCCTGGTCACTGACGCAATGCTGCGTCGTTATCGCACTTTGCACAACGCACATTTACTGGTACACCCGCAAAATGAGTACGTCGGTCGGCCGGCCAGTAAATCTGTGCATGTAAATGGCTCTTTACTGTTGGGAAGATTAACTGTTGACAAGTCTCCACTGTTGGGAAGAGTTTGTTGATAACGAAGTAGTGATTTCGCGTTCTCCTATTTCTGTGGACTCAAATTTTAATAAAGACCAGTTCTGACAGTGGTGTGTCATATAATACGTCGTTTGAATGAGCAAGCGAGCAATCACTCTATTAAAAAAAAATCGGCTCGCGTACAGGTATTGTATCTGTAAATTGAAATGCAAACTGTCTAATTGTTTATATCCAGAAACCGACTATCTCTCGCAACAATGTGATATGTAACAAGTACGTATTGTAGAGCAAGCTTCTGTTGTAACAGTATTAAGACAGCAGTCATCACCGTGAATGTTGGTGTGCTTTAACGAGCCATGGTCGTACTGGAGATAGTGTGCTCTTGCGTTCTTTCCAACTCTGGACTGATTTAACCGAATAAAAAAATATTACGTGACTTAGGCCTACTGATAGTATTCTGAAGTGATATTATTTTTTAAATGCTAATCAGATGTTATTCACCCATTAAAACGTGGACACGCATTACATTACATTACTGCTTGTGGCTTAGCTCATGAATACATTTCGTAATGACGTGGAACATGTCATACCTTAAATTTTCAGTGCACAATATAATTTTTTTTCAGTTACTACTTCATATCAAAAAATTCATCTATTGGGTAGAAGGAAATGTCATTCAGAAAATCTTTTGATTTATTTTTAGATGTTGTTGGCTGTCAGACTTTTAAAGCTATTTAGCAAGTGACCAAAGATTTTTGTGGCAGCATAATTAACCCCTTTCTGTGCCCAAGTGAGATTTAACCCAGAATACTGATGATCATCCTTTCGTCTACTGTTGTTGCCATGCATTTTGCTGTTGTTTTTGAGTTGGGATGGGTTATTAATTACAAATTTCGTAAGTATTGCGAAGGTGCTGTGAATATCCCAAGGTCCTTAAATAAATGTCTGTAAGGTGATCTTGGGTGGGCTCCAGTTATTACTCTGATTACACGGTTTTGTGCAATGAATGCTTTTTCTCTTGATGAGTTACCCCAAAATATGATGCCATATGACTGTAGCGAATGAAAATAGGCATAGTAGGCTAATTTACTGATATGTTTATCACCAAAATTTGCAATAATCCTAAAAGCATAACCAGCTGAGTCTAAATGTTTCAGCAGATTATCAATGTGTTTCTTCAAGTTCAATTTCTCATCAATGTGCACACCCAGAAATTTTGAATGCTCTGCTTTACCATCAGACTTCTTTTCAAAGGCTGTATTTTATGCCATTTACTGTACAGAATTGTATATACTGTGTTTTCTTAAAATTTAGTGAGAGTCCATGCGCAAAGAACCACTTCACAATTTTCTGAAAGACATTAAAAATAATTTCCCCAGCTAATTCTTGCTTGCTGGGTGTGATTTCTATATACTTGTATCATCAGCAAAAACAAATTTCTTTAACTAGCTGCACATCTTGATGAATATAGAATGGCAAGTCATTAACATACATTAAGAACAATAAGGGACCCAGGACTGAACACTGTTCTTGATACCTTCCCATTTAGAGGACTCTGCTGGTTTTTGCAGACTATCTGTACCGTTTATTTCAACCTTCTACATTCTTCAATCTAAATATGAATTAGGCCATTCATGCACTGTCCCACTCAATCCATAATACTTAAGCTTATCTAGAAGAATTTCATAACACACACAGTCAAAACTTAACAGGGAATGTATTTCTGTTGGTTTAGAAGTTTTTGGGTTTCTTGTGGTTTATAGTGAGGTCATATACTTACATACATTACCTTCATTTCCAATTGACTTTAATGTGTCTCATGAATAACATTAAACAAGAAGGGTACTAATATTAGTGTGAAAGATGCTGCTGGAAAAGGATGAGCTACTGACTCAACATTTTTTTATTTGGAGGCCTTATCTGAATTTGCCCCAAAAGTTAACCCCCTTAATATAGCAAGGAATTAAACTGCACAAAACATGCCCGCATTTGTTGATTTTTCACGGCACTGTGACCATCTTACCAGTGCATTATTTTCGGTTTGATTTGTTGTTCTATCAGGTAATGGAGGAATTTTTATACATGCAGCTTCACTGGTATCATTTTATAGTACTTGTAAGTCACTGTCATTAGTTACCAATTAAGTAAAATGGATTTTTGAATAGTGGAATTTAATGTTATTAATAAACTGTCTTTTGTGAATTAGATATTATTTTGTTCATAAAATGTTGATCAGTGTAGATGGTTAGCAGTTCATGACATATAATTTTTGAGGAGACTTTTACTGAAAGTACAGACAATCTTAAACTCTTGAGAGCAAAATAACTTCTGGACCTTGTGTATTTAATCACAACTATATAATGGAATATGCTAACGTTTATTTCTGTTTGCTGCTATGGGACTAAAATTGTAGTCATTTAACCCGGATACGTCTGTTTTTCTTCTGGGAAGATTTGTACAGGGTAGCTTAAAATTTTTTATGCTGCTCCTTTATTCTACCTTCGAACAGATGACATTAGCGTACACTTCATCCAAAGGCCTCATACCACTGTTGAAAACAACACTTAGCTTTCAATGTTGAGTTAGTATTATTCAGTGTGCATGAGAAAACTTGGTTTTCAGAAAATGGATTATCTGCCTAATCTTCTAGTTGATATGAGTATAACATCTCAATGCACATTTGTACTAGAGAAATAACTGTTTGTGTATTCTCTCAGAATGTCTTATAGGTATCAGTATAGTAAGGGATAATATGGGTATTTGCATGGTGTTACAGCAAAAGGCAAGAGGCAGAAGACATTGTATCTGATTTTTGTATGCATAAAGCTAACATCCTCCTGGAAGCATGTGCTTAAATGGCCAGTCACTGAAATCAAGCTTTCACTATATTTTGGGCAGCATGGGGCAAAGACCTTTAAACGAGGCAAAACTATAAGATATGGGTTTAAGTTCTGGTGTGGAGGGCCATATAATGGATATGTGACATGGTTTGTGCCATACTAGGATGCTGGTACATTGCCAGAGAAATATGTTGACAATGCCCTTGGTTACTGAGTAGTTACAATGTATGTCAACTAGCTGAAAGACCTGCCATATAGATTGTATTGATTTACTTCATTTCATCATCTGTGTTACTTGCATCTAAGAAATATTCAGGCCACAGGTACAATAAGAGCTAACAGAATTGGTAAGAGTTGCATGCTACCAAACGGAAATGAACTGGAAAAGAAACATAGAGGGACATCGAACTTCAGATGTGGCAGTGGATTTACTGAATGACAGCAATGTGGTGACAGTGCCATAGCTTTGATATTATAAATCCAACTCGTACAGCAATACGATATTCACATCAGTATAAAAGATGGATAACAGTTCAGTACCCGAGAGTCATTTACCATTACAACAAGTTTATGAATAGAATTGATAGAGCTCACCAAAATATTTCACTCTGTCACTCTCTCTATTAGGGGTAAGAAATGGTTCTTCCCCATCACTGTATATTTTGTCAATACAGCCAAGGACAATGAATGGCAGCTCTGAACCAAAGATAATGGTAAAATCGACCGTGTGGCATTTCGTTGAAGAATTGTCACTATGATTCTAGAATCAAACTGCCATGCAAAGAGAAAGCCCATACTAAATTTCAAAAATTGATTCTAGTTATTGCAGTTGGAACATTATGCCATAGATTTTCTGCTAGCTTCTGTTTCTAGAAAGACGAAACAATTTCAGTGTTGCCAGTGTCAGGAAAAGTTCACAACATAGTGTATTAAATGTACTGTACCACTTCATGTTTCTCGTTTCGTACTGCTGCATTGATTCTTAAATAGTGACATTCCGTTAAATGCATGTGAAGAAAGCAGAAGTCCTTCCAGAGGATGAGGCATTATTCATAAACTATGCAAATAAAAGGTGTAAGTTATTATATACGTATGATTTCTATCATAATTAACTGATTAATTAAAGATTTCAGTAAAATTCAAATAACAAATAATTCAGGTGTATCTGGGTTAAGTTGTTTGCCATTGATATCTAGATTCCTAAGTAAGACATATGTACAATATATAAGAGATGTTAAAAAAGGTAGGTAGCACATAACTTGCACTTCTCAACTCCCCGTGGCAGTCTGATCTCGTGCAGATGTACTGGTATTGCTCTCCGTTCCTCACTCCTCTCTGCAACAGTCGTGGGTGGAATGGAGCTAACACTAAGGGCTGTTTGAAAACATTTTTCCTCCCAAGTGACTTATCATTCCCCTACCCCCTTCTACCCCCTTTCCCCTATACATTTAACCTGTGTCAGTTGTTGCTACTAATTGTGATACACATTGTACATCTTGCAATTGGACACCCCTTGTGCCCCTCTCAGTGTGGCATCCGAACCAGCCACTACTAATTGTGATACATCTTGTATAGAAATCTTACTGTTCTGCACCTCTGGCTCCCCTCTCAACTTGCCATCCTGAATAGAGGCCTGTGTCACCTGAGTCTTAAACTGGCCATGCTGACAGGGCTAAAGAAAATGTGAACAATTTCTGCATCAGTAGCCACACCATTGCATTTTTGTAGTTTGTGAATGCTATATGTACATAATGCTATATGTACATAATATATGTACATAATATGCGTAGAATATTCATCAAAGATCTGTCTGTTGTCTAATATATGTTTTCTGAATTTGTTATAAAGGCTGTAACAAGAGTCATACTAAGAAGAATTGAAAAGAAAATTAAGGAATGTATTGGAATATATTGGGGAAGACCAGTTCATGTTCAGATAGGATACAGGAACAAGGAATACTGTAGGTGGTTTGAGGATGATTGGGAAAGTAATGATTGAAATGAACAAGGTGGTGTGCATTTGTTTTATCAAGTGGGATAAGGTATTCAGTAGTCAACAGGAATACACTGCTGGGAGTCTTAAAATATGTTGATATAGCATAGAAAAATACATAAATAAAGGAGATGTCCCCAAAACAGAAAGTGACAGAACAGGGAATGAAGAGCTGAAAGAGATGAATAGGCATTGGAAGGAGTGGAAAGCAAGGATGCTCAGTCACTGAAGCTGCTCAACATATATGGAGAAGAACATAGAGGTGATGCTATAGAGGACCCAAGGGGCATTGTAATTGTAGGAGTAAAGGTAAAGACTGTAAAACATGTGGATGATCAAGTAGAGCTGCAGAATATGTTGAAGAGTACAGCAAGAAGAGCTGAGAAGTATGGAATGAAGATAATTATAGGAAAGACAAAAGTGAAAATATGAAAGAAGGAAGCGCCAGTTAATATATTCTTAGATGGAAAGAAGGTAGAACAAGTAAAATTCTTTCTGTACCTAGGAGGTTTAATGATGTGGAATGGAAACTGTACAGAAGAAATGAGGAGGAGGATATCTGTGGGAAAGTGAATATTTGAAAAGGCGAAGCAGACATTTTGAATATGACTGTGGAGAAGAATGCATATGGTGAAGTGCATCGACAGCCTTCAGAATGAAGTAATGAAGAAATAAAACTGTAAGAAATGGTTAGAAAGAGGATAAAATTTTGACTGGGCCTTGTTCTGGGTAGGAATTGTTTACAGCAAAGAATTCAGAGGAAAATGTGGAATGAATGAGAGGAAGAGGTAGGAAGAGATGTGCAGTGATGGATGACATTAGAAGTGGATGGACATACAAACAGATGAGGGAAGATGCTCAGAACAGTAAACAGTGGGAAGCCTCAAGGTGAAGCCTGTCATAAGATAGATAAATTAAAGAAGAATCATTAACTTTGCAATTTTAGTTTTTATGACGAAAAGTGCATTAAATATGGTGAAGTATGCTTAAGGAGTATGATAAGTGCATAAACATTAGGCTACATTTCAGGCCAATCTGTCACACAACCTTTACTTGACATTCACATTTGTTGGCTTCAGCAGCTCACAAACTATCATCTTCTGACCTAAACTAGACCTCGCACTATACTGCAAATCAATCTGCTACCACAACCAAGATTTCTGTGGAGAGAGGGGGGGGGGGGGGGACAATATCATACTGTGGCTCCCGTTTGGAATGTTTTTATATTTGACCAATTGCAGAATGGTAAGACCACTTTCTTATATATTAGTTATTGCTGTATAAAGAACAATTCCAAAACTATAAAGTTTGCTGGTAACACCAACATTCTGATCAAAGATAAAAAATTAGCTGTATTAGATATAGCTCAGATAATAGTTGAATAGCCCTACAGAATATTTTGCAAGCGAAGTATCTCTTATTGTGGTAACCTATCATTAGCTTATTCTGCAAATTTTTACCCCCTGTAGTGTTAATAATTTATCTGCTGGGGTTAATGCAGATAAAGCAAAGAAAATATTTATTCAGCAGGGAAGCAGTAAAAATATTGTGACAGGTAGATAACCACACATCCTGCAGAGGTCTCTCTAAATATCTTGGAACTCGCACTCAAGTACACAGTAATAAATAAAGTGGGAAGTTGAGAATCTCTACCAGTTCAAAAGAAGGTTGAAATATAGCTTATTAGCCACTGTATAAAGTAACTGATTGTCTAGTTTCAAGGATAGGACATTCCTTTTAGTTGCATAACAAACAACAATGTTCATTGTGGAGCTGCATGGAAAGTAATAGTGTTTTCTAAGCAACCCTCTGTTCAAGCAGATGTAAAACTGTTTCCTTTCAAAAATACCAATGTAATGAAGTGAAGATTAAGCTACAGGTGGAAGACAAACAACACCTATGTATTAAACTGCAGATGGAAAACATACAGAATCTATTTAAGGTAACTGAGAAAGCAGTTGCTTTTTTTCAAAGTGGTGTTTTTCCTAGTAGTCTGCTGGCTTACATTGAGCTGGACTATACACTAGTAGTATTAAGCAGTATATAAGGAGTAGGCAAATAAAAACTGGACACCCAACACAATGAGACCATGGAATGATTCCATTCAAAGCTAATCACCACATTTATCCCACTGGGAGACGATATGATCAATTCCTGTTTCTTAGACAGGTTGGCTGCTGACAGATCCACACCTGCACACACCCACTCTTGCATTTCCCCATCCAACTAAAACCAATATCCATGCATGTCTTTCTTCAGGTTGCCAAAGATTCGAAAATCACACTGTGAATAATCCGGGCTGTACGGGGAATGTTGCAGTTTCCCAAACAAATTTCTGAAGCATAGCCTTCATCTTTTAGGCAGTGTGGGGGCAGGCATTGTTATGCACCAGAATGACCTTACCGGAACTTGTGTGAAAGCTTTGGATTTCTTTGGTGGGGAACATAAGGGATGTTTCTACTGCTGGCTTTGCCATTTTCCCTCGGGGTCGAAATGGTGGCACCATGTAAGGTCATCATGACCTCCTCCTTTGATTGCAGGAGCCCTCTGCTCCTCAAGTTCTTTGAGCATAGAACAACATTCAATGCACAGCGCTATGAAGACATTTTGTAGAAATAGTGGTGCACCATTAAGTCAAAATGCCCAGGATAGCTGTCAGACGGTATCATTCTATTGCGTGATGACACCTGCCCCGACACTATCAATTGGACAAAGGCTATGCTTCAATGATTTGCTTGGAAAATACTGCAGCATTCCCCATACAGCCTGGATCTTTCACAGTTTGAGTTTCACATCTTTGGCAATCCGAAGAAAGACATGTAGAAGTCAGTTTCAGTCGGACAAGGATGTCCAAGAGGGTGTGTGGCTGTGGATCTGTCAGCAGCTGACCACATCCTGTGAAACAGGAACTGATTGCCTCGTCTCTCAATGGAAAAAATGTTGTAACACATGTGGTGGTTACTTTTGAATGGAATCATTCCATGGTCCCATTGTAATGGGTTTTCAGTATTCATTTGACTGCCCCTCATAGTTCTATTTTATTGAAAATATGGCGTTCAGATTAAGTTTCGAAGAGTTACTTCTCTTTTGTTAAAGTCTGTGTTGAACTATTCCATAGCTCTTAAAGTTTGCCTTCTTGATGGGACCCACAGATCTTGATGAATGAATGAGTCAAAGACAATGGAAGCCATATCTCTCTTTTGCTGTCTGAGGTCTGAACTGTAACCTTAGATGTTATAATATGACCTAATTGACATCAGCACTATAAGAATTATTGGTGTAATTGTAGTAGTGGGGAACATAATAAATATTTGATTTGTTTTCAGGCTGGACGATCATCATGTTGCGGGCCTTGTTTTTGGTGTCGCTGCTCACACTTCTCAGGGTGTGGATGGTGCGTGGGCAGCAAGGGTGAGTACTGCCTCTCTGTGGAAGTAATGAGTCTACAGTTTTCTTCCTCAAACGCTTGTTTTAATCATAATGAAAGGGTTGTTGTTGTTGTGGTCTTCAGTCCTGAGACTGGTTTGATGCAGCTCTCCATGCTACTCTATCCTGTGCAAGCTTTTTCATCTCCCAGTACCTACTGCAACCTACATCCTTCTGAATCTGCTTAGTGTATTCATCTCTTGGTCTCCCTCTACGATTTTTACCCTCCACGCTGCCCTCCAATACTAAATTGGTGATCCCTTGATGCCTCAGAACATGTCCTACCAACCGATCCCTTCTTCTGGTCAAGTTGTGCCACAAATGCCAAAATGAAAGGGTATGAAAGAAAAATTTGCTAATGTTTTTCCAAGAGGAGCATATGGCTTTCTCAGATGAATTGACATTGCTAACAGAGTGTATAAAATTGCTTCTAAAGCACTTGGAAAAATGCAGAACTTAAGATCTCTTTCCCAAATAAAAAATCTCTATATGTTCAATTTCTCACAAATGTTTCTGTGGAGGGCACCATTCTGGTGTGTTACTATGATGGTTACTAAAGTGAAAGAAGACCAATTTCTGTGACTAAGCGTAGCTGGAAGGCTCTTGTGAATGGGTTCTGTTCACAGCCTCCTGCTGAAATGGAATGTACAAGTGTTGAATTACGAGTAATATTTCCATGAACTGTATGAGTAAGTGGATGTTAATAATTTAGTAAAGACTCCACAGATCGTTTCCAGAGAATTAATTCTTCAATGATATGCCACCATTGTTTTGATGTAAGCACTGGCAACTGGATACACTTTTGTCATCAATAACAAAAGTGTCATGAAGCTGCCAGGGATATTAGCCATCTTCTGCTCCCATAGCCAGGTCCTCACCGCCGGTTAGATTTCGTCATTGGGATTTCTCCAAGAAGTTCTTCATTAAATGTAGGGAATAGACAGAAATTACGGGGTACCAGATCTGGTCTGTATAGCAAACAAGGTATGGTCTCGAGTTCCTTAGTGTCAAGTGAAGTGGGTAACTTCATATTGTCATCTTACAACCAAAATGTTGTTATTATTATTATTATTATTATTATTATTTCCTCGTTTAGTTCCAGGCCACCAATATGGATACCTTAACTGGCACTTCAAAGCAGAGCTGGTGTCACATTTCCAAGAATTACATTGTGATAGGACCTCTCACTTAACTTCTATTTATCCAGTGCTTTTGTTTATCCAGCCTTCGATAAATTTCAATTGGAGGAATGACTTCCGTTGTTAGGAACTTAATGACAGCCATTGCTTCTGTTGCAATGATAGCTCCCTTCAAGTTTTACATTATGACCACAATAACTACATAACTAATCACAGTAAAAGCTCACTGCTAAACAAAGTTGTTGCAAAGGATTCATGCAACATGTTGAAACCCATTTACGTACAAATGCTGACACCTATTGAGGAGTACAGCACATTGTGGCACTACTCATTATAACCGCATTTGTGGTTAAGATAGGGTCCACTGTCTGCCACCCTCATGCACACAGAGACACAGGTTTACTTTGCATTCTTCACTTTTTGTTGCCACAAGGGCTTATATTTTAGGGCATCAGTAAAGGCACAAGATGTGGTTTTGGAATACAAATATCTTATCTCAGCTGTATGTGGTGCTAAGTGGGCCACTATCAAACAAGCTGGGCATTCTTGTGCTCTTTATGTGAGTCAAAATTGAAGACCTTTTTCTCTTGGGAAGCTTAGAACCTCTGCATGAGTACTTAATGTCCATTGGACCATAATTGCCTTGTACAGACATCAAAACAAGCTAAACTTTGAAGTATTATGACATAGCTCTTTATCTTCATGACGTATCTCTTTATCTGCAGGAGCGTCTATAGAAAGGTCCCAGAACTGCTCTCATTAATAAACGGTCACAATGCCCACGTAGTATTAGGGACAGAAAATTGGCTGAAACCAGATGTAAACAGTCATGAAATTCTAAACTCAGATTGGAATGTATACTGCAGGGACAGGCTGGACAGTGAAGGCGGAGGCGTGTTTATAGCGATAAGAAGTGCAATAGTATCTAAGGAAATTGACGGAGATCCGAAATGTGAAATAATTTGGGTGAAGGTCACGGTTAAAGCGGGCTTAGACATGGTAATTGGATGTCTCTGTAGGCCCCCTGGCTCAGCAGCTGTTGTGGTTGAGCACCTGAAGTATAATTTGGAAAATATTTCGAGTAGATTTCCCCACCATGTTATAGTTCTGGGTGGAGATTTTAATTTGCCGGATATAGACTGGGAGACTCAAACGTTCATAATGGGTGGTAGGGACAAAGAATCCAGTGAAATTTTTTTAAGTGCTTTATCTGAAAACTACCTTGAGCAGTTAAACAGAGAACCGACTCGTGGCGATAACATATTAGACCTTCTGGTGACAAACAGACCCGAACTATTTGAAACCGTTAACGCAGAACAGGGAATCAGCGATCATAAAGCAGTTACTGCATCGATGATTTCAGCTGTAAATAGAAATATTAAAAAAGGTAGGAAGATTTTTCTGTTTAGCAAAAGTGACAAAAAGCAGATTTCAGAATACCTGATGGCTCAACACAAAAGTTTTGTCTCAAGTACAGATAGTGTTGAGGATCAGTGGGCAAAGTTCAAAACCATTGTACAATATGCGTTAGATGAGTATGTGCCAAGCACGATCGTAAGAGATGGAAAACAACCGAGTTAAAAAACTGCTGCGGTAGCAAAGGGAACTTCACAGCAAACATAAACATAGCCAAAGCCATGCAGACAAACAAAAATTACGCGAAGCGAAATGCAGTGTGAGGAGGGCTGTGCGAGAGGTGTTCAATGAATTCAAAAGTAAAGTCCTATGTACTGACTTGGCAGAAAATCCTAAGAAATTTTGGTCTTATGTCAAAGCGGTAGGTGGATCGAAAGAAAATGTCCAGACACTCTGTGACCAAAATGGTACTGAAACAGAGGATGACAGACTAAAGGCCGGAGTACTAAATGTCTTTTTCCAAAGCTGGTTCACAGAGGAAGACTGCACTGTAGTTCCTTCTCTAGATTGTCGCACAGATGACAAAATGGTAGATATCGAAATAGACGACAGGGGGATAGAGAAACAATTAAAATCGCTCAAAAGAGGAAAGGCCACTGGACCTGATGAGATACCAGTTCGATTTTACACAAAGTACGCGAAGGAACTTGCCCCCCCTTCTTGCAGCGGTGAGCAGTGTACCGTAGGTCTCTAGAAGAGCGTAGCGTTCCAAAGGATTGGAAAAGGACACAGGTCATCCTCGTTTTCAAGAAGGGACGTCGAACAGATGTGCAGAACTATAGACCTATACCTCTAATGTCTATCAGTTGTAGAATTTTGGAACACGTATTATGTTCGAGTATAATGACTTTTCTGCAGACTAGAAATCTACTCTGTAGGAATCAGCGTGGGTTTCAAAAAAGACGATCATGTGAAACCCAGCTCGCGCTATTCGTTCACGAGACTCAGAGGGCCATAGACACGGGTTCCTAGGTAGATGCCGTGTTTCTTGACTTCGGCAAAGCGTTCAATACAGTTCCCCACAGTCATTTAATGAACAAAGTAAGAGCATATGGACTATCAGACCAATTGTGTGATTGGATTGAAGAGTTCCTAGATAACAGAACGCAGCATGTCATTCTCAATGGAGAGAAGTCTTCCGAAGTAAGAGTGATTTCAGGTGTGGCGCAGGGGAGTGTCGTAGGACCGTTGCTATTCACAATATACATAAATGACCTTGTGGATGACATCGGAAGTTCACTGAGGCTTTTTGCGGATGATGCTATGGCATATCGAGAGGTTGTAACAATGGAAAATTGTTCTGAAATGCAGGAGGATCTGCAGCGAATTGATGCATGGTGCAGGGAATGGCAATTGAATCTCAATGTAGACAAGTGTAATGTGCTGCGGATACGTAGAAAGAAAGATCCCTATCATTTAGATACATTATGGCAGGTCAGCAACTGGAAGCAGTTAATTCCATAAATTATCTGGGAGTACGCATTAGGAGTGATTTAAAATAGAATGATCATATAAAGTTGATTGTCGGTAAAACAGATGCCAGACTGAGATTCATTGGAAGAATCCTAAGGAAATGCAACCCGAAAACAAAGGAAGTAGGTTACAGTACACTTGTTCGCCCACTGCTTGAATACTGCTCAGCAGTGTGGGATCCGTATCAGATAGGGTTGATAGAAGAGATGTAGAAGATCCAACGGAGAGCAGCGCACTTGGTTACAGGATTATTTAGTAATCGCGAAAGCGTTAGAGTGAGTATAGATAAACTCCAGTGGAAGACTCTACAGGAGAGATGCTCAGTAGCACGGTACGGGCTTTTGTTGAAGTTTCGAGAACATACCTTCTCCGAGGAGTCAAGCAATATATTGCTCCCTCCTACGTATATCTCGCAAAGAGACCATGAGGATAAAATCAGAGAGATTAGAGCCCACACAGAGGCATACCGACAATCCTTCTTGCCACGAACAATACGAGACTGGAATAGAAGGGAGAACCGATAGAGGTACTCAGGGTACCCTTCGCCACACACCGTCAGGTGGCTTGCGGAGTATGGATGTAGATGTAGAAATGCAAACGTCTTCACCAGTGGCTGCAAAGTTGTCTGGAGATAAAATTATTGCCAGTCTGGAGCCAGGTGATCGTTAACAATAAGGGTGGAAGAAAATTTGAAAATCTTAGAATCCATACAAATAATCTATGGAACCACAGAACTTCTCAGCAAGAAGGTAGAAGAGAGAAAGACAATGTTGAAACACCTTTTAAAAAACGTGTAGAGTCAGGTTTCCTAGCCCTCAGGTCAATGTAGACATGTTTATAAATAAACAAAGCTGTTTAGTTTACTCTTTTGGGCAAGTAAAAGTACCACTGATATCATTTACACAGATACTGAACTTCTGACCATTCATATTCCAGAATACATGGATGTGTGTTTTGACAGTACAGTAATTGTTAAAAGGTACCAGACTAAACTGTGGCAGAGGATATTGAATATTTCACTTTTATTCTTGAGATTACAATAGAACAACAGGAATATATTTTATTCTTGTGCAGTGTTTTGGTTCCAGTAGGGACTTCTTGCAGTTTGTCACATACACAAAAACTTGAGTCCAGGTCAACTACCCAGTTTCCCTAACTCTATGTGCATACACATATGATGTTATAATAGTTTAACATTTTTGTGCTTCTCTTTGGTCTGTCTAGAATTGTCATAACTGAACTATATTGGCAAATACTGATTTTAACTCTTTAACATCTTTCTTTTCCCATCTGTTAAATACTGTGCTTAGCTTCACCATCTGCAGAAAAATGTTCCAAAATTAAAACTTTGTACTGGATCATTGCCTTTTACATGCAGTGCTCTACACAACTAACCTATTCAGGCAGTACTCAAAAGTTGTCTTCACAGCTGCAAATCTGCCAAAAAGTTTCAGAATGGTGTATACTTCAGTTCCAGAGCAAAAAAATTCACTATAAAAGATACAGCAAAATCCTTTTGAAGAAAAACTTGTTTTAGGTCATACCCAAATTAAAACTGTCGAGAACTAGGGTCAGTGGGAAGCCAGGTTAACAATGTAATTTTGTATACAGCGCTAGTATTGACAGAGTCCAGCTTCAGTATGAGAATCATTAGCAATGTTGTTAGTTGGCACATGAGACTATAGAATAGTGAAAAATACTTCGATGATAGTGCAACAATTTATCATTTATTACGTGCGCTATGGATTCTTTTAAAGTGAAATCTATAGTGAAACCAGTTGAAATGTGATCTTGTTGAAGCACAAAAAAGACTCTGAAAGAAAATTGGGGGGCCAGCTGCCTCAGTCGTGATTCCTCACCATAAATTTTGGTATGCAGTTATATTCACGCTGAAACTTCCTGGCAGATTAAAACAGTGCGCTGGAACGAGACTCGAACTCGGGACCTTTGCCTTTCATGGACAAGTGCTTTACTGCCTGAGCTACCAAAGCACGATTCAAGACCCACCCTCACAGCTTTAATTCTGCCAGTACCTCATCTCCTACCCTCCAAACTTCACAGAAGCTCTCTTGCAAGCTTTGCAGAACCAGCCCTCCTGGAAGAAAGGAAATTGTGGAGACATGGCTTAGCCACAGCCTGGGGAATGTTTCCAGAATGATATTTTCACTCTGTAGCAGAGTATGCACTGGTATAAAACTTACTGGCAGATTAAAACTGTGTGCTGGACTGAGACTCAAACTCAGGACTTTTGCCTTTCACACACTATGCTGCAAAGCAAAAATTTCATTCTGGAATCATCCTCCAGATTGTAGCTAAGCTGTGTCTCCACAGTACCCTTTCTTCCAGGAACGCTAGTTCTGCAAGCTTCCCAGGAGAACTTCTGTGAAGTTTGGAAGGTAGGAGACTAGGTTCTGGTGGAAGTAAAGCTGTTCATGAGTTATGCTTGGGTAGCTCAGTCAGTAGAGCACTTGCTGGTCAAAGACAAAGGCCCCAAGTTCAAGTCTTGGTTTGGCAAACAGTTTTAATCAGCCACCAAGTTTCATTTTGGTGCATACGCTGTTGCTGGGTGAAAATTTCATTCGGGCATATTCATGCTCTTTTAACACAGAACATTCTAAATCAATTTCCCAGTCTCTTTTTGTAGTGAAGCCCTTGTACTCAGCATCTTCCTCTCATTGCCACTGTCTCCTCCCACTGCCCTCTTTTTTATCCCATTGTTACTTTCTCCTTTCTGTCACTTCCAGTATCCTGTCTTCATTCCATTCTCTCACTCTTCCTTACGATGCCTCCTTCTCTGTCACTTTCACTTTCTATCTGTCCCACTGCCATTGTCTTTGTCCCATTATTTTGCTCTCTGTTTCTTTCTCACTTACAGTCTGCTGTCATTTTCTTCAACCACCATTGTCTTCTCTCCACACATGTTCCTGTGGATGGTTCGCTAGTGGTTTTGACCACTAGACTGGGAAATTTAACATGTGGATGTAGGGTATGGGGGAAAGAGAGCAAATTTTTCATGTTAAAGTTCACCAATTTGCAGGGGTCCAGATCACCCAAGCCTCTGTGTGGTTTCCACTCATCTCCTTTTTCATTTTCAGTGCTTCCTCTCCCTCTTGCTCCCACTGCTACTATCTCCTTCCATTCTCTTTCTCTTTTATTACCACTTTCTCTCTCCTACCACCACTCTCTCTCTCTCTCTCTCTCTCTCTCTCTCTCTCTCTCTCTCTCTCTCTCTCTCTCTTGTTCTCCTGCTTGCACTGTATCCTCTTCCATCAACCATCACTGTCTCTTTGCTACTGTCTTTCAGCACAGAAAAGTGCAAATATGGTCTTATGCCCAAATTTTTTATGAGGAAGATGGAATGAGGATTGAGGCAGGTGGTTACCAGTTTTCTGCCGGAGTCTTTTGAAGAGTAGTTTTTTTGCCCTTTTTCTGTTCTGATGAGCATTTTTCAGCTGGCTCCCCTCTTTTTCCCTGTTACAGCAGGATGTGCTGCTTATATGAAACAAATTCTGTAGGTCAGTAAAAATTTGACAGTTTATTTATAAACTTCAACACATTTACTTACTTTGACACAAATAATCCACAAATAATTATGCATGATATGAGGTTAACACACAATCGTCTCCAATCCAGTGCAAATTCAGTTTACACTCATTTACATAAAAATGCACAACATTATTAGGCTACACCTACAGTACTCCAAAAATGCGGCACTTGATTTGTAAGTACAAATAATTTTGTTGACAAAATCATTTCGTGTAAGGTGCATACACTGCCAGGCAACACAACTGAATAATTTCAGGGCCAAAACAGCCTCTGTAGGTGTCAAGTTCCGTTATACGGAGACAGCTCATCATTAAGTTTTATTGATGGAAACAATCCTCACTAAAAATATAGTTTGGTGGACTCTGAACCCAGACCCTTTCCATGTGTTCACTATGCCAGTTCAAATTACATTTATGCCTCAGATCAGATATTATGTGCATATTTTACAAGCGTAAGTATGATAACTGTGTGAACCTCTGGATCTCGGTAACAGAGAATGATATTGTTTAACATTTCAAGGTTCCGTGAGAACATCATTTTAAGAACATACGTTAAAAATTCTGACAATTTGCCATGAATAGAAATCATAGAAGTGGCCAGCCCTACAATTGGTACTTTTGGTATACAAAATTCATGGTTTCCGCAGATTTCTCAGGAACCACCCTTGAACAAATGGTGCTTTTATAAGCCATATACGGCCTACCACAGAGTACACCTAATGTAAAAGAACCAACCGATATGCTGAATTTACCACATCTGGAGAAGTTTAATATTTAAATTTTGACCCTGTACTGTAAGATAGCTACAATAAGCCCGTTCTTCTGATAGGCATACAAATGGTCACTAGACCAAGGGCTATCCAAAACATTTGACCCCTTTTCTCTGTGATCAATGGAATCCGAGATATGACTGCTTGAAAAATCACATTTTCGCATGCAGCTTTTTGGGACATAAAAGTATCATGCATTATCCTATGTGGACCGATAGTTACAGGTCATTGTTTGGAAGAAACATTTCTGTTGCCATTGAATTAAGTGTTCAAAGAATTTTGTCATGCCATAATTTTTCCCATATTCAGCCAAACTTAAGTTCTTAATTGTAATTGTGTGGTGATGTATGTATTATTATCCCTTTTAACTTTAGCAAGTCTCTCTCACTCGCTCTCACCTTACAGAAACTGTAATCCTGTTGAAAAGTGAAAAGTGCCCGGTGACGCATGTATTTACAGATATGTACATAAATATGCTGAAATTGTATTCACTCAGGTACTAAATTGTTAACACTGCCAACAGGTACTATACAATTGTTGCACCAAAGGTTTTGCGTCCAAACTCTGAATACCATGTTGCTGTGAGCACTCAGTTTGTATCGGAGCCATGTGATATAGTGGTAACTGTTGGTGGAAAACAAGATGTGGGCAGCAACTTTGTAACAAGCCAGATGATAACTGTGGAGCCGTACACCACCAGGATTGTGAAGCTGGAGGTATTCGTGTACAAATTTATTCTTTGTAGCAATATTAAATGTAAGAATCTTCCAAACATGAATTCTGTTTTTGTATTAATGAGAATGAATTGTAGAAATAGTGTATGTAAAATTGCAAAAATATTCAGGTATCTCAAGTTATCTTTGCTGTTTGGGAAATTTACATTGTTTTTGGTTGCACACTTTTCTTATTTTATTTCTAAACATATATCAATGGAGATATCGTTGGTATAGGCTAGAGAAATGCGAATTATTTTATTTTATTTTTTAAATTTTTTTTACAGAACCATAGTATTTAAAACTTTGGTTGTTTTTGGTTGTTTGTAACAAATTGATTATCACTGTTGCATACTGAAATGTACCAGGCATAATTTTAATATTTTCTAGTAGTGAATGCCTCATTTAATGTGGAAATTCATTTGTAAATTAACAGTAGCCTACTGACCATGGGGAGAAGCATAAAGGATTAATTGTTATTACTTAAAAGAAAGGCAAGAAATGGTGGAATATGATTTATGAGATTTTTCCAGCATGATTGATAGGTGGTACATTGCTGTTATCGGAATATTGTGGCAAAAACATTATCGTCAGACTGGCTGGAAACTTGAAATCTCACCATCTAAAAGGGGGAGGGTGGACTTCTGATTTTTATTAAGTTTGATTTATTGTCATGCTGAGGTATTAGATGTATCATCTGTGTAATTCATAGTTTGACTTGTGTAATAATTAGCTGATAGTTTCGTGTTTCTAAACTGAAAGTAAGTGCTTTGATTTGATTCTGTTTCAGATAGGAGACTTGGGAAGTGGCATTTACAAACTCATAGTCAAAGGAGAGAAAGGACTGGTGTTTGAAAACTCAACAAATGTTGATTACATTCATAAAAGTTATTCAGTATTTATTCAGACTGATAAAGCAATTTATAAACCTGGTCATAAAGTGATGTTTAGAGCAATAGTCCTAAATTCACACCTCAAACCAAGTGTTACTGGAGCCCTTGATATATATATTACTGTAAGTAACTAATGGCAGTTAATTTATAAATCCTTTTTAGTACCACTATAATGATATTTTCACCAAGCAGCAGAAGAAATTTACTTGTCATAGATTGACTTAAGAGTGAAGAAAAGTGTGTTGGAAAAGAAGGAAATAAAAATGTTCATATCCTTGATTTCCAACAGATAAAGGTTGCAAACACTGATAGTGAATAGTAAGCATCACTGGATAAAAAAAGAAAGGAAAAATAAAAAAAAAATTAAAAGATTCTGTTGGGATTAAAGTCAAGATGGAGAAGACACTAATGCGAGTGAAGACCAGAAATTTCTGGGGAAACACAGAAGACTTGTAGAGGATTGACACTTTTTGTAAAGATTGGCATTTTTAATGTGTTGTATGTAACTAAATAGAAATGCCTTTTATCATGATAACACAATTCACAATATTTTTTTTCTTTATTAAAGAAAAGAAAGAAGAATGAAATCAAAACCATTAAGTATCAAGGAAGATATGGTGGTACCTTCACTCTTCAGTAAAAAATTATTCACAGAGATTAACATGCAGTAGTAGTGTCCACCACTATGAACCTGAAATAGAAATAATGTAGATATTGAACAAACCAAACTGAGTGAATGCCAGAATAGCCTTAACTGTGTTTGCATGAAGCTGTACAACATTATTTCTGTCTGTGAGTGACTTGTTCAGTTAGCATTTTATAAATATTTACAAAAATTATTAATCAGCTAATGTGCATAGAAAATAGAAGAATTTTAATAGATGTATCAGTGCACATGGTGTACAAGTACTTTAGTTGCAAGACTCATTGTTGCACCTATTAAATGTGTGCTTGGATTGTGTAAATTTATCTATCAAACACTGGAAAAGTCGGTATAGAATAATGGCAGTATTATGAAAAGGCTAGATTGCCACTCGTCATGTAGTGGAGATGTTGAATCACAGACAGGCGCAACAAAAAGACTTCTAAACTAAACACACAAGCTTTCAGGCAGAAGACCTTCTTCTGAAATACACACACACACACACACACACACACACACACACACACACACACACAAATTTCTGCAAGGGCAGTTCACACTCATGCCGAGGGCAGGCAGCCAGAGACAGTGGTCATGTGTGGCCGTGTTTGTGTGTTTCTCTTTCTGTGTGTGTGTGTGTGTGTGTGTGTGTGTGTGAATATGACATCTACCGAAAGATAGAACTAGAACAGGTCACCAAAAGCCTTCCTAGGATGACTGGAGAGGATGAGGAGGGCAGGCATCATTTTAAAGTGAATGTGTGTGTGTGTGTGTGTGTGTGTGTGTGTGTGTGTGTGTGTGTGTGTGTGTGTTGTCTATTTTGGAAGAAGGCCCTTTGGCCGGAAGCTTATGTGTCTAGTAGTCTTTTGTTGTGCCTGGCTGCGACATCATCTCTGCTGTACGGTGGTTAGCAATCTATCCTTTCCATAGTATTGTAAATGTATCTATGTTTTAAAGTAAACTTCCACTGATTGAGGAAGTTTCTGTTGAGAATATCTCTCAGCTCTCTTTAATTCACACTATTCTGAATACTCAGTCACAGTTTGTCTACATTTGTTGTGCAGTTCGTATCACTTATTGTCCTGTAACTGTCCTTTCAGAGTTTTTTTTTTTTTTTTTTTTTTTTTTTGTTAATGTAATGCCACAGAATCTTAAGATGTACATTTCTACAGTTAATGACTGATTTTTGTGCAGGATGGAAGGGGCAACAGAGTTAAGCAGTGGAGGCGTGCCCTCACAACAAAGGGCGTGTTCTCAGGAGAGCTGCAGCTGTCTGAATCTCCAGTTCTTGGAGACTGGAATATTGTTGTCAATGTACTGGACCAGACTTTCAGTAAAACCTTTCAAGTTGCTGAATATGTTCTACCAAAATTCGAGGTCACAATTGATGTGCCCCCATATGTTACCTTCAAGAATTCCAAAGTGGCAGCTGTTGTGCATGCAAAGTATGTTGTTTCACTTTTGTCCCCTACATGTCTAATGTCACTGTCACAGAAATACTAGTATTTAGATATGTAAAATTACAGATTTTTGTATACTCTTGTTAGATATATCAAACATTGGAAACCCCAGGTTGGAATGTTAACAATGTAAGAAAAGATAGATTACTGCTTACCACAAAGAAGACACGTTAAGCTGCAGACAGGCACTATCAAAAGAACTTACACGTAAGCTTTGGGCCTCAGCCAGAGTTGATGATTGTGTGTGTGAGATGTGCTTGCTTGTGTGAATGAATGGTGTGTTTTTTTCTTTCTTTTTCTGATGAAGCCTGTTGCCAAAAGCTTGTGTGTAACTGTCTTGTAATTGTGCCTGTCTTCAATGTCATGTGTCTCCTTTACAGTAAGTAGCAATCTTATCTTTTCCTACATTCTTGTTAGATATGTATGTGATAAATAACATTGTTTTTTGAACTCGGAAGCTGTGTTTTATGTATATGCATTTGATTTCTCATCGCAAGTTCTTAATTTGTTAAATAATTCTGTGCAATGATCAATAAGAGTGTTTAACAAATAAGCAGCTGTAGTAGAATGTGTCCGAGTGTCTCTTTAGCATGTTTTTTCCCAGACTGATTTACGGACTTCCCAGTAGTGCAACCTGGTGGTTAAATGATTAGTCTGAGACTGCAATTAAAGATCTGTGGCTCAATCATGTCAGTCCTGCAAGTTTTCTCTATCACTTATTGCTTCCTTTACTTTGTATCTGTAAAGGAAAAAAATTTTTGCACTGTGTTTGAGTCAATGTTAAACAATGCTTCACCCTAACTGACTGGGCATTAGTTTAAAGATCGGAGGAAGCCAGGGACAGATGCCTTGCAGTAGGACCATGCCTTGTGAAGCATTGCTGTGTTCCAACCAACTACTGGGTTGAGGACTGTTTTACTACAGTGAGAGCTGTTAACAAGGGAGATGAAACAAGTGGAGTTGAGACCTATGGGCAGCATCATTGTTACTATTCTCCTCACATATCTCTCAGTAAAACTTACAGTGTAATGTATGTGTGATAAGATAAAGACCTGGCTGGAATATAAGTAATCAAAGGAATAGAGGTGACAACTCACTGTATAATTCAGGTGTTGAATGGTCAATAACCACTTAAATGCAACT
Organism: Schistocerca americana; assembly: GCF_021461395.2. NCBI lineage: Eukaryota > Metazoa > Arthropoda > Insecta > Orthoptera > Acrididae > Schistocerca > Schistocerca americana. Next base: position 181,623,728 of record NC_060120.1, read on the forward strand.
CTGTGTGTGTGTGTGTGTGTGTGTGTGTGTGTGTGTGTGTGTGTGAGAGAGAGAGAGAGAGAGAGAGAGAGAGAGAGAGAGAGAGAGAGAGAGAGAGAGGGGGGGGGGGGGGGGGGGGTTGATGGAGTTACATTTGTGATTCCATTATAGCATATTCATCTTGTTCTGAAGCCTCAAACTTTAGTATTCGTGGAAATATTGCAAGTTCCTGTTAAGCACTTTTGTGTGTGACATTTGAAGAAGGGAGAGCTGATTATGGATCTTCTGTTTTGTAGGTATACATATGGAAAGCCTGTGAAGGGAGAGGCAACTGTCACTATGTATCCAAATTATTTCTCATCAATTTTACAACCAGCATTTCAGAATCCTGTGCGAAAAGTTGTGACAATTGATGGCAAAGCAGTGGTGGAATTTGACCCTGCAAAGGAGCTGAAGTGAGTGTACTGTAGTTGTGTGGATTACCATGGTTTTTCACATATGTATGAAGAAACCATTTGTATGGTTACTGATATATATAAACTGTCTTGAAATTTCTTTTACAGTCTAAATGATGAATATGCTAGAAATGTCCAGTTTGAGGTTGCTGTTGAGGAAGCTTTGACTGGAAGGAGGCAGAATAACTCAGCACAAGTGACAGTACACAAGTATATGTACAAGATGAACCTTATTAAGACATCAGAGTGCTTCAAACCAGGCCTCAAGTACACAGGATATGTAAGTATGGCTTCACTCTTTAATAAGGTTGTTATTTTAGCTGCATACTTCATTGAATGTAAATTCAGATAACAGCGACCAGTCACTTTTGAACTATTTTTTTTTTATTTTCATAAAAAATTTTTGACCTTTTTAAGGTTCTTCCTCAATTGGATTGAAAACTTGTTTATGGAAATAAACAAATATTTCAAAGTGACTGAGTGATATCCATATTTATATTCGATAAATACACACTCAGGTGGTGTAAAATCTCCTTAATGCTAAGCGTAATACATACTCTAGGAGAATGTGGCTCTCCCAATCCAGCAATTGGGGAAAACATTGTCTAAAAGTTATATGATATCAACAGCATGTTCAGCTGTGAATGGTGGCCTAAGGGAAGTCCAGTATCAAACCCTTCAAGGAAATAGTGCACGTGTGACATTTGTGTTACATAACAAACATGTTTATTTTTATATTTGTAATAATGCTACAAATCTATATATGTATAATCTCAAACAACGGAAAATCCAGGATGGAATTACAATAATATGAAAAGAATAGACTGTTATTACCACTTAGAGGTGGTGTTCAGTGGCAGGTAGGCATATTGAAAAAAGATGGTTAATTATTTGTATTTGTCACTCTTAAGTCCTTCATCTCACACAGACAACGCAAAATGCACACACATTCGCAACTCTCACACATGTGACCATTTTTGTCTCTGGGTGCTAAGACCATGTCTGTGTCTGAGGTAAGAAGCAGTCTTTGCTAGGGTGGGCAGTAGGGGGTCAGAGGGGCTGCAGAGGGGCAACAAGGCAGGGGCGGAGGAAGATGCTGTTGCTGTGTGTGAGGATTGTACAGAGACATGGTGGGAAAGGATAGATGAAACATTGGAAGGCTATAGTGGAGGGGAGGGGGCGAGAAGTAGATAAGGGGAAAGGACTATGCAGGGAGGATATGAGGCATGTAAGACTGCTGTAGTGGGTTAGGCAGTAGGACAGCAGTGACTAGCGAAGGATGAGGCCATGGGAGCTACAGGAATGAAGGATGTATTGGAGAGGGATTGCTTGTCACTACAGGTGCAATGACTGTGGGTGTCTCAGCTGTTTGTTAAGGGATGTCAAAGTGGAGGTATTGTTGATAGCTGTCAAGTTTGATGGATGGCTCAACCAGACTATAGCCAAGAGATAAATGGACCACCATGTTGTTGAACGTGCTGCCACACAGAAGTGTGCTTGACTTCAGCGACTGCGTCAAAACTTGTGCCTTCTGGGTTCTTCTCACTAACACCAGCTTTCCTCTTTGTGCTGGTGGGAACTCTCCCCTCAACATACCCTTCCTCCACTAGCACCTGTCCTCCAGCTGCCTGTCCTCTTCCCTGCTCCCACTCCAGCCCTACTCACACTTCTATCCTACCAGTGCACCTGCATAGTCCTGTCCCCTTCTCTTCTTACTCCTCGCCTCTGCCAACCTGCCGCATGCCCCCCACACAGCCTCCCGAAGATGCTGCTCCTTGCAACCCAATATCCTTGGCAAAGATTGCTGCTTGCCTGTCACAGTCGAACCTCAGTGACAGAGGTGACAGTGGCCATTTTGTGTGTGTGTGTGTGTGTGTGTGTGTGTGTGTGGTGTTGTTGTTGTTGTTGTTGTTGTTGTTAAATAGGGGAGAGAGTTTCACAGGTATGATACATGAGTTAGGGTGGCAATCATTAAAACAAAGGCATTCTTTGTTGCAGCGAGATCTTTTCATGAGATTTCAATCTCCAGTGTTATTGCCCAAATGCAAAAAATATTTAAATATTTAATTGACACCCACCTGTATAGGGAGAAATCATCACTGTAATAAAATAAGAGTAGTGATGTAGATGTGAATGTGTGTGTGTGTGTGTGTGTGTGTGTGTGTGTGTGTGTGTGTGTAGAAAAGCAAGTACTTTCTACCAACTTTCCTTAAAACTTGATGAAATGTTAATCATTGAGAATGTATTACATAGAAAGAGGTGGGCACAACAAAAAGACTGTCAAACAATTTAGCTTTTGGCCAAAAAGGCCTTTAGAATTAGACCACACACACACACACACACACACACACACACACACAGGCGCAACTCACACACGCAAGACCACAGTCTCTGGCTGCTGAGGTCAGACTGTGAGCAGTGGCGCATGATGGGAGAAGCAATATGGCATGTGGGGGTAAGGAGGGGGAGGGGGGGGGAGGAATAACAAGGCAGGGATGGAAGAGGGTAAAGTGCTGCTTGTGGGAGCATTCAGGGACAAAGTGGAGAGTGGGTAGGGCAGCTAGATGCAGTTGGGAGGTTAGACAGAGGGCGGGGAGGAGGTGACAGTGGATAAGGAGGGAAGTAAAGAGACTGTAAGTGTGTTGGTGAATAGAGGCTGTGTAGTGCAGGAGTGTAAACCGAGAAAAGGATAGGTGGGTGTAGCACAATGACTAACCAAGGTTGAGCTCAGGAAGGTTACAGGAACGTAGGATATGCTCCAGGGAGATGCAATTCAGAGAAGCTGGTGTTGGTGGGAAGGATCCAGATGGCACATGCTGTGAAGCAGTCATTAAAATGGAGAACATCATATTGGGCAGCGTGTTTAGCAACTGGGTGGCCCAGCTGTTTCTTGGCCACAATTTGTCAGTGGCCATTCATGCGGACAGACAGCTTGTTGGTTGTCATGCTTACGTATAATGCGGCACAGTGGTTGCAGCTTAGTTTGTAGATCACGTGACTGTTTCCATAGGTAGCTCTGCCTCTGATGTGATATGTGATGCTTGTGACCAGACTAGAGTAGGTGGTAGTGGCAGGGTGTATGGGACAAGTTTTGTATCTAGGTATATTACAGGGATATTAGCCATGAGGCGAGGGGTTTGGGAGTTGGGGTTCAGTAAGGATGGATAAATATATTGTGTAGGTTTGGCGGGTGTTGGAATACTGCTATGGGTGAGGGGGTTGGGAAAGATAGTGGGTAGAACATTTCCCATTGTCCTACCCACTATCCCCCCCGCCACCATCCTCAGCCCCCCCACCCCTCACCCCAAATGGTATTTCACTGCCCACTCAAAACTACCCAACCCCTGCTCCCAAACCCCTTGCCTTATGGCTCATATCAATAGACATAGATGCAAAAACTGTCCCATACATCCTCCCACTACCACCTACTCCAGTCTGGTCACAAGCATCGCCTATCACATCAGAGGCAGTGCTCTCTCTGAAACCAGTCACGTGATCAATACGCTAAGCTGCAATCACTGTGCTGTCATTCTATGTGGGCATGACAACCGAAAAGCTGTCTGTCCACATGAATGGCCACTGACAAAATGTGACCAAGAAACAACTGGATCAACCAGTTTGCCGAACATTCTGCCCAGCAAAACATTCTTCGCATGAATGATGCTTCACAGCTTGTGCCATCTGGATCCTTCCTACCAACATCAGTTTCCCTGATTTGTGTAAGTGGTAATTCTCCCTGTAGTATATCCTATGTTCCCATAACCCTCCTGGCCTCAACCTTTGTTAATCATTGTCCTACACCCACCTATACCCTTCCCTGTTCCTACTCCGACATTACACAGCCCTCTATTCCACCAATACACATGCAGTTTTTTTACTTCTCCCTTTTTCTAGTGCCCCCACCGTCCCCCTGCCCTCCGTCTAACCTCCGACTGAACCCAGATGTCGTACCCTCTCTCTCCACCTCGTCCCTGTATGATCCCACAAGCAGCACTTTACAGTCCCCCCAACTCTACCCTGCTATCCTTCTCACCCCTGCCCCAGCTCCTCCTTACCCCCACCACCCAGTTCGCTTCTCCCTTCATGCGCTGCTGCCCCCAGTCTGGTCTTGGCAGCAAGAGACTGTGGTCATGAGTGTTTGTTTTATCTAATTTCGATGAAGGCTTTTGTGGTCAAAAGCTTACCTTTTCAGCGGTCTTTTTGTTGTGCCTATCTGCGACTCAGCGTCTCTCCTATATTGTGAGTAGTAATCTCTCGATATAAAAGTTTTCTGGGTATGGTACCGCGGTACCATACCCAGAAAACTTTTATATCGACTGACTCTGGCTGCGGAAGCCTATGCAGTTATATTAGTAATCTCTCCTTTTCGTAATATTGTCATTATTCCATCCTGGATTTTCCATTGTTTGATTTTGTTATTGCATAGGATGGTTCATCAGAACCGTTTTGTCATTTAATGTTTCTTATGTATTTTTTATGTATATCTTATCTGATCAAACGTATCTGGACATCCAATGGGGCATATTGTGTTGTTAGTAGAGAAGCAGTTACAGCAGAATGGTTTGGTCAGAGAGCTCAGTGACTTCGAACATGGACCACCATTCATTGAATGTTACCTGGGTAACAAAGATATCAGGGACTTTTAAGTCTGTCTAAAGTTCCCCAAGCTGGCTGTTGGTGACATGACTGTGAAGTGAAAATGTGAAGGAACAACCACACCTTACATACTGGCAGACAGGAATTGCCAAGCATTGCAGAAAGTGGTTGTAAAAAAAATCACATGAATTACATGGATCACTCTGAGTTCCAAGGTGCTACAAACGCTGCAGCTAGCACAGTGACTGTGTGCAGTGAGGTAAAAAGAGTAGAGTACAGTGGTCGAGCAGCTGTTCATAAGCCATGCATTTCTGTGCTCATTGCTAAGTAATGCTCGAGGTGGTGTAAAGAGTGATGCCACTGGATAGTGGATGACCAGAAATGTGTGACTTTGATGAATCATGCTATGCTCTTTATCAGTCCAACAGAAGGGCTTTGGTTTGATGAATGACAGGAGAACATTACCTGATGTAAGGTGTAGTGCCAACAGTGAAGTACGAAAGAGGTAATGCTATGGTGTGGGGGTGTTTCTCTTGATTAAGGTATGGTCCCATTATTGCATGTAAGAAAACGCTAAATGCAGAAGGATGTGAACACATTTGATAGCAATGTGTACTGTATACAGTGGAGGAACAGTTTAGATATGGTGACTGTATCAGTATGCCGGTGGACCCTGTTATAAAACAACATGTGAGAGGCAGTGGTTTGTGGACAGTAACATTCCCTAAATGGACTAGCCTGTCCAGAATTCTAGGGCCTTATTCTGTATTGTTCATACTGATCGGTGCAGTTGGTTAGACTTGGTAGTGACGTCATTTTCGCTTCTTTATCTAGCTTCTGAGACCTGTTACCGAACGGTCCTCCTGCCGATTTTTCGACAACTGTACTGAGAGGTTTTGGATTTTGCTATGGCCCTGTCCTTCGGTTAGCCATGGTTATTTTACACCTTTAATTTGTTATTTTAAACATATTGAGCAGTTTTAACTTTGGATTTAGTGACTGTTACTATAGAATCACCACAGGATGCGTCCAGTTGGAAAGTGAGTTCATAATATACTATTTTGTTTGTTAGAACTATGGTTAGGTTAAGTTGTTAATGTGAATGATTAGAACATCCAAAAGAAAGAAAAAAAAGTTTTTGGTCAATATTCTCTCAAAATATCTGTTTGTTAAGAGTTTAAGATCATTAAAAGTCAAGACATTGGCTCTGCTTATGTATATTACATGAGTGGTTGCTGAAATTACTAGTGACTTTGCGTACTCTTTTCCGTAAATGGTTTACTTTATTAATTATTGAAACACAAGTAACAATGCAAAGGAATTGTGTGAAGACTGATAGAGGAAACCTTCCAAAATTTCATGCATTTATGGCTTAACGCCTGCATCATTCGGCAACGAAATCAGCCTGCGTCTCTCTCGAATGGAATTGCATAAAATCAAGTGCTGACAGCATACGAGCTATGGTAGTGAAGTTGGTAAGGCTACGACCTGCCGTGGCAAAGGGCGTAGGTTCATATACCACTAGATGCAAAAATATTTTTTTTGCTCTTCGTGCTTGCAACACATTCTGAGACTTCGTTAATTGTCAAAGGTAAGCATTTTTCTGAAACATTCATTGTAATTTACACGTAAGAGCATGCTGTCTCAGTAACGAGTATCTCCAGTTTCATGACTTCCATATGTTTAAGAAATGAAAGATGAAATCACTGTGCATGAAACAACTGACAGTGACATTTATACTACTTCTTGTCACAAATAATTCACCACTTTTTTTTCTGAATACGTAGTGATTTCCGAGAGTGTGGTCAGATAGCCATCGAAGAGCACAACGTATGAGGGTTGACTGAAAAGTAATGCCTCCACCTTTGTAACTCTTCAACAGTTGGCAGCATTGGTATGTGGCAGGTACTGGCTTGTTCCATAGCCTCTTCACTACAGCTCCAGTTGGCGGGAAGCCTTAGCATCGAACGGTTGTGTTGTTACAGTGTAAAGTATGGAACCCTGCACAGACGGTCGGTCAATGCGATTTAAGCAACGTGCATTCATTGGATTCTTGACAGCAGAAGCTGTCACCCCAAAGGAGATTCACCAGAGAATGAAAGCAGTTTATGGTGACTGTGTTGATGTGAGTACTGTGCATCATTGGGCGGTTAAGCTTAAAGATGTTGAGGTGGGAACATCTGACCTGCATGACAAACAAAGCGTTGGATGTCCTGTGACAGTAACCACTGAATTTCATAAGCAAAATGTTGACAGATTGATTCAGGATATCGTCGTTTCTTTTACAGAGAAACTACAAGCACAATCGGCATTTCACAAGAACGCGTGTCACATTATTGCATTGCTTGGCTCTCGGAAGATCTGTGCATGATGGGTACCCTGGATGCTGACTCCTGAAATGAAAGCACACAGACTTGCAATTTGCCAGGAACTCATCTCGCGTTACAAGAATGAAGGTGACACCTTTCTCCATTCAATTGTGATAGACGAAATGTGGGTACACCATTACGACCCAGAGATGAAACGCAGTCTATGGAATATCGACACAAAGACTTGCCCCCAGAAAAAGAAATTCAAGACTCAGCCCTCAGCTGGAAAAATCATGGCCACATTGTTGTGGGACGCAGATGGTGTTATCCATGTTGATTTCTTTGATCATGGAACAACAATAAATTCAGAGTGTTATATCACAATGCTGCAAACTCTGAAACAATGGCTAACAAGGGTCCGAAAGGAAAAGGGGCATATTTTCCTGCTGCATGACAATGCCAAACCACACACTTCACGTGCCACCACAGCAGAACTTCAGAGACTGAATCTCATCACCGTACACCATCCTCCACACAGTCCAGATTTAGCACCGTCTGACTTCCATCTGTTTCCGATAATGAAAGACGATCTGTGGGGACATCATTATGCTTCTGATGAAGACGTTGAGAGAACTGTGAGACTGTGGTCGTGGAAACAGTGTGTCGACTTCTTCCGTGACAGCTTCAGAAAACTTGTTTATTGTTGGCAGAAATGTATCCAATTGGCTGGTGATTATGTGGAAAAGTGAATATTGGTAATTAAAGATCACATTCTAAGGATTATTTCTGCATTTGATTTATTAAAATATTCCCATCCAAACCCAATTAATGAAAGTGGAGGCATTACTTTTCATTCAACCCTTGTAAATTACCGCAAATGAAACTAGCAGCAATCGTCTTTATACTCTAGCTTGTCACAGGTATTTATCTGTGATCGAATCCTTAACAGCAGTAGTCAGAGATGAAAGGTTCCCGCCACAATATTTTCAGACAATACCACCATATATGAAACCTTTTGATTCATCAGATGCACGTTATAAACTACAACAAACTTCTGTAGCTGCACTATACACATGCTGTTGAAAAGGTGATTTTTTTAAAATTTTGTTTTTATGAACCAAATTGTTGATGTATCATACAGGGAAGTAGACTACGTCATCATTTGGATCTCTAGGAGTGAGCTACAGCCACATTCTATGCATCTTCTTATCCTTTGACACTCTCTTAAACAATTTTTTGGGTTTGTGCAGATGTGTTCCGTCTATGCAACTAATTGAAGGCAGTTTGTTCCCATACACATTTTGCTGCTTCTATTTGTGAAGCATCATCATGAATAAAGGAAGCGAAATGTGTATGGCAATAAACAAACTGCCTTCAATTAGTTTCATAGATGGAACGCGCCTCCATGAGTTTTGAAGCAACTATGGAACAACAGGAAACTGAAAAAATGGTGAATTTGTTGGGTGTTTCTATAGCTTTATTTGTACATTGTGGTACTACACTCCGTTCCTAACTCATATTCCAAAATGTAAAATCCAAAAGAAGACATCAATATGAATGAGAATGAAGTGACATAATGCATCTTTTTCGACAGCTTCCAGAACACAGTTGATATCGTATTGCTATCATGCGTTCATGGAAGTCCATGGTCAGAAAAATTTAAACAGTGTTACACACTTTTCGGTACTGTAAAGAATGGCATGCCTGTGTTGGCTGCTAGCTCCTTCAAGTTCGTGGCGCTGTAGTGGTCATGCGTAGATCTGAGGCAGATTGCTTTTCATTGGTTTGCATGAGGAGAACTGGCAACAGTGTTTCAGTTCGCTAGGACCGTTTGGCACCGCTTTCGAAATGCTTACTGAATAATGCTGGGGCTCCTTTTCATAAACAAGACCGGTCAGTGTGCTCGCGTACTGAACCGAATGGCAAAATGACAGAAAGATAGGGCCACTGACTTGAACCAAATGGAACACCTTTTGGGATTACTTAGAATTTTGGCTTAAATATAGACCCCAGCGTCCAACATCACTACCTCCTATGGTTTAAACTGCAGCAGAATTCGACCTGTCATAAAGGTGAAGGGTAGACAGACCCCCATATTAATGTCCACTGATGGGAGTCTGAATACTTTTGATAAGATAGTGAATGTAAGTTGCTCAAAGATGGTCCCTTCACTGAAATTAGCTGCTTGTAAATAAGCAGTATGAGAGCTTACGGTGTTCCCACAGTGTTGTTCTTTAAGTGCGTAATATGAATCTTTGTTAGATTAAGGTTAAAATTGTTTTCTGTGAACCAGACCTGTTTCTGATAAGTTGATTTGACGCGCGCACGCACGCACACACACACACACACACACACACACACACACACACACACACACACAAAGTGCAAAGTACACATAGCTGCAGATCATATAAACACAAAACATTTTTTACACACAGTTAATGTTGCTGTTTGTTTCTTTTATAGAAATCATTCCTGCAATCCATTTCATATTTCTTTGCAGACGTATGTACCAAAAATTCAGATTCGGGGAAAAAGATTTCTACTAAACAAAGATAGATACTACTTGTTTCTTAGTTTTTATGTGAAGTTGAATGCCTTGGTTAAATGGTGAATCTTTGAGGGTAGAGGTACACATTCTTTGAGCATATAGTTTCCTTTTCTGTCTTGTACCATGATCATGGACATTCACATTTTCATATTACTTTCAGAATTTTGCAATTGTATTTTCTACAGATTTATGAATTTCTAATATGTAGATTACTAAGAAGTAAAATGAGTGATTTTTGGAATGGAGTTCTATGGATTTGAGGTGGCTGTGCACTCTTCATTACTCTCACAACTCTCTCCTGAGTGAGGAGAGTATCTGAGCTATGTGGAGTGTCTCTCCAGAATGTGGAACCATACAGCTTTGTATTATGAAATTGTGTATATTAAACAGTGTGAACAGTCTCTGGGCTTTTGCAGTATGCAAGAATGTGTAAAGGGTAGCACATTTTATTCAGTTTACTCAATCGGTGGAAAATCGAGGATGCAGTAACGAAAACATGAAAAAGTTGCAGCAAGGATATAGACAGTGCACTAGTGTAAATTGATGTGTGTTGGAAGATATGAATGTACAATGAAGTAATTTGTTCTTTGTTTCCCTCCATCAATGATTGCCTCCTCCTCACTTCTCCCATCCATTCATTGTCTCTTTTTTCCATGAATATACTTTAATTTAAAAAACCTTAAATAGTTGTTTCATGTTGTTATGTAATTTCTCTGTATGGCTATTGCTTTTCTTCAGTTGCATCTGCTTTCTTTGTTCTTTGTTGCCACAATTTTTTTTTTTTTTTTTTTTTTTTTTTTTTTTGTAGATAGATTATTTCTCATAACATAGAAGAGACAATGTGCAATGTCTGTTTAGTATTGTACATCTGTTCATTAATACAAGTGTATCGCTGTGGTAGCAATACAGCCAGTAAATTGTGGAAGAAATTAATCCAGTTACTTATTTCACAGGTTCAGCTTGTGTACCAGGATGGAAAACCTGTCCGGGATGAAAAGAACCCAGTCAAAGTTAGCTACAGATTTTCGCATGGTGAGAACTTCACGGAAGAATCATTCAAGTTATCACCAGATGGTATGGTGACACTTGACTTCTTCCCAGATAAAAATGCAACAGTTCTTGAAATTAAAGTAAGTACTGTGGTGAAGCTCATTATGAGTTATTGCAAACTGCTTATAATATTATATTTTACATTTCATATGCATCTCACTCTGTTTCATAATTATAATTCACTGATTTTTTGATTTACCATGTTTTCCTTCTCTTATAAAAAGGCACAATATCTCGGCATGGAGGAATGGTTCTCATCCATTTTACCTGCAAATTCACCAAGTAATACATTCATTCAAGCAGTTGTGAAGACAGAACATCCAACTGTGAGTCTTTTTTACTGGTGGAAAATTATTTATTGTTGTAATTTGTAGCATTACCTATCAGTTATAATGGTGAGGCTTATATCTTACTAATAGTGTAATACTGCTGACATCCTTAGGTGAACGATTATGTACAAGTGGAGATAAATTCAACAGTGCCTCTCAAGTACTTCAGCTACCAGATAATTGGACGTGGAGATATTGTGATAGCCCGTACAGTACAAGTGTCACAATCTGTGCCAATGTTCAAATTCCTAGCAACTTATGCTATGGCACCAACGGCCCATGTCGTTGTGTTCTATATGGCTGAAGATGGAGAGGTCATTGCTGATGCACTTGATATTGAGCTGAAGGGCACTCTTCAGAACTTTGTAAGTCTGTATCTTTATTGTGTTGAATATTCAACAATATTTTATTGTCTTTCTTTCTTAAAGTGGTAATGGTTTAGTTATTTACTGGGCATCATATGTATTGTGATCCATCAAACAGATTGTAGCAAAGTGAGGATTTCATCTCTTCAACAACATTGGTTTGTTATTTTTTAATAGAATTTTGGTTCTTGCAGGTAACAGTCGAAGCAAATCCCAATGAAACAGAACCAAGTGGAACTGTTGATCTGAAAATTGAAGCCAAGGCTAACTCCTATGTAGGCCTGTTGGGAATAGATCAGAGTGTTTTGCTCTTGAAAGGAGGACATGACATCACAGAGGTAAAAAGATCTTTCACATGTCTCATTTGAACTTCTAAATTCTAGTGTCAATTTAACATAATTTAGAATCTTACCTGTAGGTTTATAATGCTGTTGTTTTGTACACTGACAGAAAAAAATCGCAACACTGAGAACCAGTTGTGTGCCATAAACAAAAGTTGGTAGGTATGGTTCTATATCTGAAAGATGATGTCTGTTCAAAAAATTTCGCTCCAGTAACATACGAGTCACGCTAGTAGCATTACTATGAGGATGCTTATCAGGTTTGCTTTAAATACACGTTGTAACAGTCATGAGCATTAGTTACCTTTGGGATTGGACATTGTGAGTTGATGTTAGTCAAGAATGCCTTTAAGGCAACAAAGACACCATTATCATTCTGCTGTGTTATGGAAAGACTTGGCAGGACTGTAGCTGTTGCACTGCTTGCAACCTGAAATTGATAGCAGTGGGACTTTTGGGGAAATTTTGAGTGTATATCGAATATAATGGTAAGACAGAGATTTAGGAACCAGGTTTTAAATTGTAAGACATTTCCAGGGGCAGATGTGGACTCTGACCACAATCTATTGGTTATGAACTGTAGATTAAAACCGACGAAACTGCAAAAAGGTGGGAATTTAAGGAGATGGGACCTAGATAAACTGAAAGAACCAGAGGTTGTACAGAGTTTCAGGGAGAGCATAAGGGAACAATTGACAGGAATGGGGGAAAGAAATGCAGTAGTAGAAGAATGGTTAGCTCTGAGGGATGAAGTAGTGAAGGCAGCAGAGGATCAAGTAGGTAAAAAGATGAGGGCTAGTAGAAATCCTTGGGTAACAGAAGAAATATTGAATTTAATTGATGAAAGGAGAAAATATAAAAACACAGTAAATGAAGCAGGCAAAAGGGAATACAAATGTCTCAAAAATGAGATCAACAGGAAGTGCAAAATGGCTAAGCAGGGTTGGCTAGAGGACAAATGTAAGGATGTAGAGGCTTATCTCACTAGGGGTAAGATAGATACTGTCTACAGGAAAATTAAAGAGACCTTTGGAGAAAAGAGAGCCACTTGCATGAATATCAGGAGCTCAGATGGAAACCAAATTCTAAGCAAAGGAGGGAAAGCAGAAAGGTGGAAGGAGTATATAGAGGATCTATACAAGGGCGATGAACCTGAGGACAATATTATGGAAATGGAAGAGGATGTAGATGAAGATGAAATGGGAGATACGATACTGCGTGAAGAGTTTGACAGAGCACTGAAAGACCTGAGTCGAACCAAGGCCCCGGGAGTAGACAACATTCCATTGGAACTACTGACGGCCTTGGGAGAGCCAGTCCTGACAAAACTCTGCCATCTGGTGAGCAAGATGTATGAGACAGGTGAAATACCCTCAGACTTCAAGAAGAATATAATAATTGCAATCCCAAAGAAAGCAGGTGTTGACAGATGCGAAAATTACCAAACTATCAGTTTAATAAGTCACAGCTGCAAAATACTAACGCGAATTCTTTACAGACGAATGGAAAAACTGGTAGAAGCCGACCTCGGCGAAGATCAGTTTGGATTCCGCAGAAATGTTGGAACACGTGAGGCAATACTGACATTACGACTTATCTTAGAAAATAGATTAAGGAAAGGCAAATCTACATTTCTAGAATTTGTAGACTTAGATAAAGCTTTTGACAATGTTGACTGGAATACTCTCTTTCAAATTCTAAAGGTGGCAGGGGTAAAATACAGGGAGCGAAAGGCTATTTACCATTTGTGCAGAAACCAGATGGCAGTTATAAGAGTCGAGGGGCATGAAAGGGAAGCAGCAGTTGGGAAGGGAGTGAGACAGGGTTGTAGCCTCTGCCCGATGTTATTCAATCTGTATACTGATCAAGTAGAAAAGGAAACAAAAGAAAAATTCGGAGTTGGTATTAAAGTCCATGGAGACGAAATAAAGATGTTGAGATTCGCCGATGACATTGTAATTCTGTCAGAGACAGCAAAGGACTTGGGAGAGCAGTTGAACGGAATGGACAGTGTCTTGAAAGGAGGATATAAGATGAACACCAACAAAAGCAAAACGAGGATAATGGAATGTAGTCGAATTAAGTCGGGTGATGCTGAGGGAATTAGATTAGGAAATGAGACACTTAAAGTAGTAAAAGAGGTTTGCTATTTGGGGAGCAAAATAACTAATGATGGTCGAAGTAGAGAGTATATAAAATGTAGACTGGCAATGGCAAGGAAAGCGTTTCTGAAGAAGAGAAGTTTGTTAGCCTCGAGTATAGATTTAAAGTGTCAGGAAGTCGTTTCTGAAAGGATTTGTATGGAGTGTAGCCATGTATGGAAGTGAAACGTGGACGATAAATAGTTTAGACAAGAAGAGAATAGAAGCTTTCGAAATGTGGTGCTACAGAAGAATGCTGAAGATTAGATGGGTAGATCACATAGCTAATGAGGAGGTATTGAATAGAATTGGGGGGAAGAGGAGTTTGTGGCACAACTTGACAAGAAGAAAGGACTGGTTGGTAGGACATGTTCTGAGGCATCAAGGGATCACAAATTTAGCATTGGAGGGCAGCGTGGAGGGTAAAAATCGTAGAGGGAGACCAAGAGATGAATACACTAAGCAGATTCAGAAGGATGTAGGTTGCAGTAATTATTGGGAGATGAAGGAACTTGCACAGGATAGAGTAGCATGGAGAGCTGCATCAAACCAGTCCCAGGACTGAAGACAGCAACAACAACAACAACATCGAAAGAATAGGCATATGGGAAATAGGGGCGGTGTATTTGTTGCATAAGACAAGAGACGCAAAGCCACCAAGATAGAAATTGAAACCACATGTGAGATTTTTTGGGCAAGACCCAGTATCAGGGGTTGGCATAAAATGATAATCAAATTCTTCCATTGCCCACCAGACTCATCTCCTGATGTAGCCGAAAACTTTAGAGAAAACCTCAGTTTGCTCGTACCCCAAACACACTGTAATCATCAGTGGAGACCTTAATCATCCAACAATTAATTGGAAAAATTACAATTTTTTTAGTGCTAGGCATGATAAGACACCCTGTGAAACATTAATAAATGAGTTCTGTGAAAACTATCTAGAAAATATAATTAGGAACCCCATTCATGATGAAAATATATTGGATCTAATGGCAACAAATAGACCTGACCTCTTTGAGGATTCCACGTCGAAACTGGTATCAGTGACTATGATACGGTTGTGGCAACAATGGTTACCAATGTACAAAGGACAACTAAAACAAAAAGAAAGATATGTATGTTCAGTAAACTAGATAAAAAATTAGTAGTGTTATATCTCAGGTGTGAACTTGAAACATTCAGCACAGGCAGGAGCATGTAGAGGAACTATGGCTCAGGTTTAAAAAAATAGCTGACCATGCACTGGATAGGTATGTACCCAGTAGAACAGTTCATAATGGAAGGCACCCCTCCATGTTATACTGTCACTGTAAAGAAACTTATAAAGAAATGGAGATTACTACATAATAGGTGTAAAACGAAGTGTAGGATTATGGAGAGAGACGTTGAAAGACACACATTTGGCTGTCAAGACAGCAGTGCATGATGCCTTCAATGGCTACTGCAGCAGAATATTGTCAATTGATCTTTCACAAAACCTAGAGACATCCTGGTTGTATGTAAAGGCTGTTAGTGGCACCAAAATTGGTGTCCAGTCCCTAGTGCATGAGACAGGAACTGAAATTGAGGGTATGAAAGCAAAAGTTGAAATGCTTAACAGTATTTTGAAATATTCCTTTGCACTGGGAAAACCAAGAGAATCTCTCTCATTTAATCCTCATACCACTGAAAAGATGAGTGAAATACATGAAAAAATGATCGTATGGCATTTATTGGCCGGGATATCCCCTTCGTGGTTTGGCCGCCATATTGCAAGTCTTTAGTTGATGCCACTTTGGAGATTTGTGTGTCAGTGATAATGAAAATGATGATAGACACATAAGACTCAGTCCCCTGCCGGGAATCGAACCCAGGCCCCCTTGCACGGTAGGCGGTAACGCTACCGCTGCGCTATGGAGGCAGACAGTGAAATAAATATTAGTGTTGTTGAGAAACAGCTGAAATCATTAAAACTGAACAAATCTCAAGAGCCTGATGGAATCCCTGTTACATTCTATACTAAGTTAGCCCCTCTTCTAGCTGTAATCTATCGTAAACCTCATGAACAAAAGAACAGTGCCCAGTTCTTGGAAAAAAGCAAGGGCCACACCTGTCAACAAGAAGGGTAGCAGAAGTGATCCACAAAACTACCATCCAATATCCTTGACATCAGTTTGTTGTATAATCTTAGAACATACTGTAAGCTCAAACTTAATAATGTATCTTGAACAGATTGACCTCCTCAATGCCAACCAGCATGGATTCCGAAAACATCACTCATGTGGAACCCAACTTGCACTTTCCTCACATGACATACTGAAAGCTTTGGATCCAGGCACTCAGGTAGATGCAGTATTTCTGATTTTTGAAAAGCATTTGTCACAGTACTACACCTATGCTTACTGTCAAAGTACAATCATATGGGATATCAAGTGAAATTTGTGACTGGATTTAGGACTTTTTGGTGCGGAGGATGCAGCATGTTACCTTCTTGGATGGGAGAGTCATGATCAGATGTAGAAGTAACTTCAAGTGTGCCCCAGGGAAGTGCATTGGGACCCTTGCTGTTTATGATGTATATTAATGACCCTGCAGACAATATTAATAGTAACCTCAGACTTTTTGCAGATGTTGCCATCACCTATAATGAAGTACTGTCTGAAAGAAGCTGCATAAATATTCAGTTAGGTCTTGGTAAGATTTCAAAATGGTGCAAAGGTTGGCAACTTGCTTTAATTGTTCACAAATGTAAAATTGTGCACTTTACAATTTTTTTTTTTAATGGTATCCTATGCCTATATATCAGTGATACACTGTTGGAAATGGCCAACTCAAACAAATACCTGGGTGTAACACTTACCAGGGATATTTAATGGAATGATAACATAGGCTCAGTTGTCGGTAAAGCAGGTAACCTTCAGTCTTACAAATCACTCGTGTGAATGGTCCTAGAATATTGCTCAAGTGTGTACCAAATGGGTGCATTGTACATATACAGAGAAGGGCAGCACGAATGGTCGCAAGTTTGATTAATCCGTGGGAGAGTGTCACAGAAATACTGACGGAAGTGAACTGGCAGACTCTTGGAGATAGATGCTAATTATCTTTAGAAAGTCTACTAACAAAGCTTCAAGAACCGGCTTTAAATGATGACTGTAGGAATGTACAACCATCCCCTACATATCACTTGCATAGGGATAATGAGGATAAGATTAGTACAATTACTGCACACACAGGCATTCAAGCAATCATTCTTCCCATGCTCTATAAGTGAATGGAACAGGAAGAAACTGTAATAAGTGGTGCAATGGGGCATACCATCTGCCATACACTTCAGTGGTTTGCAGAATATAGATCTAGATGTAGGTGTAGATTGCTGGCAGCGGTGGTCACGAGAATATACGGTCGCAAGAAGACTGGGCTCTAGACGGCCATGTGGCACTACTGAGAAGGAAGACTCTAATTCTTTGGCATTTGGCTCTGGCGCATCGTACTGCATCTCCAGCAGCAATTTGAACAGCAGTTGGCACCACAGCGATGCAATGAACTGTTACAAATCGGTTACTTCAAGGACAGCTTCGGTCGAGATGCCGTGTAGCATGCACTCCACCTACTGGTTAGGGGAAGGCCAGGTGAGGGCCTGCAACCAACCTGTCTGTGCACTAGACACACTGGACCTACACCTGGAGTTATGGTCTGGGGTGCGATTTTGTATGACAGTATAGTTAGCACATGCACCCTGACTGCAAATTTATATGTCAGTTCCGGTGATTTGGGGCCGTTGTGCTGCCATTCATGAACAGCAATCCAGGGGACTTTTCTAACTAGATAACATTCGCCTGCATACCACTTTTGTAACTCAACATGCTCTACAGTGTGTTGACATGTTACCTGGGCCTGCTCGATCACCAGATCTGTCTCCAGTCGAGCATACGAGGGACACCATTGGACGACAACTCTAACATCATCCACAACTGGCATTAACCATCTCTGTAATGACATCCAGCGCCTGTACAACACAATACATGCACTTTTGCATGCTTGCATTCAACTTTCTGGCAGTTACATCAGATATTAATGTTCCAGCATTTTGTATTTGCAATAGCTCATCACAAACTTATATTAACCTTTGATCTTGCAGTGTTAATCACTGAAATATGTTAAATAGACAAAGATCTTCCCAAAATTTCATTATTGTACACTAATTATTTTTTTGGTGTAGCATTTTTTTTTCTGTCTGTGTATGTAGTTGAAACTGTATCGGGTGAAATTTTTGGTATGTGTTCATACAGTTTTAAGTAATTAGCAAATTGTATATAAGTTACTGTTCTATGTAAGAATTTTTCCATTTTGTTCTGTGAAGTAGAGTATTTATTCATGGAGAGAGAGAGAGAGAGAGAGAGAGAGAGAGAGAGAGAGAGAGAGAGAGAGAGAGAGAGAGTATATTTATTTATTTTAGCTTTAGTTAATATAAATTTATAGTTATAGCGTTAAAATAATCTCACATGGCTCCTTGCCTAATTAAGTTATAAAGTTACATGTGGTTTAATTGTTTTTCCAAACATGCGGTCGTTAGTCTATTTTTATAACAGCAGTTTGACCACGTGCTTCCCATGTTGAACTTCCAGACTTCATCTCCAAAGGTGAAGTAACTCCTTTAGCCAAAAAATTTTCTCATTTGCACCACATTTTAGGAATAAACTTTCCATGACATTTGCAACAGAACTTATATTTTCCCCTACCTTAAATACATCAACAGTTCGCACTATTTTGATATGTTCATGCTTCTGCATATAAGATCAGTATCAATGTCAAAAGTTAATTATGCTTCCATTTGCCCATTTTTCTGTTGTTGCTATAACAGTTCCTAGGAAGTCTGTGCATATACAGCACAGGGTGGCACTCCATGGAATACATACTGCCATGTCTGAGCAGGTATTTCCTCTCGTTAAGTCACTGTGACTGCCATCCCTTGGCAAAGACGTACATCGTCCCCCAGTACAGATCACGACGTGAACAGTGTAAATAAAACCAGCACACAATGTCTTATCCATTTACATTAGATGCATTATTTTATGTTATTATTTTCTCACTGTATAAATTACTTCTGTATCATTCATTAGTAAGAAGGCATAGGGATACATTTCACTTGCGTAGTGTGTTATGTGACGTGACATTCAAGAATGCATTGACCTAAGTTATTATCCTAGTAGTGAACATTGTTAAAAAATATAATCTTTGTTTACAAATCTAATACAGTATGACACAATGAATCAATGTATCATATTAATAACTGTATAAAATATTACAGTTAATAATTTTATATGAGTACTCCAGAATCAAAATTCCAAGTCATTTATTATAAAAGGCCTAATGTTTCCATATTCTTCTATGGGTTGGTAAATCATGCTACTGGTTTCCTTTCAATCATTGATCATATTTATGGCTAATGTAATAGTTGTATCTAAACTTTACTGTACAAAATACATCACTTTCTCAGTTGGAACTTAGGAAAAATAAATAAATGAACTATGGAAATTCATTACCAGTGAAATCTCGGTGATTTGTTACTAAGAGGCAAACGCCTGAGCAAAAGTGTTGCTGTGGACAAGATACTGGATTTGGATTCAGGAGTGTCAGCCAGATTTACGGTTTACTTGCTTTCATTATCTCATTTAGGCCCATGTTGAGATTTGTTTCTTTGAAAAGGAAATGGTTGATTTCTTGCCCTATTTTTCCCACCTTCCATGTTTGTGTTTCATCTTTAATGGCTTCATTGTGATGCAGTGTTAAATTTCAATCTCCACCCTTTGTATTCTCATACAAGGCAAACTAAAATTAACTGTTGAAAGATATATTCATTAGTTGTGTTTGTTTCAGGATGATGTACTGAAGGAGCTACACTCATACGATGCCAGTACAAAGTCGCCATACATTGATGGTTTAAGGGATAAAAGGTCTCTGTTTTGGCGACCAGGTTCCTCTGAGGCAAAGGAGATATTTGATGTAAGTGTTCCATTAAGAGCTGGCCTACTTTTTATGTTTGGTTTAACACTCCACTGACTTTTTTCATTACTAGTGTTGTAACACAAAAAATGAAAGACTCGTAGACTGAGAGATAAATAGAAGGAGTGGCAGTGAGATTAGTAAGTAAAAATAAGGACTGCAGACGGTTTACAAAGCAAGGAAAAATGTAAAAAAGGAGGATATAGGAAGAAGAAATTATTGGCAGGTAAATGAGGTACACAGTGTAAAAAAATGTGCTTTTATTCAAGAAACTATTTATATCTGCAATGCTGTGTACCACTTTTGCTCAAACAGACGTCCAGATATTATGGCTCACAAAACAATTGACCATATATTGTCATATCACAAATTATGTCCTATTGCGGATTATGTTTTGCAGAAAACAAACAAATAACCATTAGGACAACTACTCACCCACAGCTGATTGATGGTTGGCACAAAGACTTCTCGTGTTATTAAGGAACTATCCATTGTTGCATATTAAAATGTATTAATGTGCAAAGTTTTTTCAACCTTGAACTGGCTCTGTATACTGTGGCAAGTTTAATCAAAATCAGTCCTCTCAGTGGCAGTGCAAGACTGGTTGACTACAGATATTTTCTTGCACTCTGCTGTAAGATTGTTGTATTAAAGGTTCCAAAATATAAGTGAGACTGATGCTGCAAATTTATGTGCTTGCCAGTTATGTTCAATAAGTATCAGTTGACTTTAAAATAGTATCCATGCAAAACAGTATTCTTTCATTCCAGTGGTCGAAACATTTCTGCATCATGTTTTCTGTGAAGCTGTAATTGAGGTTGACTTTTTGGCCTTTCAGCATAGTGCAAGAACATGTCCATTCAGCATTGCCACTGAGTCAGTAGACTTTAATTATCTTACCACAGCATAAGAACACAGTTCAAAATTCATAAATAGCAGGGCACTAACACACCAGAGCAAATAATTCCTTGTTTATGTGAGTAGCCTCATTTCTGTTGGTGAGACTGTATTGCAACAGCGTAGGCAGTACTTTACTATTCATTCTTACCCTACATTTTGTAGTTGTCATCCATGTGAAGGATAAGATGGGCGCTTGAAAGAAAGTGCTTTCCTGTGGCAGGCTTGAGTTGGAGACTGTTGTTGTACAGGCATGAGTTGGGGGATAGATTTTGTAAGACGATCTGAGGAGATACTATATTTAAAAGTTATAATAGAATTATGAAAATAGTTAAGATTTAATGTTGATTGCTTTTTTAATGTCTAATCTAAAAATAAGTTAGCACTGATAAGTAAGATATTCAGTGAAAACAAACCTACAGTAGTATGTGTCATAAATGAACTGTGTCATCACAGAACAGGTGTGCAAAATTGATGTTAATGAAGAAAAGAGATTGATGGTGTAGTTATTAAACTAGTTTGTGTTTGAATAAAGTTTCTGTTGATAAGATGCAGTTTGTAGGAAAGACAGTATTCCTCTACTGTCAGAATTGGAGGTTGCTGGATTTGATTTCAGTAAATGTAGGTATTTTGCAGTTGTTAATAATTCACATTTATTTGATTGGGAAGCTTATAATAATGCAGATAATCTGATAGTATAAAATAAGGCTACTGTTGGAAGTCCCATTGTGTAGGCAGGGTCTCACTTCATCAAATTTACTACTTCATTGGGTGTTAATTGCAATTGTGACATTTCAAATACAAATCTGTCTCCACTCATAACTACAGTCTTTTTTAGAGAATGGAGTGGAGTCTTTGACTCTCAGTTTTATCTGAAAATACATGTACATACTTGGACCACACATTTCTCATGATTTTCTTTTGTGGGCTAAATGCCTTTTACTTCATTATAAGACAACAGAAAAATATTATAATACTGTTTATCAGTGAATGAAAAATTCAAAATTCATTTATGTGATGATTTGTATGTAACTATCTTAGTTGTTCTAGCAGCAGTGTTAATAGTTGAACTTAGTGGATATTTTAAAGTGAATATCTGTTATTTCAAGATTAAATTGTCATCAGAATACACACATGGAAAGGCTTTGACTGTTCTGTCTCACAAATCGAGTCTACTTTTCATATTGCTTTTGTGAATTTCTTTTTGATGTTGAACTGTATTTATCACCAAGTGTGTAATATTTCCTCTTCTTCTTTCAGAATTCTGGTGTTGTGGTCCTGACCAATGGGCTTGTGTATGAAAACATGGTGGACAGTAAGTATTTTGCGATGTAATTTCTGTGTGTACCTCTTCATAATTCTCTGATAAAATATATCAAAATGTAATTGAAGATTTTGTTTTAATTCTATACAAACAAGGAAATCAAATATAAAAGTTTAATTTTCACATTATAAAACTAAAAAGCAAACATTAATGGATGAAGTAGCTTTTGTCTGGCCAGTAGATATACTTATTAGTAAGCATTTAACCAAAAGATTTAGTGTTTGCTTAGTGTATCTGTTGACTATACAGTGACTTCACTCTGCAAGGAATCTGTGATTTGAAAAGTTAAATTATTTACTTTGTTCATGTGTTATTTAGATGATTTTATTTATGCTGAAGTTTTGGTACTGTGCAAATTACATTCAACTTATGATTAAGCACATCTGTTCATATTTGTTGCAGTACTAATTATGGGTGCTTAAATTTCTTAACATTTCTCCTAATACAATATATCCTATCCTGCTTAGTGCTATGCTTA
Source organism: Schistocerca americana (assembly GCF_021461395.2). NCBI lineage: Eukaryota > Metazoa > Arthropoda > Insecta > Orthoptera > Acrididae > Schistocerca > Schistocerca americana. The sequence goes on from NC_060120.1 coordinate 181,646,531, forward strand.
AAAGATAAAACTATTGGTATTAATCATTTAGTGTTGTTCTACCTTATTAGTGTTTTAGTAGGCAAAGTAGTATTTGTCAGGTTTTTGTTTTCCCCATTTTTAGTGAGGTTTCTTTTGCTTTTATCATGAGAGAGCTTCAGAAGGTGCTGATGTAGCTCAGTTCATTGTTGAAAGGCAATGTTTCCATTGATGGCATTATAGCTACTTTTAAAAGTTCCATTTCATATTATACCTGTTCAGTACCTCCCATAACACTGAAAAATCGAGCTGTTTAATTTAACAGTGTTAATGAAAAGTGTTATCATCTTAATAGGCAGCAGAATGAAGCTACTACATCACTGTCATTTGTAAATAGATCTTTCATTTTATTGTTTTCTTGTAACCACAAGCATTTTGCAGTCTTAGAGTGCAAATATGTATTACAAGTTAGCTTCAGCTACATAAAGTACCATTAGAAAATGGACCAAGTGAGGTGGGGCAGTGCTTATCACACTGACTCACATTCGGGAGGACAAAGATTCAAATCCTTGTCCCACCATCCAGATTTAGGTGTTCTGTGATTTCCCTAAAATGCTAAAGGCACGTACTGGGTTGATTCCCTTGAAAAGGCCACGGCTGATTTCCTTCCCCACCCTATTCTAATCTGAGCTTGTGCTCCATCTCTAATGACCTAGCTGTCGATGGACCGAGCGAGGTAGCGCAGTGGTTAGACACTGGACTCGCATTCGGGAAGACGACGGTTCAATCCCGCGTCTGGCCATCCTGATTTAGGTTTTCCGTGATTTCCCTAAATCACTCCAGGCAAATGCCGGGATGGTTCCTCTGAAAGGGCACGGCCGACTTCCTTCCCCATCCTTCCCTAATCCGATGAGACCGATGACCTCGCTGTCTGGTCTCCTTCCCCAAACAACCCAACCCAACCCTAGCTGTCGATAGGACATTAAACACTTAAAACTTCCTTCCACTTTCATTAGGAAATGGGGATTAAAAAGTCCCAACCTATAAGTTACTTGAAAGATAACTACTGTTTGTCATTCTAAGCACTGATAGAAAAAAAGCATGTCTTCATTTCATAAAACAATAATACAACTGTCATTATGAGATAGCCGTTCTTCTCAGGGCGGTGACCTATGCATTATGTTTCACAGACAAATGTCTGCTTCATATGTGAAGCTGAAAAATTTTCTCTGCTTCTGTTTGCCATCACTTAATTTTCGATATTTAAAAAGCACTTTTATAGGATGGTGTTTGGCTGTTGGTCAGGAGATTTATCAGATTGACTCTTAGAGGCAACCAGCTTGTTAAGTGTTGTGAGGGCAGGTACAGAAAAACAACACTGTTGTTATGGGAAAGTGAATGGGTACAGAGTTGATATGCAGAGTTCACAGGTTTAGTGATTCTGTTTTAAAAAGATACTGGTTGTAATATCAAACACTGAATTCATTGTTTCACTTGTCCATCACTTTCTTTTTTAGTCTACTACAGATCCGGTGTTGCTGATGATTTTATGTTAGACAATGAAGAGTCAGCAGTAGATCTGGCCCCGTTACCCAGTATGGTATCTGGAGATGAGGGAATCAGAGTTCGCAGCCACTTCCCAGAAACCTGGATTTGGGAAATGCTAGATGCAGGGTAGGCCAGGCTACTGACTAGTCAATTGATGATGTATAATCCACAATTGAAACCAACATATATTGTTGGTGTAGAAATGTACAGTATGTAATAGATGCTTTAATTATGTATTTTTTGCTAATGTACCTGTGTGCATTTTGGTATAAATAATGATAATTTGCTTTTTTAATTAATTATTACAGCAAAAATTAAAATGTGGGTAGAGTGGGCTGCAAGAGAAAGCGATATTTACTCTACTGCTAGAGCAGTTAATTTAAATACTTGGGAATAATTGTCATATTGGGCAACATAAGACTGACAAACAGTTCAGAGCATAGATCTGAAGGTTTGTGAATCATGCCCCTAATAAGGAGTCTCCAGTAATCACGTCATGAATGAGACATTAGAGTCTAACCTTCCTTCCTTCATTCTTTATTCCATGTTTTGATACTCAGGATCCCTATTGTTTGGAAGAAGAAAGGATGTTTTCAAGGGCAGATAGCCACTGCTAAACAAATATCACAATTTCCTTACCTTAGACCAGAAATGCAGTGAACAAAATGTTGAACATCCTGAAATATTCTTTAAAGATATGGATGGAACATCAGGAAGTTGGATTATTCCTTGAACATGACCATGAAGCACATGAAACATTTTGTTTTGTCTTCTCTCCAAAAGTACTACGATTGAATTCTACACTGATTCTGTCATGTAGTGTGGTGTGCTACAAGCTAAATTTGCTTTGCATGATTGCACACCTTGGAGTATTGAAAAGAGCTAGGTCCTTATGCCCTCATTTGCTTATATAGTCTTTCCAGCAGGTCTACATTTCTTTCTCACATTTTTCTTTATTGCTGTAATTCTGATATTTTGGCTGTGCAGCTCACACAGTTTAATTAGAAATGATTAATACTTGACTACTACAATTATATGAAAAGAATGTTAAACATTAATAATGTAGTGCATTTACAAAAATATATCATATAAACTTTATGAAAGCCATACTGAAGATATTTTATGAGTTTATTAAACTGACAGACACTGCTAATTATTACATCTGTCAGAAATTTGAAATAATAAATGTTTATAATAAAATAGAATCTAGAAGAGAGAGACATTCACAATGGCAGAAATTTAATACATATTTTCCTAGTGACATCTAGAATTGTGTAATTCTTACATTTTGGTGTGGGCGTCATTTGCTGTAGCATACTACAAGGAATTTATGGATAAAATACTCATAAAGAGACTCATGAAGCATAAATTATTCACCTGATATTTCTATTCATTTTGCCTTTCATTCCATTATACCTGAGAAACTTGAAGAGATTATCATACCTAGACACAAGGAAATGAGCTATTACTAGCCAGTTCTATTACAATTTGCCTAACAGAAACTAAATAACATAATACAATTTTGCCCCTGTGAAAGAGCATTTATGAAGGAAATGTCACAGAACCAGACAGAAGTGCTAATGTAAAGCTTAATGGTATGCCCACGATATATTCCATCTAATATAACATATATCAATATAATGGAAGGAAACATTCCACGTGGGAAAAATTATATATAAAAACAAAGATGAGGTGACTTACCGAACAAAAGCGCTGGCAGGTCGATAGACACACAAACAAACACAAACATACACACAAAATTCAAGCTTTCGCAACAAACTGTTGCCTCATCAGGAAAGAGGGAAGGAGAGGGGAAGACGAAAGGAAGTGGGTTTTAAGGGAGAGGGTAAGGAGTCATTCCAATCCCGGGAGCGGAAAGACTTACCTTAGGGGGAAAAAAGGACAGGTATACACACGCACATATCCATCCACACATACAGACACAAGCAGACATATTTGAAATATGTCTGCTTGTGTCTGTATGTGTGGATGGATATGTGCGTGTGTATACCTGTCCTTTTTTCCCCCTAAGGTAAGTCTTTCCGCTCCCGGGATTGGAATGACTCCTTACCCTCTCCCTTAAAACCCACTTCCTTTCGTCTTCCCCTCTCCTTCCCTCTTTCCTGATGAGGCAACAGTTTGTTGCGAAAGCTTGAATTTTGTGTGTATGTTTGTGTTTGTTTGTGTGTCTATCGACCTGCCAGCGCTTTTGTTCGGTAAGTCACCTCATCTTTGTTTTTATATATAATATAACGTATAGATACATAAAAAAACAAGTCACACTGATGCCGACTTATAAATATACACAAGTTCTTGTGCTTGACATATACACTTTCCACTCATATCTCCATCTTTATTTTCCTATGCAAACATGCATTTGCACAAGTGCACCCCTCCCCCTCCTCAGCAAGCACTCTCGCTTCTGTTTATGTTTGGTTTATTTAAATACTTAAGAGTTTTGATTGTATAAATCAGACTTAGGAAAATGGTTCAAATGGCTCTGAGCACTATGGGACTTAACATCTGAGGTTATCAGTCCCCCTAGAACTTAGAACTACTTAAACCTAACTAACCTAAGGACATCACACACATCCATGCCTGAGGCAGGATTTGAACCTGTGACCGTAGCGGTCACACAGTTCCAGACTGAAGTGCCTAGAACCGCTCGGCCACACCGCCCAGCTCAAACTTAGGAAAATGAAGTAAAATGCTTAATACAGTATAAAATAAAATTAAATACTATTTATTACAAATTTTATAAATCAGGAAATATTGACAGAAATACTGAGAACAGAGAAAAATTAATGTATTTGTGCCCTTTCTTTTGTCAGTACAAGAACTGAGATTAGTTGAAGTTCTTGTGTAGATATTATATCTAATATCGAGATGTTTATATACTAGTTACATTTTAACAATGTAGAAAAGTACTGATTGCACTTACCACAAAGAAGACATTTTAAGTTACAGACAGGTACAGTTAAAAAACACTTATTAAAGCTTTTGGCCACAGCCTTCATCAGCAAAAGAGAAACACACACCATTCATACATACAAGCAAGCACTCCTCATTCACACATGACTGCCAATACTGGTAGTGCAGGCTGGAATGCCATTCTGGCCCAAGCTGCCTTTTGCTGATGAAGGCTGTGACCAAATGCTTTATGGAAGTGTCTTTTAATTGTGCCTGTCTGCATCTTAATGTGTCTTCTGTACTGTAAGTAGCAATCTGTCTTTTCCTACATTGTTGATATTCCTACCTGACTTTCCCTAGTTATATTTTAGCATAACTACATGTTATATTTCTATCATTTATAAATGCAAAACAAAGGCAGAAGTCTTCCCCCTTCCCCGTTTCTCCTTCCACCAGTTTGTGTTCGTAAATTGTTCAGATGTTCTTCATTATGGTCTTTCATAAAAGACAACTGATATATTTTTATTAATTATTAGTTATTGTCTGCTCACATAACACTGTATAAGGACTACAAATGAATTGTACAATCTTTTGGTAAATGCTCCTGTTCTAAACACTCAATTGCATATTATTATTTTCAATGAAAAGCTGCAAGGTACAAAGTAACTATGGCTTAGCTACTTACTATTAAATGGTGATGGTTGTAGTCATTATATATTTAAATATGTGTGTTTTTTGCTCGTGTGAAAAAAGAAAGGGGAGGATTGTTATATCCATGAACATTTTAAAAGCAGTAATGTGGTTTGAAGACCCTTTAAAACATTGTAATTTTCTTAAAGTGATTAAAAAGGCACTCAGTCATAAGACCTGTACAACAAATAAATGCAATATGTCAAGCAAATATTTTTCATACGTGTACAATGTTTGCAAATATACAATGACCACCTTACTCCCCATACTTCCACCCCGACCTCCAAAACACAAGGTCATGCGAAAAAAATGTGAGAGAAATAAAGGAAGGGTGCATGTGCATGTTTGTTGACTAGAGATTTTTCTTTTGTTTTGTGCATGTAAATATGGTCTTAGCTGTATCTCTATGATAACAAGAAAAGAAGGTAAGTGCATAAACAAGGTGTGTGTGTGTGTTGTGTGTGTGTGTTGTGTGTTTTCTACTGGTGAGTGTTTATCTTCTTTTTTATCACTGTATTTAGTTAAGTGATGTGTCTGTAGATGACTAACATGGCTTGTGAAGGCAAGCAGCTTTTTGTGGTGAAAGTTTCCTCAGGCTGGACATGCTTGTCTTGCAATCATCCTTGAGGTGGTGGCTGACCTGCACTAGAGAATAACCTGTGTAGGGTCGTCAAGTTGTACCTATTCTGTGATCATATGTTTTCTTATGTTGCTATGAAATTATTTAGTTAACTGAAAGAATATCCCAGGTGTTCGCAGATCGAGAAAAAACACACATTTGTGCTGAGCTTGCTGAAGAGAATGTTGATGGAAGTACAACAAAGTCACAGTAAAACCACACATTACTGGTTTGAGGAAGACACTTCTTTCTTGCATTCTGTTGGTTTTTCTCCTCCTTGTGAAGCAAACAGGAAGATAATGAAACTTAAAGTAACTAATTAGTAATCAAATGAATAACATAGATTCCAGGAACAGTAAAAAGCATAAGGTAATGATCAAAATGGTGTGATGGAGTCATAATTCAAAGGCTGGTCTCAGCATTATTGGCTTGGTCTCCTCTCCAAATTTTTCCTCGCCCCCTCAACACTGTTTACCCACCGCCACTCTTCCCCCTTCTTTGCCCCCCAGCCAATGCCACTTTCAGTTTAGTCCTTCAAGTGAAACTACTTGAAGCCACCCAACAATTCAGCCTACTCACTTCTAGTGTTGACTCAGTAAAGCATATCTTTACCAAGTAAAGTGGAACAGCGATCAAAGAATAGAACTTGCATTCTGAAGAAGCAGTACTCAAATCCCTCTCAGGCCATCTACATTTAAGTTTTTTGTGGTTTCCCTAAATTAAGACAATTCACCAGATGATTCCTTTGGAAAAAGACACCATTGCTTATCTATCCCATCCTTGTCCAGTCTCACCTTGTGCTCATCCTCTAATGACCTCACCATTGCATCTTAACCTTCCTTCCTTTTTTATCTTTCAGTATTCCTTATCGCATCTCTCATCTTTATTTTCTTGTCATTTCTTCTCTACAATCCAAAATTTAACAGAAGTCACATTATTTTCCAATCCTGCAATTCCATCTTTTCCCAATTATTCATTTCCCTTAACCTCTGTAACAAGTTGCATTTCTGCTTAACTCTCTGTGTATGTTGCCTATGCCAGTGCATTCCCACCTTACCTGAACCTATGTCATACTCTTCATTTTTATAATTATACATGATGTGTTTCTCCTCATTCTGTCCCTCCCCTTCTGCTGTTCCTTTGTTTGATTGTTCACATCAGTTCTCCCTATAACATTTATTTTCACCAGAAAAGATCTGATATTGACGAAAAAAGATCAAGAGTGCTGTAGAGGACTGCTTGGTAGAGAATTCAATTATAAATTAGAAAGATATCTTATTTGGTTGCCCAGCATGTGAATAGATAGCAAATTGTAAGTATAAACAGTTGTAAGATTTCAAAGTGCTTACATGACTATTAACATGTGATAGTAATTTACATGAAACAGTTTGAGACAGAATGGAAATACGTTTATGTACCTATTGAAACAGCATCCCAAGGCTGTGTTGTCACCCCCACCCCCTTTTTATATTTCTTTCATATGTCTTTGAGGTTTGTGTCACATAAATCTGATATGATGATGAAAATATTCTCAGGGAGTACATCAGTAACTAAATAAGTAAGTAAGTAAGTGAGTGAGTGAATTGACACTGTTCTGAATCACATATAATCATGAAACTTTTTGGTACATTAAAACTGTATGTCGGACCAAGACTCGAACTTGGGACCTTCACATTTCTTGGGCAAGTGCTATATCGACTGAGTGAACCAAGCACGATCCATGCATGACCTGTCCTCACAGTGAAGGTGTGAAGATGGGTTTTGAGTCATGCATAGGGAGCTGAGGCGGTAGAACACTTGCCCACAAAAGGCCCCTGAGTTCGAGTCTTGGTCTGGTGCACAATTTTAATCTGACTGGAAGTTCTGTATGAGCGCACACTCCATTGCAGAATGAAACATTTATTCCCCCAGGCTGTGGCTAAGCCATGTCTCTACAACATCCTTTCTTCCAGGAGTACTAGTCGTGCAAGTTTTGCAGGAAACATTCTCTGAAGTTTTGAAAGTAGTAGATGAGTTTATGATGGCAGTAAAACTGTGATGATCATTCTGTACCACCACATACCTACTTGGCTTTTTCTGGTTTGAATTTATATTAGTTCCTCCTATCGGTAATCCTTTGTAGTCATTCCAGTGTCTTTCTTTTCTGTATTTTGCATTCATCCTTCATTTCCACCTGCACCATATTATTTATTGCACCATATTATTTATTTCAGTTTTGGTTCTCAGCTTTGACGTACTGATTGCCAGCACATTGGTTAGTTCTTCAGAATTAGAATCTTGACTGTTAAAACGTAGTTACCTCTCGTTTCATATAAATTGTCTCAAATCTGGACTACAGTTTGGATTGAATTGTGTAACTATATGGAACATGCAGATCTCTTTACTTTTCCTTCTCTATGTGTTATCCTTTTTTCTGAAAAAGGATTAATTTAATGTCCTCAAAGTCAGGAATTCAGTGTGTGTGCTCTGCAAGCCACTTTTTCAGCAGCAGGTAAACTGTGGTGTTACACTTCGACCTGAAATTTATAACTTTATATTTTGAGGTAAAGAAAAATATTCATTACCAAATCTCAGCAGTAATATATAGGTAACATATCAACATGTAATATAAAATTATTCAATACTGATGTGAGTGGTGACACAGTATTAATTAATGTTGCCTGAAGTTAAGTATAAAAAACTAAAGGGAAACTGAAAACATGGTGTTAGCAATAAACAGCCAAGTTTTCTGTGACAACAAAATGAAGAAAATATAGCTGGAATTGTGTGAAGGGAGCTGCAAGCATCTCGACTGCGACACCTGGGATGCGTGCAAGGTGTACGGTACCAAGGCGTCAGCACTGTGTGGGCTATTGTGAGAACTGAATGAGGTGAATGTGTCTTGCAGGGCCGCTGCCGGTGCCAGGTTCGGGCCCCGGGCTGCGCGCGCAGGACGGTCCCCACTTCCGCACAACCCCACCCCCTGGGGCTCCCACACTCAAGCCGGACCTCGGGCCTCCTGTCGCTTACACACCTGTCACCAGACCACCCCTTGCGGGGCCCTACGCCTTCTCACGAATCCCTGCCCCCGTCTGGAATAAGCCACGCGTCTTTCTCCTGCACGACCTCGCGTCGCCGTGGCTCTTTGCCAACTTGTCTTCTGGGTATGGATGTATACAATTGGGGATCTGGTACTTTCTCCACCCTATTTAGAATTTTATGTTGGTTTGGCAGTTGTAGACATCTGCTGTGTCTGGCTTCAGGTATTCTTTCAGGTATGCAGTTAATAGCTGCTAAGTGAAGCTGTTACGAATCGCTCGGACACACTTTTATTAGTGTTTCAAATCTTATTTTACTCTTTAATAGTTACTGCTTCTGGTGTAAAAGTATTATCTGATTTAGAACCAGTGAAATAATACAATTTGTACTAAATTGTCATCGTATAGGTATGTGTAAGAAGACTGCTTAGTGGTTTAAAGTATCCGGATAGTAATTGGAATGTCTTATAATAATATTTTTCTCAGTAATTGTCCAAAGCTCTGAACAGAAGAGCACTCACATTCCATGGATTGATTTGCTTGGAAAGAGAAATGGTTTTTTTGCTGTCTTTAAGGATCTTAAGGTATTTCTGAGGTTGAAGGAAGGCAGGAGGTCATTTCTTCATCACAGATTTTGGTCAAATCAAGCTTTGTATCAATTGTCTACATGTATGTATAAAAGTTGCATGGAAGTAGGATGTCACTGATAAATGTTGATTGTTTTTAACATGCAAATTATCAATGATAATCATAACTGTAACTGTCCATTTACTTGCCCATCGACTTGTCCAGTTGATACAACAGCAGAACCAAAACACAGGAGTAAAGAATGATAAGGGCATCAAAAATGGAACTGGACTAGACTTCATAATCAACCTGTTTGATAATCTCCTAAAATACCATAAATGCCATCAACTAAACTACACTCATGCTCATAAATTAAGGATAATTGCAGAATGTAGTGCCACACAACATGGCACTACACAAAACCGGCGCTAATAGTATAGGCACATAGGGAACACACATGGCACAGATCTGTAAGTTCACAGTATTGGTGATAAGTTGAGAAAACTGTCCCAAAACACATGTACCACAAAATGCCACTGTTTCCTGCGCACGTAACCTGACATCAATATAGGATATGATCACCATGCACACGTACACAGGCCGCACAACGGGTTGACATACTCTGGATCAGGTGGTCGAACTGCTGCTGGGGTATAGCCTCCCATTCTTGCACTAGTGCTTGTCGGAGCTCCTGAAGTGTCCTAGGGGTTTGAAGATGTGCAGCGATACGTCGACCGAGAGCATCCCAGACTTGCTCAATGGGATTTAGGTCTGGAGAACAGGCAGGCGACTCCATCCGCCTGATATCTTCTGTTTCAAGGTACTCCTCCACGATGGCAACTCGGTGAGGCCATGTGTTATCATCCATCATGAGGAAGATGGAACTCATTGCACCACTGAAAAGGCAGACATACAGGTGCAAAATGATGTTCCGATAAATCTGACCTGTTACAGTTCCTCTGTCAAAGACATGCAGGGGTGTACGTGCACCAATCATAATCCCACCCCACACCATCAAACCACAACCTCCATACAGGTCCCTTTCAAGGACATTAAGGGGTTGGTATCTGGTTCCTGGTTCACGCCAGATGAAAACCCGGCGAGAATCACTGTTCAGACTATACCTGGACTCGTCCGTGAACATAACCTGGGACCACTGTTCCAATGACCATGTACTGTGTTCTTGACACCAGGCTTGGGCTCTCCTGTGGCCAGGGGTCAGTGGAATGCACCTTGCAGGTCTCTGGGCGAATAAACCATGTCTGTTCAGTTGTGTGTAGACTGTATGTCTGGAGACAACTGTTCCAGTGGCTGCGGTAAGGTCCCGAGCAAGGCTACCTGCAGTACTCCGTGGCCGTCTGCGGCCACTGATGGTGAGATATCGGTCTTCTAGTGCTGTTATATACTGGTTGTCCCGTACTGTAGTACCTGGACATGTTTCCTGTCTGCTGGAATTTTTGCCATAATCTTGAGATCACACTTGTGCCACACGGAGGGCCCGTGCTGTGACCTGCTGTGTTTGACCAGCCTCCAATCGCCCTAGTATTATACCCTCCATAACGCCATCAATATGTGTTCTTTGAGCCATTTTTGACACACAGTCACCATTAGCACATCTGAAAATGTCTGCAAACTTACTCGCTGCACCGTACTCTGACATGCACGAACACACCTCTGCGTATGTGGACTGCTGCCAGCGCCGCCGTGCGACGACCGCAGGTCAAGTGCACCGCATGGTCATAGCCCAAGCCCGAGCCACCAGAGTGTTGTTTCTCCATGTATCAGCATTATCCTTAATTTATGAGCACGAGTGTAAATAACAAACAAACCAACATAAGGAAAAGTTGTTTAGTGGTGGGATTATGTGTGAAATAGATATGGATCAAATTGACTGACTGATCCATGGCCATATGTCACATTTTGATCTCAAGCAGGACAGCTGACCGTTCAGACAAGTGCCAGTTACACATATTAGGTGTAAAGCTTGCAGTTCACAATAATGCCAAGGAAAAGAAAAAGGTATAGTTTGCGTGCGCAAAATAGTTAAATGCTTAACCCAGTTATTTGTGTATCTCATACGTTAAGTGAAGTCTGATTTCCTACATTTACAATGTAATGCAACAAAAGTACATACATTTTGCATTGAGAAATGATGGACTGATGCTCAATCTGTCATGTATGTTCCTGTTCTTTCTTCTTTCAAGCCTTTCAGAGTGGTTTGGCTGCATGCTCAGGAGAGAATGGGGCCAGTTGTGTGTGTATTGCATTTGTCTCTGCTTGTCACTAGTTTTGATTTGATATTAAAGTGCTTCAGGACTGACTTGATCTGGTCTATCATAGGGTGTAGTATGGAAAATCAGTATGGTTGGCATGGAGGTTGGTTTTGAATTGGGTTGCAGTTTGTCCCAGAGATTTAATTAGTGACTTCAAATTGTTTATATCCTTGGTGGTGCATTAAAGCAGTGCAGACCATGCATTCCATAATGTAAGTGGAGCAAGAAGTTGTGAATTTATTAAGCTACACTATAGAAATATGCTTGTAGACACTCGGATAAACTTGATGTAAGAGCAGTTTTACCTAAAAATAATTATTTTGAGCTTCTAAATATAATTTTGTACTAGTTCCACTCATTTATTTATTATTTTTGTAGGCAAAGTGGAAAAACTTCATTGAAAAGTAAGGTTCCTGACACCATCACATCTTGGATTCTCACAGCCTTTTCAGTAGACACGTTGTTTGGACTTGGTCTGATAGAAACTCCTCAAAAGGTAAGATTATTTTCTTTTTATCATATCATTTAGATTGCATAGGGTCACTGGGGAAACAGTGCAGTTCTGTATACTGTGACTTCCACTTATGTCCAGAGTCAAAGCGATATATGAATGCACTATCTTCGAGAGGCTAGAGCTATGTTGGAAATATGAGAATGTATATACTCTACACTGACAGGTACAAACCAAGGAAATCTCTTATTTCTGAAGCTGCCATGAAGGCTCTTAACCAGTGCTCTGTTTTGATAGTTTTTTTACATGGAAGGTTACTTTATAAGTGACAATGAGATTTAAAGAACATCACTTTGTATTTGTGAACATTTACTGGCAAGAAGTTCAAGAGTGTAGATAATATTTTCCCTTAATTGTATGTAATTGATATGTGTTATGAAAGTGCTAAAGATCTGGGTGTATGAATATTTTTATAATTACCAATCTGCTTGAGAAATACAGATAAAAATTTGAATTACAGTTTAATTACAAATAAATATTGCACTCATGTGTTTATAATTTGTTTTATGTAGCCCACAATCTTTTACTTTTTAATGTGTGAAATGTTAAAAGGACACTTAAGCACAGCTGGAGAGCATCAGCATGCAAATGACAGATTTTTTATTGGCATATAAAATGGATGAGGTATCTGATATAAAATGAAAAAGTGATGATCAGAATCTAAGGCTGGTGGGAATCTTGGTGTTAAATATTAAGTTTTTTCTTGATGACTTCTCCATCCAAAAGACAAATCCTGTTAGCACACCATAAATTTTTAAGGTAGCTGTGTGAAAAGCTCCTTCAAATCAAGTAGGATCAAACCGTCAAACAAATATCGAGACAGAACATAAAAATTTGGCTGTTCTGTGTTTACTGAGAAATTTGTAACTATGTTTCTCAGGAAATATAGATATCTGCAAGAACTAATGTTAGAAATTTTATCATTATGATATTTAGTTTATATTTTCCTTCCACTTCTGAGTGGTTTATCATTATTAGTTTCCTTACCACTCTCAGTTAAACATATTTAAGAATATTACAACTTTTTTTGTCCATGGTGGTGTAATTTATCAAGGCATGAGGATATTTATAAAAAATACTAACAAAGAGATAGAGGGGCTGGCCAGTACTTACCTCAGCTCAGTACAGCCGATAGATACACATAAAACAGAACTGAAAATTTACATTCCTAGCTTTCGGAACTTTGTTCCTTCATCAGGGAGGAGAGAGGGGAAAAAAAGGGAAGAAGGGAAAGTGGATTCAGTTACTCACAACCCAGGTTATGAAGCAACAGGGAAAGGTAAACAGGGAGGGTAGCAAGGATGGAGCTCCATCCTTGCTACCCTCCCTGTTTACCTTTCCCTGTTGCTTCATAACCTGGGTTGTGAGTAACTGAATCCACTTTCCCTTCTTCCCTTTTTTTCCCCTCTCTCCTCCCTGATGAAGGAACAAAGTTCCGAAAGCTAGGAATGTAAATTTTCAGTTCTGTTTTATGTGTATCTATCGGCTGTACTGAGCTGAGGTAAGTACTGGCCAGCCCCTCTATCTCTTTGTTAGTATTTGTTTCACATCTTATATGAGATTTTCCATTAATCATTTAGATATTTATAAAAAGTAATTTAGTTTCGTTATAGATGCTTACAGCTATATTTTACTTTTTCTTGTAAAATTTCACCTACACTGAAGGGGAAATTTAACATAAACATGTTGTTCATCCACATCTTTCATTATAACTTTGTTAAATATCATGAAATCTGCAAACACTTTTTTTTTCCTTTTATTATTTCAAACAGAATTGTTTCTCCTGCTGCTGTCATCAACAAGAACCACTGTTTTATGTATGTTTGCTGGAATGGTTGACATTTTGTTACAAAACTTACAACTTTTTTATATTTTAATAGATTTGTTTCTACAGATTAAGTAAGTATATAAGTAGATTTGGGGCTGAGATTGGATTCTGATGGTCTGAGCAGAGTATGCACTGTATTAATAATATTTGCTGGCTTAGAACTTGTAGAGGAGCAGGACACTGGGTCCAATCCCAGCCAGGCAAATACTTTTACCTTTTCACTTACTATCAAGTCTTTGGTGCTTTACTTGGTTGTTACAGCCTCTTTTGCATTCAGTAAAACATCAATTTTTGCAGGTGCGAGTCTTCCGGCCATTTTTCATATCTATCGATCTGCCATATTCTGTCATTCGTGGTGAGATTGTAGCAATACCTATAGTTGTCTTTAATTACATGGACAAGGATGTTGTAGCTGATGTTACGCTGGAGAAAGTTGAGCTTGGTACCTTTGAATTTGCTGAAGTGTCAAATGAGGTCAGCTCTGTGAATAGTAAGTATTAAATCTGTATAGTCTACAGCATTTTGTGTAAAATTTTCCTTTATGGATATCCACAATGAAATTAACTGTGCTATATGCTAATATTTACAAGGCTGGAATGGATGTACCACTCACACTCCATTTATTTACCATTGCAGAGGTGGAATTGTATCGTAAGAAGCAAGTTACGGTGAAAGCCAACAGTGGTTCTTCAGTATCATTCATGATAACACCTAAGAAACTGGGCCACATAACAATTCAAGTAAAAGCCAAGTCTCCTTTGGCTGGTGATGCAGTGTCGAGGCAACTGTTTGTTAAAGTAAGACATAAAACTACATACTGTCTTGTATCGGAGAACTTAACATGCGTGTGAATACTGAAAGGGGGGAGGGGCAAGGGGGGGGGGAGGGGGAGGGAGAGAGAGAGAGAGAGAGAGAGAGAGAGAGAGAGAGAGGTGAATGTTGATGAAGGGGGAGTGGTTTCCTTTTTATTTTGTGTTGGTTTCCTGTATTTTTTACATTATGTTTCTGAACGTGTTGAGGGAATTTGATATGTAAGCATTGTTGAATTTTCTCTAGAGAAATTATCTTTGTGTCTGATGATGTACATAGTATATAGGTGCTAGCTAGCCTTCAAGCCTTCTTTTGTATTAACTCTCACTTCATTAAGATGTTTTTATTATTATTATTATTATTATTATTATTATTGATATCTTCATGTACATTCAGCTGCATGCTGGTGTCTGACTGGCACAATATCTTGACAACATACATTGTTGTTATCATTATATGCTCTGATACACTTAGCTCCCAAGGGAATTGCTTTTCCTTTTACAGGTGACCTCTAACCTCTCTTGTGGCCCTCTTGCGGTCTTCCTGAAGAACTGAAAATGTTCAGTGTGCCATCCACCCCCTGTAGCTGCCGTGGATTCAGATGGATTCTGTAAATCATCTGAACAGGTTCATAACCTCACCCCTGGGCCATGTCACTGCATTTGGCACCCTGCAGTAAATTCACATCCACTCTCAGCAGGATGGTAAACATTTTTTATGTCTGCCATGTACAGTGCTGAAGGAATGCTTGCTTCATTTCCAGAATTGGAAACCCAACTCACCATGTGTATATGCAGGCATTGTTGCTACTTCAGCTATACCAGATCCCAAATTGAGCCAGGATGGTAGTTAGTTTCTCTATTGCTCCCACCCACCATCAGTTTGAGCTTAATTTTTTCCCTGATCAGACTGTCCTACAGCCTGTGAAAATGAGCCAAGATTTTCTTCTCCTCGTAATTCACAGAATGCCTGTACTCCGCTTAGGTGTCGACGACTGCAGATATACTGAGTTGACCCTTCTTGGTGTGACATTGGTGTTCCACATATAGGGTCTTAACTGCTCATACTCTTCAAACATATAGGCTTAATGCTGCTCTATGAAGTGGACTGAAAACATTGTAGAGAATATATGGAAGATAGTGGGAACTGTTGTGAAGTGTGGAAACCAATATACAATCTTATCGTTTGACAGGGTGACAATTCTTATGGAAAACTTGGCATTCTCAAGGAAGAATATTTTACCTGGAAAAATCGGGGAAATCTTAAGGAATTTCTTAAAATCTCAGGAAATTCTGCATTTTTAATCTATATCTACATCGATTATCCGCAAGCCACCATAAGATGCGTGGCGGAGGGTACCCTGTACCACTACTTGTCATTTCCTCTCCTGTTCCACTTGCAAATAGAGCGAGGGAAAAACGCCTGTACTTATATCTCCATATGAGCCCTAATTTTGTGTATCTTATCTTCGCGGTCTTTATGTGTGATGTATGTTGACGGGAGCAGAATCATTCAGCAGTCAGCTTCAGATGCCAGTTCTCTAAATTTTCTTAATAGTGTTTCCCAAAAAGAATGCCACCTTCCCTCCAGGGATTCCTGTTTGAGTTCCCAAAGCATCTCCGTAACACTTACGTTTTGTTTGAACCTATCAGTAACAAGTCTAGCAGCCCCCCCCCTACCCCCCTCTGAATTGCTTCGATGTCTTCCTTCAGTCTGACCTGGTATGGATCCTAAACACTCGAGCATTGAAATAGAATTTTGTTGAGTTTTATAAGTCACAAATCTTAAAATGCTTAGTATTTCAAAATGTGTTATGAACATTATTCCATATAAATTATTGATGTTTAAAAACTGTCTTTAGACTACTGCTTATTGTTATCATTGATATGCAGGTGAGCTGAGAGGAAAGAAAAGTCATTATTGTGGAATGCTCACATTCGCACTCTCCTCTTCACCATTGATTTCTGAGGATCTTCTTGACACCATCTACATCCTCGCAACTGGAATTCCCAGGAAATTTTGCTTCCAAGTCCAAGTAGCTGCTCTGTTGATGGCTTTTGGTGTCACACTTAAATCCGACTGTAGGAATTCAGGGTAGTGTTGCTAGGATAGGAAGTAGCGAGTTGAGTTTATTTGACAGTGTTACTGAAAGCCTTCATGTGTTTGTAAAGGAAGATGACATCTACAGTTGAGAGGCAGGTGTATAAGTTTTGTTGTTGTTGTCTTCTGTGAGAGGACTAGTTGATGCAGCTCTGCATACTAACCTATACTTTGGAAAACTCTTCATTGCTGCACAAGTACTGCAACCTTCTTACCCGACTTAAGCTTTAGTTTCCCTGTGTATATTTGTGTATAATGATTATTTGCCTAATTTGACTTAGAGATGATTCATAGATTTCAGTGAAAGAACTGTTCTGACCATGTTGGCACAACATTGCTGTGCTAAATGTCTGTTATTACTTTTTTTGTTTCAGGCTGAAGGGGAGACACAGTACCGAAATAAAGCATTCTTCATTGATCTCAGAAGCACCAACAGTCACAAAACCAATGTCACATTAGAGATTCCTAGAAGTTCAGTTCCAGGGTCAGAGCAAATTGAGGTTTCAGCTGTCGGTAAGTGCTACAAATGAAGATTTACAATTTCATATTGTTTGTGGTATCTGTGAGGTGGAAGGGGGAGGGGGGGGGGGAGGAGAAAATTAACCTGTGGTTCAGATCCTGTAGCAAATTGTGGCTGGATAAGTCAGTTCAAAGAAGGTAAAGGCTTACTGGCTTACTATCTGCAGTGGGACTATGCCAAGTAAAGTTGTGTAGTCCTAAACATGCCCTCACGTCCATTGAATTGATGACAACTTTGTCAGTTGTTCTTTCCTACAAGCTTTTTGTGGTGGTACAAAGAATGTGATGATAAATATGACTTTATTGAAAAGTTTATTCATTGTGGGTCTGTGGGTATCATGACCGCATTTTACTTGAATAAATTATCATAGATAGTCGTGTCCAGTCACTAATGGTGTATACTTTTTCATTAAGTAATTTTTCATTTGAAGCTCATCTTCAAGTTAGGCATATAGAAGTTTAGAGTACAATGCTTGGCACTGGAGCTTGGTTCATGTAGCAGTATGGGTGGTGTTTCTGTAAAGATCTGGCAGCTTCAAATTCCATTGCCATTTAGTTGCAGTGTTGATCACTATGCACTATGTCTCATCAAAAAACAACCGCACAAGTGCTGTACAACTATAATATAGTTCAAAGATCTTAGACAGAAGATAACTTTATGTATGAATGCATAGTCTTACAATGATATGACTGAATAAATCTTCACAGGCTGCCAGCTGTGTCATATGGTTATACATCTACAAGCTTTTGGCTAATGGGCGTTGGCCATTATCAAGTGGTAACAGAGTGCCTCGTGATTGCTGGTCTTATTGTTAATTAGCCATGATACTTGCGATGATGATCCCATTGTGAACAGTATAAACCAAGTGGTTTTTACATGAGAAGTGGACTATAAATTTTACTGTTAATTGGAATTCACAGGCATCAAACTCTGAAAGCTGAGTCAAAAGGTGATAGGAAATGTAGCAAGTGCAAACATGAAGTTTTTGTTCCAGTAAATATTTTAGGTGAAATTGTTAGTCAGTTACCTAAATTTCTTCTGCTCCAGTTTTGTTTTAATACTAAACTGTCTTTGAAAATTTGCCAGTACGGGTAATACCATTACTTCCAGCAAATTGGTATTTTTGTATTTCCATGAGTGTAAGTACTTTTGTTTTAAAAAATTTGTGTTTTGTAAAAGTGATGTTTTATGCTACCCTTTCTGATAATATTTAAAAAATGCAGTGTTATCTATAATGGTGAGTAAAGATACATAATGTTTTGCAGGTGACATATTGGGACCTAGCATTTTCAATCTTGACAAACTCATTAAGATGCCATATGGCTGTGGTGAGCAGAATATGTTGAATTTTGTACCCAACATTGTTGTAATGGAATATCTCAAGGTTAGTACGCAACTTTATATTATGAGTATTGTCTTGTAGATAACAGATAAGTTTAAGATTTGAAGATTTTAGAATGATAGTGCCAAATCTGGTATGTTATTGTACTTTAAAATTCTGTATTGACCATTATACAATTGTGCTGTAAGTATTGGACAAATCGTGTGTGTATATTGCTATTTCAGTGGTTCACAGGTTATGACAAAAGCTTGTAGGGATATTTTGTAGTACAGTTATATTTTAGTCTCATAGTTCATTACTGTCTCAGTCTCTCCTCACCACAAAATATAACTTGTCATCACACCCATTTGTAATGTACCAAAGGTGGGTATGAACAGTGTAGGAAAAGACAGATTGCTTTGTACCGTAAAGAAGACACGTTAACTCACACACACACACACACACACACACACACACACACACATACACACACATGCATGCAAGCACACCTCACCCACACACATGACCGCCAACTCCGTCATCTTGGGCCGGAATGCAACTTCACATGGGATGCAAACAGTAATCTGGAGAGGATGGTAAAGGGAAAGGGGAAGGGATAGTAGTGTATGTGTGGGGAGAGAGATGAATGCTGTCTGGTAGAGCGTACAGGGACTAGACTGTCAACAGGCACAGCTTCAGGAGGTTGTTAGCTAGGGAGGTGGGAAAAAAAAGGAGAGGAGTGGGGAAATGTGGGTGGGTACATCAGCAGAGGTCTGCAAATAAACAAGGTGGGAGATGAGAACAGGGAGGAGATGATAGGACAGAGGGGGTGGAAACTGTTGGGTGGAGGGTATGGGGACAGTGTGTTACTGTAGGTTGTGGCCAATATAATTACTGAAGTGGAGAATGTGTTGTAAGGTCAACTCCCATCTGGGTTGCTCAGAAAAGCTGTTGGAGGAGGGAAGGACCCAGGTGGCTTGGGTATGATTTTAATAATAATAATAATAATAATGTGAACTGTAAAAATAATATAAAAATGTTTTAATACGATGAGTGTGAATTGTTTAATCATCCTAAAATACGTAAAAGATTTCAGTGTGATAATAATAATAAATAATAATAATAATAATAATAATAATAATTTGTGTACACTAGTGAATAATACTTACTTTAGCATAACACCCAAGAAATTGTAATTCAGATAACTATGGGTTTTGAAAAGCATACACCTGAAAATTTGAAAAGTATATGTGTCACACAGTTAATTTCAAAAACTATAATAGCAACAAAATCCTACAACTTTGATAATTTCGTAATTTGAAGTCAAAGTGAACACTCGCAGTCATTATCAGTATTTCTTTAAATACCAAGATTTTGAATACTGGTCCGCAAGTACAGGTGTTTGAATGAGGGGAATCCTGTTCCTTTAAGTTGTTTCCACCTATATTCAGTGAAGTCTCTCTTCTTAGTGGAGTGTCTTCCCCTTTCTGTCATCCCATACTCAAGTTCATGTGGTTTGCCAGTTCTGCCTGTCGATTTACAAAATATTTGCTGTTGACAGCAGGTAGGTCAGCCTGTGCAAATGTACCTTTACCTAGCTGGTATGTTCTCCACAGCTGGTTAGTCTGCAAGCCTGTCCAAATGACCAGCTTCTACCATGAGTAACTGAAAAGTATCCTGCATTAAACATGGACTGAATTCCTTTTCAGTTTTGAGACTCTTACGCTTTATTCTCCATAAGTTAGCTTTGAAATTTGGAAATTGTTGTAAGTAAAAATATGAACTCTTCTCCAAAACTTTGAGGGGTTGGGTCATGAACCCCAAATCCTCCCCCCCCCCCCCCCCTCCCACCCCCTTGCCCCCTACTTTTTTTAAATAGACACATGCTACACATTCAAGCAATACTCTAAGATGCATGCATGAGTGTTTAGTCTCCTTTATAGATTGACTGCACTTTCCAAACAATCCTACCAACTGACCCAAGTCTTCAGCTGTTTTACCTCTGATTGGGCCCATCTGATCATTTCATATCCTTTCACATCCTCACTAACTGGTAACAAACAGGTAGTTCTATGAATCAATTGACTCCAGTTGTGACTCACAGATGATGTAATAGTGGGAGAATGTTTTAATACTTATAAAGTGCACAGTTCTACATTTTTGAACATTTGAAGTAAATTGCCAATTTTTGCACCTCTTTGAGTCCTGTCAAGATCTAACTGGATATTTGTTTACAGATATTTTCATATTTTTGACATGTAGAAACTAGGCACATGTTTGGTATAAAAGAGTGGCAATATGGAGGGTACTCAGAAACAAAGTAGTTCATGCTGTCAGTAACTTTATTCATTTTCATTATTATTATTATTATTATTATTATTGGTGTGCTTCAGCATTGTCGTTCTAGAGAAACCAAAAGTTGGGTTGGCTCAATGCTTGAATTATTTTGAGTGTCTGTGTAATGTCATGTTCCATTCATCATTTCATAGTCTGGCTGTACTTTTCCTTTTATGTTTTATTTATTTATTTTTTAAAGTTTGAGACCCCATGTTGTATCACTTTTGGTATAGGGACAGCCAGTATTTTATTTTCTATAAGGTACAACTGACATACAAAAACACTGTTTTTTCAAGTGACCCAAACATGTTTCAGCACCTCCATGCCACCCTCGTGGGTTTTCTTTATTGAATCTTAATTTTACATTACATTCTTACATAGGTCATTTGCACATTACCTGTACTAGTAGATTGTCATGTTTTGCTTTGGCAGATCCTTTTTCTTTTGCGTTCTCATGAGTTGTTGAGAGGCACACATGATAATACATGTATTTTGTAGAATTTGTAATGAAACTTTTCACTTCATCACAACACAGTGTAAACTTTATGGATAACAAAGCTTACACTGTGTTCTGGTGAAGTGAAAAGTGTTCACTACTAACAAAATCATACAAAATATGTGTATCACTTGTGTGTGCTATCTCTCAATAACTCATGAGAGAGCAAAAGGAAAAGAATTTGCGAAACCAAAACAAGACAAGCTACCTGTACCTGATAATGTACAAAAGGTCTTATATGGGTTGTTCCAAAAGTCTCTCCACAGTGCCGTGTGATTGTTTGCCTACCTGGGTTTTTCAACAAAACAATAAACACACAACGATACTGCAGTGATATTCTGTACCCATTCATAGTAGAACTTGTGTTAAGTGAAATACTGAATGGTTATTTTCAACAAGATGGTGCAACCGCGCATACAGCTTGCGTTTCAATGTCCCTGCTTGCTTATGTTTTTGGTGATCGCATAATTTCACAGGGACTTTGGCCCCCCACGATCGCCTGACCTAACACCACCTGACTTTTTCTTCTGGGGTGCAGCGAAAGCAACTGTCTATAAAAAAACGACCAAAATCCATGGATGAATTGAAAATTGCAATATCCACTTTCACTGCTTCTGTTACAGAAGAAATGTTACAGCTTATATTTGGAAACATGATTAGATGAATGGAATTGTGTATTCATTAACGGGGGGGGGGGGGGGGGTCACTTTCAACATTTAATGTGAAAAGTTGTAAGCAAAAATTAATATTCAATAAATTAACTTTTATTTCACTGAGTTTCATTTCGGTATATTCACTGCAGCATACAGCATGCACTGCTATCAGTCATACAGCACTGCAGAGAGACTTTTTGAACACCGTGTATAAGCATGTAATATAAATTAAGATTTGATTAAAGAAACACTCACTGATAATGGCATAGATGTGCTGAATCATGTTTGGGGCACATAAAAAACAGTGTTTTTGTGTATCAGGTGGGCCTTATATCCAAAAATTTTAATTATAAACATGGGAAATACAAGAGCAGCAAGTCCAAATGATGAGCCACTATTTTATACTGATAAGACAGGAACTTGTTGCTGTGCCTTGGCTAGAATACTTTACTGTTAAATCAGAGTTTGTAGCCTTTAATAGTACTGTTAAGACACCATATGCCATTTACATTTATTTGGAGTGTAGTGTGTACAAAGAAAAACCTTCTTCACTCCAGTGATAACCACATACCACATGAACATTTATCTAGCCAGGTTTAACATTTCCTATATTTGATGCTATGATACATATGGTCTTCCTACAGATTCCAGGCACAGAGGGTAAGTATGCTAATATCTCTCTCTCTCTCTCTCTCTCTCTCTCTCTCTCTCTCTCTCTCTCTCTCTCCCCCGTGTGTGTGTGTGTGTGTGTGTGTGTGTGTGTGTGTGTGAAAAAACACAAACTCTGAATTTCACATATACTCACTAGTATGCTACTGTCATTTTAATATTGAGTAGCTCCTTTCTGTATGTGTTGTGAAAGGAGTACCTTATAAGAAAATTAGATAGTAAATCACGTCTGATTGTTTCAGAACACAGACCAGCTGACACCTGCTGTCGAAACCAAAGCTTTGAAACACATGGAAAAAGGCTATCAACAAGAGCTTACATATCGCCGAGATGATGGTTCCTTCAGTGCATTTGGCAACAGCGACCAGCACGGAAGCACATGGTTTGTAAAAAGCTGCTTGTATCTTGTAACAAAATATGGAATTCCCTCTATGTTATCAAGCAGATATTACTGTTAATTAAGTGATATTGAAATTAAGTGGCATGAAATCTCTTTGCCTACTGAATTCAGGACCTACTTCAGAGGGCATTGTTTGTTATTATGCCAGAATGTACACTGGTGCAGTGTCAAAATGCAAGTTATTTATTGATCTAAGGTTCACTGACTAACTGTTACAGGTCCATGTAAATGATTCTGTGGTATTAACTACAAACCCTGTGAAGTAGTATATTTATTGGTATGGCTGCCTTCAAAATATTTGTAAACTGACACCTCAGTTTGTTTTCATGTGTTAGTTCTGCTACACTGGAGGTGAATTTTTTTCCATGTGGGATTGATCTTGCACACTGTTGATGATGAATTTATATCTAAAGATGATCCACAAGGCTTAGGTTGGGTCTTTGATGGGATGAGTCCAGCAAATCCATCTTATTGTCTTCTTCTAATCATTATGCAAAGAGGTATTTGTTTCCTTGTTGCACAAGTCCTGAAATACCAATACACTACTCCTGATTTATTGTCAGGACACATTTAGTCCTTAATTGTTCACTACATTCACACCTAAGCAAGTGCAACTACATGTACCACAATCCGATGTATCACAAACCCAACATCCATTTCTCCACTGGCTAATAATGGCATTATTTGGGCTACACTAAACAAAGTTGCACGTTAACAATTGTGAAAGGCTTGTCAATGTTCCAAGCTTGATTTTCCATTGTCCAGTATTGCATGTTCTTTCTTATAACCAATGGTTTCTGAGCAGTTTCACTGACCTTTGTATCCAAACTGTGAAGGAAGTCTTCTGCAATAGTTAACAAAGATAAGTAATGATTTATTCATAATTTAGGAAATCACTGTAGGTATTATATGACTTTTATTATTTCAGCTAGTAACATGACCGATAACAGCAAAAGTAAAGGGGTTACAAAATGTAGACTAGCAATATTGACGAAACATTAAATTTTTTAACTCTGATGTGAATTTAAGTGTCAGGAAGTATTTCTGAAAGTATTTGTGTGGAGTGTATCCTTATATTAAGTTGAGAAGTGGACAAGTAGCACAGACAAGAAGACAAGTGCTCTACTGACTGAGCATCCGAATAGGCTATGACTCATGGTCTGCTCTCACACCTTCACTTCTGCCATTATCTCTCTCCTGCTTTCCAAACTTTACAGAACTTCTCCTGCATGTGATGCGGGACTAGCACTTCTGGAAGAAAGGATATTGCAGAGACTTGGCTTAGCCACAGTGTAGGGATTGGTCCCTAAATTAATTTTCACTGTGAGCCAAACCAGATCTCAAACTGGGGTCTCATGTTTGAGTCCCAGTCTGGCACACAGTGTTAACTTGCTAAGAAGTTTCAGATAATCGCACAATCAGCTGCAGAGAGAAAATTCATTCTGGAAACTGTACCTTCATTGGGGAGGGAGGAGAGAGCGGGAGAAGCTTGGCAAGGTTAAAAAGAAAGGACAGGTCACTTAGACCACAAGATCAGAGAGACCCACCTGTATCGGGGATGAGGATAGATAAAGATGAAGGGAGTGGGGGGCAGATATTAGTTTGGTTTAGGAAACAAAGGTTTGAGTATAATACATAAATACATAGGTAAAAGTGAACCTAGGTTTCAGTAGTTACATAACTGTGAAGACACTCCTACAACAGAAACCAGCACCAATTAGTCTTTGGACTGAGGAACACTACAATCCAAAGCAATTACTAGTTTCATTTAAATCATGTGAAATATTTCAGATGAACATCCAAAGTTTCGGACTTGTACAATAATGTGGCGCTGCAGGTGCTCAGTTGTAAAAGGTGACTCAGTGTGACTGAAAATACTTCTATCTTTTTGATGTGATTCTTCAGTTTTTCTACAATGTATATCGTGATTGAAAAGTTCTCAGGCAATTGGCTGTGTTGTTGAGGTGCAACATTTCAAAAACAGAAAGAGTTTTCACAATCAGGTGTGTTGGCAGGTTGATATCGGGGGGGGGGGGGGGGGGGGGGGGAGGAGATCAGTGTCCCTTTATAACTGTGGGTGTCCCCCACTCCTTCCACATAACTAGCAGCCTCAGTGCCATGTTGGCTGTCTTCCTCTCTTTCCAGAACCTCCAGTGTTCCAATGTCTGTCTTATAGTTTGCAGTTTGCCTTGCTGGGGTTGTTAGACAGAATGGCATCGAGTCAAGAACGGTGGCTAGGCATGGACCTGGGGCCTAATGCCTGATCCACTAGTAGTAATTTGGAATGAGTGGGAGATGTCTACAGGTATGAAGAGACACTCCCCAGCCATCAGTCCCTTAGCATGCCTCTTGGTGATAATTCGGTCTGTTGTCAAAATATTGAGTATGTTTGTTACAAAGATCCAGGCATCTGTACAAGGACTTACCATTACATTTGTGTCTTCACTTACATATATATCAAGCATAGTGAACAACACACGTATCTCTGATGGGCAAAGTGTTCTCAGACTCAGTCAAGTATGCTAGATGAGTCAGCAGTGCAGCTGTAGAGCTCAGTCCACTGGTAATAGGCTCCAAGGATAAATCCTGTGTGATGTTAAGTTTACAACTCCAGAAACAAGGGGTAAAAAATGCTGTGTTCATAATAGGAGAGACGATTATGCAACTATCTGTCAACTTACTTTGTGCCAGGTACTTCATAATTTGCTCAACTCGTACTGGATAAAAGCTGGGGCAGTTCCATATGGAAGAAAAGCATGTAATAATATCAAAGGAAGTCTGCTGATTTGAATCACTTTGCAAAAGTTCAGTGGGCTGTCCTGCCTGTAATACATTACAGCTCAAATCTGGATACTTTAAAGCACATCTTTCAGTGCTGCATGAAACTTCACTTTGGTATAAAATATTTACTGTTGTAAAATATACTGAAAGATTGAACCTGTATGCCTAGTTGTTGCTCAGACCTTCTTCCTAACATTTTGCTGACAACTCTCTTACCTCCTCAGCTAACCAGATACACAATTTTAATATGCCAAGAAATTTTAATACAGTGTACACTTTGGTGCAGAGTGGAAACTTCTCACTGAAACCAACCTGTAAGCTGTGGCCGAACCGTTGTCCGCCACATCCCTCTTCCCAGAGTTGCTAGTGTGGCAAAAGGAGCTTCTGTGCACTAAGCAAAATAGATAATGGCAGATGGAAGCTATGAAGTGGGTGGTGAGTTGTGTACAGTTTCTTGGTCGCAAGAGCATGGCCTGTGGCCAGTAGGGTGAGGTCCAGAATAGACCTGATGTTGTACATAGTTTTAAACTCTCGGGATTTAGAACAGCACTTGGTACAGGGAAATGAAAGTGTTGAACCTACTTACAAACAGAAATAATGTATATCGTTGAATATACTTCTTTTGACTCATAGACTGAGAATGTTGCCACTAGTGGATAATGTTCTTATTGCTGAACTGCTCAGGTATATGTTATGACTTTCTGTGACAACATAAATTTTGCCTGTACCAGTGTGCTACTTTCCAAAATTCACAGAAGTTCTCAGTCATACTGTGTTCGACTAGCATTCTAGGAAAAAAGGTGTTGTTGTTGTTGTTGTTGTTTTTGTTGTTGTGGTCTTTGTTATTGTGGTCTTCAGTCTTGAGACTGGTTTGATGCAGCTCTCCATGCTGCTCTATCCTGTGCAAGCTTCATCATCTCCCAGTACCTACTGCAGTCTACATCCTTCTGAATCTGCTTAGTGTATTCATCTCTTGGTCTCCCTCTACGATTTTTACCCTCCACGCTGCCCTCCAGTACCAAATTGGTGATCCCTTGATGCCTCAGAACATGTCCTACCAACCGATCCCTTCTTCTGGTCAAGTTGTGCCACAAACTCCTCTTCTCCCCAATTCTATTCAATACTTCCTCATTAGGTATGTGGTCTACCCATCTAATTTTCAGCATTCTTCTGTAGCACCACATTTCGAAAGGTTCTATTCTCTTCTTGTCTAAACTATTTATCATCCATGTTTCACTTCCATACATGGCTACACTCCATACAAATACTTTCAGAAACGACTTCCTGACACTTAAATCAATACTCGATGTTAACAAATTTCTCTTCTTCAGAAACGCTTTCCTTGCCATTGCCAGTCTACATTTTATGTCCTCTCTACTTCGACCATCGTCAGTTATTTTGCTCCCCAAATTGGAAAACTCCTTTACTACTTTAAGTGTCTCATTTCCTAATCTAATTCCCTCAGCATCACCCGACTTAATTCGACAACATTCCATTATCCTCGTTTTGCTTTTGTTGATGTTCATCTTATACCTTCCTTTCAAGACACTGCCCATTCCGTTCAACTGCTCTTCCAAGTCCTTTGCTGTCTCTGACAAGAATTACAATGTCATCGGCAAACCTCAAAGTTTTTATTTCTTCTCCATGGATTTTAATACCTACTCCGAACTTTTTCATTTGTTTCCATTACTGCTTGCTCAATATACAGATTGAATAGCATAGATAGATACTGTGGAGAAAGGCACAGCCACAGCCTATGGGTTGTTTCTGTAATGAATCTTTCACTGCAGTGGAGTGTGTATTGTCTTGATACGTTGTGCCAGATTAAAACTTGTGTGCCAGATCAGAACTTTCTTCTGAAACCTTGCCTTTTGCAGGCAGTGCTCTTACGAGCTTAGCTTTCCAAGTGTGACTCGGACCCAATCCTACAGCTTGAAGTTGGTGCTATGGCTGAGTCAGTCTTCAACCACACCCTTTCTTTTGAGAGTGCTAGTTGAGTAAATTATTTGGGAGAGCATCTGTGAAGTTTGGAAAGTAGAAGCAAGTTGTATTGCCAGGACTGATTGTCTGACAGTGTGGCCACAACTCATTAAAGGATAGCTGACTTGGTAATAGCATTGGCAGCAAATGGGCAAGGTTCTGGTTTTGAGTTCTAGTTCCGCACACATTTTTAATCTATTAGGAAGTCTTAACCATGAGCTGCATTTCAGAATGAGAGAATGCTTTAAATATGGGTGGTGCTATAATAACCTTTTATGTTAAAAAATACTGTGACAGACTACATTTTGAGAACCTGTAGACTAAGTTATTAGGATAATAGGTAAATTACATTTAGATAAAGAGCAAGTGTTTGTAGTAATTTGGGAAATTATTATTTTGCAGGCTGACAGCTTATGTAACGAAGTCATTCAGTCAGGCAATGTCATATGTGCCTGTGGAAGACAGAGTGATAGAAGAGGCTTTGCGATGGTTGTCAAACAACCAGGCTTCTGACGGCAGCTTCCCAGAAGTGGGCAAGGTCAGCCACAGTGCCATGCAGGGTGGTGCAGCCAAGGGCCTGGCTCTTACAGCATACACTCTCATTACATTCCTTGAGAGCCAGGTAAGTCAGACCCAGTGTACATGTGTGAGCTGAGGGTAAAAACAATATTTTGTATGTTTTCCTGTGAATGACAGCGCCATACAAGATGTGAACTGTTCCTACATACTTCAGATTGTTCGGTTACTCACAGTTGCTCAGTCTTTACTGTTTTCTCCCTCATGTCCTAGGATTCATTCTGTCTTCCTCTTTGGTATCCTAGTAAGTGTACAGTCTTCTATTTCTTCACATTCCCCAAAATATATTATTCTGAAAATTTAACCCCTTAACTTAAAAGCCCTTGTTGTCTTGTTTTTATTGTTTTGACACAAACTTTTAACCCAGATTATCTCGGGCAGCTTAAGAAAGACATTCAGAAAAATAAAACCCTACTTATATCTATTTCAGCACTGATAGTTAAGTGTTTGGCTGCTAGACAGCATCAGGTATTACATTTGTAGGCTGGATGTCGTCTTTACTGTGTAGCTTTGGATACTTGGCAACAAAATGTGTGCTCTCAGACTCTCTCCTACATTGTTGTTTTGGCAGTGCTTTCAAAACAGGACTGAGTTTGACATAGAATTTAGTAGCTCAGAAAGTGAAGAAGAATATGATGTTACTTCATTGGAGACTGAAAGTGATGAAATTTTGTCATTTGAGTGACAAGTCCTCATAAGTGGTGAAATATAAATGCATCTACTGTGCTTGAGCCAGCTCCTCTAAGATATATGTTCACAAGAAACCATTATGAAATACATGGTTAGACTTCACAGCTATCCAGAAACTAAAAAAAATGACTTCAAGTTTCAGGATATTTTGGTCAAAGTCCAGTGTACAAGTATACGCAGGATTTTATTATTTGTGATTTTCATAATTTTGTTTAAAAGCTGTCTTATATAGCTGTACATAATGTCGTTCGTTAAAAAAAGCTTTAATTTTTTGGAACATAAATTGAAAAAAAAATTGTTAAGTAAAGGGATTAATAATTGTACACTTTTTATGCTTGTTGACTGGCTGCTGTCAAGTGGTAAATACATATGTTATCCATATGTATTTGGTTGAATCCTAAAGAATTTTGAAACCATTTGAAGAACATAATTGTATCACTTATTTCTAAAAGGAGACAACTCACATTTGATAAATTATTCAGGAGGACAAAAAAATCATTCCACAACCTTGTTTAACAATGTAATGGTGAATCTCATTCTGCTGTGTGAAACAATTCATTTGCTGAAATGTGTAAGGTTAATATTATCAAAATCAGAGGCTCCGATACTTGTCCGACCATGTGGGCTGCAGATTCCTTGACTGGGGCCATAAGCTGGTAGAGTTTTGGTTTCTGCTAAATAGGACAGGAGTCCATTACACACAAGAGACAGCTGCATAGGTAGTGAGGGCTGTGTTACATGGACTGGGTGGTTTTTTAGGTTAGAGGGTCTCGGGGAAACACAAGAAGGGCTTAAGTCTCAAAGGGTGCAGGTCAAACACAGGAAGAAAGTAGATCTAGGCAGTATAACAGTTGTAAAGTGTCATAGCTGTGTTGGGAAAGTATTGTATCTCCAAGTGCTAACAGAAAGTGCCGATGCGCAAATCATTATAGGCACTGAAAGCTGACTAAAGCCTGAAATAAGTTCAACCAAATTTTTTGTGAAAAAATCTAATGGTGTTCAGAAAGATAGGCTAAACACAATCGCCGGTGTCATGTTTGTTGCTTTTGGAAGACAATCTACACTCTTTCCAAATTAGCGATGTAAGTGTAGACCAGATGTGGCTTGAATTGAAAGAAATAGTATTGACAGCAATTAAGAGATTTATACTAAACAAATTAACAAACGGTAGAGCTATTTTCCAGTGGTACACAAAACAAATCAGAACACTGTTGCAGAAACAACAACAACAATGAAAGAAAAATACGAAATTCAAATGAATACAAAATCCCCAATATTCGCGATCTGCAGAAGCTCAAAATTTAATGTGGATTTCAATACAAGATACTTATAGTAGTTTCCACAACAAAACTTTGTCCCAAAACGTGGCAAAAAATCCAAAGAGATTCTGGTTGTATGTAAAGTATGCTAGCAGCCAGACACAGTCAATACTTTCTCTGCGCGATAGCAATGGAAATACTATTGATGGCAGTCCTGGTAAAGCAGAGTTACTGAACACAGCCTCCTGAAATTTCTTCACCAAAGAAGACAGAGTAAATATTCCGGAATTCGTATCTACAATAGCTGCCAACATGAGTAACTTAGAAGTAAATATCCTTGGAGTAATGAAGCAACTTAAATTGCGTAATAAAAGCAAGTCTTCTGGTCCAAACTGTATACCAGTTGGGTTCCTTTCAGAGTATGCTGGTGCAATAGTTCCATAGTTAACAAACACATGCAACCACTCACTCAACAAAGGATCCATACCCAAAGACTGGAAAGTTGCATAGGTCACACAAATATTCAAGAAAGGCAGTAAGAGTAATCCACTAAATTACAGGCCCATATAATTAATGTTGATATGCAGCAATATATATAGTGTTCGAACATTATGAATTACCTTGAAGAAAACTCTATTGACACACAGTCGGCACGGATTTAGAAAACATCATCCTTGTGAAATACAGCTAGTCCTTTATACACTCAAATTGTTGAGTGCTATTGACAAAGGATTTCAGTTTGATTCTGTATTTCTCAATTTCCAGAAGGCTTTTGATGCCATACCTCACAAGCAGCTTGTAATCAAATTGCATGGTTATGGGATATCATGTCAGTTATGCAGCTGGGTTCATCATTCCCTATCAGAGAGGTCACAGTTTGTAGTAACTGACGGAAAGTCATTGAGAAAAACAGAAGTGATTTCTGGCATTATCCAAGGTAGTATGATAGGCCTCCTACTGTTACTTATCTATATAAACGATTTAGGAGACAATGTAAGCTGCTGTCTTATGTTGTTTCCAGATATTGCTGTCGTTTATTGTCTCGTAAAGTCATCATAAGAGCAAAACAAATTGCAAAAAGACTTAGAAAAGATATCTTTATGGTACAAAAATTGGCAATTGACCCTGAATAATGAAAAATGTGAAGTCATCTACATGAGTGCTAAAAGGAATCTGTTGAATGTCAGTTACATGATAAATCAATCAAATTTAAAGGCCACAAATTCAACTAACTGCCTAGAAATTGTAATCACAAACAACTTAATCTGGAAAGATCACATAGAAAATGTTGTGGGAAAGGCGAAACAGATACTGTTGTATTAGCAGAACACTTAGAAGATGCAACAGATCCACTAAGGAGACTGCCTACACCGCACTTTTCCATCCTCCTTTAGAGTACTGCCACATTATGTGGGATCCTTATCAGGTAGGGTTAACAGAGTAGATCGGGAATGTTCAAAGAAGGGCAGCATGTTTTGTGTTATCGAGAAATAAGGGAGAGAGTGTCACGGATGTGATAAAGGATTAGGGGTGGACATTGTTAAAACAAAGACATTTCTCATTGCTGCGGGATCTTCTCATGAAATTTCAGTCATCAGCATTCTCCTTCAAATGCGAAAATATTTTGTTGACACTTAACCTATATAGGGAGAAATGATCATGATAAAATAAGCGAAATCGGAGCTGGCACACAAAGATTCGGGTGTTCATTTTTTCTGTATGCTGTTTGAGAGTGGAATAACAGAGAATTATTGTGCAGGCAGTCCAATGAACCATCTGCCAGGCACTTAGGTATGATTTGCAGAGTATCAATGTAGATGTAGACATAGATATAGATGTAAGTAGTTTGGAAAATTTTTGTTGCTGGTATTGTGCTCTTCATCAGACCGAGTTATTCCCTTATGGAAATAAATGAGGAAGTAAGTATATTTTGAGGAGCTTACATTAC
This sequence comes from Schistocerca americana, assembly GCF_021461395.2. NCBI lineage: Eukaryota > Metazoa > Arthropoda > Insecta > Orthoptera > Acrididae > Schistocerca > Schistocerca americana. The sequence continues at coordinate 181,678,992 of NC_060120.1, forward strand.
AAGAAAGGTAAAAACAATGTAGGAAAAGATAGATTGCTACTTACCGTAAAGAAGGCACATCAAGTTGCAGACAAGCACATGTAGATTTCAGTAAGTAGCAATATATATCTTTTCCTGCATTGTTGATATTCCTACCTGGAGTTTCCATTGTTTGAAGAAAGGGAAAAACTTACATCTAATGAATGACAGTATTTAGAATGCAATAAATATAATGTAAAGTATATGTGTATGTCTGGAGCATACTATTACACAGAAAAATTATGGTAGATTATCATGATATGAAATACATTTAAAGAGTAACCAAATGACTCACTGTTTGTGATAGGAAATTTGTTACAAATGACGACTGACCACTGTATTAAGTTTATAAATGAATACAGAACATTAAAAAAAAAAAAAAAAAAAAAAAAAGATTGGTTTTAGTCACTTTTCAGTCATGTTCATTCACGTCTGTTATAGGCAAAATCTTCAGTTTACTATATAGACTTGATACTGTCAATTAGTAATACACTTTAGAAGTTTCTTCTCTCCTGGTGTTGTCACTTATTAGAAAAATTACGAATTTAAATCCACTCTCTACAAGCAGCAAAACAAAGATGGCATCCCATTTCAGTTCCAATAACTGCATCTATGTCTCAAGAAACCTAAACTGACAAAATCTGCATTTTCAACTTTTGAGGAGTTCTCCCCCTTTAGCAATAAGTGATTCAGTTTTGATTCAGAAAGTGACAAAACCTGCGCAAAATGTTATTTGTTTACAAATCAGCTGAATGATGTTGAGCCAGATGCCTGTTTGTAGTGCAAACAATGTTATAGAAGATGAAGGAAAAATGGTTAAAATAGCCTTACATTTCCTATAGTCTCAATCCTTCCTGGTCTGGTATTCTGTTTCTAACAAAACATAGTTTCATGTCTTCATTTCTCGTATGTCTACATCTACTGTCCATTTTTCTGTTTATCTTATTTTCTCTTGTATTGTGCTTTCTCTGGTATCAGCATGTCTTAATTCATAACCTGAAACAATAGTTCATTTTTTGACCCTCAAGCTTTGAGTGCAGTTTTGAGAGCTTTCACTATACCCTTCTTGTTGTAACATCAGGAGAGAGTGACACACAATTAATGAGATAAATAAAAACTTTATTATTACTTTCGTTATTTGGATATGCTCAGTGACCACTATTCTGTCTCATTGAAAGTGTTCTCCTTAAACCTTCTCTTTCTCATTTTTATGTTCCTTGCACACAAATTGGAATGAATATGGAAGTACAGTATTTTCTGTATTCTTTTAGCAGAGATACAGGCAGATGTATCACAACACCATCAACAAGGCAGTGGAGTACATTGTGCGGAACATAGATAGCATCAACGACACTTATGCCATAGCTATAACGGCATATGCACTCCACCTTGCTGACCATACTGCCAAGGATGCTGCCTTCAACATTCTAGAGAGTAGGGCTAAGACTGAAGGTAAGAGTTATGCAGAGCAAGATTCTTTAACATAACACAGTTGAAATTTTTAGTTTGTCAGAATTACTTCAGTTGATGTTTCCCAACAGTTTTTTGCTTTTAAGATAACTTGTTATAATTCCACATCTTCACTGAATGCTTGTCTTTATGATAAGTGTTTATACACTACTGAGTTCATGCTTTGACATCAGTTTCTATTTTGTAATGTTTGCAACTTTGATCTCTATTTCATGTACTGTCAGTAAAAACAAAGTGGATTTGTGTGACACCTAAAAAACAAAACAATCTACTCACCAAGCAGAGTTGGGAGAACACACTGGCAAAAGGGTGGAAGGCGAAGGAAGAGGGGTGATAGAAAGGGACTGGTGAGGTTTCCTTCAACCCTTTTGCCAGGAGGAGGAGCCACTGGCTCCAGAAGCTTGCAAATTTCTATATCTTTATAACTGTGTTTTCTTGCCGCTGCTTGGGGAATAGAGTTTTTACCTGTCCAATTACAATACATTTTCAAAAATTGATTACTTTCGTTGAAACATTATATTCTGACGCATGTGGCTCAGGTTTGTAAACAGAAACTGGCAAATCTTCTATAATATTGATGCAAGGAGACTGCGTTCATCTGACATTATAGGATTTGTGTGTTTTTTACGCATTGAGCAGTTGATTGGTACTAAATTAATATGGAACATACCTTCGCAATGAATATCAAGTTTTTTATCATATAGGACAGAGTGCACACGTATAAGGCCTCAGGAAGCACTGAATTGTCTGATAACTATCTGGATGCGTATAAAAAAAAAGTGATATTGAACATTTCATATGAGTCCTGGGGAAGGCTGTACCATTATACAATGTCCTTCAGAGCTAAGAAGCTGTGTTATCAGTGATTTTTATGTACAGGGTGTCCCTCCCAAGAGTTATCAGGCACATTTTCTCTGCAATTTCATTTTCGCAATATATAGCTGGAGCTACCTCAAAAAATACTACTCATCAAGTCTTTCATGCGACGCCCAATTGTCAACGGAAAGTGTCTGTTTGTTTCCCATTACAGACAAAATTATTTTTAAAGTGGAATTTTATGTGCTTATTCAATAGAATGGTTCTGAATGGGTGTAGTGCGCTATTGTTTTTTTGATACGTATTAACAGGGACAGCGAAACACGGAGATCAAACCAGTGTTCCAGCAGTGAATGAGCAGCACCTCGGTCACCGCTGATGCTACCACCGCGCAGACGCACTGCTTGGTTGCTGCTGGAGTACTGGTTATACTTTATTTTTCAATGTCACTTTTAACACGTACCGACGAAACAGACTGTTCTATCGAATGGGCATGTAAAATCTGGTTTAAAAATAATTTTGCTCCTAATGGGAAACAAACTGACGCTTTCTGTTGAAACTGCGCTTCAGTGAAAGACGTGATGAAGAATATTTGCTTGGGGTTGCTGCAACTACATACTGCAAAAATGAAATTTCAAATATATTTTGAAATATCAGAGAAAATGAACCTGATGACTATTAGGAGAGGCAGTTGGTATAAATTACCTAATGGATATGTCTGAAACTGCATGAGGCTGTTCACAGATGTTTTTGTATACAGAGAAGTTTCATTGCTAGAAAATTATAGCAAAATGCAGAAAGACCTGCAGAAGACTGCAGGGACTGGCAGTTGACCTCTAGCTTAAACAAATGTAGCGTATTACACATAAATGAGCCCAAAGATTTGCTATCCAGGCTGTATACACCCTGGGAAAATTGTTCATCGAGGAAAAATCTGGGAGAAACCCAACAACTTTTTAGAATTCCAGAAATTTTAGTTTTAGTTTTCAGTTAAAGTTTTGTAAATTTGCCTGGTAAGAAATGATACTGTAACAAAGAATTTTACTTTAGCCCACTACTGCAGAATAATACTACAGCAAAAAACATAAATGAGGAAAAATACCAAAGTAAAACTTTAGTTGCAAGGGAAATGTGCCATTTATAGTGACAAAACGGTGCACACACAACAGCAAAATGTGTCGAAAGGCTTTAGGATGGAGACTATACAATACAACAAAGTGCATTCAATGAGTGTGACATTACAACTGTTTACATTTCTAGCAGGTCACAGGAAAATATTTCAAATTGAGGTTTGAGAAGCGTTACTTTGAAAGTAATTTTTTTTTCCACATGAATTGTGTTACATGTGAGAATGTTCAATGAATTTTTTAATTCATGAATTGTTTGACTCTCATTCAAAATTGAACACCTTAGGGCTAGCCACTCAGAAAAATTTCAAGCCCAGAAGATCAGCCATTAATGCCATTATTTAAAATTTGACTGGTACATTTGTGCTTGATATATCTTATAGAGTAAAACACACACACACACACACACACACACACACACACACACACACACACAAGAACCACCCAAGCTTCATTTTGGTTTTTCATGTTTAAGTTAGTTCTTTCATAGACCACAGATTATGCATTAAGGATGGAAAAAAGTATAATTATGCGCAGAAAAAGTGTGAGGCGAGTTCTTCGGAAATTTCACAAGTAATTGGATTTTCTATGGAGTAGTTGAAGTGTTTGATGGAACATGCATTAAGCCATGTAACCCACAAAATGTTTGGTGCTTAGCAGTGAAATTATCAGAAATATTCAACTGCTGCAATTTTAGATGTGCTCTCAGGATCCTGCCTAACTACACCCTCGGGGAAAAAACAACAAAATTTTCTTATGACCAGTATTATATGAGAAAGCTTAGCTTTTCATGCAGCCATACTGTATATGTATTAATTTAAAGCATTAATTTTTCCCATTTGTGTGTTCTTCCTACTGAACACTTAATGCTATTGGCTGACTACATCATGTTGCCTGTGTTCTGGACATCTGGTGTCATTATGGGACCAGAGCTATGATTGGCTGACATAAAAAGCACACTGTGCAACCAGTGTTTTGGAAGCTACTGTGCTGTATTTGGTGGACTTCATTTTTGTACTTTTGTAAGACGAAAATAGGCAGTGTATATGTTACCACGCATCGGAGGTCTTTCCAAAAACTCCCCCCACCCCCCCACCCCCACCCCACCTCACCCCTGTTTCATTTCCTAAAGAGCCACAAAGTTCTATGCTGGTGTATAGAACAATTACCATTCAAAGGATTCATAAGTTTTACAGATCTGAGGGAACGTACGAGGTCGGATAAAATATAAACGGAATTTTATTTTTTATTTAAATTCATTTATTGAAAAACTCAAGGCAATTATAATTTACTTTTCCACATAGTGTCCTGCTTTGGAAATGCATTTGTCCCAGCATTTGGACAGCGTTTTGGTGCACTCATCATAAAAAGAACTGGGTCCTGTCTCCAGCCAGTTGCACACGAAATCTTCCACATTCTCGTCATCTTCAAATCGTTGCCCTCCTAGAGCTTCTTTAAGCGGTCCGAATAAATGGGAATTGCAGGGCGATAACTCCAGGCTTTAAGGAGAATGATCAAGTGTAGTGCAGTGCATATCCTGTACCTTGGAGACAGTTAAGAGTTGCAGTATGGGGTCACGCATTGTCTTGGAGGAGGATGATCTGTCAAATTGATTGGTCTCGTCTTTGCGGCAATATGCAACTCTCACCTTGTTCAGCAGTTCGCAGTAGTAAACAGCATTGATTGTGCGTCACTCCTGCAAAAAATCGATCAGCAAATTGCCTCACTGATCGGAAAAAAAACAGTCGAAAGAACCGTGCCAGCTGACAGTCAAGTCTTGGCTTTCACTGGTGCTGCCTCCCCTTTCCTCTGCCACTCCTTACTGTCTGTTCGGATTCTGGAGTGTAGTGGTGAAGCCATGTTTCATTGCAGGTGACGATCTGACTCAAAAATGCATCAACTTCTTCCACAAACCTTGCTGTAAGTCTCTGACAGACCTCCAAACATCTCAACTTCAGATTTTCGGTCAAAAGTTTAGGGACCCATCTGGAACACACTTTACAGAACTGTAGGTCATTTGTGATAATTGCTTGACAGCTCCCACAACTGATTCCGACTTTTTGTGCAATCTCTGATACTCTCGCCCGTCGATTGTTGTCAATAATCTCTTCAACTTCACAAATGTTTTTGTCTGTAATGCTGGTCTGGCAGCGATCCTGGTGCTGATTTTCCTCAAGTTCTTGTCCTTCCTTGAACTATTTATGCCAGACAAAAACAAGTGTCCTTGATAATGTTTTATCACCAAACTGTGCAATCAATCTTTGGCAAATTTCCACTGCTGAAAACTCCTTCACGAACAAGAAATTTAATAATTATGCATTGCGCGATGGAGGGGTGCACCTGTTACTCAGACATCATGAACATTACTGATGAAACAGTGGGAAATATCTAACTACACACTCTCCTCACTTCTAATGGTCCTGCCTTAGCGTAGCAGAAGCGTGAGGCCAGTCCTACCAACTGTTGCTGTTCAGGAACAAAAATTACATTTATATTGGATCCTCCCTCGTATATTGTCATGTATCAAGGGGGGAAAAAAGTACTTTCACTGGGAAAAAGTGTATTTTTGCCTGGAAAAAAAGTGTATTTTTAACTGCAAAATCTGGGAAAAATCTGGTAATTTTTTTTTTCTTGTCCACATATATACCCTGTTGTTGTTTAGTTACACTTTTGCTGGACAATCATCAGAAAAAGCTGTGTCCGTTTATCTGATAGTATGCATATGGATCAATTTAAAGTGGAACAAGTACATAAAACTAATCACAGGAAACACAACTGCCAGACAGTTAGTTATTGGAAGAGTCCTCCCCACAAATGAGAGTGCTTACCCTTATTCGGCCGATACTTGAATGTTAGCCATCATTCTGGGATGCATATTATTTAAGATTGATAGAGAAAATAGAAACTATCCAAACAAAAACAGAGCTCTTCATAACAGTGTCAAATCATTGTGGATATGCTCATCCAACTCTTCCAACTCTGGTGCCAGATGGGATATTACAGTGGGATTTGCTGTTTGAAGTTCAGAAAGTAAAAGTTCCAAAAGAGTCAACTGATATATTGCTTCCTCATATGTATGTCTCATGACATTGTTATGGTAGTTTGTCACAGTCACTGATTTCCAATAGTTATCTTCACAGCATAAGAAAGTTTTGTAGTCCTCACACCTCACTACCAACAGCTGATTATGATTCAAAGTCTTTGTGAACTTTTCTAAAATGCCATTCAATATTTCCCTTTGTAGGTGTGGCTAAAGTAGCATTACATATCAAACATTTACACCTATCCTTATGCATTGTAACAAATATCTCTTCTTCTCACGCAGTTTAAAAGCGGTATGTTTTCCTGTGTGTAGGTGCACTCCTTTTTCATGAACACGATACTAAGTGAGAACTACAACTTGATGTATGGACTGTCTAGTTCAGATTGGTAACACTCTGCAGTGGTTTGGAGAGGTTTGTTTGCCAACTGTGCAGCATACCATTGCCAGTGTTGAGTGCATTATCACTGAGCTGTGATGTCACTGTGGCATGTGTTGGTTGTTGCACTATTTTGATCGCAATTGTTTCGAAAATGAGTGATGAAGCAGGAAAAAATCTTGTGTGGCACTTTGCGTGTTGCAAGACTTCCAGTTGGGCACGACTTCTGTGTCCTTGAAGTCAACAGCACCTAGTTGTCCCCGAACGGTCACCCATCTAAGTACTAGCTGGGCCTAATGTTGCTTCACTTCAGTGTTTGACTATGTGGGAACTAGCGTTACCAACATGACATAAAACACTTATTTGACATGTCAATGCAATTAGCAATCTCAGTTTCAATAACACAAAGTCTTTAACTGATCATTACCTTTGTCATACACATTCTTGTTTCGTGGAAGCTTGGAAACAGAGGTCTGTGTTGCTGACTGGATGTGGAGCTTGGTCCCCCCCCCCCCCCCCCCCCCCCAACCCCTCACTGCACATCATCCCATAGCAAGCCCTGAGCACTCTCTCTGCTCACTACAACCCCCACTCACAATGCGTCAATGCGTTAACTTACCATTTGCAAGTAGTAATCTTAAATGCACGAATAAAGCTGTTGCTTGGCATGAGCGTTTAAGGCAGTGAACTGTAGATGGAGATGAAAGAGGTGGTGGAGACAGTGTTGTCAGATTTACCATATACAAAAACCGTGCATAACAATGAATTGATATTTTACAAAAAAAAGCTCATTTAAACCAATCACAGGCAAAGGTTTTGAAGGAGTGACTCATAAAGCCATGGCAATCAACTGGTTGAGCGCAATCGATCGGTTGAGCACCCCTGATCTGGCGGATCAAATTGCTTGTAACATATTATGTAACAACTCAGAGCGGTAAACTACATAAGCTATGAGTAGCCTAACAAAAGTTAACATGTAGCATTTCATAATTACTCAGATGTCCAAGCAACAGATGAATCAGATGTGCACCAGGTCATGACTTGAAGTATATGTAACTTAAACCAGATTTGAAAATGATCCTATCATAGTACAAAGAAGTGAGTACTGTATTTACTCGAATCTAAGCTGCACTCGAATCTAAGCCGCACCTGAAAAATGAGACTCGAAATAAAGGAAAAAAAAAATTTTCCCGAGTCTAAGCCGCACCTGAAATTTGAGACTCAAAATTCAAGGGGAGAGAAAAGTTTTAGGCCGCACTTCCAAATCGAAACAAAGTTGGTCCATTGTAATATGAGACACAATTTAGGTCGAATGAATGACAATACAGCTACAGTAGTTTGGTTCGAGTCATAAGCTTAGCAGTTAAGCTTTACCAGGTAGCCATTGGTATGGGTCAGGCGCTCCGTCCCTATTTATACGGGTACCCTTCCTTTTTCACGTGCTTCGTCTGGTTTGAATTGATTGCTTATTTTTCGTTGATCTGATAAGTACCGTTCTCTTTGTTATAGGTGTTTACATCACTCTAGGCTGAAAATGCATTACTGTACTGTGTCATGCATTGTTTGTCACGTTCAGATAATGAGTGTTTACGACCTGTGGCCACTCGCGGCATGGCTTGCTTTTGTGCGTGCTACCGCCGCTTACAATTCAAAAAAAAAAAGGAGAGAAATCATCTCATTAGCGAAACAATGGCAAGAGACTGCTATTTGTTGTTACTTAACACTCCTGCTTTCTTTGATAATGATCAACAAGAACCAAATAATAGACTGCGTATGATAGAAAATGTTCTGAACGAGAGTTTAGCGAAAAATTTTCTCCGTTTCAAAATCTTTGCAGGTGCCTCTTTAGTACATTACATTCTGCACAGAAATTAGAGTCATCTTAGATTTAAAAATCTAATCAACTGCCGTGCTTCATGTCTGACTGTGTCACTATTAGGCATAAGAATAATACGAATATAAACATGACATGATATGTATATTCTTCCTTGTTTGCTGTTGTCTTGTAGTTTATTAGGCAGACAGGATTTAAATGAGATAGCAGCAAACATGAAACAATACATGGCAAAATGTTTATATTCATATTATTCTTATGGTGAAGAGAATACTGCATGTGATTCACGATCCATAAAAGTTCCTATTAGCAACCGTCTCTTCTCACAGGTAGGGAAAAATTCAGTACGTAGAGTTCGCCATATTGACAAACATCCGCAACAGTCTTGCCAGTCAGATTTTCGTAGTACATTGAAATGCTGCTACATTCGAAGATGAACAATACGGAATTTTTTTTTACTTCGTTGGATAATGTATAAAAATACAGAGGTCGAAACTCGGGGCAGAGAAAAAAGCTCGTCTTCCACCTTTTTTTAAATTTATTTACCGACGCAAAGGTTTTGGCGCCAGTATTTATCTTTGTGGCTGCAAAGCATGCCTGTGTAAAGCTACATATATTCGATTGCAGAAATTATTTGTGGCAGCACCTACCAACATTTTTCAGAATTCCGCTTGCTTTACACTCGATTCTAAGCCGCAGGCGGTTTTTTGGATTACAAAAACCGGAAAAAAATGTGCGGCTTAGATTCGAGTAAATACGGTATGTCCTGGGCAGAGTCAGGGATGTAAAAGAAGGGAATTATCTTTTTGACTTATCTGTCAGCTTCACACATTTAAATCAGTATTTTCGTAAGAATGCATTTTTTGTTTATTTGATTCACTTTAAATCATTTCTGCACATTCAGTTCATATAAGAATGAATTTTATGCTCTACATTTAGCTGAACTTCGACAGTGAATAAAGATTATGGGATAAAAAGTTTTCATTTTGACTTTATCTATTTATCTGCCTTTCTGCAAAGTTTGATTTGATTCGCATTAGCTTAAAGTATGGAAATGGTGCACTTCAAAAACCTCCCAAAAAATGTGTTTTTTTTTTTCACATAAAATCCAATCAAAGCTAAACTTACCTAGACCATGTTCGATACACCGGTGGACCAAATTTGAACAGTCATTCTCATTCTGGCCTGGTGTTATTTAAGATGATTGTATTTGCATGTACAATCCCAAGAGGGTGGTTGTTTTTGCACATGAAATCCTAATGGTGTCTATACAAATGGTGCCATTAGCTAAGCATTAATTTCAGCCCAGTTAAAGTCTTTTGGGAAAGGAATTAATCGATTCACACAATTTGCCTGGACGCCAGCTCCGGTTCATCATTTAAACCTTGCTTAATATTCTGTAACATAGCTATAGTAAGACAGATGTTGGAATGGCTATACAGATGGCCACTTGTCTGGATAAACCAAAAACTTTTCACCCCATTGCCCTAGCTCAAATAGGAACCAAGCACCAAGGCCCCCGCCACCCCAATCCCCCCAAACCCCCCAAACTGCAATTCTCTGCAACTGACTGGCTAGCACAGAAACAGCTCTCTTTGGATATTAGCTGCCAACTGACCAATTTGGAAGTGTACATAATGACTACTGGATGCAGTCTAACTTAGTAACTTGATTCTTTGAACGCTAGCTGCTGACTGACTTAACTCAGAAGTTTTGGCATCACTTGGGTCCACAATAATGTGCCAAGAATTTTCTGGAAACATAAACTTCCTAATTTGAATGTTTCAAAAATTAAGTCAAACAATGGAAACTCCAGGTAGGAGTATCAACAATGTAGTAAAAGATAGATTGCTGCTTATAAAGATGACATGTTAAGTTGCAGACAGGCACAATTGAAAAACGCTTCCAGAAAGCTTTTGGCCACAGCCTTCACCAGAAAAAGTGAAATACACACCATTCCTACACTTGACAGGCACACCTGACTGCCAACTGCAACAGCTCAGGCCAGAATGTCAGTTGTGGCCCGTGCTGCCGGAGTTGGTGGTCATGTGTGCTTGAGGTGTGCTTGCTTGAGTGTATGAATGGTGTGTGTTTTTCTTTTTATGGTGGAGGATGTGGTCGAAAGCTTTGTGTAGGTGTCTTTTTAATTGTGCCTGTCTGCAACTTGTCATCTTTATGGTAAGTAGCATCCCATCCTTTCCTGTATTGTTCATAAATTTATAAATTTTTTGGTTCAGAAAAATTAGGGTTGCAAAACAATGATAGAGAGATTTTGAAAAGATTACATTTTAAGATTCGAACATTCTAGAAATTGACAATTTTCAATAAAGATAACTTTTGAAATACTAAGTTTTTGAGAAAACTGACATCATTGTTTGAAAGAAAAACTTGCAGTTATTAATGTTGTTGAATTTTGAAGGGCATGTAGTTTTAGTGAATCATGTATTTTGAATATGTCATTAAAGAAAATATTTCTACATGAAGTGTTTATACTGCTGTCATCAGCAGTCTGTAAACTATAAAGTGAATAATAAAGTTTTGATAAATGCTGCTTGAATAAGAAATTGGAGATTTCACATATTCATAGTATATGTATTATGCATGAAATAAAAGATAAAAATAAGGAATTAGTTTGAAGGAAGTGGAGCTATTGCACCTTGCTACATTTCATCTTCCCCTTCCTTGACCCTTTCCTTCACCCTTTTGTGTTAAGAGCAACAGCAGAAACCACAAGAACTACATTGGCAGGAACCATCCGAGTAACTAGCATCAAATTAATCTATGGTTTGTGCCAGTCATACAGATTGGAAAATTAAGTGCCCATTTATAACCCATTGCTATTATTACTCCATATGTGATGGGGTAGTTGCTTGCAGATAGTGATTGAAGACTACTGATTTTTTGTCACTGTGCTGCAACAGTCTTTTTTTTCTGCAGAACTCCTACTCAGTAACATTTATGTTTGTTCATGTTTTGCATTAGTTCACAGTGACCTGTTATCACAGTCTCTGCCTATCTCATTTTAGGTGACATGAAGTGGTGGAGCAGATCCCTTGGTCAAGAGGATGAGAAAAACCCATGGCATAGTCTACCCAATTCTGTAAATGTTGAAATGACATCTTATGCTCTTCTAACGTACTTATTGAACAATCATGTTGCGGATTCTTTCCCAATTTTGAGATGGTTGGTTTCACAACAGAATGAAGAGGGTGGATTTTCCTCTACACAGGTACAGTATATAACACTCAGAAAACCTGTAAAGGTTTTTATCCAGCCCAAATGTTGTCATAGGAGAAAAATTAATAATTCACCATAACAATGCTAAATATGTGACTCAATTGTGGTAGGTTTTCTCTAGGTATTCTGTTTGTCTTACAACAATCACATACACTAAACTCTCACTAATACGGCCCTCAGTATTCCGGCCTCTCAGTAACCTGGCACACTTCCAGCTTCTAATCGATCAACCTGAAATGACACCTACAATTATGAAATTTCGTCTGCAGTAATGTTATTAGTTAACTATAATGTTCAACATTCCTGTACACTTTGAAATTGTGGCTTTCCTTACGGAGCATTATTGTGGCTTCTAAAGGAAAACACATTATGTTAGATCTCTAGCAGGAACTCGAAATTAGATGTAAATTGAATTGGGGTTCTTAGCATAAAACTATTGTTGCTGGCAACAGTGTTAAACGAGCAACTACTTGTGACCAAACTTCAGCAAAAAAGGGGTAATCATAAAGTCACAAGAAAGTTACAATGAAACTGATGAAGAAGAGGACATAGGAGGAGAGAACATGAGGATATCTCAAACTGCTGGTGCCAAAGCTGGAGACGTCGTCCTGGAGAACATTATGCAACAAGCATAAACGTGGCAGGATCTGTGAAATGCTTGTAAAGCCGTTGTGTGATAAAGCATACTACCGTCGCGTATAATCGTGGTGACAACTAAAACTGTGGAACGTGTTTCGTACTGACTGTCGACTTACACTAATATGTTTGTACACACTCGAGGACTAAGTTTTCTGTAAAAATGAATGTATCTTTTGATCTGATAAAGTACAATCCGTATGTGTTTATACTAAATTTTAGACATTCTCAACAATTAGGCACTTCCGCTAATCCATAAGTGCGAGGAATGGCCAGTTTAGCAAGAGTTTAGTGTAAATGTGCGCGCGTGTGTGCGCACGTGCATGTGTGCACTTTTCTTACAAGCACAAAACTGTTGTAACTTCTGCTAATTGCCCTTGAAAGTTAACTTTCTAGACAAACTTTTAAGCATATGCGCATATAACTGATCAAAAGTATCTGGATGCCTATTAGTCAACATAAATGGGAGGTGTGTCCACCCTTCACTTTTATGATGCCTTGAACTGTGCTGGGTTCACTTTTGGTGGGGTGTCGGAATGTCTGGGGATGAATGGCAACCCATTCTTCCTCAACAGCCAAAAGAAGAGAAGGGGGTAATTATTATTGTCGACAAACCTTCGTCTCAGAGATGCTGCTTTATGACAGGGTGCATTGTCGTGTTGATACAATTGCCGTCTCCTCTATTGTGTGCAGTACACAATGCTGTAAAATGTGCTCATATCCTTCCGCAATTAGTGTTTACTTAATCACAATAAGAGTTCCACACCCTAGCCCATGAGACATCCCCATACTGTTATACTACCTCCTCCATACTTCACTGTTGGCACTTCACGCGATGGAAGGTCACATTCTTCAGGTATTCGGCAAACCCAAATCCTTGCATTGGATTGCCGTGGGGTATTTAACTCCCTGTGCACAATTATTGTACCGGCTGGACTGCTGGTAGCACTTTGGAACTCACGAATGATTCCATCTGCTGACTTAGTGTGATTCTTTTACAAGCCGCTCTCTGCAATGCTTGATGGTCCCTCTCCACCAGTATATAAGGTTTGCTTGCTCTCTGTTTAACTGTGTTTGTTCCATCACATCTCCACTGCACAGTTGCATCCCCGACAGTTGTCGTGGCCACTTTAGGAGGATTGAAATCTCTTTGATGGATTTGTTACTCTGGTGACATCCAATGGCTGGTCCACTTTCAAAGTCACAGAGCTCTCCTGACTTATCCATTCTGCTGTTACTGGTTCTCCACTGATAACAAAATTGCCCCATCTCCTTTTATACTGACAAGTCCGCCCCATATGGCATCTGGAGGTCAATTCCACATTATGCAGGAATGTCCAGATACCATTGATCAGATAGTATATGGCTTAAAGGGTTGGTTGTTAAATGGAATAAATTAGTCATAGAAATTATTTAACTGTATTTAAAAACAAAGATGATGTGACTTACCATACGAAAGCGGTGGCAGGTTGATAGAAACACAGACACATACATACACACAAAATTCAAGCTTTCGCAACAAACTGTTGCCTCATCAGGAAAGAGGGAAGGAGAGGGAAAGACGAAAGGAAGTGGGTTTTAAGGGAGAGGGTAAGGAGTCATTCCAATCCCGGGAGCGGAAAGACTTACCTTAGGGGGAAAAAAGGACGAGTATACACTTGCACACACACACATATCCATGCACACATATACAGACAGACACAAGCTTGTGTCTGTATATGTGTGGATGGATATGTGTATGAGTATACACTTGCACACACACACACACATATCCATCCACACATATACAGACAGACACAAGCTTGTGTCTGTATATGTGTGGATGGATATGTGTGTGTGTGTGCGAGTGTATACCCGTCCTTTTTTTCTCCCTAAGGTAAGTCTTTCCGCTCCCGGGATTGGAATGACTCCTTACCCTCTCCCTTTAAACCCACTTCCTTTCATCTTTCCCTCTCCTTCCCTCTTTCCTGATGAGGCAACAGTTTGTTGCGAAAGCTTGAATTTTGTCTGTATGTATGTGTCTGTTTGTGTTTCTATCAACCTACCAGCGCTTTCGTATGGTAAGTCACATCATCTTTGTTTTTAAATATATTTTTCCCGCATGGAATGTTTCCCTCTATTATATTGAAATTATTTAACTGGATAGATAAAAAATCTACTCAGTAAGCAGCGGCAGAAAACACACATAAGACTGTTGTGATTGGCAAGCTTTTGGTGTCAATGCTTCCTCCTTTAGGCAGAAGGGTTGAAGGGGAAGGAGAAGAGAAAGGGGAAGGAGAAGTTCCCCTTCAACCCATCTGCCTGAAGGAGCCACTGGCTCTGAAAGCTAGCCAGTCACAACAGTGTTTTTTGTGTGTTCTGTCGCCAATTGGTGAGTAGATTTTTTATTTATCCAATTAAATAATTAGCCATAGAAAGTTTTATTAAGAATTCTGATACAGTGGCCCATGAGAAGCTGAATGACTTCAGAAATGGATTGTTCATCTGTGTGGTCCAGATTATTCAGCTATAGTGAAATGAACTGAGTGTCTGTGCCGTGCACCGTAGCCATGGAAGGTGTCAAACAGTTCTATCTCCAGTGCTCACTTGTGAATTTGGCAGCTTTCTCTCGTCTTGTGGCTTGCAGTATACAGGGGGAGGCAGCTGAGACAGGACACTGTAAATATATTCAAGATGAGTAAATATATCAAGGCGCAGCCTTTGCCGAGTTATAATAGAAAATGTGGTGTATTTTAAGACTAAGTTTTAATGCACCTAGTGGACAAATTATGATACCAACTTTTTCAATGGAACTATGTATTTTTTCTTTGTCTTTGAAAGAGACTTCAAAGGGAATTTGAACTGCATAACATGTGCGAAACTTGACCAAATAATAACAAGGTAACAGTGTCATAAACAGCTACCCCACTGTCAGGTGAAGAGGTCACACAAACATCTGCTTTTCTGTCCCAAATGTAAGCAAACAAGTAACTCGGATGTGGTTTGTAGATACTTAAAGCCAGTCAATCTGTGCTCTGCTGTTTTAATGATCAGTTAACTTGCTGCGAAGCTTTTCAGAGGTTCACAATGTATATGACAGCATCTATTAAGTGGGTAGAGTTTTCATTTGGGGTGAGTATCCCCGAACTCTTAGGGCAACAGTACATTTATATGCTGAATGGTATATTGATCATGCCAAACTCCACAATCTATCTTTCCAAAAATTATAAACATATTTAAATATACAGAAAATGTGAAAAATAATGTATGCCAGTGAAAAATAACGGCAGATGATGAGAGAAATGCAAATAACAGTTTAGTATTGCTAACACACTATCCACATGTCATTACAAGGCAGCCTGTAAGTGTGAGTGGGTGTTCTGTGACTGCTGCGTTTAAACACATTTTGTCCTTTTCGCATTTTGCATCACCGTCTTCATTTCAGTTGCTTTCAGAATCAGTTACAGTTTTCCAAATGATGTCTACAAAAAATGCAAAATGATGAGGTGTTTCTGTGCAAGATTTTGTGTATGGTTGAAGCATTGTTTGAACTGTGGACAAATGTCTTCACAACGTGCACTACTTGTCAGTTGAAAATCCATGCTCGCTGAAAGACGTGGATAAGCAACCACCTTGATGTGTCAATGTATGGTGTGAGATTTTCAAGAATCTCTTGATTGGTCACTGTTTTATTGTTAAGATTATGAACAGTGGCAAGTATCTATAGTTTCTAACAAAATATTTAGTTGATTAATAGAGGGAAACATTCCACGTGGGAAAAATATATCTAAAAACAAAGATGATGTGACTTACCAAACGAAAGCGCTGGCACGTCGATAGACACACAAACAAACACAAACACACACACAAAATTCAAGCTTTCGCAACAAACTGTTGCCTCATCAGGAAAGAGGGAAGGAGAGGGAAAGACGAAAGGATGTGGGTTTTAAGGGAGAGGGTAAGGAGTCATTCCAATCCCGGGAGCGGAAAGACGTAACTTAGGGGGAAAAAGGACGGGAATACACTCCTTACCCTCTCCCTTAAAACCCACATCCTTTCGTCTTTCCCTCTCCTTCCCTCTTTCCACCCTAAGGTAAGTCTTTCCGCTCCCGGGATTGGAATGACTCCTTACCCTCTCCCTTAAAACCCACATCCTTTCGTCTTTCCCTCTCCTTCCCTCTTTCCACACAGTGTTACACCGTCCGGGTTATCTGGATACTTCCCACTAACACCAACCTATCCGAACTCCGGAGATGGGAACTTGCTCTTCAATATATCCTCTCTTCCTGTCATCCACCAGGCCTCAATCTCCGCTAATTTCAAGTTGCCGCCACTCATACCTCACCTGTCATTCAACAACATCTCTGCCTCTGCACTTCCACCTCGACTGACATCTCTGCCCAAACTCTTTGTCTTTAAATATGTCTGCTTGTGTCTGTATGTGTCTGGATGGATATGTGTGTGTGTGCGAGTGTATACCCGTCCTTTTTTCTCCCTAAGGTAAGTCTTTCCGCTCCCGGGATTGGAATGACTCCTTACCCTCTCCCTTAAAACCCACATCCTTTCGTCTTTCCCTCTCCTTCCCTCTTTCCTGATGAGGCAACAGTTTGTTGCGAAAGCTTGAATTTTGTGTGTATGTTTGTGTTTGTTTGTGTGTCTATCGACGTGCCAGCGCTTTCGTTTGGTAAGTCACATCATCTTTGTTTTTAAAAATATTTAGTTGGATAGATAAAAAATCTACTCACCAAGTGGCATCAGAACACCCACATAAAAGTCAGTTGTAACTGCCAAGCTTTTGTAGCCAGTGGCTCCTCCTTTAGGCAGAAGGGTTGAAGGGAAGGAAGAGGGGTGAAGGAAAAGGACTGGAGAGACCTAGGAAAAGTGGTATATTTTCGGAAAGTTACCCAGAACTGCAGGTCACGGGAGGTTTACTGCACGGGATGAGAAGGAAAGACCCTTTGGTGAATATCAGAGTGCCACACACATTGCACCTCAGTTGCATGATTCACAGACATTTAGAAAACATTCCCTTACTTTACACGGATAACACTAAATGCAGACAGATGGGGTACACAGCTTCTTTCCCAGGGGAGGGGTTTTGGGGAAGGGGTGACAACAGGAAGGGCATCCAGCCACCTTCACAACCACTAACACTGCCAAATCTAAAATTAACGTACCAACCCTATGAAGATACAGGATAGAAGTCAGGAAAAAGGAGTACTGACTTCTTTCTATATATCATCATCATCATCAGTTATCTGCTATATTAGCAGGTCCTTTGCCTCTCCATTTTCTGCGATCCATTGCTTCCTTCTTAAGGCTGCTGTATGTTGTACCGTCCGTCATGTCATCCAGTATCTGGAATCTCTTCCTTCCTTGCTTCCTTTTCCCTTCTACATAACCTTCTAAAACTGTTTTTATCAGTCCGTCATTCTTTCTTAATATATGCCCAATCCAGTATATATCATTCATCATATACCATAAAACGTTGATGCAGAAGTGCCTGTTTCTGTGTATTAACATAGAAAAGATTGTCTTGTAATAGGCTATGTTTCTGTTAAGAGAAATATCAAAGCAAGTTTCATATTTGAATAACCCATGTAGTGTGTTGATGTCTAGAAAAAAATTCAACTCTGATACAATGATAATTTCTGTTGTCATATTATGACAGTTTGTGAAAATTGCCACCACTTGTAGCAAACATGAGAGAGAATTTTTGCACTGTGTGGTACAGGATATAATTCTAATTAATTTTATCACAGGTCCTTACTGATGTCCACACACTAAAAAATCCCTCAGGTGGTCAGTGACCTTCACATACTGTTTGTCCACAATAACTTGACAATTTTAGTGGTGCCGCCAGAAGTGGAGAAAATTGTCACTAGTAGAAAGATATTCATTTATCACTGAGTGCTGCCAACATTAAACTGCCCCTAGACTTGGAGTATTACTGTGCACATCATTAAGGGTACTGGTGCCAGGAGCAAGCAGCTTGACCTGCCTTCTCCTCACCACTCCTCTCACCTTGGCAGTCCCAATGCAGGGGAAAGCATGCCTCCTGCCTTCCCTGAAAGCCACTGTGAGAATCATCAACTTATCAAGGACAAACAGTAGAAGTAGAGTTTCTCACAATGATGCCCTTTTACAAAATATTCTCGATAATCTTGCTGTGACAAATAAGAATAGAAGTTCCAACTTTTGATGAAAACCACCTTTGCCTTCATCAGTATATTGAAGGTTTGTTATTCTAATTTGATGTAATGTGAACACAGAATATTTTATACGCCTGACTTTAATTAGTCATATCATAAATGCACCATTATACAACCATTTGTCAGTGTGACTATACTATTTTTTTCTGTTTCTTTCATTGAGAGGACAAGAACTTATCTGTTGAGCTTTGTATTTATGGATGCTTTTGTTACAAACATTTGCACTTATGAACAATATTATCGCTATATGCCACTTGGTTTGCAGGACACTGTTGTCGGCCTTCATGCGCTGGCTCAACTGGCACAGCACATCAATTCCCGCTCAACTAGTATGGCAGTAAATATTACATACCAAAATGGCGGATCAGTAATCTTCAATATTAATCGCCAGAATTCAATGATTCTCCAAAAGCGTGAGGTGAGCTGTTATAATCTCATATAATTTAAGAATTTGACATGGATATTTATTTTGGGTGAAAGTGAAACAGATTTTTAAAAATCAATTCGATATCACAGAGCAGCTTATCAGACTTCCTCAATCTACTGTTTTTTATGAAATATTTTTGATTGTTGAATGATATGTTGGATATTGCAAGTGGTAGGTTAATTGTGAAATGAAATTTAAAAAGTAAGGTTAGTTGTGAAATGAAATTTCAAAAGTAAAAATTAAAGTGTCTAATCCAACAAAATAGGGAACTTCTAAGAAAGAGGGATTACTTACCAACAAGTACAGATGAATTAGTGTCATAACCAGAGAGATAGATAAATATAGACAGTAAAGATTGCTTTATTCTTCTTGTCTCTTGCTCCTCTGTCTCCAGACAATGGAACATTTTGTTCTGAACCTTGAAATTATTTCTTACTGTGACTATTGATCAGCTTCCATCTCACAATGAGGTAAGTTGACTTATTTTGCTGTAATTTCATTTCAGATGTATTCTTTACTACATTTCAGTTACTGATTGTGGATTACACTAAGGTGACAAAAGTCATGGGATTCCTCCTGATATCATGTCAGGCCTCCTTTTGCCCAGTGTTGACAGGGCATGGTGTCAACAAGTCGTTGGAAGTCCTCTGCAGAAATAATGAGCCATGCTGCCTCTATAGCTGCCATAACTGCAAAAGTATTGCTGGTGAAGGATTTTGTGCACAAACTGACCTCTTGATTATATTCCATAACTGTTTGATGGGATTCATGTTTGGCAGTTCGGGTGGCCAAATCGTTCCCTTGAATTGTCCAGAGTTGTCTTAAAGCCAATCACACATTGCCATCCGTAAAAATTCCATCATTGTGTGGGAACATGAAGTGTGTTATGGCTGCAGATGGTCTCCCAGTAACCGATTATAACCATTTCCAGTCAGTGATCGGTTCTGTTGGACCAGAGGACCCTGTCCATTCCATGTAAACACAGCACACACCATTATGGATCCACCACCAGCTTGCACAGAGCTCTGTTGAGAACTTGAGTCCGTTGCTTTATGGGGTCTGCACCACACTCGAATCCTACTATCAGCTCTTGCTAACTAAAAACGGGACTCATCTGACCGGGCCATGGTTTTTCAGTCAACTAGGGTCCAAGTGATGCAGTTGTGATCCCAGGAGAGGTACTGCAAGCAATGTCGTACTGTTAGCAAAGGCACTCTGTTAGTTGTCTGCTGCCGTAGCCCATTAAAGTCAAATTTTGCCGCAGTGTCGTAACGGAGACACTCGTATGTCCCACATTGATTTCTGCAATTATTTGATGCAATACTGCTTGTCTGTTAGCTCTGACGACTCTCGGCTAATGCTGCTGCTGTCAGTCATTAAGTGAAGGCCTTCAACCACTGCGTTGTCTGTGGTGAGAGGTAATGCCTGAAATTTAGTTTCCTTGGTACACCCTTTACACTGTGGATCTCGGAATATTTAATTCCCTAACAGTTTCCGAAATGGAATGTTCCATGCTTCTAGCTCCAACTACCATTTCACTTTCATAGTGTGTTATTTACCGTCAAGCCGCCATAATAATGTCAGAAACCTTCTCATGTGAATCATCCGAGTACAGATGACAGGTCTGCCACTGTAATACAGTACCTTGTGTTCGCAATATTACCACCATCCTTATGTTTGCATATCACTATCCCATGACTTTTGTCACCTCAGTGTAAGTAGATAGTCCAGTAGGCATTTTATGTTCATTGAAAATTGCAGACTATGAAGCAGCTTATAAAATAAACCGTAGCAACATTTATCATCATCATCATTTAACAACTCTGCTTTCCTCGATGATGTGCACAGCTGCCTCCTTATGTTCCTATCAAGATAAATCCAGTTGTTCATGTCATCATTCAGTGTTCCCACTCTTGCTGCATGTCCATCTTCGTAATGCCCATCTAGGGTGTTCTTGGTCTTCCTACCCACCGAATCCCTTCATTTTCTCTCCAGGTTTACTCGAGCTGTCCTTGTTGGTTCCATCCTTGCTATGTGTCCAAACCACTTGTGTCTGTGTTTTCTGTCTTAATCCCTCTTACTTCTTTGTAACTCTCTCTCTCTTACCTCTTCATTTTTTTATTTTGTACACTTTTTATTTCTGTATCATGGACCTCAAAACTCTTAAAACCTGCAATCACAGTGAGTCATACTTCGTGAAGATGCATGCATCTACAGGGTGTTACAAAAAGGTACGGCCAAACTTTTAGGAAACATTCCTCACACACAAAGAAAGAAAATATGTTATGTGGACATGTGTCCGGAAACACTTACTTTCCGTGTTAGAGCTCATTTTATTACTTCTCTTCAAATCACATTAATCATGGAATGGAAACACAGCAGCAGAATGTACCAGCGTGACTTCAAACACTTTGTTACAGGAAATGTTCAAAATGTCCTACGTTAGTGAGGATACATGCATCCACCCTCCACGGCATGGAATCCCTGATGCACTGATGCAGCCCTGGGGAATGGCGTATTGTATCACAGCCGTCCACAATACGACCACGAAGAGTCTCTACATTTGGTACCGGGGTTGCGTAGACAAGAGCTTTCAAATGCCCCCATAAATGAAAGTCAAGAGGGTTGAGGTCAGGGGAGCGTGGAGGCCACGGAATTGGTCTGCCTCTACCAATCCATCGGTCACCAAATCTGTTGTTGAGAAGCGTACGAACACTTCGACTGAAATGTGCAGGAGCTCCACCGTGCATGAACTACATGTTGTGTTGTACTTGTAAAGGCACATGTTCTAGCAGCACAGGTAGAGTATCCCGTATGAAATCATGATAACGTGCTCCATTGAGCGTAGGTGGAAGAACATGGGGCCCTATCAAGACATCATCAACAATGCCTGCCCAAACATTCACAGAAAATCTGTGTTGATGACGTGATTGCACAATTGCGTGCGGATTCTCGTCAGCCCACACATGTTGATTGTGAAAATTTACAATTTGATCTCGTTGGAATGAAGCCTCATCTGTAAAGAGAACATTTGCACTGAAATGAGGATTGACACATTGTTGGATGAACCATTCGCAGAAGTGTACCCGTGGAGGCCAATCAGCTGCTGATAGTGCCTGCACACGCTGTACATGGTACGGAAACAACTGGTTCTCTCATAGCACTCTCCATACAGTGACGTGGTCAACGTTACCTTGTACAGCAGCAACTTCTCTGACGCTGATATTAGGGTTATCGTGAACTGCACGAAGAATTGCCTCGTCCATTGCAGGTGTCCTCGTCGTTCTAGGTCTTCCCCAGTCGCGAGTCATAGGCTGGAATGTTCCGTGCTCCCTAAGACGCTGATCAATTGCTTTGAACGTCTTCCTGTCGGGACACCTTCGTTCTGGAAATCTGTCTCGATACAAACGTACTGCGCCACGGCTATTGCCCCGTGCTAGTCCATACATGAAATGGGCATCTGCCAACTCTGCATTTGTAAACATTGCACTGACTGCAAAGCCACGTTCGTGATGAACACTAACCTGTTGATGCTACGTACTAATGTGCTTGATGCTAGTACTGTAGAGCAGTGAGTTCCATGTCAACACAAGCACCGAAGTCAACATTACCTTCCTTCAGTTGGGCCAACTGGTGGTGAATCGAGGAAGTACAGTACATACTGACGAAACTAAAATGAGCTCTAACATGGAAATTAAGCGTTTCCGGACCCATGTCCACGTAACATGTTTTCTTTATTTGTGTGTGAGGAATGTTTCCTGAAAGTTTGGCCATACCTTTTTGTAACACCCTGTATAGCATTTTAGGATTTATTTAATGTAGCTGGGTTTCATTTTCTTGGCACTTTCGAGATCCAACAGAAGCAGTCTAACATGCTGATAGAAACATGAACTTTTCTGAACCCTAATTGTGACCTCTTTCACAGCTAGAGTATTTCAAGAATTATGCTTCCAAGGTAGGCAAAAGTTTCTACATTTTTCAAGAGGTAATTAACTAGCTTGTTGTTTGCTGGTCACTCCTCTCTATTCACTGCCATTACTACTGGTTTGGTTTTACTTATTTTGAGATTATATTTCTGGAATTCATCCATAAATTTGTCCAGCCTCAATTGTACTTCCAGCTCTATATCTATGCACTTTACATTATTATCAAGAAAAGCTAAGGCATTAAGTTGTGCACAGGATTTCTTGGTGCTCTTCATTATGGTCATCCATGACTGATAAACAGCAGTGGTGACAGTGCATTACTTTGCTGGACTCTACTTTTTGTCTAGAACCACGATGAATCACCTTTGCAAAATCACAGACCGTTAGTACAGTGCCCGTACAGTATTTGTGTATTTCTCACTTAACCTTCAAGCATGACTCACTTTCTCAGGCGTTTCCAGATCTTCGCTCTTTCCGCACTGTCACATATCTTCTCAACATGTAGGAATTGTAGGACCAGGTCTTTATCTTAGTCTCTGTATTTCTCCAACAGACAGACACCAAAGATCAGGTTTGTCATTAACCTGTTTGGTGTGTATTAACATTATACAAAATTATACAGTTTCAATTTCACTGTGTTTTTTTCAGTAAGCAGTGCATATTTAAACTATCGAGTGATATTTATGATGTGGTGTATTACTAAGGTCACTGGCAAATTGTGAAGCATTTGTGATTTACAGTTACATATCGTGTAACACTTACTTAACCAACATATCATGTTACTTTTAGTTTTCCCTTTATGCAGAAGCCTATACTGTCTGCATTCATCATAAATTAACATAATTTTCATATTTGTCAATAACTGTAACCTTGGGGTACCAGAAAATTAGTAACTTTTATCTCGTATTTTGCTGTTTCCTTGATAGAAATTTTATTTTGTGTATTAATTGATCCAATTCTTAATGGGAATTAGTAATACTTTTAACTTAACAGATCAAGAAATTGAAGGAGAATCTGCCAGATTATTTTAAAGTAATTTGTTTATTGTTCTTAAAAACATTGTGCTAGCCACAATGAAGCCCCCACTGTGAAGGCTGTTCCCAAGCATGGTGTGAGTTAATTGATGTTCATAAGCTGCTGGAAATAACCATGATTGCTGTCACGCAATTTGAAGCTTCTGTGAACAGGAGTGTCAGGAGGGCTCCTGATAGTTGTGAGCCAGAGGTACATAATGTATCTCAAGTACTGCCCTCTCCTGTGGATCCTACCTCCTTGACAGGAAGTATGGTATCCATCATTATTCATCAACTTGACTATGAGTGGCTTGTCAATGGTAGGTATTGGCACTTTGTACAGGGAAGACAGGGACTAGAGAGAACTTGGGGTGTTACACCCATTCCCTTAAATAACAAGTTTGAAATGCTGTCAAAAACTTGTTGTATCCTGTGTCAAGAAGAGGCAAACCCGTTCAACCGTATCTGCATTATCGTAGCCCCCGACCATGCAGGGATCGCACTGTTGGTGCGTGAGCTGCACATTCCCCATGTACACCATGCAGTATGTATCTGTCATGACTGGGGCACAGGGACTCCCAGCAACGGATTACTGGCCAGGTAGCTGTTGATGTGGCTGGCTGCCGCCCATGGGGACAGCCCCCGTTCGGGGTGGGTGGCACCATGGTGGATAGGTGGATAGTTCGCACATGAAGCAACTAAAACTCTCGCTCACTGCTGGTCACGTGGCCCCAGCATCAATTCAAATGGAAAGGCCTCGTACAATGCAACAAAGTATGATCCCAATGCATTCCCTTACATTGTCATGCCATGGCAGGAATCCAGGACTAGACAGCAAGAAGCAAAATCCTCCCGCAAATACCTGGTATGTACCAGGACCAACAGGGACATATTTTTTGCCACAAAGCCTTTATTTTTTGTGGAAGACATTGAAGACAAATATGGCGAAGTTACAGTCATCTGTAAGATGAAGAGCAGTCCCCTTCTCATTAAAATGTCATCTTCTGCCCAGTTACAGGTGCTGCTCTCTAGTGAAAAGTTGAGTGACATTCCTGTGACTGCCGCTTCCCACAAGTGTCTCAGTATGATCCAGGGCATCATCTTTCACCGTCATCTTCCATTGCAATCTGATGGCGAGCTGTGGGCCGACTTAGAACAATGGGGTGTGCACTTCATACGTCATGTTCATAGGGGCCAAGGGAAAACAGAGTTGCTACCAGGTCCTACATCTTGGCTTTCGAGGTTGATACATTGCCTGAGAACATCAAAGTGATGGTCTACCAGTGTGACATGAAACCCTGTGCATTCTTCCTCCTATGAGATGCTCCAGGTGTATGAAATTCAGACACATATCTTCCTGTTGGACTGCTATCTGTCTCTGCAGGGATTGTGAACGTCCACTGCATGCAAACGTTTCTTGTGTCCCTCCCCACATCTGTGTAAGCTGTGGCAAGCTCCATTCTCCCTGCTCACCAGATTGCTCTGTTTTTAAGTGTGAGAAGAAAATTCAGGAGTATAAGACCCTAGACAGGGTCACATATCAAGACACCATAAAAAGTATGAGTGTCTTAATCCCAGACAAATGACATAGTCGTACACTACAGCTGAAACATCATCGCCTGCTGTGTTTGACAGTACCTTCCTCTGTTTTGCCTCTTACAGTGAGCCCTCAGAGCTACCTGCTGGTAACCCCCCCCCCCCCCCCAAGCAGTTGCGGGCCCTTCTGGTGCTTCCATCACATCCACTTTGGGAGCATTGGTTCCCACCTGCCAAGGACACCAGTCCCCATCCCCCAGCCAGAGGCACCTTACCCCCCTCCTGCTTCTCTAGGTAGGAGGAGGTCCCCTGGGACTCATCCTTCCACAGTCCGTGCTGATCCACAGCCAGATGCCAGCCAGTGGCTGAAGGAACCACAGGCTGATGGCTGTTGGACTTCTCATTCTTCCTCTGTCCCTGAAATCAAATCAGGGAAACCATCTCAGCCTTCACCTTCTAAGGAGGATTAGGACAAAAAGAAGTCCTCCAAGACAAATGAAACTGGCCCCCATGCCACTGGACCTCTGCAGGTACTCCTTCTGTGCCCAAAGTGGAGATCCTGGTGGCCCCTGAGGCACCAGATCTCCCCAGGCAATGTGCCACTGTGTGAGTGGATGCCCTGGCATCTCAACCGATGGCAGTACATGACCCTGGGACATAATCTGTCCATCTTGGTCGCTTCGTGCCCTCACTGTATTCAGTCTGATCCTCCAGTCGAATTGTAATGGATTTTTCTACCACCTGGCTGAGTGATGATAGCTGCATTCCATATTGCCATCTGGAAACATTGTTTCCAGCAACATGTACCTCTGCCTTTCCTGGCTACCGAGGTGACTTTAAGAATCACACTGAATATGAGAGGGTATCGGGTGAAGTTGTACTTACGTGATGGACTCTGTATGCAGTGACCTTGTGCCTCCTGATACACCTTTGGAGGCTGTTGCAGTTTTGGTAAAGGCGTATGAGGATTTTTCCATGTTTATCTCCCTCCCGATGATGTCGTGTCCCAGGATATACTATGTGCGTTACTCTCTCAACTGCCTCCACCTTTCCTAATCTTGGATGATTTCAATGCCCATAACCCTTCATAGGGTGTAACAATGATCACTGGTCATGGTAAAGACATCAAAACTTTACTGGCACAGCTTGACCTTTGCCTCTTGGATTCTGGTGCCCCCACACACTTCAGTGGGGCACACACAACATATTTGGCCATTGATCTCTCCTTTTGCAGTCCTGGTCTTCTACAATATGTCCACTGGAGGGTCCACGATGACCTGTGTGGTAGTGACCCCTTCCTGATCTTCCTGTCGCTCCCTCAGCATTGCTCTGCTGGACGCCTGCTTAGACGGGTTCTCCGCAATGCTGCCTGGGATGGGTTCACCTCTGCTGTTGTCCTTAGCTCCCCATCACAAGGCTATATCGATGCAAATATTCAGTATACAAAGGCAGCCATTCTTTTGGCAACCAACCAAGCCATCCCATCTTCCTCGGGATCACCACATCAGAAGACGGAACTTTGGTGGACCCCAGAGATCTCTTTGGCCATTGGAGACCATAGGCATGCTCTCCAATGCCATAAGCAACACCTTTCACTAGTGCACCTCATTGCCTTCAAATGGCTCCATGCCTGCACCCACTACCTCATAAAATGATGAATCCTAGGAACGGTATGTTTCCACCGTTGGATCACTCATTTCTCTATCACAGGTATGTGCAATGATCAGACAACTCTGTGGCTTCCAGCCCCTGCAGGTGTACCAAGTATTTCCTTAGATGCTGTCATTTGTATAATCCAGACACTGTCATTGAATATTTTGCTGTGCATTTTACTCGCAAATTTGCATCTGAGAACGACTACCCCACCTTTTGCCTCATAAATCAGCGGGTGGAGCAAATGCGCTTATCTTTTACTACCTGACACCTGGAGCCATTTAATGCTCCATTCAGTGAATGGGAACTCTCCAGTGCCATAGCCCATTGCTCTGATATGGCCCCATGGCCAGATCGCATCCACAACCAAATGCTGAAACATCTCTCAGTGAATTGTTGGTATCACTTCCTTGCTCTCTTTAATCGAACCCGGAATGAAGGTGAGTTCCCATCTCAGTGGCGAGTAAGTGTCATAGTTCCGGTTCTGAAACCATGCAAGAACCCCTGAAATGGACAGTTATCGCCTAATAAACCTGCAAATTACTCTAACACATGGTCAGCAAGTGGCTGTTTTGGCTCCTTGAGTCTCAGGGCATTTTGGCTGCATCTCAGGGCAGTTTTTCCCAAAGGTGCTCCACTGCTGATAATTTGGTTCATCAGGAGTCCACCATTTGGACGGCCTTTGCACATCATCAACATTTCATTGCTGTCTTTTTTTTTTACCTACAGAAGGATTATTACATGACATGGCATCACCACATGCTTACTGTGTTCATGAGTGGGGTCTCCAGGACCTCCCATTTTTTGTCAAGAACTTCCTGTCGCACCGTATGTTCTGGGTGCAAGTGGACACTTCACTCAGTACCCCTCTTATATCCAAGAGGCTCTGTAGTTCCTGCTTTCTTGTGGCCATCAATGGTCTAGCTGTGGGTGTGGTGTCTTCAATATCGCCTTCCTTCCGTGCCAATGATTTTTGCTTTTATTATTGCTCCTCTAGTATGGTTTTTCACTGAGTGTCACCTACAGGGCACCACACGAAAGGTGATGTCGTGGGCTCCCACCCATGGCTTTTGGCTTTCAGCTGCCAAGATTCATGTCATGCACTTCTGTTGCCATCGTACTGCCCACCCACAACCCGAGCTTTACATAGACGATCAGTTACTACTTGTAGTTGAGAAGCACCACTTTCTGGGATAGTCTTAGATTCCCAGCTGATGTGGCTTCCCCACCTTCACCAACTTAAGTGAAAGTGCTGGCGACTCCTTAATATTCTTTGCTGCCTCAGTAACACTAGCTGGGGTACAGATCGCTCTACCCTTTTGTGGCTCTAGAAAGCCCTGATTCAATCCTGTCTTGACTAGGGCAGTTGTGCATATGGTTCAGCACCACCCTCAGCATTGCGAATACTGGGCCCCATTCATCACTTTAGGGTCCAACTTTTGTGCCAACAACAGCTGCTGAATTATGCTATATACATTCATAGCTTCCCTGAACATCCCAACTGCCATGTCCTTTTCCCTGGAAGGGAGCTCCACACCCCATAGCAGTGACCCAGAACTGGGTGTACTATTGCTGCACACCTCTAGTGTGTCTGTTCAGAACTGAAACTTCCTCCACTGTCGCCTCTGGCTAGGGAAACATCACATCTGTCCCCACGGATTGTGCCCCGACCTCGGATTTGCCTTGAAGT
This sequence comes from Schistocerca americana, assembly GCF_021461395.2. NCBI lineage: Eukaryota > Metazoa > Arthropoda > Insecta > Orthoptera > Acrididae > Schistocerca > Schistocerca americana. The sequence goes on from NC_060120.1 coordinate 181,707,985, forward strand.
CTCCTACGGTCCAAAGGACTCTGCTGATCCCGTGATTTTTCGCTGCCTTTTCTTGGCTGTCCTTGGGAAGTGCTAGAGTTTGGAAGTGTTAATCTCTGATGGCTCATCAGTCGACTGGTGAACAGGCTTTGCATACATACGTGTGTGGTGCAGTGAACAGCACTATCTGCTACACAGCTACAGTGTCTTCACTGTTGAATTAGCGGCCATTACATTAGCACTTAGCCATGTTTGTTCTTGAACTGGCAAGAGTATCCTAATCTGTAGTGACTCCCTTAGCAGTCTTCAGGCTATAGACCAATGCTACTCTGCTCACCCACTGGTTATGGCTATCCAGGATCTTGTCTCTGACCTCCATCAAGCTGGACGGCCCATCGTTTTCATTTGGTCCCCTGCTCATGTTGGGATTTCGGGAAATGAATGAGCTGACAGGTTGGGCAAGCTGGCCCCAGGATGCCAATTCTGGAAATGGTTTTCCTGGAACTGACCTTCACTCATTTGTACACCATCTATTGCTGGAAGTCTGGAACTCAGATTTGTCTGCCCTGATCTCCCCAAACAAGCTAAGGAGGATTAAGGAGACTACCACCATGTGGCAGTCTTCCCAGTGTGCTTCTTGCAGGGAATCACCCAGCCTCTGTAGACTCCGCATTGGCCACACTTGGCTGACCCGTGGCCAAATTCTCAGATGTGATGATCTCACTGCTGATGTGGAGCTCGCCTGATGTTAATGAATTTTCTGTGCTGTCTTTTTTTCTGGGCTTTTATCTCAGTTTTTATTTTTTATAGTTACACTTAAGCTTTACAGGATTTGCCTTTTGCCTTCTCCCTTTGACGACTAATTCTGGTTGGCCACGTAATGGATGGAGGTACTGATGACCTCGCAGTTTAGTCCCTTTCACTCCAAATGAACCATGCAATACTGAGAGCACACTTGAATGTAGGTGGTACTCATTTAGTATCAAACTGTGGACTGTTTATTTTGGGTGATGGCCAGCTACTTACAGACAGGCGTAAGACCAGACTGTTATTTTGAAAACTACATAATGGTTTGAAAGTCTTATGGGTTGGATTCTACCATTTTTGATGAACTACAACAACTAATTTGGTTTTGGCTAATAGAAAATGTTGCTAGTCGAAAATCCAAACATATTGTGGAACTGTTATCTACATAAACCCCTTGTTTATATGAATGAGCACCATATTGCAAATTACAGCAAATTACATAAAATTATTGTTTAGTGGATTAATTAGTCAGTGATCAGTCTCATTTTGTACAGAAAAATTAGGGTAACTAAAGTATGTGGCCAAAGTTCAGAATCTAACAGTGGTTCTGATGAGATCTATGCTGGGAAATGGAGCTGCTTATGAACTTAAAGTTTTATTATTGTGGAAGATAATTAGTTTTAGGTAATTTCAAATATATTACTGGTAAGTTAGAATGTGTAATTTTCAAATAGGGTAGGGCACTTTTTAGCTCATAGATTTGTGCTCGTAGCAAACTGTAGTGCTAACTTTAACTAACTGTAACCTCGAATTAACGATGGCATAACGAAACTAATTACACATATATAATCAGTACAGCAAAAATAATAATGTGAAAAATAAATTACAGAGAAATTCAGTCTTACAAGAACTTGAGAGTTTTATGTAAGTTTCACATTAACAGATAAATATATTGAACATAAGCAAAAAATTAGTGAAAAAAACTAGTTATTTATGGGAGTAGAAGAAACATAATGGATGGGAAGAATCCACCTGCTATTATGTCACAACATGACCTCTTTGAAGATCTCCACATTGAAACTGGTGTGATGACCATGAGACATTTTTAGCCACAATGATTACATAGTACAATAGCCACCTAAAAGAAGTAAAATGAGTTGCTTGTTCCGCACACTACAAGGGTGGTTTGAAAAGTTCTCGCAACGGAATAGAAAAAAAAGTATTCACATCACTGAAACTTTCTTTATTTTTCAATGTAGTCTCCTTGTAGATTAATGCACTTGTTCCAATGATGTTACAGTGCCTTGACACCATCTTAAATAAGTTTTCTCCAGACCTGCAAAATAGTTGTCAACTCTGGCTGTCAATTTGTCGTTTGAAGTGAAGCTTCGTCCACCAAGAAAAATTTTCAGTTTCGGGAAGACGTGGAAGTCTGACGGAGCCGTAGCAGGTGAATAAGGCAGGTGTGGCAACAATTCATACCTTAGTTCATGTAATTTTGCCATGGTGACAGCATGTTTTTGATCCAGCATCAAGAGTTGTGGCACCCATCTTGCAGATAATTTTTTTCATTTCTAATTCTTCAGTTAAAATGTGATATACCCATTCAGATGACATCTGGCAAATGTGAGCAATTTCACGCACTTTCAATCAACAATCCTCCATGACCATTTTGTGCACTTTTACAATGATTTCAGGAGTAGTGACACATCTCAGCTGACCACTGCGCGGATCATCATCTAAGCTCTCCCAACCAAATTTAAATTCATTTGTCCACTTGGCAACAGTTGAATATGAAGGAGCAGAGTTCTCCAGTGTATTCTGGAAATCGGCATGAATATTCTTTGCTTTCATATCTTCCTTTATGAAGTACTTTCATTGCTTGAATCTCGATTCCCCCCCCCCTCCCCCCCATCTTCGCAAATCACTATGCACTATGCAGAAGCACTGACATGGCACATGTTTACAGGCAACAGATCAACGAATATCACGTGAACAACTCGTTGCATTAGTGCTGACCTCTTGTGGTGATTCCAAGAACTTTTCAAACCACCCTCGTAAATAAAGAGCCAGCACTAATGTCGTCTCTCAACAAGGAATTTGAAAAATTTAGTTCTGGAGAGAGGCATGTAGAATGGCAGCTATTGTTTAAAGGAGTAGTTGATCTGGCACTTGATAGATATATATGTTACAATTCATGATGGGAGGGTCTGTTCATGGTGTACAGTCACTGTAAAGAAACACTGAAAAAAGAGAGACTATTGTAAAACAAAGCATAGGGCTATACAACTACATCTAAATGCGTACTCTGCAGTTCAAATTAAGTGCCTGGGAGGGGGTTCACCAAATCATTTTCAAGCTGTTTCTTTACTGTTTCACTCTCGAACGGTGCACAGGAAAAATGAATACTTAAATCTTCCATGCAACCTCTGATTTCTCTTATATTTTCATGCTCCTAGGACAAAGTTAAATATTGAAATTTCATGAGAAGATCCTGCTGCAATGAAATAACCTTTGCTGTAACGATTGCCACCCAAATTCGCATATCATACTCGTGGCACTTTCACCCCTATTTCACAATAATACAAAACGAGCTGCCCTACTTTTGACAATTTCAACATCTTTCTCAATTCTATTTGATGTGGGTCCTACATGTGATAGCAGTTCTCCAGAAGAGGGTGGACAAGCATAGTGTAAGCAGACTCTTTAGTAGACCTGTTGCGTTTTCTAAGTGTTCTGTCAATAAATTGCAGTCTTTGGTTTGCTTTCCCCACAACATTATCTTTGTGATCATTCCAATTTAAGTTATTTATAACTATAATCCCTAAGTATTTATTTGAATTTACAGCTTTAGAGATTTATGTGTATTAACCTCTGACCATAATTTAGTTGATTCCATTTAGTCTTCGTGTGGATGACTTCACACTTTTCATTATTTAGAATCAGTTGCCACTTTTTGCACCATTTTGTCTAAATCATTTTGCAATTTGTTTTGATCATCAGATGATTTTATAAGATGGTAAATGATAGCATCTTCTGCAAAAAGTCTAAGAGGACCACTCAGATTGGCTCCTAAATTGTTTATGTAGATCAGGAACAGCAGAGAGCCTATAAAACTTCCTTGGAGAATGCCAGATATTACTTCTGGTTTACTCAATGACTTTCCATCAATTACTATGAACTGAGTTCTTTCTGACGGTCTGACAGGAATTCAAGACTCCAGTTACCCATCTGAGATGATACTCCATAGGCATGCCATTTGCTTAGAAGTCACTTGTGAGGAACACTGTCAAAAGCAACCTGGAAATCTAATAATATGGAATCAATTTGACATCCACTGTCAATAGCTCTCATTACTTCATGAGAATAAAGAGCTGGTTGATTTTTACAAGAATTATATTTTCTGAATTTATGTTAACTGTTTGTCAATAATTCATTATCTTCTAAGTAACCCATAATGTTCAAACACAGTGTATGTTCCAAAATCCTTCTGCAAAATGACGTTAGTGGTGTGGGCCTATAATTCAGTGGATTACTCGTATTTCATTTCTTGGGTATTGGTGTGGCTTGTGCAACTTTCCAGACTTTTAAGTACAGAGCTTTCAATGAGAGAGTGGTTGTCTAAGTATGAAGCTATTGTATCAGCATACTCTGAAAAGAACCTTGGAAGGGACCTGACTGGTATACAATATACACCAGAGGGCTTGGGTTTATTAAGTGCTTTAAGCTGCATCGCTACACCGAGGATACGTAATACTAAGTAACTCATGTTGGAGGTTGTTCTTGGTTGGAATACTGGAATATTTACTTCATCTTTTTTGGTGAAGGAATATTGAAAAAAAGAAAAAAAACTTTGTTTAGTATCTCTGCTTTAATGGCACTGTCATCCGTACATCACCATTGTGCAGTGAGTGTATCGATTGTATCCCCGCTGCTGTACTTTACATACAACCAGAATCTCTTTGGGTTTTCTGCCAGAATTTCGTTGTGGGAACTATTAAAAGCATCTTGCATTGAAGTTTGCATTAAGTTTCGAGCTTCTGTAAAACTTTGCCTATCCTTGGGGTTTAGCATTCTTTGAAATTTGGCATGCTTTTTTCGTTGTTTCTGCAACAGTGTTCTAATATAGATAGAGATACTGAACGAAGCAGTAATGGCTGTCAAGAGGACTGTGCATGAAGCCCTCAGTGACTGCCATAGCAGAATATTATCAAAAGATCTTTCAAAAAATCCAAAGAAGTTCTAATCATATCTAAAGACTGTACCAAAGTTAATTTTAGAGAGACTCTTGAATGAGAGAGGAAATGAAATTGAGGTTAGCAAAGCACGGGCAGACATGCTGAACTGTTTCCAAATGTCCTTTTATAAAGGCAAATCCAAAATCCATGGGTGTTGCCCATTTGAATTCTCACACCATTGCAAAGGTGAGTGATATAGATAATAGTGCCAGTGCTGCTTAAAACAAGTGAAATCGCTAGACTCAAACAAGGCTTCAAGCCCTAGTAGAATCCCTGTCAGATTCTATACTGATTTGTGACTCAGCTAGTCCCTCTTTTAACCATAATCTGCTGTAGATCACTTATAAAAAAAACGTGCCCAGTTGTTGAAAGAAAGCACAGGTCGCACCTAGAGAATTGTAAGCATATGGCTAAGCCACATCGTGTTCACATAGCTACCGTCTGCAGTAGAGAGCATGAATACGCTTAATATACTTTGACAGAAGTTGCCAAAGATAACTATTGCTGTTGCTGCTTTGCCTAATTACTGCCGAGTGAGCACTTGTATGTGGACATTTAGGTGGCATAGCAAAATGAGTGATTGGTCATGGCCACATGAATGTCAAACACATGCATTCACTTACACGTAGGTTGCGAATTTACCATGTCTGCATGCATGATTCGCTTCACTTACCACCAGAGTTGGACTAAATTTATTCGAATGGCAAATAATGAATACAGATAAAAATCATTTTTCGTTATCCATGGATAACAAATTTTATTTGAAACATTATTAACGTGCAGGACTAAAAACATAAGTTTATCATCTGTGGGTGAAAAATGTTATGAATAATAGATAAATTTAAAGTCAGTGACATTTATTGCCATACACGTCCTCAAGCAGGGAGCAAGAGGGTGCACTTGGCCGCCTCCTGGAATTTCATTACAGATTCCTCTCGAATTTCTGCCAAGCAGTCAAAGTCTGTGAGTCCAGTAAACTGCAGATTCAACACTGCTGTCCTTGATGGAGAATGCTGCAGCTTCAGCAGTTACTAAGTATATCTTGGCCTTTCTTAGCTATCAGCCAGCACGGTAGCTCAGTGTGTTCGGTCAGAGGGTTAGCTACCCTCTGTAATAAAAAAACTGAGTGAACGGATCAACGGAGAACCTGAACGGGTGTCATCGGACGTCTGCATCGAACAAATTGAACGAACAATATAGAACAAAATGAGATCTAAAAAAAAAGGGGGGGGGGGAGTATGATTCCTGCTTTGGGTGCAGGAGGTCCCGGGTTCAAATCCCGGACGAGCCCTACCGTTTTGGCAACGGCCTTGCCGCAGTGGATACACCGGTTCCCGTGAGATCACCGAAGATAGGCGCTGTTGGGCGTGGTCGGCACTTGGATGGGTGACCATCCACCCGCCATGCGCTGTTGCCATTTTTCGGGGTGCACACAGCCTCGTGATACCAATTGAGGAGCTACTCGACCGAATAGTAGCGGCTCCGGTCAGAGAAAACCATCGTAACGACCAGGAGAGCGGTGTGCTGACCACACGCCCCTCCTATCCGCATCCTCAACTGAGGATGATACAGCGGTCGGATGGTCCCGATGGGCCACTTGTGGCCTGAAGACGGAGTGCTTAGCTATCACTCTCTTCATGGGAAATTATGCTGACTCACAATTGCGGCTGCAGTTTTGGCACTGATCTGCAGTCGAGTTTGATGCAATCCTTTATGAAAGTGTGCTGAAACAGTATATTAAGTCTTTTCGTTTTGCATCCTCATTCAGTCCTTACTGAGCAACAGAAAAGAGCTGGTCCAACATTTCGGTGGATGGCTTCTGTCTCCAAATCCCAACACATTAATAACATGGCAGCAGTATACATGCCAGTCATCCATCTTCAATTCTCATAAGAATGCCCCTACACTTGCTGTATGGTGGAATCACAACAGCCTTTTAACATTTGTCTGTGAATGACAACCCACGGCAGCTTACTAATTCCATATTACGTTTGATGCGTTGGAGTTATTGTTATACACTTTGGAAGGACACAGCCATACTAAACAATAGGTTTGTGCATCTGTGCACATCTATATTCCTAAATACATCAACTGAAAAAATCAAATACAATTTTCAGAAAAGAGAGAAAAATTTTCAGTTTCTAGATCAGAGAAAATGCACACTCCAGGGTTGGGATCTTCACAAAGTGTATGGGTGAAAAACAGCATCATATGTAGTCACAAAGATATGTTTTCTGCAGTCCTGTTGGGATATTGCTCAATAATGTGACAGACTGGATGAAGAGGAGTACCTTGGTGCAATCCTAGACTGCTAAAAGTAGTTTCCACTGGGCACTGGAGAGTGGTTTCAGAAGATATCCCACAGTCATCTCGCCATATTGTGGCCATGGGCTATATTTTACGTAACCAACAAAAAAAATTGTACTTTTAAAATGCATTTTAACTTTAGATATGCCAGTCATAACTAACAAATTGAAATCATTAAAGGAATGTGAAAAGTCCATTAATGTGAACAGTTGTGAAGTTTTATTTGCAAACAAAGTGTTATAGATTAGGTCAAAGTTGAATATGCCATTTTTAAAAGTTTAATTCTTGTTTTGCCACTTTGAGGAGTGTTAATGTAGCATTTTTGTTGACACTCAGTAGAGTTTTTTCAGCCAGTCTGACCTTTTCTTTCTGTTTCAGAATTTTAATTTTCGGTTTTCTTAAAATTATGAGAGTGTGGATAATTTTTTGTGAATGTTTTCTAGTTTTAATTCAGATACCCTAGATTTAATCAAACGAGGATGTTATTTCAGATCATTGAATCAGGAAGTAAATTAATGACATAAAAGCTGTACTTTGCATATATTACTGAAATACAGTTAGTGATTAGGAACCAAAGTAATGTAATTAAAAGACATTGAGTAGGTAAATGTCAGTCTTTTGTGATTACCACAAGTTTTGTGTACTTCTTATTAAATTTAGTTCTTGGTGCACTAAAAATTTCCAACTCACCATATCAGTTATATTAAATCTCACAAGTTTTGAATCTTGCTCCCTCTTCGAAAACATTCCATAGACACCCATGTTTATTGCCCTGATTCCGTATCATTCATTAAACAAATGTACTTTCTGTTGTTTTTAAATTAGTTTTCAGAACAACTCTTTATGCCAAACATCTGATCGAAACTTTAATTGATTTCAAAGATTTGCCTTCTTGACACCAAAGAAAATATGTTTTACACATACAAAGAGGATATTTATGCATTATATATCCTAAATTCATGTTTATTTCAGGATGATTATATGTGACTTTCAACACACACTCTTCTGTGGCAAAAAATGAGAAACTAACAATTCCACTTTTGGTTTTGGCAAATAATTCATTGTGATTCCATGTTAACTCCACTTCCTGAATTACACTCAAAATAAAGTTTTCTTTTTACATCATAACATAATTCAAAACTTGTGACACAATTTCTTTAATATTTCTATGGATTGTACAGACATTTACAAGGGGACCTACAGTTCAACATGTACTCCAGAACATGGTGTCACTTGACTTGATATTTTTTTTGTTATTATTAGAGACGAAAGAAGCAAAGAGTAACAGAAAAAATTGTTGGACCAATGCGGAATCAAACCAAAAACTTTTGGTTTTGTAGTCTGGAACTTGACTCACTGAGCCACTGAGGCACCTTTATGTCTGATCTATTAATAAGGTATTTATGAAATAGAAACTGCACTAGCTAAGGCAAGAAGTGGACTAATTATAGAATTCAGTTCAAGAAGTAAACAGTGGCATTCTACATTATTTGTTAGTTACAAATAATTTATTCATGAATAAATTTGTTTGAATGATCTACTTAGTCTAATTGTTATCCAGGCAGAAATAGCAACAGTGTAGGAAAAGATAGATTGTCACTTACTGTAAAAAAGACATGTTAAGTTGCAGATAGGCACAATTAAGACACTTACACAAAGCTTTCAGCCACAGCCTTCATCAGCAAAAGAGAAACATACACAAGCAATCACACCTCATGCACACTGACCACCAACTCCGGACGCTCAGACTAGAATGTGTTTGTGTGTGTGATGAAGGCTGTGGCTAAAAGCTTGGTGTAAGTGTCTTTAATTGTGCCTCTCTGCAACTTAACATGTCTTCTTTACGACATATTGTTGACACGCGTACCTGGAGTTTCCATTGTTTAATTAGCCACATAGAAATTTATTAACATAAGGTACCCATCTTTGCTTACCACACCACCTTGTGCTTTCTTCCTTTTTCTATTGAGCGCAGTTAATATTATCAACTGTAATGAGTCCTATTAGTCCATTTGCTTAATAAAAGCGTGAGAGCCTATGGTGTAACTGGATAGAAGATTTTTGTAATTAATTATAAACAAAGTTGACAATTACAATCCTTTGTCATACGCTTAAACACAAATCTTTTTCATTTGTTCTGTCCAAAATATGTCCATGTCAGTGCAATTTTACCAGCAGACTGAATGCAAGCATTATTTCATCATCTTATCTTTCGAGCAAATTTACAGTTCCACAGCTAAATTAATGACCTTCGATAACATTCAGTAGTCAATTACCACTTTAATTTTTGGTTATACATGTTTATAATCAATACTTGTGGAATGTCAGGTATACAGTCCACATTTTCTCCATAGAAAACATGGACAATTGACAGCATAAAAAGAAATTGTTATGCATGCATGCCAACATTAACAGTGTCCGTTAGTGTCGCTACATTGTGGCAAAGCTGTGTAGAGTTGTGTTTTACCTAAGCCACATGGCTGGACCTCACAGTAAGTGCACGCCGTGTGATACTGAGGGTGGAAGCTGCTGGCATTGTGCTTCCACAATGTGTGAAAAGTGAGTGATGGACAAGTGCTGCTTGTGTTGTTCCGTCATGCAGATGTTGTGCTCCAGTCACACCTTTAATAAGAAGGGTAGCAGGAGTCATCCACAAAACTGCTGTCTAATATCCTTGATGTCCACTTGTTGTAGAACATTATAAAAGTTTCTGACCACAAACATAAGGAGGTATCTCGAACAGATGAGCCCCTCCATGCCAACCAGTGTAGATTCCAAAAACATCACTGATATAAAACCCAGCTTGTGCTTTTCTCGCATGACATCAAAGCAGTCAAGTAGATGCAGTATTCATTGATTTCCAGAAAGCATTTGACTCAGTCCCACACCTATGCTTACTATAAAAAAAGTGGTTGTTTGGAATCAGTCATCTCATGTAAATACAACTGTGTAAGAATTTGTAGGAATATTTAATCGAACAGTCACATAGGCTCAGCCTAAAGCAGGTGGCAAACTTTGGTTCATTGGTAGAATACTAGGCAGTGGCAGCCGATAAAGCAGACTGCTTACAAAACACTAGTGCAGCACATCGTAGAATGTTGTGTAAGTATGCAGCACCTGTAGCAAGGGATATTGAATGGCAGCTTGAATGGACACAAGTTTGTGTTACCCATGGGACAGTAACACACAGATGCTGGAGAAACTGAACTGGCAGATGTGTGCAGATAGATACAACCTACCTCAGGAAAGCCTACTTACAATGTTTCAAGAAACAGCTTTATGGGTCATAGAGAGAGATTAAGTCTAAATAAAGAAGAAACATTACTCATATACCACCAACTTTCAGGCATGAATCTGGGATAATATTACTTCTTGTTTCAATAGTTTGGCTGATAACTGTACTGTCATCATTGAGGTGAGTGACTGGCAGAATTTATACTACTTGACACAATACCGTGGGGTGAACGTACCTTTGTCAGGGATAACACTGTTGGCAACAAGAGCATCAGTCTGTGGCTGTCAGTCACAGACTGATGCTCTTGTTGCCAACAGTGTTGTCTCTGTCACAGGCATGTTTACCCCAGAGTATTGGGTCAAGTAGTTTAAATTCTGCCAGCAATTCAAAAAGAAGTAATACTATCCCAGATGCATGCCTGAAAGATGATGGAATATTCTATCTGTTGTGAAAACTTCAAGAAACACAAGCAATATTATAATTGAAAATACGATTGTTACATTTTCAAAATTTTCTGATACTTAGCTCTGTCTTTTCTTTGCAGCTGTCGTCAAAAGTACGGGAAGTCAACATCACAGCAACTGGAACAGGATTTGCCATTGTGCAGGTGTCTTACCGCTACAATGTTAATGTGACTGGTGCATGGCCGCTCTTCACATTAGACCCACAGGTTGACAAAAACTCTGACCGGAATCATCTGCAGCTTTCGATATGCTCAGCGTATGTAGCTCTTAACAGTGTTCTGTTAATATCATCTTGCTAAAAGATACTGATACTGATTCTGATACTTATAAGCAGTCAGTTTATATGTTTTGCACTATCATTTAATCAGGCAAGTTTTCAAATATGTAGTACGTAGCAAATCATGGACTGCATGAAAAATCAGAAAAGAAGTGAATCAAAGCAGACTGATTCGCTACTCAGAATTTGTGAGGAAAGGAACAAGTGGAAAAACTGGACGATAAGAATGGACAGGATGACAAGGCATGGCTTAAGTTATGAGGGCAACCGTCCGTGGCAGTAGAGGGGGCCGCAGAGGACAAAAACTATTGGGAAGACAGATACTGGAATATATGCAACAAAAAATTGAGGTTGTTGGTTGCAAGTGTTGCTCTCAAACGAAGAGGTTGACACAGGAGATGACGTCGCAGTGGACCACGTCAGAGGTCTATGTACTGGCTGAAATATGGGGTTGTAATTTGGACACTGACTACTGTAAATAATGTAGCTGACATATGCACAGTTGTGTTTCACCGTCTTTTACTTTCACTTTTCACAGCCCCCCATATACACATTTATATGGGCAATGCACTGTTGTTTAACTTTCCATAAGCCTCATTAGTAGTTTGCAGTGGAACATCCACATACTGCTACAATAGTTTCCTGTTGAACATTAACGAGCAGTAAAACCTAACCACAAAGTTCACAGTTCTGGAAGAATAATCAGGTACCTGTGGAGAAGACACTGTCACTGTTTTTACACATGGCGTAATTGTTTAACACTTATTCCACAGTTAATTTGAAGCATTGTTGTTGTTGTTGTTGTTACCAGCACAGGTTACTCGTCTGAAACTCAGCCGTGGACTGACTGTCTCATGACCAAAAATTGGGCCCTTATATATCATCACAATAATAGTTGCTGAAACTACACATTGTTCGAAGTTTAATTTACAGAAATTACAATTAAAACTTAACTCATTAAATTAACTGAATACATCGAAACATTGGTTCTTTTTAACAGTTTCTTCTACTGCAAGAGTTAGGCTGAATTATTTGTTTAAATCATGAAATTAACCAATATAGTTACGTAAACAATGTTTTTGACAAAAACTGTTAATTGCTTTGGAATTAATTAAAGGCTGGCTTTACTAACATGTTTTCAAATAGGGCCAAATAGATACTTCAAGATAACTAGCATTTTGTCTTCCAAATGTTTACGATTATTACAGATTTTATATTTATTTATATGTCAACAATAGAATTTACGTTATGAAACAATTACTGATTTCACTCTATAATAAAAGACACTAACTAGAAATAGTTGAAATAAATTAGAAAATCAGTTTCATACAGAAAACTAAGCACAAAATTAGATCTGGTGTTAAATTCTTTAAAACTAAGGGCTAATCTTTCTCTTTTATGAAAATGCAGATTATATTCACATATGTTAATGCTAATTACTTAAAACTGAAGAAACGAATTTAAGGAGGCAGATGGCAAAACAAGAGGGGAATTAAAATTATGCCAGCGTGCTTCTTCACAAAATGACTGCCTGGTGGAGGGGAGGAGGTAGGGTGGCATGATAAACAAACAAAAATACCTCATTATTTGGCAGTAACATTAAAAAACATTGTTTGAATTATGTTAAAGAAAAGTTCTCTTCTTTGTTTTGTAATAGTGAATGAGCTATTGTAATCATCAAAATCATCATTAATAATACAAACATTAAATGCTGGAACAGCTATAGTGCAGCTTTGTTTGAGACTTACCGGTGTTGCGGTTAATTTTTATCAGAGTAGTAATGTAATATAAGCAATGAGTGTAGCAGCTGTAACTTTGAACAGTTGTTCAACGGCGTAGCCTTATCTCAAGGTACGCAACAAACTTTTCCCATAAATGTCTATACATACATATATTTCAGCACAAAGAAAGATACACTGTACAAGGTACAAAGGCTGACTGGGACATGGCGGCTCGTCAGAGCAGTTAGAGTTGAAAGATCATGCTTTATGTGGTCGATGTGACATAACGAAGCAACACAGCCCCCCCCCCCCCCTCTCTGCGGCATGTGAAGGCACAGGACAAGCTGCAGGTCCACCTCGTAATCAGACAGACAGCGGGGGCAGACGATGCGTGGGCCAGCCCGGGAGTAGAGGTGTTGGGAGGGGTGCGAGTGTGCCTGACCCTAATGCAGTTCGAGCCATCCGAGGAGATGAACGCTTGAACTCTTGATGGATCACACTCTCGGAGGAGGGACAGGGTATGCACTATCTTGACATCTAGTTCCTCATTGATTGTCGAGTCTGCATGTCTGTAAGGAGCACAAGCACATAGTCGTCGAAAGCTACGATCGACATGTCGCTGACGTGGTTAGGTGGTACACTGCAGCACAAGTTGAATGTCGGGGAGCAAGTCTCTCCAGTAGATGAAACGTCATCAAAACCTGCTCATGGGGTTGATGACGACATGCTTGGGAAACACACGAACTGCGGTGACGAATCATCAGAAGGAGAAGACCCTACCATGGGATGAGCTAACTCGTTATCGGGCTCGGCAATGGAAAATTCATCTGGATGGGACTGCAGAGGGATGTCGGAGTCAATGAAAGCAGGCTTGAGCCTGTGTAGTGAAACAGTCTGCGGGCAATCTTTAACCATAATGTGGAACGTCGTCTCGCCCCTCCAGAGTACTTCAAAGGGGCCGAAGTATGGGGGTTGCAGAGGTTGTCCAACGGAATTGTGCCTGAGTATAATGTGGGAGCATGTGTTGAGTGCAGTTGGCACATAAGTGTCCACCGGGGAATGAGTGACAGGCGGGTGTAGCCGTGCTTGTCTGAAGCGGGTGTGCATTCAGTCTGCGGAGGTGAGGAAATCCTCGAGTGCTTGGGTCAGGTTAAGTTCCCCAGGTAGAATCGCATTCTTGCTGAAAACGAATTTGGAGATGGTTCCCTGTAAGTTAGGTTTAAAGCCCAAACGGAGACCGAGTAACACTCAAGGAAGTGCCTCAGACCAGAGGCAGTCATGACACCTGAGTGCTGGTTTAAGGGTGCGGTGCCATTGTTCCACTAAACCGTTGCTTTGCGGGTGGTAGGCTGTTGTATGAATTTTTTTGATACCACAAAGATTTCATAAAATCATGAAAAGTGCAGACGCGAACTGTTGACCCTGGTCGGTGGTGATGGTGGACGGGCAACTGAGCCTAGTGATCCACGATGAGACAAATCCCTTGGCCACAGTTTCTGCTGTGATGTTTGGTAAAGGAACAACTTCCTCCCAACGAGACATGCGATCGATTGTGGAGAGGATATATCTGACGATGGCAGAAGGCCGATATGACAAACTTGTCGGGAGTGGGGTGGGGTGGCTTCGGCGTATCTTAGAAGGCCTGCTGTCCCATGGTAGGATAGGCTGTCCTGTAACCTGGCACTACTGGCGTGGGCGTGTTACTAGCAAACATGTCCCAAACAACGGCTGGTTGCAATGTCCCTGATGAGCAACGTAAGCATGACGCGGCAGGCACGATCGGTACCATGGGTGCTAACAGATGAGCGGCGCATGAGGTAGGCCCATAAACTGGACCGGAGGTTAGAGGTATAGTACTTAAATTGTCCACGTCGGAAATGACACGGGAGGCCGGCGCAGCAGGCACTGTGGAAGGAGCAAGCGGCTGTATGGTCGGAATCGGAGCGTGCCCCCCCCCCCCGCCATCCCCGCCCCCCGTGAGTGAGAGGGGGGGGGGGTGGCACTTGGTGTGGCAATAGCGAGAGTTTTCTGTGCACATTGGAAATGCGCCCTGTGTGGTAGGACCATAAATCACTGGTGAAACCTGCTGGTGGTCACATTATCGTGGTACAGTGTTCCTGGATGGTGAAGTGCCATAGGGTGTGCTCGAACCCATGTGGTCAAGAAACTGGGCGACAGATCTGGTGGTTCAGCCTGGTGAACTTGTTGTATAAAAATATCCGTTATTAAATTGTGAGGAAGGCAAAACTGGCATGGCTTGATAGCAGTTTACCACGTGTGCGTTTTGCACGAATGGCAGTGTAGCACACGGCACTGCTGTAAGTGACATTGCGGCGCATAGAGAATCAAAGCACGTGTGTGAATTTGGGTCCCTTTGAACACAACACGAGCGAGCGATCGCTACACGATTCAGGAAATCGACCACTTCACTTTTCACATGTTGACGTGCAAAGTCCGGCGACACAAAACCCGGTCCATTGTTTAAGGTAAGGGCATAACACTCGGCCGTTGTAGAGCTGCAAAGTTTGAGGTTAACTTCATTGGAGATCGCGAAACACTGTCCGTTAGCGGCGAAACAACCGTTGGAAGGGGATTGGAGTGGCATGGTAGTAGGAGCTGAGCCTCCAAGTCCTCGTATAAAAAAATTGTGTGAGGCAGCCATGGTGTCAAACGTAAAACCTGTTGATTCCACATGGCCAGCACGGAAGTTGCGGAAGACATAGAAATGTCGGGGTCACCAATATGGGAAACCGGAATACAGGTAACTCTATACGCAACAAACTGTTCCCATAAATGTCTATACATATATATATTTCAGCACAAAGAAAGATACACATGTACACTGTACAAGGTACAAAGGCTGACTGGAACATTAACACGGCGGCTTGTCAGAGCAGTTAGATTTCAAAGATCATACTTTACTTGGTCGATGTGACCTATCGATGCCACACTTCTAAAAAGTAATCACACTTACTTATATCTCTTTTTTGGCATCTCTCCCAAGAAGCAGTCATATTTAACCCCATTAACATCATATTATTTGTTCCATAATATTTTGGTAAAACTGTGTAGTGTTCATAACCTGCTGCCACAATATTTTGAATCATTCTGACCATATGTAGGTTTAAATTGACAAAGTACACATAACCGCTCTGTCTTGTGAGTTTACACCTGAAGATGGAGAGAAGTCTGGATCAAAACATTGTGGTAGCAGGTTACAAGCATCAGTTTTCTCCAAATGACTCCAACGATTGTTAGACCAAGAAAGTTTTAAATGTTACAATATTTTATTTGAGTAATGTATACATCACACCTACATGTGTTATACAGTGTTTTCATTGGCCTGTTGTTAAAGTTTTTGGGATGATGAAGGGGATTGTGGTGTAATTGGCACTTCCTTGTGTATCTACTAATTGCTCTAACATGATTTATTCCACAAAGAATGTTATACTTTATTTATTTCTCTCTTCTTGGTTTTTCTTCCTTTTTTTTCCACAGTAAAGATCGTGATGGTGATTCTTAGTGTGGCACAACAGAATAATAATGGCCATTTGATTGAACTAAACTGTCTGCACTTTGTGTCCTATATTTGCAATTGTGCACTGGTATTATTTAGTGTAGTTTCAACACTCCATCAGAAATACATCTTTTCTGTGAAAAAATAATCTCAAACCTGCATGTACACAACATTATTGGCTGAACTTTATAGTTATGCTAAAATAGGAGTATGGTCGCTAATACACATTTTCTGCTTATCCCTGTCTTTATGTAATACAGGTTTGCTGCTGGACAGTCTGCTAATGAAAGTAACATGGCTGTTATGGAAGTGTCATTGCCCTCTGGCTTCACCGTTGATTCAGATTCACTACCCAGCCTGGAAGTTTCACAGAATGTGAAGAGAGTTGAGACCAAAGATGGGGACACTGTTGTTGTTCTGTATTTTGACAAGGTAAGGATTTCATATTTAACTCTAATAGAATTGATACAGTGTACTAATTCTCAAAGAATAATTGCAGTATCTGTAATTAACTGTCTTTTGTGGTTAGTGTTCATGTTTTGCATTACCTTCATATTCATGAGTCGGGGCATACAAGTAGAAAAAAGAAATAATTATAGTAGATTTTTCGACCAATACATTTGTATTGGAAACATGAATGTTTGTTTCACCACTTGGGTTGTTCAGACATGTTCAGTTTTTGATTTACAGTACCTTTTCCTCCTCTTGATTCTCATTCACAGTTTTCCGTTGTGCCCTGATGTATTTAGTTCTTCTCTTTATGTCATTTCCTGTTTTTTCAACAATTCATTGTATTTTTAATGTCTGTTCTTCTCTTTTTGTCTCTGTTATTCTTCATTTGTTATTATCTTTTGGCTCTGTTGTTTGTAGTCCAGTATTAGTTGTAAAGAATTTAGATTTAGGCTGGTATAATCCACTGTTCTTGCCTGTTACTCCCTTTTTTACAATATCTGTTTCTCCTTAGCCATGTTTCC
Organism: Schistocerca americana; assembly: GCF_021461395.2. Taxonomy (NCBI): domain Eukaryota; kingdom Metazoa; phylum Arthropoda; class Insecta; order Orthoptera; family Acrididae; genus Schistocerca; species Schistocerca americana. Next base: position 181,725,444 of record NC_060120.1, read on the forward strand.
AACACCATTCTTTTTTCAGTTCTTTGACTGTATGTAGTGTATGTCTCATGACTCAAAAATTCTGAATTATTTAATGACTGTTTCTTATTGCTTACCTCTTTACTGGGCTCCCATGAGCACTCAGAAATGCCACAACACGACGTGGCGTGGACTTGACTAATGTCTGAATTAGTGCTGGAGGTAACTGACACCATGAATACTGAAGGCTTTCCATAAATGGATAAGAGTATGAGGCGGTGGAGATCTCTTCTTGACAGCACGTTGCAAGGCATCCCAGATATGTTCAATAATGTTCATGTCTGGTGAGTTTGGTGACCATCGGAACTGTTTAAAATCAGAAGTGTGTTCCTGGAGCCACTCCGTAGCAATTCTAGATGTGTGGAGTGTCACATTGTCCTGCTGGAATTGCCCAAGTTTGTCGGAGTGCACAATGGGCATGAGTGGATGCAGGTGATAGACAGGATGCTTACGAACATGTCACCTGTCGGAGTTGTATCTAGACATATCATGGGCCCCATAATCACTCCAACTGCACAAACCCCACACCATTACATAGCCTCCACCAGCTTGAGCAGTCCCCCGCTGACATGCAAGGTCCATGGATTCATGAGGTTGTCTCCATAACCGTACACATCCACCCACTCGATAAAATTTGAAATGAGACTCGTCCCACCAGCTAACATGTTTCCAGTTATCAACAGTCCAATGTCACTGCTGAAGGGTGCAGGTGACCCGTACATTCATCAAGGGTATACGAGTCGGTCTTCGGCTCCAAAAGCCCATATCGATGTTTCGTTGAATGGTTTGCGCACTGACACATGTTGATGCCTGGCATTGAAATCTGCAGCAGTTTGTGGGAGGGCTGCACTTCTATCACGTTGAACAATTCTCTTCAATCATCATTGGTCCTATTCTTGCAGGATCTTTTTCTGGTCTCAGTGATGTCAGAGATTTGATGTTTTACCAGATTCCTGATATTCATGGTACACTCGTGAAATGGTCATATGGGAAAATCCCCACTTCATCGCTACCTCGGAGATGCTGTCCCTTCGCTCATGCACCGACTTTATTGCCACATTCAAACTCACTTAAATCTTGATAACCTGCCATTGGAGCAGCAGTAACCGATCTGACAACTGTGCCAGACACTTGTTGTCTTATATAGGTGTTGCTGATCACAGGACCTTATTCTGCCTGTTTACATATATCTGTATTTGAATATGCATGCCTATACCAGTATCCTTGCACTTCAGTGTATTTTCATTCTGTTAATTTCTGCATTGTTTGTAGTATTTATTTTTTTGTTACTTACAATTTTTAGAAATGGTTTGCTTATTAAAAGAGCACTTCGCTTTCTCCTAATTTGTCTGGAACACGTGCTTTATTTTATGTGTCTGTCTCTTGAGAAATTTATTTTTGTGGAAGCACTTTGTCAAGTGTATACACTAACAACGAAATGTAACTTATATAAAAGGCAAGTATCAGAAGTTAGGTGTAGTGACTTGTGTTTAGTACAGCTTGAAAGACTAAGTTTCACAACTTTTGTACTTCCAGATGACAAGGCAGGAGTATTGTCCCACCATATCTGCTTACCGAACTCACAAAGTGGCTAAGCAGAAACCAGTTCCTGTATCTATTTATGATTATTACGACTCGTGTAAGTATACTATTAGATTATAAAGCAATACTAAAGCTCTACTTTTGTCCATTCTGCTAATGCTTTGAAAGCAATCTTAGGCAAGTTTACAGATGGAGCACTTGTTTTTTTAGCACTAAGAGATGATGTCAGCTGTGTCCTTAACCATGACTGTAGCAGAGAACATGATCTTCTTACATAAATGTAAAAAGACAATTACCTCAATGTATTCTGCATCCAGAATGTTGATTAATTTTTTAGTGACAAGGTGCCTACATTAGAAATATCTTAAACTAATTTTGAACTTCAACAAAAATATGGTTAAGTCAGAGTAATAAGTAATGATGCATGCAATGTGTGTGCGCTCATATGTCTTCCACCTCCATCCCTAATCCCCCCCCCCCCCTTCCTTACCTCAGCAGTTCAAGATATTAACTATGGCTCTGAAATGAGACTTGTCAAATGCAGTCAGTTAAAGCCTAATATGGCAACACCCAACCATTTACTCAGTTGTATAAGAAACAAATCTGAATTTGATAATATTCAGTTTAGATGGTTGATGTGAGAATGACAAGTCAGTAGTTGGTTTAGTAAGAAATAATTTGCAATTTTTAATTTTGGGGAGAAGAGGAGGGAGAAAAAGGAACAGCAGAACAAGAGCAAATTCACAAAGTTTCAGAGCTATGGAACATCAGTAATAGTAATAATAATAATAATAATAATAATAATAATAATAATAACACACTATAGACTACCAAAAGTATAATAACTTGCAATACCAGATACTTTATTTTTAAATAATTTGCACCAAAAGTTAAGATAATTTGAGGTGTACTCTGAAGATTAAATTTTGATAAGAATGTACCGAAGGTACTCAAGAGTTGTGGAGGGGAAAGGGGGGGGGGCAAGGGAGGAAAGAGCCAGGCACTTTCTGAAGCAAAATATCTGACCCTGAGGCCATAACCAAGTGACATGGCCTCATGTGGGAGAAGGGGGGGGGGGAGGGGTGGGGGGAAGCACAGCGCGTGCATCTGACAAAGGATTGGGTCCGAGATAGCTTATCCGGAAGTCTGCTTTCAATGTGCATTTCCCCTGCCTCCTACGTATGGTACTTTTTTTTTAATTTAATTTAATTTTATTTTTTTTAAAATTGTGTAACGTGAGTCCTCGTAAGATTAAAGGTTAAGCTGTTTGCCATGTAGCAGTTGTAAGCCAGTTTTATTCTCCTCCTGGCTGTGTGTGGAACCTTTATTAGCACATTTGTATCATCAGCAAATGTTGAGCTTTTGAAGAGGCCTGCCATGTCTTTAGTTAACCATTTATGGAGGTTCAGAACGAAAATGAGAATAAACCCACTACTGGACCTTACAGGAAACTGTATTTAATCCTCTGATACCAATTGTTTTTATTGTTAAGATATGACGCCATCCGTAGTGTTTTAGTTTCTGTAGTAGATTTCAATGATCTGCACAATTGAAGGCCTGAGCAAGAAGTCTTATGTGTATTCTTTCACTGTTACAGCTAGACGTGCTAGAGTATTTTATGAACCAAGAGTAGCAACACTGTGTGATATCTGTGAGGATGAAGACTGCGACTCAGTTTGTTCGAGTAAATCGAGTGGTCGTAGTGGAGGGAGTGACGGTAGTGCCGGGTCGGCAGCACCTGTGCCGTTGCCAAGTCATCTACTTGTGCTGCTGATGTTCGCTGTTTGCTTGCCTGTGGGCTTGGCTACACAGCACTGATTGTTTTGTCTAGGCTCGTATGATGGGTAAAACTTCATACAAGCTGCTGACACAGAGAGAGACTGAAACTGTTTGTAAAAGAGATGTACAGTGGACTGAGTACATTACTAAATTATATTTTGCTCAGTGCTTTGAGACATTCTGAATTATTAACATTCTTCTGTGTAATCAGTGGATAAGTATGCTTTGATGTTGTTGAAAATACAATCTGTGGATTTACAAATAACACCCATTAAAAATATGGGATAACAACAATTTAATTTACTGTGATTCATTTTAAAACCATTAATTCCATGGAAGATGATTCATAATATTATGGTATTTATCACTATATTCTTGAGGTCTACAATTAAGAGTGCAATAAAACCAAATTTAAATGTGTGTGTGTGTGTGTGTGTGTGAGAGAGAGAGAGAGAGAGAGGGGGGGGGGCAGATAGTTACTTAACGTAATATTTAACTTAACACAGAGCAATATACTTGGTTCTTCTTATGTAGACGTCATAATTATGAGTGAGTAAGTGTTGGATAGTTCTGGTTACAAGAATGCAAATTGTGTCCACTGGCAATGCTGTGTGTGTTCTTCTTCTAAACTGTAACATGTGTGTGATGTCATTTACCAGTCACATATCTGCATTGCCTGGACAGTAATGATGCAATTTGCTGTTGAAATAAAATATGTAAACTACTCAAAGCTAATTGTGATATGTAACAAAGCTGCTTTAACACACTTGTTATGTAGGAAGATTGTGATGTTCCTTTGTGTTTTTTGAACAATATTTTTTTTGTTTATATAGTTTTGAAACAAATTATTTGGTGATTACTTTGAAATCAGTTTTTGAGATGAGTGATATGTATATTTGTTAATAACAAGATTGTAACATATAAATAAAGTTTTGAATTTTTTGTACTATGTATTTAAATATCAACCCTATGACTCATTTATATACAGAATGTGTCCTACTGGTGTTTCAGGATGTAGAAAATTATTGACCAGAACAAAAGATGGCTACATTTCAAAGTTACAGCACTATACTTTGTTCATCGTAAGAATAAACCTTATGTAAACAAACACAAATGCTGTGATTGGTCAATGGCCCTAGCACACCTACACTGGTGTTGTCACTCTCTTGGAAGCAGCTCCTACTTGTGTATGACATGTCTTATCACTGTGTTACTGTTCATAAAACTTTAAGATATTTAATGTATTAACAGTGATCAACATGTTTCTTAATCATATTTTAGCTATGCAATTTTTATTTCAAAAATCGTGTACAGTCACAATCTCTGTACTGCTGTGCTCTGATTGGCACACTGTTAATACATAGTGTACAAATGGCGGATACTGCTGCCTGCTCTGCAGGGAAACACACATGTGGAACATCCTTACAAAGTGGCAAAATACAAGTTTTTCTTAATGCTTTTCACAATTAAAAAAAAAAAAAGGAAAAAAAATCAGCTTTGAACTTTATGGAGGAACTGTATTTACAAAAGATAAGGACAAACCAAGTATGGAAAGTATAGTTGAAGCAGTCTTTTCTTTTCATCCAATTTGGAATACTTACATCTTTTTAAATGTAAAATCCATCAAATATGTGCTAATTAATTCATATCTAATCAGCATTTTCATTAAAAATACACCTCTTCTTGTTTGTAATTACATATTTCAAGCAAAATTAGAGTTTTCACTGCAAATATAAAGTCTTAACTATCAATATTTTATAAAAGGTCACCGGCTGGAGTGGCCGAACCGTTCTAGGTGCTACAGTCTGGAACCACGCGACCGCTACGGTCGCAGGTTCGAATCCTGCCTCAGGCATGGATGTGTGTGATGTCCTTAGGTTAGTTAGGTTTAAGTGATTCTAAGTTCTAGGGGACTGATGACCACTGCAGTTAAGCCCCATAGTGCTCAGAGCCATTTTATGAAAGGTCCATCTTGAGGATCAATAAACCAAGTCAGCTGTATTGAGTCCTTTATTTCCAAATCACTATCGGTTTTGTGGCACTAAAAGCCACATCTTCAGGTGAACAGGTAGCTAAAACGTTAGAGTAGAGCTAATTGTTAATAAAGGTTGTGTAATTCTTAAAAAAGGTGGGGGGGGGGGGGAGGGGAAGAACCACACCACCTTCCAGTGTGGCAGTTTCTTGGGTGCTCAAAATACTAAGTTTTAATATGGTTCCAAAAGGATCAATTAAACAAGACAATGAAAGTTTTTCATAAATGAAGAATTGTGAGAATAAGCTAGAAGTACAAATCATTCATGAAAATTAGTGCCTTACTGGAAATCCATGGTAATGTGAAACATATGACAACTGAAGCACTGGAGTGGGTCATCTGGGGTGCATCTTTCAAAAACAAAAGTTACTAATGACAGTGTTGCCAACTTGATTTCTGGCATGTGCCTACACAATACTTGAAAGTACCTATGTCAGTGTGAAAGCCTCTACAGGAGCAAAAGACTTTATTATAAAGAAATAAAGGTAAATGTCAGGATATGATGGCCTAACAGTTCCTACGTAGCTAGCAACATTTACACACACACACACACACACACACACACACACACACACACACACACACAGAGAGAGAGAGAGAGAGAGAGAGAGAGAGAGAGAGAGAGACTTCCTCCTTCTCTTTTCTTTCTTGTTATAATTAATATTAAGACCAAATGGAAAAAACCTATGAAACATTATTTTGGAGCTGAACCAACTCAACTGCACTGCATGAGCTGTTTCTCCAGTTTCGTTGTATTTCACACTGCTCGCCTTTCAATGGCTTTATTTAAAATTCACTGTTAATTTTCTCTACAATAAATGAATGTGTTTTCAGAACTGCTTGTTTTGAGACATAAATTGTGGTCAGGTCATTTCGGAAAGCACACCTTCTCGATAGCTGATTGTAGCCATTTTTCAACAAATAAAGCATTTATATGTAAATCAAATCACTCTCTGTTCTAAGATTTTCCATTTCTTACAGCAAAAGGTCCGACGAAACTACCGACGACGCAGTACTTGCCCCATATCTGGCTCTGGTCTTAAAGACGTATTTCGATCAGAAAGATGGATGAGTAAATATGGTATGTGTAGGTAAAATGTCAAGGGTGAATGACATTGCAAAAAAACTGAAAATGGAAGAAAAAGGGGAGGGGGCTGAATTTGAAATTTTTGCAATGAGTGGCAAAATTCCTGGAGCTTGCCCTGAGTAGGCTTAACAATACCAATCCAGAAAAGGAATAATGAATAATCATGTGCGATAAATAACTTATTAAGTGTTAGTAGACCATATAATATGTCTAGTGTTTATGGATGTAGTATCCCTCAGAGTTCATACCCTGTGCTTCCAGTAGCACTCATCAACTTTCAACAGTCTATGTTCCTGTCCTATTTGTTGCATTATGAAGAAGCTGTTAAACTAGATGTTTAACATCATTTATGCATGAAAATTATTTTCTCCATTACCCGTCTCTCTCCTTTAGACCAAGTATCAGTTGTTAGTGAGACATGTTAAAGAAATGGCAGTTATGGTTATGCTGCACTTCTATACCAGAATAGCAAGGTGTAACTTTCAGTTTTTATAAGGAAACAAAGACAAATTCCAGCGTTTTAGGGTGCATTCTGTTGATGCTGAATCTTCTAAAGATACATTTCCAAGATGTTTCAAAGAACCTTCCAAACATGAACCACACAACATGCAGCTCTGAATTATTGAATCAAGCTCCTCAAAGCAAGTGTGGAGAATAGACTTTCCCATATATCAATATTCTTGAAATGTAGCAGACTGGTAAAGCCTTCTTGCACAAACCCATACTGGCTCTTCAGTAACTTCTCACAACTGGTCTGGGAGATTATCAATGTAAATGTAATAATTTTTGAAAACGTTTCTTGTGGAGAAACAGCAGTGTGGCTAAAAATACTTTAAAAATGGATTACAAACAAGTCTCAACCAGGAAAACATTTACTTCGATGGTAACTGGTTCAGTCAGTGTTTGACCATCCACAGACCCACATACCATGACAGTAAGTGGTGGAGGTGAAAGTGGATATTCATGGATTCACAACACCAGCTCCTTGTGATAAGAAGGTCTGAGGATGGTCAAATACTGACCAAAACCAGCTACCATTGAAATAAAAGTTTTTTCAGTTGAGACTGTTTGTAACCCATTTTTAAAGTAAATGTGATAGGCTCCAGGAAACCACACCTTAACTCGCATGCCAAGATTTTACAGGGCAAGAAATGTCATTGAGGGTGAAAAATATTGATTTTTAGATATCAGCTACACATGCAAAAAGGAACCTAGAACCTACATGATGGCAGCATTTAACAGTATTATGAGAATGATAGATGGCTACACACCATATAGAGGACACGTTGAGTCCCAGATAGATGCAACGAAAAGACTATTACAAATTCTATCTTTTGGCCAAAAGGCGTTCTTCTGGAGTAGAAAACACACACACACGCTTTCAAACAAGCACAACTCACACACATGACCACTGTCTCTGGCCTATGTGACCAGACAGCTGACAGCACCTGCACCTGGTGGGAGCAGCAATCTGGTGGAAGAGAGGGGGTTAAGGGAACAAGAGCAGAGAGGGGGAGGGATAGGAGATTACGGGGTGGAGTAAGGTGCGGTGCTTGTGGGAGTTTGTAAGGGGACAGTGGGGACAGGATAGGGCTGCTAGTTGCAGTCAGGAGGTTTGGAGGAGTGTGAGGGAGAAAAGGGGAGAAGAGGAAAAAGAATAGTGGGCACGTTGGTGGAATAGCAGGCTGTTTAATGTGGGAGTGTGAGCAGTGACGGGGATAGATAGGTGGATGACAGGGACTAGTGAAGGCTGAGGCAAGGGGTGTTACAGGAACGGAAGATATGTTGCAGGAAGTGTACCCACCTGCAAAATTCAGGAAAGCTGATGTTGGTAAGAAGTATTCAGATGGTGCAAGCTGTGAAGTAGTCACACGACAGGCAGTGTCCTCAGCAACTGGTTGATCCAGTTGTCTCTTGGCCACAGTCTGTCAGTGGCCAGTCATGTGGGCAGACAGCTTATTAATTCTCTTGCTCATGCAGAAAGCAAATTCATCTGTAGAGCACATGATAACTTTCACAGATAGCCCTGCCTTTCATGGGGTAGGAGATGTCTGTGACAGGACTAAAGAAGGTGGTGGTGGTGGAAGGATGTATGGGATTGATCTTGCATCTAGGCCAATAACAGGGGTGAGAGCAAGGGTGTAATAGGGATTATAGTAAGGATACTTTGTAGGTTTTTCTCCCATGAGGCACTGCCTTATCGTAGCACTGTCCATGTGGGCGGGAGAGTTTGTGTGCTCCAAGGAAGCTGAGAGTTATATCGGCGGTAGCGTAGCTACTGGCAGGTCCAACCTAGCCGGGCAGGTCTCAGCAGAGGAGCCAGACAAAGTGTGCCTCACAACGACCCATCTTATATCCTATATCCTGTATATTCCATTCCCTACCCTCTCCTCAGTTACGATTCCTTTTCTTTCTCTAATTACCTTAACACACCAATGCCTTGTGGTTGGTCTCAGGAGGGATGAAGGCTAAGGGAGAAAACCCTGAAAGAAAATCTGGAATGGGTCCCCAAAGGCAGTTGGAAGGTGTACTACATCCCCTTTCGGCAACTCCTGCAACCGAAGTGACACCAGGCGTATTGGCTTGCCTTTCCTCTGGATATTATCACTTAGGCCGAGAGGGAGACCATGATGATTGGGCAACTTACGTGTCTTCATATTTATCGCTCAGGCTTGTAGCATCCTGGAGAGGACACTTCAGCGACGTCCAAGGACTTTGGCACAATGCGGGAAGAGGCAGTTACCGGTTATAAGCTCTGTCTGATGGCGTAAGACTCGAGTGCCAGGGGCCACTTCCAACAGTGGGAGAGATCATTGCATCTCATTGGACAGCTACCGCCCGCCTCAAGCTGGGCAGCCCCCACCCAATAAGGTGCTGTCCCGCCACTATCTGCCTGCTTCACGGGGTGTGTGGAGCTTAGAAGTAATCTTCGACAAGCGGGTTGATATAGTACACCTACTAAAAACAAAAATGAAATAATAAAGAAATCACTATTTCATATTGCCACCTGGAATGTTAAGACCATGTGTCCAAGGTATATTGACGATGCCCAAGAGGTTGATTTCATCCATAAGACTGCCGTGATTGACAGAGCTCCATCGTTTGAATGTTGACATCACGGGACTGCAGGAGACGCGGCTTCCAGATGCGGGCTCTATCAGGGAGGATAATTACACATTCTTCTGGCAGGGGAAGTCTCAAGACGAGCCAAGACTTCATGGTATAGGATTTGCTGTTAAAAACACCCTCCTAGACTGTACTATGCCACCATGCGGTGGAACAGAGCAAATTATTGCTTTAAAAATATGCTCCTCAAGTGGCACTGTCAACATCCTAAATGTGTACGCTCCCACCTTATCATCCATCATGGAAGAGAAGGATCTGTTTTATGATTTACTCAGCAACAGAATAGCCAAGGTACCTAGCACTGAGACACTGTATATTCTAGGGGACTTAAATGCTAGAGTTGGATCAGATAATGACATATGGCCGAATTGCCTGGGACATCATGGGGTGGGAAAAATGAATAAAATGGCCAGAGACTGCTTGAAGTTTGCTGCTTTTATGGACTCTGCATTACAAACACATATTTCCAGCTTAAGGATCAGCACAAGGTATCCTGGAGACAACCGCGCTCTCATCACTGGCATCAACTAGACTTAGTCATAGCTAGGCGTACTGGTCTCAAAAATGTGCTGCTGACACAAAGTTATCATAGTGCTGATTGCAACACTGACCACGCCCTGGTGGCATGCACATTGAGGCTCACTCCTAAGAAATATCACGACGCTAAACCAAGAGGTTCCCCGTATCAACATAGATCATGTTCGTGACACACAAAGAAAGCAGGATTTTGCCAGTAATTTTGAAAGTGCTTTCCCAGGAAACGTGCAAGCAGAAAGGATAAGAAATGGGCAAAACTCTTGGGTGCAATCTACAACTCAGGAGTATTGGCCTATGGAATGAAAGGAAAAAGAAGTAGGGACTGGTACGAGCAAAATTTGGAAGAAATGGAACCAGTCACTGAGGCTAAACAGAAAGCCCTGCTTGCTTACAAAAGAAACCCAAATGAAAGAACTCGAGATGACCTACAAAAAGCAAAGAACAGGGCACAGCAAACATCTAGGAGATGCACAAATAACTACTGGCTGAATTTATGTGCAGGTATACAGTAAGAGGCCGATTCTGGGGATGCTAAGGCAATGTATGATGGTATTAAGAAAGCAATTGGACCAACTGTCAGAAAAACAGCTCCTCTGAAGTCCAAGACGGCTGAAGTCATTACTGATGAAGGCAAACAAATGGAACGCTGGGTTGAACACTACCTCGAGTTGTATGCAGCCGAGAATGAAGTTAGCAAGGATGCATGTGATGCCATCAAACAAATGCCAGTTATGGAAGAACTAGATGCAATGCCTACTATGGAAGAATTCAGTAGAGAAATAGATTCTCTTGCTAATGGAAAGGCCCCAGGTGAAGATGGGATCCCTGCAGAGGTTATTAAGTATAACAAGTCTGTTCTTCTCAAACATTTATATTCACTTATCACAACCAGCTGGGAAGAAGGTTATGTCCCGAAGAGTATGCGGAATTCGAGGATAGTTACTCTATATAAACATAAAGGGAACAGAAGTGACTGTAACAATTACCGAGGCATTTCATTACTAAGTGTAGCCGGGAAAGCTTATGCAAGAGTCATCCTAATGTGATTACAAATCTTAGCTTCCACAATCTACCCAGAATCTCAGTGTGGCTTCAGGCCTGGCCAATCAATCGTAGATATGATCTTCTCCTTAAGACAGCTACAAGAGAAATGTCATGAGCAGCAGAGGCCACTTTATATTGCTTTCATTGACCTTGTTAAAGCGTTTGATTTAGTGAGCAGAAATGGGCTTTTCAAACTGTTGCAGAAGATTGGATGCCCACCTAAACTACTACAAATAATTGTCTCTTTCCATGAGAAAACACAAGCAACAATCTGCTTCAACAGTAAAACACCATGAAGCATTCCCTGTTAATAGCGGTGTGAAACAGGTGTGTGTGTTAGCTCCTACATTATTTGAGATTTTCTTTTCCCTTCTGCTCAGATTTGCCTTTGGAAAACTGTGAGAAGGGAGTGTATCTACATACGAGGTGTGATGGAAATCTTTTCAACATTGCTCGCCTCAAGGCCAAGACCAAAGTAAATACAGTTGTTGTCTGTGAGCTGTTATATGTGGACGATGCAGCTCTAGTAGCGAACACAGAAGATGAGCTGCAGTATATAATCAACAAATTATCACATGACTGTGAAAAATTTGGTCTACTCATCAGCCTTCAAAAGACTAAGATTATGGAGCAGAGCACTACCAACCTTCCATCCATCAGCATTGATGGCAATCCTCTCCAGGTAATTGATGACTTTACCTATTTGGGATCCACAATGTGTAGCAACTTGTCCATGAACACTGAAATTACTAACAGAATCGCAAAGGCATCATCTGTCATGGCTAGATCGAAAAACAGAGTATGGAACAATGGACTTCTTACCACAAAAACTAAATTAAAAGTCTACAACGCTTGTGTTATAAATACCCTTCTCTATAGCTGTGAGACATACACAACTCTTTCTAAGCATGAATCTCGACTCAACAGCTTCCATCTCTGCTGTCTCCGGAAGATTCTTCAGATCTCTTGGAGAGATAGAGTACCCAACACTGAAGTCGAAAGACTTTGCACTCCTGTGTCATCGATGTCTAAGATGGTTGGGACATGTCAGGCGCATGGATCCTGAACGGATACCGAAACAACTGCTGTACGGAGAACTTCAGGAAGGTGTGAGGCCAGTGGGACAACCACATCTTAATTTCAAGGATGTCTGCAAGAGAGACCTGACCAAGACCAGAATCAATCCAAGTCGCTGGAAAAGCATTGCAGATGACCATGTCAAGTGGTGAGTAACTGTGCGCAAAGGCGTCAAGCTCTCAGAGGACGAACGCACACAGGAACAAATCAGGAAGAGGACAAAGCGAAGAGACAGAGTGGCTTCTGTTCGAAGTCCCTCAAATTTCACATGTCCAAACTGCAGTAGGGACTGCCACTCTCGAGTGGGACGTTTTAGCCACAGCAGATGCTGCAGACTCTGAACCAAGCATGTTACACCATCATCCCTCAAGGATGGACGGATGCCATTATACTTTGTAGGTTTGATAGGTGGCAAAATATCTCAGTGGGAGGTGTGGGAAGGATAGTGGGTAGGATATTCTACACTTCAGGAGATAAGAAGACATAGTGGAAACCCTGATAAGAATGTGATTCAGTTGCTCCAGTCCTGGGTGATACAGAATCGTGAGGGGAGTGCTCCTTTTTGGCCGCACAGTGGGTATGTGGGAGGTAGAAGGTGGTTGGAGAGACAAGATGTGGGAGATCTGTTTCTGTACAAGGGTGGGATGGTAATTTTGGTCCGTGAAGGCCACAAGTGAGATGTCGGGATGCAATATGCATGATGCCCATGCAATGGACTGCACAAAGATATACAGTTAAATTGTATCTTCCATGTCGGTATGTCACATCTTGGGTCCAAGTCTGCCTTAATGCACAGCACACATGAAAGCATTACGTGATGAGCCATAGAGTTGTTCTGCATGTAGTTCTTTAGAGGGGTAGGAGTTGAAGGATCAGTGTAAGGCACTTAAGGCCCAGACTGTAAAATGGTGCTGAGAGTAGAAAAAGAGGCTGCGCCAAACTTACGGATGCAAAATCAGGATCTGTGATTGTGGATAGAACATGTTAACATTGACTTGGAGCAAGAATGTGGGAGATATTAAACTTGCGTGGTGCAATAGGACACAGGCCAGGCATTCTTCCCTCCCCAACAACATGCAGATGCCCCTTTCTGATACTGTCAAAGTGCTTATCCATTATCTGTGCATCTGAATAATTATCATAGATATCTCCCAATGCTGACTAAGTTTCAAGAGCCTTTTCAACAACCTCCTGAAAGCAGAAACATTTCATGCAACAGGAAGATTTCTTGAACTTCAGTGGCAATGAATGCTTACAAGGAGCTAAAAAGTGCACTGGCTAAGGCTTCATTATTGGCAAATCCAATTCCTAGAGCTCTCATTGTTCTGTTGGTGGATGCTACCCAAACAGCAGTAAGAGAGGCCTTACGGCAGTCAATATACGGAGGGTGGTACCCATTGATTTTCAGCTGCAAGAACTTGTCAGTCCAATAACAGTCATGGAGAGCCTTTGATTGAGAGCTTCTGGCTATTGGGTTGGTTCATAAGTAAATAGTCTCTTTCCATGTTTAATAAATGCAACAGATACACATAACAGAGACTTTAGTCACCTATAATATATTCTCGTTCACTATTTACAACATTCTGCCAATGAAGGAGTAACTTTTTGATTCTGCAATTGTAGAAATGACGTGGTTTTGAGGTGAAGAACTTATCAAGCCATGTTTGGAGCTCATTTCCATCCAGAAAGGAAGTTCCTTGAATACTGCTCGATAGAGAGTAGAAAAGCTGAAAATTTGAGGGTGCAAGATCAGTTGCATAAGGTGGTTGTTGAATGACTTCCCAACCCAACTCTTGTTTAATATTTTTTGTCAGTCTAGCAGAATGCAGGCTGGTGTTATTGTAGAGCAGCATCACTTCAGACACTCTTCCTGGTTATTGTTCTTGGACTGCATCTACAAGACTTCTAAGTTGTTGACAATAAATGTCAGCAGTGATGGTTACATCACTGAGAAGCACTTCTTTGTGGTACACCACAATGTCACTATTCCACCAGATGCACAACATTATCTTTCGTGCACACATGCAGTATGGGGACATACTGCTTTGTTTGGGCTCAACCACTCCTTTCTTTTCCATATGTAGCATAACCATGTTTCATCACCAGTAATAGTACAGGATAGCAATGGTCAGTGTTGTTCACAAGCCAATTAATGACGAGCAAGCAGAGATGCACACATGACCACCCACTGATTTTTATGATTTTGGCTTACAGTATATACCCAATTTTGTAACATTCCCCATTGAATCAAATGTTGCATGATGATAAAATGATCACATTTTGTCATATTTGCCAGCTCTCAAGTACACTGACATGGATCATTGTGGTTTATTGGATTTAAACGATCTCCATCAGATCCCAAAGATCTTTCTGAATGTGGAGAGTCACTAATGTCAAAACAATCCTCCTCAGAATGAGAAAACCATTTTCCTGCTTTTCTCTGTCCAGTGGCGAATCCCCATACATGATGCAAATGTTTCTGGTTGCCTTCGCTGCTGTCACCTCTCTATTAAACTCAAGCACAAGACTAGGTCGGAAATGGTCCAATTTTGCCACTTGGCACACCATTTTCTAATGTCCACAGCTCCACTCACTATCTCATAATGACAATATGTAAACTCAGACATCAACAGTGAACTACAAATTAAAAAAAAGACAATTGATAATCAAACACTTAGCAACCAAAATACCAACATACAAAACGAAAATGCAAGAAACATCAGATGTAGAAGTAACTTCAGGTTTGCCCCAGGGAAGTGAGTTGGGATCCTTGCTGTTCATGTTGTCTATTAATGACCTTGCAGACAATGTTAATACTAATGTCAGACTTCTGCAGATGATGCAATTATCTGTAATGAGCTACTGTTTGAAAGAAACTGCATAAATATTCAATCAGATCTTGACAAGATTTCATAGTGGTGCAAAGATTGACAACTTGCTTTAAATGTTCAGAAATGTAAAATTGCTCACTTTACAAAAGGGAAAAAAGTAGTATCCTATGACTATAATATCAGTGAGTCACTGTTGGAATCATCCAACTCAGATATCTGGCTGTAACATTTTGTAGGAATATAAAACGAGATGATTACATAGGCACAGTTGCGGATAAAGCAGGTAGACTTAGTTTTATTGCTAGAATACTGCAGAAGTGCAATCAGTTCACAAAGGAGATTGCTTGGGATCCATACCAAATAGGACTAACTGGGGATACTGAATTTATATGGAGAAGGACAGCACAAATGGTCACAGGTTTGTTTGATCTGTGGGAGAGTGTCACAGAAATACTGAAGAACTGAACAGGAAGACTCTTGAACATGAACTATCCCAAGAAAGTCTATTAATAAAGTTTCAAGAACCACCTTTAAATGATGACTCTAGGAACATACTACAAGCTCCTACATGTCACTCACATGGGGAATATGGAGATAAGATTATTCTAATTACTCCACTCACAGCGGCATTCAAACAATCATTCTTTCCTTTCTCCATAAGTAAATGGAATGGGAAGAAACCCTAATAACTGATACAATGGGGCGCACCCTCTGCCGTCCACTTCACAATGGTTTGCGGAGTATGGATGCACCAACCTAATATTTATTTAACAGTGAAACATTTTTGCCCATGGTTGGAAGGTCAGATTTTTTTCTGTTTTTACAATAATAAGCCACTGACATCTATCTTTAAATGAAACAGGTGCACCATGCAGAATTCACCACACAATTTTCCATTGTCATTCAACACATATTGGGGCAAACAATGTGGTAACAGACTATTTGTCTCGCAGCTGTTCAGTGGTTACAACTATTGACTGGACGGACAGAGCTGCAGAGCATGATATGGAGCTGTTACTTGTCCATTGCCGAATGGACCCGGCCTCAACGAGTTTACACATTGAACACCTACTGCTGCAAAAACTGCCACACACGAACCGATACCTGCACAAACCATCAAACCACCACCTGATCCAGAAAAGAGGCATGATTCATGCACTTGTAACATGAGCAGGAAGAATATGTGAGCCCAGTGCACCTCAAACAAGAAATACAACACCTGGAAAATGTTCTGGGGAGCAATGGGTACTTCACAAATTATATTAGAAGTGTAACAGAGCCAGACACGTGGTGAAGTAAGAAAAAGAAATGTCGGGTATGGCCTTTCTGCCATACATTACCAGAGTGACAGACAGAATTGGCCGTATATTGCAGAAACACAGCATAAAGACAATTTTCAAACCAACAAGGAAGGTCAAAGAATGCCTTAGATCTGCAAAGGATAAAAGGGACCCACACGCAATGTCGGGAATATACTGCTAACCATGCACATGCGGAAAAGTTTATGTCAGAATGACTGGGTGATCAATCAACACCAGGATCAAAGAACATAATCAACACTGCAGGTTGGTGCAGGTGGAGAAATTGGCCGTGGCAGAGTACACGGTAAGTGAAACCGACCATGTAATAAAATTCACTGACATGGAAGTTCTAGCTGTAGAGAAGCACTACCACACCCGCTTGTTCAGATAAGCTGTAGAAATACACAAACACGGGAATAGCTTCATCAAGAAAGAAGAAGAAGGTAAATGGATCATGGCTTACCGTACTGCAGTGAATGACCATCACAGGTAGCAAGAGGAGAATCGCACCGGAAATGACCACGGAGAAGTCCTCGGATGTTGGATCACCAGGTACACACAGTCTGTAGCTGCGAGCTCGGCTCCAGTTCACCACCGGCAGTGGAGGGTGAAGCTGTGACAATGCCAGCCACTCATGATGGCAAAAAGTCAGTAAAATCATCAGACAAATGTCAGCCGAAGAACCCGAGACAGAAGCAAATGGGCAGTTTGTCAACAAGTGGCCATGAAAGCCTGAACAATTTTATAATGCCTAGTGTCAAAAGTCCCAGATTAATAGACATTTCTTGGTTCCTACTGGTGATTTTTACATCTTCTTCCAGGAGACTTTCTCATTTGAATGTGGATATCACAGGCCTTCTCCCACCATCTGAAAGGTGCCATTTTGTGATTACCTTGATACACCATTTTACTAGTCATCCAGAGACAGTACCTGTGCAGGATGTTCTGGTAATTTCAGTGGCCCGCATTTTGGTTTATAATTGGTTCTCTTGTTTTGGCATCCCACAGGTAATAACTTCAGATGTGGGACATCAATTTGAGTGTCAATTATTTGCAGAGTTGTGAACATGTGGCTGTAAACACACGTACAGTACGAGCTACCATACCACCAGTAACAGGATGATGGAATCAGCACTGAAAATTAAAGACAGCATTAGTTTTCCATGCAGAATCTTGGTCTTCAACAATACCATTGGTTTTACTGGGATCACACACTGTTATAAAAGAGGACACGGGTTGCTCTGCTGCATAGCTGGTGTACAGTGAACCATTGAAGTTGCCAAGCAATTTCTTCTCACCCTGACCCCCATGTAGTTTGCAGATCAGAGACTGCAGAATCTCTGCACACCTACAGACCTGTAAGGCATAGTATAAAGCATATTTTTTTGTAAAGACTTAAATACTTGTCATTATATTTGGATCAGAGACAATACAGTCGGGTTGCCACTTTCCCCTCATTATTTTAGTCCTTGTAGGGTTATTCAGTGTACGAATGTTTATTATTGAGAAAAACAGCAAGACTGACATGGTATTGGTACATCACATGAAAGCTTGTTGATGAGTTAATGGGTCATTTCTTGTTCCCTTGTCATTTAATTTGATGCTGATTGGAATAAACAGATATCTTTTGTAGCTCTCATAAGCCTGAAATATTTCTGTTAAAGGGCCATAATTGGGCCGCAGCTCAGAAAAGTGTGTGTGGTTGCATTTTTTCACTCCTGAGAAGAAAAGCAAGGCAAGGAATGTCAATATTTCTCTCTCATAACAAACTGGTCATCTCTTTCTACATTGTATATCTACCGAATATAAGATGTGTGTTGATTTGTATATCATACAATGTTCTCAATAATGGCTTCTGAAACTATTCTCATAAAAGCAGAAACTTCACAAGCATACAGTAGAGGTTACAATAAAATTTTCACTAAATTTGTGAAACTTGTTTACACCTTTTTATGATGAATCGGGGACTTGAACCATTTTGTTTTACTGTCTTTCACAATAAAATATTCTGATTGTTGTTCCATTTCATCATCTGAACTAGTGATGCCATTTTGTTGTAACCTGTATTATTGATCACTAAAGTTTATTGCCTCCTCACTCCCAACACTGCCAGGACCTCCCATTATCTCCTCTGTGGATTCTTCCTGCAACATATCCATATCTACAGAAATATTTTGTATACTCAAAGTCAGGCAGTAAAATAAAGCATGGTATCATATTCACTTCAACGTGAAATGAAAATGACAAAATTTTGGTAAATAAATACTGGGCAAAACTGCCATTAAAAGATTACAGACATGAAAATATATTTACAGAGTATTGCATAGACATGAAGTTATTCCAAGATACCACTTGATCACTAAGAACAGTGGGTAAACAAATCACTTTGGACGAATACACTGACAAATGACCACTCAGAAAGATGTGGCAAGTGCTACAACACCACTTGTATGGTGTACAGTTTACAACAGGTGACACCACAGGATGTTTTTCCACACGTACCGTACATTGGTGAAATACACCACACAGGAAGGAAAGCATACCAGGCAAGTTTGCAAACTTCAGTAATATGATAGGTGAATGGCCAAGATAAGCAAAAATAGAGAAGTGGTGAGTGCAGAACACTAGCATGAGTACTTAACAGTTAAACAGAAATGGAATGTTCAAGTTAGTGAACCATATAACAGAACTTTGTAACGAACTGCATAAAACCATGTACCCAATCATCCCAGATTATAACCAACAGGCTTTTTTAGGTGCAAAAAGCAACGCAAAAGTGTTGAACTAAACAACCTGGATTTGAAAAAGCCTTGTTCACATGGCATGGAAC
The DNA here is from genome assembly GCF_021461395.2 of Schistocerca americana. Classification (NCBI taxonomy): domain Eukaryota; kingdom Metazoa; phylum Arthropoda; class Insecta; order Orthoptera; family Acrididae; genus Schistocerca; species Schistocerca americana. Next base: position 181,744,648 of record NC_060120.1, read on the forward strand.
CAGCTTGGAAGTGAGTAAATTGTCACTACAGTGCAGTGTGAAAGATCTGTGTAATGATTTCACTGCATCAGAATCCTTTATCATAAAGTGTTATGATTTATACATAATGAAAAGTAAAAGACCAGAACCACTTAGGAAAAGGCACCTAAATGAGCAATATCTTAGAAATAAGTTCCATTTGCTGTAAGTGTTTCTGGATGAGCGTTCACCACACCTGGTAGTAATAACAGGACATGGACTGAAAGTAAATGAAATTGAGAATCACAGATTAGATGGTTATGTTTTACAAGATAGGCTTTAGTTACTCCAGGCAACAACACAAAGGGGAATGGTGGGAATATTTGTTCTACATCTACATCTACATGATTGCTCTGCTATTCACAATAAAGTGCCTGGAAGAGGGTTCAACGAACCACCTTCAAGTTGTCTCTCTACTGTTCCACTCTCGAATGGCACGCGGGAAAAACGAGCACTTAAATTTTTCTGTGTGAGCCCTTATTTTTCTTATTTTATCGTGATGAACATTTCTCCCTATGTAGGTGGGTGCCAACAGAATGTTTTCACAATTGGAGGAGAAAATTGGTGACTGAAATTTCATGAGGAGATCCCACGCAATGAAAAACGTCTTTGTCTTATTGATTGCCACTCCAATTCACGTATCATGTCTGTGGCACTATCTCCCCTATTCCGTGATAATACAAATCGAGCCACCCTTTGTATTTTTTCGATGTCATCTGTCAGTCCCACTTGATGTGCATCCCACACTGCACAACAATACTCCAGAATAGGGCGGACAAGTGTGGGGTGAGCAGTCTCTTTAGTAGTCCTGTTGCACCTTCTAAGTGTTCTGCCAATGAATCGCAGTCTTTGATTTGGTCTATCCACAACATTATCTATGCGATTGGTCTAATTTACGTTATTAGTAATTGTAATCCCTAAGTATTTAATTGAATTTACAGCCTTCATTTTTGTGTGACTTATCATGATGTAGGCTGCAGTAAGTACTGGGAGATGAAGAAGCTTGCACAGAATAGAGTAGCATGGAGAGCTGCATCAAACCAGTCTCAGGACTGAAGACAACAACAACAACATCACGTAATCAAAATTTAGTGGATTTCTTTTAGTACTCATGTGAATAACTTCACACTTTTCTTTATTCAGGGTCAATTGCCACTTTTTGCACCATACAGATATCTAAATCATTTTGCAATTCGTTTTGGTCATCTGATGACTTTACAAGACAGTAAATGACAGGTTAATAGGGTAATTAGGAAAACATGCCACACTAATGTTAGTATAGTTGGAGGCCTAAATATTGACACAAACTCTAGTATAACCTACATGTAAACAACAAACCTATTAAATTCATATAATAGCACAAATACAGTATGGTCTGAAACTGGAGTAGCACAGTCAACCTCCAGCTGATGTACCTTCACTCATGATGCATATATTTATAGAATTGTGTGTCCATACAGTTCACAGACCTGCTTGTAGATGTCATCTGGATCGCCCCCCTGGCACGCTCTGGTAGGCCGGCAAAGAAACAGTATTCTTTAAATGATCGCAAACGAGTGCTCAGACTATCTTGATCCTTTTGTTACTGTTGGCCAGTCATGTGTTCAGTGCTACACCCAACCTGTATCTTTACGTGTTGCCCTATAAAGTACTATGTTCCATAAATTGTGTTTGTTCTTGCTATAGCAAACTTGGCAATGAGGGAGGATTACATTTTCTCCACGTGTTAGTGTCAGTGCTAAGCCACTGGACAAACATCTTGATGGAAGAAATACTTCAACATATCGTTACTCATCAGCAAGCTGTTGCACAACAACAGCAGGCTCTCACCATCACTCTAAATCAAGTGGCATCTGTATGTTTGTAGCAGGTTACTCATCCATCAGTGCAACCATTGTCCTTTCCAGCATATGACGAATCAGCTAAAGATTGGAACTCTTACAAGACACGGTTATGCCAACACTTCCGGGTTTTTCACGTGGGCAATGCAAACCTGTGTAGGGCTTTCTTTCTTCCCTGGCTTTCACTGCGCATTTATCAGTTGTTGGCCAACTTGCACCTTTGCAAGAACTGGCCAGCTTATCATTTGATGAAATGTGCAAGCTTCTCTCAACCTGTTACTGTGAAAGAGTGCATGTCATTGTGAAGTGTGTAGAATTTTACTGTTGTCAGAAACACCCAAACCAGTCTTACAGAGCCTGAGCTGCAGAATTAAACAGACTGAGCTGGCATAAATTTGTCACTAGTACCTATCACAAATCCTATGCTGATCATACAGTGTGTGATGTTATTATTCGTCTGGCCCCGAATAGGAAAATTAATGAAAAAGCACTTCAATATGAGAATCCAAAAGTTATGGATGTGTTCAACATAACACAGTCCTTTGAAGTGTCACAGGCTGCCAGTGATCAGATTGCTGCATGGGGTGAGGTACTGGAATTGCTCAGTCAATCCCTGTTAGGCACATTGCAAGTATTCAAGATGATGGGGAATCCAATACAGTAGTACAACCTTCAACTCAGCATCGCATGGGGCAGCACCGGTTGCGGCCACAGTAGCAACAGGTCACATCATAACAGTAGCATTGTGCCCCCCTTCCTCTAGCCCATACTGCTTTGTCCAACATGACCGTGCTGCATACCCTAAGCATTGGGCTGTTTGCAAATGTCAAAAGAAAGGACACACTGCATCACTGTGTAACTCCTCTTCAGACGTGGCAGACACAGAAGCACCGATGGACATAAACTGTACCTCTACAATAACTGTCTTCCTGAACAAATTGTTTATTGACTTGCTTGTGTTTAATAAACTGCTAAAAATGTAAGTGGACACAGGAGCTGCAGTGACTGTAGTAAATGCACAGCTGTATCTGGAGTTGGGCTCCTACCCCTCACACAGGTTTCATGGAAGTTGGTAAGCTACAATAAACAACAGATTCTGATTCTAGCTCAATTCCGACTACTGTCTCTTACAAATTTTCTGTTCACTCCGTCACCTTCCTTGTCGTGGTTCATTCCCATACCACAGACCTGTCCCGGTTAGATGCGTTTAGTGCTTACAGTTTCTACATTGTCAATGAGATAAACTTAGTGTCAAGATCAAGTTCCATATCAGCAACTGCAGAGTTTTCATCTCTGTTTCCCCTGGGCTCGGTTGTGCTACTGGTTTTCAGGCTCACATTACTATGAAAGAATCCACCCACCCTCGTTTTCTTTGAGTGCGACAGATGCCTGTCACATTGTGTGACTCTGTCAATGCCAAATTAGACCATCTGATGTTACATGATGTCATTCAGCCTATTTCTTCCAGAGAATGGTTTACATCACTGGTCATCATTTAGAAGCTGATGGGTAAGCTTTGCCTCTGCTGTGACTTCAGTGTCACTATTAATACACATCACAGTCTGTGATAGATACATACCCTTTGTCCTGCCCTGAAAAGTTGCTCACAAAATTATCAGTTGGCCACTACTTTTCCAAGACTGATTTGCCAGAAGCGTACCTCCAGCTCCCTTGCATGAGGCCACTAGGTGCCTTCTTGTTGTCAATACAACTTTCAGCCTACAGTAATATCAATGCTTGCCTTTTGGCATTGTTTGTATGCACACAATTTTTCTGTGCTGTTCAGAACAGCTGACAGCCTTTTTGCCGGCTGACATCACTGTTTTGGGTTCTTCCACTGAATACCACCTTAGAAATCTTCAATCATCGTCTGTTTTGCAGTCTGTGGGTCTCAAGTGCAGTCTTGCCAAATCTCAGTTTTTTCAGCTGTCAGTTGAGCACGTTGGTTTTGAGGTTTCTCACACAGGAGTCAAGCCATTGGGTCACCATGGCGATGCAACTGAGAGCCCGTAGCCAAGGGCGAAGGACGAGGGTCCGTGCCTGCCAAAGAGTTGAGTGCAGGAGGGGGCAAGGCCATCAGTGGTGCCGGCGAGTGGTTACCGGTGTCCAAATTAACGCGGCATCCGCGGCGTGCAGGGGGAGGGCAAAGCAAATGGTGGGAGGCGGTTTCAGTTTGCCGGTTGTGAAGCTAGCATTGTAGTGCAGAGTGAGCTCGGTCAGCGGCGTGGATAAGTATGTCAGTTGCTTGATCTACAAGGCAAGAGATGGCAGTTTGGACAGAAAAAGGAGGTTTCTTAATCCATATTGACAAGAGAATGTTATCAGGCATAGCCTAGTTGTTAACGAGGAGTTGGAGACGGCGCCACAGCTGTGATGGAGTCGAGTCGCCGAGCTGTTCCTCGTAGATGAGCTGCTGGACCTTCTCAGTCGATGTCCGTGTAACACGTTCCAGTATCGTCCTCTTGACAGAAGCGTATACGTCTACCTGAGGAGGTGTGGTGACTAAATCATGAATCAAGTCAGCCTGGTCATGGAGATTATTCATGAGACAAATATACTGAGAGTGGCCATCAAGCGAATAATATTGAAAGAACTGCTTGACTAAGGTGAACCAGAATTCGGGGTTCTCGATGAAGAATGCAGGCAGTATCAGTAGTTTTGCGAGTGGTGGCAGCCGGGAAGCAGCCTGGGGGTGAAATGCTGAAGCAGATGTGAGGTCCAAAGCGTGGGCGGCAGTAGCATTCTCGAGCCTTCACGGCGTGGTCGGGGAGCTCGATGGAGCTGTGAACTGGCCCTGAGATAGAGTGAAGGTGGCATTTGGCGGTGGAGGACGATGTGTCATGTTGCGGAAGGCCGACACAGATGAGGCACCGGTTTGTGCCGAAAACGAATGCGGAAGCTCGACAGGAGCCAGCACGGATGCAACAGGAGAGATGTGTTTCATGGAAGGTGGCACGTCGCGGATCAATGACGCGGAAGAGGCACCTGGCTGTGCCGAAAATGGTTGCGGAAGCTCGACTGGAGCTGCCGCGGATGCAACAGGTGAGAAATAATTCATGAACTGTGGGCGCATGTTAACACGCTGATAGCTCGACGAGAGAGCTGAGCCGTAATCACTTGTGTGGCAGGGAGGCGGTGGAGGTGTGGGCTGAACCGAAGCACCGTGTGTATAGTGATGCCAAACATGGGGTGAGTGGTAAAAAGGTTCATTGTTCATAGTCACTCCACTCAAAATCACGTTTGGATAAGGCGAGAGCTGTGGCACAGAAGGACGAACCCTGGTGGTGGAGGTCGGGGAGAAGTCCCTGAAGACAATGTGAGAGCAAGACCTGAAATTGTTTTTAGGGTTCTCACAGATCACCGTCAGGGTTCTCAAAGACCTCAAAGGCAATGATGGCAGCAAGACGGAGACTGGAGGTGCTGCAGATAAATCTGCAGCACAGTAAAGGGGCCTCTGCTGCTCTGAGCTGCTGCCTGGGGAGGCAGGAAGTGGACATGGCCCTGATACAAGAACCCTACTTATATAAATGGGGCATATCGGGCCTCGGTGGCACTTGAGGTAAGCTGATTTATGTTAGAAATCTAAGAAACTCCAGAACATGCATCTATGTAAAAAATGGAATTTCTTTCATCCCGATGTTGGATTTCTGCTCCAGGGACCTAGTGACAATTAAAATGAGCAAAATGAGGAAGGTATCACGAGGGAAATTATTTTGGCCTCAGCATACTTCGCTTATGAAGACAGCTCTCCTCCTCCTTTGGAGGTGAGGAGACTGTTAGAGGCTTGCCACCAGGAAGATGACCAACTGCTGGTGGGATGCGACGCCACTGCCCACAACCTAGTGTGTGGCAGCAAGGACATCAACAGTAGAGGTGAGTACCTTCTTGAATTTCTTTTAGCTAACAACTTGGAGGTCCTGAATAGGGGCAGTGAACCTACATTCAGGAATAGCAGAAGGGAAGAAGTAATTGACATAACTTTTGGTTCCGTGATGATGGGCAGCTATGTCAAACAATGGCATGTGGTGTTAGAGCCATCCTCATCGGACCACGTGTACATTAAATTCAAGGTTGAAATGGGAATCAGACAGATCATGGCCTATAGGAATCCCAGGAAAACAGACTGGGAGACATATAGGAGGGACCTTGACTTAAGCTTATTGGAAATTAAAACCTTGATAAGGAATCCAGTAGAGTTTGAGGAAGTAGCAGAGGCTGATACCTCTGCCATAGTGACCTCATATCAGGACAACTGCACAGTCACCAAGAAGTGCACAAATAGGAGTGTGCCTTGGTGGAATAATAACTTCGAAATTCAAAGAAAACAGGTACAAAGACTGTTTAACATTGCGAGACGTAAAGGACAATGGGCTAAATAATACCGTGAGGCCCTTGTCAACTACAACCTTGGAATTAGACAAGCAAAGAAGACATCCTGGAAGGTCTTCTGTGAGGAAGTGGAGAGCACGGCTGCTCCAGCCAGACATCACAGAATCCTCACTAGAGTACCAATCAATGCAGGAGGTATGTTGAGGAAGGAGGATGGTGAATATACAAAGACAGCAGATGAGATGCTGGACTGCTCCTCAGAACTCACTTTCCTCAATATGCTCTGCCAGACAATACAGACCAGAATGTGATCCTGGAGAGACAATGGTTCTCAGGCACTCAAAGAGAGGACTGGGAATCAGCCAAGGAGTGTGTAGACTTTAATAAATTCCAATGGGTGGTGGGAACATTCCAACCATTCAAGTCATCTGGTCCAGATGGAATTTTTCCAACTCAGGCAGGAGAGAATCTCATAAGAGTCCTATATGCAGGTTATTCAAGATTAGCCTAGCAGCAGGAATCATTCCCAATGTTTGGAGGGCAATGAAGGTTGTCTTCATTCCAAAACAAGGGAGAATTGATCATACCAAGGCCAAGGATATGAGACCAATCAGTCTGTCCTCCTTCATTCTCAAAACATTGGAAAAACTGGTTAATGTATACGTTGGGGAGAGGAGGCTAATTAGGGCCCCTCTACATTCAGACCAACACACATATCAACCAGGTAAATCATATGAGACAGCTCTCCACCAACTCGTTGGGAGGTGTGGAGAAAGCACTTCATTTCAAAGAAATAGCCCTCTGCATCTTCCTGGATATTGAGGGGGCCTTCAATAACACGACCTTCGATTCCATAGTAAGGGCAGCAGAGGTGCGTGACCCAGGGACCACTATATGTAGGTGGACCAACGCCATGCTTAGTGGAAGGAAGGTAGAGGCTACCATGATGAATGAAAAGATTATAATTAACACCACTAGTGGCTGCCCACAAGGAGGAATTATGTCCCCTTTATTGCAGAATCTAGTGGTGAACGATCTCAGTGAGGAACTAAATTCTAGGCAATGCTTCTGCCAAGGATATGCAGATGACCTTGTCATAGTAATACTTGGCAAATTTACTGACATAGTCAGAAATATGGCACAAGGAGGATTGAAAATTGTGCAAAATTGGTGCAGTAAACAGGATCTGAAGGTTAATCCTAAGAAGAGTGTTGTGGTGCCATTTATGAAGAGGCATATCCAACACTCAATTTGGAATCTAAAGCTCTTCGATGAAACCCTACCTGTGAAGGGAATAGTGAAATACCTAGGGGTAACCTTAGATGAGAAACTAATGTGGATCTCTCACATTAAGAGTATCTGCTCCAAGGCAAATAGTACTCTAGAGAGTACTAGAAGGGCTAGTGATAAAAACTGGGGCCTAATCCCCAGAGGTATGCACTGGATGTATACCACAGTGGTTAGACCTAGGATTTCCTATGGGGCAGTAGTATGGTGGAAGAAGGTAGAACAGTGGGTTGCAGCTAAGGAGCTTGCTAAAGTGCATAGACTGGCCTGCTTAGCCATAACAGGGGAAATTAGCAACATACCAACCACTGGGATGGAAGCCATGCTGGACATGCCTCCACTATACCTTTGGGTCAAGATGGAGGCAGCAGCTGGGACATACAGACTTAAAACAGGCAGAAACTGGATCTCATTGGGATAGCCAGAATCACATGCTAACTTAGTGAGTGAGGTAAACATAGGAATGGCTGGGAAAATGCCTGCCCAACTATATAATAACTCCCAACTACTTCAAAAAGCTTTACAGTATAATAATTGGAATCAGGGAGCAGTGGGAAAAAACAGTTCGACACCATGTGGGGGACATTGTGTGGTTCACGCAATGAACAAGCTGACAGATTGGCCAGGATGGTGGCAATGATTCCATTTATTGGACAGGAACCTGTCCTGACAATTACCAAGGCTATGATCAAACTAGAACTATGGAACTGGCTGAGGAAACAGCATGTAGAATATTGGATCAAGGTCCATAAAGAAAAACGTTGTAAGGTAATTATGTCCAAGCCATCTTTTAAAAGAAGCTCTGTAATCCTGGGATTGAACAGGAAAGAGATCAAACTGATGACTGGGCTGATGACCGGCCATGGGAATTTCAAAGAACACCTACACACAGTGGGTAAGACGGAAGAAGACCCTAAATGTAGGATCTGTGATGAGGGTGAAGAAACTGCATCACACCTAATCTTCGAATGCATGGCACTGGAAAGCAAAAGATACAGTATCTTCGGGACGACTAGACCTGAAGAAATTGTGTCTAACAAAAAACTGGTAAAGGGACTCCTTGCACTATTTAAGGGCATTGGTTGGCTGTACTAGATATACAGGGAGAGACACCGCACAGTAAACTCAGTTTCAGTGCAGGCAGTGGCAGATTAGACCTAAGCTGTTATTGCTTCCCTGTCAAAATCAAATCAAATCAATATTACATTTTTTTACTACTAACTTAGTACTATGATGGGAGTGAGTGTCCTTATTTGGCTTTACATCAATTGGATGGCAACAATCATTTTCGCTGTTTGTGGGTGAGATGGTGGTGATTAATTATTTATTTGGTTTGTTGGTTAACTTACTCTAGTGATGCACCTATGGCTAAGTTAACACTGTGACAGGCATGAGTGTCCTTCCTGGCCTTACATGGTTCAGACAGCAGCAATCATTTTTGCTGTTTATGGGTGAAATTGTGGCAACTGATATGATCAACTTACCCTAGTGATGTACTTATGCTAACTTACTACCACGATGGACGTGAGTGTCCTTACTTGCCTTTACATCGATTGGACAGCAGCAATAATTTTTGCTGTTTGCGGGTGAGATGGTGGTGACTGATTATTTATTTGGTTTGTTGGTCAACTTACTCTGGCGATGTACTAAGTTATGATGGCTAAGTTCATACTTTGATGGGCTTGAATGTCCTTGATTGGCTATACATTGATCAGACAGCAGTGATCATTTTCACTGTTTTGTTGGTGAGATGGTGGTGAGTGATGGGTTGGTTGCTTAGGCTAATGGATGGTTTAAGGTAACATGTGCTTTGTTTGGCTTTAGACAGAGATGCAATAGGGCTCCTACGAATCTTAGGAGTAAGGTTTATTGAAAAAGGAAGAGACCTATATATGTGTTTCATCGATCTAGAAAAGGCATTTGACAATGTGGTTTGGGACAAGCTGGCGACTATAATGTGGGAAAAGAGAGTGGACTGGAAAACCAGAAGACTTATAAACACATTATATCTTAATCAAAAAGTTTCAGTTAAAGTGAGAGGAGAAAGTACAAACTGGATCAGACTAGGAAAAGTAGTAAGACAAGGATGCTGTTTATCAGCTACTCTTTTGAACCTCTACTTGGAAAATATGATTGACCATTGCTCATTAGATGACAAAGGAGTAGAAATTGGAGGAAAAAGAGTAGGGTGTTTGAGATTTACTGATGACATGGTCCTTCTAGCCACATGGGAAAAAGAATTACAGGATTTGGTGGACACCATTGCAACTAATGGAAAAAAATATGGAATGAAAATTAACACAAATAAAACAAAAGTATTGGCACTACGAGGAAATAAGGAAATAAAAATTATGCTGAATGGAGAAATACTAGAACATGTGCAAAATTTTAAGTATCTTGGAAGCAGGATAGACACCGACTGGAAGTGCACCACAGAAATTAAAACAAGGATAGCAATGGCAAAATAGGCATTTTATAAGAAAAGGAGAATCTTCTGCACCGGTCTGGACAGAGAACACAGAAAGAGACTCATAAAATGTCTTGTATGGAGTGTTCTTCCATATGGTGCTGAAACGTGGACTGTGAGGAAAAAAGACAGAGAAAGGCTGGAGGCTTTTGAGATCTGGACATGGCGGAAGATGGAAAGAATAAGTTGGATGGACAGAGTAAAAAATGAAGAGGTACTGAGAAGAGTGGGAGAGAAAAGACAGTTACTAGATGTAATAAAGAGAAGAAAAAGAAATTGGATTGGGCATATATTAAGAAAGAATGACGGACAGGTAAAAACAGTTTTAGAAGGTTATGTAGAAGGGAAAAGGAAGCGAGGAAGGAAGAGATTCCAGATACTGGATGACATGATGGACGGTACAACATACAGCAGCCTTAAGAAGGAAGCAGTGGATCACAGAAAATGGAGAGGCAAAGGACCTGCCAATATAGCAGATAACTGATGATGATGTGCTTTGTTGGAAATTACTGTAGGGGCATGTTGTCCTGGTCTCGGAGTTTGTCTGGCCACCTTGTGGTGGTGTATCTGTGGATGCATTGTCTGAGCTCTCGAACCAGTGGGTTCTCAGACTGGTTGAGTCTCACATAGAAGGATCTTGCAGAGTTCTGGAAGTGGTCCCTCAGGAATGGGACCTGAGAGAGCTGGTGAAGCCCATTTGTTGGGAATCTGGCAGGTAGGTGGAGTGCCCTTTTCAGGGCTCAATTCTGTACTCTCTGGAGCTGCTGGAGATTGCTGTCTTCTGTGTTACCCCCACACTACTGTGGCATATTCGAGAACAGGCCACACCAGTGCAAGGTACAGAGATACCGAGTCTTGCAGGCAGTGATGATGAAGGATTAAGCAGCGGGTATAGTGTGTGTAAACTTCTAAGAGCCTTCTCTCACAGTTCATTGACATGTTGATAACTATCTAGTGTTACTCCCAGGTACTTTGCCATTCTTGTCCAGGGTACTGACGTCCTCCGTATCTTGATGGGTTGAATGTCGGGGGGCCTCCTGCATATGGCTAGTGCTTGAGTTTTAGTTGGACTGAAGGCTTGGCACCATTTACTTGCTCATTCGCATAGTGTGTTGCATGCCCATTGGAGTCTCGCCTATAGGTATGTGGCGCTCCTGCTGCGTGATTATACTGTGGTGTCATCTGTGCATAAGTCTAAGTTGATTCTGTCAGCATTTGGTAGGTCAGATGTATATAGGGCATAGAGAAGCCTACCCTGTGGTATTCCTGCCCTGATGTGCCCTATGATTGACATCCCATCTTGCATTCGTACATAGACTTTTCGTCCACTTACGTAACTCTTCATCAGGTCTACCACATGTGACACTGGAATTCCTCTGTCTAGAAGTTTATATAAGAGTCCTTCGTGTCACATGTAAACAAATGCATGAGATACATTGAGGAATATGGCTCCGAAGAATTCCATTCATTCTATGGCCCCGAATGCTTCTTCTACAAGTGTGAAGAGTTGGTGGGTAGTGGTATGGCTTCGGTGAAAACCAAATTGTTCATCTGATAGTAGGTGCTCAACCTCCACACGTCCATTGATGTAGAGTCCTCAAAGATCTTGGACATGGCTGGGAGTAACCTTATTGGTTGATAGGTGGTTGGGATGCATTGGTCTTTGCCAGCGTTGGGTTCGTGACCACCTTAGCATGTTTCTATGCCAAGGGATAGTCACCTGTCTCCAGAATGTTGTTGAAGGCAGCAGTCAGTAATGACCTAGTGCTTGGTTGCAAGGTTTCTACTGGCCTGCCATTGCCTGAATAAACAGTTCTTTTCATGTATTGCTGCAAGAATGGCATGGGGGAGCTGTTGTAGGTTATCTCATGGATGTGTTCTGGGCCTCTGTGGGGTTGCTGTGGCTGCTGCTTCTAGGGCATTAGGTGTTAGGTGGAGTAGTGTGGTTTCTGCTCCAGCTTTCCTGGATATGGGATGTCTTGGATACCTTGTTCTACCTGTGTCCTGTATTCCTGCCAGTTGATAGCACAGATGTCGAGTTGTGGTTTGTTAGGTTGAAATGCTCCATCTAGGTCTAGAGTGAAAATCACCGGGTTGTGATATGACATCAGCACTTTCTAGTGATGCCTGTAACCACATGTGGAATGCCTTTTAGCACTGCGATGTCCAGCACTTTGGGCTGCCCTGTGGCTTGGAAGTTAGTTGGGTCATGTGGTCCTATTATGATAGAATGGTTTCTTTCAGCCACTCATAGTAGCTATTGGCCAATTGTGTTAGTGAGGTGACTGTTCCACCCTGTGTGTGTGTGTGTGTGTGTGTGTGTGTGTGTGTGTGTGTGTTGGGGCTTATGGGTGCTCAACGTCGAGGTCATCAGCGCCCTGACACACATTAAAGGGAACGAATGTGGACAGACCTAATAAAACAGAAACACACACGCAAAGAAAGCAGGAAAAGAAGGAAAATGCTACATAAGAAAGTAGAACGTAAGGAAAGGGAAAACGTAGCAACAAGAATGCCACAGTAAATTGTCATTGGCTGGTCACTTATATAAAATATGGGCGAGCTTGTCACACAGTGAGCAAATTAAGATCCTCTCCCTAAAATCTTTGTAAAAACATTTGACATGGCACAGAACTTTAAAAATTTAACCACATTCGTCCAAATGTTGCCTAAAAGAGATGGCAGGTCCACTGGCAAGTCAGCCACGGCCCGCTGGTCAGAAAATAAAATGCAGTCCAATAAAACATGGTGCACAGTGACCTGGATGCCACAAGCACCACACATTGGAGGGTCCTCCCGCCGGAGTAGGAAGCCATGTGCCATAGGGCTGTGGCCTATCCGAAGCTGAATGAGGAGAACCTCGTCCCGTCAATGGGGCTGAAAGGAAGTACATCACACACGCGTTGTGGGCTTGACTATACGGAGCTTATTGTCAGTCACTTCCAGCCACTCATCCTCCCACCAACGCATGACTCGTGAGCTCAACAGCGAGGTGAGTGCGTGCAGGGGTATAGCACACTGAGATACTTGTGGATCGAGACACGCCTCCTTGGCTGCGAGATCTGCCCTTTCATTCCCAGCAATGCTGACATGCCCCAGAATCCAGCAGAAAGTCACCACCTTTCCCAATCGCTGTAGGTGGAGGAGGGCATCCTGGATGGTCTGGACTATTTTATCTGCTGGATACAAACGTTGCAAAGAGTGAAGGGCACTTAGTGAATCAGAACAGACAAGAAATTTAGGACAGGAAGAATGTCTCATCTGCTCCAGTGCTCGCAAGATCACAGACAATTACGCATCAAAGACAGTAAAAGTCTGAGGGAGTCGGACCTTGAGGACACGATCCAGAAAAACAACAGAGCAACCAACGGAATCCCCTTGTTTCGACCCATCCATAAAAACAGCTACATATTCGTGCTGCTCAGATAAAATGGAAGAAAATGCTGCATTAAAAACGGTGACAGGAGTGCAATCTCTCTTGTATCGCAATAAATCTAAAATCACTCCGGGCCTCTTCAGTAACCAGGGTGGCAGGCGGTTAAAACCCAGGATTTGGGGTTGTACTGACTCCACACCGAGGGACTCTAGCACACGTTGCACATGGATCCCAAACGGCAATGTAGCCCGGGAACGGTGGGAAAAAAGGAGGTCCAGAGGTGGATGAGCAACTCGGTGGTGAGCAGGCGAGGTGGGAGCTGCAAGAAACTTACAAGCCTGGCGCACCAGCAGGAGCTGCCGCCGGATGGTAAGTGGCGGTTCCCCAGCCTCAGCACAGAGGCTGGGTTTGGGACTGGTCTGATAAGCACTCGTGGCCAGTCGAATCCCAGCATGGTGGGCAGTGTCAAGGATCTGCAAATAAGACAGGCCTTACTGACCCATACACTGTGCACCAATAGTCCAGCCGTGAACGCACAAAAGCTCGATAAAACTGAAGGAGACGTGTCCTGTCCACTCCCCAAGACCTGTGGCTGAGGCACTTGAGGACGTTTAGTGCCTTCAGGGTTCTGGCTTTCAAGTTACATAGGTGTGGCAGCCATGACAACCTGGAGTCAAAAATTAGGCCCAGAAACCGCACTGTGTCTCTAAAATGTAGGACAGTACCCCCATATGCAAGGCAGGCAAAGTAAACAGATGACGAGAATGATTAAAGTGAACACAAACACACTTATCAGAAGAAAATTGAAAACCCGTCTTTGCAGCCCACTTCTCTAACCGCCGCACTGTTAGCTGCAACTGACGGCTCACGGTTGCAACACTGGAGGAGGAACAGAAAACAGCAAAGCCGTCCACAAATAAGGAGCACTGTACTGGACTCCTCACTGTAGACGTTATACTGTTGATGGCTATGGCAAAGAGGGTAACGCTTAAAACACTGCCCTGGGGGACACCATTCTCTTGCTCAAAGCGATCAGACAGTGTGTTACCAACTCAGGTCTGAAAAAACCACTGAGACAGCAAAGACCGAATGAAAATGGGGAGGTGGCCACAAAACCCCCATTGAAGCAGTTGTGCAAGAATACAGTGTCTCCAAGTAGTATCATATGCCTTACTGATATCAAAGAAGATACCAATACAGTGATGCTGATGGAGGAAAGCCTGCTGAGTAGCCGCCTCTAGGAGGGTCAGGTTGTCGACCATGGACTGAAATTTTCGGAATCCACACTGAGAGCGGCTAAGGAGCTGTCTGGTTTCTAACAGCCAGACCAGATGATGATTAACCATCCGTTCCAGGGTCTTTCTGACACAGCTTGTCAAGGCGATACTCCGATAACTACTGGGACATGTGCGGTCCTTTCCTGGTTTGAGGAGAGGGATGAGAATTGCCTCCCTCCACGAGGTGGGGAACACTCCTGTCTGCCATATGAAATTAAAACATTCGAGCAGGATTTACTTTGACGCCGCTGGCAGATGACGAAGCATGGAGTAACGGATGCGGTCGTGACCTGGTGCAGTATCAGAAGTCTCAGTAAGTGCCGATTCAAGTTCCCACATGGAGAAAGGGGAGTTGTAGGCCTCAGAACTGTTTGACCAAAAGTCCAAGTTTGCTCTCTCGACAGTCGCACAGTAGCGACGAAATGCTGGATCCTGATTTGTAGTGGCAGTACTTTGTGCAAAATGCTCTGCCAGTGTCTGAGCAATCCCTCTGGGTGTCGTTTGGAGGCATCCCTAGTTGAGGACTGCAGCTGTTGGTAAACGGCTGTGTTTACCGCAAATCCTCCGGATGGCTTCCAATACTTTTGTGGAACAAGTGGAACGGTTGATGGAGTCCAGGAACTCCTGCCATGACTGTTTTCTTGCTCTCCTTAATGACACGGCGTGCCCTGACTCTCGCGACTCGAAAGGCAGTAAGATTGACTGCTGTTGGGCAGCATTTAAATCGTCGAAGAGCCGCACGGCTGTCCCAGATGGCTGAATGGCACTCTTCTGTCCACCAAGGCACAAGGCGCCGCTTAAGAGGGCCAGAAGACTTTGGTATGGACAGGTCAGCAGCATGATGGATCACAAGTGTGATGTGATCCACCCATTCCTGTACGCTGTTGTGGCGTTCAAAGACAGCCAACCGACGGAACAGTGGCCAGTTAGCCCTGCCAATCATCCACGATGGCGGCGTCTGCTCCAGCAATACACCATCCAGGAGATGAATGCGGATGGGGAAGTGATCACTGGAATGAAGGTCGTTAATGACCTCCCAGTGAACAGAGTTGGTGAGGGTTGGAGAGCAGAAAGATAGGTCAATGGCTGAGAATGACCGAATAGCAGCAGAGAAATGAGTCAGAGTACCAGTGTTGAGGATGCACAACACTTGAGATGTTAGGAGGCTCTCCAAAACTCGACCTCGAGCGCAAAGAGAAGTGGAGCCCTACAGGACATGATGGGCATTGAAGTCGCCCAGGAGGAGAAATGGGCGGGGGAGTTGTGTGATAAGATCTGTGAGAGCCTCTAAGTTCACTGCATCCAGAGGAGGTAAATAAAGGGAGCAAACGGTAAGCCTCCGACGTGAATGAATTTCAACTGCAACTTCTTGCAGGTCAGTATCCAGGGGCAGAGCAGAGGAGTGGTGGTCATTATTGACAAACACGGTGACTCTGCCTTTGGCCCTTTCCCCAGTCAGGTCATCCTTGTGATATACCGTATAGCCCCTTCGTACAGGAGCATCAGATGGTTTTAAATGCATTTCCTGTAAACACAAGCACAGGGGGCGTTGCCATGCTAGGAGGTTCAGTTCCTCCACATATGCCCGGAATCCATTCACTGGGAGCCATCTATCAGGGTGGGAGTACCTTCATCCTCGCTTTCTGTCGGGGAGGAGAGCCCACAACAGGTGGGGGCTCAGTTTTGGGGCGAGATGATTGCCCCAGTCTGACATCAACCTCCATTGCCTCTGAAGAGGAGTCGAGAGAGATGTCAGAGAGAATGACATCAACATCAGCAGACTGTATAACTTCAGTCTCCTTCAGCGGGTGAGTCTTTACCTTTGGCTTTGGCTTAGGTTTTTTGGCCTGAGGTGGCATTGGAGCCAAAACCTCAGAAGCAGTAGGGGGTGAAGCAGTGCTGGACAGTGCACAAGACTGGACCAGGGAAGGGGCATGAAGGTCCATGATGTCAGCTACCACGGCCTGGTCAGAACGCCGGGGGGGGGGGGGGGGGCAGGACAGCAGGCTTCTTCACAGGAATGGCAGCAGCACCCGTACATTGACAAACGCAGGTGCTAGGGCTGACAGTAGCAACCTCCGTTTGTGTAGTGGCATCAGTTTTCAAGACTGGCTGTTTCAGAACGAAAGAATAGGAGGCAGCGAACATGGGCGGCTGCATGGACTTGTATATTTCCTTTGCCTCACCATATGGAATGCGTTTTGTGGTTTTAAGTTCCTGGATCTTCCGTTCCTCAAGGAAAACTCTGCATTCCCTACTCCACACAGGGTGATCCCCAGAGCAGTTGACACACTTGGGAGAAGAGGAGCAACCAACTCCCTCATGGGTGCCTTTACCACATTTTCCACAAGTGGCTTCCCCTCTACGGCCGAGAGTAGTGTGTCCAAAGTGTTGGCATTTAAAACACCGCATGGGGTTGGGGTAATAAGGCCGTACACTGAGACGTAGGAAACCTACCTTAACATGCTCTGGCAATTTGGTGCTGTTAAACATAAGAATAAATGAGTCAGACTTCATGAGAGCACCATCCACCCATTTCATAACGTGTTGCACATCAACAATTCCTTCCAGGGACCATTCAGGCTTCAGTTCGTCTTGGGGAATGTTGATGATATCTCTGCAAGTCACAACACCCTTGCTGTAGTTCAAGGTGTTGTGAAATTCAGTCTCTATCGCAAACTCCCCAAGAAATTGTGCTTTCTGAAGGTTCTGGACTTGCTGGAAGCTAGATGTTTCAACCAACAAGGTTCCATTTCGCAAGTGCTTGATAGGTTTTAAGGTGCCAGCAATGCCTTCTAAGCCTTTCTGTGTATAAAATGGTGAAACTTTATCGAAACTCCCCTCCTTTCTTTTAATTATGAGAAAAACATTCTGCGAAGCAGTTTGCTTTCTGTTACTAGTAACTGAATCAGGAGGACTGGCTACACGTACCCTCTTGTTGGATTGGGTGTTAGAACCCACCAGCGGTCCACCCTTTCCGCTGGGAGGAGAAGAATAAAAGTTCGAGGGTTCCATCTCGGTCCCATGAGCAGTTAGGGAACTAGAAGTCCACCTAGACAGAGCCTCGCGTGCCTAGGTAAGCCTTATACAACTGAGGTGCGGCAGGTTCCCCAGGGGTTGCCTGGTAATGACTGTTCCACCTCAACAGCCATGCATCTCATCAGCGCGCAGCACACCTTGAGATTGAGGGGTTGTTTATAGAGATTTATTCCATCCTTGCGATCCAGGCAGTCAAGCCAAGATCCCCATTCCATGAGACATACAACATTCCACCGCCGTGCCGCACGGTGGTCGCTGAAGTATGCCCAGAGCTTATGGTGACGGGGGACTGGCGGCGCTTACCAGTCCCCAGCTCAGGAACCCCGCCGGGGTCGCCAAGCCTGTACCCAGCATATGAATGCTGAGCCCCTGGGGGCTCCACCCTGTGTGCTTAGCATTTAGGCCACCTGCAACAAACAGATTGCCTTGTTGGAACAGTAGCATTTCAAAATCAGCTTCTTATAGTGTACCTCGTGATGATCTGTATGCGGAAATTAACTTGATGGTTCCCCTCAATGTCTGGATCACTACTGCAGTGGCCTCTATTGTGTTAAGGGCAGGTAGTGGCAGAGGATATGGCGTAGTGAGCTTTCCACGTAAATTGTAGTTCCCCTACCAGCTGTTAGTGTATCTGTCTGGTAGCAACTGTAATTGGGCAGTCTGATGTGGACATCAGACTTTAGCCAAGTCTCTGTAACTAAGCACATGTCAATACCTTCTGTCTGGAGGAAATGGTGGAATTCCCATTCTTGTCTGCAGATGCCAGTGGCATTCTGCATGCATACTGTCATTCTGTATCTGGCTTCCATACTGGGAGCAGGAGATGGCTGTTGGTGTAGCCTGGATGACGATTTTGATGGCAGCTGCAATCTGCTGCGGGATGGTGGCCATTATGGAATGGACAACTTCGGCATTTGGCTTGATCATCATTTCCATCATGGCACTGAAGAAGGAATGTCTGGTGTGGGCTGACTTAGGTTGGTGCTCCTGGGAGGGGCCTGTCCCGGTGCAGGTGCTGCTCTGTGGTGTTGATGAGCTGTGGTAGTGAATGCAGGAGGTGGTGCAGCATGATGGGGGACCCTGGGGTCTCTTGGATTCCTCTGTTGTGGATGGGGGGGGGGGGGGGGGGGGTGGAAACCTTTTGTCGCCTGGTGGTGGTGGTGGTGCTGGTGCTGGTGCCTGCCCCTGGGCGTTGCGCATAGGTTGCAAATGCTTGACGGTAGCTGATGCATAGTTCCTTACTCCTCTGCTTGCTGCTGCATTGTAGGTGAGGTCTTGGCGTCTTCGCCGTGCTATATGGATCTTGACGCTCTCGCATCCCGTGCAGTTGGTGGGGTGATTTTCATTGCAGCAGACAGAGGTGGGTGCCGTTGTCATTTCTGTTTTACATTCCTTGTGCAAGTGCTCTCCTACACATTTGACGCATTTCTCTGGCACTGGGCAATGCCTGGCTACATGGTTGAAGCCCTAGCATCAGTAGCTAATTGTGGGGCATGTGTTGCCACTTGGATTTTTGAATGTTACGTCTGTGTTGGCGATGGTTTTCATAAATAGCAGTTTGCAGTTAGCTGGAGTGTTGGCCAACACTTTAATAATAGGGGGTGTCTTTGTGTGTTTTTGGTGACTTGACCTTTGATATTGACCTTGTTATTGCTTGGATGTCCTAAAGTTCCGCTCTCAGGTATTCACAGCTGAAGTTAAAATGGACTTCTCTGATAACCTGCTTGTTTGGCTTGTTAGTGGACCAGGTGTAGTAGCCCAAGTAGCACTTGTTGAGCTCCTCTGTGACTTTGGTGTAGTCCTCATGGTGCTTGTATGGAGTTCATACAGGTCTTTTCCACTGACTCGGAAGTGGAAAGGGCTGCTGACAAAGCCCTTGATGGTAAGCATTAGGGTTTTGTATGTATTCTTATAATTTATCATGATTGGTGGAGGAGTCTGGGTTTTTGGAAGGGCTGGTGCAGCCATTGAGGACCCGTCATCAGTCGTGATAACTGCAGTGTCTGTGAACGAGCTGCTGGAGGCCACTAGTTGGTTGGTGGCGATGTATCTTGTGAGTGCAGTCAATGTGATAATGGCAAACTCCTCTCCATCAAGGACTGGCTTGGCTTTCTTGGCTCATTTCTCCTTAATGGTTGGTGGAACGGAATTTGCTGAGGAGGTAGTACTGGTCTTCCTCTTGGGAGATAGCTTCATCCTGAATTGGGGTGACTGGTCTTGAGGCACCTTGGACGATGTTGGTTAGGTACTGGAGAGCTCTGCTCACGGTTGGGGCAGCGCTGGTGGTACCCATGGGTGTGCTGTAAGGTTGGTGTCCAACGTCAGAATTCCCTGTCGCATTGAGGGTCGCCAAGAGTTCTTGTTCCTCCATTGGTCATTAGGATGGGACTGGTCAGTGGTGGTCATAGTATGATGTGGGGTATGTGGACGTTTAGGCATAGATGATAGGGCTAACCTTTGCCTCAGTGAACGCAGGCTTGTCCCATGCAAAGGGGGCCCTGGCTCACATATTCCATACTCTAATGGTCCCTTGGTGCGACTAAATTATCCCTGAAGAATTTAGTGCGCAACCAAAGAGAGAAGCATGACAATTTTGCAGCAAGCCACAGTTGACAATTTTGTTTTTTTCGGAGGATCGCTAAGCAATCTCAGTGGTGACGATGTCTCAAAGTTCTTGGTAAGACCGCAGAATTCACCAGGTGGCGAGTGGTGTTTCAATCTTCTATGCCGTGAGCGGCTCCAACATCTGGAGCGCTTCTGTGCAGCAGCCTCTGGATGCTGTGATACGTATTGCTGCTGCACGGCCGCTGGGCAGAGCGTCCTCCCGGCCAATCAGCGCGCTGTGCTGGACTCTGGCTGGAGCGGCGAGCGTGACCATGGTACATCTTCACACCTCAGCGTCTCAGCTCTGTTAGATCACTGCACACCTGCTCTTTCCCTCTAGCAGGCCGTATTTATATATGGGCGCAGCAGGCGCCCAAGGGAACACCTGCCATCATCCATTCTATGCCCCGGTAGTAGCCTCTAAATGGCCGCTTTGTCGGACACATAATATTTTATAACACTATTGTGTATTAAAATAGAATCTTCTTAATTTTTGTATGAATGTAATTAAGTTGGCTATAATCACAGAAAAAAGTTTTAGCTCACTTCCATTTAAACTTTGCTGTCTACAATTTTTAGAATGGAACTGATTGTAGAACATGACCTCTGAACTACAACTTTAAGAAACCTTGTATTGGTTTTTATTTACATCAAAGTCTTGGAACTTGTTGTATCTTCAGTATTTAATGTGTTTAATCCTGCACTGCAATCAGAATTTTCTAGCATTAATATAACAGATACTTAATCTACTACACACAGGGACATTTTTGTTTCAAATTTAGTTTCTAGTAAATTACTCGAAAACTATTAGAGGTATCTTAATGGGGTAACATAGTTACTGTTTTTATATCAAACTGAAGAGTAATACAAATTTTTGGCTTTCTAGCTTTATTATTTAGCACCACTTATTTTTTTCTTAAAATGCTGTATTTAGGGAAAGATATTCATCTGATCACACTGTGATTTGACAATGTAAACATTAATATACTCAAGTGTATGTTGACAAAGTTTGGAAAAGCTACTTTAAGTTTCATCCTTAGGGTATGGTGCAATACTTGCTTGGTACGC
Source organism: Schistocerca americana (assembly GCF_021461395.2). Taxonomy (NCBI): domain Eukaryota; kingdom Metazoa; phylum Arthropoda; class Insecta; order Orthoptera; family Acrididae; genus Schistocerca; species Schistocerca americana. Next base: position 181,765,954 of record NC_060120.1, read on the forward strand.
GCAGACGCGTTATGGGGATGTGGCAATAGCAGCAGGAACTGGGCTAAGTCCTGGCACACAAGCTCTCAAATGATACAGCACTTGTTTCGCCACATGTTCCCTATGGTAGGACATCACCTGTTTCGTATTGCAGGTCATAAGAGAAGAAGATGCAGCAATTTATGGCAGACCTAATGCACAAGAAACAGTGGCCATGGTAATAGAGAATACTGAAGATCAGTATCCATCACCAGTCGAATACACCTTGAAGAATGAAGTCAGCCAACCGGGGCCTACACAACCACTGTCAAACAACAACTCAGCATTCAGACATTGGAGCTACAACCAGCTCCTCCATCAAGTATAATGCCCTGCAAACAAACAGGCTTTTGGAAAATGTAGAACACACTGGTCTGTTTCCACTGTGGACTCCTGGGACACATTGTACGCTGCTGCAAAGAAAGAAGATGAGTATTAGACGCAATCATGCCACAAGAAGTCAACAATCACAACAGTCCTATTTGCGCCAGTCAAATGCAAAGAATACAGTTGACTTGTGGGATGAAGCTCATCACTGTACCTTGGGAAAGGTCATTCCCAACATGCCATAAGCATTTCCCGTTACTATACAAAGGTACCACCTTCTCACCTAGTCGCTGACTTCAGGAAAACTGTGTGAGGTGACCATCTATGGAGGTGGGCTTGCCACAGATGAAAATCCTCCATGCACTACTGTTCCCAAGATGACAGGAAATCTCATTGACATCATCTTTGATGGGCAACCTATCTGGGGATAGTTGACTTAGGCCATCTTTTTCTGTGGTGTCAAATACTTCTCATTACCAGCTAAAGAGGACTATGTTCTGTGATACAAAAGTGATTGTGCTGAAGGTCACAAATGGAAAAAAAGTCCATCCGACAAGAACAGGTATCACAAGAATAACAATCAATGACAGAACACAGCCCCTTGAATTTGTTGTTTTAACAGAAGGTAGACATGATGTCACTCTCAGACAGGACTTCTCGCAGGCATCACAAGAAGTCAAAAAGTGTAGAAGATCAGAGCACCAGACGATGAAACTATTCCAACAAGCACACATAAGAAAGACACTCTGAGTGGCTGTTTGACATTGAAGGTATTGCAGAATGAAATTTTCATTCTGCAGCCGAGTGTGTGCTGATATGAAACTTCCTGGCAGATTAAAACTGTGTGCCGGACCGAGATTTGAATTCGGGACCTTTGTCTTTTGCAGGCAAGTGCTTAACTGGTGGAATTAAAGCTGTGAGGACGGGTCATGAGTCGTGCTTGGGTAGCTCAGTCAGCAGAACACTTGCCCACGAAAGGAAAAGGTTCCGAGTTGGAGTCTCGGTCCAGCACATAGTTTTCATCTGCCTGGAAGTTTCATTGAAGATATTGTTATCCCGCCGTCATCAGTGAGAAGAGTTCCTGTTGTCTGTCGAGAACCTCAGTTAACTGAGAAAAAGATAACTGGACTCTCAAAATGACATTGTAGGTGATCAAGGAGAACTTTGGATCACTAATTGTCACGACCAGCAACAACTCATTCCTAAAGTAATGTGTGTAGGGACAGCAGAACCACTTCAACAAGGGCAGCTTAGTGTCAATGATGGAGAATTGTGCTCCCCCACCACTAAAGATAATGCAGGAAACTACTACTGAACTGCAACTGCCAATGGGACCTGACCGCAGATTAGTGTTGGCGAGTGATAGACATTCTGCATCAATTTTCGCATGCTTTCAGATCCAGAGTGGAGAAAAGAGAGGCCAAGTGACCCATGGTAAAATACCATATCAACAATTAGCCAGGACTCATATGGGAGGAAATAGAGAATGTGCACAAGATGACATCATTGACCCTTCAGAGTGGCCTTGGTACTCTCCTGTGGTCCTTGTGAAGAAGGCTAGGCACATGACATTTCTGTGTGGAGTACCGATGACTGAACAAAATCATGCAAATGATGCCTATCCATTGCCACACATACGTGACATCATAGACTACTTGAAAGAAGCAAAGCATTTCTGATATATGGACATGCAAACAGGGTACTGGAAAATCAAGGTTGGTGAGACAGACCAGTAAAGAACTGCATTCATAGTATCTGATGGGCTCTATGAGTTGTAATTATGATGTTTGGACTGTGTAACAACCAGACCGTCTTCGAACTTAAGATGGACAACCCACTTTGACACCTTAAATGGACAACTTGTCTTTGGTTTCTGGATGACACTGCCATTCTTTTGAACACATTTGAAGAATATTTAAGCCACTTGACAACTGTGTTGAAGTGTGTGCACATTATAGGTCTCCGACTGAATCCAAAAAAGTGCCTTTTCCTCAGCGGAGAAATAAAGATCTTTAGGCATCTTGTCAATGGCAATGAAATCCATCCCAGTGCAGAGAAAATGAGAGCAGTTACACGTTTTCTGACTCCTCAGAACATTGTTGGTATGCAGTTGTACTACAGGTGATTGATAAAGGACTTGCATACCAAGGCACATCCCTTGCAAGGAAATGCCAAAATTTTCTGGAACAAGGTGCAATGAAGAATTTTCATTGCCCTTGAGAAGTCTTAGCACTGTATGATGAGAATGCCAAGAGAGAACACACTGACACTAGCAGGTATGGGAGAGGTGCAGTTTTAGTGCATATTCAGGATGGTGTTGAAATTGTGATGTTATGGCTTTTTCTTCCAGAGAACTCTTCAAGATGAACTATTCTACAACAAAGAAAGTGTCCGTTGCAGTTGTTTGGACCATTAACACATTCTGGCCCTATTTATTTGGCAAACCATTCACTGCTGTGACAGACCAACTTCCGTATGTTGGCCGATTGCTTTGAAGGATCTGTCAGGTCGACTGATGAGATGGACACTGAGCCTTCAGGAGTATGATGTGACAGTGGTATACAAAAGTGGACGCAAACACAAGGACACAGACTGATTTTCAAGGAATTCTATAGTGGAACACAGCAGTGTGGTTGAAACACTTCCTTTTCTTGAAAAATTTCAGCTTATGTGGGTTGTTCACAGTGTCTCTTCCAAGCTTCTCATTTCTCCCAAAATCTATCCATTAGAATCTTGTCCCAATGCAGCCCTCTTCAATTCACATGATCCTTAACCTGGTCTCTCCATCTTGTTCATGGTCTTTGTCCAGATTCTGTCCATACTAGGATCCTTCTGGGAAGTCTTTCTGGTCCCATTCTTTTAATGTGGCCACACCATTTCAGCCTACCAACACTATTCTATGAACCACTGTATGTAGTAGTTAATCTGCAATTTTTTTATTCCAAACTATTTGCTGAATGTGAATTTTATGACTGCAGCTACAGCAGGCAAAAAAATGTGACATATGAAATTTGTGCTGAACCAGGACTCAACACTGGATTTCTCATTAATGCAAAGTGTCACCTGAACCACTTTGGCTATCCAATCAAAACCTCCATATATCACAGTCCACCTCCTTGCATCATAGTGTTATGTATCTCTTCCTCTAACCTCGCAACATTACTTGCTTCCCACTTAGGGAGAATGATACCACCACAAGAAATTGAGACCATTTTTACTGTTATGTGCCCCTTTTGACTTATGAAACTTATATATTATTTGATGATCAACAGCTGTATGAAATATTATACGAAGTTATTTTCTGAATGCAAATTCCATGACCTCAGCTCCAATGAGTACAGACGTAAGTTAATCTGCAGTTGATAACACTGTCCATTGTTTTCCAGATATTCTTCTCCATGCCTTTCTTCTTTTACCCTCAGTCTTCCCTACTATTATCAACTGTAGAAGTGTACATTTGCTGTTCCATAAAATACGTCCTAGCTTTCCAGTTTTCCTTCTTTTAAACATTGTCAACATTTCTTGCTGTTTGCATATTCATTGCAGTACTTAATTATTGTTGGTACCTAGGTATTTTAATCATTCTGAGGTAAATATATATTTTAAAGGCCTCTGTCTTCTTTGCTCTGTCATATTTACTGTCCTTCCTTCAGAACCACATAGAAGTACAAATCAGATGTATGGGGGCTAAACAAAAATATGGAAATGCTGTAAGAAATACATTCTTGAACATAAATGCAGATGTTACCCAAACCTGCAGGTTGCACTATTGTGTATTTGGTTATGAATGGCTCTTATGCAATGTCGTTAATATTTTGAAAGTGTCAGTCATGTCAGAACAGTGTTCTGTGAATTGTGAGTGCATTATGTCAAGGCTACACGAGTTCGAACGTGAGCATATTGTTGGTGAATGTTTGCTGTTTCAGGAGACACCTTATCGAAGATTTATACTGCTTACAAGGAAAGCGGAAAAACATCATCCGCAAAGTCACAATGTGGATGAAAGTGTGTGATGATTGATCGTGACAGTCAGTCACTGCACAGGATTGTGACAGCTGCAAGAGTCACTGCATAACTTAATGTCACACTCGTGAACAGTGTCTGCACAAAAACAACACATCTCTCCTGGCCATCACAGTCACCAGATGTCAATATTACTGAGCCTTTGTAGTCTACTTTTGGAGAGACAGTTGTGGGATTGTAAACCACTTCCATCATTGTTACCTGAACTTGCCAGTATTTTGCAGGAAGAATGGTATACGATTCCCTTGAAAACCTTCCAGGACCTGTATTTATCCATTCTGAGACGACTGGAAGCTGTTTTGACTGTCAACAGTTTTTCTACACTATATGAGGCAATGTAATGTGTTGTGTTTTTGGTTGTTTCCATATTTTTATCGTCCCCCTGTAGCATCTTAACAAGTGTCTGGTGATGACAAATGTCCTGGAGAGGAACTTGTTTTATCAACAAAAGCTTCCGAAGCACTTTAAACTGTTTTGAAATCTATGGAGCAGCAGCCTTCAGCCTTCTTCAGGTGTGGATGTTGCTGGAAATGTAAATATTCCTTGAAAAAGTCATTACAGTCAGTTTTTCAGTTACACTTCTGAATGTTTTCATATGTAAATATAAAGACCTGTATTTTAAAATAATAAACTGAAAGATCCATGATTACCATTTTGGAATAAATACTATTATTTACTTTTGATTACCTTTTTTTAAAATAAAAAGCTGTAACTGAATTTCTAATTGTGCAATAAATTTTAAAAGTTCATTGTCTTATTGTGGGTGTGTTTCAATATTACTGACCCATGATGGGTAATATATATTTAAAATTTTATTATTTACAAAGTTTTGCACTTGGAACAATCCATTAAATATTTTTTGTAACAAGCATCCCTGGAAATCACAATTTAATTATAGGAAAGTTATTTCTTCATTAAAAAGCAGATATACACTCAAAGGGAAAAAAAGATGTACTACGAAGGAATTATCTGAACGGGACAGAAATTGGTTGATGTGATGTACATGTACAGACAAATACATGATTACATTTGATGATTTAGTCAAGAGAAAGAGCTTCACAAATTGAGCAACTCAATAATGCATTGGTCCACCTCTGGCCTTTATGCAAGCAGTCATTCAGCTGGGCATTGATTGATCGAGTTGTTGAATGTCCTCCTGAGGGATACTGTGCCAAATGCTGTCCAATTGGGGTGTTAGATCAACAAAAACCCAAGCTGATTGCAGGCCCCTGCCCATAATGCTCCAAATGTTCTCATTTGTGGAGAGATCTGGGAACCTTGCTGGCCAAGGTAGGGTTTGACAAGTACGAAGACAAGCAAAATACCACCGTGTGCAGGTGGGCATTATCTTGCTGAAATGTAATGCCAGGACTGTTTGTCATGAAAGGCAACAAAAAGGGGTGAAGAATATTGTCGACATTCTGCTGTGGTGTAAGGTGCCATGGATGACAACTGCAGTGGTCCTACTGTAAAATGAAATGGAACCTCAGACCATCACTCCTGGTTCCTGGGCTCTACAATAGGTGACAGTCAGGCTGGTATCCCAACACTGCCTGGGGCATCTTCAGATGCATCTTCGCTGGTCATTGGGGTTCAGTTCGAAGCGAGACTCGTCCCTGAATTCAATTCTGTTCCAGTCAAAGAGATTCCAGGCCTCAATGATCAGCAAAGACACGTTTGGAGATGCCCTAGACAGCAGTAGGATATCAACCTGACTGTTGTCTGCGATATGGCCCAACAACCGGGAGTAATGGTCTGGGGTGCCATTTCATTTCACAGCAGGACTCCTTCAGTTGTCATCCGCAGCACTTTCACAGCACAGTGGTATACTGACGATACTCTATGCCGTCTTGGTGCCCTTCATGGCAAGCCATCCTGGTCTTACATTTCAACAACTATAATGCCCGCTCACTTATGGGAAGAGTTTCTACTGCATGTCTTCGTGCTTGCCAGACACTACTGTGCCCAGCAAGGTCACCGCATCTCTCCCCAGCTGAGAATGTTCGGAGCAGTATGGGCAGGGCCCTGCAACCAGCTCAGAATTTTGACAATCTAACACACCAGTTTGACAGGATTTGGCACAATATCTCTCAGGAGGACAGCAACTACTCTATCAGATTAGATTAGATTAATACTGGTTACATGGATCGTGAATACGATATTTCGTAATGATGTGGAACGAGTCAAATTTTCCAATACATGACATAATTAAGTTAATTTAACAACATAATTAAGTTATTATAACAACCTTTTTTTTCCTTAATTTATATCTAAAAATTCCTCTATGGAGTAGAAGGAGTTGTCATTCAGAAATTCTTTTAATTTCTTCTTAAACACTTGTTGGTTATCTGTCAGACTTTTCATACTATTTGGTAAGTGACCAAGGACTTTAGTGGCAGTATAATTCACCCCTTTCTGTGCCAAAGTTAGATTTAATCTTGAATAGTGAAGATCATCCTTTCTCCTAGTATTGTAGTTATGCACACTGCTATTACTTTTGAATTGGGTTTGGTTGTTAATAACAAATTTCATAAGAGAGTACATATACTGAGAAGCTACTGTGAATATCCCTAGATCCTTAAATAAATGTCTGCAGGACGATCTTGGGTGGACTCCAGCTATTATTCTGATTACACGCTTTTGTGCAATAAATACTTTATTCCTCAGTGATGAATTACCCCAAAATATGATGCCATATGCAAGCAATGAGTGAAAATAGGCTTAGTAAGCTAATTTACTAAGATGTTTATCACCAAAATTTGCAATGACCCTTATTGCATAAGTAGCTGAACTCAAACGTTTCAGCAGATCATCAATGTGTTTCTTCCAATTTAATCTCTCATCAATGGACACACCTAAAAATTTTGAATATTCTACCTTAGCTATATGCTTCTGATCAAGGTCTATATTTATTAATGGCGTCATACCATTTACTGTACGGAACTGTATGTACTGTGTCTTATCAAAATTCAGTGAGAGTCCGTTTACAAGGAACCACTTAGTTGACAAGTTGCGTAACTGCTTGCATAGGGGCCAGAGGTGGACCAATGCATTACTGTCTTACTGTTTGTGAAGCTCTTCCTCTTCAACAAAACATCCAGTTTTTCTGAAATTGTAAACATTTGTTTGTCTGTACATGTACATCACATGTATCAACTTCACTCCAATTTGAATAATTCCTTCCTTGTGTCCCCTTTTCTTGTCCTAGAGTGTATGTTTTAAACAACTGAAAATTCATTGCATAAGCCCATGTTTTTTGAAAATGGGCTTCTAGTATATCTGAAATTTAAAACCGAGAAAATGAATTTTAAAAATTTAGCTCATATAACCTGAATGATAAAATACTCAGTATTGATATTCTTCATCCTTCAGGCTTGTCTTCCCTTCCCTTCTATTTTGTTTGGCTCATATTTCACAATCACATAGTGCTTCATCAATTTTGTTGAATCTTCTCTAATCGATGGTGCAGAATGCTTTTGCACTCAACAACAACAACAACAAAAACAACAACAACAATTTTTATTTGTCCATACTAACTTTTTCTTCAATACTTCAATTCTGCCACTAGTTTCCTCATTGAACAATAAAATTGCATCACAAGACATCAATTTTCAATACAGTAAATCTACAAAATGTTATTTTTGGGTATCTGTTCCAAATTAAATTAGTCTTTAAATATCTGTTCCAAAATTAAATTAGTCTTTAATTTTCAGCTTGTGTTTTGTCATCAAGACACTCATTCAATAAATAAAGGTACAAGAATCCTGAACATATGCTCAATGGCAACCATACCAGATTCTGTTAGTGAGTGCCTATGTGAATGAGTTTCTTTGCTTGTGTTATATTTACAATAATTTTCTTTTGGGCACAAATTATGCATTGGTGTCTGGTTGGTGGATAGCGTCTTTTTTATAATGGCATTCCCATAGAGTAGCTAAAGAGAATCAGTTTCTTTAAGTGTAAGCCTATCTTTTCCTGCTAGTGGTTTTCCATCTTCATTAGTTCACCTTTCTTTTCCTTAAGCAAGTGACAAAATCTACCATCAAATCTCATTTGGGTGTGGCCAACACTCTGGAGAACATCCTCCCAAATGTCTGGAAAAGGGGTGTATTAGGTGAAAAGTTGAAGTGTTTTAACATTTTAAAGGAACTTTTGATGCTGCTATTGCTACAAAAACAGTGTAAAACATTAACCCTCGAGTGGGTGTGGTGTTTTTTGTAACACGAGTGGACGCATGGCCTAGTTGTGCACTTTATATGCATGTGAAGAATAGCTGTTTTTATATTACCGAGGTAATCATGTATGAGCAAAATCACACTTTAATTTTATTTTAACTAAGCAAAGATAAAATAAACTTATATTTTATGAGCTAAAGCACTGTCTAATTACAAAATAAAAAAACAAACTTTCATTATATCACTCTGATGCAGCATACAGGGGTTACCTCATAGTAATGACACACTCTAAGCATTAAACAGCAGTGTTGGATCAGATCATAGCCAACCACTTATTCAATTGCTAGTTACCTCTTATACAATAGCCCTATTGTGGCATTGTGCTGCTAGCTCAGAATCTGTCTGTTTTCTTACACGGATCGTATCTTTTTTCTCGCCTATCTTGCTGTATATTTTATATTTTTGCTGCTCACTTGGATGTATGACAGCATAATTTAGCACTGTGTTAGCTGAAGCAATAATGAAGGAATAGGTACAGGCTTGCAATTAGAAAGAAACAATGGAATGGTACAAGACAATGCTATTTGAGAATTGCGCACTTTATACACAGGAATGCCTGCTCGAGGGAAAAATAAACTCTACAGATTAACATGAGATATTTTGGCATAAGTTTAGGAACCCAAATCCAAGGAATTCCCTCTTAAGAGACATTTGTACATTAGAAACATGTGGTACCTACATGACATTCAGCTCCTACACAGGAAAAAATAAATAAATTTAAAAAAGTCACCAAATTCTTGTTTATACTGGCATATTGCGAATGTACACAACAATTGTTAATTACATAATTTAAAAATTGTTTATTATTAGTATCAACAGTGTAGGGAAAGATAGATTACTATGTACCATAAAGATAACACACTAAGTTGCAGAAAGGCACAATTAAAAGATACTTACATATAAACTTTCGACATCAGCCTTCATTGGAAAAAGAGAAATGTACACCATTCATTCAGACAAGCAAGCATAGCTCATGCACAGATGACCGCCAACTCAGGCAGCTCGGACCACAATGAAACTGTCATGTGGGGTAGAGAGGCAGGGAAAACTGAAAGTAAAAGGGGAGGAGGTGATAGGACAGAGAGGGTGGAAACTGTTGGGTGGAGGGTGTGGAGACAGTTTGTTACTGTGGCTGAGGGTGGGATAATTATGGGAGCAGAGAATGTGTTGTAAGGATAACTTCTCCTTGCACAGTTCTGAAATGCTGGTGGTGGAGGGTACAATCCAGATGGCTCAGCTTCTGAAGCAGCCATTGAAATCAAGCATGTTATATTCAGCTGCATGTTGTGCCACAGGGTGGGTTTTCACTCTTGGGTAAAGTTTGGTAGTGGCCATTCATGCTGAAGGACAACTGGTTGGTAGTCACACCAAAAAGCAATGCAATGTTTGCAGCAAAGCTGGTATATGATATGGCTGTTTTCACAGTTGGCCCAGCCTCTGAGGGGATAGGATAAGCCTGTGTCAGGACTGGAATAGGTAGTGCTGGGTGGGTGGATTGGGCAGGTCTTCCACCTTGTTCTTCCACAAGAGCTTAGGGTTAGGATTGGGGGATGACTTCAGGATGGACTAGGATGTTGTGGAGATTGGATGGGTGACAGCACACCACCTTGGGAGGGTGGGAAGGTTTTTTGGTAGGGTGTCCCTCATTTCAGGGCATGACGATAGGTAATCAAAGCCTTGGCAAAGGATGTAGTTCAGTTGTTCCAGTCCAGGATGGTATTAGGTGTCAAAGGGGCACTCCTTTGTGGCTGGTTCTATGGCACGATGGGAAGATTGGGGGTGTGAGGGGGGAATGGCATGAGGGATCTGTTTGCAGACTAGGTCTGGGAGATAGTGCCTTCCTGTGAATGCCTTGGTGAGGCTCTCTACATACTGGGCAAAGGAATTGTTGTCATTGCAGACAAGCCATCCCTTGGTGGCTAGGCTGTATGGGAAGCTTTTTTTTTGCGGAAAAGGGATGACAACTATCGAAATGCAGGTACTGTTGGTGGTTTTAATGTGGACAGAGGTGTGAATGGAGCCATCACAGAGGAGGAGGTCAATGCTGGGTTGAGGAGAACCTGTTAAAATGGATGGGTGAGACGGTGTTGAGATTGTGAGGGAATAAAGACATGGTGTCTTGGCTCTGAGTCCAGATCATGAAGATATCATCAATGAATCTCAACTAGACTATGGATTTGGTGTTTTGCAAGGCTAGGAAGGGCTCCTCTACAAGGCCCATAAACAGGTTGGCATACAAGGATGCCATGCAGGTGTCTGTGGCTGTACCACAGATTTTTTTCATATATATTCCCTTTACAGGAGAAATAGCTGTGTGTTAGGATAAAGTTAGTAAGGTGTACGAGGAAGGAGGTAGTGGGTTGTTCAGTAGCGGTAAGACCATAGGCATGAGGGGTGTTGGTGTGTAGGGAGGTGGCGTCAGCTGTGATGAGTGGGGATCCAGGAGGTAAGGAGATGGAAATGGTAGAGAGTCAGTGAAGGAAATGGTTGATATCTTTGACATGGGATGCTAGATTACAGGCCGAAATTCTTTCAGTGAGGGCACAATAACCAGCCAGAATGGGACATCTAGGACTGTTAGGTTTGCAGATTTTGGGGAGCACGTAGAAGGTGGGTGTGCAGGGTGTCATAGGAGTGAGGAGAGAAATGGATTCAGGGAGAGGTTCTGGGAGGGTCCTAAGGCTTTAAGCAGGGATTGGAAGCTATGTTAGACTTATGGGATGGGATCAATCTGCCATTTCTCCAAAATAAGAGTTTTCTGTTACGAGTTGTAAGGGTTCCATTACTGTCACCCCATTAAAAATGCCAATATTACCCGCTCATTTTCTGTTAATATTGTTTGAGTTCTAGAAAATCAGGAAGTTACAGGTACCTGCCAACAGTAGGGAAACCCCCAGCAGACAGAACTAGTTTTTGCATTGTGAGGCCTTGAGCCATGAATAATACAGTTTAATTAGAAAGTATTTTGAGTTTAGAAGTCAAAAGAGGAGGTATAATGGTTGTGTTCATGATTAAATATTCAAAGGAAGTAATTTTGTGAAGTACTCTGAGTAGAATTGTAAATTTTTGAGCATTTTTGAAGACTACCAAGTGGAATAAATCAACAGAGAGTTAGTTTTGTAGTACTGTTCCATCAATGATTTTGTGTACATTCTACCTCTGTTTTCTTTACCACTGGATTTTACGAGGTCATTCAGGGCCTAAGCAGACTGGGTAACTTGTGGTCGACACGGATGGTGCTACTGGAAACAATGAAAATCTTTTGATCCATAATCTATACAGTTTTCTATCAAGTTTGATACACATGCAATAAGTAATTTATTGTCTAGTGTGACTAAAAATTAAAAAGTTTAATTATATTAACCCAGTATAAAAGCACAACTTCTCATGGGTGCAATACTACTTTTATCCTTAAAGCACACTACTATAAAGTCATAAAATAATCACATTATTGTTGTTACTTTTTCCTGAATGAAATATGTTGCAAAAAATTTTTGATGTTGATAGTGCCAAAAGACTATCAATCAGTATACCATGTTACAGGAGCAGACTCCTAACTTATTCTCCTGAAGAAAATATTCGTAATTGACCAACTTTCCTCAACCCCCTAATAAAAACACCTCTCAAACTGAAGTATGGCAGTTCTAATCAACATTCTGTGTTACATTCAGACACATTAAATGAGACAACAGGATGCAGCACAAGCCCTCCACAGTCTTAAATGCAACAGAAATTCCAGCCTAACAAAGAATACATAAGGCACAATTATTACTGTTACATATTAAATGTGGTTGCTATTCATGATACTGTGCTACTGCTAATCACAGATGCCCACAGCTTTTTAGATCATTACAGGCAGAAGACTGACAATTTCTCCTTGTGTTGCTACTCTTAATTGTTAGGTAGTAAATGTGGTACATCCCAATATCAGTTCAGGGATAGTCACTCTTGGACTTTCTCCGTAAAGTATCAACTCCACTGTAGAACACTTGATGGGCGGGAGGGGGTGGAGGGGAGGGGGGTCGGGGGGGGGGGGGGCGAAGGGGAAGAGAAAAAATTTAATATTTTATGCCATATATAAAATTTGCCAATATCTTATTTCACTACACTGCCAGAAAATAAATTAGTACAACCTTTCAGAGGTTTCCAATTCACTCAAGTTTCATTGTTGCAATAGTGCTTATGGTGTGCATGAAATAATTTTATTTACAGATCAACAACACAAGCCATTCTGAAGTAACAGGTATCGACTCGTGCTGAAACACCCTTGTTAGTGCGGGGTGTAGCCTTCACGAGCGGTGCTGACTCTAGCCTTCAGTGGATCGTACAGATGGCGAATATTGTCCTGGGATATGTTACGCCATGCCTGCTCAACCTGTTAATGTACTTCTGTGAAAGTTGTCTGTTGAAGAGTCGAATGAGTCACTTCTCATCCCATTGTATCCCCACACATGTTCAATAGGTGATGACAAGTCCGAAGATCATGCTGGCCATGAAAGTTTCTGCACATCTTGCGGAGCATGTTGAGTTTCACAGGCAGTGTATGGGTAAACATTGCCCTGCTGGAACAACACACAACCTTCCTGTTGCAAGAATGGCAAAAGAATGGGTCTAACAACATTCTGCACATACCAAGCACTGGTTAGCATCCCCTTATGAAACACCAAAGGTGGACAAGGTTTCCAGCTTATTCCACCCCACACCATAAGGCCCGGACTGGGGCTAGTGTCTTGGACAAGTGCATGCAATGAGGCAGCGCTCGCCAGGTTTACGCCATAGCACAAATGACCGTCACTTGCATGCAGGCAGAATCTGCTTCCCTCGCTGACGACCACAGCACGCCATTCCGTATTCCAGGTGATCCTTTGACAACCCCAGTCAAGTCGCGCATGCTGATGATGTGGAGCGTGTTTGAAAGATGGGCTAGAGGCTTGTGTGAAGCCCCCTTATCTGTGCTGTGGTAGCTGTACAATTTGCCACTGCTGCTCTTCCAGCACGACAACTCTGCAGACATCTGTGCTGTGTGGATACCCAGAACCTCTTCTAAAGGTGTGTGAACACTGATACAAGCACTGTTGCCCAACTGGCACAGCACATACAACTTCTGTGGCAATGCTCTGAAAGCACCATTCTGCCACCTGAAAGGCCACAACTTCACCCTTTCAAACATGCTCAGGTGACTGTAGGAAGAATGAGTGCATCTCTGTGGCATGGCTGCCTGCTTGCTTCACAAGTTTGCACCACACTAAGCCTTCTGGCTGTGAGCATTCCCTATTAAAGGTAGACAAAGATGGCACTTTGGTAGCTATGCCACTATGCTGTCTTACATCTACTATCCCTCAGGTGGCATATGCCGTCATCGCATCAAAATCGACATCATCTTTCCACGTATAATAATTTTGTCCCCAGTGAGATAATGTCGGATCATGATACTGAAACATTTTAGTAATAAACAGTTTTACAAATTCTGCACGCTTACAGCTTCATTAAAAATGTAATTGATTCATACACATTCATGCTTGAAGTACTGCAAGCCGAAGCAGAAACTGTGAGTCAAGTCAGGTAATTTATAATGATAATATCGATAATAATAATAATAATTGTAAACTAACCATATAGTTCAGAAACAAAGTTGATATGACTAGGCACCCTTCTTATACAGTTTAGTCCCAAAACGGTATGGACCTCTGTCGTTGAGATGGTGTAGCAATGACTGACGTGTATTACTGTATAGCCTGTACTGTAAGCATACAGACTGTTATTGTGAGAAAAAAATTCTTTGCTTAATATACTTTTGTGAAATAAATGACTAAAAATATATAAATACAAGGAAGAGGTAAGGGTTTTAGGTATTGAAAAAATCGCGTGTTTTCCTGCTGCTCACACTTTTTTTTGTGTGTGCCAAGTCCTAATCATCCACATGAAATGTTGGGTGTACTATGTTTCTGTTCTGTAAATGGAAGTGCATATATACTGTTTCTTGAGTATTTGCTATTACTCTGTTCCTGGCAAAACCATGATGACATTTCTTCAATAGCAACTTTTGCAGAGTTAGTAAGATGATCTTCCTTCAATCAATACTCAGGTTTCATCTGCAAATAGGACCAGCTTTGAGTTCCAGTCATGTAAAGGCAAGTCTTACCCCCACATAAAAGAAAATCAACCTGACATTGAGATATGTGGCGTGTGACGAATCTTAAAAGTGAGGATGGTGTTCTCTTTCATGTGTCTGATTTCTGTTACCTTGGAGTAATCTTACAAATACAGTTTAATTCTCAGTTGCAAGACCTATTCCACCACAACATACAAGTTCTTGCAGAACAGAATGATGCATTAAACCAAAGGCTTTTGTTACACCTGAAAGATCCCTGATATGTGTGTGTGTGTGTGTGTGTGTGTGTGTGTGTGTGTGTGTGTGTGTGTGTGTGTGTGTGTGTGCGTGTGTGTGTGCGTGTGTGTGCGCGCGCACATTTAATAGAATCAGACATTGGAAGAATTTTATACTGTCAATGAACATTTATTCAAACAAAAAGTACAGACTGAATCAATGACAGTACTAAACAGAACAATACTTTGAAAAGTTACTATACAAAGTTTATTTTAGAAGACATACTTATCAATTATATACTGCAAAATAATTAATTATCACAGCAATTAAGCTTTGGTTGCTTAATGGTTTGCAACACCTTCCTGAGCAAAATGCAAATAACTGACTAGAATTTAACTCAGCATTATCTTACTGGCTCAGGCTGTGTCTGTTGAGGTTGCCCCTCTGAATCACTTTTCCTTCTCAACTGTGATTTGATCCAGTTAATAAGTTTGTTTCCCTTTCCTTTTTCCTTAACTTGCAACCTAGAGAATAGCAGGGACAAAAGAAACAGGTATTATTATTTAGGTAACTTCACAAATATTAAATACATAGTCATATGCTGGAAAGCACTAACAACATATTCTCTCTGTTGGAATCTGTGATATCTGAGGTACTTGAAAAGCGTATATGGGTGACTAATTGTAACCAAAGAGGGAGACAGGGTGATTAAATTATATGTGTGGACAGTTCTACTTCTAATAAGAATTAAATGTTTAAATGAAGTGATAATTACTTCTACATATTTAATTCCACACAGGTAAGAGTCACATAGTGTTTATCATTATTATTTTAATGCTACAGAATTTTGAGCAGTTCTGTTGGAAAGGAAACCTCTCTTTCTCTTCCTGCATCTTACAATATGTTTGCTTTTAAACAACAAAGATTCCGAATGATCTTACAGCTTGAAGCGATTTCCATGTTATTCACAAATTAATAAACAAACGAGAGGAAATGCAACAACTCTCCTCCAGCTAACTGTGTGTCATGTAGAAACATGTAACAGCAAGAAGGCGGGGCCAAGAGTTACCCCTCATCTTCTAGTTTAAGTACACACTCTCAGCATCTTCGACCATCCTGTTGACATTATTGGAGCTGAACAATTCGAAGGAGACTTACCAACTGTTAAACACAGATGGAGCAAATAAAAAAACACCCTGGATGGTTGCAGGCTTGCTCTTAACTTGTACATGATGGA
The DNA here is from genome assembly GCF_021461395.2 of Schistocerca americana. Classification (NCBI taxonomy): domain Eukaryota; kingdom Metazoa; phylum Arthropoda; class Insecta; order Orthoptera; family Acrididae; genus Schistocerca; species Schistocerca americana. The sequence continues at coordinate 181,782,122 of NC_060120.1, forward strand.
GTGCAACAAGCTCACCACTCTACCCTTAGTTTTTAAATAGGGTTCTAGCATCATTTTATCAAAGTATTGTGAGCATATAGTGGTTTTTACATATGGATCAAAGCACAGGGACAATGTTGTCATTCTGTTATCTTCCCACATTTTATCACCAAATTCTGCCTACTGAGTCCCTTCAAGGCGTGTACTATGCAGAGCTCTGGGCAGTCAAGAAGGCACTAGAACACTTGAGATGTCTTGATGAAGGGAAGCTGTTTGTCTGTAAGGACTCTCTCAGTGCTCTGCAGGCTACTGAAGCAATTTTTCCCAACAAATAAGATGGTTCAGGACACTATCCACTTCTGAACAGACAGAAGAAAAGGTGAACTTCTGCTGGGCCGCTGTAAACCTGCGAGTTGAGGAGAGTGAGGAAGCTGACAGAGCAGCAAAAACAGCTTGCTACAGTTCACCTCAACATCTCCCTATAGACTGTTGTGTCACGGATAACAAAGAGTGTGTTGGCTGAGTGGGAAAGGCAGTGGCTCAAACAGGCCAGTAACAAGCTGCCATCAGTCAAACAAACTATTTCACCATGGCGCATTTCCTTTCGCACTACAAGAAAGGATGAAGTGGTCCTCAACTGCATTCGTATCGGGCACTGCTCAATGATGCATGCTTATCTCTTATGGCTTGAAGATCCACTGGAGTGCAGTGTTCACAGCATCTGACTCACAGTGCAAATTTTTTAACAGTGAGTGATTTGTATGATGCTTTGCTCCATGCGTCTGCTGAGGGACTTATCTCAATTTTAGGTGACAAGGAAACAATAACAAGAAAACTGCTGACGTTTTGTGTGGCATCAGGACTCCAGCCCAATTTAATTAGATGGATGCTTCAATGTGCTTTTGAGTGGCTGGCTTATCTTATGTGTTCCATGATTAACCAGCCATCTTTATGCCATCCATTGTTTTATTAATAATCTTAATGTACGACAGTATGAATAGCTATGCTAGAGACTGTATATGAATTGTTTTATGAGTATGGCTTAAGTTGATGGTATTTGCTCTTGATTTTAACAATGGTGGCTACTCATAAACCAGTACCACAACCAAAAGCATTCTAAATCCATCCATCCATCCATCCATCACTGAACACCATAGCCACAAGTGGGTACATTTGGGTGACTGTATGCTTGTGTGTGACCATACCTCGTTCAACTACACGAGTTGTAATTGAAGAGCTAGTAACATCTCTGTGTGGTTATGTGTTTCCATGTGCCACACCTCATCCAGTTACACACTTTCCCTATTTTTATTTACTGTTTCCATACAGGAATTTCTAGTGTTGAATTTGTCATAAATTAACTACCTCAAAGCTTGAAGAAGCAAATGTGTAGCACACTAAGTTAAGAGCTTAATATTCCTCTAAAAATATGTTTGAAGATTGGGGCACCAGAGCAGACTGATGAATAAATTCAGAAGAAATTGGCAATGAGTTTGTTCAAGACACCATCCAAACAAATGTCTGTGGAAATTCTGAGTTACAGAAAAACTAAACCAGATTGGCCACAATAGGGCTTTTAGTACCCTCCATCTTCTTCAATGTGAGATACTGTTGCTTATATACATATGTCAACTCCACTACGAGTACTGCTTGGAAAGAACATACTACACTTGGTGGCAGTCAAGTACTCACCTTCTCGTAGTGATATTGTGCAGTGGACCAAAAGCCAATGCAACGACTGTACAGGCTAAGCAGATCACATTGTATGGCATGCTGAAGTCCGGTGTTGGCAGTGTCACTATGAGAGTTTCAGTCCGCAATTCCACCAGGTAACCTTCTCGTGATGCATTGAAACTGTAATGATGTCAGTATGTGTTATAACAATAAAAAGCATTCATCAGTTCCAAGCCTTGCACTTTCTCATTAAATGAAACCAGAGCCCACTTTCATCTAGTTTATTCCCGGATCTGGTTACATTATGAAATATCAGGCAATTTTTGTACACTGAACCCATTTCCGGTATCTTCTAAAACAAGAAAGTTCTTAAAAAGCTCTGAAAAGAATTTCTTATACAGATTAAAAATGCCACAGCATACTGTGAAAAACAGTCTCCTAAGCAGTTTATACAAAATTAGAATGAATTACAAAAGTCCACTTGCTTGTTCAAAATTTTCTCAACTGAAATAACAACAACATGAATAATAATGATGAATGAAAACAGTAAATTAGTAACTGTATCTATAGAATGTAGAAAGATTACCAAAGTTAGCTTTTCCTTTAAAAAAAGCTGCCATAAAAATGCATTAATTTATTTTCAGCATCAGGTAAGTAAAAGGAAAACTTACATGTTCTCCTAGTTTTTAACATATGTTATTATTAGCTCCAACTCTAACCACAATTTTTTACAATATAGCAAAGGCAATATACGAGGCGAGGCAATTAAATAACTGGACTGCTGCTATAAAACATTTCACTGATCACCAGCCACATTAGAAAGTTTGCCGATCCCTGCAATGCTCCAGATGAATTTTCCATTTTTTAAAAGCAGTATTCGAAGTCTTCTTCTATCAGCTTGTTGAGAACCTCCATCACTTTGGCTTTCACCACTTCCACACTATCTTGTCCTCTTGAAAGCTGATTTGATCTTAGGAAACAAGAAAAAGTCACAGGGCTCCAGGTTGGGAGAATACAATGAGTAGTTTAACGTGATGATGCCATACTTTGCAGAGAACATCTTTTGAGACAAGGTGTAGTGGGCTGGTGCTTTGGCCCCATTTCTGTGCAAACTCTGTGCATGTTGCATGAGCCATACAAAATATACTGTACACACTGTAAATTCCTGACATTTCAGCATGAGTTTGGACACTTGGGCAACAATTTTCAGGGATCATTTATCAATTTTCTCTATGTCGTTATCCGATTTTGATATTGAGGGTCATCCAGGGTGCCAATTGTCTTCAGTCATTTCACGTCCCGCCTTAAACCTCTTAAACCATTCAAAAACTTGTGTTCAAGTAAACTTTCACTCCCGTACACTTCCGTTAAAATGGCATGAGCTTCTGTAGCAGTTTTCCCAGTGTCACAAGAAACCTGAGGTTAACTTGTTATTCTATCTGAGCACTTTGCATTTTCCACCAAGACACTGGTGTAAGTACTTCACAGGACAATTGCTACAGCAAGACTGAGTGACATAACTGTAGCCTCACCAGTCCGGTTATTTACTTGCCACACCTCATAAATAACATAATTAATTATTATATGTACAGAAGGTAATAGTAATGTCCCTAATATTTTAAAGAAAATGTTCAAGTTTATATGAGATACTATCTAAGTAAATTATAATTCTAGGTCTAGTCAGGCCTCAGTGATACATAAAAAGTATTTTATGACCATTTCTGACAGGTAAAGAGAAGGAGAGAAGAGGGTAAGGGTTGAATACATTTTCTTTCCCACTTTCCGTCTGTCCAGATTAACCATGTAGTGGGTTTTTAAGTTATAAGAAGCATCACTATTCCTTCATTGGCTGTCCTCATAGAATTCTACAAGTTACAGTATGTGATGTGTTGACTTCCTATCTAATTACTGTAGCCAATGAAGAAAGAATAATTTCACTTTACACTGATAATTTTCATGGTAGATCTATCTATATACAACTGAATAAAACAAGTTTTAACACTATGCCGGCCGGCGACACCACAGTGGTGTTATGCGCGAAGTAGTGGTCAACAGCCATTGACACTACAGTGGTGTTGTGAGCATAGTATCGCGCAGTGGGTGGCGACAGCACTTTAGTATCTTTTGCAGCACTTTAGTATCTTTTGCATTCTGTTAGTGTTTTGTTTAGGTAACAATAAGTTACACATGTCAACAAGTTTCTTGTTTTTATAAGTACTTGTGCCCTTTCATCATGGCAGATGAAAGAGACGATAGGATTATTTACGATGAATGCACGGTTATCTTGTTTGACGTTCCGGACGACTTGGCCGATTGGGAAGAAGACATTGGATATCAAAAATATGAAAGAGAAGCATAATCATAGGAAGATAGTGAAATACGTCCAAGAAGAATTCGGCGAACGCTACAGTTGCCAACTGATTCGGCTGAATCAGACGAAGAAGACAGTGCACACTGGTCAGACTTTGATTTACCAAGGACCAACAATAAATTTGAAGGATCCCCAGGTCCAGACATATTTCCCAAAGATACACAGAGTGCCAAGGATATCATAGAATTATATATTGGGAATGATCTATTTGAATATATTAGCAATGAAACCAACAAGTACTACAGTCAAAATTGGAATAGAAGGAAATTGGATTTTAAAAAATGGCTAATTTCTCGACGTTACAGGGCCCAAACTTAGAAAATGGTTTGGGCTTGCTATCCTTATGGGAATTGTCAAAAAAGCAAGGATCGATGATTATTGGTCAACGAATCTGTTGCTAGACACACTGATATTTTGCAAAATGATGTCCCGCAACCGATTCAGACAAATATTACAATTTTTACATTTTTCTGACAGCAACAATAAACCGGATAATGGTGACCAGCTTGTCAAAGTGCAATTCGTAATTGATTATAGTTCCAAAAAGTTTAATCTAAGTCAAATCATCTCAACTGATGAAGGAATGATACAGTGGCATGGACGGTTAAATTTTAAAGTTTACAATCTGTCAAAAATTACGAAATATGGCATCCTCATTCGGATGCTGTGTGATTCAAGTTACATTCTGGTGCTGGACAGCCTTCAGCAAAAACAGTGATGGATCTACTGACACCTTCTGATGGAAAGTGGCATCACCTCTGCACGGATAATAACTATAACAGTGTAGAACTTGCAGAGAAGTTACTTGAAAAGAAAATTCGAGTTTGTGGAATGATATGGCAAAATAGAGGATTTTCAGAAAATTTAAGTGTGCAGAAGTCAATGTGTTTGAAGCTTGTCATCGACGGAAAGGTGACAAGCCAAGTAATCCGAATTAGTGCTGCTGGTGCCAAGCGAATAAATTTGTACAAGATGTGCGGACAGCAAAGTGTTAACACGCCATAACAGAGGCCTTGGGGATCCAAAGTGCAAGTATACACTTGGGAACAAACATACTACAAGCAAGTGTTCCATGTGACCACCATTCATATTAAGACAGGTTTCAGCATGTCGTCATCAGTGCACGCACATGTTAAAAAATTGCTGGTATGTTCTGAATGCATTGAAACTATCCAAAATGTGTTCCTGGAGTTTATCAACAGGGTTGGAATACCCCAACACTTTTAATAATGCCACAAAAAAAGTTAAAGTGCAACGAGTTCAAGTCAGGGGACCTGGGAAGCCATGACTGAGACACTTATCAAAGATTCCTGTTAAATAACAACAGCCATGAAAGTGTGTCAGTTAACCATCAAACACGTACCACATATGCACCCTTTCAATAAAAGGACCATCATCCAAACAGTCCATTAGTTTGGGTTGCAGGAAATTAGGGTACACACAACCACCAGCAAGTTGGTCATGTAGGAAATGTGGCCCTATCAACAAGTCTCCAATGACCACTTGCCCAAGCATTAATGAAAAATCTCTGCTGCTTTGCCACTGCAATACATGTGGGTTCTCAAAAGCCCAAAAGTGTATTGTAGACGTTCATAATACCATCTCGTGTAAAGCATGCTTTGTCTGTAAATAACACATGCACGAGGAACTGTGAATCATTCCCACATTGCCTGTGGATCCTTATGCAGAGGGCAATCTTGACTGGAAAGTAAGGTGCGGCTATGCCTGGCACACTTTGTGCATGATATTGATACAATCATCCCTCATGTAATATGCAACATATGGTGGAAGGAAAACCATGTTCTTATGCTTGGCATTGCGTCCCCTTGTTGTAATACGTGCTCCACCATTTGTGGCATCAACACTGTTCTTGGTCCACCTACATGTTGCATTTAAATGAATCCATCTTGTGCAAGCACAGATGGGACTTAGTGAACCCTCTGCTGTTACCTGCTTGTCTGTCTGTCTTCTCTGAGGATACAATTTGTAATACAACTGTGGGCTGCCATTAGCATGCTCATAAATGAAGTGGGTGGCTGTCATTTATTCATTTGAAAATGTGTATGGATCCATGGCAACAGATTCAAATAATGCATGTACACAGGCATGGCCAGAAACTTGAGCTGTGGTTGGTTGCTCCAAGATCAATCTTCACTTCACACCAATGAAAGTCACGTACTCAACCAAACAACAGCAATGTGCCAGCAGTGAAGCTGCAACATAAACATAGCCTTATATATGAACAGTGTTACAACAATTGCTTGATTGCATCTTGTGCTTACATTGTATAAGGGAAACCATTGGTTTCTGGATCTATGTTTCTTTGGATAATTTGCATGTTTCATTATCTTCTTCTCAATCATTTTTTTGTACCTATAATAGTCAAACACCCTACATAGATGGAACTACTGTGGAAGTTATCAACATAATGCTACACGTAACTGAGGATAACGGGACAACAAAAGTTAAAAATAACAGTACCGAAAAGCTTGCAATTGCTACTCACCACATAGATGAGGCACTGAGTTGCACACAGGGGCAATGAGAAGGAATGCTGAAATATTTAACTTCCAGAAAAAATCCTCCTCCTGAAGTAGAAAACGCGCACGCACACACACACACACACACACACACACACACACACACACACACAGAGAGAGAGAGTGAGAGAGAGAGAGAGAGAGAGAGAGAGAGAGAGAGAGAGAGAGAGAGAGATGGGGTGGACAGCCAAAGGGATACTACGATAGGGGTAGGGGAATGCTAGTGCTATCTGTGGGAGTGTCCACGGACATGGTTGCACAACATATGCTCCATTCCCAGAACATCCTGGGTCTCCACCTTAGACTCTGTCTTCCACCTCTTTATCCCCTTACTTGCTCCCACAAAATGAATACACATGTGTTCTTGACCAGCAGCACACCTACATAGTCCTTTCCCCTTCTCTATTTCTCTCCTCTTCTTTCCACCCCCTCCCCCCCCCCCCCCCCCCCCCACCAACCACTGACACTGTTACCCAATCCTGCACCTAGTAGCCCTATCCTGTCCTGAACACATCCCTGCATCCTCTACACATACACTGCTATCTCGCTCCATCCTCAACACGAGCCTCTTCCATATCCTCACCACTCTCGCCAGTTAGACTGCTGCACACGACATCAGACACAGTCACAGTCACAGTCACAGTCAGGCCTTAGTACTTGGAGACAGTGACCATGGGTGTCTGTCATGTCTGTGTGAATCTGTGTATTTTCTGCTTCAGCAGCAGGACTCTGCCTAAAAGCTTAAATATTTCAGCATTCTTTTCCATTGCGCATCTCTGGGACTCAACACGACCTCTATGAGGTGAACTATGAGGTGAACATTTATCCTTTCCATATTATTGTTGTTCCATTCTGAACTTTCCAAAGTTAAAAATAACTTCACATATTAGGTCTGTAATGGCTGTCTACCCCAGAGGGAAGAAATTAGTAAAACATATCTTTCATGTGCTTGTTGCATTAAACAAATCAATCACAGAAAGGTGTGGTTCAGGTGAAATGTATAATACGATAGGAGAAAAGATTATCACTCATTGAGGGGGGGGGGAAAAAAAAAAAAAAAAAAATATATATATATATATATATATATATATATATATATATATATATATATATATATTATTATTATTATTATTATTATTGGTGTTTTGCCCTTAAAGAGCGCATTTGGACTAAACTACATGGCCAGTTCCTTTTGCTGCCTTCCTTGCTGCCCAAACTTCCCTCATTCGCTCGCTGTGTTTCTGTTTCCGGTCCTCTGTCCATGCTTCTTGTCGGCTTCGTGTCTTCGGCTTCATCTTGATTGCCTTTTTGGTTGCCCATATTTCTTTCATCTTCTGGCTGTGATTTTGCTTGCGTTCTTCGGTCCATTTTATGCCTGTTCGTTTGTCGCATTGTATCTCATGTAGTTTACTTTTCTTAATGATGTTTCTGAACTTTATTCTGTCGTTTATTGTGTCTGCTGTTATGTTGAGCTGGTTCAGGTCGTTTTCTACCTCTGCCACCCATTTGTTGTTTCTAGTGGTTACCCAGTCAAAGATCTGTTTGGTCAGCCTGTGTGATGGCATTCTGTATAGGTGTCCATAGAATTGTAGTCTGCGTTTTCTAATCTTTTCTGTGATTGTCTCCGTATGTTTGTACAGTTCCTCTGTAGGTTTCTTGATCCATATTCCATTGTTGTTAGTTGCGCCAAATATTTTCCTAAGTATTTTCCGTTCTACTTTTTCTAATTGTCTGATACGTGTATGCCCTCGGATTAGTGTGGTCTCTGCTGCATATAGTGCCTCGGGGAGCACCACCGTGTCGTAATGGCGTAATTTGGATTTTTGTGAGATAGACTTCTTGTTGTAATGATTCCACACTACTTTGTATGCCTTGTCCAGTTTAGTCTTTCTTTCTTCATTTGAGTCTCTGTTATGTCCACTCATTTGTAGTGTTTCACCGAGGTATTTGAAGTTTGCTGTTTTGTAAATCGTGCCATACTTTGTGTTCAGAGATGAGAGTTTCTTTGTGCTCATAAACTGTGTCTTTTCGTAAGAGATCTGTAGTCCAGTTTTGGAAGCGATTTCGTGCAGTTTTTCAATAGCGTCTTTTGTTTCCTTTATACCTTTCGCGACAATCGCCAAATCGTCTGCAAAAGCCAGGCATTTAATCTGTAGGTTTCCTAAGGTTATCCCCTGTTGTGATGTTTCCCATTCTCTTATGACCTTATCTAACACCAGATTGAAAAGGAGAGGTGAGAGGCCATCGCCTTGTCGGACACCTGTGCGAATTTCAAAGGGCTCTGATAGTTCCCCACAGAACTTTACTTTGGAGGTCGTGTTGGTTAAAGTTTGCTCTATGATAGCCCGTGTTTTGTTGTCTACTTTGTATATATATATATATATATATAGAGGGAAACATTCCACATAGGAAATATATATCTAAAAACAAAGATGATGTGACTTACCAAATGAAAGTGCTGGCAGGTCGACAGACACACAAACAAACACAAACATACACACAAAATTCAAGCTTTCGCAACAAACTGTTGCCTCATCAGGAAAGAGGGAAGGAGAGGGAAAGACGAAAGGATGTGGGTTTTAAGGGAGAGGGTAAGGAGTCATTCCAATCCCGGGAGCAGAAAGACTTACCTTAGGGGGAAAAAAGGACGGGTATACACTCGCACACACACACATATCCATCCACACATATACAGACACAAGCAGACATATTTAAAGACAAAGAGTTTGGGCAGAGATGTCAGTCGAGGCAGAAGTGCACAGGCAAAGATGTTGTTGAATGACAGGTGAGGTATGAGTGGCGGCAACTTGAAATTAGCGGAGATTGAGGCCTGGTGGATAACGGGAAGAGAGGATATATTGAAGAGCAAGTTCCCATCTCCGGTGTTCGGATAGGTTGGTGTTAGTGGGAAGTATCCAGATAACCTGGATGGTGTAACACTGTGCCAAGATGTGCTGGCCGTGCACCAAGGCATGTTTAGCCACAGGGTGATCCTCATTACCAACAAACACTGTCTGCCTGTGTCCATTCATGCGAATGGACAGTTTGTTGCTGGTCATTCCCACATAGAATGCGTCACAGTGTAGGCAGGTCAGTTGGTAGATCACGTGGGTGCTTTCACACGTGGCTCTGCCTTTGATCGTGTACACCTTCCGGGTTACAGGACTGGAGTAGGTGGTGGTGGGAGGGTGCATGGGACAGGTTTTACACCGGGGGCGGTTACAAGGGTAGGAGCCAGAGGGTAGGGAAGGTGGTTTGGGGATTTCATAGGGATGAACTAAGAGGTTACGAAGGTTAGGTGGAGTGGGGAGGATTTCATGAAGGATGGATCTCATTTCTGGGCAGGATTTTAGGAAGTCGTATCCCTGCTGGAGAGCCACATTCAGAATCTGATCCAGTCCCGGAAAGTATCCTGTCACAAGTGGGGCACTTTTGTGGTTCTTCTGTGGGAGGTTCTGGGTTTGAGAGGATGAGGAAGTGGCTCTGGTTATTTGCTTCTGTACCAGGTTGGGAGGGTAGTTGCGGGATGCGAAAGCTGTTGTCAGGTTGTTGGTGTAATGCTTCAGGGATTCCGGACTGGAGCAGATTCGTTTGCCACGAAGACCTAGGCTGTAGGGAAGTGACCGTTTGATGTGAAATGGGTGGCAGCTGTCATAATGGAGGTACTGTTGCTTGTTGGTGGGTTTGATGTGGACGGACGTGTGAAGCTGGCCATTGGACAGGTGGAGGTCAACATCAAGGAAAGTGGCATGGGATTTGGAGTAGGACCAGGTGAATCTGATGGAACCAAAGGAGTTGAGGTTGGAGAGGAAATTCTGGAGTTCTTCTTCACTGTGAGTCCAGATCATGAAGATGTCATCAATAAATCTGTACCAAACTTTGGGCTGGCAGGCCTGGCTAACCAAGAAGGCTTCCTCTAAGCGACCCATGAATAGGTTGGCGTACGAAGGGGCTATTCTGGTACCCATGGCTGTTCCCTTTAATTGTTGGTATGTCTGGCCTTCAAAAGTGAAGAAGTTGTGGGTCAGGATGAAGCTGGCTAAGGTAATGAGGAAAGAGGTTTTAGGTAGGGTGGCAGGTGATCGGCGTGAAAGGAAGTGCTCCATCGCAGCGAGGCCCTGGACGTGCGGGATATTTGTGTATAAGGAAGTGGCATCAATGGTTACAAGGATGGTTTCTGGGGGTAACAGATTGGGTAAGGATTCCAGGCGTTCGAGAAAGTGGTTGGTGTCTTTGATGAAGGATGGGAGACTGCACATAATGGGTTGAAGGTGTTGATCTACGTAGGCAGAGATACGTTCTGTGGGGGCTTGGTAACCAGCTACAATGGGACGGCCAGGATGATTGGGTTTGTGAATTTTAGGAAGAAGGTAGAAGGTGGGGGTGCGGGGTGTCGTTGGGGTCAGGAGGTTGATGGAGTCAGGTGAAAGGTTTTGTAGGGGGCCTAAGGTTCTGAGGATTCCCTGAAGCTCCGCCTGGACATCAGGAATGGGAGATATATATATATTACAATGACTGAGTTTAAAATAAACTATCTTTTCAGATAATTTCAGTAACATAAAACTGATAGAATTTGCCACGTATTGTTATCGCAATACTACAGTGGACTACTAGACAAGTCATGTTTGATGAAATTGTGGATATTGTACTACGCATCCACCCAAGTGCAACATACATAGACATGCAAGCTGTTTGTTGCTTCTGTGAATGTGTAGAATAAGATTATGCCTGCCACTATGCTACGCACAGAAATCCTGTTCTGAAGCATGATCCTCATGCAATGGCCAAGACTGGCACTTGTGCATCACATCAATGAGGAAGCCGAAACAATGTGAAAAAAAGAATGTTATTATGAGGAGTCTCATAAAGTGGTTTATCATCCAGCACAATCACACAAAAATTCAAATTTGTTTGTCTGTCACCTTTTCACAACTAAACTGCTGAATCAATTTCAATGAAATTTGGTATGGGGGTAGCTTGAACACTGTGGAACAACACAAGCTACTTAAAGGATGGGGTGTGGGGGGCGAAGAAAAAAAAATTAATTCTGTAGTAATATACTCTTTTATTAACTGTTGCAGAGCTCAAGTTTCTATTTACTTTTTCAGTTGTAACTAAAGCAGTAACAACTCTTCACTAAAGAAGCTAGTCATTTCTGTACACTGCTGGCATGTGCATTTCATTACCTCTCACAAGATAAGGATCGTCGATCGATGTTATCAATTCATGTTTTGACAATAACATTATACTAATGTGACTTATACTACAAAGGATTATTAAAATTAAAAGAAGCTAAATGCTATTCTATTAATGGTCAGCGTATTATGAAAAAGAAATGTGATATTAATGGATGAAGCTATTGTCCAATCCTTAAACCCGCCATCTACAGCTACTGCTGTCCATTAGTGGTGGGTGATGTGTTAATTTAACTGGCTCTATGTACGATTTATTTGCAGTCTGACATACAAGCTAACAGTAACATGGAAGTGGCCAAAGACAAGTTAAGGATTAAGAAACATTCAAAGAAGTAAAGTGTAAGTTACTAGGCACAGCTGTCTGAAATTCCTTCACCAAAGAAGACATATATATTCCAGAATTGAGAACAGCTGCCCCCATCAGTAACTTAGGAGTTGATATCATCAGAGCACGGAAGCAACTTAAATCGCGTAATAAAAGCACATCTTCTGGTGAAGATTGTATACTGATTTTGTTCCTTTCAGAGTATTCTGATGCAATAGCTACATAGTTCACAATCACATACAACCACTTGCTTGACGAAATATCCATACCTAATAACTGGAAAGTTGCACAGGTCACATCAATATTTGAGAAAGGCAATATGAGTAACCCACTAGATTACAGGCTCATATCATTAACGTTGATACGCAACAGGATTTTGGCACATATATTATGTTTGAACATTACCTCGAAAAGAAAGGTCTATTAACACACAGTTAACACGGATTTACAAAATATCATTCTTGTGAAACGCAACACACTCTTTACTCACACAAAGTGTTAAGTGCTACTGACCAGGGATTTCAAATTGATTCTATATTTCTAGATTTCCAGAAGACTTTTGACACCATAACTCACAAGCAGCTTGTAATCAAACTTCAGGTTTCTATTCTTAGTGATATGGGCTGGGCGATGATGAGTCAATGAATTAGTCTGACCCTATTTCACCCCCTTAGGTGTTGAATTTTCAAAAACAGTGAAACATGTATTTTTTCATCTGTAATCAAGAAGCCACACACCAATTTCCAAAGGTTTAGCTTTAAAAATGCTTGTGCAATGAAATATTTTCATAAAACATTTCATCTCCTATTTAACCCCTTTAGGGGTTCAATTTCCAAAAACAATGAAACACAATTTTTTTTAATTTGTAACTGAGAAGTCAAATACCCATGTTCATAGATGTAGCTTTAAAAATACTTCAGCAGTTCTTTAATAATGATATATTTTGAAAAAAAAAAAAAAAGGTTTCACCCACTATTTCATCCCATAGGGTTAAATTTCCAAAAATGCTGAAACACATATTTATTTATTCCTGACTGAGAAACCAAATACCAATTTTTGTAGGTGTAGCTTCAAAATTGCCTTGACAGTGACATTTTAAAAAAAATACCTTCATCCCCTATTTCACCCCCTTAGGGTTGGAATTCCAAAAAATCCCTTCGTAAATGACACCTACAGTATAAGGTTTACACCTTCTTCAAATTTCAAAGTTATGTCATAAGTGGTTTGGGCTGGGTGGTGATGAGTCAGTCAGTCAGTCAGTCAGGACATTGCCTTTTGTATATAGAGATTACTGATGCTCTCTTGGACATATGACAACACAATTTATCACTGTGTTAGCTGAAGCAATAATGAAAGAATAGAGATGGAATCACAATTGTGAAAAAACAATGCCATGGTACAAGACAACGTTATTTGTGTTTGGCGCAGTTTATACATAGGCACACCCGCTTGAGGGTTAAGCAGGAAAAGTCTTTACAGTAACTTGTTATTTTACCAGAATTTATGTACAATTTTAATTAAAATAATTAAATATAATAGACTTTCTGAAAACTTGGCCTGCAGCTTCTGCTTTTGGCTGAAATGCATATTGGGCCATGTCATTCACCTCCACAACCTCAGAGTGAAGCATCTCCAAATTCTGCTCTAAAGTTTTGCAGAACTGCACCAGCCACAATAGCATTCCCACATTTGTTTTGTTTATGCTGCATTGTTTTAGCATGAATTCAGAAACATTTATTCCAAACACTGCATGTATGCACTATTATCCATCTGGTAGCAATATGGGCTCTATGGTAGTGGCCTTCGGCTCCTAAGTGGGGTCGAAACACGAAGTCATAAGATGTTTGGAGAGGGCACATCTACCAATTCCAACAAGCAACCCATCACAATGTCCATTTTCAAATCCTGCAGCAACTCTACTATTGTCCCAAATGTGCGCATCGAGCATGGAACCCGGCCAACAGATTAACAATGTTGAAAATCTTCACATCTGTGTACTGATAGAAAATATATTCTTCCAATTTCTGTATGGTTTTGTTTGTGTCCCAGAAGGACAAAGTATGTACGCAATCTATGGCACCTATGACATTCAGGAATCCACCAATTTAATAGAATTTCCTCTTGCTCCTTTATATATGCTCTTGGTTCTGTGGCATTGACACATACAGTGGATTTTAGACAATTAAGCTGTTTATCACATTGTTAAAAGCTCTTTCAGCAGTAATACGACAGCTGTTAATGAGATCCCCTGCTACGATTTGATAAGTACCAGTGTGGAAGATTCACTGCAGCCTAGGAGACAAAGAATTATGCTGCAGTAACGACTCCAGCATACCAAGCACAGACTCAAAAGATTCCTTATGAAACTCAAACTGCTCTTTGAAATCACTTTCACTATACTTTGCAAATGGGTATCTCTCCATTAGAGCCCTCATTCTTGGGATGTCTACCTCTTCCTCCCTCACAATATATTCATCGTAGTCCAGGTATTCCACAGAATCCAGTATATAACATATAGAAACCAAAGAACACACTTTAATCTCTAACTTTACTCCACACTGATGTAATTATTTTTAAAATTGACAATCACAGACACCTACAACCTCACTCAAATGTTGTTATTTCAAAAAACTGCTTTATTTCTCAATGTTGTATATACATATCTACAGCAAATGCAATACAGTAGTATGCTGTGCTCATTTCATTCACAACCTGCACTAGTAAATTAAAAGATAAATAAATAAATAAATAAACTAATCAATTAAAAAAATCAACTGGATTTAAGTCCAACATTATTTGATACAAATGATACTTCTCTGCCACGAATCTGAGTTTGCCTGTAACAGAGTCTGTGATACATGTAATAGTCATTTAGTCTCTTAAAGTCCTAAAGCTATGACGATACGGTAGCTATAAGATTACAGTTTAGTTCTCAATCAGTACTGTGTTGATCAATAAATGATGTGTTATTAGTTTCCACTATTTTAAGTGACCTTTTGGATGGGCAAAGGTACTCATAATTTTTGCTAGTTGTCTCACCAAGATCATGAGGAGCCTTTATTTTGGCTGTAAGACTACCTATGGCTCATAACTAGAAAATTCTTCCTGGATGACAGAATTTGATAATCTGATTAAGAGGGGTGTAGGTGGCTGAATATCAAAAGCCAGTTTAAAAGATTGTCATCTTTTTCATTTGATTAAAAGATGAGATAGGCATGGAATATAAAGTGGTGACCAAATCTGTTACATTCACATTTGTATCTTATTTAGAATACAGTTGATATTATTACTACTTGAATTTGAAATATGGTTTAGAGAGGGTTCAATGGGTGGCTGTGCTTAAATGGACAATGTCATTTCAAAGATGTTGCTCACTCACATCAGTATCGCTGGAATACATACCAGCCTACATTATGTCATAATGCAAATTGAGAGAATTATGACGGGTCTCAAGTTCCTTTATATGTTATGAAGTAATCAAACCAGAACACACTAGTCTCTCTAAATGCGAACACTTTAGGTTAGGCTTTATGTGACTGTTACTGACATCTACTGAAGCAACAAGTTTAATTACCAGTCACAATTTATTTTATGTCCACTATGTGTTTCGTAGGTTTAAACCTCCCAGATAAAGAGCATTTGTGTGAATTAATTTCACTTGTATTTGCTGTGTTTAAACTTTGGGGTAACATGTTGCACTGTTTGTAGAGGTCTTTGATTCCAAAAATGAACAAAAATGTAAATGTAAAAGTAAAAATAACTCAAGTGGTCACCAGCTTCTTTTCTGTGATACTGTATGTGGTTACTACAGTAGAGAAAGGAGCCTATGACCACTGGAAGTTATTCTAATTTTATAATTTTTGTTCATCTTTGCAATGCAAGACCTTCGAAAAACTAAAAAAGCATTTTGTTTCTCTCTTCTGGAACTAGACAGTGCCATAAGTTAGTCCCAAAATTGTAAACACAACTGATTTGCTTGGCTGTTTTAATCAGGTTTGTCACTGATGTTCTCCACATCTCTCTTCGACTGCTCTGATACGGCATGGCATGGGACAGGCTATCAGAACAGCCAAGGAGATATGTGAGGAACATCAATGACACACTCCACTAAAAAATGAAGCAAGTCATCTGTCACGGAGCACTCGCTATGATATAAAAACGAAATTAAATATGACAAGACCAGTACCGTGGTACAACTGTCCAAGTTTCTGGGGCACCATAATTAAGCAGTTTATCAGAATAAAGATGTCAGAAAACTTAATAAATAGGGATGGTGGTTTCAATTTAAATAATGATTGAAGTCTGACACTCAATTTATAAAAATCTCACCGACAATCAGATTCACCAGAGTTGGAAGATGCTGAGAGAATTTGCATTTCACAGAATATTACAGTGAAAAACTAAAGAGCATGAAAGGGGCAAAGTTGGTATCAGGAATCGTACTCAGCTACAAATGGTAGCACCAGACCCACAACAGTTGAAGTCCAGCCAGTGAGTACATGTAACCATAAGAACTACGGTAGCTGAAGAAGATGGCTGAAGCACGCTATTAATCAATCACATCAAGAAAACCTGAGCAATCAGATTATGATAATTATGTTACTGACGAGTGTTACTAACTGTAGTTTCTTCAAATATGCAGATTAATCTGAAAATAGAATGAATGTATTCTGATAATTGTAGTGAAAATAATCCATAGATTATTGTTTATCAGACTGGACGCACATTGAGGTCTGTAAAAGACATGTTACTACATGTGCTCAAATGGTGGATACTTTGTCACTACAAAGGAATATTGTAATGATTAACATATAACCGTTGCCAATGATTTGGAAAACGCAATGGAGAAACTTCGGAAAAATGGTTTAGAACATACTGTTAATAAATAGGAAATCTTACACTTACAAGGAAACATTTAAATCTGGACAGCCATTCGGAACCAACTGCATGTTACTGTTAACCTTTGTCTACAAACTGATCACGCGTACGCTCTCTCAGAACAGTAATCATTCCCCCCGTGACATCCAATCTCTTTCATATATATATGAATTAATCAATCATTTTCCATTTCTTCAGGACATCCTCATACATAAACATATTTGCATACAAAATAATGCAAGTTCACTATGCTAAAAGTGCAAAGAACATTTCTAACTTGTTTGTAGGAAAGTTGCTTTACATTATTACTCAGAATTCATGAAACAGTATCACTAATATGAGGTAACAACAAAGCTAGGAGATAGAAAACCTTTATGTGAAGTCAAAGGCATTAACAAACAATTTTACTGCACCTGGAAGAAATGAGTGACACATCCTGTGGAAGAGCAGTGTAGCTTCTTGCCAGGGGTAACATAGCTGTAATTATTGCAGCCCCAACGTAAAATCCATGATTTGCATCTGGAGGGTATTCCTGCCACTTCAGGAATACATACTCAAATTCTATAGAAATCTCTGTTACAGAACGTTGTGGCAGGCGGATCAAGATCTCCAGGTAATAGGAGCGTGTTCGCTCCATGCCAGGGACGTATTTCTTCAGTACTGTAACAGATAACAACTTGTTCCTGACAGCCAAATCTAATCAAAGTTCTTGTATGATATGATCATGCCATATAGTAATGGTAGAAACACTTTATCTGTTAAAAAAACTCAAGTAAATACATAAATCTTAAAAATATCTAAGTCACAAATTAAAAAATGAAAAATCCAGGGTGAAGGTAAGAAAAGGACACTTGCTACTCACCATGTAGTGGAGATGCTGAGTCACAGATAGGCACAACAAAAAGTGTGTCAGAAAGTGAGTTTTTGGCCAACAAGGCCTTCGTCAGAAATAACCACCACACACACACACACACACACACACACACACACACACAGTGTCTCTGGCTGCTGAGGCAAAACTAGCGAGTCTGGCCTCACCAGCAAGAGACTGTGTTCTCGTGTGTGCGAGATGCGATCGAGTGTGTGTGTGTGTGTGTGTGTGTGTGTGTGTGTGTGTGTGTGTGTGTGTGTGTGCGCGCGCGCCCCTGCCACCGCTTGGTGAGTATATTTTATTTATTAACTATTTCCTTATTTAAAGTCTGTTGTAACTGTTTACACAAGTATCTTATTAATCAGTTCCTGCTTGTGTCTGTATGTGTGGATGGATATGTGCGTGTGTGTGAGTGTATACCTGTCCTTTTTTCCTCCTTTTTTCCCCTAAGGTAAGTCTTTCCGCTCCCGGGATTGTAATGACTCCTTACCCTCTCCCTTAAAACCCACTTCCTTTCGTCTTCCCCTCTCCTTCCCTCTTTCCTGATGAGGCAACAGTTTGTTGCGAAAGCTTGAATTTTGTGTGTATGTTTGTGTTTGTTTGTGTGTCTATCGACCTGCCAGCGCTTTTGTTCGGTAAGTCACCTCATCTTTGTTTTTATATATAATTTTTCCCACGTGGAATGTTTCCTTCCATTATATTATTAATCAGTTCATTTTACAACTAGCATCCTGTTTGTTGCTGCACTTTTTAATCTAATTACCTTCTTCGTTTTAAATACCAACATAATTTCACATATACCAAATTATACATTTCTTCTTATTTCCCTCTTACTGACCTGAAAGCCAAAGCAAAGCTGCTCATCTGTGTAAATAAATCAAAATGAGGCCAACAAAAATATCTCCAGGTGACAAAATGTACAGCTGTTGATTCATCACTAAATTTTATGTGTGTCCTCTGGGAGAACTCTAAAGAAATTGATGCGGCAAGGCAGAACTGTCAAAAACAAATCTATTGCATAGTCAAAATAATCCTTAGTTTAGAAAACAATTCTTATTAACTCTTTCCTCTCTATACAGGTAAAAATTAAAATCTTTTTATTAAGTTGGCTCAAAATGTTTGTGGAAAATCATTTTGACTATGCTTAAAACTTGATGAAAAAAGTTTTATACTGTTCATCAATTGACTGAAATTAATGTGTATAGAATATTGGACTGAAAATCTACAGTGAAGTAGGAAGCAAAGACATAATATTTGGTCCAATTAAAAGAAGGGCCCAGAATATTTTGCTAGAGAAATGTCAGTATCTGGTGGAATTATTCACGCATGATGTAGCTTAGTGACTTCATGAGACAGATACTATCTATAACAGAAATATATTAATATTGGCTAATTATCATTAGCTGTATACTTGAATAATGATTGCGTTATGTCACAGATTTTTTACAAGTCATCTGCACTTGGATAGAATGATTTAGAATATAAATATGTCACGAGAGGGGAGAGGGGGGGGGGGGGGGGGGAATCACAGTTCTCTGTAGTGGCTGTTTTTATTTGTTAGCTGAGTGTCATCCTCATACTATTAATTATCTTTTGATGCTAAACAAAATTATGATGTTAAGTATTTGGTCTACTGTTCTACATTCATAACACAAAGACTTTGGAAAAATTTATTTGGATGAAAAATACAAATAAAAATTATCATTTGTTAATTGTGAATAACTGTTAAAATATTTACTCAAAACATTATTAATTTAAATGAATAAAAACATTTGTTTATCACCTGGAAATACAAGTAGTTGCAAATAACAAAAAATTGATCTCCAAATACAGCTATTGTCCCAATTCTTTATCGTTTATGAAACAAATGTACCTTTTGTAGTTTCTAAAACCATCCTTTTTTCAAACATTTCTTCAGAATATTTGTTCGATTTTTGAAGATTTTTCATTGTAACTTACAAAACAATATGTTCCATGCATGACAAAGAGGGTAACAGTTAATTATATCTCTTGAACATTACCTAAAAGCAATGGGGTAACATGGCAAGACTTTTAAATTATGATCATCTTCAGCAAAAATTGAGAAATAATCAATTCCCTTCTAGTTTTTAGTGAATAACTTCATTGTGGTTCCATATCAACTACCCCCCCCCCCCCTCCTCCTCAAATACAAATACCTTTCAAAATAAAAATTAATGATAAATGTCTTTTTCTATCATAACTTGATTTGAAACTCTTCAGCTAATTTCTTCCACATTTCTGCGGTTATCATCTGTCTGAACTTGGTTTTAAGTCTCCCTTGATGTACAGATGAGTTATTTATTTTTAAATGGCAGATAAACTGTGATGGAATAGTTTTATGTTCTTCCTTTGGTGTAGGAAGGTGAGAAAAACCTTCAAATCATCTCTTGCCACTTTCTTGAATTGAAGTTTCTAGTGTGCTGCAATATTTATGGAGACAGTCCGCTGGATTTTGCATAGCACTAATAATCCACAGGACACATTTTTTTGCCTTGGAGTATATCCAGAGCTTCGTAACGTGTTATGTACTCTTACATACTCAAACTCAGTGTCTCTTATGAATTTTTTCAATCTCAAACATCTATGTAACTGCATAGATAATCTCAGACAGGGGAAAATTAATTCATCTTGTAATGCAAGGCATACTCAGAGTTAGTCACAAAGCACTTTCAGTTAATTTAAAATGACTTTCAACATCCAGCAGCACTCCACAAAGTGTTCTATTTTTGTATAGTTTAGTGATGCCCTTCATCGAGTCCTTACTTTGTTCATTCTAGTGTTACTGATAAGACCGCTTGGAAATGATCCATTTTTATGTTGTATTTGTTACACTGCAAGTCAACTAAGCTGAGCTCAACTATAAAGTTAGTCTGAACACTGGAGTGCTTTAGGAGACATTGTTATATTGGATGTAGCTTTCCCTTGCCTTTCTCTGACCTCTGAAACGATTCTTCTAGGAATTATAGGGAGACCTATATTTTAACATAGACTCTGAAACACAGTGCGACCTGATGTGGCATTTTTCTCATTGCTAGGGGGGAAATAAGCAATAAGTGATAGACAAAATCTAGGACCAACTGGGGATTGAGCTCTAGACATTTAGCTTTGTAGTCTGAAACTTGACCCACTAAACCACAGAGACACAGTCCTGTACCAATCATTAATAACTTATTCATCAAACAGAAGCTGGTTGGTTGGTTGGTTGGAGAAGGGACCGAACTACATGGTCATCAGACCCTACGACCTGAGATTAACTAAAGCTGATAAAATCCCACATTAAAAGAGAGAACTACAACATCCATAAATAGATAAACTATTGATAGGGAAGGAAGAAAAAGAACAGAAGATGATGTGAAGGAAAGGAAGTGACTAATGACAGGGGCATGAAGGAAGGAGCACAGAAGACAAGACAAACAGAAAGTGTGCAGACTCAAATGAAAAAACGCTGGTTATGTGAGAGGGAGTTCTGTTTCAGAAGTAAACAGAGAAAATGCAGTTGTATTCTACATTGTTCATTATTTTAGTTATGAATAACAAATAAAAGCCCAAAAATCAATTTTTTGAATGATCTATTTATTCTAATAACCATCTAGATTTGTTAAGATACTGCCTATCACTGGTGCCATAAACATACCATGTACAGAAAAATCAAAATCCTTTTTTAGATTGCCCTGTGCAAGTATGAAGCTATAAATGAATATATACTTAAACTAAATTCATCATTAAGTTGAAATACACAGAGCAGCCAAAGCACTTTTTTCACCAAATGATTTACTGTGATGAAAACAACATACGGTAAACATAAATTTTTATTTTCCCAATATATGATGAAGCACAGCCTCCGAAAGATCTGTGCAACACAGCGATGTCATGTAATTCTTTCTTTCTTTGAGCTGCTCAACCTGTCTTCTTCTCACAACGAGCAACGCTCAGACTTTCCCCATCTTCCTCCATTCAGGATTGTGACATTACATGGAGAACTATGACAACATATGTGTTGGAGAAACAATGTCGCCAGTTCTAATAAACTTTGTATTTCAAGAAAGGGTGTGTAATCTAAATCCTGAAGCCGTGCTGCTTTTGTGAAATATCATTGTAATGTAGAAACAAATATAACTATACAGTTCATTTTGGAAATTATTAGCACACAAAAAAGATGAAAACTGAACCTTCACTGTGATTTGTTGTGAATTGATTTTGGCTCTGTAGCTTACCTGGTTCAATTTTCCTACCCTGAGATGTTATTTTGAGTGTATGGAGGTAAACTGGTATAAACCATGGTATATTTTCCATATAAACTACATCTATTTCTTTCCAATGTGTGTTGTGAATCCTTGTGACAATGCCACCACGTTCCTGGCCATAGCCTAAAAAGTGAAAAGAAGTTATTTAGAAAAAACAGAAGACGCCACTCAAAAAATGAAACATTTCAAAGTAAAGTATAGACAAAACAAATGAACTTGTTTATATGGTTCCTTATACTTCGAGTACTCAATAACTCTCTAAGAAACAAATACATTCTTACACATCATGTTTCAAAAATTTAAGCATGAATGACATCATTCAAGGAAATGGAAAGTGTCAGCCAACAGTCAGTAGATTTTTGAATATTTCTTATGAAAACAAAGCCCTCAGCTATCACTGGTGTTGTGCATGAACAGTGAATTACACTCATCATCATATGAGAAGTATCTAAATAAATGAAGTATGACATTTTAGTGTTGTGCAGATAATAATAAATGACTTATTATTAAAGATACAGTAATGAGCAAAATCAATATATTATGTTAATGGAAGTTGCATGACCGGTGGCAAACACACACACACACACACACACACACACACACACACACACACACACACACACACACACACACGCACAGGCAGAGAGAGAGAGAGAGAGAGACAATGTGTTTTACCCAAAAATATTGTTTAAAGTGCATATTTCATTCCTGGATTCACTTTTACAACTAATTTCTCTATTACTGTTTAACTGCAGTGTGAATAAGGAATGTCAGCTTCCTTAATTGATTAAAGCAAATCATGGGATGGTTTCTTTGTAAATTCCTGCAATGAGAGAAACATTCAATGATTTTGAAAGTAAGACATTGTCAACCGACCTGAGTAAAAAGCCTAAGAGATTTTGGTTGTATGTAAAATCAGTAAGTGGGTCAAAATCATCTACATTCTTTCAGCGACCACACTGGCACTGAAACATGGCCAAAATACTGAATTCAGTCTTCCGAAGTTGTTTCATGGGGAAAGATCTTAACACTGTCCGTCCTTTCAATCATCGTACAAACGTCAAAATGGTAGATATTGAGATAACCAATCGTGGAATTGAAAAGCAGCTACAATCGCTTAGTAGTGGAAAGGCTTCAGGACCAGATGGGATACCTGTAAGATGCCATAAAGATTATGCAAAAGAACTTGCTCCCCTTCAAGCAGTAATGTATCGTAGATCGCTTGAGCAACAGAAGGTACCCAACAACTGGAAAAAAGTGCAGGTCATTCTTGCTTTTAAGAAAGGCCGTAAGACAGAGCCACATAGTTACAGACCTATATCGTTGACGTCAATCTGTTGTAGAATTATGGAACATGTTTTATGTTCAAGATTATGACATTTTCGGAAAATTAACATCTCTACAAAAATCAACATGGATTCCACAAACAGAGATCCTGTGAAACTCGGCTTGCTCTGTTCCTCCATGAGATCCACAGCACAGTGGACAATGGCACTCGGGCTGATGCCGTGTTCCTTGTCTTCAATAAGGCATTTGACACCTCCCCACATTGGCATTTACTGAAAAAAATACGAGCTTACGGAGTATTGGAGCACACCCGTGATTGGATTCAAGACTTTCTTGCTGATAGAACTCAACACGTCGCTCTTAATGGAACTAAATCAACAGATGTAGAGGTAATATGCGGAGTACCAAAGGGAAGTGTGACAGGACCACTGATGTTTACAATATATATAAATGATCTAGTAGAAAGCTTTGGATGCTCTTTAAGGCTATTCACAGAAGATGCAGTTGTCTATACCAAAGTAGCAATGCAAGAAGATAGTAACAATTTGCAGAACGACCTGCAGAGAATTGATGAATGGTGCAGACTCTGGCAGTTGACCCTGAATGTAAATAAATATAACATATTGTGCATACATAAGAAAAGAAATCCACTACTGTACAGCTACATTATTGATGACAAACAGCTGGAGACAGCGTCTGCCGTAAAATATCTAGGCGTAACCATCCAGAGCGACCTAAGTGGAATGACCATATAAAACAGATACGGGGAAAAACAGACGCCAGACTCAGACTCAACAGAAGAATCTTAAGGAAATGTAACTCATCCATGAAAGAAGTGGCTTATGAGGCACTTGTTCATCCAATTCTTGAGTATTGTTCATCTGTCTTGGATCCCTATCAGGTAGGACTGATAGAGGAGATAGAGTAGATCCTAAGGAGAGTGGCGCATTTTGTCATGCAATTGTTTAGCTGGCGAGAGATCGTTAAGGAGATCCTAAACAAACTCCACTGGCAGGCGTTACAAGAGAGGTGTTGTGAATCACGGAGAGATTTACTACTGAAATTTCGGGACAGCATTTTTCAGGAGGAGTCTGACAACATATTACTTCCCCCACATACATCTCGCTTACTAACCACAAGGAGAAAGTTCGAGAAATTAGAGCCAATAGAGAGGCTTACTGACAATCATTCTTCCCAAGCACTATTCGCAAGTGGAACAGGGTTGGAGGGTTCAGATAGTGGTACCGAAAGTACCCTCTGCCACACACCATTAGGTGGCTTGCGGAGTATGATGTAAATGTAGAAATGACACAGCTGAAAAAATTCCAACCCAAGCGAGCTGTTGTTCTTTAATAACTTCATCATTGACAGGACATTTAGGCCCTATTTTCTATCCTCTCTCATTCACAGCTGAAATTAGATGATAAGCCTGGGGTTCTCTGCCAAATTTTCAATGAAATTGAGCAGTGTGAACATGTGTCAGCACTTGATTGGTGCTACAGTTCAATTTGAAATAATATCCTCAACAATATGTCTATTAGCTATATAGCCTCTAAAAAAAAAAAAAAAACCACCACTGGGGGCCGAACCGCACAATAACACTGGGTTCGGTGTGGGGAGGCAGTGGGGTGGGTGGACTGCTGTGGCCTATTATGGGGTTGTGAATCACTGAGGGCTACAGCAGGACAAAGCCTCTCTGTTGTTTCCAGGTCCCCGCTTCAATACACAATACAATACACATGAGCTTTACCCAACATATCTCAGATTGTAGCTTTAGATGCTTTAGATGCCTACAACTGGTTCATTCTGTCATTTCAGACAAGCAAAAATAAATTGCTAGCAACACAGATAGACATGAGTGGTCACATACTCTCAGGGAACCAGCTGGATCACAAGTCACAATGGAGTCAACACACAGATGAACTAATCCAGACTCCTAGTTCCGCATGTCTCACCTTTAGAATTTTCTCATTCTGTTCACCTAAAGATGAAAGTGTTGGCATACTTTGCATATTGTCTCTCTTTATTGTATTCTAGGACTGCCACCCTCCCCCCCCCCCCCTCCCCCAAAAGGAAGATTTACTCAACACAAAATCACGCAGTAGCAGATCATCTTGCAGAAGCCTTTTAAACGATCTCAGAATTCTCACATTCATTTCACAATGTATTTATTCCCTAACTGTTTGTGTTACCAACATTATAAATCAGCTTTAGCTGAACTTTGGGGTACACAAGTGCAATACAAGACACAATATTTTCATGTAGACGTTTTATTCTATGGTTTAGATAGAAGATACATGCTTGGATGCAAAGGTATTCAACAAGCTTTCGTCTAATGCAATGTTACAGATTGGGAAGCCCAATCAGTTTTAAAGAAAATTAAAAACATACCTCATTAGCTACTCTCCCTATAAATCATTTGAATATCAAGATTTAAGGACTGTTCTATTAACTACATAGGAAGTAGCAGTGTTCAGTGTAAAGCTACATTCCAAATAGTAATGCAATGTAAAGAGCAATCAGAATCTGTAACTGTTGGTAATTTTTTTCTTTGAAAAATATCAATATAATGAAGTAAATGAACAAATGCTCAAAATATGAACATTGTTTTCAAACTACAGAAAAGGGCCGTATGAATAATATCCAAAAGAAGTAGTCAAGCTCACTTTAAAATCTGTTCAAAACCCTGGGGATTTTAACTACACCATGTGAGTACCTTTACTAATCAGATGTACAAATAAAAAATGGCATTCATAACTACTGCACTAACAGTTCTCTCCACAACCTTGGAACAAGATCTAAACTGAACTTACATTTACTAAGAAAGAATGAACATAAAAGTCACAAAAGGGAATAAAACCATACCATAAACTACCCAACGAAAGTCAAGAGATTACTAAAACAAACTTATTTAAAGAGGTGGTTAAAAAATACCTGCTAAGCAATACATTCTATAAAGTGAAGGATTACTTAGATAACACAGTGTGAGTTTAGCAAATAATGTAATACAAATAAACAACAACAACAACAACAATAACAAAATTATCACTTCGTGGAACACGTTCAACACTACTTTTTTTTGTTTTTTGTTTTGTTTTTTCGTTTTCTGGAAAAACTTACTCCCAAAGCTATGCAATGTATAATACCTTACCCTGTTTCTGATTTCAACATCTCACTCATTTTAGAGGGGTTCTGACCCAGTTTTTAGAGTTAGTAAATGGGAACACGCAGCACACAAAACAGAAACCTAACATCGTCGCTACAGTCCTACCGTCAGGTGATTATGAAACAATGTGTATATAATGTATGAAGTGTTTGCAGTGACTTAGTTAGAAATGAAAGAGCAATTTAGCAATAGCCTTTTACAGCGATAAACAACTTTTTGGCCAAACAGTATTGTACATTAGACATCAACTGAATGACATAGCACTGTTTTAAACAGACTAGTCTTGTATTCAGAAGTGTGCATACTCCAGTCATCATTCAGCCATCCTGATTTAAGTTTTCCATGGTTTCCCTGAAGTACTTCAGCAAATGCTGGGATGGTTCCTATGATAATGCCACAGCCAATTATCTGTCCCATCCTTGGCAAACTAGACCTGTAACTGTGTTGTTGTTGTTGTTGTTGTTGTTGTGGTCTTCAGTCCGAAGACTGGTTTGATGCAGCTGTCCATGCTACTCCATCCTGTGTGAGTCTCTTGGCCTCTGAGTAACTACTACAACCTACATCTTTCTGAATCTGCTTACTCTATTCATCTCTTGGTCTCCGTCTATGATTTTTGCCTCATGCACTTCCCTCCACTACTAAATCGGTGATCCCTTGATGTCTCAGGATATGTCCTATCAACCAATCCTTTCTCTTGGTCAAGTCGTACCATAAATTTCCTATCACTCCCATTCTATGCAGTACTTTCTCATTAGTTATGTGATCAACCCATCTAATCTTCAGCAATCTTCTGTAGAATCACAATTCCAAAGTTCCTATTCTCCTTTCATCTAAACTGTTTATTGTCCATGTTTCACTTCCATACATGGCTACAATCCAGACAAATACCTCCAGAACTTCCTAACACTTAAGTCTAAATTCAACGTTAACAAATTTCTCTTCTTCAGAAATTCTTTTCTTACCACTACCAGCCTACATTTTATATCCTCTGCTGTAAGTATGTGAATGCCTGTATACATGAATTATGTTAATTTCATTGTTCTGAGAGTGTAGTACTATGACATGTCTAATGCCATTGTAAAAGTGATCTTCCAATGAACAGAACTACTACTGCTGCTACTACTACTACAACAGAACTATCAACAACAGCCATCTTGTATAAATAAGAAGACAGCAGCTTCTTTCAAAGTAGCAGTTTTCTAATGTGCTTGATTAAATTTATGTGCCATAAATATGAATTGTATTAAGTAGTGTAGTGATAGTTAACTGTTAATACAGCATACAAGGTACATTTCAATTATTGGCTTTTCATGCGTTAATGTATATCTCGATTTGTTCCACATCCCTGAAAGTTCTTGGGACTGACGACAAAATGAATGATGATGAACTGCAATGGAAGACATTAAGAGTTTTCAGATGAAAGTTTTTTTACCATATTTTCTCAGATGCACTACAAGAAACAGATATGTTAGAGAAATAACAGAAACAAATATATTCGAGAGGGATGCAGAAAGCAGTGGAAGCTATGCAATGGAAAATCAAATAGACCGTCCACAAAAGCAAAACTAAAGAGAATAATAAAAGTGAGGAAGCAAAAAGAGAAAATAAGAACAGAAATGATGACAATGGGAAGCAGGCATAATAAGGAAGTGTGACATGTGGTATGCTAGGATGGAGAGAGAGGGCTATTAGGTGACATTCTGCAGAGATTTCAGTTGTCCCTGGTTATGGGTACCTTCTGAATAATCACTCTGGAAGTAAGTGGTCAATCACGTTGAAGTCATTGAAATCACTGAAAAATTGGATGTTTGTTACATTCACTTTCTGAAAATGTGTTACCAAACTGAATGTGCCCAGGCTTCTTAAAAATAATGATTTTTGCCTTCACTTCAAGACGTTACAGTCTTCCAAAGTTCTCATCTAAGAATAATATCAATTGCAATAACCACAAGGGCTCATAATTTAGGTAAACTCAAACATCAAACAAATGTTAAAGCGATGAGTGGAGTGCCTGCAATGCAACTGTAATTATTGCTTTAAATTTAATAACAAAAGAAAAAAATAATAATAATAGAAACGTGTCACAGTATTTTGATGGCAAAATTGAATATGAAAGGCTGATAAGGTCAGTTAGTTCTTACACTAGTTTTGAATGTTAGTTGGATAAAACATACCTCTATTTTAATAACAAAAGAATTTCCATGTTTGTTACTTCATGGGTTGTTACTGAAATTCTTTTATTCTGCTTTTACTTTCATTGGTAATGCTACAACAATTAAGTCTCTAATGATACAAGTGGAAACCTAGTGCTTTTACTTGGCTAATGATTTCCAGTGATGTTACCTTTTTACTACAAAAATGCATTTCACTAGTACAGGTCCCACATCCCCCTCGCCCACTATTTTTAAGGCATGTAAGGGGAGGGGCAATGTGTTACTTTATGGACACAGCACAATGCACTGGGATCAGCTACTTGCAAAATATTTAATGCAATATAATGGAAAATGATGGTGCTTTCTGCTAAAGTAAAAGCTATTTTATCACAAGCTTTGGGTGCAGTTAATAGCCCTGAAGACAAATACAGCTAAAATGGAATGAGGGAAGGCAGCAAATCACAGAGAACAAATGTAACAAGCAGTTATTTGTGACAAAGAGTAATGTCATTATAAGTATAAGGGGACAGACCTCTGTTCGCCAAATAGAGGAGACCTACTGCTGCCCGATTGCTCAAAGAATCAGTGTTGAGAAATCTGAGTTTGTTTTAGCTCTGACAGATGATATTGCTGCTCTTCTGCACAAAGCTGTCCACTGCTCAATGCTTCCTCTATTTGGCGAGTATCGATCTATCACCTTATATTTATTATCTTCCATCTTGAATTTTCCACAATTCCAGAGCACAATTTTTTTCTCTCCTGGAGATACTGTAGACACTTACTTTGTGAACATTCAGCTCAACAATGACATTTTTAGAAAGATCAAACAAGCTTTGAAGGACTAACATTTTTAATAGTGCTGGGACAAGAATCATGAGAAAATTATCAAAGCTTTACTGTACTACTATTTCATAGCTATGCCATAATGCTAAACTGTCTCAGACCATATTCAATCTCTTGGGATAATACAGTATAGTTCAAGAATGAAACGGAGATTTATTGGTTAACTATTTGTATTTCAGTGAAGAAATTTTTCAAAGGCTTTCTGAGCAGTACTGTTTTGGCCAATTATGTAGTTCATAATGGCATTTTAATAATACATTATTACAAAGATTTAAGACCTTGCGCTTTATTGCACTATAGCAAAATAATGTTCTTTGAAGGCTTCTGTATTTCAGTGATTTCCCTACGTGGTATCCATGGAATATTATTCATGTAACATAATGTTATTAGCAGTTGTTTTCATCAGTCAATAAATGTTATGAAGCCAATAATTGAAATATTAGATTTAGCAAACTTAGTATATGGCTGACTTGACCAAGTTCTACATCTTTTTAAAGGCTGGTACTATAACACTGCCAAAAGCACCTATCAGTCACATAACACTCCTTTAATGGTGGAGATGAGTTTTGGTACCTGTTACCTGGGCCAGTCTAGTAGATTAGCCTGTGTTGTTACAATCAATAGTACAATTTTAGCCTAAATATACCCACATTAACACCTTTAACACAATGCCATATATTTGATAAATTTACAATTCAACTTACCAACAATATATCGGTTTGCATGAAGAACCGGTGGAATATTTACAGTGAATATTTTTGGAGATGATGTTTCTGCCGCGATGCTTATCATACTCCCAGGCAATGTTATCTTCCTGACATCATAGACAGCATACTTTGTTTCATAGCCTCCTCGCCAACTGGACAGTCGTGTTTCAGGAGGAGGAATCAGTTGGAATGTGACTCCTGTCTGAATTGAAGTGTTAAAAATTATTCATACTGAATAGTTAATGTTTGTACACAATCAAGTAATATAATTATGGCCCTCATCTTATGATTCAGGGTTTAGTAACACATAGGTGATTAAGCAAATCATATTGTGACGTACTGCAAATAACATGCCTATGCTTTGAATACAGAAGATTAAAGAAAACAATTAGAACATATGGTTGGAATTTAGTTTTCTCCATGGAGTCTGTCCTCATCCCATCCACAAAGTCTCCCCTGACCTAGGGTTCTGGGCAACTTTTCTCTCTCTCTCTCACACACACACACACACACACACACACACACACAGACACACACACGAGAGAGAGAGAGAGAGAGAGAGAGAGAGAGAGAGAGAGAGAGAGCGCTAGTGTCATCTCCAGGCACTAAGATCCAACTCAATGCCTCCTGAATGTGGTGAGTAACAATCTATCCTTCCCATATTGTTGTTATTCCATTCTGTGTTTTCCATTGTTTCAATTATATATGTGTTCCATTTAATGCAATGCACGGAACACAGTCTTTTGATTATTTTTGTAGATAATATTGTCTATATTGTACCCAGTGTTTCAAAACAATCATCAGGGTTTTAAGGCTTTGTAGGATTAATTACATTCAACTTATGATTATAAATAATACATCAAATGAAAGTGCACATGCACTTATTCCTGTGTCTTCAGTTAGTAAGTGCCACTGGCAAAAATGGCAACTAGTGAACAGAAAGCTTTTGGTGTTTTACATTTTGCAAGGACTTAATCTGTTGTTACAGTGTAATGTGTGTTCTGCATAAGTTCCATTGTAATCTTCCAAGTGATAATGACATCCATAGATGATATCATCACTTTTAAGACACTGGCTGTCTTTGCAAAGGGAAGAGTACAGAAGAGCAAGAGTGACTGAAGAACATATTGATGAGAGAGAGAGAGAGAGTGTTACACTTGTAGACCCAAGAAATAACTTCAGATAGCTTGTCATGTGAATTAGCAATTCCAATGCAGTCTGTAGGGAGACTTTTAAGGAGGTGCTTAAAACCACGTCTTTTTCATATGCAGTTATCACAAACTCTAAAGCAGTGCCAGCCATAGCATGCCCAAACTTCACACGGGCTGAGTGTGCAGGTCAAGTCTCTGCCTGTATCACTTTGCTCGTTTCTTCCCAAAAGTACTTGGTACAGCCCAACATTTCATTTAGTACAGCAAAGTGGCATTTTTCGGTCGGTACAGGTCTCTTCACTCAACAGGATCGTGGTGTCAGCACTGTTTACCCTTCGCTATTTGTTCATGGTATGAGAGACATTCGCAGGTCCAGTGGTTGTCGGCACAAAAAGAGGCAGTCTAGAGATTTATTGTCACAAGCCTTTAAAAATGAATGAATGACAGAAGAGAGGGATGAAAATTCTCAATATATTATTACACAGTTTCATAAGCAACAGATGCTGCAAATTTATTCAGAAGCAGTATTACAATGCCACTCAGAAAGAATTTAAAGATTTAGTCTACAATGAAAGAGAAAAGAATTACAATGATCAACAGATGGGATTCATTGTTGGGTATTTTAAGAAGCACTTGTGATGAAGCAAGCTGGGATCTCTCTACTTCCTCCCTTGTTTTGCCGCCTGCTTCTTAAATTCATTTTTTTCATTTTTGACTAATTACCATTACCATGTATGAGTCTTAAGAAATATAGCATCAGATCTAATTTTGGGCTTAGTTTTGTATTTGTAATCAATTTCCTAATTTATTTTGACCATTCCTAGTTAATACCTTTGTTATACGGTAAAATCAGTAATTCTTTCATGGCTTAGATTATGTTGTTGACTTATAAACATAAACAAATATAAATTCTGTACTAATTATAAACATTTGGAAGAAGAGCTACTAGGATGCTTAAAGTATTTATTTGGCTCTATTTGAAAACATATTAGCAAAGCCAGCCCTTAATTAATGCCAAAATAATTACCATGTGACAAAAGTATTGTTTGTATAACTATATCTGTTAATTTCATTATTTAAACAAATAATTCAGCCTAACCTCAGTGGTAGAAGAATCTGTTAAAAAGAAGGAATTATTCTATGGATTCAGTTAATTGAATGAGTTATGTTTTAACTGTAATTTCTGTAACGTAAATGTATAGTTTCAGTACCCATTATTGTGAGGATATATAAAGGCCTGATTTCTGGCCTCAAGACAGTCAGTCCATAGCCGATTTTCGGATAGGAAGTCTGTATCAGTTAAGAGTAATGCATTAGCTTAACAGTAGAATTAGTGTAACACTAATAGGCCGTGTGTTAAAACAATGACAGTGTCTATACAATTTATTTGAGAAACAGTGTCACACATACCTTATTATTCTGCAAGAACTGTGTGGTTAGATATTTACTGCTCACGGATGTTCAATAGCAAACTATTGTAGCATTATGTTGATGTTTGCCTGCAAGCTATTCATGAGGCTTATTATTTCCCATTAGTGAACTGTGAATTGGCCAGATAACGGTGTAATATGGGGGGAGGGGGTGAACTGTGACAATAAAGAACTGAGAAATGCAACTGTGCAACTGTCAGCTACATCATTTACAGGAGTCAGTGTTGAACTTCCACCCCCATTTTTCAGCCAGTATAAGAACACAGTACATCGACACCAAGGACTATCAATGAAGAAATAAAGCGGGCAAACGTCACATACTCTGTGCTAAATTTGCAGGCATGCAGCACATGAAGACACAGGTGATACAAATAGTAATATTTCTGATGTCCCACACATAATTCCACTGTCAATTGCAATCGAGTTTGATGGAACTGATCAAAGAGTACAGAGACTTTACCATTACTGCAAAGTACATTGGCTAATTCAAGGGATGAGCCTGGAATGATTTTTCAATTTAAATCTCTCTACTGTTAATTTATGAATGAAAATGGAGTGCAGGAACGAAAATTAGAACACCCAGAATGAATTGCAGACCATGCATTTTAAGTGGACTTTGTAACGGGACATCGTCCTCTAGCATTACCAGTATTATTAAATTATTTTTTTAAGAAACATTTGAAATTATGAATTATTGGTACACTTAAAATTTTTATTATTAATTATGCAATCCTGGATTGTTTACTATGTTTATTTCTAGATTCATTTATGGAATAATAATGGAAATTAATAATGTAACAGATACTAGTACACATTCTTTTGTTAAGAAAAATTGTAAGCCCTTTGGAATATTTTTATTTCCACAGAGGGTGAGGGAGTTACAGGCTTGAGCACAATGAATGCGGACTTATTTTTGTATTTTGTAACAACATTGTAATTTCGGCTTTGTTAATTTATTTAATAGAATTGCAGCCAAATAGCCATATACAGTTACTTTGCTTAACATTTTACATTTACGTTTACATTTTACATTTTTGCATATTCATTTATCAATTTCACTCTTTTACTGCACAGTTCTATGTGATTTTGTTCACAGGCTTCGTTACAGTTTACATACACATGTTGTGGTTGGGTCATGATAAGTTTTGTTTTTGCAAATTAGATGATGAAAGCCATGAATAGAAAGTCTAATTACGACATGTCGCAGCTCGAAGTTTGGTGCTGTCCATGAGCGTTCGTCATTGCTTCGGTGCCATAGAACTCCGGCCATATTTTTTCTCATTTGTCCTCAATGATCTTCAGTTGCTTTCTGGAAGCCCTGGTGTGTGTGGCATCCTATATCAAAGTTTGATGTCTTCAATTAGGAATGTCTCTCTCACTAGCAGGTACACTAGTCTACATCTTGTTGTCTTTGAGAGACCTAGTGCTCTTTTTAGATAAGTCGAGTTTACCTTTTCTAGTGTTTCTAGATTGTTTTCTGTCAGGTGGTCCCATATAACATCCATCCCATAGGCCAGGATTGGCAAGATTTTTGCGTTGAATAATTTCATGGCTGTTCTGGACTGAGTAGGTGGATGTTTTTGATGTCCTGTATTGCTATTATTGCTTGGGTTGCATGTTCTGTTGTATGTTTTGTGAAGCATTTGGTTGTTGGTTGCAATGTCACCCCTAGGTATTTAAAGTCTGATGAGATTTTTATTTTTTGTCCTCTGGTGCTGATTTCCGCATTCTTGGGTGTTTTGCCTCCTTTTCCGAAAATTACCATTTCTGTCTTTGTTATGTTTATGTGTAGTTTGTGTTCACTGCACCATTTGTCTATTTTCTCAATGATTTTCTGCAGCTTCTGTAATTGGCTTTGTTAATGTGAAACATCAAAATACTGTATGATATACTAAAATGTGAGAAAATATATTTACTTAAAAATAAAAATTCTGCAACAATTATCTTCAAAATTATTTAGTGCAATAAAACCATGAAGACCTAAATTGTGAAATCGTCATAAAAGTCTGGACAAAAGATGGAATTCGGAAGGAGGGGGAAGATTACATCTTGACTGCACACTACCCATAGTAACACATTGCAAGGTGAGGAATGATTTCTTTCTGATAATCAAAATATCCACGGGTATGCTGCCGGTCTATAGTGTCCAACGGGCACAATATTTCGGCGATCAAACATGTCGCCATCATCAGATGAACTGACGGACTGAGCTCCTGTGAACGTGCCGGCACGGAGATCCGTACGCTATGGCTGCTCAGAGGGAACTGGGTTCGGTCGCGGCGGCGGCCGATTTAAATACCCTCCGCCTGCGGCGCGCTCCCTCCGCCGTCCGCGCCCAGTGCCACGGTCGCGCGGTGGAACAGATTGCGACGGCGTCTGAGATGACGTTGGTGTGATGGCTCTGTCCGCCGTGGTCGTCACAACTATACGTCTGCTCGATTTACTCTTGATTAACCCGATCGCTGGTTCCCAAACCTTGCTAAGATTATAGCCACAGTCACGGTTTATGAGGACGTCGTTGGTGCGAATTTCGATGGCCTCTCTAACAGCGCTGTCCCAGTATCTCGACGTCTGTACCAGAATCCTCGTGCGGTCATACTCCATGGCGTGATTTTCCGACAAACAATGTTAAGCGACCGCCGACATGCTCGGATACATCAGTCGAGTGTGCCTCTGGTGTTCACGGCATCGATCATTCCGTGTCAATGTGGCAAGTCGTATATTGGTCAGACGATGCGTACCGTCGAGGATCGATGCCGTGAACACCAGAGGCACACTCGACTGATGTATCCGAGCAAGTCGGCGGTCGCTGAACATTGTTTGTCGGAAAATCACGCCATGGAGTATGACCGCACGAGGATTCTGGTACAGACGTCGAGATACTGGGACAGCGTTGTTAGAGAGGCCATCGAAATTCGCACCAATGACGACCTCATAAACCGTGACTGTGGCTATAATCTTTGCAAGGCTTGGGAACCAGCGATCGGGTTAATCAAGAGTAAATCGAGCAGACGTATAGTTGTGACGACCACGGCGGACAGAGCCATCACACCGACGTCATCTCAGACGCCGTCGCAATCTGTTCCACCGCGCGACCGTGGCGCTGGGCGCGGACGGCGGAGGGAGCGCGCCGCGGGCGGAGGGTATTTAAATCGGCCGCCGCCGCGACCGAACCCAGTTCCCTCTGAGCAGCCATAGCGTACGGATCTCCGTGCCGGCACGTTCACAGGAGCTCAGTCCGTCAGTTCACCTGATGATGGCGACATGTTTGATCGCCGAAATATTGAGCCCGTTGGACACTATAGACCGGCAGCATACCCGTGGATATTTTGATTATCAAATACGCCGGGAGAAACTCAAGAATCGATTTCTTTCTGATTTGATGGGGATGCATTTAAAAAGAAAATTGGGTTATAGGTGGGACACACTTTGACAAACACAGTCCAATTCCCTAAGCTCACTGACGTTAAAGAAAATGCGATGTTTGAAGAATTCATTGTGGCCTTGAAAGAATTACAAAGATAGTTTCCTAAGTGTTTTGAGAACACTGTCAATCTTACATCTGTTTTTGAGCTGTTTTCGAGACCATTTATCGTTTCCATTGAAAGTGCTCCTGTGTATATGCAGACGTAAGTGACCTGCTAGGGAATTCCTATTTTAACGACAAATCCTTTTATGTTAAAACTGTTCAGGATGTCTATGTTGCTTTCCTCAGAATTTTCACATCTCCGTAATGAGGTTGCAAAATAGCTCCAATATTTTTATCGATACATTTATGTGAAAGATGAAACTTCCTGGCAGATTAAAACTGTGTGCCCGACCGAGACTCGAACTTGGGACCTCTACCATCTGAGCTACCGAAGCACGACTCACGCCCGGTCCTCACAGCTTTACTTCTGCCAGTACCTCGTCTCCTACTTTCCAAACTTTACAGAAGCTCTCCTGCGAACCTTGCAGAACTAGCACTCCTGAAAGAAAGGATACTGCGGAGACATGGCTTAGCCACAGCCTGGGGGATGTTTCCAGAATGAGATTTTTTTTTTCACTCTGCAGCGGAGTGTGCACTGATATGAAACTTCCTGGCAGATTAAAACTGTGTGCCCGACCGAGACTTGAACTCGGGACCTTTGCCTTTCGCGGGCAAGTGCTCTACCATCTGAGCTACCGAAGCACGACTCACGCCCGGTCCTCACAACTTTACTTCTGCCAGTACCTCATCTCCTACCAACCAAACTTTACAGAAGCTCTCCTGCGAACCTTGCAGAACTAGCACTCCTATGTGAAAGATCTTTTTTCAACTATGAAATTAAATAAGTCATGATAATGTGGCAACTTGAGTTCAAACATCTGTGAAATTATCTGTGTCTATCCATATGCCGACAGCCTGTACCAGACAAAAATTGTGCCTTCAGTGTGCCAAAAATAATTAAATAATACTGAAAATTTGTTTTGTCTGTGATTTATGCTGTTGAGAAATGTGAAATATAAAAACAAGTTTTATGCAGTGGGATTGCACTGCCATTTAAACATTTAAGCGAGGTGTGTTCAAAGTTCCCCCCCTCCCCCCCAAGTACATAAGCTGTAAAACACAGACTGGCTGTAGCAAGGAAAGCTTTTCTGAAAAAGAGGATCTGCTGACACTGAATATAAATTTAAGCATTTGGAAGTCTTTTTTGAAGGTATTCATCTGGAGTGTAACCTTGTACAGAAGTGTATGTGAACATAAGCAGTTCACAGAAGAGATGAATATAAACCTATGAAATTTGATGCTATGGAAGAATGCTGAAGATTAGACAAGTAGATCACATAATTAATGAGGAGGTACTGAATCGAATTCGGAAGAAAAGAAATTTATGGACAGTTTGACTAAAAGAAGAGATCGCTTATAGAACACACACAGTGTGTTAGGTGAAAGCTGTAGAGGGAAATGATTGTATGAAGACAGTATGAAGGTTCAAATGGATGTAGGATGCATAAATTATTTGGTGATGTAGAAGATTGCACAGGATAGACTAGCATGGAGAACGGCATCAAACCATTCTTCACACTGAAGATCACAACAATGTTTCACACCATGTTTCACCTTCTGTGATCAGCGTATAAGCAGAAAAGAAATTTTCATTAAAAAGGAAAGCACAGATCTTCAAAAAAGACATTAAAATTCATCAGTTTTATAATGTAACAAAAAAATATCATCATACTCAAAAATCATAATTGAAGAGTACATAATACAGTAACCACAAAAATTAGTTGCAATGGATTTAGAATGATATAAGCAATGTTTATCCTACACAGAAAATTCAGAAGATACAAAAAAATTTAAGTTCATTAATATTAAAAAAGAGCTGCATGTTCAGAGGCTCAACAGACAGTGTGTTGGCCTACAAGAAAGGATGTAAGCCACATTTTGGATGTGGGCCGTGTTTTAACTGAGTTAACAAGCAAAATTAAGGAAATTAAGGACTAGATACATTGCTACTGTAAAGATCACACATTGAGCTGTAGACAGGTACAATGAAATGAAAGTTGTGTCACGTAGAATGAAAGCAGCAATCTGATTGGGGTGGGGTGGGGGGGGTGGGGGTGGGGGGGGGGGAGGAGGAGGGCAGGAAAGGAGAAGGGGTAGCAGGGTAAGGGTGGGGTCGGGGTGGGGGGGGGGGAGGGGGGGACAGTGCCACATTTGGAGGCTGTAGGACAGAGAGGGGTAGGTGGGCAAATGGGGAGCAAAAAAGCAGCAGGCAAGGGGAAAAGCGAGAGTGCATTCCAGAATGAGATTTTCACTCTGCAGGGGAGTGTGTGCTGACATGAAACTTCCTGGCAGAATAAAACTGTGTGCCGGACCGAGACTCAAACTCGGGACCTCTGCCTTTCGCGGGCAAGTGCTCTACCAACTGAGCTACCCAAGCACGACTCATGCCCTGTCCTCTCAGCTTTACTTCTGCCAGTACCTTGTCTCCTACCTTCCAAACTTTACAGAAGCTCTCCTGTGAACCTTGCAGAACTAGCACTCCTGAAAGAAAGGATATTGTGGAGACATGGCTTAGACACAGCCTAGGAAACATTTCCAAAATGAGATTTTCACTCTGCAGCGGAGTGTGCACTGATATGAAGAGGGTGCATTGGCAGAAGGTAGCACCCTAGAGGGTGTGGGATGAGAATAGGGAGGAAGTGATAGGAAAGAGCGGCTGGAAACTGTTGGATGGATGATGGGAGGACAGTAGGTTACCATGAGTTGAGGCAGCGATAATTTTGGGGGTGGAGAATGTGTTGTAAGGATAACTCCATTCTGCGAACTTCAGGTAAGCTGGTGATGGAGGGGAGGATCCAGATGGCCCAGGTTGTCAAGCAGCCAGTGAAATCAAGCATGTTACGTTCAGCTGCACGTCTGCCACATGGTGGTCTACTTTGCTGTTGGCTAATTCGGTAGTGGCCATTCATCCTGATGGACAGCTGGCTTGTAGTCAAACCAACATAAAAAGCTGTGGAATGATTGCAGCGGAGCTGGTAATGACATGGCTGCTTTCACAGAATGAGTACAACAAGCCTGTGATAGGACTGGAATAAGTAGTGCTCAATGGATGAATTGGGCAGGCTTTGCACAGGGTTGTGATCCCTGTGACAAGAAGTGGGATTGGGAGTGCCATAGGGATGGACTGGGATGTCTTTGGTAATCCATCAAGGAAAGTGGGACTGTAGACAGACACATAGTACTTGAATAATGATAACAAAACCTGCAAGTGTTTTTGACTCAAACATAATTAATGCTTTGAATATAATAGAGGGAAACATTCCACGTGGGAAAAATATATCTAAAAACAAAGATGATGTAACTTACCAAACGAAAGTGTTGGTATGTTGATAGAGACACTAACAAACACAAACACACACACAAAATTCAAGCTTTCGCAACCCACAGTTGCTTCGTCAGGAAAGAGGGAAGGAGAGGGAAGACGAAAGGATGTGGGTTTTAAGGGAGAGGTTAAGGAGTCATTCCAATCCTGGGAGCGGAAAGACTTACCTTAGGAAAAAGGGACAGGTACACACACACACACACACGTATCCATCCGCACATATACAGACACAAGCAGGATGTGGTTCAGTTGTTCCAGTCTGAGCTGGTACTGGGTGATGTAGGGGGCACACCTTTGTAGCTGGTTCTTGGGGGTGGTGGGAGAATTAAGCGTGTGTGGTGAAATGACATAGGGGATGTGTTTGTGGACTCATCTGGATGATAGTGCCTGCCTGTGAAGGTTTTGGTGAGATCTCTGAGCATACTGGGCAAGGGAGATCTTGTCACTGCAGATATGCTGTCCCTAGCATGCCAGGTTGTATGGGAAGGTTTTTTTTGTGTTGAAGGGATGACAGCTGTCAAAATGCACATAATTTTGGTGTGGTTGAAGAGGATGAGGTGAAGCAGATAGGAGAGAAGGTGTTGAGGTTGTGAAAGAATGAGGACAGGGTGTCTGGCCCTGAGTTCATGCCATGATGATATCATCAATGAACCTAACCATACTAGGAGTTTGGTCTCTTCGAAAACTAGGAAGGTCTCCTCTAGATGGCCCATAAACAGATTGGCATCGAGGGTGCCACACAGTTGCCCATGGCCATGTTTGTATACCTTTCCTTCAAAGAAGAAGTAGTTGTGATGATAAAGTTAGTAAGATGCATGAAGAATGATGCAGTGGTTTTGGAGTGAAGGATATTGGGAAAGGTAATGTTCAATAGCAGTAAGACCACTATCATGAGGGTTGTTGGTGTATAGGGAAGTGGTATCAACAGAGATGAGTAGGGATTGCAGAGGTAAGGAGGTGGGGATGGTGGAGAGTCTTTGAAGGAACTGGTTGGTATCTTTGACGTAGGAGGCTAGATTGTGGTTGGTTGGTTGAGGGTGTTGGTCAGTGAAGGCC
This sequence comes from Schistocerca americana, assembly GCF_021461395.2. Lineage (NCBI taxonomy): Eukaryota > Metazoa > Arthropoda > Insecta > Orthoptera > Acrididae > Schistocerca > Schistocerca americana. Next base: position 181,822,864 of record NC_060120.1, read on the forward strand.
GAAATTATTTCAGTGGGGGAACAATAACCAGCTAGAGTGGGACATCCAGAATTGTTGGGGTTGTGGATTTTGGGGAGCATGTAGAAGGTGGGTAAGTGCGGTGTTCGAGGAGTGAGGAGGGAAATAGATTTAGGGGAGAGGTCCTGGGAAGGGCCTAAGGCGTTAAGCAGGGATTGCAAGTTATGTTGGATTTCTGGGATGGGATCACTCTGACAAAGTTTATAGGTGGAGTAGTCATATAATTGGAAGAGTTGTTCCACCACGAGAATTAACTGTGACTCATACTGGCATTGGTGGAACCTTTTTCTGCAGGCAGGATGGTTATGTCAGGATTTGACCTGAGGTTGTTTATGGCTGTCCTTTTTTCTTCTGAAAGGTTGGTGTTCTGAGGAAGGGACCTGGACAAGAATGGTGAAGCGAAGTCAGAGGTAAGGAATTCCTGGAAGGTGACCAGGGACTGTTAGGTGGGACACAGGGAGGATCAAGGTTGGATGATGGTATTAACTGGGAGATGCAGGGTTCAATGTCAGCATTGGGTTGGCTTTGGTTGGAGGGACTGGTGGCATAGAAGTGTTTCCGCTGTAGGGATCAGGGGAAAGGGAGTAAATTTTTGACAAGTCCACTTGGTTAAATTTGGGTGCATTGCTGAAGGTGAGGCCCTTGGATAGGACTGAAACTTCTGTGGGGCTTAGGATTTTGGTGGAAATGTTAACAACAGTGTTCAAGGACTGTTTTGTCTCTAGATTTAGTGGAGTGTTGGTAGGGAGTTTTGGAAGATATGACAAGTTGAAAAGATCAGCTAGGCAGGGTCTGGGTGCTATGAGGAGTTGACGAGGAGGAAAATTGTGGGTAGGACAGGTACTGGACAGTGGTGCTCTGAGTGGACAGTAGGTTTTTAGCAGGTTGGATAACTTGTGGAGGTGGAGTCTGGAATGCTCCTGCATGTGCTGGAGAGCAAGGGATTCAATTTCAGAGAGGTGATGTAGGTAGCAGAGATTGCGGGGCATCAGTATCTTGCAGAGGGAGCAAGCCTGTGGCAAGATGTGTTTTTGCAGTACTAGGTTTGTGAGGGTTAGGGACTGGCAGAATCTGTAAAGGTTAAGACCATTGTGAAAGGAAGGGGTGGAAAGGAATTTTTATGATTGGGCCATAGGGGGTGATTTCATGGTTTATGCAGAATTTAAGAAACAGGATGTGGGACTGGGTTTTTGCCAGGGAAAGGGGTACCTGTTCTGAACTGGTGCAGAATGATGGTGCAAGGGTCTATTGGGACAGGGATGGCATGAGGGAAACAGGAATGACGTGTAAATTGACAAATGAAGTTGTTAGGGGGTTGTGGGGGGAACTGGATAACAGAAAACACACACAAAAATTACATAAAGACAAGCAAAAGCAAGAACAGATACATAAAAATATCCACAAATATGTTAAAAAGTACACAAATGTGGGACAAAAGGAATGGATGAGATATGGGAGTAAGTGTGTGTTGGGATAAAAGAAGAGAGGGAAAGGGGATTGGTTAGGTCTAGGATCATAATTTTGTGTGGCACGGGTGGAAAATAAAATGTGAAAATACACGAGGATGAGGGAGGAAGTGGGATCAAGAGCTATTATTATTATTATTATTATTATTATTATTATTATTATTACTACTACTGGTGGGAAGAATTTGGGTCGTCAGAAGCTGCATCAACACTCCGCATAGTCACTTAGCCGTGTGTCGTGCGCAGATGAAATCATTCATACAGTGTGGCTTGGAAGTTATGTGCTGCTTGGAAAGTAATGAATAAACATGGAAAATAAGAAAAGAATGAACACAAAGAAGAGTACTGCAATCGAGAATAGTTACAAAGGAAAACATCAGAATTGTGGGAGGCAAGAAAAGTCACTAGGCAATTTCAAACAATGAAAATTTCAGTTTGGAATATCAATAATTTAAGGAAAAGATAATTGCTACTCACTGTAAAGATGACACATTGAGATCCAGGCACACATAATTGCCATGTCCTGTCACCTGTGAAACCAGCCATGTCATATATCACCTCTAATGCAATCTGTGCACACTTTTTTTATTAGTATGAATACCAACTGGTTATCCACCAAGATGCATGGTCACCACCAAACTGGTGCCAAGAGCAAAGTAGACCACCCTTTGGCACAACATGCTGCTGAACGTAACATGCTAGATTTCAATGTCTCCCTTACAACATGGGGCATCTAAATTCTCCCCTCCACCACCAGCTTTTCTGAACTACGCAGTTGGGAGTTATCCTTACAACACATTCTCCACTTCTGAAATTATCCTGGTCTCAACCTATGGTAACCTACTGTCCCCACACCTTCGATCCAGCAGTTTCCACCTCTTCTGTCCTATCACCTCCTCCCTATTCTCGTCCCCTCATCCTCTTTGTGTGCCACACACTGCTAATTCCCCTGCCTATATTTTCCCTTCCCTGCATCTCTCCTTTTCCACTCCCCTCTCCCCTAAAGCCTCCTGACAGTGCACATGTTGGCAGTCTAGTCCCTGCATGCTCCGCCAGACAGTGGTCTTCTCTCTCCTGAGCCGTACCTTGCTATCTCTTCCCCTTCCCCACACCATCCAGATTTCCGCTCCCATCCTATGTGCCAGTTGCATTCCAGTCCAAGCTGCAGGTGATGGTGGTCATGTGTGCATGTGATATGCTTGCTTGTGTAAATGAGTGTATGTTTGTTTCTTTTTCTGGAGAAGGCTTTGGCTGAAAGCTAATTGCATAATGGTTTTTTAGTTACACCTGTTTGCAATTCAATGTGTCATCTTTTCAGCGAGTAGCAATCTGTCTTCCCCTCATATTGTTGATATTTCAACCTGGAGTTTCCATTGTTTGGAAATTGAGGATTGCTTGCCTCATACTCCGGCCAACAAGTATGTAGTGTTTAGGCAGTTACGTACATGTGCTCAGATTACTCTTGGGCTAGGCTCCAGTTTGCCTCACATGCATCACAAAAATATACTTAAAATTTGAAAACATTCAGAACAGAAGTCACACAATTCACTGGCACACACATATATTGCATATTATTATGAGAAACTGTGTGTTAATATCTATAAGATCTGTAACATGATTACTGACCTCATTTTTGGATAAATCGACATATATCATGCTGCTGTTAGCCAGTGGACAGGCCCCTCCGAGACCTAAGCCAAAGAGTTTCCTTATTGACCAATTTGATGAACCAAATGAAAGGATTGCAATGTCGTATACAAGGGAAACAGTTTGCTGAAGTTCCAGGGAAATCTTGTTACAAGTTTCATCCTGCAGCAAATAATTGTGAAACATGTCATAGTTTTATCTTTATTAAGTAAACACAATTACAGTTGGTGATATGAAAGTAAGAAATCTAAATGTATGGAAATGGTCACATCTTGAAATACTTACAAAGAATAGAACACAAGTGAAAGATGAAGCATAAGAGATGCATGCAATGAAATTAGAAACTTAATACAAAATACACTTAAAAATATGATTACTGAGCAATAATAATACTAAGTATCTTACATACTACAGAAAATGAGTTAATAGTTTGCTGTAACATTAACAAATTAAAACATTTCATAGCATTACAGGCTCTGTATTCACAGTTAAGTACTACGGACAGTGTAATGTTTTAGAAATTCTTTACTATTGACTGTTTACATACACTGCCATACAGAATTATGTCTCTGTATATTGCCAAAACTTTTTTTTTTTTTAAAAAAAAAAGAAAAACAGGTGGAAGCCGTGTGTAAACTGTATCTTTGTAGCAGAAAATGATGCAAATTAGCTTGTCATTATGAAATTGGCTCACTTATTTTGCAGAGCTAACTTCACAATAAAAAGGGAGGAAAAATACATATAGGACAATATGGGAAACTTGCAATGCTTGATACTAGTAGGTATGAAAATCCACACCGGATTCTTCTTCTGTTCCCCAGTCTACATCCAACCAAAAACCAGAATTACAGAAGAAAATAATTCTCCTCGGTGACAATTTTCACATAACTGAAACATCCACTGTACATGCAGCAGCACTCATTGAGCTCAGTTTGTCATTTGTAGAAATTATTAAAGTCACAAAACTGTCAAATAGGTGAGCCAGCAATTTCACTGTGCTGTTTGGAGGTTCGAATAATGTTTATAAGGATAAAACACCCATAGCTTGTTTGGAATTGGATATGTGTTTGGGTCTACTGCCACAAACTAAAGTTTTGTTCAACACTCCACACCACTACGATCTGCCATGGTGGTCCTGTGTTGATCAAGAAATAAGTGCAGGAAATCAACAGCTTGAAATAATATATAAACATTAAAAAAAATTAGTACGATACACGTAAATAGCATTGGATGTAGATTTCATACTACCAAGGTTTACATTTAAATAGAGTGGGAAATGACTAATAACTGAGAAAGTGCTAGGTGTAATAGCAAACAAGCTCACATACTGTAAGTACACATAAAATAATGTTAGGTTAGGATCAACTATTATATCACAAATCTTTTCTAGCGCACGTGTTAAGAACGGAAGTGAAGTGCATAAAACAGAACAGATCTCGCACTATCTTGTAATTATTCTATTTTATTCTTGCATGTCAGTATCAAATCTTTAAAAAATAAGATATATGATTTTAGCATTCTTGTATTAATGAACAATGGTTAAATAAGAAACAACTACATTTGTATGTTCCATCAGACTAATGTAGAAGTTTGAACAGTTATGGAGACATCTCAATCTGCATAAAATAAATAACTAAAACTAAAATAAAAAAAAGAATTAATCATGACATCAATAATTACTGCATTGAAAGTGTATTTGATGGAGCTCCTATATTATTGCCAGGCTCCAAATTAATTTTAGTGTCTGTATACTTTACCCCTGATCACAATACTGATGCCTTTACAGAGCTACTAGATAGAATAATCTTCCACATCCAAAAATACACAAAAAAGGAAATTATATTTTTTGCGGATATTAATATTGACATTTGGATTACAATAATAAAGCCCTTAGCACATGCTAAATCTCCTCAGATCACACAAAATGTTTCGTACAAATAACAGTTTAACAAGATCATTATCATATCTGGAGTATACAAAGAAATGTATCAACGAAAATAACCAATTTTTGAAAATATAATGTAACTGGATGGATAAAAAAAATCTACTCACCAAAGTGGCAGCAGAAGGATACACAAACAGGTATTTAAATTTGCAAGCTTTCGTAGCCAGTGGTTCCTTTTTCTGGCAGAAGGGTTGACGAAGAAGGAAGAGTGGTGAAGGAGGAGGACTGGTGAGTTTTAAGAAATCTACATCTACGTCTATACTCTACAAGCTACAGTGAAGTGCACAGCAGAGGATACGTTCCATTGTACCAGTTATTAGGTTTTCCTCCTGTTCCCTTCATGGATGGAGAACAGGAAGAATGATTGATTGAATGCCTCTGTGCATGCTGTAATTATTCGTCTTTAAGAGGCTGCCAAAGCAGTTTCTTCAGCAGCATCACTGTGACACCCTCCCATGGGTCAGACAAACCTGTGACCATTCATGCTGCACTTCTCTGTATACGTTCAACATCTCCTGTTAGTCCTATCCAGTACAGGTCCCACACGCTTGAGCAGTATTCTAGAATTGATCACATGAGTAATTTGTAAGCAATCTCCTTTGTAGACTGAATGGGGATAGTTCAGAAAAGTTGCCCAAAACCCCTGGTCAGGAGAGACTTACAAGACATGATGAGTTTTTCCTTCCCATCCTGTCTGGCAAGTCTCTACTGATCCAGAGTTATAGGAACTTTTCCAAACTCTTCTAATTTCCTAAACCTCAACAGCCCATATCCTTCACCACTCTTCCTTCTCCTTTAATCTTTCTGCCAGAAGAAGGAGCCACTGACTCCAAAAGTTTTCAAATTTAAATACCTTTATATGTGTGTTCTGCCATTGCTTGGTGGGTAGGTTTTTTATCTTATCCAATTACACTGTAGAAAGAAATATGTATGAAAAAGGCTTTTTAATACTATATATCTGTCAGATCACAAATGGAGATGGTTAAAATTGCTGACAAATAATCCAACAGTGCAATGTGAACAACCCAAATGCAACACCTGACCAAAAATAAATAAGTAAATAAATAATATCAATATAATGGAAGGAAACATTCCACGTGGGAAAAATTATATATAAAAACAAAGATGAGGTGACTTACCGAACAAAAGCGCTGGCAGGTCGATAGACACACAAACAAACACAAACACACACACAAAATTCAAGCTTTCGCAACAAACTGTTGCCTCATCAGGAAAGAGGGAAGGAGAGGGGAAGACGAAAGGAAGTGGGTTTTAAGGGAGAGGGTAAGGAGTCATTCCAATCCCGGGAGCGGAAAGACTTACCTTAGGGGGAAAAAAGGACAGGTATACACTCGCACACACGCACATATCCATCCACACATACAGACACAAGCAGACATATGAAAATGCATGCAGCTGATGACTGACTATTTCTATTCTTAAACAGTCTGTGTAATATAACTTTTAAATGGTATTGAGAGAAACACAAAACTCCACATTTTTTTTTTTTCATCAATTACTCCAAAAAGACAGCCCAACTGGGGACCTCTCCTTTCAAGTGTTAGCATTCTTGGCGGAGGCAGTATTATCTGTGAACGTAAAAGTATTTACATGGGACATACTAACTGTACTATTTCTGAATGTTTTGCTGAACACATGTACCATATAAAACAAAGAGAGCTAAACAAGTCATCAGTGGCACTACACTGCATGGAAACTGCAACACCCTACTGGGATTCAATTATTAAAAAAGCCCCATATGTTCAATTAATGCATAACAGTACTATCAATAGGGACCAGGACAAAGCACCTGTACTTCTACACAAATTTCACGTATTGCCTCCCAAAATTGTGTCAAACACAGCATTACTAATGCAAAAAGATAAGGCAATCAGTTTAAAGCATTTTGATTAAATGCCTAATCTTACAACAGTTACAAACAAAAGAAAAGAGATCAAATAATTGATAAAGGCAAAGTCACACAATTCACACATCTTTCATTGCTATACCTACTATTGCCTTTATTTCATTTCTGACAAAGGAACGTCCAGTCACAAACATCATACTTATAATCTGCTTCTCTATTATTTTTCTGCTAATTACAATATTTATTTCTGTTTCTGTTGAAACTGTTGTGTCTGCTGAAACTGCGTTATCTGTCTAATATATAACAATTCTTCTTTCTCCTTCAATTCTGCGTTTTGAGATGGAGAAGTGAGGAGGCAAATTAATGTCATTTTGTATGTATAAGAAAGGAAAATCTGGCCCAGATGGCATTAGCACGTTGGTAAAACTTTAAGGGCAAATGATGGACTTCAAATGCTGCTTATAAAGTGACAAACATAATGGAGAGATGAAATAAACGCTCAGGCCGCTCAGAGATAGTTTCTAAGACAACCAGTATTCGTGGTGGAAAATTATACTTCGTTTGCAATTTCATTACAGCACGTAAATAGTAGAACACATTATACAGGCTTTGCTGTATGTGCTTAGAGCCTCTGATAGCTCACATGACACACACACTGAAATGTGAAATTTAAAATTTCTTCAGCAAATTAAATGTTCGAAGAGATTTCGGGATTGCAGCCGGTCATCGTAAACTTCATTCCACGATATTTCACCTGCCAGTCATCTTCAGATGAGCCATCGAAGATTGACGAAAACATTCTCCACTCTGCCTTATATAGTGTGCTGATAGTGTTGCTGTGCATGCATCAGAATCACGGTGACAGAAGGACCACACTGCCCGGTGGCAGTGCCCTCGCCAGTGGAAATGCTAGGCTCAGCTGTCTTTGGCGTTGAGGCTTGCTGCAGTTATTGGAGTGTTCTGGCATCTTCATCTGGAGCGAATCTTGGAAATAATGGGATTCCACACTTTATCCAGCTGGTAGCTGCTGTCGCAGTTCATTAGATTTTCCGCGATGTGTATTTCAATGGATTCTTTTATAACTGAGTCCCAAAAAGACATTGCTGTGGCCAAAATTAATGCTCTGCCATACTCCTTTGAATGTCCATTGGAGATACAATGTTCCACAACTGCACAATTGTTAGGTTGCAGAAGGTGAGTGCAACGTTTATGCTCTGTGCAACATTCTTCCACTGTGCGTGTTGTTTGTCCTATATAGGCTATACCACACTGGCAAGGTACCTTGTAAATTTCTGCCTCCCGCAATAACAAATTATCCTTCACTGATCCCAGCAGGTCTGAAATCTTAGATGGTGGGTGGAAAATCACTTTCACCTGAAAATTATTAAGGATTCTTGCTATTTTGAAGGAAATATCTCCAACGAAGGGAAGAAAACCTGGGGACTTTCCTGGTGTGTTCTCCTCTTCATCCACGTTCCCGGTTCTTAGCCGAGAATGCCCTGTTAATTGGCCGGGTCGAGTATCCATTGTCTCTGAATGCTGTCCTTAATTGCGCAAGCACTTTAGGTAAACTATCTATATCCAACACTGTATGGGCCCTGTGTACAAGGGTTTTAAGCATACTCATGGTTTGGGATGGGTGATGGAAAACTGAAGAGTACAAGTACAAATCATTGTGAGTGGGCTTATGGTAAACAGAATATCCCCACAGAGCTGTCACTCTTCTGTCTAACGAAAACATCCAGGAATGTGGGACAACCACTTTCTCTAGTTCCAAACCCGGTCAACAATGCCATACAATCATTTCATTTCTAATTCCAAAGTAAATCAAATGTTCTCATGAATGGAATTAAGATGATGTAAAAACTCCATTAACTTATCTTCTTCGTGGGGTCACAATAAGAAAGTATCATCCACGTATCTACAAAAACAGTTGGTTTAGAAACTGCTCATTCAAGTGCTCTTTCCTCAAAATCCTCCATAAAAAAGTTAGCTACTAGGGGAGACAAGGGGCTGCTCATGGCAACACCATCAGTCTGTTCAAAATATTCATGGTTAAACATAAAATAGGTTGAGGAAAGAGCAAGTTGGAACAAAGCAGTGATGTCCAACAAACTGTTTACCAATTAGCACCAAGGAATCAGCAAGATGTACCTAAGTAAAAAGAGATACTACATCAAAACTCACTAGAAGATCTGAACTACTTAGGTGGAGAACCCCCAGTCTGTTGATAAAATCGCCAGAGTTCGATATAAGATGATTGGTTTGTGGGGTGCTCAACTGTGTGGTCATCAGTGCCCGTACAAAGTCCCAATTGTTTACACAGTCAAATCTAGCCAGTCATGAAATGATGATGATGATGATGGCGACAATGATGATGATGAAATGATGAGGACAACACAAACACCCAAGTCCCCGGGCAAAGAAAATCCCCAACCCGGCCGGGAATTGAACCCGGGACTCCGGGATCGAGAGGCATCAATGCTAGCCACTAGACCACGAGCTGCGGACTCTGTATATGAAGTGGACATTTGCCAACCAATAGCCTCAGTAAGAAAGCAAGATGTTTAGCTAAATCATATGTGGGGGTGTCAATATTACACACTATAGGCCGTTAAGGTAGAACTTCTTTGTGCATTTTAGGAAGACCATACAGTCTTGGTGGTATGCTGCCATGTGGTCTTAACCACTTGAAGGCCTCTGGAGATAACGAGGAAGAATTCAGGAGAGTACACATCTTCCGTTGCACATGTGCTGTAGACTGGTTGTTGGTTGGTTGATTTGGAGGGAGGGGATCAAACAGTGAGGTCACTGGTCCCATCGGATTAGGGAAGAATACGGGAGGAATTCAGCTGTGCCCTTTCAAAGGAACCATCTTGGCATTTGCCTGGAACAATTTAGGAAAATCACTGAAAACCTAGATCAGGATGGCCTGACGCAGGTTTGAAATGTTGTCCTCCAGAATACGAGTCCAGTATGCTAACCACTGTGCCACCTCGCTCAGTCACATGCTGTAGGGTAGTGATCAACAAGGGAACTGAACAGCTGAGTTACCTTTATCAGCCATCTGCACCACTATGTCCAGATCCTCTCTGAGACTGCGTAATGCAGTCCTTTATTCAGAGGTTACATTACTGTGTTGAGGAGGGGTCATACAGCTTCTTCAACACCACAGATACTGCAGTTGGTATAGGTGCAAAATTGAGTCTTTTACCCAAAACAGACAGTGTTTCATCATCCAAATCCTTTTCGGTGCAATTAACAATAGAACGCCGTGCAGTTACTCCCTGTGGCAACAGCTGTTTTGGCACCAAGTGATCAAATTTCGACATCTGCTGATAACTTGCAACCTTATATACACAATCAAACTTGGCCGAAGTCACACCATCAACCCAGTTCCATGATACAGGAGAAAGCAGTGCTACAATCTTCAGATGTAGGTGGAATAGTTCCTCTGAAATGGCATCCAACCTTTGTTTCGTATAACAAATTATCTCCTTCAGAATAGCATGACTCGCCTTCTCTGTTATCTTCCGTGCAGTGGCCATCTTAATAAAATGTGTCCCTCGCAATTTTTGGTATAACACCATGGTCCTGATATCTCCTTAAAAACCTTCAAGAACTTAAAAGTTTTGTTCTATTACCATGTAGCTTGTCAAAACTTCTTACGTGTGAGGCCATCTCCTCCACATAAATGCATATGATGTGAAATTAAAAGTCTTCCAGTAAATTAATTGTTCGAAGAGATTTTGGGATTGCAGCCAGTCGTCGTAAACTTCATTCCATGAGATTTCAACTGGATACCTACCAGTCACCTTCAGGAGAGCCCTCTAAGACTGACGAAGACGTTCTCCACTCCAACTTATATAAAACGCTGATAGTATTGCCGCACACGTGTCAGAATCATGGTGACAGCACCCCTGCTGTTGTAACTGCAAGGATCAACTGTCTTCAGTGTTGCTGCTCACCGCAGTTACTGGAGCTCCAGATGAAGATGCCAGAGTACTCCAATAATCATGGCGAGTGTCAACACCAAAAAGTCCTTCTGTCACCATGATTCCGATGCATACGCGGCAATACTATCAGTGCACTATATAAGGGGGAGTGGAGATCGTCTTTGTCAGTCTTTGATGGCTCACCTGAAGATGACTGGCAGGTGTCCAAATGAAATATCATGGAATTAAGTTTATGATGACTGGCTGCAACTCCAAAATCTCTACAAACACACAACAGCAGCAGTAGCAGCAACAGCCACTTGAGTAAGCCTGGATCAGTGTTACTAAAAGGTGCTACGTGTACAGTGCTCAGAGGCACTGGACAGCACTGAGGGAATCTGAGCATTCAACGCATTAAAAGACTGTGATGCTAGATGTACAAGGTGGTCTGATAAAGAGCAAAAAGCTCTGCAGTAAAAATTGAGCAGTGTGGTCCAAAAGATAATACCTAAAACACTGTTCACTGACAACTAATGCATGTCTCACACGGCAGTTATCCTTCAAGCCATTGGCATAAATGAAGGTGCTGTCCCAAAGCTGTGTGTGAAACTCCAGAAGGCCACAACACACCTCTAGGAGGTGACAGGGAAGCATAACTTACGTTGTGTAGGTAGTCAAGGGAGTTATCACAAAAAGAAGTGTAATATGGGTGGTTGGAGATACAGTACAATTGGCAAATATAGCTCCAGTGGCAAACATTGCACGGGAATGACAATGGCAGTTTGGCAGCTTCCACATAGAAACTCATAATTGGACTGGTAGGTAACACACAAATGGGCAAATGTATTTTGCAATGATCAATTGTGTTAACGTGATGTAACATGGATGGCTGTGCAGATGACTACACACCCATAGTCCAGCTTCAATTGCACTAATGATTGATAGAAACAAAGGACTGCCTCATCTGCTCGCCATGAGGTAACACTTAGAATGTGTACAACTTTTCAGAAAACAGACACAATCTGCTGCCAAGTATGATAAATTAGAGATCAACATAGTTTTCTATCAAGTGTTAACCTCAAGAATTTCAAACAGAAGTGCAGCTGGATCAAGTTGCAAGATTAGTCGCAGGAATTCCTTTGGCTCCCCAAAAATTAATACTGATGGTTTATCTGGAGTAGAGACGGTCATGACATGCTGAGGTTATCAATGGAGTGAACAGGTCTGTGACGATGGTTAGCTGCAGTGTGATGTCTACAAAAGCTGCAGCAAATGTTTGTTAACACTGTCTATTGACTACCATATCAACTTCCCATTATCTTGTTGACACTACTGGTAAAGGAAATGGGACAGTAGCTGGAAGGAAGGTGTCTATCCTTGCCAAGTTTGGCTATACAGTGGCTTCACACCACTATGCAGGAGACAGGAAGCCTTTCCAGACACGACTGTATGTATGGAGGAGAAAGCACTTCCCATCAGGAAATAGGTCCTGCAATCTCTAAATGTGAATGTCATCTGGTCTTGGGACAGATGGTCATAATGATGAGCGAGCGAGGTGGTGGAGTGGTTAGCACATTGGACTCGCATTCGGCAGGACGATGCTTCAGTCCCACGTTTGGTCATCCTGATTTAGGTTTTCTGTGATTTCTCTAAATCGCTCCAGGCAAATGCTGGGATGGTTTCTTTGAAAGGGCATGGCCAATTTCCTTCCTTGTCCTTCCCTAATCCGATGAGACCGACGACCTCGCTGTTTGGTCTCCTCCCCCAAACAACCCTACACCCTCATAATGATGAATGGCATAATCAGTCTTCCTCAGAGTAAAAATACTGTTGTATTACTCATTATTATGAGAACTAAAAGAGATTTCCTAAGCCTTTGCTGTTTGTTTCCGACATAGGAAGGCAGGATGGTAATTAATAGAGCCTGAGGTCTTGGCAAAGTGCTGGCCCAAGGTGTTGAGAGACACTGAAAGGATCCACAATGATACTACCCACAATGGTCAGACTAAATGTTGAAAGATGGACCTTTTTGCCAGCAACACAGCAAAGTTTATCCCAAACAAAAGAAGAGGGAGTAAAATGGTTAAGAGAGTTAACAAAAACAGATGCTAGACACTGTTTTGTTATATCTGTTAACTTGACAGTTCTTTGCATGCATTTGTTTATAGCAGTTACAGTTCTCCAGCATTCAAAGACAGGGAGAGCATATCTTTGTGGACAAACTGCATCTTGGCATTCCTGAGTCCACCAGGGAACTGGGGAGACTTACCAGATGGGTCTTTTCTTCTCATCCTGTCCAGTAAGTCTCCCGTGACCTGTGGCTCTGGGTCACTTTCCCGAAATCTACCCTTTTTCCTAGACCTCTCCAGTCCTTTTCCTTCACCCCTCTTCCTTCCCCTTCAATCCTTCTGCCTGAAGGAGGAGCCACTGGCTCTGCAAGCTTGCCTAATTATAATCTACTCTTGGTGAGTAGATTATCTATCTAATTACCTTATTCAGTGTCCATAGATGCACACCTGTGCCAGGCCTCTGCTTATAGCTAGCCACAGCTGCCGCAAGTTGTCATCAGTGTACCAGTTCTTCTACAAGAAGCTGAATAAAATATATTTATTTAAAGTGCTCTTGTGCCAACTAATCTTTTGCTTGCCTGTCCAGATTCCTATGGTGGCAGATCTCTTTGGCGACCTTCCATCCTTTATCATTTTTCATTTTATCATTCGTAATGAGGACACAGCATTTGGCTCCTTGAAAAATAAAGGTTGCCAACTTGCATCATTTATTAAGAGAGACTGGTAGAACAAAAGGCACATAGCACAGAAGAAGTAGTAGTACAGCAAGCAATGGGGCACCATGTTTTCGCAGCACATATAAAAGAGTTGAGAGACTGTGGAGAGGGGGGGGGGGGGGGGGGGGGGGAAGCAGTAGTGTTTAATAGTTTAAAAACTGAGAAAAGTCTTATTTTCAATTACACAGGAAAATAACAAAATTACTAATAACCTGTAGGAACCACTACCAGAAAGTGAACAACCATAAGAAATGGGCGAGAAAATCAGAATATATGGAGTAAGAAATACTCCAGCTATTCTAATATTTTATTTATTATGCACAGTTCTTTGCAAAGTCTGTGGGCTGATCGTTGGATGTATGCCAGTAGAGTTCATACTGTTCCATCCTTTATACTCTGGCTGACTGCCAATATCTTCTTTTCCTCTTGTCTTAAAACAGGATACAGTAAGAACCGTGAAATTCATTTAATTGTCTTTCCGATTGATGATAATCATTTACTGTTAATGTTTTCTACTATACCTACGCTTCACTGAAGAGTATGTGTCACTGCTCTTAAATGAACCATCTGATTAGCAAATTAACTAAACCTTGAACCATTTCGCATGATCAACTTTCTTATCGACACATGAATCATCTCAAGTCAAATTCTCTTGACTGATCTAAATAATCATTCATCATGATCATTTGCCAACAACTCTGCCAAGAGTCCTGGTAAACGTAAATGAAAAGCCATCAATTATTGCGGCCACAGGTGTAGTTTTAATTATTCTCACACATCACTGATGTTGTTGATAGCTAGGCTCGTATGCACATATTAATATTTGGGTAGCAGTAACCTTACAAATTACATATTTGTCTTGTGAAGGAACAAATGGTCATCTCTCAATACATCATCAAAAGTGGTTAACGATGAAGTCTTATTAGTTTACTTATAACTTTACATTGTGAAGAAGTGAATCTCATGTGAGATTTTTCTGACAAGTATTTGTTATGATAATGCTCCATCATGCAAAAAACACAGCACAAATGCATGGATTATACACTGCTGGCCACCGTAAATGCAACACCAAGAAAGACAAGGGGTAGCACAACAAAATTTATTTTGTAGATAACATGTTGACCAAGTATCAAATGATTACGTTTACAGACGTGTGTGACATGTGGTTCCTGCCAGAATCAGTAGCCAGAGTAGCCGCCATTGTTGGAGATCACCGCTGCCACACGTCTCGGCATTGAGTCAAAGAGACGTTGGATGTGTTCCTGGGGTACAGCAGCCCAAGCAGCTTCCACACGTTGCCAAAGATCATCCGGTGTGGCAGCTGGGGATGTAATCTGGGTCACTCGTTGAGCAACCATGGACCATATGTTTTCTATCGGCGAAAGATCCGGGGAGCGAGCCGGCCAGGGAAGCAATTCAATCTGGTTATTGACGAAGAACCTTTGGACAATGTGTGCCACGTGTGGTCGCGCATTATCCTGTTGAAATATGTCTGTGGCCGAGCCCTGAAGGTAAGGAAGGACAACTGGCTCCAGCACCTTGGATATGTAACGCCGGCTATTTAAAGTACCGGCAATGCGTACTAGAGGCGTGCGAGAGTAATATCCAATATCGCCCCATACCATAATACCCGGTGCAAGACCAGTGTGGCGGTGCATAATGCAGCTGTCCAGTATCCTCTCTCCACGGTGTCTCCACACTCGAATCCGACCATCGTGGTGCTGCAGACAGAAGCGTGCCTCTTCAGTAAAGACAACGTCATTCCATTCTGCCGTCCACATCCGTCTGTCATCACACCATTGGCGACGGAGACGTCTGTGGTTCTGCGTCAATGGTAGACAAAGCAATGGACGTCTTGCGGACAGACCACTCTGCTGTAAACGACGTCGAATGGTACGCACAGACACTGGATGATGCGTTACAGACGCAATGTACTGTGCTATGGTTCGGGATTTCACTGAGCGATCCGTCACTGCCATGCGCACAGTTTGCCTATCAGCACGTGCAGTGGTGCACCGAGGTGAATGCGATCGACCACGTCGGTCCGTCGTACCCTCCTGCATCCAACGGTCACATATCCGCATTACAGTTGTTTGGTTTCGTCCAACATGACTAGCGATTTCTCTGTATGATAATCCACAATCTCGGTAAGCCACTATCCTTCCTCTGTCGAACTCGGATACTTGATCAAAAGATGTTCGCTGTTGTCTACGAGGCATAACTGATCGACTTGTGAAACAACCACAAGGTAAACACACGTGCCGAACGTACGCTCGTCGAAATCGCCAAGCCTTAAATGGCGCTATGAGGTGGCGCCACAGGCGTGCGTGATGTGCGTCTGCGCTGAAATTCTAATAAGTTGCATATCTCATCGCTGCAAACTCATGGTGTAAATTTCACTTGATTCGGATGCTTCCTTCAGGGTGTTGCATTTACGGTGGCCAGCAGTGTATAATTTGATAATGAAGTCAAACAGTGCATTTTACACATACTAAAAGCACCACAACATCTAAGACAGGCTAAATACATACAGCAGCAAATAATATCTGGATTTCAACGGAAAACAAATAGTTTTCCTATAATCTCACAGTATGTGGTTAAAGGGATGAAATGCTTGGGGAATGAGAAAAATATCCAGAGAAAATGCTAAAATAGTTGTTGCTATTAAAGTCAATCTGTGATTTAATTCTTTGTATGTCTCTCATTACTTTAGAAAGCCTTAATTACTAGCTACTGCTGATGACTCCTCTGCAACTAATGTCTGCTCTTCTATCCTATTTTTGTTTGTTCATCCCGGAATTTCCATAGCCATAATAGAAAGCCCCCCCCCCCCCCTCTCATGAACCATGGACCTTGCCGTTGGTGGGGAGGCTTGCGTGCCTCAGCGATACAGATAGCCGTACCGTAGGTGCAACCACAGCGTAGGTGGTATCTGTTGAGAGGCCAGACAAACGTGTGGTTCCTGAAGAGGGGCAGCAGCCTTTTCAGTAGTTGCAAGGGCAACAGTCTGGATGATTGACTGATCTGGCCTTGTAACAATAACCAAAACGGCCTTGCTGCGCTGGTACTGCGAACGGCTGAAAGCAAGGGGAAACTACGGCCGTAATTTTACCCGAGGGCATGCAGCTTTACTGTATGATTAAATGATGATGGTGTCCTCTTGGGTAAAATATTCCGGAGGTAAAATAGTCCCCCATTCGGATCTCCGGGCGGGGACTACTCAAGAGGATGTTGTTATCAGGAGAAAGAAAACTGGCATTCTATGGATTGGAGCGTGGAATGTCAGATCCCTTAATCGGGCAGGTAGGTTAGAAAATTTAAAAAAGGAAATGGATAGGTTAAAGTTAGATATAGTGGGAATTAGTGAAGTTTGGTGGCAGGAGGAACAAGACTACTGGTCAGGTGACTACAGGGTTATAAACACAAAATCAAATAGGGGTCATGCAGGAGTAGGTTTAATAATGAATAGGAAAATAGGAATGCCGGTAAGCTACTACAAACAGCATAGTGAACGCATTATTGTGGCCAAGGTAGATACGAAGCCCACACTTACTACAGTAGCACAAGTTTATATGCCAACTAGCTCTGCAGATGACGAAGAAATTGAAGAAATGTATGATGAAATAAAAGAAATTATTCAGATAGTGAAGGGTGATGAAAATTTAATAGTCATGGGTGAGTGGAATTCGGTAGTAGGAAAAGGGAGAGAAGGAAACATAGTAGGTGACTATGGATTGGGGCTAAAAAATGAAAGAGGAAGCTGCCTGTTAGAATTTTGCACAGAGCACAACTTAATCATAGCTAACACTTGGTTTAAGAATCATGAAAGAAGGCTGTATACATGGAAGAACCCTGGAGATACTAAAAGGTATCAGATAGATTATATAATGGTAAGACAGAGATTTAGGAACCAGGTTTTAAATTGTAAGACATTTCCAGGGGCAGATGTGGACTCTGACCACAATCTATTGGCTATGACCTGTAGATTAAAACTGAAGAAACTGCAAAAAGGTGGGAATTTAAGGAGATGGGACCTGGATAAACTGAAAGAACCAGAGGTTGTACAGGGTTTCAGGGACAGCATAAGGGAACAATTGACAGGAATGGGGGAAAGAAATACAGTAGAAGAAGAATGGGTAGCTTTGAGGGATGAAGTAGTGAAGGCAGCAGAGGATCAGGTAGGTAAAAAGACGAGGGCTAGTAGAAATCCTTGGGTAACAGAAGAAATATTGAATTTAATTGATGAAAGGAGAAAATATAAAAATGCAGTAAATGAAGCAGGCAGAAAGGAATACAAATGTCTCAAAAATGAGATCGACAGGAAGTGCAAAATGGCTAAGCAGGGATGGTTAGAGAACAAATGTAAGGAGATCGAGGCTTATCTCACTAGGGGTAAGATAGATACTGCCTACAGGAAAATTAAAGAGACCTTTGGAGATACGAGAACCACTTGCATGAACATCAAGAGCTCAGATGGAAACCCAGTTCTAAGCAAAGAAGGGAAAGCAGAAAGTTGGAAGGAGTACATAGAGGGTCTATACAAGGGCGATGTACTTTAGGACAATATTATGGAAATGGAAGAGGATGTAGATGAAGATGAAATGGGAGCTACGATACTGCGTGAGGAAATTGACAGAGCACTGAAAGACCTGAGTCGAAACAAGGCCCCCGGAGTAGACAACATTCCATTGGAACTACTGACGGCCTTGGGAGAGCCACTCCTGACAAAACTCTACCATCTGGTGAGCAAGATGTACGAAACAGGCGAAATACCCTCAGATTTCAAGAAGAATATAATAATTCCAATTCCAAAGAAAGCAGGTGTTGACAGATGTGAAAATTACCAAACTATCAGTTTAATAAGCCACAGCTGCAAAATACTAACACGAATTCTTTACAGACGAATGGAAAAACTAGTAGAAGCCGACCTCGGGGAAGATCAGTTTGGATTCCGTAGAAATACTGGAACATGTGAGGCAATACTGACCCTAGGACTTATCTTAGAAGAAAGATTAAGGAAAGGCAAACCTATGTTTCTAGCATTTGTAGACTTAGAGAAAGCTTTTGACAATGTTGACTGGAATACTCTCTTTAAAATTCTAAAGGTGGCAGGGGTAAAATACAGGGAGCGAAAGGCTATTTACAATTTGTACAGAAACCAGATGGCAGTTATAGGAGTTGAGGGGCATGAAAGGGAAGAGTGGTTGGGAAGGGAGTAAGACAGGGTTGTAGCCTCTTCCCGATGTTATTCAATCTGTATATTGAGCAAGCAGTAAAGGAAACAAAAGAAAAATTCGGAGTAGGTATTAAAATCCATGGAGGAGAAATAAAAACTTTGAGGTTCACCAATGACATTGTAATTCTGTCAGAGACAGCAAAGGACTTGGAAGAGCAGTTGAATGGAATGGACAGTGTCTTGAAAGGGGGATATAAGATGAACATCAACAAAAGCAAAGCGAGGGTAATGGAATGGAGTCGAATTAAGTCGGGTGATGTTGAGGGAATTAGATTAGGAAATGAGACACTTAAAGTAGTAAAGGAGTTTAGCTATTTGGGGAGCAAAATAACTGATGATGGTCGAAGTAGAGAGGATATGAAATGTAGACTGGCAATGGCAAGGAAAGCGTTTCTGAAGAAGAGAAATTTGTTTACATCGAGTATAGATTTAAGTGTGAGGAAGTCATTTCTGAAAGTATTTGTGTGGAGTGTAGCCATGTATGGAGGTGAAACATGGACGATAAATAGTTCGGACAAGAAGAGAATAGAAGCTTTCGAAATGTGGTGCTACAGAAGAATGCTGAAGATTAGATGGGTGGATCACATAACTAATGAGGAAGTATTGAATAGGATTGGGGAGAAGAGAAGTTTGTGGCACAACTTGACCAGAAGAAGGGATCGGTTGGTAGGACATGTTCCGAGGCATCAAGGGATCACCAATTTAGTATTGGAGGGCAGCGTAGAGGGTAAAAATTGTAGAGGGAGACCAAGAGATGAATACACTAAGCAGATTCAGAAGGATGTAGACTGCAGTAGGTACTGGGAGATGATGAAGCTTGCACAGGATAGAGCAGCATGGAGAGCTGCATCAAACCAGTCTCAGGACTGAAGACCACAACAACAACATAATAGAAAGAATAAATTATTAAGTAAACAATAAAAATATACAATGAATGTAAGCTTGGTTTGTCCATGAGTGCTGCTAAACTCTGCAACCCAGCTCCACAGACCCACGGGGGTTGTATGATGTGGAACCCTCCAGCCCCCATCACGATTAACAGGTGTATTAAGTAGTAATAACATTTAACAGTATGCTGAAAGGGCATCATCAGGAGCACCCCACGGAAGTGTGATAGGACCACTGTTGTTCTGTATTTACATAAATGATTTGGTGGACGGGTTGGGCAGCAGTCTGTGGTAGTTTGCTGATGATGCCATGGTGTACAGTAAGGTTTCAAAGTTGAGTGACTGCAGAAAGATACAAGATGAGTTACACAAAATTTCCATTTGTTATGATGAATGGGAGGCAGTACTAAATGCGGAAAAATGTAAATTAATGCAGATGAGTAGGAAGCACAAACCTGTAATGTTCGGATACAGTGTCCAGTTTGACACAGTCAAGTCGTTTAAATATTTGGGCATAATATTGCAAAGCAGTATGAGGTAGAACTAGCATGTGAAAACTGTAGTAGGGAAGGCAAATGGTCGACTTCAGTTTACTGGGGGAATTCTGGCAAAGAGCAGTTCACATGTAATGGAGACCACAGACAGGATGCTGGTGTGACCTATTCTTGAGTACTGCTTGAGTTTTTGGGATCCATACGAGGTTGGATTGAAGTAATTCGGAGGAGGGCTGCAAGATTTGTTACCAGTAGGTTCGAACAAAACATAAGTGGTGCAGAGATGCTTCGGGAATTCAAATGGGAATCCCTGGAGGGAAAATCGGTATTCTTTTCAGGAAACACTATTGAGAAAATTTAGAGAACCAGCATTTGAAGCTGACTGCTGAACAATTCTGCTGCTGCCAACATACATCGTTTAAGGATCACACAGAGCCGTACAGACAGTTGTTTTTCGCTCACTCTATTTGTGCTTGAAACAGGAGGGAAATGACAAGTAGTGGTACAGGGTACCCACCACCATGGACCTTACAGTGGCTTGCGGAGTATCTATGTAGATGTAGATGAGGAGATCTTGTTAGTTGTGAATTGTAAAAAAGGAAACAGATGAGAGTGAGAAGCATACGTAGCTTCAAAAGATAAGATAAGAGCAGTTGGAGAACTCAAGTTAAAAATAATTGCCAATGTAATTGTCAACGGTGAGTACACAAGTTGTGATATAATCGTTCAATGAAGATGGTAAAGATTACAATGTATCACAATTTCAGTTTTAACAAGTGAACCTAAATACAGATGTGGAAACAAACAAACGAAGTAACTTTGAAAGAATTTTACATGTATCACATAACGATCAAAGACAACTAGGGATATACTCATATTACCAATCCCCATAATTTATCTGAACACTTCTTAGTTGACATATAAGCAAAAGGCGAGGAAAAACAAATGATATTCATACGCCAGAATAGAAAGAAACTCCATACGAAGAGTATATTCACTTGAGATATACATTCACAAATGATGGCAACGTTGATGGCATAGGAAGACTAGTGATTTTACCGTCACCTTATGACGGAAGTCCACGACACACGCACGAGTACACATTAGATGCTATGACCTACTGAAGAAAATGTGATCACCCTGATTTATCCATAACATTCACTTGCAATTCATATTGGTTGGAGATCAAAGACAAGATGATTTATGGACAAGCTCCTATGGGCTCTCATGACATAATAGCTTGAGTTTTTCTATACAAACAAATAAGATTCGCGGTTGTTATTAAAAGGTACCATATTTTTGAAAGCATTATATGCTGGATGTACACACTCAAATCACAGAAATGAGGATCATCTCATTCACACAATTTAATTTGGTCACATGAAAAAATCTGTCCAAATCAAACTGATCGAAAATTTGAACTGAATTTCTGAAGCCAAAACAGGATCCAGAATTATACTATATAGGAGTGAAAATATGATTCATGGTGCATGTGGAAGAGTAAATATGAATTCACCATGCATGAGTAATGGAAAGAGTACAAAGTGATATGTTGTTGTTGTTGTGGTCTTCAGTCCCGAGAGTGGTCTGATGCAGCTCTCTGTGCTACTCTATCCTGTGCAAGCTTCTTCATCTCCCAGTACCTACTGCAACCTACATCCTTCTGAATCTGCTTGGTGTATTCATCTCTTGGTCTCCCTCTACGATTTTTACTCTCCACACTGCCCTCCAATACTAAATTGTTGATCCCTTGATGCCTCAGAACATGCCCTACCAACCGATCCCTTCTTATAGTCAAGTTGTGCCACAAATTTCTCTTCTCTCCAATTCTATTCAATACTTCCTCATTAGTTATGTGATCTACCCATCTAACCTTCAGCATTCTTGTGTAGCACCACATTTTGAAAACTTCTATTCTCTTCTTGTCTAAACTACTTATCGTCCACATTTCACTTCCATACGTGGCTACAGCCCATACAAATACTTTCATAAACGATTTCCTGACACTTAAATCTACACTCGATGTTAACAAATTTCTCTTCTTCAGAAACGCTTTCCTTGCCATTGCCAGTCTACATTTTATATCCTCTCTACTTTGGCCTTCATCAGTTATTTAGTTCCTCAAATAGCAAAGTGTCTCATTTCCTGATCTAATTCATTCAGCATCACCTGACTTAATTCGATTACATCCCTTTATCCTCATTTTGCTTTTGTTGATGTTCATCTTATATCCTCCTTTCAAGACACTGTCCATTCTGTTTAACTGCTCTTCCAAGTCCTTTGCAGTCTCTGAAAGAATTACAATATCATCAGCGAATCTCAAAGTTTTTATTTCTTCTCCATGCATTTTTAATTCCTACTCCTAATTTTTCTTTTGTTTCCTTTACTGCTTGCTCAATATACAGATTGAATAACATCGGGAAGAGGCTACAACCCTGTCTTACTCCCTTCCCAACCACTCTTCCCTTTCATGCCCCTCAACTCCTATAACTGCCATCTGCTTTCTATACAAATCGTGAATAGCCTTTCGCTCCCTGTATTTTACCCCTGCCACCTTCAGAATTTGAAAGAGAGTATTCCAATCAACATTGTCAAAAGCTTTCTCTAAGTCTACAAATGCTAGAAATGTAGGTTTGCCTTTCCTTAATCTTTCTTCTAAGATAAGTTGTAAGGTCAGTATTGCCTCACGTGTTCCAGTATTTCTACGGAATCCAAACTGATCTTCCCCGAGGTCGGCTTCTACCAGTTTTTCCATTCATCTGTAAAGAATTCGTGTTAGTATTTTGCAGTTGTGACTTATTAAACTGATAGTTTGGTAATTTACACATGTGTCAACACCTGCTTTCTTCGGGATTGGAATTATTGTATTCTTCTTGAAGTCTGAGGGTATTTCGCCTGTCTCATACATCTTGCTCACCAGATGGTAGAGTTTTGTCAGGAGTGGCTCTCCCAAGGCTGTCAGTAGTTCTAATGGAATGTTGTCTACTCCTGGGGCCTTGTTTCGTCTTAGGTCTTTCGGTGTTCTGTCAAACTCTCCATGCAGTATCATATCTCCCATTTCATCTTCATCTACAACCTCTTCCACGTCCATAATATTGTTCTCAAGTACATCAGCCTTGTATATAGATACTCTATATACTCCTTCCATCTTTCTGTATTCCCTTCTTTGCTTAGACTGGGTTTCCATCTGAGCTCTTGATATTCATACAAGTGGTTCTCTTTTCTCCAAAGGTCTCTTTAATTTTCCTGTAGGCATTATCTATCTTACCCCTCATGATATATGCCTCTACATCCTTACAATTGTCCTCTAGCCATCCCTGCTTAGCCATTTGCACTTCCTGTCGATCTTATTTTTGAGACATTTGCATTCCTTTCTGCCTGCTTCATTAACTGCATTTTTATATTTTCTCCTTTCTTCAATTAAATTCAATATATATTCTGTTACCCAAGGATTTCTACTAGCCCTTATCTTTTTACATACTTGATCCTCTGCTGCCTTCACTATTTCATCACTCAAAGCTACCCATTCTTCTTCTACTGTATTTCTTTCCCCCATTCTTGTCAATCACTCCCTAATGCTACCTCTCAAACTCTCTACAACCTCTGGTTCTGTCAGTTTATCCAGGTCCCATCTCCTTAAATTCCCACCTTTCTGCAGTTTCTTCAGTTTTAATCTACAGTTCATAACCAATAGATTGTGGGCAGAGTCCACATCTGCCCCTGGAAATGTCTTAAAATTTAAAACCTGGTTCCTAAATCTCTGTCTTACCATTATATAATCTATCTGAAACAATACAGTATCACTAGGCCTCTTCCATGTATACAACCTCATTTCATGATTCTTGAACCAAGTGTTAGCTATGATTAAGTTATGCTCTGTGCAAAATTCTACGAGGCTGCTTCCTCTCTCATTCCATACTTCCATTCCATATTCACCTAATATATTTCTGTCTCTTCCTTTTCCTACTATCGAATTCCAATCACCAATGACTATTAAATTTTCGTCTCCCTTCACTATCTGAATAATTTCTTTTATCTCATCATACATTTCATCAATGTCTTCGTCATCTGCGGAGCAAGCTGGCATATAAACTTGTACTACTGTGGTAGGCGTGGGCTTTGTGTCTATCTTGGCCACAATAATGCATTCACTATGCTGTTTGTAGGAGCTTACCTGCACCCCTATTTTTTTATTCATTATTAAACCTACTCCTGTATTACCCCTACTTGATTTTGTATTTATAACCCTGTATTTACCTGACCAGAAGTCTCATTCCTCCTGCCACTGAACTTCACTAATTCCCACTATACCTAACTTTAATCTATCCATTTCCCTTTTTAAATTTTCCAACCTACCTACCTGATTAAAGGATCTGACATTCCACACCCCAATCCGTAGAACACCAGTTTTCTTTCTCCTGATAACGATGTCCTCCTGTGTAGTCCCCGCCCGGAGCCCTGAATGGGGGACTATTTTTCCTCCGGAATATTTCACCCAAGAGGACGCCATCATCATTTAACCATACAGTAAAGCTGCATGCCCTCGGGAAAAATTACGGCTGTAAGTTTCCTCTTGCTTTCAGCTGTTTGCAGTGCCAGCACTGCAAGGTCAATGGTTAGTGTTACAAGGCCAGATCAGTCAATCATTAAGACTGTTGCCCCTGCATATACTGAAAAGGCAACTGCCCCTCTTCAGGAATCACACGTTTGTCTGGCCTCTCAACAGATACCTGGCCTCTCAACAGATACCCCTCTGTTGTGGTTGCACCTACAGTACGGCTATCTGTATCGCTGAGGCATGCAAGCCTCCCCACTAATGGCAAGGTCTATGGATCATGGGGGGAGGACAAAGTGATATGCAAGATCATATTTAAATGAGACACAAACAGAAGATGGATATCAGAATACCAAAAATTGCCAAAATACTAACACAGGATAATCAAGAGAGAGACTTAGATAATCACGGGTGGTTCAATACAACCTGCTTCTATCAAAAGATATCACAAGCACACACAAATATGGGGTACTGCAACTCAGTGAACTCAATTAATCATGTGTGCAAATACATTAACACAGGGAATGATATGGGTTGTTCACAAAGGAAACGATATGGGTGCGTTCACAATAACCAGAGACAACAGCAAATAATATTCAAAAGATGAAATACTTCAGTATCAAATCATTTAGGAATAAAGGAGATGTCTTCCCAAAAGGCAGAGGAGCTGTGTCATTGACAGGTACACAAACAAAAAGTGCAGAGCTTTGCTAGCTTTTGGAATGAAATTCCTTTCTACAGCTGTAGGAGAAATCCCCCCCACACATACACACATACGCCTGTTTCCCTAAATTGTGCTCAGTTGGCTGAGTGCAGTGTAGGGAGACAGGTGTGTGCGTGTGCGCGCGCGCGCGCGGGTGTGTGTGTGTGTGTGTGTGTGTGTGTGTGTGTGTGTGTGTGTGTGTGTGTGTTTGTCTTACAGCTTGAGAAAGGAATTTCATTCTGTAAACTAACAAAGCTCTGCACCTTTTGCTTGTGTACATGTCAATGACACAGTGTTCTGCCTTTCTGTGAGTCGTCTCCTTTATTCCTAAATAATTTGTTATTCTCATACAGAACTTTGCATACAATATTATATTTCAGTATCAAGTAGGCAGATATATACATTGTAATGATGGGGCTTAGCGAATATTGGATTTCCCAATACATGATAAAGAACCAGCATTAGTTGATAAACAGTGCATTTAGAAAATGGTCAACACATATTCTTACAAAAGACTCTGCAGATAGAGTAGGCAGTGAACCAGCTGTGAATATAACATTAACTACATTTTTCCAACTTTGTCAAAATGATCCATTTACAAGAACACTGCTATATGTTGATGAACCATCATGCTATATGTGGAATGCAACAAGATGAATCTTTCAATTAAGAAAGCAACGAGCTCCAGTCAGGGGTCACAAAGAAATCTTCAAAAGTACTTAAGAGTATTTCTGAGCGTTCAAGAGTATTTCTGAGCATGAAATGCTAACATTATTATGATACCTCTGAATATTCATTTTTACAATATTTTTGCTTAATCTGGAATATTCTCAGAAAACAAATTACAATAAAGACCAAGCGACGTGGGTCTTTTTTAACTTGTAATCATAATAAACAAATCTTGCCTTCCATAGTGCCAGTGTTGAGTTTGGTGTTTCAAGTGAAAAAAAAGAGGAGAATGGATGCTCTCTGCAAAATCTATGGCATTGAATCTGCTTGAAAATTATGTTTTCCAAGCTCATAGCAAAAATCAAAAACATAATCATAATGCATAAACAGATACATACCCTGCAAATTGGTCTGAGGTGAACTCCTAGAGAGTGGTAATTTGTATTGTGTATAAACCCAGCATTTAAGAGTGTTGCCAAACCTCTCTGTGGAATAAAAAAGACAATACAGTAACGCAAAATAAGAAGTTGGCTTCAACATGTGAGAAAGTAATGTTAACTACAGTTACGTCTATATTTCAGGTACAAAAACAGGAAGACTAATTCTAATTAATTACAAAGATAATAGAAATTAAATTAAAGTGAACACAGAAAAGAACTTTTACTCACTGGACTTCTTTCACCTCTATTTAGTAGTAATTTCAGATGTTCAACATCATTTTCCTAGACATTACTTTCTAAACTGAAATGTAGCTCATCAGTCCCACTTAAAATGAAAACACACGTTTCTGTACCCAGTAATCAATTCTAGTACATTCAGTGTCATTAATATGACACTAAATATGCT
The DNA here is from genome assembly GCF_021461395.2 of Schistocerca americana. Taxonomy (NCBI): domain Eukaryota; kingdom Metazoa; phylum Arthropoda; class Insecta; order Orthoptera; family Acrididae; genus Schistocerca; species Schistocerca americana. The sequence continues at coordinate 181,849,917 of NC_060120.1, forward strand.
AGAATTAATTACTTATTTTTGCATAATGTATGTGACAAACGAGTGCCCAGTGGAAAATGGGCACATGCCACTGTGATTTTGGTACAGGACAACAGCCGATGCCATCTAGTGTTGTAGGTGGGAACTTGTAGCACAGTGGCATGTGCCCGTTCCTTTAAAGAGAGCATATTATATTTTCTGTTATTCAGGACTGATGCATTTCCAGTGGAAAAGAGACCCATGCCAATAGTATTTCTGTGTCTCACGAGTCGATTCATCTGATTGGTTGACTTGGTTTTGGAAAGCCAATCAGAAAGGATTTCTCAAATATTGTTCATATGTTTCCCAGATGGCCGCAATAGGTGTTGCTATTAATGTTACCCATGAAGAAAATACAACAGTACATTTAAAAAAAAATATTAAAAAAATTATAAAGAAAATGAGTGGGAAGATAATGAAAGGAAGAGGTTAAGAAGCAATGGAAAAGAATATAAATCCTGAAAAAATAAGATTGAGCCCAAGAAAGTGTTTTGTAGTGACACTGACCCATGCTGCAAAACTAGTTTCTGCAAATACTCAACACTGAATGAACGACAGAAGGAAGCAATATTTAGAGTTTTATCAATTGGGAGATTATAGTAAGCACAATGCTTATTTATCTGGATTAGTGCAACCTAATAGGTGCAAAAAAGTATATCCAAGGAAGAGGAAGGTTCCAACAGTAAGCCAGACAAGGTTTCTTTCAGGTATTTTATTCAAGACACTCCAGTTACTGAGGCGGAAATGTGTAGTGCCGCATTTTAACCGTTTATGCCATTTCTGTTAAATGTTTGAGGACTGCCCATAGCAATGAACTGAGAGTAATGAATCTACAATATATGTATCTGTACATACACCTTGACAGGATAGAAGAGGCCAGCATTCTAACAGACCTCATGCCATTGTTAACAAGAGAAAAAATAAGGTTAGAAATCACATCGAAATGTTTCCAAGGTACACATCGCATTTTAATAGAATGCAAAATCTGTTCACTCAATTGCTGGAATGTATAGTTTGTACTGTGAAGATCTTAAAAATACAGATGAAGTCCCAGTGAATCCACAGACATCACACTACACCTTGAGAAAGCTGAAGCTGCATATAGTGCTCTGAAAAGTGACTCAAATGAGTCAAAACTGAACGTTTTGTGCATGGACTTACAACATGCACTGCCAACACCATATATTTTGACAGAAACAGTTTTTTATAAGAGACAACTTTGGACATATGATTTCTGTATTCACCACTGTAGTAATGAGAAGGCAGTGATGTGTGTATGGACCGAGAATGTTGCTTCTAGAGGGGCCGATGATGAAGTAGTTAGCTGCACTTTAAAAGCTTTAGACATGGTGCAGAAATATCATCATTTATTCTGGTTTGTGTGTTGGACAAAATAATAACTATATTATCCTAGGTCTGTGGCTGTACCTCCTAGATAAAAAATGTTTTGGTGGTGTTGAGCACAAATTTCTCCTCCCTGGTCACATGTTTGTGCCATGTGACAGGGATTTTGGAGTTATTGAGAAGCTGAAAAGAAAGAGACAGGCTGTGGACACTCCAGCAAAATGGGTTGAGCTTACATGAAAGGGCAATCAAAAGAACCCATTCATTGTGGCTGAAATGAAGAAAGACATCTTCATGCCACGAAAAGTATCGTCAAACGTAAAGTTACTGTTGACAAAAAGCCTGCAGACATCAGAAATGCAATGGTGTTTAGATTAGTGAGTGGTGAACATTCTGTATATATCGGATATTCAAATAATCAAACTGAGAAACCTGTACAAGCTAGTTTACAGAAGTGTCATGGACGATTTGCGAAGTTTGCAGACTGCCAGTTAGTTCCTAAGTATCCAAATGGACGTCAAATTAAGGCAACAATGTTCAAGGACCTTCAAAGCTTACTGCAATTTGTGCCTCCAATATATTCAAATTTTTATCAGTCATTGATAAGTGATGGTAGTGACGATTCAATGGAACAGGAAAACATTGATGAAGAGTTTGACTATTGATGGTGTGTTACGTAATGTGTCTACACGTCAAGCATTTCATTTTCTGTACTTTAAATTGTAATAAAGTGGCCTAATATTTAACAGAATTTGCGAAACACCATCTACTTAATGTAACAACTGTTAGTATCACAGCACGAGTTCATATTACTATAAAAAATCATATTTCCTTAATTCCCATTTCCTGACACAACATACTTTGGTGGCATGTCCCCTTTTCCACTGGGCCCCTCATATAATATTTTCAAGGCTATATTGAGTACCCTGTGGAGTCTGCATTCCAAATTATATTTTGGAAATGCAGATCAATGCAAATAAGGATATTTGTATCAACATCTAAATTAAAAATATTTAGTTGCATGTAAATATGATGTGGCGGCAATACTATGAAAAGCATAGATTGCTACTCGCCATATAGCGGAGATGTTGAGTCACAGATAGGCATATAACAAAAAGACAGTCAAGCAAGTCTGCTGTCAGCCAAAAAGGCCCTCTTATGAATTAGACAATGTACACATACACATGCAGATGCAACTCACACACGACCACTGTTTCTGGCTGCTGAAGCCAGAAGAGAGACAGTAGTCTCGCTCGCTCGCGCGCACGCGCGCGTACATGTGCGTGTGCGTGTGAGTGAGTGAGTGAAGGCCTTTTTGGCTGAAAGCTTACTTGCTTGACAATCTTTTTATTATGTCCCTCTGCGACTCATCATCTCCGTTACATGGTCAGTAGCAATCTATCCTTTTCATAATATTGTCATTATTCCAACCTGGATTTTCCATTATTTGATATGATAGGGGGGTTGAAATTAATACATTTACAAAAATTCACAGTTCAATTCTTAGTCCATCCTTGAATTATTTCTTTATTACAATGAAAATTCACTTACAAAAGCTAGAGAATTACAAGGAGACAGAATGGCTGGTCAGTATTTACTATCAGGTGGCAAAATTGCCAGTACCACTGATAAACACGTCCATTCATTTTTGTTTCCCCTCGTCCTCACTACAGGTGGACGATTTGCAACTTCAGTACGATAGTTTTTCTATTGTTATATCTGCCTATTGGCAGTACTTAGAATTTTGCCTCATAACAATAAGTACTAGAATGTTTTTCCTTTCACTTTTTTTTTACCTCTGCCAAAGATAAGTATGTATGAAAAATGCTAAATGTTATCTTGATTTAGAGTTCAAGGTCAACTGTAAGTCCTCTTATAACTGTCTGCATAAGTTATTTCAAAGGTCAGAGGGAGGCAAGGCTCTCATCACTTATAAAAGTACCATGTCTGATTTTATTTTATTTACTCATCCAAGGATTTTCTCATTTTGTCATCATATTACATTGGAAATCAATAACTTAGAATTTAGATACGTACAGACTGTATAAGTAGGTTTCTTTGAGGATAGGACAGGTGGTCAGTCATGCCCTTCATGAAGGAACCATCCTGGCATTTGCCTGGAATGATTCATATAACAACAGAAAACTTAAATTGGGATAGCTGGACACAGAAAACTCCATCCTCTCAAATATGAGGTCAGTGTCTTAACAACAACCCTACCTGATTTGATTAGTCCCTATTGTACAACGTTCTTTTACACACAGTTTGCACCACATAGCTTAATAATATAAAACAGTTTTGCACTACAGCACTGAACACACTAAAGACACCTGCTGGTGACCTCTGGACCACGAACATGCTGCTACGTCCCTTGCACTCCTCCAGTATGTTCAGAAAACTAACTACATGCCCATAAACATTCAACTATGCCCCTGCAAATCTTCATGTCCTCCCCTCAGTCTGCCTGAAAAACAGACTGCATCCAACACCCTCCTCTGCCCCCCACCTCCCTTTGATGAGCAAGATGTTGAGCTAGGGAGAATGTCATTACTACCATGCACTGCAGAATTTGACACAGTTTCCTTGTAACAGCATTACAACGTGATCATGCACTGTAATGTGACAGAGTCCTTTTGTTAGTGCCTTTCTTTATTAACTACTACTCTGAGCCTTCTAAGTAATCTTTAACTGAGTAGTAAACATTACATTTAGTTGCATTTTAAACAGATATATTTTAGTAATCTTTTTCATCTCCTTGGGGAATTTATTATAAAATTTTATTCCCCAATAGCAAGTGTTGTTTTCAGTTTTTTATTCATTTTTCCTCAGTTCTTCTCCTGTAATTACATAGAAAGTGGTTAGTGAAACACCTAGTAACTTTTTTTCCTGATCTGTGCAACAGACTGATAGATGTACTCACTTGGTGCAGGAAGGAAGCCCAGTTGTTTTTTTTTTTTTTTTAATATGACCAGGTTAGATTGCTACTCACTACAGAGGGGGTGGGCATTGATAATCAACGCCTCCTTTATATCACAAGTAGCAATCTATTTTCCATATTTTTGTTAGTCCATCTTGGATTATTCATTGTTCAGTTTTTGAATAGTTACTTACAAAGAGTCTGATTAATGCTCCTAGGTATTATACTCATGGCTCTTTTCCACAGTTTAAAAACCGTGTAAATATTTTGTGCCTTCAACTCCCAGAAAAGAATTGAGTGTACATTGGAATAGTATGTCACCCAAAGACACTGGCTCTTCCAAATTGAAGATCTCTTTTGCTTATCGCTTAACTTGGTTGATGGTTCATTCAATTCTTTAAAGAATCTGGGATTTACTGGTAGAATCCTAAGAACATAACAAGCTGATCATATTTCTTTATTAGTATCTTCGTTTGTTTGTTCCATGTTAAATTACCATTAATATCCAGCCCCAAAAATTTTTGTGTTTGTTACATAATCTCTAGATTTGTCATCTTTGTTTTATGCAACAGTTGTTTTCCATCTTTGTGCTGAAGTGCATATTTTCCAGGTACAACTGGAACCACTTGTTTTACTTGGTGCTTTTAGCTTGTTTAGTAGTATTTTTATGGTCAACAGTTTCACAAGCCTTGGACAAACCTAAGAATCTACCTGTAACACAGTCAACCTTGTCAAGAGCTTCAAGTACCACTTTTGTGAACTCTGTAATGTCCAACATGGTACTTCTTGCACTTCAAAAACCAAACAGTATGTCATTAAAAAGGTTGCTTACTAAAGCTCTGCAGTTTTCAAACCTATCTCGGGGTTGATGATAGGTTTATTTATTAATTCATGATGAAGAATGGGAAGATTACAAAAAGTATGATTAAAAAGAGTTTTCATTGTATCCTTGTTTCATACACAACAGAAGCAGGTAATAGTCATATCAACACTACTGTGGGTTGGATATGACATGTGGACACTTATCATCATGACGACAAGAAACTTGTGTGGTTGAAAGTGCAGAAGCTTCAGGCAATTATGATCACGAAATAGAGGAACTACATAATCAAGTTATAATTCCCAAGGAAATGTAAGTGTGCCATCAATAACTGCAGGCTAGCATGGATTGGCCAAACCAACAGCATAAGTAGTAAGACTTCCTCTACGATGAGTTCAGTATTATCAAAAAACCTTATAATGTACTTCTAAAATACAGCCATGTCTTGTTCAAAAAGGACCATTAAGAACACAAACATAATTTTAAATACTTTGGACACTCTGCTAGAAGATAACATCTTCTGGCATTTAATTACATCTGCTTTACTTGATTTGTTCAAATACGATTACAGTAAACACTATTACAGGGCAGAAACTCCAACAAATTCATTCACTTCCTTGACCTATAATCAAGTGTACTATATGTGGATACTTGTTTTAGGCACCGATTGGTCTCACAACTTCCCAATTGCTTCTACAGAGATGACGATACCCTCAAGAGACTGCAGGAGAGAAACACGTATTCGAAAATGAGTGGTAGCTGAAGACAACAACACAGTATCACAGGAAATGACTCACTACTGATAATTAGTAACATACGCCCAAATACGTCAGAACAAACTGTCACATAACTAAATAAAAAATCAAGGAAACTACCCAAAGATCACATGTGGACTGACATATTACTTATTTAACAGTTAACCAGTTAAGTATCAGCCACAATCAAGTTCCAAATTTTTCACTGAGTTTACATAAATCTCTGTCTCTGCTATTCTAGATCACACAAAAATCAGTCAGTGAAATGAATGTAAAAATGGTTTTCATTGTGTACACTGAAATATGCATTATAAATCCCTTCTGAATACGATTACTGTGTGATAAATTAAATTTAAAATCAATCTGTACCTTTGATTCACAAGGAAGTAGTTTTTTCCACGGTGTCAGATTTTCAGTGCATACAATTTCCCTTGGTAGGGCAGCATATCGGAGCAGGCTAGAATTCAACTGTTTATCAAGTGTCACACCAGATGGCCTGAGGCTGTATTCAGGCTGTAGACTGTTGGACTTGTCAATAAAATTCAAGGATGCACAAAGCAGACCAGAGAGAGCACCCGTCAGTTCCTTCCACAGCTTATCAATGCTGAAATTCAAAATATGACAAAGTAGTAATCAAAATTACTCGAAATGCTCCTTATTTCCTTACTTTCTTTTATAATGTTATAAACTACATTCCAAAAACTAGATGAGAAGTAGCATATGACTTTCAATTAATACAGAAGGAGTAAACTTGTCCAAATTCACAACACACAATTGAACTTTTCTCCTCAACTTCTCTTTGGTGTTCCAGCTTCTACTGCAATCTCTCTGACAGGAAACTTTTAGGAAGCACCGCATTGTTTACTTTATGGATACCACTTGCCGACATGAAAATTCAGATGTTATTTAACAGTGGCACCACTGACAAAACAGAATACGAATTAAATGCACATTTGACCATTTAAATAATGGTAGTGAGAAAGGTAACAACTCCCTGCACAGTTAATTACTAATATTAATCAAGGATATATCCATAAAATAAGATAATTATACTATTAAGTAAGCCCTTATGACTAAGAAGCCCTTTAAATTGGTTGGTTGGTTGGTTGGTTGGTTGATTCACGGTAGGGGACCAAACAGCAAGGTCATTGGTCCCATCAGATTAGGGAAGGACGGGGAAAGGTTAGGGAAATCACAGAAAACCTAAATCAGGATAGTTGGATGCAGGTTTGAACCGTCATCCTCCCGAATGCAAGTCCAGTGTGCTAATCACAGCACCACTTCACTCAGTCACCCTTTAATTAAAATTCTTAATTACTCTTTACTTGATTTACCAGCAAGAACTAATGAAATTTTGGACTATTACTAGCATTATGTTTAGTAATTCAAATTGTAACCGGATTATTTTTGGCAATACATTACATATCAAATATTACCATAACATTTAGAAGTATAGTTCACATCTGTTGAGATGCAAATAACGGCTAAATTATCCAAACATTACATGCAAATGGAGCTTCTATTTTTTTTTTACCTGTATTTATTTAGATGTAGGACACGGAATTTATTATGGTTCATATACAAAGCAAGTCACTAACTGTTGCCACCTAGAATACCTCCGAAAGTACGATAGTAGCTGAAAAGTTTGTGGGACAAAAGTTGCATGGGAAAATGGGGGCCATAATATGATGTTGGTTTCTTGTTGCTAGGTGGGGTTTTATCAGAGATATAGTCAACTTTGTTTTTTTAAATTGGGTGCTATAGTTTGGTACTTATTTTCTGATAGCGGCTATCAAGATGAATCCAATGATGTGTAACAATAAGATCTTTGAAAGTCAACGAAGGTCAAAATGGTGGCATGAATGTCCATTTACAGAAGGTGTTTGAAGTGACGACCATTGGTATCAATACAGTGCTGCAATCTTCTTACATGGATTGAGCGGTATTCCTCATCACTTTGGCACTTATCGAAGTACATGCTCTGACAATTCTCTCTCGTATATCATGCAAATAATAAATATTCGCCGAATACAGCGTATCCATCTAACATGCCATTAACATGTAAACACCATTCGATGGTTTTACAATACAACACTAATAGGAACAGTAAGACTAGTAATGTCGAATCAAGTGAATGTGAATGATGCATTGTTTCGAAAAATAAGTCTATATGCTTCTCATTTATGGAGAATGACAATGAAATTCGGTGAGAGCTAGAGACTTATATGCTGAAAGACATCTTGAACGTACTCACTCTAAATGTTGTACATTTAAATATGTGTATGACAAACTGAGAACAACTGGATCTTTAACACATCTGAAACATATCTGGCAAAGGAAAGTTACCAATGAGGAAACAGGAATCGATACTCTTGCCACTGTGGTTCGAGATCCTTGTGTTAGTTCACGTCAAATCGCAAGGGAATCTGGCATGAGCCAGAGTAGTGTTGTTCGTGTTCTGCATCGCCATAAATATCATTTGTACCATAACAGTCTCCACCAAGAATTAACCGGTACGGATTGAATGTGTCATATTGAATTCTGCCGATGGGCTCAACTTCAGATTCAGAGGGATGACACATTTACGAATTTGATTTTATTTACTGACGAGCCTACATTCACAAACCATGGAAATGTCAATTCTCATAACATGCATTATTGGGCAACTTAAAATCCCTATTTTGTGCAGCAAGTTGCACACCAAAAACCATAGTCGGTGAATGTATGGTGTGGTATTCTGGAGGACAGAATTATAGACCCCTCATCGAAGGAAATCTTAATGGTAGGAAGTACACCACACTCCTGCAAGAAACAATAGGTCCGTTATTGGAAGAAATACCTTTAGGAACAAGGAACAGAATGTGGTATCAACATGATGGGTGTCTGGCACATTTTTTGCTGATGGCTAGAAATGAGTTGCAGAGACAATTCCCAAATTGTTGGATTGGACACGGAGGAGATGTGTCATGGCTGGCTCATTCACCAGACTTGACGCCTATGGATTTTTTTTTTTAATTGTGATTCGTAAAAGACATTGTTTATAAAGATGTTCCAACTATAACTGAAGATATGCGAGAGAGAATTGTCAGTGCATACACTTTGATAAGTGCTGATGTGATAAGGAACACCATTCAATCCACGATAAGAAGATTGCAGCACTGCATTCATAGCAATGGGTATCACTTTGGACACCTTCTGTAGATGGATGTTCATGCCACCTTTGTGACCTTCACTGACCTTCAAAGACCTTACTGTTACACATCATTGGATTTGTCTCAATGTCCACTATCAGAAAATAGGAATAAAACTATAGCATCCCATTTAAAAAACAAAGTTGACCTTCATATCTCTGACGTGATCCAATCTAGCAACAAAAAACGAAAGTCATATTATGGCCCCCATTGTCCCAAGCAACTTTTGTCCCACAAACTTTTCAGCTACTATCGTACTTCGGAACTATTCTTGGTGGCAACAGACAGCAAAGAAAAAGTGAGGAAGGGTTAAAATGGAGGTTGGGTGGAGGCCTGGGAGAAAAAGGCCAGATGTTCACTCTTAACACTGTGGGATAAAAACCCTCCTCACAAATAAAGCATCAAATTGTAATAGCAGTTGAGGCATTGTCTCCCAACACCACTGGCAGTGCGGTGGGAAGGTGAAAAGTCTGCTACAGAGCAGCTAAAAGTTGGCAGTCCAATAAGATGTGGACGACTGTCAAGTGGGAACCACAGCGACACTGAGGCGGGGCCTTGCAATGGAGGAGGTGACCATGAGCCAGTCAAGTATGGCAGATGCAGAGCTGGCAAAGGACAATGGAGTCCCTTTGAGTGGTCACATGGATGACCACATTCACACTACATAGTTTATTTGGTGTACTGAGGGTGCGCCATTCAGTATCCCAGATCCCAAAAACTTTGCCGTGTAGGACCAATCGGAGATCAGTTCCCGGGAGTCCGATCTCCAGAGTTGGTTTATCGGTAGCTTGTTTGGCCAGTCTGTCAGTAAGTATTGTGAGGACATAAAGAGACTCCCGGATAGTCATTACCAAGGGATGGCAAGGGAAGCACTGGTTGAGAGCTTGTAGGCTACTTAAGGAGTCACTACAAATGACGAACTCACCTGCGCAGGAGCAGATATGCTCAAGAGTGCAAGAGATGGCCACCAACTCTGCAGCGAATACACTGCAGCCATCTGGCAAGGAGCGCTGTTTAGTATGGCCAGCGTGAGCGTAAGTGAAGCCAGCGTGACCATCGACCACTGAGCCATAAGTATAGACTATTTATGAGCCCTGGAACTCATCAAGAATAGAGAAAAAGTGACGGTGGAGGGCCTCAGGTGGAACTGAGCCTTTTGGATCTTGTGATAGGTCCAGATGAAGTTGTGGCCAAGGCATGGACCATGGAGACATACGTGAGTTGACCCACAGGAAAGGTGGTAGAGGAAAAGTGTTGAGTGCAGTAAGAATTGACCAGACACAGACTGCAATTGGAAATCCCAACCTGAGCTGCCATTGTGGGAGATGGATTGCAGTGTGAGGGAAAAGGAGACAATAATTTGGATGGTGAGGTGAACTATGAATGTGGGCAGTATAATTCACATGCAGTTACTGTCACCTAGTATCCAATTGAGGAATGCCAGCTTCTAAGAGGAGGCTGTTCACTGAGGTGGTTCAGAAAGTCCCGTCACAAGCGAAACTCCACAATGGTGTATAAGGTCAAGCAGCCGCAATGCTGAGGGCAATGCTGAACCAACCACCAAGCTCCCTTAGCCAAGACGGGACTGCACAAGGGCTTTGTACAGCTGCAGCAGTGTAGGGCAATTAGCATCCCAGGTGGTGTGGCTCAGGTATCCAATCATATTAAGATGCTGCCAGCACTTTTCCTTTTGCTGATGAAGATGAGGAAACCAAGTTAAACAGGTGTCGAAGACCAGTCCCAAAAAGCAGTAAGTCTCCCTACATTAAGTAGTTGCTCATCGAGGTCAAGTTCTGGATAGGGGTGGACAGTATGACAATGATACAAGTGCATGACGCAAGTCTGGGTGGCTGAAAACTGAAAGCCATGAGTGTGGTCCCACGATTGTGCCTTTCATATGGCTCCTTGCAGTCAATGTTCAGCCACATCAATAGAAAAGGAGCAGAAGGATATAAAAAAATTGTCAGCTTATAGGATGGGAGATACTGAGGACCCCAATGATAGTGGGAGGCCATTAACGGCAATTAAAAGAGTGGGAAGCTCTGCGTAACACCATCTCTTGGATATAGGGCGAACTGTAGGAAGTACGACTCGAAGTCTGTAGGTGTGGAGCAACAATAAGTTCCGTATCAAAATCAGAAGTGGGCCTGGAGGCCCCACTCATGCACAGTAGCATGACTGTGGTGTAGCCAAGTGGTATCGAAGTCTTTCATCATGTCGAAAAAGACAGCAATAAGGTGTTGTCGCCGGGAGAAGGCCGATCGGATGGCAGACTCCAAGTGGATCAAGTCGTTGGTGGTTGGCTGCTTGGTTTAAAAGTGGGGGGGGGAAGGGACCAAACTGCTTGGTCATCAGTCCCTTGTTCCGAATAAAACAATGCCACACGAGGGAGAATAAAACAAACGAGACGTGCAACACAAAACGGAAAGAAAGGAAAAACCACAAGAACGAAGGAAAGTAACAATCACTATAAGGAGCAAAAGAGGACAACAAACAACAAAGAAACAGGAGAAACAGTTAGAAGAGAGTAAAACAAGAAAGCAGATTACAGTGGCTGGCCGACGACGAGAATAAAAAGGAGAAGCCAACAACTCTGCAACACATTAAAACCACCACCCTAAAAGCTCTAGGGCGGACGACGCAGAGGGACAAAGGACAGGCACAAAAATTTAGATGAAATGATAAAACCCACCCTCACAAATAAAACATAAAACTAAAGCTGCTGTTGAGGCATTGTTGCCCCCACACCTAAGGTAGGGTGTTGGGTAAGTTAAAAGACCGCTGCAGAGTGACTAAACATGGGCAGTCCAGCAAGATATGGACGACCATCATTTGTGAGCCATAGTGACACTGAGGTGGGTCCTCACGATGGAGAAGGTAACCTTGCGTTAGCCACATATGGCCAATACGGAGCCGGCAGAGGACAACTGATTTCCTGCGAGAGGCACGTATGTTAAGACTTACACACATTCGTAATCTCCTTAATGACACACAGTTCGTTGTGCGTACTGTTATGCCATTCTGTCTCCCACAGTTGAAAAACACCGTGGCATAAGACAGAACACAGGTCAGGTTCAGAGAAGCCGATCTCCATAAGCAGTTTACGTGTAACCTGTTTGGCCAGCCTGTCGGCAAGTTCATTGCCTGGGATTCCGACATGACCTGGGGTCCAGAAAAAGACCACTGAACGACTAGACCATTCCAGGGCATAGATGGACTCCTGGATGGTCACTACCAAAGGATTACAAGAGTAGCACTGGTCGATAGCTTGTAGGCTACTCAAGGAGTCAGTTCACAGAAGAAACTACTCCCCATGGCATGAATGGATGTGCTCAAGAGCATGAGATATGGCCACCAGCTCTGCAGTGAAAACACTGCAGCCATCAGGCAAGGAATGCTGTTCCATATGTCCTCCACGGACATACGCAAAGGCGATGTGACCATCAGCCATCGAGCAGTCAATGTAAACTGCTTCATGGCCTCGGTACATGTCAAGAATCGACAAGAAGTGGCAGCGGAGAGCGCGGCGTTAACTGAGTCCTTAGGGCCATGTAATAGGTCCAGGCGAAGCCATGGCTTGGTTGTACACCATGGAGATGTACGTGAATGGACCCCAAAATTAGGTAGTAAAGGCAAGGACTCCAGTTTGGATAGAAGGGATCGGACATGAACTGCAATTGTAAGCCCTGACCTGGGCCACTGATGTGGGAGATGAACCGGTGTGGGTGGGAGAAGGAGACGGTAATTCGGATGTGCAGGGGAACTACGAACATGTGCAATGTAACTGGCAAGCAGTTGTGCATGCTTAACCTTCAATGGAGGGACTCCAGCCTCCACCAGGATATTGGTCGCTGGACTTGTCCTAAAAGCTCCCGTCGCTAGTCCAATGCCACAATGGTGTGCTGGGTTGAGTAAACACAATGGCGAAGGTGCCGACAAACCAGACACCACACTCCCATAGACAAAGCGGGATTGAACAAGGGCTCTGTAGAGCTGCAGCAGTGTAGAGTGATTTGCACCCCAGTTAGTGTTGCTCAGGCAGCGGAGGGCATTGAGGTGCTGCCAGCACTTCCGCTTAAGCTGTCAAAGGTGAGGAAGCCAAGTCAATCGGGCATCGAAAACTAGTACTAAGAATCGATATGTCTCCACTACAGAGAATGGATCGTCATTAAGGTAAAATTCTGGCTCCAGATGAATGCGAAAGGCTGGGGGGTAATTCTCCAATGCAGAGCCTTGAGCATAGTGCTCAGCAAAGTGCTCGGCAATCATGTTTGCATCGCTAGAAAACACGCCATCGATGGTAATGCCACGGACACCTGTTGGGGTCTGGTACCCAAAAACACGTCTGATCTTCATCCAGACTTGGGAAGGTGACGTATGGCACCCAATGGTCGAGACACACCTCTCCCAACACTCCTGTTTCCGCCTTTTGATAAGCTGGTGAATGCGGACTCTGAACCTTTTAAAGGCTATTAGGTGCTCTAGCGAAGGGTGCCCCCTTATGTTGCTGTAGAGCTCGCCAATGATCTTTAATTGCCTCAGCAACTTCTGGCAACCACCAAGGTACCGACTTTTGCTAGGGGCACTCCAAAGAACGAGGGAGTGCATTTTCCACTGGAGATATGATTGTTGTAGTTACCTGCTCAACCACAACATTGATGGCACCATGCGGGGGAGATTCAACGGTGACAGCAGAGGTGAAGGCTTCCCAGTCTGCCTTGTTGAAAGCCCTCCTTGGTAGGCGTCCATGAGCATGACGCCAGGGGCATGACAGGAAGGTGGGGAAGTGGTCACTGCCACACAGGTTGTAATGTGCTCTGCAGTGGATATATGGGAGAAGTCCTGGGCTGCAAAGTGATAAATCAATGGCAGAGTAACTACCATGAGCCACACTGAAATGTGTGACGGCCCCAGTATTTAAGAGGTTGAGGCCGAACTGAGACAGTAAAGATTTGACATCTCTGCCTTGGCCAGTAACCATGGTGCCGCCTCACAAGGGGTTATGAGCGTTAAAATCTCCCAAAAGTAGGAAAGATTCAGGGGGTTGAGCAATCAGTGCAGTCAATGTGTTCAGGTGTACTGCAATATCTGGAGGAAGATATATGTTGCAGACAGTTATTTCCTGCGTCATATGTATCCTGACAGCCACAACTTCAAGAGGGGTTTGAAGGGGCACAGGCTCACTACATACCAAGTTCAGGAAATAGATGCAAACTCCACCTGACTCTCTATTATATTCACTACGGTTCTTGTTAATAACCCCTGTAGTCGAGAAGGGCAGGGGTCCACAATGCCGGGAACCAGATTTCCTGGAGGGCAACGCAGAAAGCAGGTGTAAAGCTTAACAATTGCTGCAGCTCAACCAGGTGGTGGAAAAAACTGCCTCATTTCCACGGGGGAATAATGTGATCATGTGGCTGGGAAGGCATGGAACATTCAATGAGGCAGTTTACGCCTCAGGATCACCTGCCGCATCCAACTTATTTCCTGAACAGTCTATATCCATTGTGTCTGAGGGTCCAGCAAGATCTAGGTCCTCAGTGATCCCACAATCTCCACCCCATCCTCAGATGCAGAACTTGTAGATAGCGGTGGTGTGGGAGCCACCAGAATTCCCTTTGGTCTTGGGGGTCTTCTTTATGGGTTTCTCTCACTGCTCGTTCGGTTTCTCTGGCTTGCAGGGCTTTTGTGATTCAGTCTCCAGGACTGAGGATAATCGTGAAGCCCTACGACCAGCTGCTTGTGGGTGTCATCTTTCCCACTAGCAGAAACCTGGGAAGGGAGTGACCCAAGGGACCCCTTCCTGGTGAGAGGAGCTGAAGAAGACTTACACTTCTCTGGCTGAGAAGTGGGGACTGGTGTCCCCGATGGCTGGGGGGGGGGGGGGGGGGGGGGGGGGAGTCTCCCGAGGTAGGTGGTGCGGGAGCAACAGGGAGGGAAGTGCCCCCCACCATCAAGGGTGCAAGTGTAGTCTTCTGACTCGGAGGGCCAACTGGAATTCGTGGAACTGGTGGGGCTAAAACTGTTATCATAGCAGTGGCATAAGAGGAGGTCATAGCCACAGGATGGAGGCACTCACATTTCCTCTTAGCCTCAGTGTAGGTCAGTCGATCCAGGGTCTTATATGCCATGATTTTCCTTTCTTGCTGTAAAATCCTGCAGTCTGGTGATCAAGGTGAATGATGCCCTCCACAGTGGGCACAGATGGGTGGCAGGACATATGGAGTATTTGGATGCGAAGGACGTCCACAATCTCAACATGTGACGCTGGAAATACAGCGGGATGACATATGGCCGAACCTCGGCACTTAGAGCACCGCATCGGGGGAGGGATATATGGCTTGTCACCACAGCTGTAGACCATCACCTTGACCTTCTCGGGCAATGGGTCACCCTCGAAGGCCAAGATGAAGGCACCGGTGGCAACCTGACTATCCCTCACACCCCTATGGACACGCCAGACAAAATGAACACAGCTCGTCGTCAGACTGCAAAAGAAGGTCCCTGTGGTTGGTTGGTAGTGAGTGAGTGAAGGAGGGAAGGAAGGAAGTATAGGTTTAATGTCCAGTCCACGGCAAGGTCATTAAAGACTGAGCACAAGCTCAGATTCGGAAAGGACAGGAAATCAATAGTGCCCTCTGAAAGGAAACCCCCCCCCCCCCCTCCCAAGCATTATTCTTAAACGATTTAGAGAAATGATGGAAAACCCAAGTATGGATGGCCAGATGGGGATTTGAATTAACATTCTCCCAACATTCTCCCAAATACTAATCCAATGTCTCACTGTTTTTAACATCAGCTGACTGAATGCAAAGAAGGAAATATTCAGATGGTTTATGTCTTTGATTTCATTTAAAGTTAAAATCAATTCTTTTGCTACTCTAAGATAGCAGGAGTGTGGTTTCCTTGGAGATCAGCCATAGCTATTGACTCTACTACTGAACATTAATCTATTACAGATGCTTTACAAAGCATAATTAATAAACAATGACCAGCATTACTTACTCCTTGTTGGTCGGCTTAAACCATGCCCAAACTTCAGCCCCTGGTGCTGCATCACGCACAGGATATCCCCAAAGTTGGTGCCGCCACAGGCCTCCTGTGAGACTCACGTGTAATTCTTGTACATCAAACTGGGCAACAATCTCACCCAGTGGACGTGGAAAGAGGTGACTGTGTTTGACTAAAAAAATTTCTCCTTTAGGACATATGTGTTATAAACTTATATTACTGGAACTAATAGTAATTTGATGAAAGTATGTGGATCATAGTCACAACTTTTTATACCCTTCATACTATTAAAATTTCAAGGCTATACCATACACCATTATCACATTACATGAAAGCAAATTTGGAAAAAAAAAATCGATTGAGATAATTTGTTGTTTTTGCTAATGGATTGTATAAATGCTTTTGCAAGAACTCAAACTGAGTAAGAAGCAAGGCTATCACAAAGAAGCAAATGGATGAATCTGTTTCATGATTATAACCAGAATGTACACTACTGGCCATTAAAATTGCTACACCACAAAGATGATGCGCTAAAGACGCGAAATTTAACCGACAGGAAGAAGATGCTGTGATATGCAAATAATTAGCTTTTCAGAGCATACACACAAGGGTGGCGCTGGAGGCGACACCTACAATGTGCTGACATGAGGAAAGTTTCCAACCAATTTCTCATACACAAACAGCAGTTGACCGGCGTTGCCTGGTGAAACGTTGTTGTGATGCCTCGTGTAAGCAGGAGAAATGCGTACCATCACATTGCCAACTTTGATAAAGGTCGAATTGTAGCCTATCGCGATTGCGGTTTATGTTATCGCGATTGCGGTTTATGTTATCGCGACATTCCTGCTCGCGTTGGTCGAGATCCAATGACTGTTAGCAGAATATGGACTCTGTGTGTTCAGGAGGGTAATACGGAACACCGTGCTGGATCACAACAGCCTCGAATCACTAGCAGTCGAGATGACAGGCATCTTATCCGCATGGCTGTAACAGATCGTGCAGCCACACCTCGATCCCTGAGTTTGCAAGACAACAACCACCTGCACGAACAGTTCGACAACGTTTGCAGCAGCAAGGACTATCAGCTCGGAGACCATGGCTGTGGTTACCCTTGTGCTGCACCACAGACAGGAGTGCCTGCAATGGTGTACTCAACAACGAACCTGGGTGCACAAATGGCAAAATGTCATTTTTTTGGATGAATCCAGGTTCTGTTTACAGCAACATGATGGTCGCATCCGTGTTTGGCGACATCGCGGTGAACCAACATTGGGAGCGTGTATTCATCATCGCCATACTGGTGTATCACCCAGCGTGATGGTATGGGGTGCCATTGGTTACACGTCTCTCTCACCTCTTGTTCGCATTGATGGCACTTTGAACAGTGGACGTTACATTTCAGATGTGTTATGACCTGTGGCTCTACCCTTCATTCGAGCCCTGTGAAACCCTACATTTCTGCATGATAATGCACGACCACATGTTGCATGTCCTGTACGGGCCTTTCTGGATACAGAAAATGTTCGACTGCTGCCTTGGCCAGCACATTCTCCAGATCTCTCACCAACTGTAAATGCCAGGGCAATGGTGGCCGAGCAACTGGCTCGTCACAATACACCAGTCACTACTCTTGATGAACTGTGGTATCGTGTTGAAGCTGCATGGGCAGCTGTACCTGTATATGCCATTCAAGCTCTGTTTGACTCAATGCCCAGGCGTATCAAGGCCGTTATTATGGCCAGAGGTGGTTGTCCTGGGTACTGATTTCTCAGGATCTATGCACCCAAATTGCGTGAAAATGTAATCACATGTCAGTTCTAGTATAACATATTGTCCAATGAATACCCATTTATCATCTGCATTTCTTCTTGGTGTGGCAATTTTAATGGCCAGTAGTGTAGTTTCACCACCGTTAATTTCTCAGGTTGAAATACAATCAGCAATTACAAAAAACACTTTCAGCTCTCTGAACTGCCAAAATAATCAATTATGCAAAATGTAAGGACAAAAATCACTGCTACTCCCCATAAAGATGACATGTTGAGTTGCAGACAGGCACAAAGGAAAGACTGTTACACACTTAGCTTTTGAACAAAGCCTTCTTCAGGACAGGAAAAACACACACACACACACACACACACACACACACACACACACACACACACACGACCGCCATCTCCAGCAGCTCAAGACAGAACACAACTGTCCGGAGAAGCAAAAGCAGTAATCTTAAGGTGGAGGGGAAGGGACAGCAGGGTACAGGTGGGGAGAGAGAAGAGAGCTGTCTGGTGGCACATGTACAGTGTCTAGATGGCAGCATGAAAAGACTGCCTCAAGCACTGTGTTGCCAACGGTGGGGAAGAAAGAGGGAGGGGGGGGGGTACCGAGGATGGAAAAGTTGATGAGCAGGGAAGAGGAAATTCGGGCAAGTGTGTTGCCAGAGGGTGGCATACAATGGATAGTGAGGAGGTGACAGAATAGTAGGGACATAAACTATCGGGTGGAGGGTCAGGGGATAGTAGTTTACCGTAGGCTGAGGCGGGGATAATCTTGGGAGCGAAGAATCTGTTCTAAGGATAACTCCCATCTGCACAGTTCAGAAAAGCTGGTGACATAGAGGAGAATCAAGATGGCTCGGCTAGTGAAGCAGAAATCTAGCATGTTATGTTCAGTTGCATGCTGTGCCACAGGGTGGTTTACTTCGCTCTTGGGCAAAGTTTGGCAGTGGCCACTAATGCTGGTGGACAGCTGGTTGGTTGTCATACCAAAATAAAAAACTGTGTAATGTTTGCAGCAGAGCTGGTATATGATATGGCTGTTTTCACAAGTGGTCCTGCCTCTGATGGGGTAGGGTAAGGCAGTGGCAGGACTGGAATAGGAAATGCTGAGTGAGTGGATTGGGCAGGTCTTGCACCTGGATCTTCTACAAGTGCTTAGGACTAGGATTTGGGGTGGCATTGGGATGGGCTAGGATGATGTGGAGATTCGGTGGGTGGCGGGACACCACTTTAGGAGGGTGGGAAGGATCTTCGGTAGAACATTCCTCATTTCAGGGCGCGATGATAGGTAAACAATGGCCGCAAGCAGGATGTGGTTCAGTTGTTCCAGTCTGCAGTGGTATTGACCGATGAAGGGGGCACTCTTTTGTAGCTGGTTATTCGGGGTGGTAGGAGGAGAGTCTGTCTGCAGACTAGGTCTGGGGGTAGGTCTACGCGATAGTACCCTGTCTGTGAGGGCCTTGGTGAGACCATTAGCATTACTGGGCAAGGGAGTTATTGTCACTGTAGATATACTGTCTCCCGAGGCCAGGCTGTATGGGAGGGATTGTTTGTTGTGGAAGGGATGACAGCTGTCAAAATGCAGGTTCTTTTGGTCATTGGTGAGTTTAATGTTGACAAATGTGTGGACGGAGCCATCAGAGAGGAGAAGATCAATGTCCAGGAAGGTAGCATGCTGGTTTTAGGAGGACTAGGTGAAGTGGATGGGAGAGAAGGTGTTGAGATTGAGAAGAACTATTCACATCCTGTCGCCCTCATTGTATGTTGCCCTCTGCCAAAGCACCTGCCTGTCTTGCCCCTTCCCTGCTCCTCTGTTTTTCACGTGCCATTTTCCCATCCCCAACTCTCTGACCCACATTCCCCCAACACTCCACCTGGGGCAGTCTTGTCGTGCCTCCATCTAGTCCCCGCACACTCCACCAGATAGCACTCTTCTCTCCACCCACCCACACCCAGTCCCCTACTTGTTTGTTTGTTTTAGGGCACAAAAACAACTAAGGTCATAAATGCCATTGTTATAACCTTAGGACATCAAGAAGTACAAGAACTTAAAAGTGACTATGCATTAAGCCCAGTCCATGAAAAGAAAGTGAGCTAAGAACAAGAACTTCCTCATGTATAAAGGTCCAGAAAATATGCTGCAGGACAGTGGAGGTCCCAAACCAAAGATTAAATCCCCTTTGCCATATTGTTTTGTTAGGAAATGGCGAAGTGTCAAAGGTTGCCGGCAACGAGCACAAAGTGGTGGGGGATCACCACTTAACAAATGGCGAAGGCTAAAATGACAATGCCCAATATGCAACTTAGCTAAAATGATCACCTCGCACAGAGAGTGCCAAGATCAGGTGTGCCAAGCTGCTGAGAGAGGTTTAATATCTCAGAGCTTGTTACCATGAAGAGGAGACCAATGGTGATGCCAAAGCAACAACACCTGCAGATAGACAGCAACACGCACATCATCCGAAGCCATGAAAAAGCTAGCAGACTGAGGTACGAGGATTGCAGCCTTGGCAGCAACGTCAGCAGCCTCATGTCCCATCAGACTGACGTGACCAGAAACCCACAAGAACATCACAGTGGCTGCCTCAACAGCCAGCAAATGGAATCTTTCTTGGACCCATCGCACTAATGGATGGACTATGTACAGCACACACAGGCTCTGAAGGGCACTGAGAGAGTCAAAGTAAATGACACAATTTATAAGCCTGTGTCACTGGATGTACTGCATGGCTTGATACAGGGTGAAGAGCTCCACTGTAAATACTGGGCAGTGTACTGGAAGCTGATACCGTAAAGTGTCAGCGCCAATGATGAAGGCACACCCAACACCACTGTCAGTCTTGGAGCCATCAGTGTACACGAAGGTGCTGACATTAAATTGTGTACAAAGGTCGAGAAACTTGCTGCAATAGATGGAATCCAAAGTAGTTTCCTTTGGAAGTGAATGAAGTCCCAGATGAATACAGGCCGCCGCACAAAGCCGACATGGTGAAGGGTTCACATCCATCGGGAACGGGCAGGTAGCATGAAATTAAGCTCCTGGAATAGGAGCTGAAAGCAAACTCCAGGAGGTAACAGAGAAGAGGGGACGTGCCCCATACTGGTGGTCAAGTGAGTCATCGAAAAAGGAGGCATAGGATGGGTGGCTAGGCTTGGCAGACAAACGGCATGTGTACCTGCTGACGAGAACATCACTTCGGTATGACAGAATTAGTTTTGCAGCATCTGCATAGAGACTCTCAACCAGGCTAGTGCAAAGAGCACTAGTGGCCAAATGGATTTCATGATGATGGACTGTGTTAAGACAACATAAGATGGACGGACGTGCAGATGGATAAACAAAATGATTCCTAGTCTAGTTTCGAACAGACAAGGGATCAGTACAAATGGAGGAGGGTGGTCTGATCTGTTCCCCAGGAGGTACCACTGAGGACATGTAGGACACTGAGGGACTGGATACAGTGTGCAGCCAGGTAACACACATGGGAGGACCAAGAGTGTTTTCTATCAACCATGAGCCCTAGGAATTTCGGAGTTTCAGCAAACGAGAGAGCAACAGGCCCAATGTGTAAAGATGGTGGAAGAAACCCATTGCACTGCCAGAAATTCATACAAACAGTTTTGTCAGTGGAAACACGAAAGCCACTGTCAGTGCTCCACGAGTAAAGACGATTGAGACCACTGAAGACTCTGCAGAGATGTCCAGTGGGAGACAGGCCATAATAGTGTTAATGGTTATAGCAAAGAGGACAACACTCCGGATGGAGCCTTGAAACTCCCCATTCTCCTGGATGAAGATGTCCGACAAGGCAGAACCCACACATACTTTGAAAACTCAGTCTTTTAAAAAGCCCTGGAAGCTCCATGTTTATAGAGTATGGAAGATACCAGTCCTCCAGCAGGAATCGTAGGCTTTCTCCACACCAGAAAACACGCCACAGTCTGGTATTTCTGCAGAGACACATTCCAGACATGGGTTGACAAAGTGACGAGGTGGTCAACTGCAGAACGGCACGCTCAAAATCCACATTGTGCAGTGGTTAGTAGATTGTGAGATTCATGCCAACTGGCCATGAATCATATGTTCCCTGACCTTGCAAATACAGCTGGTGAGAGAAGGGGCAGTAGTCCTTACCAGGCTTAGATACAAATATGACAGTGGCTTCAGACCAGCATCTGGAAAACACGTCTATCCAGATGTGATTGTATATATGAAGGAGAAAGTGCTTGCCTGCAAGAGAAAGGTGCTGCAACATCTGAAAGCCAACATCGTCTGGCCCTGGGGCTGAAGATCGGTGTGAAGCAAGGGCATGCTCCAATTCCCTCATAGTAATAGTGGCATTGTAGCATTCACGATCTGAGAGGAGAAGGGTATCATCTGAGCTGACTCCACTTGTTTCCAAGGAAAGAGGGCGGGTTGATAGTGGATGGAGCTCAAAATCTCCAGAAAATATTGGCCCAAGGTGTTGGAGATAGCTATAGGGCCCACAATGATATCACCTGCTACGGTCAGGCTGAAAATCAGGGAACAGACCTAGGTCCCAGAGAGCCAACAAAGGCTGCCCTACATGATGAAAGAGGGAGTGGAACTGTTGAAAACACTAGTACAGGAAATCCAACTAGCTTTTTAGCTATCACGAAGAATGCAACAACACTGCACACACAACTGTTTATAACAAATACAGTTCACCATAGTAGGATGATGGTTAAAAATGTAGAGACCATGTCTCTACACATGAATCGCATCACGGCACACTTCAGTCCACCATGAGACTAAGTGTGACGTATGTAACCTTCCGCATTGGTAAAAATAACATTCCTGAGGTACTCTACCGGGTCATCACAACTGTGGAAATGCCATTTGTCAAAGGTCGCCAGGGAGGAATAAAGCCTCCAGTCCACCGAGGTGCAGCTGGGAGAGTCTTTGAATCTTTAGCTTCATTCTGTTTATGTTTAGTAGACATAGACTGACATGATGATTGGCTCATTGCAAGAAAATCCCCCATGACTAGCAGTGTCTCTGATGGCGTGCTCCTTCCGATTGGAGGTCAGATATTACAAGTTACCTGGTCACCAGTTACAAGTCAAATGCATGGCCCAACCTTCATCCTTCAGGAGTACACAGCGAGCAGGAAGAAACAAAGAGGAACCTAAAATGCTGAAGCAGAGAAAGGGTAGGATATGGAGAATGAAGAAAGAAAGAAAAAACAGTTGAGGGACTGTTCTAATGTCAGGCTACTAAAACTTCAGAATACATTCCTAAAAATATCTCACACACATTCCCCGAAGGAGGGGAAAAAGAATAGGAGGAGGAGAGACATGCAGCATGGAAAGGGAATAGGTGCTGCTGCAAAGGTTGGAGCCCCATGGTAGCTAAGCACAGACTCGTCAAAGAGTGGTGAACCCTTGGAGGGGATGCACCCTATGATAGCTGTTTTCGTTTGATTCGACAGCCGCATTCTGGTCTTAGCTGCTGGAGATGGTGGTTATGTGAGTGTGAGGTCTGCTTGTTTGTGTGAATAAATGTGTGTGTTTCCTTTTTTTTTTAAGAAGGTTTTGGTCAAAAGCTGAGTATGTAACTGTCTTTTTGTTGTGCCTGTCTGCAACTCAATGTGTCATCTTTACAGTGGGTAGCAATATAACCTTTTCCTTATATTGTTGATATTCCAGCCTGTATTTTCCATTGTTTAATTGTGCAAAATGGTAACTCAAGATCAACATCCAAGTTCACCTGTCCTACACATAATAATTTTAATGTTTAATATCAACCGCTATTCACCACAAAGGAGGCACTGAGTGGCCAAAAGACACACTAAAAAAAATTTGTTTCCATTGGTCAGTGCCAATCGGGAAATAGTATACACTAGCCAGTGATACATGCTGAATCTAGAAATATGAATCGGTTACTTTTGTTCTAAGCATGGAGAGCACAAGACCAATGATTACTGATCTTGCTGTTACGGATTAAAAGGTTAGTTACTGGTTTTCGTATTTATTTTATGCTCTGTGTATTTCTCAGAATATGCCATGATTTCTTGGGACATTGTTTCATATTCTAGTGTTATAGTTTCATTGTGAGTTGAAAAAGCCAACATACGTGACTGGAGGAAAACTGGCTATGCTGAAGGGCTGATTGGTATAGCCTAAGGTCTAGGTTAATAACTGAATTGGACAGATTTAAAATATACTCACCAACTGGTGGCAGAAAAAACAGGCAGAAGGATTGAGGGGTGAAGGAAATGGATTGGAGAGGTCTAGTAGAAGGTGTCGATTTCGGGGAAGTCACCCAGAACTGCGGATCAGGGGAGACTTACCGGATGGGATGAGAAGGAAAGACTTGTTGTTGGCAGTCCCCAACAATCAGTCTTTCCTTCTCACCCCATCCGGTAAGTCTCCCCTGACATGCAGTTATGGCTGACTTCCCGAAAGAAGTGTAATCTCCAATGAAGAAAAAAAAAGATCCAGAAGAAAGAAGAAATATTGGACAGACAGAAGAGCAAAAACCCCTTTAAATACTAAATTATAACAATTCTCTGAATAAAAATTGTATACTAAGGTGACAAAAGTGTGAGATACCTCCTAATATTGTGTTAGACCACCTTTTGCCTGGTGTAGTGCAGCAACTAGACATTGAACGGAAACAACAAGTCATTTGACATCTCCTGCAGAAATACTGAGCCATGCTGCCTCTATTGTTGTCCATAATTGTGAAAGTGTTGCCAGTGCAGGATTCTGAGCACAAGCTGACCTCTCAATTGTGTCCCATAAATGTTCGATGGATTCATGCTGGGTGATCTGGGTGGTCAAATCATTCGCTCTATTTGTTCTACAATGTTCTTCAAACCAACTGTGGCCTGGCGACATGGTTCACTGTCATCCATAAAAATTCTATCATTGTTTGGGAACATGAAGTCCATAAATGACTTCAAATGGTCTCCAAGTAGCCGACCATAACCATTTCTGGTCAGAGATGAGTTCAGTTGGACTAGAGGACCCAGTCTATTCCATGTAAACATAGTCCATACCATTATGGAGCCACAAGCAGCCTGCACAGTGCCTTGTCGACAACCTGGGTCCATGCATTCGTGAGGTCTACAACACACTCAAACCCTACCATCAGCTCTTTCAACTGAAATTGGGACTCATCTGACCAGACCACTGTTTTCCAGTAGTCTAGAGTCCAATTGATATGATCACGAGCTCATGAGAGGCACTGCAGGTGACGATGTGCTGCTGGCAAAGGCACTCGCGTCAGTCATATGCTGCTATACCCCTTTAATGCCCAATTTTGCCACACTGTCCTAACAGGTATGTTTGTCGATCATCCCACATTGGTTTCTGCGGTCATTTCATGCAGTGTTGCTTGTCTGTTAGCACTGGCAACTCTACACAAATGGTGCTGCTCTTAGTCATTAAGTGAATACTGTCTGCCACTGTGTTGCCCATGGTGAGAGGTAATGCCTGAAGTCTGGTATTCTCAGCACACTGTGGATCTCTGAATGTTGAATTGCCTAACCATTTCTGGAATTGAATGCCCCATGCATCTAGCTCCAATTACCATGCCACACCATGTGTGAAATTGTTGGCAGTGTTTGTAGTTAGGGACGTAAGGTTTGGAAGCTATTCCATTGAGTTATCAATTATTTTATTTTTTATTCATTTATGTGTTTGGCGTTACTGGTTTGTTGTTTGTGGTGCAGTAAGACATCTAATTTATTGTGTGGTTTCTGTTGTTAGGTATCGATATGACGATGAAATGTAACAGTGCTATGTTGCGGCTGGAGATCAGGGAGGACATGTTGCCCATTATTAAATTCCTCCAGTTATTTGGACTGATTGATGAGATTGTGAAGCTTAGTATTTGTCGCAAGAACATGAGGTTGATCAGAGTTCCGTTTTCTTGGACCAGCGATGGGTACATATGGCGGTGTGTGTGTGTGTGTGTGTGTGTGTGTGTGTGTGTGTGTGTGTGAGGGGTGAGGGGGGGGGGGGAGTTCAGAGGCGGTCCGACCTAGTTTCCAGCACTGGAATTTGTCGGTGGTAAGAAGTAATTGTTATGTTGGGTATATTCTTCTCGAGTTGTGATGTTTCGTATATTTATGGTGTACTGAATGTCTTGATTTATGCAGGGATGTTTGATTTTTATACTGAGGTGTTGTGGTTTTGGTTTTATTTTTCATAGTTGTAGGTGTTGGTTTTTTGGTATCAATAGTTGTGGTTGGTTATAAAGGGCAAGGGAAATCACCGATTCCAATTTTCATAGTTTTAGTTTTAGGTATTGGTGTTTTGGTTTTGTCAGCTGTGGTAAAGGGAAATGTCCAATTCCTATTTTTGAAGTTTTTAGCTGTAGGTGTTAGTGTTTTGGTATCTTCAGGTGTGGTAGGCCTATATAGGTCAAGGGAAGTGTCAGATTCCTATAGATTTTGGTGGTGTAGCAGAATGCCTTTTTTTTTTTTTTTTTTTTTTTTTTTTGGTTAGGTTTTGGATTGTGGTGTGTTTTTTATTGTTATACTTAGCTTGTCCGCACCCTAAAGCCCCCAATTTCCTGCATTGTCCTGTTATTTTGATTGTATTTTTGGAGGGAGATGTTATTGTCGTATTTATATGTATTTTCGTGTTTGTTGCCATGTGCGTATAGTGATGTCATAGGTGCCATATTAGAGATGCTTAGAATAGACATTTTCGTAATACTGATGAGTCATGGGTCATAGCATTCAGGTGGAATCTGACACTTTCATAATCCCCAGCACTTGTCTTTCTGGAAGTCAAACTGATTTACACAACATTATATTCTGCTATGAAATACTGGATCTGAGTTGCCACAATTTTTTTAAATACTGTTGAAAAGACTAGGAGAAGTCTGTCTAATCAGAAGCTTCCTACACCTTACCTTGAGCCTTTCTTTATAACAGTTTTACTGGGTGAGAATAGATACAAATCAAAATTAACAATATTAGCAAATACACAAAATTACATCACCTAAGAATAACAAAAATCTTTCAAATATAATAAAAACAGTATTTTAAAGCTTGATTTTAAACCTTATCCAGAGGGTCTCAAAAACAAACATATCTTTTCTAGTATAAAAACACCTGCTCTTTCTAATGAGGAAATAAATTATTCATATTTAGCAATATAATATCAAAGTACATACACATTTGATGGAACAAGTTTCGCTGACATAGCTGATTTATTTGTAACAATTTAAGGTCAGCAGTGTCAGTTCTCATCAGCCCTTCTTTACATTTTGTCGTGTTTGCTTATGTGAATTTAGGTGAAATATGTGATTCTGCTTCTCAGGCATGAGAGTTCAGTTTGATTATCATACAGGTGTGTGTGTGTGTGTGTGTGTGTGTGTGTGGTGTTATGTCTTGACCTCTGATCACTGAACACCCTATTTCTATTGTGGTCACTAAGGGCTGTGCAGTATGACAACTAGTGGAAAATTTCTCTAGAACCAGAACATAAGTTATGTAAACCCAGATGATGATGAAACAAACCAATGGTGATTAATTGCACATTTATGAAGTACTCTCCTATGTTCACTTTGGTCTGGCGTTAACTTCTTTGTTATAATACCTAGAAACAGCCCGCGTTCTTCACTGCACAACCACAAATTTTGGCTTTTCATCTCATATTTTCTCCCCTAACGCGTCTTCAATTCGTTACATAATAAAGAAAGTTTTTTACCCTGGGATCTGTAGCTCTGAAATGTGAACTAATACAGGGACGATGCAGCAGTTCTGAGCTTTACAACGAACATACTGCCATTGTTCATCAAAAATCTTTTAATACACAATCTGTAACCTGGTAAATAAAAACAGAATATAAACTTACAAGATTCTGCGTCCGGTTCAACATCCCATACGGTAGTAAATTGGAAATATGCATACACATGATCATCAGGTAATGGTTTTAATAGCAGCTCTTCATTAAACACATCGTTTTTTGATGACGCCAACACAACTGTCAAACACAATATTAATGTACTAATTAACTTTGTACCATAACCACTTTCCCCCATAGTTTCAAACAGCGTCTGCTAGGAAACTCATTGAAAGATATGCTACGGTGCGTGGTAGCGGTTTTCAACAGAAGGTCTTGAAAATAATATAATGCTGTTGAATTTTTTTGTATGCATTGTGTCATTATTTAAGGTTGTCAAATTCCAAATTTCTGTATTGAAACTAAGCCATGACGTCAACCCTAAACAACTTATTCCGCCAGCTTATTTATCTAGTAACCTGGGGTCTTTTCTTCGCCGCGTATGGTCTTTGAATACAGATGTGTTGTGTTTACGTTTGGTGAGTGCGGTGATGCGTTGATCATTGTTATGAATCAACTAAAACTGCTCGATTGTTTTCGTCAGCTTTCAAGTAAGTAATATTGTGGTACCCTGATAATTACTTTGCTTGATGATGATGTTCTAGGACGTTTAAACTAGGGTCAACATTACGTTGACACACAGACTAAGAAGTAAATCGTAATCCACATACACATGAAAGACACAAGTAAAATACAACATCATTAAAAACCCAGTCTATTTCATTCCAGGATCACGACTGAAATGACATTTATTGCCTGTATCTAAGCAGTTTGAGGCACAAATGGTCGTTTGCTTTAATTTGTTACGTTCTTGTTGAAGTTAATATTCGCCGTCATGCCCCCTCATTTCCCGTAAGTTTAGTAATTTTCATTAGAACGTGACAGCAGTGACACTCAAATTGTCGAACTTTTTATGCGTAGAACTGTTCTGTCACTGTAAGCTAGAACAGTATCATGTTTATCAATGAGGACATATATATGTACTTCCATACTCTGCAAACCACCGTGAGGTGCATGGCATCTGTATCTAAGGACGCTGATGGTCTCGCCGTTTACCGCACCAAAACAGTAATAGCCTCTAATGCATGTTTCTTTTATATATGTGTTAATTGCATTATATACTGATTCCGGTCAAGTTACTAGATACGGATTATTCACTCCCAGATACTTGCCTGAGATGACCGATTCCAACTGTGACTCGATGTTATAGGATACCACGTTTTTTCGTTTTGTGAAGCGCACAATTTTATGTTTCTTTTGGAAATCTTTGTATCACTTTGAAATATTATCAAGGTGTGTCTGAATATTTATGCAGCTTCTTTCAGGTTGATGTCAGGGATATTTGACAGCAGTTTTGTGGATCACTTCTTGTACATTTCTTGTAAACGGATGGGACTTGTGATTTTTTTCTGGGAACTGGGCATGGCCTTTGGTCAAGGTGTCTAAGATAGATTATAGGCCTAGTTAGAAGAGTAGCTAACTCAACCTCATATTCACTATAGAATCTGATATAGGGATCCTGTCAGGCCCTGGGGCCTTGTTCAGTTTTAACAAGTTTTACTTTGTGAACACCACTGACACTAACAATTATTTCACTCATCCTCTCTGTGGCATGAGGATTACATCTACATCCATACTCCGCAATCCACCTGATGGTGTGTGGCGGAGGGTACCTTGAGTACCTCTATCGGTTCTCCCTTCTATTCCAGTCTCATATTGTTCGTGGAAAGACGGATTGTCGGTATGCTTCTGTGTGGGCTCTAATCTCTCTGATTTTATCCTCATGGTCTCTTCGCGAGATATATGTAGGAGGGAGCAATATACTGCTTGACTCTTCAGTGAAGGTATGTTCTCGAAATTTTAACGAAAGCCCGTACCGAGCTACTGAGCATCTCTCCTGCAGAGTCTTCCACTGGAGTTTATCTGTCATCTCCGTAATGCTTTCGCGATTACTAAATGCTCCTGTAACGAAGCGTGCTGCTCTCTGTTGGATCTTCTCTATCTCTTCTATCAATCCTATCTGGTACGGATCCCACACTGCTGAGCAGTGGGCAAACAAACGTACTGCAACCTACTTCCTTTGTTTTCGGATTGCATTTCCTTAGGATTCTTCCAGTGAATCTCAATCTGGCATCTGCTTTACCGACAATCAACTTTATATGATCATTCCGTTTTAAATCACTCTTAATGCTTACTCCCAGATAATTTATGGAATTAACTGCTTCCAGTTGCTGACCTGCTATTTTGTAGCTAAATGATAAGGGATCTGTCTTTCTATGCATTCGCAGCATATTACACTTGTATTTATTAAATTGGGGCCAGTTCCTGTCCCGCTTGATAATGGTTATCAAGGGTAATGCAGAACTGCAGTTCATCACTTAAATGCTGTGTGACACAATTCGTTAGAAGACTATACTGGCTTATCATGGCACCACTCCAAATATAGCTGTTTGTCTTGAAGTGTTGGTTGCAGCCTACACATAGGATGGAATTCCCTAGTCCAGCTGCTGCTGGTCTCTGACCAGTTGTGCAAGATGACACACAATGTTGCAGGGAGTACATTACTTCTTATCAGATTACTGGTGCTCAGTGCACACTATGGCAGTCCTCTCTTGTGGAGGTCAGATATGGTTGACCAGAACCTTGACAACGAGGAAGCCAGCCCCTGTGTGCCCATGCAGTCCAACATTGGGCCACTGTCACATTCTAATGCCCCACAAATCTAGATATGCAAAAAACACACACACATACTATATTAGTCTCCATTCAGAAGTTATTCTTTAGATTAGGAGAAGTTGTAAAGCAGATATGATTTCAGTCTGTATTTGAAGTTAATTTTATTATCTATTAAAATCTTTACATCACAAGGGTGGTAGGTGGACAAAGATTATTATGGCTGAATGCTGCATTCCTCTCTGCTTCTTGTGTATTTTATTTAGACTTAAATTTTGACAAAAAAACTTCGTAAGGGGGAGAGTGTTGTGTGAGGTTGTTGCCAGTACATCCAGTTCTTAAAGAGCTGGCTACAAATGATTCCAGCCGGGACACCAAACGGAAATACGAAAGCGTCTGATCCCACCCGTCTGCTTTGACCCATGACGTCACAAATGACGGAAACGACCATAAACCATGATTCCAATATGGCGCATATAAAGTCGTTACACACACATTATGAGAACGAAAAACAAACACACACACACACATTCCACAAAAAGCCTAATGACACTAACGGGACAAGCGCAGGAAATAGGGCATTTTTGGGTGGGGACAAACTAAATATAAACAAATTTAAACACCCACCCCCATACAAAACCACGCAAAACGACGAAAAAAATCGACATCACAAAACTCTCCAAATACCACTAAACACAATATCATCTGGAATCGGACACTTCCCTTGACCTATATAGCTCAACAGCAGCTCCCAATCCCATAAATTAGGACCTAACACTTCCCTTGACCTATATAGCTCAAAAACATCTCCCGATACCAATACAAACATTCACAGCCACACATTGGGATCGAACACTTCCCTTGACCTGTTATCCTTACGACATCTCCACATACAGCCGTCCCTGGTCCGAGACACCGGAACTTTAAGTGAGCCTCATTTCTTCACGACATACTGAACACTTCACGACTTCATCCAAAAATCCGAATAGTTGAAGAAATTTTATTAGAGACAATGCACTGTCCCCCATCATAGCCGAAACCGAAAACTGTTGACCCTGTCAGTCATATCTATACCTACCAAAGACATAAAAAAAGCAATTTACCAAAATTCACACACGACGCCACACTCTCAAACTAAACCAAAAACATCACCTAATACACCACCAGAGAGCACCACCGATCGCATCAAAATGGCACCTCAAAACACGCCACTTTCACAAACTAAATTCCGCGCCGTTGTGACATCACACACCACAACAGCCTTACGTCACGGGTCAAAGCCGACGGGTTGGATCGGACGCTTCGGTCGACCCCACCAGACAGTATCCTTATTAAACACTTCTTTGCTGCAAAGGTCACAACATCCTAGTCCATCCCTATTACATTTCCTATTCCCTTCCCTCGTCAGAAGGATCACATCCCTGTGGAAGACCCAATTGCAAGACCTGCCCAGCCCACCCACCAAGCACTTCCTATTCCAGTACTGTCACAGCCTTATCCTATTCCATCAGAGACTGGGCCACCTATGAAAGCAGCCATGTCATATGTCAGCTCTGGTGCAATCATTTCACAGCTTTTCCTGGTGGTATGGCTGCCGACCAGCTGTCCATCAGGATGGATGGCCACAGCCAAACTTTGGCCGAGGGCAAAGTGGACCACCCTGTGGCACAACATGCAGCTGAACATAACATGCTTGATTTCAATGGCTGCTTCACTGCCTGAGTCATCTGGATTCTCCCCTCCATCACCAGCTTTTCTGAACTATGGAGAAGGGATGTATCCTTACAACACATTGTCCAATCCCAAAATTATCCTGCCCCCAAGCTACAGTAACACACTTTCCCCACAGCCTCTCCCAACATTTCCCACACCCCTTTTCCCTATTCTCACCTCCCATTCTCTTTGTGTACTGTCCTGTGCCAATTCATTGCCCACGTTTCCCTGCTCTTCTCCTTTTTTGCTTTCTGTGTGCCCCCCTCCCCCACCTCCCAGTCCCACAGCCTCCTGACCATCTACCTGTTGGTAGTCCAGTCCCTGCACACACTGCTGGACAATGCTGTTCTCTCCACCACCCCTACTGCTATCCCATCCCCTTCCCTGCTCCCTCCAGATTGCTGCTTCCACTCTGCCTGAGAGTTGCATTTTGATATGAGCTGCTGGGGATGGCAGTCGTGTGTGTGTTTGTTGTGCTTGCTTGTGTGAATGAAGGTGCATGTGTTTCTTTTTCTGGCAAAGGCTGTGGCCAAAAGCTAATGTGTTAGTGTCTTTCAGTTGTGCTTTCCTGTAACTTATCATGTCATATTCATGGCTGGTGGCAGTCTCTCTTTTCTTTACATTATAAATATTTTATTCTTTCCTCCGTAGTTTGCTTTACAATTTTCTCATATTTTTGTTACAGGATGCTACTCCCAGAGAGCATTGGCCTGTTCACCCCACAGTTATATTTCTGGGACTGCAGTCATGCCAAAAGGAATTACCAATCCAAATTTCAAAGAAATTTGTTTTACTGGCACTAAAGTAACAAGTAATTACAAAATATTTCAGTTGAATGACAGAGTAACAACATCTTTTCTCCAGTTTTCACCTAATGTAACACAAAGGAGGCCAGTTCCACCTGTGCTCGATGCACCTAATGTCACTTCATCAAATATGTTTGAACTTCCAGCCTGCAGTGTTATTGACTATTTACATGAAATTCCAGTGAAGGATATCAGTGTGCCTACTGTAGGAAATGTAACTGAGAAAATTGCTGCACGGCTCATAGTGATCAGGAGGCGAAAAATGAAGAAACATAAATTGCGAAAACTGCGTAAAAGAATGAAATTTGAATGGGCAAAAGTTCGCCAGCGAAGAGAGCTAAGAAAGGAGAAGAAATTTCAAGCGGGCCTGATAAAGAAAATAAAAATTGCAGAAAGTTTTGATGCAAAGGCATTTGTTGCCCAAAAATTAGCTAAAGCCCACGCCGCAAAGCAAACAATCAAATCGTAAAATATCTAATCCATGTGCTGAATCTTGTATATATAATCTGAATTTTTGATAGTAAATTATTAATTTTATAAATCCAGAACATTGATCTTTTTCTCATTTTTAATATTCACTTTCGCTATCATAGGAAAAGTCATCTGTTGAGTAACTACTGCAAAATTTGAAGTAAATGATTGTGAACTCAGAGTAGCCAGCTCTTAGCCCAAAATAGTCTTCATTATTACATATAGTGTTATTTCTTTTACATTGTTTAATTGTTTGGTGTAACTTGAGGAAGGCCAATAAGATTTAAATGTTTAACAAACTGTGCTAGTTCTTTTTTTTTTTATATAATGTTTATTGAAGCTGTGTGATATAAAGTGTTAGACTTGCTTGTTTTGTTGGAAATGATGCTTACCTGACTAATGTGAAGCAGTTAACAACATGAAATGTAAATAACAGAAGAAGTATTGTTGAGGTATCCCCAGTAATCACGTAAACAAGATTTTTGATGTTGTTGGCTTTTGGACGAATCCTCCTTCAGAGATAATAGAATATACATAAATACAGCTGTACGGCTATATTGTCCCAGGGGATTACATTGGCCCAGCACTGCAGCCTGATTGAGTTGAGGGATTCTGTTCGGTGGAGTGGGTGAGGGGAAAATGTCATGGGGAGTAGGAAAGCGGGCTCAAGGCACACAGATCAGAAATGTGGTACTGGTGGGCATATTCTGGCCACAGGCAGGTGGGGTTGTGGCAGTGGACTGGAAATGGTGGGGGGGGGAGGGGGGGGGTAGAACAAAAGGAGAGGGAGAGACTGGAGAGGAGGAGGGTGTGAGTGCAGGATGAGTGAAATGTTCATGGTGCAGGAATGGAGGTTAGTGTGGGGCAGGGGCTATCTGAGTTTACAGGAACAAAGGATGTGTTGTGATGACAATTCCCATCTACGAGGGCAGTTCAATAAGTAATGCAACACATTTTTTTTCTCGGCCAATTTTGGTTGAAAAAACCGGAAATTTCTTGTGGAATATTTTCAAACATTCCCGCTTTGTCTCGTATAGTTTCATTGACTTCCGACAGGTGGCAGCGCTGTACGGAGCTGTTAAAATGGCGTCTGTAACGGATGTGCGTTGCAAACAATGGGCAGTGATCGAGTTTCTTTTGGCGGAAAACCAGGGCATCTCAGATATTCATAGGCGCTTGCAGAATGTCTACGGTGATCTGGCAGTGGACAAAAGCACGGTGAGTCGTTGGGCAAAGCGTGTGTCATCATCGCCGCAAGGTCAAGCAAGACTGTCTGATCTCCCGCGTGCGGGCCGGCCGTGCACAGCTGTGACTCCTGCAATGGCGGAGCGTGCGAACACACTCGTTCGAGATGATCGACGGATCACCATCAAACAACTCAGTGCTCAACTTGACATCTCTGTTGGTAGTGCTGTCACAATTGTTCACCAGTTGGGATATTCAAAGGTTTGTTCCCGCTGGGTCCCTCGTTGTCTAACCGAACACCATAAAGAGCAAAGGAGAACCATCTGTGCGGAATTGCTTGCTCGTCATGTGGCTGAGGGTGACAATTTCTTGTCAAAGATTGTTACAGGCGATG
Organism: Schistocerca americana; assembly: GCF_021461395.2. Classification (NCBI taxonomy): domain Eukaryota; kingdom Metazoa; phylum Arthropoda; class Insecta; order Orthoptera; family Acrididae; genus Schistocerca; species Schistocerca americana. The sequence goes on from NC_060120.1 coordinate 181,884,818, forward strand.
AAACATGGGTTCATCACTTCGAACCTGAAACAAAACGGCAATCAATGGAGTGGCGCCACACCCACTCCCCTACCAAGAAAAAGTTTAAAGCCATACCCTCAGCCGGTAAAGTCATGGTTACAGTCTTCTGGGACGCTGAAGGGGTTATTCTGTTCGATGTCCTTCCCCATGGTCAAACGATCAACTCTGAAGTGTATTGTGCTACTCTTCAGAAATTGAAGAAACGACTTCAGCGTGTTCGTAGGCACAAAAATCTGAACGAACTTCTCCTTCTTCATGACAACGCAAGACCTCACACAAGTCTTCGCACCCGAGAGGAGCTCACAAAACTTCAGTGGACTGTTCTTCCTCATGCACCCTACAGCCCCGATCTCGCACCGTCGGATTTCCATATGTTTGGCCCAATGAAGGACGCAATCCGTGGGAGGCACTACGCGGATTATGAAGAAGTTATTAATGCAGTACGACGTTGGCTCCGACATCGACCAGTGGAATGGTACCGTGCAGGCATACAGGCCCTCATTTCAAGGTGGCGTAAGGCCGTAGCATTGAATGGAAATTACATTGAAAAATAGTGTTGTGTAGCTAAAAGATTGGGGAATAACCTGGTGTATTTCAATGCTGAATAAAACAACCCCTGTTTTAGAAAAAAAATGTGTTGCATTACTTATTGAACTGCCCTCGTATGTAATTCAGTTGGATAGATAAAAAATCTACTCACCAAGCGGCGGTAGAACACACACATAAAAGACTGTTGTGATTGACAAGCTTTCAGAACTAGTGGCTCTTTCTTCAGGCAGAAGGGTTGAAGGGGAAGGAAGAAGGGTAAAGGAAAAGGACTGGAGATATTTAGGTCTGGGGGGACTTTCCCCAAAATCTACCCCTTTTCCTAAACCTCTCCAGTCCTTCTGATCACTTTCAAAATGGTCAGTTTAGAAGGAATGTCTACATCTTGATGTTTGGAGCCAAGTTGCAAACAAAGAAAGATTTTGTTTGCATAAAAGTATCTGATTACACGGAGTGAAGAAATACCATTGTAAATCATAGAAGAATGAAATGCATTTTCTCATCAGTTTAACCCCCTTTACTCCTGTCTTGGATTAATGTCCGCATTATGTCAAACACAGAGGACATAATGATTGCATGAAGAATGTGTATAAATGATGGGACAAGCTGGAGAAAGCTCTTTCATAATGTGGGGTTCTTAATTATACATAAATGGGTCCTTTGATTAACGTAACATATCAAGATTCTAAATGACTGCACTGAGCTTGCTCTGTAACATATTTATTCCTGTACACTAGGCTGAGTGAATATAACACCTAACCACACTCTTGTGATGACACCTTTCTTTGTGTTTCCACATAAGACACCCACTTCATCAATGTTGCATTTTCTGCACGTTCAGTATTTTGAATATCACTTCATAGATCAAATCTGCAGCTTTACAGACATTTTAGTAGACATAGATTTCACAGCTTCAACATTTACTCTGGTTAACCCTGCCCTGGCTAACTCAGCCTCTAAAACTCACTTTGTCTTTGTATTCTCTGGCCCCCACCAGAATGAACACACTAAATTTGCTCTACTTTCTTTCCCTCTTTCGTTCATCGTCTTTTTGGAAATGCCTACTGCCATGAGAACTGCATTAGGATTTAGTATCATTTCATCATTGATAACCTGTTTTTCATTCGAAAATGCACGTGACGCACTGTCAACTGCATCGTGAACAATCCCTGTATCCTTCCGCCATTGTGTGGTGATATCCTCACCTGGTATGTCCGTCGTTACTTCATCTTCAGCTCCTGTTCTTATATTTGCTACTCTTGAACTTGGTGGGACCTGTAACGGCCTTGTTTCTGCTCATTCCATATCTGAGATTGCCTCTAGTTTAATGGACAGTCCTCATTATATCAGAATGGTAATTTTGAGAATCTTGCCCAGTTTCGCCCCCATTCACATTGTCTGGCCTAGACTCAGCATGGCCCAAGACCAGTCCGAACTTTCCTACCATCTATAAGTGTGAACCTAAGGTGCTGCTTCAAGCCTTCCGTATTCAAATGACCTGGGCGCTCACCATCTGGCCATTACTGTGTAGTAAACATCCACTCACTCTAAAAATCTGACAAATTTGTCATAATTACCTCTGGTTGTTGATACCAAAGCACTTCTCTTATCAAATGGAAGTTTTTGTTCCAAGCCCATTATAAAAATGTAGTATCTATTAACTTTCCTAAATACTGTAGTATGGACAACAAATAATAACAGAAACTTTTCGTACAGCCTAACCACTGTTGGTACCTCCCCCCACTCCAGAAATCCATCAATAATTCCTGTTGTATTTCTTGAAATTCACCCATACCAGTACACATTTCCACAACTTCCTGTGGGCATCTGGCCACATCCCCTACCACCAGTAATAAAAGCAGTTTGTTCCTTTTGACTCCAGGATTTTAGTAATACATGGTCAAACTCATTAACAAATGCTTTTGGATGTATCAAACACTGCAGTTCAAATCTACTACAGTTTTTAATGTAATAAATGCTGTCTCTGCCGAAATGACAGAAACCTGCTGTGCAATCCTTTTTGAAATTTTTATTAACTATTGTGCAGTATTTTTGCAAAAGTCTGTAATCTTTTTTTTTATATTTTCGTTAAATCCTATCTGCTATTTTGAAGTGATTCATGAGCCTACTGCTCAGCGACCACCAAGCGATCAACTTCTGTTACATAGTGAGTAAGTTTTTCCTCCTTTTTATGCAATTTGTAAATAGAATTAGCAACAAATAATTAATTACTATGACATATTTCACTTTATGACACAGAAGCTCGGTAATCATTACTGAATGCCTACAGATGTTTTGACATTTTCATGTGTATGCATTCTACTCACTGTGTCACTCTGTGCATATGTTAGTAATTTGAGAAGACAGTTTATTCTCCAAACCAACAGTCTTGTCATAGTGAGGATTTCCTACTGCCGTTTATGTTCTGAAAATTTCTTATTCATGCTGTCTGTCGATTCTGTAATTGAATGTGAAACTTCTTTTTTGAAAGCAGCCACCACATGAAAAGAATGTTCAGCACTAGTCCTAACTTCAGATTGTAAATTGTCGAACATTTCAAACAACTTTGCTTGCCAATAACCAGTAACTGCCTTCTGCGACAGTTTGTGTTCTGATCCCTAAGGGGAGATATTAATGTTATCTAATTTTGCTTCATACAGTTCATCTACATAATCTGTTTTTGACAGTGCTGAAAGCTATTCCCCTTGCATGTTTGTATATTCTAAAGCTGGCAACTACGAATCTACTTGACTTTGTGCCATTGCGAATTGCTGCCATTGAACTAGTTTGCCAGTGGTTTGTAGCAGGACTGTAAAACTTAACTTTGATATCTTGAAGCGATGATCTAAAGCTGATGTGAATGGCAAATTTGCATGTAGCAGCAATGGTGACTGCCATACTTGCCCAAGCTACTGCAAATGCTGCGATGCTGTGCCAGGGAAAACTGCCCTGACCGGTGACATGGAATGCGGGTGGGAGTCCACCCCTATGTGGAGTGGTGTTATTCAACATGGACCACCCACTGAGTAGACAATGTAACGAATATTAGGGTCGGTGGCAAAATGTAGTCTCACAGTAAATGTGCTTTTGACCCCTACAAGCTACACAGTGGGTTACAGTAAATGAAACTGGAGGCAACTTGGTTATCTCACGTCTTTTAAAGAGGTCCCATAGCCATTGTCCTGCTTGGTTTCTTCTCCGTTGGTCGCGAAAGGATGCCAACTACTTTTGTTTCATTTTATGAATCGCAAAACTAACAAAACAATTCCAGAGCCAGTCTATCATTAATAGTCATACCTAGATTTCCGGTCGTTAATCGTATGCATGCGAACACTGCAAAAGTCACAAAAACTCTGCATACAGTCTTAGAATCAGCATAAAATCACACAAATAGGTTTTCCAAGGCAACTTAAACAATTAAGTCCATCTTTATGTAGAGTTGCATTTCACACACTAGCTTGCATGTTGCCACCTCGAAAACCAATCATAGACTGCCTTGGATTAACACAACATCGCACAAGTACGTCATCCAAGGCAAATCTTCAACAAACTGTTCCATCTTTATATGAGGTCAGATTTTACACACGGATTCATGTATCACCTTGTCTGAAACTGATCGTAGACTACTAGTGCGATATCTTAACAGTTTGGCACCTGTCCTCCTAGGGCGCACTTGTGATTGGTCCGTTCTTTCCATCGACAAGCACTGACAGTAACTAAAATTTGTAATTAGCATTTCCTGATGAACTGAGTGACAGTGAAATTATTATTAACATGTTCTAAGTGCAAGTAATGTGATCAGCACAGATGGAGCTGTATATTAATATTCAAACAGTAAATGTAAATGATAAATGATTTGCTTCTTGGCACCCAGTAAGGTAGGTGAATCCCCACTATTTCTCTTTGCTCCTGGGTGATACGGCTCTTGCTAGCCTGGCCATTGTCACACTATGTGACCATCTGGCATGTCATTTGGTGAGTCTCTCCTGTGATCCTACCAACTCGATAGCCACCTGTAGCCGAATCTTCCCATAATGTGCATTAAAACATAACAAAAAAAAATGTAATAAATGTGGGCAGAGATGTGGCATAAATGCCACATATCCCCCAAATGTTTTTTGAGATTACCAGGTTGTGAAAAAATTACAACATTAAAAAAAGAAAGAAGTCCAACCCTTTTTTTTTTTTTTTTTTTTTTTTTTTTTTTTTTTTTTTTTTTTTTAATTCGTTTAATTCCTGAGGTGCTCAGCCCTACTGTTGGAATACAGTAATGTTTGTAAACTAATCATATAAAATCTGGCTCCTCCAAATTTCTAATATTTATAAAATTATTTCAGCACATGTTTTCTGTGGCCAGTTGCAGAATTATGTGTTGATCTTCCAGCTGGTGATGTCATTTGCAACCTTTCTCTACTCCTGTCATAGTACGAGGGGTGTTTGAAAAGTCTGTGCAAAAATAAAAACTACTTACTTTAAACCTTTTTTTATTTTTCGACATAGTCTCCTTTTAGACTTACACACTTTGTCCAACGCTGTTCTAATTTCTTGACCTCTTCCAAATAATAGGAATTGTCCAAGTCTGCAAAATAGCTATTAGTTGCTGCAATGACCTCCTTGTTTGAATAAAATCTGTGTCCCGCCAGCCATTTCTTCAAATTGGGAACAAATAATAGTCCAAGGGAGCCAAGTTTGGAGAACAGAGGGGATGTGAAACAAGTTGGAATCCTATTTCCATTCATTTTGCGACCACAGCTGCTGAGGTGTGTGCTGGTGCATTGTTGTGATGGAAAAAGGACTTTTTTGCAGTCCAATCGCCAGCATTTTTGTTGCAACTCAGTTTTCAAATGGTTCAATAATGATGAGTAATATGCACCTGTAATAGTTTTACCCTTTTCCAGATAGTCGATGAGGATTATCCCTTGCGAATCCCAAAAGACAGTCGCCATAACCTTTCTGGCTGAAGGAATGATCGTCGCCTTTTTTGTGCATATTCTCCCTTGGTAACCCATTGTTTAGATTGTTGTTTGGTCTCAGGAGTATAGTAATGTATCCATGTTTCATCCACAGTCGTGAAACGACACTTAAAGTCCTGTGAATTCTTCCTGAACAGCTGCAAACCATCCTTGCAACACCATACGATTCTGTTTTTGGTCAAACGTGAGCAATCATGGAACCCATCTTGCGGATAGCTTTCTCATGTACAAACGTTTATGTAAAATGTTATGTACCCATTCATTTGAGATGCCCACAGCACTAGCAATCTCACGCACCTTAACTCTTCTGTCATCCATCACCATATCATGGATTTTATCAATGATTTCTAGAGTCATAACCTCCACAGGGCATCCAGAATGTTCAAAGGTGCCCATATGGCCACTCCGAAAATTTTGAAACCACTTATAAACTGTCCTAATCGAAGGTGCTGAGTCACCATAATGTTTATCAAGCTTCTCTTTAGTCTCCTGAGGCATTTTGCCTTTCATGAAGTAATGTTTAATCACCTCACAAAATTCTTTTTCGTCCATTTTTTGACAATCACTCGACTTCCTTGATTTACACGAATACCAAACAAAAAGAAATAGACCAATATGGCTGAAGCTTGGTGTGCGTTCTTTCCAAAGATGCTGCTAACTAAACATGACCTTGATGCCATCTCTCGGACTTTGCACGGACTTTTCAAATGCCCCTCGTACATTTTGATACACACAACATACATTAAATAATACAAACACTAGACACTTATGCAACATTACACACACCAAAAAAAGTTTTGCATCACCTCGGTTCCGAGAGTTCTGGAACCTGTACAGAAAATTGGAATAGAGATCAACATAAACATCATTTCCACCCTTTTTATTGCTCATGAAAACCACACTTTGCATGTTGTACCACCATACAGTGAGACCTTCAGAGGTGGTGGTACAGATTGCTGTACATATCGGTACCTCTAATACCCAGTAGCACGCTCTCTTGCATTGATGCATGACTGTATTCGTCGTGGCATACTATCCACAAGTTCATCAAGGCACTGTTGGTCCAGATTGTCCCACTCCTCAACGGCGATTCGGAGTAGATCCCTCAGGGTGGTTGGTGGGTCACGTCATCCAGAAACAGCCCTTTTCAATCTATCCCAGGCATGTTCGATAGGATTCATGTCTTGAGAACATGCTGACCATTCTAGTCGAGCGATATCGTTATCCTGAAGGAAGTCATTCACAAGATGTGCATGATGGGGGCACGAATTGTCATCCACGAAGACGAATGCCTCGCCAATATGCTGCCAATATTGTTGCACTATTGGTCGGAGGATGGCATTCACGTATCGTATAGCTGTTATGACACCTTCCATGACCATCAGCGGTTTATGTCAGCCCCAGATAATGCCACCCCAAAACGGCAGGGAACCTCCGCCTTGCTGCACTCACTGGACAGTGTGTGTAAGGCGTTCAGCCTGATCGGGTTGCCTTGAAACACGTCTCCAACAATTGTCTGATTGAAGGCATATGCGTCACTCATCGGTGAAGAGAATGTGATGCAAATCCTGAGTGGTCCATTCGGCGTGTTGTTGGGCCCATCTGTACCGTGCTGCATGGTGTCGTGGTTGCAAAGATGGACCTCGCCATGGACGTTGGAAGTGAAGCTGTGCATTGTGCAACGTATTGCGCACAGTTTGAGTTGTAACACGACATCCTGTGGTTGCACGAAAAGCTGTATTCAACCTGATGTCATTGCTGTCAGGGTTCCTCCGAGCCATAATCCGTAGGTAGCCATCATCCACTGCAGTAGTAGCCCTTGGGCAGCCTAATCGAAGCATGTCATCGACAGTTCCTGTCTCTCTGTATCTCCTCCATGTCTGAACAACATCGCTTTGGTTCACTCCGAGATGCCTGGACACTTCCCTTGTTGAGAGCTCTTCCTGGCACAAAGTAACAATGCGGACGTGATTGAATCGCGGTATTGACCATCTAGGCTTGGTTGAACTACAGAAAACACAAGCTATATACCTCCTTCCTGGTTGAAGGACTGGAACTGATTGGCTGTCGGATCCCCTCCATCTAATAGGCACTGCTCATACATGGTCGTTAACATCTTTGGACAGGTTTAGTGACATCTCTGAACAGTCAAAGGGACTGAGTCTGTGATACAATTTCCGAAAGTCAACATCTGTCTTCAGGAGTTCTGGGAACTGGGGTGATACAAAACTTTTTTTGATGTGTGTACAATCTTCCTGAAAACTCATAATTACAAAATCATGAATTATATGAATGGATGATAGTCAAAACATAATACCTTAAGTATTATTTTAAAAAAATATTGATCTTCAACTCATAAGCAACTAGCTCCCAAGCTTGTAAACTTTAAATGACCTCTTATGATCCAGTGTACATGCATCACCGTTGCGTCATTCACCTACAGTTCTGTCAAAGGCTGTGACAAAGGCCTTGCTGCAACAGTGCACTACTTAGCCACATCTGCAGAACTGCTGTTATGTGCTCAGCTGAATTTAATAGTCCATACTTCGTGCACTCAAATTACAAAAACCTCCTCACTCATATTTTAAATGTGTAACACCTACTCAATCTGTGATTGGTGCCACATCATCTTAACAAAACATTAAATTGATCTCCCAATAAACACTAAATTAATAGGTATACTTTTAACCGTCCAAACAACTTCATATTGTTATCACCCACAGCTTCTCACATTACTATGACATGACTTGAAGTTGTTGTTTGAAAGGATTGTGCTTTTGCACCTCAAACCAGGGAGCATAGTCTTTCCAAACAACAAAATTTTTATAAAATATTTTCTAATTCTTTCTCATTAATTTTAGTAATGCTTTATTTTCATTGTAACCTGTTACTTGATCTATCTGTTCATAAACTACAGCATTAATATCATTCTCCGATCAAATAAAGTTACACTTGATATTGCAGATTTTACAGTCATTGTTCTGGTTTACGATGTCACAAAGAGTATTTGTTATTTTCCTCACATGTTGATTTATTTTTATACTCCTCAACCACGTTACCTGCATTTGTCGTTATTCTGTTACTGCTTCCCTCAAGATACAATAATTAAATTCATTTTCCATTACTTCATCCTTAATACTACTTTGGTTACCATTTTCAGCACATTTTTCCACATATATATTATCATTAATAATTAATTCATCAATGTTGTCCTCAATATTAGCAACATCTGCTTCAGTGGTGATCTCATACTCCTACTATCATTACTAGGATCCATATTGGTCATAAATAATCCACAAAACAAGCAATTTACAAATCCTAAATTTGCAAGATGAAATCCCCTCTGCAATTACAACAAAATTTCCCTTCTTTAATAATGTTGTAAATACAACTTACATCGATTACAGCGAAGTCTGGCATCTCTCCATGCTATCTTGATACCTGTCACATGCATCGAGCTGCCAACATGGCTAAATCTCCCGTCAGTCGCTGGCACCATGCTGATCTCTACACATGAAGTACCACTGATACACTTCCATGTACCACAGAAGCCACCAACTCCCAACGATTAGCTTTTACTGGCTACACTGCCTCCAGTTGTTGTTATACGTCTCTGTCGCCATCACACTCAAAGTCACCCACACCATGTAATGATGACATAGCCACGCACACGATCACAGTCAAGCGTTTGTGTGTGTGTGTGTGTGTGTTGTCTAATTCCAATGAAGGCAAATTATTTCACTTGTCATAGTTTCTATATTTATCCACTATGGTCACAATTAATTAAGAAATCTGTCACCTTGTAGAGTGGGGTGGGTATGTTCGCACCAATCAAATGTCTAAACGAGAAGACTAAATGACATACAATTGACTAAAAGGCAGTATGAGGAAAGCAGTAAAATGAAGGATCTCTTGACCATATGTAATTTATCCAAGACCAGTGGAGGCTACTTCCCGAAGACCTTGGAGTAGAAGTCTATATTACTTAGCGTTTCCCTATTTAAAATCTATGGCAATAAGTATTACTGTAGTGGAAACTTATATTCATAATGGTGAACGCTAGTCATAGTCATTCACATTTCTAATGCTACCTGTGTAATGATATGTTACTTATTTTCTGTGTGATGATTCAAGAAGGCTAATAGTTAATTAACAATAGACCAGAAACAAACATTACAACAGTAATCATCCCAAAATATCCTTTAACAAACATTGTACCATCATACTCAGCCTACGTAATGATATACATCATTGTTAGAATTAATTACTCATCAAGTAGCAATATCTGTCTTACGAAAGTGAAAAGAAAGGGGTAGGTGGAGGTGGGCTGCTTATAGTTGAAATCTGAGTTTCAGTCTTCAGCTTGTTCTTTCCAAATGTATATGCTGCTAATTTTCTCTACTATATAGGGAGTGGTTATGTTTATATATTCTATTATTTGGAACAGTTGTTTATTTGAATTAAAAGTTGTCCCTGAAATGTTGAATGTCTGCAGTTGTTACGTACACAGTTTATTGAATGTTTTAGTCTGTGCATTTTCTGAGGTGGAGGTAAATGCTAGAACCATCTTTATCATATCCTTGAAAGAATTTCCAGAGTTGCCCTATGCCCACTTCTGCATCGCAGTCTCTGCTCCAGCTATCCTAAAACTGATTCAGAATCCATCCTGTATCTATTATTGTTCTTGTTTAGGACAATTAAAATCACATCAAGTAACTATAACGCATTTCTGGATGCCTTTTTTGCAGCCCAAAAGTGTTGCATCTTTTCTCTGGCCACCTGCCTTCTTTTGCCAACCACTGATCTGCTTTTGCTCATTGTGGAAGTTCTTGATCAGTGATCTGTACTTTGCTCAGTTTGAGATGTCTTCCTGATTCAGTCCAATGTGCTTGAAGGTCCTCCCTTACTTCCTTAAACCACATATTGGATACTTAAGTCTGTTGTGCAGTAGGTTAAAAATTTGCTTTGTTAGTTGAATTGCAGTCATACGGAATAGATGTCTATAGGATTTTAGTTGCTGTTTTCTTATGGACTCCATAGCTGTTCATTATCCATTCTCTTCCTCACAGTCTGTTACCTTAAGAGCTATTATTTTCCAAATGACCATGCACTCAAACTTCTTGGCTTCTCTCAGCCCAGCCTTTCCTGTTGTTCTGAGGCATTCACTTGCATACAGACATTTAGTTTTGATCAATGTGCTATAGTGCCTGATTTTAGCTTTTCATGAGATTGCCTTTACCTTATACAGGACATGCTGCCTGTGAAAAGCAGTAGACATTGTCCCTCTCCTGCTGTCGTTAGCTTCTTTTTCGCTTGTTTTCATGTATAACATTTCATTGAAGTGTCTGAAACTTTCCACTTTTCAGGTTTACTGAACTCTGTTTTTGGGTGATCAAATGTTCATGTATTGGTCTTGTACTTTATTTTCTCAAAAAAATTTGGAGTTAGCTTTTTCTTCCTCATTTCTTCAGCAAATTCATCGTTCCTCAGTTATCTGTGTGTTTCTTGACAGGACCGCCAAGCTGTTGGTGAATGCGAGGCTTTTAATTCTTATTGCCATTCTGTGAATCTCCAATTTGAACTTTGTTCAGTAAACCTTTTCCAACTAATTCTTTTTCCCATTCTCAGATGACCTTCTCCAACACACAGAAGAAGAGAAGTGTGGTAGAGTTCGCTTAATCATTTCTACTACTTTTGGTCCCGCTTAAAATTCTGCTAGGGTGTCAAATAATAATGCCTGTCAAGCAAATTATAGGCTTTCTAAAGGTGGACAAGGCACTGCCATATCTTTAGGAGATGCAGTTTTCCCCAACTCTTTTCAGACTCTTGATTCTGATTGATGACAGACCTCTTTTTTCCTGAATGTAGCTTGATATTTAACAATTTGATGATCTGCACGGTGTCTCAAAACAAAGTTGATATTTGAAGAGCTCTATGTGGATGAACAATGAATGCAGGAGAATGGGGGGGGGGGGGGGGTGCAAGTTCATTGCTTGCCTGGGCCTTAGGAATTAAATTGATAAGGAGTGCTTCTCAAGGGCGGTCCACGCATTCTGTGTGCGAGAATTAAACAAAACCAACGATTCAGTGACTTTACCATGGAGGAAATTTTGCAGTGATCGTGGATTGCATAATGTAAATGATGCTCCATGTGTTCCACTTATCTGGAAATCGATCAAAATCTTTGAGGAGACTGGGTCAACACTGATGAAACTGAAATCTGGGCGACCAAGGTCATCAAGTTTGGGTGAATCCATGAATAGCGTAAATTGGTCTGTTCGTGACAATCTTAATCTTTCCATTTGTAAGTGTGCAAGTTCTTTAAATGTGCATAGATCATCTCTGTACCAAATTCTGCAAAAAGACCTTAAATGGCACCCTTACAAAATCCAACTGATGCAAGAAGGTGCCTCAGGATGCTAGACATAGGCTGTAGTTAATTAATGATGCAACTGAGTGCCCTTTTTTTAACATTATCTTGTTTTGTGATGATGCTCATTTTCATCCAAATGGTCACATCAGTGACCAAAATTGCTACTACTTGAGTGCAACGAATCCTAAACAGAAGCATGAAAGCCCCTTCATTCACCAAAAGTCACTGTCTGGGCTGCGATGTCAGCTCAAGGGATAATTGGCCTGTACTTTTTCGAGGACGAGAGCAGTTGTGCAGTTACAATGAATTCGGAACATTATGACCCATGTTAAATGACTTTTTAGTGCCTGAATTGCAAAACTTTCCTGGTTATAACCAAAGAACATGGTTTCAGCAAGACAGAGCCGCAACATACATGTCCAATGCGTTGAAATTGCGAGTTTGTGTAATTTTCCCTTGCAAATTGATCTCCAAGAGGAGTGACATAAATTGCCTCCTGCGCCATCCAGATTTGAGCCCCATGGCTTTTTTCTTATGGGGTACGTCAAATCTAAAATGTTTGTCAATAATCCAATTTCTCTGGAGCAATTGACAGAAAATATCCATAGCAAAGTGGGCGCCATACCAGTGTCAACATGCTGAGCTGTCGTGCAAAATTTTGTTCATCATTTAAAGAGGAGTGCCAGAGGCATAATGTAAACTTCCTTTTGAGACATGCTTTACTAGCACCACCAATCTAGTCCGGAGTAATTTTGAGAGTACCACATAAGTTTGAGTTACAATAGGAACATTATGATAAGTGTTGATATCAGTTCTATGTATATTTTTATATAGAGGATGAGTCTGTGCTATTTTACATTCACCACAGGTACGAGTTTCCCAAATGTTCCAATCTCCTGACTAAGGGCATTAGTGGTGATTTCTCCTTCATTTTTCACTATCCTGTGTATGTTTTTCTTTATATCATGTGACAGTATTCCACAGTCAAAGCAATTAAATCACCCCTGAATTTGAATCCTGTGGCATCCACATTCCTTATCATTTTTCCTTCTCTTCCTTTTTTTATTACTGAATTCCAGTACCCATAAAATTAATTCTTTGTTTCCCTTAAATATTTGAATAATTCCTTTTGTTGTATCAGAGATTGTTTCAGTCTCTTCATCCTCTGTGGAGATAGTAGGCATAGAAACTGATACAGTTGGGGTAGGTGTTGACTCTGTGTATCTTGGCAGTGCCTGTGCTTGGACTGTGCTGTTTTTAGTAGCTCACCCACATTTGTTCTTTCAAATTAATTTTGGCCCTACTCCAGCATTACTCTCATTCCATTTTGTGGTCGATCACACGTTGTTCGCCTGTTCTTTTTGCCACTGCATATCACTATTTCCCACTACAACTTCAACATACTCATTTCTGTTTTAAAATCTCTAACCTGTCTACACCAATGAGGCATACGTTTCCATACTCTGACTTTTGGAACATCATTTATTTTTATCCTTCTGCCACCGAAGATATCATCCTCATGAATAGTATAATCCATCCAGGACACTTGTATGTCGTAGAGAAATATAACAGCAGTAGTTACCTGTTCCTTTCAGCCGTTTGCAGTGCCAGCATAGCAAGGCCATATTGGTTAAATGCTGCAAGGCCAGACAAGTGAATCATTCAGGCTGTTGCCTCTCTTCAGAAAGCATGTTAACCCTGGTCTCTTAACAGATGCCGCTCCATTGTGGTTGCACCTATGGTACAGCGCTCTGTATTGACACACAGACCATCTTACTGTGGCAATGTCCAAGTTTTGTGGGCATATAAATATTTACTGATAAACAAGGAAAATTAGTATTAGTATCAAAAGGTAAAGTCATTCAAGAAAACAGTAAAATGATGAGGGAAATTGCTGATCAGTACTTACATTCAAGAGGTGAAATTTAAGTACTACCAATGGAGGCACAAAAGATTACATATACTATCTTAGCTTTCAGAGCTAATAGTTCCATCCTCAGGGGGGGGGGGGGGGAGAGGGATGTAGACTGGGGAAGGTCCAAACCCCAGGACGAAAAGGGCCCATCTGTTGTGAAGGTGAGCTAAGATAACAGAAAAAAGGGGAGACGTGTCAGATTGTCTCTCTTAAGACCCCATACCCACTTCATCTTTACATTTTTGGCTCACCTCTTCCTCAAAAAGTGGGTACCTCTCATCCTGGGGTCTGTGTGACCTCCCATTCTTTTTTGACTTTCTCTAACCTATCACTGTCTCGTCCCTGTGGACGAAGCGACTTGTTCTGAAGACAAGGATAATATGTGTGTTTATATATATGTGTCTATCAGCAGTACTGAAATTTCTCCATCTTAAAGTATGTACTGGCCAAGAAACTTATTTCATAACTTGATAGTTTTTAAAATTAGTATTAGGGAAGATAAATGGAAGGCCTAAATTTGTTGTAAAGGTTTTAAGAACATGAAGTCAATCTGTAAAGGAAATCAGATACAAGATGCTAGTGTGACCAAATCTACTGTTGCAGTGTTTTAAGTCTGTATCAAGTAGTCACAATAACAAACATTGGACAAATTGAGAGATCTGCTGCTAGGATCATAATGATAATGAGATTGTATAGGCTTTACTAAAGTGTCAAAGAAATGCTTAGAAAACTTGAATGGGAATTCTTGGAAGAATGATGATGTAATTAACTTGCACACACATCTACTGTCTCAGAGAGCTGAGACCACACTGTGAACAGCAGCTCCAGTGCATGATGGGAGTGGTGACGGGGGGGGGGGGGGGGGGGGGGATAGTATGGTGGGAGTGTTGCAGTTTAGATGAAGGGCAAGAGAGAAGGTGCGAAGGGAGTAGGGGGTAAGTAGCGGAAAGGAGAGAAATAAAAGAAATTAAAAGACTGGGTGTGGCGGTGAAATGACAGCAGTGTACTGCTGGAATAGGAACAGGGAGGGGGCTGGGTGGGTGAGGACAGTGACTAACGAAGGTTGAGGCCAGGAGGATTACAGAAATGTAGGATGTATTGCAGGGAAAATTCCCAGCTGCGGAATTCAGGAAAGCTGCTGTTGGTGGGAAGGATCCATATGGCACAGGCTGTGAAGCAGTCATTGAGATGAGAGATATCATGTTTGGCAGCGTGTTCAGCAGCAGTGTGGTCCACTTGTTTCTTGGCTACAGTTTGTCGGTGGCCGTTCATGCGGACAGACAGCTTGTTGGTTGTCATGCCTACATAGAATGTGGCACAGAGGTTGCAGCTTAGCTTGTAAATCACATGACTGGTTTCACAGGTAGCCCTGCCTTTGATGGGACAGGTGATGTTAGTGACCGAACTGGTAGGAGGATGTATGAGACAGATCTTGCATCTAGGTCTATTACAGGGGTATGAGCCATGAGGTAAGGGATTGGGGGTTATGTAAGGATGGACGAGTATATTGTGTAGGTTCGGTGGACGGCGGAATACCACGGTAGGAGGGGTGGGAAGGATAGTGGGCAGGACATTTCTCATTTCAGGGCATGATGAGAGGTAATCGAAACCCTGCCGGAGAATGTAATTCAGTTGCTCCATTCTCCGCCAGGGTTTCGATTACCTCTTATCATGCCCTGAAATGAGAAATGTCCTGCCCACTATCCTTCCCACCCCTCCTACCGTGGTATTCCGCCGTCCACCGAACCTACACAATATACTTGTCCATCCTTACACAACCCCCAATCACTTACCTCATGGCTTATACCCCTGTAATAGACCTAGATGGAAGACCTGTCCCATACATCCTCCTACCACCACCTACCCCAGTCCGGTCACTAACATCACCTATCCTATCAAAGGCAGGGCTACCTGTGAAACCAGTCATGTGATCTACAAGCTAAGCTGCAACCACTGTGCTGCATTCTATGTAGGCATGACAACCAACAAGCTGTCTGTCCGCATGAATGGCCACCGACAAACTGTAGCCAAAAAACAAGTGGACCACCCTGTAGCTGAACGCGCTGCCAAACATGAACCCCACATCTCAATGACTGCTTCACAGCCTGTGCCATATGGATCCTTCCCGCCAACACCAGCTTTTCTGAATTGCACAGGTGGGAACTTTCCCTGCAATACATCCTATGCTTCCGTAACCTTCCTGCCCTCAACCTTCGTTAGTCGCTGTCCTCAGCCATCCAGACCCCTGCCTGTTCCCATTCCAGTACTACACAGCTGTCGTTTCACCACCACACCCAGTCTTTTTTAATTTCTTTTGTTTCTCTCCTTTCTGCTACTTACCCCCTCCCCTCCGCACCTTCTCTCCTGCCCTCCGTCTAAACTGCAACACTTGACTGTCCACCACTCCCACCATACTATCCCTCCCCCTCCCCGCCCCAGCCTCCTCCTTACCCCCACCCAGTCTCCACTCCCATCATGCACTGGTGCTGCTGTTCACAGTGTGGTCTTAGTTCTCTGAGACTGCAGAGTGTGTGTGTGTGTGTGTGTGTGTGTGTGTGTGTGTGTGTGTCTACTGCTGACAAAGGCCTTAATGGCCAAAAGCTTTAATTGTGTGAATCTTTTTATTGTGCCTATCGAGACTCAGCATCTCCGCTATGTAGTGAGTAGCAACTTTTCTTCTTTGGTATTGTTACGTACCATCCTGGATTTTCCATTGTTTAATAAGAACATCAAGAAGAGAAATAACAAATAAACCATTGAAAGAAACACATTTTAATTTTCACATTAGAGGGTAACATTTGTTAATTGCATACCATGTTTACCTTCGAGGTTACAAACTTTGCTCAGTGTGATGACCACCTGCATCCACAACAGCTCAGAACTGCACTACAGATTGCTCTACTGCTGCCCAAAACATCTCTGGTGAGATGTCGGCTACCTCCCTTGCTATTCTCATCTTCAACCTACAATGTGTGTTATTGATAAACCATGTCCTTCAGGTAATGCCTCATCCAGAAATCATATGGATTCAAATTTGGTGATCTTGATGGACATACAGCTTGGATTGATCAGCCAATGATCTGGTTTTCACCAAATGTGTTACAGAGTAATAGAGGGATCTCATGAGCAGTGTGAGATGGAGACCCATTGTGCATCAGAACATTTGATTTCAAAGTTCCTCTCTCCTGTGGAGCAGGGTTATCATGTTGGTGAAGTGCCTTTCATGCTGCGTGTCTTTGCATCTTGGGTTCTAAGTTCCTCAAAGAAAAATAGACGAGTCCTGAATTGTGCCATGAAGCCACACCACACAGTGATGCATTCACTATGCAGGGGAACTTCATGAAAGTTCGTTTTCGGTGGTGATTGCGAAATGCAAAAATTGTGAGTATTCACTGCCCCTGTCAGGATAAATGTACTTCATCACTCCACAAAATATTTTGAGAACACAAGTGACTTTCAACCCATGCAAGAAATGTAAGAGCAAAGTCTACTTGAATGTCTCTGTCACATGGCGAAAGTTGGGGAGTAACATGAAGTTTGTACAGATACCATTTCACAGTTGTTTGCAACACTTTTCAAATGGTAGACTGTGGAATGTTCAGCTGTCATGAGACAGCTCATGCACTACATGGAAAACACACATTGCATCCAGCATTCTCAGTCATGGCAACAGTTAATTTCTTCAACAATATGTGGTGCAATTGGCTGTTGGCCTCTCCCAGGAACAGTTCCAAAATTGCCAGTTAATCTGAACTTAAGAGTCATGTTCTTCAACCCCAGTGTTGTAAAAGGACCTCCCTGTATTTCTTTTATGCATCAATACTCATGAAGAGCAGCACCACTTTTGCTGTTGTATTGATAAAACAGATTTATGAGTCAAGCCCTGCTCAGCTTGTCCAAACCCTTTTTTTGTCGCTGTACACAAGTTATGACATTAACACTACTAACAATGCAAATCCTGCAGGGCATAGTTTGAACATCATTCCTATAAATTTGGGTACCCATATGGTAAATATTTTTGCATCTACATCGACTCAAGTAACAAAAGTTTAATTACAATCACCTTGTATATTTGAAAGAGAGTGTGTGACCATTCTGATGCTGCCACTGTACATCTCACACTGGCGTGATGAAAATAAGATAAATTATGGTGTCTACAGAAGCATACAGTCAGTCAATTTTTTCCTCATTAAAAATTGTTGATAAAACACCAAATATCATCTTAAAATTAAATTAAACACCACAATACTGGACGAACGCATCAAACAACCAAAGCACAACTACGACACTCTAAACTAACCGAATAAATTTCTATAATGACAAGTGACAACCTCCAAACATTACTAATACATAAATGTAACAACATAAAAGAAACACTGATACTTTCGCAAAAATGCAAATGGAATAGACAGAAAATTGATGATGATGATACAAAGTGTCCACAAGACATGGTATAGTGGTTAGTGAGGTATATACACAGCTGTAGTTCTCATCATGCCTGATTGTGCCTAGATAAATGGATACTGTGCTTTAATGGGCAGTATACGTGAGGACAGCTATGCCTCAATTTGTACATGCCTTAGTCAAGTTGCCAAATGGTAGGTATCTCGGGGAGTCTTGCCAGCAACAGTATAGGAAGGCACAGCTGTTAAAGGTGTTGGACTCACATTCATGAGGAGAGTGTAGAAATACCATTTTCCAATCTAGATTTAAGTATTCTTCACCTTCTGCATATTTTGCTTCAGATGGATAGCAAGGTTGCTACATTGTGAAGGTTATGGCTAACCCCTTCCTGAATCCCTGAATCTTCCACTGGCTGTACTAGTGTCCTTATTTTTTTATAAAAAATATCCCAGGTGTTCCACTAGAATTCAAGAAACACAGTATTTATTCCAACTTCTCATCCATCAACAATTAAGAGGATAAAATGAGAAAAACTGGGCCACACACAGAGAGGTGCCATCAGTATATCTTTCAGCTCATCACCCACAAATGGAGCACGATAAATATGAATGTATATGTTGACCGGGTATGGTGGTGTTGTCTACAGAAGATGAGAGAGAGAAAAAAATTGCTGAATGCAAAAAAGATAGCATATTATCAGTGCTTGGTACAAAGATAGGTAGTTGATTCTCAAAATACGAAAATGTATTTGAATAGATCAGAATGGTCAATTGCATTACACTGTATTTCATAATACCTCAGAGTAAATATCATCATTGAAATTTTTGTTCAGTGACTTTGTACTGAATAGCTGCAAAATTTTATTTGTCAAGATGTTTAAAAGAAGCACGTGCAACCTGCAAAACTACTTGAAAAGTTCTCACACATTGCTTCAGATGGCAGCTGCTCATCATCTTCAGCTATGATTGTTGCTAGCTGTTGTGGCTCACCAGTATACACACTGTTTAACTAAAGAAATGAAGGCACCAAGAGGTGGGGGCCTATAATGTCATTGCGGTGGACATTGACAATCGTAGCCCCCTGCCAGAGTGACAAACCACGGACACTGTATACAAGGTGTGGTAAAGCTGGTCGGAAGCTGTGGACCCCAGTGTGTCTGCAGGCAAATTGTTGGTGCTCAACTTAGGTGTCGTGGCTTTTATTTCCCATTAGTGAAAAATATAGATGCTACTCACCATATAGAGGAGACATTGACTCGCAGACAGCCACAACAAAAAGACTGCTACACAAACACATTTGAGCCTAAAGGCCTTCTAAAGTAAAAAACACACGCATGTCCACACAGGCACAACTCACACACACAAGTCCCCTGTATCTGGCTGCTGAGGCTGAACTGTACACTGGGCTGCACACGGCAACTGTATCTGAAGGGAGAGAAAATATGTGAGTGGTTGGGTGGATGGGGGGTGGGGGGTAAAGAATAGATGGGGAGGGGGTGAGATAGCAGGATAGGGGTGGCGAAAAGTGTAGTGCTGCTTGAGGGAGCATGCAGGGACATTGTGGGGATAGAGTAGTGTTCCTAAGTAGTTGAGGAGTGGGGGGGGGGGGGGGGGGGACGAAAGGAGAGAAGTCTAGGAGTGGAAAAAAGGTGGGTGTGTTGATGGGTAGAAGGCTGTGTAGTGCTGGAGTGGGAGCAGAGAAGGGGATAGGTGGGTGAAAGACAGGTGCTAGTGAAGGTTGAGGCTGTAACCCCGCTGACTTCAGTCTTCACTAGTCTGTGTCCTTCACCAACCTATCCCCTTCCCTGGTCCCATTCCACAGCCTTCTATTCCACCAAAGCACCACCAATGTTTTTCTCCTCCTCTACTTCTCTCTTTTTCAAAAATGTGCTTACTCTGACTCCTTTTATTTTATAACCAAAATGAGTAAACTGATTATGTGGCTGTGGATAGCACTCTATCTTCTACAGTAGCTAACCTTCTCATGGAAGACTTCAAGGATAGAACACTTCAGTCAGCTGTTTCAAATCTACGAACAAATGTTTGTGGAGATACTTTGTCCAAGTATTTGTTTCACCCTCAAAGTGGAGAAAAATTGAGACTTCCTATTTATAGGTGTCATGGTTGATAAAAAAGAAGGTTGCTCCTCTACTCACAGTGTGTTTCATAAATTAACAGACATCGACCTGTGAAATGTCATTACCCATCCAAATGCAACAGTGTGTTGTGGATACTTGTCCATACAGGTCGGGCTACCTCCAACCCTGAGAGTTGCCATTTGTGCTCTTTGTTTGTCCAGATCAGATGCTCTAAGAAGCAGTTCACAACATGTTTAGACCAGCGTGTGTTAAAGCAACCAGGAGAAACGGAGAACTCCACTACGATGCTTTTCTACCCCGTTGTCGGTGTGTCCTTAAAAATCTGCAGGCTTTTCAAGAAACACTAAATAAAATTTATCTATCCTCCTCTGGCACGAATGCAAATGATGCTTGGTTCCGCAAATGACAACCTGGGGCTAAGGAGACCAGAAATATACAAAATCCTCTGTCTGTGCAAAATAATACTTTGCCTAGATATAACACATTATTAAATTCAGATACACTGAACATTGACATCGCGCCACATGGGGTTACACAAAAAAATTTGCTAGTGCTAAACACTATCTTGACATGGGATGTGGCATGAACTATGGAGAGATCAAGATTCTCTCGTCAGCCTTGACATACTGGGTCCCCATTATTAAGACACTGATTGCTGGCAGACACAGCAGAGGTTCATGCCTGCACTGTGTGACCATTGGTGGCCACAGGCTCCACTGTGTGTAAAGTTGCAAAAAAACGTAGCTGTATCTGAGTCCCTGAACATCAACTTCCCCAAGAAATACAAATTAATGCACAGTACTCCATTATAAACTGTACTAAATGAGTGAATCGTCTGGCCAATGGCGGCTCGTAGTTTCAGGGGTGAACCTCTGCTGTGGCTGCTGGTAGCCTCATGGCGGTCAACATAAAGAAGTTGTCAAAATACATATAATTAATGACTTAATTAGTGGAGGACAGGAGTTCAGCTCAGTTGAGTGGAACCACGACTTTGATATTTTCACAAACAAGCAAACGATTTTAGTGAGAGCACCAATGGAGAATCAAATCCTGGACACCTAAGCCAGGTACAAATACCTTGTCACTGTGCACATGCTGTGTTCCACAGATTGCAGTAAAGTTTCCCACGCATGCAGGGTCAGCAGTTTGTTTCTCCACCAGGGGGCTTTGGATGTTAATGTCCCCTGAGGTGACTTTATAGGCCCATCTCTGGGCACCTGCGCTTCTCTAGCAAACCAGTATATGAACTCGAGAGCCAAAGCAACTAGCCACAGTGAAGCTCCATTGTGTCGAGATAATATGTTGATGTGGGAGGATGCATGTTTAGTGAAGTGAAAGCACAAGGCCCTCAAGCATCTACTCAATCTGCAGATGAGACTCCCACCATGCCTGCTTCAAGAGCCAACTCCAGCATCTCTGATGTGCCTTCTGGCCTTCCAGGGTGTGCTCCCCTCTCAGTCAACAACAGATGCTGCTGAAAAATTTAAAAGATACAGCACATGGGTGCACAATCTTTGTATGGATGAGAGCATCTTGTATACACCTATTGACAAGTATAAAAACTTGCACACAACAAGAGGAGCTTCCGCACATTGTTCTGTAGAAGAAGCCTTTCCCACTTATGCAGTAGCAAGATTTTTGGACATAGGGATTCAGTAGCCAATGTACTCAGGCAGTTTCCCATAAACCAGCTATTGCAGCAAGGAAGGTGGTGGTGTGGACAATAACATGGTCTCACATGCTCCTGAGCCTGTCGTGTGTCAAGCTTGGTGTGATTGCTGTTGCTAACAACAACTTAGATTTCACTTCATCTGATGGTGTGAGTTCAGGGACAGAAAACTTTGCCCCATCGACATCGGAAGTAGACATCAACCTGGCCTCTATGACGGGACTCATTATCAATACTTGGCCAGCAGAAGAGACTGTGGAGATGGAGCTTCAATCACAGAAGTTGACCAGTTCACATGAGTGTTGCTTCAAAGCCTACAAAATATTTGTTTCCCAACAACTAGTGTCCCCACTCCAAAGTGTGCACACAGTGTAAGACATCTCTTAAAGGCCCAAACAACACCTGTTAAGTCCACGAAGAGAGCTTTGTTAAGCCTAATTGGAAGCATACCACCAAGGCAGTTGCACTGTCACCACCCAGTTGTGTGGATATCAACAACCATTTCTCCAGTTTTAATAATAACACCAACAAGAAAGGCATCAGAAGAGCAAGAACAAAAGGATCATGTCTCTACTACTTGTTGTGACATTTGATCCCTCTACAACAAGTTGAAAGTGACAGTGTCCTCAGACTTTTCGATATGGCTGTCTGGTCGTTATTTCTACCAGGTAATTGTATGCACCACTAAAGACTACTACTGGATCATGGACATTGTCAGTAAAGAGCAGTTGTATAGCTTCACCTACTGATCTGAGCCCCTGGAGCTAATCAAGGTGTTAAACCATAAAAATCCTTACTACATGAAGCTGGATCACCTCAGAGAAGAACTCAAGGATATGGGTTTTGGAACTCATTCCACGGCCAAAATGGAACCGCCCAAACCCACTGGGCAATGGCTCACTTCTTGACAGTACTTCTCGATGCTGTCGAGCACAAGAAGATTTTCCAGGTGGATACAGTAGCCAAAGTATTCGACAAGGTCGTGAAATGCAGGGGATTACAGTGTTATTCACATCAAGGTCTCGAATATGCAGCGCGATTTCACATGATACCAATCAGCTGTGTCAAGTACGTGGGCAAGCATCACAGCAAAGACTGCCCTGGACCTAGAAGGAACTGCTACAATGCTGCAGCTGCCATAAGAAACATGTAACTTACTACAGGGGCTGCTTTCAAACGTGCAGCTGCAAGACAACATACACATGCTACAACTTCAAGCTCCAGGCTCAAAAAAGCTTCGTTAGTGTCACAGAAGGGACTGCACACACCAATCCAGCTTCACAAATGGGTACAAATCCTTTTACAGAAGATGAGCTGCTTGTGAAAACCAGCCAGCACACCAAGACGTCTAGGGAACCTTTTGTACCTATTGCTGTAGAACTCACGGACGTGGACAGTGTTTGGATAGATGCTGGTGCCCAAGCAGCATCTTTCTTAACATACTTCAAACCAAAACAAGGCCACTGAAGATCGCAGTACTTCTCCCAGAAACTCTACCAGTGAAAACATTAGTAACAGCGCTGCTCAGTTGAGATTAAGTTACAGATTAAGGCAATTCATAAGTTAACTCTCATAAATCATAGTGTCTGCAGTGATTGCAGCCATTCAGACCGTTGCACCTGTGTCAACCTATAAGGGCAGGGATTCACCTGAGAATAGTTTATTCTCAGACAGTTTGTACTCTCTGTTAGTACTCGCAGAACTGTTTACACCAGAGGAATTTTCACTGATATTTGCTCTCTGATAGTTACTTGCAAGTACTGTCTGTAAGTGTCTGAGAATCTTACTAAAGCAAGTGTCGGACGCGTTTGCACACAGCAGGGTGTGTGTGTCTGTGGGAGCTGAGCGATCATTCTCAGTGAGGTTTTTCCATCGTAGTTCTGTGCATGGAGGAAGACATTGCAATGTAAGAGCATAGGGATGAAGGTGCACGTTCAATACTTTTAGGGACAAAGAAAAAAACGAAGACATCCTGTTTGTGTTGGGAAAGAGAATGGATTAAGTGGTGGGATGATACTAGAGTAGGCAAGTATCTTATCGTAAAGCTTGTGATGGAAGTTGAACAACAAAAACAAACCAGCCACTCACATTAGTCTAATTTAACCCTCAAACGGAGTGGTGACTTCTTAGTATCGCAAATGGTGTTGTGGGGTCCAAAAGGATACCACTCAATTTTATCCATAAAAATTAATTTACTTTACTTTCATTTGAAATATTTATTTATAAATTTCTTAATTGCCTATGTTACAACACAAAACTTCAGTTAAACTAAAAAAAATCTCTATAAAAATCGCAAAAGGAAAACAAGTTTATGCAACACTACTTAACATTGAAATGAAATGCAATATAAAAATTCAAACTAGTTTATTGTATCAGAAATAACACGAAACAGTAAATATTGCTGTCAGATAAATATATAGTGTTTGAAAAATTATCTGCATGTAATGAACATCAAATATGAATTGATACAGAGTTTTTCATAAACCGTCAATAATCACACGCATTCTCCTCTCCACACTCTTTGCAGACAACTGAAGACAGGTCTGGCAAACTGAGTGACTGCAGCAGGTACAATACTGGTTTGTCGTTTTCTCACTGGCATGTGGACAAAGAGCACATCATTTCCTCTTTGAATCCAGAGTGGATATTTGTGATTTTGGTAAAGGTTTCTTCAAAAGTCCTGAGATTGTTACTCTTATTTCTTTTGGTAGTCTGCCATTCATCAACCTCTCATTGAGATAGGGTTCAGTAAGCTGCCTGTCAAGTGTCTTGATGAATTCAAACCAGGAAATAGGTATGTACTTCTTGCAGGACGTTTGTATTACATATGAGTTAACTCCGAGTGTGTTCAGAACTGCATAAAATACAGCAAGAGGCCATCTGTGTGTTCGTCTGCCTCTGCTGTAGGTAGCACACTTCTGGCCAAGAGAGTCTACGCCACCTTTTGTGCTATTGTAAAAGGAAATTATTTCTGGTTTGCCTGTTTTTGAATCTGTACTTTTTGAATGATGCATACTGGAAAACAAAATGACAGCTTTTCCTTTTTAGGGACATAGAAATCAATGTTCTGTCATTTGTGAAGCCATAAAGTGTTGAACCTTCCACACGCCTCTTAGATGGTTGGAATTCGGGTGGGATTTCCTTTTTGCTTTTCCTCAATGTATAAACATAGGTCAACTTTCGTTTTTTCAACTCCGAAACTAATTCAATAGAGCCAAAGTAGTTGTCAGCTGTAATGTTACAGTTTGTACCGTAACTGGGCTTCGCTAGTCTCAGGACAGATTGAGTAGGTTTCTGAAATTTCTTTTCTTCTGGTGTCAAGCTAACACCATCACTGTCTTTTCCAGTGTGTAAATAGGCATTCAGAAGGTGATTTGTTTGAGCATCAGCTAAAATCATTATTTTCAGCCCATATTTCGCTGGTTTACTAGCCATATAAACCCTAAACGCGCATCTCCCACGAAAACCAACCAGCATTTCATCCACGCATGCATGTGAACATATGTTATAAGATGCCTGAGAATTGTGAACCATTCTATCGAAAATTCAAGAAATCGCTGCTGCAGGGTCATTTTTCTTCCTCTCACCTCTGCTAGTTATGTCATCAAATCTTAGGCAGTAAAGCAATATCAGCACTCTATTCATGGATAGTGTGGTGTGGAAAATATCTCTTCCAGTGCCGTCTGTTGCAAACATAGACTCCAGATTTTCAAGATTAGATTTGAAAACGGCACTGAAGTATAATAATCCAAATAGTGCTCTACGTTCATTGACTCCCAACTGTATGACGCATTCTGTGTATCAGGGGAATATGTATGAACCAATCATGCCTGATGTGTGCGCTGAACTACGATTGTATTTAAGAATGTATAATCACCCCCTTATTTGTAAGAATTTATGAATGAATGAAAGTGTAAGAACTCTATCTATTTTCTCTCTATAAAATCCACTGCATGTTAATGTAAACCTGCAGTCATCACCATGACTGAGTGAACAAAACATCCTCTTCACAAGGACTTTGCAGTAACCAACTGATCCTGCGATGATGCTGAGGAGGGGGAAGAGAAGAAGAAGAAGAAAGGGACACTCTTTCCTAGTCTCATCTGTGCTCTAATTATTGGTCTTCAGGGCGTGGAAAAACTAGTTTGGTTCTATCTTTGTCAACCCACCCTGAGGGAGTCTTCTTTGAGCATGTATAAATTTTCAAAAAAATTATTTCAGCTCGCTTATCAGTTATTACAGGAGATTCTGCATGACATCGAGGGATTAACGTACCAGACGTTCAGCGAAAGCAGCAATGCCCCCCTCTCCAAACCTGAAAAAATCAAACCAACCAAACACCGTTTTCATATGTGATGACATTGCAGTGAAGAGCCATGATGAAATCGGAAAATATAAATGTTTTGGCCGCCACATGAAAGTCGGTTTCTTTTATTTGAGCCAGGCTTACTGAAGGATCCTAAATCAGCTGATTCGGGATAATGCAAACCTTATTATTGCCTTTAAACAGGACAATCTATATTTGAAGCATATTTACCAAGCTCATGTAGGAATCGACATGTCATTCAATGACCTCGTCACCATATGCCGCGATTCCTGGAATAACTCGCAGTATGGTTTTCTGGTTATCGATAAAACTAGGAAACTGAATGATAGCTGGTACTGACGAAATTTCCAGGACGTTCTGCTTAAAAGATAGTGTACCAGTACACACCTGCGTCAGTATTTTGGTTGCTATTGGCAGGTTTGCTAGGATGGTGTACATTTATTCTGAGGTTGTGATACGCAGACCGAACATCCATCTATACATTGACACAAAAATTGAAAGTCTTAAAAGCTCTATTGAAAAAATCACCGACAGTCTTAAACGTTACACTGCGGAAATACAAGCGTTGGAGGATGCTCTCAAAAGAGTAACTGTAAAGACCCATGAAATTGACCTGGCATTAGAAGATATGAAAAAACCATCCCGTAAACATTGAGGAAAGAAATGCACGTGAAGAAAGCAGTAGAAGCTTTCTGAGGTTAATCAATATAGTAAAGCAAAAGTTAATGAGACTGAACGAGTGTTAGACATACAAAAGAGAAACCCTCAGCTTTAACGTATGTATACAAGTTGTATAATATCTCGAAGTGAGCGTACTATGCAACAGTAACTCAACAAAATGCAAAGCCATAGAGGTGCGTAAGACTGTTCGTCATAAATTACGACTGCTGAAATTGGGACAGTTGGAGCAAGATAATACTCGTTCAGAGAAGTTCAGATCAGACGAGGGATGGAGGCAGAAGAAAGGGTGAAGAAGAAGAGGAGGAAGAAGAAGGAATACTACTGCTGATTGCATTAGCCATCAAGGTACTAGCAAAATAGATACGGCGTAGGGATAAACTATATATGTTGGGAAAGCATCCAGCACACTTAACCAGATACTTAATACACGTTGGAGAGAAGGAGTTTACAGAGAAGCTCTAAAGCCGACGTGTTGCTCATAGGGCGCGTTATAAGATATCGACGGAGCATGGCATTTGTGAAATGGCTGGGCATCCCTTCAAAGCATAACAGCTGGGTGGACGCTAAAGACACGGTGTACAAAGTGGGTATTACAAGACGATCCGCCGCGAATGGTGCTGGTCTAGCGCGACAGCCATCTAGCGGTAGACTGGGTGAAACTACGAAAATTAGCAGAAACATTATCCAGGCGCCAGAATAGAGGGTACTTGAGTAGCCCAGGTGCAAAAGCGGCTTTGTGACAAAAAAACGAAAATTGAGTTAGAGGCACGTACTTGTACAGGTTTTCACGGTCTATGTAATAATGTATTCATCAGGCTTAAATAACGGTTCTAAGTACACTACTGGCCATCAAAATTGTTACACAAAGAAGAAATGCAAACGATAAACGGGTATTCATTGGACAAATATATTATACTAGAACTGACGTGTATACATTTTCACGCAATTTGGGTGCATAAATCCTGAGAAATCAGTACCCAGAACAACCACCTCTGGCCGTAATAACGGCCTTGATATGGCTGGGCATTGAGTCAAACAGAGCTTGGCTGGCGTCTACAGGTACAGCTGCCCATGCAGCTTCAACACGATACCACATTTCATCAAGAGTAGTGACTGGCGTATCGTGACGAGCCAGTTGCTCGGCCACCATTGACCATACGTTTTCAATTGGTGAGAGATCTGGAGAATGTGCTGGCCAGGGCAGCAGTCGAACATTTTCTGTATCCAGATAGGCCCGTCATGCGGTCGTGCATTATTCTGCTGAAATGTAGGATTGCGCAGGGATCGATTGAAGGGTAGATCCACGGGTCGTAACACATCTGAAATGTAACGTCCGCTGTTCAGAGTACCGCCAATGCGAACAAGAGGTGAGAGAGACGTGTAACCAGTGGCACCCCATACAATCACGCCCGGTAATGATGCCAGTATGGCGATGACGAATACACGCTACCAATGTGCGTTCACTGCGATGTCGCCAAACACGGATGCGACCATCATGATGCTGTAAACAGAACCTGGATTCATCCGAAAAAATGACGTTTTGCCATTCGTGCACCCAGGTTCGTCGTTGAGTGCGCCATCGCAGGCGCTCCTGTCTGTGATGCAGCGTCAAGGGTAACCGCAGCCACGGTCTCCGAGCTGATAGTCCATGCTGCTGCAATCGTCGTCAAATTGTTCGTGCAGATGGTTGTTGTCTTAAAAATGTCCCCATCTGTTGATTCAGGGATCGAGACGTGGCTGCACGAGTCGTTACAGCGATACGGATAAGTTGCCTGTCATGTCGACTGCTAGTGATACGAAGCCGTTGGGACCTATCACGGCGTTCCGTATTACCATCCTGAACCCACCGATTCCATATTCTGCTAACAGTCATTGTGTGGTGTCACCGCCAGACACCACACTTGGTAGGTGGTAGCCTTTAAATCGGCCGCGGTCCGTTAGTATACGTCGGACCCGCGTGTCGCCAGTATCAGTGATTGCAGACCGAGCGCCGCCACACGGCAGGTCTAGAGAGACTTCCTAGCACTCGCCCCAGTTGTACAGCCCTTTGCTAGCGATGGTTCACTGATAAATTACACTCTCATTTGCCGAGACGATAGTTAGCTTAGCCTTCAGCTACGTCATTTGCTACGACCTAGCAAGGCGCCATTACCAGTTACTATTGATGCTGTAAAACGTGTACCGTCAAGAGCGATGTACACCAATTATGGATTAAAGTTAAGTATTCCAGAAGCTACGTACGTTTTTTACTAGTCTCATTTCCGTGTCCTGTTCCAGACCTCACGCCAGCCTGCGTGAGTTTAAACGCGTGCCTTTCGGCTTCCTCCTAGTGGATTGGCTGTCTTGCCAAACCACAACACATTGGATCTCGACCAACGCGAGCAGCAATGTCGCGATACGATAAAACGCAATCGCGATAGGTTACAATCCGACCTTTATCAAAGTCGGAAACGCGATGGCACGCATTTCTCCTCCTTACACGAGGCATCACAACAACGTTTCACCAGACAACGCCCGTCAACTGCTGTTTGTGTATGAGAAATGAGATGGAAACTTTCCTCATGTCAGCACGTTGTAGGTGTCGCCACCTGTGCCAGCCTTGTATGAATGCTCTGAAAAGCTAATCATTTGCATATCACAGCATCTTCTTCCTGTCAGTCAAATTTCGCGTCTGTAGCACGTCATCTTCGTGATGTAGCAATTTTAATGGCCAGTAGTGTATTTTAAAGTAAGGTGCGAAAATCGCGTACGGGTGCAAAGGCGGCTATGTTTTGTACGCCTTAGGTTGCAAAATCGGTCAAATCCTATTCGGTTGCAAAAGAGGCAGAGTCTTAACGGGATAATGACCACCGACAAAGGGTACGGTTGCAGAAGACCGTCTTGTCACACCTAAATCTTTTTAAAAGTTTCGACTTTTAGCTACACGTGACTAAAAATTTTGGGTTGGCAGTACTGGGTAGATTTTCGCATGTTTTTCCTTCTATTGCTACATTGTAGGAAGGAAAGTGCGAGAAGGCATTGTTATATGATAAAAAGATCTACCAGCACACCCGTTCCTCTGTGTATTTTAAAACGACTTTGTAGGCAGTTTTATTGTAGCCCAGTCGAAATGAACAAGTGCAATGAAGAGGAAATTTCTACTAATGAAGTACATTTCGACGAACCCGACGACAATACAGCTGAGATTAGCGTTAATGAGAGGGAAGATGCCACGAGAAACTCTACATCTAGGAAGAGAAGACGGAATGTACAGCAATGGAAACGAAACGTCGAGAAAAGTAAGAGGTAAGGAAGACCACTGCTTATAGTAATATTCAAATATTCATTACATGTTTAAAGTTGTTGGAATTAATGACCTAGCAACATTACCTAAGCTTTTCTGGAACACATTAATCATTTAATTCACTGGGCAAATATTGGCGATGTAGCACTTTTCCTATAGAAAGTCACTAATCTAGAGGAAAAGTGCTACATCGCCAATATTTGCCCAGTGAATTAAATATAAAAATAATGTGAAAAATATTCTGTGACAAACGTCCTGATCTGGACGTAAAATATGACAAAATTCTGCAGTAATTTTAGTATTGGCTTCGGAGCACCTTATATTGACACATGCTCGTCCCTACAAAGCATCATTTCCTTAGAAAATCGGGCAATGGAAAAGAAAAATTTGGAACATCAGCTTACAGCTCACAAAGTTCGGAGCGATGTTTTTTTTATGAAAGACTGAAGGAAGATATCGAAGATCAACTAATTTTAAGTTGTAAGTGCCAGAAAAATTTAGTCCTTCCAAAAGTCCCAGATGAGGTGGCTTATTATTCCAGACAGATGTACTTATATAATTCCACAGTTTGCCGCGGTTCCTCTACGAGTAGTCAGACGAAAGACAATATGACCTCGTATGTTTGACTGGAGAACGAATTTGCAAAGGGGTCGAATCAGATTGCTTCACGTCTTCCTCATCAATTGCTTAACACCAATTTGAATGGTGTCACCAAACTAAGCGTCTTTTCGCATGGATGCATTGGGAAAAACAAGAATACAATAATGATTGGGATGTTGATGTACTGGTTCCTGTACGCTGCTCCAGTACACGTAGAGAACGTTGAAGTGTGGTTCTCGATCGTCGGTCATTCTTTAATACCCCCTGATAGAGTTTTTAGAAACATGCAGAGAAAATTTTCAAAATTAAGCGTAATCTAAAACCATGCAGTATACGTCGGCATAATGGAAAAATTCGCCACAGTGGTGCATCTGGGTCGGACGACTGCAAAGTGAGAGACTGGAAGAAGATCGCCACTGACGTCGTCAAAGCTCCTAGATCCTGGCACTTCCAGTTTCAAAAGACGAAGAGATTTATCATCACGAATACAGCAAATAGAAAATTATGTTTTGTGAAAGGAGAAGCATTCTTCAATTTTGAAAGTGGAGAGCCGAAATGTTTTCTTAAAAGAGGCAAACGTATCACGAAAGAAACTCTTAATTGAGGAGATTCCAAAAGGCCTTCCACTGAAAAAAGCTAAAATTATGAGCGTCAAGCGGCTCTTAGAACTACACTGTGGAGAGACATGGCCCGGGGAGGAAAAGTTAAGATTCTACACTGATGTTTTTGAGCAGCAGAAGATCATGGAACAGACGAATGTCAAAACACACCATCAGGTGGCTTGCGGAGTATGGATGTAGATGTAGATTTTGAGCTCTTAGACGACGACGATTCCCCGAACATAGCTTAAACACTGTATACTTCATTTTACCTTGTGATCGTTTCTTTGCAATATTTCATTTTCCCAAGATTTGTTTCCAAAGATTTCTCACTTTCATGACAGGTGTTAAGACTGAATTCAGTGATTAAATCTGAGTAATATTAATATAGTACCTTGTAGTAGTTCATGTTCAGTTTTTTATGTAAAGGTTTCAATCTTTTTAAATATTTAAAATAAAATTTCGTTTAATTTTCTATCTTTCGTATTATTGTAGTATATTACTGTGGTCTACCTTTCGTACCGACATAGCCAGATAAACACCGGAATTAATTTTTCGGCCTGTTTTGCAACCGACTTCATTCCGTCATGGCCGCCGATGCGACTGCAGAAGCGCGGCTAACTGGCCCATTCGGTTGCAAAACGGGCTAAGTATAAATTTTTGCATAAAAATACTAATAAGGGGTTAATGTAGGACTATAGAGACCTTTATGATTTGGTCGCTATGTTTTTTTTTCTTTTTTGAGACATTAACCACCGTTGTAATATTGCTGTGAGAGCAAGGCTACGTTTTCCGGCTTTTCCCAGAAATCTTTCAAAACTGACTTAGCCGCTTTTGCAACTGGGCTACTCAATTCTAAACTGCCGTCAAACCGCGCATGCCCAATAAGCAGCGATCGATAACTCGCGTATGCGCAGGCGGGGGTACCACAGTGCTTTCTGCTTGTTATTTGCGTCTTGTTAGATGGCTAATAGCTAATTTCAGATTTTCTGTTGGGGATTTTCCGCATTTTGTTTCAGAAGTAGGTTTCATAGATGCAGAAAACATTATTTTTTGCCAGTAGATTCTCTTTTATAAAAGCTGTTTGTGAAAGCATTTTTTCTATTGACTGCTTCGTATTCTAGAAACGAAATGGAGCAAAGAAGTGTTAAGCGTCTTAACTGAGGCACACAGCGAGGAAACGTGTTGTATGACTCGCAGTATCATAATAAAATACGTCGGCAATCGTTAAACGGTGATTTTCTATTTGTATCGTAATGCCTTAGTTTACGAAAGTTCATGTTTGATTTGATTGCAACTCTTGCTTCACTTCAAAATGCCAGAAAAGATAAACTGGCAGTGATAGGGGAGAAAGTCCATGCAGTTCGGCCCAGTGCAGCAGACGAGGACTGCAAAGCCCTGAGCAGCATATATATATATATTCCAAAATTGGAAAAATAACAGAAGTGCACCTTTAAGCATTGGTCCTTTAAAGTGTTGCAAATTGCAGTGCATATATCCACAATAACTTTTGAAGTGGGGGGCTGTGCTATTCTGTGGCTAAAGCCTGACTTAAAAGTTTCCCCAGTCGCCAGAAAACGTAATGTTACAACCAGCCTACAACGTAACAAGGCATTTACAGGTATTTTATTCGTGATCTAGGCTGGTATGATCACACAATGGGTAAACAAATGGTTTAATTCTTACTTTCGAGAAAGTGAGACAGACTGTGTCACTGCGAACCAGGAGAGCTTCTGTAAAGTTTGGAAGGTAGGAGACGAGATACTGGCAGAAGTAGAGCTGTGAGTACCGGGCGTGAGTCGTGCTTCGGTAGCTCAGATGGTAGAGCACTTGCCCGCGAAAGGCAAAGGTCCCGAGTTCGAGTCTCGGTCGGGCACACAGTTTTAATCTGCCAGGAAGTTTCATATCAGCGCACACTCCGCTGCAGAGTGAAAATCTCATTCTGGAAACATGATGTATGTCCGGCACATAGCTCGGGTGCGGTTGATGCGGTATTGAATAGCATATTTCATGACAAATGGATTGGCCGTCGAAGCACCATGCCGTGGCCCGCACGTTCACCGGATCTGACGTCCCCGGATTTCTTTCTGTGGGGAAAGTTGAAGGATATTTGCTATCATGATCCACCGACAACGCCTGACAACATGCGTAAGCGTATTGTCAATGCATGTGCGAACATTACTGAAGGCGAACTACTCGCTGTTGAAGGAATGTCGTTACACATATTGCCAAATGCACTGAGGTTGACGGACATCATTTTGAGCATTTATTGGATTAAAGTGGTATTTTCAGGTAATCACGCTGTAACAGCATGCGTTCCCAGAAATGATAAGTTCACAAAGGTACAAGTATCACATTGGAACAACCGAAATAAAATGTTCAAACGTACCTACGTTCTGCATTTTAATTTAAAAAAACCTACCTGTTATCAACTGTTCGTCTAAAATTGTGAGCCATGTGTTTGTGACTATTACAGCGCCATCTATCACAAAACTAAAAAAGTGGTCCAACTAAAACATTCATATTTCTTTACGTACTACACGAATATGTAATAAAAAATGGGGGTACCTATTTAAAAAAAAAACGCAGTTGATATCTGTTTGACCATGGCAGCGCCATCTAGCGGGCCAACCATAGCGCCATCTGGTTTCCCCCTTCAAGCTAGACAAGTTTCGTTCTTTGTAGTTTTTTCGTTTGACGCTTATTTCGTGAGATATTTGGCCCGGTCATGATCAATGGACCACCCTGTATATAGCGCGCCGAGAGGAACAGCACAGCTTTCGTCCGGAACCACCCGAAGATGGCAACGTGTACGTCTGTCGAAATATTGTGGAGAGATTACGACGCTACGCGGTCGGATACCCAAGAACTGTTCAAATTGGAAATACGGCGGGAAAACTTCAGATCGCAAATTTCCCATTAAATAGGAACCTTGAGCTCACATAAATAATTTGAACGAATGACGTTACAATATATCACACGGTTTCCCTTGCGTGGTAGAACGAATGACTTTACAAGAGATGAGACAGTTACATTTGCGTTCCGCGCGATATCACGTCTACTGTGCATGCACCCCAGATATACACTCCTGGAAATGGAAAAAAGAACACATTGACACCGGTGTGTCAGACCCACCATACTTGCTCCGGACACTGCGAGAGGGCTGTACAAGCAATGATCACACGCACGGCACAGCGGACACACCAGGAACCGCGGTGTTGGCCGTCGAATGGCGCTAGCTGCGCAGCATTTGTGCACCGCCGCCGTCAGTGTCACCCAGTTTGTCGTGGCATACGGAGCTCCATCGCAGTCTTTAACACCATGCCGCGACAGCGTGGACGTGAACCGTATGTGCTGTTGACGGACTTTGAGCGAGGGCGTATAGTGGGCATGCGGGAGGCCGGGTGGACGTACCGCCGAATTGCTCAACACGTGGGGCGTGGGGTCTCCACAGTACATCGATGTTGTCGCCAGTGGTCGGCGGAAGGTGCACGTGCCCGTCGACCTGGGACCGGACCGCAGCGACGCACGGATGCACGTCAAGACCGTAGGATCCTACGCAGTGCCGTAGGGGACCGCACCGCCACTTCCCAGCAAATTAGGGACACTGTTGCTCCTGGGGTATCGGCGAGGACCATTCGCAACCGTCTCCATGAAGCTGGGCTACGGTCCCGCACACCGTTAGGCCGTCTTCCGCTCACGCCCCAACATCGTGCAGCCCGCCTCCAGTGGTGTCGCGACAGGCGTGAATGGAGGGACGAATGGAGACGTGTCGTCTTCAGCGATGAGAGTCGCTTCTGCCTTGGTGTCAATGATGGTCGTATGCGTGTTTGGCGCCGTGCAGGTGAGCGCCACAATCAGGACTGCATACGACAGAGGCACACAGGGCCAACACCTGGCTTCATGGTGTGGGGAGCGATCTCTTACACTGGCCGTACACCACTGGTGATCGTCGAGGGGACACTGAATAGTGCACGGTACATCCAAACCGTCATCGATCCTATCGTTCTACCATTCCTAGACCGGCAAGGGAACTTGCTGTTCCAACAGGACAATGCACGTCCGCATGTATCCCGTGCCACCCAACGTGCTCTAGAAGGTGTAAGTCAACTACCCTGGCCAGCAAGATCTCCGGATCTGTCCCCCATTGAGCATGTTTGGGACTGGATGAAGCGTCGTCTCACGCGGTCTGCACGTCCAGCACGAACGCTGGTCCAACTGAGGCGCCAGTGGAAATGGCATGGCAAGCCGTTCCACAGGACTACATCCAGCATCTCTACGATCGTCTCCATGGGAGAATAGCAGCCTGCATTGCTGCGAAAGGTGGATATACACTGTACTAGTGCCGACATTGTGCATGCTCTGTTGCCTGTGTCTATGTGCCTGTGGTTCTGTCAGTGTGATCATGTGATGTACCTGACCCCAGGAATGTGTCAATAAAGTTTCCCCTTCCTGGGACAATGAATTCACGGTGTTCTTATTTCAATTTCCAGGAGTGTATTCCGCGTGGATGGTGTAAATGTAATACGTCGATGTGAACCAGCCTGTAGTTACAGATATGCACGCTTGGGGCGCTGGCGTATAGGTGCACGGTTTACGCGCAATGTGTAATAGCGGCTTACTAATGCACGCGAACCTTCTGAGCATACAGAACCACAACACGTGTCACGCAGTAGGATGCGTATAGTGCACAGTAAATGTGTATTCTCAATAGTCTGCCAGTTGCATTATATATACCAGAGTCTCAGTATTGTGTACCAGGAACAAAACTACAAAAGCACCTGGCGCGCGATGATATAATGGGTTCAGTTTACTAGACCAGGCATGTAAGGACATGATTTAGCCTACTCTGCAAATAAAGGTTTAGCAGACCGTCACGTCTAAGATCGAATCTCGAGAAAGCTAAACAAATATGTGGAAGAAGGGATGTACACTATTGGCCATTAAAATTGCTGCACCACGAAGATGACGTGCTACAGACGTGAAATTTAACCGACAGGAAGAAGATGCTGTGATATGCAATTGATTAGCTTTTCAGAGCATTCACACAAGGTTGACGCCGGTCGCGACACCTACAATGTGCTGACATGAGGAAAGTTTCCAACCGATTTCTCGTACACAAACAGCAGTTGATCGGCGTTGCCTGGTGAAACGTTGTTGTGATGCCTCGTGTGAGGAGGAGAAATGTACCATCACGTTCCCTACTTTGTTAAAGGTCGGATTGTTGCCTATCGTGATTGCGGTTTATCGTATCGCGACATTGCTGCTCGCGTTGGTCGAGATCCAATGACTGTTAGCAGAATATGGAATCGGTGGGTTCAGGAGGGTAATACGGAACGCCGTGCTGGATCCCAACGGCCTCGTATCACTAGCAGTCGAGATGACAGGTATCTTATCCGCATGGCTGTAACGGATCGTGCAGCCACGTCTCGATCCCTGAGTCAACGGATGGGGACGTTTGCAAGACAACAGTTCGACGACTTTTGCAGCAGCATGGACTATCAGCTCGGAGACCATGGCTGCGGTTACCCTTGACGCTGCATCACAGACAGGAGCAGCCGGCCGAAGTGGCCGAGCGGTACTAGGCACTACAGTCTGGAACTGCGCGACAGCTACGGTCGCGGGTTCGAATCTTGCCTCGGGCATGGATGTGTGTGATGTCCTTAGGTTAGTTAGGTTTAAGTAGTTCTAAGTTCTAGGGGACTGATGACCTCAGCAGTTGAGTCCTATAGTGCTCAGAGCCATTTGAACATACAGGAGCGCCTGCGATGGTGTACTCAACGAAGAACCTTGGTGCACGAATGGCGAAACGTCATTTTTTCGGATGAATCCAGGTTCTGTTTACAGCAACATGATCGTCGCATCTGTGTTTGGCGACATCACGGTGAACGCATATTGGAAGCGTGTATTCGTCATCGCCATACTGGCATATCTCCCGGCTTGATGGTATGGGCTGCCATTGATTACACGTCTCAGTCACCTCTTGTTCGCATTGACGGCACTTTGAACAGTGGACGTTACATTTCAGATGTGTTACGACCCGTGGATCTACCCTTCATTCGATCCCTGCGAAACCCTACATTTCAGCAGGATAATGCACGACCGCATGTTGCAGGTCCTGTACGGGCCGTTCTGGATACAGAAAATGTTCGACTGCTGCCCTGGCCAGCACATTCTCCAGATCTCTCGCCAATTGAAAACGTCTGGTCAATGGTGTGGCCGAGCAACTGGCTCGTCCCAATACGTCAGTCACTACTCTTGATGAACTGTGGTATCGTGTTGAAGCTGCATGGGCAGCTGTACCTGTAGACGCCATCCAAGCTCTGTTTGACTCAATGCCCAGGCGTATCAAGGCAGTTATTACGGCCAGAGGTGGTTGTTCTGGGTACTGATTTCTCAGGGTCTATGCACTCAAATTGCGTGAAAATGTAATCACATGTCTGTTCTAGTATAATATATTTGTCCAATGAATACCCGTTTATCATCTGCATTTCTTCTTGGTGTAGCAATTTTAATGGCCAGTAGTGTAGGCATAGGTCAGTGTATTTCAGCATTCACAGTTGGTAAGGCAATGTGTACCAAACTTAAACTTGGTGCTGGGATAAATTTCATACAGGTTATGAACGTCGTTTGACGGCTGCTGAAGACCATGAGGAAACCTTTGGGATGTTTAAAAATTGCATTCAGTCATCGCTGTCACTGGCCTGAAAGTATTCTGAAGCGGAAAGGAGTAAGAAGAAGAAACGGGTTAAAACGCCATGGATTCTAGCATTACCTAAGACATCGGGTGCACTTATCTCATTTTTAATCCCAGGCCTAAATGGCTTGACAGCCGTTGGGCCTCTGGCTAGCGACACTGCCGCCGTAGTATGGACGGTGAAGAATGCAAAGAGCATGTGCCAACTTCCGGAATCGCAGAGACATAACAAGCTTATGGATACTATCGCTATCAGAAAAGAGCTCTATTTAAAACGATGCAGGAGAAGGGCTTGGACCGTTCAGGAGGGAAAAAAAGCTCATAGCCACACTTCAAGACAGACTACTTACAAATACAGATCTGCTTAAATTGGTCAAAAACTCCCACATCCAGCGATTCCATGGAATTTTAATGAGAGAGGGACTAGCTAAGAGGATGCGGAAAAGTGGAAAATGGGGCTCACTAAATTGCAATGTCAAAAAGAATGGGGATAATGTGTACTACTTTGACTTGTATGGTGATTTACGTCTGCCACAGGAATTGCTGCTCGGATATGGTGGGGAGGGAGGGGGGGGGGGGAGGAGGAAACCGGGGTATCTGGGTATCTGCACCGAGCGGTAATTTCAGGGGGCGCCAAATTCATATTCTCGAAGAAAAAACCTTGTTTCACAAAGCACCTAGCATGTCGGTCTATCGGTTATTCATATGATTTCGAAACGCATCCCAGATGATTTTTGAACATTTCGAACACATTCTAAGTCGATTTCTGAAAGAATCATCGGATGATTTCTGAATGCGTGCATGATGTGTCTGCCAGGCGAGTCCCTGTCGCATCTAGAAATAAAAAACTTGTCTTGCAGACAAAATGGGACAGGGTTATACGAGCTGAGCCGAATGAAGCCGAATGAGTGAGCGCCAATCGCTGTTTGTTTATATGGTTGACTGGGTGTGTGAACGATCAGCATTGTTATAATTGCTAGCGAAATCCATAGTCTCAGACTGCCAGAGTGGAAATAAACGGCTAACAGGAATAACAGGTAAGAAAGATTACATGTAATCTTCTTGGTGTATCCAATAAAGTGAAACTGTGACAGAAAATTTTTGCCAGATCGGTACACTACTGAGGCTGCGGTTACAGTGGCTCCGATATCAGGTTCCACCGACGACCGATATGGGCCGGAGACGGCCGATCTTTTCAAGTCAGTATGCCACAACATGGACTTCGGGCGACACTCGGTGAAATTCAAACAAGTTTGTCTTCTTCCGTCAAATAGACCGATGTTCTCGCACACAAAGTACGGAGCGTGAGAAACTGGTAAGTTTAGTCCAAGAAAGAGTGAGTTTGTAGTTTCCAGAGGATGAAAATATCATAATCGGGATATAGTTTGGAATCTATGGACTGAAATCTCAAGTTTATTCTAAATCTCAACTAGACAAAATCTTTATTGGAAATTAATTTGTTCAAGTTTTCGGGTGGCGTATCATATGTACTTATAGCTACTACACTGGATCTATTTGTGGTAGGTTGTCATTAGTTGTCTACAAATTATTATTACTGCTTACTGGCGTTTTATGCCAGCAGGGTGATTCTCTTAATACGAAGTGGTTTGCAAATGCGTTGTACAGTATGTATTTACACTTTTAAGTTCAAAAAATGGTTCAAATGGCTCTGAGCACTATGGGACTTAACATCTATGGTCATCAGTCCCCTAGAACTTAGAACTACTTAAACCTAACTAACCTAAGGACATCACACAACACAACACTTTTAAGTGCTTTAGGTTTCCAGAGTATCTTACGCTACACTTTAAACTTGTCTTTCACTCGTGTGCTAAATGACTGTAATTGAAGGTTAACTGACGTACATCTCCACAACTTTAAATAAATACAGCAAAACAGAGTGTTTATAACTTGCTTTTCAAGGTCACCACGAAGTAACTGAACGTACTTCCCATTACCTCACATATTCGTAAAACTTGTCTGGTAATTCCGGTAACTGAGGACAGAGTACTTAGTACGCTCTTTGCCAGACAGGAAAGCTAATTCACATGCATTCGACGTCCCTTTAATAGCAGAAGCCGCTACGCAACACTCGTATCGAAGCACAGAGGCGTCGTGGTATCCACCTCACCCTAGAAGGTTAAACTCTAACCTATTTCATACATAGAACAGATTCTAACCTAACCTAGCCTCCTTGAGCCTGCCAAAAATTGACGGAGTTCGGATGCGACCTTTGGCGACGGTGTCTGACGACCGATGTCTGTGCCACTGTGAACACAGGCTAAGGGTCAGTTGTACAATCCCCGGTTAGTAACCGTTAAGTTCAGCTCTCGGAATAACGCGGAAAACGCGTTGTACGAACACTTAATAACGTCTAACCGGAGAATAAACGCCGGATAACTAAACCGGTGATTCTGCAGGGATAGTGAATGTAACCAGAGAATAAGTTTTGACAATGGCACGAATAGTTACGGCCGGCCGCGGTGGTCTAGCGGTTCTAGGCGCTCAGTCCGGAATCACGGGACTGCTACGGTCGCAGGTTCGAATCCTGCCTCGGGCATGGATGTGTGTGATGTCCTTAGGTTAGTTAGGTTTAAGTAGTTCTAAGTTCTAGGGGACTGATGACCACAGATGTTAAGTCCCATAGTGCTCAGAGCCATTTGAACCATTTGAATAGTTACGGAATTAGTGATGACAATAGAATTTGTTAGAACGAGGAAAGAAAAGAAACGGGGACATCACACAAACTACATGGAAAAATATGACGATTCCAAATTTATATAAAAATTTCGTACAACTAGTGTCCGATCTCACGCTCAAGAAACTGGAGCGTATGAATGAAATTTGAAACTATTTCCTAACACAAAATTTTTTTCTTGCAGTAGGCATTCGATATTGTTACTTCGTTAATTATATTCTGTTGTGTTATTTATGTAAATAAGGTACATAAAAATAATTATTTGTGCCGAAACAATCTCGCTTATTTGCTGTGTGATACAACTGCTGCAATATTAGAAAGGCATATTTCGTTTTATCTTACAGACAGTAACAAAATAGACGTAATCAAATCGAAAAACGACATCAGTCTTTGGTATCATTCGTATTGACAGCTTTTTCAATATTACACGACGATTTTGATTTTTCATGTAGCAATACGTTTGACGAACTTTGATGAGGTAACAGATTCTTTCGCAGAAAGCAAAGCACGCCTGTAAAACTGTAGCAAGATTATAGAGAAAAAAAAAGTTGGGTCTTAAGGATTGAAGAAATGTGTACTGTCTTCTTGTCTCTTGTCTTTATTGGTTTTATGTTTCCTATATTTAATTTTATGTCACACAATAGAGAAAGTTATTAGCTAACAGGCAACAAAACGTGCAAATTTTCTGAAGAGTTGTTACTCTCCCGATTACAAATAATCCCACCCAGTATTAATTGTGAGTTTTTTGAAATGGGGTAGGATGTCAAACCGGCCGACAGGGAGCAGGAGAGGCACCACAGAACATTTTAATTTCCATTGTCCTGAATGTGACTTGATGACTTCTGTTACAAAATATACGCGCTTGAATTCCACAAAGCGAAGTACAGTGACGTGCGCTAGAAGAATGATGTGTGAAGAGGCATGGCATTGCACTATGGCACAGTTAAGACCAAATAAGATTCCCTACATTTTCTCGAGCATTTATGTTTTCCATATCAAACGCTTCAGAAAGATGCGCGTTACAAAACGAACATATTTTTGAAAAATAGATTTTTAAAAATTTTTTACCTCCTGACTCAAACGCTCGAGGGTGGGGGGACTATCAAGTTTTTGCCCCAGTTCGGAGATATCGCAGATACGGAGCTGAAGAATTGTATGATTGATTTACCGACAACAGCCATATGTTCTACAATTTCGGACCCTACCAAGACCTTGAATCATATCTCAGTGGATATTTCTGTCTAATGTTTCTCGACAAATGCAAAAAAAAAAAAAAGAACTGCGTGTGCATCAGTTGATATCCAGAAATCATGTCACATACCTTAAATTGGAAAGAACGATCCTCGATATTAAAAGCGAATTACTTTCCGCTAATTGACCTAAGCAAGGGGGGATGGAGCATTGCGTTGATTGGTCTTGAAACATACAACACCTTTCCACACATCACCGAGGCAAACAACAAGTTTCATTTAGTAGGTGGTGAAAGTTTGGAAATACTTCCCGGCTCATATGATATTGATGATCTTAATGCGCATACATCATGATTTGCAAAAGATTTCAAGCTATGTGCAACTATTAGCACATCTAAAACACATAACAAAGTTGGAACAGGCAGTAGAATTTACCAAGAAAAGTCCAATAGGTACTTCGCTTATCAAGGAGCCAAGTTTTATAGAAGAAACCCAATAAATTTTACGAGTCGGCAGAACTAGAATTCTTGAATTCCACAAAGCGAAGTACAGTGACGTGCGCTAGAAAAATGATGTGTGAAGAGGCATGGCATTGCACTATGGCACAGTTAAGACCAAATAAGATTCCCTACATTTTCTCGAGCATTTATGTTTTCCATATCAAACGCTTCAGAAAGATGCGCGTTACAAAACGAACATATTTTTGAAAAATAGATTTTTAAAAATTTTTTACCTCCTGACTCAAACGCTCGAGGGTGGGGGGACTATCAAGTTTTTGCCCCAGTTCGGAGATATCGCAGATACGGAGCTGAAGAATTGTATGATTGATTTACCGACAACAGCCATATGTTCTACAATTTCGGACCCTACCAAGACCTTGAATCATATCTCAGTGGATATTTCTGTCTAATGTTTCTCGACAAATGCAAAAAAAAAAAAAAAAGAACTGCGTGTGCATCAGTTGATATCCAGAAATCATGTCACATACCTTAAATTGGAAAGAACGATCCTCGATATTAAAAGCGAATTACTTTCCGCTAATTGACCTAAGCAAGGGGGGATGGAGCATTGCGTTGATTGGTCTTGAAACATACAACACCTTTCCACACATCACCGAGGCAAACAACAAGTTTCATTTAGTAGGTGGTGAAAGTTTGGAAATACTTCCCGGCTCATATGATATTGATGATCTTAATGCGCATACATCATGATTTGCAAAAGATTTCAAGCTATGTGCAACTATTAGCAC
This sequence comes from Schistocerca americana, assembly GCF_021461395.2. Lineage (NCBI taxonomy): Eukaryota > Metazoa > Arthropoda > Insecta > Orthoptera > Acrididae > Schistocerca > Schistocerca americana. The sequence goes on from NC_060120.1 coordinate 181,928,141, forward strand.
ATCTAAAACACATAACAAAGTTGGAACAGGCAGTAGAATTTACCAAGAAAAGTCCAATAGGTACTTCGCTTATCAAGGAGCCAAGTTTTATAGAAGAAACCCAATAAATTTTACGAGTCGGCAGAACTAGAGAATATATTACCGGGAAAAACAATCTTTGTGTAATACTGCGACGAATTCATGCTTGAAGAGCTGGCTAATGCATAGTATCTATGGGTGCTAACCTACAATAGGCCCTGTATACAAGACTGCGCAAATTACATGTACCCCAATGTATCTTCCAGTGACTGTCCAAGCCTTATACCATCTCGAAATTAGCGTTCTAGATCAGGACGGAAATTTAGTTGATTTTCGTGGCAAGGAGATAGTTGTACATCTCCACCTGAAGCAATGTATCAGATTTAAATGTGACTCTCACAGTCGTTGGTACATCACATTGTAACGAAAGCACAGTACATTAACAATGGAGAATTTAAAGTTTCTCAAAGCGATAAGTTTGAAAACGTGCAATAACGTAACGCGATATAACAGCTCCAGTTCAATATGGCGAATGAAACATCCATCAGGAATATCTTTCCCGTAACCCATTTGCTTCAGCGACGTTTAATAGTACTGATGAAATATAAATTTAGCTTCAACAGCAGGGTAAGCAGCAGTTTCCTTTATATAGAAGAGCGGTTTTTAAAAAAGGATGGAGAGCCCACATTGACTTCATGAGTCATGCATAACCCATTCGCCTTTCTGTACCAAGGAATAAGATACAAACTGACTGGAATCGAAATCGACAGTAGTAGGATAAAGCCGGTGTGGCCCCACTCTACATTGTTGCCAAATTTATTCAAGATGGCGGATCCAATTTGGTGGCCATAGATGTGGCAACAATACAGTGTCGTCATGGCTAGAAGTTCAGATTTTGGCAGGAAAATAGGTCAATTGGGCTACCTCCACTAACCTAACCCCTCCCCCTCCCCTCCCTTCCTGTCCTCCCCTACCCTATCTGGAAATTAGCGGGAAAAGGACTCAGTCTGTGCTGGGCTGCCAGATAGGATGTACATGGTGATCTTGCAGCCTTCAAATAATGAAATTACAATGAAATCTATTGTTCAAGGGCTGCAAGATTACCAATGGTATCTGTTCTTTCGAACATGTCTGAAGGAACAGATACCAACTTCATATAGATAAGGCTTTCCGGCCAATGATCTTCTTCAGTGCTGATGCACTCACATTGCTCAAACTCTTATAGGAATCGGTAGACTGACTGCTGCAAGTAATCAGTATTGTGGGTAGGGGCACTACCAATGTAGTTTGTGGACAGTAAGTTGGAAATGTGGGTCTCACAGCGAGTGTGCCAGAGATAATCCCTGCAGTCACACTATCCTCTGCGACCTCGATGGTTCAGTCAGATAGGGCATCTGCCATGTAAGCAGGAGATCCCGGGTTCTAGTCCCAGTCAGGGCACACATTTTCAACTGCCCCGTTGATATTTATCAACGCCTGTAAGGAGCTAATGGTCTGGATTTCATTGTAATTTCACTGCGACATTGACATTGAATATAGATGGTGATCGCAGAGGCGTGTATTAACAGACAGAAAGTGCGGCGTGCACGCCACCAGCAGTGTAATCTCGTAATAAAATCACCGAATTTAGAAAGTGATTCGGCTAAGGAACATGGAATGAAGCCAGTATTTCCAACTCCCTCGTGTTGCCACTACATATTTCTCCAGTAATTGTAACACATTCTATCTCGATGCCATGTAACAGGTTCTGCAATATATCCACTGGGTTATAGACTATGGAGGATGGTGGTTGATTCAGAATGATCACATACAGTGGATGGTGTGGCATCCGATGAATCACTTTAAAAAAATGCATCTCTAGGTTGTGCTGTAAGAAATGTACAATGTTTTTTTCAGATCTATAGTGTTACACTTTCTGGTAGAAATGCTGTCTGCGATTTGGAATCAAGTCTTTCCATTCAATGACACACCTGCATTGGATCCTATGGAGATGTCTTTTAATGATTATGGCCACTAGTGACTCACGTTCGTGGCACTCTCATAAGTAGAAGTGAGTCACCCTTTTCGATTCTATCTGCTGCAGTAAAACTCCAATGTGGCTTTTTAGGCAGCCCCTATGCATCTTGTAAATGTTCCTCAGTCTCTGTAGCTTTCTCCATGTGATCATCCCAGTTTAAGTCGGAACTGAGCAGAAGTCAGAGAGCGCTATATCTACCACCTTCTGCAACCCGTGTACAAACAGGATGAGCTAAGTTAATACGACAGGACCGTCTTTCTTGACCATTCGGAGGAAATGGGAACATGTGGACCAACAGTGTACAATGTGCAGGGCCAACGCCAAACGAAGCTTTCTCCTGCAACATAAGGTAGTAGCAGAAAAAGACAGTACAGGAACTGGAAGAAGGACGAGGATTTTGCTACTGCATTGCAGTGCGTCTTCAAACTACATACAGGTACTGTAGTCTGAAGGAGATGTGCATCCCTCAGGGTACAGTCACGTCTGTCACCCAAACGTTCTCTCTATCATCGTTATTTTCTACCATCCAACAGAGAATAGAAACTATGAACAGTAAAAAGTCCACTAACGTCATTCAGTAGAGAACTCGATAAGGTTCTTCGCGCCCTTGTCTTATACACGGGGTGCGGCAGCGTCCACAGCGTAATTTGACTTGCGTAGTACAATGACATACTGCAGGAATGCGCGCCAGCTCGTGCCGCATTCGTGTACTAATGAGCTGCCATTTCGAGTGTGACAGTGAAATGGAGCGGTGGAGTGCACAGCATTGTGCCTTTGCTGTTGTAAGTTATTTCAAGAATAACGACTCTGTTATTGCTACACAGCGTCTGTTTCGGCAACATTTCAACTTGGGACATCATGGGAAAGTTCCAAATGGACGGACCATTGTGAGGTAGGTACAAGCATTTCGAACAACAGGTTCTGTTTGCAATGGCAAACTGGGAAGAAGTGAAAGAACTGTGCGGACACCAGAAGCCGTGAAAAATGTTCGTGCTGCACTTTTGCATAGCCCAAAAATCTCTGCTCGTCGTCATGTGCAAACTGTGCATATGTCCGATCGCTCATTCAGAAGAATATTACACAAAGATCTCAATTTTCACCCATATAAGCTGCAGATTGTTCAGGAAATTAGGCCTCGCAATTGGGTTTCACGCGAAACATTCTGCTTAACCATGCGTGATCTCCTTCCCCAAAATCCACAAATGTTGCACACCTTCCTGATGTCCGATGAAGCTCATTTTGAGTTATGTGGTTCAGTGAATAAACAGAACATGCGTTATTGGAGTGATGTAAACCCACATGAACTGTACATTAAGCCCTTGCACAGTTCTCGTGTCACAGTGTGGTGTGGAGTTGCTTCCGTTGGGATTATTGGCCCTTATTTCTTTAAGATGACAGCGGTGTGGCTGTAACTGTCACCAGTGAACGCTACCTAAAGACGCTGTGAGACTCCATTCTTCCCCAATTAGGTATGGTCGATGGGGATGTGGAACAATTATCGTTTCAACAATATGGAGCGACCTCGCATACAGCCACAATTTGCATGGATTTCTTGCGACAGACATTTCCTGGTAGAGTAATTTCCCGTTTTGGTGGCATTTCCTGGCTGCCTTGCTCACCTGACCTTTCATGTGCAGCCTTTTCCCTTTGGGACTACCTGAAGCAAGAAGTTTTCCAAACACGATGAGCCGCAATTCCTGAGTTGAAAGATGGCATCAGAACTGCCGTCGGCAATGTCCCAGAGAATATGTTACGCCGAGTTATGCAAAGTTTCCAATACAGCCTAGATGGATGTGTTGTGCAGAGGGGGCATCATTTGACAGGAGTCATATTCAAAACGTAATCCACCCAATGTAAAATGACTTACACATTAGTAAATGGTATACCTTTGACTATTAATTGACATAAGAGGTAATAAATAAATTACAGTTAGCGCGTGATGGTGTGTTTTTAATACCTTACTATGAACGCTACCACACCCTGTATATAAACTACTGGCCATTAAAATTGCTACACCAAAAAGAAATGCAGATGATAACCGGGTATTCATTGGACAAATATATTATACTAGAACTGACATGTAATTACATTTTCACGCAATTTGGGTGCATAGATCCTGAGAAATCAGTACCCAGAACAACCACCTCTGGCCATAATAACGGCATTGAGTCAAACAGAGCTTGGATGGCGTGTACAGGTACAGCTGCCAATGCAGCTTCAACACGATACCACAGTTCATCAAGAGTAGTGACTGGTGTATTGTGACGAGCCAGTTGGTTGGCCACCATTGACCAGACGTTTTCAATTGGCGAGAGATCTGGAGAATGTGCTGGCCAGGGCAGCAGTCGAACATTTTCTGTACCCAGAAAGGCCTGTACAGGACCTGCAACATGCGGTCGTGCATTATCCTGCTGAAATGTAGGGTTTTGCAGGGATCGAATGAAGGGTAGAGCCACGGCTCGTAACACATCTGACATGTAACGTCCACTGTTCGAAGTGCCGTCAATGCGAACAAGAGGTGACCGAGACGTGTAACCAATGGCACCCCATACCATCAAGCCAGGTGATACGCCAGTATGGCGATGACGAATACACGCTTCCAATGTGCGTTCACCGCGATGTCGCCAAACACGGATGCGACCATCATGATGCTATAAACAGAACCCGGATTCATCTGAAAAAATGACGTTTCGCCATTCGTGCACCCAGGTTCGTCGTTGAGTACACCATCGTAGGCGCTCCTGTCTGTGTTGCAGCGTCAAGGGTAACTGCAGCCATGGTCTCCGAGCTGATAGTCCATGCTGTTGCAACCGTCGTCGAACTGTTCGTGCAGATGGTTGTTGTCTTGCGAACGTCCCCGTCTGTTGACTCAGGGATCGAGACGTGGCTGCACGATCCGTTACAGCCATGCGGATAAGATGTCTGTCATCTCGACTGCTAATGATACGAGGCCGTTGGGATCCAGCACGGCGTTCCGTATTACCCTCCTGAACCCACCGATTCCATACTCTGCTAACAGTCATTGGATCTCGACCAACGCGAGCAGCAATGTAGCGATACAATAAACCGCAATCGCGATAGGCCACAATCCAACCTTTATCAAAGTCGGAAAGGTAATGGTACGCATTTCTCCTTCTTACACGAGGCATCACAACAACGTTTCACCAGGCAACGCCGGTCAACTGCTGTTTGTAACTTTCCTCATATCAGCACGTTGTAGGTGTCAGCACCAGCGCCAACCTTGTGTGAATGCTCTGAAAAGCTAATCATTTGTATATCACAGCATCTTCTTCCTGTCGGTTAAATTTCGCTTCTGTAGCACATCATCTTCGTGGTGTAGCAATTTTAATGGCCAGTAGTGTAGAAAACAAAAACTGTCTGCATGTTGGCATCGAGCATATGACCTGACCCTTATTAAATACATAGGCATTGGTCCACCCAGTGATCGAAGTCGCCTGTACAGACCAGTGTAAAGAGTCATTGCCTGTACTGTACTGGCTCTGAGCGCTATGGGACTTAACAGCTATGGTCATCAGTCCCCTAGAACTTAGAACTACTTAAACCTAACTAACCTAAGGACATCACACAACACCCCGTCATCACGAGGCAGAGAAAATCCCTGACCCCGCCAGGAATCGAACCCGGGCGCGGGAAGCGAGAACGCTGTCGCACGACCACGAGCTGCGGACAGACTGTACTATCAGTTGTTAGAGAGGTTCTCTGTGTTGTTGTTTGATACATTGTTTTCTTCTGCTGTAACACGTCCAAGCAGTATATGACACAGCTTTGTACATCACCATACATTTTGTTTTTTCCATAACGACTTTGAGGTCTGTGTCAGCTTCTAACCTAACAAAAACAGTTTCGATCCACTGGCTCTAAGAGAAAACTGGACATCGCACAGTGTACATAATGTTGCTGCTGCTCCCACAAAACACACACTGGATGATTGAAATAATAGCCAGCCACGACATAAGGAAACTGGGAGAGTTTTGCGGCATTGTGGAGCATTTACAAACAGGTTGTTGTTGTTGTGGTCTTCAGTCCTTAGACTGGTTTGATGCAGCTGTCCACGCTACTCTATCCTGCGCAAGCTTCTTCCTCTCGCAGTACCTACTGCAACCTACATCCTTCAGAATCTGCTTAGTGTATTCATCTCTTGGTCTCCCTCAATGATTTTTAGCCTCCACGCTGCCCTCCAATACTAAATTTGTGATCCCTTGATGCCTCAGAACATGTCCTACCAACCGATCCCTTCTTCTAGTCAAGTTGTGCCACAAACTCCTCTTCTCCCCAATCCTATTCAGTACCTCCTCATTCATTATGTGATCTACCCATCTAATCTTCAGCATTCTTCTGTAGCACCACATTTCGAAAGCTTCTATTCTCTTCTTGTCCAAACTATTTATCGTCCGTGTTTCACTTCCATACATTATCCTCTCTACTTCGACCATCATCAGTTATTTTGCTCCCCAAATAGCAAAACTCCTTCACTGCTTTAAGTGTCTCATTTCCTATTGTAATGCCCTCAGCATCACCCGACTTAATTCAACTACATTCCATTATCCTCGTTTTGCTTTTGTTGGTGTTCATCTTATATCCTCCTTTCAAGACACTGTCCATTCCCTTCAACTGCTGTTCCAAGTCCTTTGCTGCCTCTGACAGAATTACATTGTCATCGGCGAACCTCAACGTTTTTATTTCTTCTCCATGGATTTTAATACCTACTCCTAATTTTTCTTTTGTTTCCTTTACTGCTTGCTCAATATACAGATTGAATAACATCAGGGAGAGGCTACAACCCTGTCTCACTCCCTTCCCAACCACTGCTTCCCTTTCATATCCCTCGACTCTTATAACTGCTATCTTGTTTCTGTACAAATTGTAAATAGCCTTTCGCTCCCTGTATTTTACCCCTGCCACCTTCAGAATTTGAAAGAGAGTATTCCAGTCAACATTGTCAAAAGCTTTCTCTAATTCTACAAATGCTAGAAACGTAGGTTTGCCTTTTTTTAATCTAGTGTCCGAAGGTAATTGCCGCCTCTACATTTAAATTTATCTTTCATAATGACAGCATAGCGGATAGTTCAGTGTTCCATTTCAACTGATTCCTCTTATTGCAGTCGTGTACGTGATCGCTGTTTCGGTACTAGGCATCCCCGGAAGGTGTTGCCCCTCTACCAAAACTCTTTCTCTATCTCAAACAAGTGATGTCAGTCAATCATTATGTGGTACTCAACAGCAGACCAGTGGACAGATGGGATGGAAAAGACACTGTCGATGTACTGTAACAAGCATTGCAGTTGATAGTGCGATCAATTTTAGCAATTTTACCAGCTGTTCCAGAATTTCAACACCGTCCAATGACGTGGCAGCATGCTTCCCAATTTCTGTATCATCGCTAACCCCACCCCTACACTATTTTGCGAGTAACATATACTATAATGTGAATACTGTGCAGTATGTTCATTCATTGTTAATTCTCGAACGTATACACCAAAGCATACCAGACAGCGATTTTCAAATTTCTAGCATATCGATCATAGTGAGTAATTTGCGGTTACGATTGCCCATCTTTCCCTATATGGATGGGAGTCGCAGAACATTCTTAGGGTAAAGTTAGAGATTGAAAGATCTCCTCGCATTGTCTTTGACCAACGCTCGCTGCAACACTGTCTCCAATTAAATCTGCAGCTGACCAGATGTAGACTGCTACATTCCACGTCTTGTGAAGGAACAGAGTGAGCCGAGACCGTCACTGCTGTTACTCTCAGCACTCATCCAAGAGCACAAGATTTCTCCAGATGCGTGCATGTCGAGGAGGTTAGCACCACTTATGGGTGTATAGTAGATATGAAAATGTCGTGATGATATAACACACGATTAAGAAGAAGAAGAAACGTGTGGTTTTTATACATGATGGAGTTCCAGACGGATGGAGTTTGAAGCATGTTATGTAAATCAACTGCGCTATCAATTCCAAAGTACTGTTCTAGCGTCTGCGGTCAATACCAAGAAAGCATTGGTAGAGAGAACATAAACACATGCACTTAAAACACGTTATAGTGTTAGAGCGGTGCGGTTTCTGACCGATTAGTCATGTGGAATGCAATGCTCTTAATATTACAATGTAAGAAATATATTTCCAGCGCATGACATACATTCTATTTGCAGGTTTCTCTCCGATAAACTATGGTGACAAAATGTTACGTGAAAAAACTACTTCCCTAAAAACATCAGTTCTCTGCGATACATGCACAATATAGCATTTTAGAGGTGTATAGCGACCCCGATCACGGTTCAGAAATTATACTATGCTCGCATTAGTCCCATAAAAAAATGATCGTTAGTAATGGAGAATGCCTCTTATAAGGAAACAGACAAACGCATAACTGCAACTAACTCCATGAACAGGACACCTGTCAAGCATATGTATACAAGGGGATTGTAGTACCTCACAAACACTTGTCACTAACTTAGAATCATTGTAGTTATGAAAGTGAAGACTTGATTTTGTGCCCAAGAAGCGACAGGGGAATGGAGTACGTAGCATAAATCTTATTTCGTCTCTAAGATGTTTCATCATCATCACACGTGAGTTGAAAGTCCTCTGATGACTGAGAGGTTTACTGTTAACGATCACAGGTGTATAGTGCTCTATGTCACACACAGGACACTCAGTTGTGTATGAGTCGAACGCAGGTTATGCCACACAACTGATACACCCCGACAGAACAACGGAAAAAATGGTTGAATGATTCACAGCAACATCTCCCTCTCTCTCTAGAATGCATCATCAGTCTACCATTAAATCATTACTCGTTACAAATCCACCAACCGATCACGCCATCCACTTTCTGTCATCCTTTAAGGCAGATGGAAGTCAATTTAGAGGCAGATGGTTCTCTTTCTTCCAGGAAAGCGTAAAAGACAGCAGCCAACTTGTATGTATCACTATTACCTCAATACTCATACAATAGAATGTTGCCATACAGTGACTGTTAGCTGGCACCGCAATGTTGTGATTGGAGGAGAGTACAGAGAAGCATGTTGTAAATACTGTTTGCTAGGTTTTAAAACACCTAAACAGTCCTGCACATGGTCAAACAGGCGATCGATTCTATAGTTGTATGTTGCTTTTCCTCAATTGGTAATAGCTGAACTAAAGTGATACAGTGTACAGCCTATTATACGACATGTATTCAAAGTTTTGTCCGTCCTATTACAAGATAGATGACGGATCCAGATACTTACTGAACTGAGCCTACAGAAATTTAAGGATTTAGCACCGATCGTTGTTTCAGACACGTCGAAGCAAAATGAGCTAATCAAAGGTGGACATATTGACATTCGTGTAGAATTTGAGTCATCAGACAATTTCCTCGAAGAAACTACTTCATTAGTGTGATGTTACGTGATAGGAAGGTGAATTATTGTCCGTTAAACAGAATCGTGCAGCAGGCAGTGTGAAATAACAAGTGATGCATAACATCAGCACCATTTCCTGACGGAGTTACAGAGAGTGAACATTATTGCTGATGCCCAAGGGTTTGTGGATAAATTCAGGGAGTTTGAGTATAAAGATCTGGCGTTTCTAGCTTTTACAAACTCGGACGTGTAACAGCAACATTCTCCACAACTATTCAAGCTCCTAAATTATTCAGGAGTCTCAAATGTGCGAAACCTCAGAGGACAACATTATGGGTGGGGCGAAATCACCATTCAGAGGACTGGGACGAACCTGATGTGTCTGTGGAACATATGTTGACGATGCTTCAGAATTTTGATCACATCGATACTGTAGTTTATGTTAAAGCTAGTGACAAAGTGTTCTGGATGGAGAAAATGTTAAAGAATGCTTCAGTACATGATCATACAGTTGTCGAGCCATCTGTCAACTCAAGAATATGTGTGAAGAAGATTAAGAGAACAATGCTTCCATGTCTGTTTCAAATAATGTGAAATAGCTGGATAATCAATAAATGATTTTAAAAAAATTAAATTATGCATTTGACTTTTTTGTCTTACCAATAGATTTTTTCAGTGGTGAGCATGCAAATTCTCCCGCAGATGTTCTCTGTGTTTGTGATCTACAATTGGAGAAAGAATTTCAGACAGTTCCTGAATACACTGCTGGCCACCGTAAATGCAACACCAAGAAAGACAAGAGGTAGCACAACAAAATTTATTTTGTAGATAACATGTTGACCAAGTATCAAATGATTACGTTTACAGACGTCTGTGACATGTGGTTCCTGCCAGAATCAGTAGCCAGAGTAGCCGCCACTGTTGGAGATTACCGCTGCCACACGTCTCGGCATTGAGTCAAAGAGACGTTGGATGTGTTCCTGGGGCACAGCAGCCCAAGCATCTTCCACACGTTGACAAAGATCATCTGGTGTGGCAGCTGGGGATGTAATCTGGGTCACTCGTTGAGCAACCATGGACCACATGTTTTCTATCGGCGAAAGATCCGGAGAGCGAGCCGGCCAGGGAAGCAATTCAATCTGGTTATTGACAAAGAACCTTTGGACAATGCGTGCCACGTGTGGTCGCGCATTATCCTGTTGAAATATGGCTGTGGCCGAGCCCTGAAGGTAAGGAAGGACAACTGGCTCCAGCACCTCGGATATGTAGCGCCGGCTATTTAAAGTACCGGCAATGCGTACTAGAGGCGTGCGAGAGTAATATCCAATGCCGCCCGCTACGGTCGCAGGTTCGAATCCTGCCTCGGGCATGGATGTTTGTGATGTCCTTAGGTTAGTTAGGTTTAACTAGTTCTAAGTTCTAGGGGACTAATAACCTCAGCAGTTGAGTCCCATAGTGCTCAGAGCCATTTTGAACCAATGCCGCCTCATACCATAATACCCGGTGCAAGACCAGTGTGGCGGTGCATAAAGCAGCTGTCCGGCATCCTGTCTCCACGGTGTCTCCACACTCGAATCCGACCATCGTGGTGCTGCAGACAGAAGCGTGCCTCGTCAGTAAAGACAACGTCATTCCATTCTGCCGTCCACATCCGTCTGTCATCACACCATTAGCGACGGAGACGTCTGTGGTTCTGGGTCAATGGTAGACGAAGCAATGGACGTCTTGCGGACAGACCACTCTGCTGTAAACGGCGTCGAATGGTACGCGTAGACACTGGATGATGCGTTACAGACGCAATGTGCTGTGCTATGATTCGGGATGTCAATGAGCGATCCGTCACTGCCATGCGCACAATTTGCCTATCAGCACGTGCAGTGGTGCACCGAGGTGAATGCGATCGACCACGTCGGTCCGTCGTACCCTCCTGCATCCAACGGTCACATATCCGCATTACAGTTGTTTGGTTTCGTCCAACACGACTAGCGATTTCTCTGTATGATAATCCACAATATCGATAAGCCACTATCCTTCCTCTGTCGAACTCGGATACTTGATCAAACGATGTTCGCTGTTGTCTACGAGGCATAACTGATCGTCTTGTGGAACAACCACAAGGTAAACACACGTGCCGAACGTACACTCGTCGAAATCGCCAAGCCTTAAATGGCGCTATGAGGTGGCGCCACAGGCGCGCGTGATGTGCGTCTGCGCTGAAATTCTAATCAGTTGCATATCTCATCGCTGCAAACCCATGGTGTAAATTTCACTTGATTCGGATGCTTCCTTCAGGGTGTTGCATTTACGGTGGCCAGCAGTGTACATTTTTCAAATCTGTATCGGTCGGCTCCTCTCATCACACCTCCCAACATGAGCCGCCAGGCGTGGCTAAGGCCATATTATCATTGGGTGAATTTCGTTATGGCTCTTGTCGATATCCACGCACTGGTTATCCCCAGTACCCATTGCAGCAGCTGGCGCATCAGCCAGAGGCTGTCAGTTGTTATGTGTGCTGGCTGGGTTGTCGGTTCTCCACCATTTGTTTAGAGAGCGCTTTGGAGGGCAGTCCACTATCTGTTTATATTGAGTCATGTGTTTTTTAAGTGCAGACTGTGATGCTGCCAGATCCTACTCTCTGTATGATGCATGTCTTTAAAGAGATACAGAGAGACTTCATCACTCACATCAGAGCTTGGTATACCGAGTGCATTCATTAAGATGACATGAACAGTGGAGAGCGTACCTTATCGCCTAGACATACACTTGTCTAAATATATAGCATGTTTAGACAGTGATAACACTTCTCAGTCTGGTTCAATACTGACAATGTCGTCTGGTTAGAACTGTAGAGTATTGTCTTATGTGCTTGACACTTCGCCAGCTGATGGTACAGAAACTTAATGGAGTCCTCTACTTAGGTGAAAGTTTATTATATACAGCAGGTTAATGTATATCATATTGCACATAGAAATCTACTGCGCTAGCTGCTACAAAAATTCATTATACGCTACTGGCCATTAAAATTGCTACACCACGAAGATGACGTGCTACAGACACGAAATTTAACCGACAGGAAGAAGATGCTGTGATATGCAAATGATTAGCTTTTCAGAGCATTCATACAAGGTTGGCGCCGGTCGTGACACCTACAACTGCTGGCATGACGAAAGTTTCCAAGCGATTTCTCATACACAAACAGGAGTTGATCGGCGTTGCCTGGTGAAACGTTGTTGTGATGCCTCGTGTAAGGAGGAGAAATGCGTACCATCACGTTTCCGACGTCGATAACGGTCGGATTTTAGTCTATCGCTATTGCGCTTTATCGTATCGCGACATTGCTGCTTGCGTTGGTCGAGATCCAATGACTGTTAGCAGAATATGGAATCGGTGGGTTCAGGAGGGTAATACGGAACGCCGTGCTGGATTCCAACGGCCTCGTATCACTAGCAGTCGAGATGACAGGCATCTTATCCGCATGGCTGTAACGGATCGTGCAGCCACGTCTCGATCCCTGAGTCAACAGATGGGGACGTTTCCAAGACAACAACCATCTGCACGAACAGTTCGACGACGTTTGCGACAGCATGGACTATCAGCTCGGAGACCATGGCTGCGGTTACCGTTGACGCTGCAACACAGATAAGAGCGCCTGCGATGGTGTACTCAACGACGAACCTGGGTGCACGAATGGCAAAACGTCATTTTTTCGGATGAATCCAGGTTCTGTTTACAGCATCATGATGGACGCATCCGTGTGTGGCGACATCGCGGTGAACGCACATTGGAAGTGTGTATTTGTCATCGGCATACTGGCGTATCACCTGGCGTGATGGTATGGGGTGCCATTGGTTACACGTATCGATCACCTCTTGTTCGCATTGACGGCACTTTGAACAGTGGACGTTACATTTCAGATGTGTTACGAGCCGTGGCTCTACCCTTCATTCGATCCCTGCGAAACACTACATTTCAGCAGGATAATGCACGACCGCATGTTGCAGGTCCTGTACAGGCATTTCTGGATACGGGAAATGTTCGACTGCTGCCCTGCTCAGCATATCATCCAGCTCTCTCATCAACTGAAAATGTCTGGTCAATGGTGACCGAGCAACTGGCTTGTCACGATACGCCAGTCACTAATCTTGATGAACTGTGGTATCATGTTGAAGCTGCATGAGCAGCTGTACCTGTACACGCCATCCAAGCTCTGTTTGACTCAATGCCCATGTGTATCAAGGCCGTTATTACGGCCAGAGGTGGTTGTTCTGGATTCTGATTTCTCAGGATCTATGCACCCAAATTGCGTGAAAATGTAATCACATGTCAGCTCTAGTATAATATATTTGTCCAATGAATACCCGTTTGTCATCAGCATTTCTTCTTGGTGTAGCAATTTTAATGGCCAGTAGTGTATATACAGCAGACTAATGTGTATCATATAGCACATAGAAATCAACTGCGCTAGCTGCTATAAAAATTCATTATTTACTGCACAGGGATTTACTACGTAGCAGCGTCCATCCAGTGTGGCATAGCCAAGTGCATCATTTCTCGCAGACAGTGTTTGTGTGGTACAGAAATTTGTTACTCTATCCAGACCCACGCTGCGGTCGTATCAATAGCTGCTCTAGGAAGGAATATATTGCGTCATCTTCTTCAGAATGGTTAAATGGAGATTTGCACAGCTTTCTGTAAATACTAAGATGTATTTCCTCTTCTTCTTTATATATTTTTTTCGGTGATGTTGCAGCAGCGATCGCAACCCAAGTTGAGCCTGGTGCTCCTGTGTACTCCCTGGACGAATTCACTCCACAAGCGAAAGCTTGATGTGTAGCATTGCTAGGACGAATCCAGTTCGAGCCATCCTTCCTGTGCACTTGCTCGGCCCACAAGCTCATGTATGTGTTACAGTCAGTCCTGTGGTTCCACAGTATGGTGAGTGTTAATATAATCTTTCTTCTGAGTTTTTTCTTATGCTTGGTACTTGTGTTGTGGAGCCCATGGCGCCAATTTCGGCTCAAAGTTCCCAGGGCTTGACTTAGTTTGTGAATGAGCATATATGTATGCAGTCACACATATTTCTTCTTCTACTGCCACATCTCCTGCATGCATTGGTTAGGAGTTCTCTTTCTTTCTAGATGCAATCGATAGTCAGAATGATGTTCCATCCCAGGCCATACAGCAATTTTCGTTCATTGCCTCTCAGAGATGGACGCCGATAAGCAATGAACAGATTCGTATGTACTGGTAATAATTCATTGTTATTCTACAGTTATTCACACTTGCATGAATAGCTTATCAAACGTGCTTCTTTGTCTTCTTTTTAGATGCTATCGATAACAGTGAAGCCATTGGAGGAGAACGGGTCAAGCTGCCTCAGTCCATGATGCCAATCTCACCCATCAGCTCACAGGGCTGGATCTGCCCAATCAAAGACAAGCAGATACATGAGTAGAGCTTCTTCTTCTGTAATACTTTTTTATCATACTTACATGCTGTGTTTATGATATATCTCTTTGTATTAGGCATGCTTGGTAGTAATAATAATGATGATAACGATGATCTCTTTATAATGATAAGAGGCAGCCCACAGGCAGACTAGAATGAATATGGGTCACACACTCATACATGATGCAGATCAATGTAGGAGTAAGTATCACAAATATGTATTTTTCTTTTCCGACATCGTTAGACACACAAGATTTTTTTCCCTTCAGAATATCTGAGGGTGTCATCCAGCCAATGACTTCACCCAACAGCGCCTCCTCCTAACCCTCCTGACACCACCACCACTACCAAGGGAAGAGCCTTTGTGACTTCAGTCATCGCGTTCTGGTCTGTTGTGACTACAGTCACTTTGACCGTCATAGTCTAAGACACTATCACCACGACTGGGACCCTTGTGCTGCACCCACCTCAACTAGGGTCGTCTACGACGCCTTGAACACGACTGGGACCATCATAGCTGCAGTCATTGCGATGAAGCATGTCTGCGGCGCCGTCACCTCGCCCAGGACCTTCATGGCGTAACTCCGTGTGCAGCACTGTCTAGTTATACACTCCTGGAAATGGAAAAAAGAACACATTGACACCGGTGTGTCAGACCCACCATACTTGCTCCGGACACTGCGAGAGGGCTGTACAAGCAATGATCACACGCACGGCACAGCGGACACACCAGGAACCGCGGTGTTGGCCGTCGAATGGCGCTAGCTGCGCAGCATTTGTGCACCGCCGCCGTCAGTGTCAGCCAGTTTGCCGTGGCATACGGAGCTCCATCGCAGTCTTTAACACTGGTAGCATGCCGCGACAGCGTGGACGTGAACCGTATGTGCAGTTGACGGACTTTGAGCGAGGGCGTATAGTGGGCATGCGGGAGGCCGGGTGGACGTACCGCCGAATTGCTCAACACGTGGGGCGTGAGGTCTCCACAGTACATCGATGTTGTAGCCAGTGGTCGGCGGAAGGTGCACGTGCCCGTCGACCTGGGACCGGACCGAAGCGACGCACGGATGCACGCCGAGACCGTAGGATCCTACGCAGTGCCGTAGGGGACCGCACCGCCACTTCCCAGCAAATTAGGGACACTGTTGCTCCTGGGGTATCGGCGAGGACCATTCGCAACCGTCTCCATGAAGCTGGGCTACGGTCCCGCACACCGTTAGGCCGTCTTCCGCTCACGCCCCAACATCGTGCAGCCCGCCTCCAGTGGTGCCGCGACAGGCGTGAATGGAGGGACGAATGGAGACGTGTCGTCTTCAGCGATGAGAGTCGCTTCTGCCTTGGTGCCAATGATGGTCGTATGCGTGTTTGGCGCCGTGCAGGTGAGCGCCACAATCAGGACTGCATACGACCGAGGCACACAGGGCCAACACCCGGCATCATGGTGTGGGGAGCGATCTCCTACACTGGCCGTACACCAAACCGTCATCGAACCCATCGTTCTACCATTCCTAGACCGGCAAGGGAACTTGCTGTTCCAACAGGACAATGCACGTCCGCATGTATCCCGTGCCACCCAACGTGCTCTAGAAGGTGTAAGTCAACTACCCTGGCCAGCAAGATCTCCGGATCTGTCGCCCATTGAGCATGTTTGGGACTGGATGAAGCGTCGTCTCACGCGGTCTGCACGTCCAGCACGAACGCTGGTCCAACTGAGGCGCCAGGTGGAAATGGCATGGCAAGCCGTTCCACAGGACTACATCCAGCATCTCTACGATCGTCTCCATGGGAGAATAGCAGCCTGCATTGCTGCGAAAGGTGGATATACACTGTACTAGTGCCGACATTGTGCATGCTCTGTTGCCTGTGTCTATGTGCCTGTGGTTCTGTCAGTGTGATCATGTGATGTATCTGACCCCAGGAATGTGTCAATAAAGTTTCCCCTTCCTGGGACAATGAATTCACGGTGTTCTTATTTCAATTTCCAGGAGTGTAGTTAGCAGCTAGCTAATAGCAGCTCTTTCGCCAATCCAGTGGGCTTGGGACTGTACTAGGTCAATCAGATCACTCAGCCATACACATTACTTGCATGTCCACAACCACGTTTTTTAACCATTAAATAGGGGATGCAGCTTTGAATGTCTTTTACTTTACATGTCTAGTTCCATAGGACTAAACTGAAAAGCAAGCCTCCACGGTCATGAAATGTGTCAGTACATGAAATAACAACATAAAAGTAAAAACAAATAAAATAAATTTTTATGAACCCAGAAAAAGACAAGCCATAAGTTTATGTAAACACAATCAACAACATTACACAGGAATCAGCTTAATTATTCAATGAACTCCTCAACATAATAGAAATCGTGGCCCATGAGAAAACTCTTCAGTTTCGATTTGAAAGCGTGTGGATTACTGCTAAGATTTTTGAACTCTTGTGGTAGCTTGTTGTAAAGGTAGCAACAGTATACAGCACATCTTTCTTCACAAGAGTCTAGAAGGTGCAATCCAAATGCAGATTAGATTTTTGCCTAGTGTTAACTGAGTGAAAGCTGCTAATTCTTGGGAATTAACTGATATTGTTAACAAGAAACGACAGTAAAGAATATAAATATTGAGAGGCCAATGACAGAATACCCAGACTAATGAACAGGGGTCAACAAGGGGTTCACGAACTTTCACCACTTATTGCCCAAACCTCCTATTCTGAACCAAAAATATCCTTTGAGAATGGGAAGAGTTACCCCAAAATATAATACCATACATCATAAGCGAATTTAGATAAATAAAGTATACTACTTTTCATGTCGAACTATCACTTGCTTCAGAAATCATTCGAATAGTAAAAATGGCAGCATTAAATCTTTGAACAAGATCCTGAATGTAGGCTTTCCACGACAGTTAACTACCCATCTGAACACCTAGAAATTTGAACTCTACAGTTCCACTGACCATATGCCCATTCTGTGAAATTAAAACGTCGGGTTTTGTTGAAATGTATGTTAGTAACTGTAAAAGCGGAGTCTCACTGTGATTTAGTGTTAGTTCAATTTCTACAACTTATGTCACGACCTGCATTATTTGAAACAGTTGCACACAACATCCTTTACTACCGAGCTAGTGTCATCAGCAAACAGAAATATTTTAGGATCACCTTTAATACTAGAGAGCATATCCTTTTTATAAGTAAGGAACAGGAGTGGTGCCAGCTCTGGTCCCTGGGGTACCCCCCATTTTACCATGCCCTACTCAGACCACACTTCATAGCCATTCTCAACACTGTGGATAATCACCTTTTGCTGTCTGTTGTTACAGGAAGGGGTGAACCAGTTGTGAGCTATCCCCATATTCGACAATAGTGCAACTTCTGGAGCAAAATTTGTGATCAACATAACCAAATGCCATACTTAAGTAAAAAAAAAATGCTTAGCGTTCGAAACCTTTTGTTTAATCCATCCTGTACCTCACAGAGAAAAGAGAACACAGCATTCTCAGTTGTTGAACCGATTATAAAACCAAATTATACATATGATAGCAAATTATGTGAAATAAAATGATAAATTATCATTACATACACAGCCTTTTCAGTAACTTTAGCAAACACTAATACCATAGAAACAGGTCTAAAACTGTCTACATTATCCCTTTCTCCATTTTTTATAAAGTGGCTTCATTACTGAGTACTTTAATAGTTCAGGGTAACTGACCATTCTTAAAGGAAAAATTACAAATATGGCCAAGTACAGGGCTAACATGTCCAGCACAGTACTTCAATATTCTGCTAGGTACTCCTTCGTATCCATGAGAGTCCTTAGTCTTCAGTCATTTAATTATTGACTCAATCCCCACCTTGTCAGTATCACAGAGGAGTATTTCAGAACATCAGTCTCAGAAAGACATTTTCCAAGAGAGTTATATGATTCCCTATAGAAACTAAGTTTTTATTTAAATCACCAGCAATGCTCTGAAAGTTATTGTTAAATTCTATACACATATCTGACTTATAAGTAAGAGAAATATTTTTACTATGAACTGACTTTATATCATCGACCTACTGTTGGTGTCAGACACTTCCTTCATGACTGACCATATGGTTTTAATTTTATCCTGTGAACTAGCTATCCTGTTTGCATACCACTTACTCTTTGCTTCCTAATAACATTTTAAGCACCTTACAAAACTGTTTGTAATGGGCTACTGTAGCTCGATTGGGACTACTTCTGACAGTTTGATATAATTCCCACTTTGTTCCACATGATATCCTTATCAGAGGCCGCCTTTTGCTGCCAGTACCCTGTTTAGAACATTCTAATGGAAATCAACTTTCAAGGAGCATGAGAAATTTGTTAAGGAAAACATCATATTTGTCATCTATGTTATTGGCACTATAAACGCCCTGCTCCTCTTGCCCCTTAATGGGGTTTAAAAAACCCTCTATTGCCGTTGGATTAGCTTTTCTACACAGTTTGTAATTATATATGACCTTTGTTTGAGTACAAAAACCTTTTAGTGCCAAAATTTGTGCATCATGGTCTGAAAGGCCTTCCATCCTTTTATTAACAGTATGCCCATTTAGTAATGAAGAATGAATAAAAATATCGTCTATAGCTGTGCTAACGTTCCCCTGCACCCTGGTTGGAAAAAACAGTTGCACCAGATCATATGAATTTAGGAGATCCTCCAACATCCTTTTTCTTGCACAATCATGTACAGTACCAAATTAATATTGAAGTCACCATATATAACTAATTTCTGGTACTTCCTATAATGTGAACCAAGAATGCTCCCTAGCTTGAGCAAAAAAGTCAGAGTTAGGGGAACTATAAATAACAACAAATAGAAGTTTAGTTTCATTAATTGAACTTCCCCCGTACGACATTCAAATAACTGTTCAGTGCAATGATGTGATACGTCAATGAACTCTAATGGAATACTTTTTCTTATTTACATGGCCATTCCGCAAAGAACTCCTTCAAAAAACAGCCAACTTAGCTGCATCCTGGTAAAGAAAATCTCTGAATTGTCAAATTATTTAAGTGGTGCTTTGATATACCAATAAACTACATCAAACTTCGAAATGATATAGCAGGTAAAAAGGCATGTATCAATGTTCATAATCTCGAAGACGAATTCTGCTTCACTTGGTCAATACTGGCGTGTGAAAGAAATTATACTAATAACCCACAAGAATACAGTACAAAAGATGTTTGTGGGCTTTTTAATTTTAAGCCATCTCATTCCCCAAGACATTCGAGAGGCAGAATGTGCATCATGTTTATACCCTGTAGAAAGGGGAAAGCGAGCCAGAAGAAGAAGAATACATGGTGCGAGAAAAAGAAGGGAAGCATAAAGTTAGCGGACACCTCTTCCTTTCCAAAGTAGGCGGTCAGCATCCTAAAACTGTAAATTTTCTGTTATTCTCCAAGGACAATAAATAACACTTTGCATGGGTGAAGAACATGTCCAACCTACTTTCAGCCCAAAAGATTAAACATCGTGGTTCACATCATTTTTGCTCTAGATGCCTCACCTCGTTTCCTACAAGTGAGGTTCTAGATTGATTGTTCCACCCAGGATATAATATGGGTGGAAAGCCAACTGAGGAAGAGAAGTTTCTCAAGCTCAAGAATTTATACCACCAGTAGCGCTCTCCCTTTGTAGTAGACGCTGATTTCAAATGCCTACTCATCTTGTGGCATGCTGTGAGGAAGACCCTACTGTCTCCCATACAACCCTCACAGAGTGGCATGTACCATATGCAGCTCCATATCAGGTGGTAGGTTCACATGATTCAAGTAAGAATCAATTTAGATCACATGTTGAGAATACTCCTGTGAGATGGTTACTCACTAGGCTCAAAAAACTTGTGTGGGAAGCTGATCACATTTATGTCATCAGCATCCCCATGACCAAATCGCAGGAGAACATGCATTCTACAAAAAGAGCTATCAGATGCCATATTTGTGGACAGCTATTAGACAGAAGGGCGGAAACCCCATGTAGAGACCATTGACATCTAAATGGGAAGTTTCACGGTATAGCACACAATGCATACAACCTGAAGTAGCAAGTGCCACGACACATACCTTTCTTTTTTCACAATCTGAGCGGGTATGATGCCTATTTTGTCATTGAGCACTTGGGTGATTTTGGTTTATCCAGTGATCCGGTTAGGGTCCTGCCTGTGAGTGTTGAGAGATGCATTTAGTTCTCCAAGCTGATGACACTGAACATCACCTCCCAAACTCTCTTCGATTTATGCAAGCTCCACTTGAGAAACGTGCTGAGACTTGTGTCTGGAGGACATGCATCTCACTAGAGCTGCATTTCCTGATGAAACAAAGTGTCAGCTTATGATGAAGAAGGGGATCTTTCCTTACGAATACCTGTATTGTATGTAGAGACGCAAGCAAACCACTCTGCCTGACATAACTGCATTCATCAGTAAACTTACAGGCAATGCCACAACGGATGCATACTGTGGGCATGTTGTGAATGTTTGGCAGAAATTCAATGTCTCTGATTGAGGGGAGTATCCAAAGCTCTACATAGAGGCAGATATTTTCTAGAAAATCTGGAGTGCTTGCATGACTACTTACACTCTGGATCCTGTATTCTATTACACTGTACTAGGGCTATCGTGGGGAACAGTGTTGAAGAGGACACATGTCGAGATTGAATGATTGACTGATGTTGACACGCTGCTATTTCTCAAATGCAAGATTCAAGGGCAATTTGCCAATGTGTCCATAAGCACGCACAGGCGAATAAACATTGAATGGGTGGATAGTTCAAAGCATCTAAGCATGAGACTTACGTCATGTACCTTGATTTCAACAACTTATACTGATATGTTATGCAACAATATCTACCTGTTGGAGTATTTCTATTGCTATCCAAAGACGACACCCTTAGATTAGGTGATTTCATGGGTGTGGCAGCTGATTCTGCTGAAAGATATGTCATGATGGAAGACTTGCCATTCTTTCCAGACTGTATGATGTGCACAGTGTTTTGCCTCTATGTCCATAGTGTCAAGTCTTGCGCAACAGCTAATGACAATGCTGGGAGGGATTGGTGGTGGTGGTGGGGGGGGGGGGGGGGGGAGATCAGAGATACGTAGTGCTCTATAGGAACCATCTCTTGAGTACATTTATTTAATGTGTGTATGAGTAAGGCAAGACACATTACCAAGATGTGTTAGCGCCAAAGCTATGAAATAATATGCTAATTCAAGGACTAACCATTTGTGTCTGGAATGCAAATGGCCTGGGGTTAATGTCTGGGCAGTAAACTTTTGCTGTTAGCGCACAGACAGGAATGCGCTGTACAGCAAGACATCTACCTACAATATAACGACTACCACTCTCAGCTCTCCCAACAATTCCAGAATAGTTTTTCTTGTCTGAGAGCTACAGCTAGCAGCTCTCAAGTGACGGAGGCTGGTGTCTATACGAGACCTATGGACTCCCACAGCGTGACTACTTGAGACTTACCACACTCTCAGATACTGCCAGCGAGCTAATTCTCGGCGCGGTTTACACGGCATGTATTACTTTCACAATTCTGAGAGTGAAAAACTCTCACTTGTTTACCTAGCTTAACCATCACGAATAATATGCTAATTCAAGGACTAACCATTTGTGTCTGGAATGAAAATGGCCTGGGGTTAATGTCTGGGCAGTAAACTTTTGCTGTTAGCGCACAGACAGGGATGCGCTGTACAGCAAGACATCTACCTACAATATAACGACTACCACTCTCAGCTCTCCCAACAATTCCAGAATAGTTTTTCTTGTCTGAGAGCTACAGCTAGCAGCTCTCAAGTGACGGAGGCTGCTGTCTACACGAGACCTATGGACTCCCACAGCGTGACTACTTGAGACTTACCACACTCTCAGATACTGCCAGCGAGCTAATTCTCGGCACGGTTTACACGGCATGTATTACTTTCACAACTCTGAGAGTGAAAAACTCTCACGTGTTTACCTAGCTTAACCATCACGAATAATATGCTAATTCAAGGACTAACCATTTGTGTCTGGAATGCAAATGGCCTGGGGTTAATGTCTGGGCAGTAAACTTTTGCTGTTAGCGCACAGACAGGGATGCGCTGTACAGCAAGACATCTACCTACAAAAAATCGTCGCTCAGACGCTAGCTGATGCTACTACCTGACTGGGACAACATATAACAACCTGGCGTTTATATTGGTACATCAGTGGGTCAAATAACATTTTTGTGGTTTATTGATCACTTTGTGCAAACCTCCTTCCAGATGACTTCAGTCCACTGCTGTTCATCTAAGTGAAAGCTCAGAGAAAAAATTATAAATTTCCATTTACCAATTTTTTGGTAAAACGTAAAAAACTCTTTGGTATCCAAATTACACGTCATATTGGGAAATTCGTAATTAAGCAATTGCAGTACTAGCAGCAAGTGGTTCTGTCTCAAAATTTCATACTAGGGGTGCCATTAGTTAACCACTAATTAATGATTGAATATGCTGGAATATTATCCTTCTTCAACTCACTGTTTAAACATTCGATAACTAGTGCTAAGAAAGGCTATTAGGACAGAAAATAGTCCGAAATAAAATACTGAAGACAATGGCTATTATTTACAGCTATTAATTGAACAATTTATTTACTGAAAGAAAAGGAAGTAGACCCATTAAAGTTTAAAGAATCAGTTCGAGATACTTCTCTCATCAGTGTCGCTCTTCATTGTGTACTAGCCACGCGGGGTAGCCGCGTGGTCTCAAGCGTCTTGTCACGGTTCGCGCGGCGGCCCCCGTCGGAGGTTCGAGTCCTCCCTCAGGCATGGGTGTGTGTTGTCCTTAGCGTAAGTTAGTTTGAGTTAGATTAAGTAGTGCGTAAGCTTAGGGACCGATGACCTCAATAGTTTGGTCCCATAAGACCTTACCACAAATTTCCAGTTTTCCACTGTGTCCGAAATACGCCACTGACCTGTGGTTTTCAGGCACATAGTGTTTGACCTTGTAGATGTCCTGCAGCTTTTTAAAACTGATAGGGACTTTCACACCATACGCTTTGTCTTTCGGAGCACCACATCCTCTTCCTTCTTCAGCTTGAATGTCCTCTCAATTAGGCCATGGATGAACTCCAAAAACTTCACATACGCGTTCAGTTTATTACTGAACTCCAGATGGTTGTACACTGAGGCGCCAAAGAAACTGGTATAGGCATGCGAATTCAAATATAGGTCTATGTAAACAGACAGAATACGCCCCCGCGGTCAGCAACGCCTGTATAAGACAACAAGTGTCTGGCGCAGTAGTTAGATCGGTACCTGCTGCTACAATGGCGGGTTATTAAGATTTAAGTGAGTTTGAACCTGATGTTATAGTCGGCGCACGAGCGATGGGACACAGCATCTCTGAGGTAACGATGAAGTGGGGATTTTCCCATGTGACATTTCATGAATGTACCGTAAATATTAGGAATCCGGTAAACATCAAATCTCCGCCATCGCTGCGGCCGGAAAAAGATCCAGCAAGAACGGGACCAACGACGACTGAAGAAAATCGTTCACCATGACAGAAGTGGAACTCCTCGCAAATTGGTACAGATTTCAATGCTGGGCCATCAAGACGTGTCAGCACGTGAACCACTCAACAAAATGTCATTGATATGGGCTTTCGGAGCCGAAGGCCCACTCTTGAATCCTTGATGACCGCACGACACAAAGCTTTACGCTTCGCCTGTGCCCGTCAACACCGACATTGGACTGTTGATGACTGGAAATATCTTGTCTGGTCAGACGAGTCCCATTTCAAACTGTATTGAGCGGATGAACGTGTACAGGTATGTAGTCAACCTCATGAATCCATGGACCCTGCATGTCAGCAGGGGACAGTTCAAGCTGGTGGAGGGTCAGTAATGGTGTGGGACATGTGCAGTAGGAGTGATATGGGACCCCTGTTACGTCTGGATACGACTCTGACAGGTGACATGTACGTAAGCATCCTGTCTGATCATCTGCATCCGTTCATGTCGATTGTGCATTCTGACGGACTTGGACTATTCCAGGAGAGCAATGCGGCACCCCAGACGTCCAGAATTACTACAGAGTGGTCAAGGAACACTCTTATGAGTTTAAACACTTCCTCTAGCTACCAAACTCCCCAGACATGGCCATTATTGAGCATATCTGGGATGCAGTGCAACGTGCTGCTCAGAAGAGATCTCCACCCCCTCGTGATCTTACGAATTTGTGGACAGCCCTGCAGGATTCATGGTGTCAGTTACCTCCAGCACTACTTCAGACACTGTTCGAGTCCACGCCACGTCGTGTTGCCGCACTTCTGCGTGCTCGCGGGGGCTCTACACGGTATTAGGCAGTTGTACCAGTTTATTTGGCTCTTCAGCGTATGTATAATAAATTTGAACGAGCAACCACTCCTGCCAATGGCCTTGGATGTCTTCTTGAATCTAAGGGGCTGCAGTCGTCGACTGTGCGGCTGGTCCCGGCGGAGGTTCGAGTCCTCCCTTGGGCATGGGTGTGTGTGTTTGTCCTTAGGGTAATTTAGGCTAAGTAGTCTGTAAGCTTAGGGACTGATGACCTTAGCACTTAAGTCCCATAAGATTTCACACACATTTGAACTTTTTTTTTTCTTCTTGAAGTAGCGAGGCCACCAATCCTTGAAGTTCAGCACTTGGTTGGTTTGAAGACTCTTATCTACAGAAGGGAGCTTCTGTTTTCTTGTAGTTCGAATGATTTCCTCATACTCTTCAGGCAAATAGATCCGATTGAGTCTTCGAACTACTCTCTTGACGACTTAGGAGATTCTGTCACAGGGCAAGAAACTATGTCCACGAATCGAATAGTAGTGGCTGATGACCGAGAATCTGACATTCATGGTGAGTGTCAAAAACAGCCTTGTTAATGTGTGGTTTCGATTCTGCCCAGCACTGTCATCGCTAAATATATGCAGTTCTTTCTTTTCTGCTGGAATCTCGTAAATGAAGTCGAGGACACAGCTGCATACCACATTAGGAACTCTATTAGCTCTCTCTTCTGTATATGTGTATATAACTGACGTCTCGTTTCCGGTATTATGAATGTTAAAAACATAAATCCTAAGTTTATGCAGATAGCACATTTCCTGAACTAGCATAAATGTCAAAGGTAGATCCTTCATAAAATTCAAAGCAATGGCCCTGACGCCAGTCCTAGTCTTGTAGATTTCAGTGGCTTTTTGCATCTTCTGCTAAAACTTCTTGTCGCGTCTTTTGTGAGCAATCAACTCAGCGACAGGCGCTCTGTTTCCTACTTCATGAAGACATCAAGATATTATTTTTACATTCATATATTTGAAGGTCGACCAAACATCAACTTGTGGCCTTGTAATCGTAGTTCTCATTAAAATGTTTTAAATAAAACTCTTATTTGACTACTCCTCTGTGCTCAGGATGATTTTCAATGGAATGTTCGTGCATTTTTCGAACTGTTAAACTGGACTCCAAATATGTTACACGAATGGAAATGTCGAGTGACTCGTGTTTGGGAAATGACGGCGTATGTTCATCAGTTTTAGCTGTGGTCGTTGTTTCAAGAGTATTTCACTGGTTTCAATGCTTTCCTCTCATGTCAATAGGCAACTGATTGCTCTCTAAAAGCTTGTTTAAATGTTGCATCACTTTACTTGTGTCAACACGCAAACTAACATAGGCCTTGCGTCAAACTTCAAACAGATTGAATCCTTTCATTACGCAGTATTTGAAGGCTGGCGTGTTTTGTTTGAAACTTTCTGTTGTTAGTCGATGTCTAGCAACATCATATCTTTCTATAAATCCTAACAGATGTGTATCTTTTTAATTTTTTGGGCGTCCACTGTACAAATTTTCTATCACACTTCGTTTTTCTGCTGCACTGAAATCAGCCATGCACTTTTTACGACTTTCAGAATCTGGACCAGTTCTTTTAGCCTCCATCGGTAACCCTTGCCTGTGACGAGTACTTCTCCACTTTGTCTGGCTAGCTTCTCCATTTACTTTGAATGCTTATCTTTATTCACTTTACCTCTCTTTCTTCTATGTTCAGTCATATCGTCATCTGACTCAGACATTTTTTACAGAATACAAAATAATGCTTCGCTCACTGAGAGCTGTCTGTTAGCTGCTGAATATAAACAGATCCATGCAACAAGTAGCTCCAACAAGCGTTGTTACTGAAGCTAAATGTACATCTACATCTACATCCATACTCCACAAGCCACCTGACGGTGTGTGGCGGAGGATACTTTAAGTACCTCTATCCGTTCTCCCTTCTATTCCAGTCTCATATTGTTCGTGGAAAGAAAGATTGTCGGTATGCTTCTGTGTGGGCTCTAATCTCTCTGATTTTATCCTCATGGTCTCTTCGCGAGATATACGTAGGAGGGAGCAATATACTGCTTGACTCCTCGGTGGAGGTATGTTCTCGAAACTTCAACAAAAGCCCGTACCGAGCTACTGAGCGTCTCTCTTGCGGAGTCTTCCACTGGAGTTTATCTATCATCTCCGTAACGCTTTCGCAATTACTAAATGATCCTGTAATGAAGCGCTCTGCTCTCCGTTGGATCTTCTCTATCTCTTCTATCAACTCTATCTGGTACAGATCCCACACCGGTGAGCAGTATTCAAACAGTGGGCGAACAAGTGTACTGTAACCTACTTCCTTTGTTTTCGGATTGCATTTCCTTAGGATTCTTCCAATCAATCTCAGTCTGGCATCTGCTTTACCGACGATTAATTTTATATGGTCATTCCATTTTAAATCACTCCTAATCCCTACTCCCAAATAATTTATGGAATTAACTGCTTCCAGTTGCTGACCTGCTATATTGTAGCTAAATGATAAAGGATCTTTCTTTCTATGTATTCGCAGCACATTACACTTGTCTACATTGAGATTCAATTGCCATTCCCTGCACCATGCGTCAATTCGTTGCAGATCCTCCTGCATTTCAGTACAGTTTTCCATTGTTACAACCTCTTGATATACTACAGCATCATTAGCAAAAAGCCTCGGTGAACTTCCGATGTTATCCACAAGGTCATTTATATATATTTTGAACAGCAACGGTCCTATGACACTCCCCTGCGGCACATCCGAAATCACTCTCACTTCAGAAGACTTCTCTCCATTTAGAATGACATGCTGCGTTCTGTTATCTAGGAACTGTTCAATCCAGTCACACGGTTGGTCTGATAGTCCATGTGCTCTTACTTTGTTCATTAAACGGCTGTGGGGAACTGTATCAAACGCCTTGCGGAAGTCAAGAAACACAGCATCTACCTGGGAACCCGTGTCGCTGGTCCTCAGTCTCGTGGACGAATAGCGCGAGCTGGGTTTCACACGACCGTCTTTTCGAAACCCATGCTGATTCCTACAGAGTACATTTCTAGTCTCCAGAAAAGTCATTATACTCGAACATAATATTTGTTCCAAAATTCTACAACTAATCGACGTTAGAGATATAGGTCTATAGTTTTGCACATCTGTTCGACGTTCCTTCTTGAAAACGGGGATGAACTGTGCCCTTTTCCAATCTTCTGGAATGCTACGCTCTTCTAGAGACCTACGATACACCGCTGCAAGAAGGGGGGCAAGTTCCTTCGCGTACTCTGTGTAAAATCGAACTGGTATCCCATCAGGTCCTGCGGCCTTTTCTCTTTTGAGCGATTTTAATTGTTTTTCTA
The DNA here is from genome assembly GCF_021461395.2 of Schistocerca americana. NCBI lineage: Eukaryota > Metazoa > Arthropoda > Insecta > Orthoptera > Acrididae > Schistocerca > Schistocerca americana. The sequence goes on from NC_060120.1 coordinate 181,956,692, forward strand.
TCCCTCCGTCATCTATTTCGATATCTACCATTTTGTCATCTGTGCGACAATCTAGAGAAGGAACTACAGTGCAGTCTTCGTTTGTGAAACAGCTTTGGAAAAAGACATTTAGTATTTCGGCCTGTAGTCTGTCATCCTCTGTTTCAGTACCATTTTGGTCACAGAGTGCCTGGACATTTTGTTTTGATAAATCCATTGTCACACCTGACCTATACACGAAGGGTGTGGACAAAGCCACCTATACTTGGGTACAAGGGGGAGGCTGCGACCCATCCCCCTCCCCCACCCCTCCACACCAGCTCTCAGAGAAATGAAAAATATAATGTAGTCACATGTTTTTCTTTCAAGAAAATTATTTAAAAGTCGATATTACATAGATTTTTTAAAGAGTCGGAACCGGAACTTTTTTGTGGTTACTTACAAGTCGTCATTTGTCTTCCAAAATGTTGAAAATACTCCAGACCCCCAAGCTAGCACACGCTCTCCCCCCTTCCCTGCGAACTATCGCGTGGGCAGCCTTGGGGTGGCCGAAATTTCTGCGATTTTAGCACAACTCACTGTGGAAGCTGTTAACGCAGCAAGTATCCGAAGACTATAGGAATGTTGAAATTTCTCCCAGCAATTTCCTCAAAGCCTAACACAGAGTACGGCTGTGTATTTCGACAATAGCAGGTCATGCATGACCCCGCAATGAAGTGTAATCTGAATCCACACTGGTGCGACATTAACAACACAAAAAGAAACAGGGCTGCCAAGATTGTCACACTCATATTCCTTTATAACAGTGAATGGGGAGAAACTACACAATTTCTGCAGCAGAGACAAGATGTGTTGCCATCACCAATTGTGCGAGAAATTTGCTACCAACTAGACACTAAGACAAGTATTTGGCAGACACATTTGCAGGAAATTTCATCCTACGAAAAATGCAGTTGATGATAATCACATTCGTCAAGCAGAGGAGAGACTGCCAGGGTTCCTTACAGCCAGATCTGAAGGCGATTAGATTGAGGAAGTCACTGAGAGAAATATACTCGCAAACTCTGTTCTTTACATACTTGTAGACCAGTCGGAGTTGACATGTTAGACAGTGCTCTCCAGAAGCAATTGCCACGTGATACAGTATACATGGAGATCTTCAGATTTCAGTCAGTGTAGAAATATGCACAGGTGGTTCCAATCCTCAGGTCAGTCAATGATCTCCGACTGGTACAAAAAGATCGACCCATAAGCCTACTGCCTACAGTCTCCATAATATTCGAGAGGCTTTTCACCAAGTGGCTGTGTCAGAATGTTAGGGAGGATGATCTTGCCCCAGACAAGTAATTCGGTTTTTTGAGAGGGCACTCCACTCAACAGCAATTACTTCGACTGGTGGAGCAGCCATCGTTGGTTTTGGAATACTTAGGGTCAGTGTTCTTAAGCTAGGGTCACACACGTAACTCATGTGACGCCACAGCTTGTGGTTTACTGTAGTGGCATCATGAGCTACCGTTCGTTCAAACAGGATGCCGCAAATTCTATGTAGCTGCACACCTTTCAACATGACATCAGCTGAAATCATATGGGTTAGCATCAATGTTATAGTGCAGGTTATGGCATTAGAGCTGTGACTTAAATATAAGGAAGATGACATACAAATGATGGATATGTAAACAGATTTTGCACTGGGATAAATCAGGGGTCACAAACACTTTTATAAGGGAAATAACATTTCGAGACGAAAATGCTGCCTGCTATGGCAAATTAACCAAGAGCTGACATGTAAAAATCGTCTGCAGACACACCAAACGTTTACAGTTTGGTTTACAGTCTTACTTGTGTCCACTAGCAAGCAACTTCTGCAAGCACTTGCTGAGGTGTTTACATTAGAACAAAAACTTATTCAAGCTTACTTCTTCAAGCCACTGAGGCAAGTTTATTTCACAAACCTGCTGCAAGTACTTGTTGAAGAAGTGCAGTTATTCCTAAAAACCAGAGTAGTAGCCATTGTTTTTGCATTATTATTATTAATAAATAAAATCGCGAAAAAGAACAAAAATAAAAAAGTGATAGAGGAGTTACATTGATGTCACCAAGCCACTGTTTGGTTAACTAAAATCAGAGGACTTCACATTATAAACCTTGAGGATGTCGAATGCACATTTGCAACATCTCTTGCCTGGTGTATAATCAAATATTTGTTAACAGGAAACAAAAGTGCGGCTCGGAATCTCACTAGGAGCATGTGTGTAATTACCTTTCAATTTTTGCACGCAGTATTTACTATTATTATCACAAATGTATTGCATTTATGTTTACACTAACGTTAAAAAATCAGCTACAATTTAAAGACCTCTGTACTGCCATTCTAGTTTCCCTTCTGGAGAAACTAATTGATTGGTAAATTTATTTCTCACTTCCTTTACTGATGGTGGGAATTATGTGTGTTTAGAGGTCCCAATGGTATGTCTGTTTCAGCCTGTCTGTCTATGTGCCATTCTCCTGTTTGACTCTGATGTTTTCGCACCGGTACTGAACACACACAACTTCTGTGAGTTTGAGTAAAACTTTCACGAAAAGAAATATTCTTCAAGTACCTCCAGCAAGATGCAAGAACTAGAACGAATTTTCATCCTACAGCGGAGTGTGCGCTGATTTGAAACTTCCTAACAAATTTGAACTATGTGCTAGACCAGAAGTCGATCCTTGGAACCCATCTGGCACGCAGTTTTAATTTGTCAGGAAGCTGCATGCAAGAAACCGTTTCCACTAACTTGTGAACTTCTTGAAGTTGACTAAACTAGCGGAAATGGACGGGAGGAGGGTTACAGATATGGTGTTCCCTAATATTCCAGCCAGTTCTATGATTGTGTGGATAATGTACAATACCACAACAGGAAGTTCGACAGAATGCTTAATAAACATGGTTTCAGGATTACGATGTTAGAGTGGTTGCGAAACAGGCAAATTAACTGCAACAACTGAGTGAGGAAGGTTGAACTATTATCTAAAATAAAATAAAACAAACCAGCCATGAAAGTGTAAACTGTGGATAAAATCGCTGAGAGGAGAGGCCACAAATAGTCCCTTTACCTCCCTACAACTGCGATTGAATTCCGATAGAACAGGCATGGGTAAAAATTAAGCAGTTTCAGGGAAAACAACGTCACTAGTGACATGCCTAAGGAAAAATTGCAAAACCTTGTTAATGCTGCTTTACTTTCAGTTACTGCACTGGAGTGGCAAGGTTATTACAGGAAAGTGCAGCAACTGGAGCAAGGGTATGGACACAAGACAGAATAATGGAAATAGTAACTGATGAAGTATCATCAATGATGTTGTTGTTGTTGTTGATGATGATGATCTTGAACCAGACACAAGTGGTAGTGATCTTTAGTGAACATCGTTTTGAAATTTTTTTCAGGAACAGTTAATTACAATTTGTAAACATTACTGTTGTGTTATGTTTAATAAATGCAATGTACAGATTCTAAATATCAGTTTCTGACTCTCGATTCATAGTGTCCTAAGTTATACATTCATCTATTCCGATTTTTCATTATTTTCAATACATAAATAATAAATAAGTTGTAGATAAAACTCCTGATCATGAAAATGTAAACAAATTAGGTGATTTCCTATTCGACGTCAGTGTCACTTAGTGAGCAATGTTAATGCTAGTGCCAGCTCTGATTTAGTGATAAGCACAGAATTCAGGTAGTAGTGCCAGCACTAATACAGCCAGCTGACCCTTTCTGCCCCTCACAGCCCCTATCCCCTTGGCAGCCATAAAGCACGGGCATGGCCATTCCTGACAACCACCGTGTTAATTGTCAACTTATCGCAGACAAAAAATGTGGGCTCCATAGCACATCACTTTCACCTTTATTATCACTTTCATCTAACAAATGACCTTCTATTTCTTTAAATTCCATACCTTTCCCTTCTTCTGTTAACTCTTCTTCTTCTGTTAACTGTTGCAAAGCACCCAAAGATTCATTACATTCGCTTAACTCATTATTTGTTTCGGAATCCAACCTGCCCCCTTCCCAATCTGCATGCAAGTCCTGTGAAACCTCTTCCTAAACATCATGTACCTGACTACTTTTTCCCACATAATTATAAAGCTCTCATGTTACCTTTAATTTTTATCTGAAGTAAGTTCGATTTGCTTTGATACATAATTAAAAATGGGCACAATTTCACTGATGTCTACAGGTATGATATGATTGTCATGTATTTTCCTAATATTCTCCTTTTCTTTTCTGCCACAAATAACTGTATTCCTAGTATGATTATGCACTATTTCTTTCTCTTTCACTTCAATACAAATCATCCCATCAAATTCTTCACAAAGTAACACATTTTCCCATTCTTCATTATCAGAATCCTCACCATCAGCATTACGGAGCATGCCATACCTGTCTGTGTCTATTTCTTAATTTTTCTCATTCTAAAGATCGCTAATAATTTCAACATTCTCTTCACAACTTCTACCTGTCTTGTTTTCTGTCCTTTTTGTACATGATCCTCATACCTTCAACCCAAGCAATAACAGTTTCACGGCCTTTCTCTACATTTTCATCTCTATTAATCTCACAATTCCCTATTAATTATAATTATTATTCTCTTTCTCTTCTGCTGACACAGACTGGCTACTTGATTCATAAAAAACGATTGTCAAAACATCCTCACCCAGTTCTGTTTCACTGCTTTGATTCCTGTCTTGCTCATCTTTCATTTCACTCAGTACAATTTCCCAGAACTGTCCATCAAAATTAGCCAGGTATGTTCTCCATTTCTTCTCTTCTTCTGTCACCATTAGCCTTATTTCCGTGCATTTTTCTCGTCCCAACCTGACATACATACATACATACATTAATCCTTGTTCCATAGATCATGAATGCGACATTTTGTAATGATGTAGACTGTGTCACCTCTACATACATTTCATTTACATAAAATTATTAATTAATTAATTTTTTTTCAGTTGCTACTTCATATCTAAGAATTCATCTACTGAATAGAAGGAGTTATCATTCAGAAATTCTTCTAATTTGCTTTTAAATGTTGGTTGGCTATCTGTCAGACTTTGGCAAATGATCAAAGATTTTTGTGGCAGCATGATTCACCACTCTCTGTGCCAAAGTGAGATTTAATCCAGTATAGTGAATATCATCCTTTCTTCTAATGCTGCAGCTATGCACTTTGCTGTTATTTTTTAATTGGGATGGGTTATTAATGACAAATTCCATAAGTGAATATATGTATTGCGAAGGTACAGTGAATATCTCACATTCTTAAATAAATGTCTGCAAGGTGATCTTGGGTGGGCTCCAGCAATTATTCTGATTATATGCTTTTTTGCAATGAATACTTTCTCTCTTAATGACGAATTGTCCCAAAATATGATGCCATAAGAAAGCAGTGATTGAAAATAGGCATAGTAGGCTAATTTACTGATATGTTTATCACCAAAATTTGCAATAACCCTAATAGCATAAGTAGCTGAACCTAACCATTTCAGCAGATCATCGATGTGTTTCTTCCAATTCATTTTCTCGTCAATGCACACACCCAGAAATTTTGAGTATTCTACCTTAGCAACAGACCTCCGTTCATAGTCTATATTTATCAATGATGTTATGCCATTTACTGTGCAGAATTGTATAAACTGTGTTTTCTCAAAATTTAGTGAGAGTCCATTTGCAGAGAAACACTTAGTAATTTTCTGGAAGACATTATTTGCAATTTCCTCAGCTGATTCTTGCATCTTGGGTGTGATTACTATACTTGTATCATCAGCAAAGAGAACTAGCTTTGCATTTTCGTTAATATTGAGTGGCAAGTTGTATATTAAGAACAATAAGGGATGCAAGACTGAACCCTGAGGGACATAATTCTTGATACATCCCCAGTTAGAGGACTCTGCTGGTTTTTGCAGTCTATCTGTACTGTTAATTTCAACCTTCTTCAAGTTAAGTATGAACTAAACCATTTGTACTCTGTCCCACTAATACCACAATACTTAAGATTATCTAGGAGAATTTCATGATTCACACAATCCAAAGCCTTTGAGAGATCACAAAACATCCCAATGGTTAATGTACAGTTATTCAATGCACTTAATATTTGATCAGTGAAAGCATATATATATATAGCATTTTCTGTTGAAAAGACTTTCTGAAAACCAAATTGACATTTTTACAAATATGTGATGCAATTTTCTTAGGGAAACTGTTTTCAAATATACTCACAAATCTTGAAATAGCTTAAATTTTAAATTATCATCATGTTCCCTGTACATCTCATCCGAGTCTAACTGTTGCAAGCTTTCCCTAAAATTTTGACTTCTTAAATCGTTAATGGAACACACTATTTTCGAGGACTGTTTTGCATTACTGTATGCAGCTATATCACATACTGTAACTAGCTGTGCATCATGATCAGACAGACCACTCTTAACAGGAAAAGTTTTTGTATGATTAAATTTATCTTTGTCTATGAAAACGTTATCTATCAGTGTGCTGCTTTCCTGTATCACCTGAGTAGGAAACTCAGTAACTGATGTCAAATTGAAAGAACCAAGTAATACTTCAAGGTCAAGCTTTCTATCGGACTCTTTCAGAAATTCTACATTGAAATCCCCACAAACAATAAATTGCTTTCCTTTGTCAGACAGGTAGCACAATAAAGAATCCAAATTTTTCAAAAACAGTCGAAAATTTCCCAATGGGGACATATACATGCCTACTATTATAAAAGTGCCATTATTAAGTTTAAGCTCACATGCACATGCTTCTATATGTTGCTCTATGCGCAATTTGTTAGTTTCCAAATTGTTCACACTATGACTGATTTTAACATGTGTGGCAATTCCTCCTCTCTCCATTGTGTCTCTACTTACATGTGCTGAAAGCTTATATCCACCTATTTCACCCTCAGTTTCTAAATCTTCTAACAAACAAGAAGCTCATCTACTTTGTTCTTCAATCCCCTGATATTCTGATGCAATATATTAATTTAATTTTTCATTGTGCTTTTATGTGAATCTTGTGACATACTAACATTATTTTTCACTGTACTGTTATGAGTGTTTTGTGACATTTTGGCATCTCTAGTACCTACCTGTCTGAACTTCCCATTGAGCTTAATTTCAATCAATGTAGGATGAATGGACACTGATCTTAGCCTAAATGAGTACTCCCATGAGTTTCAATGCACCCCCCCTATAGATTTTGCTATCATCCCAGCCAGTTTACCCTTCCCTTTCATACTGATATGCAGGCCATGTCTTGTGAAGTTCCACCTACCAATACCATCAACATGAACCAAACCTATGCCTCCCAATGGGATGTTCTCAGTTTTCCTGACTGTTTCCTCTATTTTCAATCTACCTGTTGTCAAATTGTCTGCTTTTTCTTTCCCATGATCAACCTCTCTGTTCATGTCCCTATTTTCATGTCTATTTCTGTCATTTCAATAGTTTTGCCTCCTATCATTACTACCCTGTTAATAATTTCTATAGCTTCCCAGCTCTCTCCTCCTATATCTCTCCTAATGATCTTGAGACCACCCCTTATTCTGGTGTTGACCATATTCTCTTTGTCTATCTCCTTGTCTTACATTTCTCTCACATGGTCTGTCTAACTTGTCTGCATATCATAGAAACATTTCTATAGAATCATGTTGTTGTTGTTGTTGTGGTCTTCAGTACTGAGATTGGTTTGATGCAGCTCTCCATGCTACTTTATCCTGTGCAAGCTTCTTCATCTCCCAGTACCTACTGCAACCTACATCCTTCTGAATCTGCTTAGTGTATTCATCTCTTGGTCTCCCTCTACGATTTTTACCCTCCACGCTGCCCTCCAATGCTAAATTTATGATCCCTTGATGCCTCAAAACATGTCCTACCAACCGGTCCCTTCTTTTTGTCAAGTTGTGCCACAAACTCCTCTTCTTCCCAATTCTATTCAATACCTCCTCATTAGATATATGATCTACCCATCCAATCTTCAGCATTCTTCTGTAGCACCACATTTCGAAAGCTTCTATTCTCTTCTTGTCTAAACTATTTATCATCCATGTTTCACTTCCATACATGGCTACACTCCATACAAATACTTTCAGAAACGACTTCCTGACACTTAAATCTATACTCTTCAGAAACGCTTTCCTCGCCATTGCCAGTCTACATTTTATATCCTCTCTACTTCGACCATCATCAGTTATTTTGCTCCCCAAATAGCAAAACTCCTTTATTACTTTAAGTGTCTCATTTCCTAATCTAATTCCCTCAGCATCACCCGACTTAATTCGACTACATTCCATTATCCTCGTTTTGCTTTTGTTGATGTTCATCTTATATCCTCCTTTCAAGACACTGTCCATTCCGTTCAACTGCTCTTCCAAGTCCTTTGCTGTCTCTGATAGAATTACAATGTCATCGGCGAACCTCAAAGTTTTTATTTCTTCTCCATGGATTTTAATACCTACTCCGAACTTTTCTTTTGTTTCCTTTACTGCTTGCTCAATATACAGATTGAATAGCATCGGGGAGAGGGTACAACCCTGTCTCACTCCCTTCCCAACCACTGCTTCCCTTTCATGTCCCTCAACTCTTATAACTGCCATCTGCTTTCTGTACAAAATGTAAATAGCCTTTCGCTCCCTGTATTTTACCCCTGCCACCTTTAGAATTTGAAAGAGAGTATTCCAGTAAACATTGGCAAAAGCTTCTCTTTAGTCTACAAATGCTAGAAACATAGGTTTGCCTTTCCTTAATCTTTCTTCTTAGATAAGTCATAGGGTCAGTATTGCCTCACGTGTTCCAATATCTCTACAGAATCCAAACTGACCTTCCCCGAGGTCAGCTTCTACTAATTTTTCCATTTCTCTGTAAAGAATTCGTGTTAGTATTTTGCAGCTGTGACTTATTAAACTGATAGTTTAATGTTAGCTTAATTTTCACGTCTGTCAACACCTGCTTTCCTTGGGATTGGAATTATTATATTCTTCTTGATGTCTGATGGAATTTCGCCTGTCTCATACATCTTGCTCACCAGATGGTAGAGTTTTGTCAGGACTGGCTCTCTGAAGGCTGTCAGTAGTTCTAATGGAATGTTGTCTACTCCCAGGGCCTAATATGGTGGCGAGTGAGTGACGTGCGTTAGCTTGGCTCGCAAGTTTACGTGAAATTTGGAGGTGTTTCTAAGCAGTTAGGCTAGTCTACATATACTAAGGTCGTATATCTAGTGCCAGAGTCGTGCTTTGAATCACATACTGAGTACCAATTACACGGAATCGCACTTAAAATGGAAAATCGCCGAACAACACGCAGTGCAGCCAACGGCCAGGCTGGCGACAGTGCAGGAGTGGAATCTACAACAGGAGTTGCGGCCGCGCGCCCAGCATCGCTGACATCGCCGCACTCGTGAAGGTTGAGGTGAGCGCCACGCTGCAGGCTCGGGATCGTTGTTCAAACCGTCACTGATGCTGTCACTGCAGCAGTGATACACAAAATACAGAAAACTCTGGAGGCGAATGCGAGCGTGATTCGTGCACTAGACTCATCGTCAAAAGCAAGTGAGGAGAGAGCACGACTGCTCGAACAGAAACTGATCGAGAAGTCTGACGAGCTCGAACAATATCAGAGACGCAATAATCTCAGACTGTTCGGCATTCCAGAGAGCAGCAGAGAGAACACAGATGAACTAGTGATAAACCTTGCCCAAGAAAAGCTAGGCGTGTGCGTCACTCTGAGTGACATTGACAGAAGTCATAGAATGGGGTTTGTAAGTCGCCAGATTCTACAAAACCAAAACCTATAATACTGAGTAAGAAATGATCTGAAATCTTCAGAGCAAAGAAGAATCTCGCGAAGTTGGGTCTGACAGTATGCGAGGATCTGACCTCTGAAAGACTAAACATTTTGAAGAGTGCGATTTTGAAATTTTGGCTACAGAACGTATGGACAAATGATGACAGGATAATGGTTAAGACCGAAAAAGGAAAGATAACAATTTGCAGTGTTAATGAACTCGAAGGAATGGGGTTTAGAAGCGAAATCATGTCAAATCTTGCTGCCACTAACCTGTATGTTTATATGTTTACATTGTCAACCATAACTTGACCAATGTATTATCAACTTTTTCGTTTCTCCATTTTTATCTCTATTTTTTCTCATGTAATTTTGTTATTATTTGTGTTATCAACTTTTCGTTTCTTCACATAACTATTTTTATCTCAAATTGTTTTCTCATGTAATTTTGTTAATTATTACCTAAGTTAGTCTTACTTCCATCTGTAATTATCATATTTTAGTTGTTATCCTCATAAGTGCCATTACTATCACACTCTATCCTCGTCTTGAAAACTGTTATGTGCAGAATACCCCCGTTGTGTTTAGTGAGTTTCCTTCCCTTGACAGCACATAACTACTTTCAGGAACGTTGCAAACCTCGCCAACCTTGGTTATAGGTCCCGTCGCCTCCCCTGGTGGGACCTACCCTTCCCCCCCCCCCCCCCCCCCTGGGCCGTTTTCCCTGCAGAGAACTGGGAGAACACTCCCCCTCCCCCCTTCTCCTCACGCCTTCCACATTCCTCATGCCATACCCCCTTGTCAGCGCTAACCACGACCCGCAACCATCTGTCAGCAACCTCCTCGGCCTACCAACACCTGAACGCACCAAGCTGCATATTGCACATGCAAATTTCCAGTCTCTGCCAGCTCACTTCGATGAGTTCAAATATATATTTCAAACTACTGATACACACGTAATACTTTTGTCAGAGACTTGGCTCAAACCAAGTATTCCCACAACTTCCATAAACCTTGATGGCTATATCTTTCTCATGCATGACAGATGCAACAGATGAGGGGGTGGAGTAGGGGCGTACATACACTCTGATGTATCAGCTACTGTGCTACATACATTCGACAATAATGTAGGTAAACAGGAGGAATATATGTTCATAGAGATCAAATCCCTTAACAGAAAGTGCTTAATATGTGTCCTTTACAAACCTCCTAAAGTAGGTGGGTTCGCCTGCTTCGAAACTGCCCTCTCAAGTCTCATGGTCATATGAACATGTAAAAATACCAGGTGACACTAACATTAATTTTCTGCACAATAGTCCTTCCAGTGGGAAATTTAAGAGGATGCTTTCTTCCTCAAATATGACGCTACTTCAGCTGGAACCTACTCATCACACCACTATCAATCACACTTTCATACATATCAAGTAGGTAAAAAGACGACAGCTAGTAGAAATCCTTGGGTAACAGAAAAAATATTGAATTTAATTGATGAAAGGAGAAAACATAAAAATGCAGTAAATGAAGCAGGCAAAAAGGAATAAAAACGTCTCAAAAATGAGATCGACAGGAAGTGCAAAATGGCTAGGCAGGGATGGCTAGAGGACAAATGTAAGGATGTATAGACTTATCTCACTAGGGGTAAGATAGATACTGCCTACAGGAAAATTAGAGAGACTTTTGGAGAAAAGAGAACCACTTGCATGAATATCAAGAGCTCAGATGGAAACCCAGTTCTAAGCAAAGAAGGGAAAGCAGGAAGGTGGATGGAGTATATAGAGGGTCTATACAGGGGCGATGTTTTTGTGGACAATATTATGGAAATGGAAGAGGATGTAGATGAAGATGAAGTGGTACATATGATACTGTGTGAAGAGTTTGACAGAGCACTGAAAGACCTAAGCGAAACAAGGCCCCGGGAGTAGACAACATTCCATTAGAAGTACTGATAGCCGTGGGAGAGCCAGCCCTGACAAAACTCTACCATCTGGTGAGCAAGATGTATGAGACAAGCGAAATACCATCAGACTTCAAGAAGAATATAATAATTCCAATCCCAAAGAAAGCAGGTGTTGACAGACGTGAAAATTACCGAACTATCAGTTTAATAAGCCACAGCTGCAAAATACTAACACGAATTCTTTACAGACGAATGGAAAAACTGGTAGAAGCCAATCTCGGGGAAGATCAGTTTGGATTCCGTAGAAATGTTGGAACATGTGAGGCAATACTGACCCTACGACTTATCTTAGGAAATAGATTAAGGAAAGGCAAACCTACGTTTCTAGCATTTGTAAACTTAGAGAAAGTTTTTGCCAATGTTTACTGGAATACTCTCTTTCAAATTCTGAAGGTGGCAGGGGTAAAATACAGGGAGCGAAAGGCTATTTACAATTTGTACAGAAACCAGATGGCAGTTATAAGAGTCGACGGACATGAAAGGGAAGCAGTGGTTGGGAAGGGATTGAGACGGGGTTGTAGCCTCTCCCCTATGTTATTCAATCTGTATATTGAGCAAGCAGTAAAGGAAACAAAAGAAAAATTCGGAGTGTAATTCTGTCAGAGACAGCAAAGGACTTGGAAGAGCAGTTGAACGGAATGGGCAGTATCTTGAAAGGAGGATATAAGATGAACATCAACAAAAGCAAAACGAGGATAATGGAATGTAGTCGAATTAAGTCGGGTGATGCTGAGGGAATTAGATTAGGAAATGAGACACATAAAATAGTAAAGGAATTTTGCTATTTGGGGAGCAAAATAACTGATTATGGTCGAAGTAGAGAGGATATAAAATGTAGACTGGCAATGAATGGCAAGGAAATCGTTTCTGAAGAAGAGAAATTTGCTAACATTGAGTATTGATTTAAGTGTCAGGAAGTCGTTTCTGAAAGTATTTGTATGGAGTGTAGCCATATATGGAAGTGAAACATGGACGATAAATAGTTTGGACAAGAAGAGAATAGAAGCTTTCGAAATGTGGTGCTACAGAAGAATGCTGAAGATTAGATGGGTAGATCACATAACTAATGAGGAGGTATTGAATAGAATTGGAAAGAAGTGAAATTTGTGGCACAACTTAACTAGAAGAAGGGATCGGTTGGTAGGACATGTACTGCGGCATCAAGGGATCACCAATTTAGTACTGGAGGGCAGCGTGGAGGGTAAAAATCGTAAAGGGAGACCAAGAGATGAATACACTAAGCAGATTCAGAAGGATGTAGGCTGCAGTAGATACTGGGAGATGAAGCAGCTTGCACAGGATAGAATTGCCTGGACAGCTGCATCAAAGCAGTCTCAGGACTGAAGACCACATCAACAACAACAACATGTATTTACAGACTTCTAGTTAGAGACTATCAATAGATTTACTCCTTGTTTATAATACTTTTTTTACAAATAACTTATTAAATAATGTAATGCCACATTTTTCACTCATATCTCACTATCAGTCACTGCATACACTATACACACGTTGTTTCATAACACTTCACTCGCTACACACACACACACACACACACACACACACACACACACACACACACACACACACACACACGACACACACTGTTGATTTCTGGGCCATTTTCTGTACTGCAACTTCCCATTTGCTATCCTGGAAAACTGAGTCAGCATCCCTCCATAATGAGTGAGATGATGAGATCAGAAAGAGGAAGAGGTGTTAGTATTGTGCCATGCACAGCTTGGGGGTAAGTATTTCTAGAAAAGAAAAGAAGAAGGAAAAAAACATAAAGTGAAGGTATTATGTGGAATGTTGGATATTTTATAATCATTGATATTATTTTTATATATTTGTATAACATTCTTTATCAAACCCCTACTCTGTTTTAGCTAAGTAATCCTTCAATGTGTAAAATGTATTGCATATCAGGTACTTTTTAGCTGCCTTTTTCAACAAGTGTATTTTGGAAGTTTCTTTAATCTCTTTTGGTAATTTATTGTACAGTCTTATTCCTTGGTAGAAAATGCTATTTTGAGATTTATGTTTATTTTTTCTTGATAAATGTAAGTTGAATCTATCTCTTGTTGCATGGTCATGGACAGAGCTGTTTGTGCAGTAATTTTTGATGTTTACAACTGACTGGCAAATGTATTCACATGGAGTAGTTAAGTCCCCAGTGTTCTGAACAAATCTTTACAATGATCGGGTAGTATTTTTGGTTTATATTCTTATGGGTCTTTTCTGGAGTTTGAAAATTGTGTTCATATGTTGTGAATTTGTTCCGCAAAAAGAATGCCATAGCTAAGAATTGAGTGTACATATGAATAATATGTAACTAAAAGACACTGCATGTTACACACTGATGATAGGACTGTAAGGGCATAACATGCTGATGACATTTTGTTTGCAAGTACCTTTGTGTGTTCACACCACTTCAACTGAGAATCAATATTCATTCCCAGAAAATTTGCATTTGTTACACAGTCTATAGAGGTGCCATCTACATTTAATTTAACATTGTCATTTTTCCTCTTCAAACTGAAATTCATAGCATTAGTTTTATTTTTGTTCAGTGTCACTTTATTAGTTACTGACCAATCATAGACTTCCTTGAGAGTTTCATTTGCTTTCTCATCAAGGAGTTCTCTTGTTTTCTCAGTGACTATAATACTTCTGTCATCAGCAAAGAGGATTTTTTCACCATGATTAACATTACTGGGAAAGTCATTGGTGTATATCAGGAACAGTGTTAGTCCTAATATGCTACCTTGCAGAACCCCTATATTAATGCATTTTGGTTCTGATAAGTATTTTAGTAAATGTTTAGATCTATTTGAAGTATGTGTTATCTCTACTCTTTGTACCCTATCTGTTAGGTATGATCAAAACCAGTCATTAGATACCCCTCTTATTCCTAATGCTTCTAATTTATTTAATAGAATCTTGTGGTCAACTGTATCAAACACCTTAGAAAGATCCAAAAATATGCCTGTGATACACTCATCTTTATCAAGAGAATCAAGTACAACTTTTGTGAATTCCGCTATGGCTGACTCCATATTTTTTTGGAAACCAAACTGTGATTCACTTAAAAGATTGTATTTATTCAGGTAATTCATTAATCTGTCTTTCATAATTGCTTCTATTATTTTTGAGAAGGCTGACAGCAGGGAAATGGGCCAGTAATTTTCTATGTCTTCTGCATTACCTTTCTTGCCTGTTTTAACTGCTCTGGAAATGTCCCTGATGTGAAGGATTAATTTATTA
Source organism: Schistocerca americana (assembly GCF_021461395.2). Lineage (NCBI taxonomy): Eukaryota > Metazoa > Arthropoda > Insecta > Orthoptera > Acrididae > Schistocerca > Schistocerca americana. Next base: position 181,971,718 of record NC_060120.1, read on the forward strand.
TATTTGTTAAGGGGCCTTGTATAATTCCTAAGTATTGTTTCAGTACACACATTGGTACTTCATCTAAGCCTACTGACTTTTTATTTTTTGGTTTTTGAATTGTTTTACTGACTTCATTCTCTGTGGTTGAAAGTAATATCGTTGTATTTAGTGAAACATTATTTACAGGTGTTATATTTGTTTGGGCGACATTTTGCTGTAACTTCTCTACAATACTTGAAAAATGCTCGTTTACATAGTTTGCTAAGTGCTGTGGATCATTTATTACCTTATCCCCCTCCCTTAGCAGTATGTTATTCTGCGTTTGTTTGCCTCTCCCTTATTCTCTGCATTATATATCATTTTGTCATTAAATGAGTTTTTTGCAGCACTCAGCACCTTCCTATAGATCTTTTGGTTTAACACACTTCCGAGCATCTGCTCCAAAAATAATGAAACCAGTCCCAGAGTGCCATCTGACAGCTTTGGTTGGAACCCTAAATGATGTCATGGTGTCAGCCAGAGGACAGTCAGCTATGTGCAGCTGGTTGTGAGGAACCCTGACACATGGCTCCTTTCTACTTTTAGTGGCTCCAGAAGCACATATCTCACTTCGGCTGCTGGTTCCTGACCACTGCTGTAGGTCGCTGTTGGCTCCTACATAGTAATGGATTTTATCCAGAAATGCAAAATACGGAGAAGTAGAGAGAATTAGTCGTGGTTGCAATAAAGATGGATTTATTAGTTCTTTATTTGAGATGCATTTCTCCTGTATTCAAAGGCATCTTCAGACAATCGAATTATTGGTAAATAATAATCTCATGAAATGAGGAGCCAAACACATGTAATTGCCCCAGGAAAGAGTACGCCAAGTGCATGTATAAAGCTAAAACACGATGGTCACAATTTGTATCTTGTGAAGGTTTATAGTAATGTAGTAATGCACTACAAGCCAATAATGGTAATAAAGGAGAACTCTCATATGGTAAGATCAAAAGTGATGTTTTACAGACGCAGGTTCTGTCAACAGCACAAAAAAATCATCATATGGAGATGATGCCCACTAAATCCAAAATAGCACTTCTTTAAATTTGTCATATATGCACAACTTTACGTGTTAGCACCTTCATTACCATTATCGGATTGTGGTGTGCTACCACATTACTGTAAACCTTCACAAGGTACAAATTGCGACCATTGGCATTGTTCCATATTTTAGCATTATACATGCACTTGGCTCATTCTTTTCTGGGTGTAATTTCATGTGTTTGACTCAATTGCATAAGATGGTTGTTTACCTATCGTTCGATTGTCTGAAGAATACTTTCAATACAGGCGAAATGCGCAGCAATTGAAGGACTAATAAATCCATCTTCATTGCAACCATGACTGAATTCTCTCTGTAACATTACGATGGCTGCTTTACCATTGCCACAGAGTTTGAGAATGAGGTGGAATGACTTTAGAAGTGCAAAATTCTGGCCGACGATCCGTAATTTGTTCTCACACGTGCTGCCTTCATTTGAAATCAAAGAAACTAGAATTTGAGGAAGTAACTTGTTTTTCCATATCGCCCACAATGCGTTGTCAAGCATAAAAGCAGTGTCCATCAATACCTGCAGATGTCGCCAGAACTGGGAAGGTGATCTGCTGTTTAGTTTTTTGTATAAATCGGCTGTTGAACTTGTTGCTCTGGCTATTTGGACAATTATTGAGGTGAAGCTCCTTCGATGTTTCTAACTTGTGAGTGACCAGAGGTGACTGGACGATGTCACTGATGATAGATGTATAATCGACAACATTGCACAACAAAGTAGAAATTTTGACACGTCATCAGTAATGTTGTGGGTAGTCAGCACAATCTCTGTGATGTCTAAACCAAGTCTACCGCTTTTCAGGTTGAAATAAGAGCAGGTTATGTAATGAACGCTCTATTGTAGGAATGTCACTGAAATTGTGCCTGTATAGCACTAGGTTATCTGATCCAGGGGTGTCGTCATACGGAACCCCATTGATCATACACAGCCGAGGAGATGAATCACAATTCTTCTCGTGTGACCCAGTTGGTCATGTTCCATGGAGGAAGAAACGGTTTCGTCTGCTCCATTTCTGGTGTGGAAGCACAATGAAATACATATGGACATAGTCTTGGTGTTGAAACTGCATATGGAAACGTGGTTCAGTTACATGTACACAGTTTTGTATCGAGCTAGTGTGACCTGTCTTATTGACTCAGTCAGTGTGATGAGAGGTTGTGCCACACTAATTCGTTGCAAGAGTTCCACGTGGTGTTCCACCTGTGTGGGAGGGAAAACATAATCACTCTTAGTTTTCAACTCACAAATGGTTTGCTGCATATCATTTGTCACACCTTGTAATTCACTAAAAATAGCGTTTGGTTGGGCGAAAGGTCGCATTAACCTTTGTCTAGCTTCATGATCCACTGTTTGGCAGCCTCCTGATGGGAAGTCACACCTCTGTAATTGGTAGTGTGAGGTGCCACGTCGCCCACGCCACCTTATAAGGGAGGTGGGCTGGTCACAACCTGCTGCCCATTGGTAGAGGTCGAACTGCTGCTAGGCGAGCCTCGAGTGGTTTACCAGAGGAGCGGCGCCAAGTCCTGGAAGGAGGGCTTTGTGTTGGTAGCTGACACTGTAGCTGCAGCTGACCGGGCTTGTGGTGACTGCTTATTGACCCATGGTATGGCAGAGCCTGGCATGGTCCCCTCGACATAGCCGGTCTGCTGAGCTGTGAATATTTCTGCTAAAAAGTCCAGTTGATTATAGGAGAGAATGGCTTATTTGTTGTGTTGATGCATCATTTCTAGTCATCTTCCAGACAACATTTCCATGGCCCACTTGTGGGGCAGCTATTGGCCTGTTCTATAAGAATGCTCTCTTGCTGCTGTGCTGGGAGGTTCACTGCGCTGGGTCTTGCCTGTCTTGCAATATATAAACAGACCCTTATTGTGACTGGCATGCCGAGATCGGCACCTACCAGCTGCCTGTGTCTTCTGTAATGCTGCACTGCCATGCTTGCACGGAATCACCAAAAATAAGTGGGGGCGCTACAGAACCACACAACTTTGGAAGATATGCCCATGGGTCTCTATCCTGGACTGCTCTACAACAAAAGTCATCAAGCAAAGCTAACAAAGTACATTTACAAAAATTTTCAGTATATTAGTACTAACCTGCTTGAAAAAGAAGTTCAGAGGTTAGGAATTTATACTACAATGATTAGCCCTTTAGATCCTTACTTACTACTACAAGTGTACACTTGTCTCATACTAATTACTAGTCCTTAATTCTCTTGAGAATGTACGGAATAGCATATGACTATACTAATATCCCACTAGCCATGTCATCCTGACAATGGTCCAGATACCCCTTATCACATTTTCAAGGTCCTCAACTCTCAAAAGTTGTGAAATACATTTCTTACTATTATCCTAATTACAATCTTCCATGTACAATTAGCTTTTACTTCTCACTTTATACATACAACAAAAAATGATATGAAAAACTCTTTCCCTTTTAATAATTTATCCTGAACAAACTTTTACCAGCATATGGTGTGACTCTGTTAACCTTCAGTGCTCAGCATTACCTTTGTCTATCCAGTGGTATTTAGCTCATTGTTTTGCAATTTCGTTCAGAACTTTGTCCCTGTGAACACTGTTCCGTTTATGCTTTCCTAGAAAGCATATTCCCAACCCTATCCTCGCATGTGAGCCACATATGGTATTATGACTCAGAATACATCGACATTTATTCCCAATTACTTATCTCACTATATTGTTAATCACAGGCTGAAGTCTTCCCACAAATTCTTGGCTTACTGGAACCTCTTGTGGCGTTGCAGCTATTATGGGACTGCAGATTTTTGCAGTAAGTTTTGTTACGTTATGGCAAGCTGTTTTGGAAGCCTGCAGTATAGTAGCATTCTCAATTTAACTGGCTTGCCCTGTAATGTGGACGAACTTCATGACAGCATTGCGTTGACGACAGTGTGCCCTAGCCGGAATTTTGCCCTTCTAAGTTTTACGGTGCATCACCAAAGGTCAATTTTGGCATGATGTTCAGGCAGAAAGTTTACTCTCAGGTTTGTCTCGTAACCTTCACTTACATTATGCTCAGGCCGGCCGAGCGGTTCTAGGCGCTTCAGTCTGGAACCGCGCGACTGCTACGGTCGCAGGTTCGAATCCTGCCTCAGGCATGGATGGGTGTGATGTCCTTAGGTTAGTTAGGCTTAAGTGGTTCTACGTTCTAGGGGACTGATGACCTCAACCTCAGATGTTAAATCCCATTGTGCTCAGAGCCATTATGCTCATCCACATCAAACTGGGTTCATTGTAAACAGATCAGAATGGACTTCAGCAGGTTGTTGTGCTAGGATGTGACCTTTGTTTGCACTATTGATAATACACCCTGAACCTCTGGCATACACTCTTCGAAATATTCTGCTTTGTCAATCCAATCATTAACTTCATGAATTGGTCTTCTCTTCCTTTTCCTATGGCCACCCTGCTTCTGAGGAAATATATGCATCTATATTGTTTCTTTCACAAGATCTGCAACACCTGAAACACGACTATCAAAATTAATGGCTTCCTGTGCATTTCTTGTAATATGTACAAGAACATCATTTTCTGCAGTTCTGCACTGTATGACACAAAAATCAGTGTCACTTGTACTTCTGTGTACCTCTGGCCCAGCCTCCATGGTCCTAAACTACACCCATTATCACCCAGTGGGATATAGGTACTACTGCACTTAAATCATCCATGTTGCTATCTGCACACTTATTCACTTTGGTGCAGCCCACAGTTTCCCCATCTGGCACTACGGCTACATGATATTCTAAAGTTGCACGTGATACCAGAGCTGATGCTTCCCTGTAACTCCTTTCAACTTCCACAATGACAGTACTCTGTGTATTACACAACCTGTCACAACGCTAGGACCCTCTTCATTAACTATCTTAATTTTCCCACTTGAAAGATCGTCCCACAAGTTATCAAGTTTCGTCCTACTCTTCACTGGATTGACAGGTTTAACTACACCAGCATTTCTCACACATCTTACAGCAACAAGCAAACTAGACAAAGCCTGTTCCTCTCCCTTTCAGCTTTCTCCTTTACCTTACACTCTTCTCCCTCTTTTACCTTTTTCCCCATCTCATCCAAAATCTTCCTATTCCTCATGTCCTGAGGCTTGTTTTTAATCCACAAGTCACTGAGTCTTCTCTGCATCTCCTCTCCATACTCTAGGTAAGTACAGAAAACTATGTCATTCTCCTAGCCACTTCACATTGTCTACTTGCATCCTATCTACTTTGGCTTCTACAGTTTTTAACAACTCCCTTGTAGTAACTCTGCTCCCTCTGGCTCTGACCATGACACAGTTACCCTTCATCAATCACACACATAGAAACGACAAAGACACTTAAGCACACTACTCTCCAAACACTCTTCATTATTTGATATTCTTATATACCGAGCCATATTCCTTGCTCAGCACGACTGCCCTTCTCAACTGCACAACTTCACATTGTCTACTTGCATCCTATCTACTTTGGCTTCTACGGTTTTTAACAACTCCCTTGTAGTAACTCTCCTCCCTCTGGCTCTGACCATGACACAGTTACCCTTCATCAATCACACACATAGAAACGACAAAGACACTTAAACACACTACTCTCCAAACACTCTTCATTATTTGACATTCTTATATACCGAGCCATATTCCTTTTCTCAGCACGACTGCCCTTCTCAACTGCACAAACTAACACACTTAAGGCCAATTCACACTGGCTGTCACAGCACTATCACATCACATCGCACCACTGTCACATCAAGGTGTATTCACGCTGTCCATCGCGTCTTGGCATGCCAAGTGAGTTCAATTTATCTGATTCAACTCGCATGGCTCTCCTCAATTATTTTTTGGGGTAATTGCGCTCTTTGCAAGATGATTTTCAATTGTTTTTACACACAAAGTGTACATACACAATGTGGTAGCTCTTGTACATGGATGCTGGAGTCCAAATTTGTACGAAAATGATATTTATCGGACTCAAATCTGTAGTTTCCAGGGATAGCTTGTATATTATAGAAGACAGCAGAGGCACGAAACAACGTTAAAAATGAGTGTGCATCCTAAAATGTCATTATGTGGTACAGAAAGGGAATTTAACATACCATAAAAGGATTATGAGGTTATTTTTGATCCGTCATTGCAACAACAAAAATGTGTGATTTCTTCAGCAGACCCGTTTCGCTTTATTAAGGTAAAGCATCATCAGGGTCTATAATTAAATTTATTTACATTTTGATTTGCTTTTTAGATCGAAAAACAGTTCGTTAAGAATGGGTTGGTTTGTACTTACGGTGATTTTTCGGCTGATTTCTCGCTTACGTCGTGGAATGCCATCTGCTAGCACATTGTTGTTTTTCTGTGTCAGATGCAGATGTAAGGGAGAAACCAGCCGAAAAATCACCGTAAGTACAAACCAACCTATTCTTAACGAACTGTTTTTCGATCTAAAAAGCAAATCAAAATGTAAGTAATCTGAATTACAGACCACTGATGATGCTTTACCTCAATAAAGCGAAACGCCTGTGTTGAAAAAAATCACGCATTTTTGTAGTTGCATCGATGGATCAAAAATACACTCATGAATTATAAAGCAACTACGGACACTATGGCCACACAAATGAAGAATTTAGATCCATAAAAGAAGTTCTAGGAAGAGGAATCTGCATTTATAAATATTTTAGAAAATCGAAGCACCAGTTTTTGTCATTTGTTATGTCAAATAGGAGTCAGAATTACTAAAAGGGACACAATGTTGCGAGTTGCCATCACATCCTATGAAACATTGGTTTGTTTAGCGTTTAGTTGCAGTTCAGTGCAAATTTTTATGCAATTATATAACTCCCCCAGTACCTCTCTCTTCAATATTTATATGTTCTCTTTACATCTTGTATTTGGGTTTTAATAGTTCAAGTGCCTTATTTGTACTGGGGTTCACTAGTAAAATCACATATATATGGTCCACTGGTGCTTGCAAAATTGTTTCAAACACAGTCCAGAGAGCTACTTAGCAAAAGATGAGTCTGCCACAAACACATATTTAAATGGACAACTATAGTACATAACATGATGTGCTTTACAAATATGCTGATGCTTCACAAGGAAAGCATTTTACCACTCTTGTAGTGTTTGGTTTCAGTCCATTTCTGTGTAAAACACTGCAAATGCCTGGCAACATACAAATAAATTCCACTAATTAATCTCTGGTTCTAGCTACAGCAATTCTTTCACTTCGAGTTTCAGCCATATTGCAGTCTATTTGATTGTAAAATACTAAATATGATAACAGAATATATAAAAATCGCTATTATATATGTAGTACAGGGCAAGTAATTTAGTAGGCTTATATCATACAATTTAGACTGCTGCTTCACTGCTTCAATTAGTCTTTCATCATTTATTACAAAATTATAAATTTTAACAAAAGAAATAATGAAACAAAACAATTTATAACAAACACTGAATAACTGATATCAAGCATGAAAACAATGATGAAATGAAATATGGAGATCTGTATTGGCCATGTATTGTGAAGAAATGAGCTTGGTGTGTCATGTGATCAACAAGGGATAGAAGATCTGTCAAAACTTCCTTCCCAGAAACCTTGATGGTACCATGATGTGACAAGACATGATGGAACACCCAGAGTGGACACCGCCATTTTAAATGCATTGCAGAATGTTTTGACAGAATGTGACATGATGGCCAGTGTGATTTGGCCTTTATCCTATAATTCTCAGACTTCAGCAGTGTGAAAACTGAATACTTCTTACAGCACTCAGTTTACTCTCCTGAATCACTATGCATTATTAACACATTACATACTCCTACCCAAAGAGGCATACCCCTTGCTTGAGACAAAACATACTAGACAACAAATTCTTATTTACTGCCCTACCCTTACTGATCTTAGCAATAAAAATGCCCATTGTCTCTCCATGATATTTCAATAAAACATAAGCAAAAAGGCTGAACCTATATTCACGAATCTACAACCCTACAGTTGTCAAGTCCCTTTCCTCATCGAGAGATGGCAGTTGTAGGCTTTATTGGGCCCTCTTCTATTACCAATTGAAGTCGATCTGGGGGTGACGGAAGATTTCTGTTCTGGATTGGGCAGTGATGGTGGGTCACTGTGATATTTAGGCTGGTGGCTGCTGGGTAAAACAATACCAACAAGTCCATCACTTTATTACAACTAATGGAGATACACTCAGATGCCAGGGTGTGGTAGCCACACCCATCATTGCATGTGGTGAACTAGATTTATGCAGTGCAGTTTTAGCTGGGATCAGCCAATTGGTCCTGGTGTATGGGCCCCAGAATGCTGATGTCTGCAGCCTATTAGCAGCCTGTATCCTTGTTTAGTATGCCACACAGTGCGAGTTCTATCAGCATTGCAGTAAATGACTGGAACACTTGCAGAGAATGCCAGCCTCTGTACAGGAAGCCCCATCTCTGTGTGTGGCAGTGCACACGGTCATAGCACCCACACCATCATAAATGGGAGAGAGGCTGTACTGCCCTCATCACGACCCACTGCCCACTGGGCAGAATTCGACTTGCTGCTGAGGCGAGCCTGTGGCAGCAACATGTGTCATAAAGAGGACCTGGTGCTAGTAGGTAGTGCTGTAGCTGGGCTAGTGGTGGCTGCTTACTGATCCATGGTGTGGTAGTGCCTAGCATAGCCCCCTTGTCGTGTTTGGTCTGTCACACTGTGAATATCTCTAATAAAAACTCACAGCTACTTACACAAGACAGCGACTCATATTTTGTGCCAATGCATCACTACACCTACATAGATACTCAGCAAGCCACCTTACAGTGCGTGGCGGAGGGTACCCTGTACAACCACTAGTCATTTCCTTTCCTGTTCCACTCACAAATACAGTGGGGGAAATACGACTGTCTATATGCCTCTATATGAGCACTAATTTCTCACACGTAATATATGTTGGCGGCAGTTGAATCGCTCCTTGTCATGTTCCTGACAACATTTCTGCTAGCGGCCAGTGGGGAAACTGCTGGGCTCATTCTGTAGGACTCTTGTCTTACTGCTGTGCTGGTAGCTTCGTAGTGCCACGGCTTGTCTGTCTCGCAGTGTATAAACAGTCACGTTTCTTTGATGTCTACCAGTTGCCTGTAGCTTCTGCAATGCTACATTATCATGCTTCCACGAAATCGCCAATAAATAGTGGCAGCACTGCAATACTTAAAAATAAATTGCTTCGGGAAATGCATAGAGAATGAGATGTGGAGACAACATGGAACACAGTTGTTGTCATAATAAAGACATCTGTAAATGTGTCACAAGTAAAAATACAAGTGATATATCAGTATGGAGAAACGTACAATGCTGTGACTGAGAAATGGCAACAGACTTTGTTCGATACCTGGATGAATTTAGAGGTACCATACGGTATCTTTCAGAATTTATTAGTAGATGCAGATGTAACTGACAAGAAAATGTTCCCAAATGAAGAACATCTGTTTATTTCTATTTAAATTTAAATTTTTGCTCCTTGAAGTCATTGTTTCAAAACTTGTGTGTTGTGACCAACGAATTGAAACTGAACAAGTTAAGGAAAAGTGGCGTACAGCAACTGCGTTGGTTCAGGCACCTTCGAAGGTTCGCATTCGCTAAACGAGTTCGGATGTAGTCACGGTGACTTGTCTTTGCATCAGGCGGGTGAGAGACAGCACCTTGGATGCTCGAGCAACTTTATATTCTGGAAGCAGCCTGGTTGCAAGAACGGAACGAATCTGTGAGACGTGATAGGCAAACGCCGTAGAAAGAAAAACAATCTAGAAAAATCGTCACACAGTGAATATACGTATGCACTAAGATCTGCTTTGTAAACTACTGACTGCTTTGGAAAGAGACACGTGTTGTATACGCGCTAGGGGCAGAAGGCGATCACAGCAAAATAAAATAGTCATCTGTAAACGATGTTGGAGTATCTTCGCGCTCTTTCTGTCTTTGAGCTCGCTGTTGTAAGAGTTGAACGGCAGATTTTGGCAGATATTGCGTGATTATGAGGGTGATTGGTAGTGGTTGTTTGCTTCCTAATTGAATCACCTGTGACGAATCGATTTGAGCAAGCTACTTAATCGTTTGGTAGTCATATTTGTGCCGGTTTGGTTCATGTTGTGACATCAACCATGTCTGAGTTGGAAAATAAAGTTAACCTACTGCATAACGCCCTTCATCGGGCTTTGAGTATGCTTGTTAAGCCAGCGGATGAAAGTAAGTGGAATTTCACAGTTCTGAAGTTGTCACTTCTTTAGCTGCTGTAATCTGCAGCCAAGCGGTGAAAAAGAGACTCCATGAAGTAATGCCCGCATAGTTGATGTACGCGAAATAAAGATCAAGTAACGTGTTGCAAATTAGAGCGACGCGATTTCTGTACATTTCACTGGTGCTGCGCAGGCACTGTTTGCGTGATAGATAATTTCGTTCCCTTCACCCCTCTACTTCCTATTGCCTCTTTACCGCCGTTTGCTTAGGAAATGGAAAAGGGTATATACTACACATGCACACAATAAATTCATTCAGGGTAGCAGTTATTGATTAAAGAACTGAATATGTGTCAAATAGGATTTGCTGTTATGTAAATGAAGAAATAAAGAACCATAATGACAGTTTTCCCTTCCTCCTTAAAGTCATAGTCTTGCCACACAGCATTAGACCCCAGCGTTTTTAAATATTTGCTGTATTTTGCAACTGATTCATCACTTTATGTATGTCATTCTGGGTTGCTTCTGTATGGTTTCTCTCACCTTATGAACATATACTGAAATGGCAATAAATTTGTAGTAGTTAGTAATTCCAAAATTGTAACTACTATATTCTTTATTTAGGCGCTAACTTATAATTGGTAGCTCAATCCTTGCATTACCACTACCAGGTCTTGTCAGCAACTTGGGTCCAACATCTGTTTACTCATATGCTGCAAACATATTTGGCAGTGTTTTAGAAACCTTCAAAAGGGCAGTTGTATGACTAAAAATACTTACTAATCACTGTATCTGTGCTACAGCAGATAATTTATAGCCAAAGTCTGTGAGAGAATGACAATTCAGTGCTGCATATTAGTGTCCAGGAATAAACAGATCATTCTAAAGAGTGAGAATAGATACAATAGAAACATTATTGTAATGAGCTGCTGATATTTTAAAATTAAATTTTATGGTGTCAGTGCTTTTTTTGTGTGTGTGTGTGTGTGTGTGTGTGTGTGTGTGTGTGTGTGTGTGTGTGTGAGAGAGAGAGAGAGAGAGAGAGAGAGAGAGAGAGAGAGAGAGAGAGAGAGAGAGAGAGAGATATATGCAAGCAATTTGCTGTTTTGATCTTGTGTGTGTTGTACACGTTTTGGGTGAGAGCTGCAGTAGGTTGTCCTGTCTTTTGGAACATTTTTTGTAGAATAGGTCTGTTACTTAAAAAATTTGAGTGCGTGTAGAACCTGTATCTTCTTTAGAGCTTCTTGGAGTTCAGTGTATACTTACATACTGCAATGTAAGATTTACTAGCCAAAGAATGTTGCAGTACGAGGCATAATGGGAGTGAAACAACTGTCAAAAATGGTAGAAGTTGCTCCTTCTCAGGGAAGTTGTGTAGCTCCTTCAATTTTAGTTGACAAACCAGTGTATTATTATATGGAGGACCGGCTAAGGCTCTTACACAGTTGTTGAAATATACAGACAGTTGTCAAAGCTATTGGTAGACAAAATAAAAAGCCATCAGTACTGCAAAAAATTTTTCTGATATGCCGCAATACTAATCAGATTTTGATAGGCGGGAAAATCTAATGTTAGATGTCGAAACTAGTAGTGTATATGGAGCACAAAAATAATTTATATCCGGACTGAACTGTTTTTAGTAAAAGATCAAACTGATTGCTAATTCCTACACAAACTTTTGTGAAATAATTTAATACAGTTATAAAATATCCACATAATTACGAGCACATTAAAGATCACCAAAACAGTTTCATAGATGACAGGCTAAGAATGACCACCAAAAACTGTTTGCAGAGTACATGAGAAGACCATTATGAGAAGTTCACATGGCTAAATAAATCATATTGGAGTGACCATGCAGAAAGTTTACAAAATATTTGATTGTTCAACTTACACCTGTAAAATACAGCAAGTAAAACAAATGACTATGACATAAATGAGAATAATTATACTCCACCTGGAGCACTCCTGAGACGATTTTATGGGGCTGTATTTTGAGTTGACATTAAGATTAGGTTATGACAAGCTAGATTATCAATATACCCACATTAGAACAATAGATTCTGAGGAAGTAGAGTTTGAGCACAAAAAACTGAGTAACATAAGTGCAGAGCTATCACTTGACCTGCTAATATATGGTATTGCACCTTATAAGTCTCATTCAAAGAAAGAAATTCAATGTAAAATGTGAAGCAGAGTTGGGTGAAATATGATTACAAAAAAGGGGGGAGGGGGGGAAGCCTTCAAGGTAAACAAATTTGCAAAGCAGTTTGTACTGTTCTTTCTCACAGCATCCAACTAATTTAAAGAATTACTGAACAATTAATCTCATTTATTGAAAAAGAAATCAGCAACAGCATGGAATACAGAAATAACAAAATAACTAGAAAGAAATGTCATCAAATAATGAGAAATCATACATTTCTTTTTAAGAATATTAAATTTAGAAGGCTTTTGAGGCCAAGAAAGTAAGAAATGGGTAACAAAGTGGACAGAAAAAAGAAAAAAATGACCCTGGGAATGTGGTATACCGAAGAAAGAGAGAGAGAGAGAGAGAGAGAGAAACAACAACAACAAAGGTAGAAGAATTGGAATTCTTGTCTCATCATTGTTGGTCAACAGGGAGGAAAATACTTACAAAAATTCAATTTGTTTATGCTGGAACTAACATTACAACATACCATGTGAGACTGTAATTAGTGGTAATCATTGGATTCAGGTGAAAGTAACTTCTGCAAGGTGATGCAAATCATTAAAATCATTTGGTATCAGATCTAAAGACAGAAGCAAGCTGGTTATGAAATTAGATTGGAACTGTGTGTGTCAGATGACAGGAAACCATTTTCAGTCACACTCTATGAAGATGGAATAAGTGTTAATAGAAGTTAAGTCTGACTTGTGATATCAAACTTAATTAGGGACATAAAGAAAATAAGGTATTTGATTATTGACATATATGATAGAACTAATCTGTAACCTCTCCCTCCTAACATGTCCTTCCATTGGCTAAGTTTTATGTGACTGACATTCAAGATTGTTAGTGAATCAGATGATTTTCTGTTCTCTACTAGAGAAGTACCTGTATTGTGTACTGTCTTTGTTAAACAGGTAACAAGGGAGAACTTCATGAAATACTTGAGCTTAACATTCAAAATGCCATGAAGGAGTTAAAACTGGATGATTTCAGTGATATGCAACCTCTTCATGGGATAAAATGTACTGTCAATGCAAACAGCAGTGTGAGGTAAGTTTGTTATGATTGCATTTTATGTTTGCTTTTCCTATGTATGCAACAAGTACCATTTCCTTCTCCAACACCTTGCTTTCTGTATCCTTGTTTTCATTATCAAGGAACCCTTAACTGTGTCCTTGCATGGTAGGCCCTATTCTGATGTGGGTCAGTGAGAATTACACCAACTGAAGCAGAACAGTTAAAAGCACTTCAGAATGCCCATACATAAGAAGATGTATTTGGAGTAAAGAAGGCTGCTCACCAAATAGCAGTTAGTAAGCAGCTGCACACACAGAGAACTTGCTGGCTTTGGGAATCAATTCTTTCTTGGGCTACAGAACAAATACACACACAAGATGCACACTGTCATGTGCCTGTGTCCCTCCATAGTGCCAGCTGGACGCACAGTGGCCCTAGTGCAGTTTGGCAAGTGCATTGGGTGGAAGGCAGGAAGAGGGGTTAGGGGTGGGTAGGTAGCAACTTGCTGGTTTGCTGGCTAGGAATTGGGGAGAGAGAGGTGACAGATGTATGGGCTCGGCATATGATGCATGAATACTGGAGTCGCTGGGGGGAGGGGTAGTGCATGATGGTGATGTAGAGACATGAATTGGGAAGACAAAGAAGAAACTGAGGGGCAGAAGCTGTGAGACAATGGGTTAATAGAGACTGGGGCAAGAAGAGTTACGGGAGCGAAGAATGTTTTACAATGATATCTACCATCTGTGTAGTTAAGGAAAGCTGCTAATGGAGGGCAGGATCCAGATGGCCTGATTGTGAAGCAGTTATTGAAATCAAGCATGTAGTTCTAGCTGCATGTAACACTACAGGGTTGTCAACTTCATTTTTGGCCACAGTTTGGCAGTGGCCATTCAGTTTGGTGGACAGCTGGTTTGTTGTCATACCAACATAAAAAGCTGTTCAGTGATTGCAGTAGAGTTGATATGGCTGCTTTCATAGATGGCCCGGCTCTAATGGGTTAGGATAAGCCTGTGACAAGACTTGAGTAGGAAGTGCTGGGTGGGTGGATTGAGCAGGTCTGGCACCTGGGTCTTCTACAGGAATATAATCCCTGTGGCAAGGGGTTGGATTTGGGAGTGAAGGAGGGATGGACTAGGATGGCATATAGGTTGGATGGGCTATGGAATACCACTTTAGGAGGGGTGGGAAGATCTTTGGTTGGATGTCACTCTTTTCATGGCATGATGATAGATAATCAAAGCCCTGGTGAAGCATGTAGTTCAGTGGTTCCAGTTCACCTGTCCTAAAATGATATTCCGTTGCCCACCCAACCTACAAAGGTTTTGTAGTCCAGCTGTATGCTACTTGTAATCCCTTGCCACACGATTCATATTCATGTCGGAGACCCAGGTACAAGATCTGCCAAATGTACCCACCCAGCACTCCCAACTACAGTCTGCACACACAACTATGCTACTCCACAGAGGCTGAGACACCTGTGAAGGCAGCCATGCCACAAACCAATTCTGCTGCAATCACCGCACACTGTTTTATGTTGGTATATGACAACCAACCAGCTGTCCACCAGAATGAATGGCCACTACCAAACAGTATGGCCAAAAATAAAGTTGACCACCCCGTGGCACAAAATGCAGCTGGGCACAAGATGCTTGTTTTCAGTGTTGGCTTCCCAAACTGGGCCACTTGTATTCTTGCCTCCACCACCACCTTTTCTGAACTGTGCAGGTGGACATTTTCCTTGTAACATGTCATTTGTTCCCGTAACCCTCATGGCCTCAATCTCTGTTAATCCACTGTCCCCACACCTGCCGCTCAACAGTTTGCTCTTCCTGTGTTATCACCCCTTACCAGTTCACATGTCCATGTCACCTTCATCGTACACTGCTCCCCACCAGCTGTGAAAACTGCGCATCACATGCCTAGCCCATACATTTACCACCCCACACTCTTGCATTCCTTTTCTGAGCCACTGGCTACCTAACTCCTTTCTATATATGAGATTATTTTACATTTTATTTTGAAATAAAGTACAATATTTTCCTTAATGTGCTTAATTATGTTAAAGCTGCATCACCTAAAAATTATTGCTTTGTTAAATAATTTCAGTAATTTGCAGTGCAGGACAGCCCCTTGATTTCTGCAAGTAGTACTTTGCATCATTCTGCTAGAGTCACCTTAGACATACCCTGTTTCTCTGTTTAGCCATGCATTCTGTAATTAAAAATTTATGAGCTCAGTACTAAAGAAGTGTGGTTGGACATTTGTGTCACTAGTAGTGTTTGTCGATGAACTGCTTTCACTGTTAGCGTTGCCACTTTTTTGGAGGGACAGGTGATATGGAATTTTTACATCAAATTTGACTTTAAAGTACAGGGTTGGAGCAGTGGACATACGTAGAGGCTGCCACAGTCAAGTCCCAAGCCCTAAATTATAATGTTATTGTGTTGAACTGTGTTCTGAATGCTGTGGCAGATTAGTTGGTTTGGGAACATGCACATGAAGATTTGCATGCGCAAACCATCAAGATAAGCTTTATCAAGCAGTAGCAGTGGTGTTCATAAGATTTTTGTACAAACAGGGGAAACATTATACACAAAGACTTTAATACTGACTTTTTGGAGGAAAAAACTGATCATGTGTACATAGTTACTGATGTCCATCTTTGTATTACTTTCCACAGAAGTGTCTGCAAACTGACAAGGATAAGGCAGTGATTGAAATTTTCATTTTTATTGCATGCTGTAAGGTAAAAATTGCTCTGCCAAACTGGTTTTGAACTGAAACACCCGCCTTTCATGTACGCTGAGCTCCCAGTTATGCTGGATTGCTTATAGGTGGCAAATTAAAACTCTGCTCAGAGCAATGTAATTCAGTCTGAATGGAAACCTGTGGCTATTGATAAATGGAACTCTTCTTTATACCATTTCACTTAGAAGTGCTTGTCTTCGGCACTGTGGGAGTGTCCCTGTGGAATCTCGAAGGAAAGAGAGGTAGTTCATGACAAGCTGGACATTTGTAGGTTTAAAAACAGTGCTCATGTAGTATCATTATTTATTTACCATCTGTGAATATTGGGAACTAAAAACTAGTCCAGCACACAGTTTTAATTTATAACATGCAATCATTTCAGCGTGTACTTTATACAAAGGAAGTGATTTCAGTCTTTACTTTCAGTTCAACAGAGTTTAATGAATTGTTTATAAACATGTTATAAATACTTTGAGCTACTTATTGTGTTGTATATTTGCAGGATCTGGACCTAGTTTTGTTACAAAGACAGATTAGGATAAATTTAAACAAAAGTGGATGGAAATTGAAGTTCTAGATATTTAGTTCAAATGGTTTAATTTAACTGACAGCAGTTTCATTATGAACAGTACTATAAAGTTCTTCATTGCTCCACCAAAAGGCAAAAAGTTCACACCTGGCAAATTAAATAAACTGATGAAATTAAAGTGATTTAATTGGAAAGTGATGTAAAAATTGACACACACAGAATATAGGTCTCTGACCTCTGATTTTGGACAGATAATAGTGAAATCCTTGGGCTATGAATTCACTTAATTAAAGAAATAAATAGTTTAGCACCAAAAGTGTATACCCTGGTAAGTTTTATTGATACCATTTAGGCACCAATATCAATCTTATAATGAGGAAAAATTTTACAAAAGTCACTGTCATTGAAAAACAATCGTTCTTTTGATCATGACCATTTGTTCAGCATGGTAATGAAACACTTTGCAACCACTCAATGCCTTACCACTAGACCAAGCAATGGTGTCCCCCACTTATACACTTACATTACTACTCTGTAATTCACTCAAAAATGTGTGGCAGAGTGTTCGCAGAACTACTTTCAGGCTCTGTCTGCCATTCCGCTCTTGAGTATCACATGAGAAAAATGAACAACTAACTCCTTGTGTAGGAGATTTGATTTCTCTTATTTTATCATGATGGTCATTTCCCTGCATTCTGAAAATAAAGTTGGTGATTGTAATTTCATGAAAAGATCCTGCCGCTATGAAAAGTGCCTTTGTTTCAGTGTTTATTCTTAGTGGATTTAGATGTTATGGCATTCAGTCTTGCTTTAACAATTTTGCGGTGTTTATTTCTTATTTCTTTCGTGGCATTCTCTATTTGGTAAGGACTGTTTGTCACTTAGACGTACATTATGCTGTCATAACCGTTCACACTTAAGGGATCCTGAACTAATTGCTTGAAATAATTGTAGGAGAAAGCATTCAATAAAATTTTTGATGTTACTTTATGCCTTCTTTCAAATCTATTTTTGCCACCATCTTGAGATTAGACTATAGACTTGACTGACTACTGACATATACTGATGTTAACATGATAGCAATCTGTGCTAGGCTTCTGTAAATGACACCGACTGACATGATAAATTTTTCTCTGTTGAATGTGTTAAGTATGATAACCAATAAAAGTATCCTTTTGGCATTTTCTACTACCTTGCCAATGTCATAAAATTTTACTTAAAAAAAAGGTGGTATCATTTGTACAGCACTTGGTCAACTGTAGTCATAGCTTCATAACATGAGCTAGAGGGTCACCCTAGCAGACAACACAAAAGATACAAAACAAATCTGAGTTTGGGAAAGCCAAAAGTTGCATCTCACAAGATTTTGTACTTAGTCCAATCCTATTCATATGTTGTATATGAGTGATATTTCAAACCGTGAATTGTGTTAATGTAAGTGTACTATTTGCTATTGTCATAAGTTAAGGAGCATTTCACTTGGATGGATATTTGGAAGGAACATTAGTGTATCTGTCCATTTGTAAGTATGTGTTATATATTTTGGCTTTTATGGCCTGTCCTACAGCCTTGATCTTCTGCCCATGAATTTTGAAAACAAAATCTGTCCCATTATACAGTAATAACAATTGATATAGAACCAAGGCAACAAGTGAGTTTGATTTGACTGTGTTATAGAAAACATCTTAACCCTTTAACATCACAAAACCCAGCTTGGGCAATTCTCAGTGACAGGATTGACTTACTAGTCCCAAAAATAGATATTGTATGTCACCTAAGAGACAAAACCTATTGTACAGATTTGCTAGTGCCCAGATTGTTAACAAATTAAAATTGAATATCATGTCAATTGATCAAAAACCTTCATTCCATTTTGAGGTTAAAGTTAAGAATAGGGGCAATGCGACCTGATGTTTTTTCGACTTATTTTATAGAATTCTCGGATGTACGACCAGGTCATGTCATAATTCCTCCACGGTATTTCAGCAGACAGACACATTGACATTCATCAGGGATCACCTGAAGAAGGCAACAGGTCTGTTTGCTGAAATATTGTGGAGGAGTTACAGCTTGACCCAGCAGGACACTCAAGAATTCTATACAATAGGGAGAATGTTGGCCAGGCCTTGTTCCCTGTAATATATTTATGTTGGTGAGGCACCAATTTTGGATAGCCAATGGCAGGATGCTTTTCGGTAATTAGAACTCTTATCTTTCATACTGATTTGTATTTAAAAGTACATATATGTTATTGTAAGTACTTAAGAATTAAAGATCACTCACCAAAAAAGTATAAGTGTTGAGTTGTCAGTAGGAAAACTTGCTAGTTTTTTGAGTTATCCTTTGATGAGCTTGATTAAAGTTCAAAGTTAGCTAGTTTTCCTTCTTTTGTGTGTACCTATTGACAGCTCAATGCTTCTTCTTTTTGATGAGTGGTCTCCTTCAGTCCTAAAGTACTTACCACAACATTTATGTGTGGTAATGTGTTATTTTGAGACAAGGCTGTAGCGTACTATCAGAAGATATTTTTTTCCCAAATCAGTGGACCCAATGTCAAAAAAAGTAGCATTGCTAACAGCATTATGTAGAATTGATAGTGTAATATCTGGCAAAGATCTGAAAAATCTCGGGGTCTTGCCTTATTTGTCAATACATTACATTTACCATTTAATAATAGTCACTATAGATAAAAAGTCATCACTTAAGGTATCAGTTTGCAGTCATTAAGTACTGTAGTATTGGGAGCTCAGAAAGTGCCCCTGACATGCAATAATTCCTATCATTAATGATAGTTATTAATATACTCCTCAGAAACGGGTTATAGTTGCTGTATCTTTTTGGTAATGGATACATTAAGGATTCTTTATGTTTGTGGATGCAGGCAATGTTCAGCTTTTTATGTCAACATGATCATTATGAAATTCTTTAAACCAAATGGTGCAGGTATCATAAACTAGTAACACAGTATATATATCTAAAAACAAAGATGATGTGACTTACCAAACGAAAGTGCTGGCAGGTCGATAGACACACAACAAACACAAACATACACACAAAATTCAAGCTTTTGCAACCAACGGTTGCTTCATCAGGAAAGAGGGAAGGAGAGGGAAAGATGAAAGGATGTGGGTTTTAAGGGAAAGGGTAAGGAGTCATTCCAATACCGGGAGCGGAAAGACTTACCTTAGGGGGGAAAAAGGACAGGTATACACTCGCGTGCACACACACACACACACACACACACACACACACACACACACACACACACACACACACACACACACACATCCATCCCCACATACACAGGCACAAGCAGACATTTGTAAAGATCTCTGCCCAAACTCTTTGCCTTTATAAATGTCTACTTGTGTCTGTGTATTTGCGGATGGATATATATCTGCGTGCGTGCGTGCGAGTGTATACCTGTCCTTTTTTCCCCCCTAAGGTAAGACTTTCCGCTCCCGGGATTGGAATGACTCCTTACCCTCTCCCTTAAAACCCACATCCTTTCGTCTTTCCCTCTCCTTCCCTCTTTCCTGATGAAGCAACCGTTGGTTGCGAAAGCTTGAATTTTGTGTGTATGTTTGTTTTTGTTGTGTGTCTATCGAACTGCCAGCACTTTCGTTTGGTAAGTCACATCATCTTTGTTTTTAGATATATTTTTCCCACGTGGAATGTTTCCCTCTATTATATTAACACAGTGTATAGTTTGATGACTGATGAGGATCTTGCACACTCACCACCACGTCACCTCCCCGTCTCCCCCACACGTGGAAATAAGCATGTTCAATATAGTGTAATTTTGGATTGATTTTGGTGCCAATAGTATTAAGTGTTGAATCCCTAACACTTCAGAGTCTTATTGGTGGCATCATGTAAATATCCTTATCCATCACTCCTCTGCCAGTCTTCTGCTGTTGGGTTGTTTGGGGAAGGACACCAGACAGCGAGATCATCGGTCTCATCAGATTAGGGAAGGAAGTTGGCCGTGCCCTTTCAAAGGAACCATCCCAGCATTTGCCTGGAGCAATTTGGGGAAATTGTGGAAAACCTAAATCAGGATGGCGGGATGCGGGATTGAACTGTCGTCCTCCTGAATGCGTGTCCAGTGTGCTAGGCACTGCGCCACCTTGCTCGGTCCCTCTGCTGTTATATGCATTAGTGCCCCATTTTATGTGACTCGCCCACCCCCTACCCCCAACATCTCTCCCCATTATAAGTATAAACCCTTTCTTCAGATACCTGCCTTCCCATTCTTGCCCTTACAGTGCTATAGGAGTTCAAATTGTGATTTAATTTTCCCAGGGTTTTCAAAATCACTTAAAGGAAATATCAGGGTGTACCCATTTCCAAGACTTAAGTGTCTTTCTCCTGCTGAGCTTGTTTAATTTCTTTGTATTTTTTCACTCATATTATATTACCTACTAGTTTATACAAAATGGTAGGCAGTTATTAGTACCAGAATTACTTGTTTTGTTGTTTGTATTAACATGCTAACTCCTTACTGATACAACTAATCACTTCTTTGCAAAGCTTTATTTATACCTTGCAAATGTTCTTTCATGCTGTGGCATGTTTCTATTTCTATTTTCTGAACACTCTGTGTTTGTCTAAATATTTAGTATTTTGGAAAAATTTAAATGAAATGTAATTTAATAGTTCCATGTCCATCTTTGTAGAGTTAAGTGAACACTAAATACTAAAAGGAAATGTTTACATAGTGTGGGTAGCAGTCACAACACAAAATAGTGACCTGCCTCTCTAGGACACCATATCAGTTTTATATGAAATAAAATATTAGTTCAGTACACTTGATTAGCCAGTTATCAAAAGTAATCTCCAGATGTAAAAAACAGTCTCTTATGGGACAGTTTTTGCACTGATTAATTATGGGATAGATATATGGGGCTATGCTGCTCACATACATACAAACAGAATATTAACCTGGGAGAAAAGAGCAGTCAGGATTATCCATGGACTAGGGTATAAAGACTTCTGCAGGGAAATATTTGTACATCATTAATACTTCAGTCTACTCATTGTATCTTTACAAATTAATGAAATTCTGTGTGACACATCAGAACAAAGCAACAAAAGTGTTCCAGTGTGTGTGCAATACAAGAAAGAGAGAGTGCTGCTATCACCAATTTTGTAGCCTTATAAAGTACACTAATATTTTTAGCATGGATAAGTAATCACTTACCCATATGTAAAATGTATCTACTCTCTGTTTGAACAAAACTTGTAAAAAAAAAAGTGCTATGAAGGTTGCAAAAGTCATCATTTGGTGGGTCCATGTGAAACATGCAGTATAATAGATAAATAAACTATGCAAACAAGTTTTAGAATTTCCCCCGATACTGCAGTTATACAGTCATTGTAAGAAAAGAAAACAAAAACAAATACCTAAGTAAATATTGCACAAGGTATTATTTTTAGTATGTGGACTGAGACGTGCTCACAGCCCATGTGCCACCAAAAAGATAAATATGAGCCATGAAAGCCAACAATGTGTGATGAAAATACTGCCTTCTGGTATATTTTGTGGCCTCTTTTTGGCTTTTTTTTTTCATTTTAACTGTAGAAGAGATTTTAATTTCTTTCAATGCAGTTGTTATTACTATTAGATTATTTTAATAAAGAGGCAAAAAGTTATCCATGCTATTTACTGTACTAGCAGTGTCTTGGAAATTACGATTTATTTTTGGTAATTGAGGTTTTATTTTCTTGTGTTAAATTGACTTAAAATTGTAGATTTTTGCAATATGTGACTGCTTATTTCACAAAACATTTCATTAACAAATATCTGTATTAGATACTCCTTTCATTCTTGTGATTTTACTAACACTAACCCGTGTACTTTTCCATAGGTGGAAGTTTGTATGTGTAACTCTTCACATCCTGCTATCAATGAAGGTGACACTGAAGCTGCTAAGTGCAATGCCAGCAGAAGGCAGGAATAAGGGACCGAAAGACTTGCTGAGTGTTGCACAACAGAAGACCATTCGCACCTGCCTCCAGTTTGTTGTGTCCATGGGGCTGCTGCCCAGCCTTCTGCCTGGAGTTGGTGTTGCCTTGGCTGCACGCTGCTCCAGTGCTGCCAATCTTAAGGATGAGGAGCTTCTGTTGCTGGAAGTAAGTCACTATGCTGTATGTGTTGCCTTCTGCTGATAGTGAGGCCAGACGTAGCAGACCTTGTTGCTCTTGCTCTGGCACTGCCTCTCCTCTGTTGAGGTCCAGGTAGCTGTAGACAGGAGCTTTTAGTTGTAGGAGACTTGCAGAGTCACTTTGGATGGCTCAGGTGTGCGCTATATGCTGAAAATGGCCACTTGGGTGTCAGAGTGCACATGCAATCCAAATGTGACTGAAAGCTGAAGTAGAAAGTAAAATTTTCCACGATATATGGAACATACACTATCTGATCAAAAGTATCCAGACACTCTTTGTAGTGCAGAAGTAGTCACGAGAGGCAGATCCACCAGTATAAAAGGAGGTGGGCAGTATTCTATTGTCTGTATAGAAGCAGTAACAGCAGACTGGCTTGGTCAGGAGCACACAGTGACTTCAAATGTGAACTAGTTATTGGACATCAGTGAACTAAAAAATCCTTAAGGGACATTTAAACTCTTCGGAAGCTGTCCAAGTTCTGTCAGTGCTGTGATAGGGAAGTGGAAACATGAAGGAACAACCACAGCTAAACTGAGACCAGGCAGACCTCATGTACTGATGGGTGAGGACCAGTGAGCATTATGGAGGGTGGCTGTAAACAATTACATGAAATCAGCAGGAGGAACCACTCAGGAGTTCCAAAGTGCTACCAGCAGTCCTACTAGCACAATGACTTGCGTAGGGAGTTAGAAAGGATGGACTACAGTGTTCGAGCAGCTTCTTGTCACACAGTCCTGTAGTAAGTGCTAAGTGACCTTTGAGTTGGTGTAAAAAACAATGCCACCAGACAGTGGATGACTGGAAACGAGGATTAATCATGCTATACCCTGTGGCAAGCTGGTGGAAGGATTTGCATTTGTCAAATTCCTGGGAAATGTTGTGTGTGGTGTGGTCTCCTTGTTAGAAAATGCTAAAATGCAGAAGGATATGAAGACATTCTGCACCATTATGTACTGTGAACAGTTGAGGAACAATTTGAAGACTGTATTAGCAAGCCACTGCACCCTGTCATAAAGCAGCATCTTTGAAACCGAGGTTTGTGGACAAATATATTGCTGAAATAGACTGGCCTGCCCAGAATCCTAATCTGAACCCAATGGTACAATTTCAGGCTGAGTAAGAATGTCAACTTTGTTCTAGGCCCCAGCTTCCAACTTCACTACCCCCACTCTGGATTTTGCTCTTAAGGAAGAATTGCTGGCACTCCCCCCGTCATTGAAAATGTCCCAGACACTGTCAAGTGTCTCAAAATCGAAGAATGGACACACCTATATTAATTTCCACTAAGAGGTGTCTAGATACTTTTGATCAGATAATGTATATAGGAAAGACTGACATGCCCCCCTCCTCCTCCTCCTCCTCCTCCTCCTCCTCCAGGACATGTAGTGTTTAAAGTTACAGATAGAAACAGTAGATCTAGCAAAACACCAAAGTAATATGACAGTGAAGTCAAGTAAACATCTGTCATGTTGATCATAAAGTCATTCAAATGTAGCTTGAATATGATAACAAGAAAATATTGAAACAATATGGTGATACTGGGTTACTGTTATTTACCTAGTACTAACTGAAAAAACTGCACATACAATATTATACTGAGAACAGGCAGTCTTGTGAAGTAATACTGAATGCATTACCAGGCAGTAGCTTTGAACAACTAGCATTACAGCCCACTTGAGAAGAAGTATTTTAGGCCTGCAGCTGCTATAGTTGGAGTCACGAATGATGGGAGTTGAGCTTAAGCGTGTTCTGCGTCCCTATGTCACGTGTTCTCCGACAGCCAATGGGCATTCAGTAGTGTTCTGAGTGCTCTGTTGCGAATGCTGTAGCTAGTGTGAGCATTAAATGTGATCGTAGCGAGTTGTTTACATAATTTCTATTCCATTTGTTGCGGGTTGTCATTGATGGTGGTAACAAGCGACAAATTCTGCTTAAGGAAACAAGAGACATAATTTGCAGGCTTATACGCTTTCTTCAAGTGCAAAGCACATGCATGCACATACTGCAGCTGTTGCTTGGAATTGGCAACAACGCAATCCCTGTCCGTAGCTTGATATGCACAAATTGCCATCATTCGTGGATCGGGCTATACCATACCCACATTTTGTCACCAAATACACATGGATGTGACCATGGTGCTATTACTATGGCAATGATCAGAAAATGTGTAAAGGTATAGAGAGAGAGAGAGAGAGAGAGAGAGAGAGAGTGTGTGTGTGTGTGTGTGTGTGTGTGTTAGTTGCTAACTTCCTATGTGCAATAAAAGTGTTGTGGTTAGAAGTTCAAACACAGCCAATCATGCTCCAAATAAATGCATACCAAGTAAAATAATAAGAGGGCAAATACACGCCTTGGTATAATGATAACATCTACATGTATACACTGCAGACCACTATGAAGTGCATGGCAAGAGGGTATGTGCTGCTCTACCAATTAGTAGGGTTTCTTCACATTCCATTCATGTATAGAGAGTGGGAAGAATGATTACTTAAATGCCTGTGCAGTAATTAATCTAATTTTATCGTCATGATCCCTATGTGAGTGATACATGAGGGTTTGTAGTATATTCCTAGAGTCATCCCTTAAAGCCAGTTCTTGAAACTTTTAGTAGACTTTCTTGTGATAGTTTACATTTATCTTCAAGAGTGTGAGAGTTTACTTCCTTCAGCATCGCTCTGATTCTCTCCCATGGGTCAAACAAACCTGTGACGAATTGTGGTGCCCTTCTTTATGCATTTTGTATCCCCTGGTAGTTCTATTTGATATGGGTCCCACACATTTGAGCAATATTCTAGAACTGGTCGCATGAGTGATTTGTATGCAATTTCCTTTGTAGGCTGATTGCATTTCCCCCAGCAGTCTACCAATAAACTGAATTCTACCCCCTGCTTTACCCACAACTGAGCCTTTGCGATCATTCAGTTTCATATGCCTACAATATGTCACACCTAAGTATCTGTGCTAGTTGACCAATTCCAACTGTGAGTCATTGATATTATAGTCATAGGATACTACACTTCTTCGTTTTGTGAAGTGCACAGTTTTACATTTCTGAACATTTAAAACAAGTTGTCAGTCTTCGAACCACTTTGAAATCTTATCAAGATCTGACTGAATATTTATGCAGCTTCTTTCAGATAGTGCTGCATTATAGATAACTGCATCCTCTACAAAAAGTCTGAGGTTATTATCAATATTGTCTGTAAAGTTGTTACTATACAACATGTACAGCAAGGGTCCCAAGACACCTTCCCTGGGGCATACCCGAAGTTACTTCTACATCTGACAATGACTCTCCATCCAAGATAACGTGCTGCATCCTTCCCACCAAAAAATTCTCAGGCCAGTCACAAGGTTTACTTGATACTCCATATGATTGTACTTTTGACAATAAGCGTAGGTGTGGTACTGGGTCAAATACTTTTCGGAAATCAAGAAATACTGCATCGACCTTATTGCCTTGATCCAAAGCTTTAAGTGTGTTGTTTGAGAAAAGTGGGAGTTCAGTTTCGCTTCATCGATGTTCCTGGACTCTATGCTGGTTGGCATTGAGGAGGTCATTCTGTTAGAGATACCTCATATTCTTAAGATTCTACAACAAATGGATGTCAAAGATATTAGACAGTAGTTTTGTGGATCACTTCTACTAATCTTCTTATAGACAAGTGCGACTTGTGCTTTCTTCCAACTTTGGGCACTGCTTTTTTTGATCAAAGGATGTACAATAGATTATAATTGGAAGCGAGGCTAACTCATCTGTAAATTCAGTATAGAATCTGAAAGGGATTCCTGTACCTTTCAACTACTGAGCACGGTTTTGTGTTTAAGTGATTTACAACAGATTATAGTTGGAATAGGGGATAACTCAGCTGCAAATTCAGTATAGATTCTGATATGTTTCCATCAAGCCCTGGAGCTTTTTTCAGTTTCAACAATTTCAGCTGTTTCTCAACCGCCACTGACACTAACCTTTACTTCGCTCATCTCTTCACCTTTACTTCGCTCATCTCTTCAGTGGTACAAGGATTAAATTAGGGCAATCCTCCTGGGGTTTCCTTTGTAAAGGAAGATTTGAGTTAAGCATTTCAGCTTTTGTTTTGCTAATCACAGTTTCAGTTCCTATCTCATACGTGATTGGACACTAACTTCGGTGCCACTAACAGCCTTTAAGTATGATCAGAATTTCTTTGGCTTTTGTGAAAGATCATTTGAAAATATTCTGCTATTGTAGTCATTGAAGGCTTCGTGCATTGGTCTCTTGACAGCCAAACACATTCCATTCAGCAACCCTCTCTCTATAGTCCTGTGTTTTGTTTTACACCTATTATGCAGCAGTCCCTGTTTCTTTAGAAGTTTCTTTACAGTGCCTGTATGCCATGGACGGTCCCTGCCATTATGAACTGTTCTACTGTGCACACCTCTACAGATTGCATGGTCAATTATTCTTTTAACTTGAGCCATAGTTCCTCTACATGCTCCTGCCCTGTGCTGAAAGTTTCTAGCTCTGAATTGAGATATGACACTACTGAATTTTCATCTAGTTTGCTGAACATATATAAGATATAATCTTTTGGCTTGTTTTGGTTGCCCTTTGTACTTTGCTAATAACTGTTGCCACATCTGTATCATGGTCACTGATACCATTTTCGGTGTGGACACCCTCAAAGACATTATGCCTTCTTGTTGCCATTAGATCCAATATATTTCCATCATGAGTGGCGGCTCTAAATTATCTGTTCCTAGCAGTTTTTAGAGAAGG
The DNA here is from genome assembly GCF_021461395.2 of Schistocerca americana. NCBI lineage: Eukaryota > Metazoa > Arthropoda > Insecta > Orthoptera > Acrididae > Schistocerca > Schistocerca americana. The sequence goes on from NC_060120.1 coordinate 181,999,446, forward strand.
CATTTAGTAATGTTGCACGGGATGTCATACCCACAACTAACGAAACTGTAATTTTCCCAATTGATTATTGATGATTATAGTATGATGGGGGAACTTGTGTATGAGGTTTTTCTCTAAAGTTTTCAGTTACATCAGGAGATGAGTCTGGTGGCCAATAGAAGGATCCATGTACTGGTGGGCAATAGAAGGATCCATGTACCATTTTATGCCCACCCCTGATACTGAGTCGTGCACAATCAATCTCTCAAGCAGTTGCAATCTCTATCTTGGTGTATTCGAGTTTCATGTGTAATGTGACAGATAACCACCCTCATTACCCATTTGCCTATTCTGTCGATATACACTTAAATTTTCCCCAAAAGTCTCACTGCTATCAATTTGTTTTCAACTTTCGTAGCGTGTTGGAAAAATCAATATTGTAAGATGATTGTTTCAAATAAGTAAACTCATAGAAAATAATGTATATAAATATATGATTAGGACTGTGCAAGGAACATGCAACAATTAGCATAGCCAGATTTTGGCAAAAGATTTATCAGAAAGTGCTAGATAGGTTTGATCCAATCTCTTATTGATCTGTGACATATTGGAGGTGAATACAAGAGGCAGAAAACAGAAATGCTAAATCCTACATTTTAAATATGTTCATGCATGAGGATCCTATTATTGTACTATTGTTTGCCCATGGCTCACTTGTAGTAAATAAATGACACTGAAACAATCAATCTTGGTACTGAGAATGATTAAAACGTGTGGAAAGGCATTAGGTGATGGAATTTCTTTTAGATTTGATGCTAAATGCACTGTGAAAGCAGGCTGCTTCCTGGCACATATTTATCAAAAATGTCTTGTTTTTCATGTCATCTGCTGTGATTGGCAAATAAAGTGGATCACTTCAGTTTATAGAAAGAGTAAAAGAAAGAGTATATTGTAAGCTTCAAGTTCCGACAATGAGGATGAGGATGCTAGATCTCCAAAAAGCCTTCAGTATTTTACCAAAATGCTGACTGAAGATAAAGATACCCTCATATTGAGTATCTTAACATAAGAGGGCATGCTGAAAAATAAATTTCCGATTTTTTAATGTGAAAACTCTTAGAACTTTTTAAATAAAACAAACTTTGTTAACATTTTGTTAATCAACTATTGCATCTGGGAGCAAAGGCATGTCGGTCAGCTTACTGTGAGTTTTTATCATGATATTTCGTGAGGACAAGCTAAACCACTTGGTAATATCTGCACAACTGCCTTAAAGTCTTTCATAGTGTGATGTGTTTTCCTTATTCACCACTTTGTCTATTGCAGTGTCAGCATATGTTTCCAGTAACAACCACGAGAGGCCAAGTGCAGTAATATCATGAAGGGTAGCACATCTTTATTCTTCACATCTACATATTTATTTCTCAACATAGCCACCCTGGCAATGAACACATTTCTTCCAACGAGAGACCAGTTTGTGTTGATATTGTCACTGTGGAATGTCTGACTTTGTTGACGGAGCCACAATCTCACCTCTGCTTGCATCGCTTGATCACTATCAAAGTGAAGTTCTGAAAGGTATTCTTTAAGTTCTGGAAACAGATGAAAATCGGGCTCAGGACAGCTTGCTGGATGGTTGTTGGCAGTGAACCCAAGGCATCAGATTCTTGGGGGTGTTGCAGTGCTCATGTGGTGTCTGACGTTTTCATGCTGAAGGAGAGGGTGCTCCATGTGTGGATGAAATCCTCAAATTCCAAACTCATTTACAGCATGCTATTTCTCACACACAGACAGTGTTACCTAACATGTCCACGTATTGCATGCTAAAATTTGGAGCCCTCTGGTGGTAGAAGGCTGCAGATATGTAGACATAAATATGTAGGATGTTAATAATGTTTAAAAAATTTTAAAAGTTTTCATATTAAAATTCGGATGCATTACTTTTCAGCACACACTCGTTCTTGTGATTTGTTTAATAACTTTTAACTGATAATAGGTAGGGTAGATAGGACAATAAACGATAAATAGAAATGAGTTTAACTTTCGGTGGGCCAGAGTAGTGTAAGAGGATCTATTCTGTTCTAAGTACGTATAAACAATTCTTTTGTGGGGAGCAAATTCTGATATTTGCTTAGAAAGTGTTTGCATTTTTTAAATATAGGGCATTCTAGGAGGAATGGTCAATATTCAGGGATATGACAGGACACTCATTTGAAGCAAAAATGTCTAATAAACATGGACTCAAAAATACATACCTTAAAAGTTATGAGCACTTTTTAAGTAAGAGAGATGTTTCACAGTACCAAAAATGAGAAGGTGATTATAGCTCATAAGATATGCATTTTTAAAGCCCATGTTTAGTGGATGTTCTAGTTTCTAATGATCATTCCTGTCATATCCCTGAATATTGACCATTCCTACTGGGACACACTATAAACAAAAGCAAGGTATGTCCAGAAATAAGAAGTCTTTGATTATTTCCAATAACAGTTCCAAAGTGGTAAACTCATAGACTGTCACACCATTTAAATTTTTCAACAGTAATATTACAAAAGAAATAAAATAGTATGAACTCTCAAAATTAGTAGTAGGTAAGAGGGATGGAAGACTTAAATTTCTTTAGAGGGTTCTGGGTGTGGTGGATCTTGTAGCGGTTTGCCTTCTTTCTTTCATCATTTGTTGTCCTCGGTGTTGGTGTACTGCGTTGCTACACTGGCTGAAAAATGGGATTTGTAATTTGGACACTGACTATGGTAAATAATGTAGCACAGTGCACAGTTGCATTTCACAGATGTTTACTTTTACTTTTCAGAACCCCCCCCCCCCCCATACACGCATTTAGTATGGCCAGTGCACTATTGTTTAACTTTCCATAAGCCTCATTAATAGTTGGCAGGCGAACATCCACAAACTGCTACAATAATTTACTGTTGTAAATTTATGAGCAATAAAAAACTTAACCATAAAGTTCACAGTTCTTGGAGAATAGAAAGGTACTTATGGAGCAGACACTGTCATTGTTTTTACACATGGCCTAATTGTTTAACACTTATTCCACAGTTAAGTTGAAGCATTGTTGTTGTTCTAACCAACATAGGTTTCTCGTCTGAAACTCGACCGTGGACTGACTGTCTCATGACCAAAAATCGGGTCCTTATATATCATCACAATAATAGGTGCTGAAACTACACATTGTTTGAAGTTTAATGTACAGTTAAAACTTAACTCTTTAAATTAGCTGAATACATAAAAAATTGGTTCTTTTTAACAGTTTCTTCAGTTACAAGGGTTAAGCCGAATTATTTGTTTAAATGATGAAATTAACAGATATCATTACACAAACAATACTTTTGACAAAACTGTTAATTACTTTGGAATTAATTAAGGGCTAGTTTAGCTAACATGTTTCTGACTAGAGCCATATAGATAATTTAAGAATATTAGCATTTTGTCTTCCAAATGTTTACAATTATTACGGAATTTATATATGTTTATACGTCAACAACAGGATTTAAGTTACAAAACAGTTGCTGATTTCACCCTATAATGAAAGATGCGAACTAGGAATAGTCAGAATAAATTAATAGTCAGAATAAATTATAAATTCAATTACATACATAAAACTAGACATTAGATCTAGTGCTATATTCCTTAAAACTTAGGGCCAACCTTCCTCTTTTATGAAAATGCAGATTATAATAATGTATGTTAATCATAATTAGTTACAAGTGAAAAAACGTATTTTAAGGAGGCAGATGGCAAAACATGAGGGGAAGTAAAAATATCCCAGCTTGCCGTGTTACAACCTGAAACAGAAACTAAATACAATGTGCTACACTATTTGGAAGTGAAATTGCCATCTGGAGGAGAATGTATGGAAAGGACCCCCCCCCCCCCTCTTTCCTGTATGTTTCAACTGGTGTTCTCACCATAGACCACAGTGGCAGAAATTAGGAGCCTTCAGGTCTACATCCATGCATGTCATGCCAGACTCCACAAATAAAATCAACAAACCAGCCACCACACTCAGTGTATTCCCAGTCACTGTTCTGTCATGTTTTGAAAAATTGTTGGTAGGAGGAAAGAAAGGGTAAGAAGACAGAATGGAATGGAATGAGGTAACAGTGTTTATAAGTCCGAGGCAAGAGAAAGTACAAGAAACAGGTAATCTATTTTCTTATTGTCCTATTCTGAGGAGGTAAGTGTTTCCGAAAGTTCATTGTCCATGTTGTCATTTTAAGCAATGAAAGCATGGTTTTTTGCTGTGTTCCCTGCGATTGTCAGTAGTAGTAGAACAATCAGAATTTTTTTTTTTTTTTTAGTTGTCATGTGACTCTACAGTGGCATACTGTTTCCAGTGTAACACATTTGTACACTGTGGTTAAGTACATTGTGGGGGTCCGCTGTATGACTGTTCCCCTTTTCCACTAATAAGAGATATACTATGTACACTACTTTATAAAGAATGTATATTGTGATTTTGATCAAAGTTGCTACTTCTAAAGCTCTTGCCTTTCCTATATCTCATGTTTTCACATGCGTTATGAAAAAACTCATTTGTATGACACATTGTTCCAGGGCTGTCTTCTTCCAGTAATGAAATCAGACTTTTTCACTCTGATACTATTCTGTGTATGCTGTGCCACTCTAATGCTATAGTGTTGACACTTTCATAGATATCTGAAAATAGTATTTGGTGGTTCAGTGTCCTATTTCATCACCAGTAGAAGTTGTTGAATTTCTTCTAGTGTGTGACTAATGTAATATACTCCATCTTCCATGTGGTGTTTAACTGTAGCAATGACTGAGTGGAAGCAAGCATTCTATCACTACTTTCTCTCGTACATTTCTCGAGACTCATTTCCGAATAGACTCAAGTTGACTTAAGAAATTGTAGCGATATTCCTTTCTCAAAACAGTGAGGTGGCACATTCGTTAAAACAAAGGTTATTACCTTTCAGAGGCTGGCGGTTTCAAACCCTCCTCCAAATTTACATTTTTCAGTATTTCCCCAAATTACTGTAGACAAATGCTGGAATTCTTCCTTTCAGAATAACATGGCCAATTTACTTCCCCATTTTGAACTTGTGCTCCATGTCTAATGATATCATTATTGTGATCTAAAACTGTAAATTTGGTTTGTTTTCTTCCTTCCTTATTAGAGGATAAGTGGAGTCTTAGCTCCCTGATAAACCTGATCAGTCTATAAATGAAATTTTTTCAATTTTCTGTTGGCTGTATGTTGTATATCCAGTATGCATGCACCTCTGCTTTTTTGTTGTTGATACGTGATTATTTATGAGGTTAACAAACATTTTGACAGTGCACAATCATGATATCTTCTTGAGTTCATTTCATTACTTAAAAAAGATACGTAGAATGCATGTAGGCTGTTTGTGATAATCCTTCAGCGATGTTGAAATATGTTATCAGTTGTATGTTCTGTGTATATTTACAGTGTGTTTGCTGTATATTTACTGTGTGTTGTCTGTCTGTGTATGTTAACTAGAGCCCTCCTATGCCATTCTCTTTACAGACCATCTGGAGGATACCTTTGTACCCACCCAAAATCCCAAACCCCCTGTCTGGTTCAGGCTTATTGATATCATCAGAATCTGGATCCAGGACCAAGCACTCTATCGTCATTCCACCACAGCCTCAATACCTTTCCCATCTCCTTCACACTTACCCAGTATTCTGTCTTATTGAACATTGACTTCAACCCCTCTGTTAGCTCCATTCAAACCTCTGTCCGTGTGAAGCCCTTATGAAGGCCCCTTCGCAGTGCGTGTACGCACACGCGGTCATGCGCGCACACACACACACACACACACACACACACACACACGCACACACGCACGCACGCACGCACGCACCTCTAATCCTCCAAACATCGCCTGTAACCAGCTGCAGTGGAGCACCCCTACCATCACCTAGTATCATCCGAGAGTGCAACAACTATACCACATCATCCTCTCGGGCTTCAACTATTTATCACTGTGTCTGGAAACGAGGAACATCCTTCCCGAAGTAGGATTCAGCTGCCCACCCATGAACACAATGTCCTAGGCCACCCTTATGCCACACATATTTACAAGCCTGTTGAAAAACCAGGTGCAAGGCCACCCAGCACGTCCTACTCTAGTCACATCACAGGCTTATCTTAGATTGTATTGGAGACAAGGTCGCCTGTGAAACCAGTTGCAGTGTATACCAACTCCATTGTAATTTTTGCACAGCATTTTATTTGGGCTTGATCACCAACCAGCTACCCATCCTGTCCAACTCCCAAACTGCGGCCATGAGAAGAGTTGACTACCTGGTGGCAGAACACATTGCTGGACACAAAATGCTAAATTTCTGTGGCTGCTTCACAATCCATGCTATTTGGATTGTAGTAGTACAAGTAGTAGTATTCAGCCATAGATCACTTTTACAAGGATACTGCACAGGTCGTGGTATTACAATTTAAGAACAAAAAAAAAAGTTTTAATGCATATATACAGGCATTTACATTCATTTAGGTGTAGTTTGACAAGGATGGGACAGACAAGGTTTAGTTCAGTTGTTGAAACACTGTGTTTGCATGAAGTGATTTAGGGAAACTACAGAAAAACGAAGTCAAGATAGCTGTATGAAGATTGGAACTTCCACTGTGCCAAATACAAGGCTGAGCTGTTTAAAACAGTGCTGCCTCATTTGGTTTGTCTATAGTGTTCAGTACTGTTTTGCAAAGAAGTTACTTAATAATGTAAAAGGCTAGTGCTACACCGTTCCCTCATTTCTGACTCCAGCCACTGCACACACTAAACACACGTTGTTTCAGAAGGTCACTACATGCACTATCAACTGCGTCAGAGCCATAGTGATGACGTTTGTTTTCTATTTTGTGTGCTGCAGCTTCCCATTTGTTAGCCTGAAAAGATGAGTCAGCATCCCTTTATAAACACAGCGTTGAATTCAGAAAGAGGAAAAGGTCTTAGAATTACACATTCTGTAACTCTGGAAGTAAGTTTTCCCAAAAAAGAAAAAGAACAAAGAAGGAAAAAAACATAGTGTGAAAGTGTTATGTGTGATGATGTTTTGTCGTGGTGGTGGTCTTCAGACTGTTTTGATGCAGCTCTCCATGTTGCTCTATCCTGTGCATGCCTCATCATCTCCAAATAACTACGGCAACTTACACTTTCCTGAATGTGCTTACTGTATTCATTTTATGGTCTCCCTGTACAGTTTTTGCCTCCCATACTTCCCTCCAACATTAAATTGATGATCCCTTGATGTCTCAGAATGTGTCCTATCGACCAATCCCTTCTTCTAATCAGGTTCTACCACAAAGTTCTTTTCTCCTCAGTTCCATTCCGTACTTCATTAGTTATGTGGTCTGCCCATATAATCGTCGTCATTCTTCTGTAGCATCACATTTCAAAAACTTTGACTCTCTTCTTTTCTAAATTGTTTATTATCCATGTTTCACAATACTAAACTCCATACAAATACTTCCAGAAAAGACTTCCCAACACTTAAATCAATATTTGATGTTGACAAAATTCTCTTTTTCAGACACTTTTCTTGCTGTTGCCAGTCAACATTTAATAGTGTCACTTACTTTAGTCGTCAGTTATTGTGCTGCCAAAGTAACAAAACTCATCTACTTCTTTGGGTGTCTCGTGTTCTTTACCGGTTCCTTCATCATAATCTGATTTAATTTGACTACATTCCATTATCCTTATTTTGTGTTTGTTGTTGATTATCTTATATCTTCCTTTCAAGACAATGTGTATTCTGTTCAGCAGCTCTTCCAGTCCTTTACTGTCTCTGACATAATTACAATGTCATTGGCAAACCTCAAAGTTTTTTATTTCTTCTTCTTGAAATTTAATTCCTACTCAAAAATTTTCTTTGGTTTCCTTTACAGCTTGCTCAATGTACACATTGAATAACATTGGAAGTAGACTTCAACCCTCCTTTCTCAACCACTAGTGCCCTTTCATACTCCTCAACTCTGATTTCTGTAAAAGTTGTAAATAGACTTTTGCTCCCTGTATGTTACCCCTATTACCTTCAGAATTTCAAAGAAGGTATTCTAGTCAACATTGTCAAAAGCTTTCTGTAAGTCTACAAATGCTGCAAACGTTGGTTTGCCTTTCCTTAACCTGTCTTCTAAGATACGTTGTAGGGTCAATATGGCCCTGCGCATTCCTACATTTCTCCAGAATCCAAAATGATCTTCCCCGATGTCTGGTTCTACCAGTTTTTCCATTCTTCTTCTTCTTCTTCTTCTTCTGTAAATAAATCATGTTAGTAGTTTGCTGTCATGACTTCTCAGACTGATAGTTCAGTGATATTCACACATGTCAGCACCTGCTTTCTTTGGTAGTGAAATTATTACATTCTTCTTTAAATCTGAGGGTACTTAGCATGTCTCATACATCTAGCACGCCTGGTAGAACAGTTTTGTCATTGCTGGCTCTCCCAGGACAAGCAGTAGTTCTGATGGAATATCATCTACTCCCCGAGCCTTGTTTTGACTGAGGTCTTTCAGTGCTCTGTCAGATTCTTCTTGCAGTATCTTACCTCCCATCTAATCTTCTTGCTCTTCCTCTTCCATTTCTGTAACATTGCCTTAAAGTTCATCTCCCCCTCTGTGGGTCCGGGGAATAGAATAGGCCTGAGGTATCCCTGCCTGTCATAAGAGGTGACTACCAGGTGTACCGGTATGAAATGAGCATCAAGATACAAATGTGTCGATAGGGAACATTTGTTGTGAACGAGCCTCAATTTTTTGTTTGTTTGGTTGGTATGACGTCTGTCAAAGATATTTAGTATACGTCAAGTCATGGAACAAACATCAGCATATGTTTTCATTGTGTTAACAATGTTGAATTTTGTACCAGAAAGTGATGATTTGCAGAAAGCATTAATTTTTTGTTTTCATTTGAAAAGAAGTGCTGCAGAGTCACATTGAATGCTTGTTGAGGCATATGGTGATCATGCTCTATCAGAAGCAGCATGCAAAAGATGGTTCCAGTAGTTCAGAAATAATGATTTTGATGTAAGAAATGAAGAACGTGGAAGACCACCAAAAAAGTTCGAAGATGCCGAATTGCAAGCAATATTGTATGAAGATGATTCTTTGAGTCAGAAGCAAATGGCAGCAATGCTAATTGTTGCACAACAAACAATTTCTGACCGTTTAAAAGCTATGGGAAAGATCCAAAAGTTTGGAAAATGGGTGCCACATGAATTTTACTGGCAATGAAAAATGGATTTATTTTAAGAATCCTAAACGGGAAAAGTCATGGGTTAATCCGGGACAACCATCAACATCGACTGCAAAACCAGATCGATTCGGCAAGAAGACAATGCACTATGTTTGGTGGGATCAGAAAGGTGTGGTGTATCATGAGCTTCTAAAACCCGGTGAAACTGTGAGTACTAATCATTACAGACAACAAATGATCAATTTGAATTATGCATTGATCGAAAAAAGACCAGAATGGGCCAGAAGCGTTGGCAAAGTAATTTTTTTACACGACAATGCACCTGCACGCAAAGCAAAACTTGTTCAGGATACAATCAAAACACTTGGCTGGGAGCTGCTACCCCACCCGCCGTTTTCACCAGACTTGGCTCCTTCCAACTACCATTTGTTTTCATCAATGGGACACGCATTGGCTGAGGGACACTTCGATTCCTACAAAGAAGTCGAAAATTGGGTGTCTGATTGGTTTGCTTCAAAAGACGAACATTTTTATTGGCGTGGTGTCCACAAATTGCCAGAAAGGTGGTCAAAATGTATAGAAAGCAATGGTCAGTACTTTGAATAAAATGTTTTTACTTTTCAGTTCAAAATTAGTGTTACATCTTCACAAAAAAAAAAAACGCTCATTTCATACCGGTACACCTGGTAAAAGGAGTCTCTCACTTTTCGGCCCTATAAATTCAGGTCCCATTTTATGGTTTGTCCTGCTACTTTCCAAATTCTACAGAAGTGCAGACCATATGGGGACGGACGCCTAACATGGTGCATGAGTTATCCATAGTGCCTTAGATTCGATCTCCTGAACCTCTTGTCATGGCTTTACATCTCCCCCTGCAATTCAACTATATGGGTGAGGACACTTTCTGGTGTATGTCATCTTCTTCTGTTGTCTCCTGTCCTCTTTTGCCCCCATGACTATTGGATTTCTCTGCACCCAGTATCCAGCACAGTAGCTAGTCTGTTGTGGTGGGGCCGTCATGTACCCACTTGGTGGAAGCCTCCTGACAACACAGGGATCACACTGCTGATGCCTGAGCTGTAAACTCCCCACATATGCCAAGGAGTAAATGCCTGTCTTTGTGGGGCATGAGGACTCCCGGCAACAGCCATCATGCCAGGTGGCCTTCGCTGGGGCTAGGTGGCGTCCGTGGCGAGAGTCCCTGATCGGAGTGGGTGGCATCAGGGTGGATGACCTGCAATGAAGCGGACTAAGTCATCTCTTGCTGGTAACCGTGCGGCACCAGCAGTCTCTAAGCAGGGCAAGATCGAGTACAATGTTGACAGATATGATCCTAAATCATTTCCCTCCCTCGCTACACCATGGCAGGAACATAGGGTTACAGAAAGAAGAGAGCAATATTCGTCTCGCTATTTAGTCTGTAGCAAATGGATGGGGACTCCTTTCTACCTATGAAGCCTCAGTTTTTTGTTGAACATCTTGAGGATAAGTGTAGGGAAGTGACAGCGCTGTCCAAGATGAGAAGCGGTGCAGTCTTGATTCAGACAGCATCCCCAGCCCAATCCCAGGTGTTACTCGCTTGCGACCAGCTGGGTGATATTCCTGTTTCCGTCACTCCCCTTAAAAGCCTCAACATGGTCCAGGGATTTATTTTCCATCGTGACCTCTGCTTGCAGTCTGATAACAAGCTCCGCACCTACCTAGAATGGCGGGGTGTTCATTTCATCCAGTGCATTTACAAGGGACCCAAAGACAAGGCTACTGGTGCCTTCATCTTGGCCTTTGAGGGTGATTCATTGCCTGAAAAGATCAAGGTGATGGTTTACCGCTGTGATGTTAAATCATATGTCCCTCCCCCTACGCAGTGCTTTAAGTGCTGGAAATTAAGGCACATGTCTGCCCGCTGCACTTCCAATGCCACATGTCGAGACTGTGGACGTCCACTGTGTCCAGATACTCCCTGTGCGCCTCCTCTTACTTGTATCAACTGCGGAGAGCAGCACTACCCTGCTCGCCAGACTGCACAGTACTCCAAAAGGAGCGGAAAATCATGGGGTGCAAGACCCTGGACTGGTTGACTTACCAAGAGGCTAAACATAAATTTGAACGATTACACCTTGTTCGGTTGACATCCACATATGCTGCAGCTACATTACCATTACCATTACCATCACCATCACAATCACAAGTGCCAGTCGTACCACACTCTGTGCCATGAACAGTGGGCCCTGTGGGCCACCAGAATACATCTTCCCTCTTTGTGGTAGGGGGAAAATCTCCTTCCATTGCTCCCAAAGTACCTACATCGAGACCAAGTGCCCCCTCGCCCAAATGCAGGGGACAGTGGTCCCCTCCCCCCCAGCTGGAGAAGCAACAGCCTCCTCTGGCTCCTCTCGTGCAGAAGGTGTCCCTTGGGACCCTCTCTCCCAAGGTCTCCACTTACGCCACAGCGGACACTCGCCAGTGGCTAAAGGAGCCAAAAGCTGCTGGACAAAGAGCTTCACGGTCTTCCTCCATGCATGAAGCTACTTCGGATAAGTCCTCCCAGCAAGCCCCTAAAGAGAAGCGAGAGGGCAAGCAAACAAAGAAGTCTGCTAAGAGGAAGGACCCTCCGGTGGCCCGAACACCACCGCTCCCTACCTATTCTGCACCTGCGGATGAGGTGGAGACCGCAGCCTCCCCTGAGGACCTGGATCTCACTGATGCCTCATCCACAATAGGAATGGATACAAATACTCAATCGGTTGCAGCAGGTGATCCTGAGGCATAATCTGCCTCCTTGCATGCTTCATGTCTTCCCAGCCTCATGATAACGTCATCCTCCAGTGGAATTGCTGCGGATTTTTCCACCAACTGGGTGAGCTTTACACCTGCTTTCTGCATTACCCTTCAGGAAACCTGGTTCCCGAAAATGCGGACCCCTGCCCTTCGCAGCTATAGGGGGTATGGCAAGAACCGTAGCGACTGTAAGAGAGTGTCGGGTGGAGTTTGTGTCTATGACCTGAGTTCAGTATGTAGTGAACCTGTGCCCATTCAAACACCTCTTGAAGCTGTGGCTCTCAGGATAAGGATGACGCAGGAAATAACTGTCTGCAACATATAGAGTCAATCCATATGAAGTGGTCCAGTGATGGTTGCTTGACCATTTTTAAATATTTTCATTTTTTATATGTGATTGCCCTATATTTGAGAAGTTCAAAACAGTTTTTAAAATAATTTGTCTTGCACCTTTACTGGATGGTGGCCATTTTATTTGTAGGCATGCGAAGATTTTTCAGTCTGGAGACATAAGCGAAAATTTGAAAATCTATGCACTGGGTTAAGTTACAACATTGCAATTGACATGATTGTTTTTAGAAAAGTGTCCTCTACAGCATTGTCTATTATACAAAATACCCGAAATTAAAAAAAAAAAACCAGTCAAAATGACCTGCAAAGTTTGGTATCCAAATTTTCAAAAATCCACTTTTTAGGCCAAAAAATAACAAACAAGAAGTGATTTATGAGAGTTTATTTTTTTCCTGTAGTTAGATATCATGCATTACTAGCCTCATATAGAGGAAGAACACTTACAAAGGTTTCCTTAATTTTTTATGAATTTTTGAAATTTGAAAATTTCATCTTGTGTAAAGCTTAGGGCTAGTTATCTCAGGGGGACTGAATATAAAAATGATTTTTCACAGACGTACACCTATATGATAGCAACGTACTGTAAAAATTTCAAGATTGGTATCTGACTGTGAACAAAGATATGAATTTTTGGAAATGAGGAAATAATTCACATTACTCTACAGCGGATCTTATGGCTGTTGCCTATTTAAATGGTTTATTGTTTCATTGTAATAAAATTTGTGACGTATATTTATTTAACACTATCACCCAATGTTCATTTAGTTTATTTTTAATAATGCAATTTTAAACAATAGGAGCTTTCATTTTTGTTTTATGGTAATAAAAATTTACGTTTCGGTTTATTGTCAATAAAGAAGTACATTATTGCTGGGTGTGGCATTGTTGTAGTCAGTCTGTTGTGAAACCTCTGTTAGAGTGGATGTACATACTTCATTGAGAGTGTAGAATGTGTTATGTGCTTTGTTCTGTGTGTAATTTGTAATCAATTTTGAGAGATTAACTGGAATGCAATAAGATGGGTGAACAGTGCTATGTTGGACAGATAGCAACTGAAGTGAGTCACAAAACAGTTTACGGTTCAGTTTCAAAAAACTTGAAAAATGGCAATTACTTTGATGAAGTTAGACAAACTTTGTTTAAACTTTGAGTACGTTCTTCTGTAACAGTGTGTGAGTATCGTGAGAAGAAATATGTTCTGAAGTACAACCACATTTTAGGAAGAAAGTGCTGTGATCCACTTAAAGTTCATAAAAAGCCTATTGCTAAAGGTTTGAAGGAAATAAAACTTGAACGTTTGTCCTTGTTATGTGAGAGTGGAACAGCTTCCTGGAAATTCCCTCTGTCCAAATTGTTACTCAAAAATATTTGTTGTGAATCCAGAACCAGAATCATATAACTGTGTTAATGACATTTATATTCCTAATGAGGAAGCTGTTAGCATATTGGATTTTGCTTGTTCTAAGTTAGACGTATCTCCTGCTAAAAAAAATTATAAAATTAAGTAGCAGAAAAAGAAAAGCAGTTACTGAAAATAAGGAACAACAAATTTCAGACAGAATTAGAAAAAACTTGGAATCATGCTTTTTATAATACAGATAACATTATTTCTAATGAAGAAGAAAACCTACCACCAGCGTCATCTGACACTGAATATTTGAGCTTAATAGAGAAATTAAAAATTAAATGTTCAGTGACATCTAAAGAGGAAAAAGCTAAAATCTTAAGTTCGCTCCCTGACTCATGTTGTTAAAGAGAAAAAATAGTTCATGAATTCAGTGTTTCTCATCGTTTGGTTAAACTAACCAGAAAATTAGTGAAAGAGCCAAGGCATTTTTCCAGTTTTAGGAAAGAAGAAAGGAGTAGGTATAAGTGAATAAACAATTTAAAAGCAGTTTTTGAAGATGATGAAAACAGTAGAATGTGCCCAGGTTGCAAAGATAGCAAAAGAGTTGTTACAAATGTAGTTAAAGTAACAAAATAGAAATGACTAGTGCTGTCAAATTTAAATGAACTTTATGTAGCTTTCAAATATTCTCAACCTGAATGCAAAATTGGAAGGTCAACATTTGGTGACCTCCGCCCTAAATGGTGTATTTTGGCTGGATCCTCAGGGACACACTCTGTGTTGCTTTATATCATCAAAATGTCAAAATGATGATTGCGGGTGCAAAACTCAGTTATCTTAACTACAAAGAGTTACTAGATTTAATGGTCTGTGACACTAACAGTTGTCACTGCATGATGAGTTTGTGTAATAAATGCCCTGGTAAGGAAACTGCTATTGAATTGTTTCACGAATATGATGAGGAAATGCCAGACAGTATTACCTTCAAACAGCGGGGTCATAAATGACAGGGCAGAAATGATAACAGTTGTTAAATCTCAGGAAGAGTACTTGAAATCTTTGATAACTTACAAAAACTCATAAGTCACCACTATGTTTCTAAAATCCAAAGTTAGTTTTTGAAGGACAGAAAAGCACAACTTCATGAAACTGAATTCATAGTGCTAGTTGATTTTGCAGAAAATTTTTCATTTGTGATTCAGGATGCAATACAAGGGTATCACTGGGTCAGTGACCAGACAACAGTGCATCCATTTATTCTCTACTTTAAAAATAAGAGAGATGAAGTTTGCAGTTCTTCAATTTGCATTCTAAGCGATTACTTGGAGCACAACACTTCGGCTGTACATGTGTTTCAAAATTATGTAATAAATTACATAAAAGAAAATTTTCCCAAGCTTGAGAAGCTGATATATTTTTCCGATGGAAGTGGTAGTCAGTATAAGAACAAAAAGAATTTTTCAAATCTGTGCAACCACAAAGTAGACTTTTGGTTGGAGGCTGAATGGCACTTTTTTGCATCTTGCCATCGTAAAAATGCATGTGATGGAATAGGAGGTACAACAAAACATGAAGTAAGTAAAACCAGCCTACAAAGACCAACCACAGACCAAATTCTCACAGTACAGGACATGTATGTCTTTTGCAAGGATAATTTTAAAGGCATTACCTATTTTATTATCAAGAAAGAAGTGGTTCTGCATATGAAAACAACACTTCAAACCAGATTTGAAAACTGTATAGCAATAACAGGAACAAGGCATTTCCACAAATTCCTTGGCATTGAAGAAAATTTAGTTCGATGCTATGTAACATCAGAAACCAAAATTTATAATGATCATTGGGTCAATAAAATTACATCTCTGTCTTTAACGTTGAATGACATAGTGGCATGTGTGTATGATGGACAGTGGTGGTTTGCAGAGGTTGAAATAATAAGTTTGGAAAGCAGTTATGTTTTTGTGCATTTTTACCAACCTGCTGGCCCAAGAACATCATTCAAGAAATCTACTAGTGACAAAGTTTGAATACCAATGAAAAATGTTTTAAGAAAACTTTCAGTGCTTGAACTTACCACAGCAACTAGGAGTTCTTATTCTATATCACAGAAGCTGTCTGAAGAAATAAGTGTTCTTAACATTCACCATCAGGTTTAGGAACAGTCGCATCTCTAAGAATGTTAACTGAAAATATTTAAGTATGTCAGAATAATATACATGTTAATTTCGGAGATGTTTCCACTTTTTATATGTAATTCAGTACCCTACGTCGATAATAATTGATTATATCCCACCAATATCACACATGAATAGGCAACAGCCATAAGATCAGTTGTAGAGTAATGTGAATTATCTCCTCATTTTCAAAAATTCATATCTTTGTTCACACTAAGGTATCAGTGTTGAAATTTTTACAGAATGTTGCTATCATATAGCATTATATTGAGTCCCACCTTGAGATAACTAACCCAAACTTTACAAAAATTTAAAATTTTCAAATTTCAAAAATCCATAAAAAATTAAGGAAACATTTGTAAGTGTTCTTCCTCTGTATGAGACTACTAGTTTATGATATCTAAATATTGGAAAAAAATAGCCTCTCATAAATCACTCCTTGTTGGTTATTTTTTGGCCTAAAAAGTGGATTTTTGAAAATTTGGTTACCAAACTTTGGAGGTCATTTTGACTGGCTATTTTTGTATTTAGGGTATTTTGTGTAATAGGCAATGTTGTAGAGGACACTTTTCTAAAAACAATCATGTCAATTGCAATGTTGTAACTTAACCCAGTGCAGAGATATTCATATTTTTGCTAACATCTCTAAACTGAAACATTGTCGCGCGCTTACAAGCAGAAATGGCCGCCGTTCAGGAAAGGTGAAAGGTAAAAAACATTGAACTTCTCAATTAGAGGGTAATCACATATAAAACAATTAAAATATTTAAAAATGGTCAAGCAACCAACTTAATTTTTATTGGACCACTTCATTTGGATTTACCCTATATGTTCCTCTAGATGGTGCAGTACCCCTGAACGCATTGGCTGCACTGATTCATCAACTCCCTAAACCTTTCCTACTTTTGGGAGATTTTAACGACCCTAAACCCTTGTGGGTCACATTTCAGTGTGGTTCATGGCACTTATTCGGCCATTGATTTATCCCTCTGCAGCCCGGGGCTCTCCCATCTGTCCACTGGAGAGCCCAAGATGACTTGTGTGGTAGTGACCACTTTCCCATCTTCCTGCTACTCCCCCAGCACTGTTCCCCTGGACATATACTAAGATGGGCTTTAAACAAGGCAGAGTGGGACACTTTCACTTCTGCTGTCACCGTTGAATCTCCCCCACACGGTACCATCGATGTGGCAGTTGAGCAGGTCACTAGAACAATCTTTTCTGTGGCGGAAAACACGATCCCTTGTTCCTTAGGGTGCCCCCTGCGAAAGTTAGTACCTTGGTGGTCGCCGGAAATCGCTGAGGCCATTAAAGAGTGTTGGTGAGCTCTACAGCGACATAAATGACGCTCTTCCCTAGAGCACATAATATCTTTTAAATGGCTTCGTGCCTGTGTTCACCAACTTATAAAAAGAAGGAAACAGGAGTGTGGGGAGGGGTACCTCTCAACCATTGGGTGCCATACGTCACCTTCCCAAGTCTGAACAGAGATCAGACGTGTTTGTGGGTACCAGATCCCGACAGGTGTTACTGGCATTAACATCAGTGACGTGTTATCTACTGACACAAACACAGTTGCCGAGCACTTTGCTGAGCACTACGCTCGAGCCTCCGCATCAGAGAATCGTTCCCCAGCATTTCGCACCCTCAAACAGTGGATGGAAAGGAAAGCCCTCTCATTCACTGAACGTCACAGTGAACCCTATAATGCTCCGTTTACAGAGTGGGAGCTCCTCAGCGTCCTTGCACATTGCTCCTACGCAGCTCCTGGGCCAGATCGGATCCACAGTCAGATGATCAAACATCTTTCGTCCAACTACAAGCGACATCTCCTCATCATCTTCAACCGGATCTGATGTGATGGCATCTTTCCATCACAGTGGCAGGAAAGCACCATCATTCCAGTGCTCAAACCCAGTAAAAATCCAATTCATGTGGATAGCTACCGGCCCATCAGCCTCACCAACATTCTTTGTAAGCTGTTAGAACGTATGGTAAGTTGGCGGTCATGTTGGCTCTTGGAGTCACATGACCTACTGGCTCCATGCCAGGGTAGTTCCCGACAGGGTCGCTTTACCATTGATAATCTAGTTTCCCTTGAGCCTGCTATCCGAACAGCCTTTTCCAGATGGCAACCAGGTGTTGGTCACATATGACTGTCATCCACATCTTGCTGAACTGCCCACTTTTAGCCACTCTATGGCGGACTTTTAACCTTCCCAGCACCCTACCTTCGGTGTTGGATGACAATGCCTCAGCAGCAGATTTAGTTTTACATTTTATTGGTGTGTGTGTGTGTGGGGGGGGGGGGGGGGGGTAATGTACCATCTAAGGGTGGGCATTTAGCCTTCTCTATGAGGTCACCACCCTGTCTCCATTTTAACTCTGTCACACTTTCTTGGCATTTGTTTGTCTTGGTGGTCATCTTTTCCCTACGTGTGTTCATCTCGCTTTCTCTCTTTGGGGTGGACATTTTAATGTGTTGCAAAGTGGCTGGCTCATCCTCTTTTATTATTTTGATCAGCCAGTCCAGACCATCTGCTCTATGGTTTTAACACCTTTCTCTGCTTTTCCTTGTGGTGTGTGTTTTCCCCATTTTTTGTTCATTCCATTTGTTTTCTTTTTAGCTGTGGTGCTGGGCGTTTTTGTACCTTGAACCTTGCTTGGGTCAGGAAAAAGGGACTGATGACCCTGTAGTTTGGTCCCTTTATACCCCAAACCAACCAACCAACCAACCAACCAACCAAAGTTCATCTCCCTTGTTTAGGACTGATTTTTTCCATCTGAGCTGTTGATGTTCATACAGCTGCTTCTCTTTTTTCCAACAGCCTCTTTAATATTCCTGTAGAAGGTATCTATCTTCACCCTAGGAGTGCACTTTTAAATCCTTACATTTGTCCTCTGGGTATTTTGCACTACCTGTCAATATCATTTTTTAGACATTTGTATTTCCTTTAGCCTGCTTCGTTTGCTGTATTTTTATATTTTCTCCTTTCATCAGTTAAATTTAGCATCTCCTTTGTTATGCAAGGTTTTCTATTAGGCCTTGTATTTTTACCTATTTCATCAATGCCGTATTTCACCTCTCAGAGCTACCCATTTGTTTTCCACGGTATTCCTTTCCCCTAGTCTAGTCAGTGATTGCCTAATGGTCCCTCTGAAACTCTCAGCATGCTCTAGTATCTTCAGGTTATACATATCCCGTCTTCTTAATGGCCTACCTTTTTTTCACTCTCTTTAGTTTTAATCTCTAGTTCATAACCAACAAATTGTTATTGGAGTCCACATCTGCTCCTGGAAATGTCTCACAATTTAAAAGCTGGTTCTGAAATCTCTGTCTTGCCTTTTATATAAATCAGTCTGAAACCTTCCAGTGTCTCGAGGTCTCTTCCATGTGTACAACCTTCTTCCATGGATCTTAAACCAAGTGTTAAAGATGATTAAATTATGCTCTGTACAAAATGCTATCATTTGACTTCCTCTTTCATTCCTTTAACCCAGTCCATATTCACCTACAATTTTTCCTTCTATTCCTTTTTGTGCTGTCGAATTGTGGTCCCCTATCACAATCAAATTTTCATCTCCTGTTACTATCTGAATAATTTCTTTTATCTCATCATACATTTCTTTAATCTCCTCATCTGTGGAGCTAGTGGGCATATAAACTTGTACTATGTGGTGGGTATTGGCTTTGTCTATTTTTGCTATGATAATGCATTCATTGTGCTGTTCATAGTAACCTATTATTGTTAGTATTTATATATGTTAAAAATTTTTATCAAATCTGTACTGCTTTGTATAAGTAATCCTCCATTGCATAGAATATATTGCGTAACGGGTACTTTTTATCTGCCTGTTTAAATAAGTTTTAGCAATTTTTGTAATATCCTTGGGTGATTTGTTGTATAATACTTTGTAGGAAATGCTGTTTTGAGTTTTAAGTTTATTCTTTCTGCGTAAATAGAAGTTCAGTCTAGATATTGTTTCATGGAAATGTGCGAGCCGTTTGACCAGTCCCCCCCCATATCTGATTTACTTAAATAAGGAGTGTCCTTGCAATGTCTTCTTCAGCCCTGTAATTCTTGTGGCCTTAATCTCCACTACCCTTTGCCCCAACATCCCCCCCCCCCCCCCCCCAATCACTGCTCCAGCACCACACACACCGATCCCGCAGCACCATCCTCTTCTCTACATCGTCCCTCTTCCTCCCAACACCCTCTTATGTATGGCCTCCTTCCTTTGTTACATCTCCCCTCCCAATCCACTCTTCCACATTGTGCACAGCATGAAACTCTCCCTGCTTGAGACCAGACAGAGTTCATTGGTGCCACATCCCTATCCCGTGCACCTGCTGGCTCTCCGTCTCAATCATCTTCCCCCTTGAATAAAATCATCTCGATTTTTAAGCCACATCAATTCGAATTAAATTCTTGAGCTTTTGATGGCTATCTCTGAGGCCACCCAAAGACAGTGGTCTTGTGTGTGTGCGCATGTGCGAGTGAGTTGCTTTTGCATGAATGTGCATGTATATGTTGTGTATTTCAGAAGAAGGCCTTCTGGCCGAAAGCTTAGGTGTTCAGCAGTATTTCTGTTGTGCCTGTCTATGACTCAGCATCTCTGCTATATATTGAGTAGCAATCTATCCTTTTCATAATATTGTCTTGATTTATGAGTAATATGTTTCATATTAAATTTTTGTCTTTGGTTTTATTATTCACGGATTGGTACCAGGTATTGAAATATTACTGTGATTAGCCCTCGAGTGGGCGCACCTTTTTTTATAATACAAGCGAACGTGTGGCGTGCTTTGCTTACATGTAAAGAATGACTGTCTTTGTTACCATGGTAAACATGGATGAGCAAACTTGCAGTTTTAGTTTACTTTATATGAGCTAAATCACTGCTTAATTAAACAATAATAAAATATAATTTCATTATATCACTCTGCTGCTGCGTGCAACTGTTACAGTGATGAGCCACTTGAAGCATCAAACAGTTCAGTTGGCAGAAGATAACAGCCAGCCGGTTATTCAATTGCTAATTATCTCATAGACAGCTGCCTCATAGAGGGGGTGTACCACTAGCTTGAAACCTGGGTCGTTTTCTTGCAAGGGTCTTAATTTTTTTTTTTTTTCCTCATGTAGCTCGCTGTTACATATTACTGCTGCTCAATTGGGCATACGACAGCACAACTTACCATTGTGTTGGTTGAGGCAAGAATGAAGGAATAGTAAGTATGGGCTTGCAATTGTAAAACAACAGTGGAATGGTACAGCACAATGTTGTTTGTGGACTGTGCACTTATACACAGGTGCGCCTGCTTGAGGGTCAAGAAATACTTTTGAAGGCAACTTCAGATATACAACTGCTACCTGCTATATCATTTGGTATAATTCTTCACCAGATGTGTTTCTTAGTAAGTTACTTAAAATACTTGTAACTGGCACTCCTATACTTCTAAGAGCCGATATGTTAGATGACGATGATGATGATGATGATGATGATGATGCTGATGATGATGTAGATGTAACCTCTTGGTAAAAATATGGACAGTGTAGGAAAAGACAGATTGCTACTTAGTGTAAAGAAGACATGCAAAGTTGCAGAGAGGCACAATTAAAAGACAATTACATAAAGCTTTCACCCGTGGCCTTAATCAGCAAAAGAGAAACACAGACCATTCGCACTCAGAAGCAAGTATACCTCATGCACACGACTGCCAATTTCAGCATCTCGGTTGATAAGTAACGCTCTGTCTTTTCCTACAGTGTTGATATTCCTACCCTGAGTTTCCATTGTTTGATTTAACCTCTTGGTAAACTATTTTGCATAGTTTCATTAAAGTTTTACAGCATCTGTTTTTGCAGAAGTACGAGCGGCTGGCTGCAGTTACAAGAGGCCTGCTTGTGTGTGCTGAGAACCCATCCTTGCGCCAGATCATTGTTTCGCACCATTTGGGTGATCTAATGGCTGCTCTCTCCCAGCTGAGCTTTGTGCCACTGAAGAAACCTGCAGAGCCACCACCACAAGCATCGACAACTGTAGTGGCAACGACCACAGTGGCAGCAACAGCGGTAGTAGCGTCATCTGGATCGGAAGCAGCTCAACGTGAGACAAATTCAACAAATGGCCAGAGTGAAGAGTTTGTGATGACACCTGAACTATGGGTGCGCCTGCAAAGAGACCGTTCTCAGTTTCGTATATATTATTTGTCTTTCATCTGGGAAATGTACCAACCACTCGTCATCAGGGAACTTCTAATACTGCATGGTGCTGCTGGATTAAAGAGAGTGAGTATGAGACTATACTTCAATACTACACGTTTCTTTTTTATGTGTCATACATTGATTTTAAGAGCATTGTGAAGTGTTGCTTCACCAATATATGTTGTATTCTGCAAGGAAGGACTTGAACAATAAATGTGGTAGCAGGGGAAGATAATACGCAATCCATGACGGAGCTAATGCGGAAATAAACAGGTGGCAGTCTTTGCTGTTACTGCATAATACGTTAGGTGAAGGGAATGATCCAGTGAGCATAAATTAATGAAGTAGGTATGTTCCTCTGCTACTAATATTTTACAGTTGTTTCTAAAAGGTGCGTGTGTGGTGTGTTTCTTGGCAAACACTGCTTACCTGTTGGAAGTACTGAGTCAAATTAAAATAATTTTAATCAAATATAATTGTGTTAGAATACATAAACAACTTTTGCAATTAAGTAAACAATGCAGTTCTACATAATAAAATACAAACTGAGAGTCAGAATATTATAGTTGATTGACTCTTCTAACATTACACTTATCATCAAACTGAAACACAGGTATATAAATAACCTGGTCATTTGTAGCTTCAGGAGATATTACTCCTAGTACTGCCAATAGAAACACAGAAATAAATGACAGTATGCTTGGCATTTGGAACCACAGGTTCCTTTTAGGGAGAAACAAGGGAATCATTGTAGAGTTTGGCCAGAAGAATGGGTGTGGGAGACGGTCCACTTAGAACATAAGGTAAGAGTTAACCGGGAACCAGAAAGTCTGTCTAAAGTTAAATGGTTGCATCTAACACTATTTCAAATGCAGATTTGTATTTCCTAAGTACTAAGAACCTGCATCTGCATTGCTTGTACAACTGCTACATGTATACTTCAAAACCCATTATGCAGTGATTTGTGCATGGTGCTTCATACCAATATTACCAACTCTTTTGTCCTTTTCCCCTTTGCATATGAAGCTAGGTAAAAGTGACTACTCAGTACATGTCCTAATCTGTTATTTTCCTGAACCTACATTATATACACAGTGCAGGAAATAAAACTGCAATATCTACTTCCACTATCGGTTCTTAAAATCTGCTGAGCAGAGTTTCACAAGAACAACATAACTTTCCTCCAACGATTCCTATTAAAGTTTGATGGTTATCTCCATTAGACTTATTTCAGAAATACGAAGAACTATTTTGTTGCCACTGACATTTAATCTTTATTCAAAATGTATCTTCCAAAAAACTCTTGAAAATGTTGAATAATGTATGTTCTTGAATAGAGAGAAGATGGACAATATCCATCATGCTGATGATGCTGTAATATTTGCTGGCAACTTAGTCTTCAACGTCATCTGTCCTTAGTTAACGAAAGTAGTGAGTGTAAAGACCTAGAAACAACAACAATAAAACAAAATTAATGATCACCTGTAAGAAAGACTTATCAAACTGTCATCTAAACATTAACAACAAAAGGTATAACTCACAAATTAAAGTCCATATCAAGAAAGCCAGACCCAAGTTTTGTAAAATGACTACTGTGTAAAAGAGCCATCACCTTTCAATTGAAACAAAATTGATATTTGTATGTTTACCATCCTTTTCTATGCAGCTGATAGGGTCCCCACTGTGGAGATGGGGGAGACATGCTCCACTAGTTCACTGTCAATGTTGCTGTTGGATTCATTCAGGTTTTTTTCTTTTTATGTGTATCATTTATGTCTGTGGACATTGAAAGAGATGTCTAATACACAAAGCAGAAATGCTGTCGAAGTTTTTTTGCATTTCCCTGTAATCTACTAGGGGCTTTGCTTTACTACCTTATAACAATATTATGAAAAGGAAAGTTGCCACTCACCATGTAGTGGAGATGCTGAGTTGCAGAGGGGCACAACAAAAAGACTGTCAAAGGTAAAGCTTTCGGCCCATAAGGCCTTTGTCAAAAATACACACACACACACACACACACACACACACACACACAACTACTACTACTACAGTCTCAGGCAACTTTAGCCACACTGCTTAGGCAATAAGAGAAACACAGGAAAGAAGAGAAAGGAGGACAGACATTTAGCATAGTGATGCATAAGAAAATAGTGGCAGTGTGGCTACAATTCCCTGATACTGCAGTTGTGTGTGTGTGTGTGTGTGTGTGTGTGTGTCTCCGCTATGTGGTGAGTGACAACTTTTTTTTTCATGATATTGTTACATTCCATCCTGGATTTTCCATTGTTAGATTACTATCTGATAAATTATTTCTATACTTTGAGAATGTTAGTGACCTTACTGTGTATCGTTTGGGGGACATCCAGTTTTCTTTTTGATTCTACTGGACATTCACTATGTACTGGGTTGAGTCAGTCATATATTCTTAGAGCCAGTCTCTCAACTGTGAGGATACTCTGTCTGGCCAAATCTTGCATATGTCAACAGTGTGGTACAATGTCAGACCTTTTGAAAATCTGCAGTGATGTTATGTATCTGTTAACATTCATACATATATTGCCTCTGAGGTATTTGTGTCTTCATGAGTTATGCATTAACAAATTTCATTATGTTTTAAGCTTAACTTCTGTGTAAGCGTTGTGATAATTTTTGAATATTTTTAGTTGCAGAATTGTGCACGCACCAACCCTCCAACATGGCTTAAGAAGTCTTGCATCATACTGCTAATCCATTGCATAATGAGGCCAAAAGGCGTCAGTTCTCTTATACGTGCAATTTGTGACGCTGATCCAGATACTGGTACTGATTGGAGTAAACTGGAGACAGTTGTTAATCTTATAACGACTGTTCATACGTCTGATCCAGAAAAGTATAATAAGAATATATGTTCCCAGGTAAGTTTAGTAACTTTCTCAAAAATTCCATTAATAAAAGCATTAACTGCTGTCAGTTCCCCCTCCCTCCCTCTCCCTCTCCCCCACCTGCCCTCCCCCCTTTCTCCTTCTCCCCCTCTCCCCCCCTTATAGACATGAAAAAGTGTAGTCATGCAGCTACAGCTACATCTACATTCTGCTAAGCCCCATGAATTGCATGGCAAAGTGTATTTCTCATTGTACCATTTATTTGGGTTTCTTCCCATTCCATTCACCTATGTAGTGCAGGAGGAATGATCCTCTGAATGCCTCTGCATGTGCTGTAATTATTCTCATCTCGTCCTCACAATTCCTATGTGAGCGATAAGTGTGGGGTTGTACTATATTCCTGGGGTAGTAATTCAAAGCTGGTTTTTTGAAATTTTGTCTGTAGTCTTTCTTGTGATAGTTCACATCTACCTTCAAGTGTCTGCCATTTCACTTTCTCCAGTATCTCTGGGACACTCTCCCATAGGTCAAACAAATCTGTAACCACTTGTGCTGCACTTCTCTATGCGTTTAATATTCCCTCTTAGTTTTATTTGATGTGGGTCCCACACTCTTGATGAATTTTCTAGACTGGGTTGCATGAGTGGCCTGTAAGCAATTTCTTTTGTAGGCTGACTGCGCTTCCCCCAGAGTTCTACAAAGAAACTCAAGTCTGCCATCTGCTTTACCCACAACTGAGCCTATGTATTCATTCTATTGCTTATCACTATGAAGTGTTACACCCAGGTATTTCATAGAATTAACTGATTCCAACAGTGACTGATATAGTAATAGGATACTATGTGTTTTTCATTCTGTGATGTGAACAATTTTATGTTCTGAACACTTAAAACAAGTTTCCATTCTTTGTGCCACTTTCAAATCTTATCAAGATCTGACTGAATATTTGTGCAGCTTCTTTCAGACGGTAATTTATCATAGATAACTGCATCATTTGCAAAAAGTCTGAGGTTACTATTAATATTTTCTGCAAGGTCATTGATATACAGCACGAACAGTAAGGGTCCCAACACACTTCCCTGGGCACACCTGAAGTTACTTTTACATCTGACAGTGACTCTCCATCCAAGGTAATATGCTGCGTCTTTCCTACCAAAAAGTCTCCATTACAGTCACAAATTTCACTTTATTCCCAGTATGACCGTACTTTTGACAATAAGCAAAGGTGTGGTACTGAGTCAAATGCTTTTTGGAAAGAAAAAGACTCAACTCTGCAGAAAGGCTTCCTTCTTGACTGTTGTTTGCTGGTCTGTTCTTATACCAGTTACCTAATGAAGCAGCATTATAGAGTGACAGTTCACTTTGCAGCTTCCATATTTTGTTGCTATTCTGTTACTTACCTGATCATAGGAATAAGTACTGCAACCTTTGCATAATAAAGTAAGTATACATTTTTTCTGAAAGTGCAGTACTGTTGAATGAACTTCAGATAAGGACAGTGACATACTATTATTATTTCACTTCTTACAGTTGGTGGAAATCTTGAAAGGATCTGATAAGCTTCCAGGTTCTGTGGGACAACTCCAGTTAATGATTGCTGTTCGTTGTATTGAGGTAAGTGCTGCTTCGTTTTGTAGTTGCTTCTGAGGATGGGAAATGATAGGAAGTATAAAGTAAGAAACTGTTTATGGTTTTTCAATTGTATGCTGTTACTCACTTTTTATATGAGGAAGCATACTAAATATAATAGCTGATAGTTTGGCTCCAATATCAGTGGCCAATATATTGGCATCAAGTTTTACGAATGTTATGTTGTTTTGAACTAATACTAAAATTCTTCAGTTTTGGTTCTGCCTCAAATACACTAATGAAAATGTGTAAAGAAATTAATAAAATTTTGTAGCCATTGAGTTAGTAATTCGCACAATGTGGTTGTGGAGGAACTTTATACTTAAGAACTTGACTTATTTTGTTTTGTTTATTGGTGTTTTATAATTATTATTGTTAGTGTAGACATGAAACTAAGTTATTCAGTTTATCGTCTCTATCTCCCAAGGAAAAAGCCATGGTGTTAAATGTTTTTCTTATTGATGCAATCTACTCGATTAAAATTTGTGCTTCAATAGACATTAAAAATACAAATGGTGTAGAGCTAACTTGCAGAAGCATAAGCTCAGTTAAGAATAGTGGGGCTGCTGTAGTTGTTCGTTGCCAGAAGTAGGAAATACTGTTAGAATAAACTTCATGCTGCATAAAAGGTTGACATATTTCAGCCTCTGTTTTGTATCTTTTGTTCTTACTTCAGGCACTGTACAAGAAAGATGAAGAACTCATTCGCAGACATGTCCTTGATATCATTCTTAAGCCACTGCTGACGTGTTGCGTTCCACCAAGCAGCATTGCCTGGGAGGATAGTGAAGTAGAGGAAGATGATACCATAGATGAAATGCCAATTATGAATAGTATTGAAGGCATTGGCCTCTTGGATTCCACAGATGATGAGGCAGGGCCATTGTTAAAAATAGAGGAGAAGATGGAAATCTTGGAGGAATCTGAAACAGAACAAGCAGAAGAATCAGAACAATCTACAACAGCAGTGGAGGTAGTTCCCTCACCTGATGCCACTGATGAAACAGATAAAGGTTAGTTACTTGGTGGCCTGATATGTTGTTTCTTGCTTTTGCATGTTATTTATTTTCTGATGATGGGTGCTTAGCAGCCTCTCCTCAGTTATCTTTAAACACACTTCTCCTTTTTATTGCTTTCTCCAGTTTTGAATAACATGTTTTTAACAAGAGAAATGTTCATGTTTAATGTTTGCTTTCATGTTATTCATCTGTACAAACATGATTTGAATATTTAAATATTAATGACATTTATCGTCGGCTGCATTCATTTTTAAAATGGGATATTTTTGAAATGGATGTTTGAAACTTCAAAAAATTAACTGGATGATTCTAGAAGTGTCTTGAGGTTAAATGCAAATCAAAACAGAACTGAAGAACCTGAGAATTTTTAGGAGCAAAGCATATATGTGGATGGAGCAGGATATGTTGGTGGGGAGGTGGTGTGTGATATTGCACAAAGCTTTTTGACAAAATTCAGTTTACAATTTGATAAGTTCTTCCTGCTTCTTAGTAAATAAAATTTCAGCTTTTTCAGGTCTGTTTTTTCTAATCTATGATGTGATAACTTATTTAACATAATTATTCCTGTCTGTGAAAGATATTTTAAATTTTCTTCCTCAGACTTTTCTATACTTTTTCAGTTAATTGCTTCTGTGTGATTTATGGTGTTCCCAGATTCCCCCTACAATAGTAATTGAGTCAGTTCTGCCACTTGATCTTTCTAGCTTTTTGCAGTGCACCTAATCGAAAAACTCTTTATATTAAGAAACCATACAAATTCGTGTGCTGTCCATTACAGCCTTTAACCATGCATTTTGACAGCTATCACTTCTTCCACACAAAAAAAAATGATACTTTCCAACCCGGCCACCAGTGAATGGCGTATCTGCTGTGAGGAGAATTCTCTTTCCCTGTATGCTGAAGATCTCACAAAGACCTACACAGGCAGGCACGACCACCGCCAACCTTGTCCACAAATGGATTTCTGGTGCCATAACCTCATTCATCCCTAATGCCCCCACCACCCCCAAAAATAAACTGCAAAGGAATGCCCCCCTTGTTGCCAAGTATCACTCCTGACAGAAGCAACTGAACCCTGTCCTCCTCCAGAGTTTTGACTATCATCTTGCCCAGAAATAAGGCACATCCTGAGAACAAAGTCATTTGCGATGGCACTGTCGTGTAAAACATTCTCGGACTTCTTTCCATGGCAATTCGGAGTAAAATCTTGAGCTTTTAACAACTTCCAACATCATCTCCATCAGGAGTAACAGTTACTCCTGATGAAGATTGTGGTGAAAATCTTTGAAAGCTCAAGGTTTTACCCTGAATTGAAGTGGCAAGAAGCCCAAGAATGTTTTATACAAGGGACATCCTACTTAATTTCCTTCCTACATTTCATAAAGTGGCATTCTGTCACCCAGCCAACCAACGCAATCCTGGTCAATCCATATGCCCCTCCCACACTCAAGCCCTTGCCACAGGGGTCACATTGCTGTGGAAGACCCAGGTGCAGGATCTGTCTGATTCACCCACCTAGCA
Organism: Schistocerca americana; assembly: GCF_021461395.2. Taxonomy (NCBI): domain Eukaryota; kingdom Metazoa; phylum Arthropoda; class Insecta; order Orthoptera; family Acrididae; genus Schistocerca; species Schistocerca americana. Next base: position 182,028,536 of record NC_060120.1, read on the forward strand.
CATTCTGCTCCATTCCTGTCACAGTTTTAATCCTATTCCATCAGAGACGAGACCACATATCAAAGCAACCATATAATACACCAGCTCCATTGCAGTAACCACACAGAATTTTATGTGGCATGACCACCAATCAGCCGTCCACCAGAACGAATGCCTACTGCCAAACTTTGGTGAGGATTAAAGTTGATCACCCAGTGGCTTAACAAGCTGATGAGCACAATGTGTTGGAGTTCAGTGGTTGCTTCACAACCCATGTCATCTGGGTCCTTCCCTCCAGCTTCAGCTTTTCTGAACTATGTAGATGGTAGTTACCCTTGCAGCAGGTATTTGGATCCCATAATCCTCCTGGCCTTAATCTCCACTAACCCACTGCCCCACACACTGTACCCAACAGTGCTGTCTCCCCCTCCCAATCCACACCTGTACATCATCTTTATGGTGCACCACACCTCACCAGTTCTGATGTCTGTGTGACACATGACAGCTTGTGCACATGCCATCCCCCCTTCAGCATTCCTAGCTAAAGATTAGCTTTAAGCATCAAAGTTTCTTACGTTGTACTGTATGGATTATCAATGGGAGAAAAGACACTAAACATGAACACAGTACGTAGTGTTTCTGTTAGTATTGAGCACTGGTTAATATTTTGATGACTCTTTTACAGTAGAATAAATATGAAAGGTTAGTATTCACTGACTGTTTCACGCAAGAATAAACACAAAACAAGAGCAGTGCATTATGAGACTTTTTTTCTGTTATGAAGTTAAAACAACAATTCTGCTTCTTGTCCATTGCTGTTGGATGTATACACTGGTTCATTCTTAACTTTCTGTACGGTATAACATTGGTAAATTGTTTGCTAATGGATTTGTTAGCTTTCTGTTATGTTTTATGAAACTCATAAGACACTGCTCCTGTTTATGTGTATGTGAAATTGTTAGTGAAAACCAATTGCTGTGGTAATAATGCCCAAAGCTAAAAGAAACAAAATGCCCATTACCCATGCTCAGTGACTTTGCCTCCCCCACTGGTCTACCATTGCAACCTAATCACAGGGAGACAAACAATGGATTTGTTATGAGAGTGAGTCCCTGGCTGGCTGATATTCCCTATAGTATCACAAAGCAAGCTGTAGAGGTTTTGTCACTTTGTGCTTTTCTTAGGGTATTTCTACAATCTTGTGAATGCCCACAAACTAAGTAGCTTCTATTTTTCTTTAATTTATTCCTTCTTTCTTTTTTTCATTTCTGAAATAGTTATTTGGAAAAATAACGAAAACCACGAAATCGCATTGAATGATTGAGTGCTCAAATGAATCTTTTGTAATTTGTGGTCTACAGAGAATCTATATCTAGCCTCAGGCAGCCACTTGGTGGTGCTGGCAGATAGTGCCCACATATAGAGCTGTTTCAGTGGGATGGTTGTATGTGGTGGTTGGTCAGAAGGTTTCTGTATTTCTGATTAATAGTTTTGATGCATTGCTGCCTACCGATAATGAGATGTAGTCAGTTTGTTTTGCCTTTCATGTTCAAGCAGTGGTTTCTTTACCTGTGAAGATAGAGACAACAAGAGGGGAAAGAAGGGGCTGGTAGTTGTAAGCAGTTTGAATGTTAGGCAATACGATTGGCTCCTGTACGGAAGTAGCATCACAAGAGGAGAAAAATTCAGATTTGTATTTGGACTGTATCCCATGAGGAATTGTCAGCCAACTAAAGGTGACCATTCTGTGAGCAATTGACAGCACATATTGCAGTCAGCTGTGGATTGTCAATCATGTCAGCTTCAGTAATATGTTGCATACAATCAGATACTGTTGCCAGCTCTTTCTAGAGACTCGTGCAGCTGGTGAAGGCAGTTAGCATTATTCCTGGGGTCTCTGCATGTTAAGCTGATTGGAATGTACTCTTGTGTGCAGTACGACTTCACTGGATTTTAGCTAACTTATCGTACAGTAGAAAATATTGAATAAACTTACACTGTCAAATATATGGCAAATGATCTGACTTTTCAGAATATAATAGTTAGGAAGTTATTGTAGTAAGATTGCTATAAGTAAACACCATCAATTCGTCAGACTATGTGCAGTGTGCCACAGCAGTATGATTTTCAATATCTACCACTTGATTTTTGAGGACTCAGTGGTTGATTGTCAACAGAAGCACTGCAATACCATGCCAGGCCAAGACTACAGTTAGTGAAAGTTCACATGTGAGCTCGAATAGAAGTGACACTGGCACACAGCAGCAGTTGATACCTGTATACTACTGCGTTGTTGACATAGCAAGCTACTTCCTACACTGTTGATACAAATGAATATCCTCTCTCGTGCTGTAATAAGATGATGAAGATTAAGCTACATATCTCACAGCAGAAAATTTAATTTTTTGAAATAGGTTTTTGATATTAAAAAGTAGAAAATAAAATATTCCACTAAAATAGCAAAAAAGTTAATTTTTTAAAATATTCATGAATATTCATTAGTTAAAACTTCCGGGCTGAATTGCCGTGGTCCTTATATAAAACTGCGTCTCCTTCCTGACGTTTCGTTGCCTACTGCGGGCAACATCTTCTGAGGTGAGTCGGCGACTGGCTGCCAGGCGCTGGAGGTCCCGCTTATATAGAGCGCTTAGATGGCGCCACCAATCACCACGTGCTTTCGACTTTAAAACTACCTCTGGCTAGTGCCATCTGTCTCGATTATAGGTAATCGATAGTCACTTTGTTGGTGCAGAGTCGACCGCCATATCTTGTCTAGTTTTAATCCTTCTTCTTCTTTTTTATTAAAATTATTTTCGTGCTTGTAGATCTGTATAGCTTCTCTATACATGTGGGTATAATAATGTGAGGTCCTAGCTATCGCGTTTGTCTCACTAAATTTTATTTCGTGATCACCGTCTTTGAAAACGTGTTCCTCTACAGCTGATTTATCAATTTGTCCCAATCTACAGTTCCTTTTGTGTTCCGTTAGGTGGGTATTAACACTCCTTTTAGTTGTTCCAATATAAACCATGCCACAGCTACACGAAATTTTATACACACCTAAGGGGTGTCGTGCGTCTTTCACCGATCTTAAACTTTCACTAATTTTCTTGGTGGGTCAAAAGATTGTCTCCACTTGAAACTTGGCCAAAACTTTCCCAATACGGTCCCTGATGTTATGAATAAATGGAAGAAAAACTTTTCCAGCCGACGGGGGTTGTTGTCCTGTATTTTCGGACACTTTTCTTGTAGGGTGGAGTGCTCAATCTATTTCGTTGTCAGTGTACCCATTTCTCTTGAAAGCCGTTTGCAAATGGCTTAATTCATCCTGCAAATAAATTGGCTCACAGATGTTATCAGCCCTGTCCACTAAAGTTTTTATGACTCCTCTCTTCTGCCTAGGATGATGATTCGAATCCTTATGTAGGTAACGATCGGTGTGTTTGTCTTTCCTATATACCTTGTGCCCCAAAGTCCCATCTGCCCGTTTAATAACCAATATATCCAAAAAAATTTAGTTGTCCATTACTCTCTTTCTCCATGGTGAATTGTATATTTGGATTGAAACTGCCTGTGCACCAAAAAATCTCTCAGTTCCTCTTCAGCATGATTCCATATCACAAAGGTGTCATCCACGTATTGATACCATTTCAAAGGGCTTTTTTTTGGCCGACTGCAGCACTTGTTGTTCGGAAAACTCCATAAATAGATTAGCAATTGCAGGGCTCGGAGGGCTACCCATGGCCACCCCATCAGTTTGTTCATAAAACTCGCCGTTATATTGAAAATAAGTCGAGGATAGACAATGTCGAAACAAAGCTGTTATATCAGTAGGAAACATATCAGCTACGTAAGAAAGAGCTTCGTCAACAGTGACCATGGTGAACAGGGATAGTACATCGAAACTGACAAGGATGTCACTTGAACTAACTGTGATCTCCCTCAGTTTTTCAATAAAATGCATGGAATTTTTAATATGAGTGTCAGTTTTACCTGTATACGGTTGCAACAAGAAGCAGGATATCTAGCCAGCTCTTGAGTAGGAGCCCCAATGGCGCTCACTATCAGTCTCAATGGGACATTGGGCTTGGGTATCTTAGGTGACCCATACAGTCTATAGGAGGGTAAGCTTCCGTTTTTCAAAGGTATTTTTTATCTTCTTATCTTGTTGACGCGAATGAATATACTCGAGCATGCTGTAATATGATTAATGAAGTCAAACTACAGATCTTAAATGTTGTTAAACAAAATACTGGTGTAGCTTTATGGTCTTTGTGCACACAAATTCATCCGAGACATATTTGTTGGCTGTGAGGCACGGTGTTCAGAAAAAGCTTGATTACTTTACGTGTATTTAAATATTTGTTGAAAGAATTTACTTTCGCTCTTTCTCTTAAGTTTGTGATCACAAAATGATAGCTGGGCTGTCTATTCCTTAGCTTTAGGAGCTACAGCTCCCAGCACAGCCAATAGACACATCCAGTAATCCCTGAATTTAACTTACGTAAGTCTACCTGCTCCTCCTCTTTCTTTTCCGCAGTTGGTATTTAAGATGGCTTACTTTGGAAGAAAATGTTTGTTGTAATGAGAATTAGTGTCATTTGTACATCACTGTGTCCCTAGCATAGATCTTCCTTTAGTTACTGTCCTTGTGTCTCATGTGCTTGTTAAGTCTGTCTTGAAAGGTTGTCAGTAGCTGTTGAGTGCCCTCTGTAGTGCATGTTTTTGTTACAGAGTCACGCAAGCTTATTGTACCGGAGGAAGAACTAACACTGTGCATAGTGAACATGCACCGGCTGTTTGCAGAACATGTCAGTGGCTCCTCAGAGCCTGCCCTGCCGCCAGTGTCCTATGCCAGCTTTACACCTGTGTTATTTGCCCTCTACAAGAGAGTATACTCCAGTGCATGCCATTACAAATCTAAAGTAAGTAGTGTCATAAACCTTAACAAATACTTTTCATGTGGTATGAAGTCATGATAGTCTGAATATAGTGAAAAAAAATTTAACTGAATTCTGGAGAACGTTTTCAGAAATATTTGATTCACAGATTGTAATTAAAGCTGTCCACATTCTACAATATTCTTGTACTGCCATAAGTTTGGTCTATAATTAATAAGACGAGCAAAACAGTATTGAACCTGCAAACGAGGTGAATGTGCTCTTAGTTCCAGATGTCTTCACATGGGTTTCAACTCACTAGCATAACATGATGATTCACACTGAATTTTCCATGGAACAATTGTTTTGAATGAATTATGAAAGGAGTAGGGACCTGAAAAATTTGCTATTTTGTAATAAATGCAAATGTAGATGCAGGTTCTGACTCAATTTGCAAAAATGTGAAATTGCAGAGTTGCCTAATAATATAGCAAATTATATCTGGAGGGACCATTTTATGAGACAGTTTTAAATACTTTTATATTCTCCAAATAAGTATTGAAAATGGTGTTTCACAATAAGTCATGCCTGTGCATGAATGTGACAACATATCAGTTTGCTCCTAAGTTCTGCTGTGGTCCCACATCAATTGTTGGCAGTGGAATGATCCCTCCAAGATACATACCATGTGTGGTAATGTAGGACTCGGCCGTGGCATCTAGTATCATAGACCCGATAAACATGTATGTTTTTTAGCTAGCTAAAATTTTTATTGTGGTTCACTGTAGCACTTTCAGATGAAAGGTGGGCAGGGATGTTGGTTTGACCTACATTTGCTTAATATACCACTACAGGTCAGGCTTGAACTACCTCCTTCATGACACTGGCCAGCTTGGCAAGCAATTGTGCAGCAGCCATTACCAAATGCTTTGTGTACTCAGCTTTGCTTTGGGTTGTGTGTGTTGCTTGTTGTTTACTTTTCTCATTTTGAAATGAGTGAAGACACATGCTAGCTCCTCGTGGAGCTGGAGTACGACTCCTGTAACACCAGAAGGGATTAGGGATTCGTTTGACTGTGTCAGTTCTGTTTCCACAGAAGCAGAGACCATGGATTTAGATTTGACAGCCCACTGAGAGGGAGATGGGGTCCCATTTCCCAAACTGCCCATCTCCCCTAGGTTGTCTAAGTTATCCTTGTTTATCTCATTGCTGACTGCCATGTTATAGTGTCTTCTTTTATAGCAACTGCAAAACAAAATCAGTCAACAATCAAATGCACGGTCTTCCTGTAAAGTGTGAATAGTTACTCTGCCTTTGGAAGTGTGCAGGTACATGGTGGGGAGAGGATGGGCTACTGGGTGCAGAGTCAGGAGGCTGTGCTGTTGGAGACAAGTAGATTTGTTGGTGGGGTGCAAGGCATGAAGTGTTGGAAGGGGAGCAGAGGAGGAGACAGGTAGGTGGAAGGCAGGCACTAGCATAGGTTCAGGCCAGAGGGGTTACAGGAATGAAGGATATATTGTAGAGAATGTTCCTGCCAGCATGATTCAGAAAAGCTGATGTTAGTAGGAAGAATCCAGATGGTGCAGCCTGTGAAACAGTCATTGGAGTGAAGCACATTGTGTTGGGAAGCATGTTCAGCAACTGGGTGGTCCATCTGTCTCTTGTCCGCTATTTGGCTGTGGCCATTAATGTGGACAGACACTTGAAAGTTGTTCTGTCCATGTAGAAAGCAGCAAACTGAGCAGCTTAGTTTTTAGATAACATGGGTGTTTTCACAGGTAGCCCTACTTTTGATGGAATAGGAGAGGTCTGTGACAGGGCTAAAGTAGGTGGTAGTGGGAGGATGTACGGGACAGATCTTGCATCTAGGTCTATTGCAGAGAAATTACCTTGTAGCACGGGGTTGGGAGCTGGGGTGGAGCAGGGATGGACAAGGATACTCCAATTTCCAGTGAGTTATGAAATGAGTAGGAACCTGAAAATTTTGCTATTCTGTAATAAATGCAAATATAGATGCAGGCCCTGTCTCAGATTGCAAAAATGTGAAATTGCCTAATAATATAGCAAATTATATCCTGATGGACCATTTTGTGAAACAGTTTTAAATACCTTTACATTCTGCAAATAAGTATTGAAAAAGTAATCAGTTTCCAGTTACTGACGTTGCACAACATCCAACGAAGTGTAGTTTGGAAAGAATGTGCATAATAATTTATTTTCAAAATAAAAACCATACCTATATGCTATTTATGGGCTGTAGAATACCACTGTGGTAGGGGAATGGAGGATAGTGGGTAGGTTATTTTACATTTCAGGCCATGATGAGAGGTAGTCGAAACTCTGGCGAAGAATGTGATTTACTTGCTCTGGTCCTAGGTGGTACTGAGTCATGGAGGAGTGCTTCTTCGTGACCACATGGTGAATTTGTGGGAGGTGTTAGGTGACTGGAGAGATAATGCTCGGGGGATCTGTATCTGGACTAGGTTGTGTGGGTAATTTCAGTAGGATCCTTGGTATATTTGGTTTAGGGATTGCTTTTCACTGCAGAAGAGACAACCTCTGGTGTTTTAGGTTGTATGGAAGGAACTTTTGGTATAGAATGGAATTGCTGGTTGTAGATTTGGTGTAGACTGAGGTACTTGTGTACCCATCCTTGAGGTGGAGGTCAACATTGAGGAAGGTGGCTTGCTTGGATGAGAAGCTCCAGATGAAATGAATGAGGGGGGAGGAGTTAAGGCTCTGGAGGAATGTGATATGGTATCCTCACTGTCAGTCCAGGCCATGCAGATGTCATCATTAAATCTGAACCAGGTGATGGGTTTGGGATTGTGGGTGGTTGTGAATGATTCCTGTAGATGGCACATGGTCAGGGAGACCAGGAAGGAGATTGTAGCTTTGGAGTCAGTTGAGCATTGTTAAAGGTGTTGTTCAGTAGCAGCAGTACCATGAGGATTGGGATGATGGTGTACTGGGAGGTAGCATGGACAGTGACAAGCAGGGCGTGAGGTGGTAAAGGAGCAGCAAGTGTGAAGAGTCATAGGAGGAAATGGCTGTTGCCTTCTATGCTGTAAGGTAGGTTACGGGTAGTAGGTTGAAGGTGTTAGTCCATGAGAACAGAGATTCTCTCTATAGGGGCACAGTAACTGGCTACAATAGGGCATCCTTGGTGATTGATTCATTTACAAACTTCAGGAAGCGTGTAGAAAGTAGAGGTGCAAGAAGTGTTTGGGAGTGAAAAGAGACGTAGCCTCAGGCCAGAGATTCTGGGACAGACCTAAGGGCTTGAGGAGGGACTGGAGATGCTGCTGGATTTCAGGAATGGGATCACTGTGCCAGGGTTTGTAGGTGGACATATCTGCCAGCTGGTTGAATCCCATGCTAGGTAATCCCTGTGGTTTATAACCAGTGGTGCAACCTATGTGGGCAGGTAGGATTATAGGTTAGAGACAGTTTTTAGGTGGTGGATTGTGGTTCTTTCTGTGAATGTAAGGGTGGTTTCCATGTTGAAGGATTTGGAGAACGATGGTGAGGCAAGGTTCGAGGTTAAGAAATTATTGAAAGTTAACAGCATTTATTTGAGGGCTGTGGGGTGGATCACAATTTGATGGGTGAGTTAGTGGAGTAAGACAGGGTTCAATATTGATTTTGGGTTAAGTTTGATGGGTGAGGTTGGTGGCAAAAAAACTGTTTCCACTGTAAGGAACAGGTGAAGAAAAGGTCTTTGAATAGTAATTACTCTTTTCTCCTATTAAACCTTTGTCACTTTAAATATCACCTGAGACACTTTTTAACAATAAACTGTTGTTAATAGCATTCAAACAGTAACTATTATTTATTGCTACTGGCTGAATCTAACTGCTTGCAATGGCAGACTGCTTCTGGCTAGCCAGGCTCAAATTGCCCCACCATCGATGTTTGTCACATTACTCTTTTTTCATCATACTATATTCTTAACATTTTATTTTTTAAATTATTTCATCAAAAATTATTAGAGAGATGGAATGCTAGTTTGACTATGGCTTCAATCAAGGTCAGCTTAAGATTTCAGTGTGTAAACATAATTATTAAGATTTAACTTTAAACAATTTGCTGCCAATTTTCATATGGGGTTTTTCAACATGTTTCAAGAGAAGTTTACCTATATCAGTTGATGTAACTCAGTGCCAAAACAAAATGATTATAGCAAAATGGAATGAACATTGAGGGGGTTCAGAGTGGCAAAAGTGCGAAAATTTTGGTACACGTTTAATATTGATATGTTGCTTACGATTACTCTTCAGCTTCTGCCCTTGAAATAACTTCAGCTGTTACAGGTGATGATCAATATTTATTGTATATCCAACTAAAGATACCACATTTGTGTAAGGTCTTAAAACACACTGCGTCTGACTACAACTTTTTTGACGTCAGTATGCTGTTTGTCACCTGGTGACATATGTTGATTTCTATTGTGAAATGACTGGTGGTGTAAAGGGTAAGAAAGTTGAAGCTTCACGTATGTAACACAATGGCTATTTAGAAGAAAAACAGTGCACTGCTGGTAAAGTTATTTTATGAGAATGGCAGCAATAGCAGTGCTGCATTGTGGGAATATTGCCGACAGAAACATCTGCAAAGAGGCCCGTTGTCAATAAATGGGTTAAAGAATGTTGTTGTTGTTGTTGTTGTTGTTGTTGTGGTCTTCAGTCCTGAGACTGGTTTGATGCAGCTCTCCATGCTACTCTATCCTGTGCAAGCTTCTTCATCTCCCAGTACCTACTGCAACCTACATCCTTCTGAATCTGTTTAGTGTATTCATCTCTTCATCTCCCTCTACAATTTTTACCCTCCACGCTGCCCTCCAATACTAAATTGAGATCCCTTGATGCCTAAGAATATGCCCTACCAACCGATCGCTTCCTCTAGTCAAGTTGTGCCACAAATTTCTCTTCTTTCCAATTCTATTCAATACCTCCTCATTAATTATGTGATCTACCCATCTAATTTTCAGCATTCTTCTGTAGCACCATATTTCAAAAGCTTCTATTCTCTTCATGTCCAAACTATTTATCATCCACGTTTCGCTTCCATACATGGCTACACTCCATACAAATACTTTCAGAAACGACTTCCTGACACTTAAATCTATACTCAATGTTAACAAATTTCTCGTCTTCAGAAACACTTTCCTTGCCATTGCCAGTCTACATTTTATATCCTCTCTACTTCGACCATCATCAGTTATTTTGCTCCCCAAATAGCAAAACTCATTTACTGCTTTAAGCCTCTCATTTCCTAATCTAATTCCAGCAGCATCACCCGATTTAATTCGACTACATTGCATTATCCTTGATTTGCTTCTGTTGATGTTCATCTTATACCCTCCTTCAAGACACTGTCCATTCCGTTCAGCTGCTCTTCCAGGTCCTTTGCTGTCTCTGACAGAATTACAATATCATCGGCGAACCTCAAAGTTTTTATTTTTTCTCCATGGATTTTAATTCCTACTCCAAATTTTTCTTTTGTTTCCTTTACTGGTAGCTCAATGTACAGATTGAATAACATTGGGGATAGGCTACAACCCTGTCTCACTCCCTTCCCAACCAATGCTTCCCTTTCATTCCCCTCGACTCTTATAACTGCCATCTGGTTTTTGTATAAATTGTAAATAGCCTTTCGCTCCCTGTATTTTACCCCTGCCACCTTCAGAATTTGAAAGAGAGTATTCCAGTCAACATTGTCAAAAGCTTTCTCTAAGTCTACAAATGCTAGAAATGTAGGTTTGCCTTTCCTTAATCTATTTTCTAAGATAAGTCATAGGGTCAGTATTGCCTCACGTGTTCCAACATTTGTACGGAATCCAAACTGCTCTTCTCAGAGGTCTGCTTCTACCAGTTTTTCCATTCGTCTGTAAAGAATTCGTGTTAGTATTTTTCAGCCGTGGCTTATTAAATTGATAGTTCGGTTATTTTCACATCTAACACCTGCTTTCTTTGGGATTGGAATCATTACATTCTTCTTTAAGTCTGAGAGTATTTTGCGTGTCTCATACATCTTGCTCACTAGATGGTAGAGTTTTGTTAGGCCTGGCCCTCCCAAGGCTGTCATTAGTTCTAATGGGATGTTGTCTACTCCCGGGGCCTTGTTTTGATTTAGGTCTTTCAGTGCTCTGTCAAACTCTTCACGCAGTATCATATCTCCCATTTCATTTTCATCTACATCCTCTTCCATTTCCATAATATTGTCCTCAATGACATTGCCCTTGTATAGACCCCTCTATATACTCCTTCCACCTATCTGCTTTCTCTTCTTTGCTTATTACTGGTTTTCCATCTGAGCTTTTGATATTAATGAAAGTTGTTCTCTTTTCTCTAAAGATCTCTTTAATTTTCCTGTAGGCAGTATCTATCTTACCCCTAGTGATATGCGCCTCTAGATTCTTACATTTGTCCTCTAGCCATCCCTGCTTAGCCATTTTGCACTTCCTGTCGATCTCATTTTTGAGACGTTTGTATTCTTTTTTGCCTGCTTTATTTACTGCATTTTTGTATTTTCTCCTGTCATCAATTAAATTCAATATTTCTTCTGTTACCCAAGGATTTCTATTAGCCCTCATCTTTTTACCTGCTTGATCCTCTGCTACCTTCACTATTTCATTTCTCAAAGCTACCCATTCTTCTTCTACTGTGTTTCTTTCCCCCATTCTTTTCAGTCGTTCCCTAATGCTCTCCCTGAAGCTCTGTACAACCTCTGGTTCTTTCAGTTTATCCAGGTCCCATCTCCTGAATTTACCACCTTTTTGCAGTTTCTTCAGTTTTAATCTACAGTTCATAACCTATAGATTGTGGTCAGAGTCCACGTCTGCCCCTGGAAATGTCTTAAAATTTAAAACCTGGTTCCTGAATCTCTTACCATTATATAATCTATCTGATACCTTCCAGTATATCCAGACTTCTTCCATGTATACAACCTTCTTACATGATTCTTGAACCAAGTGTTAACTATGATTAAGTTACACTCTGTGAAAAATTCTACCAGGCAGCTTCCTCTTTCATTCCTTACTCCCATTCCATATTTTCCTACTATGTTTCCTTCTCTTCCTTTCCCTACTGTCGAGTTCCAGTCACCCATGACTATTAAATTTTCGTCTCCCTTCACTATCTGAATAATTTCTTTTATGTCATTGTACATTTCATCAATCTTTTCGTCATCTGCGTAGCTAGTTGGCATATAAACTTGTACTACTGTGGTAGGCGTGGGCTTCATATCTATTTTGGCCACAATAATGCGTTCACTATGCTGTTTGTAGTAGCTAACCTGCATTCCTATTTTTTTATTCATTATTAAACCTACTCCTGCATTACCCCGATTTGATTTTGTATTTATAACCCTGTATTCAACTGACCAAAAGTCTTGTTCCTCCAGCCACCGAACTTCACTAATTCCCACTATATCTAACTTTAACCTGTCCATTTCCCTTTTTAAATTTTCTAACCTACCTGCCCGATTAAGGGATCTGACAGTCCACACTCCGATCCGTAGAATGTGTTTTCTTTCTCCTGATAACAACGCTATTATTAAAGAATATGATCAAAAAATTGGGAGATGCAGGTGAATTAGGTGGTGCAGCAAGGAGGAGGAGGCAGCCCATTCCCATGGCAGTTGTTGACAAAGTTGCTATAGCTATAGTTGACTGTGCAGCACATGCCTTGGATTCTGTAGTCAGTGCTTGAGATATGTCAAGGAAGTTCTCTCTCCCCCGATCAACACTTCAAAAGCTTTTGTTGCTCATTGTACACTAGTATACCAACACGGTTCAGAATGTGCACCAAATGAAGCCCCAAGATAGACTACAATGTCATGACTTTGCCCTTCATTTTGTGGTACACATGGAAATGAATTATATGTGCCCGGAAAAGTTCTTTGAATGGACGCTGCACCTTACTCTGTGCTGTGTTGTGAATGCGAAGAACTGTCACATACGTGGCTCTACTCTACAATATGTTGTGCAGGAACATCCACTACACTCTGCTTATGTGACTGTGGTGTGGTTCCACAAGATTCTTAACTTTAGTCTGTTTTTCATTGAAGTGATAACACCTTGTGGGCCTGTTACGTGTACAGTGAAATCTGCACATTATAAGGACCTCCTTGTACAACACGATTCCAACATTGCAAGAGTGCATTTGTGTCCACACCATGATTTTTGTGTCAAATAGGGCGACACCACATGTCACTTTCCAGGTGAAAGATTTGCTTCGAGAAACCTTCGGTGATGACTGTATCACCTCTAGGCAATTTTGAGATGTGTAGCTTTCTAGAGCCTCTGACCTAAATCCATGTGACTTCTGGTTGTGAGGCTATGTGAAAGATAGTGTCTGTCAGGGACATATCCAAACTCTTCCTGATCTGTCGAATAGCATACAATGACATACTGTTCTGATTACACCTGATATGCTGCAACTGTCAACCATGCCATGTTAGGGTTGCAGCCTGTTTGGAAAGTGTAGTTTTAAAGAATGTGCATAATAATTTATTTGCAAAATAAAAACCTTACCTGTGTGTTATTGGTGGGCAGTGGAATACCACTCTGGAAGGGGTGGGAAGGGTAGTGGATAGGATATTCTACATCTCAGGTCACGATGAGAGGTGGTCGAGACCCTGGCAGAGAACGCGATATAATGTGTGACCATATCCTAATAAACATGCCAGAACCACTGTTATCATGTATTTATCATTCCTTCCCTTTCCCTACACCCACCAACACATTCTGATTGCTTACAGCACCATGTTTTCCACTGGTGTTAGAAAGTGGAACTGTTATTTTTTCACTTTGCAAGTGCACCAGTTAATGAACATACCTACGAAGTTTTAGTGTCCTGTGAGGTACACAGCCTTCACTGTAGCACTTGGGAACACCGTCAGTTTAATTATAACCACCTGTAACTTTATGTATATAAAAGTGATCTATTCACTGGAGTGTGCTGCTGTTTCTTAAGAGAAACATTTATTGAAAGAGCTAACAGAGGAAAATAAAAAGTTTTTGTTGGTGCTCAGCCATAGTCAAACAGTATTTTTTGAAAGGATTTACCACCATTTGACTGTATATTTCTGTATTTTTCTTGTGTACAATCTAGATTGTGGTTTTCATGCCATTATCGAGTACAATGTTCTTAGACCATTAACATTATTTTTCTGTGTACTGTGCGGGATGACAAATACACAGTTCAACATATTTGCTTAGCATTGATATCAATGGTACAAAATTAACATCTTGTAGGAATGCAAGACATTATCGTGAAAGTGTATTGTATCTTGGAAAGATAGCCCAATGCCAGTAAACTCAAGACTTGTGAAATGTTTGAATCAGTTCTTTGTTTCTTGCTGTTACCAGTTGAAATCTGTCAGGAGACGGCTGCACAATGTTTGTGAGAGGCAAATCTAATAATCTGTTACATGTGCAATTACACACAATTGAATCTGAGAGAAAACTAGTTCTTTTTTTAATTCTGAATAATAATAATAATGTCAAAATATTTTAACAGTGTGATTGTTAGTCCAGCAGGACTAGTTCTGTACACACTGAGCAGCAGAGTATGTAAAAACATAGCAATCTTCCCCCCCCCCCCCTCCCCCCTCCCCTTAAAGGTCAACATATTTTGAATGGCAAACTCTTTGCACTGAACTAATGTGAATACTACAGTGTAAGTATGTGGTAGCATGTAGGTACTTCTCAATGAAAATGGAAACATGTTGCCTCACAGTTGCTTAAGTTCACAGAGCAGTGCTGTTGCTGTGCTTGAATATGACACAAACATTAACCACACATAACAGTGTAATCCGGCAGCAAAACTTACTGTTAAAAAAGTGACAATTAGTTAACTGTGCTTGCATTGTCAGTAATACACTAGGTGATCAAAAGTATCCGGACACCTGGCTGAAAATTAAAAGTTCATGGCGCCCTCCATCGGTAATGCTGGAATTCAGTATGATGTTGTAATGCTGGAATTCAGTATGATGTTGGCCCATTCTTAGCTTTGATGACAGCTTCCACTCTCGCATGCATATGTCAGGTGGTGGAAGGTTTCTTGAGGAATGGCAGCCCATTCTTCATGGGGTGCTGCACTGAGGAGAGGTATCAATGTCGGTCGGTGAGGCCTGTCACGAAGTCGGCATTCCAAATCATCCTAAAGATGTTCTGTAGGATTCAGGTCAGGACTCTGTGCAGGCCAGTCCATTACAGGGGTGTTATTGTCGTGTAACCATTGCGCCACAGGCTGTGCATTATGAACAGGTGCTTGATTGTGTTGGAAGATGCAGTCACCATCCTCGAATTGCTCTTCAACAGTGGGAAGCAAGAAGGTGCTTAAAACATCAATTTAGGCCTGTGCTTTGATAGTGCCATGCAAAACAGCTAGGGGTGCAAGCCCCCTCCATGAAAAGCAAGACCACACCATAACACCACTGCCTCCAAAATTGTACTGTTGACGCTACACACGCTGGCAGATGAAGTTCACCAGGCATTCGCCATACCCACACCCTGCCATCGTATCGCCACATTGTGTACCATGATTCGTCTCTCTACACATAGTTTTTACACTGTTCAATCGTTCAATGTTCATGCTTCTTACACCAAGCGAGGCATCATTTGGCATATACCGGTGTGATGTGTGGCTTATGAGCAGCCGCTTGACTATGAATCCAAGTTTTATCACGTCCTGCCTAACTTTCATAGTACTTGCAGAGGATCCTGATGCAATTTGGAATTCCTGTGTGATGATCTGGATAGATGTCTGCCTATTACACATTACAGCTCTCTTCAAATGTCGGCGGTCTCTGACAGTCAACAGACGAGATCGGCCTGTACGCTTTTGTACTGTATATGTCCCTTGATGTTTCCACTTGACTATCATGTTGGAAACAGTGGACCTGGGGATGTTTGGGGGAGTGGAAATCTCGCATACAGACAGATGACACAAGTAACATCCAGTCACCTGACCACATTCGAAGTCCGTGAGTTCCGCGGAGCACCCCATGCAGCTCTCACAATGATGTCTAATGACTACCGAGTTTGCTGATATGGAGCACCTGGCAGTAGTTGGTACCACAATGCACCTAATATGAAAAACATATGTTTTTGGGGATGTTTGGATACTTCTGATCACATAGTGTATATACTGAATCGATTACTAATCAAGCAAAGACCACTGTTCTTATGATAGAACAAAATGATTAATTTTTTTTTTTTCTCTAAGATCAACCAGAAGTGTTTCTAAGTTACATTAAATGATGATATAATTTTCTTCAAAAGTAAGAAAATTCGTCAACAACACTCAGATAGCATTAGAGGACTCTTGGCAAAATAACAATGATGTACTTTAGGGATAAGATCAAGAATTAAGTTTAGACAGTACTATTATTACTCCAAAGTTTAGTACTGAAATACTCAGCAGTTGTTCTACATTTTGTGTGCGTACAGTGTTCTGGCTGTGGAAGCACCAGACCAGAGATGTTGGGAGATGACAAAATATTATGAGACACAATGTTGGCCACTATTTACTTTAAATAGTGAAATTTTTGGTATGCCAGTACACACACATAATATTACCCAAAACTATTATAGCTTTTGGAACTATTGGTTTCCTTTCTGGGTGGAATGAGGGCTGTGTTGGGGAGGTGGAAATATTAAGGGCAGGTATTGCAAACCCCGTGAGGGAAGTGCCCACCATATGAGGACATAGCACAGATAGTAACATAGGCACTACCAGGTTGTAGACTGTATATGCAACATCTTTGAAAGCAGTCAGCAGTGGAAGTGTGAGAGAGCTGATGAGTCATTTCAGAAAAGCAACAACTATCTTGCTTCCACACCAGATTGGTTCTTTCCAAAGATATCCCCATATGCAGCCTACTCTTAGACAGTCTTCATTACTAACTGTGCTATGTTCTTGACATTGCTCACTATTTGCAGAAGAGCATATGCATTTTTTCATAATACACTAAATTATAATGCTTGTTTACAAATGCTTAAATAAAGTGTATTGAATGGTTGAGGTATATTTTGCTGTTGAAACTGAGAAAGATAAAAGGTGATTAGTTATAAATTATACATTGCTAAGTTAGAAGATATTTGCATCTTTCCAATCAGGATATACATTGGGGCACAAGATTCCAACATGCTATTGCCAGTGATTTGACTAGTTTTTTGTCTGGACATTTTCCTTCATATTTTGTAATATTTCATAACATGAAGTGAATAATAGATATTGTTGGAATTGTGCATAACTTAAATACATAAATTGTTGAATGTGAGAAATCAAACATTGGAAAATCCAGGATGGAATAATGACAGTATTATGAAAAGGATAGATTGCTGCTTACAATATAGTGGAGATGTTCAATTGCAGACAGGCACAACAGAAAGACTGCTAAACAAGTAAGTTTTCAGCCAAAAGATCTATGAAGCAGACAGCATGCGCGCGCGCGCGCACACACACACACACACACACACACACACACACACACACACACACACAGTCTCTGGCTGTCAAGACCAGACTGCGAGCAACTGTACGTGATGGGAGAAGCAATCTGGTTGGTTATGGAAAGGTGGAGGGTGGGGAGGGGGAGGGATAGGAAGACAGGGCTGGGGGACAGCAGAGTGCTGCTTGTGGGAGCATATAGTGACATGGTGGAGAGAGTGTAGGGCAACTAGGCTCAGTCATCAGATATAGACAGAGAGCAGAGAGGGGTGGGAGAACGGAGTGTAAGAGGAGAGAAGTAAAAATACTGTGGGTGTGTCAAAGGAATAGAAGGCCATGTAGTACTGGAGTGGGAACAGGGAAGGGACCCCATCCCTTCCAATCTTTCTCTTCTCTGATTCCAGTTTGCTCACACTGACCTCACATGCTCAGTCACACTCCATCCGTAAAATTCTCCTGCAGTGCAATCCCAAACTCTTGTATCCCATTTCTTGCAAGGAAGCTATAGCCCTCCAGGAACTAGAGCACCATGCACACCACCACCTCAAGAAACCCCCCCAACCTCTTCGCCTCCTGCTCCTGTCTTGGACTACAACCATCCACCAACTCTACATGTAGAACCTTGCCTCGTCGTCATTCCTCAAATCTCTCAATATACAAGCTAACCTTACATCCACAGAGAAAACCTCAATCCACCACCCAAAATCTGATCCTGGCATTATTATCCTACCAGTTGACAAAGGCTCCACCAATGTGATTTTCAGCTGCAAGGATTACTTAGTGGAAGGACTCCAACAGCTGTCAGTCATCCACCTACAATTCTGCCACAGTGATTCCATTCCAGAAATGCAACAGGATTTCCAGTCTCTCCTCAAATCCTTAAACCCATCCCAGCACATCTCCCCAGAGTCTCTCTCTCTCTCTCTCTCTCTCTCTCTCTCTCTCTCTCTCTCTCTGCTCTTGTAGACCTTCAGCCTATTACATGCATCCTATCCTCCTCCACTGGCTCTCTGCACATCCTATTCCTGTACCACACAGTGCCCTTCTCATCATAATTGCTGCCACCTCCCTTTATATTACTGAGTGAGGTGGCGCAGTGGTTAGCACACTGGACTCGCATTTGGGAGGACAACGGTTCAACCCCGCTTCCAGCCATCCTGATTTAGGTTTCCATGTTTTCCCCAAATCACTTCAGGCAAATGCATGGATGGTTCCTTTGAAAGGGCTTGGTGAACTTCCTTCCCCATCCTTCCCTAATCTGATTGGACCGATGACCTCATTGTTTAGTCCTCTCCCACAATTCAGCCAACCGACCATCCCTTAATACTAACATCCCAGATGCCCATGACCTTGGCACTATTGAACACTACCTTTCTCCAACACCTGATGGATTCCAAACCTAAAACCTGCTTCCTGGTCACCATTACCAACCTCACCCACAGTTACTTCACCTTTGAAGGGAGCACCTACAAACAAATTTGTGGTACAGCAATAAGCACACACTTGGTACCATCCTATGTCAAGCTACACCAGTACCTCCGTCTATGAGGGTAAGTCAATTATTATCCACAATTTAGTTAGATTTTTGTTTATTTTGGTAGTACTGTCGTTTCACGTTGATGATGCATGATGCATGCTTTGTTTATTTGCTGTTATATCTTTGCAATTTTCAAGCTGCTAGGTTAATTTCGTTCTCTCTGCCGTGCTGTTAATCATAACTGCTCCACTGTCTATTTGCACAAAAGAAAGGCAGCTTTCAGTGATCCGTTTTTTGTGGTCGGAAGGTATATTGGGCCTAAATTCATCAAAGACTTTCGCTACAGTACGGGAACAGTGTTATGCCACAATGGAGTGTCTACGAATGGACTGAAAAATTCCGAAATGGTCGCACAAGTGTTACGCACAATGAAGGAGCCAGATGACTGTTTACCGCCACAAATGAAGAAACCATTGAGCATTCAAGTGAAATGATTCTCTTAGACGATTAACTATTGACAAAGTGGCACATCGTCTGCAAATTAGTCACGGTATCCACAACAGACTTGGGTTTCATAAAGTTTGTGCAAGATGGATCCCAAAACAACTATAACAGTTGCATAAACAAATGCGCTAGGACATCTGCAAAAACCATTTGGATTGCTATGGTAACGAAGGGGGTAACTTCTTAGACAGGATCATTACTCGTGACGAAACATGGATCAATCATTACGAGCCGTAGAGTAAACGGCAGAGTATGGAATGGAAACATTCAAGTTTGCAGTGCAAGAAAAAGTTAAAGACCCAACAGTCCACAGGAAAACTGATGCTTACGGTTTTTTGGGATGCACAAGTCCAGTACTGGAACATTATGGGGAAAGGGGCACAACAATAAACAGTGTACGTTACAATGAGATGCTTACTGCCAGGCTAAAGCCTGCATTTCGAAGCTAATGCCGAGGATTGCTGTCAAACGGTGTTGTGGTGTTGCACAACAATGCCCGTCTGCATACTGCTGCCCACACTGCTGAAATTGTCCAGAAACTCAAATTTGAAGTACTGGATCATCCTCCATATAGTCCCAATCTTGCCCCCTTCTGACTATCACTTGTTTGGTCCACTCAAACAGGCATTAAGGGGCCATTGATTGGCCTCAGACAAAGCAGTGAAAGGAGCGGTGCATTCCTGGCTCGCAACTCAACCGAGAACCTTCTTTTATGAGGACATCAGGGAGCTTGTGCAATGATGGATCAAGTACATTGAAATGCAAGGAGACTATGTCAAAAAATTATGTTTTTGTAAGTTTCCTATTTGATTACAATAAAATTTTATAACTACTTTGACTTACCCTCATACATCAAACCTACAGCCAATAACAACGCATCCACTTTGACAATTGCCACCCATTCCATACAAAGAAGTCCCTTCCACACAGCCTAACCACTCGAGGTCATCTCATCTGTAGTGATGCATAGTCCCGCTCCAAATATACCAAGGATCTCACTGAGGCCTTCACAGACCAAAATTACCCTCCCAACCTTGTCCAGAGACAGATCTCCCAAGCCTTGTCTCTCCAGTAACCTACCACCTCCCACATACCCACTGTGCGATAACAAAGAAGCACTCCTCTCATGGTTCAGTACCACCCAGGACTGGAGAAAGTGAATCAGATTCTCCAACAGGGTTTTGGCTGCCTCTCATTGCGACCTGAAATGTACATTGTCCTACCCACTAACCTTCCTACCCCTCCCAGAGTGATGTTCTACTGCCCACTACACCTGCACAATATCCTCGTCCATCTCTCCTCGCAACCCTTCGCCACGTAATTAATTTCTCTGTAGTAGACCTAGATGCAAGACCAGTACCATACATCCTCCCACCGCCGCCACCACCACCACCACCACCACCTCCTACTCCAGTCCTGTCACAAGTATGACCTATACCTGTAAAAGAAGTCGTGTATATCACACCACTGCAACCACTTTGGTGCATTCTACATTGGCATGACGGCCAACAAGCTGTCTGTCCACATGAATGGCCATCGAAAAACTGTGACCAAGAAACATCACCACCCGGTTGCTGAGCACACTGCCCAAAAAAACGTTCTTCATGTCACTGACTGCTTCACAGCCTGTACCATCTGGATCCTTCCTACCAACACCAGCTTTTCTGAATCGCACAGGTGGGAACTCTCCCTGCAATATATCCTATGTTCCCATAACCTCGTGGTTCTCAACCATCATTAGTCACTGTCCTTCCCCCGCTCATCCTTCTCTGTACCCATTCCAGCACTAGCCTTCTATTCCACCAAAGCACCCACTGTCTTTTTACTCTTCTCTTTTTCCACTCTCTTCTCCCACCCCTCCCCTTCCTCCTCCTAATCTACTGACTACCCTACCCTCTCTCCATAATGTCTCTATACGCTCCCACAAGTAGCACTTTGCCATCCCCCACCCCCTTTCCTCCCATCCCTCCCCCTCCCCACCCCAGCCTCCTCCTTTCCATCACCAACCAGATTGCTTCGCAATCTGGCCTCAGAGGCGAGAGACAGTGGTCGTGTGTGCAAATTGTGTTTGTGTGAATATATATCTGTGTGTGTGTGTGTGTGTGTGTGTGTGTGTGTGTGTGTGTGTGTGTTTTACATACTCAAGAAGGCCTTTTGACTGAAAGCTTACTTGTTTAGCAGTCTTTTTAAAAGCTTACGTGTTTAGCAGTCTTTTTAAAAGCTTACGTGTTTAGCAGTCTTTTTAAAAGCTTACGTGTTTAGCAGTCTTTTTAAAAGCTTACGTGTTTAGCAGTCTTTTTAAAAGCTTACGTGTTTAGCAGTCTTTTTAAAAGCTTACGTGTTTAGCAGTCTTTTTAAAAGCTTACGTGTTTAGCAGTCTTTTTAAAAGCTTACGTGTTTAGCAGTCTTTTTAAAAGCTTACGTGTTTAGCAGTCTTTTTAAAAGCTTACGTGTTTAGCAGTCTTTTTAAAAGCTTACGTGTTTAGCAGTCTTTTTAAAAGCTTACGTGTTCAGCAGTCCTTTTGTTGGGCCTGTTTGTGACTCTACATCTACACTATACGGTGAGTAGCAATCTATCCTTTTTATAATATTGTCATTAAATATGAGAAATTATTTTAAATTTAAATTCAGCATCCACCAACACTTAAAGATTTTTAGGATAATAGTGTTCTGCACATAGGAAGTTTAAAAAACTGAAAAATTTTATGGAACAAAACAAGAAAACTGCTCCAAATCTCTAGAAAGACACAATTAAAAAGTCTTCAGTAATAGCTACTACAGTATGTCTAATAAGTGTATGCTGATCTGGTTATGTTTTTCTTGCTGTACCAGGTGGAAGACTTGCTGTCAAGAATCTTGTGCAACTTCAGATCTGAGGTGTTCGGGGATGTGTTCAGATCATTCATCTTTGGTGACGAAAGTGGGAGTGATGGACTGCTACAGATGAATCCACTGTATGAGTTCTGTTTTGCTTCTGGTGGTGGCGTGGAAGTGCGTGAAAGGGATGGTATTGTTAGTGCAAAAGGAGGCAAGATGCGTGTTCCCTCACCACCATCTGGCCGAGAGGCATTTGAGAACACGGCTGATTGTGTCTTTGAGCTCCTCAACAATGCTGACAAGACAGGAGAGATAACAACTAACTTGTTCCTTGCCTTGCTTCATGTCTTCTTTGAGCCTCTGGACAATGCACAAGATGATGGTTTGTTCTCTTTATGTTTGAATTTCACAGTAATACTCTTGTTATTTAGTGTGTTGTGTGAAAAGAAGTTTATGCTAGTATACAGGTAAGGTTACATTAGAGTAGTCTTCGTATTTGGAATATAAAGTTTACTGTATATTAGCCCTAAAGTAACACACTTTTGAATGTGATAATTCTGAGCCAAGTTGTTTTGGGCATGAGAGCTCTTACTTGAATTCTTGCTGTCATTGCCTTGACCATAATATGACACACTTGCAGGCTGATTTAGTGGAGTGAAATATAAGCTGATTTAGCTGTATTTTGTAGTAGTTGTAATCAATGAGTTGGCACAATTACAGAACTTCTCTTCAGTGAAAGTAAACATGGAAAAAGATAGATCAGGCAAATCATTTTGCACTGAATTTCTCTTTAAATGCACTTTGGATTTCTCAGGAAAGCTGGAGTGTTCTCCAAATTTAATTTGTAGTTAGAACATTGATGCAAAGAATTGTCAAAATTTCAAAACATTAATTTCATTTTCACGAGTAGTTTCTTGCAAACATCAAAGTTTGTTACATTACAGAGCATCCACATGCAATAACTTCATAAATGAAAACTTGTTCGTGTGTGTGGTCAAGTTGACATCATAGGCATGATAAAGAAACCAGTGAATGAAAATGTTGTAGTTGTTTATTCACATTTTTAAGATAAAACACATTTAAGTAATGTGAGTACAATGGAAATATTAATTCTCACTTTATATCACAGGAGGTGCAACATCTTTCCCGAACCCTGCCACATGCCGCATCAAGGTTCCAACAGAATGTGACAGTGAAAGAACTATTATAGCAGCACAGTTGCTCACTGCACTGTCAGAGAGTGACTATGTGAAGCAGAAAATTTTTAGCGATCCAAATTACTTGGTGCGGTATATTTTCTTTATATTGGAAAAAGATGCACGCCAGCTAGCAGAGCGGACAACGGTTGAGAATGGTGACGCTGCCAGTACCGTTTCTTCAGACTGTGATGACAGCCTGGATGAACACCTGTTCATTGTTCTCATGATCTTGAGTGTGGCTGTCAACAGTTCAGCCAACACTCCACTTGAAGGTGCTCTTTTTGAGAGCATTGTGGAACCACTGAAAATGATCTGTGACACGGTGGGTACAGCTATTGTAATGATTAGTGGTTTTTGTTTGAACACTAACTAAAATCATGAAAAATTGAAAAATAAAACTTCCAATTTAGAAGCATGTGAATATACAATGTGATCAAAAGTATCTAGCCACCTGGCTGAAAAAGACTTAAAAGTTCGTGGCGCCCTCCATCGGTAATGCTGAAATTCAGTATTGTGTTGGCCCACCCTTTGCCTTGATGACAGCTTCTGCTCTGACAGCTTCCGCTCTCATAGGCATACATTCCATCAGGTGCTGGAAGGTTTCTTGGGGAGTGGTAGACCGGTCTTTACGGAGTGCTGCACTGAGGAGAGGTATCGATGAGGCCTGCCATGAAGTTGGCATTCCAAAACATCCCAGAGATGTTCTGTAGGATTCAGGTCAGGGCTCTATGCAGGACAGTCCATTACAGGGGTGTTATTGTCATGTAACCAATCCGCCACAGGCCTTGCATTATGGACAGGTACTCGATTGTGTTGAAAGATGCAGTCAGCATCCCCCAAATGCTCTTCAACAGTGGGAAGCAAGAAGATACTTAAAACATCAGTGTAGGCCTGTGCTGTGATAGTGCCATACAAAACAACAAGGGGTGCAAGTACCCTCCATGAAAAACAAGACCACACCATAACATGACTGTCTCCGAATTTTACTGTTGACACTGCACACGCTGGCAGATGATGATCACCAGGCAATCGCCATACCCACACCCTGCCATCGGATTGCCACATTGTGTATCGTGATTTGTCACTCCACACAATGTTTTTCTGCTGTTCAGTTGTCCAATGTTTATGCTCCTTACACCAAGTGAGGTGTCATTTGCATATACCAGTGTGATGTGTGGCTTATGAGCAGCTGCTCGTCTATGAATCCAAGTTTTCTCACGTCCTGCCTAACTGTCATAGCACTTGCAGAGGATCCTGATGCAATTTGGAATTCCTGTGTGATGGTCTGGATAGATGTCTGCTTATTGCACATTACGACCCTCTTCAACTGTCGGCGGTCTGTCAGTCAACAGATGAGCTCGTCCTGTACGCTTTTGTGCTGTACATGTCCCTTCACATTTCCACTTGACTATCACATTGGAAACAGTGCACCTAGGGATGTTTAGAAGTGTGGAAATCTCGTGTTCGGACATACGGCACAAGTAACATCCAATCACCTGACCACATTTGAAGACCCTGAGTTCCGTGGAGCATTCATTCTGCTCCCTCACAATGTGTAATGACTACTCAGGTCACTGATATGGTGTACCTAATGCACCCAATATGAAAAACGTATGTTTTTGGGGGTGTCCGGATACTTTTGATCGCATAGTGTATGTGAGAAATATTGCCGAGAAGGGATTTGTCTTTCTGCCTCAGATTTATATTTCGTTTTGTCTGTGTAACAATAATAAAATCTTCCTTTTGAGTGATTCCAGAAATTAATAGTGTCTCATCAGCTTCCCTGCCCTGAGCTGTCAGTTTCTTTCACTCACTGTAATCAGGTTTGTTCATAATAGTTTTATCCCTCAGAATACCCTGCATCAGACAGTTAATTTCATATATGTCACCAATTAAAAATATTTGTAAACTTTGCCTCTATTTCTGGAAGGATTTGGGAGATTAGTCACTGTACTGACTGACACCTTCTTTTCTTATTCCACATCTTTGTTTCCAACAGTTTTCTTCATGGAAGTGCTCATGCTATTTATTCCTGTACTCCAGCATTATAACCACTTTTTGTGAGTTCTCATTCGGGGCAAATGGAAACAGGAAAGATAATGTGGTGGATGGGAGGGAGGGAATGCCCACATGGGTGGGGGGGGGGGGGGGGGGTTAGGTGAGAGAAGTCATTACACGATCTGGACTGGGAAGGAATAGTGTGGGCGATGAGAGTAGGGAAACGTTAAGTTGAAGCAGTAGGAAACAGGTTAGCAGGGGGGATTACTAGAGCGGAATGCACGCAGGATGTGTTACAGAGAGAATTCCATACTTGCATAGTTAATAAAACAATCGTGCCAGAGAGAGGTATCCAAATGGCCTGCATAGCGAAGCAACTGTATGGTCAAGTTTGCTGTTTGCCATAGTTTGGCTGTGGCCATTCATGGGAGTTGACAGTTGGTTACCTAACATGCCCACAAACAGTGCTACACAGTAATTGCAGCATAACTGATATACAACAGGGCAGCTTTCACATGTAGCCCTACCTTTTATTGGGCTGGAGATTTCTATGTCTGAACTGCGGTAGTGCAGGTGTGTGGATGTGTGGGACAGATCTTGCATTTGGGCAGAGTGCAAGGGAATGATCCTTGGGTGCAGAACAGGATTGGAATAGAAATGGACAAAGATATTCTGTAGGTTGAGTGGGTGGTGGAACTCCACTTTGGGGGTGTTGGTAATATGTTGCATAGGATATCCCATATCTCAAAGCACGACGATAGGTAGCCGAAGCCCAGATGAAGGATGTGGTTGAGGTTTTCAGGGCCAGGGTGATACTGGGTGATCAGAAGAGTGCTGCCTGGTGCCTGTGTAACAGGTTTATTGGCATCAGAGGATGGGGTTGCACAGGAGGTTTGTTTATGAATGGGCTGGATAGGATATTGTCTGTCAATACAGACTCCAATAATCATGTCACTATATTTAGACAACTCCTGTTTTCAACTGCAGATACAGTGTCCATGAGTGATGAGGTTGTAAGGAAGACATGTTTTGATGTGAAACATGTGACCACTGTCAGAGTGGAGACCCTGTGTTGGTGTTTGGTGTGCTTGATATGAACAGGTGTATTTATGAAGCCATTGAGAGGTGGGGATCAACATATGGGAAGGTGATGGGTTGAGATGAGAACCAGACGAAGTGGATTTGGGAGCACATGTTGAGGTTATTGACGAAAGAACAAAGGTTGCCCTTCTCATGAGACCAGATCATGAAAATGTCATCAGTGAATCTGAACCTGGTAAGGGGTTTTATAAGTTGACTGGATAGGAAGGATTTCTCCAGATGAACCATAAATAAGTTGGCATAGGAAGGTGACATGCGAGTACTTATGGCAGTACCATGGGTTTCGTGTATAGATTTTGGCTTTGTAAGTGAAATAATTGTGATTCAGGATATGGTTGATTAGGAGAGAGGTGGTTGGTTTGGTATCAGGACAATGTTGGAGAAGATAGGGGGTTGTTGGCGTATGAGGATGTCAGATCCACAGTGACCAACAAGGAGTATGGTGGTTAATGGGACAGTAACTGTGGTTAGGCAGTGAAAGATATGAGCAGTCTCTTGAATGTAGGATTTGAGGCTAGGGACAGTAGTTTGGAGGTGCTGCACAAAAACAACAGAGTCAGAGGTTTGTTCTGTAGGAGCATTATACCCAGACACATTAGGGATACCTGTAGGGTTGGGTCATTGGAGTTTGGGGAGTAAGTAAAGGTAGGAGAACTTGGGGGTTCCTGGTGTAAGAAAAGGAACTCAAGTTTTGGGGTGCACCTGATGCCTTATGGAATTACTGGAGTTCATGTTGGACTTCTGGGAATGGATCATGGTCATAAGGTTTGTATGCAGAGATATCAGAAAGTTGGTGGAGAACCTCATCCACATAGTCTCTACAATTCATGACCACTATGGTGGAGCCTTTGTAGCAGTAAGGGTAATAATGTCTGGACTGGTTTTCGAGTTACGGATAGTTGTGTGTTCTGCAGGAATGATGTTGGTCTCACTGGGGAGGAATTCAGGAAAGGGAGGTGAGAACATGTTAAAAGTGAGGAATTCCTGAAAGATTACTGGGAATGAGGGTGTAAGGAGGGGAGGATTACAGTTCAGGGAAGTTCAAACTGTTTTAATAGAGGTTATGTATATGGGGTGTGTGCCAAAGAAATATTTCCACTGCAACAAACAAGTAAAGGAAAGAAGGTTGTTTATGAATCCAGCATGGGTAAACACAGGTTTTGTGCAAAAAGTAAGACCTTTAGAAAATACTGGGACTTTACAGGGATCAGAGTTCTGGCAAGAATTTTGACAACTGTGTTATGGGATTGGTGTTACGAAGCAGTGTGTTTCAAAGAGGCTGGAGATGTACAAGGTAGAGTAAGTTAGCAAGGCATGGTCAGGGAGCCATGAAGGGTTTGTGGGGAGGTTTGGATCAGAATGGTACCCCCCCCCCCCCCACCCTCTCTCTCTCTCTCTCTCTCTCTCTCTCTCTCTCTCTCTCTCTCTCTCTCTCCCCCCCCCTCTCTCCGTCCCTCCCTCCCTCCCCCCCTCCCTCCCTCCCCCTCCCACTCACTACCCCACCCCTTCTGTCTCTCTTCTCTGCTTCCTCCACACCCACATCTGCCATCCCCCCTTGCATCACTTCCTCTACCTCCTTGTCTCACCCCCCCCCCCCCCCCATCTGCACTCCCCCCCCCCCCCAACTCATTAGCCCACTGCCTTCTATGACACCATCCCTCTTGTCCCTTGTCCTGCCACCATCCTACCCACTGGTGTTCATATTAACTCCAAGACACAACCACCTGTGCACTGAACAATGATAGTATGATTCTCAACACTGGCACAAAATGTTTCTCCAAATAACCTTGAAACATACATTGGTGTGCAAACATTAAGAATGAAAATAACTTTCAATGAAGTTCAATGTCAAGTACAAGTCACACAGCTGGATGAAAGTTGGACCGTACTTAGAAAGAACTGCTACAGCATAGTTAAGAACTTAACTGAAAGAAATACATGATGAGCTGAAGAAAAATGACACTTTAACTCACAAACATTAATTATCCTGAAGTTACCATGATTCATTATGGTCCTCTGGACATTACATAGGGCGAGACATGATTCTTAATAGGATGTGTGAGCAGTGGAGAAGGCAATGAATGCTCTGCAGTGTGCTCCCATGCTGGCCCCGAGGTTGGCAAGTAGTTTTTGTGGCAGTGTGCTACATTCCTCCATCAGTGCAGTTGACAAATGATGGATTGTTGTTGGTGCATGTGGACATGCTGCAATATGTCTCTCCAACACATGCCACATGCGCTAGATGATATTTAAGTTGGAGGAGGGGGCAGCCCATTCCATTTATTCCATGTCCTCTCATTACAAGAGTTGCTCCACCTGTGCAGTTTGATGCGTTCGCACATTGTCATCCATAAAAATGAAGCCAGGGCTGAATGCATTCCTGTAAAGACACCCATGAGGAAGGATTAGTTTCACAATAATTTTGACTGGTGAGTGTATCATGTTCAAAGATTTGGAGGTCAGTAAACCAATGCAACATTATGCCTCCCACATTGTAACATGTAGACCACCAAAGCAATAATGTTTAAGTTCTGGGCGCCTTTTGTACCCTCATATGGCTAGAGGTGGAAACATGTTTTCTAGAATAATACATAAAGAAAGATGAAAGCTTTAATAGTAAGCTTAAAAACCACACTAAATATCTTGAACTATTGAAGTGTCCATTTTATAAAAACTTTGACATTGTATAGTAGAAATCTGTCCATATGTAACATATGAAATATCTTTGTAGGTCTTTTTACATCATTTCTCACATCCTGCAAGTGCATTCACTAGTGTAATATGCAGCAGGTACCTAATGCTTTATCCTATCCTGATAAATGTTTTGTATGTACATCTTTTTTACCCTGGGGAAAGTTTTAATATGAAAAACAGATAGTAGTGATTTACTGTATGAAGAACTAATGTGATTCTGGTTTATATTTCTGCAGGTTGCAAATGAGGAACTACGCCACCTGGCCAGTCAGATCTACAACAAGGTTGTGACACATGGTGTTATTACTGAAAGCACAGTTGAACCGATTGAGGAT
Source organism: Schistocerca americana (assembly GCF_021461395.2). Lineage (NCBI taxonomy): Eukaryota > Metazoa > Arthropoda > Insecta > Orthoptera > Acrididae > Schistocerca > Schistocerca americana. The sequence continues at coordinate 182,057,981 of NC_060120.1, forward strand.
GTCCCCACTAAAACAGAGAAGCAAGATGATGAGCAGCAGCAACCGCCACCTACCACCAACAAGAACAAGAAGAAAGCTGCTCTGGCAGAGGGTAAGAAGGCAGCTGATCGTATGCTAGCCTTCAGTAACAAGGATGGCCAGAAGAACGGAGAGAAAAAGACGAACAATGCTGGGGAGAAAGATAAAGGCGGAAAACCAAAAGATGGCAAAGCTGCATATCTCAAAGCTGTTGTGGAGACTTATGATCCCTTAATACCTGTGCGTGGTCATGGCCTACTGGAGCTTACGAGGCTCATACTTTCAGGGGACAAGGAGGCTCGCCGCAACAAAGAGGAAATCTTTGTAATATTTCAGGTATCTGGCTAATTTGTTTTACATATGCTTTAAGAAATAGTTTTCTCATCTGTAATAAAATTATACTAATTGCTCACATGGGTCATGAATAGTTTTTATGATACTTAATTCTCACATCTTAGCTTGTCTATACTAATAATAAATCTGTAAAACTGTCATGTCTGTCTGTCTGAAAACTTTTCTCTAAACTATTGGATGATATTTTATGGCATTTCACAGGTAAGTTGAGCATAGATTGGGGCGTTGTATAGGCTTTAGTTCATCAGAGTTGGATCTCAGAAAAAAAATCATAAGTGAAAATTATCCATACTAATATTATAAATGCGGGAGTAACTATCAGTTATGTTTTCAGAACTAACCTGCTGTGTCAATTTTGATGAAATTCGGTATGGGGACAGCTTGAACCCTGAGGAAGAACACAGACTACTTTATAAATTTTGTAGTTCAAAATACTTATCAACTTGAAGAATATCACAGGAGTGGGAAACAATATTTACTCTTTGACTTTTGCCCTTTATCATACTTGTGAAAGCAAGGGGAAACTACAGCCGTAACTTTTCCCAAGGGAATGCAGCTTTACTGTATGGTTAAATGGTGATGGCGTCCCCTTGGGTAAAATATTCCAGAGTTAAAATAGTCCCCCATTCGGATCTCCAGGTGGGGACTACTCAGGAGGATGTCGTTATCAGGAGAAAGAAAACTGGCGTTCTACGGATCGGAGCATGGAATGTCAGATCCCTTAATCGGGCAGGGGCAGATATAGTGGGAATTACTGAAGATCGGTGACAGGAGGAACAAAACTTGTGGTCAGGTGAATACAGGGTTATAAATACAAAATCGAATAGGGGTAATGCAGGAGTAGGTTTAATAATGAATAAAAAAATATGAGTGCGGGTAAGCTACTACGAACAGAATAGTGAACGCATTATTGTAGCCAAGATAGATATGACGCCCACGCCTACCATAGTAGTACAAGTTTATATACCAACTAGCTCTGCAGATGACGAAGAGATTGAAGAAATGTACAATGAAATAAAAGAAGTTATTCAGATAGTGAAGGGAGATGAAAATTTAATAGTCATGGGTGACTGGAATTCGATAGTAGGAAAAGGGAGAGAAGGAAATGTAGTAGGTGAATACGGATCGGGGCTAAGAAATGAAAGAGGAAGCCGCCTGGTATAATTTTGCACAGAGCATAACTTAATCATAGCTAAAACACTTGGTTCAAGAATCATGAAAGGAGGTTGTATATGTGGAAGAGGCCTGGCGACACTGGAAGGTTTCAAATAGATTATATAATAGTAAGACAGAGATTTAGGAACCAGGTTTTAAATTGTAAGACGTTTCCAGGGGCAGATGTGGATTCTGACCACAATCTATTGGTTATGAAATATAGATTAAAATTGAAGATACAGCAAAAAGGTTGGAATTTAAGGAGATGGGACCTGGATAAACAGAAAGAACCAGAGCATTGGGAAACGCTTGACAAGAACGGGGAAAGAAATAGAAAAGGAAAAGAATGGGTAGCTTTGAGTGATGAAATAGTGAAGGCAGCAGAGGATCAAGTAGGTAAAAATGTGAGGGCTAATAGGAATCCTTGGGTAACAGAAGAGATATTGAATTTAATTGATGAAAGGAGAAATGACAAAAATGCAGTAAATGAAGCAGGCAGAAAGGAATGCAAATGTCTCAAAAATAAGATCGACAGGAAGTGCAAATGGCTAAGCAGGGATGGCTAGAGGACAAATATAAGAATATAGAGGCGTATATCACTAGGGGTAAGATAGATACTGGCTACAGGAAAATTAGAGAGACCTTTGGAGAAAAGAGAACCACTGGTATGAATATCAAGAGCTCAGATGGAAACCCAGTTCTAAGCATAGAAGGGAAAGTAGAAAGGTGGAAGGAGTATATAGAGGGTCTATACAAGGACGATGTCCTTGAGGACAATATTATGGAAATGGAAGAAGATGTAGATGAAAATGAAATGGGAGACATGATACTGCGTGAAGAGTTTGACAGAGCACTGAACGACCTAAGTCGAAACAAGGCCATGGGATTAGACAACATTCCATTAGAACTGCTGGTAGCCTTGGGAGAGCCAGCCCTGACGAAGCTCTACCATCTGGTGAGCAAGATGTATGAGCCAAGCAAAATACCCTCAGTCTTCAAGAAGAATATAATAATTTCAATCCTAAAGAAAGCAGGTGTTGACAGGTGTGATAAATTGCCGAACTATGACTTTAATAAGTCACGGGTGCAAAATACTAACACGAATTCTTTACAGACGAATGGAAAAACTAGTAGAAGCTGACCTTGGGGAAGTTCCGTAGAAATGTTGGAACGTATGAGGCAGTATGGACCCTATGACTTACCTTAAGATAGATTAAGGAAAGGCAAACCTACTTTTATACCATTTGTAGACTTAGAGAAAGCTTTTGACAATGTTGACTGGAATACTCTATTTCAAATTCTGAAGGCGGCAGGTGTCAAATATAGGGACGATACCACAGTTCATCAAGAGTAGTGACTGGCGTATTGTTATGAGCCAGTTGCTCGGCCACCATTGACCAGACGTTCTTAATTGGTGAGAGATCTGGAGAATGTGCTGGCCAGGGCAGCAGTCTACATCTACATCTACATTGAACATCTTCTGTATCCAGAAAGACCCGTACAGGACCTGCAACATGCGGTCGTGCATTATCCTGCTGAAACGTAGGGTTTTGCAGGGATCGAATGAAGGGTTGAGCCACGGGTCGTAACACATCTGAAATGTAACGTCCACTGTTCAAAGTGCTGTCAATGCGAACGAGAGGTGACAGAGACATGTAACCAATGGCACCCCATACCGTCACGCCGGGTGATACACCAGTATGGCGATGACGAATACACGCTTCCAATGTGCATTCACCATGATGTCGCCAAACACGGATGTGACTATCATGATGCTGTAAACAGAACCTGGATTCATCAGAAAAAATGTTTTGCTATTTGTCCACCCAGGTTCGTCGTTGAGTACACCATCGCAGGCGCTCTTGTCTGTGATGCAGCGTCAAGGGTAACCACAGCCATGGTCTCCGAGCTGATAGTCCATGCTACTGCAAACGTCATCAAGCTGTTGGTGCAGATGGTTGTTGTCTTGCAAACGTCCCCATCTGTTGACTCAGGGATCGAGATGTGGCTGCATGATTCGTTACAGCCCTGTGGGCAAGATGCCTGTCATCTCGACTGCTAGTGATACGAGGCCGTTGGGATCCAGCACGGCGTTCCGTATTACCCTCCTGAACCCACCGATTCCATATTCTGCCAACAGTCATTGGATCTTGACCGACGCGAGCAGCAATGTCGCGATACGATAAACAGCAATCGCGATAGGTCACAATCCGACCTGTATCAAAGTCGGAAACGTAATGGTACACATTTCTCCTCCTTACATGAGGCATCACAACGTTTCGCCAGGCAACGCTGGTCAACTGCTGTTTGTGTATCAGAAATCGGTTGAAAACTTCCATCATGCCACCAGTGACAACCTTGTGTGAATGCTCTGAAAAGCTAATCATTTGCATAGCACAGCATCTTCCTCCTGTCGGTTAAATTTCACGTCTGTAGCACGTCATCTTTGTGGTGTAGCAATTTTAATGGCCAGTAGTGTAGTTTAGACAAGAAAAAATAGAATCTTTTGAAATTTGGTGCTACAGAAGAATGCTGAAGATTAGATGGGTAGATCACATATCTAATCAGGAGATACTGAATAGAGTTGAGGAGAAGAGAAATTTGTGGCACAACTTGCCTAGAAGAAGGAATCAGTTGGTAGGACATATTCTGAGGCATCAAGGGATCACCAATTTAGTAACAGAGTGCAGCGTGGAGGGTAAAAATCATAGAGGGAGACCAAAAGATGAATGCACTAAGCAGATTCAGAAGGATGTAGGTTGCAGTAGGTACTGGGAGATGAAGAAGCTTGCACAGGATAGAGTAGCATGGAGAACTGCATCAAACCAGTCTCTGGACTGAAGACAACACATTTGTGAAAATGGTTTTATTGGTTGATATGTGCTACATGATGTAATAGTCATAAATACAATGCTTACAGTCTTCAATGTGTTTAATCCACACTTCCACAGTATTTCTTACATAATGTAGGTTTATGCATAGAAGCACGCTCCTGCCCATGCCCTTCTGTATGCTCTGCTTGGCAGTGATGCTGTGCATGTTGAGACATTGTGCTTTGGGATAGCTCGGGAGAGAGGAGAGTCGTGAGGGCAGCTGATGTTATTGCATGTACAGTAGCTTACTTACTCACTGCCTCTCATTGTAACAAAGCTAGGGATATGAGAGAGCAGCTGCACGAAGTAGCTAGTGCTAAATAATTTCGTTGGTAACAGCTAGTGCTAAATAATTTTCCTCACATGGCTTTCCAGTAAGTTAATGATGGATATCCAACAATAAAGGAAGTCTCTAGATGGAACAATGCACACATATAGCACTGTGTGCAGCATAGCAACACGTAACAGGAAGCACTATTCACACATACTGCTGTGAGATGTTTTAGCTGTTTCGTAAGTTCTTCATTGGTGCATTTATTTTCACAATGATTGTAATTTAAATTGTAACAACCAGAAAAAAGTTTCCTTAGAAACAAAAAGCACATTCACAAAACTTTGTTTATTGGTACTTAGTTGCGTAAACCTCATAACCTAAGGTAAACACATTACAAATGCAGGAGTGACACTGACAAAAAAAGAAAAAATACATTGAATTCAGTATTTCAACATGTAAATAACCAGATTAGATGATTAGTGTAGTGACATAAGAACAGTATTTATGTAAACTTGTAAAATTTGTTGGTGATTACCCTCGTGGGAAATGAGCCAAGAAGAGCAGATGGAAAAAAGGTATTTAACAAGAGGAGCAGGGGAAGAGGTAAGTGAATAACGACAGAAATGAAAGGAAAAAGTGTGGTAAACAGAAAATAGTTGTGAAAGATGAAAGGGCGTACAAAAAATCAAGAGGACGATATAGAAATCACATGGTGCTAGAAGAGACATACCAAAATTTAGGCGTCTTCTGTTTAGTGGGCTACCAAAATTATCCAAGATGAACTTGCACGTGACTCATTTGAATTGATAGAAATTGGGAATGTTACACCTAACTGAGCTATATGCAAGGTTGAAAATCTCAGAATTGTCTTATGAAAGTTTATAATTAGTAAACGTTTTAGAAACAGTATTGCCAGGGATATATCTGTAATGGTCTAAATATTAAAAATCATGCTGAAGATGAAAGTATTGCTGGCATGTTACAACTTAAGAGCATCATTAATTTATAAATTTCTCGGATAATTTTCTGGCTCTTTGGATATATCAAACCAGTCAGTTCGATTGTGCTGTCTTAGAGGGCTCTTTTACCCAAGGCGAATCAATTTTCACAGTTCAGAACATTTAAAGTTGTATTCAGATAGTATATAAATTCTCCAGTTGTATGCTACTTTGAAAGTTTGAGTCACCATCTCGTCTATACGTATTATCAGTTTTTGACCTATGCAGTGACTCAATCATCTACATGTACATCTGCATCTACATATATACTCTGTAATAGATAAAGAATCTACTCACTAAGTAGCGGCAGGAGAACACACATACAAAAGATATTACAGCAGCAAACTTTGTGTGTGTTCTTGTGCCACCCCTTGATGAGTAGATTTTGTATAAATCCAATTACACTATATTTTCAGAAATTGATTATCTTTGCACATGAACATTTATACTCTGCAAGCCATCTTATCATCTATGCTGAAGGGTACTTCATGTGTCATAGTCACTACCCCCCCCCCCCCCCCCCCCCTGTTCTAGTCGCAAATGATTCACATAAGAAAGACTGCTGGTAAGCCTCTGTGTTAGCTCGAATCTCTCTAATTTTATTTTCATGGTATTTTCGCGATATATTTATGACATGTAATCAAAAAAGTAATGAGAACTTTATTTTAATTTTGTGGGCTTTTATACATCAGATTTTCAAAATTTTGTTACATTGTTGATATGTGTGTTCCTGATACATGTTTGCATTTTCAATATTTGTAGTTTATTGTTCACAGTCAAACAGATTGTGTGTGTTTTTAAGTGCTTGGAAAATTTTTACTTTTGAGAAAGAGGGATCAAAGAATTTGCATCAAGTTTTGCTTGAAAAATGAAATAAAGTGCAGCACCACATTTGAAAAGTTGACTTTGGCTTTTGGTGAACTTACTATGTGCAAGCCAAGAGTTTACGAATGGTATAAATGTTCCAAAGGAGGTCGAGAAGATTTTGAAATCAACGACCGCCCTGGACGCCCTAGCACATTGATGATTGATGACAATATGGATGAAGAAGATACTAAAAGGTATCAGATAGATTATATAATGGTAAGACAGAGATTTAGGAACCAGGTTTTAAATTGTAAGACATTTCCAGGGGCAGATGTGGACTCTGACCACAATCTATTGGTTATGACCTGTAGATTAAAACTGAAGAAACTGCAAAAAGGTGGGAATTTAAGGAGATGGGACCTGGATAAACTAAAAGAACCAGAGGTTGTACAGAGATTCAGGGAGAGCATAAGGGAGCAAGTGACAGGAATGGGGGAAATAAATACAGTAGAAGAAGAATGGGTAGCTTTGAGGGATGAAGTAGTGAAGGCAGCAGAGGATCAAGTAGGTAAAAAGACGAGGGCTAGTAGAAATCCTTGGGTAACAGAAGAAATATTGAATTTAATTGATGAAAGGAGAAAATATAAAAATGCAGTAAGTGAAACAGGCAAAAAGGAATACAAACGTCTCAAAAATGAGATCGACAGGAAGTGCAAAATGGCTAAGCAGGGATGGCTAGAGGACAAATGTAAGGATGTAGAGGCCTATCTCACTAGGGGTAAGATAGATACCGCCTACAGGAAAATTAAAGAGACCTTTGGAGATAAGAGAACGACTTGTATGAATATCAAGAGCTCAGATGGAAACCCAGTCCTAAGCAAAGAAGGGAAAGCAGAAAGGTGGAAGGAGTATATAGAGGGTCTATACAAGGGCGATGTACTTGAGGACAATATTATGGAAATGGAAGAGGATGTAGATGAAGGTGAAATGGGAGATATGATACTGCGTGAAGAGTTTGACAGAGCACTGAAAGACCTGAGTCGAAACAAGGCCCCCGGAGTAGACAATATTCCATTGGAACTACTGACGGCCGTGGGAGAGCCAGTCATGACAAAACTCTACCATCTGGTGAGCAAGATGTATGAAACAGGCGAAATACCCTCAGACTTCAAGAAGAATATAATAATTCCAATCCCAAAGAAAGCAGGTGTTGACAGATGTGAAAATTACCGAACTATCAGCTTAATAAGTCACAGCTGCAAAATACTAACACGAATTCTTTACAGACGAATGGAAAAACTAGTAGAAGCCAACCTCGGGGAAGATCAGTTTGGATTCCGTAGAAACACTGGAACACGTGAGGCAATACTGACCTTACGACTTATCTTAGAAGAAAGATTAAGGAAAGGCAAACCTACGTTTCTAGCATTTGTAGACTTAGAGAAAGCTTTTGACAATGTTGACTGGAATACTCTCTTTCAAATTCTAAAGGTGGCAGGGGTAAAATACAGGGAGCGAAAGGCTATTTACAATTTGTACAGAAACCAGATGGCAGTTATAAGAGTCGAGGGACATGAAAGGGAAGCAGTGGTTGGGAAGGGAGTAAGACAGGGTTGTAGCCTCTCCCCGATGTTGTTCAATCTGTATATTGAGCAAGCAGTAAAGGAAACAAAAGAAAAATTCGGAGTAGGTATTAAAATTCATGGAGAAGAAATAAAAACTTTGAGGTTCGCCGATGACATTGTAATTCTGTCAGAGACAGGAAAGGACTTGGAAGAGCAGTTGAATGGAATGGACAGTGTCTTGAAAGGAGGATATAAGATGAACATCAACAAAAGCAAAACAAGGATAATGAAATGTAGTCTAATTAAGTCGGGTGATGCTGAGGGAATTAGATTAGGAAATGAGGCACTTAAAGTAGTAAAGGAGTTTTGCTATTTGGGGAGCAAAATAACTGATGATGGTCGAAGTAGAGAGGATATAAAATGTAGGCTGGCAATGGCAAGGAAAGCGTTTCTGAAGAAGAGAAATTTGTTAACATCCAGTATAGATTTAAGTGTCAGGAAGTCATTTCTGAAAGTATTCGTATGGAGTGTAGCCATGTATGGAAGTGAAACATGGACGATAAATAGTTTGGACAAGAAGAGAATAGAAGCTTTCGAAATGTGGTGCTACAGAAGAATGCTGAAGATTAGATGGGTAGATCACATAACTAATGAGGAAGTATTGAATAGGATTGGGGAGAAGAGAAGTTTGTGGCACAACTTGACCAGAAGAAGGGATCGGTTGGTAGGACATGTTCTGAGGCATCAAGGGATCACCAATTTAGTATTGGAGGGCAGCGTGGAGGGTAAAAATCGTAGAGGGAGACCAAGAGATGAATACACTAAGCAGATTCAGAAGGATGTAGGTTGCAGTAGGTACTGGGAGATGAAAAAGCTTGCACAGGATAGAGTAGCATGGAGAGCTGCATCAAACCAGTCTCAGGACTGAAGACCACAACAACAACAACATGGATGAAGTGAAGAAAACAGTCCTGGAAAATAGCCAAATCACCATCAGACAATGTGCTTGTGATGTTGGCATATCCTTTGCCTCATGCCAAGCCATTTTTCTGATATTTTTTGCATGAAACGTGTAGCAGCATAGTTCGTTCTGAAATTGTTGAATTTCAACCAAAAACAACGTTGCTTAGATATTGCTCAGGAATTGCTCAGTGAAGTAAACAGTGATCCAAAACTTCTAAAGAAGGTTATATAGCAGGTGACACGGCATGGGTATATATGGGTATGATGTAAAAACCAGGGCCCAATTGTCCCAGTGGAAATTGTCTGAAGAGCCAAAAGAACCAAAACTGAAAAGAAAAAAAATTGATAAGTTCAGTCACAAATAAAGGTTCTTTTCACTGTTTTGTTCAATTACAACGGGATAGTGCATCACCAGTTCCTGCCTTGTGCTCGTAAGATCAATAAGGGACAAATAATACCTGGAAATTATGTGCCATTTGCCTGAAGCAACCTGAAGAAAATGACCAGAATTGTTGCAAAACCACTCATGGAAATTGCCCCATGGTAATGCTCTCACTCGCACCCCTATGCTTGTTCGTGATTTTTTGGCAAGAAACAAAACCATTAAGTTGACTTAGCCAACATATTTGCCGGACAAGGTCCCTTCTCTCTATTGCCGAGGCTGAAGAGAACCATGAAAGTTCATTGTTTTGCCACCATTGATGCAATAAAAACAGAATCCCTGAAGGAGCTAAACATCATAATGAAAAGTGTCATAAGTGCTCCCAAGATTTAAAAAAGTTCTGGCTCAAATGTATTATATTTAGGGGGATAACTTTGAAGGAGACAAAGTTTATGATGATCAATAAATAGATTTTCTTTGCTTACTAAATGAACCTGTAGCTAAACGCTTTGCTCTTCTTCGGATCTTTTCTGTTTCCTCAACCAGTCCTGTCTGATACAGATCTCAGTGTGATGAGCAGTATTCAAAAGATGTCAAAACAGAGTTTTGTAAGCTACCTTCTGGGTGAGTGGACTACATTTCCTGAGGATTTTACTAATGAATCTGTCTGGCATTTCCATGACCTGCTAGTAGATTTGTGTGGTTGTCCCACTTTAAATCATCCCATACGTTTACTCCTAGATAGAACTGCTGTTTAATAAGGCCAACTGGAGATTCAATTGTAAATACTAAGGCTAGAGCATTTTGAACTAACTTTTATCCTCTGACGCGTGGCCGAAATACATTTCACTTTTAAAAGAATTTACAAAACAACACAGTGAAATGAGGGCTTTTACTTACTTTGCAGCCCTCTCAAATAATGCACCAAATGATGTCAGATTTTTGTAACCTCACTAAAGCCAATATTTGCATTTCCGTACGTACTTTCTAAATACTGCCACTGCTGATCAGGAAATGATCTGTTGCATTTCTTAAGTTCCAGCATGAAAATTGTTTATGCTCTTTCCTTTATTTCTCTTGACTGACATATTTCCTCACCAAAAATATAATATTCTGCATTCTAATTGATCCCTGAATGTCCAGTACACACAAATTCCAGCAGCATAACTTTTGCTTGAAATTTTAACAGTACATCACCACAGCGGTTAGTTGGTGATATTACATGTGTTGGAAAATCAAAGAGTGATGGGGTAGGATTTGTCCTCAGACAGCCAGACCTCATAAAATAACCTCTTTTTCTTTTTCAAGTGATTTTTCTCCAGAGGCAAGTGTATGGTGTAGGATGAAAGCATTTGAATTTCATGGTAACAACTTGTTTCTGTACCATTGAGGCTGTTGTGCATAAAGAAAACAGTAAATTAATAGGTTGCAAGCAATTTCATATGTAGTATATCTGCAATATTTTAAAAACTGGATGAACTTGGGCTACTTGGGAAGGCGTTCCATGTAATATCCTCTATTAATGTTGCCAGATAGATTGTACCAGTATACTGGCCATTCATTGCATGTCCAAGTATTATCTCAAACCAGACACTGAAATGCAGCTCGCAGTATTCTCTAAATGGCAGTGACTTGGCTGAGAACATTGGGGTCACTTGTGGTGGAGTAATCTAATAATTTTTGTTGCAGCTGAAGGTGTGTCTGTAAGCTGTAAAATCACGAGTGTAGTCATTTAAAATCAAAGTTTTACTAGCTGTCAGAAGTGTTTTCATTCATCATGACAAATTAACAATTGCATGAAACAATTCACTACATATAAAAGTGTCTCCTCATTGTCTTATTATCTGTGGAAAGTTACTTTCCTTATTCCACTGACTTATGCAGATGAAAGAAAAACAGAAAATTACCATTTTCGATGTTCCTTGTCTCTAGAATAAAGGCTGAGCAAAGCTTTCTACCTAATTGCAATTTCCTGAACACCGTGAATAACAGAACTCTGTAGAAGTCTCATACTCAAAGATCAGTGTGCTGTGTCCAGGTTGTATGTAGGTATTTGGTCCACAGATTTAAGAACAAAAGACATTCAGTATTCAGTCAGCTTTCAGTGTCTCAACAAAGTCAATATACAGTCACAAAAATGTTTGCCATTTACTTACTGACACAACATAACTGACAGACAATTTTACATCCAAACTAAAATAGTTCCTATTAAGGAACTTTTAACTTGAAACTTCCTGGCAGATTAAAACTGTGTGCCCGACCGAGACTCGAACTCGGAAACTCATTCTGGAAACTTTTAACTTCAAAACAATATTAGTATATGTAGTACAGAAGAAAAATGTTTGTACTTTTATTTCATATTCGCTGTGTCTTGCAGGCTTTGTAAAGTTTATAAATGATTTTTATTTGAACATAAAGACAAGGCTGCTTGCTTTTTATTTATTTTTTAATTTACTGGATCAGTACTTTCTCATCATGAATGGTTGTATAAAAATAATAGGTAACACATGCTGTAGACTGTATGTTATGGGAGTTGGAAAGTGTTTATGATGTGTATTTTGTATTAGACTGTTTAGTACTCACTAAATTTTAGCTTTGAGCCTTCATAGAAGTTTTTGCAGATGGTCTATTTATTTTATATGTATTGTCCTACAGTTGCATAAATATGCTGTGTGAGAAATTAGACAAAAATATTATCACTCATAAATATTATGTAATAAGCCCATAGTGTCTGTTATCATCAACTATGCATGAATTACCAATATTGTATACATTAGTAAATGTCTCAAACAACTGTTCACTGTAGATAGTATAGTGAAAGGGAAGAAATCGAAATAGTAAGGAATATAACAGACAACTGGAGTCTTGTAGCCATCATCCTACAAAGTTCATGGATTGTGAACCCTCTTGAGGTCTTTTCTTTAAGTTATAAACTTTTTAATCACATCAGTGTTCTTATATTCCGTTTCCTTGAAGGATCTGGAACAGGTGCTGCTTTAGAATGTAGAATATTTGTTACCTTCTGTGGACCTTCATGTTTGCGAGAGAAATTGCTAGTTTCCCTCTGCGTATGTGATATAATAGGCCTTGACCAACTCCATATCGTCTATCTAAAAATTTGGTATTGAAGCATATGGTTATGATCCTTCATTTACTGTGAGATGTTTTCTGTAATTCATTTTCCGTACATCCTTGAGTGCTGCCCTTATATTTGATTGTATCTTCTGGCCATTCAAATGATTTTAATAGCTGTTCACTTCTATTTAATACCTTTACTAATGAAAGACCCATAGGCAAATGAGGCAACTCTTTTAAAATAACTTGAAGCTCCAGAATCATTTGAATCCAAAGTGTGTGTCTATTTGAACAATGCGTTGAATGAAGTCTGTTTGATTCCCTGCAGATGAGTTAGACTGAGAATGGTATTTTGACATGGTAATATTCCCTACCCTTCCAATGCTAAAAATTCTTACTTATAAATTGCATACCATTATCTCTAAGTAATTTTCTCAGTTTTCCCACATCTGCAAATTACGCTCATAGACAGTTAACTACAGTGCCTGTATTTGCTATTTTAATAAGATATAATTTTACATTTTTTCATCAGCTTTCAGTTGTTACAAAGATCTAAGTCACTCCACCTCTACCTTTTGGTAATGGTTGAAAGATATATTTATCAGGCAGAACATTATGACCACCGACCTACTATAAATATTAACTCATCCAGGCAAGTGCAGCATCACCTGGTGATGGATGGCTGCTAGTCACACATGCGCAGAGCATGTAGTGTCACTAGGTGTAGAATGGGGAAGGTGCAAGATCTGAGTTTGACTGAGGGCAGATTGTGATGACTCAGAAGACCAGCACAAGCATTTTGGAAACTGCAAGACTAGTTGAGTGTTAGAGGAGTGTTGCGGCAAGCGTCAACATGTGGCGAAACCTAGGTGAAACCATGTCCAGATGTCATGGGGTTGGGCGGCTACCCCTCATTACTGTTGTTGGACGTCATAGGCTGGCAGACTGATATAACAGGACAGGCGGCGAACTGTGGTGCAGCATCAGAGTACAAATGTGTCTGAAGACACAGTGCAGGGAAGACACCTAACGATGGGCCTCCGCAGTTGACTACCCATGCATGTGCCAATGTTAACACGACAACATGGACAACTATGACTGAGATGGGCACATGACCATCCGCACTGGATGTTGATGCAGTGGCAGTGTGTTGCATGGTCCGATGAATACCCATACCTTCATTATGCCAGTGGGAGGGTGCGAATCTTTCATCTTCCAGGGAACATTTCCTTGACAACTGTACTGTGGGGCAGAGAAAAACCGGTGATGGGTTCATTGTGCTCTGGGAAACATTCACATGAGCATCCATGGGTCCAGTGGAGCTCACGCAGGGCACTATGATTGCCGAGGAGTATCATACACTGGTTGCAGACTGCCTACATCCCTTCAGGGCGATCATATTTCCCAACAGCAGTGACATTTTTCAGCAAGATAGTGTGGCATCTCACAAAGCCAGGAGTGTGATGGAGTGGTTCGAGGAATATAGTGGCAAGTTCCAATTGATGTGTTGCCGCCGCCCCCACCCCAACTCGTCAAATCTGAACCTAATCAGACACATCTGGGATGTGATTGAAAGTGGCATCAGAATTCATCACGTCAACCCTCGAATTTATGGGAATTAGGTGACTTGCTGGAGCAGATGTGATGCCACCTTCCTCCAGCGACCTATCGAGCCACCATTGCTTACACGCCACAATGCCTCGCCACTGTTATCTGTGCCAGAGGTGCTACTAGGTAGGTGGTCATAATGTTCAGGTTGATAAGTTACGTGTAGGTGTTAAATCGTGTAATGCCTTTGGCACTATTGGATGCTTTTAGAAATTGAGGGCATTATTATTGTCTTTAACCCTCGATACAGGTCATGTGTACATAATTTTTTTTTTTACTTTTCTGCTTAAACTTCTAAAATGGGGGAACTTGTGTAAGTGCCTGATGTGCTTAGGTATTCCAGAGTGTCCATATACTTTGTGTACATACCATACTAGGCCATCAACAGTTATAGTCGGTGTGCTCATTTTCCAGTCTTTCATGATCCATAAATTCTCCAAAATAAAGTATTGTACAACAACCTCTTATGTTTATTGCTCTGTTATTGGCCCTTAGTTACAAGACATTACAATACTACCCAAGTACTCATCACATCATAAGCCATCTCTTATTTTTTGTTTTAATGATCTTAAATAGATAATACAATAACTTATTTTAATAAAACTTACTCAAAGTTTGATACCAGGTACACCAGTTCTGTTGTTGTTGTTGTTGTTGTTGTTGTTTTGTCTGCACATAATTGTGTCTAAAAAAGTGTGTTGGGCATTACATATAGTGAGTGACTTAAATTATTATTGTAAAAATAAAACCCATATTGTCAGTCTGCTATGTAACAGTCTGCGTTCCATTAGGGAAAACAAAGCTTGAAGATCTGTTGGTGGTGGTGGTGGTGGTGGTGGTGGTGGTGGTTGTTGTTGTTGTTGTTGTTGTTGTTGTGGTCTTCAGTCCTGAGACTGGTTTGATGCAGCTCTTCATGCTACTCTATCCTGTGCAAGCTTCATCATCTCCCAATATGTACTGCAGCTTACATCCTTCTGAATCTGCTTAGTGTATTCATCTCTTGGTCTCCCTCTATTATTTTTACCCTCCACACTCCCCTCCAATACTAAATTGGTGATCCCTTGATGCCTCAGAACATGTCCTACCAACCGATCCCTTCTTCTTGTCAAGTTGTGCCACAAACTCCTCTTCTTCCCAATCCTATTCAATACTTCCTCATTAGTTATGTGATCTACCCATCTAATCTTCAGCATTCTTCTGTAGCACCACATTTCGAAGGCTTCTATTCTCTTCTTGTCCAAACTATTTATCATCCATGTTTCACTTCCATACATGGCTACACTCCATACAAATACTTTCAGAAACGACTTCCTGACATTTAAATCTATACTCGATGTTAACAAATTTTTCTTCTTTAGAAATGCTTTCTTTGCTATTGCCAGTCTACATTTTATATCCTCTCTACTTCGACCATTATCAGTTACTTTGCTCCCCAAATAGCAAAACTCCTTTACTACTTTAAGATCTGTATACACTATTGTTTTGGAGTCCCATATAGCATCCAGAATTTTTGTAGACTCCAAATGATAGGTAACAATTCTTTCTCAGTAGCTGAATAATTCAGCTGGTGTTTATTAAGACTTTGACTAATGAATGCTATTGTACAATGGCAACCTTTTTCTGGAATCAGATTTCCTTGGAACAGCTCACAGCCCCAGCCTTATGCCAACACTTCTGTGGCCAATGTAAAAACTTGATTTGTTTTAGGGCGATGTAAAATCTTACCTTCCATAAGAGCTCGCTTAATATTATTAAATGTTTCATCTGTAGCATCATCTCAGATCCAAGGAGCTTTTTGTTCTGATAAATTTAATTAACTAGTACCAACAATATAAGGAAAATGTACCACTCAGCCAGCTAAATGTAAAACACTTGCAATTGTTTTAAATTTTTTGGTTGAGGACAGTTTTTTATAGCTTGTATCCTTTCCTTTATCAGGTTGTATGCCCGTTTTTCTTACAATATGATCCAAAAACTTTAATTCTCATGGCCCAAAGTCTAACTTTGAAATTTTTTTTTCTCTAATTGCCTTAGACAGAAGTCAGTAATTTGCTGTGGTCTTCCCAAGTCTTAGAGACTAACAGTGTATCACTTACAATCATTATTATTTCCTGCCTCGTGATTTATATAAAGCGTTGCCACTGCAGTGTTCAAACCAAATGCTGATTCTTTAAAATGGTAAGATTTTCATTTGAATAAGAAGGCCATGTATTATTTTGATTTTCATGTAATTGGACTTGCCATTAAATCAATTTAACTAAAAGATTTGGTTTCCTCAAACCTAGATAATAAATATTACATAATGACAGGTCTATCCTGTTTAGTTTCTGTGTGTTTATAAAGTGTTCGTGCATCCCAAACTTAATGAACACCCATTATCCCAGGTTTATCTGAAAACACGTCTTTATATTTTACTAGAATATCGTCTAATAGAAATTTTTGTTCTTGAAGCAATACAAGTTAGTGTCTCACTTTTGGTTTAAGGGGAAACATTCATGAAAAATGCACACGATTTAAAAGATGGACCAAATCCACAATTTTGAAGATACGGCAATCAAATTTTGTACAATGCTTTACTTGAAATTAACACATTTACTGTTAAGTTCCTTGGATTATATATATGTAACCTTTGGTGGAATTGTTCTTCCTTTTTTTCCAAAAAATAAATTATGTACCTTTCTCTCAGAAACTAATAAATAGGGATTTCTACAAAATTTTCTCTGTTTAACCTCTTTACATATAGCTAGCTTCTCTCATGGGGTTTTCTGAAGATATTGAATAGGAGAATTTTAATAATTTTTAATGATAATTATATAAGTATAATATAAAATTCATGCAAAATTCCCAGTATTTTACCCCCTATCTCAGCTTACACTCAGAACTTCAAAATTTACTCTTGAGGCAACAGTTATTGGGTTTATAGAAATAATTGCACAAAATTTTATAATCCTAACCCTCATAGATTCTGAGAAAAAAGTACATAAATTTTAAAAAACATATTTTTCAGGAAATGCAATTTAAAGTTCAACCTAATATTTTTTCCAATGTCACTTCTTCAAAAGGCCCCAAATTTGTACTCAGGATCCTCTTTCCCTTCAAGACTTCTCGTCTGGTTTCTTGTTTTCTGCCTTCTTGTCCTTTACTAGGTCTTCAACTGTGATTTTCCAGTTGCAGAGAGGCAATGTAAATCTATTTTTCTCAATGTCTTGAGTGAATTCCCATGTTAAAGCCCATTGTCCGCAATGCGTTCATTCTCTCTACACTCTCACCACTAAAGACAAGAACTGCAACATAAGCTGCAATTCTGACAACTGTATCAGATGAAAATTTGGTTTTAGGGCATCATTTTCACACGAGTGAATGTAGAGACTCATTTGGAGTCTGGGTTTGCCATGAACACACTTTTTAGAAGTTCAGAATCTGACAGAAACCTGTAAATGGCTTGACAACATTCAGGATACAATTTATATGCTCCTCTTTGTGAATGTAGAGGTTGTTATCCCTCTGAGCCTGTAGATATTTACACCAGCTAATGTGGCACATATGATGAATGGGATGTTCATCAGTTGACACCTTGTGGAAATATGTAGCCCATACTGCACTTTTCATGTCACTTACACGGGATAGGTTCTGTCTGATAGTCTGCCATAATACACTGCAAAGTATCTGTCAACATCTTTGTAAGTCTGGTGTGTCCAGCAGCAGCTGGTTTGTTATTTCCTGGCAGATTAAAACTGTGTGCCGGACAGAGACTTGAACTCGGGACCTTTGCCTTTCGCGGGCAAGTGCTCTACCAACTGAGCTACCCAAGCACGACTCACGCCCCGTCCTCAGCTTTACTTCTGCCAGTATCTCGTTTCCTACCTTCCAAACTTTACAGAAGCTCTCGAGCCTCGGTCCGGCACACATTTTTAATCTGCCAGGAAGTTTCATATCAGCGCACACTCTGCTGCAGAGTGAAAATCTCATTCTGGAAACATCCCCCAGCCTGTGGCTAAGCCATGTCTCCGCAATATCCTTTCTTTCAGGAGTGCTAGTTCTGCAAGGTTCGCAGGAGAGCTTCTGTAAAGTTTGGAAAGTAGGAGACGAGATACTGACAGAAGTAAAGCTGTGAGGACGGGGCGTGAGTCGTGCTTGGATAGCTCAGTTGGTAGAGCACTTGCCCGCGAAAGGCAAAGGTCCCGAGTTCGAGTCTCGGTCTGGCACACAGTTTTAATCTGTCAGGAAGTTTCATATCAGTGCACACCCCACTGCAGAGTGAAAATCTCATTCTGGTTTGTTATTGTTTCTAAGATACGGAACAGATTCGCAGGCTATCTATAAAACCAAAGAGTACATATCACACAACCTTCTAGATGAATCTTGTGCAAGTTTGCTTGAAAGTAATCCACAGAATCGTTGCTCACTGAGCTAGTATTGCAGTGTTGCTTCAAAAAGTGGGCATGACAGGATGGTTGCATCACACATGTAATTATTCTTCAGGCACTACAGATCCAATTTCATCATTAAAACTTTGGGAACTTACTGTTCATGAGTTCTGCTAATAAATAAAAAATAAATTAGAAAATTCGCATTGTCAGTCAATTTCATGAATGTCCCTCCTTCAAGTTATTTAATAATTCTTCTTTTGCCTTTTCAGTTTTTTCTACCACAAGAAAGTTAGTACAAGGCACTTAATACCTTATTCTCTCTTTTCCATACAGCCCTTCCATGCTTGACATCCAATAATACTGTATTATCAATTAACCTATCCATGCCTAACAAGTCCTCTAGATTTAACCTAGGTACCACAAGCAACATTTGATAAAAGGAAATGTGTTAATTGTATAAGGAGCATTCAAAAAGAAATGAGCCGGAGGCATAATTACAGAAACGAGTACCTATATGTTAGAAGTATTGACCCTGGCTGTTGAGCCACTTGTCCCACTGTGACACAAGATGGTGAATGGCTGTCTTATAAAATTCCTGGGGCTGCGATGTTAACCAGTTCCACACATACAGCTGGACGTCGTCGTCAGAGGTGACTCGTTTGCCTCTCGGAGCCTTTTTAAGGGGACCAAAAATGGAATAATCACAGGGAGAGAGGTCCGGACCGTATGGAGGGTGGCCGAGAACCTTCCATTTGACTTTCTGCAGGAGTGCTATGACTGCGTTGGCTGTATGAGGCTTTGCATTGTCGTGGAGCAGAATGACTCCAAGGGTGAAATTGCGTGGTCATTTTGATTTGATTGTATGGCAAAGGGTGGTCAAGGTTTTCAAGTAATGCTGGGCAGTCACTGTTGTCCTGTGCTGCAGGAAGTGAATCAGAAGAGGGCCATCTTGGTCAAAGAAGAACGTCAGCATAACCTCTTCTGCACTCGTGTGGACGACAACGTCCAGCTGTACGTGCGGAACTGGTTAACATTGGAGCCCCGGGAATTTTATGGAACAGCCATTCACCACCTTGTGTCACTGTGGGACAAGTGTCTCAACAGCCAAGGTCAATACTTCTAACATACAGGTATTGGTTTCTGTAATTATGCCTCCGGCTCGTTTCTTTTTGAACGCCCCTTATTATAGGCTGACCAGTTTCTTCCTTAAGATGCTTTCCCTTCTGATCGATAATTCTGACAACAAACACTCTTGCTACTGGCAGTATGGGGCAAGGATGCTTTTTTTCTGTTTACTGATAGTAATTCTCATGAGATTAATGACGTTTCACTCACAGAAACTAAGGTAGTAACGACTTTCTTTCCAAAAATATCATCCACTACAGTTTTTTTTTTTGCAGATTTTGTTTACTCTTCTTCTATTAACTTGAAGAGTTAGTTCTGTAAGGGCTACTACCACCTCTATATGACAGCCTACTGATCCGTGGTTACATCCTGAAGCCTGGCCACTGCCCCAGAACGTCTGTTGTTTTTTAACTGTTGACTGGTCTGAAAATGACCAGTCAGTTGGCACAGTAGGACAAGAATTATTTATACTATTAGTATGAAATGCCTGTCTGATTACTCACTTCATTAGCTATCCAGCTTTTATTTTGCTTCCTTGCTTTCCAGTATTTACTTTCACTTTCTCTTTGAAATCTTGGCAGATACTGATCCCTTATTGCTATCTGATTGATGATTTTGACTTTGTTTGTAGTCTCCTTGTTTGTTCATTGTATCAAGACCTTCGATAAATAGTAACAAATCATTCACACTCATCCACTCTCAATACCATATTTATTTTTTTCACATGATAACATAACCTATGAACCAATACTTTAATCTAATGACAGTCCTCTGTGTAGGATCGTTGGAAGTATTTGGATCTTGCTAGGTGTCACTGAGTATACATCTTATAACAAGCCTGACTATTATTATAGCATCTTGGGTCGAGTAGATTGAGCGTTAATTTCTACTACTACTACTACTACAAGAAATCTTCTGAAAATCCTTCCTTCTGTTTTTGCGGGTAGCATTTTGAAGTTTTATCTTATAAAGGATGATAAATTTAGTCATGGCACTATGTCTTTGTAACATATAAATAAGTTTTTGTACTTGAAAATGGCCAAAGGCTGAAATCTAGATTGTATAACAGTAAAATAAAAACCATTAAAGTCAAGTAGCAGCAGTATTAAAAAAAGCACTGGCTGCCAATGCAATCTTCCTTCAAAATCAGTTATTTTTTCTTGATATTCTTTTAATATATTCCTCTTTTTCAAATTTAATTGAATTTCCAACTCAGAAATATTCTGAATCATGCACTGCGTTGCCAGAATGAAGTCTAAAATAGTGTGCACATTCAGATTGGAAGTACTGGTTCTCTTAAGCTCTAAACTGCTGCTTCGTGAAAATACTGTTCAGACAAACCATGTCTTTGTTCTTGGTGTGCATTACCTCTCCATTGTAACCGCTTGTGTGCTGGAATATGGAAGCTCTAATTCTCTTCTCTTTCTGCCAAAGTAATAGAAACATCTTCTATTCAGTATATTTAAATTGCACCTTCCGTTGCAGTATCATAAATAAGGTAATAGTTACTGCCCGCCTCCGTAGTGCAGCGGCAGCATTACCACCTACCACGCAAGGGGGCCTGTGTTTGATTTCCGGCGTGGGACTGGGTGTTGTGTGTCCATCATCATTGACATGTAAGTCACTGAAGTGGCATCAGCTAAAAAGACTTTCAATACGGCGGTCGAATCCCGAAGGGGATATCCCGGCCAATAAATGCCATACGATCATTTCATTTCAGTTCATTTACAATTTGTGAGCATACACCAATCTCACATAACTTCTGTGGAATATTCGCCAATGACTGTCCTGTGCAATCTCAACAATAGAATTATTGCACCCCTCCCCTCCCCATGCGTGTGACTTAAGCATGATTGTCATGGCATGCCCATTTTCTCGATGGTGTGTACTACTTCTCTGAGCCAGAAGGCATAGCACAGAACAAATGCCCATCCAGCAAGTGCTGGAATGCATAACAAAACTTCTGTCATCATCTTGCCTTGGAGGTACATGGTGTATCAGGACCGGTGTAAATGCACGAACACTACAACTTCCTAACAGTTTAAAATTGCAAACAAATTAGCTAATAACAAAGACTTCCATTGTAGCAGTCATCATTTTTTCAGCAATGTAGACGACACTTTACCATAAGTTATGTGTTGCACCATAATAGCACTGTCGAAATTATAGTACATGAAAAAGGTCAGCAAGAAAATGATTTAGGTTAGATAAGCTTCCTTTGTACCTCATTGTGTCAGATAGCAGCAGCAGCAGGAGGGGAAATACTTTGGTCACATTGACCTTACATGAGCATTTAAGAGTTAGTGCTATGCTGAATGATCTTAAACATTTATTATGAGTTACCTCTTGTAAAATTTTCAGTTACTTTGCTCTCCAACTATGTGGGGCTCCTTGTGATGAAAGGATTCCTCATCTGTCTAGAGAATAGTTATTATTCCTAGATAAGTCTGTTCCTCCTGGTTTTAAGTCCTAGTCCTGCATAAATTTTCATTTCATCTTTGTTGATTTTATCAGTCTTACTCCATTTCATTTCAGTAAATCAGTTGACAGGAATTCTACCACTCCCGAATGCCAACTCATCTTGGTATATGAAATGTCACTTCAACTCTCACTAATCGGTGTCCATTGATCTTATTACCACCATAAATCTTTGCATCACACAGTTTATTAAGAATTCAGTTTAAAATTAATACACTAAATTTCCTGAACTTCAGTTTCTTTATTGTTTCTATTGGTATCATAGTCTGAATATGGCAGATAACAGAAAAGTTAGAGAAGCAAAACACACACAGTACACGTACACACAGTTAGAATTTTCAGTCCCTTCAGCATCAAATTCTTAAAGATTAAGCTTGTTTACATTCACACTTGTCATATTGAAAGAAATTCATTTTGTGTTCAAAGTCCCACAATAATATATGGCCTGCTTAGCAAGCCTTTGTAGTCGTTAAAACTTAGGTTTCTTGTCAAGCCCTCATATTCTAACCATATGTTCAAATGGCATTTCTTAATCATAATCCCGGTCATTAGAGTACATTTTCTGTCCTCTGAATAGGGTATATCTTCAATAATCTCTGTTAATTAAAATTATATTATTTACAAAATTTTACAATTGACTGGAAACTGAATTTCTCTTAATGGAAAAGCAATAGGCAATAAGATGGTTGCTAACAAAATTTATCGATCCCTTTCTTAAAGCTTGCTTGTAGCAAAATACCACAGAGCTTTTTCTCAGTAAGTTTCTATTACATGCTACCATGTAATTGTTAAACACTAAACATACTTTTTAAATTTGTGTTTAGCATGTAGATGGTCATATTTTTCTGATGTTGTTGAACCATTATTATTATTATTATTATTATTATTATTTTAGGAAAACCTTAACCATGAAGATTCATACATATATTTAGCAGCTGTCAATGGTCTAGCTGCATTAGTAGGAATGAATCCTGAGAATGTTATGACAATTTTGATTGAAGAGTATGTGGGAATGAGAACTAAGCGTTCCAAACAATTGGAGAAATCCCCAGAACTTCGGATGAAAGTTGGCGAGGTCCTCGTCAGAGTGACAAAGGCTCTAGGTAACCTTAAGTTATAATGAAAATCCTTTTACAGGTATTGAAATTCTAGGAATTTACCTATATGATTCATAGGCTTTAGACAGCTCAAAATGACTCTTAATTGATGTGCAGGTGACATGATACCAGTTCATAAAGACCTACTTCTCAATGCTTTCATGGGTGCGACAAAGGATCCAGATGAACTAATAAGAGCATCTAGCCTGTCCAATTTAGGAACTCTGTGTAAGGTTATGAAGTTCAGGGTTGGCCCAATTCTTAATGAGGTTAGTAAGAATAGGTTTCTTTTGCAATTTAATAATTGATTGTTCTGTTTGTAAATATCTTATTGGTTCCTGGGAAAAAATTGTGTAAATTGCTCTGTGTAATTTTTCTTTTCTTTGCGTCCAGATAATGGTCTGTGTCCAGAGTATTGTGAAAACAGATCCTGTGGTGGAAGTGCGGAGAGCAGCTATCCTTGTTCTCACACTTCTCTTGGAAGGTCTCGGTGATGACACAGTTTCAGTATGTATAATTTCTCATTTGTCACACATCTGTTGATAGCTACCTCATTTAATATTACATTGTGATGTAATTCATAACTGAATGTCTTGATATTGGTTTTAGGTTTTGAAAGATATTATATTAGAACTGTATAGAACGCTGAAACATGTCTACTTAACGGAAAATGATGAGGTTGTAAAACTGCAAGTTCAGCTGGCTTGTGAAGCTTTGGGGAAGTCAACTTTGGAGTTTATTACTAGACCGAGAAAATTAGAGAAGAAAATTTGCATACTGGATCGTCCTGAAATATAAATGGACAAAAGTGGAAGATTGCAAGTTTTTACAAACTTTGTATTGTGGAAGATTTAATGTACTATTGTTAATTTCTATTTCAGTTTCCTACAATTGATTACACAGTGATGAAATGCATTTATTCAGACAGACATATATTGTGGTACTTTGTGTAAACCAAAAATAAACAAACAAGTGAGCTACACATGAGATACTTAAATGTCTGTGGAAGATTGTGATATATACTTAACAACAGCCTCTCTTTTGCATGCAATTCTGATGTAAATTGTGTAGATTTAAGAGAGTCTTTAATTGTTGCAGAACAAAGCTTAACTTTTTGTTGCTGTTTGCCTGTAGGTTAGTTGTGTTATAGGGGTCAACATGCAGTCGAAAAAATGCACAAAAAATATCAGTGTTGTTTTTGTCACATTATGATTCTTTTTATATTTTTGGATATGTTGCTTTACAGTGAGACTGCCCCAGATAGTAACTGTTTATGTAATGACTGAAGGGGTGATCGTTAATTGACAAAAAATTTTCAACACTCCAGTTAGAACTTTTGCCAAACTCTGTGCTGTAGTATCATAATGTACAGCTGATTATTTATTTCATTGCACAGTTTGGTTACTTCAGCTGTTATATAGTGTTTCAAGAGGATGATTGTGATCATTACATCAGTTTTGATAGCTTAAAAAGCATTAACTGATTGATTTATTCATTTAAGCATGTAATTTTGAGATAGCTACATTTCTTTTAAATGGTATGATTGTTTTGAACTGTTTTTAGTGGAAACTAAGATGTTCCTTATTTATGGAAGTGTGTTTATTTTATCTTACCTGTGTAGGTAATAGCAATCGTCTGTGGAAGATTTGAAAATGTTGAAACCATGTGAATGACAGAGAAAATTCAGTTGTGGAAGTGAATGTTGCTTCCATTATTTAAAGACTGCCAAGTAGACACAGTTTTGCATTGTTTTGTTGTTGTTATTGTTGTTGTTGTTTGTGTATAGAAAGTGTTAGCTTTAGGTTTTTTCATTCTGTTTTTGGATGGTAGTAAATTTTTCTGTTTCTTATATGGCAGTGTGTTTCCTCTGTAATTAATGATGAATGTGTGGATATGTGAATGTAATTATTAAATAAATGTTTAAATGTGTAATGATACCTTTGGGATGTCACAATCCTTGTAGTAGTTTACATGGAAGAATATTTATTTTCGTATTATCACACATCAGAAGCATTGTGTTAAATGGTAGCCACAGTTAATATAATTGTGGGTTGAAGACAGTATAAATTATCACAGCTGCTTTGACTCTGTGCCCCAGTTGGAATTCTTTTCTATTAATGAACTGATAAAATGTTACAAATGTGTGGATCAGTTCCTTCTCACCATAAATTACAGTTCCCATAGTTCTGGTGTCACACACACAAGCAGAAAAGTTGCTTGGGTGCCTTCTATGTACAGGAATAAAGAAATACAGTGAGTGATCTGTTGCAAACTAGTCCATTGCTGCAGGGGAAAGCAGTTTCCAGTAGTAATGAACTATACGTCCTGTTTTGTATTTTATTCGTATTTCATCCAATTTTGTTTTGTTGGTTCAAGTAGTGCAGGTCTTTTAGAAACTTTAATATTGGGAATTTCCAGAAAAAATAATTTCTGTAATGGGGGAGTGGGGGAGGATCAACCTGTGAAATTTGGAAGGAACACTTTGACATCTTGAAGCAAACTTATATTGGACTTAAAAATTCATAAAAAATTTTAAAATATTCCCTGTCAAAACTCATTTTTTTCCCTTTCTCTGTCAGTTTTTCAGTCATAATGTATGTAAGGCTACATTGTGCACCCAGTAATTTATTATAAATAAGTGGAGCTAACATTCTTTGCTTCTAAAAGTAAAACATAACTGTTAAAACTTAATCATTATTGTTGTAAATGGTGCAGAAATAATGTCCATCACTGGGGATGAAGCTTGCCTTTTCCAATTCCTTTGCTTTTTGATGTTCTGCATTCAGGGACCATGCATGAGTGAATAGTTCTGTTATAAATAACTGCAACCAATTTTTAGTACATCTTGCAATGGCAGTGGTAATAATGGCAACAAATCATGTGACCTTCAATATATGGCATTCTTCAGGAGTTAATTGCAGCAAGTAGAATGTCACTTCTTTATTTTCAGAATTTATCGTAACTGTAAACTATATTTTAATCCAGTACTGAATGTACTGTGGCACCTTAGCTTTATGCAGAATCTCTCAAAAGGTTGTCTTGATGCCTTTGTGTGTAATGAGGAACAATTCTGTGAAACTGCAAATAATTCTGTTCCACACATTCCTGAAGTTTCCTAGTTCACTTAAGGGCTGTACAGCATTCGCACATAACTCATATCAAAAATTTGATCCTTTTCTAAGCTTAGTCTGAACTGTTTGACAGTTCTGAGAGATAATTACTTTTGTGGTACAAGTAGTCCATCAGAGTGGTGTAATGCACTGTCAAACTCAACACACATTTGTTTTCTCACTGTCAGTTCATCATACAACAACCATTATTACTCTAGCAGCTAACTCTTGTGAAGAAATTTTGGAAAATAAAACTACCACGATTGGGGAATGATATAAAGCTGCAACTACATCTGCAGGTGAAAACTAAAACAGCATTATAATTTAACTTCAGTTTAATTGGGAGAGAAGTTAAAAACAGTCCCTAAAGGAACTTCTTTAAATTAGCGAATGGAGAATTTTCAGCTAATTGACAGATAAAATGCTACTGTACATATTTCATATATCATCAGCTACCTCAGAAACTGCTGAATTTCCTGTGCTGCTGGATATTAACTGAAGTAGGTAACTAAATATGTTGACTTGTAAATTTAGACAGTGTTATTGATCAGGTGATTTAGTTACTGTTGTGTACTGTTGCTTTGATTAAATGACTATCTACTGTTTTCCTCCACTAGTTTAATTCATTATCGCTTTTCCATCATTAGGAAAGTATCATAAATTTGAAGAAAGAGTAATGGTTTACATTAACAGAGAGGAGTGCTATGGGAAACTAATTCAGTATGTGTCGTTCTCGCATGATATTTAAACAGCGTGCTGTGCCTCGCTGTTTTCTTCAGGTGTTACCTGAGACTGGTCCTTGGGTCGATCGAGTCGAGTATTTATGCCTGGAAGGAGCTGGGCGTTCCGTTCCGGCTTTGGTTCATGCCGAGTAGAGTGTTTCGTCTGTGGACCGCGCCCGCCAGACTTGGCTTCAATGGACCCCTCCAGTCGCAGATGTTCCGACTGCTGTCCACGCCCATTTTGGCTGACCCCGACGGTTGTGGACATCATCTGAGATGTGTCAGACCCGATCTGAGGTGTTGGGTACTCTGTCTCATGACTGTTACTATGATTTCCACTTCTGTTTCGTGCTGGACGCCTCATAATCGGTCCGCGCTGTGTCGTGTGTTCCGTCTGCGGTCCAAGACCGCCAGACGCAGCTACATTGGCCCTCTCTGGTCGCCGGTGCTCCGACCGCCGTCCGCGCCCGGCCTGGCCATCTTCTGAAGTGGAGTTGATGATCTGGGGTGTGTCAAATCTGGTCTCTAATGTCAGATACCTTGTCTCACGGCTGTTCTCTTGGTCTCCGCTTCTATTTCTTGTAGAATCCTGGAGTGTCCTGCATTGAGTTGTCACAAGCTCAAGTGCTGCATTCCAGGCAGTGCTGTTTTGGTATCCCAAGTCATGGTTGATTAGATTATCTGTGACCTTAATCTCAATGGCTTCTTTAATGACACTGTTCCAAAATCTTGAGGTCTGTGTCACAATCTTGGTGTCATTGTAATCCATTGAGTGACAAAGTTCCAGACAATGCTCTGCTGTGGCCGATTTAGTTGCCTGTCTAAGTCTGGTGTGTCTTTGGTGTTCTTTACACCTGATGTCCACAGTTCTGGTGGTCTGGCCAATGTATGTCATCCCACACTGGCATTTCTACAAGAAATAGAAATGGAGACCAAGAGAACAGCCATGAGACAAGGTGTCGGACATTAGAGACCAGATTTGACACACTGCAGATCATGAACTTGACTTCAGAAGGCGGCAAGGCCGGGTGCGGACTGCAGACGGAACACACGACACAGCGCAGACCGATTCTGGAGCGCCCAACACGAAACGGAAGTGGAAATCATGGAAGTGGAAATCATAGTAACAGTCATGAGACAGAGTACCCAACACCTCAGATCGAGTCTGACACACCTCAGATGACATCCACAACCGTTGCGGTCAGCCAAAATGGGCGTGGACAGCAGCCGGAACATCTACGATTGGAGGGGTCCATTGAAGCGGAGTCTGGCGGGCACGGACCACAGAGGAACACTCGACTCGGTGTGGACCGAAGACAGACGGAACGCCCAGCTCCTTCCAGGCATAAATACTGGACTTGATGACCCAAGGACCAGTCTCGGGTAGCACCTGAAGAAGACAGTGAGGCACACTGTTGAAATATCGTGCAAGAACAACGCGAATATCTGGCAGGGTTCTCGAATATCCTAGAAGTCAACAGATGGCTGGGAAAGCATGAAGAATTACAACAACACTGATGTTCATCAAACAATAACCATCATTTACTTGCTGTAATTACAGAGAACTGCTTTCATAGAACGTTGTTACTTGTCATGTTTCCAACTGGGATTTTCAGTACTTCGGTCTAGGTTTTATGATACTTTGTAGAAGTGGCGAATCGGATTTTTTAAAATTTTATTTGTAATTTGCAGGGATTCCATATTCCTTTTATGACACAATCAAAGGTGACATAAAGTTGGTGTATAAATGAACTAAAAGTGGACAATCAGACAAGTTCCTGTGCTGATCGGTTCCAGATGGAGAACAAAACCCAACTTCTTGTCAGAAATACCTATTTTGAATCATTTCAATGCCTTTTCTTTTTAAAGTATCTTTTTATTCCCAAGGCAAACATTTATGACCCTTGATACACTCCTAATGACATAGAGGTTTTCTTAGTATTTTGTTCTGACAATTTTTAGCTCAGTGAAAGAAGGAAAAAGGAAACACAAAGTGTACTAGAACTTCAGCGAGGTCTTAACTGATAGCTAGTGCAGCCTTCACTTCCAAATATGTGCTTATTTTACTAAATTAATGAGATGCTGCTGTGTAACTTATCCTGCATTTCTGTAATGGTGGCTAATGCTAGGTATTTACAGCGTGAAACTTGAAAGTAGTTATAGCTTATCCATGAAATTTTAGTATTCAGTCTCAAACATTGGAAACTTCGAGGAGGAATATCAACAATGTAGGAAAAGACATCAAAGCCCTGGCAAAGGCTGTGGTTCAGTTGTTGCCTGTGTGCAGTCTAATCCCTGCACACTCCACCAGACAGTGTTCACCTCCCTCCCCACCGGTACACAGCTATCCCTTCTGCTTCCTCTTCCCCACCCCTCCAGATTGCTGCTTACTCCCACCTGATGTTGCATTCTGGCCTGAGATTCTGGAGTTGTGTGTGTGTGTGTGTGTGTGTGTGCGTGTGTGCGCGCGCGCGTGTGTGCGTTAATTTTACTGACTAAGGCATTGGCCGAAAGCTTTGTGTGAGTGTCTTTTTAATTGTGCCTGTCTGCAACTTGATGTGTCCTGAAACTTCCTGGCAGATTAAAACAGTGTGCCGAACCGAGACTCAAACTCGGTCCCGAGTTCGAGTCTCGGTCTGGCACACAGTTTTAATCTGCCAGGAAGTTTCATATCGGCGCACACTCCATTGCAGAGTGAAAATCTCATTCTTGATGTGTCCTCTTTACTGTAAGTATTCAGTATCATGTATTCCTTGAGAATTATTACAAAAAGTTTGAGAATACAAGAAAATATCAGAAAATATCATGTGGATTTAGGTGGATAATTCATTTACACCATGAAATTGGTGAATGATCTCATTTTTTTGTGATGCTGCAAATTTTCAACTTCAGGTGCCAGTGATTAAGTTTTTTCATAGTTGATCTCCAGTTTGATTGGGTGTTGTGTTAAAGAAACTATATTAGCCATCCCTCATATATGCAGTAGGACCAGACACTGACAAGGGTGCCAAAGAGCCAAACAAATAATGTATTAAATGTTCCCTTTTCATGGATAGAACAGGTGGGAGTAATAGTCAACTGCGTGGATGGAACTTACTCCATAAGTTGGTTACAAATGGGGTTATTTATATGGCACTCCTCCACAGCAGCTGTTACAAGTATTTTGGTTTACTCTATCTTATGTATGTTATAAATAAAAATACACCATACACCATTTTTTTCCTTTGTGTGGGTGCACACACCAAATAGAATAAACTCCAAACTGCTGTTTGATGCCAAACTAGTAACAATCTCTTTTAAGGTCTGGGAGATCCATATCATGTTGAGTGGCTACTGAAAGAAATAGGTGAGGAATGGTGCATGGAAAATTTTAGTGCACAATAATGGCAATTTGTATGGTGGGAAAGCTCCAGATGAACTCTTGTACTTCTACAACTACATCTGTACTCTGCAAACCACTGTGAAGTGCATAGCAGTGTGTATGTCCCATTGTACCAGTTATTAAGGTTTCTTCCCATTCCATTCACATATGGAGTGTGTGAAGAATGAAATTTTTTTTTTAATGCCTCTGTGTGTGTGTGTGTGTGTGTGTGTGTGTGTGTGTGTGTGTGTGTGTGTGTGTGCAGTAGTTATTCTAATCTTATCCTCACGTTCCCTATGTGAGTGATACATAGGGGATTGTAGTATATTCCTAGAGTCATCATTGAAAGCCAGTTCTTGAAACTTTGTTAATAGACTTTCTCGGGATAGTTTACATCTATTTTCAAGAGTTTTCCAGTTCAGTTCCTTCAGTATCTCTGTGGGACTCTCCCAAGTATCAGACAAACCTGTAACCATTTGTTCCCCCCTTCTCTGTATATGTTAAATATATCCTTTTTGTCCTATTTGGTTTCGGGTCCCGCACACTAGAGCATTATTCTAGAACAGATCGCACGAATTATTTGTAAGCAATGTCCTTTGTAGACTGATTGCACTCTCCCAGTACTCTATCAGCAAACCTAAGTCTACCACCTGCTTTACCCACGACTGAGCCTGTGTGATCATTCCATTTCATATCCATACAAAGTGTTACACCCAGGTATTTGTACGAGTTGGCCAATTCCACAACTGACTGATATTATAATCATAGGATATTACTTTTTTTTAATTTTTTAGCAGCCAGAGACTGCTGTCGTGTGCATGTTGTATCTCTGATGAAAGCTTTGTTCACCGAAAGCTAGTTTTCTGACAGTTTTTTTTTGTTGTGCCCATTTGTGACTCAGCATCTCTGCTATATGGTGGGTAGCAACTGTCCTTGTCAATATTGTTACATTCCATCCTGAATTTTCCATTGTTGAATAAAGCAAATAAGGATGCCCTTCAGATGGAAAGTTTCAATGTGTACATTGTACAGTTCAAATTTGGTACCAAGTGTTTTTCCCTTCTTTCCAAAGTTGAAGGAATGTCCAAATAAAAGGCTTTTGTGGGTGACATTAATGGTTGAGAAAGAACACAAAAAAATTCTATGATGCTGGAACATCAGTCATATGCAGGCTCACAATGTATATGGACATGATATGCAACACTAAGAGTCTTTTTCTGAGGGGCAGTGAGTGCTTACATAACCTAAAAGTCAGCATGGGACTCTGCCAGAAGATATATCATCAGAAGAGAAGTTGTTTCATTTCCTAATATTTGTTTGGACTACCCATTGTGTGTACAGCAAATAAAACATAAAGCTGGCACATAAATACATACAGAGGCCCAAGTGCTAGGGGTTGACAGCGGACAACATTGGAAATGTGCCACATATTGCGCACTTATGAACGTGGTTTCTTTTCATTAAACACCAGGATCACTGAATCTGAACAGCCTTACAATCTATGATAAAAGTAAAATTGGCCATGACTGGGTGTATGCTGCCTTCCATCTCTCAATTAAGTTCAGCAACACATTTTACTTCCTGTGGAGAAAATTTACCATGCTTGTTTATTCAGAATGTAACAACTTCAACAAGAAAAACAGTGCCTGTCTTTCTCGTTGCAACCAATTTTTGTCAAGACTCTGTGGTACCTACAAACTCTGGCAGACTTAAGTGCAGTATGTCAGCATTAGTGACAAAGCGAACCATTCATACTAGTGAAATGCCAGAGCAAGAATTTCACAACCTCCAACTTACGAACCCAACAAGAACAGCCACAGGCCTAGCAGTTCCAAATAAATGTATGCGCTAAACATACATAAATTTTGGAAAAACACCAATTAACATTTATCTGTGCTTTGTATTCCTACTTTCTTTTGTACTTGTTTCCTGTTTATTGTAAGTTTGTCACTTTCATTGATCATCCAATGATGTTGTAAGCAACACAAATCAAACTGTAGACAGTCTCTGTAATTTGAAACTATTTTCTGAATTGTGAATGTTGTAGAGACATTATGTTAACTACCAGAAAATAGTGATAGTTAGATTTTTCAAACACCGCATTGTGTTTGTGCTTCTGACTTGATTGCAGTGCGTTGTTGGCCCATTTTGTTTATGGCCATCTCGTGTGTAGCAGGCATCATATAAGCAAGCAAACATACAACATTTGTTAATGCTGGAAGTAAGTTCAGTGGATGGGGAATGTAAATAAGAAGGCACAGTAAGCTTTCACCAACATAACAGAAAAATTAAGACAAAATAGATAAATTAGTAATGGACATACACTGAATGAGTATCTCTGAACATCAATTATGTGGCAAAGAAATGCAAAGGCTTCCTTTGGAGGAGTACATGTTATTTCTATGTGAGGAGATCACAGTTTGAGAGAGAGGTAACCATTCCTGTTGCATGCAGTTTCATTCAAGAGAGTTCATGTATCAAGATGATGTAAAGATATCTAAAGATTATGATGGAGAGTTTGAATTTTCAAGGAAAGAACTTGCATTATAGATAGGCCTTTGCTTGTACTCCAGCAGGATTTTCCTCTCGAGACATGACACTGCTAGATTCAATTCTTAAGGAATACATGATCACTTTGTGTGAGACTAAAAACCATCATCAGAAATGGTGTCCACGAACCATTCAAGCAGTTATCACATGGGGAAAGCCTCAAACAGTACATCAGTTTATTTTCCAATTAGAATGCAATACTAATAAGGAATATAGGAATCAATGGCATGGAGGAGGAAATAAGAGATGTCATAATAGGGGCAGTTACAGAATTTCATTATAGACAGTACTGCAAAGTTTGGATTACATTACGTGTATTTCTCATTCCAATACATAATGAGGTGCTCCAGGACATAGAACATGCCTGGAAATGAGAATACACAATACACATTTATGAGGAGAAGTACATATGCTGACGTACCCTCCGCAGCTCTGAAGTGGAATTGTCCCGATGGATATGAGGTAAGTCAAAAAATCTGAAACATATTTTCATTTAAAATGTGATAGTGCGATAGCAAACTTGCCACAAAACGTGTAAATGTTAGAGACGCTGAGGTGCATATGATGATTTTTAGGCTGTTGACATGCCTACTGAAATATAAAAATTATTTTACAACACTTACTTCCGTTGATCACATTACTGCACTCAGTTTGTACAGAAGTCACATTATATACAACATTTGCATTATTATTTAGTAACACACAAGTTAAATCAGTTGGTTCTCCTAAGAAATTCGTCAATCGACCAGTAGTTGGCCATCAATAAATCCTTTACAGCCCTCTGCAGGTTGTTCTTGAGTCCACACAATATAATTTTTATAGCATGTTTTTGGATTAAACTTTAGCTTCGCTTGATGAGTTACCCAAAAAAAATAATCCCATATGACGTTATGGAATGAAAGTATGCTAACTTTATTTTTATATCACCTATGTCTGGCAACATTTGCATTGCAAATAGATTTTTCAGGCACTTCAGTAGTTCTGTGGTATGCCCCTCCCAGTTGAATTTATCAAGAAGCTGTAATCTGAAGTACAAAAGAATGTCATCAGATTGCATGAGAGTAGGAAACTCTCAGGACAACATTAAAACTATTGTCCACTGTGAAAGAGGTTTTAGGGCAGAGTGTGGGATTGCAAAATATGATCCACTAGACTTGTGCAAAATATTTAATAACTTCTTTTCAGTAGTTAAGTTAAACCATAATTCTGTTTGGTGCAGGTAGATATGCGAAACTCTTGAAAGTTTGTGTTCTGAGACAATTATATCACATGCAGCTGCAGGAAAGAAGCAAAACTGAAATTTAATCAGTTATTAAATCATTAAAGAATAATGGCTCACATGGATATGTTGGGATTCCAAGCAGAATTATGAAGATCAGCGCATCATCAGTCAGTTTCTTGACAGACTGAAATGGTCATTAAAGAAACCAACAAAAATAATCAATTTTTGAAAATATAATTTAATTGGATGGATAAAAAATTTACTCACCAAGCAGTGGCAAGAGAACACACATATAAAAGGTATTGGTGTTTGCTGGCTTTCAGAGCCAGTGGCTTCTCCTCCTCCTCCTCCTCCTCCTCCTCCTCCTCCTCCTCCTGGCAAAAGGATTGAAGGGGAAGTAAGAGGGGTGATGAAATAGGTCTGGTGATGTTCAGGGACAGGGCAGTGTTCAGAAAAGTTGCCCAGAACCCTAAGTCAGAGGAGACTTACTGGACGGACTGATAAGGAAAGATTGATTGTTGGAGATTGCACCAGATGAGGTCTGAAAACCTGAAAACTTAATGGTGGAAGATAGGGTAATGTGCAAGACAAAGACTACTGCTAAAACATGGTGCATGGGTTAGAGTGAAAAATTAAGTGCATTGTATGACTGAGGTGGGAGGGGACAGTGAAAAACAGACAGGCCAGAAAATGAAAGATGGAGAAAACGAAAAGGGAATGAAGAAAGGAATAGTTACCTTGAAGAAATGATAAGAATGAGGAAATTAACGTACATGAAGGCCAGGTGCACGTTGGAGTGCTAGTTCCCACCTGCCAAGCTGTAAGAAAATGGTGTCTGAGAAGAATCCATATGGCATGTGTGATGAAACGGGCACTGAGGTCATGACTGTCATGTAAAGCACATTCTGCCGCAGGATATTGTGTGTTGCCAATATACCCTCTGCCTATGCCCATTCATCCTAACTGGTAACTTGATGGTAGTCGTGCTGGTGTAAAAGGCTGAACAGTGTTTACACAACAGCTAATATATGATATGTGTCATTTCATAGGTGGCTCTCTCTTTGACAGTATATGTTTTGCCATTTACGGGGCTGGTACAGTTAGTGGTAGGAGGGTGTATAGGGCAAGTCTTGCAGCGGCGACACTCACAGAGTTAGGAGCCATAGATAGAGAGATAGGTGCAGGGGGTGCATAGGGTTTGACAAGGATATTGCAGAGATTGGGAGGGCAACAAAAAGCTATTCTAGGTGTGGTAGGAAAAGTCTCGGACAGATGGATGTCATTTCAGGGCGTGATTCTAAAGTCAAAGTGTGTAGCTGACCTTTGGTGAGTATGAGATCAAAATCAAGGAAATGGCATGGGATTCAGAATAGGACTGAAATAAATTTAATTGGGAGAATATATGTAGAGGTGCCAGGAATCATAGGTCAATGTCACCATGAGTCAGTATGGAAAAGATGTCATCTATTGCAACTAAACCAAAACAGGGGATGAAGACATGGATCCCAGGAAAGCCTCTCCAAGTGACCCATGAAAATGTTGGCATAGGAAGGAGACATCCTGGTTACTGTGACTGTACCCCAGATTTGTTTGTATGTCTGCCCCTCAAAGGTGAAGTAGTTGTTGGTAAGAAGAAAAATGATTAAGGTGAGCAGGAAAGATGTCATCAGTTTGAAATCAGATGGGTGTTGACTGAGGAAATGCTCAACAGCAGACAGATGTGGGGGATGTTGGTACAGAGGGAGGTGCCACCAGTGGTGATAAGTCAGGTGTGTGGTGGGATATGGAGGGGCACAGATGTCAGATGATTTGGAAATGGTTGGTGTCTTTTATATATGAAGGACATCTTTGTACTGTGGGTTGCAGGTGTTGATCAACTAAGGCAGGTATACATTCAGTGGGTGCTTTGAAGCAACTATGGGATGGCCGGAGTGATTGGGTTTGTAGAGCTTAGGGAGAAGCTAAAAGGTGGTGGGCACGTGGTTTGGGTGGGGTAAGAAGTTCTGTGGACTGAGTTATTAGTCCTTGTGAGGGTCCTGAGGTTTTAAGGAGAGACAGAAGGTTAGTTTGAATCACATGGATGGGATTTTGATGGCATCTGCATACCTTATGACTCCTACCTGTGTGACCATCCCCTTTGCAAGACTTACCTGGTGCACCCTCCTATCCCACCTATGGCAGCCCTGTAACTGGCAAAACACATACTATCAAAGAGAGAGAGCCACCTGTGAAATGACACACATCTTATATCAGCTGTCGTATAAACACTGTTTGGCCTTTTCCATCGGCATGACTACCATCAAGTTATGAGTTAGGATGAAAGGGCATAGGCAGAGGGTGTTCTGGCAACACACAATATCCTGTTGCTGAGTGCCCTCTACAACATGACAGTCATGACCTCAGTACCTGTTTCACCTCACGTCCTGTCTGGACTATTCCTCGACAGCAGTTTCTTAGATCTCTGCAGGTGGAAACTGGCGCTACAACATGTCCTTGGTTCTCGCCATGCACCTGGCCTTAATTTTTGTTAATTTCCTCAGTCTTATCATTTCTTTGCCAGGGGGGGGGGGGGGGTGTAGGCAAGCACCCTTATGCACACACAATTGCCAACTAACTCCAGCAACTTGGGCCGGAATGCCATTCCGGCCAGCACACTTCAGTTTTTGCAAAGTGTCCACTGTGCATTAATTGTGACAATTGCTCCCCATGCAATTCCCTATTTTTGAAGTCCTATGTGTGCTGCGTAATCAAACTGCATATAAATTTGTATATCACAGAAAAGAGTTTTCAGGTTAGG
This sequence comes from Schistocerca americana, assembly GCF_021461395.2. NCBI lineage: Eukaryota > Metazoa > Arthropoda > Insecta > Orthoptera > Acrididae > Schistocerca > Schistocerca americana. The sequence continues at coordinate 182,094,885 of NC_060120.1, forward strand.
TTCACTTTTAATCTCTGAGGGGGTTTTAACAAAGATCCCAGGAAATATCTGCAAAGATATTTATAATTGCACAAGTTCATTCCCAGTTAAAACATCATGCTATGGAGGAAAAGAAATAAAATATCTGCACCCTGAATTAAATGTGAAGACAATGTACAACCTCTTTTAAATGTCTCATCCCAGAACAACAGTTAAAAATAGTTTTTATATATCATACCTCAACAAAAGTTTTAAATTAAAGTTTATGAGACCACAAAGTGATTGCAGAATGTGTGAAGAGCTTCTAACTAAATTGAAATTGCATCAGCTGGCCGAGTCTGTTATACGGACGGCACAGGGTGGACTGGACATTCACAAATAAAGAAGCGAGAATTTCTTCAAGCAGCTACAGAAGTAGAAAGAACTGCCACAGACAAATCAGTGTGTGGACTTGTGTTCGACTTTATGCAGAACTTGTCCTTGCCATGAATGCCAGGGCAAATAGTGTTTTTCTTGAGACAGTAATCTGTGTTCATTTTTTGTGTAACAAAACTTAAGGACAACATTATTTACTTGTACATTGAAGGAAATGCAAAGAAATGTGCTAATGAAGTGTGTACATTCTTGTGTCATTATAATGAAAACTATGTTTCAGCAAGTGCCAAACTTTACATTTATTCTCTGATTCCTGCCCTGGATGAATCAGGAGTCATATGTTCCTGTTTAGGACTCACTGAATCTGGAAAGTGTGAAGATGTAAATTGTTTTCTTGTCACAGGGCAATCATTTCTTGATTGTGTTAGATAATTTGATATAACAAAACATGCTATAAACAAACATGACAGGGTTTATATCCATAAGGAGCGTGTGTGTCCATAATTTATTCTTCTAGATAAAGACAAGTTGTAATTTAATGTTGGTGCCAAAAATCATGAAGTTCTTGACTGATTTACTTCAAATTTTTACATGATACTCTGATATACTTTTGGATGGGCATGACTACATATTAATTTAATATATGTGGAACAAAAAAGTATATATAATATATAAAGGGAAAAAGTTGTTAGCGAAGAGATCCAAGTTCTTGACCATTTTCCTTCAAATTGTTACTTGATACCCTGCAGCAAAATAACTGATGATGGTCGAAGTAGAGAGGATATAAAATGTAGACCTGCAATGGCAAGGAAAGCGTTTCTGAAGAAGAGAAATTTGTTAACATCGAGTATAGATTTAAGTGTCAGGAAGTCATTTCTGAAAGTATTTGTATGGAGTGTAGCCACGTATGGAAGTGAAACATGGACGATAAATAGTTTGGACAAGAAGAGAATAGAAGCTTTCAAAATGTGGTGCTACAGAAGAATGCTGAAGATTAGATGGGTAGATCACATAACTAATGAGGAAGTATTGAATAGGATTGGGGAGAAGAGAAGTTTGTGGCACAACTTGACTAGAAGAAGGGATCGGTTGGTAGGACATGTTCTGAGGCATCAAGGGATCACCAATTTAGTATTGGAGGGCAGTGTGGAGGGTAAAATCGTAGAGGGAGAACAAAAGATGAATACACTAAGCAGATTCAGAAGGATGTGTGTTGCTGTAGGTACTGGGAGATGAAGTGGCTTGCACAGGATAGAGTAGCATGGAGAGCTGGATCAAACCAGTGTCAGGACTGAAGACCACAACAACCACCCTGCTAACATTCAGATGGGCATAGGTTACATATTTTTATATAACAATGAACAGATTTTCTGTTAAAACTGACTTCGGGAAAGAAAATGCTGTGCTGCGAAAATGTGCAGTTTCATTTCCTTTCTTGTAGTCAGTTTTAACTTAGATGTTAAGGCATTTTAACCATTAGACAAATTATTTCTTCCACATATATTCTTTCTCAACCAAAAGTGTATACACAACAGAATGCTCTTTTGTTTTCTCCATCGCAGTCAGTTTTAAGAGGTTGGTATAAAGAGGTGCAGAATGGAGCAAATTGCTAGGTCATCGGTCCCTTTTAAGAGGAATGTTGTATTTATCACTCACTGACTTGTGAATGGAATACTAAATCTGAATCATCCAAAACTTTGCAGGCCTGCTCTTTCACAGATTAAAACTATGAGAAATACTTTCATCGAAAGTACTATCTTGACAGATGCAGCAACTGGAGGGGTCTTTCCTGTCGCCCACATATTAATAATCCCAAACGATTTATCCATTCATTTTAAGTGACTTCATTTCCCAATTGAGGTCTTGTCTGCAACAAAATTAAACAAGGCTCAAGGTCAGAGAGAGGGGGAGGGGGGGGGGGGGAGGACGAGAAAATGGACAAGGGAGGCGTAAGAAGGAGATGGACAATGAGAGGGGGGAAAACGGAGGAGATGGGCAGAGAGAGAAAGAGAGAAGAAGTTTACGGTATGTATACAATTTCCATACATATTTAGCAGTTACAAAGCATTGCTGGGTTTTCTAGTAGCTAATATAAACAAACAGATGAAGGCAGTAGTTACAGTACAAGGAGATGAACTCCTTGATATCAATTAATGGTGGCTATCTTTATAAAGAAAACAATATCTTACCAATTAATCCTATTCCTCTGATGTAACAGGACACTGACAAACAGTCCTTTGCATTAACATCCTTTAAGGAGTTTTGATACTCAAGGAAACATGAGGAAAGGACTGTATGAGCTTACACATTCAAAAAATGGCTCTGAGCACTATGGGACTTAACATCTGAAGTCATCAGTCCCCTAGAACTACTTAAACCTAACTAACCTAAGGACATCACACACATCCATGCCCGAGGCAGGATTCGAACCTGCGACCATAGCAGTCGCATGGCTCCAGACTGTAGCGCCTAGAACCGCTCAGCCACTCCGGCCGGCCTTACACACTCATAAACAGCTCTTTGCACCACACTTTTTCACTTCCTGAGTCAGAAACTCTGTTTGTCACGCTTCAATAATACTATGAAAGTGGTAAAGTCCCAATTAGTCGTAAGAAGATTGTTGATATTAAAAAAAAAGAAAAAAATGCTCAATACATTCCACCCAAAGATGAAATATGGTACAGACATTTTGTAAAAGACTTTTGAAATGGCCTACCATAAATCCTTGTGATGATGATGATGATGATGATGTGTCATGTGTTTAACATTTTACCAAGGAAGTAGCCAAAAGTGTGGGGAGGAGGGGGGGGGGGTTGACGTGTGAAATTACACAACGCTGTTGGTTATCGCCCATCCCTATTTTAGACAAGACCACGTACTGTACATTACTGGTCTTGCTTGAGTTCAACCATTGTTTAGTTAAACAGTTCAGGTCTTACTAGCAGTTGAGTTTCATGTAAGAGGTGCCGTTTATTGTTTTTGTGCTGTTGTGATATTTCTAATTATCGATAAGTTTGTAACAAGAAAGAAGAGGAACACCGATTCATCCACTAGCGTGCACTTCTATAATATCCTATCTGTATCAGTTTAATGTTAGCACGGAAGTCTTATTTGAATGCCGGTAGAACCTTGGGGTTGAGTAATTCAGCACTTCCCAAGGCAGCGGAACCATTAAAAACTATTAAAACCGGTGCATAAAAATACACTTGGATTTATCTGTTCGGCCCGAAAAGCGCGTTGATAAATAAAACTATCGCCCAACCTGCGATGGTTGCATTTCTTTAAAAAAACTTTGTTCAATATTCTATCATTAGTAGCCCAAATGGCAAAATATCGACCAGCTTGGTAACCCAGGCGATACTCAGTTAAGAAAACCAGTTCCGATATGGAAAGATTGGGAGGGCTTCGCAGAGAGAGCGGAAGGGCTATGTGAAGACGGCATTTTCTGTAGTTCGTTTGTTTCTAAGAGATTTTTTTTTCAGCAGGCTGCTTGAATTCGTCCGAACCGATCCCTCTTTCGTCCAAAATCTATTTACGCTCTTGTAATACTATAAGAACTGAAGCTAGCAATTTCATGCATAGTTAAATCTTAAAATATGCACACATTGAGGAACCCATCATGCACAGTTAAAGGCAAAACATGCATATCACAATTCCATCTTTTGCTGTGATACATTGTATTTTATTTTAAAACACTGTATAACAGCCACTTTTTCCAAACGCTTAATCGACTAGGGTAGCTCTGCGCCTTGAGGCGCTGAGCTAGCAATCCCTGGATTCAGAAGGCGAAGTGGTTCGAATCCATCCGCCGGCAATCTTGCTTGTTTGTGGATTTCCATTTTCAATTTAGGTAAATGTCGCTGTTAGTCCCTTACTGTAGACAATAGCCAATTCCTTCCGAATTCTTTTATTTCCTGACAAATTGCAATTCCCTTAAAGATACAATCTTTTAAGTGTGTAACACGTTAAGTCCATCCTGACAAAGCAAAACTAGTTGAAACTATTAATTCGTTGCAAGAAATTGTGCGCAGATTCTTGGCAATGTGTTAGCTGATAGACGCAAATGTCTTGGAAATGATCATATAAAAATAAAAACCGCCGAGCAGGGTGTAAGTGAATCCGACAGAAACAAAGTGTACACAGCGACCGAAGATTCCGTCGCCATTCCAATTATTCCAACACGTTCTGGGCGTACCGGTAACGCTAAGCATAGCGTGAACATTTCGTCGTCTTTAGTAATAAATTCTCCTGCCGTGCTCCCAAAAACGGTAGGCCTATCTACAGAAGATCAAATCGTGCACCATCTGAAAGAAAAGCAAAATGTGGAACCTCGCCAGCCCAAACCGTCACTCGTAAACAGAAGCAAGCTAAATTCAACATCCAACACGATAGTTAATTTAACTAACACAACAAATGCAGCAAGAAGAATAAATGTATTTTTAATGGGTGATAGTCATCTTAGAGGCCCTGCACACCAAATAAAAAGCGTAATCAGTGAAGTAAATGCTTCAGGTTTTATTAAACCTGGCGCTCGTTTTGACCAAGTGCTTACAACTGTAAACAATATTTCTCGAAAGACAATGAAGGAATACTTCATTGTAATCTGTGGTGGTGCAAATGAGGTTGCACACGACGATGGTTTGCATGCTGTTAATGCCTTAAAATCTGCTCTAAGCCACCTAAATGACTCAAACGTCATTATTCTCGATATTCCACACAGGTATGACTTGCATCAATTCTGGTGTGTTAACAGGGCAGTAGCATATACAAACAGTCAATATCCAGAAATTTGCAAATGTACAAATGGTTAATGTGCAAAATTTTAGTAGAGAACTTTACACCACTCACGGCCTTCACCTTAATCGGCGCGGAAAAAGTCACTTAGCGTCCATTATTTGTGAAATCGTCGTAAATGCTAGGAACAACGTACACTCAAAACACACACATTCGAAGAATGAGTGCTCCACAACACAAGAAGACTGCATGAATGGGTATAGACAGATGACATTGGACAAATGACTGTTGAAAACACCAAGTAAAGCTGATTCTTCCCAGTACATGGAAACTGACCAACTTGAATAAATGGATAGCGAAAAATACCAAACCCACTCTGTCAACTAATATTTCTTTTTTAGGGATAAATGTGTAAGTGGTTCTGGAAATCAAAATCTATTTACCATCAAAACATATGTAGCCTGAGCAGCAAGATTAATGAACTCTTAATTAATAGCCAGGAGCCACAAGGTATAGATTTTGCCCATGTTCTGTGATTTAGTGAGCAACATGTTGTGTCAGATATTGAAAAATTTGCTATAGATAATTACTGCTTAGCAACATCTTACTGTAGAAAATTCATAGAAAAAGGTGGAGTACCGATGTATGTCGGAAACCGTATCACATTTAGTTTAATTAATGTGCAGAATTTTTGTATATATCAACAGTTTGAGGCGTGTGCCATAGAGCTGGCTTTAAATAATTCTTATATAGCAATAGTAGCTTTATACAGGACACCTCCAGGTAACTTTAGCATTTTTTTAAACAGTTAGATGCACTCTTAATATACATATTTAAACTCGGTATAGATGTCATAGTTGTTGGAAACTTTAGAGCAAATTTCCTAACGAACTCCAGAGACAGAATAGATCTTGAGAACTAGATGTCCTCATATAATCTTACTTCTGTTGTAAATTTTCCCACCAGAATAACTTCACGAACAAAATTATTAATTGATGATGTATTTATTGACATAACCAAGATTGATGATATAGCTGTCAGGCAAGTCCTGAATGGTTTCTCTGACCATGATGGACAAAGAATCACCATTAACAAATCAACTATTTGTGAGATTAATAGTGGTTCCAACTGGAAAATTACTAGGAAATCTACTGATGAAACTACTGAGATCTTTAAATTACGTCTCCAGAACGTAGACTGGTGTAACACCATTCATACACACACATAAACATGAAATAATACATCGATCTTTACAAACATATGAACATAAGGTTCATCACTTAAATAATTCATTTCATTGCACTGGACCATGTGGGCTGCGAGACATGGCCCAGTTCGAAGCCTGCTTCTTCTGCTCCAAACCTCTGGCGAAGCTGCTACTGCATCAGATCGTACAAAGCAGCGATTACGATCCAATTGTCGTCGGTTGAGGGTTATCTCCGTTGCGAGGTGGTGATGTCAGTGGTACACTGCACTATAGCTCAGTACAGCCTGCAGCTTGGCTGTCCGCGACACCACAGTCGGAAGTCTGGAACACTTACTTCATGCCTTCTCCTTGCGCACACACACAACACTAATGATTTACTGTTTTCTAACGGCACTTTGTTTTGCCTCTGTCTGACAATGTCATTCAGTAGTTTGAATAGTATCTTGGCATTCTATACTAGTTTCTTTAGTTTATTAATCATAGACTGTTCACACTATCGTCACTTTACCGTTTTGGTTCTGTCACTTAAAATAGTTCTCACTCTCTGGTACCCAAATTGGTTACTTGGTCGCTTTCTATACAGGCTTCGCTTGCTTTTCCCAAAATAAGTAATCTCGCTTTTAAAATTACTCTCCTATCCGAATTAATCCTGATTATAGTTTTCATTGTGCTTGTGTGTACATGTGTGTGGTGCTTCTTTCATCACAGAACATGTGAACAAATATTCTAAACAAACATTTATCATTAATCTATAATAAACACAAACTTAATTAATTAACTAAAATTCCAACACATAATCATCTTTAAGATGGTTCTAGCAATAACTCAATGGAACTTATATCTTGATGCGTAAAATAATTATTCTGAACTAGTTAAAATACCTTTTTAATTCAAGATGAGGATAAACTTTTATTTTTCTATGTTCTTCGTCTTTTAGAAGATAACTCCCAGCATGAGGTATCTGAATAATTCGGTACGGTCCATTGTACAGATTACACCATTTCTTATTCAGTCTCTTTTTTCTTGACGATTTAGGATGGTTTCTTAATAATACAGAATCACGTACTTTATAGCTAATTACAACACCTATTCTCTTGTCAAACTGGTTCTTGCGTATTTTAGCCTTATGTTTTCATCTCAAGTATTCTTTACATATCGTTTCCTGGTGATTTCTTTCCTTCTAATGTATAGATGGGAAAGTACCAAGCCAGTTGTCATTACTCTGCTTATTGAATAAGATTTCATTTGGCGAATAACCAGTCGATAGGTGTGGTAGTTCATTGTACATGGTTTCAAAACTATCTATCAGCTCTACCCATCGATGGTGTTGTTTGTCCAGATACGTCCTTATAAATCTATTTAGCTCTCGAAATATCCTTTCAGTTGGGTTCCCCGACGGGTTGAAGCAGGCTATGAACACATGAGGCACGCCCCATGTCTTCATTGCTTCACGCCACATCTTACTTCTAAAGTAAGAGGCATTATCTGCAATTAACCTCGTCGGTTTACCTAAGTTAATGAAATAGTCATCCTTGATTTTTCTCAACATCGGTTTGACATTAGTGGATCTTAACGGATACAATTTTACATGTTTCGAAAATAAATCATACATAGCAAACACATATTTGAAATTCCCCTCGACTGTTGGAAAAGGTCCACATGTGTCGCATGATACAATGCTCAATGAATGGTTGCTTAGGAACTATGGGATGTAAGACATCTCGAATACCATAATTAACTGGTTTTGCCTTTTGACATACCTTACACACTTTTTTTAGTACTTCTTGAGCTCGGTTTAGTAGGTTCGGATAAAAACACAGTTGCTGTAGTTTCATAACACATTTCTGAGCTCCGAAATGACCCCAACGGACATGAGTAAACCATAAAATAGGATCAACATACTTATAAGGAATACAGATCTTCCACTTATCCCTTTCATTTTTCCGGTAGAATAATACACTTTCTTTTATTCTATAATGATTCTTAATTTTATTACTTTTGCCATTACGTAAATCACTTATAACTTCCTTCCACTTACAATCTATCTTTTGCATCTGCTCTATATACAAACACATCTCACTTACCTCTTTCGTATAAGGAACTGTTTCAGATATCATGATCTTAAAATCTACTATACGATCTTCTTCCATTTCGTCAGACTTAGCTGTTGGCAATCTCGACAATGCGTCTGCTACGACACTGTCGCGACCCTTGACGTGCTGAACTGCCACGTTGTACTCTTGTAACACTAGGACCCAACGTGTAAGTCGGCCATGCAGCATTCGACTTCACATAAGAAATGTTACAGCTTTGTGATCACAATATTTAACTATTTTCTTACCATATACGAAATACCTGAATTTTTTCAACGCCCATATTATCGCTAACACCTCTAATTCAGTCATACAATGTGAACGTTCACAATTAGTGTTCGACTGGCAAAAGCAATCATCTTTATGGTATCCACATTTGTTCCGTCATTCATTTGAAATAACGTAGTCCCCAATCCCGTCTCAGCTGCATCAGTCGCGATGAAAAAATCCTTTTCCATGCGCAGATGGTGCAGCAGTTGACCATTAATTAGAACACTACGTATTTCATCGAAAGCTTTACCACAAGCATTAGTCCAGTGCCATGGTACATTTTTTCGTAACAATTGTAGTAGACGTTCCTTATTCAATAACTGATGGAATAGAAATTTCCTGAAAAGGGACGCTAACCCCAAAAATGATTTTAACTGCTTTCTTTTTATAGGACATGGGCAGTTTATAATGGCATCTAACTTCTTAGGATTTGGCACTATTCCCTCAGGTGTGAGTACGTGACCCAGAAATTTAATTTGATTCCTCCCGAATTTTGATTTTTCCCAAATTAATTGTTACTCCATATTCCAAAAATTTTTCAAACACACGATTTAGTAATACCAGATGTTCTGCCCACCTTTCCGTGGCAATTAACAAATCGTCTACATAAACTGTAACTCGTTCCAAGAGATCCGGACCAACCACTGTGTCCAGTGCGGTTATGAATACACCACCACTAATATTTAGCCCGAATGGCATTACTTTAAATTGATAACTTCTTCCCAAATATATAAAAGCGGTGTATTTTCGTGATTCCTTGGAGATTTTTGTTTGCCAATAAGAGGTTCTCAGGTCTAGGGAGGTCAGAAACTTAACTCCATGAAATTTTTGCACAAGTTCTTCAAGATTTTCCGTTCTGTGGACAAACAATGTATAGCTGTTGTCCATCAAGATAACGTCATGATGATTCGGCTAGCGTCGTTTGCTCGTCGAGGCGTCGACTGTCGTCGTTAGGCGCTGCGTTTTCTCCCAGATGAGACGGCAGCTGGCGTCGTCTGGCCCCACGTGGTAGGCGCCAGAATGATGTGACGTCCCCTCTCCGCCGGGTGCTGGTGTTGACGCCGTGGAGCTGTTACTGCTACAGCTCGGTCGGTGGAGTCGAGACGCGATGCGCGATGGTGGATGTCTCCATCGGTTAACGAGAGACAAGAGCTGAAAAAGCTCTTAAGAAACCGTTCCTTGCATAATGATTAAAGTCTGACTGCGAGTCCGCACGGTTTCCTTATTAATGCGAACTGCGCACTCTGATTGCCTCTTATGGTTTCCAGTTGAATTATTATGTGCCCGGTTAAAACTTTAGTGCAGTAATTGATGAATCTTCCCTCATGTGCATCGTCCACATCACCAAAAGCGATGTCTCCAGAATGTGGATTGAGGTCCTGTATATAATGTAGAAAATGCCAGTTCCAAATACAACTTTTTCATTAATGTAATGGCCCTAATATTTGAAAGTACCTTCCCAAAAAGAATATATAAAACCCATACTAAAAAATCCACCAACAAGCCTTGGATTTCCACTGGAATTAGGATTTCATGCAAAAGAAAGAGAGTTGTACATTGCCTCCAAAAAATCAGATGACCTTGTTGTTGTTGTTGTGGTCTTCAGTCCTGAGACTGGTTTGATGCAGCTCTCCATGCTACTCTATCCTGTGCAAGCTTCTTCATCTCCCAGTACCTACTGCACCCTACATCCTTCTGAATCTGCTTAGTGTATTCATCTCTTGGTCTCCCCCTACGACTTTTACCCTCCACGCTGCCCTCCAATACTAAATTTGTGATCCCTTGATGTCTCAGAACATGTCCTACCAACCGATCCCTTCTTCTGGTCAAGTTGTGCCACAAACTTCTCTTCTCCCCTATCCTATTCAATACTTCCTCATTAGTTATGTGATCTACCCATCTAATCTTCAGCATTCTTCTGTAGCACCAGATTTCGAAAGCTTCAATTCTCTTCTTGTCCAAACTATTTACCGTCCATGTTTCACTTCCATACATGGCTACTCTCCATACAAATACTTTCAGAAATGACTTCCTGACACTTAAATCTATACTCGATGTTAACAAATTTCTCTTCTTCAGAAACGCTTTCCTTGCCATTGCCAGTATACATTTGATATCCTCTCTACTTCGACCATCATCAGTTATTTTGCTCCCCAAATACACTCCTGGAAATTGAAATAAGAACACCGTGAATTCAGTGTCCCAGGAAGGGGAAACTTTATTGACACATTCCTGGGGTCAGATACATCACATGATCACACTGACAGAACCACAGGCACATAGACACAGGCAACAGAGCATGCACAATGTCGGCACTAGTACAGTGTATATCCACCTTTCGCAGCAATGCAGGCTGCTATTCTCCCATGGAGACGATCGTAGATATGCTGGATGTAGTCCTGAGGAACGGCTTGCCATGTCATTTCCACCTGGCGCCTCAGTTGGACCAGCGTTCGTGCTGGACGTGCAGACCGCGTGAGACGACGCTTCATCCAGTCCACCCGGCCTCCCGCATGCCCACTATACGCCCTCGCTCAAAGTCCGTCAACTGCACATACGGTTCACGTCCACGCTGTCGCGGCATGCTACCAGTGTTAAAGACTGCGATGGAGCTCCGTATGCCACGGCAAACTGGCTGACACTGACGGCGGCGGTGCACAAATGCTGCGCAGCTAGCGCCATTCGACGGCCAACACCGCGGTTCCTGGTGTGTCCGCTGTGCCGTGCGTGTGATCATTGCTTGTACAGCCCTCTCGCAGTGTCCGGAGCAAGTATGGTGGGTCTGACACACCGGTGTCAATGTGTTCTTTTTTCCATTTCCAGGAGTGTAGCAAAACTCCTTTACTACTTTAAGTGTCTCATTTCCTAATCTAATATCCTCAACATCACCCGACTTAATTCGACTACATTCCATTATCCTCGTTTTGCTTTTGTTGATGTTGATCTTATATCCTCCCTTCAAGACACCATCCATTCCGTTCAACTGCTCCTCCAAGTCCTTTGCTGTCTCTGACAGAATTACAATGTCATCGGCGAACCTCAATATTTTTATTTCTTCTCCATGGATTTTAATACCTACTCCGAATTTTTCTTTTGTTTCCTATACTGCTTGCTCAATATACAGATTGAATAACATCGGGGAGAGGCTACAACCCTGTCTTACTCCCTTCCCAACCACTGCTTCCCTTTCATGTCCCTCGACTCTTATAACTGCCATCTGGTTTCTGTACAAATTGTAAATAGCCTTTCTCTCCCTGTATTTTACCCCTGCCACCTTTAGAATTTGAGAGAGAGTATTCCAGTCAACATTGTCAAAAGCTTTCTCTAAGTCTACAAATGCTAGAAACGTAGGTTTGCCTTTCCTTAATCTTTCTTCTAAGATAAGTCGTAAGGTCAGTATTGCCTCACGTGTTCCAGTATTTCTACGGAATCCAAACTGATCTTCCCCGAGGTCGGCTTCTACTAGTTTTTCCATTCGTCTGTAAAGAATTCGAGTTAGTATTTTGCAGCTGTGACTTATTAAACTGATTGTTCGGTAATTTTCACATCTGTCAACACCTGCCTTCTTTGGGATTGGAATTATTATATTCTTCTTGAAGTCTGAGGGTATTTCGCCTGTTTCATACATCTTGCTCACCAGATGGCAGAGTTTTGTCAGGACTGGCTCTCCCAAGGCCGTCAGTAGTTCCAATGGAATGTTGTCTACTCCGAGGGCCTTGTTTCGACTCAGGTCTTTCAGTGCTCTGTCAAACTCTTCACGCAGTATCGTATCTCCCATTTCATCTTCATCTACATCCTCTTCCATTTCCATAATATTGTCCTCAAGTGCATCGCCCTTGTATAGACCCTCTATATACTCCTTCCACCTTTCTGCTTTCCCTTCTTTGCTTAGAACTGGGTTTCCATCTGAGCTCTTGATGTTCATACAAGTGGTTCTCTTATCTCCAAAGGTCTCTTTAACTTTCCTGTAGGCAGTATCTATCTTACCCTAGTGAGATAAGCCTCTACATCCTTACATTTGTCCTCTAGCCATCGCTGCTTAGCCATTTTGCACTTCCTGTCGATCTCATTTTTGAGACGTTTGTACTCCTTTTTGCCTGCTTCATTTACTGCATTTTTATATTTTCTCCTTTCATCAATTAAATTCAATATTTCTTCTGTTACCCAAGGATTTCTACTAGCCCTCGTCTTTTTACCTACTTGATCCTCTGCTGCCTTCACTACTTCATCCCTCAAAGCTACCCATTCTTCTTCTACTGTATTTCTTTCCCCCATTCCTGTCAATTGTTCCCTTATGCTCTCCCTGAAACTCTGTACAACCTCTGGTTCTTTCAGTTTATCCAGGTTCCATCTCCTTAAATTCCCACCTTTTTGCAGTTTCTTCAGTTTTAATCTACAGGTCATAACCAATAGATTGTGGTCAGAGTCCACATCTGCCCCTGGAAATGTCTTACAATTTAAAACCTGGTTCCTAAATCTCTGTCTTCTCATTATATAATCTATCTGATACCTTTTAGTATCTCCAGGGTTCTTCCATGTATACAACCTTCTATCATATTCTTAAACCAAATGTTAGCTATGATTAAGTTGTGCTCTGTGCAAAATTCTACCAGGTGGCTTCCTCTTTCATTTCTTAGCCCCAATCCATATTCATCTACTACGTTTCTTTCTCTCCCTTTTCCTACACTCGAATTCCAGTCACCCATGACTATTAAATTTTCGTCTCCCTTCACTATCTGAACAATTTTTTTTATTTCATCATACATTTCTTCAATTTCTTCGTCATCTGCAGAGCTAGTTGGCATATAAACTTGTACTACTGTAGTAGGCATGGGCTTCGTGTCTATCTTGGCCACAATAATGCGTTCACTATGCTGTTTGTAGTAGCTTACCCGCTTTCCTATTTTCCTATTCATTATTAAACCTACTCCTGCATTACCCCCATTTGACTTTGTGTTTATAACCCTGTAGTCACCTGACCAGAAGTCTTGTTCCTCCTGCCACCGAACTTCACTAATTCCCACTATATCTAACTTTAACCTATCCATTTCCCTTTTTAAATTTTCTAACCTACCTGCCCGATTAAGGGATCTGACATTCCATGCTCCGATCCGTAGAACGCCAGTTTTCTTTCTCCTGATACCTTAACCTTTTAAATAACTGTAAAAAATACTGTAAAACTTTGAACAAAATCATTCAGAAATTAAAAGTATGTATCTGTGCTCAAAAATTAATAACTCCACTAATGAAATCAAAACTATATGGGAAGTGATACGAAATGAGACTGGTGCAAATTACCCCAACAAGACCCAAAATATTGCTCTTAACAATGAGGGTAAGCTAGTTCAAAATCAAGATATTGTAGCTAAAATCTTTAATGAGCACTTTTTAACTGTTGATGAGAAAACAGCTCGCAAAGGCTCTTGAGAAAAGGCAACAAAAACTCTGAAATGACTTTTCCCTAACTCTATAGATATGATAGGTATGGCCCCTATAACTGTGCAAGATGTAAGAAAAACCATAGTTTCTCTAAAAAGTAAAAATTCATTGGGTGTGGACAATATTTCACGCAAACTGCTACAAGCCAGCTGTAATCAACTCACTAAAGTTCAAGCTCATATATTCAATGCCTCTCTAAATCAAGGTATCTTATCTGACAGAATGAAGTATGTTACTGTGAAGCCCCTCCACAAAAAAGGTGATCCCACAGATGTTTCCAACTATCGTCTATCTCTCTTGTAACAGCATTTTCTAAAATCTTTGAAAAATTAATATACATCAGGATTGTCAATCACCTTGAAAAATTTGCACTAATTAGTAAACAACAATTTGGTTTCAGATCAGGTATATCTACAAGCAAAGCAATTTACGCACTTACAAATAACGTTTTACAATGCCTTGACAAGAAAAAATTACCTGTTGGCATATTCTGTGACCTGACTAAGGCTTTCGACTGCGTCAATCACAGAATACTTTTAGGAAAAGTAGCCCTATACAGAATCCGTGGACAAATGGGTAACTGGTTCAGATCATATGTAGAAGACAGACAACAAAAAACAATATTAGATGTTAACAGTCTACAAGTAGGAGAGGTAGTGTTTGACTGTGGAACAGTACATAATGGGGTTCCATAAGGGTCAGTCCTTGGTCCCCTCCTATTTATTATATATGTTAATGACCTACCCCTGTCTTCAAACAGTGCTAGCAATATCACAATGTTTAGATGACACAAGTATAGTGACAGCCAGCAAAATCTCCACTGACGGAGAGTTAAATGCCAACCAGCCACTTGAAAATTCTCTGAACTGGTTCACAGGAAATTCTCTAGCAATAAACCTCAGTAAAACAAATTACATGCAGTTCCAATCCAGTTACATAAGCCCAGAAGAGATTAATATCGCACACGAGAGCCAACAGTTACAGAGCGTTCAGTGCACAAAGTTCCTAGGCGTTCACGTAAATAACCGGCTCAACTGGGAATTACACATAGAGCAAACACCAAAAAAGCTTAGCTCAGCAACATTCGCCACCCGAATAATCTCCAAAATTGGAGACATCAACGTATCGAAGTCTACATATTTTGGCTAATTTCATTCAGTGATGTGCTATGGAATAAAATGTTGGGGCAACTATCCACTTTCAAAAAAAAATTTTTGTAAGCCAGAAAAAAATGGTCCGAATTATATGTAGTGCTCCTCCAAGAACCTCACGTCGCAATCTTTTTAAACAGTTGGTATATTAACCACTACCTCACAATATCTCCTCTCACTCATGGCTTTCACACTTCTCAGTTCCTCTGAATATGAAACAAATGGGGCACACCATCATTATAACACAAGACGGAATGATGATATGCACTGTGAACGGAAAAATCTGTCTATGGTATAAGAAGGGGTAAAGTACGCAAGTACAAAAAATCTTTAACATACTCCCGAGTAATATAAAGTGTCTAAAAGAAAATAAAAGGTTATCTAAAAAAGAAGCTAAAGGAATTCCTACTGGAAAAATGTTTCTACCCTTTAGATGAGTTCTTCTGCAGAGATAAATAATTTGAGTAGTAATTCAGATTAATTGTATTATTGTATTATTGTATTGTTTATTATCTCTATTATATTATTGTATTGTACCAGTTTTGAATCATTCATCTACCATGTGTAATATACCATTATGTATTGTATTTTAAGATATCTGTATTGTATCTTCTTTGACTCACTGCACATCCATGCGTAATCACGCCGTACTGGATCTATGGAATATGTAATCCGGGCTCTAGAAGCTATAAGATAAATAACAATCTTAATTATAATTTAGGCTCGCGCATTTGTGTGCCAGGGAATACTTTAATGCAGAAAATAATCTTTCTACATTGCAAGAAGTGACAGATGCATATTTACATGAGGAAATTTGGGGAAGTGTAAGGCTGGATAATTCCAGAGCGTTTGCATATTCCCCACCAATACTTGTTCTGTCTTCTCTGTTGAACGGAGATCTCTTTATCCCAAAAGCGTTGTCGGTAACCACGGTGTCGCAAAAAATTCTCGCTCGTCCATTCCCGATCACTTCCTCATCTAAAATACAGACTGAAAGGAGAAGAGTGTAAAATGATCTTTAAGTGGTTTGCCAAAATACAGCATTCCGAAATAATGAGATCACGTCTCTGGTAAAACTCTGAAAATATTGTCGAATAGAATGGTATGTCGTTCATTACTGAAATATTCAGAATAAATGAAACACATGAGCCTTTTTAAGGTCCTCTTTAAGAAATCCCAGCTACGTCCGTGATTATACCGAGTTATGTTTCAGAAGCTGCATGTTGCAAAAATAACAGTGACATAATACAATATGCCAAGTTTTTTGTCTTATAATCTAGTACAGAATTGAAAAGAACTAATTGCAGTACATTCAAGTTCGGTTCTATGTTAAAATACCCAATAACAAATGTAACTGCAACTGTTACACTCATCGACCGTTTTGTGTTGCTTGGAAAAATAAAATAAAAAAATGCCCAAGAACTGCGGAGGATCTACGTTTGGTTCAGGGATTGGCATTTGACGATGTATGAGTATATGTATGTGAAGAATTATATATACACAGGCGGAACAATCACTGGAAGCAGTCATATCCATTAAATTATCTGCGAGTATGCCAACGAAGCGATCAAAAATGAAACATTCATATAAAACACCAACATCAAGAAATCTTGTGTGAAACTACGTATTTCTAAGCATGTACGGTATCGCGGAGATACACTAAACGTACTGCTAGTTTAACCTTCGTGGAATCTGTGACGTGCAGCTTCTGGAAAGGCTTCTTTCCTGACTGTGGAGGGGGACGTGACTCAAGAACTTCTTGTTTCCGGTTTCCGCGAGTCAGAAGTTTATTGGGCTCAAGACTAACAGGAAAGGCAGTGCGGGAAAGAACCTAGTATGATTCGCCGCAGCTATAGGTTTGGCCGCGATGTCTCATGTAACGGAAAAAGTAGAAAGAAATCTTGTGGTTTACATCAGCCGCAAGGTGCACGCCGTTTTCTCTCTCACCGGGGAAGGATTTCGCAGGTGGCAGAAACCCTCAGAGTCGGAGCGGGAGTTTCTACCACTTCCGTGGCCTATTCCTATTTTCAGGGTATTCACTTAATGGCCTGTTTCTAAGCTCCATTTTGTTACAACTGTACTACCACGGACCAGTGTCGTACCTGTCGCTGCATTGTAAACCGAAGATACACATAAATACTCCGCAAGCCATGTACAGTGAATAACGGAGGGCACATTCTACCACAACTATCGATTTTTGTCCTGTTCCATTCAAGTACTAAGCGAGGGAGAAATGATTGTCTAAATACGTCTGTATTTGCCCTATCTCATCTTTTTCTTATGGCCGCTACGCGATATACAGGGTGGTCCATTGATAATGACCGGGCCAAATATCTCACGAAATAAACATCCTCTCGAAATAAGCATCGAACGAAAAAACTACAAAGAACGAAACTCATCTTGCTTGGAGGTGGCCAGCTAGATGGTTGGCCCGCTAGATGGCGCTGCCATAGGTCAAACGGATATCAACTGCGTTTTTTAAAATAGGAACACCCCACTTTTTATTACATATTCTTGTAGTACGTAAAGAAATATGAATGTTTTAGTTGGACCACTTTTTTCGCTTTGTGATAGATGGCGCTTAATAGTCACAAGCGTGTAAGTACGTGGTATCACGTAACATTCCGCCAGTGCGGACGGTATTTGCTTCGTGATACATGACCCGTGTTAAAATGGACCGTTTACCAATTGCGGAAAAGGTCGATATCGTGCTGATGTATGGCTATTGTGATTAAAATGCCAAACGGGCGTGTGCTGTGTACGCTGCTCGGTATTCTGGACGACATCATCCTAGTGCCCTGACCGTTCGCCGGATAGTTACGTTATTTAAGGAAACAGGAAGTGTTCAGCCACATGTGAAACGTCAACCATGACCTGCAACAAATGATGATGCCCAAGTAGGTGTTTTAGCTGCTGTCGCGGCTAATCCGCACATTAGCAGCAGACAAATTGCTCGAGAATGGGGAATCTCAAAAACGTCGGTGTTAAGAATGCTACATCAACATCGATTGCACCCGTACCATATTTCTATTGCATGGCGACGACTTGGAACGTCGTGTACAGTTCTGCCACTGGGCACAAGAGAAATTACGGGACGATGACAGATTTTTTGCACTCGTTCTATTTAGCGACGGAGCGTCATTCACCAACAGCGGTAACGTAAACTGGCATAATATGCACTATTGGGGAACGGAAAATCCACGATGGCTGCGACAAGTGGGACATCTGAGACCTTTGCGGGTTAATGTATGGTGCGGCATTATGGGAGGAAGGATAATTGGCCCCCATTTTATCGATGGCAATCTAAATGGTGCAATGTATGCTGATTTCCTACTTAATGTTCTACCGATGTTACTACAAGATGTTTCATTCTATGACACAATGGCGATGTACTTCCAACATGATGGACGTCCGGTACATAGCTCGCGTGCGGTTGAAGTGGTATTGAATAGCATATTTCAAGAAAGGTGGATTGGTCGTCGAAGCACTATACCATGGCCCGCACGTTCGCCGGATCTGACGTCCCCGGATTTCTTTCTGTGGGGAAAGTTGAAGGATATTTGCTATCATGATCCACCGACAACGCCTGACAACATGCGCCAGCGCATTGTCAATGCATGTGCGAACATTGCGGAAGGCGAACAACTCGCTGTTGAGAGGAATGTCGTTACACGTATTGCCAAATGCATTGAGGTTGACGGACATGATTTTGAGCATTTATTACATCAATGTGGTATTTACACGTAATCACGCTGTAACAGTATGCGTTCTCAGAAATGATAAGTTCACAATGGTACGTGTATCACATTGGCACAACCGAAATAAAGTGTTCAAACGTACCTATGTTCTGTATTTTAATGCATAAAACATACCTGTTACCAACAGTTCGTCTAAAATTGTGAGCCATAGATAGATTATATAATGGTAAGACAGAGATTTAGGAACCAGGTTTTAAATTGTAAGACATTTCCAGGGGCAGATGTGGACTCTGACCACAATCTATTGGTTATGACCTGTAGATTAAAACTGAAGAAACTGCAAAAAGGTGGGAATTTAAGGAGATGGGACCTGGATAAACTGACTAAACCAGAGGTTGTACAGAGTTTCAGGGAGAGCGTAAGGGAACAAATGGCAGGAATGGGGGAAAGAAATACAGTAGAAGAAGAATGGGTAGCTTTGAGGGATGAAGTAGTGAAGGCAGCAGAGGATCAAGTAGTAGAAATCCTTGGGTAACAGAAGAAATATTGAATTTAATTGATGAAAGGAGAAAATATAAAAATGCAGTAAATGAAGCAGGCAAAAAGGAATACAAACATCTCAAAAATGAGATCGACAGGAAGTGCAAAATGGCTAAGCAGGGATGGCTAGAGGATAAATGTAAGGATATAGAGGCTTATCACACTAGGGGTAAGATAGATACTGCCTACAGGAAAATTAACCTTTGGAGAAAAGAGAACCACTTGTATGAATATTAAGAGCTCTGATGGAAACCCAGTTCTATGCAAAGAAGTGAAAGCAGAAAGGTGGAATGAGTATATAGAGTGTCTATACAAGGGCGATTTACTTGAGGACAATATTATGGAAATGGAAGAGGATGTAGATGAAGATGAAATGGGAGATATTATACTGCGTGAAGAGTTTGACAGAGCACTGAAAGACCTGAGTCGAAACAAGGCCCCCGGAGCAGACAACATTCCATTGGAACTACTGACGGCCTTGGGAGAGCCAGTCCTGACAAAACTCTACCATCTGGTGAGCAAGATGCATGAAACAGGCGAAATACCCTCAGACTTCAAGAAGAATATAATAATCCCAATCCCAAAGAAAGCAGGTGTTGACAGATGTGAAAATTACCGAACAACCAGTTTAATAAGCCACAGCTGCAGAATACTAACACGAATTCTTTACAGACGAATGGAAAAACTAGTAGAAGCCGACCTCGGGGAAGATCAGTTTGGATTCCGTAGAAATACTGGAACACGTGAGGCAATACTGACCTTACGACTTATCTTAGAAGAAAGATTAAGGAAAGGCAAACCTACGTTTCTAGCATTTGTAGACTTAGAGAAAGCTTTTGACAATGTTGACTGGAATACTCTCTTTCAAATTCTAAAGGTGGCAAGGGTAAAATACAGGGAGCGAAAGGCTATTTACAATTTGTACAGAAACTAGATGGCAGTTATAAGAGTCGAGGGACATGAAAGGGAAGCAGTGGTTGGGAAGGGAGTAAGACAGGGTTGTAGCCTCTCCACGATGTTATTCAATCTGTATATTGAGTAAGCATTAAAGGAAACAAAATAAAAATTCGGAGTAGGTATTAAAATCCATGGAGAAGAAATAAAAACTTTGAGGTTCGCCGATGACATTGTAATTCTGTCAGAGACAGCAAAGGACTTGGAAGAGCAGTTGAACAGAATGGATGGTATCTTGAAGGGAGGATATAAGATGAACATCAACAAAAGCAAAACGAGGATAATGGAATGTAGTCGAATTAAGTCGGGTGATGTTGAGGGTATTAGATTAGGAAATGAGACACTTAAAGTAGTAAAGGAGTTTTGCTATTTGGGGGGCAAAATAACTGATGATGGTCGAAGTAGAGAGGATATAAAATGTAGACTGGCAATGGCAAGGAAAGCGTTTCTGAAAAAGAGAAATTTGTTAACATCGAGTATAGATTTAAGTGTCAGGAAGTCATTTCTGAAAGTATTTGTATGGAGTGTAGCCATGTATGGAAGTGAAACATGGACGGTAAATAGTTTGGACAAGAAGAGAATTGAAGCTTTCGAAATCTGGTGCTACAGAAGAATGCTGAAGATTAGATGGGTAGATCATATAACTAATGAGGAAGTATTGAATAGGAATGGGGAGAAGAGAAATTTGTGGCACAACTTGACCAGAAGAAGGGATCGGTTGGTAGGACATGTTCTGAGGCATCCAGGGATCACCAATTTAGTATTGGAGGGTAGCGTGGAGGGTAAAAATCGTAGGGGGAGACCAAGAGATGAATATACTAAGCAGATTCAGAAGGATGTAGGTTGGAGTAGGTACTGGGAGATGAAGAAGCTTGCACAGGATAGAGTAGCATGGAGAGCTGCATCAAACCAGTCTCAGGACTGAAGACCACAACAACAAACAACAACATGTTTGTGACTATTACAGCGCCGTCTATCACAAAGCGAAAACAGTGGTCCAACTAAAACATTCATATTTCTTTACGTACTATACGAGTATGTAATAAAAATGGGGGTTACTATTTTTAAAAAAGCAGGTGATATCCGTTTGACCTATGGCAGCGAAATCTAGCGTGCCAACCATAACGCCATTTGGTTTCCCCCTTCAATATAGACAAGTTTCGTTCTTTGTAGTTTCTTTGTTTGACGCTTATTTCGTGTGATATTTGGCCAGGTCACGATCAATGGACCACCCTGTATACGTTGGTGTCACCATAATGGTCGCAGTCATCTCCGAATACAGGTTCTCTAAACCTGCTCAACAATGTTTCGCGAGAACTACGTCATCTTTCTTCCAAGGATTACCGTTTATGTTCTCCGAATGTATCTGTAACACTTTCGCATGGCCTCTACCGATCTGTTGCGGTACTAGAAGTGCGTCTCTTAATTGGATCGACGTCTGTTGCTGTGCCCGTATGATAATGTCTCGACTTCAAACGCCGGCGCAATAACTTAATTTAGAACTGGGCGCACTAGCGTCTTGTATGCCATTTCCTTTATAGATGCACCGCTCTTTCTCAAAATGTCTGTAACAAATCTCAATCTTCCATTCCCCTTCCCTAATACTGAGGTAATTGTCCAATTTCACATCGCATCTTTTACCCCTAAATACTTGTACGATATGACATGCTCAAGAAGTTCACCATCAATCTTGTAATTAGATACTATACCATACTGTTCTTTCCCTCTGTTATGGGCATTATGTTACATTTATCCACATTTTAGGAGAGTTGCCGTACATTACGACCCCGTAAACCAGCAAGTTTGTTTGTCAAATTTGCCTTCGTCGCAGCGTATTTCTCAAACAAGCCTATACATGTACAAATAAAATTTGTCAGTTTGACCTCACTCAGAATCAGACGCTCTTCGTGTTTGAGAGTATTTTGACGAGAGTGAGAATGGCCACAAATGCATTGGCTTTGACACTATGATTGAAGAAGAAGTAGAAAAGTAGACGATGGACATGACTTAATTTGAGGGAGAGATTTACCCACGAAACCCTGCAAAAGGAAATATTACTCTGAGCCAAATGATTACATCAGCTTTCTTCGAATGTACAATTAAACCTTTGATAGCTTGTGCTCTCGTAAAAGACCAAACTTATTTGTCAAATTCGCATTTATGTAACAACGGATACGTCAAACAAGTCCGTACACGTACCCGTAAAGTTTGTCAGTTTAACCTTACATTTCAAGTAGACGCTTTTCATCTATGCTGTATTTTGATATTAGTGCGAATGGCTACAAATACAGAGAAAGTATTTGTAGCATTGCCTCTGGCACTGTGTTTAATCGAGAAGAAGAAATAAGGCACTGTGTTTAACCAAGAAGAAGAAATAATCCAGGTACACGTCAAGGGGATGGTTTAAAATTAGAGAGGAATATATATGATAACATGTTAAAGCGAAAATATATTCCCTTATACTTGGTGCTCTAATGACAGTTCATTAAAATGCCGCAACATGGAAAAATGTACCACACATCGCCCATGGAGAACTTCGACTTTTTTATTTCATTGCACTCCCACTTGTACGTTATGCATAGAAGGTTGATTTTCTACTTCGCCTATTCCTGCGTAATATTCAGCTGGGAAATATTCGGCACCGCTGCAATTCTGGTAACTGCCAGTGCTATTTTGTTACGTGTTTACGAACCACTGGATGAATGTAAACTGGAAAATTTGCCCTCCATTTTAAGCAAAAGCTAGTTTTCCACGGATGTTACTGATTATGGCGTCGAATCTCCTAAACTACACTTTGTGATCAAAAGTAACCGGACACCTGGCTGAAAATGACTTACAAGTTCGTGACGCCCTCCATCGGTAACGCTGGAATTCACTATGGTGTTGGCCCACCCTTTGCCTTGATGACAGCTTCCACTCGAACGGGCATACCTCCAATCATATGCCGGAAGATTTCTTGGGGAATGGTAGCCAACTCTTCACGAAGTGCTGCGCTGAGGAGAGGTATCGATGTTGGTCAGTGAGACCTGGCACGAAGTTGGCGTTCCAAAACATCCCAAAGGTGTTCTATACAATTCAGGTCAGAACTGTGTGCAGGCTAGTCCATTACAGGGACGTTATTGTCATGTAACCACTGTGCCTCGGGCTGTGCACTATGAACAGGTGAGTATTGGGACAAGGGAGGTATAGAATCACTCTGCATTGTTGCCAGATGTATCCAACATGGAGGCGATGACGTCATCCAACATGGCGGATTTTGGCGGGAAGTTTGAATTTTTGTGGGAAGTAGGTCAATTGGACTACCTCCAATAACCTAACCCTCTTCCCTCCCAGAAAAATGGGGAGAATTTCAAATACAAACAGGAAAATGCACCACATCCCAGTTATCTCTACTACGCAAAGTAAATGGCTGGAAGATAGCTAACTTGTACTAAACTAAGTCACTCGACCTCCACTTCCTCCTACGAACTGGGGCCAATTTTGAATTTTGGCAGTAAGAAAGGTCACTTGTGTTTTCACTACCAATCTAAGAAAATTTCCCGAAGATAGGTCACTTGTACTAACTTAAGTCATCCGACCACCACCTCCTTCGACGAACTGGCGCCAAGTTTGAATTCCAACAGGATAATGCATCACACTGCTGTTATCTCTACTAAGCTAAGAAAATCGCCAGAATATACCTCACTTGGGCTACCTCCACTACCCTAAGGCACCTGACCGCCACTTATTCCTGTGGACTGGCGCCAAGTTTGAATTTTGGAGGTAAACAAAGGACAGTTTCTGTATCCCTACTAAGTGAAGAAAATGGCGCGAAAGAAAGGACACTTGTACTAACCTCAGTCACCCAACCACCACCTCCTCCTAAGTATTCATAGTGAAAGGACTTGCACATAAGTCTTTATTTAATCATTTTCATCCAGTACGGCTATCCAATGTGTTAACCACAAGTTCCAGACTCCAACTGACTTGCACACAGCGCCACCGCCAGAGGGCGCTACCTTGACATCAGCTGATGATGCAAGTACCGTTATCCAAGATGGCGGCAAACAGTGTTTTCACCATGAGGAGGTCTAGTACAAATAGCCACCACCAGAGTGCGTTACAGTGACGTCATCTGATTATGCAAGTACCATTATCCAAGATGGCTATATTTTTTCTCCACTCAGATAACCAGAATTGATGGTGGTGATTCAGTCTTTGCTGAGCTGCTGTCGTCAAACCATCGTCATGTGTTCGATCATCGAGATGAATGTGAAGGATAGAGCAGCTTTCAATAGCTACATTACATTTAGACATTTGATGGAGGACTGTAGTCACAGTTCACTACATGAGATATGGAAGAGTATGATAATGGAGGAGTGTAGGAGAAATAAGTACAAGAATTCTGTTCAGCAGATTTCAGCAGTCCAGAGGGATGGAGTCAGGATGCACCTCATAACCAGCACATGCGCAAAATACCGAGATATTCATCATGAAGCATTCACTCTCCCAAAACAGAAGAGACGTCCAGTTGATGTCATTTCGCTTCGGCGTAAGCATATTCGTATACTCGATATATACCATTGAAGATAAGCTGTTCACCCCCATCCTCGCGGTCATGACGAATGTGTTCTATTGATGAGTTATTGGTGTTTGAGCAGGAAGAGTTTAACAGCTATGTTATTTGTAAGCAAACAGGCGAACACTGACCCCATAGCCTCCTACATGGGGAATGGAAGTGCGCAATAATGCTCAAACATATGAAGACGAAGAATATGGGCCTGCAAATAAATGCTTTGCAGCGAGATGCTTTAAAGATGCATTACCCATCTCATGGATACATCTGCTACTGTTGAAACTGTCTGCCTTTTCTAAAGGCTTCATGTAAGCTCCCAGCCCACAAGAGATGACTGCCTCCGATCCAGCAGACCAAAGAACTGATCTAGTTCACGAGCTCACCGCTAGAGGGCACTTCGATAGGTCACATGATCATGCGATTCAGCCAATATGAACACGACATCATGATGACATAGGTGGATGGCATATAATGAGGACTCAGCAGCTGCTCGATCTCTGCTCAGGTCAGACAGTCAGTCAAGATGAATCGTCAGTTACCACAGCAGCAGTAGAACAGGAGGAGGAATCAGCAGAAAAGTAACTATCTATTTCGCAAACTTATTATTATTTCTGCAGCAGCAGCAGTATATTGTCCTTATGAATATCCTTGTTTTTCTGCTAGCTGCACCCGTGACGTCAGCATCAGCAGGCTCCAACCTGTCAGGATTCGCACACGTGGTGACCTCAGACTCTTCCAGGCAGGCTCCTGTAGTGCAGCTTCTCACTATGTTGGAGCAGGATAGCGAGGTGCTAATGTCAGTACCAGAGGCTCCATTTGAGGGATCTTCACGGTACTGGACTCCTTCGTACACGCCGTCCATTGATCATCGCACAAGAGACATACAACCATCAGTGCAAGAACAGCAGGCTAACCGTGCTGGTGTGGAAGTTGTGGATGAGAAGATACCAACCCCCAGTGCACTGCAGCCTTTACTACTCGCCTCACGCTATGTTTTAACACTTAGTGGTTCAAAACGTCTTCATGTAGGACTTGAAGTTTCGCAAGACGGTAACCTGTCAACTGTGGTAGTGCTCGAAAATGTGCCAAAAAACATTAAAGTGAAGTTTTCTGACTACGAGTGGGATGAACTCTGTCATGTAAAAACATACAGCAAGAAGCATATGACTACCGAATATGTTCTGTCCCACTCCTACCAGGACATGTACTGCAGCATTAACTGGCTTCACAAATGTAGCGTTCACATAGAAGATATAGATCATTGTTTTAGTACCTGTACAACTGCAGAGCCAAAGTTTTGTGCTATTCTTCAAATACGTATTGAAAATGTTGAACTCAAATTTACTCATGGAATACCAGACTACTGCAATGCGCCAATAACATTATGAGATATATGTGCTGAATTTGAGGGATACAAGAAGCAGCTATTTTCCAAATACTGTACTGCTGTTGCACCATTTAAAAAAGAATAAAATGACTTTTTTGCCCATGCTGATGATAATTGTGGGCAACAGCCTTGCAGCAGTATATACACCGGTACCCGTCAGATCACCGAAGTTAAGCACTGTCGGGCGTGGCCGCCATTTGGATAGGTGACCATCTGGGCTGCCATGCGCTGTAGCCATTTTTCGGGGTGCACTCAGCCTCATGATGCCAACTGAGCAGCTACTCGACTGAACAGTAGCGTCTCCGGTCAAAGAAAACCATCATAACGACTGGGAGAGTGGTCTGCTGACCACACACCCCTCCTATCCACATCCTGAGCTGAGGATGATACGGCGGTCGGATGGTCCCGATGGGCCACTTGTGGCCTGAAGACAGAGTACTGATGAGAATTGTAGATGTTGAATAAATAAATATATTTAAAATATTAAACTTGTGTTTATGTTTTTTTTTATTTCTCTAGACAAAAATGTCACATGTGTTAGTACACGTTAGTGCACTTTTATGTACATTAATGTATACGACACTCTTCCCTTGAAATATACCACTTGGAGTTCATTCTATCGTGTAGCTGTTGTAGCTCAGTTGGTAAGGTGGCTGTGCTATAGTAGCTACACACACATTCGTTATCATACAAAAGCCTATTGCACACCAGTACCTAACACAGTAGGTATCATGGCAGGCTGGGTGAAGCACTCTCGCTGCAAGGACTTTGTTGTACGTGAGTGCTCCTGTGTTGATGACGAAGACCAGAAGACCAATAAGAAGAATGGAGTACTCCTTCCTGACAGCAGTATCGTAGGCAATGATCCATTGACAAAGTATTATACTTAGTCCTAGAGGATGAGTGATATGTTCGCATTTGAGCATCAGGTTTATAAATTGTGTGTTTCTGGAACGGAAATGACTATGTCTAGTCGTAAGGAGGGCATGGATTTGACTTGGAGTACTGTTCAAATGGATCAAAAGGCTTTGGGCACTATGGGACTTAACATCTGAGGTCATCAGTCCCCTAGAACTTAGAAATACTTAAACCTAACTAACCTAAAGACATCACACACATTCATGCCCGAGGCAGGATTTGAACCTGCGACCATAGCAATCGAGCGGTTCTAGACTGAAGCGCCTAGAACGGCTCGGCCACCGCGGCCGGCTTTGGAGTACTGTGATAGCAAAGGGAAGAGTATGTCAAGTCATAATAAAGCTACTGATATTTATACTTCCAGAGCCACTGCCAACAGTATGGTGTATTTGCAATACTTGGCTCATTGTCGAATGACATTCAATTGAGACCGCGATCATAAGATGGGCAGCTTTCGTGATCAAGTTGAAATTTGAGAAGATTGTGTATGGGGGTGCGTTTGTGCTGGACCGTTATTCCCTCCCATGTAAATTGTTCAGTTCACTGCTTCTGCATATTTCGCACCTTTATTTAGTTGAGAGAAGATCGAGTGTGGTGTGTGCATCTGGCATGTGGAAGACATGGTTGCCTGTTCTCTAGACATGAGAAAGACCATGTTGTTCTGGCGATCGGTATGATGCTGCCTAGCGCTTGATATAGAGAAGTACCACGGTAATGATATAATATTATGGCAGACGATGCAGAAATACGTATGTTCTTGTAATCCCCAAGTCTGGAGATGTCTATAGAAACGCAAGCAAGCAAGCATGTCTGGACCAGAAACAGCAGCGCATTTGTACCGAGGGGGAAACGAGCCTGTCTTTGCACAATATTTCTGAAATCGACTTCGATTCACTGAGGACATTCTTATGCAGAAGGGGTGATTTTGTATGGTGTAGGATACAAATTGTATGTTTACTACATCGACACGATATGCATTGATATATTGCTGAGTTGGAGATCGGTTTCACGCACTAATGTTCAAGCTCCTGGCCCCAGTGGGAGGAGAGTGTAAATGAGTAGTTATCTTTACATATTTGACTATATGTATGGCACTTTGCGAGGTTTAGTAGTTGGAGCAATATGGCTATCAGTGTAAAATAGTTTACTGCGGCTGAATGTCACATGTGTAGAAAGAGAGAAAAGGTGAATGGTGCTTCCCTAGGACTGAGGAGCATCGTGACAAAGTCGGTGTGAGTGAGGCATACGATAATTTTTTTTCAGGTGCTGTACAGACATAAAAGATAACTGCACTGCGTGTGTAAAATGTGTATATATTGCATTGTAAAGTTACTGTGGCCTATGTGGTGCAAAATGTATATATATTGCATTGTAAAGTTAGTGTGGTTTATGTTGTGGCATGACTAGAGAGGATGACTGTGTGTCCTATAGTGAGGGTCATATAGATTCAGCACATGGATAACGGCGAAAGATTTTTTATGTTGAAAATTATGTGCGCTATAGATAGTGAGATTGGTTCCAGAAGGACAGCCATCAAGAGGAGGTATTAAGTGTACATCGATTGGTGTCAGAGTGTAGCAATAATAGTAATATTTAATTGTAGTTACAGTGGTAGATATGTTCCTGGCTTTCAACATCCCTGTGAATCTGGTACGTATTTGGTGATCTATAGACAAGTTTACTTGTTTAACTGTCAGTGCACTTTAGCGATCTGTGCAAACTAATTTTACCGCTGAAAGTCCCAGAAAGAAGATGTGGATGGTGCCTGGATACCGGCGGCATCAGTAATTCGCCCAGTTAATTCAATAAGAGCGAATCAAAATGGTTGATTCATTCATATCCTTTGTGCTGGGATATAGGAGCCTCTACATAGCTGTGAGAACACTTGCGTATGTTGAGATCAGGAAGGGTAGCATGTGATGGAGTGGATACCACGTTAGGCCCTCGATGAAGACTGCATTCGACGTTATTGTGAGTTATTTTCGTAAACAGGTTCTGTTAGGGCAGGAATTTTCGTGCATACAAGCCGAGACAACACGAAAACTCCTACGAAAGCGCATGTTAAGTACACTACTGGCCATTAAAATTGCTACACCACGAAGATGACATGGTACAGACGCGAAATTTAACGGACAGGAAGAAGATGCTGTGATATGCAAATGATTAGCTTTTCAGAGCATTCACACAAGGTTGGCGCCGGTGGCGACACATACAATGTGCTGACATGAGGAAAGTTTCCAACCGATTTCTCACACACAAACAGCAGTTGACTGGCGTTGCCTGGTGAAACGTTGTTGTGATACCTCGTGTAAGGAGGAGAAATACGTACCGTCACGTTTCCGACTTAGATAAAGGTCAGATTGTAGCCTATCGAGATTGCGGTTTATCGTATCGCGACATTGCTGCTCGCGTTGGTCGAGATCCAATGACTGTTAGCAGAATTTGGAATCGGTGGGTTCAGGAGGGTAATACGGACCGCCGTGCTGGATCCCAATGGCCTCGTTTCACTAGCAGTCGAGATGACAGGCATCTTATCCGCATGGCTGTAACGGATCGTGCAGCCACGTCTCGATCCCTGAGTCAACAGATGGGGACGTTTGCAAGACAACAACCATCTGCACGAACAGTTCGACGACGTTTGAGGCAGCATGGACTATCAGCTCGGATACCATGGCTGCGGTTACCCTTGACACTGCATCACAGACATGAGCGCCTGCGATGGTGTACTCAACGACGAACCTGGGTGCACGAATGGCAAAACGTCATTATTTCGGATGAATCCAGGTTTTGTTTACAGCATCATGATGGTCGCATCCGTGTTTGGCGATATCGAGTTGAACACACATTGGAAGCGTGTATTCGTCATCGCCATACTGCCTTATCACCTGGCTTGATGGTATGGGGTGCCATTGGTTACACGTCTCGCTCACCTCTTGTTCGCATTGACGGCACTTCGAACAGTGGACGTTACATTTCAGATTTGTTACGACCCTTGGCTCTACCCTTCATTCGATCCCTGCGAAACCCTACATTTCAGCAGGATAAGGCACGATCGCATGATGCAGGTCCTGTACGGGCCTTTCTGGATACAGAAAATGTTCGACTGCTGCCCTGGCCAGCACATTCTCCAGATCTCTCACCAATTGAAACGTCTGGTCAATGGTGGCCGACCAACTGGCTCGTCACAATACGCCAGTCACTACTGTTGATGAATTGTGGTATCGTGTTGAAGCTGCACGGGCAGCTGTACCTGTATACGCCATCCAAGCTCTGTTTGACTCCATGCCCAGGCGTATCAAGGCCGTTATTACGGCCAGAGGTGGTTGTTCTGGGTACTGACTTCTCAGGATCTCTGCACTCAAATTTCGTGAAAATGTAATCACACGTCAGTTCTAGTATAATATGTTTGTCCAATGAATACCCGTTTATCATCTGCGTTTCTACTTTGTGTAGCAATTTTAATGGCCAGAAGTGTATTTCTTGGGGACTAAGCAATTTACTGGAGTTCGATTTGGTTATTATTTTACATAGCAATGTGGCTTCAGTATAACATTGAGAACGTTGCTAGGTGCACTTGCGATGGTAAGTAGTTACGCGCGGCGAAGCGTCATTCAAAAGTCACGCATAGTTCGTTAGAATCGCTAAGGAGAAAGCAGCTTGTGCTGTTCTGGAATGGATTTCTGCAACGTCTTCGGACTGCAGTTAGAGCGAGGGTAGCAACGAACCCACGTGCGCGGCCCTGCTTGGATCGTCTGTACTCTGTAAATAAGTCTTCACTCCCGTCCGATCGCGTCATCAACGCCGCCTAGATACAACTTTCACCTGCGTTCGGCGGCTGCTCGCATCTGCGCTCCCGCCCGATTACGTCAGCACGTGTGTCTAGGTGAACACGTATTTAGATAGGAATTTCTGAGAAATGAAGTATGAATGAGATGTCACCGCCTCATTCTTGCAGGACCCGGGCAGGGGCCTGTGTGTGGTTCGACAGCTGACGGCTGCACCACTTCATTGGGGTTGCCTGTGTGCTCTACTGGACAGGGGTTGGTGGAGGGTGCTTGCGCCTTTTGATTGCATTATTTTGCGAGCAGGTCTGTAGGCTGTGCTAAGAGTTATTTGGACAGTTTACAATACTGAGCGTGTCTACACATCACTGTGCTGCATTATTTAGAAGGAGTCTGCATGTCTGTACTTAAATTATTTGGGCAAATTAGGAGTTGTTTCCGTGTCTGGAGAGCGTTATTTAGGAGTAGTTTACAGATCTGTGGGCTGTGTGGCATGACCCCAAGCATGTCTTTTGTATCAGTGTGATAAAATGTTCCAAAATAAGTAGAGTGCACTGCTTCCTTACTCTCCCCAGCAGCCCAGCGCAGCCTGCGTCATTTTCGCGCCATTTTCCCCCTACAGACTGCCCAAGCTGTTATATTGAATGGACCCATATTCTTCTGTGGATGCAGGGTTAATTCAAAGGTGTAACCCAAGCATCATACGTTGGCCAATTTGTTGTAGTCCAAATACAGCAGGATATGTTGTTGTTGAATCATCTTGATTTCCCCATAATAATGTTTTCCAATCATCAGCATTAAATACTTTACTGTTTGTTATTTTCACAGTATCTGATTCATAGTATTTTCTGTACAGACGAAGACGTACTTCAACATATAAGTCAAGTTGCTGCTGGTGACGAACCAGGTCCACAAGATTTATCACCTTTGACGAAGACTTCAGTTTTTTTGAATCGGAAACAGAGTGGGAAGAAGACGTCGTTACGGCTTCTGCAGAACAACCTCAAGAACCAAGTGCAGCGTTGACAGCAGGTAACGTTGGTGGAAATGCTGGAAGTTTAGCTCAAAGTGGAAATGAACTTGTTATATTTAAAAGTGTATCAACGATCGTACATTCATTTATGGAATATCATTAAATTTGAATTGGAATAAAGTACTTAGGTAATTGATACGTTAGATGCGCGATGTTGGTGTCACATGTGTTCCGTTACATTCGCTAGCATATTTCCAGAAGACTATCTGTGGCACCTGCAGTCTCTACACGCGCGGCACACGCCGTTATTGACGCGTGAGGGAAAAAGCAGCAATATGTACTAGGCCACATGGCGAACAAAATGTATGCAGCCATCTTGAATAACGGTACTTGCGTCATCACCCGACGTCACAGTAGTGCCCTCTGGCGGTGACGAAATGTACTAAGTCAGTTGGACTCTGGAGCTCATGGTGAACACACTGGGTGCCGTCATCTCGAATTACGGTACTTGTGTCATCACCTGACATCATGAGAGCGCCCTTTGCTGGTAGCGATGTGTACTAAGCCAGTTGGGATCTGGACCCAGAGGCGAACACATCTGCATGAAATTGGTTAAATAATAAAGAAAAGTCCTTTTTCCCACCAATCGCTAGTAGGAGGAGGTGAGGTTAGTGCAAGTGCCCTTTCTTTCGCATCATTACCTTAGATTGTCAGCGAAACCCCAAGTGACCTGTCTTCCCGCCAAAATTCAAACTTGGCGCCAGTTCATAGGAGGAAGTGGCGGTCGGGTGACTTAGGTTAGCCAAAGTCACCTATCTTTCCTCGATTTTCTTTGCTTAGTAGAGATAAACGAGGTGTGACGCATTATCATGTTGGAATTTGAACTTCCCGCCATTTTTCTGGGGGCGGGGGTGTGGAACTTTCCCGCCAAAATTCAAACTCCCGGCCTTCTTGAATGACGTCGTCACCGCCATCTTGAGTGACGTCATCGCCGCCATCTTGGGTGACGCCATCTCCGCCATGTTGGATGACGCCATCACCTCCATCTTCCATAACGGTACTTTCGTGTAATACCCCTGTTGCCCCAATACTAACGAGAGTTGTAGCTTATCGCACCCCAGACCATAAGATCTAGGATGGGGCCAGTGTGTCTTGAACTAATGCACTCTACGAGACAGCGCTCGCCAGTTCTATGTCGTACGAGCAGACGACCATCACTTGCATGCAGGCAGAATCTCACTTCATCGTTGTATACCACGGGACACCATTCCGTCCTCTGACGGCACCAGTCGAGCCGTGCACATTGACGCTGTGGCATGAGTGAAACACGGGTTAGAGACGTGTGTGCCCAAAATCTGTTAATAACCAGTTCGCAGTAGTTCGTGTTGAAATGTGAGGGCTTACAAGCCCTCTTATCTGTGCAGTGGTGACTGTATCTGCTACTGCTGCCCTACCAATACGGCGATCCTGGCGGGCGTCTGTGGTGCGTGGGCACCTGAAACCTCATCTGCGGATGTGACCACTGATACCAGTATCGTTGCACAACTCATGCAGCATGTACAACTTGTGTGGAAATTTTCCGAAAGGACCATCCTGCCACTCGAAAGCCTACACTTTCCCCTTTCAGACTCGCTCCGTTGTCTGTAGGGAGCACGAGTACGTCGCCGTGGCATGGCTGCCTCTTGCTTCAAGCGTTTGCGCTACACTGAGTCTTCTGGATGAGAGCATTCCCTGTTAATGAATGGACACAGATGGTGCTCTGGTAGCTATGCCACTGTGCTATCGCCGGCCGGATTGGCGGAGCGGTTCTAGGCGCTACAGTCTGGAACCGCGCGACCGCTACGGTCGCAGGTTCGAATCCTGCCTCGCGCATGGATGTGTGTGATGTCCTTAGGTTAGTTACGTTTAAGTAGTTCTAAGTTCTAGGGGACTGATGACCTCAGAAGTTAAGTCCTGTAGTTTTCAGAGACATTTATTGAACCACTGTGCTATTGTTGGTGGACGACGTTGAAGCCATTATTAGTACATCCACTATCACGCAGGTGGCATATACCGTCATCAGATCAAAATCGACGACGTCTTTCCAGGTCTATTAATTTTTTCCGTCAGTGTATTATGCAATGCTCACAGATACAACACACATCGCTAAGGAAACATGACGTATTAACAAGAGAAAATAAAAAATAAATAGAACTCAACACAGACTGGGATGCACATATCTGGAAATTAAGAGTGTTTATGCAACCACAGATGCACACGGTACAATGTCGTAGAAAAAAAAAGTTTTATTTATTTGAGGATCTCCATGACGTAATAAAACTGGAGCACTTGTAGTATGGGGCACCTTCAATTTCACAACGTTTTGGAAGAAGTGGGTTTGCTGTGCTTCAAAGAAACTGCAACAAAAAAATGGTTGGCATCTCCTTCTACTTTCTGATAGGGATATCCTTGACGCCGATCCGACATAAGGAGCTGAATCATAGTTTTCTCGTTTTCGTACCAAGATAGTCATAAGCTTCCTCCTGCCTGAAATTATCGAAACCATGGGATGCACCCGATTGTTGGTCGGATCGTAGCGCAGTGTTGACCATTAGACAATTTGAATGGCGTAGATTCGGTGTTTATTTTTCCTCGGCTAGTTGTCGCATCCGTAACTTGAAATCGGAGGTTGGTATAGATTGACGCTCATTACAGGGCCTCCTTCGCTGACTGGTCGACCTCGTCACCGTAGACAAATCCTACGTGAACCAGAGCCTGTATAAAGGAGGCTCTCGTACCTACTCGTTTATTTAGGCATGATTAGAGTTGCGAAAACACCGTAGACTGTAGACTACCACAAGTAAGCGTAGACTACGGTAGGTTTCCTGGTAGCTTTGGTCATCTAAGATCGTAAACGCGTTACCTGTAAATTAGGTGTGTTGCGTACCTGTCAGGCGTTACCTCATTTCGATCACTTTGTTTGCGTATTCAGTGTGTTTATGTTCCCCTAGAAAACAGAGGTGGTGAACCGTCAAGAAACTGAATGAGGTTATATAAAGAGCCACGCAACATTTTTGTTCTACATAGTTATCCTCTTTTCTGTTATTTAAAAATAAACAATATTTTTATAAAAATTGAAATTGTCAACATATAGTTCCGGTTTTATTCGCAAATTGATGATTTGTGAGGTGGAACAGAGGGATGTTGTAGTAAAAATAATTATAACAAAAAACAATACAGATTTATCACATAGCGCTAGGAAATATAACTTCCTCAAAAAAAGTGTAAAATAAAAAAAACGGAAAACAAGGGATTTCACATTTATTACACATTTTTTGGGTTTTCGGAAGGCTTTTGACACTGTACCACACAAGCGGCTTGTAGTGAATTTGCGTGCTTAAGGAATATCGTATCAGTTATGTGACTGGATTTGGGATTTCCTGGCGTAGGTTCGAGTCCTCCCTCGGGCGTGGGTGTGTGTGTTTGTCCTTAGGAAAATTTAGGTTAAGTATTGTGTAAGCTTAGGGACTGATGACCTTAGCAGTTAAGTCCCATAAGATTTCACACACCATTTTTTGTGATTTCCTGCCAGATAGGTCATAGTTCGTAGTAATTCACGGAAAGTCATCGAGTAAAACAGAAGTGACTTCTGGCGTTCACCAAGGTAGTGTTATAGCCCTTAGCTCTTCCTTATCTATATAAACGATTTGGGAGACAATCTGAACAGCCGTCTTCAGTTGTTTGTAGATGAGGCTGTCGTTTATCGACTAGTAAAGTCATCAGAATATCAAAAAAAAGTTGGAAAACGAGCTAGAAAAGATATCTGTATGGTGCTAAAATTGGCAGTTGACCCTAAATAAAGAAAAGTCTGAGGTCATCCACGTGAGTGCTGAAAGGAATCCGTTAAACTCCGGTTACACGATAAATCAGTCAAATCTAAAGGTCGTAAAGTCAACTAAATACCTAGGAATTACAATTACGATCAACTTAAACTGGAGGGAACACATAGAAAATGTTGTGGGGAAGGCTAACCTGGCCGAGCGGTTCTAGGCGCTTCAGTCCGGAACAGCGCTGCTGCTGCGGTCGCAGGTTCGAATCCTGCCTCGGGCATGGATGTGAGTGATGTCTTTAGGTTAGTTAGGTTTAAGTAGTTCTAAGTCTAGGGGACTGATGATCACAGATGTTAAGTCCCACAGTGCTCAGAGCCATTTGAACCATTTTGAAGGCTAATCAAAGACTGCATTTTATTGGCAGGACACTTAGAAAATGTAACACATCTACTAAAGAGACTGCCGTTATTTTTTAGAATACTGCTGCGCGGTGTGGAATCTTTACCAGATAGGATTGACGGAGTACATCGAAAAAGTTCAAAGAAGGGCATCACGTTTTGTATTATCGCGAAATAGGGGAGAGAGTGTCACTGAAATGATACAGAATTTGGGGTGGCGATCATTAAGGGGTGGCGATCATTGAAATAAAGGCTTTTTCGTTGCAGCGGAACCATCTCACGAAATTTCAATCACCAACTTTCTCTTCTGCATGCGAAAATATTTTGTTGACGCCGACCTACAAAGGGAGAAACGATCACCATAATAAAATTAGGGAAAGCAGAGCTCGCACGTAAAGATATGGGTGTTCGTTTTTTTGCGCGCTATACGAGATTGGAATAATAGCGAATGGAATAATAGAGAATGGTGAAGGCGGTTCGATGAACCCTCGGCCAGGCACTTAAATGTGATTTGCAGAGTATCCAAGTAGAAGAAAAACACAGTTTATATGAAGGTAGTATCTGTTCCCGAAAGAACAGATACCACTGATGACCGTGCAGCTTCTCTAGAATGAAATGATGGTATCTGTTCTTTCGGGAACAGATACTACCTTTATGTATAGTTAAAATCTGGTTATCCGGCCACTGACCTTCTTGTGCGAACGCACACGCTATGCCCCAACTCGTACGGGACTTGGTAGATTAATCTGCCACGAGTAATGAGTATGATGGGCAAACATCTATTAGGCGCACTACGAATGTAGTGTTGTGGACATGTTGGGAATGTGGATCTCACGGGGAGCGTGCATGGGTTAAGTCCCTGCAGACGCACTATCCTCTGTGCCCTCGGTGACTAAGATGGATGGAGGGTTTGCCATAAAGCAGGAGATCTCGGGTTCGAGTCTCGGTGTTTGCCATGTAAGCAGGAGATCCCGCGTTCGAGTCCCGGTCGGGGCACACATTTTCAACATGTCCCCAAAGATGTATATCTACGCCTGTTCGCAGCTAGGTTGTCGATTTAATTATCATTTCAAGAAAAACATAGCTTACATAAAACATATTTCTGTTATTCATATACAACTTTCACATTTATGAATAATAACAGGAAATCTTCTCTTTGATCATGATGGAGAACATTTCATTGAGTATAAAAAACAAGAACAACAATATAGACTTCTTTATGTTTTCGCAAGTAAAATGTACTTGCATCGAAACTAATTGCTTTGATTACATGAAAGAGCACAAGTTAAGTGTTCGCTATGAAATGCAAATAATATTTTGTTCAAAAAAATGGTTCAAATGGCTCTGAGCACTATGGGACTTAACTTCTGAGGTCATCAGTCCCCTAGAACTTAGAACTACTTAAACCTAACTAACCTAAGGACATCACACACGTCCATGCCCGAGGCAGGATTCGAACCTGCGACCGTAGCGGTCGCGCGGTTCCAGACTGCAGCGCCTAGAACCGCTCCGCCACTCCTGCCGGCCAATATTTTGTAAGGATATATAATACACCATGGACTAACACCGAATGACATGCGGTTCTAATTATGTGCAAAAGAAACAAACAAATAAAACACAAAGAGATGTCGTCGGCTCCCGATTTCTCTCACACACATTTGGTTCAAATGGCTCTGAGCACTATGGGACTCAACTGCTGTGGTCATAAGTCCCCTAGAACTTAGAACTACTTAAACCTAACTAACCTAAGGACAGCACACAACACCCAGCCATCACGAGGCAGAGAAAATCCCTGACCCCGCCGGGAATCGAACCCGGGAACCCTCACACACATTTATTTATGTTTCTCTTCCTACCAATGCTACCAATACTTCCGGCAAAGCTACCATTTACTAGGTCGTTAATGTACTGCACCGAAAAGACCGCCCATAGTTTTGGGGGAGAGCGCATGTCTAACCATGATTCTCGTATTGCAGTACTCGAATACTCAGTTTACTGTTCCACTTTAGGTTTTCAATAGATTACAATACGCTTTTTGGGTCCAACACTATCGGCAGGTTCTTGAACCACGCATGACCACCAAAATTGAGAGCCTTTCGAATCGCTATTGCCTCTGTGGTAAAAACTGAACAATATTGGGACAGATGAAACAGCTTGGAATATTTTAACTCAATGTAAGCATTGAAACCGAAAGAGTTCAGTGCCCGCCACCTCGCCCGGAGCTGCGTGCACAGTGGAGGTGACTTCCTGCCTACGTGCGCGCCTTCTCCGCGAGTATCGCCTCAGCTGACACGGCGGCCCACGTGTGGAGGGCGTTCTGCGAAGTGGCCGCTTCCTCCTTGCTCGCCGGTTTCGCAATGCGGCCCGCCTATTCATTACAACCGGCTGTCCGCACCGCGATTCACAGCCGTCAGTGAACGCGGTTCGCGATGGTGCGGAACAGCAACACTCCGATCTGTGTCGATACCAAGGTATGTGCGCCTACCGGCCTAGCGCGTCTCTGCCTACAGCTGAATAGCGTACTTCCAAAATAACTTTTATCCAAAAAAAGAACGTTTTCAATAAACACAAATTTTAAATAATCCACTTAATTTTCATTCCTGAAGCATAGTTTTTGACACTTGGCGACACTTTATAAGCTTTCTACGTAGTTTATCTATATGTGGAATAATGAATACTCTTTTTCAAAAGCTCTCTCCTCGTGTAACGTGTCCATAACATATCGTATTCAACTTCTGAACAATATCGACTGTTACTTGATATTTGGGACTGTACTGCGTTTGTGAACAGTGTCTTGAAACAAAACTTAAATCTTCATCTACATCTACGTGATTGCTCTGCTGTTCACAATAAAGTGCCTGTCAGAGGGTTCAATGAACCACCTTCAAGCTGTCTCTCTACCGTTCCATTCTAGAACGGCGAGCGGGAAAAACGAGCACTTAAATTTTTCTTTGGGAGCCCTGTTTCCTCTTACTTTATCATGATGATCATTTCTCCCTGAAATCTTAGTGAAAAGCTGAATTTGCAATAATGATAAAAAATCCAATTAAATCCCAAAAGAAATTACTTGTGTACTCGGTGAGAACTATTCAACTGAAACTCAAAACCAGGCCGCCTTCTGCCCGTGGGAAAGTTCGCCGGTATTACACTACTGGACAGGAAGAAGATGCTGTGATATGCAAATGATTAGCTTTTCAGAGCATTCACACAACGTTGCCGCCGGTGGCGACACCTACAACGTGCTGATGTGAGGAAAGTTCCCAACCGATTTCTCATACACAAAGAGCAGTTGACCGGCGTTGCCTGGTGAAACGTTGTTGTGATGCCTCGTGTAAGGAGGAGAAATGCGTACCATCACGTTTCCATTTTGATAAAGGTCGGATAGTAGCCTATCGCGATTGCGGTTTATCGTATCGCAACGTTGCTGCTCGCGTTGGTCGATATCCAACGACTGTTAGCAGAATATTGAATCGGTGGGTTCAGAGGGGTAATATAGAACGCCGTGCTGGATCCCAACGGCCTCGTATTACTAGCAGTCGAGATGACAGGCATCTTATCTGCATGGCTGTAACGGATCGTGCAGCCACGTCTCGATCCCTGAGTCAACAGGTGGGGACGTTTTCAAGACGACAACCATCTACACGAACAGTTCGACGACGTTTGAGGCAGCATGGACTATCAGCTCGGATAGCATGGCTGCGGTTACTCTTGACGCTGCATCACAGACTGGAGCGCCTGCGATGGTGTACTCACCGACGAACCTGGGTGCACGAATGGCTAAACGTCATTTTTTGGGGTGAATCCAGGTTCTGTTTACAGCTTCATGATGGTCGCATCCGTGTTTGGCGACATTGTGGTGGACGCACATTGGAAGCGTGTATTCGTCATCGCCATACTGGCGTATCACCTGGCTTGATGGTATGGGGTGCCATTGGTTACACGTCTGGGTCACCTCTTGTTCGCATTGACGGCACTTCGAACAGTGGACGTTACATGTCAGATGTGTTACGACCCTTGGCTCTACCCTTCATTCGATCCCTGCAAAACCCTACATTTCAGCAGGATAATGCACGACCGCAGGTTGCAGGTCCTGTACAGGCCTTTCTGGGTACAGAAAATGTTCGACTGCTGCCCTGGCCAGCACATTCTCCAGATCTCTCACCAACTGAAAACGTCTGGTCAATGGTGGCCGAGCAACTGGCTCGTCACAATACGCCAATCACTACTCTTGATGAACTGTGGTATCGTGTTGAAGCTGCATGGGCAGCTGTACCTGTACACGCCATCCAAGCTCTGTTTGACTCAATGCCCAGGCATATCAAGGCCGTTGTTACGGCCAGAGGTGGTTGTTCTGGGTACTGATTTCTCAGGATCTACGCACCCAAATTGCATGAAAATGTAATCACACGTCAGTTCTAGTACAATATATTTGTCCAATGAATACCTGTTTATCATCTCCATTTCTTCTTGGTGTAGCAATTTTGATGGCCAGTAGTGTAATTTTGACAGCAGGTTGAGTGGACATGGGGCCGTTCTAGAGGGACTGGAAAGAGGAATAATCCCCTCCCCTATCCGGAATTGAACCCGAGGTGTCCAGGCTCAGGGAGACGTAGTGCTCTACCCGCTAGATCACCATTGCCACATAGCAGTTCAAACACTATTTAAATGCTACCACCATTTGACTGCAATAATTTTTATTTTATTGTTATGCGATCTAGATTTCGGCCTTAGGGCATTTTCAAAGACATCAGACTGGTATGAAATACAAGTCCTTGGCGAAAAAGCGTATCTGGTCGTGTAGGCCAGATCTGTCATACTCATTAGTAAAAGTGTAAACATTCTAAAACGCCTAAATGTATCGCAGACTCACTTTCGGACCCTACAGCACAGCTGTTATATGAAACTGCTAACCAATATACAGGTATTTACCCAGGAAAATCTCCAAACAGCCGTATGTTTTGAGAAGTCATTTTATTTTGATGACAACCAGTTTCGGCATCTCAGTAATGTCATCTTCAGGCCTCTATCCACTCCATGTTCAGACAATCAGATGTATCGATACTTGCATACTGTAGCCATCAATATCTGGATTCTGTGAATTCGCTTTTGGAGTGTATACTTCGGCGAGTTGCCAATTGTTGTCAAGTCGTCGAAGTAAACACTCTAACTTAACTTTTGGCTACCCACCCCTGATAGCCTATGCGACTGGCATAGTATAAAAGTACATCTAAACTAGAGGTTCCAGATGTAAACCCTAAACTGCACTAAGCGTAAACGTTTTCTTTGCTTTTATGTTCAAATGGTTCAAAGGGCTCTGAGCACTATGGGACTTAACACTTAGAACTACTGAAACCTAACTAACCTAAGGACAACACACAACACCCAGTCATCATGCTTTTATGTCTTTCAATCGTCACTGACAACCACCTCTTCCATCCTGCCTGCACCCTCTCGCCGTTTCATACAATAATAAACATTAGTCATGACACTTAAACTACCTGTTACTGTCGCTTCTGTGAGCACCTTTCTCATGACCAGGAAAGACCGCTGTTTACTAATAGTAAGGGTCGCCATTACAAATCTGAAATAAAATTTTTGGACCATTACCTGCGCAGACTATATATACACTAAAAGTGTCGAAGTGACCAGGGAGTTCTTTTGTTCTTACTGAATGGGACCATTTAGGTAACCACTGTTACAGATTTTACCATCGCTTGAAGTAACGACAAGCGGAAAGGTCAGTTATCCACGGTTGCAAGTGTTGACTAGTATAGGCTGTTCCGAAATTATAAACAGCTCATGTTAAAATATAAAATGCTGCTTAGACCTCCGATTACAATAAAACCGGCTATCCACCCCGAACTCGCATGTATAAAATAGCTTCAAACGTCTGAGTTCTTTATAAATGAGTTGCTGTGTTAAACATTTGATGTTATGCTTGTAAAAACTTTATGGATGAAGATGCAAATAATAATTATGTTGGTTTTATTCACCCATATAATGATGAAAAAATCAAAACTACAACTGATAAACCAAAAAAGTGATAACCCCATTATATGTTCATGTAAGGCCTTTTTGTCGTAGTGCATAATGTCAAACAGTTAATTTTAGGCTTGATAGTAACAAGTTATTGATCTGCAATTTAGTAATAAAACATTGTTCAAATATTGCGATAGCATTTCTGTTGTTTATGTTATGGGTGTGTTGCAAAATACAAAAGCGTTTAAATGTACTAAAAAAGAAAAGCTAGTTTCTTTTGCATCTCAATACAGATCACGTCATATCTTCGGAAGTATGTGTTACACTGTGATATAATTTTGCAAGTGCAGTGCATGTGCATACTGGCTGCAAAATGTATTGTCGGTAGAGTTACTAGTAAGGAAGTAGACACTCAAAACGTCATGCCTAATGCATAAATTTTACTGCGTGAATAGCGAAAATATAGTAAGAGATAAACTTTCTTTCTTTCATTATTTTTTCGGTGTAGTCAGCGAGAAATAGTTTCGGAAAGGTTTTACATTTTGTGTGAAGTTTATTGGAAGTCGCTAAGTCCTCTCATTCGCAAATGTTGGATGAATATAGTCTGGGTAATTTTTTTCGCTTTGAGTTTCGCTGTCTCAAGAAATACAGGGAGTCAATAACTGAAGCTTCGTTTTCAAAGCGCTTAGAAAGAGAACCACTGATCTGAACAGCAAATTTTTAACGCAGAGGAAAATGACATGGAATAAAAATAAGAAAAAAATTGAACGAAAATTTGACACGCACACCAACAGACGGGGGACACACAGCTGTTCCTCAGTTTGCATCTCAGACGTCCACCAGCACGACTGTCCCCATGAAGGATCGCCTGCTGCTGACAAAGCTCTTTTGCAAGAGCGGTGAGTGGACGGTAGTAGCTCTGCAGAAGTTCCGGACACTCAAGAGTGTGAAAAAAAGCTTTGTTCCGATGACTGTTAAGGGTATGGAGTAAATGATTATAAAATTCGAAAACTCAGGTTTTTCGAAGTGCAGTGTGGCAGAGGGAGGAAAGCAGTTGACACAACTTCTGTCGAAGATGTGCCCACAGCATTGCAGGATGAGTCGAGTGGTGGTGTGCAAACACGCAGTGCACGGGGAATTGTCCGTACGTTGGACATGGCTGCGAGAACAGTGCATAAAATCCTACGAAGCATCCTGCCTTGTTATCCATACAAAATCACTCATCTTCAGGAGTTGCGCCTGCTGACCCGCCAGAAAAACGTTCTCTCTGGAATTTCTTGCTCGCATGGAAGTAGGCAGTGAAAGGCCGTACAGCATTCTATGCAGAGACGAAGCCATTTCCATCTCCAAGGACACGAAAATTTGCAGAACATTCGTCATATGTCCCATATCGATTTCGGCCGTCAATTCATCCAGTGTTGCTTGTCTGTTAGCACTGACAACTCTACGTAACGCTGCTACTCTCGATCGTTAAGTGAAGGTCGTCGGCCACTGCGTTGTCCGTGGTGAGAGGTATTCTCGGCACACTCTTGACATAGTGGATCGCGGAATATTGAATTCCGTAACGATATCGGACCTGGAATGACACATTCGTCTAGCTCCAACTATCATTCCCTGTTCAAAGTCTGTTAATTCCGTCGTGTGGCCATAATCACGTCGGAAACTTTTTCACATGAATCACCTGGGTACGAATAACAGCTCTGCCAACGCGCTGTCCTTTTATACGCTGTGTACGCGATACGACCGCCATCTGCCTGTGTGCATATCGTTATCCCATGAATTTTGTCACATCACTGTTTTTTTTTTTTTTTTTTGGTCATCAGTCTACTGACTGGTTTGATGCGGCCCGCCACGAATTCCTTTCCTGTGCTAACCTCTTCATCTCAGAGTAGCACTTGCAACCTACGCCTTCAATTATTTGCTTCACGAATTCCAATCTATGTCCTCCTCTACAGTTTTTGCCCTCTACAGCTCCCTCTAGTACCATGGAAGTCATTCCCTCATGTCTTAGCAGATGTCCTATCATCCTGTCTCTTCTCCTTATCAGTGTTTTCCACATATTCCTTTCCTCTCCGATTCTGCATAGAACCTCCTCATTCCTTACCTTATCAGTCCACCTAATTTTCAACATTCGTCTATAGCACCACATCTCAAATGCTTCGATTCTCTTCTGTTCCGGTTTTCCCACAGTCCATGTTTCACTACCATACAATGCTGTACTCCAGACGTACATCCTCAGAAATTTCTTCCACAAATTAAGGCCGGTATTTGATATTAGTAGACTTCTCTTGGCCAGAAAT
The DNA here is from genome assembly GCF_021461395.2 of Schistocerca americana. Classification (NCBI taxonomy): domain Eukaryota; kingdom Metazoa; phylum Arthropoda; class Insecta; order Orthoptera; family Acrididae; genus Schistocerca; species Schistocerca americana. The sequence continues at coordinate 182,139,426 of NC_060120.1, forward strand.
GCCTTTTTTGCCATAGCGAGTCTGCTTTTGATGTCCTCCTTGCTCCGTCCATCATTGGTTATTTTACTGCCTAGGTAGCAGAATTCCTTAACTTCATTGACTTCGTCACCATCAATCCTGATGTTAAGTTTCTCGCTGCTCTCATTTCTACTACTTCTCATTACCTTCGTCTTTCTCCGATTTACTCTCAAACCATACTGTGTACTCATTAGACTGTTCATTCCGTTCAGCAGATCACTTAATTCTTCTTCACTTTCACTCAGGATAGCAATGCCATCAGCGAATCGTATCACTGATATCCTTTCACCTTGTATTTTAATTCCACTCCTGAACCTTTCTTTTATTTCCATCATTGCTTCCTCGATGAACAGATTGAAGAGTAGGGGCGAAAGGCTACAGCCTTGTCCTACAACCTTCTTAATACGAGCACTTCGTTCTTGATCGTCCACTCTTATTATTCCCTCTTGGTTGTTGTACATATTGTATATGACCCGTCTCTCCCTATAGCTTACCCCTACTTTTTTCAGAATCTCGAACAGCTTGCACCATTTTATATTGTCGAACGCTTTTTCCAGGTCGACAAATCCTATGAAAGTGTCTTGATTCTTCTTCAGCCTTGCTTCCATTATTAGCCGTAACGTCAGAATTGCCTCTCTCGTCCCTTTACTTTTCCTAAAGCCAAACTGATCGTCACCTAGCGCATTCTCAATTTTCTTTTCCATTCTTCTGTATATTATTCTTGTAAGCAGCTTCGATGCATGAGCTGTTAAGCTGATTGTGCGATAATTCTCGCACTTGTCAGCTCGTGCCGTCTTCGAAATTGTGTGGGTGATGCTTTTCCGAAAGTCAGATGGTATGTCGCCAGACTCGTATATTCTACACACCAACGTGAATAGTCGTTTTGTTGCCACTTCCCCCAATGATTTTAGAAATTCTGATGGAATGTTATCCATCCCTTCTGCCTTATTTGACCGTAAGTCCTCCAAAGCTCTTTTAAATTCCGGTTCTAATACTGGATCCCCTATCTCTTCTAAATCGACTCCTGTTTCTTCTTCTATCACATCAGACAAATCTTCACCCTCATAGAGGCTTTCAATGTATTCTTTCCACCTATCTGCTCTCTCCTCTGCATTTAACAGTGGAATTCCCGTTGCACTCTTAATGTTACCACCGTTGCTTTTAATGTCACCAAAGGTTGTTTTGACTTTCCTGTATGCTGAGTCTGTCCTTCCGACAATCATATCTTTTTCGATGTCTTCACATTTTTCCTGCAGCCATTTCGACTTAGCTTCCCTGCACTTCCTATTTATTTCATTCCTCAGCGACTTGTATTTCTGTATTCCTGATTTTCCCGGAACATGTTTGTACTTCCTCCTTTCATCAATCAACTGAAGTATTTCTTCTGTTACCCATGGTTTCTTCGCAGCTACCTTCTTTGTACCTATGTTTTCCTTCCCAACTTCTGTGATGGCCCTTTCTAGAGATGTCCATTCCTCTTCAACTGTACTGCCTACTGCGCTATTCCTTATTGCTGTATCTACAGCGTTAGAGAACTTCAAACGTATCTCGTCATTCCTTAGTACTTCCGTATCCCACTTCTTTGCGTATTGATTCTTCCTGACTAATGTCTTGAACTTCAGCCTACTCTTCATCACTACTATATTGTGATCTGAGTCTATACCTGCTCCTTGGTACGCGTTACAGTCCAGTATCAGATTTCGGAATCTCTGTCTGACCATGATGTAATCTAATTGAAATCTTCCCGTATCTCCCGGCCTTTTCCAAGTATACCTCCTCGTCTTGTGATTCTTGAACAGGGTATTCGTTATTACTAGCTGAAACTTGTTACAGTCGCCCATGATTATTAGATTTTCGTCCCCCTTTACATGCTGCATTACCCTTTCAATATCCTCATTCACTTTCTCTATCTGTTCATCTTCAGCTTGCGACGTCGGCATGTATACCTGAACTATCGTTGTCGGTGTTGGTCTGCTGTCGATTCTGATTAGAACAACCTGGTCACTGAATTGTTCACAGTAACACACCCTCTGCCCTACCTTCCTATTCATAACGAATCCTACACCTGTTATACCATTTTCTGCTGCTGTTGATATTACCCGATACTCATCTGACCAGAAATCCTTGTCTTCCTTCCACTTCACTTCACTGACTCCTACTATATCTAGATTAAGCCTTTGCATTTCCCTTTTCAGATTTTCTAGTTTCCCTACCACGTTCAAGCTTCTGACATTCCACGCCCCGACTCGTAGAACGTTATCCTTTCGTAGATTATTCAATCTTTTTCTCATGGTAACCTCCCCCTTGGCAGCCCCCTCCCGGAGATCCGAATGGGGGACTATTCCGGAATCTTTTGCCAATGGAGAGATCATCATGACTCTTCTTCAAATACAGGCCACATGTCCTGTGGATACACGTTACGTGTCTTTAATGCAGTGGTTTCCATTGCCTTCTGCATCCTCATGTCGTTGATCATTGCTGATTCTTCCGCCTTTAGGGGCAATTTCCCACCCCTAGGACAAGAGAGTGCCCTGAACCTCTATCCGCTCCTCCGCCCTCTTTGACAAGGCCGTTGGCAGAATGAGGCTGACTTCTTATGCCGGAAGTCTTCGGCCGCCAATGCTGATTATTTATCAAAATTTAGGCAGTGGCAGGGATCGACCCCGGGAATGAATCAAAGACGCTACCCCTAGACCACGGGTACTAGCCCCGTATACATCACTGTATACAGGGTGTAAATTTTAAGTTGACAAACCAGAATATCTCAAAAAATAAGCTTCACACGAGCAAATGGGTAGAATCCAAAGTTGGGGGACATCTGTTGGTGTTAAAATTAGCCCGCCACCCATGCCCTCGGGGGTTGGGGCGGGACACAACTTTAAAATTTCAAATGAGAACCTCCATTTTTTATTGCAGAATCAGATTCTACGTAAAAAACTACGTACATTTTGTCTTAAACATTTATTTTGATTCTCGGTGTTTGGTGCTGTTTGTTGTTGTTTTTGTCTTCAGTCCTGAGACTGGTTTGATGCAGCTCTCCATGCTACTCTATCCTGTGCAAGCTTCTTCATCTCTCAGTACTTACTGCAACCTACATCCTTCTGAATCTGCTTAGTGTATTCATCTCTTGGTCTTCCTCTACGATTTTTACCCTCCACGCTGCCCTCCAATACTAATTTGTTGATCCCTTGATGCCTCAGAACATGTCCTACCAACCGGTCCCTTCTTCTTGTCAAGTTGTGCCACAAACTCCTCTTCTCCCCAATCCTATTCAATACTTCCTCATTAATTACGTGATGTACCCATCTAATCTTCAGCATTCTTCTGTAGCACCACATTTCAAAGGCTTCTATTCTCTTCTTGTCCAAACTTTTTATCGTCCATGTTTCACTTCCATACATGGCTACACTCTATACAAATACTTTCAGAAATGACTTCCTGACACTTAAATCTATACTCGATGTTAACAAATTTCTCTTCTTCAGAAACACTTTCCTTGCCATTGCCAGTCTACATTTTATATCCTCTCTACTTCGACCATCATCAGTTATTTTGCCCCCCAAATAGCAAAACTCCTTTTCTACTTTAAGCGTCTCATTTCCTAATCTAATTCCCTCAGCATCACCCGACTTAATTCGACTACATTCCGTTACCATCGTTTTGCTTTTGTTGATGTTCATCTTATATCCTCCTTTCAAGACACTGTCCATTCCGTTCAACTGCTCTTCCAAGTCCTTTGCTGTCTCTGACAGAATTACAATGTCATCGGCGAACCTCAAAGTTTTTATATCTTCTCCATAGACTTTAATACCTACTCCGAATTTTTATTTTGTTTCTTTTAATGCTTGCTCAATATAAAGATTGAATAACATCGGGGAGAGGCTACAACCCTGTCTTACTCCCTTCCCAACCGCTGCTTCCCTTTCATGCCCCTCGACTCTTATAACTGCCATCTGGTTTCTGTACAAATTGTAAATAGCCTTTCGCTCCCTGTATTATACCCCTGCCACCTTTAGAATTTGAAAGAGAGTATTCCAGTCAACATTGTCAAAAGCTTTCTCCAAGTCTACAAATGCTAGAAATGCTGGAAATGTAGGTTTGCATTCCTTGGTGCTGTAATTCAAGAAAATCCATGATCTCATTTTTGCGTGGAAAATGGTTACGGATAAATAAAAAACACTTATTAACTTCGTAAATTTTGATTCGCTAAAACTAAAACTGTCCCTCTCTCCCCATAGGGTGGGGTTTGAGAGAGAGGAATTAGAGTTTTACAAATGTTTACCCAAATATTAATTTTTCTGCAGATTCGGATTGGGTCAACATTTGTAAAACTCTAATTCCTCTCTCTCTAACCCTACCCTATGCCGAGAGAGGGAGAGTTTTAGCTTTAGCGAATCAAAATTTACGAAGTAAATAAATATTTTTTATTTATCTGTAACCATTTTCCACGCAAAAATGAGATCATGGATTTCCTTGAATTACAGCGCCAACTACCAGGAATCAAAACAAATGTTTAAGACGAAATGTACGTAGTTTTTTATGTAGAATCTGATTCTGCAATAAAAAATGGGGGTCCTCATTTGAAATTTTAAAGTTGCCACCCGCCCCTCCCCCGGGGGCTGGGGTGGTGGGCTAATTTTAGCACCAGCATATGTCCCCCTCGGAAATAATCAACTTTGGATTCTACATATTTTTTCGTGTGAAGCTTATTTTTCCGGTTATTCTGGTTTGTCAACTTAAAATTTACACCCTGCATACGACATATGTCATTGCAGGCTTCGACTTTCTTTAAATTTGTTTGACTGATAGTGTGAGGAACAGTCCCTCAGAACGGGCCTACTCCTCACTTCGTTAATATGGTAATGAAACTCAAGCCTCGAACACAGTCACAGTTTTTTCCATCGCGAGACGCGCGCAGAACACCTTTGTTGTGCTGAATTCTAATGAGCGACAGAGGCCAGTGAGCAGAAACAATAGAGCTGTTAAACTGACAGTGTGTCCAGAATTTGCGCGCGAAGAGTTATAAGCGCTGACGCACGCAACTGATGGCATGCGGCTCACTTAAAAGGCGTGTGTCCGCTAGCAAGTGAACTTCCACAAGTCGCTTACAGAATCCACTTCCGCAACCTGTTTGACGTGGAAACTCCCCCAGCAAATAAACTTCCGCACGCTTCGTCAACTTGCAGAAGACGCTAAAAGTTAGTGGAAACACTTGCTGCAAATACTTGGTGAACTTGACAGTTACTGGAAGTTTATCTCAAACTTACAGTTTTGTGTGTTCATCACCGGTACGAAAATTTCATCATCGAAAAGGAGAATGGCGCAAATACAGATGGACCAAAACAAATATACCGTTGTAGTGGTCTTCAGTCCTGAGACTGGTTTGATGCAGCTCTCCATTCTACCCTATCCTGTGCAAGCTTCTTCATCTCCCATTGCTTACTGCAACCTACATCCTTTTGAATCTGCTTAGTGCATTCATCTCTTGGTCTCCGCCGGCCGCGGTGGTCTCGCGGTTCTAGGCGCGCAGTCCGGAACCGTGCGACTGCTACGGTCGCAGGTTCGAATCCTGCCTCGGGCACGGATGTGTGTGATGTCCTTAGGTTAGTTAGGTTTAAGTAGTTCTAAGTTCTAGGGGACTGATGACCACAGCTGTTAAGTCCCATAGTGCCCAGAGCCATTTTTCATGGTCTCCCTCTACGATTTTTACCCTCCACGCTGCCCTCCAATGCTAAATTTGTGATCCCTTTTGCCTCATATCATGTCCTACCAACCGGTCCCTTCTTCTTGTCAAGTTGTGCCACAAACTCCTCTTCTCCCCATTCCTATTCAATACCTCCTCATTAGTTATGTGATCTACCCATCTAATCTTCAGCATTCTTCTGTAGCACCACATTTCGAAAGCTACTATTCTTTTCTTGCCCAAACTATTTATCGTCCATGTTTCACTTCCATACATGACTACACTCTATACAAATACTTTCAGAAACGACTTCCTGACACTTAAAACTATACTCGATGTTAACAAACTTCTCTTCTTCAGAAACGCTTTCCTTGCCATTGCCAGTCTACATTTTATATCCTCTCTACTTCGACCATCATCAGTTATTTTGCTCCCCAAATAGCAAAACTCCTTTGCTACTTTAAGCGTCTCCGTTCCTAATCTAATTCCCTCAGCATCACCCAACTTAATTCGACTACATTCCATTATCCTCGTTTTGCTTCGGTTGATGTTCATCTTATACCATCCTTTCAAGACACTGTCCATTCCGTTCAACTGCTTTTCGAAGTCCTTCGCTGTCTCTGACAGAATTGCAATGTCATCGGCGAACCTCAAAGCTTTTATTTCTTCTCCATGGATTCTAATACCTACTCCAAATTTTTCTTTTGTTTCCTTTACTGTTTGCTCAATATACAGATTGAATAACATCGGGTAGAGGCTACAACCCTGTCTCGCACCCTTCCCAACCACTGCTTCCCTTTCATGCCCCTCGACTCTTATAACTGCCATCTGAATATACCGTTGGAACCCCTAAACATATACAGGGTGTTCGGAAATTCCCGTAACAAACTGAAGAGACACCAGGTGGGATGGAGAGTGTGTACTAGAACATGCTTCGCAGGTGCAATGTCTGTAACAACGTTGCTGGTCGCCACATCGAGCCGCAGTTGGTGCATCAGTACTGTTCTGTACTTACAGCAGGCCGGGTTCGTTTTTTTTTTCTTAGTAATGTAAACAGATAATGTTTACGTCTTAATTCACAAATGTGCTATTGTGATATGTGGACGTTTCGTTATGCTTCCTTTTGATTTTTTACCTAATAATGGTACTGCGCTACTCCTAATTCAGTTCCACATGCAGAAGTGGATGAGTTAAACATCTGAACTCAAACCGCCGTAGTACGGAAACGGTACCTTTCCGCACATGGGTTCCTGTTCAAAATATTGTGTACGTACTCCCCTCTACAAGTACTAGAGGTTTGTAACGGGAATTTCCGAACACCCTGTATCATTGGCCACTACGGCCGTGGGAGTGCGAAATTACGAGGGTAATCACAAAAGTAAGGTCTCCTATTTTTTATAAGTACATAGACCTGTTTATTTCTACAGTGTTTACATCAGTTTACAGCTTGAACATTTAGCTCTTTTTCGACATAATCACAATTTCTGTCGATGCATTTTTGTAGACGCTGTGGCAGTTTTTGTATGCCCATGTCATACCAGCTCGTCGCCATGCTGTTCAGAAAGTTATGAACCGCTTCTTTCACCTTGTCGTCGGAGCTGAATCGCTTTCGGCCAAATGTTCTTTTAACCTAGGGAACAGGTGATAGTCACTGGGCGCCAAGGCAGGACTATAGGGTGGGTGGGTGATTATGTTCCACTGAAACTGTTACAGGAGTGCAACGGTTTGCCGAGCGATGTGTGGGTGAGCGTTGTGATGGAGAATGTGTACGCCCTTGCTCGACATTCCTCTTCTCCGGTTCTGAATTGCCCGTTTGAGTTTTTTCAGAGTCTCAAAGTACCTGTCGGCGTGAATTGTGGTCCCAGCGATTCAGCTCCGACGACGAGTTGAAAGAAGAGATTCATAACTTTCTGAACAGCATGGCAGCGAGCTGGTATGACATGGGCAAACAAAAACTGCCAAGCGTCTACAAAAATGCATCGACAGAAATGGTGATTATGTCGACAAACAGCTAAATGTTCAAGCTGTAAACTGATGTAAACCATTGTAGAAATAAACACGTCTATGTACTTATAAAAAAATAGGAAACCCTACTTATGGGGTTTCCCTCGTAATCTACAGATTACTTGATTTCGCCAGAGGTGGAGGTAGAATGGCAGTCCAGGCGTCTGGTAAATTTTAGCTCATTTTTTAACTTCCATCGTTTGTGGGGAAAGAGGGGCGGTGTCAGCGTGAAAAATCTTTCCCAAGTGTTCGAAGCCGTAAATAAAGTTAGTTTGTTGGAATTACCGGTTGAATATACTCCGGGTAACGCGCCGTGAGTTACCTCTGCCTCAAGACATGTACACAGTTTCTAACTTTAATACTTGAATCACTGTGTTAATCCTTCAAAATCAGGTTATAATTCTTAATGACTGGATGATGACAGCATTATCAGTTTTTGAATTCGGACAATAATTATATGAAACACCGGTAACCAAAGTTTTGTTGCCTGTTGCCTTGAAAGCAAAAAAAAATAAATAAATAAATAAATAAATAAAAGATTCAAATGGCTCTGCTTTCTATACATTTTGACCACCTTTCTGGCAATTCGTGGACACCACGCCAATAGAAATGTTCGTCTTTTGAAGCAAACCAATCAGACACCCAATTTTCGACTTCTTAGTAGGAATCTAAGTGTTCCTCAGCCAATGCGTGATCCATTGATGAAAACAAATGGTAGTCGGAAGGGGCCAAGTCTGGTGAATACGGCGTGTGGGGTAGCAGCTCCCCAGCCCAGTGTTTTGATTGTATCCTGAACCAAAAATGGTTCAAATGGCTTTGAGCACTATGGGACTTAACATCTGAAGTCATCAGTCCCCTAGAACTTAGAACTACTTAAACCTAACTAACTTAAAGACATCACACACATCCATGCCCGAGGCAGGATTCGAACCTGTGGCCGTAGCGATCGCGCGGTTCCAGACTGACGCGCCTAGAACCGCTCGGCCACACTGGCCGGCTTTGAAAGCTATTGGATAGTCAATCTGCATTTGGGATTGTACACCATGAACATAAACCAACAACCAAGAACAGGCTTAGCTGTTTAGTAACATAAATTTTCAGCCCCCTACGAACTACCCCCGTAGAGGTCGTGAAAAAATAATAATTAAAAAGTGGTAAGATGCGAGTAGAGCTGGCGCACTGAGGATTCCGTATAAGCTTAGTTATGTGTACAGACAGTTCATACATTGCAGAATCGAGGATCTCCACAAGTTTTGCCTGTTATCGATACTGATACTGGCAAGATATCCGTCCCACGGATTCCAAGACTTTTGAGGATATTTGAGGTCGGATAACAAATGACAAAAGAAACGTTTTCCGTGTAACATAATTACAAATTAACAATTTTCTGACTTTCTTTCTTTACTTGGAATGTGAAACCTTTCTTTCGTGACTCCACGTCAAAGGGAAGTACTCTGTTATGTTTTAATGAGTGAGTTTGTGGGTACCGGTAACCACAAAAATAAAGGTTTCTTGCGGTCGAGACTCTTTACACTCATTTTAAAACGATCCTATACGGGAGCTGCTTTGATCAAATGAGTTTTTTTTTTTTTTTTTTTGGTCATCAGTCTACTGACTGGTTTGATGCGGCCCGCCACGAATTCCTTTCCTGTGCTAACCTCTTCATCTCAGAGTAGCACTTGCAACCTACGTCCTCAATTATTTGCTTGACGTATTCCAATCTCTGTCCTCCTCTACAGTTTTTGCCCTCTACAGCTCCCTCTGGTACCATGGAAGTCATTCCCTCATGTCTTAGCAGATGTCCTATCATCCTGTCCCTTCTCCTTATCAGTGTTTTCCACATATTCCTTTCCTCTCCGATTCTGCATAGAACCTCCTCATTCCTTACCTTATCAGTCCACCTAATTTTCAACATTCATCTATAGCACCACATCTCAAATGCTTCGATTCTCTTCTGTTCCGGTTTTCCCACAGTCCATGTTTCACTACCATACAATGCTGTACTCCAGACGTACATCCTCAGAAATTTCTTCCTCAAATTAAGGCCGGTATTTGATATTAGTAGACTTCTCTTGGCCAGAAATGCCTTTTTTGCCATAGCGAGTCTGCTTTTGATGTCCTCCTTGCTCCGTCCGTCATTGGTTATTTTACTGCCTAGGTAGCAGAATTCCTTAACTTCATTGACTTCGTCACCATCAATCCTAATGTTAAGTTTCTCGCTGTTCTCATTTCTACTACTTCTCATTACCTTCGTCTTTCTCCGATTTACTCTCAAACCATACTGTGTACTCATTACACTGTTCATTCCGTTCAGCAGATCATTTAATTCTTCTTCACTTTCACTCAGGATAGCAATGTCATCAGCGAATCGTATCATTGATATCCTTTCACCTTGTATTTTAATTCCACTCCTGAACCTTTCTTTTATTTCCATCATTGCTTCCTCGATGTACAGATTGAAGAGTAGGGGCGAAAGGCTACAGCCTTGTCTTACAACCTTCTTAATACGAGCACTTCGTTCTTGATCGTCCATTCTTATTATTCCCTCTTGGTTGTTGTACATATTGTATATGACCCGTCTCTCCCTATAGCTTACCCCTACTTTTTTCAGAATCTCGAACAGCTTGCACCATTTTATATTGTCGAACGCTTTTTCCAGGTCGACAAATCCTATGAAAGTGTCTTGATTCTTCTTCAGCCTTGCTTCCATTATTAGCCGTAACGTCAGAATTGCCTCTCTCGTCCCTTTACTTTTCCTAAAGCCAAACTGATCGTCATTCTCAATTTTCTTTTCCATTCTTCTGTATATTATTCTTGTAAGCAGCTTCGATGCATGAGCTGTTAAGCTGATTGTGCGATAATTCTCGCATTTGTCAGCTCTTGCCGTCTTCGAAATTGTGTGGATGATGCTTTTCCGAAAGTCAGATGGTATGTCGCCAGACTCATATATTCTACACACCAACGTGAATAGTCGTTTTGTTGCCACTTCCCCCAATGATTTTAGAAATTCTGATGGAATGTTATCCATCCCTTCTGCCTTATTTGACCGTAAGTCCTCCAAAGCTCTTTTAAATTCCGATTCTAATACTGGATCCCCTATCTCTTCTAAATCGACTCCTGTTTCTTCTTCTATCACATCAGACAAATCTTCACCCTCATAGAGGCTTTCAATGTATTCTTTCCACCTATCTGCTCTCTCCTCTGCATTTAACAGTGGAATTCCCGTTGCACTCTTAATGTCACCACCGTTGCTTTTAATGTCACCAAAGATTGTTTTGACTTTCCTGTATGCTGAGTCTGTCCTTCCGACAATCATATCTTTTTCGATGTCTTCACATTTTTCCTGCAGCCATTTCGTCTTAGCTTCCCTGCACTTCCTATTTATTTCATTCCTCAGCGACTTGTATTTGTGTATTCCTGATTTTCCCGGAACATGTTTGTACTTCCTCCTTTCATCAATCAACTGAAGTATTTCTTCTGTTACCCATGGTTTCTTCGCAGCTACCTTCTTTGTACCTATGTTTTCCTTCCCAACTTCTGTGATGGCCCTTTCTAGAGATGTCCATTCCTCTTCAACTGCACTGCCTACTGCGCTATTCCTTATTGCTGTATCTACAGCGTTAGAGAACTTCAAACGTATCTCGTCATTCCTTAGTACTTCCGTATCCCACTTCTTTGCGTATTGATTCTTCCTGACTAATGTCTTGAACTTCAGCCTACTCTTCATCACTACTATATTGTGATCTGAGTCTATATCTGCTCCTGGGTACGCCTTACAGTACAGTATCTGATTTCGGAATCTCTATCTGACCATGATGTAATCTAATTGAAATCTTCCCGTATCTCCCGGCCTTTTCCAAGTATACCTCCTCGTCTTGTGATTCTTGAACAGGATATTCGTTATTACTAGCTGAAACTTGTTACAGAACTCAATTAGTCTTTCTCCTCTTTCATTCCTTGTTCGAAGCCCGTATTCTCCTGTAACCTTTTCTTCTACTCCTTCCCCTACAACTGCATCCCAGTCGCCCATGACTATTAGATTTTCGTCCCCCTTTACATACTGCACTACCCTTTCAATATCCTCATACACTTTCTCTATCTGTTCATCTTCAGCTTGCGACGTCGGCATGCATACCTGAACTATCGTTGTCGGTGTTGGTCTGCTGTCGATTCTGATTAGGACAACCCGGTCACTGAACTGTTCACAGTAACACACCCTCTGCCCTACCTTCCTGTTCATAACGAATCCTACACCTGTTATACCATTTTCTGCTGCTGTTGATATTACCCGATACTCATCTGACCAGAAATCCTTGTCTTCCTTCCACTTCACTTCACTGACCCCTACTATGTCAAGATTGAGCCTTTGCATTTCCCTTTTCAGATTTTCTAGTTTCCCTACCACGTTCAAGCTTCTGACATTCCACGCCCCGACACGTAGAACGTTATCCTTTCGTAGATTATTCAATCTTTTTCTCATGGTAACCTCCCCCTTGGCAGTCCCCTCCCGGAGATCCGAATGGGGGACTCGGAATCTTTTGCCAATGGAGAGATCATCATGACACTTCTTCAATTACAGGCCATATGTCCTGTGGATACACGTTACGTGTCTTTAATGCAGTGGTTTCCATTGCCTTCTGCATCCTCATGTCGTTGATCATTGCTGATTCTTCCGCCTTTAGGGGCAATTTCCCACCCCTAGGACAAGAGAGTGCCCTGAACCTCTATCCGCTCCTCCGCCCTCTTTGACAAGGCCGTTGGCAGAATGAGGCTGACTTCTTATGCCGGAAGTCTTCGGCCGCCAATGCTGATCATTTATCAACCCGGGACCGAAGACGTTTTGATTATGAATCAAAGACGCTACCCCTAGACCACGGGTGGTCTCAAATGAGATACGGAACCCTAAAAGATGAGATGCGCATATGTCATATAAGTCGTTGTTGGCCGGAAGTCCCTTTCTAGGGAGTTCGGTCGGCTGAGACTGGGCTTTTTATTTGACGGCATTTCCGCGATTTGTGCAGCCATGATGTGAAGTGATGATGAGAACACACACACACACACACACACACACACACACACACACACAGAGTCCGGGAAGGGGAAAATCCGTAGTAAGATTCCAGCGACGCTAGCCATAAGACCACGACTTCCTAATGGAGGCCGTGAAGAGATGGTTAGAGTAATAATTGCTGCACCCACATAGACATTTACGCAGTCCTTTTTCCCTCGTTACATACTCTAATATGCGATCCACGCTAAATTCCCTCTGCTTCGCACTACGCGATGTTGTATGGGGTGTACTTTTCGTTTAAGCACATTGGGAATTTGTTTTTGAATACAGCTTTTAATTTACGAAATGAATGCCAAGCCATTTTTACCCTATTGTTTATTTACTTACTGTATTTTACAGACTATAAAACGCAGCGGACGCACCTTCATATTTAAGCAATTTAAATTTTTTTACCATTTTTATTTTTAGACTACAAAGCCACACTAAAAAAAAATGTAAGTTTATAAAACCGAACTGACCATTGAAATCCCTGAAAATCTTCATCTTCTAATATCGGCCATTTCGAGTTCAGTCTTCTATTTGCACATCTAGTCTTCCTCATTTTTTTTTTCAGTTCGTCTTTACTAGCCCTCCAATCGCGAATTTTTTTTTCTGTAGGTGAAGGCCGAAATGCTGTTCAGCTGCTCAGTTTCCATGTTCATCAGCATATCCTGTTACTTTGAATTTTATAGCCCGCATCATATGAATACCTTTTTTTTCTATTACGAAACCCGCCGGCCGGAGTGGCCGAGCGGTTCTAGGCGCTTCAATCTGGAACCGCGCGACCGCTACGGTCGCAGGTTCGAATCCTGTCTTGGGCATGGTTGTGTGTGATGTCCTTAGGTTAGTGAGGTTTAAGTAGTTCTAAGTTCTAGAGGACTGATGACCTCCGATGTTAAGTCCCATAGTGCTCAGAGCCATTTGAGGCATTTTATTACGAAACTAGCTACTAACAAAAATATTGTACTGTTACCAATAACACAAATCACTTTCAGTTCAAGTTCACTGGCAGCGTAGACTGCAATGACGCATCATAGGCTAGACAGTGTTCTGGGTTTGTGATGGCGGGGCGGGAGGAAGGCAGTGTTACCAAGCTTGTGAATCCCCCTAACTAATGTTCGTCTCATCGGTGCCGGGAGCTCCCTGTTGAATCCAATGTTGCCAGATAGAGATAGGTTTCTATTTTTAAGACCGACTGGAATTTTAAGTCAAACACTGTACATTTTTATACGTATTAATTTCGAGTATAAGACGCACCTGAATTTTGGAGGTATTCTGTCGAGGGAAAAAGTGGCTCTTATAGTCCATAAAATATGGTAACCGTTCATCCGCTTGTTGCTTTCAGTTGCCCCCAAGTGTTCAGATTCGGATTAAATTTGACTATTCTCCTGCCGACATACTGACTGTATATTATTTTCGTCTTATTGCAAATACTCTTCAAGCCAACTGTCATATTGCAGTGTCCAGTTCCTTCAGCCTTAGCCGAATTTCTTTAGCATCCGAACCAAATAAAACAATCTGCAGATTAACGTCTCAGATGTTGTAGAAGTAAGTCCTGGCGGGATCTCAGGTATTGATTTCGTATGAAGAGATACACGTTGAGGTAGGGACGTGTGGAGCAAAGAATGACAAGTGTCCTCCACAAGTGGGTGAACTGTTTACACAAATACATACCCTTTCCTATGAGTGCGTCGCTGGTATGAAAGCTGCCGATATTCAAGGAGCTTCAGAACTACCACTACATGCGCGAGCGTCAGTCAGGGCTACTTCACAAACCATATGAAATGCGAGATCGGCCGAAATAGCTGTCGCCTGCCGACCTCAAAAAGGACGCCATTGTCACAGAGGAACTTCAAAATTCGCAAATTCTTAACGTGCTGACGCCTGGCGACCTCAATAAGAATACCATTGTCAGAGAGGAACTTCAAAATTCGAAAATTCTTGAACGTGCTTTAATCAGCTTCGACCTTCATATAAAACACAGGCACTATAGAAGCAAATACAGTATTGTGTGGAAAAGGTAACCATTGGCAAATTATTTAATTAAATTGTATTATTACTTATCAAAGTGTTAACTACCAGCCGGCCGTTGTGGCCGAGTGGTTCTAGGCGCTTCAGTTTGGAACCGCGCGACCGCTCCGGTCGCAGGTTCGAATCCTGCCTCGGGCATGGATGTGTGTGATGTCCTTAGGTTAGTTAGGTTTAAGTAGTTCTAAGTCTAGGGGACTGATGACCTCAGATGTTAAGTCCCATAGCGCCTAGAGCCTTTTTTTTTTTTGTTAACTACCTCCTCAGTTGTGAATAGTTAAACAAAAGTACATCGTCCCAAAACCACTCGTTTCGCCTGCGACAATCTGACGTAACAAGGTATAGAATATAAGTAATTATTTTAAGGAGGCGGTAACCTATAGCTTCTTCTTCTTCGCGGATGGATCAGTTAGGACCACGCGTAATCAACGTTTGTTGGTCTTCCTTTTCGCCCAGTATTCCTTCATACGCAACGAATAGGCTAGTTTTCGTTGTGCAGACCACGTATGTCAGTTAGTTTTTCTCTCTTCTTCCTCAAAATCCCGTGTGTTTGTGATTTTCTGATTTCATTTCTGTCATGTAGATTTGGAGACCCTAATTCTCTCAGGTCTTTTTCCGTCTGTTTATACCAGTTCGGTCTTGTAGTTTTGTTCTTTAAAAATGTATGGATTTTGTGCGTTAACCTGTTTGAGTCCATTCTTTCTAAATGCCCCATGAATTGGATTCTTCTCATGCGCATTGTGTCTGTTATTTTGGAGAAATTTTTATATATTTCTGCATTGCGTTTCGGATAATGCACACCATCTTTAGTTCTTGGTCCTAGGATTTTCCTCGTTATTTTACGTTCTTTCACTTCTGATTCCCCTTTTATTGTTCTGTGTTGATTGAAAAATCGTTCTGTATGTATATAAGAGAAACTATCAGCCTCGATTGCGGTGATGAAACCAACCTTTACCTAGGTTTCAGTCCAAACAATTCAGCCTTCTTCAGAAGATAAAACTAAAACAGCCTGAATAGGCGTTGTCACATTTTAAAAATGCGGTACGTAATTACTAAGTCAAAAGCGTCTCCATGGGCGTTTTATTTCTACACCATGCCCTCTTAGACAAATTATAGATTCAGGTACATCTTCCGAAGAAGGCTCAATTATTTGGGCTAAAACCTATGTAAAGGTTGGTTTCATTACCGCAATCGAGGCTGATAGTTTGTTATGTATTAGATTACCACGATTGCTGACTGGGCTGCAATGTTGAAAGTACAAAAACATTCTGTATGTTATCTTACCATCAACCAATTTCCTTCATGTAGATTTGGAGACCCTAATTCTCTCAGGTCTTTTTCCGTCTGTTTGTACCAGTTCGGTCTTGTAGTTTGTTCTTTAAAAATATATGGATTTTGTGCGTTAACCTGTTTGAGTTCTTTCTTTCTAAATGCCCCATGAACAGTGGTCTGTTGTCTGACCAAAACTGGTTGTTTGCGATAAAATGACAAACAGATGGTGAGCAAATAATGGTTTTCAAAAGTGTGTAAGCAATTACTTCACTTTTTTAAAAAGTATACAGACTTTCAAGCAACGGTGTTATGGAAAACATGCTGCCGGCCGGCGTGGCCGAGCGGTTCTGGGCGCTACAGTCTGGAACCACGCGACCGCTACGGTCGCAGGTTCGAATCCTGCCTCGGGCATGGATGTGCGTGATGTCCTTAGGTTAGTTAGGTTTAAGTAGTTCTAAGTTCCAGGGGACTGATGACCTCAGAAGTTAAGTCCCATAGTGCTCAGAGCCATTTGAACCATTTTTGAAAACATGCTCTTAGAGCACTTCTGCAGTCTATCTTATCTTTGATAGTCCATATGATACCGGCCCTTACCAAGCCGTTTCCCGTCAGGTTATCTGGGCAGTATTAAATACCACACGAGGCGATAACCGTCTTGCACAAGTACATTGGCAGCTGTGCGTCGCACATCTGGAACGGAGCGTCCTGAAGACGGTACTCGTGAATATCTCCCCAATGTCCGGTGCCAAACAGGTACGAACCGATCGCTCTATCTACAGTCTGTAAGCTGCTGACCTCAATGTTCTCTTACCAAGGCGTTTCCATTGCACCAAAATGTTTTGCTGGACGGCCAAAGGTGCCCAGAACCTTCCAATCATCTTACTGGTCGAGGCACCACTCACAGCTTTACTTTTACCACTACGACTCTCTCTCACTTTCTACAGGGTGTTACAAAAACGTACGGCCAAACGTTCAGGAAACACACCTCACACACAAATAAAGAAAAAATGTTATGTGGAGATGTGTCCGGAAACGCTTAATTTCCATGTTAGAGCTCATTTTAGTTTCGTCAGTATGTACTGTACTTCCTCGATTCACCGCCAGTTGGCCCAATTGAAGGAAGGCAATGTTGACTTCGATGCTTGTGTTGACATGCGACTCATTGCTCTACAGTACTAGCATCAAGCACTTCAGTACGTAGCATCAACGGGTTAGTGTTCATCACGAACGTGGTTTTGCAGTCAGTGCAATGTTTACAAATGCGGAGTTGGCAGATGCCCATTTGATGTATGGATTAGCACGGGGCAATAGCCGTGGCGCGGTACGTTTGTATCGAGACAGATTTCCAGAACGAAGGTGTCCCGACAGGAAGACGTTCAAAGCAATTGATCGGCGTCTTAGGGAGCACGGATCATTCCAGCCTATGACTCGCGACTGGGGAAGACCTAGAACGACGAGGACACCTGCAATGGACGAGGCAATTCTTCGTGCAGTTGACGATAACCCTAATGTCAGCGCCAGAGAAGTTGCTGCTGTACAAGGTAACGTTGACCACCTCACTGTATGGAGAGTGCTACGGGAGAACCAGTTGTTTCCGTACCATGTACAGCGTGTGCAGGCAGCTGATTGGCCTCCATGGGTACACTTCTGCGAATGGTTCATCCAACAATGTGTCAATCCTCATTTCAGTGCAAATGTTCTCTTTACGGATGAGGCTTCATTCCAACGTGATCAAATTGTAAATTTTCACTGTCAACATGTGTGGGCTGACGAGAATCCGCACGCAATTGTGCAATCACGTCATCAACACAGATTTTCTGTGAACGTTTGGGTGATGTCTTGATTGGGCCCCATGTTCTTCCACCTACGCTCAATGGAGCACGTTATCATGATTTCATACGGGATACTCTACCTGTGCTGCTAGAACACGTGCCTTTACAAGGCACGATGGAGCTCCTGCACATTTCAGTCGAAGTGTTCGTACGCTTCTCAACAACAGATTCGGTGACCGACGGATTGGTAGAGGCGGACCAATTCCTTGGCCTCCACGCTCTCCTGACCTCAACCCTCTTGACTTTCATTTATGAGGGCATTTGAAAGCTCTTGTCTACGCAACCCACCAAATGTAGAGACTCTTCGTGCTCGTATTGTGGACGGCTGTGATACAATACGCCATTCTCCAGAGCTGCATCAGCGCATCAGGGATTCCATGCGACGGAGGGTGGATGCATGTATCCTCGCTAACGGATGACATTGTGAACATTTCCTGTAACAAAGTGTTTGAAGTCACGCTGGTACGTTCTGTTGCTGTGTGTTTCCATTCCATGGTTAATGTGATTTGAAGAGAAGTAATAAAATGAGCTCTTACATGGAAAGTAAGCGTTTCCGGACACATCTCCACGTAACATATTTTCTTTCTTTGTGTGTGAGGAATATTTCCTGAAAGTTTGGCCGTACCTTTTTGTAACACCCTATACACTTCACAGCAGCTGCTCTACATTCTCTGGTGTACTATCACTCCCGCGAGAATGCATATCGCGGAATAATGGTTTACTCACCGCATCTGGCGTGATTAGGCGCAATAGTCGGGGACCACAAGGAAGTAGTTCCTGCGAAAGGATTATCTCGCTATGCTACCACTTTCGAAAATACAGAGTTCAGAGATCTCAAGATCCTCGTTTCTGAGTGTTCTGAATTCCCATTCTACGAGAAGGGAATCAGACTTCGGTGGGACTTCATTAAAGTTTAGCCTGTCTCGTTGAAGTCGCTTTCTTCTTGGCGAGAAACATACAATCCGGCTCTGCTGTCTGCCAGTCCTAAGACTTTAGAACTTGAAAAAATTATTTATCTTATGATCTATCGTATGTGTAATTAAGAAATAAAATTTTTTATACAATACCGAGCGAGGTGGCGCAGTGGTTAGACACTGGACTCACATTCGGGAGGACGACGGTTCAATCCCGCGTCCGGCCATCCTGATTTAGGTTTTCTGTGATTTACCTAAATCACTCCAGGCAAGTGCCGGGATGGTTCCTCTGAAAGGGCACGGCCGACTTCCTTCCCTAATCCGATGAGACCGATGACCACGCTGTCTGGTCTCCTTCCCCAAACCAACCAACCAACCTTTTATATAATCACATTCTATATTTTAAGGACGATAACTGCTTTTTCACAATATTAATATGCGGTGTAGTGAAAGAACATACTGATACGTATATGTATCCCACCAACAGCCCAGAAAGTTTCGAGACTGGACTAATAAAAAATAGAGAAGAGTTAACACAGTGGTTTTAATGCCTCAGCTGCCCTACGTAGTTCCCCCCTTGTTGAGTACAAAACATTGAACGTTCTCACAAACATGTTGTAAGTAGGCTGTTTAGGTGTTTATGTTGGTAACGCCACGTAGCGCTCTATATGAAAATCACTGACTGTGCTGTGTGAAGGCTGTGGCTAGTTTCCATTGTTGGAATATTTGCTATTGTAGTGTTGGGCAGTTGGATGTTAACAGCGCGTAGCATTGCGCAGTTGGAGGTGAGACGCCACCAGTGGTGTATGTGGGGAGAGAAATGGCAGAGTTTTGAGAGCGGATGATCTGGACGTGTGTCCATCAGACACAGTAAATTTGTAAGACTGGATGCCATGAACTGCTATATATATTATGACTTTTGAACACTATTAAGGTATATACGTTGTTTGTTCTCTATCAAAATCTTTCTTTTGCTAACTATGCCTATCAGTAGTTAGTGCCTTCAGTAGTTTGAATCTTTTATTTAGCTGGCAGTAGTGGCGCTCGCTGTATTGCAGTAGGCCGGCCGAAGTGGCCGTGCGGTTAAAGGCGCTGCAGTCTGGAACCGCAAGACCGCTACGGCCGCAGGTTCGAATCCTGCCTCGGGCATGGATGTTTGTGATGTCCTTAGGTTAGTTAGGTTTAACTAGTTCTAAGTTCTAGGGCACTAATGACCTCAGCAGTTGAGTCCCATAGTGCTCAGAGCCATTTGAACCATTTGTATTGCAGTAGTTCGAGTAACGAAGATTTTTCTGAGGTAAGTGATTTGTGAAAGGTATAGGTTAATGTTAGTCAGGGCCATTCTTTTGTAGGGATTATTGAAAGTCAGATTGCGTTGCGCTAAAAATATTGTGTGTCAGTTTAGTGTTGATCAGAATACGTAAAGAGCGAAATGTCTGAGTACGTTCAGTTCTGCTCAGCTGTTTGAAAATCAAATAATGTAAGAGGTTTATCAGCACAGTAATTCATTAATTTTTCTAAGGGGACGTTTCAATGTGAAACTGTCAGAAATGTCTTGCTTTGCCATCTTGTTCAACTCGCGCCTCGCACTGGTTTGAATAACGGTTATGCCGTCAAAGTGTTGACGGTTCACGTGAATTTTTACAGTTCGTCGTTTGGTGATAGGCTCGTTCTAATAACATTGCGTCTCGTCACCCGTGACATTCTTTTTTTTTTCAAAAAACACTCATTCACGGTTTGCATTTCGCTTGATTTAGAGATTTTGCTCCATTGCAATTATTGACACAACAACATTGCCACACTACAGCCGCATGTCCACTACTTAACACTTCCTATGTTGTTACTTCACTCATTAAAAAAACATGCCAGTGAGGGAAATGCAGGGTCCGGCAATAAAACATCTCTCATTTTAACAGGTTGTCACAGAAAAACTAAATCTGATAGAGAAATATTACTTTTATTTATGAAAAATGCGTACTTTGCCATTTGAATTATTTGGTTTTAAAAATTATATCTGCTAGATGACGTCCTCCATTGTTGACACACTGACGAAGTCTGTCTCGAAGTTCTCCATAGATCTCCATGTCATTTGTCTTGGAATGGATGCCACTTCTTGGGTAATGGCCTCTTTTAAGTGCTTGCAGTGTTGTCGCACGATGTTTGTGCACTAGAACCTTTAAGTGTACCAAAAGAAAAAAAAATCGCAAGGCGATAAATCGGGCGACCTTGAGGGCCTCGCGATGTCTCCTCGTGAAGTGACAAGATGACGAGCAACCAACTCGCGCAGCATTTCCACAGAACGCCGTGACGTGTGGAATGTTGCTCCGTCTTGCTGCAATCACAATTATTTATCATTATGATCTGCAGTAAACTTGTTTAGCCTAGGTTGGAGGAAGGTCTCTACCATGTGGCAATAACGGCTTCAGTTAACCGTTACCGTGTGACCACCTTCTTCGAAAAAATACAGTCCCCACACCAATCTGTCACAGGAGGGCTGTGTAGTGATCGCTGATGAATTCCACGAGGGTTTTGGTTCAAATGGCTCTGAGCACTATGGGACTTAACATCTGAGGTCATCAGTCCCCTAGAACTTAGAACTACTTAAACCTAACTAACATAAGGACGTCACACACATCCACGCCCGAGGCAGGATTCGAACCTGCGACCGTAGCGGTCGCGCAGTTCCAGACCTCAGCGCCTAGAACCCCTCGGCCACACCGGCCGGCCACGAGAGTTTTCTGCAGCCCAGTAGCGGAAATTCTGTTTGTGTACAGTTCCTGAGAAGTGGAAATGGGCCTCATGCGAAGAAGCAAACAAAGCGCCAGGTGGAATGTTTTGAAGAATTTCCTCACAGGCAGCTCTGCAGATTTCAAAATCTCTTTCACTTAATTCCCACCGGCCGTTGTGGCCGAGCGGTTCTAGTCGCTACAGTCTGGTACCGCGCGACTGCTACGGTCGCATGTTCGAATCCTGCCTCGGGCATGGATGTGTGTGATGTCCTTAGATTAGTTAGGTTTAAGTAGTTCTAAGTTCTAGGGGACTGCTGACCTCAGAAGTTAAGTCCCATGGTGCTCAGAGCCATTTGAACCATTTTTCTAGGTGCTTTAGTCCGGAACCACGCTGCTGCTACGGTCGCAGGTTCGAATCCTGCCTCGGGCATGGATGTGTGGCTATTTCCTTAGGTTAGTTAGGTTTAAGTAGTTATAAGTTCTAGGGGACTCATGACCTCAGCTGTTAAGTCACATAGTGCTCAGAGCCATTTGAACCGTTTTTTTGAACTTAATTCCTGGATAAGCATCATTTTGAAGGGGTGCATACGAAGTTCTCTATGAAGAATTCTTCTTACACTCCTATCAAATAATGCCGGGGCAGCTGCATGTACAAGTGCTGAGCGCATTGGTGATTGTTGCACAGAGACTCCCACACGCGCCACATTTTCCGGCGTTGTTGCAGTCCGAGGACGGTCTGTAGGTTTTCATTCCAGTGTTGAACCCGTCTTTCTAAAGTTTGACAGCCTCGGCTGAATAGTTTTTCTATTCGAGACACCACCATGTCGGCCAACTTCGAGTCGTCTCCGAAACGCTCGCTGAGTACTAATCCCAGAACCGCCGTCACGAATAAACGAGGCTCACCAAGCCGGGCCACACTGAAAATGGCACGTACACCACTTTCAAACAGAACACTCCTCACATCAGTATTCTCACTACAAGTCGCACGCTGGCTACGTCAAACGCGGAAGGTCTTATTGCCGGACCATGTATAAGCCTATAAGCGCCTACGTTTGCTCCGTAGACTTCCCTACACTGGCGTTTGCAGCTCCTTTGCAAGTGTCGCAGGAGCCGTGGCATTTCCGACCAACCAGTTGTGCACCGTGGTGTTTCCGACCAGAACCTCCCACACTTTTGCGCCGTTCTTTGACGTGGCAACAGACAGGTGTACCGCATTGCTGTTCGTTTCACTCGTAACAATTTCAGCTTGCCTAACCACTCCCTCGGAAATCGCAATATGTTCAGAAGTGGACAGCCAAATATTTGTGACAAGCAACAATACAGATGACATTGTTGCTGGTTTCATTCGGAGCAATTTATGCTATACTCTTAGGTTCCTGTTTAACCACAGCCTCAAAATACACCATATATTCGTCTTTTAATAAGAAAAAAATTTAAACATGCCTATGTGCATAACCAGTCCTATGCCTGAATAAAATTTGAAGCCACAAAGGAACTGCAGACATTATCTGTCAGTGGGCACTGATTTAAATCAACGAGGAGAGTTGAAAATTTGTGGCAGACTGGGATTCGAACCAGAATTTCCTGCTTACAAATCAGATGCGCTGACCTCTGCGCCATGCAGACACAGTGTCATTGCGACTGGACGTACTACCGTAGCACGTCTCCTGTCAGACATCTACATCTACATTTACATACATACTCTGCAATCCACCATACGGTGCGTGGCGGAGGGTATCTTCTCTCCCTGTTCCACTCCCAAACAGAACGAGGGAAAAATGACTGCCTATATGTCTCTGTACGAGCCCTAATCTCTCTTATCTTTGTGGTCTTTCCGCGAAATGTAAGTTGGCGGCAGTAAAATTGTACTGCAGTCAGCCTCAAATGCTGGTTCTCTAAATTTCCTCAGTAGCGATTCACGAAAAGAACGCCTCCTTTCCTCTATAGACACCCACCCGAGTTCCTGAAGCATTTCCGTAACACTCGCGGGATGATCAAACCTACCAGCAACAAATCTAGCAGCCCGTCTCTGAATTGCTTCTATGTCCTCCCTCAATCCGACCTGATAGGGATCCCAAACGCTCGAGCAGTACTCAAGAGTAGCTCGTATTAGTGTTTTATAAGCGGCCTCCTTTACAGACCCAAATTATCTGCACACTACCGATGTAGTGCCCCTTGCCCACTAATCTTATTACTTGTGGCATCTCATAGGTACCCGTAAGAGTTCTAGCTTAGAGTGCCTCTGCACTGAAGGGATCACTGACCACCATCGCCTTAATTATATACATGAATATAAAATGTGAAGGGATCTTCTTATTACAAAACGGTCGTAAAAGCCACTACACGAACCAGTTTTGCACCGTGGTGTTTCCGATCAGAGCCTCTCCCCATTGCTGCAGGTGCCTTCGTCGGTCGGAAAAATCTTGGCTAAAATTGTTGTAGTCGGAAACATGACTTTGACATCACGAGTCGCAAAATCGACGGTCTAGTCCACTAGACCCTTCGTTTGTTCTCAAACTGAGCTAAGTGAGAAATTCTTAAATATGCATTATCAGTGACTCAGCTGAAGGCTCCGAAACGCATGTGTTTGTGGGGAATTCCAAAGATACAGTCGCAGAATCCAGGATATTTTGTGTAGACTACATATCAAGTACGCAACCCTACGTTTTCTGAGAAACCGAAGAATTAGTGATTTCGATCCGTTGCAGGTGTACTTACTGCAGGAAGGAAAGCGCTTGCCAAGTGAGTGCAATAACCGTGTTCATTAATTTTATTTACCGAAATCCACCCGGTGTGTTCTCTGGAAAAAAAGTTGTTCTTACGTGCACACACGCAACGTTTCCTGTTCGATCCCGGACGGAAACAAAAGTTTTAAACGGCGTAACCCAGCTTCTAAACTGGGATCTTTCAGAATATTTCTCACAAAATAGCCCTGTGAACGACAATGACCTTAATTCACGCGGCCAAACTGTCTGAAAAGCGACGAATGCGCTTCCTTTTTCCATGTATTTGTGGAATAACGCCAGAGACACGCTACGTCTGATCAACAGGACAAGGTCTTATAGAACTAGTATCACATGATAACAGCGCTGGACTTGCAATCCAATCTGTCCAGCTAGAGAGCAGCAACAGTCCCCCTACACAGTGGATTCAGTCAATGCGCTCGTACAACTGACAGATTTCATTATCTAACGTATCTGGGGTGAGCAACACCAATTGTCTTACAAACATGAAACTATTGGATAACCTAAATTAACTGCCTGCCACTAGCCACGCCTTCACTAAAACTTGACTTTCAGCTGAGCCGTAATGCTACAACATATCAGTAGTTCTCGCTGTGATCTGGAATTAGACTTTCGCGACGAGCTATTTGTCTGTATGGCGGACGCTGAAACTTCGTGTACACTTTAAGGCGTTACATACAAGCCAATCACGGGAGAGTTCACTCGAGATGGGGCCTAAGTTTCTTATAGTTAGTTTACAATGGAGTCTGAACGCTTCACATTGTACATCATTTACTACATAATTTTATTTCCCAGTTTCCTTTTGTTCGACAATACTACTTTTACTGCTAACCCGTTTTCGGCTTACAAGGCCATCTTCAGAAGTAAATGTCTGAAGATGGCCTTGTAAGCCGAAAATCGGTTAGCAATAAAAGTAATATTGTAGAACAAAAGCAAACTGGTGCTTTTCGTTTATTATAATGTTGTTCTACCAAGAACCGACGGAAGATTTTCTTAATATAATTTTATTTCCGTTAGCCTGGTGTGATTATGTAAGCTGTTTTAAATATGTAATAGAAAACAGGGTGACGAAAAATTCGCGCACTCGCACATTGCAGCACGATTTCCCACATACTAGCAATAAAAAAATGTCTGTCACAAAATTTCCGCCTGCACATGTTTCGGACAGTAAACGGACTTCAAAGATTATCAATCTGGCAACACAGTAATCACGTGGATGGTAACTACCTCTGTCAGCACATAGCAGTAGTGCTACGCACTTGGTGCAGTCGATAGCGTTTTGTGATAGTATATAGGAAGTCGAGGATTCGATTCTGGGTCGAGGCTTATTTGTTTTTATTTGCTAAATACAGTATGCATGTACGGTATCATGCGTCTTAATCGTCGTACAGCGATTGCAGTGTGTCTTCTAAGAACATTTGCAGGTGTATACTATGAACACAGAAATGGAAGTACACTCGTTTTTATTGGTCAGCTTGAAGGGTTTTGCACGTCGTGGACGCGAACTGTTTCGCACCACTGCATCTTATAGATTCCAAACTTGTTTTGTGTGTACGCTCCCCCAACGGTTCCATTGATTAATACCAACTATTATTCTTGCCTACTTCACCAACAGGGCTAGCGACGTGCTTTGCAAATAATTTAGACGGGATCATTGGGCGAGGGTACGGAGAAAACAGATTTGGAATGTAACAGATGCAGTGGCGCGAAACAACTCGCGTCCACGATGTCCACAAGGCTTCTTTAAAAGCTGCAAATGGCTCTGAGCACTATGGGACTTAACATCTATGGTCATCAGTCCGCTAGAACTTAGAACTACTTAAACCTAACTAACCTAAGGACAGCACACAACACCCAGCCATCACGAGGCAGAGAAAATCCCTGACCCCGCCGGGAATCGAACCCGGGAACCCGGGCGTGGGAAGCGAGAACGCTACCGCACGACCACGAGATGCGGGCTACCTAACTGCAAATGCTTAATAGAAGACCCTCTGCAACCGCCAGATACCGTACCACGCAGACCACATTTAGCCAATATATACAAGAACGCCTCAATCGAGCATCGAACTCTCGACCTCATGCTAACCCAAAACACTATCCACTGCAACAACTGCACAGCACTGATAAATGATATATGGTGTGGAGAGAGAGAAAGAGAGAGAGAGGGAGAGAAAGAGAGAGAGAGAGAGAGAGAGAGAGAGAGAGAGAGAGAGAGAGAGAGATCGTGAAATTGATTTAAGAAGGTTTGCAGACTTGGAAGGAACTCGAAGTGTGACCGGGAAATGATCAATGAAAACGCACGTGTTCTGCTCCTGAGGTTGATTGCTTAAAAGGCATAATAGAAAAAACCTCTTAGAGCAGTTTCCGAGCTCTTGAAATAATAAAATAGGCCACCAACCTTCGAGATGGTTCCATGCGAGTCGTGGGACATGTGGAGCGGTTTTTTTAAGTGTCATCTCGAGACTGTTGGTGGTTAGTAAAGCTGGTGTGCCTGTGCCAAAAGCTTCGAAAGAGTTCGCAATAAGTTCATTCCCCGGCGCAGGCGCGAGAACTGGTGCGGTCATTTAAAGCGTTCTAGGACAGAGTTACAGTTCATTGAGTGTACACGTAATCAGTGTTTAGAGGCAGCGTAACAGTGGGTGGAGCATTTAGCTACACTACTGGCCATTAAAAATGCTACACCAAGAAGAAATGCAGATGATAAACGGGTAGTCATTCGACAAATATATTATTCTAGAACTGACATGTGATTACATTATCACGCAGTTTGGGTGCATAGGTCCTGAGAAATCAGTACCCAGAACAACCACCTCTAGCCGTAATAACGGCCTTGTACGCCTAGGCATTGAGTCAAACAGAACGTGTACAGGTACAGCTGCCCATGCAGCTTCAACACGATATCACAGTTCATCAACAGTAGTGACTGCCGTATTGCGACGAGCCAGTTGCTCGGCCTCCATTGACCAGACGTTTTCAATTGGTGAGAGACCTGGAGAATGTGCTGGCCAGGGCAGCAGTCGAACATTTTCTGTATCCAGAAAGGCCCGTACAGGACCTGCAACATGCGGCCGTGCATTATCCTGCTGAAATGTAGGGTTTCGCAGGGATCGAATGAAAGGTAGAGCCACAGGTCGTAACACATCTGAAATGTAACGTCCACTGTTCAAAGTGCCGTCAATGCGAACAAGAGGTGAGCGAATCAGAACCTGGATTCATCCGAAAAAATGACATTTTGCCATTCGTGCACCCAGGTTCGTCGTTGAGTACACCATTTCAGGCGCTCCTGTCTGTGACGCAGCGTCAAGGGTAACCGCAGTCATGGTATCCGAGCTGATAGTCCATGCTGCTGCAAACGTCGTCGAACTGTTCGTGCAGATGGTTGATCTCTTGCAAACGTCCCCATCTGTTGACTCAGGGATCGAGACGTGGCTGTACGATCCGTTACAGCCATGCGGATAAGATGCCCGCCATCTCGGCTGCTAGTGATACGAGGCCGTTGGGATCCAGCACGGCATCGATTCCATATTCTGCTAACAGTCATTGGATCTCGACCAACGCGAGCAGCAATGTCGTGATACGATAAACCGCACTCGCGATAGGCTACAATCCGACCTTTATCAAAGTCGGAAACGTGATGGTACGCATTCCTCCTCCTTACACGAGGCATCACAACAACGTTTCACCGGGCAACGCTGGTCAACTCCTGTTTGTGTATGAGAAATCGGTTGGAAACTTTCCTCACATCAGCACGTTATAGGTGTCGCCACCGGCGCCAACCTTGTGTGAATGCTCTGAAAAGATAATCATTTGCATATCGCAGCATCTTCTTCCTGTCGGTTAAATTTCGCGTCTGTAGCACTTTATCTTTGTGGTGTAGCAATTTTAATGGCCAGTAGTGTACCCTTTATTTTTTTTCTATTACGAAACTGGCTACCAATAAAAATATTTTACTGTTACCAATAACACAAATCACTTTCAATTCAAGTTCACTGCTACCGTAGACTGCAATGACGCATCGTAGGCTAGACAATGTTCTGGGCTTGTGGTGGCGGGGTGGGAGGGAGGCAGTGTTAGTAGACAGTGTCAGCAAGCTTGTGAATCCCCGTAACTCATGTCCGCCTCATCGGCGCACTGCAGCTTTGGACTTGGAACCTTGTAAATCAAAGGCGTATTACGAATTAGTCGACGACACATTCGTACTGCAGATTGTGAGGAACACCTTGGTGACTTCCTAACACACCTGAACGGTCTCCACGCTAACGTAAAATTTACTAAGGACGTAGAAAAGAACCAACAAATACCGTTTTAGATGTGCTGGTTGCGAAAAATGGTGAGAACCTGGTACACACCGCATATCAAAAAGCGAGACATACAGAGCGTTACCTGCACAAACCGTTAAATCATGACCAGACCAGGAAAGAGGAACGGTTAGTACGCTCGTAATTCTCGACGAGACGAATACGTGAGGTACACCATGTCGGGTGCAAGATGTAACACATGGAAAGTGTTCTGAGGCGCAATGGATACTCCACCAGTAGCGTAAGAAGTGCCACGAAATCTAACACTCGGTGAAGTGACACACCAGGAGAAGAAATATCGGCTGCGGCCTTTCTACCATAAATATCCGGGATGACGGACAGATCAGCCGTATACTGCGCAAAGATGACGTCAAGACTATGAGTAAACCGACGAAGAAGATCAAAGAATGTCTCACGTTAGCAATGGAGAATGGGACCCACTTGCAATGCCGGCAATATACCGCATATCCTGCAGATGTGGAAAACTCTATGTGATTATGAGCGGATGATCCTTTCAACACAAGCATCTCTGAGCATATACAGTATTGCAGGTGGGGATAGGTGGTGAAATCGGCCGTGGCGGAGCACGCGCTGTGTGAAGCTCACCAAATTACAAAATTCGCAAACACGGAAGTTCTCGCAGTCGAGAAGAGCTGCCACAAAAATGTGTGAAATCTTATGGGACTTAACTGCGAAGGTCATCAGTCCCTAAGCTGACACACTAATTAACCTAAATTATCCCAACGACAAACACACACACACATGAGGACTCGAACCTCCGCCGGGACCAACCACACAGTCCATGACTGCAGCGCCTTAGACCGCTCGGCTAATCCCGCCCGGCGAGCTGCCACACCCACTTGTCCAGCGAAGCTATAGAAATACACAAAACATGACCGCCAACAAGAGGAAAGCCTCAAGCATCCTGGACCTCAGTGCTGAAGCGAACGACCGTTGCAAGCAACAATGGGAGCAAAGCCCAAGAAAAGCCCTCAGAATATGGCTAGATAGGCGCACAATCCCGGGCCGTGGATTTGACTCCACTCCACCAGTGGTAATGGAATATGATGCTTTGACAATGCCAGCCACTTGCGCGGGCTAATGTCAGAAAAAAACATCAAACAAACGTCGACCAAAGAACCAGAGACAGGCAATACGACAAAACAGCTATTTCTCATTACATTGCTAAAGAGAGTATTACCTTCTAATCGCTTTAGCCTTAATAACTATTTCAGATGCCTTGAAATAATTTAACAAATGGCAACAATTCACTTAGAGGATCTAATTGCTCACATGTTTTCCATTTGCAGATCTGCCATGCCCTCTGGAGATGGACCAGGAGAGGTCAACGCCAGGCATGTAGTGTGCTCCATTGGACCTCATCAGCCCTAGAATGTTACGTAACACACTCTGTGCTCAACTTTCAAGACCTGGCTGGACTCTCACCACTTGTGTTATGAATAGTTCCATCCCTCTTGAGATTGTTGACACAAGAACCAATGATGGTTCTCCGTGGTAGATCAGTTTCTGTGAGAGCAGTTTACTTCTTGTTCTACACACAGATAAAGACAACCTGTAGGATGTACGACGCTGAATCTGTATCCATCGGAAGATAACTGGAGTTTTGCACTTCGGGATTTGCCTCAAGACTAAATAATTTTTATGTACTTTCTCGTCCTATCTGCCATATTTCCAATCATATTAATATAGGTAACAAAATGCCCTAGTGCCTGAAGGAGCCGTTCAGACTAAGGTTAATTTGAAGGTTTATACGTATTTGATGACCTTAGCTATCCTACTTAAGCAACAACAGTCGT
Organism: Schistocerca americana; assembly: GCF_021461395.2. Taxonomy (NCBI): domain Eukaryota; kingdom Metazoa; phylum Arthropoda; class Insecta; order Orthoptera; family Acrididae; genus Schistocerca; species Schistocerca americana. Next base: position 182,169,815 of record NC_060120.1, read on the forward strand.
CTTAAAATCACAACCTTCGAGAGAGACATTTTATTATTCACTTGGAGTATAAACGGCTATTCTATACATAGAATAGCTTACACCCGCCAGCAGGGAGCGTACTGGAGTTTCTCCATATCACCGAAAATCGTTCTCCTCTGTGGAGTGTATGTTTTGCAACACCAGACTTTGAATAGAGTAAGGATCGAGAAAAGCAATGGCAAGAGGCACAGTCACACAATCACTCACTTGTAAGAACTCCAACAGCTTGTGTTCCTAGTGACCAACTATTTAGTTCAATCATATGACTGAGAACTGTGCATGCAACCGATCACATTGCAGAGGACTGCATCCGCTGCAAGCATTTACGGACCGGGGAGTTCACAGGATCAAGTCCTGCACTTCTCCATCTAACAACAAAGAACGCTGACTGATGTGCATAAACTTTATCTATTTATTTTTGTATCGTTTTAAACTTATTTCAATATTTCTGTAAACATTCACTTGAGAGTAAATTATATGTTGCTTACACCATGTACTACCATACATTTTTCTGTTTTGACCATATGGCAGTTGGCCATTTTAATGACATTTTTCAACAAAGTAAAAAATATGAAATGAAAGAAATAAATGAAAACTAAAAGATGGCTTTACCAACCCTCTACTGAACTATAAACTTGAAGATAACCGGACCCAATTTCTGTGCAGGCCGCAGAACAACTCCACTCTCTGCACGCCATTTAGGATAACTGGCATACTTTTTTATCTTTTCTACACTCTACAAGAATCATCCGATTTTTGTGAGATCTGGTACAACTCAAGTTGCCATATCCTAAACCAGTATTCCAATACCTCAGCGCATTTCTATTTACACAAATCACATAAAACATTGTAAAACTGATGACTTAGAATAACATGAACGAAAATTATGAACTTTATTAAAATTGGGGAGAGAGTGCCACAGGTATGTAACACAAATTGGGGTGGCAATCATTAAAACAAATGTGTTTTTCGTTGTGGCAGAATCTGCTCATGAAATTTCAATCACCAACTTTTTCCTCAGTGTGTGAAAATATTTTGTTGGTGCCCACCTACATAGGGAGAAATGATCATCATAATAGAATAAGAGAGATCAGAGCTTGCACGACAGATTTAAGTGTTCGTTTTTCCTGTGCACTGTTCAAGTGTGGAACAATAGAGAAAGAGCTGAGGGCGGTTCAATGAACTCTCTGCCGGACACTTAATTGTGAATTGCAGAGTAATCATGTGGCTGCAAATGTAGATATACTACTTGAAATTGTCAACAAATGTAAGAAATGAAATATGGATAATATGAAAACAATCAGCTTAATGACAGTAAAATTAAACAAACAAGCAATACCACCTGCTAACGCTTAATACCAATTAGTATTATTATTAACTGTAAGTCAGTATATTGAAGTGCTAAATACAGCTCTGCATGTTTATTTGACACTAAAGACACCATGCATCATGTTTGATGCCATTTAATGCTGCACATGTTAACTTTCTGGCTAATTCAGTTTAAAGCCTCAGTATCCAGTGACATCCCAAATCTAACAGCTGTGCCACTTTACAGTGCAGGGTGGATTCGAAGTTCTTCACATTGTGTTATCATCTACCATACATGTGGTCATTCCTGTGGTCAGTTTGAAATGACTGACAGAGCCAACTGCCCAATACACACCCAAGCATCAGGTAAGGTGCCATAGAGATTAAGGACACGAGATTTCATTGCGGAGTAGTGCAGTTAAATCCATATCAAGTTATAACAGTTCAGGTTATGTGTGGGTTCCCTTCAGGTGAATCGTGGTAGGTTTCCTTCAGGTGAATCGTGGAATAGTTCTCTCATTAGTGACCACATTTTTGGACAACTATACACATGAAATGACCAGAATAACAGAAACCTGTAGGAAACAACTATGTTGTATTTGAAGTATGTTAAACTTGAGGTCTCTTCATGGTCGTTTATGTAGAAAAGGATAAACCAAAATCCATGAAAAGGTTACTAAATATAAGAGAGATAATATTTTGGGTCTTACATAACTAGTAAAGAAAGTACACCGAAAGTACTGACAGTATTAAACATGCCCAAGATGTCTGAAATACTATCCATTTTTCAGCTGTCAGGTAGCAGTCATTATAGTTTACCAGTAAAAATTATTTGTATTTAACTGCTTTAATAGTACTTCAACGGAGGGGTATCTGTTGAGAGGCCAGACAAACGCTTGGTTCCTGAAGAGGGGCAGCAGTCTTTTCAGTAGTTGCAGGAGCAACAGTCTGGATGATTGACTGATCTGGCCTTGTAACACTAACCAAAACATCCTCGCTGTGCTGGTACTGCGAACGGTTGAAAGCAAGAGGAAACTACAGCCGTAATTTTTCCCGAGGGCATGCAGCTTTACTGTATGGTTAAATGATGATGGAGTTCTCTTGGGTAAAATATTCCGGAGGTAAAATAGTCCCCCATTCGGATCTCCGGGCGGGGACTACTCAGAAGGACGTCGTTATCAGGTGAAAGAAAACTGGCGTTCTACGGTTCGGAGCGTGGAATGTCAGATCCCTTAATCGGGCAGGTAGGTTAGAAAATTTAAAAAGGAAAATGAATAGATTAAAGTTAGATATAGTGGGAGTTAGTGATGTTCGGTGGCAGAAGGAACAACACTTTTGGTCAGGCGAATACAGGGTTATAAATACAAAGTCAAATGGGGTATTGCAGGAGTAGGTTTAATAATGAATAAAAAAATAGGAATGCGGGTAAGCTACTACAAACAGCATAGTGAACGCATTATTGTGGCCAAGATAGACAACGAAGCCCACGCCTACTACAGTAGTACAAGTTTATATGCCAACTAGTTCTGCAGATGACGAAGAAATTGAAGAAATGTATGACAAAATAAAAAAAATTATTCAGATAGTGAAGGGAGACGAAAATTTAATAGTCATGGGTGACATGAATTCGGTAGTAGGAAAAGGGAGAGAAGGAAACTTAGTAGGTGAATATGGATTGGGGCTAAGAAATGAAAGAGGAAGCCGCCTGGTAGAATTTTGCACAGAGCACAACTTAATCATAGCTAACACTTGGTTCAAGAATCATAAAAGAAAGTTGTATACATGAAAGAAGCTTGGAGATACTGACAGATTTCAGATAGATTATATAATGGTGAGACAGAGATTTAGGAAGCAGGTTTTAAATTGCAAGACATTTCCATGGGCAGATGTTGACTCTGATCACAATCTATTGGTTATGAACTGTAGATTAAAACTGAAGAAACTGCAAAAAGGTGGGAATTTAAGGAGATGGGACCTGGGTAAACTGACTAAACCAGAGGTTGTACAGAGTTTCAGGGAGAGCGTAAGAGAACAAATGGCAGGAATGGGGGAAAGAAATACAGTAGAAGAAGAATGGGTAGCTTTGAGGGATGAAGTAGTGAAGGTAGCAGAGGATCAAGTAGGTAAAAAGACGAGGGCTAGTAGAAATCCTTGGGTAACAGAAAAAATATTGAATTTAATTGATGAAAGGAGAAAATACAAAAATGCAGTAAATGAAGCAGGCAAAAAGGAATACAAACATCTCAAAAATGAGATCGACAGGAAGTGCAAAATGGCTAAGCAGGGATGGCTAGAGGATAAATGTAACGATATAGAGGCTTATCTCACTAGGGTAAGATAGATACTGCCTACAGGAAAATTAAAGAGACCTTTGGAGAAAAGAGAACCACTTGTATGAATATTAAGAGCTCTGATGGAAACCCAGTTCTAAGCAAAGAAGTGAAAGCAGAAAGGTGGAATGAGTATATAGAGGGTCTATACAAGGGCGATGTACTTGAGGACAATATTATGGAAATGGAAGAGGATGTAGATGAAGATAAAATGGGAGATATGATACTGCGTGAAGAGTTTGACAGAGCACTGAAAGACCTGAGTCGAAACAAGGCCCCGAGAGTAGACAACATTCCATTAGAACTACTGACGGCCTTGGGAGAGCCAGTCCTGACAAAACTGTACCATCTGGTGAATAAGATGTATGAGACAGGCGAAATACCCTCAGACTTCAAGAAGAATATAATAATTCCAATTCCAAAGAAAGCAGATGTTGACAGGTGTGAAAATTCCCGAACTATCAGTTTAATAAGTCAAGGCTGCAAAATACCAACGCGAATTCTTTACAGACGAATGGAAAAACTGGTAGAAGCCGACCTAGGGGAAGATCAGTTTGGATTCCGTAGAAATATTGGAACACGTGAGGCAATACTGATCCTACGACTTATCTTAGAAAATAGATTAAGGAGAGGCAAACCTACGTTTCTAGCATTTGTAGACTTAGAGAAAGCTTTTGACAATGTTGACTTGAATACTCTCATTCAAATTCTGAAGGTGGCTGGGGTAAAATACTGGGAGAGAAAGGCTATTTACAATTTGTATAGAAACCAAATGGCAGTTATAAGAGTTGAGGGGCATGAAAGGGAAGCAGTGGTTGGGAAGGGAGTGAGACAGGATTGTAGCCTCTCCCCGATGTTATTCAATCTGTATATTGAGCAAGCAGTGAACGAAACAAAATAAAAATTCGGAGTAGGTATTAAAATCCATGGAGAAGAAATAAAAATGTTGAGGTTCGCCGATGACATTGTAATTCTGTCAGAGACTACAAAGGACTTGGAAGAGCAGTTGAACGGAATGGATAGTGTCTTGAAAGGAGGACATAAGATGAACATCAACAAAGCAAAACGAGGATAATGGAATGTAGTCGAATTAAGTCTGGTAATGCTGAGGGTATTAGATTAGGAAATGAGACACTTAAAGTAGTAAATGAGTTTTGCTATTTGGGGTGCAAAATAACTGATGATGGTCGAAGTAGAAAGGATATGAAATGTAGACTGGCAATGGGAAGGAAAGCGTTTCTGAAGAAGAGAAATTTGTTAACATCGAGTATTGATTTAAGTGTCAGGAAGTCGTTTCTGAAAGTGCTTGTGTGGAGGGTAGCCATGTATGGAAGTGAAACATGGACGATAAATAGTTTAGACAAGAAGAGAATAGAAGCTTTAGAAATGTGGTGCTACAGAAGAATGCTGACGATTAGATGGGTAGATCACATAACTAATGAGGAGGTGTTGAATAGGATTGGGGAGAAGAGAAGTTTGTGGCACAACTTGACCAGAAGAAGGGATCGGTTGGTAGGACATGTTCTGAGGCATCAAGGGATCACCAGTATTGGAGGGCAGCGTGGAGGGTAAAAATCGTAGAGGGAGGCCAAGAGATGAATACACCAAGCAGATTCAGAAGGATGTAGATTGCAGTAGGTACTGGGAGATGAAGAGGCTTGCACAGGATAGAGTAGCATGGAGAGCTGCATCAAACCAGTCTCAGGACTGAAGACCACAACAACAACAATAGTACTTGAAAAATTCAACTATGCATTTTATGTGACAATGCTCTCGTCGTCAGGTTGTTGACACTGAGTTTGCGATGTTCATGAAATAAAATAAAATAGAGAAAAAAGGCAAATTAGACTATAGATCTTCATCTTACATGAAGTGGGAGATTTCAAGCAAAAGGGGATCCATAGTCCAATGTGTTTTCTGTTTTATTTTTATTGCATTTTATGAACGCTATAGACTGTCAAGAACCTGATGTTGACTGGATTTTTTTCTTGTAAGACATAGTTGAATTATATCAAGTACCATTACTATTAAAGCGGTTAAGGAAAATATTTTTTACTGATATAATCATTTATCAGACCGCAAATATGGATAAGTGGTATGCATGTTGCAGTTTGGAGAACAATCACGCACCACAGGCCCACACGAAAGCTAGGTACGGATGACAGAATAATATTACATTTATTACCATAGTTATGTGATTCACCAGTCATGATTGAAGAGACTGAGTCAAATGAAAAATTAGGATTACAAAAGGATTTAGAGACAATAACGCAATAACAGATTAGTGTAAGTGTAGTATCACACTTAATAACATAAAGTAATAATTTCTTTTCCAAGTACTTGTTCACTAAACAGTAAGTCATTTCATACAGTACTGCACTGTTTAGGTAGTCCATTTTGCCTGTTCACTATCAAACAATTCATTCAAATTGAAGAGTGGTTTTTGGCGTAGATTGTCCAGCATCTTTCCTCGAAATTTCACCAATTCCAAGGACTACAGTCTAGTTTGCAGATGACTGAACATTTTAACAGCCCATGCTGGAAAACTGTCCCATGTCATAGAGAGTTAACAGCTTGGCATGTGTATGTTCTCCTTATTGTGTATGTTCTCCTTATTGTGTATGTTATAATTGTATGTAAATAAGTTATACAAAACTGCAACCAGTCATTTTTTTAATCATTATGTTTTGTTCCATGAACCGGTTTTCAAACCTTTTCAGGTTCATCTTCAGATCGTTTCAGGAAGTTACATAATTATTGCTAGCATAATGCTGGGTGCAGGCTTGCGGCAGTGCTTGTCACAAGCAACAGTTGTAAAGCGCATGCTGGATGCTGGAAAAGTCTCGCTGTCAGAGTGTAATTAATATAGTTTGTGTGGAAGTGTGTGTAGTAATACAATAACTGGACATCAAAATGAAGTCAGACAGATGGACACTAACTGAAAAAAGCCGCCTATACTGTCACAAGCCAGCACCCAGCATTATGCTAGCAATAATGATGTAACTTCCTGAAACCATCTGAAGATGATCCTGAAAAGGTTCGAAAACCGGTTCATGGAATAAAACATAATTATTCAAAAAAGTGACTAGTTGCAGTTTTGTATAACTTATTTATATTCAATATACAGTCACAGTTCTAAAATGTCCACAATGGATCAGCATAATCTGTTATAATTGTGATTATCACTCCTTTTTCTGAATGTATCATGTATTTCCTTCATGTACATGAGAGAGTTGAAGATACATTGACTGAAAATTGTCATCAATCCTAGGTGTGAAGAAGGGTTCACAGTAGTCCAGCTTCCTACTAAAGTGGTTTTTAAGACAATCATACATAACAAAAGTAGGAATACAAATCACTTTCAATGCTTTGAATCTGCCTCAGCATATTTTTTTTTGTTTCAAACTTAAAACCTTTAGCTATTATTAATTTTTAATTTGGGAGCAAATCTTATTGTACTCAGTGGCTTGATAGTATCACCTGCAGTGCTATCCACAATGTGGATGGCTATTAGTCAGCAATAAGTTTTTTTGTACTGGAAAAATAATTATAACAAAATTTGAAGATGCAGGTCATGACACAACTGGCCACGAGCTGGCCACTAAAGCCACACCACAAAAGCTATCACAATTTGCAAAAAAAGAAAAAAAAGGATAGGTGTCTTACTTAAATAACTGAGAATAATCAGTACTTAATAAGGAACAAGCTCACCCATTCCATATTTATTAACTCAATCTCCACAATTAGGAACTATAAGTGTATCACACATCTTGCAAATACAATTGAATCAATTTCAACAAAATGGCTGGTTCCTACCTTCAAAATTACATCTGGTTCTATCTAAAGCTGGAGTCCAGGTATTATAATATCACTTTATTTCATTGTTAAGAAGTTGTGGAACTGCTGAATCGTGGGAGAAGTAGAGATAACAACATGTGCAGTGTCCCACTAATGGAACAGCTACTCCGATCTACACAAGTCATGAAATTCTTATTATGAGGCATTACAAAGCCCCCAATGGGAGCCAGAATCTTTAACATGTAATATGCTTCAGCTACCATTCAAAGTTCACAACTCTTTCGGCTGAAGGCCATTAGCTTTTTAAGCTGATAAATATTAATTTTTCCATAAGGATCAACATGGATGGAATTTCATTCGTAGAATAGGACAGTATTAACTACAGGTTGAAGTTAATTTGCAATACTGATGAGTCAATGCATCATTTTTGTGGTAAGTCAGAATTTAAACAATACATAATTCAACAGCACTGTTGCGCAGTTAAGATTTCAATATTACAGGTACAACTATTCTGTCTTTGTTTGATACAGTTTTGATCAGAATAGCAAGATTTTTCTGATGAATTATGTGGTGTAATTAAAATATATACATTCTATACAACATTTTAAAGTACTGTGTAGTCAAAACTTATGTGCCGTTACTCCTCAGTTTAAAATATGTAAAAAATACTCATAGACTTACCTGAAAGTCATATGTCACACTTGTAAAAAGTTCTTGATACTATTTCATTGCTCATGAAAATATCTCCTCAAAATCTTTATGAGGATATAAACCCTTAATCTTATGACTACCAGGATATGCAAGCACATACACTCCTTGATTAGGAATTCTAATAATACGAAATGGATCAGTACACAGAAGTTGCCCTTTTTTGCTCTTTCTCTATCTGCTGCTGGTCTCTTTGATCACAGAACGGCATATGAACTATGACAGAACGTCTTATGTGGCACTATATCAAAGTGACACAGACATCCATGGATCACTCAGGCCTTTCTAAGAACTCATTAGCATATTTGAGCAATAGGTTAAAAACTCTAAGCAATAGGATTCTGTCATATTGTTTCATTCTACCATCTTAGACTTTATTTGTTTGTTGGTACCAAGAACTGTAGTAGACTCCGACTGCCGCTCCTTCCATACAAGTGTCATGAGCTACCCAGTAGACTTTTGTACTCTGGCAGTATTTCCCATGGCCACTATTCTTCTTAATTGAATCCACAGAAATCTGGACATCACCAATGGCAAAATAGCTCATTTTCAAGGAAAAGTCAAGTCTAGCGTCCTGTTCCCTTAGGAAGTCAAATCGAATTACACAGGCCAAGATCAACACATCGACATATAGGTATGTACAACTGAATACTAGATTTCCTAGCGCTATCTACAGGCATATCTGCACTCTGACATTTTTCAAAGGGGTGCCAACGGTTCTAAGGATTCGATGATTACTCGCAGGGTAGGTAAGTACTTGTATGCTTTCACACATTCTTTTGAAAAAACTGTTTGAGGCAACACTGACAGCGGATCCTGTGCCCAAGATAATAGTGACAAGTAATTTCGCAACTTTTGTTCTTATTGTAGACTGCAACCATTGAATAATCAGTATTGCATGGATTAATATCAGAGCAAAGCTCTTGATGCATGTCCTTATCGTCATTGCACTGTACATTTGGGAATTCCAATACAGTCCCTACGCATCCCAGGACAGACATTTCAGGATTAGATGCAGTCAGTAGTTAGTCATACAATTACCATCATCAACTAGCTCAGTAATTACCCGTAGCTGATTTTTCCTATTATTGTCACTTTGTGGCTGTTGTTGGTTTTTCTGCCAGTAATTATAATTACGTGGCATATACTCAAGACCGAACCGATGTTCTTGTCTTCTAGTTTCCGTCTATTGTTGTTGTAATTACACTACTGACCATTAAAATTGCTACACCACGAAGATGACGTGCTACAGACGCGAAATTTAACCGACAGGAAGAAGATGCTGTGATATGCAAATGATTAGCTTTTCAGAGCATTCACACAAGGTTGGCGCCAGTGGCGACACCTACAACGTGCTGACATGAGGAAAGTTTCCAACCGATTTCTCATACACAAACAGCAGTTGACCGGCGCTGTTATGATGCCTCATGTACGGAGGAGAAATGCGTACCATCACATTTCCGTCTTTGATAAAGGTCAGATTGTAGCCTATCGCGATTGCGGTTTATCGTATCGCGACATTGCTGCTCGCGGTGGTCGAGATCCAATGACTGTTAGCAGAATATGGAATCGGTGTGTTCAGAAGGGTAATACGGAACGCCGTGCTGGATCCCGACGGCCTCGTATCAATAGCAGTCGAGATGACAGGTATCTTATGCGCATGGCTGTAACGGATCGAGCAGCCACGTCTCGATCCCTGAGCCAACAGATGGGGACGTTTGCAAGACAACAACCATCTGCACCAACAGTACGACGACGTTTGCAGCAGCATGGACAATCAGATCGGAGACCATGGCAGCGGTTACCCTTGACGCTGCATCACAGACAGGAGCGCCTGCGATGGTGTACTCAACGACGAACCTGGATGCACGAATGGCAAAACGTCATTTTTTCGGATGAATCCAAGTTGTGTTTACAGCATCATAATGGTCGCATCCGTGGTTGGTAACATTGCGGTGAACGCACATTGGAAGTGTGTATTCGTCATCGCCACACTGGCGTATCACCCAGCGTGATGGTATGGGGTGCCATTGGTTACACGTCTCGGTCACCTCTTGTTCGTATTGACGGCACTTTGAACAGTGGACGTTACATTTCAGATGTGTTACGACCCGTGGCTCTACCCTTCATTCGATCCCTGCGAAACCCTACATTTCAGCAGGATAATGCACGACCGCATGTTGCAGGTCCTGTACGGGCCTTTCTGGATACAGAAAATGTTCGACTGCTGTCCTGGCCAGATCTCTCACCAACTGAGAACATTTAGTCAATGGTGGCCGAGCAACTGGCTCGTCACAATACGCCAGTCACTACTCTTGATGAACTGTGGTATTGTGTTGAAGCTACATGGGCAGCTGTACCTGTACACGGCATCCAAGCTCTGTTTGAATCATTGACCAGGCGTATGAATGCCGTTATTACGGCCAGAGGTGGATGTTCTGGGTGCTGATTTCTCAGGATCTATGCACCCAAATTGCGTGAAAATGTAACACATGACAGTTCTAGTATAATATATTTGTCCAATGAATGCCCGTTTTTCATCTGCATTTCTTCTTGATGTAGCAATTTTAATGGCCAGCAGTGTATGATAATAGCCAGTATACTGATACAGCGGACTGATCTGAGCTTTGTTGTGAACAGCATGATACTCATTGGATGCGTTATATCCACAAGTGTTGCCTGGGCTGGGTTCACCAACGTGATACCATATTTGGCCTGTTCTGTTCTCGACAGCTTCAAGTATCAAGTCTGTCAAGTCTAGGACCGACATGAACTCTTCCAGGTTAGTCTCTGATACATGAATCAGCTTCTAGCAAACCTCAATCGGTAAAACAGCTTTCAAAAATCGCAAAATATTGCAGTGTGACATGGGTTCATCCCAGTAGAGGGAGTTATTTATGTATTTTTCGAAGTAGCTTCACAAACTTTCGTTTCTAAAGTTGAATGGCTGCAGATTAAAAGTCTCTTTTTTAAGTCGTTCTTGCACGCCACTTCTCCAATATTCGGCCAGAAAAATCTTTTCTAATTTTGTATAAGTGCAGCAAGATCGACTGCTTCTGATGCCTTAAAACACCATCACCATGAATATAACCACTGACGAAGCCCATCTTTTGTATGTCATTCCATGAACAAGAGAGTACCCAACGAAATCCACGAATGAACACAACAGGGTGTAAGGTTTCTCATCCTGCGAGTATATCTGGAATGGTTCATGTTCATGCAACTTCTCCTCCACGAACACTTTCCATAACTGGCCGCTGTCCTCAGCGCACTTCGCGTATGAGGGGTCAAACTTGCAGCAGCAACAGATTGTTCCTTCTTGGTATGATCTGATTACGGAACCAACGCATGTACCCATTCGGATTTTTGGGTTTCAGAGAGACAATCTTGTACCGCTATCCGAACCTCAGTCAATTTTTTATTTACCAAATCCAGCCATCCGATAATGCGGTACACCATTGTAACAAGTCATGGCCAATATTGTCTTCATCTACATGGATACTCTGCAAATCACATTTAAGTGCCTGGCAGAGGGTTCATCGAACCACCTTCACAATTCTCTATTATTCCGGAAAGAATGAACACCTATATCTTTCCGTAAGAGCTCTGATTTCCCTTATTTTATCGTGGTGATCGTTCCTCCCTATGTAGGTCGGTATCAACAAAATATTTTCACATTCGGAGGAGAAAGTTGGTGATTGGAATTTCGTGAGAAGATTCCGTCACAACGAAAAGCGCCTTAATGATGTCCAGCCTGAATCCTGTATCATTTCTGTGACACTCCCTCCCATATTTGGCAATAATACGAAATGTGCTGCCTTTCTTTGAACTTTTTCGATGTACTCAGTCTGTCCTATCTGGTAAGGATCCCACACCGCACAGCAGTATTCAAAAAGAGGATGGACAAGCGTAGTGTAGGCAGTCTCCTTTCCTGTGGAAAGAAACGATGATGTAATGGACACAAGAAACATCTGCAGCAGTTAACCGAAAGTCGCGAACAGGGTAGTGGCATATAATTCACTGGTGCCAGTTTTCAAGACAGTTCCTGTAGCGCATGAGACATCTAAACCTACACACGAAGTAGTAAAGGAAATCCGGAAACCAGTAGCACAAAGTGAACAACACGACCATCAACAGAGAACCCATCTGTGGCCGCAAACAATATAGAAACTGACTCCAAAGACAGAATATGATGTAGCTTTGGTGCAAGAAGTTAGAAAAGAAGTAGTTAATCAAATTGTCGACTTCACAGTAATCTCTAATATCGTCCCAGAGGGTAAAACTGGTGCTGTAAGTAAAATACATCGTGACATCGACATAAAATAAGTAGAATTTTTACCGAATGGACGTGGAATCGTTTGTTCCATTTACAATGTAACGCTTGTGAAGGTTTATGCTCCGTCCGGTAGTGAAAACAAAGCCAATACAAGCCATTTGTTTGGTCTGCTTCGTAGAAATAACAATTAATTTGTCATCGATGGTGATTTTTAACTGTATAATTACAATTATAATCTGAATAATTTCTTTTTTCTCATCATACATTTCTCCAATCTCTTCGTCATCTGCAGAGCTGGTTGGCATACAAACTTGTACTACTGTGGTAGACGTGGGTTTTCTGTCGATTTGGCTACGATATTACGTTTACTGTGCTGTTTACAGTAACTTACTGCCATTTCTATTTTCTTATTCATTATTAAACTCACTCCTGCATTACCCCTATTAGACTTCGTTCTTATAACCCTCAATTCACCTGATCAGAAGTCCTGTTCCCCCTGCCACCGAATTTTGCTCATTCGCACTATATCTGACTTTAACTGATCCACTTCCCTTTTTAAATTTTCTAACCCACCTGCTCGATTAACGAATATATCATTGCACTCTCCGTTCCGTAGAACGCCAGTTTTGTTTCTCCTGATGACGACATCCTCCTGAGTAGTCCCTACCTGGACTAGCACAGCAAGGCCGTTTTGGTTGAGGTTACAGGGCCCGATCTGTCAGTCATCCAGACTGTTATCCCTACATCTGCTGGAAAAGGGGCTGCTCCTCTTCAGGAACCACCTGTTTGTTTGGCCTCTCAACAGGTATCCCTCCAGTGTGTTTGCACCTAAGGTATATATGTCTGTATCATTGAGGCAAGCAAGAAATGTATGATGAGATAAAAGAAATTATTCAGATAGTTAAAGAAGATGAAAATTTAAGAGTCATGGGGGACTGGAATTCGATAGTAGGACAAGGAAGAGAAGGAAATATAGTAGGGAATACGGACTGGGGGAAAGGAATGAAATGAAGCTGCTTGGTAGAAATTTGCACAGAGCATAATTTAATCATCACTAACACTTGGTTTGAGAATCATAAAAGAAGGTTATATACATTGAAGAGGACTGGAGACACTGGAAGGTTTGAGATTGATAATATAATGGTAAGACAGAGATTTGGGAACCACATTTTAAACTGTAAGACATTTCCCAGGACCAATGTGGACTCTGACCACAATTCATTGGTTATGAACACTGGGTAAAACTGAAGAATTGGAAAAAAAGTAGGAAATTAAAGAGAGGGGACCTCTATTTGTTGAAAAAATCAGAGGTTCAGACGCAGCATTAGGCAAAAATTGACTGAAACAGGGGGAGGAATACGGTAGAAGATGAATGTGTAGCTTTAGGAGATGAAATAGTGAACGCAGTAGAGGATCAAATAGGTTAAATGACAAGGTCGAATAGAAATCGATAGATAACGCAAGAGATATTGAATTTAATTGATGAAAGCAGAAAATTTAAAAATGCAGCAAATGAAGCAGGTGAAAGGGAATACAAGTGTTTAAAAAATAAGATTGACAGGAAGTGCAAAGTGGCTAAGCAGGAATGGCTAGAGGACAAACGCAAGCATTTAGGAGCATATTTTACCAGAGAAAAGATAGATGCCATCTACAGGAAAATTAAAGAAGCCTTCTGCGAAAAGAAAAGCAGCTGTCCGAGTATCAAGAACTCAAATGGAAAACCATTCCTAAACGGAGAAGGGAAATCTGTAAGGTGGAAGGAGTATACAGAGGGTCTATAAAAAGGAGATGAACTTGAAGGCAAATTATAGAATTGAAAGAGGGACGTAAATGAAGATGAGATGGGAGATATGATACTGCGAGAAGAAATTAATGGCTCTCTGAAACATGTAGTCTAAACAAGGCCCTAGGGGTAGACGGTAATCCATCAGAGCTACTGAAACCAGTGGGAGAGCCAGTCATGACAAATATCATACCAAGATGTATGAGAGAAGCGAAATACCCTCAGACTTCAAGAAGAACGTACTAATTCCAATTCCAAAGAAAGCAGTTGCTGATAGATGTGAAAATTACCGAACTATCAGTTGAATAAGTCATGGTTGCAAAATACTAACACGAATTCCTTACAGAAGAATGGAAGAACTGATGGAAGCTGACCCCAGGGAAAGTCAGTTTGATTGCAGAGAACAGTAGGAACACGTGAGGCAGTACTGACCATACGACTCATTTTAGAAGGTATGTTAATAAAAAAACAAACCTCCATTTATAGCACACTTAGAGAAACCGTTAGGCAATGAGGAGTGGAATACTGTCTTTGAAATTCTGAAAGTAGCAGGGGTAAAATACAGCCATCTAAAGGCTATTTACGGCTTGTACAGAAACCAGACAGCAGTTATAAGAAATGATGGGTATGAAAGCAAAGCAGTGGTTGAGAAGGTAGTGAGGCAGGGTTGTAGTCTATCCTTGATGTTGTTCAATCTGTACACTGCACAGGCAGTAAAGGAAACCAAAGAAGAATTTGGAGTAGGGATTAATGTTCAGGGAGAAGAAATAAAAACTTTTAGGTTTGCCAGTGACATTGTAATTCTGTCAGAGACAGGAAAGGACTGGGAAAAGCAGTTGAATGGGATCGACAGTGTCTTGAAAGTAAGATAAAACATGCACATTAACAAAAGCAAAACAAGGATAACGGAATATAATCAAATTAAAATAGGCGATGCTACAGGAATTCGATTAGGAAGAGAGACACTTAAAATAGTAGAAGAGTTTTGTTCTACTTGGCCAAAAAAATAACTGATGACAGCCAAAGCAGAGAGAATATAAAATGTAGACTGGCGATGGCAAGAAAAGCATTTCTGAAGAAGATAAATTTGTTAACATCGAATATAGATTTAAGTGTTAGGAAGTCTTTTCTGAAGATATTTTCCTCGAGTGTAGCCATATATGGAAGTGAAACATGGGCGATAAATAGTTTAGACAAAAAGAGAATATAAGCATTCATAATGTGGTGCTACAGAAGAATGTTGGAGATTAAATGTTTCAATCTCGTAACTAATGAGGAGGTACTGGGCAGAATTGGAGAGACAGAAATTTGTGGCACAACTTAAGCAAAAGAAGGGATCAGTTGATAGAACACATTCTGAGACATCAAGGGATCACGAATTTAGTTTTAGAGGGAAGTGTGTGGGAGTAAAAATCATAGAGGGAGACCAAGAGATGAATACATTAAGTTAAGCAACACATGCATTGCAGTAGTTATTAGGAAATGAAGAGGCTGATGCAGGATAGAGTAGTATGGAGAGCTGCATGAAACCTGTCTTCAGACTGAAGACCACAACAACAACAATTATAATTAGAAATGATGATCAGAAGTCTGTTCCAAACAGGTATAATGAACTTAAGGCACTGGTTGTCAGTCCCAATCTTGAAGACACTTGGCGAATTTTGAACTGCAACAAAATCAAGTACACTTATTTTGATACTAATGGAAATAGCAGATTTCAAAATAGTTAAAACTGAAACAAAGTCAGTGATATCCTCAGAACAGTGCAGCTACATCTTCCAAATTAAACTCCCAGAAACTCATTTTCATTATAAGAAGGGCACCTGCAAGTTTAACATTAGCCATTTGGATGATCACATATTGACACAAGACCTATTAGTCACATGGCAAGAGGTATTCAAAAAGTGGTGCCAAGCTAAAAACACATTGGAGTGGTGGCTCTTGCAAGCTAAGCCTGCTATTCGAAATTTATTAACCAACAGCAATGCCAAGAAAGCCTGCTGGAACCAGTCAACCTGACAATTCTGTCAGGGCTGTCTACAAGATCTCGTTAGTAAACTAACAGTTCAGCTGATCTTACTATCGACATTGAGATAAATCAAGGCAAAACTTTTTTGTGACCTCCAAAAGAAAACTGCGGGTACCTTTATAAGGAATCAGTAGTAGATGGCAATTGAGACGAACCTGTATCAGTCTTTCACTTACACAGGGAACTGAAGAGAGACAGGAATTGCTTTGTAAGAGAATGCAAAGAAACAAATCAGCTAGAAAACTACCAATGAAAATGAACATAAAACGGAAATCATCCCCCACTTTACCAACCTGTTCAAAGAACGAGACAAGAAATCTGCAATAAACTGTTTTCTTCAGGAAATACTTCATATGGTTATGGGAAATGACTGGATGCATCTTAATGAGGCTCGCACTTTAGACAAAATCGAGGAAGCAATCCAAAAGAGTTCTAAGGGAAAATCTCCAGGAGTGGATAGAGTTCTTGTTGAAATTTATTTGAAATACTTTAATAATTTAGGAGAACTTTTACTACATATCGCTAATGAAATCTGTAATGGTGCCGACATGTCAGAAGAATTTCTAAGAGGTTACATCACATTGTTACCAGAAACTAAAGAAACGACAAATTTATAGAATCTACACCTGATCACATTATTCAATGTTGATTATAAACTAATCATTTATATCAAATATGTGCCATTCCTGACAAAAACATAATTATATGACGCCTTACTAGCATATAGAGATTTTATTTCGTACGCAAAAACCGACATATCAAAGAAAGCAGTGATTTTTATCAATAGACTTTGAAAATGCATCCCTCAGGGTAAGTCATAAATATCTGGGAAAAGGCATGATAAAAATGAGCATGTTCAAAAACGCAATTCAGAATGTTTTGGCCAATGCTGTGTCACGAGTAATTATTAATGGCAGTGACTTAGATCCTCTCCTGTGTATTGTGTGTTGTGAGTGTCAAGGATATTTATTGGAAATGAATGGCTTACATGCAGAGTTTTACCCCAGTGACGTGTGTGTTTTCATGGGACACTCAAGAAATCTTGATATCTTTCATAGCATCCCTTGACGATACAAAAAAGCTATTGGTGCAGTTGTTAACCCCAAAAAGGTCGTGATGTTGCTGATGGCAAATAATTAGTGGAATATACAGCAGAATTAGTTTACTGTCCAAGTTCAACACCAAGTGTTACTTATCATTATGAGAAATAACCCATAAAGAATGGAGGCTCTTAACTGGCGCACGACACCACATCAAATAAGAGCGGTAGTAAAAATCCATGCATGTAGAAAAGTCAAGCTGAGCAACACACAAATACTCGCAAAACCGTGGTACTTAGCTAAGGTCCCCCCCGGTGCCCAGAGAATAAGGTAAGGCTATACAGCAAGCGCTAT
Source organism: Schistocerca americana (assembly GCF_021461395.2). Classification (NCBI taxonomy): domain Eukaryota; kingdom Metazoa; phylum Arthropoda; class Insecta; order Orthoptera; family Acrididae; genus Schistocerca; species Schistocerca americana. The sequence goes on from NC_060120.1 coordinate 182,187,462, forward strand.
ATTGATTTAAATGGAAGGGGCAAAATCTTCAAGGTTTCTCTGCACCCTCGACTTAAACGAGTGTGAACTGGGACTCACATCGCCTGACACCAGAACTAGCGCCAGTTAATATTGTCAGCATCTCACACTCATTAAACTTTGTCTGAAATTATTATCTCAATAAAAGTTACATACCAATAGATGTCCTACAGGAAGGAAAAGATCGTAAAATGGCCATAGCTCTCAAAATAATACCAATTCCTTGTAAACGGGCCCTGCAGCTAGCCAGTACTGCAGCTCAATTGGAGAATAGTGTAGTAAAATTTAGTGATGAAACTAATACCAGAGGGCGGCAGATCGACTTGGTACAAAATGATTCACCAGACGATAGCGACCAACTCCAAGCTTTACTTCTTCCAGTTAAAACCGTCAGCTAGATGTGTACTGTAGTTCAGAAGATACAATCGAATATCGGTTTGAGTGCCCAAAATTTGTTACGATATGGCACACAGCAAGGGGCATGATTCGACTGATGAATTGAACAAATATATGCAAATACAAGTATCTAACGCCATTATAAGCAGATGGAAACTGTTTCCCAAAGCAAAGCGACATGCAACAACTTGTATTACAGGCACACACAGTTCATATCGTTTTTGGACTTAAATTAATAGACAACTCTCAGTAGCTGACAAACTTATGGGAATAACTAGTCATCCTAAAAATACGTTAATGTACGTGAATTTTCTCAAGATTCCAGTATGTAGAGCTTATGACGTATTTTGAAATAAAATCTTATGTTAAAAAAATGAAATGTGAATTCTACAAAAACGTCCTCTAAGAAATAACTCAGTGAACAATTTCTTGGAGATTTCCGTACTGAAGACTGAAATGGGAACGTGTTGTAGAGTATACTACAATTTTTAAAATGAGTTTGTTTTCGGGTATATGTTGATACTATGGGCAAATAAATGTTTTTAAAAAATTCTGATTTTTTTTTGTTCACCTTCACATTTTACAAGGTTCTGGGACAGGCTTATGTTCTGTAATATTCTATATTATGTCAATATAGGAGTGCTTTCTCTCTCTCTCTCTTTCTTTAGCAGAGAAATGTCATTCTGAATACCTAATTTACAAATTAAGTATGGAACACGTAAATGCGACTAAATATTCAAAACATGTTGATCATCTGAAAAACAAACATTCACTCAGAATAAAAAGCACAGAATAGAAGGACACATTTGCAAAATAATTAAAATGCAACTTAGTCTCAGCCATCTACAATTAGAGGAGGAAATTTACAAGCAAGTTTTTCTAGGACACTTCTTTACCAAACAAAAATGTTTTCAGCTAAATAACACCCTTAACCATCAGTATGACGGTATTCGTAATTTTGTTACAACAAATTTTACCTATACCGATGCGGTTTCGAGGGATCTTTATCCTTTTGAAACAGCATTTATTTATTAGACATAAGATGATTCTCTGCTAGAATGGCTACCTGTCCTTTCTAATTACAGAGCAGCTCGTGACACTAATTTCCAGAGTTTCTAAAAATAAGCTTATTTTATTGAGAGGCCTTAATGACCTCTGTAAAATATATACGATATTGGATTCAGTTCTGGCTGGTTTCAGCTTTATTTTCTTGTAAATCAGAACGTCGTTTCACTTTCGGGGTTGATGAAGATATGTTAGGAAAACTAACACGACTCGTTCAGCAAGTTTTGAAGTTAATTGTTGTCAACACTTTAATTTCTCTCACATCCACGGGCCAGCCCCGCGAACTCAGAAATTTTATTTGTAAAAGACGTAACTTCGAGGCTAAAGTACCGTGAAGGAAAGGAAAAGAGTAACTACCAGTTGTTTCTACTTAAGATGAATGTTAAGATTTGCCTCGTGTGTTGTGAACCGAACGATCACCAAAGTCGATAGACATCTCATTCGCCTTCGAACCAGCGCGTGACCTCAAAATGACGTTACGTTTGTATAAAGTCTTTTGAACTGTTGGTTATCCCTCTCGGCGCTCAGACTCGATACGACCATGAAAATCGATAGACATATCCTATGGTTGAAACTGAGCATGCGCACGTCTTAACCCTTTCTTTACCGAATTTCGAAGTTTTGAGAAAAAAAAAGATCTGCATTCGTTTTTACACTTATTTAGGTGCATAAATGTAAAATATGATATAATCTTTTTTTTAATATATTTTATTTCAAAAAATTTTTAATGTTGCTTTTAAGCAACAGTGGTTCTTACAGGTAGTGACATCATAGAAACAAAATTCAATGAACATGGATTCATGTAAGGAAAATATTGGTTTATACATCACATTTTATAGCTTAGAAGTCTATGCACAGCATTTTTATTATTGAAAATGTGGTGATGACCAATTTTCGTTCGAGTAATTAACAAATTCAGCTCTGTGTATTAGTAAAAATTTGAAATTTTTGCACTGCAAACATTTCACTCTTTCACGTATCTCATCAGACATGAGTGTGTGTTGTATCTTTGCCTTGTGAAGTAATTATATTCCATGAAAGATGTGGAAACACTTCTTATTTACTGTGAGACACAGATGCACTTTACACTTGGTGCAAAAAATTTGTGTAGTAGACTTAATGCAAACTTTACATCGACCTTTCTTCTCTACCATATCTGCAAAGTGTTCGAACCCATCAAAACGCACATCCATAACTGGAGCTGCACATACAGTCCTTTTTGTTGCAGGAGTCCTTGTCAACATTTCAGAACTTGGTCTTCCTCTCTTCTTTTGGGAACCTGATTTCCCCGCAAGCAGTAGACTTGCAGCAATATTAGCTTGGAACTGCAGGAGTGACATCTTTGAGGTTTTGCCACGTTGGACCATATGACGACGGTGGAGTAGCCATCCATTGACAACTGCTACAGAATAACACCAGTACACAATGCGCATATACCACTTCCGTGACCTCAAGTTGATACGGTATAGTTCTATCAACATGTCAGCAAGGTCCACGCCCCCCATATGTTTGTTGTACTTTTCCACTATGTAAGGTCTAGGTACATCAATGAATTTCTTTTCAGATGCAGAATAGCGTCTACATGTTGCCAAGGGCTCAACACAAGCGTATGTTGACACGAAATTTATGCATTTTCTGTCACACCAGCGTACTAAAGCTACATTGTTTGTTGTTTCCACTCTCCAGTCACAGGAGCCACGTCCAGTTTTCTTGATCTCCGCTTCAGTTTTCAAGGGACATTTTCCCATCCTGTCTGTCCTGATAGTGCCACAGAATCAATGCCCCTTTCTTTCAGGGCAATTGCTAACGGTATAGAAGAAAACCAACTATCAACAAACACTTTGAAATGCTGTTTCTCTGGCAATGTTTCCGTCAATGCCAAAACAATATATCCAGACAAACCTAATCCTCTATCACTGCAGGTGTTTTTGCCAACATAAATTTCAAAACCATACATCATGCCTGAAGCACCAGCTCTCGTAAAAGATTTGTAGCCCCACTTGTGAGGCTTATTTCTTATGTACTGTTTCAAACCGCTTCTACCCTTGAATGGTATTATCTGTTCATCAACAGCTTGGTATTCTTCTGGAGGGAGTGTCTTCAATGATGACTGAAATGCAGATAAAAGTGGGCGAATCTTGAAGAGTTTGTCACGATTACTATTAGCTTCAGGCAAGTCTTGATTATTGACAACATGAAAATACCGCAGTAGCTGGAAGAAGCGAGTTCTGCTCATCACATCAGCTATTGGTGAATACCTACACTCATTCGACCAGTATAAATGAATGGAAGGCATTTTGATTATGCCCATGTGCAGTAAAATACCAACAAACTGCTCCATTTCATTTTTGCTCGTCCGCAAAGAAACTGAATCTTTCTGCAAAGCATAGATATTGGATTGCTCAGCAATGAGTTCAAATACGTCATCATTCATAAATATTTTATAATATTGCAAAGGTGTCATTTCCTCTACTGGTCGTGGTGGAAGTGATCCTTTCTATTCTGTGTCTTGTAGCACAAAATCTCTTTTTCTAAATTTATAATCACTACGCTTACATCTATGTTTTACTTGCTGCTGCTGCTCCTGCTCACGTGTAAATGGTGCTCCTTCATTTGTATTGTTGTCGCTTACATCTGATTTTGGCTGAGAATCAATAACTTCACCACTCCTGACTGCATCAGCCTGAAATTTAAAGACATTGACGTCTAAAATACGTAATTATACTTATAATTATGTACTTTCTCAATATTGTTACTTCTGTTAGTGGTCCCTACCTTTGGAAATTCATATTCTGTCTCTTGCTCCTCTCTAATTGCCGAAATTTCAGCTCCATCCTCCTTTTCCACCATCTGAATGAAATTCATGACAGCTGCTTCGGAAATAGCTTGAGAACTTTCATCAATTTCGACAGTTTCATCTTTATCTTCGTCCCCAACATCTGATATATCCCCATCAGGGACATCAATGTATGCATTGAACTCATTATCGGGTAAATTCATAATATATTCTAGGTCAGCATCAGTCATAAAGCCAGACATAATGACGCAATATTTAAAAAGTGTCTAGAATGTGATTTTATACCTGCAAAGCAAAATTTCAAAGACCTACATCAATAGATTTCTAAAGCGAGGCATTAAATTACGTAATTTCCACTCAATTCCACTGTTGCTTTGAAGCAACATAAGGTTTTTCGCAGTTTATCTTATCTGGAAATCATTATGCAAGTCAAATGTATGATGTACTTATGCAGGAAGGATTGTCACAACACACGATAATTATTTGACTGTTAACGAAAGTGCAAAACTTACGTATTTTACACGTTTTTTTATCATCAATTGTTCACAATGAAGACTCCAGCAACTAGTCACGCTCAACAATTGTTTCCTTCTTCCCGCGCGTTAGTTCCTGCCATCTGTTGTCAGGAACAGTCACTACTGGCATGGAGCTTCAAGTAAACAATGGCAAAGAGTAGTTAAAATCGGTTTGATGCAAAATACATCTATGGAAAGACGATGTTTCTTATAAGCTACGCTGGTAAAGAAAGGGTTAAAGGGACATCACGGAGCATGGAGGTAAAAATTCTGCCTCCATTTCCCGGTGAAGTGTTGACTTGGTGAATCTAGGATCTCTGATTTTGTTGTGACTGACATGACAAGTGTGTAGTGATCTTCGGTGTTTACAACTTTCGTGTGAGAGGAATACAACTACTCTGAAAATACTTGGTCCTTTCGCTGATAATTATACGACTTTTATAGGAAACCTGTTATGATATTACATCTAGAGAATTTTTAACTTTGTCAGGGCAGAATAATTTTGATGGTTGGCAGCGTTGCTGGCGACTGTCAAGTGTCACAAATTCGAGTTAAAGAGTTATGTTTTGCATGGTGTGTGGTGAGTCGTGTCGTGTTAAAGTGTTTGATGTATGACATAAGATTCTTAAATTGTGTAGTGCTTTACACCAGAGCCAGACTGTAGGTGAGGTGTATAGTTGGATCCATAGTTATTAGTAATAAAATAAAATTTACGAAACTGGGGAGAAGAAATTCTTTCTAAAATTCCTTAAATTTTTGAACACTTATTTAGGTGGCAGTGCTAATTTCTACTTGCAGCAAAATGTCAGTTTACGTCAGCTTTCTTAGCCAAGGTTTCTCAGATTTTGATTATGACCTAATATTCCCTAAATCAGCTCTACAGCCAGAAATCTGCGTGGGGAAGCGAACGAAAGACTGCGTTATATTGGCAGAATGTTAAGAAGATGCGACAGATTTGCTAAAGAGGTTGTCTACTACGCTTGTGCGCCCTCTTTTGGAATACTACTGTACGGTGTGGGGGTCTTTACCAGATAGCATTAACGGAGCACATCTACAAAGTTGAAAGAACAGCAGCACGTTTTGTATTATCGAGAAGTAGGGGAGAGTGTGTCATGGGTGGACATCAGTAGATTAGTCATTTCTGGAATCTTCTCACGAAATTTCAACCACCAGTTTTCTCCTACGAATCCGAAACTATTTTGTTGACGCTGACATTACGAGAAGTAACCATCACAATAAAATAAGGGAAATCAGAGCTCGCACGGAAAGACATAGGTGTTCGTTTTTTTCCGTGCGCTGTTCGAGATTGGATTAATAGAGAATTATTGTAAAGGTGGTTCCATGAGCCCTCTGTCAGGCACTTAAATATAACTTGCAGAGTATCCCTGCAGATGTAGAAACCTGGCGAATATCAAATCTTGTTCCACGAGGAACAGTCCATGTGCTGTATTTACTTCCTTGCAGTAGATTTGCAACTGGATTTCGCTGTCGATTTGGTTTTGATACCTGTAACACAAAATGTTGAATCCTTGTGTGCTACCTTGATACTTAATGTGCCTTTCACCTAAAACGTTTGTGTCCTAATCCTCAGTATTTTTTTCAAAAACGGAAAAACCAGGACAGCTTAGTTATGAATCAGTAGATCTAAAGAGTTTGAGCTGCAGATGTCCTGTGTTTGGACACTACCAGCCGTAGTAGTCAATCAATACTGTCTGCTGTAGTATTATAACAGACACTGCTGAATCCTGCCTCATTTTACTTTATCATTTTCAGGAAATTGTCATATAATTCTTAGTTCCACCCCAGTGTTAATTTAACTATACTGTGGTAAAGAAAGCTCAATAACCACATTCAGAGTAGATACATTACTTGGTACGAAGGACAGATTGTAGATACAGTAGCAAAAATATCAGAGAAAATTTGGTTCTGCTCTTTTTTGCACTTGCATCATCTCCCCACAGTAGTTCGTGAAAAATGGGGTTTAGCTTTTTTTCCTTTGCTCTCCATAGCTTCCTATAAAATCAACCAAGAAATAGTGTACTGTGCCACCTTCATCAAGTATTTCAAATACAATGCAGCATGTCATTTTAGCAGTTTGTAACACTTGCATTCCTTTTGATGGACAGGGAAACATTCATGGTATTTGTGTGCTGCCACAAGCTAAAAGTATGCCATTGAATTACACATCAGGCTTTTCACATTGCGTACTGTTGAATGTAGAACACACTTATCTTTCATTTTGTCACACAGAGGTATGCAACTTTCCTAGTAAGTGTTGTCGGTAATAATGATCTTGGTTGGCTATTCACTACTATGATCATGATACTACCTTCTCAAATAACGTAAACAGAATCAAGAAAATTGTATGCATGGGGTCACTTTGTCCATTTTAATCACCCCAGTTAAGTGTACGGTGACATGTCCCAGTAAGCAGTGAAGTTGATTTATGCAAGTTTACTTTGAATATTAGAAATAAGAACACACACTTTACATGGTTAGGGCAATTACATACTGAATGTGAGACATATCTATGAGATAGTACTGTTCTTGACTAACACTTTCCTTTAATTGTAATTCTTCTTCTGTCCTAGTTTTTTGGGACATGTACTGTCAAAGTGAGATATACTAAAGCAAAATAATTAATATTCCGATGTCCCAGGTTACTTACAAAGCAAAACTATGATCCGAAGGGCTCCAACACGTATTGAGCTGAAGCTCGAAGACTTACAAGAATTTGAAGCTGCGCGACGGGAGATGGAAGTTCGACGCCAGGAGCAAGGTGCCTCCTCGTCGTCTTCAGTGGACGCTACCACACCACTTGGCTCCAGCCCACCTGGTGGACTTTGGGCACCAGCCGCACCTAATGCCAAAAGGACATATCGAACAACGAGGGTTGTCGGCTTCCTGCCACAGCCACATTTTACATAATACTGACACATTTGTGATGTTTGGATCTAGTTCCACTGTTGGGCCTTTTCACTTCATCACAAGTTTAACATCAGATAACTCTTTGGAAGAGCTCTGTATCATATGTAATTGTTTCCATATATCCAGTACACCACAATGTTACTTATCTTTAAATAAAATTTCTATATTGTGATTATTGTATTGTTCAGAAAAATACAGCAGTTTTAGAGTTTTGTTTGTGCTCGTCACCCTGTCAGAATGTGTCTTACAAAAGCAGAAAGTATGCAGAGGTACTAAGATATGTCTTGAATAGAAATAATGGAGAGAGTGAAGGTAACCACTCAGTGTTTTTTAGGACAGTGTCCTCTTTCAGAACTAACTGATAAAACACACACACAAACACACACACACACACACACACACACTCTCAGCACTGCAGAACCACTGGGATAATGGGTGCTGAGTAAAGGAATGTAGGTAGCTGAGGGCTAGGAAGGAGAGGCAGTAGATCTTCATTATTAAAGTTTTCATCCTTAACGCACCAGTGTCCATTGCATGTTAGAGATTTTTGAAAGTTGTGGTACGCGATACATTAGTTGCACTAGTTTCCCCAGTACTTTAATTGGCACATTACATTTAGCTGGTGGTTTGCCACTTAACTCAAGTTATAGATGGTTTGAATGTTGTTGACAGAATTAATTTTCACCATTAATTAATTTTCACTAAGTTAAAGAAAGGATCTTGGTTAATATTCCAAAATCACATACAAATAGTGTGTGTTAAATCCAGAATCCTTTTTGCAGTGTTACCACATGAGAGCATAGGAAGCTGTTGGTTATTAACACCTGTTTAAATGTTTTTGAAGAAGCACTATCAGCTGTGGACTTTACCTTTGCCCTCTTTGTTTTGTCTTTTTTATGTATAAGAACTCAGATATGTCACAATACATTAAATTCTCTAATTTTAACAATCTGCACTATGCAGCTTAACAATTCACACAGTTACTGCGGAAAGACATTGGTAGCCAAAACACTGTGGAACCTCTGTCTGAACAGTGATGCAGTACAGTATTTCTACCTACTTTTAAGTGCTTTCAAATGAATGTAGTTTTTTTGTGAAGTTCTTAATTTTGTGTAATTTTCTAAGAGGAGCAGCAAATTCCATAGGAGCCTTTATCTACATCTATGTTGGTACTCCGCAAGCCATGGTATGGTGCATGGCAGAGGGTACACTGTACCACTACTTGTCATTTCCCCTCCTCTTCCACTTGCAAATAGAGCGAGGGGAAAATAACTGCCTGTATGCCTACATAAGCACCCTAATTTCTCGTATCTTATCTTCGTGGTCCTTATGCACGATATGTTGGCGGCAGTAGCCATTCAGCAGTCAGCTTCAAATACTGGTTCTCTGAATTTTCTCAATAGTGTTTCTCAAAAAGGAACAGTTGTACTGTGATCACTTAAGGGCATAAACATAATTGTACAGGCAGTCACTTTCCATGCACAACATTTGCAAGTGGAATAATGAAGTGAAAAAATAATACTGGTTCCATGATTCTCATGGATTATAGTAGAGTACAATAAATAGACAAAAATGTACTGTATAGTTTTAATCTTAAATAGACTAGATTTTCTGTAACAGTGCATGTTGTTTGCTTGGTAACCCTCCCCTCCATGTCCTTTTATTTCTATTTAATACTATACTTGAAGGAAATAGAAGACACACGCTGTTCTTATATTTGTGGGATTCATATTACAGGGATTTCAGTCCAGCACAATAGCCTGGGGTGTGGGAGTGGAGTGTAATGGACCTATCCTAGAGCAGTTCCGTCTGGACTATAATTCATGATGTTATATTTTGTTTTTAAATAAATTTAATGAAATAGCCTTAAAGGAAATGGAAAGAAAAAATATCTGCAGCAAAGAAAAAAAATATGTATACAAAGTAAATTAAAAACAGTTCTGGGTACATCTCAACTCATATTGGTTTGTTTAATGTTACTCCTTTGAAAACAACATCGGAATTTTTGCAATTTTCAATTTGGCCTGGTATGGCACACTGCAGCTTTCCTTGCAGAGAGATAAATACCTAACAAATATCAGTGATGGACTAGGTTGGTTAGTCATTAAGTAAAGGACAGCATGTTTGTCATGAAATTCTAATGTTTGCGTTAGTTGATCCAGCAAATAAGAGAATAATTGTCGTTTCATTTGATCTGCAGCATTAGATTTTCATGAGTAGGAATGAACTTTTAGTGCATGTTGATAGCAATGAAGAGGAAGTCATGGGCCTGAGAATATCTCACTGATGTTCCAGAAAAAGTGCAATGTCATTTGTTTCCAGTATTTTATTTTTGAAAGCTAAAATACAGGACCATAAAATATATCAAGGACGTCAAATACCAACTAGTAGCTCTTCATTGCAGATTGCTAGGCAGAAATGAATCAGAACTATTTTGCTGATTTTTATGGGGCAAAGAGAAGGTTTTGTTTCCTTCATGTGTATGTTACATCTAAATTGTTTCTATGACATCCAGTGCACTTAATTTTCTTTTTTTTTTACGAAAAGGTATTGTTGTGTTATTACCTACTTGCTCAGTCTTTCAGCTACACTAATACACAGGATGAATCCAAACTCCACTGAGAACATTCAAGAGATATTTTGGGATATGCTGATATACGGGACCCATGTCTGCCTGAGGGTCATTTGATTTCCCACTCCCATTTATCTTTGTTAACATATCACACTGAAAAATATCTGCACAACAGAGTAATTGTTGATAGTATGCACTGTGTGTCTTGTTTGGAAACAAGCTTGTTCAATTAGTCACAGTACTTGCAGTTATCAATAGTGTTGTCCACTTTACTCTTCACACTCAAGCTTGCTTTTGGTACTGTTCAGTTCTATCTTCGGTTTTTGTCTGATAGTGTTAGTTGTACTGTAATAGTCATTCACAACAGTATGGACAAGTTCACGAATGAAGAGATGACAAATATACACAATTGTATGGGTTCACTAAATGCAATGAAAGTGCGGATCAACAATGCTATGGTAAGCTGCTCCCATTCACAGTACTTTTGCATCATGCCGTTTGTGTGTTACTTGTTTATGTTGTAAGTTTTGGTGATTGCATGTAAAAGGCGTTCTCATTGTTGTGAACGTTTAGTTAGTTACATATTCCACAGATCATTTGAAAATATATATATATGTCGAAGTGATGGGGAACAATTCAGTTTACGGGATATGTGTACGTGATTAGTATTAACATTAATTAAGACATCATTTTAGTCTTACTTTATTTAAAAGACAGCTTCCTCCCCCACCCCTTTCCTGGCTACTGGTTTTTAAGTAGAAATTTGTCACAAAAGCAAACATGATTGCATTAACAAACTGATTAAATCATGTTATTATTCTGTAATGAGACCATGGATCCCTTGTACCAGAATACTCGGGACGTATCCCTGGACAAGGCCCAAAATTTTGTCGTCCTTAGGATTCACCTTGTATGTCATGAACATAAAGGCTTCGTAACACTCCCTTGGGATACACCGTGTATTACTTTTTGATTTGATGATTGGATCCTATTAGGAATCAATGAGATGTGTTCCGTATGATAGGAAACCCAGAAATTCATCACTAATGAATTGGGAGGGGGGCAGGATAACAGTATGCCGAGATGTTCTTGCAGTGACGGCAGCCACTCTGTGATGAAAGTGTAATAATATTATAAAAAGGAAAGTTACTACTTCCCATATGGCGAAGATGCTGAGTCGCAGATAGGCACAACAAAAAGACTGTCACAAATAAGCTTTCAGCCAGCAAGGCATTCGTCAAAAATAGACAGACAGACACCCATGCTCAAGCAAATGCAACTCACATTCACATTTTTGACGAAGGTCTTGCTGGCTGGAAGCTTACGTGTGACAGTCTTTTTGTTGTGCCTATCTGCGACTCAGCGTCTCTGCTCTATGGTGAGTAGGCACTTTCCTGTTCATAATATTGTTACATTCCATCCTGGATTTTCCATTGTGTAATAAAAGTGTATGTGTGTTTCATCTGAGGGTTGTTGTATTTATATGTTTTTTGTTGTATGCTTTGGTGATACTGTATTACAGTTGTTTTCACCGTGTTGGAGGTATTCTCACAGAAACATTGAGTAACAAACTGAAAAAATCATTAAATTATCACTCTGTAATGAGCTACCAGAGCAAAAAGTACTTTTGTACCAAGATGCTCAGAAAACATCCCTGAACAGCCTCCAAAATTTAGTCAATGGAGCTCAGGTTCGTACTGTATAAGAACACGTAGATATTTCAGCTTTGGATCTTATGCAAGAGATGGATTACTGTGTTAACAAGAATGTGAGCAACTGTTTTTATTTTGCATGTGAAGTATACAAAAAAATGAAGTATTACATCAAATAAAATACAATTTAAGATATAGTGTATCATGTAACAAATATTCAGACCGAGGGCTATTATATGGTGTGTCACTAAGGCAATTTGCCATGTAAAATTTTGATGTTATGAATTACTCTGACTTACGTAGTAAGCTGAAAATTCAAAGTTGTGACTTATTTTTTAACAAAGAAAAGGCATTCACAAAGTATTCAATGTGTGTCACCAAGTACCATTGTAAACATGTCAACATTGCCAATATGTAGCCCCAGACCTCTGGAAGTAACTTTATCATATTGCTTTTTATTTGCAGTGTAATTACTTTTAGAGTAAGATTCTAAAATGTTCCACAAAGTTTAAAGGTATGTAAATCAGGAGACTGGAGTGTCTTAAACTATTTTGTAGTGTTATAGAGGGATGAAAGAACAATAGTTTTACCATTATATTTAGTGCAGCTGTGCCATTGGAAAACAATTTTATCTACAAATGGCTCTAAGCACTATGGGACTTAACTTCTGAGGTCATCAGTCCCCTAGAACTTAGAACTACTTAAACCTAACTAACCTAAGGACATCTCACACATCCATGCCCGAGGCAGGATTCGAACCTGTGACCGTAGCAGCAGTGCGGTTCCGGACTGAGGCGCCTAGAACCGCTCAGCCACAGTGGCCGGCTTTTATCTACATCTATCCTCTGCAAGGCATCATACAGAGACAGTGAATATAGGAGTTGCAATCCAAATCTCGGTTTTTCTCAGTCACCCTAGTACAAAAATACTGCAATTCACACACAGAGGAAAATTTTTTAGGAATGATATGCTTTGTTTGCTATTTAACATACCATCATACTTATGTAAAGTAGTTATGTGCCTAAAAATTGTTGTGAAATGAATGGTGCCACAGTGCTATTCCTGCATACTGTAAAAGACATTCTCATATATCAGATAAATATTGATTGGGTTTCTTGCCGCCTCAGAGTTGTCAGTAAACCCAACCTTTCGATGACTTCTTCTGGCCGCAGTGGCATCTGGAATTTTCGCATAGTAACAGACTGTCTGGTACTTAAAAATTTTATACAAAAGTGCCACTATAGAAACCTACATTCTTGCAGTTTATCCCTGCAATTAATGTATTTTTCACAGAAATAGAAATGTAAGGTACAAAGAAATGGAAATAACACAAAGCATGAATTGAAAATAGTTGTCTAATAGTTAAAAGTGTACAAAAATGAGGTTCCTTTCACCCCATTCTTATGAACAATAAGAATTTTCTAATGTTGTGTTAAAGTTTATATGCGGGACACTCATTCCTCGCAAAAATAGGTTCTCCAGGTAAGAAAGTATGAGGACATTTCTTTCACTTGATGTCAAAAACATTGAAAGTTTATCTGCTGCTTGCTTCTAAATGGGTCCAGCCAGCATTCACCATGCCGTGTGCCATATTTCCTTATTGGTACTCTGACTATACACCTCGGACCAGACGCAACTTGATACCAATTAGGCTGTGTCAAGTCATTTGTGTTGCATAGCTAAGCACTTCCTGCAATTGGGACCAAATAGATACATGCACATACTGTCATCTGGGCTCTATTAATAAGCAGCTTTCTATAAACACAGAAAAATGTAAGCAACAGCAGATTAGTAGTGGAAAGTGCTATGCTGCTTGAAACAGTCACTTTGGTTAAATATCATGGTGTAATATTACAAAGCGAAATTAAATGGAATGAGCATGTGAGGTCAGTTCTGCAGAAGGCAAATGATTGATTTTGTTTCATTGGGGTTGTTCTAGGAAACTGTAGCCGATTATTAACACTTATGCAACCCATTCGCGAGTATTGTTTGAGTGGTTTGGGATTCCCTCTAGGTTGGTCTAAAGAAAGACAATTAAGCATTAAGCACTTCCGAGGCAGGCCGCTAAATTTGTTACTGGTAGGTTTGACCCCAAGTATTAGGGAAATGCGTCATGAACTCAAATTGGAATCCCAGAAGGGAGGGAGTCTTGCCTTTCTCTCTCTCTCTCTCTCTCTCTCTCTCTCTCTCTCTCTCTCTCTCTCTTTTTTCCCAAAACACTATGCTGAATTTTAGAAAACCAGCATTTGTTATAGACTGCACAGTGATTTTGCTGCCGCCAGCATACTTCTCTTGTGAAGACCACGAAATCAAGGTAAGAGAAATAAGGGCTCTTACAGGGGCATTCATTTTTCCCTTTGCTCCATTTGTGAGTAGAACAGGAGACGGAGCGGCTAAAAGTGGTACAAGGTTCCTCTACCATTCACCATACGGTGGCTTGTGGAAAATTGTGTGAGATAAACAAGATGGCAAAAATGAGGAATTTCAGAACTCCATGAAGTTCATGGATTTAGGAAATGCCTCATTTTTTCCATGTGAAAGTAGTATGTGAAAATTTACGATGGGGTGCCCATCATGTGATATTTAAGGGATATGTTTGGTAAACACAGCATGTAATTGATCACCCCAACACCAGGCATTAATATCCTGATTGAGTACGCTTATTCACACTTTTCTCACATGACATACTGAAAGCTCGGAACCAAGACAATCAGGTAGATGCTATATTTCTTGATTTACAGAAAGCATTTGACTCAGTACCACAGCTAAGCTTATTGTCAAATGGACAATCATATGGGGTATCAACTGAAATTTGTGACTGGATTGAGGACTTTTTGGTAAGGAGGACACAGCGTCTTGGATGGAGAGTCATCATCAGGTGTGCCACAGGGAAGTGTGCTGGGACCCTTGCCGTTCATGTTGTATACTAATGACTTTGCAGACTATATTGATAGTGAAATAAGGCTTTTTGCAGATGATGCAGTTATCTGCAATGAAGTACCATCCGAAAGTGGCTGCCTAAATATTCAGTCAGATCTTGATAAGATTTCAAAGTGGTGCAAAGATTGGAAACCTGCTTTAAATGTTCAGAAATGTAAAACTGTGCACTCTACAAATCAGAAAAAAACATTGTATCCCACAATATCAATGAGTCATGGTAGGAATCGGACAACTCATATGAATTCCTGAATGTAACACACTGCAGGGATATGAACTGGAATGCATACATAGGCTCAGTCATGGGTAAAGTAGGTGGTAGACTTCAGTTTATTGGTAGAATACTGGGGAAGTGCAATCAGTCTACAAAGGAGATTGCTTACAAATAACTCGTGCAACCAGTTTTAGAATATGGCTCAAGTGTGTAAGACCCATACCAGATAGGACTAACAGGAGATATTGAACACATACAGAGAAGGGCAGCACAAATAATGTTTAAAGAACCAGCTTTAAATGATTACTCTAGGAATACACTACAACATCCTACATATTGCTCACATAGCAATTGTGAGGATAAGATTAGAATAATTATTGCATGCACAGAGGCATTCTGTCAATCATTCTTCCCACACTCCACATGTGAATGGAATGGGAAGCACCCTAACTGGTACAATGGGATGTACACACTGCCATGCACCTCACGATGTTTTGCAGATTAGAGCACCCTTTATTGCTGTAATCAGTCACCTCTGCAGTTTGTCGTACTTGTGAAACCAGTTTTAAAATGGATTAAAACACTCACAAGTAAAACCACTTTACAGAGAGGCAGAAAACACATTGTTCTTTCTACTGATGGTTTTTGCATAATACAAAATGGTGGTAACATTTTCTGCATGATTCTAGTGATTGAAAAATAAGTCTGATAAACCACTGATTTTCGAAACTATGTTGAAAGACTTTTCACACACTTTTTATTCTGTATGTACATCATACCTGTAATATGTGACAGACCATAAAATTTACGTGGCAGCCACTTCTGTGAAAAACAAATTTCCTATGCAGTAGGAACTTTATTTAAGGGCAGGTAAGTGGGTTAAAGGAAAGAAATGTAATGTGTGTTGTGGAGAATTTAGTTTATGTGAAGACAATAATGAGAAAATGGACTACAAGATTAAAACAAATAATTTGGACCATAAACCATTCATTCCACACACAAAGGGACCAAAAATTTCATTTGAGAAGGTGCTTACCTGTTTAAGTGCAAGTTATAGCCCACACCAATAATTGTGGCAAGCAAATTAGAATTAAAATAACTTTCTTTTGGATTTTTTTAAATGCCCACTGAAACTATTAAGTTTCTTGTACCTGAAGACATCCCCCACTCCCATCCCCAAGCTACAACAGGGTAACGCAAAATGACACTTTTCATGTTAATTACTTACTGTTTGAAGAATTTCTTTTAGATAAGCAAGAGCATTGTCATCCAAAAGATAGAAGATATTGAGAAGCATATAGTAAGTCACATCAAAATGATGGGTGAGGCAGAGAGATGTGGAATCAGATACATTCTTCTTCAATGATGGGATTTTATTATGGCAATGGACAATTCCAATAAACAAAAATGGGAAAAGGCAGCCACTCACCTACAGCTGTTGATGGGTCATGCTGGGACACTGCTAACAGCTTCAAAAACGTTGCAGACTTCCTAATGAGATAATACTCTTTTTTCCCAATTTAGATACATGGCTGTAAGTGTAAAGGGGATGCGACTCATTGGGTAAGTGTCAAGATAACTATTTTAAAGGTTTGAGTTGTGTTTTGTCCTAAACAATTTTCTCAATTGAAAATGTGTAGTCTATTTTATTTATTTAACTATCTATCAGAGGCCAAAGAACACTAAAATACAATATAATAAAATCCGCAATCTAATTTTAGTTAGAGAGTGTTTCAGTAACCAGAAAGGCACAGTTACTCACTTCAAGTCAGTCTTCCCTGTCACAGGGTTCACTCAGGCTACTGCAGACCAATAAGTGTTCCTGCTTTGCTCCGCATTCACAACATTCATTACCACATATTGAGACTTTTTCCATGTCACATACCGGAGATGGCACGCTGCCCATAACTATCCACAGCTCAGTTGGGAGGGCTTCTGCTGAATTTTCAGTTGTGCAGTTTTAAGTAGGAAGCTGCTTCTGGATCTCGGACATGATGAGAGTTCCAAATAATGGATACCTTGGATGTGTTTCTTGAGTCTCCTTTTTACACTCTGCTGATGCCTGTCTTCTTACATCTGGAGGTGCTAATACCATGAGTGGAAATATCTTGGTGACCGGGGTTGGTGTTAAGCACCCTGTGACTATGTGGCCTGTTTCATCAACTTGGTTAGCATGTGGAGAGTTCCTCCTGACTGGTGAGGCGTACTCATAGCAGAGAAATGGAGAGCAAGTGCAGAGGATGCTGAGCTGTGTTCCCTGTGTGTGTGTCAGCTGGCAGATATGGTTGTCCCTGGTACATGCCTTCTGTCTAATGTCTATACATTATTTGTAGCTTAAGGCACAATCCAACTTTAACCCTAGATATTGCCGTGAGCACAGTGATTTCGATTGCATACTTTCCAGTTGATGTTTAACTTTTTTATTGCGTAAGTGGATAGCACACACTAGTTTTATCCAGGTTGTGTTTCAAGTGGTTCTCATAAAAGTAAACGGCAAGTTCTTCGAGAGTAGATGTTACTTGTGTGCTGCTGCTTCAAATATCACTCCCTGAGCAGCAACAGTTGTGTCATCTGTGTAGATGAAGGACCAGTTTCCTGTGTCGAGTGGCTGATCATAGATGATGTGACTTACCGAACAAAAGTGCTGGCAGGTCGATAGACACACAAACAAACACAAACATACACACAAAATTCTAGCTTTCGCAACAAACGGTTGCTTCGTCAGGAAAGAGGGAAGGAGAGGGAAAGACGAAAGGAAGTGGGTTTTAAGGGAGAGGGTAAGGAGTCATTCCAATCCCGGGAGCGGAAAGACTTACCTTAGGGGGAAAAAAAGGACAGGTATACACTCGCGCGCACACACACACACACACATATCCATCCACACATTTACAGACACAAGCAGACATAAATATATCTGATTGTGTCTGTAAATGTGTGGATGGATATGTGTGTGTGCGCGCGCGCGTATACCTGTCCTTTTTTCCCCCTAAGGTAAGTCTTTCCGCTCCCGGGATTGGAATGACTCCTTACCCTCTCCCTTAAAACCCACTTCCTTTCGTCTTTCCCTCTCCTTCCCTCTTTCCTGACGAAGCAACCGTTTGTTGCGAAAGCTAGAATTTTGTGTGTATGTTTGTGTGTCTATCGACCAGCCAGCGCTTTCGTTCGGTAAGTCACATCATCTTTGTTTTTAGATATATTTTTCCCACGTGGAATGTTTCCCTCTAATATATATTAGGGAAAACCATTCTTCTGCATTCCCTATTGACTGTCGTTTAGAGCAACAAAAAAATCATCTGTTCTCCAACATGCACTCAATGAACTGTGTTAGTCCATAGTTCTTTGTTATTAGTATGCAATACTGGACTGTAATTCAAATTCCACATTTTAACTGTAGGCTGAGTGATGGTTTACTAGTTGCAGCAAGGCAAAGGCCTACTGTCTAACTGTTTTGTGGAATACTGTTCCCTCTTTGGTCCAATCTGTCTATCCACAATATATTTTACTTTTGCACCAGAGAACATAACTCCACTCTGGACCCTAAATAAGGAGGCAAAGTATACAAGACAATTATTACTGTAATTTGTATTGTCATTGTGAAAGTCATGGTACTGCTGAAACTGATTTTTATTATCAGCAATGAAGCCTATTAAGGAGTAAATACACTGGGAAGTGAGCAACAATTTTGTGAGAGGTGCATTATGTTTATCTACTTTTCACAATATTCTTCCTACTCACTCCTGCTGAATAATG
Source organism: Schistocerca americana (assembly GCF_021461395.2). Classification (NCBI taxonomy): domain Eukaryota; kingdom Metazoa; phylum Arthropoda; class Insecta; order Orthoptera; family Acrididae; genus Schistocerca; species Schistocerca americana. The sequence continues at coordinate 182,206,306 of NC_060120.1, forward strand.
TATTTACATTAGGTGCATTGCACTAGAACATAATTCTGTAAGACAACATGGAGTGAGTGTGCAGAACAAGCTTTTTTTCCTTGACTTTAGAACAGGCACAGTGTGAGTTACTTCCCAGTCAAAAACATACCGGGTGGACTATTCTCGGTTACATTACTGTGTATTCTCCACATTTTGACTTTGCCTGTATGTCCAGTTGGATTTTATGTATGATCATCAAAGTGTACTTCTGATGCTAGGCAGTCATTTTTGGTTGTTTGGATCTGAATTATGAGACTTTGAGATTGTTGTGAGCCAATTGTAAGCCTGCTCAGCTGTAATCTGAGCTGAGTCTGCCAATGTTGAGTTCAGACCTTTTCAGTAATATTATCTGTCTTTTAATATGTCTGTTTCCATTCACATTGAAGCATACTGAAAATCACTCTGAAAAGAAAAAAAAATTACAAGCAGCCTGTGAAAAAAGACTGTTTCTCACCATATGTGAAAAAAAGACAAGCTATTTGCAGCCAACCACGTATCATCTTTAAGCAGCCACTTTTATGGCTGGCCGGTGTGGCCGCGCAGTTCTAGGCGCTTCATTCTGGAATCATGCGACCACTACGGTCACTTGTTCAAATCCTGCATCACGCATGGATGTGTGGGATGTCCTTCGGTTAGTTAGGTTTAAGTAGTTGCAAGTTCTAGGGGACTGGTGACCTCAGATGGTAAGTCCCATAGTGCTCAGAGCCATTTGAACCACTTGTGTGTGTCAAGCATTTTTTCTTTGACAGTAACTTGAATCCTCACAGTAAGATATCATGGGAACCCTACATCTCTGAAGATTTTACATCTAGCTTTCTGGGTCTAATCTTTTTGCCCTGCCCACAATGTTTCCTTTCTGTGGAAGAAAATAGGGTTATAGTTCAATATCCCATAAACAGGAGTACCAGGTAGGATCAGACTGTGATTGGAGGGGGAGGGGAGGGGGGAAGGCTGGTCTTTATTGATTTAGGGAGACATGGATGGGAATTATTTCCCATTCCTCCCAAATACAATGGTTGTCTTAATGGGGAATGCCCCACCGTACTCTGTCCTTTGATGGAATGGAAGATGTAGGTGTATCTTAACATTTGTCTTCACAGCTGGTTCACAATGTTTAGCAACTACAACTTTAGTGGTAACTTGACATATAGTTACAGGTGCAGATTGATGTACTAGTATAAACATGGTGCATTTGCATCAAGGTCTAAGACCTACCTTTTTTTTTTATATAGGTCACTGGAAGATTGGTCTTTTACAGCATATGAAGACCTTTCTTGTTTCCATCTCAGGTGATCAGCTTTGTACCTGCAGCTCTTGTATGTACTGATCACCAAATTAGACAGTGCTTTTCTTAGACCACATGGTACAAGACGGTGGTGATGTGCATTCTAAGCTTGGATCACAGTCATCCAGGCCACATTTGACACTGATAGGCTTCCTCTTACTTAAAAGCACTGTGTATCCAAATCTTTGACATGGCCCATTGGCTTTGGAACATAAGGATTGACTTTTAAAGTATTTTGATTGTGTAGCTCAGACAAAAAAATTTATTCCTTATGCAATTATACAGATCCAGGGTGACAAACTAGTCACACTGCAAAAGCTGTGCAACTGAGACTGAAAAAATGAACACTATATAAGAAAGTTTTGAACTCAAATATATGAACCCAGATTTTCAGTATTTTGGTTGCAAACAATGTGACAAAGTCTATCAACCAAAATCTTCTTAAGTAATTTTCATGATCTCTGTTCAAGTTGGCTCAGAGTCACCCATAATCTAAGTGTGCTGTATATTTAAATGATAGAGCACAGCAGCTGATGCTGTGTGTGGTTACCCAACAAGCCATGGTGGAATATTGAGTATGACATACATGTGCCTGGAATGAGTGTTTAACACAAAAAAACTGTAGATTAGTGCATGCAGTATCCTAACGGTTGTTGACCAATAGTTTCAACAGGAAAGAAGCAAGTGCAGGCATTTATCTGTCTTGCATAGTTTTTAAAGAAAGCCTTCAGGCTGTTTCTTAAGATGTTTTGGCCCAACTGTTACTTATGGAAGACTAATGTTGTAGTATGTTAAAACTGCCTCTAGGTTTTACAGTATAACAGTGTTTGTTATTACATGAAATGATTGTCACTGCTCATGAACACTGGCTCAGTCCCTCCAGTCATTTTACAACTAGCCCCAGAAGTACTGGCTTGTCCTTGCATTTTGCACCATCATGGTCTTGTGAGAGACTACAATACTATACCCTTTTGAACAGATGCTAGCCATGTGATGTCGCTTCAGAAGTGTATCAAGAGAACAGTTACACAGAGATTTAATTTTGTGATAGTGACAAAATATTCATTCCTAAATAGCTGGCAATTTTTTTGTAGCCTTATAACATCTGCTGGTCTTGGGTACCAAAAAACATTCTCTCTCAGGATTCAATGACAGTATTGTTACTATTACTTCTGTGATAGTAATTTGGTGTACAGCAAACAAAATAGCTACAGGGAAATGAATTCATGGTGAAATAGTTTAAAGCTGAGTAGATGACACATTATGGGTAAGCAGTGTGCAAATGATGAACTGCACATGATCCAGACTTCCTGTCTGTTGAACTAGTCCATAGCTTAACTGTTTACATGTTTGACATCTACAACTGTGTAGATCAGTTTCATCTGCAATTCTACAAGTCCGATCCTATTGCTGCACTGCCACACATTCCATTCTGTGTATTGAAGGTACAGGCATTGTGTGTTCTTGACATTTGCTTATTTCACGACTTAATAGCAAACAGAATCTGACGATGCCCTAAAAATACGAAACACATCATTAAACAATTTTTGCAAAAGTCTGTTTTTCTTCAAACAGTTTCTATATGAGCCAGCATGACGTAGTGGGAAAAGTTTTATTAAAAAGCATTGTTAACTGAAGCAATGATACTGGTGGAATTGTTGCTGCTTATCTTCCACAAACATTTTTCAGGTTCAAACTTTATTTATTGAGCTCTATATTTTGTTTATGATCCTTGAGGTATTGGGCTTTCCAAAATTCTGCTAACTCCTTTCACAATGCCATTTACAGAATGTAAGAAACTTCTATTTTTGAGCGATTGACTGGGTCACATTTCCACTTGCGTACATGAAGCCTCCTGTAAAATTTCATTAGTCAGGTGTGAAGATGAAAAGAAATGTATACACAAATAAATGATGTATTTATTCAGATATAATCAAAAATATATGAGATAGGAATAGGTAGAAAACAAACATGAACAATGTGTTTCATAATTTCTATAACAGATTTATTGAATATAAATAGTATTTTATATTGGACTAGGTTTATCATCTGGTTCACTATCCACCTCTTTCCTCATTATTTTGCTGCACACATTTTTAACATGTCAGTCTCCCTCTCTCTCACACACACACATTCACACTCGAGCTCATTCTCTCTGTTTGCTGAGAAGCACGGAATGTCCTCGGGTAGTTTCTATCCATCGTGCACACACTTAACACTATCTGGCACACAGTAAAATCTGGATAAAATGGAACTTTCTACAACGGTGTGTCAGCAGCACCTTACTCATGCATATCTGTTGTGGCCTCCACCCAAGTGTTCCATTCACAGTTTACACAATCACCCATTCCTTCACCGCAGACGCTTCCGACGCGTAACCCGTGGCAACATTCTCCAACGAACACAATTCTTTCGAATATGATACATTATCACATTTACACGTGTAATAACTGCAGTGCCAGAATTACACAGGTAACAGTAAGACTTCAGCGTATCGTATAATATGTGTATGTGTACATTTACAAATGTCAGTGAGTTTCAATGGTAACGTGACGTGGGGCAGTACTCGAGTTTGCCGCAGGGCACGTCACTTGGGTCGGCGGAAGTACCGCAGCACGACATAGCCGAGGGTACGGAAGAGCACCAGGAAGAAAAGCAGCACCAGTGTGTTGCCCCAAAGAGACGCCAGGCCCGCACCTTGCGACTCCAGGATGTCGTCCACAGAGACAGTCGACGAACCAGCTGCACACGACGGAAATTTGCTCTTTTCTTCAGCACACCTACGGCAACAAAATACAAACTGTTATTTCTGTGCCTCCAAGAAGTTCTACTTCACTTTCCATTCAACAGAGTATTGCAAATTTAATCACACAATGAGAGTTACCTATACGAATATAAATCATTCATTAAGCCTGAGACTGCCTACGCACCCATTGTAAAAAAAAAAAAAAAAAAAAAAAAAAAAAAAAAAAAAAAAAAAAAAAAAAAAAAAAAAAAAAAACCACGTTTTTCACGTATTCTGTAAAAAATTTTATACATTACCAATACTGAGAAGTAATCTTATTTTGTTCACTTTGGGCTGTGGTTTGAAAACCATGACTGTTTATGATGTAAAAGACAATTTTTTAAAAATAGGATTATCTTTGCCTATTACTCATTTCCTTCCACAATGTATTAAACAACCCATACATGGTGCAAGTGTAGAAATACGGTTTACATTTGTATGAGCTATGAACTCCACTCCAAATATTGGTTTGCTACAGTTCTCCACACCAGTCTGTTTTGGGTGAGATTTTCTTCCAGCAGTATTGATCTGAATAGTCTCCACACAGAGATCCAAATGGGGAACTACTTTACCTCTGGAATACATTAAGCAAGAGGATGCCATCTTAAAATATACATAGAACTCCATGTCCTGTAATTTCCCCTTACTTTCAGCTGTGACACAGCACCTTGTGACACACACTATTTGTTGTCTCTGTCTTTCCCGATATTTTTTCCCCCTCTGCAGTTCCCTCTTGTACAACGGAAGTGATTCTCTGATGTCTTAACATGTGCCTCATCATCTTGTCCCTTCTTGTCAGTGTTTTCCATGCTTCTTTCATCACCGATTCTGCCTCATTTCTTGTTTTAAGATTCCACCTGATTTTCAACATCTTTCTATAGTACCACATCTCACAAGGGAACCTCCCCATCGCACCCCCCTCAGATTTAGTTATAAGTTGGTACAGTGGATAGGCCTTGCAAAACTGAACACAGATCAATCAAGAAAACAGGAAGAAGTTGTGTGGAACTATGAAAAAATAAGCAAAATATACAAACTGAGTAGTCCATGTGGAAGATAGGCAATATCAGTGTTATTGTGAACCAAAGAGCACTTTGGTCCCGTGATTAGCGTGTGCAATTGCAGAACGAGAGATCCTTGGTTCAAGTCTTCTCTTGGGTGAAAAGTTTAATTTTTTATTTTCAGACAATTATCAAAGTTCAGGCACTCACACATAATCAACTTCGCTCTCCAAAATTCCAGGACATGTTCAGATTTGCTTGGGCATATGCAGGATTTGATGGTCTACACACTGAAAAATTTGAAAACGTTAAAAACCTATGTTTTGACAGCACAGGCAGAACTGTGCGACTGTGAAACTGTTGCACTCATTTGTTGCATTCTATGTGATGAACTCTTATGTTTTCTCACTTTTTTGGGAGTGATTATCACATCCACAAGAAAACCTAAATCGGGCAAGGTAGAAGAATCTTTTTACCCATTCGCCAAGTGTACAAGTTAGGTGGGTCGACGACATATTCCTGTCATGTGACGCACATGCCGTCGCCAGTGTCGTATAGAATACATCAGACGTATTTTCTTGTGGAGGAATCGGTTGACCTATGACCTTGCAATCAAATGTTTTCAGTTTCCATTGGAGAGGTGTGTCCTTTCGGCTACTAATCGCATGGTTTTGCGGTGTGGTCGCAAAACATAGACACTAAACTTATTACAGTGAACAGAGACGTCAATGAACGAACGGACAGATCATAACTATGCAAAAATAAAGAAAGTACACTTTTCACTCGAGGCAAGACTTGAACCAAGGACCTCTCGCTCTGCAGCTGCTCACGCTAACCACGGGACCACCTCGCTCCTAACCTCAGACCTTCCTTGATGTTGCTTATCTTGCACATGGACTACTCAGTTTGTATATTTTGCTCATTTTTTCGTAGTTCCACACAACGTCTTCCTGTTTTCTCGATTGATCTGCGTTCAGTTTTTCAAGGCCTATCCACTGTGCCAACTTATAACTAAATCTGAGGGGGGTGCGATGGGGAGGTTCCCTCGTCAGACTCCAGTTACATCATTTTACAGTTTTCCCACAGCCCACAATTCACTTTCATACAATGCTGTGGCTCCAGGTGTACATTCTCAGAAATTTCTTCCTCAAATTAAGGATGATATTTTATACTAGTAGACCTATCTTGGACAGTAACACCCTCTCCACAGGTGCTAGTCTCCTTTTTATGTCCTCCTTGCTTTGTCAGTCATGTGTTATTCTGCTCACAAGGTCCATTTCATGGTCCACATTTTGATGTTAAGTTTGTTGCTGATCTCATTTCTACTACTCCTCATTACTTTGTCTTTCTTTGGTTTAGCCTCAGCTCATATTTTCAGGGCCCGTAATACTGCTTCAGTTTCACTGAGGATAGCAATGTCATCAGCAGATCTCATGATTGATATTCTTTCACCCTGAATTTTGATGCTACTGCTGAACATCGATTTGTGTCACTGTTTCTTCAATAAATATATTGAGCCACTGCAAGCTGTACTCTTCAGGAACCACATATTGCTCTAGCCTCTTCACAGATACTATCTGCATTGTTGAGGCACATAAATCTTCCAGCTCAGCAAGGTCCTGTTGTTCAGTGTGCATGCCACAATCTACCTTTATGAAATTAATTAAAAAAATTATTATTGAACACTAACAATGTTTTACTTTAGAACTGTATATGTGCTTAATCTGTGTTTCACATTTCATAGAATGTTGTGCTTGGGTATTGATGCTGGTATTCACGAAAACATGATGGAAGAACAACAACCCATCTTGTCAGCACGAATAACAACAGTAAACAGTTAAGGCTTTCAACGCAAAACATAGCTTTTTAACGTATAGCACTGTAAACTGCAAAGCAAAAATAACATTTGGCTTTCAAATGAAAATTCAGATGAAATTTTTTTTAATTGCCTAAAGAAATGCCAAGTAAAATTTATAGGAGTGCAACTAGTCTTATACAAACACGTGTTCTAATGATTTATGCCTTGAAATGTTATTCTGTAACGAAGGTCACCTTTCTTCACTTAGACTGCATTCATTCACACCTCTTATGGATAGATGTTGCCTTCATTCAACAAATTTATGACTGCTTGGTCACTATGAAGAAGTGATCCTGTAAGCTTAATTATCTTAGGAAAGTAATTTCTTTCATTCTTTATTAACCGACTGTGTGCGATTGGTTCACATTCAAAAATCCAATTATAGCTTTCAGCAAATGTTGCATCACTTATTTCCAGTACCAAGATCTTGTTGCTTTAAGAGAAGTACATAACAAGCTTCTGATTACTCAGGTGGGGGTTATCCATGCAAAGTTCAGCAATTTTTGAAAAAATGAAATGAAAGCCTGAAGTGTTCTTTAAAAGTAGAGTGTAGTTGTATAGGGACAAAAACCATCTGCAAGTGTCATCTCTCTCTCTCTCTCTCTCTCTCTCTCTCTCTCTCTCTCTCTCTCACACACACACACACACACACACACACACACAAAGGCACAGAGAGAGAGAGAGAGAGAGAGAGTGTATGCGTGTGCGTGTGCGTGTGCGTGTGTGTGTGTGTGCGCGCGCGCGCGCACGATAATATTTGTTTGACGATCTGTACTCTGTACAAAGCAAGTACGTCAGGAGAAACGTGGATGAAAAATAGGAAAATTGAATGATTCCTCCTCCCCCCCCCCTCCCAAAGTGGTCCAAAAGCAAATTTCATAAAATACAGTTGTCTTCCTAAGGTGACATATTTTGTGATCACAGTGAACAGCAGTTTCCAATAAAAATGTGTTTTTATGGGTTATCCACATTTTTCAGTTATACAAGCAGACTTGGGTTTTCATTAAATGGATAATCAGAGCTCGCATCATTTACTAAAATCCAGATGTCTGCCTCTGCATCAGTAATTCTGGTGTTGTACATAAACATTTGGCTTTGGCATGCAGAATATAATCCTGGATGTATACTTACTGTAGAGGCGTGCCTGAGAACTCGACGATTTGCATGTTCTGGAAGGCGTAGTGCACCATGCTGAGATACCGCAGCCACGACAGCCAGTACGGGATGTTGGTTGCAAGGTAGCCACCAAAAAGCTGTGTTGCAAGCGTGTACAGAGCACTGATGGTAATGGACACCTGCATGTCCATGCAGGACGCTCCCACGAAGAAGCCCACACTCTGTATTGGAAGAGAGTGGCTATTTTTAAACTGTTGGTCATTAATAAAATCAGAATAAGTTGACAACTGTTAACTACGGGAACAGCAAATTCATATATATGTCAAAAGTGAGGAATGTGTTGAAGCAACAGACCATTCAGGAATGAGGTAAAGAAATAAATCAACACCCCAAGTAGAGCACATCATTTCTGTCACCACTGGCCCAGTGTCCTGGGAGAACTTTCCACTTCATTTCTTACAAAGCTATACCCTCTTCACTGCCATGCAGATAAACCTCTAGCCAATCAATATTGTCTACTTCTGCAAATTTCTTTACAAATTCAGGTTATACATTTATGTGAACAGGATATGCATTCCAAAGCAGTACGAAAGCTCAAGCTAAAGAATGAGAAAGTTAATATTACTTACAACACAAATCCCGCACATTATTAAAAAATATATAATTGGATTATTACAATGATTTAAATTGAAATGAATTAACTAAGCATCTAGATTTTACTGATTACACGAGTAACTGTTCAGTCACAGGCACTAGTTTTTTGTAGAGGATCACTAACTTCCTTTTGCTAGCAGTTTTTTTAAAAAATGGTTCAAATGGCTCTGAGCACTATGGGACTTAACATCTGTGGTCATCAGTCCCCTAGAACTTAGAACTACTTAAACCTAACTAACCTAAGGACATCACATACATCCATCCATGCCCGAGGCAGGATTCGAACCTGCGACCGTAGCAGTCGCGCGGCTCCAGACTGAGCGCCTAGAACCGCGAGACCACCGCGGCCAGCCAGTTTTTTTAAGTCATTCATTTTATACGACAAGAGCAATCAGATTTTTTGCAACAGCACAATTCATTCTTGGCCGAAAGCAGGTCAGTAATACGCCACCGAGACACTCAATTTGCCCTTTTCTTTTGTCTAAAGTGGAGCTCTGTTGACACATCCTGAGGCATCAAGGAATTGTTAATCTGGTAATGTAGGAAAATGCGCAGGGTAAAAACTGTAAAGTGAAATGAAGGCATTAAGCAGGTTCAAATGGATGTTGGTTGCTGTAGTTATGCAGAGATGAAGCAGCTTACATTGGATAAACTGGTATGGTGAAGAGCTGCACAAAGCCAGTCTTCTGACTAGGGGAGGGGGGGGGGGGGAGAACTTTTAAGTGTTTCTGTAGGTAAAAGTTGGAATTTTGGCTCTTGAAGGCAAGTAATGGCTGTAAGTTAAATAGGACTCTACTGAAACTATTAGTTTTTAGGGATTAGGAAGAATTGTTTGTATGACTACATTTTGAAATGTCGAACCTGTTGAAACAAGAACAACTTTTCGCATGAAGGAAGAAACTATTCAGGAGAAACATTCAGCTGTAGGTGTGTGGGGTATGGAGCAGAGATTTTCTGTCTTCCAAGGAGCAGTTGATGACTGTGATTGCCCTTGTCACATACTACTTCCTCCACCCCCAAATTATGTCTCATGGATACTAACACATTCTTCACATAGATCCCAACTTGTTCGTTTACTGTATGTTTCAGTTAGAACCAAATCAGACCTACAGAAGTGAAATGTCGTGTAACTGCACTCATACCTGAGCAACAACAGTGTTGAGCAGCAGGAAGGCAAGCAGAGTGGCGAAGACTGTCGGGGACTTCAGCCCCAGCATGGGGTAGGAGATGATGTGGTAGACCGCGGGCAGGGTGACTGTCAGTGGCAGCTCTCCCACCATCTTGGCAAGGTAATATGCAGACAGCCGGTATGATCCCGACAGCCTCTCTTTGTTGATCACCTCTCGTTCAGGTGGAACTGAAACACAAATATGAATATTTAATTTTTACTCGTAACATGAATTTCAGAGTATGTGTATCAACTAAATAAAATAAGATGCTTAAGAAACAGCAACACCCTTAAATTCACAGGACAGTTCACATCTTAACAGAGTGCTTATGTTTCACCAACTAGTAATTTCTGAGTATTTGCTGTTTACTGTCTGATGTCTGCTGGTAATCCGTGAAAAGTATTTTGCACCACCATGTAAAATTCAGTTCTGAGCCCTAAACAAGGCGACACAGTTCATATAAAAATTAGTCTCGGTCTAGAATTGAGGTTGTGGATTTTTACAGTTCATCCTAAATTCACTGCACTTCTGATCATTTTATTAGAAGTTTACCCAACGTTTGACTATATTAAACCTACATTTCATTACATTGGCGGAATTCTTTCATCTACAATGGGTAAAATATTGATATAATGAATGTTCTGATAATCAACACACCGAGTAAACTTTTGTCACTAATTATTTTGAATTTCTTGCCCTCCCCATGAGGCCTCGCCCTTCCATATGAAATTCCTTCATCATCATCATATCATCATCATATCATCATCATATCATCATTTGATACTTCATAGAGTATTCCTGTTGAGAATATCATCAAGCAGGGCTGGATTAACAGCCTCAGTCTTGGTTGATGATGCTATCATCAATTCACAAATCTATAGATTTAATTTGTAGCCCATCTTAATAAGCCAAGTGCTCTTGACCGCATTGTCAAAAAGACATAAAATTACATCAAAATATGGATATACAAGATAAATGCATTATCAACAATTGAGTTTGAAAACATCCAGAATTACGTGTTACATACAGATGTACTGATAATGTGTGTATACTGAAAAATGTCCACGAGTTGACAAATAAATAAAATATACAAGTAGCAATGTAATGTTTGTGATGATGCTGTCATTTAAAAAGTATCATTATTGGGTGCAAGGCATACTGCTCAAAAAATGTTTCCATTTAGTTGTAATATTCTGCCAAACAGCCATGAAGAATTTGAATAATTATAATTTGGATCAGAGATGTGACTTTAATAGAAGCACCCTCTGAACTCACAGGACGAGAGAGCCCCAAAATGGGCATACAGCATCCAGTAGGTGGTGGAGAAGAACATCCAACCCTGGATGTCGTGAAGTGCCTCTTCCTTCCTGTCCAACTGGAACCACAACAGGCCTGCCATCGCCCCCAGTGCCACTGTCTGCACCCAGTTCAGCTTCGACAGCATTCTGGGCCGTGCTTCCTGGAAGTTGCGCTGTGACAGAACCTGAAATAGTCGAAAATTTGCAGGTGTCACTTAGTTGCTTATGAACTACTTTGTACTCAACACAAATTTGAATTAATATGAACATTTTCACAGTGGATATTTTCACTTTACAATCTTTGTCACCAAAAAGCAACGTCTATTGAAATGCCAGTATACAACATTCTGTGTTGAAAGTCGAGAAAGCTGCTAGTGCCCGAGTGCAAATGAGTGGTATTACACACAATGTGTACAGCTACATTTGAAAAACTGAACTGAATGAGATGCCGACTACAAACTTTAGAAGCAGGATACCATTTTTCCTTGTGCGTGTGCGTGTGCATGTCAGAGGAGGGCAAACCAAATGAATTATTTATATTTCATAAAAAGGACTTTTTGTACAAAAACTTAAATGTTTAGACAAAACTGCGCCTATCTGCAATGCAATGCCTCCTCTATGTAGTGTATCCATATTTTTCATATTGCTGTAATTCCATCCTGGAATTTCCACGGTTTGATCTTATCCTTAATTATTTAGATAGCTACCCGACTTACACTTAACTAATTCTCTTTTCCCCAGTTTACTATTACAGTGATGTAGGAGAAAGTGAACACATATACAAACAAATGATACTGTGCAGAAATATGTAAAGGAAAATGTCTATCTCCCCCCCCCCCCCAAAAAAAAAGAAAACAAGTAATCTAAATATTTTGTCCTCATTTGTGAACAAATACATGTTTGTAGATGGTCGAATGCCACCTATACGCACTACGAACACATTTCAACGGCCTCTAGGTGATGACTCATTCTCAATTCTGTGGTTGCTTGTATAGCAGTGTGCAATGACCTATTCTTTCCAGTAAACAATAAATATCATTATTTGCAAATTCAACTGGTGAATACAATAACTGTACACACTTAATTAAACGGAAATTGAATATAGAAGTTAATAGTGCCTGTGATTTTCCACTTTGGCCGAGAAACATAAAATGCAGCTTTATGGGGTACTAAACTGACTACTTTCCCTCTTCTTGGTAGTTTATTATTCATATGATATCTGGCATGTGTCCTAGTTGATTAAATGCCTCCCAGGACAGCTTTAGACATTTCCAGTTTCCCTGTGTTATCGTGCATTAAGACAGAAATGGTGACCAGCACAAGCAGAGTGAATGCACAGTCAGAGCAAAGCAGAGCCCAGCCTGGAGCCTCCAGCAGGGGCCTGGCGGGAGCGTGTGAGGCAGGCTGTGCCAATAATCGAGTGAAGGGGGCCTCAAGTGGCTGCTATTGCCATCTGGGTGAAGGTCGGGTCATGTCGTGCCGAGGTCGCGTCGCTGGGAGGGCCAGTCAATTGCCTCTCCACCTCCGGCCGGGGGCTCCCAGGGGGAGGGAACAGGCCAGCAATGGCGTTCGAGTGGAGTATGCAAATCTGAGTGAGCACAGCTCACTTTGTAAGGAACATGAGGAGAACCTGATAACCCCAGTCAGAGTGTTAGGAACAGTATTCTTACAAATCATACAAGTAAAGCCATTTCCCCCGTGTTATCCTTTCTTACAGGAGTGCTATTCAAACAAAGCACGAAGGAGAGCTTCTGTGAATTTCGTAAAGAAGAGAGGTACACACAGAACTGAGACTGTCAGGGTTATATTTGTATGCCACAAGGATTGCATCAGAGTTTCAAGTCTTCACAATTTTTTTCCTTGACATGCACGCTGCTAATGGGTCACCTCAGAACAGCCCCAAGGCTGTTTTGTCCTCTGCCACAGATTTTGCATTTTCTCATTCAAATATTTTGAACATTTATTTATGCCAATCAACGTAAGTCTGTTCTTGAGCTTCAATCAAACTGTGCAAAATTGATCATGAACAGATTTTTCTCCAGCTAAGTATTCAGGCTAAACTCAAGATATGACAGTCTTTGATAAGCCTAAGGATGCTTCTGTCTCACTATCAGTCACATGTGGATCCTCTTCACAGACAAAGATCCATGTTTTGTTGTGGGTGTACATCACTTGCTTGCATGTAAATGTGTAAATCAGTAACCATCCGCATCGTGGGGGGCAGGGGAGGAGCGAGGTCAGTTGGGTCGGTCATCAATTGACTGTGCCAAGTGTGGGATTCTAAAATCTTTAATATGTGTGGTGGCATCTGCCAACATCGCAAGCTAACCTATTCTCAGTGAGCTCATGCCTATTACACTAATGGACTTTGTGTCTTCTTAATAGTTATTTTATAACTGGCTCTGTTTCCGTGGCACATTGGAAAGGCTGCATGATGGTCTGGTATTTTTCCTACTAGTGCTCTCCCACAAGAAAGGCTAAATATCTTATAGAAAAAAGGTATTTACATTCTATGACACCTGAAAATAAGAATGTAAACAGATAAACATTTTTTTGTAGTGTTTTGTTCCATGAAAATTTGGACGACAGTCAGATATCAATAACTTGCTGCCACAATGTTTTGGTGCAGAGTCTTCTGGCCAACTTTAGGTGTATACTTGAGAAAGTACACTTAGCTCACCTGTTTAAATGGCACATGTGTGGTGTACTCAATTGCCATTGCGAATACATTATTCAATGATAGGGCACATTCATGTCTGCTACAAGTGTTTTGTTACAACTAGAGATGGGTAAAGTTGTTCTTTTTACAGACTAATTCCTTTTGAGATAGTTCGTTTTACTGAACTAGTTCAAATGAGCTATATGATTCATTTTTATTGTTGGAGAACCAATAAAAAAAGCAACCTTCAACTAAAAAATCAGAAGCAAACTTTTATTGCCTACAAAAACCGAATGACCATTAGGAACAAATCATATGTGCATAGTTCTAAGAACTTTTTTCATACATGCAATCTATTTGTTAGGATGGGCTGACTGCTTTCAATTTGAACTCAAGCCTTTACTTGGGAACCTCAGTAGATTGACATCACGAGGAGTTATCCGCTTTTTCTTCTCTAACAGCGTCTGAAGAGAGGAGAAACTCATTCTTATCTAACAGTTCTTAATAATTAATTCTTAGAATGGGAAAGAGATATTTAGATACCGGCTTAAAAAAAGGGGGGGGAAAGCTACGTTAAGTGTAAACAAGAGTCAAGAGACGGGAGGATCACAACTGGAGAGTGAGCTGAACTGAGTTGAACTGACTGAATGGTTTCCATCATACCATCTCTTGCAGTTCACACAGCTCGGAACTGGAGCCTGACCTGAACTTAGTAAAGTGCTGTTTTCAGTCTTCCGATCAGACGCAGTTCACACAGTTCAATAGTTCAGAACTACGGATGCTCGGGTCCTGGGAATGAGGAAGGGAAAATTTGTGCGTGCATATTCGAACTTCTGTTGGTAATGGAAGCGAGCAGTGAAAAAACGATAGTTCACTAAAAGAAAGACCAGTCTGAACAGTACCTTTCACGGATAGTTCAAATGAACCTTGTTACAACAGCGAAAAAGTTTTATCTGTTTAATGTGAAAAATAGTTTTCGTTGTTACCAGTATTTAGCACTTAGAAACACAACAAGATACAAAGGACAAAGTAAAACGATGATATTTACTGTCTTATAAATATTGTTCGACATGTTTGTAAGTATACATTTCCTCGAGCACATAAATGTAGATGTTTAGATGAGTTCTCCAATTTATTCGGTTCTCAGGAGTGTGACGAATTAATCAAATGACCTTTGTTGACACTTCCACAATGGATTTTGTTTTCGTCATCAATAAATTATATACCATTGCTTGTTCCTACTTTCTCTTAGTATATGTTAGGTTTTTTGTTGGTTTCTCATAACCTCAGTTCCAATGCTCGTGTTTAGCCATCTCTCGCAAAACATGTAATTTTGGCGCTAACGTTTTAACCACAGCCACCACTCTTGACCCATGACAGACGAGACTCGGTGCACGAATAAAACGCCATGAACTATAGGTCAATTCACTTGCCAAGAGTAGTAGATTTTGACCATTTTTTCCTTTTTGACATTTCATCCCTCTCGCCCGATGTGGGCGGGGAGCACTTTCACTGGTTCAATAAATATTTCCGTCTTCAGCCAAGTGAATTAAAAAGTAATACGAATAAGAAACCAACATTACGGTTGCTTTTTAAAATTTAAATCACAGACGAACAGCTAAAGTCGAAAATATATACATTTTAAATACACATCGCAGCTTGGTGAAATCTCCTGATTTAAAATAAAAAGAAAGAAAACAGAAAAAACAACATACTGGAGCACTGCATTTTCACGAATCTGAAAGTCCTACAACGCGGGAGAAATGTGGGACAAGACAAAATGTTCCATAGGGTTGAAGGGTGCGGGTTGTAAGACAGGGAAGACGGTTTTACACGAGCAACTTTCTGGTCAAAATAAGACTACTCAAAGTGCGTGCACCTTTTATGCCCGCGCGTAAATCAGCAACCAACCACGACGTGTTTGTGTGTGTGTGTGTGTCGTCAACGATCTATAGACTTTTGGAGTGTGGAATTCTAAATTTTCGAGTATGCTGCACACTGCGCATGCGCAGAAACACTGGACTTTGGGGGCGTCTGCTAAAATCTAAAGTTAATTTATTTTGGCCGAGCTCACTCGTATTATAAGAGACGGATTTTGTGCTTTCGTGTGCTTTTGTGCTTTCACTCGCTGAGTAGCAGTCGAGGGTTGAGCATCGCTCCTCTCACTCGCGTACTGTCAGCCATAGGCCCCCGCTTGCACGGGAGTAAAAACAGAAGTGTTCTCCGGCTCTGTTTTTATTAAAACATTGACGGGCACTTGCGCCTAGGTCTTAGCACGGACGGCACTGGGAAAAACATTTGCATGGCGTCGCCTGGCAGAGTTGTCGTGTCCTCTCGTCGTTGTGGTATGTCGAGCTTGGGTGACGCCTTGGGGTCGCGGCGGTCTCTTTCCGCCGAAGACACGAGGCGCGCTTTCTTGTTGCCGCGGGCCGCGCGGCCGGCCATCTCGAGCACCTCAGCTGCCGCAGAGTCAGTCTCTGCCCCCTCCAAGAATAGGGAAAAAGTAAGCCAGGACCTGGAAGCGGGCCGCGGAACCACAGAAAGGTTTTCCGCCGCCCCCGTCCAGAATTCCGCGTCTGCCATCGTGTTACTAGGGTCAGCACTGCAACCGGAAAACCCAACGGTGCCAACAAAAGTTGCAACTGACAACAACCTGGCAGCAAGCCCCCTTTCCGCAACCGACATGGCAAAACCACATAATAAACAAACAAATACGTAGTCAGTATTTGCGATCCCGCCCCTCCCTCCTCTCTCCTCAGCCCTCTCCTGCTTGCCAACAGCTGTGGCCTCCTTGCTGACCATATCCGCAACCTAAATGGCAAGCAGAAGCCCAGTCAACCGACAAAAATCCTTCCCAAACCCGCAACTGCCACCCAACCCCCTACCCGATCCCAGTTCCTTAAATCCCCCCCACTCAAGTCCACCACATCCAAGCAGCGGCGTGTCAGGAAGGACAAAAAGGAGAAGCACTCCAAGGGGAAAAAGCACTCCACCACCCCAACCACTTCAACACCCTCTGAGGAGCAAGCGCCCCCGACAGCACCTGTCGTCGTCCTAGGAGGGGACCAGGAAACGCTGGCACTGGAAGGGAACCGCGTAACCGGGCAGGATTCGGATGGTTTCGTGCTGGCGAGGAAAACCTTCCGCCAGCCGAGGCTCCCGCCGGCCCGGGGAGTGGAACCCACCCCGAACAGGTTCCAGGCGGTGGCCGATCAGCCTGAGACACCACAAGGCACAACAACACAAACACAAAACCAGGTCACCCACCACCTCCCTCCGATCGTCGCGAAGTTCACTCGGAATTACGGGGAACTCTTCGAAATGCTAAAAACAGCAATCGGGGGAGGCAATTTCAAAGCAAAACCTGCTGGTGGTGACAATATAAAAATAACATTATTCACACTCGAGCACTACACCACAATAAAATCACTTCTCAACAGCAAAAACATACCCCACTACACTTTCCCCACAACGAAAACACGCAATAGAAACATTGTCATCAGGGACCTGCCGAGACGAGTGGCCCCCCAGGCGATCAAAACAGACCTGACTGCCCAGGGGTACATCGTCAAGGCGGTCCAACAGATGGGACACATAGGCAGCAAATGGCCCCTGTATCAGGTCACACTGCCAGACGCCCCACAGAACAAAAGGGACATTAAGACGATCCTGGCGGTCCCTGTGACCACTGAACCACTGCGCCGCAAAAACAAGACAGTGCAGTGCTTCAGATGTCAGGGCCTCAACCACATTGCGGCACACTGCTCAATGGCAGTGAGGTGCAGAAAATGCGCCGAGGCCCATGACACACGAACGTGCAACATAAAACACACGGACCCGCAAATAAGGTGCGCGCTGTGTGGCAAAAACCACACAGCGGGTTACCAAGGTTGCGAGGTCCATAAAAGACACACACAGCAGGCAAAGGGCGCAAAGGCCGCCCCCCACACACGAAAAGAAAACACCACGAACCCACCCAGACACACAAGAAACCAAAACATGACAACACACACAGACAAGGCCTGGGTAAAACCAAGGCCTGACACACCAAGGGCAACATATGCGGAAGTGGTTTCTCCCCCGAGGAACCACGAAAGCATTGCCCAACCACCACAACATCAGACACCAACACAAGAACAACGCCGGGTAATACACAGCAACAACGACCAGGTCCAACTTGACGGAGAAGGCCCTAGGAAACCCCAGACACACTTCCCTCCCATGGATCAGTTGTTAGGCGTAATGGTGCAGACCATGAACCTCGTCATGGAAATGATGAAGGAATTCAGGGACGCCCAAAAGCAGAACACACAGATCCTCGCTGCCCTTCAGGCAACAGTCCAGCAGTCGCTGCCCTCTGCGACTTCCTCAGTAATATCAAAACCCCATCATGGATAGACGACCAAACATCCAAGGCCTGACAATGTGCGTCTTTAACGCAGACGGCATTGTTAATCAAGAGGTCGAGTTCCGAGAACTCATGAAGGAGTTCTCCATCGACATATGCATGATGGGGGAAACCCACCTAAAACCGGGAGTAAAAGCGACAGTTCCCAACTACGTTATTCTTTCCGTTCTCGGGAACGTAAGGAATTTACCCGAAACCTCTGACAAGAATTTACACCATGAATTCCCCTCTGGTCTCCAAAAAACTATATTATTTTTGCTTGTTCCTACATTCCGTACTATATTTAAATTTCTTCGTAAAAAGGGTAGTCCCTCAAACTCTCTGTCACAGTTCAGATGCCAAACAGGACAGCAGACAGCTCTCACACGCAACTTTTGCGCTAAAGGCCCCCGTAAATGATCAAACATTTTGCCAAACTTAACTATGCTTGCCAAGTGTTTGATCGTTTACGGTGCAGTTTGGCTTGTTTGCCAGGCATAGATCGTGTGTGACGTGTTTGAGAGAAATTCTGACTGACGGAAGTTTGACAAGATGGCGGACGTTGTTTGTGACATTTCGCCGCATTTGTTAAGTGAAAATTTGTTTCGTTACGATTTATCTATTTATATCGCGAGTTTCCACAACTATGAAAAATATGATCGAGGCAAAAACAGAATGGCACTGACATTCACCAAAATGGGAGAGGTACCACATCTTTCCCAGCTACATATTTACGCATGAAGATGTTATGAACAAAATCAATATTCTGTGCATACAGTTCTCTAGTTCTTCCACGGACGATGTGGGCTGCATTTTCTTACGTTGCGGTATTTTAACTACTTGTCAGAGGGCCAAGTAAAAGAATAAATTTTCCCATATTTGCGTCTTCTTTTTCAGTGTGAGGATTAAGTAACGCTAAACAACAAACATTTCACTGTCCATCCGCAGAAAGTTTACGTAATCGTCAGGTTCTGAGTAAACGTTTCCATTAACATGTTTCCAGTTGCCTATTTCTCATTTTAAACCATTTCCTGGATCAGCGACTTGTTTCCTTCTTTTTTTAAACACGCTTAGAAACGCTTTATCTGCATTTGTAGCCATTCCCACTAGTGTCAAAATACACTATATACACGAAAAGTATCTGCTTCAAAAGTAAGGTTAAATCGACAAGCTTTCTCAGAATGTGCACTGACTTGTTTGAAACATCCCTGGCTAGACAAGAGCGAACGTGACAGGAAAGTTTGCTCTTTATGGAGGGACTTCACAAATTTTATAAAGTATCATTGTCCATTTGAAGAAAGTTGATGTAATGGTCGGGTACTGTGGCTAACATTTCCTTTAGCATTTTTTCATGGATAAATCATTTTAAGCCACTCCCTGACCAGTGTTTCTTCTTCTCGTTTTTTAAACACAGTGTCAAAGTCAATGCCAGGACTGCTTTGTCTGCATTTGTGGCCGCATTCACTACTCTCAAAACACACACGAACCCGAGTTTTATAGTCAAGTTAAATGGACAAACATTGTTTGAACGTGCACGAGCTTGTTTGGCAAATCCGTGGCTGGACATGAGCGATTTTGTCAAACACATTTGATCGTTTAGGGGGAGCCTTAAATGAAAATGACCATTCCAAACAGGCGAGACGCAGTACGGGCATAAAACGCCAGGGGCGCTTTAAGTACACTCACTTGTCTCGCTAACAAGGAGACGGCACGACCGTGGGGTCGGGGATTTGTCCGAAATTTTGTGTGGTGAAAGAGGACCTCTAACACCACACGTGGTTAAAATATTAGGACGCACTACCCGGAAAATCCCGGGAAAAATCGATCCAAAGTTTCTTAGGTGCCTTATGAGTATAAAATGTTAATCCATTGGCGAGACGCCAGAGGTCTTGGGTTCGATTCCACCTCTGGCACTTTTTTTCATCTCTCATTTTCTTTTGTTATTCCACCAACTATTCAGAACTTTTTGCAAACCTACATTATCTTTAACAAATTAGTTACATTATTGAATAAAAATAAAAATCCAACAACACAATTCATGGCGGTGGGTTTTCCATTTTTAACTGTAAATTATATGAGGGGAAACACTGAGTTTTTAATCAGAATAACAAAGTCCACTGGGACAACATTTAGTTTTTATACATATTATATATACATATACACTCCTGGAAATGGAAAAAAGAACACATTGAAACCGGTGTGTCAGACCCACCATACTTGCTCCGGACACTGCGAGAGGGCTGTACAAGCAATGATCACACGCACGGCACAGCGGACACACCAGGAACCGCGGTGTTGGCCGTCGAATGGCGCTAGCTGCGCAGCATTTGTGCACCGCCGCCGTCAGTGTCAGCCAGTTTGCCGTGGCATACGGAGCTCCATCGCAGTTTTTAACACTGGTAGCATGCCGCGACAGCGTGGACGTGAACCGTATGTGCAGTTGACGGACTTTGAGCGAGGGCGTATAGTGGGCATGCGGGAGGCCGGGTGGACGTACCGCCGAATTGCTCAACACGTGGGGCGTGAGGTCTCCACAGTACATCGATGTTGTCGCCAGTGGTCGGCGGAAGGTGCACGTGCCCGTCGACCTGGGACCGGACCGCAGCGACGCACGGATGCACGCCAAGACCGTAGGATCCTACGCAGTGCCGTAGGGGACCGCACCGCCACTTCCCAGCAAATTAGGGACACTGTTGCTCCTGGGGTATCGGCGAGGACCATTCGCAACCGTCTCCATGAAGCTGGGCTACGGTCCCGCACACCGTTAGGCCGTCTTCCGCTCACGCCCCAACATCGTGCAGCCCGCCTCCAGTGGTGTCGCGACAGGCGTGAATGGAGGGACGAATGGAGACGTGTCGTCTTCAGCGATGAGAGTCGCTTCTGCCTTGGTGCCAATGATGGTCGTATGCGTGTTTGGCGCCGTGCAGGTGAGAGCCACAATCAGGACTGCATACGACCGAGGCACACAGGGCCAACACCCGGCATCATGGTGTGGGGAGCGATCTCCTACACTGGCTGTACACCACTGGTGATCGTCGAGGGGACACTGAATAGTGCACGGTACATCCAAACCGTCATCGAACCCATCGTTCTACCATTCCTAGACCGGCAAGGGAACTTGCTGTTCCAACAGGACAATGCACGTCCGCATGTATCCCGTGCCACCCAACGTGCTCTAGAAGGTGTAAGTCAACTACCCTGGCCAGCAAGATCTCCGGATCTGTCCCCCATTGAGCATGTTTGGGACTGGATGAAGCGTCGTCTCACGCGGTCTGCACGTCCAGCACGAACGCTGGTCCAACTGAGGCGCTAGGTGGAAATGGCATGGCAAGCCGTTCCACAGGACTACATCCAGCATCTCTACGATCGTCTCCATGGGAGAATAGCAGCCT
This sequence comes from Schistocerca americana, assembly GCF_021461395.2. Classification (NCBI taxonomy): domain Eukaryota; kingdom Metazoa; phylum Arthropoda; class Insecta; order Orthoptera; family Acrididae; genus Schistocerca; species Schistocerca americana. The sequence goes on from NC_060120.1 coordinate 182,227,931, forward strand.
GCATTGCTGCGAAAGGTGGATATACACTGTACTAGTGCCGACATTGTGCATGCTCTGTTGCCTGTGTCTATGTGCCTGTGGTTCTGTCAGTGTGATCATGTGATGTATCTGACCCCAGGAATGTGTCAATAAAGTTTCCCCTTCCTGGGACAATGAATTCACGGTGTTCTTATTTCAATTTCCAGGAGTGTAATAATTATAAACAAGAACCGCAGTGGTAATTATCGTACAAACATAGTAATAATTTTTGAGACATGTTGCACAACATATAAAGGCGGATATTTTTCAATCACAGGGTGTTTGCAATAAATCTGTACAAAAACATGCCCCATTAACATTTACGAAAATGGTTTGAGTTTGTGATAATTTTTGAGGCAAACCAGGCATATTGAATCATGTCTCGGAATATTGGTGACGATAATTGACGGTGAATTATAGAATGAATTTTTATACAATCTTCCCGGGAATTGATTTCACGATTCTTCTGTAACAATGCGCTGCAATTTTGCAAGCAACAGAAGGAAAAAAAGTGCCGCAGGAGGAATCGAACCCAAGACCTCTGTCGTAAGGGTCCGAGCGCTTACCATGTAGGCCAGACTGCGGGTCAGCAATGGACTAACATTTTATACTCATAAGGCACACCTAAGAAACTTTGGATAGATTTTTCCCGGGATTTTCCGAGTAGTGCGTCCTAATATTTTGACCACTTGAGGTGTTAGGGGTCCTCTTTCACCACACAAAATTTCGGACAAATCTCCGACCCCCACGGTCGTGCCGTCTCCTTGTAAGTCGATTGAGACAAAGTCGATGGTGTAAAAGGGTCTCAGGTAGGAAAACTGTGGAGTTGGTAGGTAGGATTTTTTACCATGAAGTCGTTCTTCTGAAATGGGCTGCTGTGCTCAGTATTCAACGAGAGCGCCACCTGACAACAGGGTGGGAGTAGTGCCTAGCGCTTCAGCCCAAAATGGTGTGGGCTCGTTAGCTTCGGCTGATGACCGCCGGAGTGGTTAGCGGTCCGTGCGCTTCCGCGAGGCGGCGCCCAGGGTGAGGAGTGTGGGACAGCAGGCTGCGCTCACCTTGAACTGCGTCCAGAAAGAGGTGGGCCACTGCCAGTCCGATCCGTCGTCGTCGGCGCCGCTGCTCGACGACGAGGCGTGCGACTGGCTGTCCGTCCACAGCGTCTTGCCCTCGTCCTCGCGCGCCGCTGCAAATAAGTAACAACACGTGTAGATTCTCCGTCGGGAGAAAACCACTACATAATACACGGTGATTCAAAAAGAATACCACAACTTTAGGAATTTAAAACTCTGCAACGACAAAAGGCAGAGCTAAGCACTATCTGTCGGCGAATTAAGGTAGCTATAAAGTTTCATTTAGTTGTACATTTGTCCGCTTGAGGCGCTGTTGACTAGGCGTCAGCGTCAGTTGATGCTAAGATGGCGACCGCTCAACAGAAAGCTTTTTGTGTTATTGAGTACGGCAGAAGTGAATCGACGACAGTTTTTCAGCGTGCATTTCGAACGAAGTATGGTGTTAAACCTCCTGATAGGTGGTGTATTAAACGTTGGTGTAAACAGTTTACAGAGAATGGGTGTTTGTGCAAAGGGAAAAGTTCTGGACGGCCGAGAACGAGTGATGAAAATGTAGCACGCATCCAGCAAGCATTTGTTCGCAGCCCAGGAAAATCGACTCGCAGAGCTAGCAGAGAGCTGCAAATTCCACAATCAACTGTATGGAGAGTCCTACGAAAAAGGTTAGTTATGAAACCTGAACGTCAACTACCCGAGGCGATGGATCGGCCGCCAGGCAGCCCGTGACAGAGCACTTCATCACTGGCCTCCAAGAAGCCCTGATCTTACCCCCTGCGATTTTTTCTTATGGGGGTATTGATGATTTGAAACGAGAAATAACAGCAGCTATCCAAACTGTTACGCCTGATATGCTACAGAGAGTGTGGAACGAGTTGGAGTATCGGGTTGATATTGGTCGAGTGTCTGGAGGGGGCCATATTGAACATCTCTGAACTTGTTTTTGAGTGAAAAAAAACCTTTTTAAATACTCTTTGTAATGATGTATAACAGAAGGTTATATTATGTTTCTTTCATTAAATACACATTTTTAAAGTTGTGGTATTCTTTTTGAATCACCCTGTACTTGGACACACACATACTATTCATGCAGTTTATGGCAGTACGGGCTTTCCGGTTGTCATGCAAGTGAGAGCGCCCGCTTGAACAAGCGTTATCGTTAGGTCCAGCTTCCAGTGACTGAGTGCAGTTCTTAAGAATGTCAAAGCGCAATTTTTAAACACATGATCGAAGCAGACGAAATGAATTAAAATTTGTGCTGCGGTCGGACTCGAACCCGGGTCTTATTGCTTGCTAGGCAGAATTGCAAACCATTACACCACCGCAGTACGATGGTCAACATTGCTGCACGAACTACCTAAGCTGAGTGCCCTCCCGAACACAAACTTCAATTCACATTTTAAAGAGAAAACACACACACACACACATACACACACACACACACACACACACACACACACACACACACACACACACAATTATATATAAATTTATCACGAGAAATGTTAATATTTTAATATGTTATTCTACAAGTACAACTAAAGAAAAAGTTCATATAAACATATGTCCGCAAATGTTTAGTTACGGAGTTACGGCTAATAAAAGATTTTGCCTGAAATTTAGCAAAAAATGATTCAAATGGCTCTGAGCACTATGGGACTTAACAGCTGAGGTCATCAGTTCCCTAGAACTTAGAATTACTTAAACCTAACTAACATATGGACATCACACACATCCATGCCCGAGGCAGGATTCGAACCTGCGACCGTAGCGGTCGTGCTGTTCCAGACTGAAGCGCCTAGAACCGCTCGGCCACTCCGGCCGGCGAAATTTAGCAACTTCGCTAATATGAAGCCATCGGAAAACTGTAAGAGTTTGATGTAAAGCACGATTTCCATTTGTTTTGTCGTTATTGATCTGGTGAATCTAATAAAACATGTCCCAGACGTGTATCTGCAGTAGTTTGCCAGAACATCCAGAGAAGCAAACAAGTAATTTCGTAAAATTTTTATATTATTAGCTACTTGGTCCAATTTTTTTTAATTCCAGGCAATTGCACAAAATTTTGAACATAGGTTTTAGAGAACGTAATTTTGGAAAAATGGTGGTAATAACGTTAACTGAAACTATGAATGTGTCAGATAATCTGCTTTTATTAATACCATAGCACACGCGAATTCGTGTTAAACCGGAAAAAGAAAGATTATTGTTAAGGAAGTTGTACAGTTGCATAGAATTTCACAATATATTCACAGTAGATGTTCAAAAATGTCTCCACCGAGTTCAAAGCATTTACCTGCACGTGTATGAACAGATTTAGTTGCTCGTTTCAATTTCGCAGGGTGGTTGTTAATTTCGCCTATTGCATTCATAATGCGAGCAAGTAATGCCTCACGTGTATTGACTGTCCTAATAAACTATGTCTTTCATCAATTCCCATACACAAAAATCCATTGGTGTTAAATCGGGTGATCTCGGTAGCCACAGACGTATAGCCCCACGACCAATCCCCTTTCTGGGGAAAATGTTCATTTAAATGTGTAGTAACTGCGTTGGTGAAATATGGAGGCGCGCCATCACGTTGAAAATACATTTGCAATCGCGTAGCAAGTGGAACGTCTTCGAGTAAGCGGGGCATTTCTTCTTGAAGGAATTGTAAGCACGTCTCGCCAGTCAGACGTCCTGGGAAAATGAATGGTCCAATAAAGTGTGTGTTGATTATACCACACCACACATTTATGCTAAATCGCTGCTGGAAATTGCGTTGCACTGTTGCATATGGGTTTGCTTCATATCATACTTGCTCGTTCTGTGAACTGTTTATACCACATCGAGTAAACATCTACATCTACATCTATACTCCGCAAGTCACCCAACGGTGTGTGGCGGAGGGCACTTTACGTGCCACTGTCATTACCTCCCTTTCCTGTTCCAGTCGCGTATGGTTCGCGGGAAGAACGACTGTCTGAAAGCCTCCGTGCGCGCTCTAATCTCTCTAATTTTGCATTCGTGATCTCGGGAGGTATAAACAGGGGGAAGCAATATATTCGATACCTCGTCCAGAAACGCACCCTCTCGAAACCTGGCGAGCAATCTACACCGCGATGCAGAGCGCCTCTCTTGCAGAGTCTGCCACTTGAGTTTATTAAACATCTCCGTAACGCTATCACGGTTACCAAATAACCCTGTGACGAAACGCGCCGCTCTTCTTTGGAGCACTGTGGCTCTTCAGTAAATAAAATGTATTTGGGTAACTGCCGATTAGTATTTAACCAGTTGCACAACTCCAAGCAAAGGGCAGGATCTGCCAGATGTAAACGATGCACTTTTTGTTTATGGTAATGGAAATGCTGTGTGGTTAGGGTCTCCCGTCGGGTAGACCGTTCGCCAGGTGCAAGTCTTTCGAGTTGACGCCACTTCGGCGACTTGCGTGTCGATGGGGATGGAGATGAAATAATGATGATGATAAGAACACAACACAACATCCAGTCTCTGAGCGGAGAAAATCTCCGACCCAGCCGGGAATCGAACCCGGGCCGTTGGGTATGACAGTCTGTCGCACCGACCAGGGGGCGGACTTTGTTTACGGTAAGGATACAGATTATTGTACTTCAGTGTATGCCATACCTTAGATTGTGAAATGGCCAGTAGTTGAGAGGTACGCCGTGCACTGGTACCCGGGCTACGTTGAACTACATCCATATTATCCTCACCATCTTCTTCATGTATCGAGCGCTCGTACTCATTATGAACGATAGGTAGAGAACCTGTCTCCGGTAACATTCGAAATACTCCACTAATGGTTCGTGCAGTCAGAATCCTCCTACTTTGATAACGTACGTGATATTCGTTAACTGCAGCGTAGCATTACCATAACATCTGCCATAAATAAACACCATATCGGTGTATTCCTCTGTCGTAAATTTGAAAGGCACCCCTATTTCATAAATAATCTACAAACTACAATAGTTACTAAGTGGTTTCACACAAATGTACTGTTTTTGTTAGGTTCTTTCACTGAAGCATAAAACTAACTCGTTTCAAGGTTAGGAAACGACTGAAACAACTCACTAATGGTTGCCAACGACAAACATTTCTAGCTTCTTATGGAAAGTAAACAAATTTACTTGTCTAATAATCTTTTGCTTCTCTGGATGTTCTGCTGGAGATACACGTCCAGGACATGTTTTATTAGATTCATCAGACCAGTAACAACAAAATAAATGGAAATCGTGCTTTACTGTAACCTCGTATAGTTTTGCGATGGCTTCATATTAGCGAAGTTGCTAAATTTCGTCGGCCGGAGTGACCGAGCTGTTATAGGCGCTTCAGTCTGGAACCGCACGACTGCTACGGTCGCAGGTTCGAATCCTGCCTCGGACATGGATGTGTGTGATGTCCTTATGTTAGTCAGGTTTAAGTAATTCTATGTTCTAGGGGACTTATGACCTTAGCTGTTAAGTCCCATAGTGCTCAGAGCCATTTGAACCATTTTTGGCTAAAATTCAGGCAAACTCTTATTAGCCGTAACTCCGTAACTAAACATTTGGGGACCTATGTTTATATGAACTTTTTTCTTTAGTTTTACTTGTTGAATAACATATTAAAATATTTGCATATCTTCGTGAAACACCCTACATCTGCGTCAGGCACATAGTTTTTATTTGATCCACTACACGTTTCGAAGTGTAACCGTCATCTATATTTTATTTTATGATTTTATGTATATAGACTGAAATAGTGGGTGAAAATTTGTACAAAGACCTGGAATCAAACCCAGGTCTCCTGCTTACTAGGCAGGTGCGTTGGCCTCTTTCTCATTTTTTCGGTATTGTGCGTTGGCCTCTTTTTCTCATTTTTTCGGTATTGTTCGTTGCGCTTGGTCTGGGCGGACGTCACAAGACATCCATTCAAGATGATCGTTGATTCCTTTACTCAGTTTTTTTTTTTATTACAGAAGGCGCGCAGCCCTCTGACCGAACAGCATGCGTCCCCTCTCAGCCTATTTTAAAATTCCCTCAAACACCACCAGATAGAGGAGGGATGTGTGAACTGCTGTGCCCAAGGTGGCGTAGTGGCTAACACACCTGCCTAGTAAGTAGGAGACCCAGCTTCGATACCCGGCCCTGGTACAAATTTTCACTCGCAGCTTGAGTCTATACACTTAAAATTATGTCTGTATGAGACCAGTGGAGTCTCCGAAATTGGGTCACTTCATCATCTATATCTATGAGAGGGTAGCCCTCCATTCGTCATCCGAGTTGATGTGCTTCTCTTTGAGATTATGATTTATTTATTTATTTTTAACGGATCAAACACGCGGAAGTTGCTGGGTGATATGTACGGGCTGCAAGGCGGATGCTCAAACTGCTACCTCTCAAACTTTGCCATTACACTTCGTGTAACCTTGGAAACGTGTAGACATGTGTTATCGTCGAACAGAATCACACTCTCCGCCAGCAGAGCAGGCCGTTTGCTCCTGAAGGACTTGCTTAGTTTACAGTGTCCCACATTACACGTCACTGATAATGGTTTTCCCGTGCTCGAGTAATTCGACGAGACTCTGATCTCGGACGTCGAAAAAAGACTGAGCATCACCTTGTCTGCTAAAGGCACAGCTTCGAATTTTTGATTAGGAGGTGACGACACATGCTTCGCGTCCCTAGATATCTCACTACGTTATCCTAAAGCGGCAAATGCAAACTGCAACCGACTTGGTTGTTTAAGTTTCGTATCTTTTCATTTAAACACTCTTTGATTGTAGAGAAGCTGTCTTCAGCCCGCCTGTTAGTTCGAACAACACAGAGCTCCACTATGCGTGGTGCTATTTGAGGATGTCCGCCGTTGCCTTCCTCCGACCTTCTGAACTGACTGTCCTAGCCAGCAACAGGAGGCTGTAAAGTTTTACGTGGACTCAGAAGCACGGTGCAAATCGGCTGTTTTCACATTAACAAACATTGCCAGGCGTGAAATAAGTGGTGACAGATTAAAATCCTAGATGTGACCCGATGCCATTCGATTCCACAGTCTGCCACGTTACCAGTGACAAGGACGCAATATGCCAGTCGGATTTTTCTATTTTTTTTTTATTTTTTTATTTTTTTTATTTATGGTCCGCAAAGTTCAGAACTCAAATATCAACCACACAAAGCAGCATATTGCAATTCTCAAAAATTCTCGAGAAAATCGACTTTGAAATTTTCTGACCATCTTTAACACCGTAAAATAGGGTCGATTTTTCCTAGGCGGTATGGCTGTGCGGTGTACAATGCTTGTTGCCAAATGGGCGGTCTGGTTTCGGTTCACGGTTGATACAAAGTTTTAAACGAATATCCATCCGTGAAGAGTAAAATACAAAAGCTTGGAAATTTTTTGAAAATTTAAACGACATTAACAGTCTTTTATAAGATATTGGGAATTAATAGTTTATGTTTGCAATGAAAACTGGATGTTTGCGTGTGATCTGTAATCAAAAACAATAAGACGCACATCTTTCACAATAATGTCTATTAGATATGACTGAAATTTCTCATGTTGAGAAATGAGGAGGAGCGATCTGTTACTTGGTAAAAAACTTTCTGTAACCAAGATTGCATTAATATTTCTCTATTTTCGACAACTGGTTTCGGCAGGCTTTACTGTAATCATCTGGCATTAAAAATTTTTTGAAGTTGAGAAGATGACAACAGAGCCTGTCGAAAATAGTTGTCAAAAATGAAGTAGTTATGCTATCTTATCTGTAGAGTGTTTTTTTTATCAGTTAGGTATGGGTGTTAATTAGCACATATTTGACGAATTTTATATTTAAATGACGTAGGTATTGCGAACTGAACGGAAAAAAGAATTAGCAGCAAGAGACTCGAACCAGCAATCCAGCGATTACCACTCTCGAGCACTACCGATTCTTTCCAATTTTGTGTATGTCACGCTTCACGAAAATTTTAGTAGAAAAATCAACATTTGTTCAACAATTTTCATCGGTCGGCAATGTAATCCACGCCGTCCACTCGGCAGGTAGTTATTCTATCGCAGAACCACACTGCCTCTCGAAAAACCAACCTTACTTGGCTCAGCAAATTTCGAAGTCGATTTTCTCGAGTATTTTTGAGAGTTGCATAGAACTGCTTTGTGCGACTGATATTTGAGTTCTGAACTTCACGTTCCATTAACATAAAAAATAACAGAAATCCGATAGCCGTGTAGCCTCTCTGTTAACTAACGAGATGCACTGCTCTGCAAAACATGCCTTCCATCTGACGATGATAGTTAAACATCGAAATGCATAGTACAAACCACGCGCGAGATATTCATATTCTCTCGCTCGCTACACGCAAACTATTAATCCTATATAAAAATGAGTGTCACAGAAATGATACAGGATTTGGGATGGACATCATTAAAAGAAAGGCGTCTTTCGCTGCGACGGAATCTTCTCACGAAATTCCAATCACCGTCTTTCTCCCCCGAATGCGAAAATATTTTGTTCACACCGACTTACATAGGGAAGAACCATAACAAAGATAAAATGAGGGAAATCGGAGCTCGTACGGAAAGATATAGGTGTTCGTTCTTTCCGCGCGCTATACGAGATTGGAATAATAGAGAATTGTGAAGGTGGTTCGATGAACCCTCTGCCAGGCACTTAAATGTGACGTGCAGAGTGTCGATGTAGATGAGGTGCACCATGGGCCTTAGATGACAGGGCTGAATGATGGCTGAGGGAATGCGTACGGCCGAATAGATGTGCAACTATTAAGCAACTGACCATTCAGATGAACCAAGGGACTACCAACCGTATCTCATCAACGACCGTTCAGCAAAATAATGTTGTTGCCAATGGGCCTCCGCAGCATGCCTCGTTCATGCACCCACAATGACTGCTGTTCATGGGCGACCAAGGCTGGAATCTGGACGCGAGTACCGCGAATGGACGTTCACTGAGCCGCGACAGATGGACTTTTCAGATAAATCACGTTTATACTCCATCGGACAGATGGCCGTTGGCGTGCAACAGTCGTTGGAATGGTCTAGTCCGGAGGAGGGAGCCTACATCTACATGACTACTCTGCAATTCACATTTAAGTGCTTGGCACAGGGTTCATCGAACCACAATCATACTATCTCACTACCATTCCACTCCCGAACAGCGCGCAGGAAAAACGAACACCTAAACCTTTCTGTTCGAGCTCTGATTTCTCTTATTTTATTTTGATGATCGTTCCTACCTATGTAGGCTGGGCTAAACAAAATATTTTCGCATTCGGAAGAGAACGTTGGTGACTGAAATTTCATAAATAGATATCACCGCGACGAAAAACGTCTTTGCTTTTTAACTTCCATCCCAACTCGCGTATCATATCTGCCACACTCTCTCCCCCTATTACGTGATAATACAAAACGAGCTGCCCTTTTCTGCACCCTTTCGATGTCCTCCGTCAATCCCACCTGGTAAGGATCCCACACCGCGCAGCAATATTCTAACAGAGGACGAACGAGTGTAGTGCAAGCTGTCTCTTTAGTGGACTTGTTGCATCTTCTAAGTGTCCTGCCAATGAAACGCAACCTTTGGCTCGCCTTCCCCACAATATTATCTATGTGGTCTTTCCAACTGAAGTTGTTCGTAATTTTAACACCGAGGTACTTAGTTGAATGACAGCCTTGAGACTTTTACTATTTATCGAGTAATCGAATTCCAGTGGATTTCTTTTGGAACTCATGTGGATCACCTCTCACTTTTCGTTATTTAGCGTCAACCGCCACCTCCCATACCACACAGCAATCTTTTGTAAATCGCTTTGCAACTGCTACTGGTCTTCGGATGACCTTACTGGACGGTAAATTACAGCATCATCTGCGAACAACCTAAGAGAACTGCTCAGATTGTCACCCAGGTCATTTATATAGATCAGGAACAGCAGAGGTCCCAGGACGCTTCCCTGGGGATCACCTGATATCACTTCAGTTTTACTCGATGATTTGCCGTCTATTACTACGAACTGCGACCTTCCTGACAGGAAATCACGAATCCAGTCGCACAACTGAGACGATACCCCATAGGCCCGCAGCTTGATTACAAGTCGCTTGTGAGGAACGGTGTCAAAAGCTTTCCGGAAATCTATAAATACGGAATCAACTTGAGATCCCCTGTCGATAGCGGCCATTACTTCGTGCGAATGAAGAGCTAGCTGCGTTGCACAAGAACGATGTTTTCTTATGGTCTGGGGAATGCCGCATTCCCTGGGCGATCTCGTCATTCTGGAAGGCACAACACACGTCTCGCAGTCGTCCGCGCTGCAACAGCTGGTTATTCACATGAATGTGACTGCACGTGAGTACCCGTGGACCCACTGGCTGGGTCACTGCCATCTGGTGGTTAGTCTGGTGACTAGGTGGTGCAGGCGTCGCCGGCTTAAGCAGGTGTGTTGCAGACGGGGCATGCAGAAGCGGGTGCGAGGCCCAGAGCCGCCCGGCCAGCCACAGGCATGCAGCACAACAACACACCATACTACACCACACCACACCACGTGGAGCCCCAGCATGCAGCGCGGCGCGCGCGGACCGTACCTAGCGCGGCGACCGCCGTCATCTCGAGCTGCGTGTGCGCATGCGCGTGCGAGTGCGGGTGCAGCTGCGCGCCCGCCCCCGCCGCCGCCGACGCCGCCCCCGACGGCGACGCGTCGCCCTCGTGGCAGCGGCACGCGCAGTCCACGCGCCCTGTGCCAACACACGGCTCACTCTCCTCTCCACATTGGGCACGTCACAGGCGATCTCTATTTAGGTCCACAGTCTTCTTCAGAAACAGCTGTCCAGGAGGGATCGCAGCCGAGAGTAGGATTACCCAGTCACTTTACCCATCCCACATCAATTGCACGCTGTAATGCCGGTACCTCAGGGTAGAATTACGGACCCTTTCTAACTCGACAAAAAAAGTTCTCAAACCTGTGTGTGTGTGTGTGTGTGTGTGTGTGTGTGTGTGTGTGTGTTTTGTGAGTAGGCTGTATAGGTTTTTTTTATTGGTAACGCCACGTAGCGCTCTGTATGAAAATCACTGGCTGTACTGTGTGCAGTCTGTGGCTGGTTTGCATTGTTGTTGGCTATTGTAGTGTTGGGCAGTTGGAGGTGAGCCGCCAACAGTGGTGGATGTGGGGAGAGAGATAGCGGAGTTTTGAGAGCGGATGATCTGGACTTGTGTCCATCAGAGACAGTAAATTTGTAAGACTGGATGACTTTTGAACACTGTTAAGGTAAATACATTGTTCGTTCTTTATCAAAATCTTTCATTTGCTAACTATGCCTATCAGTAGTTAGTGCCTTTAGTAGTTAGAATCTTTTATTTAGCTGGCAGTATTCGAGCTCGCTGTATTGCAGTAGTTTGTGAGATAAGTGATTTGTGAAAGGTATAGGTTAATGTTAGTCAGGGCCATTCTTTTGTAGGGATTATTAAAAGTCAGCTTGCGTTGCGCTAAAAATATTGCGTGTCAGTTTAAGCACAGTCATTTATAATTTTTCTAAGGGGCTGTTTCCGTGTTTTTTTGTTTGTTTTTTTTTTGGAGGCGGGCGGGGGGGGGGGGGGGAGGGGGGCGTTGAAAGTATTTTCAAGTGGGCTTGCGACGATACGTATGAAAATCTTTAAGGCTGGTTGGGAGGTATGTGAAACTACACGGTGAGTTAATTAAACTTTCGCTACTTGTGGGGGCCACCACGAAAAACGAGTGATTATAGGGTTATGAAACTTGTGGAAACATTTAAGGGGGGGGGGGGGGGGGGGGGGGTAGGACGTCAAACGGGCCGACTTGGATCAGGAGAGGCACCACAGGACATTTTATTTTCTACTGTCTATACTTTTACAAATAAATTCATAAAACTTTGTCCGCATGACCAGGAAGGATTCAGGATTCACACTCATAGCAATGGAAGTGCAAAAACATAACAAAATACATTTTTTTATATATGAAATTTCATTATTTTTTCATTTACTGTTGGCTGCATGTGTTCTTATAGGTACATTTTTCTTCACGAGTATGAGAGATTCTTTGATGAATTTTGCACAGCATAAAACCATACTTACGGGTGTATGAAATTCTATAATTTTCCAAATCTATTAAAAACTGTGGTAAAAATTGAGAATTAGCTACAAAATTTGATTGTTTCCTAAACATAATGTTTAAAACGTAACAGCTCATTCATTTTTTTCATAAATTAAATAGATTCTAGAGTTTCAGACATCTGAAAGTATGGTTTGTATGCTGTGCAAAATTCATCGAACAGTCTCTCTTACTTACGAAGAAAAGTGTACCTATAGCAACAAATGCAGCCAATAGTAAGTGAAAAAATGATGAAATTTTACACGCAAAAAAATTATTTGATGTTATTGAACTTCCGCTGCTACGAGTGTGAATCCTGAATCCTTCCTGGTCATGCTCACAAAGTTTTATGAATTTACTTGTAAAGGTATAGACAGTGGAAATTAAAATGTCTCTGGTGCCTCTCCTGCTCCAAGTCAGCCCGTTTGACGTCCTACCCCCCCCCCCCCCCCCCCTTAAAGACATGCGGAAATGACGAATAAACCACTGAAAAAAAAGTAAAATAAAATTAAAAAAACTGATTTTAGTTTCCCAGCCGGCCGCTGGGGCCGCGCGGTTCTACGCGCTTCAGTCCGGAACCGCGCTGCTGCTACGGTCGCAGGTTCGAATCCTGCCTCGGGCATGGATGTGTGTGATATCCTTAGGTTAGTTAGGTTTGAGTAGGTCTAAGTCTAGAGGTCTCATGACCTCAGATGTTAAGTCCCATAGTGCTTAGAACCATTTGAACCATTCTTTAGTTTCCACTCGAGAGAGAAAAATTTGTTAATTGCGTACCATGAGGTGTCAGAAGCCATGGGATACCTCATAATATCATGTCGGATGTTTAGCCCAGTGTAGTGCAGCAACCCTACGTGGCATTGAGCCACCAAGTCTTTGGAAGTCTCTGCCTCTAGCCATCCAGAATTGTGAAATTGATGACTGTGCAGGAGGTTGTGCACACACAAATCACTATTATGTCCCATAAATGTTCGAAAGGATTCGTGTCAGGGGGCCAAATCATTCGGGCCAAATCATTCGGGCCAAATCATTCGGGCCAAATCATTCGGGCCAAATCATTCGGGCCAAATCATTCGGGCCAAATCATTCGCTGGCATTGTCCAGAATGTTCTTCGAGCCATCGTGATCAACTGTGTCCTAGAGCCAAGGCGCATTGTTAACCATAAAAATTTCATCGCTGTTTGGGAACATTAAGCCCATGAATGGCTGCATATGATCTCCAAGTAGCCGAACATGAACATTTCCAGTCAGTGATCGGTTCAGTTGGACCAAAAGACCCAGCCCATTCCATGTAATCACAATCTAAACCATTATGCAGCCATCACCAACTTGCACAATGCCATGATAACAATTTGGCTCCGTGGGGTCTGCCCGCACTCCAGCACTACTGTCAGCTTTTACCAACTGAAATCGCGACTCATCTGACCAGTCCAGTTTCCCAGTGGTCTAGGGTCCAACCGATACGGTCACGATCCCAGGAGTGGCGCTGCAGGCGGTGTCGTGCTGTTAGCAAAGGCAGTCGCGTAGGTCATTGCTGCCATAGCCCACTGACGCCAAATTTCGCCATACTGTCCTAACGGATACGTTCGTCCCCACATTGATTTCTGCGCTTATTTCAGGCAGTGTTCCTTGTCTGTTAGCACCGACGAATCTACACAAACGCCACTGATCTCGGTCGTTAAGTGAAGGCCGTCAGCCACTGCGTTATCAGTGGTGAGAGGTGATGGTTCAAATGGCTCTGAGCACTATGGCACTAACATCTGAGGTCATCAGTCCCCTAGAACTTAGAACTACTTAAACCTAACTATCCTAAGGACACCACACACATCCATGCCCGAGGCAGGATTCGAACCTGCGACCGTAGCGGTCGCGCGGTTCCAAACTGAAGCGCCTAGAACCGCTCGGCCATAGCGACCGGCGGTGAGAGGTGATGCCTGAAATTTGGTATTCTCGTCACGGTCTTGACATTGTGGATCTCAGAATACTGAATTCCCTAACGATTTCCGAAATGGAATGTCACATGCGTCTACCTCCAACTACCATTCCGTATTCATAGTATGTAAATTCAAATTGTGTGGCCTAATCACAATGGAAATCTTTTCGCATCAATCACCTGAGTACAAATGACAGCTCCGCCAATACATTGCCCTTTAATATCTTGTGTACACGATATTGCCGACACCCCTGTACGTGCATATTGCTATCCCATGATTTGTCACCTTAGTGTGTTTTCCAGTTTACAACCGTTGTGCAACGATCGTCTACATCCACGACAGCCTGGAACCGCCCTAGAGATTGCTCTACAGCTGTCCGAAGCAGATGGGATGGTGGCTACTTCCCTCGCTATGCCGATCTTCTACCTCCAACATATGTTAGTGTCCCGTTGGTAACACTGTCCTTCAGGTAACCTCACAGCCAGAGATCATACCGATTCACTTCTGGAGACTCTAGTGGCCGACCAGTTTGGAACGATCAGCCAATAATTTGGTTTTCTCCCAATGTGTTAGAGAGTAACCGAGTGAGCAATGTGAAGTAGAGCTCCATCGTACATCAAAACAGTTTAGTCCAAAGCGGCTCTCTCCCACAGAGCAGGGAACACATGACGGTGAAGCAGATCATTGTAACGTATGCCGTTGATGTTTCATGTCCTTTGGGTTCTAAGTTCCGTACCAGTGCCGGCAGCTAACGGTAAGTCATGACACTAACATTACTAACAACACAAGTTCCGCAGCTCACAGTCTGAACATGATTCCTATAAAGTTGGCTACCCATACGGTAAATAGTTTTCCGCCCACATTCGAGGGGCGTTTGAATAGTCGGTGCAAAAATAAAAACTACTTACGTGTTTGGGGTAAACCTTTTTTATTGTTCGACATAGTCTCCTTATAGACTTACACAATTCATCCAACGCTGTTCTAATTTGTTGATCCCTTCTGAATAATAGGAATTGTCCAAGTCTGCAAAACAGCTATTAGTTGCTGCAATCACCACCTCGTTTGAATAAAATCTTTGTCCTGCTAGCCATTTCTTCAAATTGGGGAACAAATAGTAGTCCGGGGGAGCCAAGTCTGGAGAATGGGGGGAATGTGAAACGAGTTGGAATCCTATTTCCATTAATTTTGCGACCACAACTGCTGAGGTGTGTGCTGGTGCATTGTCGTGATGGAAAACGACTTTTTTGCGGTCCAATCGCTGGCAGCTCGGTTTTAAAACGGTCCAATGAATAATATGTACCTGTAATAGTTTTACCCTTTTACATGTAGTCGATGAGGATTATCCTTTGTGAATCCCAGAAGACATTCGCCATAACCTTTCCGACCGAAGGAATGGTCTTCGCCTTTTTTTGGTGCAGATTCTCCCTTGGTAACCCGTTGTTTAGATTGTTGTTTGGCCTCAGGAGTATAGTAATATATCCATGTTTCTTCCACGGTGGCGATACGACGCTGGAAGTCCTGCAGATTCTTCCTGAACAGCTACAAACCATCCTTGCAACACTTCACACGATTCCGTTTTTGGTCAAGCGTGAGCAATCGCGGAACCCATCTTGCGGATAGCTTTCTCATGTTCAAATGTGTATGCAAAATATTATGTACCCGTTCATTCGACATGCCCACAGCACTAGCAATCCAACGCACCTTAACTCTTCTGTCATCCATCACCATATCATGGATTTTATAAATGATTTCTGGAGTCGTAACCAACACAGGGCGTCCAGAACGTTCAGTATCACTTGTGCCCATATGGCAACTCCGAAAATTTTGAAACCACTTATAAACTTTTCTAATCAACGGTACAGAGTCGCCGCAATGTTTATCAAGCTTCTCTTTAGTTTCCTGAGGCGTTTTGCCTTTCCTAAAGTAATGTTTAATCACCATACGAAATTCCTTTTCATCCATTTTTTGACAATCACTCGACTTCCTTGATTCACACGAATGCCAAAGACAAAGAAATAGACCAATATGGCTGAAACTTGGTGTGCGTTCTTTCCAAAGAATGCTACTAACTAAGCATGACCTCGATATGTGCCGGTGGTGCCATCTCTCGGACTTTGAACGGACTTTTCAAACGCCCCTCATAGGCTCCAGTAGCGAAAGTTTAATTGTAACTACCTGTTATTTCAGGTGGGTGGGAAAGCATGTCTAAGTGTCTCAAATGTGGAAGATCGTAAAATGTTTGAGAATCGTCACTTAGAGAGGGGCCTTAATTTTCTTATATTTGCCTTGTCGTTTTGTATCTCGTAGGTATTCGTATATACAGTTTACTACTATTATGGTTTGGAACAGTGTCTGATAATAGTCCATTCAGATTCATGATCATCTGCAGTTGGGTTGGTCAGAAAAAATGAACATTTGTATCTGGTTGATGATAGTAGAATTTGTTAATTATATTATAACTTAGACTATAATAGACTGCTTGGAACGCAGTCGACGTTCGTGGACAGTCTGTGCGTCTGATTGGTATCTAGTCTTAACCCAGCATTTTACTTAAGGTGTGCGATAGGATAATATGTGAGGGTCATTGTGCTACATCTTTTAGAGGTTTTGCACACTCATGGCAACGATTAAACCTGTGGCAAACAGGCTGTAATGTTTTACAAAACAGCTGATGACGTAACAGCCGTGAAGAACCAGCTACTATACTATAGGAGCGCAAGGGCCTTTCGAAGGGTCAATTTAATTTTCCGAGGCACGTGTACTAAACGTAAAAACTTGTTGGAGCATTAAAACGTCAACAAACAACACAGTGAATGAAGTGTGCGCGCAATTACTGGGCTAAATGACCTGTAGTTCTCAGGCGATAAGCGTGGCAGGAAGAAAGAGACCACTAGGTGGCCACAACGACAGAGATAGGAGCTATAGTACCCACCAAAGAGCCACTGCACAATGGTGTGGCCGTTATAAAGCAGCGACGCGCAGTCTTTTCCGGGATATTGCGCCGTCTGAAGCCTTCCACCTACCGTCGAGTACCATTACCTTCCATCAGCTCCACATAATGAAAGCTCTTTCGCGCCATGCTATCTGGCTTCACTAGGCATTATATAACAACGCGCTTTGTAGGTCTCCTTTCAGACTCGGTGAAACTTCCGTATTTATTTGAATGGCTCCTGTTCGTAAACAGTGATTGAAATAATCCTTGTTTCAGGGATATAAACTCTGCCATTCAGCATACGGTGGAATTAAAGCACGGCCTTATATGTTACTGCGTTAGTCATCAACAAAACTGAGTTTTCCACCGTAATAATTTTACATGTAGCGCTACAGGAGAACAGACACAGTATAGCTTTACAGAATATTGAACACTACGAAATGTGCTGTTTAAGCGACAGCTTGCTCGCGCCAGTTTTATATGTGTGTTTATACAGGGTATTTGTGATTTTTTTCTTGCAATAATGAATATCTTCAGATCTCAAAAAGATGATACGGATATTTTAAAGCAAACAGTTTGTTAGTACGTACATTATTAGATATCTGCTGCAGAATCGTTAATGGAATGTTGACTTCAGTCTTTTCGCATAGTGATCTCGGCTTTTGATTTGCTTCTCAGAGTTTATAATGCTGTTCTCTGGGAGGATGAGCAGACGGGCAACACAGAAATTACAAACTGAATTAACTAGTATGTGTTTACGAGTTAATAGCTGCTGTTTGATAAACATAAAATTGTGAAACTTCCTGGCAGATTAAAACTGTGTGTCCGACCGAGACTCGAACTCGGGACCTTTGCGTTTCGCGGGCAACTGCTCTACCATCTGAGCTACCGAAGCACGACTCAAAAAAATGGCTCTGAGCACTATGGGACTCAACTGCTGTGGTCATAAGTCCCCCAGAACTTAGAACTACTTAAACCTAACTAACCTAAGGACATCACACACATCCATGCCCGAGGCAGGATTCGAACCTGCGACCGTAGCGGTTCCAGACTGTAGCGCCTTTAACCGCTCGGCCACTCCGGCCGGCCAAGCACGACTCACGCCCGGTACTCACAGCTTTACTTCTGCCAGTATCTCGTCTCCTACCTTCCAAACTTTACAGAAGTTCTCCTGCGAAGGTAGGAGACGAGATACTGGCAGAAGTAAAGCTGTGAGTACCGGGCGTGAGTCGTGCTCGGTCGGGCACACAGTTTTAATCTGCCAGGAAGTTTCATATCAGCGCACACTCCGCTGCAGAGTGAAAATCTCATTCTGAGAAAATTATGAAGTTTTCCGGTAAAACTTTTCCGGGTACGCGCGTGTGTCGTCTCGTTATATGAGACAGTGTTTCGGCCATTGATTAACTTCTCATGGTTGGAGTTATGCTTCGAGCTCGTTCAGTCCTGCTATATTCTTCACTGGGAAGCCTCAGTTCTGATGAAGACATCTACACATGTTTGAAGATTTTTAAATTGACAAGTGTTGAAGCAAAATGTTTTGCAGTACCACTCAATAATGGCCTTAAGGCCGGAACTGCAATTGTGAAGTCATCTCTACAGTCAACAACGAACTTTCTGTATTAAAAAAAGATTCGGCTACCGCTTGAGTGGTAAATATGCTATCCTGACGAATACCAGTTGCTACTATGGGCGAAACATAGATACCCGGAAAAAATGTTTTCTTGCCCTTATGAGGATGTACGAGGGCTGTTAAAAAAGGTGACTTTTCGAATTGCGCGGGCAACGTACATTCGATTATCGCTTTTTTTGTTATGTTTGTACATATGTCTCGAACATATCTTCACAGTTTCAAGTCTACAGCATAATCCGTTTGTTTTTGACAGATAGAAAGATTAGACGTGTTTTCGCGTGCTCTACGGTTTCGATTATTATAAAAAATTGAACAAAGCATTTGCATCAAATTTTGTATGAAAAATGGAATCAAGTGCTCTGAAACGTTGACAGGCGGTGAGTCAACTCTAAGGAAAAAAAAAATTACAAGTGGTACAAGCTCTTCAAAGACGGCCGAGAAGATGCCAATGACGAACCTCGCCCTGAACGCTTGTGTCATGCAATTTTTTCGGATGTTTTGGGCATGAGACATGTGTCAGCGAAGTTTGTTCCAAAACTTCTCAATTTTGATCAGAAGAACCGTCGCATGAGCAGCGCTCATGAGCTCTTGAATGAAGTCAGTGATGATCCTGATATCGAAACCGAAGCCCAATCGTCCGAATGGGAGCATCCCGGAGAGCCAAGACCGAATAAAGCACGCCATGCACAATCAAATGTCAAAGTTTTGTTCACTTTTTTTTTTCTTCAATTACAGTGGCGTAGTGCATCACGAATTTTTGCCTCAAGGTCGTACGGTCAGTAATGGGCATTACCTTGACGTTATGCGCCATTTGCGGGAAGTAATACGCAAAAAAACGTCCGGAACTGTGGAAAAACAATTCATGGCTTTTGCATCATGTTAATGCACCTGCTCATTCATCATTGCTTGTGAGATTTTTTTGGCCAAAAACGACACGAAAATCATGCCTGAGCTACCATATTCGCCGGATTTGACCACCTGCGACTTTTTGCTGTTCCCAAAACTGAAGAGACCTATGAAAGGACACAGATTTTCAACGCCTGAGGAAATAAAAACAGCATCGCTGGAAGTACTCAAACCTGTACCAAAAAGTGTTTATGTGAAGTGCTTCAAGGATTGGAACGAGCGTTGGCACAAGTGTATTGTATCTGAGGTGGATTACTTTGAAGGGGACAACATGAATATTGATGAATATATAAATATTTTTTTTTTCAAAGTATAAAGTCACCTTACTTTTTGAACACACCTTGTATTTATTAAATCACGGAATGTCCGTCAGATTCTAGTACAGCAGAAGGACAAATTTCTCAACAGACACATGAAGGGCAGCCAATGAACGCAGCGTATGGCGTCGCGTTTTGCGGCTGGCCAGGACGACCAAACGAACTAGGAAGAACTCGTGCCAGGGAACAGTGCGTCCCTTACGAGGAAGATCTGCTGCCGGCCAACGGAGGTCAAATGATGTCAGCCGAATCAAATGAGGAAATGTCGGCTCCGAGGCCGTGGATACAACAAAAGACTCCCAAGTCTTCCACTAACAGTGCGCAGGGAAACCAAAGTTCGCATGCTGATGCATCGAATTTCAGGCGTATTTTTTAGGGGCAGTAAAGATTTTGATGCATGAATTCTATGGTGAACGCTACGTGCGACTAGGCCAACACAACAAATCAGCTAAAGCTGTACAGCACCGGGACTGAGGCAGATCCATTAATTTTCAAGAGCCTCACCAGCCGGCAGCTCCACGTGACATGGGCTGAATGCTATAAACAAGCAGCCCAATTAGAAGTGCATCTCGCTGCAGGTAAACATTGCCCCCGGGTTCAACATGCCGATTCGCTACTACCTACGAATCAACTGCGAGATTAGCACAGGTAACAGCCTACAGGACGACAATTATTGAACTACACGAAATAAAACTGTCGTAACTTCTGAACGGTTTGCGTTGGGACGCTCAAACTGCACTGTTCGCCGCGGGGCATGATGGGAATAATTATGCGCATGTATGGTTTGGTTCAGCGACGAAGCCCACATTGATTTGGATGGGTTCGTCAATAAGCAAAACTGGTGCGTTTGGGAGACAGAGAATCCGCATTTCGCGATCGAGAAGTCTCTTCACTCTCGACAGGTGACTGTGCGGTGTGCACTGTTCAGTCACGGAAGAATCGGTGCGATATTCCTGGATGGCACGGTGACTACCGAACGGTATATGAAGGTTTTGGAAGATGACTTCGTCCCCATTATCCAAAGTGACCCTGATTTCGACAAGATGTGGTTCATGACAGACTGAGCTCGACCCCCGCCGAAGCAAGAGTGTTTGTTTGATGTCCTTTGGGAACCGCATTCTGGCTCTGGGGTACCCAGAGGCCACTGGCATGGGCCTTGATTGGCCGCCATGTTCTCCGAATCTAAACACATGTGACTCCTTTTTGTGGGGCTGTACTGAAGACAAGGTGTACTGCAATAACCCCAAAACCATTGCTGAGCTGAAACATATTCAGGAGGTTATCGACAGCAACGATTTTCTGACACTTCAGCGGTCATGCAGAATTTAGCTATTCGTCTGCGCCACATCATCGCCAATGATGGCAGGCATATCGAACATGTCAATCTAAATCCGCATATCTGCAGTGACGTTTACATGTTGAATAAACTGCGTGCACGGCGTAGTTTGTAACTAATTTACGTTTTTTTTCATATCTTTCAATAATTGTCACACTATAAGACCGCGGCCTTGCGAGCAATGTGAAATATAATTGAGTTTAGGAAAGTGTAAGCTGGTTTGCTAAATGTTAATATAATTTGTCACTGAGAAAAAATTATATGTTGACCGATAAGAAAAATTAATAACTCTGAGTGTAATTCCTGTATGCATACGCAATACCACACCACACCACTGTACAGTTTGTAATTTCATCTCCTTAAAACAACTGAATGTTTACTTTTGCCAATTTCTTCTTGTGTTCTTTGCTTACTGTGATAACAAAGGTTAATTTTCCAAAAACGTTAAAATTATGTATTTTTTTACACTGCTGGGTTAAAGCGACACAGCAGAAACAGTGGTCTAAAGGACTACGTTCTGCCTCTGCACTGGGACAACGAAATAACTTGACATTTTAAGAAGTCTGTTTTTTGCTTTGAGAGGGCGAGACGCAGGTAGGGGTCTTACATGACCTGCTACATGGAGAATGGAATAGCAGTGATGACTTTTACGTAATAGTCAACTGCGAGGGTTTATTCTGCGAGGATTTCCGTAAACACTGGCCTTGCCCCTTCGAATTTGTATGTGGTTGATCCGCCGGAAGAAGCTTTGTGTGCCATATTCAACGGAAGAGGTAAAGGAGAAGAAGAGAAGTGGTGTCTAGATCACGGTAAAAATTCTTCGCTGGGGGGAAAAGAAGACTAAGAGGGCGGGACAAGTCCACAGAAGTCTGTGGGGATTGCGTGGGAAAACAGACAAGTTCATCGATTTAATAAACTATTTTTGCTGTACAGCTATTTCTGTTTCATTACTGAATTTCCCTAGTAGTTAGCCAAGAACCGGATATACGTGTATGTTTGGTCGGCGAGGCCACGTATCTGCATTTGGTGTGTCCTTGCCACGTCACTTACGCCCGATTTACACGATCGACTTTCTGGTCAAAATCGACTACTACTTTAGTGGCCTCGTGTAAATCAGCAACCTACAGCGGCGCGAATGTCTGTACGACGTCTATGATCTATAGATTGTGCAGAGTTCTAAATTTCCGAGTATGCTGCGCATGCGCAGAGCCAAGGGACTATGGCGGCGTCTTCTAACATCGAAAGTTATAATCTACTAAGGTCGAGCTCACTCGTGTTACAGAAACGGATTGCCGGCCGCGGTGGTCTAGCGGTTCAAGGCGCGCAGTCCGGAACCGCGCGACTGCTACGGTCGCAGGTTCGAATCCTGCCTCGGGCATGGATGTCCTTAGGTTAGTTAGGTTTAAGTAGTTCTAAGTTCTAGGGGACTAATGACCACAGTAGTTAAGTCCCATAGTGCTCAGAGCCATTTTAACCAACAGAAACGGATTACGTGCTTTCGTGTCGTCTTAATCTTTTTTTTTTTGTGGCTCAGTAAAAGGTTACACAAGGTCCTGATATTTTTTCCTGCCCACTGGTGTTCTCTTACAAGAGAGACGAAATATCTGGAAGCAAAACGCAATTACGTTTTACAGAGAACAAAACCTGCACTATGCATGAGTAAGATCGTAAATAGATACAAGTGTTTTAATGAAAATTATTTGAACTGTGAAAAAGTCTGAGTTATTGGACGAGAAAAATAATTTTCGTTGTTATTAGGAAGAAAACAACAGAGAAAGGATAAAGCAATTTACTGCGTTTTACATATTGTCTAATGTGTTTGCAAGTATATTTTCTCGAGCAAGTACATGTACATGTTCTGAAATGTTTGGATGACGCTTTTCCTATTCACTAATTTCTCAGGAATGTAGCGAATTTACCACACGACTTTTGTCAAGAACTTCCATTACGAATTCTGCTTTGTTCGTTAATAAATTCTATCATTATTTCACGGTAAATGATGACAGCCAAAACAGTTGCAGGATAAAAATTAAAATTCTTGACCACGGTTTCGGTATATCTAAATATACATTCATCAGAAGTAAAATACCCTGATCAGGAAGACACTTTCAGTAGCAAAAACTTAACATCGGAAATGAGAAAGAAAAAACACTATAGCTTAAGTAACCGTAAAATTACCAGAGTCTTACAGGCACAAAAACTTTTAGTCACTTACTAAAATTACATCCTGCAATGGAGATTAATAAAACGACTGTGCCAAAGGCGTCGTCAGTAGTTAAAACATCTCCATTTATACAACATGATTATGTACAGAGGGCCGATGTGAACAGAGCTTAGCATCAGCGCTTCGCCTATGAACTATCGTGACGAGGGTGTAAAGCCCTAGGGCAGACAGTTTCGCCGAGAGAGGGCACTTGTGGTATGTGCTAGACACTCGCGCACATTAAAATCCGTGGATACATACACATGCGCATCAAAATTATTAAAAGTTGTGCTAATTCAAACCTTCTCTCTTAATAAATAAAACAAGTCAGAACCATTTGAAAACATCTAGTAAAATAGAGAATATGAAAACCAATTTACCTGTGTCCTAGTGTCAAGCAGATGAAGCTTGCGCTACGGAACACATCTAACGAGAGGGGGCACTAGTGTTATGCGCGAGAATATCGCGTAACTTACTATCGAAAAACAACCAAAATGTTAAAGTAAAACGAAACCATCTGTCGTTGTGAATAAAAACATAACAGTCAATTAACCACACATACTCATCGAAAACCACAAACAGCAAACATCAAAAATGGCATCAGCAGGCAAGACAACTAACTTCTAGTCAGCCAGACTGTATTACATTAAAGCAAGGATGGGTTTGAAACTGTCTCTCGGCGAAACTGTCTGCCCTAGGGCTTTACACCCTCGTCACGATAGTTCATAGGCCAAGTACTGATGCTAAGCTCTGTTCACATCGGCCCTCTGTACATAATCATGTTGTATAAATGGAGATGTTTTAACTACTGACGACGCCTTTGGCACAGTTGTTTTATTAATCTCCATTGCAGGATGTAATTTTAGTAAGTGACTAAAAGTTTTTGTGCCTGTAAGACTCTGGCAATTTTACGGTTACTTAAGCTATAGTGTTTTTCCTTTATCATTTCCGATGCTAAGTTTTAGCTAATGAAAGTGTCTTCCTGTTCAGGGTATTTTACTTCTGATGAAGGTATATTTAGATATACCAAAACCGTGATCAAGAATTTTAATAAATCTTTATCCTGCAATTGTTTTGGTTGTCATTTACCGTGAAGAATATCAACAGTTGCTGTTTCAGCCATGTCTAAAATCTTTATCTATCATTATTGGTTGTTTCTACATTTTGTTGCTTTAGTCCCCCTCATAAGCCCACTTTCACTATTCAAATGCCAAACCGCACAGCAGACAGTTATCACAACACCAGCAATTTTGGCGCTGACGTGTAAACGGAAATGACCACTCAAAACAGAGGAGAGTCAGTACGCGCATAAAACGCCAGGGGCGCCGCAGTAGACGCGCGTGTCTGGAGTAGCCAACTGACAAGGGGAGGCCGCCAATTGTGAAATTCAGATTCGATTCATACTGCGCATAATAAAAGCTCATGGCCAGAGGTGTAATGTGGCAAAGCATCAAGATGCACTTCTCAGCCGTTGTCGAGAAAATCGACAGTTAAAAGAACCGTTGCGGTGAAATACTTTCTACGATTAATAATTTTGCACAGCGTCGTGGCGCAGCGGTAAGCGCTCGGGTTTGTAATCCGAAGGTCGCCGGATCGAATCTCGCACCATGCAACTTTTTTTTTAGTATTTGTTTTTTGTAATTCAAATATATATATATATATATATATATATATATATATATATATATATAAAATTCCCGCCAATCAGTTGCTCAAATGGCTCTGAGCACTATGGGACTCAACATCTGTGGTCATAAGTCCTTTAGAACTTAGAACTACTTAAACCTAACTAACCTAAGGACATCACACACATCCATGCCCGAGGCAGGATTCGAACCTGCGACCGGAGCGGTCGCGCGGTTCCAGACTGAAGCGCCTTTAACGGCACGGCCACACCGGCCGGCCAATCAGTTGCAACAATTATGCATATTATAAGTTGTTGAAAGTCGTTTGTCGTGGAAAAACTGGCGACTTCGAACATTATTATGTTTTCCGCAAACAAAGTTGTATTTCACAAATGTTATTAATTGTCTTCATAATGTTAACCACGTATAGTTAAACGGAAGACGTAGAAACGATATTCCGAAACGAATACGTATCGCGTAAGTCAAACGTTCGAATTAGAATAGAGACCCCACGAACAGAAATTCGCTGTGGCAGGTATGAAATATAAACTCCGTTACTCGATCGTTACACTTGAAGGACAGATGTTGAATGGGCCGAAACGAGCCGCCGCATAACAGCGTAGTTGCCTGCTAACTTCGAAAGAAGGTAGATGCGGTCCCTAGCGCAACTTATAACATCGTCGAAAATCAGTGCGGACGGGAGAGCTTTGGTACACCCTGTTAAAAAAACGGAAAAATGCAGGCGGTACAATTGGAGAGCGATCCGCCTTCACCAACATGCAGCGCCACGATGCTATAGAACACTATAAATCGTAGAGAGTATTACACCGCAACGGTGTCTTCTAACGGTCTATTTTCTCGACAACGGCTGAGAAGTGCATCTTGGTGCTTTGCCACATTACACCTCTGGCCATGAGCTTTTATGATGCGCAGTATGAACCGAATCTGAATTTCACAATTGGCGGGCGGCCTCCCCTTGTGAGACAAAGTCGATCGTGTAAAAGGGGGTTTGGCCCACCTGTGCGCCACACGCCAAGCGCTGACTGCCCTAGGCTACCAGTGGTATGAGGAGCAGAAGTGGAGTGGAGTGGTGGTGTGTGCTTACCGTTGGCGTGCAGCTGGCCCGCGTCTGCCAGGAACTTGTGGTGACGCGCGTCGGTCGCGAAGAATCCGGGCAGCAGCTCCTGCGGGTAGTCGGGAGAGCTACGTGCGTCCCGGCTCGCTGCCACGATCTTCTTCCGCATTTCCTCGCTCCCCTTCACCTGCTCCACTGCACACACCAAACACAAAAGTTTCCTTTTACTTCAGTTTCAAACTTCAAGCACGATATAATAATTTCAATCCCAAAGAAAGCAGGTGTTGACAGATGTGAAAATTACTGAACTACAGGGTGACACACGGGAGGCGGACAGGTTTGAACTGCGTAGTACTGAGGGCGCGGTGGTAGGAGGTGGTCGTGGTGGGGATAGTTCTGATCCACACAAGACGCCATTTCATTTACTCACAAGGGAACCTCCCCATCGCACCCCCCTCAGATTTAGTTATAAGTTGGCACAGTGGATAGGCCTTGCAAAACTGAACACAGATCAATTGAGAAAACAGGAAGAAGTTGTGTAGAACTGTGAAAAAATAAGCGAAATATACAAACTGAGTAGTTCAAGGGAAGGTAAGCAACAATAAGGACGATAGGAACGCAGGAGCGCCATGGTCTCGTGGTAACGTGAGCAGCTGCGGAACGAAGGGTCCTAGGTTCAAATCTTCCATCAAGTGTAAATTTTAATTTTTTATTTTCAGTTTATGTGACAAACTCTTATGTTTTCATCAATTTTTTGGGAGTGATTATCACATCCACAAGAAAACCTAAATCGGGCAAGGTAGAAGAATCTTTTTACCCATTCGCCAAGTGTACAAGTTGGGTGGGTCGACAACATATTCCTGTCATGCGACGCACATGCCGTCATCAGTGTCGTATAGAATATATCAGATGTGTTTTCCTGTGGAGGAATCGGTTGACCTATGACCTTACGATCAAATGTTTTCTGTTCCCATTGGAGAGGCACGTCCTTTCGTCTACTAATCGCACGGTTTTGCAGTGCGGTCGCAAAACACAGACACTAAACTTATTATAGTGAACAGAGATGTCAATGAACGAACGGACAGATAATAACTATGCAAAAATAAAGAAAGTAAAATTTTCAGTCGAGGGAAGACTTGAACCAAGGATCTCTCGTTCAGCAGCTGCTCACGCTACCACGGGACCACGGCACTTCGAAGCACACTTAGTCCATGACGTTGCTTATGTCGCCCATGGACTACTCAGTTTGTATATTTTGCTTATTTTTTCACAGTTCCACACAACTTCTTCCTGTTTTCTCAATTGATCTGTGTTCAGTTTATCAAGGCCTATCCACTGTGCCAACTTATAACTAAATCCGAGGGGGGTGCGATGGGGAGGTTCCCTTGTCAGTTACTATGGAGCAGTGGGACTTGCAACGTCGAGTGTATGTCTATGACAGTTCCGTGAAATGTGGTGAGTCTACCAGGTGTACCGGTATGAAATGAGCGTCTTTTTTGTGTGAATATGAAAAACTAATTGGACAGTGTCTTGAAAGGAGGGTATAAGATGAACATCAACAGAAGCAAAACGAGGATAATGGCATGTAGTCTAAGTCGGGTGATGCTGAGGGAATTAGATTAGGAAATGAGACACTTAAAGTAGTAAAGAAGTTTTGCTATTTGGGGAGCAAAATAACTGATGATGGTCGAAGTAGAGAGGATATAAACTGTAGACGGGCAATGGCAAGGAAAGCGTTTCTGAAGAAGAAAAATTTGTTAACATGGAGTATAGATTTAAACGTCAGGAAGTTGTTTCTGATAGTATTTGTATGGAGTTTAGCCATGCATGGAAGTGAAACGTGGACGATAAATAGTTTAGACAAGAAGAGAATAGAAGCTTTCGAAATGTGGTGCTACGGAAGAATGCTGAAGATTAGATGGGTAGATCACACAACTAATGAGGAGGTATTGAATAGAATTGTGGAGAAGAGGAGCTTGTGGCACAACTTGACTACAAGAAGGGATCGGTTGGTAGGACATGTTCTGAGACATCGAGGGATCACCAATTTAGTATTGGAGGGCAGCGTGGAGGGTAAAAATCGTAGAGGGAGGCCAAGAGATGAATACACTAAGCAGATTCAGAAGGATGCAGGCTGGGAGATGAAGCAGCTTGCACAGGATAGAGTAGCTTGGAGAGCTGCATCAAACCAGTCTCAGGACTGAAGACCACAACAACAATTTTGAATTAAAAGTAAAAACATTTTATCCAAAGAACTGACCATTGCTTTCTATTTTGACCACCTTTCTGGTAATTTGTGGACACAACACCAATACAAATGTTCGTCTTTTGAAGCAAACCAATCAGACATCCAATTTTCGACTTCTTCGTAGGAATCGAAGTGTTCCTCAGCCAATGCGTGTCCCACTGATGAAAACAAATGGTAGTCGGAAGGAGCCAAGTCTGGTGAATACGGCGGGTGGGGTAGCAGCTCCCAGCCAAGTGTTTTGATTGTATCCTGAACCAAAAATGGTTCAAATGGCTCTGAGCACTATGGGACCTAACATCTGAGGTCATCAGTCCCCTAAAACTACTTAAACCTAACTAACCTAAGGACATCACACACATCCATGCCCGAGGCAGGATTCGAACCTGCGACCGTCGCAGCAGTGCGATTCCGGACTGAATATTCCATCAAGGAATATCGTTTATGGTACTTAAGGACTGCGGAAGGAAAAAACTGTAGCGGTAGACGGAAAGTGGAATGTAGACAACAAACAACTGAGGACGCTGGGTTTAAGTGTTGCTGTGAGATGGAGAGGCAGGAAGTGGTGGCGGACGCCGTGTCCGATACTCACGGATGAAGTCGGCGGGGTTGTACTGCGGCATGACGGGCAGGCCGATGGCGCTGAAGAAGTCGACGACGGCGCGCGCGGGCCCGTAGTAGGCGGTCTGGCCGGCGCACAGCAGCAGCAGCTTGTCGAACAGCTGGAAGATCTGCGACGACGGCTGGTGCACCGCCACCACCACCGTCTTGCCCTCCGACACGGCGTACCGCTTCAGGCTCAGCATCAGGCTGTAGGCCGAGTGCGAGTCCAGCCCCGAAGTCGGCTCCTGTACCACAACCACTTACCTTTATTCATTCAGTTCGACAGTTGGTCATACTGAACACACAGTCTCAACGTACACTCATGTTCAGGAAAAAAGAAAACAACACCCTGAACTACTAGAGATAGGACTTCCATATTCACACGGCATGTACATTAGTATGTTCTCCAGAAATGATTAGCGTCCCAGTCACCTCAGTTCAGTTCAGTTCAGCATGTGACCTGTTGCCTAGTAGGCACAGGGGACGCCATGGGCCCTGATGATTTTTTCCATGCGTGATGAAATCGGCACGTGTAAGGCGCGAATGGCGTTCTGTGGCACATCTCTCCATGCTGCTTTGGTGGTCGGCATTGGGTCACATCAATGAACCCGTCGTTTCATCGTATCCCATCGATTGGCAACAAGTCGGGTTATCTGGTGGACCAGGGCAAAAGGCTGACATCCTGTGACACCAAGAAGGCACCTCTTCGTGCAACAAAATGTGGTCGTGCATTGTCTCGCTGGAAAGTGGCGTCTGGGGTGTTTTGCAGAAAGGGTATGGCTACTGCTGGCAGGACGTCGTTCACGTAGGTCACAGTCCCCTGGACAAGCACCAAGGATGATTTGTTGTCGTAACTAATAGCACCATGCTTCATAAGACCTCGAGTTAGCGCTGGATGTTGTCTGCGAATGCAGTCACTGTGATGGTACTCCCCCTGGCCGTGGCGAAGCAAAATGCGGCCATCGTTTTCAAATAAACAGAACCTGATTCGTCCGAAAACGCTATCTGATGCTACTCCTGTCTCCAGTGACGTTGTTCCATACACCATTGCCGTCTAGCATATTTCTGCATGCTCGTCAAAAGGTAGGGGGACACCCGTTGCACTGCCAAAACACTTCGTCCCACACAAGCAGCTGTTTCGCGGATGGATGCATCACATTCTCTCATGCCAATAATGCGCCGTCCTTCAAAGTCATTGATTTGACGCTACAATTCGCGCATACGTCTGCGAAGCATCCTGGACGTCTGCTCAAGTCACGCTGATCCATTACCTTCCGTTGCGCCGCGATATCGATGTTGACATTAATCTGCGGGCCGACGTGGTTCAAATGATAATCATTTCTACAGAACACACTAATGTTCATGTCCTGTTAATATGAACTTTCTATCTCTACTCGTTCAAGGTGTTCTGTTCTTTCTGAGCACGAGTGCATTACCAGATATCTTACACGAATATGTTACAACGTTTTGTTCTCTTCCTTGTGCTACACTTTAGTCGTAACAGAAGACAATTCCAAACGACACCGTGACGACTTCCGTTATACAGAAGACGAACACCGCTTGCTCACTTTTTTATTTTACGGTCACCTAGTCTCAATTTCAGACTGTCTGCCAAACGCCTTCAAGGGGAAACGAAAATTTGATTTTCAGTATTTTACATTACTGACTGAATTTAGAAATTTCAATCACTTTCATAATAGTCTCATTAAAGGGTACAGTCTTATGCTAAAGACGTGCGCAATAAGGCAGGTATTAAAGTTAGAAACTGTGTATATGTGTTGATTAGCCACGGCGCGCACATTATCCAGACTATATTCTTGCAGTATTTGAGTGTGAGAGCTGTTAGTGACTTCCAACGAACTTTAAACATTATTTCAAACCTTTTCTGCACTATCAGGCTTGACGTTACTTGTTTGTTTCCAGGTCTATTAGCAGAACATTTTGTACACAGGATCCACATATACCACTGAATGCACCGCAAAATTATATCATTGTACGCCATGTGGTTCAGGAGATACGACTTCATAATAAAACAATCGTGATACGTATACGTCTTTCGATTCTGGGAGAACTTCGTGAGAAGGTTTCCAGATCTAGTTCTGTTGAATGAATATGATGTCAGTCTCCACTTGAGGAACAATACAATCAAGCTGCATTCACATGTACATGATGAATTCTCTTCGCAAAGGCTTACCATTGTACTTAAATACGTCAGATACGAATCAGCGTATTAAGTGTGTCACCAGGGACGATTTGAAATCCTGCTAAATTTTGTTTTATATTGTGTTCTCTATCGTGTATGTTATGTGAAAAAACTTTCGTTCATTTTATGTGCATGGTGTAAGAAAACGTTATGTTTTAAGCATTAATTTACTGATTATTACTTTTATTATTATTATAATGATTTTATGCCATAATAATGAGTTGCTCACTATTTTCAATTAACAAAATACACATCCGAAACGGTAAACTAAAAGAAAAACAAAATAAGGTAAAAAGAAAAATAACTTAAAACATAAAACAAACAAATGAAATAAGTAACTAGTCTAATAATGAATATTTGGGTATTTTAATTAGGTATGTTGAAAATACTGTGACAGCATATAGTGTACAGCTTATTACACAGGGATGTATGAAGCTTTAACGCTTTTTTAATTACATTCTACAAAAAGTTTTCATTTTTCAAAATTAATTACTGATGGTGGGGTATTTAGCAAAATTTGAAATTATTACAAAATTTGATTTTACAATTTCCAAGAACGTTAATTACACATCAAATTTAATGTGAAAAACATATTTTGAGTACCATCGTTTCAAAGATATTCCCTCCAAATCTAATATGCCAAATTACCTTCGGAGGTGCGTTTTACTCCTTAAAAGAGTAACTGGGGACGAGCAAAAAGTATCGCATTATTCTGCCCCCTCTACACACCGGCCAACTTCCGTCACGATCATTTATTGACATTTGAGAATGTGCCCTTGTTAGTAATCTGTTGCCCAACTGAGTTTATTTTTATTTCTCTCTTCACTTGTTGCTCGATGTCCACAGTAAAGTTCATGATGCGCCTGGTCGGTGTTTGGAGGTTACATTCGTGTGTGTAGCCGTTTGCGAGGGCGGCTTGGAGCAGCCTGGCGGCAGACTTGGTACTTACGTCGAGCAGCATCAGCGACGGGTTGGTGAGCAGCTCGCACGCGATGTTGGCCCGCTTCTTCTCCCCACCGGACAGGCCTCTCTTCAGGTAATCGCCGATAACTGCCAACACACACAACACGGCACACCTGGTATCACGGCAGACGACAGCAGCAGCTACACTACTTAAACCTGTCTGCAATTTACTCCTCCAAATTCTGAAGGTAGCAGGGACAAAACAGAAGGGAGCGAAAGCTTTTCTACAATTTGTTCAGGGACTTAACCCGCAGTTATAAGAACTGAGGGCCATGAAGTCGAAGTTGTCAGTAGTTCAGAAGAGAGTGAGTCGTGATTGTAGCCTATTCCCGAAGTTTGCAAAAACAGACATAATGTCTTATGGGATAACAGCAATCAGTGATTTTATAATGTTACTTTACATCCGTCTTGATTGCAAATTTTTTTATTATTCATATGACCGGTTTCGGTTCATTCAGAACCATCTTCAGATCTGATATTTAAGTTACAGGAGTAACCCGTCCAATTCAGCCACTTTCACATGCTGGATTTAAAGTAACATTATATTCCCGATGTTATTCAGTCTGACCGTTGAGCAAGAAATAAAGGAAAACAAGGAGAAACTTGGCAAATGGGATAAAAGTTCAGGCAGAAGAAATAAAACCTTAGGTTTCCTGGTGATATTGTAATCCTGTTAAGAGATCGCGAAGAATTTGGAAAATCGCCGCGCGGGATTAGCAGAGCGGTCCAAGGCGCTGCAGTCATAGACTGTGCGGCTGGTCCCGGCGGAGGTTCGAGTCCTCCCTCGGGCATATGTGTGTGTGTGTGTGTGTGTGTGTGTGTGTGTGTCTTAGGATAATTTAGGTTAAGTAGTGTGTAAGCTTAGGGACTGAAGACCTTAGCAGTTCAGTCCCATAAGACTTCACACACATTTGAACAAAGCTAAGTGAGCTCGCTTCTACGTGTAAGCTGTTGCCGAGAATCAGCCCAGAAGGCAAATTTGACCCTCGGCGGGCAGTGGACGGGTGTGGGAAGGCGAGGCGTACGGTAGTCGAGGTGTGTCGGTCGGGCAGTGCCCCCCGTGAAGTGTCATCGACTCTGGCCAGCAGCTAATAAGCCAAAGAGAGCAAAAGCCGGCAGCACTCCGTCCGCCGGCGGCAGAAGATGCTGCGTCAGCCGGCGGCGGCGGCGGCGGCGGCGACGGCGGAAAATAAACGACGCGACGCGAAGGGCCGGCAGGAGCGCGCGTGGGCGGCGGCGCGGCCCACGGCTGTTAGCGGGGGACGCGGCCGCGAGGCGACCCGGCACGCGGCACAGGCAAGAGGGCGGGGCGGGGGCAGCGCAGGTGAACTGTGAGCTACAGCGGCCGCTGACACGTCCCTTCTAGTGCACACGAGCCCACGGAGTTGCGCAGACTGCTTAAAAACTTTACCTCCACCCAGCTGAAGGATGCTGCACCGAACCGAAGGCAAGTCTATACTATCTGATCAAAAGTATGTCTACACCCCGTGTAATGCATAATTGACCACTTAATATCACGAGAGGCGGACCCGTCGGTGTTGGACAGCATTGCCTTTTTTTGTCATCGGTCTTCTGACTGGTTAGATGCGGCCCACATTGATTCCACTCCTGCGCCAACCGTTTCATTTCGAAGTAGCACTTGCAACCTACGAGGGGCGTTTGAAAAGTCCGTGGAAAGTCCGAGAGATGGCACCACCGGCGCGTATCAAGGTGATTTTTAGTTAGTAGCATCTTTGGAAAGAACGCACATTAAGTTTCAGCCTATTGGTCTATTTCTTTGTGTTTGGCATTCGTGTGAGTCAAGGAAGTCGAGTGATTGTCAAAAAAATGGACGAAAAAGAATTTCGTGTGGTGATTAAACATTACTTTACGAAAGGCAAAACGCCTCAGGAGACTAAAGAGAAGCTTGATAAACATAACGGTGACTCTGCACCTTCGGTTAGAACAGTTTATAAGTGGTTTCAAAATTTTCGGAGTGGCCATATGGGCACAAGTGATGCTGAACGTTCTGGAAGCCCTGTGGAGGTTACGACTCCAGAAATCATTGATAAAATCCAGGATATGGTGATGGATGACAGAAGGGTTAAGGTGTGTGAGATTGCTAGTGCTGTGGGCATCTCGAATGAATGGGTTCATAATATTTTGCATAAACATTTGGACATGAGAAAGCTATCCGGAAGATGTGTTCCGCGATTGCTCAGGCTTGACCAAAAACGGAATCGTGTGACGTGTTGCAAGGATGGTTTGCAGCTGTTCAGGAAGAATCTGCAGGACTTCCAGCGTCGTTTCGTCACTGTGGATGAGACGTGGATACATTACTATACTCCTGAGACGAAAGAACAATCTAAACAACGGGTTACCAAGGG
Source organism: Schistocerca americana (assembly GCF_021461395.2). Lineage (NCBI taxonomy): Eukaryota > Metazoa > Arthropoda > Insecta > Orthoptera > Acrididae > Schistocerca > Schistocerca americana. The sequence continues at coordinate 182,262,438 of NC_060120.1, forward strand.
AGAATCTGCACCAAAAAAGGCGAAGACCATTCCTTTGGCGGGAAAGGTTATGGCGACTGTCTTTTGGGATTCGCAAGGGATAATCCTCATCGACTATCTGGAAAAGGGTAAAACTATTACAGGTGCATATTATTCATCATTATTGGACTGTTTGAAAACCCAGCTGCAAGAAAAACGTCAGCGATTGGACCACAAAAAACTGCTTTTCCAGCACGACAATGCACCAACACACACCTCAGCAGTTATGTTCGCAAAATTATTGGAAATAGGATTCCTACTCGTTTTACATCTCCCCCCCCCCCCCCTGTTCTCCAGACTTGGCTCCCCCGGACTACTATTTGTTCCCCAATTTGAAGAAATGGCTGGCAGGACAAAGATTTTATTCAAACGAGGAGGTCATTGCAGCAACTAATAGCTATTTTGCAGACTTGGAAAATTCCTATTATTCGGAAGGGTCAACAAATTAGAACAGCGTTGGACAAACTGTATAAGTGTTTTTTAGACTGTCGAAAAATAAAGAAGGTTTACCCCAAACACATAAGTAGTTTTTATTTTTGCACGGACTTTCCAAATGCCCCTCGTATGTTCTTAATTAGTTGATGGGTTGATTCCAGTCTCTATTTTCCTCTACGGCTTTTACCCTCTATAGCTCCCTCTAGAACCATCGAAGTTATTCCGTGGTTTCGTAACAGATGTCCTACCATCTTGTCACTGTTACTCATATATACCTTTCCTCGCCGATTCTGCGGAGAACCCTCACATTCCTTACCTTATCAGTCCACCTAATTTTCAACATTCTTCTGTAACACCACATCTGAAATGCTTCGATTCTCTTCTCTGGTTTTGCTACAGTCCATTATTGCGTATTTTTTCAGTTACCTTTTGTACTATATTGCAACAGTTTTTCCTATGTCTGGTCCAAGCCTCATTGAGCTACGCTATGTGATCAAAAGTATCCGGACACCTGGGTGAAAATAGCTTGCAAGTTCGTGGAGCCCTCCATCGGTAATGCTGGAATTCAGTATGGTGTTGGCCCACCCTTAGCCTTGGTGAAAGCTTCTAAGCTCGCAGGCATACGTTCAATCAGGTACTGGAAGGTTTCTTGGGTAATGGCAGCCAATTCTTCACGGCGTGCTGCACTGAGGGGAGGTATCGATATCGGTCGGTGAGGCCTGGCACGAAGTCGGCGTTTCAAAACATCCCAAAGGTGTTCTATAGGATTCAGGTAAGGACTCTGTGCAGGCCAGTCCATTACAAGAATGTTATTGTCGTGTAACCACTCCGCCACAGGCCGTGCATTATGAACAGGTGCTCGATCGTGTTGAAAGATGAAATCGCCACCCCGAATTGCTCTTGAACAGTGAGAAGCAAGAAGGTGCTTCAATCATCAATGCAGACCTGTGCTGTGATGGTGCCACGCAAAACAAGGAGTGCAAGCCCCCCCCCCCCCTCCATGAAAAACGCGCCCACATGACACCATCGCCTCCGAATTTTACTGTTGGCATCGCATAAGCTGGCAGATGGTCACCGGGCATTCGTCATACCCACACCCTCCATCTGATCGCCACATTGTGTACTGTGATTCGTCACTCCACACAACGTTTTTCCACTGTTCAGTCGTCCCATGTTTACGCTCCTTACACCAAGCGAGGCGTCGTTTGGCGTTCACTGCCGTGATGTGTGGCTTATGAGCAGACGCTCGACCATGAATCCAAGTTTTCTCACTTTCCGCCTAACTGTCCTAGTACTTGCAGTGGATTCTGATGCAGTTTGGAATTCCTGTGTGATGGTCTGGATGGATGTCTGCCTATTACACATTACGACCCTCTTCAACTGTCGGTGGTCTGTGAGTCAACAGACTAGGTCGGCCTGTACGCTTTTGTGCTGTACGTGTCCTTTCACGTTTCCACTTCACTATCACATCGGAAACGGTGGACCTAGGGATATTTAGGAGTGTGGAAATCTCGCGTACAGACGTATGACACAAATGACACCCAATCACGTGGGCACGTTCCAAGTCCGTGAGTTCCGCGGAGCTCCCCATTCTGCTCTCTCACGATATCTAATGACTACTGAGGTCGCTGATTTGGAATACCTGGCAGTAGATGGCAGCACAATGCAATTAATATGAAAAACTTATGTTTTTGGGGGTATCCGGATACTTTTGATCACATAGTGTTTGTTATTTGGTAGACACACATCATGCGATAGTTATGTCAAGTTGTATGCACCAGCTTATTTAGTAATCAACATCATGAAGGCAGTCCTTAGCTCTTATTAAATGTGAAAGCAGAGCAATAATAAAGTAATAGCTTTTTAGGATTAAGAACATCAAAAATAATATATGGACTGTTTCTTCGAAAGGCTTTGAGAATAATCTTTAGAGGTGAAAAGCTCAAATCTTTTTTAACACTAGATTTTTCTTAATAACTAAAAATTCATGTTTGGTTCTAAGTCTCACTGGAAGACAAAAGTTGACCTTTGAGCTGAAAATCATCTTTAAAGCAGTACACACTGCTATTTCACCACTACAGCTGACGACTTTCAATTGATCTTGCTCACTTTCAGAGGACTGAACCTCCTTTACGAAAGCCCAACAGGATGAACGGCTGTATGGTGAGGTGCCTGGCGCCTTAAACTGAATCACAATTCAATCCGCTCCCGAGCCCCATAAAAGACCCCGCGACTACCCCTTGTTAGGAGTAAGGTATGTGATACTTGTGAGAGAAGTAAAAAAACGTTTGCCTTGTACTGTGCAGACAGCGTCGTCCGCAGTAAGCGTTTAACGGAGGCGGGGCCAGAGGAGTGGCGAGCGCAGATTTGCGTTGTTAGCAGCGCCCGTCCACAGTTTTAAGACTCGGCCGCAGACCGCGGGCGCGTCTCCAGACGTTCCTTTTTGGCGCTGCTAGTCCCCTGAGCCGAATGCACAAGTGTGCAGGGGCAGGCAGGCAACCGACAGAGCAGCTATGACGTGCGGGCAACGTTTGACAGGCGCTGCCGTCGAGTCGGCTGAGACCCTCCGTCACAAGCGCCAACCCCTCTGATATTTACTGTACACTGTTGTTACTGCCTATTGCAGACATGACCTTCAGGAAAGGGAATGGGGCCCAGCAAATTGCCGTGGACGGCGAGTGTTCACTAGAGACGAAACTCGGGTGAAGAGTGCCGCACGGAAGTGAGACATTCCGCAATTTCCCTCCTCGAACATGAACAATCTGTAGGATAGGGCAGACAGATATCTGAGACTGTGTGTCGTATCCATAACACGTTCCATTTGTAACTGAACACTTTATAATGGCCAAAGAACAGAAACCTATCGAGTAAATACGCAGAGTGGAGAAAAGTTGACAACGCCATAGTAGGCTAGGGGACAACGAAGCAAGCAACGTTTTCTAAACAGTCGTTGGTCGGAAATGCGATGTGCAGCTACAATCATAAAAACGACAGACAATCACCGACGAGCACATACAGGTGTGTGCATTTAAGCCAGTAGATACAGTTACCTGGACTCAAAAAACGCAATTTTCAAAATTTGTTCAAAAAAATTTCATCGTTCCTTCAGCTTTAGCTACGTCAACAACACAAAATCTTCATTAGTTGCCGAGTTATGGGGGAATATATGTATGTTGGTGCGCGTGTAACATTCGAACATTCCACGCCCACTTCATCCATTAGCTCCTAACTTACTTTTATGTCAGTTTTACTTCGACATGTATTTCTCATATTTTTGTGTCGCACGATGGTACTGCAAATTTTTCATACTTGTTAGGCATAGCTCAGAGCTTCAATTATTCTTAAGAGAACTGTTTGATGCCTGAATTTTTGTGCGTTACTAAATGTGGTGACTGCTTTCTATAGCTGTTTTAGCATGATTTCAGAGGCGATTCTTTTGTATTTGGAAATAAGATAGCTCGAAGCATCGTACAGAACGGAGAAGGTATGCTTTCATGGATACAGACATAGTAATTTTCTGGGAATGCTGATATTCATAACCACACACTAAAGTCTTCAATGAAGGGCCTACAGCAAATACTGTTGTGTGATTTGTAGTAGACATTTAATTTTTAAAGAAATAAAAAAGTGTGTAGGTAGATTCAATCGAAACGCTAATTAGTCTTTCTGTTCAAAACTCAGCTTTTTTGGAAGAATAATTGTGCAAATACAGATTCGCGATGCAGCGATTACTTTTAATGATGGAATGGATGTCAGATTAAAAATTGAGACACTTAAAATGCTCGAGGAGGAAAATGTTGATGAAAAGTTTAAATACTGTAGACGTGGTAAAAATGAACTGTTCCAAAACAGTGAAGGATGATCCACCCAGGAGACAAAGAAAACAGAAAGTAAGCTGAAATTACAAAATGAAGCAAGGAAAGAAGAAGAGCAAGGAGTATACTACTTCCCTGGACAGAAGTCGTCCTAAAGTTCTTTAAACATCCAACCTGCTCATATCAGAGCAGAAACAACAAGTTGATAAATATGAAATAATTAGATAATAAAGAAACAAACAAGCTAACGCAAGTGTCTACATTTCCTGAATTCGTCTCACCGTTTACATTACATTACATTCGGAGTTGAAAATGACCTTGTGCGTCAATGCACTTTTGCGCGAGCCCCAACATGTTAATATACACTTTGCGCAACTCCGCTGCATCAGTTCTCAAAATTTCATTAAGAATTCGGTTATTTGCATAAACTTCCCCCTTTACACTGTGCCCGCCACAAACACGGGCCACACCCTTAGCTGCTCCAGGGACGTCACCTATTCCCGACCAGGTCTTTGTTTCTATTTTCTCCCCAAAACACAGTCGTTTTGTGTCGTTACTGCTCGCGATGTTGTAATATCCGCACTTAGTGTCTTTCGCAATTTTCGCTTGTTCAAAAATTATGTATAATCCTTCGTACTTTGTTAATACACTGCCGGAAAAAAAATGTAACACTGTCAACGAGAAGCTCATTTCACTGATAAGTGAGGTGACAGGTAGTTCGTCATTCTAGAATATGACGACAATTCAGACCAACTCAAACACAAACCACAGCACACGGTGCCCAAAAGGGCTCACCGATACAGTGTAGCCCTGCTCTGGTGGCAATGCGGACAGAACGTACTCTCATCATGGAAGATAACAGACCGCCATTCCAATCTCCAGTCACCTCTAACGCCATCAGAGCAGTACTGCTTGGTGGTGTCGCAGTAGCCTGGCCAGAGTCATACGTAATCTTAATCATGCTGCAAGCAGACAGTTCTCAATGGGTCCTGATGATACAGCAAGTGCAACATACACTCATGCTCATAAATTAAGGCTAATGCTGATACATGGTATAACAACACTCTGGTGGGCGGTTTGCGGGTTTAAATCACTTCGGGGCATGACCATGCGATACATTTGACCTGTAGTCGTCGCACGGTGGCGCTGGCAGCTATCCACATACGAAGAGGTGTGTGGGTGCATGTCAGAGTACGGTGCAGCGAGGAAGTGTGCAGACGTTTTCAGACGTGCTAATGGTCACTGTGTGTTGAAAAATGGCTCAAAGAACACATAATGACGACGTTATGAGGGGTAGAATACTAGGGCGACTGGAGGCTGGTCAATCACAGCAGCTCGTAGCACGGGCCCTCCGTGTGCCACAAAATGTGATCTCAAGATTATGGCAACGATTCAGACAGACAGGAAACGTGTCCAGGCGCTACAGTACGGGACGTCCACAGTGTACAACACCACAAGAAGACCGATATCTCGCCATCAGTGCCCGCAGACGGCCACGGAGTACTGCAGGTAGCTTTGCTCGGGACCTTACCGCAGCCACTGGAACAGTTGTCCCCAGTCACACAGTCTACAGACGACTGAACAGATATGGTTTATTCGCTCGGAGATCTGCAAGGTGCATTCCACTGACCCCTGGTCACAGGAGAGTCCGTAAAGCCTCGTGTCAAGAACACAGTACATGGCCATTGGAACATTGGTCCCAGGTTATGTTCACGGACGAGTCTAGGTATAGTCTGAACAGTGATTCTCGCCGGGTCTTCATTTGGCATGAGCCAGGAACCAGATACAAGCCCCTTAATGTCCTTGAAAGGGACCTGTATGGAGGTCGTGGTTTGATGGTGGGGGTGGGATTATGATTGGTGCACGTACACCTCTGCATGTCTTTGACAGAGGAACTGTAGCAGGTCAGATGTATCGGGACGTCATTCTGCACCACTATGTCCGTCTTCCCAGGGGTGCAGTGGGTCCCACCTTCCTCCTTATGCATGATAACGCACGGCCCCACCGAGCTGCCATCGTGGAGGAGTACCTTGAAACAGAAGATATCAGGCGAATGGAGTGGCCTGCCTGTTCTCCAGACCTAAGCCCCATCCAGCGCATCTGGGATGCTCTCGGACGACGTATCGCTGCACGTGTTCAAACCCCTAGGACACTTCAGGAGCTCCGACAGGCGCTGGTGCAAGAATGGGAGGCTATACCCCAGCAGCTGCTCGACCACCTGATCCAGAGTATGCCAACCCATTGTGCGGCCTGTGTACGTGTGCATGGTGATAATATCCCATATTGATGTCGGGGTACATGCGAAGGAAACAGTGGCGTTTTGTAGCACATGTGTTTCGGGACGGTTTTCTCAACTTATCACCAATACCGTGGACTTCCAGATCTGTGTCGCGTATGTTCTATATGTGCCTATGCTATTACCGCCACTTTTGTGTAGTGCCACGATGTGTGGCACCACATTCTGCAATTATTCTTAATTTATGAGCATGAGTGCATATATAACACTGCACTCCGTTGTATGTAAATATTATACACATGTGCCACTGAACACAATCCTTAAGGGTGTTGTTCTTTCCAGCATTGCCACATTTTCTACAAATGTATTAAAACTGTGAAATATTGTATAGTTTAGTGGTCGACGGTAGTTTCCAAATGGTTGTAGCACGGAAACGGTTGGTTTCCGGACATGGGATCCTATTCAAAATATTATGTACTCACTAAGACTGTTGATATTTTTAAAAATGTTATCGGTCCTCGATGCAGTATCGACGTACCGGCCTATAAAAATATCGGTTGCACATTTTAAATATACTGCCGGCTTTAGAGCTGTATATTTAAGTACTGATTTATTATTAGATATTTCTCACATCAGCAAGCTGTCAGCCTGCTTAACCCCCTTGGAGAAAGAACTGAAAGGAAAACTATGCTTGTTCACGCTTGGCGATAAACACTTTGCACACTGCATGTAAGTGGCACAATAAAACATCTCCTTTGAGTCCATCGTTCGGTTTCGACACACAACGGAGTTGTCCGGAACGCTTTATGTCGACTTCCCTGTTTCGTTACTGCAAACACCAGCGACCTAGCAATTATAGTGTCAAAATGTCCTAAAGTTAAAAGCTGCAATTTCTGCTGGTAGCGCCGAGGGCCGATTTAGTCAGCATTTACTCTCACACGTCTCCGCCCACCTAGTGACTAGTCTTGTCATTTAGTTTTCCGTTTCATTTTCTGCAACTGTTTTTTTTTTTTTTTTTTTTTTTTTTTTTTTTAGAACGCTTATGTGAAGAAATAGCACCCTAGTTGCGTAAAAAATGTTTATTAACGCAACAGGTATGCTATTTCTTCACATCGGAAATCATCTTATTCCATTGACATAGTCACCCGCCAGGGCAATTTAACTACTACTTTGTGCACTTATACTTGCTTCACACTATCAAAGGGAGAGACTAGGCATGAGGAAAGCTCAGGAAATAGTAAGAGTCCTTCACACAGTGCAAGTAAAATTATGGTCCACCACAACATCAAAGGAACAACTTTAAAAATTTAGCGAAAATAACGAAAAAATTAATATAAAATAAAAATATCGGCACTCGATATTGCCATTTCGGTATTGGTATATAGGTGAAGAAATATCCCCCCCCCCCCCCCCCCACACACACACACCACCACCACACTGATATTTTATCAACAGCCCTAGCAACTAGTACTCATCTCCCTCTCTCTACAAGTCCTCCACGTTTATAACGGGAATTTCCGAACACCCATTATGTATTGATGCCCTAACAAAATGAATTATCACAAACTGCTCAAAATCCAGTCAATGGCTGTATGGCTTTCAGGAAGGAATGGGCAGGGGGGGGCCCTCTAGTCAAACTTGATTCGAATGCGATGACGAACCAATATAAACAACATTCAGCAGACAGATTCAAGGGCATATGTGAAGCAACTGACCTAGATTATGTCCCCTGTAACCGCAGTTGTTCACAACTTCGCCTGATAACGTGTGTGGGATCATAGTAAACATCACAATGAACAAATACCGTGAATCCTTATCAATTCAGTGTGTTATTTCATTTGATGGTGGGATTGTATAGCTTCAGGTTAATAGTAATAATAATAATAATAATAATAATAATAATAATAATAATAATAATCGGTTTGTAGGGCGCTGAACTGCGCGGCCATCAGCGCCCGTACAAAGTCCCAATTTTTACACAGTCCAATCTAACAACTGTCACGAATGATGATGAAATGATGCGGACAACACAAACACCCAATCCCAGGGCAGTGAAAATCCCCAACCAGGACGCGAATCCAACCCACAACCGCGTGATCCAGAGGCAGCAACATAGCCAATAGCCCACAAGCTGCGGCAGGTTAAGAATGACTACTTAATTTCACCATGTTGGAGTACGTCCTGAACGCTGGACTGACTTTGTTGGCAGTACACCAGATGGCTCGCCCACATCTGAGAGAGATACTCACTGGTGTCCTGGCAGCTGGTGAGGTCGAGCACCTCGAGGATGTGGTCCACGTAGAGCATCTTCTGCGCGTCCGTCAGGCTGTCCGGCAGTCGCAGCCGCGCCGTGAACTGAAACAAACACCCGACGATGAAAACCTGCTGCACAAACCACTTGCACCGATGCAGATAGTATTAGGGACTGCACATCGCTTTAGTATTAAGTGATTTACGGAAATTCTTCGAATTCAACGAGTCGTGCAGTCGATTGCTAAAGTGTAAACGCTACTGATGTGCTGTCCCATGTCCTGCGAATTTCAGAGACAATAGCTGTTGGCCGGCGCAGTTTGAGGACGGATTCAGTACCGGAAATAGCCCTCATTACTTTCAATGTATCAGTTGTGCAAGGAAACGATGGCACTAATTCGTGGAGAGGACAAACCAGTCCATCTTGTACGACGAAATTTTTCAAGATAAAGAAGAATTGGCGTAGTGAAGTATTGGAGTAGCCGCTAGTACAAACCTGCGACGTCTGTTTTTATCGTCAGCAAAGAATTTAATGCGAAAGCTTCAAAACTAGTGTTATTTCGTCGAGAAAGGAAAAATAAATGTCATCCCCAGAAGGCCGCATGTAAATACATTCCATCGTACATCATCAACAATCCTCACCAATATTTGGCGAAATGACACGTTACGCGTGGTTTACTGCCAAACTGTGTAACGAGAGGGAACCTTTTATGAATGTAAACCATGTTTGTTTTCAGAATGAGATTTTCACCCTGCAGCGGAGTGTGCGCTGATATGAAACCTCCCGGCAATTAAAACTGTGAGCCGGACCGAGACTCGAACTCGGGACCCTTTCGCGGGCAGATGCTCTACCACTGAGCTACCCAAGCACGACTCACGACCCGTCCTCACAGCTTTACTTCTGCCAGTATCTCGTCTCCTACCTTCCAAACTTTACAGAAGCTCTCCTGCCAACCTTACAGAACTAGCACTCCTGAAAGAAAGGAGGCAAAGGTCCCGAGTTCGAGTCTCGGTCCGGCACACAGTTTTAACCTGCCAGGAAGTTTCATGTTTGTTTTCGATTAAAAACTTTTAAAAAGCCATGTAATTGTAAAAATGCGGCAACTGCAGCGATGAATACCACCCCATCATGTGTATATTGTCAACTGTAAAATTATAATAGTACCTAATTTTATATACGAAGTCCTCATGTACGTCTCACAGTCCCTTCCTGGAAGTTCATTCACAATCTTAAATTTTCCTTCGCCCTTTATCATGTTATGAAAATATTAATGAATACAAAATATTGAACATAATCTATGTTTATTTGCAGTGTTAAGTAACGTAAGAACTGAAAATAATAAAGTTTCCACACAGGGACTAGAACCAACGACTCGCGGATTACCGCTCTGTACCCCTTCCATTGCGGCCAACGGCCTTGCTGCAGTGGTAACAGCGGTTCCCGTCAGATCACCGAAGTTAAGCGCTGTCGGGCTGAGCTAGCACTTGGATGGGTGACCATCCGGTCTGCCGAGCGCTGTTGGCAAGCGGGGTGCACTCAGCCCTTGTGAGGCAAACTGAGGTGCTGCTTAACTGAGAAGTAGCGGCTCCGGTCTCGGAAACTGACATACTGCCGGGAGAGCGGTGTGCTGACGACATGCCCCTCCATATCCGCATCCGGTGACGCCTGTGGTCTGAGGATGACACGGCGGCCAAGTTTACCCCTTCCATTGCGCCAGTCGATGCCTAGGAAGTGCGCGAATATAAATGGCTAATGCGCCCAACTTGCGCCAAAACTGCTATTTTTTTCTTTTTAAGTCTTGGCCGTCTAGAGCTCCCACTACTCACTTCTTCATTTCTGGCCAAGAACAGCATATAACAAAGTTCGATGAAACGCGGATGACAGTCCTCGGGACAGAGCGGTCTTTGCTCTTTCTGGCGGAAAGAGGTGCTGGGGCGGGGCGACTTGGCTGTGAGCCGAGCAGAGTCTTGTTGACATGGGACGTGTGCAAGCGTCAGCCGCCGTCAACAGAGACAGGTCCGTGTCATGTCGTGTCGGTCTGAGTACAGTCTTTCCATGTTGGAACGTGTGGCACGCTGGCGTTGTGTGGGCAGTTCCGGCTTGTTGGACAAGAAACCTTACTGCGAGACTCGCAAGTAAATGTGTTTAGCGTACGCCTACGGGGGAGTGCTTCGATCAGGTACTATCAGCCGGTATCTGCTAATTCTTCCCTCGCCTACCTAGAGTAACGGAACTGTTGTTAGATTAAATACCGTTATTTATGACGTGACATGCCTCTGAATGTAAATTTGGGCCGACCGCCGTGGGCGAGCGGCTCTAGGCGCTTCAGTCTGGAACCGCGGTCGCTACGGTCGCAGGTTCGAATCCCGCCTCGGACGTGGATGTGTGTGATATCCTTAGGTTAGTTAGGATTCAGTATTTCTAAGTCTTGGTGACTGATGACCTCAGAAGTTAAGCCTCATAGTGCTCAGAGCCATTTGAACCATTGGTAAATTTGGTTGCGTGTTAAGAGGTGCTAAAATTTTTTATCAGTTTCCAGTGACCAGTGCGGACTGATAGATTTATTACATGTTGTTTTTAACCCCAGAAGGTTAAAGGGAGGAAAATGTTTCACTGTCAGTACTCTATCGTAAAGAATCATATTTTATGGTTTATCCACTAGCTAATTACGATTACAATGTCTCCCGTGCTATATATATCACATACAAAGTAAGTACAAAATGTCCTGTATTACATACTACATCTACATGGAAACTCTGCAAATCACATTTAAGTGTCTGGCAGAGGGTTCATCCGAACCACCTTCACAATTCTCTATTATTCCAATCGCGTACAGCGCGCGGAAAGAACGAACACCTGTATCTTTCCGTACGAAATCTGGTTTCCCTTATTTTATCTTGGTGATCTTTTCTCCCTATGTAGGTCGATGTCAACAAAATATTTTCGCATTCGGAGGAGAAAGTTGGTGATTGGAATTTCGTGAGAAGATTCCGTCGCAACGAAAAACGTCTTTCTTTTAATGATGTTCAGCCCAAAAACTGTATCATTTCAGTGACACTATCTCCCATATTTCGCGATAGTACAAAGCGTGCTGCCTTTCTTTGAACTTTTTCGATGTGCTTGGTCAGTCCTATCTGGTAAGGATCCTCCACCGCGCAACAGTATTCTAAAAGACAATTGACAAGCGCAGTGTAGGTAGTCTCCTTAGTAGGTCTGTTACGTTTTCTAAGTGTCCTGCCACTAAAACGCAGTCTTTGCTTAGCCTTCCCCACAACATTTTCTGTGTGTTTCTTCCAATTTAAACTGTTCGTAATTGTAATTCCTAGGTATTTAGTTGAATTTACGGCTTTTAGATTAGACTGATTTATCGTGTAACCGAAGTTTAGCGAATTCCTTTTAGTACTCATGTGAATGACCTCACACTTTTCGTTATTTAGGGTCAATTGCCACTTTTCGCACCATTCCCATATTTCATCTAAATCGTTTTGCAGTTTGTTTTGATCTTCTGATGATTTTATTAATCGATAAACGACAGCGTCATCTGCAAAAAACCGAAGACGGCTGCTCAGATTGTCTCCCAAATCGGTTATGTAGATAAGGAACAGCAATGGGCCTATAACACTACCTTGGGGAACGCCAGAAATCACTTCTGTTATGACTTTCCGTCAATTACTACGAACTATGACCTCTCCGACAGGAAATCACAAATCCAGTCACATAACAGACGATATTCTACAAGCACGCGATTTTACTACAAGCTGCTTGTATGGTATAGTGTCAAAAGCCTTCCGGAAATCCAGAAATACGGAAATACGGAAATACGGAATCAATCTGAAATCCCTTGTCAATAGCACTCAACACTTCGTGCGAATAAAGAGCTAATTGTGTTTCACAAGAACGTTGTTTTCTAAATCCATGTTGACTGTGTGCCAATAGACCATTTTGTTGGAGGTAATTCATAATGTTCTGACACAACGTATGTTGCAAAACCCCGCTGCATATCGACGTTTATGATATGGGCCTGTAAGTTAGTGGATTACTCCCTACTACCTTTCCTGAATATTGGTGTGACCTCTGCAACTTTCCAGTCGTTGGGTACGGATCTTTCGTCGAGCGAACGGTTTTATATGATCGTTAAGTATAGAGTTAATCCATCACCATACTCTGAATGGAACCTAATTGGTATACAGTCTGGACCAGAAGACTTGCTTTTATTGATTTCAGTTGCGTCGTTACTCCAAGGATATTTACTTCTATGTTACTCATGTTCGCAGATGTTCTTGCTTCGAATTCTGGAATATTTACTTCGTTTCCTTTGGTAAAGGCATTTCGGAAGGCTCTGTTTAGTAATTCTGCTTTGGCAGCACTGTCTTCGTTAGCGCGAACCGCGAATCGGTACCAACTGCTATCGTAAATTATACGACAGTTTAGTAACCTAGGATTAAACGCACGTCGTTTTAACAGGTTCTGTTCTATTTAAGCCATTCGGCCTCACCAGAGAGGATTACGTTAAACTGATTATGTTAACATGTTCTGTCCCGTGTGTAGTAGTGAACCGTTTCAGAGAAAGCTTTGAGTTACGGATAATATGGATGACTAACTGTTGAGCACAAATTATGAAGCACGGGTACTGAAAACAGGTTGCTGTCGAGCAAGATCGGCTGGGATCTAAACCCGGAACTACTGTACTCCATTAAGGGTGGCTATCTGTCTTGTCAGCTCCTGTAATTATTTTCGTGTTCTGTTTATATAGAGCGGACCATAATTCCATTGGCAGACTTTCAGGTGGTAGAATGGATCAAAAGGAAAAAAATGTCCACTAACCATGGCGTCTGAAGTGCATACCTGAAGAGCTATAAGCACATCTTCAGTGGAAGAGATATATTTCACACAAAAGAGGACAAGTGCCAATAGGTCTTAAGGTATGCATTTTGTAGACCATGTTTACTAAAAACTTTTTTCTTGTTTCGGGCCATCTGTGAAAGTTTGTCGGTCGGGTTCCGGTTCATCCTGTATGTTTACTTTGTAACTATTAAGCTATATTTTAAGGGGCTCCGGAACGCCCTATACTTGCAATGTTAAAATAACGCTTATAAATTACATCTTTCCTCACAAAGTATTTGAGGTAGGAAGTTGAACTTTTTACAGATTATTTATTGGAATATGGGCTACAACTTAACATAGGGATTTCACAAAATTTTAGTTCAGTTATTAAAGATTTTTTCAATTGTAATGAAAATTCACAACATTTTTTTGCAATTTTTTGTTTATATATTCAAAAATATACAGTTTTTTGGAAAAGGCTGTGTTAAATTATGCGGAAGGTACTGTGTAACATTTACCGATTGTTTGAAACAAATATGTTGGGAAGATCCTTAGAAAACATGTAATTAGTATGAGAAAATAAAAGTTTTGGGAATCGAGCGACAAAGATTGGATTAACTTTTTAGTGCATTCCAGGTCCATAGGATGGATTATCTTCATCCTCTGCAAACTACTCCTCCAGCTTCCTCTTGTTCCTCCTCCTGTTTACTCTTGCTTGTATTTCTAGAATCTTTACAGCCCTGTCTGCAGCCCGAAGGCGTTCCTTGTCTGAAGCAAGCATCGCTAGTTGTTGTGTTCGTAGATTTTGCTACCATTTTCTTCAGTTGCAGTTACTGCAACACTGTTCCAAAAGGTGGTCATGTATGAACACTTATCACATTTCAATTGTATTTCACTAGCAAGTCCTACGTGCTTTATTATGGAGAGTTCCAGACCAACTTCACTACAATGAATACATCTTACACAGTTTGAAAAAATTCCTTTGAGAACCGACCTATCAAATATTTCATTCACATCCGATTCGCCCATAAAACATTCATAGTTTTCACTCATTGAACCAAGCTTCTTCTGTGAAGTATTTTCTTTCCCACTTTGACTGCTATGGGCAGGTGTACTTGAGAGGTTAGGTTCACCCACTTGGTTATCGTCTTTATTGTTTACAGTAATAACACATACCTTTGGCTTTCCAACATTTCTCCTTTTGTTAAAAGCCTTCAGAGGATTTCTAATAACTTTACTTTTACTCATTATTATACTTCAACAAAACAGAGACTCAAGAAACAGAATTAATTACGAATATTTTCGAGATAACGACAGAGTAAATAAACATGAAACAATCGACAATCACACCAGCGATATATATTGAACCATCACAGGTTAGCCACAACACATACTTTATCTCACATCACTAAAACGTACCTGATGAACACGGACGTTAATAATAAAACCATTTGACAGCAGTTTAACAGCGCCACAGTGGGTCACGCCCATGTAGAACACATTTCAAAAAAAAATTTAAAAATAGTTGTGGTCTTCGGAATTGAATAAATTATATATCTATTAAAAGGTAATAGTCTGCAGATTCAGAAAAAGCAAAAAAGTAAAAATTGAACTTTTCATGATGTTGAGCCTTTCCGGAGCCCCTTAAAAAGCTTTGGTTTTTGCACCATGTTTTCAAGTTTTGTGCTCCTTTCGTGCTGTCGAGAGGTTAGAGTAAATTACCTGCGAGCCTTGTTTTTACTGTAGTGTTTTGACATATTAATGTAGCTGAAATCGTATATTTTAATAAATTTGAATAAACGTTCAGGATTTGTATGTGGCGACTCTGTTCAATCAATATATCCTTTTCTTCTGCCCATTTGTGCCACGATGGCTGCAGGAAGGTTTTTTATAAAGAATCCCACTGCTTTTACAGTCGCATGCTTTCACCAACCATTTCTAATGGATAAAATAAAAAATGGCCAAGTGCGAGGACGACTCGCGCACAGAGGATTATAATCTTTCGCGTTATCGACACTGGCAAGATTTTAGTCCCGGGAATTCGAAGGCCATATCAAAATCTCTCTAGTAGTTACACAAAAAGCGAGCGAACTTGTAGATAGAGAGCATTTATTAAAACATTTTCGCTTTTTAAAACATGTCTACAACTCACATTTTATGTTTGCATCCAGTAATGTTCGACTATTATACGTTCGACGAATGATTATTGCAATGTATGTTCAAATGGCAAGAGATTTTTTATGAGGTATGATTGCAGTTAAAGTTTATTTCAGATTTTTTGCTTTGTGTGAAACCTTGTTGCCAAATTTAACGATTCTAGCTCAACGGGAAGCACCCTATAGGTTTTGATAAGCGAGTTTTCGAGTATCAAAATACGTGACATAAATGGCCGTATCTTTTGACTGAAGTGATATAGAAGGTTAAAATTTTTACCCCGCCAGGGGGGCCATAACTTTAATACGTGACGTACATTTGAACTTGATGCGTCTACCCGTGTCTGACAAGCTGGTTTCTTAACAGTTTGATAAACTGCTTTTACAGATTGAGGCATGGAACCCTAAAAAAGGTGCGTTTGAAGGTCAAAAATGAATCTACATCTACATTTATACTCCGCAAGCCACCCAACGGTGTGTGGCGGAGGGCACTTTACGTGCCACTGTCATTACCTCCCTTTCCTGTTCCAGTCGCGTATGGTTCGCGGGAAGAACGACTGTCTGAAAGCCTCCGTGCGCGCTCTAATCTCTCTAATTTTACATTCGTGATCTCCTCGGGAGGTATAAGTAGGGGGAAGCAATATATTCGATACCTCATCCAGAAACGCACCCTCTCGAAACCTGGCGAGCAATCTACACCGCGATGCAGAGCGCCTCTCTTGCAGAGTCTGCCACTTGAGTTTATTAAACATCTCCGTAACGCTATCACGGTTACCAAATAACCCTGTGACGAAACGCGCCGCTCTTCTTTGGATCTTCTCTATCTCCTCCGTCAAACCGATCTGGTACGGATCCCACACTGATGAGCAATACTCAAGTATAGGTCGAACGAGTGTTTTGTAAGCCACCTCCTTTGTTGATGGACTACATTTTCTAAGCACTCTCCCAATGAATCTCAACCTGGTACCCGCCTTACCAACAATTAATTTTATATGATCATTCCACTTCAAATCGTTCCGCACGCATACTCCCAGATATTTTACAGAAGTAACTGCTACCACTGTTTGCTCCGCTATCATACAATCATACAATAAAGGATCCTTCTTTCCGTGCATACATTTACTGTGCGAGGACTGTTGGGTATGGCAGGACAATTACTTTCTCCCGGCAGTCCGCAGTCGTGTCCTGTGGGGCAGAGGACAAAGTCACGTGGGGGACGGGCAGCGAAAGGCCGCGACAGTGGCGGCTGCTGCTGCTGCTGCTGCTGCTGCTGCTGCTGCTGGGCGTTCCAGACTAGCGGCTACATAACGGCCACAGCACGAAAATCAGCCGTATTAATTTCTGAAACACTGGAATCGCAAATGGCCGGCCACAACAATCTGAATTTGCGCAAGCAACCCACTTCCAACCCGCGTCACTTTATTTACGAGGAGGGTAGTCTCTTGACTCCCGGATCAGAATAACAAAGTGACTAACGACAAGTTGTTTACAGGACCGCTTCCGTAGCAGCAACCAATCACAGGACGAGCCTAATGTTGGTTCCTCCCCTCCCCCCTACTCCCCCACTCCCTCCACCGTTGTCATATCGCTCTTCCGACTACATTATAGTCGCTAAAGCCTCTCCGTGAGTCCGCGCTTTTTGGAGGAGGGCAGAAGATCATGCGAGGATGATACCAGTCTCCGATGACCTGCACCACGAGCTGAGCAATCTACACAAGGTTGTAAGGGGCCAACCCCCAACAACCACCAAATAAATGAAGGTAGGCAGCTCCTCTAGGAACACAGATGAGGAGTACGAAAAGGAGTTTGCATCTTTGCCTTTCTGTGGCTCCGTGTCGTGTAAAGCTGCCTGCTGATGAGAGAGAATCAAATCGATCTTCAGGCGTCCGTCAAAAAGCGAGCAATTACTGAGACTAGTCACAGATGCGGCAAATCTTACGATGGACAAACATCGCGCACTGTAGAACAATGCAGGAAGCAACATAAGAGTTTTTCTCTCCTACGCTACCCAAAAATAAACGTCGTGTGACTAGGGCCTCCCGTCGGGTAGACCGTTCGCCGGGTGCAAGTCATTCGATTTGACACCACTTCGGCGACTTGCGCGTCGGTGGGGATGAAATGATGATGATTAAGAAATCATAACACCTAGTCCCTGAGCGGAGAAAATCTGGACCCAGCCGGGAATCGAACCCGGGCCCTTAGGATTGACATTCTGTCGCGCTGACCATTCAGCTACCGGAGGCGGACTACACTACCCATGAAAAATCTGCTTTAGCTAAGCGACCGCCTGATCAAATTGGGCGACACCTCTATTGCAGTAACGGCTTCTGGAACAGTTTAGTTAAAGAAGCCACTGAAATAAAATCGCTGAGAACGCCCTGTATGGTGACGGCGGCCTGCAGCTCAGTGCGACATGGAATGCAGCGACCGCGACGTTGAAGCGGGCACATCGAACACAGAG
This sequence comes from Schistocerca americana, assembly GCF_021461395.2. NCBI lineage: Eukaryota > Metazoa > Arthropoda > Insecta > Orthoptera > Acrididae > Schistocerca > Schistocerca americana. The sequence goes on from NC_060120.1 coordinate 182,280,631, forward strand.
TCGACGAATGCCCGTATATGGCGATGCCGTGAGCACCAGTGACGTCACAGCCGGCAGCTAGAGTACATCAGGCTTGATTTGCCGGAGTAGCCTCTTCTTCTGAAAGCCGTTCTTAAATGATCGAGCTGGTCCTCCTACTACTGTGGTTCACAAGTTCTTGTAGCCCAATCCACCAATGTTCTGATCACTCTTTTTTCCTGCTAGGGAAGGTTGTTGGCAATTGTTCAAATGGCTCTGAGCACTATGGGACTTAACTTCTGAGGTCATCAGTCCCCTAGAACTTAGAACTACTTAAACCTAACCAACCTAAGGACATCACACACATCCATGCCCGAGGCAGGATTCGAACCTGCGACCGTAGCGGTCTGTTGGCAATTGTGAACTGTTCGAAAGTATCAATCTTGAGGGTTTTGTGTAGGCTTTGTTCACTATAATTTAGTCGGATTTTCTAAGTACCTGTACATCTAAAAATGAGATTTGGTATTACTTATCGTTTTCTGTATTGAATATTAGAATTGATATCATTTCAGAAAATTTAGAAATTGAGATTTTTTCCTCTACAGACTGAAACCACTGAGGTTTTCTTATTCGCCTCCTCCTTCAAATTTTTCCATTAGAAAGTTTTCTTTAACTGCGCCTACTGGGTTCTCCTTTGTTTGCTCATAGAATTTGTTATCCCATTGAAAGTCCTTTGTGAAAATACTGTCTTCATTAAGAGGAACCATAGTAAACAATGGTGCAACATCAAGACTGATCATAAATTACGGTGACTATTGAAACTCTTCAACAACAACAACAACAACAATAATAATAATAATAATAACAATAATACCCTGAGCATTCCAGCTATAGGGAGGAAGATGACAAGAAGATCCTATGAAATTATCATGGAGTGAATTCCCCGAGATTTTAGAAAATTCCTGAAATTCCTTGAGATTTCTCTGATGCTTCCAGGTAAAATGCAACTTCCTGAAAATTTCATGTTTTCTGGATGACTCGCGCCGCCCTGATAGTATTAGTCGGACACAACACCAACGACTTTAATATGCTTTCGACTACGGCCCAAAATCCACAAAATAAAAATCTCTAACGACGCAAATATCGGCAATCGTCATCGTCGTCGTCGTCGTCGTCGTCGTCATCGTCGTCGTCATCCAGTTGCAATAACGACATTGTTTTACATATTTAACAAAAAAAATTGTATCAGTTATTTCAGAAACCGGTTACTTTGAGATGTTTTAACATCTCAGGTTAAATTCTGGTTGTTCAAAACCCATATAACCGGGAACGGTAGTTTCAGCGATTACCGCCGTCCGTGTCGGAAGGTCAGTTGGTCAACAATTGCACCTCTAACTTTTTATACCTGGGATTTACAGTCATGTAGAACTTTATAAAAGACATATTTACGCCAGTGACTAACACTTTCTTTATTTCACGATTGCAATGTCGGCCTTAGGCCATTATGAAGTGAAGATGTTATGGCTACTACGCCACGTCAACCTAAAATGAGCTGACGCATTTTAGCATCTTCACTTGATAATGGCCTAAGGCCGAAATTGCAATCGTGAAATAAAGAAAGTGTTACAGTCACTGGCGTAAATACGTGTTTTATAAAGTTGCATCTCTATTCGCCCGTAGACATCTCCGCAGCCGCCCTTTCTACCGGTCGTCTACTGTTGGTCGATGCCGGTTTTGTATGGCTCCATTTTGCCACAGACGATATACTTCAACCACGGAAGGACACGAATATTGCACAAAGTTAGCCGTTTCGGAAATACTTCCACCCTTGGCCCAGAGGCGACTTCTCTTGTTTTGGAGGCCAGACAAATCACTCGGTTTCCGCATTTACGACGACGACGACTACATTGTTTTCCGCGTCTGCTGACAATGATACACTCTCAACTGCTAGTACTGGCACCTGCTGTCTGTGAATGGTTATTGGACGTTGATGTCGAACATAAGCGATGGTCACATTAAAATGACTGTAACACTTTGGATAACGTGGCCCTCTGAAAACGAATGAATCGTTCACAACAGTCCTGTACGTATCTTATTTAGTCACTTTGACTATTTAGATAAGGCGAGGCGAGGCGGTCTCACCTCGAGCGTCTGTCGGAGGGTGAGCTCGGGGAAGAAGACGTCCTGCTGGAGCACGTAGCAGATGCGGCGCTTCCAGCGCTTGTCGAGGCGCTCGCGGTTGAGGCGCACTTGCCCGGCGCTGGGCTGCGCGCGGCCCGCCAGCACGTTGAGCAGCGTCGTCTTGCCGCAGCCGGAGGGCCCCATCACGGCCAGCAGCTCGCCCGGCCGCGCCAGCCCCGACACGTCGCGCAGCACGGGCCGGCCGCCGCGCCGCGCCGCCGCCCACACGCCCGCGAACACCAGCTCCACCGGCCGCGCGGACGGCGCCTCCAGCAGCGGCGCCGGCACGCCGGACGACCCGGCGCCGCCCCCGCCGCCCAACGCGCCCGCCCCCAGGCCCGCGCCCGCCTCCGGCCCCGACCTGCAAACACACCAGCACAAGCCACGTTAGCACCCACACGCAACAGCGACAGGCGTCTCGCATAGGAGTTAGTTCAAGAACAATTGGGAGAGTATGTTTGCAGCTGCCACTAAGCGCAATAGGAATGTACCACAACGCAATCTTGAAACTTCCTGGCAGATTAAAACTGTGTGCCGGACCGTGACTCGAACTCGGGACCTTTGTCTTTCACGGGCAAGTGCTCTACCAGCTAAGCTACCCAAGCACGACTCACGCCCCGTCCTCACCGCTTCAGTTCCCGCAGGGCGGGACGTGAGTCGTGCTTGGGTAGCTCAGCTGATAGAGCACTTGCCCGCGAAGGCAAAGGTCCCGAGTTCGAGTCTCGGTCCGGCACGCAGTTTTAATCTGCCAGGAAGTTTCATATCAGCGCACACTCCGCTGTAGAGTGAAAATTTCATTCTAGGAACGCAATCTTACTTGTAATTTGCATGAAATTCCTGTGAGACGACACAGCCATTTGTGTGCACTTCTGATTCTTTTCTTATGTCTTGACCACACACTTTTTCCAACAGCCTTAGACGTTTCGACTTGACGCCATTTTCAAAGGCAGTTCTATGTCCGTTCTATATCAGTTCTATATAACTGGTCCTAGGTACATGGTGTCACGTCAACATTCTCAATCACGAGTATTTCCACTTGTATCGTAATCGAGAATATTGACGTAATACAATGTATCTACGAACAATTTCATCGGTTAGCGCTGCTACAATGGCAGGTTATCAAGATTTAACTGCCTTTGAACGTGGCGTTATAGTCGGCGCACGAGCGATGGGACACAGCATATCCGAGGTAGCGATGAAGTGGGGATTTTCCCGAACGACCATATCGCGAGGGTGCCGTGAATACCAGGAATCCAGTAAAACATCAAATCTCCGACATCACTGCGGCCGCAAAAAGTTCCTGCAACAACGGGACCAACAACGACTGAACAGAATCATTCAACGTGGGAGAAGTGCAACCCTTCCGAAAATTGCTGCAGATTTCAATGTTGGGTCATCAACAAGTGTCAGCGTGCGAACCATTCAACGAAACACTATCGATATAGGCTTTCGGAGCCGAAGGACCCACTCGTGTACCTGTGATGATTGTACGACACAAAGGTTTACACCTCGCCTGGACCCGTGAACACGGACATTGAACTGTTGACGACTGGAAACATGTTGCCTGGTCGGACGAGTCTCGTTTCAAATTGTATCGAGCGGATGGACATATACGGCTATGGAGACAACCTCTTGAATCCATGCACCCTGCGTGTCAGCAGGGGACTGTTCAAGCTGGTGGAGGCTCTGTAACGCTGTGGGGTGTGTGCAGTTGGAGTGATACGGGACCCCTGATACGTCTAGATACGACACTGACAGGTGACACGTACTTAAGCATCCTTTCTTATCACCTGCATCCATTCATGTCCATTGTGCATTCCGATGGACTTGGGAAATTCCAGCAAGACAATGCGACACGTCCATAATTGCTACAAAGTGCCTCCAGGAACTCTCTTCTGAGTTTAAACACTTCCGCTAGCCACCAAACTCCCCAGACATGAACATTATTGAGCATATCTGGGACGCCTTGCAACGTGCATTTCAGAAGAGATCTCCGCCCCCTCGTACTCTTACGGATTTATGGACAGCCCTGCAAGGTTCACGGTGTCAGTTACCTCCAGCACTACTTCAGACATTATTCGAGTGCATGCCACGTCGTGTTGCAGCACTTCTACGTGCTCTCGGGGGCCCTACACGGTATTAGGCCGGTGTACCTTTTTCCTTGGCTCTTCAGTGTAAAACTGACGTAACGCTGCCTTTGAAAATGACGTTAAGTCGAAACGCGTTAGGTCGCTGAAAAATAAAAGTCTGGTCAACAGATAAGAAGAGTTATCAGAAATGCAGTCTTACCTGCTATCGTCAGCCACGGGTCGAGCATTTGGGCTCCTAGAGCCATAAACGTAACGTCACTTGGGCTGACAAGAAGCGCGCGTAAAACACCGAGCGAGACGGTACCGCTGATACTAGGCTTCCTACCTCTACATTTAGCAGAGAGGTGCACAATACTGGCTCAGGAAGCGCGAATATGATAAGATAAAGGCGATACTGGGAGCAAGAGCGGTATCGAATATAGAAATGAACACATGCATTGACCGAGAATGGCAAGAAATCTGCGACAGGGCAAATAAAGGGAGGACAACCTACCAGTTCCTTCCCAACATAAAAGAAAGAATAAGAATGACATACACAGATCAACCAAAACACCGCGCGGTTGGATGCTGCCTGATGGCGTTGCGGGTACGTGAAACGGCAAGTTAAGTATGTAAGCTGAACAGAAAAAAAATGGTTCAAATGGCTCTGAGCACTATGGGACTTAACTTCGGAGGTCATCAGTCCGCTAGAACTTAGAACTACTTAAACCTAACTAACCTAAGGACATCACACACATCCCTGCCCGAGGCAGGATTCGAACCTGCGACCGAAGCAGTCGCGCGGTTCCAGACTGTAGCACCTAGAACCGCTCGGCCACCACGGCCGGCTACGCTGAGCAAAGACAGCCGGAGAATCATTCTAGTGAAAATACGGGTCGCAAATGGGAAAATCCACTGAGACAAGCGACCGTGACAAAAGGCCGGTTATTACCCAGAGCCTGTGAACAAAACGGCGAAGCTGGTCGAATGTACACGTGCTATTGTCGTCAGCATCTACGGATAGAGGTGAAAGGACACAAACTACCACTCGGCACTAAATGGTTGGACGTCCACCACTCTTCACAAAATGTCGGGTTCGAGGCTTGTCCGCTCGGTAAAATAGGATAGATGGCGATCTCCGGCCACCTCTGGCGAAAGAGCACAATGCTCGTGCACGCACATGTTTTTGTGAACACACCATTCAGCGCAAATTGTCGAACATTGTGCCCTGCAGCAGAGAACCCCCTCGTGTTACCACGTTGAGCGAACGGCATCGTCAGTTACTATTGCAGTGGATACTGTATCAGTGGATTGGACCGTGGATCACTGGAAACCTGTCACCTGGGCGGATGAATCACATTTCTGGCTACACGGTCGCCTCCACAAACGCAGTCAGCCACGCGAAAAGTGGTTCGAAATGTGCACCGTACCACTGACAGACTTGTGGGAGCAGTATTATGGTATGAAAGACATTCTCTTGCGCTTGCATGGGACCTATGGTAGTAATCTACGACAACATGCCACAAGCGGACCCTGCGCATTACTTCATGCTTGATGTCTTTCCCGACGGCAACGCCATCTTTCAGCAGTATAATTGTTCTTGTCTCTAAGGCAGAATCGTCCTACTATGGTTTGAAGAGCGTTATATGAAATCACGTTATTGTCTTGGCGACCAAATTTGCCAGATGTGAATCCGATGGAACCCATCGGGGTCGGTATTTCGCTCCAAAGACGGACAAACAAGCTATTAAGCAGGTGGTCTAATGTTCTAGCTCTTAAGTGTACGTCCTTCCGACCAAGGGAGCTATACACTACCTGTCGGGACATGGTCCGTACCCTAGCTACTTACTAAAATACGACAGCGCACCACTGATATTGTGAATGTGGAGCAATCCGGATCCTGGATCACATCGACCGGGAATGTACCATTAGACGATATGTTACAGACCAGGGCAGGGACTCATTTGGAAACGCAACAGTCTACAGGGTGGTCCATTGATAGTGACCGGGACAAATATCTCACGAAATAAGCAGCAAACGAAACAACTACGAAGAACGAATCTCGTCTAGCTTGAAGGGGGAAACCAGATGGCGCTATGGTTGGTCCGCTAGATGGCGCTGCCATAGGTCAAACGGATATCAACTGCGTTTATTTATTTTATTTTTTTTAATAGGAACCCCCATTTTTATTACATATTCGTGTAGTACGTAAAGAATATTTGTGAATAGGAAAATCACACCAGTCACGACAGCATCCATGCTACGCCTGAATCCGAAGACACTGCAGACAATGATACGTCGCATGGCAACGTGGAAGCGATGCAGGTGGCTCATTAAAAAGACAAGTATACGAGGCGTGTGAGAAATGTATTGCGATTTATAACACTGCGAGCATTCTGGCAACGCTGTGTTGTTCTACTTGTCTAATTCTGTGTGTCGATCCCTTCCAGATGCTCTGTCCGAATTTCAGCTGTTACAACCATCAAGTGAGATTTGAGAGCGTTATGAGTGAAGTTGTGTTTTTGTTGTTTGTTAAGAAACTGGAACAGCGGAATTTTGTGTTAAACTTGGGTAATCCGCGAGTGTGACCTTCGAAAAGTTAAAACAGGCCTATGGGAAATATTCCGTACTAATAGCACAAGTTTTCCCTGGCACAAATCATTCTTGGCTCTGAGCACTATGCGACTTAACTTCTGAGGTCATCAGTCCCCTAGACTTAGAACTAATTAAACCTAACTAACCTAAGGACATCACACACATCCATGCCCGAGGCAGGATTCGAACCTGCGACCGTAACGGTCGCCCGGTTCCAGACTGTAGCGCCTAGAATCGCATGGCCACTCCGGCCGGCCAATCATTTTTGGAAGGCCGAGAACACGATGAAGATGAACCTCGCTCAGGGGGACCTTCAGGTTCAAAAAGCGACGAAAAGTCTACTGTGTGCGTGCTCTTGTGAGAACTGACCGACGTTTAACAATAAGGATGGTGGGTGGCCTGTTAAACACTTTCACCGTACATCAAATTTTGACCTAAGTGTTGCACATTCGCATGGTTTATGCCGAAATGGTACCGAAGAATCTGACAACTGAACAGATGGGCAATCGAAGAGACGTTTACGTTGATTTTCTTGAGAAAATGCCAATGACCACAAATTGTCCAGTCGTGTGATCACAGATGCTGAATCCTGGACTTTTGTGTACGATCCTGAGACGAAGTACCACAGTCAGGAGTGGCTTACTAAAACACACGTCCACCGAAAAAAAGCTTTTTTTGACAGTATGGGTACCGAGCATAAAGAATTTGTTCCTCCAGGACGAACAGTTAACCAAGTGTTTCACAAAGATGTCCTTGGAAGGATTAAGACAGGACATTGCTGACAATGTGGATGCTACATCATGACAACGTCCCATGTCACACCGCCACATCCATTACTGGATTTTTGACCTCAAAAGGCATTCCTGTTGTTCCACAGCTCTCCTATTCACTTGATCTGAGTCCTTGTGACTTTTTCCCGAAATTGAAAAAGTCTTAAAAAATGTCATTTTGGGACTCTGTTTTGAATATTGTCCAATGTGACACACATGTTAAAGGTTCCAGTCGCGTATGGCTCGCTGGAAGAACGACTGCCGGAAAGCCTCCGCGCGCGCTCGAATCTAATTTTACATTCGTGATCTCCTCGGGAGGTATAAGTAGGGGGAAGCAATATATTCGATACCTCATTCAGAAACGCACCCTCTCGAAACCTGGACAGCAAGCTACACCGCGATACAGAGCGCCTCTCTTGCAGAGTCTGCCACTTGAGTTTGCTAAACATCTCCGTAACGCTATCACGCTAACCAAAGAACCCTGTGACGAAACGCGCCGCTCTTCTTTGGATCTTCTCTATCTCCTCTGTCAACTCGACCTGGTACGGATCCCACACTGATGAGCAGTACTCAAGTATAAGTCGAACGAGTGTTTTGTAAGCCACCTCCTTTGTTGATGGACTACATTTTCTAAGCACTCTCCCAATGAATCTCAACCTGGTACCCGCCTTACCAACAATTAATTTTATATGATCATTCCACTTCAAATCGTTCCGCACGCATACTCCCAGACATTTTACAGAAGTAACTGCTACCAGTGTTTGTTCCGCTATCATGTAATCATACAATAAAGGATCCTTTCTATGTATTCGCAATACATGACATTTGTCTATGTTAAGGGACAGTTGCCACTCCCTGCACCAAGTGCCTATCCGCTGCAGATCTTCCTGCATTTCGCTGCAATTTTCTAATGCTGCAACTTCTCTGTATACTACAGCATCATCCGCGAAAAGCCGCATGGAACTTCCGACAGTATCTACTAGGTTATTTATATATATTGTGAAAAGCAATGGTCCCATAACTCTCCCCTGTGGTACGCCAGAGGTTACTTTGTCTGTAGACGTCTCTCCATTGAGAACAACATGCTGTCTTCTGTTTGCTAAAAACTCTTCAATCCAGCCACACAGCTGGTCTGATATTCCGTAGGCTTTTACTTTATCAGGCGACAGTGCGGAACTGTATCGAACGCCTTCCAGAAGTCAAGGAAAATAGCATCTACCTGGGAGCCTGTACCTAATATTTTCTGGGTCTCATGAACAAATAAAGCGAGTTGGGTCTCACACGATCGCTGTTTCCGGAATCCATGGTGATTCCTACAGAGTAGATTCTGGGTTTCCAGAAATGACATGATACGCGAGCAAGAAACATTTTCTAAAATTCTACAACAGTTCGATAGAGATATAGGTCTACAGTTTTTCGCATCTGCTCGACGACCCTTCTTGAAGACTGGGACTACCTGTGCTCTATTCCAATCATTTGGAACATTCCGTTCCTCTAGAGACTTGCGGTACACGGCAAGTTCTTTGGTACTCTGTGTAGAATCGAATTGGTATCCCCTCAGGTCCAGTGGTCTTTCCTCTGTTGAGTGATTTCAGTTGCTTTTCTATTACTTGGACACTTATTTCGATGTCAGCCATTTTTTTCGCTTCTGCGAGGATTTAGAGAAGGAACTGCAGTGAGGTCTTCCTCTGTGAAACAGCTTTGGAAAAAGGTGTTTAGTATTTCAGCTTTACGCGTGTCATCCTCTGTTTCAATGCCATCAACAACACAGAGTGTCTGGATATGCTGTTTCGAGCCACTTACTGATTTAACGTAAGACCAGAACTTCCTAGGATTTTCTGTCAAGTCGGTGCATAGAATTTTACTTTCGAATTCACTTAACGCTTCACGCGTAGCCCTCCTTACGCTAACTTTGACATCGTTTAGCTTCTGTTTGTCTGAGAGGTTTTGGCTGCGTTTAAACTTGCAGTGAAGCTCTCTTTGCTTCCGCAGTAGTTTCCTAACTTTGTTGTTGAATCACGGTGGGTTTTTCCCGTCCCTCACAGTTTTACTCGGCACGTACTTGTCTAAAACGCATTTTATGATTGCCTTGAACTTTTTCCATAAACACTCAACATTGTCAGTGTCGGAACAGAAATTTTCGTTTCGATCTGTTAGGTAGTCTGAAATCTGCCTTCTATTACTCTTGCTAAACAGATAAACCTTCTTCTAATAATTTCCGGGTATGCAGCCGGATCCCGTCGACATTCTGCCACGATATTTCGGCCCAGAGACGTCCGGCCATCATCAGGTGAGTACACAACTACTGAAGAGCCCAGGGGCAGTCGCGGTATTTATGCCGAATCTCGCGCATAAATACCGCGACTGCCCCTGGGCTCTTCAGTAGTTGTGTACTCACCTGATGATGGCCGGACGTCTCTGGGCCGAAATATCGTGGCAGAATGTCGACGGGATCCGGCTGCATACCCGGAAATTATTAGAAGAAGAAATACGCCGGGAAAATTTCAGAAGTCAGATAAACCTTCCTCCGTTTTTTTTTTACATTCCCGTTTACTTCCATATTCAGGGATGCTGCTACGGCCTTATGATCACTCATTCCCAGCTGAAGCTTTTCAGCGCTGCTACGAAGCCTGGGAATGACTCCGCCTGTGTATAGCTGCCGAAGGGAACTACTTTGAAAGGGACAACATTGTTGTTTGAAAAAATAGAGACTTGGTAGATGGAAAAAGATCAGTCTCATTACTTTTCTCACACACATCGTTTCACATGGAACTTAGAACGTTTTCCACAAAGTAGAAGAGCATACAGTGCAAACTTCATAAAACGTCGAACAAGATAGCTCTGTAGTGCTGCCATTATGTCCCGGGCTTCAGTATATCTTGCAGCGTAATTCTCCAGAATAATCAGCAGAGCAGTGTAGACCTTTTGCTAGCCTTTAGACACGGTGGTCCTCACTCCGAACTTGGCGCTGCGTCTCCACGTGACGCGCCGGGCGCTGCCGCCCAGACGGCGAGTAGGGCCGGGTTATTTAGAGAGCAGCCGGTGCCCCCAGGTGAATGGGCGGCTGCCGGCTGCCGCCGCTGATAGCCGTGTTTGCTGACGGCCGATAGGAAGGCGCCCTGCTGACCCCGCACCCACGCCGCAGCCCAACCTGCCGGTCTGAGCTGCATCCGTGTCACCTCGTGCTCCCAGTTGGCGTCAAAATTAGGGGATCCTAACAATATGACTATTTCTAGCGATATGAGGTCCCAATTAAGCAAGTACGTGGTTGGCCGTGCGGTCTAACGCACGGCTTTCCGGGCGGGGAGGAGCGCCTGGTCCCCGACACGAATCCGCCCGGCGGATTTGTGTCGAGGTCCGGTGAACCGGCCAGTCTGTGGATGGTTTTCAGGCGGTTTTCCATCTGCCTCGGTGAATGCGGGATGGTTCCCCCTATTCCGCCTTAGTTAGACTATGTCGGCGATTGCTGCGCGAACAAGTTCTCCACGTACGCGTACACCGCCATTACTCTACTACGCAAACATAGGGGCTACACTAGTCTGGTGCGAGACGTTCCCGAGGGGGGTGGGGGGGGGGGGGTGTCCACCGGGAGCCGAACCGCACAATAACCCTGGGTTCGGTGTGGGGTGGCGGGGGGGTGAAGTGGACTGCGGTACTCATCGTGGGGTTGTGGACCACTGCGGCTGCGGCGGGGACTGAGTCTCTCCGTCGTTTCTAGGACCCCGGTCAACATACAATACAACACAATACAATACAAAGCAAGTACCTGATAGCCACGCGTCTATCAACTTGCCGTAAACATGAAGAGTTACTTTTGTCCGTGCCTCCAAGCTTCCGTAGCAACGCGCGAAATCACACTCATGACCGCGAAACACTACTAAACATTAATGTGACCAAAGCCTATGTTCGATGTCAACGTGCAACCAATGAAAGAAACTGAGCGACTTACACTACTCGCCATTAAAATTGCTACACCAACAAGAAATGCAGATGATACACGGGTATTCAATGGACAAATATATTATACTAGAACTGACATGTAATTACATTTTCACGCAAATTGGGTGCATAGATCCTGAGACATCAGTACCCAGTACAGCCACCTCTGGCCGTAATAACGGCCTTGATACGCCTGGGCATTGAGTCAAACAGAGCTTGGATGGCGTGTACAGGTACAGCTGCCCATGCAGCTTCAACAAGATACCACAGTTCATCAAGAGTTGTGACTGGCGTATTGTCACGAGCCAGTTGCTCGGCCACCACTGACCAGACTTTTTCAATTGGTGAGAGATCTGGAGAATGTGCTGGCCAGGGCAGCAGTCGAACATTTTCTGTATCCAGAAAGGCCTGTACAAGACCTGCAACATGCGGTCGTGCATTATCCTGCTGAAATGTAGGGTGTCGCAGGGATCGAATGAAGCGTAGAGCCACGGGTCGTAACACATCTGAAATGTAACGTCCACTGTTCAAAGAGCCGTCATGGCTAACAAGAGGTCACCGAGACGTGTAACCAATGGCACCCCGTACCATCACACCGGGTGATACGCCAGTATGGCGATGACGAATACGCGCTTCCAATGTGCGTTCACCGCGATGTCGCCAAACACGGATGCGACCATCATGATGCTGTAAACAGAACCTGGATTCATCCGAAAAAATGGCGTTTTGCCATTCATGCAGTAAGGTTCGTCGTTGAGTACACCATCGCAGGCGCTCCTGTCCGTGATGCAGCGACAGGGGTAACCGCAGCCACGGTCTCCGAGCTGATAGTCCATGCTGCTGCAAACGTCGTCGAACTGTTCGTGCACATGATTGTCGTCTTGCAAACGTCCCCATCTGTTGACTCAGGGATCGAGACGTGACTGCACGATCCGTTCCAGCCATGCGGATAAGATGCCTGTCATCTCGACTGCTAGTGATAAGAGGCCGTTGGGATCCAGCACGGCGTTTCGCATTACCCTCCTGAACCCACCGATTCCATATTCTGCTAGCAGTCATTGGAGCTCGCCCAACGCGAGCAGCAATGTCGCGATACGATAAACTGCAAACGAGATGGTACGCATTTCCCCCTCCTTACACGAGGCATCACAACAACTTTTCGCCAGGCAACGCCGGTCAACTGCTGTTTGTGTGTGAGAAATCGGTTGGAAACTTTCCTCATGTCAGCACGTTGTAGGTGCCGCCACCGGCGCCAACCTTGTGTGAATGCTCTGAAAAGCTAATCATTTGCACACCACAGCATCACCTTCCTGTCGGTTAAATTTCGCGTCTGTAGCACGTCATCTTCGTGGTGTAGGAATTTTAATAGCCAGTAGTGTATCTGGCGTCCAAAGGGCTTGATCATTGTCTTTCGGGCCAAGAGTCGAAATGGCTAATTCTGTAGACAGATCACGTGCAGCCACGGTTAAATGGCAAAATGGCACTATGCAAAACCCGGCGCCGAGGCAAGTGTAGTGCGCCACGGGCGAACGACAGCTGCGGAGGTGGGTGAGGCTGAGTGGACATGTAACTGTTGAGTAACTGACCGCTCATATGGACCAAAGGGCTACGAACAGTGTCTTCTCAACGGCCGTTCGGCGAAAGTTGCTGTGTATGGGCCTCCGCAGCAGTCGCGTGGTTCATTCAGCCATGCTGACGGCCGTTCGTCGGCACCGAAGGCTGGACTTTGGACGCCAGTACTGCAACTCTTCCACTAAGTGGCGGCAGGTGGCCTCAGGAGATAACTGAAGTTTTATGCTCCATCGGACAGAAGGGTTTTGGTGTGTATGACCTTATACCAATCGTCGGAAGTGTCCGGGCAGGAGGAGGGAGTGTTGTGGTCTGGGGAATGTTTTCGTGGCAGTCTCTGGACGATCTCGCATTTTGGAAGGCAAACTGGATCAACACAGCTTGGCGATCATGTCTACCACACAAGTGGTTTTTCTTCCTCGGCACGACGGCATCTACCAGCAGGACAGCGCAATGTCACACACAACTCGCAGCGTACATGTGTGGTTCGAAGAGCACGGTGATATATTTGGTGTACTGCCGTAGCTACCAAACCGCCACCTCCCCCTCCCCCCCCCCCCCCCCCCCGGGACTTAAATCAAATTGACAATCTGAGAGACCACCTCTAAAAATGGCTCTGAGCACTATGGGACTTAACATCTGTGGTCATCAGTCCCCTAGAACTTAGAACTACTTAAACCTAACTAACCTAAGGACATCACACACATCTATGCCTGAGGCAGGATTCGAACCTGCGACCGTAGCATTCCCCCGGTTCCGGACTGAGCGCCTAGAACAGCTAGACCACCGCGGCCGGCAGAGCACCTCTATCGGGTTGTTCGCGCCGTAAGTCCTTCAACAGTGAAACATAGCGCAGCTTGACACAGCACTGGAGTCAGCATGGCTCCAAACGCCTGTCGGTACCTTCCAAAACCTAACTGACATCTCCTGCACATTCACGCTGCAAAAGGTGGTTATTCAGGATTTTGACAGATGGTGACAATGTGATTGGACCGTGTACGTAGCTGTATTCACGGATGGGTGTAAACATGGGGATTCTGTTGGCTGCTCTGTTATTTTCCCTAATCATGTGTTCAGGATTCGGTTCCCTCAAGACTTCACTGCCTTCGATGCCAAATCATACGCTATCTTGCGGGAATTGGAGTAAATGAGATGTGTTACGACTGCTACATTTCTCGTTGCTTCCCACTCCCTGAGTGCCCTTCTGTCTCTACACCACTTGTACCAAGCAGATGAAAGTAGTTCAGGATATCCAGGACGCCCTTCTCGACTAAAAAGGCTGGGTAGGAGATATCTTTCTGCTGGGTGGCAGGACACATGAGTACTAAGTGGAACGAAATATCGGATGTATCTGCCAAGGAGGCGTGTCGCGATCCTCCGTCCGTCCAGTGTGCCATCCACCTGCATACTATCGCCTCGTTGTTGAACTAGTCATGTGCTGATGGGGAAGAAGAGCAGCTGGAAGCGACAGACAACAAATTGCATCTGCTAAACTCCACAACTCTTGTCATTGTGGCAGACGTGCTTCCAACCTCACAGATACGATGAGGTCTTTCTCACTCGTCTTCGCATTGGGCACAGCCTACATCTACACATATACTCCAGTAGCCACCAAGTGGTGTGTGGCGGAGGGCACAATTCGCGCCAAAGTCATACTCCCCCTCCCCCCTCTGTTCCACTCGCGGATCGCGCGAGGGAAAAAACGACTGTCTGAGCGCCTCAATACAAGCTATAATTTCCCTTATCTTTGACTGGAGATCGTTGCGCGATTTGAAAGTTGGTGGTAATAATATATGCTCTACATCCTCGGCGAAGATCGGATTTTGGAATTTAGTGAGCAGCCCCTTGCGTTTAGCGCGTCGTCTATATGCAAGTGTGTCCCACTTCAAACTTACTAGGAGATTTGTAACGCTCTCGCGATGGCTAAATGTATCAATCACGAATCTTGCCGCTCTTCTTTGGACCTTCTCAATCTCTTTAATCAGACCCAATTGCTAAGGGTCCCATACAGACGGATAATACTCCAAGACTGGACGAACTAACGTATCGTAAGCAATTTCCTTTGTTGAAGAACTGCATCGCTTCGGGATTCTACCAATAAACCGCAATCTAGAGTTCGCCTTGCCCGTTACTTGTGTAATCTGATCATTCCATTTGAGATCATTTCGAATAGTCACACCCAGGCACTTCACAGATGTTACCGCTTCCAAAGACTGGGCATTTATTTTGTACTCGTACATTAATGGGGATTTTCGCCTTGCTATACGCAGTAGGTTACACTTACTAATACTGAGAGGTAACTGCCCGTCATTACACCTCGCATTTATTTTCTGCAAATCCTCATTGATTTGTTCACAACTTTCGTGTGACACTACTTTCCTGTAGACTACAGGAACATCGGCAAACAGTCTAATGCCGCTGTCAATACCATCAACCAGATCGTTTATGTAAATCGTAAAAAGCAGCGGGCCTATTACTGCCCTGGGGCACACATGAAGTTACTCTTGTTTCTGTTGAAGTCTCCCCATTCAGGACGACATACTGCTTCCTGTCTGTTAGAAAACTTTCTATCCAAACGCATATGTCATCGGATAGACCGTAAGCGCGCACTTTTTGGAGCAAGCGACAGTGCAGAACTGAGTCGAACGCCTTTCGAAAGTCGAGAAATATGGCATCAACCTGGGAGCCGGTATCTAGAGTCTGTTGTATATCATGCACAAAGAGGGCCAGCTGTGTCTCGCATGGCCGCTGTTTCCTAAAACCGTGCTGGTTTCTGCAAATGAGCTTCTCAGAGTCTAGAAAGGTCATAATGTGTGAACATAAAATATGTTCCATGATTCTACAACAAATCGATGTCAGTGAAATTGGCCGGTAATTATGTGCATCCGATTTTCTACCCTTTTTATAGATTATTATGAGCTGGGCCTTCTTCCAGTCCCGTGGAACTCTCCGCTATTCCAATGGGCTCTGATAGATGATGGATAAGAATGGTGCTGTATTTCTAGCATAATCAACATATAATGTTACGACGATACCGTCTGGGCCAGATGCCTTCCTGGCGTCTAAGGACCTCTGGCGAAAGGTCCCTCCAATGGTGCTTGTGGGGTGCAGAATATGGTGCGCCACATTTTAGTAGACTTGATACTTGACACCTTATCATAATGTGCCATTTATTATGCATTACTATAACTGTGCCAAGGCACAACACGTTTATGTGGACTGTGTAAGGTACACACGCTATGCTGTGGGGCGATCGGTATGGTTGAGAATGAACACATTTAATACGCCGCGATCGTAGTGGAAACACTTTTATGCGCCAATATAAAAAATATAAATAAAATGTGTACATACTGAGATGTCGGCGCTTATAACAGAACATCCCGCAGGTACCGTATCAGTCTCCCCAAAACTTTTATGTAACCTATCCCCTGTGTAATAGTAACATTGTATGGCGAACGTACATTTTGCATCGAACACTTAACGCGTATCTCATGTGGCAGTCATTTAGTATTTCATCTCTACTGCATTATTTTGAAGCCTGGTTACCATATAACCTAAGGGGTTGCAGATATTACAGATTCCGTCTCATCCCTTTGCCATTATACTAACTATGGGCCTCGGGCTCAGCCCATCTATTTTCATTGTTGCTGTTTCACTTAAATGCCTCCATTTGCAGTAGCTCTTAACATCCAGGTTGGATAACAGACATCCTCTACGAGTTGTGTGACGTATTCATAAATGCGCTATTACGCCCCCATTCACACCTTTAATGTTATTGCAGTCATCTACATCATTTATTACAGTATATAAATCGTTTCGTCTGATTCTGTAGCAGACACCTCGCACCCAACAAGGCTTGCATCTGCCTCTGGATTGTATGACTTCTGAAGTAAGTTCAGCGCCTTGTTTTTGCGCGCGTCCCCTGCCCCCCAAAATCCCCTTTTTTGCATGGGGAATCCCCCCTCCCAAGGTCTGGCCGGTTTACAATCCGCTCTCGTACCACTGCGGTTTTCTTGTTTTTACGTCACATTGCTTTGTAATGTAAAGATGTCAGTTTGAGTTTGATTATTTCTGGTGCACCGCTACTCATTGCTTGTAACCACCGTATGTTATCATTTAGCATGTCCTACACACGCCATCCAGAGGCGAAATAAGTAACTCAGTGGCGGGTCTGCCGCCTCTATGGTAGTATGTGGTGCTGTGCGCCAAGCTTGTGAGGAACATGTTCGCAACCAGCTTGCATGGACGATACAGGGGTTTTGACCATGGTTTTTTTATCATTTGTGTGCATTTCACCACCTGTGTGTACTTTATCGACTGGATTTTTATGAAGACATGTATACGTGGAGAGTGCATTTTATGCTTTGACTTCATGTAAAGTAACATGAGAACTTTATAACAAGTTCCCGAAGGTGTGTTTATTGTACATTTTATATACCCATCATATGGTAGTCTCACTCCTTCCCCCTCCCCCCCCCCCCTTTTCATCTTTTTTTCCACTTAGATCAGTAGACGGCAGAATAAGACTGTTGAAATCGGTTATCTTGGAACAATAAAAGTGTCTACACTGCTATCACGGCGGATGATACATAGACTGTGTTCAGAGAAACTATTATGTCAATTATGTACTAGTATGTACCATATCAGATTTGGTTCGATTACATTTGACGAAAACATATTTTCGATCAGCTAATGTATCCTGTTGTTCTCCTGTGAAGATGGTAGTGATAACCGAAACCGGAAAGGATACACACACAATTGTACAGCAGATTGCACAAACATGCTTTTATCAAAAGTATTTTGGTTGTATTTAGTGTTTCATAAAGAAGCGGCTTAGTATCCAATACTGTTTTATTCAAAGTGACAAGCCGTAAAACCCTACGAACTTATATTTCAATAAAGTATTGTAAACTGTTGCTGATCTGTGATGCCATCATTCTGCCATGGATGTTGCCTACCCCTATTTGACCTTGTGATCCAACTGTAACTGCCATTTGTAAGTGACACCAGGAGTATTTGGTGAATATATCTTTAACCGTTCAAAAAATAACCAGTGCAAGTTTTAGGTGATTCACCCTGCGTATATACTGAACCCCACATATGTACATACTGATAAAAGCGTGTTCTCGGTTGATGGAATGCTCGTTTGAGAATCAGGGACGGAGAAACCAGCTGAATCAGCCTTAGAGGTAGCCCCATTCTGGGGAATCTGTGCCAGTTCCCATTTAGGTCTCCGCACTCTACGTTAGCCTAGGCAGACAGCTTCCTGACGACCAAAGCCCGTGTAAAGCCCGGCCTAACCCGCTTAGATAAGCCCACGTCCGCCCTAGCCCCCATGCAAATGGATCAATAACGCCAAAAGCGGAAACCGATAGCCTACTTCCAGTCGCTGCACATTCAGGTTGCACGTCACTCTCCCGATCTGTTTCCCCAGTCCATTTCCCATCACACATCCAGCACTGAATTGGCGAATCTTTCTCTCATCTGTGGCCTGTCTATCACATGTCACAATTTGCGACGACAGACTCCGACATCTGTCGTCAACTCGATATCGCCAACGGCCGAGCGGTTCTAGGCGCTTCAGTCTGGAACCGCGCGACCTCTACGGTCGCAGGTTCGAATCCTGCCTCGGGCATGGATGTGTGAGATATCTTTAGGCTACTTAGGTTTAAGTAGTTCTAAGTTCTAGGGGACTGATGACCTCAGATGTTAAGCCTCATAGTGCCCAGAGCCATTTGAACCATTTTTCGCCAACGGCAGCTGACTTTGGTGGTGGCGATTTTCCCGGAATGGAAGTACAGTCTCCACAAGACACCACGTGAACTTCAGAGATGCCATGCCGTAAGGCCGCTATCGCGTGCGCTGACATTTCGGTTGTACCCATCATGTATTCTTAACCCGTTCCTTTGGTTACTAAACAACTGCTTTAGCCATCGCACACAAACACTTTTTGCTAACTTACTATGTTGTTGGTATGATCATGCTAACCTACTAAACTCTTGGTGTAACCATACTCGTTAATGCACCATTTCAGTGGGATCGCTTTCCTGCAAAAACTACTACGGACAAACGCGGCACTTCTGCCACACGGCAGTCTACCGATGCAGTGCCAACACCTACAGCGCCTCTCGGTGTTGAAAAAACAAAAATAGCTCTCAAATTCTTAAAGTATCAATTCACAAAATGAACCAAGTTCCTCCACAAGTAGTAATTATGAAAAATAAATAAAAAACAAATAGAGGGAAATATCTAGTATAGAAAGCAAAAGAAAAGAAAAGGAAAGGAAAATTTAATTATAAATTTTAGGAACACGGGAATGGGGAAGAACAGTAGAAAATATTAAAATATTAGTTATTCCAATACGTAAGAAAAGCAATATTATAGTCATAGAACGTAGGTCTGGACACCACAGATAGTGTTTATTACAGTATAAATAGCCATACGTTGTAATTACGATACTCCGGTCTCTAGTCTGTTCTAGTTCGGAAGTTATTTAGGACGTACAGCTTTGGAGAACAACAATTGGGACTTTATTAACCGGGGATCAAGAATAGATCGTGATGAGATTGTTTTTGAGGATTGTCAATTCAAGACTTTAATTTGGACATTTATCAGATTAGATAAACGGGAAGGTGAATAGTAATCTCTTTGGCTTTAATGTCAATTCGTGTGAATATTTAAACGCTTTACTGAATTGAGAATTTTAACCGGATTCGGACTTTGAATTGTGATAGTGGGAAACTTCAACTTCACGCGACTAGTGATCATAGTTAATGACAGTTTGCGGATATTAAATAGAAATAAATTATTCACCGAAAGTGACAGGATATTATCTAACATCTCTGATGCTAGAGGGAGTCCTACTTAGACATCTAATTAAAGAACTTCTTTGAATGAGATCGTATGAGTGAACCTGTTTATTAATAATTCTTGTCAATAAACTGACGTCGTTAATTTGAAACATAATACAAGTATTTAACATTAATTTAACTTAGATTAATAAACGTTAAGGTTACGTGATCTATGCCAAGAACAAACTAGCGATTCGTAACTAAAACATTTGAACGAAAGGTTGAAGTATCGTCATCTGTAAACATTGACAGTAAAGCTTTTTTTTCTCTCTCAGAGTTGGGAAGACTATACGTGTAGTGACCCACGTTCAACATTGGGTTTTAAAAGTAATATTAAATAAAAGTAAAACCCTTTAATGACAATGTGTAAAAAATAAAATTGAACTTTCACCTATTAGACGAAAAAGCGGAAACAGAAAAAGGGCTCCTACAGCGAGAAATGTATGCTTGAACATAAATATAGATGCCAGCCAAGCCTGGAAGTTGCGCCTTTCTATTCGACCACAAACGGCACCTGCGCTGGTCCTCAATACCTTGCGGATGTCAATCGTGGTCAGAACAGTGTTCTGTGCAGTTATGAGTGCGTTATGTCCGAGCTACGTGAATTTGAACGTGGGCAAACTTGGTGCTCGTATGGTGGATATTGCCATAACCAATGGAGCTTAAGTATTTAGTCTTTCAATAGTAATCATATGAAATAGTTACACCGCAAACAGTGGAGCTGAGAATCATCATCTTCTAAGCCACAATTCGGACGGAAGTATGAGCTGAGGGATTGTGAGGACAACTGGGATGGAAAATAAGACGATGACAGCTGCAAAAGTCACTGCAGTATGGAATTTCACACTCACAGACCATGTCAACACCAAAACATCAGAGAGCTCCATAAAAAGCGAATTGGACGGTGAGCTGGAATTCCAAAATCACTCATCAGCGATGCAAATGGCCATAAGAGGTAAATTTTTCGCCGAAGCCATAGAACATGAACTGTGGAACAATGGAGGAAAGTTATTTGATCCGATGAATCTCTTGTCACACTGTTTCCAACTTCTGGCCAAGTTTACATCCTAAGAGTGAAACTTAGCGGAGGTTCGGTGATGGTTTGGACGAACAGATCGTGATATTCCATGGGTCCCATGGTTACTCTGCAAGGCCGCATCACTGCCAAGGATTTGTGACTATTTTGCTGATGAGATCCAGCCCACGGTACAATATTTGTATCTCAATGACGATGCTGCGTTCAAAGGCGACAGGCCCCCTGTTCAGATAGCCAGCATCGCTCAGGTCTGGTTTTATGAGCAGTCTATGTGGTCTACTTTGGAGAGAGGGGTGTGTGATCGCTATCAATCTCCATCACCGTTATCTGAGCTTGCTTTATTTTGCAGGAATGGTGGTCTAACATCCACTTTAAAACTACACGTGACCTGTATTTATCCATTCCGAAAGGACTGGAAACTGTTTTGAATGGTAACGCTTTTCATACGCCATGGTAGTTTGCTTTGTATTTGGTTTTTCCATACTTTTGTGCACCTTTTGTATCCGCGGTTGCTGGACAGCAGTATGTTTCCTGCCGATTCCGTAGTCCTGTTAAAATGCTTTATACTCGAGTTTCGTCAGTGATTTGCATCACAGCGTAAGCCCATCCATACGGATGCGTTAAAATGTCTTATCTTTTTTTTCAGTCCAAAGTGAGTTCCGTTACAAATAACTTTCCTACTTCATTGAGTGGGAATCGTTCGTTATCGGCTTACAGTTTTATCGCAAACTGATTATGGCAGTGCCTACTCTTGTAATGAACATTGGGACCGAATAAAAAAAGGCGACAAAGGTAATTTCTTAAAATGCAAGTTCTTCCTTCCTAAGAATTAACATTTTCTTCCTAACTTTTTTTTCTTTACAGTATTTTTGAATACAGTGTGTGAACAATGAGAAGTAGCCTGGATCTACGTAAACGCTCTCCCTCCCCCTTAAAGGGAAGTTCTTCACGCCCCCGTCATCCTTCCCCCACAGTTAGAGAACCTCCGAGTAAGAATTCGTAACTGCAATTTAGTTTTTCGTGTCCATTCGTAATACTTGTTTATTTCGTCTCCAGCAAGCTTTGCGGTAGGGATGGCGGTTGTCGCCGAAACAACCGGTTTTAGATTTTTAAAAAATTTTCAGTTTAACCTGACTTAAAACCGCTCAAACTAACCGGTTTCTGAAATAACCGATTCTCGGTTTTTATTGCTATTACTTCAAGGAACAAACATACACATCGAACAAAGAATGAAAAATTCTGTGACTCCTCATATTTTTGCATTATATGTTTCAAGATACGTATAATCAAAGTATCAGATAAAATAGGTAAATAGAAGAAAACGTACCCCATCCATCGTTAGCTACTTTTCTCCAAAAGAAACGAGGAATTGATACTACAAAAAAAAAAGAAAAAAAAAGAAAAAATCACCAGTGTTCTCCCACTGATTTTAATTTTTGGGAACTGCTCAAAAATCATGTTGTAATAAAGGACTGTATGAAGTGTTGGCAGAAGAGCCAACACTGTGTTGCTAGAGGCGGCCGAAATGCACGCGTTTAATTACACGCTGACTAGCGCGAGGTCTGGAACAGTTAAGGGAATTAATAGTAGCAAATAAAGTACGTAGTTGATATAATACTTAACTTTAATCCACAATTGGTGTACATCGCTCTTGACGGTACATGTCATAATCTCAATAATAAATGCTATGGCGCCTTGCTAGGTCGTAGCAAATGACGTAGCTGAAGGCTATGCTAACTATCGTCTCGGCAAATGAAAGCGTAGTTGTCAGTGATCCATCTCTGGCTAAGTCGGCTGTACAACTGGGGCGAGTGCCAGGACATCTCTTTAGACCTGCCGTGTTGGGGCGCTCGGTCTGCAATCACTGACAGTGGCGACACGCGGGTCCGACGTATACTAACGGACCGCGGCCGATTTAAAGGCTAGCACCTAGCAAGTGTGGTGTCTGGCGGTGACACCACACTTTATCTCTATTTGGGCATTACGGATAGTGAGCGCTTAAAGGTGACAACTGAGATTGGAGAACTATATTCCCGGTGTTGTCAGTTTCCGACAGCTACAAGCAGATGAAGGTATATTACGTAGACGCAGGCAGCAGATCAACTACTTTTTATTTTAATTTTGCTTTTCCATTTTCCTTTTATTATAATTAACGAGTTAATGAACTGAAATCGGTCTCGGTGTTTGCAGCAGAGATGTCAAAGGTCAAGGGGAGGGGTACGTACGATGATGGCGAGAGTGGAAGGTCACGAATTGGTAACGTTGCTGTTTGTCACTCTCGGATGCTATCAACAACTTCTCAATTTGAAGAACCCAAAAATGAAGGGTTTAGTTACTATCCCAAGTTTGTAGGTATATCAACCAAATTTACCTTCTCTTCCAAGAGACACTCCTTATACATTGCAGGTCTGGTGTGCGTCATTCCGGTTCTAATCTTTTAAAGCAAATGGAGCGATGTATTTCGTTGCTACCGTACATCGTAAAACGCTTCCCGACTAGAGATGGTGCCATTCTGCAGTATAACCAATGTCCGGCGAAGACAAAAAAAAAATGGTACAAATGGCTCTGAGCACTATGGGACTTAACATCTGAGGTCATCAGTCCCCTAGAACTTAGAACTACTTAAACCTAATCAACCTAAGGACATCACACACATCCAAGCCCGAGGCAGAATTCGAGCCTGCGACCGTAGCTGCAGCGCGTTTCCGGACTGAAGCGCCTAGAACCGCTCGGCCACATCGGCCGGCCCGGCGAAGAGCTCGAGAAGCTAATTTACAGATCTGAGTGAGGCAAGTCTAGGATATTGCACCTACCGTCTAAATCAACAGCACACGGCAGCAGGAGCATTATAGTATCAGTAATGCTATCCCGATTCTTATGTCTTGCATTTGAGGCCCGTACCTAACTGTCGACATTGTTATTATAATAGGACTGTTCGCTTTTTTCCCATTTTCTATAGTAACCAAACATCTCAAAGCAATGGGAATTTTACTAATAAACATTACTCGTTTTAATGAAGTTTTATTTGTTGTTGTTGTCTTCAGTCAGACTGGTTTGATGCAGCTCTCCATGCTACCCTATCCTGTGCAAGCTTCTTCATCTCCCAGTACCTACTGCAACCTACACCCTTCTGTATCTGTTTAGTGTATTCATCTCTTGGTCTCCCTCTACGATTTTTACCCTCCACACTGCCCTCCAATACCAAACTGGTGATCCCTTGATGCCTCAGAACATGTCCTACCAACCGATCCCTTTTTCTAGTCAAGTTGTGCCACAAACTTCTCTTCTCCCCAATCCTATTCAATACCTCCTCATTAGTTATATGATCTACCCATCTAATCTTCAGCATTCTTCTGTAGCACCACATTTCGAAAGCTTCTATTCTCTTCTTGTCCAAACTAGTTATCGTCCATGTTTCACTTCCATACATGGCTACACTCCATACAAATACTTTCAGAAATGACTTCCTGACACTTAAAGCTATACTCGATGTTAACAAATTTCTCTTCTTCAGAAATGCTTTCCTTGCCATTGCCAGTCTACATTTTATATCCTCTCTACTTCGACCATCATCAATTATTTTGCTCCCCAAATAGCAAAATTCCTTTACTACTTTAAGTGTCTCATTTCCTGATCTAATTCCCTCAGCATCACCCGACTTAATTAGACTCCATTCCATTATCCTCGTTTTGCTTTTGTTGATGTTCATCTTATGTCCATTCCGTTCAGCTGCTCTTCCCTGGAAGAGCAGCTGTCTCTGACAGAATTACAACGTCATCGGCGAACCTCAAAGTTTTTATTTCTTCTCCATGGATTTTAATACCTACTCCGAATTTTTCTTTTGTTTGCTTTATTGCTTGCTCAATATACAGATTGAATAACATCGGGGAGAGGCTACAACCCTGTCTCACTCCCCTCCCAACCACTGCTTCCCTTTCATGCCCCTCGACTCTTATAACTGCCATCTGGTTTCTGTACAAATTGTAGATAGCCTTTCGCTCCCTGTATTTTAAGCCTGCCACCTTCAGAATTTGAAAGAGAATATTCCAGTCAACATTGTCAAAAGCTTTCTCTTCTACAAATGCTAGAAACGTAGGTTTGCCATTTCTTATTCTAGCTTCTAATGTAAGTCTTAGGGTCAGTATTGCCTCACGTGTTCCAATATTTCTACGGAATCCAATCTGATCTTCCCCGAGGTCGGCTTCTACTAGTTTTTCCTTTCGTCTGTAAGGAATTCGCGTTAGTATTTTGCAGCCGTGGCTTATTAAACTGATAGTTCGGTAATTTTCACACCTGTCAACACCTGCTGTCTTTGAGATTAGAATTATTATATTCTTCCTGAAGTCTGAGGGTATTTCGCCTGTCTCATACATCTTGCTCACCAGATTGTAGAGTTTTGTCAGGACTGGCTCTCCCAAGGCTGTCAGTAGTTCTAGTGGAATGTTGTCTACTCCTGGGGTCTTGTTTCGACTTAGGTCTTTCAGTGCTCTGTCAAACTCTTCACGCAGTATCATATCTCCCATTTCATCTTCATCTACCTCCTCTTCCATTTCCATAATATTGTCCCCAAGAACATCGCCCCTGTATAGACCCTCTATATACTCCTTCCACCTTTCTACTTTCCCTTCTTTGCTTAGAACTGGGTTTCCATCTGAGCTCTTGATATTCATACAAGTGGTTCTCTTTTCTCCAAAGGTCTCTTTAATTTTCCTGTAGGCAGTATCTATCTTACCCCTAGTGAGATAAGCCTCTACATCCTTACATTTGTCCTCTAGCCATCCCTGCTTAGACATTTTGCACTTCCTGTGAAGCAGGCAAAAAGGAATACAAACTTCTCAAAAATGAGATCAACAGGAAGTGCAAAGTTTTATTTAAAAACCAACAATTTTAGGACTGCTGCTATAGCAAATTGATATAAAGGCTTTTTACCGGTTTATTAATAAAGAATAAAAAAACCTGTTACGACCGACTCCAAACAAATACCAAATAGTAACGGTTATTCAGAACTAAAACTACGCTATCACTGTGGACCGGTCGGCTTTTCCCACCCCTACTTTGCGGATGTGTGTCAGCGTTGGGTCGCACGAGCTTCGCAGCGCCAACAGGCCACTGGATGAGATGGCTCCCGCAGACAATAGCACCGAAGGGCCAATTTATGTGCCTCGTCCTACTGACCCCGTTCACCGTCGGCTGAGTTCGTCTGATGGCACGCGAGATTGCTGCATCAGAGGCACCCACACCCACACACCCTCTCGTGGCTCGCATACACTTCAGCAGGGCGCAGGATTGGCGGCGGTTTCCCGTATATTTCGAGCGGAAAGATAGTTGAATACTTACTGCCATCTGCAACTCCCCTAATGTTGTACCCTCTTCTATTTGTCTATCACTAATCACTACGTAGTTCAGAATTTAAAACAGCTTTGGAAGACTTAAGATCAAGTAAGACACAACAAATAGACTATATTCAATCGGACTTTCTAAAATCATAGGAAGTGGCAACAAAACGACTACTCATGTGATGTGTAGGTTGTATGAGACTTGTGACTTTCGGAAAAAACATTATCCACACAGTTCCCAAGATGGCAAGAGTCGACAAGTGCGAGAATGACTACACGATCAGCTTAACAGCTCATGAAAAATGTTTTTTTTCCAGTCTCTGATCACAATATCAATTCTTTAGACGATGACCGGTTTCAGTCCGTAATGACCATCCTCAAATCTTTTTTACACCATGTCCTAAAGTAATAAGACCACATTCGTGGCCGTAGATTTGCTTCGGAAGAATAGTTGCTCTCCTGGGTCCAACCATGTTTCCGTAGGCAAAAGAAAACGTTTCCATGAAGGCAGTAACCATCTTTTGTCTCAGTGCGATAAACGTGTTAAGAGCTATGACGAGTACTTTTTAAACAATAAACGGCTTACTTACTTTCCCCCCACTTGTCTTGTTTTCATTTCAGTGCATCTTACAGCACACAGCTTCAAACATATGATTACTTTACAAATGAGTTAATGGGTTAAGTATTTGGCGTTAATCATGTAAAATCCTTATGGTGGAAAATCTAAAATTCTAATTATGTTGGTTTTTTCAGTGGTGAGTTAGGAACCCTCAGACAATGAAAAAGTGGAAACCAAATTTTTCTTTGGAAAGCTAGGAGGAGGAGGATATTAGTGTTTAACGTCCCGTCGACAACGAGGTCATTAGAGACGGAGCGCAAGCTCGGGTGAGTGAAGGATGGGGAAGGAAATCGGCCGTGCCCTTTCAAAGGAACCATCCCGGCATTTGCCTGAAGCGATTTAGGGAAATCACGGAAAACCTAAATCAGGATGGCCGGAGACGGGATTGAACCGTCGTCCTCCCGAATGCGAGTCCAGTGTGCTAACCACTGCGCCACCTCGCTCGGTTGGAAAGCTAGTTCTTCTCGAAAACTGTGTGTCGGTAAATGATATAATTTGGTAGGTAGGCCTACATTCTGTGGTATTTGTGGATATTGTCTGAAAAATGTGTTGCGAACAAAGTTAGTAGTAAAGAGTTATGAATTAAAATGCCATGGTTCACGAACCTGCAGCATGCTGCAGGTGAAAAATAGGTCCGCAGCTTGTTTTATAATCGAAATAAATTATTGTAGTTCCGCCATAGGGTTTCGCTTATATTGTCACAGACTATGCGGATGTTTTGAAAATGAACATAGATGCCCGAAACTAGTCACCACCAAGAAATAAAAAATTACTTGTTTATGCAACTTACGACGGAGCTACAACCATTTATTTCAATTAGAAAACGTCATGGCTGGTGCTGAAGTCTTCCTGCATGACCCGCGAAAACGCAGTTAACCACAACCTTTTTGTTTTCACTATTTTGTGCGTGTTGTCAGGGAGGAAAAGTTTCGAGATGGTTTGAAATTATGTATACTCGTTGTTTAAAGTCTCATTCTCAAACACTGGATCAATGCAATGCGGGTAATATTCGCGCCGTGAGTTAGGGTCTCAAGACATGAAAATGTTTTCTAACTTTTATACTTTACTTCTTGCGTCAAACCTTTAACCTAGGATTAGATCTCTTGATCAGTTTGATTCTGACGGCATTTTAAATTTTTAAATTCGGCCAATAATTAAATGAAATACTGAAAAATCATTTCTTTTTATTTCTCAGGAAAGTGTTAGGAAATCTGCAGACAGAACTGTGCGACAGTTTTTATCTGTTTACTGAAACACAGGTTCGTGCAGGCAGTAAGCAGTGGAAGCTGTTTTCCAAAACCCCGTCTGCTGGGAGCAGCTGGATGTTGTCGCGATGTTTCACGATTTTTTATTCCTACCGTGCAGAAGTTTCGCCGGCCTATGTAAATGGGCCGCTCGAGTTATGGAAATACGGCGGTCAAAAAAGATGCATAATTAATGTCGCGGAAAGCGGCGGCTAGCCCCGTGGAGAGGTGACGGGACCAGGAAGTGGATGCGTTACTGCCATCGTTACGATCCTAAGCGACGCGGAGTGGATAAATGCGAACATGTTTCAGCCCACCTCGCTTCACTGCTGCCCAAAATACTCTCCCCAAGCTATCTGTCCACAACAGACGACACTGGCTATCCACATATCACGCGGAGAACTGAACTGAACACCTGGCCAGAATGGCAGCAGCACTGTCTTTTTTTTTTCACCAGTGCATCGACTGGTTCGAAGCGGCTCGCCACGAATTCCTCTCCTGTGCCATTCTCTTCATCTCAGAGTAGCACTTTCTTAATTATTTGTTGGATATATCCCAAACTCTGTCTTCCTCTACAGTTTTTATTCTCAATACCGTAGAAGTTAATCCCTGATGTCTTAACGTATGTCCTGTCAGCTTGTCACGTCTTCTTGCCAGTGTTTTCCACGTGTTCCTTTCTTCGACGATTCTGAGCAGAACATCTTCATTCTTTATCTTATCAGTCCACCTGATTTTCGACATTATTCTGTAGGACGTAATGGGGCATCCTCCCCTAGCATTACATTCCCTCAACAATAGTTGTCGATAGCAGTATTGTTTTTCTAATTTCGACAGGTCAATATTATCTCAGCTGCTTTTCTCAAAACTTACATATCATTTTATACACAATACTTTATATTTCAAGTTAAAATTTATGAAAAGGAATTACTTTATTTTATATGTTACAATCGATAAGTACTAGCTCTAAACGTATAGTTAAATTTTTTTTTTTTTAGAAACATTTGAAATTACGAATTTTTGCCACACTTAAAATTTCTATTATTAATTATGCAATCTAGTACTGTTTACTACGTTTATTTCCGGATTCATATATGAAATGATAATCGCAATTAATAGAAATTCATTTGTCACGAAAAATTGCAAGCGGTTTGGGATATGGTTATTACCGCAAAGTAGTAGTAAGCATGCCTCTGATTTGGTCGGACGTAATTTTTTTAAGGTGAACAATGTAATATCGGCTTTGTTAACGTGAAAATTCGGAAGACTATGCTATACTAAAACGTGACAATATACTAACATAAAAACAAAAATTCTGCAACAATCTTTAAAATTATTTAGACCATTCAACCATGAGGACCTAAAATGTGAGAATTTCAGCTTCAAGAATCAGACCCCTAGACAAGAAGAACTGGAGCTAACGCTACAAGAAAAGCTAAGTAAACTAAAAAGTTTCTGGTAATCTTACTCCTCTCAAATCTTCGGAAAGGACTTTGCTTATTGTGGACCGTGACTGGAATAATAGGAAGGGGGTGGGGGTCGGGGGGTGGAGAATACAAGCACCACATGGCAAACGTTGCATTCTCTTCTTTCACGGTTTTCCACAGTCAATGATCACCACCATACTTACATTCTCAGAAATTTCTTCATCGAATTAAGGCCTGTATTTGATAACAGCAGTCTTCTCTTGGCCAGAAATTTCTTCTTTGCCTATGCTAGTATATTTTTTTGTCCTCTTGCTTCATCCTTCGACTATTATTTTGTTTCCAAGGTAGTAGAATTTCTTCACTTCGTCTAATTTGTGGCCCCAATGTCGTCGTGAAGCGTTTCGTTAATATTTTTGCTGCCCATCATTACTTTCGTCTTTCTTCATTTTACCGTCAATCCATGTTCTGTACTCTGTAGGTGAGTGGTAGCCAGCGTGATTTCTACCGCCCACTAGTAGGCGTTGCAGCTTTCATGGAAGCTGGCAAACGGTAGAGATTTTAAAAACATCTTCATTAGACATCTTCAACTTCAGTAGATTTCACAAAATTTTGACACGAAGTGTTTGGTAAGTAATTATATGCTTTAATGCGCTTTAACTCTACTTTATAAATTTTGTACAGTGAAGTTACTTCCCAACTTCATAAATCACCTTTTCTGTGAAAATTTCGGGCGATTAGAAAATTTTGTTACTAACAGTGGACAATAAATAAAGAAGGTAGACTACCCCTAATTTGGACCATTCAGTCTATTAACAGGCCCTGTCATTCCACTGATAACAATATCATCAGCGAATTTTATTATTGATAGCCTTTCACAGTGAATTTTAATTCCTCTCATAAACCTTTCTTTTATTTTTGTGAATACTTCTACGATATTACATCCCGGCCTCGCACCATCTTTAATACGAGCACTTCGCTCTTAGTTTTCATTCTTATCGTTTGCTCTTGGTTTTTGAACATATTCTATATTATCCGTCTTTCACTACAGCTTACTCCCATTTCTCTCCGAATTTCGAGCATCTTTAAGCCTTTTTACAGGTTCGAAAGCTTTTTCTAGGTCGACAAATCGTCTGCTAACATCGGAAATTAACCTGTTCTGACCGAACTCACTCCTACTATAGAAATGGATTTTGAGCTTTTCCGTATTCTTGATTTTTATTATGTTGTCTGCTCTGTTTCGTGACATGTGAAAATTTAAACGAGGACCTGGCATTTTTCCGAATAGTGTTGTCCTGTAAGAGATGGGATATGAGTGAAACCAAAAACGTATTTACGTTTTACAAACAAAAAGCCTACACTGTGCATAAATAAAAAAGGAAATACAAAAATGTGTTTAATGAAAATTATTTCAATAGTGAAAGACTCAGAATTATTTGTTGAGGTAAATAATTTTTGGTGGTATTTGCCACTTAGCAAAAAAACACCTTAAAATGGGTAAAGTAAAAAGGCGTTGTTTACTGCGTTGCATATATTGTTCGAGATGTTTGCAAGTACATATTTTCACGAGTAACAAACTCTGTGTGTTTTGAAAGGTTTGGACAACACTTTCCCTATTCTTTCAATTACCCGAAGTATAGAGCATTTATCACACGACCTTTGACAAGAATATCACAGTGAACTTTGCTTTGATCATTAATAAACACTATTTATGATTACTGGTTCCCACTTTTTGTTACTATATTTCGATATTTTCGTAAAGAGGATAATCCCCCATAACCTCACTTTCACGGGACAGATGCCGAACTACACAGCAGCCACCTCCTCAAAGCTAGAGTTGCGCTTTACCAAAACTACGGCCCGGTAGTTTTGGTATGCTACATGAACGACACAGTAAATGAAATTATTACCGGCCGTATTC
Source organism: Schistocerca americana (assembly GCF_021461395.2). Taxonomy (NCBI): domain Eukaryota; kingdom Metazoa; phylum Arthropoda; class Insecta; order Orthoptera; family Acrididae; genus Schistocerca; species Schistocerca americana. The sequence goes on from NC_060120.1 coordinate 182,312,140, forward strand.
GTGGCATTGGTAAGGAAGAAATGTAAATGAATGTTTAAGAGAGATCGTGGGACCCGACGACTTGTCTTTGCTTTTTGTTTCTTTTGCACATAATTAGAACAGCACATCATTCAGTGTTAGTCCATTGTGTTTCTTATATCCTTACAGAATATAAATTGCAATTTACAAGTAATAATCAGTTGATAGAAATACATAATCATTGTTGTTATTTTGTACTCCACAAGAAGTTCATCATGATCAAAAGCAAAGAGTTTCGTGCTATTATTGATAAATGCGAAAGTTGTTTATGAATAACGGAAATACATAATTTCGACGAATTGCTGAAGGACTGTTTGACATGTTTTGTTTTACGCATTTTTAATTTACCTTTTGTTGAACAAATTGCGTCTTCTGGCGCCATATGATAAGTCTCTATTATTTTCTTTGTTTTTACTACAATATCCCTCTGTTTCACTTTTCAGATCAACAATTTTCGAGTAAAACCTCAAGCGAACATAGTTTCAATTTTGCTATAAATACTGTTTATTTTTAAGTACCTGACTGGAGAGTTACTATGGAAAACAAAAATATTCCATAGATTACCAGGCCCTATATATATCCTCGCTCAGTTTCTAGAGGGTTCTCCTCTACCAGTTTTTGGGGGAATCTAGTGAGACACTATCGTATAAGACACTGATCGCATGCGTAAAGATGGCTCTGAGCACTATGGGACTCAACTGCTGTGGTCATCAGTCCCCTAGAACTTAGAACTACTTAAACCTAACTAACCTAAGGACATCACACACATCCATGCCCGAGGCAAGATTCGAACCTGCGACCGTAGCAGCAGCGCGGCTCCGGACCGGAGCGCCTAGAACCGCACGGCCACCGCGGCCGGCCATACGTAAAGAAAACACTTCTTGTTAGGCAACGCCCGACAGATATGCAACACCTAACTAACAGGTAAAGCAGCTACGACCTTAACTGACCAAAGCTAACCAATCTAAAGCACTCCGTCTTCAGGCCACAAATGGCCCATCGGGACCATCCGACCGCCGTGTCATCCTCAAGTGGAGGATGCGGATAGGAGGGGCGTGTAGTCAACACACTGCTCTCCCGGTCGTTATGATGGTTTTCTTTGACCGGAGCCCCTACTAATTTGGTCGAGTAGGTCCTCAATTGGCATGACGAGGCTGAGTGCTCCCCGAAAAATGGCAATAGCGCATGGCGGCTGAATGGTTACCCATCCAAGTGCCAGCCACGCCCGACAGCGCTGAACTTCGGTGATCTCACGGGAACCTGTGTATCCACTGTGGCAAAGCCGTTGCTAAAGCTAACGTAGTGTACGCTTATTTATGTTAGTCTACAGTGGCCTACAGTAGTTTTACTCAAAACACACGTAATTTTGACGCTGACGTGTAAGCGAGACAGACGTACAGGAATAGAACACTAGGGGCCCGGCAGTAGAGTCACTTCTCTCGAAGAGTCAATTGAGACAAAGTCGCTAGCGTAAAAGGGGCTTTAGTGTTGCTAGCGACCCAACTTTTTACAGTTGTAAGCGTTGGTAGGGTTAATATTAAAGGCGCCCAAAAGTGATTAAGGTAAAGGGGGTGGTACGACACACGTTCTGTCAGATAAGAAGCTCTGGATGCAGTCATAAAGCTGGTCCGATGTTAAGATACCGTACACTTGGCGACAGTTTGGATCTCTCTCTCTCTCTCTCTCTCTCTCTCTCTCTCTCTCTCTCTCTCTCTCTCTCTCTCTCTCTACGCGCTTCGTGCCCCAGCGTGACAGGGAGGAGAGGAAGTGAGTGTGGCACCTTGCACAGCGCGGTGTCTTGTGGACTGTGTGAGGCAGAGGTCGAGGTGTGGCCGAGCGACCGGTTGGAGCGCGCGAAACTGTCGCCGAGTTCCGCAAGCTCGCCGGAGCACCGTTAGGTGCGGCGCGGCGCGTGTGGCTATCCTGCCTATCCTATGCGATCCATATGCATGACGCCCGCGGGGGCATTAGCCCGCGCTGACCCGCCTTACGCAACGCAACGCCGCCAACCGCGCGAGCCGTCCACGGCCGCGTCTTCGACACTGACACACTGACGGCCCCTCACTCCTCCCTTCTGACGCACTGCTGCCCTTCAGGTTTCCTACGATTTAGCATAGGTGGGGGTAAATACCCCCTCCCGCGTGGGGTAAAAACCAGCCAGTTTTGAATTTACTGCCATCGATTCAGGATTTGACCACAAGTTCGTTCTACTAGGTCGCTCTCGTTTTTGCTACTTACATATAACATTTCGCAGGTTTTACTGTAACACTGCATAACACAGGACTTGAAAAGAAGAATCAACGAAGTACTCCAAAAAAAATGGTTCAAATGGCTCTGAGCACTATGGGACTTAACTGCTATGGTCATCAGTCCCCTAGAACTTAGAACTACTTAAACCTAACTAACCTAAGAACATCACACACATCCATGCCCGAGGCAGGATTCGAACCTGCGACAGTAGCGGTCGCGCGGTTCCAGACTGTAACGCCTAGAACCGCTCGACCACTGCGGCCGGCGAAGTACTCCTTCACACTACTGCACATAAGCTTCAGTTTCGTATGGAAGTAACTGTTCCAGTTTGCCCCCAAAATTAACTAGGCCCATTTGCCAGGAAATGGCGAAATGGGATAAATATCTAGAGCGTTTTGGGGTAAACACCCGCAGCTACAACAATGTGACCAGAATTCTTCAATGATAGCCTTCGCAAAAGATGACTGTCTTTATATTCCCTGTCGCATTGAAAAATCAGCGCGAATTGAGTAATGGAAGCTTTTCATTTTCCCATCCAGTTGCCCTACATATCCCGAGTTATTACAGAACGTGACTGGCGCTCCGTCTGTAGACAAAACTACATTTTACACATTTTTCTCGACGCTGCACGATGATACATCCACCGATGTGAGTACGATATCTCCACTTTCACAGAGCGCTGAAGAACATTCAAGAAACTTTACAAAGACTCTGCAAGCTCGCTCTGAACGTCGTCGGCCATAGGTTGTGTTTGACGCATGATTGTCGTGTTTGATATCGCCAACATGCGAAAATGTTCCACCTGAATTGGACATGAATGTTCAAGTACAATTATCAAGTATCTTTATTACAGTCGTAAAACTACCGTAGGGAACTACAGGCTAGCATAAGTAGCATGAATTACGCCAGTTTCCGTAGAAGCTTTGGTCAGTTAAAGTAGTACCCGCGCTACCTGTGCGTTGGGTGTGCTGCATACTTATCGGGCGTACCTCATAACGATCGCTTCCTTTACGTAAGCGATCAATGTCTTACTAGATTCTCCCAAAAACCAAAAGCGATGAGCTGTCTAGAAGCTGAGTGACAACTTATACAGGGTCGTGTAATCTACAGAACATTTTTGTTCTACGTACTGATCTTCCTTTGTGTAACTTAGGAATAAACAGTTACATGCAGCAAAACAAACTGTGCACGTCTTATTGGAAAATTATTGATTTGTAACGTGGAACAGTGGGATGATGATTTAAAAGTAAATAAAACAATACAGATTTATCATACAGCGCAAGGAAACCCAATTTTCTCGACAGTAAGGTAAAAGAAAAGAGCCGCAACAAAGCAAAAATATATCAAACATCGCTTCAAAAGTGCGCGAACCTTATACAAAACACATTGCTGTTATGAATAACAACTTTCACATTTATCAACAATAACAGGAAACGCTTTACTTTGATGATGAACTTTCTGTTGAGTACAAAATAACACAAATAATTATATATATTTTAAATGTTCGTGCATGTAAACTGTACTTGTATCAAAAGTAATTGATTTGGTTACAAGAAAGCGCAGTTATGCGAGGCACTCATATTTATTACATATACAATGCAACTTATATAATGTAAGGATATAAAATACACAAAGCACTAACGCTGAAAGATCTGCGGTTCTAACACGTAAAAAAAAAATTTAAAAATAAAAAAATAAAAAATAAAAAATGTCAGCTCTCATTTTCTCTCTTACACATTCATGTTTCTTTCCTTACCGTTTCCACCAATACTACCGCTAATACTATCATTTACTACGTCACTTATTTAATGTACCAAAACTAGTGAACCGTAGTTTAAGTGCAGTTCTAATCTCTGTTAAATCACCAGCCTTGGAAGGGCGCAGGGATTTTGCTAAAAGTAGTGGAATTTTCTAATCTTTCGAACGGCACACTCACGTGATTTTAAATGCTCTTCATCAGAAAGCTTCCTTTTAAGTATTTAAACGTATCGTACACGGTGCTTCGCAGCTTCCGTTTCAGTAGTCTTCGATGTGATAATGTGTAGTGCTTTTGTCAACGGAACTTCGTGAAAGTACAGTGAAGGAAAAAACCGCAGCAACTAAAGATAATTAACTTACAGCAATGAGATTTCGGGAATACATTTGTCTAGGTAACATATTTCAGTGATCAGCATTGCAAGATAACGGGTTAATGTAAGTGCGAGGTAAGACATGGCATATGTGAAATGCTGGTATATTAATAACCGGTGTAATCGCCACTATGTTGCAACTTGCATCCTTGGTGTTGTACAGATGGCGGATGTTAGATTGTCGGAAGGAGTTCCATATCGGTTGCACTAGGTCGGCCAGTACAGGGACGGTTAATGCTGTACATGGATGACGCTGGAGTTGTCGTATAACGATGTTCCATTTGCGCTCCATTGGCGACAAATCTGGTGATCGAGCAGGTCAACACAACATGTCGACACACTGCAGAGCATGATGGGTTACAACAGCGGTATACAGGCGAGCGTTATCTTGCGGAAGAACACTCCCTGGAATGCTGTTCATGAATGGAAGTTCAACAGGTCGAATATCCAGACTGACGAAAAAAGTTGCAGTTCATGTGCGTGGGATAGCCCCATACTATGACTACAAGTGTACGTGCAGTGAGTCTATCACGCAGACGGGATGGTTCACGCCCTCAACTCGCTTCCTTTTAACCCACACACGGCCATCACTGACAGAACCAGCTTTCATCAGGAAACATACCAGACCTCCACCCTGCCCTCCCATGGCCTCTCGCTTGACACTATTGAAGTGGCAAATGGTAGTAGGTTGGGGTCAGTGGAATGAGCGCTAGAGGGCGTCTCGCTCGAAGCTGTCCTTTAAGTCACCGATTTGAAATAGTTTCGTTGTGTCACTGTGGTGCCAACTGCTGCTGAAATTGCTGTTGTAGCCAGCAATCATGTACAGTGGCTGCATTCCTGCCAAGTCCTTCTGCAACATGGCCGAAGGAACATCCAGCTTCTAGTACCCTTACACGATATCGTTCAAGTTCAGTGAGGCGTTGATAATGGTATCTTTATCGCCATATAGGCATTCTTGGCCAACATCAACTCACCACGTCCAACCCCCAGAGACCAACGCTCAAGACCGTTACAGCGTGTACTTAAAACAAACCTCATTGGGATATTGATACTGCCGACACTCTTGTTCGACTGACGCGAAAATTTGAACGACATCATCTTTCAGATGTAGAAACACGCCTATCAGCTTTCGTTTATCTCGCTGAACTACTCCTTGATGTTGCGATTTTTTTTTCCGTCAGTGGATTCGACATGCTGTGATATAGTAAATATTTCGCGAACCCGTCTTTGGTGTCTTAAGATTTCTCACGCTGTGGATAAAAATGCGAAGACATTGTCGATGCCACACAATGCCGACCAGCCACTGCTGCTATCAGATGATACCGCTGTCGAAACTGCCCCTCGTTTCAAGTTGGCGCTTCCCCCTTGCTGACGCGTCAACATCGTGCGCGCGCATTTGCCTCACTCCCCACCACGCCGCAACAGCTCTGCTCGCGAGCAAGAGCGTGAGAATGGACGAGTGTTCACGCGCAAAGTCAGCGAGTTCTTAAGCTTTGGTCTACAGGTCACAACAGTTTCGTAACGCGATTCTTGTTTTCTTAGCAGTCATGGTGGGCCTGTTAATGAGGAAAAAGTGAAGCTTGGTGAGGGGAAGGGGGGGGGGATGGGTGGGGGGAGGGGGCAGCATGCAGATGCAGAGACCTTGGCGCGGCCGCACCAGCCAGCCGCATCAGACCGACCGGCGCCATTAGACTGCGAGACGCCCCGATTTATCCGCTGTCAGTTAGCAGGCCTGCTCTAAAGACAAGTCGCCGTGGACTCGCTTGTAGCGAGCAACATGAAAGCAGAACGCCGCAGATGGGGCTAGTTTTTTTTCCCCGCGCATATTCGCTGGCAGTTTGGAAGGTGCGATGAATAAAAAACCCTGGACTGCAGCAACACGTCGCATTCTCTAGTGCGAGGCAGTTCCAAAAGAAAGTGCAGATCTGACCGTCAGAAACTTCAAATGGTACAGACAATCCCGGCGTAATTACAGCTGCACGGAGGGGAGACAGGTTCAGGGATGGCAAAAACCGACCTGCGAAAACTGTTTCCGGTATATTAGCTATGAATAACCGGTAGTTTTCGGTATTTTTTGGTCTTGGTTTAAACAGGTGTTTTTACTTTTTACTAGTAACCGAGCAATGAAAGCGAAATAGCCATAGCAGCAGTGCTAAGCAGTAGTTTTTAGTTGTAAAATTTTCATTGGTTGTAATAGAAAGTTGGGAAAAGTGATTAGTGCTATTTTAATAGGAATGTCTGCAGAAACGAGGAAGAAACAAGTAGCATAAGAATTGGTACAGCAATGCTTAGACAATACTTTCCCTGTTGCCGTGAGTTGTGGCTTAAGGTACGCGTGTAGGTATAGTGTAAAAGACTTGCCCCAACTAGGCTATAAAGTAGTTTCTCGCTGTTGTCGCCTAGCATCCGCTTCATTGTAGAAGGGCAACAATCCTAGTCTGCAAATATTTTTACTAAGTGACTTACCAATCAAGTACAGTGCTTCATTTGCTTTGAAAGATTAAAGATTTGCCTGCGATTTTTATGAAACCATAACAGGGGAAGGAAATCATGGTAACAACAATAAACTAAAAACTTAACCATAATTCGTTCGTAATATACAATAAAAATACAAAGTAGCCGATCTGCTGCCTGTACCCACATGATATGACGTTAGCTGTTTGTAACCCTTGAAAATGGGCAACCTCAGTTTACACCCGTTAGCACCAATAATTCATAATGGCCGATAGTGGTATGATCCCCGATTACAATATGATTTTTCAAGTTTCAAAACATTAGAATCAATAGCAGAATACTGGTTTTTATTGTAGTATTCAACTACTTACGACTTTCTGAGAAAGAACGGTGGATGGAATAAGTTTTCTTTTATTTACCTATATACTTTAATACTTAGGCTTCCGACGACTTGTTGAGTCCATGGCACGCCGAGTTGCTGCAGCATGTCGGACAAAAGGGGGTCCGACACGATACTGGAAGGTCACCCGAGATTATATATATCCTCCCAAACCATCAACCAAATATCGCAGAGAAACAGGAATCCACATGTCTATCTGCAGTGAGGGGTTTACAATCTACTAGCTCCAAAAGGAGTGGAGATAGGGCATCGCCTGGCATACAGGCTGCCTTGCATGACACTTACGTTGTATGGGAACCGTCTCAACCTGCCAAACCAACCTGCCTTGCAGGACAGCCTACACGTCAGTGTCAAGAAACGGTTTCCCAGGCCCAACATGTAGGCTGCTCTTCACGAGATGTGTGTTTTGGTAGTAGTATTGGCCTACTCTACTGAACTGTATTTCAGGGACTACACATGCCAATGAGCATGGCTGGAGATAGGTCGAGATGGTCAGAGGAGGAGGGCCTGAGAGTGAGGTGGAGGAGGGTATGGACAAAGAGAGGGGTAACAGGAGGTGTTTTTAATGTGTGTGTGAAATGCATATGCGGGCGAAGCAGCAGGAAAAAGGCTAGTTTTATGTAAAAAAAAGATTACAGGGTTTTTATTAAATCTTATTGTCAGACTGGAAAGAAGGGCAGCAAAGTTTTGGAAACGTGAAAACGTTGAAGATGATGAGCGCCCTGAACACCATAGCACATCATCAACCGATGAAATTGTGGGAAAAGTGAAGCAAATGTAGGACTGTCGCCGAATCACAGTCGGGAAAGTCGTTGGTGGATGGCTTATCAGCCGGCCGGGATGGCCGAGCGGTTCTAGGCGCTTCAGTCTGGAACCGCGCGACCGCTACGTCGCAGGTTCGCCTCGGGCATGGAGGTGTGTGATGTCCTTAGGTTAGTTAGGTTTAAGTAGTTCTAAGTTCTAGGGGACTGATGACCTCAGATGTTAAATTTGATAGTGCTCACAGCCATGGCTTAATTTGTTCACGCTAGGAAACATTGTGTATGACACAAGTGACCGCAAATTTTTTTTCCCCATTTTCACTGAATTTCGATCGGAAACGGCGGCGACTGCACGCTGTCCTAAAGTCGTTAGCTGACATCAACAACGACGTAAAAGTATTGAAGCGTGTCATAACAGGTGACGAAGCAAGGTTCAGGGATATGACATCGGAACTGGAAGCATTCTGGATAGGCTAATGCAGTCAAATATGAAGGTTGTGCTCGTTTTATCCTTCGATTTTAACGGCATACTGCACGATGAGTTCCTTCCACAAGGGGGAGCGGTCAATACTTGTAAGTTCAACGCAGTTTGTGAGAAGCAATTCGAAATACACACCCGGATTTGTGGCGAAGCAACGGCGTTTGCACGACGATAATGCACCATCTCACACTTCGTTGCTTGTTACTGGATTTTTGACCAAAAGCAATTCGGCCAGAGCCTGAACACTCACTATACATAGCCCCATGTCACCTTTTTTGTTCCAAAAATAGAAAACTGTGAAGAGCCATCGTTTTACAAGCATAAATGAAATTAAAATCTGGTGATAGAGCTGAAAGATAACCTAAAAACAGAGTTCCAGATGTGTTTTTGGTATTGGAAAAAACACTGGCAAAAGTCTGCAATATCTAATGAGGGCTATTTTCAAGAGGTTGATATTGATGTAGACGAATAAATAAAGTTCCCGTTATTTTTTGCACGCACCTCATATAGCTGACACCTTCGACATTTTACTGAATACTGACAGTTCCATCCGGATGTAAGCATATAAAACCAAAGCTGTTGCATGCTTTGATATCTCTATGTGCATGGAATATTAGCAACGTTGTTATGTGCAACACCCAGGACATAAATAAACTATTAGATAAATTAAGACACGAAGGAATTACATACATGTGAATGGGCACTGGTTAAATCAGTGGAGGCAGTTTAAAATTTGTGCCGGACCGGGATTGGAACCCGGGTGTCGTGCTCATTAGGCAGTTGCGCTGACCAGTAAGTTTTTTTGTTTGTTTTTTTTACGTTGACTTCGTTCGTGGTTGACCTCCGATGACATTCGTTCAGGTTATTCGTTCGCTGGCTCTGAGCACTATGGGACTTGACATCTGAGGTCATCAGTCCCCTAGACCTTAGAACTACTTAAACCTAACTAACCTAAGTACATCACACACATCCATGTCCGAGGCAGGATTCGAACCTGCGACCGTAGCAGCAGCCTAGAACCGCTCGACCACACCGGCCGGCCAGGTTGTTCGTTGATCCCTCCCACTCAGATTTTTTTATTACAGAGGGCAGCTAAACCCCCTGACCGAACACGCTGAGCTACCGTGCCGGCTGTCGGGGCATGTAGTGCCCCTTGCAGATTTTCCTCACTACTCGCGGCATTTCGCCGATTACCGTAAGAATTCGACCCTGGTGCGCATCAGCCCTCGCCATATACAGCGTGGTCCATTGATAGTGACCGGGCCAAATGTCTCACGAAATAATCATCAAACGAGAAAACTACAAACAACCAAACTTGTCTAGCTTGAAGGGATAAAACCAGATGGCGCTATGGTTGACCCACTAGATGGCGCTGCCATTGGTCAAACGGATATCAACTGCGTTTTTTTTAAAAATAGGAACCCCCATTTTTATTACATATTCGTGTAGTACATAAAGAAATGTGAATATCTTAGTTGGACAACTTTTTTCGCTTTGTGGCAGATGGCGCTGTAATAGTCACAAACGTATAAGTACGTGGTATCACGTAACATTCCGCCAGTGCAGACGGTATTTGCTTCGTGGTACATTACCCGTGTTAAAATGGATCGTTCACCAATTGCGGAAAAGGTCGATATCGTGTTGATGTATGGCTATTGTGATTAAAATGCCCAACGGGCGTGTGCTATGTATGCTGCTCGGTATCCTGGACGACATCATCCAAGTGTCCGGACCGTTCGCCGGATAGTTACGTTATTTAAGGAAACAGGAAGTGTTCAGCCACATGTGAAACGTCAACCACGACCTGCAACAAATGATGATGCCCAAGTAAGTGCTTTAGCTGCTGTCGCGGCTAATCCGCACATCAGTGCCAGACAAACTGCAAGGGAATCGGGAATCTCAAAAACGTCGGTGTTGAGAATGCTACATCAACATCGATTGCATCCGTACCATATTTCTATGAACCAGGAATTGCATGGCGACGACTTTGAACGTCGTGTACAGTTCTGTCACTGGGCACAAGAGAAATTACGGGACGATGACAGATTTTTTGCACGCGTTCTATTTAGCGACGAAGCGTCATTCACTAAGTGGTAACGTAAACCGGCATAATATGCACTATTGGGCAACGGAAAATCCACGATGGCTGCGACAAGTTGAACATCAGCGACCTTGGTGGTTTAATGTATGGTGCGGCATTATGGGAGGATGGATAATTGGCCCCATTTTATCGATGGCAATCTAAATGGTGCAATGTATGTCGATTTCCTACGTAATGTTCTACCGATGTTACTACAAGATGTTTCACTGCATGACACAATGGCGATGTACTTCCAACATGATGGATGTCCGGCACATAGCTCGCGTGCGGTTGAAGCGGTATTGAATAGCGTATTTCATGACAGGTGGATTGGTCGTCTAAGCACGTTCACCGGATCTGACTTCCCCGGATTTTTTTCTGTGGAGAAAGTTTAAGAATATTTGCTGTCGTGATCCACCGACAACGCCTGGCAATATGCATCAGCGCATTGTCAATGTATGTGCCAACATTACGGAAGGCGAACTACTCGCTGTTGAGAGGAATGTCGTTACACGTATCGCCAAATGCATTGAGGTTGACGGACATCATTTTGAGCATTTATTGCATTAATGTGGTATTTACAGGTAATCACGCTGTAACAGCATGCGTTCTCAGAAATGATAAGTTCAGAAAGGTACGTGTATCACATTGTAACAACCGAAATAAAATGTTCAAACGTACCTACGTTCTGTATTTTAATTTATAAAACCTACCTGTTACAATCGTTCGTCTAAAATTGTGAGCCATATGTTTGTGACTATTACAGCGTCATCTATCACAATGCAAAGAAAGTGGTCCAACTAAAACATTCATATTTCTTTACGTACTACACGAATATGTAATAAAAAATGGGGGTTCCTATTTTAAAAAACGCAGTTGATATCCGTTTGACCTATGGCAGCGCCATATAGCGGGCCAACTGTAGCGCCATCTGCTTTACCCCTTTAAGCTAGACAAGTTTCGTCCTTTCTAGTTTTTTCGTTTGACGCTTATTTCGTGAGATATTTGGCGCGGTCACAATTAATGGACCACCCTGTTTACGTATGTATTAGATAAATGATCGCGCAAGTCTTAAGCACTGACAATCGGCGTCTGGCGTCGTGATTGTTCGCCAGCCCACAAAGTTAACAAACACATCGTAAAGCCGACACGTAAGCGGGAAGCCCCGATGTGTTGACACAGCAGTGGCAAATTGCCAGTCACACTCATCGGCCAAATATAAAGACGCGTTCAACCGAAGGCGATTGTACGCTATTTCAGAACATATTTTGTTTGCAAGCAACTAACGCAGTACAAGCCATTGTTCGACAATGTATCGCCGCCACTGGCACACATATCAGACGGGCTGCTTGATAAGGCCTTTAAAGTTTAAATCGGTCTAGCTGCAGTACTATTTAGCGAATATTTGACTGCAATAAGTTTTGTTATACCTATGTTTGACCGCTGCACACTCTCACAGAGTGCACCAGAGCCTAGGTTTGACACAGGAATACACCGAGGAATCAACCCATTCCATCCATCCACTGTGGATGACCAATTGGAAGTATGATTTAAATTGGCAGTTTATGTAGATATGACATGTAAAGAGTGCCTTTTGAATGTGATACGTTTTACTGTATCATGAAACAGTTTTCGAGCCACTATAAGCTCACCGTTAGGTGCAGGTATTACAGTACCGTCATTTGCCGGACTATAAGCAGCTAAACGCCAGGGTCGCGGTGTATGCATTGCATCTTGGTATGAATGACGTATTCATTTCGAAGCTTAGTTAAAATGAAAGGTATTGTAATGAATTCGTCATTGTTGTCACGCAGTAACATAAATTACACCGTCAATCATAAAATACGCCGGTCAGTGCACTCCTTCATATCAGTTGCCAACAGTCGGCATTACAGCTACGAACGGAAGCGTTGTACACACTTACGCACACACACGCTAGTGCGAACAATTTATTGTTCCAGTGTTTGGGAGTCATTAAGTAGGCGTGGTGGACATCGACCCTCTCTGCTAGTATCGTAACAGGTAGCTATTGGCCAACGTCTTTCACTTAATATTTCGACATCCGCATCTACATCTGCATCGCTTGCCACTGTATAGATCATGGCGAACGAAACCAAGGCTTTTGACTTAAAAGTTAAATTCTGAAATTTGTTACGAGACAGTTGATTTCTCGTTAGACCACTCATTCCAGCTACTAATTAAGAGGCTGCCCTTGCACGGTCAAAACGCCGCGGCTCTAGTACTTTTTCAGTTAGCAGGCCAGACCACACCAGTATTATCAGTTTTCTTTCCTATTCCATTAGCATACTGACTGAAGGATAAATGTCTATATGCCACTGTACGTGCCCTACCTTTTTCTCGTGATCGCTACTCGACAATAGCCATATAGTTTTCTCTGAATACAGATTCTCTAAATTCACCCGACGGTGTTTCACGAGAAATACCACGTTGCAAGGATTCCCATTGTCCGAAAATTTTTGTTACTCTTTCGTATGGATTACACAGTCCTGTTACGATCCCAGCAGCGCGTCTCTAAATTACTTCATTGCCGCCGGCCGCTGTGACCGAGCGGTTCTAGGCGCATCAGTCCGGAACCGCGCTGCTGCTACGGTAGCAGGTTCGAATCCTGCCTCGGGCATGGATGTGTGTGCTGTCCTTAGGTTAGTTAGGTTTAAGTAGTTCTAAGTTCTAGGGGACTGATGACCTCAGATGTTAAGTCCCATAGTGCTTAGAGCCATTTGAACTTCTTTGTCTGTTGTCGTGCCTATTTGAGAAGGACTCCAGAAACTGCAATAATACTATGCAATTGGTCATACTAGGTCAGGCTCGTCCAAACTGTGCCCCTGGGGCGCTAGCGCCCGCGATCGCCCGCGGCCAGCGCCCCGGGCGAATTCGTATGTTGCTGCAGTGGCCGAGCCGTGCCGCTTAGCTGGCCGTGCGGACCGCCCGAACGCCAGCCGATAGATATATTTGTTCGCCCGTTTTCCCTTCGGGCAGAGGACGTCTCACAAGTGCTTCAACTAGAACTGATTGACCTACAGTGCCATATCCGCCTGAAGGACCGCTTTCTCTTGTGTAAAACTTCGGATGACTTATATAGCTGTCTTCCACGAGAGAAATACCCTTTTGCACAAGCGCGCGGCCAAAATTCTCTCAATGTTTGGTTCCACGTATATTGGTGAGCGCTTTTTCTCTCTTTTAAAGCTTTCTGTAACTAGGAACCGTTCATTCCTTGGCGATAAAAATTTGACCAATTCTTTGAGGTTAGTAGTCTCACGGAATATTGTACCAAGCCTAGACAAAATCGTTTCCTCGAAAAAGAAAAACGTGTAAAATGTTAATTGTCTTCTTTAACAATGTTGACTGTAAGAATTAAAGAGCTTTATAACCTTAATTCTATTTTAATAAGTTTTCAAACTTGGTCAGTTAAAATTATTACGCACAAAACAGCAAACTAAGGATCCGATTTCTAAACTCTGAAAAGGGATACAAAAAATTGTAGCACGAAGTATAACAAAAAATACTTACTTGTAACTACTAACAGTAAGAATGAGACTATATCCCTTACATAAAATTAATTCTAAAACAGAATATTTTGTTTACGTTAGATCTGACCGCGGGACAGTCCAACGTAGAGCAGTGCTGTGCGGTCTCTCTCTCTCTCTCTCTCTCTCTCTCTCTCTCTCTCTCTCTCTCTCTCTCTCTCCCTCTCTCTCCCCCCCCCCCCCCCCCCCCTATGGCGACACTAGCGACACACGGTCGCGGACGGGGCGCTGAACTACACTGTCTTGCGCCCGCGCGCCGGGCGCAATTCTTGGATGAACCTGTACTAGGTGGTTGTACGCGATTTCATTAACATTTGAACAACTAAGTATTCCATGCCTTTGCTAATACAAACTTAACGTAATCATTCCGGTTCATATCTTCCTTTCTTTCTTCTTACGTTCATGGAATAGGCCTACAGCCTTCTCCGTCTTCGTTCAAAACCATCTGTTCTCCTGCCGCTCTACGTATTTTATTACTTGTGTAATTAGTGACTAATCTGTCTTCCACTATCCTGTTGATATATTGTTTTTATGTTATGCATCCTTGTTCTGTTTTCTTGCTTTTATACAGTGTACATATCGTTATTCCCTTATAATCTTGTTATGTATTTGACCTCTGTGGCTACATGCATTAACTACCTTCAGAAATTTCTTTCAACCGTCTGCATTGATATTTCGTGTTAGAAATGCCGAGATAGGCACTTTGTAATGGATGTGGGTTTTACTGCAGATGAGGCAAGCACAATGTAGAGCAGAATGCAGAGTTGCAACAATTATGACTTCGTACTGAAGACCAATACAAACAACAACATATTACAATAGGGGTAACTTTTACTTTGAAAGCTTTTAGCTTTGCTTCCTCCTTCTCTCTTGCGTCTTCCTAGACTATAGCTTGTTCCTTCAGTCTACTCTGAGATTGTCAAGCCATCTTTCCCTTGGACGGCCAATATTTCTTTTAGCAGTTGGCAATTTATTTCTTACGATTTTCACAATATTCCGTTTATCCATCCGATCTTTGTGTTCGTTCCACTCATACTTTCTCTTATGTACCCACTCATCAATGGAGTCCACTTTACATTCCTTTCCAGTACTGTAAACACCGTGCTACTTTATTTGCTTTCTAACTTCCATTTCGAAATCCACTGCTGGACAGTTCTTCCGTCCACGTACATTTCGCATCTAATTGATACGACGGATGTGGTCATAAATTGGGTTTTCTGAGTGAATGTGACCATATTTAGGTTTTTAGCTGCCACGTTAAATATATGTAAAAAGTTTCTGCGGGTTGTCTTCAATGTTTTCCAGCAGAACTGCATCGCCAGCGAACCAAATGATTTTTGTTTCTTCGTTCACCATTTTGTAACCACTACCGTCAATATCTTCTTTATCACCTCGTCCATGATTACATTAAAAATTAACGGGCTCAGAGTCACATTGTGTAATACCGCTATTAACAGCTATGCTACTAATTAACTTTGGATGTAGTAGTTGGAATAAGTGTCTTCAATTGTTTTTATTAAGTTGGAAGGAATCCCTGACTGTAGAGCAGGATTGCCATATCTATTAACTGAATTCTATCGAAAGCCTTCTGCAAATCAATAAGATAAGCTGCTCCTTTGTATTCAATGGACTACTTTACAACCTCGCTAAGAATGAATACTGCATCTGTGCATGACCTACTAATCTACATCTACATCTACATCCATACTCCGCAAGCCACCTGACGGTGTATGGCGGAGGGTACCTTGAGTACCTCCATCGGTTCCCCCTTCTATTTCAGTCTCGTATTGTTCGTGGAAAGAAAGATTGTCGGTATGGCTCTGTGTGGGCTCTAATCTCTCTGATTTTATCCGCATGGTCTCTTCGCGAGATATACGTAGGAAGGAGCAATATACTGCTTGACTCGGCAGTGAAGGTATGTTCTCGAAACTTCTGAAAAGGCCTGTACCGAGCTACTGAGCGTCTCTCTTGCAGAGTCTTCCAATGGAGTCTATCACCTCCGAACGCTTTCGCGATTACTAAATGATCCTGTAACGAAGCGCGCTGCTCTCCGTTGGATCTTCTCTATCTCTTCTATAGTTCTACACATCTGTTCGACGTCCCTTCTTGAAAACGGGGATGACCTGTGCCCTTTTCCGATATTTTAGAACGCTACGCTCTTCTAGAGACTTACGGTACACCGCTGCAAGAAGGGGGACAAGTTCCTTCGCGTACTCAGTATAAAATCGAACTGGTATCCCATTAGGTCCACCGGCCTTTCCTCTTATGAGCGATTTTAATCTAAAACCATACTGCTCCTTTGCACGGGTTATAACGCTTTTTATATTGTTTCCTATTATTTTTGTTACGCGTTTAAGAACCGAGTTCAGTAGATTCCATTCTGCACCTGATAGTCGTCCATATTTGCAATTGCGAATACATTTAATGTATTAACCAAGCTAGTTAACAATTTTATAAGTGGTACCATAATTCCAAACGAATGGAGAACTAGTACTAGAATTCTCATGTACAAAAAAAGGGACGTATGGTGACAGCCAAATGGTAAGGCGACCGCTCGCGATGAGCGGGAAATCCGCATTCGAGGCCCGGTCCGACACAAATTTTCATTCTCATCATTCCATTCTACAGCTGATGCTTGCCCATATTCGCGATTGCGCAGATATTTAATGTATACCATAACAACTGTAGTCGCCGCAAGACATGTAGGTCCAAAAGAGCTTTGCATCGTGACTCAGAATAACACACGCTTTGCAATATCGTATACAGGTTGCGAAATGCAACTCGCCCTTTTTTCACATGATTTCTCGCGAACCATGGATGAAGAGTATCAGACGGATGCCTTATTCCTTGACTTCCGGAAAGCGTTGGATTCGGTGTCCCACTGCAGACTCCTAACTAACGTACGAGCATATGGGATTGGTTCCCAAGTATGTGAGTGGCTCGAAGACTTCTTAAGTAATAGAACCCAGTACGTTGTCCTCGATGGTGAGTGTTCATTGGAGGTGAGGGTATCATCTGGAGTGCCCCATGGAAGTGTGGTAGATCCGCTGTTGTTTTCCATCTACATAAATGATCTTTTGTATAGGGTGGATAGCAATGTGCGGCTGTTTGCTGATGATGCTGTGGTATACGGGAAGGTGTCGCCGTTGAGTGACTGGAGGAGGATACAAGATGACTTGGACAGGATTTGTGATTGGTGTAAAGAATGGCAGCTAACTCTAAATATAGATAAATGTAAATTAATGCAGATGAATAGGAAAAAGAATCCTGTAATGTTTGAATACTCCATTAGTAGTGTAGCGTTTGACACAGTCACGTCGATTAAATATTTGGGCGTAACATTGCAGAGCGATATGAAGTGGGACAAGCATGTAATGGCAGTTGTGGGGAAGGCGGATAGTCGTCTTCGGTTCATTAGTACAATTTTGGGAAGATGTGGTTTATCTGTAAAGGAGACCGCTTATAAAACACTAATACGACCTATTCTTGAGTACTGCTCGAACGCTTGGGATCCCTATCAGGTCGGATTGAGGGAGGACATAGAAGCAATTCAGAGGCGGGCTGCTAGATTTGTTACTGGTAGGTTTGATCATCATGCGAGTGTTACGGAAATGCTTCAGGAACTCGGGTGGGAGTCTCTAGAGGAAAGGAGGCGTTCTTTTCGTGATTCGCTACTGGGAAAATTTAGAGAACCAGCATTTGAGGCTGAGTGCAGTACAATTTTACTGCCGCCAACTTACATTTCGCGGAAAGACCACAAAGGTAAGAGAGATTAGGGCTCGTACAGAGGCATATAGGCAGTCATTTTTCCCTCGTTCTGTTTGGGAGTGGAACAGGGAGAGATGATAGTAGCTGTGGTACGAGGTACCCTCCGCCACGCACCGTATGGTGGAGTGCGGAGTATGTATGTAGATGTACAGGTCGGTTAATTGTCCAGTTAGTGGACATCCTCGGTACTTCAGTAATTCGTTGGGGATCGTATCATTCCCTGGAGAGTTCTTGATAGCAGATCACACACGGATCTTTCTCTCTCTGTTCAGCTGTGCGCTTCGCAGCAGCTGAGTGAGCGGGCCCGCGCCCACGGGACCGCAGTGGGTTTGCGGCGGCACGCGCCGCACTGCAGGCCGGCCGGCCCGCTAAGCGAGCGCCGGGGTCAACGACCGCGCCGCCGAGGCGGCCCACTCCACTGCCCCAGGGACGCGCCGGCCGGGGTCGCCGACCGCGCGAGGCGAAAGTGCCCGCCGCACTGCGCACGCGCGCCGCTGCCGCTTTCACTGCCGCCGCGCACCTGCCGCCATCCGGCGGCCACCGTGGGAACTGCCGCCGCGCCCGCATCTCGCACGTGTGCGCCTCTGGTGAGCCTCCGCAGAAGCTCCCGGCCACGCGCCGTCGCCAATTGGAGGCTGTATCGCCAGCACCATCTCTGCCGTGTACGCGCGAAGATATATTGGATTCAGGAAGTAAGCTTCAGCGACAGTGTTGACGGATAAGATCTTGCGTGTTTCTGCTGGGCAGCTACGAGGACAGAGGACTCAGCCTACGATGAAAGACGCTGATAACAGTTTCGGAGTCGTGAAACTCTTTAAATGTCTCTTACGTAGTTTACTACTTCGGAGGATTGTTCTCTAGACTGCAATTAGAGCCCCTTCTCTGTAGCGAGCCCGAACAGAGTCTCGGGCACGTTTCGCGGGCGACTTCGATGCGTGTCAAGTGGACACTAGTATCTGGTAAGGAAATCATCGACTTTATAGACAGGCAAATACCCACGGATTAGGTGGCCATATTTTTTACTGAAACACAGTTCCTCTAAACTTCCCGTTCTCTCTCCACCCTCAAATTCCTATCTCACCAAAACATTGAAATGGGTCCTCATATGTATCTAATATAAAGTAAGTATGTATATAAAATAAAGTAATACATTTCTCCCTTCACTGACTATGCCGTCCGCTGTGGCTGACCGGTTCTAGGCCCTTCAGTCCGGGACCACGCTGCTGCTACGGTCACAGGTTCGAATCCTGCCTCGGGCATGGATGTGTGTGATGTCCTTAGGTTAGTAAGGTTTAAGTAGTTCCAAGTCTAGGGGACTGATGACCTCAGATGTTAAGTCTCATAGTGCTTAGAGCCATTTTGAGCTATTATTCCACCGAGTACGCCACCAACACACTATGTGATCAAAAGTATCCGGATACCCGCAAAAACATGTTTTTCAAATTAGGTGCATTTTGCTGCCACCTACTGCCAGGTACTTCATATCAGCAACCTCAGTAGTCATGAGGCATCGTGAGAGAGCAAAATGGGATGTTCCACGCAACTTCGAACGTGGTCAGGTGATTGGGTGTCATTTGTGTCATACCTGTGTACGCGAGATTTCCACACTCATAAATATCCCTAGGTCCACTGTTTCCGTTGTGATAGTGAAGTGGAAACGTGAAGGGACACGTACAGCACAGAAGCGTACAGGCCGACCTCGTCTGTTGACTGACAGACCGCAGACAGTTGAAGAGGGGCGTTGTGTGTAGTAGGCAGACATCTATCCAGACCATCCATCACACAGGAATTCCAAACTGCTTCAGGATTTAGTGCAAGTACTATGACAGTTAAGCGGGAGGTGAGAAAATTTGGATTTCACTGTAGAGCGGCTGCTCATAAGCCACACATCACTACGGTAAATGCCAAACGACGCCTCGCTTGGTGTAATGAGCGTAAACATTGGACGACTGAACAGTGGAAAAACTGTGTGTGGCGTGACGAATCACTGTACACAATGTGGCGATCCGATGGCAGGATGTGGGTATGGCAAATGCCCGGTTAACGTCATCTGTCAGCGTGTGTAGTGCCAACAGTAAAATTCGGAGGCCGTGGTGTTATGGTGTGGTCGTGTTTTTCATGGAGGGGGCTTGCATCCCTTGTTTTGCGTGGCACTATCACAGCACAGGCCTACATTGATGTTTTAAGCGCCTTATGGCTTCCCACTGTTTAAGAGCAATTCGGGGATGGCGATTGCACCTTTCAACACGATCGAGCACCTGTTCATAATGCACGGCCTGTGGCGGAGTGGTTACACGGCAATAACATCCCTGGGATGTTTTGGAACGCCTACTTCGAATCAGGTCTCACCGAACGACATTGATACCTCTCCTCAGTGCAGCACTCCGTCAAGAATGGGCTGTCATACCCCAAGAAATCTTCCAGCACCTGACTGAATGTATGCCTGCAAGAATGGAAGTTGTCATCAAGACTAAGGGTGGGCCAACGCACACTGAACTCCAGCATTACCGATGGAGGGCGCCACGAACTTGCAAGTTATTTTCAGCCAGGTGTCCGGATACTTTTGATTACATAGTGTAGCTTCATGTCACCGAACTGATACCCTGCATGCATGAAAGACATTCACTCGTTCAACACGTTCTTTAGTCTATCATGGCCGTTCCATCCTCTTCCCTTTGCGCCAAGGTATAAAAAAGAACTGTTAGAGTTTGTCTTTCATTTGAGGTATTATCTGTAATTGTAAGTTGATTGAAATAAATGCTACAAAGTCGTAAAGCCTGTCTATTCATTTTGAAACACACTGTATTTACTGTAAAATTTGGGGTTAATATTGGTTTATTACTGCAATTATTTACATCTGCTTTTTATTTATTGCAGAACTTTTCAATATGTATTACCTTTAGCCGAAGAGCGGTGGTTGTTCGCTGCACTTTCGCGGGGAATTGAAAAACAATAATTAAAAAAATAGAGAGACGGCCTTCGATAGCGTTCAGATAATCGGGAACACCGAATGATTCCAGCAGAGGGGCCAAAATGTCTAGTGTGAACGTATTTGATGAGGAACATGACGCGGTGGCCTAACAGTTCAGCTGCAGTTATCATTGCTAGCGCTTCATATCTATCCATTTCATCGGCCTGACGCGCACCGATTCAATTTCACTTCAGGGAAAGGGAAGGGAAGGGAAGGTCACGGACCACTACCGAATCCTTTCCCCTCAGCCCAGCTATTTCATATACCCTGTAGGAGATCCTGTGGTACAGTAATGCTCAGAATAGGAAAGTCCAAAGGCGAAGCGAGTTTTTGCCAGAACAAAGTATGCTGTTTCATTTCATGTCCCTCAAACCTAACGCTCAAATAGTAACAATAGCACCGGCAGTAATGACCCTACGTACTAAGAATGATCGCCAAGCAAACTGGCAAGATGTCGAGGTTTCACTGTGCATATATAAATAGTGTTACATTTCCAGTTTTCGCGCGAATATTTATAGAAGTAAAGTCTGTGAAGAAGTCGAAATGACTAACAATGAAGACAATTTCAATAGAGACGACGGCTACAGTCTTCCATCTCCGTGGCTACCCTCCATCACGGAAGTAAACACGCAGCCACGGAGGACAAAGAACGTAAACAGCTACCACGAAACTTCGGAAGCGGCAGAACAAACATTAAAGACATATACAGGGTGTTACAAAAAGGTACGGCCAAACTTTCAGCAAACATTCCTCACACACAAATAAAGAAAAGACGTTATGTGGACATGTGTCCGGAAACGCTTAATTTCCATGTTAGAGCTCATTTTAGTTTCGTCCACCTACGCTCAATGGAGCACGTTATGATTTCATACGGGATACTCTATCTGTGCTGCTAGAACATGTGCCTTTACAAGTACGACACAACATGCACATTTCAGTCGAAGTGGTCGTACGCTTCCCAACAGATTCGGTAACCGATGGATTGGTAGAGGCGGACCAATTCCATGGCCTCCACGCTCTCCTGACCTCAACCTCTTCGCTTTCATTTATGGGGGCATTTCAAAGCTCTTGTCTACGCAACCCCGGTACCAAATGTAGAGACTCTTCGTGCTCGTATTGTGGACGGCTGTGATACAATACGCCATTCTCCAGGGCTGCATCAGCGCATCAAGGATTCCATGCGACGGAGGGTGGATGCATGTATCCTCGCTAACGGAGGACATTTTTAACATTTCCTGTAACAAAGTGTTTGAAGTCACGCTGGTACGTTCTGTTGCTGCGTGTTTCCATTCCATGATTAATGTGATTTGAAGAGAAGTAATAAAATGAGCTCTAACATGGAAAGTAAGCGTTTCCGGACACATGTCCACATAACATATTTTCTTTCTTTATGTGTGAGGAATGTTTCCTGAAACTTTGGCCGTACCTTTTTGTAACACCCTGTATATGACGACGATTTATTATCCACGGCCGTGTAGAGAAGCCATTGAACTATACAAGATGTTTCCTTAAGAGCGTGCAGAATTTGCAGAACCACCGGCAGAGAATTGATGAATGGTGCAGACTCTGGCAGTTGACCCTGAACGTAAATAAATGTAACATACTGCGCATACGTAGGAAAAGAAATCCGCTACCATACAGCTACACTATTGATGACGAACAGCTGGGGACAGCGTCTGCCGTAAAATATCTAGGATGGATGGATGGATGGATGGGATGGATGGATGGGCGCACGACGGCAAGGTCTTCAGCGCTCGCTCAGTAACAGATTGAGACGGGTGTCAAGAAAATACTCAGAACGGTAAGATACAACAGAACCTAAAACACTTGTAACAAGCTTGGAAAAATATGTGCCTACCCACACCGAAGCGGGGGACGAAGCATGTAGTCAGCAGTAAAACATGGACAACACAGGAAGAAAGTGGTAGAGGGAGCTAAAACAATATAGCAGATGGAAGTGGCTGGCTGACCTCGAGGAAAAAAGGGAGGAGCCAGCCACTCTGCAATACACTAAAACCTCCAGCCTGAAAGTTTAAGCCAGAGTCCAGACACATCACAAAACTTTAAAACCCTAGTCACACGCGTCTCATCATTAGCTAAATCACAGGGCAGATCCCCATCAACTTGTACTTCTGCCCTTGCATCTAGGCGTAACTATCCATAGCGACCTTAAGTGGAATGACAACACAAAACAGATTGTGGGAGAAACGAATACCATACTCAGATTCACCGAAAGAATCAGAAGGAGATGTACTCATCCACGAAAAAGTGGCTTATAAGGCGCTTGTTCGCCCGTTTCTTCAGTATTGTTTATCTGTCTGGGATCCCTGTCAGGTACGACTGATACAGGAGATAGAGAAGATCCAGCAAAGAGCGGCGCGTTTCGTCACGGGATCGCTTGGCTGGCGATAGCGCATTACGGAGATGCTGAGCGAACTCCACTTGCAGACGTTACAAGAGAGGCGTTGTGCATGGCGGAGAGATTTACGATTGAAATTTCGGGACAGCACTTTTCAGGAGGAGTCTGACGATATATTACTTCCTCCCCCCCCCCCCCCCCCCCCCCACACACACACACACACACACACACACACACCTCGCGTATGACCACGAGGAGAAAAATCGAGAAATTACAGTCAATACAGAGGCTTACTGACAGTCATTTTTCTCAAGCACTATTCGCAAGTGGAACAGGGTTGGAGGGATCAGATCGTTGTACCGAAAGTACCCTCTTTCACACACCATTAGGTGGCTTGCGGAGTATGATGCAGATGAAAATTTAACAGGGCATAGAGGATGCTCCACTGAAAAATATGAGGTAGGGATCCTGGGGTCGAAGAAGCCAGCTTAAGGAGATAATACGAATAAAAATCACATTGCTGTATACTTTTTTATTTATATTAGTTACAGTTAACTGCAAATACTGTCACTGACATGAACGTAACATTTGTGGTGTATCTTACAAAATGTGCTGAAACCGACGGCCACCAACCTCAATGCAAGCATGACGTCGGCGAACAAGATTCTGACGCACCCTGACAAACATCCCTGCTGTGTTTCGAATCACATCACAGGCAGCTACAATTCTGGCAACTAATTCCATTTCCGTATCCACTGCTGTCTCACACACAAGTGATGGATGATGCCTGTTGGGAAATCGTTCCCGCCCGCATCTCGTGGTCGTGCGGTAGCGTTCTCGCTTCCCACGCCCGGGTTCCCGGGTTCGATTCCCGGCGGGGTCAGGGATTTTCTCTGCCTCGTGATGGCTGGGTGTTGTGTGCTGTCCTTAGGTTAGTTAGGTTTAAGTAGTTCTAAGTTCTAGGGGACTGATGACCATAGATGTTAAGTCCCATAGTGCTCAGAGCCATTTGAACCAAATCGTTCCCTGTACAACATTTCAGCAGTGAGAGCATTCTAACGCACTTCCCAATAAATAATGTGCATATTAATGAGTTCTGCGAAACTATACCAGTACTGCTTTATCGTATTTTACTGTACGTCTCTGAACAGCACTGAGAAATGAATGGGTCTGTCGTTGATTCATAGCACGTTCTGTCATGGGACAATGTAAATACGATACAACAGAGCAACCTTATGAACAAGTTAAGTAAACAAAACCAGTTTCATGAGCAGGAAATAAGGAATGTACATGTAAATGAACAGCACAGTACGTGTAAAATTTTACGTCTGTTAATTGTAAACAAGGTGGAAGACAGTAATGTTAGAGCAGTAGATAAGTTTACAGCCATATCTCCTTAAGCTGGCTTCTGTCGCCCCAGGTTTCCTACCTCAAATTGTTCAATGGACCATTCTCTATCTCCTGTTAGATTTTTTGAACGTCCTTACGGAAACACCGTGTGTCAACATTGGGATAATTTTAATAGGGGGAAAAAGAGATCATGACACTTAACAACATATGAACAGCAGCTCTGCACAACCGCTGAATAGTTTTTGTTTTAATCTCTGACAAGACATCAATCGATAGGTAATTGACGAGGTCTCTGTTTATCACGTGTAACTCCGGCCACGCCCCTTTTTCTGCAGTATATATGTCGCTCTCAGATGCCCGACAAGTCGGTCGGTAAGACTCGGCAGAGCAGCAACGCCTCTGAAGATGTCCACCGCAGTTTTGGACGAAAAGTTGGGAACAGAAGATTTTTGTGGACCACGACCTTATTCGCTGAAAGATTTACCAGCAGCAAACATTTCGGATCCCGCTCCCATCCATCAGCATCTGGTTTCAGTAAATTATTTATTTATTTTTGGCTCTGGGTGGGAGAGACCACACAGCCAACATAATAAAAATGTCTTAGTAACATAACTGGTATGTTCACAGTAGCACAACAAAAACAGTTCGATGTAGAAATATTTAGAAAAACTAAAAGACGAACACTAGACAGCCATCAGCAGTTAGAACACTGGTTGTGATCGGCAACTTGGAGACCGTTTGCAGCTATTCACTGACTTCATGTTCCCGAACAACGATGGAACCTGTATGAAGGACGGTGCTCCGGGTCACCGGGACAAAATTGTCCGCGACTGATTGGGAGAACATAGTGGACAATTCGAGCGAATTATTTCGTCACCCTGATCACCTGACACGAATCCCATCGAATTATGGGACGTAATCGAGAGGTGAGTGCGTGCACAAAATCCTGCACAGGGAAACCTTCGCGATTATGAATGGCTCTACAGGCAGTATGGTTCAGATTTCCAACGACCTGAGTCCACGCCACGACGGTTTGCTGCACTGCGCCGGGCAAAGAGAGATCGGACACAA
The DNA here is from genome assembly GCF_021461395.2 of Schistocerca americana. NCBI lineage: Eukaryota > Metazoa > Arthropoda > Insecta > Orthoptera > Acrididae > Schistocerca > Schistocerca americana. Next base: position 182,337,777 of record NC_060120.1, read on the forward strand.
TATTGAGAAGTACCACACGAATTGTGACACCACAGTGTATTTACCCATGTCGATGGCCCACCAGTTTCAAAATGGTTCAAATGGCTCTGAGCGCTATGAAACTTAACTTGTGAGGTCATCAGTCCCCTAGAACTTAGAACAACTAAAACCTAACTAACCTAAGGACATCACACACATCCATGCCCGAGGCAGGATTCGAACCTGCGACCGTAGCGGTCGCGTGGTTCGGGACTGTAGCGCCTAGAACCGCTCGGCCACTCCGGCCGGCGGTTCACCAGTAGCAGACTTAAGATATTTATCCAGTAAATCCTCCGGAAAAGCAGGGGAAAATTCTCATTTATAGGTGAGCCCGTCCCTGTCTGGCTGTGTTCAGCCATCCAGGGACACCAGAGGAATCCCGAATAAAGTTTCAGAAAAGGGTTCGAAACGTCGAGCAGTAAAGAATTTTCAAGGGAACATGAGGCGGCCTAACGACGCAGATTTTACAACTGCGTCCGGTGGTAGAGTGTCTCTCTCTCTCTCTCTCTCTCTCTCTCTCTCTCTCTCTCTCTCTCTCTCTCTCTCTCTCTGTCTGTGTGTGTGTGTGTGTGTGTGTGTGTGTGTGTGTGTGTGTGTGTGTGTGTGTGTGTGTGTGTGTGTGTTCTGTACAAGGAAATGTGAGCCAGAGATGACTTAGCAACAACTCCTGAGCAGCTACTCGTTAAGCAGTAACGAGCCTGCTTTATGGAAGTGAGAGACTTGTAATTCAGGAGCCCGCCTATTACGGCGGTGTTCGCACCAACCGTTTCCTCAACGCCGCTCATTTTGAAGCAGATGATCTCTCTGTCGCAGATGGCTACCTTTCTCTCGCCAGCGTGAAATCTTCGCGGCAGGGAACGTGATAATCTTTCGAACACCGCCGATTTCTGCATCTCCCAGTTCTAGCAAAACCAAGGACAGTGTGCCATATCCAACCATTTCGTAATCAAGCAAATGACAATTATTGTTCATTTGGCTGTGTGTTCAGGAGAATCACAGAATCTGTTGAACTGAATGAACTTTCTAATGAGTACAGAACGTGAATTGAGAGTAAATCCAAGAAAGACGAAAGTAATGAGAAGCAGCAGGGAAGAGAATAGCGAGACGCTTAATTTCAAAATTGGTGATCAAGGAGGTAAAGAATTCTGCTCCTCTGAAAGCAAAGTAATTCGATGTGGTGTTACAGAAGAATATTGAAATTCATTTGGACTGGTAAGGCAAGAAATGAGGTGGTTCTCAGTAGAATCGGCGAGGAAAGGAGCAGATGGAAAATGCTGACAAGAAGGATGGTAGGACATCAATTAAGACATCAAGGACAAAATTCCACCGTTCTAAAGAGAGCTGTAGAGTGTAAAAACTGTAGAGGAAGACAGAGATTGGTATGTTTCCAACAGGTAATTGAGGACTTTGAGTGCAAGTGCTACACCGAGATGAAGAGGTTGGCACAGGAGAGAAATTCGTGGCGCGCCGCATCAAACCAGTCAGAAGACGGATGATTAAAAAACGTGTCCAGAATGAATTCAGGGCTTCGGAATGTGCGCCAATTCGCGCTTATTTACGAGCGACATTCAGAATATCCGATAACGATGTCTCCCGATCACAAACTTTATTGCACATGCAGTTCAATTATATGACGTGAACCTGGAAAGTTCTGAGCCTCTCAGTTCTAGCACTTATTTTTCTATTTAGCCGCCCTTTTGCTCAGTGCAGCTCCTTCAATGTCTTACTGGTTGGTAGATTCCGTCCCTGCAGTGCTACTCCGGAATCTTTGCAAAATGTATGTCTGTTACTGCCATAAATTTTCCACCCATTTCGTACAGGTTTCCAGCAGTAAAGGAGTGGATGGAAGTCGGAAGGTGCAAAATCAGCTAAATGAAGAGTTTTTGTTTTATTTTTTATTTGAAGAATGTCATGATTACTGCCCATAGCTGCTGATAAAATTACTTAATTTGACGACAAGTTTCGGTCCAGACACAAAAGTATTTACATCGTCATATTAGTTGCTATAACATCATTGGCGGCAGATAATAAAAATCCATGAATTCATCACTGTTGTCACATAGTACCCTACACTCTGAGGGAAAAAAAGAGAAAAAACGCACGACTGAGAGTTAAGCAACTTTGTCACGAACTGATATTCATACAGGCATCGACAGAAAATGCTGGGCTGTGAACTTTGGCGGCCGATAGATGAATGTGTGATCCTGCAGTGCAATTACACCGCACAGCTGGGAAACATAGTAAACAGGGGACGTGTCGATATATGGGCATAAAGTCTTTGCAAATTTCATTTCGTGTACTCTGACAGTAACTATGGCTCGAAGACAGGCGCGTGAACAATATACGCAGATGTCAGCGTTCGAGACAGGACGTGTAGTTAGGCTCAAAGAAGCCGGTTGTAATAATCGGCGAACCGCTAGACATCTGAATGGGAGCGATGCCACTTTCGACGATGCTGGCAGGAATGAGTGAACTATGGTCGAACGCAGCGTCAAGAAGGAAGCGGAGAAAACTTTAGGACTGAGCAATCGTCAGAGGGGCACGAAGAGCCTCGGATTCGTCATCAACGTTATCGATGCTACGTGCAACTGTGCTTCAGAGGCCACAAGGACCATTAATAGGCGGCTTGAAGAAAGGGGGTTGGACTCAAGGCGCCACTTGCGCCTGCCACCATTGACATCAATGGTACACCAGCATGTACACCAACAAGCTATTTGGAGTGGTGTCGAGAACGTTCGGCCTGGAATCCAATTGAATGGAGCAGAATTGTCTTCTGTGGTGAGTCCCACTTCAAAATGAGCCGCGAACACCAGCGAACACCAGCGAACACCAGCGAACACCAGCGAACACCAGCGAACACCAGCGAACACCAGCGAACACCAGCGAACACCAGCGAACACCAGCGAACACCAGCGAACACCAGCGAACACCAGCGAACACCAGCGAACACCAGCGAACACCAGCGAACACCAGCGAACACCAGCGAACACCAGCGAACACCAGCGAACACCAGCGAACACCAGCGAACACCAGCGAACACCAGCGAAAGCGAACACGTATGGAGACGCAGCGGACAGCAGTGGGATGCCAAACTCATTCCATTCGGCCCGAAAACCAACAGTTGTGGTCTGGGATGACAATTCTGTTCACAGCACGACCTCTTTGGTTGTCATCCGACGATATTCTACGCCTCGATTTGTTGCCCTTGATGTCAAGCCATACTGGGCTTACATTTCGGTATGATAATGCCCGCCCGACACGGCGAGTGTGTCTGCTACCCGTCTTTGTGCTTGCCACGTCCTACGTTGGCCACCAAGGTCGCCAGATCTCTCCACAGTTGAAAACGTTCGGAGCATTTTGGGAAAGGCTCTCTAACCAACTCAGTAGTTTGACGATCTGAACGCGCCAACTGGACAGAAGCTGGCACTATATCCCTCAGGTGGACAGGCAACAACTTTGTCAATCAACTTCAAGGCCATTAACTGGTTGCATGGACCAAAGCGTTATTGAATTGATCAGTTTGTGAACATCGACATCTACATACATACTCCGCACTCCACCATACGGTGCGTGGCGGAGGGTACCTCGTACCACAGCTACCATCATCTCTCCCTGTTCCGCTCCCAAACAGAACGAGGGAAAAATGACTGTCTATATGCCTCTGTACGAGCCCTAATCTCTCTTATCTTTGTGGTCTTTCCGCGAAATGTAAGTTGGCGGCAGTAAAATTGTACTGCACTCAGCCTCAAATGCAGGTTCTCTAAATTTCCCCAGTAGCGATTCACGAAAAGAACGCCTCCTTTCCTCTAGAGACTTCCCACCAGAGTTCCTGAAGCATTTCCGTAACACTCGCGTGATGATCAAACCTACCAGTAACAAGTCTAGCAGCCCGCCTCTGAATTGCTTCTATGTCCTCCTCAATCCGACCTGATAGGGATCCGAAACGCTCGAGCAGTACTCAAGAATAGGTCGTATTAGTGTTTTATAAGCGGTCTCCTTTACAGATAAACACATCTTCCAAAATTCTACCAATGAACCGAAGGACGACTATCCGCCTTCCCCACAACTGCCATTACATGCTTGTCCCACTTCATATCGCTCTGCAATGTTACGCCCAAATATTTAATCGACGTGACTGTGTCAAACGCTACACTACTAATGGAGTATTCAAACATTACGGGATTCTTTTTCCTATTCATCTGCATTAGTTTACATTTACCTATATTTAGAGTTAGCTGCCATTCTTTATACCAATCACAAATCATGTCCAAGTCATCTTGTATCCTCCTGCAGTCACTCAAACGACGACACCTTCCCGTACACCACAGCATCATCAGCAAACAGCCGCACATTGCTATCCACCTCTATTCAAAAGATCATTTATGTAGATAGAAAACAACAGCGGACCTACCACACTTCCCTGGGGCACCTCCGATGAACACACCACCATCGAGGACAACGTACTGGGTTCTATTACTTAAGAAGTCTTCGAGCCACTCACATACTGGGGAACCAATCCCATATGCTCGTACCTTAGTTAGGAGTCTGCAGTGTGGCACCGAGTCAAACACTTTCCGGAAGTCAAGGAATATGGCATCCGTCTGATATCCTTCATCCATGGTTCGCAAGATATCATGTGAAAAAAAGGGCGAGTTGCGTTTCGCAGGAGCGATGCTTTTCTAAAGCCGTGCCTGATGCATGGACAGCAACTTCTCTGTCTCAAGGAAATTCATCATATTAGAACTGAGAATATGTTCGACAATCCTGCAACAAACCGATGTTATATGTGAAGACCACTCTCTATCTCACTCTCTATCTCACTCTCTATCCTCACTCTCTATCTCACTCTCTATCTCACTCTCTATCTCTCACTCTCTAAGCTCACTCTCTTCTCACTCTCATATCTCACTCTCAATCTCTATTCTCTCTCTATCTCAACTCTATCTCACTCTCTATCTCACTCTCTATCTCACTCTCTATCTCACTCTCTATCTCACTCTCTATCTCACTCTCTATCTCACTCTCTATCTCACTCTCTATCTCACACTCTATCTCACTCTCTATCTCACTCTCTATCTCACTCTCTATCTCACTCTCTATCTCACTCTCTAATCACTCTCTATCTCACTCTCTATCTCACTCTCTATCACACTCTCTATCTCACTCTCTATCTCACTCTTCTATCTCACTCTCTATCTCACTCTCTATCTCACTCTCTATCTCACTCTCTATCTCACACTCTATCTCACACTCTATCTCACTCTCTATCTCACTCTCTATCTCACTCTCTATCTCACTCTCTATCTCACTCTCTCTATCTCACTCTCTAATCTCACTCTCTATCTCATCTCTATCTATCTCACTCTCTATCTCACTCTCTATCTCACTCTCTATCTCACTCTCTATCTCACTCTCAATCTCACTCTCTATCTCACTCTCTATCTCACTCTCTATCTCACTCTCTATCTCACTCTCTATCTCACTCTCTATCTCACTCTCTATCTCACTCTCTATCTCACTCTCTATCTCACTCTCTATCTCACTCTCTATCTCACTCTCTATCTCACTCTCTATCTCACTCTCTATCTCACTCTCTATCTCACTCTCTATCTCACTCTCTATCTCACTCTCTATCTCACTCTCTATCTCACTCTCTATCTCACTCTCTATCTCACTCTCTATCTCACCTCTCTATCTCACTCTCTATCTCACTCTCTATCTCACTCTCTATCTCACTCTCTATCTCACTCTCTATCTCACTCACTATCTCACTCTCTATCTCACTCTCTATCTCACTCTCTATCTCACTCTCTATCTCACTCTCTATCTCACTCTCTATCTCACTCTCTATCTCACTCTCTATCTCACTCTCTATCTCACTCTCTATCTCACTCCTATCTCACTCTCTATCTCACTCTCTATCTCACTCTCTATCTCACTCTCTATCTCACTCTCTATCTCACTCTCTATCTCACTCTCTATCTCACTCTCTATCTCACTCTCTATCTCACTCTCTATCTCACTCTCTATCTCACTCTCTATCTCACTCTCTATCTCACTCTCTATCCTCACTCTCTCTATCTCACTCTCTATCTCACTCTCTATCTCACTCTCTATCTCACTCTCTCTCACTCTCTACTCACTCTCTATCTCACTCTCTATCTCACTCTCTATCTCACTCTCTATCTCACTCTCTATCTCACTCTCTATCTCACTCTCTATCTCACTCTCTATCTCACTCTCTATCTCACTCTCTATCTCACTCTCTATCTCACTCTCTATCTCACTCTCTAACTCTCACTCATCTCTCTATCTCACTCTCTATCTCACTCTCTATCTCACTCTCTATCTCACTCTCTATCTCATCTCTCTATCTCTCACTATCTCTAATCTCACTCTCTATCTCACTCTCTATCTCACTCTCTATCTCACTCTCTATCTCTCACTCTCTATCTCACTCTCTATCTCACTCTCTATCTCACTCTCTATCTCACTCTCTATCTCACTCTCTATCTCACTCTCTCTCTATCTCACTCTCTATCTCACTCTCTATCTCACTCTCTAATCTCACTCTCTATCTCACTCTCTATCTCTCTCTCTTTCTCACTCTCTATCTCTCTCTCTATCTCACTCTCTATCTCTCTCTCTATCTCACTCTCTATCTCTCTCTATCTCTCTCTATCACTCTCTAATAAATCATCCAATGTTTTCTGAAATTGTAATCATCTGTTTGTCTGTGCATGTCCATTACATCTATCGTTTTCCGTCCCACTCGGATAATTCCTTCGTGGTGTGTTGGTTTTTTGTCTCAGAGCGTAAATCAAATCGCCAATGATAAACTGTGCCACGCAGTGCACTTATTCATGTTAAATCGAAAGCCGACATTAGCGTAGGAATGGAAGAATTCTACACATTGCCGACTGCTCAGTGCACTTCTAATATTTACAAGCCGTATGACACCAACTTTTGGAAATTCTCTTAATTTTCTATACCATTGTCTGCGGCGTTCAGTCTTCTAACGTAAAGCGTATCTAGTTTAACGCTGTTACCACATTTCTTCCTGGTTTGATAATCTCTGCTTGTGGCTTCAAAGAAACTTTTCTTTAGTTCATATTGTCAATTAAAACATCCTTGTGACTTTTGCACCAAGACGCCATTTTCTACCTTCTTTCTTTTCGAAATCACTTGTTCAGTGCGCCGCGGGGAGCTGTAAAGTGCACAGCTGCAGACGTCAACGTCAACATCGCTTGAAAGCACACGTGCGAATGAACGCTTCGGTTTCTATCGGCTGCATTCGTTTAACACCGGATGCGTTGTCATGCCCCGATGCCTTTCGTTCTGTGCAACGTTTAGCGTTAAGGTGGAGGGGGGTTAATGAGTTTAGGCAACACGCTCGACTCAACAGGCTCTCGTTGCGCGCTGATGAAATTGTAAACAGCTCTTTGAGAACGCAGGGCTATGCAACAAATGCAACCGAAAGACTCCGTTCGACTCCAGCGTTACAAATTAACGTTCAGTTGAGGAGGCAGTCGTCAGGGTCGTGCTTCAAGGTCAGACGTTTGTCGAATACACGACGAGGCACTTAACCGGGACTTACACGTGGCACGTACAGCTCAATTTGTGGGCTAGGCGAGATTCGCCTACGGAAGCGAATCTGTTGTCATACGTGACATGAAGAAGCGCTGCCCTAAGGTATGTCGCGTCTCATGTGATACTGTCGTCTGCACGAACGTAGGAACGCCCGTAGGCCGAGTGTGAGATGGAACACCGTACTACTTTACAGGCTGGGTCCTGGTTGACGTGGTAGGCCATGAACTTCTGAACTTGGGAATGACTTACATTTTCCGTTACAGGAAAACCAACAGTTCAACATGGATTCTGATTCACGGAGCTATAGCGGCTGTCACGAAATTAAGGAATCGCAAGGCCGTCTCATCGTCTTACAGCATTGATGGTGATAATTTCAAATATCAGTAAAAATTCCGAAAAAATTAGACATCTCCATTTTCATTCTAGAATATGACGCAGTACTCTGTAAAAGAAAATTCTTGCCAGATGCTACGAAAAAAATAAAAACTAACGTTACAAGGAATTTTGAAGAAAATCATTGTTATTTGACCCTGTCGATAAAACAGAACCATTGACATATTTGGACTCAAAAATATAAGAATTTTATAAGAGTTTATAGATGCATGTCATACATATATAAAAGAACTCCGAGACTAAAAAATAAAACACCGAAAGAGGTTTGAAACAGTTCCGAGCCGGCCGCGGTGACCGAGCGGTTCTAGGCGCTTCAGTGTGGAACCAAGCAGCTGCTGCGGTCGTAGGTCGAATCCTGCCTCGGGCATGGATGTGTGTGATGTTCTTAGGTTAGTTAGGTTTAAGTATTTCTAAGTCTAGGGGACTGATGACCTGAGGTAAGTCCCATAGTGCTTAGAGCCATTCGAAACAGTTCCGCCTATACTCATTTTACTAAGGTTTGAAGCTCCTCTTTTCGTTCTTCTGTGTTTGTGATTTAAAAACTGGGTTCTTTTGCACTAAATAGCAGTTGATTGAGACACCAACCAGGGACACGAAACAAGATGAAAAATTTTGCAAATGACATGCTGTCGGAAAAAAAAAACCGGCGAAAACGAGCACTCAAATCGATGTATAATAACACAATTCAGTTAGCGGTGTAATTTTAAGAAATAAAAATTTGACCCAAAGAAGGTGAAACATTGGTGTCTAAACACGTATGGGTAAATATAAAAATAAACTGTGTGTTGCGTAAGGCTGATTTCCAAAACAACCCAGTTCCGCCTATGTAACGAAAAAATGTCGTCATTCATGTTATTTTCGTTCTGTTGACCTTGCAGAAACTTTTAACGGGAAAGTTAGAAACTATGAAATTAGTTTTGGTAATATCTGAGAGATCATTATTGTATTGCGTCTTGCATTTTATGTGCGACACACTCAGTGCGTAACAGCTCCCGAGTATTTGCATGCCGCCGCCAGGATTAAAGTTCCCATGGCTCTCCTTAATACGACCGAGAATATTCCCTACCTCCTGAAAACTTTTGTTTGCAGTACTTACTTACGCTTCATCACTAAACCATCATCAAAATCGCCGTCTACACTACAGAAAAGTAATTGTTGGTACTTTCGGGCCACTACTTCCGTTGAACTCTAGCAAAATACATTTGTGCATATGGTTTCGTGAAAGCCCAGCTTTATGTGCTTGCAGCTGCAATGTCTCTGCATTCCATTAAAGATTTTGGTCCACCATTATACCTTTCAAATCAGAAACTAAGGGAACAGAAAAGACAAGGAAAGTAGCTCTCTCGGCCAGAATAATTTTTTTTCACCGATATAACGCTTAATTTTTCTAGTCGTCGGATACTCTCACCGGTCGTGGTATCTAAATACAGTTCTACGCACTAACTTCTTGTCAAAATCGTCAAATCCCGTAGATTTCTAGGAGAATCAAAGCACATGTTCGTAGTAGCGATTCTGCCGACGTTACTGCACTGTTAACATGGAGTACAGTTGATTCCGACCTAAACAGCACGAAGTTTTATTACCATTTTAAGAACTTCCGCAATATTTATATTATTCCTTGTTCTTTCACTGTTAAACAGATCAGTAAAAAATACTTCAGTACATTCGATACGACAGTTTTAGTTGTTTTCGAATGTCTCTTCGTCCTGTACGCAAGCCGTTGTTCCTGCATTTCGCTCGCTACCAAACACACTTCAACGCACCGTTCCGCGGAAGATCAAACCACACGGAGACAATGAACATTCGGCTGCCGCTGACCTAAAGTGCTGCCAACTGTGTGGCAACAAAGTTATGAGGTGGACTAATCACAGCGCTTAGCAATCGTGGACCGCAGGCAGCAAGTGTGACCTTGAGGCGTCTAATTTCGTGACAGCCACTCAACATAAACCATTGTCAGCAGATCATGAAGGACACACATTATGACCACTTAATTTTGTTCACAAAATATTTTTCGTATCAGTTTCAATTATATGAGAGAGAGAGAGAATCAAAAAGTCACCTGTGCCATAAAAAATTAATAATACGCAGCCATAACTGGGTTTTTAGAAACCCTAGCCCGAGTACACATTCGCGCCGTCGTTCAACACAGGCAGTGAACCAGCTTGGAAAAATTCAGGATTTTGCTTCTTGTTCCACGATTTTGAAGCTGTTTTATCCTAATCCAAGACATTGAATCTGTAACCACGTAGGATTGTCTTTCACAGCCCCAAATAGGTTGAAGTCAGATGTTGCCAAATCAGGGCTATAGAGAGCATGAGGCACCACTGGCCAGCCCATTTTTGCAACCGATTGGGCTGTGAAAAATGACGTGTGGGGGCTTGCGTTATTGCCTCCGCACGTGTGGTTACGTAGGCTACGCTGTTGATTGTGAACTCTTTCGCGTCTGTCTCTTCATCAGCACATCCTCGATTGGCAAATGTGACAGATGATGTCAGCTGGTCGTTGCAAGGTTTATCTGCAATGCCCGTTTCTCCGTACCACACTACTTCACCAAATATCGCACATTGCTGACGTCCATTACAGCGTTCCCTATACTATTTCTTCATGAATCACGATAAAACAGGTTTAAAATAATTGGCCAACAAGCAATACCCTGAATTTTTGCAGACTGGTTATGATACCTGTGTAGTTTCAACGAGGGAGCAATTGTGCACAAATGCATGGTGACTATATTCGAAATGGTTAAAATGGCTCTGAGCACTATGGGACTTAACATCTGAGGTCATCAGTCCCCTAGAACCTAGAACTACTTAAACCTAACTAACCTAAGGACATCACACGCATCCATGCCCGAGGCAGGATTCGAACCTGCGACCGTAGCGGTCGCGCGGTTCCAGACTGAAGCGCCTAGAACAGCTCAGCCACACCGGCCGGTTAGGTTCACTCAAAACGCGAGTACTGCGGAAAGGCTCCGTGAACTCAAATGGGAAGTCCTGCAGTGTAAAAGATTTTCTTTTTGCGAATAATTACTGAGAAAGTTTAAAAAATCGGCATCTGCGACAGACTGCACAACGATTCTTCTGCTGCCAATGCACATCTCGTCCAAGGTCCGCGAAGACAAGTCAGAGGAAACTGGACTCGTATTGAAGGATACTGAAAGTCGTTCTCGCTCGCTCCATTTGCGAACAGAAAAGGAAATGTAATAATGAGTAATGGTATAATGTACCCCCAGCCATGTAGCTCTGTCGTCTTACAGAGTACGAATTAATGGATACGTAGATTTACAAGTTATAATGAACATGAAGGCCAAAATTTTGTCACATTACTTTTTTGCGGAGTCTTGTATAGGAACAATTTCATTTTATCAAAGAAAAATACAACATTTCGTCCTAGAAATTAGGAACTGTTCTGCGTATTACGTTTCGAACTTAGCGATCTCTTGAGGGAAAAGTCGAAAGCCATCTGTAACAAACTTTTAAATATTTTATTTATGGGAACCGAAGCTAATTCTCCAAACGCGTGGACATTCGCAGAAATTTATCCAAGAGGGGTAAGATTCCAAAAGTTCTATTTTTGATGCAAATGATTAGTTGGCGTGCCACAAGAAATAAAATTGAGAAGAATTACACAAAGCTTAAAGTTCGATAGTCATCTGGTCCAATATTTTTAAGGTAGATTCATCTATTTATATTATTATTATTATTAGTATGGCCGGCTGGGGTGGCCGAGCGGTTCTAGGCGCTACAGTCTGGAACCGTGCGACCGCTACGGTCGCAGGTTCGAATCCTGGTTCGGGCATGGATTTGTGTGATGTCCTTAGGTTAGTTAGGTTTAAGTAGTTCCAAGTTCTAGGGGACTGATGACCTCAGATGTTAAGTCTGATAGTGCTCAGAGCCATTTGAACCATTTGTGCTACCCCTCGCACGCAGTTTGAGTATCATCAGAGAATCATTTATAGAAATACGTGAAAATTTTGAAATTAATAAGAAATCTACCACAGCTCCCAGGAAGGGACAAGCATCCCTCTAGCCCCCCCCCCCCCCCTTCCCCTCCTTGCGGACGCCTGTGGCCTGTGCCAAAAAGTAACCTCGGATGTTTCCTGCGATCGAACAGTGGAAGAAAACACACACACACACACACACACACACACACACAGACAGACAGACAGACAGACAGACAGAGAGAGAGAGAATTGTCTCTGATTCAGATTCTGACGAAACGGCAAGCGCGGCTAGTAGCTGGGGATGGTCTGTGAGGGAGTTTGCGAGCAGAAAGGCGGAGAGGCTAACAGAGCAACAGGATGGCAGCGCAGCCGGTACTTCCCTGTCCATGGTGCGCAGCTCGCGGACGACGCAAGAGTACGGCGCGTCCTCTGTCGGTGCCAGCTACTAGCGCCTCAGCCCCGAGTCTTCCTTTTGTACGCAGCAGCCGCACTCCGCTCTGCTATTGGACACGCGTCTGCCTTCGTCCTGTCGTGGCAGTCCAATATTTCAACAAGCCTTCTCACAAGCGTCCGGCTATTCTGTCTCTAATATCACATACGGCAACCAGGACATTTATTGCACGACTTCAGCACAACCCGGTAAGGATTTAGTAAAGGCTGTTTTATCACCGTGAGTCAGCACTTCCAGACTGTTTTCGGAATTCCCCCATAACAGACAAAAGAAATCCTCAAAATGCTATCATTTCGGTAAATTTTCTCCAGGCATCTTAAACCAGATATTTCTTTAAACTTATTTGTTATCACTGTTGGTAGCTTGAAGAGATGGAACTGTCCTTTCAGGCCCATAAAATTATCGTACGTATCAGAAAATAATACTGTTGTTGTTGTTGTTGTTGCTGTTGTTGTTGCTGTTGTCTTCAGTCCCGAGACTGGTTTGATGCAGTTCTCCATGCTACTCTATCCTATGAAAGCTTCTTCATCTCTCAGTACGTTCTGAAGCCTACATCCCTCTGAATCTGCTTAGTATATTCATCTCTTGGTCTCCCTCTGCGATTTTTACCCTCCACGCTGCCCTCCAATACTAAATTGGTGATCCCTTGATGCCTCAGAACATGTCCAACCAACCGATCCCTTCTTCTAGTCAAGTTGTGCCACAAACTTCTCTTCTCCCCAATTCTATTCAATACCTCCTCATTAGTTACGTGATCTACCCATTTAATCTTCAGCATTCTTCTGTAGCACCATATTTCAAAAGATTCTATTCTATTCTTGTCCAAACTATTTATCGTCCATGTTTCACTTCCATACATGGATGGCTACACTCCATACCAATACTTTCAGAAACGACTTCCTGACAAATCTGTATTCGATGTTAACAAATTTCTCTTGTTCAGAAACCCTTTCCTTGCCATTGCCAGTCCACATTTTATATCCTCTCTACTTCGACCATCATCAGTTATTTTGCTCCCCAAATAGCAAAACTCCTTTACTAATTTAAGTGTTTCGTTTCCTAATCTAATTTCCTCAGCATCACCCGACTTAATTCGACTACATTCCATTATCTTCGTTTTGCTTTTGTTGATGTTCATCTTATATCCTCCCTTCAAGACACTATCCATTCCGTTCAACTGCTCTTCCAAGTCCTTTGCCGTCTCTGACAGAATTACAATGTCATCGGCAAACCTCAAAGTTTTTATTTTTCTCCATGGATTTTAATACCTACTCCGAATTTTTCTTTTGTTTCCTTCACTGCTTGCTGAATATACAGATTGAATAACATCGGGGAGAGGCTACAACCCTGTCTCACTCCCTTCCCAACCACTTCTTCCCTTTCATGCCCCTCGACTCTTATAACTGCCATCTGGTTTCTGTGCAAATTGTAAATAGCCTTTCGCTCCCTGTATTTTACCCCTGCCACCTTCAGAATTTGAAAGAGAGTATTCCCGTCAACATTGTCAAAAGCTTTCTCTAAGTCTACAAATGCTAGAAACGTAGGTTTGCCTTTTCTTAATCTAGCTTCTAAGGTAAGTCGTAGGGTCAGTATTGTCTCACGTGTTCCAACATTTCTACGGAATCCAAATTGATCTTCCCCGAGGTCGGCTTCTATCAGTTATTCCATTCGTCTGTAAAGAATTCGCGTTAGTATTTTGCAGCTGTGACTTATTAAACTGATAGTTCGGTAATTTTCACATCTGTCAACGCCTGCTTTCTTCGGGATTGGAATTATTATATTCTTCTTGAAATCTGAGGGTATTTCGCCTGTCTCTACATTAACTACATTAACTACATTAACAAAAATAATTAATTCGGAAATAAAAACGATAGCCTTACCAGAAATAAGAAAAACTGCTCCAGGGAGCTCAGATGGCTCTAATCACCTAACATCTGAGGTCATCAGCCCCCTAGACTTAGGACTACTTAAACCTAACTAATCTAAGGACATCACACACATCCATGCCCGAAGCAGGATTCGAACCTGCGACCGTAGCAGCAGTGCGGATCCGGACCGTAGCGCCTAGAACCGCTCGGCCACAACGGCCGACATTTGTTTCCTTCACGCTGTTTTCATTGTTCTACTGATTTACTATTAGCGCACCGTCTATATTTCACTTCGTTATGGACACCTATCCACTACGCTACTGTGAACACACAAAATCTGTACTTGCTTTTTTTTTTTACTTACACACCGAATTATCATTACCTTACATTAAATTATAACGAATCATACCATAATCAGAGATGGTATTAGTAGTAAGGCAGATAATATACATTCCTATTTTCTCTGGTACTCAAATTTTCTTCCCGAAACATTTCCCCAGGGTTTCCGTTTCCTCGGTAGTTCCCCAATATTATTTTCCCCAAAATTGTGAAAAAAAAAACGAGTCGCTTGTGACAGTTGCCTCTTTCATACGCTAAGATTCTGTAGCTTTAATTTCCTGTTTTAACTGCAAGTACCCTGAAGGTGTTTAACACACGAAACGAGTGTTAACGCAATGTGAAGTAAAGCAACTGAGGTGGTTTTCGTCAATCATTAATATGGCGTGCCAGTTGAAATGAATCCCTTCACACCTTACTGTTCATCTTCCGCACTACCAATATCGTTGACTGTCGATAACTCTTACTTGATCGAGGAATCAAAAATAAGAACTGAAAAAAGAGTATCCCCTACAAAAATAAGGTAATATGTAATACAGCAGTTTCAATAATATTCGTATTTGTTTCCAAAACACCACCACCAACTAGAAAATCGAAGTTCTATTATTTTTTATTTATTTTAATATTTCAAAGGAAAGCCAGTTATAAATTTCTGAATACCTAACAAAACTTCCAGTTTATTTTGCAAAGAATTAGCCACATTTTTGTGCTGCAATGATGTCAAATGCATTTTGTATTTCAACAAAAGACGAAAATATATGATCTACACCAAGGATGTACATGAGCAATGTTTCAGATGACGACTCAGCCACTTTGGAGTCACGGATGCCGCCTCCGCCTCCGTCCTTGTCGCCCGCAATGGCTAAAATTTTAAAGTCAGTCACGGAATGGAAGGTTTAAACATGATCGACAAAAATGCGCGAAAGCTTCTTTCATCCGAGGGTAAAACATTTACACTTCTTAAAGTCGTTTTTAG
Source organism: Schistocerca americana (assembly GCF_021461395.2). NCBI lineage: Eukaryota > Metazoa > Arthropoda > Insecta > Orthoptera > Acrididae > Schistocerca > Schistocerca americana. The sequence continues at coordinate 182,353,352 of NC_060120.1, forward strand.
AACTGAATGATTAACTGTTCTACATTATGCATTAAGGAACAAAGGAGTGTCGCACAGAATCAAATGACGAAACAAATAGAATTACCGAGTGTCAGATAATCACTAAATCTGAAATATGAAGTGTTTGTGGGCCGTCTGTCAAACACACACGGTATTTCTTCAGGACAGCAGACAACCACTTTGAGTCACTGAGAAATTTGATTTACCGGGACTCTAATTAACAACTATCTACTGTATCGCTGGTCGTCAAGTGAGGCAAGTTAACGCAAAACAAGAAATCCATCGAAAAAACGCTGCTGCTATTTTCACTAACGAGAACGGGAATATGAAGGAGTAACGTCCTGTCGATGACGATGATATTACAGTTGTATCACAGCATCGGATTCCAGAAGGGTTGGGAAGGCACTACGCCGTGTCATTTTCAAAGGAACCTTACCGGCATTTGCCTTAAGTAATGTGGGGTAACCAAGGAACACCTAGACTTCGACGGCCGCACGGGCGATTTGAACCACCATCTTCCCGTTTATGCATGTCCATCCTTCTTATTGGATGTTTGAGGGACTTCGGCCGTTCACCTATGTAACAGTACGGAACATCTACGAGGGTGAGTCAAATGAAAACCGTAAATATTTTTTAAAAATATTTATTGTGCGGAAGTGGTACAAAGCTGTATCACTTTTCAGCATAATCTCCCCACGTTCAATGCAAGTCCTCCAGTGATTACAAAGTGCATAAATTCCATTAGAAAAAAAAATTCTTTTGGTAGTCCGGGCAACCACTCATGCACCGCGTGGCGTACCTTTTCATCACAACGGAACTTCTTTCCTCCCATTGCGTCTTTGAGTGGTCCAAACATATGGAAACTACTTGGAGCAAGGTCTGGTGGATGAGGAAGACACTCAAAATGCAGGTCTCTGATTGTTGCGACTGTTGTAAGGGCAATTAGGGGCCTTGCATTGTCATGTTGCGAAAAGACACCTGCTGACAGCAATCCACGTCGCTTTGATTTGATTTGATTGCAGGCCGCAGATGATTTTTTAGGAGATCTGTGTATGGTTCACTGGTGACAGTGGTCCCTATAGGCATGTAATGCTCCAAAATGTCGCCTTTTTCGTCCCAAAGGAGAGTCGGCATAACCTTTCCTGCTGATGGTTCTGTTCGAAACTTCTTTGGTTTTCGTGATGAGGAATGGCGCCATTCCTTGCACGCTCTCTTCGTTTCCGGTTGTTTGAAGTGAACCCAGGTTTCGTCCCCAGTAACGATTCTTGCAAGGAAGCCATCACCTTCTCGTTCAAAGCGCCGAAGATGTTCTTCACAAGCATCAACACGTCGTTCTCTCATTTCAGGAGTCAGCTGCCGTGGCACCCATCTTGCAGATACTTTGTGAAACTGGAGCACATCATGCACAATGTGGTGTGCTGACCCATGACTAATCTGTAAACATGCTGCAATGTCATTCAGGGCGCTCGGCGGTTTTCCTTCACTATGACTTCGACTGCTGCAATGTCCAATGGAGTCACAACTCGTTGTGCCTGACCTGGACGAGGAGCATCTTCCACTGAAGTCACACCACTTAGGAACTTCCTATTTGCTGCTGTGACAAACGTGCATCACCGTACTGAACCTTCATTCGTCGATGAATTTCAATAGGTTTCACACCTTCACTATGCCAAAACAATAAGAGAACGCTGTTCTTCCCTGGTGCAAGTTGGAAGTGGGGCGGCCATCTTTATACTGCACTATGCTGCCACCTACAGGCCATTCTGCACGCTGTTTGTAGCACGCTTACCAACTTACAGGATAACGAGGCGAAATTTCGATTTGTTATTAGACATTTGTTTTCATTAGACTCACCCACGTACAGCCGTCCTTATGATATTTATTTTATACACCATCTTCAGGTCTTAACTAATATGAGGGGGTTAACTCCAATCGTACACACGATTCATCAGTGGCCAAAATCTACGAACTGGTTCTCGCAGATTACCTGTAACATCGGTGTTATGGAGACACAATATCATAGTTACAGGTTGTCTGCTCCGAACAGAGCACATGCAAATGGTGCAATTAGCGTGAGCATTCATTTCAGCCTAATTAAAATCTTTTGCAAAAGGAAGTAATCGAATTTGCTGGGCGTCACTCTGATTCATCGTCCAAATCTTGCTTAATATACTGTAACACAGCTACAGTAACAAATAGGTTTGAATGGCTACGCAAATAGTCGCTGATCTGGTCTGAATCGAAAACTTTTCACCCAATGTTCCTAGCTCAAATAGCAACAGAGCACCAAGACGACGACAACACGCACCCCCCCCCCCCCCCCCAATATGAGTCTCTGCGCGGCCTTTTCATACATACTTGTTAAAGCACTTTAGCTCTGAACTATTGACTTCACTGGAAATCTTGACAAGTCCTCCTTGTCCATAAAGCACCACAGTCCAGCTAGTTAATTTGACTCTACAACCTAACTCGACCACTAAGCTTGCGAACACACTACTTCTTTTTCAGGTGCCTTTGTCCCGCATCGGTGCAGGGTCGGCATGGTTCTTTACGGATTTGGCATTGTTAATACAAGGACTGGCTCTACGCCCTTCTTACTGAATATCTGTAACCCAACTGTCTGCATGTAGTTTTATTCCTGTGAAAGTGGACGAACGTTTTCTGAACGTTTGAGAATCGTGCAACTGAGGTTAGACTTTGCTACAAGCCCGGTATTCACCTACTCGGGTGTGGAAAACCGCCGAAAAACAACATCCATTCTCGCCGGCATACCGACCCTCGCCATTAATTCGCCGGGTGGATTCGTTCCGGGGCTGGCGCACCTCTTCGTCACGGGAGCGGCGCTGTAGTACACAAGGCTATCCGGACGGGTCGCTGAATGGCAGCACTCGCCTAGGGAACACAGAATGACTAAACCCGAAATGCACGCTCGCTTACGTACATGAACTTTCGAATTCCCACAGATTTCCATATGCTGCAAGAAACTACTCGGTTGGTCACGAAGAAACTTCCTTCTCTAGACTTTTGAAGTATACCACGAAAACAGACGCCACACAACTCTTAAATTCCACCATGGACTGCAAGCTGACTCCTCGATTTCACGAGTTACACTAAATTTTCCAACATATAGGCCTTCCAGTTAGAACTGGGAGCAAAATGTAAGCAGTTTCGTCGGTCATTTATTTCTCCCACTTTCTCTCACTTATAACTGCCCACGTCGTGTTGTGCCGACTCCACTGTAGCTTGAATGGATTTTTAAGTTTGTTTTATATGCCCGACTTTCACCACACAAGTCTCCAGGGTTGAGCAGTTATTGCCCGATGACGACACGCAATAAAGTTTGTTAAAGCGGAGTTCGCCGTTATTAATTATGTTTTTAGATTTAATTTTATTACTCGTACAGAGACTCAACGTTCCTTTGTTTAAAAGAGCGTCGTCAAAATAAGTATGAAATGCTAATGTCTTTGCAATACATAATGTCGACTATTGAGTTAAAGTTCGTACCTATTTTGCCACTTTAGAGAAGAGAAACCTTAAGCGCTTCTGCTTCTATAGTCTCAGTATCAAATGTTCAATAATTTCAATTTACTTCCTATCTCAGTTCAGTATTTAACACAAATTATATATCAATGTCATTTCAGAGATATTACGCCGGTTCCACACTAACGGAATAACACGTAATTGTCATTTAACATCACTTTTATTAATAATACTTTCTCTTATGACGGAAATGTTAGTGGATGATCACTATCTAGGAGGAAAGAGGGATTGATCCTAATCATGAGATAGCTTTTAATGAGCCCGCAATCGTTAATTAAATAAAAATTCATGTTCAAGGATGATATGCGAACAACTTTCGTTACGTCCGTTTTCACGTACCTGTGAAACCTAATCCTGTCGCCCACAGTTCAAATTAACACTGACGTTAACCCCTTTTGTCGGAACATCGAATCGTAACTATTATGTGAAAGTTTATTATAGTCCCCGAATTAATTTTTTTCAGATACGCGCACGATCGAACAGCAGAACGGAACACAAACGACTTGTTTTGACAACCCAACAACGCAATGACGTTACATTACGACAATGTCCGCCCAGTGAACATCTCTTTGACTTTATCTTCTCTACTCTGCTTAATTAAATGATTCATAATTACAATTTATTCAGCTATTTAACGAAAAAATCTAAGAAAAATAAATTTATCCCAACTCAAAAGATCCGTTATACACTCTGTAAGGTGGTGTTTCCTGCTAAGATATTTGGAAGTTTGCCTGCTAAAGATGCTGGAAAATCTCGGCCGCCATGGAGCAATCGCTCGATCTAGACGCTGCCTCCTATGCCTCCATTTAGGAGGGTACGGGAAATACGCCCTCTCGACTCCAGGATGGATCATGCCTTCTTCCGTCCAAAAACCGACCCTCTCGTAGACAATAGCCACACCAAGAGCAGACACGTGGGGCCAGAAAATTATGTAAGAACTCTGCCTGTCCTTGTACTTCCGAACATTCATCTCTCCACATGACCGCAGAGCAACTTTTCCGGCCAATTATTTATGTCCTAAAACGAATCCCAAAACTGAGAAACAGGTGAGGTGCGAGGAGCAGCAAATAAAATATGGCGCAGTGGCCTATTTGTCGGCAGGTTTTAAATATGTATGCTGTTATTTCCGGCGGCGGGACGGCGACCCTAGGCGTCGAGACGCCAGAAGCTGAACACCGGCGCCGTCCACGGCGACAGATTCCATTAACCCCGGCCGCCGCCGCCATATTTCGGCCTGTCAGCTCTGACGGCAGCCGACAACAAAGATTAACATAGGCAGCGCGGCCCCGCCCAGCCGCTCCTGCTCCAGGAGTTAGCAAGGTCACCCCATCGTCACCTTGGGTTGCTCGATTTGTAGTATTACAATCGAAATCTCTTCTATTTATTTATCTATCTATATCTATGGCTTAAGCCTTGTCCCGCAGGGTCAGCCATCGTTAATCGGATTTGGCATGTTAATGTTTAAGGGATGGCCGGAGGAGTTTAGTTTATGTCCTTTACTTCAAGTGCCCTTATATACGGTGTATGTTTTAATGTGAGACAACTAAATATCTCTAAATAAATGGGTGGAATACCGTCTGACAGTAACCCACCAGGGTAGCCCCGAGTGCTAATGCGCTGCTTCCTGGACTCGGGTAGGCGCGCTGGCCCCGGATGGAATCCGCCCGGTGGATTAACGACGAGGGTCCATGTGCCGGCCAACCTGGATGTGGTTTTTAGGCGGTTTTCCACATCCCGCTAGGTGAATACCGGGCTGGTCCCCATGTTCTGCCTCAGTTACGCGACTCGCAGACATCTGAACACTTTCGCACTACTGCATGGATTACACTCGACGCAGACAGTTGGTGTACACTAATTCCGTCGCGGGAAGGTACGGGGTGACGGCAGGAAGGGCATCCGGCCACCCCTTAAACATTAACATGACAAATTCGAGTAACAATGGCTGATCCTGCGTAACTGCGTGACAAGGCTCAAGCGATAGAATACCATCTGACAGTACATTTAGGTAAGACAATCTCTACCCCCTCCCCCTTTCTTACAGTTCTGAAAGTCAAGCACGTACTATGGCACTAAGGCTAGGATGATTTGGGCGAATTCAGAGCTGTAGAGGACGTAATTTCTACTGCGCAGCTGTCGTAACTGCAACAAAAATGACAGCAAAAACGACGACAAAGGCCAATGGAGGGATTAGTTCCAGACAGGAGTGCAAGGTGGGAGCGGGAGATTAATGTTCGAGTCCCAGCGGTCAGAGGTGCTGCCCCCGGCGGCTAGGCTGGAAGCTGGCAGCGGACGACTGCCTCCTGCTCCACGCTCATCTCACCGTCAGACGGGTGGCTGCAGCGCAGTGGATGACACGCCGTGAGTACACACGCACACTACATTACTTCTCTGTTATACGTACAGCGTGTCGCGTGTTTCGTGCCTTGCATTTCGGAGTGAATCAGACGGCATTTGACAGCAAGGGTACAGCTGTTCTGCCACTGCGTTACCACTTCGTCTACATGATTACTCTGCAATTCACGTTTAAGTGTCTGGCAGATGGTTCAACGAACTACCTTCAAGTTATTTCTCTAATGTTCCACTCTCTAAAAGCTCGTGCAAAAAAACGAACACTTAAATATTTCTGTGCGAGCTCTGATTTCTCTTATTTTATTATTATGATCATTTCTCCCTGTGTAGGTGGGCGCCAGCAAAATATTTTCACACTGAGGAAAAGCTGGAAACTGAAATTTCTTGAGAAGACCTCGCCGCATCGAAAAACGCTTTTGTTTTAATTATCGCCAACGCAATTCACGTATCATACCCGGTGGCGCTCTCTCCCTTATTTCGCGATAGTAAAAAACGACCTGCCCTTCTCCGTCGACCCTATCTCATGCGGATCCCACACCGTAAATCAAAGCGCAGAATAGGGTGGACAAGTGTAGTTGTAGGCACACTCTTTAACAAAACTGTTGCATTTTCTAGGTTTTCTGCCAATAAACCTTAGTTTTTGGTTTACTTTACCACATTACTATGTGATCGTTTCAATTTCAGTTGCTCGTAATTGTAATCCCTAAGTATTTAAGGTGTGTGTGTGTGTGTGTGTGTGTGTGTGTGTGTGTGTGTGTGTGTGTGTGTGTGTGTGTGTGTGTGTGTTATCCTGTAACCGGAATTTAGAGGATTCCATTAGTACTCATGTGGATGACTTCACATGTTACATTATTTAGAATCAACTGCCACTTTGCTCACCATACAGACATCGCGTCTACATTATTTTGCTATTTGTTTTGATCGTCTGATGACTTTATAAGACTGTAAATGACAGCGTCATCTGCAAACAATCTAAGAGTTGTTCTTAGATTGTCTCCTAAACAGTCTATGCAGATCAGGAGCAACAGGGAGCCTGTAACAATTCCTTGGGGAACGCCAGATATAATTCCTTGGGGAACGTCAGATATTATTTATTTTACTTCGATGACTTTCCGTCAGTTACTCGGAACTGTGACGTTTCTGACAGGAAATGAGGTATCCAGTCGCACAACTGAGACTATATGACATAGGCACGTAAATTTATTAGAAGTCATTTGTTAGGCACGGTGTCAAAACCCTTTTGGAACTCTACGAATACGGAATCAATTTGACATCCCCTTTCAATAGCACTCAGTACTTCGTGAAGATAAAGAGGTAGCTATGTTTCACAAGAATTATGGATTGGGGGGACACCCCCCCCCCACCACACACACACACACACACACACACACACACACACACACACCCCCGAGAGAGGACTCTAATCTCCGACTGAAGAAGCCGCGCGAACCGTGACAAGCCGCCCTAGACCGCGCGACTACCCCGCGCGGCTTGTCGAGATAACTTAATGTTCGAACATATATCGGTTCCAAAATCCTACTGAAAATCGACGTTAGCGATATTGTTGTTGTTGTCGTCGTCGTCTTCAGACTAGTGAGTTGTTTGATACTGCTCTCCAGGCAACTCTATCCTGTGCAAGCCTCTTCATCTCCGAATAACTACTGCAATCTACACCCTTCTGAATCTGGTTACTGTATTCATCTCTTGGTCTCCCTCTACGATTTTTACCCTACACGCTTCCTTCAGTACTGAATTGGTGATCCCTTGACGCCTCAGAACGTCTCCTACCAAACAATCCCTTCTTCTAGTCAGGCTGTGCCACACACTCCTCTTCTCCCCAACTCTATTCAGTACCTCCTCATGAGTTACATAACCTACCCATCTGAACTTCAGTATTATTCTGTAGCACTACATTTCGACAACTTCTATTCTCTTCTTTTATAAACCGTTTATCGTCCATGTTTCACTACCATACATGGCTACACTCCATACAAATATTTTCAGAAAAGACTTTCCGACTCTTAAATCTATACTCGATGTTAACAAATTTCTATTCTTCAGAAATGCTTTCCTTGCCATTGCCAGTCTACATTTTATATGCTCTCTACTTCGAGGATCATCAGTTATTTTGCCCCCCAAATAGCGAAACTTACCTACTACTTTAAGGGTCTCATTTCCTAATCTAATTCCCTCCGCATCACCTGATTTACTTCGACTACATTCCATTATCCTCGTTTCGCTTATGTTTATCTTAGATCCTCCTTTTAGGACACTGTACATTCCGTTCAACTGCCCCTCCAGGTCCTTTGCTGTCTCTGACAGAATTACAATGTCATCGGCGAACTTCAAAGTTTGTATTTCTTCTCCGTGCATTTTAATTCCTACTCTGAATTTTTCTTTTGTTCCCTTTACTGCTCGCTCAATATACAGATTGAATAACATCGGGGATACGCTGCAACCTTTTCTCACTCCCTTCCCAACCACTGCTTCCCTTTCCTGCCCCTTGACTCTTGAAACTGCCGTCTGGGTTCTGTACAAATTGGTTCAAATGGCTCTGAGCACTATGGGACTTAACTTCTGAGGTCATCAGTCCCTTAGAACTTCTTAAATCTAACCGAAGGACATCACACACATCCATGCCCGAGGCAGGATTTGAGCCTCCGACCGTACCGCCTAGAACCGCTCGGCCACAAAGGCCGGCTGTACAAATTCGAAATAGCCTTTCGCTCCCTATTTTTACCCCTGCCACTTTTAAAATTTGAAACAGTATTCCAGTCAACATTGTCAAAAGCTTTCTCTAAGTCTACAAATGCTAGAAACGTAGGTTTGCCTTTCCTTAATCTATCTTCTAAGACAAGTCGTAGGGTCATTATTGCCTCGCGTGTTGCAACATTTCTACGGAACCCAAACTGATCTTTCCCGAGGTCGGCTTCTACCAGCTTGTCCATTATCTGTAAAGAATTCGTGTCAGTATTTTTGCAGCCGAGACTTATTAAACTGATAGTTCGGTAATTTTCACACCTGTCAACATCTGCTTTCTTTTGGATTGGAATTAGTATATTCTTCTTTGAGTCTGAGGGTATTTCACCTCTCTCATACATCTTGTTCTCCAGATGGATGAGTTTTGTCATGGCTGCCCTTCCCAAGGTTACCAGTAGTTCCAATGGAATGTTGTCCACTCCCGGGGCCTTGTTTCGACTTAGATCTTTCAGTGCTCTTTCAAATTCTTCACTTAGTATCTTATCTCCCATTTCATCTTCATCTACGTCCTCTTCCATTTCCATAATATTGTCCTCAAGTACATCGCCCTTGTATAGACCCTCTATATATTCCTTCCACCTTTCTGCTTTTCCTTCTTTGCTTAGGACTGGTTTTCCATCCGAGCTATTGATATCCATACAGGTGGTTCTCTTTTCTCCAAAGGTCTCTTAATTTTCCTGTAGGCAGTATCTATCTTATCCCTAGTGATATATGTGTCTATATCCTTACATTTGTCCTCTAGCCATCCATGCCTAGCCATTTTGCATTTCCTGTCGATCTCATTTTTTAACGTTTGTATTCCTTTTCGCCTGCTTCATTTACTGCATCTTCATACTTTCTTCTTTCATCAATTAAATTCATTCTCTCTTCTGTTACCCAAGGCTTTCTACTAGCCCTCGTCCTTTTACCTATTTGATCCTCTGTTGCCTTCCCTATTTTACCTCTCAAAGCTACCCATTCTTCTTCTACTGTATCTCTTTCCCCTGCTCTTGTCAACCATTCCCTATTGCTCTCTCTGAAACACTCTAAAACATTTGGTTCTTTCGGTTTGTCCAGGTTCCATCTCCTTAAATCCCTACTTTTTTGCATTTTCTTCAGTTTTAATCTACAGTTCATAACCAATATATTGTGGTCAGAGTCCACATCTGTCCCTGGGAAAGTCTTACAATTTAAAACCTGGTTCCGAAATCTCTGCCTTACCACTAGATAACCTATCTGAAATCTTCCAGTGTTCCAGGCCTTTTCCGCGAATACAACCTTGTTTCATGATTCTTAAACCAGGTGTTAGCTACGATTAAGTTATGCTCTGTGCAAAATTCTAACAGATGGCTTCCTCTTTCATTCCTTACCCCCACCCATATTCACCTACTACTTTTTCTTCTCTTTTTTTCCTACGATCTAATTCCAGTCCCCCATTACTATTAAATTTTCTTCTCCCTTTACTATCTGAATAATTTCTTTTATCGCATCATACATTTCTTCATCCTCTTCTTCATCGGCGGAACTAGTTGGCATACAAACTTGTACTACTGTGGTAGGCGTGGGCTTCGTGTCTATCTTGGCTACAATAATGCGTTCATTGTGATGTTCTTAGTAGCGTATTGTATACTACGTGAAACAATGCGGTTTATCGTATGTCTGTACCACTGAGACAGGACAGTCACACGGGCAACACGTAATCTTCTCACCGCTGCCACTATTACTTTTCATGTGTTCGTACGAGCTGAGAACGAGTTGGTAACGCTTTCAGTTTTGAGGAATTAGTTACACTGTTTAAGTAGAATTGTACTGGAAAGGACAACTGTGCATTTTGTACACAGCTTGTACTGCTAATTTTAATCATTCGGATTATTTTTTGGTTGCTGGTTTCTATTATTGCTCTTCAAATCAGTACGCGTCACATACATCTGTTTTTCCCGATTCATCATGTTTTCTATTTTCAACGCTACCATTTTTGCATGAAACATCTTTCATTCGGTGGCGCCCTGTTCTATTATTATCTGAGAATGTCTGTGAAGTCTCATTTTTATCCTGTAATACACCTTCTCTGGAGAAGACTTGTGTAGACTATAGAAGTACCGAATGCATGAAGAGCTTGTACTGTTTCTTTGCAGAACAGAATACCGTACTTGGGTACACTCACCGGTAGGCAATGCTTCGTTTATATTTCCTGCATACACTATTTGACTACTGTGTACGAGCTAAGATTGGAATATAAGGGATCAGTGTTTGGAGATTATATATATATATCTGATGCTACAGGTCGTCGTTTAAAAGTCCACATTAAAGAATTTTAACTGTTCACTAGGATACACATTTTGTAGAGAGGGTGGCGCGCGCATGCGCATACACACACACACACACACACACACACACACACACACACACACACACACACACATGGGGGAAGGGGGAGAACTAAAATAGCTGGTGATTTTTCCTGGTCACTTAGTCCCAGCTTCCTGGTTCGGCGCCTTGTGGAGAGTGGCCGCTACTGCCAAACGCTAAATCAGGCGAAGCCGAGGCAGAGGCCAGCTGCGAGCTCCGCGCGAAGAAAACAAACCACCGCTGACCATTAAAATTGCAACATCATGAAGCTGACGTGCGACAAACCCCAAATTACCATTGAATACTTTGGTACGCAACTAATTAGTAATTTCGCTCAACAGCATAGAGACACATCAACAGAAGTGTTTATCAGTCTTTTGTTTCTCAATTCATGGCACAGAAAACAAAAATTCGCTGTGAGGCATGTGTATATATCCATTTGTAATAGGTCTAAGACCACCAAAATAAAAGAAAAATGTGTAACACTAAAATCGCATTGGATGGGAGGGGGGGATGGCAACGTGGTGGTGGGAGGGGGGGTGAGGGCAACGTGGAGGTGGTGATGGTGGGGGGGGGGGTGAGGGCAACGTGGTGGTGGTGGTGATGGTGGGGGGGGGTGAGGGCATCGTGTAGGTGGTGATGGTGGGGGGGGGGAGGGCAACGTGGTGGAGGTGGGGGAGGGGGGAGGGCAACGTGGTGGAGGTGGGGGAGGGGGGAGGGCAACGTGGTGGAGGTGGGGGAGGGGGGAGGGCAACGTGGGGGAGAGGGGAGGGCAACGTGGTGGAGGTGGGGGAGAGGGGAGGGCAACGTGGTGGAGGTGGGGGAGGTGGGGGAGGGGGGAGGGCAACGTGATGGAGGTGGGGGAGGTGGGGGAGGGGGGAGGGCAACGTGATGGAGGTGGGGGAGGTGGGGGAGAGGGGAGGGCAACGTGGGGGACGGGGGAGGGCAACGTGGGGGAGGGGGGAGGGCAACGTGGGGGAGGGGGGAGGGCAACGTGGGGGAGGGGGGAGGGCAACGTGGGGGAGGTGGGGGAGGGGGGAGGGCAACGTGGGGGAGGTGGGGGAGGGGGGAGGGCAACGTGGTGGAGGTGGGGGAGGGGGGAGGGCAACGTGGTGGAGGTGGGGGAGGGGGGAGGGCAACGTGGTGGCGGTGGGGGAGGGGGGAGGGCAACGTGGTGGAGGTGGGGGAGGGGGGAGGGCAACGTGGTGGAGGTGGGGGAGGGGGGAGGGCAACGTGGTGGAGGTGGGGGAGGGGGGAGGGCAACGTGGTGGAGGTGGGGGAGGGGGGAGGGCAACGTGGTGGAGGTGGGGGAGGGGGGAGGGCAACGTGGTGGAGGTGGGGGAGGGGGGAGGGCAACGTGGTGGAGGTGGGGGAGGGGGGAGGGCAACGTGGTGGAGGTGGGGGAGGGGGGAGGGCAACGTGGTGGAGGTGGGGGAGGGGGGAGGGCAACGTGGTGGAGGTGGGGGAGGGGGGAGGGCAACGTGGTGGAGGTGGGGGAGGGGGGAGGGCAACGTGGTGGAGGTGGGGGAGGGGGGAGGGGGGAGGGCAACGTGGTGGAGGTGGGGGAGGGGGGAGGGGGGAGGGCAACGTGGTGGAGGTGGGGGAGGGGGGAGGGGGGAGGGCAACGTGGTGGAGGTGGGGGAGGGGGGAGGGCAACGTGGTGGAGGTGGGGGAGGGGGGAGGGCAACGTGGTGGAGGTGGGGGAGGGGGGAGGGCGACGTGGTGGAGGTGGGGGAGGGGGGAGGGCAACGTGGTGGAGGTGGGGGAGGGGGGAGGGCAACGTGGTGGAGGTGGGGGAGGGGGGAGGGCAACGTGGTGGAGGTGGGGGAGGGGGGAGGGCAACGTGGTGGAGGTGGGGGAGGGGGGAGGGCAACGTGGTGGAGGTGGGGGAGGGGGGAGGGCAACGTGGTGGAGGTGGGGGAGGGGGGAGGGCAACGTGGTGGAGGTGGGGGAGGGGGGAGGGCAACGTGGTGGAGGTGGGGGAGGGGGGAGGGCAACGTGGGGGAGGTGGGGGAGGGGGGAGGGCAACGTGGGGGAGGTGGGGGAGGGGGGAGGGCAACGTGGGGGAGGTGGGAGGGGGGAGGGCAACGTGGGGGAGGTGGGAGGGGGGAGGGCAACGTGGGGGAGGTGGGAGGGGGGAGGGCAACGTGGGGGAGGTGGGAGGGGGGAGGGCAACGTGGTGGAGGTGGGAGGGGGGAGGGCAACGTGGTGGAGGTGGGGGGGGGGGAGGGGTAACAACGTCAATACATGATGGAACGTTTACTTCCTCTGATATACGCTTGAATCCGTCATGGCGTACCATCAATGGTATCATCAAGCTAGCCGTGGTCCAACTTGTCGCACTCTTCAATAGCAATTCTGCGCAAATCGCAGAGAGCAGCGATCCATTTCAACGTCCAAAACGTCTCGTCTGAATCTATCCCACACATGCGAGAAATCTATTCTGAAGGAATCAGCATGGCTTTCGAAAAAGACGATCGTGCGAAACCCAGCTCGCGCTATTCGTCCACGATACTCAGAGGGCCATAGACACGGGTTCACAGGTAGATGCCGTGTTTCACTTCCGCAAGGTGTTTGATACAGTTCCCCACAGTCGCTTAATGAACAAAGTAAGAGCATATGGACTACAGACCAATTGTGTTATTGGATTAAAGAGTTCCTAGATAACAGAATGCAGCATGTCATTCTCAATGGAGAGAGGTCTTCCGAAGTAAGAGTGATTTCAGGTGTGCCGCAGGGGAGTGTCATAGGACCCTTGCTATTCAGAATATACATAAATGACCTTGTGGGTAACATCGGAAGTTCACTGAGGCTTTTTGCGGATGATGCTGTAGTACATCGAGAGGTTGCAACAATGGAAAATTGTACTGAAATGCAGGAGGATCTGCAGCGAATTGACGCATGGTGCAGGGAACGGCAATTCAATCTCAATGTAGCCAAGTGTAATGTGCTGCGAATACAGAGAAAGAAAGGTCCTTTATCATTTAGCTACAATATAGCAGGTCAGCAACTAGAAGCAGTTAATTCCTTAAATTATCTGGGAGTACGCATTAGGAGTGATTTAAAATCGAATGACCGTATAAAATTAATCGTCGGTAGAGCAGGTGCCAGACAGATTCATTGGAAGAATCCTAAGAAAATGCAATCCGAAAACAAAGGAAGTAGGTTACAGTACGCTTGTTCGCCCACTGCTTGAATACTGCTCACCGGTGTGGGATCCTTACCAGATAGGGTTGATAGAAGAGAGAGATAGAGAAGATCCAACGGAGAGCAGCGCGCTTCGTTACAGGATCATTTAGTAATCGCGAAAGCGTTACAGAGATGACAGATAAACTCCAGTGGAAGACTCTGCAATAGAGGCGCTCAGTAGCTCGGTACGGGCTTTTGTTGAAGTTTCGAGAACATACCTTCACCGAGGACTCCAGCAGTGTATCTCGCGAAGAGACCATGAGGATAAAATCAGAGAGATTAGAGACCACACAGAGGGATACCGACAATCTTTCTTTCCACGAACAATACGAGACTGCAATAGAAGGGAGAACCGATAGAGGTACTCAAGGTGCCCTCCGCCACGCACCGTCAGGTGGCTTGCAGAGTATGGATGTAGATGTAGATGTTCGATTGGATTCACGCCCGGGGAACAGCCAAGCCACTGGCCACATTCGGGTGGTCCTAGTAAGCTGAAGGAACATGTTCACGATAAGGGCAAGATGAGCACGGGTGTTACCATTCATCAAGATGAAATTGTAAACAGAATGTTGGCGATACAGTCCCACTATTGGTTGCAGAATCTCGTCCCTGTACCGAAGAGCAGTGAGATTAACCTCAACAACCACGAGATGTGTACGGTGGCCACATGTAATGCCACCCCACATCACCACTCCACTACCACTTTGTCGCTCTATTCTAGGAGCGCAGTCCGGAACCGTGCGACTGCTACGGTCGGAGGTTCGAATCCTGCCTCGGGCATGGATGTGTGTGATGTCCTTAGGTTAGCTGGGTTTACGTAGTTCTAAGTTCTAGGGGACTGATGACCTCAGATGTTAAGTCCCATAGCGCTCAGAGACATTTGAACCATTTTTTTTTTGTCGCTCTATTACAACACAGTGTTGAAGGCCTTCGATATTACTGGATCGTCTCCAAACACGTTGCTGCAATTATCGAAGTAAAAAACAGGTCCTAGTTTCTTCCGTAAACAACACCATCGTCTCCAAACACGTTGCTGCAATTATCGAAGTAAAAAACAGGCCCTAGTTTCTTCCGTAAACAACACCCAACGCCAATATTGGGGGCATTAACGGAATCCTCGATGATGTTCTGTACGACTTGGTGCTGGCCATGGTCGTCGGGGATGGAGATTCGCGTCATGCACTGCTCTCTTAAGAGTTTGATCCAATACATGATGTCCTGCAGCTTCTTCGAACGACGAATCCAGTTTCAGAGCACTCAGCCCGCTGTTACTTTGACTCGGAAGCCGTAGATACCGATCATGCCGTGCATCTACACTCCTGGAAATTGAAATAAGAACACCGTGAATTCATTGTCCCAGGAAGGGGAAACTTTATTGACACATTCCTGGGGTCAGATACATCACGTGATCACACTGACAGAACCACAGGCACATAGACACAGGCAACAGAGCATGCACAATGTCGGCACTAGTACCGTGTATATCCACCTTTCGCAGCAATGCAGGCTGCTATTCTCCCATGGAGACGATCGTAGAGATGCTGGATGTAGTCCTGTGGAACGGCTTGCCATGCCATTTTCACCTGGCGCCTCAGTTGGACCAGCGTTCGTGCTGGACGTGCAGACCGCGTGAGACGACGCTTCATCCAGTCCCAAACATGCTCAATGGGGGACAGATCCGGAGATCTTGCTGGCCAGGGTACTTGACTTACACCTTCTAGAGCACGTTGTGTGGCACGGGATACATGCGGACGTGCATTGTCCTGTTGGAACAGCAAGTTCCCTTGCCGGTCTAGGAATGGTAGAACGATGGATTCGATGACGGTTTGGATGTACCGTGCACTATTCAGTGTCCCCTCGACGATCACCAGTGGTGTACGGCCAGTGTAGGAGATCGCTCCCCACACCATGATGCCGGGTGTTGGCCCTGTGTGCCTCGGTCGTATGCAGTCCTGATTGTGGCGCTCACCTGCACGGCGCCAAACACGCATACGACCATCATTGGCACCAAGGCAGAAGCGACTCTCATCGCTGAAGACGACACGTCTCCATTCGTCCCTCCATTCACGCCTGTCGCGACACCACTGGAGGCGGGCTGCACGATGTTGGGGCGTGAGCGGAAGACGGCCTAACGGTGTGCGGGACCGTAGCCCAGCTTCGTGGAGACGGTTGCGAATGGTCCTCGCCGATACCCCAGGAGCAACAGTGTCCCTAATTTGCTGGGAAGCGGCGGTGCGGTCCCCTACGGCACTGCGTAGGATCCTACGGTCTTGGCGTGCATCCGTGCGTCGCTGCGGTCCGGTCCCAGGTCGACGGGCACGTGCACCTTCCGCCGACCACTGGCGACAACATCGATGTACTGTGGAGACCTCACGCCCCACGTGTTGAGCAATTCGGCGGTACGTCCACCCGGCCTCCCGCATGCCCACTATACGCCCTCGCTCAAAGTCCGTCAACTGCACATACGGTTCACGTCCACGCTGTCGCGGCATGCTACCAGTGTTAAAGACTGCGATGGAGCTCCGTATACCACGGCAAACTGGCTGACACTGACGGCGGCGGTGCACAAATGCTGCGCAGCTAGCGCCATTCGACGGCCAACACCGCGGTTCCTGGTGTGTCCGCTGTGCCGTGCGTGTGATCATTGCTTGTACAGCCCTCTCGCAGTGTCCGGAGCAAGTATGGTGGGTCTGACACACCGGTGTCAATGTGTTCTTTTTTCCATTTCCAGGAGTGTATCTAACGTGGATAGCCTAAAGGGTTTAAGGACTGTCGATTGAAACCAATTCTATGTCCGCCCACATCACTTCGGCTCCGGTGCAAAAACCAAGTAACTTCGCTGGTTGACAATCCTGGTGCGTGTTACCTGATGATCCGGACCCGACCGTTGGTGGCGACTGTCATTCTACTCTTCCACAGACATCCCTAACGTTTCTATACTGTTGCCTCACTTTCAACTGGAATGGTGCAGTCCATTCGAGTGCGGCGGCCTGCTCGTAGGGAGCACTCTGGTAACTGTGTGCATGTTTACAAACAACGTCGGGGGTGATCTTGTAATGGTTCTTCAAATGATTCAAATGGCTCTGAGCACTATGGGACTTAACATCTGTGGTCATCAGTCCCCTAGAACTTAGAACTACTTAAACCTAACTAACCTAAGGACATCACACACATCCATGCCCGAGGCAGGATTCGAACCTGCTACCGTAGCGGTCACGCGGTTCCAAATTGAAGCGCTTAGAACCGCACGGCTGTGATGGTTCTCTTCAGCCTCAGGAAGAGAGAGAAATCGCAGAGGGGTACCTCCGGCGAATACGATGGCCTCACGCAACATAATGGTTTTCATCAGGTTACCTTCCATTCGGAAATTGGGTGCACTCAGCGACTGTTATGTGGCATAATGGTTTTGTTTTTCGCCAAAAAAAATCAGGAATATGTGTATGTGGGAGCATTATCGTCATGCAGTTTTCACGAGTGGTTTTGCCACAATTTTGGAAATTTGTGGTAAGGTCTTAACCGAACTGCTGAGATCGTCGGTCCCTAAGCTTACGCACTACTTAACTTACGCTAAGGACAACACACACAACCATGCCCGAGGGTGGAGTCGAACCTCCGACGGAGGGAGCTGCGTGGACCGTGACAAGACGCCTCAGTTCGCACGGCTACCCCGCGCTTTCCACAATTCTTCTTGGCTTCTTCCGACTGCGCCGGCCGCGGTGGTCTAGCGGTTCTAGGCGCGCAGTCCGGTACCGCGCGACTGCTACGGTCGCAGGTTCGAATCCTGCCTCGGGCATGGATGTGTGTGATGTCCTTAGGTTAGTTAGGTTTAAGTAGTTCTAAGTTCTAGGGGACTGATGACCACAGTAGTTAAGTCCCATAGTGCTCAGAGCCATTTCTTCCGACTGCTAGCAGGTAGGATTCCTTACAGACCACACGACCATGACGCACGAACTCACGATGCAGTATCCCATCGTAATTGAAGAAAACAGTGAGAAGATCCTTCACACCTGCTCGAACTTGTCGAATGTTTTTCGGTCTTAGCTGTTCAGGCAGTTTCTATCGGGAAGTTCGGTCTTGGTTTCGAGTCATATCCCCATACGCATGTTTCGTCAGCTGTTATAACTTTCTTCAGAAGTTGTCTGCTTCATTCCACAATTCCCGAGAGATGTCAAGGCGACGCCTTTTTTGTTCGAAATTCAACAATTTCGGAACAAACTTTGTTGCTGCATGCTTCATGCCCTAAACATCCGAAAAAATTGCTTGGCGTGAGTCAAAGGATACACCACCGTCAGCAACCCCTCTGATGGTGAAGGCGGTTACGATTTTCCAGAACCACTTACTTTATTTCTTCCACGCTGTTGTCAGAACTTTGTGTTCTAGGGAGTTCAAGGCGATTGTCTTCTTCGTCATCTAGACACACTTTGAAACGTTTATACCGCTCGTAAACTTTTCTTTTACTCATAGTAGTTTTGGCAAAAGCCACAGTCAACAATTCGAATGCGGCGCTGCACTTCATTCCATTTTTCAAGCAAAATGTAATGCAGATTCTTTGATGCATCTTTTTCGAGAGATAAAAATTCGCCGAACACACTAAAACACGTATGAAGTTTTCGGCTGTCAACAGTAAACTAAATCATTTGAAAATGCAAACATATATCAGGAAGATGTGTACCAAAAAGATAAAAAATTTGAAAATTGGATGAACAAAGCCCGCGCAGGAGAAGACAACCCTATTCAAATGATGACCTCCGTGAAGCATTTCACTTCAGAAAGTTCTGGAAGAAAAGTGATCGACACACAAAGCTCCATTCCATAGAGTACTATTTAGTCCGCAGTGATGGTGGCAAAAGCGACGTGGCCGTTGGCGAAATGGGTAGACCGTTTGCCCTTTCGAGTGAGCTGGAAATTAAGTTACTTAATTTCACAATACAAATGCAGGAAATAGGGTTGGGTCTGAACGTTAACCGAATAAACGATTAACCATTGTAGAACAGTGAAAAAATTAGTGTCCAAGCGGAAACAGAAGTCAAAGAAAAAAATGACATGTGCCACTTTTAAAGAGACCTATAGCTGTGGAAAGAATGAATGTGCTTGGAATCAGTGCTTTTTTTTGTCTGCTTCGGTTCCATGAAAGTTGTCAGTCCATCGATTCAACTGATGTGTGTGCAAATGTTAGTGTCACTTGGCACCGATGCTGAAAGTGAATGAAAAGTGTGTTAGGTGAACTTTAACACTGCAAAAGAAAATTATCACGGAATTAAGCACGTTATCATGAAGTTAAGTCTGTAGTGTCACAGATTTATGTACGCTATAACGAAATTAGGTAGACTGCTCACTTCGTTTAATACATTTTATAACTTCAACAGTTTCTCATTTCTTAAATGTTTAACGTGGGTTAGAAGAGCACTGTACTGGTCTCTTACATGTGAAATATGCTGTTTCTACACAGAATATTTGTTTTGCTTTTTCATTTAGAATGCTTAATATCGTACGGGATCTAATCATCGATGAGTGGGTTCAGCTGGGTATGTTTGAAAGTGCCATCTCTTCAAAGTCATACCCCGCTAACAGGAAACAAAGGGTGTCAGTGCAAGGTAGTAGTGAATTAAGTCTTAAGTCATCAGTCATCATCAGAATGGGAAGAAATTACATGTGGTGTCCCACGAGGATCCATCTTAGGGCCATTGCTTTTTCTTGCGTACATTAATGATCTCTCATCAGTTACACTGCCAGAAGCAGAGTTGGTTTTGTTTGCAGATGACACAAGTATTGCAATAAATAGTATGTCGAGTGTAGTTCTAAAAGATCTGCTAATGATATTTTCATGGATATTAATAAATGGTTTAAAGTCAACTCACTGACATTTAACTTCGAAAAGACTCACTATATGCAATTCAGAACCTGCAAGAGGTTTCCACCCAGCATATGCATAAAGTATGAAGAAGAGCAGATGTAACAGGTTGACAGTCTTAAATTCCTGGGATAACAACTTGATAATAAATTCAGTTGGGAGGAGCACACCACAGAACTGCAGAAACACCTTAACAAATCTGTATTTGCAATTCTAGTGTTAGCAGACATAGGCGACATAATATCCACGAGGATCTCCTCAGCACGGATCTATGGAACGAAATACTAATCTAATCATCTACTCTGCGATCTGTTGTGACACTATCCCATTCTCTTTGCCACTCAAGCACTTTGCATAATTTTAGCTTTAGTTTTGTTTCGTCATTTCCCGTCGGATAATTTCTCTCATCCTAGGAAGAGTTCCTTTGCGAAGCCCGCGAAGAGAACCTTTGTATCTGACAGCAAGATTTATTGGGCACACGTTTGGTACGACTAATAGCGCCTCCAACGATGGCACGGCACGGCTAATGCCTACACCGAAAGCGCCCCTTTCACAAATGTTTGATAGCGGGTTCCGGGTCCCTGCCAAAACATAACACGCCCGCCGCCACTTTCGAAGCTATACTGGGACCCGCAGGTGAAGGTAACGGTCCCCTGTTGATCTGCAGTCCGGTGTACGCCCGGCTGGCGTGACGAAAGGTGCGCGGGACTTCCGCGTGTAGTCGCTTCGCATACACGACACCTACCTCGAGATTTCTGCGTACAGTACCCGCCGGTTATCTACCTACACCTAGCCTCACGATGACTCATCGGAAGCAATTTTGTCACTGGTTCCGCCATCTTAGGTAATCATGCTCTCACTTCGTAGCTATAACGAGTAAAACGGGAAGAACAACGCATTGCAAATCACCAGAAGTATCAGCTTTATTTCTCTACCGGTTTCGGTTCGCAAAACCATCATCAACAAAAGGAAAGCTGAACACTGATTATTTACACATAAGTACATTAGAATGAGAGAGACAGAAAGATTGCCTGGCCCGAATAATTTTGAGTCCAAGAACAGAGCATTGCGAATGCTCAAATTCAGAAGCGCCAGTGTTCACAACTCTAGCGGACCTATGACTTATGCCAATCAGGCTACACACGTTTCTCTTAGCTCAAAGCTATAGACACACCACGTGGTGGTCGAAGTAATTACAAATAAATACATCAACTTTCAAGATTTTTACTATGAGCATTTGTCCGTTTGTTTAGAGATTATGCTACTATAAAACGGAATCTTCTGAAAGAATGTGAAATCTAGAAAAGCCTACAACTGTACGATGTGTAGCGAAGTAAGGTTTAAAATATTACCTGCATAGATCTGAATAAAAGAAATTACAGTTGACTCCAGTTTTTTTTTTTTTTTTTTTTTTTTGCCAAACGGGCGAGCCGTGTTCAAACCTCTCTCATGCCTTTTTTTTTTAATTTTTGTAATGTCCGTTTCCAACAGCGAGGTGTAAGGAGGGGACCTATAATGACAGTTGATTCTGCACAACTACTCTATTAGCAGCCGAAACGAAGTGGCTTTCGAACGAGAACCGCAAACGTTTGATGACAAGGCGACAAGTCAACCGAATCCTCTCCCGGGAAACATGTCTGGTGTGCCATACACGACATTAATGACAGTACGTGTGTCAAATGCAGGAATTTTTTACCGACCACCTAATTTGTACGCCTGGTAAAATGAGTGAGACGTGATTCCTTGCCCGATACACGTATTCGTATGAATGTGAATGATCACTCCCAAGGAAATGATGAAAACATAACGGTTTCTCACATAAGCTGCAAAAAATGAACACAAGTTTCAAAATCACACAGTTTCTCTGTGATATGTCAAAACACATGTTTTCAGCGTTTTTGAAGTTGTGTTGCGCTCCGCTTTGAAAGTTCTGAATCTTGAATTCCTTTGTTTAGTGTAGTTCACACCCTTTTATTTGTTGTATTCTCTGACTATTCATCACTATTACTTGCGACGGTGACG
Organism: Schistocerca americana; assembly: GCF_021461395.2. Taxonomy (NCBI): domain Eukaryota; kingdom Metazoa; phylum Arthropoda; class Insecta; order Orthoptera; family Acrididae; genus Schistocerca; species Schistocerca americana. Next base: position 182,375,391 of record NC_060120.1, read on the forward strand.
TATTCTTACCACGCGACTCATATTCTATGACCAATGTGTGTAGCATGACAACTGCCAAGATTACAGAAAGAGAACAAACATTTCAGTGACCGGACGAACAGTTAGTAATGTTGTGGGGAAAAAAAGAAAACAATGGCACGAAGGACTTTTGCCGTTCGCTGTACACTCGCAACACCGTGACCACTTCCCCACGCCGCAGTTCGTCTACACTCAATATTGCACTTGTTAAGCTTGGACTGTTCACTATTCCTATTTTGCTTTTTTTTCCACAGTTCGATATACCTTCTTCCTATTTTCATGCCTGATTTGTATTCAGTTTTTGGTGGGCTATCCAATGGGCCATCTTACCACTAAATCTGAGGGGCCAGCGATGGGGGGGATTTCCCTCGTTAGTATGTTGTCAGCCGTCAAAAAGATTACACTTATTTTGTAGTATCGGCGTTTATTTATTTTGTATTGAGCTTCAGTTTCGGCGTTGTATCCTTCAACCCACGTTTTATTACCTGTTACGGCACATTTCAGTAGTTCAGCATCGTCGTTGACTATCTTGAGTCTACTGGGCTGCTGTAATTCGCAGCTGTTTTTGTTCGCATATATACAGTTTTAAATAAGTTTTTCTGCCTCACGTTTCATACCAAAAGCACCCGAAAAAATAATGGCATGGAGCGACCTCTCTGACAGCGATTCGGAGATCGTTCATTATCATTTCTTTAATTTGTACCACTATTTCATAGGTTGATGTGTTGAGCCATCCGGGAGGCTGGTCATCTTCAACTTCTTCGTGACCGTCTTCAAAACGGTTATATCGGCAGTAAAGCCTTGTTTTACTCACAGCAGGTATACAAAAAGTAATACAAGGTGTACAACTTTGCTTACGCCGTTTTTCCCCCCAACATTTGAGGCTTTAATGACACAAATGGGTTACACACGTATCATTCAAACTATTTTCCTTCGCTGGCCACTACTTTCTCCCATCTTTCGGACAGTGTACGAATCCCGCGTCGAAAAAATTGTTCATCTTTTGAAGTGCTCCACGAATCTATTCAATTTGCGACTTCTTCACGAGATCGGAAGTGTTGCTCAGCAAGGCCATGCGCCATTGATCTAAACAGGTGATAGTGAAAGGGAGCAATGTCTGGAGAATACGGCGGGTGGGGTAGGACTTCCCATTTTGACGTTCCCAAGTACGTTTTGACCTCTTCTGCAACGTAGGGTCGAGCGTTGTCGTGCTGCAAAATAACTTTATCGTGCCGCTCGCTGTTTTGCGGCCGTTTGTCTTTTAATGCTCTGCTCAAACGCATTAATTGCGTTCGATAACGAGCATCTGTGGTTGTTTCACAGTACCTCATAGTACACGACGCCGAGATGGCCCCATCAAATGCAGAGCATGATCTTGGAGCCGTGAATATTCGGTTTGGCCGTCGACGTGGAAACATGGGCGAGACATCCTCACGATTTTTTGCGTTTATGGTTGTCGTAATTAACCCGTTTTTCATCCTCGGTCACAATGCGATGCAGAAATCCATTCCTTTTTTGCCTTCGAAGCAACTGTTCACAAACACACAAACGCCGTTGAATGTCTTTTGGTTTCAGCTCAAACGGGCGCAAGTTCCTTCTTTCTGAATCACGCCCATAGCTTTGAGAGGTTTTGAAATGGCTTGCTGTGTCACTCCCACTAATTGTGCCAATTCTTCTTCAGTTTGACGCGAGTCTTCACTCAGCAATGTTTCCAATTCTCCATCTTCAAAAACATTCTCTCTTCCACCACTATGCCGGTCAAAGACGTTAAAATCACTGTTCTTGAAGCGTTGAAACCACTCACGACAAGTTCTTTCACTAATAGCGTATTTACCAGACGTACTTGAGAGCATTCGATGACACTCAGCCGCTGTTTTCTTCATACTGAAACAAAACAGTAACACCTCCCGCAAATGACGAGAATTAGGCTCGTAAACTGACATTTTCAATCAAGAACAACTTTATGATGCAGATACAAATCGATTAATGTTTGAATGAGGTTATGTTGGCCAAGGTCCAAGCTAACTGCCTGACGTCTGCGATCTGTTTCGACTGGTACTTACCGTTGTCGTCATCTATTGGCAAACGGCGGAAGCGAAGTTGTACACGTTGTACTTTAATATTTCTAAAATTCTGCTGCACTCTATAGCAAAATTCAATACAAACTCATTTGAATACAAAATAAAAAAGTACCGGTAACATCAAATCGCCGGTAAGCATTTTAACAGCTGACACAAGACAAAATATACCCTGTGGCTAACACTGTACAGATGCTTTCCACCCATGTTTACCAACACAAGAACGAAAACATCGTTCGCATCTAATACAAAACGCGTAGTTGCAGAATTCCCATTTGCTTTCGAACACACTTCGTATGTAATAAATAACTTAGTATCTTGCAATCGGTACGGGACGCCTGCTAAAGTCTCAGCGTGAATTTATTTGAATTCAGTTCCATACGCCGGTCTTCGCAAAACGGCACACCAATATGGCGAAATGGTTAAGACGCTGAACTCATTCTGGGAAGTGGCAATCAGTACCCGTCCACTGGTCCTTATTTAGATTCTTCATGATTTCCTGAAATCACTCCATGCGAATGCTGTGGGTGGTTCCTTCTTGGTTATACCCTCTTTCCTTCCCGATCCATCCTCCAACTGAGCTAGCGCCGTCTCTGAAGATACCGATGTCGACGGAATAACGTCTATTCCACCTCCCGTTAGTAGCACAGCGCGAACGACAGGGAAAACTCAGGCTATGAGATCGAGATTTACTGCTGCACTTTTAAGGCAATGCCCACAAAGTCGTGACCTATTTCTTAACTGGTGGTGCTGACTCAGAATCATCCGCCTCTGTAACTAAACCAGTATCTCGTGAGCACAGGACCATACAAGGCGGTTCTAGCATTTGACCTTCTTGCCCCTCTTTGGTAGCCTGGAGAGGGTTTTTCTTCAATGCATCGGTCTCACGACGGACAAGCGGAAGTTCTCGCTGACTTCGCTCGGTGTTCGTGAGACAAGACCGCAAAATGCTGGTCCGAAATCACTTTGGAGCAGACTTTCCGTTTGCCAAAACGCAAGGTATCGTTCACTTGGTGGGATTCCCGTTATGTTATTCTTAGCGGAGAATAATATTCATACGTAAAAAGAACTTCGGGGATACTTGGACAACATCGGAAGTTCCATGAGGCTTGTTACGGATAATGCTCTTGCAAACACTTGAAAATGATAGCAAAATGCTGGAAGACCTATAGAGGTCGTTTGGTGCATGGATTGGCAGTTGACGCTCAACATAAACAAAACATACTGTCTATAAATAGGTAGGAAGACCCGTTAAAGTATGATTATATGATCGCAAAATAAAATTAGAAGCAGTCGTATCCATTATATAACTGGAAGTATGAGCACGGAGTGATTTAAAATGGAACGACCACGTAAAAGCAATCTCAGGTAAGGCAGATGCCAAACAGATTCATCCAAAGAATCCTCAGGAACTGTGTTCCAACCACCAAGAACGTAATCTTCGTACATCCATATTTGAACTGGATGAAGGTGGGACACAACTGGTATAATTTTTATTAAAAATTAAATTCCGCCAGCTGTACTTAAGGTTTTATATTTACTTCGCTACTAGTTTCGCAACGTCGAAACTAGTAGCGAAGTAAATATAAAACCTTAAGTACAGCTGGAGGAATTTCATTTTTAATTTAAAAAACCAAGAAGGAAGTCTGAATTTTGCTCGTCAGTCAGGGATCCGTACTAGATGGAACCGATAAAGGAAAGAGAGAAAATCCAAAGATAGCAGCACGTTTCATTCAAGGTTCATTTAGTAAGCGGAGTAGCGTCACGGAGATAGCCAACTTCAGTGGCAAACCCTAAAAGAAAGGCTTTGGGTATTAAAGTTTTCTTTAGTCTTACCCACTGCCTCAAAAAAACATGGAGCTTCTAGAAGGCATGGCCGGACGTCACTGTAACTTCGTATACGTACACAGTATTGCCTGATAGATAAATGACTAGAGTTGCAATTTTCTGTAACATGAGGAAGCATTGGCGTTGTTTGTGTTTAGTGTTGTAACCAGGCATCGTAGCATGTACGCTGAAGAGCCAAAGAAATTGGCACACCTGCCTTATTCATGCAGGGCCCTCGGGAGAATGCAGAAGAGCCGCAACACGACGTGGCATGGACTCGACTGTCTCAAGTAGTGCTGACCACAAATCCTAAAGAGTACGAGGTGGTGGAGGTGAGGATCTCTTCTGAACGCCACGTCGTCAGGCAACCCAAATATGCTCAATAATGTTCACGTCTGGAAAGTTGTGGCGGCCAGCGGAAGTGTTTAAACTCAGAAGAATCTTTCTGGAGCCACTCTGTAGCAATTCCGGACATGTGGGGCATCGCTGGAATTGGCCAAGTCCGTCGGAATGCTCACTGGACATGAATGGATGCAGGTGATCAGACAGGATGCTTACATATGTGTCACCTGTCAAAGTAGTATCTAGACAAGGGGTCCCATATCACTTCAGCTGCACACGACTCACACCATTAGAGCACCTCCACCAGCCTGAACAGTCCCCTGCTGACATGCAGAGTACACAGATTCATGAGGTTGTCTCCATATCCGTAAACGTCCATCCACTCGATACAATCTGAAATGAGATACGCCCAACCAGACAACATGTTTCCAATCATCAACAGTCCAATGTGGTGTTGACGGGCCCAGGCGAGGCGTAAAGCTCTGTGTCGTGCAGTCATCAAGGGTAGACGAGTGGGACTTCAGTTCCAAAAGCCCATATCGATGATGTTCCGCTGAATGGTTAGCACGCTGACACTTTTGATGGCCCAGAATTGAAATCTGCAGCAATTTGCGGGAGGGCTGCACTTCTGTCACGTTGAACGGTTCTCTTCAGTCGTCGTTGGTCCCGTTCTGACAGGATCTTTTTCCGGGCGCAGCAATGTCTGAGATTTGATGTTATAGCGGATTTCTGGTATTCACAATACACATGTGGAATAGTCGTATGGGAAAAGCCCCACTTCATCATTACTTCAGAGATGACGTGTCCCATTGCTCGTGCGCCGACTAACACCACGTCCGAACCCTCATGTTGATAACCTGCCATTGCAGCAGCAGTAACCGATCCAACAACTGTGCCAGCCACTTGTCTTATAAAGGCGTTGCTGAGAGCAGCACCGTATTCTGTCTGTTTACATATCTTTGTATTTGAGTACGGATGCCTATACCAGTTTCTTTGGCGCTTCAATGTATGAGGGGCTTTAACAGTGTCAGATGTTGAGCGAGCAATGAAGGACACGAAGCCGGCCGGGGTGGCCGAGCGGTTCTAGGCGCTACAGTATGGAACCGTTCGACCGCTACGGTCGAAGGTTCGAATCCTGCCTGGGGCATGGATGTGTGTGATGTCCTTAGGTTAGTTAGGTCTAAGTAGTTCTAAGTTCTAGGGGACTGATGACCCCAGAAGTTAAGTCCCATAGTGCTCAGAGCCATTTGAACCCATTTTGAAGGACACGAAGAAGCTGGGCATTCGTGTGAGACAGAATTATCGGCACCTCACAATTTACAAGGGGGTTTCGTTGTAGGTCTCCATTTGGCCGTCAGATCCAATCGCGCTATATCCAGATTTATGGGGCGTTCGGATGTGACAGTGGCCCAGCGTTGGACTGCATGGGAACGTGAGGGAGGGTATACTCGGCGTCAGGGTTCGGGTCGACCACGTCTGACCACCACAAGGGAGGACCGCCATGTTGTATACCACGCACTTCCTAACTCCTTCACATCTGCGGCTGCCATTCGCGAACCAATAATGGACTTATATTGGAACAAATAAGCCCTCGGTCACAAGTATCAAGTCAAAATTGACCTGGTTTCGACGCTACTATGAGCGTCGTCTTCAGAATTCGACTAACTGTTCTAAAACATATTAGGTATATAGAACATCAATAAAATTAAAATTTGTACTGACTGGAAAAGATGCAGTACTTACAAGTCACATATTAAAAAATATCTAAGCCGGAAAGGCGACGTCATGAACAGCTGTGAGATGGTGAGCCGCTAAAGCTGCTCGTATTGTGAGCAAGGGTTGCAACAAGACTGAGGTGCCCACTTTAGAAAGTGTGGGCAAGTAAACATGGTGTCGCTACGAGCGCCATCTAGTAGCCGCAGAAACAACTAGGCTACCGTACATTCAAAATTAGACACATGAAATTGTGATGCAGCTGATTCAGGCATAACGTAAGCATTAACAATAACAGGATGAAGTTACATATTTATCTGTTTTAAATAGAGATACATTTGGTAACGTAAAAAACGTTAGTTATGACATACAAGAAAACAGCAAAGGTGTGACATTTCGGTAAACTGCATGAGGAAATCTGAATCAAAGATCAAGCAATGGCTTTATACAGGCTAAAAAGTTTTTATTTTGCAGCTGCAGCTGTTCGTTGAGAATGAGGCCATCATGACGAGTGAGATGTTTGAAAATATCCAATTCCTCTAAGATATCCAACCTACGCCCCTTCTTTTCAGTATGCAGAATATTGTTATCGCCTATGGCTTTAGGCACGGGTCCAGTAATTAAGAGATGATCGGCTTAGATCTTTTTTAATATGTGACTTGTAAGTACTGCATCTTTTCCAGTCAGTAGAAATTTTAATTTTATTTATGTACTATATACCTAAAATGTTTTGGAACAGTTAGTCTAATTCTGAAGACGACGCTCATAGTAGCGTCGAAACCAGATCAATTTTGACTTAATATTTGTGACCGAGGGCTTATTTGATCCAACATAATTCTGTCACGGTCACTCAACCTTAGCAACTATGTTCGAAGTTAAATAATGGACTTCTTGGAAAATTGTGTGTTACCCCGCCAGACTGGTCGGAAAGTAACAGCAATTGCACTTCGGAATCACCGTGCCATGCCTAGGCTGCTGGTAACGCCACAACACAACTGGCGCGTTTGGAATGATGTCGCGACTGATTAATGACATCGCACTGGGTTCAACGATGAATCTTTGTTCTGCACTGCCTCGAATAAGCACCGTTGAAGTGTGTGAGACAGAGGTTCCATTGTTGCAATGGTCTGGAGAGGCACTCCTGGTGTACTTTAAGTGTGGCTGGCACTGCCCGAGGGAACTGTGACGCAAAACGGCACATCACGCGTGCCTTGCTTCCTGAAGTGTTCCCTCTCATTCGATAGTATTGTGGTGCCTTTTTCAACATAGCAATGCTCGTCCAAGTAGGACACATGTGTCTATGAACTGTCTGGGAAATGCTGAGGTACTCCCACGGTTCTCAACACCCCCAGATGTATACCGAATAACAAATGGATATGGTCAGCTTGGACGTCAACTCTGTTCTGGTGTCAGTATCCAGGATATCAAGCACGAGTTGTAACAATTGTGCTCCAGCCTTTCTCAAGAGAGGATACTTATCATCGCTCCCAACAGACTCAGTACATTCATCCAGGCCACAAAGGCTGCAACGTCATACTGGAAAGTTCTTTGAGAATTTGTAATCACTAGGCAACGGCCTTGCCGCAGTGGATACACCGATTCCCCACCGAAGTTAAGCGCTGTCGGGCGTAGTCGGCACTTGGATGGGTGACCATCTGGGCCGCCATGAGCTGTTGCCATTTTCGGGGTGCACTCAGTCTCGTGATGCCAATTGAGGAGCTACTCGACCGAGTAGCAGCGGCTCCGGTCACAGAAAACAATCATAACGACTGGGAGAGCGGTGTGCTGGCCATACGCCCCTCCTATCCGCTTCCTCAGACGAGGATGATATGGCGGTCGGAAGGTCCCGATGGGCCACTTGTGGCCAGAAGACGGAATGCTTTTGCATGTTACCTAAATGTATATCTCGGCAAGACTACGAAAGTAAAATTTGAGATTCTACATCTACATCCATAATCCGCAAGCCACCTGACGGTGTGTGGCGGAGGGTACCCTGAGTACCTCTATCGGTTCTCCCCTCTATTCCAGTCCCGTATTGATCGTAGAAAGAAGGATTGTCGGTATGCCTCTGATTATATCCTCATGGTCTCTTCGCGAGATATACGTAGGAGGGAGCAATATACTGCTCGACTCCTCGGTGAAGGTATGTTCTCTAAACTTCAACAAAAGCCCGTACCGAGCTACTGGGCGTCTCTCTTGCAGAGTCTTCCACTGGAGTTTATCTATCATCTCCGTAACGCTTACGCGATTACTAAATGATCCTGTAACGAAGCGTGCTGCTCTCCGTTGGATCTTCTCTCTCTCTCTTCTATCAATCCTATCTGGTACGGATCCCACACTGCTGAGCAATATTCAAGCAGTGGGCGAACAAGAGTACTGTAACCTACTTCCTTTGTTTTCGGATTGCATTTCCTTAGGAGTCTTCCAATGAATCTCATTCTGGCATCTGCTTTACCGACGATCAACTTTATATGATCATCCCATTTTAAATCACTCCTAATGCGTACTCCCAGATAATTTATGGAATTAACTGCTTCCAGTTGCTGACCTGCTATTTTGTAGCTAAATGATAAAGGATCTATCTTTCTATGTATTCGCAGCACATTACACTTGTCTACAATGAGATTCAATTGCCATTCCCTGCACCAAGCGTCTATTCGCTGCAGATCCTCCTGCATTTCAGTACAATTTTCCATTGTTACAATCTCTCGATATACCACAGCATCATCCGCAAAAAGCCTCAGTGAACTTCCGATGTCATCCACAAGGTCATTTATGTATATTGTGAATAGCAACGGTCCTACGACACTCCCCTGCAGCACACCTGAAATCACTCTTACTTCGGAAGACTTCTCTCCATTGACAATGACATGCTGCGTTCTGTTATCTAGGAACCCTTCAATCCAATCACACAATTGGTCTGATAGTCCTTATGCTCTTACTTTGTTCATTAAACGACTGTAGGGAACTGTATCGAACGCCTTGCGGAAGTCAAGGAACACGGCATCTGCTTGGGAACCCGTGTCTATGGCCCTCTGAGTCTCGTGGACGAATAGCGCGAGCTGGGTTTCACACGACCGTCTTTTTCGAAACCCATGCCGATTCCTACAGAGTAGATTTCTAGTCTCCAGGAAAGTCATTATACTCGAACGTAATACGTGTTGCAAAATTCTACAACTGATTCGAGCTCAGCAGTACATTAGTATACGAAAGACCCTCCGCCACACGCCGTAAGTGGCTTGTGGAATATAGGCGACAATAGCCAAGTGGCGAGTATGTATACGATAGGCGGGACAAGGGGAGACGGAGCACGTACTCACCTTGACACTGTAGCACGTAACCCGGGCGGAGCACAATACACAGTAATCCAACAAGACGGACGCTCGTAACTTGGTCAAAGCACAGCAGACAGTAATCCAGCAAGAGGAACGCAGTGGAGAAGACGTACCGGTCGTGGGGCTGCGGTGCGGCCTCTGGCGCTGGCGGCGCCGGCTGTTCGGGCTTTCGCTGGGGAGAATCCCCGACGCTCGCCCTAGCGATGCACATGGTGTACTGATCCGGCGGCCGCCCGTCGCCCGCTATATACCGGCCGAGCAAGGGCGGCTTCCCGGAACGGTGCGGCTGTTGCTGTGGTGAAGCCCTGCGCGGCGCGCCGCGTCACAACACACCACAGCCGGACGTCGACCTCGGCGGCCCTGGTTCGAGTCCCACGACTAACGGGGACGCTACGCCGTCGGCCAGGCGGAAGGCGCCCGCCGCCGCTCCGCACGGCGCTCCGTATCTTTGTAATAGTCTCGCGTCTACGGTAACGTAGAAGCAAGTCCCGTGACAATACAACACCGCGGGGTATGTTATCACGAGCAACCGCAAAAATTTTTCTAGGCCGCGTCGAAGGAGAACAAGCGTCTAAAATTTTAAACATGATCATCAGTTTCAAGACATGTCATGCCATAAGAACTAAATTTTATAGACGAAAATAATTTATTATATCTCTAAGAACTGATCATCATGGCAATGTATGAATAAAAACACTGTTTAAGACTCCACGTGGAGGGGGAGGGGCGGTAATTGCCTCCTCTTGCAAACCCCCCCCCCCCTCCCCCCCCCTCCAGCTCGTTCTATGAATTACAGGAGTCCGTACGTCAACTGGTAAAATGGTTCAGATGGCTCTGAGCACTATGGGACTGAACTTCTTATGTCGTCAGTCCCCTAAAACTTAGAACTACTTAAACCTAACTAACCTAAGGACAGCACTCACATCCATGCCCGAGGCAGGATTCGAACCTGCAACGGTAGCGGTCGCGCGGTTCCAGACTCTAGCGCCTAGAACCGCTCGGCCACCCTGGCCAGCCAAGTGGTAAAAACGGAACAGGTAAGTTGAAATGTATGTCACGTACTGAGGTCTATGGTCCATTGGCGCTGTAAAACATTGAAGCTTTTAAGTCAATGCAACCAGAAGATACCACCATCTATATCTTATTTTTATACCCGCAAACTCACTTATCAAAAACTGGACACTTCCCAGTGGCCTAGAATCATGAAGTTTGGCAAGAAGCAAGGATTCACAATACGAATAAAGCAAAAAATCCGAAAATTTTTACTTTGTACTTTTATCACACGAAAAAAATATACATATATATATTTCTTCTGCCATTTGTTATCATACGTCAAACTTGAAACTAAATCTGTCAGTAGTTCTGCATTCAGGCTGAGTGAGTCGCAATGGTAAAAGTCGAACATCAAGCAAGCATTGACTTTATTGTTAATACGACGCGTTTCGGAATTTATCCATCATCAGGTACCCAGTAGCGACTGCTACACGTAGACTGGTTTGCGAACGTTGTTTTCTTTTTTTCCCTTACTTAACATACAACTTGAAACGTGTTCCTGGATACCTGATGATAGGTAAATTCCGAAACGCGTCGTACGAGCAATAAAGTCATTGCTTGCCTGATGTTTAACTAGGCAACTACCTGAGATGACGATGATGATGGTTTCTTGGGCGCTCAACATCGTGGTCATCAGCGCCCGCACAAGTTCCAAATCTTTCCATTTCCAGTATAGGCACTTCCGGAATAATGATGATATGATGAAGACCACACAAACACCTAATCCCCGTGCCGAGAAAATCCCCGACCCGGCCGGGAATCGAAGCCGGGACCCCGTGATCCAGAGGCAGCAACGCTAGCCACTAGACCACGAGCTGTGGTCAACTACCTAAGATAACACACCAAGCCACAGTGAATCTTAGACGTATACATGGAATACCAAATCCCTACTTAAGTCCCGCAGTGCTCATCAGATGCAATGGCCCAGATCGATTCAATAATGTCTGATGCTCTGTAATATCTACAAACACTGAGTTCGTAGTATGTCGTTGGTACGTAAGTTGCGTCCTGAAGGCAACACCACAAGCGTTTCAGGAAGCTATAAAGAAGAGGACTCCCTTGGGTGCGGGCTAGGCGGGGCAACAGCTTCGTGTTTCACAGACTACCGATGAGTCCACAGGGGGGCAGTAAATACTTTTCTCTACACCATCGGTCACTGCCCTCCTGCTACGTCGTCATCATCGATTGCACTTGCTGTTGCTGCACTAGCAGTAGCAGGAACAGGAAGAAGATGATGTAAATGTAGTAATAGTGGAAAGAGCACATTCAGCAGTATTAGTTGCACCTGTGCCCCATTCTATTCGCGATTGCTAAGGAGGAAAGAGGAAGAAACTGAGTTTCTCACGATGAGAAATGAAAGAGAGCAGTCTACATATACTTTAAAGACTTTTTTACAGCCACGACCGCGTTGACTTTTTATTAATTGTTTCGACAGGTAAGACTGTCATCTTCAGCTCATCAAGAACTGTTTTGATTGTACGTTATGATCAATTGTCCGTTCATTACCCATACCACGTCAATATTTTAGTGGAGAGTACATTGCACATTCCACACAGATTTGCCAAAAATAAAATTACAAGCAGGTTTATAAATCAGTTTACTCATCTCGAACTTCAGGAGCGAACTCTGATAATCACTTGAGAGAAGGTGAACTACTTACCCCAGCTCGCTTGTGAACAACTTCAATTTTTCTATTACCGGTTTCATTAATCATGGTTACTATCTTGAGATTTCTCTAAAAGGTTATTACACGTCTCCTATACGCGCTGTACAAGTACTGTATCTAAAGGATTGCAAGGTTTGTATGGGACGAGCTGAACGACGCATCGGCACGTCGAAGATAAAACCATAATATACAGAGTAATTCGCCATATGCTCGGATCCCTATTCCACACACTACTGTGTGCTTAATTGTAGCCACAACACCGCTAGGAGTTGCCCTATGTATTTCGATTGAGAACGTTCCAAGATGTGGTTCACCCGTCTTGTAAATGTAAACATTGCCATACATGTGCACTTTTACTGTATACTGTGGATTTTAACAGCTGACAAGTATCAAAGGAGTGCTGCCTATCTAGACATTCCAAGTCCTACAATATGCATTTTTGTTGTGTACATTTTTACTTTTGATAGACTTGTTTGTAATTTTATTCTTTCAAACCTGTGTGTAATAAGCAGTGTACTCTCCACTGAAATGTTAATATGGTATGAGTAACGAACGCACAACGAAACATCTAAGGTATATTCAAAAACGTTTTTAAACATCAGAAGATGAGATCTTAGCTGTCGAAACCAGTCAACAAAAAGGAGTTTTGAACGCGATCTTGGCTATAAAAACTTTCTTTGAAGTACCTACAGATTGGAAAATTGCGCATGTCGCACCAGTGTTTATGAAGGGTAGTAGGAGTAATCCGTCGAACTACAGACCTATATCATTGACGTCGGCTTGCAGTAGGGTTTTGGAGCATATACTGTATTCAAACATTATGAATCACCTCGAAGGGAACGATCTATTGAAACGTAATCAGCATGGTTTCAGAAAACATCGTTCTTGTGCAACGCAGCTAGCTCTTTATTCGCACGAAGTAATAGCCGCTATCGACAGGGGATCTCAAGTTGATTCCATATTTCTGGATTTCCGGAAAGCTTTCGACACCGTTCCTCACAAGCGACTTATAATCAAGCTGCGGGCCTATGGGGTATCGTCTCAGTTGTGCGACTGGATTCGTGATTTCCTGCCAGGAAGGTCGCAGTTCGTAGTAATAGACGGCAAATCATCGAGTAAAACTGAAGTGATATCAGGTGCTCCCCAGGGAAGCGTCCTGGGACCTCCGCTTTTCCTGATCTATGTAAATGACCTGGGTGACAATCTGAGCGGTTAGTAAGAGAAATCAGAGCTCGAACAGAAAGGTTTAGGTGTTCGTTTTTCCCGCGCGCTGTTCGGGAGTGGAATGGTAAAGAGATAGTATGATTGTGGTTCGATGGACCCTCTGCCAAGCACTTAAATGTGAATTGCAGAGTAATCATGTAGATGTAAAAACATTTTCTAAGAGTCACGCTGAGTATAGCCGTTGTTTAAACCGGGGTCTTCTGGTAAAACCTGTTACTTCTTGTATACGTCAGACTCTGAAGACAGACTTTGAGAAGGACCTTTATAGACAGAAGAGTCCCTAGTAACGGAGTTACATTCCAACAGAACAGCGCCTTCCAAATAGTACTGCGTAACAACAAGACAAAAAACTACGCATTAAAAAATTCGAAGGCAGTAGTGTCCTTCGGAAATAATTTATTACACCGGGAGAGCTTGCAACGAATCCAGCGAGGTCGCGCGGACCTCTTTACCTCCCGCATATTTTTCCTGCTGCGCGACAACATTCGGCAGCAATGAATCGCCACTCCTCGCTGAAAAACATGTCGCAGTGTTGCATCACACACCTTATTCACCGGATTTGTCCCTTTCATTAGCATGTGAAAGTAAGTCCTTACACAGTCAATGATGCACGTGCGATATATGTTTGTAGGCGCTCATTCTACTCCGGTAGCTTTCACTGGCGTGAAGTACTATCCACGGTAGTGGAATCGTAAATAACTGCTTTCTCGTGTTAGGTGACTCCGTCGAAATGTCTCCTCCGGAATTTTTTTTTTTTTCTTCGTATGACAAAACATTTCGTCAGCGAAAGTTAATTGCCCGAAGGCGCCAGCCAGCGACCATGCGCGAGCTGTGGAGGAATTATCAATTGTTTAGACAAGCGCTAAATTGGGGAGACTTTCGAACGAAACACAGCTGTTACTGTGTACCTACTGGGAATCTTGTTTATGAAATTGACAACTACAAAGAATTTAAGGGTAAAAAAGTTATCACTTCCGAGAAACGACTCATTTATAATTAAACATGAACACAAAATCACAACTGATCAGAGGTAAAAGACTTTGAATTGCCACATATTTGGAGTTACTTATCGCAGTTATCTATCATGAGTTCATGTGGGCGACTCTGTACATTTCAGTTGCTTGTCTAACATTATTTAGTCAAATATTTGCAGTACCCTCTCTCAGTTATTTTGTCTAAATATTTATGTAAGCGCATAGCTTACATTACTAATGATGCTAATGAGTTGGATGTTCGTTGTAGAGAGAGAGAGAGAGAGAGAGAGAGAGAGAGAGAGAGTGAGTGTGTGTGTGTGTGTGTGTGTGTGTGTGTGTGTGTGTGTGTGTGTGTGTTTTTCCCACAAACTCACCATACTGAAGTTCGAAGATCACAGATCAAATTTAAGAACAATATGCATAACAAGAGTCGAACCTACAACCTTCCACGCTATTGCTAGTCAAATGGTTCAAATGGCTCTGGGCATTATGGTCCTTAAAATCTGAGGTAATCATTCCCCTAGAACTTAGAACTACTTAAACCTAACTAACCTAAGGACATCACAAACATCCATGGCCGAGGCAGGATTCGAACCTGCGACGTAGCGGTCGCGCGGTTCTGGACTGAAGCGCCTAGAACCGCTGGGCCACACCGGCCGGCTATTGCCAGTCGAACTGCGCGACGGGACCCTTCCAACCCCCTCTTGGATTGCGCCAGGACACGTGGGCTAGATCGGCCATCTTGGATTAGCGAGGGGATAATTAGGGCTGAAGTTGAACTGTCCTGGTTCCCCCTTTCACATGTTACATCAGCAATTCATCTGAAACATTAATGTCTTTTTACTCAATCCAGCATTCGATTATCACAAAAATTAGTTATCTGAAGATTAAGTACACAAAAATTTTCAAAGTAACTATAAAAAGAAAGAAATGGTATCTGTTCCTACATCCTCAAAATTCTCTCATGTGCTTGGTTTCTTCTGTTAATTCAGACTAAGTACTCACGCAAAACCCAAAGAAATAGTGGTCATCTGTAGAGGCTGTCAATAGCACCGTAGTTTGCTCACGGATGACATGTGGGCTGAAATTGAAAGCAGCAAAGCAGATGTAGGAATGCTGATCTCTCTTTTGAAATATCCCTTCACAAAGGAAGATCCAGGAGCACTGTTTCAATCGAATCGTCTCACCTCTGCGAAGATGAGTGATCCAGATTTAGTTTCGGTGGGAAGAAGAACTAATTATACCCGCTAGTACTGAACAAAGTCCAAGGGCCCAATGAAACGAGTTTAATTTAAACAGGATCTGCAGCAGAGTTGGCCTGCCTCTCAACCAAAAATACGGCACATTCCTCAACCAAATAAAAGTGCCCAGTGGTCGGCAGAAAGCACAGGTCATACACGTGTACAGCAAAGGTAGGAAGAGTGATCCACAAAACTGCCGTCCAATATCACCGGCAACCAACTGTTTAAGAAACTTACAACGTATTCTGAGCTCAAACGTAATAAAGTATCCCTAGTAGAAGGACCACCACGATGTCAGTGAGCATGCATACCGAAAAACTGGGTATGCGAAAACCAACTCCTGCTTCTCTCACATGACAACCGGAAAGCCTTCGATCAATGCAATTGCGTGGATGCAATATTTGTTAACTTCGGGAAAGCGTTTGAACCAAAACCACACTAACGCTTATTAACATATTAACGAATTAAGGATCATATAGAGCAGCAAATGAATATTGTGTCTGATGGAGGATTTCTCGGTAGGAGGGACGTAGCATGTTATCTGGGTTGGAGGCACGGATTGGTGCACAAGTAACTCCAGATGTGAAACTTCCTCCTGGCACATTAAAACTGTACCGGACATCTTGAGAAATAATTTTCGTCCTTAAGCTTTGCACACCAGTGTAATTACATAGTTTTCAGGACCAACATCAAGTGAGGTATGAAGGAACACACATTGCCTCCGTACGATCAGTGGATACTAAAATAGATTACAGAATGCACAGGGGCATTTCTCACGCTCCTTATGTGAACGGGAAGTTTTACAAAGGGATATACCCTCTGAAATGCGTAGAAGTGCCGAGCCTGGATGTTTTTCTGAAATTGTAGTAATTGGTTTGTCTGTACATGTTCATCATATCTACAAATTTCCGTCCCATTCGGATAATTCCAACGTGTTGCCTCTTTTTTTGTCATGAAATACGTCTGCTATCACTTATTCATTTGTTAACACAACAATTTTCCATTCGTCTCACTATTTCTTAACTATGTATTATCACTACAAACAATACAAACATAAAAGTTTTCTTATTCTGATACAGCTCGTGCGTATCTGGCCGGTAGCTTTAATTTTGCATCACACAGCAGGAACAGCTAGAGGCTAAACATTTCGCCTCCAAGCTGATATTCAGCGACGAAGAAACCTTCAGTTTATCTGGAAAGGCTAATCGTCGTATTGTGAGAGTAAGGCGCACTGAGAATCCTCATGACATTGTGAAATATGAACCAAATTCGCCGAATGTTGTTTTCTGTGCCATGCCACAAGCTGGATGGGCCGTTTTTCTTCTGTGAGGAGCCTGCAGGCACGGCTCACCTTATTACGTTGCAGTCACGGCTGTATCTACAAGTGACTGCTGATGCCGAGAACTTCAGCTACCAACAAAACGGGGCTTGGATTATCTATACTCGTCGCTACCTAAACGATGCACTTCCGCATCGCTGTGGAGATCATCTGGTTCTGGTTCTGGTTCTGTTCCCTTGGCCCCCCAGGTCGCCTGATGTGACACTTGTGTCTTTTACCTTTTGGGGTACATCAAGGACCGTTTTTACGTACCCGCACTGCCAAGAACACTGGAACAGCTCAGAGAACGCATGAATGCTGCCGCGATGACCACTGACCGGATCTTGCTGCGTAAGGGATAAAACGAACTTTATTGTCGCTTGGACGTGTGTCTTGTGACCAAACGGACACTACTGGAACATCTGTAGAGTGCAAAATGCAAACTTGGTGCTTCTTGGTTCTATTTACGTATCAGTCATATTTGTACATGTAATATTTAGAAAAATATATAATGTTAGAAACGAATGAATCATTTATATTAGCCCTGTCCAACATGTTTTATTCCCTAATGGGCTCAGCACGAAAACCAGTCAGATAACAAAATTGTCTAAACACAGCTGAGGGACTGTTGTTTTTTCTTTTTTGTTGGCAAATTAAAATGTCATTCGTGACACCATTACCAAATTAGATTAACGGAAGAGAGGAAAGATTCAATGGTTTCTTTAGTCATGGTACACTTTATTATGCGAGTGAGCATTACAGAAATGCTCAACAACTCCAGTTGCAGACACACTAAGAGAAACGCTGTGTATTCCGAGAGCGTACATTCGAAGTTGGCTTGGGCAGCATAATACTTCCTTCTTTATTCTCGCGAAAGGACCTCGACCAGAAAATCAGAGGGAAAGGAGCTCATATGGAAGCTTATCTAGAGTCTTTTGTCCCATTCACTTTTGGCGAATGAAATTCACTACTGGCCATTAAAATTGCTACACCAAGAAGAAATGCAGATGATAAACGGGTATTAATTGGTATTAATTGGACACATATTACACTAGAAATGACATGTGATTACATTTTCACCCAATTTGGGTGCATAGATCCTGAGAAATCAGTGCCCAGAACAACCACCTATGGCCGTAATAACGGCCTTGATACTCCTGGGCATTGAGTCAAACAGAGCTTGGATGGCGTGTACAGGTACAGCTGCCCATCCAGCTTCAACACTATACCACAGTTCATCAAGAGCAGTGAATGGCGTATTGTGATGAGCCAGTTGCTCGGTCACCTTTGACCAGACGTTTTCAATTGGTGAGAGATCTGGAGAATGTGCTGGCCAGGGCAGCAGTCCAACATTTTCTGTATCCAGAAGGGCCCGTACAGGACCTGCAACATGCGGTCGTACATAGTCCTGCTGAAATGTAGGGTCTCGCCGGGATCGAATGAAGGGTAGAGCCACGGGTCGTAACACATCTCAAATGTAGTGTCCACTGTTCAATGTGCCGTCTATGCGAAGAAGAGGTGACCGAGACGTGTAACCAATGGCACCCCATACCATCACGCCGGGTGATACGCCAGTATGGCGATGACAGATACACGCTTCCAATGTGCGTTCACCGCGATGTCGCCAAACACGGATGCGACCATCATGATGCTCTACACAGAACCTGCATTCATCCGAAAAAAGTGACGTTTTGCCATTCGTGCACCCAGTTTCGTCGTTGAGTACACCATCGCAGGCGCTCCTGTCTGTGATGCAGCATCAAGGGTAACCGCAGCCACGGTATCCGAGCTGATAGTTCATGCTGCTGCAAACGTCGTCGAACTGTTCGTGCAGATGGTTGTCTTGCAAACGTCCCTATCTGTTGACTCAGGGATCGAGGCGTGGCTGCACGATCCGTTACCGGTTACAACCATGCGGAGGATAAGATGCCTGTCAACTCGACTGCTAGTGATACGAGGCCGTTGGGATCTAGCACGGCGTTCCGTATTACCCTCCTGAACCCACCGATTCCATATTCTGCTAACAGTCATTGGATCTCGACCAACGCGAGCAGCAATGTCGCGATACGATAAACCGCAATCGCGATAGGCTACAATCCGACCTTTGTGAAGGTCGGTAACGTAATGGTACGCGTTTCTCCTCCTTACACTAGGCATCACAACAACGTTTCACCAGGCAACGCCGGTCAACTACTGTTTGTGTATGAGAAATCGGTTGGAATCTTTCCTTATGTCAGTAAGTTTTAGATGTCGCCACCGGCGCCAACCTTGTGTGAATGCTCTAAAAAGCTAATCATTTGCATATTCCAGCATCTTCTTTCTGTCGGTTAAATTTCACGTCTGTAGCGTGTCATCTTCGCGGTGTAGCAATTTTAATGGCCAGTAGTGTATGATAGACGGCAAACATACGTACCCTCAGCCAAACACCGACAGCAGGAATCACATGCTGTACGAGTTCGACAACGTGCAGACTTCGTGGTACACCTAACAGGCCCGACAGGCCGGACCGAGAATAAAGATGCTTGTGAATGCACACCACACTGTTACATATGCCGAGTGCAATGGCTCTTCGTGCGCAACACGTGGCTTAACAGTACTCTAAACTCGACAGTTCTGTGTACTCACTGCACCATGTAGTGTAAAATGTGCCTCGTCACTACACAGGATATTACCAAAAGCCAAAGAGCAAATTCAGAACGTTGCTTCGGATCATGCGGTTCCAGTTGCTGCACTGTCTGGATCTTGTGCAGGTGTCAGTGGGATAGACAACACTTGTGACACTGCGGTAACACTAGCACTACCCGAGGTATGTACTGCATGGTGTCAGGTAACGGGTGAATTGTGGCGCCCTGTAAATATTCTAAGTTGGACCGTCAAAGCCGCGGCCCGGCAGTAAACACGTGGTGCCAAACGTTAGCCGGACGAGAGGGGTAGCCCCAGCGCATGGTCCAGCCGCGTGGCTGGGAATCCCGCTGTGACGAGGCCGGTGCTTTGTATCGATGAAGGAGATGTCTATGCCGGGGGTGCCAAAGATGTCGGACTTTGTGAAACGTTAATGGCAGACATTTCACAGTTCGTATAGAAATTAATAGTTGCCATATGACTCATGATACCTCAAAAACAAACATGTACATTACTATTATTTGCACGACGATTCTGACGGTGTAATCAGATTTTCAGTATCTTTATTAGTTTAAAGTTTAGTATCTGACGGTAAATTATACAAGTAGCACCCTGCAACGAATTTCCAAAATATAAACGCTTTATCCGATTTTGTCAATCGCCATGTCTTTAGAAAGCTATTGGTGTAAACCTAAATTGGTATGAATTACAGGCATGTAACTTAAATAGTGCATGAGTTATTGGAGATCAAAGTAGCCGATTACTACTACCGATCGCGTCAGGCCATAAGTACTCCACAGTTACACGAAGAAACGGTAGCAGCATGCGTATAAATATATTTATTCATTTATATCTTTGCTTACATCCTATATATACTATTCATGAAGAAACTGGTTAAATATTTGCTGTGTCTTAGAACGCACAGAGACATTAGGCTACTGGCCTACCTGTTGTATTTCTTTTGATATATATTTAATATGTTTATGTATTTAATAATGTGTGTGTTAGAGCGTGTTTATGGTCCAGGCGTACGAATATTTATTTAATTTCAAGTTATTAAATGTAATTCCATTATTTCGTATATGTTTCATTATGTTGGTGAGTGTACATTGGGTTGAAGACATGGAGGGAATGCCCTGGCCAATCACAGCACTCGTTAACGGTGAGACAGTATGGAAGTGGGGGGTGGAGGATCGTTTCGAGAGAGGACAGGGCGGTCTGGAGAGTTTTGTAAGTGAGGCAGTTCTGGACAGTACGACACGGGAATGAGTGCTGGACGCGGACAGTACAGCGGTATGGACGCACAGTCGGCGGAAAGACTTGGACAGTGGAGCAGAGTGCACGTGGTCGCGGAGAATACAGATATTTCGGAGTGCCGAACTGTGCTCTTGTGTGATTTCCGTGGCTTCTGCAGTGAAGACGTAGTGTGCGTTTAGAAGTGAATATCACGCGAGCTATGTTGTTGTTCGTGACTAACTACGTGCAGTAGGGATCTATTGTTTCCCTGTTATTCATCTTATATTTTATTTAATTGCCGGATCATCGGCACCAGTAAGTGTTTTGCAGAAATATACGACATTCTCGAAAGTACCGGGTGATCAAAAAGTCAGTATAGATTTGAGAACTTAATAAACCACGGAATAATGTAGATAGAGAGGTAAAAATGGACACACATGCTTGGAATGACATGGGGTTTTATTAGAACAAAAAAAAAAAACCAAAGTTCACAAAATGTCCGACAGATGGCGCTAGACAGCAAAACTGCTACCGTGGCGGGTGAGAGGTACGCCGATGTGTTACAGAATCGCACCATCCCCAGCCTGCTGGAACGTACGATGTTTATGCAGGATGGCGCCCCACCCCATATTGTTAGACGCGTGAAAGATCTCTTGCGCGCGTCGTTTGGTGGTGATCGTGTGCTCAGCCGCCACTTTCGTCATGCTTGGCCTCCCAGGTCCGCAGACCTCAGCCCGTGCGATTATTGGCTTTCGGGTTACCTGAAGTCGCAAGTGTATCGTGATCGACCGACATCTCTAGGGATGCTGAAAGACAACATCCGACGCCAATGCCTCACCGTAACTCCGGACATGCTTTACAGTGCTGTTCACAACATTATTCCTCGACTACAGCTGTTGTTCAGGAATGATGGTGGACATATTGAGCATTTCCTGTAAAGATCATCATCTTTGCTTTGTCTTACTTTGTTAAGCTAATTATTGCTATTCTGATCAGATGAAGCGCTATCTGTCGGACATTTTTTGAACTTTTGTATTTTTTTGGTTCTAATAAAACCCCATGTCATTCCAAGCATGTGTGTCAATTTGTACCCCTCTATCTACATTATTCCGTGATTTATTCAGTTTTCAAATTTATACTGACTTTTTGATCACCCGGTATCGTACTCATCATTTAAAGTCGTTAAAATAGTACCTGCAGATTTTATTTAATTCCAATCTTTCATTTATAGATGTGTATGTCACGTTCAAAATTCGCAGTTGCCGAGTGATAGGAACCTTCAACCATTCGATTCATGTGCTTAATGCGGTAACTACGAATCCCAGCCACTAGACTTCGAAACCAGCCAAAACTTCTAATATTGCAACGTTGAGTCGGAGGGTACGTAGTTGACGGCTACACCACCTCATTCAGCATAGTTAAGTGAAAGCCCGCGAAGGTCAGTAAAGCCAACTTCATCAGTAACTTCCAATAACTTCCACCGGGATAGGACGCTCTCTCTTCCAGATGCCAAACCAAGCTCACCAGTATTTTCGAATTTCATTATCTTTAAATCATTTAGTGCCAGCGTCTCTCTTCTCATACTTTTCAATCGGCGACACTTTCAACTGCCGTTCAGTAAAACAGTTTCACTAAAAGCGCACGATCTCTCTTCTCGATAGCCGTACTGTTCGCTCACGTTATGGCTTGTCAAATTACAGCGTGATAATGTACAGCGCCAGATTTGCACCTGGTGGCCGCTACTGGAACTAACTAGTTTTATAGTGTAAATCGGCTCCGCATATACACATTAGCGTATCTATCAAGTTTCGCTGCCATAGGATTATTGCAATCCGCACTGGAACTCGTGAGCAGCTGCACTTAAGTACGTACAACCACCCGGCACATATCGTGCGAGAATGATCCTCGCTTCCTTCCTCGTCCAACAGAGCTCTGGCTGCAGCGGAAGATTGCAACGCGCTCCTCATAATGACAACGACGCCCCACAGGCAGGCTGTGACGGCGGCAGCAGCAGCTGCAGGAAGCGGCCATCCGGGAACGAAGGACCCAGCACTTCTTTCCTGTTGCAGACTTCGCAGAACTCTGCGCGTGCCTGGAGAGATCGCCAGAAGCGCTACTTCAGCAACACTCGCACAAGGCCATCTCCATCGCTTAGTGGGTGAAAGATAG
Organism: Schistocerca americana; assembly: GCF_021461395.2. Taxonomy (NCBI): domain Eukaryota; kingdom Metazoa; phylum Arthropoda; class Insecta; order Orthoptera; family Acrididae; genus Schistocerca; species Schistocerca americana. The sequence continues at coordinate 182,398,207 of NC_060120.1, forward strand.
CGGCCGTGAATCCCTACATACTGCGTCTTACACAGAATGGCGAAAACCTGTTCACCTCCACGTTCTTCCTGAAATTGTGGCGGCGCCATCTAATAGTGCGTCCGATTCATATTTGGGCGCGCCCATGTCCGAGAGAAATTTTTTTAGTGTTATGCAATATGTGCTATTTAAGGAAGTGCTTGTTGCTCTTCAGACAATAAGGTAGGACTGTAACACGCAATCACATAGTAAAATATTATCATTCTTAAACAAAAACTCTCATCGTCAAATTGTGAACACATCACATCACTAAAAGTCACTATTACAGTATCCGGGTTAGTGCTGATCCGATATTGCAAAAATAACCGAAAATAAAGAGACTCGAAAGACACGTAGAATCTATATAGGAGCGTCATTCCATAAGTCATGGCAACTATGTTATATAGTGCGAACATGTAGCTGTGATCTTGCAGTCAAGTAGTCTGCGCATTGACAGACTTGTGAACTAACAAAATACGCAGAAATACAAAATGAAAGTTAAACAAATTAATAAAGGTTCTATCCTAACGTCTGTAATTGAAGTAGCCGGCCGGTGTGGCCGTGCGGTTCTAGGCACTTCGGTCTGGAACCGTGTGACCGCTGCGGTCGCAGGTTCGAATCCTGCCTCGGGCATGCATGTGTATGATGTCCTTAGGTTAGTTATGTTTAGGTAGTTCTAAGTTCTAGGGGACTGATGACCACAGATGTTAAGCCCCATAGTGCTCAGAGCCTTTTTTTTTGTAATTGAAGTAGACGACGCAGAATTATGTTGAGTAATGTTTATTCAAGAAAGTATATCTCAAATAAACGATACGTGCTCCTACAATATTGAAGAATACAGACACAAAATACTCTTGTTAAATGCAGTCAAGTTACGTTGAGAGCTATACGAGAATGGTAGCAAAATACCCAAACAAAATAGTAATCAAAGACTCACGAAAATAAGTCCATTTCGTGATCAGAATACACGAAATATTCACCAGCCCAAAATAGTTCAGGGTTCAACACGATTCATAAATTAACAGACGCGACACGAAGAATAGTTACCCATACTCTGTCTGTTCTCAAACAGGAGTTGCCAGAAGTTGGAGTACTACTATGGACCACATTCAGACCTCGAAGTCCCAGAAACAATCACCTGTACGAACGAGCTTCATCGCCAGGACTCAACCACTAGAGGGAACACCAGAGTCTAACCGCATCACCATGTGAAAGACCAAGCTACCACCTGATATCCCTGTAAAGGAAGAGATAGCTCCAGGAAATGATTTGCCCTACCCTATTTGGAGATCGCTCAATTATCTTAGGGTGGATGTTCCTCTTTGCAAGACAAACATGCGAAAATGGGACATTCTTCCAGCTGATGGAGATACATCCTGCGATGTGCGGAACAGCACAAGACCCGGCCCACCTGCTAATTTGTTCTCAACTTGAACAGCCCTGCACAATACAGGACCGGATCGAGGAAGACAACAAGGCCATCGGAGTTGCTACCTTCTGGAAACGCTGACCAGACTCGGGAATGAATGAATGAATGAATGAATGAATGAATGAATGACCTGTACAACTGAACCGAGCACGTTACTCTAGCCAGGTCTCCCTTCTTCCAGAACTCGTCACAACGTTTCTCGAATCGCTCCCTTGAGCTCTTCACTCGGGAAGTCCCACACTCCACTTGTTTCCCCGTAGTGTTCCGCTCCTTTGCTTTTCCATTGGCTGAAGGCAATCACCACACACACACACACACACACACACACACACACACACACACACACACGTGATCAAAAGTATCCGTACACATGGCTCAACATGACCTACAAGTTCGTAGCGCCCTCTATCGGTATGGTGTTGGCCCACCGACAGCCTTTATGACAGCTTCCACTCTCGCAGGCATACGTTCAATCAGGTGCTGGAAAGTTTCTTGGGTAATGGCAGCCCATTCTTCACGGAGTGCTGCACTGAGGACAGGTATGGATGTCGGTCGGTGAGGCCTGACGTTTCAAAACATCCCAAAGGCGTTCTATAGGATTCAGGTCGAGACTCGGTGCAGGTCAGCCCATTGCAGGGATACTACTGTCGTGTAACTACTCCACCACAGGCCGTGCATTATAAACAGGTGCTCGATCGTGTTGGAAGCTGGACTCACCATCCCCGAATTGCTCAACAGTGGGAAGCAATAAGATGCTTAAAACATCAATGTAGGCCTGTGTTGTGATAGTGCCACGCAAAAACAACAAGGAGTGCGAACACACCATAAGACCACCGCCTCCGAATTTTACTGTTGGCACTACACACGTTGGCGAATGACGTTCACCGGGCATTCGCCATGCCCACACCCTGCCATCGGATCGTCATACTGTGTACCATGATTCGTCACTCCACAAACGTTTTTCCACTGTTAGATCGTCCAATGTTTACGCTCCTTACACCAAGCGAGGCGTCCTTTGGCGTTTACCGGTGTGGTGTGTGGCTTATGAGCAGCCGCTCGACCATGAAATCCTAGTTTCCTCACCTCCCGCCTAACTGTCATAGTAATTGCAGTGGATTCTGATGCAGTTTGGAATTTCTGTGTGATGGTCTGGATAGATATTTGCCTATCTACACATTAAGTCCCTCTTCAACTGTCGGCGGTTCCTGTCAGTCAACAGACGAGATCGGCCTATACGCTTCTGTGCTGTACGTGTGCCTTCACGTTTCCACTTCACTACCTCATCGGAAACGTTGAACCTGTGGATGTTTATGAGTGTAGAGACGTATGACACAAGTGACACCTTATCACTTGACCACGTTCGAAGTGTGAGTTCCGCGGAGCCCTCCGTCTGCTCTCTCACAATGTCTAATGACTGCTGCGGTCGCTGATAAGGAGTACCTGGCAGTAGGTGGCAGCACAATGCAACTAATATGAAAAACGTATGTTTTTGGGGGTGTCCGGGTACTTTTGATCACGTAGTGTATATCGTTCTTCAGCTCTGTAGACATGATTTGACTCAAGACGACCACTTTTCAATATTCAAATAAAGAAATTGAAAACATTCGGTTACACTTAGATCATTTACAATAATTGTAAGTAACGGTTGGTTCATAAATAAATAAATAAATAAATAAATGTCCTTAGGTTAGTTAGGTTTAATTAGTTCTAAGTTATAGGCGACTGATGACCTCAGAAGTTAAGTTGCATAGTGCTCAGAGCCATCTAAATTTAACTGTTAGCAGGTCATTCCTCAAGGTATTTATCTGGAATGTAGCCCTGTATGGACATGAAAACGTGGACGTCTTGTTCAGACAAGAAGAGAATAGAAAGAAGCTTTCGGAATGCGGTGATACAGAATAATACTGAAGATAAGTTGGGTAGATTGAGTCGCTAATGAGAAGTTCCTGAACTGGTGAAAAAAATAAATACACCCCACAGTTTGACTAAACGAAGGAATCGGTTGATACATTCTGAGGCGTCAAGGAATCGTCAGTTTCGTAATGGAGGTAAGTGTGGGAGGTGGAGGTTCGAACTGATGTAGGTTGATGAACTGCGGTCTTCAAACTGACGACGACGACGACGAGAACAAAGAAGTATCAACGTAGGGACTCTTGTGTAAATCAGCAGATACTTTGCACTTCCTCGCAAACAAGCATAGAATTAGAAACAAAAATCTCGCCACCACCAAACAAGCAGTTGCGAATTAAGCAGAAACACTAAAATAAAATCGTATGGCAACCCCAGGAGTTGTTCAGCGGCCTAATCGATGTTTTATTTCTTCGCGCACAATGGCACCTTTCTATCGCGAAATGTGTGAGTTTTCTCTTGCGAATGTCTGTCCACTTTACGTGATCGACGAAAGCACGTGGAGTGGAGTGAAAGTGTGATATCTGTTATTGTTATTGAGAGAGAGAGAGAGAGAGAGAGAGAGAGAGAGAGAGAGAGAGAGAGAGAGAGAGAGAGAGAGAGAGAGGGGGGGGGGGGGTTAAACCCGGCTCTTGCACGTTGCTTTCTCCTCTCTATAGTCCCAAAATAGCTTGCATGTAGCAACTAGTGGGCTAGACTGCTCCGGCCATCAATGCCCAATGGGAACTCCACTGATACGATCGGCACCATCCGTTTTGCCACTTTCGCTACGCAAGGCACTGTGCCTGCCACTTCTTAGGTAGGAGCAGTTCCCGAATGTGAAAATTTTGCCTATTTCGAGAAAAAAACCTAACTAAAACTAAGGAATGATGTTTCACGTGCTTAGAGTCAGTAGATATCCATACCTTACGTGAATTTAAGTTTCGTGCGTGGTGTTTGTACGAGATACAAGCTTTACATCGATTTTCCATCGGGGAGAAGAGCGGGGGCTTCCAGATTGCACTTGTCCTGAACTAAACGTCAGACGTCAAGTAATTTAAATCGGTTTAAAGGGAGCTGTAAAGACAATTTTCGCCTAGGTCTATGAACACGACTGTCTGAGAAATAGTTCCAATCTGGGGACACGTGCGAAACTATCGCACTTTTATAGCTTTAAGTAACAGCAATATTTGGATACGTTTAGTCGTTGGGATAAGGGTAGTAATGGGAATGGAGAGAGAACATCTCTAAAAATGAGCCGAACGACATGAAATTATGATGCATCCTTGTATGCGCACTCCACTGTGCGAAGAAAAGTTTTTTGCGTTCGGAATGTTTTTGCCGGCTTGTATGACGGGCAGAGATCAAGGACCGCCATTACGACCACATAACCTGTACCTTTAACTCGACAAATGCTTTCAGTTGCAATAAGCACGTTAAGCCGTAATAGCAATAGGTAAATCACAATTCAAGGCGACAATGAAAAATATGCTTGTCGTTTCGGAAAGTATACGAGTTTAGAAAAGTCACCTAGTACGACGGGAAGAGATACTAGACTACCGCAGTGGTCACGTCATTATCTGTGACAATGCTATACACAAAGTGAATCAGTCTACGTGAAAGCCGTATCGGAATGCTTGCTGCAGTTCCTCTGAATAGTCTGCATGTACAGACAGGAAATCGCGTCGTGAAACTTTATAATATGTAGGTATGTAAAGAGCCGAGAAGTGCGAGAATTATCGCATAATCAGCTTGACATCTCATGCACCCAAGCTGCTAACAAGAATATCCAGAAGAATGGAAAAGCATATAGAGAATGTGTCAGATGACGTTCCGTTTGGCTTTCGGGAACGTAAAGGCGCTAGAGAGGCAGTTCTGAGGTTGCAGTTGACAATGGAAGCAAGACAGGTGGAAAGTCAAGACACGTTCATAGAATTTGTCGTCCTGGCAAAAGCATTAGTGTCAAACGGTGCAAGAGTTTCGAAATCCTGAGGAAATAGGGGTGAGCTGTAGGGACTAACGTGTAATATACAATATTTACAAGAACCTAGAGGAAACAATAAGAGTGGAAGACCAAGAACGAAGTGCTCGGATTAAGAAGAGTGTAAGATATGGATGTAGTCTTTCGCCCCTACTGTTCAATCTATACATCTAAAACGCAAAGAAGGAAATAAAAGTTCAGAGTGGAACTAAAATTCAAGCTGAAATGATATCAAGGGTACGATTCGCCGATGATATTGCTACCCTTCGTGAAAGTGAAGAAAAATTAGGGGATCTGTTGAATGGAATGAACAGTACAGAATATGAATTGAGTGTAGATCGAAGGATGACGGCAGTAGTGTGAAGTAGCAGAAATGGAAACAGCGAGAAACTTATCATCAGGATTGATGGCCACGAAGCAGATGAAGTTACGAATTTCTGCTACATAGGGAGCAAAATAACTGATGACGGACGGCGCAAGGAGAACATAATAAAACGACCAGCACTGGCAAAAAGGGCATCGAGAAGTCAACTAGTATCAAACGTAAGCCTTAATTTGATGATGAAATTTCTGAGAGAGTAAGTTTGGAGCACAGGATCCTGGTCTAGGGCGTCTTGCCACGGTCCGGGCGGCTGCCCCCGTCGGAGGTTTGAGTCCTCCCTCGTGCGTGTGTGTGTGTGTGTGTGTGTGTGTGTGTGTGTGTGTGTGTGTGTGTGTGTGTGTGTGTGTGTGATCCTTAGCGTAAGTTAGGTTAAATAGTGTGTAGGCTTAGGGACAGATGACCTCAGCAGTTTGGTCCCTTAAGAATTCATACACATTTGAACGTTTTGAGATATGGACTGTGGGAAAAACGGAACAGAAGAGAATCGAAGGATTTGAGATGTCGTGCTACAGACAAATGTTGAAAATTAGGTGGACTGATAAGGAAAGAATTGAGGAGGTTCTGCTCAGAATCGGAGTAGAAAGAAATATGTGAAAAAAACAGACGAAGAAGAGACAGAATGATAGGACATCTGTTAAGACATCAGCGAACAACTTCCATGGTATTAGATGGAGCTGTAGGGGGTAAAACCTACATCTAACAAATAATGGAGGCGTAGGTTACAAATGCTGCTCTGAGATGAAAAGCTTGGCACCAGAGAGGATTTCGTGGCGAGTCGCATCAAACCTGTCCGAAGACTTATGAAACAAAAATAAAAAAATTACAGAATCTTGTTTGGGTGATAACACGCAAGAAATCGTGGTTCGATCAAACGAGGATCTTCAAAACATATTCATTATTTTTGACACTACAAGACTTAGACGCCCCGATAGCCGTGAATGTAAAAGGGCCGATTCCGTACTGGGGAGGTGCGTCGGCCTCTGGTCGAGTCAACCCGGCGGGTTAACGACGAGATTCGGTATGCTGGCCAACCTATATGTGGTGATTAGGCGGTTTTCCACATCCCACTAGGTGAATAACGGGCTGGTGCGTAAGTCCCGCTTCAGCTACACAATCCGCAAACATTTAGAAAACTTTCTCTCAATTTCACATAACAACATTACATAGTTAGTTGGAGTATACAAATTCAGATGCGGGGGGGAGGGGGGGGAAGAGGTGGATGGGAGGGATACAGGGGTGGCAACAGGAAGGGCGTCCAGACACCTCTTGAAGCTAATCGAGCCAAATCCGTTCATAATCATGCCGATTCCGCTCCGATGCGGGACAAAGGCACCTGAAAAAGAAGACACCGGAAGACTTGTTGGTAGCCACTTGACAATGTCCGCTCTGCTTTCCACGGAATGCCCGTGATGTATGTAGATTGCGCTCCTGGCTGCTTATCGTTATAGGCGCTGTTCACCCACAACTGCCATTTGCGAAGCCAGTACGCATCCTACTTATCACGTATTTTCCGTACATTTCCTGTTCTCGCATCTCTTTTCAATGAATTATTTCTATGAAGTAGCACATAAAATCTGTATTTGCTAACAAATATGATAAATTTATTATTCTAGAAGAAATTTATTTCAGTTACTAAGCTCACGGTTGTTTCAGAGATAATGGATCCAATTATTTTCATTATCCACATTCCAAGTTCCCGTTCCTTGCCCGTTATGGTACTAGCACTTTTCATTTTTCTCTCTCCTCATTTCGGCTTTTTATTTATATATAAATTAAAGGGTGCTTTGCTGTTTAACCAAGGCGTACGTTTGTTTCGTTTTCTATTCAGAAGTTTGGACTAAGCGTTCCAACCTGTCCAACGCTTTTTTTTTGCCACCCTGTCATTTAACATTCATATCTTGCGTAGCTTCGTTACTACGAAAAATATCTGATCATGCCTTCGAATTCTACTTCGGACAGTAACTCTTTCAGTAACTGGCTGGACTAGCATATTAGAACAACCAACAAGATGCGAACTTAACTTTTTTATATAAAAAAAAAATATTTGCTCCATAATTTGTTAATGTCCGTCACAAATGCTAGAGAAAGGAAGATCTGGAGAGAATTTTCGCGAGATAGCATCTTTTTTAAAAGATTAAACCGACATTTGGCTGCATATTACCATATTTATCTTCTGCAGTATGTTTATTTCGGATTTTATGCCATTATCAAGAACAATACTAAAAGTTGTTGGACCATTATCGTCTCATATCTGTTAAGGCAGTCCAAAGCAAGGAAACAAGAGTAACATGTCTCTGAGAAGTAACTCTCAAAGGAAGTCACTGAATCATTTAGTATACAAATAAATCTGACGCGCCAAGTAAACCGAGAAACATTTACCCATGTCACAATGCCTTTTCAGACAGGATAATAAACAACAATCCAAGGTGAACAGAACTGAGGGTCCTCGAAATGTGACTCTACAGGCCTGCCAAACCTTTCCTGGTGAACAGTCGCATGTGTTACTCTTGTTTACCTGCTTTGGACTGCCTTAACAGATGTGACATAATAATGGTCAAATAACTTTTAGCATTGTACTTGATAATGGCATGAAAGTCGAAATCTAGATAGTAACGAAGATAAATATAGTAATATACAGTCAAATGAAGGTTTACTATTTTAAACAGTATTGCATGACTGTGGCTCAACACCATCGAAAACTTTTTAGCTTATTTTTGTTTTATCCATATATTTTTATTACTGTACACCAGGAGAAGTTTGCCAAACCCGTAGAGTCACATTTCGAGGTCCTCCAGGTGTGTGTTCACCTTGGGTTTTTGTTTATTATCCTGTCTGACAAGGCATTGTGAAATGGATAAATGTTTCTCGGTTTCCTTGGCGCGTCAGATTTATTTGTATACTGACGATTTCAACGACTTCCTCTGTCATCATACTAAGAGTTCGTGCTGTTGTACTTTCATGTGTAGTTGGCGGAACTGTGTCATGGAGATGTCAAGGAGTCATATGTTAGCAGTCATCACGTCGCTTTCTGTGGCGCACATGGAGGTATAATAAGGTGAGGCGGCGCTGTACACTTCTGCTGCACGTTGCTTTGAAACCAACGCCGCCATGTTAGATACCCCAAAACATTAGCAGACAACTGTTTAAGTTTGCTTCGTGTTCTTAATTTGTCCTGTGCACACAGGAATTGTTTTAAATGGTAATGTTACAGTGCCTTCGTGAATAAAATGCCTTCCTGACGCTGTTTTAGGACGTTTTCCTTGTTTTCGATGCATATTTGACCCAATAATACGACATATTTCGTCTCATTACTGTAACTTTATTTTCGTTATAAGTTCGAATAATCATGAAAAGATTGCTTTGTAATCTAGCATTTTTTTCAACTGTGAGTGACGAAATTGATTTTTCGGCCTATGTCCTCTTCCGGAAAAGCTGAACATATTTTGCAATGTTTGATCGGTTTCCAATCTTCCCTTCTCACAGCGATCTCCCAAAGAGGAAATTTGAAATCTAATGTCATGAATAAAACCACTACAGTAAAAGTAATCAGCGCAATCAAAATTCGGTATTAACAGGAAACACTGTTTGAACTAGCCCACTTACGAATGAAATGTCATTCCTTCACATGGCATTTTTGATCAAAACACTTCTTAAGATAATACTTGGGGCAAGTGACAGAACGTCGACTTTCAAGTTCATGTCATGACAACTCCCTCTCTCTTACCTCCATGGTGTCGGAGGAACGTCAGTAGCAATGCCAACTCCTTTGGATGGCGATAATTCAGATTATTTGTGTATCAGTATCCATCGCCAGTTTCCACGGGGCACTAAGGGTGTAGCTGTTATCCGGATTAAACTGTCTTGGAGATAGATTCCCAGCAGAAGATACATCGGGTAACATAGTTTCATGGTATCGCTGTGTTTGGCAACAGCAGATCTGTCAAAACTATTTTGTTCTGGGCAACATTCTGAAATCGTACGTATAGACTCACTGAAGTACCTGCTACCGCATTCACAATCAATTGCTGAAGTTCCCTCGCAACAGTGGAGGGAATTTACTGAGGTCAGCGTCTCTTCAGTTTCCTTGGGTGCTTGGAAAATGGCTTTAGTACCTGTCACCAAAGGAGCCATTGAGATCAGAATGGGACCACCATTAGCGGTGCATGGAAACTGGCAATCGATGCTGAAAAAAAAAAAATTGGAGTTGTCTACCGCTGGACAGCATCAATGTCACTGCTAATGTTCCTCCATCCCACACACCGACAATCTCTGTTAACAAGTGGAAGTTCTGTGACTACTCCATAGCATAATTCGTGGGTGCACAAACAAATCTGCCGCCGAGAAGCGTTTAGCCAAAAAATGTCGCCGCACAAAAACAAAACAAAAGAAGGGTTCTCGTATTGTGAAACGTTATCGTTCTGTGGACATTCAAACGAAAATCGGGTTTAAACTCTTTCTGTGCACAAAATTGTGATAATTAGACAACATTGGTTGTTTGAAAGCGGAGAAGAAACGGGGCTGGTTATACCGCTCCCATATTCTGACTCCCCCACGCTTCAAGAACACAAGCATACCGGCAATGGAAACAGCAGCGGAGCGGCAAATATCATAGCAAAGAAAAAGGGATTTTCATACGCATCAGTCAAGTGCATCATGCCAACATAGCCTCATACAGCCAGAAAAAGCTTCTGATGGACATTAACGTCAAGTATTCAATTCATGATATGACACGGATGTTTCCAGCGCATCCCTGTAACATTGGAGTGATAGCAGTGAATATCCAGAAGACGGTTGAGACACTAAATACGTCTAACTTAAACTTTAAAAAAGGACAGAGGGAGGGGGAGCTAAAACTGAGTAACCTGCTGGTGTAGCATTCTTCAGAACCTTAATTATTTGGAAGTTGTGATGAGTCTCAGTGAGCACCATATGTATTAAATATGAAAATCATAACTGAACCACGTAATATCGATGGGATCTAAGGCATCTGACAGCATGTTAAACAACCATCAGTTTGACTTTACGAAAAGTAAAGGCACCAGACAGGGAATTCTGCCATTGCAGTTGATGACATTGCTATCCTCAGTGAAATTGAAGAAGAAATGCATAATTGCTATATGGAATTAACAGTCTAATGAGTACAGAATATGGATTGTGAGTAAATCGAAGAAAAACGAAACTAATGAGAATTAGCAGAAATGTGAACAGTGAGAAACTAAACATCAAGACTGGTGATCACGAGGTAGATGAAGTTAAGGAATAGTGCTACCTAGGCAGCAAAATAACCCACGACGGAAGGAGCAAGAAGAACATCCATAGCAGACTAGCACTGGCAAAAAGAACATTCCCGGACAAGAGACGTCTACTGGTATCAAACTTACGCCTTCATTTGAAGAAGAAATTTCTGACAATGTACGTTTGGAGCACAGAATTGTATGGTATCGAAACAGGGACTGTGAGAAAACTACAGAAGAAGAAAATCGAAGTATTTGAGATGTGGTGTTATAGAAGAATGTTGAAAACTAAGTGGACTGATAAGGTAAGGAATGAGGAAGTTCTCCTGGGAATAGGCGAGAAAGATATTATGGATAACACTGACAAGGATGGTAGTAAGTCTCTTTAAGACATCAGGGAGTAACTTCCATGGTATTAGAGGGAGCTGTACAGGGTAAAAATTGTGGAGGAAGACAAAGATTGGAATATATCCAGCAAATAATTGAGAACTTAAAGTCGCATGTGCTACTACGAGATTAAGAGATTGGCAAAGGACAGAAATTCGTGGCTGGCCGCATCAAACCAGTAAGAAGTCTTATGACATAAATAAATAAATAAATAAATGCTTTACCACTTTTACTGCGAATGATCCATTGTAATTTTTTTACCTGCTCTGCTGATTGTCAGGTTCCGAACTGCAGTTGCCGAGCACATAAGTTTGGTGGTAACGGACCGTTTTAGTATTAAATGTAATGCAACAAGTAATTTTACATTATTTTGAATAACAATATCAGACTTCGTGTGATAAATTTAGATAGCTGAAGTTCGACTTGTGGTGTGCAAATCTGCACTTAATGGCGAGTGGTTGGCGCGCACATCGATACGTCAACAAAGCGATCTCCTTCCAGTTCCAATTACACTGAAATACAGAAACTTTTTGCATCATTCGTGACAAAGGGCAACTGCAGTGCTGTTTACACAAAGCACGGGCAAATGTAGAGAATACTGTTATTATTGCCCAACTGCATAAATGTAATTACAAATATTCTTACATACTAAGCTGTTGCTAGAGAGAAGGCCAAAGGAGAAGTGGTGACAATAAATAGAAGGCGAATTGTGCCTCACTTACAGAAGAATGTCGCACTTCACATCAGCGACTGCTGTAGGAATGTAATGGCAAAATCTGGTTTCACTTTGACTCCGAAATATTCACTTACACACGTCATACTGGTATGTTCTAAATACTCTTCACACCTAAACAAACACTATCAAAACCATGGTGTATGAGTGTGGGGGGGGGGGGGGAAGGGGAGGGGGGGAGGGGGGCGTGAAGCGCGCGTGTGTGGCGTGCATGCATTTCCCAGAACTGCGCCAGATTTTTTCTACGGCTACTGGACTCGCAGGCGTAACAATGGGTGTCTTGGTACACGGCCGCACAGTTGCGAAAACGGCTGCCCGGCGGGAATCGTCTGGGAATCTGGTTTCTTACGGCTCGGCGGCGCAGTTGCTGTCACGACTTCTTGACTCTCGCTTAGTACCGGCTCACATTAGGCCAGTAATTACGGCCGGTGGTGAATGATGATGGTGCGATAAAAACCGTATATACTTCTTTAAGCTCTGAGCTGTGCCAGTTTTCGACACGATCGATGTCTGGGAATCTGAGCAACAGTTCGTGCATTGCGTGTCGATTACCCACGGAGTGAAAAATTGCTGGATGTATGATATAACATGCACATGTATTCGACAGACGCTGCGACGAAAAAACAATGATAGATTAGACGCCAAGAAATCCTTCCGTAAAAGTGATGTAAATGTAATCCGCAGCTTGAAGGCGGTCGAATGACCGTAACTGATTGCCTTGAAATAAATATTCATCACAGTAACTTTTGCTCCTTCCACGATGTTTTTGTTTAAATATATTGAAACATAGTCTAGAGAAAATTTCGTTTTTCTTTGAGTCTGCAACATCGTAAGGGTGACAACATGAAGTCTTTCACTGCTTATGGGAAGAGCGGTACTTTTAGACTCTGGAATGTCCCCTGTACAGCTGGCTTCTTCTGCTTCATAAAAACGTGAATAGTATAAGAGCAAATAGTCAATTTTCTACAGCAGTTGCATGAACAGTTTACAAGAATTCTGCAATCAGATTAGATAGCTGACCGCATATATCTTGCTGGAAACACATTCGCGTCCTTAATGGAACATTCGCATTCATCTACGAACTATTAACAGCCTCTGTCTCACACAAAACTTACTACTAACTAAAAAAAATAGCTTTTATGTCCAGTTAAAAATTAATCTTTGCATGGACCATGTGCAAAAGACCAGCTGCAGCGCAGTGTTGCCAGCGGGACTCAAATTCGTTAATACCAGTCGCATAAAAGCATCTTCTCCTTCCCAATGCTCGCCCTAGAGAGCACGGTCTTACAAAAGCAACATGGAACTCATCCCTGTAATTACGTTCCATACTAAGCACAAGGATACATGAATTAGTGTCGTTTATTCGTCACATCCGGTGTGATCCACCTTGAAACAAGCTGTTACCACCAAACACACAAACGCACTGTTAACTGCCCATGTTGCTTTTCGTAGAACTCCGCAAGAAGTCTGGTTCTTTGTTCGTTTCAAGTTAACGCGCAACAAGCTGCCTTATTGAGCTGTTTATTTGTTTCCATGTTGTCCAGACGTCAGCCCGCATATTGCCTTTCATCCTACCTATTAATCTGTCTGAAGCCAACCTCAAATAAACAATTTCTAAATGTGACTTTCTTCCTACGGAAGTGTCTGACAGTCAACTAACTTTGTTATTAGATTTTTACTCTGTAAATGCTGTATCACACATGCGACATCACTTCGGAAGACAAAAGTACACTACAATAGCTGGAAAAATTGTCAGGGCGAGGGAAGAAGTACAGACTACGACACTGGACTCCGGTTTGAGAGTCAAAATCCCTGTCCGATCATCCAGACTTAGATTTCCTGTCGGTTACCTTGACCATTTTTGAAGAATGTCGGGCTTTGAGACGTTTAAGTAACAGAAGTCCTGAAGATGTACCAAGTTTTATTGAATAAATAAAATTGCAGTTGCAAGAACTGCAGCCACGAATTCAAAATGAGATGACGCAAGAAAGTGGACTACCAAGTGGCATATTTAGTGTGCCAACGAATGAAATTATCTGTTGACTATGTCCATCGTAAAATGAACCCTACAGACAGTCTGAAAACATCGTGTCGGATTCGTACTCTGTTTCATCCTAGTTAAGTGAGGTCGCCCCAGTGATCGAGTCAAAGTTTAAAGGGTATCGGCCGACCGCGGTGGTCGAGCGGTTCCAGGCGATTCAGTCCGGAACTGCGAGACTGCTACGGTCGCAGGTTCGAATCCTGCCTCGGGCATGGATGTGTGTGATGTAATGATTACAAATGAAGAATCCGCCTCGATTGCAAATTGAAACCGGATGTTGACCTAGGTTTCGGTGCGGACAACCACGCCTTCTTCGGAACACACAAACTATTAACTGCCTAAAGACGCACGGTCCAACATTAATACAGAACGCCCAAAAGGGCAAAAACTCACCTAAAATGTTTACCTGACAGTCTCCGGCCCACCGAACGTTGGCTGGGGTGAGGAAGCACGCTTGTGACGTTTGAGCTAAGTACAGCTATTGACATCGTACACATGTACCGTTTATTTTACGTTTTATTCGAGTCTTTTGCCCTTTTGGCTGTTCTATATTAATGCTGGACCATGCCTCTTTAGCCAGTTTGATGTTTTAGTGTGTTCCGAAGAAGGCGTGGTTATCCGCGCCGAAACCTAGGTCAAAATCCGGCTTCAATTTGCAATCGAGGCGGATGCAATGTTAAAAGTTCTGAAGTGTGTAATGTCCTTAGGTTAGTTAGGTTTAAGTAGATCTAAGTTCTAGGGGATTTATGACCTCAGATGTTAAGTCCCATAGTGCTCAGAGCCATTTGAACCATTTTTAAAGGGTATCTGTGGGATTTTGCACTACACTAGACAGCTGTCTCCTCATGTTAATGGTATGTTCTTCCGTTCCTAGTATCTTTGAATTTACGTACCCCACCATTGTAGGGGGACCAACAGCTTATCGTAGAAAACACTGTGTAGCTTAGCATTTTTCACCCAAAAACCACTGGCAGCAATAAGTGCGGAAAAACTCGGACTGACAGAGGTTAGATTCCCGACCATCTCAGATAGCCACTGAACGACAAAGGAGAAAGGTAATAGTGGTTTAAAGTCCGCGGCAGTGCAGAAAGTTAATCACTGATAGTATTTCACACACGGATGATACGTTCCCGTGCCCTTTTTATTTCGCCGGTGCGGAGGAAAGCTATAATAAATTAAGAAGCTAAGCAAACCGCACATGGAAATTCAGCTCCTGCTTCTGCACCCCACGCTAGTTTAGGGGATAACTGTACCAACATGGACATATTGGCTAACATGTAGTCTGAGTTTAGCCAACGAAGCAAATCTTATAAGCTCATTTGGTCAGAGATCGAGATCCAGGTATCAGCAAATTTAATTTATTAGGCAATTTCATTATCAGCTATCTATTATGACTTGTTTGGGCCAATTAATTCTAAGTCACCATATCTCTATTTCAAACAGTGACGATCCCCACCGCCCACCGATTCTTCAAAGAATACAGCCTCGATGTATGAAACCGAGCTGTTTTAAGAAATGTTAGTTTTTGACGCATCTCAATGTTTATGACGTCGTATGTCTGAATTATGTGTATTAGAAAGACATGTCACTGAATTTACCTGCTAAATTATATTTCTATGTTGCCTGCAAAACGTGTTGCAAACAGAGGTAGTAGCAATTAAGTAATAAATTGAAACGTCATGCGTGATGCTTGAGTTTGACTGCGCGAATAGCGAAAATGTTGGCGATAGACTTATTATTTTGGGAGGAGTCAGCGAGAGAAAGTTTCAAAACGGTATGAAGTACGTGTAAAGTTTGTCGTAGTCGCTAAGTGGTCTCATTCTCAAATACTGGACGAATATAGTTTGGATAATTCGCGCGCTACGGCTTCACTGTCTGAAGACATACATACAGCTACTATATTCAGTACTTTGCTTATTGTTAACTTTAACGTAAGGTTACACCTATTAAACAATAGGTTATGAAAGCATTTAAAATTTTTTAATTCGTTTGGTCATCATACGAAATAATGAAATATCAGTTTTTTGTTGACATTGGAAGCTATTATATAGGCAACTGCAATGGACTGTGCTGTGTTTTAGCAGTTTGGTAATGCAGTCATTAGCAAATTTGTACGATTATCTTACATTTGAAAATCATCTCCGATACCGTGACACGGGAGTTAGTTGAAGTGGGAAGCCAAAGTTGAGCGACTGTTTTCGAAAACTTTTACGAGTAAGGTAGACGCGTCGAATATTGGCTGGCTGTGACGTGTTTATAAAAGAAGACATCAGAATATTGGGTACAGCAAGAAGACGAAATATCGCGTAACGAGAAAGTCTGTGCACGATAAAGTAATTGTTTTCCCTTATCCACCAAAAATTTTATTTCGAAGCCTGCGATTTGCAGTTATCAGAACCTACACTATAAAACAAAGAATAATGCACCAGCCTTGCTCGGCGTCTTCGGTGTCGCAATGCCATTGCATTCATAAATCCATCAACACGATGGGCTTATCGACCAACGCTTCATCGTCAAATCTATACACACTGTCGTGTATCAGTGTTAACGAACAATTAACACTGCCGGAGAAAAACGCCAGATACGCAGTGTTCAAAAAGTCTCTCCGCAGTGCCGTATGATTGTCAGCCGCGCGTGCCGCATGCCGTAGTGAATATACCAAAATGAAATTCAGTGAAATACAAGTTATTAATTTATTGAATATTCATTTTTACTTACAAATTTTCACATTAAATGTCCCCCTGTTGTTGAATACGCAATTCAATTCGCCTAATCATGTTTACAAACACAAGCTGTAACATTTCTTCTGTTAACAGTTTTCAATTCATCGATGGATTTTGGACGGTTTTTATAGACAGTTGCTTTCGCTCCACCCCAGAAGAAAAAGTCAGGTGGTATTAGGTCAGACAATCATGGAGACCAAAGTCCCTGTGAAATTATGCGAGCACCAAAAACATCAGCAAGCAGTGACATTGAAACGCGAGCTGTATGCGCGGTAGCACCATCTTGTTGAAAATAACCGTTCAGTATTTCACTTAACACGGGTTCTCCAATGAATGGGTACAGAATATCACTGCAGTATTGTTGTGCGTTTATTGTTTCGTTGAAAAATATGGGAATCACAATCCGACGTCTAGAAATTGCAGTCCAAACTCTGATTTTCACAGAATGAAGTGGTTCCGCATGAATACACAATGGATTTGCAATACTCCACATACGAGAATTTTGCGAGTTCATGTACCCGGATAAATGAAACCACCTCTCATCAGTGAAAAACGTTTCATTTAGAATATCCCTTCTATTTTGTTGAACGAAATTTTTGAACCACTAACAATAAAGCAGTCTCTTGCCATGATCAGTATTTTTCAGTTCTTGCACGACTGTCACTTTGTATGGGAAAAGTTCTAATTTGTTTCCTTACAGCTGTGTGGGCCGTTCCGACATTAACATCGATTTCCTGGTCGAGTTTTCTTACGGACGTGTTCGGACTCATGGACGTTTTATCAGAAATATCGAGTAGTTTATCCTCAGACAAAACGCTAGGATGTGGGAGTGTTGTCTCCGGGAAAACTGAATTAAATGTTTGACGAACTGAAACTGTGTGTTTACCACCAGATTTGAACACTTATTCGACTAAAAACACACGTTCTTCAGTGGTTAGCATTTTAACAGTGACAAAAACGAAACAAACGAACAAAGGAACTAAAACATTCACGTGAACACGTAACGACACACATCAAAGATACTACTGACGCTGGCTGAGAAACGATACAGTGGAATGTTGGGAGAGTCCACTGGAAGGGAAGTAACCGAGGCAGGCGAACAGTCATACGGCACGCGCGGCTAACAATCATACGGCACTGCGGAGAGACTTTATGAACACCCCGTAGAACCGAGCAGCACTGACTGCAAGCTAAAGGTGGAAGAATAAAATCGGCATTATTGTTGTCAACAGCAATGATTGTGGGTGAATGGAACAAGTTTGTTTCCAAACACGACACAGCGCATACGTGTACATTTGCACTGTTGTGCAGATAGGTTGAATACAGTAAGGACACGAAGGTAGGAGTTAAGAATCAAAAGTAGTAGTATTAGGCTAATGAGCCACTGGAGACCACAGGTTCTTTAAAAAATGAAAATACCTACAGAGCATCGCTAACAGCCTTCCAAACTTTTACGGGAGTTTAGGTTCAACCTTTAGAGGTTTTAGAGGGTGAAAATAATGGGAAGTGACTATTTGACTCCGGTAGAGAGTTTTCTCAAATCTCCAGTGTGTATTGTATCACGGTGTTGCAGTCTGGCTCCAGGTGTCTTAAGCCACTATAGCCGTAGTGTTCCGTTGTTTGTAGAGCTCGGGGTTGCGATTGATGCCAGAGCTGGTTTCGGGCGGAAAGGTCGTTGCCCCGCGCGGGAGTGTGGTCGTGTGGTCACGCAGGCGTCGCGCCACGCCCCCCGTCTGGCCAGAATGTGCCGCAGGCCGGCCAACCTTCCCGGCGCGCGCTTTCCCCTCAGCTGCGGCAATAGCACAGTTTTAATTATCACCTCGAAAGCATAAAGCGACTTAATTATTTTTTTGTATGTAGCTACATGTCTGCAGTCCTGGTACACATCGAAATCCCCGTGCCACAGTACTGTACAATGCCGCTAGGGTAGCCGGAACAAAATGGCGCAGTCCCTTGACAAACCCGTGTGTCATACGGGAATTAGCTTTCTAAATTTGGAAGGTACGTAGCGCGGCAATAATCCATGATTAATAATAATACCTTTTTGGAGAAGTGGTCCAACTGTGCTAAAAATGGAAAGCTTTTTGCTTTTACCCCATACACGTTTCGCTTCTTCTTATGTGTGAAGCATCCTCAGTCAAATGTAATACAAGTTTGTTGTGCGCATATAATAAGTACAGTAGAGCGTCGATTATCCGAACGTCGGTCAACCGAACGACCGCTTACCGAACTGTGTATTTGAAGAAAGCCTGGAATAAAATTTTGGACACAGAAGAAAATTCAGAAGGTGTGATTGAAAATGACGAACAGAATGATATGACCGAAATTCTCGGTATGGTAAAAGAAATAGATTGCTACGAATGTGATAAAGAAGACGTTCATGAATGGATGAATATCGATGATGCAGATCCAGGACACCAAATCATGCAGGACAGCGAGATTGTAAACGTTGTCACTGATAAAGATGACGCCGCCAGCATCTCATCAATCAGTGCTCCAGAAAATGGAGATGAAAGTATACCAACAGCTTCTGAGGCGTTCACTTGTTTAGATACTGCATTGCGATGGTTTGAAGCCCAAGATGAAAGTGACCAGTTTCAGATATCCGTAATGAAAAAAGTACGTGACTTAGCTGCTCGTAAGCGTGTAGGCTTGCTTAGACAGACCAAAATAAAGGATTTTTTTTAAACGTTAATTTTGTATACTGTGTGTATTGTTCATGCAAAATGCGTATGTAATATGTATATATTTTTGTTTAATAAACTGTGCCACATACTATATATTCCTAATGAAGTTGCCTTTGAATGTTACTTTGTAATATTAAGAGAGATGCCTGTTTTTATCAATAAATTTACTGTACAGTACTTCTTTTTGGCAAATAAAGATGTACAGTTCGATTATCCGAACAAACCAGTTTTCCGAACACCCATGTCCCCCAATTATTTCGGATAATCGACGCTCTACTCTATTTTCAACATATGACTACTTTACAGTTTTTTACCTTTTAGATAAAAACGTTTTGGATGACAAGGTTCGTGAAGTTAAATTATACACAGACGAGTCACATTTGCGCGACCACTTGTCAAACACCTGAATGGCCGCCTGTTGTAGGGCACTGAGAGACGTGAAGAACTCTCGGTTGGGTTTTAATCTGGGGAGTTTAGTGTCCAGGGGAGTACGGTAAACTCATCCTGTTGCTTTTCGAACCACGCACGTACACTGAGAACTATGTGACACGTTGCATTGCGCCTTCAACAAAGGAAATTACTTACAATACGTTAGTTCGTCCAGTCTTTGAGTATTGTTCGTCTGTATGGGACCCTTAACAGTTGGGTCTGATTCAAGAGATTGAGAAGGTCCAAAGAAGATTCGTGACTGGTACAGTTAGCGATCGCGAGAGCGATACAAATCTTTTTGAAAGTTTGAAGTAGGACACACTTGCAGATGGACGACGGGCTAAACGGAAGGGGCTGCTCACTAAATTCCGAAATCCGATCTTTGCCGAGGATGTAGAGCGTATATTATTACCACCAACTTTCAAATCGCGCAATGATCACCATTCAAAGATAAGGGAATTTAGAGCTCGTACTGAGGCGTTCAGACAGGCGTTTTCCCTCGCACGATCCGCGAGTGGAACAGAGGGGGGAACTTGACTTTGGCGCGAATTGTGCCCTCCGCCACACACCGCTTTGTGGCTAGCGGAATAGACATGTAGATGTAGAGGGCAAAAAAAGTGCATGCAGGGGTGTACATGGTCCTAAGGATAGATGCATACTTGTGTTGATCCATTGTACCTTCCAAAATGACCGCGAACACCTCAGGAATGCCATGAAAACACTGACTATGACCCTTCCGACGATTGCCGCAAGGTGTCTGCTTTCAGATGTTTTACGTCATACACGCCGAAGGCCATCTGTCGACAGCCAGAGTTCGTGCAGTTGTGGTATTGGTGTCCAGATTCCAGTCTTCGTCGCCGATGAACAGCAGTCAGCATGGGTGCATGAACCAGACGCCTGACACGGAGGCCCATACCCAGAAACGTTCGCTGAACGGTCGTTGAGGAGACATTGCTGGTAGCCTCGTCAGTTGCTGGTCTTTTCGCCCGTACACATATCTAAAGCCCTGTCATCTACGACCAGTGGTGCAACAGTTGACTCTGCAACCATTTTAAACAGCACCATTTACCACGCGTGGTGTAGTTTAGTCATGGAGGGCGCGAGTAGTTCACAATCGTAGCCGTTTCGGAAATGCTTCCATCCTTGGCCAGAAAGCCAATGATCATGTCCTTTTGGACGTCAGACAAATGGCCCCCTTTCCGCATTACGACAACGATTGCACTGTTTCCCGCGTCGTCTCGACACGTTTTACACACGCTCGTTTATATACCTCCACTGCTTGTGCTGCTATCTGCCGTCTTTGAGTGGTTACTACTCGTGGTCACCATGTGACTGGACCGTGTAATGTAATATTAACTGAAAACTACAAAAAAAACACAAAAATAACGAATCCATGATGAATAGGTGTGTGTGTGTGTGTGTGTGTGTGTGTGTGTGTGTGTGTGGTGTTGTTGGGGAAACGGGGGAAATTTGACAAGGAGGTTAGCGAGGGGAGACGGGGGAAATTCGACAAGGAGGTTAGCGAGGGGAGACGGGGGAAATTCGACAAGGAGGTTAGCGAGGGGAGACGGGGGAAATTCGACAAGGAGGTTAGCGAGGGGAGACGGGGGAAATTCGACAAGGAGGTTAGCGAGGGGAGACGGGGGAAATTCGACAAGGAGGTTAGCGAGGGGAGACGGGGGAAATTCGACAAGGAGGTTAGCGAGGGGAGACGGGGGAAATTTGACAAGGAGGTTAGCGAGGGGAGACGGGGGAAATTTGACAAGGAGGTTAGCGAAGTTCTGCACCGTAAAAGCGATTTTTGAAAGCACGATAAGAGAGGCTTAAATTAATTATATATTTTGTGTTTCAAAGGAAATCTGGTTTGGCAGCAGAGAGACTAGGGCATCACAATTTCTCTTTAGGTGCGTTAACGCGTGCCATATTTTACAGCATTTACTCGTATGTGGCTGCCACAGAGTTGCTGTCAACATTGCTGTAGTGTGATCGCAATAGACGGCAATACTGCGGTATGGCAGGGCGATAATGCTAATGTAGCAAGGTGTTTCAGGTAGCTGGCAACGTATTGACAATGCGACGCCGGTGTAGACTGCCAAGGGTGGGTTCGTAAGACACTCACTCCTGTTTGTTATTTGCAGGAATGTAGATGTGGACGAACGAGACAGCCGTGAATTCCATAAATACCATACGTATATCTACGGTCGGAGCTGAGCAACACGAAAGGTAACACACACTAAGGTCGAAATCTGAAAAATGTCATCCTCGCTGCTACCCGTAGTAGCAGTACAGAATCCTTGAGATTTCTAAACTTTTTAAAAGCTTCATCACGTGTGTTTCCGTGTTCATTGTGAGCAACTTGCCAGTTGTCTTTTTAAATCACGGTGGTTTTAAGCTTTACTTGTCACGTCTCGTAACTGTGGTTGTATGACATTTAATACATTCACGTTTCTAACATTCTACTAGATGAACCAAAATGAAATATTAACATAATCATTTGATTGCTATTTCAAACTACGGGGCCGGCCGCTGTGGCCGAGCGGTTCTAGGCGCTTCAGTCTGGAACGGTGCGACTGCTACGGTCGCAGGTTCGAATCCTGCCTCGGGGATGGATGTGTGTGATGTCCTAAGTTTAGTTAGGTTTAAGTAGTTCTAAGTTATTAACCTCAGATGTTAAGTCCCATAGTACTCAGAGCCATTTGAAACATTTTTTTCAAACTCCGTTAATGAATTTCGTAGATCCGTTGCAAACGTCTGGTATCGAGAGGAATACCGATGAAAAGCATATAGTGAAGAAGTATATCGAAATAATGTATGAATTAACAGCCGCAAAAAAAAAAAAAAAAAAAAAAAAAAAAAAACGTCAGGTGAACAGCAGTAAAAGCGCTAAGGATGTTCGCCAAATGGTATACAGTCTTTCATAATGGTATTGGGCTCACGAATTCTCGGACGAACTGCTTTTAAACGATATATTGTTTCAGAAATCCGGAAAAGGTATGTACCACGTGTTAATTCAAGAGTTAAATTTTCAGTAGCAGCTCAGTCATTCAAAAAAGGACGGATCAACAAAGTTCTGTTTCCTTGTTGGCTTTTTTCTTTGTGTGACTTTCGTCCATTTCGCGACCATAGTAAAACCAGTTTCAACACTTTCGCCCCGGAAAGGTATTGCTGCAAACACTGTACGGCTACAATGGCCAACAATGTGACCGAGCATGTAGTTCGGATCATACTGGCTGGCATAAACCGCGCTGAAGAATTCACCAACACGTTCAGGTAGCCTGAAAGCCAAGACCAGCGCATTCTGTAGAAACATGTTTGAAATATTTGAAATTTAACAACGAAATTTTTTGAACAGACGGACGGAGTCGCCCTGGGTAGTCCCTTATCCCCTCTGGTGGCCAATTTATTCATGGAGGACTTCGAGGAGAAGGCGCTTGAATCTGCTGACTTGAAACCCACGGTATTTTGGAGGTATGTTGATGACACCTTTGTAGTTTGGCCCCATGGTGAAGACAACTTGCAAGACTTCTTAAGACATCTGAACTCTCTCCACGATCAAATAAAGTTCACAATGGAAATTGAAAAGGAGGGATGCCTTCCATTCTTGGATGTTTTGGTTCGACGCACAGACGATGGCACTTTGGGACATGAAGTGCATAGGAAGCCGACGCACACCGATCTGTATTTACGTGCAAATAGCTGTCACCATCCTGCCCAGACAATGAGTGTTCTGCGAACTTTGACCCACAGAGCGCATATTATTTCTGACGAAAGCAGTCTGCAAGATGAACTTTCCCACTTACAAATAGTGTTTGAAGACAATGGGTACTCTCCACAACAAATACAGGGGCACTGAAGATGAAACCGAAAGAGGCCACAAAGAAAGCAGAAGATAATGAAACCTTTAAATCGATGGCCTTCCTGCCATATGTGGGTAGCCTCTCATCAAAAATAGGACGGATTCTCGGCAGACACAAAGTAAAAGTGATTTTTCGTTCTCCACCCAAGACAGCTGCACTCGTGGGCTCCGTCAAAGATGATTTGCTGCTCCGAAAATCTGGAGTTTACAAAATTCCATGTGAATGTGCCCTTTCTTACATCGGACAAACAACTCGTACTGTCCAAGAAAGATGTACAGAACACCGGAGGTACACACGGATTTTACAACCTAACAAGTCGGCAGTGGCAGAGCACTGTATTGATAATGGTCACAGTATGTTGTATGACAACGTCGAAATTTTGGCAACTACATCATCCTTTTGGGACTCGATAGTGAAGGAGGCAATTGAAATTCGCTTGACAACGAATTTAATAAATAGATATAGTGGTTTCAATCTTGATAAATCATGGAATCCGTCACTTGCTGTAATAATCTCACAAAGACGTCCGTCCTCACAGTGCAGCTCACAATGACACATCGATATGCCAACACAGATCGACTGCGGAGTCACAGATACAACTCGCGTATTATGCACGTCTCTGCCGCCGACCAACGTCTCTGGCGCATTTGCATCTGTGGCCGCATGCGCAGTCGCGCGGTACACGAGTATAAAGGGACGAAGCGAGCACTGGAGCGGCAGCCGCCGTCACCCCCCGTCCACCTCCTCAAGTTTGCCGATGACACCGCCTTCCTTGCCATTGCCCCCACCCTGCAGCGCTCCCAACACCTTCTCCAATCCCATCTTGACCGGTTCACCGCTTGGTGCAACCAGTGGTTGCTCAAGGTCAATCCCTCCAAAACCCAGGCGATCATTGTAGGCAAAACCACCCCTTCCTTCCGCCTCCTTGATTTCTATCTCACCATCTATGGCCGTCCTATCGCCCTCACTCCCACCCTTAAGTACCTTGGCGTCACCCTCGACCGTCGCCACTCCTGGACTCCCCATCTCCGGACAATCCAAGCCAAGGCACGCTCCCGACTCCGTCTCCTCAAGCTCCATTCCGGCCGTACGTGGGGGTCTGGACCCCTCCACCATCCTCCACACCTATAAATCCCTCATCCGCCCTATCCTTTGTTACGCCCTTCCGGCCTAGATCTCCGCCCCCCCCCCTTCCTTTTATAAATCCCTCCAAATCCTTTAACGCCATGCTCTCCACCTCGCCTATCGCATCCGTCTCCCCTCCCCCACGCGGATTCTGTATGATCTCATCCCCTTCCCCCACCTCCTCCTCTTCCTTGAAAGGATACGGATCCTGTACACCTCCCGCAACTCAATCCTCCTCATCCGCTTGTCTCACCCGTCCTCTCCCACCCCCGCCCACTGCCGCGCCTGTATTCCCACGTCCCACCCGGTCTCCATCTCTCCACCCTCCTTACCCTCTCCCTAGGTGGCTTCCGCCAGCTCCCCCTACCTGATGACGTCCTCCTCCCCTCCATCTACCCCTCCTATCAACTTTGATCCTCCCCCCCACTTCCTGTGTCCTTTCCTTTAGGCACCCTCCCTCCCTTCTCTTTCCTATTCCCCACGTCCCCCCCTCCTCCCCTCTTCCCCCGGGCTTCCCCTCCCCCTTCCTCTCTCCCTTATCTCCCCTGCCCATGGCATCCCTGCTCTCCCCTCTCCCTCTCCCACTCCCCTTCCTCCTCCTCCTCTCTTGGCAGGTCCCCGGACTCGCACACGCTCAGTGAAAATTCGCGCGCCGGAGATCATCGCCATCAGTGTCTCGTGCGTGTGCCTTCGTTTGTGTTTAGTGTTTGTTCGCCGTCACGCCACCACCGTTCACGTGCCGTCGCCATCATCCATGTTATGTGCGCCGTGTCACCTAGTGTTAGTGATGTTTCTCGTCCAGCGTGAACGGCTCCATGTTTTTTCGATTTTTAGTGTCTACATTTTTTTGCCCACCGTTTTGACTGTTTTCTCTGTGCCACCTTTATGTACTACTTGTCAAACTCAAGGCTGAAGAGCAGCATATTGTGCTGCTGACAGCCCGCCTTTGTATAAGGCGTTTAAAATCACAATAAAGAGAAGAAAGAAAAAAAACTGGAGCGGCAGTCTTGCGGCTCACTCTGAAGATGGCTGAAAGTTATACGGCCGAAATATTAGAAGGAGATTTCTTGCGGCTGCACACCCGAAACTTAATGGAACAACGTTTTAAATAGGTCGACTGAGTCTCGGGGTCATTTCGTCGCTCTTACTACGTGCTTGAGGCCATCGTCTTCCTGCACCCCGCGCGGGTTAAGAGTGGCGTCACAGTTCTGCGCCGCAGCAGACGTCTGGGAGCGCTGCGTTGCGCCACGGCGGCCGCCTGGGAAGTGTGCCGGCTAGCTAGCCGCGGGCCTCGGTTCGACGCCCGGCGCGGGCCCGCGCCGTGTCGCAAGTGCGCCGCCGCAGTGCCTGTTGCGTAACCCAGACAGCCGCCGCCCACGCCAGCAGGTGCGGCCCGGTTGACGCGCCAGCTCAAGCGCTGCTCCACTTGAGCTAGCTCTGCCTGCGCCAGTTCCAACTAACTATGAAGTTCCACTCAACGTTCACACCAGTTACTTGCTGCCCATACCAGTTTCCACTGATCACTACTCTAGCAGGAGCGCCAACGAAACCTTAAACAATCATGTTTTACGTAGCCATCATCATCATCATCATCATCATCATCATCATCATCTATCTGCTATATTAGCAGGTCCTTTGCCTCTCCATTTTCTGCGATCCATTGCTTCCTTCTTAAGGCTGCTGTATGTTGTACCGTCCATCATGTCATCCAGTATCTGGAATCTCTTCCTTCCTCGCTTCCTTCTCCCTTGTACATAACCTTCTAAAACTGTTTTTACGAGTCCGTCATTCTTTCTTAATATATGCCCAATCCAATTTCTTTTTCTTCTCTTTATTACATCTAGTAACTGTCTTTTCTCTCCCACTCTTCTCAGTACCTCCTCATTTTTTACTCTGTCCATCCAACTTATTCATTCCATCTTCCGCCATGTCCAGATCTCAAAAGCCTCCAGCCTTTCTCTGTCTTTTTTCCTCATAGTCCATGTTTCAGCGCCATATAGAAGAACACTCCATACAAGACATTTTATGAGTCTCTTTCTGAGTTCTCTGCCCAGACCGCTGCAGAAAATTCTCCTTTTCTTATAAAACGCCTCTTTTGCCATTGCTATCCTTGTTTTAATTTCTGTGGTGCACTTCCAGTCGGTGTCTATCCTGCTTCCAAGATACTTAAAATTTTGCACCTTTTCTAGTATTTCTCCATTCAGCACAATTTTTATTTCCTTATTCCCTCCTAGTGCCAATACTTTTGTTTTATTTGTGTTTATTTTCATTCCATATTTTTTTCCGTTAGTTGCAATGGTGTCCACCAAATCCTGTAATTCTTTTCCCCCGTGGCTAGAAGGACCATGTGATCAGCATATCTCAAACACCCTACTCTTCTTCCTCCAATTTCTACTCCTTTGTCATCTAATGAGCATTGGTCGATCATATTTTCCAAGTAGAGGTTGAAAAGAGGTGATAAACAGCATCCTTGTCTTACTCCTTTTCCTAGTCTGATCCAGTTTGTACTTTCTCCTCTCACTTTAACTGAAACTTTTTGATTAAGATATGAGTTTATAAGTCTTCTGGTTTTCCAGTCCACTCTTTTCCCTCACTATAGTCGCCAGCTTGTCCCAAACCACATTGTCAAATGCCTTTTCTACATCGATGAAGCACATATATAGGTCTCTTCCTTTTACAATAAACCTTTCTCCCAAGATTCGTCGGAGCCCTATTGCATCTCTGGTGCCCGTATTCCCTCTAAAGCCGAACAGCTCCTCGCCAAGATTCTCCTCCATTACTTTTTCAAGTCTTTTATTAATTATTCTTAACATCACTTTGGCTGCATGTGAAATGAGGCTGATTGTCCTGTGCTCGCTGCATTTATTGGTTCCTAGTTTTTTCGCTAATGGAATCATTACTGTTGTCAGGAAGTCCTCAGGCCATTCACCACTGTCATATTTTATTACATAACCTCAATATTTCTCTTATTCCATCGTGGTTCAAGCATTTTAGTATTTCTCCCGGTATTGTATCTGTACCTACCGCTTTGCCATTTTTACGTAGCCATCGTCCGAGAAAACATTTACTACTGGTTAGTCTAAACCGGTATAGCCATTAACTGATTTATGTATTGGCCGAAACTTTGTAGTTCAAAGCACGCTGACGAGTCAAAACATTATAATCGCTGCCAACTCCAGCATTTAATGCCAGCTGGTGCTGTTGTCGGCACATCTGAGGGAATCGTTACAGAGACGATTCGAGTCGCAAATTGGGAAACCCACTGACATATGCAACTTTGACAAACGACGTATAACAACATTGTAGGGTCTGTCGCATACTTTATGTCACAGTGTGACATTTTAATGAATAATTCTGTTATTCGTTCGTGCTATAAGCTTATTTCCACTTATCGCCATTTTCGAGTACAACTTTTCACCACTTCCCATATGAATCACCTTGAATATTTTGGACATCGAAATAGCAGTCCAGCTACTACCAAAAAACTCCGAAAGGAACAGCGTGAATATTTTAAGAAGAAATGAAAATTTACCTATACATAAAAAACAAACCACAAAACAACAAGAACGAACGAACAAACACCTCAAACATAAACACCATTTACCAAACTTTATACGGTTCTGAAGCCATTAACAAAACTGAAACATACACCAAAGATTACACAAACATATCTTTCATATAGAGAGACAAATGTAAACATACAACACCTCTGGTAAAGCTACAAAGCTGTCACTATAGAACAAACTCAGATCTTATGAAAAACATGTAATTATTCACAATGTAAGACAGCAAGAAAATTGTGACTCGATACAAACCCAGTAAACATGAATCAAGTTAATAAGCCGTCGACATAGAACCAACTGTCAATTTTTTTGAAAAGTACATAATTGTTCGTAATATAAAGACAGCACGAAAATAGCGACCAGACGTAGTATGCACTTACGTTATGAACAATTTACATATACCATGCGATCAAAAGTAGCCGAACATCCCCAAAAACTTATATTTTTCATATTAGGTGCATTGTGCTGCCACCTATTGCCAGGTATCCCATATCAGCGACCTCAGTAGTCATTAGA
Organism: Schistocerca americana; assembly: GCF_021461395.2. Taxonomy (NCBI): domain Eukaryota; kingdom Metazoa; phylum Arthropoda; class Insecta; order Orthoptera; family Acrididae; genus Schistocerca; species Schistocerca americana. Next base: position 182,427,199 of record NC_060120.1, read on the forward strand.
CATCGTGAGAACAGAATGGGGCGTTCCGCGGAACTCACGGACTTCAAACGTGGTCAGGTGATTGGGTGTCACCTGTGTCATACGTCTGTACGCCAGATTTCCACACTCCTGAACATCCCTAGGTTCACTGTTTCCGATGTGCTTGTGAAGTGGAAACGTAAAGAGACACGTACAGCACAAAAGCGTACAGGCTGACCTCGTCTGCTGACTGACAAACAGTTTATGAGGGTCGTAATGTGTAATAGGCAGACATCTACACAGACCATTACACAGGAATTCCAAACTGCATCAGGATCCACTGCTAGTACTATGACAGTCAGGCGGGAGGTGAGAAAACTTTGGCTTCATGGACGCGTACGGTACACAATGTGGCGATCCGATGGCAGGGTGTGGGAATCGCGAATGCCCGGTGGACGTCATCTACTAACGTGTGTAGTGCCGACAGTAAAATTCGGGGGTGGTGGTGTTATGGTGTGGTCGTGTTTTTCATGGAGGGGGCTTGCACTCGTTTTGCGTGGCACCATCACAGCACAGGCCTACATTGATGTTTTAAGCACCTTCTTGCTCCCCACTGTTGAAGAGCAATTCGGGGATGGTGATTGCATCTTTCAAAACGATCGAGCACCTGTTCATAATGCACGGGCTGTGGCGGAGCGGTTACACGACAACAACATCCCTGTAATGGACTGGCCTGCACAGAGTCCTGACCTGAATTCTATAAAGGACCTTTGGGATGTTTTGGAACGCCGACTTTGTGCCAGGCCTCACCGACCGAGCATCGATACCTCTTCTCAGTGCAGCACTACGTGAAGAATGGGCTGCCATTACCCAACAAACCTTCCAGCACCTGATTGAACGTATGCCTGCGAGAGTGGAAGCTGTCATCAAGGCTAAGGGTGGGCCAACACCGTATTGAATTCCAGCATTACCGATGGAGGGCGCCACGAACTTTTAAGTCATTTTCAGCACCGTGTCCGGATACTTTTGATCACAGTGTAAGTATACCTTTGTACACTTTCGTATAAACTGCCATCTAATTGATGCCATCTATAGTATGTGTAATGATCGCAATTTGTACTATAAAACGGCAAAAACACCAAAATAAGCGTATAGTATAGTAGGAAGCAGCTAACAGGAACTAACTTTTCATTGAAAAGGCAGATTGTTGTGATCCGGTGGTATGTCATCTTTTTGTCTTAGAGTGTATTTCTGCATTATTAGCCGTTATAAAAACTTGAATTTGTATACAATAATAAAGCCAAATTTCATTATACCAAACCATACAAAACGTTCTGTCGAGCACAAGAATTCTGTTTCCTTTCACCCCCCCCCCCCCCCCCCTCCCCGCCGCCACCGGTAACTAGTGCAATAAACTTTTACTTATTCAACACTTAACAGATGTATAAAGCCAATTACTCCCACTTTCCTCAATAAGGAGTACTTCATTTCGTTTTACATATTTTTTATTTATTTACATTTTATGACCTTCATTGGACCACACTAGCCAAATTTATACAAGGAATTTTTCAGTTCACTGTCAGCCCAGTGTTTCTTCATTCTCTCGGATCTCATCCTTCTTTCTTCATCGGAAATCACCCATCCTATTGTCTGTTTGCTGATCATCGTTTGCAGTCTGAGAGTTTCCTGATTTTGTCAGTTTTGTTTCTTACGTCTTCCAATGTAATCTGTAGCTCATCCATATCTGCCTTGATTTCTGTAATCCACTAAATGTTGCACTTACTATTCCACAATTTTTCTATTATTCTTCTGATGATGATCCTGTTCTCTGATGTTCTGATTAGATGTCCGAAAAAATGAATTGCGTTTCTTCCTGATTGTAATCATTACCGATTATATTTCCTTGTAGACTGTTTCATTTGTAGCTACTCTCCAGTGTCCATCTTCCTGGTACGACTGGTTGATGCACGTTCTAATGATTCGTCTCCCTATTTTGAGTATTTTGCCTATGTGTGCAGTGTTAGTTGTTTTGAAGATGTTTTCACTTGCTTGTGTTATTTCTGATTGAGAGACTCTTTTGCGGTGTTTTAATTTTGTTGTTATTGACAGGCTCTTTTTGTTGTAGGTTTTCTTGGTGATATATTGTGATCTATTCAGTTCGCTTATTCTGTTATGCCGTGCTGGCTTTTCAATGAGGTTACATGTTACGATTTCTCCCAGATATTTAAATTTATCTAGAATTTTCATTTCTTGGTTTCCTATGGCAATTTGGTTTATGAGTGGTGGGTCAGTTAACAAGATGACTGTTTTTTTCAAAGGATATTCCAAGACCAATTTTCTGTGCTACTTCCTGTAGTAATACGGAAGATACTGTTGTGTGTATGTGTGTGTGTGTGTGTGTGTGTGTGTGTGTGTGTGTGTGTGTGTGTGTGTGTGTATATATATATATATATATATATATCACGAATTAGTACTTGTTTTCCGGTACAACAGTATCTTCCGTATTACAACTTATACACGTGGGCGATGGATACCAACTAATTCAATGGAAACGAAGCAATCACGAGTTGCAATTAGTTGCTGGGTTGGCACTGTTTCGCGTGCACTGTTGGCAAGTAGCAGTTAATTACGGACAACACACTTGGAGCCACAAACGTATCACAAATTCCGCATTACAGTGGTGGCGCTGCTTGCACAGTCAAATGACTGCACTCGGCACCCAGCCCCTGTTAACTATTAGCAACTGACCGAATATGATCCCAATACGAGAACACCTAGCCAGTGACGAGACACACGGATACCGCACAGAACGAAGACACTACAGGCTCTAGAGTAACACCCTGATCCCACGGAACTGATTGTGGGACGGAAAGGTGACAAGGCACGAATGGGGTTGATTTATTTAAAGTTACTGAAACCTCAAGAAAAGCACTGTAATAAAAAATGAGTAGTTTTCTCACTGATATCTAAACACGAAATGAATGGTGCAAGCTCCTTGCTGTGTGTGAATCCTACCCTATTAAAACTGTAATCGAATCCAACGTGGAACCTATTATTTGCTTCATAGGTGCTTTTCAATAGTTACGTTAAACATGGCCCATCCCTAGCATACAAGTATTGGCAGTTCTTCCACATCGAACTCTCATCTTCACGTAGGAGTAGGACGCGCTGAGACGCAGCTACGGCGTTTGACGGCAACGTAGAGCCGCCTGCTTACGTCACGTTCCAGTAGTGTGGAGACAGGAGACCTCAGTGCGTGACGTCATCAGGCGCGAGACTGGGCTGAGACTGAAAAACAGTGTGGCATTGTTTGGTCGCGTGCCGATGTGAGTCAGCACAAACAATGGGCACAAAAAACAGCCCGCCGGTAAGTTTCCCTCGCCTTGGCCACAGGCGTTGCACCTGAGGATTTTTATCCAAGAAACAGTCCACGGCTTAGCGAAGGTTGCTTACGTAATCAACAGGTGAAAGAGAAACACTGGAGTATGTATCACCGTTTGTACACTATTACTTTTCTGTTTTTACGTCGGTGCACGCGGGCGTTCTGCAACACGTCTTCCCAACGGATTTAAATCGAGGGAATGGGCAGGCCAGTCCAATCCCTGAATATACTCAAGTTCCACAAGACCCTCGATCTGCGCTCTTCGATGCGGTCACACATTGTCATACATAAAAATTAAGTAGTGCCGAAACACCCTTAAAACGACACACACAGGGAAGGAGTACAGTGTCACAATGACGTTTACCAGTGAATGTGCCGTGTTCAAATCTTTTGCTCATCCAACATTATGCATCCCTACACCGGTTCCTTTCAAATTACGCTGATACAATAGCTCCCTACTTACCAATCATATACAACGGCTCGCTCACCGATAGATCTGTACCTACAGATTGGAAAATTGCGCAGGTCGCACCAGTGTTTAAGAAGGGTAGTAGGAGTAATCCATCGAACTACAGACCTATATCACTGACGTCGGTTTGCAGTAGGGTTTTGGAGCATATACTGTATTCAAACATTATGAATCACCTCGAAGGGAACCATCTATTGATACGTAATCAGCATGGTTTCAGAAAACATCGTTCTTGTGCAACGCAGCTAGCTCTTTATTCGCACGAAGTAATGGCCGCTATCGACAGGGGATCTCAAGTTGATTCCGTATTTATAGATTTCCGGAAAGCTTTTGACACCTTTCCTCACAAGCGTCTTGTAATCAAGCTGCGGGCCTATGGCGTATCGTCTCAGTTGTGCGACTGGATTCGTGATTTCCTGTCAGGAAGGTCGCAGTTCGTAGTAATAGACGACAAATCATCGAGTAAAACTGAAGTGATATCAGGTGTTCCCCAGGGAAGCGTCCTGGGACCTCTGCTGTTCCTGATCTATATAAATGACCTGGGTGACAATCTGAGCAGTTCTCTTAGGTTGTTCGCAGATGATGCTGTAATTTACCGTCTAGTAAGGTCATCCGAAGACCAGTATCAGTTGCAAAGCGATTTAGAAAAGATTGCTGTATGGTGTGGCAGGTGGCAGTTGACGCTAAATAACGAGAAGTGAGAGGTGATCCACATGAGTTCCAAAAAAAATCCGCTGGAATTCCTTTACTCGATAAATAGTACAATTCTCAAGGCTGTCATTGAACTAAGTTCCTGGGTGTTAAAATTACGAACAGTTGGAAAGACCACATAGATAATATTGTGGGGAAGGCGAGCCAAAGGTTGCGTTTCATTGGCAGGACACTTAGAAGATGCAACAAGTCCACTAAAGAGACAGCTTACACTACACTCGTTCGTGCTCTGTTACAATATTGCTGCGCGGTGTGGGATCCTTAGCAGGTGGGATTGACGGAGGACATCGAAAGGGTGCAGAAAAGGGCAGCTCGTTTTGTATTATCACGTAATAGGGGGAGAGAGTGTGGCAGATGTGATACGCGAGTTGGGATGGAAGTCAAAAAGCAAAGACGTTTTTCGTCGCGGCGAGATCTATTTACGAAATTTCAGTCACCAACTTTCTCTTCCGAATGCGAAAATATTTTGTTGAGCCCAACCTACATAGGTAGGAATGATCATCAAAATAAAATAAGAGAAATCAGAGCTCGAACAGAAAGGCAATACTGACCCTACGACTTATCTTAGAAAAAAAGATTAAGGAAAGGCAAACGTACGTTTCTAGCATTTGCAGACTTAGAGAAAGCTTTTGAATATGTTGACTGGAATACTCTCTTTCAAATTCTGAAGGTGGCACGGGTAAAATACAGGGAGCGAAAGGCTATTTACAATTTGTACAGACCCAGATGGCAGCTATAAGAGTCGATGGACATGAAAGGGAAGCAGTGGTTGGGAAAGGAGTGAGACAGGGTTGTAGCCTCTCCCCGATGCTATTGAATCCGTATATTGAGCAAGCAGTAAAGGAAACAAAAGAAAAGTTCGGAGTAGGTATTGAAATCCATGGAGAAGAAATAAAAACTTTGAGGTTTGCCGATGACATTGTAATTCTGTCAGAGACAAAAAAGGACTTGGAAGAGCCGTTGAACGGAATGGACACTGTCTTGAAAGGAGGATATGGAATGATCAACATCAACAAAAGCAAAACGAGGATAATGGAATGTAGTCGAATTAAGTCGGGTGATGCTGAGGGAATTAGATTAGGAAATGAGACACTTAAAGTAGTAAAGGAGTTCTGCATTTGGGGAGCATAGTAACTGATGATGGTCGAAGTAGAGAGGATATAAAATGTAGACTGGCAATGGCAAGGAAAGCGTTTCTGAACAAGAGAAATTTGTTAACATCGAGTATAGATTTAAGTGGCAGGAAGTCGTTTCTGAAAGTATTTGTATGGAGTGTAGCCATGCATGGAAGTGAAACATGGACGATAAACAGTTTGGACGAGAAGAAAATGGAAATGAGCGTTTGGCGTCATTGGCCGTGAGGCCCCTCGCGGGGCAGGTCCGGCCGCCATAGCGCAGGTCTTATTACATTCGGCGCCACATTGGGCGACCTGCACGCCGGATGGGGATGAAATGATGATGAACACAACACAACACCCAGTCCCTGAGCGGAGAAAATCTCCGACCCAGCCGGGAATCGAACCCGGGCCCAGAGGACGGCAATCCGTCACGCTGACCACTCAGCTACTGGGGCGGACAGGACGAGAAGAGAATAGAAGCTTTCGAAATGTGGTGCTACAGAAGAATGCTGAAGATTAGATGGGTAGATCACATAACTAATGAGGAGAGTGGAACTATTATTTTTTTCGGCGCGCTTCATGAGCGCACTGATTGATGAACGTATGTACGATGTTTCAGCAACTTGTGAGACATACAGCCTGCCTTGCACCACTCGGAGCACTGTGTTTAATTATAACCACCAGGTATTTTCTTCTACCACCTTTCTTTTGTTCTGTGGCATAAGCTTAAACACATTGTGTAGTAGAGACACATGAAACTATGCTATTGGCCATTTTCACTCTGTTTGTACCCTTGTGGAGAGCGTGTGCAGGTGAATCTTACAGGTCCTGTATGTGGGGAAAGAACTTCGTGTGTCACATCCCCGCTAATTTGAGAGAATGTAGCAATGTGTCAATATGGTCAACTGTCCCCATACTTGATTTGTAAACTACAACACAGTATGGTTTCTCATTTGTTGCACCAGTCTTTCTGTTGGTTTCTGCTGTCTCACATTTTTGTGGTATTACAGGTAGTCAGTAACAATATTACTTTTATTATAGCACTTTGTGACAAGCATTACATCAGTAATGCCCATTCATACAAAAAGTGCCAGATGTGGTTGTCTCGTAGTTAGGAAGTCAGGGGACCAACTTTAGGTTTGAATGCCAATTGTCAACTTAAAGTGAGTGTTCTCATTTGAAATATGGCTCCATGAGTGTTACCATTATGTTGGCAAATTTCTTCAAATTGTGGAAGCCAGATCAATGATATAACTTGTCCAACAGTTGTACAGCACAAATGTTTTGTATTCCAAACATACTTCTTTTGGATGATGTGTACTGTTTGAAAGATAATTGCCCTTTGAACAATGGCAGACTTTCATTGCTGCAGTGTTTTTTATATGGGTGAAATACATTGTGAAATTCTAGTGTAGAATAGCAGGTCTCCTTAATTTGTGGAAGAGTTGTCACTAAAATGAAGCATTCTCAAAATCAATTAAAAATGATCTCTGGGACACGTATTATGTTTGAGTATAATGACTTTTCTGGAGACTAGAAATCTACTCTGTAGGAATCAGCATGGGTTTCGAAAAAGACGGTCGTGTGAAACCCAGCTCGTGCTATTCGTCCACGAGACTCAAGAGGGCCATAGACACGGGTTCCCAGGTAGATGCCGTGTTTCTTGACTTCCGCAAGGCGTTCGATACAGTTCCCCACAGTCGTTTAATGAACAAAGTAAGAGCATATGGACTATCAGACCAATTGTGTGATTGGATTGAAGAGTTCCTAGATAACAGAACACAGCATGTCATTCTCAGTGGAGAGAAGTCTTCTGAAGTAAGAGTGATTGCAGGTGTGCCGCAGGGGAGTGTCATAGGACCGTTGCTATTCACAATATACATAAATGACCTTGTGGATGACATCGGAAGTTCACTGAGGCTTTTTGCAGATGATGCTGTGGTGTATCGAGAGGTCGTAACAATGGAAAATTGTACTGAAATGCAGGAGGATCTGCAACGAATTGACGCATGGTGCAGGGAATGGCAATTGAATCTCAATGTAGACAAGTGTAATGTGCTGTGAATACATAGAAAGATAGATCCCTTATCATTTAGCTACAAAATAGCAGGTCAGCAACTGGAAGCAGTTAATTCCATAAATTATCTGGGAGTACGCATTAAGAGTGATTTAAAATGGAATGATCATATAAAGTTGATCATCGTTAAAGCAGATGCCACACTGAGATTCATTGGAAGAATCCTAAGGAAATGCAATCCGAAAACAAAGGAAGTAGGTTACAGTAAGCTTGTTCGCCCACTGCTTGAATACTGCTCAGCAGTGTGGGATCCGTACCAGATAGGGTTGATAGAAGAGATAGAGAAGATCCAACGGAGAGCAGTGTGCTTCGTTACAGGATCATTTAGTAATTGCGAAAGCGTTACGGAGATGATAGATAAACTTCAGTGGAAGACTCTGCAGGAGAGACGCGCAGTAGCTCGGTTCGGGCTTTTGTTAAAGTTTCGAGAACATACCTTCACCGAGGAGTCAAGCAGTATATTGTTCCCTTCTACGTATATCTCACGAAGAGACCATGAGGATAAAATCAGAGAGATTAGAGCCCACACAGAAGCATACCGACAATCCTTTCCACGAACAATACGAGACTGGAATAGAAGGGAGAACCGATAGAGGTACTCAGGGTACCCTCCGCCACACACCGTCAGGTGGCTTGCGGAGTATGGATGTAGATGTAGATGTAGATGTAGAGATATTGAATAGAACTGGGGAGAAGAGTTTGTGGCACAACTTGACTAGAAGAAGGGATCGGTTGGTAGGACATGTTCTGAGGCATCAAGGGATCACCAATTTGGTACTGGAGGGCAGCTTGGAGGGTAAAAATCGTAGAGGGAGACCAAGAGATGAATACACTAAGCAGATTCAGAATGACGCAGGCTGCAGTAGGTACTGGGAGATGATGAAGCTTGCACAGGTTAGAGTAGCTTGGAGAGCTGCATCAAACCACTCTCAGGACTGAAGACCACAACAACATAGGCTCATCTTCAGTGTGAGTATTGATTCTGGACGTTCCCTCATCTGAAGACGTGTGGGAACACGCTGTGCACCGAGAAACGTTGTCGCCCATGATCGTTGTGGTGGCTCAGGTGTTACGGTGGAAAACGCAGAATGTTGACACGGCGTACTGACCACCAAATGTCTGAACATGGCACACTCATCGGTTAACGTCGTCGTGCCACTGTACTACCTGTCCATTTGCGTTTTCTCACGCGTGCATTCGGCCCCAATTTAAATTTTATGCCGCACGTCCATCTGCACCAACAACCATTCATCATTCAGAGAACACCTTACCAAACTGTAGCCAGATTAGAAACAGGTTACGAAATATGCACTGCTGTATGTGGTATCACGCACTATACTATCAAGAATGTCCCACATTTGGACCATCACAAATCGCGGTGACTTCTGCGTAATCATTGTCTTTGAATAAAATTTACCATTTCTGTTCGTCTCATTGCGTATTTCTTTGAGTTACCTTTTGTATTACTCTGAAGTCATGAAAGTCATGGCAAACCTCCTAATATCGTGTGGGACCTCGTTTTGCTCTACGTTGCCTGACGTCGACAACTCTACGTTGCCTGACGTCGACAACTCTACGTTGCCTGACGTCGACAACTCTACGTTGCCTGACGTCGACAACTCTACGTTGCCTGACGTCGACAACTCTACGTTGCCTGACGTCGACAACTCTACGTTGCCTGACGTCGACAACTCTACGTTGCCTGACGTCGACAACTCTACGTTGCCTGACGTCGACAACTCTACGTTGCCTGACGTCGACAACTCTACGTTGCCTGACGTCGACAACTCTACGTTGCCTGACGTCGACAACTCTACGTTGCCTGACGTCGACAACTCTACGTTGCCTGACGTCGACAACTCTACGTTGCCTGACGTCGACAACTCTACGTTGCCTGACGTCGACAACTCTACGTTGCCTGACGTCGACAACTCTACGTTGCCTGACGTCGACAACTCTACGTTGCCTGACGTCGACAACTCTACGTTGCCTGACGTCGACAACTCTACGTTGCCTGACGTCGACAACTCTACGTTGCCTGACGTCGACAACTCTACGTTGCCTGACGTCGACAACTCTACGTTGCCTGACGTCGACAACTCTACGTTGCCTGACGTCGACAACTCTACGTTGCCTGACGTCGACAACTCTACGTTGCCTGACGTCGACAACTCTACGTTGCCTGACGTCGACAACTCTACGTTGCCTGACGTCGACAACTCTACGTTGCCTGACGTCGACAACTCTACGTTGCCTGACGTCGACAACTCTACGTTGCCTGACGTCGACAACTCTACGTTGCCTGACGTCGACAACTCTACGTTGCCTGACGTCGACAACTCTACGTTGCCTGACGTCGACAACTCTACGTTGCCTGACGTCGACAACTCTACGTTGCCTGACGTCGACAACTCTACGTTGCCTGACGTCGACAACTCTACGTTGCCTGACGTCGACAACTCTACGTTGCCTGACGTCGACAACTCTACGTTGCCTGACGTCGACAACTCTACGTTGCCTGACGTCGACAACTCTACGTTGCCTGACGTCGACAACTCTACGTTGCCTGACGTCGACAATTCGTTAGAAGTTCCCTGCAGAAATAGTGAGCCAAGCTGCCTCTATAGATGTCCATAAATGCGCAAGAGTTGCCGGTGTAGGATTTTGTGCAACATCTGACCTCTCGATTATGTCCCATAAATGTACGAAGGAATTCATGTCTGTCTCTCTGAGCGGCCTAATCATTTGCCCGAAATGTGCTTCAAATCAATCGTGAACTGTGGCCCGATAACATGGCGCATTGACAGCCATAAAAATTTCATCATTGTTTGGGAACATAATGGTCTCCAGTGGCCGAACATAACCATTTCCTGTCAATTATAGGTTCAGTTGCACCACAGGACCCAGTCCATTTCATGTAAACACAACCCGTGGGATCTGCGCCACACTAACCCTACCATCAGCTCTTACCAACTGAAATGAGGATTCACCTGAATAAGCCACAGTTTTCCAGTCGTCTGTAGTCCAACGGATCTGGTTACGACCCCAGGAGAGGCGCTGCAGGCACTCGCGTCAACAAAGGCCATTAACGCCAAATTTCGCTAACCGATACGTTCGTCGTAAGTCCCACATTGATTTCTATTATTATTTCACGCAGTGTTGCTTGTCTATTCGCACTGACAACTCCACGCAAACGCCGCTGCTCTCGGTCGTTAAGTGAAGGCACTCAGTCACTGCGTTATACTTGTTGAGAGGTAAAATTTGGTATTCTCGGCACACTCTTGAGACTGGGAATTCAATATTCCGAGCTCCACAAAATTTCCAAAGTGGAATGTCCCATGCATGTAGCTCCAACTACGATTCTGCGCTCAAAGTCTTAATTCCCGTCGGAAACATTTACACATTAGTAACGTGAGTGCAAATGACAGCTCCGCCAATCCATTGCAATTTATACCTTGTGTACGCGCACTACCCCCATGTGAATGCACTGAAGAGCCAAAGAAACTGGTACACCTGCCTGATATCGTGGAGGGCCCACGCGAGCACGCAGAAGTGCCGCAACACGACGTGGCATGGACTCGAATAATGTATAAATTAGTGCTGGAGGGAGCAGGCACCATGAATCCTGCAGGGGTTGGAGCTCTCTTCTGAACAGCACGCAAGGCATCCATGATATGTTCAACAATGTTCATGTCTGGGGAGTTTCGAGGACAGCCAAAGTGTGTAAACTCAAAGGAGTGTTCCTGGAGCCACTCTGTAGCAATTCTGGACGTGTGGGGGTACAGAATTATCCTGCTGGAATTGCCAAAGTCCGTCGGAATGCTCAATGGACATGAATGGATGCAGGTTATCAGACAGAATGCTTACGTACGTATCCCCTGTCGGAGTAGTATCTGAACAAGGTGTCCCATATCGCTGTTACTGCACACGCCCCACACCATTACAGAGCCTCGACCAGCTTTAACAGTCCCCTGCTAACACGCAGGGTACATAGATTCATGAGGTTGTCTCCATAATCTTTCACATCCATCCGCTCGATATAATTTGAAACTAGATTCGTCCGAACAGGCGACATGTTTGCAGTCATCAACAGTCCAGCGTCGCTGTTGAGTCCACGCGGGTTAAAGCTCTGTGTCGTGCAGTCATCAAGGGTACACGAGTGGACCTTCGGTTCCGAAAGCCCATGTCGATCTTTCGTTGAATGGTTCGCACGCTGACACTTATTGATGGCCTAGCATTGAAATCTGCAGCAGAGTGCGGAAGGGTTGCACTTAAGTCACGTTGAATGACTTCTTCAGTCGTCGTTGGTCCCGTTCTTGCAGGATCTTTTTCCGGCCGCAGCGATGTCGGAGATTTGATGCTTTACCGGATTCCTGATATTCACGGTACACTCGTGAAAGTCGCACGAGAAAATCCCCACTTCGTCGCTACCTCGCAGATGATGTCTCCCATTGTTCATGCACCGACTGCAACACCACGTTTAAACTGACTTCAGTCGTAATAACCTGTCATTGTGGCAGCAGTAACCGATCTAACAACTGCGCGAGCCAGTTTTCTCATGTAGGCGTTGCAAACCGCAGCGGCGCATTCTACCTGTTTACATATCTGTGTATTTGAATACGCATGGCTATGCCAGTTTCTTTGGTGCTTCAGTGTATGTGGACATCGCTATCCAATAACTTCTGTCTTTTTTTTTTGTTTTAGGGTCCAAAACTGCTATGGTCATTAGCGCCCGGTCCGTGACTTAGGAAACAGTAAAAACCTAAAATGGAAACCAGCAGAAATGGAACGAAACTCAAAAAATTGGAGAAACTAACAGCAGAAGGAAGGCTTAAAAATCCACTACAGAAAGGGGTTTGTCATCTTAGTGTATGCTGTAGCAATTTTTTCTGTGACGTCCGATTCAGTCGATACATATCACTTAGCAGTGTCGTATCACGTGAAGGTTATTTTCGCCGTTAAGTTTGGCATACCGCCGTATTACGGTATGTGGTGCAATTGAAATTACACCGTGCCACTCTCTTCACAACTATTTGCAAAGTGCAGAAACGGAAAAGTATGCTGTCTGCTCACGCGCTGCGTACAGAAGGTTGCCTTATCAGCGAGGTCCACGCTATCGGTGCTAGGACTCGGCGTTTCTGTAGTGACAGAGTTCGCCGCGGCAGAGTCCTACGGAAGCCGCCTGCTCTTTGCCCGCCAGACCGGTCGGCGTCCCCCTGGCTTTGCGTCTTTAGGTTCGTATGAGCAGTTGCCAGCGGGCTCGTGCGCGTGCGCATGCGCATCGCTGAATTCGCGTATGACCAGTGCCTTCCTCCCGCTTCTGGCTACTTGAAGCGTGGCTGTTTGCCGTGTGAGCAGTAGCAGCATGTAGCCATATGCTACCCGGAAAAATTTTTCCGTCGCGCCCAAGCTGCCAGATTCGCGCATGCGCAGAGCAAGCTGAGTTATAGTGGGGGAGTCCTTCTCCATGTGACCCGTGTATACTTTTCGTGATGTTGCTGGTCTCTTCGTTTACAGCTCCCACATCAAATGGAAACAAAATAGATTTCTGTGGCCGGGAGCCATCAACGATAACCCTAATGTCAGCGTCATAACCATGAAAGACCAAAATAATTTAGTAGTTTCAATTTTCTGATTTTATATTTCCATGTTATTAGCAATCAACCATCAATGTCTTAATGAAGACATTTCTGTCTGTTTTGTAGAGAAATTTGCTTCTATTAATTTTTTCCGCTGAGGCAGTTTATTTGAAACGAAGTGTTCCATTCCGCACTATTGTCTACTTTCAATTTAGTTCAATTTCAAGTGCAAATTTTCATTTTCTGGGATGAATGACTTTAAACCATAATAAAGAACCAAACATGAGAATACAGTACTGTACCTCCAAGAAAACTGGTATCACGAAAACCACATAGAAAATCTGAATATCAGGTACTTCCAAGTGCATCTGGACATAGAAATGTATAATTAGAGCGGAATGAAGCATTTTAGTATGGTTTACGAAATTCCGATGGTGCTGGAGTAGTCTCTGATGTCCAGTTCCTTTTATGACACTGTACGACCTCTTAATGCTATATACGTACGAACATACGTAAACATTTACTTGAAGCTGACGAAGTAGGCAAATTTGGTCAGTAGTTTTGAACTAAATATTTTGTTTCAAATATAGTGACAGTTGTAGCAGAATTTTACAAATCTGCCTTCTGTGAAAGTGTTTTTAGATAACAAGGCACTTGTCTAGTACTTCCTCTAGGCCTGAAGTTATTTCTTAGTTTGTGTTTACGTCTTAAATTTATAGAATGTCATTCTAGACTGGCAGCATACCGTATTTAATAGTTTTAACTCCCCACATGGCTTCATATTTACTCATCGAGTAGAATAGGCCTATAAACCGTCAGTTGTACAGTTTCTTTGCCTCACGGACAACCTTGTTAATTTTTTACACATTTTGAAATACTCCTGAAATTTACTGTCCTTTATTCCGGTGTAAGCTACACAAGATTTTTAAATTCTTTATTGCAGTTTTTTTTGCAAGAAATTCCATCCTACTAGCTTTTTGCAGTGCTGCGTAAACCTGTAGAAAATGCTACATAACAATACTGCAGAGCACGAATTAAAAAAAAAAAATCTGTCAAAGTCACCCCATAGCAAAATGTTATGGCACTTGAGCTGTAGAATAATTTTGAAATGATATTTTGCCGAGAACTGCTTCCTTATTTGCATCCTTTATCTGGGTGGGATATGATAAAATTATTGCTCTAACAAGGGAACCTCCCCATCGCATCCCCCTCAGAATTAGTTATAAGTTGGTACAGTGGATAGGCCTTGAAAAACTGAACACAGATCAATCGAGAAAACAGGAAGAAGTTGTGTGGAACTATGAAAAAAGTAAGCAAAATATACAAACTGAGTAGTCCATGTGCAAGATAAGCAACATAAAGGACACTGAAAGCTGATGAGCGCCGTGGTCTCGTGGTTAGAGTGAGCAACTGCGGAACGAAAGGTCCGTGGTTCGACTCCTCCCTCGAGGGAAAATTTTACTTTCTTTATTTTCGCAAAGTTACGATCTGTCCGTTCATTCATTGACGTCTCTGTTCACTGTAATAAGTTTAGTGTCAGTGTTTTGCGACCGCACCGCAAAACCGCGCGATTAGTAGACGAAAGGACCTGCCTCTCCAATAGGAACCGAAAACATTTGATCGCAAGGTCATAGGTCAACCGATTCCTCCACAGGAAAACACGCCTGATATATTCTTTACGACACTGGTGACGGCATGTGCGTCACATGACAGGAATATGTTGTCGACCCACCTAACTTGCACACTTGGCGAATGGGTAAAAAGCTGCTTCTACCTTGCCCGATTTAGGTTCTCTTGTGGATGTGATAATCACTCCAAAAAAGTGATGAAAACATAAGAGTTTGTCACATAAACTGCATGAAATGAATGCAACAGTTTCAGAGTCTCACAGTTTTCCCTGTGCTCTGTCAAAAGATACGTTTTTTTTACGTTTTCAAATGTTTCCGTGCGTAGACCGTCAAATTCTGTATATGTCAAAGCAAATCTGAACATGTCCTGGAATTTTTGAGAGCGAAGTTGATTATGTGTGAGTGCCTGAACTTCGATAATTATCTGAAAATAAAAAATTAAAATTTTCACCCGATAGAAGATTTGAACTAAGGACCTGTCGTTCCACAGATGCTCACGCTAACCACGGGACCACGGCGCTCGTAGCTTACACTACCCTTGATGTTGCCTACCTTGCGCATGGACTACTCAGTTTGTATATTTTGCTTATTTTTTTAATAGTTCCACACAACTTCTTCCTGTTTTCTCGATTGATCCGTGTTCAGTTTTTCAAGGCCTATCCCTGTGCCAACTTATAACTAAATCTGAGGGGGGTGCGATGGGGAGGTTTCCTTGTAAGTACAACTCTGTATGTCCTCTCAACAACATGCCGCAGGGCTGCACATGGTCACGTGATGCCCCACCACGCACGTAATTCCACCAGAAATGCGACGAAAGGCGTATGAGCAGAGCAAACGCCAAGCACGGGCTGCCTACGTCATCGTAGCTGCCCATGCGCAGCCCAACCTGTTGTCTGGCGCTGTCTGGTAACTGCTGAAACGAACCTTTTTTCTACCAGAGTCCCCAGCCACCACAATGCTGCCGCGCGCCTGGTATTGAAATGAAGCCGTTATGGAATATCTGCGCCGCCGGAGCCTTTCGCCAGAGCGATCTTATGTAAAGCTTATATAAATGGCTGCGGCCCGAAGTATGGCGCAACGAGAAATTTGCTTCACGTAAATTACTTACGCGCTTCGGCTAGCGTTCGGTGCTCGCGGCTGTATGTTGCTGCCAAGAAGCATGTCTCTAACGTGAAAGCGGAGAGCGCAGGTTCTCGCCAATGCATATCAGCTGGCGCCTGCACAAGGTCACGGTTCCCCATCTCACCATCCCTGCCTTACTTTCCTGTATCTCTTAGGCCACCTTGTGCTCTAGTCCCTTTACGATGTCTTGACAGTACAAAATTGTTAAGGCTTTCGTGGCCACTTGTTGACAAACTGCCTGTTGGCTTCTGTCTCGGCTGACGTTCATCTAATGATTTTACTGACATTTCGCCAGCACGAGTGGCTGGCATTGTCAAAGCTTCACCCTCCATTGCCGGTGGTGAACTGGAGCCGAGCTCGCGGCCGCAAACTATATGTACCTGACGCGCCAACGTCCGAGGGCTTCTCCGCGGTCATTCCCGGTGCGGTTCACCTCTTGCTACCCGCGACGGTCGTTCGCTGCAGTACGAGAAGCCAGGATCCGTTTACTTTAAGGCTTTCCTCTTTCTTGTTGAGGCTGTTCGCGTGTTTTGTATTTCTACAGCTTCTCTGAACAAGCGCGTGTGATAGTGCTTCTCTACAGCCAGAACTTCCGCGTCGGCGAATTTTATTACGTGGTAGGTCTCACTCAGTGCGTGCTCTGCCACGGCCGATTTCTCCACCTGCCCCAGCCTGCAATGTCGCTTATGTTCTTTGATCCTGGCGTTGATTGATCGTCCAATCATTCCGACAAACTTTTCCGCATGTGCATGGTATATGGTATATCCCTAACATTGCAAGTGGGTCCCTTTTCTCCTTTGCCGATCTAAGACACTTTTTGATCTTCCTTATCGGTTTGAAAATTGTCTTTAGGCCATGTATGTCAGAAAGGCCGTACCCGACATTTCTTTTTCTGATTCCTTACATCGCCGAGTGTTTGGCTGTGTTACACTTCTAATGTAACTTGTGGAGTACCCATAGCTCCTCAGAACACTATCCAGGTATTGCATTTCGCGTCTGAGGTGTTGCGGCTCACATATTCGTCCTGCCCGTTTTACGAGCGTATTAATCATGCCCTTGGATGTTGTCCGGCCGATGTGGCCATGCGGTTCTAGGCGCTTCAGTCTGGAACCGCGCTGCTGCTACGGTCGCAGGTTCGAATCCTGCCTCGGGCATGGTTGTATGTGATGTCCTTAGGTTGGTTAGGTTTAATTAGCTCTAAGTCTAGGGGACTGATGACCTCAGATGTTTAGTCCCATAGTGCTGAGAGCCATTTGAAGCCTCGGCTGTTGGCGCGCCAGGTACATAGAGTCTGCGGCCGCGATCTCTGCTCCATTTCACCACCGGCAATGGAGGGTGAAGCTTTGACAATGCCAGCCACTCGTGCTGTCGAAACGTCAGTAAAATCATTAGTTGAACGTCGGCCGAAGAACCCGAGACAGAAGCCAATAGGAAGTTGGTCTTTACTGTGCAACGTCGACTGTTCGAAACAATTGAGGATGGCGGTAGTCTGTTAACAGATGTCTCGCATAGCCGATCATTTACAAAAACATACTATACCAGTGTCCACAGGGTCACGAAACAAAGTACCATTAAATACGAAACTGCACATACGTAGTCCGTTCCATAGGAAAGATGACATTTTAAGATAGTCAGTCAAATAAGTCGCAAACGCCAGTATACGGCATATTGTTTTAAATTTTCCACCTGTATATATCTAGAAGGTGGCAGCACTTGTCACGTGGAAGGTAGCCGATGATTAATGACCTGTAGTCAGACAAAGGTGGCTGGTGTGCTATGAGCGTTACTCGATTAGAAGAACGCGATTTTTGTGAAAACAAGGGAGTACCTGCAGAGCACGTCCATGGCGACATTCGTCCGGCATACGGTTAGAACTGCATTTCATGTAATTTTTTGTTCAGCTGGGTACAGGAATTCAGCGAAGGACAAAAAAATTGTCAACATGGAGCATGCTGTCCCCCCGATTATGCAGTGATGGTACACTGTTTCCCCGTTTAGATGTGTTTCGCTACCCCCTGAACATACCGGTCTTGTGGGTTGCAGCAATTTAAGGAACCAAATAGATTTGCTATATGCCGAGACTTCACTCGTTAAATGCCAACTCTGCCACAAGAATTTTATGCTGCAGCCTTTTAACGCTTTGTAGAGCGATGGGTAAGTGTTTAAGTTGGAAAGGAAAATAAATTTCAGGCTGGTACATGTGGCCCTTATATCTTTATCCCAGTTCGCGACTTATTTATTGACTCACCATCGTATATTCGCGTAACTACTAGTGTCCTGTGTGAATGGACGCTTGAATTAATCTCCATGGTATTTCGAGTACCTTCCGTTTTAAATTTAACAACGCTGGCATCACAAACTGCTCGTAATAACCGAAATTTTAACATCGACAGTTCGAGTCGAAGGAAATCTTCAAAAAATCCCTGAAATTCTTCGAAATGATCGTTGCGCAGCTAGCAGGTTAATTAAGGAGCTAACTGGGATTCCTGAAACAACTGTACATCGTATTTTAACTGAAAATTTGGACAAAAGGGAGATATACTGTAGCTTTATGCTCCACTCAGTCACTGACGATTAAAAAAGATTTCAGAGTGGAACACCGCATATACACGAAAAGATCGATCGCTAGCGCCCCAGACTTCGTGTCTTGCATCGGGACAATTAATGAAACTTCGTGTTTCCAGTACGAGCCACCTGAAAAAAGCCAAAGCTCTGAATAGCAAGGCTCAGAAGCTCCGATACCGGGAAAGTGCGCGTACAGAAAAGCCGTGTAAAGACAATGCTCATTGTTTTCTTCGATTAAAGAGGACTTATTCACAAAGTATTCGCTTCAGAACGTCAAATGTTGAACGCAGATTACCACATAAGTGTTTTAAATCTTCTATGGGTGAGGATTGGATGAGTTAAAGCTGATTACCGGAATCAAGCAAAGGCGGTTGTTACACGACAATGCACTGGCACACAAAAGCAAGATCGAACGTGAATTATAGGCTCAAGACTTTCCCGTGGTGCTTGAACGCCATCCTTATTCAACTGATCTGTCTCCGTGCGTATTCTGGTTATTTCCAAAACTGAAAATGGCAATCTAAGGAAACCTTTTCGACAGGATTACAAATATCCACAAGGCTATGATCACGGTACTATACGCGATTTCTAAGTCTGAATAGCAGAACTGTTTCGAAGAATTTTTCCAATGCTTCACATGGAGCTTATTTTCAATAAAAAGTGCTGTCACTAAAAATAAAAGATGTTATTTTACACCAGTTACCATTCCCTTGAGAGGGGCTGCGTACCTACTTCGAATTAAATTCCTTACTGCATCACAGAGTACTAACTTAAAAAAATCTAGTTTGAAATGGCCTGTAAAATAGGCCTAAAATATACGGAAAACAAGTCCAATTTTGGTTTTACTTCAACTTACCATTTTTTCCTCGCTAAATCTCGCAAACGTTTTAAATACAGCAACTGGACAGCATCACATTCGTAGAAACACGGGATTTGTTAGCATTTTCTTGCCGTAAAAAACTAGTAAAGTTTGCACTGTAGACATGAGATTTTTGTAGCGCTCCTACGAACCATGTTTCTAGAAGACGCTTTGAAATTTCAGCTGCTTCACTGGCAGACTGGAATCTCGTTCCCTAATTCCATGCCTAGATTTGAAAGCCAGACGGTAGTCGCTTTAAAAATCAGTGTTACTTGTTTCTTTTTCATTTCAAGAGCTTTTTCACAAAGCAGAGGGCGATTTGCTGCTTGTCTTTGGCTAAGCACTAGCATGAACAGTGTATAATTCGCCGTTGTCTAGATCGTGATTTTCTTCCAATTTCATCTTTTTTTTCTGTGGAGCCTTACATCTTTAATATCAAGTTCACTCGCGCATTTTTTATTGACAGAACTGTTCTTTTTAATGTCCGATGTTTTATTTAACTCTTAACATTTGTTCTTTGCTGAGTATCAGTGTTCAAGATTGAAATCATGTGACACGATATTCTGAGTAAAGTCCATTCCTGATGACGGGCTATGTCGAGACGCGTGGATAAAGTTTTCACAACAAATGGACTGTTGGTTTTAGCCAAAAATGGGCTAAAAAAGACATACTCAGTATTTCTATAATGGACGCACGGATCCTGCGCATCTTTATGTCGCAACTCAAACTAGTCAGATGAAGACTGGCGAGCATCGATTTTCTAAATGTGACGCCATCACTTGGGATCAACGCCAAACTGATACAATTTTTTTTGCGACGGGAAAGGAGTTGTGCGAGACAAATTTTTCCAGGGTCAAATAATCAACCATTCCCCTCAACTGCGCGAGAAAATACACAAAAAGCATAGCACAGTTGTGCCAAAAATAACTCCCCACTTTTACGCCACCCGGTTTCATCAGCTAATCAGTTTTGGTGCCAAGAATCAGAAGACAGTCCTGCCCTCTACAGACGTCACTCCATGATACTTTGTCTCCAAAATTGAAATCAATGCTAAAACGGCACCGCCTCAACACCGTCGATCACTTTAAGGGGTCTTGGATAATGAAAAAACAGGATTGCTTGGCGAAGTAAGAAAACCCTATGACAAGTGTACGATTATAGGTGGGCAGTATTTTCAAGGAAATCATGTAACTTCCGCAAGTTGAATAAAAATATTGTAATAAAGTATTTTATGAACAAGGCTCGTAAGTATCTCTAGTCAGTCTTGCCAAACAGCTTTAACAGTTTGCTCATACCATCTACTTTTGGCGCTGGTGTCACTGACCTGCACACAAAATCGCAACTGTATCTCTAAAGAAATGACCCGCTAAAGCTTAAGCTCGTACAGTAACGTGTTTTGTTTCACCGTTCTTGCCGTACACGTTAATGGATTGCTGCTTCTCTCATTTTGTGATGAACTTTGACGCCAGATATGATATCACAAGTTATAACCGCTTTTACGATTTACGAAAAAAGGAAAGTTCGAATAGGAAATACAATTCTTAAGTCATTCGTCTGCGATCGAACTTGGAGTTTAGAAATACTGAAAGGCTCCAATCCGTGTATTCAGTACTCATCAAAACTACCACCCGAGTTGCAAAGAGCACTCTTCAGGCGGTTTCCTGAGTAAACAAGCTATACTGCTCTGGATAGATGTGGGAACCCGTTTTGATAGCGTACTTTTATGTTGTCTTTGTTGTGTCCCGAAGACACACGTCTACACCTAAAGATAACGGCAGAGTGTTCTGACCAAATGAAAATCTCCGAGGAGAGTGAAAATACCGTTGAACACCTCACAGCTACCAAAGGCGGGTTATCCATTTCCTACCTTGCTATACATTTACGTTATCGTCACACAAAAAGTAAATAGCTTTGTAAGAGGTGAGTAATGGAAACCTTGCAGCGGCAGAATGTAAGCCATGGCGTTTCCACGGTGCAGTAAGTGCGGTGTTACGATGATTAGACAAATATCTAAAAGTATTTTCTTTCATCAAAAGGAAGAAAACTAATGCAGAGAAATTAATTGTGGATCATGTTTAGAGTAACAACACTTCTGAACTTACAACATGCTGTTAATAGAGTCGCTAAAAATGGTGTGTTGAATGCCGTATTTTAATGGAATATTTAAATTTATCGCTAACGGCACCTGAGAATCGCTCATGCGCAAAAGCGTTCTGGAGTGGACAGAAAGAGATGCGCCGCCATAGTAAATACTACACCACACACGTTGGCTTCTTAGTCTCCCAATGGCGGCTACTCACCTGGAAAGAAAGAAAAGAAATATTAATAGCAAAATTCCTGGCGTCAGCTAATTTAATTTGCTTAAATTTAACTCTAAACTACTTATCGCAAACGTTACGAAACGGTAGGAAAAAAACGACGAAAATAAGAACGCTCTACATGTCATTAAGACTGGACGCAAAGAAAAATTTTGTACATTACTCCAAACAAATGTCTGCGCAAATGTAAAGTATTAAAAATAAAAAGAGACTAAGTCTCACAGCTTGAATTCTAACTTATCATTGAAATTATTGATTTAAATCAATCCAACAGTTTCTTATAATTTTATCAAGACGTACAACTGATTTTAAACACTTCCTGCAGATAGCTCGGCTTAAGTAGCAGCAGATATTTTACATCGTATTGATGAGCATGTATGAAGTTAATTCTGTTCGTAATATGACAGATTCGAAGAATACAAAATATTTTAAGCAAACAGTATTTCAAATAAAAATTCTTAAATTTTCTCCTTTACCAGCTTCCCACACATCTGCGCCGCATCTTAATTACTGTGTACGTAGCACCTCGAAAAGTTAGCTCTGATTAAATTAATACAAAATCGCACGAATACGTTACTACATTGTGAACAGACAATCCATTTTTAGCCAAAATACCATATAAACTTCCTGCCACACAATTTTAATCTACCAGGAAGTTTCAAACCTGGTCATACTTCACTCCAGAATGAAATAATTCTGAAAATTTCTAACATTGGGGAAAACCACTAAAAAAATTTGGACTGTTTTATTCTCATCTCACAGCACAAAGGAAGCTAGGAAATTCAATACTTTATAGTTTTTCCAAGTTCTGAAACAGTGTAGAACAGATTAACTGGTAAGTAGCGGCCTGTGACGTAAAGGAGCTGATTACTCTGTCAGAGCCGTATAGCTGGAGGATGAAACGAAGGTCAAACGATGTTAAACACATCGCTATGGCGGCGGCGGCGATTGCAATCAGACTGGCAGACACTTGCAGCACATCATTACTCGGAATACCGCCCCGTTCTCTTCTAGCAGACATCGTAATGCACTCCAGATGTACACTCGCATATCATTCGCGGGACTGATTACGTACGGACGGCCACAGTCCCGCTGCAGAAAGGTTCACGAACTGTTGAGAATGAAGGTAGGTGTAGGCGTGCATGTGTGTGGGTGTGTTCACGCTAATGGTGGCGTCTTTATCGTTTCTACGTAAGCAACTCCCGAAACACCAACAGTTTTTCCTAACAAGGGGACCCCCCATACTGTAAATCACGGATTTTGAGTCGCTTCAAATATGTTGTAGAGGCACTTACTCTGAGTACTTGGCTATCCGGTTTTTTAGAGACGGGCATTGGTTTTTGAGAAAATCGATTTTGAACTTCATCGCGTGCTTTGTATACTTGTAACATTACACTTAGTACGAGCTAGTCAGCGCCAGAGGTACCGTGTTCGAATCCTCCTCGTGTACGTTCGGTAAACAGTGTAAAGTGGGCAGAATTATAACAATATGTTAAGTTATTAATCTTTTCTGTCATACAATATTACAAAATCTTATTTTCCATCAGCCACATTGCTTGATGTGCCAGAGCAATATTGTGGGTGATACTTATCATAGAAACAACCGAAGCACGTATTTTCGCAGCACCACGCGCATTTTATGAAAGCAACCGTCTTGCAGGCGCACGGTTTCTTCATGAGCGACACGAGGAAACTCAATTCTTTTGCATTCAAACGAGTTTCTCTTTTATCCGCTAATTTCGATGCGAACCATGCGTATCTAATCATGCTTTCAAAATTAGGTGCGCTGAATTGATGTAGGATTAGCGAATGTAATTTTTCGAATCTTCCCTAGAAGCGATCTCTCTGTTGTCTTTCATCAAGTCGGGAGCATTCTGAATAATTTTCGTGGAGATTTTCACCTGTCGGTAAAAATAAACATCGCAGGGCTGGCAATAATGAGTGCACTTTGGTGGGACCAGTTTTAGGGTGCAGGTGCTCACTTTCCTTTCATCAGGAACTAGATGATCGTGTAAAGTTGAATCGGTTTGCCCTCCCCACAATCGATAATGCACAAAAAGTTTCTCTCTCCCACGTATGGAAGAATTACAGGACGCAAAAGTTCTTCGTACACCAGTTTCGTGAACTTCCCGGATTTCTTGCAGGACACGACTAAATTTCTGTATTTCCCAGTTAATTCGTCTACTAGTTTTTGAACGTCACGAGCAAATTCTCCGGACGGTTCTTTCACTCATAAAAAAACATATGGGAGCAGGATTCGAACACGGTACCTCCAAAGCGATAGCCGTGTACCTTTACCGCTGTGCTATGCTGACTTGCTCGGAAAATATTTAATGATACGGGTATACACAGTGCGCAATGAACTTCAAAATCGATTTTCTCAAAAACCAACGCCCGTCGCTAAAAAAGCGGATAGCCAGGTACTCAGGATAAGTGCCTCTACAATATATTCGAAGCGCATCAAAATCCGTGATTTACAGTAGGGAGGGTCCCCTTGTAAGACAGGTAACATGTACGAAGGGTGTTCAGTAAGTAATGCAACACTTTTTTCACGAGTGATTTCGTTTGAAAAAATGCGGAATTTGTTGTGGAACATTGCAGAATAATCGAGCTTCAGCGCTTATAGGTTCATGGAAGATAGGTGGCGGCGCTATTCATAGCATTCAAAATGGGTCTGTAGCGGAGATGCGTTCCAAGCAAAGAGCTGTAATTGAGTTTGGGCGGATAACCAGAGCATCAGAGATACTCAGAGGTGCTGGCAGAATATTTTTGGGGACCTGGCAGTGCACAAAAACAGTGGTGGGCCGTTAGGAGAGGCGCCTGTCATCATCGCAAAAAGGTCGCTCAAACTTGTCCGATCTCCGGAGTGCCGACCGGCTGCGCACAGCTATGACTCCTGCAATACTGGAGCGTGCGGACACTCTCATTCGATGTGATTGACGAATCACGAACACCTCACTGTTTACGATAATGATCGAAGCAGGCGAAAATGAATTGAAATTTGTGCTGCGGCCGGGACTCTAAACCGGGTCTTCTTGCTTGCTAGGCAGAAATGCTAACCATTACACCACCACAGCACGATAGTCAACATTGCTGCACCAACTACCTAAGCTGAGTGCCCTACCCAACACAAACTTCAGTTCATTTTTCCCTTACATATTGTCACTACTGCCAGGGCTCTCCGATATTGGGAGGGCACTCTGCTTAGGTAGTTCGTGCAGCAATGTTGACCATCGTGTTGTGGTGGTTAACGCTTAGCATTTCTGCCTAGCAAGCAAGAAGTCTTGAGTTCGAGTCCCGGCTGCAGCACAAATTTTAATTCATTTCGTCTTCTTCGATTATCATCGTAGATAATGAAGAGACTTAAATGTCTCAGGGAAACATTTAATTATAAGACCTCGTTGTTTAACTGGACATTGCTATTGGCTGTGCCTATACATTCGTCCATTTGAGTTGCTCACGGGTATGCGCCCGATGCGTCCCTCAACGAAAGAGTATAAAGAGTAACAAAGAACCATCTGTGAGGAATTGCTGGCGCGTTGGGAGGCTACGCGTGAAAATTTTTTGTCGAAGATGGTCACAGGCAATGAAACATGCGTTCATCACTTCGAACAGGAAGAAAACGGCAATCCATGGAGTGACGTCACACCACCTCTCCTCCGAAGTACTCAAAGCCGCACCCGAGAGGAGATCATGAAAATTCATTGGACTGTTCTTCCTCATCCGCGGATCTCGCATCTTCCGACTTCCATCTGTTTACCGCAATGAAGGATGCACTCAGCGGCAAGCAATATGTGCATAATGGAGAGATTATTGATGCAGCAGGACAGCAAGACGTTGTCTCCGATGTCGACCGGTAGAGTGGTACCATGCGGGCAGAAAGACCCTCCCAGTAAGGAGATTATGTTGAAAAATAGGTTTTTGTAACCAAACGATTGGGGATAATATGGTGTATTGGTATACTGAATAAAACCAACCTGATACCAGAGAAAAAGCGTTACATTAACTATTGGAGATCCCTCGTAATATGAGGTGACTCCAAGAAGTTACACAGTATTCTGGCAGAAAAAGTAAGCTACCTTCAGTTAACGGTGGACTCCAATTCAAAGTTACACTGTTACATGACGGTATTTTTCAACAGTCACCCAGTCAATGTACACAAGTGTCTGAAAGTTCTACGAATCGTTCAATTCCTCGATGATAGAAAACCGCTCACTGGTCACGGAGCCATTCGAGAACCGCTATTGTAACGTCCTGATCGTTAAAAAATTTCTTCCCGCCCCCGCTCCCCTCTTCGATTGCCTACCCGTTGTCCTCTGTGGACCATGTCGATGGCTTTCCTTCCCCATCACCACCACCCACGCCTATGCAGCCTTGGTCAAATTATTGGCACCAGTTCACTACAGACGGTCAGGACATCGCATTTGGTCCCTATACCATGAGAACTTCACGATGAATCGACGTGCAATTGAGGCATTTTTGCAGAGACGCCAATTCTTCTTCTTCTTCTTCTTCTTCGCGGATGGATCACTTAGGACCACGCGTAATCAACATTTGTTGGCCTTCCTTTTCGCCCAGTATTCCTTCATAAACAACGAATGGGCTAGCTTTCGTTGCGCAGACCACGTATGTCGGTTAGTTTCTCTCTCTTCTTCCTCCTCAAAACCCCGTGTGTTTGTGATTTTTCTGATTTCATTTCTATCGTGCAGATTTGGAGACCCTAATTCTCTCAGGTCTTTTTCTGTCTGTTTGTACCGATTCGGTCTTGTAGTTTTGTTCTTTAAAAATGTATGGATTTTGTGCGTTAACCTGTGAGTCCATTCTTTCTAAATGCCCCATGAATTGGATTCTTCTCATGCGCATTGTGTCTTATTTTGAAGATATTTTTACATCTTTCTGCATAGGGCTTTGGCTAATGCACACCATCTTTAGTTCTTGGTCCTAGGATTTTCCTCATTATTTTACGTTCTTTCACTTCTAATTCCTCTTTTAGTGTTCTGTGTTGAAGGTTTAGTGTATCAGATGCGTAGAGAGCTTCGGGTTCAGTTACTGTTGTGTAGTGTCGTATTTTGCAGTTCCACGAGAGACTTTTGTTGTAAATGTTTTTTGTTTATTGAAACGCCGTCTCCATTTTCTGGACTCTTGAACTGATAGATTTCTTTTCATTACAATTTTCTGCAATCCATTCACCTACATATTTAAACCCTTTATTTGGCAGTGTTGCTCTCAAGCAACATCAAATTTACATTGGCCTTATGGGACAACAAACACTTCCCAGTGCCTTTTACTGGCATTGTTGCCTCCAGGCAACGTTCCTTTACACACTGCGAATGCCAGTTGTAATAGTTCAAGGTTTTCCACATGAGATGGCAGTTTGTGCAGTGATGTTACAGAGATCTCCTCGTGTGAACAACAGGGGTGTCTTATTTTGGTTCTGAAAGAGTGGATTTCAATAAATTGGCAGTAATCTTGGCAGATTTTCTTCAAGAAATGCCCAGAGGTGAGTTTACCGCAGAAATATTTCAATCTAATATTGTTTTGGATAACGTAAATAGCATAAAACTTTTATGTTGCCTGTGAGCAACATTGCCCATAGTTGGGACATGTGCGATTAATATATTACGTATGCTTACGGCGGATATTCAAAACAATAAAATCGTGACACTTGCAAGCTCATTTTGTGGTGTCCAACCACTCTCAACAGTAAAATGATGGGTCAGCAATGAAAAAAGAACAATTGATGTGCCCTGTCCCAGTATTGTACGTTAGTACAAGCAGCATATGGGATGAGTTGATCTTGCTGGTATGCTGTAGAGCTGTACAGAGTCCCAATGAAAACTAGGTGTTGGTACATGAGATTCTCTGGATTTATGCTAGATCTGAGTGTTGTAAATGCCTGGCTGGTATTTCGAAGAGAATCTCTGGACAAGAAGACCTCACTGAAGTCATTCAGGGCAGAGATTGCCAATGGTTTGATGTTTTCATGGAAAAGGAAAGTAGGAAGGCCCTCAGTAGACATAACACCACCACAAGAGATGAGGAGGAAGCCAACAGCTCTGTTACACAATATGTTCGATTTGATAATATGGAGCATTGGCCTGTATACAGTCCCAAAGGTGGTCGTAGAAAATCCAGATGGACAATAACGACAGTCATTTGTTCAAAATGCAATCTAGTATTGTGCTTTGTTCCAAAGAGGAACTGTTTCCAAAAATTCCATTGCAAGAAGAAGTAGAAGGGAAAATGAAACAGTCCTATTATACAGCAGGAATGCATAAATGTGTTCATAAATTAAATTATTCACGTACAGGAAATCTTTTGCTTGAAGTTATTGGCAAACCCTTTTTTCTATAATATGTATAAATGTGGTCTACTGCTGGCAATGTTGCTTGTAAGCAACATTTCATAGTTTTCATAATTTTTGTCAAAAATTTCTAAAACTGACGGAATTGTCTTGCTTTAAGCATAATAAATAAATATAAGCACTGAAAAATTTTTGTAATTCTATTTTCACCATTTGCCAAATAAAGGGTTAAATTCTTTTACTCGAGAGACGTAGTTATTACCAATTTTGAGATCAGAAGGTGCATCTTTGGTGTCAGTCATGAATTTTGTTTTTTCAAATGAAATTTGTAATCCAATTTTTTGCTGCCTGCTCTTGTAATAATTCTAGCTGTTTCTGTGCATCGGTAATGTCTTGTGCGATCAGTGCCATGTCATCAGCAAATGCTAAACAGTCTAATTCTGTGCCCTTACGTCTTTGTCCCAGTCTGTGTGCTGGTGCACCTGCTTTTCTCCATTCTCTAACAACTTTTTCAAGAGCACAATTGAAGAGCACTGGGGACAGTGCATCCCCTTGTACTCCTGTGCCTATTTCAAATTCTGTGCTCAATTCTGCCAGGCCAATTATTGTTTCACGTGCTTCAATTTTGGACTACGTTTTGAGCTGCTGATGCGCGTGCACCTTGTTGCACGGTGGTGTTAGCGTGGGATGACACGTGTAAGTTACTTTGTGAAGCTGCCTTCTGTAAGCGAGTGCGGCGGCGGCTGGCAAGGTCATGGACGAGCGAGGCGCGGCCGTCTCTCGGCAGGCTTTCATCACAGTCCTGGCCTGGACCGCACGGCTTTCGCAAAAGGCTGTTGCGAAGCGAGCGACCTCGCTGCAGCGGTCGCCCCGACACGTGTTGGCTCTCCCATCTCAGCCCCTCTTAGCAAACGCCGGATGACTGCCAGACAGACTCACATCAGCGAGACTAGATCCACCACAAACCATTATGCACCGTTGCCCGTTTACTCGTTTAAAGGCACCTGGACGTGAACAGGTAGCATTTTAGTCCACTACTCTCAGTGCGCTTTACTCTGGATCTGTAACAATTACGGCGTTGCAGCTTTTACGCCAACACTGAATAACATTAGGCAATGCAGAATTAGAAAATTTATTTATTTTTCGAAGTTTGATTACCCTAATAATTTGTCTACCAGAAGACTTTTAGTCGCACTTTCTCCGTCAATGCAGCTGCAGTACGATGGGATAACAGTTTACAAAGTCATACGCTTCGGGAAGGAAAGTGGATTTTGGATTTTATAACGACATTTATTGTATCTTAACATTCGGGATGTATGCGAGTGGAAAAGTCACGTTGCTGCGTGAGCCCCGAGTGGCCTCATCTACATCTACTTTGATTGCCAATTACATTTAAGTGTCTGGCAGAGGAGTCAACGAACTAACATCACAATACACTACTGGCCATTAAAATTGCTGCACCACGAAGATGACGTGTTACAGACGCGAAATTTAACCGGCAGGAAGAAGATACTGTGATATGCAAATTATTAGCTTTTCAGAGCATTCACACAAGGTTGGCGTCGGTGGTGACACCTAAAACGTACTGACATGAGGAAAGTTTCCAACCGATTTCTCATACACAAACAGCAGTTGACCGCCGTTGCCTGGTGAAACGTTGTTGATGCCTCGTGTAAGGAGGAGAAATGCGTACCATCACGTTTCCGATTTTGATAAAGGTCGGATTGTAACCTATCGCGATTGCGGTTTATCGTATCGCGACATTGCTGCTCGCGTCGGTCGAGATCCAATGACTGTTAGCACAATATGGAATCGGGGGTTCAGGAGGGGAACGCCGTGCTGGATCCCAACGGCCTCTTATTACTAGCAGTCGATATGACAGGCATCTTACCCGCATGGCTGTAACGGATCGTGCAGCCACGTCTCGATCCCTGAGTCAACAGATGAGGACGTTTGCAAGACAACAACCATCTACACGAACAGTTCGACGACGTTTGCAGCAGCATGGACTATCAGCTCGGAGACGGTTACCCTTGACGCTACATCACAGACAGGAGCGCCTGCGATGGTGTACTCTACCACCAACCTGGGTGCACGAATGGCAAAACGTCATTTTTTTGGATCACTCCAGGTTCTGTTTACAGCATCATGATGGTCGCATCCGTGTTTAGCGACATCGAGGTGAACGCATATTGGAAGCGTGTATTCATCATCGCCATACTGGCGTATCACCCAGCGTGATGGTATGGGGTGCCATTGGTTACACGTCTCAGTCACGTCTTGTTCGTGTTGACGGCACTTTGAACAGTGGACGTTACATTTCAGATGTGTTACGACCCGTGGCTCTTCCCTTCATTCGATCCCTGCGAAACCGTAAATTTCACCAGGATAATGCACGACCGCATGTTGCAGGTCCTGTACGGGCATTTCTGGATACAGAAAATGTTCGACTGCTGCCCTGGCCAGCACATTCTCCAGATATCTCACCAACTGAAAACGTCTGGTCAATGGTGGCCGAGCAACTGGCTCGTCACAATACGCCCGTCACTATTCTTGATGAACTCTGGTATCTTGTTGAATCTGCATGGGGAGCTGCACCTGTACACGCCATCCAAGCTCTGTTTGACTCAATGCCCAGGCGTATCAAGGCCGTTATTACGGCCAGAGGTGGTTGTTCTGGGTACTGATTTCTCAGGATGTAAGCACCCAAATTGCGTGAAAATGTAATCACATGTCAGTTCTAGTATAATATATTTGTCCAATGAATACTCATTTATCATCTGCATTTTTTTCTTGGTGTAGCAATTTTAATGGCCCGTAGTGTAATTCTTTATTATTCCAATCTCGAACAGCGCGCGGAAAAAAACTCTTATTTCTTTTCGTGCAAGCTCTGATTTCCATTTGATTACGATGTTCCTTTCTCCCTATGCACGTCGACGTCAAGAAAATATTTTCGCTTTCGGAGAAGAAAGTTGGTGATACGAATTTCCTGAGCAGATCCCGCCACAACGAAAAATGCCTTTGTTTTAATGATGTCCACCACAAATCCTGAATCATGTCAGTGTCACTATCTCCCTTATTTCGCGATAATATAAAACACCCTGCTTTTCTCTGAACTTTCTCGCTGTATTCCCTTAATCCCGTCTGGTAAGGAACCCAACCGGCGCAGCAGTACTCCAAAACAGGATGGGCAAGCGAAGTGTGGGCAGTCTCTTTAACAGATCTATTACATTTTTAAGTGTTCTGCCAATAAAACGCAGTCTTTGGTTTGCCTTCCCCACAACATTTTCTGTGTGTTCTTTCTAACTTAAGTTGTTCGTAATTGTAATTCTTAGACAGTTCGTTGAATATAAGACCTTTAGATTTGACTGATTTATTGTGTAACTGAAGTTTGACGGATTCCTTTTAGCACTAATGTGGATGTCTTCATACGGGTTTGATCCGTCGTCCTCCCGAATACGAGTCCAGTGTGCTAACTACTGCGCCACCTCAAGGCTGCAGGCTTTTAGCATTCATCTCTTTCCTTACACTAGTGCGCAAATTTATGCAAGAAATTGTGATTCAGAGAAATAACTTAACAGGAAGTGGGAAGTAGTGTGCACAGTTAACTTGAGAGTAAAATCTGTAAGACCTAATTCTAAAACTGAAATTTTAGTTCTGTGGACCAGTCCGTTAGCATTCTTAAACCATAAATAGAGAGTGTCAGTATGTACGAGGATAGTGCAGCAGTTACCTTCGATGATTTATTCCATGCGAAAGTCTGCATGGTTAGCTGTGCAGGAGATGGTAATTCCCAGGAGACACATTCAAATGTATCAAAGCAATCAATATGTCTACTGGGGACGATGCTGGGCAGACAGTGTTAATGACCAACATGTGTATGTTCATGACACTGCAGAAACTGGACGTTTTAAAGGTGGCATGACCCTCTCATATTTCTATCTTACTCTGATTAATTCGAGTCTCCTCTCTAATTGCATGCGGTGAAAAGTTGCTATTTCTTCACACGCGGACTTCCCACGCACCGTCTCTGGTCACCTGGGTGGTCCGATGACAGGCAGGTTCTGCTGATCTTGAAAGGGTTAAGCCGACAGGTCTGAGGGCGTCGAGTGGATGCCTTCCAGACGCCGACAATGTCATAAGAGCGGGGGCGACACGCCCACAGGGGCTTGACGGAGTGGCGGGGCTAGAGATTCCGTTACTTCGCAGAAACTTAGTGAAAACACTTTCTGGCGGGCTACCAGCGAGGCGTGGGTGACTTGTGTTCCCAGGCAATCTTGGCGGGCAAATTCCCGCGCTTTTGCAAAATCATAACTGTGATTGGCTTTCTCAGGGGATAGCTCCGTGACGTAGCAAAATCGGCCCGAAATTGACGCCAAGTATCTCCCTTGGTGGTATCGTAGTGCGTCGGCAATAGAGTGGAATTTTCCGCCAGTTTTCGAGTTGCTGATTGGAACGTTTAACCACGACCACTGTCGTGGGGGCGAGAATGTTCTGTGTTCGGCTTGTACAGGTGCTCTTTAGAGAGTCGGCTCTCGCCTTTCGGTCAGAGTAGGTTACAAGACTGAGCTCTCGCTGCTCTGGACAGCCTGCCTTCGTTGGCTGTGTAATATACTTACAATTAAATGAAACTGTTTGACGAAGTTGCTGAAGTTTCGACTTCAACGTAACTTTCCGAGTACAGTTGGCAATTTAGCGTTCTGCGTACAAACGGCCTATGTTGTCCGTGTTGAGCAGTTATGGCTAAAGTTGTCTGTATCGGAGTTACTGTGTGACTTCGCTTGTTAAAATCAATAACTGTACCATCAGTGATTGTGTGGTGAGCCTTCTTAGTCTCCCTCAGAGGCGCATTTGTGTTGCTAGGAAGTCTTTAGTCTGGAACAACCAGACCAGGATAATTTGTTTTGGGCTATACTCGCGATGTTATCATCACCACGACGGGACATCGAAGCAACCAGCCATCGCCTCCTGTACGCCAGATTGTGTCCTTGCAGTTAAGAAGACAGCTTGGTAATGTGTGTCCGCAGCACTGGCAGATTAGGGAATTTTGCTCTGTGATAATCAACGCTCAGCAGAGCGCCCCTGTTCCCATCTTTTCTTACGTGGTTCTGACTTGGACGTTCATTGTCTGAGTTCTCAATACTCTAGCAGCAATTAATGTTGGGTTGGCTGGGTGTTTCTCTTAACATTTGAGTTGCAAGGAATTGGCTCCACATACCACTTTGTCATAAACGTCACAAGCTAGTTTATGGACAACTTCACCCTCACAACATTTGAGTATCCAATTTGACGTATTGTAAATGTTTCATGTGTTTTGTTTATTATTTTGAGTTTATTCATAATAAATCAAATTGTTATTTTGGACAGAATTTTCATTCTGTTAATCAGTAGAGCAACCCTTTCATTTCTCACTACGTTAATGAAACTTCCCTGTATCTAATTAATTTCTATCCAATTAGACCCTGAAGTATTGCAGGTGCCAAATTCTCTTCTACTCCACTTGCAGGGTCGATTACAGTCAGTTCGCGTTTCTTCTTAATCCATGTGCAACAGCAAAAGTCGGAGTTAGAAAAGGGGGGGGGGGGCGGGGAGGAGGGTTACAGCATAATTTCCATATGAAGATCCTAGAAGAATGTAGTGTTAAATACACTGCTAGCCCCGGCACCTCGCATGTTTAATGTAACGTGTTGTAATTGCGAGGAGAACGAAACAGTACTACCATAACCGTTGAGTTACGTTAAACAAAACGGCCTAGGGTGGTTAGAAGTGTCGCAACGCGGACGTCGGCTAATGGCAGGCTCAAATACGGAGGTATTTGCTAACCCCGAGGGATATCCGCTGGTCCTTGATCCCCGCGGGCATTACCCACGCCTTCCTGTTTAGGATTTAGAGCGCTAGTCGGCGAAACCGATAAACGAATAAAAGGGCCCCGTTGTCATCTTACGTAACAGAAAATGGTCTTGCGACACTCCCTGGATTTCGCTCTTGGCAGTCAACCGGTCTAAGCTGCAAGGCTACCCTCCGCCCTTTACCAAAAGTCTTTTGATTATGTCCATTTAAACTTCCGATGTTGTGTTATCAGTAACAGCACTATTTACATCTCATTTCGTCATGGTTTTAGGAAATATTAATGAGAAACTAAAACGTCAGAACCAGTCCTGAACATACGAGTGGAGTATGAACCAACTTACATTCTTACGCGGAAGATAACGAATTGGCGTCTCTCTCTCTCTCTCTCTCTCTCTCTCTCTCTCTCTCTCTCTCTCTCTCTCTCTCTCTCTCTCTCTCTCTCCCTCCCTCCCTCCCTCCCCCCCCCCCCCCCAATGAACTAAGGAGCGCCTATTTCTTCTATCCTGCATTATCTGCAGAAGACATTCTGCGTATTGTGTGCTCTAGGTTCTAAGTGTAATTTAATTATGCTGTTTTGTATATAATCACAATTTACTTTTCCCTCATTGAGTTTTGTTCTGTTCATTACAGATTCATAAAGCTTAGAAAAATTAGGGGCCGGGGGCGAGGGGCATATGGCACACTGCTACTAAACCACCACAAGTTTTACTACTGCACATTTTATTCGAAGGAAGTCCTAATTTGTATCTTACGTGTTAGTTAATTACTATTATTAGATCGCGAATAGTATGTGACAGACATAGCAAGTTAAGTACAAAAGGTCCTGTTTTATACCTTACTGAAATCGTAAATTTTACGCGGGTTTAGTAATCTAGTGTTAAGAACACTTAATTGTTGCTCCTTGGATTACAGAAATTGATCCTGCACTCCTAAGAATTTGTTCTATTCACTGCGCATTTATTAAGGAAGATTTTAATTACTGTTCTTTGACTTAAAGGAATTAGTCCCTCTCACTAATGTTTTTGCTCTATTCATTGTGAAGTCATTTACTAGATATTCTGTAAGATTTTACGTCTACTGCGCGTATTTTTAATATACGATTCTCTTGTTGGAATTTTTTTTGTATTTGTGGTATCGAATTAAGTATCCTGCTAAGAAACGTGTACGCCCCCGCAACTTCCAGTCACTTTCACTCCTCTACCTATGGTGCTGCTAATATTCCCATACCATCATGTTTTGGAGGTACCAACATCAATTCCGGAAACATTTTTCCAACTTGACAGCTGCAGAAGTATACAGTGTGTCAAGAGGAATGATCAAAAGTCAGGGATCTGACAGGAACCGTCATTTGAAGTATGGAAGTCGAGTAAACACGGTCTCTAAAACGTTTAACTTAAGGACTATAAGCTCTTGTTCAGTAGAAGAGATGAACAACCGGTCATGACTTTAGGTACGCACGTCACAACCCATGTTTTCTGGACTTTTCCTCTTCTTTTGTTCCATACTATCACCCCTCATCTACGGAAAGCAAAGAGCTTGCAGTAGAAGGGATTTTTTTCACAGTATCACTCTTAAGGTATGCTTTTTAGAGTCCATGTTTAACAGACCTTTCTGCTTCGAATTATC
Organism: Schistocerca americana; assembly: GCF_021461395.2. Taxonomy (NCBI): domain Eukaryota; kingdom Metazoa; phylum Arthropoda; class Insecta; order Orthoptera; family Acrididae; genus Schistocerca; species Schistocerca americana. Next base: position 182,462,765 of record NC_060120.1, read on the forward strand.
GTTGCCCTCATATCAGTGAATATTGACCATTCCTTCTGGGACACCCTGGATACATTTTAAAGGCGATAATTTGAGAAACAAAAAGAATTATTTGTATCAAAAAACATTTTTCATTGTTCAGTGTTTTGGTAATACAAGGCAACCCTCGAACTGTGTGTGTGTGTGTGTGTGTGTGTGTGTGTGTGTGTGTGTGTGTGTGTGTGTGTGTGTGTGTGTACAATGCACAATGAAGTTTAGTATTTTCTCGATGTTGAAGCAGAGAATGTGCGTAGCGTACAAAAGTGTGCCCGTGCTCTTGGTACAACGGAAGCAATCTTATTACAGGACAAACTTAGCAGTACAGCACCACACCATGCGTAAAGCAATGTCGAAATTTGGAGTCAAATGTAGGACTGTTTGTAAATTTTTCCCTAATATGTACGCAGCTGTCTGTGAGATGATTGCACAATGGGGCTGCTGAATAAAGCGATAATGGTATGTTTCCGGGCAGGTCAACCAGAGAGGCCTCGCTTTCGGCTTACCGTACCGTATAATTGCATCCGCAGCGAACAATCATAAACAGTGCTTTGAAGAAGTACTGTACGCACCACTGACATTTTGTGCGCACGTGCGTAAATATGTGGCGTTACTACCTGACCGGCCTCTAAGCATACTTCCCATTTTGGTACAGAGTAACTTCATCATTGCGTATGCATAGTCGGATGTGGTGGCTGCCGAATAAAAATTAAGGATTGTACGACTTCGACTCGGTAGGTCGATTTGTGTTTCCATTTTTCCCTTCATATCTAACATTTTAAGTGTCCCTGAACTCTGTTTTATGGCACTTTCACAAATGCCGTGTCTTCTCAGAATCCACAGATTTTAAGTAAAATGCATACAGTGACAATGAAATATACTGCGTAAGATCTAAGTTTGGATTTGACGCTGGCTACAGCCGAAACATGTTACCAAATAATATAATATGCAAGTCATCACGGGATCTAGGCAACATTATTCTCAAAAGATCGTAACTATCACAGGCTAATTTATTGTGTTTATTAACAGCATTTTAATTAATAATCTTTCTATTCAAAAGACACTTGTTCAAGTGGGCAACAAACAGTCCGAATCTCAGGTTTTTTTTCCCTATATTTAAGCGAGGGTGTCAACAGTTTCGTTGACTCTGATACCACGGTGCCGCTTTACCAACGGAATGGTGATTTTCTGCTGCTAATCGTTTCTGCTTCTGCCCAGCTTTCCTACTACGACAGTTGTCGCACCATTCCGTAGCCCATCTCTCCTTACTGTTGTGGTCGAAGTCGTACACAACACTTTGTACCACTTGACGCGGCTCAAAGTTCAAGAAAATTTTATTACGATAATGACTACTTTGGTCTGTGACTGCCACATGTCCTGGTCGATTAGTTCAAAAAAGTAACTGCAGACTCAAGCTCCGCCGCATTACGTGTGTTACCTCGATTGTGCTTTCGCTTTCTGCGGTGAGCCGCTCGAGGGCACTGGCCGAACGAATGTTACGCCACTGTGAAGCAGTAATTGTCGCCGGCCGAGCTTCAGCACAATGGACTGCCTCTACATTTCCGATCCTGTTATTTCCTCTTTAAGTGTGTGCTGCGGTCGCCGCCAACACAAACGCTGCGGTCACATTTGGACGTTTTTGTTCCTCGTAACTGCAGTCTCTCCCTTCCATCTGGCGTCTTGAGAATCTGTGTTACACCTTAGTACAGACTTTACAGACCTGTTACGGTCATAGTTGCACAACTCTGACGTTTTCTTGTCAAACCCAATTTGTAGGAACCCCAACCCAGGTTGCAGTGCCTCTGGAGTGGGATACAGTTTACCAGAATCCTTTCCACAAATCTGATCACCTTTCCTTCCCTATTGATTTCACATGTCTGTACTATTCCGTATTGTAAAACGCTCTGCCTCGTGTTCTCTTACTAATTTTTGACGTGATCATGTTGCTAATGGTTTGCTTAGACAATCGGACAGTAAGTTATTCACTGATCTCTGAAACACACCAGAATCAGTATACAGAGACGAGCAGATTTTGAGAGGTACACCAGTTATGACTAGCACGGTAAAAGGATTTTTCCCAGTCCAAGTCAGACATACTCTTAGCGGGGAACTGATATTCTATGAAAAATAAAATTTTCAATTAGTTTGTTGCTACTGGATGCCACTCAGTTTTTATTAGCAGAGCTCAAATGTGTTCCACTTTATGAATCACGGAGCATTTCAGTTCTTCACACGTTCATACAAAATAAAACAATCAACTGCCTATTTGCGTAGTTACCATCAAATTGTTTTCAGTGACATCTCCAAACTACCAGAGTTCTCAACCGATATCGACCAAGGCAGACGTGTTTGCCTCCCACGACTGCCGAACCACTTCTGATCTCACAGCCGAACCACTTCGCCCATCATCCAAGTTAGGCGCGATCTGAAGATCTGCAAAGTGCTCCGTCTGCCCTTTCGTTTAGCAACTGTTTACTATTCTTCTGGTAATTAACACTTCTTAAGAAATGGAATGATAGCTCGCTATTGAGAGACGCTTTTACATGAAATGCAAGTAAACACACTTCAGTTTTTCTAATATTAATAACAGAAAATTATCATTTTGACGCGCAACTTCCGAACGCAGCAGCCAATCCGGAGAGGGAACAAAATTTAGGCGGTCTTTCTCGCGATCCCAGTACCGAATAAATAATCTCTCTTCGGTTCCTCACACCACATAACGCTATCTTGGCACTGCTGCCTTCTCAACTGTTCTAGGAGCACCTTGTGGTAGCCAAATGTGATGGCTGTAAAGCTAGAAATATTTCTCTCTCCGCATTTGACTGCCCCTCCCTCTCTCTCGCCGCATTTGACTGCCCTCAACCTGGGCGCTGCGTGCTTTGCTGTGCTGTGCTGTTGTTGACTGCGCCGTGCCCGGGGCGCCGCCTCTTTGCTGTATGCTGTAACGCCGCGGCTGAATGGAGCCGGCAGCTGTTTGGCCGTCTGCGGCGCTGGCAATGACCTTCCCAAGGGCACGGACGCCCACCACGGCCTCGCCGCATCCGCTGAGCCGAGCTGCGCTGCGCTGGCGCTCGGCGTCACATGTGTGCGCGGACCCGCTAATGACTAACACATTACATTAGCAGCTTGCCGCCTGCCTCTGACACGATGCAGGCACTGCCTGGATGCTTTAAGCCTCCCCCTTGCCACAGCGCCTCCCAACACTGCCACCTCCGCGCTAATCAACCCGTCCATTCTCTCAAGCACTCGACTCTAATGATACGTCAGTTACTTTAACGGGAATGCGAGTGCGCTACGCATGTCCAGGAAAACCTCACAATTTCGCCCGGGCTTGCGCCCCTGTAGAGTCAAATGGGAACGTGTGGGTGAGAAAACTGCACCGGTGTGGCGTTATTTACCTGAGCAGGTAACCAGAACAAACGAAGGTCATTCGATACATTTATGTAAGGGTCGATTGTACATACTCCTTAAGTGTTGTTGACTTAAATACGAACAAATACTTTTTAAAGAAGTGATGACGTTTAAGAAGGGCCCATAAGCAGAAAATATCGTTTACCACACACTTAGTGCACTTTCAATAACGGGTACCGTACGACAAGTTTTATGACCACCACAAAAAATTTTACAAAATGAAAATTTCGCTCACTTTTGTTGACTGTTACTCAACATAAGTTTTAAAGAGATTATGATGTAAATCTAAGGTCATGAACCTGAAAAAACTGATTGCAGTTCGTAATGGAAAGTAACACCAGTTCAGTTTAACAGAAAACTTTAAAACATTTGTGGTACTTGGCAAAAGAATTCATTAAGAACAAATATTTTTCTGAGTTGTAAAATATAAAGTAACCGACCAGATTATAATATTCTCGAAATATTGGCATAAATTTACCCCCCCCCCCCCCCCCCCTTGGTATCGCGAGGGTTAATGATGTGGACTGTTCAAGTTGATCATGCTGAGTATGTTTGTAAACAAAGAATGGATGTCACGAGGTCACAAAGGCTGCATCGAGGAAAGTTCCAACGACCCGTATCTGGGGCTAGTCAATAGCAGAGGAAAAAAATTACGGTATTCAAACCTGCTCTAAACAAACAATATACGTCCTAAAATAACTATTTCCAAGAGAGTTTCGAAAGTAATTGACAAAAGTGAAGGAATTTTGGAAATTAGGAAGTGATTCCCTCGAAATATGAAATTCAAATATGTGATACTTGAACCGGTTTCTCAAAACTAATGTGGACATATCGAGGATATTGAAAAGTGAAATTTTAATAGAATTAGGTGGATCAGGTAGTTTACTAACGTAAGTGACATCGAGACACGGTGCGTAAAGACAGTTACTATAAGATGTGCATGTTCTAAACATACATACGGGATTGTCATAAACAGTTGAATTGTTACTTGTATACAATGTTTTATTTTATCCATTGCAAATGCTTGATGAAAGCCTATGACCGCAAAACAATGATGTTTGTTACAGTATTTGCTGCTGCTGTTCATTTTTTTATTTATTTTCCTGTACAACGCAATTCGGTAAATAATTTCTATTATCATGCGAGGTTTCTGTGTGTTATGATATTTTCAGGTGTGACGTCTTACAACAAAAAAATGACTTAACTGAATGATAGGCCGCAGCAGAACTGTGAATGTCATCTCATACGAATAACATGAATATTGGACTGAAAAAAATTGTAACGCATGTAAAAATGCAAACAGAACCTAGAAAGAATAGCTAAAGAACAAGCGCTATTTGCTGCAGAAGAAAAAATTTTCCATTTTCAGGGAGGATTGTTGGTTTAAAGAAGCAAGGTGACAAAGCAATCACGTGACTAAATATTCTCGTGTTGCGAAATTAGAAGCGATGTGTTTAATTTGTTAAAAAAGCTTTCGATAGCCAAGATCGCATAAATTAGTCTAATTCTGAAAACCGATATCGACAGCTAAGTGTCATCTTGTGGTCTTCAAAGAAGTTCCTTTTACTAAACGTGTTCATTATGAATTGCAGCCTCATACCATGTTGTTATGGTAGCAACTTCATACAGAGGTTTGCCAGAAATAAAGCATTTACAGTTAAAAATCGCCTTGTGCACATACTGTTAGACAACAAAGTTATCCTTTGAGATATCCGTTTTTACCGACATAAGCACGGAATCTTAAAAAAATTAATAATAATAATTTATTCTCGAGGTCTTTCATCTGATTCTCATAACTAGCATTTTTTTTCTACTTTTATTTAATCTTTACATTTATTATGAAGTGGAAATGTTAATTAACAAACTGACTAATAATTTTAACAAAGATAACATTTGTAATTTTTAATTAGTAATCGCACGAAAATGCGAGTATTCAAAATAAACTTTGGTACAAAAAAGGGAAACGAAACAGACAAACACCTTTCCATTTTCAGAGATGTGATAGTATTATTCGTGTATGCAGTTTTTCCACTTCCCAATAAGGCATACTGCATACCTGTATCAAATTTTAATTTATTTTCATGCGAGTAGTAACTCAAAATGAAACAATAATTCTAAAAAATTATGATTCAACATCTGTTAATATTCCTATTTCATAATCCGTATAGAATTTAAATAAAAATAAGGTGCTTTAATATAGAATCGAACCAAGAACGTCACGATTATAACTCTTACCCGTTACACACTCAGCTACCTAGTAAGCTCTCAATACCCTGGAAATATTTGTTTAACAGTGTCCAGAAATTCTCACCTTCAAAGGCTTTTTTTGTTCTTGCTTTTTGAGGGTCGCGAGATTGGGATGAGGGGGTGGGGGTTGGAGAAATGTAATGCCATCACAATTCTCTAGGAAACTGATGATCCCACACTGACCCTCAAATAATTTACGTAAGCAGAAAATCGAAATGCGCAGAGCAGTCCGTAATGTTGCCTTGTCAAATCGTTCTAGAAAAGCCTTCGTGCTTCTTGCCTTCGACATGATGCCTCGGAATATAGTTGCCTCACTCGCTCAGTAAGCACGACTGACGAGAAACTTCCACTTCCTCACGCGTTCCACTGTGCAGAGGAATGTGCGACGCAGTGACGTGTTTCCTGTGCAAACACACAAAGTGAGCCCTGACAAATGAAGCAGGCATTCATGAACACACGGCTGGGACAGCGGTGCTAAACAGGATGTGTTAAGAAGAAAGTCCAACTGTCCTTGAAGCTCAAGTTCAACGCCAGCAAAAGTAAACAGTAATCGCACTTACTTTCACCCTGTGTGTAAGCTCACCTCGCGAATAATTACCTGTGGCAGCAGTAGGAACTACACGCACGACTTAAGCGGTGGGGGCGGAGGTGCAGAGCTACGTGTAAGTTGTAATTATTAGTTACGTGTGTTTGTTATGGTTTCTATGCAAAAGCTTATGTTCTATAAAATATTATGGTTCGATCACAGGATTTCAAGTCCGCCTGTTACGCAAACAAACCTAAACACGATGCATTACATTTCTACTTTTGTCAATGGCTACTTTTTAATTTTTTACTACGCTGTTAAGTTATGTAGGATCCTCTTTACATCACTGCGTATTAGAAGCTTGTCACAGTTTCGAAATTTCTGTTATCGTCTGACTTGTCTCTTGAAATGCACACACAAACGCATGTTTTTTTTTCTTTCTTTTTGCAAAACCTCAATGGAAAGTTACACTTCTTTCACTTTACAAAATGTTTATGTCACTACCGCGCGTCCAGTGATCAACAGGGACTGGACACACAGCAGCAACGTAAACACCGTGTTTTTTTGAAGTGAAAAAGTGTACATCTACATCTACATGGATACTCTGCAAATCACATTTAAGTGCCTGGCAGAGGGTTCATCGAACCACCTTCACAATTCTCTATTATTCCAATCTCGTATAGCGCGCGGGAAGAATGAACACCTATATCTTTCTGATTTCCCGTATTTTATCGTGGTGATCGTTGCTCCCTATGTAAGCCGGTGTCAAAAAAATATTTTCGCATTCTGAGGAGAAATTTGGTGATTGGAATTTCTTGAGAAGATTCCGTCGCAACGAAAAACGCCTTTTTTTTAATGGTGCCCATCCCAAATCCTATATCATTTCTGTAATACTCTCCCCCATATTTAGCGATAATACAAAACGTGCTGCCTTTCTTTGAACTTTATGTACTCAGTCAGTCCTATCTAGTAAGGATCCCACGCCGCGCAACAGTATTCTAAAAGAGGACGGACAAGCGTAGTGTAGGCACTCTCCTTAGTAGGTCTGGTACATTTTCTAGGTGTCCTGCCAATAAAACGCAGTCTTTGGTTAGCCTTCCCCCACAACATTTTCTGTGTGTTCCTTCCAATTTAAATTGTTCGTAATTGTAATACCTAGGTATTTAGTTGAATTTACGGCTTTTAGATTAGACTGATTTATCGTGTAACCGAAGTTTAACCTGTTCCTTTTAGCACTCATGTGGATGACCTCACACTTTTCGTTATTTAAGGTCAACTGCCACTTTTCGCACCATTTCGATACTTCTTCTAAATCGTGTTGCAGTTTTTTATCTTCTGATGACTTTATTAGTCGATAAACGACAGAGTCATCTGCAAGCAACCGAAGACGGCTGCTCAGGTTGTCTCCCAAATCGTTTATATAGTTAAGGAACAGCAAAGGGCCTGTAACACTACCTTGGGGAAAGCCAGAAATCACTTCTGTTTTACTCGATGACTTTCCGTCCATTACAACCAACTGTGACCTCTCTGACAGGAAATCGTAGATCCATTCACATAAGCACGCAATTTCACTACGAGCCGCTTGTGTGGTACAGTGTTAAAAGCCTTCTGGGAATCCAGAAATACGGAATCGATCTGAAATCCCTTGTCAGCAGCACTCCGCACTTCACATGAATAAAGAGCTAGTTGTGTGTAACTTGCTAGTGGAGTTGTGCAAAAATATGTATTGCGGTTGTGTGTGCATTTCAATAACCGATGAGAATCCAGATGAGGGCGGATATTTCGGAATTAAGCATGTCACGCTACCGATATACAGAACCCAAAAACGTAGAAAAAATTAAGAACTGAATGAAAGTACCCACTGACGTTAGAACAAAGGTGCTGTGTGTGTGTGTGTGTGTGTGTGTGTGTGTGTGTGTGTGTGTGTGTGTGTGTGTCTGTCAGCAAACACGCTTACTGCAAGAGCCTCAAGATCAAATTATGAATAATTACGGTTCGCATTCATGCTACTTCAGAAAAGTTTTATTCAGTTAAAATTGTATTCACTTAATTTAACTAGAAACGCCTTAAGCAGAGAGGCCTAATGAAGCGCGAAGAAGTAATTAGTAACTTGTAATTACTCGAGAATCCTTCACACAGATCTGACTTCACTCCTTTTTATTCGCCGTCGTCCACTTCCAGTGGAACTTTTCCTCTGAAAGGGGGAGTAATGACCCGATTCTAATGACAGCCAAAAGTGTTTATTTTTTTTTATCTATGTTGGGTCTCGCTGATTTCCGTGGCTGTAATTCAATTAAGATTTGTTGATGCAGAACGCAACCAGGGACCTATACTTTTGTTTTACTGACGTGATCGATTTCGGAACGTTATGTGCATCTTCAGATGAGTATACAATGGTCTCAGCACATTGTCACAGTTATCACCAGCATTTCGCCCACTCCTATATTGCATAAGACTATTTAAGTAACTAGCGCCATTTTATGCGCTGTACGGACAGTGCATAAAAATATGCTAATATGCATGCAACTGAAAAACACGCAAAGTGGTCGAGTTGTGTACACGTACATTTCTTCTAGGGAACGATGTTTTCTCTCTTTTTGATACTGACGAATTTCTAGCGGAAGCGTCAAATGATTGATCGGCTGAGAGGGGTTATGGGACCAAACGGCGAAGTCATCAGTCCCGCGATTCCGAAGTGAGTCACAGAAGGAAGAGGGTCTGCTAAAAGTGGACGGATCCAATCAGGGAAGTCAAATTATAAAATAATGATGGTTAAATACTGGCAGTAAAGGCGTAAAATGTGAGAGTAAATCTAAAAACTGGAAAAAAGGGGGACGCTCATGAGTCTCAGACCGAGAAGACTGTAAAAGAAATCCCAACCATCCTGCCCGTGCTCCAAGACTAAAGTAGAACCTTGTATCTGGAAATAAAACCACTTTTACGGAGGAAACTGAGGACCAGTTCAAACATTCGTTGATCGTCTGCTAAAGTTAAATTTAAGGAATCGGGAAGACTATACTTAACACGAAGGGCTGAAAGGAGTACATTCCACCAATATGTGAGATATTGTCAGTCTGGCTCCACAACCACATTATGGGAGTGGTTCCTTACGTAGGAAGATACAATGGGTCATCCGGGTACGACCAAACCGTAAAAGGCATGAAACTGTGGATTCCTTCCGAGAGAAGCGGAAGGAGGGGCACCAAACAGCAGTAGACGCCTTGATTATGCGGAGTTCATTACTATGAGCAGTAGTGCTCCAGATGGCATTCCACTTTTTAGCAAAGAGAGATTTGACTTAGATTCGCATGTCCACAGCTGAAGCCGTGAAAGGAAATTGGGGGGGGGGGGGGTTAAGTATCTGCTTCTGTAGCCAAACGATCAGCCAGTTCATTCCCTGGGATGCCCACATGACTTGGGACCCAGAGAAAGACAACTGAACAGGCGGCACGCTCAAGGGCAGAGAGAAGGTCATGGATAGCAGAGACCAAAGGGTGACGAGAGTAGCATCGGTCGATAGCCCGCAGGCTGCTCATGGAGTCTGAACAGATTAAAACACTGTGGACGGAGGCCTGAGAAACAAAATGGAGGGCCCTGTGAATGGCTAGAAGCTCTGCTGTGAACACACTACATGATGCCGGCAATAAATTGTGTTCGACGCCAGTAGGACACGTGAAAGCTTATCCCACGTTATCGATTGTCTTAGAACCATCAGTGTAAAAGATGGTGGCACCCTGGAGCTCTCAAAGAATGTCACATAGAAGACGCCGGTAAACTACAGGAGCGACAGAGACCTAGGACCCTGGAATAGATCGGTCCTAATCCGTGGTGTAGGCACCAACCAAGTGGCGGTATGGGAGGAAAGACACGGGATGCAGTCCTGTGAGTGGAGATGGAGGTCCCGACACAGGAAGTGAGACGCATGCCAACCGGCAGTCCACCCGTGGGCAGGTGTCAGGAGGGAGACATCCCTCATTGGTGAAGAGCACAGGGTACACAGGATGGTCAGGGAATAAGCGCCAAATGTTCAAATATAGACAGCACACACAAAGTGCACAATCAAATGTGGCACACGAACACAATATTCTTCATCACAATTGCAATCAAGTGCATGCCTGAAGCTCACTTTACACGTTTCCAGTTGCATACACAATAGTATACACTCCTGGAAATTGAAATAAGAACACCGTGAATTCATTGTCCCAGGAAGGGGAAACTTTATTGACACATTCCTGGGGTCAGATACATCACATGATCACACTGACTGAACCACAGGCACATAGACACAGGCAACAGAGCATGCACAATGTCGGCACTAGTACAGTGTATATCCACCTTTCGCAGCAATGCAGGCTGCTATTCTCCCATGGAGACGATCGTAGAGATGCTGGATGTAGTCCTGTGGAACGGCTTGCCATGCCATTTCCACCTGGCGCCTCAGTTGGACCAGCGTTCGTGCTGGACGTGCAGACCGCGTGAGACGACGCTTCATCCAGTGCCAAACATGCTCAATGGGGGACACATCCGGAGATCTTGCTGGCCAGGGTAGTTGACTTACACCTTCTAGAGCACGTTGGGTGGCACGGGATACATGCGGACGTGCATTGTCCTGTTGGAACAGCAAGTTCCCTTGCCGGTCTAGGAATGGTAGAACGATGGGTTCGATGACGGTTTGGATGTACCGTGCACTATTCAGTGTCCCCTCGACGATCACCAGTGGTGTACGGCCAGTGTAGGAGATCGCTCCCCACACCATGATGCCGGGTGTTGGCCCTGTGTGCCTCGGTCGTATGCAGTCCTGATTGTGGCGCTCACCTGCACGGCGCCAAACACGCATACGACCATCATTGGCACCAAGGCAGAAGCGACTCTCATCGCTGAAGACGACACGTCTCCATTCGTCCCTCCATTCACGCCTGTCGCGACACCACTGGAGGCGGGCTGCACGATGTTGGGGCGTGAGCGGAAGACGGCCTAACGGTGTGCGGGACCGTAGCCCAGCTTCATGGAGACGGTTGCGAATGGTCCTCGCCGATACCCCAGGAGCAACAGTGTCCCTGATTTGCTGGGAAGTGGCGGTGCGGTCCCCTACGGCACTGCGTAGGATCCTACGGTCTTGGCGTGCATCCGTGCGTCGCTGCGGTCCGGTCCCAAGTCGACGGGCACGTGCACCTTCCGCCGACCACTGGCGACAACATCGATGTACTGTGGAGACCTCACGCCCCACGTGTTGAGCAATTCGGCGGTACGTCCACCCGGCCTCCCGCATGCCCACTATACGCCCTCGCTCAAAGTCCGTCAACTGCACATACGGTTCACGTCCACGCTGTCGCGGCATGCTACCAGTGTTAAAGACTGCGATGGAGCTCCGTATGCCACGGCAAACTGGCTGACACTGACGGCGGCGGTGCACAAATGCTGCGCAGCTAGCGCCATTCGACGGCCAACACCGCGGTTCCTGGTGTGTCCGCTGTGCCGTGCGTGTGATCATTGCTTGTACAGCCCTCTCGCAGTGTCCGGAGCAAGTATGGTGGGTCTGACACACCTGTGTCAATGTGTTCTTTTTTCCATTTCCAGGAGTGCATTTTTCTGTATTATTCATGTCACAAGGTGTGTAAATGACTGTTGTTAATATTAATGAACACATTTTTAGTACTCTTCGTGCACAGTACCTACGCTTAAATTTCATTTCCAGACTAACACTTTTTAAATAGAAATTCATCCATAGGTTAGGAGTTGTCGAGGAAATGATTTTAATTTGGTTAGATTTAAAACTTGCTTTGTTAACTGTTAGAAGTTTTATGTTACAGGGCAAATAATCAAAAATGCTGGACGAAGCCAATATGGATACGTCGTTACTTTGCTTAGCATCATTGGCTTTTTTTTCATTTCTTCAAACAGTTTGTCTTTCCCTGCACACAGTTCACGACCCATAGCTACACCGTCAGTGGTGACTAATCTCACTTTCAATCCAGCATAGTTTCTTCTGAATACTTCCCAAGCTGAATCATATACTTCTTTGCGAAATTTAACAGTTGTAGAAATTCTGTTCTAGGTTTGTTAACATGTAACCATTATTCATATATTTAATACATAGAATTAAGTACTATACTAGGTGGCCTTACGAAAAATAAACTTTTGATGACAGCCTTTTAACGTCATTCACACACATTCACCACATTACCGTATTGTATTGCGTCGTTTCTCGGAAGGAAAAATATCAAGTCGAAAATTTGTGTCCTGATTTATCAGAGTAGCTGCGATGAGTGGAAACACTCTGGTTCGCACGGAAAGGTACGGGTGTTCATTTTCCACGAGCTGTTCGAAACTGGAATAATAGAGAATTATTGTGAAGGGGTTCGACGAACCCTCTGCCAGCCACTTAAGTGTGATTTGCACAGTATCGATGTAGATGCAGACTCATGTAATTCGTGGAATTTTTCGTGTTGAGAGACCTCACCTATATTTGATATTTATAGCATTGTAAAGGCTCATCCAGCACTTCCACTTTTTTTTTAGCTTTAAATAATGACAAGTCGCAGTAACGTCCTTCAAAAGAGCTCATGACTGCAACTGTAGCAGAAACGTGATTAGGGCCGTCTTGTTGCCTGTCGTATGTGAGTAGCATTGTGTACCGTAGCGCATCGTGTATCTTATTTAACTATATCAAATAGGATCATCGTAAGTTCTGAACGGTTTGCGTTAGCATGGTCAAACTGCACGGTTGGCCGCAGGCCATGATGGGAGTTAGTGCAGGGTGTTTCAAAAATGACCGGTATATTTGAAACGGCAATAAAAACTAAACGAGCAGCGATAGAAATACACCGTTTGTTGCAATATGCTTGGGACAACAGTACATTTTCAGGCGGACAAACTTTCGAAATTACAGTAGTTACAATTTTCAACAACAGATGGCGCTGCAAGTGATGTGAAAGATATAGAAGACAACGCAGTCTGTGGGTGCGCCATTCTGTACGTCGTCTTTCTGCTGTAAGCGTGTGCTGTTCACAACGTGCAAGTGTGCTGTAGACAACATGGTTTATTCCTTAGAACAGAGGATTTTTCTGGTGTTGGAATTCCACCGCCTAGAACACAGTGTTGTTGCAACAAGATGAAGTTTTCATCGGAGGTTTAATGTAACCAAAGGACCGAAAAGCGATACAATAAAGGATCTGTTTGAAAAATTTCAACGGACTGGGAACGTGACGGATGAACGTGCTGGAAAGGTAGGGCGACCGCGTACGGCAACCACAGAGGGCAACGCGCAGCTAGTGCAGCAGGTGATCCAACAGCGGCCTCGGGTTTCCGTTCGCCGTGTTGCAGCTGCGGTCCAAATGACGCCAACGTCTACGTATCGTCTCATGCGCCAGAGTTTACACCTCTATCCATACAAAATTCAAACGCGGCAACCCCTCAGCGCCGCTACCATTGCTGCACGAGAGACATTCGCTAACGATATAATGCACAGGATTGATGACGGCGATATGCATGTGGGCAGCATTTGGTTTACTGACGAAGCTTATTTTTACCTGGACGGCTTCGTCAATAAACAGAACTGGCGCATATGGGGAACCGAAAAGCCCCACGTTGCAGTCCCATCGTCCCTGCATCCTCAGAAAGTACTGGTCTGGGCCGCCATTTCTTCCAAAGGAATCATTGGCCCATTTTTCAGATCCGAAACGATTACAGCATCACGCTATCTGGACATTCTTCGTGAATTTGTGGCGGTACAAACTGCCTTAGACGACACTGCGAACACCTTGTGGTTTATGCAAGATGGTGCCCGGCCACATCGCACGGCCGACGTCTTTAATTTCCTGAATGAATATTTCGATGATCGTGTGATTGCTTTGGGCTATCCGAAACATACAGGAGGCGGCGTGGATTGGCCTCCCTATTCGCCAGACATGAACCCCTGTGACTCTTTCTGTGGGGACACTTGAAAGACCAGGTGTACCGCCAGAATCCAGAAACAATTGAACAGCTGAAGCAGTACATCTCATCTGCATGTGAAGCCATTCCGCCAGACACGTTGTCAAAGGTTTCGGGTAATTTCATTCAGAGACTACGCCATATTATTGCTACGCATGGTGGATATGTGGAAAATATCGTACTATAGAGTTTCCCAGACCGCAGCGCCATCTGTTGTTGAAAATTGTAACTACTGTAATTTCGAAAGTTTGTCTGCCTGAAAATGTACTGTTGTCCCAAGCATATTGCAACAAACGGTGTATTTCTATCGCTGCTCGTTTACTTTTTATTGCCGTTTCAAATATACCAGTCATTTTTGAAACACCCTGTATATGCTGTATGGTATGGTTTGGTTTGGTTTAGCGACGATACCCACTTTCAATTGGGTGAGTTCGTCAATAAGCAAAACTGTCGCATCTGGGGGAATGAGAATCCGCATTTCGCGATCGAGAGTCCCTTTATCCTCAATGGGTGACTTGTGTGCAATGTCCAGTCATGGAATAATCTATGCGATATTCCTTGATGGCATGGTGACCACTGAACGGTGAACGTTTATGAAGAGGATTTCATCCCGTTATCCAAAGTGACCCTGATTTCTACAAGATGCGGTTCATGCAAGACGTAAATCGACCCCATCCGAAACAGGAGAATTTTGATGTCCTGGAGGAGCATTTGAGGACCGCATTCTGGGTGTGGGCTACCCAGAGGCCACTGGTATGGGCCTCGATTGGCTGTCATATTCTCCGGGTCTGAACACATGCGACTCATTTTTGTGGGGCTATTTTAAAGACAAGGTCTACATCAATAACCCCAGAATCATCGCCAATGATGGCAGCCACATCGAATATGTCATAACCCAAATACGAGTATCTGTAGCGACGTTTACATGTTGAATGAAGTGTGTGCATGCCGTAGTTTGTAACTAAATTACGTTTTCTTCATATAATTCAATAACTGCCACCCTTTATCATCCAAGTGAGAACAGGAGTGTCGCACTGAGAAACGTCGAGTCGTGCCGCCTCGCACATCGTACTGTCTCGTTGTTAACCTAATATGCTTCTTCTGGTTCAAGTTTTCTTCAATATTTACACTCCAAAATCTGTAGTATTTCTGACTTCTGTTCACCTGCTACATCAGTTATTGCTGGTGCAACTATTTGCTGTAGAGCGTTGAAGATAATGTGTTCTCTCAAAAAGGTAGGGAAGAGTCAATTTTCAATTTTCAGAGAAAAACTAAATAATTCTTTGAAAATCCTCTTTAACAATCTCTTCCATGGCTTTCTCTCGAATGGAATTTGTTATCACACTAGTAGGTCTGCAACAAGTACCAGTTCTGCTTTTTGGATGGTAAGTGGACGAACGGTCACTCCCATATGTAATGAGTAAGAGTGAACCCAACATTGAACCCTGTGGACACTATGTCCCCAGTCTCTCTTTGGTGCACTAAATTATTCATCACAACGTTTACGCAATGTTTTTTTTTTTAAAAAATACGATGCAGACAAGTTCTGTGTAAAGCCATTGATTCGATAAAACTAGAGTGTCGAACTAGGAAAGGTTCCCAGCAGTGCGATCGACTTTTTGAAACTATGTATACGGTGGTGTGGGTTAAGATCCCAGGTATCTCACACAGCAGCCATTCACCCAGGTGGGCACTCGTTTGCAAGTAACTGACGAAAGAAACATTCGGAATTTTGTGTGACAATAACGATGAAAAAGCTTGCATCGTCTACCCTGGCTGCGTGGTGTAATGGATAGTATAACAGCAACACATGCACAAATATTTTTTATTTTTAAATCGTTATCTAAATTACTTCGATCAGTAGTTTTAATCAGTAAATTGGTTTGAAACTAATTTATTCCTATTCCTTCGTCACATCATTTTAATGACTGTATGAACTTTTTCATTTGTTTCATTTCTACTTTGTATTATTATTTTTCCAATCGGAATTTTTGTGAACTGTAATATTCAATTATTTGAAAATTTCTATCTATCAGTTAAAAAACAAAAGACGAAATAATCTATTTATATCTGTGCAATGGTGCGAAAAATGTGTTTTTGTCACCAGATTTTTTCTTTTGCATGGCAACAGTCATACTAACATTTGAAACATATCCTAAATACCTATTGCACCATGGGCAAAGTAACGCAGACGAATATTTAAATGAAAGAAAGGTTTATAAATAAAACGAATTTCAAGCAAAATGAGAAATAGATGCAACGAACGCAACAATGTGGACGAAAAAATAGAGTGATAAAAGAAATTAAATCGAAATTTATACATAAAATTAATTAAAAACACGCAATCAAAGATTTCATTATTCATGAAGATTCATTTACAAAGCCTTCTGTGCAACATAGTACACAATAAAACCCTAGGAAAGACCAACCAATGAGATCTGCGGAACCCTCAAGAAGGTAGCCTCCATACATAGAAATTTTCGGTGTCCCCTGCGCTTTACAGAGAACTAGACGGGGGTTACAAAACGATCTCCTGGCTACAGGCAGACATAGGACAGGACGGATCAAAAAAGAAAGTCAGCGCTCCGGCAGCACAAAGCCGCTCTGGCGCCGGCACTAACAGAAAATCCGATAAACCGGCGTGCATCTGCTTCAGCGCCTCTCTGGCGGCTACTGCGGGTCTGCTTCGCAAATGCGCGAAGCACACAGCACCCGCTTGTACCACAGTCTCGCTATGCACTTTGTTATTGCTTTGACTTTGAAGCCGTTGCAGTGCCAATGACGGGACTATAAACAGAGCTGTGTAGCGCCTTGTGCTTCTGGGTATTCGTCTGCGTCAACAGTGCACCGCCGTTGTATCTCGCTACAAAGACTGCGTTTTATCTGCACTGTGAAGACTCCGTGCTAACAGTATTCTGCTGCAAATGGTCTCGTCGCGAACAAATGCACTGAGGAGTAAAGTTCATCTCACTGCGTCGACAGTGGAAATTCTGTTTGGCCTGTAACTGAGTTTCTCCTCGGCAGCTAATTTGGCCTTCTGCTTGACATGTGAATCTACCATCGTCCGATTTCGAGAAACTGACTATAACGGTTAATACTGTGACCGAAGTAGGCCAGAGCAATCGTGCTGTGCACTTACTGCTCTTACAGATTTACGTGTTTACAACGTTGTTTTCTGCTTCGTTAAGCCTGAATAGCGGTGTTAAGTATCTGTTTTCTGAAGTTTTCTGGTTAAATAGCACGATGCCAACAGATATTTTTTTTCCACTGTGAAGATGGTCCATTATCGAAACCGGTAGTGAATAAACGTACTGTAAGAGACCACAGTGTGTATCATCCATTTCTCCAAGTAAATTTGAACCACCTTCGTTTTACTGATGATGACATCGTACTATTTGTCTCTCTCTCCGCCCCCCCCCCCTTCCACACACACACACACACACACACACACACACACACACACACACACACACACACACACACACACCGCAACTGAACCACAAGAAGTGATGAAATAACTTACAAGGGAACCTCCCCATCGAACCCCCCCTCAGATTTAGTTATAAGTTGGCACAGTGGATAGGCCTTGAAAAACTGAACACAGATCAATCGAGAAAACAGGAAGAAGTTGTGTGGAACTGTGACAAAAATAAGCAAAATATACAGACTTGGTAGTCCATGCTCAAGATACCAACATTAAGGAGAATCAAATCTCAATAGCGCCGTGGTCCTGTGGTTAGAGTGAGTAGCTGCGGAATGAGAGGTCCTTGGTTCAAGTCTTCCCTCGAGTGAAAATTTTAATTTTTTATTTTCAGACAATTATCAAAGTTCAGGCACACACACACACACACACACACACAAACACACAGACACACACAAACACACACACACACACAAACACACACACACACACAAACACACACACACACACAAACACACACACACACACAAACACACACACACACAAACACACACACAAACACACACACACACAAACACACACACACACAAACACACACACACACACAAACACACACACACACACACACACAAACACACACACACACACAAACACACACACACACACACAAACACACACACACACACACAAACACACACACACACACACACACAAACACAAACACACACACACACACACAAACACAAACACACACACACACACACAAACACACACACACAAACACACACAATCAACTTCGCTCTCAAAAATTCCAGGACATGTTCAGATTTGCTTGGACATATGCAAGATTTGACGCTCTACACACGGAAAAATTTGAAAACGTTAAAAACATGTTTTGGCAGAGCAGAGGGAAAACTGTGCAACTCAAACTATTGCATTCATTTGTTGCAGTTTATGTGACACTTATGTTTTAATCACTTTTTTGGGAGTGATTATCACATCCACAAGAAAACCTAAATCGGGGAAGGTAGAAGAATCTTTTTACCCATTCGCCAAGTGTACAAGTTAGGTGGGTCGACAACATATTCCTGTCATGTGACGCACATGCCATCACCAGTGTCGTATAGAATATATCAGACGTGTTTTCCTGTGGAGGAATCGGTTGACGTATGACCTTGTGATAAAATGTTTTCGGTTCTCATTGGAGAGGCACGTCCTTTCGTCTACTAATCGCACGGTTTTGCGGTGCGGTCGCAAAACACGGACACTAAACTTATTACAGTGAACAGGGACGTCAATGAACGAACGGACAGATCAAAACTGCGAAAATAAAGAAATTAAACTATTCACTCGAGAGAGGACTTGAACCAAGGACTCTCGTTCCACAGCTGCTCACGTCAACCACGGGACCAGGGCGCTCCTTATCTCACACACTCCTTGATGTTGCCTATCTTCCACATAGACTACGTAGTTTGTATATTTTGCTTATTTTTTTCATAGTTCCACAACTTCTTCCTGTTTTCTTGATTGATCTGTGTTCAGTTTTTCAAGGCCTATCCACTGTGCCAACTTATAACTAAATCTGAGGGGGGTGCGATGGGGAGGTTCCCTTGTTAGTAGAGGAGGTAGGTCTAAAACAGATAATCAAACTAAAATAACATACCAAAATGAAATACAACATAATTTATCAATGAAATTATACCAAGTTGAGGTCTTATCTTTCATGCAATAACTGCAAGCAACGAAGGAAGGACGGGAAAGAAAGTGACAAACGACGTACAGTGCTTTTGGCATACTAGGAAACGTTTGCATAATAGAACTTCCAATGTCCCAGAAAAGGGAGTTTACAATTCGTGTGTATTGCCACTTTTGAGATATGGCAGCAAAACAGAGATTTAACCACAAAAATGAGGAAAAAATTTTGAAGAATGGTCAGCGAGCAATGCAGAGTTGTTTATAAGGAATTCTTAGGAGAGACAGGGAAACCAATAAACGGAACACAGTAAAGATGGAAGTGTAGGAGGTAGTTATGACAGATGGTAATGAAATGGGCGGTGGCCGTGCGGCTCTAGGCGCTTCAGTCCAGAACCGCGAGACTGCTATGGCCACAGGTTCGAATCCTGCCTCGGGCATGGATGTGTGTGATGTCCCTAGTTTAGTTAGGTTTAAGTCGTTCTAAGTTCTAGGGGTAATGAAATGGGGTAATGAAATGGGGTAATGAAATGGGGTAATGAAATGGGGTAATGAAATGGGGTAATGAAATGGGGTAATGAAATGGGGTAATGAAATGGGGTAATGAAATGGGGTAATGAAATGGGGTAATGAAATGGGGTAATGAAATGGGGTAATGAAATGGGGTAATGAAATGGGGTAATGAAATGGGGTAATGAAATGGGGTAATGAAATGGGGTAATGAAATGGGGTAATGAAATGGGGTAATGAAATGGGGTAATGAAATGGGGTAATGAAATGGGGTAATGAAATGGGGTAATGAAATGGGGTAATGAAATGGGGTAATGAAATGGGGTAATGAAATGGGGTAATGAAATGGGGTAATGAAATGGGGTAATGAAATGGGGTAATGAAATGGGGTAATGAAATGGGGTAATGAAATGGGGTAATGAAATGGGGTAATGAAATGGGGTAATGAAATGGGGTAATGAAATGGTATTGGTCAGAGCAGATAGCCAGGCGAATTCACAGTAGATAGGTTGAGGAAGCTCGCCACTGGATTCCAAGTATACCAATAAAAAGACGCTCTGCTTACAGATGGATGTATGACTTTCGAGAACATCTAAGAGGCACATGGACTCCAGCTATTGATGACGTCGGCATCACACTGAAGGGCCAAAGCAACTGGTACAACTGCCTAATATTGTGTAGGACCCCGTGAGCACACATAAGTGCAGCAACACGATGTGGCATGGACTCGACTAATGTCTGATGTAATGCTGGTGGGACTTGACACCATGAATCCTGCAGGACTGTCCACAACTCCGTAAGAGTGCGAGAGGGGTGGAGATCTGTTCTGAACAGCACGTTGCAAGGCATCCCAGGTATGCTCAATAATTTTCAAGTCTGGGAAATTTGGTGGTCAGCGGAAGTGCTTAAACTCAGAAGAGTGCTCCTGGAGCCATTCTGTAGCAATTCTGGGCGTGTGGGGTGTCGCATGGTTCTGCTGGAATTTCCCAAGTCCGTGTGAATGCACAATGGATAGGGCTGGATAAGACATGATGCTTACGTGTCACCTGTCAGAGCCGTATCTAGACGTATCAGGGGTCCCATATCACTCCAACTGCACACGCCCCACACCATTACAGAGCCTCTTCCACCTTGAACAGCCCCCTGCTGACATGCAGCGTCCATGGGTTCATAAGGGTGTCACCATACCCGTACACGTCCATCCGCTCGATACAATTTGAAACGAGACTTGTTCGACTAGGCATTAAGTTACCAATCAACAGTACAATGTCGTTCACGGCCCCAGGCGAGGCGTAAAGTTTTGTGTCGTGCAGTCATCAAGGATACACGAGTGGGTCTTCGGATTAAATATTCATAACTTTCAAATGTGTATGAATTCCTAACGTACCAAACTGCCGAGGTCATCGGTCCCGACACACAAATTTATGCTAAGGACCACACACACACACACACACACACACACACACACACACACACACACACACACACACACACACACACACACCCGATGGAGGACTCCAACCTCCGGCGGGAGCGGCCGCCCAATCCGTGACATGTAGCCTCAAACCGCTCGGCCACTCCGCGCGGCGGTCTTTGGCTCCAAAAGCCCATATCGAAGATGATTCGTTGAATGGTTCGCACTCTGATACTTGTTGAAATGTGCATCAACATGTGGAAGGGTTGCACCTCTTTCAAGTTGAACGATTCTCTTCAGTCGTCGTTGGTCCCATTCTTGCAGGATCCTTTTCCGAGCGCAGCGATGTTGCAGATTTGATCTTTTATCGGATTCCTGATATTCAAGATGTACTCGTGAAATGGTCGTATGGGAAAATCCCCACTTCGTCGCTACCTCGGAGATGCTGTGCACTATCGTTCGTGAGCCGGCTGTAACACCACGTTCACGCTCATTTAAATCTTGATAACCTGCCATTGAAGCAGCGGTAACCGATATAACTGCGCCAGACATGTCTCATATAGGCGTTGTCGGCAGCAGCGCCGTATTCTGCCTTTTTACATATCTCCATACTTGAATACGCATTCCTATACCAGTTTCTTTGCCGGTTCAGTGTATACAGGGTGTTACAAAAAGGTACGGCCAAACTTCCAGGAAACATTCCTCACACACAAATAAAGAAAAGATTTTATGTGGACATGTGTCCGGAAACGCTTACTTTCCATGTTACAGCTCATTTTCGTTTCATTCCAATCTGATCAAATTGTAAATCTTCACAATCAACATGTGTGGGCTGTCGAGAATCCGCACGCAATTGTGCAATCACGTCATCAACACAGATTTTCTGTGAACCTTTGGGCAGGCATTGTTGGTGATGTCTTGATTGGGCCCCATGTTCTTCCACCTACGCTCAATGGAGCACGTTATCATGATTTCATACGGGATACTCTACCTGTGCTGCTAGAACATGTGCCTTTACAAGTACGACACAACATGTGGTTCATGCTCGATCTAGCTCCTGCACATCTCAGTCGAAGTGTTCGTATGCTTCTCAACAACAGATTCGGTGACCGATGGATTGGTAGAGGCGGAGCAATTCCATGGCCTTCACGCTCTCCTGACCTCAACCCTCTTGACTTTCATTTATGGGGGCATTTGAAAGCTCTTGTCTACGCAACCCCGGTACCAAATGTAGAGACTCTTCGTGCTCTTATTGTGGACAGCTGTGGTACAATACGCCATTCTCCAGGGCTGCATCAGCTCATCAGGGATTCCATGCGACGGAGGGTGGATACATGTATCCTCGCTAACGGAGGACATTTTGAACATTTCCTGTAACAAAGTGTTTGAAGTCACACTGGTACGTTCTGTTGATGTGTGTTTCCATTCCATGATTAATGCGATTTGAAGAGAAGTAATAAAATGAGCTCTAACATGGAAAGTAAGCGTTTCCGGGCACATAACATTTTCTTTGTGTGCGAGGAATGTTTCCTGAATGTTTGGCGGTACCTTTTTGTAAAACACCCTGTATACACGTCTCACGAATTCACGTACCTAGCTTTAAACAGCCTGTGGCGGCAGGAATTTCTGAACGCGGCTGGGAAGCTGTTCTTTATGAATCCTGTTTCGTTAGGTACCTTTTGATCACAATCGTATCACTGTAGTAGCCCCCATTTAGGAAATCCTTCTATTTCGTAAATTTAGATTGTCTCGAGCAAAGCAAGTGGGTTATTGCCATCATCTAGTACCGACTGTTTCGTGTGTCGCTTTCACATATGAATCAACCTGTATCTCACCACTTCATGTGGTAACTTCGTACGAAATTTCTGATACTGTGACGAACTGCTCACTTGTCGGTGGTTTATGCATTTCCACGCTGAAGACGTACTGTAGATGCGAACAATTCTTGAAAAAGACGAACCCAATGGCAGTTGCCAATGGCAGTTGACATTCACCGCTCCTACTGGGTAACCCAACATTGCAACCTCGACAAAAAGGGATTGCTCGCATTCATAAATAACCATTTGTCGTGGCCTATTAGTGTGGGACTGGTTTCATACCTTGCTCTGTGTCCTTGAGTTGTGACAAGTTTCAACTTGCTCTATCAATTCAATTGCAGCGAACAAGTAAGTAATGTAGACGTGTTCTTACGCTACTTAAGAATATTCACGATCGAGAACAAACACAAAATGAAGGTGACTCCCTGAGCTACGCAATTGGATTAGAGATTTCCCGTCAGAAAGGTCATGGTAAGTAGTAATTTACCAAAACTCATCTAATGAAATTGAAATTACCATTTTTAGTGAAGTGAAGTAAACAGAAAATCAAAACGAATTATAAAATTATTTCGATGTGTGAATGGTGAGGAAAGATGCCATTAACGAGCAATGTTAACAGACAGATCCCTAAATGAATATTAAGAGAATCGAGTTAGGTATCTTTTAGACGAGCAAAGGTACAAATTTTTACATTGGCGACTCACCTAAATGTCTGGGGAGTAGTGGTCTTTTCTTGTCACGAAATAGAAGAGCGAGTTTCACAGGTTCGAAAAAAAGCATGTTTAGATGGCAGTCATTAAAACGTACATGTTTTTCATTGCGGTGAAACCTGTTCACATAATTTCGAACACTAATTTTTTCTCCGAATGTTACGTCTACGAGCTTGAGAGGAAGGCTAGACATATAGTTTGAAAAGCGTGTGTTGCGTACACTCCGAAGCACTTAAGTGTGAACTGCACAGTAAGTCTGAGACTGTACTTCGGTTATCGTCTTCAAGAAAACGTTTTTGAATCTACATATGACTGGATTCATTCACAGCAGTATTCTCGGCATCACTGCATTTGGTCTTCCGTGAGGCTCTGAATAATCTGGTGTTTTACTTTTCGTGTAGCCGGAGCACAACACGTGTGTAGTAAAAGTCTTGCTCACTCGCACCCAGCGGTTGCAGCACAGCACTTGTTAGACGGCTCGCGGTAAGTGATGGCGGCTTTTAGCGGCGTTCTAAATCATCCGGCGCGCTTGCCTTTCTCAGTTCGAAGCTAGCTTCGCTCTTACTGGCGCGCCAGTTGCACTATCGCTGATTACTGGAGCCACCTGACTGCTGACGCGCCATAAAACTCTTCGCTACTACTCTCTGTGCGGGGAGGTCTCTGTTCGACAAGCTAATCGAGCTATTTACAACGAAAGCAGTTAAGACTTCATCCGAAGACTGACAAAAAGTAGTGAAACATGTTAAGAAATGCAAGAAGCATGGAATAATTAAAGTGTATATCAATAGCGCGTAGAAACTTTATTATATCTGTCACTACGAGCACCGATAATTCCACTGACTCTAAAATAAGCGACGTTTCCCCATTGACTCGTTTATACTGTAATTTAATGAACAACTTCCATTGAATCTTGTGTTTGTTGATTATTTCGACATCTCTTTCCAACTGTCGGACTAAGGGATGCTTTCGTACGGCACATTAATTATATTTTAAATTATTTCTTTTTGTGTAGGCACCAACATGCTACTTCCGTGTCTGGAATAGTTTTCGAAATATGCAACGTAAACAGGAAACTTTCCCAAACGGCAAAATTCCTGTTTCAAAGCCGGACGTAGTGGCCGAGCGGTTCTAGACGCTTCAGTCTGGAACCGCGCGACCGCTACGTCGCAGGTTCGAATCCTGCCTCTGGCATGGATGTGTTTGATGTCCTTAAGTTAGTTAGGTTTAAGTAGTTCTAAGTTCAAGGGGACTAATGACCTCAGCTGTGAAGTCCCATAGTGCTCAGAGCCATTTTGAACCTGTTTCAAAAACAAACGTAGGACCGTTACTAATTAAAAATCAAGGAGATTTTAACGTGCGTAAAAGTACAACTGAGGGCTTGCATGATCCCCTCGCTTTTAAACTGATACTGTTATTTCTCAGCTTAGCCGCGAGTCCGTAGAGGGTGGTATATGTGACGTACGGTATAACTGGTCAGCATTTCCACCCGGAATTTGCGAGTGTAAGTCGGACCTTCCTTGATCCGCCATGGTTGGTCGTGTCGTCGGATTACCTCCTACCTGTGCGCGGTGCAGCTCTCGTAAATGTCGTCCCGTGCAGATTCTTCATTGGCGCATTGGATGTCTCTGTCGGTGGAAGCTAATTATCTGAAATTGCTGTCTATCAACTTTGGGGTATCTATTTACTCTAAATTAACATTCAGAATGCCGTAATATCACTTTCATTCCTATTAGATCAATAATGAAACACTCATGTCAGAAACTACTCGTAACCGAGAGCATGGCTACCATCGAACAATACAGGAAGAGCTTTTAACGTCGACTGCCGACTTTGGCGCGCAGTCCGTATCTCTTACTAGTTTCGTCACAGTCCGTGGATTTCCGATCAAGTTCGTACTTACTAAGATATGCATTTGTTAATGAAGGTTGTGAATTTTAACGAGGCAAAAATAAAATAGGTGACTTTGGCGCCAAGATGGCAGTACTTCCCGTCATGGATATTTCCCAGCCTGACGCTTGTTGCTACGGTCCAGCGCCGAGCCCCACCCCACTACGCGCGACATATGGTCGCTTCGTCACCTAGCCAGCCAGCGTCGGAAATGCTCTCCAACTCATGGCCGGCTACGGACTACAGCACTTCCTAACTATCGTGAATACATCAATAAGAGAGAATGATTTATTAAAACTGGTAAAAAAAAGTCTTCCTCACGTAATAGGCACCTTACAAGCTGTTGTACACATGAATTTCAGAATTTTTACACGGGTTTTGCAGTAGATAGAGACGTTAAACTTCATACGAGTACAATTTGACACAGAGGCATAAAAACGCCGTTTTCAGAAGTTTACATCTGTAAAACGTAATGCAATATGTAACTTTGGAATTCAAAGCAGCTTCCAGCCGACTTTAAATGGTTAAATACAGATACAGGTCCCGTATTGTTTTCAAGGGAATCTTGTACCATTCTTCCTGCAAAGTAGTGGCTAGTTCACGTAAAAATGATGCAGGTGGACAGTGATAATGCACATTTCTCTCCAAAGGAGACAACAAAGGCTCAACACTATTGAGATCTGCTGACACTGGTGGCCAGGATAGACGCGACCCTCCTTTCTCATCACGAACCCAGTCCTGGATGATACGAGCAGTTGCACCGTCGTGTTGTAACACGGCCTCACCATTGAGGAACAAAAATTGTACCATGGGCTGGATCTGATCAGCCAAAATGGTGAAAATTCTTTTCAGTAATGCAGCCTTGCGGAGTACCACTGGGCCCATGGAATACCACGACTTGGCTGCCCAAATCAGCTCCTAAGGCCACGCCAGGTTTCACTCCTGGCGACCAAGCGAGGTGGCGCATGGTTAGCATACTAGACTCGCATTCGGGAGGACGACAGCTCAAACCCCCGTCTGGCCACCCTGACTTAGGTTTTCCGTTATTTTCCTAAGTCGCTTCGGGCAAAGGGCGGGATGGTTCCCTTGAAAGGGCACAGCCGACTTCCTTCCCCTATCAAATGAGACTGATGACCTCCCTGTTTGGTCCTCTTCCCCAAATCAACCAACCACCCACGGCGCACATCTCTACATCTACATCTACATCCATACTCCGCAAGCCACCTGACGGTGTGTGGTGGAGGGTACCTTGAGTACCTCTTTCGGTTCTCCCTTCTATTCCAGTCTCGTATTGTTCGTGGAAAGAATGACTGTCGGTATGCCTCTGTGTGGGCTCTAATCTCTCTGATTTTATCCTCATGGTCTCTTCGCGAGATATACGTAGGAGGGAGCAATATACTGCTTGACTCTTCGGTGAAGGTATGTTCTCGAAACTTTGACAAAAGCCCGTACCGAGCTACTGAGCGTCTCTCCTGCAGAGTCTTCCACTGGAGTTTCTCTATCATCTCCGTAACGCTTTCGCGATTACTAAATGATCCTGTAACGAAGCGCGCTGCTGTTGGATCTTCTCTATATCTTCTATCAACCCTACCTGGTACGGATCCCACACTGCTGAGCAGTATTCAAGCAGTGGGCGAACAAGCTTACTGTAACCTACTTCCTTTGTTTGCGGACTGCATTTCCTTAGGATTCTTCCAATGAATCTCAGTCTGGCATCTGCTTTACCGACGATCAACATTATATGATCATTCCATTTTAAATCACTCCTAATGCGTACTCCCAGATAATTTATGGAATTAACTGCTTCCAGTTGCTGACCTGCTATATTGTAGCTAAATGATAAAGGACCTTTCTTTCTCTGTATTCGCAGCACATTACACTTGGCTACATTGAGATTGAATTGCCATTCCCTGCACCATGCGTCAATTCGCTGCAGATCCTCCTGCATTTCAGTACAATTTTCCATTGTTACAACCTCTCGATACACCACAGTATCATCCGCAAAAAGCCTCAGTGAACTTCCGATGTCATCCACAAGGTCATTTATGTATATTGTGAATAGCAACGGTCCTATGACACTCCCCTGCGGCACACCTGAAATCACTCTTACTTCGGAAGACTTCTCTCCATTGAGAATGACATGCTGCGTCCTGTTATCTAGGAACTCCTCAATCCAATCACACAATTGGTCTGATAGTCCATATGCTCTTACTTTGTTCATTAAACGACTGTGGGGAACTGTATCGAACGCCTTGCGGAAGTCAAGAAACACGGCATCTACCTGTGAACCCGTATCTATGGCCCTCTGAGTCTCGTGGACGAATAGCGCTAGCTGGGTTTCACATGACCACAAGTTGGAAACAACGTGAAACAAGACGCACCCTACCAAATTACTTCCTTCCATTGCCCCGCAGCCTAGGTTCTATGGCGCCGGCGCCATGTTTTTGCCATCGAGGGCATTTTCATCACTGATGAGTGGTTTCCTAAGTCCAGCTCGCCTAGAATTCCTTGCTTCTGGAGCTCCTATCGCGTTACTTTAGTGCTGACAGGGTTCGCGAGTGCGGTATTCAGTTCTGCAATGCTGTCGCCCCCTTATGTTTCGACACAGTCCTCTCCAGTGATCGTCCGTCACGAACAATCAGCACACACTTTCATCCACGTTGTGACTTCCCTGTATGCGGTTTAGATCTCCGATGCGGTGAACACCAAACAATTCGACTCCCTTTGTTACGGAAGCTCGCACCATACGAGCACCAGCAAGCTTCCCACGTTCGATATCACTTAGCTCCGACATAGCGCACTCACAACTAGACAGACACTGATCTCACCTCGATTGACACTTGTAACGAACGGAGAACATTGCACAGATGCTGTTAGTGGCCAAATACAGCGGTACAGCCTGCAGGTTTGGTTAGCATCTGCATTTGTTTTCAAGTATGCATTTTTAGCGACGTTTCGACATTTTTATCTAACCTCTGTAGGTCTGCTGTTCAGGTATCGGTCTTTGTGAGAAACATGAAAAGCGTTGTACTGGAGTCACGCGACAGTTCCGATTTGATGTTGACGACTTGCGCAATACCATCTGGTCACCCCATAATGATTGCTACAGTAGATCGATGAGTGAAAATACTGTACACAAGTTCAAGCATAACGAGCAGCAGAGTGCTGTTAGTGGGGTGGCCGTAGTTTGAGGCGTGGCAGCGTGAGCGAAGGCGGCGCTGCGCGTCCCCCAGGCGTCTGGGAATTTGGCGAGCGGCGGCTAATGGTGTCGCCAAACACAGCGCGGCAGGCAGGGCTTCGATCCCCGCGGCCAAAGACCCCGGGCCGGGCCGAGGTCACGCGGACGACACCTGGCGCAGGCGACACCACAACAGGTCCTGCACTGACCGGGTCAGACAGTGACGCGAAATCCATGCGGCCGAGGCCAGTTTCTATACGAGCTGCACCCTAAAACCTATACATTGCGCATAATCACCGACAACCACACACCACTGAATGTCGCAATACCCTGACAAATCTCAGTAGATGTAACATAAGTGGAAGGATGTTTTTAGTGTGTGCTATACTACAGGCACACACAAGAGGAGTACCCAAAAGAAACACAACTTACTTTTTTAAACTTAACTTATCCACATTTTAACCACGCTCCATCAGACCCTTCAAACTACTCTACATCTTTCTTAGAAGTAGATACCTTAGGGATTGCGCCCGCATCTCGTGGTCGTGCGGTAGCGTTCTCGCTTCCCACGCCCGGGTTCCCGGGTTCGATTCCCGGCGGGGTCACGGATTTTCTCTGCCTCGTGATGGCTGGGTGTTGTGTGATGTCCTTAGGTTAGTTAGGTATAAGTAGTTCTAAGTTCTAGGGGACTGATGACCATAGATGTTAAGTCCCATAGTGCTCAGAGCCATTTGAACCATTTACCTTAGGGATTGCGAAGCAACTCAAATCGCTTGATACGCGCAAGTCCTCAGGTCCAGATTGTATACCGATTAGGTTCCTTTCAGATTACACTGATACAATAGCTCCCTACTTAGCAATCATATACAACCGCTCCCTCACCGATAGATCTGTACCTACAGATTGGAAAATTGCGCGGGTCGCACCAGTGTTTAAGAAGGGTAGTAGGAGTAATCCATCGAACTAAAGACCTATATCATTGACCTCGGCTTGCAGTAGGGTTTTGGAGCATATACTGTATTCAAACATTATGAATCACCTCGAAGGGAGCCATCTATTGATACGTAATCAGCATGGTTTCAGAAAACATCGTTCTTGTGCAACGCACGAAGTAATGGCCGCTACCGACAGGGGATCTCAAGTTGATTCCGTATTTCTAGATTTCCGGAAAGCTTTTCACACCGTTCCTCACAAACGACTTCTAATCAAGCTGCGGGACTATGGGGTATCGTCTCAGTTGTGCGACTGGATTCGGGTTTTTCTGTCAGGAAGGTCGCAGTTCGTAGTAATAGACGGCAAATCATCGAGTAAAACTGAAGTGATATCAGGTGTTCCCCAGGGAAGCGTCCTGAGACCTCTGTTGTTCCTGATCTATATAAATGACTTGGGTGACAATCTGAGGTTGTTCGCAGATGATGCTGTAATTTACCGTCTAGTAAGGTCATCCGAAGACCAGTATCAGTTGCAAAGCGATTTAGAAATGATTGCTGTTAGGTGTACCAGGTGGCAGTTGACGCTAAATAACGAAAAGTGTGAGGTGATCCACATGAGTTCCAAAAGAAATCCGTTGGAATTCGATTACTCGATAAATAGTACAATTCTCAAGGCTGTCATTCAACTAAGTACCTGGGTGTTAAAATTACGAACAACTTCAGTTGGAAAGACCACATAGATAATATTGTGGAGAAGATGCAACAAGTCCACTACAGGGACAGCTTACACTACACTCGTTCGTGCTCTGTTACAATATTGCTGCGCGGTGTGGGATCCTTACCAGGTGGGATTGACGGAGGACATCGAAAGGGTGCAGAAAAGGGCAGCTCGTTTTGTATTATCACGTAATAGGGGAGAGAGTGGCAGATATGATACGCGAGTTGGGATGGAAGTCAAAAAGCACAAAGACTTTTTCGTCGCGGCGAGATCTATTTATGAAATTTCAGTCACCAACTTTCTCTTCCGAATGCGAAAATATTTTGTTGAGCCCAACCTACATAGGTAGGAATGATCATCAAAATAAAATAAGAGAAATCAGAGCTCGAACAGAAAGGTTTAGGTGTTCGTTTTTCCCGCGCGCTGTTCGGGAGTGGAATGGTAGAGAAATAGTATGATTGTGGTTCGATGAACCCTCTGCCAAGCACTTAAATGTGAATTGCAGAGTAATCATGTAGATGTACACAGATACTCCACAAGCCACCGTACAGTGCTTGGTGGAGGGTACCTCTACTAATCATTTCCTTTCCTATCCCACTTGCAAATAGAGCGAGGGGAAAAACGACTGTCTGGAGGCCTCCATTTTTCTAATTTCTCCTATCTTCATAGTCTTTACGTGCAATGCATATTTGTGGCAGTAGAATCGTTCGGCAGTCAGCTTCAAATGCCGCTTCTCTAAATTTTCTCAACAGTGTTTCTCGAAAAGAACGTCGCCTTCACTGCAGAACCTACCGGTAACAAACATAGCAGCCCGCCTCTGAATTGCTTCGATGTCTTCCTTCAGTCCGACCTGGAACGGATGCCAAACACTCGAGCAGTACTCAAGAATAGGTCGCACCAGCGTCCTATATGCGGTGTCATTTACAGCTGAATCATTCTTTCCTAAAATCCTCCCAATAATCCGAATTCGACTATTCTTTCTTTTTTTTTTGGCAGCATTATGCCCAGATATTTAAAATACTTGAGTGTGTCAAAGGGGACGGTAGTAACACTACATCCGAATATTACAGGTTTGTTCGTCCACATCGTGTGTGTGTGTGTGTGTGTGTGTGTGTGTGTGTGTGTGTGTGTGTGTGTGTGTGTGTGTGTGTGTAGCAACATAATTTCCGCGCGTTCTCATGACTGCGATAAAGTCATACCCGGATCGACACTAAGGGACCCCAAGATTTAGGAAATAAACACTACACAATTGAAAAGGATTGTTTCAGAAATGATAGAAAAACGGTGATGATGATCCTACTGTCTCAATGCTGTGTTCGGTCCATCAGCGTGATCGTAATTTCTGGAGATAAACTGACACAAAATGATTAACATTCAAGTAATTAGATGGAGATAATTAAGGATAATCTCCCCTTGCGATTTCCGTATTTTTCGAGACTCGGAGACAGACATTCGTGGCCGTAGATTTGCTTCGGATGAAGAGGGGCACGCCTGGGTAAAATCGTGGTTCCGTAGGCAACCGTGAACGCTTTTCCATGAAGGCATTGACGATGTGTCATAGTGGGGTTAATGTATTAGCAGTTGTGGGGATTACTTTTGAAATAACGCAAAGTTTACTTACTTTTTAGGGTTCCGCGTCTGTGTGTATAAATGGAATCCTTATAGGATCACTTTGTTCTCAATTTGTCAGCCCACTGTTAAGAATGCGTTTTCTCTGGAACGAGTAGACGTATCGAGTTGAAATTTGTGTCACGTACGAAGGTCTATGTGCTTTGATGGTGTAAAAATTTTAGGGCTCTAAGTCAATTCAATCTAAACAGACGGCCGTTTATGTCACATATTTTGAAACTCAAACTCCCACATCAAAACCTGTAGGGTATTTCTCGTTGACCTAGAATAATTAAATTTGGCAAGAAGTAAGGTTTCACATTACTTGTAAAGAGAAAAATCCGAAACTTAATTTCCATCACACGAAAAAACTATTTATTTTGGCTTTTGACATCCGACTTCAGACTTTAATTTAAAACATTCTTGAAAGTCTTGGAATCCCTGGGACCGATATCTTGCCAGTATAAATGTCGAGAAGAGGCAAAAATCGTCAAAATCTTCGATTCCCGGAATGAGTAAACTGACTTATACGTAATTAAAGTTTGTACGTAATCCTCCGTGTGGGGGTCCTATTCGCACCTGGGCATTTTTTTTTTTCCTTGATCTGCTTCGTTTTCACCGACTGCCATCGATATACGATAATAACAGGATCATGCCTCACTGAAACATCTTGTGTCGTCAAACAACACACATCTGGACAACTGGTGTGTCATAATATCTGTATTGATGTGTAATCCATCTGCCTCCTCTTTCAGTTCTGAATATCACACTCAATACGACAGAACAAAAAGCAAGTTCAACGTCCCGACGACGAGGTCATTAGAGCGCTGAACGGGGAAAGGACTATGCTAACATTTGCCTTATGCGATTTAGGGGAACCGCGGATGGTAGTACAAGAGTCCACAGTCTGAGTACGGCACCACCTCTCCCTGTTACAGCTGAACGGTGAGTAGGGGATCGTCCGGTTCGCGTGTATGTGATCTGATAAGCTAGTGGGTGACTCGGGGTCGGCAGCCACGTGTTGCTCTCAATTGTAGAGGACCCCGATGTCGCCACGCCCACGCCGCCCTCCAAATATTTACCGCCGCCGGTCGCTGCACTTAGTAAACAGCCTCAGCACGGCACACACAATACCTCGTTCGTCGACACTTTATCGCGGACTGCACACCTGTAAACGAGGACACCACAGGGGCTAAAACTGAGCCTTTCCGGATAGGGCTCTGTCATTAGGTAAGGAGCACAATTCTTGTACTAATATTCCGGGTCCTGAATTATTTCCGTCACACTGACGGTCACTGGGCGGATTAAAATAACCTTTTATTTCGCTTTTATTAGCGCGCAGAATCGACTATGAAGTGATTTTAAAATGAATCACTAGTACGAGGAGCATTACTTACTAATGCAACACTTTTTTCTCGCCCAGTTTCAGTTGAAAAATATGCAAAATTTGCAGTGGGAGATTGGTGAAATATTCTCACTTCATCCCATTAAGTTTCATGAAGTTCCGATGGCCAGCGGTGCTGTAAAAAAAAAAGAAGGCACTCCGTCTTCAGCCCACGGAGTTGCCTACCGGGACAATCCGACCGCCGTGTCATCCTCAGGGGAGGATGCGCACACGAGAGGCGTGGGGTCAGCACACCGCTCTCGCGGTTGTTTTGATGGTATTCTTGACCGAAGCCACCTCTATTCGGTCGAGTAGTTCCTCAATTGGCATCACGAGGCTGAAAGCATCCCGAAAAATGGCAACAGCGCGTGGCGGCCTGGATGGTCACCCATCCTAGTGCCGACCACGCCCGACAGCGCTTAACTTCGGTGATCTCACGGGAACCGGTGTATCCACTGCGGCAAGGCCGTTGCCCGGCGGCGCTGTGTGTAGCCTTCAAAATGGCCTCCGCAACGGAGGTGCATGCAAAGCAGAGAGCTGCCATTGAGTTTCTATTGACGGAAAACTAAGCATCACAGATATTCATAAGCATTTGCAGAGTTTCTACGGAGACATGCAGTGAACGAAAGCACGGTGAGTCGTCGGGCGAAGCGTCTTATCATCGCAACAAGATTGCGCAAACTTGCCCGATCTCCTGTGTGCCGGCCGGCCGTACAAAGCAGTGACTCCTGCAGTGTTGGAACGTGCGGACACTCTCAATCGAGGTGATCGACGAATCACGGTCAGGCGCCTGGCTGCTCAATTGGACGGTCTCTGTTGGTAGCGCTGACACATTGCTCCACCAGTTCGGGTAGTCAACGGTGAGTTTCCACTGGCTTCCTGGCCGCCAAACAGAAAATCATGAAGATCAATGAAGGCCACCTGTACGGAACTGCTTTCGCGTTACGAGGCTGATCGTGATAATTCGTTACAACCAACGAAACATGCGTTCGTCACTTCGAACCGGAAACAAAAAGGCGATCCATGGAGTGGTGCCACACCATCTCTTCACAAAAAGAGGAAGTTAAAATCGTATCCACAGCCGGTGAAGCTATGGCCACGGTCTTCTCCCACTATGATGCTATCCTCAGGAAATTGAAGAAACGACCTCAGCAATCCCATCGCAAAAAAAAAAAAAAACTACTGCTCCACGAAAACGCAAGGACCCACACAACTCTGCGCACCCGAGAGGTGGTCACATAACTCCACTGAACCGTTCTGCTTCACCAACCCTACAGCCTGGATCTCGGAACTTCCATCTGTTTGGCCCGTTGAAGGATGCACTCCGCGGTAAGCGGCACGTGGATGATGGGGAGGTTGTTGATACAGGAAAACATTGGCTCCGACGTCGACTAGCAGAGTGGTACCGTACGGGCATATAGGTCCTCCCTGTAAGATGGCGTAAGGCCGTTGCACTGAAAGGAGATTATATTGGATAATAGGGCTTTTTAGCCAAAAGAATGGGCAATAAAATGGTGTACTGGAATCCTGAATAAAATCAATCCACATTACTGGCCAAAAAAATTGCTACACCAAGAAGAAATGCAGATAAACGCCAATTCATTGGACAAATATATTATACTAGAACTGACATGTGATTACATTTTCACGCAATTTGGGTGCATAGATCCTGAGAAATCAGTACCCAGAACAACCATCTCTGGCCGTAATAACGGCCTTGATACGCCTGGGCATTGAGTCAAACAGAGCTTGGATGGCGTGTACAGGTACAGCTGCCCATGCAGCTTCAACACGATACCACAGTTCATCAAGAGTAGTGACTGGGGTATTGTGACGAGCCAGTTGCTCGACCACCATTGACCAGACGTTTTCAATTGGTGACCGATCTGGAGAATGTGCTGGCCAGGGCAGCAGTCGAACATTTTCTGTATCCAGAAAGGCCCGTACAGGACCTACAACATGCGGTCGTGCATTATCCTGCTGAAATGTAGGGTTTCGCAGGGATCGAATGAAGGGTAGAGCCACGGGTCGTAACACATCTGACATGTAACGTCCACTGTTCAAAGTGCCGTCATTGCGAACAAGAGGTGACAGACGTGTAACCAATGGCACCTCGTACCATCACGCCGGGTGATACGCCAGTATGGCGATGACGAATACACGCTTCCAATGTGCGTTCACCGCGATGTCGCCAAACACAGATGCGACCATCGTGATACTGTAAATAGAACCTGGATTCGTCCGAAAAAATGACCTTTTGCCAATCGTGCACCCAGTAAAGTCGTTGAGTACACCATCGCAGGCGTTCCTGTCTGTGATGCAGCGTTAAGAGTAACCGCAGCCATGGTCTCCGAGCTGATAGTCCATGCTGCTGCAAACGTCGTCGAACTGTTCGTGCATGTGGTTGTTGTAGTGTCACCGCCAGACACCACACTTGCTAGGTGGCAGCTTTAAATCGGCCGCGGTCCATTAGTAAATGTCGGACCAGCGTGTCGCCACTGTCAGTGATCGCAGACCGAGCGCCACCACACGGCAGGTCACGAGAGACTTACTAGCACTCGCCCCAGTTGTACGGACGACTTAGCTAGCGATGCAACACTGACGAGGCCTCGCTTATTTGCAGAGAAGATAGTTAGAATAGCCTTAAGCTAAGTCAATGGCTACGACCTAGCAAGGCGCCATTACAGTATATTGCATTTATCTAAAATGTACCACTTGTATCGTCAAGAGCGATGTACACAAATGATGGATTAAAGTTAAGTATTCCAGCAGCTACGTACTTTTCTTTATAGCATTCATTACGTATCCTGTTTCAGACCTCACGCCAGCTTGCGTGAGCTCATAGCGTGCATTTCGGCCTTCTCTGGCAACATATCAGTTGTCGTCTTGCAAACGTCCCCATCTGTTGACTCAGGGATCGAGATGTGGCTGCACGATCCGTTACAATCAAACGGATAAGATGCCTGTCATCTCGACTGCTAGAGATACGAGGCCATTCGGATCCAGCACGGCGTTCCGTATTACCCTCCTGAACCCACCGATTCCATATTCTACTAACAGTCATTGGATCTCGATCAACGCGAGCAACAATATCGCGATACGATTAACTGCAATCGCGACAGGCTACAATCCGACCTTTATCAAAGTCGGAAACGTGATGGCACGCATTTCTCCCCTTACACGAGGCATCACAACAACGTTTCACCATGCAACTCTGGTCAACTGCTGTCTGTGTATGAGAAATCGGTTGGAAACTTCCCTCATGTGAGTAGGTTGTAGGTGTCGCCACCGGCGCCAATCTTGTGTGAATGCTCTGAAAAGCTAATCATTTGCATATCACAGCATCATCTTCCTGTCGGTTAAATTTCGCGTCTGTAGCACGTCATCTTCGTGGTGTAGGAAATTTAATGGCCAGTAGTGTGCCAAATTAAAAGTTGTGGATCCCAGTCCAAACACTCATAAAATTGTACAATCATAAACGAATAGGAGATCCTAGTGTGATTTCATTAGTAGTTCAAATGCAACGAATTGTGTGTACGTCGATAGGTTATATTACGTAATCATTACAAATGGCTACACAGCCGAGACTGCACGCTAATGAAAGCAAGATAAAGTGATGTTTTAATACACTCGAAGCCAGCCAGCGCGCCAGAATAATGTTTTTGTCGTGGTTGTCTGGAGTCGGAAGACTGGTTTCTTGCTGCTCTCCACGCTAATCTGTCCTGTGGAAGCTGCTTCATTTCCGAGTAACGACTGCAACCTACATCCATTTGAGCTTGCTTAATGTATTCAAGCCCTGGTCTCCCTACACAGCTTTTACTCAACACACTTCCCTCCGTTACCAAACTAACGACTTCGTCATGCCTCTGAGTGTGTCCTATCAACCGATCCCCCCTTTTTTTAGTCACGTTGTGCCATAAATTTCTTTGTCCCTGTGGCGCACGAAACGGTCCGTGTGGAAAGTGGCTGGGTGTTGTGTGGGTGTAAGCTCTTAAGCCAATGTAAATCACTTTATTAAACATTATGAACAACTCAACTCAGAGCGAGCGCATACAAGAAAAAAAATTGGCCATATGCGAGTAGTTCTCGCGCACTGGGGGTTCCGCACGAACTTAATTGTGTATAAAAGACTATTCATCCATCCCAGGATTCTACGGTCCCACGGATTTCCTGACTTAATAAAATGTGCGAATTTTAAGTTTGTAGTCGGATAACAAACGAAAAAAGAAATTTTTTCGTGTGATATAATTAAAAGCTAATTTTCTGAATTTTTACCTTTGGTTGTACTTTGAAACCTTTCTTCTTGCCAAATTTCGTGATTCTACGTGAAAGGGAAGTAGTATAAACAAGCCTGTGTCCTTATTAAGTGGACATGGTACTTTCCTTTTCGTGGAAGATGGAGGAAACGTGCGTTTTAATAGATCTAACGCGGGAACTTCACACGCGCCCGTTTAGTAGACAGTGTGATATACGAACCAGAAACATCCCGCAACTGCCGCTGGAGTGCGTTGTGACCGCTTATACCACGTTGGGGCCCACGTACCGTATGCACAAGTCGCATCATTTCTGAGCGTTCAGCAGCACGTTGAACTTAGCATGCTCAACGTTGACGTTCGACAGCACGGCCTTTGTGCCGACGGGTTAAGGGTGAGGATGACACGGCGGCAGGACGGGACCGTTGGGCCTTCAATGCCTGTTCAGAAGGCGTTTTTTGTTTATATTTTAATATGGATTCCAAACCGCAGAACAACTTGGCATTGTTTCGCACGAACAAGTTATTACTAGAGGTGCAGAAGGTGACAAGGGACAGCGAAAGATCTTAGGAACGACTGAGGGTTAGAGTCTTTAACATTAATATCTGTAGTCTGCACTTACAGACAGAGCCGAGCTACCGTCGTAAATGGAGCAATAAATGTCGCATCACAGAGGGCGACAGTGGTTCACGGTCGGGGAGAGAAGGCGATATGCTAATAGACAGGAGGCAGAGCAGATACGGGGTTACAACACGGCCGCCACTGCCAAGAGTCGGCGCTCAAGGCGAACCGGTGAGGCGAGTGAGATAATTCAGGCGCTGGGGAGCTCCTAAAAAACGATAAGGAAAGCCAAAAGGAACGGCGCGCGCCCAAGGCTCCCCGGCGCCCGCCGTCCGCCTTCATTAATCTGATTACTGCGACGGCGCGGGCGTCGCCGCGCACCGGCCGGCCGGCCTATCTGCGTCTCATCGCTTGTAAAGCGCTCGTCTCTCTGTCACGATCTGTGTACGCGTCCCCCGCGCTGTTCCGTGGGTGGTCAGTTACATCTGCATCTGAACTCCGCAAGCCACCTTACGGTGTGTGGCTGATGGGCCCCATTATTCCCTACATCTATCTCCACAGGGTGGCGCACGAAATGTGTTACCGATTCTTTCTTTCACAATTTACGACGCACATTAGATATCCCGCTGGGATCTCTACAGCAGTACCAGCAGAGCTTGGAAAAACAAATGAGTTACGAAATGACGTGTAATTCACGATACCGCCGCTAGGAGACTAGTAAGCAGCAATGGCTGACAATGGAAGGCTGACGACACAGCAATTGTGTTACTTTTTCATGAAAAGAAAACACTTGTTGTGACTCAGAGTCCATTTCTACAACTGTTTAAAACACGATGTGTCCCTTGCAAGAAGACTATCAACAGGTTGTATAATAAATTTATACAGGAAGGAACAGTATTGGAAGCGAAGCGACCTCGGCCTAAGCCTGTTTGTTCGCCGGTGAATATTGAAGCGATACGAGTTGCTGTACAGAGAAGTCCCGGGAAATCGTGTAGAAAGGCAGCAGTGCAACTGGGAATATCCAGACGCTCCGTTCAACGGGATTCTTAAAAGTAACCTCCATATGTACCCGCACAAGATGACCTGTGCACAGAACCTCACTGAAGAACACAAGCAGCACAGACTACTGTTTGCTCAGTGGGCGGAGGATTGGGAAGAAACTCTCAAGAACATTTGGTTTTCAAACGAGGCGCATTTTCATTTAGACGGTGTGGTTAACAAACAAAATTTACGCTTTTGGACCAGGCCACTGAAAACCCAGACGTGCTTCATAAACAACATTATGCTCCGAGGATTACAGCGTTGGCAGCAATTTCCAGTCACGGACTTATTGGACCCTTTTTCTTTGAAGAAACTGTGAACAGCGAGCGTTAATTGAGCATGCTTCGCAATAGCTTCATTCCACAGCTTCTTGCTACTGCCTAGCCCTTCAACACGGAGTGGCTCATGCAAGATGGAGCAAGGCCACATACTGTAAACACTATGTTTGAGTTTTCACACGAGCATTTCGACATGCGGATCATTTCACTCAGGTTTCCAGGTCGCTACAATGACGGACAAAATTGGCGCCCCAATAGTCCAGACCTCCATCCATGTGACCTTTTTTCTTTGGGGGGGGGGGGGGGGGGGGGTACCTAAAGGAAAAATATTCCCGAAACGTCCACGTGATTTAATGGAGCTCAGAAGACTCATTCTTCGAGCTTGCAATGAAATAACGGAAGACATGTGCCATAGGGTAATCAATAACTTCAGTGTCCGTTTGAAGGAAGTCAGGAAATGAAATGGTGGACAGACTGAGCATGTGCTGAGTTGTAACAAATCTCCATAGACGACTCTTCATTGTAGAGTATGTTCCTTTCAGATTGTATTTAAGTTTATACTCAAAAACAAAATGGTAAAACATTTCGTGCGCCACCCTGTACATTTATACTCCGCAAGCCACCCAACGGTGTGTGGCGGAGGGCACTTTACGTGCCACTGTCATTGCCTCCCTTTCCTGTTCCAGTCGCCTATGGTTCGCGGGAAGAACGACTGCCGGAAAGCCTCCGTGTGCGCTCGAATCTCTCTAATTTTACATTCGTGATCTCCTCGGGAGGTGAAAGTAGGGGGAAGCAATATATTCGATACCTCATCTAGAAACGCACCCTCTCGAAACCTGGACAGCAAGCTACACCGCGATGCAGAGCGCCTCTCTTGCAGAGTCTGCCACTTGAGTTTGCTAAACATCTCCGTAACGCTATCACGCTTACCAAATAACCCTGCGACGAAAGGCGCCGCTCTTCTTTGGACCTTCTCTATCTCCTCTGTCAATTCGACCTGGTACGGATCCCACACTGATGAGCAATACTCAAGTATAGGTCGGACGAGTGTTTCGTAAGCCACCTCCTTTGTTGGACTACATTTTCTAAGGACTCTCCTAATGAATCCTCTAACAACCCTACCACAACAAAGGTCAAAAATTAATTATGATTGTAGTGTTGCTCACGGTGCTAAATATTGCATTTTCGGGCAACAACAAAGTTATATTATGTGGCAGGTGTCATTAGAGCACAGTTAATAAAGTCATTTCTTGAAATAATGGATAAACTAGGCACTCATCTTTTCGTGTTTCCCATGCTCGTCTCGTTGGGAACACATGGCTCAATCGTCTAAAATCTAGGTAGTGATGATTCCAAGCTCGGATGCAAAGAGGCCTAGGTGTTATTCTGCGATACTCAAAAGTTTTATAGATGTGTTTCATAAACCATTCTTGAAGATTAAACTTTTGCAAGTTAGGACAATGGTGATGTAAAAAAGTAATCAGCACTCCGAATTTAAAAAGTTACACTTTTTTTTTATTACTTTTGTTGCAATATCATGTAACTCGTTCCAAAACATCACTTCACAATATAAAACATACCTGAAAATATCTTCCTCACTGTTAAAGTTCACATTTCATAACCGCTTACGCGCCCAGAAATCAGAGTTATAAGTACGTCAAAGATCATAGTGACAAAAGAAAGAATACACAAAAGAATAATACCATTGCAATATTTACATATCTATACATCGAAGTACCTCTACATTAATGAAATCAAATCTGAATGTTGTCACAGAAATGTGTTAACT
The DNA here is from genome assembly GCF_021461395.2 of Schistocerca americana. Taxonomy (NCBI): domain Eukaryota; kingdom Metazoa; phylum Arthropoda; class Insecta; order Orthoptera; family Acrididae; genus Schistocerca; species Schistocerca americana. The sequence continues at coordinate 182,504,089 of NC_060120.1, forward strand.
ATTCTACAGAAACACAGTAGAATATTGCAGGTATCGAGAGGTTGACGTGAGGTACCGCATTGGTTACGTAATTAAAGTACAATTACAAGGTGTAAGTAAGGGGAAGTAATATATTCGATACCTCATCCAGAAACGCACCCTCTCGAAACCTGGACAGCAAGCTACACCGCGATGCAGAGCGCCTCTCTTGCAGAGTCTGCCACTGGAGTTTGCTAAACATCTTCATAACGCTATCACACTTACCAAATAACCCTGTGACGAAACGCGCCGCTCTTCTTTGGACCTTCTGTACCTCCTCCGTCAACCCGACCTGGTACGGAACCCACACTGATGAGCAATACTCAAGTATAGGTCGAAAGAGTGTTTTGTAAGCCACCTCCTTTGTTGATGGACTACATTTTCTAAGGACTATCACAATGAATCTCAGCCTGGCACCCGCCTTACCAACAATTAATTTTATATGATCATGATGACTTCAAAATCGTTCCCTGCGCATACTCCCAGATATTTTACAGAAGTAACTGCTACCAGTGTTTGTTCCGTTATCATTGAGACAATAACGCCGTCTTCGAAGCAGACCGAAAAATTTTGACTTTTGCTCCTTTAAGCGGACTAAAGTTTGGTAACAGAGAGAGAGAGAGTACAGGCACAATTCAGGCTGCGAGGTCTTAGCTAAATAACTCAGTCGGTAAAAGCAATGCCCGCGAAAAGTATGTATGGCTTAGAGCCCCGTTGCAGCACACAGTTCTAATCTGACCAAGTTTGACGACAGCGCATGCTTCGCTGCAGGGTGAAAGATTCTTGCTGGTATGCTACTGCTCTGGACGAGAGATGAAAAATAGGATACTTGGTTCGAAGCACGACTATCCACGCTAAAGGAATGCATCAATTGTCAGAGAGGATGAAGGCAGTGGGGCATTCGTAGCGAAGCTCTACGTGCAGCCCTAGCAGGTCGCAACCCGCAATTAGGAAAATACCTGTAATATTCCCTGTGCAGGCGTGTCACGGCGCTATTACCTTTGTAATGAGGCCGTTTTAAGAGACAAAGTAACGTCGAAGACAGTCTTTGAAACTAGGCAACCGCAGCCTGCAAGCTGTGATGCGGTTCATGGAACTATTCAGACACTCAAAAAAGGGCGGGGGAAGAAGGGAGTAGGATCATATCCTTCATATTCAGTTGGGAGAAAAATTCCTATCAGACTTCTGCTATATGCATCCGTTTAATTCTGTCCACCGGCGTATCGGACCACGGTCTAAGATAATTTTAAGATAATTTTTAACCGCTTGAAAAAAATCTAGCTTCGTTTGGATTTTACGTGCAAGAAAACACGTTCTGGAATGTTTTTGAAACGCGCCTCTTTTATGTTTGCAACTTGTGCTAATGTGATCAAATTTTGAAAAACGTATACAAATACATGTAACTAATGGTCGTCTTTTTATTTTGTGAAAGCTTCATCCATCGCTACGATATAAGCAACATGATTCAAATGGGAATAAAAAACTCGCCCGAGTCAACAAAAATCTCTATCAGTTGCCGATCTAGGGCGGTCTAATGTCAAAATAAATACAGAATAAAATTTGGGAACCTGAATGAAAAATTCTCCTACCATAGCACAAAAAAAGATGTCCTGGACGGAGTTGGGTATTTAGAAGAAAGGAACTAGCTTTTCGACTGGTAATTTCAAAGGCACTGAAATCTAAACAGCTTTATGTATTCCCGACTTTTATTATTTTTTTCTTCAGGTTAGCCCTACTTCTCTGCGCAGTAAGCTCTCTTAGGTGCAATGTGTTGGTACACTTGCAGCTTGCAATTTACAGGCTGAAGTATGAGCCTGTGCCAAAAATCCAAAAGATTCACCAGTAAAACAAACAATATGTAACATCATATGGCTGAAACGTATATTTGTAATAGCTAAAAACCTTTTCTGGCGCGCGCGCGTGTGTTGTGTGTGTGTGTGTGTGTGTGTGTGTGTGTGTGTGTGTGTGTGTGTGTGTGTGTGTGGGGGGGGGGGGGGGAGAGGGATTTCTAAGGAAGGATTTTTTTGCCCCCCAAAGAGGACCATTCCTCTCCCCTCCCCCTCCCCCCCCCCCCAAAAAAAAAACGCACGCTATGTTACATGTATGGTGAGTACTGTATGAACAACTAGATACAAATTTATGTGCTTCTGTAGAGTGTGGTGTGCACAAAGAAGTACAAGTACCCGGGAGTGGCTGTGCATCTATAATAGGAAGCATCACAGAGTGTGGATGCATGCATCTTGAACTTTAATGGTATGTCGTGTCATATTGCACGACATGACAAATGCCGTGTTGGATGACATGATTAGCCTGTGTCACGTCACACAACGTGACATCGTATATCAAGTTACTTTACTTGACATGGTGCATTATATTAGACGATAACGGAACTAACACTAGCAAGGAAAACGCGGGCATATGCCGAGATTTTTTGATTGAAATGCCTTTGAAGGTGTCAGATAGTAAGAAAAGCTAGTCCTCTTTTTTACATATCTAACTCTCCCCAGGACAGTTTCACCTCTGTTAGACTACAATAGGAGCATTTTTCATTCTGGTCAACTGAGAGAGTGTTTCAAATTTTGACTTCTTCCACAGTCTTGAGGACCATTTCTAACAGGATATGCAGAAGGAATTTGAGCATATCTCTACTGTAAACAGGTGGTCGTTGCATCTAATGCCCCTCTATCATTTCAAAAAATCGCAACTTGGAAAGTATTAGAGGTAGATAACAATCTTTTGTTTTAAAATGTTTAGCAGCTCTCTACGGTTTTTTCTTTGTTCTTTTACTGTAGATTTGACTTGCAGTTAAAAAATGGCGACAGACCAGGAGAAGGCGGGATGCGTCACCTGGTATGCAGAATCCGAATCTGTGACAAACAGTACTGCGTAATTGTAGACGCCAGTATGGGGGCCCAAACGGCAAAAGCAAACAGAATGGGGTGGTTCGAAAACCTAAGGACAGTGACGCCCCCCTGTGTCTCAAGAATGTGTTGACAAGAGTGCACGCTGCGTTTCAACGCAACCCCCACAGAATTCAGTTCATGGTGCGTGAAGCGTATTGTAGGTAGCAAGATCAACTTTTTTTTGTTTGGGGTTTAAGGGCGCTCAACTACTGAGGTCATTAGCGCCCAGTCACAATTGTTAGAGCACATAGAATCTAGTAAAACTCAAGGGGGGGGGGGGGGGGGACACACCAGAAAGTTCTTACAAAGATGCAGATAAAATAAGTGAAAGAGTTAGATGTCTTTGGACAAGCCAGTCAAGGTAATGTAATGAAACGAAGTACACGAGCAGCTGCTCGAGCGTCATCAGCTAAAATATCCTGTAAAGTAGATGGCAGAGACAGGACAACACGAGATTGACTAAAACGGGGACACGACAATAAAACATGGTGCACTGTTAATACATGACCACAAGGGCACTGCGGGGCTGGGTCATCGGAGAGCAGGCAGCGGTGGCTAAACCGGCAATGCCCAATCCGCAACCTGGTCAGAAGGACCTCTTCTCGCCGAGATGGTCGGGAGGAGGTTGTCCAAGCAGTTGGGAACGGTTTTACTGCCCGGAGCTTGTTTCCTTGAAGTGATGACCAAGTATCCCACCACAAGGACACAAGCCTCTTACAAACAACCCCACTAACGTCAGTTGACGGGACACAATGGGAGGCTGGCCGAGGCAGGAGGACTGCAGCCTTGGCTGCAGCATCAGCAGCCTCATTCCCAGGCACTCCTACATGGCCGGGAACCCACAGAAAGCTGACAGGAGAGCCATCGTCAGCAAAAGAATGGAGGGACTGCTGGATCCGTTGCACCAAGGGATGGACCGGATATGGAGCCCCAAGGCTCTGAAGAGCACTGAGTGAATCAGAGCAGAGTACATACGATGAATGGCGGTGGCGGCGGGCATACTGAACGGCCTGATGGAGAGCAAAAAGCTCGGCCGTAAAGCTGGAACACTGGTCGAGGAGCCGGTATTTAAAGGTGACGGCCCCGACGACAAAGGCACAGCCGACACCATCGTCAGTTTTGGAGCCATCACTGTAAATAAAGGTGTGACTGGCAAGTCGCGCACGAAGTTCGACAAACCGTGAGCAATACACTGCAGCCGGAGTACCCTCCTTCGGGAGCAAGCTGAGGTCGAGATAAATACGAACCGGAGCCTGGAGCCAAGGTTGTGTCGGGCTCTCACCCTCTCTGAAGGTGGTAGGGAGGGCAAAATCCAATTGTCGAAGCAGGCGACGAAAGCGGACTCCAGGGGGCAGCAGGGCAGACACATACAACCCATAAGATCAACTGTGTAAGTCACGCCTGGGAAGAGGAGATCAGTGCTCAACGTCTTGTCGACAACGAGGTCATTAGAGATGGAGCACAAGCTCGGATTAGGGAAGGATAAGAAATCCAGCCGTACCCTTTCAAAGGAACCATCCCATCATTTGCCTGAAGCTGTTTAGGGAAACCACGGAAAACCTACACCAGGATGGCCAGACGCAGGTATGGACTGTCTAAGTGTTACACAAGAGGTTACGCATTTTTGTGTACGTAGTTCCAAGGATTGCAGCCAAACGATCATCCACTGCAGAATGCAATCACGTGTTCTATGCTAGCCACCACAGAACCTGACGACTGCATGACAAAGTGCCACTTTTCTGATGAAGCGGCGTTCCACATTCCTAGGCATGTGAATCGCTACAACACTAGGATTTGGGGCTCTGAAAACCCACACAGCACACGTGAACAAATCCGTGGTATCATAAAGCTTAGTATTTGGTGTGGTCTAATGCACGACAGAGTGATACTCAGCTTTCTTCGCACAGAAAATCATAACGGGAAATGTTAATCTGGACATACTGCGTCCAAAATCACTATCTTCTCTGGGTTCAGCTCTTTAGCAAGAATAAGCTGTATTCCTCCACATACGTTCAGACACCTGACAAAGTGTCCTCAGCAGAGTTCAAGCCATCATAAAGGGGAAAGGTGGACACACCCCATATTAACTCTGCCGTCCGGCGACACCATAGTGGTGTCGCGCGCGAAATAGCGGTCAACGGCCGGCGACAGCACTTCAGTATCTTTTGCATTCTGTTGGCGTTTTGTTCAGGTAACAGTAAGTTACACACGTCAGCAAGTTTTTTGTTATTGTAAGTACTTGTGCCCTTTCATCATGGCGGACGAAAGAGACAAAAGGATTATTTACGATGAATGCGCGGACGTCTTGTCTGACTTCCGGACGACTTGGCCGATTGGGAAGAAGACATTGGATATCAAAAAAATGAAAGTGAAGCAGAATCGTAGGAAGATAGTGAAATATGACCAAGAAGAATTCGGCGAACGCTACGGTTGCCAATTGATTCGGATGAATCAGACGAAGAAGATAGACTAGGATTTACTGAGGACGAATAACAAATTTGAAGGATCCCTGGGGCGAAACATATTTCCCAAAGATTTAAAAAATGCCAAATTTGTCGACGCTACGGGACCCGAACTAAGAGAATGGTTTGGGCTTGCTATCCTTATGGGAATTGTAAAAAATGCATGGATCGATGATTCTGGTCAACCAATCCGTTGGTACACACCGATATTTCGCGAAACGATGAGCCCGCAACCGATTCAGACAAATATCATCATTTTTACATTTTTCCGACAGCAACAATAAACCGGATAATGCCGACCGGCTTGTCAAAGTGCAATTCGTAATTGATTATTCTTCCAAAAAGTTTAAAGAAACGTTTGATCAATGTCAAAACATCTCAACTGATGAAGTAATGATATCGTGGCGTGGACGGTTTAATGTTAGAGTTTACAGTCCGTCGAAAATTACGAAATACGGCATACTCATTCGGATGCTGTGTGATTAGAATACGGGATACATTTCTGCATTCAAGATATATTCCGGCCCTGGACAGCCTTTAACAAAAACAGTGATGGAACTACTGACACCACCTGATGGAAAGTGGCATCACCTCTGCATGGATGATTATTATAATAGTGCAGAACTTGCAAAAACTTACTTGAAAAGAAAATTCGAGTTTGTGGAACGATACAGCAAATTAGAGGATTTCAGGAGAATTAAAGGGCGCAAAAGTAAATATGTTTTAAGCTTGTCATTAACGTACAGGTGACAAGCGGTCGGCGACAAGCCAAGTAATCCGAAATAGCGCTGTCGTCGCCAAGCGAATTAATTTGTACGAGACGTGCGGACAGCAAAGTGTTAATGTCCACTAGGAGGTGACAAGATAACTTTTAATCAAGTAAGTCTATTACGGATCGCGCGTCTTCGTAACAAGGAATGTCAAGCGTTAAAAAAACGACTCTCACAATTCAGTTCAAGTGACTGAAGGGGTAATCTGAAAGAAGATGGAGTAACAGGAATCACGAGCGTGGGTGGATTTTTCGCGTGCTCCCGGAGGACGTACGTTCAGTACCCCGAATAATGACGAAAGGGAAAGCCAGCGGGTCCGGCAGGAATTCCTCAAGTAACGCTCTGTCCTACCGGGAATTACGCGAAGGTCAAGGTCACAGTGGGCGGCGAAGCTTCCTGGCAACCAGTTTAGCCTTCTCCTTGGCGCCGAAACTAACAAGCTTACTGGACTCCTTCCTTGAATACGCAGGCCACTGGGAACAGGTTAGCAATGACCACTTCCAGCAAACTGCGTTGGCGTGCTTTTGGAAGCGCTTTGGGGGGGAATCGCAGAGTTCAGATACGGACAGACGGATGCGCGAACTCTCTGCAAGCCGTCTCGGAATATTTACTCTGCCACTACTGTACAAACACTCCCATAGCGGATCTGCAGTTAATGTGGATTTCTACAGAAAGATTTTTTTCTGTAACCATTCTGTCCACATTCGGCAGAAAATAGGTTTCCTCTTGAACAATACTTCCTTAACTGTTTCAGAGAAAGGACGTGCATAAGTTTGAAAGTTCAGTTTTCAATACGCTTCGAGCCTAAATAGAAAACTAAGTTCGGTAAATCCTCAGTTTTGGAACCTAATCTTTCCGCGTAGCACACTTCTCTGCAGCATTTTCGTGTTATAGTACCTTTCCCTAGATACTGCTACAGATATCTATGTTGTTGTTGTGATCTTCAGTCCTGAGACTGGTTTGATGCAGCTCTCCATGCTACTCTATCCTGTGCAAGCTGCTTCATCTCCCAGTACCTACTGCAACCTATATCCTTCTGAATCTGCCTGGTGTATTCATCCCTTGGTCTCCCTCAACGATTTTTACCCTCCATGCTGTCCTCCAATACTAAATTGGTGATCCCTTGATGCCTCAAAACATGTCCTACCAACCGATCCCTTCTTCTAATCAAGTTGTGCCACAAATTTCTCTTTTCTCCAATTCTATTCAATACCTCCTCATTAGTTACGTGATCTACCCATCTAATCTTGAACAGTCTTCTGTAGCACCACATTTCGAAAGCCTCTATTCTCTTCTTGTCCAAACTGGTTATCGTCCATGTTTCACTTCCATACATGGCTACACTCCAAACAAATACTTTCAGAAACGACTTCCTGACACTTAAATCTATACTCGATGTTAACAAATTTCTCTTCTTCAAAAACACTTTCCTTACCATTGCCAGTCTACATTTTATATCCTCTCTACTTCGACCATCATCCGTTATTTTGCTCCCCAAATAGCGAAACTCCTTTACTACTTTAAGTGTCCCATTTCCTTATCTAATTCCCACAGCATCACCCGATTTAATTCGACTACATTCCATTATCCTCGTTTTGCTTTTGTTGATGTTCATATTATTTCCTCCTTTCAAGACACTGTCCATTCCTATACCATTACAAGTCACTTGTTTTCCGTAGACCCTCCTGTTCACATAGGGGTCCCTGCTGTCGCGTTGTCGCCCTGGAGAGGAGTCCGTGATCAAGAGATTGGCTGACGTCTCCTCACACCCATCTCTCCTCTGTCGTTCCCGACTGGCGTCCCAGAGCTTGACTTTACGCCATCACGGTACCCACAATGCAAGCACAAACAATTTGCCCATGCTCGAACTCATTTAGGTAAGACGTAATGCAGTCACATCTACACAGAATACTTTTCTGACCAAAATTATCATCTGCAACGTATTGAGAACTTACGCAGGTCCCGTTCGTGGTCAAGCACAACAGCACAATCTGAAGCCTTGGCTAACAACTGCACTTCTAGAATGAAATTTTCGCTCTACAGCGAAGTGTGCGCTGATATGAAACTTCCTGGCAGATTAAAACTGTGTGCCAGATCGAGACTCTAACTCGGGACCTTTGCCTTTCGCGGGCAAGTGCTCTACCAACTGAGCTACCCAAGCGCGACTCACGCCCCGTCCTCACAGCTTTAAATCAGCCAGTACCTCGCCTCCTATCTTCCAGACCTCACAGAAGCTCTCCTGCGAGCCTTGCAGAACTAGCACTCCTGGAAGAAAGGATATGCGGAGACATGGCTTAGGCACAAAAACTGGTTCAAATTGCTCTGAGCACTATGGGACTTAACATCTTAGGTCATCAGTCCCCTAGAACATAGAACTACTTAAACCTAACTAACCTAAGGACATCACACACATCCATGCCCGAGGCAGGATTCGAACCTGCGACCGTAGCAGTCCTGCGGTTCCGGACTGCAGCGCCTAGAACCGCACGGCCACCGCGGCCGGCGCTTAGCCACAGCCTAGGGGTTGTTCTTCCAGGAGTGCTAGTTCTGCAAGGTTCGCAGGAGAGCTTCTGTTATGTGAGGTTTGGAAGGTAGGAGACGAGGTACTGGCGGATTTAAAGCTGTGAGGACGGGGCGTGAGTCGTGCGTGGGTAGCTCAGTTGGTAGAGCATTTGCCCGCGAAAGGCAAAGGTCCCGTGTTCGAGTCTCGGTCCGGCACACAGTTTTAATCTACGCACACAGTTTTAATCTACCAGGAAGTTTCAACTGCACTTCTGTTCAAGTATACATGTCTCGCGGAGTTACATATTTTTGCCCAACTTCTCCAGATGCTCCCAGACACGGGAGATTCCAATGACGCGGGAGCACCTGTAACGAAGGGCCCGCATCTCGTGGTCGTGCGGTAGCGTTCTCGCTTCCCACGCCCGGGTCAGGGATTTTCTCTGCCTCGTGATGGCTGGGTGTTGTGTGCTGTCCTTAGGTTAGTTAGGTTTAAGTAGTTCTAAGTTCTCGGGGACTGATGACCATAGATGGTAAGTCCCATAGTGCTCAGAACCATTTTTGTAACGAAGGAATGTGCTAAGGCGTGGGAAACATTGCCGTACCCTTCGGCTGCCAGAACTCAGCTGTGTGCCGCTACTGTTGTTCGGGCGAATCCAGAGAAGCGACATCATCTGAAAGCAGGCATGACGGCTGCCGGTTCCGCGTCCGCGTCATTCCCAGCGCACAGGGCAGGGCCGTTTGGAAGCTGACCAAACGGCGCCCCGGTCTGCCTGGAATGCCAAAACGCGAGTGTCCGACGCGCTCCCGACGCCCCTTTAAACCCACGTCCTCCCACACATCCCAAAGCGACTGCGGGGTCAACGTCCGATTCCTCGTTTAGCCTGGCCGCTCTTCCTGGACGGTGTGGCATGTTAACGAGGCCGGCGGAACACTTTCTTCGCACAGGGTGACAAATTACAACAGACTTAGTCCGTTCGCACGGACACCGATCACTGCCAACCCATGTTTGGCTTTCCAGCATGCTAATTGGCTCTGCATTACGAAATCATAATGCGACGTCTTGGTTTACGACGTTCTCCAGTGACGTCAAGTCTACACGGCGAAAGTCGTGCCCCAGCGTTGCGCTTCTGTGAAAACAAAGTGGGCCTACTAATTTCCAGATGACAGCACTAATCTACTGTATACTACATCAACACAAAAATGTGGTTCGCACATTACTGAGGGAATAACCGTTACTCAGTATTCGTTAGTAACCGTCTTTAGACTTTTAAGGGTCTTTTTGTAATTTACCTTTATTAATGGTCTATCATCTAGATAACTAATGGGGCTACACCAGCAACCCCTCCATACCTGGTAGTTTAAAGAATCAAACTCCAAAGTATGTATACAGGATGTTACAAAAAGGTACGGCCAAACTTTCAGGAAACATTCCTCACACACAAATAAAAAAAACGATGTTATGTGGAGATGTGTCCGGAAACGCTAAATTTCCATGTTAGAGCTCATTTTAGTTTCGTCCACCTACGCTCAATGGAACACGTTATCATGATTTCATACGGGATACTCTACCTGTGCTGCTAGAACATGTGCCTTTACAAGTACGACGCAACATGTGGTTCATGCACGATGGAGCTCCTGCACATTTCAGTCGAAATGTTCGTACGCTTCTCAACAACAGATTCGGTGACCGATGGATTGGTAGAGGCGGACCAATTTCATGGCCTCCACGCTCTCCTGACCTCAACCCTCTTGACTTTCATTTATGGGGGCATTTGAAAGCTCTTGTCTACACAACCCCGGTACCAAATGTAGAGACTCTTCGTGCTCGTATTGTGGACAGCTGTGATACAATACGCCATTCTCCAGGGCTGCATCAGCTCATCAGGGATTCCATGCGACGGAGGGTGGATACGTGTATCCTCGCTAACGGAGGACATTTTGAACATTTCCTGTGACAAAGTGTTTGAAGTCACGCTGGTACGTTCTGTTGCCGTGTGTTTCCATTCCATTAGCGCCCAGACTAAATTATGAATGCACTGCGAGGTACGATGTTCAAAACAGCAACTAAAAAGGACAACACTATAAAAGGCACATTACCAGGCAAGGGATTAAAAGAAAACAGCATAATCAAATGTCCTTAGACAGGTTTGTCAAGCGGATAAAACGAAGAACGCGAGCAGCTGCTCCTGGGTCATCCGCTAAAATTTCATCCAGAGTGCATGGCAGGCCAAGATCAGTGCGCAGTGTATTAAAATTCGGACAGGACGTTAAAATGTGGCGTACCGTCAGCTATTGCCCACATGGGCAGAACGGCGCCGGCGCAGCCGTCAGCAGATGGCGGTGGCTGAACCGGCAGTGTTCAGTCCGTAACCGGGCCAGAACGACCTGCTCCCGCCGAGAAGGGCGTGAGGACGACGTCCAAGCCGTGGGGAGTGGTTTCAAGGCCCGAAGCTTGTTTTCAGTAAGTGTAGACCAATCGGCATGCCACAGTGATAAAATGCGCTGACAAATGACCCTGCTAAAATCAGATGAAGGCACACAACAAGAAGCTGTCCGAGGCTGGAGGACCGCAGCCTTGGCCGCGGCATCTGCAGCTTCGTTCCCAGGGATACCGACATGGCAAGGCACCCACATAAAGGTAACCTGAGAACCGTCGTCCGCCAGCTGCTGAATAGAGTGATGGATCCGGTGCACCAAAGGGTGAACCGGATACGGATCACTGAGGCTCTGGATGGCGCTCAGGGAATCAGAGCAGATGACATAAGCCGAATGTCGGTGGCGGCGGATGTAAAGAACAGCCTGATAGAGGGCTAATAGCTCAGCTGTGAAGACCGGACAATGGCCATGGAGCCGGTATTTGAAACTGTGCGCCCCGACAATAAAAGAACACCCGATACATGGAAGTAACTATTCAGACCGAGCGAGGTGGCGCAGTGGCTAGCACACTGGACTCGCATTCGGGAGGACGACGGTTCAATCCCGCGTCCGGCCATCCTGGTTTAGGTTTTCCGTGATTTCCCTAAATCACTCCAGGCAAATGCCGGGATGGTTCCTCTGAAAGGGCACGGCCGACTTCCTTCCCTAATCCGATGAGACCGATGACTTCGCTGTCTGGTCTCCTTCCCCAAAACAACCCAACCCCTAACTATTCAGAGCGACCTGAAGTGGAACGCCCACAAACAGTAGGAAAAGCAAATGCCAGAGTGATTCATAGGAAGAATCGTAAGGAAATGTAACTCACCCACGAAGGAAGTGGTTTACAAGGCGCTTACTCGACCGAATCTTCAGTACTCTACGTCAATCTAGGACCATTACCACGCAAGACTGATAGAAGAGATCGAGAAGATCCAGCGAAGAGCGACGCGTTTCGTCACGGGATCATTTAATCTGCGCGAGAGCGTTACAGACAGTCTCAGCAGACTCCACTGTCAGACGCTGCAAGAGAGCCGTTGTGATTCACGGAGAGGTTTTCTAATGAGATTTTGAGAAAGTACCTTCCGGAAAGAGTCGGACAACATATTTCTTCTTCCAACTTATAAGTCGCGAAATGACCACAACGAGAAAATTCGAGAATTTAGAGCTAATACAGAGGCTTACCCACCACCATTCTTTCCACGAGGCATTCACGTATGGTACAGGAAAGATGGACTGAGTGAGTGGTGCCAGAAGTGCCCTCCGCCACGCACCGTCAGGTGGCTTGCAGAGTACTGATGTAGATGAACTGCGTTCCGTGTTAAGAATAGCTAGCTTTTCACGCATCTAAATGTTTATGCCGTCATATCTCCTGAATTGTCTGTCGCACAGTGATATGATATAATTTTGCGAGACACCTTCAGTGGTGTATGTGGATACTCTTCCTAAAATTTGTTCCGAATAGAAGCAGTAAGAAAAAAATGGTTCAAATAGCTCTGAGCACTAAACACCTGAGGTCATCAGTCCGCTAGAACTTAGAACTACTTAAACCTAGCCAAGGATGTCACACACATCCATGCCCGAGGCAGGATTCGAACCTGCGACCGTAGCGGTCGCGCGGTTCCAGACTGAAGCGCCTAGAACCGCTCGGCCACACCGGCCGGCGCAGTAAGAAAGTAGTAATAAATTAAAACAGATCCTTAAGTTTTACTGCATGAACAACGAATATGTAATTCACGGAAAAAGAAATCTGTCATTCTTTGTTTGGGGGCGGGGGGTTTCATCGAGTAAAAGTTTTGAAAAGGTTTGAAATTATGTATTAAGTTCGTTGCAAGTCACTAGCTACTCTCATTCTCCAATTCCAATACTGGATGAATAAAGTCTGGGCAATTTGCGCGCCAGGAGTTAGGCTGCCTGAAGATACACAGAGTGTTCGGAAATTCCGTTACGGACTTCTAGAACTTTTAGAGGGAAGTGAGTGAGTACATAATATTTTGAATAGGAACACATGTCCGGAAACTTATCTTTTCCGTTCTACGACGGTTTCAATTCAGATATGTAACGCGTCCACGTCTGCTGAAGGAAACGGAAAAGTCTCAGAGTTGCCTGTCCTGGTATCTAATAGGCTAGATCGCCAGATTTAACTCCTATGGACTACTGTTTATGGGGTCGTAGGCCTTGGGAGAGCCAGTCATGACAAAAAACTACCATCTGGTGAACAAAATTTATGAGACAGGCGAAATTCCCTCAGACTTCAAGAAGAATATAATAATTCCAATCCCAAAGAAAGCAGGTGTTGACAGATGTGAAAATTACCGAACTATCAGTTCAATGAGTTATGGCTGCAAAATATTAACACAAATTCTTCACAGACGAATGGAAAAACTAGTAGAAGCCAACCTCGGGGAAGATCAGTTTGGATTCCGTAGATCTTCCTCCCTCTTTACAGGAGCCTCGTAAATTAAACTCTGCATGTTGTTGTTGTGGTCTTCAGTCCTGAGACTGGTTTGATGCAGCTCTCCACGCTATCCTATCCTGTGCAAGCTTCTCATCTCCCAGTACTTACTGCACCTTACATCCTTCTGAATCTGTTTAATGTATTTATCTCTTGGTCTCCCTATACAACTTTTACCCTCCACGCTGCCTTTCAATGCTAAATTTGTGATCCCTTGATGCCTCAGAACATGTCCTACCAACCGGTCCCTTCTTGTCAAGTTGTGCCACAAACTACTATTCTCCCCAATTCTATTCAATACCCCCTCATTAGTTACGAGATCTACCCATCTAATCTTCAGCATTCTTCAGTAGCACCACTTTTCAAAAGCTTCTATTCTCTTCTTGTCCAAACTATTTATCGTCCAAGTTTCACTTCCACACATGGCTACACTCCATACAAATACTTTCAGAAACGACTTCCTGACACTTAAATCTATACTCGATGTTAACAAATTTCTCTTCTTCAGAAACTCTTTCCTTGCTATTGTCGGACTACATTTTATATATATTTCAACATATCAAGCTAATAATTACTGTAATTGTGTTTTCTGCAACAACGAAAGGTCCACAAACTTCAGTCTTTATGAGTCCAAGCCACAGATTTACTTTTGGTGTGTCTTTTCCATTTAGCGGTAGCGTGAAGTGACTAGTTACCCTATATGTGCCAGCCATGTTTGTTAACTTTTCCGCAGATACGGAATATGGCATCAGTAAACAAAATGTGATCCATGAGGTGTTTCTGAGTGCAACTTTAATCAAATTGTGATAAACAGGTTGACGAGCCGAGTGGTTTTTGTAGTCTAATTTGTATGCACATGAAGGGGGTACGCTTTTTTCCTGTAAGATGAAGTGTAAACTTCAAATAATGGTAATATTGTTAAGTGTAAGCCGTTCCCTAAAAAAGGAGATCAGACATTAGGATTTCTTTAGACTACTTCTCCATCTCGTTGAACAGTCCCTTGTGGCACCAGAAGTCTCGCAGAGGGTGATTCACCGGCGAAGTTTCCAGTTGATTGCAACAACTTAATGCCAAGTAACCAGATTTTTTACATTTGCTGGTGTTCCGAGTCGACTCTTGTTGTCCATACAGGTAAGATAAACAACGCGATCATGTACTTAATAACAGTCACACGTTGTTCTACCGTAAGCATTCGTCTCGTTGAGAGAGAGAGAGAGAGAGAGAGAGAGAGAGAGAGAGAGAGAGAGAGAGAGAGAGGGGGGGGGGGCACCTTAGCAAACAAATGTATTACAATTAAATTTTATGTATATAATCCATTATTTCTTTGAAATAGATCCAGACTTTATGGCCACCTTATATATTTAAATAATTTTTGAAACAAACAACATCTGTGTCCTCTCCAATCAGCTCTTTCTTGGTTACTTCGGACACCAGAGCTGGTTCCCTGTGCCCAGTAAAAAAGGAATGGGTGGTGGGAGGGAGGGAGGCGTCTTCAAACTGGAGATGACGACCTGGACTGCCAAATGAGTTCTGGGTTGTATGAGGGTGGTCCATGAAACCTTTCCATTCCTAAGGTTTCGTCCAGAACAGCGCTGGACAACTTCAGAGGCACCCCTCTTCCGCTGAGTTTTGCCGACTTAGTCGGACCAAGACCAACAGCTAATAACTCCGGTCGTAAAAGCTTTCATTCTATGACGACTTGGACCTTCCATAATCCCTCTAAATGGGAAGTGACCAGGACTTACTATGCTGGTTCGAGGGCGAGTGATTTTCCTAATACGGCAAGTATTTTCCAGCAGCTGTTGCAAATAAATTTTGAATTACCCTCGCAGGAAGAGCGGGAGGAGGAAGTGGCCAATAGTAATACCTGCCTTCAGCCCTTGAGTCTGATTGTGAGAAAGCCCTGACTGCTGAAAAAGTTTCCTTGTAGGAGAGTGAAATCGATGGGTTCTGTCGGCCGACTTCCTGGCTGTGACTCGAGGGGTCTCCGGAACGAAGGTGCTGATTGGAGTGTTGCTATTTTTTGAGTTCGGAGATTTAGTGATATAGTTGGGTGGGTGGGGCGGTACATGGATGGTGAAAAGACATCTGTACCAAATCGATGAGTCATTACAATGCTGGAGGTGGCATCCGATCAGAGTGACTGGCTTGGCGAGATTTAACTGAATCCAATAAACTACATTAATTTTAGTGGAAACTTAAAGTGTAGGGTTCTTTTGAGGAACTGAGTATGAACTGTATTCCTGTTTGTTTTTTCCGAAGTTACCGGCTGAAGTTCTAGGAGCCAGCTGGAAGCTGTGTATTAAACTGTCTTCCAGTGTAACGGTTGGATCTCTGATTCTTTCTGAAAGTAGTTAGACAATTATAGTGTCAGGATTAATGACTTTGGCGTACTGGTAAGATTAATTCTGTCCCTCACGTCAAAACGACATTGGAGACAACTATTTAGACTGATCTGGCAGTGTTGCAGCGTTGTCAATTTTTGTTTGAGAAATCAGCAACCAGTCACTTGTTCTCTCTTTTCCTCATATATACAATAGATAATTTAGACTGCAGAAACATTTCTTCACAGATGTTTTCACAGGCAGTCTTTTACAGTAATTTATAGTGAGCTCGTGCTAATTAATGGACGAACGTGTTCGTTAGACAAAGCCTTGTGTTAATAGTCTATATTATAGACATTCTCTTCTCTGGTACGACTTTGCACGACCCGACAAAAAAGTCAACGTGGGACAGTACTAATCTACTAGAGACAAACTGATGATTTGACAAAATCTGTTTCACTGCGACAGAGAAAAAAATAAAAATGGAAAGGTTAGGAAGTTAGTCAAATCACCTTCAAATAAAATATAACTTATTTGTGCTTTTCAGCCCTACCTCCTACAACCAGTATTACAACAAATTCAAGTCGGAAAAAAGATGGCAAAGCTGTGGGTCACTGAACTCTAAAATCAGCCTTATAACTCCTGGGAATGAACGACTGCGTTGTTCTAATACATTTTTTCAGACTCACGTGCAAAGTTACACAGATATAAGTTCGAGATTGGAACTAATTAAAAATCTGAGAATTACTCCTCCTGCCGAGCCACACCCATTCAACGTAATCTGCAGACTGCATTTCGCTACACTGTGATGAACCAACACAATAGAGACTTAATTACCTGACATCATTTAGGTGGAACGTCAATCATCTCAACAAAAGAAAAAAAAACTTAGATGTATATGGATAGCAATGCAGTTGATCTTAATGAGCGAAGCGTGTGCTTCACTGATGAGGCGACTGCAGTAAGGTTCCAACACCCTAGGTAGGAAGGTGAGTCACGTTACATCCGGGTTTAGTTTTCATATTACACGCTACTCGCGGTCATGTCTATGTCACAGGAAAAAGGATAATCTGATTTTGATAAAAAGAAATTTGATTACAAACAGACATTTTCATTAATATGCTCATGCGCTAAGTCTGTCACCCAAATCAAGAAGCAAGCAGCTTTCACGGGAACAAAAATTTTTATTTTCAGTATTTTACTTGATTAATTGACCATATTAAATATTTAAAACGCTTCAGGTGTATGAAACCTAACTGGTAAGGCATAACGTGTGGTCGGGCGCCATAGTGAGCGAGGACTGGCATTCCTACTACAACTGTTGATATTTTTAACAATACCGGGAATCCGATACATCGATATTTAAAATAGCATCGTCTTCCCTCGATATACAGAAAAGTTATCGATATATCGAGTGACAGGATACCGACGTACCGAACAAAAAAATATCGGTTGCACGTTCTAAATATACTGCAGTTTTAAGCTGTATATTTAATTATCGCTTTATTATTAGATATTCTAAACGTTAACTAATAGCCTGCTTATCCCCGTTTGAGCAAGAACTGAAAGGAAAATTTTCAAATAACTTCCGGCAATTCAGCCAGGTAACACTTCCAGCGACCGCCGATATTTCGGCGGGAGAACACTCCGCCATTTTCAAGGCAAACTGCAACGGACACGCAAACACACACACACACACACACACACACACACACACACACACACACACACACACACACACACAGACACAGACACAGACACAGAGAGAGAGAGAGAGAGAGAGAGAGAGAGAGAGAGAACACTAGTGCCACCAAAGATGACCAGAGTCAGAGCTATCGAGAGTGAGACTACGAATTCGCAGGTGAGGTACCACTGACTCTGTCCCTCTTTTTTGACAAGGGAGAGAGCCGGATTCCAAACAGAGTTTAAACAGAAACCTCCATCCCTGTTAACGAGGTTGCTCTCTAATTTAATCTCAACTGCCTCCTTAATAACACTGTCCCAATAGCTGGACGCGCATACCAATATCTCCGTGTTGTTATATAACATGGGGTGACCAGTATCCAAGCAATGTTCGGCAATAGCAGATCTACTTGGCTGCTGTAATCGTGTGTGCCGTTTATGCTCGGGTACATTGGTCCTCCACGGTCCTGATAGTTTGACCAATATATGCCATGCCGCAGCTACAAGGAATACGAAATACACCCGCCTTACGCAAACCAAGATAATCCTTAACGGAACTCAAAAGCGCTCTTATTTTAGATGGAGGTCGGAAAACACATTTCACGTCGTATTTCCGTAAAATACGACCGATCGTGTTGGAAGCGCTTTCTACGTAAGGCAAAAAGGCAGTAGACTTACGTGTCGACTCAGTATTATCATCAGTCACCTGATGCACAGTTGGTCGATAGCGCAACGCACGTTCAATCTGTCTGTCACTATAACGATTTTGACGAAACGTAGCTTCAAGATGGGACAGCTCAGCTGTCCAAGTCTCAGCATCGGAAACGACACGTGCCCTGTGTCCCATACGCCGCCTGTCCGTTGCAGTTTGCCTTGAAAATGGCGGGGTGTTCGCCCGCCGAAATATCGGCAGTCGCTGAAAGTGTTACCTGGCTGAATTCCCGGAAGTTATTTGGAAGTTGTATACGCCAGGAGAAACTCAGGTCTCTCACTGAAAGGAAAATGATGCACGTTCACGCTTGGCGATAACCACTTTGCTAACAATGGCAACTGCAGGTAAGTGGCATAAAAAAAACGTGTCCGATGGGTCCTTCTTCCCGTTTCGTCACATATCGAATTTGTCTGGAACACCTCACGTCGACGTTCCTGCTTTTTCCACTTTCGCAAACACCAGCTACCGAGTAGTAGTTGTGTCAAAAACTACGTGGTGTAGTTAAACGCTGCAGTTTATTGGCAGAGCCGAGCGCCGATTACGTCAGCATTACCCCTCACACGTCTCCACCCATCGCGAAGACCAATCTTGTCATTTAGATGTTTTTCATCAGTTTTAGCAACTGCTTTTCTTTACACTTTTGTTAATTAGTTTCAGTAAAGTGAAGAAATAGCGCACTAGTTGCGTTAAAAATAGTTTTTTAACGCTTCTGGTGTGCTATTTCTTCACAATGGATGTCTTGTTATGCCATTCACCGCGCCATGCGTTTAGCACTATGCAGTCCGGACACGGCAGTAACCACAACTGCGCGGGCTACCCTAGCACGCCTCTTGTCACACCCAAATTTCTAACTTATACCACACACTACTGATGAAGTGGCTCTTGCCCATTATCCTAAATACTCGCGGCATCTCTTCGATCCCGTAAGAGTTCGAGATTTGTGTGCATCTGCACTGAAGGGGTCAACGGCTGTCTTCGCGTTGATTGTATAATTATGTGATTTCTGTTCTTTCGCTGCGAGTAATGAGGCTAATGCTGGAAGGGAATTAAATCAGTAGCGTGTGGTATGAGTTGGGAGTTTGGGTATGACGGGAGGCGTACTATATCTAGTACATGTTGTTGGTTTTTTTTCGGATGGCGTAGTGGTCAGTGAATCTGCCAAAGAAGCAGGAAACCTGGGTTCGAATCCCCGTCCGGCAAAAATTTTCAACTTGCCCCAGTGATATCAATCAATATCCACTGGCAGCAAAAAAGATTTCTTGTTCTTTCGGCCATGTCCGAAACATTAGACACCACATATGGGATGCCGGTTGGTTGGAACGGTCCTCATGAGCGATAAAACGACAGTCAAACACCCGAATGTTCATGTAAACAGAGCGAATTAGCGGTTCTAATTACGCATGGTTTGGGTACACCCGATCTTCTTGTTTTTGTTGAACACTTTGCGCCAGGAATGACACAATGGGGTCATATCCACTGCCGCCCCCCTCCTCTCTCTCTCTCTCTCTCTCTCTCTCTCTCTCTCTCTCTCTCTCTCTCTCTCTCTCTCTCTCTCATTCATACCGTTTCTCCTCTTCAGGACACTCTAGAGAATATCTTGAACACTTGATTTAAAGATGTTCAGTTCTTTGCTCATTGCAATTTCTGACACCACTGACACGACGGTCGCACACCCACTATTAACACTAACTGTTCACAACTGACTGTTCGAATGCACATCTGTTGTTTACAGCTGTTAGTGCAATCTGCCACCGAAGTTAAGACGCTGTCGTTTCTTAAACGCCAGAAAAATCTATTTAGTAACTTTTTCGAAAGAGGGTGTACACTCAACATCTGCTCTGTTCTGCAGACATCATCAGTGAATTACACGTACAAAGTCAGAACGAAATCTAACGACCCACAGGAGACCAAGTGTCTCTTATATCAAAACACTCAGAAAATTTCCCGACCAACCTCCGAAACTTCCCGGTAATCTGTGTGGTAGTCACAGAAATTTCCATCGAACTGCAGTGAGAGCACAAGGAAACAGTCGTACAGCAATGCGGAAAGGCCTACTCACCAAATTCCGAAACTTCCGCCGCCCCGCCCCCCCCCCCCCCCCCCCCCCATACATCTCGCGTGTGGACACGACGTTTACAGGAAGAAAATCCCGGCTAATTAAGAGCGCACCATCTGCGAATGGAATAGGTATGACGGAAAGCGATACTGGTACCCCACACACCGTACAGTACCCTGCCTATACAGATGCAGGTACAATGTAGCGCTGAAACATCCCGGTACTAGAAACTCATTTTCCGAAAACCGATTGTCCTGGCCCTTTGTTTTGAATAAATTCTTGTTATTACGTAGATTTTGGGTATTATGAGCAGCGAGCGAGTACGGCTGAGCCGGTGCAAGTTTGCACGCGCGGCTTTTCCAGCCCCCCTAAGGGGCCCCCCGGCATACACCTGGGCAGGTTGCAGAACTTACCAGTGCTCAACTCTTGCCTCCCTACCGACAAACGCAGAGACCGTTGCCTTCTGTAGGGCATATTCAGGAAGTCCCAAGTGAATTGGAAGTTGTCAGGAAGACTCATGTTAAAAAGTTGTGTTTTATTGTCTGTGTTCACGGAATTGGAACTCCATGGAGGCCACTAAAATGTTCCGCGAATCTTACGTACCTTTTTACATGTAACAGTCTAGTTACGTACGTTTCTTTAGTCCCTCTGAAACGTTGAATTCAAATGTAAAAGCTACCACAAACCGGGAAAAACCTTAGTAATTTGGAAAGACGTCGATTTTGATCCGATGACGGCATGTGCCAACTGGGGGATAGATGCACTGATAATGGTTTCAACGTCGTCCGCCAACAGATAACGTAGTGGCGTAGCTACCGTAGCACCATCTGCGTCCATCCAGAATGCTCGGTGTAGTGTAAACGTGTGAAGCAAGCAGGCAGCTATGCCATTGAGACGCACTCATGCTTCCTACAACCAATCGAGCGAGATAAAGGGGTCAAAGTGTGGCCTTCCGAGTGGCGGGAAGTTGGACGTTCTGCGTCAGTTGTGCAACGATTCTGGTATCAGTGGTCACGTGAATGTTCTCACGCCTGTGGACGAGTTTCTGGACGTCCACACACCACAGACGCCCGCTAGGATCGTCGTATTGTAAGGGCATCAATGGCAGACCGTACAGCTGCCACAACATAGATATGACGGCTTGTGAGTCCAAATGTGTCAACACGAACTCTCCTAGGTACTGGAAGGTAAGCCTTAGAATGTGTATTTGTTCTTGAACGGCAAGAATTAAGGTTAAATGTTTGTGATTACACCGTTTCATTTAAATTTTGGGATATTCTGTTAACAACAACATGTAGGCTCTAGTAGCGTTATGCGACCGATTTCAGTTGCGTAAACCGGACTCCTTACTTTTTCATGTTAAAAGTCTGCCTGCATTAGTATACACTCTTATTCTCTTGGAATTCTGTTGCAGGCTCCAAGAGGATAGCGAGGAAAGTTCACCAAACAAAGTGGAGTCTGTGGGGGGCGGGTGGAATAATAGAATAAATGTTTTGTATTTATGCTGTTATTTGCCGTTCTCAACACTGGCTCTCTAACTACAATATTGGCAACCAGAAAGTGATTAGCAAAATGTGAAGCCTGCAATTAGAGTTCCTAGTGCCCACTTCATGTGAGAAATACATTTATAGCTACAGCTTATAGCTCTGAGGAATTAGGAGATTGTCTGGGATTCATAATCAAAAACCATTCTCTCTAAAATGTTCACTATATTCTGAAAGTCACAGACCAAAAAGAATCCACACAGTCCAACTACCAGAGCAGTTCAGAGTCTAATGCGCTGATGCAACTATAACAGTTCAAATTAAATGTTTAAGTGAATGCTCGCCATAATTTGATGATAATGTTCATCAAACGCCACGCTAATAATGGTAGAATGTCTGTCCTGCGGCGGCACGTGAAAATACGACATATGCAAACTAAAGATAGATCATTAACGTCATCCCAAAATTAACACTTCACTCGAAAACGATTTCATGGTTACGCGTATCCCGAGTAACTTATTACTGCATCCGAGGCTGTTTATATCAACGATACCGACGCGACGCGACTCCCGGCACAGGTGGTGCGCTAATCAGCGTCTGGAGAGAACCGCAGCGTTCTTACATATAAAGCCGCGGTGCAGACGGCTAAGGGAACGCCTGATCAAATCTGCTCTCCCGACTAGCTGCTGGGCTAGTAATGCACCACTTTAAGTTATCAAATAAATCATTGCTTCCTTTGCTGATGGCCGGTGAAGCTCTCAATTTAAATGTGCAATCAGCACACAAGTAAGTAACCATAATAAAAGTCTGACGTGGCTAAGAATTGATTGAATTACACTACAAGCAGTAGACGAGCTCTGAACTTGCTCTCTGGAGATACGCTATAGCTATAGATTTATAGTTATTCTGTTCAAACTTCTCACATTTTTATGATTATAGCGGATCTCCATTCTACTTAAATTTAAACATCCTAGCTTGATTTATTCGCCTACTTAATCTATCTTGCTTCTTTAATTTCTACGACAAAAACCAGAAAATCATGAATTTCAACTAAAATTTTAATTTGTGAGATCCAGAATACTGTTTCTACTAAATTATTATGCAAAAGGAATCTAAATATAAATTTTTAAGTTTGTAGCTCTTTTCTGTTGCGCCAATGATTTTTACAGAAAAACATCCAAATTTCGAAAATGGTTAAAGTTATTGAACTGATATCCAACACATATTGATTTTGTATTACTCCTGACATGTTAGAAACGTTTCAGGTTATTTACTTCACTTTAAAGTATTGCGCAATATTTATGACGTCACAGCTAGTTACAGCGGACTGGCTGGCACACAATGGAAAGACTGATGTGAATTTTATAAGGCGTGAGTATGCTGCTTCCCTGCAAGTCCTTACAAAATGACTAAAGCTATTGATGCAGATCAAACGAGATGGATTGGAGGCAGGCTGGTAAACAGTTTAATTTTCTAAAAACAACACTTACGAGGTTGCCCAACTTATACGTACAGTGCACCTGAGGAAGCAGCATAAACAGAAAGAGGTAGATCTAAAATTTTGGGTCAAGATGTTGAAGAGGAGCTGGTTTGGCAATGTCTTGCTACGGAAGCTTCTTTCTTTGGACTTACTCGCAATGACTCGTGAAGAATGGCCAAACAAATGGTAGAGAGAGAGAGAGAGAGAGAGAGAGAACACTGAACACCCTTTCAAAGACGAAACTGCTGGGAAAAAGTGGGTTATTTTTTTTCTTATACGTCACAAAATCCAAGTGTCAGGCATGAAGCCAACAGGAGCGTTCTCTAACAGGGTTCTTGGATTCAGCAAAGAAAACAGAAAAATTCTGTAATCTTGACGATGTTATACTTACTTTGAAACTGCCTTATGTTTCTCTGATTAATACCCTTTTCCCATTTTGTTTAGTGTTATTTTTGTTTGTTTAACAGGAGGCCGATTTTGGCAACTATTTTAAAACTTTCTAAGCCGAAAGTTTTCAAAATAATTTTTTCCCTACTAGCTTTTCGCTATATTTTTTAAAACGTAAATGGTGCATGACATTGCAAAGTAATGCTTTTAAAACAATTTTTGCTAGTTCCTCTTTTAAAAATCAAAAACAAAATTAGTTCCGGTTTTTTGGGCAGTTTCCTCTAATAACTGAGGGTGGAAAAAATGGTTTCATGGACAATGCAAAGAACATTCGAGCCTCTACCCTGCTTCGCGTTCCAGAGAATGCAGCAACCGGGCAAACCGAAGTGAATGATGTGGAGGTCCCTAACAACGATCTAAGTTCTTTGTTCCAAAAAAAAAAAAAAAAATTATGACGTTGTAATCACTCTGTAGTGACCCGTTTATAATTGGTCCTTGACTTCTGGCGTTACAGTTGAATTTTTTTTAGAGTGTTAGCAATTTAAATCTACGAACGGCCCCTCCCGCCGGAGGTTCGAGTCCTCCCTCGGTCATGGGTGTGTATATTGTTCTTAGCATAAGTTAGTTTAAGTAGTGTGTAAGTCTAGGGACCGATGACCTCAGCTGTTTGGTCCTTAGGAATTAGTACACATTTGAACATTTTGAAATCTACGAACCGCAGTGTCTGTAAAGTAGTTGTTGAATGTATTGAGTTCTGAATCAGTAATCGATTCCTATTTTTCGAATTAATTGATGTCTTTGTTCAGTAATTCTGCTCCTTGGAACTAACGTTTCGCGTTCAAGTGATCTGTTAGCGAAGCCCGGAACGGCGGAACATGTTTTAAAGCAGTCAGATGCTAATTCTAGTGCCGCAGTGAAGATTCTTATGCTCATAACTTAAATTTTCCAGTGTATTTTTATTTTAGGCCATGGTTCATCCGAGCAAAATTGTAAAAAGCACTGACGCTCAGGCGGAACAAAAGCGATCGGGAATGGAAGCAAATCTTAAACTCTAGTCTCATTTTAAAAAAAGGAGTCGCCACTTCCGTAATATTTACCATTTGAAACTACACGCTCATGTGAAACAGGGTTCTCAACTTACGTGTTGTCAAAATGTACATACTGCAACAGACTTGATACCGAACCTGTCGCGAGAGTAGAACTTTCATACATAAAGCCTCATATTGAGTACATCGACACAAATAAGAACCACTCATGTCGATAGAATTTGAAGTCCCGTTTGATTATATTATTTTAAATTTAATTTATTTTAAGATCATATTGATTAATTTTCAAATTAATTTCTGAAGCAAATAAATATTATTTGAAATAATTACTTTCCTTGTATGTCAGTTTACAGAATGCTCCATTAAAAACTTACTATAGAGAGAAACCCTGGGTTGCAGTACAAACCTGGACGTTTAAAAGTGTTCCACTTAAGGCACAGACTAAGGAACTTAACTTCACTGGGTATGTGGTTGATTATTTTTAAATCTGGATCGTGTAATTCATTGTGTATAGCATTACATATATGATTGTCTTTTTTATTTATTAATTTTTTGGTTTGGGCAGCAAAGACTATACAGCCAACAATAGTTAGAAAGGTGTCATATTAACATAATTTCAACATCCATACAGTAGATGTATGAACATAAGTTATTAATTTAAAACAAAAACACTCAAAGACGAACACCAGAAAGCCAGCAGTCGTTACAACAGTGCCAAGTTACCACAAAGTCTCCACATAGACGTCACTGGAATTGCTAATTCATGAGTAGCCTTCCGAACCGATTCCTTGGGGCTAGCCGGCCGAGGTGGCCGAGCGGTTCTAGGCGCTTCAGTCTGGAACCACACGGGGCCGCAACGGTCGCAGGTTCGAATCCTGCCTCGGGCATGGATGTGTGTGATGTCTCTAGGTTAGTTAGGTTTAAGTAGTTCTAAGTTCTAGGGGACTGATGACCTCAGATGTTATGTCCCATAGTGCTCAGAGCTATTTGAATCATTTGAACCTTGGGGCTACGAGTGATAGACTCTTACTCATTCACCACGTCACTCTTCGCTGTTTCAAACTATTCGCTTTGCCTACAAATGCCACAAAGCGTTAAAACCCGTATATTAATTTTGAAACACGCTGTATTTGTCAAACGCTCCGAAGTTCTCAGTACCATCCCATAAACCAAACAAATTATTAGGACTTCCCAAGTCAACAGGTGCCAAATCGTTGGACTAAAATCCCAAGGAGCTGCCTGTCCTTGAGTAATTTCTTCTGGGAAAAAAATGTGAGAAATACGACAGTCGTCGTGGGTACACCGATAAAAGCCCGTTTGCAATGAAACACGAAGACCCAAGCACTAAGTGGAATCGTCAGACAAGAGCACGAGACAGCCGAGGTAAGGTTGGAGTGCTTCCTCTCCTCCAACGCCACTCTCGGGAAGCCAGAGCCGTAATTAAACGCAAAAGAAAACATGCAAATACTGTCTGGGCGAGAGCGTACTGACGCGATAATTTCTGTGGTTGAAACACCAACGGCCGTCACGCTACAATGAAATACGCCTGCAATTTACATCCGAGTATGGCCCAAGTGATTCCGCCACTCGTCGCATTGCCTTCAGAAGAAAAACAATTACCAAATTAACAATTACATACTGGCATTTGTTTTATAATACCCGCCAAATACAAGTACCAATGCACCAGCTACAGCTGCTCGAACAGCTTCTTGCGTGGTTGCAGGGTTTAAAAGATTAGATTACTTCTGTTTCACTTGCAGCGAAATTTATGTATGAACGAATGTAAGAGGCAATAACTCATTGGCAAGGCAAACTTGTTTGGCGCAGCGTACTGTTTAAGCTGTTTATTTAGCTTCCTACGAACTGAAGTTTCGCATTGGAGTTCACGTGTCCTTTCTTCCGCTAGATTCTGATGTCAGCAACATCAAAACACTGCGTAATAGTGATTTATCAGCGGTTTTTTTCCAGCCTTGCTGATATAAGCTATGTTTTCGAGTGCTGAGCTGGTTGTAAATTTCCATTACTGATCAAGTAGCCGCAATATCTGCATAAGAAATTCAACAACCTGGCAACTCGTCGAATACCCAGGTGTCGAATGATTATTTTTCGTCGTTTTCTTCTTAATTTATATTACTGTTACCATAAAAACATTAAATCGCGTTTGCGATTTGTCAACCCCAAATAAAGCGATTTCCTTCAGTGTTCAGAGTTCTTAAACTTCAAGGAACAAACCGACAGACATACAGTGGTTGGAAAAAAACCACGGAAGCACTCCGATAAAATTGTACTTAAATGTAGATGCTAGCCAGGTTCTGTGGTAGTTGATCGCGAATGACACCTGTACAAGCCCTCAATACGTTCTATGAGATAGCCCTGGTCAGAACAGGGTTGTGTGTAGTTGTGAGCGCATTATATCTGAGGTAAGTGAATTCGAAAGTGGGCAAATTGTTGATGCTCTTATTGTGGGTGCTTCCGTAACCAATGTAGCCGAAATGTTTGGCGTTTGAAGAGGCACCGTATCGAAGATGTGTACAACACACTGAGAAAGCAGAAAATCATCATCCGCTGACGAATGCGGACGAAATTGTGTGTTGGGTGATCGTGACAGACGGTCACTGAAGAGCATTCTGACGAAAACTAAGATGACAGCAGATGCAGAAGTCTCTGTAGAACTGAATATTGCGCTCGCGAATCCTGTCAGCACCAAAATAACACGAAAGGAGGTACTTAAGCTGGAAATTGCAGCGCGATCTTTAATTCCTAAACCACACGTCAGTGATTCAAATACAAAGCCTGGGCCACGGAAAGAAGTCATTTCATCGGATGATTCTTGTTTCACACTGTTTCCAACCTCTGATCGACTTCACGTCCGGCGTACGCAGCCGCAAACCTACGATGCATATGCTTGCTGCCAAGAGTGAAACAAGGTAGGGGACCGGTGGTGGTTTGGCAGCCATATCGAGCTACTCCTTGAGTCCCATAGTTACTCTGCTTGGTTGCATTATTGCCAAAGATTACCTTACGATTTTGGCTCAACTGTCTGCCCCATGGTACAATATTTGTTCCCAAGGGTGGTGCTTCGTTACAACGGCACAGGGCCCTGCTCATACAGCTCGCACCGCCCAGGACTGGACGACAGGAATTTTCGCCTCTTCCCTTGCCATCACAGGCACCAAGCCTCAATGTTATTGATTCTTTGTGTTCTACGAGGTGCATTCAAGTTCTAAGGCCTCCGATTTTTTTCTAATTAACTACTCACCCGAAATCGATGAAAATGGCGTTACTTCTCGACGTAATCGCCCTGCAGACGTACACATTTTTCACAACGCTGACGCCATGATTCCATGGCAGCGGCGAAGGCTTCTTTCGGAGTCTGTTTTGACCACTGGAAAATCGCTGAGGCAATAGCAGCACGGCTGGTGAATGTGCGGCCACGGAGAGTGTCTTCCATTGTTGGAAAAAGCCAAAAGTCACTCGGAGCCAGGTCAGGTGAGTAGGGAGCATGAGGAATCACTTCAAAGTTGTTATCACGAAGAAACTGTTGCGTAACGTTAGCTCGATGTGCGGGTGCGTTGTCTTGGTGAAACAGCACACGCGCAGCCCTTCCCGGACGTTTTTGTTGCAGTGCAGGAAGGAATTTGTTCTTCAAAACATTTTCGTAGGATGCACCTGTTACCGTAGTGCCCTTTGGAACGCAATGGGTAAGGGTTACGCCCTTGCTGTCCCAGAACATGGACACCATCGTTTTTTCAGCACTGGCAGTTACCCGAAATTTTTTTTGGTGGCGGTGAATCTGTGCGCTTCCATTGAGCTGACTGGCGCTTTGTTTCTGGATTGAAAAATGGCATCCACGTCTCATCCATTGTCACAACCGACGAAAAGAAAGTCCCATTCATGCTGTCGTTGCGCGTCAACATTGCTTGGCAACATGCCACACGGGCATCCATGTGGTCGTCTGTCAGCATTCGTGGCACCCACCCGGAAGACACTTTTCGCATTTTCAGGTCGTCATGCAGGATTGTGTGCACAGAACCCACAGAAATGCCAACTCTGGAGGCGATCTGTTCAACAGTCATTCGGCGATCCCCCAAAACAATTCTCTCCACTTTCTCGATCATGTCGTCAGACCGGCTTGTGCGAGCCCGAGGTTGTTTCGGTTTGTTGTCACGGAATGTTCTGCCTTCATTAAACTGTCGCACCCACGAACGCACTTTCGACACATCCATAACTATCACCACATGTCTCCTTCAACTGTCGATGAATTTCAATTGGTTTCATACCACGCAAATTCAGGAAACGAATGATTGCACACTGTTCAAGTAAGGAAAACGTCGCCATTTTAAGTTTTTAAAACAGTTCTCATTCTCGCCGCTGGCTGTAAAATTCCACCTGCTGTACGGTGCTGCCATCTCTGGAACGTATTGACAATGAACGCGGCCTAATTTTAAAACAATGCGCATGTTTCTATCTCTTTCCAGTCCGGAGAAAACAAATCAGAGGCCTTAGAACTTGAATGCACCTCGTACTTTGGACAGGAGGATGCGTGATCACTACCCACCTCAACCCTCAACCATCGTTACCTGAATTTCCCACTATTTTGCAGGAAGTATGGTGTAAGACTTCCTGGAGGAAAAAAAAAAAAAAAAAAAAAAAAAAAAAAATCACGCAGGACCAGTATTTATACGTTCCTAGAAAAGTCAAAGCTGTTTTGAATGCCAACGGTTTTCCTACACCGTACTGACCATGGTAATGTCTTGGGTTTTTTTTTTTGGTGTTTCCATATTTTCGTCCGCCACCTATCATGATGTGGGCTTCAATTAAGAGTGATTTGATGGAGCTCTAGCCACTGTTGTCTTAGGTAGCCCTCTACGTCTCTTAATTTTTGTCCATTCTACCAATATTTTGCAACATTTTGTAACAGTAAATTTGGTCTCATTTAACAGATCAGAAAATATTCACAGCGTCACTTCACTTTACATTGTAATGAAAGTCCAAAATTCGACCACTTTGTCTTAGATTTTATGCATTACTTTAATATCTCAGACTGCACATAGTAAACCATTGCTAAGTTCAAACCAGCTTTTGTATTTTAGATACAATTAGACATCTATTGTAAATTTACTTCCTTACATATGTCAAATTATTTTATACTCAGCAGCGCGGTACTACATAATAAGCTTTATCTTGTTCGTCTCTTATTATAATCATACCTTGAAGTATGCAAACAAGTGTGCAACTTGAGTAACGAGATGCGCAATAGCAGAATGGTTAAATCAACATTTTCTAACTTATAGCGACACAAATTTCCTTCCTGGATCTTTTGGTATTTTCTTCAGTGTTTCTCACCTCATTCTCTCTTCCTGGACTCGCGGCTTTCGAAATTTTACATCCTTCTCACAGAAGGTACGCACATTCCGCGCCACCTCGCTCAAGTAAAGACGTAAATACAGTATTAAAACCATTCGTTGCTCCTCATGGACCCACAGGATCCGAAATGCATCGGCGTTTTAATAAAATACGAATTTTTTGTAGCTGTAGGCGTTATTATTCGTGCTTTCTGTATACTTTTATTCTGAGGAAACAAGGGCAGCCGGTATGAATATTAAAATTAAACTTTGTAATACTTAATGACGAATAAATTATTGCGAAATATATTGCACGTAATGAGCCCAGTTCTCCCACACAGTCTGCTCGATAATATAAATATTCATTGCAATAGTTTTTGCTGGAATCACGACGTCGTTTTTTTAACGCGGAATACGATGTGTGATCAAAAAGTAATGCGAAATTTTTAATTTTGCAGGCTTTATACAAGCAATTTTCAAATTTCATATCTTGTTGGTACACATGTTCCTGATGTACGTTTGCATTTTCAGTTGCTTTGAATATTTAGTTCACTGTTGACAGTCGAAACGTTATACGTGTTTTCGAGTGATCGGCGAATTTTTACTTTCGAAAAAGGTAGATCAAAGAATTTGCAATAAAATTTTGCTAGAAAATGAAATGAAGTGCAGCACCGTTTTCGAAATGTTGGCAGTGGCTTTTGGTGAATGTACTATCAGTAAGAAAATAGTTTACGAGTGGTATAAAAGTGTCGAGAACATGTTGGAGTCTACGACAGCCCTGGACGCCTTGCACTTCAGTTACTGACGACATTATATAAGTAAAGAAAATGGTTACGGAAAATCGCCGAAGGAGCCTCAGAGAGGCTGGTCATGATGACATATCCTTGGCTCACGCCAAGCAATTTTTCCGGATGATTTGGGCATGAAACGTGTAGCAGTTAGTTTGTTCCGAAACTGATGAATTTCGACGAAAATGAAGTAGCGTAGACGACATCGCTCAGGAACTGCTGAATGAAGTACACAACCATCCAGAACTTCTGAAGGAAGTTATAACAGGTGTCAAAACATGGACATCGAGAGTAATGTCGAAACCAAGGCCCAATCGTACTAATGGAAACTGCCTGAAGAGCCAAGACGGGAAAAAAAATTGCCAAGTTCGATCACATGCGAAGGTTCTTCACCGTTTTTTTCGATTACAATTGGATAGTGCATGATGAGTTCCTGTCTTATTGTCGTACGGTCAATAAGGAGTATTATATCAAACTTACGCGCCTTTGCGTGAAGCAGTCCGAAGATAACCACTAGAATTGTGGCAAAACGACTCGTGATAATGCTCCCGCTCATATCTGAATGCCGATTCGTAGCTTTTTGGAAAAAAAAGGAAGCTTCTATTGCTTTAGAAACCGTATTTGCCGGACATGACCTCCTGTGAATTATTTCTATTTCTGAGGCTGAAGAGAACCGTGAAAGAACGTCTTCTTACCATCACTGATGAGATAAAAAAAGAATCGCTGAAGTAGCTGAACACCGTAACGGAAAGTGAACTTCAGGAAGCTTCCAAGATATGAAAAGCGCCCGCGTAGTGTATTATATTTAGGGGGATTACTTTGTAGGGGACAAAGTTGATGTTGACGAATGAATTAAGATTCTTTATGAAAAACAAAACTTCCGGCTATATTTTTATCATGCCACGTACGTGACTGTTAGACTGCAATTGTAAGTCTAAGGTCATGAAAGGGCGAGCTGCATCAGACAAGTCTTCGGGCTGAATACAATAACGACCAATTTACACAAGTAACGGGTAAGCGATGCAATCTTTCAACAAAGGAAGTTGCTTACAAAGCTTTAGTTCGTCCAGTCTTAAGAGTATTGTTCGTCTGTATGGGACCCTTACCAGTTGTGTCTGATTCAAGAGATTGAGAAGATCCAAAGAAGAGCCGCAAGATTCGTGACTGGTACATTTAGCCATAGCGAGAGAGCTACAAATCTCATTCAAAGTTTGAAGTGGGGGGAACACTTGCAGATAGACGACGCGCTAAACGGAAGGGTCTGCTCACTAAATTCCAAAATTCGATCTTCGCCGAGAATGTAGAACATATATTATTATCACCAACATTCATATCGCGCAATCACCACCATTCGAAGATAAGGGAAATTAGAGCTCGTACTGAGGGGTTCAGGCAGTCTTCTTTCCTTCGCGCAATCCGCGAGTGGAAAAGAGAGGGGGAAATATGACTTTGGCGTGAATAGTACCCTCCGACACACACCGCTTGGTGGCTAGCGGAGTATACATGTAGATGTAGACGACCGACCGACACTTGTATTGGGGAATGACTCCCCAGTACTTCCGAGTTCAACTCCGTAACGTCAGCCAGTGCTCCAGGGTGCGCAGCAGACGCATGTAATGAAAACTCGCGTCAGACTGCTTACTTGAAACAATCTTCAACAAATCGTGTGCGTGCGCGCACGTGCACACAAACACTATTTGTGCAGTGTTTACTTCGCGCAGAATTACTGAGGTCTCGGGCAGACGCCCAGCTCGCACCTGTAGGCATTACGACTGAGCTGCGCCTCCTCTTCCGCGAACCCGGCAATTAAGGTGCGTGGCGCATGCTGGCGATAATTGGCAGCGTCTGCGTTCGAGTCGGGGCGGCGACCCGGCGGATGGAGAGGGTGGAGGGGGAAGTGAGAAAGTGGTGGAGGTAGGGTGGGGAGGGGTGTGGAGGTAGGGGAGGGGAGGGGAGGGCGACGCCCCGGCGGCAACGTCCGCGGGAGCCGCCGAGCCAGCGAGCAGGCGGTGGCAGGCGAAGCGCTATTCGGGGAAGCGTGGGCGGAGCCCGCTTGGCCTAGGTCCGGGTCCAGCTGCCGCTGCTTGCTTAGCCTGTGGCCCGGGTACCTGCCCTCCGTCCGTGGAACAACGTGCACCTGTTCGACATTAAACAGACTGCATCGCGTCCTACTAAAGCTCTGAACAGAAG
Source organism: Schistocerca americana (assembly GCF_021461395.2). NCBI lineage: Eukaryota > Metazoa > Arthropoda > Insecta > Orthoptera > Acrididae > Schistocerca > Schistocerca americana. Next base: position 182,537,106 of record NC_060120.1, read on the forward strand.
GGTGGCGACACTGTTTCACACGTTATTTCCCTCACCTTTCCAGATTCAAAATTCAAATTTGTTCCCGGTAAGGATAGAAACTGAATTAATGAATTAAAATTTGTACCAAGGCCGGGACTTCTTTTTAATCTCAAAAAAAAACCAAATGTGTGTGAAATCTTATGGGACTTAACTGCTAAGGTCATCAGCCCCTAAGCGTACACACTACTTAACCTAAATTATCCTAAGGACAAACACACACACCCATGCCCGAGGGAGGACTCGAACCTCCGCCGGTACCAGCCGCACAGTTTATGACTGTAGCGCCTGAGACCGTTCGGCTAATCCCACGCGGCTTTAAAACTCATTTTGTTCGTTGCATCTGCTCGGGGCGGACCTCGTAAGACATCCGTTTAAGTTCGTTGTTGATCGATTAACTCAGTTTTTTTTTTTATTACAGAGAGCAGCTAACCCTCTGACCGAACACGCTGCGCTACCGTGCAGGCGGACTCTAAACCAGGTCTGCATCTTACGAGGCAGATGTGCTAACCTCTACGTCACCGTGGCATTGCGCCGACCACACAGCTGCATAGACCATCCTAGTCGAATGCCCTCCCTAATACTCAATTCACACTTTCAGCCCAGGTGGTGTAGTGGTTAGCACACCCGCCTAGAAAGCTGGACACCAGGATTCAAGTCCCGGTCTACGCATAAATTTTAATTCATTACTTCAGGATCTATCCTAATCGAAGATAAAGTTGTGACTTATGTCTCCAGGAAAAAGTAATTCCATCAGAACCGTGGGAGCATTTTTTACATCACTAGTTTTCGTAATCGCATATCTGAGTTGCCGTGTCCCTTACTAGTCCAGCTGGGATTTACAAAAAAATGGCCCTGAGCACTATGGGGCTTAACATCTGACGTCATCAGTCCCCTAGAACTTAGAACTACTTAAACCTAACTAACCTAAGGACAGCACACACATCCATGCCCGAGGCAGGATTCGAACCTGCGACCGTTGCGGTCGCGCTGTTCCATACTGAAGTGCCTAGAATCGCTCGGCCACACCGGCCGGCTGGGATTTACAGTTCCATCAACAATTCTGTAAGTTATAAGCACATGCCGGTCCTGGAAATTACTGTATACACAAACGTTGCTAAAGGTGTGCCGTCTTTCAAATTTGTGTCAGAACTGGCCAAGAGAATCACAAAGCTTTCACTTTAACATTCAGCACATTTCCTGCCATAAATCTTAACCAAAAAACATAACAGTACGTTCCTATTTTGGAAAGTTATCCAATAACGTATTTGTTTTAAGAAAAGTTGACTCATTATCTTCGTACGTGGGGCGTTCAGAAAGTAATGCAACACTTTTTATAAGTTCGTTTTATTCAGGATTCTAGTACACCGTGGTCTTTCTTTCCAATTTTTTTGGCAATAAACTCCTAGTTTTCGACATAATGTCTGTTCACTGCGACGCCTTTAAGCCGCCTTATTGGAATGGTCTGCATGCCCGCACGGTACCAATGTACTGGTCGACGACAGAGCTAATACCCTCTCCACCATGTATGAACTGCCTCCTGCAGAGCGCATCCTTCATTGGGCCAAATAGATAAAGGTCGGAAGGTGGGAAATACGGGCTCGTAGTGTGGATGAAGAACAATAACCCAATGAAGTTTTATGTCCTGCCCTCAGGTGGGCAGACTTGTGTGGGGCCATGCATTGTCACAGATGAGGAGAAGTTCGTTTGTATGCTCGATTCTTCAATTTCCTGGGGGTAGCGCAATACACTTTCGAGTTGATCGTTGCACCGTGAGGGAGGACATCAAACGTAAGAACCCATTCAGAGTCCCGAGAGACCGTGGCCATTACTTCACCGGCTGACGGCGCGGCTTTGAACTTTTTCTTCAGAGGAGAGTTGGTGTGGCGCCACTCTGTGGATTACCGTTTTGTTTCCGTTTCGAAGTGATGAACCCACGTTTCATCGCCTGTGACAATGTTCGACAAAAAATTATCACTATCAGCCTCGTAATGCGCTAGCTATTCGGCAAAGATGGTCCTTCGTTGCTCAGTATTGTCTTTTCCTTAGCTGGCGAGGAATCCAGCGGGCACACACCTTTGAGTAGGCCTACCCCAGCTGGTGGACGAGTGTATCGTTACTACCACCAGAGATGTCCAGTTCAGCAGCAGCAGCAGCAGCAGCAGCGGAGAGAGAGAGAGAGAGAGAGAGAGAGAGAGAGAGAGAGAAAAAGAGCTGTCGGTCACCACGATGGGACAGTTTCTGCACACTCCAACACCACAGAAATCATAGCTGTAATAATAATAATAATAATAATAATAATAATAATGGCGTGTGACGAGGGCCTCCCGTCGGGTAGACCGCTCGCCTGGTGCAAGTCTTTCGATTTGACGCCACTTCGGCGACTTGCGCGTCGATGGGGATGAAATGATGATGATTAGGACAACACAACACCCAGTCGCTGAGCGGGGAAAATCTCCGACCCAGCCGGGAATCGAACCCGGGCCCTTAGGATTGACAGTCCGCCACGCTGACCATTCAGCTACCGGGGGCGGACAATCATAGCTGTGGCCAGCCCAGACAGGTTTTTGGACTGTTTGGGGGAAGAGACCAAACAGCGAGGTCATCGGTCTCATTGGATTAGGGAAGGACGGGGAAGGAAGTCGGACATGCCCTTTCAAAGGAACCATCCCGGCATGTGCCTGGAGCGCAGACAGGTTTGCCAGATCACCCAACGACTCACCATGCTTTTTGTTCACTGCCAGGTCTCCTGGACATTCTGCAAGCGCCTAGAATATCTTCGATGCTCTCGTTTTCTGACAAAACTGTTGTGTCTAGGAAACCTGCATACTCTGTTCGCTTGACAAACAATCAAACAACTCTTATTAACGAATTTTATTACTACAAGACACGTACAAATACTTAACTTTGATCTGAGAATTCTTATAGTCCTTTACACACAATCATCCGCAAGTGCAATTATACAGATGTGTTGCAAGCAAAGGCGACATACAAAGTAATCAGTCTTCTTCAGAAAAGACAAACAAGTAACACTTCTGGTCCTGGCGACTACTACTAACAACTGTCTGTCAAGTGAAATGCAGTGACTGCTGATCTCTAGCTGATTTACGTAGAGGTTGCTAATGAAGAGGCTATGATGTGTCAGCTAACGAAGTGGCTAACGCTGAGGCTGCTATGGTAGTGGACTGCCACCAGTCGGGCGCGGTATTTATGTCTTCTTCACCTAGGTGCCGCTACTGTGGCGTTGTCGCCCTGGAGGGAGGTCGGTCAGCATGTGATTGGCTGACCTCTTCTCACAGCCTTCTCTTCTCTGTCGTTCCCGAACGGCGTGCCGGCGCTGACTTTACGCCGTAACAAAAACAATGACAAGACTCTGCTTGGCGCCACCTATCGGAACTTCACCAGCAGAAACGGTAATACATGGTGTCCCAAAAAGAATGACCGATTTTAACTTTTAATAATATTGAGACCAATGTCACTAGGTAACTGAAACAGCGCTAGATGTAATCGGAATGGTCTACAGTTTCAGAAAAAATCCGCTAGATGTCGCTACGAGCGCTGATCTGGAGCGTACAGCCAGTCTCGCGCAATATGGCGTCCGCGCAAGAGAGGGTGCATTATTGAATTTAGTCGTACTCAATCAGAGATAGCAGTTCAGCGGGCGTTTCATATTCGATTTCGTGCTAAACCACAATCACCAAAGAACATTCGACGGTGGTATAAAAAGTTTGAAGAAACAGGGTGCCTCTGTAAAGGCTAAAGTCCTGGCAGGCCATGCGTTCCTGAACAAACAGTGGAACAAATCTGACGAGCATTAGAGCGGAGCCCCCGCAAGTCTACGCGTCGTGCTAGCCGAGAACTTGCGCTACCGCGCATTACAGTGTGGCGTGTGTTACGGCGTCGTTTAGCCCTCAAACCATACCGATTACAATTGGTACAAGCTCTTCGAGATACTGACCAAGTGAAGCGAGTGGACTTTAGCAATGCTATTCTAGAGGGCATGGAAGATGTCACTTTTATGCTATGGTTGCTATTCAAAGATGAGACAACTTTCCATATTAGCGATAAGGTTCACCGTGATAATGTGCATATACGGGGGCTCGAAAATTCTCGTGAAACAATTGAACACGAACGTGATTCACCAAAAGTGAATATTTTTTTGTGCTGTTTCGCAAAGCAAGGTTTATGGACCCTACTTTTTGAGGAAGAAACCGTAACAGGACAACCATATCTTGCAATGCTACGGAACTGGTTATTCCCACAACTTGACTCTGACAATTTCATCTTTCAGCAAGATAGAGCACCACCGCACTGGCACAACAACGTGCATAATTTCCTCAATGCCAACGTGCCTCAACGTTGGATAGGGCGTACAGGACCACGAGACCAGGCTTTACGCTCTTTGCCTCCTAGGTCCCCTGACTTAACACCATGTGTTTACGCTCCTCCCTTACCTCGTGACATTGATGAACTAAAAACCGGAATATTAACTGCTGTTGCTTCAGTGACAGAAGACACCTTACGCTCAGTTTGGGATGAATTCGACTATCTGCTATATGTCGTCCGTGCAGCCAATGGAGGACATATTGAACATTTATGAAGGATTTTTATAAACTTCTGTCTTTTCTGAGTAATTTAGTATACAACTACTTGGTGTTAAGCCCTTCTTCGTAATACATAATTCTATTTAAAATCGGGTCATTCTTTTTGGGACATCCTGTATTTCACGATGTCCCACAACAAATGCCGCTCTTTTTCAACCGAAAAAAAAAGGTTGCATTACTCATTGAACGCTCCCCGTGAAATGAGTTACATCTGCTCTCCCTAACATGCTTTCAAAATTCGCCAGTGTATGTCCGACATACAGAAGTATAGCTAACATTACAGCACTACTGAAATGAAATGTCTTGTGACGAGGGCCTCCCGTCGGGTTGACCGTTCGCCTGGTGCAAGTCTTTCGATTTGACGCCACTTCGGCGACTTGCGCGTCGGTGGGGATGAAATGATAAGGACAACAACACCCAATCCCTGAGCGGAGAAAATCTCCGACCCAGCCGGGAATCGAACCCGGGCCCTTTGGATTGACAGTCTGTCGCGCTGACCACTCAGCTACCGGGGGCGGACACAGCACTACTCATATAATTTTCGTTATCAGTGGAAGCAACACTGTCAGACAACGAGGTATCTCCGTGTTTCTAATGCTGCCTAAGGGTGCTTACCGTCAGCGATTGATTAATTTCGCACTGTCCGGTGCCGTCACGTGTGACAGCATCAACAACAACAGTAGATCACTCAGCTGACGTGAAGCAAGCTCATTAGATCCTAGTGGAGACATCTTTAATATCTCGTCTCTGCAAAGGTGTTGCGCTGCGTCATCGGTAGTCAGTTAATTGGATCCTTTGTCTCGCAAATCCTCTTACAGTCACGTATGACGACTTATTACGAAATATGTTATTGAAGAAGGTTGGTATGACTAAGCACGATCTGGCGAATTAAGTTTCATGATATGTATAACGATGGCAGCGATTGCATAATCTTTTAAGCACAGTTTCAGCGTATTGAAGACGATAAAAATCAAAGAAAATATGAGAAAGCAGACTGTCAAATGTAGCCAGCTTGTCGTCCTAAACCAGATTTAAATGACGCAAAATTATGAGTCGCGCTGTAATGTTAGCTACAATTCTGTATGTCGAACATACAGCGAAAAGCAGCGCGATTCGTCATGGGGACATTTAGTCAGCGCGAGAGCGTTACGGAGATGCTGAACAAGCTCCAGTGGCGGACACTTCAAGAAAGGCGTTACGCAATACGGAGAGGTTTATTATCGAAATTACGAGAGAGCACATTCCGGGAAGAGATGGGCAACATATTACTACCGCCCACATATATCTCGCGTAATGATCACAACGAAAAGATCCGAGAAATTGGAGCAAATACGGAGACTTACAAGCAGTCGTTCTTTCCACGCACAATTCGCGAATGGAACAGGGAAGGGGGGATCAGATAGTGGTACAATAAGTACCCTCCGCCACACACCGTAAGGTGGCTCGCGGAGTATAGATGTAGATGTAGATTTTTGAAAGCATGATAGGGAAAGCAGAACTCTCTCATTTAACATGGAGCGTTCAATGAGTAGTGCAACCTGGTTTTCTCGTCCAATTTCGGTTGAAAAAGCGCAAATGTGTTGTGGGACATCGTGAAATATTACCGTTTCAGCTGTTCGAATTCCGATAGGTGCCCCGCCGGTTAGCCGCGCGGTCTGAGGCGCCAACGAAGGACCATCTCTGCGGAACAGCTAGCGCGTTACGAAGCTGATGGTGATAATATTTTGTCGAACATAGTCACAGGCGGTGAAACGTGAGTTCATCACTCCGAAACGGAAACAAAACGGTAGTTCATAGACTGGCGCCACTCATGGCAGAGAAATTCAAAACAGATTTTAATAAATGTACATTTCGTGGAAGGAATATTTCCTCAAACCTAATAGCCACTCATCTTCTGTTTCTAATTAATTATTTCTGCAATACGAATAATTTATGAGGAACTAATAAAACCTGCTCTTCATTTTACATCATACTAAAAGTGATGCAAAGCCGCTGCAAACTTTAATAGGTTTTTTACCTTCAATTTTTAACAAGTTTTTACATTTTGTAATTTGATTAACTTCTCATGGTTGGGCTTCACAGTCACATAATATTCTTAAAATACATCATAGTCGCCGTTGACTGAATGAAATATTTATTACTAGGGCCATTTTCAAGTAAGACTGCAAAAGTTACCTAGTGCAGTAATATCCCATATGCCTGAGTAGCTCAGATGGTGCAACACGTCGATTCGTGTCTGCGCCGGCACGGTAGCTCAGCGTGTTCGGGCAGAGGGTTAGTTGCCCTCTGTAATAAAAAAAACTGAGTTAATAGATCAATAACGAACTTAAAAGGGTGTCTTACGACGTCCGCCCTGATCAGATGCAACGAACGAAAATGAAATTAAAGAAAAAAATAAAGATGGTAGAGCACTTGGCCGCGAAGGCAAAGGTCCCGAGTTCGAGTCTCGGTTCGGCACACAGTTTTAATCTGCCAGGAAGTTTCATGCTATGTTCTCTTCATTAGACACTCTACAATACAGTAACTGAGTTGGTCTGATATTGCGTACGCTCGTATTTTGTTCATTCGCCGGCAGTGCGGAACTGTACTGAATACGTATAACAAAACTATTTTATTAGTACAATACACCGAAGAGTTATTTAGGGTCCATCGATTAACAGTTTGTTCACCGATAACGGCGCAAATACGTGGGCAGCGGTATCACGCGCGTCGTAAAGGCTTGGAGCTCGTCGACCGCTATAAGGGCCGAGTTCTGCGACGTGACGATTCTAACAATGGAACCTCCCCATCGCACCCCCCCTCAGATTTAGTTGTAAGTTGGCACAGTGAATAGACCTTGAAAAACTGAACACAGATCACTCGAAGAAACAGGAAGAAGTTGTGTGGAACTATGAAAAAAATAAGCAAAATATACAAACTGAGTAGTCCATGCGCAACATAGGCATCATCAAGGATAATTAATGCGCAGGAGCGCCGTGGTCCCGTGGTTAGCGTGAGCAGCTGCGGAACGAGAGGTTCTTAGTTCAAGTCTTCCCTCGAGTGAAAAGTTTAATTTATTTTCAGACAGTTATTTTGCGAAGCTGTACAGGTACACAGAGCAGTATTGTTAACGTGATCGTGTGTCAATTATCAAAGTTCAGGCACTCACACATAATCAACTTCGCTCTCCAAAATTCCAGGACATGTTCAGATTTGCTTGGACATAAGCAGTATTTGACGGTCTACAAACGGAAAAATATGAAAACGTTAAAAACACATGTTTTGACAGAGCACAGGAAAAACTGTGCGACTGTTGCATTCATTTGTTGCAGTTTATGTGACAAACTCTTATGTTTTCATCACTTTTTTGGGAGTGATCATCACACCCACAAGAAAACCTAAATCGGGCAAGGTAGAAGAATCTTTTTACCCACTCGCCAAGTGGACAAGTTAGGTGGGTCGACAACATATTCCTGTCATGTGACGCGCATACCGTCACCAGTGTCGCACAGAATATATCAGACGTGTTTTGCTGTGGAGGAATCGGTTGACGTGTGACCTTGCGATCAAATGTTTTCGGTTCCCAATGGAGAGGCACGTCCTTTCGTCTACTAATCGCACGGTTTTGCAGCGCGGTCGCAAAACACACACTAAACTTATTACAGTGAACAGAGACATCAATGAACTAACGGACAGATCATAACTTTGCGAAAATAAAGAAAGTAAACTTTTCACTGGAGGGAAGACTTTTTTTCGTGTTCGTTCGTTGCATCTGCTCGTGGCGGACGTCGCAAGACACCCGTTTCAGTTCGTCGTTGATCCATTAACTCAGTTTTTTTTATTACAGAGGGCAGCTAACCCTCTGTACGAACACGCTGAGTTAACAGTCCCGGCTGCTTGAAGCAAGGACCTCTCGTTCCGCAGCTGCTCACGCTAACCACGACACTAGTCTTGATGCGCATGGATTACTCAGTTTGTATATTTTGCTTATTTGTTTCATAGTTTCACACAAATTCTTCCTGTTTTCTCGCTTGATCTGTGTTCAGTTTTTGAAGGCCTATCCACTGTGCCAACTTATAACTAAATCTGAGGGAGGGGGGGGGGGGGGGTGCGACAGGGAGGTTTCCTTGTAAGAAAACAAAGAGGATAGTCATAAGTGGAGAAGTTCTGCGAAAATATTTTCCACGTCTTCCAGCAAACTGAACAGCTTATTCGGTCACGCGGCAGTGATCTAGTGCAAGGCCAAGGAAACTTCTCTTCGTCGGCGCTGGTGGAAATGCATCCGGAGTTTATCTGGCGCTAAGAAAGTGTTTATGTTTCCATAGCGACGGCGCGGTGTTGCCGCTGCAGGCGCGGCGCGCGGCCTGCGTCCACGTGCTTCCCGCGGTTTGAACCGGCCAGCCGTCGAACGTCGGTTGGCAACGGCCCGCCTGCCACCGCGACTGCTCCAAATGCCAGGGCAGCACGCTTATCTGAACGCGCGTGGCCGCCACTTGCTTACCGCTATACTGCCGCTGCTTCCCAGTATTTGCTGTTTTCATCTTACGCCAGTTCCGACATTTTCACCTGACAAACCTCATCACCGATTTCGTCCACATTTATGCCACATGCATGGCTTGTCCAGAAATGAGGACACTAGGGGGATCTCAAGTTGGCCAAGATGCTACAAAAAATTCGTTTTTGACGCATCTCGGCCGAGGCATGAGACAATGATGTTATCGTACTGGGTGTTGTGTGATGTCCTTAGGTTAGTTAGGTTTAAGTAGTTCTAAGTTCTAGGGGACTGATGACCTCAGATGTTAAGCCCCAAAGTGCTCAGAGCCATTTGAACCATTTTTTGATGTTATCGTGATTTCCGGCTGCAGTTTATAATGCCTCTTCTTCTTGATGATTTGGTTTGATTTGTACTTGGCCTCGGCTAAAACTCGGCGACAGTCAGTAGAGTGTTGAGATCGTTATCAAGTTACGAAGACGACGTTACACAAAATAACAGTGCTGAACCGAAATGTCGACGTGCGTGAGATATTTACTTCACCAAAACTCGTAATTAATCGTTCGTAATCGATGTTTAACTGATTAATGATGAAATATTAATGATAAAACCAATACAGTCACATCCACAACAAATTCCCTACAAGCTGGTCGTAATTTCAAGTATCTAAGAAATCCTAACAGTGGGCTTGCTATTCGAGTCAAAGATTCTACACAAGCGCCGAGCGTTACAGTCAAATATTATCGCTGAGCGTAATTATTACTCGGGAGTTTCATGTCAATAATTTGATAGAATTTTAAATCACAAATGCACGACTTAGCACGAATGGGTGTTTTATTGCACAATATCAGTCACTTCCGAACCGAGCTTTGAGAAGAAGACTTTCCCAGGTGTTGGGGGAATTTAAATTATATGCTTCAGACCTATCACTGAAGTTCCATAAACCACTGGCTATTATGAATGAAAATTGTCTATCAGTGTTCGTTGCCTAAATCACTGTCTAAGTAATGTTTAGTTCAATTATGTAGTTAAAAGTTAACTTTATTCTAGTAGGTAAAATCCTCCGTTCGAATTCTAATGCCGTGATATTTGAAGTCAGAAGATCGTATTACTGCGTCATAATAGATCGTAATTATTCAATCTCAAAAACAATCTAAGCGCGCCTACAAGTTGGAGCAGAAAGAGTACATAACGGTAATCACAGAAAGGTAAGGTCAAGCCCGTATGGTGAAACTTTTATTTTCAGTTTTTCTATTACTTTTCAAATAAACCGAAATACTGACCGTGGCGCAGTGGTTAGACACTGGACTCGCATTCGGGAGGACGACGGTTCAATCCCGCGTCCGGCCATCCTGATTTAGGTTTTCCGTGATTTCCCTAAAGCGCCTCTGGCAAATGCCGCGATGGTTCCTTTGAAAGGGCACGGTCGACTTCCTTCCCTAATCCGAAGGGACCGATGACCTCGCTGTTTGGTCCCTTCCCCCAACCTTAATGTTCAATACATTTATTTTTTCAATATTTTCATAAAAGGCATGAAAAAGAAAGGAAAATTTGGGATTGTAAACAGACTTCGAAGACGGTATTGTAAAACGTACACGAGAACTTCATCCATACTAATATCATAAACGCTGAAGTAACTTTCACAACTAAGCCGTTGAACCGATATCCAAGAAATTCAGCGTGAGACAGCTTGAATACTGATTAAGATCAGCTGCTTTATGAAGTGTGTAGTACAAGAATTTATTTATTTGAAGAATATTACCCAAATTAAGGAAAAATATTTACTATTTGAAAAGCTATTTACTCTTTCACTTTTGAACTCTATCATATTTGTTCAAATGGCTCTGAGCACTATGGGACTTCACTTCCTAGGTCATCAGTCCCATAGAACTTAGAACTAGTTAAACCTAACTAACCTAAGGACCACACACACACATATCCATGCCCGAAGCAGGATTCGAACCTGCGACCGTACCCGTCGCGCGGTTCCAGCGCCTAGAACCGCTCAGCCACATCGGCCGAGTATCATTTGTGAAAATGTTTTTATTGGTTGATGTGATCTATGTAATAAAATTCAACATAATCAATACAATGCTTATTCAGTTCTCAACGTGTTTAATCCACACTTCCATACTAGTAACTGCGGAAATAACTCCCGCTGTTACATTTTCACGACTCTACCAATGAACGGATTCCGATGGTATATCGTATGAAGATACCTTGAACCCTGAGGAACCATAAGCCACTCTTGCAAGTCTTATGTTTCGAGGATTATTAACACTTCTAACAAGGGAACCTCCCCATCGCACCCCCCTCAGATTTAGTTATAAGTTGGCACAGTGGATAGGCCTTGAAAAACTGAACACAGATCAATTGAGAAAACAGGAAGAAGTTGTGTGGAACTATGAAAAAATAAGCAAAATATACAAACTGAGTAGTTCATGGCAAGATAGGCAACATTAAGAACACTGGGGACCACAGCAGCGTCGTGGTCTCGTGGTAACGAGAGCAGCTGCGGAACGAAAGGTCCTTGGTTCAAATCTTCCATCGAGTGAAAACTTTAATTTTTTATTTTCAGTTTATGTGACAAACTCTTATGTTTTCATCACTTTTTTGGGAGTGATTATTACATCCACAAGAAAACCTAAATCGGGCAAGGTAGAAGAATCTTTTTACCCATTCGCCAAGTGTACAAGTTAGGTGGGTCGACAACATATTCCTGTCATATGACGCACATGCCGTCACCAGTGTCTTATAGAATATAACAGATGTGTTTTCCTGTGGAGGAATCGGTTGACCTATGACCTTGCGATCAAATGTTTTCGGTTCCGATTGGAGAGGCACGTCCTTTCGTCTACTAATCGCACGGTTATGCGATGCGGTCGCAAAACACAGACACTAAACTTATTACAGTGAACAGAGACGTCAATGAACGAACGGGCAGATAATAACTATGCAAAATTAAAATTTTCACTCGTGGGAAGACTTGAACCAAGGACCTCTCCTTCTGCAGCTGCTCACTCTACCACGGGACCACGGCGCTCTTGAGCTAACGTTCTCCTTTATGTTGCCTATGTGGCCAAGACTAATGACGAGTTTGTATATTTTGTTTATTTTTTCACAGTTCCACACAACTTCTTCCTGTTTTCTCAATTGATCTGTGTTAAGTTTATCAAGGCCTATCCACTGTGCCAACTTATAACTAAATCTGAGGGGGGTGCGATGGGGTGGTTCCCTTGTAAATATGGTACACGTGAGTAGCACGCGGAGACTCTTAGCGTCTATATATTATTGAGTGACAGCGCAAACCCAATGTTATGGTGCACGTGGTTTATGATGAGTTCCTACACTACGAGCTTAAGCTGCAAGAGTTACTCGAATCTAACAAACCTCGCAGCAATCTCACGTCCGCCGAAACTTTGATCCAGAACGTTAGGCGGCCTTGCATTTTAGACGCTGAGCGTCATGCGTCTCTTACAGATTCCAGGATGCTTGAGAATCACAACGACGGCGTCATTTAAAGGTTGCAATGACGAGTAAAGAGTAGAATAATTTCTACAGCCCATTCTTGATCAGCTAGAATCTCAGATAGCTCAAATTGCGAACACACTTTAGAGCGCAACCGATTAAAAAACAGACACTAGACTGCAAAGAGGCGCGCTGTCAGTGGCTCGCTATGCTCAGTCACCTTTAGTGTATCTCCTAACGACGACACGGACGAGAGGAAGTGATAGGCGAAAGGATGTTGCCCAAGCTGTACGATGGAGTTTAATTTTCCTAAATTTGTTCCCACTTAAGGACGACCAGTGTTCATGCCGCACTGGTACAAAGTTCGTAACATACAGCAATGCTGAGATCCGAAGGCACAGGATAGGCAAAAGGCCTGGGTTATAGAATTTCAGCATCAGCAGCCTCATTTCCCCCTCATGTTGTAACTTAAACATGCCAGTGACGATGAATCAAGACGAAGTGGATGATCTTAGGGGCAAGCGAAGACTAGGATACAGAATTGTGTGTAGTTTTTACGCGGGGATGAAAAATAGCGTAAAACACTCACACACACACCTTAAAGATCCTTCCTTGAATCATGATTAGTGCATGTTCTGTAAATGATCCCAAGTGTGAGAACATGTAGTAGTTGTGGTTGTTGCTGTTGTTGTTGTGGTCTTCATTCCAAATACTAGTATGATGCATACAAGCCTACACTCCAGACAAATACCTTATGAAAAGACCTAACATTTGACTTTCGATGTCAACAAATTTGTCATCTTCAGTACCTTTTTTTTGCTATTAATGGAGAGTTAGGATTATGGACTACATGTAAGACAAAAATAGCTGAAGCTATATCCTTAGAGAGAGAGAGAGAGAGAGAGAGAGAGAGAGAGAGAGAGAGAGAGAGAGAGAGAGAGAGAGAGAGAGAGAGAGGGGGGGGGGCGTTAGGGGGATGAGTTATTGCGTTTATATGTACAGTGAAGCTGTAGTTTAATATAGCGTCAATATTATCAAATTGTTGGTTTCCTGATTACAACTCACGACCATAAAGAAAGTGAAATATTCCTAAAAACAGTTTTATTCAGCAGACTAAAAATAATGATTTTTAACCTGTTTTACTATTAGTAGAATTTTCAAGCTATAATACCGTTTGACTCTCTTGAAATTTTAATGCGGACCTTTATCTGGCACGTATTTATTACAAGGCAAAGGCCAGGCTAGGAGAAGAGTCTGGATTATGTAAGTAAAGCGACGGTTGGAAAGCAGGAGATAGGTACTGGCAGAACTGCAGTTGTGAGAACAATTCGCCAGTCTTAGTTTAATAGCTCAGTAGATAAGGGCACTGAATTCGAATCCCCAATCCAGAATACTGATTTCATCTGTCAAAGTTTCAAAATACACCAAATTTCGATCTACTTGGTGAAAAAAATACGATGTACCCTGTGTTATTTTGATACACACAGATGTTTTCAGGGTTATGAATGGTGAGCTCCAAGTGGTTCCCAAGTCGTGCAGCGACCGTAAATCATAAAATTACCAAATATGCAGCAACCAGTCGCAAAATCATGTTTTATTTATTCACTTTTGCAAACCGATTTTAACTGATTAACAGCCATCATCGGTGCTTTCAACCAAAATGTGCCCTGAGTAGTAATACTGTCTTAAGCAGAGGTCAAACAAAGTGTAAGCAGAGGTCGAACAAAGTGTAAGCAGAGGTCGAACAAAGTGTAAGCAGAGGTCGAACAAAGTGTAAGCAGAGGTCGAACAAAGTGTAAGCAGAGGTCGAACAAAGTGTAAGCAGAGGTCAAACAAAGTGTAAGCAGAGGTCAAACAAAGTGTAAGCAGAGGTCAAACAAAGTGTAAGCAGAGGTCAAACAAAGTGTAAGCAGAGGTCAAACAAAGTGTAAGCAGAGGTCAAACAAAGTGTAAGCAGAGGTCAAACAAAGTGTAAGCAGAGGTCAAACAAAGTGTAAGCAGAGGTCAAACAAAGTGTAAGCAGAGGTCAAACAAAGTGTAAGCAGAGGTCAAACAAAGTGTAAGCAGAGGTCAAACAAAGTGTAAGCAGAGGTCAAACAAAGTGTAAGCAGAGGTCAAACAAAGTGTAAGCAGAGGTCAAACAAAGTGTAAGCAGAGGTCAAACAAAGTGTAAGCAGAGGTCAAACAAAGTGTAAGCAGAGGTCAAACAAAGTGTAAGCAGAGGTCAAACAAAGTGTAAGCAGAGGTCAAACAAAGTGTAAGCAGAGGTCAAACAAAGTGTAAGCAGAGGTCAAACAAAGTGTAAGCAGAGGTCAAACAAAGTGTAAGCAGAGGTCAAACAAAGTGTAAGCAGAGGTCAAACAAAGTGTAAGCAGAGGTCAAACAAAGTGTAAGCAGAGGTCAAACAAAGTGTAAGCAGAGGTCAAACAAAGTGTAAGCAGAGGTCAAACAAAGTGTAAGCAGAGGTCAAACAAAGTGTAAGCAGAGGTCAAACAAAGTGTAAGCAGAGGTCAAACAAAGTGTAAGCAGAGGTCAAACAAAGTGTAAGCAGAGGTCAAACAAAGTGTAAGCAGAGGTCAAACAAAGTGTAAGCAGAGGTCAAACAAAGTGTAAGCAGAGGTCAAACAAAGTGTAAGCAGAGGTCAAACAAAGTGTAAGCAGAGGTCAAACAAAGTGTAAGCAGAGGTCAAACAAAGTGTAAGCAGAGGTCAAACAAAGTGTAAGCAGAGGTCAAACAAAGTGTAAGCAGAGGTCAAACAAAGTGTAAGCAGAGGTCAAACAAAGTGTAAGCAGAGGTCAAACAAAGTGTAAGCAGAGGTCAAACAAAGTGTAAGCAGAGGTCAAACAAAGTGTAAGCAGAGGTCAAACAAAGTGTAAGCAGAGGTCAAACAAAGTGTAAGCAGAGGTCAAACAAAGTGTAAGCAGAGGTCAAACAAAGTGTAAGCAGAGGTCAAACAAAGTGTAAGCAGAGGTCAAACAAAGTGTAAGCAGAGGTCAAACAAAGTGTAAGCAGAGGTCAAACAAAGTGTAAGCAGAGGTCAAACAAAGTGTAAGCAGAGGTCAAACAAAGTGTAAGCAGAGGTCAAACAAAGTGTAAGCAGAGGTCAAACAAAGTGTAAGCAGAGGTCAAACAAAGTGTAAGCAGAGGTCAAACAAAGTGTAAGCAGAGGTCAAACAAAGTGTAAGCAGAGGTCAAACAAAGTGTAAGCAGAGGTCAAACAAAGTGTAAGCAGAGGTCAAACAAAGTGTAAGCAGAGGTCAAACAAAGTGTAAGCAGAGGTCAAACAAAGTGTAAGCAGAGGTCAAACAAAGTGTAAGCAGAGGTCAAACAAAGTGTAAGCAGAGGTCAAACAAAGTGTAAGCAGAGGTCAAACAAAGTGTAAGCAGAGGTCAAACAAAGTGTAAGCAGAGGTCAAACAAAGTGTAAGCAGAGGTCAAACAAAGTGTAAGCAGAGGTCAAACAAAGTGTAAGCAGAGGTCAAACAAAGTGTAAGCAGAGGTCAAACAAAGTGTAAGCAGAGGTCAAACAAAGTGTAAGCAGAGGTCAAACAAAGTGTAAGCAGAGGTCAAACAAAGTGTAAGCAGAGGTCAAACAAAGTGTAAGCAGAGGTCAAACAAAGTGTAAGCAGAGGTCAAACAAAGTGTAAGCAGAGGTCAAACAAAGTGTAAGCAGAGGTCAAACAAAGTGTAAGCAGAGGTCAAGCAAAGTTTATGTTTGACCTCTCCTGAAGACATTATTACTACTCAGGGCACATTTTGGTTGAAATCTCCGGTGATGGATGTTAATCAGTTGAAATTGATTTGCAAAAATGAATAAATAAAACGATTTTACGACTGGTTGCTGCATATCTGGTAATTTTAAGTTTTGAGGGTTGTCTTTGAATTCTTTGTAACTACAAACACAGCACGGCGTACCTAACGCAAAGGTTATTTATGTTAAATTGCAGCATTTAACGCATCAATGAGGACAGTGTCTTTTGACTAATTGTGGCTATCTGTTAGAAGCTACAAATTTCCTTTGTCTTGTCCTACAACAGGTGGCAAACTAGCATGAAACGAAATATGCTCTATCTATAGCAGTTTTCCTTTGTAATTTGAGTCAGACGCTCCTACAACATAGATTACGTTAGTATCTCCATTTTACCAGAACAAAGTAAATTCAGACTGATGCGGTGGACAGCAACACAAAAGAAATATTTTCTCTGTGTCGCCTGAAGGCAGAAAGCGTTGTCGGAAACGCGACGCAATTAGTAAAAGCAACACATTAGCGATGTTTGCCACAGTGTGTAAATTATTACGCGCGGACAAACATTCTGGAAAAAGCGACGCATCCGAGATGAGATGGCATGCGGCAGAGCATTCGGTTCGACGAACTGAGCCGGCGGCCTAGGTGGACGGAGTTGCGGAGATACTTTGAAGGTGCGGCGGGTTATCGGCAGCTAACAGACCGACAGCGGCGGGGCACTGACCAGCAAATGGGATATTAATAGCCTCGCACTGCCACTCACAGGCTGCATAAATTCAGGCGTGACATGTACTCGAGCTCTCCCAAGCCAAACGGCGGGCTCCCACTGCCATTTTCTTATCTCTCCGCTGACCGTTGTGTAGTCACTTCCCTTCTGGTGTCCAACGTAACGTCAACAGAAATTACACGCTGCGTCTCAAAGGAAGGGCTTATTTTTGCGTTCGTTGATAACACATGATAATTACACACTTACATGAATAATCTCCAATTCAGACTTGAGTGTTTGGCAGCGGCTTCCTAGAACCACTTCAGACTATTGCTCTACAGTGCAACTCTCTAGTAATTCGTGGGGAAAAGGGAACATCTAACTGTCGGCAGGGGTGGCCGTGCGGTTCTAGGCGCTATAGTCTGGAGAAGAGTGACCGCTACGGTCGCAGGTTCGAATCCTGCCTCGGGCATGGATGTGTGTTATGTCCTTAGGTTAGTTAGGTTTAATTAGTTCTAAATTCTAGGCGTCTGATGACCTCAGAAGTTAAGTCGCATAGTGCTCAGCGCCATTTGAACATCTAACTCTCTCTCCGTGTGAGATATTTGTCGTATTACGAAGGTAATTCTTCCCTATGTAGACGGGCGTCAACGAAATAGTTTCGCTTTCGCAGCAGAAAGTAGATTGGTATTTCGTGGAAAGACCCCGTCGCAACGAAACACTAATCAAATAAATGGTTCAAATGGCTCTGAGCACTATGGGACTCAACGTCTGAGGTCATTAGTCCCCTAGAATTTAGAACTAGTTAAACCTAACTAACCTAAGGACATCACACACATCCATGCCCGAGGCAGGATTCGAACCTGCGACCGGAGCCGTCACGCGGTTCCAGACTGCAGCGCGTAGAACCCCACGGCCACTTCGGCCGGCGAAACACTTCTGTGGCACATTCTCCCGTATTTCGTGATGACGCGGAACTTTAAGTAGTGGATGAGTCTGCTATTCGGGCAGCAAAATAACTGATGCTCGTCGAAGTAGAGAGGATATAAAATGTAGGCTGGCAATAGAGAGGATATAAAATGTAGGCTGGCAATGGCAAGGACGATAAATAGTTTAGACAGGAAGAGAACAGAACAGAAGCTTTCGAAATGTAGTGCCGCAGAAGAATGCTGAAGATTAAATCACGTAACTAATGAGGAGCTACTGAATAGTATTAATACCTGATGAAACCCATTAATTAGAGCTATAACAAGTTTCAATACTCTCATGTAAACAACCATCAATATCAGATCTTAAAGTTTTAGTTCTGAGGTCATGTTCTACTGCCAGTTCCGTTCTAAAACTTCTAGACGGCAAAGTTTAAATGCAGGCGAGCTAAATCTTTTCCTGTGATTATAGCCATCTTAATTCCATTCATACAAAAATTACGAAGATTCTAAATTAACACACAAGAGTGTTATAAAATACTGTGTGTCCGAGAAAGCGGCCATTTAGAGGCTACTACCGAGACACAGCTGATAAGAGCAGGTGTTCTCTTGGCCGTCCGCTGCGCCCGTATATAAATACGGCTTGCGAGGCAACGACTTCCGTCACTTCGCACCCAGCTACCAATCGGTCTGCGCCAGTCAATCGCCTGCTTACGCGCTGCCTCGGGTGACGTCACAGTCAGACTGCAACTAAACGCATGTTTTGGGTACAAACAGGAAGTGAAACTCGCGAGGACTGTACACCGTCCTGGATCGCTTAGATTTCGCGGAAGTTACTGTTTGTATGCCGCTCGTGATGTTCACAAAACCGTGTGGCAAGTGGTGAGATTGTTTTCCACCTTAGATTATAAGACCATTTATTGGCAAACAAACCGTAGACGTCACCTCTGAACTGCTCATAGTGCTATTTAAGATGGAAAAATCAATATCATCAGAAATATTACTACGTTGTACGTATGAAAGTTTGTCAAATACATCAGTCAGTCAGAGCTTAAAACTTTCATTTGTCATCCTAGTTTCTGATCCCGCTGAGTAGAGAGAAGAAACATTTCTTTCTGAAGAAGAAGAAAAAGAACGTGGACTTGCAGACTGGAAACCATGGTCTGGCTGACCACAAATATAGTTTTCAAGAGCTCTTAGAAGACGGCGAACAAATGATTTCTTATCATGGCTGGTTGGTTGGTGTGTGGTATGAAGATTAAACACACACACACACACACACACACACACACACACACACACACACACACACAAACACACAAACACACAAACACACAAACACAAACACAAACAAACAAACAGAGAGAGAGAGAGAGAGAGAGAGAGAGAGAGAGAGAGACTGACTAGTAGTTGAACCATTTCGGATGAAGGATAATCGTGAACCACTTCAGATGAAGGACAATCGAACTATTACACTCGTAGGACTAAATGACAGAAGTTATAAGCTAACTAGGTCAGACAGCCTGTCCTGCTTCGCAGACAATCGAGCCGTGACGGTCAGTGAGTGAGAGCAAGTCTACAAAACACACGGTGACGCTGCAGTTGTAACAGACACGGTTAACCTACCGCGACGACTTCTTGTTGCGTTTTTTCTTTCCCCCTGTGACTGGTAACCAAAGGACCAGCCGCGAAGTAGGCAGAAATCTCGTGCCGCGTCTGCAGGCACATCTTCGCTTTTCATATGGGCCCATTTCAAAGTGGACGCACCACTGAAGACAGTTCTGCTCCGGTCAATGAGAGTCCATGCCGAACACGTGTCTGGAGACACCACACTCACAAGGGAACCTCCCCATCGCACCCCCCTCAGATTTAGTTGTAAGTTGGCACAGTGGATAGGCCTTGAAAATTGAACACAGATCAATCGAGAAAACAGGAAGAAATTGTGTGGAACTATGAGAAAAATAAGCAAAATATACAAACTGAGTAGCCCATGTGCACGATAGGACACATCAAGGCTAGTGTGAACTCAGGAGCGCCATGGTCCCGTGGTTAGCGTGAGCAGCTGCGGAACAAGAGGTCCTTGGTTCAAGTCTTCCCTTGAGGGAAAAGTTTGTTTTCTTTATTTTCGCAAAGTTATGATCTGTCCGTTCGTTCATTGACGTCTCTGTTCACTATAATAAGTTTAGTGTGTGTTTTGCGACCGCACCGCAAAACCGTGCGATTAGTGAACGAAAGGACGTGCCTCTCCAATGGGAACCGAAAACATTTCATCGCAATGTCATAGGTCAACCGATTCCTCCACAGGAAAACACGTCTGATATATTCTATACGACAGTGGTGACGGCATGTGCGTCACATGACAGGAATATGTTGTCGACCCACCTAACTTGTACACTTGGCGAATGGGTAAAAAGATTCTTCTACCTTGCCCGATTTAGGTTTTCATGTGGATGTGATAATCACTCCCAAAAAAGTGATGAAAACATAATAGTTTGTCACATAACCTGCAACAAATGAATGCAAGAGTCTCACAGTCTCACAGTTTTCCGTGTGCTCTGTCAAACATATGTTTTTAACGTTTTCAAATTTTTGCGTGTGTAGACCGTCAAATCCTGCATATGTCCAAGAAAATCTGAAAATGTCCTGGAATTTTGGAGAGCGAAGTTGATTATGTGTGAGTGCCTGAACTTTTATAATTGTCTGAAAATAAAAAATTAAACTTTTCACTCGAAGAAAGGCTTGAACCAAGGATCTCTCGTTCCGCAGCTGCTCACGCTACCCACAGGACGACGGCGCTGCTGTGCTCACAGTAGCCTTGATATTGCCTATCTTGCGCATGGGACTACTCAGTTTGTATATTTAGCTTATTTTTTTCGTAGTTCCACAAAACTTCTTCCTGTTTTCTCGATTGATCTGTGTTCAGTTTTTCAAGGCCTATCCACTGTGCCAACTTATAACTAAATCTGACGGGGGGGGGGGGGGGTGCGATGGGGAGGTTCCCTTGTCAGAGATGGCACGACACAACCTGAGTGGTAGTCTTGAATTGAATGTCGTGCCTTTTCCTAACAGGACCCCTTTAAATGCCCTTGCGGCACAGCGGTACTTCGACGATATTCTACGTCCCGTTTTGTTGCACTTCCTGGGCTTACATTTCAGCAAAATAATGCCCGCCCGAAAACGGCCAGAGTTTATACTGCTTGCCTAAGCCAGTCTTGGCCAACAAGGTCGCCGTATCTCTCCCCCAAAGGAGAACGCCTGGAGCATTATGGGCAGCGCCATCCAACCAGCTCGGTATTTTCACGATCTAACGGGCTAGTTTGACGGAATTTGGCACGATGTCTCACAGCATAACATCTACCAACTCTGTCAGTCAATGCCAAGTCAAAGGGCCAGAGGTGGACCAACGCGTTACTGACTTTCTCAACTTTCGAAGCTCTTTCTTTTTAATATGTAATTCAATATTTCTTAAATTGTAATAATTTGTTTGTCTGTAAATTTACGCCACGTCTACAGTTTTACGTCCAATTTGGAGAATTCCTTTGTCTCTCTCTTTCTCTCTGTGTGTGCTATGTCATATAGGCCTCGAATGACACGAAGAGATCTAATCTCTAGTACAGTGACAACACATTTGTAAAGGTGAAAAGCGTGTGCTATAGAATTGTGCTACTGCAGCACTAGCAAACAATGCTTTCATCATACGAGGAATATTGGAGCTTCGAGATGCTCATCTGAACACCACCCAAGACGATATCTTACGAACCTGACACTCAGAACGAGTTCGCTGATGACGGCTCTAAGCACTATGGGACTTAACATCTGAGGTCATCAGTCCCCTAGAACATAGAACTACTTAAACCTAACTAACCTAAGGGCATCACACACATCCATGCCCGAGGCAGTATTGGAACCTGCGACAATAGCAGCAGCGCGGTTCCGGACAGGAGCGCCTAGAACCGGTCGGCCACAGCTCTCTGATGACACGAAACACGAAGAAACTGTGGCAAGCACAAGCGCCCAGCGTCAGCGACCCGAGAAAGGAAGAGTTCTTTCGCTTCCACATGGGCCATGAAACTCAAATCCTAGCCGCTTATCCACCAGATTCGTCAGCAGGATTCTGCCTGCAGAGAAGATTGGGCACATATGATTCAGTATACA
This sequence comes from Schistocerca americana, assembly GCF_021461395.2. Classification (NCBI taxonomy): domain Eukaryota; kingdom Metazoa; phylum Arthropoda; class Insecta; order Orthoptera; family Acrididae; genus Schistocerca; species Schistocerca americana. Next base: position 182,559,199 of record NC_060120.1, read on the forward strand.
AACCAGAGATGCGAAGTCGGCTGCGTCTGGAGTGGTGCAGAGACAGTAAACTGTGCTGCTCATGAATGGCGTCAGATTGGTTTTGGCCTATCCTGGATAACCATCGCCGACGAGTAGGGTTGCCATCCGGGGGAAGGTTCAAATCTTCCATTCTTTCTCGTCTTCTAGGAGCTCCTGAAAACTATTTTTTGGTCAGCCGGACCATGGTTTCCAGTCTGCAAATCCACGTTCTTCTTCTTGTTCCCAGAAAGAAATGTTTGTACACTCTGCTCAGCGGGATCAGGAACTATTATTACAAATGAAAGTTTTAAGCTCTGAGTGACATGTATTTGACAAACTTTCATATGCACAACATAGTAATATTTCTGATGATGGTGGTGGTGGTGGTGGTGGTGGTGGTGGTGGTATTGATTTCTGTATCATAAATAGCACTATGAGCAGTTCAGAGGCGACCTCTACGGTTTGTTTGTTACTCAGGGCGTCATGGTGTGCGGAGCCATTCCGCATGTATTCTAGGTAACGACTGGTAGTGACTGAGGGAACTCTGACGGCACAGCTGTACAAACTGAGTTATGAAATGTGTCTTCTCGTGCGACAGCACCGCAGTGGCATTTTTCAACAGGACAATGCTCGTATACACTTGACACACGCAACTGTGTTCGTTGAGTTGACGTGCTCCTGTGGGCAGCAAGATCCCCAGCTCTCTCCTTGATAGAACATAATTATGTGGGATCAACTTGGGTGTCAACTCCGTCCCATTTGCTGATATCTAGGATATCAAGGACCTGTTGCAACAATTGTGGGCCGGCTTGCCTCTGGATAGGATGCAACCAACGGCTTTGGTTGGTTGGTTGATTTGCGGAGAGGGGACCAAACAGCAAGGTCATCATCGATCCCATCGGATTAGGGAGGGATGGGGAAGGAAGTCGGCCGTGCCCTTTCAAAGGAAGCATTCAGGCATTTGCCTGAAGCGATTTAGGAAACTCACGGAAACCTACAACATGATGGCCGGAAGCGGGTTCGAACAGTCGCTCCTCCCGAATGCTAGTCCAATGTGCCGACCATTGCGCAATGGCTTCATTACACCTTTCCCAACCGAAATCACAGCGTGCGCCCAGACCAGAGAGAATGCACCGTAACACTTGTAATGTCCCCACAGAAAATACCCTCTACCACGCACCAATTAATCATTTTCAATCAAACCATCCACATTCATTCACTTTGGAAAAGTTATCTGATCTGATTTTCTCGTAACATATGCAGCGACAGCTCGACGACGCCAAAGTATTTTCTAGTGCGTTTATTCTTTGAAATAACATATGCATATATGCATTCTCCATGGTTGTTAGAGTGGTAACTAGGACAGCTTCTGTAGTATCTGTTGAGGGATTGACGTGTTTCTGAGAGATACATATTCTGCTTTTCTTCTCGCTAAAGCGAGCCAATTAACATTTGTGCCGCTAGCGGTTTGTTTGAAGAGAAAGAGACTGTAAAAGGAAAATAATTAAGGCGTGGAATCACCGGATATTTGGATATGTAATGGAGATGGATTTAATACACAATTTCCTTCATAAATAAGGTTTGTGACTTTTTTGTTCTGGAGTGAATGAACGAATGAGTTTTTTCTGAATCATTTGATGATCACGTTGGCCCTGTAATTAGTGGGGAAGTTTCAGCTGTGTCGAAGAGAGCCTGCAATCACTGTGTTAAATCGTCCAAAAAGGCTTCGTACATATCTGGAATTCGCAGTCTTTCGTAAAAGGAACAAATTGTCCACACAATTGATTCTCCCGACTGACTGCAGTGTTTAACAGTAATAATAAATTTAAAGGTCTCTTACAGCAAGCCAGCCGCTGATTACCAAGACGAAGGACTCCACCAAAGATTCTATTTGGCTGATTTCACGTATTGAAATATTATATTAAAAACTGTACATAGATAAAGGAGAGAAAGAGAGAGAGCGAATGAAAATAGAGATAATACTAATAATCCTCCATTAGTCTAACTTTTCGCCTGTCTTATCACGGATCAGCCAAGAAATGGGAGGCTCTTACTCTACTGTATAGATTTGTGTGTGAAGGTGAAGGGATCTTAAAGGCAACAGATACACGTCTATACAGACAAGACATTACACAGAGTTAGCGGCTAGATGCATTCATCATCTATTCTTAGATAAAGAGACGGCAACTTATTATCCCAACATTAAAAGGTGTTAAACACTGAAAAGTGAGCTTGCACTGCCAAGTTCCTTGTAAATTTGAGTATTTTGTATTCACTGCAATAACATCACATACTCTCTCAACTCGTGAACTTTCCATTCCTCCTCGCCTTTAGGGAGCTCCACCTTTTTCTTGGTCAGGGAATGTACAATATCGGATACGGTTGTTGTAAGCGGAACTTTGACTCACTTCTAGCCGATCCGAAGCAGCTTAGAAAACTAATTTAAAACGTATTATATATTCGTGTTTAAATGAACTGCTTTTCTGGACAAGAGAACAGTGGAAAGGCTCGATGCTACGAGGGAGTTTGGTATGAAAACGCCACTGAGTTTACAGCGCAACAGCAGACTCGTGCGGCCTGGCCTTTCAATTTTATTTCCGGATATTTCTGCCGAACATGTAGCAACATTAACAGCTGCTGTATCACTGTACTTGTCTTTTCGAGAGCTATCGACTGCCATTCAGAAGAGTCGGCATTAATGAAACGACTGGTTCGAGAAGAATTTGACAGTACTGGAGTAGTTTGAGAGCGTCCTTGATACTGTATACGCTGGCGAAACAGTTTCCTGACGGGTCTGATTCTGTCTGCTTTGTAGACGAATGAAGTGTGCGGCCTAGCGCCCTGCTGCGAGCACCGCGTGTGCCCCATTTTACCCAATTACGGAGGTCATTACAATCAAGCCAACACTGGCAGCAATCACGGACCAACTGGGAGGCGGAAGGAAAGGCTCTCTTCTGAGAATGAGCCAAATTGTGTGTGTGTGTGTGTGTGTGTGTGTGTGTGTGTGTGTGTGTGTGTGTGTGTGGGGGGGGGGGGGGGGGGGGGGGGGGGGGGGGGGGGAGAGGGAGGGAGGAGAGGGGAGGGAGAGGGGGGGAGGGGGAGAGAGAGAGAGAGAGAGAGAGAGAGAGAGAGAGAGAGAGAGAGAGAGAGCGAGCGCGATGCATATCGCACTAACGAGTTATTTAGCCTGGTCGAAGTTTTCCGGATTCCAGGAAGAATACACTAGACTTGAGGCCGTCAATGAGGAGATCACTATTTTGATGTCTGTGCATTTACGAAGGCTCGAGATGTTCTTCGTCAGTCCAAAGACTGGTTTGATGAAGTTCTCCATGCTACTCTATCCTGTGCAAGCCTCTTTATCTCCGAATAACTGTAACTTAGAGCCGTCTGAATATGCTCACTGTATTCATCTCTTGCTCTCCCTTTACAAGTTTTGTCTCCCCCCCCCCCCGCTCCCCCCCCCCCCCTCCCCAATCACGCTTTCCAATAGAAAATTTGTGATCCCTTGATATCTAAGACCTTCTTCTAGTCAGGTCGTGCCACAAATTTCTTTTCTCCCCGTTTTGTTCTATACTATCTCCTAATTTATTCGATCTCCCCATATAATCTTCAGCATTCTTCTGTAGCATCATATTTGAAGAGCTACGATTCTCTTCTAGTCTGAACTGTTTATCGCCCATGTTTCACTTCCATCTACTACACACTATACAAATACTTTAAAAAGAGACTTCGTAACACATCTATATTCGATGTCATCAAATGTCTTTTCCAGAAAAACTTTTCTTGCCATTGCCTGTCTACATTTTCTTTCCACTCTACTTAGGCCATTCATTTTGCTGCGCAAGTAACAGAATTCATCTATTACTTCCAGTCTTTCGCTTCGCTGATTTAGATGGACTGCATTCCAATAGCCTTATTTTGATTTTGTTGATATAATTATTAATATAATAAATAAAATTTTGGCGTTTAAGTACTATACGGAGGTGTGTATATATCCTTGATCTAGATGGGTTAGAATCCATGGTTTATTGCCATTCTTTTATATGGAACAAAGGAAGTTCCTTAGTTTCCTGTTTCCCACTCCTCTACCTGTCAAGCTACACGAAAGAACGCCGTATTTATGTCTTTAAGCTAACTGTGACTTAGCATTTATTGAATACGTACCTTAAATATCAATATTATGAAAAGGATAGATTGCTGCTCACCATACAGTGGGAATGCTGAGTCACAAACAGGCACAACAAAAAGATTGCCGAACAAGTAAGCTTTTGGCAAAAAGGCCTTCCTCTGAATTGGACCATGCACCCACATTCACGCAAACACGACTTACAAACACATTACCACTGTCTCTGGCTGCCGATACAGCTTAACGGAATGGATAGTGTCTTCCAAAGAGGTTATAAGATGAAAAATGCTGCATTTATGTAATAGGATAAATAGCAACAAAAATAAGGTAGGTTAACGGAATGTAGTCTAATTTGATCCAAAGATGCTGCGGCATTTACTTTAGGAAATGGTACACTGAAAGTAGTCTACGAGTTTTGGTATTTGGGCACCCACGTAAACTGACGATGGCTGAAGTAGAGAGAATGCACATTGCCAACAGCGAGAAAGGCGTTTCTGAGAAAGAGAAATTTGTTAACATCTAATGTGTGAATTTCAATTTATAAGTTGGTAAGTATTTTCTGAAAGTATTTCTCGCAAGGAAGTGAAACTTGGACCATAAGTAGTTCAGACAAGAAGAGAATAGAAGCTTTCGAAATGTGGTGCTACAGATGAATGTCTAAATCGAATTGGGGAAAATAAATATGTGACAGAACTTTACTACAAGAGGGGAATCTGTTGACAGGACTCATCCCGAGTCATCAAGGAATCCTCAATTTGGCATTGGAAGGAAGTATCGGGGAAGGGAGTAATATTAGAGAACAAAGCTTGATTACAGTACGCAGATCCCAATGAATTACAATTGTTATGCAGAGATGAAAAGCACTGCACAACACTAACTAGCGTGGATAGTTGAAATAATATCACAACAACGACTGCACCACTTGACCATTTTAATCGTCTTCGTACTAAAATCGCATTCACGATGGAAACTGAAAAATAGTGGAAGTTACCCTTTTTGGATGTACTGGTTTATAACAAAGATGACGGAACATTTGGGCACAGTGTTTATAGGGAACCGACACATACCGATAGGTATTTACATGCTGCCAGCTGTCATCCACTGTTTCGACGCACAGGAGTCCTATGGACCTGGGTCAAAAGAGCATATGCTTTCTCGGATGCTGAGAATTTACCACAAGAGCTGCAACATCTTAAGGAGGTGTCTGATCATGTCGGCTACAGAGACAGATTCGACGTGCATTTGAGTTTGGACCATTACCTAAACCAGCTGGAGACACTTAGTTCCGTGGCTTTCCTTCCACATGCTGGGAACGTGTCTGCCAAGATCTGTAGGGTTTTGAATAAACATGAAATCAGATGTGTATCCCTTCCGCCAGCTAAGATTGGAGCACCTCTCGGCTCTATTAAGGGTGATTTAGGTTTGAGGAAGCCTGGCGTTTACAAAGTACCATGTGAGTGCGGTAAAATATACATTGGGCAAACTATTCGTTCCGTCAATGGAAATGGCAATGAGCGTTTGGCGTCATTGGCCGGGAGGCCCCTTACGGGGCAGGTCCGGTTCAAATGGTTCAAATGCCTCTAAGCACTTAACATCTGAGGTCATCAGTCCCCTAGACTTAGAACCTAAGGGCATCACACACATCCATTCCCGAGGCAGGATTCGAACCTGCGACCGTAGGAGCAGCACGGTTCCGGACTGAAGCACCTAGAACCGCTCGGCCACAACGGCCGGCGCAGGTCCAGCCGCCTTGGTACAGGTCTTATTACATTCGACGCCACATTGGGCGACCTGCGCGCCGAATGGGGATAAAATGATGAAGACAACACAACACCCAGTCCCTGAGCGGAGAAAATCCCCTGCCGAGCCGGCAATCGAACCCGGGCCCCTTAGGACGGCAGTCCGTCACGCTGACCATTGAGCTATCAGGGGGTTCCATCAATGATAGATGTGTTGATCATCATCGCCATACGCGATTATTACAACCTGACAAATCTGTGGCGACTGAGCATAAGATGTTATACGAGGCAAGTGGATGCAAACGCCTCGAGTTATTGGCACTGTGTTTTAAAAGAATTTGTGGAAATCAGACGGTAATATTAACCGTGGTGACGGATACCCGCTAAGTAAAACTTGGAATCCTGTTTTATTAGATGTGAAGAAACTACGGCATCTGAGTCGGTCGGGGGGCAGTAGGAGCGATTGAGCATTACCTTGCATGCGCTTTCGTATTTTCGCTGCATATAAAGGTCCCGTCGTTCACGGTTTGAATCAGTTATAGGCGAGAACGGCTTAGCTTTTTTCATCTGATGATGACGGCCAGGTGGACCGCGGAAATATTGTGTGCAAATGAAAGTTTGCTCCGGTTGAACATCCAACAAGTGTGCTTCAGCAGTATCATGCATTTAAGAAGATGGTGTAACACTAATCTCACTACGATAGTGGCTGTAATGACTGTGCAGCAACGAAGTAATCCTCACCTTTTCTTCCATTACTACAATTTTCCTTTTCTTTGTTACCATTCTACGTGTCAGTTCTAATCTTAACAGATGGTAGGATGCAAGTATCGTGATGAAACGTACTAACAGATCAAAATTGTGTGCATCACAGACTAACATAGGAACCATTGCTTTTCACCTAATCTATTGGCGACCATTTCTCCTTTCATCCAAGAGAGCTACTCCAACGAGGTATAAACAAAAGCTTCTGTGAAAGCTACAAAGAACGAGACAGGTAATGGCAGAACTGCTACGACCAGGTTTCGTAAAGTGCCCGGATAGCTGAATAGACAAGAGATTTTTCCGCCAGAGGCAAAGTTCCGGTTTCTAAAGCCGGTCCACCGAAAAATCTGAAATCAGCGCACAGTTCGATGCTGAGTGAAATACTCGGTCAAGTACCATGATTCATACACGCATCTTCATTCCCAGAAAGCAACTTTCACTCTGCTGATGAGTGTTCGCTGTTTTGGAAAGTAAGAGGGGGCGGGTCGTGAGGCGTAAAGAGTATTTCCTGTTAAACGCAAGGTTCCGACCGGTCCAGCATAGTCTGCGGAGAAGCTTCCTGTACCATACTGTCTGTCATAATGGCAACTTTTCACATCGTCCATCTGGACTGTTGTTTGCGGGGTTGGATAAAGATACAAGTATAGGTTTACGAGCAAAAAGTAGAAACATTGAAACATTTGATGGAAAAACATTCTGAGCCGTTAGGTCGCGTCACATTCCTCTTCAGGCTACTTGAGTGCTCGATGTTTCGATCCATCTGCTAGGAACTACTTCAGGATTCCACCGGCTACCCTGGATGACTGAAAACCATTTGACTCCTGAAGGGGATCCCAGGATATGACTCGAAATGTCGAACAGTGAAGTAGTTTCTAGAGTGTTATGAGACAGCCTAACAACTCACAAGATTTTATCAATGAAAACGCCCACAAAAGCATTATATTTCTATTTGGAGATTTGTTGGTTGTTTATTTCAGTTCAGATGTGAACCACAACCCGAAACTGCACAGCGTCTGTCTAAAGCCTACACTGAAGTTGAAGCAGAACTTTCGGAACACGATTTGTGAAAGTATATTGATAATACAACATAACTAATTATTTATTCCGTTATATCCTACTCGCCGTTCCCATTCGTCACCATTACACATAGTAATCTCAATTTTTTAGTTAAATAAGCTTAAAATTTCTTTCGGCAGTCTGCCGCTATCCATTCTTAACAAATGTCCGCAAAACTGTAATCTCTGTTCTATTAGTGCTGCTCTAACTCCATTCGTTTTCTCATTTCTTAGGTCTAAGACTCTTCCCCTCTAACTTTCATCCTCAAAGCAAACATTTTTCGAAAATTTTTCTCCCCTTTTTTCCTAATGTCGTCCGGACCTCATTCTCAATTGTTAAAATTAATTTTCGGAATAAACCAAACCTGTAAATAATTATTCGTCCGAATGTTCGTTAATTTTTCTTTTGTTTTATTGTTGTCTTCAGTTGACACGTCTACTGTAACTATAAAACTATCTGTGGATGGGCAACTTACCATCTTTCTTGTAAATGCCTTCGTGGTTAAAATTTATGGACTGTTCCGTTCCGTCGGTGCTTTGCGGAACAATATACATATATATAATAAAAACGTACTCCATGAAGATATGGGCCAAAAGAGGGCATCGCACCAATGGATTCCGTATGGGAAGTCTGTGAAGCAGCTGGGAATCAACTTCCGAAGCGGCCAGAATATTCGAGAATGTTGGAGGATGCTCAATGTTTATAATATTCCAAGATATTTAGAAGTTCCAAGAAAAAACTGACAGAATAGCGCAGAAATGAAACCGGTGATGTGCGAGACGCACGTTTAGCCGAAGACAATAACAGCGAGATGAAATTACGGAAGAGAATCGAGTCAGACATTCAGCAAGCTGACAGAGAGAAAGTTCTGAAGAAACAAGATCACGAAGTTAAGTAAGTTACAATGAGAAGTTCGTGAAAGATAATCTCAAGCGCACGAACAAAACGAGTGTATGAGAAGTGCAAAACTAAAGAAGTAGAGATTAAAGTTTGGCAGGTGGAGCATTCCGTTATGAGGCAGGTGAAGGATCCCAATAACAAGCACAAGACATACTAACACGTTGTCATTGAGAAAAATGGATCAAGAGCGCAGTTTTGCAGCACCAAGAAATAAAGTACAGAAATACTAGGAACGTGTTGTGTGTGAGCAAAAATTCGATTGGCACCAGTGGAAATGCCTCCACCGGAATAATTTCATTACACGCCTGGAGAAACTTTGGAATCAAATTATTTTCGACGAAATATGAGAGCACACAATACTTGCTTTCGAATGACATCATTTGGTGCTTTTTCCTCGAGCAGTGAAGAATATCAATTCAGTCCTGTGTTTTCGATTAAAGGATAAGTCTATCACAGAGTGGTTTGATTGTCACTATTGCCAAACGAATCTTAAATTTTTGCACGACTATTTCATTTGCGATGAACTAACTGAAGTCTAGTAACGTTGTGCAGCTACAAGTGAATAAGATGAGTAATCACTGAAAAACTGTAGTCATTAAACGTAAGTTCAATGAACTCCTTAGTCATGTTTGCAGAACAAAAATCGATCAAATGGTATCCGATGGAGCTGAAGTTGTGATTCGAGCCGACAAAAGAGTAATTGGAGAACACGAACGTCATTTCAATGCATCTCCGGTCAAATGAAATTTCCACTGTAATTGCAGAAAGTGAAGGCACAGGTCTGCGTATAATTATTCAACAGAGGAGGATTACAACGTACCACAGGGAAAAAAGAATAGGATCAGTGTTGTCGGGCGATTTGGAATGGTGTCAGAAACCAAATGAATAAAGACGAAGCTAGTAAAAACATAAATACACGGTATTAATATAGGAACATTAATATTATTATTTCAGTTTTTAATGTCTTGGTTAGGTTATGTGAAATCTCAATTTTCGTCCCACTCTCTTCAGTCACATTTTCTGCTGCGTTCTCTTGTATCTTTCTCCTTCTCCCCCCCCCCCCCCCCCCCCCCCTCACGTAAAGCCAAAGTTTACTGTAACATATTCAGTCTAGTCTATATGTGCTATTCTTTGCAGCAGTTTAGTAATTTAGTTTCCACATTGTCCACATGTATTAGAGACTATCCGTACACCATTTTCCAATTTTGGAACTTACGTTATTAGAGTGTCCCAAATTCCATCCTTTCATGTTTTCCAGGGCACAGCTAAGCTTTATTACTGAGTGCTACCTCCACAACCTTGTAACAAGAAAATTAATAATAAATAAAGACAGTCACAGTAATAGTCTCCCGTATTAACTTACGTATTAGTCTTCACTATGTGGTATAATTGAAAATTTCATAATTTGTGTCAACTAGTGCCCAGTATCACTTTTGAATTTGACAGAACTGCGCAGGAAGCTTGGTTAGACTTTAAAATGTGCTTCAAGGCATTAACCTCGACAGCTAAAGTAAACAGAAAAATAAATTCCTCTTAAGATACACGCTATGTCACGCACTCGAGCATTAACGATGCCGCCGACAACTTTCAAAGCGCACAACAGTTGACGGCATCTGCGAAGAGCTGCATTGTGTGGTGGCCTACGACTCAACGTATGAAATCTTCACGATAGCTGACATCATCCGACTGGCAAAAATTGAAGTGTCCGTAGCATTAAATAGCAGCCCGTGGCGCACAGTGAAAGTAGCGGGTCTTCGACTGACTCTCTTAACCTCTGACGACCGACTCAGCAATAACACACGAGGCAGCCTTCCCACGTAAGCCAGCTGCGAAGTGAACACTTAGCACCAAAATGTCTTCGGCGTGAATTCAACGTTACTTTCGCTAATCAGCAACGCAGTTGTGACCACCCATTTAGCGAAGAATAAGAATACCTACAAAGATTGCCCGTACATGACGTAATAAGACGTCCCGGAGCCAGCCAACGGTTTGTGCAGACAAGCGGAAATCGCTGGTTTAAATAGCGGGCCGATTGTAATGGTTCATTGTCGGCGTTTATATGCACAAGTATTCACAATGTATTTATTAACTGACGTGCGAGCTTCCTGACGGACAATTCACTGCCCTTTCGCCGCCGTTCCATGTTCTGCCAATGGCATAATTCTGATGCTGTGTAAACAGTATAGGATCAGTCAAATTTTTTCGGGTGATTGCCAGTTTGCAGATTTTGGAGCCGCTACTTCTCACTCAATAAGCTATTCAGTTGTTTTCATAAAGCTGATGCACCCTGTTAAAAAAACTGGTAATACCTTGAATTTAAACCAGCTTCTCTATACGGTGAGAGACGCAATGACCCCTTAGCTATGTGTGCGGACTATAAAATGGTACGAATGGCTCTGAGCACTATGGGACTTAACATCTATGGTCATCAGTCCCCTAGAACTTAGAACTACTTAAACCTAACTAACCTAAGGACAGCACACAACACCCAACCATCACGAGGCAGAGAAAACCCCTGACCCCGCCGGGAATCGAACCCGGGAACCCGGGCGTGGGAAGCGAGAACGCTACCGCACGACCACGAGATTCGGGCGCGGACTATAAAATTGCGGGTCCTTCACAGTATCAAACTCAAAAGAGAAAAGAAATTTGAAGTTAGTAACTGTGAGCATTACAACTCGGGGAAAGACTTCATCTTGCTGTCGCGTAGTATGTTACGAACATGCCATCAGCCCTGTAAAACTTCAGACCTTGAATTTCGCTATCCTCTAATTAAATCAACATAACACAATGAATACTGTCTACTATTAATTCAGCTACCCTAGTGTGGAAGTTAACAGCAAATTTGTTCGAACCTGTGTCAGCTTCACTTGGCAAACTACTCTTGGTGGTGTGTGTGGGTGGTTATGTAGTAACTGAGCGTTCTTATAAACCTGGGTGCCAACCCTCTGCCGGCCGCGGTGGTCTCGCGGTTCTAGGCGCGCAGTCCGGAACCGTGCGACTGCTACGGTCGCAGGTTCGAATCCTGCCTCGGGCATGGATGTGTGTGATGTCCTTAGGTTAGTTAGGTTTAAGTAGTTCTAAGTTCTAGGGGACTGATGACCACAGCAGTTGAGTCCCATAGTGCTCAGAGCCATTTGAACCAACCTGCTGGTTTCCTTACGTCACAAATTTATTATCCTTACGTAACTAATGAGGAGGTATTGAATGGAATTGGGGAGAAGAGGAGTTTGTGGCACAACTTGACCAGAAGAAGGGATCGGTTGGTAGGACACGTTTTGAGGCATCAAGGGATCACAAATTTAGCATTGGAGGGCACCTTGGAGGGTAAAAATCGTAGAGGGAGACCAAGAGATGAATACACTAAGCAGATTCAGAAGGATGTAGGTTGCAGTAGGTACTGGGAGATGAAGGAGCTTGCACAGGATAGAGTAGCATGGAGAGCTGCATCAAACCAGTCTCAGGACTGAAGACCACAACAACAACATCACAAATTTAATCTGTTACCCGTGTTGTGTTTGTGCATATGTTGATTCACTGAGGACTATGTAACAGTCGTAATGAGCGCTCTGTCGCTTCAGTGCCCTATCGTCAGCTACACTTTTAATTTAGAAGCATACCTTGATTCCCAATTTACACTATGTGGCTCAGTATTAACTGGTTTAACAGATATCCACTACTCAACTGTTATTTTTCGCAAAATTACACATGTTTTGAGTATTATTTGGTCGGAAATTGCTGCACTGTACAACTTTTTCTAATTTTATGCTACCTGATATAATGCTCCACGTGGGTTTGTATCTTTACTGACAACGTACAATTAACCGGTTGCGTTCTACATTTTCTTGCTATATTTTATGGATAACTGTACAGAAACCATTTGGTAATGAGTTTGAATGTTTCTAAAAAAGCCACATGAATAAAAAACAGAATTCTAAAAATGACTGTGGAAAAGTTATTCACTGCCTCCCACAACTATCGTTAGTCTTTTCAGGTGTGAATCGCCTTCTCTAATCAATTTCCAGGAATTTCATTATTAGCGAGGATCAGTAAGTTATACACACGAACTGACCACGCAGCGCTCTTGATGAACCGTTTCCTGTTCGAAAATCGTAACACGCATTGCCCAAAGTAGTTATGGAATGTAATTAACTACTTCTACCTGTATCAGTGGCAAGACTGCGTTGTTTCTTAAAAATACTGTCGGCCGTTCAAACAGAAGATATTAAAGCAAGGCAAGGGACTATGTTCGACGAGCGATGATGTTGGTTTGTGGGGCTCTCAACATCGTTGTCATCAGTACCCATACAAGTTCCAATTTTTCCAGGTCCAATCTCGGCACTACCCGAATGAGATGAGGAAAACACAAACGCCCAGACCCGGGCAGAGAAAACCCCGAGCCGGCCGGGAATCGAACCCGGGACCCCGTGATACAGAGGCAGCAACGCAAGCCACTAGTCCACTTCGAATGAGTTGTAAACAAGCCGCAAGCTGTGTGTGAATATCTTAATCGCGTATTCTACAAGACACTTTCGTGCATGGTAAGAGGTACATTTTCCTTGGCGTGAAATCTGTTTACATACATTTTAGGTACAGCTGTACGTACTTCAGATTTAACTTCAGATGATGATCACACAGCACCAGCTTTCGATAGGTGTTGGCTGCAGTGAGAATTCGGCTTTAACACAGGGACGGGACATCTGAGATGCCGTCATACGTACCGAACCAACCGTCCATGCATTTGCGGAGTGAAAGGAACACGTTTCGATGAATATGGCACCAGACTAAGCTCGTGCATAATTACAGATGATCCGTTCAGATAGGGACTTTCTCGAGCAGCAGCCTGCTGGAGGCGGCCTATCTGGGACGATATCTCTGAGCCAGCAGTGTTTCTGCAGAAAGCTCCTGCCAACGCCTAGCCGCTGACTTTCTCTCCCTTACTGGATAGTTACCTGCTGCGCCTGTGCCATGTCGCAATAGATCAGCGATCACCAGGGACAACAACCTCCGCTCCGCCACACGTCTCCTGCCTGCTCCGCCACACTGCTCTTCGTTCACGGCTTCCAGACGTTCATTGTTTGCCAGTTCGTAAGCCACGAGCGAACAGCCTCGCCTTCACGCAAATGATTGCATCTACCTTAAAACTGTGGTAAATGCAACAAAACGCGTCTCTGCTTCTAGCTGGGTCGTAATCTGTAAGTATAAAGGAGAGTGTCCCTTTATGCGCTCGTAATTCATACAATTGACTGGAATACTCTCTTTCAAATTCTGAAGGTGGCAGGGGTAAAATACAGGGAGCGAAAGGCTATTTACAATTTGTACAGAAACCAGATGGCAGTTATAAGAGTTGAGGGGCATGAAAGGGAAGCAGTGGTTGGGAAGGGAGTGAGACAGGGTTGTAGCTTCTCCCCGATGTTATTCAATCTGTATGTTGAGGAAACAAAAGAAAAATTCGGAGTAGGTATTAAAATTCATGGAGAAGAAGTAAAAACTTTGAGGTTCGCCGATGACATTGTAATTCTGTCAGAGACAGCAAAGGACTTGGAAGAGCAGTTGAATGGAATGGACAGTGTCTTGAAAGGAGGATATAAGATGAACATCAACAAAAGCAAAACAAGGATAATGGAATGTAGTCGAATTAAGTCGGGTGATGCTGAGCGAATTAGATTAGGAAATGAGACACTCAAAGTAGTAAAGGAGTTTTGCTATTTGGGGAGCAAAATAACTGATAACGGTCGAAGTAGAGAAGATATAAAATGTAGACTAGCAATGGCAAGGAAAGCGATTCTGAAGAAGAGAAATTTGTTAACATCGAGTATAGATGTACGTGTCAGGAAGTCATTTTTGAAAGTATTTGTATGGAGTGTAGCCATGTATGGAAGTGAAACATGGACGATAAATAGTTTGGACAAGAAGAGCATAGAAGCTTTCGAAGTGTGGTGCTACAGAAGAATGCTGAAGATTAGATGGGTAGATCGCGTAACTAATGAGGAGGTATTGAATAGAATTGGGGAGAAGAGAAGTTTGTGGCACAACTTGACTAGAAGAAGGAATCGATTGGTAGGACATGTTCTGAGGCATCAAGGGATCACCAATTTAGTATTGGAGGGCAGCGTGGAGGGTAAAAATCGTAGAGGGAGACCAAGAGATGAATACACTAAGCAGATTCAGAAGGATGTAGGTTGCGGTAAGTACTGGGAGGTGAAGCAGCTTGCACAGGATAGAGTAGCATGGAGAGCGGCATCAAACCAGTCTCAGGACTGAAGACCAAAACAACAACAATTCATAGAAATCTACAGTTTTATTCCGATCTTCATGAAATTTTGCACACTACACCTTCAAGAAAGGAGGAAGGTCGACGTCCACAAAGCCGGCCGCGGTCGCCGAGCGGTTCTAGGAGCTTCAGTCCGGAACCGCGCGGCTGCTGCGGTCGCAGGTTTGAATTCTGCCTCGGGCATGAATGTGTGTGATGTCCTTAGGTTAGTTAGGTTTAAGTAGTTCTAAGTTCTAGGGGACTAATGGCCTCAGATTTTAAGTCCCATAGTGCTCAGAGCCATTTGAACCATTTTTTTGTATTTATTTGTTTTGCACCTTATTTCTAAAGTTCATTTCAGCAGCAACACATGAACCCAACAGTTTCACAGTTTCTCTGTGCGTTCCGTTTTGGAAGTTTTGACTCTTGAATTCCTTTGTTGTAACATAGTTTACGCGCGTTTATTTGTTGTTTTCATTTCTGTGAGACGTGTATGTGGTATTTGTGTGTTTATCACGTTTACTTGCGACGGTAACGTATTCTTACCAAATGTCTCACAAATCAATGTATTGTATGACAACTGCTAAGGCTACAGAAAGAGAAGAAACATTTTAAAGATCGGACGGACAGTTGTGAAAAAAATAAATTGCCCTAGAGAGTTTCGATCGCGGCTCGTCCGCTTCGCAGTCAAACACCGTGACCGCTTCTCCACGATGGCGCGGCTGTTCGCTCAATTTTACACTTCAGGAGCTTGGACCGTTCACTGTTTCTATTTTGCTTTTATTCACAGTTCAGTACACCTTTTTCCTGTTCTCATGCTTGATCTGTGTACAGGGCTATCTTACCGCTAAATCTGAGGGGGTTGCGATGGGGTGTTTCCCTTGTAAGTACAGGGTGGCGCAGGGAAACGGGAAATTTCGAAATAACGTCATTTGCATGAATAAATTCATAAAACTAGTAATTTATTAACGAAAGTGAATGTATTCAGTATGTCATTATTCAGTATGTCTTTACAATCAAAATGTCCAAAAGTGTCTCTCTCAATTTTTAAAGATGACATCGGAAAGATGTTCTCCCATTCGGCGTTCACACTCTAACAGCCTGTTATGAAAACTTTGGAATGCGCTGTGTAGCAAATCTTGGGGTATGGCAGTGATTTAGTTTTCAATGTTCTCCTTCAGTTCATGAATTGTCGCAGGACGTGTACGGTACACCTTGCCTTTAAGATATCCCCACAGGAAGAAGTCGCACACACTAAGATCAGGGGACCTCGCAGGCCATGCAATGTCACCGTTACGTGAAATAATGCGTCTTCCAAACAATTGAACTGGTGCCATCGATTGTCGTGCAGTGTGTGACGTGGCTCCGTCCTGCTGAAACCACATGTTTTCGACGTTAAGATTAAGCTCGTACAGTCTCGGTGTAAAGAATGTTTGAAGCATTTCAACATATCGAGCGGATGTTACTGTCACTGCACTACCATCCTCACGTTCAAAAAAATAAGGGCCGATAACACCATGACATGATACAGCACACCATATTGTGACCTTGGCGCTATGTAGTGGTCGCTGGTGAAACAAGGATTGTCCTATGCCCAATAACGAAAATTCTGTTTGTTCACGAATCCGTTCAGGCGGAAATGGGCTTCGTCTGATATCCATAAGTTACCAAGGAAATTCGCGTCCTCGTTGATTTTAGCCAATTTCTGGCTACTAAACTCCATACGTGACGCTGGGTCTCGTTCATGTAAGTGTTGCACAAACTGCAACTTATAGGGATGGAAGTCTAATTCGTGCAGTATTCTTTGTAAGCTTCGTCGCTTAATCCCTAGCGCAGATGCATGCTGTCGAACGGAGCGGCGAGGACTTCTCTCGATTGCAGCTCTAGCAGCTGCAATGTTCTCTGGGGTACGTACCGTTGGAATGCAACCTGGAGGTTTCTCTTTCAAGGCAGACCCTGTTTCTTCAAAATTACGCACCCACGTTGTAATCGCATGCGCAGATGGGACACTTCCATGACGTCCAAGCTGGTAATGCTGCCGAAATGTTCTCTGCGCGGCAACGCTCTCACAGCTACTGCACGTTCCGCACCAGTCCAGTTCTCTACGATTACTAAATCGCAATGCGTTCACATCAATTGTGCAAAGTTTCGAACATCTGCCGGCGCTACAGTGCTGCCAACCGTAACGTTCAAAACTTCCCGTCCCCCTGCGCCACCCTGTATTATTACAATCTGTATGTTGTTGTTGTTGTTGTCTTCAGTCCTGAGACTGGTTTGATGCAGCTCTCCATGCTGCTCTATCCTGTGCAAGGTTCTTCATCTCCAGTGCCTACTGCAACCTACATCCTTCTGAATCTGCTTAGTGTATTCATCTCTTGGCCTCCCTCTACGATTTTTACCCTCCACGCTGCCCTCCAATACTAAATTGGTGATCCCTTGATGCCTCAGAACATGTCCTACCAAACGATCCCTTCTTCTAGTCAAGTTGTGCCAAAAAAACTTCTCTTCTCCCCAATCCTATTCAATACTTCCTCATTAGTTATGTGATCTACCCATCTAATCTTTAGCATTCTTCTGTAGCACCACATTTCGAAAGCTTCTATTCTCTTCTTGTCCAAACTATTTATTGTCCATGTTTCACTTCCATACATGGCTACACTCCATACAAATACTTTCAGAAATGACTTCCTGACACTTAAATCAATACTCGATGTTAAATTTCTCTTCTTCAGAAACGCTTTCCTTGCCATTGCCAGCCTACATTTTATATCCTCTCTACTTCGACCATCATCAGTTATTTTGCTCCCCAAATAGCGAAAGTCCTTTACTACTTATGTGTCTCATTTCCTAATCTAATTCCCTCAGCATCACCCGACTTAATTCGACTACATTCCATTATCTTCGTTTTGCTTTTGTTGAAGTTCATCTTATATCCTCCTTTCAAGACACTGTCCATTCCATTCAACTGCATTTCCAAGTCCTTTGCTGTCTGACAGAATTACAATGTCATCGGTGAACCTCAAAATTTTTATTTCTTCTCCATGGATTTTAATTCCTACTCTGAATTTTTCTTTTGTTTCCGTCACTGCTTGCTCAATATACAGATTGAATAACATCGGGTAGAGGCTACAACCCTGTCTCACTCCCTTCCCAACCACTGCTTCCCTTTCATGCCCCTCGACTCTTGTAACTGCCATCTGTATATTGGCCAGCAATACGAGCCCCTGACTTCCAATCCAATTTGTGAAAACCGCACATCTGTTGCACTTTCCATTTCCGCAATGCTTGCGGTGCAAGTTTTAGGCAATTCGCCTTGTACCTGTTTATGTAACACCTAAATCTAAAAAGTGCATCATATGTAGATGTGTAAACAAAATGCAGCTGTTCAATTGTTGGATACCGAGTGAAACGGTATAAATACAGGGTGTTTCAAAAATGACCGGTATATTTGAAACGGCGATAAAAACTAAACGAGCAGCGATAGAAATACACAGTTTGTTGCAATATGCTTGGGACAACAGTACATTTTCAGGCAGACAAACTTTCGAAATTACAGTAGTTACAATTTTCAACAACAGATGGCGCTGCGGTCTGGGAAA
The DNA here is from genome assembly GCF_021461395.2 of Schistocerca americana. Lineage (NCBI taxonomy): Eukaryota > Metazoa > Arthropoda > Insecta > Orthoptera > Acrididae > Schistocerca > Schistocerca americana. Next base: position 182,577,634 of record NC_060120.1, read on the forward strand.
CTATAGTACGATATTTTCCACATATCCACCATGCGTAGCAATAATATGGCGTAGTCTCTGAATGAAATTACCCGAAACCTTTGACAACGTGTCTGGCGGAATGGCTTCACATGCAGATGGGATGTACTGCTTCAGCTGTTCAATTGTTTCTGGATTCTGGCGGTACACCTGGTCTTTCAAGTGTCCCCACAGAAAGAAGTCACAGGGGTTCATGTCTGGCGAATAGGGAGGCCAATCCACGCCGCCTCCTGTGTGTTTCGGATAGCGCAAAGCAATCACAAGATCATCGAAATATTCATTCAGGAAATTAAAGACGTCGGCCGTGCACCATCTTGCATAAACCACGAGGTGTTCGCAGTGTCGTCTGAGGCAGTTTGTACCGTCACAAATTCACGAAGAATGTCCAGATAGCGTGATGCAGTAATCATTTCGGATCTGAAAAATGGGCCAATGATTCCTTTGGAAGAAATGGCGGCCCAGACCAGTACTTTTTGAGGGTGCAGGGACGATGGGACTGCAACATGGGGCTTATCGGTTCCCCATATGCGCCAGTTCTGTTTATTGACGAAGCCGTCCAGGTAAAAATAAGCTTCGTCAGTAAACCAAATGCTGCCCACATGCATATCGCCGTCATCAATCCTGTGCATTATATCGTTAGCGAATGTCTCTCGTGCAGCAATGGTAGCGGCGCTGAGGGGTTGCCGCGTTTGATGAATTTTGTATGAATAGAGGTGTAAACTCTGGCGCATGAGACGATACGTAGACGTTGGCGTCATTTGGACCGCAGCTGCAACACGGCGAACGGAAACTCGAGGCCGCTGTTGGATCACCTGCTGCACTAGCTGCGCGTTGCCCTCTGTGGTTGCCGTACGCGGTCGCCCTACCTTTCCAGCACGTTCATCCGTCACGTTCCCAGTCCGTTGAAATTTTTCAAACAGATCCTTTATTGTATCGCTTTTTGGTCCTTTGGTTACATTAAACCTCCGTTGAAAACTTCGTCTTGTTGCAACAACACTGTGTTCTAGGCGGTGGAATTCCAACACCAGAAAAATCCTCTGTTCTAAGGAATAAACCATGTTGTCTACAGCACACTTGCACGTTGTGAACAGCACACGCTTACAGCAGAAAGACGACGTACAGAATGGCGCACCCACAGACTGCGTTGTCTTCTGTATCTTTCACATCACTTGCAGCGCCATCTGTTGTTGAAAATTGTAACTACTGTAATTTCGAAAGTTTGTCCGCCTGAAAATGTACTGTTGTCCCAAGCATATATTGCAACAAACGGTGTATTTCTATCGCTGCTCGTTCAGTTTTTATTGCCGTTTCAAATATACCGGTCATTTTTGAAAAACCCTGTAAGTACGTGGTGGAGTGGGGCAGTAAACTGAGTCCGCCTGGGCCAGCGTGCAGGCTTTGGCACAGCTGCAGAGTGCGGCGTTCGCGTGTCGCTGTGATGCAACTAGTGCGGCGCGTGGACGGCTTGCTGGCCGTGGAGCAGAGCGCGATGCCCCGGGAATATTCCGGAGACTGCTGACGGGCCCCGCTTCTGCAGTCAAGGACGCGCCAGCGCAGCACAGCTGCCTACTCGCGCACCGCTGCTGATCTGCGCGCGATAGCGCCAGTCGCGGCGTGCGAACCGGGAGTATTGCGTGTCAACAGAAGCTTGTTTACAAACGTTAATCTGCCGCTCTGACGGTGTTACTACCAAAGTAGCTCAGCTGGGCGAGGAGTCGGCAGGGAGTCATCATAAGCAAGGGTAGACTACGGTAGTGACTTTGGTCTGATAAGGTCGTATCCACTTCACCTGTACGTTAGCTGTGTTGCACCAACACCGACTCAAAAAGGAAGGCCTCGGCGCTTGTTGGTGACGTCACGTGAGCTAGGCACGCCGAACGCCAGGTCTGTTGCAGGCATACTCATAATGGTGGTCTCTCTCTCTCTCTCTCTCTCTCTCTCTGACACAGGAAAATATGAAACTATTGACCGTAGCTGACTAACATTGTTCTGAGAAATTTCTGCAATCAATTAACTGTGCAATTCATTACACTTCTTAACAAATAGTGTACTCCTGAACTTAAATTTCCACCTGTTTTAAGGATTGACATACAAAAACAACTTCATGGTCCAGCAGCAACAGAATTCGTGCTTCTTTACCTTATTTGTAAATCTGAGGAAGTTACGTTTGTGCTGTGTTGCTTTTACAAGAAAATGTGAACATATTGGTGCTCTTCTTTGGGTATCTTGGTTGACTATGGGGTGAGGAGCACTGTATGTTAATGAAATACCTTGCGATTGTACACGTTTGGGGATGGGGTGGGGGACAGAAGAAGAGGCAAAAGAGAGATAAATGTTTTATCAAATAAAATTTTTTATCTTATAAGCTTCTCCTTTCAGTTGCAAGAGGGGAATATTTATCTTCTCTAATGTGCATGTTTAATAAAGTTCAAGCTCAGCAATATTTTCGGTGTATGAAGCTATTTTGCTTCCTGTTTAAAATTCCTTTCATTGAAAACTACTGTAATCTAATGACTGGCAACAGTTGGACATTTACACACGTAAATTAGTTCACATTTCCAGTGACGATGTCAAACGAAAATAAATAAATAAATAAAAGAAACGAGTTCATTGTAAGGGGGTTGGGGTAAGTTTCGATAGCAAAATGTATCAAGTAAGTATAGTTATTTGAATGTAAAACTTCCGAAGCTTACAATGGGGCAAAGCATCATCTCATTGTTCTACGTTTGTTTTGACAGGATTCAGTAATACAGAACTATGATCTTCATTTGCAGCTTTACGATAGTAAGAAAATCTTTCATCTAAATAAAACTGCAGAATCCAAAACAATACCAACCATTTTATCCAAAAATAGTAGATTTATAGTGATAAGCACGCCCAGGCGTTTCTGCCTGCAACAGACCTGGCGTTCGCCGTGCCTAGCTGACGCGACGTCACCAACAAGCGCCGAGGCCTTCCTTTGAGTCGGTGTTGGTTGCACACGTATATGGCGGTTACCTCAGAACGATCGCTTTCTTTACGTAAGCGATCAATATATTATTCGGTTCCCCTAGAAACTGGAAACACTGAACAGTGAACCCTCTAAAAACTGAGTAAGGGTATATATAAAGAGCCAGACAACATACAGAACATTTTTGTTCTACTTAGTTATTCTCCAGCCGGTTACTTAAAAGTAAACAGTATTTATAGCAAAATTGAAATTGTCAGTATTTAGTTCGGTATTTATTCGAAAATTGTTTATTTTTAACGTGAAACACAGGGATGTAAAAATAAATAAAACAATTTGGATTTATTTCACAGCACTTAAAAACGCCATCTCCTCGACAAAAAGATAAAATTAAAGAAAAAGCGGCAAAACAAGAATATACCAAACATCGCTTCAATACTTCGTGGAACTTACACAAAACATGTTTCCGTTACTCATAAAAAACGTTCGCATTTATCAGTAACAACAGGAAACTCTTGCCTTTGTTCATGATGAACGTTGTATTGAGCACAAAAACAACAACAGTGATTATATGTATAATGTTTGTAAACTGTAGTTGCATCAAATGCAATAGGTTTGGTTACCTAAGAGCGTAGAAGTTACGCGATGAACTAATTTATATAACTTCTACATCTGCATCTACATCGATACTCTGCAAATCATGTGTAAGTGCCTGGCAGAAGGTTCGTCGAACCACCTTCACAATTCTCTATTATTCCACTTTCGTATAGTGCACAGAAAGAACGAACACCTGAATCTTTCCGTACGAGCTCTGATTTCCGTTAAATTATCATGGCGATCGTTTCTCCCTACGTAGGTCAGCGTCAGCAAAATATCCTCGCATTCTGAAGACAAAGTTGGTGATTCGAATTTCATGAGAAGATTACTCCGCAACGAAAAACGTCCTTGTTTTAATGATGTCCATCTCAAATTCTGTATCATTTCAGTGACTCTCTCTTTCCTATTTCGCGATAATACAAGTGGCCGTGCGGTTCTAGGCGCTTCAGTCAGGATCCGCGTGACCGCTACGGTCGCAGGTTCGCATCCTGCCTCGGGCATGGATGTGTGTGATGTCCTTAGGTTCGTTAGGTTTACGTTCTTGGGGACTGATAACCACAGATGGTAAGTCCCATAGTGCTCAGAGCCATTTGAACCATTTGATAATACAAGACGTGCTGCCCTTCTTTGAGCTTTTTCTGTGTACTTCGTCAGTCCTATCTGGTAATGATCCCACACGGACAAGCGTACTGTAGGAAGTCCCCTTAGCAGATCTGTTACATTTTCCTGCCAACAAAATGCAGTCTTTGGTTAGCCTTCCCCACAACATTTTCCGTGTGTTCCTTTCAATTTAAGTTGTTCGTAACTGTAATTACTAGGTATTTAGTTGAATTTACGGCCTTTAAATTTGACTAATTTATCGTGTAATCGAAGTTTAACGGATTCCTTTTAGCACTGATGTGGATGACCTCACCTCACTCTTTCCGTTATTTAGGATGAACTGCCAATTTTCGCACCGTACAGGTATCTTCTCTAAATCGTTTTGCTGTTTGTTTTGATCTTCTGATGACTTTACTAGTCGAGGCAATTTATGTTCTGGAAGGATATAAAACACAATGGACCAACACTGAATGATGTGCGGTTCTAATTATGTGCAAAACAAAGAAAAAACAATGAAGTCGTTGACTCTCAGTTTATCTCACACACATTCATGTTTGTTTCCCTGCCGATGCTACCAGTATTACGGTAATCCTACCGTTTACTACTTCATTTACGTAGTGTACCAAACTTACCGAACCGTAGTTTCGGTAGATAGCAACTCTGGTTGTGTGGTATATCGAATGTGCTCAACAAGTATGGTTACTTCATGAATGAAATACGTGTCGAAAACCCATAGCGCCTCTTGGGCGTCGGCTGTTGCCAAACGCACGGTAAAATAATGTACAGTGGGACGGGACATGCTGGACACCATACGTTTAATGTCCTTTCGGCGGCACTGTGGCACAGTCAAGCAACGTGGCGATCGTGAGTTATGCGCCTAAGTGACAGCAAGCCACACCCAAACATTCCGTGGTTGCAATGTACGGCTGTCACAAATCAGCGGGAGGCCGCATTGTCTTCTGCTGCGCAGAAAGCTCACGCGACCATCGTCTGAACTGTGGCTGAAAATGTTCTCTCAGAAAATTATGTCTCTCTCTACGTCTTCTTCCAGCCTAGCAGTTCACCGCAGCAATGCTAGGGTCAAAGTCACAATCTGCAGGTGATTATGTGCCTAGGACCCAGGTTCTAGGGGCAGAGAACTACTGCTGCTGTTACGAAACTACAAGCGAATGCACCCATAGACTAAGGGCACATCTCGGCATAGCGCACTGACAGGATTCGTTTGCTGTCATGGCTGGCCTACTAAATACAGCTTTCAATGCTCCCAGTCCGTCGACTCGATGAACAACAGTGATGTTACGTCGGATGTAACACGCCTGCAACACAAACTACATCTACGTAACTATGATGACTAACAGACATTGCAATACAGGATCACATTTTGGTATTACAAGAGATTTTCACTAGCAATGACGTACAGCCTGTTGGCTTCCGCCTCGAGACTGTCTGCTGACGTTTCGCCAGCACGACTGGCTTGAATTGTCAAAAATTCATCTACCACTGCTGGTGGCGTTGGCAATGGAGATCAACCTGTGAAAACGCCAGCCAGTCATGCTGAGAAACGTCAGAAAAATCATTAAACTTTTTATTTTTATTTGTGTGGGCATAGTATCCCTAATTGCTTTGTAATGTAACGGTTCACTAGCATCCATTTCTCTTAATTCCCACGCGAAATATTAATTCAGAATACATAACTAGGGCAGAACAATAAAAACGACGTGCGTTAGAAACGTTGCGAGCGGTATGGCAACGCTGTTTGTTCTACTAGGGTATACCGACAAGTTCATCCCTTCCAGATGCTCAGTCTGAGTTTCAGCTCCGTACAGCCATCGCGTGAGTTTTGAGAGCACCGTCAGGGAATTTTGTGTGTTACGAAAATGGAACAGCGGAATTTACAACGACGTTATGCCATCACGTTTTGTGTTAAACTTGGGGGAACCCGCACGTGTGAGCTTTGAAAGGTTGAAACAGGCCTATGGCGAACATTCCTCGTCTAGATTACAGGTTTTTCCCTCACGCAGATCATTTTTGGAACGCCGAGAACACGTTGAATATAAACCTCTCTCAGGTAGATTTTCAACTTCAAAAATCGACGACAACGTCGAACGTGTGCCTGCTCTTATGAGATCAGACCGACGTTAACAATAAGGATGCTGGGTGACCTATTCAACACTTTCGCCGTGCACCCAATTTTGACCAAAGTGTTGCACATGCGAAAGGATTGTGCCAAAATGGTGCCGAAAAGCTGAACAGAAGGACACTCGGAAAAACGTGCGCGCTACTGATCTTGTGAGGACTGCCAATGACCACGAATGGTTCAGTCGTGTGATCACAGATGATGAATCCCGGATTTTTGAGTGTGGTCCTGAGAATGCGTCAAAGTGAGGAGTGCCACAATGAGCATCATCTCTGCTGAAATAAGCTCGAATGAGCAAATCAAACATTGAAACTATGCTGATTTTCTTTTTTGATAGTTGGGATACCGTGCATAAGGAATTTGTTCCTCCAGAACAAACTTTCGAGCAAGTATTTTACAACAGGGTGTATACGCGGACAAAGAAAAAAATTCCTAGATTTCTCCCGGATTTCCTGGTTAAAAATACATTTTCTCCCGGGTGAAAACATAGTTTTTCCCTGTTAACTGACAGCACATTTTCTCTCAAAACTGTATAACTTATCCATCCTTTGAATGGTTATGGTTTTATGCACGGGCGTAGGATTTCCCGGCACTTTGGAAACAAAACACAGGGGGGGGGAAAAAACCTTTTGGAAAGATCTTTGATGTGCAGAAACATGTACGCTGCATATTTTCATGTTACGGAAGTATAAATTCGAATACCACCAAACAGAGCATGTTACTTTCCGAAGCATTGAAATCGAGATTGCGATTCGCTTTTTTAAGCCAGTCATAGCTCATGTCACGTGATTTTCACCAGCCGATGATACCAGGTATTCAGAGCTTACGACACGTGATGAAGTCAGACAATAGCAACATCACTGTTAAGTAGGGAGAACGCACAAGCAGACAAAGTTAATGGTTTAAATTAATATACATAGTGTTGCTACAAGAAAAGTAAAGCTTTCACTTATAATATTGGTCTATGAGATTAATACGCTGGAAGAGAAGCTAAGCTTTCGCATATAATGTTGGTCTTTTATGCGCGTACTACAATTTAAGATATATCACACAAATGTGCCATTAAAATTTTTAATAACGATATAAATGACTGTTCTTCTGGGCTCGAAATTCGTCTAAATGGCTCGTCATCAAAGAGTTTATTTTTAAATGAGAGTCAAACGCTCTTTGATTTGAGAAATTCATCGTACATTCTCGTACGTAGTTCAACTTGCGTAAAAGGAAATTCTTTGACAGTAACGCTTTTCAAACAACCATTAAGAGCATTTTGCCGCGAGCTGTTAGAAATAGGTTCGTTTCTGCAGTTACCAGAGAGCGCCAGATGACAGGCGTCACCGCGCTTGCGCAAATACGATGTCGTAGGGAGCCGTATGTTCGTAGGTGTAAAACATTGAAAGATTTTACATTAGGTCATAAAAGAAACAAGACATTCGAACCTGCGGCTGCCCTCACAGCCAACAGCCACATTTCTGTAGCCAGAAGCGGGAGAAGGTACTAAATTGCGCATGCTCATGATTCCGGTTGTAACTGCTAAAACGAATCTAATGTAAAAAGTTGTGACGTCACGCTCATCGGAGGCAATTTGTTGTTACGAATCACTGCATATTCTTCCTAAAGCCTTTGACAAATTTTGCTGTTGGCAGACCCTTGTATGAGCGCTTTGTTTTGTTGATGTATGTGGCACATTTACTTAGCAGTTTAAGTTTTATTTTCGTTTTTTCACTCGTTCATGTTTTATTGCTGAAGTATTATTCTGCAGTAGCGGAATACAGTAATATTCTTTGTTAGAGTATCTGTTCTTACCAGTCAAAATTACAAAAATTTAACTGAATACAATGAAAATTCCCGGAATTCTATCCTTGTGACTTTTCCCAGAAATTTAAAAACGTCTTAAAAGAACGCCATTTGGGATTGCGGAGAACATTCAAGACTGCGACCGACATGTTAAAGGCCCTATCAGTAGAAGCCTTTCAGCGCTGATACCAAGAATGGGAACGACGACTCCGCCGGTGTATAGCTGCCGAAGGGAACTACTCTGAGGGGGACAATATTATTGTTTGAAGAAAAAAAAGTTGATGAAATCTGTCTCATTACTTTTCTGACAGATCTCTTAAGTTTGTTGCGTAATGGGGGGACGGGTGGCAAAGGTGTGGAAGACCTTTTATTAATCGCTGTGCAAGCTTCCGAGCTCCAGGGAAAGAAATACCTACTGGACAACGAAGGCGAGAGGCGGAGGGGCAGAGAAATGGACAACGGCAGACGGGTTACGAACCTGACAAGTTCATTTTCAAGTCCGGCCACTGACAGTGCCTGATCTCAATAATAAATATGAACTCAAAACTCAGTCTGATCGTGACTCGGTAAGACGCATTTATTCTGCGACCATTTGTAAAGCATGTGTTGTCACTTTAATGTTCATTATGAAGTTCAGGTACTGTCAGTGCAGCCTCAGTAGGCCAGGCTTGAGAATGAACATGTCAGGCTCGAAACTAGTCGCCTAATACTGTAACTGTTGACAGAATCGTTAATAAAAGTTTTAAGGAATTTAATAAATCTGCTGGTTCCCGATCAACAAAATGCTGAAACTGGAGAAAAAGGGCGAACATTAAAGTTTTGACTGTTGTACCCATCAATCTTCGATTTGAATTCGTTTCGACTGACGTTTATTTGTGACAGAACCGGTTCACTTAAGTTAATACTGATCGATTTTCATTTTGAAAACATCTGCAAGCTATTACTATGAGGCACAGTGACTACTTTCCTTTTGTAGAATATGGGGATTTTTAGTTCAGCGGTCGATCTTTTAATTTACTTCGAGAAATGTGTGCAATTTCTTATTTTCAATTACAGAGTGTGAATTTTCTACTTATTGGTAACTGCTGAGTGACGCCAGAACCACTGTTTATTCTTAGTTCTGTGTAGGGGTTGTTGTTGTTGTTGTTGTTGTTGTCGTCGTCTTCAGTCCTGAGACTGGTTTGATGCAGCTCTCCATGCTACTCTATCCTGTGCAAGCTTCTTCATCTCCCAGTAACTACTGCAACCTACATCCTTCTGAATCTGCTTGGTGTAGGGGCATTCTTTGCTATTGTTGCTAACAACCGGAGCTGCGGAGTCTGATTGTCACAGTAAGTGAAAATTTTTCGGCTCCGTGCTTTCGCACCCTTCGGTAAGTACCACAGGTACCGCGGCGCTTTCGACAAACCAACCAGTTTTGCACCGCGGGGTTTCCGACCAAAGTTTTCCCCACTGCTGCGCCTTCAAGACGACGCGGCAACGGAGGGGCGCACCGTCATTACTGCTCTTTTCATTCGCAGCAATTTAAACCGTGCTCTTAGGCTCTTGTCTAATCACACCCAGGGAAGTCACGACATATTCGGAAATAATAGCCTTATATTTCCGACAAATAACAATACTTACATCATCTCTGCACCAATTTAATTTCTCGCTTTTTAATTGGATAAAATGCGAAAGGGATCCTCTTATTACAAAACGGTCCGAAAACCACGGCAAAAGCATTTGTGGTCACAGGTCGCAAAGCCCAGGACAGCGAGATTTCGATACGCATGCAGATACTAAGTTCAGGGCTCCAGACATGAATATTGTGCTGCACATTGACATTAGTCGATTTTTATGTTAGGTCCCCAAAAGTGCTGAGTCACCTGAACAGAACAAACTTATTTCTTTTACGACGCAAACTGATGGTCGAAATTCTTTCGATTAAATTCAATCATTCAGCGCAAAAGCAGAACCGCCGCAACAGTTATGGAACATATTTGAATCTATCAGTGCAATTGCTAGAAAATACATATTTATATCATCATACACTTTTACTTTTATTGGTGTAAAGACCGTCAGTAATGGAAAAAACATACCACCATCGACAATCAATTGAAGGAATGCAAATGGTGATTTAAATATATGCGGTTTTTTGTTCTGCCGATTTCCATTTGTATGAAATAGTTTTCGGCTTATTAGGCCATCTTCAGATAACAACTGGCTATTGTTTACAAGGAGCTTGTGTTCTTACGAACGAAACATTCTGGACTAGATACAACGCAATCTTAAGTTGTGGTATTATTGTCTTTGGAATTGTCAAACGGGTCTTGACTTTTTGTTCTGTAAAACTGTTCTTTAACATAATAAATCACATTTTATGGTTTGTCAGTGCCATGCATGACAACACTTAGAATTATTTAGAATAGACATTATTACAAAATTACATTTTTTGGTATTTGTTGTGAACAGTTGCACTTGACACTAATTGTTGGTTGTACAACAGCGGTGTTTTCTTTGGGGGTTACATTTTGTTATAAGAAAATTGTGCATTAATAAATACCAAATATTTTGCCACATCAGTGTACGTTACTCCGTTAGAGTAATGAAGTCACCAACACGACGTCAATAAAAAGATACGAGTACTTAGGTAACTTATTGCGTGTAGTGGCCTGCGATGCAAGATGCTATGGTGAACGCTTTTCCAGGCGAAACTCACCTGCAATGAAAGGAAAAGAACAAAAAATTAGAGCAATATCACTAGACTGGAGTTGGTGGCTATTTTGTAAAATTCAATAAATGAAGAGAGCAAAACATGAAAACTATAGGCAGCAAAACACACACAAATCATAATTCATACTGTGAACTATCAGGGAATAGACAAAATTTCAGTAATGAAGTATTGAGAAACGCATTTGTTTTCGTATTATGCGATACTGTTGATAAAGGTAATAACTGCATTTATTGTCACTAACAGAAGCCTAACGCAACATTGTGAGACCTTCACTTTTCCCGGCGAATTGAATGTTCAAATAATTTACGGTTTTGCTGCCGGGTCTACGGCCTTTTTGCCTTACGCAGGAAGCATTTCCAACAGGATTGGCCGTATTTTGGAGAAATATGATGTGAAATGTGTTTTTCGACCACCTGCCTTGATTAAGGCCCTGTTGGCGTCCGTAAAAGATGATCTTGGTTTACGCAAGGCTGGTGTCTATCGTATTCCTTGCAGTTGTGGCACGTCATATATTGGTCAGACAATCAGGACTGTGGAAGACCGGTTTTTTGAACATAAGCGTCACACACGCTTACAACAGCCGAGAAAATCCGCTATTGCTGAACATTGCCTTGACACCGGTCATCTATGGAATACAGCAACACGGAGATTCTGGCTTGCACGTCCAGCTACTGGGATAGTGTCATTAAGGAAGCTGTTGAAATCAAATTATCAAGCAACCTTATAAACAGAGATTGTGGATTTTGTTTAAATGCTGCTTGGAATCCGGCTCTCTCACTCATCAAAAAACAGAGGGACAGAATTAGGGCTGCCTCACCAGTTGATTAATAGTCACTATCGATATTTCTGATGTTGGTTATCTTTGGTTGTGTGTTGACTTTGCGGTTACTTGTTCTGTGTGTGGTATCTTCCTCGTTTCTCCTCTGTGAACCGAGGTATTAAATTCCCCTGCACATTGCTTCCTCCTTTCAGTTGTGCCTTGAGAATGGCAGGGTGTGCTCCTGCCAAAATATCGGCGGTAGTCGACGTCACCCGGCAGCAAACCCGTAAATTATTTGAACGTAACGCTACATTGTCAAAAGCTGACGTATTCACTCTATTTTGTAATCGTTGACGTAACACACATCCTCTGAAGTATCATTTCGTTTCCTCCTCTCATTCTGCGTGATTCACTGTCTTTCTCTCTCCCCCTCCCCCCTTTCAGCTGTATGACGAAATCTCACTATGAGGATCCCAGTGGCTGTTCTTGTTGTGGTCTTCAGTCCTGAGACTGGTTTGATGCAGCTCTCCATGCTACTCTATCCTGTGCAAGCTGCTTCATCTCCCAGTACTTACTGGAACCTACATCCTTCTGAATCTGCTTAGTGTATTCATCTCTTGGTCTCCCTCTACAATTTTTACCCACCACGCTGCCCTCCAATGCTAAATTTGTGATCCCTTGATGCCTCAGAACATGTCCTACCAACCGATCCCTTCTTCTTGTCAAGTTATGCCACAAACTTATCTTCTCCCAAATTCTATTCAATACCTCCTCATTGGTTATATGATCTACCCATCTAATCTTCAGCATTCTTCTGTAGCACCACATTTCGAAAGCTATTCTCTTCTTGTCAAAACTATTTATTGTCCATGTTTCACTTCCATACATGGCTACACTCCATACAAATACTTTCAGAAATGACTTCCTGACACTTAAATCTATACTCTATGTTAACAAATTTCTTTTCTTCAGAAACGCTTTCCTTGCCATTGCCAGTCTACATTTTATATCCTCTCTACTTCGACCATCATCAGTTATTTTGCTCCCCAAATAGCAAAACTCCTTTACTGCTTTAAGTGTCTCATTTCCTAATCTAATTCCCTCAGCATCACCCAACTTAAATCGACTACATTCCATTATCCTCGTTTTGCTTTTGTTGATGTTCATCGTATACCCTCCTTTCATGACACTGTCCATTCCGTTCAACTGCTCTTCCAAGACCTTTGCTGTCTCTGACAGAATTAAAATGTGATCGACGAACCTCAAAGTTTTTATTTCTTCTCCCTGGATTATAATACCTACTCCAAATTTTTCTTTTATTTCCTTTACTGCTTGCTCAATATACAGATTGAATAACATCGCGGAGAGGCTACAATCCTGTCTCACTCCCTTCCCAACCACTGCTTCCCTTTCATGTCCCTCGACTCTTATAACTGCCCTCTGGTTTCTGTACAAATTGTAAATAGCCTTTCGCTCCTTGTATTTTACCCCTGCCACCTTTAGAATTTGAAAGATAGTATTCCAGTCAACATTGTCAAAAGCTTTCTCTAAGTCTACAAATGCTAGAAACGTAAGTTTGCCTTTCCTTAATTTTTCTTCTAAGATAAGTCGTTAGGCTAAGAAAGCCATTTTAGTCACTCCTTTTGGCGTTACATTTTCTCAATTTTAGTGTACTTAATCCGGCAAATGCCAACTACCAACAGATCGGGGCCAGCTTGCGCGGCATGTGGGTGCAGCCAGCAGGCTCAGCTCGGGGTGTGGAGGCTGTGGACGTGTGGCCAAGTGTCCAGAGCGAGGCGGCAACGACCGCTCGGCGAAAGCTGCTGCTTTCTAGGCGCCCGCCAAGCAGCCAGCTCATTGTTTTGGGAAACCGCCGGCTGTCACAACACGCGCGCTTTAAATCAAGCACGCCGTGGGCGACGCTCTGCGCTTTCCTCCACAAACCTTTCCGGTCACACCCGGGTCCAGGACACAGGTCGACGATTCGTGATACTGTTATGGGGACCATGGATTTTGGGTATAACAACGTTCGTTAAAATTATGGTTGACCAGTCTCACTCTGCGATTTTTCTGCATTCGAGTAACTCAATCCAGTCACGTAAAGGGTCCTCTTGTAAGGTGGCTGTAATTTCGCACCTTACAAGTAGAGATGAATCGAATTCGTTCATTCCCGTGAACTGCTTCATTCATTTCACTCTTTGCTGCGAAGCGTTCAAATGAAGTAGTTCATTCATGAAGTACGGAAGTCTGGCGAAGTTGCCCAATTCGCCGCTCAGCCGCTCGCTTCGCCTCGCTCGTACAATAAAGCTTCGTAATACTTAGTAATTTTACCAACAGATGGCTGAACTATGCAGTAACGTGCACGCAACGTTTTACGCTCTTACAGCGTCTGAGTTAAATAGAGCATGGTCGAAGGGGACAAAGGAAAGATAAACAGAGAAGCCTGTCACATATAAAGAAGGCATTACATTTAATGTTGCTCGACATTTTCTCATGAAGCGCCCAAAAAAGTCTGTATCCGCCAAATGAAACATTATTTGTTGTATTCATGGACTGAAAACTAGGACTACCAACGAAATGCAGTCCAATTCTATGTTCCTTTTAAAACTTAATCCAAAATAGAATGAGTATGTTTACCACTGTCACGAAGTCTATATACCTACCGGTACGTTAAGTAATTATTCAGAAGTTTTTCTGTAGATTTTATTTTTGTTGAGAATAATAACCCTCCTTCAATACGTGAACTGTCACCTGTAGTCATTGGTACGATTTCTTGTTGGCTGTGCGTGCTCACACAGCCAGCCTCTTCATTTGTATCTTTAATATTGATTTGTCTGCAAGCGCTGCCAACGGTAGGCTACCCGTAGACGCAAAGTTTAACTGCACAAATAGTCACGGGTAATGATGTCAGCACTGCAGGAAGCAGCTGACGCTGCTTTCCCCTCGCCACCCAGCTCACCAACCCTCGTAAACCTATCGTTCCCCACAAACACCGCGCGATTCGTCGACAGGTAGTAGAGGTAGGATTGAAGTGAAGGGAGGATGAGTGACGTAGCGCCGATGTAGTGGGAGAGGGAGAGGGAAAGAGTGAGTGACCTAGAAAAATGTGTCGAGTGTGCTATCTGCGAAGAGTGTGAAGTACCAGTTCATTGAAATTGAGTGGTTAGTTCACACTTCGCTGTGAAGCGTTCATTTGAACGACTCATTCACGAGCTTCCCATCACTACTTACAAGCACTCATCCAAATACTTTGCCGTGCACTAGAACCACAATTAGATATCATTTGATAGGTTGTACATCGTATATATGAATATTTAAAGGAGACTGGCATTGTCACGTACGCCTTGTAAATAATTGTTAACGATTATTGCATGAAAGCTGACGGAGTGTCTTTATTATCAGAACGGCGTAATGAATGATTGCCTACACTAGCAGAGGCTGGAACGACAGTGGAAATGACGCAACAGGCGGAACTCAAGCCCCGGGTGGAAGGCCCACACAGGTGTGGAGGTTCAGCTCCAGACACGAAGTGCCGAGACGGGCAGTCTGAGCACCTGAGCGCGAGGACACAATATAGGGGCGACCGGCCGCTACTGTAGTAGGGCTGGAAGGCTAACCGGATAATACTTCCGACCTCTGCGAATCTTGGATGCAGGTGAGAGAAATGAAGAAGCGACACCTCTGAAACCACGCAGGCTGGGTTATTTCCAAGGAATTTTACTCAGAAGCGTACCATTGTACGAGTATAGGTTTCTCCTCGCAAACTTTCCGCGCTGGCGACAAACGTAAAATATGGTTGGTCGTCGTTCGGAAGAATCTGTAGAGAGGGAGAATATTCCGCGGTATCGGGAATATGATTCGTTTTCGGAATTACGAGGGTGGGGAGCCGAGCCTTGCTGGGAAGCCAGCGGTGGAAAGAAGAGGTCTTCCGTTATTAGGGCCCGTGTGTGACTTTCGCTCGGTATCAGCTTTGTTGGTACAGACGGACTTGCTGTCTTTGCTCTCATGAGAGTTTATAGTTAGTTAGGCACTGGATTTCGCCTCCAGGTTGGAAGTCGTCGTTGAGTACGCAGCTTTCAGTACTTGAGAGCACTACTTCTGCCTATACTTACGTTGAGACGTTATCTGATCTCTCTCCTTGTGGCTGGGAGTTCGCGTTTCTCATCTGTAGAACACAGAGAGGAGAAGACAGTGTTAGAGTATATCAGATGACCGCCTTTTGCCATCCTAGTGTTTGAAAGTTTATTTGTGGCTGGAATTCTTCCATCGTCACAGATGAGTACGAGAACCATCACTTCGACGCACCGGACGCAGTAAATACGGTGATATCGCAAATTGCTTCGGCTTATTAGGGCTATATAAGCTAAACAGTTCTGATCACGCTTGTTTATTTCCATTGAGGTTCCGCACCAGCGTAGATCATCTTTGAGGGTGTGTCTTCTGTACGAAGAAGTCAGTCATTTCGCGTTATTGATATTAGACCGCAGTCTTAATAAGGGGCAGAGTTGGACAATTTATCAGTAATTGTAGTTAGGAACTGTAAACTTCGTAATATAAAAGATTTTTTATCTACAATAAATATATAAGCAGGAACAACGTTTATCGTTTAGCAGGATTAGTCGCCTTCATCATTCATTTATGTTTAGATTGTAATTTACAGAATTAAGAGATCCTAAGATCTGTTTCAGGTGGTAGTCAGACAGGGCCAAATCTTCATTTTAGCGTTTATTGTTTTCCGTTGAGCACATTCATTCTTACACCCGCCTGGAGTAGCATCCTGGACTCTTATTGAAACAATGAACCGTTCTGACCGCGTCGGCTCGTTCTATGTTCTTACATCTTTGCCCACTGGCGCGATCCGTCTCTGTCTACTCGCCAGGAGGCGTTTGGGTCGCCTGTGAGTTGATTGGTTGTAGTTTCTTTGAGCGTGGTGTTGACCACATGGGCCGGCAATCTAGTCGCTATCGGTGTAAGAGACACAAGAGGCACATGTGACGTACGGCCGCCACGTGTATCAGTGGCCACTGAGGTCGAAATTGGGTCCTATTTGTCTTGGGAGTAGTTGCTTCCCTGATTGATGTAGTGACTATAAAAAAGCCTTGCCGTGGTAAGCAAACGCTAGCGGCCAAGTGAATCTTGGCTTTCCGAGCTACTCGTGGCGTTTGGAGGAGCTGCCCCGGGGTGTTACCTGTTGCCCACCTAACCACCGGGCATAGTTTGTCCGCGCCGGCTGTGTCCGTGCGCGCGGCTTCCCGTCTCACCGTAGCCCCTGAGACGTTCCGAGTTCCTGACTTGCTACGGCATCCCTCGTAAGTTGCGTTTCTTTCTCGTAGCAATCCGGCATTAATTTGACCTGGAGTGCCCGTTATTCTACACCACCTTACTCAGACTTGGCCAGCCGTACCTGCCCCTGTCATGTTTTTCCTGCTTTAAGGCGAGCAGTTCTAGGCTAGGCGCTACAGTCTGGAACCACGCGACCGCTACGGCCGCAGGTTCGAATCCTGCCTCGGGCATGGATGTGTGAGATGTCCTTAGGTTAGTTAGGTTTACGTAGTTCTAAGTTCTAGGGGACTGACGACCTCAGATGTTAAGTCTCATAGTGCTCAGAGCCATTTGAACCATCCTATTTGAAGACGGGACCAACAACCTCGCTGTTTGTTCCCGTCGACCAACCAACTAATCAATTTGAAGTTTGGTTTTAACGTAATAGTTTGAGTATCGGTGTAATCCTCAATTTGTTAAATATTATTCCATTATTTTTCCACGTCAGTATCTTGATTGTGACCAACGTGCTTCTATGATTAATTAAATGCTGGATACTTGCGTTGAGAATGGTTCTTGCTCTTTGCATAAAATATTAGTACTGGTACTTACGGAACTCAGCTTGTCAGGTACGACACTTGGAAATTTCATGTTACTATTCATCTTATTAGGCATATTCATATTCACTGGTGTCAAGCACACATCCTTTGATCAGACCAATGTTGAAATTGTAATCTTTAACCATCATTGCTGTCATTGTTTGCCAAGCGCTAAGCGCGTGTTTTGAGTTTATATTTGATTGTACAACTTGCTTGTTAGTCCTTCCTAAATTGGTGCATCTTATTCGTTTAAAGTAACTAATTAATCATCAATTTATTTAAATCAAGAAATTTTGGAGTAACTGCCTGAATGACTTTCCGTAATTATTTTATCTAATTTTCTGGTGAAATTTGAACTGCTATTAACATTTTCAGTTCTTTGCTGGCGCTACTTATTGTCACTCATTAGTTGTGCCTTTTTAATTACGTAAGTACGTTCATTGCAAACAGCTATTATCATTCGTATATTATTAGTGTTTTTGGTATCTGTTCAATAAAAGATAGTTGGACTCTTGTGAAGTAACAAACGACATGTGATAAATAGCCAGCATCTTCCCCTGCCTGTTTAGTTGTTCCTTTATCCTGGGGTGTCCACTGACATTTCACGTTCCTTCCCTCCGTGTAACGGAGTTTCCGCTTGCGCCGCGCGAGATCGCACAGGCGGCCGCCAACAGAATCTACTCACTCTTCGCGATGTGCGACACACGCGAGAAATTTCGCGACGTACTGTTCCGCAGATTTAAAAGCGAACGTTTATTGGCAGGCCCTGATCAATTCTCTGAACTGCTACACTAATAAAACCAATCTAAATATGAATCACGGGCTCCGCTTTGATCCGGAAGACAGGGTTAAACTTTTCTGTACTTCAAAACCAGTCACTGAAAGCCCTGTAATGGTCTAACTGGTCTCAGGAAGATTCAGCGATCGGACCAGTGGATTGGTGTATGTACACCGCTAACAGTTCATACACTGCTTCCAACAGTCTGCTAGCAGCTTCCACCGAAGGTCTCCGCAACGTAACAGAAACAGGGAGTCATATAAAGACTCAAAACTCGTATTTCCACGGGAACTAATGTAATTTAGTAGCTTCAATGACAACATCGCCACCACTGTCCAGCTAGCCCACAACATAATTTGAGGCCTGATCCTGATGGTCGTCTGCACACTCGATAAACGGTAACTGTCTCCTAGGAAAGCGGGGGATGGGGCATTAGAGTCGAATGTCCCGTCGTCAGCGCGGTCATTAGAGTCGGACAGCAGGACCGGATTACGAAAGGATGGGGATGTAAATCGTCCATGCCCTTTTCAAGGGAACCATCCTCCCTTTTGCCTGGAGAGATTTTTAGGGAGGTCATGAAAAACCTAAATCTAGATTGCCTGACAGTTTTGAACCGTCGTCCTCCCGAACAGAGTCCTGAGTGCTATCCACTGACCCACATCGGTCGGAATGACACCTAGGTATCCACATCTGCGCACCGGAAGAGCAATGGAACCCATTTGGGTACCTGTCGGGCGCCATCACAGCGTACGCAGATCAGCGGCCCGTTGTTTAAATTACGTGACCTTTGCTTACACATCTAGTGCCACATAGCTCCACAAACCTACCAAAAAACTGTCGGATCCCTGACACGAAGTATCAGTGACGCATTTCATTCCCAAAACGGAAAACAAGCTATTAAGGAGGTGGACATAATGTTTGGCTTATGAGTTTATGTTCCACTAGTGATTGCGTACGGGACTTGGTAGATTAATCTGCCACAAGTAATGAGTATGATGGGCAAACATCTATTAGGCGCACTACGAATGTAGTGGTGTGGACATGTTGGGAATGTGGATCTCACGGGGAGCGTGCATGGGTTAAGTCCCTGCAGACGCACTACCCTCTGTGCCCGCGGTGGCTCAGATGGATAGAGCGTCTGCCATGTAAGCAGGAGATCCCGGGTTCGAGTCACGGTCGGGGCACACATTTTCAACATGTCCCCAATGAAGTACATAAACGCCTGTTTGCAGCTAGGGTGTCCATTTTATTATCATTTCACTCTGAATTTACTTGTAATTGGGATTACTTCGAACACAGAGGCGCTGAGCTGCAACTCTTAACGATACATTAGCTGAATTGCGTGCAGCAGAAGTAATCTCTTCCGTTGTCAAGGAATAATACGAGGCTATGTCCGCACACACGCACTCAGGAGATAATTACAAGTTGGCGTTTTAATAAAATGGAGCGAGATAATGCTTTATGGCGCGTTAGCACGAAATGGAACGCGCCATTTCTCATTCGCCACTGAAACGGTAAAGTTTGAGGAGTATGAACTCTGTTCAATTTTGCTTGCGCCCTGTCCATGTAACTGTCTGCCTCACTGACGAACACTTCGTTTCTCAGTGGACGAGAGAAAAGCGCCCCAGTCTCCACTCCCGCATCTTTGCTATCTGAATTAAATAAAGTGCGCGTATAATTGCTGTATATGCAAAGCAAACAGACCTTATTTACACAGCTCTGCTTCCCCGTCCGCAGAACGAACAAGGTTATTCATTCTCCACAGCGCGAAACGATTCACCGAATAAATATTGGCCGAGATTCAAAACTTAAGAAAAAAAAAAAGGCTAGAATGCTGCGCTCGACAAACATGGAAAATATCGTTGAATTTTCGCCCCGCTGCTAGCGTTTTGTTATACATCACAAATTTCAATAGCTCTTTATGACAGGGTTGTTTCTTACTACATTGTTGTAAAAGTTAAAGGCGTCACCTACCTGGAAGTTGTTTTGAACACAGCAGAGTCTCACTGGGCATGCTTCCACTGCAGTGGCTATGCCACTGCCTTCCTCGGACCTTTGAATTGACCTACACAACCGGTTACATGGAGGCGAACTATGATGCAACACGGCATTTCTCATATTAACAAACATTGTTCGACGTGAAAGACGTGGTAAGTGGCAGTTATATCGTAGTACTGACCGTGCAGCTGAGTCGGTAGTGTACTAGTATAATAACAGCAAAGACGTTGGTTCGTATCTCTCACTAGCATATTTCATTTACGAAACATGAAATTGAAAATAAACCACATTATGTCTGGAGCCACATTATGTCTGGAGACAGCACCGTGTTATTGATTTATATAATTTTTCGTTCACCAGCAAGGCACTTCCTATGTCTGTATCAAATTCTGATTTATTTTCATGCAATTATAATTAAAATGTTGTTTTACTGTAAAATGATTCAATATTTGTTAGTTAACATCTCAGTTTGATTATATAAAATTTAAAAAATATCACTAGGGAGAATGGAACCAACGACTTCTGATTGTTATATGCTACTGACTTTTTTGTTTTAATAAGCCAAACGTATTGTACTTAAAATCTGTCTGAAATAACCTAAACCTCGAAGGCGATTTTTTGATTCCGTGCCTTAATCGGGAAAATGGAACACTTTTAGGATCACTTTTTGTCCGTCTGTCTTGTTTTGACTATCTGTCCGACTGTTCAAAACCCTTTTTCTGAGTAATGGGTAGACGTATCAAATTTACATTTATGTGACATACTAAGATCTATAGTGAAGTGGCGATGTAACAAATTTAAGGTTCTAAGAGAATGCAGCCAAAAGATATCGCTATTTATGTCGCATATTTTGACTGTCGTAAAATCACTGATGAAAGCCTATGGGTACTTCCCATTGGTCTTGAGTCACGAAATTTGGTAAGAAGCGAGGTTTCACAGTACAAGCGAAAGGAAAGTCTTAAAATTGTTTTTTTAATTATGTCAAACGAAAAAATATTATTGTTGTTTGTTGTCCGACCTCAAACTATAAACATTCCCCAAAGTCTTGGAATGCTCGGGACATATATCGCGATTATCAATGTCGATAACAAGCTAAAATCATCGAGATTCTCGATTCCCGAAATGGATGAACTGTCGATATACTGTACGGAACCTTCAGCGCGTGAGTCCTAGTCGCAGCTGGCCATTTTTTGGGACCTGGTGACGGGGACCTGTTTTCCAAATCCTGTAAATATTTATAAAATCCAAGAGCACTTCTTTTAAGATTCTCTTGTAAGATTCCGTAGAATTTGATTCTACAAGTTACAGCTCCCCCTTTCAGTCTTACTTTATACCTTATTTATCTGCACTTTGCCTTCATCGTACAGCCGTCCATCGCAATCTCTCAATATCGGTCTCGTCACGTCCTGCTACACAAGTTCATCAACTACACACGCTCAGATGGACAGGGATGTTGTTGTTGTCTTCAGTCCTGAGACTGGTTTGATGCAGCTCTCCATGCTAATCTATCCCGTGCAAGCTGCTTCATCTCCCAGTACCTACAGCAACCTACATCCTTCTGAATCTGCTGAGTGTATTCATCTCTTGGTCTCCCTCTACGATTTTTACCCTCCACGTTGCCCTCCAATACTAAATTGATCCCTTGATGCCTCAGAACATGTCCTACCAACCGATCCCTTCTTCTAGTCAAGTTGTGCCACAAACCTCTGTTCTCCCCAATCCTATTCAATACTTCCTCATTAGTTGTGATCTACCCATCTAATCTTCGCTATAGAGAAAACTGTAGTCGTCTTGATCAGGGAATCACTCCAGGATTGAGATAAATCAGAGTAAACCTGAACATGTATGCCCAGTCCTCCGGTATACCTAATGGGTATGTTAACCACTGCGTATCTTGGGTCTGGTGAATTACGGCACGTGCCACAGATTATACAGAAAGAACTGCTCCGTGGAGCACGGAGGGAGTATATCCATAATCATTAGTTTTCCATTCTAGGTGCCCTGGTGTGGTTTACGAGCGCTCTGTCTATGTGCTATTCTTCTCTCGGGACTGTATACCAGGTGACTCCTTGTTTCTGCATCCTCCTTCACTTGGTCCACCCATCACTTCCTTGATCTTCTACCACTCACATCTGTGCGTAGCCATTATTTTCTCTCCTTCCTTCCTCCACCCGCCTGACATGGCCAAACCATCAAACGGGTCCTTGCCACATTCTTCCAACGATGTGTACACTCAAGCTTCGCCCATTAGTTTGTTCATTTCTTACCCTGTCCTTCGTAATTTTCTGGGCCATAGTGCGTAAGAACGTCATTTTCGCGGCTTCCAGTTTGTCGTCGTACATGTTTCTGAGCCATACGTAATAATGGGGATGAAGTATGACTACAGGACGGTCTGTTTTGGTCGTAGGGGGACTTGTTCGTTCAGGGTAGATCGCGTACTTGATAGCAGAACAGCTGACTTGAGTTCGGTTACTGATGTTATTGCTTGAAATGATGCACCCAACTTATTTATGCTGGTCTATCTTCCAACCTTATTTCTCCTTTCCTGTCTGTGATTGATATTGCGACAGTTATTTATTTATTGTTAATCCGTAAGACTTTAGATCATTCCAGATGGCCAGCCTCAGCTCTACTGCTTTCTGTGAACTACCATAAATTATTACATCATCTGCAAATGCAAATGCGTTGTTCTGTTTGATTCCTTTCATAGCTGCGTCCATGACAATGATAAAAATACGGAGAGGATACTGCCTCGATTAACTCCTTAGTTGCTTGGATCCAATCAGAATTACCATCTACTATCTGAACGCAACTGCAGCAGCTTTCGTAAAGTATTTTTTATTGTGCTTGTTTATTTGCTAGATAACCCGCGTGACGTCTACTTACGACGAAAACAAACACACACACACACACACACACACACACACACACACACACACACACACAATGACCTACACTCAGCCAGGCCAACGACCCACGAGATGCATGCTTCATACTGTTAATTTACTTCGAGATAAGAATATAATCCAGAAATGCGCCGAGCCTTGAATGAAAATGAACCTAGTTTACATTCATGACTTTTGCGACCCCTGTATCCCAAGAACAAAGTTACGGGTCAGGCCAGATTCATTAAGACGCCTAACTGCTTTACGTTTAGATTCGCGATGAAAGTATGCAGGGAGGAACTTTCTACGCTGCGCGGCGCTGCGCAACAAATTTCGCCAGTGGCGTGAGAAACGGGTTGCGGGGGAAATTGTACTGGTAAGCCGATACGTGCTGCCTTACAGTATCGCGTAACCAGGTCACTGGCGAAAATTTCGTCCACGCGACGCTCTAAGCGTCTAGAAGCGGAGCGCTTCATCGTTGCGGAGGAGAAGTGCTACCGAAGTACTCCCTGATGTCAGCAGAGACTACATAATGAAGGCTCAAAGCACGGAACGTCTAGCAACGGGGTTTTATGTAAAGTATATCTTACTGCTATTAATGTTTTGTTTTCAAGTGTCTGGCAGTGAGGAACTGCTGCCAACTTCTCGTTAAAATAAACACGTTAATCAGATATTTATTGGCTCTGAGCACTATGGGACTCAACTGCTGAGGTCATAAGTCCCCTAGAACTTAGAACTACTTAAACCTAACTAACCTAAGGACAACACACACATCCATGCCCGAGGCAGGATTCGAACCTGCGACCGTAGCGGTCGCGCAGTTCCAGACTGTAGCGCCAGAACCGCTCGGCCACCAGCGGCCGGCTCAGATATTTATTGATTTCAAGGTAGCGAAGCCGTTACTGGTACCCTACAACAAAAGCTGAAGGCAGTGGATAAGAAAGCAAACACACAATCTAACTAAAGGCAATCGCTACAGGTACATATAACCTTATAGCCGGCCTGTGTGGCCGAGCGGTTCTAGGAGTTTGTCTGGAACCGCGCGACCGCTACGGTGGCAGGTTCGAATCCTACCTCGGGCTGGATGTGTGTGATGTCCTTAGGTTAGTTAGGTTAAATTAGTTGTAAGTTCTAGGGAACTGTTGACCTCAGATGTTAAGTCCCATAGTGCTCAGAGCCATTTGAACCATTTTTTGAACCTTATATCCAATGGTGTTCCACCATAAATGTTCTATAGAACTTCTGCAATTAGTTCCTATAAATTGTTTTTAACATAACTGCACAACAGCAACGGTTTCACATAATAAAATTATAAACAGCCGACCAGTTGCAATGGATAAAGAAACACTTTACCTAGGTTTCGATAAATATAAATTTGTCTTTTTCAGAAGGTAACAATTTTACATTAGTAAGGACTGATGTACCATCGCCGTTTTTACAATTGTCGGCATAGATCCATGTGTCAAAAATAAAATATAGCCTTAGAATTATGGTTTGTTACGTTAATATAAAATAACTCATGGATCTTGCAGAGCTCACAACCGACATGGTACATTAGTCATTACTAATGTAAAATTGTTACCTTCTGAAGAAGACAAATTTATATTTGTCGAAACCTAGGCAAAGAATTTCTTTACCCATTGCCAACTGGTCGGCTGTTTATAATTTTATTCCTTGGTAATGTTTCAAATAGACCTGGGGAAACGAAAAATTGCTGTGGCGAAGTGAACCACGTGCTTGCGTGCCTTTAGAAATCTATGTACACACTTAAAACCTATGAACAAATACCGTAAACCACAAACTTTCCTATGAACGTTTTCGATTCCCAAATACGTTGTTGTTTCCAGAGCAATGGACAATCGTTCAAGCAACATTCAAATTTACGTATGATGCACTTGGAGAAATGGATGGTAAACACTGTGCTGTCTTACAATATACAGGGTCCGGCAATAAAATCTCCCCCATTTGACGCAGCCGGCGTGCGAGCTGTGAGGATACGGACGTTTAGAGTTGTTTTGTTTAAAAGCGATGTACGTGCCGTTTTCAGTGTGCGGCACGGCGTGGCTTGGTGTGCATCGTGCGTTTATTGTGGAGAAATTTATTCATAACGATGGTTCCATGATTAGTAGCCGGCCGTTGTGGCCGAGCGCTTCTAGACACTTCAGTCTGGAACCGCACGACCGCTCCGGTCGCAGGTTCGAATCCTGCCTCGGGCATGGATGTGTGTGATGTCCGTAGGTTAGTTAGGTTTAAGTAGTTCTAAGTTCTACGGGGCTGATGACCTCAGATGTTAAGTCCCATAGTGCTCAGAGCCATTTGAACCATGATTAGTACTCAGCGAGCATTTCGGAGACGATTCTAAATTGGTGAAGTGATCGTGTCACGACAGAAAAATTATTGAACTGTTGGTGTCAAACTTTAGAAAGACATGTTCAGTACTGAAAAGAAAACATACAGACCGTCCTCGGACTGGAACAACGCCGGAAAATGTGGCGCGTGTGAGACTGTGTGCAACAATCATCAATGCGTTCAGCACTTAAACACGTAGCTGCCCGGCATTATCTGATAGGAGTGTAGGAAAAATTCTTCATAGAGAATATATGCACCTCTTCAAAATGATGGTTACCCAGGAATTAAGTGAAATATTTTTGAAACTCTGAGCTGCGTGTGAGGAAATTCTTCAAGACATTCCACCTGGCGCTCAGTTTATTTTTCGGATGAGGCCCATTTCCACGAATCAGGAATTGTAAACATACAGAAGTTCCGCTACTGGGCTGCATAAAACCCTCGTGAAATTCATCAGCGACCACTACACAGCCCTCCTGTGACAGATTTGTGTGGGTACTGTATTTTTTCGAAGAAGGTGGCCACACGGTAACTTAATTCACATCGTTCTCCTCATATGCTAGAGATCTTCCTCCAACCTACGCTAAACCAGTTAATTGCAGGTGGAAGACCAAGAAGTGTGGTTCCAGCAAGACGAAGCAACATTCCACACCTATCGGCTTTCTATGGAAATGTTGCGAGAGTTGGTCATCTTGTCTCTTTGCGAGGAGACTTCGCGAGGCCCTCAAGGTCGCCTGCTTTATCGCCTTGTGATGTTTTTCTTTGGGAACACTTATAGGCTGTAATGTACAAACATCGACCCACAACACTCCAAGCAATTTAAGAGGCCATTACCTAAGAAGTGGCAGCCATTTCAAGACAAATGACACGAATACGTGTGGAGAACTTTCGGGGTAGACTTCGTCAATGTTTCAACATTGGAGGACGACATTTAGCAGATATTTTTAAAACCAAATAATCCAAAATGGCGAAGTACGTATTTTTCATAAATAAAAGTAATTTTTATGTATCATATATAGTTTTTCTGTGGCAGCCTATTAAAATGTGGGAGGTTTTGTTGCCGGACCCTGTGTTTCTTCAAAACCGGTTTCGATCATTTATCATCTTCACAGTGTAATATTACTGTAATATCATCAAGTGTCATACATGGTATTCAACCAGAAAAATGCCATAGCTGACTTGCAAACACCAGAAAAAGATACTTCACGCCATAATATCTGTTTAAGCAAGCAGGAAACATTGAAAAATGAAACTAACATTAGTAAATGCAGCTGCGAGTGCGTTTTTCAATGTGTTCCTCTTGCTTACGCCGGTATAATGACGTGAAGTATCTTTTCTGATCTTCGCAAGTCAGCTATGGCATTTTTTTCTGGTTAAATACCATGTATGACATGTGATGATACAGTATTTTTCCACTGTGATGATTATCAATGATCGAAACCGGTTGTGAAGAAATGTGTTCGAAACAGTGCTGTGTTTACCTTGCATTTCTCCCAATGTATCAATGCGCTGACACTCTCCTGCAAAAAAAATTCTACGTATGATGAGAAGCATTCTGTGTTATATGTGTGATGTTAGGTCCTATAGCTGATCTTTAGCAAAGTGTATGGATAGGTAATGGTGGAGAAGTACCAAAGCTATACCTACAGGGCTATTACAAATGATTGAAGCGATTTCATAAATTCACTGTAGCTCCATTCATTGACATATGGTCACGACACACTACAGATACGTAGAAAAACTCAGTTTTGTTCGGCTGAAGCCGCACTTCAGATTTAAATGCCGCCATAGCGCTCGAGAGCGCAGTGAGACAAAATGGCGACAGGAGCCGAGAAAGCGTATGTAGTGCTTGAAATGCACTCACATCAGTCAGTCATAACAGGGCAACGACACTTCAGGACGAAGTTCAACAAAGATCCACCAACTGCTAACTCCATTCGGCGATGGTATGCGCAGTTTAAAGCTTCTGGATGCCTCTGTAAGGGGAAATCAACGGGTCGGCCTGCAGTGAGCGAAGAAACGGTTGAACGCGTGCGGGCAAGTTTCACGCGTAGATACGAGGGTTATTCCAAAAGTAAGGTCCGATCGGTCGCGAAATGGAAACGACTATGAAAATCCGATAAAGCTTTGCACAGATGTGTTGGGTAGTGTCTCTAGTATAACCCCAGTTAGCATCACGTCGCTCTTCTCATTACTGAGCTCGCAGTGAGTGCGTAAAGATGTCTAGAAAATAGTGTCTGCCGCCAAGTACGAGGGCCTGGTGAGAAATTTCGCCTGAAGCTATGCAGCCAACATTACATAACTGTCGTGCTGTTTCGTCTTCACGACAATTCTCAGCCGCATTCTGCAGGGGCAATGAAGATGCTCCTGCATCGTTTTCAAATGGAAATGTTAGATTACCCACAATACTGTCCGCAATTGTCTCCCCCTGAGTTTCATCTCTGGTCACATGAACCGCTGTCTTTGAAGACAACATTTTGACACAGACAACGAGGTGTAGGCCAGCGTGGAGAATTGGCGGAAAGCACTGGCGGCTGCCTTCTATGATGAGGCTATTGAAAAGTTGGTACAACGCTATGACAAAAGTCTAAGTCAGAACGGCGACTACGTAGAGAAGTAGCTGAAAGGTGTAGCTAATTGTTACAAGTAAAACATTTCTGATGTTCACTGTGGTTTCAATTTGGCAATCAATCGGACCTTACTTTTGGAATAACCCTCGTATATACCGAAAAATATGAAGAAAAAAGGCTGCTGAAACGCTTTCACGATTGAAGTGTGATTGTCGTTGGATACAGGTATAGCTGAATATTGGGAGAGTGGATGGATAGATCGAACTGTCTTTATAGATAATTAATTACGTTTGTAGGGAACCCTCAGTGTGCGATTCCTACTCGCACCTGGTCAGTTTTTATACGACTATCTCATCTCGTTTTCTTCTTGTGTTTACTGGCGCCACTACGTTGTCTGTCCACGAGTGACAGCAGCAGCGGTTATCGATATCTAGTATGGTGGTACTATCTTTGGAGGGACGTCAAGTGTTTTCCAGGTCGGAGTGTGTGGAGAGTTCGGTTGGGACGGAGCAACAGAGAGGTCCGGCAGCGCGCAGACATGCCGGTACCGCTGGTGGCACGCAGGCACTGCCGGATCGAGGGGCTGTATTATAGTTATGAGGGCCACAACCTCGTTCTCCACCGGACCCAGGACGTTTGAGTTGAGTGAACATTCACCCAGTAGTGAAACCCCCACTACTTTGAGATCACGCCGTTTGTTCGCACGTTGCTGCTCGGAGAGTTGCCGAGAAAAAGAGCAACAAGTGAAGTGTTTCGAGTTGGCGAAATTAATTAGCCGTCCTCCACCTTTTATTATTAATCATCGAATTCCTCGTGTTTATTGATGAAGTTCAACCAGCGGTATTTTCTGCCTAGTGGCCGCCAACGCCCCAGTTACCTGCCCTGGAGGTTAGCGTATTTTCGCGGCAGTGTAACTTTCCTCGCCTTGCCACTGCTGTCCGGTAAGGCATGTACAGGGTTATTACAAATGATTGAAGCGATTTCACAGCTCTACAATAACTTTATTATTTGAGATATTTTCACAATGCTTTGCACACACATACAAAAACTCAAGAAGTTTTTTAAGCATTCATAAATGTTCGATATGTGCCCCTTTAGTGATTCGGCAGACATCAAGCCGATAATCAAGTTCCTCTCACACTCGGCGCAGCATGTCCCCATCAGTGAGTTCGAAAGCATTGTTGATGCGAGCTCGCAGTTCTGGCACGTTTCTTGGTAGAGGAGGTTTAAACACTGAATCTTTCACATCACTATGCGTGAAACTTGCCCGCACGCGTTCAACTGTTTCTTCGCTCACTGCAGGCCGACCCGTTGATTTCCCCTCACAGAGGCATCCAGAAGCTTTAAACTGCGCATACCATCGCCGAATGGAGTTAGCAGTTGGTGGATCTTTGTTTAACTTCGTCCTGAAGTGTCGTTGCACTGTTATGACTGCCTGATGTGAGTGCATTTCAAGCACGACATACGCTTTCTCGGCTCCTGTCACCATTTTGTCTCAGTGCGCTCTCGAGCGCTCTGGCGGCAGAAACCTGAAGTGCGGCTTCAGCCGAACAAAACTTTATTAGTTTTTCTACGTATCTGTAGTGTGTCGTGACCATATGTCAATGAATGGAGCTACAGTGAATTTATGAAATCGCTTCAATCATTTGTTACAGCCCTGTAGTTAGTCTCCTTGATTGTGGTTCGGATATGTTGTTTCTGTTGGACTGCTTTGGCTGTAGTATTCCTTCTGCTTCTGGATGTTCTAAGCGCCAGATTGTGAAGACGCAGTACTGTCCGTCAGTTCCACCTTGCCTGGGTTATTCCACCGTTGTAGTGTGTTGGTCTGCATTTAAACTGTCACAAGTTTTAGTTGCCATCTGGTTAAGTGAATACAACTCTTGGCTGCCCGTCTCATCGGTTTCAAAGTTGAGCGACGTTCCCAGCCATCAAATTGTTTTTGAATTATTAGTATTGGGGCCTTGAGCCTACAAATAATTTGAATTTCAGGTCAATAAGGCCTTAAGCCACGAGTGAAACTTGCTTAAGAAATTTTTTATTTACACATTGTGTCTTAACAGTCAAATTTGATAATTGTTCCTTATTGTCAACCTTATTTGCAATTGGTTCCAAATAAAGTGCACGTGATTTTTTTAAAAAAAAGCTCAGCAACCAGTAGTAACTGAGTAAGGCCCCCGTTCCAGAACTACCGATTCCATGCCACTGATTTTCCATGTCCCTTGTTGTCTCAGATAATTACAGTGTCATCGGCAAACCTCACAGTTTCTGTTTCTTACCCCAAGTACGAGTCCCTTTGCCCTCAAGATGCATAGACCTTTGTAAGGTTGAGTGGATTGCGTGCCCCAACGATACTGGTAGCCGTAATCTAGGAACAACCATAACGGAGGGTTACGTATGGAGAGGTAAGACCAACCTGTGGTTTCTGAAGAGGAGCAGCAGTAATTGCAATGGCAAAATTCTGGATGACAGTGATCTGACCTTGTAACATCAACCAACATTGCGTTACATTGATTTGAAATGCGTCTACACACAAAACATTGACCAGGTGCGAATCGGACTCGTCCACTGAGGGAACCGTACAAACATAATTATCTACACAGATAGTTTCTCCATTCCGGGATCCATGATATCTAAGATTTTTGTCCGTTGTCTTCATCGATACTGGAAAGATATCTGTCCCAGGGATTCCGAAGCTTTGGAGAATATTGTAATTTGAAGTGTGAAGTCGGGAGACAAACGACGAAATAAATATTTTCTATTGTAATACACTCCTGGAAATGGAAAAAAGAACACATTGACAAGGGTGTGTCAGACCCACCATACTTGCTCCGGACACTGCGAGAGGGCTGTACAAGCAATGATCACACGCACGGCACAGCGGACACACCAGGAACCGCGGTGTTGGCCGTCGAATGGCGCTAGCTGCGCAGCGTTTGTGCACCGCCGCCGTCAGTGTCAGCCAGTTTGCCGTGGCATACGGAGCTCCATCGCAGTCTTTAACACTGGTAGCATGCCGCGACATCGCGGACGTGAACCGTATGTGCAGTTGACGGACTTTGAGCGAGGGCGTATAGAGGGCATGCGGGAGGCCGGGTGGACGTACCGCCGAATTGCTCAACACGTGGGGCGTGAGGTCTCCACAGTACATCGATGTTGTCGCCAGTGGTCGGCGGAAGGTGCACGTGCCCGTCGACCTGGGACCGGACCGCAGCGACGCACGGACGCACGCCAAGACCGTAGGATCCTACGCAGTGCCGTAGGGGACCGCACCGCCACTTCCCAGCAAATTAGGGACACTGTTGCTCCTGGGGTATCGGCGAGGACCATTCGCAACCGTCTCCATGAAGCTGGGCTACGGTCCCGCACACCGTTAGGCCGTCTTCCGCTCACGCCCCAACATCGTGCAGCCCGCCTCCAGTGGTGTCGCGACAGGCGTGAATGGAGGGACGAATGGAGACGTGTCTTCTTCAGCGATGAGAGTCGCTTCTGCCTTGGTGCCAATGATGGTCGTACGCGTGTTTGGCGCCGTGCAGGTGAGCGCCACAATCAGGACTGCATACGACTGAGGCACACAGGGCCAACACCCGGCATCATGGTGTGGGGAGCGATCTCCTACACTGGTCGTACACCACTGGTGATCGTCGAGGGGACACTGAATAGTGCACGGTACATCCAAACCGTCATCGAACCCATCGTTCTACCATTCCTAGACCGGCAAGGGAACTTGCTGTTCCAACAGGACAATGCACGTCCGCATGTATCCCGTGCCACCCAACGTGCTCTAGAAGGTGTAAGTCAACTACCCTGGCCAGCAAGATCTCCGGATCTGTCCCCCATTGAGCATGTTTGGGACTGGATGAAGCGTCGTCTCACGCGGTCTGCACGTCCAGCACGAACGCTGGTCCAACTGAGGCGCCAGGTGGAAATGGCATGGCAAGCCGTTCCACAGGACTACATCCAGCATCTCTACGATCGTCTCCATGGGAGAATAGCAGCCTGCATTGCTGCGAAAGGTGGATATACACTGTACTAGCGCCGACATTGTGCATGCTCTGTTGCCTGTGTCTATGTGCCTGTGGTTCTGTCAGTGTGATCATGTGATGTATCTGACCCCAGGAATGTGTCAATAAAGTTTCCCTTTCCTGGGACAATGAATTCACGGTGTTCTTATTTCAATTTCCAGGAGTGTATAATCACAATTTAACGATTTTCTGATTCTTTTCGTTTATTGATACTGTGAAACCTTTCTTCTTGCCAAATTTCAGGATTGTACGTCAAGGAGAACTATCCTACTTATTTTAGTGAGATAGATTGCAAGTATCAAAATGTTTAACCTGAACGGCCGTATATCAACTTAGAAGCTTGAATTTATTACATCGCAACTGGACCATAGCTCTCAGTACCTGGCATAAATTTCAAACTGTTACGTCTACCCGTCCATGAGAAAAAGGGGTCCGGACGGACGGACAGACAGACAGACAGACAGACAGACAGTCAGGAACAAATGACTTTTCTGTGATATAATTAAAAATCCACAATTTACGAATTTTTCCTTTGGTTGTAGTGTGAATCCTTGCTCTCACCAAATTTCAAGATTCTATGTCAACAAAAGCAAAACGAGGATAATGGAATGTAGTAGAGGTAACTTCGGTGATGCTGAGGAAATTAGATTAGGAAATGAGACACTTAAAGTAGTAAAGGAGTTTTGCTATTTGGGGAGCAAAATAACTGATGATGGTCCAAGACGAGAGGATATAAAATGAAGACTGGCAATGGCAAGGAAAGCGTTTCTGAAGAAGAGAAATTTGTTAACATCGAGTATAGATTTAAGTGTCAGGAAGTCTTTTCTGAAAGTATTTGTATGGAGTGTAGCCATGTATGGAAGTGAAACATGGACGATAACTAGTTTGGACAAGAAGAGAATAGAAGCTTTCGAAATGTGGTGCTACAGAAGAATGCTGAAGATTAGATGGGTGGATCACATAACTAACGAGAAGGTATTGAATAGAATTGGGGAGAATAGGAGCTTGTGGCACAACAAGAAGAAGGGAACGGTTGGTAGGACATGTTCCGAGGCATCAAGGGATCACAAATTTAGTATTGGAGGGCAGCATGGAGGGTAAAAGTCAGAGGGAGACCAAGAGATGAATACACTAAGGAGATTCAGAAGTATGTAGTAGATACTGGGAGATGATGACGCTTACACAGGATATAGTAGCAAGGAGAGCTGCATCAAACCAGTCTCAGGACTGAAAACAACAACAACAACAACAACAACGACGACGACAACGACGACAACGACGACAAGGGGAAAAACCCTGTATGTTTTGATAAGTTAAGAGTATGAATGTAAGTGACTTACACGGCCACATCTTTTGAATGCATTGCCTTAGAAGCTGAAGCTATTGGTATCGCCAAGGGACCATATACCTTAGTATGCGACAAATTTTAACTTGATAGCCTACACGTTCCTCAGGAAAAAGTGTTTTGAACAGACGGACAGACAGCCTGACTGACGTACAACGAAGTGATCCTGTAAGGGTTCGGTTTTGACAGAAGCCTTTCGCGGTATGTTATGTCTTTTGCCAGAGGCGGGCGTTGCTCCGCGTGGCGGGCTATTGTGCCGCGAGCTGGTCTATGCTGCGCCGTGGCCTACCGGCTGTGACGTCAGCGCCGGCGGGGTCGACGTTCGCCGGCCGCTGCCCGCCTGCTATCGAGCGCGGCCCAGCGCACGCACTTTCAGTTTCGCTGCGCACCGCCACCCGGACATCCCCCATCTGCATGCACCCCGCACACACACCACCCCTCAGTGCCGACTCTGCTCCCCCGTTTCGTGTCACTACCAGGAACAACACAATTGACACGCCGCGTTCCACCAGCAGCTCTTCCGAAGCCACATCCTCTACTAGCAACCAACCTAACGACCATATGGAGTGCCTTCATATACAGAGTGTTAAAAAAGGCACGGCCAAACTCTCAGGAAACATTCCTCACACACAAAGAAAAGATTTTATGTGGACATGTGTCCGGAAACGCTTAATTCCCATGTTAGAGCTCATTTTAGTTTCGTCAGTATGTACTGTACTTCCTCGATGCACCGCCAGTTGGCCCAATTGATGGAAGGTAATGTTGACTTCGGTGCTTGTGTTGACATGCGACTCATTGCTCTACAGTACTAGCAGCAAGCACATCAGTAGGTAGCATGAACAGGTTAGTGTTTATCACGAACGTGGTTTTGCAGTCAGTGCAATGTTTACAAATGCGGGGTTGGCAGATGCCCATTTGATGTATGGATTAGCACGGGGCAATAGCCGTGGCGCGGTACGTTTGTATCGAGACAAATTTCCAGAACGAAGGTGTCCCGACAGGAAGACGTTCGAAGCAATTTATCGGCGTCTTAGTGAGGACGGAACATCCAGCCTATGACTCGCGACTGGGGAAGACCTAGAACGACGAGGACACCTGCAATGGGCGAGGCAACTCTTCGTGCAGTTGACAATAACCCTAATGTCGGCGTCAGAGAAGTTGCTGCTGTACAAGGTAACGTTGACCACGTCACTGTATGGAGAATGCTACGGGAGAACCAGTTGTTTCCGTACCATGTACAGCGTGTGCAGGCAGCTGATTGGCCTCCACGGGTACACTTCTGCGAATGGTTCATCCAACAATGTGTCAATCCTCATTTCAGTGCAAATGTTCTCTTTACGGATGAGGCTTCATTCCAACGTGATCAAATTGTAAATTTTCACAATCAACATGTGTGGGTTGACGAGAATCCGCACGCAATTGTGCAATCACGTCATCAACACAGATTTTCTGTGAACGTTTGGGCAGGCACTGTTGGTGATGTCTTGATTGGGCCCCATGTTCTTCCACCTACGCTGAATGGAGCACGTTATCATGATTTCATACGGGATACTCTACCTGTGCTGCTAGAACATGTGCCTTTACAAGTACGACACAACATGTGGTTCATGCCCGATGGAGCTCCTGCACATTTCAGTCGAAGTGTTCGTACGCTTCTCAACAACAGATTCGGTGACCGATGGATTGGTAGAGGCGGGCCAATTCCATGGCCTCCACGCTCTCCTGACCTCAACCCTCTTGACTTTCATTTATGGGGTCATTTGAAAGCTCTTGTCTACGCAACCCACCAAATGCAGAGACTCTTCGTGCTCGTATTGTGGACGGCTGTGATACAATACGCCATTCTCCAGGGCTGCATCAGCGCATCAGGGATTCCATGCGACGGAGGGTGTATGCATTTATCCTCGCTAACGGAGGACATTTTGAACAGTTCCTGTAACAAAGTGTTTGAAGTCACGCTAGTACGTTCTGTTGCTGTGTGTTTCCATTCCATGATTAATGTGATTTGAAGAGAAGTAATAAAATGAGTTCTAACATGGAAAGTAAGCGTTTCCGGACACATGTTCATATAACATATTTTCTTTCTTTGTGTGTGAGGAATGTTTCCTGAAAGTTCGGCCGTACCTTTTTGTAACACCCTGTATAAGAAAGACTATCAATTTTGGACTACAGCAATGAAGAATGGAGAAACTGGCAGAAGTCGACCTTCGGTATGTTGTGTACGACTTCATACGCAACAGTTAGGAGAGGTGGGCTACATACTGGCGATCGTGTTAAACCCATCTCGCGCTATTCGTCCACGAGACACAGAGGGCCATAAACACGGGTTCCCAGGTAGATGCCGTGTTTCTTGACTTCCGCAAGGCGTTTGATACAGTTCCACACAGTCGTTTAATGAACAAAGTAAGGGCATATGGACTATCAGACCAATTGTGTGATTGGATTGATGAGTTCCTAGATAACAGAACGCAGCATGTCATTCTCAATGAAGAGAAGTCTTCCGAAGTAAGAGTGATTTCAGGTGTGCCGCAGGGGAGTGTCGTAGGACCGTTGCTATTCACAATATACATAAATGACGTTGTGGGTAACATCCGAAGTTCACCGAGGCTTTTTGCGGATGATGCTGTAGTACATCGAGAGGTTGTAACAATGGAAAACTGTACTGAAATGCAGGAGGATCTGCAACGAATTGACGCATGGTGCAGGGAATGGCAATTGAATCTCAATGTAGACGAGTGTAATGTGCTGCGAATACATAGAAAGATAGATCATTTATCATTTAGCTCCAATATAGCAATTTAGCAACTGGAAGCAGTTAATTCCATAAATTATCTGGGAGTAGGCATTAAGAGTGATTTAAAATGGAAAAACCATATAAAATTAATCGTCGGTAAAGCAGGTGCCAGACAGATTCATTGGAAGAATCCTAAGGAAATGCAATCCGAAAACAAAGGAAGTAGGTTACAGTACACTTGTTCGCCCACTGCTCTAATACTGCTCACCTGTGTGGGATCCGTACCTGATAGGGTTGACAGGAGGGAGAGAGAGAGAGAGAGAGAGAGAGAGAGAGAGAGAGAGAGAGAGAGAGAGAGAGAGCAGCGCGCTTCGTTACAGGATCATTTAATAATCGCGATAGCATTGCGGAGATGATAGGTAAACTCCAGTGGAGGACTCTGCAAGAGAGACGCTCAGTAGCTCGATATGGGCTTTTGTTGAAGTTTCGAGAAACCTTGAAACCTTCCCTTAGAAAAATTAATGAGCTACTGTGCTGATAAACCTCTTACGTTATTTGATTTTCAAACAGCTGAGCAAAACTGATCGTACTCAGACATTTCTCTCTTTACTTATTCTGTTCGTCACTGAACTGACAATTTTTTTAGAACAACGCAATCTGACTTTCAATAATCCCTACAAAACAATGGCCCTGACTAACAATAGCCTATACCTTTCATGAATCACTTACCTCACAAAAATCTTAGTTACTCGAACTACTGCAATACAGCGAGCGCCAATACTGCCAGCTAAATAAAAGATTCTAGCTACTGAAGGCACTAACTACTGATAGGCATAGTTAGCAAATGAAAAATTTTCATAGAGAAGAATCAATGTATTTACCTTAATGATGTTCAAAAGTCATCATATATATCAGTTCATGAT
Organism: Schistocerca americana; assembly: GCF_021461395.2. Taxonomy (NCBI): domain Eukaryota; kingdom Metazoa; phylum Arthropoda; class Insecta; order Orthoptera; family Acrididae; genus Schistocerca; species Schistocerca americana. Next base: position 182,614,662 of record NC_060120.1, read on the forward strand.
ATCCAGCATTACAAATTTACTCTTTCTGATGGGCACACGTCTAGGTCGTCCGCTCTCAAAATTCTGCCATCTCTCTCCCCACATCCACCACTGCTGGCGGCTCACCTCCAACTGCGCAACGCTATGCGCTGTTCACAACCAACTGCCCAACACTACAATAGGAAATATTCCAACAATGCCAACCAGCCACAGACTGCACACAGCACAGTCAGTGATTTTGATACAGAGCACTACGTGGCATTACCAACATAAAAACCTGAACAGCCTACTTACAACCTTCACCGAGGAGTCAAGGAGTATATTGCTCCCTCCGACGTGTATCTCGCTAAGAGACCATGAGGAAAAAAAATCAGACGGATTAGAGCCCACACAGAAGCATACCGACAATCTTTCTTTCCACGAACAATACGAGACTGGGATAGAAGGTAGAGCCGTTAGAGGTACTCAAAGTACCCTCCGCCACACACCGTCAAGTGTAGATGTAGATACTGGTGCGACAACCGTCGTCGTAGGGAAGCTGGACAGGAGCAGAAATGGTTAGCGAACGAGTTAACACAGTAAAAAGAAGATTTACTTAATTTTTTTTCCCCCAGATTTATGAAGACTCATAACAAATAACGCAGCAAGAAGTAGTCCAGTTCTCAGTGTCAACAAGAATGAGGCTGAACTCAAGCACAAACGATTGTGTCGGGGCCGCAACTAGGCAGCGTCTGTGTAGTGTCAAAGCGAAGAGTCTCCAACTGCGAGTGGATCTTGTGGCTGCCGCCGACCGTCCTATATCGCGGCGGCAGAGGGTTTTCTTTTTTTTTTTTTTTTGGTAGGGTTTAAGGGCGCTCAACTGCTGAGGTCATTAGCGCCCAGTCACTGGTGTTAGAGCACAAGGAACCTGCTAAAACTCAAGGGGATGGGGGGACATCAAAAGGACCTGACAAAGATGCAGATTAAATAAGTAAAAAGGTTAAATGTCTTTGGTCAAGCCAGTTAAAGTTATAAAACGCAGAAGACGAGCAGCTGCTCGAGCGTCATCAGCTAAAACATCCGGTAAGGTAGATGGCAGGGACAGGACAACACGAAATTGACTAAAACGGGGACACGACAATAAAACATGGCGCACCGTTAATGCCTGACCACAAGGGCACTGCGGGGCTGGGTCACCAGAGAGCAGGTAGGCGGCAGAGGGTGCTCATGATACGGAGCCACTGCAGACGTGGGTCAGCGGGCGCGCACCACTGGGTCCACGAGATCCCGAGCGACCGCTATCGGTGTCTGACGGAAACTTGTCATTTCCTAGCCAATTTTGACGCCCGTGGGATGGAATCGATACATGATAACAAGGGTTTGGATGTTGGAGAAATGTAGGAACACGCGAGGTAACACTGAGTCCATGACTTACCTGCATCTGCCTGGCAACTCTGCAGCTCCCAGTAAAATGCCTGGCTCAGGGTTCCTCGAACCACTTCCAGACTATTTCTTAATCTTTCTTCAGTATACAGGGTGGTCCACTGATCGTGACTGGGCGAAGTATCGCACGAAATAAGTGTCACACGAAAAAACTACAAACAACGAAACATGTTTAACTTGAAGGGATAAAACCAAATGGCGCTATGGCTGGCCCGCTAGATGGCGCTGCCATAGGTCAAACGGATATCAACTGCGTTTTTTAAATAGGAAACCCTCGAAATCTGACGCAACATTTCTGGGACTCTGATTAGAACAGCATCGTCTAAAAATCGAGAAGCTCTTACATCATCCACCCTGTCGTGGTGGTCGTTGCTATACTGAGACATTCCCGATGCAGCTGACATCAATAGTTCCGCCTCTTCCCTTCTCTCCCCCTCCCCTTCGATTTATATAATTCATATAATTAGTTTTTGTCGTGAAAAGTATGAAGAGTTTAAACCGTGAGCCGAATCGGGAGTCTAACCCCTATATGGCGGTAGTCTGTTATCTGAGCACGCCTTAACGGGACCACGCCATGGTTTTCATCATATTTCGATAGATTAAGGTTTTATTTAAGTACTCTGAAAAGGATCTTGCTGAAAACTTTTTTTTTTTTTTCGAGCATTTAAAGAGCGTTTTCCTACCACGTATTTTTATGTGCCACGCCCACTTTTCTGCATATATTTTAGACCTTTATATCGCCTACATTGCACGTTAGGGATTTTTTTTACTCCGAAGTGTGTTGGCTATCCTTGGAATGCAACGGTCGGCATTCTTTTGTTTCTGCTGTTTGTAAACAACACGCTTTCAATTAGAAGATGGAAATTGTTGACCGGACAGGGTCGGTTATCTAAAACTGAAATAGAAAACTTTCAGGTATACTATGGGCAGGCAATAAGGAGAAATAAAGAAAATCTGGAGGCAACGAAGGGAGGTGTTTGGGCCACATTCTTCCATAAGTCCTCTACTGATGATAAGCCATGTCCTGGATTGTGTCCATCAGGAGAAAATTCGTGGTGCAAATACAATAGGGCTCAGGCAACTGGAGAATCTTATTCTCACCAGCATTCTCTTCCTGCTGCTGTTATTACAGCAATTAAACCTATTTTCAGAGACTTGGCTCATCCTGACCTAAGGAAATGTCTGCATGGGCAGACACAGAACCCAAATGTATGAATGGACAGCATAATTTGGAACAGCCTTTCTAAAACTGTATTTGTAGGCATTCATACTATGAAACTATGAGTTCATGATCCTGTTATTACATTCAATTGTGGTAATATTGGAAAGTGTTGGGTACTAAAAAAGCTGGGAATTAATCCTGGTGAAAATATGATCACTGGGCTGCAACATTGCGATAAAATGAGGATAGCCAATGCAGACAGGTCTGCACCGAATATGGCCAAGAAAGCAAGACAAACATCCAGGAAGGTGAAAAAGAAGCTGGAAGACCTGCTAGAGGCCAAAGAAGGGCCATCATATGCAGCAGGACAGTTTTAATTAACTGTAAGTAACAAATTTCAAAAGTTTTTTCTTTAAAGTCAATTTCCCGCAAACTAAAATTTTCAGTACATATACCCATTATATCCGAAACTATCATATATAAATGAATGAAATTTTCATAGACTCTGCATAAGATAAAAAACCACCTCTGGTACTGCATTCATTAATATTCCCCATTAGGAAGTTCACAAAGAAATATTTTCTGCAGAAAAAACTTAATATTTTTTGTTAATAGCAGCCTCTTCAGTAGTTGCAGGGACAACAGTCTGGATGATTGACTGATCTGGCCTTTTAACACTAACCAAAACGGTCTTGCTGTGCTGGTACTGCGAACGGCTGAAAGCAAAGGGAAACTACAGTCTTAATTTTTCCGGAGGGCATGCAGCTTTACTGTGTGGTTGAATGATGGCGACCTCTTGGGTAAAATATTCCGGAGGTAAAATAGTCCCCCATTCGGATCTCCGGGCGGGGACTACTCAGGACGATGGCAAGGAAAGCGTTTCTGAAGAAGAGAAATTTGTTGACATCGGGTATAGATTTAAGTGTCAGAAAGTCGTTTCTCGAAGTATTTGTATGGATTGTAGCCATGTATGGAAGTGAAACGTGGACGATAAATAGTTTAGACAAGAAGAGAATAGAAGCTTTCGAAATGTGGTGCTACAGAAGAATGCTGAAGATTAGATGGGTGGATCACAAAACTAATGAAGTATTGAATAGGATTGGGGAGAAGAGAAGTTTGTGGCACAACTTGACCAGAAGAAGGGATCGGTTGGTAGGAGATGTTCTGAGGCATCAAGGGATCACTAATTTAGTACTGGAGGGCAGCGTGGAGGGTAAAAATCGTAGAGGGAGACCAAGAGATGAATACACTAAGCAGATTCAAAAGTATGTAGGTTGCAGTAGGTGCTGGGAGATGAAGAAACTTGCACAGGATGGAGTAGCATGGAGAGCTGTATCAAACCAGTCTCTGGACTGAAGACCACAATAGCAACCAATTTAAAAAAGTATTTCTTAAGAACTGTAAAATGGATGAAGTAGATTTTAGTACAGTTGTCTGTTAGCATCATGTAACACACAGTAAAAATATTAAGGTCCTGCATCAAATAGTTTTTTTTTCAGAAATGGGTCAAATACTTGCCTAAATTAACACGGGTTAGATAGGCAAGGTGTGGTCGCCTTAACCCACGATTTTCCTGCCTTTCACTCGTTCCCCTCCATGCCTCTTCAGCTGACAAACATTTCGTCTCAAATTTTTTTTCGCGTTGGCACAGACCACCTCAGGCTATCGGAGGCCTTTCAATTACTCAACCCGGGTAAACCCTAACGCCCCTGCACAGATGCGAAAAAGTCGACCTCGTTCTCATCATCAGCAGTTCATTGACAGCGACGTCCGAGGTAATGATTTAGCGAGTGTACATTAGCGAGCCTTTTTGCACGATGCGTGGCTTGATTAGCCCAAATGGGCGGGTGGCGCGAGGTCGCGTAATTAAGGCGGCTAATGCGTTGTTCTGGCAGCGGCAGACAAGGCCCACTAACGACCCGTGGCCGCAAGGCCACGTCTGGGGCTGCGCCGGAGGACCACCGCGTGGCCGACTGGGCCGCTCTTACGTTACATTAACACGCCGACCAAGAAGCTGGAGAACTACACTGCTGGCAACACTAAGAAAGCGACCGGTTCTTCCAAAACTGTTCCGTAACTAATAGAAAATCAGAATATAATGGCCCATTAGATCGGAATAATTATTCAACACCGAGAAGTGAAATGCATATTGGAACCAGTGATAGCCGGTAGCTAGTTCGGATTTGCATGGCGTAAGTATGGATTCATTTGGAAGTACACTGGAACGAGTTGCCACAGACCTTGGGCGAGCAATGAAGATCCGTAGTCGATAGAGTGACCACCCCCATGTGAATCCTCAGGAGAGCGGATCAAATGGACCGCAAGTCAGTGCCATTCGCTTCACCAGACTTTCCTTTTAAGTTGACGCAATTGGACAGTGGGCACCCGACAGCCAATATAGATACGATCTCCTGTGGACTAAGGCCTCCAGCAGTGGCTGTTTCGCCACTCGAAGGTGGAAGCAGGCTAAATGCTGTTTTTAGCAAGGTCCAGAAAACTCGCTATTGTGAGCAAAATGCAGCCAATTTTTATTCTATAGTAGAACTGTCAGGGGTGACTAATGTACCGGGTGGTCAAAAAGTCAGTATAAGTTTGAAAACTTGATAAACCACCGAATAATGTAGACAGAGGGGTAAAAATTGACACACATGCTTGGAATGACATGGGGTTTTATTAGAACCACTCCACATTGCTAGACGCGTGAAAGATCTCTTGCGCGCCTAGTTTGGTGATGATCGTGTGCTCAGCCGCCACTTTCGTCATGTTTGGCCTCCGAGGTCCCCAGACCTCAGTCCGTGCGTTTATTGGCTTTGGGGTTACCTGAAGTCGCAAGTGTATCGTGATCGACCGACATCTCTAGGGATGCTGAAAGACAACATCCGACGCCAATGCCTCACCGTAACTCCGGACGTGCTTTACAGTGCTGTTCACAACATTATTCCTGGGCTACAGCTATTGTTGAGGAATGATTGTAGGCATATTGAGCATTTCCTGTAAATAACATCATCTTTGCTTTGTCTCACTTTGTTATGCTAATTATTGCTATTCTCATCTGATGAAGCGCCATCTGTCGGACATTTTTTGAGCTTTTGTATTTTTTTGGTTCTAATAAAACCCTATGTCATTCCAAGCATGTGTGTCAATTTGTACCTCTCTATTTACATTATTCCGTGATTTATTCAGTATTCAAATTTATACTGACTTTTTGATCACACTGTATATACAGTGTGCTCCCAAGGTCCCACTTCATCATGCGCGTGCTTACACACACGTAGTAGGAAGGTTGTTAGTGGTTAACTACATGAAGAAAAACTATGAGAAGGAGACCAACATCTCTTAAGGAATCTTTTTACATGTTGGCATTCTGAATATCCATAGCCCAGTGAATACGAAGTAAAATGCAGAAATACGAGTTTTCCTTTTAAGGATTTGTCAGTACAAATTCTTGCTATTTTCAGCATTAGACTTTACGACTTTATCTCTGGGACTCTTCACCGTCAGACTTCTCCACTGGCCTGTGATGCCCCAGGATCCATGTCCGAGCAGATGAGCTGCGGGACTGATTCTGCAACCTCCCAGCCTCCATCTAGAGACTGATATGGCGAGGTCGAGCCGAACATGTGCTTTCAGACTTGATTGACCCGTTTGATTCCAACTCCAGCCAAAAATGCAACGTATTCCCTTCTTTGGTACTATCTGCTTTTTACACTAACTTCACGACAGTCACGGTAGGACAATTGTTCCATTTTTATATGTGACTGTTAGAATCTTACCCCAGACTCTTTTTGCCTGACGGGCCAAGATTTTATTTTAGAATTATTACTGCTTGTCAGAAGATTTGTCACTTATGTAGTAAACTGAATGAATTGCGGTTCTTGTTTCATTTTGCAGTCATTGAATTCCTAATTAATTATTTTGGAAGGAGTCTACAGCTTAGACAACCCGATATTCCCTTGCAGCATCATGCAGCCAACTTGGACTCGATGGGATGGCCTTGCTAAACGCGATGCTGTATCTGAATGGCACCACCCGACTAGAGCCCGAGAGGACAAAATTTCTGTTTACTCGGCTGTGTAGCCCCTACACGTACCTTGAATCAGGAAATGGGCTTGATTGCAAGAAGGCATGCATCCATGTGGACAGTGTGATGACGTCTGGAACACCACAGGTTGTCAAGGTGGTAATCACTTGTGCCGTTTCTCTCAACATAGCAGACGACCGAAGAGGGGGGGCGGGGGAGAGTTGTGGAGCAAGGCGGCATTTGCGGGGGGGGGGGGGGGGGGGGGGGGGAGAGCAGCCGACGACCAACGACAATACTGGACAGAGAATGGAGCCATTCGTCTCTTCAGATTAGTCTCTGTACTGCGTCATGATCCACACATCCGTGTGTGGATGCTCCGAGAAGGACCGTTGCCAGACTGCATCCTTCATCGTGGTACAGGACCAGCACCCGAAGTGATGGGTGTGAGCGTACATGAGTACAGAACACTAACACTTCTTGTGCACGTGGATGGTTATTACGATAGGCGTTACATACCTGTCGTGTGCCCTATCTTCTAGGTCTACATGACAAACCAAAGAACGCCTTGACGGTAAAATTTTCTAGGTTGTCGGGCCACGTCTTGTCTTTCGTCAATATTCTTCACAATCTACGTTTTCACCCCGCTGTTGGGTTCTTCTTCAGGATTTTCTGATGTCCCCCGTTAGCTGAACACTGTCAGTCTGACCAAAAAGAAAAACCAAGATGATAGATACATATCACAAGTTTTGGACCCCCCCCCCCCCCCGTATCTCAGCAGAAACGCTGATCTTCCAGGCCTCCGCAGCGGTAAACATTAAAACCGGAAACCGGCACCAACCATAATCACTTACATCCGGAAGAGAGAGCCCAGTCCGACGAGCACAGAGCAGATTCCGTGGATTCAGTGCTGGAACATCCGATGAGTCATACGTGGTACTTTCCTCCCGTTTCCATTTCATTTTATGGCTCTACAATGTATGACCTCTTCGTAACAAAGAACCATCTGGGAATGGAGGAAAGGACTCTCACTGCACACTTACCAGGCCAATGACTGAATATGGGCTCCTACCAATGAAAGTTATTCCAAAAGAAATAACGATGAGATATACACATATACACACACACACACACACACACACACACACACACACACACACACACACACACACACAAACAAATATCTTTGGTACAGAGAAAACCCATGAAACAGCTAAATTAAGGACACAAATATAGTAACTAACCATTGCAGAAATCAATCGGAATATCTAAATAACCTACCATTGTGGTAGGAATCCGTTTTCCGCCTTACCGCCCCCTCCCTTTATTGCTTTTAAACGAGGCCACTGACCTTCCCTCCCTCCCCCCCCCCCCTCACTGCCCACACCCTCGATTAACGATCACCGCCTGTGTACGAGTGATGGAGCGGTGGAAAGGTCCTCATATGCTTACTTTATTTATTATAGCGTGGGCAGCTTTAGTGCCGAGATAGTGCAGAGCTAGTGCAGAGCTGAGCCTAGCATTCGCGCCCTTTTACTGCCTGGTCGTAAAATGACAGCACCCATGTTTATGTCGACCTGTCCTACCGACGGAGGGCCAGCATATCGTGGTGTTGCCTTGTCTTGGGCTGCAGTAACATACGATGCCGAAGCTTATTGTTGGACGCATCTTGGCACTTAACATCTGTCTGAACTAATAGCCCTTAATAATTCAGTATCGGGCTTCGCTTATGGTTGTTAAATTTACCTTTTTTAATTTTACGTATTACAAGTGTTTGGTGGGCACCTGCCACGGTGAAACGACGGCTTTGATTGTAATAAAATAACTTTTGCTGCTGACAGTCATTATTTTCTACTATTTATTTCTTGCACGACACATTTCGGTAAGTAATTCCTATTCTCAACAGCATATTTTGTGCATTTTGCCATTTTACGGGTAACGTTTACGTTGTGGGAGTCGGTGGATTATTCTGTTGCCTTTATTGTAATATAAAAACGAGCGCAATTTTGTAGCTAATAATTGATTTTAATGGAGAACTTTATGAAGTTTTACTTCCGGTTTCCTTTTAGTCCTATTTATTTAGCAGATGGTTCAAATGGCTCTCACCATCATGGGACTTAATTTCTGAGGTCATTAATCCCCTTGAACTTAGAACGACTTAAACCTAACTAACCTAAGAACATCACACACATCCATGCCCGAGGCAGGATTCTAACCTGCGACCGTAGCGATCGCGCTGTTCCAGACTGTAGCGCCTAGAATCGCTCGGCCACAACGGCCGGCTCTTTCGCAGAAACTAACTTTGTTACTCTGCATTTCTTGTTTCAACGTGTACAGTGCACTGTAAATTGTATTAGTTAAGGTTAATTTGTGTGTGTTTCTGAATAAGAGGTGTAAAACAAAACCGCCACTCAAAACATGCTTCATTTATTTTACCCGCACATTATGCATCATAATGTGTCACCGGCAGATCTAGCTTTATTTCTGTGAAAAAATTTTGGAAATATGTTTCGTTTTCCACATTAATTTACGCCTAGAAACTAAAGTGCTTGCTCTCCGTCGTGAATCATTTACTAATTACAATGTTATCCTGTCAGGCCACAAAATACGTAACAGTATGGTGCCTTGTCAAAACCAAGACGATTCATACGCTGACCAGCCATATCAAAAGAAGACGCACATGGCGATTTTTGGGCTAAAAATGGATCGGACACCAGTGAAACTTTTTACAAAGGAGTAAAACTGGATCCATAGATGTTTTAATGTTATCTGTGCACTAGTCGCTTTAATTTTGTTTGAAAATCGGAGATTTCGGAAATATCCATCACTGTCGTCACATGGAAAGCAACGATCTGTCGAAGAAGTAGAGTTTCATCGTTTATGCCCCAGCGTAAGCTCTGCTCACAGGGGAGGGGGGGTGTTTTATTCCGTTACTTATTCTACAGTTGCTTTGCTGACGAAGATAAAGGGGGATATTGTCGAAAGCTCGGATTTTTCTTCTAATGAATTAATGCGAGAGGGTCACAAGAAGATTCATTTTCAGAAGATGGCATCCGTAAATCATTTTGTTACTGTCCACAGACGAAGAATAATTTGCTCCAGCTGTCCATCTTAATATATCCTGTATTATACTCTATTTCTGCAACCTACATCAACTTGAACCATATTATTGTAATCAAGCCACGGTCCTCCTCTACAACTTTCACCCCTCTACATTTCTTTCCACTGACGATTGCTTGGTGCCTCAAGATATGTCCGATCAATCAGTTCCCTTCTTCGAGTCAAGCTGTGCTACAAATTTCTTTCTCCTCAATTCGATTCAGTGTCTCATTACTTATTCCATGTATCCACGTAATTTTCAACGTTCTCCTATAGCATCACGTATCACTTCCTTACAAGGCTACACTCTCGAGGAAAGACTTCGTAACGCTTAAGGTTTATATTTGATGTTAAGAAATTTCTCTTTTTCAGAATGCTTTTCTTTGCTATTCCCAGTGCGCGTTTTATATATTCTCTGCTTCTGTCATCTATTATTTTAGTGTATATTTTGCCAATTCTAACAGCATCGCCTGATATAATTTGACTACATTTCATAATCCTTGTTTTACTTTTGTTGATGTTCAAATGTTCAAATATATGTGAAATCTTATGGGACTTAACTGCTAAGGTCATCAGTTCCTAAGCTTACACGCTACTTAACCTAAATTATCCTAAGGACAAACACACACACCCATGCCCGAGGGAGGACTAGAACCTCCGCCGGGACCAGCCGCACAGTCCATGACTGCAGCGCCCTAGACCGCTCGGCAAATCCCGCGCGGTTTACTTTTGTTGACGTTCATGTAATAACCTCATTTCAAAATTTTATCCGTTCCATTCTAGTGATGTAAGTCCTTTGCCTTTTCTGGCGATTGCAATGTCATCGTCAAACCTCATATTTCTTATTTCTTCACCGTGAATTTCTCATCCGTTTTCTCCACTGCTTGTTCAATGTACAAACTGAATAACATATGGGAGATTCTACACCCCTGTTTCACTAGTGCTTCCCTTTTTTGCCCTTCGCTATGTAACAAACACACTGAAGAAAAAAAATATCGTTATTCGACTACATAAATACACCAACGGAAAAAAAGGAGTTTTGCGACATAAACGAAATTTGATAGACGTGTTTATACACTACTGGCCACTCAAATTGCTACACCACAAAGATGACGTGCTACAGACGCGAAATTTAACCGACAGGAAGAAGATGCTGTTATATGCAAATCATTAGATTTTCAGAGCATTCACACAAGGTTGGCGCCTGTGGCGACACCTACGTGCTGACAGGAGGAAATTTTCCAACCGATTTCTCATACACAAACAGCGGTTGACCGGCGTTGCCTGGTGAAACGTTGTTGTGATGCCTTGTGTAAGGAGGAGAAATGCGTACCATTACGTTACCGACCTTCACAAAGGTCGGATTGTAGCTTATCGTGATTGCGGTTTATCGTATCGCGACATTGTTGCTCGCGTTAGTAGAGATCAAATGACTGTTAGCAGAATATGGAATCGGTGGGTTCAGAGGGGTAATATGGAACGCCGTGTTGGATCCCAACGGCCTCATATTACTAGCAGTCGAGATGACAGGCATCTTATCCGCACGGCTGTAAAGGATAGTGCAACCACTTCTCGATCCATGAGTCAGCACATGGGAACGTTTGCAAGACAACCATCTGCACCAACAGTTTGACGACGTTTGCAGCAGCATGGACTATCAGCTCGGAGACCCTGCCTACGGTTACCCTTGACGCTGCATCACAGACAGGAGCGCCTGCGATTGTGTACTCAACGACGAACCTGGGTGCACGAATGGCAATACGTCATTTTTTCGGATGAATCCAGCTTCTGTTTACAGCATCATGATGGTCGCATCTGTGTTTGGCGACATCGCAGGGAACGCACATTGGAAGCGTGTATTCGTCATCGTCATACTGGCGTCTCACCCGGTGTGATGGTATGGGGTGCCATTGGTTACACGTCTCGGTCACCTCTTGTTCGGACTGACGGCACTTTGAACGGTGGACGTTACATTTCAGATGTGTTACCACCCGTGGCTCTACCCTCCATTCGATCCCTGCAAAACCTTACATTTCAGCAGGATAATGCACGACCGCATGTTGCCGGTCCTGTGCGGGCCTTTCTGGATACAGAAAATGTTCGACTGCTGCCCTGGCTAGCACATTGTCCAGACTTCTCACCAATTGAAAAGGGCCTGTCAATGGTGGCCGAGCAACTGGCTCGTTGCAATACGCCAGTCACTACTTTTGATGAACTGTGGTATCGTGTTGAAGCCGCATGGGCATCTTTATGTGTACACGCCATCCAAGCTCTGTTTGACTCAATGCCCAGGCGTATGAAGGCAGTTATTACGGCCAGAGGTGGTTGTTGCGGGTACTGATTTTCAGGATCTATGCACCCAAATTGCGTGAAAATGTAATCACATGTCAGTTCTAGTATAATATATTTGTCCAATGAATACCCGTTTATCATCTGCATTTTTTCTTGGTGTAGCAACTTTAATGGCCAGTAGTGTACATCCGAAATATATCTATTGAGGTATAGCGCCAGTCGCATGATTTTGATGGTAGTAGCACCATTACGAGGATGCAATTAAGTTGGCTTTAAATACACGCTGCAACGGTTCGTGTGCGCTAGTTACCTTTGAGACTGGACGCGGTGAGTTGATGTTAGTCAAGAATGTATCGAGCGACAAAGACGCCATTATCAAAATCAGAGTTTGAACGAGGCCATGTAATAAGGCATGAGAAGCTGTATTTTCGTTCTTCAATAAAGCAGAAAGGCTTGGCAAGCATGTAGCCACTCCACACGACTGCTGGTAGTGGTGGTCACGAGAACGTACAGTCGCAAGAAGATTGGGCACTACGGAGAGGGAAGACCATAGTGTTGGGTGTGTGACTCTGGCGCATCGTACTGTATCTGCAACAGCAACTTGAGCAGCAGTTGGCACCAGAGTGACACAACGAACTGTTACAAATTGGTTACTTGAAGGACAGTTCCGACCCAGACAACCTGGAGCGTGCATCCCACTGACCCCAACCCACTGCCATTTGCGAGAGCTCATTAGAGGGCACTGTGAGGATTTGTGTGTTTTCTGATGAAAGCTGATTCTGCCTCGATTCCAATGATGGCCGTGTGTTGGTTATAACCAGGCCAGTTGATGCCCAGGAACACATCTTTGCATGCTAGACACGCTACACCTGCACCTGGAGTTATGGTCAGGGGTGCTGCCATTCATGAAGTGCACTCCAGAGGGTGTTTTCCAACAGGAAACGAGCGCCCACATACCGCTATTGTAACTGTAAGGTGGCTATAATTTCGCATCATACAAGCACTCATCCACATACTTTGTCGTGATCTCCAAACACAATTAGATATCGTGTGATAGGTTGTACAATATTTGAAGGAGACTGACATTGTCACGTACGCCATGTAAATAATTGTTAACGCTTATTTCATGAAGGGTGGCGGAGTGGCTTTATTATAAGAACGGCGTAATGAATGATTGCCTATACTAGTAGAGGTTGGAACGCCAGCGGAGATGAAACGGCAGGCACAACTCATGCTCTGGGTGGAAGGCCTGCACAGCTATTGGTCCTGCTTAAAAACAGGAAGTAGCTAGGAAGACGACGTGGCACCTGAGCTCTGGAGCACAATAGCCGGCCGCTATTGTACCAGGACCGTAAGGACAATACTTGGGGGAACGCTGAGAATCTTGGACGCAGGTCAGAGGAACGAAGAAACGGCTCCTCGGAAACCACGCAGGCTGGGTTATTGCGAAGGATTTTTACTCAGAAGCGTACCATTGTACGAGTATAGGTTTTTCCTCGCAAACTTTCCGCGCTGGACGTCAAAAGACAAATATGGTTGGTCGGCGTTCGGAAGAATCTGTAGAGGGGGAGAATATTCCGTGGTTTCGGGAATATGATTCGTTTTCGGAATTACGAGGGTGGGGAGCCGAGCCTTGCTGGGAAGCCAGCGGTGTAGAGACGAGGTCTTCAGTTATGAGCGGCCGTGTGTGACGGTCGCTCAGTATCAGCTTTATTGGTACAGACAGACTTGCTGTCTTTACTCTCAGGAGAGTTTATAGTTATAACAGTTAGGCACTGTACTGTTGCGAACCTATACGATTCTGGACTTCACCTCCGGGTTGGAAGTCGTCGTTGAGTACGCTGCGTTCAGTTACTGAGAGCACTTCTTCTGCCTATGCTTACGTTGAGACGTTGTCTGAACTCCGTCCTTGTGGCTCGGAGTTCGCGTTTCTCGTCGGTAGAACACAGAGAGAAGATAGTATTAGAGCATATTAGTCAGAGGACCGCCTTCTGCCGTCCTGGTGTTTGAAAGGATCTTATTTTGTGGCTGGAGTTCTTCCGTCGTCACAGACGAGTACGAGAACGATCACTTCAACGCACCGGACGCAGTACATACGGTGATACCGCAAACTGCTTCGGTTTATTAGGGCTATAAAAGCTAAACAGCTGTGATCACGTTAGTTTATTTCCACTGAGGTACCACACCACCGTTGATCATCTTTGAAAGCAGTATCTTCTAGTGTTTGGTACGTAGATGATGTCAGTCATTTGACGTTATTGATATTAGATCGTGCAATCATAATAAGGAACAGAGCGGGCAATTTATCTGCAATTTTAGTTAAGAAATATAGACAATTGTACTTAAAGAGTTTATTTTAATATATAATAAATACATATCGAGCAAAAACGTTTATGATTTAGTAGTATTAGTTGCCTTCATCATTCATTTATGTTCAGATTATATATATATATATATATATATATATATATATATATATATATATATATATATATATAGGGTTATTACAAATGACTGAAGCGATTTCACAGCTCTACAATAACTTTATTATTTGAGATATTTTCACAATGCTTTGCACACACACACACACAAAAACTCAAAAAGTTTTTTTAGGCATTCACAAATGTTCGATATGTGCCCCTTTAGTGATTCGGCAGACATCAAGCCGATAATCAAGTTCCTCCCACACTCGGCGCATTGATGTCCCCATCAATGAGTTCGAAAGCATCGTTGATGCGAGCTCGCAGTTCTGGCACGTATCTTGGTAGAGGAGGCTTCAACACTGAATCTTTCACATAACCCCACAGAAAGAAATCGCGTGGGGTTAAGTCGGCAGAGCGTGGAGGCCATGACATTAATTGCTGATCATAATCTCCACCACGACCGATCCATCGGTTTTCCAATCTCCTGTTTAAGAAATGCCAAACATCATGATGGAAGTGCGGTGGAGCACCATCCTGTTGAAAGCTGAAGTCGGCGCTGTCGGTCTCCAGTTGTGGCATGAGCCAATTTTCCTGCATGTCCAGATACACGTGACCTGTAACGTTTTTTTCGCAGAAGAAAAAGGGGCCGTAAACTTTAAACCGTATGAGATTGCACAAAACACGTTAACTTTTGGTGAATTGCGAATTTGCTGCACGAATGCGTGAGGATTCTCTACCGCCCAGATTCGCACATTGTGTCTGTTCACTTCACCATTAAGAAAAAAATGTTGCTTCATCACTGAAAACAAGTTTCGCACTGAACGCATCCTCTTCCATGAGCTGTTGCAACCGCGCCGAAAATTCAAAGCGTTTGACTGTCACCGGTATCAGGGCTTGTAGCAATTGTAAACGGTAAGGCTTCTGCTTTAGCCTTTTCCGTAAGATTTTCCAAACCGTCGGCTGTGGTACGTTTAGCTCCCTGCTTGCTTTATTCGTCGACTTACGCGTGAAACTTGCCCGCACGCGTTCAACCGTTTCTTCGCTCACTGCAGGCCGACCCGTTGATTTCCCCTTACAGAGGCATCCAGAAGCTTTAAACTGCGCAAACCATCGCCGAATGGAGTTAGCAGTTGGTGGATCTTTGTTGAACTTCGTCCTGAAGTGTCGTTGCACTGTTATGACTGACTGATGTGAGTGCATTTCAAGCACGACATACGCTTTCTCGGCTCCTGGTGCCATTTTGTCTCAGTGCGCTCTCGAGCGCTCTGGCGGCAGAAACCTGAAGTGCGGCTTCAGCCGAACAAAACTTTATTAGTTTTTCTACGTATCTGTAGTGTGTCGTGACCATATGTCAATCAATGGAGCTACAGTGAATTTATGAAATCGCTTCAATCATTTGTAATAGCCCTGTATATATATAAAGAGAATTAAGAGATCCTAAATTCCGTTGAGCACATCCATGTTACACCCGCCTCGAGTAGCATCAGGGATAACCCAACATGCTCTACTGAGTATCGATACATTGCCTTGGCCTACTCGATCACCAGATCTGTCTCCAATCGAGCATACATGGGACATCATCGTACGACAACTCCAGCGTCATCTACAACCAGCATTAATGGTTCTGTATTGACCGACCACGTACAGCAGGCATGGAACTCCATCCCATAAACTAACATCCGGCACCTGTAAAACACAATCCATGCACGTTTACAAGGTTGCATTCGACGTTCTGGTGGTTACACCGGTTATTAACACTTTGCCTCCCGCACGTCTCGTACAAATTTATTCGCTTGCCGCCGGCAGCACTAATTCGGATTACTTGGCTTGTCACCGGCCGCTTGTCACCTTTCCGTTGATGACAAGCTTCAAACACATTGACTTTTGCGAGCTTTAATTTTCCGAAAATCCTCTATTTTGCCGTATCGCTCCACAAACTCGAATTTTCTTTTCAAGTAACTTCTCTGCGAGTTCAGAGGTGGTGCCACTTTCTATCACAAGGTGTCAATAGTTCCATCACTGTTTTTGCTAAAGGCTGTCCAGCGCCAGAATATATTTTGAATGAGGAAATGAATCCCGTACTCTAATCTCACAGCACATCCGAATGAGTATGCCATATTTCGTAATTTTCGACGGATTCTAAACAATATATTTAACCTTCCACGCCACGGTATCATTCCTTCATCAATTGAGATGTTTAGACATAGATTAAACGTTTCTTTAAACTTTTTGTAAAAATAATCACTTACGAATTGCACTTTGACAAGCCGGTCGGCATATCCGGTTTATTGTTGCTGCCGGAAAAATGTAAAAATGATAATATTTGTCAGAATCGGTTGCTGGACATCGTTTTGCGAAATATCGGTGTGTCTATCCACAGATTTGGTGACCAATAATCATCGATCCTTGCTTCTTTTACAATTCCCATAAGGATAGCAAGCCAAAACCATTTTCTAAGTTCGGGTCCCGTATCGTCGACAAATTTGGCATTTTTTTAAATCCAGTTTCCTTCTATTGCAATTTTGACTGTAGTACTTGTTGGTTTCGTTGCTAATATATTCAATTAGATCGTTCCCAATAAATAATTCTACAATATCCTCGACGCTGTATCTATCTTTGGGAAATATGGTTGGCCCCGGGGATCCTTCAAATTTATTATTGGTCCTCGGTAAATCTGACCAGTGTGCACTGTCTTCTTCGTCTGATTCAGCCGAATCAGTTGGCAACCGTTGTGTTCGCCGAATTATTCTTGGACGTATTTCACTACCTTACTACGATTCTGCTTCACTTTCATTTTTTTTATATCCAATTTCTTCTTCCCAATCGGCCGAGTCGTCTGGAACGTCAGACATGTTGTCCGCGCATTCATCGTAAATAATCCTATTGTCTCTTTCGTCCGCCATGATGAAAGGGCACAAGTACTTATAAAAACAAAAAAACTTGTTGACGTGTGGAACTTATTGTTACCTAAACAAAACGACAGAATGCAAAAGATACTGAAGTGCTGTCGCCGGCCACTGCGCAATAATATGCTCACGACACCACTATGGTGTCGCCGGACGGCATAGTGTTGATGTACCAGCATTTCATATTTGAAGTGGCTTATCACGCGCCTACATTAACCTGTGAACTTTGTGTGTTAATCACTTAAATATGTTAGCCAGACAAATGTGTTCCGTAAGTTTCATTACTCTACATTAATTATTTTTTTGGTGTTGCTATTTTTTCCGCCAGTGCATTTGCAAAGATAGATAGGCGATAAAGAATTTGTAAGGACTTCAGTTCCAGACAGGAAGTCGCGTATGAAGTTTGTAAGTGTAAGGATGCATCTAGCTGAAGTTACAGGATCGGAGGAAATTGAAGAATCAGAGGGCTCAGCGCATTCAGCGACTCTGCTCACCCGACGGATCGACGCATTCACAGAAGGCATTAGTTTACGATCAGATACTAAACGCAAATTCAACTTCGCAGTATCTCGCCTGTAATTTTGCCGACGCTTCAGTGAACGACGGGCACTTTGCAGGAGCTTCGCTACCCCTCCATTACTCCCAGACTGGATGGCGATCGTGTGGGGGCAGTGTCCTCATCTAAAAGCAATAAAGGCAGGGGAGGAAAGGCGGCAAGCGGCTCACAAACGTCTCGCTATCTCACGTGCTGGAGAACTCTGGAACGGGACCAAGTGCTGTTTATTGCCTGATAGGCACCTAAAGCGCTAAACAGAATTGGCTTTTTGCATCCGTGGACTCTGCAGTCTCTCCATTCCAGTTTTACGACAGTATTTCACTGTGTACAAACAATAGTAGTACATTACATATTGGATAACCACAGCGACTGCATAGAAGCGATGGAAAAAACAGATGCCTATAAATATCTAGGATACAGACAAAAAATAGGAATAGACAATACAAATATTAAAGAAGAACTAAAAGAAAAATATAGACAAAGACTAACAAAAATACTGAAATCAGAATTGACAGCAAGAAACAAGACAAAAGCTATAAACACTTATGCTATACCAATATTGACCTACTCATTTGGAGTAGTGAAATGGAGTAACACAGACCTAGAAGCACTCAATACACTTAACACGATCACAATGCCACAAATATAGAATACATCACACACATTCAGGAACAGAAAGATGCACATTAAGCAGAAAGGAAGGAGCAAGGGGATTTATCGACATAAAAAACCTACATTATGGACAGGTAAACAATTTAAGAATATTCTTTCTAAAACGAGCAGAAACTAGCAAAATACACAAAGCAGTCACTCATATAAATACATCGGCTACACCATTGCAATTTTATAACCACTTCTACAACCCTTCAGATCACATAACATTAACAGATACGATGAAAGTAAATTGGAAAAAGAAAACACTTCATGGCAAGCACCCGTATCATCTAACACAGCAACACATCGATCAAGACGCATCCAACACATGGCTAAGAAAAGGCAATATATACAGTGAGACGGAAGGCTTCATGATTGAAATACAGGATCAAACAATAAACACCAGATATTACAGCAAGCATATTATTAAAGATCCCAGTACCACAACAGATAAATACAGATTTTGAAAACAACAAATAGAAATAGTAGATCACATCACATGCGGACGTACAATACTTGCAAATACAGAATACACCAGAAGACATGACAATGTAGCAAAAATAATACAACAACAACTTGCCATACAACAAACTAATACAACAACACGTTCCCACATACAAGTATGCACCACAAAATGTACTGGAGAATGATGAATACAAATTATACTGGAACAGAACCGTTATGACAGATAAAACAACACCACATGACAAACCTGACATCATACTCACCAATAAAAAGAAATTAACACAACTAATCGAAATATCCATACCCAATACAACAAATACACAGAAGATAACAGGAGGAAAAAAATTGAAAAATACATCCAATTGGCTGAGGAAGTCAAGGACATGTGGCACCAGGATAAAGTTGACATTATACCAATTATACTATCAACTACAGGAGTCATACCACGCAATATCCACCAGTACATCAACGCAATACAGCTACATCCAAGCGTATATATACAACTACAGAAATCTGTAATTATTGATACATGTTCAATCACACAAAAGTTTCTAAATGCAATGTAACATATACCGTACAGTTAAAAGGAAGTCACGCTTGATCAAGGTCCACGTCACTTTCCATTTTGTAACCAGACATAACGTCTGAGAAACGAAAGAAATGGTAATAATAAAATTTCGTATGGCGCAGTGGCCTGGTGCGCGTTTTTCAAATGGACGTTAGTTCGTCGACTTGCGTATCGTAACCTACCCTAATTATCGGACTGCGTAAAGGGATCTACAGTTTAAATTGGAAGGCGAACCACGTGTCGTTTCTGGCGAATCGACACATTACTGAGAGGTGAGTGCTAGGTTAGAAGACCGGGATTCGATCCCGCGCCCTTCGGTTTCCAGGCAAGTGCTTTACCACTCGTTTTTAAGAAGCACTAGACCACCAAGCTAAACACTGCACAAATTAGTAACAGTTACAACTGCGTGGACCTCTCCCAAGTAATTAACACATCACACAGAAACAACAGAACACAATCTACGATTCAATACTAGTATTTACAAGGGGACCGCGCCTACCCATTATCGATTTCGTTCAAATTTATAGTACACGCAGATCTTTGACAGAAATGGAGGTACCAGAAATGGAAGCTCAAGATGGCTAAAAATTTTCAAAAGTAACATTTTTGTCACGTGTTGGCCGAGGTATGAGCCATTAATTGCATAGGTTCCAGCCAGCAGTTGGCGTGGCTGAAGTTTTAATATTTTTTGTGTGGGATCTAAAAATTTAAAAACCTCTCTCACACCGGCCTAATTTAGCTTCACTGATCAGGATAGTAAAAACATGCGTATGTTAAGGGAATTTTCATTCACAAAGCAGACTTATCACATTCACACGGTTCAATACTGTTCTACCCTGATTAAATTGAGCTTAACTTAAATTCCATAAGGCAGTGAAGCAATTTCGAAGTCTCGGTGCGACGAAAATTGTCAGTCGATCTCCTGGAAACATTTGTAATAATTATTAACTTTCGGTGATCACATGGGGAAGACCGGAGATCTGCTGGTAAGACCGTGTTAGCCTATTTATTTGAAATAACTGGATATCTTTAGCATACAAAACGGCAGGTTCGTCCAGTGTAAATCAGACGTTCCCCACTGATTCCGTGGAACACAGCGTAGTAAGCGGACACTGTCAATAATAATCAGTTAAATAATACGCGAACACACTTTAGTTCATGTATTAAATTCCTTCTCATAAAGAATCTCATCAAGATGGCGACTAGCTCAACAATACATACATATACATCCTCCTCCTTTCACGACTAATCGACAATAAGTCCTTCATTCTTTTCATAAGAGAAAACATAGATAGCAGAGAAGCTAGTCCATGGAGTAAATGGACGCTCCAAGGAATAATTGGGCTTGAAACTACTTTGCATTGATAATCGGTAAGATAAGAAGAGATATTTCGAGATACGTACTGAGTTATATAATTTATAAAATTTCTGAAAATATCGCAGAGAGACCGCTGAAGAGGCATTACAAAGTGTGAACAACGATAATCCGAGGGTCAAGGGGTCTAGCTCCTATGCAGAATTTTTATCTTTCTAATCGTTGCACTATGAGGGAGGACGTCATACAGAATAAAAGCAAGTACTTCGTCTTCAGGCCACAAGTGGCCCATCGGGATCATCCGACCGCCGTGTCATCCTCAGTTGAGGATGCGGATAGGAGGGGCATGGGGTCAGCACACCGCTCTCCCGGTCGTTTGATGGCTTTCTTTGACCGAAGCCGCTACTATTCGGTCGAGTAGCTCCTCAAGTGGCATCACGAGGCTGAGTGCACCCCGAAAAATGGCAACAGCGCATGGCGGCTGGATGGTCACCCATCCAAGTGCCGGCCACATACGACAGCGCTTAACTTCGGTGATCTCACGGGAACCGGTGCATCCACTGCGCCAAGGCCGTTGCCTGTCATACAGAATAAGCCTTTCAGATTCCCCGAAGACCGTCGCTATGATTTTTTCCGGCTGAAGATGCGGCTTTGAACTTTTCCTTCGAAGAATGGTGGTGCGGCGCCACTCAACGGATTGCCGTTGTGTTTTCGTTCCGAAGTGATGAGCTCATGTTTCATCGTCTGTTCCTATGTTCGACGAAAAATTGTCACAATCAGCCTCGTAAAGCGCAAGCAGTTCAAGAAACGCATGAAAAGTAAATACAAAGGAAAATTTGGCATTCTAAGTACATTTCCATGAAGGCGGTGTAAGGTGCACACGAGAACTTAGTTTGTAATATTAGATACTTTTATTATTTTATAGCTGATGATTTACACGTGATGGGGAGAGATTCGTTTTTAAAACACAGGAAGCTACAATTTCTTGGCACCTTGCACACATTATAAACGCCGCATTTTTACAATAACTGATCTCTTAAATTTTACACACCCCTTTTATTATGTAGTGCACGCTGTTATTGCAGTCTTTTGACAGGAACCTGAAGATGGAGTAGTGGAACGCCGAAACTTGTCGCAAAAGTAAATTACATCCAGCACAGACGGCTGAAAGTATTTTTAACTTTGCATTTTGTTTCTTTGAAAAGTTCAGCCTGTGTCTGATGTCTGATAATCTTAGAACAATGACGAGACGAACATGTGTCAATGCACGTCTGAGACAACTTCAGAAGAGTTTTAGGTCAACATATTTTGAGGAGGAGATTTAGTTTTTAACGTCCCATCGACAACAAGGTCATTGGAGAGGAGCACGAGCTCGGATCAGGGAAGGATGGTGAGGGAAATCAGCCGCGTCCATTCAAAGGAATCATCCCGACATTTGGCTGGAGCGATTTAGGGAAACCAGGAAAAACTTGAATTAGGACGCAGGTTTGAACCGTCGTCCTCCCGAATCCGAGTCCAGTGCTCTAATCACGTTTTGAGGCGAATTCGTTTAGAGATGGACTCTTCTCATAGGTATCGAGAAGAACTTAAGGGCTACGCAATACTGTGCAAACAGTATCATCAAACCTACTGTTCAGTTCCATAGTGAAGATTCGTCTTTCAAGACAACACAAGAACACACCGTACCTACCTCTTCAACAACCTCCAACAGGAGGCAGGTATCAACCGTATGGAATAGCTGCGATATCCGCTGACATGAACCTGACTGCGCATGCTTGAGATCATTTTAAACTTGCAGTCCGTCACCGCAGGAATCATTTTACACCAAATGACCTCTAGACGATCTACGTCTAGACTTTGTCAACAATGTCTTTAAAACCTTATGTACAGCGACATGATCACGACCATCTTCTGTACAGCACTAAGGCTGATCCAAGCATAGGATGATTCACAACATCATTTAGCAGTTTACATACACAGATGACAGTAGCATCGCGTACGCAAGGTATAAAAGGGCAGCCGGCCGCTGTTGCCGAGCGGTTCTAGGAGATTCAGTCCGGAACCGCGCTGCTGCTACGGTAGTAGGTTCGAATCCTGCCTCGGGCATGGATGTGTGTAGTTCTAAGTCTAGGGGACTGATGACCTGAGATGGTAAGTCCCATAGTGCTTAGAGCCATTTGAACCATAAAAGGGCAGTGCATTGGAGGAGCCGTTATTTGTACTGACGTGATTCATATCAAAATCTTTCCCACGTGATTTCGGTCGCGCAACAGGAATTAACTGTGAACGCTAAATAGTAGTTGGAGCTAGACGAAAGTATCATTCCACGTCCGATGTCGTTACGGAATTCAATATTCCGCGATCCATAGTGTCAAGAGTGTGGCGAGAATACCAACTTTTAGGCATTACCTCTGACCACGGGCAACGCAGTGGCTGACGGCCTTTACGTAATGACCAACAGCAGCGGCGTTTACGTACACATTTCACTGCTAACAGACAAGCAACACTGCGTGAAATAACAGCAGAAATCAATATGGGACATACGACGTACGAATCCGTTGGGAGAGAGTTGTACGAGTTGGCGTTAATGGGCTATGTCAGCAGATGTCTGAGGCGATTGCCTTTGTTAACAGCACAATATCGCCTGCAGTGTGTCTCCTGGGCTCGTGACCAAATCGGTTGGACCCTAACGATTGGAAAACCGTAGCCTGGTCAGCCGAGTCCCGATTTCAGTTGGTAAGAGTTAATGGTAGGGTTCGTGCGTGGCGGAGACCCCACGAAGCCATGCACGCAGGTTGTCAACAACGCACTGTGCAAGCTGAGGTAAATATGGAAGGAAGACTCGATTTAACGTCCTGTGGACATCAAGGTCATTAGAGACGGAGCACAAGCTCGGATTGTGTCAAGAATGGGGAAGGAAATAGGCCGTGCCTTTTCAGAGGAACCATCCCAACATCTGCCTGGACAGATTTTCTGAAATCACGGGAACCCTAAATCTGCATGGTCAGGCATAGCATGGAATAGACTGGGTCATCTAGTCCAACTGAATCTATCATTGACTGCAAATGTTTATGTTCCGCTATTTGGAGACCATTTGCAGCGATTAACGGACTTCATGGTCCCCAAACAATGACGGAATTTTTGTCGGTGACAATGCGACACGTAACGGAGCCACAATTCTTCGTGATTGATTTGAAGAACATTTTGAACAATTAGAATGGTCTGTCCACCCAGCTAAGCCGACATGAATCCCATCGAACATGTATGGGACACAATCGAGAAGTCAGTTCGTGCACAAAATCCTGTTCTGCACCGGTAACACTTTCGCAATTACGGACGGCTATACAGGCAACTTGGCTTAATATTTCTGCAAGGGACTTCCAAAGAGATGTTGAACTGATGCCACGTCCAGTTGCCGCACTATGCCGAACAAATGTAACACTATATTAAGAGGTTTCCCAGGACTTCTCACCTCAGTGTATGTCAGTGGGATCGTCTGGCAGTGGGATCGTCTGGCAGTGGGATCGTCTGGCAGTGGGATCGTCTGGCAGTGGGATCGTCTGGCAGTGGGATCGTCTGGCAGTGGGATCGTCTGGCAGTAACTGTACGAAGCGATGAGCCTCTGCAGGTGTCTTTGCATTTCCCTACAGTTCTCTGGCGTTACACAAAATCGTCTTCTGCAAAACGCCTCACACAGCCTCTGAGTTATCCTTTGCGTCGTTCGTAACACGACGCCTGTTAGCGCAGCGATCCAGGTGAGGACAGGCGAACAGTGGCCGGGTCGTGCTGTCCCTCCCAGCGAGGGGGCCTCACACGGCAGATTGTGCGCTGCAGCAAGGCGCGTTTCCAGTTTGTCCGCTGGAGAAAGTCTCGAGAGCGACCTTTCACGCGGAATGCGAGCCCTGGCACGTAGCGCACTAGCCGTGGCCGCTCACAACAACGCGAGCTGCCGGCACACTCGCAAATACCAGACACCTCCATCTACTCAACAACGTCTCATTAGAGGAGGAATGTACTCTACATGCTCTAGTCACGTAGTTCCACTGATTTTAAGAAGTAGGCAAGGGCATGGCTTCTGTTTTAATAAAGATTCAAACGGAAACGACCTATATTCTTCAACAAGCTCGCAGGGACTTTAAAGTAACTAGAAAGTTTCATTTTCAATAAAAAATAAAGGGGTCACAGCTATACGAGGTTACATCCGTAATATAACTACAGTGCACAGTGGCACTGTGACACTTCAACCGTCCCGAATCAGACAACGAACTACGAGGAATCTATTAATTAAGTATTCCCAGAGACATTTAAGCCTCATCTTTATCTACGATAGTAACAATGTAGGGGGAAAATAAGCTGAAGATATGGACTGAAATTTGTGTTGAGGAGGGCAGTTGACTTGGGTAGTTCGTGCAGCGATGTTAACTATGGTGTTCCGCTGGAAAAAAAAGGTGGTATAATGGTCAGCATTTCTGACTAGTAAGCAATAAGGCCTAGATTCGAGTTTCGGTCGGGGCACAAATTTTAATTCGTTTCTTCAGCTTCCATCATTATCGTAAATTACGAGGGACGTTGAGCAAGTATTGAAACACTTTTCTTTCAGGGAGTAAATTACTTTTATTCACGATTCCATTACACAATATTATTCGCCAGTGTTTTGGCTAACAAGCTCTGTTCAGTGCGACGGCCTAACGCCACCGCACTGGGAAGGTCTGTACGCTCGCATCGAATCACTCTACTGCTCGACTTCGGAACCAACGTCTTGGAGCATCAATAACCTCACCGTCATCCACGTACCGCTTCCCGCGGACTGCATCTTTCATTGGGCAACACACATGTAGGTCTGAAGGTGTGAGGCCGGGGCTATAGGACCAATGTGGAACAACAGTCCAATGAAGTTTTGTGAGCTCCTGTCGGATGCACAGGCTCCTGTTAAGCCTTGCGTTGTCATGGAGAAGTATGCTACTGGTCATTAAAACTGCTACAGCAAGAAGAAATGCAGATGATAAACAGGTATTCATTGGACAAATATATTACAATAGAACTGACATATGATTACATTTTTAACGCAATTTGAGTGAATAGATCCTGAGAAATCAGTACCCAGAACGACCACCTCTGGCCGTAATAACGCCCTTGATACGCCTGGGCATTGAGTCAAACAGAGCTTGGATGGCGTGTACAGGTACAGCTGCCCATGCAGCTTCAACACGATACCACAGTTGATCAAGAGTAGTGACTGCAGTATTGTGACGAGACAGTTACTCGGCCACCATTGACCAGACGTTTTAAATTGGTGAGAGATCTGGAGAATGTGCTGGCCAGGGCAGCAGTCAAACATTTTCTGTATCCAGAAAGGCCAGTACAGGACCTGCAACATGTGGTCGTGCATTATCCTGCTGAAATATAGGGTTTCGCGGGGATCGAATGAAGGGTAGAGCCACGGGTCGTAACATCTGAAATGTAACGTCCACTGTTCAAAGTACCATCAATGCGAACAAGAGGTGACCGAGACGAGTAACCAATGCCACCCCATACCATCACGCCGGGTGATACGCTAGTATGGAGATGACGGATACACGCTTCCAATGTGCGTTCGCTGTGATGTCGCCAAACACGGATGCGACCATCATGATGCTGTAAACAGAACCTGGACTCATCCGAAAAAATGACGTTTTGCCATTCGTGCAACCAGGTTCGTCGTTGAGTACACCATCGCAGGCGCTCCTGTCTGTGATGCAGCGTCAAGGGTAACCGCAGCCATGGTCACCGAGCTGATAGTCCATGCTGCTGGAAACTTCGTCGAACTGTTCGTGCAGATGGTTGTTACCTTGCAAACGTCCCTATCTGTTGACTCGAATCGAGACGTGGCTGCACGATCCGTTACAGCCATGAGGATAAGACGCCGGTCATCTCGACTGCTAGTGATACGAGGCCATTGGGATCTATCACGGCGTTCCGTATTACTCTCCTGAACCCACCGATTCCGTATTCTGCTAACAGTCATTGGATCTCGACCTACGCGAGCAGCAATGTCGCGATACGATAAACCGCAATCGCGACCTTTATCAAAGTCAGAAACGTGATGGTACGCATTTCCCCTCCTTACACGAAGCATCACAACAACGTTTCACCGGGCAACGCCGGTCAATTGCTATTTGTGTATGAGAAATCGGCTGGAAACTTTCCTGACGTCAGCACGCTGCAGGTGTCACCAACGGCGCCAACCTTGTGTGAATGCTCTGAAAAGCCAATCATTTGCATATCACAGCATCGTCTTGCTGTCGGTTAAATTTTCGCGCCTGTAGCACGTCATCTTCGTGGTGTAGCAACTTTAATGGCCAGTAGCGTAGTTCTTTTGCAGTGTTGTGGCGACGAAAACGCTAAAGTACTTCCATTTCCTGGCGGTAATGGAATAGACTTCAGAGCTGATCGTTGCACTATTAGGGTGGACGTCATACACAATAAGCCTTTTATATTCCCGTAGACCATCGCTATGATTTTTCCGGCTGAAGGTGCGACTTTGAACTTTTCCTTCGAAGAATGGTGGTGTGGCGCCACTGCATGGACTGCCGTTGTGTTTTCGTTCCGAAGTGACGAGCACATGTTTGATTGCCTGTTACGATGTTCGACGAAAAAACTGTCATGATCAGCCTCATAAAGTGCAAGCAGCTGTGCACAGATTGTACTTCGTTGCTCTTATTGTAGTGTCCCGCCCACTCGTCTAATGTAGGGTCCTTAGGAAACCTTTCTCGGATCGCTAGACGACAATTGAAGCAAATCGTATTTATCAAATTTTACAACAGTAAGATAATTGACAATACTTTGAGTATTTACAGTGAGGGGTCGCAAACAAACAGCGACAAATACAAAGTCTCATCAGTATAGATAATGCCTAATACACTACTGGCCATTAAAATTGCTACAACACGAAGATGACGTGCTACAGACGCGAAACATAACCGACAGGAAGAAGATGCTGTCATATGCAAATGATTGGCTTTTCAGAGCATTCACACAAGGTTGGCGCCGTTGGTGACACCTGCAGCGTGCTGACGTCAGGAAAGTTTCCAGCCGATTTCTCATACACAAATAGCAATTGACCGGCGTTGCCCGGTGAAACGTTGTTGTGATGCTTCGTGTAAGGAGGGGAAATGCGTACCATCACGTTTCTGACTTTGATAAAGGTCGCGATTGCGGTTTATCGTATCGCGACATTGCTGCTCGCGTAGGTCGAGATCCAATGACTGTTAGCAGAATACGGAATCGGTGGGTTCAGGAGAGTAATACGGAACGCCGTGATAGATCCCAATGGCCTCGTATCACTAGCAGTCGAGATGACCGGCGTCTTATCCTCATGGCTGTAACGGATCGTGCAGCCACGTCTCGATTCGAGTCAACAGATAGGGACGTTTGCAAGGTAACAACCATCTGCACGAACAGTTCGACGAAGTTTCCAGCAGCATGGACTATCAGCTCGGTGACCATGGCTGCGGTTACCCTTGACGCTGCATCACAGACAGGAGCGCCTGCGATGGTGTACTCAACGACGAACCTGGGAGCACGAATGGCAAAACGTCATTTTTTCGGATGAATCCAGGTTCTGTTTACAGCATCGTGATGGTCGCATCCGTGTTTGGCGACATCTCGCTGAACGCACATTGGAAGCGTGTATTCGTCATCGCCATACTGGTGTACCACCCGACGTTATGGTATGGGGTACCATTTGTTACACGTCTCTGTCATCTCTTGTTCCCACTGACGGCACTTTGAACGGTGGACGTTACATTTCATGTATGTTACGACCCGTGGCTCTACCCTCCATTCGATCCCTGCGAAACCTTACATTTCAGCAGGATAATGCCCGACCGCATGTTGCAGGTATTGTGCGGGCCTTTCTGGATACAGCAGATGTTCGACTGCTGCCCTGGCCAGCACATTCTCCAGATCTCTCACCAACTGAAAACGTCTGGTGAATGGTGGCCGAGCAACTGGCGCTTCACAATACGCCAGTCACTACTCTTGATGAACTGTGGTATCGTGTTGAAGATGCATGGGCAGGTGTACCTCCACACGCCATCCAAGCTCTGTTTGACTCAATGCCCAGGCGTATCAAGGCCGTCATTACCGACAGAGGTGGTTGTTCTGGGTACTGATTTCTCAGGATCTATGCACCCAAAGTGCGTGAAAATATAATCACATGTCAGTTCTAGTATAATACACTGCTGGCCACCGTAAATGCAACACCCTGAAGGAAGCATCCGAATCAAGTGAAATTTACACCATGAGTTTGCAGCGATGAGATATGCAACTGATTAGAATTTCAGCGCAGACGCACATCACGCGCACCTGTTGAGCCACCTCATAGCGCCATTTAAGGCTTGGCGATTTCGAGGAGTGTACGTTCGGCAAGTGTGTTTTCCTTGTGGTTGTTTCACAAGACGATCAGTTATGCCTCTTAGACAATAGCGAACATCGTTTGATCAAGTATCCGAGTTCGACAGAGGAAGGATAGTGGCTTACCGAGATTGTGGATTATCATACAGAGAAATCGCTAGTCGTGTTGGACGAAACCAAACAACTGTAATGCGGATATGTGACCGTTGGATGCAGGAGGGTACGACGGACCGACGTGGTCGATCGCATTCACCTCGGTGCACCACTGCACGTGCTGATAGGCAAATTGTGCGCATGGCAGTGACTGATCGCTCAGTGACATCCCGAACCATAGCACAGCACATTGCGTCTGTAACGCATCATCCAGTGTCTGCGCGTACCATACGACGCCTTTTACAGCAGAGTGGTCTGTCCGCAAGACGTCCATTGCTTCGTCTACCATTGACGCAGAACCACAGACGTCTCCGTCGCCAATGGTGTGATGACAGACGGATGTGGACGGCAGAATGGAATGACGTTTACTGACGAGGCACGCTTCTGTCTGCAGCACCACGATGGTCGGATTCGAGTGTGGAGACACCGTGGAGAGAGAGGATGCTGGACAGCTGCATTATGCACCGCCACACTGGTCTTGCACCGGGTATTATGGTATGGGGCGGTATTGGATATTACTCTCGCACGCCTCTAGTACGCATTGCCGGTACTTTAAATAGCCCGCGCTACATATCCGAGGTGCTGGAGCCAGTTGTCCTTCCTTACCTTCAGGGCTCGGCCACAGCCATATTTCAACAGGATAATGCGCGAGCACACGTGGCACGCATTGTCCAAAGGTTCTTGGTCAATAACCAGATTGAAGTGCTTCCCTGGCCGGCTCGCTCTCCGGATCTTTCGCCGATAGAAAACATGTGGTCCATGGTTTCTCAACGAGTGACCCAGATTACATCCCCAGCTGCCACACCAGATGATCTTTGGCAACGTGTGGAAGCTGCTTGGGCTGCTGTACCCCAGGAACACATCCAACGTCTCTTTGACTCAATGCCGAGACGTGTGGCAGCGGTTATCTCCAACAATGGCGGCTACTCTGGCTACTGATTCTGGCAGGAACCACATGTCACAGACGTCTGTAAACGTAATCATTTGATACTTGGTCAACATGTTATCTACAAAATAAATTTTGTTGTGCTACCTCTTGTCTTTCTTGGTGTTGCATTTACGGTGGCCAGCAGTGTATATTTGTCCAATGAATACCCGTTTATTATCTGCATTTCTTCTTGGTGTACAATTTTAATGGCCAGTAGCGTACAAGTTAAATTAAGCATTCCCTAATTCGCTTCTGTAGCGTTCGTAGAACGGCTGGACTTGGCTGCGGCTAGGCGGGGCGGCGCTTACGGCCTCTACGCCTGGAGACCAATGTTGTTTCGGTGTCGTCCTACAAAGGGGTCGGTCAGCGTACTATTGGTTGACGTCGTCTCATAGCCCTCCTGCTCTAACTTTCTTGGCCGTCGTGGCGGCTCTGGACTTCACGCCGGAACACTTATGGTCTTCCGAAAGCGTGAGGTACCCAGCGGCCACACACCTCTGAGTACGCAGACTGGTGGAAGCGTGTGTGTGTGTGTGTGTGTGTGTGTGTGTGTGTGTGAGTGTGTGAGTGTGTGAGTGTGTGAGTGTGTGTGTGTGTGTGTGTGAGTGTGTGAGTGTGTGAGTGTGTGAGTGTGTGTGTGTGTGTGTGTGTGTGTGAGTGTGTGAGTGTGTGAGTGTGTGAGTGTGTGAGTGTGTGAGTGTGTGTGTGTGTGTGAGTGTGTGAGTGTGTGAGTGTGTGAGTGTGTGAGTGTGTGAGTGTGTGAGTGTGTGAGTGTGTGAGTGTGTGAGTGTGTGAGTGTGTGAGTGTGTGAGTGTGTGAGTGTGTGAGTGTGTGAGTGTGTGAGTGTGTGAGTGTGTGAGTGTGTGAGTGTGTGAGTGTGTGAGTGTGTGAGTGTGTGAGTGTGTGAGTGTGTGAGTGTGTGAGTGTGTGAGTGTGTGAGTGTGTGAGTGTGTGAGTGTGTGAGTGTGTGAGTGTGTGAGTGTGTGAGTGTGTGAGTGTGTGAGTGTGTGAGTGTGTGAGTGTGTGAGTGTGTGAGTGTGTGAGTGTGTGAGTGTGTGAGTGTGTGAGTGTGTGAGTGTGTGAGTGTGTGAGTGTGTGAGTGTGTGAGTGTGTGAGTGTGTGAGTGTGTGAGTGTGTGAGTGTGTGAGTGTGTGAGTGTGTGAGTGTGTGAGTGTGTGAGTGTGTGAGTGTGTGAGTGTGTGAGTGTGTGAGTGTGTGAGTGTGTGAGTGTGTGAGTGTGTGAGTGTGTGAGTGTGTGAGTGTGTGAGTGTGTGAGTGTGTGAGTGTGTGAGTGTGTGAGTGTGTGAGTGTGTGAGTGTGTGAGTGTGTGAGTGTGTGAGTGTGTGAGTGTGTGAGTGTGTGAGTGTGTGAGTGTGTGAGTGTGTGAGTGTGTGAGTGTGTGAGTGTGTGAGTGTGTGAGTGTGTGAGTGTGTGAGTGTGTGAGTGTGTGAGTGTGTGAGTGTGTGAGTGTGTGAGTGTGTGAGTGAGTGTGTGAGTGTGTGAGTGTGTGAGTGTGTGTGTGAGTGTGTGAGTGTGTGAGTGTGTGAGTGTGTGAGTGTGTGAGTGTGTGAGTGTGTGAGTGTGTGAGTGTGTGAGTGAGTGAGTGTGTGAGTGAGTGAGTGAGTGAGTGAGTGAGAGAGAGAGAGAGAGAGAGAGTCACCCGTCCTTCACCTCGACTGGAGTATCCACATGTTCCAACTCTGCAGTAGTCACATGTGCATGTAGCTGGTAGGCACGCGGGAAATCAGACAGGTTGCGCTACCTTTTTGCGATGATGACACGTCACCCCCAACGACTCACCGTGCTTTTTTTCCAGTCCTGTCTCCATAGACTTTCTGGCAATGCCTATGAATATTTGCGACGCTACGGTCTTCCACCAGAATAAACTGGGTTACATCTCGCTGCTTGGAACGCGCCTCCGTAGCCGACGCCATTTTGAAGTCTACGTACAGTGCCGCCATGTATCGGAACTTCATGAAACTGCAGGAGCCGAAGCGGGAATATTCCACGATGGCCCACAACAAATTCGCTTTTTTGTAACTGAAATTGGCCGAGAAAAAATGTGTTGCATTACATATTGATCGCAACTTGCGGATTCATAGAAAGGTGGCATGGAGTTGTGGTATCACAAGGCTTAGGCCTTGTGTTGCAATACCAAGACTTCGAATAATTGTAAGAACAGTTATTATTATTATTATTATTATTATTATCTTTCCTTTCTCAGACCTTAGGTCTGGTTCGGAATGAAAGTGACGCGGACCTTGATCAAGCGTCACTTCCTTTTAACTGTACGGTATATGTTACATTGCGTTTAGGAACTTTCGGGTAATTGAACATGTATCAATAATTACGGATTTCTGAAGTTGTATATATAAGTTTGGATGTAGCTGTATTGCATTGATGTACTGGTGGATATTGCGTGGTATGACTACTGTAGTTGAAAGTATAATTGGTATAATGTCAACTTTATCCTGATGCCACATGTCCTTGACTTCCTCAGCCAGTTGGATGTATTTTTCAATTTTTTCTCCTGTTTTCTTCTGTATATTTGCTGTATTGGGTATGGATATTTCAATTAGTTGTGTTAATTTCTTCTTTTTATTGGTGAGTATGATGTCAGGTTTGTTACGTGGCGTTGTTTTATCTGTTATAATGGTTCTGTTCCAGTATAATTTGTATTCATCATTCTCCAGTACATTTTGTGGTGTATACTTGTATGTAGGAACGTGTTGTTTTAAAAGTTTATGTTGTAAGGCAAGCTGTTGATGTATTATTTTTGCGATGTTGTCATGTCTTCTGGGGTATTCTGTATTTGCTAGTATTGTACATCCGCTTGTGATGTGATCTACTGTTTCTATTTGTTGTTTGCAAAGTCTGCACTTATCTGTTGTGGTATTGGGATCTTTAATAATATGCTTGCTGTAATATCTGGTGTTTATTGTTTGATCCTGTATTGCAATCATGAATCCTTCTGTCTCACTGTATATATTGCCTCTTCTTAGCCATGTGTTGGATGCGTCTTGATCGATGTGTGCCTGTGTTAGATGATACGGGTGCTTGCCATGAAGTGTTTTCTTTTTCCAATTTACTTTCTTTGTATCTGTTGATGTTATGTGATCTAAAGGGTTGTAGAGGTGGTTATGAAATTGTAGTGGTGTAGCCGATGTATTTATGTGGGTGATTGCTTTGTGTATTTTGCTAGTTTCTGCTCGTTCTAGAAAGAATTTTCTTAAATTGTCTACCTGTCCATAATGTAGGTTTTTTATGTCGATAAATCCCCTTCCTCCTTCCTTTCTGTTTAATGTGAATCTTTCTGTTGCTGAATGTATGTGATGTATTCTATATTTGTGGCATTGTGATCGTGTAAGTGTATTGAGTGCTTCTAGGTCTGTGTTACTCCATTTCACTACTCCAAATGAGTAGGTCAATATTGGTATAGCATAGGTATTTATAGCTTTTGTCTTGTTTCTTGCTGTCAATTCTGTTTTCAGTATTTTTGTTAGTCTTTGTCTATATTTTTCTTTTAGTTCTTCTTTAATATTTGTATTATCTATTCCTATTTTTTGTCTGTATCCTAGATATTTATAGGCATCTGTTTTTTCCATCGCTTCTATGCAGTCGCTGTGGTTATCCAATATGTAATCTTCTTGTTTAGTGTGTTTTCCCTTGACTATGCTATTTTTCTTACATTTGTCTGTTCCAAAAGCCATATTTATATCATTGCTAAATACTTCTGTTATCTTTAGTAATTGGTTGAGTTGTTGATTTGTTGATTTGTTGCTGCCAGTAGTTTTAGATCATCCATGTATAGCAAATGTGTGATTTTGTGTGGGTATGTTCCAGTAATATTGTAACCATAATTTGTATTATTTAGCATGTTGGATAGTGGGTTCAGAGCAAGGCAGAACCAGAAAGGACTTAATGAATCTCCTTGGTATATTTCACGCTTAATCTGTATTGGCTGTGATGTGATATTATTTGAATTTGTTTGGATATTAAGTGTGGTTTTCCAGTTTTTCATTACTATGTTTAGGAACTGTATCAATTTAGGATCTACTTTATATATTTCCAATATTTGTAGTAACCATGAGTGGGGTACACTATCAAAAGCTTTTTGGTAATCGATGTATGCGTAGTGTAGCGACCTTTGTTTGGTTTTAGCTTGATATGTCACCTCTGCATCTATTATCAGTTGCTCTTTACATCCTCGTGCTCCTTTGCAACAGCCTTTTTGTTCTTCATTTATAATTTTGTTCTGTGTTGTATGTGTCACTAGTTTCTGTTTAATGACTGAAGTTAATATTTTGTATATTGTTGGTAGGCATGTTATGGGGCGATTTTTAGCTGGGTTCGCTGTGTCTGCTTGATCTTTAGGTTTCAGATAAGTTATTCCATGTGTAAGTGTATCAGGGAATGTGTATGGGTCTGCAATGTAACTGTTAAATAATTTAGTTAGATGTGAATGTGTTGAGGTGAACTTCTTTAACCAGAAATTTGCTATTTTATCATTTCCAGTGGCTTTCCAATTGTGAGTAGAATTAATTGCTTGGGTGACTTCATGTTGCAAAATTGTCACTTCAGGCCTATTATTATTATTATTATTATTTCCTTCACTTTCTCAGACGTTAAGTCCGGTTAAAAATGGAGTGACGCGGACCTTGATCAAGCGTCACTTCCTTTTAACTGTACGGTATGTGTTATATTGCATTTAGGAACTTTCGGGTAATTGAACATGTATCAATAATTACGGATTTCTGTAGTTGTATATATATGTTTGGATGTATCTGGTAATAAATGTTGTGTATACTTGTGATCTGTATCCAGTTGTGTTGGTTCTTAGGTTTGTTGCTTGGTAATAACAGAACATGAGGTGTCTATTAACTTCATCTGACCATCTCATCCTCTGTCTTTGTTTTCCTTCTAGGGTGGTTGCAGGAAGCATATCCTGCAAAACACCTCTATTTGGATTTAAATCATTTTCCAGTTGGCTAGCAGTGTCGTTACCATTGTGGGCGGGCATAGGGTTCAAGCGTCGTCCCCGACCATGACGGCGCTTGTCCGAGGCTTCTTTAGTTCTGTCCTGAACCAACTAATCACACTAAAAGGAGGGTTAGCCCTATTAGTGGTTTGTTCTTTTCGTCGCCTTTTACGACTGGCAGAGCATACCGGAGGCCTATTCTTTTCCCGGGCCTCCACGGGGATTATTATTGTTATTATTATTATTATTATTTTCTTTAAGTTTGTTTTTGGGTTTTCAGAAATAGTGTGTGAAGAAAGTTTATTTATGTTGCATATAACGTGGAAGACGTTGCCCAACGATCACCACGAAAGTTCGACGTAGCGGCAAGTGGGCAGGGAATAAAACGAATGCTGCAAACTACCGCGAGCCATGGAAGAGTCTGGGCCGGAGGGGGTCGAGCTTCCTAGGTCGTTGTTGGACAACCTCAAAGGAAGAGATATTCTGCTTTCTCTTTGTAAACAGATCGATCGAGTCTTGAAAGGTTCATGTAAAACGTATAGGCGGGTGACACATTGGATGGGACCCGATGCCTGTAATACTTCCACAGTTATTAAAAAGTTGTTAAACGGCAAAACCAATAGTTCATTTATATAGACAAAAAGTAGTAAAGATATAGGAAAAGAAAAGTTGCGGCGTCAGAACGAAAAGCGATACATCGCTCAGCAACGAAGGAGGACGTAAACAGCGGGCGTTACGTGGTGAAAACAATCAACTGATAAAATAGTAAGTGTAATTAAACATAAAGCCTCGTAACACTGCAAGTGTCAGTGAACTGTTTTATCATTTAATTAACAAAACTGTCTAGATCCCTTTTTTTATTAATTTCTTTTACAAGTTTCGGCTGAAAAAAGATCATTAAATTAGGGGTCAGTTACTACCACGAGAGTCAGCTGGTGTACGTCTTTGGAACGGCTGCGCTTGATCGACGAACGAGCACACAAATGATGTGGTTAAAAACAACCAGCGACATGTCTGCGGGGCGCGAGGCTATGGTTTTTACGCAGTTAATCTGATATCGTGTTGCAATACCACACAAACAATAGAGTTTCTTTTACAAGGCACGTTTCTTCTCTTACGCCACAACACGTCCGCATTGGCTGGTGTTCAGAATTCAGCAGCGCGTATATTTAACCGCATACGACAGCCGGTTGCGGAGATTAGGGACAGAGTCTCCTCTGTCATTCGTCTCGACGCCTTCTAAGTTCTCTCTGTTTTGTCTTCCAAATGGGTCGCGCACGCGGGCAGGTGTGTGTGTGTGTGTGTGTGTGTGTGTGTGTGTGTGTGTGTGTGTGTGTGTAGACGATGAAGGGAAAATTAGCACTATTTACATACTTTTGAACCTTGGCCAACCCACAACCACCGACATCATCAACACCTTAGCTGCAATTTATATTTGTACTCCCTGTACCTAACAATTTTTACACATTACTCGATAGAAGTGAAAATCTAACGTGATTCGTACTTCTACAATAGAAGCATTTTCAGCACATGAAATAGAAGTTTTAATCATATCGAAAGTTTTGAAGATGGTGGAGTTGAATAAATCGAAGAAGGCTGGCAGGCAGTATCATATAACAATAAAAAATACAGTAAATTACGTATTATATCAGAATTTACTTTTGTGCTTCGTTCCTGCTCGGAATATGGTCTTAGTAGCACGAAAAAGCTGCTAACCGTTAACGGGAGTCTTTGTGCTTTAATTTAGAGACGTATATCTATTGCGTGCTGGGCCTGTTACAAGTTCCTAACTCGATTATTCTCTGAAGTTACTACAGTACAATTAATCAAGAGAAATTGCAAGGAAGCTGAGAAACTAATGTAGAGGGTATTACTATCTCCAGTAAGTGGTTAATGTCCTGAAATACCTGAAGCGTAGTGTGCAGGCTTTTTGTGACTAAACGCCTGCCGCAGAAACATTCAATAGGACTAATTGTGAACATGTGTATTTCAGTACCCGAATAAATGTGAACGGAAGAACACCTCGGAAGACATGTGTAAGCTAAAAGCTATCCACAGCTCTAGCGTTGGTTTGAACTTCGTACTGTTTCAGTAGGCATGGTTCTGTTAGAGGTAGTATGGTATTGGCATTATCCCAGTTTTGACCTGACTTTCCCACGCAATTATAGGACCTACAATCTAACGTGCGCTCCAAGCCACGATGCAGCTTCGCACTTTTCACACTAACAAATCACTGCATTGGTGAGAGACATTGCTGGCGTCATAAAAAAAAATCACGACCGACTGAACCCCAATTCTATGGACTTTGAGTCTACACTGTTGCTTACTTATCCGCTGCGTGACACGTGTGCCACATGAAATCGAAACATTAGCAAAGGTATATACAGGGTTATTACAAATGATTGAAGCGATTTCACAGCTCTACAATAACTTTATTATTTGAGATATTTTCACAATGCTTTGCACACACATACAAAAACTCAGTTTTTTTAGGCATTCACAAATGTTCGATATGCGCCCCTTTAGTGATTCGGCAGACATCAAGCCGATAATCATGTTCCTCTCACACTCGGCGCAGCATGTCCCCATCAATGAGTTCGAAAGCATCGTTGATGCGAGCTCGCAGTTCTGGCAAGTTTTTTGGTAGAGGAGGTTTAAACACTGAATCATCACATAACCCCACAGAAAGAAATCGCATGCGGTTAAGTCGGGAGAGCGTGGAGGCCATGACATGAATTGCTGATCATGATCTCCACCACGACCGATCCATCGGTTTTCCAATCTCCTGTTTAAGAAATGCCGAACATCACGATGGAAGTGCGGTGGAGCACCATCCTGTTGAAAGATGATGTCGGCGCTGTCGGTCTCCAGTTGTGTCATGAGCCAATTTTCCAGCATGTCCAGATACACGTGTCCTGTAACGTTTTTTTCGCGGAAGAAAAAGGGGCCGTGAACTTTAAACCGTGAGATTGCACAAAACACGTTAATTTTTGGTGAATCGCGAATTTGCTGCACGAATGCCTGAGGATTCTCTACCGCCCATATTCGCACATTGTGTCTGTTCACTTCACCATTAAGAAAAAATGTTGCTTCATCACTGAAAACAAGTTTCGCACTGAACGCATCCTCTTCCATGAGCTGTTGCAACCGCGCCGAAAATTCAAAGCGTTTGACTTTGTCATCGGGTGTCAGGGCTTGTAGCAATTGTAAACGGTTAGGCTTCTGCTTTAGCCTTTTCCGTAAGATTTTCCAAACCGTCGGCTGTGGTACGTTTAGCTCCCTGCTTGCTTTATT
Source organism: Schistocerca americana (assembly GCF_021461395.2). NCBI lineage: Eukaryota > Metazoa > Arthropoda > Insecta > Orthoptera > Acrididae > Schistocerca > Schistocerca americana. Next base: position 182,653,268 of record NC_060120.1, read on the forward strand.
CGTCGACTTCCGCGGGCTACGCGTGAAACTTGCCCGCACGCGTTCAACCGTTTCTTCGCTCACTGCAGGCCGACCCGTTTATTTCCCCTTACAGAGGCATCCAGAAGCTTTAAACTGCGCAAACCATCGTCAAATGGAGTTAGCAGTTGGTGGATCTTTGTTGAACTTCGTCCTGAAGTGTCGTTGCACTGTTATGACTGACTGATGTGAGTGCATTTCAAGCACTACATACGCTTTCTCGGCTCCTGTCGCCATTTTGTCTCACTGCGCTCTCGAGCGCTCTGGCGGCAGATATCTGAAGTGCGGCTTCAGCCGAACAAAACTTCATGAGTTTTTCTACGTATCTGTAGTGTGTCGTGACCATATGTTAATGAATGGAGCTACAGTGAATTTATGAAATCGCTTCAATCATTTGTAATAGCCCTGTACTTGTGTGATGTGTAACGCACTATCAGTAAGCATGTACGAATATTGTTTGAAAGACATGCGAATGTATTTGTTCGCTTGAAAATAGATGTATAGCCGAAATACACCAGTAGTGGTTTCAACACAGACACATACCAATCTTGTCGGTAATGTCATCTTTCAATTTTATTGAAGGTTAACCCTTAAGCCTCCGTGCTATTTAGTTTCCATAATGCTGCGCATAGTACTGTGTGTGTGAACACACAGTGCACCGAGACTCCTATGGGCCTGCGCAGCCGACGACTCTTTCATGTGCCAATGTCAACACCGCGACATCGGCAACTACGACTGAAATGGGGACGTGACAGGCGGCACCGGAAGTTGGCGCAGTGGTAGAGCGTTGCATGGTCTGATGAATCCCCATACCTTCATCATGCCGATGGGAGGGCGCGGATCCGCCGTCTTCCATTGTAACAGCTCCTTGACACCTGTAGTACGGGACGGAGGTACGCTGGCGGCGGCTCTACTATGCTCTGGGGAACATTCACGTTGGCACCAATTAGTCCAGTCTCCAATGGACACCATGACGGCTAAGGAGTGCCGTACACTTGTTGCAAACCGCGTACACCCCTTCATGACGATCATGTTTCCCTACCGTCAACAAGATAATGTACAATGTCAGTAGGCCAGGAGTGTGATGGAGTGATTCGAGGCACACAGAGGCGAGTTCCAATTGGTGAGCGGCCCCTCTCCCACCAACAACTCCTCAGATCTGAAACTGATCAAACACACCTGCGATGTGATTGAACATGGCGTCAAAGCTCGTTGCGGGGGGCACTACGAATGTAGTGCGGAACAATACGTTGAGAATGTGGGTTTCGCGAGAGGCGTGCCAGAGAGAAATCCCTGCAGTCGCACTATCCTCTGTGTCCTCGGTGGCTCAGATGCATAGAGCGTCTGCCATGTAAGCAGGAGATCCCGGGTTCGAGTCCCGGTCGGAGCACAAATTTTCACCTGTCCCCGTTGACGTATGTCAACGCCTGTACGCTGCTAAGGGTGTTCATTTTATTGCAATTTCATTCTAACCAGCTGTTTGGTCAAAGATGGTATCTGTTCTTTCGGACAGGTCCGAAAGAACAGATACCATCTTACAAGGGAACCTCCCAATCGCACCCCCCTCAGATTTAGTTATAAGTTGGCACAGTGGATAGGCCTTGAAAAACTGAACACAGATCGATCGAGAAAACAGGAAGAAGTTGTGTGGAACTATGAAAAAATAAGCAAAATAAAGAAACCGAGTAGCCCGTGTGCAAGATAGGCAATATCTAGGCAAATGTGAACAGAAGAGCGCCGTGGTCCCGTGGTTTGCGTGAGCAGCTGCGGAACGAAAGGTCCTTGGTTCAAGCCTTCCCTCGAGTGAAAATTTTAATTTTTTTATTTTCGGTTTACATGACAAACTCATATGTTTTCATTACTTTTTTGGGAGTGACTATCACATCCACAAGAAAACCTAAATCGGGCAAGGTAGAAGAATCTTTTTACCCATTCGCGAAGTGTGTAAGTTAGGTGGGTCGACAACATATTCCTGTCGTGTGACGCACATGCCGTCACCAGTGTCGTATAGAATATATCAGACGTGTTTCCCTGTGGAGGAATCTGTTGGCCTATGACCTTGCGATCAAATGTTTTTGGTTCCCATTGGAGAGGCACGTCCTTTCGTCTACTAATCGCACAGTACTGCGGCGCGGTCGCAAAACACGGACACTAAACTTATTACAGTGAACAGAGACGTCAATGAACGAACGGACAGATCATAACTTTGCGAAAATAAAGAAAGTAAAATTTTCACTCGAGAGTAGACTTGAACCGAGGACCTTTCGTTCCGCAGCTGCTCACGCTACCCGCGGGACCACGGCGCTCCTGAGTTCACACTATCCTTGATGTTGCTTATCTTGCACATGGGCTATTCAGTTTGTACATTTTGCTTATTTTTTCATAGTTCCACACAACTTCTTCCTGTTTTCTCGATTGATCTGTGTTCAGTTTTTCAAGGCCTACCCACTGTGCCATCTTATAACTAAATGTGAGGGGGTGCGATGGGGAGGTTCCCTTGTTAGTATAGAATTACGAGAGCTCCAGGATTACACTAATAACACCGATTTCATAACTTCTAAAAAGGCCTGATTGGCGCCAAATATTTGGCCGTTAAGGAGAGAGAAATCTGTCTTCTACATGCCTCATATGGATTGGAAGAATTTCTTTAATGTGAAAATCCGTAAATAAAAATGAATGTTCAGTAAATAACTTTTATTTCACTGAGTTTCATTTCGGTATAATCACTGCGGCATACGGCACTGCGGAGAGACTTTTAGAACACCCCTTATAACGTAAAGAAACTCGAGCCCGTACGGAGTTCAGGAGTACAATTAGACGCCGCGATGTGGTACAGCGAACACAAAGGAAGGGTTGTCTGTACCACGTGTCGTCACTCTGTATTGGTCACGGGGACAGTGGATGTTGCGGAACCGAAGTTTACGGCGGCGATTCGCCAGGCTCGGCCAGTCGTCAGCCGGAAGGGCGGAATGCGTGCAGCGTGCGTTGTGCGTCTGCGGCGTGAGTTAGCGCAGGAGACGCGCTCCGGCGCCCACGCGTGGCTGTCACATCGACACCGGAACGCCAATACTTCGCCGGCCCCTCCCTATACCTATACCTATCAACAACACTCTCCTCCATTGTAGTAGCACTCCAAGCACGTAACTCACTCTTTCCGGATACAGGGCGGGAGCCACTTCGGTTCAAGTCTGCTACTGACGTGGCGAACACGGCAAGTGCCGCAACAGGATTTGTAAGGTGTCAGGCAAATTTAACACCTTCCATGAAAACCCTGACATGATAAGCAAATCCAGCAGTATGTCACATAGCTCCGAATAAATCCTGACATTAAATTAACCAAAGTAATACGATTAACGAGTGAGCAAATGGAATACCATGGACTAACCCAAGAAAGCCTAAATGCATGTCATACCTTCCCACCGTGAAAGAGACGCAGTTCCGAGGGGAGAAACGAGAACAGAAGCCGAGAGCAGAACTGTGTTAAGCTAGAAGGCCCTACGATAAGGGACGGACACCCACGTCACCAGCCAACCACCAGGACCACCCCCCCCCCCAGCCCATGTTAAAAGATAGAGCCCTCCAGAAGAACAGCATAGATCTTACGATAACACTAAAAGGGCCACACCAGCTGCAAGTTTTAGCGTGAGACTTTTTCGCGTCTGTTATGTTGCAAACGATAAAAACATTGCCCCACCACGAAAAGTATAACGTTTCTCATTGGATAGACAGAATTTTTGTAGGCGGAGCTTAAGGTTAACACTGAGACCCTGATTGGTCAGGTGAAAACACAGCCAGATAGTTTTTTTTAAACCAACTTCGGTAAATTGTAGTAAGGAGAAGTTAGGAGGGAGTTTCTTCCGAGACAGCGAGCTGTATGGAGCTGCGTCGCCCACCGCCCCCTGACTCTGCCTAACCAACGACAAGGTAACCAACGCACGCGATGCCGCATAGCAGCGCATAAGGCTTCACTCAGAACTGCAGAAGTCTCATCTCTTACATCCCCTTTTTAAGTAATACTAGTGTAGATCGTCAATTAAATCTCATAGTGTTGACATTTGCTACTTTAAGTAAAAATCTGAAACGCGATGATTTTTCTGTTATATAATTATTGAGAAGCCGCATCAGCCACTGTAATTTACGACAAGTTACATAAGTAATTAAAGATAATTGAGGGTCACTGTAGACCATTTTGATAGTTTTCTCTTTTGTGAAACTTAATTTAAACCCAGATTATAGATGTGATATGGCATAGGTCATCCTTCGATCCATTGTAGAACTTTGAAACCCACTCAGGGAATATTCGTTCACATTTTTATTGAACGCAGTTGGTTTTTATTATCCTGTATTAAAACATTTCCTTTTATCAATATTGCAATTTATAAACAATGTTTTGTGAGTAGAATAAAATTTCCAATGGTAAACTTAACTGCTTTTTCGACGTTATTTTACCAGCTAATTAAAAATAGGAAAGCCTTGAACCCCTTCCACTAAATTTAGTTAGTATTAAGATTCTTTTACAGGGAGTGCAGTGGAGCTGACGCTGAAATCATTAAGTATTTGGTTATATCATCGCTAGTCTCAATGAACTCTTCTGAACTCTACATGTCATGTGTGGTCTGGCGTCTCCTTACCAGCAACAGGTCCCAGGTTCAAACTAGTCAATTCCCTAAAAAACATGCTCAGAGCGTCGTTGCGCGAAAGTGGTAGGGAGACACGACTTAGAACAGACAGACACCACGTAGAATGTTAGAGATTTCTCAAAAACTTGGCTCAGTGGAGGAAGGGTCAAAAAAGCGGACCTGTCTCCGCCTATCCGAAGACACCCTACGGTTTCTGAAAAACGGTCGAAACTTTCGAGGTACTGTACAGGGTGTTTCGAGAAGGACTTCACAACTTTAAAAATTCATCTAAATTTATTGAAAGGAGATATAAAACAGGGGTTAGTATTATATCGTAGGGAAACACCGGGTTTTTTTACCTTCAACAAAATATGATGTATGTGGCTTCCGTCCTCCTGCACACATCCCATCGGAAGTCAATTTCTTCCCAAACTCGCTGTAGCATTGCACGTGTAACTTGCTCAGTGGCGGCGTAAATGATTGCTCTGAGTTCAGCTAGGGCGGCTGCTGTGGCGGAGCGGTTCTAGGCGCTTCAGTCTGGAACCGCGCTGCTGATACGGTCGCAGGTTCGAATCCTACCTCGGGCATGGATGTGTGTGATGTCCTTAGGTTTGTCACGTTTAAGAAGTTCTAAATCTAGGGCACTGATGACCTCAGATGTTAAGTCCCATAGTGCTCAGATCCATTTGAACCATTTTTGAACCATGGCTGCGGTTACTCTTGACGCTGCATCACAGACAGGAGCGCCTGCGATGGTGTACTCAACGACGAACCTGGGTGCACGAATGGCAAAACGTCATTTTTTTCGAATGAATCCAGGTTCTGTTCACAGCATCATGATGGTCGGATCCGTGTTTGGCAACATCGCGGTGAACGCACATTGGAAGCGTGTATTCGTCATCGCCATACTGGCGGATCACCCGGCGTGATGGTATGGGGTGCCATTAGTTACACGTCTCGTTCAGGCCTTGTTCGCACTTTGAACAGTGGACGTTACATTTCAAATGTGTTACGACCCGTGGCTCTACCCTTCATTCGATCCCTGCGAAACCCTACATTTCAGCAGGATAATGCACGACCGCATGTTGCAGGTCCTGTACGGGCCTTTCTGGATACAGAAAATGTTCGACTGCTGCCCTGGCCAGCACATTCTCCAGATCTCTCACCAACTGAAAACCTCTGGTCAATGGTGGCCGAGCAACTGGCTCGTCACAATACGCCAGTCACTACTCTTGATGAACAATGGCATCGCATCGAAGCTGCATGGGCAGCTGTACCTGTACACGCCATCCAAGCTCTGACCCAATGCCCAGGCGTATCTAGGCCTGAGGTGGTTGTTCTGGGTACTGATTTGTCAGGCTCTACGCACCCAAACTGCGTGAAAATGTAATCACATTTCAGTTCTAGTATAATATATTTGTCCAATGAATACTCGTTTATCATCTGCATTTTTTCTTGGTTTAGCAATTTTAATGGTCAGTAGTGTAATTCAGTGCCCAGTTATTCCGGAGTGCAGATTCTTTTTGCTACAGCAGACGTTTAATGACACCTCTCTTTTGTTGTGGAAGATGGTATGAGTGCTTATGCAAAAGTGGTTCAAATGGCTCTGAGCACTATGGGACTTAACATCTTAAGTCATCATTCCCCTAGACTCAGAACTACTTAAACCTAACCAACCTAAGGACATCACACACATCCATTCCCGAGGCAGGATTCGAACCTGCGACCGTAGCAGTCCCACGATTCCGGACTGAAGCGCCTAGAACCGCATGGTCACCGCGGCCGGCAGTTCTTATGCAAATACCTGCCAGTACGAGTGACTTTTCGGAAAGCTGTAGGCTTCGTCGTTAGTGGAACGGCTAGCAGGGTAACAGCATAGCAATGCTGTGACATGCAGCAACACGCAGTGTTGTGAGTCGGGGAAGAAGAGGAGCGGAAGGCGGAGGAGGAGAGTAGGCGCGGCCAGTGACCTGCGACCCCGCTATCTGCCGGACAGATACGACGAACAGCCAGCGAGGGCCCCAGCACCACGCGGAAGTCGCAGGCGCGGCGAAACATCACACGAACACACTGCAGCTCTGTCTCGACTGCACTGCCTGCTTTATTTATGGCCGGTTTCAGTTACACGCTAATACATTAAGTTGCAAAATAATTTATTGTACACACTGCATCATTCTACCAAACCCCCTCCCAACACACACACACACACACACACACACACACACACACACACACACACACACACACATAGTATTTACACTCTTGAGAGAAAAGACGCAAGACGAAGGATTTATACAAACTGGTCACTAATTGATATTCTTGTTGGGATGACTGAAAATCCACAAATGTAAACTTTGGCGGCTGATGGATGAACGTATGTTGTCGCAGCATAATATCACCACACATATGGCAAGGACAGTAAATAGAGGACGAAACCTGGTAGTCAAAGGGAAGGCAGGATTCGGTTACGATTGTGGACGGGGCCGTAATCAGTTAATATTGTTTGCCTTTTACAGTTACACAAAATTTATTTTAAACCAGTAATTCCAGACTGAACAATAAATAGAAAATACCACACGTTATTAATAAAGGAATAAACAACTGTGTAGATAATGTTTTCAGTTACAATTTAGCATATCACCATTAAATGAAGATACAGCAGATGTTTTAAAAACAAGCCACTGTAATCTGGGCACAAGGCCTTACATCCCAGGAACGGCAATAAATTAAGCATTGTTTAAAACTCGCTGCAATTTACAACTTACAGGTATTGAAATATTAAAGGTAAGTCGCCAGAAACACAGCAGAAGCTATCAGACACCAAGAATGGCAATAAAAGTTTTAAGGCTTACTGCTAAAATACAAATATCAAATTAGAATTTTAAGGCAAATGACCACAATCACGCCTTACACGCCAGGAACGGCAATAATACAAAAAATTTAGAAACCTGCTGTAAAACAGCAAATACAAAAGCAAAGGTTAATTAAAAATCAAGCAACTGATGGTAAACTTTGTAACAACTCTGAACATGCACTGAACACTACACTGCTAGATTTATTCCAGAAGGCGACCAGAACTACTAAGCAGACATATATAGCCTTTAATGTGGGCATTACAAGATATTGTAATACATAATACAATAATAAAACACAAAGACCAGTCCACAAGTTCCTTAAAGGGTACTGAGGCAGATTATACTCGCAGAAGGCGTGGACTGAAGGAGCATTACACTGAACTACTGGCCATCAGACCTCCTTTAAGAACACACACGTCTTACAAGAACTAAGGGGCTACAGACGGTGCTCCAGGAATCGACCTCTGAGAAGGTCCGGCAACAAACACTTTCACGAGCGATGAGATAGGCAGCCTAGAGTTGCATTCACTTCACAAGATGGTAACTCAGACTAGTGGCAGTCCAAGGAATGACTAATGATAATCTTGCTGAAGCTACCTGAAGTCCGATAAACCAAATGCAACGACGCAACAATACGCCAAAGCCGGAAGCGGCGGTCTACACTACGTCCCCAGAACACTGCGCTTAGAGCGCCCGGGACGAGAAAGAAACCACCACCACCACCACCACCAACACCATCACCGCCCGTACACTGCCGTAGTAATAAGAAGTCGTGGAAAGCTAATCCGATGCGCCTTCCCCAAGCACGGATCAAAGACGCCGGTTGGAGTAATCAGCGAATCGACCGACATTTGAAAGGCGCTATGCCACTATTCGACGATGTTTTCAGGAGTGGTCAACCATGGCCAAACAGTGTCAGGAAGGAAGAGGTCGACCTAGAGAGAGGACAAGTTGAGGACCGAGAGATCGTCAGAGAGGCACTCAGAGCCGCGCAGTCGTTGTCGTCGTCGTCGTCGTCGTCGTCGACGATTCGACGTGCAGCTGGTGCTTTAGAGACAAGGGTCATTAATAAGCTGTGCTCACGGAGCCCCTGCGCTGATTACCATTGACCTCTACACACCAGCAAGTCCTTTTGCAGTGTTATCGGGCACATTCGGTCTGGAATCTCAATGACGGGAGTAGTTTTGTAGACTTCGCCCTATTTGCGTTGCAACGTAACGTTAGGTAATCAACTTATTTGATTAACCCGTGAAGGACACAGTATACCGTACATTAAATATACGGGTAACTACCAAAAATTACTTGCCGAGCCTTTTAAGGCGCATTTTTAGATGGAGCCTGCAGCAGTTAAATATTTGTGTGTGTTAGATGATGCTGGATGCTTGTTCTGTGAAAAGAAGACACGAAACTAACGTCTTCATGGCACAGAGCTAACGCCCCAGTATCATCCTACCAACAAATTCTGCATCCACCATCTGAAGATGATCTTGAAAATGCTTGAAAGCATGTTTATGAAAACCAATTTTAAATAAATGACTGGTCGCAGTTACATGTAGTTTTCCAATGCTCCTTCACCGCATTGCAATTCGTTCAAATCATTCGGTGACTGTACTAACAGCCGGCCGGAGTGGCCGTGCGGTTCTAGGCGCTACAGTCTGGAACCGAGCGACAGCCACGGTCGCAGCTTCGAATCCTGCATCGGGCATGGAAGTTTGTGATGTCCTTAGGTTAGTTAGGTTTAATTAGTTCTAAGTTCTAGGCGACTGATGACCTCAGAAGTTAATGCGCATAGTGCTCAGAATCATTTGAACTGTACTAACAAGACTCACATGCTCGTAGAATGCGCAACATGGGAAAGGAAAATCATTTCTACATCAATCAAATCGTCTAACAGTAGACTTTCCCACATAGCCACCATTCTACTTTCTTTAATTTGGTCATCTAATGAAGAGCTTCTTACATTTTTCTTCTCTTTTTACAAGCTGCCCAGATATCTTTGTAGTAATAACGCAGCACTAGAAGCTTCATTAACACTTTTCATATTAATATGGATTAAATACACTACTGTCCAATAAAATTGCTACACCACGAAGATGACGTGCTACAGACGCGAAATTTAACCGACAGGAAGATGATGCTGCGATATGCAAATGATTAGCTTTTCAGAGCATTCACACAAGGTTGGCGCCGGTGGCGACACCTACAACGTGCTGACATGAGAGAAGTTTCCAACCGATTTCTCATACGCAAACAGCAGTTGACCGGCGTTGCCTGGTGAAACGTTGTTGTGATACCTCGTGTAAGGAAGAGAAATGCGTACCACCACGTTTCCGACGTTGATAAAGGTCGGATTGTAGCCTATCGTGATTGCAGTTTATCGTATCGCGACATTGCTGCTCGCGTTGGTCGAGATCCAATGACTGCTAGCAGAATATTGAATCGGTGGGTTCAGGAGGGTAATACGGAACGCCGTGCTGGATCCCAACGGCCTCGCATCACTAGCAGTCGGGATGACAGGCATCTTATCCGCATGGCTGTAACGGATCGTGCAGCTACGCCTCGATCCCTGAGTCAACGGATGGGGACGTTTGCAAGACAATAACTATCTGCACGAACAGTTCGACGACGTTTGCAGCAGCATGGAATATCAGCTCGGAGACCATGGCTGCTGTTACCCTTGACGCTGCATGACAGACAGGAGCGCCTGCTATGGTGTGCTCAACGACGAACCTGGGTTCACAAATGGCAAAACGTCATTTTTTCGGATGAATCCAGGTTCTGTTTACAGCATCATGATGGTCGCATCCGTGTTTGGCGACATCGCGGTGAACGCACATTGGAAGCGTGTATTCGTCATCGCCATACTGGCGTATCACCAGGCGTGATGGTATTGGGTGCCATTGGTTACACGTCTCGGTCACCTATTGTTCGCATTGACGGGACTTTGAACAGTGGACGTTACATTTCAGATGTGTTACGACCCGTGGCTCTACCCTTCATTCGATCCCTGCGAAACCCAACTTTTCAGCAGGATAATGCACGACCACATGTTGCAAGTCCTGTACGGGCCTTTCTGGATACAGAAAATGTTCGACTGCTGCCCTGGCCAACACATTCTCCACGTCTCTCACAATTTGAAAACGTCTGGTCAATGGTGGCCGAGAAACTGGCCCGTCACTATTCTTGATGAACCGTGGTATCGTGTTGAAGCTGCATGGGCAGCTGTACCTGTACACGCCATCCAAGCTCTGTTTGACTCAATGCCCTGGCGTATGGAGGACGTTACTACTGCCAGAGGTAGTTGCTCTGGGTACTGATTTCTCAGGATCTATGCCCCTAAACTGCGTAAAAATGTAATCACATATCAGTTCTAATATAATATATTTGTCCAATCAATCATCTGCATTTCTTCTTGGTGTAGCAATTTTAATGGCCAGTAGTGTATGTGCAGTTATTTAAAATTAGGCATCGAACATCTGTATCTCTGTTTTTCAGATTTTTTTTTTAAGTTCATGATGTCAGAACAACTATCTTTGTCAAAACTATCCTATAAAATTTTACTCAGCAAATGAAATGCCGTTGTTAATCTATTCATACACATATGTTACGCTATTACGCCACCCTGTCAATCGTTAACATTGTTCCTCTGTCTCTCTCTTTAAGGGGATACGGAATCACCTATCCCCGCAATGTTAATATATGCCTACTATAGGGAACATTTTCTCACAAACTACTGGAGACAGAGAGGTAAAAATTTTACTGTATGTGCATTCATATGTTACAACAATACTGAAACAACAGTTTATTGTCAAAGTATTTTCTTACAGAGATATTGTACATTTATTTTTAAGTAAATTTTTTCCATCGCTTTTTACTATACTATCACCCCTAAGTCTTTTGTAAATCAAGTAATTAAAAAATCGTTGTTTCAGTATGTAATAGGGACCTATGTCACTACGTCATAAAAATTTCAGACTTCTAGGTTGACCAGTACCTGAGATAATGTTCCTAGATGAAGTAAAAAGTAAACTTACGGGAAACGGAGAAAGAAGATTAAAACATTCCTGATCCGTAGCTAATACCCCCTTCACAGTCATCATAATCATCTTCAAGTCTTCTTTTGGCACCCCTCTGCACCTGTCTTGCTTTTTTCACTAATGTCTTGATTATATTATCAGCATGCCTTAGTCTGTGCTGATCTAAAAAGAACATAGCACGTACCGTACGGGAACCAACACACATACCCAACTTTTGAAGGACCTGGCATTTAGTTATATTTCCAAGATTGAAGGTTGCCACAGCATCTTACACACCAAAATGTAGTGTATTAATTCCGACAAACACTGTTTTTGGGAGACGATGCCATATCACACTATTCAAGCACTCGTTGGGGTTCTGCGTTTTTCCGTGAAGACATTTCATCAGAAGACTTCTGTCAGCCAGATCTCTGAAAATGGGCTTTATTTCTGCCATGATGGCTGATGGTAGACTGTGGTGGTGAATGTATTTCTCTCCTGTTGTTAGTCCCCTATTGTATTTACACCAGCTGTTTTCACCTTTGGGGCACAAACCATGTTGTGGATGCTCATCCGTGGATGCGGTGTGGAAATATAAAGCCCATATAGCTCTCCTCATTTCTTCAAGATTGCCTGTATTTTGCCTGATTGCAAGGCCATAGCAGTTCTGAATGTGGTCTATTATGGAATCAGTCAATCTTCCTCTGCCATCCAAGGTTTTCCCATCATCTAGTTTTTTCCCTTTCATAACTGATTTTAACCTTCTCAGCCTGGCACCCATTCTCTTCTGCACATGTCCTATACATTCAAGTTTGCTTATATTTACACTGTTCCCATATGGTTTGCTTTCCAAAACTTCTTTGATTGCTTTAGAGTCACCATCTCCCAGATATTTGACATAGCGAACATTATACCACTGTGAAGAGCGATGAAAAATTTTCTTCACCCCAGCAACCTCCATGCCACCACTACTACCATAATAATTAGCAATACAGTCATCACTGTGTTCATTTTTCAGCCTGCCTGTGCACCTACAGTATTTAGACATTATTGCAACATCAATAACCTTGCCAGTATCAACACTAGTTGCTGTTACAACACCATTGTTGGAGGTGTGGCCCCTTTTCTGCCACGTGCCATCAAACGCCACTGTGAGGTCACGACTGCCGTCATTTTCTTCCACTGCTTCTTCCACAGCAACCTGCATTGACTTCTGTGCTACATCTTCAACTGCAGATCCTAGTACATAATTGTAAGCTTCAAACTTTGAAGGTGCACTTGGAAGATTTAGAACACCACATAGCATATCACCAGCTGCTTTGCCCTTACCAATTGCTCGCAATCCATAAACTAACCTAATATTTACACTATAAAGTTCAGTTTTCTTGTATCCATTATTTACAGTTACTGAAACCGAACTTGGAAACTTACAGCTGTATTTACAAACACTGCATATTAAATTAAACTGGGCAGCCAGGCCAACATGGGATTCTACTTTCAGAGAAACGTTTCCATGACATTTTTTGCAGCACAAACTGTTTTCAAGAGCTTCACACAATATATTCGTATCAATGAGTTCAAAAACTTCATTCCCTCTATCAAGTAAATTATATTTCTCTTCCAAATCTCTTAGTTTTTTATGAGAAGCACTGTTTTCATTTGGTGTAAGTTCGTTCGGCAAATCAGTAATAAGTGGATTCACATTTTCCAACAGTGATGATGATGAACTGCTTTGCTTTGCTAATGAATCATTATTTCTTTTCTTTTGCCAGTTCACACGCTTTTTAAATACTTTTGCTTTAGCTCTAGGCATTTTCACTGCGAAAAATGAAGCACTAAATACGAAATAACTCAACAACAACTACTTTCTTATATCACACTGTTTACAAAACAGTCCCGCCACAAAGTCAAAGAGTAACTTGAGGAAACCAGAGAGAAACATTTTCGGGCAACTAGTGTATAAATAGTCGCTGGAAACCGGGATATTTGAATTCATGTCACTTTAAAGGTACTGCCAAAAAGTTCATGGTCAGCCACGAGAGACGTGTATAACTAAAGCGCAATACCCGATCTCACAAATATATAAAAATAAAATACTTATAATTGTAGTAGAGCTATGTATGAGACGTCATTTTAAAGAGGAAACATGGCAGAATATAATACGCCAATAAAAAAAAATTCGATTTTTTAACCCAAAATCCGATTCCGTATCCCCTTAAATTAATCCAACTTGTTAATAATTTACATACCTGTCAATGAGCAGTAGCGTTGTAAAGCCATTTATTAAACCTGTTTCGTTCTATGTCATGAATTCATATTTTGTACTGTAGTCAAGTACATGCCGAAGGTTGAAGAAAAAAATAATAAGTACACATACATGTTATCTGGTCGCCGTATTCTAGTTACGCCACATCCACGTGCTGCATGTCGTCGGTTTCTTCCAAAAGCGCTTTTTTTCTTTCTTTTAGAGTGCAGGCAGTATTGTGGCGCCCCCTGAATGGCCCGGGGATAATAGTTGCAGCGGCCGTCTCCTTCACCGTCCCTAAAAACGATCCGAGGCTAATCTGGTAAGCCGGCGCTTTGTGGCTCGCGCAGTCCGCCCGGAGCGAAGCAAGAAAAGCCGATCGAGTCGGTCCGCCAAGGACGGCGCGCCGCTACAAACATGAATGAACGTAGCCAGCCGTGTTCTGGAGAGAGGACTCCACCACGCTGGAGGACAGTCACGACCTTCCCGACTAATTTGGAGAGCCATCGTTCTTTCGTCAACGCCCAGATTTCTGACGCGTCGTATCAAATTACACATCCCTGTGCAAGGGGGCCCGAAAATACAGAGAATTCCTTTCCTGTGAGGTGAAGGGTTCTAGTGACCGTTTCTCCCGCTAGGTGGCTCTACTACACAGCACTTTGGATCTCTTTTTCGGAAGCTGTCTGAAAGCGCCTGTGAGGTGGGAGTGCTTTTGTAAATACTGTTTCACGTGTTGCGTGATTTTACGATGTTTATATTTATTCGATTTCTCGTTTGACTGTTCGGTACAAATTTTGCAATCGATTTTAAACTAACTACCCAATGAGCTAGAGACTTTTTAAATTTTAAACATAGCTCAGAACTGGATAACAATGCTGTCTTAAGTGTCGCCTTGTTGTCCGGTGTGTAGAGGAGTGAGTGTGTGTGTGTGTGTGTGTGTGTGTGTGTGTGTGTGTGTGTGTGTGGGGGGGGGGGGGGGGCATGGTGATTGAAAAATTTCACAAACAAGAATAAAACAGCAGAAAATAATTATTTAAATAAAAATCAGTATTTCAGATGCCAACTTTATAAATCGGCCTGAAAAGTATAAAATAATTTCGCCTACCACCATATACGGTAATTTCTATCCACCGTACAGATAGTACTGAAATTTTGTGAGTAAATTTTTAATAGCTATGAGAATACTTGTAAGATTAAAACGAAAAACGTGTGGTGCATGCAGTACGTAACTGATGCATGATAAGTTCATCTCATTCCTATTTTCTTCTGAATGGGCCCCAAGGTTTTCGTTTTGAAACTTACAGGTATTTTAAAAATTCGAAATAAATTTTCAGAACTATCTGTATTGGGTCTCCTTGAGTGATTGTATATTAATTTCTTCTCCTATTACGAGGTTGTTCATTTCCTCGCTCGAATTCGAGCTCTTTCTTATAGAAAGTAAGAGGAGCCTGTCTTTGAAATTCAGTTGGATTGTGCAGTCAAGTTCAAAAATGGCTCTAAGCACTATGGTACTTAGACCGAGCAAGGTGGCGCAGTGGTTAGACACTGGACTCGCATTTGGGAGGACGACGGTTCAATCCCGCGTGCGGAAATCCTGATTTAGGTTTTCCGTGATTTCCCTAAATCGCTCCAGGCAAATGCCGGGATGGTTCCTCTGAAAGGGCACGGTCGACTTTTTTCCCCATCCTTCCCTAATCCGATGAGATCGATGACCTCGCTGTCTGGTCTCCTTCCCCAAACAACCCAACTATGGTACTTAACATCTGAGGTCATCAGACCCCTAGAACTTACAAGGGAACCTCCCCATCGCACCCCCCTCAGATTTAGTTATAAGTTGGCACAGTGGATAGGCCTTGAAAAACTGAACACAGATCAATCGAGAAAACAGGAAGAAGTTATGTGGAAATACGAAAAAAATAAGCAAAATATACGAACTGAGTAGTCCATGCCAAGATAGGCAACATCTCGGAGAATATGCGTTCATGAGCGCCGTGGTCCCGTGGTTAGCGTGAGCAACTGCAGTAGGAGAGGTCCTTGGATCAAGTCTTCCCTCGAGTGAAAATTTTAATTTTTTATTTTCAGACAATTATTAACTGTCCGTTCGTTCATTCATTGACGTCTCTGTTCACTGTAACAAGTTTAGTGTGTGTTTTGCGACCGCACCGCTAAACCGTGTGATTAGTAGACGAAAGGACGTGCCTATCCAATGGGAACCGAAAAAGTTTGATCGCAAGGTCACACGTCAACCGATTCCTCCACAGGAAAACACGTCTGATATATTCTATACGACACTGGTGACGGCATGTGCGTCACATGACAGGAATATGTTGTCGACCCACCTAACTTGTACACTTGGCGAATGGGTAAAAAAATTCTACCTTGCCCGATTTAGGTTTTCTTGTGGATTTGTTAATCACTCCCAAAAAAGTGATCGCATCGGGACAGACAGATAATAATTATCTGAAAATAAAAAATTAAAATTTTCACTCGAGGGTAGATTTGAACGAAGGACCTCTCGTACTGCAGCTGCTCACGCTAACCACGGGACCACGGCGCTCGTGAACATAGGCTGTCCTTGATGTTGCATATCATATGCATAGACTATTCAGTTTGTATATTTTGCTTATTTTTTCATACTTCCACACAACTTCTTCCTGTTTTCTCGATTGATCTGTGTTCAGTTTTTCAAGGCCTATCCACTGTGGCAACTTATAACTAAATCTGAGGGGGGTGCGATGGGGAGGTTCCCTTGTTAGAACTACTTAAACCTAACTAACCTAAGGACATTACACACATCCATGCCCGAGGCAGGATTCGAACCTGCGACCGCAGCAGCAGCGCTGTTCCGGACTGAAGTGCCTAGAACTGCTCGGCCACAGAGGCCGGCAGGGAACAAGTGCTATCGTCTATTTTCAGTCCGCACTAAGGATATCCTGCTGGTGGAAATTGTAGGAAAGGCTGTGAGGACATGTATCTCAAATATTTGTAGGACTTTTCTAGTACCATAAACTATGCGATGGAAGGGCGGGTAAGAACTGAAACAGGCTGTGGTAATGATGTGGTTTGAAGCCTCGCCTCTTGTAAAATGGTTACGTCAATAGCGTCCTTTGGGAGATGAATTATGTCTGCGATAAAGTAACTTCAGTGTTTATAATGTGACTTATTTATGTAACGTGACTATCAAGGTCACATTACTCAGCTTTTTGTGGCCCCAGTGCGTCAGCACCGTTTGAGCTTTCATTTCTCGTTAACTGGTTTAATGTCTGTGGTCGCACACTATGTTTACTAACTTGAGTTTCGTAATAATCGCGGTCACCTGCCGACGGGTTTCCAACGTACAGTGAGTCAGGTAACACTGGAGCCGTAATATGAATTCACAAATTATTATTTGTTTCCTTAACTTCAACCCGCGTAACGGACCAGGATCCCAGTTTAATTAAAGGGCAACTTTACCTACTGCAATCGCTCTCCACTCTGAGCTGGTACAATTGTATCCAAAATTTACACAATGGGATAACTGTTTGGGGTTCCGGAGAAATGTAGAAACAGGAGAGGCAATACTGACCCTATGACTTATCTTAGACGCTAGGTTAAACAAAAGGCAAACATACGGCTACACAGAGAGAGACAGAGAAAGAGAGAGAGAGAGAGAGAGAGAGAGAGAGAGAGAGAGAGAGAGAGTGCGCGCGAAGGAAGAGACACACAGTAACAGTCCGCCACTGAATTTTCACACTGAACAAATTGCGAAGGAAACAAATGAGAAATTTGGAAAGACAAAAAGTCCTGAAGAAGACATAACGCTCTGTATTCAGGGCAGACCGACAGATCATTTGAAATAAGAGATAAAGAACATAAAAGAGCTCGAAATATGGCTTCAGCAATTCAACATTTGCGGAACACCTCCGACAAGAGTGTCACCACCTTACCACAACAAAAACGGATTTGAAGACAGTCAGAGTCAGTAACAAGAAACATCTCCTTAACACTACAAGATAACGTCCAAATCCAAAAGTAGTAATAGGAAAGAAACAATAAATGACCGAACAAATATTAGCAGCAAAACGTTGTTTAAACAAATAAAACATAGCAGCCAAAGACAACCACCCTCGTTGACACCAAAAAATATCACGAACTAGGCAATGTATCCACCCTCGGTCATCCACCACCATTGTGCCATAGCATTAATTTACGCGCACAGAAGTTACGGCGTATGAACCCCCCACCCCCCCAAAAAACACACAGAAAGAAAGCTCTTCAAACGCGTTTGGTCTTTTCACTGCAGTCGCAAAAAACGGTATTAACCTCTATAGATGTTGGAAATAAAAAATTCGAGGTTTGTGGATGACACTGCAATTCTCTAAAACAACAATGGACTTTCGAGAATAGTTGAACGGAATTGAAAGTGTCATGAAACGAGATTAGACGAAGGCCAACAAAAGTAAAACCAGGGCAATGGAAGAGAGTCGAATCATGTCAGGTGATAGTGCTAGAATTAGGCAATGAGGCACTAAACGTAGTTAACGGATTTAGCTAATGGGCAGCAATGGCCGGAGTTGAGAGATTATAAATTGCAGACGGCAGGGAAAATATCTAACATGGAATATGAGTTTAAAAGCTGGGCCGTTTTTTCTGTGTGTATTTGTACATAGTGTAGCCCTGTACGGAAGTGAAATTTGGACGATAAAAAGCGTAGACAAGAAGTTAGTATAAAATTCTGAAATGTAGTACTACAGAAGAATGCTTGAGGTCATATGAGTGGATGGAATAGATAATGATGTACTAAAACGAACTGGAAAAAGAATTGTGGCCCAGCTTGACTACAAGGGGAGGGTTTACGTGATACAAGCTGCATTCAAGTTCTAAGGCCTCTGATTTTTTTTCTAATTAACTACTCACCCGAAATCGATGAAACTGGCGTTACTTCTCGACGTAATCACCCTGCAGACGTACACATTTTTCACAACGCTGATGCCATGATTCCATGGCAGCGGCGAAGCCTTCCTTAGGAGTCTGTTTTGACCACTGGAAAATCGCTGAGGCAATAGCAGCACGGCTGGTGAATGTGCGGCCATAAAGAGTGTCTTTCATTGTTGGAAAAAGCCAAAAGTCACTAAGAGCCAGGTCAGGTGAGTAGAGATCATGAGGAATCACTTCAAAGTTGTTATCACGAAGAAACTGTTGCGTAACGTTAGCTCGATGTGCGGGTGCGTTGTCTTGGTGAAACAGCACACGCGCTGCTCTTTCCGGACGTTTTTGTTGCAGTGCAGGACGGAATTTGTTCTTCAAAACATTTTCGTAGGATGCACCTGTTACCGTAGTGCCCTTTGGAACGCAATGGGTAAGGATTACGCCCTCGCTGTCCCAGAAAATGGACACCATCGTTTTTTCAGCACTGGCAGTTACCCAAAATTTTTTTGGTGGCAGTGAATCTGTGTACTTCCATTGAGCTGATTGGCGCTTTGTTTCTGGATTGAAAAATGGCATCCACGTCTCATCCATTGTCACAATCGACGAAAAGAAAGTCCCATTCATGCTGTCGTTGCGCGTCAACATTACTTGGCAACATGCCACACGGGCAGCCATGTGGTTGTCTGTCAGCATTCGTCGCACCCACCCGGATGACACTTTTCGCATTTTCAGGTCGTCATGCAGGATTGTGTTCACAGAACCCACAGAAATGCCAACTCTGGAGACGATCTGTTCAACAGTCATTCGGCGATCCCCAAAACAATTCTCTCCACTTTCTCGATCATGTCGTCAGACCGGCTTGTGTGAGCCCGAGGTGGTTTTGGTTTGTTGTCACACAATGTTCTGCCTTCATTAAAGTGTCGCACCCACGAACGCACTTTCGACACATCCATAACTCCATCGCTGCATGTCTCCTACAACTGTCTAATTTCAATTGGTTTCACACCACGCGAATTCAGAAAACGAATGATTGCACGCTGTTCTAATAAGGAAAACGTCGCCATTTTAAGTATTTAAAACAGTTCTCATTCTCGCCGCTGGCAGTAAAATTCCATCTGCCGTACGGTGCTGCCATCTCTGGAACGTATTGACAATGAACGCGGCCTCATTTTAAAACAATGCACATCTTTGTATCTCTTTCCAGTCCGGAGAAAAAAAAATTGGAGGCCTTAGAACTTGAATGCACCTCGTAGGACGCATCTGAGGCATCAAAGAATCGTCAGTTTGTCAATGGAGGTCAGTGTGAGGGTAAATATTGTAGAGGGACACCAAGAGATGACTATAGTAAGCAGGTTCAAATGGCTTCATGATGTCGTAGGTAAGCAGTACGATGACGCTTGTAGAGTGGAGTGTCGAGTGGAGAGCTGTATGGAAAGAGTTTTAGGACTGAAAACGACAATAAATCTACCTACTAAGGAAAATACACGGCTTCCCAGCAGGAATGGTCAACACTGAGAGGTAGAGTCGGCGCATAATACGGTTGGTGCGCAGTTCGTTTGTTTGTTCTGATGGTGAGGCCAATGCTGCCCACTTTCGGCCTCTCAGCAATGCGCCGCCAAGACAGAATCGAGGCCCACGCCCTGCAATCTTTCTCAAATGTTTATATAAAAACTATTCGGTAAAACATTTCGTTTTTGCTTTACAAGTCTGGCTCATAATGATGTGCCCATCATTTCGTTAACCCTCATATTTATCGTAATATTTATGTGGGATTTAGACACTGCGCGAAATTCGAAATGGTTTTCAATTAAAAATAGGGGTCGCTATCATTTTGCGTTTGGTGCATATTATGTAATATGCCGCTGCGTATGAAATTCAGACTAGGGTGGAGGGCTCTATCTGTCACAGATACCGCGAGAAATGATCTGATGTAGCACACTCATTTGCCTTCTCGCCACGCCAGTTATAAAGCCAGAGAGAAATACCTAGAACATTCCATACATTTCATAAACGCTTTTTATAAATTGTGTATTTATTGGAAAATAGAAATGTCAACACACATTAAGTCGCAATTGATAAAATTAAGGTATGTATTTTTAATTAGTGGTCACATGAAAATAAATTATAATTTCACAGGCATGCTAAATGCCTTATCGTTAAATAAAAAAAATATGAAGCAGCAATACTGGTCAATCACTAAAAATTCAGTATTTCCTATTCACTGTTCCGCATTTCTGCATCAAATTTTCAATTAATTGTGAATACTGGCATTTCATGCCAAGCTCGAAAATTAATATTCGATGATTACGCGTTGCATGGTACTGCTTTAGGAGTCGCCATCTGCACACTGAGGTTGAGATTAGAAAATCTGTTGTTGTTCTGGTCTTCAGTCCTGAGACTGGTTAGATGCAGCTCTCCATGCTACTCTATCCTGTGCAAGCTTTTTCATCTCCCAGTACCTACTGCAACCTACATCCTTCTGAATCTGCTTAGTGTATTCATCTCTTGGCCTCCCTCTACGATTTTTACCCTCCACACTCCCCTCCAATGCTAAATTTGTGATCCCTTGATGCCTCAGAACATGTCCTACCAACCGGTCCCTTCTTCTTGTCAAGTTGTGCCACTAACTCCTCTTCTCTCCAATCCTATTCAGCACCTCATTAGTTATGTGATCTACCCTTCTAATCTTCAGCATTCTTCTGTAGCACCACATTTCGAAAGCTTCTATTCTCTTCTTGTCCAAACTATTTATCGTCCATGTTTCACTTCCATACATGCCTACACTTCATACAAATACTTTCAGAAATGACTTCCTGACACTTAAATCAATACTGGATGTTAACAAATTTCTCTTCTTCAGAAACGCTTTCCTTGCCATTGCCAGTCTACATTTTATATCCTCTCTACTTCGACCATCATCAGTTATTTTGCTCCCCAAATAGCAAAAGTCCTTTACTACTTTAAGTGTCTCATTCCCTAATCTAATTCCCTCAGCATCACCCGACTTAATTCGACTACATTCCATTATCCTCGTTTTGCTTTTGTTGATGTTCATCTTATATTCTCCTTTCAAGACACTGTCCATTCCGTTCAACTGCTCTTCCAAGTCCTTTGCTGTCTCTGACAGAATTACAATGTCATCGGCGAACCTCAAAGTTTTTCTTTTCCATGAATTTTAATACCTACTCCAAATTTTTCTTTTGTTTCCTTTACTGCTTGCTCAATACACAGATTGAATAACATCGGGGACAGGCTACAACCCTGTGTCACTCCCTCCCAACCACTGCTTCCCTTTCATGCCCCTCGACTCTTATAACTGCCATCTGGTTTCTGTACAAATTGTAAATAGCCTTTCGCTCCCTGTATTTTACCCCTGCCACTTTTAGAATTTGAAAGAGTATTTCAGTCAACACTGTCAAAAGCTTTCTCTAAGTCTACAAGTGCTAGAAACGTAGGTTTGCCTTTCCTTAATCTTTCTTCTAAGATAAGTCGTAAGGTCAGTATTGCCTCACGTGTTCCAGTGTTTCTACGGAATCCAAACTGATCTTCCCCGAGGTTGGCTTCTACTAGTTTTTCCATTCGTCTGTAAAGAATTCGTGTTAGTATTTTGCAGCTGTGTAGAAAATCTAAGGGATAGAAACTGTCAGACCCCAAACTGAAGGGTGAGACGGTGTCGCCAGCTGCCCCTGGCAGTAATGACGCCACACAGCAGCAGAGACTGTCCGGCGGATCTGCGTGGGTGCCCGGCGTCCCGTTAGTGCGCGGTCGCCGTTACAGTAACCCAGATCGCGGCGGCGTTGCCACGTCTGCAAAACACCTCAGCTCACCCCACCCAGATCCGCCGCTTCTGGCGCCCGGGCTTATTTGCGCTGACGGGAAAATGACTCGGCTGTCTGTTCGTGCCCAACGTAAACAAACACAGCGCCGCTCCCATCTGCTTTACTTTTGCCTTGTACTCGCCGATGGCGCTACTGAGTTCTTGCCAACAGTCCGCGGAGCAAAGAACGCCAGTGAAAATAATCTCTTCGCCGAGGAAGACGAGCGCTCCGCAGCTATATTCGGAACAATTCGATTTACATTCCGCACTGCAAAGTTAAAATGACCAAGTTATACTATATTTTACCGCAAAAATTTGCGCTTGCTGTGTGGTAGTTGCACAGTCAATGGTCTTACGTTCGAAGGAAGGATGATTATAGAGTTCAACATCTTGCCGACAGCGAGGTCGTTAAGAGGAGGAGCACAAGCACGTGTTACGAAAGGACGGGGAGGAAATCGGCCATGACCTTTTCAAAGGAACCATCCCACATCTGCCTGGCGCGATTTAATGAAATCATGGAAAACCTAAATCTGGATGGTCGGACGAGTATTTGAACCGACGTCCGTCCGCATGAGAGTCAAATGTAATGATCGCGCGGTAGGTCTAGGTTCAACAAACGACTGCCTTTTTTCTGCCTGTAAAAGGACATTCGCTTCTGGAAACTTTTTCTATGGGAGGAAAAATTTCAGTGTGAACTGAATTCGGCGATAAAGCGTTGATTCCCTCACCATTGGTTAAAGGAGTGGGTTTCCAGGTTTTATAAAGGCTAGGCATACCAGCTGCAAAACAACCACCAACACCTAATGGGCCGACTACTTAGCTAAAGCATTACACTGAAAAAGTTGCAGCAATTCACATTTTTTATAATTTTACTATAGCAGGTAAATTTATTAAAGGTTGTAATTTCGGTATGAACTTCCCTCTTCGTTCTTCGACATCAAGTGTACGTACAGGAGAAATCAGGAATTTTAAATATAGTGCTAAGTATGCTTAGTAACTTTTTTCCAACATTTTCGTCATTCGTGGGGATAGGGCACTGAAATGAGATCAATCTTCGGACGTAACCACATATTACATTTGTAAACAGCATATCGAATACCGATGTTTCTATTTTTACATAATATTTTAAAATGGCTGGAGCAGAAACCATAGGATGAACTCATCTTTTAGAATTAATAAACAGCCAATCATCTGCAAAATGGAAGATTTATTTAAACCCCGTTACTATGGTTTCAACGTTTATAATAAGTCGTCTTCAGAAGGAAATATTAACAACTGTGCTACTTCTTGTGGGGGAAGTACGTTAAAATATAGCCGAAAGGTGTCAACAAATATGAACAACATGTAACCGAATTGTCACTATTTCTTTTTGAAGACGACGTTTTTATAGGCGCTGAAACGATGGTAAAGGGGTTTAAATAAACCCTCCATTTTGCAGCTGAGTTGCTGTTTATTAATTGTACACGAAAATTTTACATAATACAGTAGATGGATTTTTTAAAAATGCTTTGGATTAGACAGGGTTCTGTTACATAGCCTACAGCAGCATACGGTCTCGTTACTGGCATTCCTGTAGCTTTCCCTCGAACGACCATAATCGTTAATATACGATTCACCACAACTGCTTCCATGTTTTCTATCTTTAAAACCGTTTTCAAACTCCAGTTCACCTAAACACCGCTGCCACCTCAACAGAAGGGAGCACTGCCTTCGACTGCGATTTGGAATTGGTTAGGTAAACAGGCTTAATATCAACGTGGATGTCTCTGTTACTGAGACTTTGGTCTTAAGTGTTTCGATTCACATTGCTATACAATGAAAGCTCGCTAGCGCTCGCTCTCTCTCTCTCTCTCTCTCTCTCTCTCTCTCTCTCTCTCTCTCTCTCTCTCTCCCCCCCCATCTCCGTTGATAGCCGAGTAATTAGCGATAGATTATCTCTCTGATCTGAAAACAGTTTGAGCTTTACTTTTAAAGTTAGAGGAAGGAAGTGAGGGGGGGAAAAAAGGAAACTTACTCAAACTCTTTAACTGCTAATTACTGGAGTCTTGGCCGTTCAGTAAGAAAACGTCGTCCGGAATAAATAAGTGAAGTGTCAAACTCAAGAGCCCCGAAGGTATTGATAAGAATCATGGGCGTGGCAATATTACGGCGAGAAGGATTACTGAGAGCTGACCTTCAGGAATATTAAGACAACGATATTTACCTTCATTCCAATGCAGAATGAGATACTAACGTAAACGTTCCTTTTGCCTGGGCTTTCGAATCCTTGGAGGCGTTTTCCAGCTTTCAGAGACGCTAGCGAAAGAAAGGAAAGCAAGGCCACGATGACGCACTCGGTCGGGCGTTAACCTCTCCGGGAGAAGACATTCCACTGATAACACATCAACACAAGATGCTGAGTCATCTGGAATTGTGGCACAAAAAAACTGTTCTTCACATCCATACCTTGCACGTTGCCTAAGATGAAAGCGAATGCGCTCCAGATTACTTCCATTTTCAAACATGAAAGAAATATGCTGCATGGTCCTAAGGTGCAGCTAGTTTCTAGTGTTCACAAAATGCAAAACCTTGCGTTCAGTCGCAATGAGTCACATCTGGAATCACTCAGTTCATAAATATCTGGGTTTAACTATCTGCAGGGATATGAAATGTAATAATCAAATCTTAACCCTCGCAGTACAAAGAGAGGGGAGGAGCAAGGGTGTACTTTATGCCCACCCTTTGAAAACATTGTGATCTAGTCAGTTACGTTGCATTTTAAAATTCTGAAAAAATAAGGTTTTTTTAGTGAATTACTCTATCAGATTCCATATATGTGTTAAATTTTTCACTTAAACTTAACGCATTTATTTAAGTTTCACTAGCAGATGTCACCTTTCACCTATTCCATATCTCCACGTTCAAGACCTAACTTACACATAATGTATCTCTAAAAATGTACGTTTAGAGTAAAAGCCAACAATAATGAACGAAATTTACACTCTTAAAATTTTTTTGTGCTGTTCAAACTTGGTAGTATACGTTATTGAAAGTGCGATGCTATTTGTAAGTTTGTGTATAATGTAATACGCCCTACCCATGAAATACATTGCCCCCAAGTGACTTCGTAACTGTATAAAGATTGAGATGAAAATACACCAATAGAAACATTAACACTGTGATAAGTGGTCAACTAATGTTTTTCGTTTCTCAATGTAAAAATAAGTTTTGTAGTTAAAACCATCATAAAATGTTTTGGGTAGAGACTTTGGCTAAAGACGTCAAACGGAAACAACCTCTGTATAGTTTCTGCCGTAAAACAAATGATATGGCATTTCATTTCTTCTTGCCATTCTGTGGCGTCTTTTCTTGTCTGGCTGTTGCACAGCAAGTACATGCTTCTATTTACCTTGCCTTGGGATAAAACACAAGTTATGCTTTTTGAAATGTGTAAGTGGAATTTATAGTATCAAACCTGATATCTCATCGTAATAACCAAAACTTTGTATAAATATAAGCATCTTTCTTTTAGGGTGTCGTAATGAAAGGACGTAACGAATTGTTCGAGGGTAAAAAGACTGAACACGTTACGTGTTCTTTCGTTACCTATTCAATATCGCTAAGCAACCCTGAGATCCAGTTGCCGATCATTTGCTTTTCATTCGTTACGTATGTGTTTTACGGAAGAATCATGTTACGTTGATCTGTTAGTTACCTCCAAACATGACGTTGGCTGTCGCTTCAAAGGCTTCATGCATCGTGCCTCGCGATATTAGTAGACTGTTAACTCAATTACGGGAATATGTAATTTACATCTGTCGACAGTAAGCAATAATTTCATTTATAATTTTTTTGCTAAGGTTTGCCGCCTTTGATGTTTCTCTCACCCGTCATGGAATTGCATAACAATTAGTATTTTTATATTCTGTGACGTACTGGTAACTTTTTCGTAATAGTAATATCCCAGACCTATCTGTTCTACAAATTCTGGAGAGGCGCTTTATGTGCTACACGGTTTTTCAGGTTCTGGACTCTACTTACACACAAGTATCTCTTTAAAAAGTTTGCTGTTAACGAAATTCACCAGCAATTAACGATTATTGCTTTTTTATTTTGCTAGTTGGCGTAAAGAACCCCCACTCGTAATGTGCGTTAATGAAGATGCCTTAGTATTTCTAGAGTTAAGAGAGCAAGTGGTCGCCCTCGGTTCACAGGGGAAATAAAAAATGCGGAAACCCTACAATACAGGTTGATCATGAGGTACACAACTCTTCCTAGAGTACTGCTCAAACTGAGATCTACACCACAAAGGACAACCGTAGAATATTGAACGTATACAAAGAAAGACAACGCAAATGATCAATCCGCAGAGAGCATCACAGAAACACTAACATTATGGCCTGGCAGATGCTTGAAGAAAAACGCCAACTATCCCGCGAAAGCCTGCTTACAATGTTTCAGGAACCAGCAGTAAGTGCAACATGCAACATCCACCCCCCACCCCCATGTATCGTTCCCGCAGGATGGTTCAAATGGCTCTGAGTACTATGGGACTTGACTTCTGAGGTCATCAGTCCCCTAGAACTTAGAACGACTTAAACCTAACTAACCTAAGGACATCACACACATCCATGCCCGAGGCAGGATTCGAACCTGTGACCGTAGCGGTCGCGCGGTTCCAGACTGAAGCGCCTAGAACCGCTCGGCCACAGCTGCCGGCTCTCCCGCAGGAATGACGAACTCAAGACAAATTACTGCGCGCACATACACATAGGCATATAAGCATTCTTAATTCCCGCGCTTCATAAGCAACTGGTACGGTATGAAACGCTTATAGCCTATGTGGTACAGAGCAAAGTAATATCTGTCGTGCTCTCCGAAGTGGTTTGTTGAAGAAGGATATACATTGACAGAAAAAATCTCAACACAAAAAATTAATGAAGAGTAATGAAATTTCTACATCTACATACATACTCCGCAATCCACCATACAGTGCGTGGCGGAGGGTACCTCGTACCACAACTAGCATCTTCTCTCCTTGTTCCACTCCCAAACAGAACGAGGGAAAAATGACTGCCTGTATGTCTCTGTACGAGCCCTAATCTCTCTTATCTTTGTGGTCTTTCCGCGAAATATAAGTTGGTGGCAGTAAAATTGTACTGCAGTCAGCCTCAAATGCTGGTAGAGACTCCCACCAGAGTTCCTGAAGCATTTCCGTAACACTCACGTGATGATCAAACCTAGCAGTAACAAATCTAGCAGCCCGCCTCTGAATTGCTCCTATGTCCTCCCTCAATCCGACCTGATAGGGATCCCAAACGCTCGAGCAGTACTCAAGAATAGGTCGTATTAGTGTTTTATAAGCGGTCTCCTTTACAGATGAACCACATATTCCCAAAATTCTACCAATGAACCGAAGACTACTATCCGCCTTCTCCACAACTGCCATTACATGCTTGTTCCACTTCATATCGCTCTACAATGTTACGCCCAAATATTTAATCGGCGTGACAGTGTCAAGCGCTACACTACTAATGGAGTATTCAAACATTACAGGATTCTTTTTCCTATTCATCTGCATTAATTTACATATATATATATATATATATATATATATATATATATATATATATATAGTTAGCTGCCATTCTTTACACCAATCACAAATTCTGTCCAAGTCATCTTGTATCCTCCTACACACACTCAACGACGACACCTTCCCGTACAACACAGCATCAGCAGCAAACAGCCGCACATTGCTATCCACCCTATCCAAAAGATCATTTATGTAGATAGAAAGCAACAGCGGACCTACCACACTTCCCTGGGGCACTCCAGATGATACCCTCACCTCCGATGAATTTCTGGAGTACATTTGTCTAGGCAACATATTTAAGTCATTAACATTGCAAGTTCATAGGTTAAGGTAAGCGCGAGGTTAAGTCATTGCAAATGCGAAATGCTGGTACATTAATAACCGGTGCAACCGCCAAAATGTTGAATGCAAGAATGCAAACGTACATTCATTGTGTCTTAAGTTTGTGGGATGAAGTTCCATGTCTGTTGCACTTGGTCGGTTAACGGCTGTTTACGGATGACGCTGGAGTTGTCCGATGACCTCCCATACGTGCTCCATTGGAGGCAGATCTGGAGATCGAGCTGGCCAAGGCAACATGTAGAGACAATGTACAGCATGTTAGTGTACAACAGTGGTATGTGGGCGAGCGTTTCCTGTTGGAATGCTGTTCATGACTGGCAGCACAACAGGTCGAATCACCAGAATGAGGTACAAATTTGTGGTCAGGGTGCGTGGGATAGCCACGAGAGTGCTCGAGCTGTCATACGAAATCGCGCCCCAGACCACAGGTCCTGCTGTACGTACAGTATCTAGAAATCAGACAGGCTGGTTTCTGGCCCTCAACACACAGCAATCTCTGACACAGAGACAGAACCACTGAGGTCGCAAATGCACGCTGCAGAGCGTCTGGCTCGGAGCTGCCCTTGAAGCAACCGATTTGTAACAGTTCGTTGTGTCGCTGTGGTACCAACTGCTGCTCAAATTGCTGCTGCAAATGCAGTAAGACATGCCAGAGCCATACGCCGAACACGACAGTATAACCTCTCGGTAGGGTCACGTGGCCGTCCAAAGGCCGGTCTTCTTGCGCTTGTACATTGTCGTGAGAAGCACTGCTATCAATCACATATAGTGGCTACATTCCTGCCAAGTTTTTCTGCAATATCGCAGAAGGAACATCCAGCTCTTCGTAGCCCTATTACACGACCTAGTTCAAACTCAGCGAGATGTTGATAATGGCTTCTTCGTCGCCTTAAAGGCATTCTTGACCAACATCAATTCACCATGTCCAATCTCAAAGGTAACCGACGCGCACGACCATTGCAGTGTATTTAAAGCAAACCTTTCTGCCAGACAGAAGCAGAATGGAGGCACACTCACTGACTTCTGCTGCTTACAACACTTCCGTCAGGTACTGCCTCCTGGCGGGAGCTCTAAAACTCACTCTGCACTTAGTGTTGGGAACACCGGCTGTCCACGGCAAAATACTCTCTTTTAAAAATCAGCCTAGTCGGCTCCGAACGCCACCCATTTAGAAAGATTAGGGGAAAAAAAAGCTTATCATATTTGGGTCGAACAAAAACCACCTTGCCGCTGAACTGGTTGCGGCGACTGCAAGCGCTAGCACACACGAGCGGTCAGGAAATGACACGAGGAAAGTAATGACACTGAAAACATGGAAAGAGATCTGGCAACGCTGTGTTGTTGTACTTGGGTATACCGGTATGTTCATCCCTTCCAGATGCTCAGTCGAGAGTCATCTCCGTCCAGCCGTCACGTAATTTTTGAGAGCGCCATCAGTGAAGTTGCGCTTTTGTTGTGCGTTGCAAAAATGGAACAGCGGAATTTAGTGCTATGTTGTGCCACCAAGTTCTGTGTTAAAGCAGGGGAATCCGTAAGTTTGACCCTTGAAAAGTCAAAACACGCCTGTGGGGAACATTCCTTATCGGGAGCACAAGTTTTTCGCTGGCATAAATTTCTGAAAGGTAGAGAACACTTTAAAGGTGAACCTCGTTCATGGAGATCTTCAACTTCAAAAACTGATGAAAACATCGAAAGTGTGCGTCATCTTTTGAGACTGTCCCTCCAGGACAAACTGTCAAGCAAGTGTTACAAAGATATCCTCGAAAGGCTCGGGAAAAGAACGAATCGACTGAAAGCAGGCATTGCAGACAAGGGAAGGCTGCATCATGACAACGCCCCAAGTCATACGGCCACTTCCCTCACGGAATTCCTCCCCCCCCCCCTTCCGAAACGGCTTTCCTGTTGTTCCACAACCCCCCACTGACACGATCTGAGACTGTGACTTTTCCTTTTCCCGAAAATGAACTGAAAATGTCTTAAAAGGACGTCATTTTGGGACTCTGGAAACATTCAAAAGAATGAATCGACATGATGCCTATCAGCACTGGTAGCAAGACTGGTACCGATTGTTGCTTGAAAAAATAAAAACTTTGGTAGATAAAAAATCAGTCTCTCAATTTCCTCGCACACCTCGTACGTTACGATTTATACTGAATCTTACTAGCCGATGGCACTGTACGCCCCTAAGGCTACAGACCTAGCCTATGTGACTACGCAGTGTTTACTTACTATCTGCGCCTCAGAAGCACAGCTGACAGTAGAGCTAGGTGCTCGCGTGGGCCCCGCCTGGCCCGTGCACGGCGTGACGTCACTGGAGCACGCTGAGCCGCTGCAGCGGCGGCACCGCCTCCCCCGCCCCCCCTCCCCACAGCGGGGTGAACGGCCTGCGGAATCCGGACGGCGGCCGTTGCGTAAGGCAGGCTACAGGCTGCGTGCTGCGTGCGAGCTGACGCGTCGCTTCGGCAAGAACACAAGTAGAGGCGCAGGCGCAACCACAACCACAAGTAGGTTACCGCGCCGCCGGCATACGCTGCGCGCCGAGAATGGACGGCGCCGTGCCTCGTGACGTCACACGGCGCGACGCGCCTTCCGGTTTTGGAATTGCTGCGGCGGCACGCGCGCTCCAGATCGATTTCACCAACACTGGCACACCTCCTGCAACCACGCTTGCCGCTGGTTCGAGGTGAGAGCTCCCCTATTTACAGACAAGTTGGGGGCGGGGAGGGGGGGCAAAGGTAACTAGAATTCCTTTACTGCGGGCAACAGTAAAAGCTTCTCCCGCTAGGTGCCTCTCACTACACACTACTTTGAATCATCTGACCAGCTGTCAATCTTGCGGAATCTGAATCTACACTCATAACTACATCCATACTCTGCTTGCCATAGTACATCTGTAACTACATAAAGGGGATTGGAAAAACTGCGAGAAATGCGTGCTTTAACATAAATGCAGATGTTGAGCAAACCTGCAGGTGGCGTTGTATTTGACCACGAACGGAACCTGCACAGTGTCCTCAATACGTCGAATACGTCGTCAGTTACGAGCGCATTAAGCCGGACCTAACTCACTTCGAATATAGGCAAGTTGTTGGCGCTCGTATGGCGAGTGCTTCAGCAACCAGGTAGCAAAGTGGTTGGCGTTTCAAGCGGTACCGCATCGAAGATTTGTATCGTCTACAGCAGGGCTTCCAAACCTTTTCAGCTGGCGGATCCCTTCAGTCGAAAATCCATGGCGGACCCCTAGTCAGTCAAGAGCACAGTAACTTCAAATTTCAGAGCTAAAGCCATGGGAACTGAAAGCTTCTTAATGTAAGTGCCACGTTCCCAATGACCCCCCCCCCCCTCCCCCGAAGTATCAATAGTCTTTGGTTTAGAGATGAATGAAAAAACTTGAAGGTCAAAAATCGACTTATGAGATAGGTAGTGCACTGACAAAGCAAGTTTAACATTTAATGATGCCTGGGGCCGCATACGTGCCAGCGAGCGCTGTGATTGGTCGACAAAGCTTGCTCCGTTCATGCGTAAAAGGTTTCAGCGCATCTAGCGCCGTGAGCCGGCGCAAAAACGACCCCCGTATTGTTGCGAAACAGTCGATCAGAGAAGCCGCATTCTCAGGCACTGAACTGTGTATGCGTTCTCATTCAGGAACGGCGAAGGCTGCTTGGGAATACGACCTGAAGTAAAAGTACACGTTTTTCACACGAAAAGAAGTTACGAATTTGTTCACATTTTTATTCAATAATTTTATTCTTTATTTTACACGATTTGGTGACAGGTGGCCGCGGACCCCCTAGAAAAAGCCGCCGGACCCCTAAGGGGTCCGCAGACCACACGTTGGGAAGCCCTGGTCTACAGAGAAAGTCACAACGCGGACGAAAGTGTACGTCGAGTGACCGTGACAGACTGTCATTGAAGAGCATTGTGACGAAAAATAAGGACAACAGCTGCAAAAGTCATAGCTGAACTAAATGCCACACTCGCGAAACTTGTCAGCACCAAAACAAGACGAAGCGAGGCGAGCTCCATAAGCATGAATTCCCAAATCACTCACCAGCTATGGAAATGCCCGTAGCAGTATAATTCAGTGCCAGACGCATATGATCTGGGCTATGGAGCAATGGAAGTTAGTTGGTCGGAAGAGTCTTTTTGCTATCTGTTTCCAACTTCTGGCAGAATTTACACGCCAAATGTGAAACACGGCAGGGGTTCCGTGATGATTTGGGAAGCCATATCGTGGGGCCTCATGGGTACTGTCGCAAGGTCCATTGCTGTGACAGTTTTGGCTGATAAGATCGATTCCATTGCATAATGCGAGATCTTAATACTATTGAACTTTCGTGGTTTACTTTGTACAGAGGTGTGCATGATCACTACCCATCTCTACCGTCGTTACCTGAACTTTAAGCTATTTTGCAGGAAGAGTGGTATAATATCGCCTTAGAAACCATAAAAGACCTGTCTTTATCCATTCCGAGACGACTGGAAGCTGTTTTGACTGACATCGCGTTTCCCATATCGTATTAAGTATCGTAGTATGTCATATTTCTTATGTTTCCATATTTTTGTCCCCTCCCCCCGCGTATGCTCCGCCAGATAGTGAACAGTGCATAGTTCAGGGTTTTTCGTACGAGTATTATAGATTTTCCAACCTATGTCGGTCGCGTACAGAGAAAAAAAAAATAAAAATGTTCAAATGGCTCTGAGCACTAAGGGACTTAACTTCTGAGGTCATCAGTGCCCTAGAACTTAGAGCGACTTAAACCTAACTAACCTAAGGACACACACACGTCCATGCCCGAGGCAGGAATCGAACCTGCGACCTTAGCGGTCGCGCGGTTCCAGACTGTAGCGCCTAGAACCGCTCGGCCACTCCGGCCGGCGGTCGCGTACAGAGCTAGGGAACAACAAATGTCTAGGTGTCTCTGTAAACTCTGGTATATCCCATCTCACTTGCAACATCATTACGCGAGAAATACGATAGTGGCAGGAGAAGTGTCTAAGACCCCTTTGATTATGTGTTTTCGAAATTTACCGAACAGGCAAATACCCTAAAACACGACAAAGTCGCGCAGGACGCCTTCAACCGTTTTGTGTACGTCTTTCATCATCGTTGGGTCCGCTCTGGCAGCTGAGTGGTCAGCGCGACGGAATGTCATGCCAAGGGGCCCAGGTTCGATTCCCGGCTGGGTCGGAGATTTTCTCCGCTCTGACACTGGGTGTTGTGTTGTCCTAATCATCGACTCTCATCCCCACCGACACGCAAGTCGCCGAAGTGGGGTCAACTCAAAAGAATGGCACCAGGCGAACGGTCTACCCGACGGGAGGCCCTAGCCACACTATGTTTCATTTCATCATCGCTGTATTTGGTCGTTAAAACAAAGTTGAGCAAGAATGTTATGAATATTACGTGATAATACTACTACATAGTAAGTAGTTCTATATTCTGTTCCGATGATGGGCTTCCCCTGAACCATGTTAGCAAACAATTTTTAAGTAGTCAACCATTGTAATTAGTGACCAAATAAAGCGGTACTAAAAGACGTTAGCAGTATTACCTAACGATTTTGTGGGAACTTTCTTCCATGGATTTAAGCGCCCAACGCGCTTGTGTTACACTTCAGTATGCACAAAACCTCGCAATTACGATCTCTTACTCGTTTGATGTCTACTGTCAGGCGTAGTTGTTAAGGACTACAAATGATAGAGCTGTACCTCTAAACTGATCGCACTGGTACCTTCGCAGTTTTCTTTGCAGATACACCGCACTTTCCAAGAATCCTTCCGACAAATCTAAATCTTCCATTAGCCTTCATATTTTTTATGCGATTTCATTTTATCTAGCTTCTTTGAATTGCCCCTATATACTTATACTATGTGAAGCGATCGAGATATTTACCATCTCTTTTTGTGTACTATGGGGTCTTTTGTTATACGCATTATCTAGCACGGTACAGAGCATGCTGAAGGGTACTTTGAACCATTGCTCGACATTTCCTGTAACGCTTCGCTTGCAAATGGAGCGAGGGAAAAATATTTCCAGCGTTTCTTTTAAGTGTGGCAATAATTTGTTAATATGAAAGCTGCTAAGTTGTTCAGCAGCGTGAAAGCCGCATTAAATTGTAACTTCCCCACAACTGGATGGGTATGCCACTTCGAAGGTCGGACAAATCAGCGGCATACCATCTATAATCAAATACGATGCGTCTAGTAATGCACTACATATGTTCACACTAGCCGTCAGGGCGTGGAAAACTTCGCATTGTGAGCCGTAATCTCCATTATTTCGTCGTTACTTGTTATGAATGTTTGAGGCAGCAGAACTTTTCTGTAATCTTCATAAATGGTGGCTCCTCAGTAGCGTTTCCCGAAAAGATCATCTGTCCAAGGATTCTTATACAGGATGTATCAAAAGCTGCGCTACAAGGCGTGGTGGCTAATAGAGGGATACCATGAAAGCATATTTTGCTAAAAAGCCTATGTTCTAAAATGTTTCGTTTGCGTGCTAACGTCACTCACTGAAATTTGGAGGAGGACGTAGGCAATTTCGGTCATATAAGGTAGTCAAGGAGTACAGGAGAAA
The DNA here is from genome assembly GCF_021461395.2 of Schistocerca americana. Lineage (NCBI taxonomy): Eukaryota > Metazoa > Arthropoda > Insecta > Orthoptera > Acrididae > Schistocerca > Schistocerca americana. The sequence continues at coordinate 182,688,243 of NC_060120.1, forward strand.
ATTTACATTACTGTCAATACACTGCAGTTTAATTCACTTACAGAAAAAGCTCAATATGACAGTCACCTACTTCTCTACATTTGGTGTGAGACCTGATCATGTCTTGCCGAACTATTGGAAAGATTCTCGGCATATCACGGATGCTCTGAATGTAAGCATAGGATCATGCACCGCATGTCCTTTTTTTGTATCGAATAGCGTCAGAATCGGATAAGACTGTAAATGTAATTTTGTACGGTATGCATTCGGTATTGACGAGACACACACCCGTTAGAAATTACTCGTTACTTTCGTTACTAAACGCCATTAGGTATAGAGCGTCAAAACATGCCGTTACCACTGAACAATGGGCGCGCTGACAGCGGATGACAGCGTTTGCAGATTAATATGGGCCAGAGGGAGATTTTCAGATATCAGATGCTGCGGCTGAAATTACTTTCTATTTCTGATCTGAGATCGTAGTTCTGTAGTACTGTATGCGATGGTTGCTGTATTACAGCTTGTGTGACAAAGGTTTTTAGTGGTAGTGGCATTGTAGAGACCTGTAGATGTTCCGGCTCTGAAAGAAATAACTAACAGAAGTAGACGATTAATTCGTCAGTCTTTTCCGCGCCACGACGATTGCATTACACAATGAGAAAATATAATAAATTACCATTAACGTAAACTCATATGAATAGTGCACCAGGGTTTGGTAAATTAGACAAATCTGTCCCCTCACATCAAATCAAAATTAAATCTTATAACCGAATCGAGCATTTAAGAAACGCAGGTAGGTGGAGTTAAATGATGGTAGAGTCTTACAGTTCCTGCACAATTACTCAACCCATATACTGCGATACAAATCGAAGTAAGTAACTGGATGTTTACGAATACTTTCCACTCTGCCCGATTCGGACAAAAATTGGAGAAATACGAAAAGTAGCGTTTCGGCTCAAACTATTTGCGGTAAAAAGAAACATGCAAGTAACGAAACGTTTGAGGAAGTAAAGAAAGTCTATTCGAGTTTCGTGGAATACTTGTTTCTCACGATCAGTAAGGAAGAAGTACGGTAAGCGCCAGCCCTAGTACTGTATCAGAAGCTGGCGTCTGGAGTAACGCCTGCGAGGTAGGCAGCGGCGCACGGCGCACCTAGCCGGCCCACGGCCGACGCGGCAAGCGAGCGCGCGTCATCCATCATCGACTGTTAACGCCCCGTCAAGGGTCTGCATTCCAGCGACCTTGATAGACGTGAGCGAGGCGCGACCTCCAAGCTTCTCGCAGTCTCACGACCAACGACCGGTTCTACAGAAGGCCAAACTTCTACAATCCGAGAGTGTACACACTGCGTTTGAGAAGCTATATTTCCGTGTCGCCTACACACGAAGGGGCTTAATTTTACATGGAGCTCACAGAACGCACGCACTGCACATTCGCGTCACGGCATCTGATGGCGTCACTGTTCAATCGTTAATACTCTCCCATATTCACAAATTTGATGCCATTTCTGGCGGCTGTGAAGCTATGATTTTACAAAGAAAATTAAGTATTAAGACGCCGATACGAGTCAAGATAGTGTGGGCATTCTGCCAATAAAAACACGTGACTTGGCTTTTGAGCAGCAGCTTAAGGTCAGAGGAGACCTTAAAACAAATATTTAATGCAAGTTTGGTACATTAATTTAAGAAATTAAATTTACACTAGAGCGATGCACTTTTTTTTAGGTTTTTTGTATGCCTTTAGGATCGCGGTCGCTGGTCGCAGCTTTTGCCAGAAGAATTTGAACACGAATCTCTGCTTACAGTACCATTAATGAAGTTCTTTTATAAGGGGCGTTCAGAAAGAAACGAGCCGGAGTATGGAATGCGCAAGCCGGTGACAGGAGGATAATATCGTGGCAAGTGTAACGAGATGTGGTTCCGATCAGAGCGTGGAAGTTCACAGCCCGTCGCTAGAGGGTACGCGTGCACGTCACGTGACGTGACTATACAAAGCTAGCAGAAGCATGCATCAATCGTCCAACACTGCCAGTAGCATTGCAAACAGCGACATCGAGGCGTCAAAAGAAGAGCAAAGAGGTGTTATTTGTTTTCTGACAGCGGAAAGAGTAGGATGAAGCGACGTCATCGACGAATGTCACAAGTGTACGGCGGACACTGCATGTCCCTTGCAAGGGTCAAGGCGCGGCACAAGCGCTTCAGGGAAGGAAGGGTGTCGTTAGCCGATGATGCACGGTCTGCACTACACTGCATTACCGATGACATCGTCCAGCTAGTAGATGCACTCGTTACCCAGTACCGCCGAGTGACAGTTAAAGCCATAGCTGCCGTGGTCGGATTTAGCGTCGGGAGTGTTCACACCATCATGAAGGAACGAATGCACACGCGCTAAGTGTGTGCCCAATGGGTGCCCTACTCTTCAACCACAAGCGGAAGCATGTCGAGTGGCCCACTGTCTTGCTCATCTGCAGCGCTGTGCTCGGGAAGGGAATGTGTTCCTGGCATGAGCGGTGGCTGGAGATGAGTCATGGTCTCATCACTACGAACCGGAATCAAAACCACAAAGTCTCTGTGGAAGCATCCAGAGTCACCACCACCAAAAAAGCCAAGGCCATCCACAAGAGTGCAGGGAAGGTTATGCTGACGTTCTTCTTTGACCGAGATGGCCCCCTTCTGATTCACTTCCTGCAGCACGGGGCAACAATGAATGCCCAGCATTATTTGCAGACCTTGACCACCCTTCGCCAAGCGATCAAGTCAAAACGATCAGACAATCTCACCCTTGGGATCATTCTGCTCCACGACAGTGAAAAGCCTCATACGGCCAACACAGTCGCGGCACCCCTGCAGAAATTCAAATGGGAGGTTCTCTGCCACTCTCCATACAGTCCGGACCTCTCTCCCTGTGATTACACCATTTTTGGTCCCCTTAAAAAGGCTCTGAGGGGCAAACGATTCACTTCGGACGACGACATCCAACTGTACGTGCGGAACTGGTTAGCATCGCAGCCCCGGAAATTTTATGAGGCAGCCATTCACCACCTTGTGTCACAGTGGGGCAAGTGTCTCAACTGCCAGGGTCAATACTTCTACCATACAGGTTCTGGTTTCTGCAATTATGCCTCCGGCTCGTCTCGTTTTGGACGCCCCTTATACATGAACAGTTTCATAACACTACGATCTATTTTCAGATGTGACCTGGGGAAAAGTTGTACGTCAATAACTGACTTACAACACAGCTTATGCTCCGGTAAAATCGGGAAAGAAAACAAGACGTTCCGAAACTGATCATGTAATAAAGAAATTGCAGCAGTGTTTCTCTGACTGTTCAATCTCCAGTTTATTAAGGGCCGCGATTCGTTTGAAACCAGAGTTGAATGAAAAGCGAGCAAGACTGATATGCAGCTTTCAGTGGCAGAAAGTGTATGGCTTAAGCTTTTGATTCCGCAGTCGCCCTGTTCTCCAGATGTAACTCCAAATGACTTCTTCCTATTCCTCAGTTTGAAAATGAGATCAGGATATATTTGCTTCAAAAGAAACAAGCGTTGTCGCCAATGTATATTTAGCAGAGTTTGACAGAAACTACTTTTTCGATAAATTTCGAGAATGATACTGCCTGGGTCAAATGCGTAGCCATGGACGTTTAGAATCAAATATTTTTTTGTTCTAAAAATCACTACTTATCACATTTACCTGACGGCAAGTTTTGCCTTGTAAATGGTCCATACTCTGACCCCCTTCCGGTCTGAGCAGCGAGACACATAGCTGACGTAGGTGAACGCGTTAACAAAGCACCGAGGAGTCAATATCTTGCCTGAAAACACTGACCACGCAAAGGGGGAGTTGTTTCGTGGTTTCTGTGAGCACGTCTATGCTCTGAAGTAATTAAGAACCAATCGGGCACAATGACATAGATATTAACAGCGGCAGAAAGCGGACAGCATGGTTCGAAATTGTTTGGCAAGACAAACTAATGAAATCAATTTCTGTTTTTTACTATTTCTGCTTTTCTTCCATGTAGCAGCAAGATTGAATTTTCATTCTTTCTAAGGACATAAAAAATTGTTTTCATAAGCACGCAACGTTTTTAATATCACCATTTTTAATATCACCACTAAACAAGACTAAAATAAAGAAATTAAAGCTACTTTTATAAAAAAAAATTCGATAAGTTACATTCGTTTTTTGCGAAGAGAAAAGTTGACGTGTGGATTGAAGGAAGAGGGAAAAGTATTAAAAGTGTTAAAGGTCGTCTTTCAGGCCTGATAGGCTGTAGGACTGTCACTTATCGCTTCTTTCCCTTCCGTAACTGTATATTGAGCAAGCAGCAAAGGAAACAAAAGAAAAATTCGGAGTAGGTATTAAAATTCATGGAGAAGAAATAAAAACTTTGAGGTTCGCCGATGACATTGTAATTCTGTCAGAGACAGCAAAGGACTTGGAAGAGCAGTTGAATGGAATGGACAGTGTCTTGATAGGAGGATATAAGATGAACATCAACAGAAGCAAAACAAGGGTAATGGAATGTAGTATAAGTCGGGTAATGCTGAGGGAATTAGATTAGGAAATGAGGCACTTAAAGTAGTAAAGGAGTTTTGCTATTTGGGGAGCAAAATAACTGATGATGGTCGAAGTAGAGAGGATATAAAATGTAGGCTGGCAATGGCAAGGAAAGCGTTTCTGAAGAAGAGAAATTTGTTAACATCCAGTATTGATTTAAATGTCAGGAAGTCATTTCTGAAAGTATTCGTATGGAGTGTAGCCATGTATGGAAGTGAAACATGGACGATAAATAGTTTGGACAAGAAGAGAATAGAAGCTTTCGAAATGTGGTGCTACAGAAGAATGCTGAAGATTAGATGGGTAGATCACATAACTAATGAGGAAGTATTGAATAGGATTGGGGAGAAGAGAAATTTGTGGCACAACTTGACGAGAAGAAGGGATCGGTTGGTAGGACATGTTCTGAGGCATCAAGGGATCACCAATTTAGTATTGGAGGGCAGCGTGGAGGGTAAAAATCGTAGAGGGAGACCAAGAGATGAATACACTAAGCAGATTCAGAAGGATGTAGGTTGCAGTAGGTACTGGGAGATGAAAAAGCTTGCATAGTATATAGTAGCATGGAGAGCTGCATCAAACCAGTCCCAGGACTGAAGACAACAACAACAACAACAACAACAACAACAACAACAACAGCAACTGATTTGTTAAAGTGAAAAATGTGAAACTCCTTCGTAGTTCGGAGCCCATGTTGAACTGTAAGGAGCCCTATAACTAGCTACGTCAGTTCATTTCAATACGACGATATACCACCTTCGACAGGACTACGTCTAGTAAAGCACTGCGGTGTTCTAAGCAAACCTTTGTGTCCACTACAGCTACAGTTGTCTGGAAGCTCATAGCACAGCCACACACTGTCGTAATGCATACTGCAGTGCGCCCTGCGGCTACCAACGAAACACGTGCCGGATACTCACCTGTAACAAAGGAGAAACAAACATAAGCCACGGTTGAAACAGTCTCAGCACGGAAGGCCACTATTGCACAACAAACCATTCTAGGAACATGGAGTTCACAGTCTACACAAGCTTAGCAGCCCGGCAACTTCACTACAACTACGTAGGTTTCCTGATGCAGTACCACTCACTTCCATCGCATCTCAGTCAGGAGACTACGTGCGAATATCACTAGATGGATAGGACCTAATCGCCTGCGTAAAAACGATTGGTAGCGATTTTGTCAGTAGAAAAGTTTGGGGTTTCGTGGCGACATGATAATGCGTTTTTAAGTAGTTGTCTACTGCAAAATTTAAAAAAAAAACCGCAGTCACACTTTATCAACCGCAGACTAAGTAAAGATAAACTCGAGAAGATTTTTGTAAAAACTGGAAACTGTTAGTAACCTAATCCACAGCCAATTTCAACCACCATTATCGCGGATAAACCTTGCAACAAATTTATGAAAATCACTTTATTATTTATTGCCTCTACATATTTCGCAAAAACGTTCATAGTTGCCTGCAGTACAATTATACGGTTTATTCGTCACCTGTCTCAAGTTTTTAATAGCAATGGTACCCGCAACAACAGATTGGACAATGAAGCTGACAAATGTATTTCCAGAATTCCACCTTCAAAAAAACGTAATTTCATCTTTTTTACGTTGATCCACATGTGTTCCGGTGATACTACATCAGTGGGTTTCACTTCGTAAATGCGCTGAAAGTGGGAAGAAAGTACTTGGCAGTCGGTACTGTGGTTATCAAACGCACAAAAATGTCTCAATGAAAGTCGTACGTTGACAGGTTATTTGGTTTTTCAAGTTGCTGCTGATCCTAAGCAGCACTCCACAGTTGTTGATCTCCACCTGATAAGGATTTTTCACGTTGTGGTTGTATACATCGGAACAAAATAGGCTTAAAATGCGACTCCTGGTGTTTGAGATACGTTCTCACTTTGCTATGGTTATCTAAACGTGAGAAGTAACCAACGTAGCAGTTTGACTCAGTACTTTAAATATGTCTCATCCAATAAGCTAGTGAGCTGGTGGTCTGTTAGACGTAATGGTGAAAATTTTACACGCCGTGCTGCGTGGAATGCGAAGTGAAGGTCTCAGTCAGTGTACCGGTAGTTTCCGAGACAAGGACGTACGCAGGATCTGAACTAAGGAGGGGAGGGGGGGGGGGGGGGGAGGCAGGTCATACTAGTCTCAGGAAACAAGGACTTGAGACAACATACAATACTTCTTATTAAACAAAACAGTAAACCAGTGAAAAACTGCTTTTAATAAATATTTTAAATACAAGAACACACTTGTAAAATCTGAGAAAATATGCAGCATTCCTTATTAAATAAAACAGTAAACTAGTGAAAAACTGCGAATATCTTCTAGGGGGGGGGGGGGGGGCAGCTGCCCCTCGCTGGGTACGCCCATGTTCCGAGATGCTACACCTCATGATTTACACCTACATGCAGTTGCAAGTGCCTGCCCTACTGAAATAACTACATATATGTATATTATTACTTCTTACGAACAATATTTCGTATGTTCTACTGGAAAAGTTATCCGATATCAGTTTGACTTAGTTTATTTCGACTCTTCCGTTTCCGAACCACGGAATTGATACCTTTGCCAGTCTCCCTCTCATCCCTGAAAGTATGTACCACCACCGAAACACCCAACGTTAGACTGGTGTTTTCACATTGTGTGCGGCATGATTTATTTCACTGTAACGTTTATCGTAAATGTCTTCCACAGACCATAGCTAACTGGCTTGCTGGATACAATACAGTAACCAATCCCCGAAACAGTAGGGGATCTGATTAAATATTTAGAAGCACGTATTATGTTTACACCAAGCGACCGAAAGTCATGGGAACGCTTGTACCAATGGAAGGACAGTATAGTTGCTAGATGCGGTATGGCGCGAGTGTACATACGATATCTGAGCAGTCTGTTACAGACGGTTGTGTAGTCAATACGCCCGCAAGTCGTGAGTTAATCTACGTTCAGGTGGAATGTTAATCGGTACAAGACGCGTGGGTTGCAGCACTTAAGATAATTATAGTTTCCGAGTTTCCAGTGTCCAGGGTCATCTATATCTGCATCTACATGACTACTCTGCAATTCACACTTAAGTGCCTGGCAGATGGTTCATGAGGGTTCGATGAACCACTATCTGTCTGTACCGTTCCACACTAAAAGCGCGCGGGATAGCGAACAAATCTTTCCACGAAAGCTCTCACACTATTTTATTACAGTAATCATTTTCCCTATGTAGGTGGGAGCCTACAGAATATTTTCGCATTCCGAGGCGAATTTTGCTGATTGAAATTTACAAAAATACCTCGCCCCAACGATAAACTTGTTTTAATTATTGCCATCCCCACACGCATATCACATCCGTGATACTCTCTCCCCTACTTCGCTGTAATACAAAACTAACAATCCCCCGTTGAATTTTCTCGATGTACTCCATTAATCTTATCTGGTAAGGATCCCACACCGCGCAGCAGTACTCAAAGAGGACCGACAAGCGTAGTGTAGGCAGTCTCTTTAGTGGATTTGTTGCATCTTCTAGGCGTCCAGCCAATAAAACGCAGCCTTCGGTTCGCCTTCCCCATATCATGTCATCGTTCCAATTTAAGTTGCTCGTAATAGTAGTTCCTAGTTGAATTGAAACTTTAAATTTGTGCGATTTATCGTGTATCCTAAATTTAACAGATTCCTTTTAGTATTCATGGGGATGAACCTCACACCTTTCATTGCCTAGTGTCAATCGCAACGTTCCACATCTCATAGATATCTTGCCTAAATATTCTGCAATTGGCTTTGATCTTTATTATGAGCTAATTGAGAGGTAAATGATAGCGTCGCCTGCAAACGAAGAGGGCTGCTCAGTTGTATCCTAAATAATTTGACAGTTTAGGAACAACAGTGGGTGCATAATACTTGCTGCGAAAACGCCAGATATCACTTCTGTTTTACTCTATCACTTTCCGTCAGTTACTACAAACTGTGACCTTTCTGAAAGGAATTCACGAATGCAATCGCACAACAGAGACGATACTCCATAGGCAAGGAATCTGATTAGAAGCTGCTTCTGAATAACGGTATCAAAAGCCTTCTGGAAATACAGAAATATTGAATCATTTTGAGATCTATCGATAGCTCTCATTTTGCCATAAGAATAATGAGGTAGTCGCGTTGCATAGGAGCTATATTTTCTGCTACGTGCTCTGTGTCAATACACACCTTTGATGTAATTCATAATTTTCGAACACAGTGCATGTTCCAAAATTCAACTGCAAATCGACGTCGTTGACAAGGGCCTCTAAGCGGATTATTCCTATTTCCTTTCTTGTGGATTGGTGTGACCTATGCAACGATCCAGTCTTTAGGTACGTATCTTTCGTCGAGCGAGCGGTTGTACATGATTGCTAGATACCGATCTATTACATCAGCATGCTCCGAAAAGAATCTAATTGGTATACAATCTTGACTGGAATACTTGCCTTTGTTAACTGATTTAAGCTGCTTCGGTATACCGAGGATATCTACTTCTAAGTTACTCATGTTTGCAACTGTTCTTGATTCGAACTCTGCAGTATTTACTTCGTCGTCAACTGTGAATGAATTGCTCCCGGCGGGGCCAGGGACTTACCCTGCCTCGAGATGAATGGTGGTGGTGTGTCGTCGTCGTCGTCGTCGTCGTCGTCGTCAATCTTAGGGATTGTGTGTCAATTTAAGTTTGGCACGCTTTTTGCGTTGCACGTGTTCTAACCCCTTTTTGTACCATGAGGGATCAGTTTCGTTTCTTGTTATTTACCAAACATCTCAAATGCTATCGACACTATTCCTCGAATTCAGGCCAAATCTGTCTACGCTCTTATTGTTAGTTCGTCAGGGAACGAACACTCTCTCTTAGGAAGGCGTCAAGCGAATTATTATCCGCTTTATCTTCATGCACACGCGTAAAATGGCGCACAGAACGACCAAGGGTATTCGACATAACTAAGCCACGTCGCCTTCGGATGGCTATACGGGGCGGTCGCCGTCGATTTGAATGTGAGAGTCATCGACCCATTTCTCCAAGGTCTGTACGGCGAGAACTGCACAGCACAGTCTGCAACTGCCAATGGCCGTAATCATATCGAACGCCTTCCAGTGACGCTTGACCAGACACTGTTGAACGGTAGTGCTATACCGTAAGTGCGGCAAGAATCCAAGTAGTGGTCCACTTGTATGTATGATTCATTGACTTCGACCTTCAAATCAGCACACAGTTTCATCCAATCGCAGAGGTTTAGCGAGCAGAACTGCTGAACACAAAAAATGGTTCAAATGGCTCTGAGCACTATGGGACTGGACTTCTGAGGTCATCAGTCCCCTAGAACTTATTAGAACTACTTAAACCTAACTAACCTAAGGACATCACACACATGCATGCCCGAGGCAGGATTCGAACCTGCGACCGTAGCGGTCGCTGCTGAACACACTTTTACTACTAAAACCACAATTTTCGTTACCACAGTACTAGCACTTCTCTGGATTGTAACCCGCACGCTGCACGGAGATTGCGGAATGCAGTAAGGACCAGCTGGGAGTGAGAGATGGATGGAGAAAGGACAGACCGTACAGTGTTTTGCGGTCGGAGAGCAGTGCTAAGCCGGGCAATAAACGCGTTTATGGAGGGCGTGCGCAAAGCGAGCTTGCATCAGACATTCCTGCCGTGTCTGCTTTGAGTTACAACGTCTGTCCCAGAGACCGCTCCCACCAGCCCTAGCGTCTAGTCTCGCTCGCAAGTGCCACCGTCTCAGCTGCTGCTACAAGCTCTACTCGAAAATTGATCTCAGATTGGCTGTTAAAAGTAAACAAACGCTTATTTCATGGCGCTTGCGTTGTTTGAAAAACAGACTTTTAAGGTCACGTTGCGTCAGTCAACTGTACGCTTCGATCGTCAATGTGTAAGCAGTAAGAGATTGAAATGGACAGTGTTATTGTATTTCCCGCCAGGGGCGAAGTACGTTCTGCCTTCCGCTTCGTGCGAACAGAAGTAGGCAATGATGTCGAGATTCGTCGTCGATTGAGTCGTATGTCTGAATGATGGTGTGAGGCAGTGGTGTAGAAAGTTCAAGGCTGGTCGCACAGTAGTTATAGTATATCATTCTACTGCAAACGTAATCACAATGCATGGAGCGAGGTCAGGGATCTTTATTTATAAATTTTGGACCATTTTTCTCCCATGCTCTAGAAACAATAACATTTAATTTGTTAAATAATCCAGTACATTACTTTTAACTAAAAGTAGACTAAATAACGTCTGCGAGAAAGCTTAACGTTCTTAGACCCACAGTACTTTCATTTAAGAGCGCATGCTGGAATGCAATATTCATTTGGATTCTGGTTGTTAAAGAGAGCAATCTATTTGTGAGAGGGAGAGTCTTGGGGGCTATCAATGTACCTTATTGTTGCGAGCCACCATTTGGGAAATTTGGATTTAACTGAAGTTCAACCCTTTTGTACCGAGTAATCTACTCTGAAACAAAGAGTTTGTAGGGAAAACACAAACTGGTTCACAATTTTTGGTGAAAACTGGATTCAGTAATAAAGAGCATTACAGCGTCCTATAGATCGTCCGAATTAATGCAAACTGGACTGGTGGTACGAACCTGCACATACACACGGTCGATCTTAATTGAAGAGTGTTTACTATCCTTTAGAAGTATTTAATGAAATCCTACTTACGGAACTACAATCCATTTTTCCATTACGAATGCTGTCCTAGCACATCGACAGATCCCGGCCAATCTGTAACGAGAGAATACCTATCTGCAGTAAGATTTTGGATTTCGCCGATAATTTGCTGCTTTATCAACGGGCAACCAACGACATTCTCCAGTGAGCTGTAACTTCACTGCATTACTCACAGGAAAGATACATTTTCTCCGTTCAGTAAACCATCTCACGACAAATTCAGTTACCATGCCAAGCTACGAACGTTCTAAGCTCTTTTCAGGGTTCTTATGTCCTTAAATATGATGATTGTTCACATATAAAGAACTTTACGAAAGATTAGGGGCAACAAATAATTTAACTGCAGGTTAGTCAGGGATAGTTTGATGTGCATGATGAAACCGGTCGAGGAAGACATTCGGGTGTGATTGATGAACTTGTGCAAAATGTTGACGAAATTGTGAGTGTATTAAGTCTGTTTACAGTTTAAGAAATTTCTGAAGATGTGCCTCATAGTCAACTTTTTTTTAACATTGTCGCAGAGGGGCTACGTTACCGGTAGTTCTGTTCACGGTGCGTACAAAAATTTCTAATCGCTGTTCACAAAACAAATGGGTTCGGCCATGACAGTCTATCAGAGCTACAATATAGAGGGGGAGGAATTAGTTATCCGAATCGTGACTGAGGATGAGACATGATTGCAATAAGTGGACTCTAAGGACGTCAAACACCTTTCAGCCGTCAAATTTCCAACCTTATTTTATTTGGCGAACAGTTTCAGCGTTTTACTACACCATCTTCAGGCCCGTGATAGACTTGTAGGAAGAATCTACCTCGGTTGTGATCAGAACAAGAGCCAGCAATACTGGTATTAGTAGATATTTGCTACAGTAATCACTTCACCATCACCTGCCGACCCAAAATAGGGACCAGCAATACTGCTAAGATGGCGTAGTAAAACGCCAAATAAAATAAGGTTGGAAATGTGACGGCTGAAAGGTGTTTAATTTGACGTCCTCCATCGAGCAGCCGAGTCCCGCAACTATCTAAAAAACATTAACATACAGATACACAAACTAAGGACGGTCCAAACAGCGAACGACGGTTACTCCCCGTAAGTCAAAAAAAATTCAGACACTGTCAAACCGCAAAGTGACGATTACAATCTTTTTGGAATGGCAAAGCAATTTTAACAACAGATTTCACCAGAGTAACACGTGACAGATTTGTTGACAGGCTCTTACAAAACGCTGAAGATCATTAAAAAATAAATGAAAAAGGCTGGAAGACTTCCGAAAGAACCATGCCTCCCCGGCACGACGATACTAGACCCCACACAGCGAACAGAACGAGGGAAAAACTCAGATTAACTGGCGAGGAGATTTTTCAACATCCTGCCCTTACTTTGGACTGAGTACGAAGAGAATTTCGTCTCTTCCCGAAGATGACTGTCCGTCTGGCTGATCATCACTTCATGACCGACGACGAGCTCAACGATGCTGTCAAGAATTGGCTGGATCACCAGGCGGCACGGTTTTTTATGAAGGAATAAAGAAGCTGGTATCACGTACGAAAAATGTTGGTGTTAGGATGGCTATTATGTGAAGAAGTAACACCTGCCTTCCGGGGTCTCCCAACCAATCTTGCCATACGACTTTACTTACGTATGCTAACATGTAAGTACAGACTGTCTATAGAAAGTTTACCTATTTTTAATAGCCTAGTACAGGTTAATTAATGAATAGCCCTCGTACTAGTGCCACCTAGGACACTAATAATACCCGCGTGCATATCTGCACAAAAACTGCCTAGGAAAGAATCGCTGCGAGACACTCACGGACTGCGACGAGCTTCGCCATAGTATTCTGAAGCGACTTTGAAGTAACTGCTATGGGAGAGTTTAAGCCACTTAGTTTCCATTTACGAAAAATTGGAGGGGACAGGTCTTTAAGCAGGATTCTTTTTGGGCAAGGTAAAATCGTTATTACAATACAAGCCAAGTTCGTACAGGCCCAACGGTACCGACCGGCCGCCATGTCATCCTCAGCCGGTAGGCGTCTACAGATGCGAATGGGCATGTGTTCAGCACATCGCTCTCCCAGCCGTTGCCAGTTTTCGTGACCGGTGTTGCTACTTCGCAATCAAGGAGCTCCTAAGTTGGCCTCACAAGAGCTGAGTGCACCCCGCTTGCCAACAGCACTCGGGAGATCCGGTCGGTGACCCTTCGACGGGCCGACAGCGCTTGACTTCGGTGATCTGACGGAAAACAGCGTCACCACTGTAGCAAGGCCGTTGGGTCGTTATGGCACTAAGTGCATGCTGTTATACTTACCAGGTCGACAACCTAATAGTTTCAGAGAAAATCGAAAAGCAGTAGATGTTTTTTAAAGATGTAAAGGCCCTGCTATCTCGGGTGGTAGTGAAGTGGTGTAATATGTAAATTCAGCCCATACTCAACTTACGAGAGCGCGGGTTCGAATTCCTTGGGAACAAGAAAAAATGACCAGCTTAGCCGCTTAGGAGATCTGACAACTATCTTTAATGCAGAATTTTCTTAAAAATTATGTGGATGGATAAGACAAGGAAAGGAACGAGAGGGAAGGGAAAGGAAAGGAACGAAAAGGAAAGGAACGAGAGGGAAGGGAAAGGAAAGGAACGAAAAGGAAAGGAACGAGAGGGAAGGGAAAGGAAAGGAACGAAAAGGAAAGGAACGAGAGGGAAGGGAAAGGAAAGGAACGAAAAGGAAAGGAACGAAAAGGAAAGGAACGAAAAGGAAAGGAACGAGAGGGAAGGGAAAGGAAAGGAACGAAAAGGAAAGGAACGAGAGGGAAGGGAAAGGAAAGGAACGAAAAGGAAAGGAACGAGAGGGAAGGGAAAGGAAAGGAACGAAAAGGAAAGGAACGAGAGGGAAGGGAAAGGAAAGGAACGAAAAGGAAAGGAACGAGAGGGAAGGGAAAGGAAAGGAACGAAAAGGAAAGGAACGAGAGGGAAGGGAAAGGAAAGGAACGAAAAGGAAAGGAACGAGAGGGAAGGGAAAGGAAAGGAACGAAAAGGAACGGAACGAGAGGGAAGGGAAAGGAAAGGAACGAAAAGGAACGGAACGAGAGGGAAGGGAACGGAACGGAACGGAACGAAAAGGAAAGGAAAGGGAACGAAAAGGAAAGGAAAGGGAACGAAAAGGAAAGGAAAGGGAACGAAAAGGAAAGGAAAGGGAACGAAAAGGAAAGGAAAGGGAACGAAAAGGAAAGGAAAGGGAACGAAAAGGAAAGGAAAGGGAACGAAAAGGAAAGGAAAGGGAACGGAACGGAAAGGAAAGGGAACGAAAAGGGAACGGAGCGGAAAGGAAAGGGAACGGAGCGGAAAGGAAAGGGAACGGAGCGGAAAGGAAAGGGAACGGAGCGGAAAGGAAAGGGAACGGAGCGGAAAGGAAAGGGAACGGAGCGGAAAGGAAAGGGAACGGAGCGGAAAGGAAAGGGAACGGAGCGGAAAGGAAAGGGAACGGAGCGGAAAGGAAAGGGAACGGAGCGGAAAGGAAAGGGAACGGAGCGGAAAGGAAAGGGAACGGAGCGGAAAGGAAAGGGAGCGGAGCGGAAAGGAAAGGAGCGGAGCGGAAAGGAAAGGAGCGGAAAGGAAAGGAACGGAAAGGAAAGGAACGGAAAGGAAAGGAACGGAAAGGAAAGGAACGGAAAGGAAAGGAACGGAAAGGAAAGGAACGGAAAGGAAAGGAACGGAAAGGAAAGGAACGGAAAGGAAAGGAACGGAAAGGAAAGGAACGGAAAGGAAAGGAAAGGAAAGGAACGGAAAGGAAAGGAACGGAAAGGAAAGGAACGGAAAGGAAAGGAACGGAAAGGAAAGGAACGGAAAGGAAAGGAACGGAAAGGAAAGGAACGGAAAGGAAAGGAACGGAAAGGAAAGGAACGGAAAGGAAAGGAAAGGAACGGAAAGTAAAGGAACGGAAAGGAAAGGAACGGAAAGGAAAGGAACGGAAAGGAAAGGAACGGAAAGGAAAGGAACGGAAAGGAAAGGAACGGAACGGAAAGGAAAGGAACGGAAAGGAAAGGAACGGAAAGGAAAGGAACGGAAAGGAAAGGAACGGAAAGGAAAGGAAAGGAACGGAAAGGAAAGGAACGGAAAGGAAAGGAACGGAAAGGAACGGAAAGGAAAGGAACGGAAAGGTTCTCTGCAGAATCAGGGAGCAGAGAACTTCTGGGTGCTGTAGAGGGTAAAAGTTGTTGGAGAATATAGCAAACAGGGGTTTGGTGACGTTGGGTGTAAGAGTTACTCGAGATTAAGATATTGGCACAGGAGAGCAATTCGTTGGGGTCATAAACCGTCAGAATGCTGACTACCCAACCAAAAGTGACGTCATGACAGAAAGGGGGGAGGGGAGGGAGCCTGTAAGTATCCTCATGTTCAGGGAAATGGGGAGCGTTGGGGTAGTGGACTATCGTATGAGAGTTGCTGCGGGCACATACACAACAGAGACACACAAAACAACTCGAAACGAACCTTCTGGCAGACGTCATGCCCTGAGCTGCACGGACATTGGAAGAAACATGTCATTCTTACGAACTGTGAGGTAAGTAGATATGCGGGTTAGAGCAAGAGCTTACGTCGAATATAAGTCAAGGGTCTGAACCAACGCACCACTTCATTCGCTATGCTTTCGTCAACTACTACAGAACCCACAGATCTGTAATAAATTTACATTTATCGATGTGGAACATCAGCTTACACCGCCTGCACTTACAATGACACACTACATTTTTCTCAATGTTCTCAAATAGTAGCGAAATATTTTTGCACCAGTCCGTTGCCTTCTTGTGCATGTAGATTTTATGCAGTCCTTACAGTCAGTTTAGCACGAAATTAGCATTCACCTATTCAGAACCAGTTGGTATTCATTCATAGGGTGCCTAACAGACAATGAGATTTTGTCATACGCATGGCCTTCTAAAGTTTGACGACGTGTTGCATGAGGCAGCAGTTCAGCGAAACAATGACGGACGAAAGCGCGTGTGCCGCCTTTCGGCCCACATGTTTGTCTGTGGCTTGTTTTTACAGACGTGTCCGTCCCGTTGGCTTCTTATAAGTGTTAGCTGCAAGCCTGCGACCTCAACCCGTTTCTTGTAGAGGCGTCCCTACACGCGCTGTAAGCCAACAATCGCTCCATGACCTTAGTTTCACTTTCCGGCTGATGTAAACACTTGTGGGTTTTGCTTCTCTGCAAAATGTTCGTTACACACACGAGCTCTTAAGGTCTTGGAAACTGCACCCAGCCCACTAAAGTACAATTCCAGAGTTCAGTTCCCAACTGGTCATATTACATCACTTTTCTTGCACACTATACTTTGCCTTTGCCAATTTTCTGTGTGCGTGTGAAAGCAATGTTGAAAAATACGTCTCGCCTTGGCTGGGCAAAATAGCTCTGGTCGCACGAAGGCAAGAAATACCACCTCCTGCAAAAACATGCCTAGCAATTGCCGCACCAAACTCTGTGAATGGGAATTCTTGGATATGTTCACTTATACACTGCGCACAAATACGAAGATAATTATGTGCAGTCCTATGTTCGCGTCGGCAAACAGTATATTGCATGATTATGTTTCTATTTTATGTAATGTATAAAAAACCACTTTTGCAACAATAATAAACAACCATATACTGTTCATAAAAAAAATCAAATGTGTGTGAAATCTTATGGGACTTAACTGCTAAGGTCATCAGTCCCTAAGCTTACACACTATTTAACCTAAACCATTCTAAGGACACACACACACACACACACACACACACACACACACACACACACACACACAAAAAAAATGCCCGAAGGAGGACTCTAACCTTCGCCGGGACCAGCCGCACAGTCCATGACTGCAGCGCCTTAAACCGCTCGGCTAGTCCCGCGCGGCTACTGTTTGTCCACATAAACGGTAAACTGTTGATATCTCCTTTAACAGCATCACCTCCAATTGATTTTTGTGCTAGGCATTACGTCAGTTACCTTATTGTAATTTTTTCCTATCAATTACGTCGATAGTGTTTTTAGAAAATTATATGTTGCTGTTACTTCTGTCAGGAGAATAGTTCGATGCAACTCTCCAAGCTAATCTAAGCCTTGCAAGCAGCTTCATACGCTAAGAACTATTGCAACCTACATTCATTTGAACGTGCAGCTTTGGTATCCGCTACAACTGGATGTTACAATGATCGTATTTATGCTACATTTCTTCAGATACCACGTCAAGATTAGCTTTTAGGTCTGAAACCCATCGCGGTACAGTGACGGGCATGCAGCAGATTTTTTTTTTTTTTTTGGGTTTAAGGGCGCTCAACTACTGAGGTCATTAGCGACCGTCACAATTGTTAGAGCACATAGAATCTAGTAAAACTCAAGGGGGGGGGGGGGGGACACCAGAAAGTTCTTACGAAGATGCAGATAAAATAAGTGAAAGAGTTAGATGTCTCTGGATAAGCCAGTCAAAGTAATAAAACGAAGAACACGAGCAGCTGCTCGAGCGTCATCAGCTAAAATATCCTGTAAAGTAGATGGCAGAGACAGGACAACACGAGATCGACTAAAAAGGGGACACGACAATAAAACATGGTGCACTGTTAATACATGACCACAAGGGCACTGCGGGGCTGGGTCATCGGAGAGCAGGCAGCGGTGGCTAAACCGGCAATGCCCAATCCGCAACCTGGTCAGAAGGACCTCTTCTCGCCGAGATGGTCGGGAGGAGGTTGTCCAAGCAGTTGGGAACGGTTTTACTGCCCGGAGCTTGTTTCCTTGGAGGGATGACTAAGCATCCCGCCACAACGACACAAGTCTCTTACAAACAACCCCACTAACATCAGATGACGGGACACAATGGGAGGCTGGCCGAGGCAGGAGGACTGCAGCCTTGGCTGCAGCATCAGCAGCGTCATTCCCAGGCACTCCTCCACGGCCGGGAACCCACAGAAAGCTGACAGGAGAGCCATCGTCAGCAAAAGAATGGAGGGACTGCTGGATCCGTTGCACCAAGGGATGGACCGGATATGGAGCTCCAAGGCTCTGAAGAGCACTGAGTGAATCAGAGCAGAGTACATACGATGAATGGCGGTGGCGGCGGGCATACTGAACGGCCTGATGGAGAGCAAAAAGCTCGGCCGTAAAGCTGGAACAATGGTCGAGGAGCCGGTATTTAAAGGTGACGGCCCCGACGACAAAGGCACAGCCGACACCATCGTCAGTTTTGGAGCCATCAGTGTAAATAAAGGTGTGACTGGCAAGTCGCGCACGAAGTTCGACAAACCGTGAGCAATACACTGCAGCCGGAGTACCCTCCTTCGGGAGCGAGCTGAGGTCGAGATAAATATGAACCGGAGCCTGGAGCCAAGGTGGAGTCGGGCTCTCACCCTCTCTGAAGGTGGTAGGGAGGGCAAAATCCAATTGTCGAAGCAGGCGACGAAAGCGGACTCCAGGGGGCAGCAGGGCAGACACATACAACCCATACCGACGGTCGAGAGAATCGGCGAAGAAGGACTGATAAGAGGGATGGTCGGGCATTGACAACAGCCGGCAGGCATACCGACAAAGCAGTACGTCGCGCCGGTAGGTCAATGGTAATTCGGCAGCTTCAGCATAAAGACTCTCGACGGGACTAGTGTAGAAGGCTCCGGTCGCAAGACGTAACCCCCTATGGTGGATGGAGTTGAGACGGCGTAAGAGGGATGGCCGAGCAGACGAGGCTCCCATAATCCAGCTTCGATCGGACTATGGACCGATACAAGCGAAGCAGGACAGTGCGATCCGCTCCCCACTAATAACTCTGAGGACATTAAGGGAACGTGTACAACGGGCCGCCAAATAAGAGACATGCGGAGACCAACAAAGTTTCCTGTCCAGTGTGAGCCCTAGAAACTTAGTTGTTTCCACGAATGGGAGAACAACGGGACCGAGATGTAAGGATGGCGGAAGGAACGCTTTATATCGCCAAAAGTTGATGTAAACCGTCTTCTCTTCAGAGAACCGGAAGCCATTTGCCACACCCCATGAGTATAGGCTATCTAGACAACGCTGAAGGCAGCGCTCCAGGAGGCATGTTCTCGGGGCACTGCAGTAGATCGCGAAGTCGTCGACAAAAAGAGAGCCTGAGACATTAGGTGGAATGCAATCTATAATAGGATTGATCGCTATGGCAAAAAGAGCTACGCTTAAGACGGAGCCCTGAGGCACTCCGTTCTCCTGGAGGAAGACGTCGGACAAGGCGGAACCCACACGTACCCTAAACTTTCGGTCTGTTAAAAAGGAATCAATAAAAAGGGGCAGGCGACCGCGTAGACCCCACCTGTGCATAGTGCGGAGGATACCTCCTCTCCAACAGGTATCATAAGCCTTCTCCAAATCGAAGAACACGGCTACCGTTTGGCGCTTTCGCAAAAAGTTGTTCATGATGAATGTCGACAAGGTCACAAGGTGGTCAACAGCTGAGCGGCGGCGACGAAAGCCGCACGCATGCAGCTGAGCCAGCCGGAGTTTATGTTACTTTTACTCTCGTGAAATTCAAACTAACATTTCACGGTAATTAAATTGAACTTAACATGTACGAAGTTTCAATTGCTTCTTCGGTAATAGGGGAAGAAGAACTAGTCTGTACGAGGTGCAGCAATGGCAGTTTGAAATAGTTATTACCAGCTATAAACATTTTTATAGACAGGAGGGAGTGGTCATTACAAGCCGGTTATTGTTTACTGAGAAGTAAACGGAGGGAGAACCGTCGTTAATAATGTAAGAAGTGTACTGAGCTGTCGTGACCCTGCCCGCGAGATAAGCTGCGGAAATGACAGCCTCGCGCGGGACTCGGAATGGCGACTGTTGCCGGGGCGCTCAAGGTCACGTGGCCGTGACGTCAGAGCCACTTGCGGCCGCGCGCGTCCCGGACACGAGCTGCCACTCACTGAGTGCCTCGTCCGGTGAGGCCGCAGTAACAACATTGGGTAACACGGACCGCGCCGCGCACAGCGGCCGAGCCGGCCGGGCTCCACTTGCGCAGCACTAGTTGTCGCGAGGTAGGAGAGAGAGGGGGGTCGGGGGCGGGGGGGGGTCGGGGGCGGGGGGGGGGGCGGGGCGGGGCGGGAGGTGGGGGGGCGCCGGCACATTCGGCAACGCTGCGTGCGCCGACCGCAGCCGAGCGCGCCAGACACCGGCCGAACGGGGCCGTCGACCCCCAGGGCCGCCGGCGCCGCCGCCGTCGCCGCCGCAGCCGCGGCGGAGAGTGAAAGTTTCGATCGCTCGCGAACGGTACAGGCGCGCGCAAAAGCGCCGCCCCGCTGACACACATCAGGGCCGGGGTCGTTGCCCCGGCGAACAATGGCCGCCACTGCCGCTGCCGCCGCCGCCTTCCGGACCTGCCGCGGTCCATCCGCAGCGGCAAGTGCCGGCCGCCAACAGACAATAGCTGGCTGGCTTACGTTCACGTCTCTGGCCCCGGAACACACCAAACACCAGTGGCAGGTGGCATCTCCTTTGTTTCCGATCACTTTCTCTGAGCTTGAGCACAAAAGTATTCATTGCTCAAAAACATGTAATCAGAATAATTGCTGGAGCCCACCCACGGTCATCCTGCAGACATCTAAGGATCTAGGATCCTCACAGTAACCTCACAGTATAAGTATATATATATATATATATATATATATATATATATATATATATATATATATATATATATATATATATATATATATATACCTATGAAATTTTTGTTCATAATCCAACCCAGTTCAAAAGTAATAGCAGTGTGCATAGCTATTACACCAGGAGAAAGGATGATCTTCACTATGCAGGGTTAAATCTGACTTTTGCACAGAAAGTGATCTAATCTTCCGTCACATTCAACTGGAAAGACTCCTGTTTTGGGCTCCGGGATACAGTCGACTCTCGATAACCTGAGCGCTCGAGTAACAGAGTTCGATTTAACGGAAGTTTGACTAAGATGGGATCAGGGAAAACTCGATGTAAGGGCTTCCTACACAAACGGAAAGTTAAACCTGGTACAGTTCCGTTGGATTCGTATTTCTTCAAAACTTCAAGTACCAAATAATACTACAAGCCTGCTAGAAATAGTGTAATTCAGTGCGAATTTTCACGACTTCAGCAAATCCGTTTCGTCACGTCTACAATTGCAAGGATAACGCTGTTTAGTTTTTCTATTTATTACGTTATTGCTCTTGCGTGTCTTAATGACAGCCGTCTCGATTATTCTATAATATTGCAATGTACGCGAGTTTTCATCTTCGCACACAATCTTTAATGGAAGCGGTAAACAGATAAGGTAGCAGTGGCGAAGCACACTGACACAGAAACGCAGATCAGATGTGCGTAAATACAGGAAACGGCTTTCGCAGGCGTTTACAAACCACTGTCACCTAGGCTATCAGACAAGATATGCAGTCGGCTCTGTTCCACATTATGAGGATTACAGGAGGGCGCGGACCACGTCACTTCAGACGTAAAAATTAGGCGTCACTCACTATGCATGACAGGAGATTCCTATTTTTTCCAGGTAAATGTCATTGTGATATACGTGTGAAGAAATGGAAACGATCGAGTTAGCAGCGCAGTCCATAATAGTTTGAAGCTTACGAAGATGACTTGTCGGATTTCTAACTACGAAAGTAAAGGTCCTGGGTTCGACCACCGCCAGAACACAATTTTTTTGTAGTCATCGCTACTTTCATGTCTAGAAATGGTTAGTAAATGTGGAAAACTGTCAAGCTGGACGGTAATTCGGAGTTCGCATTAGACTGTAGGTTGTTTTGTAACTTGCACGGTAAATGAGACCAGAGATCAGAGATCAGAGGAATGCAACGGCATTGCAGCCAACTAGACCAAATCTAGTACAGCACCGCGTTGTTCAAATCTATCTTCGGGTTCAGATCGGCTTTATCCCACCTTACACAGAACAGATTGTCATTTACCTGCAACAAATTTAATCTTTAGCTTCTCACCTAGACGCATGAGGATTATCCCACCACAACGCAATCTGAGGTCTATTCGAACACTAACCTCTGCATGAATTCGAAGGAATGCTGATTTATAGGCCACGATAGGAAAGAATGTTGTCAGTTCGTTAATTTTACTTAAATTCCGCAGCAAGCTCTCTTAAAATTAAATGGTGTTCCTTACCGATTGCATAACAATATGAACGTTTTTGTTCGTTTCTCTAACATGCAGTCATGAAGGTAACCTTCAAATTACGTGTGTGCAAACACGATAAATTCCGGAATTAGTACTGAAGTAACCATCGAACATTACATGTGGTTAAATTATAACTCTGACCTCATGTAAGTGTATTTATCAGAGAGTAAAGCCTCTAATGGTCGATTAGAATTTTAAAAAAAGCTCCCGAAAGGCTCAAGAAGACTAACAGAAACAATAGGCACAAAAATTAAACTCGTCCAATTGCCCTACTGCCAGAACTTGCCGCGATGATTGCCTTTTACAAGACGTGTCCGAATTATCGACATTTAAAAAGCCTGCCCTAGACGGCGTCCTTCCATAGTTTGCAGTTTTGCCTAAAAAAAATCCTATAGTGGCTTCGGACTAGACCCGATCGAATCTTGTGGCAAGAGCATTAGAGGAATGTCCCAGATCATTGAGATATTTATCGAACAATTTGCTCATAGCTACCAATTACCGCGTTGCGCATATTGCATCATTCTGTCAATACCAGGTATTCTAAGGTGGTTAAACATTGTGCAATGTAGGCGTTACATGGCATGTGTCGTTTATGCAGCTCACTGGATCGCCACATTTTAGACAGTTCTGCAATAATGTACTGAACGAATTTTGTTTTCAACTGACAAGCTACGCAGAATTTTCAGAACGGCGTGCGTGCTTAATAGGATCAAGCTTAGGTTCTTTTGAGAGACCATTTGACAGAAACTATATTCACCACTAAAATACTTAGTCAGCACGTACGCCACTTTTGAAAGGAATTCGGACTGCAGATTTCTTTTGCCATTATCTTCTGTAATGGCAAAAGACTGTGCGTATGGCACTTCCCTGTTTGTTTTGGTGTTGCCTATCTAATATTTCAAGGTGTTATCAGTAGACTTGTGTATCATTACATTATCTCTGTCAGCACGGAGAAAGGTATGTAATCTCTGGGCTGTCTGCAAGAAGACGTGGCTCGCGGTGGACGTTACCCTGGAGCTGGCTTCTGGGAGCTCTGGACTGTGACTCATGGTGACCCCTAGCATGTGGCGCATTGCCCTGCTGCGTCCGCGTTAGCCGCTTGCGAAAGTCCGGAGCTGGCCGCAGTGATGAGAATATTTCTAGCTTGGGCTACGTCAGTTCTCCGGAACGACATGCCAATGTAGGTGTCAGCTCCGAAAGCGCTAATGCAGCGACCTGCAATGAAAAAGCACCGCGCGAAGAGACTTGGTTGGCTGGTTGATTTATTTGGGAGGAGGGGACCAAATAGCGAGGTCATCGATCCCATCTCATTAGGAAAGGATGGGGAAGGAAGCCGGCCGTACCCTTACAGAGGAACCATCCCGGCATTTGCCTGAAGCGATTTAGGGAAATCACAGAAAACCTAAATCAAGAGGGCCGAAGCTGGTTTGAACAGTCGTTCCGAATGCGAGCCCAGTTTGCTAGCCACTGCGCCACGTCGCTCGGTCAAGGCAGACAGAAGAAGCGAACTTTAAAGCACCATCCAGACATTCATACTTGGGTTTTATATTCGCTAAATCGCTTACGGAAAGTGCTCAGATTGGTTGTCCGAAAAAGTCACGGCCTGTTTCCTTTAGTATCCTTGCCCAATCCTACGTTTAAATCTATACTCCCGATATCCGGCGCACAATGCTTTTGGTAGCAGTGTTACATATCTTTTCCAGTGGCGAACGGTGCGTGGAACGACCGTTGATAAACCTTGGCATGACATCTAATTCCTTATTTTCCCCTTTCAGCGTTTCCACGAAACTGGGGTGGCGCCTTATTCTTCTTGGAACGTACTCTCGAATCTTAACAGGAAAATATTTTTTGAAACAACTGACTTACTACACAATGGAAGCTTGCAACCTTGTAGATGTATCATGTCAAGGTGACCTACTTACTACAAACATTCACATTACGGATTCAGAATAGGATTCAGAATATTACTACTATCTTCAAATATGACAGTTAATACAGCAAGAGTTTCATCATGACATACAAACTCTAGTTATAGGAATACTGCATACCGGACCATTTTCATGAAGTTGAGAACAGGCAAAACTAAAATTTACATGCCTTACGAAACTGTGTGGACTATCACATTTGAAAACGGAAATAATACGCTGAAACTGGTTATGTGAAATCTGTAGCAATTAGGTCATCTTGACATAATGAATTATTATACAATATTATACAATTATATATAAATTACCGCATATTTTGCTAACACGAACTGACAACAACTAAACATCCCGATAGGATGATAGATATCATGAGGGGGCGGGGCTACTCTTTGGTCTATTTATAAATTGTAACACAGACTGACAAAACAATATGTTGTACAATAACGAAATGGAGTTAGCGGTGTTTTAAAAAGAGAAGTTCATTCAACTGATGTTAAGGGACTAAGGATAATGTTGTAAACATAAAACGGAAACCCAAACCCATTAGGCGAACTAATATTAACAAAATATTAAACACAATATCAATTTCTGTATAATTTTGGAAATATTCTTTAATCGCAAAATTTAAGATTAATTTTGGAATCAGTAACAATTCCTTATAGATGAGACATTTTATACCTGATTTTGCAGCCATTGTGAAGTTTGTGAAAAGCTTGTGTATTTTATTTTGCTAAGATTGCAGAATGGGTCATGGAAGGAGTAATTGACTTAAATATTGTTGCTACCACGTTTGTATACATTCCGATTGGTTTAATATACCTAGGACAAACAGTCACGTTAAAAGTGTTTTAACTTAAAATAGTGCCTGTAGCCAAGAAACTTCATAATACTATGAAGTATATATTTATACTTAGTTTCTGTGACCTCTCATCCCTTAAATTGGTTGAGAGAGGCATGTCTCAGTTTTGTTGATGTAGGTCGTTAAGTAATGCAGTACTTTGTTGTCCTGAAGGCTTGCTAAAATAAACTTCGCAACAGTTAAAAAACATCGATGTTTGTTATGAAATTTGATGACTGAACAGACTTTGCATCATAAATTTTACTGAATGAAAACATGTTTTGCTTTATTATTTGGTTCAAGGAACACAGCACCTTTAGAGGGAGTGAACTTCGGACCAAACTCTTGGAATAAAGCGCAGCTAGCTTAATTCATCGTTGTCATTGATGAAATCCATAACATTGATTGTTTTTATACATTAAATTACAGGTAACACCATACTGCAGTTTGATGAGCATCTCTGTAACAATCACGCCCTAATTTATCATAAATCACGGCGCTAATGATACAACCTGATAAGGGTTCAAATTAACAAGAAATATTCGTTCGACTGATTTGAATATTGCTGAAGTCAGTTCTTTCGTGCCAAAATCATTGCCTCAAGATTCTTCCACTGCTTTTCCTACAACCATTGCTAGGTGAACGCTCAAGTTCACTCTGTACAGTGACTGACATTTTTAGGGTGGTTGTTTCTAGTGATCTATTGCTAACAGCGTAATCGCAATTCAATGAGTGTTTTTGTGCATTTAAACGCAATACATCACATTCATGTACATGATAAACGACATTTTAAATACGTAAACTACGAACAAATTATTATTCGACCGATGTTCAGTACTAGCTTATCAGGGATCTTACACTGGAGCTAATCACTTTCAAGCTGGCATCATGTATACTGCCTAGCACCTGGCACTATTACTTTTGTCAAGAAAAAAACTTGAGAAATTTAAAGCCTAATAAGTGGTAACTTTTTAAAATCACGTGGTAGAGCCAACAGATCATGTTAACTTCAGGAGAAGACCAACTGTACTGAATCCATTTACATAGTGGAGTGCAGAATACATGGATTCAGTAAAATTGGTATTCCACTGAAGCCAGCAGGAGCTTTTGATTCTGTCTCGATTTTTTAACAAGTTAGCGTGTATTTACATGGTTATATTTATCAAGTTTTTAGTTGACAAAGTAACGCTGACACTTGCTAAGCAGTGTCCATGACGTAAACTTGATTGTGCTCAGTGGCAGTGTAAAATTCCTTGTGAAGGGCTAGTTGTAAACAATGGTAGAATTATAATTTGTACACGGCTTAAAGGCGCTTTAGAAATTGTTGATTAAGTATATGGAAGCAGCGGAGAACTATACATCCGAAATGGTCATATTTAATACGAGTGTCGAAACACTGACCCCCGTTCTAAGTGTCGATCCTCTGCTGGTGATCCTCAATTTCGGTAAAGTTTGCCTGATGTTACATCTGTATGTATCATGAAGCCGTTGTCCCACGCAACATTTGCCCCAAAAACTTTTCAGCTCCTATCATACTTTCTGAGTTATTCTAGGTGGCAATAGGACTCCCCTGTATATTCAGAACTGCTAAAGTGACTAATTTCACAGCCTGAACATCAATACGTCTAACTGCAACATGAATACAAGTTTACGCGCTCACAGTGTGAAGTTAGCGAGGCACCACTGTAGTAGATCAGAGTTTGTATGCATTATGTAGTCTGCCCCAGACAGACGATAAATAGGATTTGCGTTACTTCTGAAACAATAATAGTTCAAAAAAGGTGGAACTAAAAACACTGAGTTGTAAAACTAGTAAAATAAATAAAATCGGGGAAAGTCGCCATTTTAACAGGAGCTATAATCGTGATAATTACGGACAAATCTTAATACTTGGAATGTTTGGCTATGTTTACTAGACCTTTGCCTCTTGTTTTGGTCCAGACTAGCACCTACGAAAGTATGTCAGTGGAGTTGCCGGCCGGAGTGGTCAAACGGTTCTAGACGCTAGTCTGGAACCGCGCGACCGCTACGGACGCAGGTTCGAATCCTGCCTCGGGCATGGATGTGTGTGATGTCTTAGTTAGGTTTCAGTAGTTCGAAGTTATTGGGGACTAATGACCTCAGAAGTTAAGTCCCATAGTGCTCAGAGCCATTTGAACCATTTTTTTCGATGGAGTTCTTTTTCACCCCGTTCAAATGGTTCTAAGCACTCTGGAACTTAACATCTGAGGTCGTCAGTACCCTAGACTTAGAACTACTTAAACGTAACTAACCTAAGGACATCACACACATCCGTGCCCAAGGCAGCATTCGAACCTGCGACCGTAGCAGCAGCGCGGTTCCGGAATGAAGCGCCTGGAACCGCTTTTCACCCCGTAGTATCACTATTATGAACTGGAAGTCTGGCCGTAGATACTGCTGCCAAGCGATGCTAGGGCGAGTCGCTTGTTGCAGTATGTAGCAGCACGATATTTGGAGATTCCGATGTTATCCATGCCATCACTTCTACGTATCGTTAATCTTGGGGTTCTTCATAAGTTGTCTCTAGGTCTGGTGTTTTCGCCCCAATTAAGACCGGCATCTCCGAGAAGTCGCAGCCAATCGAAGGTTAAACTTTGTAAGTCTTCATTGTTGAGATGCCTTCCCGACATTTGAGTTATGAAATGAAATGTGCGTATGGCATATTTGGCAATACGGCCGCGCTGTGCAAGTCACTTTTTTTTTTAAAAAGAAGAGACCCCCCCCCCCACACACACACACACACACACTGAAGCGTAGCGCCTTCGCATCGCTCCTGTCACTTGTTAAGGACGATATCGTTATAGGCATGAGTCATCGACAGATGTCACCAGCTGACATGGACCTGAGTTACAGAGCTGCACGTAGTTGTACTAGTAGGCGGCAGAGGTCAGCAGTTGACGGACATTGCTAGCAGTCGTGGTCAAAACAATGTTGTAAAGTTATGTTTGACTAATATTTAATGTATTTGCATAATTATAATTGTTTTATATGTGTAGTAATTAGCAGTGTGAGTGTTGTATGAGTGAAGAAGAACAGAAGTAAATGAAAAGATTTGTTTATTCACGAAGTACCAGTGAAACTATACAGGGGATTTACTATAATTAAATGTGCAGTCAGTTTATGGCACTAATAAATCGTGAGTAGAACACAAATTAATCGGTAATTTTGGAAGGAGTAATTTTATATTTGATTCCTTTCTAAATTTATTTATTTAGCAATTGCCATAGAAATAAATGTTTTACTATGATTGGTCATTGCAGTAAAGCGCGGGATAATAGTGCAACCTGATTTGCTGTTTGTGATATCAGCCAATCAGAAAAAAGCAGGCTCGCGCCAATCTATGCTGGGAACAAAGCCTTTGGTGTGATCTAGGTAAGTCGGGGCTGAGGGTTCGAATTAGTAACATCTCATTGAAAGCAGCTCCGACGAAAGTACTGTAAAATCGCGGAAAAATGCTAATTACGAGTTCGCGAAGTAGTACAAAGGGTATTAAAGTGAACGGTATAGTGGAAGTAGTGTGGAATTTCGGACGGGATATCAAAATTATTGCATTTGACTGTTAGTTAAAACCGCGTGGCGTGTTGTGCGATCTAAGACTGGAACAGGTATTACGTGTAGAGCAGAGTTCACAACATTTGAGCGAGCATTTTGATAACCAAACTATCCGGTGAACGCTATTAACTTCGGTAACGGTGTAAATACCATAAACTGGCTACGTGTGTGATTGTGGTGTGCGTGGGAACTTTACATTGTGTGGACACTTAGTACGGACTTTGCAGTATTAACTGTGATCTTTATCGTAAAAATACACCTGAAAATTTACATTGCCAAGTTAAAACTTATTTCAGTATTAGCCACATCCCGTTTACCGAACAATTCTGTGTATGTTGCGACCTGCAATAGACAGTAGTGGTCTAGTGTTTTCTACTACAGCTTTTAGCTAGACATATGAACACTGCTGGACATATGAACACTGCTGGACATTGGTAGGGCGGTAAAAAAGTAACGTTCCGCGCCGCAACACACACACACACACACACACACACACACACACACACACACACACACACACACACAGGGAGAGAGAGAGAGAGAGAGAGAGAGAGAGAGAGAGAGAGAGAGAGAGAGAGAGAGAGAGAGACCCGAACGGAGACAATCCCCGGCTAGGTAGCAGGTGTGTGTGTGTGTGTGTGTGTGTGTGTGTGTGTGTGTGTGTGTGTGTGTGTACACACACAATTGGTGTGGTGCGGGAATTGAACCCAGTCCCCCACCCGACCGCGCCACGTCTCCGACAGCGGCAGCACTAAGGTCACGAGGCCGAACTGCACATCACGGCCTCCCGGGCGATAAGCGGCGCTTAGAACAAACGGCAGACACGACATGAGCGTCCACGAGATAACGGCGCAGATAAAGCCGCCACTCCCGGCTCAGCAGCCGTGGGCAGCGCTATTCACCGACCAGGATCGCGCCCACGGCGGGTACAGCCGACGAAGCTGTGGTGTCACTGCCAGACACCACACTTGCTAGGTTGTAGCCTTTAAATCGGCCGCGGTCCGTTAGTATACGTCGGACCCGCGTGTCGCCACTGTCAGTGATTGCAGACCGAGCGCCGCCACACGGCAGGTCTAGAGAGACTTCCTAGCACTCGCCCCAGTTGTACAGCCGACTTTGCTAGCGATGGTTCACTGACAAATTACGCTCTCATTTGCCGAGACGATAGTTAGCATAGCCTTCAGCTACGTCATTTGCTACGACCTAGCAAGGCGCCATTATCAATTGCTATTTATCTTGTGATGCATGTACCGCCAGACCGATGTTCACCAATTATGGATTAAAGTTAAGTATTCCAACAGCTACGTACTTTATTTGCTAGACTCAAATCCTTTAACTGTTCCAGACCTCACGCCAGCCTGCGTGAGCTTAAACGCGTGCCTTTCAGCTACCTCATAGTGGCTTGGCTGTCTTGCCAAGTCACAACAGAAACTGTACAGAATGAAGTGACTGACAGTTAGGGGTTTACAATACAGCTTCCGTAACAACTTCAAATCAGAGCTGAACAAGCTGGTCCCGCCTTCTCTGCTGTTCACGTATCACAAGTGAGTAAAGACATTAGCAGCCAGTGGGTACTGATTTTTATCAGTGGTATAAGCTCAGAAGATCAGTTTGGATACCGTAGAAATGTTGGAACACGTGAGGCAATACTGACCTTAGGCCTTATCTTAGAAGAAAGATTAAGGAAAGGCAAACCTACGTTTCTAGCATTTGTAGACTTAGAGAAAGCTTTTGACAATGTTAACTGGAATACTCTCTTTCAAATTCTAAAGGTGACAGGGGTAAATTACAGGGAGAGAAAGGCTATTTACAATTTGTACAGAAACCAGATGGCAGTTATAAGAGTCGAGGGACATGAAAGGGAAGTAGTTGTTGGGAAGGGAGTAAGACAGGGTTGTAGCCTCTCCCCGATGTTATTCAATCTGTATATTGAGCAAGCAGTAAAGGAAACAAAAGAAAAATTCGGAGTAGGTATTAGAATCTATGGAGAAGAAATAAAAGCTTCGAGGTTCGCCGATGACATTGTAATTCTGTTAGAGACAGCAAAGGACCTGGAAGATCAGTTGAACGGAATGGACAGTGTTTTGAAAGGAGGATATAAGATGAACATCAACAAAAGCAAAACGAGGATCATGAAATGTAGTCGAATGAAGTCGGGTGATGCTGAGGGAATTAGATCAGGAAATGAGACACTTAAAGTAGTAAACGAGTTTTGCTATTTGGGGAGCAAAATAACTGATGATGGTCGAAGTAGAGAGGATATAAAATGTAGACTGGCAATGGCAAGGAAAGCGTTTCTGAAGAAGAGAAATTTGTTACCATCAAGTATAGATTTAAGTGTCAGGAAGTCGTTTCTGAAAGCATTTGTATGGAGCGTAGCCGTGTATGGAAGTGAAACATGGACGATAAATAGTTTGGACAAGAAGCGAATAGAAGCTTTCGCAATGTGGTGCTACAGAAGAATGCTGAAGATTAGATGGGTGGATCACGTAACTAATGGGGAGGTATTGAATAGAATTTGGGAGAAGAGAAGTTTGTGGTACAACTTGACAAAAAGAAGAGACCGGTGGGTAGGAAATTATCTGAGGCATCAAGGGATCACAAATTTAGCATTGGAGGGCAGCGTGGAGGGTCAAAATCGTAGAGGGAGACGAAGGGATGAATACACCAAGCAGATTCAGAAGGATGTAGGTTGCAGTCGGTACTGGGAGATGAAGCTTGCACAGGATAGAGTAGCATGGAGAGCTGCATCAAACCTGTCTGAGGACTGAAGACAACAACAACAACAACAACAACAACAACAACATAAGCTCAGAATTTGGGTCTTATGTGACGTGTGCTGGGGTAGTCTGTGCGGTTGTAGCGACCACTGTGTCCAGATGGCATAGTGGTTAACGTATCTGCCTAGTAGGCAGCCGGCACGGTAGCTCAGCGTGTTCGGTCAGAGAGTTGGCTACCCTCTGTAATAAAAAAACTGAGTGAACGGATCATCAAACTACCTGAACGGATGTCATGAGACGTCCGCTCCGAACATATACAACGAACAAAATAGAGCAGAATGAGATCAACGAAGAGTAAAAAAAAAAAAGTAGGCAGGAGACGCGGGTTCGAATCTTCGTCCGGCATAAATTTTCAACTTGCCCCACTGTTATAAATTAATGTCTACTAGCAGCTAGTGTCTTTAATTCCTTTGTGTCTTCATTCACAGAGGCCGTGGCCTCTGCGTACGACAATTACGCCCGGTGGACTAACTTGTGACTGGTTTTCGTTGTGTGTTTTATTTTGCTATTCAGGTAGTTTTGTTTTACGCCAAGGAATTTCCAAAGCTGTCAGTGAGCACGAAAGTGATAAGGCTGTTTACAGTCCTGCAAGTCCAACTCTGTACTGCACTGTGACGAGAATCATGTGCGCGGATTACAATATCGCACAGTTGTTAATGCCGCATTCGTAATTATTAGAGGATCGTGCAAAAATCTGAAATAAATCGGTCACGAGCTTCCGAGATATTTGTTAACGTTTCCCCTTTATACAGTATATGTATACTTTATATATTAAAAAAATAGATTGTGTCCGTCCGAACGCGTAAGAACCTGAAGTAAATCCCTCGTAAATGGTTCAAATGGCTCTGAGCACTGTGTGACTTAACATCTGAGGTCATCAGTCCCCTAGAACTTAGAACTACTTAAACTTAACTAACCTAAGGACGTCACACACATCCATGTCCGAGGCAGGATTCGAACTTGCGATCGAAGCGATCGCGCGGTTCCAGACTGAAGCACCTAGAACCGCTCGGCCACACCGGCCGGCAACAACATTAAACAACGACTTTTCTTTCGATTTGAATAAAATGAAGAAAGACGTTGCAACAATCGGGATTCGAACCAGCGAGTTTACAGTTACCAGACTGGTACGTTATACACTTGCCTACCGATTACTATGTTAAGAAGTAACGCATGTACTCTTCTTAACAGAGCTTGGAAATGATCTAATCTTCAAAAGCAGTTTTTTGTGATTTTCAAACAATTACACAGCTAACCGGTTGCAAATAACCGTTTGGTACGTTGACCTAGGTTTAGACACCTCTAAGGCTGAAACTTTCTGGCAGATTAAAATCGTGTGCCAGACCGAGACTCGAACTTTGGACCTTTGCCATTCACGGGCAATTGCTCTACCATCTGAGCTACCAAAGCACGATTCACGACCTGTCCTCACAGCTTGAATTCCGCCAGTATCTCGTCCCCTTTAAGGCCGTCTTCGTCTGAATGAGATTTTCAGAAACCGTAAAATTACATTGCGAGAAACCAATGGTCTGATTATGTTTCTAACTAGGTATACGTGCCGAAGGCTTGTAACGTCACAATAGGTTTCGTTACGTAGTTAAAATCAGTGTTATGTTGCTACCAGCTGATAGACATTATCAGCGTAAATTCAATTACTTTACATAATTAATGAACAGTGAAATAATTTTAGCCCCAAATTACATGCATGTAGAAACAATTATGGATCGAAGTCTTATTCTCATTAGCCCGCATCTCGTGGTCGTGCGGTAGCGTTCTCGCTTCCCACGCCCGGGTTCCCGGGTTCGATTCCCGGCGGGGTCAGGGATTTTCTCTGCCTCGTGATGGCTGGGTGTTGTGTGCTGTCCTTAGGTTAGTTAGGTTTAAGTAGTTCTAAGCTCTCGGGGACTTATGACCACAGCAGTTGAGTCCCATAGTGCTCAGAGCCATTTTCTTATTCTCATTACAATATGCACGTCCTGTGTCCCTATTTATATTTCCCCACCTCTCCTTAAAGTACGTGGTTAGGTGTGAATGTTTTGAGTGCGGTAGCAGACAAACCGGAGATGTAGTGGGTCTCAGAATCTTCTACAAACTTTAACACAGTCAGTGGAAGGCAAAGAGCAGGAACAGGATGGTTCGACCAATGGTGCGAAAGTAAAAAAAACAAAAAACAAAACAAATGTTTTCTTACCAGAGGTTGGTCATGGGCCTCCCCCACCACCTCGCGCTGCTCGGGAGAAAGAGCCGCTCAACGGTTACAGGGAGTTTTTTTGGAAGACAGGTACGCGACCAGACGTTCCTTCAGAACGCTGCGTCGAAATCAGGACAAAGGTATTTGAATGTTTAAATATGTTTAATGTTAACAATTTCTTTATCAGAGGCTTTTTCGCGATTGATTAATTAAGAACCATTTATTGATTTTTTTATAATTTAAGTGGCTCTGAGCACTATGGGACTTAACATCTGAGGTCATCAGTCCCGTAGAACTACTTAAACCTAACTAACCTAAGGACATCACACACATCCATGCCCGAGGCAGGATTCGAACCTGCGACCGTAGCAGTCTCACGGTTCCGGACTGCGCGCCTAGAACCCCGAGACCACCGCGGCCGACAATTTTATAATTTATCCGATATAAGAATAATATTCTCCGTTCGAGATTTCCGTTGCGACCCGGCATAGTTAAATAATCTTTGTCCATAGTTAATGTGTATTCAAAAGGTTGTTAAGAAGTAACTTCGTAAATTTGTCTGATGTTGGTTAAAATAAAATTAACTTTGTTTTTCGAAGTAATTTCCGTTCTCGGCTTGCTCATTTAAACCATACCTAAGAAGAGAGAATCATATCAATCAAGCTGCCCCTTTACTAAAATTATTGGCACAAGACTAGATTCGTGCAGGATGTAGTTTTCTCTGACCATCCCCAAAGTTACAGTTGCGTTATCCGTTGCGACTTCAAATTCAATTGATAAGATCGTATTCTGAACTTTGATGGGCCTAAACATCAATTCTAAAGCGGGCAGATTGGTCAGGGAAGGTTACGCTGCCGAAAGAGAAAAAGTGTGCGTAAGATCCTTCTCCACAGCAGGCTTATATAAAAATGAATAAAAGTAATCCCTGCTGATAAAATTAAGCAAACTCCCTTCTCAGCCTGCCACAGACAGGGAGAATTGACGACATTTACGATCTAAATACCAGTCGTTGGGAGCTTGCAGGCTGGGACGTGTTTTATTTTATTTTTGGCTTGAGCATAGCTGCTCTAAACTCTGACCATTGCTTTCTCGCAGCGTAATTTTACGGTTTCTCATAATTTCGTTCTGATAAAGACTTCCTTAGACGTGTCGAAACGTAAGTCAATGTACCAAACACACATTTGCAACCGCTCGGCTGTGTAATTCTTATGTCCCAAAATTATATACGGTTGCTGAGAAACATTCATATTTAAAAGTAATTTTTTGAGGCTTTTTAGGGAATTGCGCCTTACTTTTTACGGTTGCTGGCGTCCGGGCAACGCCATTCAAATTCTACGAGTGTGAAGAAAATCAAAGAAGGTCCCTTGTTCAGTCGAACTTAGGATCGATTGCGCACAGCGGACTATGCGCCTATTGTTAAGTGTGCCCCACCGGCTGCGGCTTTGTCGGTAGTAACACAGGCAGGGCGGTTGTGGGGGCAGCGGACCGCAGATGCGGGCGGCCTGGCCGGCTCCGCCATCTTTTATTTACGTCCAGAACGGCCGACTGTCCTGTCGAAATGTCAAGGGTCGCCGGGGGCCTGCAGGACACTCGACGCACTGTTAAGCTGCTGCTACACCCGGAACCTATACCACCAGCCATCCTGTTGGCGAATCTACAGGGCTTCGGGGTGATGACTTAACACTTCTGTCTTCATATCGCGGTAGCCCTATTACAACAATAGAGGTGTCATCAAGATGTGAATGATCCACTTAAGGGTTTAGACTGCAAACCTTCATCCCACTAGCAAGATGATAGACATCGTTTCTTTCGTGGAAATGCACATGAATATCACACACATTATACATTGAGGTGTTGAAAGTCATGGGATAGCTATACAGGGTGTTACAAAAAAGTACGGCCAAACTTTCAGAAAACATTCCTCACACACAAAAAAAAGATGTTATGTGGACATGTGTCCGGAAACGCTTAATTTCCATGTTAGAGCTCATTTTAGTTTCGTCAGTATGTACTGTACTTCCTCGATGCACCGCCAGTTGGCCCAATTGAAGGAAGGTAATGTTGACTTCGGTGCTTGTGTTGACATGCGACTCATTGCTCTACAGTACTAGCATCAAGCACATCAGTACGTAGCATCAACAGGTTAGTGTTCATCACGAACGTGCTTTTGCAGTCAGTGCAATGTTTACAAATGCAGAGTTGGCAGATGCCCATTTGATGTATGGATTAGCACGGGGCATTAGCCTTGGCGCGGTACGTTTGTATCGAGACAGATTTCCAGAACGAAGGTGTCCCGACAGGAAGACGTCCGAACCAATTGATCGGCGTCTTAGGGAGCACGTAACATTCCAGCCTATGACTCGCGACTGGGGAAGACCTAGAACGACGAGAACACCTGCAATGGACGAGGCAATTCTTCGTGCAGTTGACGATAACCCTAATGTCAGCGTCAGAGAAGTTGCTGCAGAGTGCTACGGGAGAACCAGTTGTTTCTGTACCATGTACAGCGTGTGCAGGCACTATCAGCTGCTGATTGGCCTCCATGGGTACACTTCTGCGAATGGTTCATCTAACAATGTGTCAATCCTCATTTCAGTGCAAATGTTCTCTTTACGGATGAGGCTTCATTCCAACGTGATCAAATTGTAAATTTTCACAATTAACATGTGTGGGCTGACGAGAATCCGCACGCAATTGTGCACTCGCGTCATCAACACAGATTTTCTGTGAACCTTTGGGCAGGCATTGTTGGTGATGTCTTGATTGGGCCCCATGTTCTTCCACCTACGCTCAATGGAGCACGTTATCATGATTTCGTACAGGATACTCTACCTGTTCTGCTAGAACATGTGCCTTTACAAGTACGACACAACATGTGGTTCATGCACGATGGAGCTCCTGCACATTTCAGTCGAAGTGTTCGTACGCTTCTCAACAACAGATTCGGTGACCGATGGATTGGTAGAGGCGGACCAATTCCATGGCCTCCACGCTCTCCTGACCTCAAACCTCTTGACTTTCATTTATGGAGGCATTTGAAAGCTCTTGTCTACGCAACCCCGGTACCAAATGTAGAGACTCTTCGTGCTAGTATTGTGGACGGCTGTGATTTACAATACTCCATTCCGTAGGGCTGCATCAGCGCATCAGGGATTCCATGCGACGGAGGGTGGACGCATGTATCCTCGCTAACGGGTGACATTGTGAACATTTCCTGTAACAAAGTGTTTGAAGTCACGCTGGTACTTTCTGTTGCTTTGTGTTTCCATTCCATGATTAATGTGATTTGAAGAGAAGCAATAAAATGAGCTCTGACATGGAAAGTAAGCGTTTCCGGACACCTCTCCACATAACATTTTCTTTCTTTGTATGAGGACTGTTTCCTGAAAGTTTGGCCGTACCTTTTTGTAACACCCTGTATACAGATGGCAGTAGTATCGCGTACGCAACGTATAAAACGGCAGTACATTGGCGGAGCTGTCGTTTGCACTCAGGTGATTCAGCTGATACGGTTTCCGACGTGATTTTGGCCGCACGACTTGAATTAACCGACTATGGACGCGGATTGGTAGTTGAAACTGGACACACGGGGCATTTCATTTCGGATATCGTTATGGAATTCAGTATTACGAGACCCACATTGTCAAGAGTGTGCCCACAATACCAAATTTCAGGGATTACTTGTCACCACGGACAACGCAATGGACGATGGCCTTCACCTAACGATCGGGAGCAGCGGCCTTTGCATACAGTTGTCAGTGCTAACAGACGAGAAAAACAGCGTGAAATAACCGCAGAAATAAACGTGAAAAGAACGACGAACGTATTCTTTAGGTCAGTGAGGCGAAATATGGCGTTAAAGGGCTATGACAGTATACGGCTGCCGGCCGCTGTGGCCGAGCGGTTCTAGGCGCCTCAGTCCGGAACCGCGCTGCTGCTACGGTCGCAGGTTGGAATTCTGCCTCGGGCATGGACATGTGTGATGTCCTTAGGTTAGTTAGGTTTAAGTATTTGTAAGTATAGGGGACTGATGACCTCTGATGTTAAGTCCCATAGAGCTTAGAGCCATTTGAACCATTTGAGCATACGGCCGACGCGAGTTTCTTTGCTAACAGCACATTGCCTGCCGCGCCTCCTTGACAACACCCGCTGGAGCCTAGACGACTGGAAGCGATTGGCCTGGTCACAGAAGTTTCTCTTTCAGTTGGTAAGAACTGATGGTAGGGTTCGAATGTGGCAGAAACTCCACGAAGCCATGGACCCAGGTCATGAACGACGCACTGTGCAAGCTTGTGGTGGCTCCATCATGGTGTGAGCTGGGTTTACATGGAATGTAATGTATTCCCTGGCCCAACTAAACCGGTCAGAGACTGGAAATGGTTATGTTCGACTACTTGGGAGGATATTTGTAGCCATTCATGGACTTCATGTTCCCAAACAACCATGCGTTGTGTCACCAGGCCACAATCTTTCTCGATTGGTTTGAGAAACATTCTGAACAATTCGAGCGAATGGTTTGGCCATCCAGATCGACCGAATGAATCCCATCGAACACTTACGGGACGTACTCGAGAGGGCAGGTAGTGCACAAACTCTGGCACCGGCAACACTTTTGCAATTATGGACGGCTATGGAGGCTGCGCAGTTCACTATTTCTGCAGGGGACTTCCAATGATTTGTTGGGTCCTTGCCA
The DNA here is from genome assembly GCF_021461395.2 of Schistocerca americana. Classification (NCBI taxonomy): domain Eukaryota; kingdom Metazoa; phylum Arthropoda; class Insecta; order Orthoptera; family Acrididae; genus Schistocerca; species Schistocerca americana. The sequence continues at coordinate 182,726,647 of NC_060120.1, forward strand.
CGTCGAACTGCTGCATTACGCCGGGCAAAAGGATGTCCGACACTGTATTAGCAAGTAGCCCAAGAGTTGTCACCTAAGTTTACTGCAGCTGTAACATATTTGAGAACACTCACGCTCCTTCAGAATACCTCTACAGTCAGCCAAGGCTTAAACAAATAAAATAAAAAACACCCTACCTACTACTCTGGTCGCCGTAAGTAGTGTGTGTGTGTGTGTGTGTGTGTGTGTGTGTGTGTGTGTGTGTCGCCTGATAGTACTGAACATTGTGCCAACTGTGTCATCGTATTATAGCACTGTCTAAGTTGTTGCATGATAGTGGAATGGGATACCCATCATTATGGTCCTGTATTTACAAGCCACCATGTCCAAAATGGTCCTACAGTGCAGTGTGACATATCAAAGTACAAATTTCAGAACTATTAAATTCGGCGCCCATTTCTTCTCACAGTAGGGGTAACTACGACGTGGGACACGTAGCAGTACCATGGGTGCGAACTTTCTAGCATTATACGATGGAGGAATTAATTTACCGCATTTCAATGGTTCACAGACCAGCAAGCAAAGCCGCAGTAGGGAGGCGTGTTGTCTGACCTCCGTGCGGGCGCACAAAGCCAGAGATTGGGACGCGTTATGTGAGGGGCCAGTGGCCGTGTGGAAGCAGTGGCGCAGCGCTACGGTCGTTTTAAATCCGCTCCAAGGCCAGCGCTAACGGTCGCTGCCGCAGCGCGACGCCAATTTACGGAACGAGATGAACGAGCCCCGGCTGACCAGCCGTCCTCCTCCTCCTCCTCCTCTTCTTCTTCACCGCTCGCCTCTGCTGGCATTGTCGCCAGCTGGGCCCAAGCTGTAGTACTTACACGATGCTGGTGAGCTCAAACCGGTCTCCATAAAAAGGCACGAAATGAGAACAACAAACACCGGGAAAGAAGAGACAATACGGGGAAAGAAGAGACAATACTGGAAGAGGGAGGAGAGGAAAAGAAATATGGATGACGAAACAAAGTTGGAGGGCAGAAAGGGAATCGACAAAGTTGGAGGGCAGAAAGGGAATCGACAAAGTTGGAGGGCAGAAAGGGAATCGACAAAGTTGGAGGGCAGAAAGGGAATCGACAAAGTTGGAGGGCAGAAAGGGAATCGACAAAGTTGGAGGGCAGAAAGGGAATCGACAAAGTTGGAGGGCAGAAAGGGAATCGACAAAGTTGGAGGGCAGAAAGGGAATCGACAAAGTTGGAGGGCAGAAAGGGAATCGACAAAGTTGGAGGGCAGAAAGGGAACCACAGCTGGAGATGGAAAATAAGGTAAGAGACAAGAGAAATTAAGTGGATAATAGCTATGAAGTGAAGGGAAATGTTTCTAAGAGCAAGCAGTAGGATTCTGGTGTTGAGCAGAAAGACAAACGGTAGCAACATGATTGAGAAAATGACTGTATTTATGAGAAAGCTATAGTTTACACACGTTGTAAGTAGACTGACAAGGCTATGCATTTGTCGATAGACTACAGTTTATTGAAATTTATTCTTGAAATTCAATTTGAACAGGCATTGATGTACTACCTAAAGCGACTTATGAAGATTTGTGCCACACTGGGAATTGAACCCGGATTTCCCACTTATTGCAAGCAGCCGCCTTGCCACTTAGGCTACCCAAGCATCCTGCACGAGAATCACGATATGTACGAGTGTGGGTAAATTAATTAACAATTTACGAAAAGGAATAGATAGCTGCGTGATTTGTGGAAGTTTGCTTTGGTCTGGGTAGCGTGCTCAGATAGCCTAAGTGATAAGGCGATGGCTCGCTAGAAGTGGGATATCCAGGTTCAAAGCCCATTCTGGCACAAATTTTCGTAAGTCATTTTAGGCAACACATCTATACCAATTTCAGGAATAAATTACAATATTGACACGAGTTTATGAAATTAATGCAGCGCAGGAGGATGTTTCACTTTCGCATTTTTGGTCATTTTTTTCGCTAGGTGAGAAGTTGTGTCGTCTGCCGTTCTCTCAACGAGTATGGTCGTCCAAATTACGAACATTTCTCACATTAATGTTATCCTGATGAATGTCATTAACTGCAGGTGCAGAGAAATCAAACGACCAGTGTTCCTCATTAGCTTTTGTTCTGAAGGAACAGCTTAGTGTAGATTATTATTTTCACTCTGCAGCGGAGTGTGCGCTGATATGAAACTTCCTGGCAAATTAAAAAACTGTGTGCTCGAGCCTTACTCCGGCACACAGTTTTAATCTGCCAGGAAGTTTCAGCTTAGTGTAGATTTGCAGAAAGTGGAGTGAGAAACGCGCATTTTAAAGCGAAGATCGCCTTCAAAGTCCCTAACCCGTGTATGGTAATTTGAACAATCTTCCCGAAACAGTGAAGGCATTTCCTGTTGTCAGAAAAGAGGTTGTCATTCTTCTTCAGACAAACATCTGATAACTAATTACCACATATGACAAAAGAAACAGGATATATAGTTACGTCCACGTGGACAAGTCGTATCAGAAGGTTGTTATTTGTCACGCAGGACTACATTGTGGAAATATCGAACGACGAAGTGGCTGTTGGCTTTGTCTCGGGTTCTTTCGCCGATGTCTGGTGAATTTCCTGAGGTTTCGCAACACGAGTGGCTGGCACCGTCAGAGCTTCACGCTCACTGTTGGTGGTGGACTGAGCATTGGAGGGTGAAGCTTTGACATTGCCTGCCACTCATGCTGCGAAACGTCCGGAAAGTCATCAAACAAACGTCGGCCAAAGACCCCGAGACACAAGCCCAGGGAGTTTGTGAACTAGTGCCAACGAAAGCATTAATTTTGCACCATTTGTTCGTCAAGCGTGAAGCGGCCGTATATTTTTCATCCCCATCCGGGGCGCAGAACGCCCAATGTGGCGTCGAATGTAACAAGACCTGCAACACGGTAGCCGGACCTGCCCCGTAATTAATCTCCCGGCCAATGACGCGAAACGCTCATTTCCATTTTACCAGCAGCGAAAGGTCGTCCTAGTCGACTTTACAGTGGATGAAAAGCAATCCTCCGCTACCTGGATGGAGTGCGAACTGCCTTTCATCCTGCTGTCGTTATTCCACTTTCACGTGTGGTGCGATTAGTAGCTTGCAGGATGTGGCTTAATATTGGGAGCCATTGCGTTGAAGTGGGTTTAATTACTCCAGAAATCATCCTTGTACGTGAATACAAAAACATCATGGGAAATCGAAGCCTACCAAGACATTGAGGCTGCAAACACTAATAGGCTTCGATCTAGGAACCGCCAACAAGAACAGCAAGGAACTGTGTACAAGAAGGTTTCAGTATCACAAACGCATGGTCTGAAAAATGGAACGCATGGCAAAATCATAACATGCCTTGCCTCACACAAAAGCCACCTGGTTTTGACCTATCACGCAAAATGCGGTCCACGCTAAATAGGATTAGAACTCGTCATGGCAGATGTGCTTACTCCCTGTATAAATGGGGTAAAATACTATCCCCTCAGTGTGACTGCGGAGAAAGTCAGACCATCAGCCACATTGTTGAAGAGTGTTCCAGAAGAGCCTATAATGGGAGCCCCGACGACTTCCTGCTCACAACTCCAGAGTCGATAGATTATATTAATAGACTTGATGTTTGGTTGTAATCCGTAAACTTTTTTATATTAGTAATGTTGGTTTGCAATTATTAACGTTTGTTATATTAGTGATTTGTCGGAAATACGGAAGCGTCCGATCCCGCCCGTCTGCTTTGACCCATGACGTCACAAATATGGCGGAAACGACCATAAACCACGATTCCAATATGGCGCATATGAAGTCGGTACGTACACATTATGAGGACGAAAATACATCGAAAAACAAACACACACTTTCCACAAAAAGCCTAACGACACTAACGGGACAAACGCGGGAAATGGGGTGTTTTTGGGTGGGGGCAAACTAAATATAAACAAATTTAGACACCCTCCCACGCACAAAACCACACAAAATGACGAAAAACACCGACATCACAAAACTCCCCAAATACCACTAAACACAATATCATCTGGAATCGGATACTTCCCTTGATCTATATAGCTCAACAGCAGCTTCCGATCCCATAAATTAGAATCAAACACTTCCCTTGGCTTATATAGCTCAAAAACATCTCCCAATACCAATACCAATACCAATACCAACATACACAGCCAAACATTGGGATCGAACACTTCCCTTGACCTGTGCAGTGTTAGTTTTATCCGTCATATCCATTCCTGAACAAAAACAACAGCCGATTAATTTTACTAAAATTACCGCATGACTTACAGTGAACAACACTAAATTAACCTTCACACAAAATCGTTAACCCACTGAAACGAATTCCACTACAAACACAGCCGACACTAACAATTCTTGATAATGGGCAAAAGCAAACAACCCACTACACATACAAACGAAAACCCTGAACATACCACCAGAGAGCACAACAAACCACAACATGACGACATCTACAAACACGCCACACTCACAAACCGCGCCGTCATGACGTCACACACGACGAACAATCCTTGATAATGGGCAAAAGCAAACTGAACCCATTACACCACACAAACGAAAACCCTGAACATACCACCAGAGAGCACAACAAACCACAACACGACGACATCTACAAACACGCCAAACTCACAAACCGCGCCGTCATGACGTCACACACAACACCCTTACGTCACGGGTCAAACCCGACGCTTGGGATCGGACTCTTCTGTCGACCCGATTTGTCAGTTTCTTACGTGTCTGTATTGCCATACGATAAATAAATAAGTAGCTTGGTTTGTGACTACGTGACCAGTTGTACTTTATGGAAACTAGACAGTCCCGCCAGGCTGAAAGACAATCGAACCTTTCTGTGCAATCAGTATCAGAAGTGAACAGGCTGATACGCGGAAGGTGTCGTTTGGTTCTTGAGCCGTATGCTGTACCTTGCAGACGCGAGATTGGCAAGATGGCGGGCATCGAGTGAAGGAGAGAAACTGGAGGTTGCAGCGAGAGTGGAGTGGATGGCCCTTTTATGGGGTCGAGACGCAGAAATGAAAGCGGCCGCCTGCGCCTGCCTCACGTAGCACACACGCACGGCCTCGCGGGAGTCCCCAATACATCATGCAAGGCTTATTCAACAATCCTGGGAAGGACGCAAGGCATTCAGTTGACACTCTTTACTCTTTTCCTGATTAGATCAATTAGGCGGCTGTATTTTTATCTACGAGGTGCGGCTAGAAAAAACCGGACTGATGCTGGAAAAACATTTATTTACAATTATTTACAATTTCATGTTATCTCCTTCAATGTACTCTCCTCTTCGGTCTCTACACCGCTCCATACGAATTTTCCACTGTTCATAGCAATGCTGCAGATCATTTTCGGTAAGTCGATACATTACTTCCGTCGCTTTTTCTTTTACTGCTTCAACAGTCTCAAATCTAGTTCCTTTCAAAGCTGATTTGACTTTAGGGAAAAGAAAAAAGTCACAGGGGCCCAAATCAGGTGAGTAGGGTGGATGATCTAAGATGGGAATGTTGTGTTTTGCCAAAAACGTCTTCACTGACAACGCTCTGTGAGCTGGGGCATTGTCTTGGTGAAAGATCCATGACTTTTTTCTCCACAAATCGTTCCGTTTTCTCCGTACTCGCTCACGTAGGGTAGCCAGGACGCTAATGTAGTAATGCTGATTCACTGTTTGTCCCTCTGGTACCCAATCAATGTGCACAATCCCTTTGATGTCAAAAAAAAACAATCATCATTGCCTTGAATTTCGATTTTGACATTCGTGCTTTTTTTTGTCGTGGAGAACCAGGAGTTTTCCAATGCATCGATTGGCGTTTAGTTTCGGGATCGTAAGTAAAAAACCACGATTCATCGCAAGTAATAACATTTTGTAAGAAGGTGGGATCACTTTCAATGTTTTCCAGGATGTCAGAACAAATCATTCTTCGGCGTTCCTTCTGTTCAATTGTGAGACACTTTGGAATCATTTTTGAACACACTTTGTTCATGTTGAAACTTTCATGAAGAATCTGCCTAACACTTTCCTTGTCAACTCCTGTTAACTCAGACACTGCTCTGATTGTTAAACGGCGATCTTGTCGAACAAGTTTACTGATTTTTTCAATGTTTGCATCAGTTTTTGCTGACAATGGTCTGCCAGTGCGAGTGTCATCACTGGTGTCTTCGCGGCCATCTTTAAATCGTTTAAACCACTCAAACACTTGTGTTCGCGATAAACAATCATCGCCGTACACTTGTTGTAACATTACAAACGTTTCACTTGCAGATTTTCCTAGTTTGAAACGAAATTTGATGTTAACACGCTGTTCTTTCTGTACACTCAACGTTTTCCGACGCACAGGCAAAACGTCAACTACTTAAAACAGACGCCACGGGCAGACTGAGTGCAGGAGGCAGATGAAACTCGAGCAGTAGGCGGAGCGAGAGTCACGTCACAGGCCACGCGACTTTCAGCCTTATTGCATTCGTTTTATTGTTTCACCAGTACTAGTCCCGTTTTTTCTAGCCACACCTCGTATACAGATATGCCTCAGCAGAAAGTTACAATATTGAGAGAAGAGGGATCGCAAGATTCTCACAAATCGCTATTTTCAGGGTTAATTGGTAATGGAACAAATGCTTCAAATGGCTCTGAGCACTATGGGACTTTTGTGAGGTCATCGGACCCCTAGAACTTAGAACTACTTAAACCTAACTAACCTAAGAACATCTCACACATCCATGCCGAGGCAAGATTCGAACCTGCGACCGTAGCGGTCGTGCGGTTCCAGACTGTAGCGCCTAGAACCGCTTGGCCACTCCGGCCGGCGGTAACGGAACCCTTGTGGGATCGCTATGTTGTCCGTTCGACCGTTAGGACCTTTTTTTATCTCAGGAATGGGTAGACATGTAAGTTGAAATTTTTTATCACATACTAAGGTCGATGGTGCCTTGGCAGTGTAAATGCTGTAAGCATCTGTGTCGATGCAGTCAAGAGATACAGCCATTTACGTCACATTTTTTGTACCTTGCAAGTACGGATATCGATCACATGCAGAAATCGTCAAAATTCTCGATTCCTACGATGGATGAACACTACAACTAAGTGTGTACCAAAGACACTGTGAGCGAGTCCTAGTCGCACTTATCCAGATTATTTAAAATATAACCTGGTGCGTACGGTTGTACGTAATGCCACAAGAACTAAACTCTACAGGCGAAACGGTGATAAACCAATACATTTTGACCACTTGTTTAATAGCGTGTTGATAAAATTTTGGAATGCAGTGCAGCATCGATTACGCCTGCCACGGATTCATCGAAGCACAGATCACCCAACGCCCTTAAATTACGGACAGGTGGTCTGCGGGCGCAGAAGAGGCGCCCGATAGCGTTCGAGATGTGTTCCATCGGCTTCAGATCTGTCGGATTTGGTGGCCAAGGCACCAACGTGGGTCCACGATCGTTCTCCTCAAACCACTGTAGCACGATAATGACCTTGTGACACGGACATTAGTGGTGCTGGAAGACGCCATCGCCTTCTGGAAAGGTGTCAAGCGTGAAGGCATGTTGATGGTCTGCAGTAATGTTCACGTAGTCCACAGCTGTTTTAGTATCTCTGATTGGCGCCCTATGTCACATGGTACCCAAGTGAATGTTCCCCGTAGCATAGCCTAACATGCCGCAGCCCCCCCCCCTCCCGCCTTCGACCGTTGTGCGGTACATGTTCCGAGTAGTCGTTCGCTTGGATGACGGTCGATACCGAAACAACCACCGTTCTGGTGTATCAATGAAAGTTATTCATCCGATTAGGCGTCACGTTCCCATTGATCCACGGCCCAACCTCACTGCCATATCAATTGAGATGTCGCTGAGTCAGCATGGGAACACTAAGGTTCATCTGCTGCTGAGCCCCATGTAACAATTTACGCTGAATGGTTTTTTCCGAAATACCAGCTGTGTATCCTATCGTCAAATCTGCCCCAATTCGCTGCCTACCTTGCTTTACAAAGCGGTCATACCTCAGAATTCCATGATCTGCGATCAGACGTGGACTTCCAACACACAGTATCACCGTTAACTGCTTCCCATAGAAGCTTACGTCGATAACGCCCGACCAGTTTCGCCGAGTAGTCGTTCCCAGGTGCCAAGCCCTAACAACATGTCCTTTGTCAAATTGGCTTGTGTCAGTGATTTTCCCCCACATTAGCGGCCCATATCGCCAGTACAATTTTTTCCCATTCCGCTCTGCTCCGCTTATACGGGGTATTTCAAAATTTCCTGTTGTACACTTCTAGAAGTTGTAGAGCGGACGTAGTAGATCAAGTCTTACATAGGAACCTGTCATGAAACGGTTCGTTTCCATGTTAGAATGTAACGAGATCTACTGATTTCACTGCTATTTACTCTGATATTACAACAACTGTTCGATATAACCACCACCAAGTTTGGTGCACGTAGTGTATCAGAGCAGTAAGTTGGTATAAACTCTGTCCAACATGCACGTTGTATGGTTAATCACTTCCGCCGCAGCCATGATCCGTACCACCACATCTTCCGACTGGACAGGGCTCTCTTAAACGAGACTTAGTGTAGGCCCACAAGAAAAAGTCCAAAGGGGTTAAATCTGGGGATCTTGGTGACCTAGAATGTGTTCCATTTCGACCTAACCACTTGTCCCTGTGGACTACGTGCAAATGATTTCGGATGCGAACTGCAAAATGTACTGCCGCGCCATCATGCTAGAACCATAATTCGTGCCGAATGTCCAATGTTACGTCTTCCAAAACTCCGTCAGCATTGGCACCCGATAGGTGGAAGGGAGTATGAATGCCGCAATCACACGACCATCGCAGATACCTGCCCAGACGTTGATGCGGAATGTGGGCTGAAATCTTCGTGTACACCTGCCTTTGGGATTTTCTTTATTCCAATTGTGGCTACTTTGAGCATTCGAAACACCTTCAACGTTGAAATGCGCGTCGTCTGTGAACAAAATGAGCTTTGGAAACTGAGGAAAATCGAGACAACGGTGTAAAAACCAAGTACAGATATTGACACGTGCCACAAATCCGCCGGGAGCACGGCTTGTAACTTCTGAGGGTGATATGGGTGGAGTTGCTCTTCATGAAAAACATGCCAGACAGACGAGTGAGACACATTCAAGTCTTTTGCAATGGCTCGAGTACTCGTCGGTGGGTTCTCTTCGACTTTATGAAGCAGTTCCTCTTCCAACACGACAGTGTGCTGCCTTCTAGAAGCACCACAATTTGCTATATCGCTTGTGAATTTCCTCCGCATTCTCCCAGCCGTTGTTCCGCTCTTGCAAACGTGTGATTGATGGTCTCTCACGATTTGGATGGTACCCGTGGTACAAACTTCGAGCTTCTCCCCCATTACGGCGAGCTTCACCGTAAATTAACAACGTATCAGTGTACTCTGGTATCCTGTTACTGCAGTGCCAGTCCCCGTAATGTCAACTGACGCACCACCAGGAAGCAAGAAAACAAAGCAGATAGAAACAGTGGACATCACGTGACATATCGTACAATTCATGAAGGTGGGTAACCTACCACAAAAGGCGAACTGCGTTAGAAACATCTAGCACGTGATCGAGCAGCTCTTGTTTTCCTTGGAACATAGAAATTAATCGTTTTCGGACATGGGTTCCTATGTAAAACTTTATCTACTAAGTACCCTCCACAGCCTCGAAGTTTGTAACATTAACTGCTAAACACCCGTATACAGTGTCAGGGCTAGATCTACAGGGCTATTACAAATGATTGAAGCGATTTCATAAATTCACTGTAGCTCCATTCATTGACATATGGTCACGACACACTACAGATACGTAGAAAAACTCGTAAAGTTTTGTTCGGCTGAAGCCGCACTTCAGGTTTCTGCCGCCAGAGCGCTCGAGAGCGTAGTGAGACAAAATGGTGACAGAAGCCGAGAAAGCGTATGTCGTGCTTGAAATGCACTCACATCAGTCAGTCATAACAGGGCAACGACACATCAGGACGAAGTTCAACAAAGATCCACCAACTGCTAACTCCATTCGGCGATGGTATGCGCAGTTTAAAGCTTCTGGATGCCTCTGTAAGGGCAAATCAACGGATCGGCCTGCAGTGAGCGAAGAAACGGTTGAACACGTGCGGGCAAGTTTCACGCGTAGCCCGCGTAAGTCGACGAATGAAGCAAGTAGGGAGCTAAACGTACCACAGCCGACGGTTTGGAATATCTTACGGAAAAGGCTAAAGCCTTACCGTTTACAATTGCTACAAGCCCTGACACCCGATGACAAAGTCAAACGCTTTGAATTTTCGGCGCGGTTGCAACAGCTCATGGAAGAGGATGCGTTCAGTGCGAAACTTGTTTTCAGTGATGAAGCAACATTTTTTCTGAATGGTGAAGTGAACGGACACAATGTGCGAATCTGGGCGGTAGAGAATCCTCACGCATTCGTGCAGCAAATTCGCAATTCACCAAAAGTTAACGTGTTTTGTGCAATCTCACGGTTTAAAGTTTACGGCCCCTTTTTCTTCTGCGAAAAAAACGTTACAGGACACGTGTATCTGGACATGCTGGGAAATTGGCTCATGCCACAACTGGAGACCGACAGCGCCGACTTCATCTTTCAACAGGATGGTGCTGCACCGCACTTCCATCATGATGTTCGGCATTTCTTAAACACGAGATTGGAAAACCGATGAATCGGTCGTGGTGGAGATCATGATCAGCAATTCATGTCATGGCCTCCACGCTCTCCCGACTTAACCCCATGCGATTTCTTTCTGTGGGGTTATGTGAAATATTCAGTGTTTAAACCTCCTCTACCAAGAAACGTGCCAGAACTGCGAGCTCGCATCAATGATGCTTTCGAACTCATTGATGGGGACATGCTGCGGCCGAGTGTGGGAGGAACTTGATTATCGGCTTGATGTCTGCCGAATCACTAAAGGGGCACATATCGAACATTTGTGAATGACTAAAAAAACTGAGTTTTTGTATGTGTGTGCAAAGCATTGTGAAAGTATCTCAAATAACAAAGTTATTGTAGAACTGTGAAATCGCTTCAATCATTTGTAATAACCCTGTATACACAAACAAATGCTTATAGCGAAATCACTGGATATTTTATGTTTTTGGGAAAATACGCAACCGATACGATGTTATCCTCACCATTTCATGAACAGCACTAAGTCGCACGGCGCATCTGCGCCAGTGACAGGGCAAACCTACTCGACATGCTCCCGAACTACGCAGTTTCACAGATACCTCCAGACGTTATTTTCCAGCAGCATAACGCGCCCCGCCCCCACCACTATTATCGGGATGTTACTACTTTTCTCCGAGAGACGTTTCTCGACCGTTGGATGGGAAAGGGGGGGGGGTCCCATTACCTGACCCCCTCGGTATCCCCATCTGACTTCGCTGGGTTTCGGTGCATGCTGGTTTATAACGGACTTTGTTTACAAGTCAAGGGTCCGAGATCTGGTAGATTAGCGGTAACGGATCTTCGCCAGAGTAGGGGAGTAGCTTAAGAACATGTGGCGAGAAGTGGAGTACCGTTTCGACATCCGCCGAGCTACAAACGGCTCCCACAATTGAACTGTACCAATATGGATATACAGTGAGTCCAAAAAGTACTCGTCTAGCTGCATATCTTTTAGGAAGCAAAGTCTGTGTAACACGAAAAGAGATGTATACAAAATCTAAAGAGCCAGTCATATAAGAAGTACACCAGTACGTCATTTTTATTGAAAAACAAGGAAATAAATACATCCAAATCGACAGCAAGGTTAACAAATTAGAAAATGTAATACAAGAGCTAGTTCATAAAGTATTCGTCCAGCATCTGAACATGCAGAAATTCTGCGCGCAGTGAATGAACTACAACGTTGACCCACGGCACACACTGGAGTCAACAGTGCGCGGCCCCACTCTATCGCCTGTTGTGATTCTGAACGGCGCCGATACAGTGCAATTAGCGCCATGGGCCGTAGCGGTACCGAGACGACGCTGATCGAAAGGAAACTACTTCTGCGCATACATAATGAGTGCAAATCATCTTCCGAGATTGCTAAAGTAGTCGGTAGAACTATATCGACGGTTCAGCCGATAATAGATCGATTTTGCGCAACAAAATCATTAAGAAACCAACCACGTACCGGACGGCCTCACACTGACTGATGCTGACGTGAGATTTATCATGAGGGAAGTGAAGAAGAAATCTAAAATCAGCGCTCCTAAGTTGGCTGGGGAGTTCTAGAATAGAGTAATATTTTCTGATTAGAGTGAATATAACGTATTCGGGTCGGATGGCAAGCGAATGGTGCGACGTAAGAAGAATGTGGAGATGTTGCCACACAATTTGTGCCAACGGTTAAACACAGCGGTGGCTCCCAGATGGTGTGGAGCAGTATTGGTGCTGCAGGTGTTGGAAAATTACATTTCATAGGAGGTACAAGGGATCACATATGTATACAAACATTTTGAAGGACCTAGCGCTAAAAAATTGTGTCTGCAAGAAAATTACATTTTTCAACAAGATAACGACCCAAAGCATACAGCTCTAAATACAAGGTTCAAATGGCTCTGAGCACTATCGGACTTAACATCTATGGTCATCAGTCCCCTAGAACTTAGAACTACTTAAACCTAAATAACCTAAGGACAGCACACAACACCCAGTCATCACGAGGCAGAGAAAATCCCTGACCCCGCCGGGAACCGAACCCGGGCCCGGGAAGCGAGAACGCTACCGCACGACCACGAGTTGCGGACTAAATACAAGGCTGCGGCTCCTGTACAATACCCCAAAACAACTTAACACCCCTCCTCAGGGCCCAGACATTAATCCTATTGAACACCTTCGGAAAGTACTGGAAGATAGCATCAGGAGAAGACACATTCCTAACGAGAGAGACCTAAAAGAAGAACTTCAAGACGAATGGGACAAAATTCCTGCATCTCTGGCGGCAAACTCACTAGACGACTACAAGCAGTAATAGCTGCAAAGGGAAACCCTACTAAATATTAATTTTTGTAACTGAAATCATATTTTCAGATTGTAAATTTGAAAAATATGACTGGACGAATACTTTTTGAAGTCGCCCTTGAATAAATTCTCCATTTCGTCAAATTTGTTATAGCTATGAACGTATTTGTTTCCTTGTCCATCTATAAAAATGACTTACCAAGGTTCGTTGCATATGACTGGATATTCACATTTTATGTTTCCCTCCTTTCACGTGACATGCTTAGTTTTTTTTTTAAATTACAACTGGACGAATACTTTTTGGACTCACTGTACATGTTTGAGCTCTACAAACAAAGCTATCAATTTTAATAGATACTGAAATATAAGCAAATGTTTCTGTACACCTCTTTCCCGAACACCCTGTACGTTACTGACCGCATCAGGCGCCCACTACGCCCCCAGGCGGCATTCTGTCTCGCCTAGCGCCTGGAGAAGCGAGCCACTGGAACGAGAACGCCTTTCCTTGGTGCGCCAACAGCTGGAGCTGCGCTGAATCACGCCGCAAAAACCCTTGCAGCCTTGGTCGCGCACGATCTGCTCTTACCCCGTGTTGTTCTCACTTCTGACGACCGACACGCCCTGCATCCCGTCACAGTGAAGGCAACGACAGCCGTGTACGATACTGTCCTCAAAAAAACGACGAAAGTCCTTTCCATTTCGCTCTATCTAGAATGCAGGATTATGAAACAGGTTTTACGCCCGCGCATTGTGCGCTTTTTGGGGAGCGAAATTCTTTATACGAACCAATACGGATACCGCGAACATAGAACTTGTGAAACCGTTCGTCCTTGAGTTCCAGTGCACCGCAACGGCTTTCAAGGTGACGCCTTGTTCCACGACTTCCGGAAGGCAGTTGATGCAGTTCCGCACTGTCGCTTTGTGTACAAAATGCGAGCGTAAGGAATATGGGACCAACTTTGTGAAATGGCGTCAGGACTTCCTAGCAGAAGATACAACCCAACGCGTCATGATTAGCGGAGTAAATTCGGCAGATATAAAATTAACTTGGCGATAGGGATAGCTTTGGCTATACTTGCAACACTCACGGCACGTCTCAGTATTCCATATGTCGTCATTCCCGCGCCATAACCTGTAATCTTACACACATAATTCCAGAGGGGAGTACAATTCAATTTAAAGTCGCTTCCTAGTATCAGAGGGCAAGTACGATATTGCAGTGCCTTGCAATCTCGTATCGCAGTCGAAAAATGTTTCCTTTAATACTCAAAATCACATCAGGCACACTTAGAAACTGTGACACTGGAAAAAGTTTTACAACTACTAGTACATCCTACAACCTAAGCCGGCCGGTGTGGCCGAGCGGTTCTAGGCGCTACAGACTGGAACCGCATGGCCTCTACGGTCGCAGGTTCGAATCCTGCCTTGGGCATGGATGTGTGTGATGTTCTTAGTTAAGTTTAAGTAGTTCTAAGTTCTAGGGGACTGATGACCTTAGAAGTTAAGTCCCATAGTGCTCAGAGCCATTTGAACCACATTGTCGTTAAGTCCCATAGTGCTCAGAGCCATTTGAACCACATTGTCGTCAAGTCCCATAGTGCTCAGAGCCATTTGAACCACATTGTCGTCAAGTCCCATAGTGCTCAGAGCCATTTGAACCACATTGTCGTCAAGTCCCATAGTGCTCAGAGCCATTTGAACCACATTGTCGTCAAGTCCCATAGTGCTCAGAGCCATTTGAACCACATTGTCGTCAAGTCCCATAATGCTCAGAGCCATTTGAACCACATTGTCGTCAAGTCCCATAATGCTCAGAGCCATTTGAACCATTTGAACCACATTGTCGTCAGTAATTTATTTGCTAGGGCGTCCAGGGCAGTCGTCATCTCCAATGTCTTCTCGACCCTCTTTGAAACGTTTCTACCACACGCGAACCCTTGTCTTACTCGTAATAGATTCTCCAAAAGCTACTGCCAACGTTTCCAATGTGGTGCTGCACTTTTTTCTATTTTGCAAACCAAATGTAACCCAAATTCTTTGAGCCATCTTTTACGAAAGCAAAAATTCGCCGAGCACTCTAAAACGCGTATAACCTTTTCGACAGTCAACAATAAACTCAACATTCAAAACAGTTGAAAATGCAAATATGGGTCACGGACATGAGTACCAATGATAAAAATTGAAAAATCGAATGTATAAAGGCCGCGCTGTTCTTTCGAACATGTCCGAAAGAACAGATACCATCAGTGACCATGCAGCTCGTTAGAATGAAATTACAATGAAATGAACACCCTTAGCTGCTTACAGGCGTTGACTTACGTCAACGGGGACAAATGAAAATGTGTGCCTCGACCGGGATTCGAACCCAGGATCTCCTCCTTACATGGCAGCAGCTCTATCCATCTAAGCCGCCGAGGACACAGAGGATAGCGCGACTGCAGGGATTTATCTCTGGCACGCCTCCCGCGAAACCCACATTCTCAACGTATTGTCCCGCACTACATTCGTTGTGCCCCCGCCCATTATACTCTTTACTCGCGGCGCGTTGCCGATTCCCGTAAGAGTTCGGGCACTGTTTGTGCATTCTCACAGAAGATGGTCAAGTGGACAGTGAGCCATATATATATGGTGTCTGTTCTTTCGGACACGTCCGACATATAGTTAAGGCTCACCGACCACTTGACCGTCTTCTTCTGTGCGAATGCACAAACAGTGCCCGAACTGTTACGGGAATCGGCAACGCGCCGCGAGTAAGGAGTATAATGGGCGGGGGCACAACGAATGTAGTGCGGGACAATACGTTGAGAATGTGGGTTTCGCGGGAGGCGTGCCAGAGATAAATCCCTGCAGTCGCGCTATCCTCTGTGTCCTCTGTGGCTCGGATGGATAGAGCATCTGGCATGTAAGCAGGAGATCCCGGGTTCGAATCCCGGTCGAGGCACACATTTTCATCTGTCCCCGTTGACGTATGTCAACGCCTGTAAGCAGCTAAGGGTGTTCATTTCATTTCATTGTAATCTGTAGACGAGTGCCTCGGGGGTATCAGTTTGCCGGCGCTGCCTCTGGTGTGATTTAGACGGAGCACCGAGGGGCCAAGGCTGGCGGGGCGTGACTGCAATTAGAACGCGTCGTCCTTTGTCCGCGCATTTTTTGTTCGGCAAGGTCACCGCTGCGAGGCCGATAATCCATATTTCCGCTGACAGTTCAACGACTCTGGCTGCTTCCTAACGACCGCTGCTCTGACCTGTCCTTTGTCAGTAGCAGAGAAACAGTTGCGTGTTGCGCCCGTCTCAGTTCACTGCGCACGCTACACCTGACGCGACAACGTATTGGTCTTCCGATACGTGATAATTCCTCAGGTACTATTTATGTAACAGACTGTGTAGCGTTATTGAAGATTATCTAGACACTTCCAAGTGATGGCGAAAGAGGTTTGTATTGAGGTAAGATGATGTATGTTCAGAAACAGCAACCCAATTTTTTTTCCAGTGATCTCCAGTAACATGGCTGCCTGACCAATGAGGAGGTATCTTGCATGATGGAGTTCTGCAAGAGTGAGTCCGCTGCCGCAACGCACCGTGTAATGGTTCTTTATTTACGTGACCATTACGGTACTCTAACCCCAGTTTTCGATACCAGTAATATCGAACTACTTTTCTGCGAAGTGACAGACATATTTTTGTGACAATATTCACATTTGGTTTTATTAACGTATAGGTACTCCGATGTATAGATATATTACAGTGATATGGTTCTTGTGTGTATTCATTTCCGAGAGACTGTCATAATCTTTGATTTACTTGTAACCGTTTGGGCGTGAATGCGCACAGAGCAGTCTTTCTTTGACTTTCCAGAAGTTATGTCGTTATTTAGCTTTGTAAAAGAACAGTCAAGTCTTGTGTTTGGTTAAAGTGGAAATTAAACATGTGAAGATTGATACAAAACTGTTTTCTTGATGATGCGACAATTAAGAAGAAGAAGTTTATGTGAATTTACAAGAAGTTTATGTGAATTTACAAGAAGTTTATGTGAATTTACAAGAAGTTTATGTGAATTTACAAGAAGTTTATGTGAATTTACAAGAAGTTTATGTGAATTTACAAGAAGTTTATGTGAATTTACAAGAAGTTTATGTGAATTTACAAGAAGTTTATGTGAATTTACAAGAAGTTTATGTGAATTTACAAGAAGTTTATGTGAATTTACAAGAAGTTTATGTGAATTTACAAGAAGTTTATGTGAATTTACAAGAAGTTTATGTGAATTTACAAGAAGTTTATGTGAATTTACAAGAAGTTTATGTGAATTTACAAGAAGTTTATGTGAATTTACAAGAAGTTTATGTGAATTTACAAGAAGTTTATGTGAATTTACAAGAAGTTTATGTGAATTTACAAGAAGTTTATGTGAATTTACAAGAAGTTTATGTGAATTTACAAGAAGTTTATGTGAATTTACAAGAAGTTTATGTGAATTTACAAGAAGTTTATGTGAATTTACAAGAAGTTTATGTGAATTTACAAGAAGTTTATGTGAATTTACAAGAAGTTTATGTGAATTTACAAGAAGTTTATGTGAATTTACAAGAAGTTTATGTGAATTTACAAGAAGTTTATGTGGATTTACAAGAAGTTTATGTGGATTTACAAGAAGTTTATGTGGATTTACAAGAAGTTTATGTGGATTTACAAGAAGTTTATGTGAATTTACAAGAAGTTTATGTGAATTTACAAGAAGTTTATGTGAATTTACAAGAAGTTTATGTGAATTTACAAGAAGTTTATGTGAATTTACAAGAAGTTTATGTGAATTTACAAGAAGTTTATGTGAATTTACAAGAAGTTTATGTGAATTTACAAGAAGTTTATGTGAATTTACAAGAAGTTTATGTGAATTTACAAGAAGTTTATGTGAATTTACAAGAAGTTTATGTGAATTTACAAGAAGTTTATGTGAATTTACAAGAAGTTTATGTGAATTTACAAGAAGTTTATGTGAATTTACAAGAAGTTTACGTGAATTTACAAGAAGTTTATGTGAATTTACAAGAAGTTTATGTGAATTTACAAGAAGTTTATGTGAATTTACAAGAAGTTTATGTGAATTTACAAGAAGTTTATGTGAATTTACAAGAAGTTTATGTGAATTTACAAGAAGTTTATGTGAATTTACAAGAAGTTTATGTGAATTTACAAGAAGTTTATGTGAATTTACAAGAAGTTTATGTGAATTTACAAGAAGTTTATGTGAATTTACAAGAAGTTTATGTGAATTTACAAGAAGTTTATGTGAATTTACAAGAAGTTTATGTGAATTTACAAGAAGTTTATGTGAATTTACAAGAAGTTTATGTGAATTTACAAGAAGTTTATGTGAATTTACAAGAAGTTTATGTGAATTTACAAGAAGTTTATGTGAATTTACAAGAAGTTTATGTGAATTTACAAGAAGTTTATGTGAATTTACAAGAAGTTTATGTGAATTTACAAGAAGTTTATGTGAATTTACAAGAAGTTTATGTGAATTTACAAGAAGTTTATGTGAATTTACAAGAAGTTTATTAAAAATGTGGATCGTGAACACCAAGTCAAAAATTAATTCTACCATGCCATTGTTCTGATCTGGGATTGTTTGATCATTAAGAATTTCCTGAAAAACGCATGTGTTAGGTCTTCAAATACTGCTAAAATACAGATCCGGACCTTCTAGCAGCCAAAGTGGAATCACCCTCGAATCAACAAGATGAGCCATAAGGAGTTCGACGTGGGAATCCATTCAAGATAAGTGTCTAATTAATGACTTCTTTACAGTGACCTCATTATTTCGATTCTGATGATACCATCCACAGTCAATTTTGTTGTTGCCCGATAAAGCGGACATATACTGCGTGAGCAACATTATTAATCTGATTTCTAATCTACTTTGCAAGTGGTGGTATTGTTAGAACCGGTGAAGTTCAGGATCCCATTTCCACCTACCAGACTGATCATTTACGAGTCCGCAGGAAAAGCAATAGCAGGGGACGGACATCATCATCTGATTAACTAGTTGAACTTATCATGGAAATATTCTGAAGAAGTCCATAAATTTGGAAAAAGCTGAGGCTACGCCCTATTCAGTTGCTCCAAGTGGAACACACACACACACACACACACACACACACACACACACACGTACGTATGTCTTCACGTGTAACCTCTGTTTCTGGTGCTGACACAGTCGTCCAGCAGTTGGGATACTCAATGGCGTGTACTGCGTAACTGAAAACCATCTGTGCGGAACTTCTTGCGCTTTACAAGGCCAATCGTGACAATTTTTTGTCCAACATCGTCATGTGACGAAACAAGGGTTCATCACTTCGAACCGGAAACAAAACAGCAGTCCATGGAGAGGCGCCACATCACAATTTTTCGAAGGAATATTTCAAAGCGACATCCTCAACCGGTAAACTCATGGCGACGATCTTCGGGAAATCTGAAGCGATTATTCTGTTTGATATATGGATACGGTGTCTGTTCTTTCGGACATGTCCGAAAGGACAGACACCATATCCATGTAAATATATAGTTCTGGCAATACCGACCATGACCACCACCTACTGTGCGGGTGCACACACATTCCCGAACGCTTACGGGACTTGGTAAGAATGTCTTCACGAGTAATGTGTGTGTGTTGGGGTGGGACACCACATATGTAGTGTGTGGACACACAAGGTGAGAATGTGAGTCTCGCCGGAGGCGTTTGCGAGATAGTCCCTGCAGTCGTAGCCGGCACGGTAGCTCAGCGTGTTTGGTCGGACGGCTGCGTGCTCTCTGTAATACGAAAACTGAGTCAAGGAACCAACGATCAACTTGAACGGATGTCTCGTGACGACCGTCCAGACCAAACGCAACGGACTATATCGAACAAAATGAAAAAAAAAAAAGATGGATAGAGCGTCTGCAATGTAAGCAGGAGATCCCCGGTTCGAGTCCAGGTCGGGGCATACATTTTCACCTGTCCCCGTTGATATATATCAACGCCCGTCAGCAGCTGAAAGTATTAATGTAAATGTAATTTTATTCTGTTTGACGTCTTCTAGTATGGTGCACAGATCAACTCTGAAGTGTGTTGTGCTCCCTTCGGAAAATTGAAGAAACGACGTCTTCGCGTTCTTAGCCAGTAAAATGCCAAACACCTCATTCTCCATGACAACGCAAGGCCTCACAGAAGTCCGCCGACCCGAGAGGAACTCAAAACTTCACTGGTCCACCCGCGCAGCCCGTATCTCTCACCTTCTGACTTCCAACTGTTTTTCCCAATGAAGGACGCACTCCGCGAGAGGTAGTACGTGGATCATGGGGAGGTTATTGATGCAGCAAGACTTTAGCTCCGAGGTTTACCAGTAGAATGGTAGCACCCGGGCATATAGGCCCTTTCAGTAAGTTAGCGTAAAGCAGTCACGTTGAACGGAGATTATGTTCAAAATATGGTTTTGTAAGCAAAAGAGTGGGGAATAATACTGTATTGGAATCCTGAATAAAAGAAACCAGTTTCCAGAAAAAAAGTGTTTCGTTACTTACTGGATGCTCCTTGTATTTCGAAATATAAAGTTACGTAATTTTTCTATCTGCAAGTAGAGTACATGCCAGAAGTCCTGGTAAACACTGAAATAGCCGCTTCACAGATTCATAGTACACCTCTAGAGGAGCCAGAATAGAACAGCGTTGCCTATTTTCACATTATCAAGGGCTGCAGTATTTTGTTTTGGCGTGCTAAGGTACTGTGACATGGGGATTTCAATGAATACCGCAACTGCTGACATATACCAGCGAACAAACAAAAAATTAATTTTTTTCGAGATGGTAATTAAAGCTTTATAGCCACCAGCTGGTTGTCAAGCACTCCAGTGCCCGGCGCTTTGGGTAAGGTCGGCTGCGCAGCGCCAGGTGGTCTGGCCATCACGGCGTGAGGCCCGCGTTAACGTGAGGCCCGGCCAGAAAGCCATAAAACCCGCCGCCGATGAATATGGAGGAGGTGGCGCTCATCTGCCCACTTCACAGTCTCACTCCCCCTCTCCCTGGGGGCGCTGCCAGCGCACATACTAACACGTGAATGTGCTAACAGATAAACAGAGTGAGCGGTATGTTGCACAACGGATCAATGGGCAGGAAAGAACGCTATCAAAATACAGATCACTAAGAGTTACAACTTTTACGGAATATTCCGTCGGCACTTTGAGAAACTTTTACGGAAAACTGAGAAAGATGCAGTAAAAATCTGAATATTCGCTATTAATATTCCGCATTATTTTTTATATTTCGTTGTGAACCAGCTTTCTAGGTCACTCTTAGACAAATGGTTCAAATGGCTCTGAGCACTATGGGACTTAACTTCTGAGGTCATCAGTCCCCTAGAACTTAGAACTACTTAAACCTGACTAACCTAAGGACAGTCACACACATCCATGCCCGAGGCAGGATTCGAACCTGCGACCGTAGCGGTCGCGCGGTCCCAGACTGAAGCGCCTAGAACCGCTCGGCCACACCGGCCGGCTACTCTCAGTCAACTGACTACTGAACACACATTTCACAGAACCACAGAGCATCACATGCAGCTTCTACCTGTGCAAATATTTTTAATTCCAAAGGTAGGTGACCATTTTACGACTCTATAAGAATCTACATGGAAAACACAAATTGCAGTGCTTCAAATTCTTATGGGTTGTTGTTGTTGTTTTCAGTCCTGAGACCGGTTTGGTTCAGCTCTCCATGCTACTCTATCCTGTGCAAGCTGCTTCATCTCCCAGTACCTACTGCAACCTACATCCTTCTGAACCTGCTTAGTGTATTCATCTCTTAGTCTCCCTCAACGATTTTTACCATCCACGCTGCCTTCCAATACTAAATTGGTGATCCCTTGATGCCTCAGAACATGTCCTACCAACCGATCCCTTCTTCTAGTCAAGTTGTGCCACAAGCTCCTCTTCTCCACAATTCTATTCAATACCTCCTCATTAGTTATGTGATCAACCAATCTAATCTTCAGCATTCTTCTGTAGCACCACATTTCGAAAGCTTCTATTCTCTTCTTGTCCAAACTATTTATCGTCCATGTTTCACTTCCATACATGTCTACACTCCATACAAATACTTTCACAAACGACTTCCTGACACTTAAATCTATACTCGATGTTAACAAATTTCTCTTCTTCAGAAACGCTTTCCTTGCCATTGCCAGTCTACATTTTATATCTTCTCCACTTCGACCATGATCAGTTATTTTGCTCCCCAAATGGGTATCAAACAGGAAATATTCTCTAATATCTGCTTGAATACTCAAGGTGCCGACTCACGGTGTTTGGCACCACTAAATGATCCCCAGTTCCCTGTTTCACGAACAGCGCGTGGGAACTATGATTGTCGATAAGCCTTTGTGTTAGTTCCAGTTTCTCCAGTTTTCTCGTCGTTGTCATTTCGCGGGATGTGTGTGGGAGGAAGTAATATGTTGTCTGACTCTTCCCCGAGAAGTACTCTTTCGAAATTTCGATAGTAAACCTCTCTGTGATGCACAACGCTTCTCTGGTAGCGTTTGTCGAATGTGTCTAGCGCTCTCTCACCGACTGCACGATCCTGTGACGAAAAGTGCCGCTCTTCTTTGGATCTTCTCTCCTCCACCCCCTCCCCCCTCCCAATCATCGTACCTGGCTAGGGTCCCAGACTGATGAACAACATTTATCAATTGGTCGAACAAGTGCCTTGTAAGCCCGTTCTTTCGTGGATCAGTTACATTTCTTTAAGATTATTCCTATGAATCTCAGTGTGGCCATTTGCTTATCCTGCTGTTTGTTGTTTTATGTGGTTGTTCTGCTTACAGTTGTTCTGGATAGGTACTCCTAGATTTTTACGGTAGATATTAGTTGCAGCAATTGGTCGTCAATAGTGTAGGTGTACAGTAGTGGGTTCCTATGTATACACAATATGTTATGCATGACATCTTTAGTGTCTAAACCAATGAGTAAAAATCGCTAGACCCACTGAGTGACGTAAACTTGTTATACTACACGTATTATACAAATATCGCTTAAGGTCTCTCAACCACATTCAAATCGAGAAAATGCCACTAAGCATACTGAAATAGGCACAACGAAGGCATGAAAGAATGAAGCTTATACTATATTCTAGGTCTAAAAGTATAAGAATGTAAGGCTAAGACAGTACAAGTTAGTACTGAAACAGACTACTGTACCATATGGGCAAAATTACTAGTGAAAGTGATGAATAGGCAAAAAGGTGTGGGGTACAAGCGAAGTAACAGTCCGTGCATTGTGGGGAGTGGGGAACAGCTAAGCTATACTATTCACAACAAGCATATTATCCTGTGGTGTAAAATAAGAATGTTAACTGGAAGCTGCAACATCCGGAAGGGTGAATATTGGAACTGTACTTTATCATTAAGGATTAAGTCAGGATCCCTGCAATTGCTGTTTATTGACAAAAAGGATTTCGAGTAATATTAGTTTTGTGCCTTTATTTGCTATATGGAGAACATCACATTTAATAAGAATGACATGCCCAGCAGAGGTGGAATTTTTCTGTCTCCAACTTCTTTCATGGAGTCACACATCTTGGGAAATAATCTCTGTGCAGATAGAAGCTGTCTCTGATACTGTGCGGAAGTACGTATTCTCTCTAATTTGTCTGGTGATGTCCTAGAGAGCCGAAATATAAAATAAATATTGTGGAACATATACATGGGTTTTCAGTTTTTAATTAAATTTCAACTCTGATTTCACAATTTGAAATTCTGAAGGTAGGAGAGATACAATACAGGGAGCGAAGGATTATCTACACCTTACACAAAAGCAAGATTGCGGATGCGTGAATTTAAGAGGGTCAAAGGGAGGCAGTAGTTGAAGGAAGTGAGTTTTAGCCTAAGCCTGTTATTCAGGAGAACACAACCATCACGACTTTAAAGAATAGAGAAGAGATACCAGGGAAGATGTAATGAGAGTAAGATGGCCAACTGTTTAACAGAGACACAGTAAACATGAAATTTCTGCGAGGAAATCAAAACAGACAAGCAACTTAATACTCTAAGTTTCTGGGAGAACTGACTGTAGAATTTTTGATATAGCCAGAAAAAATAGCATTATAGAAATACAGACCTTGACTGAAATTTATATGTTGATATTTGTGATTCAATTACTTTTAACATTTAAAATATGGTACATTATTTTGTAAAAATGTCCTGACGTGGAGAACGAAAAGTAATTTTCAGAATTAGTATTAAAATCTATTCTAGAACACTTATTTAAAAAAAACATTAACAAAATTTTAAAAATATAAGCTCGTACGACAGTAAAAAAAGGTGCAAGAGGGATATGGATACGTATACAAGAAGACATGAATAAGGAAGGCCTTCATCTTGCAACATATATCAAATGACTGTCGCCAACGATGACAATTAACCGAAAGGACGTTTTTAGTGACAGAATCCGCATCATTGTACACGACAGTGTGTTCAATAAAGGTAACGTTGGTTTCCCCTGGGACGTAGGGTCAGCACCACAATCTTTTCTCACTGGCTCTGCTCTTGTCTCCAGAATGTACGAGGGTATTTCCACTGCGTTGCAGGGTGCGCGCTGATCTGAAACTTCCTGGCAAATGAACTGTTTGTTGGAAAGGGACACGAACCCGGAGTGTTTGCACCCACGCACGACTGGCAGTTTCACTTTCGCCTGGAACCTCTCGCCTATTTCTACAAACTTTACTAGCAGACGTGAATCTCTGAGTTGTACCTGCATAGTTCAGTAAGTTTGCCCATTGAAGTAGGTGAGTCGCAGCCAGGAAAGAATAGCACTCTTTTCAAATTGGGATAAATCACAAAAGAATGACTGAACACTGCAGAATCCGGTTTTTTATGACGCCATCACATCGTTCAAAAACGTGGGAATAATTCGACGAACGAGTACTGTCCGTGTTTTAAGGTTATCAGGAATTGACACCAATGTCGAAGTTGGTTGAACTTCTTAATTTCAACTATATTAAGCAATGTGGAATATACTGGGACGACTCTGCGCACTGACAAATGAAATTATGAAAAGGATGGGTGTCGTTTGTTTGCTACGTTCATGCAGGCCGTTGTTCAAGTATATCGCAGTTCTAATTCTATCACCCTTGTACTTTGCCGTAGCTAATTTTAGACAGCAGAGGCAATCTTACACCATTGTGGAAGCATGCGTGACCGCTTCCCCTCTACCTAAATGGATTCTTAATGTGTGTAGGTCGTGGAACCGAAATATCTTGCTATTAGGAATCTTCGCTGCACACCAGGCACAAAGAATAAAGGAAATCAGGCCATGTCGTCACCATTTCTATTTGGTTCTTCAGCCACTGAACGAAGTATCTGATGCATGTATATCTCACGTTTTTACGAGTAGTAGTACTGGTAGCCCTCTGGAAACAACGTAACTGTGGACACTTAATAACAAACATAAATAAAATACAATAAAAATGGAGCCCTAATTACCATTTACTCAAAATGGTTTACGTAGAGAAAAAGAGAGAAAATCGTTCGAAATATTCTGGGACTGAAACAGATTGAAATGGCAAGGAGCAACCAAGAACATTCGTTCATACAATTCAGAAAATGTGACACTGTCTTTCGTACAAGAAAGGACCACCACCAGAAATAAGAAATCATACGTCACTCGTGTGGGTGGTCCATAGCAGGATTTGGGAAAAATCGGGTATTGAGTTAACATTGTTACGATAATGCACTGTTATTTGTTTAAACAAATACAGCCCTTACTGAAACTTACTGGCAGATTAAAACTGTGTGCCCGACCGAGACTCGAACTCGGGACCTTTGCCTTTCGCGGGCAAGTGGTAGAGCACTTGCCCGCGAAAGGCAAAGGTCCCGAGTTCGAGTCTCGGTCGGGCACACAGTTTTAATCTGCCAGTAAGTTTCATATCAGCGCACACTCCGCTGCAGAGTGAAAATCTCATTCTGGGGACAGCCCTTACTATTGACTGTTCCAGTGACTTCTATGATTATTAGATGCCTCCGTTTGTAATTCAGGATGTGTTATCTCGATTAAAATATATTTTGTTGTTCGCTTACAAAGTTAATTGATATAAAGAATAGTTCTCGAAGGGTTATTCTCTGCTTCGAACGCAAAAAAGAGAACAGGATGGGAAGAATGCAACAAAGAGAACAGGATGGGAAGAATGAAAGAGATTCAATTTACCTCTGGACGTCATTAATGGTCATTGTGTCAGCTGCATGAACTTGGGAGAATAAACTAGTATCAATTTACATCAAAAACTATCTCCGCATTGGTTTGAAGTGATTAGGGGAAAAATCCTAGATTGGGATGGCGAGACGATGATTTGAACTCTACCACTTGCAAGCGAGTGTAAAAAATGTAGTGTGGCGCTCGTCTGATGAATTCCTACTGGAGTCGGAGCCTTGCAAATTTTATTCCCTCATAAAATACTGTACAATGCTATGGGCAGTCAGAAATACGAATAAGCCATATCAGCAAATTTGCCCTTTTCAGGACAGAACTTAAGGCTAACATTCGACGGGAGCCAATCAACGCTTGCAGTGACGTTTGGACGCGGAACATTTTACAGTAAATGGGAAGGACAAGTCGGCGATACGTCAATAAATGCAATACTACGGTATGTTTATCTTCATTTATTAGTGTAAAGCTTCCGTCAACGTTTACCATTCTTCGTAAAGTAATTGAGTGTGGTAGAGGGGCTTTGCTGGTGACTTCCAATTTCAGGCCAGACACTTTAACGGTTCGCTAACGCAATTGCCTTCATCAGAGCTGTTAGCCTCCACTTCCGGCAGCGGGAAACTCAATGTCAGCCAGAAGCGAGAGCGGAACGTTACGGCACCATTCGCCCGACGCCGACTCACTAACAAGCTGAAAACGGCAAAAAATATCTTCTTGTACATGTGGCAAAATGCATCCGCTGTCCAAACACGGTCGTTGCCCTGAGGGCAGCAGATGAAAGAGTCCGCGGTGAACCATTAGGTACGAGCATTTCGCTGAATACAAAAGCAAACAAGAGCCCCTGTTTCCCTTCTGCCTTGAATGCTTTGCATGTAAACCTGCAGATCCTGCTGGAGGTACACCCGCGTAATTATCTTAATGGCTCAAGAATGTGGGAACTTCCATACGCACTGTACAGTGCGTGGTGTATTCACACCATTATTTGCAACTTCTCATCCTACTGGGGTCTCTTAGGTACAGTTCTCAAAGAGGCCAAGCGAGATGCTATATGAAACATTGCAGTAAGCCAGCCTTGACACACTACTTTCACTTATGTCACTTATTTACTCGAGATTGGAAAAATGCATGGTTCTCCTTTCAGCGTTAAAAAGAATTTCGGTGTATTAGCTACATTTCGTACAGAGCATTGTATGACCTAAAATGCATCAAACGTAAATTTGCAGCGACAACACTTTACTGCAAACTTTTCAAAATTTGGCTGTGTTTTACTTAATTACGAAGTATCGGAGTAACTATATCACACTATAAGATAAAAAATCAATTTTTTCCACTTAGTAGTTTCCTCAAAATCGAATGAGAAAGACTGCATCGTGGAGATGGAGTATTAGTCCCAAAACAAGGATTTTCAATTTGTTACGTAAACAGTAAAAGTTTTACTGAGAAACTAACCACACAGACGGAAACAGCATATCTTCTACATAAAACCGTTTTTTTTTTTGGGCACACTGGATGACTTGAAATGTCCTTCCCCATGTATCATAAGACAAGTTGCGTGGAGCAACCAGCACTTCTTGTTGCGTCGGGCGATACGACTCAATCTTATCGGTATTGGATCGCGTATGTTGTCGCATATCGTATCGTATCGCCCCGGTGAGAACCGCGCCTTACGGAGCTGCTGAAAAGATGATGTTCGAGTACTCTTTCTGCCTTCATGAATCACTAACCCGAAAAGTGGTTTCAACGCCACCAACACCAGTTACTACGCCTCCCACCAACATTTCAACCAATTTATCCAGCTAGTTTCAAAGAGAGCTATAGTTTAACATGCATTCTGAACCGTGGGACGACTTATTACCGGCATGAACAGATGATTGTCAGAGCTGAAAGAAACTTAAGTGACAAATACTAGGAACACTTTCCCCAAAAACATTTTAATAAAAGTGCTCATTTGTTTACATTGGTATTTTTGAATTTCAAAATGGTTCATCAAATTTTAGGACAATAAAGTACCATAAAAACAGAGTCAAGAAAGCTCCTTTTATGTTTCTTGTCCATGCAGATGGGCTTGCGTCCTGTTAGACAGTGGAGAACATTCCACCTAGGTACAAACGCCTCCATACATTACTTGCTGACGACAAATCTGTGACGGTTTCTGACTCCGCAGGTATGACCAGAAAAACGCAGGGAGTCGAGTACTCTGTGACAGAAAGGAAAACAATCCCCGCCAGCTGAGCAAAAAAAATTACACAAGATAGACTGGCGGAGCGCAGGCAGAAATAACTTGAAAGAAACAGTATCATCCTGATTTACACGCTCGCAGTTCTGTGTTCATAATCGTAAAGCTTATTATTAATGGTGAATGTACTCTTAGATTTTATATTGTGTAAATTCGGAAGATGACAAAAATGTAGAGTTTTAGCTATTATTCGTAAATCAATTGCTTGACATTCACTTTTCTAAATTTTGAACGAATGATTTTCCACTGCTGTAGTTCTCGGAAATGGGATTCAGCTTGAGGCTTCGACACCACCAGTTGGTTTCGAGCCGTGACGTAATACGTTTTTGGTCAGTGACCTTATAAACTTAGTCAGGTTTTTGTCCTAGTAAAAAAACCGTCATTACAATTTAAGTAAACTTAGCTCGATTTATGAATAAATTTTCCTTACGAATATAAAATTCTATAGACAGGCATGCTACTTATTTTGAGGCTCTGTGTGCTATAGTGATACTAATCTATAATTCATCTGTTCCTTTTAGATATTGCGTTTCGTTAATATCCGTGATTTTTGGCTGTTTGTATTGCTATCACTTTGGACTGCTATATGTTTTTAATTCTTTGTGTCGGTATCGTCGTTGAGTATCTAAGTCAAGTGACTTTTCCCGATACCAGCTGTAGATGATTAGCGTTAAAATGGCTCTGAGCACTATGGGACTGAACTGCTGTGGTCATCAGTCCCCTAGAACTTAGAACTACTTAAACCTAACTAACCTAAGGACATCACACACATCCATGCCCGAGACAGAATTCGAACCTGCGAGCGTAGCGGTCACGCGGCTCCAGACTGTAGCGCCTTGAACCGCACGGCCACTCCGGCCGGCGATTAGCGTTCATTTGGTGCCTTTTGCATCTTTGAAACCGACCATTGTGTGATGTTTGTTTGGCTGTTTTGTTTTGCATACCTATTTTGCTGTTATCGTCGTTTTGCGGTTATTTTATATATTAGTTTGTCCCCGTCCAAACCCCCACTTTACCGCTGTTGTCCAGTTAGCTCCAATATTTATTATTAAGAATTTGTACGACGCTGTATTTAACAGTCATATTTCCTCGCCATGGGAAACAAGTAACGTTATTGTAGTCATTTTAAAATCATGTTTCTGTTGTCTCTGGATGAAGCCCACGAATTACGTCGACGGCTCTGTTTTATCAGTGGAATTTATGCTAAACCGATGTGTTTACTGATAAAACAATTTTTTAACTGGTTTGGGCCATCTGTGTGGATAACGATGCTTGTGTTTTTGCTGTACTGTTGTACGCCATTTCTGAATTTTAGTAGCTATTTTCTTATTTGTTATTTGAGCTGCTCTGTTAGCCCACTATTCCTCCATTTTCCTACTGAATTCTATCTCGCGTTCCTCGGCCTACTTCCTGGTCTCATTGTGGTGAACTTCTGTGGCGGATCTCAGGAAGCGTCTGATTCCAATAGCTAACTGATCACCTCAATCAGTTATATTCCTCGCCTAATATGTTTTGTAATGTCTTTATTTAACCGATCCACGGGGACGCATTGCCTTTACTTTTGCTGGCTACTTTGAAGATCTTATAGGACAGCGTATGGAGGGGGGGGGGGGGGTATCCATTCTGTACAGGTGGCCATAGAAAGCTAGCAGCCGTCTTTTGAGGACATCGATTAGGTTTTCTTGCTGTTAGCAGAGTACCATCATCTCCTGTCTGGTAACATCCTTGTCATACCATTAGAAGAAATTTTAGTTCTTGTAATTCGAGGACTTGTTAGGGATTAGCACTCCGCCGCATAGAGGACTAGGAATGATTGTGTTACAGTGTCTGTCTGATATTCACTGATAAAGTTTCGACGTGCACATTTTCCCTAAGATACAGTATGCTTTATCTAGTTTCATTTTCCTTTGTTCGAGCGCTACTGTTTCACTGTGATCATCAGAGATCCATTCTCCAAAGTACTTCACGGTTTTGCCTCTCTTGATATGCTTCGTAGCTCTGACATTCTATGGGCGTCTAATTTGGTAATGAATTCGATCTTTCCGATATTGATCAGGAGACCTGTATTATTATTATTATTATTATTATTATTATTATATCTTAGCCCACTGCGCCTTGTTAGAAGTAATGGTAACAGACGTGAGCGGGGGTGAGTGGAGAGTGCAAAAACCTATGCCCCCGCCGGACCCAACCCTAGGTCCGACTGAGTTCGTGATTTTTCCGTGCCAATGGATACTGGACATTTAGGAGTGGCAGAGCGGAGGTCAATAGTTGGCAAGTCATTAGCGAGGCCCCGGGCAGCAGCTGGGAGGTGGCAGCCAAGGAGGCCACCGGCAGCCTGCTTCCGGCTGCGCGGATTGTCGAGTCGTTAGCGCTAGCGCTTAAATACACTACTGGTCATTACAATTGCTACACCAAGAGGAAAAGCAGATGATAAAAGCGTACTTATTCGACAAATATATTATACTAGAACTGACATGTGATAACATTTTCACCCAATTTGGGTGCGTAGATCCTGAGAAATTAGTACCTCTGGCCGTAGTAACGGCCTTGATACGCCTGGGCATTGAGTTAACAGAGCTTGGATGGCATGTACAGGTACAGCTGCCCATGCAGCTTCAACACGATACCACAGTTCATCAAGAGTAGTGACTGGCGTATTGTGACGAGCCAGTTGCTCGCCCACCACTGACCAGACGTTTTCGATTGGTGAGAGATCTGGAGAATGTGCTGGCCAGGGCAGCGGTCGAACATTTTCTGTATCCCGAAAGGCCCGTACAGGACCTGCAACATGTGGTCGTGCATTATCCTGCTCAAATATAGGCTTTCGCAGGGATCGAATGAAGGGTAGAGCCACGGGTCGTAACACGTCTGCAATGTAACGTCCACTGTTGAAAGTGCCGTCAATGTGAACAAGAGGTGACCGAGACGTGGAACCAATGGCACCCCCATACAATAACGTCCGGTGATACGCCAGTATGGCGATGACGAATACACGCTTGCAATGTGCGTTCACCGCGATGTCGCCAAACGGATGCGATCATCATCCTTACACGAGGCATCACAACAACGTTTCACCAGGCAACGGCGGTCAACTGCTGTTTGTGTATGAGAAATCGGTTGGAAACTTTCCTCATGTGAGCACGTTGTAGGTGTCGCCACCGGCGCCAACCTTGTGTGAATGCTCTGAAAAGCTAAACATTTGCTTATCACAGCATCTTCTTCCTGTCGGTTAAATTTCGCGTCTGTAGCACGTCATCTTCGTGGTGTAGCAATTTCAATGGCCAGTAGTGTATTTGTATATTTGTCTTGTTTTTTGGCTGATTTGATTCGGCTCGCCACGATTTCCTCTCCGATGACAATCTCTTTATCTCATGCCTAATATATTTTGTTTATACTGAGACTGAACCTTATTTTACAAGTTCTATTTTTAAGTATGATGACAGTAGCCGAAACGTTATGAAAATGTGTACCAACACTAAGACTGTAGCTGATGTCGTGCTCACTATGCCACCCTGGCACAGTGGCTTTGCAGAACCGCAGGGAATAGCGTTGTGAGAGGTTGGTTTAGTGGTTAGCGTATCTGCCTAGTGAACATAAGAGCCGGGTTTGAATCCCGGCCTTGCAACAAGTTTCATTCGTCAATTCAATCTGAACACACATCACATCATAGTTGAGACTTGGAAAGGACTCTGGTGCCATATAGTTTCACTTGATATATTAAATGATCTGTGCGACTTCATTCACAAGTGTTTGGCCGAAATTTAAGGGCGGTTGAAGGATAAGCCATTGACAATAGTTGTGTTTCAAGGGTACGGCCAGTTGTGTTCTCTCTAGTACAATCATTCTCGGAGGCTCCTTCCATATACCCCATTGGACAGTAGAGCTGGAAGGCCGACACCTGAGAACCGCCGCATATCTTATGGTTGGAACCTCTGCAAAATACAAACATGCACCCTACGAAACAGAGGAAATCACACAAGGGCAGCAACTACACTGAAGTACAGAGAGATCTCTAAAGAGATTATTTAACAGGAGTCGCAAAATGCAGAGTAAATATTGTTAACTCACATGTTTAGCAGGGCGGGCAACCACAGCCAAACTTCGACATTTTTTCAAAGAAAATGGTAAAGTCAGTTGCTCTGATGCTCAACAGTGCGAATGCGGAGATACACAGATGATTTAGTATTTTCTCAAGTGCCCAAAGATGGGGTTAGTTTGCACAGCGAAAGATCTACATCTTAATGCTATGACAAGACCATTGAAAAAAAAAAAATTATCGTATGGCATTGTTGGCCGGGAGGCCCCATTCGGGCAAGTTCAGCCGCTGTATTGCAAGTCCCTTTTAGTTGACGCCATTTCGGCGACTTGCGGGTCAATGATGAAATGATGAACACACAACACCCAGTCGTCACGAGGCAGAGAAACCTAACCCCGCCGGAAATCGAACCCGGGACCCCGTGCGCGGTAAAGCGAGAACGCTAACGCAAGACCACAAGCTTAATGCTATGACAAAACCATTAATTCTAGCAATACCAAGGCATTTTCCACAACGCATCTTATCAAGGCGGGGGGGGGGGGGGGGGGGGGGAGGGGGAGAGATACTTTATGCCCACCCTAAACAAAATTAAAATAAAATGCCATAATTGTTGAATTTACATACTTTGGAAAGACGTACTGATGGGTAAGTAGGGTCCAGAACCTGAAAAATAGTTCAAATGGCTCTGAGCACTATGGGACTTAGCATCCGAGATCATCAGTCCCATAGACTTTAAAACTACGTAAACCGAACTAACCTAAGGACATCACACATCCATGCCCGAGGCAGGATTCGAACCTGCGACCGTAGCAGTCCCTCGGTTCCGGACTGCAGCGCCTAGAACCGCACGGCCACCGCGGCCGGCGTAAGTAAGCCTATGAACTTGGAAATACTGAAGACGACATTTATCGGGGAACGTAACATCTGCTACAGAAATTTTTTTTTCAAAATTTTATAATCAAAGTAACTAACTAGATTACAAAATTTTCGAAAGGTGGGCAGAAAGTACCTCAACCACCGTATTGCGAAGGTTAAAGCTGCAGAGTTTTGGAAGAAGAGTTTCCCTGTTCTCGCTCGGACACAAAGTGAACTAAGTACAACTCTTATTTACACACGTATTTTCATCTGCGCTACTTTTCGCTCGTACTTCTCTTGACAGACATGTCTAAGACATTTAGGTAATCGGAGCGATGGTACAAAATATCTTTACAAGAAATCGCGAAGTTGTGTTGCAATCGCAACAGAAGTGGGCCTCTCTCCCCGAGCTGCAGCACTTGACTCCGGAGAGAGGAGCGTGTGTTGTTTTGCTGGGAGTATTTCGGCGATCGCTTCCTCGTTGGCACGCCGCCACACGCCACACCGAGCCAGCAGGGTCGCCTGCCCCAGCGCCAACACCAGTACCACTGAGCGCTCACGCTAGGTGTCAAGGGAATGTCCCCGTGAATTGGCGCAGGGTTCACACTGAACGGACCGTAAACGCGCAGTCACGTCGCTTAGCTCAGAACTCAGGGGCGAGAGTAACATACACTACTGGCCATTGAAATTGCTACACCAAGAAGAAATGCAGATGATGAACGGGTACTCATTGGACAAATATACTAGAAATGACATGTGATTACATTTTCACGCATATTGGGTGCATACATCCTGAGAAATCACTACCCATAACATCCATCTCTGGCCGTAATAACGGCCTTGATACGCCTGGGCATTCAGTCAAAAACAGCTTGGATGGCGTGTACAGGTACAGCTACCAGTGCAGCTTCAACACGATACCACAGTTCATCAAGAGTAGTGACTGGCGTATTGTGACGTGCCAGTTGCTCAGCCACCATTGACCAGACGCTTCCAATTGGTGAGAGATCTGGCGAATGTGCTGGCCAGGGCAGCAGTCTAACATTTTCTGTATCCAGAAAGGCCCGTACAGGACCTGCAACATTCGGACGTGCATTATCCTGCTGAAATGTAGGGTTTCGCAGGGATCGAACGAAGGGTAGAGTCACGGGTCGTAACACATCTGAAATGTAACGTCTAATGTTCAAAGTGCCATCAATGCGAACAAGAAGTGACCGAGACGTGTTACCAATGGCACCCCATACCATCACGCCAGGTGATACGCAAGTATGGCGACGACGAATACACGCTTCCAATGTGCGTTCACCGCGATGTCGCCAAACACGGATGCACCATCATGATGCTGTTAACACAACCTGGATTCATCCGAAAAAACGACGTTTTGCCATTCGTGCACCCAGGTCCGTCGTTGAGTACACCATCGCAGGCGCTCCTTTCTGTGATGCAGCGTCAAGGGTAACCGCAGCCATGGTCTGCGAGCTCATAGTCCATGCTGCTGCAAACGTCGAACTGTTCGTGCAGATGGTTGTTGTCTTGCAAACGTCCCTATCTGTTGACTCAGGGATCGAGACGTGACTGCACGATCCGTTACAGCCATGCGGATAAGATGCCTGGCATCTGGACTACTAGTGATACGAGGCCGTTGGGATCCAGCACGGCGTTCCGTATTACCCTCCTGGACTCACCGATTCCATATTCTGCAAACTGTCATTGGATCTCGACCAACGCGAGCAGCAATGTCGCGATACGATAAACCGCAATCGCGATAGGCTACAATCCGACCTTTATCGAAGTCGGAAACGTGATGGTACGCATTTCTCCTCCTTACACGAGGCATCACAACAACGTTTCACCAGGCAACGGCGGTCAACTGCTGTTTGTGTATGAGAAATTGGTTGGAAACTTTCCTCATGTGAGCACGTTGTAGGTGTCGCCACCGGCGCCAACCTTGTGTGAATGATCTGAAAAGCTAATAATTTGCGTATCACGGCATCTTCTTCCTGTCGGTTAAATTCCGCGTCTGTAGCACGTCATCTTTGTGGTGTAGCAATTTTAATGGCCAGTAGTGTACATATACCTGGATCAGAATAAAGTGACAGACACCCTATGTGGCTGCGGCAACTGCAGCTGTTCGGATCAGAACTGATTTCTTTCGTTCGTTTTCCCTTAGAAAGTAGTGCTCAGTTCGTCTTGCGTGATCGTAGTAGCCTTATCACTTTGCTGCTTCCTTTCACTGCAAGTGCGGCCATCTTTTGCGTATTATAAGAATCGCCACAAAGAAAAGTGATGAGAACGAATGGCAACAGTAACGCTAGCGGCCGGAATTACACGCAGGACCACACGGCAACGGCGAACGAAACAGGTGCAGCCAAGCTAGTTCTCTGGTTGGTTGTTGCTATGACAGCTGTCACGTTACCAGCCAACTGTCTTGTCAGTATTATTCTGATTAGGGTAGAGGGTTCTTCGAAAAGGGCGCCGGTTTAGATATCTCAAATTATGAACAATTTTTTCTCAAACATTAACGAAATACATAAATATGTTTACACCTTCCCACTGATGTCTGGCATAGAACTCCTCTAATGCGCTGACAAGGAAGAAGTCTCTCCGCGAAATTCGCTGTGACTGCCTGACGAAATTCCTCTTGCATTTCCCCAATAGCAGTCTGATTTCCTTCCTGTGACGTACGGACCCCTAAAAAATATGGGCCGATGATACTGCCCACGCAAAAGCCGCACCCAGCTCCCAGTGGATGCATTTTCCTCTCTTGAACCACGCAAGGATTTTCTGACCCTCACATATCGCAGTTCATTCACAAATTCATTTACGTGGAAGTGCGCCGTATCACTAACCAAGATGTTCC
Organism: Schistocerca americana; assembly: GCF_021461395.2. Lineage (NCBI taxonomy): Eukaryota > Metazoa > Arthropoda > Insecta > Orthoptera > Acrididae > Schistocerca > Schistocerca americana. The sequence goes on from NC_060120.1 coordinate 182,762,869, forward strand.
TCAAACGTTCTCTGAAGACAGTAGACTGACAAATCTCAGAAACCAGTAGAGACCGAGCGAGGTGGCGCAGTGGTTAGCACACTGGACTCGCATTCGGGAGGACTACGATTCAAACCCGCGTTCGGCCATCCTGATTTAGGATTTCCGTGATTTCCTTAAATCGCTTCAGTCAAATGCCGGGACGGTTCCTTTGAAATGGCACGGCCGATTTCCTGCCTTACCCTTCCCTTATGCGATGGGACCAATGACCTCGCTGTTTGCAATTTTTGTATATTCAATCAATCAGAATGCTTAGAAAAGTGCTACGAACAACATTTGAGTCAGTTATTTCTTCTACTATTCGTTCTGGCTTCTTAGCAAAGTAAAACAGCCTTAACTCCTACGAACTGAGAAATGGTTGTAAAATGCCTAATATTAAGGAATTATTGAGCTGATTTGGCGTGTTAGCAATATTTCGAAAGTTAAGGGGAATTAAAATTGTGTTTCATATTTTATTAATATTAATTCACCTGAAGTGAGTTTCTGTTTTATACATAAAACATTACGTTTTGTTTTCTGTTGCATTCTGTTGCATTAATGTCACTTTTCAAACCAGTCGTTTAGTTGAATTCTGATATTGCATAATAGATCCCTTTGTCAATTTGTGCCACCATTTGGTAATCAGCCAAAACAGTAGGTCTCCCATGAAATCTATTATCCTATCGTGATCTATAGCTGTTATAGAACCTCAATTTCAGTTGGCCTAGTATGGAATAATGAATTTATCTGGATTCAGCTTTCAAAATGCGGATTTCTTACAGGGATCTGAAGAAAACAATTTCAGATGGATTGTATGGTATTTAAGGAATCAGCGCGTGGTTAAAGACACGGATTATGGGTTGGGTTGTTTGGGGGAAGAGACCAAACAGCGAGGTCATCGGTCTCATCGGATTAGTTAAGGATGGGGAAGGAAGTCGGCCGTGCCCTTTCAAAGGAACCATCCCGACGCTTGCCTGGAGCGATTTAGGGAAATCACGGAAAACCTAAATCAGGATGCCGGACGCGGGATTGAACCGTCGTCCTCCCGAACGCGAGTCCAGTGTGCTAACCACTGCGCGACCTCGCTCGGTCATGGATTGTGTACAACAGGAGTAGAATTTGCAAAATATCAGTTTAGGTCTGTTGTAAGGTGTCGCGATTGACTTTTGCTTCGGTAATCGATAATCGTATACTTGAATTATGTCTCAAATATGAATGAAACAATCCCCACTGCAATAAAATATTAAAGGCATTACAACACATCTTAGTTGCTATGTTTTCATACAGCATTTCTATGCTGTGCGTTCCACTTCTGCAACGGCCTTGCCGCAGTGGATGCACCGGTTCCCGTGATATCACCGAAGTTAAGCGCTGTCGGGCGTGGTCGGCACTTGGATGGGTGACCGTCCTGGCCGCCATGCACTGTTGCCATTTTTCGGGGTATACACAGCCTCGTGATGCCAACTGAGGAGCTACTTGACCGAATAGTAGCGGCTCCGGTCAAAGAAAACCATCGTAACGATCGGGAGAGCGGTGTGCTGACCACACTCCCCTCCTGTCCGCATCCTCATCTGAGGATGACACGGCGGTCGGATGGTCCCGCTGGGCCACTTGTGGCCAGATGACGGGTGCGTTCCACTAATAAACGCTGACCCGACCATGAAATATTCTAATAAATATTTTGGGGTAAAGAACTGCCTATACAGGGCGATTCAAAAAGAATACCACAACTTTAAAAATGTGTATTTAATGAAAGAAACATAACCTTCTGTTATACATCATTACAAAGAGTATTTAAAAAGGTTTTTTTCACTCAAAAACAAGTTCAGAGATGTTCAACATGGCCACCTCCAGACACACGAGCAATATCAACCCGATACTCCAACTCGTTCCACACTCTCTGTAGCATATCAGGCGTAACAGTTTGGATAGCTGCTGTTATTTCTCGTTTCAAATCATCAATGGTGGCTGGGAGAGGTGGCCGAAACACCATATCCTTAACATACCCCCATAAGAAAAAATCGCAGGGGGTAAGATCAGGGCTTCTTGGAGGCCAGTGATGAAGTGCTCTGTCACGGGCTGCCTGGCGGCCGATCCATTGCCTCGGGTAGTTGACGTTCAGGTTTCATAACTAACCTAATCGTAGGACTCTCCATACAGTTGATTGTGGAATTTGCAGCTCTCTGCCAGCTCTGCGAGTCGATTTTCCTGGGCTGCGAACAAATGCTTGCTGGGTGCGTGCTACATTTTCATCACTCGTTCTCGGCCGTCCAGAACTTTTCCCTTTGCACAAACACCCATTCTCTGTAAACTGTTTATACCAACGTTTAATACACCACCTATCAGGAGGTTTAACACCATACTTCGTTCGAAATGCACGCTGAACAACTGTCGTCGATTCACTTCTGCCGTACTCAATAATAGAAAAAGCTTTCTGTTGAGCGGTCGCCATCTTAGCATCAACTGACGCTGACGCCTAGTCAACAGCGCCTCAAGCGAACAAATGTACAACTAAATGAAACTTTATAGCTCCCTTAATTCGCCGACAGATAGTGCTTAGCTCTGCCTTTTGTCGTTGCAGAGTTTTAAATTCCTAAAGTTGTGGTATTCTTTTTGAATCACCCTGTATTTTAAGGTTGCACTTTGTAACAAAAAATCGATCAAAAAAATTTCTTATAAATTTTTTCTGAAGAATATTTTAAATATGCACTGCAATGTTTTTGATCGTAGAATGGCCTGGTGATGGTACAGGGTACCAAACTCAGTTGGCATTTGACAAACTAAATTATTTTGTGACTGTTGCTCGCTCTTGCAACTGATAGTGTGATGTAACACAGTTGAAGTAGGGCAGTAATTTGTAAGGAGCGAGTGGTGGTGGTGGTTGCAGGTCGCAATGCAAGTGGAAGAGTGCGCCTCGCGGGTGCTGTCCAGCCAGCGAGTCGCTTGTCGCCGGACAGATAGGGAAGCCGCCCGCTATCGAGCGCCGCTTTTAGGAGCGTGCTACTGTGATAAGCGCGCCGCACGCATCACGAAACCTTTGTCGCGCCTGCGCCTACCGCTGCTGCAAGGGATGCACACGTGCATGAAATCCACTCACCGCGTCATCAAAGCGTCGGCGTCGATCTACCGCTACGGCCTCGCTTTCTCCACCACCACTAGGCTTACCTCGGTATAAATACGAGGGCTATCCACAAAGTACATTACGTTTTGGAATTAAAAATAAAGTATTGGAATTTTTTTTATTTTATACAGATGAAAGCCACACTTAAATACTACTTTTCTACATAGTTGCCAATTAAATTAAGGCACTTATAGCGATGGACGAGCTTGGAAATTCCTTCGTCGTAAAATTAGGCCGCCTGCGCCTTCAACGACGTGGTTACCTCTTTTGGGACAGAAAAGGTGTGATTCTTGTGGATTTCCTGGAAAGAGGCCCTACAATAAACTCTTAAAGGTATTGCCAAACTCTGCACAACCTCAGAAGAGCAATACAAAACAAGCGCAGGGGAAAGTTGGGCTCAAAGATCTTGCTGATTCACGACAACGCTCTGGCCCACACGGCAAATGCCACTCGTGAAGTTCTCGAATCTTTTAAGTGGGAGTTGTTTCCTCATCCGCCGTACAGTCCCGACCTGGCACCAAGCGACTTCCACTTATTCCCAGCAATGAAGAAGTGGTTGGCTATGCAGCGTTTTGATGACGACGCACAGCTTCAAGAAGAGGTAACCACGTGGTTGAAGGCGCAGGCGGCCGAATTTTACGACGAAGGAATTTCCAAGCTCGTCCATCGCTACGATAAGTGCCTTAATTTAAATGGCAACTATGTAGAAAAGTAGTATTTAAGCGTGGCTTTAATCTGTATATATTAAAAAATTTTCCAATACTTTATTTTTAATTCCAAAACGTAATGTACTTTGTGGATAGCCCTCGTACTACATCTACACTGCATTACGCGTAATCCTCGGCTTACACGTTTCGCGTGTGCAGGAACTGTACATCAACATAACTTGGCTCTATCGACCTAGGTCTTTCTTTTCCACAAAGTGTTTAGCTCGATTACATAATTTTCTCTCAGGACGGCCGGATGCGGCTTTGTACCGTCGTCTTCCCGAATGCAAGTCCAGTATGCTCGAGTCCAGTGTGGGTAGCACACTGGACTCGCATTCGTGAGGACGACGGTTCAAAGCCCGCGTCCGGCCGTCCTGATTTAGGTTCTCCGTGATTTTCCCAAATCACTTCAGGCAAATGCTGGAATGGTTCCTGAGAAAGAGCAGGCCGATTTCCTTCCCAATTCTTCCCTAACCCGGTGGAACCGATGACCTCGCTAGCAGATGAAAACTGTGTGCCGGACTGAGAATCTAACTCGGGACCTCTGCCTTTCGCGGGCAAGTGCTCTACCATCTGCACTACCCAAGCACACTCACGCCCCGTCCTCACAGCCTACTTCTGCCAGGTTCGCAGGAGAGCTTCTGTTAAGTTTGCAAGGTAGGAGCCGAGGTGCTGCCATAATCGAAGTTGAGGACGGGGCGTGAGTCGTGCTTGGGTAGCTCAGATGATAGAGCACTTGCCCGCTAAAGGCGAAGAGTTCGAGTCTCGTTTCTTGATCAAATGCAGTTATAATAGACCGCGCCTCTCGTCTGGCAAGGACAAAAGCAACTATATCTACATACATACTCAGCAAGCCATAGTACGATGCGTGGCGGAGGGTGTCCTTTCCTGTTCCATTCGCAAATAGGGCGGCTATCTGTACGCCTCCTATGACCCATAATTTCTCGTATCTTCGTAGCTCTTGCGCGAAATGTATGTTGGCGGCATTAGAATTGTTCTGGAGTGAGATTCAAATGCCCGCCCGGTTGGCTTCCGGGCGGGAAGGAGCGCCTGGCCCCGGCACGAATCCGCCCGGCGGATTTCTGTCGAGGTCCGGTGAACCGGCCAGTCTGTGGACGGTTTTTAGGAGGTTTTCCATCTGCCTCAGCGAATGCGGGCTGGTTCCCCTTATTCCGCATCAGTTACACTATGTCGGGGATTGCTGCGCTAATGAGTTCACGTACGCGTACACCACCGCTACTCTACCACGCAAACATAGGGGTTACACTCGTCTGGTGTGAGACGTTCCTGGGGTGTCCAGCGGGGGCCGAACCGCACAATAACCCTGGGTTCGGTGTGGGACTTCGGAGGGGTGAAGTGGACTGCGGTAGTCGTCGTGGGGTTGTGGACCACTGCGGCTGCGGCGGGGACGGAGCCTCTCCTTCGCTCTAGGTCCCCGATTAACATACAATACAATACAATACAATACAATACAATACAATACAAGCTTCAAATGCCGGCTCTACATATTTCCTCAGCAGCGTTTCCCGAAGAGAACGTCGCCTTCCCTCCAGGAATTTCCATCTGAGTTCTGAAGCACCTCCGTAACACTTGCGTGTTGTTCTGACCTACCGGTAACAAATCTAGAAGCCTGCTGCTTAATTGCTTCGATGTGTTCCTGTAATCCGACCTGGTGCGGATCCGAAACACACTAGCAGCCTACTCCATTGGTACACGATCTGTTGGTAGGTAGGACTACTGAGTGTACGCTACACTGAGGAACAGAAGTCATGAGATAGCGATATGCAGAGATATAGGTAGCGGATGGTAGCATCGCAGTTGGTAAGAGCTGACCGTAGGGTTAGAGTGTGACGTAGACCCGACGACGCCATGGACCAAGTTGTCAACACACTGTGCACGCTGCTGGTGGCTCCGTAATGGTGTGGGCTGTATTTACTTGGAATGGACTGGGTGCTCTGGCCCAAATGAACCGAAAATTGTTATGTTCGGCTACTTTGAGACCATTTGCAGCCAATCATGGACTTCGTGCTCCGAGAGAACGATGTCGAGTTACCTCACCACAACTGCTCGCGATTAGTAAGAACAACATTCTGGACAATTCGAGTGAATGATTTGGCCACCCAGATTCGCCAGAGATGAATCCCATCGAACATTTCTGGTACATAACCGAGAGATTAGGTCGTGTCCAAGGTTCTGCACGGACAACATTTTCGCGATTACGGACGGCTATAGAGGCAGTATGGCTCAATACATCTGCAGGTGACTTACGAAGACTTGTTGAGTCCATGTCACGTCGAGATGCTGTACTAGGCCGGACATAAGAGGTATCTAACGAATTGTCACGTCAGTGTGTGGCGTCCAATTAAAAAAGGCTGCTACGTCAGAGTTCGGATCTAAGTACATGTTGATTTCTGCACTTACCTACAGCCGGAGGGCAGGTATCCGATGTGTGCGTGTGAAGCCATCCTCAGGCAGTGGCATAGGCGGAAGAAGCCGGCGCCCCCGGTGTGTTTTTGCAACGCGGAGTCAGTGACCGCGGCACGTGGAGGATAGGATCCGGCAGGCCAGTATTTGGAGCGTGAAAGTGCAGTGCCCCACACAAACACGCGGTGGGCGGACCGCTTCGCAACCGGGGGGGGCCAGCTTTCGCACCCCGGGCGCGCAACTTTCTCTGACCCGGCAGCGCAGCGCCGGCGTACGAGCGCGCCCTCACGTATCCCTACGCCGGGCTCCGCCGCGCAGCGCTCCAAACACAGCAACGCTTGCCCATTTCCTTACAACACCGGTCAGCAACTCAGTCTTTGGCTTAGCGCTGCTAATTCACGAACCTAGGTTCGATTCCCGGCACTGGCGGACAATTTTCTCCACTCAGAACTCTGTGTGTGTGTGTGTGTGTGTGTGTGTGTGTGTGTGTGTGTGTGTGGAGGGGGGGGGGGGGGAAGGTGGGCGTTTGTGTTTACGTGTTGTCATCTAATCATCGGCGCACGTGTCGCTGAATCCTTACAGCACAGGTTTCTAACGGTTAATCCTAGCAATACCAATGCATTTTCCATTATGTGCTACCAAGGCCGGGGGCAGGGGCGTACTTTATGCCCACCACAGAAAAATTAAGAAATACTGTTTTCGTTAACTGTTGTTTACTTTTATTCACACTATACTTTTGGAAGATATATAAATGGGTAAGAAGAGTCCTGAAACTGAAAATATGGATGACATTTGTTGTCGAAGGTCACATTCATCAGCAATACTTAAATTGTTACTTCTGAGAAATTTCCTGAATATGAAATATTTTATAATGTAATGGGACTCATATTACACGCAAAATTTTGTACATGGCTGCACGTTCTTCAGAGACCGTGAATAGTTACAATTAAAAGAAAACAGACTTCGGTCACTAATTTTTAACGAATTAACCGGGTTTCGACACTGCTAGGAGTGTATTCCTCAGAATTTAAATCAAAGAATGGTCTATAACACGTTCACAGAATTATGACAAAAACTTATGATAATTTATAAAATAGTAAATATGCCAAAAAGGCACTAGCCGCAAAGATATTTAAGGTAAAAAAAACCTGTGATGGCGAGCCACTAAGGGCTGCTGGTTACTTGCGTGGTGCAGGTTGTAAACGGACTCTACAACCTGCACCACGCAAGTAACCAGCAGCCCTTAGTGGCTCGCCATCACAGGTTTTTTTATCTTAAATATCTTTGTAACTAATGCCCTTGTGGCATATTTATTATTATTCTATAAATGACATAAGTACTACCAGTTTTTCACGATGATTCAGTACTTTTACTCTATCATACGCTTTTGATCATAATTTTGTGACCATGTTATAGGCCATTCTTTGATTTAAATTCTGAGGAAGACACTCCTAGCAGTGTCGAAACCCGGTTAATTCGTTTAAAATTAGTGACCGAGGGCTGTTTTCTTTTAATTCATATATTAAACGCATTTTATTTCACCATTGTTACGTGCTTTTTTTAGTCAACATTAGTATTAATACATGCAAAATTCGAGACTAACAAGGGGAGGCCGCCAATTGTGAAATTCAGATTCGATTCATACTGCGCATAATAAAAGCTCATGGCCAGAGGTGTAATGTGGCAAAGCACCAAGATGCACTTCTCAGCCGTTGTCGAGAAAATCGACAGTTAAAAGTAACCGTTGCGGTGAAATACTCTCTACGAAAAATAACTTTCTACAGCGTCGTGGCGCAGCGGTAAGCGCTCGGGTTCGTAAGCCGAAGGTCACCGGATCGAATCTCGCGCCATGCAATTTTTTTATTATTAGTTTTTATTATTCATATATATATAAACTATTAATGAATTGCTTATGCATCTTGGTGAAGGCGGATCGCTCTCCAATTGTACCGCCTCCATTTTCCCGTTTGTTTAACAGGGTGTACCAAAGCTCTCGCGTCCGCACTGATTATATAAATATTCCCGGGAATCAGTTGCAACAATTATGCATATAATAAGTTGTTGAAAGTCGTTTGTCGTGGAAAAACTGGCTACTTCGAACATCATTATGTTTTCCGCAAACAAAGTTGTATTTCACAAATGTTATTAATTGTCTTCATAATGTTAACCACGTATAGTTAACGAAGACGTAGAAACGATATTCCCAAACGAATACGTATAGCGTAAGTCAAACGTTCGAATTAGAATAGAGACCCCACGAACACAAATTTGCTGTGGCAGGTATGAAATATAAACTCCGTTACTTGCTCGTTACACTTTAAGAACAGATGTTGAATGGGCCGCAACGAGCCGCCGCATAACAGCGTAGTTGCCTGCTAACTTCGAAAGAAGGTAGATGCGGTCCCTAGCGCAACTTATAACATCGTCGAAAATCAATGCGGACGTGAGAGCTTTGGTACACCCTGGTAAACAAACGGAAAAATGGAGGCGGTGCAATTGGAGAGCGATCCGCCTTCACCAACATGCATAAGCAATACATTAATGTTTCAATTACAAAAAATAATAAAAAAAATTGCATGGGGCGAGATTCGATCCGGCGACCTTCGGATTACGAACCCGAGCGCTTACCGCTGCGCCACGACGCTGTAGAAGATTATCAATCGTAGAGAGTATTTCACCGCAACGGTTACTTTTAACTGTCGATTTTCTCGACAACGGCTGAGAAGTGCATCTTGGTGCTTTGCCACATTACACCTCTGGCCATGAGCTTTTATTATGCGCAGTATGAATCGAATCTGAATTTCACAATTGGCGGCCTCCCCTTGTAAGTAGAAAGTGCTATGGAAACTTTTCAATAATGAAACTTTATAGTGATCCGGATCTAAAGACTATTCGCAGTTTAATTCGATGACGACGCTAATTATAGGTATTTATAAACCCATTCATTCATTACTTCCACAATGTTGGAATATGGAATACAACGTTACCGGCGGCTGGCAGGTCTCCTATTAGTGAGAGCTGTGTTGCAAAGAATGATCATACCTACCGTGGACGCCTGTATTTTCTTCATTGCTGTCTGAAGATTCGGCAGACAGATCAGATTCGCCATTGTCCGTAAATGCCACAGGAGCATCAGCTTCAGAACCACATTCATCGTGGAATCCACTTATGTCACTCTTGCGATTGAATTATTCTAACAGCGCTTCCCGTTAGCCTCTTCCGTTGGAAAAATGTGATCCCTACGTGCCATTTTCACATAAACATTCTTCCCACTTGGCGACAGGCCTTGAAAAAATATTTGTCAAATTAAACAACAATGTCGCACAGCTTCGGACGTCCGTTCTCTATTAGGTCTCACTGCATTCTGAATTTATATCGGTGGTATCGGGCTGTGTATGTGCAATAGAGTACGCACAGTACGAAACAAAAAAACTCTAGGGTCGCAATGGCGTATTCACTTCTAGTGTTAACCACATGACTAGATAACGATATTTTGAAAAGGGAGGCATAAAGTACCCTCCCCGCCCCCAGCCCCAAGGTTTTGCTTCTGTAGCGTCACTTACTGCTCCTGCTGCTACTTTCTCTTTCGCAAGTCACTTGTTTTCTCACATTTAGCACACGACAGTAACAAAGTCATTAGTTCCGACCATTATCTCTCGTGTCACTTTACTCGTTTACAGGATCTGGTTAGACCAGCAGTGTAGTTTTCTCTTGTTATTCGCTTTTAGTCGCGTAATCTAGCATTACTTTAATCCTTTTGTGCTTAAAAATTATTTTAGTGTGACCGCGTGTACGATCACTGGTGAGATGTAGTGTTTGTAGGCTTCCAAGTCAGCTACGCCGAACACCAATCCACCTTCAATGCTATTCCACACGACTTCCACAAGTGTCTACATTACGCATCGTTACTCCCGTTTCTATTTCATCGAGTGACTAGTGGTAATCGAAGGCGATATAATTTTTACGCTTGCTCGAGCGTGATACTGGATATTTTCCGGTACATGACTATCATTGTACAGTATCAATATTTTCCAGTATTAAGCCAGACAGGTTTTTGAAAAATTCCGGGCGATGACTACTAGTTACGAATGACTGTGTCGTCTACCTCAGGACTGATCACTAAGCATACCTGTACGCTCGTAGTCTTCACGTTCTTGCACCCATCAATAATAACAGGACAGGGAAGGAGGAAATATGATAAAACTGAATGTTCAAGATTCCTGGGTGAGCATACTTAACTTTAATTCGAAATTACGAGTAACCTCTCGAGCGCCTGAATAGACCATTTTATCTACGTCCATTGCCGACTTTGGTTAAGAAAGCATCATACAGTCGGCTTGGGGAAATCGAAATGTAGATACAAGGTATTCACTGCAAAGAAACTTCCTGAAATGGGCAATATCATACATTGACACTAACATCGTATTAGCAACTACTTTAAAGATTAGGCATAGTAACAGCAGCCTCAACACGTTATGTCAAGAAGTTGGTAGCGTTCATAAAAATAGTACTCTGGACGAAAACCGCATCCATTACCAAAAACAAACTTACTTCACAACGAAAATGACCAAAATATGCAGCCCCTTGACCCTACCAACATCACCACTTTTAGGAGTCTAGTATCATTTTAGAACACATTATTGCCAAGATCGCAATTTTTGTCACAGAGATGACCAGTTTCAGGTATCTTCAGATCCGTAAAGGCTTAAAACGAAATGTAGGTCAATAAAACTTACCCACACCAAAAATTTTTTAGTGCAACTAAGAGTGTATAACATACACGGTAGTATCAACGCTGTTAAGTATCTGAAACTGGTTTGTGTATGACACGTGGAACACACAATAATCTACGGAACTGACTCCGTAAATTGTTACATGTTTACGCGTCGTACGCAAACACGTTTCAGTAATTTACAGAGTGAATTCCGTAAATTTACAGAGTGAATTCCGTAAATTATTACACGTTTTATGTGTTACACACAAACATATAATTAGTTAACAGTACTGGTATTGCCGTATGGGCTATATAGCTTACTCTACTGAATTTTAATACAAAATTGTGTTACAACCTTTTTGGTTTGGATAAGATATTTTGACAAACATTTCATTGTAAACCTTTACAGGTCTGAAGATTGCCACTGAACTGGCTGAAACTGGTTATCTCTGTAACTAAACTTGCGAGCTGGGCAATAAAGTGTTCTAAAAGGGTACTAGACGCTGAAGTATAGAAGATTGACTCCTGCTTTCACTGATTCAGCTTACTACTACTACTACTACTACTACTACTACTACTAATAATAATAATAATAATAATAATAATAATAGTAGTAGTAGATTTTTAGTAATAAATGTGTGTTAGAAGTGACAGGGCATTCCTGAAATTGTACGTTTGGGGCTACATGGAAGAATAACGTGGACAATCGAAAATTCCCGGAGGTAACTTGAGAATTTTTGAAACTATTTTACTAGAACTATTTCTCGACACTTAAGCCACGACTGCTACTGCCCAATACTCGCGAGAACACAACGTTTTCAGTAGGTTTCATACAGCGTATATAATGCCATATGGTGAAAATCAGGAAAGTAGAACAGCTGCAACCCGACTCGAAGCTTTGATGTAGCCGGCGTCATCGACGGCTCTCGAATGGCGGTTTGCCGATCAGCTGCACTGATGTTAAGCAGCTTTCTCCATCGGCCCGTAGCGAATTCTCTCCCCTCCCGCATCAGCAAAGCGACGCACGAACGCGATTAACACGGAACGAACACACACACACACACACACACACACACACACACACACACACACACAGAGAGAGAGAGAAGCACCGTTTTGCTAAGCTTTCTTACACATAGCGTCGGTTAAAACATTCGAAAATTTTTTTTCTGGTTGCACATGGTAGAATGATTTCATTGCGTTCGAGGTATTATTTCACAGCTGAGGCGCCAAGTGTAAATATAACACACAAAAATTGTTTGTAAATGTTCTGACACGAGATAGTATTGCACTGTATAACAACCGCTTCTTCAGGTTTCTTCATCGAATTATTATCGACGAGTTCGAACAAGCCACTTAGATTTATTAGTATTCCGATCAGAATATTTCTGGGTAGTTTTCATGCATGTATCCTACGGTTTTCAGAACATAGAAGGATGTAGCAAACGACAGACTTTGAAATTTCGACACAGCGTTAGAACCATTTCTACCAGAAACTGTGTAACTCGTTAGAAACTGTTTATACTATTCATTCTTTAATTGCAATGGAATGCCTGAAACGTGGAAACACACAACTTATTTTACTAGCAGAAGGTTAAGTCGAACGCTATGTGCGTCTTACCACTCGGTAACGTAATTTTACAGTATTACGACGCTAATTTCACTTTATTCTAAAAACTAGAATTTCTGGGGCACAGAACATTCAAAGGGGTATAAATTTCAATATATCAGTATGTTCATGTCCTACAGATGTAGTAACTTCAGGTTAATCCTGTACGTCTGCAGCATTTTGTACTTAGTTCTACAGGCACTTTCCCGAAGCTATTTGAAACAAGAAGTAAAATCTATTCTGTGCTGGCAGCAGCAGCATCATCATTTCTAAGAGATATATTCAAGACTGGACAACTTTAATGATAATACAACAGTATTTTTAAAATAGGGTACAGCATGCGTTCCTCGAAAGTATCCAAGCAATTCTCGATACATACGCTAGTGCACACGCATTGCTGAAGCAACTGAAGAATGTTAGAAAACAGCTCAAACGAGATAGGATAACAAGGCAACATACTGCTTCTGGCTTTGATAAACTGTCAGTAGTCGCTACTTCCGATTTAAATACACCTTCACGTCTACTAACACTTTTCGTAATATTGACGATAAAAATTAACTTCGTGTCGACGTCTGCATCATTAGTGTCCGAGCACGAGTTTGAACCTGAATTGGGAAGCAATTGTGTCGTGCAGTTGGCGAAGATACAACCGCTACGGCGGTTAATCTGGTAACTGCAGATATTTAGGTGGCTAAACTGAGATACGAAGTGTTACCTTCCCACATACGAGAGGTTTCGCTGGATCGCCTTCAGCATCACATCTGGCGCTGCCGTACACTCTCTCCGACAGGAGCCAACTGCCTCACTGGCTTGTGGGCCTCCACATAATGCACCGCTGCAACACTATTACTTTTCACCAGATTTTGATTTACTTACCATCTCAGATGTGGTTATTTTTATAAATTTATTCACTTATGTACTTTCCTCATACATTTTGTCTCAATACACAACACAGAACACCACGTAAAACGGAACTGCAGATTTTCTGGGATACATCCGTCTATTTTGTAATGAAACGTTACACAGTTATCTGTAATACGAGGTGTGGCTAGAAAAAAACTGGACTAGTACTGGTGAAACAATAAAACGAATGCAATAAGGCTGAAAGTTGCGTGGCCTGTCACGTGACTCTCGCTCTGCCTACTGCTCGAGTTTCATCTGCCTCCTGCACTCAGTCTGCCCGTGGCGTCTGTTAAGTAGTTGACTTTTGTTTGTGCGTCGGAAAATGTTGAGTGTACAGAAAGAACAGCGTGTTAACATCAAATTTTGTTTCAAACTAGGAAAATCTGCAAGTGAAACGTTTGTAATGTTACAACAAGTGTACGGCGATGATTGTTTATCGCGAACACAAGTGTTTGAGTGGTTTAAACGATTTAAAGATGGCCGCGAAGACACCAGTGATGACACTCGCACTGGCAGACCATTGTCAGCAAAAACTGATGCAAACATTGAAAAAAGCGGTAAACTTGTTCGACAAGATCGCCGTTTAACAATCAGAGCAGTGTCTGAGTTAACAGGAATTGACAAGGAAAGTGTTGGGCAGATTCTTCATGAAAGTTTCAACATGAACAAAGTGTGTTCAAAAATGGTTCCAAAGTGTCTCACAATTGAACAGAAGAAACGCCGAAGAATGATTTGTTCTGACATCCTGGAAAACATTGAAAGTGATCCCACCTTCTTACAAAATGTTATTACTTGCGATGAATCGTGGTTTTTTACTTACGATCCCGAAACTAAACGCCAATCGATGCATTGGAAAACTCCTGGTTCTCCACGACAAAAAAAAAAAAAAAAAGCATGAATGTCAAAATCGAAATTCAAGGCAATGATGATTGTTTTTTTTTACATCAAAGGGATTGTGCACATTGATTGGGTACCAGAGGGACAAACAGTGAATCAGCACTACTACATTAGCGTCCTGGCTACCCTACGTGAGCGAGTACGGAGAAAACGGAACGATTTGTGGAGAAAAAAGTCATGGATCCTTCACAAGGCAATGCCCCCAGCTCACAGTGCGTTGTCAGTGAAGACGTTTTTGGCAAAACACAACATTCCCATCTTAGATCATCCACCCTACTCACCTGATTTGGCCCCCTGTGACTTTTTTCTTTTCCGTAAAGTCAAGTCAGCTTTGAAAGGAACTAGATTTGAGACTGTTGAAGCAGTAAAAGAAAAAGCGACGGAAGTAATGTATGGACTTACCGAAAATGATCTGCAGCATTGCTATGAACAGTGGAAAATTCGTATGGAGCGGTGTAGAGACCGAGGAGGAGAGTACATTGAAGGAGATAACATGAAATTGTAAATAAATGTTTTTTCCAGCATCAATCCGGTTTTTTTCTAGCCGCACCTCGTATTTCAAGTAAAAGGGTATTAACTTATAGGAGTGCTGCTTTCCAGAGTGTCCGATTATTAACAGCTTGCAGAGCCCTGGCTTTAAAATCAAATGATTCAAATGGCTCTAAGCACTATGGGACTTAGCATGTGAGGTCATCAGTCCCCTAGAACTTAGAACTACTTAAACCTAACTAAACTAAGGGCATCACACACATCCATGCCCGTGGCAAGATTCCAACCTGCGACCGTAGCGGTAGCGCGGTTCTGACTGAAGCGCCTAGAACTGCTCGGTCACACCGGCCGGCCTAGCTTTAAAACTTATAAATTTTATGTAGAAGAATTCCATTACTAAATGAAAAAAATTCAATTCATCTCAATTTATCGTTACCTATATAACAATCAGAATGAAAAATGCTCTAATCGTAGCACAAAAAGGCGAATATGTCCGTGGCAGAGATAGGAATGTAAAAGACGTTTAAACGGAAACATCTTCATGTATTCGCGTTTTTTTTACTAGTTAACCCTACTTCCCTAGCGCAGTGAGCTGTCTTAGATCCACCCCATGGTACATGTATGAGGAGCGGTGTAAGAACAAATACACACACATTTATGTGCTTCTACAAAATGGGACGCATCTACAGAAGGAATTATGCGACAGCGGAGGTGCATCTGTTAACGAACAGGAAGTATTCCAGAGTGGGGATGTTTTCATCCTAAACATTAGTAGTACCACGCTGCATCATATTGGACGACATGACATAAGCCATGTTGGATGACATTACAGCAAGTGCCATCATACGACGTGACATGTAACATGTTACTTTACTTGACACGATGCATTATATTAAAAGTAAAAAAGCGCGAATGTGTCAAGATGTTTTGATTTAAATGTCTTTGAAGTTCCTTCTTTTGAATACCTAACTCTGCCCGGGACATATTCGCCTTTTTGGGCTACGGTAACAGCAGTTTTCAACCTGGTTCCGAACTTTTACGCTACCATAATTTTTCCGTTACACCGCCATAGCTCGGCAACCGATGTAGATTTGTTGACTGGAGCGAAGACTGATCCGGTATAGGTCTTTTCATTGTCTTTCGACCTGTGTCGCTTATATCATGGCAACGGATGAAGCGTGCACAAAACAGGACGACCATTTGTCTAGTTCTTAACAAAATTTGAACCGATTCGCACTAGTGAAACACAGAAGTAGCGTGCTTCAAAATCCTCCCAGAAAAATATATTTTGCACGTGAAATCCAAACGAAGCAAGACTGTTTCAGACGGTTAAAACTTAGCTTAAACCAAGGTCTGATTCACCAGTGGACCAAATCTGGAACGTCAGTTCTTTCCAGTAGAGAGTTATTTAAGGGTAACATACAAATGGAACCATTAGCTGATCCCAATGAAAATGTTTTGCAAGAATGTTCGCACAGTTTGCTTGGGCGCCAGCTCCGGTTCGTTGTTCAAACCCTGCTCAATATACTTTAACATAGCTCCAGTAGGAAAGATGCTGGAATGGTTATAAAAATGGCCACTGATCCGGGCTCAACCAGAAACTGTCTATAGCTCTGCCAATAAATTACGTATTGATGGCGATTAATAACATTCTGATTGACTATCCACACAACACGCAATAAAAGGAAGTAGTTTTCCAATCGAAACTAAAAATTTGTTTGCGTACACATGGATAAAAGTCAACATTTTCAAAGAACCGCGGCCGTAAAGTGATGCTGAATGGTTACAACGTAGCAGAATCCACCCTCCATTTCGTTTTAGTTTATTTTATTAAAAATATTCGAATTTACCAAAATTATCCTTCGACTGCATTCACGCTTCTTTTACGTTTAGAAATCATTGTACGTTTTGTATTGCTGTATTAACCGATGGTAGACAGCAGTTAGCAGTGCTTAATGAATGACGATTTTGAGAATAACTATAGTGATAACTTCAGTTTACACGATTAGTGCCACATTTCAAATTTAATTTCTGCCTATCGTGAAATACAGCTGTAAAACAAAATAGCTATCACGTATTTTGAATGCAAAAGCGTGTAATCCACTAGAAGATTGATGCTATATGTTACAAATATTCCAAGTCCCAAAGTTATGCTCTGAAGCATTAACCCCGTGTCACATAAATGTAGCCAGCGATTAGCTGTTGGCTACATTTCCCAGCACTGCATCAAGATTTCTTTAGCAGGTAGCGAGTCAATTCGGCACGTTCTACTTGGAAGCGAGATTGTGTAAGACAGAACACACTACAGTCCGCGTTTCTGAAACAGTACGTGCACAAAACGTTGGTTTTGTCGTAAAGACAAGAAATTCACGAGCGTGTGACACAGTTTCTTTTTATGGCTATGACAAATATCTCTCTTCCGATAGCGAAACGAGGCGATACAGCAGGAGCGAGGCATTTTCACTTGCGAACCGGATCAAGGTAACAAGCATGCGTGTTAAACACACTGGTTTCCCGCTTTTATCCCTAATGGGAGTGCATACTTTAAAACAACTAAGTGCGACTTCACAAAAGTGTTTGCAGGCGTTGAGAAATGAGACCACTATGTTTTGCAATTATACGGGACTCAATATTAGATTGTACAAAATGTACGAATTTGTATTAATCCATATTGCACGCGTTCCGATGCGGTTTTGTTCACTTCGGTTAAGTGAGGATCCGCAGATTGACGCCAATGCGTACTGGAAATTATATTCACATCTTTTGAGCAAGAATATGTGGCTTACAGTAATTGTAATGAAAAAATGCAGGGCACATTTTCGCTTATATTCAACATTTCAAAATTGCTCTGCTTTCTCAATAGCGCACACCACGCAGTATTTATGTACATTTTTGCTTGGTAGCTGAAAAGTCTGAAGACGATTAAAGGATGGAAAGTTGATGACATCAGAAAAATGCAGGAGCAAGACCTATGTTTGTAGCTGATACATGGAGTTTTGAAGTTTTGAGGATAAGTCATTAGACAGTAGTGGAGATCAAAAGGTGAATAGTTATTAGGAACATCAGTTCTTGTTTGTGCTGACCTCTCGCCCCTTACAGTATCCGTTTCTTCGCATTTTTAACAGACAATACCGTCCTCTTCCCCATGTAATTAGCTGCACACTTATTAAAAGTCTTCACCACTTTGCTTCTAATTTTGTCAACTTTAAGAACTGACACTAGCTATAGGAACAAAAGAGGACTAAAGGACATTTAACGAACGCCAATGACTTCGTTCTTAGGATTATAAAAACCTACCGGAGACCTTGACTAACATGTCATTATTTTCACATTTAGTAGCATACAACAATACATTCTTTATACGTATATGTTGACTTCTTTTATTAATGCACTGCCTGGAGTAAAACTGATGGAGCGAATTCGGAGGGAAATAAGCGAAACATGGCGCATGCGACAAACCAGTTAGCGCACCGTAAGACCGCTTATAAACGGACTAATGCGATTTGATGGGTCATTTACGTATTGTTAGACTACAATGCTGTAAGTGTTAGTAATTACTCTTACAACCACTTACCTGTACAACACTTCCATAGCGAACTCACAAACGGATAGTAGCTTACAAAAATAGAGTACATGATTCATTGTTGGAGGCAAAGCCCTCAAATCTGAAGATATGAAACTTCGACGAGGAAGTAAAAGCCGACTGTGTACTTCAAAATGCGGCCAACCTTATTCTAAGTCTGTTGTAAACGGAAATCGTGCAAAATCTAAATCTGGATGGCCGTAGGCGGATTTGAACAGTCGCCCTCCCACACGAGAGTCCAGTGCATTTAACTTTATTTTTGTGGTTTCTTACGTCATTCGATAAGTACGGAACCCTCACATAGAATCACTTTGTTGTCTGACTTCACGATCTCTCTTATTCAAAAATGGTTCAAATGGCTCTGAGCACTATAGGACTTAACATCTGTAGTCATCAGTCGCCTAGAACTTAGAACTACTTAAACCTAACTAACCTAAGGACATCACACAAATCCATACCCGAGGCAGGATTCGAACCTGCGACCGTAGCGGTCACGCGGTTCCAGACTGAAGTGTCTAGAACCGCACGGCCACACCGGCCGGCCTCTCATTCAGTAACGGGTAGCGGTATGAAGCTGAAATTCGTCAAATACTAAGGTGTACGACCCGTTGGCGGAGTAAATTATTTAAGTTTCTACGTAAATGCAATCAATGTATGTTACATTTTTACTCTCACAAACTCAATCAAAGCTTATAGCTTAGCTATCTAAATAAATGTCAGTCTTGGCTGTCCTCTGCAATAAAAAAAGCTGAAGTATCCGACGATGAACTTAAGGGGTATCATGTGACGTCTGCAGAGACAAAATGCAAAGAACACTGACGGAGAAAAGACGCTGTAGATGGTGCCAGGAAACCGAAAGGTCGCGAGACAGAATCTGTCAGCCCACGGATTTTTCAGTCTTCTTTAACCTACCCTTTATCTCTCAATCATATGGGGTTCGCCAGAAACACGTTGCTCGGATTCCATGTTAGAGTTTAACATCCCCTGTCGGATGGGCACGTAAATTGCTTAAGTGACGTCCAATTG
Organism: Schistocerca americana; assembly: GCF_021461395.2. Classification (NCBI taxonomy): domain Eukaryota; kingdom Metazoa; phylum Arthropoda; class Insecta; order Orthoptera; family Acrididae; genus Schistocerca; species Schistocerca americana. Next base: position 182,782,360 of record NC_060120.1, read on the forward strand.
AAAGACTGCACCAAGCCGTTGAGCCACACGAAATCATCACCTATATACAAAATTAGGTGTGCATGGAACCCTCAGAGCTCGAGTCCTAGCCGCACTTAGCAGATATTTTTAGCTATCATTAGACCTTTAGTCCGGAACCACGTGACTGCTACGGTCGCAGGTTTGAATCCTGCCTCGGGCATGGATGTGTGTGGGAGGGGAAGGGGAAGGAGAGAGGGAGAGAGGAGGGGGGATAGGAAAAGATGGACAGAGAGAAGGGGAAAGAAGTGATGGACAGAGGGGGAATGAAGAGGAGGTGGACGAAGAGGTGGGGGAGGAGGAGATTAGGACGTGCTTTCCCTTTTCTTTCTAGACCAGACTGAGCCACAGAAATGTGTGGCCACGTACGTAAATGAATAACAATCCAACCGGTACGTGAAACTGCAACCGACTAAATCTAATTGTTCTCATTCGCTTGTTCCCATAAACAGCTTGCGGCCTGCAAAGTAGCAAACAATCGCTTGCTTGTGAAACACGTCACATGCTGAGTGTGCCATCCGCAGACATCAAGGAGTCTGACAGGCCGACAACGGCATACATAGGCGTGGGCAGCTATCTCGCTGCGCCGTGCCCCTATGCGTTATCTGGAGCCACTGACCGATACTCGGCCACCAGTGTGCACGCCATGGACGACTAATAAAGCGACTCCACACGCACGCTATGTCACTCCCACCACGGCAGCGCTGCCACTTGCGTTACTGAGTACACGTACAGTCGGCTCCATAAATAACACGCGACGCTCAAGCTAAAGCAGACAATTTTGTTAGTAACAGCCGAATATCTGGCGTTGCCCAACTACCCCCCTATCCGTTTCTTTCTTCCGAAGCGATCAATCCGCATTTCTGTGCATAACGTGCGTCTGGAAAGTTTGGCGAATGGTTTCAGAAAATGAGGAAAACAAGAGTTAGAGGGTGGCAATTATTGTACTACACGGAAGAAAAGTAAATTATTTACAAATTGCGGCGTACGCACAATTCCTTCAACACCCAAGCGTCACTGCAGATATTCGGATTTAGGTTATGATAAGTTCGATGTGTCTGCCATCATTGGCGATGATGTGGCGCAGACGAATAGCTAAATTCTGTATGACCCGCTGAAGTGTCTGAGCATCCTTGCTGTCTATGACCTCCTGAATGGCTGTTTTCAGCTCAGCGATGGTTCTGGGATTATTGCTGTACACCTTGTCTTTTATACAGCTCCCAAAAAAAGGAGTCGCATTTGTTCAGATGCGGAGAGTATGGCGGCGAATCGAGGCCCATGCCATTAGGTCTCTGGGTATCCCAGAGCCAAAATGAGGTCCCCCAAGTGCTCCTTCAGGACATCAAAGACACGGGGCGTACATGTGCTGCTGCTGTTGTTGTTGTTGTTGACTTCAGTCCTGAGACTGGTTTGATGCAGCTCCTCATGCTACTCTATCCTGTGCAAGCCTCTTCATCTCCCAGTACCTACTGCACCCTACATCCTTCTGAATCTGCTTAGTGTATTCATCTCTTGGTCTCCCTCTACGATTTTTACCCTCCACGCTGCCCTCCACTGCTAAATTGGTGATCCCTTGATGCCTCAGGACATGTCCTACCAACCGATCCCTTCTTCTAGTCAAGTTGTGCCACAAACTTCTCTTCTCCCCAATCCTATTCAATACCTCCTCATTAGTTACGTGATCTACCCACCTTATCTTCAGCATTCTTCTGTAGCACCACATTTCGAAAGCTTCTATTCTCTTCTTGTCCAAACTATTTATCGTTCGTGTTTCACTTCCATACATGGCTACACTCCATACAAATACTTTCAGAAACGACTTCCTGACCCTTAAATCTATACTCGATGTTAATTTCTCTTCTTCAGAAACGATTTCCCTGCCATTGCCAGTCTACATTTTATATCCTCTCTACTTCGACCATCATCAGTTATTTTACTCCCTAAATAGCAAAACTCCTTTACTACTTTAAGTGTCTCATTTCCTAATCTAATTCCTCAGCATCACCCGATTTAATTCGACTACATTCCATTATCCTTGTTTTGCTTTTGTTGATGTTCATCTTATATCCTCGTTTCAAGACACTGTTCATCCCGTTCAACTGCTCTTCCAAGTCCTTTGCTGTCTCTGACAGAATTACAATGTCATCGGCGAACCTCAAACTTTTTACTTCTTCTCCATGAATTTTAATACCTACTCCGAATTTTTCTTTTGTTTCCTTTACTTCTTGCTCAATATACAGATTGAATAACATCGGGGACAGGCTACAACCCTGTCTCACTCCTTTCCCTACCACTGCTTCCCTTTCATGCCCCTCGACTCTTAGAACTGCCATCTGGTTTCTGTACAAATTGTAAATAGCCTTTCGCTCCCTGTATTTTACCCCTGCCACCTTCAGAATTTGAAAGAGTGTTCCAGTTAACATTGTCAAAAGCTTTCTCTAAGTCTACAAATGCTAGAAACGTAGGTTTGCCTTTTCTTAATCTTTCTTCTAAGATAAGTCCTAAGGTTAGTATTGCCTCACGTGTTCCAACATTTCTACGGAATCCAAACTGATCTTCCCCGAGGTCCGCTTCTACCAGTTTTTCCATTCGTCTGTAAAGAATTCGCTTTAGTATTTTGCAGCTGTGACTTATTAAACTGATAGTTCGGTAATTTTCACATCTGTCAACACCTGCTTTCTTTGGGATTGGAATTATTATATTCTTCTTGAAGTCTGAGGATATTTCGCCTGTCTCATACATCTTGCTCACCAGATGGTAGAGTTTTGTCATGACTGGGTCTCCCAATGCCATCAGTAGTTCTAATGGAATGTTGTCTATTCCCGGGGCCTTGTTTCGACTCAGGTCCTTCAGTGCTCTGTCAAACTCTTCACGCAGTATCGTATCTCCCATTTCATCTTTATCTACATCCTCTTCCATTTCGGTAATATTGTCCTCAAGTACATCGCCCTTGTATAAACCCTCTATATACTCCTTCCAACTTTCTGCCTTCCCTTCTTTGCTCTGAGCTCTTGATATTCATACAAGTGGTTCTCTTCTCTCTAACGGTCTCTCTAATTTTCCTGTAGGCAGTATCTATCTTACCCCTAGTGAGACAAGCCTCTATATCCTTACAATTGTCCTCTAGCCATCCCTGCTTAGCCATTTTGCACTTCCTGTCGATCTCATTTTTGAGACGTTTGTATCCCTTTTTGCCTGCTTCATTTACTACATTTTTATATTTTCTCCTTTCATCAATTAAATTCAATATTTCTTCTGTTACCCAAGGATTTCTACTAGCCCTCGTCTTTTTACCTACTTGATCGTCTGCTGCCTTCACTACTTCATCCCTCAGAGCTACCCATTCTTCTTCTACTGTGTTTCTTTCCCCTATTCCTGTCAATTGTTCCCTTATGCTCTCCCTCAAACTCTGTACCACCTCTGGTTCTTTCAGTTTATCCAGGTCCCATCTCCTAAAATTCCCACCTTTTTGCAGTTTCTTCAGTTTCAATCTGCAGTTCATAACCAATAGATTGTGGTCAGAATCCACATCTGCCCCTGGAAATGTCTTACAATTTAAAACCTGGTTCCTAAATCTCTGTCTTACCATTATATAATCTATCTGATACCTTTTAGTATCTCCAGGATTCTTGCAGGTATACAACCTTCTTTTATGATTCTTGAACAAAGTGTTAGCTATGATTAAGTTATGCTCTGTGCAAAATTCTACAATGCGGCTTCCTCTTTCATTTCTTCCCCCCAATCCATATTCACCTGTTTCCTTCTCTCCCTTTTCCTACTGACGAATTCCAGTCACCCATGACTATTAAATTTTCGTCTCCCTTCACTATCTGAATAATTTCTTTTATCTCGTCATAAATTTCATCAATTTCTTCATCATCTGCAGAGCTAGTTGGCATATAAACTTGTACTACTGTACATGTGCTGTAGCATAGGAATTTTTCTAGCCCAGTTTCTTGGTTTGATAGACCACGAACGTAACCTTCAAACACATCCCCACTCTCACACTCAGCCCCCACGGGTCAGGATTGCTAGTGCGTTGATCAAGACACTCCCTCCCACCATCGTACAAATATTTGCGACTGACTGCACGAATTGTTTCCGGCAATCGACCTTTTTGGTCTTCGTTGAAGGCCTTATTACGCCAGTGGCTTAGTCGAGCGCTTACAGACTGAAGTTGACGTTTGTCTTATCTGATAATTTTGTAAATTATTACAAAATAAAACAAAGAACTACAACGTTGTATTCGTCAGGCCTTCTGACATCGAAAATACTTTGCTTGCGAAGAGTTAAACTTGTATCTAATTGCCAAAGTAATTAGTTTTAGCCTAACGTTTACAAACGTCGTGTTTAGGTCATTACCCTCACGTCCACATTTAAACTAATAATGATAAAGTAGCTCGTTATGCTGGTGGTGTAATAGCCCAATCAATAGACATGAAAAAGGTCGAATATGGCGAATGGTTCGTGTAGTTGGAATTTTTGTGGACCGATAGGAGGGAGTGCCACAAACAGCAAACTAGAAATCCTGAATGGTGAGGATTGAGTGTGGGGGTAGACGCGCGTTTGAATGTCACTTTTCTGCGTTTTTCTTGGGTAGCTCAAACTGTAGCTTCAGCGGAAACGTGTCCCGGTACAAAATTTAACTATACTAAATTTACTGCAAAAAGGTTCTGCTCTTTTTTTCTGTCTGGCTAATAGCATGCGCATGGCGAGCGAGAGAATATGAAAATATCGAGCGCAATGTATGAAGGCTAGCTGTAACATTGCGCGTTGCATAAAACAGGGGTAGGGACAGATGAATCACCTTGCATAAAAGGAACGGATATGGTGTGATCTAGCTCTGGTATCTACCACTTCTACCGAATCTACGGCAGTCTCCTGTTTTCTGAGCAGAAAGAAGACAGAAGATTCAGAAATGACCTCGAGTCTAGCCGCGCTTAGAGCAGCTGTGTATTCCTATTCCACGAGCGTCGCGCAGCTGGCGAGCTCTGGAGAAACGTCGACCCAAGCCTGCCAACCCACACACCGTAACTGCATCAACCACCGAGTGCATCGCATCTTTCGCACTACGAACACGACCGCCTTCTTCACACAACACGTTTTTCCATTTTAAGAACCTTCAACATCGCAGCGCGTCAGCAATCGTTGGTTAATACATCGAGGCGGGTTTCTAGTTTTTTAATATTTTTGCATTTTGTTATAATTTCCTCTCCCCAAGTACAAGTTCCAATACAAACGGCTGATCAACATACTGACGAAAGACTTCTTTTGCATAATGGCATGTTTGTTTTGAGTTCACATGCCTGGACAGGCTGAGTAAATGGAAAACTGACGATCCACATGAACTGATACCATTCCATTCAGAAACCCCCAGCAGAACCGAACACCTGCGGTTTTATCTGGAAGTTTTAACTCTTGCTCAACAGAAAATTTGTAAGGATGAAGATGCAGGTCATTTTCGATAAAACTTTTACACGTTCAGCGTAACTACCAATTATAGTATAGCTGACTTGCCTTACAATTTTGTAAGACATTTCCGCTGTGTTTCACGTTAGTTTTTTCTGACTTTTCCACTCGTTTCGGGCAGTTTTCTAACCATCTATTCGCTATTTGGATTACGTTGTCACGAAATGCCAAATACACTTTCTGCGCCATTTTTGCTTCCAATGATTTAACTGTATTCACTACTCAGAGTTTTCTCCACACACTGCTTTCCTAGCCTTTCTGCTACTTCTCTATTTTATCCGAGGACCTCATTTTCAACATCCATTTACAACATCACATTTCACGTGCTTCCAATTTTTCCCCAGCTGCCATTTTTCCACGCTTATGTTTTATGCTGTACATATTTTCAGGGAGTTTGTCCTCAAGCATGTGTAAACATATATCTGTAGACCTAAACTCGTGTTAAATTTCTTTCTTTCTCACCATTCTGATTTCGATGTCTCCCTTGCTGCTATATTTACATCCATACTCCGCGAGCCACCTTATACAACAATTTTTTCGTATGTGCGGGTAAATATGGCAATGTTGCGCTTGGGGAACAACTGCCGAGAAGTCTCTGTACGATACGGATTTTCTGATTCTGATGCCTTCTTTGGGTACCTTACACGATTCGTTTCCTGTGTGTGAATTTTTTCACGTCTACAGCCTCCACTCGCTCATTTTCAGCATTTAACAAAAAATTTCTTACTTTTATCACTTTCATTGCTCTTGCTATCTCACATCTCCAGCCTAATAATTCCATCCCTTCCATACTTTCATTTGGCATGAAATCTACTCCCTTTCCAATCGCATCACTGTTCTGAAACTTTCCTTCACATGCTACCTTGGCTTAAGTAAAGTAACAGCTTTTCGTTATTTACATTGTTTAATCAAATCTACTTATTTTTCTTAGATAGTAAAAACTGTCCCGTTCTAGTTGGTCCCCAATTTTATAACAGTCTGCTTATCTATTCGAAAGTGAAATGTTACGTTGTTCCGTACGATTTTATAAGGAAAAATTAAAGCCCTATCAAACCAGGTGGGAGCACTAGTACTTTATATGTATAATGAAAGTATGATCTGCTTTTGCGTTCGTAATGCTGCTTCGGAAAATGCTGCAACAAAAAATAAAAAGCTTGGAATAGAGTACAGAGCTTTTGGGATTACTAATCTGACACCAGAGAGGATATAAAATGTAGACTGGCAATGGCAAGGAAATCGTTTCTGAAGAAGAGAAATTTGTTAACATCGAGTATAGATTTAAGTATCAGGAAGTCGTTTCTGAAAGTATTTGTATGGAGTGTAGCCATGTATGGAAGTGAAACAAGGACGATAAATAGTTTGGACAAGAAGAGAATAGAAGCTTTCGAAATGCGGTGCTACAGAATAATGCTGAAGATAAGGTGGGTAGATCACGTAACTAATGAGGTATTGAACAGGACTGGGGAGAAGAGAAGTTTGTGGCACAACTTGACTAGAAGAAGGGATCGGTTGGTAGGACATGTTTTGAGGCATCAAGGGATCACAAATTTAGCATTGGAGGGCAGCATGGAGGGTAAAAATCGTAGAGGGAGACCAAGAGATGAATACACTAAGCAGATTCAGAAGGATGTAGGTTGCAGTAGGTACTGGGAGATGAAGCTTGCACAGGATAGGGTAGCATGGAGAGCTGCATCAAACCAGTCTCAGGACTGAAGACAACAACAGCAACAACCATCTGACACTCACGTATTCGACTCAGCTGTCGCGCTGCGTTTGTCTTGGACTGTCTAGTAAATTGTGTTCACTTATTTGCCTGCGTCCTCGACAGAACCGCCTTAGTTGCCTTCCCCTTCCAGCGCTACTCACCCTTATAGTATAATTTAAACTATTGGCCATCTAATGTTTAAGGTCCGATGTTGGGACGTCATCCTGACACGTACTATCTCCGAGGCGACAGTAAATCGCTTTGATATCCATCTCCTACAAATTTTTTCGAAAAATCTAAAATTCACGCATGGTATGTCTAAGCATGTCGAAAATATATACTTAATTTTAATTAAGGGCAGAGTTATGTATCTTCTTGGAATGGGAGAAGTTTTCGCGCCCGGGGAATTTTCTACTTTAAAACTTGTCGAAGCCGAGGTGGCAACACTGAGGGACTCGACAATGCCGGCACACCTCCCATTCGCGTATTGCTGGCTTTAAGAGTCCGGCCCGCTAGCTGTCAAATGCGAGCTGATTTATATACGACTGCAGACCTAATGCGATCTTTCGTTGATTAGCAATATCTTAAAGTGGAATTCAAAAGATCTAGATTCTAAATGAAACATTCTCAGCTGATTGAAAGCCTCACTGAAGAAGCTAAAGTTGTTAACGGAAACAGTTCCGTTCTTGCTTCAGCGGTATTGCAAAACGGCTAAAACGGTCGCACGGTTCTAGCTGCAGACTGCTTATCTAACAGCTTCCAGGGCAACAAAAATTTGATTTTCATTATGTCATTATTAAAGACCGAATTTTAAAATGCTATCACAATCCGCTCATTGAGAGGTATAATATTAGATTAAAAGTTTAATACAAAAAGACAAGTATCACAGTAATGCCTATATATCTTGAGATAGCTTAACTCACAGCGCGCAAATTATCCAGACTATTCATCCAGCATTTGGGAATGAGATCACTTAGCAACTTCCAGCAAACTTTACGCATATTTTCAAGCATTTACGAAACTTTTTCCCTTTAGCGGACATTTCGCCTCGAAGAAATCAAGCAGCTGTACAGATATTTAAAACAATTGTCACTTATTCTTCAGTCCAGGTTGCACATTTTTAATTACATCGGACGTTCCGGTCTCTGGATACTTTTCAGACCTAAAACAAAGTAGAAACTAAGTATGTAGGGTATAGTATTGTTCAAAGTAGAAATGAATTGTACATAAATGCGAATTTCACGTAAGAAGTTGCGTTGGCAATCCATCTGGTCTGTGTCAATCACATGTCAGAACTGTGCTTTGCAATTGGGTCGTTGTTTTAAATTAGTGTATAGGGTAGGTTGGGGAGAGGGAAGGGGTAAAGAGGGGAAGAGGGGAAAAGGGGAAGAATGGAGTGAGGGTAACTGGCAAACGGGATGGCAGGGATGTCAGAAGTTGAGCAGGACAGGATCTTACGCTAAAAATTTTTATTATTTCACTATTTCATACCGTTTACAGTTTGCTCTACTCTATTAATATTTTAAGAACAATTTTCAGATAATTATAATTTCAGCGAAAGACACTGTCTTGTTAAACTCATGGCATCCCTGCCACACCCCCTCTCGTCTCCTTTCCCTCTCCCGATCAACCTCACTCCAGTTTTCCCCCTTCCCCGTCTTCCCCTTTCCCCGCCCCTCTCCCCTACCGCCACGAGATAACTTAAAACACGGTCTGCAGTTGCAAAACCCAGTACTATGATATGTGGTTCTGTAACAGCGAAGACTGATTGCCGACGCAATTACTTAGCTAACTTCTGCATATATGTACAACTCTACTTATTGTAAAGTATTTAGTTTTACTTTTAGAAGTGAAGATGGTCCATAGAGATCGCAGCATGTCATGTAATTAAAAATGTGCAATTGAGACTGAACAATAAATAATTGTTTTAAATGAAAGAAGTTTGTCGCTTACTACGTTTTCGTTATCCATGATTTGCTGATTTAGCCGTCAGAACTGTGACGTTTGACTCTGCGGTCGCTCTCCTCCTCCCCCCCCCCCCCCCCCCCTTTTTCCTCACTTTCACAATTCTGCACAGCCAAACCCGTGGCGTGTGGTGGCCTTCAGTTTGTTAAACTGCTTCGCAGAAGACCTTCATCAACAGACTGCGTAAAGTTAGATAACCGAAATGGAACTGCATTCTTCAAACGTCTATGAATAAAATGCCCAGTTCTTCTCACTGTATTAGACATCAGGGATGTTTTATTTTATTACTTCTTTACTACTAACTATTTGCAACACATTTTTCAGACGATGTGCATCTGTAGCCCTGAATGTACTTGATAAGTAGTATCTTTGTACAACATACCGCTACCACGTCATAAAAATGATATGCATGGAAAACTAGCTTTTCTTAAAACGAAGCAAAATAGAAACTTACTCTGTGACGTATTTTTGATTGAATTCGAGAGTTAATACTTTTATACTAAGAAAAGATTTATGAAGAACCAGTAGCCTCCCTACACCCGATTCTTTGTAGAATCCAACTTCGTATAAAACATCTTCGAAGACTGATTGCTTTACAAGTGAGATAATGTGTTAAATAGTTGACGTTAAAAACGTAAAACTTTAATGGTTGAAGATGTAAAACACTAATTATGTTGGATTTATTAGTTTCGGATAAGCGTTCTGATAAATATTTCAGGTCGTTCAGATACTTTGAAACAACCAAGATGAGGCTTTTCCATTTTAATGGCGGCTAAAATACTGGACTGTGATTGCAATGAATGAGTGGGAGGTGGTACAGTATGCAGAGAGAGAGAGAGAGAGAGAGAGAGAGAGAGAGAGAGAGAGAGAGAGAGAGAGAGAAATGTATACGCTCTACCATTCCTTTATTGTTCAGCCAAGTTAAAGAAAATTTCATCTCTCAACTTATTCGAAAGGAGGAACACTTAAATTTGCTCTTTGTACGTCCATATTTAAACAGGATAAAGGTGGGGACGCATCTGGTATAATTTTTATTAAAAAAATCTTCCAGCTATACCTAAGATTTTATATTTACTACGTTACTAGTTTCGACGTTGCGTCAACGCCATCTTCAGGCCCGTACACTCTGATGAAAATCAGTTGTGTGGGGCTCAGCCTAGAAGTCCGCGGTGAGACCAACACGTGCTCCACCAAGCACCAACTTAAATTTGCGCTCACTTACCGTAATAAAATGAATCTGACGCTAAACAGTTCTACTCAGAGATTGCGGTCGAGTTCCATTTGCGTAGCAGTGCATCCGCTTCGTGGTTGTGACAAACATTTTGCCGACGGTAACACTCATTTGATACATTATCGCACACTTGTCCAATACAGTGAGAAGAACTGGGCTTTTTATCCATAGACGTATGAGGAATGCAGTTCCATTTCGTTTATCTAAATTTACGCGGTCTCTTAATGAAGGTCTTCCGCGAAGGAGTTCAACAAACTGAAGGCCACCACACGCCACGGGTTTGGCTCCGCAGAATTGCGAAAGTGAGGGGAGGGGGGAGGGGGAGGACCCCAGGGTCAAACGTCACAGTTCTGACGGCTAAATCAGCAAATCAGACGCATACGTTCAGCACAAAGTCGCTCTGCGGCCGTTGATGCAGGCGCGAATAGACCAGAGCTGAAAGCTCTCGAACAAAGTGCTCTGTCTGTAGGATTATCACATGAATTCGATGTCAGCCACTATGCGATATTATCAGTACTCACGGGCCCTGCCTAATACCTGTCTAACGTTCAGAGAACGACAATTCCGTAACGGTGTAGGACGGACCTCATCCTTAATGTCGTCTATCGACTAACTGCGCTTGCAAGTGTAGCGAAAGTTTTGTGTTGCGTGCAACTGATGTACCGTCTTAGGTTACAAAAGTCTGCAGGTAAGCTGTATGCTCAAAAATTTTGGTGTAGCTAAAGTACTTTTGGTCCACTGTTTGATTATACTATTGACAACAAATCACTGGAAACAGTAACGTCGTCAATTACCTAGGAGTGAACAAACAGGGCGTCCCTCTATACAGTGAGATGTGCAATGTGTGTCTTTTATAGTTTGTAATAAACTACTGAAATCTGTTCTCCCTTTTTGTGTTACCAGGTACTTAGTTATACTTTGAAAGCCCCCACTGACTCGGAAAAGAGCCAAAATAATTTCCCAGTTTTTTCATAAGCAGTGTCAAATGTGCGCTGATGTGAAACTTTCAGAGATTAGAACTGTGTGTCAGAGCGGGAAGCGAACCCTGGAGCTTTGCCTTTCGCTGGCAATGGTTCTACCGACTGAGCTATTCGCAGAGGATTACGTGTCTCAGAAACACACGATCAACTCTCTCGGGTGAGGACTCGCGACCGAGACGTCTGATACTGCGGAGCTGTGCTGACGTTAACGGCGGGGCCGCGACACACGGGGGATTAAGTAGGGTTGCCTTGGGAGCGACAGGGCGAGCTAATGCAAAGTGGTGGTGGGTGGAGGGGGGGGGGGAGGAGGGTGTCTGCAACAGGTGGTGCCTTCTGCTCGGCGACACGTCGCGCTCCAACAAGCCTTTCCACTTCCACTGCTCGATGCCTACGACGTGCACTGCCGTTCTACATACGCAAGTGTAACGAAGTAAATTCGCGTTTATTGCGTTTTCACGTAAAACATGTTTCATCTCAAGTTAGATTACATCTGAACTGTTGCTTTTTTACACGAATAGGGACTGCTATGGTGGCGAATAGTTTCCGACATAATCTAAAAGTAAAACATACGCTGATTTTTTTCATTCTGTGGTCTTGCGAGCTTAGCAGCCTTTTAAATGAAATGTGTTAAGTTTACAGGTATTTGTGCAATATTTAAAAAAACATTTGGTTGGTGACAGTGCGTTGATAGAGTATTAGCCAAGACGCCTATACAGCTTCTGCTATGCGCTGTCGCCCAGGAGAACGTGAGTAAATAGCGAGTATCAAGTGCGACATGACCTAGGGAGCACAGAAAAAGCATAACTGAATATGAGTCGTGTGGAGCCCCCAAAGAAGTAGGTAGAGCATTAGTTGGTCGTACCAAGGGTCTCGGATTCGAGCCCTGCACACGCCAGATTTTGTACTTTAGTTGGTGTCAGACTTATATGGCACAACGTGTTTCTGACATGTAAAAGGACTGTTCGGAGTTTATAGATATACGGCAGTGCTGCCGTCTAGCAGTGAATTATTGTTGTATTCAGTCCAGAGACCGGTTTGATGCAGCTCTCCATGCTACTCTATCCTGTGCAAGTTTCTACATCTCCGAATACCTACTGCAACCTACATCCTTCTGAATCTGCTTAGTGTATTCATCTCTTGGTCTCCCACTAAGATTTTTACCCTCCACTCTGCCCTCCAGTACTACATTGGTGATCCCTTGATGCCTCAGAACGTGTCCTGCCAACCGATCCCTTCTTCTAGTCAAGTTGTGCCACAAATGTCTCTTCTCCCCAATCCTGTTCAGTACCTCCTCATTAGTTATGTGATCTACCCATCTAACCTTCAGCATTCTTCTGTAGCACCACATTTCGAAAGCTTCTATTTTCCTCTTGTCCAAACTATTTATCGTCCATGTTTCACTTCCATATATAGCTACACTCCATACAAATACTTTCAGAAAAGACTTCCTGACGCTTAAATCTATACTTGATGTTAACAAATTTCTCTTCTTCAGAAACGCTTTCCTTGCCATTGCCAGTCTACATTTTATATCCTCTCTACTTCGACATCATCAGTTATTTTGCTCCCCAAATAGCAAAACTCCTTTACTACTTTAAGTGTCTCATTTCCTAATCTAATTCCCGCAACATCACCCGATTTAATTCCACTACATTCCATTATCCTCGTTTTGATTTGATGATGTTCATCTTATACCCTCCTTTCAAGACACTGTCCATTCCGTTCAGCTGCTCTTCCAGGTCCTTTGCTGTCTGACAGAATTACAATGTCATCGGCGAACCTTTAAGTTTTTATTTCTTCTCCATGGATTTTAATTCGTACTCCGAATTTTTCTTTTGTTTCCTTCACTGGTTGCTCAATAAACAGATTGAATAACATCGGGGAGAGGCTACAACCCTGTCTTACTCCCTTCCCAACCACTGCTTCCCTTTCATGCCCCTCGACTCTTTATAACTGCCATCTGGTTTCTGTATAAATTGGAAATAGCCTTTCACTCCCTGTATTTTACCCCTGCCACCTTCAGAATTTGAAAGATAGTAGTCCAGTCAACATTGTCAAAAGCTTTCTCTAAGTCTACAAATGATAGAAACGTTGTACTTATTATAATTGCTGATATTATTATTACTATTAATACTTCCACGCACATGTGACGCAGTTGTTTAATCTTCTGTTCTGATTGATTCTGTGAAACAAAAATGTGCTCTACAGGTTTGCTAGTTTGAAACAAACTAAGCGAAAGAGGAGTGCCAATATAATATTGCTAACAACTCTGTATAGTCGAACAGGTCAGGAAAATAATGTCTTATTTAATGATTTCACATTTACTACAATAGAAAAACTGCAAGACCATAGCTCGAATTCGGGACCTTTGGTACGACAAACTAACGCTCTACCAACTTCCACCACGCCAGCTATGCTTTTTCTGTACTCTGTAGGTCATGTTTTACACATTACTTACTGTTTACGCACTTTATCCTGGATGACGTCCGCCCCAATATCTGAATGGTCAGCGTGCCGGAATGCCGTCCGAAGGCGCCCGGGTTCGTTTCCCGGCTGGGTCGGGGATTTTCTCCGCCCAGGCACTAGGTGTTCTGTTGTCTTCATCATTTCATCCCCATCCGGTGCGCAGGTCGGCCAATGTGGCATCGAATGTAGTAAGACCTGCACCAAGGCGGCCGGACCTGCCCCGTAAGGGGGCCTCCCGTCCAATGACGCTAAACGCTCATTTCCATCATAATGGATGGTAGCACAAAGCACATACTGTATCGTGTATGTGGTTGATACTCTGTCGATATACAAGGTTTGGTACGATCGCAATTTGTTAAAAAGATACTGCAGCCATTTCCAGCATCCCATGGTCAGCCGAAGGTTGCGTCAGATCGTAAGAAGTCACCCTCGACTCAAGGTTCCCACAAATGGACACAAGTACTATATAGGCTGTTGCAGATAACAGGAGTGCCGAAACCAGTTTATCCAATAAACAATATGTGTGAGCACTGACTGGTAACCTCTGTAGTCAAAGCTGGTATGCTCGGTGACGCTCCACGCCAACAGAATGGCAAAAATGAAAAAGTGAATGTCTTCTGTTTTGATACCACTCAGACACTGATCTTTCATCGAATGTGCAAATCTAATAACGTAAATGAACCGTGAAAATGGCTAAGCCGGTTCCTGCGTGTGTCCTGTTTGTGCAGCTAGGTGAGGGATTTGGCCAGGCCGCTGCAGTGGGGCACTGTGTCAAAAGCTGGAGCCGCTAGACTCTGCAGGGAACCGGTTGCCGTGATGACGTTTATGATAGCGGCGCCACAGCTGCGTGCGTCGACGTCTCCATTCACGCTGCCCTGCACAGGGGAGTCATTGCTATTCCAGAGCCGAGTCCTCAGACCACCGTCCACCAAGTGTCCAAGCCTCCAGAGGTACGACGCATTTATCAAGAGGCGCTATTTTCAGGGCAGCAGGTCAAACATGGAAAATGACTGTGCCATGTAGGGGCTCAGCTTCGAGGTTATCAGCCCTTACAGCCTCCTGGACCTGGCAAATCGAAATTAATGACGAGAATGTTTACGGATTTCCAAAAAATGATAGCTCTTCCACTTTTACGCAGTAGTTATAACGTTTCAGCAGAGATTTAAACAGAACAAAGGTTTTTAACAACAGTTAAATGTGGATTTAACAAGCGTCCCTGGACACTCATATAAGCCGGCGAGTGGGGCGAGAAAGTGCGTTTCTAGAGAGCTTCCAGATGCAGGGCTGGACGAGTTTGAGAGATACGTGCGGAGCGAAATTTATGCAGAAAAGGAATGCATTGACATTTCTGCGTAGCTCAAGACCCTTCGAGTAGTTTTTTGCTTTCTCGCCCATTCGCTTCGCCAAATCACAAACGAACAATCACGTTTTAACCTAACCCTAACACTTGGGCCACCAAAACGATCATGCTTGGTTGGCTGATTTCGGGGGAGGGGACCAAACAGCGAGATCAACGGTCCTATCGGATAAGGGAAGGATGGGGAAGGAAGTCGGCCGTGTGCTTTCAAAGGAACCATCGCAGCATTTGCCTGAAGCGATTTAGGGGAACCACGGAAAGTTCGCTTAAGGACTGGTCACGTCATACTGATAAATTTCATTTGATGCTATAAATCATTCACCAGGGTATTTTAGAACGAGTGAACAGTATATTTCGCTATAAATAGTGTAAGATTACGGTTAGGTGGTTCCTTATTCTATGACTGAACACAACTGTGTAAGCTGTAATGACATTGTTTAATATTGCAATTTTGTCACGGAAATACACGCTTTTACACAGTTTACAATGTGACAATGTTAAGACAGTTGTCAAAATGACGCATCTCGGCCTCTGAAAGTGAACTAATCCTAAACACAACAGTATTAAATTGTAACTCTCAGAAAGGATGACAGGTGATGTGTTACGACATCGCGATATTAGAGGGAGCTGTAGAGGGTAAAAACTGTAGAGGAAGGCAAAGAGTGGTATACATCCAGCAAATAATTGAGGACGTAGAACGCAAGTGCCACCCTGAGACGAAGACGTCGGCATAAGAGAGGAATTCGTGGCGGGCTGCATCAAACCAGTCTGAAGACTAACGACTCAAAAAAATTAATGTCTAGCTGAGTAGCAGACATTGCCCTAGTATTTATTTATTTCAGTTCTATCAGTTCATCATCTCCTTTCCCCTCCCTGTCCATCTCCTCGTCCTCATCTCCCGAACTATGTATCTTACAATGATAATTCTGTTGGTACATTCAGAGCCGTATGTGGTTATTATCTGCTAAATGTGTTGCAAATATAATAGCAAAGAAATAATTTAAAAGACATGATGGGCATGAAGTCATGCCTGATGCACGTTTTGTTGCATGAACAGCGAAAATGTAGTAAGCGACGAACAGTGTTCCCTGCCCCATTTGGAGGGGGTTGTCAGCGAGAAAGTTTCGTAAAGGTTTGAAATAATGTCTAGTTGCAAGTCAGTTTGGATTGTTGCAAGTCAGTAAGTGCTCTCGCTCCCACTGGATTAATAAAATCTGGGTATGCCGGCCGAAGTGGCCGTGCGGTTAAAGGCGCTGCAGTCTGGAACCGCAAGACCGCTACGGTCGCAGGTTCGAATCCTGCCTCGGGCATGGATGTTTGTGATGTCCTTAGGTTAGTTAGGTTTAAGTAGTTCTAAGTTCAAGGGGACTAATGACCTCAGCAGTTGAGTCCCATAGTGCTCAGAGCCATTTGAACCATTTGAAAATCTGGGTATTCGCGCCTCGTGGCCTACACTACTTCTTCACACCCCATTCCTTACCCATTTGACAGATAGGTAGCTCTTAGCCCCTTAGCGATTTTATCCAGACAGTAAGTGATACGTGTACCAAGTTTTGTTGAAATCGGTCCAGTGGTTTCGGAGGTGATGTGGAACACACATTTTTCTAATATTTATGAATATATTTTTTCCGTAATCAGATTCTGATGACCTAAAGCCTATACGGTGACCCAGACTAAGTTCAAGTTACCTGTGAAAACCCCACGAAGATTAGCGTGTTGAAAGACAGGCACGACAGTTTTACTAATTTTTTGTTAGTATAGATATATATGTACATGTAGAGGATAACGTTGGAGGATCCGTCAGCACACTTGCGGGCGGTGCGTTTGAAAGAGATGTACACTACTGGCCATTAAAATTGCTACACCAAGAAGAAATGCACATGATACACGGGTATTCATTGGACAAATATATTATACGAGAATTGACATGTCATTACATTTTCACGCAATTTGGGTGCATAGATCCTCCGCCACACACCGTTGGGTGGCTTGCGGAGTATCAATGTAGATGTAGATGTAGAAATCAGCACTCAAAACAACCACCTCTGGCCGTAATAACGGCCTTCATATGCCTGGGCATTCAGTCAAACAGTGCTTGGATGGCGTGTACAGGTACAGTTGCCCATGCAGCTTCAACACGATACCACAGGTCATCAAGAGCAGTGACTGGCGTATTGTGACGAGCCAGTTGCCCGGCCAACATTGACCAGACGTTTTTAATTGGTGAGAGATCTGGAGAATGTGCTGGCCAGGGCAGCAGTCGAACATTTTCTGTATCCAGAAAGGCCCGTACAGGAACTGCAACATGTGGTCGTGCATTATCCAGCTGAAATGTAGGGTTTCGCAGGGATCGAATGAAGGGTAGAGCCACAGGTCGTAACACATATGAATGTAACGTCCATTGTTCAGAGTGCCGTCAATGCGAACAAGACGTGACCCAGACGTGTAACCAAAGGCACCCCATACCATCACGCCGGGTGATACGCCAGTACGGCGATGACGAATACACGCTTCCAATGTGCGTTCACCGCGATGTCGCCAAACACGGATGCGACCATCATGAAGCTGTAAACAGACCCTGCATTCATCCGAAAAAATGACGTTTTGCCATTCATGCACCCAGGTTCGTCGTCGATAACACCACCTCAGGCGCTCCTGCCTGTGATGCAGCGTCAAGGGTAACAGTCCACGCTGCTGCGAACGTCGTCGTACTGTTCGTGCAGATTGTCGTCGTCTTGCAAACGTCCCTATCTGTTGATTCAGGGATCGAGACGTGGCTGCACGATCCGTTACAACCATCCATCTCGACTGCTAGTGATACGAGGCCGTTGGGTTCGAGCACGGCGTTTCGTATTACCCTCCTGAACCTATCGATTCCATATTCTGCTAACAGTCATTGGATCTCGACCAACACGGGCAGCAATGTCGCAATACGCGATAGGCTACTATCCGACCTTTATCAAAGTCGGAAACGTGATGGTACGCATATCTCCTCCTTACACGAGGCATCACAACAACGTTTCACCAGCCAACGCCAGTCAACTGCTGTGTGTGTATGAGAAATCGGTTGGAAACTTTCCTCGTGTCAGCACGTTGTACGTGTCTACACCGGCGCCAACCTTGTGTGAATGCTCTGAAAAGTTAATCATTTGCATATCACAGCGTCTTCTTCCTGTCGGTTAAATTTCGGGTCTGCAGCAAGTCATCTTCGTGGTGCAGCAATTTTAATGGCCAGTAGTGTAGAATGTGTGTGTTAAGGAATAAGTTGTGGAGAGCGTCTCATGTGCAGGACCGCCTTTAAGGACGTTCCAAGGGGTCGACGTGAAGGGGGGAGCGCCTGCTGGTGGGCCACCCTTACTACAGCAAACGTGAGCTGTACCGCCGGCGCCCCTGCCTTCACTGCACATAGCCTTCTATACAGCACATTTCTGTGATGGGCTTAGACGAGCTGGATTCATCTAACGTCTAGAATACGATCAGGTCTGTTCTGAAGATTCTGCCCGCGGACTTTGGTTAAAATAGAGGGTAATTATAAAGTACATAAAACATTTTAAAACATTTGTTTATGCAAACGATTAAACGTATAGTAATTGCAAGTCGAAGTTTTGTTTGAATATGGTGCCGGCAAGTTAGTTTGGAAAATGGAAGACAGGAGCGCCACCGACTTTAGTAGTAGTAAATACCGGCAAACCAGGCAGATGAAACATTTTATACGCTAGAATTATACAGTTACCAGTCGGCAATAAATCTGACAATTTTCACAACACAACGCAGGTTTACAAATATATAGGGAAGTGGGACACGAAATTCGAGGAGGGTGGCTGTTCGTACGATGCAAAATCTTCTGGCCGACCGGGCGTGTCAGAATAGAGTGGAATGTGTGAGGGACGTTATGATGCGAAGTTCCGCAAATTCTACACATCGAGCTAGTATAGGATTGCACATTGCTCAGCAAAAAGTGTGGAAAATCCTTCATAAGCGATGCAGAGTGAAGCGGTACAAACTGCAGTGCCTACAAGTCACGAACCATCGTTATCAATTGCGCCTATGCAGTTCTGCGTTGATATGCAGAACCATCTTGAAAATGGTTTCATAAAAGAATTAATCTTTAGTGATGAAGCTACTTTTCATCCTTCGGTATAGGTCAACCGACAACACATGGGGGACAGAACCCACATGCAACTGTCGAACACGTCCGGGATCCCAGGAGAATCGAACACAACCTTCTTCGCAAGACAAGATTCATTTCACGTATTACTAATCCTGTTGCTATGGGTTTATTTAACGTTTGTAAATTTTGTTTTGAATTTCAAACTGTAAATTTGTGCTTGAGTTTACAGAATTGAATTTTTCAACTGGGATTGTGACTGATTTGTTGTAGAGTTCTGCCGTGTTTTTCAAGCGTGCCGCACGTTATCTAGCCTTTCTTCAAAAGGAGCTTCCACCATTATTGGAGGTTCTTTTGAATACAGGTATTGGTATTCTTCCAGCAAGACAGAGCTCCCGATATCGGGTGATATCGTCTAAACCTAACAGCCTACGGATTGGCAGAAATAGCCACGTTTCTTAGTCGCCAAGGTCCCCGGACCTTACCTTTTTCTTGTTTTGCCTATGAGGATAGTTGAAAGACAATATACATAGAAAATGTTAACATAAGAGACGAGAAAGTTGGCCTCATAAAAAGGACAACTTCGCTGAACGTGGTATTGCCAACAAAATTCGGAACGGCGTTTAAGTCTGAGGTGGAATATATTTTTGCGTTTTCTTATCACCTCCCGTAAAAAGTGGTCTTACATTCAAACTGCACTTGCTTAACCAATGGAGGAATTTTGACATGTTCTATGGGATGTTTTATTGGAGTTGTAGCGTCTCCCAGGAGGAATGGTCAATTTTCAGTGATAGGAGCGAAAATTCGAAGGGAAAAATCCTACTAGAGATTTCTTCAAAATGCATATCTTAAGAGCTATGAGCACCTGTTGATGTTCGCTGCTGTGAAACACCATCCCTCCTGTGCTATCACCTGAAGTAATTATTATTCCTCCTGAAATCGTTTATACCGTCTCAGTAATATATGCGATAAATACTAGAATAAACAGAAGAGTCGATTATACAAGTAACAGCTGGAAGGCACATCGTTAAACGTACTGGGAAGGTAGACACTATACGGGTTAGGTAGCAGGTGGAAACTGCTCATTGTTCGTTCTGGTTCCGCTCACTACTGTAACAGTACATGGGGATTCTTCTGTTTACTCCAACTGCGATTTTTGTCACAAATGCGCATAAAAGTAGCTTGGTCTGTGAAAAAACGCACGTATCACTCAGTTACTACTTAGTCGTTGCGAATAAGAATCTAACTTACTCAAGAATAAAGCAGCCTACGTCGAAGACAATTGTTTCGTCTACGTAGATAATTGAACTACTAACAATGGTATCAGTTTCTAGTTGCAAGAGCTTCCCCGTATTAAGATGTAAAGGTTTTTCTAATATGGTTCTGTGTCCAGAGCAAAGTTTTCTGCACGCTGATTCACGGATCCATGACCGCGCTGGGGCCTCTAATTTATTTAGCAGTCTTAAACGGACTCGCCTCAACCTTGCCACTACCCCGCCAGCTCGCCAATTCCCAGAATGTCTCAACATTTGTGCAGAGGAGTTGCTCTTTTTTTCGTACGCGGGAAGCAATATTTATGTGGGCTATAAAGACAGTGGACCGCTCGGCTCGCGCACTGTTTCGCGGGTATAACGAAGACAAACCGGACGGCTGGGTGTCCCGTGATACTGGCTGGCCGGCTATCTCGGCCCTCACCGGTTCTGCCAGCCCGCAGAATTTACGGCCCGGTCCGATTCTAGCCGGCGGTCCAACCGGACGCGAACCTGCCGCGTGACGTCACCGTTTCAGTGACACGTGGAAGGCAGAGCTGTCGGCGACTCCCAAGTCGTTGGCACCGTGCAGTACCGTAGACGCAGCAGTACCTACAAGGGAACCTCCCCATCGCACCCCCCCTCCCCCCCCCCCCAGATTTAGTTATAAGTTGCCACAGTGGATAGGCCTTGAAAAACTGAACACAGATAAATCAGAAAACAGGAAAAAGTTGTGAGGAACTATGAAAAAATAACTGTAGTCCATGTGCAAGATAGGCAACATCAAGGATAGCGTGAGCTCAGGAGCGCCGTGGTCCCGTGGTTAGCGTGAGCAGCTGCGAAACGAGAGGTCCTTGGTTCAAGTCTTCCCTCGAATGAAAAGTTTAATTTTTTATTTTCAGTTTATGTGACAAACTTATGTTTTCATCACTTTTTTGGGAGTGATTACCACATCCACAAGAAAACCTAAATCGGGCAAGGTAGAAGAATCTTTTTACCCATTCGCCAAGTGTACAAGTTAGGTGGGTCGACAACATATTCCTGTCATGTGACGCGCATGCCGTCACCAGTGCTGTATAGAATATATCACACGTGTTTTCCTGTGGAGGAATCGGTTGACCTATGACCTTGAGATCAAGTGTTTTCTGTTCCCATGGAGAGACACGTCCTTTCGCCTACTAATCGCACGGTTTTGCGGTGCGGTCGCGAAACACAGACACTAAACTTATTACAGTGAATAGTGACGTCAATGACCGAACGGACAGATCGTAACTTTGCGAAAACAAAGAAAATAAACTCTTCACTCGAGGGAAGACTTGAACCAAGGACCTCTCGTTCCGCAGCTGCTCACGCTAACCACGTGACCAAGGCGCTCATTAGCTCCCACTATCCTTGATGTTGCCTATCTTGCGCATTGACTACTCAGTTTGTATATTTTGCTTATTTTTTTCAGAGTTCCACACAACTTCCTGTTTTCTAGATTGATCTGTGTTCAGTTTTTCAAGGCCTATCCACTGTGCCAACTTAACTAAATCTGAGAGGGGTGCGATGGGGAGGTTCCCTTGTTAGCTAACATATGGGACGATGTCGAACTGGTGGCACATCCAGGAAAACAGATTATCATGTTTACAATTACAAAACGCATATGCAGCCCCTTCGGTTGCACAAAATTTTGTCAGTTGATCACAGTTTCGATTACTCTTGGGCACTCTTCACAAGAATAAAAAGTTGCATGGAATATCCGCATTCAGAATTTTCATTTTCAATTCTTTGTATTTCGTAACAGCCTTAGAAACCTGGGCACAGCCAATAATGTTTAAAATTTCAAGATTCCTACCTGTCTTCTTAACATTAATTACGGACTTGCATGTATCTACTTTTTTTGAAACCTGACTGTATCGATAGTCAAACTTTTTATGTGTACAACTGCCTGCAGCCAACAAATACATATAGTAACTTCGGTTAGCCTTACCTGCAGACCTGAGAATAATTTACTGGCGCTCCACACTCTGAAATGCTGTAAGGAATTACAGTGCTAAGAACATATTCCTTTTTCGAACATTATTAATATTCCAGAATTAAAACGTTTTATACAGGAGTCAAAGTGCTGTTCAGGTTAAATGATCCAAATTATGCTACAGTCTTAGCAAACACTGTCGTTCTGCTGAAATGTGATACAATGACCAACAACATTTAATTTACATTGAACTGGCATAGCATGAACGAAAATTCAGTGGTCTTAATGTAATAAAAAGTAGTAACATGTATTCGTTTAGTGTTTGCTGGTAGGAACCATCCAATCGCTACGTAAACTGAACACGGTTGTGCGGTGAGACAGTAATCTAGCACCTTTGACTTTTTGATCAAAATGACACTAAGAACAGATGAACGCTGTGTAGTACATCCTGGTTAAAAACACTGAATAATCATAATGCCCCCCTCCCCAATCCTCACTCTTGCGTCTTTATTAGCTGTAAAACCACTTCGCATGGTTCTGTTATAGGTACAGCATCTTCCCCAAAAACTTACCTTTATTCCTATACAGGTGTTCGCAGAAATAATTTTACGTTTGGGCTCTATCGTTTTGCCAGACGTTTTATTTTCCAAATTTGCGTGCTATACTGGTTACCGAAGACCAACACTATCAATTAATTGAAAAACACTAACATGTTTGCCGTAAGAAACACCAGTCTCTGGAATCCAGGGAAGTCTTACTGCATGGGTTATAGACAATATGAACGAATCTCTCCCCTTCAGAGTGCGGCGGTTCACATTTTACACAAAAAAATCTCCCGCAAACGAGTTTAAGGGAATCTACAAGAAAATTGGTTTCATAACAAATTACTGACTACCTAGCCTAATGATCTGGAGCGTTAATCAAATTTTGAAAGAGAACCACAGTTGGGAATTTTTGAAAAAGTTTGTTTTCTAAAATGTAGAACAGCTCACTGCTACAAAAGCACGTCTGATTATAGGTCACTATAATCACTGTAACAACAGTATTGCACATCAGAACCACAAGGGGAGTCTCAGACTACACCACATCGTTAGAAGAGTGAAAAAAAATCGCCGTTAATGAAACCTAAAATTGTAAGCATTTACCACCAACAACTTTTTTACAAAATGCGTTTAATTGTTTATGTATCAGAGTTCTCTTAGCGACATGCGTTTTTGTTTCCAAGCAGATTTTAGAGAGATGCCCACGGAAATTAAATACCATTTTATTCTGCCCCCGGTAGTTTATTTACAGCTTTCACTTCCGTGTTTCTACACTGCGCTGTCACTGGCGTTAACGCGAGGCTCCGCTGTAGCCATCCGATGAGTGATTCTACTCCCCAAGCTGATTGCAACGCAAGCTGTACAAGTTAACACTATTTACAATTCTCAGTATGTTACTGCAAATTAAGCGAAACATTTGATACATTATATTAATATGGTGGTATCATTGTCGATACCTTAACGCAATTCATAGGGCGCAGTGGTTAAATAGGCAACGTAATTTCTTAAATTATCGGCTTTAGACCCTTATCACTATTTTTGTTCCTAACTATGGCATTTAGCATACCCATCTGCAATTCGGAGTCACCGATTCGTCACCAGGGCTGAAGTAGCCATGTAAGGACCTCAATTGCGATGCGAATGCAACAGGAACGTATATCTGCGAATCTGATTTATTTTGTATGTGACATCGAAATGAAGTATCTCTCATGTTCTTTACACTGTTATATAAACACACACAGTTTTCAAAGAAATCAACAGAATTTGCGAGTAACAGTTTCTGACGTGTTGACATCACAATGAAGGTCCTCTTACATGACAATTAGGCATGGCGATGAAAATAGGACTCTGACGTGCAGACTGGCACAGTAAAAACGCCATTGAAAAAGTAAGCCGATCTCGTGGTCCGCAGCCTTGCCATTGCTGAACGTTGTTTGTAACATTTGCAGTGACGAATTATGGGAAGTGAACAGATGTGGGCAGTCAGACATCGTTGTACGTAGCTTCGTAAGTTTCTTAAATGAAAGTGGATGGTATTTCAGTTCTGCTATTAGATCTCTCCTAACCACAACCTCGGAAATCGCGATGCATGTTAACGGAAAAACCGCCAAGTGTTTGTGATAACCAAGCTTGTAAATGTCTATTAGGTGCCAACCTAACCACGATCTCTGAAATCTTGACATATTCCAAAGAAATTGATTGGAATGAGCGAGTCTCATTGGCCATCGTATACTATTTATGTTTGGTTTGTGGGGCGCTTAACTGCCCGGTTATCAGCGCCCATACAAAGTCCCAACCTTTGCTCAGTCCTATCTCGCCACTTTCATGAATGATAACAGTAACACCAGTAATCTCGAGGCAGGTGAAAATCCCTGACCCCGCCGGGAATCGAATCCGGGACCCGAATCGGGAAGCTAGAACACGACTGCGATACCACGAGCTGCGGACGCGTATACTATTACCTGATTGGCTACGACCAACAACTGCGAACAGCAGTACACAAAGGATGAGCCAGGGGCACCGTAAGTGCACTCCACACGTCGTATCAAAAGACGAAAATCGTAACACTAATACTACTATTTTACGCTTAAGTACAAAGTAAGGACATGGGGAAATGTTAGATACGAGTCGTCGTCTCTGACCAGTAACACAGGAGGCAGGCAACAAACGCCGTAAATATTATTATTTGCGAGTTTTTGGCTCTGAGCACTATGGGACTGAACTTCTTATGTCATCAGCCCCCTAGAACTTAGAACTACTTAAACCTAACTAACATAGGGACATCACACACATCCATGCCCGAGGCAGGATTCGAACCTGCGAACGTAGCGGTCGGCCGGTTCCAGACTGTAGCGCCTAGAACCGCTCGGCCACCCCGGCCGGCGAGTGAGTTTTTGAAACGGGCTAAGCTATAGCTCAGGCATCACAACCAGGATTTCTTAGTATATTTGTCGAGTTTGCCAGCTCATAACCTTCCAACCTAACCTACAGCTCTAAGCTACAGATCAGTGTCTTACGAAGACCAGATTTTCTCTTTTTGCTTTCACAGTCATTCGCTTCGGCAACTAACAACAAAACTATTAATATATGCACCAAAAGGTGGCGTGACAGCAGCCATTAACATTACGTCACTGGCCAACGCCGACGAGTTGTACCGAACATTCCTCTTCACCCCGAACTAACTATTATACAGGGTGAACCAGAACTCCGAAAAAATTTCAGAGGTTGAGGCATGGACCAAAACACGGGCTCTAAAGTGCATAACCTGAGATATGAGTACTTTTATGGCTGACTTCTGTGAAACATCGTTGCTTAAGAAACGCAATTTAGAGCCCATGTTCACTAGCCGTTTCTTCTTGCTTTGGTCCGTAGTGGAGCCTCTGCAAGTTTGTCGGTGTTCCGTTTCAACCTGCGTAAGCACCCTCGCTTAGCTGTTACTATAGTTAGGGTAAGAAGGCGCGGGAGACGTACTGTTCACTGTAGAGGGTGATCACGCTCTTGCGCCTCGGGGACGGCGAGGAGTCTGGGGATGAGTGTGAGGACGCACCGGCGCGGTAGCGGGGCATGCTGGAGCACGAGGCACGGTCCCACAGCAGAAGGTCACACGCTGCGCTTGGCCGCCGGCCAGACGCGGAGTAGCCCAACGGAACTCTGCACAGCGTGGCCCGGCGTGGAATGCCGCGGCGGGCGACGCCTGCCGGCCGAGCCTCGCCAGCTCCACAGCCTGCACCGCTGGCGCCAGTCAGCTACAGCGCCCCACACACGCACCAGCCGACCGACACACCGACCGACGGACGAATTGGCCGAACTTTCCTTGTCGGGATGTCGGGCGGGTAGGACCGTGAGACAGCCAAGCCCTAGCCCCCCGCCCACACACACACACACCATCCAAAAAATTGGGCCGCGTGCCGCGCTGTCGTGCCATCCGGCGACAAATGTTCATCTTTTGTCAATGCGCGCGTAGTTAAATGCTGTTCTAATACAGGATGACTATTATTGATCTATATGAAACAAAATAGTCATAACTTCTGAACGGTTTGCATTGTTGTTGTTGTTGTTGTTGTTGTCTTCAGTCCTGAGACTGATTTGGTGCAGCTCTCCATGCTACTCCATCCTGTGCAAGCTTCTTCATCTCCCAGTACCTACTGCAGCCTACATCCTTCTGAATCTGCTTAGTGTATTCATCTCTTGGTCTCCCTCTACGATTTTTACCCTCCACGCTGCCCTCCAATGCTAAATTTCTGATCCCCTCATGCCTCAGAACATGTCCTATCAACCGGTTCCTTCTTCTTGTCAAGTTGTGCCACAAACTCGTCTTCTCCCCAATCCTATTCAATACCTCCTCATTAGTTACGTGATCTACCCACCTAATCTTCAGCATTCTTCTGTAGCACCACATTTCGAAAGCTTCTATTCTCTTCTTATCAAAACTATTTATCGTCCATATTTCACTTCCATACATTTCTACACTCCAAACACTTTCAGAAATGACTTCCTGACACTTAAATCTATACTCTATGTTAACAAATTTCTTCTCTTCTTCAGAAACGCTTTCCTTGCCATTGCCAGTCTACATTTTATATCCTCTCTACTTCGACCATCGTCAGTTATTTTGCTCCCCAAATAGCAAAACTCCTTTACTACTTTAAGTGCCTCATTTCCTAATCTAATTCCCTCAGCGTCACCCGACTTAATTTGACTACATTCCATTATCCTCTTTTTGATTTGTTGATGTTCATCTTATATCCTCCTTTCAAGACGTTATCCATTCCGTTCAACTGCTCTTCCAAGTCCTTTGTTGTCTCTGACAGAATTACAATGTCATCGGCGAACCTCAAAGTTTTTACTTCTTCTCCATGAATTTTAATACCTACTCCGAATTTTTCTTTTGTTTCCTTTACTGCTTGCTCAATATACAGATTGAATAACATCGGGGAGAGGCTACAACCCTGTCTCACTCCTTTCCCAACCACTGCTTTCCTTTCATGTCCCTCGACTCTTATAACTACCATCTGGTTTCTGTACAAATTGTAAATAGTCTTTCGCTCCCTGTATTTTAGCCCTGCCACCTTCAGAATTTGAAAGAGAGTATTCCAATCAACATTGTCAAAAAAAGCTTTCTCTAAGTCTACAAATGCTAGAAACGTAGGTTTGCCTTTCCTTAATCTTTCTTGCAAGATAAGTCGTAGGGTCAGTATGGCCTCACGTGTTCCAACATTTCTACGGAATCCAAACTGATCTTCCCCGAGGTCGGCTTCTACCAGTTTTTCCATTCGTCTCTAAAGAATTCGCGTTTGCGTTAGGACGTTCAAACTGTACGTTGGCAGCGGGGCATGGTGGGTATTAGTATGCGCATGCGCACGAGCCTTGTTGTTGTCAGCCATTTTCATTTGGATCGAATCGTCAGTAAGCAAAATTGGCGCCTTTGGGGGGCTGAGAATCAGCATTTCGTGACTGACATGTGTCTACACCCTCAAAGGGTGACTGTGCGGTGTTTACTGTCCAGTCACGGAATAATTGTTAATGGTGTACCTGCTATTATTACAAAAATGACGCCACACCGCCCACGGAAATCATGTTCTAACAAAGAGCGGGTCATGTAGATGTGTAGTTTGTTTACAGATTTCGCGTAAGGTATTACTTTCCGCTAGTGGATTGACTGTCGAAACTGATGAAAATCCCTGGCCATGTTTAAGTTGTTACGTTAATTTTGTACCCAGATCGGGGGGACAAATACTTTTCGATTGCAAAATATGCTTGCCCTAAAAAAAATGCAATCAGGGGTCACACGTCTACACGTCTAGCCTTAACAATTTGAAACAACACATACGAAAATGTACATGGTGCAGAAACACTGCAGGCAGGTTCTACTCCAGTCTTGAGCATTCACATATCGACAACGGATGTAGTAGCAGCAATCCGGTTAAAAGAATGCACAAAGTTTATTACACCACTGGCCATTAAAATTGCTACACAAAGAAGAAATGCAGATGCTAAACGTGTATTCATTGGACAAATATATTATACTAGAACTGACATGTGATTACACTTTCACCCAATTTGGGTTGCATAGATCCTGAGAAATCAGCACCCAGAACAACCACCTCTGGCCGTAATAACGGCGTTGATACGTCTGGACATAGAGTCAAACAGAGCTTGTATGGAGTGTACAGGTACAGCTGCCCATGCAGCTTCAACACGATACCACAGTTCATCAAGAGTAGTGACTGGCGTATTGTGACGAGCCAGTTGCTCGGCCACCATTGGTCAGACGTTTTCAGTTGGTGAGAGATCTGGAGAATGTGCTGGCCAGGGCAGCAGTCGAACATTTTCTGTACCCAGAAAGGTCCGTACAGGACCTGCAACACGCAGTCGTGCATTATCCTGCTGAAATGTAGGGTTTCACAGGGATCGAATAAAGGGTAGAACCACGGGTCGTAACACATCTGAAATGCAACGTACACTGTTCAAAGTGCCGTCAATGCGAACAAGAGGTAACCGAGACGTGTAACCAATGTAACGTCATACCATCACGCCGGGTGATACGCCAGTATGGCGATGACGAATACGCGCGTCCAATGTGCGTTCACCGCGATGTCGCCAAACACGGATGCGACCATCATGATGCTGTACACAGAACCTGGATTCATCCGAAAAAAAAGACGTTTTGGCATTCGTGCGGCCAGCTTCGTCGTTGAGTACACCATCGCAGGCGCTCCTGTCTGCGATGCAGCGTCAAGGGTAACCGCAGCCACGGTCTCCGAGCTGATAGTCCATGCTGCTGCAAACGCCGTCGAACTGTTCGTGCAGGATGATTGTTGTCTTGCAAACGTCCCCATGTGTTGACTCAGGAATCGAGACGTGGCTGCACGATCCGTTCCAGCCATGCGGATAAGATGCCTGTCATCTCGACTGCTGGTGATTCGAGGTCGTTGGGATCCAGCACGGCGTTCCTTATTACGAAGCAAAACCCACCGATTCCATATTCTGCTAACAGTCGTTGGATCTCGACCAACGCGAGCAGCAATGTCGAGATACGATAAACCGCAATCGCGATAGGCTACAATCCGACCTTTATCAAAGTGGGAAACGTGATGGTAGGCAATTCTCCTCCTTACACGAGACATCACAACAACGTTTCACCAGGCAACGCCGGTCAACTGCTGTTTGTGTATGAGAAATCGGTTGGATATTTTCCTAATGTCTGCACGTTGTAGCGGTCGCCACCAGCGCCAAGCTTGTGTGAATGCTCTGAAAAGCTAATCATTTGCGGATCACAGCATCTTCTTCCTGTCGGTTAAATTTCGCGCCTGTAGCACGTCATCTTCGTGATGTAGCAGTTTTAATGTCCAGTAGTGTATTATGGGTTAACGATTGACTTTAAGTTCCGATTAATGTCCTCTACAGTAACGCTTTAATGTTTAACGAAGTCAAAAAAATGGTTCAAATGGCTCTGAGCACTATGGGACTTAACATCCGTGGTCATCAGTCGCCTAGAACTTAGAACTACTTACACCTAACTAACCTAAGGACATCACTCACATCCACGCCAGAGGCAGGATTCGAACCTGCTACTGTAGAGGTCACGCGGTTCCGGACTGAAGCGCCTAGAGCCGCACGGCCATACCGGCCGGCCTAACGTAGTCAATGTCTTGGTAGCAGATTAGCGATTACCAAAATTAACTTTTTGATTCACGTTGCCCAACTATGGGTTATGCTTGTATTTGTCCCTTGAGCTTATTTTTGCGTTTGAAAGCGATCGCAGGGAGAGTCCACCGCCGACGGTACCGCACAGGACTGGAGAAGGTGACTCGCCGGCGCCTTTGGAGAGAGCGCGCGGCCCGCCGAGGCACGCGCCATTGTTTTGACGCGTTTTTGCGACGCCGGCGCTCACGCCTCGTTTCGCTCCGTTCCGCTCCGGAAACCATCGAACGTCGCAGTGTTCAAGGTCGCCAGTGGCGGCGGAAGCGGTGCGGCTTGAGCCCGTGGCCAATCCGCTCTCACCGCCCGCGCCAACTCATTACGGCGCGCCGTTCCTCGTGTACTGGTGCCGACGCACGGGAACAAAGGCACCAACTGCGTCACGCCGCAGCGTTTTGCTTAGCAGCGCAGAGAGCAGACTGCGTGCGGCGAGCTGGCGAAGCGGAGGATGGCCTCCAGTGCATCGAAGAGCCAAGAAGTCGTCTAGCGGCGCGCCTACTCCTCGAGGACTTGAGGAAGGCATACGCCTTGGGCAAGAACTGTGCAATGGATAAGCACGGACAAGTACCTGGACCGAGCGAGGTGGCGCAGTGGTTAGCACACTGGACTCGCATTCGGGAGGACGGCGGTTCAATCCCGTCTCCAGCCATCCTGATTTAGGTTTTCCGTGATTTCCCTAAATCGTTTCAGGCAAATGCCGGGATGGTTCCTTTGAAAGGGCGCGGCCGATTTCCTTTCCAATCCTTCCCTAACCCGAGCTTGCGCTCCGTCTCTGATGACCTCGTTGTCGACGGGACGTTAAACACTAACCACCACCACAAGTACCTGGGCTGAAACTTCCTGGCAGATTAAAACTGTGTGCCGGACCGGGACTCGGACTCCGGAGTTCGAGTCTCGGTCCCGCACACAGTTTTAATCTGCCAGGAAGTTTCATATCAGCGCACACTCCGCTGCAGAGTGAAAATCTCATTCTATCTGGGCGTCGCCGGGCGTTGTGTCCGAGCGGTTCTAGGCGCTTCAGTCCGGAACCGCGTTGCTGCTACGGACGCAGGCTCGAATTCTGCCTCGGGCATGGACGTGTATGTCCTTAGGTTAGTTAGGTTTAAGTAGTTCTAAGTCTAGGGGATGTAGACTGGCAATGGCAAGGCAAGCGTTTGTAAAGAAGAGAAATTTATCAACATCGAGTATAGATTTAAGTGTCAGGAAGTCGTTTCTGAAAGTATTTGTATGGAGTGTAGCCATGAATGGGTCTGCTGCTGCCGGCCGGTGTGGCCAAGCGGTTCTAGGCGCTTCAGTCTGGAACCGCGTCACCGCTACGGTCGCAGGTTCGAATCCTGCCTCGGGCATGGATGTGTGTGATGTCCATAGGTTAGGTTTAATTAGTTCTAAGTTCTAGGGGACTGATAACCACCGATGTTAAGTCCCATAGTGCTCAGAGCCATTTGAACCATTTGTTTGGTTCGCCGCTCGTGGTCTCGCGGTAGCGTTCTCGCTTCCCGAGCACGGGGTCCAGGGTTCGATTCCCGGCGGGGTCAGGGATTTTTCCCTGCCTCGAGATGACTGGGTGTTGTTGTGTCGTCTTCATCATCATCATTCATCCCGATTACGGTCGGAGGAAGGCAACGGCAAACCACCTCCACAAGGACCTTGCCTAGTACGACGGTGCAGGTCTCCCGTATCGTTCCCCTACGCTCCGTCCTCTGTCACAGAGTATGGGACTTCATCATCTTCATCACCAGCCATGAATGGAAGTGAAACATGGACGATAAACAGTTTAGACAAGAAGAGAATAGAAGCTTTCGAAATGTGGTGCTACAGAAGAATGCTGAAGATTAGATGGGTAAATCACATAACTAATGAGGAAGTACTGAATAGGATTGGGGACAAGAGAACTTTGTGGCACAACTTGCATAGAAGAAAGGATCGGTTGGTAGGACATGTTCTAAGGCATCAAGGGATCACCAGTTTAGTATTGGAGGGGAGCGTGGAGGGTAAAAATCGTAGAGGGAGACCAAGAGATGAATACACTAAGCAGATTCAGAAGGATGTAGGTTGCAGTAGGTACTGGGAGATGAAGAAGCTTGCACAGGATAGAGCAGCATGGAGAGCTGCATCAAACCAGTCTCTCGACTGAAGACCACAACAACAAGTCTGGGAGATTGATGAGCTCAGATGTTAAGTCCCATGGTGCTTACAGCCATTTGAATAATTTTTGAACCTGGGCGTCTTGCATGGCACCAATACGTCTAAGAACAGTGGGAAACGAAAGGAGAAAGTATTAAACGTTTCATTGCTATTATTATTAAGATTCTGGCGATGACAAGAAGTTAAAATGTAGGGTGGTGGAAAGTCAGTAACAAATGACGATCCCCCAGAACCGATCCCATAACCCGCATTTTATAATATCGGCACACACACAGGTTAGAATTTAACGTCACGTTGATTCTGTCAGTCGAGACATAGCACGCGCTGAGAATGGGGAATCCGATCGTCCCGACGCAACGGATTTCAACCAGCGACAGGAATCTGTTTGTGCGGTGCGAATCCAAAAAAGGTGTCCGCGAAATAGTACCTTTGCTGCGCTATTGAGAATGCTATGCTGCGACCGTAGCAGCAGCGCGGTTCCGTACTGAAGCGCCTAGAACCGCTCGGCCACATCGACCGGCGACGCCCAGGTACTGAGAATGACATTTTCACTGTGCACTATTTGGAAGAGACAGAGAAGTCGTGTGGATGCAGCTTGAGGGGGAGTTTGCATTGCTGTGGGAAAAGAGATTTCAGCAACGCCCTCTACGTGACGCGGGTTTCGCCAGTACAATGTGGCTGCCTATCTAGATGAAAGCGCGCTGCCGAAACTGCTTCTTCGCCCCAGTTGTCTGCCGAACCAGTCCGTTCACTATCGCCCTAAAACAGCTACAGCAGACTACGGCCCAGTATTCTCTTTCTCTGTACTGATGTTTATACACTAAGCCTTGGACCGAAAACGCTGGCCGGATCGAAGGTTTCACATACTGCTGGTACTTCACGTTTTTTGCTAATCTGAATTCTACCTACTTGAAGGTCTAGCCCCTCACTATTCGTTTAGCAGAGTTAAACTCTGATACTACCGTAGTAGCCGACGAGTAGTCGGAGCAATGGCTGAACTAAATGGCTCTGAGCACTATGGGACTTAACATCTGAGGTCATCAGTCCCCTAGCACTTAGAACTACTTAAACCTAACTAACCTAAGGACATCACACACATCCATGCCCGAGGCAGGATTCGAACCTGCGACCGTAGCGGTCGCTCGGTTCCAGACTGTAGCGCCTAGAACCGCAAGGCCACTCCGGCCGGCAATGGCAGAACTAACGAAGGGGCAACCGTTGACTGGCGTATGTGTGATTGATCAGCGGTTCTGGTTTGTTGGGAAGTAAATCAGGTCTCCCGACTAGTGGACTCTCTCCCTTTTCGTGGCTGTAGCTGCAATTCATTTATTTTTTCTTCAACAGACAGGATCTAATAATCCTGTAGGATTAAACGGTGAATGCTCTCAAAGGAGGCGATGAGGAAACTGACGACGCGGTCGACTGACGAAAGACACAGTAGCAGGGACGTTGAACCATTAGATCTAGCATGAACGATGTTTTTCGAGAGCTTGCGTCAGTTATGTTTTTACGTAAAAATGTACAGTCTAAGGCAAAAAAAAGGCGCACCACAAAAGAATTGTGGGAATGGGACAGAAATAGTTAGATATGATGTACATGTACAGACAAACAAATGATTATAGTTTCAGAAAAATTGCAAGATTTATGCGTGCCACAGGGGAGTGTTATGGGACCATTGCTTTTCACAATATATATAAATGACCTAGTAGATAGTGTCGCAAGTTCCATGCGGCTTTTCGCAGATGATGCTGTAGTATACAGAGAAGTTGCAGCATTAGAAAATTGTAGCGAAATGCAGGAAGATCTGCAGCGGATAGGCACTTGGTGCAGGGAGTGGCAACTGTCCCTTAACATAGACAAATGTAATGTATTGCGAATACATAGAAAGAAGGATCCTTTATTGTATGATTATATGATAGCGGAACAAACACTGGTAGCAGTTACTTCTGTAAAATATCTGGGAGTATGCGTGCGGAACGATTTGAAGTGGAATGATCATATAAAATTAATTGTTGGTAAGGCGGGTACCAGGTTGAGATTCATTGGGAGAGTGCTTAGAAAATGTAGTCCATCAACAAAGGAGGTGGCTTACAAAACACTCGTTCGACCTATACTTGAGTATTGCTCATCAGTGTGGGATCCGTACCAGATCGGTCTGACGGAGGAGATAGAGAAGATCCAAAGAAGAGCGGCGCGTTTCGTCACAGGGTTTTTTGGTAACCGTGATAGCGTTACGGAGATGTTTAATAAACTCAAGTGGCAGACTCTGCAAGAGAGGCGCTCTGCATCGCGGTGTAGCTTGCTCGCCAGGTTTCGAGAGGGTGCGTTTCTGGATGAGGTATCGAATATATTGCTTCCCCCTACTTATACCTCCCGAGGAGATCACGAATGTAAAATTAGAGAGATTAGAGCGCGCACGGAGGCTTTCAGACAGTCGTTCTTCCCGCGAACCATACGCGACTGGAACAGGAAAGGGAGGTAATGACAGTGGCACGTAAAGTGCCCTCCGCCACACACCGTTGTGTGGCTTGCGGAGTATCAATGTAGATGTAGATGTAGATGTGGCCGAGCGGTTCTAGGCGCTTCAGTCTGGAACCGCGCGACCGCTACGGTCGCAGGTTAGAATCCTGCCTCGGGCATGGATGTGTGTGATGTCCTTACGTTAGGTGTAAGAAGTTCTAAGTTCTAGGGGACTGATGACCTCAGATGTTAAGTCCCATAGTGCTCAGAGCCATTTGGAAGATTTCTTCAAGAGAAATAGCTCCACAAATTGAATAAGTCAATAACGCTTTGGTCCACCTGTGGCTCAAATTGCAAGCAGTTATTCGGCTTGACATTGGTTGATAGAGTTTTTGGATGCCCTCCTAAATAATATCGTGCTAAGTTATGCCGAACTGGCGCGTTAAATCGTTAAAATCAGGTGCTGGTTGAAGGCCCTGCTCGTAATGATCGGAACATTCTCAGTTGAGTAGAGACCCGGCGACCTAGCTGGCCCATGTAGGGTTTGGCAAGCACGAAAACAAGCAGTAAAATTCTTGCAGTTTGCGGGCGGGCATTATCTTGCTGAAATGTAACCCCAGTGTGGCTTGCCATTAAGGACAACAAAAGGGGAAGTAGAACATTGCCATCGTACTATTGTGATGTAAGGGTGCCGCAGATGACAACCAAAAGGGTCTACCCATGAGAAGAAATGGCACCACTGACTATCAGTCCTCGTTGTCAGGCCTTACGGCGGGGGAGAGTCAGGTTGGTCACCTCTTTCTGGGGCGTCTGCAACACGTTTTCGGCCTGGACTCTCATTGATTCACGTAGAATGAAGTGACGAGTTCCGCTTCGAAATGAGCTCCAATGACGGACGAATTTGGAGCATTATGGGTGGGTCCCTCCAAACAGCTCGGGATTTTGACGAACTAACCCTCCAATTAGAGAGAATTCGGTACGTATCCCTCAGGAGGTTTTCCAACAACTTCGTCAGCCAGTGCCAAGCCGAATAACTGCTTGCATATGGGCCAGAGGTGTAGCAAAGCGTTATTGACTTGGTCAGTTTGCGAAACATTTTCTCTCGAATAAATCATCAAATTTTCCTGGTATTGTAACCATTTGTTTGCCTGTACCGATTTCCGTCCAATCTGGATAATTTCTTCACGGTGCGTGTTTTTTTTCTGAGAGCGTATATTTAAAATGACCTGTTCCTGACGTTCTTTTAGTGGTTTGAGTACGCAGTACTCGCCGGTCGGCGTGACCGAGCCGTTCTAGACGCTTCAGCCCTGAAGGTCGCAGGTTCGAATCCTGCCTCGGGCATGAATGTGCGTGCTGTCCTTAGGTTAGTTAGGTTTAAGTAGTTCTAAGTTCTAGGGGACTGATGACCTCAGATGTTAAGTCCCGTAGTACTCAGAGCCATTTGAACCATTTGAACGCAGTACTCGGAATCTCACGCTTCTCTTAACAATAAAATTCTACGCCGAGGTAGGAGTGCTGGATTAACTGTTGCCTGTCTGAAGATGTGACTGAAGTGCAGCGGAAACAAAGTCTGCGCCGATCAGGCGTCTGAAAAAGAGGCACGTTGAGGGCCAAGTGCGCACGGACGCCAGACTGGGGGCAGCAGGGCGCGTGTGATGAATCTTGCAGGCGGGCTGCAGCTGCGCCCACCTGCCGGGATAACGCGAGGCCGCCTCAAGGGTAATCCTCAGTACGCCCGCCGACTGCCCACGAGCGGCACCTGGGCTTAACTGCACTACTCAGTCCGGCCAATGGCGGCTACGTGGTTTTCAGCGTGATTAGTAGGCGCTGAGAAACGGTCAAACAGGGGGTGCTGGCCAGCGCGATCTGCAACTGCAGCGGCAGTTGAACGCTGCATCTGGTGAGGCAACCACACAGTTTTTACGTCTGGAAGTGTACACGCGCCACTTTCCATATTTTTACAAAAACAATGACAGAGAGAAATTTTATGGTACAAATAGTTTTATATATATATTGTTGTTGTCTTCAGTCCTGAGACTGGTTTGATGCAGCTCTCCATGCTACTCTATACTGTGCAAGCTTCTTCATCTCCCAGTACCTACTGCAACCTACATCCTTCTGAATCTGCTTAGTGTATTCATCTCTTGGTCTCCCTCTACGATTTATACCCTCCACGCTGCCCTCCAATACTAAATTGGTGATCCCTTGATGCCTCAGAACATGTCCTACCAACCGATCCCTTCTTCTGGTCAAGCTGTGCCACAAACTTCTCTTCTCCCCAATCCTGTTCAATACTTCCTCATTAGTTATGTGATCTACCCATCTAATCTTCAGCATTCTTCTGTAGCACCACATTTCGAAAGCTTCTATTCTCTTCTTGTCCAAACTATTTATCGTCCATGTTTCACTTGCATACATGGCTACAGTCCATACAAATACTTTCAGAAATATATATATATATATATATATATATATATATATATATATATATATATATACTCGGAATGACTGACTCATGACTACCCAGCCCAAACTGCTAAGGACAGAAACTACATATTTGGGGAGGGTGTTGATCTTATACTGTAGGTGTCGTTAAAGAAGAGATTTTTCGAATTTTCCCCCCTAAGGGGGTGAAATAGGGACGAAAAATTCTTTGAAAATTTGTCGCTATTAAGGCAATTTTGAAGCCAGACCGACGAAAATTGGTATTAGTTTTTCGGTCAGAAATAAAGAAATACGTGTTTCAGCATTTCTGGAAATTTAACGAAATACGCGTTTCATTGTTTTCGGAAATTTAGCCCCTTCGGGAGTGAAATAGTGTATGAAATGTTTTATGAAAAGTTTCGTTGTGAAAGCATTGTTAAAGCTACATCTATGAAAATTTGCATTTGGCTTCTCGGTTGGAAATGAAAAAAAGTACGTGTTTCACTGCTTTTATAAAATCGACCCTTAGACTAATCACTGACTCATCATAACCCAGACCAGATCACTAACGATAGAATTTTGAAATTTGCAAAACATGTTGATTTTGTATTGTAGCCATCGCTTAAAAACAAAAGAGAGAGAGAGAAAGAGAGAGACTGTTCGAAGTTCTACTTCTAAATGCGTGAAATAGATCAAAGACTTTTTGAAAATATGTCGCTGTTAAAATGGATAAAATGAAGGAAAACATTTTTTGAAAACATATAATTTTTACGGAATTACTAAGCATTGGAAAGCTATATCTATGAAAGTTGGTATCTGACTTCTTGGTTAGAAATAAAAAAAATACGTCTTTCAGTGTTTTTGGAAATTCGAATCCCTGAGGGAGTGAAATAGGGGATGAAACGTTTTTTTGAAATTATTTCATTATGGAAGCATTTTCAAAGATAAATCTATGAAAATTTGTATTTGGCTTCTCTGTTAGAAATAACAATACGTGTTTCTCTGCTTTTGGAAATTCAGCATCTTAGGGAGGTGAAATAGGGCATGAAAAGTAAAAAAATATTTCGTTATATTAAAAAACGTTTAATGCCGAATCTATGAAAATTAATATTTCACTTCTATGGCCTTAACTAGCGTGAAATTTGTAGAAGGTATTTCAAT
The DNA here is from genome assembly GCF_021461395.2 of Schistocerca americana. NCBI lineage: Eukaryota > Metazoa > Arthropoda > Insecta > Orthoptera > Acrididae > Schistocerca > Schistocerca americana. The sequence continues at coordinate 182,820,798 of NC_060120.1, forward strand.
TTGTGAACAACATAAAAATTCGATTAAACAAAAAAAGGTCTGTGCAGACCATACTGTCATCGCAAGCGAAGCAGCGTGCGTTAAATTAGTTGTGTTGTAACGACATCTACCAACTAATGCCTTGATGACATTTTGCTTCAGCACACTTTATTGTTTCTTCCCATTACCGGTTTCGCAAGTTTTGTTCATCATGAGATGGCTATACTGTATTTGCGGTACGAACTGTTAATCAGCTGTGATTGCTTTTAATTTCATGGTGACCGATAGTGAAAACATTTCAGACTGATAAATACTTGAAAAGGAAATGAAGTTCAATGATAATTAATGTATGTTAGAAATTGCATAATAAACCTATGGAACACGTACGTACGATAAATGTGTTCTATTTGGTTTGGAGGCTTGCAGTTTTTCCATATAGTTCGAAATGTTGTTCTGATATACGTATCGCTGTGTTGCGTATTTTTCTGATTACAATCATGAATGTACAGAATTGAAAGACCGTCCCCATTTGCACATGTACATTGAAAAACCTCATTTTACATTAACATCGCGAGCTCTACCTGCACTGATAGGAAGCAAAGACGATATAAAGCAAAGATATAAGTTGTTTACGTCTTTGTATAGTCAGCAGTTGGTAGCTATATATTTAAACAACTGAGGAACCTTCATAATGTCACCTACTGACAAAATAGCTTTAATCATTTCATTGTTTCTCAAGATGATCGCATTCAAAATTCTACACTTTTTCATGCTTTCGAAACAGTTCGGGAAACCTTTTTTTCCACTTTGATGTTGGTACCTCAAAAATATATTTTAGAAGCATTCAACAGAAACGTGAAATGGTGACAAATGGGTGTCCACGAATATCTTGTTTGGCGTAAGGAAATAAAAATTAGTCGTTAGGCGATAAATAAGACGAATACGGTCACTGAGACATTAATTCTATTTTTTTCTCTGTTGGATAATTAATTGAAGAATGGAAATATCAAGCGTGCTAAGTGTCATTTTTTCACAAAACGCTTTTTTGGTGTTCTCATGCTCTCGGTTCTCTACTCCATGTTCGTAGACTTCTTTCAAGCGTCAAATCACGGAGACGATGTTTCACACAATCATTACTAGATGCGCACGATCTTCATGCCTAGCTGCGCTTCCCAGTGGAGTTCCAAGTGCCATGCGTTAAGGCCTCTTCCATTTAGCCTGTGATAGTTTGCATTGATCACAGAACTTTGGGTAGAGGCACAGTTTTTTGGGCTGTGACAAAGATTTTGCAACTGCAGAGAAACGGAGAAAGGAAATTACGGCCTTCGTTCCGCAACACTTACAGGTTTTTGAGCCAGCTAAAGCTATGGACCATGTAAATCGAATGATTACAACTGAATGCTTTCATTTTAAAGACGCTGTTGAAACATTGTTGCCAATGCAGGCGTGTAAGTTCTCCAAATGCAGTGTGGTTAAAGGGTCTCATATTCATGTATCGCAAACAGCTGTCTAAAATTCTCATGCTGAAACAGAAGAATGGAGAATATGTTAATGCACTGAACAAAGGTCGGACTATAGCTTTTGTATGCGATGCCGTACTTTTGAAATACCAGCCATGTTTATTAGTTGCAAAACCGAAAGACCTGTTGACGATGTTACTATTTTTTCTTCAACGGCAAAGGGAGTTATACAGCAAACTTCGCAACATTTGGCCCCAAAAACTGAGTTGCCTAAGAAACATAAGTCAGTACTGAGAGATTTTCTCTTGAATTTTAATTAAAAGACATGAAAAATGAGCTTTGGTATCTGCAATTTTTCGCTGTGTTTCTGTACTTGTTTTACGACAAATACATCCAACCGCCTCAGTATTAATGCCACTTGACAGAAAACTTTGTTACTGGCACTTGGAATCAGTCAGTTCCCTTCTACGGCACTTAGAACGTTCTTAATCAGTCATTTATTTTTTAATTTGTCTCATTATGTTTGGCTCTGATGAAGTGAGCAGCAAAACTGTTTAGTGTCAAATACCTTCTCAGTTTTTTTGCATACAAATACGTTATGCACAAATCTTCTGACAAATGTGAGATGTGGCACCTAAGACGTTTGACATTTACGTTCTTTATTTTATTATGCATAATGATGAATGTGTTCGATCGAAATAAGTAGAAAATTAAATTTCTAGTTTGCTCGGCAGCTTTTCATGGTGAATATGATGTTCTTTAAATATTTACAAGCTGTGGGGCACCGTCTGAATAAAAACATCCAGATAAATGAAACGCTATCATCCCGGAAGTTTTAAGTGAAGACAATATCGGCCGTGAAAGGCTCCATTGTATGCTCCTGATATCTGTTGATCTTGTGGTGACGAAAAGCTGTCTCATCAGTTTCCCGGATATTGAGTTCCATAAGGGCCCAAAGCACTAAGCATAACTTTGTTCCTTTGCGTTGTGCCGGCCGGGGTGGCCGAGCTGTTCTAGGCGCTACAGTCTGGAACCACGCGACCGCTACGTCGCAGGTTCGCATCCTGCCTCGGGCATGGATGTGTGTGATGTCCTTAGGTTAGTTAGGTTTAAGTAGTTCTACGTTCTAGGGGACTGGTGACCTCAGATGTTAAGTCCCATAGTGCTCAGAGCCATTTGAACCATTAATAATAAGTATGATACTAAATATTCATTGATATTTCGTAACTTAAAGAGGGGACATCATTTTTTGTAGGAAGTATAGGATGTTGAGACTTGTTAAAAAACAGTTTAGACCTATGTGACTAGTAGTTTGTCTATAAATTTGTTTTTCACAAACATCTTCTTTTCTCAGCACTTCGTTTCTGTGCTTCGGATCCTTATAGGTATCATTGCCTCAGTTGCATGGTTTCGTTAAATTGCTACAGACAAATATCAGGGTGGTTCGTTTAAAAATGACTTTTGCTGATTTCCTCCCTCGAGTATCTGTTCCGTCTGTAGTGAGCTCATCGTCGACCATGATTTTTTCTATCCTTACGGTTACGGATTTTTGGAGGACGTCTCAGGAATTGCGTTGGCGTGGCTCAGGGATTCTGTATCTGCAACCAGAGCGGGTACCGTACTTGGGCCACGTGACGCCTTTTTTTCCGAGCGCACGGCAGACTTGCAAGCGCAGGTGGCCGCTGGCGCCTTTGTTCTCGTTTGCTGCGTCGCATTCCTGAGCCCGTCGCACGGATTTCTCTCGGCTCTCCGCTAATTGTTATGCAACTGCGCGCCCGCTGCAAGCCGCGTTACCGGAGCGGAACCCACTGCCACAGGCCGCGCTGACGTCACACGGTCCCAAGGATGCCACGCAGTCCGCAAGAAGCTATCCCGGGTCCGAGGAGAGACTTACATTCTAACGGTATTAATCTGTGCTGGCATCATTCACTGTGCGTTCAAACCTTGTTTACGCCTACAAACACTCTAGGACAAAACGACGTATCATTAAGGAAGTGTCCGAATGGGACTGAAATCGTTAGATCCCAACAAGCAAATCATTGCAATTTTAAAATGGCTCAAATGGCTCTGAGCACTATGGGACTTAACAGCTGCGGTCATCAGTCCCCTAGAACTTAGAACTACTTAAACCTAACTAACCTAAGGGCATCACACACATCCATGCCCGAGGCAGGATTCGAACCTGCGACCGTAGCAGTCGCGCGGTTCCGGACTGCGCGCCTAGAACCGCGAGACCACCGCGGCCGGCGCAATTTTTTTACAAAAAAAAAAAAAAAAAAAGAAAAAGATGATTTATTCAAGGGAGTGAGAGAGAGAGCTTCACAAATTGAGCAGACCACTAAAGCAGTGTTCCATCTCTGGTTCTTGTGCAAGCAGGTACTCACCTTGGCATAGATTAATAGAGAGAGGAAGCACCCACAATGACAAACAGATGGTTCGCTCTCACCTACGAGACAACTCAACACAGAGAAAACTAAGGACAATCTAGCTCCTGTGACGAATGATGATGATGATGATGAAATGACTAGGACAACACAAACACCCAGTTCCCGGGCAGAGAAAATCACCAACGCGAGCGGGAATCGAACCCACGATCCCGTGATCCAGAGGCAGCAACGCTAGCCACTAGACCACGAGTTGCGGACGAACACGACGAGAATTCCTATTGTGTGTCCTCGTGTTTGCCAAGCCCTTGGCTTGCAAGGTTAAGGTATTTCTCCCCACCTGAGAACGCTTGGAGCACTACGAGCAGAGTCCTCCAACCAGCTCGGAATACTGACGATCAGATGCTCCAATTGGACACAAGTCTATCAACCACTGCCAGGCCGAATAACTCCTGGCTTAAGGGCCAGAGCTGGACCAACTCTCTGTTGACTTTATCGATTTGTGAAGCTCGTTCTGTTGGATGAATCATCCAACTTTTCTGAAATTGCAGTCATTAGTCAGTCCGTGATGGTGATGAACGGGATGATGATGACGATAAGGTTGTGTGGGCGCACGACTGCGACGTCTTTGGCGTCTGTACAGAAATGTATTGAGACGAGTGTGGATGAAGTTCGTAAAATTATTAAAATGGGATCCTCAAATAAAAACGTAAAGAACATCCGCGACTGGAGGGGTCCATTGAAGCCGAGTCAGGCGGGCGCGGACCACAGAGGGAACACTCTACTCGGCGCGGGCCGATTAGGGAACGCCCAGCTCCTTCCAGGCATAAATACTGGACTCGATCGATCCAAGGACCAGTCTCAGGCAGCACCTGAAGAAGACAGCGAGGCACGCTGTTGAAATATCGTACGAGAACGACGCGAATATCCGGCTGGATTCCCGAATATCAAAAATGGTTCAAATGGCTCTGAGCACTATGGGACTTAACATCTGTGGTCATCAGTCCCCTAGAACTTAGAAGTACTTAAACCTAACTAACCTAAGGACATCACACACATCCATGCCCGAGGCAGGATTCGAACCTGCGACCGTAGCGGTCACGCGGTTCCAGACTGAAGCGCTTAGAACCGCACGGCCACACCGGCCGGCTCCCGAATGTCCAAGATGTCAACAGATCGCCGGGAAAGCATGAAGAATAACATCCAGAAAACTTGTACAAAACGACGAAAATCAAGTCGTCAGATCTAACGCACAGTAAAAAGGGAAAAAGCAGTGTTCGAGCTCGTGATCTCTAATATTTTATTTTTAAACAAAAAAAGGACGTACAGCAGCAAAATAAATAAATAAAAACAAGAAAAAAAGAAAGACATCAAACACAATCCACCAAGTAAAATTCTGCGCACATATTGCCGAACGCTATCCCACGTGCGTAAACACGAAGAAGCTAGCTAGCTAGCGTGCCGTTCGCACCTGCTATTCGGTAATGACATGCCACGGTCGCAGCACCTGGTACCACAAGGCCGTCCCTTGTATAACAATGTGTCTCACGCTGTAACCCTACCAGCTTAAGTCAATAGGCGAAGCGGAGAAGGCTGCTCGCCGGCCAAGTTTCCATTCAGAAGAGCGTTGTGTGGGGGCAGACCGAGGCGTCTTGCCGCTGTTAGCTCCCGTGCGTGTGTTTGCCGGGGCAGGTTTTAGTATCAGTTTGCTCTGGACGGGCAGCTCTGGGCAAACAGCGAGGGTTGGTAGCCTGTGTACCCGCTGTTGCCCTGCTCACCCACATTCTGGAGAGAGGCACCACGCTCCTTCTGTATACTCTTCATAACAGGGCCAAGGTTATACGCAAGTGTTGCAGCTAAATCCCACATCTCAGCGTAGTGCCGAGAAATGTGTTTGCTTGAGGGGGGAAAGCTGCCGTCCTAGCTTGGAGAATGTCGTCAGCTACATCAATAATATTGCATTAAGAAGGTCTCTTATGTTCGATGGGTGCCGCGCGGGATTAGCCGAGCGGTCTTGGCCGCTGCAGTCATGGGCTGTGCGGCTGATCCCGGCGGAGGTTCAAGTCCTCCCTCGGGCATGGGTGTGTGTGTTTGTCTTTGGGATAATTTAGGTTAAGTAGTGTGTAAGCTTAGGGACTGATGACCTTTGCATTTGAACATTTTTTTGTTCGATTGGTGTCCGCCCATTTGTGTTTATCGATAGTTGCCGATAACAATGCAACTGTCAGAAACAGCAGACGACTCGCGAGGCCGATTGAACAGAAGGGACAGAGTCTTCAAAGGAGGACATACACTGAAGCGCCAAAGAAAGTGGTATAGGCACGCATACTCAAATACAGAGATATGTAAACAGGCAGAATATGGCGCTGCCGTCGGAAACGCCTATATAAGACAACAAGAAGCTGGCGCAGTTGTTAGATCGGTTACTGGTGCTACAATGGCAGGTTATCAATATTTAAGTGATTCTGAACTTGGTGTTACAATCGGGGCACGAGCGATTGGACACTGCATCTCCGAGGTGGCGATGAATTGGGGATTTTCAAAAAAATGGCTCTGAGCACTATGGGACTTAACAGCTGTGGTCATCAGTCCCCTAGAACTTAGAACTACTTAAACCTAACTAACCTAAGGACATCACACACATCCATGCCCGAGGCAGGATTCGAATCTGCGACCGTAGCAGTCGCGCGGTTCCGGACTGCGCGCCTAGAACCGCGAGACCACCGCGGCCGGCATTGGGGATTTTCCCGTACGACCATTTCACGAGTGTAATATGAATATCAGGAATCCGGTATACCATCAAATCTCCGACATCGCTTAGGCCGGAAAATGATCCTGCAAGAACGGGACCAATGACGACTGAAGAGAATCGTTCAACGTGACGCAAGTGCAACCATTCCGCAAATTGATGCACATTTCAATGCTTGGGCATCAACAAATGTCGGCGTCCGAACCATTCAACGAAACATCGTCGATATGGGCTTTCGGAACCGAAGGCCAACTCTTGTACCCTTGATGACTGCACGACACAAAGCTTTACGCCTCGCCTGGGAACGTCAACACCGACATTGGACTGTTGATGACTGGAAATATGTTGCCTGGTCGGACAAGTGTCGTTTAAAATTGTATCGAACGAATGTCTCGACGGGTATGGACACAACCTCATGAATCCATGGACCCTGCGTGTCAGCAGGGGACTGTTCAAGCTGCTGGAGGCTCTGTAATGGCCGGCCGCTGTGACCGAGCGGTTCTAGGCGCTTCAGTCCGGAACCGCGCTGCTGCTACGGTCGCAGGTTCGAATCCTGCCTCGGGCATGGGTGTGTGTGATGTCCTTAGGTTAGTTAGGTTTAAGTTGTTCTAAGTCTAGGGGACTGATGAACTCATATGTTAAGTCCCATAGTGCTTGGGCCCATTTGAACCATTTGAAGCTCTGTAATGGTGTGGGTTGTGCGCAGTGGGAGTGATGTGGGACCCTTGATACGTCTAGATACGACTCTGACAGGTAGCAACTACATAAGCATCCAGTCTGATCGCTTGCATCCACTCATGTCCACTGTGCACTCCGACGGACTTGGGCAGTGCCAACAGGACAATGCGACACCTCACACGTCCAGAATTGCTACAGAGGGGCTCCAGGAACACTCTCCTGAATTCAAACACTTCCGCTGGCCATCGAACTCCCCAGACATGAACATTATTGAGCATATCTGGGATGCCTTGCAACGTGCTATTCAGAAGAGATCTCCACTCTCTCGTACTCTTACGGATTTATGGAGAGCCCTGCAGGATTCGTGATGTCAGTTCCCTCCAGCACTACTTCAGACATTAGTCGAGTCCATGCCACGTCGTGTTGCGGCACTTCTGCGTGATATCGGGGGCCCTACACGAAATCAGGCAGGTGTGCCAGTTACTTTGGCTCTTCAGTGTAAGATGAACATCAACAAACCAAAACAAGGCTAATGGAATGTAGTCGAATTAAATCAGGTGATACCGAGGAATTAGATTTGGATACGAGACACTTAAAGTAGTAGATGAGTTTCGTTATTAGGGTAGAAAAATTACTGACGATGGCAGCAGTAGAGAGAATATAAGATGTAGACTGGCTACGGCAAGAAAAGCGTTTCGAAGAAGACATTTGTTAGCATCGAATATAGATTTAAGGTACAGAAAGTCTTTTCTGAAAGTATTTGTATGGAGAGTAGCCATGTATTATGGAAGTGAAACATGGACAATAAAAAGTTTAGACAAGAAGAGAACAGAAAGTTTTGAAATGCGATGCTACAGAAAATGCTGAAGATTAAACGGGTAGATCATGTAACTAATGAGGTGATACTGAATAGAAACGGGGAAAAACCTGGCCAGAAGAACGGATCGGTTGACTGGCCACATTCTGGGTCATCAGGGGATCACCAATTTAATACTGGAGGGAAGTCGGTGGGGGGGGGGGGGGGGGGAGGGGGGGGTTAAAATTGTAGAGGGAGGCCAAGAGATGAATATAGTAAGCATATTCTTAACGATGTAAGTTGCTGCAGTTATTCGGAGATGAAGTGGCATGCACAAATAGAGTAGCATGGAGAGCTGAATCAATCCAATCTACGGAGTGAAGACCACAACAATAACAACAGGTTTTTAACTGGTCTGATGCGGCCGCCACGAATTCCTGTGCCATCCTCTTCATCTCGGAGTAGCTCTCCAACCGACTCAGTTGTGAGTTGGATGTATTCCAATCTCTGTCTTCCTCTACAACTTTTATTCTCTTTAACTCCGTCATGTACCACCGAGGTTATTTCTTGATGTCTTAACTCATCTCCTTCCATACTGTCCCTCGTTCTTGTCAAAATTTTCCAAATGTTCGTCTCGAACCCGTATCTGCTTCTTATTGTTTACCTGATCAGTCCACTAAACTTTTAATATCCTTCTGTAGCACCACATCTCAAACGCCTCGATTCTCTTCTTTTGCAGTTTTAATAGAGTCCATGATTCATTTAGATGCAATGCTGTGCTCCAGTTGTACTATCTCAGCAATTTCTTCCTCAAATTAATGCTGATTTTTTATACTAATAGATTTCTTTTGGCCAGGAATGCATTCTTTGCCTGTGTAATATCGTTTTTCTATCCTCCTTGCTTCGTTAATCATGAATTATTTTGCTTCCTAGGTAGCAGAATTCCTTCTCTTCGTGTACTTCGTGGTCCGCAGTTTTAATGTTAATCTCATTTCTGCTATTATTCATTACTTCCGTCTTTCTTCGGTTTTTTCCCAAACCAATGTTTGTACTCATTAGACTGTACATTTCATTCACCAGGTTCTGCAATTCCTGCATAATTTTCAATGAGGGTAAAAATTACATCAGTGAATGTTATCATTGAAATCCCACCCTGAACGTGAACATCGTTCATTACCCCTTCTTTTAATTCCGCCTTACTTCTTCGATGTTCGCCATATCAGCACGAGGAGTGTTCAATAAGTAAAGCGACTCAGTTTTTTTATGAAAGCAGGTTGGTTTTATTCAGGTTTCCAATACTCCATATTATTTCTCTCTCTTTTGGCCAAATACCCTAGTTTCCAACACTATCTCCGTTCAATTCGATGGTCTTGCGCCATCTTACTGAGAGGGCCTGTATGCGTGTGTGGTGCTGATCGAATTCGAAGCCAATGTCTTGCTGCATCAATGACCTCCCTTCATCCACGTACTGCCTCCCACGGAATGCATCCTTCATTGGGCCAAACAGATGCAAGTGGAAGATGCGAGATCCGGGCTGTAGGGTTGGTGAAGAAGAGCAGGCCAATGAAGTTTGTACGCTGCTCTCGGAAGCGCAGAGTTGTGTATGTCCTTGCGTTGTCATGGAGAAGGAGAACTTCTTTCCATTATAATGGCGAGGAACATGCTGAAGCCCTTTCTTCATTTTCCTTAGGGCAGCACAATACACTAATACACTTAAGAGCCGATCGCTTTATTTGTTCATGAGACCCAGAAAATATTAGATACAGGCTCCCTTGACTTCCGGAAGGCGTTCGATACAGTTCCGCACTGTCGCCTGATAAAGTAGGAGATTACGGAATATCAGACCAGCTGTGTGACTGGATTGAAGAGTTTTTAGCAAACAGAACACAGCATGTTGTTCTCAATGGAGAGACGTCTACAGACGTTAAAGTAACCTCTGGCGTGCCACAGGGGAGTGTTATGGGACCATTGCTTTTCACAATATATATAAATGAGCTAGTAGATAGTGTCGGAAGTCCCATGCGGCTTTTCGCGGATGATGCTGTAGTACACAGAGAAGTTGCAGCATTAGAAAATTGTAGCGAAATGCAGGACGATCTGCAGCGGATAGGCACTTGGTGCAGGGAGTGGGAACTGACCCTTAACATAAACTAATTATTACGAATACATAGAAAGAAGGATCCTTTATTGTATGATTATATGATAGCGGAACAAATACTGGTAGCAGTTACTTCTGTAAAATATCTGGGAGTATGCGTGCGGAACGATTTGAAGTGGAATGATCATATAAAATTAATTGTTGGTAAGGCGGGTGCTAGGTTGAGATTCATTGGGAGAGCCCTTAGAAAATGTAGTCCATCAACAAAGGAGGTGGCTTATAAAACACTCGTTCGACCTATACTCGAGTATTGATCATCAGTGTGAGATCCGTACCAGGTCGGGTTGACAGAGGAGATAGAGAAGGTCCAAAGAAGAGCGGCGCGTTTCGTCATAGGGTTATTTGGTAAGCGTGATAGCGTTACGGAGATGTTTATCAAACTCAAGTGGCAGACTCTGCAAGAGAGGCGCTCTGCATCGTGGTGTAACTTGCTGTCCAGGTTTCGAGAGGGTGCGTTTCTGGACGAGGTATCGAATATATTGCTTCCCCCTACTTATACCTCCCGAGGAGATCACGAATGTGAAATTGGAGAGATTCGAGCGCGCACGGAGGCTTTCCGGCAGTCGTTCTTCCCGCGAACCATACGCGACTGGAGCAGGAAAGGGAGGTAATGACAGTGGCACGGAAAGTGCCCTCCGCCACACACCATTGGGTGGCTTGCGGGGAATAAATGTAGATGTAGATGGGGGAAGACATGAAGCAGAATAACTCCTTCAGAGTGCCAGAAGACTGTCGCCATGACTATACCCGACTGAGCGTGCGGGTGTTGAACTATTACTTCGGAAGAGAGGAGGTGTGGCACCACTCCATGGATTGAAGTTTTGTTTCCGATTCGAAGTTATGAACCCATATTTCATCGCCTGTGACGATATTCGACAAACTGGCACAACGTGCAAGCAATTTCGTACAAATAATCCTTGGCTGTGCTTAATGGTCTTCTGCTATGCGCCGAGGAAGCCAGCGGGCACACACCTTTAAGTACCCCAAATGGGGAACGTGTGCGTCAGCACTACCAGCAGAGACGTCCAATTGTTCAGCGCGGTGTTTTAGTGTGATCCGTCGATCACCTCGAATGAGAGTGTCCGCACGCTCGAACACCGCAGGAGCTGTGTGCGGCCAGCCGGCACACCGAAGATCGGCCAGTTTTGCGCTATCTTGTTGCAATGATGACAGACGCCTCGCCCAACGACTCACCGTGCTTTTGTTCACTATCAAGTCTCCGTAGACACTCTGCAAGCGCCTTTGAATATCTGCGATACTCCGCCAAAAGAAACTCTGTGAAAGCTCTCTGCTTGGAATGTACCTCCGTTACAGATGCCATTTTGAAGGCTATCTACAGCTCTGCCAACTATCGGCACTTCATGAAACTGTAGGGGCTGAAGCAGAAATATTTCGTGATGTCCCCCAACAAGTTTTGCATTTTTTCAACTGGCCGAGAAAAAAATGGTTCAAATGGCTCTGAGCACTATGGGACTTAACATCTGAGGTCATCAGTCCCCTAGACGTAGAACTACTTAAACCTAACTAACCCAAGGACATCACACACATCCACGCCCGAGGCAGGATTCGAACCTGCGACCGTAGCAGCAGCGCGGGTCCGGACTGATGCGCCTAGAACCGCTCGGCCACAGCGGCCGGCAAATTGGCCGAGAAAAATTGTGTTGCATTACTTATTGAACACGCCTCGTACGTGAGACGAGAAATTCACAGAATGACGTTATTGTCCTTTTTTTGGCAGGCGGACGTCCGTTCGGTGATTCGGGTACGGGCGGCCTTACGGTGGCCATGAGTTAAACCCGGCGATTAGCGAGTCGGCGCGTGATCTCGGCGTTCCGAGAAGACTCCGGCGGAAGTGCAGCGCGCCAGCTTTCGTGAATGAGCTACCTGTGTGGCACACAGAACGCCTTATTGTACGCACCATTATGCGCCAGCGCCGCGTCTAAAGGGCCCAACTCTGCTACAATGTTTCGTGTTAACGAAGTGAAGCTGCTCTCAGCCCGAAGACTGGCTTGAACACCATAGTACAGAGAAGTGGCAAAATTAATGGGATAGCGGTATGCGTATATACAGATTGCGGTGGTATCGCGTACGCAATATATAAAAGGGCAGTGTATTGGTAGAGCTGACATCTGTATTCAAGTGATTCGAGTGAAAACGTTTCCGACGTGATCATGGCCGCTCGCAGAATAGTAGCTGGAGCTTAGTTTTTATATTTATTTACTCGTCAAGTTCCGTAGGACCAAATTGAGGAGCAAATCTCCAAGGTCATGGAACGTGTCAGTACATAAAAGTAATAACAGATAAAAATAAATGTTCATGAACCTGAAGAAAGTCAGTCCATAAATTTAAGTAAACGCTAACAGCAATACAATAAAAATCAGCTTAATTTTTCAAGGAACTCCTCGACAGAATAGAAGGAGTGACCCATGAGGAAACTCTTCAGTTTCGATTTGAAAGCGCGTGGATTACTGCCAAAATTTTTGAATTCGAGTGGCAGCTTATTGAAAATGGATGTAGCAGTATACTGCACACCTTTTTGCACAAGAGTTAAGGAAGTCCGATCCAAATGCAGGTTTGATTTCTGCCAAGTATTAACCGAGTGAAAGCTTGTTATTCTTTGGACCAAACTAATATTGGTAACAAGAAATGATAATAAGGAATATACGTATTGAGAGGCCAATGTCAAAATACCGAGACTTGTGAGCAAAGGTCGACAAGAGGTTCGTGAACTCACACCACTTACTGCCCGAACCGCCAGTTTCTGAGCCAAAAATATCCTTTTAGAATGGGAAGAGTTACCCCAAAATATAATACCATACGACAATAGCGAATGAAAATAAGCAAAGTAGACTAATTTTCGTGCCGAACGATCACTCACTTCTGATACCGTTCGAATAATAAAAATGGCAGTATTAAGTCTTTGAACAAGATCCTGAACGTGGGTTCAAAAATGGTTCAAATGGCTCTGAGCACTATGGGACTCAACTGCTGAGGTCATAAGTCCCCTAGAACTTAGAACTACTTAAACCTAACTAACCTACGGACATCACACACATCCATGCCCGAGGCAGGATTCGAACCTGCGACCGTAACGGTCGCGCGGTTACAGACTCAAGCGCCTAGAACCGCTCGGCCACACGGCCGGCCCTGAACGTGGGCTTTCCACGACAGCTTACTATCTATCTGAACACCTAGAAGTTTGAACTGTTCAGTTTCACTCATCATATTCCCCTTCTGTGAAATTAAAACGTCAGGTTTTGTTGAATTGTGTGTTAGAAACTGTAAAAACTGAGTCTTACTGTGATTTAACCTTAGTTTATTTTCTACAAGCCATGAACTGAGGTCATGTACAGTACCCCACTCAGACCCCACATCACAACCGTTATCAACATTGTGAATAATGGCCTTTTGCTGCCTGTTGCTAAAATAAGTGGTGAACCAATTGTGAGCTACTCCCCCGCGAAGAATTCAGTATGCCAAGATCCACACTGTCTCTGCCGAGAATGTCAAATTTCAGGCATTACCATTCACCAGAGACAACGCAGTGGCCGGCCGTTGTGGCCGAGCGCTTCTAGGCGCTTCAGTCTGGAACCGCGCGACCGCTACGCTCAAAGGTTCGAATCTTGCCTCGGGTATGAATGTGTGTGATGTCCTTAGGTTAGTTAGATTTAAGTAGTTCTAAGTCTAGCGAACTGATGACCTCAGATGTTAAGTCCCATAGTGCTCACAGCCATTTGAACAATTTTTGACAACGCAGTGGACGACGGCCATCACTTAACGACAGTGATTAGTGCCGTTTGCATAGAGTTGTCAGTTATAACAGACAAGCAACACTGCTTGAAATAACCGCAAAAATCAATGTGGGACGTACGAGGAACGTGTCCGTCAAGACATTGCAGCGATATTTGACGTTAACGGGCTATGTGAGGAAGAAGACCGACACGAGTGCATTTGTTAACAGCACTACATCGCCAGCAGCGCCTCTAGTGGGCTCGTAACCATATCCGTTGGATTCTACACGAGTGGGAAGCCGTAGCCTAATCGGATGAGTCCCGATTTCAGTTAGTAAGGTAAGAGCTGATGGTAGGGTGCATGTCTGGCGCAGAGGCCACAAAGGCAAGAACCCAGATTGTCAACAAGGCTCTGTATGGGTGCGTTTACATGGAATGGATTGGGTCCTCTGGATGTTCGTCTGAGACCATTTGCAGCCATTCGTGAACTTAATGTTCCCAAACAACGACGGAATTTTTGCGGATGGCAATGTGCTATGTCTTTGGGCCACAAATGTTCGTAGTTTATTTGAAGAACATTCTGGACAATACGAGCGAATGATCTGGCCAGCCAGATAACCCGATCTTAACACTCAATTACTGCCATACCAATGCACCCACGGTACTGTTTCCACAAAAAACAATCCATTATGTTTATATTAGAATATTCAAGAGTACGTGTGAGCCGCGGCTGGCTCATGGCTCTGAGCACTCTGGGACTCAACTGCTGAGGTCATCAGTCCTAGTGGACTTAGAACTACTTAAAGCTAGCTAACCTAAGGACATCACAAACATCCACACCCGAGGCAGGATTCGAACCTGCGACCGTAGCGGTCGCGCAGTTCCAGACTGAAGCGCTTAGAACCGCTCGGCCACACCGGCCGGCTGGCTGGCTCATGCTATGCATTGGATTAAACTTTGTTTGCTATTCTGTGTTTAGTCTCCCGCAGTTATCGCGATTATGCTGTTATCCTCTCTTTCCGCGGGTGGCAGCAGCGGTGTGTATCGATATTCGCACCTTGGACTATCTTTGGCCTGGCGCTTATAGTTTCGGGCTGGGCTGTGTGCGGTCAGTTGGTCGGTTGGCGTGGAGCAGCGAGGAAATCTCCGTGGTTTGGCAGGGCCCGCTGGCGGCCTCTATGCAGTGTCGGAGTGTGTGGTGCTGTTCCCGTTGCTACGAGGTTCGTGGCTCACCTATCCTGAACATGAAAGTTTAGTTTTGACTTAATCTACCAGCAAGTCACGACTGTTCACTTGTGTCGTTTGCAGTTCGTTGTCGGCTGCTGGGATATTCCTGTGACCAACAACGTGTGTTTACAAGCTGGCAAATTTTAGTCACCCTCCGGTGGAGTTTAACTGTACTTGGTTATTTGAATTGAAGCGCACCAGCGGAATCTTCTGCCTTGGGGTCGTTAGCGTTCCTGTTACCTGCGCTGGCCGTTGACATAAATTCAGGCAGTGTATTTTCATCATCATGTTGTTGCTGTCCAGTGCGGTGTGTAGTTTGACAGCTCAATGTATAATTGGTTGTGGGCGCCAATACCTTCTACGTTGTTCCGTTCAGCTCCCTGTTGTGTCCTGGTCGGGTGAAGCAGAGGTTATCTTGTCGGTGGGTCCGTTGACTGTCTGTCGGTTGGGTTGTCGTCGGATCGACATTGGTTGGGCCGACTGCTTGTCTCACCTAAGCGAGCGTTAGTGTTTGAATTCCAGCCCGACCCTCGGAACTTCTCAGCGCCCTTGTGTGTACTGCCTTTTCTTATTTGTTCTTGTTGTTTGTACTTGTATGACTTCTAGCCGATTTTTAGATTAAGGTTGTTTTGCCCTTAAGGCGTCAGATGGTTTGAGCCTTCAGCGTAACTTGAGAACTGTTTTACGTAAAGCCTTTGGCATTTTTTTAAAATTAATGTTTTGAGTGTTAAGTGTTGGGCCTTCAGCCGATTTTGAATTTAAGTTTTTTGCTCTTAAAGTGTCAGAGTCTTTGGGCCTTCAGGCTAATTAAGGAACTGTTTTAAGATAAGGCTTTGCCTTTTAAATTTCTGATTTTGGTTAAGCTTTAAGTTACTGGCTTTCAGCCGTTTTTAAATTAAAGTGGTCTTGCCCTTAAGGCATGAGATTGTACAGCGCATTCAGCCGCAAATTAAGTTCCAAAACAAAAGCTGTGTGTTTTTTTTTTTAATTTCGTGGCTCTTATAATCTTTGATCAAATAAAAGTTTGTATGTTTGAGTGTAACTGACAGCCGCTTATTTTGGCCTCTTTCCACAACTTAAATTACCTGTCCTGTCCTGCGGGTTTAACGGGGCGTCTCAACGTGAGCTAAATGGTCAGCGTATGTGACTGTCTTGATGAAGAGCCAGGTTCAGTTCCCGGTAGGGGAATGGAGTTTTCTTCGGTGGGAGGACTGTAAAGAGATGCACCAGGACTGTAACGAGATGCATTCGGCCTCGTGATGCCAACTGAAGAGATGCTCGAACGAGCAGCAGCGTCTTCAAGGTCAAGGCCTGGAAAGCTGGCGGGGGCTGGGAGAGCGCTGTGTCGGCCGCACGGCCCTCCATACTGCATCCAAATGACGGCATTGGCGGAATGCGACACGGCGACCGGTCAGAATTGCGCGGTCCTCAGCGCCGGATTGCGACACCACCTTCTACACCTACATCCGTACTCTGCAAGCCGCCGTCTGGTGTGTGGCGGAGGGTGCTTTGCGCACCACTGTTATTCCCCCGTTTCCTATTCCAGTCGCGTAATGGATAATTGCTTGTAAGCCTCTGTTACGGTCTCGAATCTGTCTAATTTTACATTCATGGTCCCTTTGCGAGATATGCATAGGAGGAAGCAATGTATTGGTTGACTCTTTCGAGAACGTATGCTCTTGGAACCACACTGTCATTCACAATGGCTTCCTTGTACCGCCTGCTACGGAGATGGTTGAGCATCTCCGTGATCTGTAATGAAATGCTCTGCTCTTCCTTGGATCTTTTCCATTTCCTCCATCAGTGCTCAAATGGTTCAAATGGCTCTAAGCACTGTGCGACTTAACATTTGAGGTCATCATTCCCCTAGAACTTAGAACTACTTAAACCTAACTAACCTAAGAACATCACACACATCCATGCCCGAGGCAGGATTCGAACCTGCGACCGTAGCAGCAGCGCGGTTCCGGACTGAAGCGCCTAGAACGGTTCGGCTATCAATCAGTGCTAACTGGCACGTGTCCCTGACAGACGAGTAGTTTCCTAATACTGTGTAAGTAGGCTGGCTGTTTAGGTTTTTATGTTGGTAACGCCATGTAGCGCTCTACATGAAAATCACTGACTGCTGTGTGCAGTCTGTGGCTGGTTTGCATTGTTGGAATTTGCTATTATAATGTTGGGCAGTTCGCTGTTTTAACAGCGGGTAGCGTTGCGCAGTAGGAGGTGAGCAGCCAGCAGTGGTGGATGTGGGGAGTGAGATGGCGGAGTTTTGAGAGCGGATGATCTGGACGTGTGTCCAATATATATATATATATATATATATAATGACTTTTGAACACTATTAAGGCAAACACATTGTTTGTTCTTTATCAAAATCTTTCATTTGCTAACTATGCCTATCAGTAGTTAGTGCCTTCAGTAGTTATAATCTTCTATTTAGCTGGAAGTATTGGCACTCGCTGTATTGCAGTACTTCGAGTAACGAAGTTTTTTGTGAGGTAAGTGATTCATGAAAGTTATAGGTTATCGTTACTCAGCGCCATTCTTTTGTAGGGATTATTGAAAGTCAGATTGCGTTGCGCTAAAAATATTGTGTGTCAGTTCAGTGATGATCAGAATAAGTAAAGAGAGAAATGTCTGCGTACGTTCAGTTTTGCTCAGCTGTTTGAAAATCAAATAACGTAAGGGGTTTACCAGCACAATCATTCACAAATTTTTCTAAGGGGACGTTAAACTGGTCGAATGAATCTTTTGAAAGTTCCATCTTTCGTAGATGGACTACACTTCTAGTGCATTGTTCTAACGAATCTGAGTCCGGTATCTGCTTTGCCTGCGTTTAATCTCGTGTAGTCGTTCCACTTTCAATCGCTCCATTTGTCTACTCAGAGATTTTTAATGGATGCGACTGCTTCCAGTGATCGACTGCAATAATGGATCTTTCTTTCCATTTGTGCGCAGTACTTTACATTTGTTAATGGTCAACTTCCAGTGGCTAAACTAAAACTCGAGGCTGTGCAGATCTTCCTGAATTTCACTATAAGTCTTCGTACATCCATAGTTGAAGTGGAGGACAGTGGGACGTCAACTGGTATAAATTTATATTAAAAATGAAGAAATTCCTCCAGCTGTATTTAAGGTGTCGATTTTATTTTGGCAACTAGTTTAAACGTTGCAACAACGTCATCTTCAGGCTCATACACTTATTGACGTCAGCTGCGTGCGGCTGATACTAAAATGACTTCTAGTATCAGTCGCACGCAGTTGACGTCAACAAGTGTATGGGCCGTAAGCTGTCTGCTCTGACATATTGGGTAAAATACCTGCTCAAAAAAAAATCAACCATAATCACAGCCTCTGCACCGGCCTGTCTCTCCGCTTTTCGTCAGCCAACGGTGTTTGTCCTTCAGCTTCGTTACGGCGACGAACCCGTTGCCTGTTGTGGTCTTCAGTCCTGAGACTGGTTTGATGCAGCTCTCCATGCTACTCTATCCTGTGCAAGCTTCTTCATCTCCCAGTACCTACTGCAGCCTACATCCTTCTGAATCTGCTTAGTGTATTCATCTCTTGGTCTCCCTCTTCGATTTTTACCCTCCACACTGCCCTCCAATACTAAATTTGTGATCCCTTGATGCCTCAGAACATGTCCTACCAACCGATCCCTTCTTCTAGTCAAGTTGTGCCACAAGCTCCTCTTCTCCCCAATTCTATTCAATACCTCCTCGTTAGTTATGTGATCTACCCATCTAATCTTCAGCATTCTTCTGTAGCACCACATTTCAAAAGCTTCTATTCTCTTCTTGTCCAAACTGTTTATCGTCCATGTTTCACTTCCATACATGGCTACACTCCTTACAAATACTTCCAGAAACGACTTCCTGACACTTAAATCAATACTCGATGTTAACAAATTTCTCTTCTTCAGAAACGCTTTCCTTGCCATTGCCAGTCTACATTTTATATCCATTGCCTAGCGGTGCTGATATAAACTGTTGCGTTACCGTATACATTTCTCAGTCTCATGAACGCGAATAGGCGTTTGAACTTTTGCATTCAAGAGTTGTATCATAGAACGCTGACCAACACGAACATCGATGTCGGCCATTTTGCAAGCCACTGCAGCACTGACATCTGTTGACGTAGAAAGTTACTGGGACGGTGGACTGGAGAAGAAGCTTTACGAAATGACACCAAAATCCGATTTTCAATTAGTAATCTTTATTAAGAAGAAAAAATAGGAGACATTATTTTTTGACTGACCCTCGTGCGAAGGAAAATCCTGCGAGAAACGAAGCCACTTAGATTTTCCACGTTGAGTTTCTGCGACTGTTGTTAGCATTGTGGAATTGTCATAATGAGCTACTTCTCAGCCTTTTGTAAGGTGCCAGGCAAATCCAACACCTTCCATGAAAACCCTGACATGATAAGCAAATCCGGCAGTATGTCACATAGCTCCGAATACATCCTGACATTAAATTAATCAAAGTAATACGATCAACGAGTGAGCAAATGGAATACCACAGACTAACACAAGAACGCCTAAATGCATGTCATACCTTCCCACCGTGAAACAGTCGCAGTTCCGAGGGGAGAAACGAGAACAAAAGCCGAGAGCAGAACCGTTTTAAGCTAGAAGGCCCTACGATAAGGGACGGACACCCACGTCGCCAGCCAACCACCAGGACCACCCTCCAGCCCATGTTAAAAGATAGAGCCCTCCAGAAGAACAGTATAGATCTTACGACAACACTAAAAGGGCCACACCAGCTGCTAGTTTTAGCGTGAGACTTTTTCGCGTCTCTGTTACGTTGCAAACGTTAGAAACATTGCCCCACCACGAAAAGTATAACGTTTCTCATTCGATAGACAGAATTTTTGTAGGCGGAGCTTAAGGTTAACATTGAGACCCTGATTGTTCAGATGAAAACACAGCCACATAGTTTTTTGAAACCAACTTCGGTAAATTGTAGCAAGGAGAAGTTAGGGAGGAGTTGCTTCCGAGACGGCGAGGTGCGTGGAGCTGTGCTGTCCGCCGCCCCCTGACGAACACCGACAAGGTAATGAACGCACGCGATGCCGCATTTTTGAGCGCATAAGGCTTCACTCAGAGCTGCAGAAGTCTCATCTCTTACATCCCCTTTTTAGTAATACTAGTGTCGATCGTCAATTGAAGCTCATGGTGTTCACATTTGCTACATAAGTTAAAATCTGAAACGCGATGATTTTTCTGTTATATAATTATTGAGAAACCACATCAGCCACTGTAATTTACGACAAGTTCGATAAATAATTAAAGATAATTGAGGGTCACTGTGGACCATTTTGATAGTTTTCTCTTTTGTAAAACTTAATTTAAACCTAGATTATAGATGCGATATGGCATAGGTCATTCTTCGATCCATTGTGGAACTTGGAAACCCACTCAGGGAATATTCGTCCACATTTTTGTTGAATTCAGTTGCTTTTTATCACCCTGTATTAAAATACTTCCTTTTATCAATATTGCAATTTATAAACAATGTTTTGTGAGCAGAATAAAATTTCCAATGGTAAACTTAACTGCTTTTTCGACGTTATTTTACCAGCTAATTAAAAATAGGAAAGCCTTGAACCCCTTCCACTAAATTTAGTTAGTA
The DNA here is from genome assembly GCF_021461395.2 of Schistocerca americana. Lineage (NCBI taxonomy): Eukaryota > Metazoa > Arthropoda > Insecta > Orthoptera > Acrididae > Schistocerca > Schistocerca americana. The sequence goes on from NC_060120.1 coordinate 182,841,593, forward strand.
TTAAGATTCTCTTACAGGGAGTGCAGTGGAGCTGACACTGAAATCATTAAGTATTTGGTTATACCATCGCTAGTCTCACTGAACTCTTCTGAACTCTACATGTCATGTGTGGTCTGGCGTCTCCTTAGCAGCAACAGGTCCCAGGTTCAAACTAGTCAATTCCCTAAAAAACACGCTCAGAGCGTCGTTGCGCGAAAGTGGTAGGGAGACACGATTTAGACCAGACACCACACAGAATCATAGACTTTGATAGATAAAGTCCTGTTCCAGCCTTCTCCAAGCATCATTACGGTACGCAGCCTGTGTCTCAGATCCGTTGACAAGTTCTCAGAGATTGAGAAGATGCTGGTTCGTTAGTGGTATTGGCATCTCTTCCGGTGTAAAGTAGGACTGACGCTGGTGTGTCGCCACAATTGCTAAACTGTAAAATGCAAGCCATACAAACGAATCGTCATGTCTGTCAACTATAAGGCCAGCCTGTGACAGAGAGGGAGTAGGGGTTGGGTTGCAACAGTGTGCGGTGTAGGGGGCCGGCCGCAGCTCGAAACGCGACGCCTGCGGTCGAGGTTAGCTGCCGGCTGCCGGCTGCCGCCTGCCGGCTCGCCTCTCTCCGATCTGGGCCGCACGTACGCACGTCACGCCGCGATCCTGTCCTCATACCAAATGGACGCCGCTGGGCTCCATCATCACTGCACAGCGGCCAGTTCATCCACATACGACGTGTGTTCTTTCTGAACTATTTGTTTACACTAATATAGCGTACACTTTAAATCGATTTTTGTTCGTTTGGACTTAGCTGTTAGTAAAACATTGTCGTAAAACACGTAACGGCGTGCACTAAATAAAACAGTGTAAAATAAACAAGGGACTATGTACACTGATGAACCAAATCTGATAAACAGCGTGTTGGTCCATTTTTTAAGTACAATACAACACCCATTCCACAGTTTCCAGTGGTATGTGCACCCGACGCTTTTTTTTTTTTTTTTTTTTTGGGTTATTCCAATCTCTGTCTTCCTCTACAGTTTTTGCCTTCTACAGCCCCCTCTAGTACCATGAAAGGTATTCCCTGGTGTCTTAACAAATGTCCTATCATCCTGTCCCTTCTCTTTCTCAGTGTTTTTCCACATATTCCTTTCCTCTCCGATTCTCCGCAGAACCTCCTCATTCCTTGCCTCATCAGTCCACCTAATTTTCAACGTTCATCTGTAGCATCACATCTCAAATGCTTCGATTCTCTTCCGTTCCGGTTTTCCCACAGTCCATGTTTCACTACCATACAATGCTGTACTCCAGACGTACGTTCTCCGAAATTTCTTCCGCAAATTAAGGCCCATGTTTGATACTAGTAGACTTCTCTTGGCCAGGAATGCCCTTTTTGCCATTACTAATCTGCCTTTCATGTCCTCCTTGCTCCGTCCGTCATTAGTTGTTTTACTGCTTGTTGTTGTTGTGGTCGTCAGTCCAGAAACTAGTTTGATGCAGCTGTCCATGCAACTCTATCCTGTGCAAGCTTCTTCGTCTCCCAGTACCTACTGAAACCTACATCTTTCTGAATCTGTTTAGTGTATTCACCTCTTGGTCTCCCTCTACGATTTTTACCCTCCACGCTGCCCTCCAATACTAAATTGGTAATCCCTTGATGCCTCATAATATGTTCTACCAACCGATCCCTTCATCTACTCTACATCTACATCTACATCCATACTCCGCAAGCCACCTGACGGTGTGTGGTGGAGGGTACCCTGAGTACCTCTATCGGTTCTCCCTTCTATTCCAGTCTTGTATTGTTCGTGGAAAGAAGGATTGTCGGTATGCTTCTGTGTGGGCTCTAATCTCTGTGATTTTATCCTCATGGTCTCTTCGCGAGATATACGTAGGAGGGAGCAATATACTGACTGCTTGGCTCTTCGGTGAAGGCATGTTCTCGAAACTTTAACAAAAGCCCGTACCGAGCTACTGAGCGTCTCTCCTCCAGAGTCTTCCACTGGAGTTTATCTATCATCTCCGCTACGCTTTCGCGATTACTAAATGATCCTGTAACGAAGCGCGCTGCTCTCCGTTGGATCTTCTCTATCTCTTCTATCAACCCTATCTGGTACGGATCCCACACTGCTGAGCAGTACTCAAGCAGTGGGCGGACAAGCGTACTGTAACCTACTTCCTTTGTTTTCGGATTGAATTTCCTTGGGATTCTTCCATTGAATCTCAGTCTGGAGTCTGCTTTACCAACGATCAACTTTATGTGATCATTCCATTTTAAATCACTCCTAATGCGTACTCCCAGATAATTTATGGAATTAACTGCTTCCAGTTGCTGACCTGCTATTTTGTAGCTAAATGATAAGGGATCTATCTTTCCATGTATTCGCAGCACATTACACTTGTCTACATTGAGATTCAATTGCCATTCCCTGCACCATGCGTCAATTCACTGCAGATCCTCCTGCATTTCAGTACAATTTTCCATTGTTACAACCTCTAGATACACCACAGCATCATCTGCAAAAAGCCTCAGTGAACTTCCGATGTCATCCACAAGGTCATTTATGTATATTGTGGGGAATGTTTCCTAAAAGTTTGGCCGTACCTTTTTGTAACACCCTGTATATGGGAGTCCTTCGTTATACACGATTTCCTCGACGAGCTCAGCATGTAGGTGAGGTGGGACAGTGCGCAGCGTGACCGCTGGAGGCAGCGGGCCAACTGGGCAGCGTCCTCTGGAGATTCCTGGAGTGGCGGCTGCGGCATTCGGCAGAACCGGTCGCCGCGGGCCTTCCAGGTCGCGCAACGGTTGCTGCCGAAGTGGCGCGTTTCTGCCAACCTGCCGCAATTAAAATCGCCACCGCCGCCTACTGCAGCAAGCGAACGGCCCCTCACGGAAGCGACGCCCACCAGTCAGAGCTCTTCATTGTGGATTTTCCACTTCTCCGCCAGAGCGCTCCAGGCGAATAGCGGAACTCCAGCTTGCAAAAGCAGGCCATCAACCGCCGATTTCACGGGCTGATTCCCCTTAAACGCAGGTACACACCTTCCGTAGACGGCGCCCGGAATACCGATGATACGGAAGTCGACACTCGACAGCGCTGATAGCTGTGATTTCCTTACACAACAATTTCTTTGTACATGTGTCCCAGACAGCCACACTGTCTCCACTATCCGACATGTTATGATGATCACCTACTTCTTGTATGACGGTAAATTGTATGAAATGACGGATGGAATGGTTATGGGTTCTCCGTTGTCTCGAGCAATGGCCAACTCTTTTATGGAATGTGCACTATACACTACTTGCCATTTAAATTGCTACACCAAGAAGAAATGCAGATGATAAACGGGTATTCATTGGACGAATATAATATACTAGAACTGACACGTGATTACATTTTCACGCAATTTATGTGCATAGATCCTGAGAAATCAGTATCCAGAACAACCACCTCTGGCCTAATAACGGCCTTGATTCGCCTGGGCATTGAGTCAAACAGAGCTTGGATGGCGTGTACAGGTACAGCTGCCCATGCAGCTTCAACACGATACCACAGAGTAGTGACTGGCGTATTGTGACGAGCCAGTTGCTCGGCCACCATTGACCAGACGTTTTCAGGTGGTGAGAGATCTGTAGAACATGCTGGCCAGGGCAGCAGTCGAACATTTGCTGTATCCAGAAAGGCCCGTACGGGACCTGCAACATGCGGTAGTGCTGAAATGTAGGGTTTCGCAGGGATCGAATGAAGGGTAGATCCACGGGTCGTAACACATCTGAAATGTAACGTCCACTGTTCAAAGTGCCGTCAATGCGATCAAGAGGTGAGCGAGACGTGTAACCAATGGCACCCCATACCATCACGCCGGGTGATACACCAGTATGGCGATTACGAATACACGCTTCCAATGTGCGTTCACCGCAATGTCGCCAAACACGGATGCGACCATCGTGATGCTGTAAACAGAGCCGTGATTCATCCGAAAAAATGACTTTTTGGCATTCGTGCACCCAGGTTCGTCGTCGAGTACACCATCGCAGGCGCTCCTGTCTGTGATGCAGCGTCAAGGGTAACCGCAGCCATAGTCTCCGAGCTGATAGTCAATGCTGCTGCAAACGTCGTCGAACTGTTCGTGCAGATGGTTGTTGTCATGCAAACGTCTCCATCTGTTGACTCAGGGATCGAGACGTGGCTGCACAATCCGTTACAGCCATGCGGATAAGATGCCTGTCATCTCGACTGCTAGTGATACGAGGTCGTATTACCCTCCTGAACCCACCGATTCCATATTCTGCTAACTGTCATTGGATCTCGACCAACGCGAGCAGCAATGTCGCGATACGATAAACCGCAATCGCGATAGGCTACAATCCGACCTTTATCAAAGACGGAATCGTGATGGTACGAATTTCTCCTCCATACACGAGGCATCACAACAACGTTTCACCAGGCGACGCAGGTCAACCGCTGTTTGTGTATGAGAAATAGGTTGGAAACTTTCCTCATGTCAGCACGTTGTAGGTGTCGCCACCGGCGCCAAACTTGTGTGAATGCTCTGAAAAGCTAAGGATTTGCACATCACAGCATCTTCTTCCTGTCGGTTAAATTTCGTGACTGTAGCACGTCATCTTCATGGTGTAGCAACTTTAATGGCCAGTAGTGTATTTGGCTCCTCTTCGTCCATCTTTATTTTATCGTTAACGTTGACAACACATTTGTGGTCTGTTCACACGGCGTAGAAGCTCTTGAGCACTACCGAGAACATACGAACAGTATGCACCCAAACATCCAGTTCGCTGTCGAGACAGAGAAAGGAAGAACCCTGCCATTTTAAGGTGTTTTGGTACAACGAAATTCGGATGGACGTCTCGGACACTCAGCATATCGCAAGCTGACGCACGCTGCCTTATATCTTAGCGCCCAGAGTTTTCACCATCCAATCCAGAAGGGAGAAGTTTTAAGTATATTGATACACAGAGCAAAAACTGTTTCTGACGAAGACCTCTTGGATTCCGAAATTAATCATCTGACGTACGTGTGTCGAAAGAATGGCTGTGGGTCGATTGATATGAAGTCGTAAGATGGCCGAGAATGTTTTATATATCATTATCAGCCATTTGGCGTCCACTTGTGACAATGCTGCTCTGTCCGTCTCCGTCTGCTGGTGGTGCGCCCTGCATGAATTTTCAGCCTCAGGACTGATTGAAAACACCAAAGAAACTACCATTAAAATCATGGACACGGGGCACCACAGGGTTAAGAATATTTTCTGCAACGAATGCTGGAACAACTGCCCGCCATCGTCAAATTACTCTCCATGTAAGCCAGCCATGCAGGTTCCGGCCACAATCCATGCAGGAAGATTAGGAGAAAAAGGCACAGGCCGAAGAACGTCTCCATCAACCAGCACCCGATTCTATTGTAGACGATAGCCACGGGAAGAGAAAACAGGCACGGCCAACAAATGAGATGTTACATACAAGGTGTTTATAAATGAATATCGGGCTTTTAACGCTTTATAATATTTATTACAGTTATAAATGATATGTCAAATGAAAGAGCAACTCAAACAGTTGTGTTTGGCACCAGTGCGCATGCGCTGGGCGCAAAGTTTCCGCCGCAGTCCGCTAGAGAGCGGTAGTAGCGAAGATGGCCACTAGTGAACAGAAAGCGTTTTGTGTTTTGCAGTTTGCAAAGACCGAATCTGTACTTACTGTGCAACTTGCGTTCCGGCTGAAGTTCGGTTGTGATCCTCCAAGTGATAATAACATTCGTATATGGTGTCACCAATTTGAAGATACCGGCTGCCTTTGTAAAGGGAGGAGCACAGGACGACCAAGGGCTAGTGAAGAGACTGTTGAGCGAGTGAGAGAGTCGTTCACTCGTAGCCCAAAGAAATCAGCCCGGAAGGTTAGCCGTGAATTACAAGTTCCTATGTCGACTGTTTGGAAAGTTTTAAGAAAATGCGTACAACTACGTCCTTACCGTTTACAGTTATAACAGGCTCTAAAGCCGGCAGACCATGGATTACGTGCCAACTTCGCAAACGAAATGATGTTTCATGACGACGAAGATTTTCTGGATCATGTTGTCTTCAGTGATGAATCGACCTTTCACCTTAGTGGACATGTTAATACTCACAATGTGCGCATCTGGGGCTCAGAAAATCCTCACGAGCTGGTACAAATGCAACGAGATTCCCCTAAAGTGACTGTTTTTTGTGCCGTATCGCGGCGGAAAGTTTATGGGCCTTTCTTTTTTGGTGAACCTACTGTAACTGGCAGTTCTTACCTTGGTACACTAGAGCAATGGCTCTTCCCTCAGTTGGAAGATGATGAGCCAGAGAACTTCATTTTCCAGCAAGATGGTTTGCCACCTCACTGGCATAGCGAAGTACGCTACTGGTTGAACTTCACTGTACCCAAGCGCTGGATAGGCCGCAAGGGGCCCAATGACAGGGTTTGCTTTGCACGGCCTCCACGTTCACCCGACCTAACGCCATGCGTTTTTTTTCCTTTGGGGCTTCATCAAGGATCGTGTGTACGTGCCTCCGCTTCCAGCAGACCTCCCTGAATTAAGAAACCGGATTGGAGCAGCTGTAGCCACAATCACTGAAGACACACTTATCAACGTTTGGGAAGAACTCGGCTATAGACTTGATGTGTGCCGTGTGACAAATGGTGCTCACACCGAACGTTTATTACGTTCTTGGTAAACTGTTTGAGTTGCTCTTTCATTTGACGTATCATTTATAACTGTAAGTTTAATATAATAAGTATTATAAAGCGTTAAAACTCCGATATTCATTTATAAACACCCTGTATTTACTATAATGGAAGAAATGAACCATTGTCTGGCACGGATTGAGGGGGGGGGGGGGGGGGGGAGAGACACACATCACTAAGACGAACGAGCGACAGGAGAGGGTGTTGGCCATCCATTAGGCAAACACACTGCGCTGCTATCGCGCCGGACAGCCGCCCCATGTGGGCCAGTAACTGTTTCTGGCGAGCCATAAAGTCAAATTTCGCGTTCGTTGCCCCGGCAACCGTAAAGTTCAAGGGCTGCAAACAGGACCGTCCGGCCCGGCGCCGAGTGCCGGTGACGTCACCCCCCCCCCTTTCCCCCCTTGGCGGTGGCTCCGTCTGTGCCTGGCCTCTTCGCCTCTACAGCTTCGCGCGTGTGGGGAAGCTATCTCGAGCAATGAATAAGCCTCACTGGCACACATTAGGCTGTATGAACGATCCAACACTTCATGAGAAGTTTCACTATCGTTTGAATCTCCTACGAGATTTTCCACCAAACTTTGGCATATGCAAGAACTGTTATCATTTTGACGAGACGGCGAAATTGACTGTCCATTAAACAAATACCCTATATAATTACATTTCCGAAACTCGCCTCAACGACATATTGTAAAAAATACAACAGTCAATGGCATTTTTTAAAACGAACTGTGGAATTTTTGAGCTAGAATGGCAGATGTGTTGGTGGCAAACGACTTTTTCGTAGACCAGGCAAGGAATTACAGACTAAAAGCACGTTGAATCTGGGGACTTTTCTCCTGTTGTTGCGGCCATTTGAACGGAGTACATTTGCAGGAAGAGAAGATGCATAAAAATCAGCGCGGTCTCATCAGGTTTATAAAAACCTCCTCGAATGCTAAACATGTAACACTTCGACGTGCGATTTCTTGTAAACATTATATTTAGGTGAACAGATAGATAATGTCTTCCCAGATTTCCAAAAGCGTGCTATACGATACCACTGTGTGAACTAATAATAGAGGAATCATCATTTGATCTCTAAAAGTGTGTGAATCGCTTGAGAAATTCCGGACTAATAGGAACAAGTATGTTGTACTGTACGGTGAATGTTCCATAGAGACGGAGGCTAGGCAGAATTGTGGTTTTTTTCCCTAAGCTTTAGTTTGCAGAAAGTACCATCGCACGATGATGGTAAGTGTGTGCATAATGAATTACTCAGTATTTCCGCTTGGCGTACTGAGCGTCAGCTATCTTCAAATAAGAATAAAAGCATCAGAAAGGGGAAAAGGAGTAGTACCCAACAACAAGATCAGTGTGAATTTCAAGTGCCTTTCGCGTTGTTTAAATATTTAACGGTATGGAATGATATGAACCCGTAAAATCAGTATTACGGATGTCCAATGGGAGACTTGATGAAAGGGTACTGCGAAAGTGTGGCGTATCTGTAAAGGAAAGGGCGTACAAGACACTGCTGTCGCTAATTCTAGAGTACTGCTAGAATTTGGGGCCCTCAAACAGTAGGTACGACAGCAAACAATTGAGAAACACATTGCTAGCATCATTAGAGATAGGGTAGTCAGTAAGAAAGTTTAAGAGAAATTCTCTGGGAACTTAAATTGGAATCTTTGGAAGAAAGGTGATGTTATATTCACGAACCAAATTTGTACAATTTTGGGGAACCTGCTTACAAGTACATACATGCTGTTTCCACTGCATATTTCACATAACCTAAATCGATTACAAAATAAATTAATACTGTAAACCAGTGGGTGCACGGTTTAAAGCGCTACGTCACGGATTGCGCTGCCCCTCCGGCCGGAGGTTCGAGTCCTCCCTCGGGCATGGGTGTGTGTGTTGTTCTTAGGATAAGTTACTTTATGTTAGTTTCAGAAGTGTGTAAGTCTAGGAACCGATGACCTCAGCAGTTTGGTCCCATTCATTTCAACATTTTTGTAAAAAATACAATAAAAAAATGTCGTGCGACTTGTCGTCGGGTAGACCGTTCGCCGGGAGCAAGTCTTTCGATTTGACGCCACTTCGGCGACTTGCGCGTCGATGGGGATGAAATGATGATGATTAGGACAACAGAACACCCAGTCCCTGAGAGGAGAAAATCTCCAACCCAGCCGGGAATCGAACCTGGGCCCTTAGGATTGACATTCTGTCGCGCTGACCACTCAGCTACCGGGGGGCGGACAAAACATAGAATGATTTTCATTTATAATTACGAAGTTGTTCTATTAAGAAATCAGCGAAGAATCAGTTAACTTTCAGTTCTCAGAAGTGTGAAATATTTACCATGCGACCTTTGTCAAGAATATCCACTATGAATTTTCCTTTGGTAATATACTCTTATCATTCATTATTCCTGGTTTTTTCGTAAAAAAGGTGGGCCTTTGTAGGCTCATTTTCGCCGTTCACAAGCCGCGCGAAGTGCCCGCGTGGTTAGAGGCGCCACGTCACAGATTGCGAGTCCCCTCCCGCCGGAGGTTCGAGTCCTCCCTAGGGCATGTGTGTGTGTGTGTGTTGTTCTGAGCATAAGTTAGTTTAAATAGTGTGTAAGTCTAGGAACCGATGAACTCAGCAGTTTGGTCTCTTAGGAACACACACACACACACTCACACACACACACACACACACACACACACACACACACACACACACACAGACACACACAGTCCGTTGACACGGTGAACTGCTCTCACAACACCTGCAATTTGGGCGTTGAAATGTAAACGACGTCACTCGTGACAGACGAGATTCATTGTAGGAATAAAACGCGAGAGGCGCTGCAGGAGACTCACTTGTCACAAATGTAGTATACAAAGAAGTTGGAGAATAAGAGACTTGCAGCGAAATGCAGGAAGATCTGCAGCGGATAGGCACTTGGCGCAGGGAGAGGCAACTGACCCTTAACATAGACAAATGTAATGTATTGCGAATACATAGAAAGAAGCATCCTTTATTGTATGATTATACGATAGCGGAACAAACACTTGTAGCAGTTACTTCTGTAAAATATCTGGGAGTATGCGTACGGAACGATTTGAAGTGGAATGATCATATAAAATTAATTGTTGGTAAGGCGGGTGCCAGGTTGAGATTCATTGGGAGAGTCCTTAGAAAATGTAGTCCATCAACAAAGGAGGTGGCTTACAAAACACTCGTTCGACTTATACTTGAGTACTGCTCATCAGTGTGAGATCCGTACCAGGTCGGGTTGGCAGAGGAGATAGAGAAGATCCAAAGAAGAGCGGCGCGTTTCGTCACAGGGTTATCTGGTAAGCGTGATAGCGTTACGGAGATGTTTAGCAAACTCAGGTGGCAGACTGTGCAAGAGAGGCGCTCTGCATCGTGGTGTAGCTTGCTGTCCAGGTTTCGAGAGGGTGCGTTTCTGGATGAGGTATCGAATATATTGCTTCCCACTACTTATACCTCCCGAGGAGATCACGAACGTAAAATTAGAGAGATTCGAGCGCGTACGGAGGCTTTCCGGCAGTCGTTCTTCCCGCGAAACATACGCGACTGGAACGGGAAAGGGAGGTAATGACAGTGGCACGTAAAGTGCCCTCCGCCACACACCGCTGGGTGGCTTGCGGAGTATAAATGTAGATGTAGATGTAGAATGACAAGTCGCTCGCGCAAAAGGGGCCTGAATGTTTAGCAAACTCAGGTGGCAGACTGTGCAAGAGAGGCGCTCTGCATCGTGGTGTAGCTTGCTGTCCAGGTTTCGAGAGGGTGCGTTTCTGGATGAGGTATCGAATATATTGCTTCCCCCTACTTATACCTCCCGAGGAGATCACGAACGTAAAATTAGAGAGATTCGAGCGCGTACGGAGGCTTTCCGGCAGTCGTTCTTCCCGCGAAACATACGCGACTGGAACGGGAAAGGGAGGTAATGACAGTGGCACGTAAAGTGCCCTCCGCCACACACCGCTGGGTGGCTTGCGGAGTATAAATGTAGATGTAGATGTAGAATGACAAGTCGCTCGCGCAAAAGGGGCCTGAACCGATTTTCTGGGTCACTTCGTGGCAGTCTGCTTGCGCTGCGAGTGGCTGTGAATGAGCTTAGGGCGGAAGCGGCTTAGGGAGGCGCGCGTGTAGATGTGGAGCAGCGATGCGCCGGAGGTGTGGCCAGGTGGGGCGCACGTGTCTGCGTTATTTCTGGGGACCGGCGCAGCGATCTGTCTGGCGATCCACACGCCTCTCACAGCCCCGGAACTCCTCGCCGAGGAACCTGCGAGTACAGTCACGGGACCGATGGCCTATGGCCTATGTAGTCTGGTCCCTTCAACCCCCACAAACAAACAACCAACAAACCCTAGCACGGCCGCCGCTCGCTGTGTCTCAACAGCCGTCGCCCCACTAACCGTGTTGTTGAACGTTGAGTACTGAGCGTGCCGACTTTCTGACGCCATAGCGTGAAAAAAAAAAAAAAAAAAAAAAAAAAAACACGTTGGGGAGTCTTTCCGAAGGTGCAAAGCCATATCTAACACTACAGATATTCTGAATGCGCGTTTGAATGTTGACCAGTGAGTTGGAAGTACCCCACCTGCGTCACATGCACGCCATCTTTCTTCAGTATATACTCGTCAGACGCCATAATGGTTTTTAGTTGAAGGCTATATGTATACAGCGTGTTTCCGCAAGAGCGTGCTAAAGTATGACAGGACGTAGAGAATGCTCCACTGAACAATTTGAGGTAGGGAACCTGGGGTCGGAGAAGCCAGCTTAAGGAGATATGGAAGTAAAGTTGTCTACCGCTTTGTCTAGAATTGCTGTTTTCCAGCTTATTTACAACTAATATGCGTACAAGTTTACACATACTGTCCGCGCGGGGTAGCCGCGCTGTCTATGACGCCTTGTCACGGTTCTCGCAGGTTCGGACCCACCCTCGGGCACAGGTGTATGTGTTGTTCAAGTGGTTCAAATGGCTCTGAGCACTATGGGACTTAACTTCTGAGGTCATCAGTCCCCTAGAACTTAGAGCTACTTAAACCTAACTAACCTAAGGACATCACACACGTCCATGCCCGAGGCAGGATTCGAACCTGCGACCGTAGCGGGGTCGCGCGGTTCCAGACTGAAGCGCCTAGAACCTCTCGGCCACAACGGCCGGCTTATGTGTTGTCCTTGGTGTAAGTTAGTTTAAGTCAGATTAAGTAATGTGTCAGCCTAGGGACCGATGACCTCAGCAGTTTGGTCCATAGGAACTTACCACCAAATGTGTGTGTGAAATCTTATGGGACTTCCCTGCTAAGGTCATCAGTCCCTAAGCTTACACACTACTTAATCTAAATTATCCTAAGGACAAACACACACATCCACGCCCAAGGGAGGACTCGAACCTCCGCCGGGACCAGCCGCACAGTCCATGACTGCAGCGCCTTAGACCGCTCTGCTAATCCCGTGCGGCGAACTTACCACCACCACGCACGTACTGTGCTGTTTGTTTACATGTACATTCTTTATTTCCTGCAAGGAAACGAGGAGGACGTTCCCAATCATCAATACAAATATCTCCACTTATACGCCTAATACACCGTATAGTATACCTCCTCTATCCTCCTCTTCCCTTGACCGGAGGAATGATTCTTGGAAGTACCTTCCTCACAAAAGGCAGGAAGCATTCTATAATATTTTTTGATGTTAAATCAAGAAGTCTTCAAGGTATAGCCGGCCGCTGTGGCCGAGCGGTTCTAGGCGCTTCAGTCCCGGACCGCGCTGCTGCTATGGTCGCAGGTTTGTATCCTGCCTCGGGCATGTATGTGTGTGATGTCCTTAGGTCAATTAGGTTTAAGTAGTTCTAAGTCTAGTGGACTGATGACCTCAGATGTTAAGTCCCATAGTGCTTAGAGCCATTTGAACCATTTTGAGGTATATGTAAACATTGGTCTTGTGTTTTATAAATGATTAATAAGATGATAGCCTTAGAACAAAGTTTTTAGTGGAAAACTGGCTTTCTAAGCCGCTATTAATCCGTTTAATTTTATAAGACGAGTCGTTTGAGTGAGTAGCTGAAGGTGTACTGGGTGTCCTAGGAGTAATGCTCAATATCCGGCGGTATTACAGGTACGATCATTCGAAGCAAAAACGTCTAGTAAACAAGTGCTCTAAAATGCATACCTTTAGAGTTTTGAGCACTGTTTCACCTTCGCTACTGCGAAACAAATTTCTTCTACAGCAAGCTTTCCGCTTTCTATATTTCGAGAGTGGCAGTATGGACCAAAACAAGAAAAAAATATCCAGCAAACATGAATTCTGAAGTGTGTGCTAGTTCATCTTCGTTACTGCGAAACAAATCTCTTTTACTGCAAGCTCTTTGCTTTCCATATTTTGAGATGTGGTACTACGCTCCAAAAACAAGGAAAAATGTCCAGTGAAGTTGGGGTGTAAAGTGCAGACCTTCAGAGCCGTGAACACTTGTTTATCTTCGCTACTATGAAAGACATTTATTGCTCAGCTCTTGAGGTTTGTAGTTTACATGGTTCAAATGGCTCTGAGCACTATGGGGCTTAACTTCTGAGGTAATCAGTCCCCTAGAACTTACAACTACTTAAGCCTAACTAACCTAAGGACATCACACACATCCATGCCCGAGGCAGGATTCGAACCTGCAACCGTAGCGGTCACGCGGTTCCAGACTGAATCGCGTAGAACCGCTCGGCCACCAAAGGCTGCAGTTTAGAGCCCACCTTTGTTAGACTTTTTTGCGTCATCTCCACGAATACTGACCACTCCTTCTGGGTCACCCTGTTCCAGCTGTGTTGCCTCCTGCTGAGTCAGACGCCCGACTGCAGAACGTGGGTCTGATGCCCCGGCGGCGGCACGAATTACGCGGACGGTTTCGTAACACACGGCCAGATAAAGGGCAGAGGCTCCCAAAGCTGGCGCAGACGGCCGAAAAGTAGCGAAGCGCCAAGGACAGCTCCGTCGCCCGCCGGGTTTTCGTGCGGAGGCCGAAACGGTGCGACAGGAGCCGATATGACGCGCGGCGTTGCCACAGCACGGCGGCTGACACGGACTGCAACGTGCAGGTGCCGAAGCAGCCGCGGAAAGAGTGGACGCCCGACGTGGCGACAATATCACCTGGCAGCCGCGGTCCGGCCTGACAATTACGCTACTGGCCAGTAAAACTGCTACACCAAGAAGAAATGCACATGATAAACGGGTATTTATTGAAGAAATATATTGTACTAGAACTGACATGTGATTAAATTTTCACGTAATTTGGGTGCATAGATCCTGAGAAATCAGTACCCAGATAGACCACCTCTGGCCGTAATAACGGCCTTGATACGCCTGGACAAACAGAGCTTGGATGGCATGTACAGCTACAGCTGCCCATGCAGCTTCAACACAATACCACAGTTCATCAAAGGTAGTGACTGGGGTATTGTGACGAGCCAGTTGCTCGGCCACCATTGACCAGGCGTTTTAAATTGCTGAGAGATCTGGAGAATGTGCTGGCCAGGGCAGCAGTCGAACATTTTCTGTATTCAGAAAGGCCTGTACAGGACCTGCAACATGTGGTCGTGCATTATCCTGCTGAAATGTAGGGTTTCGCAGGGATCGAATGAAGGGTAGAGCCACGGGTCGTAACACATCTGAAATGTAACGTCCACTGTTCAAATGACGTTATGCCATTCGTGCACCCAGGTCCGTGAATTAAATTAGTCACGCCACTGACAACCTACAACCCAGGATAATATGTGGATTCATTCCCCACGTTGTGACAATACTCCACTCTAACTTAATCAGGATCGGTACTTGGAGTCTAATCCCAGGAAAAGTAGAACAGCTGAGTACTGATAAGATCCAAAATGAAATTTTCAGTCTGCAACGGAGTGTGCGCTGATTTGAAACTTCCTGGCAGATGAGACTCGAGCTCGGGACCTTTGCCTTCGCGGGCAAGTGCTCTACCACTGATAAGATATTTATTATAAAAACAACTCTCAAAGAAAAATATGCAACTTGAACAACTGTAGATAAAGAACGTTAGCCCATCTCATTAATCTGAATCTGGCAAAACATCTATGACCTGACTCGAAATCGCGCCACCTTTTATAGTCGGGAACACTATGAGGTTGGTACTGATTAGCATCGAAGTTAACATAGCCCCTACCGTGGCTGGCGCTGACAGTAAAGAGCTCTGCGATCCAACAAATGAAACTTACCACATTTACTGTTAAAGATTCCCTATCCGCCGAGCGTTGCAGCGTGTATCATCGAATGCGGTGGTGGGATGAGCAATTCTTCAGCACCGACCTGCAGACTTCTAGGTTCGAAGCTAATTCCGTACAATGCCGAACACAAATCAAGAATTCTGCTTGCTCATAAGCCAGCAGCTTGACTCAAGTGTGTGGTCATAAAGAAGCACTTCGTAATGCCTAGAAACACAGGCTCGTTTCTCTGCTTACTGATGCATTGCCAGCTCTCTCTCCTCTCTCCTCAGCGATCACAGGCCCTGTAGACCACGCGCTGCATCAACGATCTGCTTCCACCGCCTTCTATCTCTCGCAGCCTCTCTCCACTCTGCGGAAATTCCTAATGCTGCGATGTCCTTCTCTACGTCATCTTCCCACCTTGTAAGAGGTCGGCCCAATGGTCTTGTTGCTTGGAGAGTTCCTTCAAATGCTTTCTTGGTGATTCTGTTGTTTTCCATTCTGGCCACATGTCCAGCCCATTGCAGTCTCCTATTTTTTAATTTCTGGATGATAGTGGGTTGCTTCATTGCCAGCAACACCTCAAAACCTTATCCAGAGAAGTGTGTCCTATCGACACCCACCAGAGTGTTCTCTCGCCGAGTAGAGCCCAGTTTATAGCCAACATCGCCTCGTTAGCATGAACTCTCCTAGCAGCCAATCACCGCTCTCTTTACAAACGGTACACCTCCCACCTTACGAGCCATGAAGCTGTCACCCAAACGCCTTCAGCTCAAAGTTTGGTAGGAACTTCTACGAAAAACTGTGACCCCTTCTCCGTCTACCGTTCGGGAATATACTTCTCTGGCGTGAGAATTTCTGCGACCGTCAGCTTGTATTTGTGGCAGGCATTCCTCGTGCATTTTGAAAGGTGGCTACACTCAGTCACAGCGCCAGAGATCGCGCCAAAGAGTTTTATTCCGCCGCCTCCACTGGCAGTGCTTGTTCAGATGTTGTGGTGGTTAGTGCTTTGCTGAGAGGATGTTGATAGCTGTACTATTTGAGGCCATGTCGTGTGCAGTTGTTTTGATGGGCTAGACAGCAGATGTTGTTCGAATGGAGATGTTGTAATGATCAGAGTGTATTTTTAGTCAATATATATGAAGGTAAAAAACATTTTTTTATTTTTTTTTAAATTTCCTAACTAACAATGCCTCTTGGTCACAGGTTCAGTCAACAAAGCATCTGGCTTGTGTTCATGTATTAGACTGTAATTCGGGTTTCTATGTGCAATTATAGTATTTCAGTTTTTTTAAATTAATTCAGTGCAAATGGTATTTAAAATATCTTGTCTTATTGAGGAAGAACCGTGCCAGATCTGTACGTTGAATCACACTTCCACACACAGAACAGTTACACTTGTGCTTTGTTGTTCCGTAGTTTTTGTTTCGTAGCTTTTATAGTTGCTGGGGACGTAATTAATTAATTGTGGTAACGGAAATTTCCTTTCATTCTTTGTTGTTATTCTATGCAGTCAGATTGCGTACTAATACTAGTCAGGGCCAACCGGTTACGAGACTGCGTAACCGGACAGTCAGCTATTAAAATTTAAAATTATTTGCATTTTATTTAATTAAGCCCCCATGCAATTTCTCTGTGCTAAAAGAAAAGGATAGCGGTGGTGCTTATAAAATGCTGTGTCTACAATCTTATGCTTTCAGCATTGACACGGCCCCGCCTCCTTAGCAACTGCAGGGCCATCGGGAGAATCCCCTTTCCACGTGCTTCACGACAGGCGGCGGAGCGAAGGCAGTAAAAGCCCGGCGTTCTCTTTTCAGAGCCATAAACTGTCCTGCCTGCAGCTTCGATTCTGTGTCTCTTTCGGACTCCGTGAAAGCCTACGTTCCCCGCGCTCTCAGAGCCACTGCGAAATTGCACTCAAAGCGTGAACCTCTACACAAATGACCTGAGGACATACCTCCAGGATATGATGAGGCTACTCAGTATCAACCAATAAATGATTGTTGTTGTTGTGGTCTCCAGTCCTGAGACTGGTTTGATGCAGCTCTCCATGCTACTCTATCCTGTGCAAGCTGCTTCATCTCCCAGT
This sequence comes from Schistocerca americana, assembly GCF_021461395.2. NCBI lineage: Eukaryota > Metazoa > Arthropoda > Insecta > Orthoptera > Acrididae > Schistocerca > Schistocerca americana. Next base: position 182,858,601 of record NC_060120.1, read on the forward strand.
ACGTACTGCAAGCTACATCCTTCTGAATCTGCTCAGTAGCTCGGTAGTATAGGCTTTTGTTGAAGTTTCGAGAACATACCTTCACCGAGGAGTCAAGCAGTATATTGCTCCCTCCTACGTATATCTCGCGAAGAGACCATGAGGATAAAATCAGAGAGATTAGAGCCCACAGAGAGGCATACCGACAATATTTCTTTCCACGAACGAGACTGGAATAGAAGGGAGAACCGATACAGGTACTCAAGGTACCTTCCGCCACACACCGTCGGGTGGATGTAGATGTAGAAGTAAAATATTTATAGCAATAAAATAAAGATTAAAGTACAAAAATGTGGATAAAAGGTAACAAAGCTAAAAGGATAAATTCAACTGCATACACACAACAAGCGACCCTGGTAATAAAATGTGAAAAACTGATATATTTTAAAAAATGGAAAACAAGCAATCATAGAAAACCTGATGTTTGCCTGATAACTGATCATTGATTAACACTTCCTTCTCAGCGCGTGAATGTTTAACAATTTCAATCTCTTCAAGCGGACTCCGCCTCTTTCGTCTGGGAGCGTGATGCAAAACCCTTACGTTACTGAGTGTATGTGGCAGGTGGCCACTGGATTTAAGGTGATCAGCCAAGGCGGAATTATGCTTAACTCGTCCCTTCTTAGTGATCAAATGCTCCTGAAACCTAATGTTAAAAGCCCTTCACGTCTGGCCAGTATAAGCTGCTTGAAATTCACTGCATCGAGCATATATACGACAGAGGCAGAATTTTCATCTGGAATACTTTTTAGGTGAATGTTGACTTTATTCAGCTGCCAATGAGAAATCCAGTCGAATTAGCGTATAAAATAATAAAGTCTATATTTTTACGATTGTAAGAAGATAATAAATGAAAAGCACCAGTTTGCTTTTGTTCTACAATATTACTTTTATTGTTAACCGGTTTTCGGCTTATAAGGACATTTTCAGACATTTAGTGAGTGTTATCACCAAAGAAGTTAAATGTTAGCAGACAACATTTGAAGAGAAGTAACACATCCAGACTGAAGTAGAAAAATACAGTAAGTAACATCTTTGTAATGAAAAAGTAAAAATTGAACAGTACATAAATAACAATGGAGTAGGCACAAAATAGGAATAGCATGACTACATAACAGTTTCTATTAATAAACAAAACTAATAAAATTAGTACTACACAAGGCTGCATCAGGAGGTTTGAAACATGGAGAGTGATACACAACCAATTAAAAGAAGAGACAGTTATCAATGTAAATACAGAATACATAAGGAACTTAAGCAATATCAACAAGATAAACAGAAATAAATAAATGCAGGAAAATGGAGGTGTTTGAGGGAACATACAGTTTGAGAGTGTGGTGGTACTGCATTTTAACATTAACATTATAATGAAAGCAGTGGCTGTGTACCAGTTCTCATTAAATAAATGAGAAACGTAAAATATGAACAGTATTTGATGAGACAATACAAGGGGTGTTAAACATGGACAGTAATACAAGTACCAGTTAAAAGAAAGCCTTAACTATTGAAATTACAGTCTATGTGGAATACAGAGACAACTTCAACAAAACAACTTAATGAATACAGGAAAATGGGAATATGTAGGAAGAGAGAGTGTGGGAAGTAATGAACAACAAAGATGATTATATGAAGTTTAGGAGAGGGGAAGTGTTGAGCTGTGTCTGATCATTTAGGATCTACTTCAGTCTAGATGTGTTACTTCTCTTCCAATGTTGTCTGCTAACATTTAACTTCTTTCGTGGTACTACTCAGTAAATGTCTGAAGACGGCCTTGTAAGCCGAAAACCGGTTAACGATAAAAGTAATATTGTAGAACAAAAGCAAACTGGAGCTTTTCATTTATTATAATGTTGTTCTGCCAAGAACCGACGGAAGATTCTGTAAATATGATTGTAAGAAGATCCGTACAACAATGTTGAAACAAAGACTTTTTAAATTCGTAAATGTTCGCTAGTGCAGAAGTGGACCACGCACAGTAGTACCCCCACGTGATGTGTTCAGTTGTGGTGCGTTGGGTGACTGTCGCATTGCTCGCCTCTGGCACGAGTTGACACCAGCACGCACTGACCGCGCCACGGCCGCTTCTCGGTTGAACAGCCCGACCTAATCTAATCTGTCGCCTTTTTGCTCGCCCTGCTGGCCAGATACCGCGTCGGTTCCAGCTGGCCGTGCAACTGCACAGCCGCGCCGCGTTTTTGCCGCTGCTCTGCCCAGATGACAGTGGTTCGCTGTTTAGACCAGCTCTGCACACTACCCTGTAATCCCACTTAGCTCCGCCTCGCCTGCACGTGGACCGTACTTCGGCCAGAGCGCCAGCGTTGCTTTCGCAGTCCGATTTAAACAACCAGCCACTTGGCAGATAGCCGACTGCTTCCGCTACCAATACACCAATGGGAGTCTGGCGTTGTCGGCTTCCACTGTGATGCCACTTCCTCTGGGAAAGAACTGTAGTCTTTCGGACGTGTCCGAAAGAACGGATACCACATATACACTACTGGCCATTAAAATTGCTACACCAAGAAGAAATGCAGATGATAAACGGGTATTCATTGGACAAATATTTTATACTAAAACTGACATGTGATTACATTTTCCCGCAATTTGGGTGCGTAGATCCTGAGAAATCAGTACCCACAACAACCACCTCTGGCCGTAATAACGGCCTTCATACGCCTGGGCATTGAGTCAAACAGTGCTTGGATGGCGTGTACAGGTACAGTTGCCCATGCAGCTTCAACACGATACCACAGTTCATCAAGAGCAGTGACTGGCGTATTGTGACGAGCCAGTTGCTCGGCCACCATTGACCAGAGGTTTTCAGTTGGTGAGAGATCTGGAGAATGTGCTGGCCAGGGCAGCACTCGAACATTTGCTGTATCCAGAAAGGCCCGTACAGTACCTGCAACATGCGGTCGCGCATTATCCTGCTGAAATGTCGGGTTTCGCAGGGATCGAATGAAGCGTAGAGCCACGGGTCGTAACACATCCGAAATGTAACGTCCACTGTTCAAAGTGCCGTCAATACGAACAAGAGGTGACCGAGATGTGTAACCAGTAGCAGCCCATACCATCACGCCGTGTGATACGCCAGTATGGCGATGACGAATACACGCTTCCAATGTGCGTTCACCTCGATGTCGCCAAACACGGATGCGACCATCATGATGCTGTAAACAGAACCTGGATTCATCCGAAAAAACAACGTTTTCCCATTCGTGCACCCAGGTTCGTCGTTGAGTACACCATCGCAGGTGCTCCTGTTTGTGATGCAGCGTCAGGGGTAACCACAGCCATGGTCTCCGAGCTGATAGTCCATGCTGCTGCAAACGTCGTCGAACTGTTCGTGCAGATTTTTGTCGTCTTGCAAACGTCCCCATCTGTTGACTCAGGGATCGAGACGTGGCTGCACGATCCGTTACAACCATCCGGATAAGATGCCTGTCATCTCGACTGCTAGTGTTACGAGGCCGTTGAGATCGAGCACGGCGTTTCGTATTACGCTCCTGAACCTACCGATTCCATATTGCCGGCCGAAGTGGCCGTGCGGTTCTAGGCGCTGCAGTCTGGAACCGCGAGACCGCTACGGTCGCAGGTTCGAATCCTGCCTCGGGCATGGATGTGTGTGATGTCCTTGGGTTAGTTAGGTTTAACTAGTTCTAAGTTCTAGGGGACTAATGACCTCAGAAGTTGAGTCCCATAGTGCTCAGAGCCATTTGAACCATTTTGATTCCATATTCTGCTAACAGTCATTGGATCTCGACCAACACGGGCAGCAATGTCGCAATACGCGATAGGCTACAATCCGACCTTTATCAAAGTCGGAAACGTGATGGTACGCATTTCTCCTCCTTACACGAGGCATCACAACAATGTTTCACCAGGCAGCGCTGGTCAACTGCTGTTTGTGTATGAGAAATCGGTTGGGAACTTTCCTCATGTCAGCTTGTAGGTGCCGTGACCGGCACCAACGTCATGTGAAAGCTCTGAAAAGCTTATCGTTTGCATATCACAGCATCTTCTTCCTGTCGGTTAAATTTCGCGTCTGTAGCACGTCATCTTCGTGGTGTAGCAATTTTAATGGCCTGTAGTGTATAATTATGGGGTTGCACACCCAGCTCAAACTTTTAAGGGAATCGGCGGCATAGCAAGGAGCACATCAGTAGTGCGTGGATAAATTGAGAATTTTGGTCTGATGGGAGGCGTGCTCGAATAGCTCTGCTGACCACTTTGTCTGGATGGTGTAACGATAGAGCGTCTGCCTAGTAAGCAAGAGACGCAGGTTCGGATCTCAGACCAGCACAAATTTTTGACTTTCCCCCATTGATATAGATCAATGGCAACTGGTAGCAAATGTCTCAAATTCCCTTGTGTCAAGAACTGCACTTGCCACTTCACAACTAACAAACTTCTCCGGCTGTAAAAATTTCGCCTACTTTAAGAAAACAATCCTGCCATAATTACAACAAACAAGGAAACGTCCCCAGCGGTGGGATCGACTTTTGGAAACTAAATATGCGGTGATGTAGGTTAAGATCCCAGGTGTCACACACTGCAGCCATTCACCCTGGTGGGCCCTCATTTGCCAGTAATTGACGAAAAAAGTTCGGGATTTTGTGTGAACTTCAATAACTTTTAATAAAAAGTCGAATTACGTAATCTGGCTGCATGGTGTAAAGGACAGGATAACCGCTTCACATATAAGAGGTTGTGGGTATAAGTGTTACCAGAGACAGAACATTTCTTTATTTTTAAATTTTTATGGAAATGACTTCGATCATTATTTTTATTCAATAAATTGGTCTAAATGTAATTTTTCTTTATTTCTATTCGTTTGTCACATTATTTTAATCACTGTATGAAGTTTTTAATTTGTTTCATTTTTCTTTATTCATTCCTTTTCCAATCGGAGTTTCATTCTATTTACCTATTACAGTATTAAATTATTCGAAAATTCCGATCCATCAGTTAAAAAATAAAACATGAAATAATCTATTTATATTGACAGTGCAGCGGTGTGAAAAAAGTATTTTTCGTTACCAGATGTGCAATTTTTTGCATGGTAATCGTCATACAAACATTTAAAACATAACCTAAATACCTACAGCACTATGGAAAAAATAATGCTGATGAAGAGTTTAATGGAAAAACGGTTTATAAGATATCGAAATTCAAGCAAAATCAGAAATAAATATAACAAATGCAATAAGGTGCACGAGAAAATAGGGCGAAAAAATAGGGCGATAAAATAAAAAAATTAAATCGAAATTAATACATAAAATTAATTAAAAATAAACGAACAGAGATCTGAAGTGGGAAAGGGGGAGAAGAAGAAAAATGCGAGCAAATGAAAAAGTTGATATTATGATTAAAGTGATGCGACAAAAGAATAAAAATACACTGATCTTGGCGAGGCCACTACCTCATGCATATGAGGCTACTATCCTATTCATTACGCCACACAACCAGATCCCTTGAAGTAGCTTTTTTACTGCTATTGAAAATCATAAAAAAATCCGAATTTTTTTTCGTCAATTACTCGCAAAATTGGGCCACCAGGATGAATGGGTGCAGTATGTGATACCTGGGATCCTAACCTACATAACCATATAGACTGTTTCAAAACGTTGACCCCACCGATGGGGACCTGTTCTTGTAAGAGAAGATTTTTGACGTGCCCACAGGCAGTATAGATGTCCATACCACACGTGAATTTCAAAGAAATAATTGACTAGTTGGGTGCAATTGCTACATTGAAATGAAGGGGTTGACACAATAATAAAAACTTTGCATTTCGTTCACTCTTCAGAGTTCCAGAATGTTTTAGAAAACATAAGGCGAAAAAATTGATGGTAGCTAGACACGAGCCTGCTGCCATTCCCTTTATAGCTTACGGCTCTATCGATTACGCTACGGTTAGAACATGTCAGTAATTCCAGAATGAGAATTTCGCTCTGCAGCGGAGTGTGCGCTGATATGAAACTTCCTAGCAGATTAAAACTGTGTGCCGGACCGAAACTCGAACTCGAGACCTTTGTCTTTCGCGGGCAATCGCTCTACCACCTGAGCTACCCAAGCACGACTGACGCCCCGTCCTCACAGCTTTCCTTCTGCCAGTACCTCGCCTCCTACCTTCCAAACTTTACATAAGCTCTCCTGCGAACCCTGCAGAGCTAGCACTCCTGAAAGAAAGGATATTGCGGAGGCATGGCTTAGCCACAGCCTGGGGTATGTTTCCAGAATGAGATTTTCACTCTGCAGCGGAGTGTGCGCTGATCTGTGAGGACGGGGCGTGAGCCGTGCTTGGGTAGCTCAGTTGGTAGAGGGATTGCCCGCGAAAAGCAAAGGTCCCGAGTTCGAGTCTCGGTCCGGCACACAGTTTCAATCTGCCAATCTGCTGTCAATAATGTTTACGTTACATGATGTACAACGCTTACAAATGTCTAAAGACAGCAACCCCAGAAGTCGTTATTTCATATTTTACTATGACAAATTGTACCAAAAAGACGCTCAAGCTATAACACGAAAAGCATTAAATACGAATAGTCTTTAACCACCGATATGTAGTTTACTGTCATTTTTTTTATAACAAATCGTACCAGGAAAGGTGCATTTTCGAGAGATTTTCCCAGTGCTGGTGTTCCTAAACTGCTTGTTTTTATACCACGTACGCTATAATAAAAAGCGGAGTTCAACGCCATATGATTTAATACAATGTATGCTTGTGACGTTAAAGCGATGCCGCCTCTCATTGTCCACGTTACTCTCCACAAGACAGATATCTGCTACGGAAGATTCTTCCTTTTACGCTCGCCAATGCAGTCGAACGTGGAATTCCACACTGTGACGTCATTATCTCCTCGTCCACACACGTTTCCACGTCACGTGAGAGGACGCCTTAAACGACCGTTCCTGTAAAAAGCTACGCCCGTATTGCAAGCCAGTTCTATGCGAACTCTCCAGATCTGTAAGGTTACCGTTACATGGCAGGTCCTAACCGCCAGCTGCCTCCCAGGAAGGTATCCCTGCGTTGCTGGCGTCCTTCCACAAACCGATGAGCACCTCTAACGGTCACCGCCATCTTGGTATCCGCCAATAATTACTGCTTGAAATGCGTTGCATTAAAATTAACCTGGTCCAAAATTACTCCTGTACAATCGGAATTACACGTAATTTCCGCCTCGTTCTCGTCTCGCAGGCACAAACTTTTCGAGTGGCCTTTTCTTATTTTAACTTGAAACCTAATTTGCTACCAAAACAAATGTAGGATAAAATGTGGCTAAATTAATCAGTTTTTATATTTCCCCAAAGCGTGGCAATTATTTTATCACGCATGTTAAATTGTAACTTACAACTTTTGTAGGAAAGAGGTACATTGCTTCAAAGCCTATTCTTCTTCACTGCAAATAGCAAAATTTTAAATGTTGAAGCAACGGAAAAATTAAAAGTTTGTAGTGCTATTTGAATCGTAAGTGGGGCTCGGTGAATGACTATAAACTGTCATACTGTTATACACAATGTGGAAGATTATACTTTTTAATCTTCCCACTAATTGTTATATGTCGTATACATTTCCCACAGCCGGCCGCGGTGGCCGAGCGGTTCTAGGCGCTTCATTCCGGAACCGCTCGACTGCTACTGTCGCAGGTTCGAATTCTACCTCGGGCATGGATGCGTGTGATGTCCTTAGGTTAGCTAGGTTTAAGTAGTTCTAAGTTCTAGGGGACTGATGACCTCAGATGTTAAGTCCCATAGTGCTCAGAGCCATTTGAACCATTTCCATAGCGGAACTGTTTACGACCAGCACCTCCACCCAAATTTCCCGAAATAACGTCTTACACTTATCACACCTGATCCACTCCCCTTTTTTCACAGATATAGGAATGTAAATTTGATGTTACAGTAACCACAGCATACGATTTCTTCCTCTGGCTCAACTTCAGGTGATGAGGAAGATGAATACTCTTCTGGATTTGAAAGTTTCTCTTGGACTTCCAGGGCTTTCCGCGGCCCCCGACTTTCTTAGTTTGGGAGTCTTTAAAAGGCCGTTTTCTCTTCCCTCTTTAAAGATTGAAATCAACCGAGGAAGTCAGATGGCAAGCTGAATTTTTCCGCCTCCTCGCACGTGTGGTAGCGGAGGTTTTCGTTGGTGTTGGCAATGTTGTTGTTGTGGTCTTCAGTCCTGAGACTGGTTTGATGCAGCTCTCCATGCTAATTTATCCTGTGCAAGCTCCTTCATCTCCCAGTACCTACTGCAACCTACATCCTTCTGAATCTGCTTAGTGTATTCATCTCTTGGTCTCCCTCTACGATTTTTACCCTCCACGGTGCTCTCCAATGGTAAATTTGTGATCCCTTGATGCCTCAGGACATGTCCTACCAACCGATCCCTTCTTCTAGTCAAGCTGTGCCACAAACTTCTCTTCTCCACAATCCTATTCAATACCTCCTCATTAGTTACGTGATCTACCTACCTGATCTTCAAAACAAAACAGATTGGCAAAACATACGAAAATGATGTAGATGGTTTTGCTGAGCTCTGACTTTCCGAATTTCTTGGAGGACTGGAAGGAGTTAAAGGGCCTGGGTTTACCTCTGATTCCGTGGTAAGAAAACGAAACTCATAATTCAAAAATGTGGACGAAAAAAAAAGAGTTTTTAGATAGTACTTTGGATGGAAGGAGAACATACACGTCCAGTCAAATCCCTTCACAGCATGTCCTACAATAGCTCCACGTCTCTAGGCGACGTGGAAAATTTTATCAGACACAAATATTGTTATGGAAGCCGAGGGATTATTCTCTGTAATTAGGCTACATGATTACTTTAATAAAGAAGACACAATATATATTACATTGCGGTTCAGAAAGACTCGCGAAGAATAATTCGCATAGCCCCATTCCTTCATTATTTTTTAAATGTAAGGAGCTGCTCAAATTTATAACGTACGTCGCTAGTTGTTCCGTTGATCGACTTGGTGTATTATATATATATATGTGGTAGCGAAAAGATCTATAACTACCATTCATGTACACTGACGGAAAAATCGCAACACCAAGAAGGAGTTGTGCGACGAATGTTAGTAGACGTGTTTCTACATCGGAAAGATGGCGTCTCTTCAAATTTCGTGCCACTCGCATAAGAGTCATGCTAGATAGCGCCACTATTAGGATTCAAATCAGGTTTACTTCAAATAAACGCTGTAACGGTTGTGAGGGGTCCGCAGCTCGTGGCCGTGCGGTAGCGTTCTCGCTTCCCACGCCCGGGTTCCCGGGTTCGATTGCCGGCGGGGTCAGGGATTTTCTCTGCCTCGTGATAACTGGGCGTTGTGTGATGTCCTTAGGATAGTTAGGTTTAAGTAGTTCTAAGTTCTAGGGGACTGATGACCACAGTAGTTAAGTCCCATAGTGCTCAGAGCCATTTCAACCATTTTTGTTGTGTGATGTCCTTAGGTTAGTTAGGTTTAAGTAGTTCTAAGTTCTAGGGGACTGATGACCATAGATGTTAAGTCCCTTAGTGCTCAGAGCCATTTGAACCATTTTTGGTCGTGAGGGTTGGCTACCTTTGAGACTGGACGTGGTGAGCTGATGTTAATCAAGAATACCTTTAAGGCGACAAAGACGCCATTATCAACACCTCGCTGAGTTTGAATGAAGTCGTGTAATGGGGCTACGAGGAGCTGGATGTTCCTTCTGCGGTACTGCAGAAAAACTTGGTAGGAATGTAGCCACTCCACATGATCGATAGCAGCGCATGTCACGAGAATGTTCGAACGCAAGAAGACCGGCCTCTGGACGGCCAAGTGATACTACCGAGAGAGAAGAGTATGGCTCTGGTGCATCGTAATGCATCTGCAGCAGCAATTTGATTAGCAGTTGGCACCACACTGACACAACCAACTGTTTCAAGTCGGTTACTCCAAGGACAGCTTAGAACAGAGACTCAGTAGAGTGCATCATTCCACTGAATCCAAACCATCGCCATTTGCGACTTCAGAGGTGTCAAGTGAGAGCTTATTAGAGGGCAGGTTGGAGATCTGTTGTGTTTTCTGATAGAAGCTGGTTCCGCCTCGATAGCAGTGATGTTGGTCAGAAGGAGGGCCAGTTGAGAATCTGCAGCCAACCTGACTGTCTGGTAGACGCACTGGAGTTACGGTAGGGGGTGCGATTTCGTATGACAGCAGCAATACTCTCGTGGTTATCCCAGGCGCCCTGACTGGAAATCTGTGCGTCAGTCTTATAATCCGAGCTGTTGTGCCGCCATTCATGAACAGCAATCCAATGGATGTTTTCCAATAGGATTACACTCGCCCACATACCGCTATTGTAACCCAACATTCTCTACAGCGTCCACGCGTTGCGTTGGGCTGCTCGATCACCAAATTTGTCTCCAATCGATCACATAAACCCGTCGGCACACGGACCGTGCATCTGAACGTTGAGCGTTGAGCGTGCCGAGTTTCTGACGTCATAGCGCGGAATAGCACGTTCGGGAGTCTTTTCGAACGTTCAGAGCAATATCTGGCATGTCAGATATTCTGAGCGTGCGTCTGAGCGTTGACCAATGAGATGGCACAATGCTACCTACGTCACACGCACGCCGTCTCCCTTCAGTACAGAGTTGTGAGGCGCCATATTGGCATTCATTTCAAGCCTATATGTATATATGCCGTTCCTGAGCACCAGCAAATTGAGAATCACTGTAAAACCCATTGTTAACTGTGTGATTCGTTCCAATAAAATAATGAGAAACATCATATTCGTGACAAAAGAATTATTGTAACTTGCGTACTATGAGAGTAGGCTGTTTGAAGCCAGCGACACACTGAAGATCCACCCAAAACGCATTGTTCTTGGTATAATTTGTTATAATTAAATTTCAATTAGTAACATTTCTACGATTAAGGTTTTCAGCAAGGGGTAGCATACTATGAATAGAATTATATGGTGTGTAGTTGGCTTAGCGTATTGAGTAGAATCACCGTCTTGTAGAAAATTGCCTGTTGGGGCGGTGGTTCGCATCTTGCTACTTACAAATTTTTTTCCTAACATTCGCGTTTTTATTAGGTTCTGATACTTTATTATTAGTTTAATATAAGTGTACACAGTTATGTGAATCTAAGTTCACCTTTTTTTGAGGGGTGACTGTTCGATTGGCTAAATCTACTTGACAGCTTGCGCTACTTGTATAAAGATATTTTGTTCCTTTTTCTTTTACGCTTCGTAATTCACATGTTCCAAAGATTCTACAACTTTTTTTTAAATCTTATTTTGTTCGTTTTCGTTCGTTGCATCTGCTCTGGGCGGACGTCGAAAGACACCCGTTTCAGTTCATTGTTGATCAATTAACTCAGTTTTTTTATTACAGATGGCAGCTAGCCCTCTGACCGAACACGCTGAGCTGCCGTGCCGGCTTGTAAGACTGACGTTGGGGTTTTACTAAAATGTGGGAATGATGAAATAATAAACATCATTTATTATTCTTATGAGGAGAAGTATTCCAAATATGTACCGCACTGTTTGTAATGGAACTTTTATAAGCCTGTGTCCTTATTGATTGGACATGGTACTTTCCTTTTCGTGGACGATGGAGGAAATGTGCGTTTTAATAGAGCTAACGTGGTAATTTTACGCGGGCCCGTTGAGTAAACAGTGTGATTTACGAACTAAAAACATCCCTCAACTGCCGCTGGAGTGCGTTGCGATCGCGTGTACTACGTTGGTGCCCCACGTACCGTATGCACAAGTCGCATCGTTCCTCAGCGTTCAGCAGCACGTTGAACTTAGCACGCTCAACGTTAACGTACGACAGCACGGTCCGTGTGCCGACGGCTTAAGGGATATCGTCGGAAGACCTCTCCGACGTCCAGAATGAGATTTTCACTCTGCAGCGGAGTGTGCGCTGATATGAAACTTCCTGGCAGATTAAAACTTGCCTTTCGCGGGCAAGTGCTCTACCAACTGAGCTACCGAAGCACGACTCACGCCCGGTACTCACAGCTTTACTTCTGCCAGTAATGGCTAAGCCATGTCTCCGCAATATCCTTTCTTTCAGGAGTGCTGGTTCTGCTAGATTCGCAGGAGAGCTTCTGTAAAGTTTGGAAGGTAGGAGACGAGGTACTGGCAGAAGTAAAGCTGTGAGTACCGGGCGTGAGTCGTGCTTCGGTAGCTCAGTTGGTAGAGCACTTGCCCGCGAAAGGCAAAGATCCCGAGTTCGAGTCTCGGTCGGGCACACAGTTTTAATCTGCCAGGAAGTTTCTCTCCGACGTCATTCACAAACAGCATTAACCTTCCCTGCATCGACCGACCAAGCGCAACAGGCATAGAGCTCCATCCCATAAACTGACATCCGGCACCTGTACAACACAATGCACGCAGGTCTGCATGCTTGCATTCAACATTCTGGCGATTACACCGGTTATTGAAATGAGCGTTTGGCGTCATTGGCCGTGAGGCTCCTTACAGGGCAGGTCCGGCCGCCTTGGTGAAGGTCTCATTAAATTCGACGCCACACTGGGCGACCTGCGCGCTGGATGGGGATGAAATGATGGTGAAGACAACACAACACCCAGTCCCTGAGCGGAGAAAATCCCTGACCCCGCCGGGAATCGAACCCGGCCCCCTTAGGACTGCAATCCGTCACGCTGACAATTCAGCTATCCTTTTTCTTTTTTTTCCTTTTTCTTTCTTTGTTCCATATAGTTCGTTGCGTTTGGTCTGTGGGGACGTCACAAGACATCCGTACAAATTGATCGTTGGTTCCTTGACTCAGTTTTTTTATTACGGAGAGCACGCAGTCCTCTGACGGAACAAAGTAAGAGCATATGGACTATCAGACCAATTGTGTGATTGGATTGAAGACTTCCTACGTAACAGAACGCAGCATGTCGCTCTCTATGGAGAGAAGCCTTCCGAAGTAAGAGTGATTTCAGGTGTGCCGCAGGGGAATGTCGTAGGACCGTTGCTATTCTCAATATACATAAATGGCCTTGTGGATGACATCGGATGTTCACTGAGGCTTTTTGCGGATGATGCTGTGGTATATCGAGAGGTTTTAACAATGGAAAATTGTACTGAAATGCAGGAGGATCTGCAGCGAATTGACGCATGGTGCAGGGAATGGCAATTGAATCTCAATGTAGACAAGTGTAATGTGCTGCGAATACATAGAAAGAAAGATCCCTTATCATTTAGTTACAATATAGCAGGTCAGCAACTGGAAGCAGTTAATTCCATAAATTATCTGGCAGTACGCATTAGGAGTGATTTAAAATGGAATGATCGTATAAAGTTGATCGTCGGTAAAGCAGATGCCAGACTGAGATTCATTGGAAGAATCCTAAGGAAATTCAATCCGAAAACAAAGGAAGTAGGTTACAGTACGCTTGTTCGCCCACTGCTTGAATACTGCTCATCAGTGTGGGATCCGTACCGGGTAGGGTTGATAGAAGAGATAGAGAAGATCCAACGGAGAGCAGCGCGCTTTGTTACAGGATCATTTAGTAATCGCGAAAGCGTTAGAGAGAGTATAGACAAACTCCAGTGGAAGACTCTGCAGGAGAGACGCTCAGTAGCTCGATACGGGCTTTTGTTAAAGTTTCGAGAAGATACCTTCACCGAGGAGTCAAGCAGTATATTGCTCCCTCCTACGTATATCTCGCGAAGAGACCATGAGGATAAAATCAGAGAGATTAGAGCCCACACAGAAGCATACAGACAATCCTTCTTTCCACGAACAATACGAGACTGGAATAGAAGGGAGAACCGATAGAGGTACTCAAGGTACCCTCCGCCACACAGTGTTAGGTGGCTTGCGGAGTATGGATGTAGATGTAGATGTAGAACACGCTGAGCTACCGTGCCGGCATAACCATTTGCAATGGCTTATCTCGCGCTTAGATTCAACCTGTGATCTTGCAGTGTTAATCACTTACATACGTTACCTAGACAAATGTATTCCAGTAATTTCATTTCTCTACGTTAATTACTTATTTGTCTTGCGTATTTTTCCTTCGGTGTATTAGAAAAAAGCTTCTTGCTGCTTGTACACGACTTGTCTAACAAAGGTCCTGTACCATAATGGCATCTTGGCAGCACAGAAAGAGGATATTTTCGTAGTTCTATCCTCATAGCCCCACGATTTAGAATGCCCCACCCTGCCTAGCGTCTATCGTAGGCACATTTACCAGCATGTAGGGAACTGCTTTTCAGGTTTCCAGTTTCTGCCGGAACGTATGACCAAAAACAAAAAGCAAGCAGACGAGGCCGGTACTAGTTTTGCAGAGCCGTCAGCGCTAAGAAAGCCGTCGCCGTACTTGAGGCGTCTGACAGGCGGCTGGTTTTTGGCGGGATGCAGCCGCTAGCCGCGCCCCGAGGCTGATTCGCAGCCATTGCGGAGGCGAGGTAGGCGCGCACACCTCACCTCGCCACACAGCGCGCGGCACGGCCTAATAGCCGCCACGGCCGCTGCACCAAGGCCGGCGCGAGAGCTTTTGCATGCAAATGCGGCCGCCGCCACCCAGCCCGTCTGGCTACTCCTATCCGCTGCTGCTGCTAACCCTCTGATCTGGCAGCGTCCGCTCAGCTGGACCGCGCCCACGCATCTCGCCGACATTTAGAGCGCTAGCGGCGCAGCGCCGCTGCTCGTGGAGAAAAAAGGAGTCACAACCTTGCAACTTGTTGCATCCAGTTGTTTTCGCACAACCCGCCGCAAGTTATGTACCTAAGGAAAACCAGGCCTAAGCAAAGAAGGGAATGCTGAAATGTAGACGCTCTTTGATAGTATTCATAGAACAACATGAGATACCGTTACAATTACGGTATATTGATGATTTTTACTTATGGACCGTCTGACAGCAACCGAATAAAATACAATTTTAGTGCCGTACGCGTTTCGCCTTTATTTTCTGCAACGCATCATCAATGGCAGGTTGCGTGAACAATTTCTTACACATTAAGCTCCTGTTGCATTTTTGGTCTTGTTCTTCTCCATATGAATACCAATTTGCGGTTGTTTTCCCACATACCACAGCACTATGAACTGAACGCTTGCTTCAATGCAATGTTTTGGTTTCTGTTGCCGAGTGGCAAATGTTTTTACCAAAGATCGAATGTTATTGCCAAACTTTCAAGTGTAATTATTGAAGTATCCGTGATGTGTTCGCGTATGCATTTCTGTGTGCGTTTGTGTGTGTGTGTTTTGGTGTGTTATAATTTTTTTGTGCTGTGTGTGTGTGTGTGTGTGTGTGTGTGTGTGTGTGTGTGTGTGTGTGTGTGTGTGTCCGGATGGTAATTACTGAAGTGTCTGTGATGTGTTCGCGTACGCATTTGTGTGTGCGTTTGTGTATGTGTGTGTGCGTGATAAATGAACAAACACACATCAGCACAGGCTCCCTACTACACTTAATAAAGGAAATGATAACATAAAACAAAAAAACTCTTCCCCACACCATCCGGACACACACACACACACACACACACACACACACACACACACATCACAAAAGAATTATAACACACCAAAACACACACACACACACACACATACATACACAAACGCACACACAAATGCATACGCGAACACATCACAGATACTTCAATAATTACACTCGAAAGTTTGGCAATAACATTCGATCTTTGGTAAAAACATTTGACAGTCGGTAACAGAAACCAAAACATTGCATTGAAACAAGCGTTCAGTTCATAGTGCTGTGGTATGTGGGAAAACAACCACAAATTGGCATTTATAAGAAGAAGAACACCACCAAAAATGCAACTGGAGCGTAATATGTAAAAAATTGTCCACGCAACCTGCCACTGATGATGCGTTGCAGAAAATAAAGGCGAAACGCGTATGGCACTAAAATTGTGTTTTATTCGGTTGCTGTCAGACGGTCCATAAGTAAAAATTATCAATATACCGTAATATTACGCGCAACTGAGGAAGACAGGACCAAAAATGTTGAACCGTTACAATTCTTTCACGGGGGAATGTCTTTTATGTTATAATTAAATTTTCCTCGATAAATTTGAATCTCATCTTTAGATACGATAATGATGGAAGCTGAAGAAATGAATTAAAATTTATGGCATACTCAGGTCTTGATCCCAGGTCTCCTCGCTGACGGGGAGGCATGCTACGCGTTACACCACCACAGCACGGCAATTAATGCAGCTGCATGAACTACACTAGTCAGGTGCCCACCCGAACACAAACTTCAATTCACATCTGCAACTTATTTTCCCCTGATGTGAATCGAAGTTTGTGTTAGAGAGGGCATTGGACTGGGATAGCTGTGCTGCGATGTTAGCTATACGCTGTGGTGGTGTAATATCTAGCATACATGCCTAATAAATAAGAAGACCTTGGTTCAAGTCCCAGTCGACTTTATCGCATAGGACTGCCCACCTCCCCACTCTGCCCTGACTGTCAGCTCGAAGACACCGACGACCATCTTACGTGCCCCCTCAAACGAAACGTATGGCTCCTCATCCAACGAATCGTGGGCTTTTACCTCCGTGCCCCGCCAACGACGGCAACACCAGATTTCTTATTGTTGCCCCAGACTTTTCACTACCCTCTTGCTAAGCACCATACACTCATCTGGTGTCGAGGACAGGCTTTAGGATACCTCTTTCAGAGTGGTCCGCATACAGTCCTTGACTTCTGGTACAAAGTTGTGACCGCGCATAGCACCCTCACCCGAAAACCATCTTACCGACAAACTTTTGCCGGTTATCTCCGCAGCGTCTTTCTTGACCCCCCTCAAAGTTGGGGTGTGCCATGCCTACCCGTCACATGATGCAACACCCTTATCCACGTTCTCATGGATCATATACTGTTTGTTCAATAAAGATTATTGAAAACAAAAAAAGAAGACAGAAAAAAACCTACAGTACAAATTTTAATTCATTTCTTCAGCCTGCATCATTGCCGTAGTTACTTTGTGTGTTCAAAATGAACCCCATTAGCAGCCAATCAACGCCGATACCGTTAAACTGTTGACTGAATTACACTGTTAGTATTGCCGGTGTGATAGCCACAAAGGATGCCTTGATGGTTTCTCGTAGCTCCTTCAGTGTAGCTGGCTTCTGTTGATAGACTTCATTTTTCGAGGTTCCCCATAGGTAGAAGTCGAGAGGTGTAAGGTCTGGAGACTTTGGTGGTTAGTCAACAGCTCCTCTTCGACCTATCCATCGTCCAGGTAGATGGTTATCCAAGTAGGCTATGACATCTAGTGAGGCGGAACGCCATCTTGTTGTAGGTAAAATCTTTTATTCCCAAACACGTCTCGGGTGGCAGGTAAAATCAATGTTTGGAGCATATGAAGATGCACCTCACCACTTAAGGTAGGTTGAAAGAAGAATCGGCCAAGCCAATCAAGCCGCGCGATGGCAGACCACACCACACATTATCACTCGGTACTAATAAAATGTTTGTCCACGTTAAGGTGAGGATTTTCAGGAGCCCAATACGCGCTGCTGTGGCGGCTTACAGTACGATTCAGTTTGAACGGCACCTCATCGAACCATATAACCATCCTCGGGAAGCATGCCTTCAAACCACGCGCAGTACTCCATCCTTGGTTCCGGGTCGTCCTCGTTCATAACGTGCAGCATCTTGGAGTATACACTTTCCACTTTGCAGCCGTCAGAATTCGTCCTACGCTTGATCGGCTTGCCCTGCTTTCACGTGAGGTGACCTAGTAAAATGTTGCGTCACAGCAGCGCAGGAAGCTGGACTTGTTGATGTTTTTGGTCGGCCAGACCTTTCATATTGCACATCCTGAACAGTACCGTCGGCTTCAAGTTTATCCCGGATATGATAAATTGTTGTACGTCTTGGTGGCCGAGTTCCGCACATATTACTGCATCGCCGTTGTACCTCCATCGTGTTTTCCAGTACCACTTCAATGCGGCCTTGCTTTGCTCAAACTGCACTCTTACTTCATTCATTCCTGCACTGCCATCTGCTGGAAAGCGCATATCAAGGTATGTTGAGAAAATACTGGGATACGCTACTGCACAAAATTGCAATTATATGTCATTTTTTCAAAGATATTAACTATCAAAGAGTGTCTACATTTTCCTGGACTCCTCTGCGTATAGAGGTAGATGAACTTGAAGGTAATATTAGAGAAGAGGACGCAGATGAAGATGAGATGGTAGATATGATACTGCGAGAAGAATATGACAGAGCACTGAAAAACCCAACTGCAAACGAGGCATCGGAAATGGATGACATTCCATCCGAACTACTGACAACCTAGGGAGAGACTGCCACGACAACACTCGTCCATCTGGTGTGTAACGTGTATGAGGCAGACGAAATAACCCCACACTTCAAGAAGAATGCAATATTTGTTTTGTAAATACGCTAAGATGCCTTAGAGTAAAACAGAAAAGAAAGGAGAAACGCGTCTGGGAGAAATAAAATAATAAAATACGCTGCAGCAAGAAAAGGCGGTTTTTATTTACAAAACAAATAATTCTGTGTTTGCTGCGGAGGATGGCCTCGCAAACAAACTTGTTAAGAATGTAATAGTTCCAGTTCCAAAGAAAGCAGGTGCCTGGGTTTGAGGCAGGCTCTCCCATTTCATTCGATGCTGAGGTGCTATTCCAATATAATTGGAGAGCCTCCACACTGCTGTTTAAGTCGAGCACAAAATGGGCTGAGGCGTGAGTGGGAATTTGGATTGTGGAGGGAGGCATACTAGTGTGTGCAAAGCCACTGTGAGAGGGTGACGTAGTGGTTAGAGCAGCAGCAGACCTGGCTCCGAATACTGGTCTCGGTTTAAACTTTTATACGTCGCTTCAGTCTGGATACATACATCACATTGCAAGGTGATGTACCATGCTGTTAATCCAGTTGCAAGATGTATGAAATTAGACTACTGGCCATTAAAATTGCTACACCACGAAGATGACGTGCTACAGATGCGAAATTTAACCGACAGGAAGAAGATGGTGTCATATGCGAATGATTAGCTTTTCACAGCACTCACACAAGGTTGGCGCCGGTGGTGACACCTACAACGTGCTGACATGAGAAAAGTTTCCAACCGATTTCTCATACACAAACAGCAGTTGACCGGCGTTGCCAGGTGAAACGTTGTTGTGATGCCTCGTGTAAGGAGGAGAAATGCGTACCATCACGTTTCGGACTTTGATAAGGTCGGATCGTATCCTATCGCGATTGCGGTTTATCGTATCGCGACATTGCTGCTCGCGTTGGTCGAGATCCAATGACCGTTAGCAGAATATGGAATCGGTGGGTTCAGGAGGGTAATTCGAAACGCCGTGCAGGATCCCAACGGCCTCGTGTCACTAGCAGTAGAGATGACAGGGATCTTATCCGCTTGGCTGTAACGGATCGTGCAGCCACGTCTCGATCCCTGAGTCACCACAGGGGGACGTTTGCAAGACAACAACCATCTGCACGAACAGTTCGACGACTTTTACAGCAGCATGTACTATCAGGTCGGAGATCATGGCTGCAGTTACCCTTGACGCTGCATCACAGACAGGAGCGCCTGCGATGGTGTACTCAACGACAAACCTGAGTGCACGAATGGCAGAACGTCATTTTTTCGGATGAATCCAGGTACTGTTTATAGCATCACGATGGTCGCATCATTGTTTGGCGACATCGAGGTGAACGCACATTGGAAGCGTGTATTTGTCATCGCCATACTGGCGTATCACTCGGCGTGATGGTATGTGCTGCCATTGGCTACTCTGAACAGTGGACGAACATTTCAGATGTGTTACGACCCGTGGCTCTGCCCTTCATTCGATCCCTGCAAAACCCTACATTTCAGCAGGATAATGCACGACAGCATGTTGCAGGTCCTGTACGGGGCTTTCTGGATACAGAAAATGCTCGACTGTTGCCCTCGCCAGCACATTCTCCAGATCTCTTACCAACTGAAAACGTCTTGTCAATGATGGCCGAGCAACTGGCTCGTCACAATACGCCAGTGACTACTCTTGATGAACTGCGGTATCGTGTTGAAGCTACATGGGCAGCTGTACCTGTACACGCCATCCAAGCTCTGTTTGACCCAATGCCCAGGCGTATCAAGGCCGTTATTACGGCCAGAGGTGATTGTTCTGGGTGCTGATTTCTCAGGATCTATGCCCTCAAATTGCGTGAAAATGTAATCACATGTCAGTTGTCCAATGAATACCCGTTTATCATCTGCATTTCTTGTTGGTGTAGCAATTTTAATGGCCAGTAGTGCAGTCAGAGACTGGAAAGCGCAACCTGTTCGTGCAATGAAAATCTAATTTCAGAAGAGCCATAAACATGGTTGTCCTTCAGCTTACACGTACACAATGAATAATTTCGCTCAGTACCAAGTATTGCACAATGTTAGTGGCAGTCTAGGGGCCGCTTTAAACCTCCGCGTCCTACGTGTGAGGCGGTCGGCGGCTGCGGGGTCAGCGACTGTCGGCAGCAGACGCCTCGGCGCTCTCGCCTGGGGCGGCCGTCGGCGTCGGCGGCGGCACCGGCACCGGCGTCGGCGTCGCGGCGGCGGCGGGCGTCCTTGCGGGCGGCGCAGCGCGGCCTTGGTCGGCGCTAAATTTGGCACGGCCGCCACGGCTCGCCACAGACAGCCTCCCAGTGCTAGCAGCGCACCACGTGGCCGCCGCACGCCCTCTACCTCTGTCCCCTCTACGTCTATCCCTCTAGACGGGGCACTTCAATATAGAGGCTACTATAGTGCCCCACTGCTGATGCTCGGCGTGATTACCGTTTGCGTCTATACACTGCCAGGGGGACCTACGAAAATGACCACTTAACCGGCTGCAGGTCAGACTGAAGGCAGTTGCTCTCGGTGGCGCAGCGGTTAGCACACTGGACTCTCATTCGGGAGGACGACGGTTCAATCCCGCGTCCGGCCATCCTGAGTTAGGTCTTCCGTTACTTCTCTAAATCGCTCCAGGCAAATGCCGGGATGGCTCGCCTGAAAGGGCACGGCCGACTTCCTTCCCCGTCCTTCCCTAATCCAATAGGCCGATGAACTTGCTGTTTGGTCTCTTCCCCCAAACGACCCAACCCAAACTCTTCCTGTAGCCACGTCAGCCACATCACTGCCAGCTACGATTCGCCAGAAAACGTTGACAACACGGCTCACTTTAGGAGGAGACCGTGCGAACTTCCTCTCACCGATCTTATTCGTATTGTCAAGCTGCGTAGGACACGACTATGACTTCAACACGTTCGTATCTAAATAAAAAATTGAGCTTGAATCTTTGACGCCCACCGGTGACAAAAAGTCGTGGAAAAGATATGAACAAACGCAGATGGCAGGCCGGCCTGGGTGGCCGAGCGGTTCTAGGCGCTGCGGTCTGGAACCGCACGACCGTTACGGTTGCCACAAACAATCCAGAGCTAATAAACTGCATCATGACTGAAGGGATTAGTGATCACAAGGTCGTTGCAGCTAGGCTCAATACCGTTTCTTCCAAATCCACCAGAAACAAACGCTTTAAAAAAGCGGATAAAGTGTCACTAGAAGCTTTCCTAAGAGACAATCTCCATTCCTTCCGAACTAACTATGCAAATGTAGACGAGATGTGGCTCAAATTCAAAGATATAGTAGCAACAGTAATTGAGAGATTCATACCTCATAAATTGGTAAGAGATGGAACTGATCCCCCATGGTACACAAAACAGGTCCGAACGCTGTTGCAGAGGCAACGGAAAAAGCATGCGAATTTCAGGAGAACGCTAAATCCCGAAGATTGGCTAAAATTTACAGACGCGCGAAATTTGGCACGGACTTCAATGCGAGATGCCTTTAATAGGTTCCACAACGAAACATTGTCTCGAAATTTGGTAGGAAATCCGAAGAAATTCTGGTCGTTTGTAAATTACACAAGCGGCAAGACGCAGTCAATACTTTCGCTGCGCAGTGCCGATGGTACTGTTACCGACGACTGTGCCGCTAAAGCGGAGTTTTTGAACGCAGTTTTCCGAAATTCCTTCACCAGGGAAGACGAATGGAATATTCCAGAATTTGAAACACGAACAGCTGCTAGCATGAGTTTTTCAGAAGTAGATACCTTAGGGGTTGCGGAGCAACTCAAATCGCTTGATACGGGCAAGTCTTCAGGTCCAGATTGTATACCGATTAGGTTCCTATCAGATTACGCTGATACAATAGCTCCCTACTTAGCAATCATATACAACCGCTCGCTCACCGATAGATCTGTACCTACAAATTGGAAAATTGCGCAGGTCGCACCAGTGTTTAAGAAGGGTAGTTGGAGTAATCCATCGAATTACAGACCTATATCATTGACGACAGTTTGCAGTAGGGTTTTGGAGCATATACTGTATTCAAACATTATGAATCACCTCGAAGGGAACGATCTATTGATACGTAATCAGCATGGTTCCAGATAACATCGTTCTTGTGCAACGCAGCTAGCTCTTTATACACACGAAGTAATGGCCGCTATTGACAGGGGATCTCAAGTTGTTCCGTATTTCTAGATTTCCGGAAAGCTTTTGACACCGTTCCTCACAAGCGACTTCTAATCAAGCTGCGGGCCTATGGGGTATCGTCTCAGTTGTGTGACTGGATTCGTGATTTCCTGTCAGGAAGGTCGCAGTTCGTAGTAATAGACGACAAATCATCGAGTAAAACTGAAGTGATATCAGGTGTTCCCCAGGGAAGCGTCCTGGGACCTCTGCTGTTCCTGATCTATGTAAATGACCTGGGTGACAATCTGAGCAGTTCTCTTAGGTTGTTCGCAGATGATGCTGTAATTTACCGTCTAGTAAGGTCATCCGAAGACCACTATCAGTTGCAAAGCGATTTAGAAAAGATTGCTGTATGGTGTGGCAGGTGGCAGTTGACGCTAAATAATGAAAAGTGTGAGGTGATCCACATGAGTTCCAAAAGAAATCCGTTGGAATTCGATTACTCGATAAATAGTACAATTCTCAAGGCTGTCAATTCAACTAAGTACCTGGGTGTTAAAATTACGAACAACTTCAGTTGGAAAGACCACATAGATAGTATTGTGGGGAAGGCGAGCCAAAGGTTGCGTTTCATTGTCAGGACACTTAGAAGATGCCAACAAGTCCATTAAAGAGACAGCTTGCACTACACTCGTTCGTCCTCTGTTAGAATATTGCTGCGCGGTGTGGGATCCTTACCAGGTGGGATTGGCGGAGGACATCGAAAGGGTGCAAAAAAGGGCAGCTCGTTTTGTATTATCAAGTAACAGGGGAGAGAGTGTGGCAGATATGATACGCGAGCTGGGATGGAAGTCATTAAAGCAAAGACGTTTTTCGTCGCGGCGAGATCTATTTACGAAATTTCAGTCACCAACTTTCTCTTCCGAATGGGAAAATATTTTGTTGAGCCCAACCTACATAGGTAGGAATGAGCATCAAAATAAAATAAGAGAAATCAGAGCTCTAACAGAAAGGTTTAGGTGTTCGTTTTTCCCGCGCGCTGTTCGGGAGTGGAATGGTAGGGAGATAGTATGATTGTGGTTCGATGAACCCTCTGCCAAGCACTTAAATGTGAATTGCAGGGTAATCATGTAGATGTAGAATCCCGCGTCCGACCATCCTGAGTTAGGTTTCCGTGATTTCGCTAAATCGCTCCAGGCAAATGCCGGGATGGTTCCGCTGAGAGGGCACGGCCGACTTCCTTCCCCGTCCTTCCCTAATCCAATAGGCCGATGACCTTGCTGTTTGGTGTCTTCCCCCAAACGACCCAACCCAAACTCTTCCTGTAGCCACATCAGGCACATCATTGCCAGCTACACTACGCCAGCAAACGTTGACAACGCGGCTCGCTTTACAAGGGGACCGTGCGAACTTCCTCTCACCTATCTTATTCATATTGTCAGGCTATGACTTCAATATACTCGTATCAAAATAAATCGAGCTTGAACCTTTGACGCCCACCGGTCACAAAAAGTCGTGTAATAGTGATATGCACAAATGCAGATGGCGGTAACTTCGTATACACAAGCTATTATAGAGAAACGGACTGGCGGAGCTGTCATTTGGACTCAGGTGATTCACGTGAAAAGGTTTCCGGCGTGATTATGGTCTCGCGACGGGAATTAACAGACTTTGAACTCGGAATGGGAGCTGGAACTAGACACATGTGATGTTCCATTTCGGAAATCGTTGGGGTCTTTAATATTCCGTGATCCACGGTGTCAAGAGTGTGCCAATGTGGTGTGCGTACTGTAAGACCTTCGGTACACACACCATCGGATTATTTGACTTGTCGCTCTAACGAAGTAGGCGAGTGTCAGCAATATGTTTCGTGGTCTTATCGTGGCGTGTTTATCTTCTGCCGTTAGGTCAGACGATAGAAATGCCACTTGCATGCTTAGAGTAGCAGATTGACGGTGACCAACTTTAAACATAACTTGATTAATTTTCACACACATTTATTAAAATAATAACAAGCATAAAATTACTTAACTTGATTCTGGGTGCTATTTACAATTGACAATCTGAAGTTCCTTTGGTCTTGGTACGTTAATCTTATTCTCACATATCTCTGATACTTGACAAAGTGTCTATACATTTATCTTCATGGCTATGTACAGGAATATGATAATCTTATTAGGCGCAGACTGAAACTTAACTATAGACTGGTACAGACTAATGCAGACTCGTACAGACTGGTGCAGACAAATGCAGACTGACTGATCGAAGGTCTGTACACTCGTTATAATACCTCGCGCGTTCAGGTATCACTGCACGAGTGTGATCCGCGAGGAGAAAAGGTTCTACGTTAGCAGCAATCTCATTGGCTGCGTTACACATTAATACGCGGATCGGCGGAAGCAGAATTTGGTCCGTCTCTAAGGCAGCGTCATCTCGTAGTGCGGAGATGGACGAGCGCTGCGCCTGCGCTGTTGTGCTTAGCGGGGCGCGCTCTAGTGGGAAAGTTGTGTACGCACTGACTATGCGGAACTATGTACACAACAGCCGAGAATACCAAATTTCAGGTATTATTCCTCACCACGGACAACGCTTTGGCCGACGGCCTTCACTTAACGACCAACAGCACCGCCATCTGCTCAGAGTTGTCGGCGCTAACAGACAAGCAATAGCCGGCCACTGTGGCCGGGCGGTTCTAGGCGCTTCTGTCCGCTGCCTTGGCGGCCTCCCTTTTATTAAAGGGATTTGAAGCGATTAGTCTTGCACCAGAAGTCACTGTGTTAGCAAGCATTGGCGGTGCTGTACACGGATAGTTCGGAGACGCGATTATGTGGCTCGGTTACTGAATGGTTTGGCACAACCAGTCTCAGAGATTAACTCGTGTAATAAGGCAGCAGAAGAAGTAGAAGAAAAAAAAAACATAGTACTGCTCGCACCAAAGACTTCAAAATATGACATACGAAGGACGGAGAGTAATAGGAGTAGTAACTCTATAAGGGAAGGTCAGTGGAAACGAGAGGAAGGAATTGTAACGTGGGAGAGTGACTGTTCCCGCCCCTCGAGAATCGCGAAATCTGCTTTTTTTCTGTTTTTTGTTCCGTTCCGGTTGGTACCGGCGGAACCACCTGCGGGTGTACCAAAAAGAAGAGCTCGGTTGCGCAGCAGATGTTGGGACGGGTTTGGGACGTGGGAGGTTACGAGCCGTCCGCCGGGCGCAGCGGCGGCAGACACGCCGATCGCAGCCTTCAGCAGAGCTCGGCGCCAAATTTCCACCGCCCGGCCTTGGAGCTCTCACATGCCGTGCGTTCCAACACGCGAACGGTGCTGCCGGCGTCGGGCGGCGAGTGCGGCCGCCTTCGATAAGAGTTCCGAATCCGCATCATACTGTAGGGCCTTCTCGGGGAGGTCGGTTTAAAGGCGTACCACCTGTAGTACGACCACGCTTGTAGGTAAAACACTGCAACGTTCAAACCGACCGTCGAGTTGAGCACAGCTTTACATTTTTACACCGGCGAAATCATTTACACCTACATGACTACTTGAATGTATATAAGCACTCCGTCTTCAGGCCACAAGTGGCCCATCGGGACCATCCGACCGCCGTGTCATCCTCAATAAGGATGCGGATAGGAGGGGCGTGTGGTCAGCACACAGCTCTCCCGGTCGTTATTGTTGTGTTGGCAGAAGAGCCAACACCGTGCTACTAGAGGAGGCCGAAATGCACGCGTTTTAGCTCACGCAGGCTGGCGTGAGGAGGGAAGGACTATACTGACGTGAGGTCTGGAACATGACAAGGAATTAGAATTCAGAAAGCGGACGTAGCTAGTTTGATACTTCACTTAAATCCATTAATGATGAACGTCGCTCTTGACGGTACATGAGTCACAATATTATCTGTTCAGAAGACATAGTAACTGAATATGGCGCCTTGCTGGCAAATGACGTAGCTGAAGGCTATACTTAACTGTCGTCTCTGCAAATGAGAGCGTATGCAGTCAGTGAACCATCGCTAGCAAAGTCGGCTGTACAACTGGGGCGAGTGCTAGGGAGTCTCTCTTGACTAGACCTGCCGTGTGGCGGCGCTCGGTCTGCAATCACTGACAGTGGCGACACGCGGGTCCGACGTATACTAACGGACCGCGGCCGATTTAAAGGCTACCACATGGCAAGTGTGGTGTCTGGCGGTGACACCACGGTTATGATGGTTTTCTTTGACCGGAGCCGCTACTATTCGGTCGAGTAGCTCCTCAATTGGCATCACGAGGCTGAGTGCACCCCGAAAAATGGCAACAGCACATGGCGGCTGGATGGTCACCCATCCAAGTGCCAGCCACGCCCGCCTGCGCTTAACTTCGGTAATCTCACGGGAACCGGTGTATCCACTGCGGCAAGGCCTATGCCACTGAATGTATATACAAAGGGTAAAATATTGTAAGAAAATTTTATATTGAACGAGAGATGGTCAAATGCAGTATCGATTGTGTAGTAGCGTCGCTGCTCAACGGCGATTGCTGTTGGCAAAACACCGCAATGTTCAAACCGACTGTTGAGACGGGCGCAGCTTTACATTTTTACACCGGTGAAATCATTTACACCTACATAACTACTTGAATGTACGAGTATATACAATGGTTAAAATTTTGTAAGAAAATTTTGTATTGAACCAGAGATGGCCAAATGTAGTACCGATTGTGTAGTAGCGTCGCTGGTCAATAGCGATCACTGGAAGTAACCAAGGAGATATGTGGCCACTAATGGTGGGGATTGGTGCGTCTGTGCTTAACTGTCATCTTTCTCGGCCGTGACGCGTGAGAAGTGGACGTAAGAACTTGAATAAGACGTAAACCATCTTTACCCTGTATGGCTGTGGGACCTTGGCTGTTCAGTATAAAATGTCAAATCAAAACACATTCATCCGTCTGCAATTCCAGTTTTATTTTTGCTACCATTTTCAGCGTGACAGTACTCCATTTTCAGGCCCCCTGACCACCGTGTGGGAAGAACCTCACCTGTTGTACAACCAAAATATAGGCAGCGTACAGTCACTTGTACCCGTAGACTTTTTTTTACAAAGCAGTCCCTTCAACCATCACTTTGTTGAAAAGCCACAAATATCAGTGACTATATGCTGGCCCCTATTTTGATTTACTAGGGGTGGGATTGTTCTTACTCGTCGGTCAGGGGGCGTGAAGATGATGTAGTGTAACGCTGCAACTGGTAGCAGAAATAAAATAAAACTGAAGATTTAGAGGCTTGTAATGTTATGTGAGCCTCACTGCCCCTTTTTTTAAACTAATTTGTGCCTGATTTTATTCTGAGATGCCCAGTAATGTATGTAAATACCGTAAATATAAATTTAATTCAAAAAGTACTTGAAGTAAAGTGAAGCGCAGCTGGACAGCAACAAACTCTTTAGCGTGCAATCCCCGCAACGATAGTAGTTGTGAATCTTTGAGTATGGACTCTAAACAAAAGACAATTGATTCATTAAAAAAAAGAGGACTGTTAATCTGTATCTTGTGGAAAGAGGACGTGTTGCTAGGACTGGATTGGATTGTTTGGGGGAAGAGACCAAACAGCGAGGTCATCGGTCTCATCGGATTAGGGAAGGATGGGGAAGGAAGTCGGCCGTGCCCTGTCAAAGGAACCATCCCAGCATTTGCCTGGAGCGATTTAGGGAAATCACGGAAAACCTAAACCAGGACGGCCGGACGCGGGATTGAACCGTCGTCCTCCCGAATGCGAGTCCAGTGTGCTACCACTGCGCCAACTCGCTCGGTTGACGTGTTGCTAGGGCGTCGCTCAGAACGTATTATTACATGTAATGAAAATTGCTGTTTCAGTGATAAAACTGAGTAAAGTAGGTGTAATAGTTGCCAAACATTTACGTGCACAAATTTTCTGGAAGTGAAGAATAGAAATATCTTGCTTTTAGAAAAGGAGGTGAACTTCATTGTCGTCGCCAGCTATCAATCGTCAGAACTGTAAGTGTACAAAGTTCACTAAAATACAGGGAAGGAAATGAATTCTCTATAGTTTTCATTCAATACGTAACAATCTCTCATAATTTCTTAATTGCAGTAACTGGATTACGTTCTTGTATAATAGTATGGTGCTGAAGTCCACTGACCAATTTTGATGCAGCAGGACGTGTAGTTTGAAGGAAGTTTGTGTGCTAAGCAATCTCCTTTTCTCACGAAAAGCAGATTGCTGTTTGATCTTATTTACTTACAACAGTGGTCCCTTAGGTATGAAAAGCTAAGAAAACTTGGGCCCAAAGCTATCCGCAGTAGGGCCAAGTAACTAACAGAGTCGTATTTTAAACCTTAAAGAACAATAACTTCCTCCAAATTGTAATACGTCGCCAACTGGTGCAGAAGCTGATCATTCAAGGAGGCAGCAACCAAAATTCAGGTACCAGTTACGACTTAAAGTAAAAATATCAATCAAAAATCAACCTCTCTCTTTCTCTCTCTCTCTCTCTCTCTCTCTCTCTCTCTCCAAACACATATACAGGGTGTTACAAAAAGGTACGGCCAAACTTTCAGGAAACATTCCTCACACACAAATAAAGAAAATATGTTATGTGGACATGTGTCCGGAAACGCTTACTTTCCATGTTAGAGCTCATTTTATTACTTCTTTTCAAATCGCATAAATCATGGAATGGAAACACACAGCAACAGAACGTACCAGCTTGACTTCAAACACTTTGTTACAGGAAATGTTCAAAATGTCCTCCGTTAGCGAGGATACATGCATCCACCCTCCGTCGCATGGAATCCCTGAAGCGCTGATGCAGCCCTGGAGAATGGCGTATTGTATCACAGCCGTCCACAATACGAGCACGAAGAGGCTCTACATTTGGTACCGGGGTTGCGTAGACAAGAGCTTTCAAATGCCCCCATAAATGAAAGTCAAGAGGGTTGAGGTCAGGAGAGCGTGGAGACCATGGAATTGGCCCGCCTCTACCAATCCATCGGTCACCGAATCTGTTGTTGAGAAGCGTACGAACACTTCGACTGAAATGTGCAGGAACTCCATCGTGCATGAACCACATGTTGTGCGTACTTGTAAAGGCACATGTTCTAGCAGCACAGGTAGAGTATCCCGTATGAAATCATGATAACATGCTCCATTGAGCGTAGGTGGAAGAACATGGGGCCCAATCAAGACATCACCAACAATGCCTGCCCAAACGTTCACAGAAAATCTGTGTTGATGACGTGATTGCACAATTGCGTGCGGATTCTCTTCAGCCCACACATGTTGATTGTGAAAATTTACAATTTGATCACGTTGGAATGAAGCCTCATCCGTAAAGAGAACATTTGCACTGAAATGAGGATTGACACATTGTTGGATGAACCATTCGCAGAAGTGTACCCGTGGAGGCCAATCAGCTGCCTGCACACGCTGTACATGGTACGGAAACAACTGGTTCTCCCGTAGCACTCTCCATACAGTGACGTGGTCAACGTTACCTTGTACAGCAGCAACTTCTCTGACGCTGACATTAGGGTTATCGTCAACTGCACGAAGAATAGCCTCGTCCATTGCAGGTGTCCTCGTCGTTCTAGGTCTTCCCCAGTCGCGAGTGATAGGCTGGAATGTTCCGTGCTCCCTAAGACGGCGATCAATTGCTTCGAACGTCTTCCTGTCGGGACACCTTCGTTCTGGAGATCTGTCTCGATACAAACGTACCGCGCCACGGCTATTGCCCCGTGCTAATCCATACATCAAATGGGCATCTGCCAACTCCGCATTTGTAAACATTGCACTGACTGCAAAACCACGTTCGTGATGAACACTAACCTGTTGATGCTACGTACTGATGTGCTTGATGCTAGTACTGTAGAGCAATGAGTCGCATGTCAACACAAGCACCGAAGTCAACATTACATTCCATCAATTGGGCCAACTGGCGGTGCATCGAGGAAGTACAGTACATACTGACGAAACTAAAATGAGCTCTAACATGGAAATTAAGCGTTTCCACATAACATCTATTCTTTATTTGTGTGTGAGGAATGTTTCCTGAAAGTTTAGCCGTATCTTTTTGTAACACCCTGTATAAATATTCATATTATGAAGATAAGTCATTGTATAGGCTTAAGGTGCTTTAACTAGACATTTTAGACATAATTAAGTTCAGCTACAGAAGTGCGACATCTCGACCGCATAACTCAGGTAACTGAGCCGTTCCTTCACTTGCCTCAACATGGTGGACCAAAACGATTTGTTGGCAGATTGCAAGTATGGGGAGATGACACGCAGGAACAACACGGATGCGGAAGATTGATGATGACGTTCTTAATTAGATGGAATCGGTGTTTACAGCAGGGTACAGCTGGAATGTTGCTGGAGTGTTGCGCCACCTTCGGGTTTTGGTGATGTGAGGTGCCAGCAAGAGCACAGCGATGTCAAGAACGCCAGGGAGCCAAGGCGGCTGGTCATGTCCGTGCCAACAGCGGGGCCTCGGGTGTGGCAGGCATTCCAGGGACGCACTCCAGGGCGCTTCCAGCGAGAAGGGGACACGACAAACTCCAGCCAACAGTGTGCGGAAAGATTCCAATCCTGCAGCCACATAAGGGAGAGACTTGGAAGCCAAGGAGCGCTAACAGGTCCACTCGACTCCGTTACAGGAGGCACGAAGAGGTGACTAACGTCACGTCAGCTACGGAAAGACTCAGCAGGTCATCTGGTGAAGGCCATCCACACGGAAGCTATGTGGGCAGCCGTAGGAATACTCTCCAAGTACGAGTTTTGTCAGAAAAGAAATGATACTGCCCCCCATACCAACAGTCTGACACGCCATAATTTGACACACCATAATAGGAAGCAAATATTTTTCGAACTCGAACTGTCCCCTTTTTACCGTGAAACGTCTCATCAAAATCGCCCAAGCGGCGGTAGTTGACGAGAAGTTTACCACAAACGACTGCTGCCCTGGCCAGCACATTCTCCAGATCTCTCACCAACTGAAAACCTCTGGTCAATGGTGGCCGAGCAACTGGCTCGTCACAATACGCCAGTCACTACTCTTGATGAACTGTGGTATCGTGTTGAAGCTGCATGGGCAGCTGTACCTGTACACGCCATCCAAGCTCTGTTTGACTCAATGCCCAGGCGTATCAAGGCCGTTATTACGGCCAGAGTGGTTGTTCTGGGTACAGATTTCTCAGGATCTATGCACCCAAATTGCGTGAAAACGTAATCACATGTCAGTTCTAGTATAATATATTTGTCCAATGGATACCCGTTTATCATCTGCATTTCTTCTTGGTGTAGCAATTTTAATGGCCAGTAGTGTACATGTCGTACCACTATTGAAAGATGGAGTTGTGTTTTGACCTAGGAGGGCAGGCAGTAGAATATGTGTAAAACTTCACAACAAAATTTATTTTTTAGTCACTGTCTTCGTTCATTAGATACACACTGTGTTAAACCAAGGAAAATATCTAGCATCCTCGCCCTGCCGCACAGCCCTGCTAGTGCTGTGTGAGTTTATTCCAGGACACGGGAAGAGAGGCCCGCTGCTGCCTAGCGCCTCCCCAAACGGGCAACAGGCAGCCGCCTCGTCTGCGCTGATGGGGCGCTGAGACTGGTGCATTCCGCGCAGTCAGGCGGAAGCGCCGTGCGCCAGGCCGAACCCACCCTGGGCACTCCGTGTTTACACACAAACCACCTGCGCCGCTTCCGGAGACGCGGCTGTCCTCATTACGAGCCGCGCACTTCCCTCTCCAGGAAGTGAATCTGCACGTCGGGCGCTGCCAATTAAACGAGTTGCGCCCGTCTCACGGACCAGTTCATAGCATTAGCTCGCCACTAGCTCTTCTCCGGATCTCATAACCGCTACACAGGGTCTGAATCTCTGCTATAATATAGGCATATACAGGGTGAAAATGACCTCCATCGACAAAATTTCGGAGGTTGCTCAGGGATATTAACGCAGAATTTTTGTATGAGGGGCCCCGTGTCCTCCGGTGGTTCATTACGGAGTAATTGCGTTTAAATGTTTTCAGACGACTTACGGAAATTCAGCCAGCGACCGCCGATATTTCGGCGGGAGCACACCACGACATTTTCAAGGCAAATTGCACCGGACAGGCAAGTTTAAAACCTCGGTCCTCGGACTATTGCAAGAAAGATAACACACACAGTGAACACTAGTGCCACCAAAGATGACCAAAGTCAGAGATATCGATAGTGAGACTACGAACTAGCAGGTGAGGCTGTCCCTCTGTTTCTTTGACAAGGGAGACAGCAGGATTCCAAACAGTGTTTAAACAAAAGCTTCCGTCCCTGTTTACAAGGTTGCTAGCTAATTTAATCTCAGCTGCCTCCTTAATAACACTGTCCCAATAGCTGGACGTGCATGCCAATATCTCGCTGTTGTTGTATAACATAGGGTGACCGGTATCCAATCAATGTTCGGGAATAGCAGATCTACTTGGCTGCTGTAATTGAGTGTGCCGTTTATGCTCACAAGGGAACCTCCCCATCGCACCCCCCTCAGATTTAGTTATAAGTTGGCACAGTGGATAGACCTTGAAAAACTGAACACAGATCAATCGAGAAAACAGGAAGAAGTTGTGTGGAACTATGAAAAAAGTAAGCAAAATATACAAACTGAGTAGTCCATGTGCAAGATAAGCAACATCAAGGTTAGTGGGAGCTCAGGAGCGTCGTGGTCCCGTGGTTAGCGTGAGCAGCTGCGAAACCGGAGGTCCTTGGTTCAAGTCTTCCCTCGACTGTAAATTTTAATTTTTTTGTTTTCAGACAATTATTATCTGTCCGTCTATCCGTCCGATGCGATCACTTTTTTGGGAGTGATAATCACATCCACAAGAAAACCTAAATCGGGCAAGGTAGAAGAATCTTTTTACCCATTCGCCAAGTGTACAAGTTAGGTGGGTCGACAACATATTCCTTTCACTTGACGGACATGTCGTCACCAGTGTCGTATAGAATATATCAGACGTGTTTCCCTGTGGAGGAATCGGTGAACCTATGACCTTGTGATCAAATGTTTTCGGTTCCCATTGTCGAGGCACGTCCTTTCGTCTACTAATTGCACGGTTTTGCGGTGCGGTCCACTCGAGGGAAGGCTTGAACCAAGGACCTCTCGTTCCGCAGCTGCTCATGCTAACCACGGGACCACGGCACTCCTGAGCTCACATTATCCTTGATGTTCCATGTGTTACGCATGGACTACTCAGTTTGTATATTTTGCTTATTTTTTTCATAGTTCCACACAACTTCTTCCTGTTTTCTCGATTGATATGTGTTCAGTTTTTCAAGGCCTATCCACTGCGCCAACTTCTAACTAAATCTGAGGGGGGTGCGATGGGGAGGTTCCCTTGTCAGTACAACGGTCCTCCGCGGTTCTGATAGTTTGACCAATATATGCCATGCCACAGCTACAAGGAATGCGATATACGCCCGCCTTACACAACCCAAGATCATCCTTAACGGAGCCCAACAGCACTCTGATTTTAGATAGAGGTCGGAAAACACATTTCACATCGTATTTCCGTAAAAAACGACTGATCTTGTTGGAAATGCTTCCTGCGTAAGGCAAAAAGGCAGTAGACTTAGGTGTCGACTCAGTATTATCATCAGTTACCCGATGCACAGTTGGTCGAGAGCGCAACGCACGTTCAATCTGACTGTCACTATAACCATTTCGACGAAACGTATTGGCAAAGTCTCAGTGTCCAAAATGACATGTGCCCTGTGTACCAACGTACGAAGAACCCTTTCACGGCCGGCCGGGGTGGCCTAGCGGCTCTAGGCGCTACAGTCTGGAACCGCGCGACCGCTACGATCGCAGGTTCGAATCCTGCCTCGGGCATGGGTGTGTGTGATGTCCCTAGGTTAGTTAGGTTTAATTAGTTCCAAGTTCTAGGCGACTGATGACCTCAGAAGTTAAGTCGCATAGTGATCAGAGTCATTTGAACCATTTTTTTTAAACAATACTGGATATGAAATAAGGGAAAGATGAAAGACGAATATAGTTCGCAGTAACGAATTTCTTAAGTAAAGTTAAAGGGTTGCGCTCAGGTATCAAAGACAAAATATTATTATGAGGTCATGCGAAAAGTTTAGTGAACGGTCTCAGAAAATAACGGAAACAGGACTTGCAAACAAAATACTTTTCTGGCCTTCAAAGTGATCAACATTAACTGCAGCACACTTCTGAAATCGGTCATAAAGCTGTTGGAAACTGCCAGCAAGCGCTTCTTGCGGAATCGCTCGAAGCACCGTGGTCACGCGCTGTTGGGTATCCGCGACGTCTGCGAGTTGTCGAGAACAATAGTGCTTACACTGCTTCAACTTTTCTGCTCTCACTTCCAAAGGCAGCAACCGATCATACGCAAACATCCATCGCACTCCTCCCATGTTTTCTGGGATTGTGCGTGTTGACCCCATCACGGTTCACCCTCGACATCGTCCTATACGTCTACAAAAATTTTAAACCGCTCAGACACGCACTTTTTACTCACCGCTTCAACATCGTACACTTGCACAAACATTCCACGAGTCTCCTTCGCCGTTTCCACTAATCTGATGGAAACTTCGTGTTAACGCGAAACCTCTGACTTGTTCATTAAACGCCTCTTCTATTCCAGAGATGACTAGACTCATTTCCAATACTGGCGAGGTTTTAGACGACGTCCCAGTTTTTGCCAGCTGCAAGCAGCTCCACGAAACTTGTTTTGACATTTAGCCCTTTTGATCAGTCAGCCCGAGGAACAGAAATGGTCATTTCCTCAAAAATGGTTCAAATGGCTCTGAGCACTATGGGACTTAACATCTATGGTCATCAGTCCCCTAGAACTTAGAACTACTTAAACCTAACTAACCTAATGACATCACACACATCCATGCCCGAGGCAGGATTCGAACCTGCGACCGTAGCGGTTCCAGACTGAAGCGCCTAGAACCGCACGGCCACACCGGCCGGCGGTCATTTCCTGCTCCTGCTAATGGCAAAAAGCAGCTTCCTGCCAAGGATCTTCAAAGTTTATTTTCAACATGTGATGGAAAACATCTGTGATCATGGAAAAACAACTCGCCCTTGATCTAGCATAGTAAGCCCCAACCACAATACAGTACAAGGACTACTGGCTGGACAAAACTCCTTTCTGCTACGTTCTGGAAACAAGCCTTGGTGTCAACAATAGACACAGGAATGAATCCACACCGTGTGGCCAGACATAAGGCACTGACAAGCCAAAACAATATTACTACCTTTTTAACAGCTTATTGGTCCACCTCTGATAAGCAATACTGTAGCGTTTCTGCGGGGCATGAATTCCATATGGCCTTGGCAGGAATCTGCGGGTATTCGGCATCAGCTGTCTGCTTATTGATCACACAATTCCTGTAGATTACGGCCCGGTGATTTGACATCGCGAAGATAGCTCCCGATAGTGTCCTAGATGTGTTCGAGTTTAGTTCCGGCGAATTTGGTGGACAGGACATAACCGTGAGTCCACTATCATACTTGTCAAACCACAGATGAATGTCCCCAATAGTATAATACCACTTCTCTGCATTCGTGGCGCAGTGTTCAGAACCATTTGAACCAACTGCCTCGTCACAATACGCCAGTCACTACTGTTGATGAACTGTGGTATCGTGTTGAAGCTGCATGGGCAGCTGTACCTGTACACGCCATCCAAGCTCTGTTTGACTCAATGCCAAGGCGTATCAAGGCGTTATTACGGCCAGAGGTGATTGTTCTGGGTACTGATCTCTCAGGATCTATGCACCCAAATTGCGTGAAAATGTGTCAGTTCTAGTATAACATATTTGTCATGATGGTCGCATCCGTGTTTGGCGACATGGCGGTGAACGCACATTGGAAGCATGCATTGGTCATCGCCATACTGGCGTACCACCCGACGTGATGGCATGGAGTGCCATTGGTTACACATCTCGGTCACCTCTTGTTCGCATTGACGGCACTTTGAACAGTGGACGTTACATTTCAGATGTGTTACGATCCGTGGCTCTACCCTTCATTCGATCCCTGCGAAACCCTATATTTCAGCAGGATAATGCACGACCGCATGTGGCAGGTCCTGTACGGGCTTTCTGGGTACAGAAAATGTTTGACTGCTGCGCTGGCCAGCACATTCTCCAGATCTCTCACCAATTGGAAACGTCTAGTCAATGGTGGCCGAGCAACTGGCTCGTTACAATACGCCAGTTGATGAACTGTGGTATCGTGTTGAAACTGCATGGGCAGCTGTACCTGTACACGCCATCAAAGCTCTGTTTGACTCAATGCTCAGGCGTATCAAGGCCGTTATTACGGCCAGACGTGGTTGTTCTGGGTACTGATTTCTCAGGATCTATGCACCCAAATTGCGTGAAAATGTAATCACGCGTCAGTTCTAGTATAATATACCCGTTTATCATCTGCATTTCTTCTTGGTGTAGCAATTTTAGTGGCTAGTAGGGTATAGACAAACTTTTGAGATCAGCTCCGCTGTCGGGGGGGGGGGGGGGGGGGGGGGACGGCGAACGGCGAAAGATATTTGTACAGTCGCAACGACGGTGGGTATGCGGGCATAGCTGCCATAATCACGTCGCAAACGTTATCACATGCGCCATCTGAGTACACATGACAGTCGCGCCAACGCACTGCCCTTTTATACCTAGTGTACGCGATACAACCGCCATCTGTATGTGTGCGTATCGCTGTCCCATGACGTTTGTCAGCTCAGTGTGTGTTACAAGGTACTGCGTGTAAGCGTCTCCACACCTTTTCTCCCAGAAATGTGAATGGATTTCCTGGTTCGCGAACCAGCGGGTGGGGGTGTTGGCACAGGGAACCCCAGTGCTTGTACGAGACAGAGAACAGAGCGGCCGATGCGTCACGGGCAGAGGTCGGCCACTCGGCAGCGCGTTCCGCTTTTGTCACGCGTACGGCCCCACAGCTTCCAGGGGAGGAATCGTGTGACACACGGCCGTGGGCGGCCAAGCTCGCACCGCCTTCAGAAATAGACGCGGCGCGCCAGGTGCTCGCCCCGGAGCGCGCCGTCGACGTCTGCGCTGTCACTGTCGCGACCGCGTCGCCTCGCTGTGATTCCTAGAGCAGACATTTTCACTCCGCAGTATAAATTTCTCAAGATATAGTTACGAACCAAGGCTAACGTACTACCCCAGACTTTGACCTGCAATTCGCTTTTTATTCTTCCGCTATGGACAGAGTGACTCAAATTTTTTTCAGATCACGGCTGTATCACCAATGCGAGGCAGTTGTGAAGGTTAGTTGTAAGATATTGGGAAGTTTTAAAACAAGTAAAGGATTAAGAGAAGGATGTTCTATGTCACCAACCTTATTTAAGTTGCTTTTAGAAGTTGTTCTTGGTTAGTGGAATAGACAGTGCAGAAGTTTGGGTGTGACGGCACAACATCAGACTTTACATGTATTGTTGCCCTCAATGGTGAGTGTTCATCGGAGGTGAGGGTATCATCTGGAGCGCCCCAGGGAAGTGTGGTAGGTCCGCTGTTGTTTTCTATCTACATAAATGATCTTTTGGATAGGGTGGATAGCAATGTGCGGCTGTTTGCTGATGATGCTGCGGTGTACGGGAAGGTGTCGTCGTTGAGTGACTGTAGGAGGATACAAGATGACTTGGACAGGATTTGTGATTCGTGTAAAGAATGGCAGCTAACTCTAAATATAGATAAATGTAAATTAATGCAGATGAATAGGAAAAAGAATCCTGTAATGTTTGAATACTCAATTAGTAGTGTAGCGCTTGACACAGTCACGTCGATTAAATATTTGGGCGTAACATTGCAGAGCGATATGAAGTGGGACAAGCATGTAATGGCAGTTGTGGGGAAGGCGGATAGTCGTCTTCGGTTCATTGCTAGAATTTTGGGAAGATGTGGTTCATCTGTAAAGGAGACCGCTTATAAAACACTAATACGACCTATTCTTGAGTACTGCTCGAGCGTTTGGGATCCCTATCAGGTCGGATTGAGGGAGGACATAGAAGCAATTCAGAGGCGGGGTGCCAGATTTGTTACTGGTAGGTTTGATCATCACGCGAGTGTTACTGAAATGCTTCAGGAACTTGGGTGGGAGTCTCTGGAGGAAAGGAGGCGTTCTTTTCGTGAATCGCTACTGAGGAAATTTAGAGAACCAGCATTTGAGGCTGCCTGCAGTACAATTTTACTGCCACCACAAAGATAAGAGAAATTAGGGCTCGTACAGAGGCATATAGGTAGTCATTTTTCCTTCGTTCTGTTTGGAAGTGGAACAGGGAGAGAAGATCCCAGTTGTGGTACGAGGTATTGCGGAGTATGTATGTAGATGTAGATGTATTACTGTTTGCCGACGATCAAATACTTTTGGCTTTGGATAACGACGATGCCATGTATCAAATGAGAAAATTAATGGACACTTACAAACGAGGTGGACTAGCAGTGAATACACATAAAATAGAATATCTTGTTGTTGGAAGTGGGCACGGTGACGACTTGGATTTTGTGTTTGGCCAGGAAAGAAGTAGTAGTAATTTATCGTAGATCGCTTGCGTAACGAAAGGTACCCAACGACTGGAAAAAAGCGCAGGTCATTCCCGTTTTTAAGAAGGGCCGTAAGACAGATCCACACAATTACAGACCTATATCGTTGACGTCAATCTGTTGTAGAAATATGGAACACGTCTTATGCTCAAGAATTATGACGTTTTTGGAAAATGAACAGCTCCTCTATAAAAATCAACATGGATTCCGCAAACAGAGATCCTGGGAAACTCAGCTCGCTATGTTCCTCCACGAGATCCACAGTGCAATGGACAACGGCGCTCAGGCTGATGCCGTGTTCCTTGACTTCAGTGAGGCATCTGACACCGTACCGCATTGCCGTTTAATGAAAATAAAATACGAGCTTACGGAGTATCGGAGTAGACCTGCGATTGAAATGAAGACTTTCTTGCAGATAGAACTCAACACGTCGCTCTTAACGGAACTAAATCGACAGAGGTAAAGTTAATATCCGGAGTTCCAAAGGGAAGTGTGATAGGACCGTTGGTGTTCACAAGATATATAAATGATTTAGTAGAAAGCGTCGGATGCTCTTTAAGGCTATTCGCAGATTATGCAGTTGTTTATACCAAAGTAGCAACGCCAAAAGATAGTAAGAATTTGCAGAACGACCTGCAGAGAATTGGCGAATGATGCAGACTCTGGCAGTTGACCCTGAACGTAAATAAATGTAACATATTGCGCATACATAGGAAAAGGAATTCACTACTGTACAGCTACACTACTGATGACAAACAGCCGTAAAATATCTAGGCGTAACCATCCAGAGCAACCTTAAGTGCAGTGACCATATAAAGCAGATAGTGGGAAACGCAGACACAAGACTCAGTTTCATCGGAAGAATCTTAGGGAAATGTAACTCAACCACGAAAGAAGTGGCTTATACGACGCCTGTTCGCCCGATTCTTGAGTACTGTTCACCTACAGGGTGTTTCAAAAATGACCGGTATATTTGAAACGGCAATAAAAACTAAACGAGCAGCGATAGAAATACACCGTTTGTTGCAATATGCTTGGGACAACAGTACATTTTCAGGCAGACAAACTTTCGAAATTACAGTAGTTACAATTTTCAACAGCAGATGGCGCTGCGGTCTGGGAAACTCTATAGTACGATATTTTCCACATATCCACCATACGTAGCAATAATATGGCGTAGTCTCTGAATGAAATTACCCGAAACCTTTGACAACGTGTCTGGCGGAATGGCTTCACATGCAGATGAGATGTACTGCTTCAGCTGTTCAATTGTTTCTGGATTCTGGCGGTACACCTGGTCTTTCAAGTGTCCCCACAGAAAGAAGTCACAGGGGTTCATGTCTGGCGAATAGGGAGGCCAATCCACGCCGCCTCCTGTATGTTTCGGATAGCCCAAAGCAATCACACGATCATCGAAATATTCATTCAGGAAATTAAAGACGTCGGCCGTGCGATGTGGCCGGGCACCATCTTGCATAAACCACGAGGTGTTCGCAGTGTCGTCTAAGGCAGTTTGTACCGCCACAAATTCACGAAGAATGTCCAGATAGCGTGATGCAGTAATCGTTTCGGATCTGAAAAATGGGCCAATGATTCCTTTGGAAGAAATGGCGGCCCAGACCAGTACTTTTTGAGGATGCAGGGACGATGGGACTGCAACATGGGGCTTTTCGGTTCCCCATATGCGCCAGTTCTGTTTATTGACGAAGCCGTCCAGGTAAAAATAAGCTTCGTCAGTAAACCAAATGCTGCCCACATGCATATCGCCGTCATCAATCCTGTGCACTATATCGTTAGCGAATGTCTCTCGTGCAGCAATGGTAGCGGCGCTGAGGGGTTGCCGCGTTTGAATTTTGTATGGATAGAGGTGTAAACTCTGGCGCATGAGACGATACGTGGACGTTGGCGTCATTTGGACCGCAGCTGCAACACGGCGAACGGAAACCCGAGGCCGCTGTTGGATCACCTGCTGCACTAGCTGCGCGTTGCCCTCTGTGGTTGCCGTACGCGGTCGCCCTACCTTTCCAGCACGTTCATCCGTCACGTTCCCAGTCCGTTGAAATTTTTCAAACAGATCCTTTATTGTATCGCTTTTCGGTCCTTTGGTTACATTAAACCTCCGTTGAAAACTTCGTCTTGTTGGAACAACACTGTGTTCTAGGCGGTGGAATTCCAACACCAGAAAAATCCTCTGTTCTAAGGAATAAACCATGTTGTCTACAGCACACTTGCACGTTGTGAACAGCACACGCTTACAGCAGAAAGACGACTTACAGAATGGCGCACCCACAGACTGTGTTGTCTTCTATATCTTTCACATCACTTGCAGCGCCATCTGTTGTTGAAAATTGTAACTACTGTAATTTCGAAAGTTTGTCCGCCTGAAAATGTACTGTTGTCCCAAGCATAATGCAACAAACGGTGTACTTCTATCGCTGCTCGTTTAGTTTTTATTGCCGTTTCAAATATACCGGTC
Organism: Schistocerca americana; assembly: GCF_021461395.2. Lineage (NCBI taxonomy): Eukaryota > Metazoa > Arthropoda > Insecta > Orthoptera > Acrididae > Schistocerca > Schistocerca americana. Next base: position 182,900,101 of record NC_060120.1, read on the forward strand.
ATTTTTGAAACACTCTGTATATGGATCCATATCATTTAGGGCTGATGGAGAAGATAGACAAGATCCAACGAAGAGCGGCGCGTTTCGTCAAGGGATCGTTTAGCTGGCGAGAGAGCGTTACGGAGGTACTAAACAAACTCCACTGGCAGACGTTGCAAGAGAGACGTTGTGCATCAAGGAGAGATCTACTATTGAAATTTCGCGATAGTGCTTTTCAAGGAGGAGTCGGACAACATATTACTTCCCCCCACATACATCCGAGCGGTTCTAGGCGCTACAGTCTGGAACCGCTCGACCGCTACGGTCGCAGGCTCGAATCCTGCCTCGGGCGTGGATGTGTGTGATGTCCTTAGGTTAGTTAGGTTTAAGTAGATCTAAGTTCAAGGGGACTGATGACCTCAGCAGTTAAGTCCTATAGTGCTCAGAGCCATTTTTGAACCACATACATCTCGCATATTGACCACGAGGAGAAAATCCGAGAAATTAGAGCTAATACAGAGGCTTACCGGCAATCACTCTTCCCACGCACTATTCGCGACTGGAATAGGGTTGGAGGGATCAGATAGTGGTACCGAAAGTAGCCGCGGCACACAGCGTTAAGTGGCTTGCTAAGTATGATGTAGATGTAGGTCAGCTATTTATATTATATCGAATACTTTATAAGAATTAGGCTGTACTTCACACCTCCCAAAATACAAGGTGCATGTACAAAAGTTCGGGAAATGGTACCAGGAAAGAATGGAAAGAAGATTTATAAACGAAATATCTTTACTGGCCTGCAAAGAAATCACCATTAGCTACAGCACATTTCTTATATCGGTTGTCCAGTTGCTGGAACTGTCAGCAAACGCTTCTTGCGGACTCGCTCCAAGCATCTTGGTCACGCATTGTTGGGCATTCGCAACGTGCGCGCGGTGAGTGTCGCGCCCAACACAAGGTGGCTGTTCTTCAACACACTCCTTAGTCTCCGGATTTGGTTCAGGCCCATTACATTTTGTGTTCTTTCCTTAAAGGAGCCCTGGATGCTTCGCAGACTCTGCGCGTGGCCACTTCACTTCGAGCGATTCCACAAGAAGCGTTTGCTGACACTTCCCGAAAGCTTCATAACCAATCTCAGAAGTGTGTCGATTACTTTGAAGGTCAGTAAAGGTATTTTGTTTGTGCGAGTGGCGTTCAATAAGGAATGCACACATTCTACTCTGAAAGCAGCTTGATTTTAATCAGAACTGCAATACACCAATTGTTCCTCACGAGATTCTAATTTTCAACATAATCTCCGTTCAGTTGGACGGGAGGGCACGTATGTCCGCATGGTACCATTCTACTGGTCGACGTCGGGTCAACGTCCTGCTGATGAACAACCTCCCCGTCATCCACGTACTGCTCCCCGCGGAAGGCATCCTTCATTGGGCCAAACAGATGCAAGTCAGAAGGTGCGAGTTTCGGGCACACACTTTTGAGTACCGCAACTCGTAGACGAGTGTGTCAGCAGTACCAACAAGACATCCAGCTGTGTAGCGAGGAGTTTGATTGTAACCCGTCGGTTACCTCGAATGAGAGTGTCCGCACGTTCCTACACTGCAGGAGTCACAGCTGCTTGCGCCCGGCAGGCACGCGGCGGGGGATCGCGCAGGTCTGGTCGACTTTGCTGCGATGATTGCATTCACAGATGCAACATAGTCGCAGATATAAACAGTGATCTCAATGGAGAGAAGTCTTCCGAAGTAGGAGTGATTTCAGGTGTGCCGCAGGGGAGTGTCGTAGGACCGTTGCTATTCACAATATATATAAATGACCTTGTGGATAACATTGGAAGTTCACTGAGCCTTTTTGAGGATGATGCTGTAGTATATCGAGAGGTTGTAACAATGGGCAATTGTACTGAAATGCAGAAGGATCTGCAACGAATTGACGCATGGTGCAGAGAATGGCAATTGAATCTCAATGTAGACAAGTGTAATGTGCTGCGAATACATAGAAAGAAAGACCCTTTATCATTTAGCTACAATATAGCAGGTCCGCAACTGGAAGCAGTTAATTCCATAAGTTATTTGGGAGTAGGCATTAAGAGTGATTTAAAATGGAATGACCACATAAAATTAATCGTCGGTAAAGCAGATGCCAGACTGAGATGCATTGGAAGAATCCTAGGGAAATGCAGTCCGAAAACAAAGGAAGTAGGGTTACAATACACTTGTTCGCCCACAGCTTGAATACTGCTCACCGGTGTCGGATCCGTACCAGATAGGGTTGATAGAAGAGAGAGAGAAGATCCAACGAAGAGCAGCGCGCTTCGTTTCAGGATCATTTAATAATCGCGATAGCGTTACGGAGATGATAGATAAACTCCAGTGGAAGGCTCTGCAAGAGAGACGCTCAGTAGCTCGGTACGGGCTTTTGTTGAAGTTTCGAGAACATACCTTCACCGAGGAGTCCATCAGTATATTGCTCCCTCCTACGTATATCTCACGAAGAGACCGCGAGGATAAAATCAGAGAGATTAGAGCCCACACAGAGGCATACCGAGAATCCTTCTTTCCACGAACAATACGAGACTGGAATAGAAGGGAGAACTGATAGAGGTACTCAAGGTACCCTCCGCCACACAGTGTTAGGTGGCTTGCGGAGTATGTATGTAGATGTAGATGTAGATCTAGGCACTGTCAATTTTTTTTTTATTCCAGTCTCGGATCGGTGTAGAAAAGATCTGAAGATGGTCATTACTGACTGAAACCGGTTATCGTCGAAGGAATTTATATTGTCGTCAAAGGTTGGAATATAAAAAACATTTGATTACATTCACCTTGCTCAACGATTCACAGTGCTTTTGTTGGCTGCCAGGCCTCCGTAGACATTCGGCAGGCACCTATGAACATCTGCTATGCTCTGGTTTTCCGCCAATAGAAACTATGACAGCTCTCTGCTTGGAACGCACCACGCACCTCTGTTACAGGCACTATTTTGGAGGCTACGTGTAGCATCACCACCTGTCAGAACTGTATGGGAATATTCCACAAAGTTCCACAAAAAATTCGGCATTTTTTCAACGAGAATTGGCCAAAAAAATAGTGTTGCATAACTTACTGAACACCCCTCGTAATTCCCGGTTCCTTTATTTTCTGTGTCCGTTCACCGATTTCCGACGCACCTTGTATTGAGTGTTCACTCTGAAACACCGTGCATAACTCAGGATGCAAGCAGTGACCGACAGAGTCACTCGCGGAGCGCATGCGCAGATGCAGCGGACGTCCGCTCCGGCGCCGCCGCCTCTCTCGCAGATATGCGCCGCTGGCCGTCATCGGCGAGCTTCGCGGCGTATCCCCCACCACCCCAGCCTCCACGCGGCAGGTCAGCAAAAACGGCGGCGTTAAGCCTGCAGATAAACAATCTGGCCAGCTGTGCAGCCGGCCGGACCCGCACGCGTTCAGCCGCGGGAAACGCCAAGGTCCCCCGCCTCCGCTGCGGTCAGACGGGGCCCGCAGAAGCTACCAGAAGGCCCTGCGCCTGCCTGGGAACCCGTGGACCAACTGCATAAACGTGGTGCCCAACGACGACCGATGAGGTGAATCCGTACTCGAGGAACTGTGCAAACAGAAATTCCTAGTGACGTGTATTATAGTCCTGTCTCCGTAACCAAGACTAGTAACAAGCTGCATCAATAACTACATCTACGTAGATGTGTCCCTGGAGGAATGATCGGTATTCGGGTTTATGACAGGAAGGACTGTTCGAAGCAGGAAACTTCATATGGACATACTGGAAAAGACAGTCGACGAGCTGTTAAATAAAAATCAGTCAGGTAAAGGCACCAGAGAGGCAGTGGAAATGGGCGTTTGGCACCATTGGCAGCTATGCCCCTTGCGGGGTCGGTCAACACCGACTCAAAGGAAGGCCTCGGCGCTTGTTCGTGACTTCACGTCAGCTAGGCACGGCGAACGCCAGGTCTGTTGCAGGCATACTCATAATGCTGGTGTCTCCCTCTCTGACACAGGAAAATGTGAAACTATTGGCGGTAGTTGACCAACACACATTGTTCTGAGAGATTTCTGCAGTCAATTAATTGTGCAATTCATTACACTTCTTAACAAATAGTGTACTCCTGAACTTAAATTTCCACCTGTTTTAAGGATTGACATACAAAAACAACTTCATGGTCCAGCAGCAACAGAATTCGTGCTTCTTTACCTTATTTGTAAATCTGAGGAAGTTACGTTTGTACTGGGTTGCTTTTACAAGAAACTGTGAACATATTGGTGCTCTTCTTTAGGTGTCTTGGGATGGGGGACAGAAGAAGAGGCAAAAGTGAGATACTTGTTTTATCAAATAAAATTTTTTTATCTTATGAAGTTTCTCCTTTCAGTTGCAAGAGGGGAATATTTATCTTTTCTAATGTGCATGTTCAAAAAGTTTAAGCTCAGCAGTATTTTCGATGTATGAAGCTATTTTGTTTCCTGATTAGAATTCCTTTCGTTGAAAACGACTGTAATCTAATGACTGGCAACAGTTGGACATTTACACATGTAAATTAATTCACATTTCCAGTGACGATGTCAAACGAAAATAAATAAATAATAAAAGAAACGAGTTCATTGTAAGGGGGTTGGGGTAAGTTTGGGTAACAAAATGGATCAAGTAAATATAATTACTTGAATGTAAAATTTCCGAAGCTTGCAATGGGGCAAAGCATTTTCTCATATTGATCTACGTTTGTTTCGACAGGTTTCATTAATACAGAACTATGATCTTCATTTGTAGCTATACGATAGTAAGAAAATCTTTCATCTAAATAAAACTGCAGAATCCAAAACAATACCAAACATTTTGTCCAAAAATGAGAGATTTATAGTGATAAACACGCCCAGGCGTTTCTGCCTGCAACTGACCTGGTGTTCGCCGTGCCTAGCTGACGTGACGTCACCAACAAGCGCCGAGGCCTTCCTTTGAGTCGGTGTTGGGTAGGTCCGGCCACCATGGTGCAGGTTTTACTATATTCGAATCCACATTGGGCGACCTGCGCGCTGGATGGTGATGAAATGATGATGAAGACAACACAACACCCAGTCCCTGAGCGGAGAAAATCCCCAATCCAGCCGGGAATCGAACGCGGACCCCTTAGGAGGGGAGTCTGTCACGCTGACCATTCAGCTATCGGGGGGGACAGAGAGGTAGTGCTGACGTTGCGGTCGATAATGAAAGCAAGATTGAATAAAAATCAAGACGCGTTCATAGGATTTGTCGACCTCTAGAAAGCGTTCGACAATCTGAAATGGTGCAAGATGTTCGAAATCCTGAGAAAAATAGGGGTAAGCTATAGGCAAAGACGGCTAATATACAATACGACACGAACCAAGAGAGAATAATAAAGTGGAAGACCAAGAACGAAGTGCTCGAATTAAAAAAGATGCAAAACAAAGATGTAGGCTTTCACACTTACTGTTCGATCTATAAATCGAAGAAGCAATGAAGGAGGTAAAAGGAAGGTTCAAGAGTGGAATTAAAATTCAAATAAGACTCGCTCGCGACATTGCTATCCTCAGTAAAAGTGAAGAATTACATGATCTGCTGAATGAATGGAATGAACATTGTAATGGACTGGGAGAAAATTGAAGAAAGACGAAAGTAATGAGAAGCATCAGAAGTGAGAACAGCGAGAAACTTAACATCTAGGTTGATGGTCACGAAATAGATGAAGTTATGGAATTCTGCAACCTAGGCAGCAAAATAACGAAAGACAGACGGAGCAAGCCGGCCGCGGTGGCCGAGCGGTTCTAGGCGCTTCAGTCCGGAACCGCGCGACTGCTACGATCGCAGGTTAGAATCCTGCCTCGCGCATGGATGTGTGTGATGTCCTTAGGTTAGTTAGGTTTAAGTAGTTCTAAGTTCTAGGGGACTGATGACGTCATGTGTGCTCAGAGCCATTTGTACCATTTTTGAACGTACGGAGCAAGGAGGACATCAAAATCAGACTAGCCCTGAGAAAAAGGGGATTCATGGCCAAACGAAGTCTACTGGTATCAAACATAGTACTTAATTTGATGAAGAAATTTCTGAGAATGTACGTTTGGAGAACAGCATTGCATGGTAGTGAGACACGGACTGTTGGAAAACCGGAACAGAAGAGAACCGAAGCATTTGAGATGTGGTGCTGCAGAAGAATGCTGAAAATTAGGTGGACTGGTAAAGTAAGGAAGGAAGAGGTTCTGCGCAGAATCGGAGAGGAAAGGAATATGTGGAAAACACTGACAATAATAAGGGACTGCATGATAGGACATCTTTTAAGACATCAGGGAATAACTTCCATAGTACTGGGTAAAAACTGTAGAGGAAGGCAGACACCGGAATAATCAAATGGCTCTTAGCACTATGGGACTTAACATCTGAGGTCATCAATCCACTAGAACTTAGAACTACTTAAACCTAACTTAACCTAAGGACACCACACACATCCATGCCCGAGGCAGGATTCGAACCTGCGACCGTAGCGGTCGCGCGGTTCCAGACTGAAGCGTCTAGAACCGCTCAGCCACTTCGGCCGGCCCGGAATAATCCAGCAAATAATTCAGGACGTAGGTAGGTTCTGAGACGAACACAAGTTGACACCAGAGAGGAATTCGTGGCCGGCCGCATCGAACCAGTCAAAAGACCTATGAGTCAAAAAATGGACATACACCATATTCCGAATGCTTTGCGAGACAGAACACATTTAACGTACATTGTTATTTATTTTCTGTATTATTCAGTACATTTTCATTGTTTACAACGTACCACACTATCTCAGATTGGCCTACAATATTTTCCATATTCTCGCTCTCTCTTCTCGCGAACTATTAGTCCGAGAGCAAAAATAAATAGTACATTTTTGAAGGAAATTTAATTTAATTTTCTACTGCAACACGTTTTTCTACAGGCCGCCATTTTCAAGTTATTCACGAAAAACATACTAAACTGACATTAAATATGACCTACCTCGGAAACCATTCGGAATATGGCATGTATCCATATGAATTTTTTTGCGTCAAATGAGCGTACCCGTCATATCCCGAAAAACTGACCAATCCTTCTGGGACACGATTTATACTTCGCAAACCAACCTATGATGTGGAAACTTCGAGTATGTCTGTGACTTTCCCCTCTCTTCCCTGCTCCAATTGCGAATGGTGTGTGGGAAAAATAATTATTGGTGGAAGCTTCATTCTACTTCATGATCTTTTCACGTAGGACGAAGTAATACATTACTTGAATCTTCTACGAACGAATGCCCTCGAAATTTTGACAATAAAAATGAAATATTAGTATCGCATTATTGACCGGGGACCCCGTCTTGGGTTGTTCGGTCGCTTGGTGAAAGCTTTCTATTTGACACCACTTCAACAACTTGCCCATCTTCGAGATTAGGACGACACAAGTACCATGTCCCCGAGCAAAGAAAATCACCGACCTGGTCGGGAATCGAAGGTTGGATCTAGTGCTCTCGAGGCAGCGACGCTAATGACCTTTTTCAATTTTTTCGTCATTGTTCTCATGATTTTATCTGGGCAGGTGTCTCGTGACCCCGCAGTAAGTTCATCGTTGAATACTTCACATGGTTTTTTAAAAGTTTTATTTTTATTTTTTTTTATTACAGAGAGTAGCCAGCCCTCTGACCGAACACGCTGAGCTACTGTGCTGGAGCGATTAGACCAACAGCTGCCGAGCTTTCGCAGTAAATCACGCCGGCAAGTACAATGCACTGGAGTTGGATCAGCATCTCAGAGACGTTTTCGTGCTTTCTAAACGAAACAGCGGCAAAACGTGCTGCTCTTCTGTGGATCTTCAATATTTCGTCTACCAATTCTATTTGATAATGGTCCTAGACCGACGTGTATTACTCGAGTATTGGTAGACGGGGGTAGCGCCCTATACATACAGTGGGTGAAACAGTACCCTTTGGGTCAAAATAATACAGCTCCTACAGAATGGGTAGAACCTTTCGATACCGGTCGTGACTCCGATGTAATGGCGTTGCGATTTGCGACGTAATACCCATGCAAAGAGAGATTAAAGACCATGCTAACAATATTTATTTTAGAAATGACAATATTTCCGTCTCTGCTGTTCCTAAGTTTATTACTGATCGCAATTTATGGCTGTTATGCCATTCTCAGGTAATAGCTGTAACAACATTAAATGCTATAAAAAAATTTCCATTTTTGGGGTAGATTTGTTGTTAATTGCTTTTCTTAAAAGTAATACTATTTTTATATTTTTTACCACTTCCCACTTCAGTACGAAAAAAATACTTAAAATGTGTCTCTGACACTACAGTTATGATTGTTGGTACCCAGTATAGCTGTAATTGCTGTAACAGATAAATAAGTATAGTATTGCCATGAATTCAATAGGAATTATTATAGTGAGTAATGTTCTTCTGATGCTTACACACCTGGTTGTCATAATGTTGTTAGCGAAGTGCTACTTCCTTTTCTAGAGTGAGGATGAATCCTGTTTTACTATGCAAATGACACGAAAACGTAATCACAGTAATAAATAGGCATTGACGTACTTCATAGCGAGATAGCAAGTGGTATATTAAAAATAAAATAGTTTAGCTTTCGAAAAACAAAACTAAGAACCCAACGTACCCTTAAAACTGAATTTTTTCCAAAGCTTTTATGATCTTAGAGGTGTTGCTTCAGAGCGGCATAATAGCCGAAATCGTTGTCGTAAATAAGTATCATACACTGAAACCTTTCACCACTGGTTATGTTTCGGGTTGTATGGTCGTGGTCCATTAAAATGTTATCTCACTGATGTTTCGTTCAGAGTGCGTTGGGCATCTTCACAGGTGCCCTGGATGCTCTCAGCCTTGCCGACTCGCGAGTCGGGCGCCGGAGAGCTACATAAATAAATAATTACAGTAATTTCGGGAGTCCCAACTGCCGATGCATCTCGTTGAATTGGACGCCACTTCGACGACTTGCGTGTCCCTGATCTACCCCATTTATCCTACCGGGGAAAGGGGAGCCACAGGTTACCGTGGGATCCGAACCATGCGTCATTCCTGCCCGACTCCTCACATCGTTGAGAGCTGAAGGCTATACTGAAGACAGACTGAAAATTTCGATCCCACGAGCTCTCGCTTTCCCGACGCACGTTTTACCACTGGACCACCAGGTCCGACACAAAAATAAATAAATGTAATTATTTGATAAAGCCCAGGCGAAAAATGTTGCCATTTGTAGAATACTGCTGCACTGTGGACGCCAGAAAATTGATAGAATTTTTTTCTATGTCATTTTTCAACTGTAGATTGTCGTGACATCTGTAGCGTAACGCGAGCTCAATGTTAGATTAAAACGTGACAGTTGAGAGTTGCTGAAGCCAAATAATGTATATACAAATAGTTAGTTGTGGTCTCATTCAGATCTGTAGTGTATCCCAAGGTCTAGCTTAAGTTGGCAAGTAACAGTTGAGTTAAATGTAAATGTCGTGTGACTAGGGCCTCCCGTCGGGTAGACCGTTCGCCGGGTGCAAGTCTTTCGATTTGACGCCACTTCGGCGACCTGCGCGTCGATGGGGATGGAATGATGATGATTAGGACAACACAACACCCAGTCCCTGAGCGGAGAAAATCTCCGACCCAGCCGGGAATCAAACCCGGGCCCTTAGGATTTACATAACAGTTGAGTCGTGAGTTGCTGAAGCTGAAGAGTGTCATTTCATGAGAATAGCTGTATTCTCCTTATGGCGCGTTTTATAAAACTTAATGGATCTCTATGAGTTGTTACCATTTGTACGACGTCACGCTTCATATCAGGCGGATGGTGTCGGTGGATATAACATTTCCCCTGAAGGAGCAATTCGTCTGAATAATGAGTTTGAAAACTGCTTATGTCTCGTTAGAAGCAAAGTTACCCTGATCGGTAAGTAAGGAGAACCGGTAACCGAGGAAGTCAGGACGATTACTCTGGAGCGTCATCGAAATGGAGTAGCGGTCATGAAAATAAGTATCAGAGATTACGGCGCATACAGAAAAACAAATGCAGACTGAAGCGATGAACGAAAATTTGTGCCAAGACTGGGAGTCGAAACTCTGTCTTCTGCTCACTAGGCAGGTGCTCTAACTGTTACGCCACCCTGGCGCAATGGATTTTCACAGCTGCTCATAATACCATAGCACGCCTTCCTCTTCAATGCAAATTCGCATTCACGCTTCAACCCTTGTGGTATTCCCGCTAAACCCGAACAGCGTAACAGACATTCTCCAACTGTATTGATACAGCACTCAGTACCGAACAAACCGAGGGATCTTGCCTGAAACCCAAGCATAGATCGCTTTAATCAAATGAAACTATATGGTTCCACATTGCACAGCACCCGAGAACGAGCATGTCGCAAATACAGAAGCTAGTCGGCTATTCGTGTGCTAGCGTCTTTGAGCATCAATGGGAAGTAGTTGGAGGATGGCGGAACTTCGATTAGGCAACAAAGTGTAGCGCATCTCAGGACGAGGAGGTAGGAGGTTTCGCCGCTCTGTAAAGCGGGATACGCGGGAATCTCTGGCAGATGTGACGACAGCGGCCAATGCTGACGCAGGCAGGAGCTCTGCCCACATCGTTGAATGTGCCTCCGCAGCATACGAGCCCTACGTTTTCTCATGTTGAACCAACGACATCGTCAGTTATATTGCAGTGGCCACATGATCGCCGAGATCGACGGAAAATTGTCGCCTGCTTGTTACACCAGGTCGATAGTTAAAATTTTTGGTAACATTTTTGGGAGCCAGAAACAAAATAACTTTTTTTCACTAATTTTATGTAACTTCTAAGATCTACAAGATACATTACTGGCCATTAAAATGGCTACACCAAGAAGAAATGCAGATGATAAACGGGTATTCATTGGACAAATATACTAGAACTAACATGTGATTACATTTTCACGCAATTTGGGACCATAGATCCTGAGAAATCAGTACCCAGAACAACCACCTCTGGCCGTAATAACGGGCTTGATACGCCTGGGCATTGAGTCAAACAGAGCTTGGATGGCGTGTACAGGTGCAGCTGCCCATGCAGCTTCAACACGATACCACACTTCATCAAGAGTAGTGACTGGCGTATTGTGACGAGCCAGTTGCTCGGCCACCATTGACCAGACGTTTTCAGTTGGTGAGAGATCTGGAGAATGTGCTGGCCAGGGCAGCAGTCGAACATTTTCTGTATCCAGAAAGGCCCATACAGGACCTGCAACATGCGGTCTTGGATTATCCTGCTGAAATGTAGGGTTTCGCAGGGATCGAATGAAGGGTAGAGCAACGGGTCGTAACACATCTGAAATGTAACGTCCACTGTTCAAAGTGCCGTCAATGCGAACAAGAGGTGACCCAGACGTGTAATCTATGGCACCCTACACCATCACACTGGGGTGATACGGCAGTATGGCGATGACGAATACACGCTTCCAATGTGCGTTCACCACGATGTCGCCAAACACGGATGCTACCATCATGATGCTGTAAACAGAACCTGAATTCATCCGAATAAAAATGACGTTTTACCATTCGTGCATCCAGGTTCGACGTTGAGCACACCATCGCAGGCGCTCCTGTCTGGGATGAAGCGTCAGGGGTAACGGCAGCCATGGTCTCCGAGCTGATAGTCCGTGCTGCTGCAAGCGTCGTCGAACTGTTGGTGCAGGTGGTGTTGTCTTGGAAACGTCCCCATCTGTTGACTCAGGGATCGAGCCGTGGCTGCACGATCCGTTACAGCCATGCGGATAAGATGCCTGTCATCTCGACTGCTATTGATACAAGGCCGTTGGGATCCAGCACGGCGTTCCATATTACCTTCCTGAACCCACCGATTCCATATTCTGCTAACAATCATTGGATCTCGACCAATGCGAGCAGCAATGTCGTGATACGATAAACCGCACTCGCGATAGGCTACAATACGACCTCTATCAAAGTCGGAAACGTGATGGTACGCATTTCTCTTCCTTACACGAGGCATCACAACAACGTTTCACCAGGCAACGCCGGTCAACTGCTGTTTGTGTATGAGAAATCTGTTGGAAACTTTCCTCATGTCAGCACGTTGTAGGTGCGCCAACCTTGTGCGAATGCTCTGAAAAGCTAATCATTTGCATATCACAGCATCTTCTTCCTGTCGGTTAAATTGCATCCGACAGTCCATGCTGCTGCAAACGTCGTCGAACTGTTCGTGCAGTCTGTAGCACGTCATCTTTGTGGTGTAGCAATTTTAATCGCCAGTAGTGTACATAAAATTAGTGAAAAAGTCTATATCACGATGGTTATTTTATTTAATATGACCAGTTTCAACATTGTCGTAAGCCATCTTCAACTAATGGTGCTATTCTGAAGAACCCCGAACAATAGGGCGAAAGCGGTCATTTGAAATAAAATAACCTTCGCGATCTAGACTGTTTTCTCACTAATTTTATAGGTCGATTATCGTTTGCGGATACCCCGTCATCGAGGCGAACGGCTGCTCGAAACATGCACCATGCCGTGGACGTACCCCGGGCCTCCATGGCACCGTTAGTAGTAATCGAAGGCACCAAGTCAGTTACGGACTCCGTGAGTACTATTGCGGACCACCTTTATAGCTTCATGCTTGATGTCTTCCTCGACAGCGAAAGCATCTTTCAGCAGGTTAAACGTCCTTGTCACGATGCCAGAACTGTACCACAGTCGTGTGAGGAGCACGACAGTGAACTCATGTGACGACGTGGCCACCAAATTCGCCTGCTATGCGCAGACAGAACGCATTTGGGGCACCATCTGTTGTCAACTCCGCGTCCACAGGCTACCGGCTCCTAATTTACGGGAATTACGTAACCTTTGCTAGACATTATGAAACGTCCCCTTAGAAAAATTAATGAATTACTGTGCTGATAAACCTCTTACGACATTTGATTTTCAGCAAAACTGAACGTACTCAGACATTTCTCTCTTTACTTGTTCTGATCATCACTAAACTGACACACAATATTTTTTTAGCGCAACGCAATCTGATTTTCAATAATCCCTACAAAATAATGGCCCTGACTAACAATAACCTATACCTTTCATGAATCACTTACCTCACAAAAATCTTCGTTACTCAAACTACTGCAATACAGTTTGCGCCAATACTGCCAGCTGAATAAAAGATTCTAACTACTGAAGGCACTAACTACTGATAGGCATAGTTAGCAAATGTAAGATTTTGATAGAGAACAAACAATGTATTTACCTCCATAATGTTCAAAAGTCATTATATATATATATATATATATATATATATATATATAATCAGTTCATGATATCCAGTATTACTAATTTACTCTTTCTGATGGACACAGGTCCACTCTCAAAATTCTGCCATCTCTCTCCCCACATCCACCACTGCTGGCGGCTCACCTCCAACTGCGCAACGCTACGCGCTGTTCACATACAGCTGCCCAACACTACAATAGCGAATATTCCAACAATGCGAACCAGCCACAGACTTCAAACAGCACAGTCAGTGATTTTCATATAGAGCGCTACGTGGCGTTACCAACATAAAAACCTAAACAGCATACTTACAATCTGGTTACGCATACCACTGGAAAACTACGAAGGGCTTTTCGTGTCGTTGCCACTCGAGTCATTGCTATATTAAGATACAAAGGCATAGGAACACGCTACACGCTAACAAGCATTGCACGTGAGTGTACGTAGAATGCTGGTATGTGACACAGTCGGTTCCCCTCACCAGATGGGGACGAGAAGTACTCTTTGACGAGGGGACCACATGGTAATTGGACTTTTGAAAATTTTGTATACTTACGGTACATGAAGTTCAGAAATCAAATACCAGTCAACCTCAGCAGTTCGATACAACTCCAAAAAAATCTTGAGAAAATTGTCCTCGAAGTTTTCCAAGTGTCGTTAATTCACGGTAGCTAAAGCGATTTTTCGATGGTCTGCGTGGCTCTGTGGTAGAACACTTGGCCGCGCCGTGGATGCTCCGGGTTCGATTTCCGATACAGGCAAATTTCTAAACAAAAAGTGCATGTTCTACGAGATTTTCTCTTCAGCGTAAAATACGCCAAGAGAAAAAAATCAGTAGCGTTAGAGATTGACGTTCCTAGGTTCGAATCTCGTTTCGGTCATTAGTGTTCTCGTTTTCTTTTCATTCAATTAGATTACCTGCTCATTTAAATATAAAATTCATCAAAGTTACGCTAATTAACAGTTGTCTACTTATAATTTTTCTATGAAATGCACATCTTTTTTATCTCTATTGTACGCAAGGTTCCAGTTTTCATTGCAAATATAAATTCTTAATCACTAATCTTTTATAAAAGATTGTTAATAAAGATTAAATTTAAAAAATTTACGAACCGATTTCTTGGGGCAAAAATGAAGAAAATATCAAACATTTTTTTATATGACCAGTGTTCGTTGTTTTATACCAAAGATGTGGTCTCACACAGGCCAGAGTGATAAGCGTTGTAGAAACAAGGAAAACAATCATTTTCATGGGTTGGAGCACGCTATACAAATGCTGCAACTTCATCTCGTTTTCCCTCAACTCACAAACGATTTTCGTAAAAATTATAAATATATCTGTTAATTAGGATATATTTGCTGAATTTTATACATTTAAATGACATAGGGGCTTTAATTGAACAGAAAAAAAAGAAAAAATAATGACCGAAACAAGACTAGAAGCAGCTATTACCAGTCTCCAATGCTACAACATTGTTGTTTTGTTTTGTTTTAGTGTTTTACGCTTTAGAGAAATGTTCGGAGGACATGCACCTTTGCTTAAAAATTTAACTGTGCAGGGAACCGAACACAGGCCGCTCTTGCAGCAGTAAAACATTCTAACTTCGAAGTCGATTTTCTCGAGAATTTCTGAGTTGCATTGTACTGCTTTGGCAGGATATTGGAGTTCCGAACTTCAAGTACCATAAATATAAAAAATTACTAAAGTAGGTTCAAATGGTTCAAATGGCTCTGAGCACTATGGGACTCAACATCTTAGGTCATAAGTCCCCTAGAACGTAGAACTACTTAAACCTAACTAACCTAAGGACATCACACACACCCATGCCCGAGGCAGGATTCGAACCTGCGACCGAAGCAGTCGCGCGGTTCCGGACTGCGCGCCTAGAACCGCGAGACCACCGCGGCCGTCACTAAAGTAGGATTGGCTTGTGAGAGAAGAATCCTCATGGTCAACAAACACACAAACACGTCACTGTATGCTATGCGAACAGCAACCTACTTTAAACAGTTAAGACTGGGACACAATATCCACACATATCCACGAAAGAGGCCAATATGGCATAGCAGGGTAACCTTTCCCCACAAAGATCGGCATTTCGCAACGAATAATGAGATAGAACGTTACTTACGGAAGGTTTACTGTTGACGCTTACAGCGCCTGGAAGCCACCGTGGCGGAACCGGTTACGAAAGTTCCCCACATAACGGCGTACAGAGTAGCAGAAAGTCGGCGCGGCAATTACCCTAGGGGCCGCACTCCAACGAGCACAAGCGTCATAAACGTCAGAAGCCAGGGAGCTACCCTCGCCTACCCTTCGTTAGCAGTGCGCCGTAAAGCGCACTCAATGAGGAAGCACACTTTATAGCTACTTGGGCGCGTGTACGTTCTGGCGGGACGCGGCGTTAATCTGTCCTGAAATAAGGGCGTCACAGTAACAGAGAGGTGTGTGCGCGCGGACCCATTGAGGACCAGCCGGACAATGGTGCCTTTGTCACTGTAAGCCAGACAGCTGACTAAGCCACTGTACAAGGTACATTTGATTCGGATACGACTGCCGCAATGACGCACTGGAACGCATAGCGTGCCAGAGCGCAAGCAGAAAGAAGCTTTCGCGCAAATCTCACATATCTGCAGACACATCCGTACTCCGCGAATCTCTGTGAAGTGCATGGCATGGGGTACTTACTGTCCTGTCATACACTGGGATTTCTTCACATTCTATTCGCATGTAGAGCACAGGAAAATGTTCTTTGACTTCCTCTATGCTAACTACACTACTGGCCATTAAAATAGCTACACCACGAAGATGACGTGCAACAGACGCGAAATTTAACCGACCGGAAGAAGATGCTGTGATATGCAAATGATTAGCTTTTCAGAGCATTCACACAAGGTTGGCGCCGGTGGCGACACCTACAACGTGCTGACATGAGAAACATTTCCAACACGATCTCTCATACACAAACAGCAGTTGACCGGCGTTGCCTGGTGAAACGTTATTGTGATGCCTCATGTAAGGAGGAGAAATGCGTACCATCACGTTTCCGACTTCGATAAAGGTCGGATTGTAGCCTACAGCGATTGCGGTTTATCGTATCGGGACATTGCTGCTCGTGTTGGTCGAGATCCAGTGACAGTTAGCAGAATATGGAATCGATGGCTTCAGGAGGGTAATACGGAACGCCGTGCTGGATCCCAACGGCTTCGTATCACTAGCAGTCGAGATAACAGGCGTCGTATCCGCATGGGTGTAACGGATCGTGCAGCCACGTATCGATCCCTGAGTCAACAGATGGGGACGTTTGCAAGACAACAACCATCTGCACGAACAGTTCGACGACGTTTGCAGCAGCTTGGATTATCAGCTCGGCCATTGGTTACACGTCTCGGTCACCTCTTGTTCACATTGACGGTACTTTGAACAGTGGACGTTACATTTCAGATGTGTTACGACCCGCGGCTCTACTCTTCATTCGATAGCTGCAAAACCCTACATTTCAACAGGATAATGCACGACCGCATGTTGCAGGTCCTGTACGGGCCTTTCTGGATACAAAAAATGTTTGATTGCTGCCCTGGCCAGCACATTCTCCAGATCTCTCACCAATTGAAAACGTTTGGTCAACGGTGGCCGAGCAACTGGCTCGTCACAATACGCCAGTCACTCCTCTTGATGAATATAAAAAAGGCTGTGCATTTGTGGAGCTGTCTTTTGTACTCGGGGGATTCACGTGAAAAGGTTTCTGACGTGATTATGAGCGCGGAATGGTAGTTGCAGCTAGAAGCATGGGACATTCCATTTTGTAAAACGCTGGGGAATTCAATATTCCGAGATTCATAGTGGTTCAGATGGTTCAAATGGCTCTGAGCACTATGGGACTCAACTGCTGAGGTCATTAGTCCCCTAGAACTTAGAACTAGTTAAACCTAACTAACCTAAGGACATCACAAACATCCATGCCCGAGGCAGGATTCGAACCTGCGACCGTAGCGGTCTTGCGGTACCAGACTGCAGCGCCTTTAACCGCACGGCCACTTCGGCCGGCGATTCATAGTGTCAAGAGTGTGTCCAGAATACCAAATATCAGGTATTATCTCCCACCACGGACAATGCAGTGGCCGGCGGCCTTCCTTAACGGCTGAGAGCGGCGGCGTTTGCATAAAGTTGTCAGCGCTAACAAACAAGCAACACTGCTCGAAATAGCCACAGAAATCAATGTGGGACGTATGACGAAAGCATCCGTTACGATAGGACGGCGAAATATGGCGTTAATAAACTGTGACAGCAGACGACCGACGCGAGTGCCTTTGCTAAACAAAAAAATAAATTAATAGCATGATACTGCCTGCAGCAATTGTCCTGGGCATAAGATCATATTGATGGAAACTGGAAACCGTTCCCTGGTCAGATGAGTCCCGATTTCAGTTGTTAAGAGCTGATGGTTGGGCGCGAGTGTGGCGCAAACCCCACGAAGCCATGGACTCAAGATGTCAACAAAGTACTGTGCAAGCTGGTGGTGGCTCCATAAGTGTGGGCCATGTTTTCATGGAATGGACTGGGTCCTCTGGTCCAACTGAAGCGATCATTGTCTGCAAATGGTTATGTTCGGCTACCTGGAGACCATTTTCGTCTATTCGTGGACTTCGCGGTCCCGAACAACGATTTGATGTCACCGGGCCACAACTGTTCGCCAGTGGTTTGAAGAACATTCTGGACTATTCGAGCGATTGTTTTGGCCACCCAGATCGACCGACACGAATTCCATGGTATACTTACGGGACATGATCGCGAGCTCAATTCGTGCACAAGATTCTGACCGGCAATACTTTTGCAATTAGGACGGCTATAGAGGAAGAATGGCTCAATATGTCTGCAGCGGACTTTCAGCGACTCTGTGGGTCCACGTCACTTCGAGTTGCTACATCACACCGGACAAAACGAGGTCCGACATGATACTGGGAGGTATGGTTCAAAATGGTTCAGATGGCTCTGAGCACTATGGGACTTACCTTCTGAGGTCATCAGTCCCCTAGAACTTAGAACTACTTCAACCTAACTACCCTAAGGACATCACACACATCCATGCCCGAGGCAGGATTCGAACCTGCGACCGTAGCGGTATCGCGGTACCAGACTGTAGCGCCTAGAACCGCACGGCCACCACGGCCGGATACTGAGAGGTCTTTGTCTCCTTCGCTCCGGTCGCAGGTTCGAATCCTGCCTCGGACGTGGTTCTGTGTGATGTCCTTAGGTTAGTTAGGATTAAGTATTTCTAAGTTCTGACCTCAGATGTTAAGTCACATAGTGCTCGGAGCCATTTTTTGTCCCCTCAGTGTATATGTACGTCAGAATAAGCTGGTAAGCAATTATCTCATGTGACACTCTCCCACTTCTCATAAAAGATAAACACGTGAGACGCTTGCTAATAGAAAAATAGAATCATAGCGAAGAGATCACAATTAAAACTAGTATTGAACGAGCAGCTTTTAAAAAAGTGACGCGTCTTATATTCGTTCGCGATCTAAATGTAACACACGATAGGGAAGTGTGAAATGCTGTCTGCCCAGAATACCAAATTTCAAGTATTATCTCTCATAACGTACTATGCAGTGGCTGGTGGCCTTCACTTTACGATCGAGAACAGCGGCGTTGGGGCAGAGTTGTCAGTGCTAACAGGCAGACTCAAGTGGCAGACTCTGCAAGAGAGGCGCTCTGCATCGCGGTGTAACTTGCTCGCCAGGCTTCGAGAGGGTGCGTTTCTGGATGAGGTATCGAATATATTGCTTCCCCCTACTTATACCTCCCGAGGAGATCACGAATGTAAAATTAGAGAGATTAGAGCGCGCACGGAGGCTTTCAGACAGTCGTTCTTCCCGCGAACCATACGCGACTGGAACAGGAAAGGGAGGTAATGACAGTGGCACGTAAAGTGCCCCCCGCCACACACCGTTGGGTGGCTTGCGGAGTATCAATGTAGATGTAGATGTAGAACAGGCTGAATACGTTTGAAAGGTTATATCTCATGGGCATGCCATGTGAGTTTTAGTGAAATACTCCACCGAACTGGTGAATATCTTGAAGTTGTAACCACTGTGAAATGCAAGAAGTTAGCGTATTTTTGGCACATTTACGGATACAGTATTACGGTTTAATGTCCCGTTGACGATGGGGTCATTTGCGCGAAGCACAAGCTCAAATTGCGGGAAGTGGAGAAGGAAATCAACCGTGTCATTTTTAAAGAAACCATAACCGGGTTTGCCAGGAGCGGGTAGGATAACTACGCAAAATCTGAGGCTAGGCGGCCGGACGGGGAATCGAACCGCGATACTCCCGAATCGGAGGTCCAGTGTGTTACCACCCGGCAACCTCGCTCGACTCCGTTTACGGACGCGCGAAGCTCAGCTTCACGCTCCTCGCCGTTGAAGAGGACAGGTCAGAAGAGGTGGGACTTGTGAGAAGGAGTTTCACGGTCGCAGAATCCCCGAGAGTGACTCGACGTTCACATTACGTCACTGATTACAACTGTTGACAGTGGAGAAGAGAGCTCCGTGAGGGTCGTCGAAGTTCTGTAAGAAGACACCACTCGAAGAGGAACGAGAATCGTGAGTATGTATTGAGAACTGCCAAACACTTAATAGCGGTTTACGTATATGGACGTCTACTGAGGATATGGCACCCCAAGAGTGTCACGGTTAGTACTTGCGTTATGCAGTTCACCACCGAATCATGGGTATATCGCGAGATGTATTGAAAACCATCTTCTGGCAAAAATTTATCGCGATTTGCACAGATGATGTTGTACGACCCTAGTAAGATACTAAAAATATATGTCACACAATAACTTACCATTTTTGAACTGTGGACGTGTCACGAAATATTTTGAAAGTACCGTCTGCCAGCAATTAATAGAAATTTTTTGCTAATTAACGTTTCGGTCGACTAACAACTACCCTCAGACGATGTTCACTAAAGAAGTAGGACCCGTGTGCAATGTTGGCGATAGGAACATCGTTATTAAAAGTCTTCTGGTCTTTATACGCCAACAGACATGCTTTGACCAACTTTTTGCTGTTGACACGTCACACTTAGTAACGTCGATGCGGTCAAAATTGTACTTAGGTACCGATTCCTCAGTAAGCATGGTCTGAGTTATACTTAGTAACGACTGAGGTGAAGCCAACACTGTACATGAGTACCGTTTCTTTTTAGTAAGCATGACGTGAAGATTGTTAGTCAGCCAAAACCTGTAATCAGCGAATAGTAATTTTATTTTTTATCGCGATCAGTCTACTAAAATTTTTAACATATTTATAGAAATTTGAGTTGATGTGTAGAGAGACTACTACTCACGATGAGGAGGTTAGTAGCTATTTATGTTTTGCAATCACTTTTTCCATTATTAATTGTGAATGTGTTGCGAGACGTATCGTGCAAAGCCCTTTGTAGGGCATACTTCATAGGTACAATGTCTGTAACAACGTTGCTGGTAGCCACACGCTGTTGTAATGCATCAGTGGTGTCCTAAACGTACAGCACGCTGGGTTCTTTTTCGTTTTGGAAAAGGGTAAACTCCTAATGTTTAAGTGTTGATACAAAAGTAAAATTCTTAAGTGATAAATGGAGTTTTCTTATGTTGCATTTCGAATTGTTACCTAATAAATGAACTTCGTCACGCCTAATTCACTTTCTCAAGAAGAAGTGAATCAGTTAAACATCTGAATTGAAACCATCGTAGAATGAAAACGGTTCGTCCGGGACATGGGTTCCTATTCAAAATATTATGTTCTCACTCTCCTCTACAGGTCCTCGAAGCTTGTAACGAGAATTTCCGAACACGCTATACAGTTGATGTTGCACTCCAGGAGTAAGACAGTATGTAGTCGTATTCATGTCACGGATCACTTCTCCTTTATATGTCGTGCATATGCAGCGAAAGGTATTGAACACTGTCCTCTGCCAAGCAGTTTATTGCGATTAGCGTAGATGCACACGTAGAATGCACATTATGCACCAGGAGTAAGGTGGTATTATATTTATGAGACGCAATCCTTTTTCCTAAGTGATTTGTGGATATGTCTGTCAGTCACTTTATCGCGGTTTGCAGAGATGTCTACATCTACATGATTACTCTGTAGCTCAAATTAAGTGCCTGCCAAGAGGGTTCATCGAACCACCTTCAAGCTACTTCTGTAGCGTTCCACTCTCGAATAGCGCGCGGGAAAAACGAACACTTAAATCATCCGTGCGAGCTCTGATTTCTCTTATTTTATTATGATGCTCACTTCTCCATATGTAGATCGGCGCCAACAAAATATTTTCATTTTCTGAAGAGAAAATTGGTGACTGAAATTTCATGAGAAGATCATGCCGCAGCGAAAAATGCTTTTGTTTTAATGACTGCCACCTCAATTCGTGTATCATATCTGCGGTGTCACCGCTAGACACCACACTTGCTAGGTGGTAGCCTTTAAATCGGCTGCGGTCCATTAGTATACGCCGGACCCGCGTGTCGCCACTGTCAGTGATTGCAGACCGAGCGCCACCACACGGCAGGTCTAGAGAGACGTCCTGGCACTCGCCCCAGTTGTACAGCCGACGTTCATAGCAATGGTTCACTGACAAATACGCTCTCATTTGCCGAGACGATAGTTAGCATAGCATTCAGCTACATTTACTACGACCTAGCAAAGCGCCGTATTCAATTGATATTGAGATTCTATTAATGTATCATCAAGAGCGATGTTCTACAAATGTGTATTAAAGTTAAGTATTCCAGAAGCTACGTACTTTTCTTTATAGCATTCATTACGTATCCTGTTTCAGACCTCACGCCAGCCTGCGTGAGTTTAAGCGCGTGCCTTTCGGCTTCCTCTCATTGCGTCTAGGCTGTCTTGTCTAGACACAACAATATCCGTGCCAATCTGTCCTATACTACAAAACGAGCTGCCCTTTTTCGAAGTCCTCCGCCAGACCTATCTGATGTGGACCCCACACGGCATAGGAGTACTCCAGAAGAAAGCGGACAAGCGTAGTGTAAGCAATCTCTTTAGCAGACATTTTCTAATCGTTCTGCCAATAAATCACAGTCTTTGGTTTCCTTTTCTGATAACATAATGTATGTGATCGTTCCAACCTAAGTTATTCGTAATTGTAATTGCAAGTATTGAGCTGAATTCACAGTCTTCAGATTTGTGTGACATATCGTGTAACCGAAATTTAGCGGATTCCTTTTAGTACTCATGTGGATGACTTCACACTTTTCATGATCTAGAGTCAATTGCCACTTTTTGCACCGTACATATGTCTAAATCATTTTGCAGTTGGTGTCGACCATCTGATGACTTTGCGAGACAGTAAATGACATCACCATCAGCACACCATGTACGAGAGCTGCTCACATTGTCTCCTAAATGGTTTACAAAGGCCAGGAATAGCAGATTGCCTATAACACTTGCTTGGGAAACGCCGGATGTTACTTCTGGTTTACTCGATGGATTTCCGTCAGTTATTACGAATTGTGACATTTGCAGGAAGTCACGAATCCAGTCACACAACTGAGACGATACTCGAAAGGCACGCAATGTGATTAGAAGTCATTTGTAAGGAACGGTGTCAAAAACCCTGTGTAAATCTAGAAATATGGAATTAATTTGACGTCCCCTGTTGATAGGACTCATAAAGAGCTATTTGCGTTTCACAAGAACAGTACTTTCTGAATTCGTGTTAGTTTACAAAAGTTCAAATAAAAGTATTATCTCCGCCAGTCACTCTTTTTATTTCATCTCACGAGGCGTTTCGAGAGTTTGTACTCTCATCTTCAAGTGGAACAATGACATTGTGTTACATGTTTGCTAGCTGGATGCAGCCAGTTGTTGGTTGTTTTTTTTCATGTTGGTTCAAATGGCTCTGAGCACTATGGGACTTAACATCTATGGCCATCAGTCCCCTAGAACTTAGAACTACTTAAACCTAACTAACCTAAGGACATCACACAACACCCAGTCATCACGAGGCAGAGAAAATCCCTGACCATTTTTCATTTTATTCCAGAATATTTAACAGGCACTTGTTAGAGTAATATAGCACTAAGATTATAAATTTTAAACGGTGAGCCGGCCGGAGTGGCCAAGCGGTTCTGGGCGCTACAGTCTGGAACCGCGCTACCGTTACGGTCGCAGGTTCGAATCCTGCCTCGGGCATGGATGTGTGTGACGTCCATGGTTAGTTAGGTTTAAGTAGTTCTAAGTTCTAGGGGACTGATGACCTCACAAGCTAAGTCCAATGGTTCTGCGCAGAGCCATTTGAAACATTAAACGGTGATAGAGTTAGTTACAATCAGTTTCAGTGCTCAGAACAATGCGGTTCGTCATAAATATACAGAACACGAACCAACAACATAAACAAACAAAATATCATATGTTATTGGTCCGCTGCATCCAGCTAGCGAATATGTAACACAATATCATTGTTCCGCCTGAAGTTGAGAGTGTAAGCTCTAGAAACGCGTCGTGGGATGAAATAAAAAGAGAGACTGGTGCTGATAATTATTTTAGCAGAACTTTGTCATAATCACGCAGTTCCTGACAAGAGTCTAACATGGACGACATAAGGTAATAAATCGTTTTCTTCGAGGTCATTCCTAGTGTTCGAACACAATGTTGTTGTTGTTGTGGTGCCGGCCGGTGTGGCCTTGCTGTTCTAGGCGCTTCAGTCTGGAACCGCGTGACCGCTACGGTCGCAGGTTCGAATCCTGCCTCGGGCATGGATGTGTGTGATGTCCTTAGGTTAGTTAGGTTTAAGTAGTTCTAAGTTCTAGGGGACTGATGACCACAGATGTTAAGTCCCATAGTGCTCAGAGCCATTTGAACCATTTTGTTGTTGTGGTCTTCAGTCCTGAGACTGGTTTGATGCAGCTCTCCATGCTACTCTATCCTGTGCAAGCTTCTTCATCGTCCAGTACTTACCGCAACCTACATCCTTCTGTATCTGTTTAGTGTATTCATCTCTTGGTCTCCCTCTACAATTTTTACCCTCCACGCTGCCCTCCAATACTAAACTGGTGATCCCTTGACGCCTCAGAACATGTCCTACCAACCGATCCCTTCCTCTAGTCAAGTTGTGCCACAAACTCCTCTTCTCCCCAATCCTATTCAATACCTCCTCGGTAGCTCAGATGGTAGAGCACTTGCCTGCGAAAGGCAAAGGTCCCGAGTTCGAGTCTCGGTCGAGCACACAGTTTTAATCTGCCAGGAAGTTTCATATCAGCGCACACTCCGCTGCAGAGTGAAAATCTCATTCTGGAAACCTCCTCATTAGTTATATGATCTACCCATCTAATCTTCAGCATTCTTCTGTAGCACCACATTTCGAAAGCTTCTATTCTCTTCTTGTCCAAACTAGTTATCGTCCACGTTTCACTTCCATACATGGCTACACTCCATACAAATACTTTCAGAAACGACTTCCTGACACTTAAATCTATACTCGATGTTAACAAATTTCTCTTCTTCAGAAACGCTTTCCTTGCCATTGCCAGTCTACATTTTATATCCTTTCTACTTCGACCATCATCAGCTATTTTTCTCCCCAAATAGCAAAACTCCTTTACTACTTTAAGTGTCTCAATTCCTAATCTAATTCCATCAGCATCACCCGACTTAATTCAACTACATTCCATTATCCTCGTTTTGCTTTTGTTGATCGTCCCGAAATCCTATTGTAGGGTACGCGAGGAGAGTGCACCTGGAGTATGCCGGTAAGTAATCACTCTTGCTTTCGATACGTGGCGAGATGTAGAAAGGGGGAGGGGGGCTAGTGAGTGGATGGAGACGCGCCGCTACGTAGCTGCAGCAGCTGTTGAGGGCGGCGACTGCCTACCTTTCGCCTGAGACGGGGCGCACCATGGCAGGCGGCGGCGGCGGCCTCTTCTTGTCGGTGGGCAGGCGCAGGTAGTCTTGGTCGCCGAGCAGGAAGAGGTCCTTGGAAATTATCATCTCCGGCGGGGGGCAGCAGCCGGGCGCCGCGTCCTCGAGCGTCGTGTCGCCGCCGTAGTAGCCACCGCCACCAACACCAACTGCACCACGAGCCGCCGGCGGGGCAGCGTCTCAGGACACCGGCGCGCACATCGCACTCGCGGCCACAGCTGACGGGAGAGGGAGACAGCGAGGCGCACGCACAGTGGGACGGGAGAGGAGGGTGTAATGCGTGTCTGCGTGTGTGTAGGGTATTCGATCACGCCCGCACTCCTTCGGCCGCGGAGTTCGGCACCGCACTGGGGGACCCGCGCGCCCGGCCGACACCGCGTGCGCCCGCCGGCCCCGAATCGAGCGTCAGGGCGCTATGCGCTGCCCGGGGCCCGGCGCGGGTGCCGCCGACCAATGGGAGAGCGCGGCGGGTCGGTGCAGGCGCGGGGTGGGGAGTCCCCTGCCGGCCAGTGGGCGCAGGAGGCGGCGTCCATCTAGTGGGTCACCCGCGACTATTCACACACACACGCGCACAAGACAGCATCCAGATGAGCGGTTAATCTTATCAGGGCCTTCCCATCCCTGTCCGAGTGACATCTGCATTTGTAATCCGCAGTGGGGTGTGCGACGCAGGCCGTAACTCCCACGATCGTTGTTGTAGGTACGGCAGTAGTTACGAAGCTCGATAGAGTGCATGTGCTGGGGATAGATATAACGCTCTCATTATCACCACAGAAAAATAAAAGTTCTTCTTGTTCTTCACTTTATAGATTAGGCAAACTGCCTGTCATGCTACCCATCTCTTGCATGGTCTTTCTACATCTTCTACCAGTACGTTTATAATTTATTCTTTACCGGGAACCTTTCTTCGCCCATACGGTCTACATGTTCCTTCCATTTTCTCCTATCTTCCTTTATTTTCTCGCTTAGGTTATAAAGGGTATTTCACAATTCATACACTACTGGCCATTAAAATTGCTACACCAAGAAGAAATGCAGATTATAAACGGGTATTCATTGGACAAATATATTATAGTAGAACTGACATGTGATTACATTTTCACGCAATTTAGGTGCATAGATCCTGAGAAATCAGTACCCAGAACAACCACGTCTGGCCGTAATATGATACGCCTGAGCATTGAGTCAAACAGAGCTTGGATGGCGTGTACAGGTACAGCTGCCCATGCAGCTTCAACACGATACCACAGTTCATCAACTGGCGTATTGTAACGAGCCAGTTGCTCGGCCACCATTGACTAGACGTTTCCAATTGGTGAGAGATCTGGAGAATGTGCTGGCCAGCGCAGCAGTCAAACATTTTCTGTATCCAGAAAGCCCTGTACAGGACCTGCCACATGCGGCCGTGCATTATCCTGCTGAAATGTAGGGTTTCGCAGGGATCGAATGAAGGGTAGAGCCACGGGTCGTAACACATCTGAAATGTAACGTCCACTGTTCAAAGTGCCGTCAATGCGAACAAGAGGTGACCGAGACGTGTAACCAATGGCACCCCATACCATCACGCCAGGTGATACACCAGTATGGCGATGACGAATACACGCTTCCAATGTGCGTTCACCGCCATGTCGCCAAACACGGATGCGACCATCATGATGCTGTAAACAGAACCTGGATTCATCCGAAAAAAATGACTTTTGCCATTTGTGCACCCAGGTTCGTCGTTGAGTACACCATCGCAGGCGCTTCTGTCTCTGATGCAGCGTCAAGGGTTACCCCAGCCACGGTCTTCGATCTGATAGTCCATGCTGCTGCAAACGTCGTCGAACTGTTCGTGCAGATGGTTGTTGTCTTGGAAACGTCCCCATGTGTTGACTCAGGAATCGAGACGTGGCTGCACGATCCGTTACAGTCATGCGGATAAGATGCCTGTCATCTTGACTGCTAGTGATAGGAGGCCGTCGGGATCCAGCACGGCGTTTCGAATTACCCTCCTGAACCCACCGATTCCATATTCTGCTAAGAGTCATCGGATCTCGACCAACGCGAGCAGCAATGTCGCGATACGATAAACCGCAATCGCGATAGGATGCGATCCGACCTTTATCAAAGACGGAAACGTGATGGTACGCATTTCTCCTCCCTACACGAGGCATCACAACAACGTTTTACTAGGCAACGCCGGTCAACTGGTGTTAGTGTATGAGAAATCGGTTGGGAACTTTCCTCATGTCAGCACGTTGTAGGCGTCGCCACCGGCGCCAACCTTGTGTGAATGCTCTGAAAAGCTAATCATTTGCATATCACAGCATCATCTTCCTGTCGGTTAAATTTCGCGTCTGTAGCACGTCATCTTCGTGGTGTAGCAATTTTAATGGCCAGTAGTGCATTAGACACTTTTAGAAGTTGTAGTGTCAGCTTAGTAAATCAAGTTTTCCCTAGGAACATAAGGCCGGAATAGTTACCCAACGACGCTAAAGAGCGTCATAGTTGTAGGAGCCTGTAAATTTAGATACACACGTAGTGATTTCGTGATGATGTTACAGACTTTCAAGGCTGATGAAGACGGATGAATGTATCAATTTGAGGTAATGGTCCCTGCACCGGAAACGAACGAGTCGAAAGTTATAAGCGAACACTGTTCTGATACCTTTGACAGTGTAGTACATGTACTGGTACTGCTGTTACTGAGATTGTAAGGTCGGTGTAGGCGCCCTCCGTCCATCTGCTGTCGTCGACTTCTGTGACGTACGAAGCTGATGTTGTTACCTACTGTATATGCCTCACTGTTCATTATATCGATAGCTCAGATGGAGCAGCCACAAACATCTTCACTGTAACGGCGACGAAATTTCGGGTTTTCGTGATAATTAATGTTAAAAAAAATGGTTCAAATGGCTCTGAGCACTATGGGACTTAACTTCTGACGTCAACAGTCCCCTAGAACTTAGAACTACTTAAACCTAACTAACCTAAGGACATCACACACATCCACGCCCGAGGCAGGATTTGAACCTGCGACCGTAGCGGTCGCGCGGTTCGAGACTGTAATTAATGTTAACTTTTTGCTCAATCGATCATCCTTCATTTGTTGCTGCGTTACCGGAGACACGATAGTTAATAACGTCTTTGGGTGTTATTTATTAATTACTAATAACACGTAACTATCGAAATCACTCTAGTGTTTTTATTAACAACATTCAGTAATAATTAAATGATCATGAATGATTGCGTTTTCTATAGAGGGAAAGGTATGGTTGATCCTACAATTACTCTCAGCAACTACGGCAACTAAAGCGTCCGCTATTTTTACAGTTCTTCACTCAAAGATATTATAGCAAGGACTATGGTCCATTACTATACTTCGATACAGTCATTCAAACTTCGTATGCTGTTATTTTCAGCCGGCCGGAGTGGCCGAGCGGTTAAAGGCGCTACAGCCTGGAACCGCACGACCGCTACGGTCGCAGGTTCGAATCCTGCCTCGGGCATGGATGTGTGTGATGTCCTTAGGTTAGTTAGGTTTAAGTAGTTCTAAGTTCTAGGGGACTTGTGACCACAGCAGTTGAGTCCCATAGTGCTCAGAGCCATTTGAACCATTTTTTTTTTATTTTCACAAAGCTAAGCGTCCAATTCCGTTCTTATATTCAGTTTAACGTCTCTTCCTATAGTCAACAGATCCTGTTATCTGTTATTCGGCATGTAATAGAATTTAATACTGAGCGCTACTTTTCGCTCAGATATTCTTAGTCCGTGAACTTACGGCAAAAGTCTGTCCCGTATAAATTAACTGTAGTCAATTTTCTTGCAATTTAACAAAAGTGCCCTGATCCTTTCCGTAGCATATCACACGGAAATGCCCGCTACATCGCACGCAGAATCTTTTTTTTTTTTTTGTTTGTGGTTTTAGGGCGCAAAACTTCTATGGTCATTA
Organism: Schistocerca americana; assembly: GCF_021461395.2. NCBI lineage: Eukaryota > Metazoa > Arthropoda > Insecta > Orthoptera > Acrididae > Schistocerca > Schistocerca americana. The sequence goes on from NC_060120.1 coordinate 182,929,224, forward strand.
GCGCCCACACGCAGAATCTACGTAGACTTATTCAGAGCGCAGAAAACGAGACAAGAGAGCTAACAATACCCGTGCACGGTTTATATAGTGGAATTTAGAAACAAAAGTAGCCGCATTAAACCGCCTTTAATTTCCTTGAAGCGCTACTTTGCTGCGGGTGTTATTCTGATGAGAGATTATGTATCGATCATTTTAATTAAAACCTTTTTAATGCTATTAACTATTACCGATATTATCGATCACCTCTCCCCTAAACGAAAATAAGCCTGATAATATTGTTCTTAATTAAAAGAGCGGTTATAAGGTAACCTTAAGATGCGGTAGTTTGAACGAAAACAAGAAAAAATGAAACTTCCTGGCAGATCAAAACTTCGCAAGCCCGCGAAAGGCAAAGGTCTCGAGTTCGAGTCTCGGTCCGCCACATAGTTTTGATGTGCCAGGAAGTTTCATATCAGCGCACACTCCGCTGTAGAGTGAAAATTTCATTCTACCAACAAGAAAAAATGTCAAGTGAACATAGGTTGTAAAATGCATACCTTAAGAGCTATGAGAAATTGTTTAATAGAGGAGATGGGTTTCACACTAGCGAAGATGAGGAATATAGCGTGATAAAATGAAAAAAAAAAGTACTCGGTGCAGCATCTCCCGCCATCCGTTAGCGATCGACCTAGTTCTTCAAAACAGAAATTAAAAAAAAAAAAATGGTTCTGCGCACTATGGGACTTAACTTCTGAGGTCATCAGTCCCCTAAAACTTAGAACTATTTAAACCCAACTAACCTAAGGACATCACACACATCCATGCCCGAGGCACGATTCGAACCTGCGACCGTAGCGGTCGCGCGGTGCCAGACTGTAGCGCCTAGAACCGCTCGGCCAACCTGCCGGCAAAACAGAAATTGATCGTTTCGTCTCCCAGTGGGATAAATCTCTCAACGCGTGTCGTGATTTATTTTGAGTGGAATCATTCCACGGTCCGGTCGTGACAGGTGTTCAGTTCTCATTTGACTGCCGTCATATAAAAGAAGTCTTGCTTGCTTCAGAAGAAGGGTTTTACTTGCTTTGGAAGAGGGGTCCTGTTTATCTTGGAAGGAGTATCACACTTGTGTTTTGAAAAGAAGTTAGTTTTTTCTTGTTTATAAGAGAAACCGCTATTATCATATTGCACTGAAGAGGAGTTTTACGTATTAAACTTCAGCAAATCGTTGAGGAATATAGCGTGGAAAAATGGAAAAAAAGAACTCGGTGCAGGATGTGCACGCGAAAGTCGAAAGTCCAATGTTCAAATCCCGGTCCGGCACATAATTTTAATCCATCAGGAAGTTTCAGATCAACGCAAATCATGATGAAGAGTGAAAAATAATTCTGGAGTTTTTTGTTTGTTCGCGAATATAAGCCTCTAGTCCTGGAGCAGTTTGAAATTCCCGTACCATAATGACGCAGCACGCTCCGAGAGGAAAGAGAATGAAATAGTGCAGTCCATTGATGAAGTGGAGTGTTGCGCCCTCTGGACTGGCATTGCTAAGCTGCAACATTTCTGCTGCAGCCGAAACGAAATTTCGAACGATACTCTACATTTCCGTGCCATTTTTTTGTGGCTTGTTACAGTACTGTGGCGTGATAATTTGTATGTGTACCAGGAGTGCACACTTGTGCCTGCAATATTTAATTAATTTCGCATGTTCTCCTCTCCACAAAGTGAAGTGCCCAGAAAGGGGGTCTGAAACGAAGAGGAACTTCTCAGGCTGGCAGGGTTTCTGACGTGATTAAAAACTAGTGAAATTTACAAAGGCGTTGTCACCATGAGCTCACTTATCAGTACGACGTTTCACACCCTCTGATATGGATACACCTACTGATTCGGTTGTTAATGGTGTCATAAAGCTGTTCTGTCCTCTCCTGACGCAATCCGGCCCACATCTATTGGTAACTGGTCTTCGATATCCTGGATAGAGGCACTTGGATGTAGTCAACGTCTAAGCTGGACCAACACGTGTTCTGTCAGGAACCGATCTGGAGATCGAGAGTACAACAACATCACGTAGATAATTCATAGAGACATCTGCTGTGTGTAGACGAGCGTTGTCCTGTTGAAAAATGGCACCACGATCCTTTCGCATGAAAGGCTAACACATGAGAGTGCAGGATGTCTCTGACGTATCGCTGTAGCGTCAGAGTTCATTCGATCAGTATCAGCCACGATCGGAAGTCATATGCGATGACTCCCTAACCATGGCGGAAATGTAAAATGGTCGAGCCTATTCAAAAAATTGGAAAAATGGGACCTTCCTCCATGTCGCCGCCAGACTCGCCGGCTATGATCATCCGAAGTAGTGCAGAGCTGCTATTCATCTCTGAACAGAGCGCAATGTCATTTATCAGCAGTCTATGTTTCCTAGTTAAGGCACCACTCCAGATGCCGCCGTTTCTGTTATGGTTTTAACGGCAGGGCCGGCCGGGATGGCCGAGCGGTTCTAGGCGCTACAGTCTGGAACCACGCGACCGCTACGGTCACAGGTTCGAATCCTGCCTCAGGCATGGATATGTGTGATGTCCTTAGGTTAGTTAGGTTTAAGTAGTTCTGAGTTCTAGGGGACTGATGACCTCAGAAGTTAAGTCCCATAGTGCTCAGAGCCATTGGAACCATTGAACCATTGCAGTGATCCTTACTCGTTCTCGGTTGACAGGCCTGGGTGTGGTGGGGCTACGATGTGTTTCTGCATCTACATCTACATCTACATGGTTACTCTGCAATTCACACTTAAGTGCCGTGCAGAGAGTTCATCGAACCATTTTCATACTACACTACTGGCCACTAAAATTGCTACACCAAGAAGAAATACAGATGATAAACGGATATTCTTTGGACAAATATATTATACTACAACTGACGTCTGATTACATTTTTACGCAATTTGGGTGCATAGATGCTGCGAAATCAGTAGCCAGAACAACCACCTCTGGTCGTAATAACGGCCTTGATACGCCTGGGCATTGAGTCAAACAGAGCTTCGATGGCGTGTACAGGTATAGCTGCCCATGCAGCTTCAACACGATACCACAGTTCATCTAGAGTAGTGACTGGCGTATTGTGACGAGCCAGTGGTCCGGCCACCATTGACCAGACGTTTCAGTTGGTGAGAGATCGGGAGAATGTGCTGGCCAGGGCAGCAGTCAAACATTTTCTGTATCCAGAAAGGCCTCTACAGGACCTGCAACATGCGGTCGTGCATTATCCTGCTGAAATGTAAGGTTTCGCAGGATCGAATGAAGGGTAGAGCCACGTGTCGTAACACATCTGAAATGTAACGTCGGCTGTTCAGAGTACCGTCAGTGCGAACAAGAGATGACCGAGACGTGTAACTAATGGCACCCCATACCGTCTCGCCAGGTGATACGCCAGTATGGCGATGACGAACACACGCTTCCAATGTGCGTTCACAGCGATGTCGCCAAACACGGATGCTACCATCATGATACTGTAAACAGAACCTGGATTCATCCGAAAAAATGACGTTTTGCCATTTGTGCACCCAGGTTCGTCGTTGAGTACACCATCGCAGGCGCTCCTGTCTGTGAAGCAGCGTCAACGGTAACCGGTGCCACGGTCTCCGAGCTGATAGTCCGTGCTGCTGCAAACGTCGTCGAACTGTTCGTGCAGATGGTTGTTGTCTTGCAAACGTCCCCATCTGTTGAATCAGGGATCGAGACGTGGCTGCACGATCCGTTACAGCCATGCGGATAAGATGCCTCTCATTTCGACTGCTATTGATACGAGGCCATTGGGATCCAGCACGGCGTTTCGAATTACCCTCCTGAACCCACCGATTTCATATTCTGCTAACAGTCTTTGGATCTCGACCAACGAGAGCTGCAATGTCGCGTTACGATAAACCGCAATCGCGATAGGATGCGAACCGACCTTTATCAAAGTCGGAATCGTGATGGTACGCATTTCTCCTCCTTACACGAGGCATCATAACAACGTTTTACTAGGCAACGCCGGTTAACTGGTGTTTGTGTATGAGAAATCGGTTGGTAACTTTCCTCATGTCAGCACGTTGTAGGTGTCGCCACCGGCGCCAACCTTGTGTGAATGCTCTGAAAAGCTAATCATTTGCATATCACAGCATCTTCTTCCTGTCGGTTAAATTTCGCGTCTGTAGCACGTCATCTTCGTGGTGTAGCAGTTTTAATGGCCAGTAGTGTACTTGTCTACCATTCTACTCTCGAATGGCGCTTGGGAAAAAGGAACACCTAAATCTTTCCGTTCGAGCTCTGATTTCTCTTATTTTATTATGATGATCATTTCTCTATACGTAGGTGGGTGTCAACAAAATATTCGAAAGAGAAAGTTGGTGATTGAAATTTCGTAAATACAGCTCGCTGAAAAGAAAACCGCCTTTGTTTCAGTGACTGCCAACCCAACTCGAATATCATATCAACGACACTCTCACCCCAGTTGCGCGATAACACGAAACGAGCTGCCCTTCTTTGCACTTTTTCGATGTCCTCCGTCAATCCTACCTGGTAAAGATCCCACACCGCGCAGCAATATTCTAGCAGAAGACGGACAAGTGTAATGTAGGCTGTCTCTTTAATGGTTTTATCGCATCTTCTAAGTGTTCTGCCAACAAAGCACAGTCTTTGTTTCGCCTTCTCCACAATATTATCCATGTGGTCTTTCCAGTTTAAGTTCCTAATTGTAATTCCTAGGTATTTAGTCGAATTGACAGCCCTTAGATTTGTGTGCTTTATCGTATACCCAAAATTTATCGGGTTTCTTTTAGTACCCAGGTGGATGACCTCGCACTTTTCTTTGTTTAATGCCAATTGCCACTTTTTGCACCACACAGAAATTCTCTCGAGATCATTTTGTAATTGGAATTGATCGTCTGATGATTTTACTAGGCGGTAAATTACAGCGTCATCTGCAAACAATCTAATGGGGCTGCTCAGATTATCACCTAGATCATTTATGTAAATCAGGAACAGCAGAGGGCCTATTACACTACCTTGCAGAACGCCAGATATCACTTCTGTTCTACTCGATGATTTACCGTCTATCACTACGAACTGTGACCTCTCTGAGAGGAAATCACGAATCTAGTCACACAACTGAGACGATACTCCGTATGTACGCAATTTGATTAGTAGTCGCTTGTGAGGAACTGTATAAAAAGCCTTCTGGAAATCTAGGAATATCGAATCGATTTGAGATCCCTTGTCGACAGCACTCATTACTTCATGGGAATAAAGAGCTAGCTGTGTTGCACAAGAGCGATATTTTCTGAATCCGTGTATCACAGGTAACTTTAGTAGGAAAAGGCGCAAGGTCTGTTAAGTCTGGAACATGAGAGCAGAATTTTTCTGCTGCTGGTGCGACGCAGAAGTAGCTGGCGGCAGACCTGCCGGAGGTACGCGCACAAAGCAAGGGTTACGGGAAAAAGACATCCGTGTTTCCGTGACCGAAAGACTTGAATGGTCTCGCTCCTGGTGGCGGCGTCCGTAAGCGGAGATACGAAGTGTGTTTCCAAAAGGCATGAGCACCCTGCGAATCGTCTGAGCGAAGCTACGATGGGCCATGGGCTCTCCCGCTTGAGTGTACCTTCGTCGGCTTTCCGTACACAGCGTGGGAAAGCAGCTGACTCCTTGCCCACAAAAATTCTCAACCAATAATGGTGAGAGCCTTGTACAGTAACAACTCCCAGTGACTTAATAGGTAAGCTATAGTCGCTTGTTGAGAAAATTCTGCGTTATTTTCTCAGTATTTCGAAGGCAACGGAGAAATTCTCGATTGTCAGTGTGGCAAAAACATCAATGCCCCTCCTCCGCCTCCACGGAATAGCTTTTGGGAGTGGAACGGAGCGCAACAGCACGCGTCTTGGATGTCTGACGCGCGTGGTGTACCTCTCTGGTAATCCATCAAGAGAAAGTGGGACAGCAGCCGGACAAGCCTCTTTCGTAGGTGCTTGTTACTGCCACCAAGGTACGGAATCCAGTTAATTTTGGCCCCGCTGTATACGGCTCTGTTCGTTGGATATGCGCGTACAAGCTTGATATGTTGTGGACTGGCAAGACAGCCAATCCACAGTGACGGGTAGCCGAAAGGCACGCGTTTAAGTTCACGCAGGCTGGCGTGAGGTCTGGAACAGTTAAAGGATTTGAGTCTAGCAAATAAAGTACGTAGCTGTTGGAATACTTAACTTTAATCCATAATTGGTGAACATCGGTCTGACGGTACATGCATCACAAGATAAATAGCAATTGATTATGGCGCCTTGCTAGGTCGTAGCAAATGACGTAGCTGAAGGCTATGCTAACTATCGTCTCGGCAAATGAGAGCGTAATTTGTCAGTGAACCATCGCTAGCAAAGTCGGCTGTACAACTGGGGCGAGTGCTAGGACGTCTCTCTAGACCTGCCGTGTGGCGGCGCTCGGTCTGCAATCACTGATAGTGGCGACACGCGGGTCCGACGTATACTAACGGACCGCGGCCGATTTAAAGGCTACCACCTACCAAGTGTGGTGTCTGGCGGTGACACCACATGATAACTGTTCCCATTTGAAGATTTCGTTTATCTCTGTCGTTGCTGTTGTGGATGGCGGGTTACGCTTGGGGCCTGAAGATGACACCATTTGGTGTCGAAGCTGGTAGCATATGTTGAAAAGAATAAACGGCGTTTGATTCCAATACAGCTGCTGGTTTTGTCACCATTATTCAAGTACCGCGTGGTGTACGGACGTGTGCGTTAGCTCAATAGGTATTGAACTTTGTGTTCGACACTCTCGATGTGTAACACAGCTTTAAGTGTTCGTGACTGCAGGGCGAAGAGTTGAGCGCACACACGGAGTTCCAGAGGCGTCCACCTGCTGCTAGCATGCGGCTGTTTTGAGTAAGTGTCGCATTTAGCATTGCGATGCTTTCTGATCTGCGCAGCTCGCAATTTGCGTAATTATTCAGCGACGGAATTTGTTTTCTTATTTAACGTAGAGAGATTTCACTATAGAAATTGTGGATCGATCTTCCCCAGCTTAGTGACATTTGTGAGCAGCTCAGACTCTGACTAATCGTTTGATTCATCCTACAGCAGTCTTCCACATGAAATTCAGGTGCCTTTGGCACATATAAAGGTAATCAGTAGCCTTGAATAATCTCATATTGATAACTGATGTCATTAATTTTTGCTTAATTTCACGCTTGTTAATGACGTTCTCGTACCCAACAATTTGTAATTTGATTGATTAATTCAATATTTTAAATGAACATGAATGGATTTAGTGTCATCTTATCTTCCTTACAGCTAACCGATGAGGCGAACCGATAATTGACAAATATCATCAATGCATTTCTGCAGTTCTAAACTGTAGTCTTGCTGTGGAGGTGTTTTTCCATGTACAACAGGTGTCGTAAGTAGGCTGTTTATGTTTTCTTATTGGCAACGTTACGTAGCGCTCTGTAGGAAAATCACTGGCTGTGCTGTGTGCAGTCTCTGGCTAGTTTGCATTGTTGTGTGCCATTGTAGTGTTGGGCAGCTGGATGTTAACAGCGCGTAGAGTTGCGCAGTTGGAGGTGAGCCGCCAGCAGTAGTGGATGTGGGGAGAGAGATGCCGGAGTTTTAAAATTTGTAAGAATGGATGTCATGAACTGCTATATACGAGGGCGGTTCGGGAAGTAACCTCCGATTGGTCACAGTGCGGGTTGTGGGGGGAGTAACGACGCCATCTGTGCGTTCATGCACTCAACAGGTCAGTCGGCATCAAGCTGTGGTCGAGAGAACGTCGTACCAGCGCTAGTTTAGTTTTTGTGGCAGTTTGAAATGTGTGCTGCAATAGAAAACCCCGCCAAATGTGAAGTGCGTGCTGTCATAAGGTTTTTTACAGCCAAAGGATATTCTGCAGCAGCTATTCATCGTGAGCTTTGTGCCGTGCACGGACCAAGAGTTATGAGTGAAGGAGGTGTCCGTGATGGGTACGTTTATTTAAAAGTGGACGAGAAAACGTTCATGATGAAGAGAGGAGTGGTAGACCATCATTGGTGACTGACGAACTCGTTCAGACAGTTGATGCAAAAGTTCGTGAAAATCGACGTTTCTCAATGTCGGAGTTGTCTACTGGTTTTCCACAGATTTCTAAGACTCTCTTGTACGAGATAGTGACAGCAAGATTGGGTTACCGTAAGTTCTGTGCACGATGGGTGCCCAAAATTCTTACCGACCACCACAAAACTCAAAGAATGGCCTCTGCATTAGACTTTCTGTCACGTTATGAGGACGAAGGAGAACCATTGTTAAACAGAATCGTGACCGGTGACGAAACCTGGATTAAGTACGTGGACCCTGAGACAAAAGAACAATCAAAGATGTGGGCACATTCAAATTCGCCTACCAAACCAAGAAAAGCCTCGCAAGATTTTTCTGCCAGAAAACTGATGGCAACGGTGTTTTGGGATGCCAAAGGGGTGTTGTTGGTTTAATTCATGGAACGTGGTACGACCATTAATCAAGACGTGTACTGTGAAACAATAAAAAAGTTACGACGGGCTATACAGAACAAACGCCGTGGTATGCTGACTTCCGGTATCGTTTTTTTGCACGATAACGCCCGTCCTCACTCTGCTCGCAGAACAACGGCCCTTCTTGAGTCCTTCAAGTGGGACGTTATCAACCATCCACCTTACAGCCCAGACCTGGCGCCAAGTGATCATCACCTCTTCATGCATTTGAAGAAATGGCTCGGGTCACAGCGGTTTGATGACGACGAAGAGCTCAAAGATGCGGTCACAGGCTGGCTCCAGGCACAAGCGGGTGATTTTTATGCAGAAGGAATTTCAAAGCTTGTGAAGAGATACGATAAGTGCCTCAATCGCTATGGAGACTATGTAGAAAAATAGTGCAAAGATGTAGTTGTAAGATGTATATATTAAAATATTTTTATTTAACTTGGTGTATTTTTTTAAATCAACCGGTTACTTTCTGAACGGCCCTCGTATATTATGACTATTAAGGTAAATACATCATTTGTTCTCTATCAAAATCTTTCATTTGCTAACTATGCCTATCAGTGGTTAGTGCCCTCAGTAGTTAGAATCTTTTATTTAGCTGGCAGTAGTGGCGCTCGCTATATTGCAGTAGTTCGAGTAACGAAGATTTTTGTGAGGTAAGTGATTTGTGAAAGGTATAGGTTAATGTTAGTCAGGGCCATTCTTTTGTAGGGATTATTGAAAGTTAGATTGCGTTTTGCTAAAAATATTGTGTGTCAGTTTAAGCCCAGTCATGTATAAATTGATTCTAAGGGGACGTTGCAGTGTCATTGTTAGGAAAATTACCAAGTGGAAGGAGATTTGATATAATTATTTTCTATTGGGTAAATGACGTCACCTGCAAGCGCATACAGCGGCGCGTGCGTTCTTTTATTGCCAGGTTGTTTTATGGTGTTATTTTGCCTACAAGGCGTAATATTAAATACAGTGTGTTGAACTGGTAAATGTGGCAGGCAGCTTGAACTTACCACTACCGAATCCCCGACCACTCACCCAAACGACACGTATAAAGGACAAAATAGGGAACATACAAGCTTGAAAGTAAAGGTTGCCTTGAACACCTCACTGCTTTGCTGGGCATGGTTCTAATGGAGATGATCATAATCTTGCCTTCCTCTGACTGTCAGAGGTGAAACAAGTGATAATACTATACCCCACTGTGGGCCGAACCCTAGACGTTTGAACACGCAGCCTGTCACTTTCCTAATGAACCACTCAGGGACGAAAATCGTACTTCAAAGAAAGCAGAAAGTTAAACTACCTGGGCTGATTCTGCCGGCTTCGCGTGAAACAGAATCCACTTAAATGAAGTGACTATGAAGCGTGATAGACGCGCACTTTGGACAAAAACCAAGAAATTGTTTTGTTCAAATGCATGTTCGAGACCTACGATCGATGACGAGTTTCACTTCGCGAGGGTCTTTCTTTACTAAATTCCTATAGCCCGTGCTCCAAAACGAGTTAAAGAACCGGCTCTTTACTCACACGAAGTAATAAATGCTGTCGACAGTGGGTATCAAGTTATTTCCACATTTCTAAATTTGATACTGTTCCTCACACGTGGCTTCTGACCAAATTGCGTACCGATGCAATATAGTCTCAGTTGTGGGACTTGATTCGTGATTTCCTGTCAGAAAGGACACACAGTTCGTAGTACCAGGTGCATTCAAGTTCTAAGGCCTCCGATTTTTTTTTCTCCGGACTGGAAAGAGATAGAAACATGCGCATTGTTTTAAAATGAGGCCGTGTTCATTGTCAATACGTCCCAGATATGGCAGCACCGTACGGCAGATGGAATTTTACCGCCAGCGGCGAGAATGAGAACTGTTTTAAATACTTAAAATGGCGACGTTTTCCTTACTTGAACAGCGTGGAATCATTCGTTTTCTGAATTTGCGTGGTGTGAAACCAATTGAAATTCATCGACAGTTGAAGGAGACATGTGGTGATGGAGTTATGGATGTGTCGAAAGTGCTTTCGTGGGTGCGACAGTTTAATGAAGGCAGAACATCGTGTGACAACAAACCGAAACAACCTCGGGCTCGCACAAGCCGGTCTGACGACATGATCGAGAAAGTGGAGATAATTGTTTTGGGGGATTGCCGAATGACTGTTGAACAGATCGTCTCCAGAGTTGGCATTTCTGTGGGTGCTGTGCACACAATCCTGCATGACGACCTGAAAATGCGAAAAGTGTCATCCGGGTGGGTGCCACGAATGCTGACGGATGACCACACGGCTGCCCGTGTGGCATGTTGCCAAGCAATGTTGACGCGCAACGACAGCATGAATGGGACTTTCTTTTCGTCGATTGTGACAATGGATGAGACGTGGATGCCATTTTTCAATCCAGAAACAAAGCGCCAGTCAGCTCAATGGAAGTACACAGATTCACCGCCACCAAAAAAATTTCGGGTAACTGCCAGTGCTGAAAAAATGATGGTGTCCATGTTCTGGGACAGCAAGGGCGTAATCCTTACCCATTGCGTTCCAAAGGGCACTACGGTAACAGGTGCATCCTACGAAAATGTTTTGAAGAACAAATTCCTTCCTGCACTGCAACAAAAACGTCCGGGAAGGGCTGCGCGTGTGCTGTTTCACCAAGACAACGCACCCGCACATCGAGCTAACGTTACGCAACAGTTTCTTCGTGATAACAACTTTGAAGTGATTCCTCATGCTCCCTACTCACCTGACCTGGCTCCTAGTGACTTTTGGCTTTTTCCAACAATGAAAGACACTCTCCGTGGCCGCACATTCACCAGCCGTGCTGCTATTGCCTCAGCGATTTTCCAGTGGTCAAAACAGACTCCTAAAGAAGCGTTGTGAAAAATGTGTACGTCTGCAGGGCGATTACGTCGAGAAGTAACGCCAGTTTCATCGATTTCGGGTGAGTAGTTAATTAGAAAAAAAATCGGAGGCCTTAGAACTTGAATAGACCTCGTAATAGTCGGTAAGCCATCTACTGAAACCAAAACTATACCCGGTGTTCACCAATGAAGTGTTATAGGCTCTCTGCTGTTCTTGATCTATATAAACGACTTGGGAGACATTCTTAGCAGCGTTCTTAAATTGTTTGCAGATGACAGTCAAGTAGAGTCATTAGAAGATCAAAATGTTTTTATGTGTCCATCCTTCTGATTGGACATCTGAGGGACTTCAGTCGTTCACTTACGTGATAAAATGGAACACCTGCAGACATCCTTATGATGCTATTTATTATATGGCTACCAATTTATGTGCTTTAGTACACCATCTTCAGGCCTTAACTGAGGCTGAGTGGGTTAACTCCAATCGTACATACGATTCATCAGCTGCCAATATGTGTGAACTGGTTTTCGCAGGCTATCTACGAGGGTAATCCCAAAAGTAAGATCTCCTATTTTTTTATAAGTACATAGACCTCTTTATTTCTACAATGGTTTACATCAGTTTACAGCTTGAACATTTAGCTATTTTTCGACGTAATCACCATTTCTGTCGATGCATTTTCGTAGCTGCTGTGGCAGTTTTTGTATGCCCATGTCATATCAGCTCGCCGCAATGCTGTTCAGAAAGTTATGAACCTCTTCTTTCAATTCGCCGTCGGAGATGATTCGCTTTCCAGCCAAATGGTCTTTTAAACTAGAGAACAGGTGATAGTCACTGGGCGCCAAGGCAGGACTATAGGGTGGGTGGGTGATTACGTTCCAACTGAAATTGTTGCAGGAGAGCAACGGTTTGCCGAGCGATGTGTGGGCGAGCGTTGTAATGGAGAATGTGTACGCCCTTGCTCAACATTCCTCTTCTCCGGTTCTGAAGTGCCCGTTTGAATATTTTCGGAGTCTCAGAGTCCCTGTCAGTGTTAATTGTGGTCCCAGCGATTCAGCTCCGACGACGAGGTGAAAGAAGAGATTCATAGCTTTCTGAACAGCACGGCGGCGAGCTGGTATGACATGAGCATACAAAAACTGCCACAGCGTCTACAATAATGCATCGACAGAAATGGGGACTATGTCGAAAAATAGCTAAATGTTCAAGCTGTAAACTGATGTAAACCACTGAAGAAATAAAAAGGTCTATGTACTTATAAAAAAATAGGAGACCTTACTTTGGGGATTACCCTCGTATAACAATGATGTTGTGTCTCCAACCATCAGTTATCAACTGCCAGAAGAAATATTAAAAAAAAATATTTCTCCAGTCAGTTGCAAGTCGATAGTTGGAGAAACAACATCGTTGTTACATATAGTCTGCGAAAACCAGTTCACGCATATTGGCAGCTGATGACTCGTATGTACGATTGTTGTCAACCCATTCAGGCCTCAAGATGGTGTACTGAAGCACCGAAACTGGAAGCCATATAATAAATAACAGCGTAAGGACGGCTGTAAGTGTTCAATTTAATAACATAATAGCAAAGTAATTTAGACGAGGTATCTGTATGGAGCGAAAAGTGTCAGCTAACTCTGAATAAGGAAGAGTGTGAGGTTATCCTCATGAATACTGAAAGTAATCTGTTAGATTCGGTTGCACGATAAATGACACAAATCTAAAGGTTATCAGTTCAACTAAACACCTAGAGATAAAAATTATGGAAAACTTACATTGGAACGATTGCACAGATAATGTTATGGGGCAGGGAAACCAAAGTACGTTTTATTAGGACTTAGAAGATGGAACATATCCTCTAAGGAGATTGCCTACCCTACGCTTTCCCGTCCTCTTCTGGAGTATTGCTGTGTACTGTGGCATCCGCATCATAAAGGGTTGACGGAGGACATCGAAAAAGTGCGAAAAAGGGGAGCTCGTTTTGTATTATCGCGGAATTGGGAGATAGTGTCACGGATGTAATACGCGAGTTGGGATGGCAGTCTTTAAAACAAAGGCGTTTTTCGTTGGGCAAGATCTTTTGATGAAATTTCGATCTTCAACTTTCTCCCCCGATTGTAAAAATATTTAGATATAGAGAAATAACCATTGTAATAAAATAAGAGAAATCAGAGGTCGCACGGAGAGATTCAAGTTTCGTTCTTCCCACGTGCTGTTCCAGAGTGGAACGGTACAGAAATAGTGTGAAAGTGGTTCAGTGAACCTTCTGCCGGATACTTAAATGTGAATGATGGAGTTATCGTGTAAATGTAGACAAGATATCTGGATAGTGCAAAACGTGGCAGCTGACTCTAAGCAATAAAGTTTGCAGTGCTCCATATGAGTGCTAACAAGATCCGTTAAATTTAGGTTACACTATAAATAATACAGTTTTAAATGTTGCCCACTGAACTAAAGACCTAAGGATTAGAATCACGAACAAGTTAAACAGGAACGATCAAGTAGATAATGTTGAGGCAAACCAAACAAAAGACTGCTTTTAATTGACAGAACAACAAATTTTTTCAAAAACACCTCCTACACAATTCTTGGCCGTCTCCTTCTATTGCTGCTTGGTATTCACATAAAAACAGCTGGAAAAGGGCAGCTCGTTTTGTATTATCGCGAAATAAGGGAGATAGCGCAAAGGCTACGGCAAACGAGTGGCAGTAGCACGCACCCTTCGTCGTGGCGTGGTGTTCCCACGAAATTTCAGTCACCAACTTTCTCTCCCAAACGCGCAGATACTTCGCTGAAGTCTACATACATAGGCAGAAATGAGCATCGTAATAAAATAAGAGAAATCAGAGTTCGCACGGAAAGATTTAGGCGTCCGTTTCTGCCACGTGCTTTTCGAGAATGGAAAGTTAGAGAAATAGGTTGAAAGTGGAGCTGCGAACTATCTTCCAAATACTTAAGTATGAATGGCTGAGATGTAGTGTAACGGTATAGTATGATCTCTGAAGATCTGACTGGAAAATTGTACAACTTTTCTTACTATTTCTTTATAGATAACTGCTTAATCTGCAAGAAGTTTTAGTTTAGTGTTAATACTGTCTACCAGGTCATTAATATACAACATAGACAACGGGAGTTCAGACGCAGTTCCGTGTTCGCTTGGAATTACAGCTACATCTGTTGATGACTCTCTATACAAGGTAAAGCGCTGCGCCCTCTCTACTGAAAAATCCTAAATTTAATCACAACTTTCTGCCGAATTAAACAATATTCAGATATAAAAACTTCGAAACGCCATAAAAGTTGTTAACCGGTTGTCAACTCGAATGCTAACTAAATCATCCTTGTATCATTCACACCTCTACGACCATTGAAATGATACGGAAAGAAGCATCTGCCACCTAATAGGATTCCAAGCCTCGTCAGCAGTGCTCCAGACACATAAGCGTAGACCATGCCAGAATAGCCTCAAGCGTAAACGAGATGAGCGTATATTCGCCTCCGCACGGATACCACAGCTGGTCCAGCTGCCGTAAGCGCCTGACGTGCACGCTGCCCGTAGCGCACCTTGTGTCCCTCAGACCCACTGGCCAATTAACTTTTTTCCACAGGTCCGAGTGAGTCGAGAAATAGTCGGCGCACACAGACCTGAATGATGCACAAGATAAAAAAAAAAGTAGAGCAATAGATCAGCTGGCAACGAAGAGCTCACAAACCGGTGACGTAATTGCTTCCGGGAAAAATCACCTCTGCATTCCAGTGACACTGACTACTGCTCTGTGATTTCAAGTGCCTGCTGTCAATAATTTTATCGTTATACTCGCATTATACTCGCAGATGACTAAGACCTTTGTTTACCGAACAAGATTTCATGTGAATAACATCGTCTTTCTTTTGAATAGTATCCTATTTGACGTCCTGAGCACCTCTGTTACATTCTTGTGTCGGTTGCACCGAACGGTTACGATCGTAACAAGCGTCTTGGAATTCGTTTTAAGTCCGCTGCCTATATAAGGACATCAAATGATGGGAGAATTCAGCGTCTTGTATGCGGTTTCCTTTACAGATACACTGCTATTTCCCAGAACGCTTCGAACAAATCTAAGTTTCCCATTCGCCATTTCTACCTCTGATTTTAGGCGACCGCTCCATTTCATATTACTTCTTAGAATTACCCCTAAATACGTAAGCCATATGATGTTCACCGGACATTCACCAATAATTCTGTAATCTCATACTATTACATTGTTTCCCTCAGGGGCTTTATCAGCGTCTGAAGTCAGCCGCCGTTAATTAAAATGTTCAAATGTGTGTGAAATCTTATGGGACTTAACTGCTAAGGTCATCAGTCCCTAAGCTTACACACTACTTAACCTAAATTATCCTAAGGACAAACACACACACCCATGCCCGAGGGAGGACTCGAACCTCCGCCGGGACCAGCCGCTCAGTCCATGATTGCAGCGCCTTAGACCGCGTTAATTATACCAACTCGTTCAGCATATCTTGTAACTATCCGGTAAGTCGTTCTACACCGTTCTGCGATTTACCAGAGAAAATAATTATCTGTAATCAAAAGTCTGATACATATGCTGGCGCTATGTGATAAACGTTCGTGTGTACTGAGAACATTAGCGCTGCCGTCAGCCAAACGCGATGTGTGTGTGTGTGTGTGTTTTTCGTTTCTGTTGAAAACTCTGCACCGAGTGTAACATATTGGTTTCTAGTAGTCGACAATTCTCCGAGATAGTCACATACTTCCGAAGGACTCAATATGATCATGTCTTCGTTATGGACCGACAGTATACTACAGTCTCTAACGTTTTTCGGAAACCTAGGAAGACGCAATGTAACTGTTCATCTGTATCTATTGTTTGCAAGATGTCGCGCTTGAATATAGCAAACTGCTGGGAAAGTAGAATAAAGTCGGGTATCTTTTAATTCATGAAGATTACTTTCAGTGATCAATAAGTTTACAAATTAAGGTGTAGAGATCTCTTATATTTTCAGGAACATGATAGTAGTTCGCTTTCAGTTTAAGAGAAGCCATCTACATCTATCTACATCTATACTCCGCGAGCCACCTTACGGTGTGTGGCGGAGGAAACCTCTGGGTAAAGTGGGGTACACATTTAAATGACTGGAAAAACTCCAAAAGAGGAAAAAAGTCTTACGTTGCTGGAAAAGATATATGAAAAGGGATAAATCCTTAAATACACTACCAAGGAATACGATAAATTATTTTTAAGTACCAAAACTCGTTTTTAACAAAGAACTTCAGCAATTCAAAATATTCCACTAATATAGGCAAGTGTCACAATAACTGCTCGTATTAAAAAACCGGAAAGAGATTTTATTAGGAACAGAAATGACAGACGAAGTAGTTGTCTTTTTCGGTACTGGAACATTGTTCATGAGATAAACACTGCATCCATCCTTCCTTTGGTAACGAATCCGATTACAGCCCACTACAAAATATACATGTTTCGACTGGGTCTGCTTCGCCTGATGAAGAATCTTGTTTTTTCAATTATTCTGAGCTGGTACAGCCTTTACCAATTGTCGTTTTCTGCTACTTCGCTTTCGTTACCGCTTGATCCTTTTCTTTCTTCCCTATAAAAAAGTTTTCGTTTCGAATTTTTCTTCTCATCTTTATACCTCATAGCCTTTTCTTCAAATTACATTTCATTTTTATATCGAGAAGAGATCAGTATTACTGCTTTACCCTTTCTCTTTTTGGTGGTTTCTTTGCAGTTTCCAGCAAGTCATTCTTTGGAAGAGGAATTAGAAGTTTTTTCCAACTCGGTTTTGCCCCGCCCAGGACACTGGATTTTGCCCCACAGTGCAAGATTGAACACAACATGACGTTGGAAAGGTAGCATTCATATTATGTACATCATGCAATCTTTTAAGTACACTGAAAAACATGCTTAATCGAAATAATTACTTAACTATATCAGATAATGTTTCTCTTCAAGATGCTACTCCAAGAAGCGCCAATATCGAAGAAAATTTCGGCAAAAATTTTAAAACTGTTTAGAGGGAAAAGACAACGGGCGGATACAAATGCCGGTTATTTACAATTCCCGGAATCACGACTGCTAGTTGTTGTGAGTGTTATCAGCTCAATGACTGCGCCAGTCGCAGAAATCTAAAGCTACCCGGTGTAACCCGCATACTCATTAGTCTATTTTCCCCAACTCTTAGTCTATTTTCCCCAGTCCCACAAGAGGGTTTTTCCTAAGCCGTGCACATGCTTTGAGAGAAGAATATACCCCTCCGGGAATGCCACATTATTCACTCATAGAATATGTTTTAGGCTCCCGCGACACACAGACATCAGCAACACTGATCTGTAATTCTGCCGCTCCCATGTTTTACACTTTTTGCAGAAACAGAAGGCGCACGGGACTATTCGCTGGGCGTATTCAAAGAAAAATCTATTAGGAATTTTGTCACGCTTGATGTTTCATTCGATTCTAATAGTCTTAAAAGTTTTTAGTACCGTAGAACTTACATTAAGAACTCTCATTTGTGCGAGGCTTTTCAACAATTCCTTTTCCGACGCGCCATTGGCGACTGTAACAGGGAAGGGGGAATAAGCCAGTGGTACCCCGAAGTACTCTCTGCCACACACCGTCGGGTGGCTTGCAAAATATTGATGTAGATGCAGATAGAGATACGAGTACTTAAAAGTCGGTATTGCGATTTTCAATCGTGGATACATTTTTAATTGTGGAAATTACTATTTCGGTTCTCTGACACCAAATGTTCCACGAGGTGGTAGCATGATAAGTTTGTATTTCCTTCTTAGGAATTCACGAAGAGCCATTAAACTTCAGCAATATTCTCCGAATGGTAACAGAGCACTGTGGTATGTGGTTGACATTTTTATTATTTTTTTATTCTTTAGCGTTATTCCATATTTTTCTTTGGGATGAGAGCAGTACATTAACGCACTGCAACCGATGGTTTTGTGAATATATACAAACTTAGATTCAAAGTCATTAAAATTTTTCTGGGTATATTCACGTGTCTCATAGAGAAAATGCTTAAATTCTAAAATAAACCGACGAAAATGAGGGCAATGCTACTGGTCAGGCCGTAATCCAACACGTATTGGCAGGGCCTCACGTAAGCAACAGAAAGGTTTCCTATGTTAAACGCAAAATTTCCACCTGTTCTGCTTTACAGAGAGGGCAGGCCACCGACTTCCACGTCTTGCGCTGAGGGATTGACATTCAACGATTCCTTACCATTTTCGAGGCGTTTCGCTCAATTTTCATGTTGCTTTATTCTCCGAAAGTTAGCTGTGAAATTCTGAAGAGGAGATGTGATCTGTCCCCCCCCCCCCCCCCCTCCCGCCCCTTCCCTTTCCCCGTCTTGGGTGTGGACTGAATGGGTACTCTTGTTTACAATAATTCATTTAGCTTGCGGCTGACGAAATACACACATCAAAAAACGTTTTGCATCACTCCGGTTCCCAGAACTCCTGAAGACAGACGTTGCCTGTCTATATTGTATCACATACACAGTCCCTTTGACTGTCCAGCTATGTCACTAAACCCGTCCAAAGACGTAAACAACCATGCATGAGTAGCGCCTATGAGACGGAAGGGATCCGACAGACGATGAGCTCCAATCATTCCATCAGGAAGGAGCTACACGGGTCGTGATGTCTGTAGTTCAACCATGCCTAGACGGTCAATACCGCGGTTCGATCGCGTCTGCATTGTTACTTCTTGCCAGGAAGGGCTCTCAACAAGAGAAGTGTCCAGGCGTCTCGGAGTGAACCAAAGATATGTTGTTCGGACGTGGAGGAGATACAGAGAGATAGAAACTATCGATGACATACCTCGCTCAGCCCGCCCAAGGGCTACTACTGCAGTGGATGACCGCTACCTACGCATTATTGCTTTGAGGAATCCTGACAGCAACGCCACCATGTTGAATAATGCTTTTCGTGCAGCCACAGGCCGTCGTGTTACGACTCAAACCGTGCGCAATAGGCTGCATGATGTGCAACTTCACTCCCGACGTCCATGGCGAGATCCATCTTTGCAACCACGGCACCATGCAGAGCGGTACAGATGGGCCCAACAACATGCCGAATGGACCGCTCAGGATTGGTATTACATTCTCTTCACCGATGAGTGTCGCATATGCCTTCAACCAATCACCGGAGACACGTTTGGAGGCAACCCGGTCAGGCTGAACACCTTAGACACACTGTCCAGCGAGTGCAGCAAGGTGTAGGTTCCCTGCTGATTTAACCGAGCGAGGTGCCGCAGTGGTTAGACACTGGACTCGCATTCGGCAGGACGACGGTTCAATCCCGCGTCCGGCCATCCTGATTTAGGTTTTCCGTGATTTCCCTAAATCGCTCCAGGCAAATGCCGGGATGGTTCCTTTCAAAGGGCGCGGCCGACTTCCTTCCCCGTCCTTCCCTAATCCGATGAGACCGGTGACCTCGCTGTCTGGTCTCCTTCCCCAACAACCAACCAACCAACCTGCTGATTTGGGGTGGCTTTATGTGAGGCCGACGTACGCCGCTGGTGGCCATGGAAGGCGCCGTAGCGGCTGTACGATACGTGAATGCCATCCTCTGACCGATAGTGCAACCATATCGGAAGTATATTGGCGGGGCATTCATCTTCATGGACGACAATTCGCGCCACCATCGTGCACATCTTGTGAATGACTTCCTTCAGGATAACGACATCGCTCGACTAGAGTGGCCAGCATGTTCTCCAGACATGAACCCTGTGGAACATTCCTGCGATAGATTGAAAAGGGCTGTTTATGGACGACGTGACCCACCATCCAATCTGAGGGATCTACGCCGAATCGCCGTTTAGGAATGGGACCAACAGTGCCTTGATGAACTTGTGGATAGTACGCCACGGCGAACACAGGCATACATCAATAAAAGAGGACGTGCTACTGGGTATTAGAGGTACCGGTGTGCACAGCAATCTGGATCACCATCTCTGAAGGTCTCTCTGTATGGTGGTACAACACGCAGTGTATGGTTTTCTGAGCAATAAAAAGGGCGAAAATGATGTTTATGTAGATCTCTATTCCAATTTTCTGTACAGGTTCCGGAACTCTCGGAACTGAGGTGATGAAAAACTTTTTTTGAGGTGTGTAATACCGCTTTTGCGAGAAATGAGTATGCGCGGCGGACGTAATATTACGTCACACCAGTCACGATGATTTTCCGCTCATTCGAGCGTATTTTTACGGCTACCAGAACCACCAGTGAAGTCTACGGGCTTTTCAGATGACAGTAGCGGTCCACATGAACTATTCAGCGTTTTGAAACATTTGTTTGTTTGTTGGGCGTTACGTGGTGGTCGAGTTCTCTCTGCTTCGTGCGTTTTGTGTGCTTTTCTACTGATGTTGTGTTCAAAAATGTGTAGTGAAAAGGAGAGATGCGTGGAGAAAATGATTTGCAAATCCCTTGACGAGTCTACAGAAGCTAAAAAAAAAAAAAACTACTAGATGACGGTTCAGACTGCACGTCAAGTGAAAACTGTAGTAATTCTATACTTTTTTGAAACTGAAATACTGCATACGTTTATCGTATTAATTTCCCAGGTTGTGTTGTTATGAAAGACCGTGTTTCAATTTGCACCATACTGTGTTCCACTATGAATACAAAATTTTGCTTTGATTTGTGTTTCGTATGTTTCTTTAGACGTAAATTGGCTGTAAAAGAAATATAAACAGAAAGATCACGTGTTCGCTTATATATTTGAACACTAGAACTCCTTTCCAATTTTTCTGCAATGATTACTGTTAAATCGTAGATTCATCTGCATATTCAAGATTTAACACTCGCAGTACCAAAATATTTATATTTAAAGTAGAAAGTTTTATAAAGCTAAAGATGTTTTGAAATTCCAACTGCATACAGTGAGGTGACAAAAATCATCGGACACTCCCTAATATCGTATCGGATATCCCTTTCCCCGGCCTAGTGGAATAACTCGACGTGGACACAACAGTCGTTGGAAGTTCCCTCCAGAACTATTGAGCCATGCAGCCTTTACAGCCGTTAGTAATCGCGGAAGTGTTGCTGGTGCAGGATTTTGTGCACTAACTGGCCTCTTGGCGAAGAGTTCTCGGGCTTCCAGCCGGGTGGCGGTGTCTTCAAACTGCGACGTTTCGACGAGTGACATACTCATCATCTTCTGAGAAGATGATGAGTATGTCACTCGTCGAAACGTCGCAGTTTGAAGACACCGCCACCCGGCTGGAAGCCCGAGAACTCTTCGCCAGCTGTATACGCCGGGAAAGCATACATTCACATTTATAACTGGCCTCTTGATTATGTCTCATAAATGTTCAATAAGATTCATGTCGGGCGATGTGGCCGGCCAGTGTGGCCGTGCGGTTCCAGGTGCTTCAGTTTTGAACCGCGTGACCGCTACAATCGAGGGTTCGATTCTTGCCTCGGGCATGGATGTGTGTGATGTCCTTAGGTTAGTTAGGTTTAAGTAGTTCTAAGTTCTAGGGGACTGATGACCACAGATGTTAAGTCCCATAGTGCTCAGAGCCATTTGAACCATTTTTTGGCGCTACCATCAGCTCTCACCAACTGAAATCGGGACTTATTTGACCACGTCAGGGTTTACAGCCGACTAGGATCCAACAGATATGCTCACTAGCCCATGAGAGGCGCTGCAGGTGATGTCAAGGTGTGTTGCGGCCACATGTAGTAAGCGTTGCTTCATGCAGTAGAGAATGGCAAAATAGAGGCATGCCGGCGACCGAGGCGTTGCGGAGTAGGCAGGCACAGATAACCTTGCTGACAGCAGCAGTCTACGAACAGACTGACGCAAGGACGCACACAGACCGAGCGCCGAGCGAAGCCTGGAGAGTGCTGAGTAAGGGGAAGTGAGGCCAGCACGCTAAGTTACGGTGCAATATACTGCGGGATGTGATATTCGCTATTTTTGACTTCATTAAAACAGCAAATACGAGTAGTTAATACTTTCAGCCAGAAGGCAAATACTTGTTTGTAAATAATGATTAATGTATAATGAGGAGTCGCATGGCGACTGTGGAATTTTCTAAATAATGTAATTCGTCGTCTTTGGGCGGCAAACAGAAAAATACGGATAGATATGCGATCCTTCACTATTTTGTTCGCTGGAGAACAAATGAAGCCTGGAGCGCTAAGAAGACTTGTACTGTTTTTCTGAAGTAAGACGGACGCAGATTTGTGGCAGTCTGATCTAATTTTTACTAAATGTATAAAAACGTGTATGTCTGAGTTGAGTGAAGTGTAAAGAACTGTTATAACTTACCGTGACGACGCACGAGCGACTCAAAGAAGACAATGGCTATATAAAAGAGCGCTAAGTGGACATGATACGGACATAAAAATCTACCGTCATTGTTGTATTAAGCTTAAGGTACGATATATGTTTTAGTTATAATAAATATTTGTTCTGGGAATACTGAATCATTTAGCAGTGCTCATTCCTATTATCTCCTCAGTATTATTTTCATTTTAATTATGCATTTTGCTAATATTACAGCAGACCAATGTGCGTGTTACATTGATAAAAAGAAAACTGTTTTATCGTCTTCTTGCATCAGCTTTAATATTGAATTTCCTTTTGTGTGATGTTACAGTTGTTTTTGCGCCCTTAAGAACTTTCTGGTCCCTTAGGAAATTGTTTGGTCATAACAATAACTTCACAACCGGGTATGATTGTATCTACGATCATGAAGTAATTAGAAAGGCGATAACGCAATTTCTTATTCAACAGCACGCTAGTTGTGACTGCCTCAAGCCACGCGAAACTGCAAGTAAAAACTAATCACATCTCATAATGCAATATTTTATGACAATGGTCAATCCATGATTCTTACGCCAACTGTGATTGATAAAACAGTAAGCTAAATCTCAATTTCCAACTTTCCATTGAATAACAACATCACTCTTATTTTGTAACATCACAGGGAGTAATAACAAAAAGCTACCACCGAGGGTAAACAACGTCCTCCTGCCGGATATGAATAATGGAGCGCAGGCAGCAACAGACAGAAGCCATTAGGAAGCAGTTCGGATCTGAGGGCGGACGTGGTCCGTGTAAGAATGTTCAATCTTCGAAGGTGACGATACCGGAAGTCTGTTTCAGCTCTGAGGAGTCATCCGTTCGCCACCAGATGTCAACTTCAGCTCTGGAGGTCGGCCCCAGTTAGGTCGGCACCATGGCTGACTAACTACAGCGAGAACTTCCAGCAGGACCGGCCGCAGCGCGGTCTCGGTCACAGGCGCCGCCGGGGACTGACGCCCGGACTTTATGGCAACCCGGCCCCAAGGCACGTGGTCCGTCCATGACGGGACCTCACGGACATCGCAACTGACGGCTTCCCAGCCGCCAGTGCAGCAGGTGTCTGCAGCTGACCTCACGGCGACGCGGCTCTGTGGGCGTGCCCGTACGGGGGGGCGCAAAGTGGCGACGAGTTCATCTCACCCACAGGGCATCCTGGCTTCAGCGGAACACTGGTGGCCTGAGGCTCCCGAGTGCGATCAGCGGCGCGCGTTGCGCGCATTGACGGAGAATCTACACAGTAGCAGCCAGGCGGAGGGATCCGCAGGGCTGGGCAGCGACGACGAGGGAGAAATTGTAAAGAAAGCTCAATAAATAATTGTACGAGGGCAGTTCAATAAGTAATGCAACACATTTTTTTTCTCGGCTAATTTTGGTTGAAAAAACCGGAAATTTCTTGTGGAATATTTTCAAACATTCCCGCTTCGTCTCGTACAGTTTCATTGACTTCCGACAGGTGGCAGCGCTGTACGGAGCTGTTAATATGGCGTCTGTAACAGATGTACGTTGCAAACAACGGGCAGTGATCGAGTTTCTTTTGGCGGAAAACCAGGGCATCTCAGATATTCATAGGCGCTTGCAGAATGTCTACGTTGATCTGGCAGTGGACAAAAGCACGGTGAGTCGTTGGGCAAAGCGTGTGTCATCATCGCCGCAAGGTCAAGCAAGACTGTCTGATCTCCCGCGTGCGGGCCGGCCGTGCACAGCTGTGACTCCTGCAATGGCGGAGCGTGCGAACACACTCGTTCGAGATGATCGACGGATCACCATCAAACAACTCAGTGCTCAACTTGACATCTCTGTTGGTAGTGCTGTCACAATTGTTCACCAGTTGGGATATTCAAAGGTTTGTTCCCGCTGGGTCCCTCGTTGTCTAACCGAACACCATAAAGAGCAAAGGAGAACCATCTGTGCGGAATTGCTTGCTCGTCATGTGGCTGAGGGTGATAATTTCTTATGAAAGATTGTTACAGGCGATGAAACATGGGTTCATCACTTCGAACCTGAAACAAAACGGCAATCAATGGAGTGGCGCCACACCCACTCCCCTACCAAGAAAAAGTTTAAAGCCATACCCTCAGCCGGTAAAGTCATGGTTACAGTCTTCTGGGACGCTGAAGGGGTTATTCTGTTCGATGTCCTTCCCCATGGTCAAACGATCAACTCTGAAGTGTATTGTGCTACTCTTCAGAAATTGAAGAAACGACTTCAGCGTGTTCGTAGGCACAGAAATATGAACGAACTTCTCCTTTTTCATGACAACGCAAGACCTCACACAAGTCTTCGCACCCGAGAGGAGCTCACAAAACTTCAGTGGACTGTTCTTCCTCATGCACCCTACAGCCCCGATCTCGCACCGTCGGATTTCCATATGTTTGGCCCAATGAAGGACGCAATCCGTGGGAGGCACTACGCGGATGATGAAGAAGTTATTGATGCAGTACGACGTTGGTTCCGGCATTGACCAGTGGAATGGTACCGTGCAGGCATACAGGCCCTCATTTCAAGGTGGCGTAAGTCCGTAGCATTGAATGGAGATTACGTTGAAAAATAGTGTTGTGTAGCTAAAAGATTGGGGAATAACCTGGTGTATTTCAATGCTGAATAAAACAACCCCTGTTTCAGAAAAAAAATGTGTTGCATTACTTATTGAACTGCCCTCGTAAAACTCCACGCAGTCTCAGTCTTTGGCGCAGCCACTGTGTCTGCTGCTAACAAGAGGTGCAGAAGTCGTAACATGGTGTTAGATAAGGTAGTCACATCGGTCGTCAGCTGCCGTATTCCAGTCACGCCATATTTCGCCACACTGTCCTAACGGTTATGTTCGTTGTACGTTTCACATTGTTTTCTGCAGTGATTTCATGCAGTGTTGCTTGTCTGTTAGCACTGACAACTCTACGCAGACGCCGCTGCTCTTGTCGTTAAATGAAGGCCATCGGTCACTGTGTAGGGAAGCAGCCTACTCACGCCGTAATAAATTCACATCATTCTTTCCATTGTGTGCCAGCCAGTCCGCTGTAACTAGCTCTGACGTCATAAATATTGCGCAATACTTTCAAAATCAAGCAAATAACCTGAAACGGTTCTAGCATGTCAGGAGTAATACTAAATTAATATGTGTTGAATATCAGTTCGATAACTTTAACCATTTTCGAAATTTGGACGCTTTTCTGTAAAAATCATTGGCGCAACAGAAAAGAGCTAGAGATTTAAAAATTTATATTTAGATTCCTTTTCCATAATAATTTAATAGAAACAGTATTTTGGATCTCACAAATTAAGATTTTAGTTGAAATTCATAATTTTCTGATTTTTGTCTTACAAATTAAGGAAGCAAGATGGATTAAGTAGGCTAATAAATAAGGCTAGGATGTTTATATTTAAGTAGAGTGGAGATACGCTATAACCATAAAGATGTGAGAAGTTTCATTTGAATAACTATAAAACTATAGCGATAGCGTATCTCCAAAGGGCAGGTTCAGAGCTCTTCTACTGCGTATAGTGTAACTAAATTAATTCTCTCGCCCAAAATATTTTACTTAGCCACATCAGACATTTATTATGATTACTTACCTGTGTGCTGAATGCACATTTAAATTGAGAGCTTCATCCTCCATCAGCAAAAGAAGCTATGATTTATTCGGTAACTTAAAGTGGTGTGTTACTAGCACAGCGGCTTGTCGGGAGAGCCGGTTTGATCAGGCGTTCCCTTAGCCGTCCGCACCGCGGCTTTATATATAAGAACGCTGCGCGAGGAGTCGCGCCGCGTCGGTATCATTGCTATAAACAGCCTCGGATGCCGTATTAAGTTAATCGGGATACGCGTAACCATGAAATCATTTTCGAGTGAAGTGTTAATTCTGGGTTGACTTTAATTATCTATCTTCAGTTTGTGTATGTCGTATTTTCACGTGCCGTCGCGGGACAGACATTCTACCATTATTTAGCGTGGCGTTTGATGAACATTATAATCAAATTATGGCGAGCATTCACTTAAACATTTAATTTGGGCAGTTATAGTTGCATCAGCGCATTAGACTCTGAACTGCTCTGTTAGTTAGATTGTGTGGATTCTTTTTTTTATCTGTGACTTTCAGAATATACTGAACTATTTTTAGAAAATCGTTTTTGATTATGAATCCCAGACAATCTCCTAAGTTTTCAGAGCTACAAGCTGCAGCTATAAGTGTGTTTCTCAGATGAAGTGGGCACTAGGAATTCTAACTACAGGCTTCACGTTTTGCTAATCACTTTCTGGTTGCCAATATTGTAGTTAGAGAGCCAGTTTTGAGAACGGCAAAATAACAGCATAAATAATAGGAACATTTATATAACAATTAATTCCACCCGCCGCCCCACATATGGTTAATCGGCTGTGAAGTGTTTCTGCATTCAAACATTTATACAACACTAAATTTTCTAACTGCCGCCCCACAACTGCGTTGTATGTGGTGACAAGAATTCCCTGAAATTTGGTATTCTCGGCACACTCTTCACACTGTGGATCTCAGAATACTGAATTCTCTAACAATTTCCGAAATAGAGTGTCCAACGCATCTAGTTCGAGCTACCACTCCACTTTCAGGATCTTTTGATTCCCGTCATTTCGCCATAATCATGTCGCACACCTTTTCACATGAATCACCTGAGTACAAATGGTGGAACTCCCAATGTACTGCCCTTTTATGCTTTGTGTACGCGATAAAACTGCCTACTGTGCATATCATTATCCCATGACTTTTGTACAGTGTGTTTATAAATGAATATCGGGGTTTTAACGCTTTATAATATTTGTTTCATTAAGCTTACAGTCATAAATGATATGCCAAATGAAAGAGCAACTCGGTTTTACCAAGAACCTCATAAATGTTCAATATCAAATGGCACACATCAGGTCTATAGCCGAGTTCTTCCCAAACAATGATAAGTGTGTCTTCAGTGATTGTAGCAACAGCTGCTTCAATCCGGTTTCTTAATTCAGGGAGATCTGCTAGTAGCAGAGACACGTACACACGTTTCTTGATGAAGCCCCAAACGAAAAAATCGCATGGCGTTAGGTCGGGTGAACGTGGAGGTCATGCAAAGCAAGTCCTGTCATTGGGCCCCTTGCGGCCTATCCAGCGCTTGGGTACAGTGAAGTTCAACCAATCGCGTACTTCGCTATGCCAGTGAGATGGCGCACCATCTTGCTGGAAAATGAAGTTCTCTTGCTCAGCTTCTTCCAACTGAGGGAAGAGCCATTGCTCTAGTGTATCAAGGTAAGAACTGCCAGTTACAGTAGGTTCACCAAAAAAGAAAGGCCCATAAACTTTCCGCTGGTATGCGGCACAAAAAACAGTCACCTTAGGGGAATGTCGTTGCATTTGTACCACCTCGTGAGGATGTTCTGAGCCCCACATGCACACATTGTGAGTGTTACCATGTCCACTAAGGTGAAAGGTCGATTCATCACTGAAGACAACATGATCCAGAAAATCTTCAACGTCATGAAACAACATTTCGTTTGCGAATTTAGCACGTAATCCATGGTCTGCCGGCTTTCGAGCTTATAATAACTGTAAACGGTAAGGACGTAGTTGTGAGCGTTTTCTTAACACTTTCCAAACAGTCGACACGGGAACTTGTAATTCACGACTAGCCTTCTGGACTGATTTCTTTGGGCTACGAGTGAACGACTCTGTCACTCGTTCAACAGTCACTTCACTAACTCTTGGTCGTCCTGTGCTCTTCCCTTTACAAAGGCAGGCGGTATCCTCAAATTAATACCAGTTACGAATATTATTATCACTTGGAGGATCACAACCGAACTTCAGCCGGAACGCAAGTTGCACATTAAGTACAGATTCGGTCTTTGCAAACTGCAAAACACAAAACACTTTCTGTTCACTAGTGGCCATCTTCACTACTACCGCTGTCTAGCGGACTGCGGCGGAAACTTTGCGCCCGGCGCATGCGCACTGGTACCAAACACAACTGTTTGAGGTGCTCTGTCATTTGACATATCATTTATAACTGTAATAAATATTATAAAGCGTTAAAACCTCGATATTCATTTATAAACACTCTGTATTTATACACTACTGTCCATTAAAATTGTAAAACCAAGAAGAAATGCAGTTGATAAACGGGTATTCATTGGACAGATATATTATACTAGAACTGACATGTGATTACATTTTCACGCAATTTTCGTGAATAGATCCTGAGAAATCAGTACCCAGAACAACCTCCTCTGGCCGTAATAACAGCCTTGATACGCCTGGGCATTGAGCCAAACAGAGCTTGGATGGCGTGTAAGGTACAGCTGCTCATGCAGCTTCAACACGATACCACAGTTCATCAAGAGTAGTGACTGGCGTATTGTGACGAGCCAGTTGCTCGGCCACCATTGACCAGATGTTTTCAATTGGTGAGAGATCTGGAGAATGTGCTGGCCAGGGCAGCAATCGAGCATTCTCTGCATCCAGAAAGGACCGTACAGGACTTGCAACATGCATTATCCTGCTGAAATGTAGGGTTTCGCAGGGATCGAATGAAGGGTAGAGCCACGGGTCGTAACACATCTGAAATGTAACGTCCACTGTTCAAAGTGCCGTCAGTGCGAACAAGAGGTGACCTAGACGTGTAACCAATGGCACCCCATACCATCACGCCGGGTGATACGGCAGTATGGCGATGACGCATACACGCTTCCAGTATGCGTTCACCGCGATATCGCCAAACACGGATGTAACCATCATGATGCTGTAAACAGAACCTGGATTCATCCGAAAAATGACGTTTTGCCATACGTGTACCCACGTTCGTCGTTGAGTACACCATCGTAGGCGCTCCTGTCTCTGATGCAGCGTCAAGGGTAAGAGCAGCCATGGTCTCCTAGCTGATAGTTCATGCTGCAGCAAACGACGTCGAACTGTTCGTGCAGATGGTTGTTGTCTTGCAAAGGCCCCCATCTGTTAACTCAGGGATCGGGGTGTGGCTGCACGATCCGTTACCGCCATGTGGATAAGATGCCTGTCATCTCGACTGCTAGTGATACGAGGCCGTTGGGATCGAGCACGTCGTTCTGTATTACCCTCCTGAACCCACCGATTCCATATTCTGCTAACAGTCATCGGATCTCGACTAATGCGAGCAGCAATGTTGCGATACGATAAACCGCAATCGCGAATGGCTACAACCCGACCATTATCAAAGTCGGAAACGTGCTGGTATGCATTTCTCCTCCTTACACCAGGCATCACAACAACGTTTCACCAGGGAACGCCGGTCAACTGCTGTTTGTGTATGAGAAATCGGTTGGGAACTTTCCTCATGTCAGCACGTTGTAGGTGTCGCCACCGGCGCCAACCTTGTGTGAATGCTCTGAAAAGCTAATCATTTGCATATCACAGCATCTTCTTCCTGTCGGTTAAATGTCGCGTCTGTAGCACGTTCGTGGTGTAGCAATTTTAATGGCCAGTAGTGTATATACGAATTATAACGCAAAAAAGCAGATTTTTAGCCAGTCCACAGGTAATGGCAGCTACCTACGAGACCAGCACCGTAAGTGTTAATGTCACAAATGGCATACAGATGTAGGTAAGGCATTTCGAGATGCAGATCTCATTTCTCTCACCCGAGCCTGCCTCTACCAATAGGTGGTTACACGACTGAACCTTACAGTCGAAAATCGTCGGAGCGAATCGAAAATGACAGAGCACAAGCGTAAGACAGCCAGAAGGCGTCCCCTGCGGAGAGTCCCGCCTTCCGAGAAGCGCGGAGTTGACGCCAGACCGGCGCGTCCCGCGGGACCCGTGACGTCATAACAAGTGTCTCTGGAAGTCTGGAGGCGGCGCCAGCGCTTCCAGGAAGGCCTCGGCCGTTGGCCGGGACGTGGCGGGACTAAGTCAGTGACACACCCTGTCCACCAGTCAGTGTTCCTACCGCGTTGGTTTCCGCTAACCAGGAAAAATTGCAAAACCTACGTGTTGTTGTTGTTGTTGTGGTCTTCAGTCCTGAGACTGGTTTGATGCAGCTCTCCATGCTACTCTATACTGTGCAAGCTTCTTCATCTCCCAGCACCTACTGCAGCCTACATCCTTCTGAATCTGTTTAGTGTATTCATCTCTTGGTCTCCCTCTACGATTTTTACCCTCCACCCTGCCCTCCAATACTAAATTGGTGATCCCTCGATGTCTCAGAACATGTCCTACCAACCGATCCCTTCTTCTAGTCAAGTTGTGCCTCAAGCTCCTCTTCTCCCCAATTCTATTCAATACTTCCTCATTAGTTATATGATCTACCCATCTAATCTTCAGCATTCTTCTGTAGCACCACATTTCGAAAGCTTCTATTCTCTTCGTGTCTAAACTATTTATCGTCCACGTTTCACTTCCATACATGGCTACACTCCATACAAATACTTTAAGAAACGACTTCCTGACATTTAAATATATACTCGATATTAACAAATTTTTCTTCTTCAGAAACGCTTTCCTTGGCATTGCCAGTCTACATTTTATATCCTCTCTACTTCGACCATCATCAGTTATTTTGCTCCCCAAATAGCAAAACTCCTTTACTACTTTAAGTGTCTCATTTCCTAATCTAATACCTTCAGCATCACCTGACTTAATTACACTACATTCCATTATCCTCGTTTTGCTTTTGTTGATGTTCATCTTATACCCTCCTTTCAAGACACTATCCATTCCGTTCAAATGCTCTTCCAAGTCCTTTGCTGTCTCTGACAGAATTACAATGTCATCGGCGAACCTCAAAGTTTTTATTTCTTCTCCATGGATTTTAATATCTACTCCGAATTTTTCTTTTGTTTCGCTTACTGCTTGCTCAATATACAGATTGAATAACATCGGGGATAGGCTACAACCCTGTCTCACTCCCTTCACAACCACTGCTTCCCTTTCATGCCCCTCGACTCTGGCACTGCCATCTGGTTTCTGCACAAATTGTAAGTAGCCTTTCGTTCCCTGTATTTGACCTCTGCCACCTTCAGTATTTCAAAGAGAGTATTCCATTCAAAATTGTCAAAAGCCTTCTCTAAGTCTACAAATGCTAGAAACGTAGGTTTGCCTTTCCTTAACCTATCTTCTAAGACAAGTCGTAGGGTCAGTATTGCCTCGCGTGCTCCAACATTTGTACGGAATACAAACTGATCTTCTCCGAGGTCGGCTTCTACCAATTTTTCCATTCGTCTGTAAAGAATTCGCATTAGTATTTTGCAGCCGTGACTTATTATACTGATAGTTCGGTAATTTTCACATCTGTCAACACTTGCTTTCTTTGGGACTGGAATTATTATATTCTTCTTGAAGTCTGTGGGTATTTCGCCTGTCTCATACATCTTGCTCACTAGATGGTAGAGTTTTGTCAGGACTGGCTCTCCCAAGGCCGTCAGTAGTTCTAAATCCCTCAGCATCACCCGACTACATTCCATTACCCTCTTTTTGCTTTTGTGATGTTCATCTTATACCCTCCTTTCAAGACACTGTCCATTCCGTTCAACTGTTTTTCCAAGTCATATAGTAAAGCTGCATGCCCTCGAGAAAAATTACAGCCGTAGTTTCCCCTTGCTTTCAGCTGTTCGCAGTACCAGAACAGCAAGGCCATTTTGGTTAGTGTTAC
Organism: Schistocerca americana; assembly: GCF_021461395.2. NCBI lineage: Eukaryota > Metazoa > Arthropoda > Insecta > Orthoptera > Acrididae > Schistocerca > Schistocerca americana. The sequence goes on from NC_060120.1 coordinate 182,961,551, forward strand.
AATGCCAGATCAGTCAATCATCCAGACTGTTGCCCCCTGCAACTACTGAAAAGGCTGCTGCTCCTCTTCAGGAACCACACGTATGTCTGGCCTCTCAACAGATACCCCTCCGTTGTGGTTGCACCTACGGTACGGCTATCTGTATCGTTGAGGCACGCAAGCCTCCCCACCAACGGCAAGGTCCATGGTTCATGGGAGGGGGGGGGGGGGGGGGGGGGGAGGGGGGAACCTACGTAGACTCAGCGAAACACAAAAGCTCATACGGAAGGAATTAGCTACAGTGTGCTGACGAACTACGGAGTAAGAAGATCGCGAGTTCCCTCTCTCCTTGTCCGGATACGTCACAAGACGCACCTACAAGCTGTTAGAGTGCGCAAAAAGTAATCTGGCGAGTCACGGGTAATCGTTTTCGTTTACACGCCAGCACCAAAATTACTTGTGTTTGAGAGCTGCCTGCTGTGCGTGTTGACGCATGAGCGATAAAAGCAGGGTTGGGAGGCACCATCCCTCTTACGAAAAGAATCGAAATGTGGTCGAAAGCTTTGTATATGTTTGTGTGTGTGTGTGTGTGTGAAATCCTATGGGACTTAACTGCTAAGGTCATCAGTCCCTAAGCTTACACACTACTTAACCTAAATTATCCTAAGGACAAACACACACACCCATGCCCGAGGGAGGACTCGAACCTCCGCCAGGACCAGCTGCACAGTCCCTGACTGCAGCACCTCAGACCACTCGGCTAATCCCGCGCGGCTGTATATGTTTGAAAAGTAGCATAAAAATGGCTCTGAGCACTATGGGACTTAACATCTATGGTCATCAATCCCCTAGAACTTAGAACTACTTAAACCTAACTAACCTAAGGACATCACACAACACCCAGTCATCACGAGGCAGAGAAAATCCCTGACCCCGCCGGGAATCGAACCTGGGAACCCGGGCGCGAAAAGTAGCATAGACTACACTAATAGTGACACGTAAGCCCTGGAATAAGGATCATCTCCAACTATGCTTTGACACGATCTCACTCAGGATAACATCCAACAACTCTATCAACCAATGTCAATCCGAATAACTGCTTGCATAAGGGCCAGAGTTGGACCAAAGCTTTACTGACTTGCTCAGTTTGTGAAGCTGTTTTTCTTGAATAAATCATACATTTTTTTCTGAAATTGTAATCATCTGTTTGCCTGTGCATGTATGCGGTGCTGCGCTTAAATCCGGACAAATGAAACATTTTTAAAAACCAATTTATTAAAACAAAATACAAATGAAAATGAAAATCCTTTTACATATAAGTGGTGGTATCTTTCAAGAGTAACATTACTCGGTGTAACCTCCTTCCGCCACAATGACCGCTTCCAATCTTGTCCTGAAGCGATCGCACGCATTCTTTAAACGGCATGTCCGCAGCTCGTGGTCTTGCGGTAGCGTTCTCGCTTCCCGCGCACGGAGTCCCGGGTTCAAATGGTTCAAATGGTTCAAATGGCTCTGAGCACTATGGGACTCAACTGCTGAGGTCATTAGTCCCCTAGAACTTAGAACTAGTTAAACCTAACTAACCTAAGGACATCACACACATCCATGCCCGAGGCAGGATTCGAACCCGCGACCGTTGCGGTCTCGCGGTTCCAGACTGCAGCGCCAGAGCCGCGCGGCCACTTCGGCCGGCTAGTCCCGGGTTCGATTCCCGGCGGAGTCAGGGATTTTCTCTGCCTCGTGATGACTGGGTGTTGTGTGTTCTTCATCATCATTCACTTCCCCACATGGGGCCTCCCTGCCAACAATGCCATACGGTCATTTCATTTCATTTTAAAAACAACGCTGAACATATTCGCAAATGCTGCTTCGATAGCGGTGCTTAGAGATGTGACACGAGGGTACCTCGTCTTACTGGTAACTCTTTCGACTATGCTCCAAACATAGTAGTCGAGGGGGCTCAAATCTGCGCTATTTGGGGACCAGAACTTCTTTGACCAGAACATGTCAACGTTATCCGAGAGCTAGTTTTGGACTACATAGCTCGTATGAGGTTCTCTTCTGCCATCCGACGCATTGTTCGCTCGCTGACATTCAATACTGACGCCAGTGTCCTCAATGATTGCCCCGGGTCCTTCGAAATCAGCGCCTGAGGCTTTTCGCTGACTGCCGCAGTCCGTGACATGCGTTTCTTTGAATGAAGTTTCCTCTCCGGGTTAGCGGAACCTTCCCCAGACTTCTCCGAAGCATTATACTTGCCCACAATATCGTAAACAGAAACGAAATATTTCAGTGGGCGAACGCCCAGCTCGAAGACTTTCGATAATCCCGGCTCTTCGGTTGAACTCCACATTTGTCAAAAACATCTCGGCCATTTTGAGGTTCTCACTGTTTACTAGACGCCTATGGCTTTCTAGAACGCCAATCGCGACCTCCGGCGGAACTACGATATGGCGAGAAATTGAAATTGGTCCGGATTTAAGAAGAGTTCGAACGGAAATTTTTTTCACATTTTATGATTTTTATCACATTATAAAATTTGCAATTTTCAGAATAAAATGATATATATATCACTTACAATATATATAACTTACAGTTAGGTTTAAGTAGTTCTAAGTTGTAGGGGATGATGACCTCAGATTATTATGTTATTATTAGTGTTTTTGTTATTATTATTGCAAATTATTATTATTCTGTTTCATATGCAACAATTAATATAATTTTTAATCCCTCCATTACTTTAATATCGGTCCCATAGTGCTCCTAGCCTTTTGAACCATTTGAACTAAATAAGGAATAAATAAATGAAAATTTTTGAATTAACGGTGTGGCATATGTTCTTCTCAAATTTTAGCAAATAAATTTTCAAACGATAAATTTTTCTGAATTACAATTTCTTGGACGTTATACTAAGGTAATATACCATTCATTGATGTAAACAAGTTATTCAAATGGTTCAAATGGCTATGAGCACTATGGGACTTAACATGTGAGGTCATCAGTACCCTAGAACTTAGAACTACTTAAACCTAACTAACCCAAGGACAACACACACATCCATGCCCGAGGCAGGATTCGAACCTGCGACCGTAGCAGTCGCGCGGTTCCGGACTGAAGCGCCTAGAGCCGCTCGGCCACCATGGCCGGAAAAAACAAGATATTATTAATATTGATATGGTAACTAAACAATTTAGTATTATTATATTAAACGTTTTATTTGCTACATGCGACACGCAGCAGCTTCGCAAGGGTAGCACTAAGTATGTACAGCCGGATGATTTGTCTGCTACAGCGGAGTAAATTATATAAACGAATTTTCCTCGTGAATAAGCCTAGCTATTAATGAAAATCGTAGTTCCTGAGATTAGCCTTCATATCCAGATAGAAAAATATGGCATGCGAATTAAAGTTCATCTTAGTTCAGCTCTTCGCACTAAATATTAATAAATTACATGCACAAACCATCCTTGTGGATTAGCCTATCTATTAGTGAAAAACTACAGAAGTCCCTGAGATTACCTTTTTCATACCGATAGAAAGCGCGGCGGGGAACTTTCATTTAAAATATACAGGGTGACAATTACTGAACTATATGAAATAAAATTGGTTCGCGTTAGGACGTTCAAACTGCACAGTTGACAGAGGGGCATGATGGGAAATAATACCCGCTGTATGGTTTAGTTTAGCGAAGAAGCCCACTTCCATTTGTATGGGTTCGTCAATAAGCAAAATTGGTGCGTCGGGGGGACTTAGAATCCGCATTTCGCGATCGAGAAGTCTCTTCACCCTGAACGGCTGACTGTGTGGTGTGCAGTGTCCAGTCACGGAAAATCGGTGCTATATTCACTGGTGGCGCAGTGTCTACCGAATGCTACGTGAATGATTTGGAATATGATTTCATCCCCATTATCAAAAATGACCCTGATTTGACAAGATGTGGTTCGTGCAAGACGGAGCTCGACCCCAGCGAAGCAGGATATAGTTTGATGTCCTGGAGACCGCATTCTGGCTCTGGGGTACCCAGAGGCCACTGTCATTGGCCTCGATTGGACACCATAAAAAATGGTTCAAATGGCTCTGAGCACTATGGGACTCAACTGCTGTGGTTATCAGTCCCCTAGAACTTAGAACTACTTAAACCTAACTAACCTAAGGACATCACATACATCCAGGCCCGAGGCAGGATTCGAACCTGCGACCGTAGCAGTCGCACGGTTCCGGACTGCGCGCCTAGAACCGCGAGACCACCGCGGCCGGCTGGACACCATATTCTCCATATCTGAACACATGCGATTCCTTTTTGTGGAGCTATATTAAACAAAAGGTGTACAGCAATAACCCCAGAACCACTACTGAGCTGAAAAAATTCAGGAGGTCATCGACAGCATCGATGTTCCGACACTTCAGCGGGTCACGCAGAATTTCGCTATTCGTCTGCGCCACGTCATCGCCAATGATGGCAGGTTTTCGAACATGTCAAAACCTAAATCCGAACATCTGTAGTGACATTCACATATTGAATAAAGTGTATGCACGCCATAGTTTGTAACTAATATACGTTTTTTTAAAAAAATAGTTCAATAATTGTCTTCCTGTATTATTATCAATGAAAACAAACATGTCTGTGGCACATTAGAAGTAGGATTAATGGGAAGCTATATTTCGGATGGAGGAGGCGGAGGCAGAGACAGTAAGAACCTGTAACCCCAGAATTGAACCCCCGCTCCGCGCCTGCAATAAATTGGCGACATGGTAAGTTGCCACTTCGTGCTGTGCCTTGTCTCTGCATTAGGACTGCCTCAGCAAAAAGAGTGATCAGCAGTAGTCAGCGTCGCAGTGCTAACACCATTACCGTGTTTTGTGATTATATTACAGCAGAGCTGACACACGAGAAAATATTCGCAGCGCTCGGAGACAAATGATTGTCTGCGGACTAGCGCCATCTCGTCCCCTAACGGCAACTTGTAACACTGCAATCCAGTGCCTCACATATTTTTCAGATACCAGATTACTTAATTTTAAAACCATACTTTGTGACTATATGCATTTATAATATTTGTCAGTAATTAGTATTTATGAAAATATAATGCATTCTGAAAGAATAAGTAAGAAATAATTATGTCAAACCGTTATAGTTAACGCGCTGGCAATGTCAGGGAAATTTGTTGCACGAAACACAAATACACTCCTGGAAATGGAAAAAAGAACACATTGACACCGGTGTGCCAGACCCACCATACTTGCTCCGGACACTGCGAGAGGGCTGTACAAGCAATGATCACACGCACGGCACAGCGGACACACCAGGAACCGCGGTGTTGGCCGTCGAATGGCGCTAGCTGCGCAGCATTTGTGCACCGCCGCCGTCAGTGTCAGCCAGTTTGCCGTGGCATACGGAGCTCCATCGCAGTCTTTAACACTGGTAGCATGCCGCGACAGCGTGGACGTGAACCGTATGTGCAGTTGACGGACTTTGAGCGAGGGCGTATAGTGGGCATGCGGGAGGCCGGGTGGACGTACCGCCGAATTGCTCAACACGTGGGGCGTGAGGTCTCCACAGTACATCGATGTTGTCGCCAGTGGTCGGCGGAAGGTGCACGTGCCCGTCGACCTGGGACCGGACCGCAGCGACGCACGGATGCACGCCAAGACCGTAGGATCCTACGCAGTGCCGTAGGGGACCGCACCGCCACTTCCCAGCAAATTAGGGACACTGTTGCTCCTGGGGTATCGGCCCATGAAGCTGGGCTACGGTCCCGCACACCGTTAGGCCGTCTTCCGCTCACGCCCCAACATCGTGCAGCCCGCCTCCAGTGGTGTCGCGACAGGCGTGAATGGAGGGACGAATGGAGACGTGTCGTCTTCAGCGATGAGAGTCGCTTCTGCCTTGGTGCCAATGATGGTCGTATGCGTGTTTGGCGCCGTGCAGGTGAGCGCCACAATCAGGACTGCATACGACCGAGGCACACAGGGCCAACACCCGGCATCATGGTGTGGGGAGCGATCTCCTACACTGGCCGTACACCACTGGTGATCGTCGAGGGGACACTGAATAGTGCACGGTACATCCAAACCGTCATCGAACCCATCGTTCTACCATTCCTAGACCGGCAAGGGAACTTGCTGTTCCAACAGGACAATGCACGTCCGCATGTATCCCTTGCCACCCAACGTGCTCTAGAAGGTGTAAGTCAACTACCCTGGCCAGCAAGATCTCCGGATGTGTCCCCCATTGAGCATGTTTGGGACTGGATGAAGCGTCGTCTCACGCGGTCTGCACGTCCAGCATGAACGCTGGTCCAACTGAGGCGCCAGGTGGAAATGGCACGGCAAGCCATTCCACAGGACTACATCCAGCATCTCTACGATCGTCTCCATGGAAGAATAGCAGCCTGCATTGCTGCGAAAAGTGGATATACACTGTACTAGTGCCGACATTGTGCATGCTCTGTTGCCTGTGTCTATGTGCCTGTGGTTCTGTCAGTGTGATCATGTGATGTATCTGACCCCAGGAATGTGTCAATGAAGTTTCCCCATCCTGGGACAATGAATTCACGGTGTTCTTATTTCAATTTCCAGGAGTGTAATATACAGGGTGATTCAAAAAGAATACCACAACTTTAGGAATTTAAAACTCTGCAACGACAAAAGGCAGAGCTAAGCACTATCTGTCGGCGAATTAAGGGAGCTATAAAGTTTCATTTAGTTGTACATTTGTTCGCTTGAGGCGCTGTCGACTAGGCGTCAGCGTCAGTTGATGCTAAGATGGCGACCGCTCAACAGAAAGCTTTTTGTGTTATTGAGTACGGCAGAACTGAATCGACGACAGTTGTTCAGCGTGCATTTCGAACGAAGTATGGTGTTAAACCTCCTGATAGGTGGTGTATTAAACGTTGGTATAAACAGTTTACAGAGAATGGGTGTTTGTGCAAAGGGAAAAGTTCTGGACGGCCGAGAACGAGTGATGAAAATGTAGCACGCACCCAGCAAGCATTTGTTCGCAGCCCAGGAAAATCGACTCGCAGAGCTAGCAGAGAGCTGCAAATTCCACAATCAACTGTATGGAGAGTCCTACGATTAGGTTAGTTATGAAACCTTGTCGTGTGAAATTGGTTCAATCACTGTCTGCAGCTGATAAGATTAAAAGAATCGATTTCTGTGATTTTATCCTTGCTCAAATGGAAACAGATGAATCTTTCGTTTCAAAGATTGTGTTTAGTGATGAAGCAACTTTCCACACTAACGGGAAAGTCAACCGTCACAATGTCTGTATATGGGGCACTGAGAATCCGCGGGAAACAACTCAGTATGAACGTGACTCGCCTAAGGTGAACGTTTTCTGTGCCATTTCAGCCAATAAAGTTTTTGGTCCCTTTTTCTTCGAAGGTGCTACTGTAACTGGACTACAGTATGTGGAGATGTTAGAAAATTGGCTGTTCCCTCAGCTCGAACAAGAAGCACAACAATTCATATTTCAGCAGGATGGAGCGCCACCACATTGGCACTTATCTGTCCGTAACTACCTGAACGTCAACTACCCGAGGCGATGGATAGGCCGCCAGGCAGCCCGTGACAGAGCACTTCATCACTGGCCTCCAAGAAGCCCTGATCTTACCCCCTGCGATTTTTTCTTATGGGGGTATGTTAAGGATATGGTGTTTCGGCCACCTCTCCCAGCCACCATTGATGATTTGAAACGAGAAATAACAGCAGCTATCCAAACTGTTACGCCTGATATGCTACAGAGAGTGTGGAACGAGTTGGAGTATCGGGTTGATATTGCTCGTGTGTCTGGAGGTGGCCATATTGAACATCTCTGAACTTGTTTTTGAGTGAAAAAAAACCTTTTTAAATACTCTTTGTAACGATGTATAACAGAAGGTTATATTATGTTTCTTTCATTAAATACACATTTTTTAAAGTTGTGGTATTCTTTTTGAATCACCCTGTATTTCATGTAACAATAACATCGCTGGTGCGAGAGCGTGCAGTCCTAGGCGTCAGGTCAGAGAGAATTTGCGCAGAACTTGTGGTGTGGTACGGACGTGTGGGTTGGGGTGCACATGCCAAATGGAAATTCTGCTGGAAATGGCGTTATAATATGCGTCAAGGCAAAATATAAGTGAGCGATCACGGGTATAGGCACAGTACCTGGTTGAACGAAGATCCAGGAATTAAAGGAGAATACTGTGGGGCCCAAATTTATTCAAGCTACTCGTTAGTCAAGATGAACCTATTGTCAATAACGAATTTCATAATAAGCATTACATCGCTCCAGAAGCAGCTCATCGAAAACTGAGAACCAACCAGTATTTTGTAGCGGCGTAATAGGAACATTTTTTTGGAACATGTGTTTAGTCAAAGTATAAGGATTGCGAGTGAAACTTTATTGAGCCAAGTCACCATAAATTTCGAGTCATGAGTGAAAGAAATGGTTAAAAGAAAACAGGTTCACTTAAAATTACGGTAGATTTTCGATCAACAATTAATGTAATAAAAAGCAGTAGTAACTACAGTTGTTCATAAAATGTTGCACTGCTACTGCAGACTGTCAGATCAAATCAAGTGATTTAAATGCAATTCATATTTCTACGACAAAAGTGTGCTGTCTCTCTTGTAGTCGAAGTAATTTTATAATTCTATGTTCTCTTCCGTAACTGATGCTGTATGCATATGTCCATGTAATATTAGTATTGATATATAGTCCTTCCAAGAATATAAGTTTTTACGGTGTCATTTCAAAAGCAATCAGTAAAGAACAATAATTAAATTTGGTCACGATTATGCAAACATCCAAACGGACAGCATTACCATGAGTTACGTAACGCAGTATAGTTTTTATGAAGTGTTGTTAGTCTTTGAACGTTATGGATCATAGTAATTGTAATTAACATCATTGCAACCCTGATTAACCTCTCTAGCGTTCATGTTACAGGTGTTTTCTACAGCTACACTCACGCGAGTGCATTTTGTTCAGATGTCGCATTATCATTCTTGCCCAGTATTTGCGTGATTTCAGAGTCGTTACAGTTATTTACCAAATTTAACTTTTGCTCGTTTTAGAGCTGGCGACTGTTATTATTCTGCAACATAAATTTTATTCATTCAGGCTATTTTGATACACAATATTACGTCTAACTACAATTAATCTTACACTTATTACCATTTCATTTTATATTTCGATCGTTGTTGTACTCAGTAAATACTCGTGCGATGAAGATCAAATTGTAACTTTATATATTCTGCAGGTAAGTATTGATCTTCGGATTCGATGCTTTGTTTCCGTTAATTATACACAGGAGAATATCTTAGCCAAACTGTAGGTGCCTAAAAATCACTCTTACATCTTGTTGGTGTATTGAAACATATTATTTTTTCGTTCTCTTCTTTTCTTATAGATAAGCTGTATGTAAACTGAATGGGTTATAGACCCCGTCAAAGGTAAATTAAAGAGTTGTTTTGTAGCAAGGATAATGTTTTGATATGTCGTTAAATATCTGTATGAAACAAAATAAGAAATTCGCTCTTCAATTTATTAATTCCTGTATCTTCACCATTTTGTTTCGATAAGTGGTAGTGTACAGAATGCTTGGATCCGTCGTAGCAGCATTGTTAAAAATGTGTATTTCAACCGTAATTAAAAGTGTTATAATAAGTTATTAGAAAAGCAAAATTTATTCGCACATTTAAGACGTTCACTACTATCTGTTCATCATTTCACTCACCGCCGAGACCCTGCATCAAGAGATTCGTAGCAGACGAGAAGAATTTACGCGATATTCTGAGGAGTAATCCTGCATCGACATTGTCACAATCAATACTAAGCACAATGGAATTAATGTAAAGCAGTACGTAACGCAAATTATGAATATTGATCTTCTAACAACCCTACCACAACAAAGGTCAAAAGTTAATTATGATTGTAGTGTTGCTCACGCTGCTAAATATTGCATTGTCGCGCAACAACAAAGTTATTATGTGGCAGGTGTCATTAGAGCACAGTTAATAAAGTCATTTCTTGAAATAATGGATAAACTAGGCACTCATCTTTTCGTGTTTCCCATGCTCGTCTCGTTGTGAACTCATGGCTCAATCGTCGAAAATCTAGGTAGTGATGATTCCAAGCTCGGATGCAAAGAGGCCTAGGTGTTATTCTGCGATATTCAAAAGTTTTATAGATGTGTTTCATAAACCATTCTTGAAGATTAAACTTTTGCAAGTTAGGACAATGGTGATGTAAAAAAGTAATCAGCACTCCGAATTTAAGTTACACTTCTTTTTATTACTTTTGTTGCAATATCACGTAACTCGTTCCAAAACATCACTACACAATATTAGAACTACTGATGGCCTTGGGAGAGCCAGTCATGACAAAACTCTACCATCTGGTGAGCAAGATGTATGAGACAGGCGAAATACCCACAGACTTCAAGAAGAATATAATAATTCCAATCCCAAAGAAAGCAGGTGTCTCGACAGATGTGAAAATTACCGAACTATCAGTTTAATAAGTCACAGCTGCAAAATACTAACGCGAATTCTTTACAGACGAATGGAAAAACTGGTAGAAGCGGACCTCGGGGAAGATCAGTTTGGATTCCGTAGAAATGTTGGAACACGTAAGGCAATACTAACCTTACGACTTATCTTAGAAGAATGATTAAGAAAAGGCAAACCTACGTTTCTAGCATTTGTAGACTTAGAGAAAGCTTTTGACAACGTTAACTGGAATACTCTCTTTCAAATTCTGAAGGTGGCAGGGGTAAAATACAGGGAGCGAAAGGCTATTTACAATTTGTACAGAAACCAGATGGCAGTTATAAGAGTCGACGGGCATGAAAGGGAATCAGTGGTTGGGAAGGGAGTAAGATAGGGTTGTAGCCTCTCCCCGATGCTATTCAATCTGTATATTGAGCGAGCAGTAAAGGAAACAAAAGAAAAATTCGGAGTAGGTATTAAAATTCATGGAGAAGAAGTAAAAACTTTGATGTTTGCCGATGACATTGTAATTCTGTCAGAGGCAGCAAAGGACTTGTAAGAGCAGTTGAACGGAATGCATAGTGTCTTGAAAGGAAGATATAAGATGAACATCAACAAAAGCAAAGCGAGGATAATGGAATGTAGTCAAATTAAATCGGGTGATGCTGAGGGGATTAGATTAGGCAATGAGACACTTAAATTAGTAAAGGAGGTTTGCTATTTAGGGAGTAAAATAACTGATGATGGTTGAAGTAGAGAGGATATAAAATGTAGACTGGCAATGGCTAGGAAATCGTTTCTGAAGAAGAGAAATTTGTTAACATCGAGTATAGATTTAAGTGTCAGGAAGTCGTTTCTGAAAGTATTTGTATGGAGTGTAGCCATGTATGGAAGTGAAACATGGACGATAATCAGTTTGGAAAAGAAGAGAATAGAAGCTTTCGAAATGTGGTGCTACAGAAGAATGCTGAAGATAAGGTGGGTAGATCACGTAACTAATGAGGAGGTATTGAATAGGATTGGGGAGAAGAGAAGTTTGTGGCACAACTTGACTAGAAGAAGGGATCGGTTGGTAGGACATGTTTTGAGGCATCAAGGGATCACAAATTTAGCATTGGAGGGCAGCGTGGAGGGTAAAAATCGTAGAGGGAGACCAAGAGATGAATACACTAAGCAGATTCAGAAGGATGTAGGTTGCAGTAGGTACTGGGAGATGAAGAAGCTTGCTCAGGATAGATTAGCATGGAGAGCTGCATCAAACCAGTCTCAGGACTGAAGACCACAACAACAACAACAACAACACTGTTAAAGTTCACATTTCATAAACTGACAACAATTTGCGTCTTTTTAACACGACGACCAAAGCTTGACTCTCTAATAATCGCTTACGCGCCCAAAAATCAGAGTTACAAGTACGTCAATGATCATAGTTTACAAAAGAAAGACTACACATAAGAATAATATCATTGCAATATATACATATCGATGTATCGAAGTACCTCTACATTAATGAAATCAAATCTGAATGTTGTCACAGAAATATGTTAACTATTTTACAGAAACGCAGTAGAATATTGCTGGTATCGAGAGGTTGAGGTGAGGTGCCGTAATGGTTACGTAATTCAAGTACCATTACAATCTTAAATGTATCGATATTGAAGGTCTGTTGATATTGGTAACAGTTGAAGTTCACCCAGGATTGTGTATGGATTCATAAATTACCTTCAGATTTCTTTCAACTATTCTTTCCAATTAATTTTTCCAATTATTCAAGCAATTTTTAATCAATTTCCATCTCCCTCCCTCCACACACGTACATATTCATTGGTACAGTGGAGGAGGCACGGCTCGAGAAGGGGAAGCAGCAGCGCTGCCATCTGTGGGCAGGTGAAGCAGTGAGTCGAGACGACGCCCCCGGAAGTGTCCCGCACGTGTCTGTGGAGGCCTTTGTCTGCGGAGGACAATTACACGGCAGAGCTGCTTATGCGGAAGAGACTCTTGTAGGGTGCGGTGACCCTATTAGGGGTGAGTCGAGGGAGAACGCCGCGGACCGAAGCTACTAAGGACGCCAGGAAGTGGTCTGTACACAGCTGCAAGGAGAAACATACAATACCATAAAGAGGCAACACCTCGACAACAGTGAAGCAAACTGAACAACCCTTCGCCATTTTTCTTTCGTCAAAACAACGGACCACTGTGCATGATAACGGTCGTTAATGTGTAAAGCAACCGTGAAATAAAATCTGCTCGTGTTCACTACTTTCTGCCAGATAAGTACACTGGTGTCCAAAATTAAAGCAACAAACGTAAATTTTGCGAGGTTTCATTTATTTTTTCACAAAAAAGTTTAAATACGTGGTATTAAATTAAGAACAATGTAAAAAATACAGAACGTAATCAACTGCAACAAAAATGTTCTCCGTTTTTTTCCAACTTAACGGATTTGCACACACGTTCTGACAACTGGTTAGTGTGCTCAGTACGGGGTGTGACCTCCTCTGGCACCAATTCAGGCCTGACAACGACGGGAAATGTAATGTAATATCTTGTATAGACACCTTTTATTAACCTGACACATTCTACATCATTACGAAGTACTAGTCTAATCTAATCTAATTCAAAGCATTTCCCGTCGTTGTCAGGCCTGAATTGGTGCCAGAGGAGTCACACCCGGTACTGAGCACACTAACCAGTTGTCAGAACGTGTGTGCAAATCCGTTAAGTTGGAAAAAAACGGAGAACATTTTTATTGCAGTTGGCTACGTTCTGTGTTTTTCACATTGTTCTTACTTTAATACCACCTATTTAAACTGTCAACATGACCCTTAATATTTTTAATTTTTTTGTGGGGTTGGGGAAATTACCCACTTACTACATCCATAAATTCATCTAATGAGTAGAAGGAGTTGCCATTAAGAAATTCTTTTAATTTCCTTTTAAATGCTATATGGCATTCTGTCAGACTTTTGATGCTATTAGTTAAGTGACCAAAGACTTTTGTGACAGCATAATTTACCCCCTTCTGAGCCAAAGCTAGATTTAACCTTGAGTAGTGAAGATCATCCTTTCTCATAGTGTTGTAGCCATGTACACTGCTATTACTTTTGAATTCGTTTGGATTGTTAATAACGAATTTCATAAGTGAACAAATTTCATAAGTGACAAATTTCATAAGTGAATGATGTCATCAATCTGATGTTGAAGCAATAACACCCATTCTTCCTGCAGGGCTGCTCACAAGTCGTGGACAGTGGTTGGTGGATGCTGGCGGGATGGAGCCCGTCATCCTAGTGCATCCCAGACATGTGCTACGCGGTTCAAATCAAGAGCAAGCAGGCCACGTAATGCGTGCAGTTAATTCTTGCTGATTCACCCGTACTATTTCATGTAGAGGTGTTGGAGTGGTCAATATAATCCCTGCTCACATCATTAGGGATCCTCCTCGAAATCAGTCTCTTTCAACAATGTTTGAGTCCCGAAATCGTGTTATACGTGCCCTCAAGATGCGAATCCGTCGAGAATCACTCTCTAGACCAAATCGGGACTCATCTGTGAAAATAAAATTGGCCCACCGTTCGACAGTCCACATGGCATGTTGACGTCTCCACTCTAGACATTCCCCTCTGTGAAGACACGCCAGAGCTTGCGAGGTGCCGGGGCTAGCAGTGTATTTAACACTAAATTCTTCTAGAATCTTCATATGAAAATGATGCTCTAAGCCCCCCTTTTCTAACTCCGACTTTTGCTGTTGCACATGGATTAAGAAGAAATGCGAACTGACTATAATCGACCCTGCAAGTGGAGTAGAAAAGAGTTTGGCACCTGCAATAATTTAATTTGCTGGAAATTAATTTGATACAGGAAAGTTTAATTAATGTAGTCAGAAATGAAAGGGTTGCTTTACCGATCCACAGAATGAAAGTTCTGTCCAAAATAACAATTTGATTTATTATGACTAAACTCATAATAATAAACAAAACACATGAAACATTTACAATACGTCAAATTGGATACTCAAATAAATGCTGTCAAGGTGAAGTTGTCCATAAACTAGATTGTGACATTTATGACCAAGTGGTATGTGGAGCCAATTCCTTGCAACTCAGATCTTAAGAGAAATACCCGAATGGATTCTGGATGTGGGACTACCCTGTAAACACTACCCCGCTTGATAGATGGTTGGTTGGTTGGTTGGGGAAGGAGACCAGACAGCGAGGTCATCGGTCTCATCGGATTAGGGAAGGATGGGGAAGGAAGTCGGCCGTGCCCTTTGAAAGGAACCATCCCGGCATTTGCCTGGAGCGATTTAGGGAAATCACGGAAAACCTAAATCAGGATGGCCGGACGCGGGATTGAACCGTCGTCCTCCCGAATGCGAGTCCAGTGTCTAACCACTGCGCCACCTCGCTCGGTTTGCTTGATAGATGCTCTGACGTCATTGCTGGCGTGGTTGTCCGTTCATCCGAATGCCATCTTCCGTGCAGAGCACGATCGTAAGGACATCCGTTGACAGTATGTATGGTTGTAACGTGAATCAGACACAGAACGGAGAAAGAGCAGTTTGTTGCTTTAATTTTTGACACCAGTGTAATTTCCCCTGATTATAACTTATGAATAATTGATATATGTCTTACACCACCAATGTCAGTAACATACAGGGTGGTCCACTGATCGTGACCGGGCCAAATATCTCACGAAATAAGCGTCAAACGAAAAAACTACAAAGAACCACACTTGTCTAGCTTGAAGGGGGAAACCAGATGGCGCTATGCTTGGCCTGCTAGATGGCGCTGCCATAGGTCAAACGGATATCAACTGCGTTTTTTTTAAAAATAAGAACCCCTATTTTTAATTACATATTCGTGTAGTACGGAAAGAAATATGAATGTTTCAGTTGGACCACTTTGTTCGCTTTGTTATAGATGGCGCTGTAATAGTCACAAACATATGGCTCACAATTTTAGACGAACAGTTGGTAACAGGTAGGTTTTTTAAATTAAAATACAGAACGTAGGTACGTTTGAACATTTTATTTCGCTTCTTCCAATGTGATACACGTACCTTTGTGAACTTATCATTTCTGAGAACGCATGCTGTTACAGCGTGATTATGTAAATACCACATTAATGCAATAAATACTCAAAATGATGTCCGTCAACCTCAATGCATTTGGCAATACGTGTAACGACATTCCTCTCATCAGCGAGTAGTTCGCCTTCCGTAATGTTCGCACATGCATTGACAATGCGCTGACGCGTGTTGTCAGGCGTTGTCGGCGGATCACGATAGCAAATATCCTTCAACTTTCCCCACAGAGAGAATTCCGGGACGTCAGATCCGGTGAACGTGCGGGCCATGGTATGGTGCTCCGACGACCAATCCACCTGTCATAAAATATGCTATTCAATACCGCTTCAACCGCACGCGAGCTATCTGCCGGACATCCATCATGTTGGAAGTACATTGCCATTCTGTCATGCAGTGAAACATCTCATAGTAACATCGCTAGAACATTACGTAGGAAATCAGCATACATTGCACCATTTTGATTGCCATCGATAAAATGGGGGCCAATTATCCTTCCTCCCATAATGCCGCACCATACATTAACCCGCCAAGATCGCTGATGTTCCACTTGTCGCAGCCATCGTGGATTTTCCGTTGCCCAATAGTGCATATTATGCCGGTTTACGTTACCGCTGTTGGTGAATGACGCTTCGTGGCTAAATAGAACGCGTGCAAAATATCTGTCATCGTCCCGTAATTTCTCTTATGCCCAGTTGCAGAACTGTACACGACGTTCAAAGTCGTCGTCATGCAATTACTGGTGCGTAGAAACATGGTACGGGTTCAATCGATGTTGATGTAGCATTCTCAACACCGACGTTTTTGAGATTCCCGATTCTAGGGCAATTTGTCTGCTACTGATGTGCGGATCAGCCGCGACAGCAGCTAAAACACCTACTTGGGCATCATCATTTGTTGCAGGTCGTGGTTGACGTTTCACATGTGGCTGAACACTTCCTGTTTCCTTAAATAACGTAACTATACGGCGAACGGTCCGGACATTTGGATGATGTCGTCCAGGATACCGAGCAGTATACATAGCACACGCCCGTTGCGCATTTTGATCACAATAACCATACATCAACACGATATCGACCTTTTCCGCAGTTGGTAAACGGTCCATTTTAACAGCGGTAATGTATCACGAAGCAAATACCGTCTGCACTGGCAGAATGTTACGTGATACCACGTACTTATACGTTTGTGACTATTACAGCGCCATCTATCACAAAACGAAAAAAGTGGTCCAACTAAAACATTCATATTTCTTTACGTACTACACGAATATGTAATATAAATGGGGGTTCCTATTTAAAAAAACGCAGTTGATATCCGTTTGACCTATGGCAGCACCATCTAGCGGGCCAACCATAGCGCCATATGGTTTCCCCCTTCAAGCTAGACAAGTTTCAGTCTTTGTAGTTTTTTCGTTTGAGGCTTACTTCGTGAGATATTTGGCCCGGTCACTATCAATGGACTACCCTGTATACACTGATAAGCCAACACAATATGACCACTTAAACTAATTAATAACTTGTTTGTACATCTTATGCAGCAACGATTCTGCGTGGTATGTAATCGACAAGTACTTTTTCATACACTGGAACTGTAATACTTTCTTTCAGATCTCTTGGTATCCTGTCTTCCTTCATGACACTCTTAAAAAGAGTATGAAGCTGTTGACATAAAACTTGCCCCCATATTTTATTAATTCATTATATATGCCAGCTGGCACTGGAATGGCCTATTTTTAAATCTTTTTATTGCACTGCATACCTCCAATGAGAAGTCTATTTGGTTGCCATTTCCTGCGCTTTGGTAACTAGTTTTAGTCTCCACCTTTATTACGTCCTTATATTGCAATTTAAAATAATTTTCCCACTAAATTTTGCTTAGATTGTGTATTTGAATGTGTTCGTTAATATGCTTCTGGATGAGCTGATTTGATGCTAATATATTATGCTCGTAAGGGGAACCGTCACCGAAATCCCCTGAAGAGGCCACGGGAGGCTGCCAAAAGGGAGTGTCTAGGGAAGCTGCCCGAGGGAGTGTTTTCGCTCCGCAGCAACGACGCAGCTCATTCTGCAGAAGACTCGGTCACACACGCTACTTCCTTTGGGTATTCTGCTGACATGGCAGGCAGTAATTGAAATTTAGCTTACCTCCCTCTCCGCCCTATTCTCCTGATATGACAACGACTTCCTCCTCTTTCTTCTGAAGCAGGAACTATTTCAAGCATTTTCGGAACGACAGTGGGATGATTTTCGAGATGAAACATTTCATGAACAGCCGAAATGTAGACTTCTACGACAAAGGTTTCCCCCCAGTAATCTATCGTTGGAGAAAATATACTGCATTGAACGTTGAATACTTAGAGGGCGACTGACAGCGTCACCAACTTTCAGGGTCGCAACTACATTTTTTTGACACGACAATTATTATTCACAGAATTTACATAAGAACGGAAAAAGTTGTAGAAGCTGACCTAGGGGGAAATCAGTTTGGGTGTCCGAAAAATGTAGGAACACGCGAGGCGATACTGACCCTACGACTAATCTTAGAGCCGCCCATCCGGTTAGCCTTGCGGTCCAACGCACGGCTTTCCGGATTGGGAAGGAGCGCCTGGTCGCCGGCACTTGTGTCGAGGTCCGGTGAGCCGGCCAGTCTGTGGATGGTTTTTAGGCAGTTTTCCATCTGCCTCGGCGAATGCGGGCTGGTTCCTCTTATTCCGCCTCCGCTACACTATGTCGGCGATTGCTGCACAATCAAGTTCTCCACGTACGCGTACACCACCATTACTCTGCCACGCAAACATAGGGGTTACATTCCTCTGGTACAGGGTGTTTCAAAAATGACCGGTATATTTGAAACGGCAATAAAAACTAAACGAGCAGCGATAGAAATACACCGTTTGTAACAATATACTTGGGACAACAGTACATTTTCAGGCGGACAAACTTTCGAAATTACAGTAGTTACAATTTTCAACAACAGATGGCGCTGCAAGTGATGTGAAAGATATAGAAGACAACGCAGTCTGTGGGTGCGCCATTCTGTACGTCGTCTTTCTGCTGTAAGCGTGTGCTGTTCACAACGTGCAAGTGTGCTGTAGACAACATGGTTTATTCCTTAGAACAGAGGATTTTTCTGGTGTTGGAATTCCACCGCCTAGAACACAGTGTTGTTGCAACAAGACGAAGTTTTCAACGGAGGTTTAATGTAACCAGAGGACCGAAAAGCGATACAATAAAGGATCTGTTTGAAAAATTTCAACGGACTGGGAACGTGACGGATGAACGTGCTGGAAAGGTAGGGCGACCACGTACGGAAACCACAGAGGGCAACGCGCAGCTAGTGCAGCAGGTGATCCAACAGCGGCCTCGGGTTTCCGTTCGCCGTGTTGCAGCTGCGGTCCAAATGACGCCAACGTCCACGTATCGTCTCATGCGCCAGAGTTTACACCTCTATCCATACAAAATTCAAACGCGGCAACCCCTCAGCGCCGCTACCATTGCTGCACGAGAGACATTCGCTAACGATATAGTGCACAGGATTGATGACGGCGATATGCATGTGGGCAGCATTTGGTTTACTGACGAAGCTTATTTTTACCTGGACGGCTTCGTCAATAAACAGAACTGGCGCATATGGGGAACCGAAAAGCCCCATATTGCAGTCCCATCGTCCCTGCATCCTCAAAAAGTACTGGTCTGGGCCGCCATTTCTTCCAAAGGAATCATTGGCCCATTTTTCAGATCCGAAACGATTACTGCATCACGCTATCTGGACATTCTTCGTGAATTTGTGGCGGTACAAACTGCCTTAGACGACACTGCGAACACCTCGTGGTTTATGCAAGATGGTGCCCGGCCACATCGCACGGCCGACGTCTTTAATTTCCTGAATGAATATTTCGATGATCGTGTGATTGCTTTGGGCTATCCGAAACATACAGGAGGCGGCGTGGATTGGCCTCCCTATTCGCCAGACATGAACCCCTGTGACTTCTTTCTGTGGGGACACTTGAAAGACCAGGTGTACCGCCAGAATCCAGAAACAATTGAACAGCTGAAGCAGTACATCTCATCTGCATGTGAAGCCATTCCGCCAGACACGTTGTCAAAGGTTTCGGGTAATTTCATTCAGAGACTACGCCATATTATTGCTACGCATGGTGGATATGTGGAAAATATCGTACTATAGAGTTTCCCAGACCGCAGTGCCATCTGTTGTTGAAAATTGTAACTACTGTAATTTCGAAAGTTTGTCTGCCTGAAAATGTACTGTTGTCCCAAGCATATTGCAACAAACGGTGTATTTCTATCGCTGCTCGTTTAGTTTTTATTGTCGTTTCAAATATACCGGTCATTTTTGAAACACCCTGTATGAGACGTTCCCTGGGGGGGGGGGGGGTCCACCCGGGGGCCGAACCGCACAATAACCCTTAAAGAGTGGTTTGGTGTGGGGTGGCGGAGGGGTGAAGTGGACTGCGGTAGTCTTCGTGGGGTTGTGGACCACTGCGGCTGCGGTGGGGACGGAGCCTCTCCGTCGTTTCTAGGCCCCCAGTTAACATACGATACAATACAATCTTAGAGCCGCGCGGAGTCGCCGCGCGGTCTGGGGCGCCATGTCACGGATTGCTCGGCCCCTCTCGCCGGAGGTTCGAGTCCTCCCTCGAGCATGAATGTGTGTGTGTCGTTCTTAGCAAAGTTAGTTTTAATAGTGTGTAAGTCTAGGGACCGATGACCTCAGCAGTTTGGTCCGTTAGGGATTCACACACATTTGAACGTTTGAACTAATCTTAGAAGTAAGGCTGGAGACAGGCACCCCTACGTTTACAGCATGTTTTGGAAATGAAGATATGGTCAGAGTAGGCTGTATTCTTTCTATTACCCGAGCAATTGGCCAGTTTCAACCGTGGGTAAATTTCAAGCACATATCTTATATTTTCAGCTTCATTTCACATTCTACTCGTAATACAGCGATGTATTTCAATGTGAAATAAAGTTGGAAGCTTAAGTTATGTGCTTCAAAATGACCCACGGTTGAAGCTGGCGAATTGCACTGATAATAAAACCAATACAGCTTACCTGGACCATGTTTTCATCCTCAAAACACGTTGCGGCTCTGGACACTCACAAAAACAAAATTTTAAAATTTATGGCATTGTCGATTTAGAAAAAGCATTTGACAATGTTGACTGAAATATACTCATTGAAATTCTGAAGGTAGCCGGTATAGGAACAAGGGGTGGCTGGAAAAAAGTGCTAATTTTCGATTTTTAAGGTTTAGTTTCATGTTCCATCAATCATTTGTACGATAAATCATAATGATTTGGAACGAGTCATTTTATATTCATATCACAAAGTTCAAGACATTAGTCAATACGCAAAGAAGTGGGATACGGAAGTACTAAGGAATGACGAGATACGTTTGAAGTTCTCTAATGCTAGATACAGCAATAAGGAATAGCGCAGTAGGCAGTACAGTTGAAGAGGAATGGACATCTCTAAAAAGGGCCATCACAGAAGTTGGGAAAGAAAACATAGGTACAAAGAAGGTAGTTGCGAAGAAACCATGGGTAACAGAAGAAATACTTCAGTTGATCGATGAAAGGAGGAAGTACAAACACGTTCCGGGAAAATCAGGAATACAGAAATACAAGTCGCTGAGGAATGAAATAAATAGGAAGTGCAGGGAAGCTAAGACAAGCTGGCTGCAGGAAAAATGTGAAGACATCGAAAAAGATATGATTGTCGGAAGGACAGACTCAGCATACAGGAAAGTCAAAACAACCTTTGGTGACATTAAAAGCAACGGTGGTAACATTAAGAGTGCAAAGGGAATTCCACCGTTAAATGCAGAGGAGAGAGCAGATAGGTGGAAAGAATACATTGAAAGCCTCTGTGAGGGTGAAGATTTGTCTGATGTGATAGAAGAAGAAACAGGAGTCGATTTAGAAGAGATAGGGGATCCAGTATTAGAATCGGAATTTAAAAGAGCTTTGGAGGACTTACGGTCAAATAAGGCAGAAGGGGAAGTGGCAACAAAACTACTATTCACGTTGGTGTGTAGAATATATGAGTCTGGCGATATACCATCTGACTTTCGGAAAAGCATCATCCACACAATTCCGAAGACGGCAAGAGCTGACAAGTGCGAGAATTATCGCACAATCAGCTTAACAGCTCATGCATCGAAGCTGCTTACAAGAATAATATACAGAAGAATGGAAAAGAAAATTGAGAATGCGCTAGGTGACGATCAGTTTGGCTTTAGGAAAAGCAAAGAGACGAGAGAGGCAATTCTGACGTTACGGCTAATAATGGAAGCAAGGCTGAAGAAAAATCAAGACACTTTCATAGGATTTGTCGACCTGGAAAAAGCGTTCGACAATATAAAATGGTGCAAGCTGTTCGAGATTCTGAAAAAAGTAGGGGTAAGCTATAGGGAGAGACGGGTCATATACAATATGTACAACAACCAAGAGGGAATAATAAGAGTGGACGATCAAGAACGAAGTGCTCGTATTAAGAAGGTTGTAAGACAAGGCTGTAGCCTTTCGCCCCCACCTCTTCAATCTGTACATCGAGGAAGCAATGATGGAAATAAAAGAAAGGTTCAGGAGTGGAATTAAAATACAAGGTGAAAGGATATCAATGATACGATTCGCTGATGACATTGCTATCCTGAGTGAAAGTGAAGAAGAATTAAATGATCTGCTGAACGGAATGAACAGTCTAATGAGTACACAGTATGGCTTGAGAGTAAATCGGAGAAAGACGAAGGTAATGAGAAGTAGAAGAAATGAGAACAGCGAGAAACTTAACATCAGGATTGATGGTCACGAAGTCAATGAAGTTAAGGAATTCTGCTACCTAGGCAGTAAAATAACCAATGACGGACGGAGCAAGGAGGACATCAAAAGCAGACTCGCTATGGCAAAAAAGGCATTTCTGGCCAAGAGAAGTCTACTAATATCAAATACCGGCCTTAATTTGAGGAAGAAATTTCTGAGGATGTACGTCTGGAGTACAGCATTGTATGGTAGTGAAACATGGACTGTGGGAAAACCGGAACAGAAGAGAATCGAAGCATTTGAGATGTGGTGCTATAGACGAAGGTTGAAAATTAGGTGGACTGATAAGGTAAGGAATGAGGAGGTTCTACGCAGAATCGGAGAGTAAAGGAATATGTGGAAAACACTGATAAGGAGAAGGGACAGGATGATAGGACATCTGCTAAGACATGAGGGAATGACTTCCATGGTACTAGAGGGAGCTGTAGAGGGCAAAAACTGTAGAGGAAGACAGAGATTGGAATACGTCAAGCAAATAATGGAGGACGTAGGTTGCAAGTGCTACTCTGAGATGAAGAGGTTAGCACAGAAAAGGAATTCGTGGCGGGCCGCATCAAACCAGTCAGTAGACTGATGACCAAAAAAAAAAAAAAAAAAAAAAATCGCAAATTATTTTGTATAAGCAGCAGTCAAATGAAAACCGAACACCCGTCACAACGGGATCATGGAATGGTTCTATTCAAAAGTAATCACCACTCGCGTTAAGACATGTATCCCACTAGGAAACGAGACAATCATTCCGGTTTTTCCACAGACCCTGTTTCACTACCATACTAAGCTGTGTTCCAAGAGCACATACTCAGAAATTTCTACCTCAAATTAAGGCCTATGTTTGATACTAGTAGACTTCTCTTGGCCAAGAATGCCATTTTTGCCACTGACAGTATGCTTTTGATGTCCTCCTTGCTCATCATGAGTGATTTTGCTGCCTAGGCAGCAGAATTCCCTAACTTTATCTACTTCGTGATCATCAATCCTTATGTTAAGTTACTCGCTGTTCTCATTTCTGCTACTCATTACTTTCGTCTTTCTTTCGTTTACTCTCAATCCGCATTCTGTACTCATTAGACTGCTCATTCCATTCAACACATCCTGTAGTTCTTCTTCACTTTCGCCGGCCGCTGTGGCCGAGCGGTTCTAGGCACTTCAGTCCGGGACCGCGCTGCTGCTGCGGTCACTGGTTCGAATCCTGCCTCGGGCATGGATGTGTGTGATGTCCTTAGGTTAGTTAGGTTTCAGTAGTTCTAAGTCTAGGGGACTGATGACCTCAGATGTTAAGTCCCATAGTGCTCAGTGCCATTTTTTTCTTCAGTTTCACTCAGGATAACAGTATCACCAGCGAATCTTATCATGAATATCCTTTCCCCCTGAATTTTAATCCCACTCTTGAATTTTTTTTATTTCCATCATTGATTCATCACTGTGTAGATTGACCAGTAGGGGGAAAAAACTACACCCCTTCCTTCCACCCTTTTTAATCCGAGAACTTCGTTCTTGGTCTTCCACTCTTATTGTTCTCTCTTGGTTCTGATACATGCTGTATATTACCCGCCTTTCTCAATAGCTTACCCCTGTTTTTCTCAGAATTTCGACCATCTTGCACCACTTAAAATAGTCGAACATTTTCTTCAGATCAACAATCCAATGAACGTGTCTTGATTTTTCTTCAGTTTGCTTCCATTATAACCGTAACGTCAGAATTATTTCTCTTGTAGGTTTACCTTTCCTACAGGCATAGCCATGTGAAACATACAATTCGGTCGTAAACAGTTGCTTCATTGTTAAGAAGGCGTTCACAGATCTTACCAGTAATTGCAGACACAATTGCACATCACAAATAATACAGTTCATCGTTTGACTTAATAATAAGGATCTTTAACGGTTACTATTTAAAAACACAAAAATAATTAGAAATCGGTCCATCGTCACATTTATTCATTTTCAGTAACCGTCTGTGTTTCACTTCCACTGACAGTGTCACCTGCTGAATCAGTATCCCTTCAGTTGCTATGACTATCGTTATTCGAGTGTGTATAACTTCCCATATTTATAGTCATCTCCAGCGGTAGGTCTAGTAAACCTTCACTTGAAATAAGCTACTATTGAACTTTATTTATGTGTTCAAAGCATTTCTTTCAGTTCCCTTTTGTTTGAAAGCAATTTGTTCGCCTATAAGTGTTAATGATGTGTCCTTACTGGATTCCACATTGGGTACAGAAATCATATTCTTGCCTCTTGCCCGCATTAGCGCTATAGGATTCAGTTCTGGGCTGTCTATTTCATGTGGCCTGGTTTATTTATGTCTATTAATGATTTCAACTGGGGTCTCAGTATGTCCTTGTGGAAAGGAATTCCCTTTCTTGTTAACAAGGACATCATCTCTCTCCTCGAAAGGATTGGCGTGCAGGTAGGAGTCAGTTGCTTACTGCGGCAAAGGGTGGTATGTATTAGGTTGGTGCACACGTTCGTAGAGTTTTTGTTTTGCATGTTGATATTCCAGTCCAATGGGTTTCTTTATCGATTGCCATTTTTTATTTTTAGTTCACTGTTGATATTTGAGTTAACTTATTGCAATTTTGTCATTTGGAGATAGTGAGTGGAGCTGTGGATGCTATAAAATGGAGCGCCAAATGGAGAAATCTTAACATTTGCGACGTATTTTTCTGTTTGAGTTCGATACAGTGGTGACAATAGCAGAAGCAGCCAGAAGTATTTGCGGTATGTACGGCAATAATGTCATTGGACAGAGTACTCGGAAACTGCCAGGTATGATGAACTGTGATCATTCCACCATTGTGCGACGTTTGTGTGAAATGTGTAGGTTCAAAAATCGGGTGTATGGGTACCAAAATCACAATCACAATGACATTAAGGAAAATATATTTGTTTTGATGTCCCCTACAGCCTCCCAGAGTTTGTCGGTTTAAATACTTTTCGCCCTGTATGAACTTTACGCTGAATCCACTGGAGACGAATTAACAGCCTGTTTACGACGTCCTTGCTGTTGAGCAGTTACTTTGACACACGAGGCGAGCTGCTCCCGCCGCTGGATGTGGCGAGTATGCAACCGGCAAGACAACCGCCGGGGTAGGGAAACCAGCAAGCGGCGACACAGCGGCGGCACGCGGCTTGCCTCCCAAACGGGCGCAGAGCGATACGGCGTGTCCGGACACCGACACCGCAAATGGGCCCCAGTCACGCGAGGCCTCCGTGCTAACAGCGGCTGGGAAAGGGCCACCAGCTATGGAGCAATTACTCCCTCTCCCACGTTTATTAAAAGCATCGCTAACAAATGATAGTATTTACCTCTGGCCCATCTCGGGTTGGGAATTAAAATCGCTCGCCATTACGGAAATAAATTGAGTCCTATTGCGGCAAGCACTTTCGACTCAACTGTATTTATAGGACTACATTAGTTCCAACACTACATACGTAAGCAGCAACTAAAAAAAATGATTTATGTTCCACGAATCAGAATCGTATTCATTAACATTATAAATAGGAATTTGTCAGAGACTGACTCACACGCTGTTGTTAATAAAGCGCTGAACATGTGAGCTGCACAACGTGTTTAGCTGTACAGAGCCAGATACACACTATACAGTTTCATTTATTTCTCACGTATCATAGTCCAGTGCAACAGTAAATAAACTCCTGGAGATCGTCATTTCCGGTTACGGCTGACAACAAGTTTTCTTGCTTGCCATTGGAATTTTCGAGTAACTATCATTATCCAATATACATGTCCGCCCATGGTAGCTGAGTGGTCAGCGTGACGGACTGTCATACCTAACGGCCCGGGTTCGATTTACGGCTGGGTCGGAGATTTTCTCCGCTCAGGGACTGGGTGTTGTCCTTATCATCATAATTTCATCCCCATCGACACACAAGTCGCCGAAGTGGCGTCAACTCGAAATACGTGCACCAGGCGAACGGTCTACCCGACGGGAGGCCCTAGCCACACGGCATTTCCATTTCCAAATATACAATCATGCTCATAAATTAAGGAAAATTGCAGAATGTGGTGCCACACAACGTGGCACTACACAAAACTGGCGCTAATAGCATACGCACATAGGGAACATACATGACACAGATCTGTACGTCCACAGTATTGGTGATAAGTTGAGAAAACCGTCCCGAAACACATGTGCTACAAAACGCCACTCTTTCCTACGCATGTACCCGGACATCAATATGGGATATGATCACCATGCATACGTTCACAGGCCGCACAACGGGTTGGCATACTCTGGTACAGGTGGTCGAGCAGCTGCTGGGGTATAGCCTCCCATTCTTGCACCAGTGCCTGTTGGAGCTCCTGAAGTGTCGTAGGGGTTTGAAGACGTGCAGTGATACGTCGACTGAGAGTATCCCAGACGTGCTCGATGGGGTTTAGGTCTGGTGTCTGGTTCCTGATTCACGCCAGATGAAAACCCGGCGAGAATCAGTGTTCAGACTATACCTGGACTCGTCCGTGAACATAACCTGGGACCACTGTTCCAGTGACCATACACTGTGTTCTTGACACCAAGCTTTACGGGCTCTCCTGTGACCAGGGGTCAGTGGAATGCACCTTGCAGGTCTCTGGGCGAATAAACCATGTCTGTTCAGTCGTCTGTAGACTGTGTGTCTGGAGACAACCGTTCCAGTGGCTGTGGTAAGGTCCCGAGCGAGGCTACCTGAAGTACTCCGTGGCCGTCTGTGGGCACTGATGGTGAGGTATCGGTCTTCTTGTGGTGTTGTACACTGTGGGCGTCCTATACTGTAGCGCTGGACACGTTTCCTGTCTGCTGGAAGCATTTCCATAGTCTTGAGGTCACACTTTGTGGCACACGGAGGGCCCGTGCTACGACCTGCTGTGTTTGACCAGCCTCCAGTCGCCCTAGTATTCTACCCCTCATGACGTCATCAATATGTGTTCTTTGACCCATTTTCAACACACAGTCACCATTAGCACGTCTGAAAACGTCTGCACACCTACTCGCTGCACCGTACTCTGACATGGCTGGCTCTGAGCACTATGGGACTTAACATCTTAGGTCATCAGTCCCATAGAACTTAGAACTACTTAAACCTAATTAACCTAAGGACATCACACACATCCATGCCCGAGGCAGGATTCGAACCTGCGACTGTAGCAGTCCCGCGGTTCCGGACTGCAGCGCCTAGAACCGCACGGCCACCGCGGCCGGCTTACTCTGACGTGCACCAACACACCTCTGCGTATGTGGACTGCTGCCAGCGCCACCGTGCGACGACCACAGGTCAAATGCACCGCATGGTAATACCGCGAGGTGATTTAAACCCGCAAACCGTCCGCCAGAGCGTTGTTTCACCATGTATCAGCATTGTACTTAATTTATGAGCATGAGTGTACAAATGGACGCTATACCGCACATTACACTGAGGTGACAAAAATCATGCGATAGCGATATGCACATATACAGATAGTGGTAGTATCGCGTACAACAAGGTATAAAAGGGCAGTGCATTGGCGTAGTTTCCATTTGTACCCAGGTGGCTGATGTGGAAAAGTGTCCGACGTGATTACGGCCCCACGACGGGAATTAACGGACTTTGAATGTGGGAATGGGGCTGGAGCCAAACGCATTGGACATTCCATTTAGGAAATCATTACGGAATTCAATATTCCGAGATCCACATTGTCAAAAGAGCACCGACAATACCAAATTTCAGGCATTAGCTCTTTACCTCTCACCACGGTCAACGCCGTGGCCGACGGCCTTCACTTAATGACCGAGAGCAGCGGCATTTGCGCACAGTTGTCAGTGCTAACAGACAAGCAACACTGCACACGAAATAACCGCAGAAATCAATGTGGGAGTACGAAGAACGTGTCCTTTAGGACAATGCGGCGTTAATGAGCTATGGAAGTAGACGACCGACGCAAGTGCCTTTGCTAACAGTACCACAGCGCCTGCAGCGCCTTCCTAGGCTCGTTACCATAACGGTTTGACCCTTTATGGCGGGAGAACAGTGGCCTGGTCAGACGAGTCCAGATTTCAGTTGGTAAGAGCTGAAACTGGATTTCGAGTGTGACGCAGACGTCACGAGGCCGTGGACCCAAGTTCACCAAGGTACTGTGCGAGCTGGTGATGGCCCCACAGTGGTGTGGGCTGTGTTTGCTTGGAATGGGCTGGGTGTCTGGTCCAGATGAACCGACCATTGACTGGAAATGGTTATCCAATAATAAAATACTTACAGCCTTTTTTAGTTTTATTTGTTAGGCGACCAGTTTCGGCATTACATTATGCCATCTTCAGGCCTGCATATATCGAGTAACCCTCGTGTTACAAACCAATGCAGCTCTGTCAACTGGTATTCTGAAGATTTTTTTTTCCCACGGGCGCGTCCGCTTCTTGTACAGCTGTCCAGAAAAGTTATACAAAAGTAGTTATTATTAAATATTAAATTATTGCATAGGAATCTGACGTCATGCAGTTGCAATAGGCGCGGACGGCATTGAAGAACACCTGCTTTCGTAGTCAAAACCCTTCTTCGATGTGGACCGAATACAGAGTGCCGTATAAATATCAGAGGGTAAGGTAGGGAGCGCCATACTTGCTTTCCCACATTCGAAATCGGTGAGGAAAGGTGTATTCGGAAATCGCCGACTAGAAAGTAGGGCACGTATTAAGACATCAGGGAATCACTTACGTGGAACTGGGGAGAGCTGTAGAGGGTATAATCTGTATAGGAAGACAGAGACTGGAATAAGAACAACAAATAACTGACGACTTTGGGTGCAAGTGTCACTCTGATATGAAGAGGTTGGCACAGGAGAGGACATGGGTGGTCGCCACAGACAAGTTATAAGACTTTTGCCACCCCCCGCCCCCCAACAAAAAAAGAAAAAATTTTTCATTGCCATGGATTGGATCCGTCCATGTAGTTCACATACCACCCACCATGTGTTGTTACCCGCATTCATTATGTACAATTGATAAAGGCAATAACATGAAACTGTAATTCCAATCAATAAAGCTTGTCACAGCCATAAGCGTAAAATATCACCTCCAAAAGTTACATCACGACTGTGGACTCATGCCTCATCAAACTTTTGTACAATATGAATCAGTAAATATAGAAAGACGTACGTCTATTTCTACCCTGGCTTGCTCCATTTTAACACTACTTTCTCTTGCCAAACTTTATGTTGTTGTTACTCTCAGCATGTAAATATTAGCTGTCTTGACGATGCTCAGTGATAAAAATTTCGATGCTCGGTGATAAAAATTTCGTGGGGTGTCGCTCAAATAGCACCTTCCTTCAGACGCGACTTTTAGACGTGTTAATGGAATGATGTTAGTTTTTGCATGTTTTAGTATTACTAAGAGTGCTGAAGTATGAAAAGCATTAGAACATATGATTTCCATTGTCTTTTTAAGTTAACCAAGGCACAAATATGTTAACATGTAATATTATCCACATTAGTGGTCCCCAATCTTTCTTAGACCATTACCCCTGACTGCAATCAGAGTGTTGACACTTGTTACGAAACATGCTTATCCTTTATTACTCGTCTCGACTGTGGCGCTTGCTTGACCTGCACACTGCAACCCCATTTAAAATTAAGCAAGTTCAGATGTGTGCACTATGCTGAGTGGCTGTCAATCAGTTGATTGCAGCATTCCTTACTTCTGAAGTGGCATAAATTGGACGACTTCAGGCTGTTAATGCTTTGTGTCTAACCACTCGAATAATAATAATAATAATACCGTATACAGGACTATAGTAGCCTTATGTAGTTACTACTGTGTTGTGCTGACAGTTAATTAATTTATCTGTTTCGAAGCGAGGAATGAAGCAATTTCTGCACTACTGTAGGTCTATCTACAACTTGGAGAAGAAGTTTTCTTGAGATATTTAGCATTTGTTACGTATGTATCTCACTTTTATCGTCATCGATGTACGGGACAAAGCGCAAGATATGTATGTAGTGGGTGGACTATGTGAAGAACCTGTAACCTCCACTGCATTAATGCTACTAATTGAGGGAAGTAATTATTGATAACTTATATAATCGATATTAGAGTATTAAAAAATTGTAATAATTCTATTGATCTCTTGACAATAATTGACAGAAGCAGAATCGAATCGCTTAGTTTTTACCCCTCAGAAAATTTCAAATGGCTCTGAGCACTATGGGACTTAACTTCTGAGGTCATCAGTCCCCTAGAACGTAGAACTTCTTAAGCCTAACTAACCTAAGGACATCACACACATCCATGTCCGAGGCAGGATTCGAACCTGCAACCGTAGCGGTCGCGCGGTTCCAGACTGTAGCGCTAGAACCGCTCGGCCACCCTTGCCGGCACAGAAAATTCCATTTCACGCCTCAGGGGGTAATTACCTAAAGGTTGGAAACCACTGATCTACATCATGCGCATTCTATACCTCTTTAGAAGTTATTTGCCGATGTCACTATCACAAACAGATTATTATTATAATTATTATTATTATATTAGTATTAACTGGTCCCATGTACCACACACCTGTTTTTCCTTTCCTTGTATTATTTTTTTTTTTTTTGGCGGCAAAATTTGGCAACTAATCCCAAACAATGAAATGTGTGAGGTCTTCTACAGGAGTACTAAAAAAGTTTCAGTGTGAGGTCCTCCACAGGCATACTAAAAAGGTTTCGTTACGTTTCTGTTACACGACAGATCTCACAAATTTAAAGGTTGTCGATTCCACTAAATACCTGGGGATTGCAATCACGAGCAAATGTTGTGGGAAAGGCGAACCACAGACTGCGTCCTTGTAGCAGATGCCACAGGTCTACTAAAGAGTTGGCCTACACTGCGCTTATCCGTTATCTTCTCGAGTGTCGCTCCCACCTGCAGGGAAAAAGGAATTACCACCGTAACGAAATAACAGAGATCAGAGCTTGCACGGAAAGATTTAGGTTCGTTCTTCCCACTGTTATTCGAGAGTGGAACTGTCAAGAAATAGTGTGACAGTGGTTGTATGTACCCTCAGCCAAACACTTAATTTGAACTGTACAGTTGTCGAGTATGCAGCATCTCATTCCACCATCGATTAGCTTGGTCCAGATGGCTAATCGGAAAACAAGACTAAGTTAGTGGAAGTGCTTAGCGTTCAGTGATATATGACCTTGAGAGAAAGATACTGTTTCGGCAGAGACTATGTAGTAATTCGTGGGGGTTCGTTGTCTCTAAGGTAGCGTAATGGTCTGAATACGTCAGCTCGATGTCCTAGAGGTGACCTAGCCAACTGCAGGCGTATGAAGCGCTGTTTATGGAGGACACGAACCGATGTCTCTGAGTAAGTAACAGGAACAGAGAATAAGCCGCTCGTTACCAGGTCGATGCAAGTTCTCCCGCAGAGATGCGCTCCGCTCTGCACAGCATTCACTGACGCACGACTGCAGCAGTTAGAGAAAAAGGTACAAAGGGTAGACCTTAACGACTGGCCGACATGAGAAGAGGGAAGGGCGCAAAGGTTAGCACGCTGCACTCAAAGGAACGAGGTTAAAAGTCCCTTCTCTCCACTCAGGATTAGATTTCCCGTATGTGTTCTCACATCTGTACTACGTAGTCCATGGTACGGAGTGCGGTGGAGGGTGTTTCTACATCTACATCTACATCTACATCCACCTGACGGTGTGTGGCGGAGGGTACCCTGAGTACCTCTATCGGTTCTCTCTTCTATTACAGTCTCGTATTGTTCGTGGAAAGAAAGATTGTCGGTATGCCTCTGTGTGGGCTCTAATCTCTCTGATTTTATCCCCATGGTCTCTTCGCGAGATATACGTAGGAGGGAGCAACATACTACTTGACTCCTCGGTGAAGATACGTTCTCGAAACTTCAACAAAAGCCCGTTCCGAGCTACTGAGCGTCTCTCCTGCAGAGTCTTCCACTGGAGATTATCTATCATCTCCGTAACGCTTTCGCGATTACTGAATGATCCTGTAACGAAGCGCGCTGCTCTCCGTTGGGTCTTCTCTATCTCTTGTATCAACCCTATCTGGTACGGATCCCACAATGCTGAGCAGTATTCGAGCAGTGGGCGAACAAGCGTACTGTAGCCTACTTCCTTCGTTTTCGGATTGCATTTCCTTAGGATTCTTCCAGTGAATCTCAGTCTGGCGTCTGCTTTACCAACGATTAATTTTATGTGGTCATTCCATTTTAAATCACTCCTAATGCGTACTTCCAGATAATTTATGGAATTAACTGCTTACAGTTGCTGACCTGCTATATTGTGGCTAAATGATAAGGGATCTTTCTTTCTATGTATTCGCAGCACATTACACTTGTCTACATTGACATTCAATTGCCATTCCCTGAACCATGCGTCAACTCGCTGCTGATCCTCCTTACGTTGTAAGGTGGCTATATTTTCGCACCTTACAAGCACTCATCTATATACTTTGCCGCGATTTACAACCGGAATTAGGTATCATCTAGTAGGTTGTACATCGTATACATGAACATTTAAAGAAGACTGACATTGTCACGTACACCTTGTAAATAATTGTTAACGCTTATTGCATGAAAGGTGACGGAGTGTCTTTATTATCAAAACGGCGTAATGAATGATTGCCTATACTATCAGAGGTTGGAACGTCAGTGGAAATGAAACGGCAGGCGTAACTCAAACGCGTAATAGGACCCTCAGCATTTTCAGAGTCAAGCTCCAAGCGATGGGTTGATTAAACAGCTCGTGACGAAGCGCGTAACTCTTCTACATCTACATCCATACTCCGCAAGCCACCTGACGGTGTGTGGCGGAGGGTACCTTGAGTACCTCTATCGGTTCTCCCTTCTATTCCAGTCTCGTATTGTTCGTAGAAAGAAGGATTGTCGGTATGCTTCTGTGTGGGCTATAATCTCTCTGATTTTATCCTCATAGTCTCTTCGCGAGATATACGTAGCAGGGAGCAATATACTGTTTGACTCTTCGGTGAAGGTATGTTCTCGAAACTTTAACAAAAGCCCGTACCGAGCTACTGAGCGTCTCTCCTGCGGAATCTTCCACTGGAGTTTATCTATCATCCCCGTAACGCTTTGTATCTACCGTATCTCCTTTATTAATCCTACTTGGTAAGCGTCGCAGAGCAGCGAGGAGTCCTCAAGAACCGCTCGAACGAGAGTTTTGCAAGCTACGAATTACGTGGGTGAATTATATTTACTGAGAATGCTTCCACTGAATTGTAGTCTAGCATCTACAGTCTCTAACAATTAGTTTTATGTGGTCGTTCCACTTCAAACCGCTCCTGGTGGGTAGTACCACATATTTTAAGGTTGCGATTGTTCTCAGTCATGTTCGTCGATTCTCTCTATCGCGTACACAAGTTATAAAAGGGGCAATGCGTTGGCGGAGCTGTCATTTGGACTCAGGTGACTCATGTGGGAAAAGGTTTCCGGGGTATTAGTGGCCGCACGACGGGAATTAACAGACTCTGAACGCGAAACAGTACTCGGAGCTAAACCCATAGGATACCCCATTTCGGATATCGGCAAGGAATTCAGTATTCTAAGATCTACAATATCGAGAGTGTGCCGAGAATACCTAATTTCAGGCATAGCCTCTCACCACGGACGACACAGTGGCCGACGGTCTTCACTTAACGACCAAGATCAGCGACATATGCATAGAGTTGTAAGTGCTAACAGACAAGCAACATTGCGTGGAATAACCTCAGATGTGGGACGTACGACGAACGAGTTCGTTGGGACACAGCAGCGAAATTTGGCGTTAATGGGGCTATGGCCTTTGCTAACCTCACAACATCGCCTGCAGCACCTGTCCTGGGCTCGTGACAGTATCGGTTGGACCTTAGGCAACTGGAAAACCGTAACCTGGTCAGATGAGTCCCGATTTCAGTTGGTAAGAGCTGAAGGTAGGGATCAAGTGTGGCGCAGACCGCAAGAAACCATGGAGTCAAGCTGTCAACAAGGCACTGTGCAAGCTGGTGTTAGGTCCACAACGGTGTGGGTTGTGTTTTGCCTTCGGTCCCACTGAACCGGCCACTGACTGGAAATGGTTTTTTCGGCTACTGGGAGATCATTGGCAGCGAAACTAAGATAGAATTTTTATGGATGACGACGCGCCCTGTCACGGGGTCACAGCTGTTCACGATTGGGTTGAAGAACATTCTGGACCATTCGAGAGAATAATTTGGCCACCCAGTTCGTCCGACACGAATCCCGTCGAAAATTGATGGGACGTAATCGAGAGGCCAGTTCGTGCACAAAATTCTACACTGGCAACACTGCCGCAATTATGGACGACTATAGAGGTAGAGTTGTATACATGGAAGAACCCTGGACATACTAAAAGGTATCAGATAGATTATATAATGGTAAGACAGAGATTTGGGAACCAGGTTTTAAATTGTAAGACATTTCCAGGGGCAGATGTGGACTCTGACCACAATCTATTGGTTATGACCTGTAGATTAAAACTGAAGAAACTGCAAACAGGTGGGAATTTAAGGAGATGGGACCTGGATAAACTGAAAGAACCAGAGGTTGTACAGAGTTTCAGGGAGAGCATAAGGGAACAATTGAAAGGAATGGGGGAAAGAAATACAGTAGAAGAAGAATGGGTAGCTCTGAGGGATGAAGTAGTGAAGGCAGCAGACGATCAAGTAGGTAAAAAGAAGAGGGTTAGTAGAAATCCTTGGATAACAGAAGAAATATTGAATTTAATTGATGAAAGGAGAAAATATAAAAATGCAGTAAATGAAGCAGGCAAAAAGGAATACAAACGGCTCAAAAATGAAATCGACGGGAAGTGCAAAATGGCTAAGCAGGGATGGCTAGAGGACAAATGTAAGGATGTAGAGGCTTATCTCACTAGGGGTTAGATAGATACTGCCTACAGGAAAATTAAAGAGACCTTTGGAGAGAAGAGAACCACATGTATGAACATCAAGAGCTCAGATGGAAACCCAGTTCTAAGCAAAGAAGGGAAAGCAGAAAGGTGGAAGGAGTATATAGAGAGTCTACACAAGGCCGATGCACTTGAGGACAATATTATGGAAATGGAAGAGGATGTAGATGAAGATGAAATGGGAGATACGATACTGCGTGAAGAGTTTGACAGAGCACTGAAGGACCTGAGTCGAAACAAGGCCCCCGGAGTAGACAACATTCCATTGGAACTACTGACGGCCGTGGGAGAGCCAGTCCTGACAAAACTCTACCATCTGGTGAGCAAGATGTATGAAACAGGCGAAATACCCTCAGACTTCAAGAAGAATATAATAATTCCAATCCCAAAGAAAGCAGGTGTTGACAGATGCGAAAATTACCGAACTATCAGTTTGATAAGCCACAGCTGCAAAGTACTAACACGAATTCTTTACAGACGAATGGAAAAACTAGTAGAAGCCGACCTCGGGGAAGATCAGTTTGGATTCCGTAGAAATACTGGAACACGTGAGGCAATACTGACCTTACGACTTATCTTAGAAGAAAGATTAAGGAAAGGCAAACCTACGTTTCTAGCATTTGTAGACCTAGAGAAAGCTTTTGACAATGTTGACTGGAATACTCTCTTTCAAATTCTAAAGGTGGCAGGGGTAAAATACAGGGAGCGAAAGGCTATTTACAACTTGTACAGAAACCAGATGGCAGTTATAAGAGTTGAGGGACATGAAAGGGAAGCAGTGGTTGGGAAGGGAGTAAGACAGGGTTGTAGCCTCTCCCCGATGTTATTCAATCTCTATATTGAGCAAGCAGTAAAGGAAACAAAAGAAAAATTTGCAGTAGGTATTAAAATCCATGGAGAAGAAATAAAAACTTTGAGGTTCGCCGATGACATTGTAATTCTGTCAGAGACAGCAAAGGACTTGGAAGAGCAGTTGAACGAAATGGACGGTGTCTTGAAGGGAGGATATAAGATGAACATCAACAAAATCAAAACGAGGATAATGGAATGTAGTCGAGTTAAGGTGGGTGATGCTGAGGGTATTAGATTAGGAAATGAGACACTTAAAGTAGTAAATGAGTTTTGCTATTTGGGGAGCAAAATAAGTGATGATGGTCGAAGTAGAGAGGATATAAAATGTAGACTGGCAATGGCAAGGAAAGCGTTTCTGAAGAAGAGAAATTTGTTAACATCGAGTATAGATTTAAGTGTCAGGAAGTTATTTCTGAAAGTATTTGTATGGAGCGTAGCCATGTATGGAAGTGAAACATGGACGGTAAATAGTTTGGAGAAGAAGAGAATAGAAGCTTTTGAAATGTGGTGCTACAGAAGAATGCTGAAGATTAGATGGGTAGATCACATAACTAATGAGGAAGTATTGAATAGGATTGGGGAGAAGTTAGTGGCACAACTTGACCAGAAGAAGGGATCGGTTGGTAGGACATGTTCTGAGGCATCAAGGGATCACCAATTTAGTATTGGAGGGCAGCGTGGAGGGTAAAAATCATAGGGGGAGACCAAGAGATGAATACACTAAGCAGATTCAGAAGGATGTAGGTTGCAGTAGGTACTGGGAGATGAAGAAGCTTGCACAGGATAGAGTAGCATGGAGAGCTGCATCAAACCAGTCTCAGGACTGAAGACCACAACAACAACAACAATAGAGGTAGATGACTTATACCGACGTGTTGAGTCCGAGCCAAGTCGAGATGCGGCACTACGCTAGGCAAAAGGAGGCCTTTCACGATATTAGGTGGTATCCCATGATTTTTGCCACCTCAGTGTATATGAGTACTAGCTCTTCGCCACGGCTTCGTACGGATAGGAGTTGGCATCTCCAGCCGACTACTTGTCTGACGTAGAGGTAATAAATTATATATACAAACTTTCATTGTGAAGCAGTCTGTCTGTTAGTGAAGACCGTATCAAAATCCGTACAGTGGTTCCTGAGATAATCGTTCATTTACGGACCGGAAATGGCGGGGGGATACTTTAATTTATAATACGTAAAGTTATGCTAGAAACGAAAATCATCCCCATCATGACTTCAAAACGGATGGCATGCAATATGGTAGTTCTCAGAACAATTTCAGTGAGCATACTTTGCGGCAGTTTTTGGGTATTCACAGCACATAAAATTTATTGTTATAACTTTTCTTTATCTTTGTACAAAATCTTCGCAAAAAGTTTGAAACTACTGCACCAGAAATTTTATGGCGCCGAGAGTGTTCAGCTTTTAATGGTTTCCTACTTCTGTCATCACGGTTGACCTGTATTCAGTTTTTGACGGGTTATCTGCTGGGCCGTTTTACCATTAAATCAGATGACACTCATTGACTACTCCACGTCCGAAGTCACTGAGCTCCTTAACCGGCCCATTCTGCGTTTACTGCTTCTCTAATGACGACACAATAATCCCCGCCTCCTTTCATGTTGGCGGGTCCGACTCTCATGACATCTTGTGGTCAGTTTCGCATTAGGTAGGGGAGTACGGTTACTTTTAATCGGATTGTGTATCCCGTCATGTATAGTTGTCATACTGATGCCTTAGAGCGCTGAGGTATTCTATCTGTAAATGGCTGGATGCTTTTTATTGAAGATAACACAATATGAATGGAATGATGGCTACCCCCCCCCCCCCCCCAACCACCCCTCCTCCCCGAAACTAATGATCTGGAAAGATTGTAGAACACACACACGCGATTTTGGATGTATAGTGTAATAAACTGCCACAAATATCATCAAGTACTCTTGTTCACGCTTTGTGTATTCAGTTGACACTTTGGGGGAAAAAAAACCTATTTTAAGTCCGACAACAATGAAAAGAACATTTCAAAATGTAGTTAGCGGTTTTGACCAGGTGAGCGGAAATCATGAGGCCGTCTAAAGGCATTGTACTGATGTTGACAAGGCAACGGAAACTTTTCTACACTACCTGCAACATGTACATTTAGACACTGTATCATGAAGACGAGTGGCTGGTCGAGACCAACTGAAATGTGTCTTTGTTACCACAAGAGAATAAACGAATACAATTGATATTCGAGCCAGATGTTTCGCAGAAAGCACAAAATTATTTCGATTGTACGAGTAGGCTCTAAAGGGGAGATAAACTGGTGCAGCTTGTATCCAGATGGAAGCTATGGCGTCGTCCAGAGTTTGTGGCGGTTGCGACTCAGAGCGCGATTGTGTGTAAGGAACGCCGGGACTCACCAGACTGCAGCGAGGGCGGACCTAAGGGCCATGTCGCTCCAGTAGACGTTCATCACAGACTGCTCGCTGCTGAAGAGTGACTCCGCGGTCGACGGCGCCCCGGCGTCTACCCAGCGGCGGCGGTGATCTCGTGGATTTGGGAGTGCATTGTCTGCGGCCGACGACCCCAGAACCTCAGCGACATCTCGAACGCCCGTTTTATCTCGCTGTCCTTCAGCGTGCATCGAGCATTACAGCGAAGCAAAATACCACTGTTTGCGCAGTACGTCGCTCTGACGTTAGATGGAGCAATAAGGACCTTTCCTGAATTCCTGCATCCATGTTTACAGGCGGTTTTCTTTTTTTTTTTTCCTCCCGTGCCAACCTCGTCATCTCAGAATAGCACTTGCAAAAAAAAAAAAAAAAAAAAAAAAAAAAAAAAAAAAAAAAAAAAAAAGTTCAAATGGCTCTGAGCACTATGGGACTTAACTTCTGAGGTCATCAGTCCCCTAGAACTTAGAACTAATTAAACCTAACTAACCTAAGGACATCACACACATCCATGCCCGAGGCAGGATTCGAACCTGCGACCGTAGCGGTCGCGCGGTTCCAGACTGTAGTGCCTAGAACCGCTCGGCCACCCGGCCGGCCATAGCACTTGCAATCTAAGTCCTCAGTTATTTGCTGGATGTGTTCCAATCCCTGTCTTCTCCGACAGGTTTTACCGTGTACAGCTCCCTCTAGTACCATGAAAGTTATTCCCTGATGTCTTAACAGATGTCCTATCATCCTGGCCCTTCTTTTGAGTGTTTTCCATGTATTTCTTTCCTCTCCGATTATTCGCAGAACCTCCTCATTCTACATCTACATCTACGTCATTACTCTGCTATTCACAATTAAGTGCCTGGCAGAGGGTTCAGTGAACAACCTTCAAGCTGTCTCTCTACCGTTCCACTCTCGAACGGCACGCGGGAAAAACGAGCACTTAAATTTTTCTGTGTGAGCCCTGATTTCTCTTAATTTATCGTGATGACCATTTCTCCCTATGTAGGTGGGTGCCAACAGAATGTTTTCGCAAACGGAGGAGAAAACTGGTGATTGAAATTTCGTGAGAAGATCCCGTCGCAACGAAAACCGCCTTTGTTTTAATGATTGCCACTCCAATTCACGTATCATGTATGTGACACTATCTCCCCTATTTCGCGATAATACAAAACGAGCTGCCTTTCTTTGTACTTTTACGATGTCATCCGTCAGTCCCACTTGATGCGGATCCCACACCGCACAGCAATACTCCAGAATAGGGCGGACAAGCGTGGTGTAAGCGGTCTCTGTTGTAGACCTGTTGCACCTTCTAAGTGTTCTGCCAATGAACCGCAGTCTTTGTTTTGCTCTACCCACAATATTATCTATGTGATCGTTCTAATTTAGGTTATTTGTAATTGTAATCCCTAAGTATTTAGCTGAATTTACAGCCTTCATATTTTTGTGACTTATAGTGTAATAAAAATTTAGCTGATTTCTTTTAGTACTCATGTGAATAACTTCACACTTTTCCTTATTCAGGGTCAATTGCCACTTTTCGCACCATACAGATATCTAAATCATTTTGCAAGTCGTTTTGATCATGTGGTGACTTTACAAGACGGCAAATAACAGCATCATTTGCAAACAATCTGAGACGGCTACTCAGATTGTCTCCTATGTCGTTAATATAGATCAGGAACAATAGAGGGACTATAACACTTCCATATTAGTCCACCTAATTTTCAACACTGGTCTGCATTACCATATCTCAGATGCTTCTATTCTCTTCTGTTCTCGTTTTCCCACAGTCCATGTTTCACCAACATACAGCGCTGTACTCCAAACTTACATTCAC
The DNA here is from genome assembly GCF_021461395.2 of Schistocerca americana. Classification (NCBI taxonomy): domain Eukaryota; kingdom Metazoa; phylum Arthropoda; class Insecta; order Orthoptera; family Acrididae; genus Schistocerca; species Schistocerca americana. The sequence goes on from NC_060120.1 coordinate 183,001,937, forward strand.
AGAAAATTCTACCTCTCTTGGCCAGGAACGCCCTCTTTGCCAGCGCTAGTCAGCTTTTTATGTCCTCTTGCTCATCCCACCATGACTGATTTTGCTGCCTAGGTATCAGAATTCCATAACTCCATCGTCTTCGTTATCACCAGCCTTTATGTTAAGTTTCTCGCTGTTCTTATTTCTGCTACTTCTCATTACTTTCGTCTTTCTTCGATTCATTACCGAGCGAGATGGTGCAGTGGTTAGACACTGGACTCGCATTCGGGAGGACGACGGTTCAATCCCGCGTCCGACCATCCTGATTTAGGTTTTTCGTGATTTCCCTAAATCATTCCAGGCAAATGCCGGGATGGTTCCTCTGAAAGGGCACGGCCGATTTCCTTCCCTAATCCGATGAGACCGATGACCACGCTGTCTGGTCTCCTTACTCATTAGACTGATCATTCCGTTCAGCACATCCTGTACTTCTTCTTTACTTTCACTGATGATAGCAATGTCGTCAGCGAATCTTAACATTGATATCCTTTCACCTTGAATTTTAATTCCACTCTTGAACCTCTCCTTTATTTCCGTTACTGCTTCTTATGACTACATCCCTGTCTTACACCCTTTTAATCCGAGCATTTCGTTGTTGGTCATCCTCTCTTATTATTCCCTCTTGGCTCTTGTACGTATTGTATATTACCCGTCTCTCCCTATAGCCTACCCCTATTTTTCTCAGAATTTCGAACATGTTACACCATTTGACATTGTCGAACGCTTTTTCGAGGTCGACAAATCCTTTGTACGCGTCTTGATTTTTCTTTAGTCTTGCTTCCATTAACAACCGCAACATCAGAATTACGTCTCTGATGCCATTACCTTCCACCAGAATTACTCGGCCCATCGTCCTCATCATCATCATATGATGTACTTCATTAATTGATGTTTCGTCGGGGGTTGTCCTTCTTGTTCATCTTGCGTGCCTTATTTTCCATGTCTGTTTAGGTCAGCCCTCCTAGTGTTGTTACATCACTCTGAACGTATTTATGTCTTCAGGACGCAGACCCATCGTTTTCAGGTAGCTCTTTAGGATCCTGAACTATGTTTGCGTTGTGCGTTCTGTGCCTCTTTCGAGTTCTTTCACGTCAAGTACTAATCTTTTCATTTGAACAGTGAAAATGGAAAACGTTTTAAGTTCAAATGGTTCAAATGGCTCTGAGCACTATGGTACTCAACTGCTGTGGTCATAAGTCCCCTAGAACTTACAACTACTTAAACCTAACTAACCTAAGGACATCACTCACATCCATGCCCGAGGCAGGATTCGAACCTGCGACCGTAGCGGTTGTGCGGTTCCAGACTGTAGCGCCTTTAACCGCTCGGCCACTCCGGCCGGCAAAACGTTTTAAGTGCAATTTTTTTTTCAAATGACGCGTTTTCATTGCTATTGCGTTCTCGATACTCTGTAGCATGTCCCTAGACTTGATTCAGATGCCAAACCATGGAGAAAGTTTTTCATACAAGCGGTAATATATGGCGCGTGTTCCTTGTGCTAAGCCTATTTCCCTCTGGAGATTCAAAATTTAAAAGATATGAGAAATGGTTTTTTCACTACTATTAAACTAGTCAAAAACGTAATGCAAAATTTCTGTACTCGGATTATCGCAAAAAATAGTGCCTCGTAATAATGGCACGTTAAGAAATATTTTCTTATTGTTATTTTGCCTAAATCTGACATTTTTAAGACCATGGCCGTGTACAAAATGCAAGTAAAGCTACCGTCAATAATGCTATTAACACTCAAAGAAAAAAGAAAAAAAAACACACACACACACACACACACACTCGAGACGCGCGTTGTGGCCGCGCGGTTTGAAGCGCCATGTCACGAATTGCGCGGCGCCTGTGTAAGTCTATGGACAGATGACCTCAGCAGTTTGCTCCCTTAGGAATTCACACACATTTGAACATTTTGAACAAAAAAACGACGCATAACGACGGACTTATCCGAATGGGACGGAATCGTACCTGTTCAAGCAAACAAATCATTACAGTTTCAGAGGAATTGGACGATGTATCCAAGAGAAAGAGCTTCACAAATTGAGCAAGTCAAGAACACGTTGGTCCCATTGAAGCCCTTGTATAAGCAATTATCCAGCTTGACAATGATTGACAGAATGTCACATGGTCTCCTGATGGATATCGTGTCGAGATGAATTCTGTCTAATATGTGATCGTCAAAATCCCGTGCTATTTGGAGTGTCCTGCCCATAATTCTCTAAACGTTCTCAATAGGGAAGAGATCCAGCGACCTTACTGGCTAAGATAGTGTTTGGCAAACACGGAGACAAGCGGTAGAAACTCTGCAGTCGGGCATTATCTTGCTTAAATGTAGCCCAGGAAGGCTTGCCATCAAGGGTAACAAAACGGGGCGTAGAATATTGACAACGTACCGTTGTTTGTGCTGCAAAGGTACCGCGGGTGACAACTATACTACTGGCCATTAAAATTGCTACACCAAGAAGAAATGCAGATGATAAACGGGTATTCATTGGACAAATATATTATACTACCCCATTTGGGTGCATAGATCCTGAGAAATCAGTACCCAGAACAACCACCTCTGGCCGTAATAACGGCCTTGATATGCCCGGGCATTGAGTCAGACAGAGCTTGGATGTCGTGTACAGGTACAGCCGCCGATGCAGCTTCAACACGATACCATAGTTCATCAAGAGTAGTGACTGGCGTATTGTGAGGAGCCAGTTGCTCGGCCACCATTGACCAGACGTTTTCAGTTGGTGAGATATCTGGAGAATGTGCTGGCCAGGCCAGCAGTCGAACATTTTCTGCATCCAGAAAGGCCCGTACAGGACCTGCCACATGCGGTCGTGCATTATCCTGATGAAATATGGGGTTTCGCAGGGATCGAATGAAGGGTAGAGCCACGGGTCGTAGCACATCTGAAATGTAACGTCCACTGTTCAAAGTGCCGTCAATGCGAACAAGAGGTGACCGAGACGTGTGACCAATGGCACCCCATACCATCACGCCGGGTGATACGCCAGTATGGTGATGACGAATACATGCTTCCAATGTGCGTTCACCGCGATGTCGCCAAACACGGATGTGACCATCATGATGCTGTAAACAGGACCCGGATTCATCCGAAAACACGACGTTTTGCCATTCGTGCAGCCAGGTTCGTCGTCGAGTACACCTTTGCAGGGGCTCCTGTCTGTGATGCAGCGTCAAGGATAACCACAGCCACGGTCTCCGAGCTGATAGTCCATACTGCTGCAAACGTCGCCGAACTGTTCGTGCAGATAGTTGTTGTCTTGGAAACGTTTCCATCTGACTCAGGGATCGAAACGTGGCTGCACGATCCGTTACAGCCATGCGGATAAGATGCCTTTCATCTCGACTGCTAGTGATACGAGGCCATTGGGATCCAGCACGGCGTTCCGTATTACCCTACTGAACCCATCGATTCCATATTCTGCTAACAGTCGTTGGATCTTGACCAACGCGAGCAGCAATGTCGCTATAGGTAAACCGCAATCGCGATAGGCTACAATCCGACCTTTATCAAAGTCGGAAACGTGATGGTACGCATTTCTCCTCCTTACACGAGGCATCATAACAACGTTTCACCAGGCAATGCCGGTCAACTGCTGTTTGTGTATGAGAAATCGGTTGGAAACTTTCCTGATGTCAGCACGTTGTAGGTGTCGCCACCGGCGCCAACCTTGTGTGAATGCTCTGAAAAGCTAATCATTTGCATATCACAGCATCTTCTTCCTGTTGGTTAGATTTCGCGTCTGTAGCACGTCATCTTTGTGGTGTAGCAATTTTAATGGCCGGTAGTGTAAAAGGATGCTGCTATGAAACTCGTAGTTGTCGGATCGTATAGTGGCTGACAAATAGGACTGGTATTCCACCGCTGTCCGGGCCACCACCAGAGACGTTTTCGGCCTGGAATCTTATCGACCGGCGTCAGACTGGCCTCAGTGATAAGTCTCGGTTCGAACTGAGCCCCGATGACCAGTGAATACGTGTCTGGAGACGCCCTGAACAGCGGTGGAATATCAGAATATCAAGCTGACTGTCGACCGCCGTACGGCCCGACAACCACAGTGATGGTCTGGTGCGCCGTTTAGTTTCGTAGCAGGATGTCTTTGGATATCATCCGCGACACCCTTTCAGCACAGGGCTACATCGACGATAACAACGCCCCCTTTTATTACCTTTCATGGCAAGCCATCCTGGGCTTCCATTTCAGCAAAGTAATGCCCGCCAGCACACGGCGAGAGTTTCTGCTGCTTGTCTTCGTGCATGCAAAATCATACCTTGGCCAGCAAAGTCGCCGGATCTCCCCCCAACTCAAAACGCGTCGACCATTATGGACAGGGCCCTTCACCAAATCGGGATTTTGCGATCTGACGCGCCATTTGGACAGAATTTCGAGCGATATCCCTCAGGAGGACATTTAACCACTCTACAAATCAATGCCAAGTCGTAGTAATGCACGGTAAATCATCGAGTAGATCAGAAGTGATACCTGGCGTTCCGCAAGGTAGTGTCATGGGCCCCCTGCTCTTCCTGATTTACATAAATGATCTAGGGGCTCATTAGAGCAGCCCCCTTAGATTGTTTGCAGATGACGCTGTAATTTACCGTCTAGTAAATTCATCAGCCGATCAATTCCAATTACAAAATGATCTAGAGAGAATTTCTGTATGGTGCGAAAAGCGACAATTGGCACTAAACAAAGAAAAGTGCGAGGTCATCCACATGGATACTAAAAGAAATCCGATAAATTTTGGGTATACGATAAATCGCATAAATCTAAGGGCTGTCAATTAGACTAAATACCTAGGAATTCATTTACGAGCAACTTAAATTGGAAAGACCACATAGATAATATTGTGGGGAAGGTGAAGCAAAGACTACGCTTTGTTGGCAGAACACTTAGAAGATGCGACAAACCCACTAAAGAGACAGTCTACATTACACTTGTCCGTTCTCTGCTGGAATAATGCTGCGAGGTGTGGGGTCCTTACCAGGTGGGATTGACGGAGAACATCGAAAAATTGCAAAGAAGGGCAGCTCGTTTCGTGTTATCGCGCAATAGGGGCGAGAGTGACACTGATACGATACGCGAGTTGGGGTGGCAGTCACTGAAACAAAGGCGGTTTTCTTTGCGGCGAGATCTATTTACGAAATTACAATCACCAACTTTCTCTTCCGAATGCGAAAATATTTTGTTGACACCCACCTACGTAGGGAGAAATAATCATCATAATAAAATAGGAGAAATCAGAGCTCGAAAATGGTTCAAATGTCTCTAAGCGCTATGGGACTTAACATCTGAGGTCATTAGTGTCCTAGACTTGGAACTACTTAAACCTAACTAACCTAAGGAGATCACACACATCCATGCCCGAGGCAGGATTCGAACCTGCGACCGTAGCAGTCGCACGGTTCCGGACTGAAGCGCCTAGGACCGCAGATGACTCCTGTTAGTGGCCACTTCAACCGCCCATTGTTTACCAGCGGAAGCTGTGACTACTGTTACCGATCCGAGGAGCTGGTGTTTGGTGTTACGAGGGCCTTGTCCAGATGTAGAACTGGCGACCGTTCGTGAGAAGCTGCAGTACATAGGCACCGTTTTGGTGTTATTGCTTTCTAGCGCCGTGCACCATACATTAAGGCTGAATTGAATTTCTGGTGGAGATTCTGCTAGTACAAATTTGCCGTTAATATATAAAAGTGTCCATCGTCATATCACCTACATTATCAACTGATATTTAGTCAGGTGCCGTCTGTGACTGATTTATAGGCAATGGTACTTTAATAATCGCCACGCCACCGTCACTCGCAATATTTAATTCTCCCACTTTTGTCCAATGCATTTCATAACTAAAACTCCATACCCAAGGAAGTGTTTTGGGCATTGCAACTGCTTAACTCTTTCAGCCCCAATAGTATGAAAGAATATATAATTTTAAAATTTTTCCGCAAATTAACCTTTAGTATCATAGTAAGCAACGAATACAACGAGATGTTGACATAAATTTAACAATCATTTGTTTTAAGAACATGATTTCACTCTGGAATCACTGGGACATACTGTTTTCAAGCAGCCTTCATTTCATGTTATATCTTTGAACGAAATTTCCATTTTGCCTAGACACAATACCACACCTCGAAACTTCTATGATATCATAATGGCTAATGAATTTATATATAATTACAAATTTTGTGAAAGTACATACTGCCCTAGGGGCTTCGTGTCGAAACCACTCATAAAAGCATGAGTGCACACTCATCTCTTGTTTGCCGGCCGCAGTGGGCGAGCAGTTCTAGGCGCTTCAGTCTGGAACCGCGCGACCGCTACGGTCGCAGGTTCGAATCCTGCCTCGGGCATGGATGTGTGAGATGTCCTTAGGTTAGTTAGGTTTAAGTAGTTCCAAGTTCTAGGGGACTGATGACCTCAGCTGTTAAGTCCCATAGTGCTCAGAGACATTTGAACCGTTTGAATCATCGCTTGTTTCAAGCGAAAAGCACTGTTATTTCAAAACAAAATTTAAACAATGGAGGTTTGAAGCAGAAACCATTGGTTATCAAAGGGTTGAGCACGTTGCATTGCTTGAAGCGTAACTAAAAATGTGGAAGTTCTCCAATGATGTAGAAGACTAACACTTCCTGGTCACATGAAGATGATAAAATGAAGCATATGTAACGCCGAAAAACGACATTGTGGTCCTTACGAATGGAGTTGTGGCTCTGAAACGCTTTGGACTACAGTGTGGTTCAAAATGGTTCAAATGGCTATGAGCACTATGGGACTTAACATCTGAGGTCATCAGTCCTCTAGATCTTAGAACTACTTAAACCTAACTAACCTAAGAACATCACACACATCCATGCCCGAGGCAGGATTCGAACCTGCGACCGTAGCAGTCGCGCGGTTCCGGACTGAAGCGCCTAGAAACTCTCGGCCAACACGGTCGGCGGACTACAGTGTGAGTTGAACGAATTTGAATCATATTGCAATTAAATGATCTTAATTTTTTAATTTACTTTTTACGTTAAAATAGGACGCTTAGTTGTAGTCTGAGGGAAATTCATTCTTTCAGATCATCATCTGAATTACGATCGCGGTTTCATCAACGATGGAAAGTCTAAGTATAAAATATTGTGACTGACGATAGCGTATTAACAAAAATACAGGGTGATTCAAAAAGAATACCACAACTTTAAAAATGCGTATTTAATGAAAGAAACATAATATAACCTTCTGTTATACATCATTACAAAGAGTATTTAAAAAGGTTTTTTTCAGTCAAAAACAAGTTCACAGATGTTCAATATGGCCCCCCCCCCCCCAGACACTCGAGCAATATCAACCCGATACTCCAACTCGTTCCACACTCTCTGTAGCATATCAGGCGTAACAGTTTGGATAGCTGCTGTTATTTCTCGTTTCAAATCATCAATGGTGGCTGGGAGAGGTGGCCGAAACACCATATCCTTAACATACCCCCATAAGAAAAAATCGCAGGGGGTAAGATCAGGGCTTCTTGGAGGCCAGTGATGAAGTGCTCTGTCACGGGCTGCCTGGCGGCTGATCCATCGCCTCGGGTAGTTGACGTTCAGGTAGTTACGGACAGATAAGTGCCAATGTGGTGGCGCTCCATCCTGCTGAAATATGAATTGTTGTGCTTCTTGTTCGAGCTGAGGGAACAGCCAATTCTCTAACATCTCCAGATACTGTAGTCCAGTTACAGTAGCACCTTCGAAGAAAAAGGGCCGTCCAGAACTTTTCCCTTTGCACAAACACCCTTTCTCTGTAAACTGTTTATACCAACGTTTAATACACCACCTATCAGGAGGTTTAGCACCATACTTCGTTTGAAATGCACGCTGAACTACTGTCGCCGATTCACTTCTGCCGTACTCAATAACACAAAAAGCTTTCTGTTGAGCGGTCGCCATCTTAGCATCAACTGACGCTGACGCCTAGTCAACAGCGCCTCAAGCGAACAAATGTACAACTAAATGAAACTTTATAGCTCCCTTTATTCGCGGACAGATAGTGCTTAGCTCTGCCTTTTATCGTTGCAGAGTTTTAAATTCCTAAAGTTGTGGTACTCTTTTTGAATCACCCTGTATTACGGAACTTGGTGTAAATCCTTCCGTCTGGTTTTCGTCTTCAGTGAAGGAACTGGGGTATGGCAGCAGGGGTGCGTGCTTTGGGCGCCGCTTCTACGGGAAAGCAGTTTTGTGATGGGTGGAAAACTGAGGGACGCGAAAAGGGAAAGGAGAAGACTGAGGGATAAGTAGAGGTTGTGGTGGTGGCGGTAAGAAGAAGTAGTACAAGAAGTAGAGGAAGAACAAAGATACTAAAATGAAAAGAGGGCAGAGATGTGTGGAAGGAGATCACGTGGAGACTCGGATTGCGCGGTGTTGAGAAACAGTCCCGTAAGATCTGCTTCCTTGGTACGGATGCGCCTGTTTCTTGCTACAAGACGGAACCGCTCTTTTTACGCCAAATGTGCTAACGAAACGGAAGTGTAAAGAGTATATTTTCGTTTGTTGTTTCTTGAACACGAATTTGCGTTGATCGAAAATGAAACAGAGAAAAAGGAATAACAAGCAATGTGACTTTGCATCGCGCGTTGTTCCGTGTTTTAAACTGTATTATAACGGACCTACACTTTCGGCTAGTTGCACCTAGTATTCCCTGTTTTTGGGAAAGGCATCTATTCCTAAGAATTTTAAATGTCCGGATAAGTGCAGACATACGTGGCCACATTCGCACGATAACGATCGAAAGAAATTTTGACGAACAAGCTAAAAATAAGAAATAGACTGCAAACTACTTATGAACGGTATTCAGCTCACTGTGCGAGCAAAACTTATTGTACGATTATTAATTGTTTGTACGCTCTAATTACGAACTAATTACTGAATTGCAATCAGCCGAGAATCGAACCAAAAGCAGACTCGAGCTCAGATATAAAAACACTGTGTGAACAAAAATTACTGTGGGATTATTAATTGTTTGTACGCTCTAATTGCGAACTAATCACTGAATTGCAATCAGCCGAAAATCGAACCAAAAGCACTGACTCGAGCTCAGCTATAAAAACACAGTTAATACTATGAATTAAGGTTGATCAGAAAATCAGCAGAGTTATTTGCAATGAACACATCCACGTAAAAGTTAATTGTTTGCAAAACAGTTCGCGTGATGAATAGCTTTGTATTACTCACTATAATGTTCAAATGGCTCTGAGCACTATGGGACTTAACTGCTGAGGTCATCAGTCCCCTAGAACTTAGAACTACTTAAACCTAACTAACCTAAGGACATCACACACATCCATGCCCGAGGCAGGATTCGAACCTGCGACCGTAGCGGTCGCGCGGTTCCAGACTGTAGCGCCTAGAACCGCTCGGCCACTCCAGCCGGCACTATAATGTTAACTGTTACTGATTTTAGAAATGCAAATGTTCATAAATAATAGTTTTCGATTATAGTAAGTTTTTTCTGGAACGTTCCTAATATTTCATTTAGCGAAGAATCAGTAATTTTACACTACCCTGTTACATAATTTACAGATGTGAGCAGAGCTTGCAATTCTAACAAAATATGAAATATATTATTCTGACGTAGTATTTTGTCAATAGTCATTAATATTATGCTTTTACTCTTTCACTGTTAGCCATTGTTCTTTAACTAATGACTCTGCCAAGTAACAATGTTCGCTGCTCTTAATTAACAGTTTGGATAGTTCTCAGTTTTGTGAATTGCACTTCTTTATATTATTTACCACAGTTAAATGGTATCTTACTATTCTTTCACTGGTGGTATTCTCTGAGTCAATAACAGCGCTAGGACAGATCCCTGTTAAGCAAATGGTTGTGATAAAGTTCATTCACACTATAACCGTTGCTACACTAAACACTTTGTTACTCATTTAAGAAAAAAAGCTACTCTGGCTAGCCTTGTAAGTCTAAAGATGAAACTGGTCATATCTTATTCTGGTGCGATGTAAGGGATTATTCGTCGACTATGTATGGCAATACATTCTTCTTTATCGTCGCTCCATAGAACAAGTTTGGGCCTGCAGCAATTTTCTTGAATATTAATTTCTCCTGATGACCCACTTTGTCAATTTACAACCACATAATATGCCTGGCCATATATTAAAAATCTTGCAGTTTATTTCCTACGTTCTCTACACTTGACCACTTGTCGCTAGCAACTGTCTCAGCACACTATTTCTGTCCGATGGGACGATACGTCTTACTTCAAACGTCTTCTTTGGCTATATACAATAGCAAACTTCCCTGATTGGCGAGCGTTTTTACTACATTTTTAATTACAATACTCTTTTTAATTAGTTCACTGGAATTCATTCTTTGACATTTAATCATACAAAAACATAAGTAAAATAATGAAAGGCCATACGAGAGAAATTACATCACAGTTGTGTGGTTACAGAATTAATTACGGGTAAAAATTATCAGGCACTGTGTTGTTGCGCTTCAGTATCACACAAAAGAAATTACTGAAGTGTGTGCCTTTTACTTCATTGTAAAGTCGTGTTGAGCTCAGTAAACTAATAAACCGGCTAAGAAGTGGTGAGAACTGAAGATAAAACGGTAAGATGTCGCCAGGGGGCAGATGGTGGGATGCTGGGGAGGAAAGAGGGAGGGGGGAGGGGGGACAAAGTCGAAGTTTGTCCGGAGCGGCAGCTAGCCTAGTAATGCCACTCGTCTACTTTTGCTCCTCTATCCTGTTTGTTTGTATTTGTGCAGTATTTTTCGTAATTTACTGCTCTCCGCTCTATCTTTCCATTTATTTCTGTGTTCTAACTCTGCTCTTATTTCTGCATTTTCGTTATTTCGCTCCCGATTTTGTCTTTAAAATCCTACTAAGTGTCTGGGAAACTTTATCATGACACCCAGGATTTTTAGTCTATCGCTTTTTCATTACTACCCTAGTTATTGTTACACAATTAAATCTTTTTTAGACTTCATCAATCTTTCTTTCCTGAGTCCCTATGTAAGATTCATGTGATGGTACCATTAATTAGGTTAAATTTCGTTGCTGAATAAGGAAACGCAACTCCGACACATTGCTAGTGAAAACGTTTTATTTTGCAGACCGATTTCATTACATTACACCTTCACTTTCAATTCAAGAAATGCATTTGGGTTTGTACAGATAGCTAACATGTAACAGGTCAGAGTAATATCACACAACAATCATTAAGAACAGTGCAAGTAGCCGTTTATGGAAGATATGAATACACGCGCGGAAAAACGAGCTGACCCTCAAATGTAAAAACTTAGAGGTAACTGTTGCCAACTGTTTCTGGGTACGGGAACTATCAAAATTGACATTGGTCTCACCCATAAATGAGACCAATTTCAATCTTGATTGTTCCCGTACCCAGCAACAGATGGCAACACCTATCTGTAAGTTTTTACATTTGAGGGTCAGCCCGTTTTTCCGTGCATGTCTTCCTGTGCAAAACCCCATCCGAGCATTCCAGTATTCTGAAGTGAGAGTCGCTTTACTTGTGCACGTATGAGCAACAAGTGAGAGCCAAGTATTCTGTAGACTTTACATAATAACTGGCAAAGAAACGAGACGTTGCCCAGGTTTTTGTTTGTAGCTGTGCGTCCACGCCCGCACTATATAGTGTCTCGCCTTGTGCGTAATGTTTGTGATGTCATATTTCCTGAACGTACTATCGTAAAATGATGTAATATTGCGAGTACATTCAGTGCTATATGGAGCTATATGTCGCGAATACAATTGGTAGTAAAGAAGAATAAATTGTAATGTCATGGCTTACGCGTTGCTTTTAACATTTTGGGGGCTTTGTGAGCGAGAAAAAATATCATAAAGGGGTGCAATTATGTTGAAAGTTTACTGCAAGTCGCTAAGTGCTCTCATTGTCCAATTCTGGAGCTCTCATTCTTAAATACTGGTGTACAAAATATGGAAATTCATGCGTCGCGGGCTCCGTTGCCTTTTTATCCCTACCCCACCCTCCCCGCAACCCTTCTGAAATGTATGTGGTCCTTACCCCCACAGCGGTTGTTGTCTGACAGTAAGACATATGTGTACGAAGTCTGGTTGAAATCGGTCTGGTGGTTTAGGAGAAGATGTGGAACTTACATACACACACATACACACATACAAATGTCCATTTTTAGGGTTCAGCGCATCACTTTGTTCTCCATCTGTCTGCCTGTCTGTCCGCCTGTTAAGAACCCTCTTTCTCAGGAAGGGGTGGACGTATGAAGTTCAAAATTATGTCACATATTAAGGTCTATAGGCAGGTTAGAAAATTTAAAAAGGGAAATCGGTGGCAGGGGGAAAAGTACTTCTGGTCAGGTAAATACAGGGTTATAAATACAAAATCAAATAGGGGTAACGAAGAAATAGGTGTAACAATGAATAAGAAAATAGCAATGCGGGTAAGCTACTACGGACAGCATAGTGAACGCATTATCGTAGCCAAGATAGACGTGAGGCCCACGCCCACAACAGTAGTAGAAGTTTATTTGCCAACTAGCTCCGCAGATAAGAGATTGAGGAAATATGTGATGAAATAAAAGAAGTTATTCAGATAGTTAAGGGAGATGACAATTTAATTGTGACGGAGACTGGAATTCTATGGAAGAAAAGAGAGAGAAAAAAATTTTTAGGTGTACGTGAAATGAGGGAAAGGAATGAAAGAGGAAGCCGCCCGGTAGAATTTTGCACAGAGAATCGCTAAGACTTGACGTAAGAATTTTGAAACCAGGTTGTATACGTGGAAGAGACCTGAAGACAACGGCAGGTTTCAGATTGATTATATCATAGTAAGACATAGATTTCAGAACCAAATTTTAAACTATAAGGCTTTTCCAGGAGAAAATGTGAACTCTGACCAAAATTTATTTGCCTTGAACAGTAGATTAAAACTGAAGAATTTGCAAAAAAGTAGGAAATTAAAGAGTGGAACCTGGATAAGTTAAAAGAACCAGAGATTGTTGAGAGTTTCAGAAGGAGAATTAAGCAACGATTGACTAGAACAGGGGGAAGGAATACAGTAGAAGATGATGCAAAGGTAAAGATCAAGGCCTAGTAGAAAAACTTGGGTAACACTACAGATATTGAATTTAACTGATGAAAGGAGAAAATATAAAAATGCAGTAAATGAAGCAGGTGAAAGGGAATACAAACGTCTAAAAATGAGATTGATAGAGAGTGCAAAATGGCTAAGCAATAATGGATAGAGGACAAATGTAAGCCGGCCGTTGTGACCGGGCGGTTCTGGGTGCTTCAGTCCGGAACTGCGCTGCTGCTATGGTCGCAGGTTCGAATCCTGCCTCGGGCATGGATGTGTGTGATGTCCTTAGGTTAGTTAGGTTTAAGTAGTTCTAAGTCTAGGGGACTGATGACCTCAGATGTTAAGTCCCATAGTGCTTAGAGCCATTTTTGAACAAATGTAAGGATGTAGAAACATGTGTCGTTAGAGGAAAAATAGATAACGCCTAATATAAGGAAAATAAAAGAGGCTTTGGGAGTAAAGACAAGCAGCTGTGTGAATATCAAGAGCTCAGATAGAAAACCAGTCCTGAACGAAGAAGGGAAAGCTGAAACGTCGAAGGAGTGTATAGAGGATGTAGGGAACGGAAATGTACTTCAAGGCAATATTATAGAAATGGAAGAGGACGTGGATGAAGATGAGATGGGAGATATGATACTGCGAGAAGAATTTCACAAAGCACTGAAAGACCTAAAACGGAACAAGGCCCCTGGAGTAGGCGACATCCCATCAGAACTACTGATAGCCGTGGGAGAGCCAGCCATGAAAAACCTCTTCCTTGTAGTGTGCAAGATGTATAATGCAGGCGAAATACTCTCAGACTTCAAGAAGAATATAATAGCTCCTATTCCAAAGAAAGAAGGTGCTGATAGGTGTGAAACTTTCCGAACTATCAGTTTAATAAGTTGTGGCTGCAAAATACTAAAAGGTACTCATTACAGAAGGATGGAGAAACTGGTCGAAGACGAACTGGGGAACATCAGTTTGGATTCCAGAACAATGTAGGCATCCGCGAGGTAATACTGACCGTAGGACTTATCTTAGGAGATTGGCTATGGAAAGGCAAACTTAATTTTATAGTATTTGTTGACTTAGAGAAAGCTTTTGACATTGTTGACTGGAGCACACTCTTTGCAATTCTGAAGGCAGAAGGGGTAAAATACAGGGAGTGAAAGTCTATTTACAGCTTGTACAGAAACAAGAGGGCGTTATAAGAGTCGAGGGGCATGAAAGGGGAGCAGTGGTTCAGAAGGGAGTGAGGCAGGATTGCAGCCTACCCCAATGTTATTCGATATGTACAGTGAGTAAACAGTAAAGAAAACCAAAGAAAAATTTGGAGTAGGAGTTAAAGTTCAGGAAGGAAAAGAAAAACTTTGAGATTTACCGATGACATTGTGATTCTGTCAGACACAGCAAAGGACCTGGAAGGGTGGTTCAACGGAGTGGACATTGTCTTGAAAGAAGGATATAAGATGAACATCAACAAAAGCTAAACAATGATAAAGGAATGTAGTCGATTTACATCACGTGATGACAAGGGAAATATTTTAGGAAACCAGAAACTTAAAGAAGTAGATGAGTTTTGTTATTCAAGCATCAAAATAACCGATGATGGCCGCAGTAGAGATGATATAAAATGTGAACTGTAAATGCCAAGAAAAGCGTTTCTGAAGAAGAGAAATTTGTTAACGTCGAATACAGACTTTAGTCTTAGGAAGTCTTTTCTGAAAGTATTGATATGGAGTGTATCCCTGGACGATAAATAATTTAGACAAGAAAATAAAAGAAGGTCTTGACACATGGTATTACAAAAGAATCCTGAAGATTAGATGGGTAGATCACGTAACTAATGAGGAGGTACTGAACAGAATTGGGAAGAAAAGAAATTTGTGGCGCAGCCCGACTAGAAGAAGGGATCGGTTGGTAGGTCACATTCTGAGACATGAAGCGATAACCAATCTAGTATTGGAGGGAAGTGTGTGGGGATGGGTGGGGGGAGGAAGCGGGTACAAATCGTAGAGGGAGACCAAAGGACGAATACAGCAAGAAAATTCAGAAGCATGTAGCCTGCGGAAGTTATTCGGAGATGAAGAGGCTTGCATCAGACCACAAGAACAAGATGTATAGTCCCTTCTCAGTGTAAATATTTTAAGCGTCTAAGTCAATGAAATCAAAAGATACGGCAATTTATGTCACATATTTTGATATTCGAAAACTCACTCGTCATAGCGTATAGGGTACTCCCCGTTGGCCTAGAATCATGTAATTTGGCAAAAAGGAGGGTTTCACAGTACAACAAAAGGAAAAAAAATCCGAAAACTGTAAATTTCAAACTATATCATACAAAAAAATTGTCATTTCTTATCCTACTCTCCGTCTGTTCGTCCATCTGATAAGACCCTTTTTTCCTAGGAATGGGGTAGATGTTACAAGTTACAATTATGTCACATACTGAGGCCTGCAGCCCTTGGCGGTGTAACAATATTGGAGCTTCTAAGTCAATGCAGTCAAGAGATACGGCCATTTATGTCACACATTTTGATGCAAATTCACTCATCAAAACCTAATGGTTGATATAAAATCATGAAATTTTGCAAGAAACAATGTTTTAAAGTACAAGTAAAGGAAAGAACCCGGAAATTGTTTATTTATATTGAAACGTTTCTGTTAGATTCGTTTCGTACTATTTCGTCCTGTCACGCTCAATTATTTGTAATTTAGTTTTGCACTTCGTGTTTGTCATTCAGTGGTACGTAGTTACATTAAAGTATCACTTTTTCCAGTAAGCATCTAATCCTATGTACATTACCTACATTTGGTGCACCCACATTTCCTTTCTCTCTTTATCATCTGTATGAATAAGTGAGTGAGTTTATATGTTGAATTTTTTTTATATATGTTAGCAGTACAGCATCTGGCTGGCTGTTGTGGTAGGAACAGTGTACCCAACGTAGCTTTCTCGCTCAAGGCAAAGTGATTTGTACCCTTACGGCAGTCATTCGACAGTAGTTAAGTTGGTGGCGGGAAGGACCCCTCTAGTCTCTTCCGGCTACCTGGGGGAAGTTCGTTGCAGGGGTGACTGGGGTCTGGACCTTTGGCGAGCAAAGAAGGCGCTCTTAAGAGGGGCTTGGCGCCGGTGACTGTATCAATGTGTAGCTATTGTAAATGATGTATACGTTTGAGCTGCTAGTTCATCTTCAAGTTCGGAAATCGAATTCTTATATTTTTCATAGTATAGTCATGACGATATTTTCGGTATTTAGTAAGTTTTTCCAATCCTTGCTTTGTGTAACCAGAACACGTGGTATAGGAAGTTCGTTGCTCCAGCACAGATTTAAAATTCAGTTGTATGACTTTTCTTTTAATTGGAATGTATGTGTGAATTTTCGTCGGGTGTATGTGTTTTATTTCTTCTACTTTTCATTTCGTTTCAGTTTTAAGATCGTGTAGCTTTGTTCATGCCACGTGTTGGTGATTTCACCGTGTGTAATTTCAGTACCATCTTGAATAAATTTTATTCTTAATTCCGCGTGATATTTTATTGCTATTTGTGTCTATACGATTTATATTTGTGTTACTGAAGCTTTCACGAGTCTGCTTTGTTCATAAATATTCACGGCATTTGCGGGTATTTCGCGCCGGCGTGGCTTAGTTTGATGTGTAAGGTGATGCAGATAAATTTCTTTGTCGGAAAGTGTTCCATAGTATTCTTGTTCACAATAATTCATAGCGATAGGGATGAACCTCTGAGCTTCTGACTTACTGTGATGGGCCAAACTCTTTTTATCTCTTTTCTTGTGTGTGAATCGTGCATGTTTGTGTGAACTTTTCTCATGAGCGCCGAAGATTTCGTTTTCATTTATCACCGCAATATACCACAGCACTCAGTATAATAGTAATATAAGTGAGGCAATTAACTGCGTAACAGGCAACGATAGATAATAGTTAAGAATTATTTTGTGAATTTTCAATATGATATTTTATTTTAATAAACTATTCTAAACGATGATGACTGTTTCTCAGACATACCCGTCTCCTTTTGTAAGATCACCTGGCGTTTCTGAAGATCAAAGGCAGGCACATTTGTAGACTATGTCCGGTTATCGTTTTTTTGTTGAGGCTTAAGCTCTTGTTTTCTCTGAATTATTTGATTAAACGGTTGTACATAAATTGTTCCCACATGCTTACTCCATATATTCTCTTGTATCTTTTTATTAATTTTAACACGTTAGTTACGTTTACCAATTCCGTGCGCAAGTCAGTTCTTATATTAAATTTTCCCAATTTTAACTTGGGTGGCGATCCAGAAAAATTTTGGGGCACACGAAAGTTCAGTAGAGTGCAGAGTTTCACACTGGCTAACTTTCCCCAGTGTCTGTTTGCAAATCACTCTCCAGATAACCATTCTGCCATTAATAACCATTTAATAATTATTCATTTGTTATCCGATGTCGATCACGAAATTAAAACAATCAGTAGTTCTGCATTCAGGCGGACTGGGTCGCAATGGTAAAAGTCAAACATCAGGCAAGGAGTGACTTTATTGCTCATAAGAGGCGTTTCAGAATTTATGCATCATCAGATATTCAGGAGCGATTACTGCACGACGTAGATATGGCGTTTCAAGCTGTATGTGAAACAAATATTCTCAGACTAATCTATGTATTAAACTACAGTTGCCACGGGTATACTGGTCTAAGAAGCGTCGGATTTTAATTGAGTCCAACTTTTGTCTTGGGATAGAAATTAGCGCAAAACCTTACTGTACTTTAGAAGTTTCTATAAAAAGTTGTGAAACAATATTTCAAAAGCATTTACTGAAAATTAAATTATGTTTAAAGAATATAAAAAAATTGTTCAAATGGCTCTGAGCACTATGGGACTTAACATCAGTGGTCATCAGTCCCCTAGAACTTAGAACTACTTAAACCTAACTAACCTAAGGACATCACACACATCCATGCCCGAGGCAGGATTCGAACCTGCGACCGTAGCGGTCACGCAGTTCCAGACTGAAGCGCCTTTAACCGCACGGCCACACCGGCCGGCTAAAGAATATAAATAAGAAACGCAGTGCGTTCGTAAATGCCAGCTTAACAAGTTGTTTTTACCTAAATAATTCTGTGATGCCATTTTTACATGCTCCCAGTTACTTTCCACACTTACATGTCAACAGTCCTCAACCGTAGTGACGCAACACCTGTCAACGCGGAACGAGCCGGTTCGAGCCGGATGGTGGAAGAAACATTCCACAGCTATTTAAAATAGTCAGAGATGGGAGAGTTGTTGACGTACAGTTTCTGATCAGTAGAATCTGCGTCAGCGTCCCTGGATTCCTCATGGACTGACGGTATGCGACCCTGTTGACGGTGATACGTTCGTCAGATGGGGTATTGATTCTGCAGCTCTTTCGGGCTGTTTGAGAGGAGCAGTCTATTAACCGCCTCCGGCTTCACTTTGCCCCGCACAGTAGCGTAATTAGTGTAGCCACACGCTAACACATACAGAGTCGACACCTATGTTCATTTTTTTAATACTGTGCGACAACAGCGCTCCAAACGGCCATCAAGCTACACTTTTGAATATGATAGCAGACGAGTGCGAATAGTATCTTGATTTTGTAACATAGTTTTTACAACGGGGAGCGTATGTCGTGCCATAAAAATCGAGAAAAAATGGCCAGGTGTGAGTAGGAATTGCGCACTGAGGGTACTGTACAAACTTAATTATGTATACAGGCAGTTCATCCATTCCTGGAACCGATGATCTCGACCATTTTTGCCTGATATCGACATTGATACTGACAAGATATAGGTCCCACGGATTACAAATTTTCGAGAATCATGTTAACAGAATCTTCAGTCGGTTCTTGGTAGAACAACACTATAATAAATGAAAAGCGCTAGTTTGCTTTTGTTCTACGGTGTTACATTTATAGACAATCTTCAGACTTGCCTGAAGAATCGGTTAGCACAATAAAAGTAATACCATATAATAAAAGCAAACTAGTGTTTTTCATTTATTTTCGAGAATGTTTCAACTTCAATAATATAAATGTGACATAAAATCAGGCAGGAGGCAACCTACAATTGCTATAATAGTCGGTAGTTCTCCATTCTACGTGCAGTAATCGCTCCTGGATATCTGATGATGGATACATTCTGAAACGCGTCATATGACCAATAAAGTCATTCCTTGCCTGATGTTTGATTTTTGCGATTGCGACCCAGTCAGGCTAAATGCAGAACTACTGACCGTTTCAATTTCAATTTTGATATCGGATAACAAATGATCTAACAAGGGGACCCTCCATACTGTAAATCACGGATTTTGATGCGCTTCAAATATGTTGTAGAGGCACTTACTCTGAGTACCTGGCTATCCGGCTTTTTAGAGACGGGCCTTGGTTTTTGATAAAATCGAGTTTGAAGTTCATTGCGCACTTTGTATACCCGTAACAGTACAAATGTACGGAGTGTATCAGCGTAGAGCAGCGGTAAAGGATCGCGGCTACGCCACTGGAGGTACTGTCTACGAATCCTGCTCGTGTACTTTTTTTTGTTTTGTTTTCAAAACCGACCGAATTTTCCAATTTTATTTCAAAGAATATCAGCAAACAGTGTAAGTGTGCGAAATTATAAAGGTTCTTTTGATTCTTCGTTCAGCTCCTCTACTTGTGGATCTTCTTCTGGCTGCACTACTGCAGAAAGAGGTACTTCCATTTCACAGAATTCTTCTAACACACTGCACTAAAGACGCTTTGCGAGCAACTGACGCTGTAGTTAGATGCGAACGTAAAGGGATGCAACTCGCATCCTCACTGGCCGCAACTAGGAGCTGGGGTTCCCGTTACGGCTAACAGTATTCACGGGGGAGGGGACGATAATGGGCGGAGTTCGACTTCAGGTAATACAAGAAGGGACCGTTGTATGAACATTTGGAACTCCAACTGCGACCCACAAATGGAATGAATATTTGAAAAAATTAATAACTGAATATATCTTTATAATTTCGCACACCTTACACTGTTTGTTGATATTATTTGAAATAAAATTGGAAAATTCGGTCGATTTTGAAAAAAGAGATACACGAGGAGGATTCGAACATGGTATCTCCAGCGTGGCAGCCGTGAACCTTTACCGCTGCGCTACGCTGGCCGGCCGGAGTGGCCGAGCGGTTCTAGGCGCTACAGTCTGGAACCGCGCGACCGCTACGGTCGCAGGTTCGAATCCTGCCTCGGGCATGGATGTGTGTGATGTCCTTAGGTTAGTTAGGTTTAAGTAGTTCTAAGTTCTTAGGGGCTGATGACCTCAGAAGTCAAGTCCCATAGTGCTCAGAGCCATTTGAACCATTTGAAGCTACGCTGACTTGCTTGGAATATATGTAATGTTACGGGTATACAAAGCGTGCAATGAACTTCAAAATCGATTTTCTGAAAAACCAAGGCCCGTCGCTAAAAAAACGGTTAGCCAGGTAATCAGGGTAAGTGCCTCTGCAACATATTTGAAGCGCGTCAAAATCCGTGATTTACAGTATGGATGGTCCCCTTGTAAGATACATTTTTTCATGAGCTATAATTACAAATTAACAGTTTTCAAGTTTTTACTTTAGTTGTACTGTGAAACTTTACTTCTTGTCGCCTAGGACCTATAGACCTTAGTATGTGAGATAAACTTCAGCCTGAGACGTCTACCCGTTACTGAGAAAAAGGGTTCTTAACAGTCGAACTGTGGTGGAAACAAGCCCTGTATCATTCGAGAGACACAGAGGCAAGCGAGTGTGCCGGGGCTTACCCCAGTTCACTGCTAGTAGCGCCACGACAATACAACGCGTCTGCACGTAGCGCACAAGTATTGCACCATAATTAAGAATGGAATTAAAAGTTAAAGTTGCTTTTCCAAACTTCGCTAGCACGTGCTTTAGTATGTTAATCTGTAAACTGTCAAATCTCAGAATGATCAAGTTAATATTTTTCCCGAAATACATAGTTTTAAGAGAAAAATAAGTGGTGCTAAATAATAAAGCTAGATACCCAAAAACTGGTCATAATGAGCAGATGTATGTCAAAATTAACTGGTGCAAGTCTCAACGTGATTAAATAAATATTTTGGTCAGAACCCGCGTTCTTAAGAAAAGCTGAAGGTGCTAAATATAAGACTTAGAAATACGAAAATTTGTATGAAGCTTCAGATCAACATAAAACATTAATTATGTAACCACATTGAGCTACCTCTAATAGTTTTCGAGTAATTTTCAGAAAACTAAATTTGGAACTAAAATGTCCTTATTTGTAGTAGATTAAGTATCTGTTATATTAAGGCTAGAAAGGTTTGGTTACAGCACGTGATGAAACCTATTAATAATAGAGCTATAACAAGTTTCAAGGCCTGGGTGTAAATAATGACAAATACAAGGCTTTTCTAAGTTGTAGTTCAAAGGTCAGGTTCTACTGTCAGTTCCGTTCTGATAATTCTAGACGGCAAAATTTATATGTAGGTGAGCTAAAACTTTTTCTGTGATTTTAACCAACTTAACTACATGCAAACAAAAATTACGGAGATTCTAAATTAATACACAACAGTGTTATGTAACATTAAGTGTCCAAGAAAGCGCCACGTCAAACGCCGGAGTGCGCGCTGCCTCGGATGACGTCAGAGACAGGCTGTTACTAGACGCATATTTTCAGTAATAATAGAAAGTGGACTCGCAAGGACTGTACACCATCCTGGATCGCTTAGATTTCGCAGAAGCGACTGTTAGTGTGCCTACCGAATGTTAACAAATCCGCGTGGCAAGTGGTGACAATTATTTTCCACTTCTGTGGAGAGCATTTATTCTGATTAACAGCAGTCAAGGCGAAAGACAATTTAGTAGAAACTTACCGTAGAGGTCGCCTTTGAACTGCTCATAGTGCTGTTTAGGATAGGGAGATTTATTGACAGTATGAACATAATGAATATTTCATTGCTCAGCGTGTGAAACTTTACCAAATATATCTATCTATTAGAATTCGAAATCTTCGTTTATAATCATAGTCCTGATCGCACTGATCAAAGAGAGAATAGAAATATTCCTTTCAGAGGGCTGGACAAGAATGTGGACTTTCAGTATGTTCTCCATCGCTTTCTGGCTGACCACAGAAATAGCTTCCAGGCTCTCGTAAAAGGCGGTGAACAACAATGTTTCATATATTTTTTTCTGTCACTTATGACTGATTATATTATTACTTAATCATTCTTACGATTAACCCGCCGCACACACGGCAAAATGACCACTTTGGGCGGCCAAAATTCAAATATGTTAAATAATATGTGCATTTAGACTTAAGAAAGGCTTCTGACCTTAGGGTTGATGTGTATTCAGACTTGACAAGATTCTGAAAGTACCTACCAACCTAAAAGGTGATTTATAGGTAGCTAAAAATGAAAAAGTAGAATGATAATCAAATTAGTGTATTTTACTTAAAGTTTAAAGACAGTAAGGCAGTTAGTGTCTCTCATTATAATCATCCATTGTTCCGTCGTCGTCGTCATCATCATCATCATCATTATCCATTGTTTCTTCGTCACCATTATCTTCAAGCATTTTCACGACAGGTTCTTCTAACATTAACAGTACCGCCTTAGGAAAGGATTTTCTTTTTTTAATATGCCTCCTCCTCTTGGACGCAATGATAGGATCTGAAGCTATCAGCATCCAGTGGACAATATCCGTATTAGTATGTATTCTTGAAGTTTTCCTTGCATGGAAAAGTCTTAAACCTTTATATTCTTTCTGACTAGATTCCAAGACATCTTCTGAAAAAAGCCCCACAGGCAAAGGTAGTTACTTTATTATGTCTGCACCATGTATTAGCAGCTTGTGCACAGATGGACTCATTTTGTACCACTTGTACGTTTCTAAACAGATTTTTGCTGTTTCGAAGCAATAATTTTTAAAATTACTGTAATTAAAATTAATTCCACAAGACAAAACGCTTAGGATGTTTGCAAATCTTTGTATAATTTCGGGCTCTAGTCCTGTTATAGCCGCAGATTTCGTGGGCTCTGCAAAAAATTTTCTTGCAGTATTCCCGTCACTGGAGTTACCTCCTCCTTGCATGGGCTGGTCTACCACTAACCCCATTTCACGATAGAATTTAGTGGTTATTTCTTATTTTCTCCTTTGTATATTTTCTTTGGCTTCTATACCTCTTGCTTGCCACTGCTTCAGTTCCAATTTATATGATACATGTAACAACTACTCGTAACATCTAAGGTATGAGTGTAAAACAGATATCCCAAACTTAAATGAACTAGTCGTAGAATATTGTTTTTGCAAAAGTAAGTCAAGGTTGTTGAGTTCTTTGGGTGTTGCCTTGCACACATTACACGCTTGTGTTGACGAAGTGTCTGTGAGCACATTACACGTTTTTCCGTCCATCATTGTACATACAGCACGATGTTTAAATGTGTAAGATTTATCCCCAAGGGTCACCTCAGTAGGCTGCGAACTTGATATTTGTTCCTCAATTGCTTCGTAATGGAGTTTGTTGATTCATTTGTCTCCTTTTCAATCTGCAGGCGAATGATGCGATTATATCTAGACGATGAAGGACTCGGGTTTTGCTAGAAAATCTGTTTACCATTCGTTGTGACCTCTGACATTTGCAATGGAACTATAGCACATAGAATTATGTTGGTATCTCCATACAGTGAGTTGTTGGCATCACATTGTTTGTAAATGGAATGTCCGCCACTACCGTCAAGGCCCCATTTGTGGAAATATAATCTTTTCCCATGTCAGAGTCAATAATGAGCGGTAAGGCGTTTTCGGATGAGTAAGGCTTCATAACCATATATGATGGCTTTTCGTGAATGTGTTTCATGCGTTTGTATCTGCGAGGGCTTGTGCTTAGAGCTAAGTTTACTACTTGTGCAGCTGTTCTTTTTCCACTCTTATTAAGGCTACTTTGAGCAGCAGTGCACAAAAGCTCTGGGGTTGACTCAGCAATAATTGGTTGCACTATTCTTCGTTTTGATCGTTGAGAGCTCTCTTCAAAAGATTTTGCAGGTCTTACTCTGGGTTTTTTCACGTGTAAATCTTCGTTTGTGGTTGTAGTGCTTAGAGCTGGCAAGACCAAGTCGTTTTTTAACCATTCTGAATTGGATTTGGTAAATCTTTCCATATTCCAATTGGATTTTTTCCACTTTTGTAGCAATTTTGAGACAAACACTTTTAAAATTGACTTAATTTTACATACACTGTCTTTTGACTGTTTAAATTTATCCAATATGTGAGTCGTTAATCGTTCTATACACTTAGACTGTGATTGTTTGTAAAAGTTCTCCTTTTTTAACACTAAAACTAGATCCGTTTTCCTCGTATTTAATTCCGAGTGACTTGGTCCACTGCGACTGCCTGTAAAGAAAAGAGTCTAGTGTCACAATGCGTTGGTTTGAGTTCCTAGAATTTACAATACTAATAGTCAACAAATGCACAAGTGTAAATATTTAGGACAGAAAGCGATACTAAGCGAAACTTTTTTTTGAAAATCTAAGGAAAAATATTTTTTATAAAATCGTCATTTACTATTAACAAGGGTAAAAAATGAATTGTAACGTTGTCTATTTAATGAACACACCTGTGGTTTCCACCTCCGTGATATATATTGAGATTTTCGCATGAGATGATAAAAAATTAACGTTATAATACTTTCGAGTTTCGAATGCAACTTGCCTGTCAGACCCTCACACGCCTTTATTATTAACATAACTAAGGATATTTTACGGCAGTGCGATGGAGCAGTTACCTGAGGTGAAGAATATAAGGACGTTTAGACCTAATCTATAAGTGTGAAAATCGATTTTTGGCCGCCCAATGTGGTCATTTTACCGTGTGTGCGCCGCCCTACAGATCGAACAAGCAGAGTCAGATACGAAATAACAATTTTTTTGCTTGTGATATAAGTAGTGATCTACAGTTTTCAGATTTTTTCTGTGGTTTTACTGTGAAACCTTCCTTTTTTACCAAATTTCATGACTGTAGGGCAACGGAAAGCAACTTATAGATTTTGATGAGTGAGTTTTCGAGTATCAAAATACGTGACATAAATGGCGGTATCTTTTGATTGCATTGACTTAGAAGCTTCAGTGCTTTACAATGCCAAGCTATCATTGACCTCAGTACGTGACATAAATTTTAACTTGAGACGTCTACTCGTTCCTGAGAAAAAAATAACGATTTCTAACAGCCGGACCGACTGACAGACGGACAAGAAAGCGATCGTAAGAGGCTTCGGTTTTTACCGACAGAGGCACGGAACCCTAATGACACCTCATTTGTCTTTCTTTAAGTTCCTAAGGAAGCTGGAATGTATGAAACGGTACATTACACGACGGTATATTCCCGATTCTCTTGTAGCGTAGCATAGACATTTTATTGAAGAGTGTCGTTTTCTTTTGAGAAAGAAAAAAATGGCTTGTATTGACAGAAGACATGATCATTTGCAGAAAGACTTTTTTTATCTACACAACATCATAAAGTTTTGTCCATAACACATCCAGTCAATCCAGAGAATGTGGATCGTAAGAAACTTGAATGGAGTGCAATGCGTACATCATTTAAGGTACCAAATAAGTCAGCACAATTGCAGCTGCAGGGAAAACCACACAGACATGACAATAAAACGTCAAAAGTAATGGGTAAACTGAATCCCAATAGAGAAAAAAACCAGTTGCACAACAGTATTACTATATAAGACGCACGAATGTTCAACAAAATCGCTTTTGAAGCAAAGATAGATACATTTACAAAAATATTCGTGTATTGAAAAGCCGAGTGAAGTGTAAGAATGTGTGAATCATTATACTCCATAGAAAATTGTTACGTGTCAAGAAAAGTGCCTATCACAGTAAGAACAGACAACAGAAATATGTCTTCTCACGCTTGAAAAATGTGTTCATGCTCTATTGATTTCAGCGCTGTAACCTGCAATTATTCACGTACTCGAAAGTATTTATTCATGCATAAGTTGTAGCTTATAGCACTGAGTCAGTGAGAGATTTGGATCATGTTACATTTATTTCACAATTATTCATGTCTCTCGATAACTTGCTAACGTGCGGAACGCAAAAGTATAATAACTACTTCGTTAATGAAATGGAAAAATAATTAAAAGCGAACGTTAATCTTACGTTACAGTTCTCACAGCAGTTAGCGTCGTGACTGTATATAATAGACTGTGATGTAATTAGTGCATAGGGAAACTCCGATTTTGCGACAACCTCCAACCTCCGACCCCGCCCCCCCCCCACTCATTTCTGTGAGATATCTATTTTTTATGTCCCATAACTTTTTGGAATATTGTATTTAGTGAACAGTAAAAGCTTTAATGAACCGTGGTGGTACGTCTATGAAGAAGGTAGATCGAACGCTACGTGGCAATCGCTTACAACCCGGTATTGGAATAATAATAAAGTTATAGTCGGTGCATGTGGCAAGCAGAATTGCCATGAAGAGAGTACAAGGCAATTCTAAACATATTATTTTTCCTTGATTCTTCCCTACAGAAAGGTTTAAAATCAACTAGCAATTTACCCATTGCGACTTCGCTCACGTTACTCATTAAATGCAATGTGAAATTTTGGAGGGTATTCTTGTAAAATAAAAAGTTTCCAGCATTCTCCAAATTTTAAAATCATACGTCTGTACCTTAAACTATGAAATTCATTGTGATTTTCAATGTATACTTACGTTTCCATAATTATTTGTTGGCACCTGAAGACGAAGCCTTAGGCTCCCAAATCTGTCGCGCAACAAATGAGGAATAACTGGCAACTGAAGCGGATTTTTTTATTTCATTAATATGTTCCTCAGCTGCGGATGTTCGCCAGATCAAGTACTATTTTGTATTTTTAATGCCGCGCGGGCTTAGCCGCGCGGTCTAGGGGCTACAGTCAAGGACTGTGCGGCTGGTCCCGGCGGAGGTTCAAGTCCTCCCTCGGGCATGGGTGTGTGTGTTTGTCCTTAGGATAATTTAGGTTAAGTAGTGTGTAAACTTAGGGACTGATGACCTTAGCAGTTAAGTCCCATAATTTCACACACATTTGAACATTTTTGTATTTTTAATGTTTGAAAAATGTAAGTGTAATTAGTTAAGCTTGCATATATTCGTTCAGTGGTGTCATTTTTTAAAAGTAAGACTCAAAAAACTGAAACTGTTTTTCAGAAAATATTGGTGGTGGGGGACTGGGGGGCACGTGCCCCCGTCGATGACAGCCACAGCCAAGACTGAAGAATGTGCGAATGAGACGTGTGAGCTGAACAACACCCCAAAGAACTTTTCTCACAGCTTCACATGGTTTTTTGAACGCACTTTGTGTTGTACTCAAGAGAGGGAGGGACTACGTAGAACATCTGAAGCATTAAAACCACCATCTTAACTTTTCTCTATTTTTTTAATAATCTAGTCTCGAAACTTTTTGAACTGACGGGGTAGTCACAGTAAAATATGAGATTATAAAAGTGCATACATTTTAAAGGAAACATATCCATTTAGCCTATTACAGAGTAATATGTGATGGTAATGGCCACAACATACAAACTGCCTTTCCTGCTTCTGCGTCAAGCTTATAAAAGCGAGATGAGCTATGTCAATAGACGCCACCGTAGGATGCTCGTCTTTCATTAGAAGAATCTATCAATAAGAAATAGAGATGTAAAATGTATTCGCAATTGCGAGTATGGACAATCATCAGGTGCAGAATGGAATGACGACAACGAAAATTTGTGCCAAGCCGGGTCTCGAATTCAGTATAATGCAGGCACTGCAATGTCGTCATTATGAATAAAAGTCACATACAATACATAATATAAGATCTAAAAGATTGTAGCAGGAGAAATACACTCATGGAAATTGAAATAAGAACACCGTGAATTCATTGTCCCAGGAAGGGGAAACTTTATTGACACATTCCTGGGGTCAGATACATCACATGATCACACTGACAGAACCACAGGCACATAGACACAGTCAACAGAGCATGCACAATGTCGGCACTAGTACAGTGTATATCCACCTTTCGCAGCAATGCAGGTTGCTATTCTCCCATGGAGACGATCGTAGAGATGCTGGATGTAGTCCTGTGGAACGGCTTGCCATGCCATTTCCACCTGGCGCATCAGTTGGACCAGCGTTCGTGCTGGACGTGCAGACCGCGTGAGACGACGCTTCATCCAGTCCCAAACATGCTCAATAGGGGATAGATCCGGAGATCTTGCTGGCCAGGATAGTTGACTTACACCTTCTAGAGCACGTTGGGTGGCACGGGATACATGCGGACGTGCATTGTCCTGTTGGAACAGCAAGTTCCCTTGCCGGTCTAGGAATGGTAGAACGATGGGTTCGATGACGGTTTGGATGTACCGTGCACTATTCAGTGTCCCCTCGACGATCACCAGTGGTGTACGGCCAGTGTAGGAGATCGCTCCCCACACCATGATGCCGGGTGTTGGCCCTGTGTGCCTCGGTCGTATGCAGTCCTGATTGTGGCGCTCACCTGCACGGCGCCAAACACGCATACGACCATCATTGGCACCAAGGCAGAAGCGACTCTCATCGCTGAAGACGACACGTCTCCATTCGTCCCTCCATTCACGCCTGTCGCGACACCACTGGAGGCGGGCTGCACAATGTTGGGGCGTGAGCGGAAGACGGCCTAACGGTGTGCGGGACCGTAGCCCAGCTTCATGGAGACGGTTGCGAATGGTCCTCGCCGATACCCCAGGAGCAACAGTGTCCCTAATTTCCTGGGAAGTGGCGGTGCGGTCCCCTACGGCACTGCGTAGGATCCTACGGTCTTGGCGTGCATCCGTGCGTCGCTGCGGTCCGGTCCCAGGTCGACGGGCACGTGCACCTTCCGCCGACCACTGGCGACAACATCGATGTACTGTGGAGACCTCACGCCCCACGTGTTGAGCAATTCGGCGGTACGTCCACCCGGCCTCCCGCATGCCCACTATACGCCCTTGCTCAAAGTCCGTCAACTGCACATACGGATCACGTCCACGCTGTCGCGGCATGCTGCCAGTGTTAAAGACTGCGATGGAGCTCCGTATGCCACGGCAAACTGGCTGACACTGACGGCGACGGTGCACAAATGCTGCGCAGCTAGCGCCATTCGACGGCCAACACCGCGGTTCCTGGTGTGTCCGCTGTGCCGCGCGTGTGATCATTGCTTGTACAGCCCTCTCGCAGTGTCCGGAGCAAGTATGGTGGGTCTGACACACCGGTGTCAATGTGTTCTTTTTTCCATTTCCAGGAGTGTACATGGCAAGAAATGAAAATGTTACAGAAAAAATGCCTAATACGCTAATCATTACACAGTTTAGGAATGGAAGTGGTTATCATGATAAAAACATGAAAGGATGCAAGTGAAAATAGCACTTAAAATATTAAACATCCAAAATAACTCGTTAAAGGCAACTTACAAAACTTAAGACGCTTGCTGCTCACCTATTCAGTCTAGGCGGTATCCAGAATTTTTATTATTATTTCTAAACTAGTTTCCGCTTAAATATTCATTTGCTGCGTTCTAGTACAACTCTTTGCGACCCACGTGCTGAGTAGCATCGCCGCCTCGGCAGAGGATGTTTGTTCCCGCAAAATGCGCTTGCCAGCAGTCCCTGCTCGCCACTCTTTGGGCAGCCATTGAGGAGCGTGGGACAGAAACCAGGAGTTGTGTGCAGGACGCAGCCAGAGAGCCGGTCCAAGTATGGACGACCTCTCACGTTCCCGCCTCCAGTTAGCCGTGGTATACACACTCTCCTGTCTCTCCTGACTGTTTTCCTGTCTACGGTCCGACAAAGCAACACATTTGATTACTCTACATCTACATCTACATCCATACTCCGCAAGCCACCTGACGGTGTGTGGCGGAAGGTACCTTGCGTACCTCTATCGGTTCTCCCTTCTATTGCAGTCTCGTATTGTTCGTGGAAAGAAGGAATGTCGGTACGCTTCTGTGTGGGCTCTAATCTCTCTGATTTTATCCTCATGATCTCTTCGCGAGATATACGTAGGTGGGAGGAATATACTGCTCGACTCTTCGGTGAAGGTATGTTCTCGAAACTTTAACAAAAGCCCGTACCGAGCTACTCTCCTGCAGAGTCTCCCACTGGAGTTTATCTATCATCTCCGTAACGCTTTCGCGATTACTAAATGATCCTGTAACGAAGCGCGCTGCTCTCTGTTGGATCTTCTCTATATCTTCTGTCAACCCTATCTGGTACGGATCCCACACTGCTGAGCAGTATTCAAGCAGTGGGCAAACAAGCGTACTGTAACCTACTTCCTTTGCTTTCGGATTGCATTTCCATAGCATTCTTCCAATGAATCTCAGTCTGGCATCTGCTTTACCGACGATCAACTTTATATGATCATTCCATTTTAAATCACTCCTAATGCGTACTCCCAGATAATTTATGGAATTAACTGCTACCAGTTGGTGACCTGCTATATTGTAACTAAATGATAAGGGATCTATCTTTCTATGTATTCGCAGCACATTACACTTGTCTACATTGAGATTGAATTGCCATTCCCTGCTCCATGCGTCAATTCGCTGCAGATCCTCCTGCATTTCAGTACAATTTTCCATTGTTACAACCTCTCGATACACCACAGCATCATCTGCAAGAAGCCTCAGTGAACTTCCGATGTCATCCACAAGGTCACTTATGTATATTGTGAACAGCAACGGTCCTATGACACTCCCCTGCGGCACACCTAATCACTCTTACTTCGGAAGACTTCTCTCCATTGAGAATGACATGCTACGTTCTGTTATCTAGCAACCCTTCAATCCAATCACACAATTGGTGTGACAGTCCATATGCTCTTACTTTGTTCATTAAACGACTATGGGGAACTGTATCGAACGCCTTGCGGAAGTCAAGAAACACGGCATCTACCTGGGAACCCGTGTCTATGGCCCTCTGAGTCTCATGGACGAATAACGTGAGCTGGGTTTCACATGATCGTCTTTTTCGAAACCCATACTGATTCCTACAGAGTAGATTTCTAGTCTCCAGTAAAGTCGTTACACTCGAACATAATACGTGTTCCAAAATTCTACAACTGATCGACGTTAGAG
Source organism: Schistocerca americana (assembly GCF_021461395.2). NCBI lineage: Eukaryota > Metazoa > Arthropoda > Insecta > Orthoptera > Acrididae > Schistocerca > Schistocerca americana. Next base: position 183,033,171 of record NC_060120.1, read on the forward strand.
ATATAGGTCTATAGTTGTGCACATCTGTTCGTCGTCCCTTCTTGAAAACGGGGATGACCTGTGCTCTTTTCCAATCCTTTGGAACGCAGCGCTCTTCTAGAGACCTACGGTACACCGCTGCAAGAAGGGGGGCAAGTTCGTTCGCGTACTCTGTGTAAAATCGAACTGGTATCCCATCAGTTGCAGCGGCCTTTCCTCTTTTGAGCGATTTTAATTGTTTCTCTATCCCTCCGTCGTCTATTTCGATATCTACCATTTTGTCATCTGTGCGACAATCTAGAGAAGGAACTACAGTGCAGTCTTCCTCTGTGAAACAGCTTTGGAAAAAGACATTTAGTATTACCACCTTGAACGGCTAACGGTCTGTAATTCTACCCCTGCTCTCGCCCGGTTGTATTCCGTACTTTCTAAATTATGGAAAATAAGTTTATATATTTCTTTTATTTCTAAAAGAACTCCCTTTAGATGGCTACGTCTTTAAATATCCTGACAAGACACAACAACATCTTTATATCCGATGACAAGTTGCCTCCTTGGCCTACAGAGGTCGCAATTTTCAAGTGGGCACTTGTTTAGTTGTTACTGAGTCCAGTCAATACCGTGCCACAACAGCGTACACATTTTTGCCGCAAAAAACCAAAATCTTTGGGATTTTAGATTACGAATTGTATGTGAGTTTTACCTGTTGAGTTCTACTATCATTTTATTTCCACAACTCCACTCCGAACATAGCCGGTTCTCTTAATTTATGGAAGCCGAGCATGCGTAATTGAAGGAAAGTCATCGAGTAAAACAGAAGTGATTTCTGGCGTTCCCCAAGGTAGTGTTATAGGCCCTTTGCTGTTCCTTATCTATAAAACGATTTGGGTGACAATCTGAGCAGCCGTCTTCGGTTGTTTGTAGATGACTTTGTCGTTTATCGACTAATAAAGTCATCAGAAGATCAAAACAAACTGCAAAACGAAATAGAAAAGATCTGAATGATGGGAAAAGAGGCAGTTGACCCTAAACAACAAAAAGTGTGAGGTCATCCACATTAGTACTAAGAGGAACTCGTTAAACTTCATTTACACGATAGATGTCTAATCTAAAATTCGTAAATGCAACTAAATACCTAGGTATTACAATTAACTTAAATTGAAAGGAACACATAGAAAATGTTGTGGGGAAGGCTAACCAAAGACTGCGTTTTATTGGCAGGACACATAGAAAATGTAACAGACCTATTAAGGAGACTGCCTACACTACACTTGTCCGTCCTCTTTTAGAATACTGCTGCGCGGTGTGGGATCCTTACCAGATAGGACTGACGGAGTACATTGAAAATGTTCAAAGAAAGGCAGCACGTTTTGTATTATCGCGAAATATGGGAGAGTGTGTAACAGAAATGATACAGGATTTGGGGTGGACATAATTAAAAGAAAGGCGATTTTCGTTGCGACAGAATCTTCTCACGAAATTCCAATCACCACCTTTCTCCTCCGCATGCGAAAATATTTTGTTGACACCGACCTACATAGGGAGGAACGATCACCACAATAAAATAGGGGAAATCAGAGGTCGTACGGAAAGATATAGGTGTTCATTGTTTCCGCGCGCTATACGAGATTGGAATAATAGAGAATTGTGAAGATGGTTCGATGAACCCTCTGCCAGGCACTTAAGTGTGATTTGCAAGGTATCCATGTAGATGCTTCTGCAACCTCTACCGATACGCTTTATCTCGCTGTTATAAGCTGAATAGGAGTTTCCTTTAATACGGGGGCATTCAATAAGCAATACAATACATTTTTTTCTGAAAGAAGATTGGTTTTATGTAGGATCCAGTACAGTATATTTTTCCCTACTCTTTTGGCGCCGGCCGGGATAGCCGAGCGGTTCTAGGCGCTACAATCTGGAACTGCGCGACCGCTGGAGTCGCAGGTTCGAATCCTGCCTCGGGCATGGATGTGTGTGATGTCCTTAGTTTAGTTAGGTCTAAGTAGTTCTAAATTCTAGGGGACTGATGACCTTAGAAGTTGAGTTCCATAGTGCTCAGAACCATTTGAACCATTTTTGAACTCTTTTGGCAACAAAACCCTATTTTTCAAAATAATGTATGCCCTCATGGTATCACTCAACAACTCCCCATCGTCCACGTACTGCTGCCCGCAGAGCGCATCCTTCATTGAGGGAAGTCGGAAGCTGCGAGATCCGGGCTGTAGAGTGGATGAGGGACAACAGCCCAATGACATTTTGTGAACTCCTCTCAGTTGTGGACACCTGAGTGAAGCCTTGGGTTGCAGCGACGAACGCACTGAGGTTTTTTCTTCAATTTTCTGTGGCAGTGCAACACACTTCAGAATCAATCGTTGAACCATGACTGAGGACATCAAATAGAACAACTCCTTCAGAGTCCCAGAAGACCGTTGCTATTACTTCATTGGCTGAGGGTGCGGCTTTGGACTTTTCTTCGGAGGAATGGTCGTGTGGAGCCAATCCATGGATTTCCGTTTTGTTTCTGTTTCGAAGTGACAAACCCTTGTTTCATCGCCTATGACAATATTAGAGAGAAAACTGTGACGATCAGCCTCGTAACACGCAAGCAGTTCTACATCTACATCTACACATATACTCCACTAACCACCAAGCAGTGTGTGACGGAGGGCACAATTCGCGCCAAGTCATATTTCCCCCGTCTGTTCCACTTGCGGATCGCGCAAGGGAAAAACGACTGTCTGAACGCCTCAGTACGAGCTCTAATTTCCCTTATCTTCGAATGGTGATCACTGCGCGATTTGAAAGTTGGTGGTAATAATATATGCTCTACATCCTCAGCGAATATCGGATTTTGGAATTTAGTGAGCAGCCCCTTCCGTTCAGCGCGTCGTCTATCTGCAAGTGTGTCCCACTTCAATCTCTCTATGAGATCTGTAACGCTCTCACGATGGCTAAAAGTACCAGTTGCGAATCTTGCCGCTCTTCTTTGGACCTTAATATCTTCAGTCAGTTCCAACTGGTAAGGGTCCCATACAGAAGAACAATACTCTAAGATTGGTCGAACTAAAATATTGTAAGCAATTTCCTTTGTTGAAGGACTGCATCGCTTCAGGATTCTACCAATACACCGCAATCTAGAGTTCACCTTGCCCGTTACTTGTGTAATCTGATTGTTCCATTCGAGATCATTTCGAATAGTCACACCCAGATACCTGACGGATGTTACCGCTCCCAAAGACTGGGCATTTATTTTGTACTTGTACATTAATTGGGATTTTCGCTTTGCTATACGCAGTAGGTTTACACTTACTACTATTGAAAGATAACTGCCAGTCATTACACTACGCATTTATTTTCTGCAAATCTCATTGATTTGTTCACAACATCCGTGTGATACTACTTTCCTGTAGACTACAGCATCATCGGCAAACAGTCTAATACCTCTGTCAATACCATCAATCCGATCGTTTATGAAAATCGTAAAAAGCAGCGGGCCTATTACTACCCTGGGGCACACCTGATGTTACGCTTGTTTATGTTGAAGTCTCCCCATTCAGGACGACATACTGCTCTCTCTCTGCTAGAAAACTTTCCATCAAATCGCATATGTCATCGGACAGACCGTAAGCGCGCACTTTTTGGAGCAAGCGACAGTGCGGAACTGAGTCGAACGCCTTTCGAAAGTCGAGAAATATGGCATCAACCTGGGACCTGGTATCTAGAGCCTGTGGTATATCATGCACAAAGAGGGCCAGTTGTGTCTAGCATGACCGCTGCTCCCTAAAACCGTGCGGGTTTCTGCAGATGAGCTTCTCAGAGTCTAGAAAGGTCATTATGTCTGAACTCAAAATATGTTCCATGATTCTACAACAAATTGATGTCAGTGAACTTGGCCGGTAATTATGTGCATCCGATTTTCTACACTTTTTATAGATTGCTATGACCTCACAGATGTCCGCCCCTGTAGCTGAGTGGTCAGCGTGACAGACTGTCAATCCTAAGGGCCCGGGATCGATTCCCGGCTGGGTCGGAGATTTTCTCCGCTCAGGGACTGGGTGTTGTGTTGTCCTAATCATCATCATTTCATCCCCATCGACGCGCAGGTCGCCGAAGTGGCGTCAAATCGAAAGACCTGCACCAGGCGAACGGTCTACCCGACGGGAGGCCCTAGCCACACGACATTTCCATTTTTACCTCACAGATGGCTCTTCGTTACTCTTTACGGTGTTTTGTTATGTGATGGTGAACGTAGTGGGCACATTCTCTTGAGCACCCCAACTGGTGGACGAGTGTGCCCGAACGACCAACAGAGACGTCCTGTTGATCAGCAAGGCGTTTGATTGTGATCACCTCGAATGAGGATGTCCGTCGGTTCTACGAGGTGCATTCAAGTTCTAAGGCCTCCGATTTTTTTTCTAATTAACTACTCACCTGAAATCGATGAAACTGGCCTTACTTCTCGACGTAATCGCCCTGCAGACGTACACATTTTTCACAACGCTGACGCCATGATTCCATGGCAGCGGCGAAGGCTTCTTTAGGAGTCTGCTTTGACCACTGGAAAATCGCTGAGGCAATAGCAGCACAGCTGGTGAATGTGCGGCCACGGAGAGTGTCTTCCATTGTTGGAAAAAGCCAAAAGTCACTAGGAGCCAGGTCAGGTGAGTAGGGAGCATGAGGAATCACTTCAAAGTTGTTATCACGAAGAAACTGTTGCGTAACGTTAGCTCGATGTGCGGGTGCGTTGTCTTGGTGAAACAGCACACGCGCAGCCCTTCCCGGACGTTTTTGTTGCAGTGCAGGAATGAATTTGTTCTTCAAAACATTTTCGTAGGATGCACCTGTTACCGTAGTGCCCTTTGGAACGCAATGGGTAAGGATTACGCCCTCGCTGTCCCAGAACATGGACACCATCATTTTTTCAGCACTGGCGGTTACCTGAAATTTTTTTGGTGGCGGTGAATCTGCGTGCTTCCATTGAGCTGACTCGCACTTTGTTTCTGGATTGAAAAATGGCATCCACGTCTCATCCATTGTCACAACCGACGAAAAGAAAGTCCCATTCATGCTGTCGTTGCGCGTCAACATTGCTCGGCAACATGCCACACGGGCAGCCGTGTGGTCGTCCGTCAGCATTCGTGGCACCCACCTGGATGACACTTTTCGCATTTTCAGGTCGTCATGCAGGATTGTGTGCACAGAACCCACAGAAATGCCAACTCTGGAGGCGATCTGTTCAACAGTAATTCGGCGATCCCCCAAAACAATTCTCTCCACTTTCTCGATCATGTCGTCAGACCGGCTTGTGCGAGCCCGAGGTCGTTTCGGTTTGTTGTCACACGAAGTTCTGCCTTCATTAAATTGTCGCACTCCATCACCACATGTCTCCTTCAACTGTCGATGAATTTCAATTGGTTTCACACCACGCAAATTCAGAAAACGAATGATTGCACGCTGTTCAAGTAAGGAAAACGTCGCCATTTTAAGTATTTAAAACAGTTCTCATTCTCGCCGCTGGCGGTAAAATTCCGTCTGCCGTACGGTGCTGCCATATCTGGGACGTATTGACAATGAACGCGGCCTCATTTTAAAACAATGCGCATGTTTCTATCTCTTTCCAGTCCGGAGAAAAAAAATCGGAGGCCTTAGAACTTGAATGCACCTCGTAATATTGCAGGTGTCACTGCTGAGTACGACCGGCCGACATGCGGAAGATAGGACAGGTTTACGCGACCGTGTTGCGGTGATGCTAGACGCCTAGCCCAACGACTTATCCTGCTTTTGTTCACTACCAAGTATCCGCCTATGAGTATCCGCAATGCTCCTGTTTCCCGCCAAAAAAAAGTCAAAAACAACTCTCTGCTTCGAACGCAGCTACGTTACAGACACCACTCGAAGGGTACATATAGTACCACCACCTATCGGAACTTCATGAAACTGTAGGGGATGAAGCGGGATCATTGGACGATGTCCCATAATAAATTACGCATTTTTTCAGCCGAAATTGACCGAGATAAAAAGTATTGCGTTACTTGCTCGTCCGTTTAGCCGAGCGGTCTAACGCACGGCTTTCGGGAGCGGGAAGGAGCGCCTGGTCCCCGGCACGAATCCATCCGTCGGACTTGAGTCGAGGTCCGGTGAGCCGGCGTGTTTGTGGATGGTGTTTAGGCGGTTTTCCATCTGCCTCGGCGAATGCGGGATGGTTCCCCTTATTCTGCCTCAGCTACACTATATCGGCGATTGCTGCGCAAACAAGTTCTCCACGTACGCGTACACCACCATTATCTACCACGCAAACATAGGGGTTACACTCGTCTGGTGTGAGACGTTCTCTGGGGGGTCGAACCGCGCAGTAACCCTGGGTTCGGTGTGGGGCGGCGGAGGGATGACGTGGACTGCGGTAGTCGTCGTGGGGTTGTGGACCACTGCGGCTGCGGCGGGGACGGAGCCTCTCCGTCGTTTCTATGTCCCCGGTTAACGTACAACATTGCATTACTTTTTGAACGTCTGTTGTATGGATTCACTGTTTTATCTAATGTTTTACAGTAGCTGTTTGTATTCCGTCTTTCCCGTTCTTTTCTAATTCCTATGTAATACAGGGCCGCCAGGTGCAATATTCATCCTAAGCGATGGGAAATTTGACTCTTGTAACCAACTTGTAGCACAAATGGATGCAATTTGCTTATCTCTTGTCTTGTAAATATGACTCGTTGCGTTCGTCGCTATTGGTTTCTTCTCCGCCGACCGCAGACTCTAATGTGAATGCAAGAAACAACGATTAACGGAATGGCAACTGAGAAAGTCTCAGCTTTACTAAAATGAGAATTACGAAGTAGTAGGGAGCCACCAAATTTTCTTTTATTCATAACTTCGAAAAACCAAGATAACGATTTCTAGTGCCAGTTTAACGTTATCGGATAGTAACCATGCTTAGAAGTCATAGAAAATGCTCCACACGATCTTAAGGCTATCGAGAGATCGCAGATGTATGTTTTCAGAAGTAACTTTTAACAGACTGTTTCCTTCTTACGCGAAATCGCACATCACCCACGGACTCACGTGTTACCTCTGCAGAAACTGATTGTAGACTCCTTGTGAGCTAGCCTAAGTGTATGACGCCTGCCCGCTTAGGGCACTCTTGTGATTCGTTGATATTGTCCACCATCGATATCAACATTTAATTAAATTTACAATTACTTTCTGAATATGAATTTAGAGTTCTTGAAATTATTGTAAAAAAAGTTTTCAATGCGAATAACGTTAGCAGCACGGTTGGAGACGTAAATCAATGTTTAAACATTAAATCTAAATAATGTAAGATACTGTTCTTGGCATCAAAACTCGTAGGCGAATCACCACTGTCTCTGTAGCTTCAAGAAAGATACGACTTTTACTACCCCATCGTTCTCACGTTCTGCGATCACCTGTCGCTTACTGGGGTGGGTAGGTCTAAAGGATATTAACTTCATGTTAACTACAAGTTCAGGCATAATAAAAAACGCAATAAAATGTAGGCAGAGATGTGGAACAACCGCTAAAACTACGAAGCACTTGAAAACGGTCAGCCTCGATATTATTTTCTGCAGTCAAGACAATTTCAACGAAAATACACTACTGGACATTAAAAATGCTGTACCATGAACATGACGTGCTACAGAAGAAAATTTAACCGACAGGAAGAAGATGCTGTGATATGCAAATGATTAACTTTTCAGAGCATTCACACAAAGTTGGCGCCGGTCGCGACACCTACAACGTGCTGACATGAGGAAAGTTTCCAACCGATTTCTACAAACAACAGTTGACCGGCGTTGCCTGGTGAAACGGTGTTGTGACGCCTCGTGTAAGGAGGAGAAATGCGTACCATCACGTTTCCGGCTTTGATAAAGGTCGTATTGTAGCCTATCGCGATTGCGGTTTATCGTATCGCGACATTGTTGCTCGCGTTGGTGGAGATCCAATTACTGTTAGCAGAATATGGAATCTGTGGGTTCAGGAGGGTAATACGGAACGCCGTGCTGGATCCCAACGGCCTCGTATCACTAGCAGTCGAGATGACAGGCATCTTATCCGCGTGGCTGTAACGGATCGTGCAGCCACGTCTCGATCCCTGAATCAACAGATGGGGACGTTTGCGAGACAACAACCATCTGCACGAACAGTTCGACGACGTTTGCAGCAGCACGGACTATCAGCTCGGAGACCATCGCTGCGGTTACCCTTGACGCTGTATCACAGACAGGAGCACCTGCGATGGTGTACTCAACGACGAACCTGAGTGCACGAATGGAAAAACGTCATTTTTTCGGATGAATCCAGGTTCTGTTTACAGCATCATGACGGTCGCATCCGTGTTTGGCGAAATCGCGGTGAACGCACATTGGAAGCTTGCATTTGTCATCGCCATACTGGCGTACCACCCGGCGTGATGGTATGGGGTGCCATTGCTTACGAGTCTCGGTCACCTCTTGTTCGCATTGATGGCACTTTGAACAGTGGACGTTACATTTCCGATGTGCCAGGACCCGTGGCTCTACCCTTCATTCGATCCCTGCGAAACCCTACATTTCAGCAAGATAATGCACGACCGCATGTTGAAGGTCCTGTACGGGCCTTTCTGCATACAGAAAATGTTCGACTGCTGTCCTGGCCAGCACATTCTCCAGATCTCTCAGCAATTTAAAACGCCTGGTCAATGGTGGCCGAGCAACTGGCTCGTCACAATACCCCAGTCACTACTCGTGGTGAACTGTGGTATCGTGTTGACGCTTCATGGGCAGCTGTACCTGTACACGCCATCCAAGCTCTGTTTGACTCAATGCCCAGGCGTACCAAGGCCGTTATTACGGCCAGAGGTGGTTATTCTGGGTACTGATTTCTCAGGATCTATGCACCCAAACTGCGTGAAAATGTAATCACATGTCAGTTCTAGTATACCATATTTGTCCAATGAATACCCGTTTATCATCTGCATTTCTTCTAGGTGTAGCAATTTTAATGGCCAGTAGTGTATTTGTGAATATTAAATTGGGTTATTCATAGACAATGAATTAAAGTCCTGCAGCTACCTACCTAAGTCATGACATGAAAGATTCCGAGATCCGACGGCTCGACTGTAATACAATCAGGTGACAAAAGCCATGGGATACCTCCTAATATCGTGTCGCGCCCTCTTCTGCCCAGCGTAGTGCAGCAATTCGACGTGGCATGGACTCAACAAGCCATTGGAAACCACCTCAGAAATTTTGAGCGGTGTTACCTCTATAGAAGTCCGTAACTGCGGAAGTGATTCAGTGTGGGAATTTGTGCATGAACTGACCTCTTGATTATGTCCCATTAATTTTCGATGGTGCGGTTCTGGCGCTGCAGTCCGGAACCTCAGGACTGCTACGGTCGCAGGTTCGAATCCTGCCTCGGTCATGGGTGTGTGTCTAGGGGACTGATGACCTCAGATGTTAAGTCCCATAGTGCTTAGAGCCATTTGAACCATTTTTTCTGTTAATTTCCGTCTTGCTACGATAATAAAGTCAGAAATGTTTCATCTGAATCGCCTGAGCACAGGTGACCGCTCCGTCAATGAACTGTCCTTTTTACCTTGTATACGCGATACAAACGCCATCTGTATACGTGCTATGACTTCTGTCACCTCATTGTTTCTCCACCGGTAACAGTTCGCACATCGCCTTTAATAGACTCCTAGCAACTTTGACGATAATATACTTAACAAAATGGGAATACAGTTAAAAGTTAACAGGGGAGAGAAAAATGAAATTTATTGACTTTAATTAAACCTAATCAAGTCCTCTTCGTTCCCTCGAGATCACTAATGCATCCGTGATATGATACAAGACCTCAGCTAAAAATCTCAATGCTATCTTAGATGACCAAACGACTAAGTGAGAGTTATTCGATCGCGCTCTGGAACGCCGTGCCAACACTTTAAATACTTTCGTACTCGTTATTAACCACAGAGGGTCGATCGCTCTTGATTTCGTACTGGGGCTATTGCGTATCGTGGTATATTCGTTACTGAATAACTAAAATTCCACGATACTTGAAGTACCGTTTCGTTTTTGCCTGAAACATTTCGTTAATCGTTTTCTCTCCCGCACGCACTTCGTGCTCAACTTGGGCAGGGTCGGCAGCTGTATTTCACCAATTCGTTATCATCAGCGGACTCAGAGTAAAGTAAGCAATTCGTTATTCGCATGACTGCTTTCCTGTACTCTTCGTGCCGACTATGTAGTTTTCGTATTTCTACAGTTGCTTATTCCCAGCGGAATAAGTTTTTGGTTTTCAGGTTTCTCTTTCCCGCATGCAATTCATGTCCAATTCGGACAGATCCAGCACTATTCTAAATGTTTAATTCCTTACTCCCACATACGTTTCGCGCGTGCAGTAAATAAAGTGACTTGTGCGGGAGCTGTATGTCTCCAACATCACTTAGTTCAACCTACCTAACACTTTTTTTACGAACTCGATTACTGTAATACTTGTTCCAAAGATCATGAATACGACAGTTCGTATTGGTGTGGAACGTGTCAATTTAACATAAGATTTTTCCCAGTTGCTACTACAATGAGCTTAGTGTTTTTAAAACTTTCCTAACTTAAGGTGGAAAGTATGCGTGGGTGACTGATATACAAATTATTATTGCTGTTAGAAATTTTTAAATCTATGTAATAGTCACCCACACTATCAGCTCACTTTTTATCATTTTATTATTATTTTAAGTAAACAGATGATGGGGGAAAATTAGATTCAAGGAAAATAAACTAAGTTTAAACTTTCATGTTTATTTTAAAATTCATCTGTCTTCAATAAAACGGATAACATATGCTAAGTCTGTCTCAAAGCTGGTGCTTTATTTACTATTGTAAATTAGTTAAGAAAAGTGTTAGTCAGAGGGGGGTCAATTAATATAAAACGTGATTTTCTAAGAACAGGAAACAAAAAATAGACATCAGGATGGGATATCACATTGAAACAAGCACACGAAGGCAAAGAAATACCATCACCAATCAATTCTATGTAGCCAAAGAAATTCCGCTCCTCGCGCAGTCGTGTTCCCAATGGATAACCACAGACTGGTATTGGAAGTTTAGACAAAGATCACGTGGTTCGATAGAGTAGCTGAGGGCTAGTTTTGTTACTGCAGCACATGTTCCTCTTGCACAAGTGCATTTACAGAAAATGTGTAATTCCTCAAAGATTTTAATGACGAAATCAAATCCAAACACATTAGTTACAAAAGAAACTTCCGAACTGCGTTAATAACGACATAGTATTGACCTGATGGCTCAAACAATTTTACGAGCACGTGGTACTGCTACTACAAAACACGCACCACGTAGGTTGAACACAAAGAGAAATTATTAATTTCAAGAATTTCAACGAGAGAAAACACTTATGCGCACATTCACAATAAACAACGACGATTTTAATCAACATTACGCCTCATGGCAATGTGCTTCCACTTTCCTTTATTGGAGTGGAAACCAAGCAACTATCGCAATACACTCCGAAACCAACACTGAAATCGCACTGCATCCTGATTTAAAATAATATATAAATCAGTTTCGATGTAGATCTGTAAGAAAAGTAATTAATATTTCAGTTAGGCTGAAAACTTAAGAACTTCATTCTCTTTCGGACTCACTAAACACGTGCTTACCCAGAGATGTTACCACGTAAGAAACTGTCCGCAGACTGACTAGCGTGGGTCCCGTCCGAGGGTGTCCCACAGATACAGTAGGAAGTGACCAGAGAGGTAGCTTCCTTTACCAACCTGACAAGGGACGGACAGAACCACACCAAGGAGACAAACCTCTTTGCCTTAGAAATCGTATCTACCTACTCAGACGTTGGTCCTACTGTTATCTAGCAGACAGAACTTCCCTGCTACCACCGAGCATGCAACTACAAATACTCACACTCATTCATCCTTTCACACCTGAAGGGAAGGAGAAGACAATATCTTAAGGCATCATATACACTATGTAAAGGAGGCGGATTTGGGTTTCATAGTAAAGTGTATGATAAGAATTACATATAAAATTGTGTTTGAAAATGTTGTATGACAAGTTGTTCGTGTTTATATGTCAATGTAACATATTCAACTTCTCAGTCTCCTCCCAGATAAATTTAGAAATACCACAATAAGTTTAGAGGTGCAAATGTATGACGTAAACAACAATAAATCGAGGAAATTAGCATGAAAGGAATCTAACACAGACCTTTCACTACTTCATATCTAAAAATTCATCTATTAAATAGAAGAGTTATATTGGTTGGCTACCTGTCAGACTTTTAATGATATTTGGCAAATGACCAAAGATTTTCGTAGGAGCATAATTCATCCCATTCTGTGCCAAAGTCAGATTTAACCCAGAATAGTGAAGATCACCATTTATTCTAGTGTTTTAGCTATACGCTATTATTTTTGAATTGGGATGGATTACTAATAACAAGTTTCATAAATAAAAGTCTGCAAGGTGATCTTGGCTGGGCTGCTGCAATTATTCTGATTACACGCTTTTGAGCAATGAATAGATTTTCTCTTAGTGATGAATTACCCCAACATATGATGCCATATGAAAGCAATGAATGAAAACAGGCACAGTAGGCTAATTTACTGCTATGTTTATCACCAAAATTTGCAGTAACTGTGATAGCATAAGTACCTGAACCTAACTGTTTCAGCAGATCTTCAATGTGTTTCTTGCAATTCAATTTGTCATCAATGCATACACCCAGAAAGTTGGAATATTCTGCCTTAGAAACAGACTTCTGTTCAAAGTATATATTTATCATTGGCGTTATGCCATTTACTGTACAGAATTGCATATATCGTGTTTTCTCAAAATTTAGTGAGAGTCCATTTGCAGGGAACCACTTAATAATTTTCTAAAAGACATTATTTGTAATTTCCTCAGCTAATTCTTATTTGTTGGGCGTGATTACTGTAGTTATATCATCACCAAAAAGAACGAGCTTTGCATCTTCGCGAATATAGAGTGGAAAGTCGTTAATACATATTAAGAACAATTAGGGACCAAAAACTGCGCGCTGTGCGATGCCATTCTTGATACCTCCCCATTTAGAGGCCTTTCCTGATTTCTGCTGGCTACCTGTATTGTTATTTTCAACCTTATGCGTTCTTCCAGTTAAATATGAATTAAACTATTTGTGCACTATCCCACTCATACCACAATACTTGAGCTTATCCAGAAGAATTTCATGATTTACATAATCAAAAGTCTTTGATTGATCACAAAATATGCCAATAGGTGATGTTCGGTTATTCAGAGCATTTTCTGTTGAAAAGCCTTTCTGAAAACTAAACTGATATTTTGTTAGTACTTCATTTTTACAAATATATGTAGCTACTACTGAACACATTACTCTTTCAAGAATTTTAGATAAAGGTGTCAGAAATGAAATTGGGCGGTAATCGTTAGCATCAGACCGATCCCCTTTTTTATGCAACGGTTTAACAATAGCATATTTCAATATGTCTGGAAAATTGCTCTCTTTCAGTGAGCTACTACATATGTGGCTGAGAATCCTACTTACCTGTTGTGAACAAGCTTTTAGTACTCTGCTGGAAATGCCATCAGTTCCATGCAAGCTTTTAATTTTGGGTGAATATTATCTTCCTAATTTCAGTAGGACAGGTGGGCTGAATTTCAATTTTATCGAATTGTGTAGGTATTGCCTCTTCCATATACCACCTTACAGTTTCTAATGAGTAGCTGGATCCTATTTTCTTTACAACGCTTAAAAAATAATAATTAAAATTATTTTCTACTCCTGACTCTCTGTTAACAAATTTTTCATTGAGTTTGATAGAAATACAGTCTTCCTGTGCTTTAGGTTGTCCTGTTTCCCTTTTAACACTATTCGATTATAAAATTGAACTGTGTTTTGAAGTGAGAGGAGAGATTAGTTCTATTTTACAACGACTCATTGTAATATTTGTATGAATTCACATTAATGGCAATTAGGCGAAATCACTAGTAGGATTAATAAAGGACGAGCTGTAACAAGGGCAATGAACTCTGTTCCGTAGAACAAAAAGATAAGAAAAACAACGAAGACAGGCATAGACATGGACAGCGCAGGAGCTTGGGACGTTAGGAAAAAAAGGGACCTGCTTGCCGCTGAGATGGATCACTTAAGAGGAAGGTCGACCTGTATCAGGATTGCTACGAGGGCAGTTCAATAAGTAATGCAACACATTTTTTTTCTGAAACAGGGGTTGTTTTATTCAGCATTGAAATACACCAGGTTATTCCCCAATCATTTAGCTACACAACACTATTTTTCAACGTAATCTCCATTCAATGCTACGGCCTTACGCCACCTTGAAATGAGGGCCTGTATGCCTGCACGGTACCATTCCACTGGTCGATGTCGGAGCCAACGTCGTACTGCCTCAATAACTTCTTCATCATCCACGTAGTGCCTCCCACGGATTGCGTCCTTCATTGGGCCAAACATATGGAAATCCGACCGTGCAAGATCAGGGCTGTAGGGTGCATGAGGAAGAACAGTCCACTGAAGTTTTGTGAGCTCCTCTCGGGTGCGAAGACTTGTGTGAGGTCTTGCGTTGTCATGAAGAAGGAGAAGTTTGTTCAGATTTTTGTGCCTACGAACACGCTGAAGTCGTTTCTTCAATTTCTGAAGAGTAGCACAATACACTTCAGAGTTGATCGTTTGACCATGGGGAAGGACATCGAACAGAATAACCCCTTCAGCGTCCCATAAGACTGTAACCATGACTTTACCGGCTGAGGGTATGGCTTTAAACTTTTTCTTGGTAGGGGAGTGGGTGTGGCGCCACTCCATTGATTGCCGTTTTGTTTCAGGTTCGAAGTGATGAACCCATGTTTCATCGCCTGTAACAATGTTTGACAAGAAATTGTCACCCTCAGCCACATGACGAGCAAGCAATTCCGCACAGATGGTTTCCTTTGCTCTTTATGGTGTTCGGTTAGACAACGAGGGACCCAGCGGGAACAAACCTTTGAATATCCCAACTGGTGAACAATTGTGACAGCACTACCAACAGAGATGTCAAGTTGAGCACTGAGTTGTTTGATGGTGATCCGTCGATCATCTCGAACGAGTGTGTTCGCAAGCTCCGCCATTGCAGGAGTCACAGCTGTGCATGGCTGACCCGCACGCGGGAGGTCAGACAGTCTTGCTTGACCTTGCGGCGATGATGACACACGCTTTGCCCAAGGACTCACCGTGCTTTTGTCCACTGCCAGATCACCGTAGACATTCTGCAAGCGCCTATGAACATCTGAGGTGCCCTGGTTTTCCGCCAAAAGAAGCTCGATCACTGCCCGTTGTTTGCAACGCACATCCGTTACAGACGCCATTTTAACAGCTCCGTACAGCGCTGCCACCTGTCGGAAGTCAATGAAACTATACGAGACGAAGCGGAATGTTTGAAAATATTCCACAAGAAATTTCCGGTTTTTTCAACCAAAATTGGCCGAGAAAAAAAATGTGTTGCATTACTTATTGAACTGCCCTCGTAGAATAAGAAATGATGTAATCCGACAAAGGACGAAAATCTGGAAGAATAAGAAGATGTAATTTATGCCATTTTGTCATTGGGTAGCGCTATTTTGATAGAACGGAAAAGAAGCAAACGGGGTGTTTCTTTCAGAGAAGAGCCAAGAAAAGAGGTGTGTGATTTATGTCGACAATCAAATGAAGTCAGAAGAGAGCGGACAACAGAACTAAGAAAACCATTTATTAATTTGGTTCAAAAGGTTCAAATGGCTCTGGGCACTGTGGGAATTAACATCTGAGGTCATCAGTCCCCTAGAACTTAGAACTACTTAAACCTGACTAACGTAAGGACAACACACACATCCATGCCCGAGGCAGGATTCGAACCTACGACCGTAGCGGTCGCGCGGTTCCAGACTGCAGCGCCTAGAACCGCTCGGCCACTTCGGCCGGCATTTATTAATTTACTATCGATCTACTTATGATACTTTATTTCCAACAGAGCTGCAACATCTACTACAGGTTCCTACACTAACAGTTATGTTACCGCTGGTAACAGCATTTTTTTCGTTGCACCAAAGCTATAATCAAAAGTAACCTATGTGTCACTTTCACTTCAGAACTTATTAGATCTCGAAAAATAACTTTAACCTCGATATCTGACACTGAAAAATAGCCGTTAGGCCAATATCTACCTACAGTTCCCACTCCATCACCTGCCGACTCTTTCATTCGTCAACTAACACCAGTGCAACAAGATGTTAAACACTTATCTTCCGTCCTCTCCCTTTCTGCGTTCTGCAGTTATGGCCACATTTAAAACCGTTACGTTTCAAAATAAAATGCTGAATTTTCCATAATAAGTTAGTTCTGGTTGTACCGTAGAGCTCTTGATATTTTCAGTTGATTATAAATAACAGCCAACTAGTTGCAAAATGCAAAACCATGGTTTCGACAGTTTTAAAACCCACTTCTTCATAAGATATTATAATTATTATCAAGATTACGGTATTGTGTGAAACAAAGATACAATGTAGAGCCAAAGAAATAGGCACACGTGCCTAATATAGCGTAGGGTCCCCACGAGCACGCAGAATTGGCACAACACGACTTGGCATGGACTCGACTAATGTCTGAAGTAGTGCTGGAAGAAACTGACACCATGAAACCTCAGGCTGTTCATAAATCCGTAAAAGTACGAGAGGGTGCAGATCTCTTCTGAACAGCACGCTGCAAGGCATCCCAGATATGCTCGATAATGTTCATGTCTGGGGAGTCTGGTGGCCAGCGGAAGTCTTAAAACTTCGAAGTGTGTTCCTGGATCCACTCTGTAGCAATTCTGAAGGTGGGTGTCGCATTGTCCTCCTGTAATTGCCCAAGTCCATCGGAATGCACAATGGAGATGGATGGACGCAGGTGATAGACAGGATGCTTACGTACGTGTCACCTGTCAAAGTCGTATCTAGACGAATGAGGGGTTCCTTATCAGTCAACTGCACACGCCCCACACCACTATAGAGCCTCCACCAGCTTGAACAGTCCCCTGCTGACATGCAGGGTCCATGGATCCATGAGGTTGTCTCCATACCCGTGCACGTCCACGCGCTCGGAAACGAGACTCGTCCGTTCAGGCAATGCCATTCCAGTCGTCAACAGTCCAACGTCGGTGTTGACAGGCCCAGGTGAGACGTAAAGCTTCGTGTAGTGCAGTCATGACGGGCCCGAAAGCCCATATCGATGACGTTTCGTTGGATGATCCGCACACTGACTCTAGTTGATGGCTCAGCACTGAAATCTGCAGCAATTTGCGGAAGGGTTGTACTTCTGTCACATTAACGATTCTCTTCAGTCGTCGTTGGTCCGGTTCTTGCAGAATGTCGGAGATTTGATGTTTTGCCGGATTCCTGATTTTCACGGTACACTTGTGAAATGGTCGTACGGGAAAATCTCCACTTCATCGCTACCTAGGAGATGCTGTGTTACATCACTCGTGCGCCGACTATAACATTACATTCAAACTCACTTAAATCTCGATAACCTGCAATTGTAGTAGCAGTAACCGATCTAACAACTGCGCCAGACACTTGTTGTCTTATATAGGCGTTGCCGACCGCAGTGCTGTATTCTGCCTGTTTGTATATCTCTGTATTTGAATACGCTAGCCTATAGTTTCTTTTGTGCTTTAGTGTAGTAACACTACGATAATCAAAATTACAGGAAACGTTTACAAAAAATTTTTTAATGTGTATGTGTGTGTGAATTCCTAAGGGACCAAACTGCTGCGGTCATCGGTCCCTCACAGCAATTAAGCTAACGTCAACTAACTTATGTTAAGAACAACACACACACCCATGCCCGAGGGAGGACTCGAACCTCCGGCGGGAGGGGCCGTACAGTCGGTGACATGGCGCTTCAAACCGAGCAGCCACTCCGCGCGACAAAAATTTTAATGAGTCATACTCAAGTGGAATAAAATTATCTATAGTCAATGTGGGAGTCATTGACTCTATCCGTTTTAATAAGCCTTCATTTTGCAACTGGTCGGCTGTTATTTCTAATCCACTGAAGCTCTTGCGTGGACAGTTGCTCAAGCTCAAATCAAATGTCTCTGAGCACTATGGGACTTAACATCTGAGGTCCTCAGTCCCCTAGAACTCACAACTACTTAAATATAACTAACCTAAGGACATCACACACACCCATGCCCGAGGCAGGATTCGAACCTGCGACCGTAGCGGTCGCGCGGTTCCAGACTGAAGCGCCTAGAACCGTTCGGCCACAACGGCCGGCGATGCTCAAGCGCAGCCACGTTCAAAATCTTGACATATTATTCGGTTTGGTTTCGTTAACCGTCAACGAAACTATACTGACTAAAAGAGCGTAATATATGCACCATATCTTCTGATATTTCAGTTATCATTGTCAGCATTTGTCCCTCAAAATGTCAGTCTTAAATTACAGTAAATAAGCAGTAAATTTAAATGCGCTTCATGGTCAATCACAATTACAGTCTATAAAATTATCGTGTCATAAATATACCGTGGCTGACTTTACGCTGCAATGTGTAATCACTTCAAAAGCGCCGGAAAGAATGGAGTACGAACTAAGTTACGAACTGTTGCGTTACGTTTCCTCTATGCCCAGCCGGGCTCAGAGTTACAGCACAATAAATTTATATCACTCAAACACTCATTAAGACAGCAGCCTCTACGAAATAGGGAGGTCGGTCATCATTCCTGTGCCTGGTTGGATGCAACCCGCCACGCCTTTCTCTCCTGCGCCAACCTCTTCCTCTGAGCAGCTTTTACGTGCAATCTCTTCAGTCATATGTTTAATATATTCCAGTCTCTGTCTTCCCTTATTGATTTAGTTCTCTGTGGCTCGTTCCACTACCACGAAAGTCACTCCTATTATCGTGTGCCTAGTTCTAGTCCGTGTTTCCAACATGTTCGTTTCCTTGATGATTCTGCGTAGCTCCTCTTATTCCTGTTATCGTACGAGTGTGCTTAATTTCCATGTCATTGTTCAGCGGCTACTGGCGTAAATAAGACGTGGGCAGACGTGTAGCCTGTGCGCTTTTTCCGTGGGACGCAGATTCCTAATAACCATTCAAGTTACACACTTACCCAATATCATCGAGCACAGGTGTTTTTAGATCTGCAACCTGTTGAGTTAAGTGTATATACAGGGTGGTCCATTGATCGTGACCGGGCCAAATATCTCACGAAATAATCGTCAAACAAAAAAGCTACAAAGAACGAAACTTGTCTAGCTTGAAGGGGGAAACCAGATGCCGCTTTGCCCGGCCCGCTAGATGGCGCTGCCATAGGTCAAACGGATATCAACCGTGTTTTTTAAAATAGGAACCCCCATTTTTTATTACATATTCGTGTAGTACGTAAAGAAATATGAATGTTGTCGTTGGACCACTTTTTCGCTTGTGATAGATGGCGCTGTAATAGTCACAAACGTATAAGTACGTGGTATCACGTAACATTCCGCCAGAGCGGGCGGTATTTGCTTCGTGATACATTTTCCGTGTAAAAATGGACCGTTTACCAATTGCGGAAAAGGTCGATATCGTGTCGATGTATGGCTATTGTGACCAAAATGCCCAACGGGCGTGTGCTATGTATGCTGCTCGGTATCCTGCACGACATCATCCAAGTGTCTGGACCGTTCGCCGGATAGTTACGTTATTTAAGGAAACAGGAAGTGTTCAACCACATGTGAAACGTCAGCCACGACCTGCTGCAGATGATGATGCCCAAGTAGGTGTTTTAGCCGCTGTCGCTGCTAATCCGCACATGAGTAGCAGACAAATTGCGCGAGAATCGGGAATCTCAAAAACGTCGGTGTTGTGAATGCTACATCAACATCGATGGCACCCGTACCATATTTCTATGCACCAGGAATTGCATGGCGACGACTTTGAACGTCTTGTACAGCTCTAGGTACAAGAGAAATTATGGGACGAAGAAGCGTCATTCACCAACAGCGGTAACGTAAACCGGCATAATATGCACAATTGGGCAACGGAAAATCCACGATGGCTGCGAGAAGTGGAACATCAGCGACCTTGGCGGGTTAATGTATGGTGCGGCATTATGGGAGGAAGGATAATTGGCCCCCATTTTATCGATGGCAATCTAAATGATTCAATGTATGCATATTTCCTACGTAATGTTCTACCGATGTTACTACAAGATGTTTCACTGCATGACAGAATGGCGATGTACTTCCAACATGATGGATGTCCGGCACATAGCTCGCGTGCGGTTGAATTTGGTGAATTTGGTCGTCGAAGCTCCACACCGTGGCCCGCACGTTCACCGGATCTGACGTCCCCGGATTTCTCTCTGTGGGGAAAGTTGAAGGATATTTGCTATCGTGATCCACCAACAACGCCTGACAACATGCGTCAGCGAATTGTCAATGTATGTTCGAAAATTACGGAAGACGAACTACTCGCTGTTGAGAGGAATGTCGTTACACGTATTGCCAAATGCATTGAGGTTGATGGACATCATTTTGAGTATTTATTGCATTAATGTGGTATTTACAGGTAATCACGCTGTAACAGCATGCGTTCTCAGAAATGATAAGTTCACAAAGGTACGTGTATCACATTGGAAGAAGCGAAATAAAATGTTCAAACGTACCTACGTTCTGTATTTAAATTTTAAAAAAAACCTGTGACTACGTAGGCTTTCCCGGCGTAATAAGTCTTGAAAGTCTTTTCGGGTTTGCTGCCGGATCCTAAAATCAACTTGACTCGATATTTCGGCGATCCAACTGTTCGCCATCTTCAGGAAATGCTGCTTCTGCTGATGAGTCCCGCTGAGAACTGATGCAAGATTGCAATTCGACGTCCTATATAGGCCACCGTTCACTACACGGCGCATGCGCCGCCCATCACGGTGTCTGACTTCCAAAACAGGGAGGTGGCGCCGCCCTTAGTGAAACACTGCTGGCAACGATATATCGCAATCAAGGCCGCATCAAAGAACGTTCAGTTTTGATGCGAGATAATACAGGATTCCACGTTTTGCTAAGAGGAAACCCATTGTCCCTGTTGATTAAATTATCAGCCAACCTAATTTCGATCGCCTCTTTATACACACTATTCCAAAAACCGGAAATGTTGGCAATTACAACAGTTTCCTCAAATTTCATTTTATGTCTCTCATTCAGGCAGTGTTCTGCTACGACCGATTTTTCCGGCTGTTGTAGCCTCGTGTGACGGCGATGTTCCACACACCTGTCATTCACTGTGCGAATAGAACGGCCAACGTAAGCTTTCCCACATTGACACGGGATTTTGTACACCCCGGGTTTCTTAAGTCCCAAATCATCCTTCACAGAGCCGAGCAGAGCCCTAATCTTAGAGGGTGGACGGAACACACTCTTAATGTTAAAACTCCTTAAAATTCGTCCAATCTTAAATGATAAGCCTCCAGCATAAGGGAGAAAGGCCACAGATCTATGTTCCTCTTCGGACACCTCCGGAGACGGTCCAAATTCCATAGCCCGACGAATCTGTTTCTCGGTGTATCCATTTTCCTTAAAAACAGTCATCAAATGCTCAAGTTCTTGGGTTAAGCTGTCTGCGTCGGAAATGGCATATGCTCTCCGTACCGAAGTCCTAAGGACGCCACTACGTTGGTGTGGTGGATGACAACTCTTAGGGTGCAGATACAAATCTGTGTGTGTCGGCTTTCGGTGAACGCTGTGTCCCAAAGTTCCATCTGGTTTTTTATAAACCATAACGTCTAAAAATGGAAGCATCCCATCATTTTCAACCTCCATAGTAAATTTGATACGGGGATGAAGACAGTTGAAGTGGTCCAAAAACCTGTTAAGAGCATCACGTCCATGCGGCCATACGAAGAAGGTATCGTCCACGTATCTCCAGAAGCACGTTGGTTGCAAAGCTGAAGTCCTCAGTGCCATAGCCTCGAAGTCCTCCATAAATAAATTGGCGACTATGGGTGACAAAGGACTACCCATAGCCACTCCGTCATTCTGTTCAAAAATGTTACCGTTAAATAAAAAATACATGGAGGTCAGCACATGACGACAAAGCTTCACCCGCTCTTCATCCAGTTTTTCACTGATCAAACTAAGGGACTCTTCCAGAGGAACTCGTGTAAATAGGGATACCACATCGAAACTCACTAACAGATCTGAAGGACTCAACTTCAAAGATCCCAATCGTCGAATGAAATCCACCGAACTGGATATATGGTGTTCACATTTGCCAACAAATGGACTGAGAGCAGATGATAAATACTTTGCCAGGTTATAGGTCGGTGCACCCAAATTACTAACAATAGGGCGTAGAGGAACCCCTTCCTTATGCAACTTAGGCAAACCATACAACCTAGGCGGAACGGCAGCACCAGGATGAAGTTTCTTACGTAAATCATCTGATAACGAACTCTTTTTCAGCAGAACACTGCCTGAATGAGAGACATAAAATGAAATTTGAGGAAACTGTTGTAATTGCCAACATTTCCGGTTTTTGGAATAGTGTGTATAAAGAGGCGATCGAAATTAGGTTGGCTGATAATTTAATCAACAGGGACAATGGGTTTCCTCTTAGCAAAACGTGGAATCCTGTATTATCTCGCATCAAAACTGAACGTTCTTTGATGCGGCCTTGATTGCGATATATCGTTGCCAGCAGTGTTTCACTAAGGGCGGCGCCACCTCCCTGTTTTGGAAGTCAGACACCGTGATGGGCGGCGCATGCGCCGTGTAGTGAACGGTGGCCTATATAGGACGTCGAATTGCAATCTTGCATCAGTTCTCAGCGGGACTCATCAGCAGAAGCAGCATTTCCTGAAGATGGCGAACAGTTGGATCGCCGAAATATCGAGTCAAGTTGATTTTAGGATCCGGCAGCAAACCCGAAAAGACTTTCAAGGTTTAAAAAAACCTACTTGTTGCCAACTGTTCGTCTAAAATTGTGAGCCATATGTTTGTGACTATTACAGCGCCATCTGTAACAAAGCGAAGAAAGTGGTCCATCTAAAACATTCATATTTCTTTAGGTACTACACGAATATGTAATAAAAAATGGGGGTTCCTATTTAAAAAACGCAGTTGATATCCGTATGACCTATGGCAGCGCCATCTAGCGGGCCAACCATAGCGCCATCTGTTTTCCCCCTTCAAGCTAGACAATTTTCGTTCTTTGTAGTTTTTTCCCTTGGCACTTTTTTTCGTGAGATATTTGGCCCGGTCACGATCAATGGACCACCCTGTATACCACCTCTTTCAGAATGCTTGACTTTTCAGCTGTCCCTGACGAAAAGCACCTTTAGCAGGGGAGCCGCAGCAGTCTTACTGTGAAACTATCTTCAGTGGTGGCTAGTAACCGAATGACAGATTCAAATCAAGTACTCCTAAAGAAACTCTCCGAAAACCTATCCAATGCAATGCAATAAACTGTTGTTCTGCGATTTTTCCTTACACAATATCGCCTGTAGGAGAGATATTTTCTTGCCAGGTAAGTGCGTGGCGACCACTTTAATTCTGTTCTAAGTTGGAAGTAAAGGGTCTTCATGTTGTCCGATCTATGGATTCATCATTATTTCAATTCTGTGCACTCAGAAAACGAGGTAAAATTGTCCAGTAAGTGATTACGAAAAAAGTCACAAACGTTGGGAATAACCCAAAGAAAATATCCGTACCCGCCCAAACACGCCCTTGGGTAACACTAAAACTTCAGATCACTCGCAGCTTTCACGTAATTATAAATAACGTTTCACCTGTACGATGTTCACACTTATACTAACTCATGTTTATGTTAACTTGTAATATTCTACTGAATATGGACTTTTCTACAAGCTGTAAAATGTATCACACAGCTTGAAACGCGTCAGTCGAAGATTGGGCCGAGCCGTTGTAATGGTGCCTAAATGTACTGGATCTATCCTAAAGGGAGAAAAATTATGCTGAAAAGTTCTGTACTGAAACATATACTGCAAAGAGGACAGTATTCCATTTGCAAACGGGGGACGATATACTGAAATTTGCTCTGAGTCTTTAATTAAAATTTAAAAAATTTGTTTTAAATAACGGCGCACAAGCTTGCTACGGATCCGTGGCGTGAGGCACCTTACAATGTTACATGTAAAATGTTTACGTGATCTACCGATGATAAAATCTTATTATTCGTGGGTATCGCGTGGCGAAATATTGTTGGCTTTTCATAGGGAAACGTTAATTATTTATTATTTTTTACCTCAAAATATTGTGTTTGAAATAATCGATCGTTGTGAAGTGGCCTATTTGAACCACTGAACCGATAGTCCACAAATTACGATACATACCGCAAATCCCTTAAAGTTACTAATATCTTCACATAAGGCCTGTTAAAAAGAAATTATTTGTACACTCCCAGGCGTTTACGCCTGAGAGAAGCTGTGAAACTATGTAAAGAAATGTTACGGCCGGTAGTGGCGGCCAACAATGACTTTTGTTGGCGCGATCTATTCGGGCTGCTGCAGTCTCTTACAATTAGAAAAGTTACTGCTTCCTTGCATGGGAAAGGACAGACTACTTAAATGAAACAGTGATAACTATTTCTGTAATATATTTCAACAATTATTAAATTATTACAGATCTACAGTCTTCAATGGCCGACCGATGCGTGCATTCCAGAACAAGAAAACCTTATAGTGAATTTTTTGTCCTTGTACAATGATTAACACAAAAATCTTTTCATTCTAATTACACAGAATAAAGAGTTTCTTTATTATTATACAATTTCTGTGCCGATCTTATTGGCATTATTCCTAAATTAGAGTTCCTTTTTCTTCTTTATGCACGCCTTTATCAAAGCCTTTGCATATAGTCAAAAAATGTTTCAGCAAACAAAAATGTTCACTTTATTTAACGCCATCACCAGGTATCGGTACACCGTTTTGCAAGAAAGGAGGTATTAAACCTCCATTTATTTTGAAAGAGTAAAATATGAGAAATGAGAGACACGACTGACACGTACATGTTGGTGGGATGTTATATCGCTCCTTTTTCTGTTAGTAGTAGCAGTAGTTAACAGCAATCGGCTAGCAAATTTCACAATCCCACCGGTTTTCAAAGGACTTAAAACCAATATCTTTGGTTCTGGAAATAGACATGGAAATCGCTGGTCAGAGAGGTCACGCGGCTTTTCGCACGTGAAACAGTTTTGAATAAGTATATGTCTCAGTTTCATCGTTAAACTATACTCCTCCCATAACTGGCTGACTGAGTTAGTTCTCAAGTAGGAGGGAAACAAGGGCGTGAAATGTCCTATAGGACCACACCTAGTAAAGGGCTGTAGTGCTCAAATCAACATTTGGTTCGAAGCAATTAGGGACGATTTGTAGCTAACGTCTTGTTGTTTGGAAAATTTTTTCAAAAATGGTTCAAGTGGGTCTGAGCACTATGGGACTCAACTTCTGAGGTCATTAGTCCCCTAGAACTTAGAACTAGTTAAACCTAACTAACCTAAGGACATCACAAACATCCATGCCCGAGGCAGGATTCGAACCTGCGACTGCAGCGCCTTTAACCGCACGGCCACTTCGGCCGGCGAAAAATTTTTCCCTCAATACGTAATCTCAGATGTTGGTGTGTTGCTCATACGTATAAACCTAAATTATGTCTTAGGATTAACTCTAACAATCTAAACAACATACGCAGCAGCTTTTGCGACGACACGATATAACTTTAGCAGTAAAATCTACCTTTAAATGTTTTGCCAAAATAAAACCTAAAATTGAAATCACTACGCACTGATATTAAAGAAATTGCTGCTCGTTAATTCAGTACATCGCTCTTAGTGATTTTAATGTAGTACACCGGCAAGTAGTCGTCCAAATGTTAATGTACCGTTACGTCATAAAGCCTGTTTGAAATATTTGTTGTTCTGAAAGATCACTGACACGCGATAATGCAAAGGGAAACGAGTTATATTGACGGAAAGATCTGACACTATAAAAGCAAATGTATTTCGTTTGATCCAGAGCAGAAAATCAAATAACCACACTACTCATTTAAGTTCAGAAAGCGAGCACTTGTGTTATGACCGAATATTTGAAACACAAATCGTTCGTGTTGTTAGTTCAAGAATCTCAAACATCTGTTTCAGTAATCGCCCAAACGTAATTTTGTCACATCTTTGGATTTTTTACAAGGTTAAATAATATTATTTTTCCTCTCAAGAATACTAGTGATTGTTAAATATGGAGTTCTGGACGTGTCGACAGTATATTCCACTGGTTAGAATACTTATCGTATGATCGTAGAAGGGAAGGAAGATTATGGTTTAACGTCACGTTGACGACACGTTTATTGCAGACTGAGCACAAGCTCGAGTTGGGTAAACAAGGGGGAATGGCTAAAGTGCATTTATGGTGTTCGCAGCTCTACCATTGCCTGCTGTTGTTGGCAGTTTGTTGTCGTTGGTCGTAGCCAATCGTTTGATAGTATAACCATGAGAATCAAATGGTTCAAATGGCTCTGAGCACTATGGGACTTAACATCTGAAGTCATCAGTCCCCTAGAACTTAGAACTATTTAAACCTAACTAACCTAAGGACATCACACACGTCAATGCCCGAGGCAGGATTCGAACCTGCGACCGTAGCGGTCGTGCGGTTTCAGACTGAAGCGCCTAGAACCGCACGGCCACAACGGCCGGTCCGTGAGAATCGCCCAGTCGTATAATCTTCGTTTTCACAAATATTTGACTGTTTTCTTTTCCGAATATGTCGCGATTCCCTAGGCTGTGGTTAATTTGGAACATAATACCACAGCTTAAGTTTGCTATGAGTGAAACGAAAAGCAATGAAATTTATGAACTTAATTACGATCCGTTGACAAAAAACGACGCACCACGAAGGAATAATCCTCCTGTTACGGATATTGGTACATGTGATGTACGTTTACAGCAAACAAATGATTACAATTTCAGAGAAATGGAATGAATTATTCAAGAGAAAGAGATTCACAAATTGACTAAGTCAATAATGCGTTCGTCCACCTCCAAACCTTATGCTTACAGTTACTCGAATGGCATTGACTGATAAAGTTGTCAGATGTCCTGACGGGCATCATGCCAAATTGTGTCCAGTTGGAGTGATAGATCGTCAAAATCTCGAGCAGGCTGTAGGGCCCTACCCATAAGGCTCCAAAAGTTCTCAATTTGGGAGAGATCCAGTAACCTTGCTCGTCAAGGTAAGGTTTGGCATACACGGAGACAAGCAATGAGGAGGCAGGCATTAACTTGCTGAATATAAGCCCAGGATGGCTTGCCAGCAGGGCAGCAAAACTTGGCGTAGAAAATCATCGACGAAGCGCTGCGCCATAAGGGTGCGTTGGCTGACAAACAAAGTGGTCCTGCTACGAAAAGAAATGATACTGTAGAGCATCACTCATGGCTGTCGGGCCGTATGGCGGGCTACAGTCATGGTACCCCGTTGCTGTCCGGGATGTCTCCAGACCCGTCTTCGGCCTGGAATCTCAATGACTGGAAAAGAATTGTCTTCAGTCATGAGTCCCGCTACGAATCGAGGTCCAATGTCCAGCAGCGGTGTGACACCAACCTGACTTGCCCTCCATAAGGCCAGACAACAGGAAGTGGTAGTCTGGGGCGCCATTTCTTTTCATAGCATGATTCCTTTGGTTGTCATGCGCGGTATCCTTACAGCACAGCGTTGCCGGTACGTCGACGACATTCTACGCCCCATTTTGTTGCCCTTCATGGCAAGCCATCCTGGTCTACATTTGAGCAAGGTAATTCCCGCCCGCAGACGGAGAGAATTTCTACTGCTTGTCTTCGTGTTTGCCAAACACTGCCTTGGCCAGCAAGATTACCGGATCTCTCCCCAGTTGAGAACATTTGGGGCATTATGCTCTGTTTATACTCGGTAACTGTTTAAAAAGGACTGTACTGTATATCTACATTCAGAGTCATTACGCTGCAAATATTTACCATTAAACCGTTGGTGTGGCAATGCCGTCTTGTCTCTCCCCCCCCCCCCCTCCCCCTTAGCATTTTTTGCTTAGGTAAAATTCACATACAGAGCTTAGTTGCCTAAACCAAAATGATAAATGATAGAACTCCGTTACACGACCTGCACATCATTAAGACGGTAATCCACTTCAGCATAGCAAAAAGCCTAAGCAGAATCGAAACGTTGCTGTAGCAACCACTGTCAACAGATAAAATTATTCCTACGGATATAAAACTTTCAACAAAGTAAAACTATATAGACTTGAAAAACACTGTCTTAGTATGTTCACTGCCTTTTTGTCAGAGATTTTTGGCGCATAGTGTAATTTGGTTTTTACATTGGACACTTGTTTACGAAAATGGGGTACATTAAGGCAGATTCAGAGGGTAATTCATAAATGCTCAAATTATCAAGTTTTTTTTAAATTAAGAACTTTTAAATCATTAGCTTTTATTGCGCATAGACACTAATTTGAAAACCAGTTACAGAAAATCCGTACGAAACATTTGTTTACCTGTAGCTCATCAGCTCAGAATATTCTCTGGACAATAATATGCACAAGCCAAATCGCAGACTCTTTCACGTTCAAAACACTGATTTTATCATTTGTTCCGATTACATGAAAATTTCATTTATACCTTTTTCCTTTTTTCTACTAACCTTCGCGAAAAAACTCAAAACGCGAAGTCTATTGTTTCGCAGAGATGCTGCATTCATTATCTGCTATCGTGCGTCATATGTTTCCAAAGTTCACAGGAACAGGACGGCCAAACTGATTTAAAGGAACGGCTTACAAGTTTAAAAACAGGATTAACAATTGATTACATGAAAATATTCAATATATGAGACATTAACGCCATTTGTTAAATACTTAAGCAGAAAACAAATAATTATTTATTTTAGAGAAGCTAAAAACTTCCGTAATCTTATAATTTTCTTATTGGATTGTGTCTTAAGAAATGCTGACTGTGTGCAACGTAACGCTGTAAAGACGTTC
The DNA here is from genome assembly GCF_021461395.2 of Schistocerca americana. Lineage (NCBI taxonomy): Eukaryota > Metazoa > Arthropoda > Insecta > Orthoptera > Acrididae > Schistocerca > Schistocerca americana. The sequence continues at coordinate 183,062,187 of NC_060120.1, forward strand.
CAGAGTGACTGAATTACGAAATTTTAATTAAAATCCATGGAACATATACAGATTGGACGTACTGGTTTATGGAAAACAGAGTGACTGTCTTGTAAAGTTGATTATTATCTATTTCAGCCTGAGGTCGCTCAGATGGTATCATTACCGGTTTCGAATCATTACCACCATCAGATGACGTGGTTAAGAAGAAGGAAATAGGAGAATAGTAAAATATTAAGAAGCTAAATTATAAATCAAACTTGTTTCGACCCGAGCGAGGTGGCGCAGTGGTTAGCACCATGGTCTCGCATTCGGGAGGACGACAGTTCAAACCCGCGTCAAGCCATCGTGATTTCGGTTTTCCATGATTTCCCTAAATCGCTTCAGGCAAATGCCGGGATGGCGCCTTTGAAAGATCATGACCGATTTCCTTCCCCATCCTTCGCTAATCCGACGGGACTAACGACCTCGCTGTTTGGTCCCTTCCTCCAACTGAACCAAACAACAAACCAGCCAACCAACTAATTTCGATACATAACAATACATGTACTAATATGTCACACAGTATCTCGTCAGCGGACTAGATCCGGAGAGGCAATCACAGTATAAATTTATAAGCGCTGTGATTGTTGGTACTTCATTGGATGTATAGGTAAGGGGGTTTACGAGGAGAAATGAGTAGTTTGAAGTTAGATGTAGCGGGAATTAGTGAAGTGCGGTTTAAGAAGAGCAGGACTTCTGGTCAGGTGAGCACAGAGTCATCAACAAAGACTTGAGAATGCATAAGCATCTCAAAAACGACCGAAAGTAATTCATGCCAATCATTACGATAATTGTGTTGATGGTGATGTTGATGATCATACCTGGCGACCGCCTGCGGATTCACTCTAGACGAAGACGCAAAAGTGAGGGACGTGATACTGCGATAACGTGAAAGACTGCTATACCACGCTCGGTCAACATTTTAATTCATGTCAATGAGTTTGGCTAAAAAGACCGATCTGTAATTACAGTCACATATCCCCGCTTGATCATCGCCCGGCCGGATACAGACGCTGTAAAGTTCAAAAAAATGTTCAAATGTGTCTGAAATCTTATGGGACTTAACTGCTAAGGTCATCAGTCCCTAAGCTTACACACTACTTAACCTAAATTATCGTAAGGACAAACACACACACACATGCCCGAGGGAGGACTCGAACCTCCGCCGGGACCAGCCGCACAGTCCATGACTGCAGCACTTCGGACCGCTCGGCTAATCCCGCTGTAGAGTTCGCATCACCAATTCTATACATCTCAGATAAATCGTCCTGGACTTGTTACAGGCAATATCAGGGATTACGTTCAGATTTACTCAAGCCAACCCAGCTGTTCTTTATGACTTGCGTTTCTACTTTATGCTCAATCAAAATATAGTATATGGACAGCATTTGCAGTTCTTATTACATGAGATCATTGTAGAATCAGCTGTAGCAGTCGTTGGGTTAGTATTGGCTGGAAAATATGTTGGTGACTTTTCTTACGTTAACTATTACAGACACACACACACACACACACACACACACACACACACACACACACACACACACATACGCACGCACACAAACAGAGAGCGAAAGAGAGAGAGAACATATTACAGTATCACAGATTCAAAAATACTTATTTGGAGTAGGAAGAAAGCTGCTAAGCAGATGAGAATTTAATTTGAGTTACAACTGATTTTTATTACCACTTCAACTCCACAGCACTGGATAAGTTGTGAAAGATCTTTTTGTATGAATATTTCACTTCTTTCCGTGCATCACCAAGTGCGAGTAATGGATAACGTAAATGCTTCCGTTTTTAGTATTATATTTATTATTGTTACTGTTGTTTTTCAACCGACTTATTAATAGCAAAATTTATGAGAATGTAATACATATTACCCCACACAAACAGTACATTCCTTCTCAAGAATTAGTTGTCCTAGAATATTAGATATTAGAGAGTGGAAATAATGAAAGTAAGTCAAACTGTTTGCGCCTCAAAAACCGACATTGCCTATGACGCAAAAACTACTGCGCTCAGATATTTAATATGCTACAACTTTCAGATTATACCTTAACTTCCAGTTCAGGATCTTATTAATACGAGTCTAAACGCCAAGAACTTTAGAAACCTCGCTTTCATATCTTGATTTCACCTCATGCACCATTTTTAGGCAGTGACTTAGACTTCTGCAGTACAGAACTGCATATTTTGTGTTTTATTTATCTTAAGTAATCGTCCATTGTTGAAAACATGTTAATAAAAGTTTCAAAAAAATTTTATTCGCTTTTTTGATGTTGGAGTGTCCCCATCCTGCTTGAATTTAATATTTGTGTCATCCGTAAGGAGAAATACTTCATTTTTGCATATACATTGATAGACCGGCTATACTTGTCCAACAATATCGATCTCTATGGTATACCTGTAGTGATTATTTTTTATTTTGAAGATGCCGTTTGCTTGCCTGCACTTCCAGAGTTTCTCCATGCTGTACTCAAGCCTATTTAGTAGGACTGGATGAAAATCAATATTAGATAATGACATATTGTCAATGGAGATTGCGTCATAGACTATTTATCTTCTTGGGTTTGTTTATATATTACTTTCGCCCTACCAGTCACGATTCTTTTTTATTTGTATTTTGCACGACGCGATTCGGGGACGATTCTCACTTTAAAATGAGTTTTCCTCTGTGTACTGTGTCATTTTTTGATGCGTGACGTTTTGCATTGTTGTGTTCTCTTTAAGCACAAAGAAACTAGTAGCAGAAAAGTTGATTGTAAACAACCTATTGTCTTTACAATCGCAGGCTTTCACAATCTGTTTCTAAGGGAACAACAGTCACAAAAGTGTTGAAAAATGGAGTTCCCATTTTAACCAACCGGTGCTCATCATCAAATTGTCTAAATATTCAAGTTACAAATGGTGGAGTAAGGGTGCCGTTGCGTTTTCAACATGCATATGCAAGTAACGTATTACTTTATTTCCTCGAAGAGAATAGTATGAGTAGTGTAATCAATTGCTTTCGACAAGTGCAATATTTTTCATTTAATCTATGTAAAAAGGGCAGTGTCCCCACTGAATAACTGCTCAGTGACTAATCACCACCCACCCAAACCACTAAAGATAGAAACTTGAAATTTGCAGAGGGTGTCCATCTTACACTTTAGCCGTCGTTTAAGATGAGATTTCTTGAAATTACATCTCTTACGGGGTAAAATAGGGGATGAAAGATTTTTTGAAAATATGTCGCTATTAAAACAATTTTGACGCTAGGGCTACCAAAACTGGTATTTGATTTCTTGCTCAAAGAAATACAGATTTGCAAATACGCTTCTCGGGTTTGCCGCCGGATCGTATTGTGTAAATCGTACAATATTTCTTCGAGGCAACTGCTCGACATCATCAGGTGGTGGTAGCTGCTGCTGTCACTGCTACAAGGCGCGACTGATGATAATCGCGCGGCGGCGTCGGAATTTATCATGACGGGAGCAGGCAATACGCGTGCGCGAGAAGACGCTCATAGTTGGAGAAAGCGGCGCTCCTGGTGCCCCCTACTGGGAGCTGCAGAAAGGCCATCCACGCGTGCGCTTTGGGCAATAACTGTGCTGCCGGACGCTCCTGGGTATAAAATTTGAACTAAATCTCAGCTACGCGTTGAGTCACTTGAGGAAACGGAAGTTCTTATTTTCCCTGTTTTTGATTTAATGGCAGCCAGTGCTGGATTCCAGGCGGCGCTCAGTTGAAAACCTGCATCCCTGTTGATTAGACTGTCCGCCGTGCGAATATATATGGCCTCCTTAATAACACAGTCCTGCTGCATGGTGTAACCAATGGCTCCTGAAACTCAATCCTTCCAAGACCCAGGCAATCATCGTAGGTCGTACCACTCGCTCCTTCCGGCTCCTGGATTTCTCCCTTACTGTCTGCGCACATCCTGTCCGCCTCACCCCCCACCCTCACCTACCTTGGCCTCACCATTGACCGTCACCTCACCTGGATACCTCAACTCCGCTCCATCCAATCCAAAGCCCACAACCGCCTCCGACTCCTCAAACTCCTCTCTGGCCGGACATGGGGGTTGCACCCCTCTACCATCCTCCACACCTACAAATCCTTCATCCGTCCCATCCTCTGTTATGCCAGTCCTGCCTGGATATCTGCCCCCCCCAAATTCTATCAGTCCCTCCAGATCCTTGAGCGTCATGCACTCCGCCTCGCCTTCCGTATCCGCCTCCCGTCCCCCACGCGGATCCTCTATGATCTCATTCCTTTCCCCCATCTGCTCCTATTCCTCGAACATATCCGCATCCTCTACACCTCCCGCCGTCTTGAACCCCCTCACCCCCTGGTTGCTCCTCTCCTCTCCCATCCCCGCCCCCTGCCACGTCTTCACCGCTGTGTCCCCCCTACCCTCCATCTCTACACCCTCCATCTCCTTTCCCAAGGTGGCTTCCGTCAACTCCCCCTCCCGGATGATGCCCTCTCTCCCTCCATTTATCCTTCCTACCAACTCTGATCCTCGATCCCCCTCCTTTCCTCTGTCCTTTCCCTGGGCTCCCTCTTCCCCCCCCCCTTCTGTCCTGTTTTCTCCCCACTACACCTCTCCCTCCCTCCCTTCTCCCCCCCAGTCCTTTTGTATTCCCCTCCTCTGCCTACCCCACTCCCTGTCGCGTCTGCCCCCCACCCCTCTTATGGGTCCTCATCGTCCTTCAGCTCCTTTCCCGGCTCCCCCCTTCGCTTTTACTCTCCTTTCCCCCCTTTTTTGTTTTCCCATCTTCTGTCCAGTTTCCCCCCACCTGCTCTCGACTGTGGTGTCATATTTGCCAACTTTTTAGTGCAGTGTTCCAGTGACTATTCAGTGTTGTTTGTCTTTCTCGTGTTGCGAACAGAAACCATGCTGTCGCTAGGTATGAATTTTATGTCCTTTGCGAACAGAATCCAGACTGTCGCCGTGTTTTTTTAAATTGTCTATTGTTTTCCCTGTCTGCTTCGTATGTATTTTTATTAGCGTCATCATCCCTGTGTTGTTGTTTAAGTTCCACGATTTCTTTTCGCCTTGTTACTCTCTAAGTCTCCGATGTTATCGCCTGTTTTTTATTATTTGTTCTCTTGATCTTTGTCACAAAATCTGTCGGCTGAAGAGCGGCATACTAAGCTGCTGCCAGCCCGCCCCCTTCGGGGGAATTGAAATTCAATAAATGAAAAAAAAAAAAATAAATAAAAAAATAACACAGTCCCAGAAAGATGACGCTGGGGATAAAATTTCCGTCTGTTTGTAAAGCATACGATGTCCCGTGTCCAGGCAATGTTCCGCTACTGCTGATTTATCAGGTTGCCCCAGGCGTGTATGACGATGATGTTCGACGCAGCGTTCTTGCACGGTTCGGCATGTCTGTCCAATATAAGATTTTCCACATTGGCATGGGATTTTGTACACGCCACGTTTTCTGAGGCCAAGGTCGTCTTTGACAGAGCACAATAAATTCCTCAATTTTGCTGGTGGCCGAAAAACACACTTGACGTCATGCTTTTTGAGGATTCTTTCTGTTCTCGAAGACATGCCATCAAAATTCAGAGGACTTTGTAGGACGCCTGAAGACACTTAAGTTTCAAGCGTCGGATATTTTAGTTAGTTTTGACGTTATATCTTTGTTTACGAAAGTACCTCTGCAGGACGCGTTAGAGCTTATCACCAGTCAGTTTGAGAGAGATATTGTGGCGTTGTTTAAACATGTGCTTACCTCAACTTATTTCTTATTTAATGACCAGTATTTTGAACAAGTGGACGGTGTCGCCATGGGAAGTCCTCTGTCTCCCATGGTGGCCAACTATTTTATGGGAGACTTTGAGGAAAAAGCACTGCAGTCAGCAAGTCTCAAACCTTCTTATTTTTGGCGGTATGTAGACGATACCTTTGTGGTGTGGCTTCCGGAGTAGAGACATTACCTGTGTTTCTCGGACAAAAAAAAAAAAAAAAAAAAAAAATGGTTCAAATGGCTCTGAGCACTATGGGACTCAACTGCTGTGGTCATAAGTCCCCTAGAACTTAGAACTACTTAAACCTAACTAACCTAAGGACATCACACACATCCATGCCCGAGGCAGGATTCGAACCTGCAACCGTAGCGATCGTGCGGTTCCAGACTGTAGCGCCTTTAACCGCTCGGCCACTCCGGCCGGCCTTTCTCGGACATCTGAACTCGCTACATCCCAATATACAGTTCACTATGGAAGTGGAAAAAGATGGCCTCTTACCATTCCTGGACGTCTTAGTCAGAAGAAGAGTTGACGGTACATTGGGACACAGCGTCAATCGCAAATCAACTCATACAGAGCTATATTTGCAGGCCACAAGTTGCCATCACCCTGCTCAACGCGGTAGCGTCCTATGCTCTTTGGTGCATAGCGCCCATGTAGTCTCAGATGCCGACAGCCTGCCTGGTGAGCTACAACACCTGAGAACGGCATTCCAACAGAATGGCTATTCCGAAAGGCAGATATGCCATGCATTCCGTACTCAGCAAACTCGACGCAGGGATGTATATGAAGATGCGGAGGCACCCACTGCAACAGCGTTCTTGCCCTATTTTGGTGGCATGTCTTCGAGAATAGAAAGAATCCTCAAAAAGCACGACGTCAAGTGTGTTTTTCGGCCACCAGCAAAATTGAGGAATTTATTGTGCTCTGTCAAAAACGACCTTGGCCTCAGAAAACGTGGCGTGTACAAAATCCCATGCCAATGTGGAAAATCTTATATTGGACAGACATGCCGAACCGTGCAAGAACGCTGCGTCGAACATCATCGTCATACACGCCTGGGGCAACCTGATAAATCAGCGGTAGCGGAACATTGCCTGGACACGGGACATCGTATGCTTTACGAACAGACGGAAATTTTATCCCCAGCGTCATCTTTCTGGGACTGTGTTATTAAGGAGGCCATATATATTCGCACGGCGGACAATCTAATCAACAGGGATGCAGGTTTTCAACTGAGCGCCGCCTGGAATCCAGCACTGGCTGTCATTAAATCAAAAACAGGGAAAATAAGAACTTCCGTTTCCTCAAGTGACTCAACGCGTAGCTGAGATTTAGTTCAAATTTTATACCCAGGAGCGTCCGGCAGCACAGTTATTGCCCAAAGCGCACGCGTGGATGGCCTTTCTGCAGCTCCCAGTAGGGGGCACCAGGAGCGCCGCTTTCTCCAACTATGAGCGTCTTCTCGCGCACGCGTATTGCCTGCTCCCGTCATGATAAATTCCGACGCCGCCGCGCGATTATCATCAGTCGCGCCTTGTAGCAGTGACAGCAGCAGCTACCACCACCCGATGATGTCGAGCAGCTGCATCGAAGAAATACTGTACGATTTACACAATACGATCCGGCGGCAAACCCGAGAAGCGTATTTGCAACAGATCCGTCGGGAAAGCATGAAAAGTCACATCAAATACAGTTTTAATCATTTTTGGAAATTGAGCTCCTATGGGGGTGAAATAGTGGGTGAAAGTTGTTTTTGAAAAGTGGCCACATCTTGCTGAACTACTAAAGTGTTTTTAAAGCTACTACTACGAAACTTTGAATTTGGCTTCTCAGTTAGAAATAAAAATACGTGTTTCACTGTTTTAGGCAGTTCAATTCCTAAGGCAGTGAAATGTTTTATGAAAATATTTCATTTTGAAAACATTTTTAAAGCTAAATCTTTGAAAATTAGTACTTGTCTTCTCGATTAGAAATGAAAAAAAATCGTTTTCCGCTATTTTCGGAAAGCCGCGGTGGCCGTGCGGTTCTGGCGCTGCAGTCCGGAACCGCGGGACTGCTACGGTCGCAGTTTCGAATCCTGCCTCGGGCATGGGTGTGTGTGATGTCCTTAGGTTAGTTAGGTTTAAGTAGTTCTAAGTTCTAGGGGACTTATGACCTAAGATGTTGAGTCCCATAGTGCTCAGAGCCATTTGAACCATTTTCTTTATTTTCGGAAATTCAACCCCTAAGGGGATGAAATAGGGTTATCATTACCCAGGTCAAACTGCTAAGGATAGAAAACTGAAATCTGGAAACGTTGTTGATCTTATACTGTAGGCGTAGAAGGATTGCTCGAAATTCCACTCGTAAGGGAGAGAAATAGGGGATGAAAATATTTAAGAAAACATTTAGTTACATCAAAAAAAGCTGAATCCAAGAAATCTACTTAGATATAAAGAAATACATGTTAGGGGATGAAAGTTTCTATGGAAATATCACCACAAGATAGCAAAAGGCATGATTAACAGGAACCTTGGACTCCAAGTAACAGAATCGCTTTTTGGTCAGAAGTGCGTTCGGAAAAGACCGTGTCTCTATGGCCTTAATTAACGTAAAAAATTTAGGTTTTGCAGTTTGTGAACAACATAAAAAGTAGATAACAGAAAAAAAGAATCTGTGCAAACTATGCAGTCGACGCGAGCGAAGCAGCAGGCGCTGAGCAAGTTATTTTATAACCTGACTGGTGAAAAGAAAAATGATATATTCCACGAGAGACCATTCTGAAACGCGAATTGACAGTGCGTGTCTTATTTTGATCCACAGCCTTGTTTTCTGGCTGTCTTACCATATAAAGCGTCCAAGTTGTTCTTTCGTTTCATGACTTCAACAATTTTGTGATGTTTCCACAGATCATAAAGACCTTAATCTTCCCATTTACTTCATTCATGGGTCCTATTCTATAACAGACTCAAACATTTTCTTACTGCTCTTCCGTCAGATACCAACAGTCTTTCTTGGCCTTTCTTTCTAAAGACTGGAGCCTCGCATCTTTACAGCAGCACATGAACTGTGGCTGATCGCTAAAGGTACGTTGCAAAATCTGGGGAGAGTGATTTTGATTCATTTTGGTGTGGAGTTGATTGTCAGGTGAGGTGTAGGATGTTCGATCTGTTTTACCTGTCAGAAGATACTCGCTTGTTTCTCGTATTGAAACGTCCCCTTTTGAACAATTATACAAGGCTGTGCTTAAACTGACACACAATATTTTTAGCGCAACGCAATCTGACTTTCAAAAATCCCTACAAAAGAATGGCTCTGACTAACATTAGCCTATACGTTTCACAAATCACTTACCTCATCAAAAATCTTCGTTACTCGAACTACTGCAATACAGCGAGCGCCACTACTGCCAGCTAAATAAAAGATTCAAACTACGGAAGGCACTAACTACTGATAGGCATAGTTAGCAAATGAAAGATTTTAATAGAGAACAAACAATGTATTTACCTCAATAGTGTTCAAAAGTCATAATGTATATGGCAGTTCATGATATCCAGTATTACAAATTTCAAAACTCCGCCATCTCTCTCCTCACATCCACCACTGCTGGCGGCTCACCTCCAACTACGCAACGCTATGCGCTGTTAACATCCAGCTACCCAACACTACAATAGCCAACAACAATGCAAACCAGCCACAGACTGCACACAGCACAGCCAGTGATTTTCATACAGAGCGCTATGTGGCGTTACCAATAAAAAAACCTATACAGTCTACTTACATAGCCCCCATGCTCCCCACAAAAAATTTTACAAATTGTTTTGGGCAGTGGCCAATACAGATTTGAAAAACTTTTTCATAATTACAATAACAAAGAAATCAAATGCACACACTTATTAATACAATGTTGGTCAAAAGCTAAAATTTTCTCACAGTCCATAAAGACAGTCCTGATCATTCATCACAGTAAAACTGCCGTTTCTTTTCTCAAAGTCTGAGCAGTAAAAGACAATGCACACGGAAGTAGTGGATTTCCATGCAGTCTTGAAGAAGTAGTGTTGTCCTTCCAATGGAAAGACAGTGTTGACTCTTGACATGCTGACAGGTAATGGGCCACAACAGAGCAAACCCACAGCAGAGTCATTCGACATTTTGAAGAATATTGGTAGGTAGGTCATCACAGAGCAGACTCACTGTAGTCCTGGTAGAGATTACGGTATTGGTGGACCACCAGAGGTGCAGACCCACTGCAGTCCTTGTAGAAATAATGGTACTAGTGGGTCATCAAAGATGCAGGCCCACTGTAGTCCTTGTAGAGATGGCCAGCAGTCATCTGTTGTGACTGTGCAGGTGCACAATCACCATTGAAGAGTCTTGCGGATAATATAGCAAGTCCATAACCACCACTTGTGCACTCACAAAGTTTTTGGAATTGTCCTTAGAACCAGCAAAGCTGTTATCCAGTCCCTTGCTGAATTATTAACACACGTGCAAACACTAACAGTCCCTACTTCTCACATATTGTCCATATACTATGACCAACAGAAACGTGTGCAGTGAAATGTAACTTACAAGTTACTTAATTTGATGAACTGGTGTCAATTACAATTTTATAACATAAGAATACAATAACAAAGGTACAAAATACATCATTAAAAACATAACAATACAGATAACATTTGTAGTACAGGCTTTACAAAAGAATAGAACTAACATATACATCAGTGTTACAGGACTTATGAAATAAGTAAATACATAAAAGATCAGAATAACTTTTGAAACATGAACTTCACACATGAGCATTAAAACAAAACAGAATAAATAATGTCTAAGCATATTTAAAAGGTAAATAACATATTATTAATGCCAATTATATTTGAGGATAACAGTATTCCTCATCATAGTGAATGTAGCTTAGTATTAGAAGAAGAAAAAATTCTGTGAAACTACGCAGAGACAGGAAGAAAACAAATACACAAGGGTACACAAACACATAGTGGGATAACACAAAAGGAAAGGACGAGGTTTGTTTTCAGTGTAACATTTGGTACTGCAGTCCAACCCAAAACTTCATTCCATAGATCGGTCTTCTTATTTCGCCATTTGCTCCAGCCAAAAAAAAATCCTATCCAAGCATGCTTTCTGTATTCTGTTCACATCCTTTTTCAAAAATAGTTTTTCTCCACTGTACACTACTTTTTTTGCCAAAACATTTTCTTATAGCTTCTCAATGCATTTCTTTCAATCCATCATAGTTAGTTTCTTATATAGTCTACCCCCTCTTAAGCTAACTTAAATCTACTGAGCTCAGGTATATATATACCAAGGGACAAGGCAATGCAGCAGCACATAACAAATTAACACAAACCACAAGGACAAAAAAATGCAAATTGGCAAACCAAGCAACAGTATTACAACTAATATAAGGCAATGAGCAGCAAACAAGAAAAATAAATCAGTAGTAAAACTGGCTTAACAGAGCAATGTAAAGTGAAATTTAGTAGCACTATGCCTGGCAAACAGCAGCAGCAAATGCAATAACTTCCATCTAAACATGACAAAGCTCAAGCAGAAAAAATATTACAGTAAAAATGGCCATGTTTAATACCTATGTCACATCTTAACACTAGGGTGATGCATCACCTTAAATTACAGTACTAAATAAGTTACCCAGTCATTGACAAAAATTATGTATGCAATTCCTGTGAAGGGAAATGTCTTTTTGTGCTCCCTCGTTTTTTTGAAGTAGATTATAAAATGGTTATTTACTGGATCTGTAGGCATAAAATATCTATATTAGTACATCTATTAAATTTTATTTTAACCAATGCTGTAGTGCAGCTAGAAACTAGATATTAAACAAAATAGGCAAAGCAAGGCGTGAAACGTCATTCACTAGCCATATGGCATTTCATAATGCAGTAAACAATCTTTCAACTAGCAAGACAATAGACATGAAATGTTTCTCATCATTTCATTTCAGTAAATATCATAAATTAAGTACTCTACAGTGTAATCATGTTTTCAAGTTTGAGAGTGTCGTATTTACGATGCTTTCTACAAAGGAAAGTCAATAGAAAGGATAATGGCATCCTTTTTTTTCCACCTGTGCCTCTGAAAGGCAAATTTTTCAAGGCGTCTGTCGCGCAGCTGGGTGCCCATGACACATTATGTGAAGGTGGTCACTTAACTTTCTTACTGAAATATTTACGACAGCAATTTCCGCTACAGTGACAGTCTCATATAAAAATATTTCACAGGTCAAGAGTTTGCGTTACAAATCTGCAGAAACAAAATGCTATTGATATAACAGTGTCCAAAAAATTTTCGTCGGCATTGTAATACATTCACGCATTTGCATACATTTCATAACTCTTAAAGTACGATTCTTGGTTTCCAACAACCTTTTTCACAAACCAGAGTCCCTAACCACTACTCATTATTCCTTACCTTATTCGTCGACACTTCTTCAATATTTCATCATAACAGATACGTAGCATAATCAAATAACTCATATAGCATCAGCTTATTGATCATAAACATACCGCAACAGCATAATACACATAGTCATCGTAATAATAACATCATAACACCTCAGTCAACTCTCAAAATCGTTGTAGCTTCCTCCAATAATTTCAAAACCTAAAAAAAATTCTCTGCTCATTTCAGTAGTGTCATCTACCTCAAACGTACTTTAAAAATCATGATCTCATACCAAATACATCATTCAAAGCTCTCATAGTATCACAATGGTTCTGAAAAAATATGAACAGTTCACAAAGTACAGACAAAATACAATTTCATAAGTGCGAAGTTATCCAGCTGTGTAATTACGTAAACATTTGTCACTGATGTAATAAAAAAAATGTTTATCCCTCAGTTAAATGATCAGATAGCTGTGTAATTTGTGTGTTAGAGGAATATGGTACCGATGTGTAAAGTTGTATAAGCAAATATCATATTAGCTAGGGCTCCTTGTGCTTGCCACACACATGGTGCACGAAGTAAGCGTGTACCCCCCTGAGGATTAATGTAATTATACCCTCAGGTGTTACAGATTACAACAATGGAATGAAATGTATTACGGAAAACCTTTGTATCATTGTACTTCAAATATCTTTAAAAATAAATGATTTATGTACAAAATTAATCACTCAAATACGTGTCCTGTAGCGCTAAATGTGCGTCTTGCTGTAAGATAATCTCTGTGGAAGTGTCATAGTTATTGTCCTCCGAAAGCTAAGTTCTGCAGAAGCCAATGTACTTACCTCATGATAAACAAAAGTGAAATGCTTTGCGTATAGATATCTTAGTTATTACGCTTATTGCCGTGATGAAGAAAGTACTGTGCTGTAACGTATTGTTGTGCTATGGAAAAGGCAGTCTCATTGTAGCTATATCACAAAAGTTACTACTAAAACATGTTTTACTATCCAGAATAATACAGAAAAACTGTGCAGATATAAAACAGATACAGCGCAAAAGCAATATTGTCAATTGTCACTCATTAGTAGTGTCGTGATAAAATCGTGTAGCTGTCACATAAACTAACCACTGTGTCATCTGGTATCTCACAGGAAGTGCTTTAAATCCAGAATGTACACTCCTGGAAATTGAAATAAGAACACCGTGAATTCATTGTCCCAGGAAGGGGAAACTTTATTGACACATTCCTGGGGTCAGATACATCACATGATCACACTGACAGAACCACAGGCACATAGACACAGGCAACAGAGCATGCACAATGTCGGCACTAGTACAGTGTATATCCACCTTTCGCAGCAATGCAGGCTGCTATTCTCCAATGGAGACGATCGTAGAGATGCTGGATGTAGTCCTGTGGAACAGTTTGCCATGCCATTTCCACCTGGCGCCTCAGTTGGACCAGCGTTCGTGCTGGACGTGCAGACCGCGTGAGACCACGCTTCATCCAGTCCCAAACATGCTCAATGGGGGACAGATCCGGAGATCTTGCTGGCCAGGGTAGTTGACTTACACCTTCTAGAGCACGTTTGGTGGCACGAGATACATGCGGACGTGCATTGTCCTGTTGGAACAGCAAGTTCCCTTGCCGGTCTAGGAATGGTAGAACGATGGGTTCGATGACGGTTTGGATGTACCGTGCACTATTCAGTGTCCCCTCGACGATCACCAGTGGTGTACGGCCAGTGTAGGAGATCGCTCCCCACACCATGATGCCGGGTGTTGGCCCTGTGTGCCTCGGTCGTATGCAGTCCTGATTGTGGCGCTCACCTGCACGGCGCCAAACACGCATATGATCATCATTGGCACCAAGGCAGAAGCGACTCTCATCGCTGAAGACGACACGTCTCCATTCGTCCCTCCATTCACGCCTGTCGCGACACCACTGGAGGCGGGCTGCACGATGTTGGGGCGTGAGCGGAAGACGGCCTAACGGTGTGCGGGACCGTAGCCCAGCTTCATGGAGACGGTTGCCAATGGTCCTCGCCGATACCCCAGGACCAACAGTGTCCCTAATTTGCTGGGAAGTGGGGGTGCGGTCCCCTACGGCACTGCGTAGGATCCTACGGTCTTGGCGTGCATCCGTGCGTCGCTGCGGTCCGGTCCCAGGTCGACGGGCACGTGCACCTTTCGCCGACCACTGGCGACAACATCGATGTACTGTGGAGACCTCATGCCCCACGTGATGAGCAATTCGGCGGTACGTCCACCCGGCCTCCCGCATGCCCACTATACACCCTCGCTCAAAGTCCGTCAACTGCACATACGGTTCACGTCCACGCTGTCGCGGCATGCTACCAGTGTTAAAGACTGCGATGGAACTCCGTATGCCACGGCAAACTGGCTGACACTGACGGCGGCGGTGCACAAATGCTGCGCAGCTAGCGCCATTCGACGGCCAACACCGCGGTTCCTGGTGTGTCCGCTGTGCCGTGCATGTGATCATTGCTTGTACAGCCCTCTCGCAGTGTCCGGAGCAAGTATGGTGGTTCTGACACACCGGTGTCAATGTGTTCTTTTTTCCATTTCCAGGAGTGTATTTTCAAGTAAACCAAAATGTTGCATTAAAATCTCATTAGCAGTACTGGTAAATGTTCTAAGTATGTGAACCTTATAGTCGTTATGTAATCGTGCAACTAACAAGCAAGAATGTACACACACAATAACACTGTGTCGTCTGTTCACAATAACAATGCCTTCGTAATTTCTGTTTAAATAAGTTCTCTTGGTTCTTGACTGGATATTTAACTTCAAACATTGTTGCATGTTAACAGATTCGAAGTCTGACTAAGCATATTAGTAATTTAAAGTGAAAAATTTTGTAGCAAAAATTAAGTTAAAAAAACAGATTATCTCTCAATAAACAGTTTTACATGTGAAAAGTGGTGCAATTCTTTACCCTTCCTAGTACGCAGAGTTTCAACTTGAACGCAATTATCATGCCGTATACGTCGGTAAGGAATGCTAAAATTTTTCTCAAGGTTAGCGTCTATGTTATTTTTCTCTGAGCCAGCCGGCGCACGTGGCTGCCTGCGGTGCGAATCATTGTCTGCAATCTCTTTGTTGGCGCGCGTCGTTATTAGGATTAGGAGACCTAACTTCTACAAATTCACCTTGCCGAGAGGGTCCTGCCCTGTTTGAAACCCGCAAGTTCTGATGAAATTCAGGTCTGTCGTTAGGATTATATTGTCTGTCGTCATGTCGGTAGTTTCTGTAATTAATTTCTTGTCGGTCACGTGGTGGAGAACTTCTCCCTGAGTCGTAACTGCGCAGAGGACCGTTGTGTCTGAAGTTATTCTCTCTTCCTTGATAATAATAGTTCTGGTTGCCATATTGTCTGTTTCTATGATTGTCTCTGTCATATTCATTACTACGGAAATGCGATCTTTCTCTGTAACTATTATTACTCTGCCAGTGGTTGTCATATGGGTGGTGTCTGTTTTGGTCACGATTTGCGTTGTAAGAATAGACTTGTCGTGTCCAGTTATTGTTTCTGTCGTCACGGAATTGTGTTGGATGTGACCTGTAGTGATTGTTTTCCTGTTTTCGCATCCCGCGACTGTCTGTGTCAATTTCTAATTCTTGTAAGAGTCCCTGAATAGCTTCAATGTCGTCTTTGCAACGTCCTGCCAAAATAATATTTCTTAAATGTTCAGGCAATTTCATTAAGCAAATACGGATGAGTTCTGAAGGGCTGTATGGGTTTGACAGGTATTGATTCTGGTGCAACATGTCTTCAAAATATTTGACAAGACTGGAAAATTCAGATTGTTCAAAGTGTTTCATCATCATGATGCTATGCTTTACTCGGTCTTGCGTAGCTTGAGACCAATATGCTGAGAGGAAGGCATGATAAAATTCTCTTTCACTGTGACAATCGTGAATGACCGATCGGCATTCTTACAGCTGGTTCATTCTCTAAGTAGCCACACATAAATTCTAACCTGTGCTCCAATGACCAGTTGGGAGGAAAACAATGAGAGAATTGATGGAGCCATGCTTGTCGATGAATGTCGTTGCCAGAATTCTTAAATATTTTGAATTTCCGTGTAGTAATGAACAGCTGATAGTCAAAATCATCATGTCGGCGAGTCGCATGTCGGTCATTGTTACGTCGTTTCGGCGGTTCCATTTCAAAATTCGGTGCACCTTGCCAATTTCGTTCATAATTTTCGAAATGCGCTGTGTTATTATTTTGTGGCTGTTCCGTATTTCTATGTCCCTCTCCCCGTATTGGGGCGCGAGTGTCCTCTGAAATATGTAATTCTTGTATTACTTGTGCCAACTGATCTTGTACTTCCCGGATTTCTCTTTGGTGTTGCGTATTAATCTGATTCTGATTTTGTTTGAATTTCCTAATTTGTTCGCACTCTTCTGTGTCATTAAAGACTACCGGTTTTGTGTCATTCAGATTATCATCTACCTTCGTAGATAAATTATTTAGCTGATCCGAAAGTTCAACTACTTTCTCTGATAATGAACTAATTTCCTCCATGTGTCTTTCTGAACCAATTTTCAGAGTATCTACTGTGTCCTTTAAGTTTTCCTGAGTTTTTGCAAGTTGCGTAACCGAATCGGTAGATGCAACTGAGTCAATTTTAGCTTGCAAGGTCTCATGATTTTCATGACCAATAGTTTGCAGTTCTTTTATGGCTGCTTCGTGATTCTGTAATGCATTTTCATGCCGCGAAAAAATAGGATGAAAATGCTCACAAATTTGTGTTTTTACATCATTACAGACTCTTTGACATTTCGATTCAATGTTATGTAACTCAGTAGTTAAATCTTCACGTGTTTGTTCAAGCTTATGTTCCACTGAGTCTAACTTTTGAAGCTTTTGTTCCATTGCGTCTAACTGTTGCTGTGTTTGTCTCTGGTGTTGTTCCATTGTGTCTAACTTTTGAAGATTTTCTTCCATTGTGTCTAACTTTTGAAGATTTTGTTCCATTGCGTCTAACTTTTGAAGCTTTTGCTGTGTTTGTCTCTGATTTTGTTCCATTTGTTGCATTAATTGCAATAATAATGTATTAGTGTCTGGAATCTGTTTCTCTATGCTTTTTGGCAGTGCATTTTCACCGGCAACATTCACATTTTGACAAGCAGAATATGTGTCTTGACTCATTTGAGAAAACGGTGAGGACCCAAAACCTAAGTCTACAGTATTTGCAATATTGTGTTCTGTCATTTCGGATTCCTGAGGCGAGCTGTTGCCGACCGATCGATCGATAATGCTTCCCTGTTCACTACCTGTTTCACTGTCTACACCATTATTTGCCGCCCGCTCCATTTCCCTATGCACAATTACCAAATTACTACTTCGAATGTCTGTTAATTCACTACACAGTGGTGCTGATAAGCTACGCTCTTCGTCACTATTATTTATCAGTTTACTTTGGAGCCTAGTGTAACGTTTTTCACACGCCATTATTGTCACAATATTTCACACGATAACACAGAAAAGCACAATTTGAAGAGCAAAATAAGAAAACACATTAACATAGCACTGAAAATAATATCTAGTTAATTGCAAGCGCAGCTGCGAAATACTTGATGCAAATCTACATGCATGCCACAACTGTTTTACTGTACAACAATGAAAGACTGCAACTACAAAGGGGATTCTCTCTACAATTACGCGCTAGCAATAAACAATAGCTATACTAATTAAAACTACAAGAAAAAAATCAGAAGATTCCAGTGAGGTATCCTCGGCTAAGGGTCGACATATGAAACGTCCCTTTTGAACAATTATACAAGACTATGCTTAAACTGACACACAATATTTTTAGCGCAACGCAATCTGACTTTCAAAAATCCCTACAAAAGAATGGCCCTGACTAACATTAACCTATACGTTTCACAAATCACTTACCTCACCAAAAATCTTCGTTACTCGAACTACTGCAATACAGCGAGCGCCACTACTGCCAGCTAAATAAAAGATTCAAACTACGGAAGGCACTAATTACTGATAGGCATAGTTAGCAAATGAAAGATTTTAATAGAGAACAAACAATGTATTTACCTCAATAGTGTTCAAGAGTCATAATGTATATAGCAGTTCATCATATCCAGTATTACAAATTTCAAAACTCCGCCATCTCTCTCCTCACATCCACCACTGCTGGCGGCTCACCCCCAACTGCGCAACGCTACGCGCTGTTAGCATCCAGCTGCCCAACACTACAATAGCCAACAACAATGCAAACCAGCCACAGACTGCACACAGCACAGCCAGTGATTTTCATACAGAGCGCTATGTGGCGTTACCAATAAAAAAACCTGTACAGTCTACTTACAGTATCAAGATGAAAATCAAGTTGAAGCAACCACTCATTATAGAAAGCTCCAGTAGAAATGCAGCCGGTGATAACTACGCGACGTTAGTTCGAAGACAGTGACTAAGATCCAGGTAAGTCGGAACATTTGTTATCAATACACTGCAGGACATATGTAGAACTCTTAAAAGCTGGAGTTCAGACACAATTGCATGACATACAACTATATGAAAACAGCAAGGATGAAGCTGAAGCAATTTTTAAATTGCTATGGATCAAAGGCTCCCGGGGGTATGGCGAAACATCAACTGGATATACACTGAAGTGAGAAAAGTCATGGGATAACGATATGCAAATATGCAGATGGCGATAGTGCCACGAGCATATGTTATAAATGGGCAGTGAATCGGCGGAGCTGTCATTTGTACCCAGGTGATTCATGGGGAAAGATCTCTGCGAGACGGTAATTAACAAACTTTGAAAGTGGAATGGTAGTTGGAGCTAGACGCATTCAGTTTAGGTAATCATTACGGAACTGAATACTCCAAGATCCACAGTGTCAAGAGTGTGCCGAGAATATCGAATTTTAGGCATTACCTTGAAACGGTACAGTAGTTTCCGCTCCATAAGCAGCAGGTTTCGCAGCTCACTCGCATCGGTAAATACAAACGGAGGCGGCTCCGCCGCCAATTTTACTGCACGACGCGGTCGGCCGCGGGTGCAACAGAACCCATGTGGACGGGTGGAAAGAAATGTGTCAGGCTTCATAATACGTATTTATATGTGTCGTATATTATGCATTTCTTGCACGTGAATGTGAATCTGCACGTGAACTTTCCTAATCCTCCTCACATCTTTCCATAAAGCGTGGCCAAATATTAGCTGGGAAGTAGTTCTGTAATACAGTAATGCCAACCTTACTACTGGGTAGGGGATCAGAGAGACAGCACAGGCAGGTAAAAGTCAAAGACGTTACAGTGTCACAAGATTTGGGGTGGAGAGGTTGGTCACGGCCAAGTGGTTCGACCACCGTGGCCCAGGAAGACCTCTGGGTGCCCGCGATATTCTGGGAGTGTTACAGAAGACGGGTAAGTGAGCAGACGTGCCCTCAGTGCGTCTGTCTCAATGTTCACGAGTGGGTGAGAGGTATTTGAATATTTGCACTAATTCTTTTATTGTGTAAGGAAATGAATGTTCTCGTTTAATTTCGGAAATTTGACCCCCCTGTGTTAATGTATCTGGTTCCCAGTTTGCCCGTTATCCTCCTCACATAGCGGATGTCCCGTGTAAAATATTGGGAGACTTTGGTGGTATACATTTGGCCAACGCAATTCCGTCTTGCCCGTAGAAATGTGCGTGCAGATTAGTATATAATATACCCGAGCTATAAGTTGTAAAATTGTAATATCTGTAAACTGGAACAATTGCTGAAATGGCTGTAAAGTCGAGTGATAATGTTTAAAATAAATAGGTAATCAATTGTCATCAATCTTTAACATACCCTAAAAATCACAAAGGAGTCAAGTTAAAGGAATTCATTTAAAATAAAAGATGTAGAATGCAGGGACCCACACATGAGCGTGTGAGCCCTCCAGCCCCTTGCCTAGTATCGTACAGAAAGGGCACGGTCTCTAGGTGGCGCTCTCAAACACCCCTCTCCAGTTATCCGTTGCAAAATTTTCATTCAGGGCTTGACGACATCAGCCTTCATATCGATTCCCAAGGCAAGGAAGTCTGACGGTAAGCTTTCAGCCTCTCACCATGGACAACATAGTGGCCAACGGCTTTCACTAAACGACCGAGAGCAGCGGCGTTTGCGTAGAATTGTCAGTGCTAACAGACAAGAAACACTGCTTGAAATAACAGCAGAAATCAATGTGGGACGTACGACGAACGTGTGCGCTAGGACAGTCCGAAGAAATTTGGCTGTAGTGGGCTGCGGCAGCAGACGACCGACGCTTGTGCCTTTGCTAACGGCGCGACACCGCCTACAGCGCATCTCCTGGGCTCTGACCATATAGGTCGGACTCGACTTCTAGTCAGATGAGTCCCGATTTCAGCTGGTAAGAGCTAATGGTAGGGTTAGAGCGTTGCGTGTGCCGCAGACCGCACGAGGCCTTGGTTCAAAAATGGTTCTGAGCACTATAGGACTTAACATCTGAGGTCATCAGTCCCCTAGAACTTACAACTATCTAAACCTAACTAACCTAAGGACATCCATGCCCGAGGCAGGATTCGAACCTGCGACCGTAGCGGTCGCGTGGTTCCAGACTGAAGGGCGTAGAACCGCTCGACCACACTGGCCGGCCAGAGGCCTCGGACCCAAGTTGTCAACAAGCCACTGTGCAAGCTGGTGGTGGATCCATAACGGTGTGGGCTGTATTTACATGCAGTGGACTGAGTCCTCTGGTCCAACTGAATCGATCACTGCGTGGAAATGGTTATTTTCGGCCACTTACAGGCCATTTGCAGCCGTTCATGATGTTATGCGTGACAGTGCACCATATTACCAGGCCACAGTTGTCTGCAATTGGTTTGAAGAACATTCTGGACATTCTGAGCGAATGATATGCCCACACAGATCACCTGACATGAATCCTGATGTGTCGACAGAAGTGCCGACACAGTGTGATTTGAGGGGACCGCAATGCACGCTATAAACACACGAAGGATGGCGTGAGGTCTGAAACAGGATACGTAATGAATGCTATAAAGAAAAGTACGTAGCTTTTGGAATACTTAACTTTAATCCATCCTTGTTGTATACATCGTTCTTGATGAGACATGCTTTATACGATAAGTATCAATTGCTATGTAAGGCTAATGGTGCCTTGCTAGGTCGTAGCCATGGACTTAGCTGAAGGCTATTCTAACTATCTGCTCGGCAAAGGAGCGAGGGTTCGTCAGTGTAGTCTCTAGCAAAGTCGTCCGTACAACTGGGGCGAGTGCTAGTCCGTATCTCGAGACCTGCCTTGTGGTGGCGCTCGGTCTGCGATCACACAGTGGCGACACGCGGGTCCGACATGTACTAATGGACCGTGGCCGATTTAAAACTACCACCCAGCAAGTGTGGTGTCTGGCGATGACACCACAAATCCCATAGAAAATTAATGAGACATAATTGAGAGATCAGTTCGTACACAAAACCCTGCACTAGCAACACTTTTACAATCATGTACAGTTATACAAGCAGCATGGTTCGGTAGTTCTGCAGGAGACTTCCAGCGACTTGTTGAGACCATGCTAAGTCTAGTTGCTGCACTATACCGGACAAAAGGATGTCCGACACGACCATAGGAGGTGAAGACCAGTGTACGATACGTACCCGTAAGTTTTGTACTGACTCACCTGTGCGGTGTATCCAGTTGTGTTTAATTTCCTAACAAATTTAAATAATCGTTAATGAAACCACTTTATGAAAAAGGAGAAGAAATGAGATAGACGCTGCGCGGGGTAGCCGCTTGGTCTAGGCGTCTTGTCGCGGTCCTCGTGGTTGGCCCCGTCGGAGGTTCGAGTCCTCCTTCGGGCATGGGGTGTGTGGGTGTCGTCTTTAGCGTAAATTAGGTTAAGTAGTGTGTAAGCTTAGGGACCGATGACCTCAGTAGTTTGGTGTGATAAGACCTCACCACAAATTTCCAATGGTGTAGAGGAGTCAGTACTCGTCATGATTACCAGTGTTTTCGCTAGTTTTTGAGAAAAGTATATGTAAGAGAGTTGTTTCATACCTCGCGGTCGAGTGCACCAAACTCGGTAAAGAAGCAAGATAACCAAGGTCTAATGATCACGATTAAAAGTAAACCACGTTTAAAGTGTCTCTGCGGTGCACCGACGTTAATCGCCGGTCGGCAAACCGTCGTTAGCCAACCGTGCATTTCACCTCAGTTAACACCTTGTACTGCAGTGGAAGGCGCCCTGGAGTTGAAAAGACGTTAATAATAAATTTGCTCACGGACACTTAATTACATCAGTATTCCATACAACCGTTGGTGAGTGACGTCACTCTTACATGGTATCACTTTCGTCAAGAAGCAGACTGGCGTTTGTACTTCGCTACTAGTTCGTTTATGTTTGGCGAATTGGAAAACAAAAGAAGAACTCAATGTTTTCGAAGTACGAGATGGATATACTTCCCGAACTGGTCGACGCGAGTGCATCAGTTCTTGAAAATAAAGGAACTAAAAGCTGCAGTATAAAATAAGAAATGTACAGAGTATCGTTTACGTCAATATTGTTTTCGTTTTTTTTCTGTTCAGTTCGAATGCCTACATCATTTAAATACAGAGTATACATCTGCCATTTCTATGATAACTCTAAACGGCACACAAAAGTCCTACATTCATTGCAAACCAAAATTCGGCATTACTAATTATTTTAAATGGTTTTAATCAAGATTGTATGAACAAAAAAACTACAAATTAATTTTTTTCTGTGTTTTTGTATCTCACGCTTCACGTAAACACGTATAGGATATGCACCTTTGTTTTAAAATTTGAATATCCTTGAAATCGAAACCAGACACCCCTGTCCCCTACACACTGCGAGCAAGCACGCTATCACAGAGCCACCCTGCTTCCCGAAAATAAGTCCACTTTATTTTAGCATGTTACACGCGTTCAGAAAACACAGAAGTCGATTTTCTCGAGAATTTTGGAGAGTTGCGCCGAACTGCTTTCGGACAGGTGTATCTGAGTTTTCAACTTCTCACGCCATAAATATAAAAAGCTACAAAAATTCGATTGTCGTGTGGTCGCCCTGTCGTGTGATCGCACGTGGAGGCACAATTTCATTCTACTCCTGGTGAGTTTGGTTCACAAATTAATAAACTTTATGGGTTCACTCTAAGTGTAGGTTACAGTGTACTTAGTCGCCATATGTCGAAACATGCCGCCATGTTAATACTATACGCTTACAAAATCCTGGTCATCTAGAGAAAACAGGCGTGAGCGGTAGTCAGATTTAGCCACAGTCAACTCCCTTGGCCGGCCGGAGTGGCCGTGCGTTTCTAGGCGCTACAGTCTGGAGCCGAGCGACCGCTACGGTCGCAGGTTCGAATCCTGCCTCGGGCATGGATGTGTGTGATGTCCTTAGGTTAGTTAGGTTTAATTAGTTCTAAGTGCTAGGCGACTGATGACCTCAGAAGTTAAGTCGCATAGTGCTCAGAGCCGTTTGAACCAACTCCCTTGGTCGACTTTGATGGACGTCAGTGTACCAGTATTTTGCGCTAATAGGGTGCAATGCCGAGTTCAAAACGGTTAATTTTTGATCATGGTTACTGCTCTTGGCCTTCAGTACACATAATTTGTTGTCAGACTAGTAGTTTTCCTAGTAATATTTGCATCATGGATGGAGGCTGGAAACAATAACATACATTGACGCCCGTATCCTCATCTCCTCACCCCAAAGGTGAAAGTTGCAGCATTAGTAAATTGCAGCGAAATGTAGGAAGATCTGCAGCGGATAGGCACTTGGTGCAGGGAGTGGCAACTGACCTTTAACATAGACAAATGTAATGTATTGCGAATACATAGAAAGAAGGATCCTTTATTGTATGAGTATATGATAGCAGAACAAACACTGGTAGCAGTTACTTCTGTAAAATATCTGGGAGTATGCGTACGGAACGATTTGAAGTGGAATGATCATATAAATTTAGTTGTTGGTAAGGCGGGTGCCATGTTGAGATTCATTGGGGGAGTCCTTAGAAAATGTAGTCCGTCAACAAAGGAGGTGGCTTACAAAACACTCGTTCGACCTATACTTGAGTATTGCTCGTCATTGTGGGATCCGTACCAGGTCGGGTTGACAGACGAGATACAGAAGATCCAAAGAAGAGCGGCCCGTTTCGTCACAGGGTTATTTGGTAAGCGTGATGGCGTTACGGAGATGTTTAGCAGACTCAAGTAGCAGACTCTGCAAGAGAGGCGTTCTGCATCGCGGTGTAGCTTGCTGTCCAGGTTTCAAGGGGGTGCGTTTCTGGATGAGGTATAGAATATATTGCTTCCCCCTACTTATACCTTCTGAGGAGATCACGAATGTAAAATTAGAGAGACTCGAGCGCGCACGGAGGCTTTCCGGCAGTCGTTCTTCCCGCGAACCATACGCGAGTGGAACAGGAAACGGAGGTATGACAGTGGCACGTAAAGTGCCCTCCGCCACACACCGTTGGGTGGCTTGCGGAGTATAAATGTAGATGTAGATGTACCTGTAAGCACGAGGAGGAAATGAGAAATCTTTTTTGCGGAGGTTTACCGACAGTCACTCTTCGCAAACGCCATTCGCGAATAACGAGAAAGACGGGGGCGTGAAAGGGGGGGGGGGGGGCAGATAATGGTGCCCGAAGTACACAGCGTTCGTGGGGCGCAGATATACAGGGTGTTACAAAAAGGTACGGCCAAACTTTCAGGAAACATTCCTCACACACAAATAAAGAAAAGATGTTATGTGGACATGTGTCCGGAAACGCTTAATTTCCATGTTAGAGCTCATTTTAGTTTCGTCCACCTACGCTGAATGGAGCACGTTATCATGATTTCATACGGGATACTCTACCTGTGCTGCTAGAATATGTGCCCTTACAAGTACGACACAACATGTGGTTCATGCACGATGGAGCTGCTGCACATTTCAGTCGAAGTGTTCGTATGCTTCTCAACAACAGATTCGGTGACCGATGGATTGGTAGAGGCGGACCAATTCCATGGCCTCCACGCTCTCCTGACCTCAACCCTCTTGACTATCATTTATGGGGGCATTTGAAAGC
Organism: Schistocerca americana; assembly: GCF_021461395.2. Taxonomy (NCBI): domain Eukaryota; kingdom Metazoa; phylum Arthropoda; class Insecta; order Orthoptera; family Acrididae; genus Schistocerca; species Schistocerca americana. The sequence continues at coordinate 183,087,459 of NC_060120.1, forward strand.
TCTTGTCTACGCAACCCCGGTACCAAATGTAGAGACTCTTCGTGCTCGTACTGTGGACGGCTGTGATACAATACGCCATTCTCCAGGGCTGCATCAGCGCATCAGGGATTCCATGCGACGGAGGGTGGATGCATGTATCCTCGCTAACGGAGGACATTTTGAACATTTCGTGTAACAAAGTGTTTGAAGTCATGCTGGTACGTTCTGTTGCTGTGTGTTTCCATTCCATGATTAATGTGATTTGAAGAGAAGTAATAAAATGAGCTCTAACATGGAAAGTAAGAGTTTCCGGACACATGTCCACATTACATATTTTCTTTCTTTGTGTGTGAGGAATGTTTCGTGAAAATTTGGCCGTACCTTTTTTGTAACACCCTGTAGACGCGAATGCCCTAACAGGAACTGTGTAAACGTTGTGCAACGAAGTGTACGAGTCTTTTGTCGGTGCTATCAAGGAGCAGATTCTTGGCGAGAGCATGTGGGTGCAGGTAGCGAGCAGTTTCGTCAGTGACACGCCAGACAATGCGAACCGGATGGAGCTCATAAAGGAGATGGCTTTTTCTCGCAACCGTGATTACGCCGTGCTTCTCGGCGGGCGCGGTGAGTAATGCGGTGCCGAGTTCACGGCCGCCCTAATCCCCCCATGCAAACAGCGCCGGAGGAGAGCGCCGGGCCGCGGTGTGACCGGTTGCTAACCCCGTGACGCTGCGGAAACCGAACGGGTAGCGTCGTGTTTGTCGCGGGCCCGCCTCAAGGGCAGCACTGCGTGTGTGCGCGCCTTATGGAGATAACACGCGAGAACGTGTCACGCCGCAGAGGAGGGCAAGGTTAACCGAGAGAATGTCACGTGCCAGCGAGGGTACTCTACATCTACATCTGTACACCCTACGGTGTGTGGTGGAGGGTAGGTTGTGTAGCACTGGCGCTTCCTCCCTATCCCATCGATGGCTCGGGAAGTACGACTGTGAGCTCGAATTACTACAAATTTTACCTTCACGTAGAAGCAAGCAGTATATTGGTTGACTCTTCTACGAATGTAGACGCTAGGAAACCACCCTACATGTCCACTACTGGCCATTAAAATTGCTACACCACGAAGATGACGTGCTAAAGACGCGAAATTTAACCGACAGGAAGAAGATGCTGTGATATGGAAATGATTAGCTTTTCAGAGCATTTACACAAGGTTGGCGCCGGTGGCGACACCTACAACGTGCTGACATAAGGAAAGTTTCCAACCGATTTCTCATACACAACCAGCAGTTGACCGGCGTTGCTTGGTGAAACGTTGTTGTGATGCCTCGTGTAAGGAGGAGAAATGTGTACCATCACATTTTCGACTTTGATATAGGTCGGATTTTAGCCTATCGCGATTGCGGTTTATCGTATCGCGACATTGCTGCTCGCGTTGGTCGAGATCCAATGACTGTTAGCAGAATATGGAATCGGTGGGCTCAGGAGGGTAATACGGAACGCCGTGCTGGATCCCAACGGGCATCTTATCCGCATGGCTGTAACGGATCGTGCAGCCACGTCTCGATCTCTGAGTCAACAGATGGGGACGTTTGCAAGACAACAACCATCTGCACGAACAGTTCGACGACGTTTGCAGCAGCATGGACTATCAGCTCGGAGACCGTGGCTGTGGTTACCCTTGACGCTGCATCACAGACAGGACCCCTGCGACGGTGTACTCAACGCCGAACCTGGGTGCACGAATGGCAAAACGTCAATTTTCGGATGAATCCAGGTTCTGTTTACAGTACCATGATGGTCGCATCCGTGTTTGGCGACATCGCGGCGAACGCACATTGGAAGCGTGTATTCGTCATCGCCATACTGGCGTATCACCCGGCGTGATCGTATGGGGTGCCATTGGTTACACGTCTCGGTCACCTCTTGTTCGCATTGACGCCACTTTGAACAGTGGACGTTACATTTCAGATGTGTGTCGATCCACGGCTCTACATTTCATTCGATCCGTGCGAAACCTTACATTTCAGCGGGATAATGCACGACCGCATGTTGCAGGTCCTATACGGGCCTTTCTGGATACAGAAAATGCTCGACTGCTGCCCTGGCCAGCACATTCTCCACATCTCTCACCAACTGAAAACGTCTGGTCAATGGTGGGCGAGCAACTGGCTCCTCACAATACGTCAGTCACTACTCTTGATGAACTGTGGTATCGTGTTGAAGCTGCATGGGCAGCTGAACCTGTACACGCCATCCAAGCTCTGTTGGACTCAATGCCCAGGCGTATCGAGGTCGTTATTACGGCCAGAGGTGGTTGTTCTGGGTACTGATTTCTCAGGATCTATGCACCCAAATTGTGTGAAAGTGTAATCACATGGTCCCTTCGCGAGATATACGTGGGAGGGAGCAATATACTGCTTGACTCCTCGGTGAAGGTATATTCTCGAAACTTCGACAAAAGCCCGTACCGAACTACTGAGCACTCTCTTGCAGAGTCTTCCACTGGAGTTTATCTATCATCTCCGTAACGCTTTCGCAATTATTAAATGATCCTGTAACGAAACGCGCTGCTCTCCGTTGGATCTTCTCTATCTCTTCTATCAACCCTATCTGGTACGGATCCCACACTCCTGAGCAGTATTCAAGCAGTGGGCGAACAAGCGTACTGTAACCTACTTCCTTTGTTTTCGGATTGCACTTCCTTAGGATTCTTCCAATAAATCTCAGTCTGGCATCTGCTTTACCGACGATTAATTTTCTATGGTCATTCCATTTTAATTCACTCTTAATGCCTACTCTCAGATAATTTATGACCTGCTATATTGTAGCTAAATGATAAAGCATCTTTCTTTCTATGTATTCGCAGCACATACACTTGTCTACACTGAGATTCAATTGCCATTCCCTGCACCATGCATCAATTCGTTGCAGATTCTCCTGCATTTCAGTACAATTTTCCATTGTTACAACCTCTCGATATACTACAGCATCATCCGCAAAAAGCCTCAGTGAGCTTCCGATGTTATCCACAAGGTCATTTATATATGTTGTGAATAGCAACGGTCCTACAACACTTCCCTGCGGCACACCTGAAATCACTCTTACTTCGGAAGACTTCTCTCCATTGAGAGTGACATGCTGCGTTCTGTTATCTAGGAACCCTTCAATCCAATCACACAATTGGTCTGATAGTCCATATGCTCTTACTTTGTTCATTAAACGACTGTGGGGAACTGTATCAAACGCCTTGCGGAAGTCAAGAAACACGGCATCTACCTGGGAACCCGTGTCTATGGCCCTCTGAGTCTCGTGGACGAATAGCGCTAGCTGGGTTTCACACGATGGTCTTTTTCGAAACCCATGCTGGTTCCTACAGAGTAGATTTCAAGTCTCGAGAAAAGTCATTGTACTCGAACATAATACGTGTTCCAAAATTCTACAACTGATCGACGTTAGAGATATAGATCTATAGTTTTGCACATCTGTTCGACGTCCCTTCTTGAAAACGGGGCTGACCTGTGCCCTTCTTTAATCTTGTGGAACGATATGCTCTTCTAGAGACGTACGGTACACCGCTGTAAGAAGGGGGCAAGTTCCTTCGTATACTCTGTGTAAAATCGAACTGGTATCCCATGAGCTCCAGCGGCCTTTCCTCTTTTGAGCGATGTTAATCGTTACTTCGGGGCTCACCGTGCCTTCGGCCATTGCAAGTTCTCTCCTTCCTTGTTTGTGTCGGTGCTGACTCCCCCCAGTAGCCGATACAACAGCGAGTGTGTCACAATGCAAGTACGTCGTACAGCACACCGTTTTATAGGCATTTTCGCCATTTGAAAGTAGTTCATGTTTTCAAGAGAAAGCATGGACAGTGCTAAGAAGAAAACTGTGACAGTTGCCGAGTGATTGAGCCATTTTGAAGTAGATTAATTCGTAATACCTGTAAAATAATGGACATACCACAGTTATGGGTACTAGTCTACCGTAATGAACATAGTACAAGAACATTTTATTGGCGCTCACTACAGTGTTGGTTTATACATCTCATCCCCCCCCCCCCCCTACCATCCTATACACTTCTTTCAAGAGACCTACACGTTTATGAGATTATTTCTGAAATTATTGGTTATCTGAAATCTGTCTTTGCAAATACGACAACATGCGTATTTTTTTCACCAAATCCGTTTCGTTTTATTAAAATAAAGCATCATCAGTGGTCTCTAATGAAACGCATTTGCTATTTGGCTAGCTTTTTGCATCTAAAAAAATCATTACAAAAGATGTTGATTTTACTTGTGAGACATTACGTATCATTTTAGCTCACATTAGGAAACACTGTCTGTCATTTTTTTGACGTATTCCCTCGATTGACATTGTTATTAGTGTTCGAAACACTATAGTCCACACTTGGAATACTGTCTAGAAATGTTTCAGCCATCTCTACGTACGCCATATTTTTTTCATTCTTGTTTGTGAAGTGTTCGTGCGCCAATTTTCATAAACAAGGTACTTCAAGATACAGTTGTATACGTTTTTGATGTGTTCATTGGCCCACCAGGCTTACTACACTTGTAGCAACTAAAAATTGCTGTCACCTGAAAGCTACCCATTCGTCGTCGGCGAATCTCGAATGTCACCTACATTTCTCTGGTTGCCATGTTAAAAATTGGAGTTTACACCATGTTGCCTGGCTAACATCCTAATGTAATTACAATAGCGGTAGAATATTGAAAGAGGGCTTTATTAAACGAGCACCTGTGGACAAATCGCGTCAAAAGCTTATAAAAAGCGCATTCTCATATTAGGGTTGCTTTGAGAATTTCATTCTAGCCTTAACGCTTGAGCGCGCGATCGCAAGTGAGTGTGCTACGTAACATCAATTTTCTCGAAGTAGTGATAGATAGAGATGTCCTCCTAACTCTAAAAATATTTAGTGTCTTAGCTAAATTTCATTTATAGCAATAAATGGAATAAATGGTCTAATATTCCAAGATGCTACTCCAGGCGGGTGTAAAATGAATGTGTGCAACGGAAAATAATAAACGCTAAAATGAAGATTTGGCCCTGTCTGACTACCCCCTAAAGCAGGTCTTAGGATCTCTTAATTCTAGCCGGCCGGAGTGGCCGAGCGGTTCTAGGCGCTACAGTCTGGAACCGCGCGACCGCTGCGGTCGCAGTTCGAATCCTGCCTCGGGCATGGATGTGTGTGGTGTCCTTAGGTTAGTTAGGTTTAAGTAGTTCTAAGTTCTAGGGGACTGATGACCTCAGAAGTTAAGTCCCATAGTGCTCAGAGCCATTTGAACCATTTGAAATCTTAATTCTATAAATTGCAATCTAAACATAAATGAATGATGAAGGCAACTAATCCTACTAAATGATAAAAGTTGTTCCTGCTTGTATATTTATTGTAGATTAAAAAAGACCTTTATATTACAAAGTTTACATTTCCTAAGTAAAATTACTAATCAATTGCCCAGCTCCGCCCCTTATTATAACTGCGCGATCCAATATCAATAACGCGAAATGACTGTCATCATCTACGTAACAAGCACTAGAAGACACTACTTTCAAAGATGATCTACGGTGGTGTGGAACCTCAGTGGAAATAAACTTAGGTGATCACAGCTTTTTAGCTTTATAGCCTTAATAGGCAGAAGCAATTTGCGGTATCACCGTATGTACTGTGTCTGGTGCGTCGGCGTGCTGATTCTCGTACACGTCTGCATCGATGGAAGAACTCCAGCTGCAAAATAAAACTCTTTCAAACACTAGGACGGCAGAAGGCGGTCCTCTGACTAATATACTGTAATACTGTCTTCTCCTCTCTGTGTTCTAAGGACGAGAAACGCGAACTCCCAGCCACAAGGACGGAGTTCATATAACGTCTCAATGTGACTGTAGGGAGAAGTGCTCTCAATCACTGAACACTGAGTACTCAACGACGACTTCCATCCCGGAGGTGAAGTCCAGAATCGTATAGGTTCGCAACAGTACAGTGCCTACTGTTCTAACTATAAACTCTCCTGAGAGCAAAGATAGCAAGTCCGTCTGTATCAACAAAGCTGATCTCGAGCTACCGTCACACACGGGCGCTCACAACGGAAGACCTCGTCTCTCCACCGCTGGCCTCCCAGCAAGGCTCAGCTCCCCACCATCGTAATTCCGAAAACGAATAATTTTCCTGAAACCACGGAATATCCTCCCTCTCCACAGATTCTTCCGAACGCCGACCGACAATCTTTTAGTCTTTTGTCGTCCAGCGCGGAAAGTTTGGCAGGAAATATCTACACTCCTGGAAATTGAAATAAGAACACCGTGAATTCATTGTCCCAGGAAGGGGAAACTTTATTGACACATTCCTGGGGTCAGATACATCACATGATCACACTGACAGAACCACAGGCACATAGACACAGGCAACAGAGCATGCACAATGTCGGCACTAGTACAGTGTATATCCACCTTTCGCAGCAATGCAGGCTGCTATTCTCCCATGGAGACGATCGTAGAGATGCTGGATGTAGTCCTGTGGAACGGCTTGCCATGCCATTTCCACCTGGCGCCTCAGTTGGACCAGCGTTCGTGCTGGACGTGCAGACCGCGTGAGACGACGCTTCATCCAGTCCCAAACATGCTCAATGGGGGACAGATCCGGAGATCTTGCTGGCCAGGGTAGTTGACTTACACCTTCTAGAGCACGTTGGGTGGCACGGGATACATGCGGACGTGCATTGTCCTGTTGGAACGCCAAGTTCCCTTGTCGGTCTAGGAATGGTAGAACGATGGGTTCGATGACGTTTTGGATGTACCGTGCACTATTCAGTGTCCCCCCGACCTTCACCAGTGGTGTACGGCCAGTGTAGGAGATCGCTCCCCACACCATGATGCCGGGTGTTGGCCCTGTGTGTCTCGGTCGTATGCAGTCCTGATTGTGGCGCTCACCTGCACGGCGCCAAACACGCATACGACCATCATTGGCACCAAGGCAGAAGCGACTCTCATCGCTGAAGACGACACGTCTCCATTCGTCCCTCCATTCACGCCTGTCGCGACACCACTGGAGGCGGGCTGCACGATGTTGGGGCGTGAGCGGAAGACGGCCTAACGCTGTGCGGGACCGTAGCCCAGCTTCATGGAGACGGTTGCGAATGGTCCTCGCCGATACCCCAGGAGCAACAGTGTCCCTATTTTGCTGGGAAGTGGCGGTGCGGTCCCCTACGGCACTGCGTAGGATCCTACGGTCTTGGCGTGCATCCGTGCGTCGCTGCGGTCCGGTCCCAGGTCGACGGGCACGTGCACCTTCCGCCGACCACTGGCGACAACATCGATGTACTGTGAAGACCTCACGCCCCACGTGTTGAGCAATTCGGCGGTACGTCCACCCGGCCTCCCGCATGCCCACTATACGCCCTCGCTCAAAGTCCGTCAACTGCACATACGGTTCACGTCCACGCTGTCGCGGCATGCTACCAGTGTTAAAGACTGCGATGGAGTTCTGTATGCCACGGCAAACTGGCTGACACTGACGGCGGCGGTGCACAAATGCTGCGCAGCTAGCGCCATTCGACGGCCAACACCGCGGTTCCTGGTGTGTCCGCTGTGCCGTGCGTGTGATCATTGCTTGTACAGCCCTCTCGCAGTGTCCGGAGCAAGTATGGTGGGTCTGACACACCGGTGTCAATGTGTTCTTTTTTCCATTTCCAGGAGTGTATATCCATACAATGGTACGTTTCTGAGTAAAAATCCTTGGAAATAACCCAGCCTACGTGATTTCCGAGGTGACGCTTCCTCGTTCCTCTCAGCTGCGTCCAAGATTTGCAAAGTTCGGAAGTATTATGTGGTTATCCTTCAGCCCCTACTATAATAGCGGCCGATAGCGGCCTGTCGCCCCTATATTAAGTCTTCGCGCTCAGGTGTAACGACGTCCGTCTAGCTATTTCCTGTGTTTAAGCAGGATCAACACCTGTGCAGGCCTTCCACCCAGAGCTTCAGTTCTGCCTGTCGTTTCATCTCTACTGGCGTTCCAACCTCTACTAGTACAGACAATAATTCATTACGCCGTTCTGATAATAAAGACACTCCGTCACTTTTCATGCAATAAGCGTGAACAATTATTTACAAGGCGTACGTGACAATGTCAGTCTCCTTTATATATTCATACATACGGTGTGCAACCTATCACATGATACCTAATTGTGTTTGTAGATCACGGCAAAGTATGTGGATGAGTGCTTGTAAATTATAGCCACCTTACAATATGCACCAAACAATAACTCATAGTTTGCCCTATTTTTCACTGCAAACTTTTCGAAGTTCAGGCATTATATTTCTTATATGCAAAATATCACAATAACTGCGACAATCAGCGAAACAAGAGGCAGGTCATCATGAAGCTGACATACAAAGCTATAACTGACGCAAAAACCAAGTTTTTTACCGAAAATTTTCCTTAAAATAGCGTGAGAAAGAGTACTGGGTAGCCTATGTCAGCACGCCGTTCTGTAGGAGTAGTGTGTCAGTCACTGGCTCGCCGAAAACTCACAGACTTGGCCGAACGAGGCCCGTCACAGAAATCCGCCCGTTTGTGTGAGAGATCGGATCGGCAGTTCCCAGAATTCCGGATAATGGTCTCAAGGTTGTGCCTCCACTAACGCTCAGGCAGGGACTGCAGGCCTTCGAGAATCTGCCGGAAATGTCCGTGGCCCGTCGCTAAAAGCCTACTAGTGTGTGGCGTGCTACACGGAGCGCTCACGGTGGTCGCATGTCCCGCAGCAGCTCCGGCTACATTGGTGCCACACATTCAAGAACGTGATTGTCGGCACTGGGGAAAATAGCGGTGCCGTTCAACGCGGCACAGAAATGACGAAAGGAAATAACTACACACATCAGAAAAAGTTTTGCATCAGCCCGGTTCCTAGAACCCTTGAAGATAAACGTTGACTGTGGATATTGTATCACAGACACAGTCCCTTTGACTTCAGAGCTGTCACTAAACTCGCCCAAAGATGTAAACAACCATGCATGAGCAGCGCCTATGAGACGGAGGGGGTCCGACAGCCGATCAGTTCCAGTCATTCCACCAGGAAAGAGGTACACGGCTCGTGTTCTCTGTAGTTCAACCATGCCTAGACGGTCAATACAGCGGTTCGATCGCGTCCGCATTGTTATTTTGCGCCAGGAAGGGCTCTCAACAAGGGAAGTGTCCAGGCGTCTCGGAGTGAACCAAAGTGATGTTATTCGGACTTGAAGGAGATACAGAGAGACAGGAACTGTCGATGACATGCCTCGCTCAGGCCGCCCAAGGGCTACTACTGCAGTGGATGACAGATTATGGCTCGGAGGAGCCGTGACAGCAACGCCACCATGTTGAATAATGCTTTTCGTCCAGCCACAGGACGTCGTCTTACGACTCAAACCGTGCGCAATAGGCTGCATGATGCGCAACTTCACTCCCGACGTCCATGGCGAGGTCCATCTTTGCAAACACGACTCCATGCAGCTCGGTACAGATGGACCCAACAACATGCCGAATGGACCACTCAGGATCGGCATCACGTTCTCTTCACCGACGAGTGTCACATATGCCTTCAAGCAGACAATCGTCGGAGACGTGCTTGGCGGCAACGCGGTCAGGCTGAACGCCTTAGACAGAGTGTCCAGCGAGTGCAGCAAGATGGAGGTTCCCTGCTGTTTTGGGGTGACATTATGTGGGGCCGACGTACGCCGCTGGTGGTCACGGAAGGCGGCACAATGGCTGTACGATACGTGAATGCCATCCTCCGAGCGATAGTGAACCATATAGGAAGCATATTGGCGAGGCATTCGTCTTCATGGACAACAATTCGCGCCCCCATCGTGCACATGTTGTGACTGACTACCTTCACGATAACGACATCGCTCGACTAGAGTGGCCAGCATGTTCTCCAGACATGAACCCTATCGAACATCCCTGGGATAGATTGAAATGGGCTGTTTATGGACGACGTGACCCACCAACCACTCTGAGAGATCTACGCCGAATCGCCGTTCAGGAGTGGGACAATCTGCACCAACAGTGCGTTGATGAACTGGTGGATAGTATGCCACGACGAATACAGGCATGCATCAATGCAAGAGGAGTTGCTACTGGGTATTAGAGGTACTGGTGTGTACAGCAATCTGGACCACCACCTCTGAAGGTCTCGCTGTATGGTGCGACAACATGCAATGTGTGGTTTTCATGAGTAATAAAAATGGCGGATATGATGTTTATGTTCATCTCTATTCCAGTTTTCTGTACAGGTTCCGGAACTCTCTGGATAATCATCAGCTGTATAGTGGAAAGACGGACCGGGACTCGAACCCGTGTTTTCCGCTTATAGTGAGCAGTCACCCTACCATTAGGAATTCCGAGCACGACTCAGGGCCAACCCAAACTTCCGTCTGTTCTCAACTGTATGTCGACAACCTGCACTCTTCCATTCATTGTTCCCGTACAGAAGAGACATTAACTGAGAGTCACTTGCCCGGTGACGGCGGACATATTCGGTATTGAACTGTCTATATTGTTCAGAAGTACGATGCAATGTTCCTTCGGACCTGCATGCATGCATGAGTGTGTGGGACGGCCTTATATGATCTTACAGCAAGTGATCTGTAATTCACTTCTGTCGTTGTAGACTTGTGGCTATGCGGTTTTAAATTTTAACTTGTGTGTGCTTTTGAATACCTCGTCTGACTCAATGACGGGACTGAGAAATGTTTGGGCTCAGCTCAAGCTGGTCATCATTATGTCTGATTAGTAATCAAAGGTATTTGTCTTCAACAGCTTGAGTTGCGATCTAGTACTGTTAATACTGTCATTGTTTAAAATCTGTCGCTGTTCATTCTCTCGCTATTTAGGAGTAAAATTTTAAAACTTTCTTTAAATATTTGAATGAATAATTTTTAACTGTTATGTCTATTGTAGTGATTCATAGCCCCTGTTTTGGATTATTCATTTTTGTCGCAGTTGTTAAACCCTATATTACTAAACCCTCGTAAAATGTAAGATTGTAGTTTATACCAATTCGCTGTTCCCGCCAATCTGGCATCGTCAGCACAGGGTGTAAAACAGGAGTTATTTTGTATGTAACATACCACTCGAGAGATTGTAATTAACTAATGCATAAACTATAAAATAGGACGTCCTTTGAATAAAATATAGAGTTGAAAAATTGATGATGGTTTAGTAGCAGTGAAACATTTTCCCCCCTTAGTGTCTCACTGAGGTGAATGAATGCTGTGCAAAAACCTCGCTTCTCTGTACATATGCTGAATCCAGCAACTTACCATTTCAAGCTCCATGCTACCTGCCGTTTTACTCTGGTTGCACAATACTGTCAAATTCAACCGCGCGGGGTAGCCGTACGGTCTAGGGCGAATTGCCACGGTTCGCGCGGCTCCCCCCATCGGAGGTTCGAGTCCTCCCTTGGGCATAGGTGCGTATGTTGTCCTTAGTGTAAGTTAGTTTAAGTTAGATTAAGTAGTGTGTAAGTCTATGGACCGATGACCTCAGCAGTTTGGTCCCATGGAACTTACCACAAATTTCCATTTATTTTGTAAAACTCACCTTTGCTGTATTATGTGACAGAATATATTTACAAACAGCGTGTTCCCCTACAAAAAACTTACTTCATTATATAGATGAGATGAAAGCCTTCGCCCCTTCAAAGTACGTGTAATTCTATAAAGCCTGTCGTCATAAGCATCTGGCTCAAGACCCATTTACTGCCTCTGTATTGGTATGATGACCTCACATGAAGACACCAGTTGCTGGAACAATTACTAAACTGTAGTGTCTTGTTCTGATGCGGCAACAGTACAAGTGGAGACGGAAATGTGATACCTGTGCTAACACGGAGAAAGGAATAGCGCACTGATTCTTTAATCACGTGTTGTTTGTTTTCTCCGAAGTGTAACTGTGTGCGCGAGTGAGAAAGTGTGTGTGTATGGGTGTATGTGTTTGTGTGTGATGTCGGTATCTCGCACTCCGTCAGATAGCATTTATATCTGCGCCACTTCTGCTCAACACAACGTAACCGCCAGTTCGTCAGGCCCTGTGTTTTCGTGGGTGGCAGCTCGTTGTCCCTTCAAACAAAGCAAACCACTACAAGATTTGTTGGTATTGACTACATTCGTATTTCGACTGCTCTTTAATGCGAGGGCCGTTCGATAAGTAATGCATCACAGTTTTTTTCTGTAATCGGATTAGTTTTATTCAGGTTTGCAATACACCGTACTCTTCCCCACTCCTTTGGCTATAAAACCCTATTTTTCAACATAATCTCCATTCAGTGCGACGGCCTTACCCCACCAACTGGAAGGGCTTGTATTCCCGCATGGTACCACTGCACTGGTCGACGACCGAGCCACCGTCTTACTACATCAATAACATCCTCATCATCCACGTACTGCTTCCCGTGGAGTGCATCTTTCATTGGGCCAGACAAATGGAAGTTGGAAGGTGCAAGACCCGGGCTGTAGGATGGATGAGGAAGAGCAGTCCAATGAAGGTTTGGGAGTTCTCTCAGGAGCGCGGCCTTGTGGAAGCCTTGGGTTGTCATGGAGAAGGACGCTGGAGTCGTTTCTTCAGTATCCTGAGAGAAGCACACCACCTCATTCGAAGCGATCGACAAATGACAATCAAATACCTCGCTGCACAACTGGACGTTTCTGTTGAGAGTGCCAACACACTCGTCCACCATTAGGGTACTCAGGGGCGTATGGTCGCTGGGTTCCTCGCCAATAAACACAAGACCATCAAGAGCAACGAAGGACCATCTGTGGGAAATTGCTTGCACATTATTGATCGTGACCATTTTTTGTCAAACATCCTCTGAGGCGATGAAACATGGATTCATCACTTCGAAACGGAAGCAAAATGGCAGTCCATGGAGTGGCGCCTCACCACCTCTCTTACGAAGTGAAAGATCAAATTATCCATCCTTTTTTATTTGCAGCTCCTTGGATTGGCCGAGTTTGCAGTTAAAGTGTTTGGGATTTGAGGTCCGCCTGCCGGCCGAAGTGGCCGCGCGGTTCTGGCGCTGCAGTCTGGAACCGCGAGACCGCTACGGTCGCAGGTTCGAATCCTGCCTCGGGCATGGATGTGTGTGATGTCCTTAGGTTAGTTAGGTTTAACTAGTTCTAAGTTCTAGGGGACTAATGACCTCAGCAGTTGACTCCCATAGTGCTCAGAGCCATTTGAACCATTTTTGAGGTCCGCCAGTTACGCAAAACACCGTTTTTCTCAGTACCCAACCACAATAGAAGCAGACTTAAGAATACTAAAACCCAGCCACAGCCTATACAGCAAACTGACCATTGAGGAAAACTTCCATATACAGAAGGCAATACCAGAAGGAAAACAGGTCTTAAACAAATACACTACACTCTGCAAGGGCACACTATTTAACACATAAAGGAACTTTACAAATAAAAACAAGCCAAATACATAAAGTCTACACGCAAGCACACGCACGTACACACACACACACACACACACACACACGCGCGCGCGCGCGCGCACAGCCGGCCGGGGTGGCCGAGCGGTTCTAGGCGCTACAGTCTGGAACCGCGCGACCACTACGGTCGCACGGTCGAATCCTGCCTCGGGCATGGATGTGTGTGATGTCCTTAGGTTAGTTAAGTTTAAGTAGTTCTAAGTTCTAGGGGACTGATAACCTCAGAAGTTAAGTCCCATAGTGCTCAGGGCCATTTTAATCAGCCACACACACACACACACACACACACACACGAATAATAAATGCACTAAAATCTGTAAAGACGCACCACTTACACACAAATAGGAATACCATATAAAAGGCAACACACACAGCTAAGAAACACATAGAAAACACACACACAGACGCGCACGCGCATGCACACACACACACACACACACACACACACACACACACACACGCTCAGACACAAAGATAAAATGAAAATAAAATTCAAATTTGGCGCCGAAATCTCTGGTAAACAAATGAACACTGACTGGGCTGGGACACATAATAAACCACAATCACACTGTGTTCTGGTGTAGTGAAAAGCGTTTTACTACGTTATTTGTGGAAAATACTTGTTATAGCTACGTATGCATCACAACATCTCAGCATGATGCCGAGAATGGAAGTACTTGCCACACGAAAACGTAAGTAAATACGAAAATAGGCGCGAAAACATTTCTAAAAACTAAATTACACTCTAGAAGATAGGTTGAATCTCAGAAAAAAAAGCTTTCTCATCGACATCATTTGGTTGCAGATGACAAGCTACCTGTAATAATTAACACAAAAGTGATGCAGAAAATTCATGCTTACCAAATGTAAAGGTATTTACAAAAAGAAACGATCTGTTGTTTGAACTAAAAATGCACATAATTTTATAATCATATAATAAAATGTTCACATTGCAGAATAAATAAAAACAAAAACCCACTGATGATGGCATAGTGGTGCCGAAGCGTGTTTTGGTACTGAGAAAAACGGTGTTTTGCGTAACTGGCAGACCTCAAATCCCTAAAAGATCAAAGCCGCACCCTCAGCCGGAAAAAGTCATAGCTGCCCTCAGGGAACTGGAAAACCACTTCAGCATGTTCGTCATCACAAAAAAGCAAACGAACTTCACCTTCTCCATGACAACACAAGGCCTCACACAAATCTGCGTACCCGAGTGGAGCTCACAAAACTTCACTGGATTGTCCTTAGCCGCCCGCGGTGGCCAAGCAGTTCTAGGCGCTTCAGTCCGGAACCGCGCGACTGCTACGGTCGCAGGTTCCAATCCTGCCTCGCGCATGGATGTGCGTTATGTCCTTAGGTTAGTTAGGTTTAAGTAGTTCTAAGTTCTAGGGGACTGATGACCACAGATGTTAAGTCCCATAGTGCTCAGAGCCATTTGAACCATTTGACTATCCTTACTGATCCACCGTAGAGCCCAAATCTCGCACCTTCTAGCCCAATGAAGGATGGAATCTGTGGGGAGCAGTAAATGGGTGGCGGAGAGGTTATTGATGCAGCATGACGTTGGCTCCGACGTCGATCAGCAGAATGATACCACGCGGGCATACAGGTCGTCTCTCAGTGAGGAGGCATAAGCCGTAACATTGAACGGAGATTATATTGAAAAATATGGTTTTGTAGCCGAAAGAGTGGGGAAATACACTGAAGCGCAACTGCGCTGCAGTCGGCAGCGCCTATATAAGACAACAAGCGTCTGGCGCAGTTGTTAGATCGGTTAGTGCTGTTTAAGTGGGGATTTTCCAGCACGGCCATTTCACGAGTATACCTTGAATATCAGGAATCCGGTAAGACATCAAATTTGCGATATCGATGCGGCCGGTAAAAGGTCTTGCAATAACGGGACCGACGACGATTGAAGAGAATCGTTCAACATGACAGAAGCGCAACCGTTCGACAAATTGATGCAGATTTCAATGCTGGGCCATCTACAAGTGTCAGCGTGTGAACCATTCGACGAAACATGATCGATATGGGCTTTCGGAACCGAAGGCGCACTCGTGTACCCTTGATGACTGCTCGACACAAAGCTTTACGCCTCGCCTGGCCTCGTGAACACCGACATTGGAATGTTGATGACTGGAAACACGTTGTCTGGTCGGACGAGTCTCGTTTGAAATTGTGTCGAGCGGATGGACGTGTACGGGTATGGAGACAACCTCATGAATCCATGGACCCTGCATGTCAGCAGGGGAGCGTTCAAGCTAGTGCAAGCTCTATAATGGTGTGGGGCGTGTGAAGTTGGAGTGATATGGATCCCCTCATACGTCTAGATACGACTCTGACAGGTGACATGTAAGTAAGCCTCCTGTCAGATCACCTGCATTCATTCGTGTACATTGTGCATTCTGATGTACATGGGCAATTCCAACAGAACAATGCGACACCCGCCTGCAGAATTGCTACAGAGTGGTTCCAGGAACACTCTTCTGAGTTTAAACAGTTCCGCTGGCCATTAAACGTCCGAGTCATGAACATTATTGAGCATATGTGTGATGTCTCGCAATGTGCTGTTCAAGAGATCTCGACCCCCTCATACTCTTACGGATTCATGGTGTCAGTTCCCACCAGTACTACTTCAGACATTAGTCGAGTTCATAGCACGTCGTGTTGCGGCACTTCTGGGTGGTCGCGGGATCCTACACGATATTAGGCAGGTGTACCAGTTTCTTTGGCTGTTGAGTATATATGATGTATTGGAATCCTGAATGAAACAAAAAAAGTAGCACAAGGTATTGATCACACCCCGCATATTAAGAATAGAACCAGACCCAACACACTATCCTGAATCACATGTGTGTGTATGTGTTTCTAATCTGACAGTTGTTTTACTAAGAATTTACCATCAGCGGTGTGAACTACATGTTTTGCATTCTATTTTGCGGATAAGGCTGGTTTGGTATTCCGCTTATACACTACTGGCCATTGAAATTGCTACACCAAGTAGAAATGCAGATGATAAACGGGTATTCATTGGACAAATATATTATACTAGAACTGACATGTGATTACATTTTCACGCAATTTGGTTGCATAGATCCTGAGAAATCAGTACCCAGAACAACCACCTCTGGCCGTAATAACGGCCTTGATACGCCTGGGCATTGAGTCAAACAGAGCTTGGATGGCGTGTACAGGTACAGCTGCCCATGCAGCTTCAACACTATACCACAGTTCATCAAGAGTAGTGACTGGCGTATTGTGTCGAGCCAGTTGCTCGGCCACCATTGACCAGACGTTTTCAGTTGGTGAGAGGTCGAGAGAATGTGCTGGCCAGGGCAGCAGTCGAACATTTTCTGTATCCAGAAAGGCCCGTACACGACCTAAAACATGCGGTCGTGCATTATCCTGCTGAAATGTAGGGTTTCGCAGGGATCGAATAAAGGTTAGAGCCACGGGTTGTAACACATCTGAAATGTAACGTCCACTGTTCAAAGTGCGGTCAATGCGAACAAGAGGTGACCGAGACGTGTAACCAGTGGCACCCGATACCATCACGCCGGGTGATACGCCAGTATGGCGATGAGGAATACACGCTTCCAATGTGCATTCAAACACGGATGCGACCATCACGATGCTGTAAACAGAACCTGGATTCATCCCAAAAAATGACGTTTTGCCATTCGTGCACCCAGGTTCGTCGTTGAGTACACCATCGCAGGCGGTCCTGGCTGTGATGCAGCGTCAAGGGTAACCGCAGCCATGGTCTCCGTGCTGATAGTCCATGCTGCAGCAAACGTCGTCGAACTGTTCGTACAGATGGTTGTTGTCTTGCAAACGTCCCCATCTGTTAACTCGGGGATCGAGACGTGGCTGCACGATCCGTTACAGCCATAAGGATAAGATGCCTGTCATCTCGACTGCTAGTGATACGAGGCCGTTGGGATCCAGCACGGCGTTCCATATTACCCTCCTGAACTCACCGATTCCATATCCTGCTAACAGTCATTGGATCTCCACCAACGCGAGCAGTAATGACGCCATACGATAAACCGCAATCGGGATAGGCTACAATCCGACCCTTATCAAAATCGGAAACGTGATGGTAGGCATTTCTCCTCCTTACACGAGGCATCACAACAACGTTTCACCAGGCAACGCCAGTCAACTGCTGTTTGTGTATGAGAAATCGGTTGGAAACTTTCCTCATGTCAGCACGTTGTGGGTGTCACTACCGGCGGCAACGTTGTGTGAATGCTCTGAAAAGCTAATCATTTGCGTATCACAGCATATTCTTCCTGTCGGTTAAATTTCGCGTCTGTAGCACGTCATCTTCGTGGTGTAGCAATTTTAATGGCCAGTAGTGTACATTGCGATTCTAGTTTATGTAATACTATTTTGTGATAAACGGTGTTAGAAGCTTTGAAAAAGATTAGGAATATTCCTGTACAACAGTTAACTTTGTGTAGGACTAGGAGTACCACTTTTGTTAACTCTCTAATGGCCAATATAATCTTTGTCCAATTCGGAAACCAAATTATTGACAAGGTTGTGTTTATATGTGGTTGATTCTATAATTTTTAATAGCGCTGACAGTAGCAAAACTGCTCGGTAGCTTTTATTGCACTATAGACGGCACTGAAGAAAGCTTGGTATTAACTGCTAGTTTATGGTTATTTATGCTACCGCATGCGACCTCAGTGCATTTGCTGCCTATAAGAAGAAAGTCCCACTCCCAGCTTAACGAGGAAATGTCCTGACCGTTTAGTGAACTGTTAAGTGTTGTGAGGACTACCAGCTTGCATCGGTATGTCGCCTGACAGTAATTGCAGCCAGCTTACACCGCTAGAGCGGGCTTGACTCCCTCGCTGTTGACATAGCGGTCGGCCGGGGTGAGCGGAGAGGCAACCGAGGCGAATGAACGCCGCCCACGGGCGGAGCATCAGCGTCGGCAGGTGGCTCCCGTATAGGCTGTCCCACTGCGCACTCGTTGCGGCCGCTGCACCACTGGAGCCTAATAAAGTGGTGACGCAGCGGCGCAAACTTCTCACTGTAGAGTTGTGGCGAAGCGTATTGTAACACTACGATTCCTTGAGAGAGAGAGCGCGCGCGCGCGCACACACACACACACACACACACACACACACACAGTTTTTTTTTTTCGATTTACGTTGCAAGTTGGGTCCCAGTTTCGAATCAGAGAAACTACCAAGAAACTTTCTGCGTAAAAAAAAAAAAAGCAAAAATTTCATTTGTAGATATGTCAGGTCATTTTTTTTCCTTAGACTTTTCTTGTTGTTATCTGTTTGCTTCGTTTCGGTCTTTTTGTTTCCAGATTTCCAACTTGGTTCTAAGAGTATCATTTCATTTCAAATGTTGTTTTCTTATGGCTGAATTGTCTATCATTAGTTCTAACACAAGTTTCTAAAGGATGCGTCACCATTGTCTTACTCGATGACACATTCCCAGTGCCTGCTGTATCAGCTAAAACCGTTACTGAACACGCTGGCGAAAGACGTAAAGATTCGCAATAGATCATTAGTACACTACGTCCTTTAAACGCTCCCCAAAATAAAAATCCAGTTGACTGGGGTCAGGGAATCGAGCAGGCCAAGATGTTGCTGCCCCACGACCTATCCATTTACGGTATTCGAAAAAAGCTGATTTAAAACTGTACTTGCTTGCAGGGCAAAATCAGACGGTGCCTCATCGTGCATGAACCACGTATTCTGACATTAAGTGTTGTGGAACGTAGTTCAGAGAAACATAATGTACAATTAAAAACTGAACGTATGATCCTCCGGTCAGTGTTCCATGGAGAAAGAAAGCTGAAACCGATCTGTCTCCTTCTAAGCCAGCCCATACATTAATGCTGAACGGTTGCTGATGTCTACAAAAGGATTTTCATCTGGCCATATATGGGTGTTGTGAAAATTCTGAACTCGATTCCTGATAAACTTTGCTTCATCAGCGACACACAGTCAACACGAATTTAGAAAACGTCGTTCTTGTGTAATACAACTAGGTCTTTACTCACACGATTTGTTGAGTGCTCCTGACAACTGATTTTAAATTGATTCCGTGTATCTAGATTTCCAAAAGGCCTTTCACACTGTACCACACAAGCGACTTGTAATGAAATTGCGTACTTATGGAATATCATCTCAGTTATCTGACTGGATTCGTGATTTCCTGTTAGAGATGTCACAGTTCTTAGTAATTAATGGAAAGTTATCTAGGAAAACTGAAGTGATTTCTGGCGTCCACAAGGTAATGTTACAGGCCCTCTGCTGTTCATTATCTATATAAACGACTTAGGAGACAATCTGGGCAGCCGTCTTAGGTTGTTTGCAGATGATGCTGCTTGTTATTGCCTAGTAAACTCGTCAGTAGATCAAAACAAATTGCAAAACGATTTAGAAATGATATCTGTATGGTGTGGAAATTGGCAATTGACCCGAAATAATGAAAAGTGTGAGGTTATTCATATGAGTGCTAAAAGGAATCCGTTAAACTTCGGTCACTCGATTAATCAGTCAAATATAAAGGCCGTAAATTCAACTAAATACCTAGGAATTACAATTACGAGAAACTTAAATTTGAAAGAAAACTTACGAAATGTTTTGGAGAAGGAAACTAAAGACTGCATTTTATTGGCAGAACACTTAGAAAATGTAACAGATGAATTAAGGAGACTGCCTATACTACGCTTATTCGTGATCTTTTGGAGTACTGCTGCGCGGTGTGGGGTCCTTACAAATAAGATTAACGGAGTTCATCAAGAAAGTTCAGAGAAGAGCAGCACGTTTTGTACTCTCGTGAAATAGGGGAGAGAGTATCACGGACATGATACAGAATTTGTGGTTAACATCATTAAAACAAAGGCGTTTTTCGTTGCGGCGGAATCTTCTCACGAAATTTCAACCACCAACTTTCTCCTCCGAACGCGAAAATATTTTGTTTAACCTGATCTACGTAGGGAGAAACGATCATCATAATAAAAAAAGGGAAATCAGAGCTCGCACGGAAAGATATAGGTGTTCATTTTTTCCGCGCGCTTTTCGAGACTGGAATAAAGGAGAACTATTGTGAAGGTGGTTCGATGAACGCTCTGCCAGACACTTCAGTGTGATTTGCAGAGTATCCATGTAGATTCAGATGTAGATGTAGAATAGTATGGCAGACAGAAAGTGGTGGTCTTGAGTACACATCCCCAGTAACCAAGTAGCATTACTGGATTGAAAATATGTATGAATAAGATCTTGCACTCCCTGAAGATGACGTGGGTAAAGGAGTTGCTCTCGTAATACTTTCCACACTGTCACATCACTCACATTCTCAGTTTCTGCTATTTCTTCGGAACTGCTGCCATTATTGTCCTCAATATGATGAAGTACTCGATATTCTAAATCAGGTGTCCTAGTACTGTTTGGCCTTCCGTAATGAAATGATCTTTCCTCAAAAGAGCCTGTGTCCAGAAGACGTCGATGTATTTTTTGAAAGGTCTTCTTGTTCCATAAAAGTCTATAAAGAAATATTTCAGCATGCAAAAGTCTGCCTTCAGTCGCATTGCAGTCTACAATCCATACATGAGATGCACGTCCGCCATATGATGATTAGAATACATTTAGCCAGAATGTACAGCACACGCGTTTCCAATAAGAATACCGCCAGGCAGGCGTCACATCCTTGACGGAAGTCAGACACAACCCGTTGCTCTACAGACGAGGTCGCTAACGCACGTTTATTTGGTGGCGCAATTCTCGGAAATAGCCGATACGATTCCTGGTGGAGGAAGAACTTAACATCTGAGGTCATCAGTCCCCTAGAACTTAGAACTACTTCATCCTAACTAACCCGAGGGCAGCACACACACCCATGCCCGAGGAAGGCTTCGAACCTGCGACCGTAGCGGTCGCGCGGTTCCAGACTGAAGCGCCTAGAACCGCTAGGCCACACTGGCCGGCACTCATACTAAAAGGATTTGTTTATTTACTAGTACCGTGACAGCTAAGATTAACATAAGATGGTTCTGACATAACATTTCCCCAAAAAAACAACATCTGAAAAGAAGAAGATACTTGCAGAACGAAGCTGGAAGCTTGAAAACAAAAACAGACACACAGATCAAACAATTAACAACAAAAATGTGTCTGTAACTAAGAAACTAAAAAAAATGACCACATGTACACTACTGGCCATTAAAATTGCTACATCACGAAGATGACGTGCTACAGAAGCGAAATTTAACCGACAGGAAGAAGATGCTGTGATATGCAAATGATTAGCTTTTCAGAGCACTCACACAAGGCTGGCACCGGTGGCGACACCTACAACGTGCTGACATGAGGAAAGTTACCAACCGATTTCTCATACACAAACAGCAGTTGACCGGCGTTGCCGGGTGAAACGTTGTTGTGATGCCTCGTGCAAGGAGGAGAAATGCGTACCATCACGTTTCCGACGTTGATAAAGATCGGATTGTAGCCTATCGCGATTGCGGTTTATCGTATCGCGATACTGCTGCTCGCGTTGGTCGATATACAATGACTGTTAGCAGAATATGGAATCGGTGGGTTCACAAGGGTAATATGGGACGCCGTGCTGGATCCCAACGGCCTCGTATCACTAGCAGTCGAGATGACAGGCATCTTATCCGCATGGCTGTAACGGATCGTGCAGCAACGTCTCGATCCCTGAGTCAACAGATGGGGACGTTTGCAAGACAACAACCACCTGCACGAACAGTTCGACGACGTTTGCAGCAGCATGGAATATCAGCTTGGAGACCATGGCTGCGGTTACCCTTGACGCTGCATCACAGACAGGAGCGCCTGCGATGGTGTACGCAACGACGAACCTGGGTGCACGAAACGTCATTTTCTCGGATGAATCCAGGTTCTGTTTACAGCACCACGATGGTCTTATCCGTGTTTGGCGACATCGCGGTGAACGCACATTGGACGCGTGTGTTCTTCATCGCCATACTGGCGTATCACCGGCTTGATGGTATGGGGTGCCATTGGTTACACGTCTAGGTCATCTCTTGTTCGCATTGACGGCACTTTGAACAGTGGACGTTACATTTCAGATGTGTTACGACCCGTGGCTCTACCCTTCATTCGATCCCTGCAAAACCCTACATTTCAGCAGGATAATGCACCACCGCATGTTGCAGGTCCTTTCTCGATACAGAAAATGTTCGACTGCTGCCCTGGCCAGCACATTCTCCAGATCTCTCACCAATTGAGAACGTCTGGTCAATGGTGGCCGAGCAAATGGCTCGTCACGATACGGCAGTCACTACTCTTGATGAACTATGGTATCGTGTTGAAGCTGCATGGGCAGCTGTACCTGTACATGGCATCCAAGCTCTGTTTGACTCAATGCCCAGGCGTATCAAGGCCGTTATTACGGCCAGAGGTGGTTGTTCTGGGTACTGATTTCTCAGGATCTATGCACCCAAACTCTTGAATACCTGTTTATCACCTGCATTTCTTCTTGGTGTAGCAATTTTAATGGCCAGTAGTGTATATATGATATACTTTGTTTCTTTTTAAGCCCTCTATCAATTGCGTAGACGTTTTCCAAAAATTAACTAAGACCCCGTATATTTGACCTTGAAGGCGAAATACATTGAGGTGGAAAAAGTACGGTTGCGTCACAATATCGTGTTGTACCTCCTTTTTCCCGACGTAGAGCAACTGCTCCACGTGGCGTGGACTCAAGATGTTATTGGTAGTCCCCTGCAGAAAAGTTGAACCATGCTGCCTCTATGGCCGTCCATAAGCGTGAAAGTGTTGCCGGAGCAGGATTTTGTGCACGAACTGACCTCTTATAAACGTTCGATGGGAACCGTGTTCGGCGATATGGGCACCCAAATCATTTGCTCGAACTGTCCAAAATGTTCTTCAAATCAATCGCAAACAATTATGGTCCGGTGACATGGCACATTGACATCCATAAAAATTCCATCGTTGTTTGGGAACACAAAGTCCATGATTCGCTGAAAATTGTCTCCAAGTAGAGGAACATAACCATTTTCGGTCAGTGATCGGTTAGATTGGACCAGAGGACCCAGTACATACCATGTAAACACAGCCCACAGCGCTGTGGAGCTACCACCAGCTTGCACAGTGCGTATGGACAGCTAGGGTCCATGAATTCGTTGTGTCTGGCCACACTCGCACGTACTACAGCTCTTACCAACTGAAATCAGGACTCATCTGACCAGGCCACGGTTTTCTAGTCGTCTAGGGTCCAACCGATAGGGTCACGAGCCCAGGAGAAGGCCTGCAGACAATGTCGTGTTGTAAGAAAAGGCATTCGCGTCGGTCGTCTGCTGCCACAGTCCATTAACGCCATGTTTCGTCGCATTGTTCTAACGAATACGTTCACCGCACGTACCATATAGATGTATGCGGGTACTTCAAGCAGTGTTGCTTGTCTGTTAGCACTGACATCTCTACGCAAACGCTGCTGCTCTCGGGCGTTAGATGAAGGGCGTCGGTTACTGCGTTGTCCGCAGTGAGAGGTAATGACTGAAATCTGGCATTCTTGATAAACTCTTCACATTCTGGATCTCGGAATACTGAATTCCTAAACGACTTCCGAAATGGAATGTGCCATGCACCTATCTCTATCTACCACACCACGTTCAAAGTTAATTCCCATCGTGTAGCCATAGCCACGTCAGAAACCTTTTCACACGACTCATCCGAGTCTAAATGACAGCTCCATCAATGCACTACCCTTTCATACCTTTTGTATGCGATATTACCGTCATCTGTATATGTACAGACGTGCTCAAAAGTATCCGAACGACCTGAATTGCATTTCGCCCGACTCGCATGCAACCCGCAAAACGCAGCTGTCTAGCAGGTCCTCTAATCGCACCTTGGTACAGTCGTTTGGCTATTGAAAATTGTTCCAACAAGTCACCACTAGAAAACTCTGCTCTGTATCGCAATAACTCAAGTTGAAAGTAATACCACGATACTACAAATATCAGGGAACACCTTATCACAGATAATACTGTCCTTAAGGCTTGTAAGCTCACACTTATTGCAATAAATGACATACCTCATTATCACGTCAGATAGGTAATGCACGTAGTAAGTTCGTCGTATTCATGATTTCCTCTTCAAAGTAACATACCGTGCTTCTTATTTAACACAAAATGACATTAAAAATTTAAGTTATTCACGAGCAGCTAGTGCAGAATATGTATGAACTTCAAATGACACGACGAACCGTCTCGTTTTGCATATGGATTCAAACCAAGGTCATGAAGACTAAGCAAAGATTTAGTGACTGACGGAAATTAACAGTCATTCCTGATTAGGCATACAGAGAGTGATATGCCTCGATGTTAGACAGTATCAGTTAGCAAATATCAACTTTAAATTACATAACGTAAACATTTTTGACGGACAGGAATTCCTACCCAGCATCTATTGTCCCTGTTAACGAACTACGAGAGATGTTAAATATTGCTTCTTCACAAGTAACTTACTTGAAACGCCGTGAGGTAAAGCTTTGTGTTGGACAGGGATTCGAACCCAGAACCTAACCGGATTGTTATCGAAGCACAATCAACTGTGACATATCGGATTTTCTCGGCAGTAGCTAGATGTCTTAACTGAAATGACGAGACGAAGCATTACTTTTTTCCTTCCCAGGACTCCAACCCGGCACCTATCGCTGTTATATTCTAGAGAAAACAAATGTTAAATGTGGGTTTATTACTCCAGCAGCGACATGTGAGCATTTTTGAACTAGAAATAATATGACGAAGAGTTCAGTGCTGACTGGGAATCGAACTCCACGTATATCGTTGTTGACTACACATAAAGAGACATCAGCTACCGAATTTTTCTCCACCAGCAGCTCGGAATAACATCCTTGCACTTACAGTGATCTCTCAAAAAGTTATGTGTCTCACTGGGAGTAAAAAACGTCAGATATCGTTAGTGTTGACAACGAATGAAAATGCATTAAAAATCAAAATTATTATCCAACAGCAGATAGGTGTTCTCATGCTAGAGCTTGATAATACATAATGAAAACTTTAGTGCCAGGACAGGATTCGAACCCATTCACGCGCAATATGTGGAGGTGTTGAGGAATCTGCAGTTTTGAACAAACAACAAACTGTAGTCCAGCTGTATTGTCACGAAAGGATCAAATTCCGCGTTAAGGGCGGTCTGAGTTGAATTCCCAGTCCGGACCAATTTTATCGACATACAGAAGCTCAAATGAAAGATGGAATAAGTGTCCTGTGACTCTACATAGCGTTTGTTTCGTCACTAGAAACAAATTACTAGTATAAGAAAGGTTACTGGTGATATAGTTCCCACATTTCGCCACTCCTGACTTTATTGTGGTTCAACCTAACGTCTCTTTGGTAGAGAAGGAATACCATGTTTAATGTGAATTTCAGACCACTTCACTTGGCGTAGCCAGAAGAGAATAGAATCTGTCTCTTCCTACTAAAAATCATCGGCAGAAATTGGAATCGAACCCAGACCATCGTCATAGCAACCTATCATCAATCCAACACCACCAAATTCTCTTGTCCGAGGCTCATTTTCTATCATAACACCATTGCGGCACACTCGATGAGAATTCTGACACACAGGCTCCCTGTAGTGGTTTGCAGCACGTTCGGTACATTCGTTTACTTGGTTGACCGAATCGCCATGAACTAGCTGCCTCGGATACCCAGTGCATACATTCGATTCTATTTTGTAATCACCGAAATAAAATCACGTAACTGCCACCTATACAGAACTGCCAGCAGTGTAGAATGCAAAAATGTATATAGGAAGTGTTCCTTTCCATTTGAGCTACTCTATTGCGCTATCTGTTTGTTGTAAACGTCGTGCAGTGCAAAAGAAAACCTGTAACTGTCTGTCTCTCAGAAGTCTAGATCCGGCCATATGCATTATCTCACAGCACTGTGGAATGCGGAATTTATGGAGGAAATTATGTTGACTTCTGGAGGGGTTGTAGCTATATGACAGCTATTGGCGTAACAGTAAGCGTCGCGCACAGTACATAAGACTTCGTGAGTTCTGTTACATTCGCTGCTATATTTATTAAAACGCAATTCTGCTGTCTGCTGCAGTTGTCAATTTAATGGAACTTTGAACATAATTCCCTTCACTTCTCCACCCAAAATAGTCCCATGTGGAAAAAGGGCTAACGTTCTGCGACATTTTATTCTTTTCAGGTTTAATAGACGGCCAGGTTGCAGATCCTCCTCGAAGCTTTTGTATTGTGTGTGGGGAGAGCGCATCACACCAAAATAGTCATAAAAGTGTTCTCTACGTTATCTGTCGACTGATCGTGGCATTTATTCTTCTTCAAACCTTGTTTGACAGCTTTAATTCAGAACAAGTTGTCTATGTGCATTGTCAGATTGTTATAGATATCAGAGAATTCACATATATCCTCTCTCATGTTTAGTATTGTTTCAACAACACTAAAAGAAACCCTACGAATATTGTGCAGTGTATTATAAGAAATGAGATAAAACTACCTACGGTAACCTTACGACGAAAGTCTGTTTTAATAATACTAAGTATCTGTACACAAGCGTGTGTCTATCGGCACGAATTAGTAAAATACTACTCACTTAGATTTCGATTGGGTCTGTGTTTAATTGGTATACTGTGTCATACTCAACAGGTATGCAAATGTGACATTTCATAAATAAAGTTATGTATTCCTAGAAACCCAAAATTTGCTTGTCAGCAGCGGAAAGAGGCGTTACCATTTGTGCAGCATTGTAAGTTTTTCACCATTGCACTATGAGCTGAAACTATTTTCTCGCGATTTCCTTATCGATGTTTGATCTGACTGCTTGTAGGTCTTTCACAGAAGGGATAAAAACTTCAAAGTCTGCGAGACGGGAACCGCTAGCCGCAACAGGTGCTTTTCTACAGGTCACCACGTCCCCACACAGCTAGCACAGAGGTATGTGTTACGCCCTCCTCTTACGAGGCCAATACTGTCTAGAACTCGAAAACCGCTATTTACAGGACGAGATTAGCTGCGATTTCCACGTGCAACGAATTTCCTGGACTGAAAACCGTCAATTTACAATCTTTTGTTACACCTCAAGCGGTAATAACTCTGATTATTCAATGGAAATGACAGGAAAAATCAAGTGATCTTTGAGGCTTAATTCCGTGCACACCAGGGAGCAACTCGTCGATCACAGAGTCGCCAAACATACCTTGCCCAGTTGCCAAATCTCAGTTACAGTACCAGCAGGAAGAAGACGAACAGATGCGATCCTACAGCGGGCTGGAAAGTGACCGTAGCTGGTGTCTCAAAGTCGCGGCTGCTACGGCCTGGAATACGTAATGCGTCTGATTCGCATTTCTGTAACTAGGTTTAGGGACTGGAGCGTAGTTACTAATAATACTCAAAACTGACTGCAAACTAAGAATCATAAATCAGTAACTCTCATAGCTGTTTTTATATTTCTTTCGTAACTGTACTCAAAACTAAGAAACTCATTCACGATCGTTTTCGTGCCTCGTTGATAGTTGAGCACGCCAAACAAGTAAAATTAAAAAAGAATGTATGTTTGTGTGTGTGTGTGTGTGTGTGTGTGTGTGTGTGTGTGTGTGTGTGTGTGTGTGAGAGAGAGAGAGAGAGAGAAAGAGAGAGAGAGAGAGAGAGAGAGAGAGAGTGAGAGAGAGCGAGAGAGAGAGAGAGAGAGAGAGAGCGAAAGAGCTAGAGAAAGACAGATAAAAATAAAAAAGAATGATAGAGAGGGTAAAAAGTTGTTGTAAAGAAATTGAATACCGGTATGTAAGGAAATATTTCATTAAAATGACACGATCCACATCATTACGAAATTTCGTATTCATGATCTATGCAACAAGTGTTAATCTATTCTAATCTAATCATATCAATTGCTGACTAGCCGTGAAGAGTCATGAATTACCGAAATTTTCGCCATTATCAGTAACCAAATCTAAACTTGAAAATAAAAGACGACAGTTTTTGTTATAAACCGGGACTCCTATCAAGTCCCTTTCATCCCTGTTAACTAACCCCGAAAGGTATCTGATATATCTCCATTCAGTACCAACAAAGTGTGTTTGCATTTAAAGGTGAAGCGCATGATGTGATGATTGTTCTGTGACGGAGATACGAACCCAACACGTAATCGAACTGTTAACTAAGTAAAATCAATTGTTACTTATCGGTTTTTCTTACCAGCTGCTAGGTGTTCGAATCTAAAATAAGGATACAAATATTTGTGCCTGATCGACAATCGAACCTCACTCCTATCATTCTTCTTTATCGTCCACGAATATACCTTAAGTATCAATTGCTTACTCACCAACAGTAAGATGTGTGCGTGTTTGACCAGAAATTCTTGGCAACACATGAACAGACATTAAAAATGCACGTTAATTTTCATTAGCAGGCCGTTGTGCACGTGATAGGGCTTGAAATGAAGTTATGAATATTTTTGTACTGGAAAAGGAATCGGACCCACATACTTACCTTTGGAGGAGACCTAGAGAAGACTGCAGTCTTGGAAAAGGGGACGAAATGATTGAACTATGGTGCTCCGAGAGATTCAGATCCTCAAAAGAGGAGATGCATTTCGAGTCACAGTCAAGCACCAAATTTTGCAACTAGTTCAGTCAAGTACAAGTAAAATAAGAGCCCTGTTCCTTTAAATGGCTATTCGTTCATCAAAAACATTTATTTTTTTTCAAATGTAAGTAAGTTTACTTACGACAGTATTTCTGTTTACCATGATCTCCACCTATGTCATTTTCCAACGTAAACCGGCTCTGCCCCGTTGGGAATGAAGGAACGTGATGTTTAATGCGGATTCTGGATTATAACGTATTTCTCTTGAGGTTACCAGAGGTAAAGTAAATCTGTTTGTGCCTCTTAAAAGTAAATGCCTGAACCCCTCGCTTTGCACTTATGGTAGCTCGTTCCACCAGACCATTGTGGCTACATTTCTCAGCCGCAGGAGTGTGCTGTAATGGATGATGTGCTTAGCTTATAAAATGTGAGTCTATTAAATGGTTAAGTAGAAGCAAGCTTCTGACGCAGAGATTACGCTATTCTCACGTCAGGAGGGTGTAAAGACTCTTCTAGGCATCATAGCCTCGATGTGAAGCCATTTTGAAATTTTCACTAATTCAGGAAATTTCTTAGTTCGAGAAAACCCACTGTGAAGTTATTGGATAATTCGATTATTACCGTTATTATTACTATCATTTTCTTCGTACCGCTGCTGGAACACACGTGCTTGAAGATCATTTAAGGCCTTTTAGTCATTATCGAAGTAGTTGCCCAAGAACGGGTTCTTTCCCTGTCTACGGAATGCTTTTCATGTTAATATCAAACATCAGCAATTACTTGTAGATTACATTAAAACTAAAGTAATTGATGAAGACGTTACTTGATAACAAAAACACGCTGCCTTTCTTCGTTTAGTTGCGCCTAGAAATGGCTGTCGAATACTGCCAAACCAAAAGCCAAGGTATCTTACTGCCTTCCGATATAGGTCGCTGTCAGTTCTTCCATATGATTTGGTCGACGTGACATGTTTCAAGTTGTGCACAACAGAGAATATTTTATAAAATCAATTGTTTTCCTTTGCAAAAAACAGAGATATTTTCATCCTAAGCTATCCAAGTTCAAAATTTTCGCAATATTAGTTCAAATTTAATATTCGCTTCTATAATGTAGGAAAGTATTTCACCGTTGCAAAACCAGCATCCGACGCATTGTCCTTACACTTAGTCGCAGACCATAAATTCTAGCTCAGAGTGACACCAGTTTAAGTAACCTAATGTAGCGAAGACTGTTTGCCAGTGCTCTTTCTCACATGAAAAACTGCAATTCACTCATTGGGCTCCATAAGTACAATGTAACAGTAATTTCTGTGTGTATGCAATGCATACGGATTGTAGAATTTAGTGGTGCTCTCTCTTCCACTTCTGTATAAAATATGCCTGACCTAAACGGGCCCTTTATCATTACAGGCCCTGGGAGGTGCAACTTCATACTGACAACAGTAATGTGCTTTACCACTGGTAACCTCAAGAGAAAGACGTTATAATCCAGAACCTGCATTAATCATCACGCTCCTTCATTCCCAGCTGGACAGAGCCGGTTTACTTTGGGAAATGACGTAGGTGGAGGTCATGGTAAACAGAAATACTGTTGCCAGTAAACTTACTTACATTTGAAAAAAAAAAATTTTTTTTTGATGAACGGATAGCCATTTAAAGGAACAGGGCTCTTATTTTACTTGTGCTTGATTGAACTAGAGACGTTGAAAAATTTCGTGCTGGACTGTGATTCGAATTTGTATCTCCTTTTTCGAGGATCTGAAACTCTCGGAACAGTATATTTCAATCATTTCGTTCTTTTTTCCAAGACTGCAATTTCTGGTCGAACATGTACACATCATACTGTTGGTGATTAAGCAAATGATATTTAAGCTATATTCGTGGACGATAAAGAAGAACGTTAGGAGTGCGGTTCGATTGTCACTCAGGCACAAAAATTTGTATCCTTATTTTAGATTCAAACACCTAGCAGCTGGTAAGAATAACCGCTAAATAACATTTGATTTTACTTAGTTATCAATGCTATTACGTGTTGGGTTCGTATCTCCGTCACAGAACTTCACATCACGCGCTTCATCTTTAAATGCATACACAGTTTGGAGGTGTATCAGATATCTTTCGGGGTTAGTTAACAGGGATGAAAGGCTCTTGATAGGAGTCCCTGTTTATTACAAAAACTGTCGTCTTTCATTTTCAAGTTTAGATTTGGTTACTGATACTGGCGAAAATTTCGGTAATTCATGACTCTTCACGGCTAGTCAGCAATATGATATGATAAGATTAGATTAGATTAATACTTGTTCCATAGATCATGAATACGACATATCGTAATGATGTGGATCGTGTCATTTCAATGAAAGATTTCTTTACATACCAGTATTCAATTTCTTTACAATAATTTTTTACTCTCTCTCTCATTCTTTTTTACTTTTATCTCTCTCTCTCTCTCTCTCTCTCTTTCTCTCTCTCTCTCTCTCTCTCTCTCTCTCTCTCACACACACACACACACAAACATACATTCTTTTTTAATTTTACTTGTTTGGCGTGCTCAACTATCAACGAGGCACGAAAACGATTGTGAATGAGTTTCTTAGTTTTGAGTACAGTTACGAAAGAAATATAAAAACAGCTATGAGAGTTACTGATTTATGATTCTTAGTTTGCAGTCAGTTTTGAGTATTATTAGTAACTACGCTCCAGTCCCTAAACCTAGTTACAGAAATGCGAATCAGACGCATTACGTATTCCAGGCCGTAGCAGCCGCGACTTTGAGACACCAGCTACGGTCACTTTCCAGCCCGCTGTAGGATCGCATCTGTTCGTCTTCTTCCTGCTGGTACTGTAACTGAGATTTGGCAACTGGGCAAGGTATGTTTGGCGACTCTGTGATCGACGAGTTGCTCCCTGGTGTGCACGGAATTAAGCCTCAAAGATCACTTGATTTTTCCTGTCATTTCCATTGAATAATCAGAGTTATTACCGCTTGAGGTGTAACAAAAGATTGTAAATTGACGGTTTTCAGTCCAGGAAATTCGTTGCACGTGGAAATCGCAGCTAATCTCGTCCTGTAAATAGCGGTTTTCGAGTTCTAGACAGTATTGGCCTGGTAAGAGGAAGGCGTAACACATACCTCTTTGCTAGCTGTGTGGGGACGTGGTGACCTGTAGAAAAGCACCTGTTGCGGTTCCCGTCTCGCAGACTTTCAAGTTTTTATCCCTTCTGTGAAAGACCTACAAGCAGTCAGATCAAACATCGATAAGGAAATCGCAAGAAAATACTTTCAGCTCATAGTGCAATGGTGAAAAACTTACAATGCTGCACAAATGGTAACGCCTCTTTCCGCTGCTGACAAGCAAATTTTGGGTTTCTAGGAATACATAACTTTATTTATGAAATGTCACATTTGCATACCTGTTGAGTATGACACAGTATACCAATTAAACACAGACCCAATCGAAATCTAAGTGAGTAGTATTTTACTAATTCGTGCCGATAGACACACGCTTGTGTACAGATACTTAGTATTATTAAAACAGACTTTCGTCGTAAGGTTATCGTAGGTAGTTTTATCTCATTTCTTATAATACACTGCACAATATTCGTAGGGTTTCTTTTAGTGTTGTTGAAACAATACTAAACATGAGAGAGGATATATGTGAATTCTCTGATATCTATAACAATCTGACAATGCACATAGACAACTTGTTCTGAATTAAAGCTGTCAAACAAGGTTTGAAGAAGAATAAATGCCACGATCAGTCGACAGATAACGTAGAGAACACTTTTCTGACTATTTTGGTGTGATGCGCTCTCCCCACACACAATACAAAAGCTTCGAGGAGGATCTGCAACCTGGCCGTCTATTAAACCTGAAAAGAATAAAATGTCGCAGAACGTTAGCCCTTTTTCCACATGGGACTATTTTGGGTGGAGAAGTGAAGGGAATTATGTTCAAAGTTCCATTAAATTGACAACTACAGCAGACAGCAGAATTGCGTTTTAATAAATGTAGCAGCGAATGTAACAGAACTCACGAAGTCTTATGTACTGTGCGCGACGCTTACTGTTACGCCAATACTTTCATGTAGCTACAACCCCTCCAGAAGTCAACATAATTTCCTCCATAAATTCCGCATTCCACAGTGCTGTGAGATAATGCATATGGCCGGATCTAGACTTCTGAGAGACAGACAGTTACAGGTTTTCTTTTGCACTGCACGACGTTTACAACAAACAGATAGCGCAATAGAGTAGCTCAAATGGAAAGGAACACTTCCTATATAAATTTTTGCATTCTACACTGCTGGCAGTTCTGTATAGGTGGCAGTTACGTGATTTTATTTCGGTGATTACAAAATAGAATCGAATGTATGCACTGGGTATCCGAGGCAGCTAGTTCATGGCGATTCGGTCAACCAAGTAAACGAATGTACCGAACGTGCTGCAAACCACTACAGGGAGCCTGTGTGTCAGAATTCTCATCGAGTGTGCCGCAATGGTGTTATGATAGAAAATGAGCCTCAGACAAGAGAATTTGGTGGTATTGGATTGATGATAGGTTGCTATGACGATGGTCTGGGTTCGATTCCAATTTCTGCCGATGATTTTTAATAGGAAGAGACAGATTCTATTCTCTTCTGGCTACGCCAAGTGAAGTGGTCTGAAATTCACATTAAACATGGTATTCCTTCTCTACCAAAGAGACGTTAGGTTGAACCACAATAAAGTCAGGAGTGGCGAAATGTGGGAACTCTATCACCAGTAACCTTTCTTATACTAGTTATTTGTTTCTAGTGACGAAACAAACGCTATGTAGAGTCACAGGACACTTATTCCATCTTTCATTTGAGCTTCTGTATGTCGATAAAATTGGTCCTGACTGGGAATTCAACTCAGACCGCCCTTAACGCGGAATTTGATCCTTTCGTGACAATACAGCTCGACTACAGTTTGTTGTTTGTTCAAAACTGCAGATTCCTCAACACCTCCACATATTGCGCGTGAATGGGTTCGAATCCTGTCCTGGCACTAAAGTTTTCATTATGTATTATCAAGCTCTAGCATGAGAACACCTATCTGCTGTTGGATAATAATTTTGATTTTTAATGCATTTTCATTCGTTGTCAACACTAACGATATCTGACGTTTTTTACTCCCAGTGAGACACAGAACTTTTTGAGAGATCACTGTAAGTGCAAGGATGTTATTCCGAGCTGCTGGTGGAGAAAAATTCGGTAGCTGATGTCTCTTTGTGTGTAGTCAACAACGATATACGTGGAGTTCGATTCCCAGTCAGCACTGAACTCTTCGTCATATTATTTCTAGTTCAAAAATGCTCACATGTCGCTGCTGGAGTAATAAACCCACATTTAACGTTTGTTTTCTCTAGAATATAACAGCGATAGGTGCCGGGTTGGAGTCCTGGGAAGGAAAAAAGTAATGTTTCGTCTCGTCATTTCAGTTAAGACATCTAGCTACTGCCGAGAAAATCCGATATGTCACAGTTGATTGTGCTTCGATAATAATCCGGTTAGGTTCTGGGTTCGAATCCCTGTCCAACACAAAGCTTTACCTCACGGCGTTTCAAGTAAGTTACTTATGAAGAAGCAATATTTAACATCTCTCGTAGTTCGTTAACAGGGACAATAGATGCTGGGTAGGAATTCCTGTCCGTCAAAAAGTTTACATTATGTAATTTAAAGTTGATATTTGCTAACTGATACTGTCTAAAATCGAGGTATATCACTCTCTGTATGCCTAGTCACGAATGACTTAATTTCCGTCAGTCACGAAATCTTTGCTTAGTCCTCATGACCTTGGTTTGAATCCATATGCAAAACGAGACGGTTCGTCGTGTCATTTGAAGTTCATACATATTCTGCACTAGCTGCTCGTGAATAACTTAAATTTTTAATGCCATTTTGTGTTAAATAAGAAGCACGGTATGTTACTTTGAAGAGGAAATCATGAATACGACGAACTTACTACGTGCATTACCTATCTGACGTGATAATGAGAGTGGTAACATTTCAGGTATGTAATTTATTGCAATAAATGTGAGTTTACAAGCCTTAAGGACAGTATTATCTGTGATAAGGTGGTCCCTGATATTTGTAGTACCTTGGTATTACTTTAGATCTTGAGTTATTGCGATACAGATCAGTGTTTTCTAGAGGTGACTTGTTGGAACAATTTTCAATAGCCAAACGACTGTACCAAGGAGCGATTAGAGGACCAGCTAGACAGCTGCGTTACGTGGGTTGCATGCGAATCAGGCGAAATGCAATTCAGGTCGTTCGGATACTTTTGAGCATGACTGTACATATCGCTACTCCATGACATGTCGTTACCTCAGAGCATTTTCCTCGATTGTGGGTGACTTTGTAGTTGACGTAACACTCCAGCTCAAAAAGTCGCCTCGTCGTTTATCTGGAAATACCTGTTTTTTACATCAGAGGAAAGAGGGAGAAGTCACTGCGTGCCATGTTAGTAGAATACAGCAAAGATGCAGCGTGTGGTGTGTCACATTGTCTTGTGCAGAATATGTTTCGTTGTCGTTGAGGGAGAACACTCACCTGAACTGCTTTCGGTCACAATGCATTTTGACTGCCTCCCTAATTTCGTCAGAAGCTGTTCCTCTGGCACTTTGCCCATTACGAGCAGCGTCTGTTAACCCCACACCGTGGCAATCCCGAAAACCATTCTACTACACCTTGCTCAGCAATGGTTGCGTCTTCGCCTGTTTTGACGGTAATGAATCACCTCGTTTCCACTGCTTGTTTTCCTTCTTTGTCTCGAGGCTATACTGATACAAGCAGTACTCGTCCGTGGTGATTAGGCAGATACAGAAGTAATTGGCTTAACACAGATTCAACCTTTCCGCTATTCTCATTGTATGGCTCCTGTACTATGCAACTTGTAATGTTGACTAAGGAAGTCTCGGTTGGGTGCACGAAAGGTTTTAATGGCCCCAGTTCCGATAGGTGAAATAAATGCTAAAATAAACAAATAAAATGATATCCTTAATCGATAATGGAGTAACTAGAGTACCAAATTTGAACATCATTAATCGCCACAATAGCCAAAATAAATGATGACAATCGTGGGGGGTCAGTGGGACAAGAAACGTTGACAGGCCTTAAGCTGGGACTGTCCATATCAATAAGAATAAATCTGTTATTTTCCAAATGTTTTGGCATTTAACAGTAGAATAACCACCTTTGGTTTTGATATCACCGAACCTTTACATGCTGAGTCGTTCCTTCTAAGAGTCTAGAAGATGGCAAAGAATTCTAGAAAGCGACAAGCTGTGTTTATCGCAGGATACATCACATTTGCTTGCCTGAGGGGTAGTCGACATGGATGCGCTTGCTGCCATACCAGCTCGAGAGAACACTCCAGTCGGGAAATGGCCACCATCCACAAGCTGACCGTAACTGCTACCAGCAACAAATCCGACGCGCTGTTAAGTTCACAGATAGAGCTGCCAAAATATAAAGTGTTCAGTAAAGCACGAAAGAGGGGCAAGAATCGTGCAACAGCGGAAATACACCAGAAAGGCTGATTTTATCCAACGGAAGTGGAAAATACTAAGCGAAGCAGAATTCCTCTCATTTACACGCTCTCAATGGCTGCCAAGCTGTGTTCACAGTCGCAGCACAAAGTGAAATGCTGATAATGGTAGCTACACACTTCGATTTCGTATCGTGTAAATTATAATGTTACAAAAGTTGTGAAAGTTATTATAGTTCTTAAATCAACTGCACGACACATGAACTTCTCATATTTTCGGACAAATGCTTTTAAAATGGTATATTTTTCTGACCTACAATTTCTTGCAGTTATCCCAAAGCAACGTACTGAGAACTAATGTAACTAAATTAGTATTATATTAAAACATTTTATACACTGTCGTGTGAGAAGTAGTAGAAATGAGAACAGCGAGAAACTTAACACCAGGATTGATGGTCACGAAGTAGATGAAGTTAAGGAATTCTGCTACCTAGGCAGTAAAATAAGGAGGACATCAGAAGCAGACTAGCAATGGAAAAAACGGCATTCCTGGCCAAGAGAAGTCTACTAATGTCAAATATTGGCCTTAATTTGAGGAAGGAATATCTGAGAATGTACGTCTGGACCACAGCGTTGTATAGTAGTGAAACATGGACTGTGGGGAAACCGGAACAGAAGAAAATCGAAGCATTTGAGATGTGGTGCTAAAGACGAATGTTGAAAATTTGGTGGACTGATAGGGTAAGGAAGGAGGAGGTTCTCTGCAGAATCGGACAGGAAAGGAACATGTATAAAACACTGATAAGGAGAAGGGACAGGATGATAAAACATCTGTTAAGACATGAGAGAATGACTTCCACGGTACTAGAGGGAGCTGTGGAGGGCAAAAACTGTAGAGGAAGACAGAGATTGGAATGTATCTAGAAGTGCTACTCTGAGATGAAGAGATTGGCATAGATGAGGAATTCGTGGAGGGCCGCATCAAACCAGTCCGAAGACAGATGACAATATATGTATATAATACACCTGGGAAGACGACGTCCATCTTGGCCCGATGACGGCGTGTCACCTAGTAGAAGCACTGATAATGGTTTCAGCGTTGTCTGCCAATAGATAGCGTAGTGGCATAGCTACCAGAGCGCCATCTGTATCTACCCTTTCATAGGGTGGTGTTAACATGTGAAGTAAGCAGGAAACCATGTCAAGGAGACGCAGTCATGCTTCCTAGAGCCAACTGAGCGTGTTTGAAAAGGGTCAAATTGTGACTTTCCTTTCGGTGAATTGCCACACTAGTTGGACCTGCTGTGTCATCTGCGCAACTATGCTGGTATCAGTGGTCACGTGTACATTCTTACACCCGAAGACGAGGTTCTGGACGTTCTCGCACCACAGACGCGGGCCAGGATCATCGCATTGTAAGGACAGCAGTGGCAGATCGTACAGCTACCACAGCACAGATAAGAGGGCTTCTGAGCCCAGACGTTTGAGTACGGACTTTTGCGAATCAGTTGTTAGCAGTAGGACTATGGACTTGCACACACCTTTCGCCCGTCTTCCACTCACGCCACATCGTCGACGTGCACAGCTTGACTGGCGCCGTCAGAGGCTCACTTGGAAGATGGAATGGCGCGTCGTGGTCTTCAGTGATGGAAACAGATTCTGCCGGCACACATGTGATGGTCGTTTGCGGTTACGACGTAGACCTGGTGAGCTCTGTCTCGCAGAGTGCATCCAATCAAGATACACTGTCCCACCCTAGGCCCTATGGTCTGGAGGGCGATAAGCCACAACTCTCGTCCACCTTCGGTCTTAATCAGTGCTCCGTACGTGCAGTATATCCTAGACTATTCCTTTACCGTTCTTGCAACAGGAATCTGATGTGCTGTTCCAACAGGACAATGCTCGTCCACACGCGCTCTGCAAGACGTGTAGCAACTTCCCTGGCCAGCACAATCTCCGGACTTGCATCCAATCGAGCAGGTGTGAGACATGACGAGACGAGAAGTGACTCGTCATCCAACAACTCTTACACAACTACGTGAACAGGTCGAGAAGACGGAGCATAACGTACCCCAGTACAGTATTCGCCATCAGTACGGCCGACTGGATGGCAGTCAGTGCCTGTACTGGCACGCGTGGATTCTACACCAAGTACTGATCTCCACGTTTCAGAATGTGTCGGTACCCGATATCTCAGAACTGCTTGTGCTATCGATCAGTAAATGTAATCATTTCATGCACTCTATATGCACTGTTGCATCAATAAATCTTGAGTGAATTGGAAACAATGTATAATTTATTATCATTATTAAATTTCTAGCCATCTGTGACATGTCAAAAGTAATGCTGCCTGCAAACAGCATTGGAGGAGAAGGAGAAGTAACAAACTGTGAATGAAATTTCACTCTGCAGCGGAATGTGCAATAACATGAAATTTCCTGTTTCTGACCGCTACTCAAACTGAGGCTATTGGTTGGGTGGTTGATTCGGGGAAGGGGACCAAACAATGAGGTCATCGGTCCCATCGGATTAGGGAAGGATGGGGAACGAAGTCGACCGTGCCCTTTCAAAGAAACCATCCCGACTTTTGCCTGACGCGAGACTTTTGCCTGACGCGGGTTTGAACCATCGTCGTCCCGAATGCGAGTCCAGTGTTCCAACCATTGCGCCACCTCGCTCGGTGGGGACTACTGCATTTTGCGGACAAGTAATCTGCCAAATTGTTCTGCGTACAATGCGGAACTAGTACTCATGAAAAAAAGGGATTTTTCGGTGAAATGATTTAGCCATAGCGTACGAGATTCTTCCCATAATGACTATTCACTCTGCCACCTAATACGTGTCAGACCTCTTTATGCCCGGCATAGTGAAGCAAATCGAAGTACCATTGACTCAACAAGTCGTTTGAAATCTCTTGCAGAAGTACTGAGCCATGCAGCCTCTATAGCGGTCCGTAATTGCGAAAGTATGCACAAACTGACCTCTCGATCATGTCCCATAAATTTTAGATGGGATTCATGTCTAGAGATCTGGGTGGCCAAACCATTCATTCGAATTGTCCAGAATGTTCTTCAAACCAACTGAGAACAATTGTGGTCCATTAACATGGCACATCGTCATCCACAAAAATTCGGTCATTGTTTGGAAAAATGACGTCCCTGAATGGCTGAAAATGGTCTCCGATTAGCCGAACATCCAGAGGACCCAGTCAATTTGACGCAAACTCAGCCCACACCATTATGGAGCCCCTATCAGCTTGCACAGTTTTTTGTTGACATCCTGGGTCCACGGCCTAGTGAGGCCTGCGCCACACTCGAACCCTACCACAATTCTTACAAACTGAAATCTGGGACTCATCTGACCAGGCCACGGTTTTCCAGTCGTCTAGGGTCCAACCGATATGGTCACGAGCCCAGGAGAGGCACTGCAAGCGATGTCGTTCTGTTAGCAAAAGCACTCGTGTCGGTCGTTTGCTACCATAGCTCACTGACGTTAAATTTCACCTCACTGTATTAACGAATACGTTCGTCGTACGTCCCCCATTGATATCTGTGGTTATTTCACGCAGTGTTGTTCGTCTGTTAGCACTGACAACCCTCTGCAAACGCCGCTGCTCGTGGTCGTTAAGTGAAGGCCGTTGGCCACCGTGTTTTCCTTGGTGAGAGGTAATGCCTGAAATTTCATGTTTCTGGCACACTCTTGACACTGTGGATCTCGGAATATTGAATTACCTAACGATTTCCGAAATGGAATATCCCATGTGTCTAGCTCCAACTACCATTCCGCGTTCAATTCCAGAATCACGTCGGAAACATTTTCTCGTAAATCATCTGACTACAAAGATAGCTCCACAAATGCACTGCCCTTTTGCTCGTTGTGCACGCGATACAACCCATCTGTATATGTGCATCTCGCTACTCCATGACTTTCGTCACTTCATTGTAAACTTCCTGACAGATTAAAACTCTGTGCCAGACCAGAACTGCTATCCCCACAAGGTACGTAGAAGAACATCTATGTTGTTTAAAAAGTGGAGAGAAGTTCTGGCGGAAGTGAAGTTGTGAGTGCAAGCCGCCAGTAGTGCCTGGATAGTTCAGTCGGTAGAGCACGTCGACGAAGATAAAAAGTTTCACATTCACGCTCCGGCCCTGCATACAGTTATAATCCACCAATAATTTTCGAAAATCAACTTGCTTTTTCATGAAAATTATTTTTTTAGGCCCACATGATCTCCATATCGTTCATTTGTGCCAGTCCCAGGGGAGCTTTCGGGTCTGACACGCTTGCGGTAGGGGATCGCTGCGCTTTGACCCACCAGAGTTCCATCGAAGCGTTTCGCGGGTTGCCTGCACGTCAGGGGCGCGGGCCACGACTCGGAGAGAATATTGTTTCCTGAAGATAGCCTGAAGAGACTAGCGAAGAGGAGGCATCGAATCTCATCTCATTAGCAATTCTCTACATGTGTATCTTTTTTTCCTGTCACCTGCACGTGCGGCGAGGTACGTCATCTGGTGATGTCACACGTTCAACATTTGTCATCGACTTTTGGGTTACTTCCCGACATTTGCGACCCCAGGTGTCTTGCATACCTTTGTGACCCCCTGTGTCGTATATCAAATTACTCGTCTCACCGTCATCTACGTGGCTTCGGTTTCTTTTAACGTTAATAAAAATCACTCTAGACTGAATAGCCGGGGGAATATTTACTTACCTGTCTCATACTCATTCCAACCTGAGCACTTCGTTTTTTACTTTCCTTTATTACTCTTCCCTCTCGGTATTCTGCAGATTTATTTAAGAGCCACGCCTCACAGATGCTTCTGCTAGCCGGCTACGAGCTGCTCGGCTTCACCCAGTAGCCAAGTAACACAGCGACCTCATGTATAGCAAATGTGATTCATCTGCCCAGACGATATGTTTTCACTGATTCACTTTGCAGACTCTAAACGTAGCTGACAAAGTCGTTGGGCCAACAATATGGGAAGCGTTACGATCGCCTGCCGTAGAGTCAACAATATATACTGAATGGTGAGCTCCGAAGCAATAGTTGCCTCTCTAGCATTGTAGCCAATCCACTGATATGCCACAGATCGCAGCCTGCCCTACTTTATAGAGCGGGCAAGCGTATGACCCCCATGTTCTGTGATGAGGCGTGGATGCCAAACACCATGTTGTCCATTCATAGCTTCACCGCCCTTCAACCACATTCTACAGATGCTGACGACAGCAGCACGTGAACGACTGACCACCTGCGCAGTCCCCAAATGCTCATTCCCAGGTGCCAAGCCACACCAATCTGCTCTTTGTCCAAGTCGCTCAAGTCAGTGGTTTTCCTCAATTTCGGCCAGTATCGTCTGTGGAATCATTCCCAATTTATGGCTGCTCTGCTTGGTCCATAGTTCTTAGCGTCTTCCGAAGTTTAATAAACACATCAAATACATATAAAAGAGATTTTGGTCATCAACAATCTATTCTCCTTCACTATTTGCAACAGTCTGCCAACGCTGGGGTAACTTTACGATTCCACGAGTGTAGAAGTCATGTGGTTTTGAGGAGAAGAATTCGTCGAGCCATATTCGGAGCGCATTTTCATCCGGAAAGGAAGTTCCTTGAATGCTGTTCGATAGAGAGTGGAAAACCTCAAACTATGAGGGTGCAAGATCAGGTGAATAAGGTGGGTGCGGAATGACTTCCCAGCCCAGCTCCTGTGTAATGTTTTTCACAGTCTAGCAGTTACTATCATACTATCACTTCACGCAGTCTTCCTGTTTGTTGTTCTTCGATTACTTCTACAAGACCTCTCAGTTGTTCACGATAAATGTCAGCAATTCGTAGTACAACACCCAACGCTCTTTCAGCAGATGCGTAACACTATACACTACTGGCCATTAAAATTGCTACACCAAGAAGAAACGCAGGTGACAAACGGGTATTCATTGGAAAAATATATTATACTAGAAGTGACATGTGATTACATTTTCACGCAATTTGGGTGCATAGATCCAGAGAAATCAGAACCCACAACAACCACCTCTGGCTGTAATAACGGCCTTGATACGCCTGGGCATTGAGCCAAACAGAGCTGGATGGTGTGTACAGGTACAGCTGCCCATGCAGCTTCAACACGATACCACAGTTCATCAAGAATAGTGACTGGCGTATTGTGACGAGCCAGTTGCTCGGCCACCATTGACCAGACGTTTTCAATTGGTGAGAGATGTGGAGAATGTGCTAGCCAGAGCAGCAGTCGAACATTTTCTGTATCCAGAAAGGCCCGTACAGGACCTGCAACATGCGGTCGTGCATTATCCTGTTCAAATGTAGAGTTTCGCAGGGATCAAATGAAGGGTAGTCCCACGGGTCGTAACACATCTGAAATGTAACGTCCACTGTTCAAAGTGCCGTCAATGCGAGCAAGAGGTGACCGAGACGTGTAACCAATGGCACCCCATACCATCACACCGGGTGATACGCCAGTATGGCGATGACGAATACACGCTTCCAATGAGCGTTCACCGCGATGTCGCCAAACACGGATGCGACCATCATGATGCTGTAAACAGAACCTGCATTCATCCGAAAAAGTGACGTTTTTCCATTCGTACACCCAGGTTCGTCGTTGAGTAAACCATCGCAGGCGCTCCTGCCTGTGATGCAGCGTCAAGGGTAACTGCAGCCATGATCTCCGAGCAGATAGTCCATGCTGCTACAAACGTCGTCAAACTGTTCGTGCAGATGGTTGTTGTCTTGCAAACATCCCCATCTGTTGACTCGGGGATCGAGACGTGGCTGCACGATCCGTTACAGCCACGAGGATAAGATGCCTGTCATCTCGACTGCTAGGGATACGAGGCCGTTGGAATCCAGCATGGCGTTCCGTATTACCCTCCTAAACCCACCGATTCCATATTCTGCTAACAGTCATTGGTTCTCGACCAACGCGAGCAGCAATGTCGCGATACGATAAACCGCAATCGCGATAGGTTACAATCCGACCTTTATCAAAGTCGGAAACGCAATGGTACGCATTTCTCCTCCTTACACGAGGCATCACAACAACGTTTCACCAGGCAACGCCGGTCAACTGCTATTTGTGTATGAGAAATCGGTTGGAAACTTTCCTCATGTCAGCACGTTGTAGGTGTCGCCACCGGCGCCAACCTTGTGTGAATGTTCTGAAAAGCTAATCATTTTCATATCACAGCATCTTCTTCCTGTCGGTTAAATTTCGCGTCTGTAGCACTTCATCTTCGTGGTGTAGCAATTTTAATGGAAATATTCCAGTGTCTGTCTTCCCCTAGAGTTTTTAATCTCCACTGCTTCCTCAGGTACAATGGAAGTTAGTCCTTCATGTCTCGATGTCCTGTCGTTTACTCCCCTCTTGTCAATGTTTTCCACATGTTCCTCTCCTCAGCGATTCTGCGGAGAACCTCCTCATTTCGTATCATTCCACCTAATTTTCAGCGTTCTTCTGCAGCCCCACATCTCGAACGCTTCGTTTCTCTCCTTTTTCGGGTGTCCCGCAATCTGTGATTCACTCCCACACAATACTGTTCTCCAAACGTACTTCCTGAGAAATTTCTACCCCAAATTAAGACTGGCATTTGATACTAGAAGACTTCTTTTGGCCCGGAACACTCTCTTTGCTTGTGATAGTCTGATTTTTACGCACTTCTTGCTTCGTCATCTGTTATTTTGCTTGCAAGGTAATAGAACTTCTTCAATTCATCTCCATCGTGGCACTGAATTCTGATTTTAAGCTTATCGCTAATTTCGTTTCTGTTTTCCCTCATTGCCTTCCTCCTTCTTTGTCAAGACCAGTTCGTGAACCTTTTCCCAAAAAGGAGACATATCTCGCCCCTCGCCCCTCCCTTTCATCACACATTAATTGCTTTTCCTTAGGTTCTTGGGAAGACCTATAAATAAAATCTAAACCTAGTGATCGTGGAAACAGATTGGTTTTTCTTTCACAATAAGTGCTACATAGACTATCCTCTGCAACAGAAATCAATTTCTGAATCTTATTCCTATGCTAAAAAATTTTAAAAAAGCAATAGTTAACTGCCACTTAAGATAATTCCCGAAATTTTTAAAAGCCTAAGCGAGAGCAGGAGGAACTAGATCTACCATATTTATAGTCCTAGCTTCATTAAAAATGTGGCATCTATTAAACTGAAAGGATAGCATGAAAGTATAACATTTCTTTTAATTTTTTAGTCAAATAATGCAACTTGTTCACTGAGCACAATGTCGGGAGACAGACAGGTGTGTGCATGTGAGTGAGTGTGTGTGCATGTTCGTGTACCTATTTATCCTACAAGCTTGAAAAAGGAACTTCATTCCGAAAGCTAGTAAAGCTGTGTACCTTTTGTTTTGTACCTTT
This sequence comes from Schistocerca americana, assembly GCF_021461395.2. NCBI lineage: Eukaryota > Metazoa > Arthropoda > Insecta > Orthoptera > Acrididae > Schistocerca > Schistocerca americana. The sequence continues at coordinate 183,132,428 of NC_060120.1, forward strand.
TAACGACGCAGCGTCTCTGCCTTTCGGTAAGTCGTGTCCTTTGTTCCTAAGTAATTCATAACTTCTTAAGTGTATAATTTACGGATTGTTTTACTTTCCGTTGGAAAAAGTGGGACAGAAATACAAAAAATACTTTCGTCTCTATGTGTCCATTTGGACCTTAGTGGCAAGTTAGATGTGATCTTCATCAGCATCATAATGTGTCTGTGCCCCATCATGCATATACCACATTCCTGAAGGTTCTGCAAGATAAATGGTTAAATGTGATCCCAGTTAGGCGGGGGCCTAAAGGAAAAGTTTACATTTTAAATTATTTATACTAACTACGACAGTACACGATACTGAAATCAGTGGCGGCTCTTAACTAGAGGTTGGCAGTCACTTCAAAAGGAAGAACAAAGGAACGCTGGGTTTAACGTCGCGTCGATATCGAGATCATTAGAGTCGGAGCACAAGCTCGGATTGTGTCAACGAAGGGGAAGGAAATCGGCCGTGCCCTTTCAGAGGAACCATCCCGACATTTGCCTGGAGGGACTTAGGAAAATCACGGAAAACTTAAATCTGGATGACCAGATGTGGGTTTAAATCGTCGTCTTCCCGAAGCAATCACTTCGAAAAAGGCTCGTTTATGGTTTAATGTTTACTGGAAAATGGTGAACAACATCTTCCGCACTGGCTGTTAAAGTACTTCTCTTGAAAAGTGACGACCAGTTTCGCGTCAGTAGAAATGCATCTCCAGGTGATCTGTACAAGAAGTTGAAACATTAAAGAATTACAATGGTTTTAAAAAATAGATACGTAATATCATAAAGCGCCATATATAGTTGACAGCTGAGTTTCTTCTCCTTTTTTTTTAACGGTCATGGCGCGGCAACGTAAATGCTACGAGCCAATTTCCACCGTTCATCGTTAAGATTAAACCAATAGCGCGCTAAAAGCGGTTGTCTATGGTCAGACTGACTGGGAACGAGCCGCACCTACAACTGAGAGGAAGCCGAGTAAAACTGTTTAAATTTCTTACTCCTGAGTAGTTATGGTAACTAACTGAAAGCCGACCGAAGTGGCCGTGCGGTTAAAGGCGCTGCAGTCTGGAACCGCAAGACCGCTACGGTCGCAGGTTCGAATCCTGCCTCGGGCATGGATGTTTGTGATGTCCTTAGGTTAGTTAGGTTTAAGTAGTTCTAAGTTCTAGGGGACTAATGACCTCAGCAGTTGAGTCCCATAGTGCTCAGAGCCATTTGAACCATTTGAACTAACTGAAAACACTACATTAGCATGTCTTAAATTCGACAGAGTAATAGAGCCTTGAATGCCTTACCATGCTGTGGAGCTGCGCACGACTCCAGCATAAATAACACCGAGCATTGGCTAGCACACTGGGCTCGCATTCGGGAGGACGACCGTTCAAACCCCACGTCTGGCAATCCTGATTGAAGTTTTCCGGGATTTCCCTAAATTGCTTCAGGCAAATGCCGGGATGGTTCCTTAGAGACGGCATGGCCGATTTTCTTCCCCATCCTTCCCTTATCCGATGGGATCGATAACCTCAGTGTTTGGTCCCCTTCCCAAACCAACAAACCGACCACAAATAACAGTACTGATGGGTCGGTATTGCGAGCCTCGTGAGAGAGATGGCGCTAGCGGACAAGAAAGGTGGAGGTTGGCCTTACATGTTGTATAGTTAAGAGGGATTCCTTTTAAAAACATGTGTCGTTAAGCACGGTTAGAAACGTTAAAAAACAAGTTAATAAACTAAAATCCGCTAGAACAGCCACAAAGGCCCAACGGTACTGACCGGTCGCCATGTCATACTCAGCTCACAGGCGTCACTGGATGAGGACACGGAGGGGCATATGTTCAGCACACCGCTCTCCCGGCCGTATGTCAGTCTATAAGACCGGAGCCGCTGCTTCTCAATCAAACAGCTCCTCAATTGGCCTCACAAGGGCTGAGTGCAGCCCGCTTGCCAACAGCACTCGGCAGACCTGGACAACGACCCATCCATGTGCTAGCCAAGCCTAACAGCGCTTAACTTCGGTGATATGACGAAAACCGGTGTTACCACTGTGGCAAGGCCATTGGCAAGTTAACACGCCCCCGAAAAAACCTAGTTGGGGGAGAGTCGTGCAGTATCGGGTGACATATGTTTCAGTTCAAAAAATGGTTCAAATGGCTCTGAGCACTATGGAACTTAACATCTATGGTCATCAGTCCCCTAGAACTTAGAACTACTTAAACCTAACTAACCTAAGGACAGTACACAACACTCAGTCATCACGAGGCAGAGAAAATCCCTGACCCCGCCGGGAATCGAACCCGGGAACCCGGGCGCGGGAAGCGATAACGCTACCGCACGACCACGAGCTGCGGACATATGTTTTATAACTTTGCTGTGATACTATGGTGGTTAATCGGAATCTTAATTTACTATTCTCTTACCTCAAGACTTTCTCTTTGAAAATCACAGTCTAAAGATTTTTTTTTAAACTTATAGTACCTAATTGCGTCAAAAGTAAAAGAGCTATAGTTGCAAGGCTTGTAGAAAGTGTCTTGCCTTATCGGTCATTGTCTTTTCTGTGATAATTTCGATTGTTAATGTTACACTGCACAGATAGCTCAACAATAATAGAACACATAAGTATGGGAACTTATTGTTACTACACAGAAGAGCCAAAGAAACTGGTACACGCACGAGCACGCAGAAGTGCCGCAACACGACGTGGCATGGACTCGACTAATGTCTGAAGTGGTGCTGGAGGGAATCGACACCATGAATCCGGCAGAGATATCCATAAATCCGTTAAGAGTACGGCGAGGTGGGGGTCTCTTCTGAACAACACGTTGCAAGGCATCCCAGATAAGCTCAATAATGTTCATGTCTGGGGAGTTTGTTGGCCGGCAGAAGTGTTTAAACTCAGAACAGTGTTCCTGAAGCCACGATGTAGCAATTCTGAACGTGTGGGGTCTCACGTTGTCATGCAAGTGGACATGAATGGATGCAGATGATCAGACAGGATGCTTACGTATGTGTCACCTGTCAGAGTCCTATCTAGACATATCAGAGGTCCCATATCACTCCAACTACACACTCCGCACACCATTACACAGCGTCCACCAGCTTGAACAGTCCCCTACTGACATGCATGGTCCGTGGATTCATGAGATTGTCTCCATACCCGTATCCGTCCTTCCGCTCCATACAATTTGAAACTAGACTCGTCTGCCCAGTTATGATCTGTCCAGTGTCAGTGTTGACGGGCTCAGACGTGGTTTAAAGCTTTGTGTCGGGCAGTCATCAAGAGTATACGAGTGGGCCTTCGGCTCCAAAAGCAAATATCGATTATGTTTCGTTGAATGGTCCGCATGCTGACACTTGTTGATGTCCCAGCATTGAAATCTGCAGCTATTTCAGGAAGGATAACATTTCTGTAACGTTGAACGATTCTCTTCAGTCGTCGTTGGTCCCGTTCTTGCAGCATCTATTTCCGGCCGCAGCAATGTCAGAGATTTGATGTTTTATCCGATTCCTGATGTTCAGAAATGGTCGTATGGGAAAATCCCCACGTCAGCGCTACCTCGGAGATGCTGTGTCCCATCCCTCTTGCTCCGACTATAACGCCACTTTTCAACTCACTTAAATCTTGATAACCTGTCACTGTAGCAGCAGTAACCGATCTAACAACTGCGCCAGACACTTCTTGTCTTATATATGCGTTTCCGACCGCAGCGCCGTATTCTCCCTGTTTACAAACTCTGTCTTTGAATACGCATGCCTGTACCTATTTCTTTGGCGCTTCAGTGTATTTCAGCCCGCTTCGCAAAAGTTTGGATCAGTGTTTTACAGAGATCACAAATAAAATACAAATGACAAGTTTGTTTGTGTGGCCATCCTCCGCAGCAAGCATATAAATATAGCTAACAAAACTGTATCGTTATAGATCCCACTAATGATACCTTAAAACAGGAGAAGACGAAACGCGGATGGGATGAATAAAGTAACTAGCAGCAGGAAAAGCCAGTTATATTTACGAAACAAGTAAAATACAAATGGTTCAAATGGCTCTGAGCACTATGGGACTTAACATCTGTGGTCATCAGTCCCCTAGAACTTAGAACTACTTAAACCTAACTAAACTAAGGACATCACACACATCCATGCCCGAGGCAGGATTCGAACCTGCGACTGTAGCGGACGCGTGGTTCCAGACTGAAGCGCCTAGAACCGCTCGGCCACACCGGCCGGCAATAAAATACAAAATATTATCCTGCTTCACACGTCCAACATGTGCTCTGCGTCTGCAATTGGTATACAGGCCTCAGTCTTCTCCATCTGACTCCGCACGCATAAAGCACTTTCCAGTCCCTCCTGGTGACCCATTATTTCCAGTAAATTCAGGTTTTCTTCGTCGCTTCTTAATGGACTTTCCATGGCCACCCTTTGTGCAGTTATTTTATTTTGGAATACACGACTAAAGTTGAGTTTCCTTCTACTCACTTTCAGACTTTATTTTTCTGATTTTAATCTCTTCTCTTCGGTGGCGACCTTTTTCTTTTGTAATTGTTGAAACGATTCAGCTTCTTCCCTCCCGGTCAATTGTTAGAAATAACCTTTCTCACTGCCATTTTCATGCACTCTTCATTCCACTTTCCTCTTACCTTTTTCCTCATTTGCCGCCATTTCAACCAGAACAGAAGTAGGAAGCAGCAAATATAACATAAAAACTTAAATTACTTCTGGTCGATACTGAAAGACAATCGGTTGGCCAGTAATGCACAACAAACGCGCAATAGGACCTTGTCATCTTGTGCGTCGTTTTGTAGAAATTATCATAGAACATTTGTTAGATGTCATTCCTTACACAACATAGATAACCACAATATAGCACCGAAATTCATCGTTTACCTTAAAAACGCACATCATAGGTCTCAAAATATCTTCCGTGCGTTAAGAGCTACAGCAACACCACCAAGCACTCAGAGCAGACAAAGCTTGAAGAGAGGAAGAAGGTGTCCGATTTCAATGCACTTGGATACACAAGCTTGCTTCTGATTACTGCACACTTCTGCCATCTGGAGACGGAAAGGGAAATCACAGTTGTGGCCGGTACTCTGAGCCGTCCGATACTCCCCTTGTAACATGAACTTTTTTGAAAGCTATATTATTCTGTTTTTTAGAGCCAGAAAGCGTATACACCGCATCCATAATATTGCAGGGCACATGAAGAAGCCTGTGGCTTAAAAGGCCAATTACGTTAATTGAGAATAAAACTAAGTAAAACCAAGTCTTACGAAAACGGAGGTCATAGTAAAGAATGACGGTGACCTGCACGAATTCAACAGTTATGTGGGTTAACTATTATCTACCTACTGGGTAGCAAACCTTTGTGGCGCAGGCCGATCTGTCCGTTAGGAGTAATTTAAGGGAACCTTTTTAGTGCGTAAATTTCAAGCTTCTCTAAAATGTTGAGTGTAATACCGTTATTTTTGTAGCGTAGCACCTGGAAATTTGAATGAAGGTTTGCAATCGTATGGTCTGTTTCTTGTAAATAGGCACTTAAAGCTGACCTTGATCCCGAATTGTTAATATGTTCTCTAAAGTGGACCTCAGAATTTCTTCCTGTCTGGCCTACATACCTGGAACCACAACCATCACACGTGATGCAGTACACACCTGGTGACTTAAAGTTATGCACCCGCGAGCATGCAGAAGTGCGCAACATGACGTGGCATGGCCTTGACTAATCTCTGAAAAGTGCTGGAGGGAACTGATACCATGAATCCTGCAGGGCTGTGCGTAAATCCGTAAGAGTACGAGGGGGGTGGAGATCTCTTCTGAACAGCACATTACAAGGCATTCCAGATACGCTCAATAATGTTCATGTCTGAGGAGTTTGGTGGCCAAGGGAAGTGTTTAAACTCAGAAGAGTGTTCCTGTCGCCACGCTGTAGCAATTCTGAACGTGCGGGGTGTCGCATTGTCCTACTGGAGTTGCTGAAGTCCGTCGGAACCCTTAGTGGACATGAATGGATGCAGGTGATCAGACAAAATGCTTAAGTACGTGTCATCCGCCAGAGTTGTACCTAGGCGTATCAAGGTACCCATATCACTCCAACTGCACACGCCCCAAGCCATTACAGAGTCTGGACCACCTTGAAAAGTTCCCTGCTGACATGCAAGGTCCATGGATTCATGAGGTTGTCTCCATACCCGTACACGTCCATCCGCTCGATACAATTTTAAACGAGACTCGACCGATCAGACAACGTGTTTCCAGTCATCAACAATCCAATGTCGGTGTTCACGAGGCCAGGCAAGGTGTAAAACTTTGTGTCGTGCAGTCATCACGGGTACACGAGGGGGCCTTCGGTTCCGAAAGCCCATATCGATGATGTTTCGTTGAATGGTTCACACGCTGACACTTGTTGATAGTCCAGCATTGAAATCTGCAGCAATTTGCATAAGTGTTGCACTTCTGTCACATTGATCGATTCTCTTCAGTCGTCGTTGATCCAGTTTTTGCAGAAATCTTTTTCCGGCAGCACCTATGTCAGACATCTGATGTTTTCCGGATTCCTGATACTCACGGTACACCCGTGAGATGTTCGTACGGGAAAATCCCCACTTCATCGCTACCTCGGAGATGCTGTGTCCCATCGCTCGTGCTCCGACTATAACACCACGTTTAAACTCACTTAAATCTTGATAACCTGTCGTTGTAGCAGAAGTAACCGATCTAACAACTGCGCTAGACACTTGTTGCCTTATATAGGCGTTGCCGACCGCAGCGCCGTATTCTGCCTGTTTATATAACTCTGTATTTGAATACGCATGCCTATACCAGTTTCATTGGCGCTTCAATGTAGATTGAATAATCGGGGCGAAAGGCTACGTCCTTGTTTTATGCCGTTCCCAAGCCGAGCACTTCGTCCTCTGTCTTCCATTCTTATTCTTCTCTATCTTTACTCTGCCCAACTTTCGTAAGGGGGGAACGACAAGGCGACAGACGAAAATATTGCTCGATTCAGGATATCTTTTTTTTTCGTACTGGAATATAGTAGACAAATAGAGTTTGCAGCAGTGAAGAAAGCATAACTTCATGTTTTTATTGTTAGCTTTTTATTGAAAAATATTAATATCTTCACTGCGTAGTTGAGATTTTCCAGAGGCAGCTCTGATTGGTGGTAGATCGACGGTTGTCGCTGTAACTCAAACGGTAATTACCTGAAATATGAAATTAAGTTATCACCCTTATCCTTACAGATGTAATTTTAGTTTATCGTTCGTCTTTAAAAAATGGCGAAATTATAGATATTTGAAAAAAAATTGCCATTTTTGGACTCGTCTTCTTTGGCTTAAAAATATACTAAACATCACCATAAAAAAGTCGGCTACGATGAAATGGAGAGAATTTAATTTGCTTCAGGGCAGACTAAAAATCATTACAATCCTATGAAAATCGTAGAGTGGGAGACTATAACCATGACGAAAAACATGGTTTTGAGAAAGGCGCGTTTAAAGTTTGACAAGTGTTTATCGTATAAAAAAAGGACTTACGGGATATCATCGATGCCTGGTCCATAATAACTATCCCCCCGGCTATTTGATGGCCGCTTTCCGCTACTTTGACCTGATAAGTCCTCACTTTCGTTCTCAAAGCCCTTATCGTCGCTGAGCGCAAGGCCGTTGGCGTCTCTACCTTCACAGAATAGGCGCATTTCATCGCCGATTTTGATTTGAAGGGCATTTGCCATGTGCAATATGGGCTACATCGAACAGAATGAGATTTTCACTCTGCAGCGGAGTGTGCGCTGATATGATTCTTCCTGGCAGATTAAAACTGTGTGGTGGACAGAGACTCGAACTCGGGACCTTTTGCCTTTCGCCGGAAAGTGCTCTACATTGGACAGACATACGGCCATATTTGAAGCAATGTTGGCTGTTTCACTTCGGCTGGATGTCAGTTTTGGAGCTAATCTCCTAATGAGACTACTGAAACTTTCGTTCACATTTTGAAAAAACTGCCCGAACAACGCTCCAGCAAATCGGTATAAATACGGAGCGTGATCGCGGAACCGGTTTGCGGCGGCGCGGTTCCTTCCGTCCCTTTACGACGGACCTGCACCTACCTGTGAACATTGTCTCAGCAGATCATCAGTAGGGAAGTCGAGCGAAACCTACTGTACTTCGACGTGAACCAGGCTGCAATTAAAGTCACTAATCTACGTTTCGGGAGAAAGTTTTCACACGAAATGAAAGGTTGGAAATTTTGTCCTTAATTAATATATTCTGAAACTTAGGTGAACAAGTATCACTGCCAAGCCCGTGCTAGTCCTAACACAGTCACTCACAATACCTTTCACTCACGTTAGCAAGTTTATGGTGTTGCATTTCCCGAAAACGTAATAGCTACAAAAATACGTATTGTTTTTGGTTGAGAATGCTCGCCAAATATTAAGTCTGTAGGTACCTACTGCAGTCACAGTTTTTAGCCACCGACCTGCTCAATACGCCACGCGGAATTTATGTCTGTTCTCTTCACAAAATTCACTTAAAAATTCCGAAATTTCTACACACCCATCGGAATGATTATGCCGTCACTTTGCAACACTTTTGATGTATGAAACACTACTAGATCCGGCCACTTAGCATTTCCATCGGACCGACCTGCTCAATACGCCACGCGGAATTTATGTCTGTTCTCTTCACGAAATTCACTTAAAAATTCCAAAATTTCTACACACCCATCGGAATGATTATGCCGTCACTTTGCAACACTTTTGATGTATGAAACACTTCTAGATCCGGCCACTTATCATTTCCATTGGAACTACTACTACACACGTCCGATCTGTTTCATGGCTAGACTCCGACTCTTCTCTAGAACACTCTAAGTCTTCCCTACCAACAGAGAAAGGCGCGCGAAGAATATTGCTTTACCATTGGTCAGTTTACTCAATAGCCAATACTAAAACAACATTCTCCCGCCTCAGTCCGCGCTATTCATCAATAACCAATAGCAAAATAGTAAACCTAACGACTGCACTTTTTACCGACATAATTATCTAATATGCTGAAATTTTGTTTATGCATAAAGTTATTTACTATTGTTATTTATACCCGAATTAACTTTCCCTTTACCATAAACTTACTTTACAGATCTGTTCTAAAAAAATCCCCATGTCCACATCCATACTTCTTCGAAACGTTCCCACACTAAATCCCACTACATAATTCGTTAAACAATTATCTTCATATTAACCTTAAACCACACTCACACATCATTCATACTGATAAAACACATTTATAACATTTTACCTACACAAAAAGACATAATAACACTTTATGAAAATACTAGAACAGTTTATGAAAAACATTCTATTACTTTAATGCACTCTAGAGGGCACATTCGAAACTAAATCACAGTCCCCGATCCAATACTGTCCTCTATCGGCTGATACATAAACTACGTGCGCGTCCAGTCTCGCGTCACCATCTGTCACTATCCAGCTCTGAGACACATCTCCCACTTAACCGCCTCCAAGGCAGGATCGGTATACGGCGCTACGCCTAAGGTTCTCTAACACTGACAAGGAGACGCCACGACCGTGGGGTCGGGTATTTGTCCGCAATTTTGTGTGGTGAAAGAGGACCCCTAACCCCTCACGTGGTTAAAATATTAGGACGCACTACTCGGAAAATCCCGAGAAAAACGATCCAAAGTTTCTTAGGTGCCTTATGAGCATAAAATATTAGTCCATTGTCGTGCCGCCGTCTGGCCTAATAAATAAAAAAAAAGAAAAAAAAGGTTAGCGCTCGGACTCTTACGCCAGAGATCTCAGGTTCGATTCCTCCTCCAGCACTTTTTTTTTTCTTCTGTTGCTTGCAAAATTGCAGTGCATTGTCACAGGAGAATCGTGAAATTAATTCATGGGAAGATTGTATATAAATTCATTCTACAATTCATCATCAATTATCGTCACCAATATTCTGAGACATGATTTAATATGCGTGGTTTGCCTCAAAATTGTCAGAAACTCGAAACATTTTCGTAAGTGTTAATGGGGCATGTTTTTGTATAGATTTATTGCAAACGCCCTGTGATTGTAAAAAATCCGCTTTTATATGTTGCGCAAGATGTCGCAAAAATTATTGCTTTGTTTGTTTTTACGACGATTACCACTGCTGTTCTTGTTTATAATTATTATATGTATAAAAACAGGATAGATTAGCATGGAGAGCTGCATCAAACCAGTCTCAGGACTGAAGACCACAACAACAACATGTATAAAAATTGAATGTTTCCCAATCGACTTTGTTATTCTGATTAAAAAGGCAATGTTTCTCCTCATATACTTTACAAAGAAAGATGGAAAACCCACCGCCATGAATTGTGTTGTTGGACAAAAAGAAAATAATTTTTATTCAATAATGTAACTAATTTGTTAAAGATAATGTAGGTTTGGGAAACTTTCTGAATAATTGGTGGAATAACCAAAGAAAATGAAATAGAAGGAAAAAAAAAGTGCCAGAGGAGGAATCAAACACGAGACCTCTGGCGTAAGAATCCGAGCCCAGACGGCGGCTCGGCATTGTGCTAACATTTTATACTCATAAGGCAGCTAAGAAACTTTGGATCGATTTTTCCCGGTATTTTCCGGGTAGAGCGTCCTAATATTTTAACTACGTGAGGTGTTAGGGGTCCTCTGTCACCACACAACATTGCGGACAAATCCCCGACCCCACGGTCGTGCCGTCTCCTTGCGAGACGTGCCACGCACTCGCACAGAAACGTTACTTTTTGGAGTTCGCGCATAATATTTTGGGCAATAATTCTTCAATGCATAAACATTCGAATTCGCTAATAAAAAAATTTCGAGTTTTTTCGCACTATCGTTCCCCCTTAAAAGTGCCGCCTCGTCGTCGCTGCTGTGCGCCGGCTCCGAGCTGCACGACTTTTGGCGTTAAGTGGGCCGCCGGCCTCACCCGGTGGCCAAGTAACACAGCGACCGCGGCGGCGCTTGCGGTAGGCTCGCGGGCCGCACGCCCACGCACGCGCACACTCACGTACACACACACTGGGTGTTTGCGCCACGTCACACGTCACACGCCGCGATGCGCCGCCGCCGCCGCCGCCGCCGACGCCGACGCCAGGGTCCGTGGCCCCAGCCAAGGCCGCCCGCGCCGCCGCGACAGAGGTCTCTGCACACCGCTTCAGCCCGACGCGTAAGCGCGGCCGCTGCGCTCATTACCCGCACAACTGAAAGGGTACAGTACCGCCCGACATTGAAAATACGTACAACATTCTTCGTTATTCTGGTCAGAACAACATATTTTTTGTAATAATAACTCAATTTCACTTAATACACCGAAGCCGGATACCAGTGTAGGAAAGAATGACAATTTATTTATTTACGAGAGCTATCCACAAAGTACATTACGTTTTGGAATTAAAAATAAATAAAGAATTGGAAAAAAATTATTATTATATACAGATGAAAGCCACATTTAAATACTACTTTTCTACATAGTTGCCATTTAAATTACGGCATTTGTCGTAGCGATGGACGAGCTTGGAAATTCCTTCGTCGTAAAATTCGGCCGCCTGCGCCTTCACCCACGTGGCGACTGTCTTTTGGGACAGAAAAGGTGTGATTTTTGTGGATTTCCTGGAAAGAGGCCCTACAATAAACTCGCAAAGGTATTGCCAGACTCTGCACAACCTCAGAAGACCAATACAAAACAAGTGCAGGGGAAAGTTGGGCTCAAAGATCTTGCTGATTCACGACAACGCCCGGGCCCACACGGCAAATGACACTCGTGAAGTTCTCGAATCTTTTAAGTGGGAGTTGTTTCCTCATCCGCCGTACAGTCCCGACCTGGCACCGAGCGACTTCCACTTATTCCCAGCAATGAAGAAGTGAAACTTCCTGGGAGATTAAAACTGTGTGCCCGACCGAGACTCGAACTCGGGACCTTTGCCTTTCGCGGGCAAGTGCTCTACCATCTGAGCTACCGAAGCACGACTCACGCCCGGTACTCACAGCTTTACTTCTGCCAGTATCTCGTCTCCTGCCTTCCAAACTTTACAGAAGCACTTGCCCGCGAAAGGCAAAGGTCCCGAGTTCGAGTCTCGGTCGGGCACACAGTTTTAATCTGCAAGGAAGTTTCATATCAGCGCACACTCCGCTGCAGAGTGAAAATCTCATTCTGGAATGAAGAAGTGGTTGGCTATGCAGCATTTTGATGACGACGCACAGCTTCAAGAAGAGGTAACCACGTGGTTGAAGGCGCAGGCGGCCGAATTTTACGACGAAGGAATTTCCAAGCTCGTCCATCGCTACGGTAAGTGGCTTAATTTAAATGGCAACTATGTAGAAAAGTAGTATTTAAGTGTGGCTTTCATCTGTATGTAATAAAAAAAATTTCCAATACTTTATTTATTTTTAATTCCAAAACGTAATGTACTTTGTGGATAGCCCTCGTAATTTATCACATGTGCACTCCCATAAAGTAAATCGCTACATCCAATTTGGTGAGATCTGTGAAATGAATGAATGTATGGTCGTCTGCTGACCGCAGATAGTGAATGTGCAATATATGATCATCTTTGAGACGATCCTTTCGTCACCTTTGGTGGAACCAAAGAGATGAAATTTACTTGAGCTTTGAGCGCCTGAAATGTGGCTGACCAATACGGTAGCATGGTGCTCCCCTACCCCGGCGGAGGTGCGAGATGACCTAAAGAACGGCATGTTTCAGCACTCTGGCGCTGGATCTTGTGTTGGTAAGACCTGTCTTAGGTGTGCTCTGTAAAGACGAAAGAGTGGAGAGAATGGTATGCATGTGAAATACTTAAGAGTAGTTTGGAATAATTATTTCTCTATTTCAGGAACTTTTGGGGGGAGAATTAAATGACAGGCAGGTAATATTAAGGGGATCGTAGTAATCTTCGGAAGTGACCAACGGTCACAGTGAAACCACGCGTGCAATAAGTTGAAATACTTGCGAGTGCTAGTACTAAGCTGGAATACTTGCGAGTGCTAGTACTAAGTTGAAATACTTCCGAGTGCTAAAGTTAAGCTGAATTACTGGCGTGTGTACTATAAGTTGGAAATATTTAAGAAATGGCGTGTGCAGGACTTTGTATGAGACAAAGGATAAAGAGAAGTACTCGTCCATGGTATCAGTTGAGGACTCGCGTGTGTGACGAATATGTTCTTAGTATTATTTTGCGTGTTATGTTTACGTTTGACGCTAAAGGCAAACTCTAATACTCTGAGAGAGAAGCAAGGTGAGTCAGCCGTCTATCCAGCAATGCCACCTGGCTTGCATTGCACAGGAAGACGTGCATATATCCTCCAGAGTTCGTAGTAGGAAAGAATAGTTACTAACTGGGGCAGTGTCGTGTGAAACTGGGATGAATACTAATTGGAGTGGGAAGCTGAAAGTGAAGTGATTCTAACGTTGTGACTATTCTTTGTGATGTATTGTATGTTGCCAGTGTGATGTATTTCATGTAATTTAAGTATGTGTGGTTTGCATGGGAGAGTAGCAAGATAGGTTCAGAGGCAGTGGGTTATGCATGTTCCTTTTTGTACCGCTCGGTCTGGAGGAAATTTTCGTGATGAGGGGTGTGAGAGTCGAAGTGTGAGAGATAGCAAAAGATCCACCATCCTATCCAGAAAGTGCACTGTAGCGTTAAATAATTACGATACCATAAGATAGAGACTCACCAATGTAAAGCCATGCCCACTGGGCGGAGTTTCTCATGTGTAATTGTTGTATAAAATGTAATGGTGTGTTTAGGTTACCTTGGAAACATAACAGAATTTATCGGAATAAAAAAGATAGTGAAAAGAAAACGATTGGTGGCCTTGTTCTTCGAATAGTGTGTAGTTATGACATCCAGAATTTATAATGTGTGCACCATTCATATTCAGTGCGATGGCCACGTGTTGATCAAAGCCGTTGAGTAAGAAAGTAAATGTGGTATTGCCAGAGCGTGTGTAAATTTCTAATGCGTTATCCGTTTCCGTTGCGTAATATTCAAACAGGAGAATAATTTGTAGCTTAACTGTGGGTACTAGAGCTCATAATCAGTCATCAATGTTTTGTAAGAAATAAGAATAAATCCAGTCGCTTGGCAGACCACTCATCTTGCAGGCCTGACTGCTTGATGCCACAGTGTGAGCAAGGCATGTGGGTGCCTCTCACAACAAACTAAATTTTTGTTTTTAGGGTTGCGCACCTCAGTCGATAAAAACCCCACGTTTATACAATGAAGCGCAAAGAAGCTGGTATAGGTATGCGCATTCAAATACAGAGTTTGTAAACAGGCAGAATACGGCGCTGCGGTCGGCAACGCCTATATAAGACGTGTCTGGCGCAGTTGTTAGATCGGTTACTGCTGCTACAATGGCAGGCTATCAAGATTTAACTGAGTTTGAACGTGGTGTCATTATTGGCGCACGAGCGATGGGACACAGCATCTCCGAGGCAGCGATGAAGTGGCTATTTTCCCCTACGACCATTTCACGATTGTGCCGCGAATGTCAGGAATCCGGTAAAACATCAAATGCCCGTCATCGCTGCGACTGGAGAAAGATCCTGAAAGAACGGTCCCGACGACGACTAAAGAGAATCGTTCAACGTGACAGAAGTGCAACCCTTCCGCAAATTGCTGCAGATTTCAGTGCGGGGCCATTAACAAGTGTCACCGTGTGAACCATTCAACGAAAGATATGGGCTTTCGGAGCCGAAGGCCCACTCGTGTACACTTGATGACTGAACGACACGCTTCGCCTGGGCCCTTCAATACCGAAATTGGACTGTTGATGACTGGAAACATGTTGCCTGGTCGGACTAGTCTCGTTCCAAATTGCATCGAGCGGGTGGACGTGTACGGGTGTGGAGACAATCCCACGAATACATGGACCCTCCATGTCAGCAGGAAACTGTTCGAGCCGGTGGAGACTCTGTAACGATGTGGGGCGTGTGCAGTTGGAGTAATATGGGGCCCCTGATACATCTAGACACGACTCTGACAGGTGACACGGACGTAAGCATCCTGTCTGATCACCTGCATCCATTCATGTCCATTGTGCATTCCGACGTGCTTGAGAAATTCCATCAGGCCAATGTCACACCCCAAACGTCCAGAATTGATGCAGAGTGGCTCCAGGAACACTCTTCTGAGTTTAAACACTTCCGCTGGCCACCAAAATCCCCAGACATGAACATTATTGAGCATAACTCACAAGGGGTGGCCACGACGTTTGGAACGCGGATTTACTGCAAACTTCGTACACTCGTAGTACTCCATGACGACAACAAATTGTGTAAGAAGTAGCGCGTACTTCTCAAGCGTTATTGAGAAATTATCAGCGCCGATATTTAAGGAAATGCTGCATTATTCATGGTTTGCTTCCAAATTATTGGCTGAAAGAGAGGTTTTTGAAAATGTTAACGAGGTTTGTTTTTCCACGGAAAACCTCAAAAGATCTTGCGTATGCGAAAACATAGCATTTATTCAATGCTGGTGCCGTTTAACTCTATGTTTTTACGAAAAATACCATCCTGCAACTTGTAATATCGAAAGCGACGATTAATTGTACATCTTTCGAAAGCCGTCTGTGGCGGTCAAAACTTGCAGGGAACAAGTCGTTTCGGGCTCCTCCCAGGTATAATGGATTTCCCATATCACAGATAAGCATACATTTTCAGTAACACTTTATGCGTTTCGTCGTTTACTTGTCGATAGTTATGAATGTTATATTATTTTTGATAGTAAAAATTTGTAGACTGACAATAACATTGTAAATTTAATAAAAGTTCATTCTATTGCACGTATTTTCCCCATTATATCAATTGTAATATAAATAGTAAAGAAAATGACTGTGTTGAAAATAAAAAAACTGAAGAACGGGACTCGATCCAGCGATTACGGGGCTTGAACGCTAACCATTTTTTTTGGTTTTCATTTTGTTCGATATTGTTTATTGCATTTGTTCGGCGCGGATGTCCCATGACACCCGTGAAAGTTCAATGTTGAGCTGTTGACTTAGTTTTTTATTACAGAGGGCAGATAACCCTCTCACCGAACACGCTGAGCTACTGTGTTGTCATCCATCTGCTGCCGCTGCTTCATGGTAGAAACGGCCACGCAATGGTATATATTTGATGACCGAAATCATCATGCGATTTTCTCCGTAAAGCTTGAGAAGTACGCGCTACTGCTTACACAATTTGTTGTCCTCACGGAGTACTACGAGTGTACGAAGTTTACAGTAAATCCGCGTTCCAAACGTCGTGACCTCCCTTGTGAGATGCCTTGAAACGTGCTGTTCAGATGAGAACCCCACTCCCTCGTACTCTTACGGATTTATGGACAGCCCTGCAGGATTCATGGTGTCAATTCCCCCAAGCACTACTTCAGACATTAGTCGAGTCCATACCACGTCGTGTTGCGGCACTTCTGCATGCTCGCGGGGGCCGTACACGATATTAGGTAGACGTACTAGTTTCTTTGGCTCTTCAGTGTAAGATCACATTGTTGGCCTGACGCTTGTGCTCACGCAAGGTTGTTAAAATTCGGTTTTAATTACAAATTGAAATTAATCACTGGAAAGAAAACTGTTAAAATTAACTGGAGCAGACGGCCATTGTTGATGGTGGACGTATTTTTGGTAGTGATCAAATTAACTTCTAGAAAAATGCTGTAAAATTTAGAGAAGGTTACATCTTTTAATACCACCATTGATTTTGCGGGGCCGGTATCTGCTATTTACGGGCGAAATGGAATCATAGCTTGGAGACTGTGGCCAGATGATTTAATGTCCCTGCTTGCATTCAAGTTTGCAGAACGCTTTGTTGATGTTCGGCAGTCAATCTCAGGGACTCTGTAGCAAATTGCAAATGAATAAATGGCAGAATACTAATTGTATTCGGGCATTACGACTCCACGCCATGATCCTTTAAGCTCGTGTTGGTCGTTGACTATAACAATAAAACATTAAAACATTGCATGTACGAGGCGTGTTTTTTTTTTAAGTAAGTACCGTTTTGAAATTTAAAAAAGACGTGCTAAGATATCTCAATAATTTTATTTTTACATGAAAGCCTGAACCTTAATCTACGCACTGGCGCCATTACAGTCTGATTCTTCCTTGTTTACGTTTTGTACTGAGTGTTCAAGATGCCTCCGATAGTCGTGAGTCCCGCCGACTGTGAAGTACGGGCTGTTATAAGATTTCTTAGTGCTAAAGGCCTAAAAGCGATCGATATTCATCGTGACATCTGTGCAGTTTATGGAGAAAACATTATGAGTGATGGAATGGTAAGAAAGTGGGTGAGATCATTTAAAGATGCCCGCACAAATGTGCATGATGAACAACGGAGTGGGCGTCCTTCGGTCGTTAATGAGAGTTTGGTGCAGGAAGTGGACAATAAGGTGAGAGAAAACAGACGCTTTACGATTTCCTCTTTGCGGGATGACTTCCCTAATGTTTCTCGTTGTGTTTTGTATGGCATTGTGACCGAGCACTTGAATTACCGAAAATTGTGCGCGCGTTGGGTACCGAAAATGTTGACGGACGTGCACAAAACCAAACGTTTAGACAGTGCATTGACTTTCCTTGAGCGGTACCACAACGACGGTGATGATTTATTGAGCCAAATTGTTACGGGTGATGAAACATGGGTGGCTTACGTCACACCAGAATCAAAGCAACAGTCCATGGCAGTTGAGCAGGACATTTGCCACACCGGACATTTTCCACGCCGGACATTTGCCGCACTTGCCCCTTCGCCAGGTAGCTCGAGTAGCGATCCCTCAGGTAAGGGACGCCCTTCCTTCTACTTCTTCTGTCCGCTTTCAAACCACCGTCTGCACATCTTACTCGATACAACAAGTACGTGAGGGACCTTCTTCTTCGACATCTTGGTGAAATACAGAGCTACTTTTCCGAAATCGAAATATTTATAACTTTTGGGAAACGAAAGCAATACCGACGATTATGTCAGTATGTAATTAGTTCTGCCAAGTATAAATATAGATTCCTCTGTCTGTACGGTAGCTTCCTTTCACGCTTACTGATTGTAATAGAAACAGTCCATCGGCATGGGAGCAACAAGAAAGGAACGATGAAACGAGAATGCAAAATGTACGCTTATCGTTTCTTTTTTATCACTGCATTTGTGCCTACTTTAATTACTACAACTGCATACCCAAAAGACAATAGGGAAAGAATAAATGGGTTTGTGAATGTTTGAAAAGAAGAACGACATACTCCATATTAATTTACTCTCTAAAAACGTTAGTTAATAAAGTGTAGCGGGACAATGTTCAAAACAACTGAAAACACGTTCACTAAATAGAGATAAGAACATCTATGACTGACATGTCATCTGAAGTCGACTTACAATTTTAAAATGTTAGAAATAAGAAAATGAAGTAATACAGAATGCTACGCCTGTAACGTACGTTGTTGTTCTACATTGTTTAGCACTGGTATTTACAGGGTCACAGAGAAAGCATCTTGGGTTCTGGAGGGAAAAGCCGTAATTGTAATTATTTGCGCTACAACAGAAACAAGAAGGACAACTTAAGGAAAAATAATGTAAGCTCGCAATCGACTTTCAAGCAGATAGTTCCTGTGACTTAGTATGGGCAGAGGTTATACTCGACAACCAGAATAAATTAATAACTGGTTCCTTTTACCGATCCCCTGTCTCAGATGAAACAGTTGCTGAACAGTTCAAAGAAAAGAAAACTTGAGTCTCATCACAAATAGGTACCCTACTCATACAATTATAGTTGGCAGTTACTTCAATCTACCTTCCGCATGTTGGCAAAAATACATTTTCATACTCTATTGTAAATAGAAAACAACTTCAGTAGTTGTTCTAAATGCTTTTTTAAAAATTATTTTTAACAATTAGTTGACGAGGCCATTCAAATTGTAAATGGTTACGAAAACACACATGACCTCTTAGCCACAAATAATCCTGAGCATCACGACGGATACAGGGATTAGTGAACACGCGGTATCAACAGCACTCGAGATATTCATACCAAATAAATTAATAAGAGACGGAACTGATCCCCATTGGTACACAAAACATGACAGAAAGCTGTTGCAGGAGCACCGCAAAAGGCACGTATAATTTAGACGAACGCAAAATCTCCAAGATTGGCGAAGTTTTACTGAGGCTCGAAGTTTGGTGCGGATTTCAATGCGAGATGCATTTAATAGTTCCCACAACAAAACTCGCTCTAGAAATGTGGCGGAAAATCCAAAGAGATACTGGTCCCATGATAAGTAAACCAGCGGAAAGGCTCAGTAAGTACCTTTACTGCGCGACAGCGACGGTAATGTTACTGATGACAGTGCCACTAAAGTGAAGTTAGTAAACGCATTTTCCGAAATTCCTCCACCAAAGAAGACGAAGTAAATATTCCAGAATTCGAAATGAGAACAGCTGCAAACATAATTTAGAAGTAGATATCCTTGGTGTTGCAAAGCAACTGAAATTACACTGTCAGTGACAGAGGAAATGATCAAATATCTTTTCAAAAAGTCTCTAATGTATAAGAAAAGTAGGTCTAATACATTTGTTTCTGATGTTCTTTAGTAACAATTTTTCAGTAGTAAGCTCCTTGCTTTTACTGACCTGTTTAAAGCTAATCAACAATTTAGTAAGAAATTTTAATTTTTAAAGGACTATATCTAAATGTACTTAAGTAGATTTACATCTACTATAAATGTTTGCGGCTAAACTTAAACAAAAAATATTTGAGGTGCCAAAATTGTCTACCTTAGCATCAGATCAGTTTTGGGATGTCAATTTTAGGTGCAATTCAAAGGTTCAGTTCCCATTTTCTTTTACGAAAGCGTATACTATCAGTTTAACAAACCATGATATTTTAGGTGATAGTTGCGATTCTGGAGCTTCAGAAAATTATTTTAGAACTCACAAGTATTTAATAGTTTGGCCATAATATTGGAAGGCAGAAAAAAGTTATCTTAACGTGACAACAATAGGGATACTTTTGTGAGGCTTGAAACACTTTTTAATTTTTACATTAAAGGCTGATTCGCATCACACTTTGCACAGGCTTTGGACCGTAAAATGATAAATGACCATCTACCATTCTGGCGTGTGTAAAATCAGCCTAAACACGCTGAACTAATGTACACTCTATTTACAATTACAACTTAATATTAGCTCCGATAATGCTGCTTCAATGTTTTAATAATTTTATGTCAGTAACCTGCGAGGACTCGGTGGTCTTCATAGTTTTTAATACATTATTTTTAACGTATTTTAGTCCAGTTTCTGAATATGGACAATGGCTTTCAAGCAAGGCCTAATGTTGCCAGTCTCTTCATAATTCTTTATGATTGTCTCTATCCTGTCGTCCAGGTTCAAGTACTTCTTGTTCCTCTTCTTACCTTCAAGATTCATTTCCTATTTCATGTACATGCAGTTTGTGAACTCTGCTTCCTTTTTCAAGCACTCCACCAAATAGTTGATTTTAGGGTGAGGGTTTCCAATAATACTATTTATTTTGTTGTGCCACCCTTCAACAGCATTCGTCGTTCGGTGCCTTTTTCCATAACAGTCCCACATTTCTATTGCGATATCCTCATTCTCTAGCCAGTTATCCACAAAGTAGTCAAAAAATTGAGAGAACCTTCCGTTATCAGGAGCTTCTGCATGAATTTCAATTCATCCATTGCTTACGTCCTCCGGTTTTACAGCTGCCAGCGCTGCACACATGCTGACGTGAAGTCTTAAATCCTCGTTCTAGCGGTACTCCTCAGTTAGACCGAGAACTCGAGTTCTTATCCATAAACTCTTCTTCATATGGCAATAGAATCCATTTATTTCAGTTGTGGGAAAAACTTGACGAATGGCCGATATCGCAGCTGCCTCAAAGTCCATCTTTACTTGTTTAAGACACCACTCAGAGACTGCCTGTTTTATCAGACGAAACAGACGAACATATGTGTCTTTCTTCTTATCAGGGAGCAGTGGAAATACAGTAGGAAGAATGTTTGTTTCTTTAATCGGGCCTCCTAAGTCTACGTGTATGGTGTAGATCTGTGCAAACAGCTTGCTGCATCTCTTAAATGTTCCATCCATAAAAAATGGGAACATGTTTTTATACTTTCTTTTCCTTTGCTTCCACTAAAAATCATTATTCTCACCTCTAATTTATCGTCTTCCAGAAGAAAACTATTGCCATCTCCCATTTTTAATAGATCTTCATGAAGATCAATTTCATAAGAGTTCTTAGGCTCTTGTTGGTTGCCCCACTCTTGACTCCATCGACGACGCATGGTTCTCTTCATAGATTCTGAATTAGGCATCACTGTAACAAAGTCATAAACTTTATTATGTAGATTTCCCATTTCATCCGCGTATATCTCCGATAACTGTGTAGTTTCTTCTCGAGACCTTCTCTTCGCTCTTTCCACTTGCTTTCTCACTTTCAGAGCTGCATCGTCAGGTGGTCCACAGAGATGTTCTAATATGTTCAACACTTCTCCGTTCCTCGAAAGCAGCTTTCCCTTGGAATGATCCGCTTTTCGGGGTAAACACATCCTTGTAACAACACCTTCTTTAGATTCCCTCTGTTTAAGATACGCGTAACCTTTGTAATGAGCAGGAGGCCTGCCCTTGTTCGTTGTAATAACTTCCATACTGATGGTCGCGTTAGGAACTTCGAAAGCAAACTGGGCGGGTGGGTGAGGAGGAGGAGGAGGAGGAGGGGGAGGAGGAGGGGGAGGGGGGGGGGCAGACAAGGGACAGAACCCTTCGGAGCGGGTAAAACCGTGGCAAATGTCCGGCGTGGCAAATGTCCGGACACCGTTGAGCAAGGGCATCGTTTTGCTGCAAGTCAATGCCCATCCGTATGTGGCGAATCAGACCAACGATCCCATCACACCTTTTCGATGGAAAACTTTACATCATCCTCCGTACAGCCCCGATCTAGCGCCCAGTGACTACCTACCATCTGTTCCTGCACTTAAAGAAACACCTGGGCGGTCAGCGTCTTCAAGACGATGACGAAGTCAAAACAGTGGTGATGCAGTGGTTAACAAGTCAGGCGGCAGATTTCTATGAGAAGGGTATTCAAAAACCGGTACAACGTTATGACAAGTGCCTCAATATTGACGGAAATTATATAGAAAAGTAGATTAAGGTACAGACTTTCACGTAAAAATAAAATTATTAAGATACCTTAGCACGTCTTTTCTTAATTTCAAAACGGTACTTAGTTAAAAAACACGCATCGTATCTTATATCTATCAGCAGAACTGTTAAACTGAGCCGGCCGGAGTGGCCGAGCGGTTCTAGGCGCTTCAGTCTGGAACCGCGCGACTGCTACGGTCGCAGGTTCGAATCCTGCCTCAGGCACGGATGTGTGTGATGTCCTTAGGTTAGTTAGGTTTAAGTAGTTCTAAGTTCTAGGGGACTGATGACCTAAGAAGTTAAGACCCATAGCGCTCAGAGCCATTTGAACCGTTTTTATTAAACTGAGAACTCGTGAGTCTTAAATAATTTACATTAGTTTAACCACGAATGATTCTATAGCTAATACATGACGCTTACATCAGATTTGTCTACTCAAAATAATGATTAGTTACTGACACGTAAGGGACGCAGCTGTAGTGCGTCCTATCAGTACGAAAGTTAACAGACAAGAGAGAGAGATCCGAGGAGTAACACTCTTCATTTACTTTCTAAAACAAAAAAAGTATTGCAATGCCGCGATATCTTTGAAACATTACTTATGAAATAATAACTACATTTCACAAAATGAATTGACATGAGTTATTTAGATTGGAAGTTATTTACAGAAATAAACAGATAATTGCACATTTTTGTGCTTTCCATGGTTTTTGCGACGTTAAATTTACGTAGAATTACGTGGGTCTGCTCATGTAATGCTTCAGACCTTCCCGTGTGTTTGTCTGTCTGTTCCACAGTTAAACCTTTTCGCTGCCACTGTCGTGCTGTCAGCAATCCGTGTTGAGGGCGGCTGTGACAAGAAATTCCTTAAGATGACTTTTCTTCCAACCCACAAGCAATACAAGAGTGTATTCGCGCCCATAGAGATCAAATTTCATACTGTTGATGATGATGGATATCAGCTCCAAATGCACTGTTTTCCATTTCAACCAATATTTATTGCTTGCTCACCACAGTGCGCAGCACAATCGCATATAGAATTCGGCGGTGATTGAGAAGAGAGTAAGTTTGTTCGTAAGTCCATGAGGCACTCAAGGGTGCAGTGCGACGCACAACGGTCACTCTTTAGTCCTAGGGATAATCCGTAACCAGAGTTGAGATGTCATTGAAGTAACTGTAGCTGACTCTGCTGCCTGGCCTTACAAACAGCGCTGGACGAGCGGAACCTCCCACGTCTCATGGTGCACACGGCGTGACATGGAAATCACGTGAAGATCGGCTTTCGACTACTTTTCGATAGTGTAGGAGCTATCGCCAGGCTGGGTGTGTTGTCTATGTTATCTTCTACAACCGCAATCAGTTCCTAAATTACGACTGCTGGCTGTGAGATGCAAGAGAATGAAAGTGTAATCATTTGATGCCCGTTATGGGATGAACTTCTGTAAATAGTTTGATTAATATCGGAGGTGCTTGATGCTTTAACATTTTCCATTTTCATCAGGTTTTTTTCAACTTCATAAGCTCCACTGCTAGCCGCCGCTTCGAGAAGATGCGCGCCTGTTGGGGTAGGCAAAACTCTCGACAGTGACGGGTATTTATAACGCGAGAATAAGCACTCAAACCAACGTCAATATATTTTCTTATAGTCCGAATAAGAAAGGAGACAGGACGTTTCTTAGGGCTCCGTCTTACCACAATGACTTTTAATAGAGCATTAATTCTTCTGCCCCCTCCAATAACTATTCCCGCTAAAGAATTCCTGAACATGTAACAGTGTTTGAATCCATCTGCCTTTAGCATTGCCTGAAGAAACAATGATAAGCAGCGAATCACGAAACACAGCGCTTCTTGTTTACAATACAACCCTCGTCTTGACCACAATTATTTACTTTGTTTCTACCATTCTTACGAGTTTCGGAATTACGGCATTTTCAGAGGAACAAAATCCTTTCGATACAAAGTATCGTGTCCAACTCAATCGTATTTGCACTCATGCTTAATACCACTAAGTTGTACGCAATACTTTCTATCAACAGTATTTTGTTCCTTCGAAAATGGCTTAATGCCCAAACGCGTGGGGATATTATTTGTGGTCAAGATGAGAGTTTTGTTATAATTGCTGAATATGATCGCAACGTCACATAAATCCTTTACGCAATAAGTAACACAGTTCTCTGCTTTACATATACACTGCCACAAAAAAAGCAACAGCTTGAGGAACAAGGTCATTTTATTGACAAGTGAGGTGACGGGTAGTCCATCATTGTGGGACTATACGAGGGTTGTCCAGAAAGTAAGTTCCGATCTGTCGCGAAATGGACACCACAGTGAAACCCGATGAAGCTTTGCACAGATGTGTTGGATTGAGTCTCTAGTATGACTGTCGATCGCATTAAGACGTTCTTTTCAGTTGTGAGCGCACTGTGAGTGAGTAAAGGTGCCTAGAACAACGATGTCCCCGCCAAGTAGGAGGGCCCGCTGAGAGGCTTCGCCTTAATGAATGCAGCCTACCCAACACAACTGCCACGCACTGCCTTCTTCATGGCAATTCTCAGCCGCACTCTACAGGAGCAGTGAAGACACTCCTGCAGCCTTTTCGATGGAAAGTGTTCGATCACCCACAACACAGCCCTAATTGGTTCGTCCTGAATATCATCTCTGTTCACATGAAACGCTGGATACGAAGACAACACTCGGGCGCAGGCTACGCGCTATAGACCAGCGTACAGAATTATCGGAAAGCACAGACGGTTGCCTTCTATGACGGTGTTGGAAATTTGGTATAACGCTCCGACAGGTGTCTAAGTCGGAGCGGCGACTATGTAGAGAAGTATCTGGAAAGTGTAGCTAACTCTTGCAAATAAAATGTTTCTGATTTTCACTGTGGTTTCCATTTAGCTACCGATCGGAACTCACTTTATGGACAACGCTCGTATGATAACAAATTCAGACCAAATGAAAAAAACATGTCACAGTAATGTGTGCATCGAAACGCAGTGTACCCTCCTCTGGCGCCAACACAGGTATGTTTTCTTGTGTGCAAACGATCATAAAGGTGGCGAATGACACGCTGCGATGGATTGCCCCAAGCGTCTTGAGTCTTTTGCTGAAATTCGGTAATGGTTCTTGCAGGCTCTGGAGAACGAGTAAGTTCCCACTTCATCGTGTCCCATACGTGTTCAACTGGCGAGAGATTTGTTGATCTTGCTGGCCAGGGCAAACGTTGTACACGAAGAACACGTTTCATCGCAGCACCCATAGGTAGACGTGCATTGTGCTGCTGAAAAAGCACACCACCTTCCTGTTGCAGAAATAGCTGTACCAAGGGGATAAAAGCCAGTGCAGTGTAGCGGGCAATTGTTACTTTATCCTACAGAAATGCCAAACGCGACCGCCAGTTATAACTGATGGCCCCCTTCACCATGAAACCTGGATGGACATGTGTGTCAGCATATCGTGGACGAATTCACTCTGGGACAGGCAGCTCGCCAGATCTGCGCCATACACGTGCAGGTCCACCAGTCGCATAAAGACAGAAGCTACTTTCATCACTGAAGAGAACAGAGCGCCATTCCAAGGTTCAGTGAACGCTTTAAAGATACTAGAATAGCCATGCTTATTGGTGTCTTGGTATCAGACGTAGCCTGGCCAGATGCACGCGTGATATTAATCCTGCTGCAAGCAGACGGTTCCCAACGGTCACTGATGAGACAACAGGTGTTACATGTGCCCGCATTTCATCCCTGGTCGATGTTCGATCGGCCACCGTTGCTCGCACAATGCGTCAATTTTGTCGTGAGTCTGTTCTACGCGGAAGTTGAGATCTTGTTCTGTGGGTGTGGGAATGTTTCACAGACCATTGTTGAAAGCCTCTCGTACCACCGACTACTGTGCCCAACATGTGCAACAATCCATCGATACGCCTATCCAGTGTCCAGCAGCCCCACAATGCGACCCCACTCAAATAGCTGAAGCTGTTCAACAGGAGTACGTACTCGTTGGTGGGACATGGTTGTACTCTAGCATGAATGTTGAACTCACTGTTCATCACGGTTGCTGGCTGCAGAGTCAAACAGTGTGTGCACAATCAGGACCCTACTGAGCGCCATGTGATCGCCGATGACCGTAACGTGATAGAAAAGTGCAGTGTATAAGTTGAGCACAGACGACTAATTATTCTAGCTACCAAACGGGCTGTTCTTGATTCTACATTTTTAGATCTACAGAAATCTTTTGACATCGTTCCTCACAAGCGATTTCTAATTAAATTGTGTGCCTATGGAGTATCGTTTCAATGGTGTGACTGGATTCGTGATTTGCTGTCAGAAACGTCACCGTTCGTAAAAGCTGACGGAAAATCATCGATTAAAACATGTAATATCCGGCGTTCCCCAAGGATGTGTTATAGGTCCTTTGTTGTTCCTGATCTACATAAAGGATTTAGGAGACATTCTGAGCAGCCCTCTTAGATGTTTTGCTGATGATGCTGTCATCTGCCGTCATGTAAAGTCATCAGATGATCAAAACGAATTGCAAAATGATTTAGACAAGGTATATGTATGGTGCAAAACGTGGCAGTTGACTCTAAATCATGAGAGGTGTGAAGTCATCCATCTGAACACTAAAAAGAATCCGCTTGATTTCAGTTTCACGATAAATCACGGGCTGGTCCCGGCGAAGGTTCGAGTCCTCCCTCGGGCACGAGTGTGTGTGTGTTTGTCCTTAGGATAATTTAGGTTAAGTTGTGTGTAAGCTTAGGGACTGATGACCTTAGCAGTTAAGTCCCATAAGATTTCACACACATTTGAACATTTTTTTGATAAATCACGCAAATCTAAAGGCTGTAAACTCTACTAAATGCTTAGGGATTACAATTACGAATAATTTAAATCAGAACCATCGTATAGATAATCTAGTGGGGAAAGCAAACCATATTGGCAGAACTCTTACACTACGCTTGTCCGCCCTCTTCTGGAGTATCGCTGTACGGTGTGGGATTCGCATCATATAGGATTGACGGAGGATATCGAAAAAGCTCAAAGAAGGGCAGCTCATTTTGAACTATCGCGGAACAGGGGAGAAAGTACCACAGATTTGATACATAAAATGGGATGGCAGTCATTAAAACGAAGGCGTTTTTCGCTGAAGCCCAAACTTCTAATGGTATTTCAATCAGCAACTTCCTCCTCAGAATGTGAAAAGATTTTGTTGGTGTCCACCTATATAGGGAGAAATGCTCATCATAATAGCTCGCACGGAAAGATTTAAGTATTCGTTTTTCCCACTCACTGTTCGAAAGTGAAACCATAGAGAAGTAGCTTAAAAGTGGTTCGGTGAACCCTCTGCCAGGCACTTAATTGTCAGCTGCAGAATGATCATGCAGATGTCGATGTAGATGAAATGGGGAAATCCACTAACATAAGCAACTTTGACAAAGAGCCGATTGTAATGACCCTGGGCCTGGGAATGAGTACCTCGGAACCGGAGACGCTGATTGTTCTCGTCCTACTATCGTGAGCATTTGTGGAAATTGGTTGAACAATAGTTTAAACCACGAATAGGCGACGAGGTGTTGGACGTCTACGCCTCGTCACAGAACGTGTACATCGGCGGATTACCTACTCTGTACAGCAGAATAGGTGACGATCTGTGGCAGATCTGACGACAACTGTACAATGCTGTTGCAGGTGTTAGGAGCACAGCGTTCAGCGCACATTCCTGACCGTGGCGCTCCAAAAGCTGACGAGCTCTACGTGTTCTCATGTTAACCAAACGATGTCGCCAATTACGATTAGAGTGGGCACGGGATCATCGAGATTGGACCGTGGATCAGCGGAAACGTTTCGTCTGGCCAGGTGAATCCTATTTCGTGTTGAACCGGGTCGTTAGTCGTGTCTGGATACGCCGTCATCCAAGCGAATATCTGCTCGAAACATGCACCGTGGAACGGACGTGGAAAGTTGGAGGCATTATTATGCTATGGGGAACATTCACTTGAACTTCCATGGGGCGTGTGGTAGTAATCAAAGGCACCGTGACGGTCGCGGACGTGTGAACGGAACTGTTGACTACCGGCATCCCTTCAAGCTTGACATCTCCCCCAATTGCTATGGCATTTTCCAGCACGACCAATCTCCGTGTCACAATGCCAGGATCGTGCTACAGTGATAACGAACTCACGCTGATGTCTTGGCCACCAAGTACACCTGATGGAACATACCTGGGACGCTACCTGGCACCAGTTCCGCATCCACAAATCTCCGGCTCGTAATTTATTGGGATTGCGTGACCTGCGCGTACACACCTTGTGCCACATAACTTCGGAAATCTGCAAAGAACTTACAGAATCCATGCCACGCGAAGTCGCCGCTGTATTGCGTTTCAAAGGTAATGCAACGACGACGGTAAGCATAATGTTTGGGCCGGTAAGCATAATGTTTCGGTACATCAGTGTATGTTGATTAAATATGTCTGCTGATTGAGACTACCTGACGGTGGCACTTTGAAATGTAATTGAGGCATCCGGTGTGTAGTGCATGAAAGACTGTAGTGGTCACTAAAGTTGTTGACTGGTTGTGTGATTTACCCACTTAGCTCGCACATTGTTTCAGTGGCACATACAGAGTGGTCAAAAACAGTCTGAAAAGTTTGTAAGGGTCCTGCAGGGGATTGTTGTGCTAAGAAATAATTGTTCAGAAAAAAATTTGATAAGTTTCGCCGTTTCCGAGTTACGTCCGCTGCTTCGCTCGCGTGGACTGAATGGTCTGCTCCGAATTCTTTTTTATTTAATCGAATCTGTCTGTTGTTATGCCCATTGCTCGTGAAAAAATCTACACGCTGTCTTTTTGGAAATCCAGTCTCTAAGGGGATGGAGAGTGCTATGAAAATATTTCATGACGTCAGTATTTCTAAACCCAAATGTATGCAAATTCGTATTTGGGTTCTCGGTTGGAAATAAAATAACGGGCGTTTCAGTGTTTCAGGAAATTCAATCCCAATGGAGTGAAATAAGGGATGAAAGTTGCTATGGAAATGTTTCATTATGAAAGCATTTTTGAAGCTACATCTACGAAAATTTGTATTTGACTTCTCGGTTAAAAATTTTAAAAAAATCGTATTTTAATGTTTTTGGAATTTCAACTCCTAAGGGGGTAAAATAAATACTTTCATAATGAAATAATTCCATAAAAAATTTCATCCTCTATTTTCTCCCTTAGAGGTTGAACTTTGAAAAACAATGAAAAACGTATTTTTTTGTTTTTAACAGAAAAGATAAATACAAAAGTCATGGGTTTTTATAAAATTTGTCGTCCCTTATTACACCTCCTTAGGGATTGAATTTCCAGAAATAATAGAAGACATATATTTTTTACTACTGGCCGATAGTGAAACATCAATTTTCGTAGTTCTATTTTATAATATTTTATTTTTTAATAATATGTAAAATATATAAATATATAAAAAAAATATATAAAAAATAAAATATATAAATAAAATATATAAAAATATATAAAATATTATAAATATTTTATATTTCTATTTTATATTTATATTCTTTAATAGTGACATTTTTCAAAACACCTTTCATCCTCTATTTCACCGCCTGATGGGCTGAATTTCCAAAAATATTGAAACACGTATTTTTGTGTTTCTAACCGATGTACCAAATCAAATTACCACAGATTTAGCTATAAAATGCTTTCATAATGAAAAACTTTTATGAAAC
Organism: Schistocerca americana; assembly: GCF_021461395.2. Classification (NCBI taxonomy): domain Eukaryota; kingdom Metazoa; phylum Arthropoda; class Insecta; order Orthoptera; family Acrididae; genus Schistocerca; species Schistocerca americana. Next base: position 183,162,354 of record NC_060120.1, read on the forward strand.
TTGTCATCCCCTATTCAATTTTCCAAAAATGCTGAAGCATGTATTTTTCATTTCTGACCGAAAAGCTAAATATCAGTTTTCGTAGAACTAGTTTCAAAACTGCCTTAATAGCAACAAGTTTTCAAGAAAACTTTTCATTCCTTATTTCACCTCTTAGGGGCTGAATTTCCAAAAATGCCGAAATATCTGCTTCTTTTATTTATGACCAAGAAACGAAACACCAATTTTCGTAGTTATAGCTTCAAAATTGCCTTAATAGCGACATATTTTCACAAAGCCTTCCATCCTCTATTTCGCCCCCTTAGGGATGGAATATCGAAAACTCCTTCTTCAAAGACACCTACAGTATAAGAACACCACACACTGCAAATTTCAAGTTTCTATCCTCAGTGGTTTGGGCTGGGCAATGATGAGTCGGTGAGTGAGCCAATCATTCGGGACACTCCCTTTCTATACATGTACAGAGAAGACTGAAGTTAGCCAGTCAGGTCCTTGCGCACGCAAATTCAGCCACTTGCACACGTAAAATGTGGTAATACACAGACATCCCCCCCCATGAACCATGGACCTTGCCGTTGGTGGGGCGGCTTGCGTGCCTCAGCGATACAGATAGCCGTACCGTAGGTCCAACCACAACGGAGGGGTATCTGTTGAGAGGCCAGACAAACGTGTGGTTCCTGAAGAGGGGCAGCAGCCTTTTCAGTAGTTGCAAGGGCAACAGTCTGGATGATTGACTGATCTGGCCTTGTAACAATAACCGAAACGGCCTTGCTGTGCTGGTACTGCGAACGGCTGACAGCAAGGGGAAACTACAGCCGTAATTTTTCCCGAGGGTATGCAGCTTTACTGTATGATTACATGATGATGGCGTCCTCTTGGGTAAAATATTCCGGAGGTAAAATAGTCCCCCATTCGGATCTCCAGGCGGGGACTACTCAAGAGGATGTCGTTATCAGGAGAAAGAAAACTGGCGTTCTACGGATCGGAGCGTGGAATGTCAGATCCCTTAATCGGGCAGGTAGGTTAGAAAATTTAAAAAGGGAAATGGATAGGTTGAAGTTAGATATAGTGGGAATTAGTGAAGTTCGGTGGCAGGAGGAACAAGACTTCTGGTCAGGTGACTACAGGGTTATAAACACAAAATCAAATAGGGGTAATGCAGGAGTAGGTTTAATAATGAATAGGAAAATAGGAATGCATGTAAGCTACTACAAACAGCATAGTGAACGCATTATTGTGGCCAAGATAGACACGAAGCCCACACCTACTACAGTAGTACAAGTTTATATGCCAACTAGCTCTGCAGATGACGAAGAAATTGAAGAAATGTATGATGAAATAAAAGAAATTATTCAGATTGTGAAGGGAGACGAAAATTTAATAGTCATGGGTGACTGGAATTCGAGTGTAGGAAAAGGGAGAGAAGGAAACATAGTAGGTGAATATGGATTGGGGGACAGAAATGAAAGAGGAAGCCGCCTGGTAGAATTTTGCACAGAGCACAACATAATCATAACTAACACTTGGTTTAAGAATCATGAAAGAAGGTTGTATACATGGAAGAACCCTGGAGATACTAAAAGGTATCAGATAGATATTATATAATGGTAAGACAGAGATTTAGGAACCAGGTTTTAAATTGTAAGACATTTCCAGGGGCAGATGTGGACTCTGACCACAATCTATTGGTTATGACCTGTAGATTAAAACTGAAGAAACTGCAAAAAGGTGGGAATTTAAGGAGATGGGACCTGGATAAACTAAAAGAACCAGAGGTTGTACAGAGTTTCAGGGAGAGCATAAGGGAGCAATTGACAGGAATGGGGGAAATAAATACAGTAGAAGAAGAATGGGTAGCTTTGAGGGATGAAGTAGTGAAGGCAGCAGAGGATCAAGTAGGTAAAAAGACGAGAGCTAGTAGAAATCCTTGGGTAACAGAAGAAATATTGAATTTAATTGATGAAAGGAGAAAATACAAAAATGCAGTAAGTGAAACAGGCAAAAAGGAATACAAACGTCTCAAAAATGAGATCGACAGGAAGTGCAAAATGGCTAAGCAGGGATGGCTAGAGGACAAATGTAAGGATGTAGAGGCCTATCTCACTAGGGGTAAGATAGATACCGCCTACAGGAAAATTAAAGAGACCTTTGGAGATAAGAGAACGACTTATATGAATATCAAGAGCTCAGATGGAAACCCAGTTCTAAGCAAAGAAGGGAAAGCAGAAAGGTGGAAGGAGTACATAGAGGGTTTATACAAGGGCGATGTACTTGAGGACAATATTATGGAAATGGAAGAGGATGTAGATGAAGATGAAATGGGAGATACGATATTGCGTGAAGAGTTTGACAGAGCACTGAAAGACCTGAGTCGAAACAAGGCCCCCGGAGTAGACAATATTCCATTGGAACTACTGACGGCCGTGGGAGAGCCAGTCCTGACAAAACTCTACCATCTGGTGAGCAAGATGTATGAGACAGGCGAAATACCCTCAGACTTCAAGAAGAATATAATAATTCCAATCCCAAAGAAAGCAGGTGTTGACAGATGTGAAAATTACCGAACTATCAGCTTAATAAGTCACAGCTGCAAAATACTAACACGAATTCTTTACAGACGAATGGAAAAACTAGTAGAAGCCAACCTCGGGGAAGATCAGTTTGGATTCCGTAGAAACACTGGAACCCGTGAGGCAATACTGACCTTACGACTTATCTTAGAAGAAAGATTAAGGAAAGAAAAACCTACGTTTCTAGCATTTGTAGACTTAGAGAAAGCTTTTGACAATGTTGACTGGAATACTCTCTTTCAAATTCTAAAGGTGGCAGGGGTAAAATACAGGGAGCGAAAGGCTATTTACAATTTGTACAGAAACCAGATGGCAGTTATAAGAGTCGAGGGACATGAAAGGGAAGCAGTGGTTGGGAAGGGAGTAAGACAGGGTTGTAGCCTCTCCCCGATGTTATTCAATCTGTATATTGAGCAAGCAGTAAAGGAAACAAAAGAAAAATTCGGGGTAGGTATTAAAATTCATGGAGAAGAAATAAAAACTTTGAGGTTCGCCGATGACATTGTAATTCTGTCAGAGACAGCAAAGGACTTGGAAGAGCAGTTGAATGGAATGGACAGTGTCTTGAAAGGAGGATATAAGATGAACATCAACAAAAGCAAAACAAGGATAATGGAATGTAGTCTAATTAAGTCGGGTGATGCTGAGGGAATTAGATTAGGAAATGACGCACTTAAAGTAGTAAAGGAGTTTTGCTATTTGGGGAGCAAAATAACTGATGATGGTCGAAGTAGAGAGGATATAAAATGTAGGCTGGCAATGGCAAGGAAGGCGTTTCTGAAGAAGAGAAATTTGTTAACATCCAGTATTGATTTAAGTGTCAGGAAGTCATTTCTGAAAGTATTCGTATGGAGTGTAGCCATGTATGGAAGTGAAACATAGACGATAAATAGTTTGGACAAGAAGAGAATAGAAGCTTTCGAAATGTGGTGCTACAGAAGAATGCTGAAGATTAGATGGGTAGATCACATAACTAATGAGGAAGTATTGAATAGGATTGGGGAGAGGAGAAGTTTGTGGCACAACTTGACCAGAAGAAGGGATCGGTTGGTAGGACATGTTCTGAGGCATCAAGGGATCACCAATTTAGTATTGGAGGGCAGCGTGGAGGGTAAAAATCGTAGAGGGAGACCAAGAGATGAATACACTAAGCAGATTCAGAAGGATGTAGGTTGCAGTAGGTACTGGGAGATGAAAAAGCTTGCACAGGATAGAGTAGCATGGAGAGCTGCATCAAACCAGTCTCAGGACTGAAGACCACAACAACAACACACAGACATCTGTGGATCCGTGGGTTACCACTTGTTGAAAGGCTCATTATTAGTTACAATGTGCCTTTTTCGGAAATGATAAATTTGAACTAGGTGGGCAAGAGCTTCATCTGTTCGGATTGAGGACAGCAAACGATGAACCACCTCTGGAGGCTGCTTGAATCTGCGCGCCTGACGACATGATTAGCTAACTTCAATACTAAATTACTCGGAAAAGTCGCAACGTATCGACTCAGCACAATCTCCCCTGTAACAACCGTACAAGCTTTTCGGACTGTTTCTGACCATCCTGTATGTGTTTTCTGCACTATGCTACGTCAGTGCACATAGTGTGCCTAAGTTTCAGCAATCTCGTTGTTCGGCGATTGTGTGACAGGCTAACGACTGGAATTTGGTGCACTATCAACATCAGTCTGGTACGTAGCACATATCATGTTGAGCGTATATGCAAAAGGATATGATGTTGCACGATCTGAGTCACAATTACCTGTTTTTGTATTTGTCTTCTATGTTTCTTTGCACTGATGATATGTGCCACTGAGCTGTAATCATTTTTACATTATATGCAGCATACTCAAACACAAGCACTAATGATGGGTGCTGGCCAGATGACGGTCTGGCAATAAAATTGTTATTTGCTGCAGGCTTGGTCGATTCATTTTCGAAAGAGTCACAAAGCCCTCTTTTAAATTTTCCATTTGGCATTTCATGTGATGCTGTAATAAGAACAACTTGATTTCATAAGAACAAAACATTTATGAAATGCAAAATCACCTTACAAATGGCCTGTACGGTGCCATCACGCGACTAAGACACGTCCTAATCTGACGAACCGACGACTCTACATTTGTACTTATGTTGCAAGATGATTATCCACGCATTACATCATAAGATTTATCCATCTGGAGGGAGAATTGAAAACTTATGTCAGGATCAGGATTAGAACTTGCATTTCCTGCTTGTGCAAGTGGTCACCTTGCCATGAAGCTATCCATGCACACCTCTTAGTGCTACCCAAATTCTCAGTGTTGCTCCTTGTTCCCTCCTATATAGTGTATAATATTACACATAGATTCTGCCATCACAGAAATAACACCACTACAAATGAATGGAGGTGTGGGCTCTTGATCCTATCCAAGGGACGTACACAGTAGTAATGACTGTAATGGCAATGAAAAGGAGGTAGGCGAGACATGTTGAAGGGCGAATGAATGGTAGACGGAGCACAGAATTTCTTTGTTGGATTCTAAGGGATAATAATTAATGGAAGAAAGCTGTCACAGAAACATGGATGCTCATAGATGAAAGTCATAATTCAGGAAAAAGTCTAGAGGTGACCTTTATTCAGGAGTGGATGTCAAAAGGCTGACGACAATGATGATGATGATGATGATGATGCTGGTGGTGGTGCTGGTGATGTGATGACATGATGATGATGATGATGATGATGATGATGATGATGATGGTGGTGGTGGTGAAGACACTGGGGTGGTGGCAACATACTACATTGAAGCAAAATAACGAATTATGTATGAACCAAGGAGGGTATAAGAAGCAGGCTGGCATAGCTGATCCTCTACGGAAGAAGACTGCTAGCGTCAAACGCAGACCTTAAATCTGACAAAGAATTTTCTGAAATATACATCTGGAGAATGGCACTGTTATAACGGTCAATTTCCATACATCTCTTTTTATTCTCTCCTAAGGTATCAAAACCGATATACACTAAAGAAAATACCGTATGTTAAAAGGTGAACGAATGATAAGAGAAGGGCAATAAGTGGGAAAAGATCCTTTTGTTAACAGTTCGGTAACAATCTGTTGCATGTCCACTGCAGAGAACATCCGAACCACCACGCAGCATCGCGTTCTGGAGACTGGAGTACCTGGTGAACTAATGTGGAGTCAGTGCAGGAGCAAAACGATCACCGTGAAACAAGAGGTAGTACATAACCCACAGCGGATGATTTTTAGGGTTTCGTACCTCAATCGGCAAAAACGGAACCTTTGTACGATTACTTTGTTGACCGTATGTCTGTCTGTCTGTCTATCTGTCCGTCCCCTTCTCCTCAGGGATGGGTAGAGATATCAAGTTGCAATTTATCTCACATACTAAGGTCTACATTCCCCTGGCCAAGTGAAAAATTTAAGCTTCTAAGTCAATGAAATGAAATGATACAACCATTTATGTCACATATTTTGATACTCGCAAACTCACAAAAAGTGTAAGGTACTTTCCGTTGACCAGCAATCATGAAATTTAACAAGAAGCAAGGTTTTATGGTATAAGTAAAGGAAAAATTCTAAAATTATTAATTTGTAGCTATATCACATAAAAAATATGTTTTTTGCCACTTGTGTTTGCCTGTCCATCTGTATAATTGAAATTTATGTCAAATACTAAGGTGTACGGTCCCTTGGCGGCGTAATTAATTTAACCCCTAAGAGCATAATACTGCATATCTGCAACATGAAATGTAACATTGTTTTTGTGCACATCTAGTGGGAATTTAGTGAACTAATCCGTTTCACAGATGCAACAAAGCTCATACAGAGTGTATCTGATATTAAGCATGTAGTAGTTTGCTGCGCTGCAGACTTCTGGTAAACTCTTTGGATGAATGCAGAGATAAATGTCGACTACAAATTTCGCTTAGTTTCAGATTATGTTTGCCTTATTAAAAGGCAACTTAGGTAGAAGGAAAAAAATCACACAAACCAAGCAAAATATTTAGAAGCATTTTCAACAAGACAAGCTGTGTAAATCACTCATCTTCGGATTTGCAAGACAGTTTGTGTATATTGCACATGTACAACATTGTGCGAGTACTAATAATATATACCCGTATCATCCAGGACACTTGCAGCAATCGTTTTTGGCATTCCACTTGTGTTACATAACAAGAAACACATTTACTCTCAACCCTTTGTGACGTACTTCTACAAATATGTGATACCTCTATTGTTTCTGTTTTATCTTCTGCTGAGAATTGTTTTCAGAACTGGTGTAACCATGTAATTTATTTGGATTTACTGTAGGATCATCATCACTGTGACCGCCAAAGTCATGGAGCTCATCACCACTTCAGTAAGGTAAACCTAATTGCTGTCTTACATCCTCTGGAGCAGCGCCTTTCTCCAAAAGACCACTGTGATTGAATAACCGGTCCATAACCTAAAACTCAATGTTACTCAACAATAGTTAATTGCCATAGTAACTGGATCACCCTAAAAACAACATCCAATGCAAAATAAAGACCACTGAATGAGAATACACCGTAATACAAAAAAAATAAAAACAAAATAAAAAAAAATTAAAAAAAAAATGCTCACCATCATGGAATTATCCGAATAGGCCGGAAATAGGTGTATACAATGTACATGTTTAGCCAACAAATGATTACATTTTCAGAAAAATTGGATGATTTATTCAAGAGAAAGAGCACCGTAAATTGAGCAAATCAGTAACACATTAGTCCACCCCTGGCCCTTATGCTAGCAGTTATTGGGCTTGGCACTGACTGATAAGAGTTGCTACATGCCCTGCGGAAGGATTTCGTGCCAAATTCTGTCGAGATGGCGCGTTAGGTCATCAAAATCCCCAGCTGGTTGAAGGGCCCTGCCCATAATGCTCCAGATGTTCTCAGCTAGGGGAGATCTGGCAATCTTGCTGGCCGAGATAGGGTTGGGCAAACACGAAGACAAGTATCAGAAACTCTCGCTGTGTGCAGACGGGATTATCGTGCTGAAATGTCAAGGATGGATTGCGATGAAGGGCAACACAACGCGATGCAGAATACTGTCGACGTATTACAGAGCTGTAAGGGTACCGCAGATGACAACCAAAGGAATCCTGCTATAAAAAGAAATGACATCCCAGATCACCATTCATGGTCGTTGGACCGCTTGGCCAGTGGCAGTCAGCTTGTTATCCAAACACTGTCCGGGGCATCTCCAGACATGTCTTCGGCCTGAAATTTCATTACATAGAACAGAATTATTTTCAGTAATGAGCCCCACTTCGAATTGAGCCCCGATGACTAGCGCTCTGACGCATTATTGGCAGGGCCCTCCAACCAGCTCAGTATTTGGTGATCTAACGTGCCATTTGTATAGGATGTGACACAATATCCAACTACTCTATCAGTCAATGTCAAGCCGAATAACAGCTTCCATAAGGGCCAGAGGTAGACCAATGCGTTACTGAATTGCTCCATTTGTGAATCTCTTTCTCTTGAGTAAATCATCCAGACGGTCCCATTCGGGTAGCTCCTTCATAGTACGTCTTTTTATGTAAGAATGTATTTATGCAGAAATCACGACAACGCAAAATAACTTGATCAATGAAAATGTCAGTATGATGACAAGTAAGTACAGTAGTTGGATCTGATAAATAAATCAGCAACAAAAATAAAAGAACTAATGTTATTCCTTATTGTATTGTGTTTATTCATTGGTAACTGTGTGACTGCATGCGATGTTGCATTTATTTAGCATCTAGATGTTTTTTTAACTAAGAAGGCGAGGCTAGAGTAGTGTCTTTCAGAGGTGAATGAAGTGCTAGTAACCTCTGTTCTCATCACTGTTCTTCAGATGCCTCACCTATGCTGTGTTCATCATAAGAATAAACCTGATATAAAGATTGCACCATGTATTCTTCTGCATTTTCTTGAACTTCATTGGATTTTGTTTCACATGGAGTGGAGTCGAGCTGTGTCTAGTACAACTGAGTATGATCATAAGGATACATTTTATGCCGTGTTACATGCACATAGACTTAGCGATAATGCGGGACAACAGTTTTACTGGCGCACTGGCCAGCCAGCTGGTCCAGCTAACCTGCAATGATGTGAGCAATTGCACTTAAGACATAAAAAGAGACGAGCAGAGAAAAAACATAGCTTTGAATGTCATTTAATTTTTAAAGAGAATGAAATAATACTCAGCAATACTCCAGCACTACCACACACTTCTTAGGTGACCAGACAGAAAGCATAAAATGCTCTTGTTCTCCGATAAGATAGTTTTCTAACTACAAACAACAGTGATGAAAATTCTTAACTTAAACACAGGGTAATTGTTCTGAGTGAGCTATGTGTGATGCAAAACCATACTGCAGGGATTTCTCTGTACTGTTGAATAATGAAGCCATTGAAGTTATTAATTACAATCAGTCGTCTGGTAATCTCTTGGCTCCTTGCTAATCAAAATATGAGAAATACATTTCAGCTATGGAACTGTCATCTGCTACATTGATAAAGAGTCAAACAACAATAGAAACCATGAAGCCACCCAAGACGCTGCATTTTTTCTGCTTTTACGACGTGCCATTCTGTATCCTCCCAGTGTTCAGTAGTGGTATGTGAAAAGCTGCATACATTAGTTCCAGTACGCCTGGCAGCTTAACGCTCTATTTCTCATGACAAATCCCTTAACTTGGCTCTAGACTAGTTCTGTTAGGTTCATACTGTAACGGTACAGTGATTTGTATGAGGTACTCAATGCTATGAAAATGATTGTTCTCCACGTTTCTACAACACCATCAGGCCCGTGGCATAAAACAACTGGCATAATCCAAATAAAGAGCATTTGGTTTTTCTTTTTTTTCCAAAAAAGTTAAATTGTTATGTTTTGCTAAATGAGCAACTTTTATTTAACAATCTTTCACAAAATATCGGTAATTAAGAATTTATATCCAAAATTAAAACAGGAATTTCCTGTGGAATACGTAATTTGAAACAAGAAGACATGCATTAGTCATAGTAAATGATGATGAATTTTATAATTACGCGATGTAGGCATTTCAAATTAGGGGGGGGGGGGGGGTATGATCATGACAAGACTTGAAATACTGATCCAAGAACTAATGAACTAAACGTCCAACATAAAGTAGGATCTCAACTGTATCAAACTTGTAAAACTTCAAAGCCAATTTTTTCTGAAAATTTATGAAAAACATTAAGAACAACCTATTTAATGACACTTTTTAACTGTGTTCAACAAATGTGTTTCACTACAGAGCAGAAGCAGCATCATCTATTTTCACACTGCATATTAAAAGTGACTATCAGAGCACAACACTACACAGATTGTGACTGTACATCATTTTTGAAATAAAAACTACATAGCTGAAGTGTGATTAAGAAAAATGTTGATGGCTGTTAATAAATTAGAATATCTATAAAGATTCATTAAATGTAACTTGGTATCTAATACGTAAGTGGGACGTAATTCCAAGACCATACAACAAACTGTGTACATGTACAGGGTTATTACAAATGATTGAAGCGATTTCACAGTTCTACAATAACTTTATTATTTGAGATAGTTTCACAATGCTTTGCACACACATACAAAAACTCAAAAAGTTTTTTTAGGCATTCACAAATGTTCGATATGTGCCCCTTTAGTGATTCGGCAGACATCAAGCCGATAATCAAGTTCCTCCCACACTCGGCGCAGCATGTCCCCATCAATGAGTTCGAAAGCATCGTTGATGCGAGCTCGCAGTTCTGGTACGTTTCTTGGTAGAGGAGGTTGAAACACTTAATCTTTCACATACCCCCACAGAAAGAAATCGCATGGGGTTAAGTCGGGAGAGCGTGGAGGCCATGCCATGAATTGCTGATCATGATCTCCACCACGATCGATTCATCGGTTTTCCAATCTCCTGTTTAAGAAATGCCGAACATCATGATGGAAGTGCGGTGGAGTACCATCCTGTTGAAAGATGAAGTCGGCGCTGTCGGTCTCCAGTTGTGGCATGAGCCAATTTTCCAGCATGTCCAGATACACGTGTGCTGTAACGTTTGTTTTGCAGAAGAAAAAGGGGCCGTAAACTTTAAACCGTGCGATTGCACAAAACATGTTAACTTTTGATGAATTGCGAATTTGCTGCACGAATGCGTGAGGATTCTCTACCGCCCAGATTCGCACATTGTGTCTGTTCACTTCACCATTAAGAAAAAATGTTGCTTCATCACTGAAAACAAGTTTCGCACTGAACGCATCCTCTTCCATGAGCTGTTGCAACCGCGCCGAAAATTCAAAGCGTTTGACTTTGTCATCGGGTGTCAGGGCTTGTAGCAATTGTAAACGGTAAGGCTTCTGCTTTAGCCTTTTCCGTAACATTTTCCAAACCGTCGGCTGTGGTACGTTTAGCTCCCTGCTTGCTTTATCCGTCGACTTCCGCGGGCTACGCGTGAAACTTGCCCGCACGCGTTCAATCGTTTCTTCGCTCACTGCAGGCCGACCCGTTGATTTCCCCTTACAGAGGCATCCAGAAGCTTTAAACTGCGCATACCATCGCCGAATGGAGTTAGCAGTTGGTGGATCTTTGTTGAACATCGTCCTGAAGTGTCGTTGCACTGTTATGACTGACTGATGTGAGTGCATTTCAAGCGCAACATACGCTTTCTCAGCTCCTGTCGCCATTTTGTCTCACTGCGCTCTCGAGCGCACTGGCGGCAGAAACATGAAGTGCGGCTTCAGCTGAACAAAACTTTATGAGTTTTTCTACGTATCTGTAGTGTGTCGTGACCATATGTCAATGAATGGAGCTACAGTGAATTTATGAAATCGCTTCAATCATTTGTAATAGCCCTGTACTATAGCTTCTGACCAATCATCAAATTTGTGTTTGTTTGCATCAGGTTTATTCTTATGATGAACAGAATATAGGAAATTGGTGTTTGTAAGTGCCACAACAAATATACAATCCACTGGATATATGCTTTATAATGCAAATCCTGACAAACTGTCTGCCATTAGCAGAAAGTTTACTGTCACAACAAAGTTAAGAAAGAATTGATTTTAATGGATATAATACTTTTATTTGTTTTATTATACAATGAATAACTTAGGATTTGTCAAGACAAATTGAGATCATCATCAACAAAAATAAATATCATATTTTGCATGCGCGCGCGCACACACACACACACACACACACACACACACACACACACACACACACACACACAAACAGAGTACAAAATCCACTTGCAATGTTTGTCTTCTCAGCATACTCAATATGCATTACTATCAAAATCATCATCTTCACCACAACTGTCTACTTCTTCTGCCACTGTGCGCAATTCAATGTCTTCGTATGACAACACATCCATTATGGCCCTGAAAGCAAGTAAAGAGATGAAACATTTGAACTTGTTCATAAAAAAGGAGCAAAGAGAATTGCAGCAGGGATTGGGGGGGGGGGGGGGTAGCAGAAAATCCTAGTGCAAGTTTTGCACATTCAGTGGCCTGAAAAACAAAGCTGTTCCATAAAAAATAAAATGATTTGAACAATAAACGAATGCTTTGGCAATTAAGTATGCTGAACAATGCATAGAGTACACTATTTATTTCACTTCTAGAAACTAAATACAAACCCAACCAAGTTAATATGGGTCAAAGTCATTTAAATGTCACTGGCTTAATCTACCACAATTTTAACCTGCATTATTATTATAAACTTTGCAACAGTTCCAGCAGTAGTGATTTGCAAATTTACTTTCTTGAGTGATATGAAGTGTACACACATTGATCGGTCCCAACGACAACTCGATACAAGTATTGACGCTCACTGTATTACTTGCCGTGGCTTTCCACTAGTTTGGTGCTGTCCCTGTCCCCCATCTCTTCTAATCTTTTCATCACTACATAACTACTACACTCAGCATACTCTATAATCTATTTTCATATTCTAATCTTCATGTGTTACAACTATTTTTCATCAGTATTGTTCTTTCCTCTGTCAAGTTAACTATTCATGTTGCCATCATGATGAGTTCGCGAACATTTTTCCACACAAGTGACATTATTCTGTGCCACTCCTCCCTCCTTTCTCTCTTGTATGCTTTCACGTGTCTCAGTTTTCGCCAGTAATGATATACAAATCTTGCACTTGGGTGCCTCTCTCAGCTTGCTGGCCCAAGCAGCCACTATTGATTATGATACACCCTGTACATAAATCTTACACTTGTAGTGCCTCTGGCAACTATCTCAGTTTGGTGCCCCAAGCAGTGACTTGTGTTACTTGTGCCTTAAACCATTCCTGGTTGCCATAGAAAATATCTCATTAATCTGTCCTTTCTTTCGTGGTCCATTAAATAAATAATGAAGAAAAAGATCAGAGGAGTATTTTGCCCAATATGGTGCCAAAATAGACACTACGGAGAAAAGAGTACAAGCTTCAGAGATGCTGATTTAGAGAAGAATGGAGACAGTGATATGGACAGATAAAGTGAGGAATGAGGTTGTGTCACACAGGGTGAAAGAGAGAGGAGAAATACTGGAAACAAGACAAGGAAAATAAAATGGCTAGGACAATGGTAGGAAAGAGACTGTACGATAAAGGACAAACTAGATGGAATGGTGCCCGAGTAGATCAGAGGAAAACCAAGATATCAGCTAACTGAAACTATCAAGTAAGAAATGGATGGCAGAAAACTGTGAGGGGTGTTGAATACTGAACTCACAGTGAGGGACCTGACTTATGGGCAGAACTATTTCTTCTTCATGTCGTCTTCTCTTTATGTTCAATGGTTCAAACTGCACTTCCGCACAAAACTGTGCTCCAAGTTCACACTTTCAGGAATTTCTTCGTCATTTCCACATCAATATCCAATACCAGGAGAGCTCTTACTGAAGAATGCTTTTTTCATCTGTACCAAGCTGTTGCAACTTCTACTACTGTCCTTGCTTTGGCCATCCTGCATTATCTTACTTCTCAATAGGAATAATCTTTCATTTATTTCATTACTTTCCATTTTCAATGTTGAAGTTAAGCAATTTGTTGTTCTCCTCCCTATCAGCCACCACCACCTCCTTCCTGCGTATTCTTAAGCCATACTCTATGCTAAGTATGTTACCAATTCCTTTTAATGCCTCTTCCTTACATCCAGCCGAAGAGTATGCAATAGCAAACTATACCATTAATATCTTTTTTCCTTGAACTTTTATTTATGTTCAGAAATTTCCTTTTTTGCCTTCAACAGTACTTCAAAGCGCACATTACACAACAATGATAAGCTGAATCCTGCCTTACACCTTTCTTCACATAAACATGTCTTTCTTGGTGACAGAGGGAAGTGAGATGCTTTCTAACTGGCAATCCCACCCATAGGCAGTGATCCGGAGGGAGACATTCCTCACTTGCAAAGAGGACAGGGTATGCGGAATGGTCAGGGAATCTGCGAATGGTAATTGCATAAGAAACCAGGAGTTGACTTCATTGTATTCGTAGAAGTAGAATCACCGCTTCCATGATGAGACTGTCAATGGGACTAGTGCAAAAGGCACCAATAGCCAGACGTACTACACAATGGTGAACAGGATCAAGTATTTTCAGGGCATTAAGCTTCCACATGCATGTAGTCTTCAGGTGGCAAATATGGGGTAGCCACATCAGCTTTTCATATTAAAAAAAAGGCCCAAGAAATGGGACTGTGCTGTAACATCTAGGAGCTGGTCACCTAAATAAAGTTCTGGATCAGGGTGTATTATGAATTGACAACAAAAATGTGTAACCCGGATTTTGGAGGGCAAAAACTGGAAGCCATGGGAGACAGCAGAGGTCCATCGGATGGCCCCTTGGAGCTAGCGCTCAGCAGACACTACCAAGTGGGAGCTGCACCAGATGCAAAAATGCCATGGTAACCTGAGGGCCACCAGGGACTACAAGCCCATTAATGGCTATGAGGAAGAGAGTGACACTTAATACAGAACCCTGTGGGATACCATTCTCCTGAATTCGAGGGGTGCTGAGTGAAGTGCCAACTGGAACCTGGAAGAGCTGATGGGATAAAAAATTGCGAATAGAAATTGGAAGGGAGCCATGAAAGTCCCAGTCATGGAGGGTAACTAAAATGCTATGGCACCAAGTCATGTCATATGCCTTATGTAGTGAAATAAGACCATGACAATGTGCCGACAGTTAGTACAAGCCAGTCGGATTGCAATTTCAAATCTGAGTAAATGGTCAGCTGGAGATCATCCTTCCCAGAAGCCACACTGATAAAAGGCCCCGAGATTTGAGTACCCAACATAATTGGAAATAACCATCCTCTCAAGCAGTTAACAAAGTCCGTTCAGCAGTTAACAAAGTCCGTTCATCAGGCCAACTGGGCAGTAGCTGTTGAGAGACACTGGGCTGTTCCCAGGCTTAAGGACGGGGATAACTATACTGTCTCGCCACTGTGAGGGGAAGGCACCTGTGAGCCAAATGTGGTTGAAGACCCTGAGTAGATATTGCCTCTCTGTAATGTCCAAGTGTTGGATCATCTGGTTGTGGATGGAATCTGGGCCTGTGGCTGTGTCATGTGAGGAGGTAAGAGCCGGCGAGAGTTCCCATTCAGTGAAGGATTCATTATAGCAGGCTGTTCCAGCTCGTCGGCTCCATTGTGAGCCGCGGAGCGCTCCTTGCTCCAGGGAGTCGTGTCACTCACTGTGACCGTTCAAGTGGGCCGGCACGCTAGCACGTGGCACGCCTGGCTGAGGCAGGTGGCAAGGCAAGCATTTTTATGTGCCAGCTGCTTCTTACAAGATTGACAACCTCATACTCTTAGCTGCTAAGACGTGGTGACATGCTACACCAGGAAATACGATGTTCAGGAAATAAATAAGAAACAACTGTTTCACAAGAAATTGCATACTAAATTTATAGGGCCTCTGTAGCTTGACATTTTCTTTTCATTACAAGATCGGAAATATCAGGCGTCAAAGTGTTCGCAGCATTAATGCGGAGGATGACCTTCATTGTTGCATCCTGAAGAAACGATCGTTCCATACTTTTTACTCTTTCCATTGCTGAGAAAAGCTGCTCACAACAATACGTAGATCCAAACATGCACATGATATGAGCTGCATTGTTGTGAAGCTTGGGAAATGTTTTTTGCTGTAATGAACGATACCATTGTGACAAATCCAATGTGTTGTAGTACCTCTCTTTCAACAAAGTTGAATTTTGCAAATCAATTATCTCCAATTGAAGTGACGGTGACAAGTCATCGGGGGGAACTGAAAAAGGAGTGCTGAACACCTTAAGTTCCATTTCCAAACTAGTGAGGTCTCGGAATCGTGTTTCAAACGTCGTGATGAGCTGCTTTATCTTTGCTTGGTAATTGCCGAAAGTAGTACCTTCAGGTAGTTTTAAAGAAGCAAGGCGATTGAAGAACGTTAAATGTCCATTACTCATCTGCCTCTCAAATAAACGTAACTTTTCATGAACGCTTTGATCTGGTCGTGCATGTCAACGATTAGCTGCCCTTTGCCCTGCAGCGACAGATTTAAATTATTCAGATGCATAGTTATATCAGCTAGGAACGCCAGGTCTGATATCCATTTTATATCTTTCAGACAACACATTTCTTCCCCTTTCATTTAAAGAAAAAGGGATATTTCCTCACGAATGGCAAAGAAAACATCAAGAACTTTTACCCGACTCAGCCAATGAACTGTACTGTGGTAAGGTATATCCCCATACTCCGCTTCCATATCTTTCAGGAATCCTTTGAATTGGTGATGATTCATACCATGATGCTGCACAAAATTCACACACTTCATGAAATCTTTCATTACGCCACCTAGCTCTACTGTTTCAGCACACAATGCCTCTTGGTGAATAAAGCAATGAAGAGTCAAAATGTCTTTCCCAAATTCGTCCGAGAGTTTATTTTTCAAACGAGAAGCAAAACCTTGGTGACGCCCGATCATTTGTGATGCACCGTCTGTCACTACAGAATGGAGCTTATCCCACAGCAAATTCATATTGTCCACTGATTCACAAACAGCTTCAAAAATGTCACGTCCTGTTGCAGTTAATTGAGTGGTACTACAACCAAGAGTTCTTCAGTTACTTGCAGCTCCATGTCGACACCATGCACAAAGACTGCAAGTTGAGCACAATCCAATATGTCGGTGCTTTCGTCAAGTGCTAGCGAAAATGCAACAAAGCTCTCCGCCTTTTTCCTGAGCTGTGTCTCTAAATCCGCTGCCATGTCCAGGATTTGACGAGACATTGTTTGCTTCGACAGGCAAACCCCTTCAATTGCCTGCACCTCCATTGGAAATAAACATTCTGCAACTGCTACCATGCATGATTTTACGAGTGTGTAATGGATCTGGGAGATGTTATTTTTTACCGGATTTGTCGATACCAAATTGTAAATGTTTTCTTATATTTTTTGTCAGAATTTTTTTTATTATAATGTGCCTTATTATATGTTAATTTACTTATATTTTTGAGAGTGAAAGCATATTGATTACTATTAGTAAATGTGTCGACAAATAGCAAAGAGACTGATTACAAGTGGAAGCTTGTGTGTTGTGTAAAATATCTTTGATGCTGGAGTCGTCTTTGACTATAGTCAGTCGGCAGTTAACTCTTGGTGTGTGTTGACAGAAGAAGAATGTGTAGGTCGCCGTCATAAATAATTTTGAATTATGTTACTATTTTTTATATAAACTATAAGAAGAAACTACATTCGAAGAAATGGTATTTGAAGCACCAAAAATGTGGCAAACACATTGAACCAGGTCATTTCTGCAGCCGACAAAGATGCATTTTGGAATCATACTTCCATTAGACAACTGAAGCCAAGACTTATATCGCCTTGTATACATCTAACAGAAAAGGTACTGTCACAAAATATGGCAAATTTAAGTAAATAAAAAATAGTGAGCATATTTCAACTTGTGTCTCATCCGGGATAGTGTATTTCAACTCTGTGTCTCGTCCGGGATACTATATTTCAAGTGGTCCCACCGAAAATGGCTTGCCACTTGTCGCAATGATGTGAACGACCCTGTAGCTTGCTCGAATTGCAGATTCAGTAGTGTTTTCTCCGCTCTCATTCACCTGAAAATTATAAATGCATTACAGAACATGAACTACATTGTATGTTTTGATACCCTCCGTATTACGAAACCGTTTTTGAACTTACATCTCCCGGTATGTCGTTCTTAAGCCTGGCTACCAGTTCTCTGCGTGCAACGCCTTCTACCTGATTGTAGTGCACTGCGTGATGACATGTATAATGTCATTGTATATCGTACCTCTTCGCAGAATTAAATACTTTATGACATACAAGACATTGCGGACAACCATCCCTTTCAATGAATAGAAAGGTATCCTCCAATAGAGGTACAGGGCTCCCATGGCTAGTCATAGCTGTCATTGAACACGGATTATTGAGTCAGTTGCAGCTGCATGCGGCCAGGGGGCAGTGAGTTCGCTTTCCCCCTCCATGCGGGCTCCGAGCTGCCGCAGTGAGCACTCCGGCTCCCTGGAACTCGGTTGGAACAGCCTGCATTATAGGGTTCAGCTTGATGAGGTTGAAAGAGTAAGTGGGAGGAGGGGTCTGTTCAACTCTATGTTTCTGCTGGAGAAAGGTGGCAGGATAGGAAGAGGACGCTGATGCTGTCACAAAATATGTCGCGAGATGTTTTGCAAGGACCAATGGATCAGTAGACAAAGCACCTTCAAGGATAAGTCCCCAGACAGCTCACTGGCACAGGTGGCCAGAAGACTGCAGAGCTTGGACCAAACCTGCGATGAAGAGTCGTATGTCCCTGGGAGGAAACAAAGCGATCCCAGCATTCCTTTTTACTCTGCTTAATAAGGTACCTTTTTACTCCGCTTAATAAGGTAACAAGCCTTGGCAAGAGATGCTTAAAAGTGAGCAGGTTGGTCTGTGAAGGGTGTCATTTAAATCTTTGCAGTGCCCATTGGCGGTCCTGGACAATAACTGCTATGTCCTTGGTCCACCATGCTACTGGTCGATAATGAGGGGCACCTATGGATAGGGGGGCAGCAATGCCAGCAGCATGCAGTAAAGTGGCAGAAAAACCCTGCATGACCGCATCAATGCAATTCGAGAGAGAGGTGTCAAAGTGCACAGCAGGCGTATACGAAGGCCAGTTGGCCCTGCGGAATGCCTAATGCGGGGGAATGGCTGCAGCAGGTGAATGACAGACTCACTGGAAAATGGTCCTGTCACAAAGATGATCAAGTAGTGACCAATATATGCAAACCATGAGAGCAGGGGAGGAGACTGTGAGATAGAGAGCAGTAAAGGTTCCATGAGCAGCACTGAAGTGGGTAGGAGAACTGTCATTGAGGAGGCACAAGTCAAAGTCTGTAGTAAGCTGGTCAAGTAGAAGACCTCTACCCAATGTAGTGGCACTCCCCCACAGGGGGTGGTGTGCACTGAAGTTCCCAAGGAAGAGATACAGGAGCAGGAGCTGCTGTGTTAAGGTAGATAGTTCAATATAAGGACATGGCCTACCTGGAGGGAGGCAGACGTTGCAAATGGTGATTGCTGCAGTCATCTGCACTCTAACTGTTATTGCTTGTAGATTGGTATGAAGGGGGACCCAGTCACTTATGATATTAATGTGAACCAAAGTGCAGACCCTCCAGATGATACCCTGGGGCCGGCATGATTCTGACAGAATGCTCAATAACACAAAACTTTAGAGAGTGGTTATCAAGAAAGTGAGTGTCCTGAAGAACAAGACAGAACAAGGCGTTGTATTTCCGGGAGGTGCCGATAATATCCGCTGCAGTTCCACTAGATAATCGTGTGGTGAGAATCCAGGTGAGGTATAAAGAATGTGAGGGGAGGTCAAGTCACTTGGTCAGTGGCCTTCACCAATGAGGATGGGGTGACCTCCATTAAAACTCGTTCAAGTCGGTATGAGGTGGAGGGCAAAGCCTGTCTTCTTCTCCCTCGGAGGGAGGGAGGAGGCATTACCAGTAAGGGAATAGGCGGCAGTGATGCCAGGATTGGACAGAGAGCGAGTGGCTTTGGGCCCCTCGGAGCGGGGGTCTCTCCTCTGGGCCCGAGGTTGCAAGCTTCCTGTCCTGAGAATGCTGGGGAGGGGTGTTCTGTGATGGAGCCCCATCCGTGGCAGAAGCCAGCAAAGCATACTTTTTCCTGGCCAAGGAGGAGGAGGAGGAGTAGCAGTTCCTACCTGTAGGGGAAGGGACAGGAGCTGCCAAGGGTGAAGAAACAGAAAGGGAGGGGGGAGAGCAACATGGGGGTGAGGGGGAGGGTTGAGGAGGTCATCCTGTGTCATACTGAGTGACTTGAGAGGAGCAATAGTCACAGGGTTGTCTCCTAAATGGTCCCTGGCACAGAGGGAGGTTGGCTGACTGGCAGAAGTTATCTTTATAAGGAGAGAAACAGAGTTCATCTTGCTTAATGATTCAACTTCTCTGAACTTGGCCATAGTATGTTACAAAAAGGAAAGGGGTTTGGTGGCGGTAAAAGTCTCCCTGTCGGTCCTGGTACAGACCAGGAACCTCGGAAAGGGTCTTGCCCCAAGCTGGCACATCTGGCCCTCCTCCCATGGTATATCCAAGGACGATAAGGCTGGAAAAGCAGAAACAGAAACTGAGACCGAACTATGTTAAGGAAGAGACATGGCCGCAGTAGTGGGGCCAAAGAGTTTAACACATTTCATGTGCCAAATATTTGCCTTGGTACCACCCACTCCAAACAGGGCTTGCCTTGTAGGCACCACCCAGCCACAGCAATGGCCACCTGGCAGGACGGTCATTGCCGGGAGTTCGGATGCCCCGAAAAGACGGGCAACCACTCCTATGCTTGCAAAAGGCATTCACAGCACAGGTACCAACAGGGTGATCCCTGTGGTATTGGGTGCCTTGGCCAGATGGGTACATATCAGCCCCACCACACGATTGGCTACTGAGCTGGTGACATAGCAAGTAGGCGAAAGAGCTTTGGCGGGGATGGAGGGGAAGGGGGAAAAGGGAGAAGGAGAGAGGAATTCATGCCAAAGATGCTAGGGAGGGAGTTCTTCCCCATATGGCTCACACTACAGATTTCATATTTAGAGATGGAGGTCAAACGCCTGAAGGGGCCCAAAAAAGAAGTGCGAAAAAGGAGGAGGAAAAGCAACCAACCAAAACTGGAAGACGAAGCAAAGTCACGAAGATAGCCAGGATGGCATAAAGAACACCAAGAGAAGGAATGGAAGAGGCAAAGTGAAAAATGAAAGGAAGGCAGGAGGGCAGGGAAGGAGAAGGAAGGGGAAGGGAAAGCAGCCCAGAAAAGAATAAGGACTGCAGTAGCTCAGGGACCAATGTGCGTCACACATGTACCTGCCAAAAAGCTGTTGACCCCCTGGGGGGGAGGGGAGGTGACAAATATTGAGATCTCAAGGGTAAGTAAAGACATAAGTTGACAAAAAATCTAAGGACTTTGTATTTCTAAACATGTGAGCAAAAATCTCAAGTACTAACATCATCTTTTGCAATGGACTGTTTTTAGGTGGAGAAAGCAAGTCAAATGTTATATATGTTAAGACCACAGACATTATTTTATTTCAATAAAATGAAATACATTTGGTGACAAAAACACATATTTCATTGGAATCACAAGACAAATTTTAAATAACTTCACTGATTTCAGAAATAACACCAGAAAAAAGTAGACCTCTTGAAACAAGTGTATAAGGCAGGGATGAGTTGTGTAAACTAACACTATAAGTGACTGTAAATAAAATGTTTGTTATTGTCGACTATTGCCCACTGTGTTATGTCTATTATTTTATAGGTATTGTGTGGTTTTTCTTTCATGAAATATGGAGTACATAGAGTACAAACTGCCAGTGACTGCCACTATTTTCTTCCTCTTCTCAACCATAATTTCTAATATATAAACTACTTTCGAAGTGCCAAAATGTACTAGAATAAACAAAATGTCTATACAATGCCACACTGTACAATGTTCTTTCGGTGAGACAGTAGCAATTCTTGAAATCCATTGCCTGTGGGCTCTAGCCTGCGAAGGAACACCAGAGTACTGTGTCCATGGATAAACCACGAAAATCTGCTGCATTACATCACACATGGCAGGGCCTGCACATTTGTAGGAAATTATAGGCTTCAGATTGGCAGGGCCACTCCGTTAGAGATACCTACAGAAATGGCCTGCGGTTTTGGCACATAATGGAAGTCCATTGGTGCCGCCAGCTATTTACATGTCACAGACACCATGTTGATGAAATGAGATTGCAGTGATCAATCCATGGAACAGATAACTTCTGTGAATACTCTCAAAATCAAAACTAATGAGGATATGTAGCAACTCACTGTAAAGATGATCAATGAACTGCAGAAAGGCACATAGAAAAGACAATCAAACTCTCACAACTAAATTTTTGGCCATAGCCTTTATCACAAAATGAGAGCACACGCACACACACCTTCACGCAATCATTCAGACACAACTCATGCATACATAACTGCTGTCTCTGGCCGCTGTATCAACAGTCTCTGACAATCAGATCTAAACAGACCTCTCCTCACGCCTCCCTGCCTCTCATTGGCTTGGCAGCACTGACTGAAAGCCGAGGGGAGTGGCAGAAAGGGAAGAAACAATAAGAATGAGGGAGTAGGGAAGCAGCTCACATACTCAGCTGCGCTCAGACAGCGACGATGCATGACATCTCAGTAAACAATCTATTTCATCTACTGAGACAAAAACTAGATTTTTCCAGTGTTCTTTCCATATTTCCCTGACACATTTGAAATTCCCTGATTTCCATAACTTGTGACAACTCTGGGTGTATACATTGCAGCGATTCAAGAAAACTGGTGCCAATGCAACCGTTTTGCAATATCGGAGACCCAGGGTATCATCATACAGGGAAGATCAGTTAACAGTAAAACCAACTGATTTGTGTGTGTATATAAAAACAAAGATTCTGTAACTTACTAAATGAAAGCCTTGGTACGTTGATAGAAAGAATAACAAACACACACACAAAATTCAAGCTTTCGCAATCCACAGTTGCTTCGTCAGGAAAGAGGGAAGGAGAGGGAAAGATGAAAGGATGTGGGTTTTAAGGGAGAGGGTAAGGAGTCATTCCAATCCCGGGAGTGGAAAGACTTACCTTAGGGGGAAAAAAGAACAGGTATACACTCGCACACACACCCATATCCAACCGCACATACGCAGACCCAACCTTTCCAACAAACCTCAACCTCCTCTCATTGCACACAAACCCAGTCTCTCCCACTACTCAATCTCCCACTTCCAGCTCCACTCCCTCCAAAACCTCAAAATTCCAATCAACACAATCTGGAACCACAACACCCTAATTCAGTAGTTAACCTTTCCTCCAAACCTCTCTCCCAATCCGAAACCTCTGTCCTATCCAAAGGCCTCACCTTCAGCCCCACTCCCAGATTCAACCAAACAGCCCTTGTCAAAGATTTACTGTCCTACACTCCTACTCTCTGCTGGAAATATCACTTTTCCATGAAGAAAAATGATCCTAATCCTACTCCTAATGATCCAAATCCCCAAGACACTATCCAAATTGAACCCTGCCTGGAACAGTTCCGTCCTCCGTCACAGCGGGACCCACCTCCTCTTCCTCAAAATCACCCTCTCCAAACCTTCCAGGAATTTCTCGCTTCCAGCCTTGCCTCTCAATCCTTCTTAAAAAACCTTAATCCTACTCCCAACATCACCACTGCTGAAGCCCAGGCTATCCGTGATCTGAAGGCTGACCGATCCATCGTCATTCTTCCGGCGGACAAGGGTTCCACGACCGTGGTACTTGACCATCGGGAGTATGTGGCTGAGGGACTGCGTCAGCTTTCAGACAACACCACATACAAAGTTTGTCAAGGTAATCCCATTCCTGATGTCCAGGCAGAGCTTCAAGGAATCCTCAGAACCTTAGGCCTTTCACCTGACTCCATCAACCTCCTGACCCCACCGACACCCTGCACCCCTACCTTCTACCTTCTTCCTAAAATTCACAAACCCAATCATCCCGGCCGCCCCATTGTAGCTGGTTACCAAGCCCCCACAGAACGTATCTCTGCCTACGTAGATCAACACCTTCAATCCATTACATGCAGTCTCCCATCCTTCATCAAAGACATCAACCACTTTTTCGAATGCCTGGAATCCTTACCCAATCTGTTACCCCCGGAAACCATCCTTGTAACCATTGATGCCACTTCCTTATACACAAATATTCCGCACGTCCAGGGCCTCGCTGCGATGGAGCACTTCCTTTCACGCCGATCACCTGCGACCCTACCTAAAACCTCTTTCCTCATTACCTTAGCCAGCTTCACCCTGACCCACAACTTCTTCACTTTTGAAGGCCAGACATACCAACAATTAAAGGGAACAGCCATGGGTACCAGGATGGGCCCCTCGTATGCCAACCTATTCATGGGTCACTTAGAGGAAGCCTTCTTGGTTACCCAGGCCTGCCAACCAAAAGTTTGGTACAGATTTATTGATGACATCTTCATGATCTGGACTCACAGTGAAGAAGAACTCCAGAATTTCTTTTCCAACCTCAACTCCTTTGGTTCCATCAGATTCACCTGGTCCTACTCCAAATCCCATGCCACTTTCCTTGACGTTGGCCTCCATCTGTCCAATGGGCAGCTTCACACGTCCGTCCACATCAAACCCACCAACAAGCAACAGTACCTCCATTATGACAGCTGCCACCCATTCCACATCAAACGGTCCCTTCCCTACAGCCTAGGTCTTCGTGGCAAATGAATCTGCTCCAGTCCGGAATCCCTGAACCATTACACCAACAATCTGAAAACAGCTTTCGCATCCCGCAACTACCCTCCCGACCTGGTACAGAAGCAAATAACCAGAGCCACTTCCTCATCCCCTCAAGCCCAGAACCTCCCACAGAAGAACCACAAAAGTGCTCCACTTGTGACACGATACTTTTGGGGACTGGATCAGACTCTGAATGTGGCTCTCCAGCAGGGAAACGACTTCCTCAAATCCTGCCCTGAAATGAGATCCATCCTTCATGAAATCCTCCCCACTCCAACAAGAGTGTCTTTCCACTGTCCACCTAACCTTCGTAACCTCTTAGTTCATCCCTATGAAATCCCCAAACCACCTTCCCTACCCTCTGGCTCCTACCCTTGTAACCGCCCCCGGTGTAAAACCTGTCCCATGCACCCTCCCCCCCACCACCTACTCCAGTCCTGTAACCCGGAAGGTGTACACGGTCAAAGGCAGAGCCACCTGCCTACACTGGGAAGCTTTCTATGTGGGAATGGCCAGCAACAAACTGTCCATTCGCATGAATGGACACAGGCAGACAGTGTTTGTTGGCAATGAGGATCACCCTGTGGCTAAACATGCCTCGGTGCACGGCCAGCACAACTTGGCACAGTGTTACACCGTCCGGCTAATCTGGATACTTCCCACTAACACCAACCTGTCAGAACTCCGGAACTTGCCCTTCAGTATATCCTCTCTTCTCGTTATCCACCAGGTCTCAACCTCCGCTAATTTCAAGTTGCCACCGCTCATACCTCACCTGTCATTCAACAACATCTTTGCCCCTGTACTTCCGCCTCGACTGACATCTCTGCCCAAACTCTTTGCCTTTACAAATGTCTGCTTGTGTCTGTGTATGTGTGGATGGATAGGTGTGTGTGTGCGCGCGAGTGTATACCTGTCCTTTTTTCCCCCCTAAGGCAAGTCTTTCTGTTCCCGGGATTGGAATGACTCCTTACCCTCTCCCTTAAAACCCACATCCTTTCGTCTTTCCCTCTCCTTCCCTCTTTCCTGATGAAGCAACTGTTGGTTGCGAAAGCTTGAATTTTGTGTGTATGTTTGTGTGTCTATCAACCTGCCAGCGCTTTCATTTGGTAAGTCACATCATCTTTGTTTTTAGATATATTTTTCCCACGTGGAATGTTTCCCTCTATTATAACTTCTGCACAACTTCAGTGCAGTAATGTGTTCATTGTAAATAAGTATTATAGTAGTTGTATTACATTTTTATTACCTTATAAATAAATAAATAAACTTTTTAATTTTAAATTCAGTGCATTAGTATTTGTAAAATGAGTCTTTCATATAGTGTTCATTAAAAAATGACGATCATTCCACTTGGGACCTGTGGAATGGTAATTAGCTTATTTGTTTTAGTTGTAAATATCTGTCATGTATTATTGTTTTTCTGACATGTTCCACATCCTGGAGGACCTCCTCACTACGGATCAGTTGGAATGAAAGTAAAGTAAATCTAATCTAATCTTATCTAAACAGTGTACAGACTAATGTTGTACTGCACCTGAAATTCGCTAGGAAGTAAACAGTATGCGAGCAATTCCAATCTCTGTCTCAACAGTGCAACACAGTCTTTGTGAACAATGTTTAAAGGGGTGCATAGAGACCACAAAACCTTTATTATTCAAACTAAATAAAGTGAAAACATTGCAACAGGCATAGAAACTGGTGCGTGCAGCACTGGTATAAGGCGATACTCATGGACGAATCTAAGTCTGAAGTATCTGAAAGCCATTGTCGAATATTTCTTTGTCGATTGCATGGAGAGTTTATGAAGAGTCACTTTGTGACACATATAGGCCCCACTGACTTCTTGTGTGTTTCTTCTAACAATTTTCCAAAGATAAGTTTCATATAATGCCTGTAGTATATATGTAATTATTTCAGCAAATGACACATTTAGAGAATCAGTGTATCGTATGGAGCTTTTATATATATATAAAATAGAAGGAAACATTCCACGTGGGAAAAATTATATATAAAAACAAAGATGAGGTGACTTACCGAACAAAAGCGCTGGCAGGTCGATAGACACACAAACAGACGCATACATACACACAAAAAAAAACCCACTTCCTTTCGTCTTCCCCTCTCCTTCCCTCTTTCCTGATGAGGCAACAGTTTGTTGCGAAAGCTTGAATTTTGTGTGTATGTTTGTGTTTGTTTGTGTGTCTATCGACCTGCCAGCGCTTTTGTTCGGTAAGTCACCTCATAAACACAAACAGACGCATACATACACACAAAATTCCAGCTTTCGCAACAAACTGTTGCCTCATCAGGAAAGAGGGAAGGAGAGGGAAAGACGAAAGGAAGTGGGTTTTAAGGGAGAGGGTAAGGAGTCATTCCAATCCCGGGAGCGGAAAGACTTACCTTAGGGGGAAAAAAGGACGGGTATACACTCGCACATACACACATGCACATACGCACATATCCATCCACACATATACAGACACAAGCAGACAAGCAGACATGTGTGGATGGATATGCGTGTGTGTGCGAGTGTATACCCGTCCTTTTTCCCCCCTAAGTTAAGTCTTTCCGCTCCCGGGATTGGAATGACTCCTTACCCTCTCCCTTAAAACCCACTTCCTTTCATCTTTCCCTCTCCTTCCCTCTTTCCTGATGAGGCAACAGTTTGTTGCGAAAGCTTGAATTTTGTGTGTATGTATACATCTGTTTGTGTTTCTATCGACCTGCCAGCGCTTTCGTATGGTAAGTCACATCATCTTTGTTTTTAAATATATTTTTCCCGCGTGGAATGTTTCCCTCTATTAAGAGAAATGTGGGGAACTGAAGAATATAAATTGGCCAAGTCAGTCACCTGACTTACATCTCATTGAACTCTTAAGAAATGAACTTGACAGGGAGGTCAGTAAATGGAAGTCATCTAATGTTGAAGGTCTATGAAATAATTTACAGACAGGTTGGACTGCAACATCTGCAGAAACACTAAAAAATCTTATCTCCGGAATGTTAAGAGACCACAGAGGGGATACTTTGAAGAGACTAAAATCTAAACCATATTGTCTTACACTTAATGACAGAGACAGAAAATATTTTGTACTTCTATTTAATTTATACGGTATGTTTGTAAATTGAAATAAAGTATACTGTTTTTATCATGGATGATCGAAAACTTCTGCCTAGCCTACAATTAGAACATTTTTAAGGCTCAATAACAGCTCGTTTGGCCATCTTCCTGAAGATGGTCCAATAAACCAAAAACTACTTTGACATAAACAAAAATCAGTAGAACAAAAAACAGTGTACTTGTTATTCAACCTAATATCTGGAACTGTTCTACCAAGAAATAATGGAAGAATCCTTAAACACAAAGAAATGAAATGGTAGTATGACATTTATTGGGCAGGATATCCCCTTCGGGGGTTCGGCCACTGTATATTTGCAAGTCATTTTAGTTGACACCACTTCGGCGACTTGTGTGTCAATGATGATGTAAGTGAGATGAAGGACACACAACAACCAGTCCCCTGCCAGGAATCGAACCCGGGCCCCCTTGTGTGGTAGGCAGTAACGCTACTGCTGTGCCATGGATAAATAAGACCAAGACTTAATCCAATATGTATATATTTTGTTGTCTGATGTTCCACCACAGTAAAAGAAACAGGCAACAAGATCCACAGTATCTGAGCAGCCAACATCAACAATTCAATGCTAAGGCTGAAGTAGTTGATCACAAATGCATGAAATTCAAACCATTGTTCACTTTGCCTCAGGCAAGTATGTTCTGAGCAAGGTTTTAAAGGATGCAAAAAAACTGCTGCCAGGAAGTTGCTATGTAAACAAAGAGAGATACATCACATCTTAAATTCTCTTGAGATGAAGCTTATTACTATGTTAATTATTTTGGCAGCTATAACTAAAAGATCTTTTACAGAAGTCTAAACCTAGCTGACAAACAAAAAT
Source organism: Schistocerca americana (assembly GCF_021461395.2). NCBI lineage: Eukaryota > Metazoa > Arthropoda > Insecta > Orthoptera > Acrididae > Schistocerca > Schistocerca americana. The sequence goes on from NC_060120.1 coordinate 183,190,734, forward strand.
TGAAAAAAGCAAATGTGACTAACAAACCTTAGGAGTTTTGGTCTTACAAAAAATCAGTAGCAGATCAAAATCATCTACTCAATCATCACCATACTGTTACCTAAATGAAGGAAGACAAAGATAAAGCCAAAATACTAAATTCAGTCTTCCGAAACTGTTTCACTTTGGAAGATTGTAATATGGCGCCTCCTTTCAATCATCACATGAATGCCAAAATGGCATATAATGTTATAAGTGATCATAGAATGGAACAGCAACTACAATCACATAGTACTGGAAAGGCTTCCAGACCAAATGAGATACCTGTATGATTCTGCAGAGATAGTTTTAAAGAACTTGCTTCCTTTCTAGCAGCGTTTTATCATAATATGCTGGAGCAATGAAGGATGCCTAGCAACTGTCAAACATGCAGGTTATTTATTTTTTCAAGAAGGTTCATAGAACAGATGCACATAATTACAGGCCTATATTGAAGACACCAGTCTGTTGTAGAATTATGGAACATGTTTTATACTCCGGTATTATGGTGTTTATGAAGAATGAAAATCACTTCTATAAAAATCAAAATTGATTACGAAAACAGAAATCTTGCAAAGTCCTGCTCACTCTGCTCATCTACAAGATCCATAGCATCGCAAATATTGGAGCTTAGGTGGCTGCTGTGTTACTTGACTTTGGGAAGGAATTTGATACAGTCCCATACATCACAGGGGGGGGGGGATTGCAAGCTTACTGAGTATCAGACCAGATTTGTGACTGGATTCAAGACTTCCTTGTAGACAGAATTCATCATGTTACTCTTAACATAACAAAATCAACTGGTGTAAATGTAATATCTGAAGTACCCCAAAGAAGTGCGACAGGACCATTACTGCTTACAATAATATACAAATGATCCAGTGAGTAATATTGGAAGCGCCTTGTGGCAGTTTTCAGATGATGCAGAAGACTAGAAAAGTGCAGGAAGATCTGTAGTGGATAGATGAAAGGTGCACTGACTGGCAGTTGACTCTGAATGGAAATAAATGTAATGCATTGCACATACATAGGAGAAGAAATCCGCTGCTTTAAAATTACATTATTGGTGACAAACTGCAGGAAACAGTAATTACCGTAAAATATCTAGTAGTAGTCTTCCACAGTGACCTTAAGTGGAATAACCAAACAAAACAAATAGTAGGTTAAGCAGATTCATCCACGACAGAAGTGGCTTACAAAAAACTTATTCTACCAATTCTTGAGTATTGCACATCAGTTTGAGACACACTGAGGTTCGATTACTGGAAGACGGTGACAAAATCTAACAGACAGGTGTGTTTAGTCATGGAATTGTTTAGTCATGCAAGAGAGTTATGGAGATGCTCAACAGTCACCAGGGGAAGATGCTACAAGAATTCCAAAACAGTACCTTCCATGAAGAGTCGGACAACATATTACTTCCTCCCACAAGCGCCTCCCAAAATGAGTACAAGAAATTTGAGTGATCAGAGCTAATACAGAGGTTTACCAACAACCATTCTCCCCATTCCCCACTTGTGACAGGAACTACAAATTATAGGGACAATCTTAACACGAAGGAGAGTGACTGAGGCAGTCTTCCTCTCCGGGTATAACTCAATCTGAACGATCTTCCTTTTAACTTTAACAGTGAGAATAATGTTCTCAATCACAATAAATAAATCACAAGGGCATTTTATTAAGTACTGTGGAGTAGGTCTGAGATTGCAAGATTGCAATGTTTCTCCCACAGGTAACTTTATGTTGTTTGCTCGAAAAAGAATTCACCCAAAAATTTATTCTTGCCCCTGGAGGAACAAAAAAAAAAAAGTGTACCAGTATACTCATACTGTGTCAAATTAGTATTACACTGAATCTGTAAAGGAGTTTACTTCATAATATGTATCTGCATTTACACTTTTTTTAAAATATGTAAATAAACTGTGTTTTTACACTATAAACAGATGTAATTCATTTTCCTATTCAATGTAATTTGGCATATGTAAGTAACCAGGCATCACTGGCTAGCCAGCTAGTAAAGTTATAAATTCATTCTCCCCCCCCCCCCCCCCAAAAAAAAAAAATCTCCCTCTGCCACCCCCACCCCAAATAAGCTTCTCCAAACTACTCTTAATCATTCAAGGAAGATTTTAACTGAAGATCTAATTCATCCACAGAAATATAACCCACAGGAATACAATGCACACTTTCAGTCAGTTGTGACGAAATGAGAAGATAAATGTTACCTGAGCAGTGGTGCCTCATCACTTCTTGGGCTCCAGTCAATAGGCCCAGGATGGCTAACCTTGTGCGCTAACAGCTGATCAAGACTATCTCGAAGTCTCTGAAAAGAAGAATTATGCATAAGAGAATCAGAAACTGTGGGCAATGGAAGCATATGCCTATTTACTACTTGGTGTACAAAATCTACAAAAAGGGGTCAAAACTCCAAAACTGTCTATCCTCCCTACAAAGACATTAAACACACTGTAAAGATGACACACTGTGTTGCAGACATGCACAACAAAAAGACACTTACAAATTCACTTTCATAGAAAAGCAAACACACGAACATTCATTCTCACAAACATGTAAACCTCACATGCACATACCCGACATCTCCAACAGCTCAGATTTGAATGCCCAGTCTGAGCTGCTGGAGTGGTGGTCGCGCGCGCTCGTGTGTGTGTGTGTGTGTGTGTGTGTGTGTGTGTGGGGGGGGGGGGGGGGGGGGGGGGGGAGGGGGGGGGGGGTTCCTTTTCTGACAAAGGCTTTGGCCAAAAGCATAATGTATAAGTGTCTTCTTGTTGTGCCTGTCTGGAACTCAACATATCATCTTTACGGTGAGTAGCAATCTACATATTCCTTATATTGTTGATAGTCAACCTAGAGTTTCAATTTGTTTGATATTTAAAGAAATAGAGGCGTATGAAGTGGTAAAACAAATAGTATGTATTGGAATATGAGAATCAGTTCTTCTGTTTAAAGGAAAACCAGGCTGAAATTATAAAATGAACCAAAGTGAATTAAGTAAGGGACTTAAACGTATGATGAAAACTGAAACAGAAGAGAGAATTGTTTTACATAAGGAGCAAACGTTTGTTACTAATTTGCATTATGAGTCAATGCTAACTGGTTCTCCAAATGTCTCATTTGCTGAAATAATTACATATAAACTGCATATATTACAAAACTTGTCCTTGGAAACACATGAGAAGTCTATGGGGGCTCATTTATGTATATTCCAAGAGTTACACCATGAGGACATGATTGACAATTGATCGCTCATACACATATACACTTGGAATATAGTTGGCACACAAAGACAAAACTTTTTGTAAGGAAGAGTGATTATCATTCTTAATCAGTTACACAGGGGCTTCAGAATGTGTATACTCACTTGTGCACAGAAGAGTCCTTCAAACTGACTGACTTTTACAAGTGAAAACTCCTAAAATAGTGCTCAGTAACTATTTTTTCAACATTATGAGTAGGAATTACTTACAACAACAAGGAAAACTCGGTGACATTGCCAATTAGTGTTAGGGTGTGCTCAAATGGCAAACGGTGGTTTAAACGGTTACTGCTGATAAGCAGGAGACCTGCGATACACTCCTGGTCTGCCACAGATGACATATTCATGACACTGCATGTTCATCATTTCTGAACACAATTCACTGATACCATTTCATGTTACTCTACTGATTCCATTTTAGTGAATTTAATTCAACTTGTATGAAAATCAAAATATTTTAATTTACAGTGCTAATATGACTATTATAACCAAATTATTTTTTAGGATCTTTGTAAAGACCCACAACTACATCTATGAATATAGTCCCCAATCCTTTGTAAAGTGCTTGGCAAAAGTTACTTTATACCAATGTCAGTGACTTTCTCTACTATTCCATTTGGATATGGTGCAAGAGAAAAATTACTGCTTCTATGTCTTGTCAAATGCTTTAATCTCCCTTATTTTTACCTCATGGCCTCTACAATGCAAACAGAAGACAACAATGTAGCCTTGGGTATATTACTTATACAACTTGACATAATAAACTATCAATTAACAATATTTGTTACATTCCATCCTAAATTATCAATTAGAGACATAATGCATCACTGATTTGGCTTAACACAACAGAATTAATGATTTAGCAAAAGGCAATAAAGCCATGCAAGTGATGCGTTCAGTGCTCCAAGGGACTCTTCTCCAGTATTACCACATACAAATCCTATAATTCCATCTCCACTACACCTATGATATGCAGCAGTACATGGTATTAGACAGTGAAAGCATTAATGCTGTGGTGGTGCAGTGAATACAATTACAGATATAAACAAAATTGTTATTAGTTAGAAATAGATACAAATAAATGCACTAACAATTGCAGATAGCTTGATAATGGCCATGGAGCTGAAATAGGCTTATTGCACAAAAAGTAACATCATGATAAAAAGTCTGAATATAGAAGTGATCTGGCTTATTAAACATATAACGTCAGTACAAGACAATTTTTGTGATTAGTGTCATCAGATTTCTGGAGTAAACTTGCCATTAAGCCCTGAAGATGCTGCAAAAGATGGTGAAAGATCTTGTGCATTACACTGCACAAGCGACCTACACCTTCTACGATTTGAGAACCATAAAACGGTACAGGAAAACTCGAAGCTATGCAAGGCCATTGAAGCATGAAATTGACTTGAACAAGTCTAAGGGTTCAATGTTAATGAGAGAACTGTCTGAAGGAGTCTGGAAGAAGCCATTCTTCAATCCAGAAAACCTACTACCTGCTTGACTACATTTTGCAAGAGAATGTTGTGACTGGAGAGTACAACAACATAAAAAAAATGTTGCTCACCCATGGATCATGATTTGGCGTACGATCACCTCATGGTAGACGTAGGCAAGAGGAAACGTACAGTAGAACCCCACTTTTACGTTCCTGGAATTAACGTTTTCCCGCCGTTTATGACATTTTTTATCGGTCCCATCAAATTTCCTATGCCCACAATGTTAATCTGCACCCGATTTTGCATCAACATATTTATAATTTTCCGTGATTTACGCATTACGAAAAAATATTTGTGGAGAAAAAATGATGCTCGCATGATGTTGACCGTCCAGTAGTGTTTACAAATATTACGTGGTTAACTTTCTTGACACCACGGCACTCTACTCAGTGGATTTGAACCAGTAAACGTGTAAAAGTTGGAACAATTCGTGCTTTATCTCCTGCCGCTGCAAAGCTCTACTTGGCACGGTGGCTGATGGGAGTAACTAGGTTCTTTCGAATGAAGATATTGTGGCCAATCACAATAATTTCCAAACTGTCTTTACTGCGCAAATGCAGTTTCACGATTGTTGTAATTATCGTGACACCTTTGTCGAACCATATTTAGTGTGTTTTGGCGTATGGCCACTTGGAGCGCTAGTTGACACCATCGTTCACTTTGTGATGCTCAAATGTATTTAGTTTAAACACAGCGCAGGTACGTATTTTATTCATGCTGAGCAAAATGTGTTTTGAGAATTTATTCTCGTTGGCAAGTGCAGTATTTACATATGTATTTTTTGAGATGTTACACAAACAAACAATGTGAGCAACAGTTTGCATGTGTGTGTGGTTTTCTACATAATTGATGAGGCACAGTACCTGATAACCTCAAAAAGACGACTACAGTGCAAGAGACACAGAATAACACACATTCAAACACCGCACAAAATACTTATGAACATATTTGTACTTGACAATGAGAAAAATTTCCCTAAATGCATCGTGCAAAGCACGAAAAAGTACATAACTAGTGCAGTATTTCATTACTTAAATAATGAATGACAGTTGCTGGCTTTCAAAAACATATGAAATTGAATCCAACGTTCCTACTCCCCAGACAGTTATCAGTTCCACTTTTTATTAGATAATAAACCTTCATTAGATAATAAACAAGTCCCTGACAAGTCTTTCAGTGCCTGTCATGTACATATATCATACATAATGTGCAAGGGGGTCTCCTATACGTAAGTTTTACAGCATAAAACATTATTTCCCGAATTTTACATTTTCCCGCGTTACGCACCATTTTTTTGAAGTCTCTTGAAAAGTGTAAAAGTGGGGGTTGACTGTATTTCTCTTGCACATTCTCATTCTGGAAGCCTCTTCAGGTTAATTCTCCGATGGTGTGGGCAGGAATAAGTATGACTGCTAGGACAGGTCTGTCTTCATGTGGCATGGGAGGCTTCCAGCAGACTAGTATGTGGAGGAAATCCTTTTCCATTTATTAGTGGTGATTTTACATTAATTCATGATGATACATGCCCACTTGTTGCGAGAATTGTGCAAGAGTTCTTGGACGAAGCGGAGATTCATGCTATGGCTTGGCCTGCTCAACGTCATGATTTGAATCCTACTGAACAGGCATGAGACCAGCTGGGGAAAGAGCCTATCAGCACTATTAAGAGGCATTGCAGGATTCATGGGAGGTCCTCCTGAAAAAAATAGGAGATAATTAGTTGATTGATTGATTTGGGGGAGGGGAGCAAACAGCAAGGTTATCGGTCCCATGATCTAGGATGGCAGAAATCAAGGGAGGGACAACACAAACAGCACAGACCAGTCACAGGTAAGGGATAATGTGCAAACAAAGAGGAAAAATGGATGTCAGGGTGGCAGGAAGAGGAAAGAACAGGAGGGTGGTGGGTCAAGATAGGGAGAGCAAGGGCACTCCAGAAACATTATAAGCAGTGGGGCACCAACACCACCACTAATCAGTCCCAACACCCACACCATATCATTATCATGATACACGAAGGCCAACACTAGGGGAAGAAGACACAAGAAAAAAGGAAACAAAACTACACACAGATTAGAAAAAATGTAGGGAAAAGGTGGGGTGAACCTGGCTGGTGTGAAGGCAAGGTCAAGGCATCCATAACCAATGCCTACACTACCAGAGGGATTCAAATTGGGAGGGCACATTTACAGCAAAGGGCCAAAAGGTGGGGGCAGTCCAACAAGCTATGGATTACCATGAGCGGAACCCTGCAACTACAAAGAGGGGTGAGGGGGCACAATGAGGATTAGAAAACCACAGGTCAACATAGCATAGCCAATACAAAGACAGCAGAGGAGGCAGAGGATGGTAGAACCTGGTGAGGGGAACAAGAGAATCAATTGGAAGGGTCACTCTCACAGAGGTCATCACGTTGTGACCAGTGTAAGGAAGAGAGAGGTAGAGAGGGAACGATCAATGGCAGAGAAAGTGCCACATGAAGCACTAACGTAAGTAGGGGAACCACCATTAAGAAGGTGAAGTTTTGGCTCCCAAGAAACTGGTCAATCAGGAGCCCCCAACTAGATGAAGCACTGGCCCACAAAGGATGATGGGCATTAAAATCCCCAAGGAGAAGAAAGAGAGGGGGAAATTGCCAAGGGAGGGCAGTAAACATAGGTGGCCTGTCAAGAGGGAGATAGAAACTGCAGACCGTGATGGCAGTGTCCAAGTGGGTCTGAACGACAACCACTTCCAGTATGGTATGAAGTGGGATCCACATACTAACAACGTCTGTACAGACCAACGTGCAGCTTGGAATCCATGAAGGGTCAGTGAGTGAGCAGCAATAGAATGAGCTTCCTGGAGAACCACGCAAGCTGCCAAGAAAAAGATAATAAGCAGGTATTCAAACAGGTGACAAACGGGCTGGAGCCAATCACACCACCTGATCACCATCCATCACAAAAAATGATAGGGTGACATTCATAAATAAGATATCACACTCAGGTTGCGAGGGGGCAGATAGCACCTCTGGGGAGACTGGGTGAGGGGTAGGGGTGGGAACCTTGTCCTGGGACTTACATTATTTCTTCTTCTGCTTCTCCTCCTCCTCTTTCTTGTGTTGACGAGGGCAGGCCACAAAGGGAGAGCAAGCTTCTGCAAGATCCGGAACCAAAAGAGAGAGGTGACCTTGGGGCGCACAGACTCTGTGTCCCGTGGCAGAGTTGTGGTAGCAGGCCTCTGGCCCAAGAGATGCCAGGGTGAGGTGTCCCCTGGAGCCAGAGGTGCTGAATAAGGTGGCACATCTTTGGTTACAGAGGGGGAGTGGCAGCCGGAGGTGAGAGCAGGGGAACCACAGGGGAGGGGGAGAGGATAGGGGGTTGGAACTGTGGTAAGGAAGAGGGAGGAGAGGGGGACGGGACTGGAGTAAGGAAAAGGAAGGAGAGGGAAAGGACGTAACTGAGGCAAAAGTAGAAGATATTGACACAGGGTGGAGTTGGTCATATTTCTTATGTGCCTCAGTGTAAGACAGACAACCCTGGGACTTATACTCCAATAATTTCTTTTATTTCTTATAGCCCACGTAATCTGGTGTGCCTGGAAAGTGACAGTCGTGACAACTTACATACACAGGTGGAGGAACACAGGGGCTTCCCTCGTGGAATGGGTGCCCACAGTCACCACAGAGAGGGTCTGATGTACATCAGGAAGACATGTGCCCGAAATGCAAGCACCGAAAGCACCTCATGTGTAGCGGGACATATGGCTTCATGTCGCCGATAACATGTAACCTTGACATTCTCTGACAGGGTACCTCCCTCAAAAGCCAGAATGAAGGTGCCGGCATCTGTGTGGTTGTCCTTGCGACTTTTCTCCGCACATCAAACAAAATGAACCCCTATTATTCCAGATTAGCTCCGAGTTCCTCATCAGTTTGAAGAATGAGGACCTGACGAAAAATGACTCCCTGGACCATATTCAGAAACTGGTGAGGCGTAATGGACACCAGGACATTACCAAGATGATCACAAGCACAAAGAGCTGTGGACTGGGTGGCAGAAGCAGCTTTGATCAACAGGGAACCTGAGGGCAGCTTACTGAGAGACTCTACTCTGCCAAACTTTTCTTCAATATTTTCCACAAAAAACAGCAGCTTTGTCACAGTGAATGGTCCCCATCTGTCCTAGTAGAGACCAGACAGCAGGAAAGTGTTTCACTCCAAGTAGTGAGCCTGGTCCTCCTCCCAGGGTGTAGCCAAGCAGCATTCAGTGATTCATTACCACTCGAAAAGACGGTCGTAGGAAAACAGCCAGATTTTTGGAGCTTGAAACGATTCAAGCACAAAGCATCTGCTCTGCCACTCACATCAGGGGCTCTCACCATGGGCAGCACCCAGCCACAGCAATGGCCATATGGCACAGTGGCCACCGTTGGGAGTTCTGATGCTCCTGAATGACAAACAACCACTACTAGGCACACATGGGGATGCAACTGCTAAGGTATCAGAAGTGTGATCCTTGTGTTGTCAGGAGGCTCACTCAGCCAGATGCATACACAATAGCCCCACCACACAGACTGGCTATGCGTGCTGGTGACCTAGCGGGTGGCGGGAGGCTATGGCAGGGAAGGAAGAGGGGAAGGATGGGAAAGAAGAATCCACACCATAGACGCTAAAGAGGGAGTTGTTCCCCAAATGGCTCACACTACAGACAGAAAATGTAGAAGTAGAGGTGGGTGACCAAAAGTGCCAAAAAGGACGAAATAGAAAAGGCAAGCGAAGCAAAACCACAAGAAATACATGAAACCATGGGGATAGCTAGGACGTCATAAGTAAGAACACCAAGAGAGTGGGACAAGAGGGCAGTAAAGAAAGAGTGAGGATGAGGAGGGAGAGACATGGGGAAGGTAATGCAGCTCAGGAAGGAAGTGTGGGCTGCGATAGTTCAGGGAGCAAAATCATTTTCAGGATGCGAAGAAAGATCTGTGAAGCATAGAAAACCAAAACAGAGCTGTATGACTCATGAGATTCCTCAAGTTTGTCTGGAATGTGAATCCACTCAGGTTACTTCAACATCTCTGGCTTAATTTTTTTTATTGCTGTCTCTTTTTGTTATATTGTTATACATCTAAATGGACCATATTACAATTTTTTATCATAAAATAGTATTTAGTATCATAAAAGTGCCTCATGTTTAAAATAAAAATATTTTAAGAAACTGAAGTGTTGGGTTTTTTGTACTGGTCAGTGTATAATGTGGATTCTACTGCCACTCCTTACATGCACATGAATGTAATTGTGTTCGTATTTTATGTCTGCATTCTGCACAAACTTATCAGGACTACTGACTTTATCAAATTACATATATTTAATTCGGATATACACTGCCTATTACTCACTTGTATTACATCAGCAGTCTCCCTATAACACGCAAACCGAAGGTCCCCAGGCAGTACAACAACACCATCACCAGAGTCCTCTCCCTCATAAACTATGCCACAGCCAAAGAACAGCACAGCTAGTGGTGACACCATCGTAGTATCGTGCAAATAGACAGCTGTACTCCGCAGTTTTTGGTGGTAGACCAGCAAAGGAGATGGGAATTCGGGGCACTGCTCATTCACCGACTTTGGATGCAGTTTAACTCTGCCATCTTCAGGTGTGTCCAATGTTACAGAGTACTTCATTGTTTTCCGCACCTTCCGCACTTTCCTATGAAAATAAAAGTAGAGCCTGGTATGAGTTTACACAAATGAAGGACCAAGAGGTCACTGCCATTAAATGTGTATCTGTTCACAATTATAACAAGTGTTCATGAGATCAGAATGTCTATAAGGAACATGTGAACTGCAGATATTCTGGAACTTGCCTACATCTGACTTAATGAAAAATCCATCATGTGTGGTTCTTACCAGTGATATAGGACAGTATCAGTTTAGCAATGAAACATTTACACCACAGGCATTTGAAAAACAAAGGGCATTGCGCACATGTGCCATTCCTTTTACAAACATTAAAGATAAATTACAACTGATGATAATAGGTACAAGGACAGAATTTAAGCTTTCTCCCTCTATCAAATTTGGATTTTACATCATAAACAAGAACTACTGACCAGATTACATAGTCTTGCATGGTACGGAGTGATGAGAGTGATGTGATGTCATCAGCTGCTGGATGCTGTTACTGTTATTTTGAGTGTGATATTTTGAATGTATTTTTCAAATAGTTTCTGTTTGATATTTTTACCAAGGGTATTGAGGTAACCAGTTTTACTACAATTTGCATCTTCTGTGAGGTAAAAGCTATGTGGAGAGAGGGGGGGAGGGAGGGGGGGTGCTTCCGAGATTTTATTTATAGATTCTTTGCATTAGTGTTTTGCTTGTATGTAGCTAGGATGGCTAGTGCTCACATAGTTTGTATTTTTCATTCTGTAACTGAGGTGGCTTCAAACTCAGCCACTGTTTAAATCTACACTAATAATAAATCTGTAAAACTGTCATGTTCATCCATTTGTCTCTTTGGACACACTTCTCTTTTCATTTTTTTATTTATACTTTAAGTTCCGTAGGACCAAACTGAGGAGCAAATCTCCAAGGTCATGGAATGTGTCAAAACTACAACAAGAAATTTCACGGGGTTTACGCATGTAACTTGAGCATAACTTGGCTTTAGTTCACCAAAATCTGATCATGGAAAAAAGTATTGTGGTTTAAAGTTTTTCTAAAACCTTTTTGTCTGTCTGTCTGAACATGCTAATCTCCAAAACTACTAGATGAACTTTCATGGGGTTTTTAAAAGTAACTTGAACATATCTTGGGTATAAGCTTTATTTCATAAAATGGGATAATTGGAAAAAGAGATATCTTAGTTGAAAGTTTTGTCCATACTAATATTCTAAATATAAAAGGAACTCTGTCTGTTACATGTTAATGACTAGCCCCTGAACTGATTTCGAAGGACATTAGTGTGGAGATAGCTTGGAGCATGAGGAAGAGCATAGGCTACTTTAGAAAGTTTGTAGTACAAGATACTTATTGAAATGAAGACACGCAAATTATGAAAAAATATTTACTCATTGAAAAACCTATTTACTATTTGACTTTTGATATTTATAAAATTTGTGAAAATGCTTTTATTTGTTGATATGTGATATGGTTCAAAGTAATGAATACAATGCTTGTACAATCTTCAGTGTGTTCAATCCATACTTCCACACTATTTGCTGCATAATGTATACATTGTATAATGTATAAGTTAAATAATATTTGTATAATGGAAGGAAACATTCCACGTGGGAAAAATTATATATAAAAACAAAGATGAGGTGACTTACCGAACAAAAGCGCTGGCAGGTCGATAGACACACAAACAAACACAAACATACACACAAAATTCAAGCTTTCGCAACAAACTGTTGCCTCATCAGGAAAGAGGGAAGGAGAGGGGAAGTCGAAAGGAAGTGGGTTTTAAGGGAGAGGGTAAGGAGTCATTCCAATCCCGGGAGCGGAAAGACTTACCTTAGGGGGAAAAAAGGACAGGTATACACTAGCACACACGCACATATCCATCCACACATACAGACACAAGCAGACATATTTAAAGACCAATATGTCTGCTTGTGTCTGTATGTGTGGATGGATATGTGCGTGTGTGCTAGTGTATATCTGTCCTTTTTTCCCCCTAAGGTAAGTCTTTCCGCTCCCGGGATTGGAATGACTCCTTACCCTCTCCCTTAAAACCCACTTCCTTTCGTCTTCCCCTCTCCTTCCCTCTTTCCTGATGAGGCAACAGTTTGTTGCGAAAGCTTGAATTTTGTGTGTATGTTTGTGTTTGTTTGTGTGTCTATCGACCTGCCAGCGCTTTTGTTCGGTAAGTCACCTTATATTAAATAATATTTCGCTATTTCAATAGCACAATGCATAGATGCACACTGCTGTCCATACCCCTCTGTACACACTGATTGGTAGTGACTCTTCACATGCTGACATTGTGGATTGGGTCAACATGGAGGGAGAAGAGTGGGGCACATATCATAAGCCATGCTTATCTGAACAGTCAGACACTTGAGGGCAGCTAATGTTATTGCACCTACAGCAGCTTACTCACCCACTGTCACTCATCATAAACAAAACTACTGATATGCATGCACAGCCATGAATAACAGCTAGTTTTGAATAAAAGTCATCAGCAGTGGCAGCTAAAGCCTTCCTGCATAAGAAGTCACCCTTGCTCTACCAATGACCTTATCAAAGAGGGTGAAGGAATAGACAGAGGTTCATGGTGCTCTCTTGTCCTTGGGGTGGGAGAATCAGCTATGATCAATGGCATGATGGTGCAGAATGCAATGTAAACCACTGCATTACAGACATACAATGTGTATCCCAAGGACATGTAGCCAGTAACTGAAAAATTGTCATGATGATCTCTCCATTGGCAAAGAGATTCCAGATTAGTCCCTAACTCAGGTCTCTAGAAGGGGACTGCCAAGGGGAAGGTGACTATGAGAAAAAGATGGAATAACCAACTGTGGGATAACATTCTATGAGTCACAGCATAGAATGTCAGAAGTTTGAATGACACAGTAGAAAAGCTAGAGAATCTGGAAAGGGAAATGCACATGCTCAATCTAGATGTAGTAGGCAATCACTAAAGTGACATGGAAAGAAAATAAGGATTTCTGGTCAGACGAATATAGGTAATAACAGCAGCAGAAAATGGTATAACAGGAGTATTTGTCATAAGTAGGAAAGTAGGGCAGACAGTAAGCTAATGCAAACAGTTCAATGATAGAGTTCTTCTCATCAGATTCGACAGCAAACCAACACTGACAATGATGGTTCAGGTATACATGCTGACACAGCAAGCACAAGATGAAGAGATAGAGAAAGTATGTGAGGATATTGAATAGGTGATTCTGTATGTAAAGGGAGATGAAAATCTAGTAATCAAGGGGGATCGGAAAGTGATTGTAGGGGAAGGAACAGAAGAAAGGGTTATGGGAGAATATGGGCTAAGCTGTAGGAATGAGAGAGGAGGAAGACTAATTGAGTTCTGCAATAAATTTCAGCTAGTAATAACAAATGCTCTGATCAAGAATCACAAGAGGTGGTGGTACACTTGGAGAAAGCTGGGAGATAGAGGAAGATGCCAGTTACATTACATCATACTCAGGAAGAGATTTCAAAACCAACACTGGATTGTAAGACATAGCCAGGAGCAGATATAGACTCACATCACAATTTAGTAATGATGAAGAGTAGACTGAGGTTTAACAGAATTGTACAGAAGAATTAGTGTGGAAGGAAGTGGAATACTGAAGTACTGAGGAATGGTGCGACATACTTGAAGTTTGATAAGGATGGGGATACTGTGATAAAGAGTATCATAGTAGGCAGTTCAGTTGAAGAGATGTGGGAACCTCTAAAAAGGGCAATTACAGATGTTGGACAGTCAGACATACATACAAGGAAGATAAATCTGAAGAAACCTTGGGTAACAGAGGAAATATTTCAACCGATTGATGAAAGGAGGAAGTTGAAAACTGTCCAGGGAAAGACAGGAATACAGCAATATAAATCACTTAGGAATGAAATAAATAGGAAGTGCAGGATAGCCAAAGTGAAATGGCTGCAGGAAAAAGTAATGAAACCAAAAACGATATGACCATCAGAAAGACTGACTCAGCCTATAGAATAGTGAATCCAACCTCTGATGAAATTAAGAGCAAGTGTGGTAACATTAAGAGTGCAATAGGAATTCCACTGTTAAATGCAGGAGAAAGAGTGGACAAGTGGGAAGCGTATACTAAAGGGTTCTATGAGGGGAAGGACTCATCTAATGACTTGACAAAGGATGGTGTCGATAAGGAGGACACAGGGAACCCAGTATTAGAGTAAGAATTTAAAAGATCTCTGAAAGACTTGAGATCCAATAATCAGAAGGGTAGACCGCACTCCATCGGGATTTCTAATATCATTGGGTGCAATGGCAAGCAAATGACTATTCAAGCTGGTCTGTGGAATCTATGATACTGGCAACTGAGGGATAATGTATCACTTTGGAGAAAGTCTCTCTAACCGAAGAAGTATCATCATGACTCTGAGCAAGCATCTTGTTATTTTAGAAAGCAGATGTTTGTTTTGGATTGCACATTGTGCAGGAAATTTTCTGTTTCTTTTGCCTGTCATGAGAGCGAAAGTTGACACAGCGTATTTGCAATGCATGGGCAATGGGCACTGGGTTCCTGTACATGAAGACACCTGCTGGCGAGGTCTGTTATTTCAATAAAATGCAGTCCCACTTCGGATATTCGCTGTGGGTCACAGAACCTCACCTTGCATGACAGTGGTAATGGCGTCATTTGTTGTAATGGCGTCATTTGTCAAGAGAGACTCAAGAAAGCATAAAATGCGAAAATGACACAACTAATATATATTGTAAACTTTTAAGTCATATGCTGTATTAAAATCTAACATGGAATTATATAACGGAGGTGCAATACATGCGCGATAAACAAGCAGCAGCATGTGAATTTATCAAGCAGTGACTGGTGTTTGAGATTTCCTGCTGGCATCTTCAAGAAAGGAGTCTGGAGTGCCTTAAGACCATAGCAACACAGTACTGTCAAACAGTTAAATTAAGTAACAGCGACCTCAAATACACTTGTGCAGTCCACTTCTATATGAAGCTCAAACAATTAGGGTGTTGCATTCCACAATGTACCATCAAACGTTCGGAAAAATGTCATCGCACAATACTGAAGACAGCAAGGGCAAATAGGTACGAAAATTAACACACAATCAGCTTCACATCTCATGCATCCAAGTTGCTGACAAGAATAACAAAGAAAATGTGGGAAAGAAAACTGAGTATATTATAGATCAGGGAAAGTCACCAGAGAGGAAATTTTGGTTTCACACTTGATAATGAAAGCAAGGCTGAAAAAAATCTAGATGCACTCTTACAACTTGTTGATCTAGAAAAAGCTTTCAACAAATGTGAAGTGGTGCAAGATGTTTGAAATTCTGAGAAAATAGCTACAGGGAAAGGTGGGCTAAATGTGATATGTACAAGAACCAGAGGAAACAAGATTGGAAGGCAAAGAAAAAAGTGCTCGGATTAAAAAGGGTGTAAGATAGGGATGCAGTCTTTTGCCCCCACTGCTCAATCTACAGATTAAAGAAGCAACAATGAAAATAAAAGAAAGGTGGGATTAAAATTCTGGGTGAAAGGATATCAATGATAAGATTCACTGATGACATTGCTATCCTCAGTGAAAGTGAAGAAGAATTACAGGATTGGCTGAATGGAGTGAACCGTCTAATTGAGTGCAGAGTATGGATTGAGAGAGAGTAAACTGGTAAAAGATAAAAGAAGTGAGAAGTAGCAGAAATGAGGTCACAAAGTAGATTAAGTTAAGGAATTCTGCTACACTGGAAACAAAATAACACGATGTATGAAGTGTGAGGACATGAAAGGCAGACTAGCACAGGCAAAGAGGATAATCCAGTCCAAGAGAAGCCTACAGATATCAAACACTGGTCTTAACCACTTAACCTATGATTTAACTTCCAATGGGCTGGGCCTGAAATGTAAATATAATTTCCCGGCCTTCAAGCCATTCCACGATTCAGTAAATCAGTCTGATGTTGTACCAACTTATGAAATGTGAGTATGTATGCAAGATCCAACTGGTTTGATTTTGTGAAATATCTGATAAGTAATTATAATATCATTTCATAGTCATGTTAGAAATATGGCAAAAGATTTATTAACAATCAATACAATACAGTATTAAGCAATAGCATTTATTTCCAATTCTTGAATACATTCACAATTCACATAATTAGCACTTTTACAAAAAGCAACAACACAAATCAATAATCTGTAATATCTATTGAAACATACGGGTACATATAACAGAACTTTACATCCGTTGCACTTCCATGTTGTTTCACTATCATCATCATCATCATTTAAGACTGATTATGCCTTTCAGTATTCAGTCTGGAGCATAGTACCCCTTATAGAATTCCTCCATGCTCCCCTATTCACTGCTAACATTGGTGCCTCTTCTGATGTTAAGCCTATTACTTCAAAATCATTCTTAACCAAATTCAGGTACCTTCTCCTTGGTCTACCCCGACTCCTCCTACCCTCTACTACTGAACCCATGAGTCTCTAGGGTAACCTTGCTTCTCCCATGCATGTAACATGACCCCATCATCTAAGCCTGTTCGCCCTGACTGCTACAGCTATAAGAGTTCATTCCCAGTTTTTCTTTGATTTCCTCATTGTGGACACCCTCCTGCCATTGTTCCCATCTACTAGCACCTGCAATCACCCTAGCTATTAACCTTAATCCACCCAGCTTTTGCTCCCACACAACAAAGTTGGTCGAAAGATTGAACGGTGCACAGATAACTTAGTCTTGGTACTGACTTCCTTCTTGCAGAAGAGAGTAAATCGTAGCTGAGCACTCACTGCATTAGCTTTGCTACACCTCGCTTCCAGTTCTTTCACTATGTTGCCATCCTGTGAGAATATGCATCCTAAGTACTTGAAACCATCCACCTGTTCTAACTTTGTTCCTCCTATTTGGCACTCAATCCGTTTATATCTCTTTGCCACTGACATTACTTTCATTTTGGAGATGCTAATCTTCATACCATAGTCCTTACATTTCTGATCTAGCACTGAAATATTACTTTGCAACCTTTCAATGAATCTGCCATCACAACTAAGTCATCCGATATGCGACTGCTTATTTTGTGTTCACATATCTTGATCTCACCCAGCCAGTCTATTGTTTTCAACATATGATCCATAAATAACAGGAACAACAGTGGAGACAGGTTGCAGCCTTGTCTTACCCCTGAAACTACTCTGAACCATGAACTCAATTTACTGTCAACTCTAACTGCTGCCTGACTATCTATGTAAAGACCTTTAATTGCTTGCAAAAGTTTGCCTCCTATTCCATAATCTCATAGAACAGACAACAACTTCCTCAAGGAACCCGGTCATATGCCTTTTCTAGATCTATAAAGCATAGATACAATTTCCTGTTCCACTCTTAACACTTCTCCATTATTTGCCATAAGCTAAAGATCTGGTCCTGACAA
The DNA here is from genome assembly GCF_021461395.2 of Schistocerca americana. Lineage (NCBI taxonomy): Eukaryota > Metazoa > Arthropoda > Insecta > Orthoptera > Acrididae > Schistocerca > Schistocerca americana. The sequence goes on from NC_060120.1 coordinate 183,208,632, forward strand.
CCTCTAAGAGGCCTAAACCCACACTGATTTTCATCCAATTTGTCCTCAACTAATACTCACACTTTCCTTTCAACAAAATGCTGATTTTACCCAAAATGCTGATTAAAGAGATACCTCTGTAGTTGTTACAATCTTTTCTGTTTCCATGTTTAAAGATTGGTGTGATTACTGCTTTCGTCCAGTCTGATGGAACCTGTCCCAACTCCCACGCCATTTCAGTTATCCTGTGTAGCCATTTAAGACCTGACATCCCACTGTATTTCATGAGTTCCGACTTAATTTCATCCACCCCAGCTGCTTTAATGCACTGCAATCTATTGACCATTTCCTCCACTTCCTCAAATGTGATCCTATTTCCACCTACATTGAGCAACTCTTCAAAATATTCCCTCCATCTGCCCATGGCATCAGCAGGATTCACCAGCAGTTTTCCTGACCTGTCCAAAATACTTGTCTATCCTTCTGACCTCCCTTTCGAAGACTGCTACTTACACTCCAGAATGGTTTTCCACCAGCTTGACCCAAAGTCTCCAACCTGTTTCCAAAGTCTTCCCAAGATTTCTTCTTGGATGCTGCAATTATCTGTTTGGCTTTGTTTCTTTCTTCAACATAACTTTCTCTGTCTACCTGAGTTCTAGTATGTAGCTGTTTTTGATACGCCTTCTTTTTCCTTTTACAGGTTGCCTTGACTGTGTCATTCCACCAAGCTGTTTGCTTCCTCCAACCTTTACACACTATTGTTCCAAGACATTCTTTAGCCACTTCCAGTACTGTGTCCCTGTACCTTGTCCATTCCTTTTCCAATGACTGTAATTGACTACATTCAACTAACTGGTACCTTTCTGAGATCACTGTTATGTACTTGTGCCTGATTTCCTTATCCTGAAGTTTTTCCACTCTTATCCTTCTACATATGGACATGACCTCCTGCACTTTCGGCCTCACAATACCAATTTCACTGCAGAGTAAATAGTGATCAGTGTCATCAAAGAATCCCCTGAATACATGTGTGTCCCTCACAGCCTGATCTGTTATTATATAGTCAATGACAGATCTGGTTCCCCTGCCTTCCCAAGTATACCAGTGAATGTTCTTATGTTTAAAAAAGGAGTTTGTAATTACTAAGCCCATACTGACACAGAAATCCAAGATTTCCCGTTCCTGTTGGCTCCATATCCTCTCCAAATTTACACATAACCTTTTCAAACCCTTCTGTTCGATTTCCAATCCTGGCATTAAAATCACCCATGAGCAGAACACTGTCCTTGTCCTTTACTCTAGCAACTACATCACTGAGTGTGTCATAAAAACTATCCATCTTATCTTGATCTGTCCCTTCACAATGCGAATATACTGACACAATCCTAATTTTCTTGCTAGACACTGTCAAATCTATCCACATCAGTCGTCCGTTTACATACCTTATTGCAACTACGCTGGGTTCCATTTTGTTCCTGATGTAAAGCCCTACACCCCATTGTGCTATTCCTGCTTTGACTCCTGACAGGTAGACCTTGTATTCTCCCACTTCCTCTCCTGTCTCACCCCTTACCCGAATGTCACTAACAGCTAAAACGTCCAACCCCATCTTACTTGCAGCCTGTGCCAGCTCTACCTTCTTCCCAGAGTAGCCCCCATTGATATTAATAGCTCCCCATCTCATTACCATTCGTTTGCCGAGTCGTATCTTAGCAGTCCCTGGTCTGTCAATTAGAGGTGGGACTCCGCCACCTCCAAAGGTCCGAGGCATTTTGCTCTGATTGTTGCCAGCATCATATTTAAAGTACCAGGGAAGCAGGTACTTGCCCCGGGTCCCATTGAGTTTTACCCCTAACGGTTGAGGGACTAACCGGTGGATTTGGTAGTCTTTGCCGTCTGAGCACAAAGGTGACCACGACTCAGAATATGTCCGAAATGCCCAGCCTTATTCCAAAGTAACTGGTATCCCAACTGTCAGGACCACTTACTTGGCCACTCATACATTGCCCGTGGTTCATGAACTAGCTTTATTTTGATGGTGCTGAGTCAATACGCTTAGGAAAATGATCCCAATGTTTCACGTGCATTTTCTCTGGTAAATCTCTGTATGATACTCATTCTTTATAATCCAGTTTGGTACATTATTCAGTAATAATTCGGCTATTGCAATCCTATAATCAGTGTAATTATGTTTTTTTCCCCATTATTTATTTATTTGCACAAAATGTATGAATTCAAAAGTCCAATATTAAACAGATAAAAGAAAATTTTTTGATAGCCTTTCATGTATTTTCTCTCGATTGGGCAGTATGCTAGTATTTGGTCTTGCCTATCATCTCCAATCATTCCCTTGTTCTACTCAATAGCACAATGGTTTCTAAGTGTGAGTAGATCCTTGTGTATTCATTTCTACCATCTCACTTCTCTTTCAATTTTATTGCGAGTATTCAATTGCACCTCCTCATTCTGTGTTCCCCCTCTTTAATTTTACTTTACAGAAATCTTTTGGCATATCCTTTCTATTCACACACGCTGTGTCAAGTTTTAGAATTATGCAATAGTGCCATAATTGGTTTTAGAGAAGAGTACCAATTATTTAGGTGGTAAGTCTGCCCTCTGAGTAACATCGACTGTGATAGCTCTTTGACAACACTTTCGGAGGCACTATCATCATACTTTATCTTATCACAGCCTTTACATTTTGAAGTCACATAACCTGAATCAGACTCTTATAATTTTTAAGATTTTAATACCGTATCAGGCCCTTTTTGATGGATTGAATTGTTTGTAAAACATGCGTCACTTAAATTTCATGAATGATTGATCAATATTAATGTCCTGTTTCATTGTACGCACTTCTCTAAAAATTTTATTCAAATACCTGGTCTTATTTTGCTCAATTCAGTTGCACTCTTGGTTTTTTAAAATTTTTTAAATCTGTTCCATTATTATGGACAATGCAAAATATCTTTTAACCTCATTACAACTCTTCATATACTATTTGGACTGGTTCATATTTGTTGTGTGTATCTTGGGTACAATATTCCCCAGGAACATGTTGTCAAATACTATCTTAAATATATCAAGTTTTCTTTTATTTACTCCTACCTGATGTAAGGTTGCCTCTTTTATGCTAAGAGCCATTGTACAGTTCCAGATTTTTGGACTACTTCATATCTCAGCAGAATTGGCAAAAAAAGGAACACATGAAAACTGGCAAGAAGAAGGGACAGGATGATACGGCATGTGTCAACACATCACAGAATAAACTTCAGGATACTAGAGGAGGCTGAAGAGAGTAAGAACCATAGATAAAATATTGGTAGTTCATAGTGTGGCTTTTTTGTTTGTGAGCTTTCCTGGCATTGCTTAAAGATACTGTAAAATTTGACCATGAGTGAGAAATTTATGAAGTGTCACAGGTTAATGAGTTACTGGGTACATTCTGAGTCATGAAGCAAGTGGTTTCACTGTCACAAATGTGGTGGGGACCCCGTAACAAAGCAGGGTTGCCCACTGCTATCCTGTTTTGGTTTTACACTCCTTCAGTAACTTAGTTAAGCAATGAGCTCTACTCAGATTCCGACTACAGATTCTGTGGCCTTCAGCCTCATAGTACAGAATTCAGAAATAGTTTAAATAAAATTCCCCTATTAAATCTATTATTTCATTACATTCTAATGTCTATTCTGAAAGTAATGAGCTAATTAGTTTTATTGGAAATGCATCATATTAAAAGTTATGAACAATGACGTATATTGTGCAATACATATTAATAGATCAAATTCAGCTATAAGGCTGCATCCAAAAGAAAGCCTAAATTTTACCGATTACAGCAAAGTGCTTAAATTAACCTAAAGTCTATTAGTTAAATAGATATTAAGACTTGAAATCTGTAGCCTGTATGACTTTCAGTGCCAATTGTGACCAAACTACTAAATAATTCCAAGACCTGTTTTGATACTTTTGCTACCTTTATTTTTCTACGTAAAATGACTCCAGTCCCAACTTTGTAAGTGCATTAATTAAGAATTAAGTAAATTTGAATAAGTAAAAATTATTGTTCAAGAGGGCTGCCATTAATTAAGTAAATTTGAATAAGTAAAAATTATTGTTCAAGAGGGCTGCCATTGTTATAAGTCGGGAATTCCCACTGCAGATGCATAAGTTAGTTCCACGTATTTAAATTGATACAGCTCACTCATGTTATTCAAGTAATAAAACCCAATAGTTAACTTCAAAACCAATTAGAAAGGATCATTTTAACCCTGGGAAATTATAAACTATAATATATTAACAGAAATAGTCAAATATTCAAGCACTCGTCTATATAAGGTCCGAGCTGGTGCAGTTCTCAGTTAGTTCTCGGTCAGATTCTCATGGAGCAAAAGTGTGGCAAGTTGGTTAATTTTTCCGGTCGGTACCAAAAAAGTGTAATTGTGAACATTGTTAAAGGGTGGAAGTTTTTGACCTACCTAATGTGGCGATTAAGTGTAAGAGGCCTGTTCACATGAATATTGCGTGTGTGAGTGATAACAAATAAATCGCACTGTGGTTGTCATAAATGTTCAACAATGAATACGGTCTGGCTTCTTAATTTCAGTGTGATTTAGGTGAGATGGACGCAGCTACCGGGAAGACAATATTGAATAAGCAAAGCAAGGTAGGTCGGGAACACTGCGCACTATCTACTGGGTGAGGAAATGTTTCAACACATCCGGTTGTGACGTGAACTTTAAGTGGCACTAATACAGCCCGGCACGTTACAACCCTAGTGAGGCCCTCTGTTGGAGCTTCAGGACATGTAGTAGGAATCCACCAATAGTGGAGCAGGAAGTAAGACTATGTTCCACTCAGGGAGCTTTAGAGGAAGCTAGACAAGGACTAGAGTGGCTACGGAGTGACAGAGTGGAGAAGTGGGAATTTGCAGTTGGCAGTAACACCATTAGAAAGAGAATGTCTCCAACGGTTTTATTTTGAATCTTAAAAATAGGTTTAGTCAGCTGTCAGAATCATATGGAGAAAAACATCCAGCATTTGTAGGAGCAGGTGAGATGCAGTGGACACCCAATGTTGATATGAAGTCAAAGTTACGAACATTAAGAGGAGGAGGATGCTGCTGCAAGGTAGCAGTCATGCACACAATGTAGGCCTACAGTTGAAAGAGGTATCAGGTAAGGAGTACCAAATCACCAGCATTTCTAAACCAACTGCTGGGCTCAATAAGGTAACAGACAACTTCATACTTTTTTTGGGGACTGGGCTCCTGAAATAGGCAATGACTTGGACAGGATTGCTACTCAAACTCTGACCACTGGTATTCACTCTGCACAGTTCTCCCAGAGTTACAGTCAACACCACCTTGACAGTGTTGTGAGTCAAGTTAACATAGGACTTGAGACAGTACTCATGACTACTGAGAAGGCACACATTTCTGCGGTGCCAGTTGTGGGCATCACAAGGTCTTGGCTACACTAGAAATGGCCTACGACCAGATTGGGAAGAGATCATTGCTGAAGAATAGTGAAGTGACACAATAGTAACTGGTATCCCTGATTGAGGAAGATTATCTTAATGCAGGAACTTATTTCAATATATATGCGGTATGCAGGTCAGAATCTCATTTCATGCAGATATTAGGAGAATTAGAGGTAATGGAAATGAGTTGTTAACATGTCTTCATGCTGACATAACTTATTTCTTGAAGCACTATTTACATACTGGAGAAAAGTGAGGCTTCCTTCGGTGGGGTGCATCTTATCTAAATCCTAGGTGAAGAGTTGGCTGAAGGAGGGAGGATTGGTCATTTGTATGTTTCATTCAAGAGAGATGACAAATCAAAATGTTTTAAAGTTTAAATATTTGAAAGTTGTGCAGGAGAGTTTGGGATTTCAAGGGGAAAATCTTTCATTATAGGCCTCTATACGTCTCCCAGTTCAAACTGAACTGTTTTCCTCTCCAGATATGATGTACTAGGTATGGTCCTTAAGAAAGAAATTAATTTTGTAGGGGGATTTCAGTGTAAACTATCTGATTAATGTTCCAGGGAAAATAATGTTAACGGATTTGCTTGAATCTTACAACTAGTACAGACACTGTACTTGCCAACTAAAGATCAAGGAAAGAGCTTCCAAGGCAAAGTCGTAACCCAAAGTAGTAAACAAAAGATTTAGAGATACGAGTCCACTTGCAAAAAGCATGTCTTGAAGGGATAACTTGGGAAGAAGTCTTCAATACAGACAACTTTAATAACAAATCCAACACATTTCTTCAAACATTTCTCACTTACTTTGACACCTTGTCACCATTAAAAAAGTGCAGGCTGGTGCAGTAGTGATAAGCAACTGAATTTGGTATCTAAAGGCATTCAAATATCATGTAACAGGAAATAGGAGCTGTATCATAATATGAGAGACAGACCTAGTCCAACTTGCAGAATTTCACTACAGACAATTTCGCATAGTGCCGATGAATGTAATCAGACAGGTTAAAAAATACATTACACCGAGATATTAGAAAGATTTCTGGACAAAATCAAAACTTTTTGGTCAACCGTGAAAGAGGTACCAGGGCAGAATATGGGGGCTCAACACATTACACTATTTTTGTGTGAGAATGAAACTGTTAAGTGTCCCACCAGAGTTGTGCAATATATTTAATACCCACTACCCAACAATATACAGCAAACTATATCAAAATTTCACTGGTACAGATAAATATGCAGAATTCTTGAAAGCTGGTGATCTGAGACAACTATGTCACATGCAGCTACAGGAAACAAGCAAAGGTGAAATGGAATCACTTATTATATCAGTAAAGAGTAAAGATTTTCATGGGTATGATGAAATTTCAAATAGGATTTTGAAGATCAGGCACGACATGTTAGTTCTGTATCCATGTCACTGGTACAATGTGTCTTTCAGGGGTGGTTAGTTTCCTGAAAGATTGAAATACTTGTCCATAAAACCACATCATAAAAAGGAGGAAAAAAACATTTGCCGGTCAATTTCTTTGCTACCAGTCTTTTCAAAAATTTTTGAGGAAATGATGTATGAGAGTAGTGGTACACTTCAGTACACATAATTTGCTGTCAAACTTTCAATCTAGTTTCAGGAATGAACTTTCCACAGGAAACGATAGTTTGAGGACAGGAGGTACTTTCTTTGATTTAATAAAAGCATTTGATTGTGCAGATCACGAAATACTTTGCATAAGCTGGAACATTTCGGCATTAGCAAAAAATATAAACAGTGGTTCACTTTACATCTGGAAAGTAGGAAACTGAAGGTTGTCCCTCACTGTCAACACCGAGCAAAGCAGTGCAGTGGATAGTGCACTGGACTCTCAATCAGGAGGATAGCAGTTCAAATCCTTGTCTGGCATCTAGATTTAGGTTTTCCATGATTTTCCTAAATCACTTTAGGCAAATCCCACAATCGTTCATTTGAAAAGGACATGGCAGATTTCCTTCCCCATCCTTCTGTAACCCAAGCTTGTTCTCTGTCTTCAATGACATCAATGTAAATGAGACATTAAACTCGTATCTTTCTTCTATTGTTCCACTGTCAACAAACAGGGAAGAGATTTGTATGACTGGGGTCACGTAATGTATAAGAGGGAGGAGGGGGCGCCATACCATTCCTTTCTTAATCCATTGTTTTTTCTTGGTATGTATATATCGATGATCTGCCAATAAACTTGTACATTCAACTCAAAAAATTTTTCTCTTTAAGGTGACAGGACAAATCGAAGGAACCAGTTTGTTGAGAGTTTCAGGAGCATTGTGCAATAATGGACAGACACAGGGAAAATGAATACAGTAGAAGACTACTGGGTAGCTTTAAGAGAGGAAAAAAGTGAAGACAGCAGAGGATCATGTAGGTAAACATACAAAGACTAGTGAGATTCCCTGAGTGATTGAATTACACTGACAAACAGAGAAAATACAAAAATGCAGCAAATGAAGCAGGCATTAGGGAACACAGGTATCTAAAAAATGAGACTGACAAAATGCAAAATGGCTAGAGGCCAAATGCAAGAAGCACACACAACGAGGAGAAAGACACATGAAAATCATGGAGTCCTTTTGAGAAAAAGGAGCAATTGTACAGATATCAAGAGCACAGATGCCAAGACAGTACTAAACAAAGAATGCAAAGCTCAAAGATGGGGAAGTAATGTATAGACAATCTATATAAGGGAAACAAATTTTATGACAGAGAAGAGTACGTAAGTGAAGTAGAGATGGGAGATATGATATAGCGAAGAAGAATTTGACAGAGCACTGAAGAACCTAGGCAGAAACAAGTAGAGTAGAGTAAATGACTTTTCAGAATAACTGAAAATCATGGGAGAGCCAGGTGTGACAAATTTATTCCACATGGTATGCAAGATATCCGAGACGGGTGAAATTCAGTCAGATTTTAGGAAGAATGTAATAACTAAGTGTCTTTGGCTAGGATGTGCCATAAAACATTGTAAATAAGTTAAGTAAAGCAGAAAATAATAAAATAAAACTGAGATGTACTTGACTGGAATGAGAAACAGAACTGCATTCAAATGACAGAAAGGAATGAATACCATACATTAACATAAAAGTGGAAAAAGATAAAACACTGTATGAGAGAAAATGCTGAAAAACAGTTCCTCACAAGCTGTTGGGTGAGTAACATTTATGTTCAGAAACTAGAGATTCAAGTCTGGCAATATATATGGTATATCATTATTAATAGCAAAAACTGATACAAGAGTGTATTTTGATCCGTAGATACGGATTTAATCAGAAAGTATATATTTCATTTATGTTTGTACTAACTAAGACCATGTTTCGTACTGGAATCAATGGTGGCTTGTAACCACAAATATGCAATTATCTTGCAAATCGTTCATTTGCAGACACATGATTGCTGAAATGTTTTTCTTCTATTATTGAGTATTTTCACCCATGTCAATTTTTACTATTAATCATGATACAAGGATGAATCTGAAACTAATGCCTCATTTTTTTGTGTTGACTTCAAGTGTGTGTGTCAGATTATGTTGGTGCTTACTAATCTTCTAACCTTCTTGTTAACATCCTCTTAGTGTCACTTCCAGAATAATGTTCAAAACTGTGGTGCACATAAAGCAAATGTGTGTCATTGGATCATTGGACTCCTCTTCCCTGGAAAAAATGTGCCAACTGAGATCCATCAACACTTGCTAAAAGTGTTCAGAGATGATACATTAGATGTGAGTAATGTGAGGTAGTGTTTATGGATCTGCATGACAAGCCACATTCAGATTAACTGTTGTCCTTCAAAGTTGAACAGTGCCTCAATCAACTCACCTGTGATGATTGGCAGATTACAATGAAGGAATTGTGTGCATAGCTGAAAGTCTGTTGTAATGCCTTAGACATAATGTTACACAGCTTTGGTTATTGCAAAGTGCAATTTTGTTTTTGTATGGGAAGGAAATATGTTGGGACCTGCTGGAATACAAGGGTAAAGGTGAAAACTTTCTGAATGCCAACATCATTCATGGTGAGACATGGAGTTACTGCTACAAGCCAGAATCCAAAAGACTGTCCATGAAGTGGTGATATGTGAATTTTCCAACAATGAAGAAGTTAAAGCACAACCATTAGTAGGCAAAATGATCTGCAGTCATCTGGGATAGGTAGGGTATGGCTCTTTTGGAAGTCATGGAAGCTAAAGTGACTGCCAAATCCGAACAGTACGACACTGACTAGGCTGAAAGCCTGAATTGCCTGAATTTCCAGAATCAAGCCACAGAAAATGATGAACTTTTGCTTGGAGCATAATAATGTCAGGATCCTTAACCATTTTGTGACTATGGAACTCATTCCCGAACTTGGCTGGTTCCTATCCTGTCCCCTGTCCTGATTTAGCAGCTTCAGACTTCATCTTTTTGGCCCTATGAAAGATGGGCTGTATAGCCAACATTTGCCAGACTCAGATGCTAGGGTCAAATATGTAAGACAGTGGTGGCTAGCCTCAGCTGGTGCAGGTTTTTACATGCACAGCATGCAGGATCTCATTCGTTTTTGGCAAAATTGCTTAATCAGGAAGTAAACGTGGACAAGGGAAAAAAAATCCTGGATTATTCCTAGATATCCCATTTAAAAAATATGCTTTTTCCCAAGTGAAAATACATTTTATCTGTGCTAAGTGACAGTAGGTTTTCTGTAGATTTTTCTCTGGGAACTGTAAAACTTGTCAATTCTTTGAATGGTTAACATTTTATACACTAGCATAGAACTTCCCAGGAAAAAAAAGATGGAGAGAAGTTTTGGAAAGACCTTTGATGTGCAGCAACATTTACGCTGCATATTTTCCTATTATGAAAGTACAAATTCGAATTGCACCAAAAACAGCATGTTAGTTTCCAGAGCGTTGAAATCAAGATTGTGATGTCCTTTTGTAAGCCAGTCATATGCCACATGATCTCACCAGCTGATGACAGCCTATATTCAGAGCACAGGACATGTGTTATAGTTGGCCAATACCAAGATTACTGTTACGTAGCACGAACACACAAAGAGGAAAAGTAAACAGTTTATATTAATATGCATAGTATAGCTGCAAGAAAAGCTAAGCTTTCACATATAATACTGGTCTCAAGCATGCTACAAGAGAAGCGAAGCTTTCACATGTAATATTGATCTTTTTTTGCGTTAGTTATACTTTAAGATACATCACACAAATCTGCCAGTAAATTTAAAATAATGACATAAATGTCTGATCTTCTGGGCTCGAAATTCTTGTAAGTGTTCAGTTTTAAACGCTCTGTGATTTAAGAAATTCATCCCACTTTCTCACACGTAACATAATTCATCTTGCATAAAAAGAAATTTACTTTTAAAGTAACGCTTTTTGAACCACCATTCACAATACTATCTGGAGACTGTTAGAAACAGATTTGGTTTAGCAGTTGCTAGAGAGCGCCAGAAAACAGGCACTATCGCGCGTGCGCAGCTGTAATGATGTAGGAAGCCAGCATGTTGATGTATAAAGCACTAAGAGAGCTTACATTACGCCATAAAAGAAACAGGAGATCAGAGGATACTCCAAGAGCAACAGAATTTTGTAAGCCATATTAAAATGCACCATACTAAAATGCATAATTCAGCTTGAGGTGCACATTGGTTTTTTCCAGATTCACAATGAAGTAGGTCCCATCTGATATTGAGCATTTCAGAGGTTTTTGGATGTAAATTTTCTTGGAGTGCCAGTACTGTTTGATCTCATTTTTGGTTCTTTATTATGGCATAGTGTCATACATGGCAGAAGATGAAAACGTGCACTTCAAATTCAGAGAACACTTGGAACTAGCCAATACTGTGGAATGAAACACTTTGTTTTAAATAAAATGATTGCCTCAGCAGAAAGGTTAATAAAGCTAAATTTCTTTAACAAACTTGCAAAAATAACTTCATTGCTCTGCAAGACTTTTAATGCTTGATTGCTAATAACTTGGAAATAAAATAAAATCAGAAAACAAACTAATAATATATTTTTGCCCTACGTAATTATGTGAATGTATTTTAATTAACTTGATATATCTTGGACACAGAAATCCGCTTTGTTTTCATTGGACATGGGAGCTGTAAACGAAGAGAAGCAGCATGCGCGAATCTAGCAGCTTGGGCGTGCGAGAAAAATTTTTCTTGTTTGTGTCTAGTTGCTTGCTGCTATTGCTGATACAGCCAACAGCCACACTTCAAGTAGCAGGAAGCAGGAGAAGGTACTGCACATACACGAGTCAACTGCGCATGCGCATGATCCTGCTGGCAACTGGTCAAACGAACCCGATGTAAACAGTTGTGATGTCACGCCCGTAGAAAGCAGTTTATTGTTACGAAGTTACACAGTCTTCACCCTATGGCCTTTGACATACTTTTGCTGTTTTGTTGTTTTAAATGGTGCATTTCCTTTACCACTAAAGTTTTATTTTTTGCCCCTCTTGTTTACATTTTATTGCTGCAGTATCATTCTCCAGTAGCAGGATGCAGTAACACTCTTTGCTAGAGAATCAATTCTTACCAGTCAAAACTACAAAAATTTAACTGAAAGCTAAAACAATGAAAAATTTCTGGAATTCCGAATAATTCCTGGAATTCCGAATAATTCCCGGGTTTTTCCCAGTTGTCCTGAGTCATATACACCCTGTTAATGAATGGTAGTAATTAGATGGAAAAATGGTGGTATGAAAAAAAAATATGTTTTATTTAACAGTACTATTGGCGTTCTGTACCAGTTTGTAGTTTCCACGAAAATAAATGGGAACCTTTGGTTTTGAAATGGCTCTCATTCACCCACATATAATTTGCTGGAAGAAATGACAGCTAAAGATTACTAAAATATCACAACAATGGGAGACCTGACTTAGGACCGATGTGTAGCAGGAGTACCCACAACATACAAATTAGATTCTGTTTTTCTTCCACAGACCCAAAAAATGAGATGATTCTCGTGGGTATGGAACATGATTTTGTTTTCTTCTAAATTAATAGGCAATGTATTTCACTTGAAATACATTTGAAAGAAGCTGAAATTGTTGAGAATCATATTCAATTTGCACAATTTATTGTATCAACGAGGCATACTGCTCACACTGTTATTATTTGTTAGAATTGTCATAGCTGACATGATCACTGCAACAAAATTTATTAACTACATATACACAAACTATCGTCAAGAACAGAAAGTTATTGCTCTGTGTGGTGACGTACCTGACAATGGCAACATTAGGATACAGACCAGCGCATACAATGGCCTTGATAAGACTGCGGTTATTGGAGTGAATATTGGCTCTCCCATCCTTTGGATCAGCCGTTGCAAGAAAATTCATCTCGTACAAATGCTCTGCAAACTGCTTCTTCATATTCCTTTCAAACATAAAATTGTTCTGTCAATCACAAGCATCAGACACTAGAAAATACATTAAATATGCAGAAATATAAGGAAGATTCAAAATTAAAAATATACACACATTGGTACATCTTGTTCTTGAACATCTATCTGTAGTACCTTAGTGTTTAGCATTAGATGCAAATGAGAAGAACACAGTTGGACACAAACTGCTAATCTCAGAGTGAGTGGAACAAGAGAACATATTACTTAGGGAGTGTGTATGTAGTTATCAGATCTTTTCTATATCTCACACCATCTTCTTCGGTGTTGACATGAATCTGATTTCTAGCTCCATACCAAGTGCACAATAAGCAGTGCATCTGTCATCTGCCATATCTTTCACAGCCGTATGATAAGTGTATCTTTCAAATGCTGAATCAATTTACAGGCAATCTCAACAGTAGCTACCAATCCTGATCAGACCTACTACACTTCAATCATTACGAGAGCCCCTGTCAGAATATCACACCATGCACCAGCTGATGTGTAACTACTTGTAATGAGAAATATCGCAAGAGCACTAGTCATGGTGAAGGTTTTCATAAATATAAGATCAGTGTTCAAAAAACATTGCCTTAAGAGCACATCGGTGGCTGACTGACAAACTCAACATGCTGAAATAGTTCATACAAAAATATTTATTTACTGCTGTGCTGCTCTTATACAGAATTCTGCTGGAAGCATTACAAAGAATTCTTCAAGCCTTAATAAGTTATAGTTTACTGGGCAATAAGTGTTACTCAAAGTTCAAAACACCACCCATCAATTACATACTGAGCATCAATCTTTACTACCGACAATACTGTATCAACTCCAATCAACTCTAATGCCAACCCTTCACAATGACAATAACTCAATCTTAAATTATAACTGTATATAGAGATTAAGTTGGAGTGTACTTATACCACCACTTCAAAAATTATTTCATCATGGTTAAGTCATATCATTCGTGTTAACATAATTTATCTAATAACATGATGTTTGTAACACACATATCCTTGTATCTCTTAGTGGTAAGTATGCATTTTTAAATATTATTTTAATGTAGTCTTGCTCTTTTAGAGTGGAATTTAAACAGTGTTCATTATTACAGTTTTATATAAACAATTAAATTTTAAACTAACTTCAAATTATTGGTTATTAGACAAGTTGAACCATATTCTTTTAATCAAGAACTTAGTATTTTAAATAACTATAGGCCAATGTTCAGATAAAAGTTTATTAGCAGGGACAAAATTTTTAAAGGATGTGGTTCTATGAAATTTCAAATACAAAGTTCTTCTGCAAAATAAAATTTCCTCACAAAATTATGCAATAGGAATCATAAACTATAGGAATCACAAATTATTGTCTTAATAACGAGAATTTAGAAAAAAACAACCTTTTGAAGTTATTCTGATTTTGTCAACAAGCAAATGGAAAAAAAAATAAATTATTGTTATTGTTGTTGTTATTATTATTATTATTATTATTATTGTACCCTATGAATGATGCTCCACATTTCTATTTCTTATATTGTTCAAACAATCCTAGATGGAAGGATGACAATATTACGGAAAGGGTACATTTTTACTCGCCATATAGCAGAGATGCTGAGTCACAGACAGGCACAACAAAATGACTGTTAACAAGTAAGATTTCGGCCAAAGACCTCCTTCTGAATTAGACAACACAGACATTCACACAAACGCAACTCACACACACGTGACCACTGTCTCTGGCTGCTGAGGCCAAGAGTCTGGCCTTGGGCAGCCAGAAGCATTGGTGTGTGTGTGTGTGTGTGTGTGTGTGTGTGTGTAATTCAGAAGAAGGCCTTTTGGCTGAAAGTTTATTTGTTAACTGTATTTTCGTTGTGCCTATTTGTGACTCAACACCTCTTTCATGTTGTTCACCTATTTATGATGGCACGATAACCACTGAAGTTGAATGGACACAGACAAAGGGTTTGTGCCAGTAAGTACAGTGTGCACCTATGCGGGATATCATAAAATCTGAATTATCAATTTTAAAACATTAAGTTATGTACATCGTCTTCATTGATGGTACCCTGGTCATATACTATTAAATGAATGCAGCGTTTTGCCAGTGAAGTTTTTATCTGTTTAAACTTTTCCTATGTCTCATAACAAGTTTCACCTTTTTAGGCCATTATCCAATGATCAGCTTTCTAGAAAAGCACAGTACATTACTGCTATGAAATGGAAACACAATGGTGTGAAAGTAAATTAATGTGTTCAATAGAATGCTGTAGTCCCAACTGGAAGATGGGAAACTGCATCCTGGGAACCTGGGCTGAAATATTCATTAATTATGTTCTGAGGAATTTAAACAGACAGCTGACAAAATCATTTAATTCAAATGTTACGTTAATGACAAATTAGTCCTACTGAATGGTACAGAGGGAGACATTGGTAATGTGCAGTAACGACTACATAATATGCATGATAACATCAAATTCACCAATGAAGTAGAAGTAAATAACTGTATTAACTTCTTGGATATTACAATAAAGAAAAATGCACAAATTTGGATTTTTTTGGAAACCAACAACTACAGACAATTAATCAGCAATGGGTTGTGCCATTCAGTAATCCACAAAAAAAGGCATACTTTCATGCAATGATATGACGAATGATGAATCTTCAGCTTGTTGAAGACAAGCTTAACAAAGAAATTTAGCCAAAGCCATTGATTCTGAACAAAAAAATGATTAATCAAATGTACTAACTACACATCAGACAATATTACTCTAGAGAGACAAATGACTACACAGAATTCTAATTCCGTAGTCCCCCATATCATGGTAACATTTGAAACAAAATAGCCAAAGCTTTAAACTATGAAAAACAAAAATTGCATTTCACACTGAAAATGATATAAAAAGTATTATAAGACACAGTGCCCATGGAATGAAATGATTAAATAAATCAGGAATAAATAAAATTGGATGTGATGATTGTAAAGTGATGTATATACTGAGTTGACAAAAGTCAAGGGACAGCGATATGCACATATACAGATGGCAGTGTACCATGCACACAAGGTATACATTGGCAGTGCATTAGCGAAGCTGTTATTTATACTCAGGTGATTCATGTGAGAAGGTTTGCAACATGATTATGACCACACAACAGGAATTAACAGACTTTGAGCATGGAATGGTAGTTGGCGCTAGAGGCATGGGACATTCCATTTCAGAAATTGTTAGGGAATTCAATATTCTGATAGCCATAGTCAAGAGTGTGATGAGAATACCACATTTCACGTGTAACCTCTCACCAAGGAAAAGGCAGTGGCTGACAGCCATCACTTGGAGTGGTTTTCTTGTTGGTTTATGGTTTTATGTAGCTGCTGGCTCACTCCTTGTAGCTGAAGCTGTCAGAACACTTCACGAGATCTGTCGCCTGATGTAACATTTACTGTATTTACATTTTTCTTTTAATCTGGTCGCCATAGTTGATTCTCTTGAAGTAGAGCTCCTGCTAACCAGTGCCTCTAAAATCCCACGTACAGCCAAGGAAAGGATGTATAGCCGAGGAAAGGCCCGACTTCTTCATGTTCTGCAGCTGTTACTGGAGCAAAAGAAGATAACTTCTACTCACATCACAAAAAAGCATATGCACTACTTTCCTTTACAAGCAAATATTTCCTTGAATGGGTATACAGATCATTGGTGTGACTTGTGAACTGGAGTAGAACACAGCTTTACGTATGATACATGCCTCGAAGGCTCAATATGTCAACCCGGATTACAATATACAGGGTGTATCAAAAACAATCATCCTATTTTTAAAAAATCATAACTATTAAGTTATTTGAGATAGGTGCGTGAACAACATACTGTTGGAAATAGAAAACTCTTGGGTTTTGCATGGTTCTCACTAAGTATCACTGGCATCTGGAAGTGCGGGAATTTTTAAATCAAAGGATTACTGAATGATGGATCAGTCGCACTCGGCCAAATGGTTCAGCCTTAGGGTTTATAAAGAAAAAAAAACCCCTCTGTTTATGTGCCTCCGTTACCAACAACAATGAATGAGCCGAGACATCGCATAACAGCAGCTGTGGAAGCTGTAACTCAAGACATGCTCACTGCATGTGTGAGAATAACTGGAATACAGCATTGACATGCCATGCATCTAAGGAGGGCACATTGAACACCTATGAAAAGATACGAAAAAAAACTTTTTGAATTTCCTGTTCATCAAGAAACAAATTTCATTGTATATGTTTAATAGTTTCAGAAATATATATGTGCCAAATCAGATGATTCTTTTTGATGGACCCTGTATTTCTTTTTTGACAATATTATGTAATTGGATGGATAAAAAAATCTACTCAGCAAGCAGTGGCAGAACATGCATATAAAAGGAGGCTAAAATTATGCAAGCTTTCAGAGCCAGTGGCTCCTTCCTCCGGCATAAGTGTTGAAGGGGAAGGAAGAGGGGTGAAGGAAAAGGACTGGAGAGGTCTAGGAAAAGGGGTAGATTTCGGAAAAGTCATTCAGAACCGCAGTTCAGGGGAAACGTTCCAGATGGGATAGAAGGAAACACTGATTGTTGGGAACTGCACTGGACGAGATTTGGAAAACTGAGAGCTTAAAGGTGGAAGACAGGGTAATATGCAAGACAGAGATTACTGCTAAAACACTGTGCATGAGTTAATAACAATGATAAGGTATGTGCACCATCCATAACAGAGGTGGGAGAGGGACAGTGAAAAATAGACAGGTAAAAAACTAAAAGAGGTAGGAAACTAAAATGGAATGAAAAAAGGAATAGTTACTTTAAAGAAACGCTGAGACGGAAGAAATTATTGTAAATTAAGGCCAGGTGGGTGTCGAGAACCAAGGACAAGTTGTAGCGCTAGTTCCCACCTGTGCAGCTCTGAGAAACTGCTGTCAGGGGGGAGAATCCAGATGGCACAAGTGGTGAATCAGGCACTGATGTCACGACTGTCACGTTGTAGATCATTCTCTGCAACACAATACTGTGTGCTTCATGTCCGTTCATCCTAACTGCTACCTTGTTGGTAGCCATACTAATGTAGAAGACCAAACAGTGTTTACATAACAGCTGGTACACTGTGTGTCATTTCACAGATGTTCCTCCCTTTGATAGTATGTGTTTTGCAAGTTACAGGGCTAGTACAGGTGGTGATGAGAGGGTGCATAAGCAAAATCTTAAAGGTCACAGTGGCAGAAGCTGTAGGTTAGAGAAATGGGTGCAGGAGTACTACAGGGTCTGTCCAGTTTAAGAGAAGCCTAAAGGATTTATTGGTGGCCAACTCCTTCTACTCCATTGATGAATTTCTCAGTATGACCTGTGTGTGCGTGTGTGTGTGTGTGTGTGTGTGTGTGTGTGTGTGTGTGCGCGTAAGTACAGTCTAACTTCCGCACCATTTCAGTGCAGTAATGTGTTCATTGTAAATAAGTATTATAGTAGTTCTATTACATGTTTATTACCTTGTAAACAAAAATAAACTTTTTTATTTTAAATTCAGTGCATTAGTGTTTGTAAAATGATTCTTTCATATAGTAGTCATTAAAAGAAAATGACGATCATTCCACTTGGGACCTGTGTAAGGTAATTAGCTTATTCGTTTCAGTTGTAAATATTTGTCATGTATTATATTCTGACATGTTCTACATCCTGGAGGACCTCCTCACTATGTATCAATTGGAATGAAAGTAAATCTAATCTAATCCAAACACCAAATTTTCAGCCAGTTTCAATGGAGGTGCAACTACTGATGGCATACTTGTACATGGAACAGGTATGTTACATGCCAGAATATAAGTACTTTGTTTGTAAGCAGATTTAATGTGAACAGAAGAAATGATTTAGATATTCCAAAACTTTTGACAAGTCAGCCTCACCATGAGTCCATATAGCAAAGATGTCATCAATGATTCCAAGCAAACCATGAAAATGTCAGCATAGGAAGGAGCCATCTAGTTCCTGCAGCCACGCCTCTGACCTGTTTGTACATCTTCCCCTCAAAGGTAAAGTAGTTGTTCATAAGTATAAAGCTGATTAAGATGAGCAGGAAGGATGCATAGGTTTAGAATCAGGTAACTGAGGTAATGTTCAGCAGCATTCAGACCATGTAACATAGGGAATGCTGATATAGAGGAAGGTAGCATCAATAGTGACGAGCAAGGTGTCTGGTGGCAGTAGGAGGGGTACAGATTTCAAATGATATAGGAGATAGCTGGTGTCTTTAATATAGGACATGGGTCCTTGTACCATAGGTTGCAGGTGTTGATCAACTAAGGTACATATATGTTCAGTGGGTGCTTTGAAACCAGTAACTGTGGGATGGGCAGTGTAATTGTGTTTGTGTATCTTAGGAAGAAGCCAAAAGATGGGAGTGTATTGTCTCCGTGGGGTAAGAGGTTCTATGGATTGACGTGTCAGTCCTTGTGAGGGGCCTGACACCACTTTTTCAGAACAATGCAGATGAGAAATAGCATTACAACATGTCCTTGGGTCTCACAGCCCACCTGACCTTAATTCACGTTAATTTCTTCGTCTCAGCATTTTTTCTCTAATTATTCCCTTTTAAGTTTCTATGCCTTATATTTTGTGACCTGTACATTTTTCCACACTCCCACAAGCCTCAATTAACTCTTGCACGATGTTTTGTCCAGTAATGTCTGTTTTGCTTATTACCCAATTTCCACCTACAAGCTCTCAGGTTTTCAAAACTCATCCAGTTCAGTGTCTAACAATCAGTCTTTCTATCCCATCTCATTTGATAAGTCTGCCATGACCAGGAGTTCTGGGCAAGAGTTTTCTGGAACTCTCACCATTTCCTAAACCTCACCAGTCCTTTCCCTTCATCCCTCTTCCTTCTCCTTCAACCCTTCTGCCAGATAAAGCCCTGGCTCCAAAAGCTTCACACACACACACACACACACACACACACACACACACACACACACACACACAGGTACACGTACTGTCCAGTCACATTAATATGACCAGCTGCTGAAAGTTTGAATAGCCAACCTTCGTAGTGCAGACTGCAAGATGTGCAGGAAGAGAGCCAATGAGGTTCTGGACAGTACCAACAGGGATGCAGAGCCATGCGCACTCCAGTGCTGTGGCCAGCTGTGCTAGGTTTCTCACTTGAGGAATCATGGGGCGAACTGCATGTGGGGGTCTAAACAGCCCCCAAGAATAGATGCGTACTTGTGTAAATCCATTGTGCCTTCTACTACAATGATGATATCACCAAGAGAATACTATGAAATCATTCCCCAGACCTTAACACTCTCTCCTCTGGCCTTGACCCTCCTTACAATTGTTGCATGGTGTTTGCTTTCAGATGTTTCACATTGTACGTGCCAACGGCCATTTATCTGATGGAGCATAGAAAGTGAATCATCTGAGAAGGCCACCATCACCACCCAGTCGATCTCCAGTTGTGGTATTAGCATGCAAATTCTAGCCTTCAATGTCGATAAAGGGCGGTTTGCAGGGATGTAAGAACCAGGCGACTGCTGTTGAGGCCCATACACAACTATGTTGGCTCAATGGTCACTGGACAGACACTGTTGGTAGTCCCTTCATTTATCTGGGCGGTCAGTTGCTCAATAGTTGCACATCTATTCACCAGTACACAGCTCCCCAGTCGTCATTCACCCCTATCAACTATGTCCTATGGTGCACCACATTTGCCTCGGCACCTGCTTTGAACAGCTCCATTTTGCCAGGCTTGGTATATTTTTACCATGGTGGCACACAATAAAAACTTAGCCATTTCAGAGATGCTTCCACCCTTGGCGCAAAAGCCAATGATCAAGCCCCCTTTTGGATGTCAGGTAAATCACTCCATTTCTGCATTACGACAATGACTGCACTGTTATCTGCATCTCTTCAATATGCTTTACATACCCTTCACTGCTAGCACTGCCACCTGCCATCTGTGACTGGTTACTGCACATTGGCGTTGAACATAGGTAGTCATCACCTTAATGTGACTGGACTGTGTATGTGTAATTTGAAATTATTAGACTGCTCTCACTTTTATTATTTCATAAATGTTTTATCTTTGCACATTTCTCACCTTATGTGCACAAACTGACTGCCAAAACTTCAAGAACAGTTACCTTTGTAAACTAAAATGATTAAAAAGACAAAATTTGAAATTTGCTGCTATTTTTATACTTACAACTTCTTTCCTAGATAACTATCCTTCGGTTAATTTACTTTTGCACTATCGTGTTCCCATTTTTTTAAGGGTAATACCGTACAGTAAGCTTTTCTATACAACAGATCACTGAATAATGGCTTAAAAAGCCAAAACTAGTAGTGAAATGAAGAACAAGTTTAAATAAATAACAGTCTCAGTAAAAAAAATGCCACATCCATCAAAAGTTGAGTGATTTTTTTTTTTGTTTCTTCCCAGATACATGTCTGCGGCCTTAGTACACAATGAAATCCTCCTACCACAGTACTGTAGTACATTACTAGAGGAGCTGAAATCCATGTGGTATAGTCAACTAATTGGTTGGAGTATCACGCAGAATGTATTTTCTTCACATGAAGGAGAAAGACACTCCAAAAATCCACAGAAAGTTGTTGGAAGCATTTGGCCATAAAGCACCAGCATATGACACTGTATTCAAACGAGTATAAATGTTGATGAACAAAAGTGGCCCCAATCCTCCTGGCATTGTACCAATGACTTCTTCCTTTTCGCCCTCACATGAAGAAACCATTGCATGACAAACATTTCCAAAATGACAACAAAGTGATTTTTTTTTGGTGGAACACTTCACGAACGATCAAAACGCAGACTTCTACACCCAAGGTCACCAACAAATCATCCATTGTTGTTGCAAAATGAACACTGAATGGCAGGCCACAGTGGTCGCAAAGGTTTGCACCATCAAGATTAAAAGCGAACTCCTTGGGATTACATACTGTGCAAGATGTACAGCTAAGTATCCACTCTTTAACAGTGCATGTAGAATCATATTGGTGTAATGGGGTGATGCGTACAGATGGAATGTAATGGCACGCAACCAAATGGGTAACAGTCTGTCACGGAGCCTGTCATGAAATTGGAAAATGGATGATACTGTCTCTTAAGTCTCACCTCACCCAGGTTTCTGAACTTTACTACTTTTCCTAAGCCTAACCAGTCATTTTCCTTCACTCTTCTACTTTTCACTACGACCCTTCTGCCAGAAGAAGCCACTGGATTCAAAACACTGCATAAGTAACATGTTTTGTATGTGTATTCTCCTGCTGCTGCTGCTGCTTGGTGAGAGACTTTGTACCTATCCAATTACATTACATCCTGTAAATTGTATCGAGCATCTTTGTTGTAACATGTGTGCCTTGTCCTCCCTAGAATATCAGTCGTTTTTCTTACGCAGTGCATGCACTGCATGGTCATATTGCTGCAGACTTATTCGAAATCTACTCATAACTGCTTTTTTTTTTATTATGCTGCAGATCATCTTCCATGAATGTAATTGTGTTTAGTACCCACCACACTTAAAGTAGTAAAGGAGTTTTGCTATTTGGGGAGCAAAATAACTGATGATGGTCGAAGTAGAGAGGATATAAAATGTAGGCTGGCAATGGCAAGGAAAGCGTTTCTGAAGAAGAGAAATTTGTTAACATCCAGATTAGATTAGATTAGATTAGATTAGATTTACTTTCATTCAAATTGATCCGTAGTGAGGAGGTCCTCCAGGATGTGGAACATGTCAGAAAAACAACAATACATGACAAATATTTAAACTAAAACAAATAAGCTGATGTACCATTGATTTAAGTGTCAGGAAGTCATTTCTGAAAGTATTCGTATGGAGTGTAGCCATGTATGGAAGTGAAACATGGACGATAAATAGTTTGGACAAGAAGAGAATAGAAGCTTTCGAAATGTGGTGCTACAGAAGAATGCTGAAGATTAGATGGGTAGATCACGTAACTAATGAGGAAGTATTGAATAGGATTGGGGAGAAGAGAAGTTTGTGGCACAACTTGACCAGAAGAAGGGATCGGTTGGTAGGACATGTTCTGAGGCATCAAGGGATCACCAATTTAGTATTGGAGGGCAGCGTGGAGGGTAAAAATCGTAGAGGGAGACCAAGAGATGAATACACTAAGCAGATTCAGAAGGATGTAGGTTGCAGTAGGTACTGGGAGATGAAAAAGCTTGCACAGGATAGAGTAGCATGGAGAGCTGCATCAAACCAGTCTCAGGACTGAAGACCACAACAACAACACAACCCACTCCTCAGACAATGATTGCCATTTACAACATTTCACTGGAGATGGGATTTTTGGCTCCTCGTTTGACAAGGATGATGAATAACACAGTTTGACGCCTGTTTCAATAGCACATTCACTTGTTAAACATGTATTTTCATCATTGTTCTCTTCATGTACATTGTCCACGCAGCCAAGTGTGTACAACACCACACTTTCCACTGACTCATCTTGCAGAAATGCTAATATTTCATCTGCTACTTCTTTCACACTCTGCAAAATTTCTTAGTCACTAAATGTCAACTTCAGCAACAGCTTTAGTAGATATAATGCAATGTTTGTTTTGTATCAACACTACTAGCACTGTAGCGAATTACACATCGACTCAGCAGGTCAACCATGCCCCATAGCCTCATGCTGTACTCACCATTGGATACCTCCAGCTCTGCCCCCTGTTGCCATTAGCAGCCAATATTGTGGCTGCATGGTAGACAATAAATTGGGCTTCGAGCACAGTGAACATCATTGGCCTTTTGTAAGCTCACACTCAAGGGGTTTCATGCAAAACTTTCAATATTTTCCATTGCTGGAATTTCACTGCTTGCATTCTTCTTACTTTTTCCTGGTGTGTCTCAGCTTACCTTGAAACCTCACAGATGTAACGTACAGTTAGTCTTGGTTTATCAAACAGGCGCTTCTCTCTTACCACATGAAGGAACCCTTTACTGTATGAAATGATAATTAAATAGACACCCTAGCTGCAAGCAGGCGTTGATACACTTCATTGGGGACATGTTGAAAATGTGTGCCCCGACTGGGACTCGAACCCGGGATCTCCTGCTTACATGGCAGACGCTCTATCCATCTGAGCCACCGCGGGCACAGAGGATAGTGCGTCTGCAGGGACTTATCCCTTGCACGCTCCCCGTGAGATCCACATTCCCAACATGTCCACAACACTACATTCGTAGTGCGCCTAATAGATGTTTGCCCATCATACTCATTACTCGTGGCAGATTAATCTACCAAGTCCCGTACGAGTTCGGGCATAGCGTGTGCGTTCACACAAGAAGGTCAAAGGCCGGGAACCCATATTTTTAACTATATATGACGGTAGTATCTGTTCCCGAAAGAACAGTTACTGTGGATGAACATGCAGCTTTGCTAGAAATGAAATGATAATTAAATAGACACCCTAGCTGCAACCAGGCGTTGATACACTTCATTGGGGACATGTTGAAAATGTGTGCCCCGACCGGGACTCGAACCCGGGATCTCCTGCTTACATGGCAGACGCTCTATCCATCTGAGCCACCGCGGGCACAGAGGATATATAGTTATAGTTGCAGCTAGGGTGTCTATTTAATTATCATTTCATTTCTAGCAAAGCTGCATGGTCATCCACAGTAACTGTTCTTTCGGGAACAGATACTACTGTCATATATAACCCTTTACTGTGTACACTCATTTGTGATTATATGTTTGTGTCTGCCTCCACTTTTTCCATGAAGGTTGGATTTTATGCTATTTTAATTCGACTGAAGACAATTTTAAATAACAACATGGTTAATAGTTAATTTTGTAGAAGTACAGTAACAATACCATTTGCTGTGAGTTATAGGTTATAATTATAATGGAAAAGGTGCTGGACACACTGACAATTAATGAGCAAAATTATGAAAAAAAAGAAAAATGTAGGATAATATTAGAGAATACTGTCCACTTACTTTAGTAAAGTGAGAGTGTTCCACGAGAGGAAATAACGATGGCAAAAGCCAGAACGCCCCGAACCTGAGGCTTCCCATCTCCGTACTGCCTCTGCCAATACTATGTGGTCACTGCAGCTTCCTGCAGCAAGCTCACGTTTTACAGCATCCACTTGACTCTCTTTTCCCTACAACATCAAATGACCACCAGCTATGTCATAACCAAGAAGTAACAATTTGTTCAGATATGACTAGGGACTATGACTGGTCACGTAAGTTGAAATGCATGGAAAGCAAATGGCAAGCTTCAATGCATTGTTAAAATAAATGTTACGGTACTGCTCTACCGCAGGGTTGTCCAGTATTTTGGCTCAAGGAGTATACCCTGGCATGAGTGCACGTCTCCCCTGCCCCCCACCCCACACTATATTGTCTGAGCAGGAGAGGGAAAAACTATGAATGCACTGCACTTAAATGGTAGTACAGTCATACTGCATATGATGGTTTTATATTCAGATTTCGCAACAACATACAGGGTGTTACAAAAAAGGTACGGCCAAACTTTCAGGAAACATTCCTCACACACAAATAAAGAGAAGATGTTATGTGGACATGTGTTCAGAAACGCTTAATTTCCATGTTAGAGCTCATTTTAGTTTCGTCAGTATGTACTGTACTTCCTCGATTCACCACCAGTTGGCCCAATTAAAGGAAGGTAATGTTGACTTCGGTGATTGTGTTGACATGCGACTCATTGCTCTACAGTACTAGCATCAAGCACATCAGTACGTAGCATCAACAGGTTAGTGTTAATCACGAACGTGGTTTTGCAGTCAGTGCAATGTTTACAAATGCGGAGTTGGCAGATGCCCATTTGATGCATGGATTAGCACGGGGCAATAGCCGTGGCGTGGTGCTTTTGTATCGAGACAGATCTCCAGAACGAAGGTGACCCGACAGGAAGACATTCGAAGCAATTGATCGGCTTCTTAGGGAGCACGGAACATTCCAGCCTATGACTCGCGACTGGGGAAGACCTAGAACAACGAGGACACCTGCAATGGATGAGGCAATTCTTTGTGCAGTTGACGATAACCCTAATGTCAGCGTCAAAGAAGTTGCTGCTGTACAAGGTAACGTTGACCACGTCACTGTATGGGGAGTGCTATGGGAGAACCAGTTGTTTCCGTACCATGTACAGCATGTGCAGGCACTATCAGCAGCTGATTGGCCTCCACGGGTACACTTCTGCGATGGTTCATCCAACAATGTGTCAATCCTCATTTCAGTGCAAATGTTCTCTTTACGGATGAGGCTTCATTCCAACGTGATCAAATTGTAAATTTTCACAATCAACATTTGTGGGCTGACGAGAATCTGCACGCAATTGTGCAATCACGTCATCAACACAGATTTTCTGTGAACGTTTGGGCAGACATTGTTGGTGATGTCTTAATTGGGCCCCATGTTCTTCCACCTACGCTCAATGGAGCACGTTATCATGATTTCATACGGGATACTCTACCTGTGCTGCTAGAACATGTGCCTTTACAAGTACAACACAACATGTGGTTCATGGACGATGGAGCTCCTGCACATTTCAGTCGAAGTGTTCGTACGCTTCTCACCAACAGATTCAGTGACCGATGGATTGAGAGAGGCGGACCAATTCCATGGCCTCCATGCTCTCCTGACCTCAACCCTCTTGACTTTCATTTATAGGGACATTTGAAAGTTCTTGTCTACGCAACCCCGGTACCAAATGTAGAGACTCTTCGTGCTCGTATTGTGGTTGGCTGTGATAGAATATGCCATTCTCCAGGGCTGCATCAGCGCATCAGGGATTGCATGCGACAGAGGGTGGATGCATGTATCCTCGCTAACGGAGGACTTTTGAACATTTCCTGTAACAAAGTGTTTGAAGTCACGCTGGTACGTTCTGTTGCTGTGTGTTTCCATTCCATGATTAATGTGATTTGAAGAGAAGTAATAAAATGAGCTCTAACATGGAAAGTAAGCGTTTCCGGACACATGTCCACATAACATATTTTCTTTCTTTGTGTGTGAGGAATGTTTCCTGAAAGTTTGGCCATATCTTTTTGTAACACCCTGTATATCACAAAACAAAGCAAATTTTCAGTGTTATTAAATTATTTTTGGTGTGCTGAAGAAATAATTTTTGTCTGGTGCAAGCTGTTGCCAAATGCACAGATGCAGACGATTTCACTGATTTTCACACTAAAGTAGCCACCTAATCATGACTGACTTACTTTTGCAATCTTTCACACTAATACGATGATTGAAATATTGCAGCACTTTTGTGAATTCATTACGGAAATGTGGAAACTCTGCCTGTGGCAAGCAATGTCATTAAAATGGGAATTCCTTTGCAGGTAAATCAGTTATATCTGCACATGCGAAGGGATGCTTCCAACTGAAATGGCAGATTGTCTCAAAAACAGATGTAAGATTGACAGTGTCATCAAAACATTTAGGTAACTATATTTTTAATTCTTTCAATGCCACAATGAATTCTTCAAACTTGGTGTTTTCTGTGTTGGGAGCGAGCTTAGGGTACTGGACTGTGTGTGTCGAAATGTAGTTCTTCCATAACGTAATTTTCTTTTTAAATGCATCCCCCATCAGATCAGAAAGAAGTTGTTCCTCACCTCGCAGTGCCTTACTGCAGGCTGTGTGCACTCAAGTCCACTTAAAATGTGAGGTCTGCAATCAATTCTAGATGTTCTAATTTTCATTCCTGTACTCCTTTTTCCTACATAAATTTAACAACGGTGAGTTTTAAATTGAATAATTTATTGATCCAGGCCTTTCCCTTTGCTTAACCTATGTACTTTGCACTAATATTTAGCGTAAACTGCTTCTTGATGTGCTGAATACTGAGGTCCATCTGTCGATCGCTGTAATTCATTGTTCTTTCATGGTCAACTAAATATTAAAAAAAGAATTCTTTCTGCATGATATTGTAATATCGTTTCCTGGCAAATTTGCAGTACCTACTGCTTAAGGGGGGGGGGGGGGGGGGGGGGATTGATGAAAAACACACACTATTTCAAAAATGAACCAAATCCACAGTTTTGGAGATATGGCAATGAAATTTTGTACCAAGCTTTACATGAAAGTAACACATTACATATACACTCATTTGACTGTATATATTTAACTTTTTTTTAATGAAATTTGAAGTTTTATTTTCAAAAAATAATGTATGTTCCTTTTTCTCAGAAAGTATTCACGAGAGTTCAACAAAAATTTCTCTGCTTCATCTCTTTATATGTTTCTCTCATGAGGTTTATGGAATAGGTCAAATAGGAGAATTTTTAATTATAATTCCATAAGTACAATTTTAAATTCGTGCAAAATTCCAAGCACTTTGCCCCTTGCAATCATAATTTTAAAATTTGCTCTTGACACAACATTTATTAGGTTTACAGAAATATGTGTAAAAAATTTCATAATTCTAGCATTCATAGAATTTGAGGAAAAGGTACATAAACTTTAAAAAACAAACTTTTCAGGAAACACAATTTCAAGTTCAACCTAACTTTTTTCCTTACGTCACTTCTTCTGAAGGCACCACATTTGTACTCTGGGTCGTCTTTCCCTTCAAGATTTCTCTTCTGGTTTCATGTTGTCTGTCTTCTTTCCTTTACCAGCTCTTCAACTGACTTTTCAGCTGCAGACACGCACTGTAAATCTATTTTTCTCAGGATGTTTTGAGTAAAATTTCCTATCTTGAAGCCCATTCTTTCTAATACCTTCATCCTCCCGACATTCCCATCATTAAATACTATTACTGCTTCATAAGTTGCAATTCTGACAACTGTAGCAAATGCAAATGTGTTTTAGGGCGTCGTTTCCATGTGAGTGAATTTATAGACTCATCTGGATTTTGGGTTTTGCCATGAACACACTTTTTGAGAAGTGCAGGATTGGCCAAAGATGATCTATAAAACCAAAGAGTATGTATAACGACCTTCTAGATGTATCGTGCACACATTTGGTTGGAAGTAATATGCAGAATCGTTACTCACTGAGCTGGTATTGAAGTGCTGCTCCAAAACGTGGGCATGGCAGGGAGGCCACGTCACACTTTTAATTAATTTTCAGGCACTTCGGATGCAACTTCAACATTGTCCATGAGTTGTACTAACAAATAAAAAATAAATCAAAAATTGACATTTTTGGTCAATTTCATCAACGTCCCCCCCCTAAGCAACAGCGTAATATATACTGAGAATTCTCATTCCTCTCTTCTGTGATTCCCATTTATTTTTAAAGGCTCGTGATGATACATTGCTGGACTGTCTCCTTTTGTACAAACAGCCACTGGACCTGTAAATATCCTTCATACAACGAACGAATAGTAAAGGGTGAGCAGCACCAACATCATGATTCTGCCAAGGTGAAAAGAGGTATAAAACAAAAATGCCATGTCACAATACTAAATGAAGTACTGGGTACTTCCAGGAAGGAACGAGCAAAGGCAATACAGGTGGAGCATTCGCCCGCTTGTGACCCGTGTCATGTTTGGCACACAATGGCTGGCCCTGCTCTAATGTGTAAAATCCACACCATGAAAGGACTAACACGTTACAAAACATATACATAGAATGCTTATATTAGTCACAGGCCCCTTTTTTTTTTTTTTTTTTTTTTTTAATAAAAAGACAGTTATCAGAAATCCAGATAATTTTTAACTGGCAGTTATTCTTTAAAAAAATTGTCATAAAATCTATAGAATTGATTTTTCGAGCTACGAACATTCTTCAGTCCATAAACATTGATCTCGTAGAGCTCGTGCAGACAAAAAAGAACTATAGAAGTAATTCGTCACACTCCATAAGCGAATAGAACAGGAATAATATAAGGTAAAACAGAAACCAGAGGCTGAAAATACCACTTCAGTTGTAAAGTTCTTTTACTATCACATGACCAGTTTCGGGCTCTTTTATGCCCATCTTCAGGCGTTTTTTTTTTTTTTTTTGGCCTTACGTAGTGCACCACGCCTTGTACGCATCTGCCACAGTGCTCGGGGGTCACAGCACCAAGTTACAACACCTGAAGATGGGTGTATAAGAGCCTGAAACCAGTCATGTGATAATAAAAGAACCTTACAACTGAGGCGGTATTTTCAACCTCTGGTATAATGCTCAGTTGTGGATGTTCCTCCAACAGAATTGTTTGTAGTTAAACAGAAAGTATCCCCCGTCACACACTTACCAGGAACTGACTGAGTATGTGTGTGTCAGTAAGGGTAAGAGCCATCTGTGTGCTGTAATTTATGCTGAGAAGCTTCAACTAACAAAACAATTCTCTACTCACAATGGAATGTCTAAGGACCGTGAGGTGGATGTGCATAGAGACATATCCACACACAGTCACTCTGTTATGATGCTGACGCCAAATTCTACTTAATATTGTGTACTTTGTTACAGCTGGAGAAATGAAACTTGTATTCTGATTACATGAAAATAATCTGAAGGGTATACTGTACTAAATTGTAACAGTTATGGGTACATATTTCATATTTCGTATTTCACATTTAAATACATTAACAAATAACAATATATTCTAAGAATGAGTACACTAGCCGTACTAGGGATGCTAACTTTTTAATTATTTACTTATACAATGTGTCATGGATGTCTTCAAAATAATGACAGTCTGTGAAACGAAAAACTTAAGGAAGCTAAAAATGTAATACGATGGAAGGACATTGTTTTATTGCTTAAATATGACTCATTTGTGAATATGAGAAGAATAATTGTCACACTAAATTAGTATAAAGTGACCTATATATTTCAAAAGCATTATTATAATTGCTTTTAAGATGATAGTCATCAAATTAACAGCACATCTCAAATTCAATAAAATGACTGGCTTGTCTGAAAAGATGTTCACTGCATTAAATAATACTTTTAACACTTAGAAAAAAGTCATTTGCATTCACGTCACACATTCTATTTATTTAAATTTTTTTGGGGAATTTATAGTTTTCTCTTAATTCGATCTGCAAAGGAAACCTGAATTTGGTAAAAAGGGAGATTTCTGTGAAGTAATCACAAAATGCAAATTTGCTACAAACAGTTTATGGAGGCTTCACATACTTTTTATTAACATTAAAGAGTAAAAAGAAAAGTTACGTAAAAATGTAATCACAATATTGTCCAACATACAAGTTCCTTCAGAAAAAGTAACCTTGAGTTAAATATGTACCATAACATGCACTTAAAGCTTATAAATACAAAGGGAAAATGTACAAAATTGCTATACAAGATGTGTTTCACGCAATCAGCGGTTTTCATTTTTTGCAACTGAGACAGCAAAAGGAGGGAAAAACTCAGGAAGACGATAAATAAAAACATGTAAGCATACCCTGGACACAAAACCTGTGAAGCAGCTTTGAGCTTAAGAAATGAAGTATGAACAATGTGACCCAAGCATATATCAATATCACCCAATTGCCACTGCACGAATTGTGAATTTTTACAGCTGTGTTTGGTCAACTATAGAACAAGACTTCACTGTATTTACTAATGTGCTCTAATGACATACCGGTTTCACTGAAAAACTATTTTACCTCGGCATAAACTGCAATGAATTTAATGGGTGTGGCAGAACCAAGCAATTTTATATTTTATTGAAGCGTAGTGAACTAGAACTACATACTGATAGTGTATGTTATTTGAAAGAACACTTCGTATCTTTGTTGGTCACAGCTTCCTAGAGAGCTGATGTTTATAGTGTTGTTGAAAAGAAGTGTTCCCCCCCACCTTGGCAGTAGCACTGATTTGCTTGCTACACAGCACAGCATGTTTAGCAAACTTGTATGAAGCACTGGACGAATGAACTGAAACAATTTCAAATGTGGTGATAATGCAGTATTTGTTTTGGCAACATTTTGAAAAGGCCAGAATGGATAAATAACATTTTGCAAAACAATTATGCAATAAATAATGGTTTTTATACGACATTGCAATCATTTACACAGCCATAATGTGCATAACAACTTAACACATCTTTGTATTTGGATAGGTCATGTTAACTGCTAAAGTGTTCCCCCCCTTGTGAAATATAAATGTACTTGGATAAAATTTCACAATTTAAAAAAATTCTGTCCACCAACTGTTTTGCTTTGATTATCAGAAAAACTGTGTGTATTTCTTCATCATTGCAGACTTCTGTACCTCTGTGTCTTCTTCCGCACTTGTAGCTAAAATGCTCTCTCAGTTCTAAAGCTTTACTAAATGATCTAGTCCCTTTCTCCAGAAACACTCACATACTGACTTTTGTTTACAACAGGGAAATAATTCTTTACAATTTGTACTAATACATGTACATTGCATGACATGAGATGAATAACAGATTTCTCTAATCTTAATGGCAGTTCAGCTTCTTCTCTAGTTCCTGTGAAGTCGTGACGACTGTCACAGTACTCGCTGCTCTATGGCACGTAGCATATCTCCGTGGTGGTACAAGAGTACATGGAATAAATCGTCCAAATCAGCAGGTACCACAAAGCGTGATAAAGCAGCTACTGTCATCCCATGTTATAGAAATGTTGCATCATTCTGCACCATATTTCATGCACAAATGAAATAAATTTCCTAATATCAAACAAGTCTAAACTCACGACTTAAATTAAAAAATATTTTCAGGGTGGCGATCCTCACACATTGGTACAATGGATTTTGTGCAACACATTACTTCGGCAAAAATGATACATTATACTACACTGGTCACTCTGTCTGCCCATGTTACTGGAATGTGACATGTTTTCTGTGGATGATCCTAGAATCTTCAGTGTATAGTAATATGACAGAAACTATTGAGGGCATAAGAAACAACACTCATAATGAAGAAGATACCATAATAATCAATGTTCTTTAGGATGTTGTGGTAAGTATGTTCTCTCTTGACAAAGATTGCATTGTCAACAACAGTGGTCACCTGAAGGACATGATTACAAAAAGTGAGACATGCAATAAACGGTAGGCAGTGATCTTTCAAATAACATACACAAACGGAGTGTAGCTTGAATTCTACAATGCTTAAACATTATGTTTGGGGATTACTGTTTTGCTACACCTCGTATACAAATAATGTTTCTTACCAGTGGTATTACAAAGGCATCCTTGAAGCTGAGACTTGCAGCAATGGAGAATATAGGGTCAATACAACCAAAGATTGCTGCCATGAGAATCATCTTGCCAGTCTGAGGGTCCAGTGGGAGGCGAGCCAGGTGGAAGCCCAGAGGAGTGAGGGTCTCGTCCTGGTCAAGTGCACCTAGTGTGTGCAGCAGCTGCAAATAAAACCTAAATTAATACACAGAAAGAAGAGGGAGACAAGAAAATCTGCATTTTTTGTAAATTAATTCTGAAGAGCGAAAAAGATCTATAGTGCCAGTTTGTGCATTTCTTTTCAACAATTAATTCAAATTTACAACTGATGTTGTATGATGTTGAAGATAGCACACAGTAAGTGCTTGAACAGCCAATCAATTTACCCATAAGTTCAAGTGTCCATAATTTCAGTTTAGAACTGTAACAACTGGCTTCATCAATTACTTGTAAATTCTTGGGTTTGGTTCCACATCATCCTTGTGAAAACACCTGATCAAGATTTCAGCCTTCTCTGTTAGTTACATACTCCATAGCTCAAATGAAGGATTCTTTTAGTAAAATGATGGAATGCATGTCGTGTGCGTGGGGTCTATTTTTGATGAAGGCCTTGCTGGCCGAAAGCTTATTTGTGACCATCTTTTTGTTGTGCCTATTTGTGACCATCTTTTTGTTGTGCCTATCTGCGACTCAGCATCTCCGCTATATGGTGAGCAGCAACTTTCCTTTTCATAATATTGTTAAATTCGGTCCTGGATTTTTCCATTGTATGATACGGAATGAATCAGTTTAGAGGATAAGTATACATGACTGTTGTTAACATTAATGAACATATGATTTTTTTTTAGTCCTACTCATGCAACTACACTTAAAAACCAAGTGATCTTTTTGGGCTACCAATTTTTAAATGGAAATTCGTCGATGAAATACAATGAGTTCTACAGCAGAAATCATGTTAGGTTAGACTTAAAGCTGGCTTTGCTGACTGTCAGATATTTTATGTTACTGGGCAAATGGTCAAAAAATTTTGTTGCTGCATATTGAACTTCTCTCTGAGGCACTGACAGCTTTAGTAATGGGTAATAATGATCATTTTTTCCACTAATGTTGTAGGTATGGATATCACTATTCTTCTGTAATTGTCATGAGTTATTTCATTCTTCTGGTTTATTTGAAATGCCTAACTCCTTGAAGAGGTACCTACATGACAAATGCGCATTGACACCACGGCACACTTTTGTGCGTTCAATACTTTCTTTTTAAGTGATGAGTTGCACCACAAAATCATTCCATAAGACATTACTGATTGGAACTATGCTAAGTGTGCCAGGAAGTTGATTTGTTTGTGCCTAACACTAGCAATTATAAAAAAAGCAAAAGTAGTTGGACTTAATTGTTTGACTAGCTCAGTAATATACATCTACCAGTTCACATTTTTCAATGGGTACACCCAAAAATATGGAGCATTCTACCCTATTTACTAAATCCTGTTCATCTGGTACATTAACTGTTGGTATGATTAATCTGTTGTACTGAATTAAACATAGGGTGTTTTCTCGAACCATGTCGGACTCCTTTTCCGATTTCTCTCCAGTCAATAAAAATTTCTTACTATTACAACACTGTCTGAATTACTCAAAGAACTTCTGCATTCTGTTTGGTCAGTATGTTTCAAACCAGTCATGTATAAAGCCATTTATTCCATGAAACTTAAGTTTGTCAAGAGTATAACATGATCCATGCAATCAAATGCCTTGGAAAGACGAGGAAAGTTACCAAGTGGCAACATTTCATAATTTAAGGCTTGTAATATTTCGTGAGTGAATGTATAAATAGCATTCTCAGTCAAGCAACCCTTCTGGAGTCTAAACTGTAATATACTAAGTAAATTGCTTCTACTTAAATATGAGACTACTCTCGAGTACATTACTTTTACCAACATTTTATAAAAATATGTCAGTAACAGAGATAATTATTCAGACTTTCTTGTCCACTCACTTTTTAAAACAAAAATTTAAGAACTGCATGTTTTAATCTATCTGGAAAAATTCATGTGCCACTAACACGTTTTATATATATATAGTCACTAAGGCATTACTTATTAAGTTAGAACAACTTTTCAGAATTCTGTTTGAAATTCCATCAACACTATATGAGTTTTCATTTTTTGAATTCCATTAATTTCTGTGAGAGATGTTCGTCCTTCTTCTAGTTCCTTAATATTTTATGGAATGACATTTTTAACATCGAGGTCTGTTCAAAAAAAAAATTCTGGACCGTTCGTAATTTTGCGCCAATGCTGTGTTGGAGTGAAATATGGTCGGCATCCCTGCACACGCCTGTGTTTAATGTGTAACTGCCAGAAGTTTCGTTGTTGTATGTATGTTAGTTATTGTTCAGTACTGCATTGAGTAGAATGTTGTGTTGCACAGTTTGTGAAGTTCGAGATGGTAGAGTTAGAGGAACAACGTATCTGCATTAAATGTTGCATGAAATTCAAGGAAACCTTTACAGAGACACACCAAATGATGCAGGAAGCCTACAGTGATGAGTGCTTAAGTTGTACTCTGTGTTACGAATTGTTAACATGGTATAAAAATGGCTGAACGGAAGTTAAGGATGACCCTCATTCAGGATGCCCTTCGATGTCTACTGACGATGCTCATGTCAGGAACATTAATGAAATCGTGCATTCCAATCTAAGACTGACTGCCTAGAGATTTCAGAAGAATGTAACATTTCAGTTGGACCATGTCATGAAATCCTGACACAACATCTTTGAATGCATCGTGTTGCCACCAAGTTCATCCCATGGCTCATGAGTCAACGCCAGAAAGATTTTCAGCCAACGCCGGAAAGATCTTCAGCCCATAATCTGTAAAGAGCTTTTTAGGTGTGTGTGTGTGTGTGTGTGTGTGTGTGTGTGTGTGTGTGTGTGTGTGTGTGTGTGTCGGTGCTTAGAGGCACTCAACGCCGAAGTTATCAGTGCAGTTACATACATCAAAAGAAACAAATGTGGACAAAAACTGATAAAATGGGGTCATACACGCAAAGATAGTGGGAAAAGACAAAGATGCTACACAAGAGACTAAAACATAAGTTAAACGAGAAAGGAGCTAAAAGAATGCCACAGGAAATTGTCATTGGCTGGTCACTTAAGTAAAATATGGGCGAGGCAGTCACCTTGTGAATGAGTTAAACCCTCTCCCTAAAACATCGGTAAAAACAAAGGACAATTCAGAAAACTTTGAAACTCTAATCACATTCATTTGATTATTTCTTAAAGGATATTGCAGATCCATCAGCAAATCAGCTGCGGCTAGCTGGTCAGAAAGAAAAACACAGTCCAATAAAATGTGGGGCACAGTTATCTGCACGCCACAAGCACCACACATTGGAGAGTCATCTCGCTGGAGCAAGAAGCAACGCATCACGGGGTAAGTACACCACAACAGCGTTGTGGGCTTTACTAAATGGAGCTTATTGTCAGTCACTTCCAGCCTATCATCCTCCCACCAATGCAAGACCTGAACTCAACAGCAAGATGATAGCATGCAGGGGGACGGCACACTGAAATATCTGAAGATCAGGACATGCCTCCTTGTCTGCTAGATCTGCCTTTTCATTCCCTGCAATGCCAATGCACCCAGCAGAAAGCCACCTCCTTCCCCAGTCACTGTAGTTGGAAGAGGTCATCCTGGATGGTCTGAACTACTTTATCTGCTGGGTACAAACATCTCAACAAATGAAGGGTACATAGAGAATTGGAACTGACAAGAAATATAACACTGGAAGAATGCCCATCTGCTCCAGTGCCTGCAAGATAGCAGACAATACTTCATCAAAGACAGTAAATACTTGAGGCAGTTGGACCTTAAGGACACGATCAGGGAAAAGAACAGAGCAACCAACAGAATCCCCCTGTTTAGACTCATCCATAAAAAAAAAAGCTACATAGTTGGGGTACTAAGATAAAATGTCAGAAAATGTCATATCAAAAACGAAAGCAGGAGTGCAATCTGTCTCGTACTGCACCAAATCTAAAATCACTCTGGGCCTCTTCAGTAACCAGGTCGTCAGGTGGTTAAAACCCTGGATTTGTGGTCGTACTAGCTCCACACTGAGGGACTCCAGCACACGTTGCATGGACTCCAAAAGGCATCATAGCTTGCAGACGGTTGGAAAAAGGCGTTCCAGAGGCAGATGAGCAACAGTATGCAGCACAGAGGCTGGGTATTGGACTGGTCCTATAAGCACCTGTGGCCAGCCGGAGCTCCTCCTGGTGGACAGAGTCAATGATCTTCAAATAGTAAAGCCTCGCCGATCCATACACCGTGCAATTGTAGTCCAGATGTTAACGCACAAAAGCCCCATAAAACTGGAGGAGATGTGTCCTGTCCACTCCCCATGACCTGCGGCTAAAATATTCAGTACCCTCAGGG
The DNA here is from genome assembly GCF_021461395.2 of Schistocerca americana. Lineage (NCBI taxonomy): Eukaryota > Metazoa > Arthropoda > Insecta > Orthoptera > Acrididae > Schistocerca > Schistocerca americana. Next base: position 183,246,049 of record NC_060120.1, read on the forward strand.
TTGAGGGTTTCAGGTCTCCCAGGTGCATCAACCATGACAATTTGAAGTAAAAAATGAGGCCCAGAAACTGACAGAATCACTAAAATGTAGGATGGTGTCCCTCATATGCAAGACAGGTAAATTAAAAATACTACGAGAATGATTAAAATGAACACACACACACACACACTTATCTGTAGAAAACTGAAAACCCATCTTTGCAACCCACACCTCTAACCTCTGCACTGTAAGTTGCAACTGATGGCTCACTGATGCAACACTGGACGAGGAACACAAAACAGCAGAATTATCTGCAAATAAGGAGCATTATACCAGATTCCTTACTATAGACATGATACTGTTGATGGCTATGGCAAAGAGGGTAACACTTAAAACACTGCCCCTAAGGTACACCATTCTCTTGCTCGAAATGATCGTCAGTGTGTAACAAAGCAGAATTGCCCACTGCTATCCTGTTTAGTTTTACACTCCTTCAGTAACTTAGTTAAGCAATGAACTTTTATTTTTTTTCATTTTCACTACTCAGATTCCGACTACAGATTCTGTGGCCTTCAGCCTCATAGTACAGAATTCAGAAATAGTTTAAATAAAATTCCCCTAGTAAAATCTATTATTTCAGTACATTCTAATGTCTATTCTGAAAGTAATGAGCTAATCAGTTTTATGGGAAATGCATACTATTAACAGTGATGGACGTATATTGTGCAATACATATTAACAGATCAAATTCAGCTATAAGACTGCATCCAAAAGAAAGCCTAAATTTTACTGATTCCAGCAAAGTGTTTAAATGAACCTAAAGTCTGTTAGTTAAATAGGTATTAAGACTTAAAATCTGTAACCTGTATGACTTTCAGTGCCAATTGTGACCAAACTACCAAATAATTCCGAGATCTGTTTCGATACTTTTGCTACCTTTATTTTTCTACGTAAAATAACTCCAGTCTCAACTTTGTAAGTGCATTAATTAAGAATTAAGTAAATTTGAATATGTAAAAATTATTGTTCAAAAGGGCTGCCGTGGTTATAAGTCGGGAATTCCCACGGCGGATGCATAAGTTAGTTCCACGTATTTAAATTGACACAGCTCACTCATGTTATTTAGATAATAAAACCCAATGGTTAACTTCAAAACCAGTTAGTAAGGATCATTTTAACCCTGGGAAATTATAAACTATAATATATTAACAGAAATAGTCAAATATTCAAGCGCTCGTCTATATAAGGTCCGAGCTGGTGCAGTTTTCAGTTAGTTCTCGGTCAAATTCTCTTGGAGCAAAAGTGCGCAAGTCAGTTAATTTTTCAGGTCGTACCAAAAAAGTGTAATTGTGAACATTGTTAAATACTGGAATTTTTTGACCTACCTAATGTGACAATTAAGTGTAAGAGGCCAGTTCACGTGAATATTGTGTGTGCGAGTAATAACAAATAAATCGTACTGTGGTTGACATAAATGTTCAACAATGAATACGATCTTGACTTTTGATTTTGAAAAACTTAACCTAGGATCCTGGCTTCTTAATTTCAGTGTGATTTAAATGAGATGGACGTAGCTACCGGGAAGACAATATTGAATAAACAAAGCAAGGTAGGTCGAGAATACTGCGCACTATCTACTGGGTGAGGAAATGTTTCAATACCGGTACATCCGGTTGTGACGTGAACTAGTAAGAGGCACTAATACGAGGAAACAGCCTGGCACGTTACAAGTGAGTCACCAACTTGGGTCCTAAAATAGTTTCGAGACAGGAAAGACTGGATGAAGATGGTGATGTGGCCACGAAAGCCCCACTGATGCAGTTGAGAAAGAATACAGTGCCCAGGGTGTATAAGTGGACAAGGAAAAATAATTCTTAGATTTTTCACGGATTTCCCGGTTAAAAATAAACTTTCTCCCGACTGAAAATACACTTTTTCTGTGTTAAGTGACAGTATACTAAGAATAGTAAAACTTATCAATTCTTTGAATGGTTATGATTTTGTACACCAGCGTAGAATTTCCCGGCACTTTAGGAAATGAAATTCAGGGAAAAAACACGTTTTGAAAAGATGTCTGATGTGCAGCAACATATACGCTGCATATTTTCGTATTATGAAAGTATAAATTCGAATTCCACCAAACACCACATGTTACTTTCGTAGCATTGAAATCAAGATTGCGATGCACTTTTGTAAGCCAGTCATAGCTCACGTCATGTGATCTAGCCAGCTGATGACAGCGGATATTCAGAGCATAGCACACATGATATAGTCAGCCAATAGCAACATCACTGTTAAGTAGGGCGAACACAAAAATTGGAAAAGTTAATGGTTTAAATTACTATATGTAGTGTTGCTACAAGAAAAGAAAAGCTTTCAAATATTAGTCTCGAAGATTAATAAGCTGCAAGATAAGCTAAGGTTTCACATATAATGTTGATCTTTTTTGCAGGTGTTACATAAGCTAAGGTTTCACATATAATGTTGATCTTTTTTGCAGGTGTTACACTTTCAGATACATTACACACAAGTGCCAGTAAAATTTTTTAACAACATAAATGTCTGATCTTTTGGGTTCAAAATTATTACAATTGGTCGTCCTCAAAGAGTTGATCTTTAAATGAGAGTCAAATGCTCTGTGATTTAAGAAATTCATTGTACATTCTTGCACATAGATCACCTTGTGTAAAAGGAAATTTACTTTGAAAGTTAACGCTTTTCAAACAACTATTCGCAATATTTTCCCGTGATCTGTTAGAAATAGCTTTATTTTAGCAGTTGCCAGATAGTGACAGAACACAGGCGTCACCATGCCTGTGCAGCTACGAAGACGCAGAAAGCCCGAATATTCATATGTGTAAAACATTAAAAGATCTTACATTATGTCATAAAAGAAACAAGACATTGGAGCATCAGAATTTTGTGAACCATACTAAAATGCATAATTTGGCTTAAAGTGCACATTCATACGTCCAGATTCAGATGTAAATTTTCTTGGAGTACCAATACTGTATTATCTCGTGTTTGGTTCTTTATTATGTCATAACGCCAAACATGCTAGAAGATGAAAACGTGGACTTGAAATTCAGTGAACAGTTAAAGCTAGGCAATAATGTGGAATTAAACACTTCATTTCAAATAAATTGACTGCCTCAGAGGAAAAGATTAATAAAAGCAAAACTTCTTTAGCAAACTGACAAAAATAACTTCATTGTTCTGCAAGGTGATTAATGCCTGACTGTCAGAAAGGTGGAAATAAAATACAGTCCGAAACTAATAACAAATTTCAGTCTTCTGTAATTAAGTGAATGTATTTTAATTTACTTGATAGCTCCCTGCCACAGAAATCTGTTTTGTTTTCATTTGACGTGAGAGCAATATACAAAGCGGAAACGTAAACACGGGTAACATGGAGACTACCCACCTCCCAACTACAACTCAGTCCGCTCTGTGTATCAACCCTGGATCTATGATATTTCCGAACTGGGGCAATACTAGATAGTGGTTCCCCCCATCCCACCCCCTCGAGGGTTTGTGGTAGGGGGGGGGGAATTATATATATATATAATTAAAAATTGACTTTTCAAAAATATGCTCATTTTGTAGCGCACATCTTTCTGAAGAGTCTGATACATAAAAAATGTGTGTTCGAGGAAATGCAAGACATTTTATTTGGTCGTAAGTGTACCAAAGTGCAGTGCCACACCTCTTCACACAGCATTCTTCTATAGCACGTCACTGTATTTCGCTCTGTGGAATTCAAACATGTAATATTTTGTAATGGGTGCCCTCAAACTATATTCAGGACAGTGGAAATTAAAATGTCCTGTGGTGCCTATCCTGGTCCCAGTCGACCGGTTTGACGTCCTGCCCCTTTTTACAAAAAACTCTCAATTAATACTGGATGGGATTATCTGTAACCGGAAGAACAAGAACTCTTAAGAAAATCTGCACTCTTTATTGCCTATTAGCTAATAACTTGCTGTTTTGTGTGACATAAAATTAAATATAGGATACACAAAACCAGTAAAGACAAGATACAAGCAAGACAGTACACATTTCCTCAATCCTTAAGTCCTAGCAGTTTTTTCTCTTTGTTCTTGCTACAGATTTAGATGGCATGCTTTCCTTTATGGGAAAGAATCTATTACCTAATCAACGTTCATCAAACATTTTGCTACATGAAAAAATGAAAATGACGTTGTCTGATACTGAAAAGGCTGTTAATACAAATAATAACCAAGACTGGTGTGGTTTCTCGATCTGATTACGTGTATTTTGTTACTTGAAATGAAATAGGCCTGCCTAATACGAGGGTTGGAACTTAAATAGTGGCAACTATTTATCCACAACTGATACAAAAGAGTTACATGTTTGCACCTGTTACTGTCCTGTCAAAGTAGTCACCAGCATTGTGTAGAACCCATCGCCAGTGATGTGGAAGGCGTAGCATACAGTTAGCAGAGCCTGTTCCGTTGATGGCGCAAATGGAGCAGTCTACTGCTGGTCGAATCTCTGGAGCAGTTCTGAAGCGAATGCCACAAAGTGGTTCCTTCATCTTCGGAATCAAATCAAAGTCTGGGGAGTATGGTGGATGGTACAGTACGTCCCAGTCCCATCGACCGAACAGAGCACCCACAGCTTGTGCTGTATGGGCCTGCGCACTGTTGTACAAAATGATGGGTAGGTTGTGCAGAAAGTGTCGCCACTTCTTTCACAAAGATAGTCACAGGTGATGTTCCAAAAACGAACAGCAATACTGTGCACTGACGGTCAGCCGTGGAGGAACGTAATGCGTTATGATAACACCATCACAGTCATACACGAGAATCACAATACCTTTCACCATCCTGGGCCTCTTTGGAGGAGATGTATGGGTGGCCTTACCCCATTTGCCACAAATGACAGCCCCCTTACAACCCAATGTGGTGTGCCTAAAGCACTAGCAGGTAAAACAGTGAATCGGGTTAGGGAAATAAGGTCGCACACTGAGGCAGAGGAAACCCGCCTTAACGTGTTCAGGAAGTTTTGTGCTATCGAAAGTCAGTATAAATGAGTCCGATTTCACAAGATCACCATTCACCCATTTCATTATGTTCTGTGCATCAACAATGCCTTCCTGAGACCACTCAGCTTTCAGTTCTTCTCAGGGAATGTCAACCAGATCCCTGCAAGTCACAACACCTTTGCTATAGTTTAAGGTGTTGTGCAGTTTAGTTTCTATTGCATTCTCCCTGAGGCACTGAGCTTTCTGGATGCTCTTGACTTGTTGGGAATTTGATGTTTCTACCAACAGGGTCCCATTTCGCAAGCACTTGACAGATTTTAAGATTACAGCTACCCCTTCTAACCCTTTCCGTATGTTAAAAGGTTAAACTTTCTCAAAAACTCCCTTCTTTTGCATTTAATTATAAGAAACACATTCTGGCCACCAGCATGTATCCTGTTACTCAATACTGAAAGAGTCCGTGTAAATATCGAGACTGGAAGACTGGCTACATGAGCCCTCTCATTTGATCGGATGTCAGTACCTACCAGTGACCCACCCTTTCCGCAGGGAGGAGGAAGGGAAGATTTCGAAGGATTCATCTTGGTCCCACAAGCAGCTAGGGAACTAAGAATCCACCTAGACAGAGCCCCACGTGCCTTGTCAACTTTACACAACTGAGGTGCGGTGGATTCCCCAGATGTTGCCCGCTAATGACTTCTTCACCTCAACAGCCACGCATCTCATCAGCACGCAGCACACTTTGAGATTGAAGTTTTCTTCTATAGAGGTTTTTACCATCCTCGCAATGCAGGCAGTCGAGCCAATGATCCCCATTTCCTGTGACACACAAAGTTGCACCACCACACCATACAGTGGCTGTTGAAGCATGCCCACAGCTTACAGTGACAGGAGACTGGCGGCACTTACCGGTTTGAGCTCAGGAAGCCTGGGGTGCGTGACCGAGCCTGTACTCGGCAAACGAATGCTGAGCCCCTGAACGGAAGAGCTTTTGGAATGCATAAATGAGAATGATGTGTTTCTCAAGAGAATCATAAATGATGGTGAGACACGGGTCTACGGTTATTGTGCTGAGATCAAGGTTCAATCTTCACAATGGGTCGGGAAAGGTTCTCCGAGATCAAAAAAAGCCTGTCATGTCAGGTCAAATGTCAAAGCCCTGCTCATAGTTTTCTTTGATTTTGAAGGATTAGTTCACCCTAAATTCGTGACACAGGGACAAACTGTTAATCAATGGTACTATTGGGATGTATTGCAAGAAAATGTGAGAAGAAAATGGCCCGAAATGTGGCGAGACTATTCATGGCCCTCGTATCACCATAACGCACCCACTCGTTTGTCCCTGCTGGTGTGTGACTATTGCACAAAGACACGAAATCACTGTGCTGCCTCATCTTCTGTACTCTCCAGACCTGGGCCCTGATGACCTCTTTTTTATTATTTTTTTTTTTCATTTTTTTATTGCCAAAGTTGAAAACCTCATCAAAAGCCTGAAGATTTGCAATGATAGATGAGATTTAAAAAAAAAAATTACTGACTGAGCTTCGCGCGAACCTGCAAGAGGCATACCAAAACTGCTTCCGGGCAGGATTCTACAGCAGATAAATACAGGGACAAGAAATGAATGAGCTGTATTTACTTGCACTACTGAAACTGAGATGTATTTGGGTCTGAGATGAAAAATCTGTGAAAGCTTTTGAGAATATCAAAGATACATTGATAAATGCTTCATATTTTGACATCCAGTACTGAGCAAATCATTTAAACTAGCAATTGATGCATCATAATATGGTATAGCTGCAGATTATTTGAGGAGAGTGGGATCCCAAAGTCAGGAAACACAGAACAATTTTTTTCACTAGCAGAAGCCTAGGCAAACATGAACTAAACTACACAGCAACTGAGATGGAGTTATTAGGAAAGAAACTATTAGCAACCATTTAGAGTATACAAAAACTTGAAACACTTATTTGGGGATCTCCTTCAGTGGTATACACTGATCATTAAGCACTTACCTTTTGATGGAAAGCAGATACCTTACAAGCGTTTGGCGAGGTGGGTATTGTTTCTTCAATAGTTCAGTATATATATAAAGGAATCTATTAATTTTTTAATTCAAGTTAAACCAGGAATGAAGTGAGGAACTTAGGACAGATAAGATGACAATTAAAAGTGGATGCCTATTTTAAAAGTAAACTTCAACAGTGTGAACAAGAATCATTATCATCATTAGAGCACCTATAAATACACGTCCCCCCCCCCCCCCCCCCCCCCCCGCACACACACACACACAAAATATTGGAAGCCATGCATTCCCCAGTGTGTGGAGACTGAGTTAGTATGGTTCATACATAAGGACTGTGGCCACTTTGGTACTCATGAAAGTATAGAACATATGAGGAAGTTTTACTACTTTAAGGGATTAGGTAAGAAAGTTATGATCTTGATTTGGACTGCCAAATTTGTCAGAAAGTTAAGGTGGATAACAGTGGTATTAATTATACGACTTACCCTATTTTACCCAAGGGTTCACAAGACTTAACAGCGTCAGATTTTTACAGCCCTTTACTGATGGGTAGGGGAGGTGTAACATATATTTAAGTACTTTATTCGTCAAACTATGTCACACTGCATCCTATCAAGCATGGATACCGTGATTAATGGTATGTGCAATTATTTCACAGATGTTGGAAACCGAAATGACTCTTAGCTGACAATGATGCACAATTTACAATTCATAATTTTAAGAAATTCTTAGCTGGGAGGGCATGTATAACCCAAAATCGAACCCATGCGAACATATCATAAAGGAAATAGGAAGACAGTGTAGAACATATTGCTGTACTAAACATACCACTTGGGCACAAATGACACAGAACTTCAGGTAATATTAAATGAGTTACCACATCTGTCTACAGACAGTAGAAGTAATGAAGCTGATGTGCTGTGTTTATGGACTAGAACCACTAGATACATAAAAACATCTTACAACATTTGAACTCCCAACATAATATAATTCATTTCACAATGGGGTTTGGAGGTTATTTTATAAATTTGTTGGACCATATAAAGATGTTACCATAAAGAAACATTTATGGAAAAACTGCAGCTACCAATACTGTAATCCCTAAAAGCTCTCAACACCCACAAAACCACAAACAAGCAGCTTTCCATTCCACTGTGTACCATACTATATCCATTCCATTGTCTGTCTGTCTGACTTCTGAACTGAATTACATACCTTCAAACTTACCACTTTCAGTAATTACTAAAACTTTGACTTGATTGAAACATTCCACAAAAAAGGTAAATGTATAATATTGGACCACTCCTGTACACTGGCCAACAAGAATGTTTCAGTAGTTACAAAAACTGATGCACAATTCTATATGTTGGCAAAATTTTAGATATTCCTGAAAGAAGTTACTCACACAAATACTGGCCCATTTTTTTACAACAGCAGTGCTAAATTGCTATTAAATAGTAAAGACAAAGTTAAACTATTTAAATAGGAAAACTATTTAAATAGTAAAGACAAAGTTAAACTCCCCCCCCCCCCCCCATGAACCATGGATCTGGCCTTGTAACACTAACCAAAACAGCCTTGCTGTGCTGGTACTGCGAACGGCTGAAAGCAAGGGGAAACTACAGCGGTAATTTTTCGCGAGGGCATGAAGCTTTACTGTATGGTTAAATGATGGTGGCGTCCTTTTGGGTAAAATATTCCACTACTCAAGAGGACGTTGTTATCAGGAGAAAGAAAACTGGCGTTTTACAAGTTGGAGCGTGGAATGTCAGATCCCTTGATTGGGCAAGTCGGTTAGAAAATTTAAAAAGGGAAATGGATAGGTTAAAGTTAGATATAGTGGGATTTGGTGAAGTTTGATGGCAAGAGGAACAAGACTTCTGGTCAGGTGAATACAGGGTTATAAATACAAAACCAAATAGGGATAATGCAGGAGTAAGTTTAATAATGAATAAAAAACAGGAATGCAGGTAAGCTACCACAAACAGCAAAGTGAATGCATTATTGTGACCAAGATAGATATGAAGCCCACGCCTACCACAGTAGTACAAGTTTATATGCCGACTAGCTCCGCAGGTGACGAAGAGATTGATGAAATGTATGATGAGATAAAAGAAATTATTCAGATAGTAAAGGGAGACGAAAATTTAATAGTCATGGGAGACTGGAACTCAATAGTAGGAAAAGGAAGAGAAGGAAACATAGTAGGTGAATATGGAATGGGAGAAAGGAATGAAAAAGGAAGCCACCCAGCAGAATTTTGGACAGAGCATAACTCAATCATAGTTAACACGTGGTTCAAGAATCATAAAAGGAGGTTGTATACATGCAAAAAGCCTGGCGATACTGGAAGGTCTCAGATAGACTATATAATGGTAAGACAGATTCAGGAACCAGGTTTTAAACTGTAAGGCATTTCCAGGGGCAGATGTGGACTCTGACCACAATCTATTGGTTATGAACTGTAGATTAAAACTGAAGAAATTGCAAAAAGGTAGGAATTTGAGGAGATGGGACCTGGATGAACTGAAAGAACCAGAGGTTCTAGAGAGCTTCAGGGAGAGCATTAGGGAATGATTGACAAGAATGGGGGAAAGAAATACAGTAGAAGAATGGGTAGCTTTGAGAAATGAAATAATGAAGGTAGCAGACGATTAAGTAGGTAAAAAGACGAGAGTTAATAGAAATCCTTGGGTAACAGAAGAGATATTGAATTTAATTGATGAAAGGAGAAAATATAAAAATGCAGTAAATGAAGCGGGCAAAAAGGAATACAAACGTCTCAAAAATGAGATCGACAGGAAGTGCAAAAGGGCTAAGCAGGGATGGCTAGAGGACAAATGTAAGGACATAGAGGCACATATCACTAGAGGTAAGACAGATACTGCCTACAGGAAAATTAAAGAGACCTTTGGAGAAAAGAGAACCACTTGCAAGAATACCAAGAGCTCAGATGGAAAACCAGTTCTAAGCAAAGAAGGGAAAGCAGAAAGGTGGAAGGAGTATATAGAGGGTCTACACAAGGGTGATGTTCTTGAGGGCAATATTATAGAAATGGAAGAGAGTGTAGATGAAGATGAAATAGGAGATATGATGAAGAGCTTGACAGAGCACTGAAAGACCGAAGTCGAAACAAGGCCCCGGGAGTAGACAACATTCCATTAGAACTACTGATGGCCTTGGGAGAGCCAGTCCTGACAAAACTCTACCATCTGGTGAGCAAGATGTATGAGACAGGTGAAATACCCTCAGACTTCAAGAAGAATATAATAATTCCAGTCCCAAAGAAAGCAGGGGTTGACAGATGTGAAAATTACCGAACTATCAGTTTAATAAGCCACGGCTGCAAAATACTAACGCAAATACTTAACAGACGAATGGAAAAACTGGTAGAAGCCGACCTCGGGGAAGATCAGTTTGGATTCCGTAGAAATGTTGGAACACATGAGGCAATACTGACCCTACGACTTATCTTAGAAAATAGATTAAGGAAAGGCAAATCTACATTTCTAGCATTTGTAGACTTAGAGAAAGCTTTTGACAATGTTGACTGGAATACTCCCTTTCAAATTCTGAAAGTGGCAGGGAGCGAAAGGCAATTTATAATTCGTATAGAAACCAGATGGCAGTTATAAGAGTCGGGGGGCATGAAAGGGAAGCAGTGGTTGGGAAGGGAGTGAGACAGGGTTGTAACCTATCCCCAATGTTATTCAATCTGTATATTGAGCAAGGTAAAGAAGGGAACCAGCAGAAAAATGCTCATATTAGAGCACAAAAAATGTGAATACGCTCTTTTTCAAAAAACGACTGAAAAGTGGGGTACCAGCTGCCTCATTCTGCCTTCCTCAGCACCTTTAAAAGTTTTCCCAAAATTCTGGCATGCAAACATATTCAGGCTATTTATACTGAGACAGGAGTAGAAAGTGGCAGTGGGGCAAAGAGATGGAGAAACAATAAATACTGGAAGATAGTAGACAGCAGTTGTGGTATAGGAGCAAAGGCAAATATGGCAGTATGGGAGAAAGAGAGGGACACAGTGGCAGTGGAACATAGTTGACAGTGACAGAACACTGAAAGAATGAAAGAGAGAGTGCCAGTAGAAGAGGACTAAAGAGAAGGAAAAGGTGGAAGTGGGTGAGAGCCAGTGATAATGAGACAAAGAATCTATGAGCATGACAGTGAGGAAGAGAGAAATAGTGACAGTGAGAAGAGATAGCTGTAGTGGAAAGGAATGAATTAGATAGTAGCAGTAAAAGCAAGAGGGTGAGGGACAGTGTGTCAGCGAGAGGAACCAGTAGCAGTAGGACAGAACGAAGGAGACTGTGATTGTGAGACAAGAGACAGTAACACTTAGAGGGAGCACAAATATGTTTGCAAGCCAAAATCTTTGGGAAAATTTTTAAAACTGCTGAGGAAGGTAGAATAAGGCAGCTGGTGCCCTACTTTTTATTCAAAGTCTTTTATTGGAAGCAGGAGCATGTTTGCCTTTTCCGTGCTCCAATAGAAGCATTTTTCCGCTGTTTGTACATACGATGGAGATGTACCGAGCTGTAGTTGCATTAGATCCGATGATGGCAACACTAATTTGCCAAAACTGGTCATCAAAAATAAAGTTATAACTAATTATGTTGGCTGTTATAGTTTTTACTTCTATATTTCACATTACTGTAGATCGCCCCCATACTTGAACTCTGTCAAGTATATAAAAAATACCAGTCTGGTTTTAAACAACTGAACACTATTTCCTTTTTCACCTTTGTTGTGTTTATAGTTACGGTAGACAGAACACTTGACCCTGGCACTGGAGGTCACGGGTTCCATCCCGGGTAGAGGTGGCCATTTTTCTTCCTTCCAGCCCCTCCACGATGGATCCAGGTGGTCTCAGCCAGCTGTCAAAATGAATATTGGGGCTCCTTCCCAAGGGTAAAGTGCAGTCGCGGTAAGGGACTCGCCATCCCTCTCCCACCTAGAGCCGCAGTGGTTAGGAGAGCTGCATTCTACAAGCAGTCATTCTACATTCACAGTACTTTAGATCCCTTCAAAGTATTGTCCATGCACATTAATTCACTTGTCCCAAAGCTTTTGCCACTGCTGAAATCAGTTCTGGAGCTCTTGACACTAAATACTGTTCAAAGCCGTTAGCCCGTTTACTCTGACATCATGTCCGCCCCAATACCTGAATGGTTAGCGCGTTGGAATGCCATGCACGGGGGCCCGGGTTAGATTCCTGGCTGGGGAGGGGGGATTTTCTCTCCTCAGGAACTAGGTGTTGTGCTGTCCTCATCATCATTTCATCCCCATTGTTGACGCACCAGTCGCCCAATGTGGTGTCACACTCGATAAGACTTGCACTTAGCGACTGAACTTCCCCCCTGGGAACTCCCAGCCACTGACGCCATATGCTCATTTTTCCTGATATGACCCACATCACTGAATTGCTTTCCTGTCGGAATTTGTTTCATCTGTGGAAACAAAGAAAAGTCTGACGGAGCCAGATCAGGTGATTAAGGTGGGTGTGGAACACACGTTTTTTGCCTTGAACCGTCAGATCTGTGTGGCTGGAGCATTGTCATTGTGTAGCAACCAGTTCCCAGTTTTCCACAGTTCTGGCAGTTTCTGTTGCACACTCTCTCAATCTTCATAACATGCTAGATAAAAACACTGGTTCACTGTTCGCCCTGGAGGATTGAACTACTTGTGGACAATGCCACTGACATAAAAAAACCAACATTGTTTTTACACTGGATCACACTAGATGTGCTTTCTTGGGTCATGGTAATGTTTGCATTTTCCACTGGTTTGACGCTTGCTTCAACTCCAGATCATATCTGTTGCACAACTCTCATCCCAAATTTTAAGAAAATTTGGATTGCTCTGCACTTCACTCTTCAACTTGTGGCAAATATTCATGCAGTTTTCTCTTTGCTCATCTGTGAGCAAGTGAGGAACAAATTTTGCAGACACCTGTCTCATGTACAAATCTTTGATTAAATTTGCTGCACTGTGCTCCATGATACTTTTGTTTCCTCGATTGGTCAATGGTCAATGGTCCTTCAACAATCTTCAGCCATTACACATTTGATTGTTGCAATGTTTTTGTCATTTCTTCCTGTCAAAAGATCAATGGGGCCTGGCATGTCTTCCGCTGACATACTGCCGGATTTGAAACAATAAAACTACTCTTAGATCTGTAGTCTCCCAAACCAATATCAATAAAGGCCTGCCAAAGCATCCCAATAGTCTCTGCTGCAATTTTCCCTGCAGAAAACAAAATTTTACATAGACTCTAGGCTCCTTGTTGGCTATGTCATTGATCTCAAAGGACTGAAATAGGAATGCAAACAACAGAGCACCAAAAACAAACCACTTAACACTGACTGACACCAGCTTAGTGAGTGATGTGGGAAATCCCAAACCAACATCACCTAGCAGCACAGCTTGTAACTATGAAACATGCGCACACAACAGATCAATTCCGGTAAATTTTTGTTCCCCCCTTTTATTTCTCTTTCTTTGTTAAATGTAACAGAATTAATACTTCCTCTTGTAAACACTCTGTATCTCATCATTTTATTTATCACCTAATTAAAAATTTCTGTAAAAATTGCATGTGTTTGTGACATGTGGTTATCACCTCACAATGACCTAAGAGGTCAAAAGCTGGTTCATGACCATAAACACATTATTTTGCAAAATACCAGGGAAGTGTTTTGATTTTAACAGTATCATCTTAAAATTATCTTACCTCTAAGGAGAGATCAACAGCTCTCGAATCTGGGGGGTCCATCACGCGGGTGAGAACTTCGGCAGCTCGGCCCAGCTGCAGGATTTTCACTTGCAAAATCACCTCCTCCAATCGTGAACGCAGCATTTCCGGCAAAGGATATGCTTGTAGCATCATTTCACGTGCTCTGGTATAAAGGTGATAGCACACACCAGGTTGCACCCTGAGAAAACGAAGTGCAAACAGTATGTTGTACTATGGAAAGTTAACAGATGTTCACTGCTAGGTATGAAATCTGTTATCAAAAAAATAATGGAAATTTCTGGATGTAGCAATATGTGAAATAAGGGAACGGCAGCCACTCACCTACAAACACTCCTGTAGTCATGGGAAGACTGGTTATTTATATTGAGTTATTTAAAGGAGTTGCCTGAGCAGATGGAGGAGGGGACAGAGTAGGGAAGGCCAAAAGGAGGGGTAGCAAGAAAGAGGCAGGTCTTTGGACAGATGACTCTGAGGCCGCACAAAATGAAGAGAGTACAGAGGGTAGAGCACATAGAGATGTAGGTGCAAGACCTGCCCCATACACCCACACAACAACTCCTACTGCAGTCCAGTCACAGGCATTTCCTACCCAATAAAAAATTTCACTGAACTATCCAGGGGGGGGGGGGGGGGGGTAAAAACCACACACATCATGTTTTTTGCCATGAACTGTCAGACCATCAGAGCTGTGAGGCTGGAGTGTTGGCATTATATAGCAATCACCTCCAATTTCTCCACAGTTCTCTCACAATCTTTGCAACACACTAGATAAAAATGGGAACTATCTCTCCAACATATCCTGTATTCTCACAGTCCCCCTTGCCTCAACCTCCGCTAACCTGTTTCCACTGCATCACCTTACCCTTTCCCTTCTGTCTTCTGTCCACACGATTCATTCTCTGTCCAGAGCCTACACTGCCTACTGCTACCACTCTTCCTACCGTGCATAACCCATGTGGGTCTCTCTCTCCCCCCCCCCCCCCCCCCCCCCACCTTCCATCTTCTACATCTCTACTTGCTTTACCCTCTGCAGTTTTTTAATCTTGTTATGCTGCTACAGAGTCATCTGTCCAAGGACCTGCCTCTTTCCTACTACCGCCTCCTTGCTTCCTTCCTTACCCCCTCCCCACCTCCATTAGCTCAAGCAACTGATTTCAATAATCAATTATCAATAATCAGACTTGTCATGGTCACAGGAGTGTATGTTTGAGTGCCTGTGGGGTGAATATGTTTACTTTATCATGGAAAAGAAAAACAGTATCATGGCACAGAACGTGAAGAACAATTATTGCAAATTCTTCTGTGACTGGAAGAAACTAGAGAGGAAAGGGGTGGGGGGTCACATGTGCTCTTCCTGAAGAATTAAGGCTCCAAATGCTGAACTACAGTGTCAAATACTATGTTTATGTTCTTATCTGTTGCTAAATGATTCCTTTTTATTTGGCCTGTGGTGAACTTTTCTACATAATTGTTCATATTTCACAATTTGTTGTATTCTTGTAATGATAAATCAATATTTACTTCGCTACCCTGTTATTTATCCACTGGATTTCTATAAGGGGCATTCAAAAAGAAACAAGCCGGAGGCATAATTACAGAAACCAGTACTTGTATGTTAGAAGTATTGACCCTACTGTTGAGACACTTGTCCCACTGTGACACAAGTGATAAGGTGGTGAATAGCTGTCTCATAAAATTCCCAGGGCTGCAATGGAACCAGTTCCACACGTACAGCTGGACGTCTTTGTCCACCCGAGTGCAGGAATGGTTACGCTGACATTCTTCTTTGACCAAGATGGTCCCCTTCTGATTCACTTCCTGCAGCATGGGACAACAGTAAATGCTCAGCATTACTCACGAACCTTGACCATCCTTTGCCAAGCTATCAAATTAAAATGATCACACAATCTCACCCGTGGGTCAATCTACTCCATGACAATGGAAAGCCTCATATGGCCAACACAGTCGTGGCACTCCTGCAGAAATTCAAATGGGATGTTCTCGGCTACCCACCACACAGTCTGGACCTCTCCCCCTGTGATTAAGCCATTTTTGGTCCCCTTAAAAAGGCTCTAACGATTCACCTCTGATGACGTCGTCCAGCTGTACGTGCGGAATTGGTTCACATCGCTGCCCTGAGAATTTTATGAGACAGCCCTTCACCACCTTGTGTCAGTGTGGGATAAGTTTCTCAACAGCTAGGGTGAATACTTCTAACATATAGGTACTGTTTTCTATAATTATGCCTCTGGCTCAATTCTTTTTGAATGCCCCTTATAATTTAGGTTGTTAGTTCCATCAATCTTTGACTTATTGATTGCCTTGTTCATTACTTTTTAGGCTTTTAAAATTCTCTCCAACTTTTTTCTGCTGAGTTTCCTCTTGTTCTGCAATGCTCTTTCCTGTGAGCTAGTATCGAATCTCACTTTCCCAGTTCCTATCTTCTTTTATACCACAGGGTGGTGGTGGAGTTGGTGGTGGTACTGGTATTGCTGCTGCTGCTGCTACTTGTTAAGATATTATACATACTGAATTACAATTTTATTTTGGTGACCACTTTTTCGTAACTGATGATTTTTTAATGATGTCAAGCTATTAATGTAACTAATATATGTATTCCACTTCAGCACTCAATCCCACTACATTATCAGCCCTCCAAATATGGATGCAAAAAAATGGTTCAGCATGTTTCATTCACATAAAAATTTATGAAATATAAAACACTAACCACGCTCACATATCAGAATTTTCATTATGGTAAGTAAGGAAATCCATTGGTATAAATGAGATTCATAGAATCCAAACACTTTCTCCTCTGCATCCATAATTATAATAGCACTCACAATATTTCAGACCAGATGTGTAATCTGTAAGCATGTACTATTACACAATCTGATTGCATCAAGATTTTGCATTAAGAGAACCAGGACACCAATCTTCAACCTTGGTTAATGAGAAGATACTCTGACAATTCGAAAGAGTTAAGTATGTCTATGGGGCATGAGGTGACATGTTCCACATCAATAATATTATTGACAGACAGATATTCTACAATATATCCTTCTACTGCTGGCATAATTTTTTTCATTTATCTGTCCTAAAAATAATTTGTAGTTCACTAAAGCACAAATTTTATAACATTTCTGCATGCAGCAACGTCAGCTGCCTTCAAGTATCTGTCTTGCTTGGGTAAGCATAGCTCGTGATGTGCACGCCTCCAATGCATGGCAATATGGCACACGCTTCACTGCCAAGCAGTGCTTGGGCAGGAGCCCATATTTATGCATTGTGCTATTGAAGTTATATATAATATGACATGTGCATTAAACAACAAAATTTAGTAATTTTTTACATGGCTTATGTTCACTGATGTAAAAAAGAAAAAAAGAAAGAAAGAAATTCTATTTCGTACTTCACCCTCTCAGGGGTCAGCCGTTTAAATTTTCTAAAGTAGTCTACATTTAATCTACGTTCTTCCTTAGGGCTCAAGCTATCTCCATGCCAAATTTCAGCAAAACCACTTGAGTGATTTAGTCAAGAAAATGTAGCAAACAGAGGTACTTTTACACTTATAATGTTAGTACTATGGATTGTAACAAATTCTTCGGAATATGAGGAAAAAGAAGGTGTTTAGGAGCACGAAAAAACTTCTCCCTCACCTTCCAGCTCGTCCACGCCGCTGCTTTGCATTAGCAAGGCTCACCCACTCTGGCTGCAGGGTAGATATGTTTTTTTCAATATCAAAGTTTTTCATCTTGGTCTTACCACAGTCCACAACATATACAACATCGTCTATTGTTATTGAGGTTTCAGCGATGCTTGTTGAAATTATAATCTTACGGACTCCTGAAACACAGAATGTGACTTTCTTTTTCATATATCTTTCACGCACAACAAATCTCTTCCCCCACACTCAACAGGAAAGAAATGGTCTTATTTTGATGCAACAAAACACATACTACATAATACATCAATGACTCATATTTTTACGTTTATTTCTCTTGTCAAGAAAATTATATAATATATTTCCATTTGTAATACTTAATGGTCATCTAATTTTAATCACTTATAGTGCAAGCAGTTACAAAGACTTCTATTAACTGTATACACTATATAAATTGGTATTTTCTAGATATGGGCGCTAGGAGCAATTCTTGCCTCTCACAAGCACTATTATTGCACAGTACATAGCACATAAAAAATATATCTTGGTCTCTAGAAAAGCAGATCAGAAAAACAAAGGTAGCCATCATTACAAACAATTTTGTATAGCTGAAACTAAATTTTTGTTGCTACAAATTAAATGAAAACTACTACACAATGGTAGTGAGAACAATATTGTTTTCTAAGGTTGGCACTGGCACCCAAACCTCCAGATGTAAGGCACTCAGATCGCCACCAAACGTTGTTTGTCAATCGAGTATCAACCAAAACACCAATTTAGTTCATGCTATGAGTTGTTGTCTAGTAGAACATGCTTAAATGTTAATTAAAAGTAACATCAGAACTATGGAGCACAGCAAAAGCTTTCTGTGAGAGGTTGTTTTCTAGACCTCGCGTGAGTGCGCTGCTAGAGTGTGAGGTCATTGTACCAAAGATACTGTGTTTGAATGTCATTAATGTCAGCTTTTATCAAACAGTTCAGTTCATGAGTGAAACTGTTATATGGGAGAACATTTTCCTGACTAGTAAAAGGACTTTTCAGACTTTGTAGCAATGTTCTTTTAGCAGTCTGCTTTTGCTTCATTAACTGAAAGCAGCAAACCTATAGTGCACATCTGTATATATAAGTGTGGAGTTCTGCTGCACATGTGAGAAAGAACACCATACCTATCTATAAAAATGTACTCTATAGGTTTGATACTTTCAGATAACAGAGCGAAAGCAGACTGTCAAAAAAGAACAACACTGAAAAGTCCTTTTACATGTCAAGAAAATGTTCTCCCATACAACAGTT
Source organism: Schistocerca americana (assembly GCF_021461395.2). NCBI lineage: Eukaryota > Metazoa > Arthropoda > Insecta > Orthoptera > Acrididae > Schistocerca > Schistocerca americana. The sequence continues at coordinate 183,264,788 of NC_060120.1, forward strand.
TCACGCGTAAACAGTTAAAAATTAATTGTCATCAGTGGGGTTTGAACGGGGGCCATTGGTGCAACTACCACATGCTCTGCCAACTCACCGATGAGAAATTTACAAAAACCCTCACTCACAAAGAGTTTTTCTGTGCTCTGTAGTCCTGGCATTACTTTTAATTACCATTTACGCATGTTCTACCGGACAACAGCACATAAAACACACTAAATCGGTGTTTTGCTTGATACTCTATCGACATAGAACATTTGGTACCAATCTGATTGTCTGACATCTGGAGGTTTGGGTATGAGCAGAAACAAGTATATACTGGCTGATTTCTATTGATACCCCTTCTCCCACCATCCCATGGGAAAATACTGATTTATAATGTGGGTAACCTGCTGATTTGGCTTTTTACAAACTTTCAGCTGTCTAAGAGCACTGATTTTTTTTTTCTTTAATAAGGGGCAGAGCCTGGAATAACGCTCTACAAATTTAACTTAGTACTTAGAGAAATCAATAGTGCTTTACAAATGGGCAATTATTTACACAAAGAATGGTTAAGTACTCATACTAATGTAAGAATCATCAATTACCAGACTGTGCTTAGCTTCTTATTGCCAAGTAATCATACCTGGAGGCGGTCTCTCAAACACAGATTTCTGCATCACAGTAGGCATCAGAGAATGGAGAGGAATTATACGATACTTATCTGGAATCAGCAACAAGGCTAATGTTACTCACAATGACGTGGTGCAGCTGACTATTTTACAATGTTAACTTTAAGAAAAAAGTAAAACAAATGAAGTTAAATGGAAAACCAGACAAAAGAATCATCATACCTATAACTCAGCAAAGCATTGATTTCCTGCGTATTTCTTTTCTAGGGGGGCTTGGAAAGAGGCAGAAAGATGCTAATACCTTTTTTATATATAAAATTACTTATATGGAAGGAGTCAATTTCAAATTCCACACAGTTTTAATAATTCCACTTTAGCTTTTAGATACTTACATGGTGGAAATGCACCACTTTCTTCCAATGATCTGTTCAGTGCAGAAATATTATCCCAACCAGGTAGAAAAACAAGAATGGCACCCTCTGGCTTATTCATACATATGTACTGAACCAAAGCACGAATAAGCTCAATATTCAGCTCCTCACAATCAGGATTTCTCAGACTGTGTATCACCCTTGTTGAGTACTTTCCTTCCGTTTCTAGCTTCCTGACAGAGAAGAAGGCAGAATGTAGCAGGTTTAATTGTTTAGTATAAAGGTGAACAACAGATGTCACTATAAGTTAAAGTCAATGACAGAAAAATGTAGTTCTAATAATGTGAGATTCCCTTTTAATAACACTATGACTGTATGGAGAACAAACAATGGTTGTGATGTTATCCATACAAAAATAAAAATTACTGCCTAATCTTTTATTAACTTATTACATACACATAAAACGAGAGATAAATAAAAAGGCAATGTTGCGGGAATGGCTCTTGGTCAAATCAACAGATATCTTGAAATTCCCATAATATTTCATGGGCACCAAATTTGAATGCTAATAGTAAAGATTTCTTGGTCAGTAACAGGAAAGACAACTACACCAGCTATCCAACGATGAACCAAGAGTTTCAGAACACACGCAAAGGCTGTCGTTCATACAGTGTGCTACTGTCAGTCATCTCAAAACCTCTCTCAGGAGCAACATGTCAATATATGCAACCACATTAACGTCTGTCTAGCCTCACCATTGTGATCTGAACATCTACAGCACCACCAAAGTGTTATCCCTTCTATGACCAATAGTTCTCCTTTGTGATCACTGTGATTTTAACAAGGTCATCACTGATCCCATGCTGTGCTAAGTTTGTATCCTGTGCCTCTGTTCAGCAGAGTTGTCAAGCTGTGAATTTCCAGCATATTTTTAATAAAGTTGTACTGGTACAAAGATGGTGAGAGGAGAATTTTGGTACTTTTGTAGTCCATATTGTGCCCCTTACTCAATGCCCAGTCACTCCAGATTTCTGTGGCTGGTGCATACATGTGTCCTGCCTTATATTTGGTACATCTGTCTTGCACAGCATATATGATGTCTCTGACTACAAGGAATCAGAGTTTTGTTGGTGGACAGAAGATGCATTTAACTATGTTTCTTTAGTAATCCTCCTATTTTCGAAGAAATGCCCCCAATATATGACAAGACGACCATTCCTCTTTGTCCTCCACTTTCTTCCAGGTGTCCAGCTGCTCACTTTAACTTGCACCGCATGTAAGGTGCAGCAAATCTCCCGTTTGGAATATCAATTCTGGGGGGAGGGGGACTGTATGGAGATGGCATAGCTCTATAGATAAGTTGTCTGAATGTGATGCAGCTCATGTTCCATGCCATTTTGTTGTGAAGGCTGCTGACAGCTGGTGGCCTGCAAGTTTATGTCCATGTGTGAAGATTCATGTTACACAGCACGACCCAGGGTGCCACACACTTTTCTCCACATCAACTCAGGAATGGAAGTCCATCGTTTTAATCCATCTCCATTGCAAACTTGACATTACAATGAAGAAAATTTAGGTTTCACAGAAATACGTCCAGCAACACAGTGCTGTGGGCCCTGATTAAGAAAGGTGTCACCTACACAGTCACAAAAGCATATGGTTTTTAACTCCATCAACTTCAGTGCCCTCTCCTTGAAATCGTCAATAAAAACATTAGCGACAATGGGTGACTAGGGACTATCTGCTGCAGTATCATCTGTCTATTCAAAGAATTAGTCACTGAATAAAAAACAGGTTGAAGCGAGCACATGCTTAAACAAATCAACCAGTTCTCCTTTCAGCTTCTCATCAATGAGCAACAGGGAGTCCTGCAATGGTACTTGAGTAAAAACTGTGTTGTCAAAACTTACAAGCATATCTGACGTTGCAAGTCTTACGTTCTTGGGCTGACAAATGAAGTCTTCGGAGTTGCAGATGTGGTACTCACCTCCAGGGCACAAATGTGTTGCCAGATGTTTTGACAAATCTGCTGAACAGAGACCAAGATAACAAATTAGAAAGCATGAGATCCGGTGGTGGTCATGTTAAAATCACAATGACTACAAAGGGGAACTACTGGCCATACAAGCCCTAATGATTCGGTGGTGACATAGATATTCAGATGAGAATGGGAACAATGGTCCCACACCAGTTTGGGCAGGTATATTGACAAGCAGCACCCACAAGAGGCCACTGGGGCAGCTGACAACATTGCACGTTCATCATTCAACAGGTTGCTATTTTTAACCAAATTTGGCATCTTCACACCTGCGCATTTTCTATTTAGACTGGCATACATAGGATGCTTCAGTCACAGCTCAGCAGTGTGTTCGTCCCACCTGAAGATGTCAGTCAGTTGTACCAATGAAATATTGTGTGAGTTTCACAATGACATCCAGGTCACTCCATCTCAAGTGATCACGGGCCTCCAGCATCTTCAGTTTCAATTTTCCTGAAGCTTAATGTGGGTGGAGACCTATCCAAGAAATGAATCTGTGCAATATTTTAAATCATGAGCTTAAGAGTACGAGAAAAAGTGGCCTTCTATTTGCATGGCTTTTCGAAAAGTATGCATGAAAATGAACAAGAAACAATGTCTGAGGCTGTTTTATTACAAGACAAAAGCAAGTAGGAAAATCTTTCTTTCAAGTCTTTGATAAATTTTGGCTTTGAATCAGAAACATACAGTGTGGCAGATTGTAAAAGCATTTTGTGAGACAGCATAATGCATTGAAGTGATTCAAAAAAATCTGCAGAGAAAAATGCACAGATTTTTTGACCGTCTTTGGAGTCAGGTATCTCAGGAAGAAAATTGCAAAGGGACTATGACTTGGCATATTTGTTGACAATGCCTGGGACATCATTTATTAGCATATCTTCCTGCTTAGCCAATTACTTTCAATTATACTCGGTCACAACTTGGGATCAAATTAAAATTACAATAAATGAGCCAAGTTCAGATGAAAATATTGCAAAAGGGTCATTTCAGAAATTATTCTTTCCAGCACCATTGGAAAGAACACAATTTTCTGCACTAGCAACATCTAGTTGGATCTTAGTGTCCGTTCAGCAAAAGGAAGAAATATGATGTTGAACTTCATTAAAATCATGTGTAATACGCTACCATCGCAACACTATGCAGGTTGCTGGACCCATAACTTCAAGACAAGCAAGAATAACAACTGGTAGATAAATGCTGGTGTCCTAACCACCCATAAAAATCATGGAAATTTGATGACTCAACAACTTCAAAATCATTAGTCGAGTCAGTTTCTCTACTTATTCTGGTAGTGAGCACGTATGGTTGCAAAGGCAAGAGGGGCATAACGATGTCATCAAATATTGCTTATCCTGTGTCTTCATTGAGGTTTCAAAGCCTCAGTTGGGTTTCTCACCATGGTTCCCGAGTCAATATGTTGGTCTCTTCATGATGGTTCCCAAGCCAATGCTATTTAAAATTACTGCTTCATGGAATTAAATTTTTCTTCCGTATTGTTCAATATGGCTTCTGGAAAATTATACTTAATCCCTATTCTAGTTGCAGAAGGTGCTGCAATATTCATGCTGTTCAGGAATCCAACATTTATCTTCTCTTTCAGGCCACAGAATAAGTGAGCTGGACCAAATGGGTGCATTGATTTGAGCAGGGTATCATGTTCTTCAATATCAACTTCACATATGTTCCCAATCCACCAGAAATTGTCATACACGCATATGATGCATTGGCCAGGAATAAGGCTCAAAATTGACGTGAAAGCCAGACTGGTGTTTGTTGATTGATAAACTAAGGCCTCAAAAGAAGTTATCTCACTTGAAACCCAGCTACTTGAATGTGGTTCAAATTCACTGGCAAAAATTGGTGATTTTTACGAGTTCTGGCTTAAGCATGGCCACTTGCAAATAATTCTTCTGGTAGCTGTCTTTCATCTTATATTTCATGGTATCAATTTGGCAATCACCACCGTTACTTGACCTAGCACTGTGCATTTAGTAAGTTGTACCATCTTGTGATGGTAGCAAATTGCGCACAATTTTGTTGAAGTTAAGCCTTACTTTTCATCCCTTTGCTGAATTGACTCTAAGATACAACAAGATGTTTCTAGTGGAGAAAAGTGGGCTCTTTCCAGTGGTTCTGGAGAAAACAACTTCTGAAGTGACTCTTTTGCAACATTTTCACCTGAACTTTGCTCACTTTCTGCAGCTTTACATTTGACACCATGTTTCTGACTGAGTATGATCCACAATAAGTGCTTAGGCAGGAAGATGTACTAATAAGAGTCCTGCCCCAGGCACTGTTAATATATGTGCCAAGTTGTAGTTCTTTTATGTTTTTTCTATCAGAGAATCAGACTCCAAAAATGTTTAAAGATTTGAATGCTTTGCTCTGCAGGATTTTTGGTGTACTTTGGTGCATTATACTGGCTCACAAAGGTTTTATAGACTGCAACACTGAGTTTTTCTGATTTAGGGACACACTGAGAAGTTGCTAGTACATGTTGCCTTGGTTAAGAAAGGTTCAAACATTGGGGTCTGCTGAAAAGCTTCTCAAATATAGGGTCATGTTTCCAACATATTGGGTCTAATGAGCTTAAATTTTGTACCCGTTCATTCCTATGGTATATCTGTATCCATGGCAAATTGAACGAAATCAGAAATGGAAGAATGGGAAATTTTTGAAAAATGTGATCACTTGGGATGGAATGACCCATCTGCTATCTGCCCCAAGAAACATTTCTGCGACTAGTCTACAGGGAAAGCTTCAAGCAACAAAAAAGGCAAAGTGTTTATAAAACTGATTCCTAGCCAAATCGGTGATGGGTGGAAGAAAGAACTGCGACCCCTTTGAGTAATACAATGTCCTACATGGGGCAACTGCCATACGGTATCAACAGGAATTCAGGAATTATGGAGATGGAAGCATGCATACATACACAGAAATGAAAACTGACAAGCTAAAGGAAATCGTTGAACTGCGGGTTTCTTAGCTAAAACTATACTCGAGAGACTTAATCAATCAGAAAATTTTGTTACTGCAGTGCTGACGTATAACAGTAACACCTGCTGTTCTAGAATATGTAATTTTGTTTTTTTCCGGCCTTGTTGTTAGTTCACCATTATGGCTATGTGCTAGTAAAACCAGTGTTGTTTGTTTTATTTATTTATTTAGTTACTTTTTTTTTGGGGGGGGGGGGGGGGGGGGGGAATGATCATTGGCTCTAGTGCATAGTTAACAAATTTAACTATAGCGTAGCACTGCCACTATTTTTCAGTGTTACCGAGTAAAATAGTGGCAGTTGCAGAAAGGGCCAAAGTCCCACGTGCAGAGCTGACCAAAACACTGTTATATTAGGTGCCATAACACACAAGTCGATGTCCACATAGCAGCCTGAGCCAGCAGCCAGCGACTCAACAATGTCCATGCAGAAGAAAGATGGGGCCACTGTGGTATTGGCAGGCCAATTACTAGGTTACTACACCTCCAAACTATGGGCATGCTTTGGTGTAGTACATGGTTGGAAGTGGTTCTTTCGTGATACAAGTAGGCACCAAACCTGTATGAACAGCTATCATTTTTAGCCAACGGCATCTTAGTCAGGCAGCACTATCTATGACGGGAGGTCTACACCAGTCAATGTGGCAACATGGTTCTGCACGCAGCAACCAAAAGACAGGGTCTTCACCAACGATGGGCCTACTGCTGGTTCTACGTCCACCACTGTGGACTTAGAGCATTGCAGCTGGAGGACCACCTCCAGGCTCACTCCAGCTGCAGCCAGTCTTCTGCCCTGGAGGTCAGCCATTTGAGCCCAGGGCAGTGCAGTCACTTCACAATTAGCACACCTCCACTCACTCAGAGGTGCAGACACCATGGTTGAGGGCTGTCTTCTACTACAAGAATCATGACGAGATTCTGCATGTATCAGCACAACCTTCCCCTTCCCTGAGTTGCAGAGCCGAGCCCATATGGTACACACGCTTCCACAAACTCTGGTGTCAGCAACCCTACCCAGCTGCAGATGTTGAAACTAGCTTTTGGCTGTCTGTTGCATTGGCACCACCACACTCACTGCTGTCAGAACACACCCCATGAGGGGGAGAGAGGGAAGGCATCACTGCTGCAGAGCATTGCTATGAATGTTGTTTATTCACTAATAACACTTATGGCTAATAACGATGTCCTTATGTGGCCACTGGTCATCATACTCATGACAAACCATCACCTCAACTCAACCCTGCCACTGTAGACGTCATCACCTCAAGCCTCTAACAGATTAATGTCAGAAGGGAGATTGGTGTAGCTAGACCAGGAACCTTGTCTCCAGCTGTAACTAACAGTATCAGCGTGCAGGGGGATTAGTGCAGTACACAAAATTTATGTTGACAGCAGTAGAATCTTTCTGCTAGCAGCTACAAATACTGATTCTATAAATTTTCAGGAATAACATTTTGTGAAAAGAATGTCGGCTTCCCTTCAGGGATTTGCACTTGAGTTCATGAAACATCAGTGTAATACTTTTGTCTTGATGGAGTTTACTGATGACAAATCTAGCAGCAAGCCTCTAAATTTATTATTATTATTATTATTTGTGTCTTCCTGTAATCTGACCTGGTGTGAATCACAGACATTCAAGCAGTAAAGAAAGGCCTGAACCAGTGATCTATAAGCTCTCTCTTTTTTATATGAGCTAAACTTTTCTAAAACTGTTCCAATAAACTGAAGCCTAACATTCACCTTCCTTACTACCGATCTTACATGCTTGTTCCATTTCATAATGCTTTCCAATATTAAACTAGATATTGTCCCCACTAGACAGTTGTGCATGCAAGACACTCAGCCCTAGCAGCTGCGAAAGTGTTAATCAACATCACTGTGTCAAGCAGCATACCATTCTTACTGTATTCTAACATTACAGGATTGTTTTTCATAATCATCTGCATTAATTTCCATTTTCCCACATTTACAGTAAGCAGCCATTCATCATACCACATAAAAATTCTGCCTAAGTCAACCTGCATTCTTCTACAGTCACTCTAAGACATCATCTTCCCTCACACTACATGACACTGTAGCACACAATCACAAATTACTGCCCACCTTGTCCATCAAATCATTTACATATATAGAAAATAAGAGCAGTCCTATCACACTTCCCTGGAACATTTCTGATGACACCTTTGTGTCTGACGAACATTCACCATCCAGGACAACATACTGGATTCTGTTACTTAAGAAGTCTTTGAGCCACTCACATCTCTGAAAACCAATCTGCAGTCGACATGTAATCCTGGGAATGAGAAATACCACTTCCCTGCCCTCCACTGACCGATGAAAGTTGTTCATGAGTTAAGGTCAACTGAATGGATGCTTCTGGAGTCATCTGCTCTGTCGTGCTGCAGATGAAGGACATTGAGAGAATATGATCTCATGACATCAAAGAAATGCTCGCTAGAGAATAAATGATGCTGAAATGTATTTATACCAAATATTATTGTCTTGATGGACTCTGATAGACACACAGTCTCTTGTCTGTCTGGAATACATGCAGAGGTTGTGGGTCTGTCATCATCTAGAGATGGATATTATAGACAGTACATCAAGTTCAAACTCTCTTGATTTGGGGAGGGGAGGGAAGAAGAGGGGCTGTGGAGGGGAGAATATGGGCTCGAGAGAGGACAAGAAGAGGAGGGGAGGGAGGGGAGAATATGGGCTCGAGAGGGGAAAAGAAGAGGATGGGAGGGAGTGGAGAAGAGGGGGTGAGAGGTAGGGCAGGGGGAGGGGAGGGGCTAGGGCAGGGGGAGGGGAGGGGCAAGGGAGGGGGAGGGGAGGGGCAAGAGGGGGAGGGGAGGGGCAAGAGGGGGAGGGGAGGGGCAAGAGGGGGGAGGGGAGGGGCAAGAGGGTGGAGGGGAGGGGACTAGCAAGAGAGGGGGAGGGGAGGGGACAGGCAAGAGAGGGGGAGGGGAGGGGACAGGCAAGAGAGGGGGAGGGGAGGAGGAGGGGAAGGGAAGGGAGGACAGATGCAGATACTGCAACATATTGTAACAACTAGTCACTGAGAATAACACCACACACAAATTTGCTTTCAATTCAGTCATTTGGGGAGGGATGAAATGGACAGGATGGTTTCACTGTAAAATTTGTGCCTCTCGTGAATACTAAACAAATATGTAACAGGTGAGGAGGCTGTCTCATTCTGGGGTCTTTAGTATCCGTTCTGACCTGAACACTGATATGAATAAACTATATCTAGTAGCGCTCACAAGTAAAGAGATGCAGACTCAGTTTTTTATTGCTACCAATATTTTCAACACTCGTCTACCTTTTTCTCTCAGCAGAGCACTGCGAGTTCATGGAGTCTGCACTAAAGTATGCGTGTGCCTACATGGTTACCCACGATTATAAATATCAAATGGTCTTTTTGTAGTACTGTGTGGTGAAGTCAGTTATGGATAGCAGCTTTTGTATAAAGATGAACACTTTTACAATGTGAGAGCAATTTTTTCATTTAATATGAAAAGGTCAATTCCAATGTCTAAGTCTTTTCATTATAGCCATTACTGAATCCCTTTACAAAACGCTTTTGTGCCTTTTACATTGTGTGTTCCTACAAATAAGAATAGGTATGACTGCACCATGCATTTGTTCTACAAGGTGCATCCTAATTCCAGGCACATGTCCAAAAGATTTAATTACAAATGGGGTTCACACTCAGTGAGTACCGTAAAGGAAAAAATATAATTAGACATACCACAGGTCCAACTGATCTGCCCTTTCTTTTAGTTCTGAAAACTAGGGTTGTCCATGTACCTTTATACATGTCCATTAGCAGTACAGTGAAACCCAGACCAGACTTAAAGAAAGCAAAACTGAGGAAAATGCAAAATTGAGGAAAACATTAAAACTCCCCATAATACAAGCGAAAACTTGTAATCTGCATATATTATTAAAAATTGCAATCCCCACCAATACTCTGTATAAGATCTGTCTAAGTGAAGGAAATGAAATGTACAATAAAATGTTTACACAGTATTTTGTGGTAATGAATTTCATCAGTTCTCAAAAAATCACAGATGTGTGTAACAGCAAATAAAACCTCATCAAAAAATTGAAATTGGTGTCTGGGTACAAGGTAACTGAGTTATTTTCTGATATGCTACAACCACAAATTATGCATTCGAAACATGCGTTTTTGAGAGCTCATCCTCTGTGATTACACAAAAAAGCAAAAATTGATGAACATGTTGAATTAAACCAAAAACATCACAGCAGCTAAGTGGTTAAGCCATAAGCATAAACGTGGACATCTGCTTAATAACAAACTTTATAGTCACCATTGCTGTTATTGTTTAATGCTTTTCTTACGGGGTGCACTTCATATACTCACCATCGTTAAAGTGTTATTTTAGGATTGATGAGAGAGACAGAGACGTGAAAAAATGAGTTTACTTCCCCAGCTGACATCAAATGCTCATTGGCAGTCGACTCAGTGAATATCTGCATACTGTGTAAAACATAAATTTGAAAGAAAGCTCGGTTGCTACAGTTTCGCTTCATGCCCCCTATTACTGTTGCCAGAATCTACAATATGTGGCGTGTGCAGTGCAACGTATATATGCGAGTAGTATACATTGTTGTTGCAATTGTATTGTGTCAGATTTGTACAAAAAAGTCTTTAAAATGCACTGTCGCAAAATCCTTGGTCTATTTCCATGTGACGTCTCTGTCATAGCACATCTGCGCAAAAATTATGTTTTCAGCACTTCACAAAATGCTTTCACTCCCATCTGCACTCCCATCACTGAAGGGCCACATCCCCTCTCCACACATCCAGTAAGTGAGCTCATTTTACATGTGTTAGTGTGGTGTGGTCTGCATTGGCTTTAGGGTGACATAAGAAGTCACCAGCCAATAACAGTTCACTACCCAGAAATGGGCAACGTTTCCTCGACTATGATCGAGCACGTTCTTCAGGACTCAGTGTTTGAATTTAAAAGGTTGATGATTGCTATTGTTGCTGAATACAGTGCATCGTAAATACATGTAAAACTATGAGACTGAGTTATAAGCGGCACAAGAAAAGGTGGTGGCTGGGCCCATTCGTAATATATTGGTTCGGCCTGGAACCTTTACGCTGACTGTCTTGTTTTTCAATTATTGCTGCAATCTAGCAGTCGTATCATAATTGCGCAGTGAAGCTAAATGTTTCAAGTTGTGTTGGCAATTCTGACTGTGGATTATGTCAGCATTTCCTCTCTCATGTCTCCCCTCTCCACAAAGGCCTAAAATATTCCCTTAACTCCACCACCACCCGTGGTGCAAACAGTCAGTCTTTTCTGCTGCTTATTACTTGTTCCACACATGACATGTCAATAGGAAGAAAATGAAATTCAAGCAAGACATCGAGTAAGAACTCAGTATCAAGGTAAACCTTACTAGGAAGAAATATAAAATCAGGGAATTTTTAGCATTGATCTTATGGGTTTTTCACAGACCACTACAAATTTATGGTGCAGAATCACGAAAAATGTAAAATTGGAGAACGTACTGTACAGACATTTCTCCTGATGGTCGGTCATGGCTACCAATTCGCCACGCCCGAATATGTTTGCACACCAAAATTTTTGGTGATAAAGGTGGAATGAGGATTGAGGCAGCTGCTTTATCAGAATCTTTTAAACACACACACACACACACACACACACACACACACACACACACCAGTGGAAAAATGCTGCTGTCAGAGCACAAAAAGGGTGAATGCATTTCTCTTTAAACAACTCTGGTAAAGCAGCTGCCTCAAGCCTCATTCCACCATTATCACCAAAAATTTTGGTGTGCGAAGATATTCGGGCTCTTTTAACACAGAATATTGTGAATCATTTTACCCAGTCTCTCTTTGTAGTTAAGCCTGTGTCTCTCTCATTGTCTCCTTTTTCGCCCATCGATTTGGTGTATATCCCACTGCCAATGTCTTCTCTCTCACTTACACTGTCTCATTTTGTCTTTCCTTCCCACTCCACTGGCTCCCCCAAACCTTGATATCTCAAAAATTCTACTTTTTCCCTTATACCAGTGTGTTTAAAATTTCAGTCTAAAATGCATCATCCACTACACCTACGCGTTAAAGTTCACCAGTCTGGCTCCTCTTTCTTTTGCTCCCGCTGCTACCATCTCCATCTATCTATCTATCTCTCTTACTCTTTTGCTGCCACTTTCCCCCTCCCACCATCACTGTTTTCCCTCCCTTTCTCTCCCAATGGCACTGCTTCCTCTCTCTTTCACTACCGCTGTTTCTCTGCTACTCTCTTTCAGCACAAAAAAGTGCGGATATGTTCACATGGCAAAATTTATGGTGTGGAAGATGGAATGAGGTTTGAGGCAGCTGGTTCCCCACTTATCTATCATGGACTTTTAAAGATGAAGATATTCATCTTTTTTGTGCTCTGACGGGAGCATTATTTCATTAGTTACCTTCTTTTCCCTGCTACAAAAGGGCATGCGGCTTATAGAAAACAAAATCTATAGGTCAATAAAGTTTTGATAGTTTATTTATGAACTTCAAAATTTTTATAATTTGACACATACAAGAAACAAATAAGTACACATAATATAAGGTTAACACAAAACCGTTTCATTTACATTTTTTTCTTGATACTTTCCTCAAAAACATCAGCTCTTCGAAACCATCCCGCTTATGATTTGTAATTTAAAACAATAAAACAGTTATTAGATATATTTTACTGAATTCACAGTCCTTTCAGTTTTACATAATTTTTGGTGGTCACTTTAAGTTCTTTTCAGGTATGTTAACACCCTTTTTACCCATTTTTTGTCACTGCAGTACTATTTTGGATGTATCTCTATAGGCGTGAAGTGCCCGTTATACAGTGATAACACATCAAAGTTGTTTGTTGTTGTGGTCTTCAGTCCTGAGACTGGTTTGATGCAGCTCTCCATGCTACTCTATCCTGTGCAAGCTTCATCATCTCCCAGTACCTACTGCAGCACATCCTTCTGAATCTGCTTAGTGTATTCATCTCTTGGTCTCCCTCTAAGATTTTTACCCTCCACGCTGCCCTCCAGTACTAAATTGGTGATCCCTTGATGACTCAGAACATGTCCTACCAAGCGATCCCTTCTTCTGGTCAAGTTGTGCCACAAACTCCTCTTCTCCCCAATTCTGTTCAATACCTCCTCATTAGTTATGTGATCTACCTATCTAATCTTCAGCATTCTTCTGTAGCATCACATTTCGAAAGCTTCTATTCTCTTCTTGTCTAAACTATTTATCGTCCATGTTTCACTTCCATACATGGCTACACTCCATACAAATACTTTCAGAAACAATTTCCTGACATTTAAATCTATACTCGATGTTAACAAATTTCTCTTCTTCAGAAATGCTTTCCTTGCCATTGTCAGTCTACATTTTATATCTTCTCTACTTTGACCATCATCAATTATTTTGCTCTCCAAATAGCAGAACTCCTTTACTACTTTAAGTGTCTCATTTCCTAATCTAATTCCCTCAGCATCACCCGACTTAATTTGACAACATTCCATTATCCTCGTTTTGCTTTTGTTGATGTTCATCTTATATCCTCCTTTCAAGACACTGTCCATTCCGTTCAACTGCTCTTCCAAGTCCTTTGCTGTCTCTGACAGAATTACAATGTCATCGACGAACCTCAAAGTTTTTATTTCTTCTCCATGGATTTTAATACCTACTCTGAGTTTTTCTTTTGTTTCCTTTACTGCTTGCTCAATATACAGATTGAATAGCATCGGGGAGAGGCTACAACCCTGTCTTACTCCCTTCCCAACCACTGATTCCCTTTCATGCCCCTCGACTCTTATAACTGCCATCTGCTTTCTATACAAATTGTAAATAGCCTTTCGCTCCCTGTATTTTACCCCTGCCACCTTCAGAATTTGAAAGAGAGTATTCCAGTCAACATAGTCAAAAGCTTTCACTAAGTCTACAAATGCTAGAAATGTAGGTTTGCCTTTCCTTTATATATTTTCTAAGATACGTAGTAGGGTCAGTATTGCCTCATGTGTTCCAACATTTCTACGGAATCCAAACTGATCTTCCCCGAGGTCGGCTTCTACCAGTTTTTCCATTCATCTGTTAAGTATTTGCATTAGTATTTTGCAGCTGTGACTTATTAAACTGATAGTTCGGTAATTTTCACATCTGTCAACACCTGCTTTCTTTGGGATTGGAATTATTATATTATCATAATGGATAATGATATGAACAAAATGTTCAGGAGTTCCCCACGAATATCATCTTAAGAACATACAGCAAACATTTTGATGATCTGCCATGGGAAAAATTGTAGAACTGGCCATCCCCACAACTGGTACTTTTCATATGCAAAACACATGGTGTTTTCTCAGAAACTGCCCATAAACACTTGGTACTTTTATAAGCATCCTAAGGTTGACTCTAGACCTTACTTAACGCAAAAGAAACAACCAATCTGCTCAGTTTCCCAGGGCTGCAGGAAGGGTGTAATATTTAAATTTTAGACCCTGTTCTGTAGGCTATCTACAGTATGACTGTTCTTCCAATAGGTATACAAATCGTTGCTAAGCCAAAGAAGTGCAAGGACTGATTTTAACAGAATTTTCTGTTGGTGGTAGGAAGAACTTGATAATATTAGATAGGGAACATTTTCCTAATGCTCTGCAAAATTATATTTATTTAATCGTGAACTGGCTTTTGGGCTCTTAGGCCATTGTTAGGAGACAACTGAATGTCACAACCACAGATAAAATGACATGCTACTTACACAGATACTATTCATACAGAATATACAAAAACAATGGCATGCAGAAAGTATACAAAGGAAAGCATTAAATTTTTATGTAATGCAGAAACAGTTACATTTACTACGAATGAAAAATAAATCTGAATCTATAATTGTAATCTAATGTCTGTATAACTAAAACCTAATTTAACAGAGGGAGCAAATGAAAATTGGGTTTTGTCATTTCATAATTAGCTGGCATTCTGTGCCACGTATTTATTGATTTTCAGTATTTCCAATGGGGTCATCTATCTGCTTTTTTTAACAGACTGTAAAACTTCACACTCTACATTATATAGATGATTTTCTGTTAAAATCAAACAACGGAAAATCCAGTATGGAATAATGAAAATACTATGAAAAGGATAAACTGCTACTCAGCATATAGGGGAGAAGCTGAGTCGCAGACAGGCATAACAAAAAGTCTACTAAACACGTAAGCTTTCAGCCAGAAGGCCTTCTTCTGAAGAAGACAACATACATGTACACATTCACGCAAATACACTTCACCTCACATACATCTGACCACTGTCTCTGGCTGCCTCAGCAAGCCTGTGGATAATAAGCCATGAAGCCATGCATGTGCTGTAAGTGATATGGGGAATGGCAGTTGCCACTGAGAAAATTCATTCCACACAGTCGTATGACTTACCTCGTGCTGACGCGGATGGTGGGTAGGAAGGGGGGGGGTGGGGGGGGGGGGGGGGGGAGGGGGGGGGGGCTCTTTCAGTGTTCAAGACTGTTCCTCCAAGGCATGTGTATGTATCAGGTACATCTGCCTATCAAGGTGACCCATTCCTGTCAACGAGCCCGTCTCTCACAAATGATGAAACCCTATTGTAAACATGGTGCAGGGATACATTTTCTGGTACAGCTGTGCTGCCACCCCTCCTGTACCACTTGCCCATTCGTATGTAAAGATCATGTCAGCCTTGCCTGGTTGGTATACTGGGCAATTATCTCCCACTGTAGTGATTAAGATGCCTAGTAGAACCAATGTGTGAGCAGGCTACCATCATGGACAACATTACTACCCTTTTGAGTGCAGAGCTAACACACCAATACAGACAGAATATTCCCATTTGTCTGGTATGTTCTCGTATGTATTTTCTATCACTGGAAGCTAAACTGTCAAAGACCTTTTATCTCCACTTTATAATGGGTGCACCTTCCTAGGAACACATTTGCACCCACATATCCAAATGACCTTTATTACTCCTTATCCTATCAGCACTCATTTCCTGCAATTTTCTCCCTTTTAGCAAAATCATCCTTCTTATAACGCCACCAGCAAACTTTCAGAGATGGGAGTATGGGCCAAAACAAGAAGAAAATGTCAAGTAAAAGTGGGCTCTAAAGTGCGTATCTTAGGGGCTATGAGCACTTGAGCCCATGTTTACTGGACATTATTTTCTTGTTTTTGTTCGTACTGGCTACTCCCCCCCCCCCCCCCCCCAAAAAAAAAAAAAAAGCAAGCTTGCTGTGTTTGACAGTATCTTCAGATGAAAAAAAAAATTCTCACAGCTGTTCAGGTATGCAATTTCAGAGCCCTTTCTCACAAAACTTTTTTTTCTTTTTTGGTCCATACTATCATCTCTGAAAGTTTGTTGATGGAGTTCTGATTCACCTTGTATAATTGAGAGAGTGATCAGAAAAATACACAAGAAATCTAAATTTAATGTAGTAGTTTAACAATAATGCTCTACGTATACGGTGTCCACGTAACCTTCCAACCCATGGCTCTTTCCTCCTTGAGAAAGGAACTAACTCTTCCAATAATTAGAATAGTTGCTATGAAATTTAAAACTTTCCTGGTGTATAGGTCAGTCAACAAAACTTCCAGCACACTGCCAGATGTCAGTAACTTGCTGGTATTATATTTTGGCATAGAGTCTTCTGACCATCTTCAGGTTTATACTGATGAAAGTACACTGAGCTCCACTAATTAAATGCACCAGCACACATGTGGTGCACCAGCTTTCGCAGCTGCGTGACTGTGTGCTGCTAGGAGCGTCCTCATCGAAATCAGATCCATCATCCTGACATGGTAAAATTGCAGAACAAAACCAATTATCCAAACCATGGAGTTTTTCTATAACAGGATTCCATGCTTTATCTAATTGTAAACTGCCATCCTAAATTAAAAGGGCACAAGACAGTCTTATTTCCACTGATTCATTAATAACCGAGTTCCAAAAGTTTGAAATGTGGGCTACAATTTTTGTTTCATTGTATTTCATTGAATGACGGTGCTCTGTGGTAGCGGATTTGCTGTCTTGGAGGAGGTGAGTATGCCCCTGGTTTACCATGATGCACTCCTGAACAACGTGCGACACTTCCTCTGTTAGGATTTACCATTGATATTGTTGATGGAGGACAAAATGTAACTTTTCTTAACTCTCTCCTTATTTTCGCAGAAACCTTTCCAGTATATTGCAGGTAGCCTGTTGTCTTCAAGGCTTCATCCTACTCCTTGTTGTGTCATTTGTCTGTTTGTAGCACACTTTGTGTCAGCAGAGATGGATATCTATTTTCTAGGAAAACATTTTGGAGGTGTTCCAATTACATCTGCAGTTTATCAACATCTGAGATGGTATTGGATTGCTGATAACACGCAAGTGGAAATGGAATACCTCCAAACTGTGTACATGGAAAATAGACATTCATCTCAGCAGACACAGAGAGCACTACATACTTACAAGCGACACAACAAGGAAGAGGATGAGGCCTCCAAGACGACAGCCTACCTGTCACATACGCAAAAGGTTTCTGCAAAAATAAGCAGGGAATTAAGAAAACTTAATTAAAGCCATCTTTCGTTCTCCATCAAAAATCTCTGTGCTTCTGGGATCAGCCAGAGATGACTTAGAGCTGCGCAAGGCAAATGTTTATAACATTCCTTGTGTGTGTGTGTGTGTGTGTGTGTGTGTGTGTGTGTGTGTGTGGTAAATCATATATATGGCAAAGATCATGCACTGTTCAGGAGAGTATCATGGAACACCAATGCCAAACTCATCTCATGAAACAAAAGTTGTGGCCCACACTTCAAACTTTTGGAACTCTTATCAATGAATCAGTGGAAACATGACTGTTTCCAGTTAGATAATGCATGGTACCCTGTTACAGAAAAACTTCGTGTTCTGCATAATCGGTATTGTTCTGAAATTTTACCGTGATGAGATGATCAATCCGATATTGAAGAGGACGGTCCCAGCAGTGCACACACTTGTAGCAGATGGATATTTGCTCTAGTAACATGTGCCCAATGGCAGCTGGTACACAAAGCATATGCTGGTATGTTCCAGCAGCAGAGATCAATGTACTTTCCCAAGTATATACCGGAAGACGGACAGAAGACTGCACTGAAATGTCATGGTAGCACGTTACTGGCATATGGCAGTTCACCTGAAATTTCAGGAGAATGAATAGTTGCTTCCACTTTTATGTGTGTCAATAGACAATACCTCGAAATGAGATGAATCTGATCAGGTGGTGTGAATCCGATAACTTACCTACTTCTCCACATTTGGATATATGAGAACAGCATTTTAACAAGGGCACCACAGCTGACCATTGCTATGAATTCTTGACTGATCTGTCTATATTAATGGCATATTGGAGGGCCTGGTACCAACAAATGGCATTGGCAGTAATTGTGTAACTTATGTGCTGCACTCGTGAAGTAAACACATCAGTACAAAAACTTCTGCTGGCTTCAGATTCTTTTGGTGTGCAAAATTGCAAAACTTTTACTTGCATATGAACATCCCATGTATTACTGGTTTTGTTCATTGTTAATACTGCTTAGACACTATATGCACCTAATTACAAAATTTCCTTTTTGTAAGACGAATCCGATTATGAGAGTATACAAGAATGTTCTAAAACTAACCCAGGAATCCAACTATAGCCCAGAATTTCTTCTAAATGCTGTGAAGGCTGTCAAATGAGGAAAATTAAGCATTCACAATGCTACACAGAACAGTATGCTGTTCCTTATACAACATTACATGATAAACTCAAGACCAGACATTAATGTAAAATAGATGGACAACCACTTTTAACCAACAGTGAGGAAAAAACTGTAGCTGAAGGAAAATTGTGTTGTGTGAAATGGGGGTTTCCTCTGAGGAGTAATGTTAGGGACATTATACAGGCATCTCTTCATCGAACAGGGCACAATGAAAACTTATTTCGTGGCTACAGATATAGTCATGAGTGGGTAAAACATCTTCTAAAAGAAATAAGGAACTAAAAAATACAGTAAGTGACAATGTTAAGAAGGCCGGGGCACCAGTTACCCGAGAAACAGTGAGGGTTCATCTTAAGAACCTCCAACATTATAAACCACAACAGGACCAACTTTTGTGATGATCCTGGACATGAGTGAAGCGAGATACAAGATGTCTTGAAATGATTGTGGGTAGTTCTGAGTCAAGTATCAGCGTAATGATTGCACTGGCTGCAGAAGGGGCAGTCCTCCCACCACACAGTGGTGCACTTTCACTTGTGAAGCATGTGAATTCAGAGATCACGCATCCATACAATTCACAGGCCCGCTTATAAAGGCCACAAGTGTCAGTCAATTGGTGCACTCCACTGAGCCTTCAAAGAAACAGTATTATTTAAGCAACCACAAATGAATGCTTGGTCTCCTCTTTATTACTGTTGTCCAGTCAACGTGTTCAGTGCCGTGCACAACCTTACTTCATTGTATATAACATGTTGCTCTATAAAGCACTGCGTTCTACAACTCCTGTTTGTTCTTGCAATAGTAAACTTGGTGACAAGTGAGAGTTACATTTTCTCCGTGTATTAGTGTCAGCGCTAAGTCACCCGATAAACATCTCAATGGAAGAATTACTCCAACACCTCTCTGCCCATTGGCAACTTTTCACAGAACAACAGCAAGCACTTTCCATCGCTATAAATCGAGTATCATCTGTGTGTTCGAGGCGGGTTACTCTCCTGTCAATGCAACCGTCACCCTTTCTAACATACGATGAATTGATGAAGATTGGATCTCCTACAAGACACAGTTATGTCATCATTTCCAGGTTTTTCGTGTGGGAGGATGCAAACCTGAGTAGTGTTTTCTTCTTTCTTTCCTGGCTTTTGTTGTGCCAACTTGTGCCTTTGCAAGAACCGGTCAGCTTATCATCTGATGAAATGTGCAAGTTGTGACAGAACACATCACTGTGACGTGTGGAATTTTACCATTGTCTAAAATGCCCAAACCAACCTCACAAAGTCTGGACTGCAGAATTACACAGGATGCGCCACTGTTGAAAATTTATCACTAGTGCCCATTACAAATCCTACGCTGCTCACATTGTGCATAATGATATTATTCATATGGTCTCGGATAGGTTAAGTCCATGGAAAAGCACTTCAGTGTGATAATCCGATGCTTATGGCTGTGCTCAATATAGCACAGTCTTTGAAGTGTCACAGGCCACAGGCAATCAGTTTGCTGTGTGTGTGTGTGTGTGTGTGTGTGTGTGTGTTTTGTGTTTGTGTGTGTGTAGGGGGGGGGGGGGGAGGAGGAAGGGGGGGGGGGGGAGGAGGAAGGGGGGGGGGTATGAGAAGTTGCTCAGTCAACCCCCATTAGGCACACTGCAATGTTCAAGATGTCGGGGAATTTGCAGTAGTACAATCTTCAATTCAACAGGCTGTGTCACAACAGTGACTGCATGGCACCCTTCTGTCTTGCCCATACTGCTTTGACCAACACGAGTGTGCTGCGTGCCCTAAGCACTGGGCTGTTTGCATGGCCACATTGCATCGCTGTGTAACTCTTCTCCAAACTTGGGGGACACAGTAGTATCAATGGACATATGCAGGACTGTTTGCCCACACAAATTGTTTAACGACTTGTACATGTTTAATAAACTGCTAAAAATGCAAGTGGACACAGGAGCTGCAGTGGCTTCAGTAAATGCACAAACATATGTTGACTTGGGCTCCCCTCCCCTCACACAGGTTTCATGGAAGTTTGTTAGCTACAATAAGATGCAAATTCTCAAGAAACAAACTGAGGGCCATTATCAGTGACCATGGTATAAGGAACCTCAATTGCAAAAAATCTTAAGACAGGGCTGAAGTAGGGGCCACCGCGGATATGGACGGACAACGTGCCACATGGGGAAACTTGGAATATGTGTCCGGTAAAATGAGCCAATACTGATTTAGTAAGGGCTCCACAAAATTGACATATAGACACTTCCACAGGTGCTGCAACATTGATCAGACACCTGCGGGGCCGACTGTTGCTGAAAATAATGAATGCAAGCAGCAATAAGCTGCTTAATGTTCCCATCTACGCCTGGCCAATACACATGCCGGTGGACCAAAGCTTTGGTGCAAGAGGTGCCCCAATGACAGAGATGCAGAAGCAGCAGTACATCACAGCGTAAGGAAATGGGAAGCACAACTCGGGGCGCAGTGTCCTTCGTAGCCAACAAAAGAAGCCCATCAAACAGAGAAAGGCAGTCTGGAGGGAGAAGTAATTATGCAAGGCATCTGAGGCACAGTACAATGAATTTTCTGCCCAACCATAACTGTACAAGAGAGAGGACCACTAAGTACAGGATCCACAGGGACAACCAATGCTATCGCGGCACTAGTGATGGAAGAGCCGTCAACCCTGTTCTGGTTTTCAGTATCTAAATTGATACAAAGCAACTCATCCTGATTGAATGCTGGGTCTGGGCTGATCAGAAGGCGAGACAAGACATCGGCATTGGCATGTTATGTCGTTAGCTAGTAATTCTGTTACTGATCTTATGATAGGAAGTGAGGTCACCACTGCGTATGATGCGGTGCCTTGTCAGCAAGGAAGCCGAAGGATTAAAAAAGAACAACCAACAGCTTGTGATCTGTGATTAAATGGAACTTAGAACCACACATGAAGATGTGAAATTTCTTGAGGGCTAACACAATCACTAAAGCCTCCTGTCCAGTCTGGGAATACCACTGCTGAGTGGGAGTTAAAGTCTTAGAAGCGTAAGCAATGGATCATTCAGACCCGTCTACGTATTTGTGCACCAACACGGCATCAAGATTCTGACTCTAGGCCAGTTCTCCATTCCTGTCTCTTGCAGATCTGTTGTTGCCCCCTCACCTTCCTTGCTGTGGATCATTCCTGTACCACAGACCTGTTCGGGATAGATGCATTTGACACTTTTGGTTTCTCCATTGCTGAAGAGTTAAATTCAGTGTCAGATCAAGTTCGGTATCTTTTGCAACTGGAGTCCCTCTGCTCTGAGTATTCATCTCTGTTTTCTCCTGGGCTTGGTTGTGCTACTGGTTTTCAGGTCCACATTATCATGAAAGAGTCCACTGCCCTAATTTTTTTCAGGCGCGGCAGGTACCTGTCACACTGCACGACACTGTCATGGCC
The DNA here is from genome assembly GCF_021461395.2 of Schistocerca americana. Classification (NCBI taxonomy): domain Eukaryota; kingdom Metazoa; phylum Arthropoda; class Insecta; order Orthoptera; family Acrididae; genus Schistocerca; species Schistocerca americana. The sequence goes on from NC_060120.1 coordinate 183,287,017, forward strand.
GAATTAGACCGTTTGATGTTACATTCAGTCTATTTCTTCCAGTGAATGGGCTACACCACTGGTCAACATTCAGAAGCCAATGGGTAAGCTTGTCTCTGGGGTGTCTTCAGTGTCAAAATTAAAGATACATACCATTTGCACAAATTGACAAGCTGCTCACGAAATCATCAGGCAGCCACAACTTTTCCAACACTGATTTTCAGAATTGTACCTCCAGCTCCCCTTGGACAAGGCCACCAGGGGCCTTCTCATTGTCAACACACCTTTTGGCCTACACCAATATCAACATGTGCCTTTTGGCATTGCTAGCGCACCCATTTTTCAGCCTTTTTTAGAGCAGCTGTCAGCCTCTGTGCCCACCTGCATCAATCACCTTGACAATACCGTTGTTTTACGTTCCTCCATTGAAGACCACCTTAGAAATCTCCTGAAGCACAGCAAGTGCTGTATCGTGTGTGAGATACAGAGGCGCGCGAGTGCGCTGGGACTTACCCCAGCTCAATGCTAGTAGCCCCACCTCACCTTAATGCATCTGCGTGTAGCGCACAAGTATTGCACCACAATTAAGTATAAAATTAAAAGTCAAAATTTACATTTAAAACTTTGTTAAGATATATTTCAGTATAATAATGTTTCAAATATCACATCTTTATGTACCTAGACTTGGTAGTTTCCATAAAAATGCAGTTTTAAGAAAAAAATAAGTGACACTTAATAATAAAGCTAGAAATCCAGAATTTGGTCGGAATGTGCCTGTAGAGCTCATAAATATGCGGTGCAAGTTTCAAAACCAAACAGCAATAATTAAGAACAGAATCCATGTTTTTAGGAAAAATGAAAGGCACTAAATATTGGACTTAGAAACGTCAAAATTTGCGTTAGGCTTCAGTTCACCCTAAAAATAATAACTGAGACCATGTAAAGCTACCTCTTACAGTTTTTGAGTAATTACGTAAAAACCAATTTTGCAACTAAAATATACCTATTTGTAGTAGATTAATTACCTGTAACTTTAAGAGTAGAGAATTTTGGTTAAGGCAGATGATAAAACCTACCAAATAAGAGAGCTATACCAAATTTTAGAGTTGTAATATCAATAAGAGCCAATACAAATTCTAGTAAGGTATGGTTCAGAGTTAATGATCTACCGTTAGTTCCACTACAAAAATTCTAGAAGGCAAATTTTTTATTCAAACGTGCTGAAACTTTTTCTGTGCTTTCAAACAACTGACCTGAATACATGTAAAAATTATGAAGATTCTGATTTAATTACTAACTATGTCATTAAAGATTATGTGTCTGAGAAAGAGGTTGTTCTGAGGCTGCTGCTGTGTGTTAAAGCAGTAGGCAACACATGCTTCCTCGCCCGTCCACTGTGGCATCTATATAAATAAAGCCCGAGAGGCAGTAGGAAGGTTCACTTCGCATTTAGTCGCTGTAAGATCCACGTCTGTTAAATGTCGGATCGCGCTCTGCCTCAGATGACGTCAGAGCTGGACTGTGACAAAGCGCGTATTTGCGGTAAAAATGGATAGTGAACTCGGGAGGACTGTACACCATCCTGGATCACTTAGAATTCGCCAAAGTAACTTTTAGTGCGCCATCCGTGAGAATTACAAATCCGCACGGCAAGTGGTGACTATTATTTCATCTTTTATGGTGAGCATTAATGGTGGGTATTAATTTTGAACATTTATTGCAAACTTTCATTTGACTATTTTTAGTCATGACGAAAGACAATCTGGTAGGAACGTACTGTAGAGGTCGCCTCTGGACTGCTAGTTGTGCTATTTATGATGGAAAGATTTTCTGTCAATTGTACATAGTGAATTTCAAAGTACTGTATGTGAGACACTTTACTCAATATATGCATTAACTAGAACTTTATACTTTCATTTAAAATTATAGTCCTAATCCCACTAGTAGAAGGAGAATCGAAACATTTCTTTCAGTAGGCTGGACCAGAATTTGACGTGCAGACTGGAAACTAAGATCAGTACGTTTCCCTTCACTTTGGGCTGACCACAAAATTAGTTGCCAGGCTCGCGTGAGAAAGACGGCGAACTGTACAATTACCAATACTAATGCCAAACTTAAACATTTATTTTACCCGCCGAACCACACTCCGATCGTTATTTTCTGTTTTGCAGTCTGCATGTCTCAAGTACAACCTTGCCAAATCTCAATTTTTTTCAGCTGCCAATTGAATACCTACATTTTGAGGTTTCCCGCAGAGGGGTCAAGCCATTTTGTCACCATGTTGATGCAATTGAGGGGTTTGCTGTGGCCAACCTTTATTAAGAAACTGTAGGTATTTCTAGGTAAAGTTGCATACTACCGAACGCATCCACTGTTGCTCAGCCCCTGAACATGCTTTCATATAAATATGTGCCTTTTCCTGGACCCAGCTTGTGACTTAGTTTTCTTTACTTAAATCTAAGCTTCAATCTTCCCCATACCTGGCCACTTTTCAACCGGTTCAGCATCTTGTGTTCGCTACCAATGCCTCTCAGCATGGTCTCGATGCGTTCTGGTGAACATATATGTGGACGGGTCTGAATGACCCATTGCTTATGCTTCTAAGACTTTTAACTCCCACTCAGCAGTGGTATTCTCAGACTGAAAAGGAAGCTCTAGTAATTGGGTTCGCCCTCAAGAAATTTCACATCTTCATGTTTGGTCCTAAGTTCCATTTAATCATGGATCACAAGCTGTTGGTTTGTTCTTTTTAATCCGTGGGCTTCCATGCTGACAAGGCACCACATTGTATGCAGTGGTGAGGTCTTCCCCTCCCGAGATCACTAATAGAATTACCGGCTGACAACGCAACATGCCAATGCCGATGTCTTGTCTCGCCTTTCAATCAGCCCAGACCCAGCATTGAATCAGGATGAGTTGCTTTGTATCTATTTAGATACTGAGAACCAGAACAGGGTTGATGGCTTTTCCATCACCAGTGCTGCTATAGCATTGGCTGTCACTGTGGATCCTGTACTTAGTGGTCCTCTCTCTTGTGCAGCATGGTTGGCCAGAAAATTGCCCGGACCATGCCTCGGATGCCTTGCATAATTACTTCTCCCTCCAAACAGCTTTTCTGTGTTTGATGGGGTTCTTTTGTTGGCTACAAAGGACCCTGCTCCCCAAGTTGTGATTCCAATTTCCTTACGTTGTAATGTACTGCTGCTTCTGCATCACTGTCATTGGGACACCTCTTGCACCAAAGCTTTGGCCCACTGGCATGTGCATTGGCTGGGCATAGATGGGGACATTAAGCAGCTTATCGCCCCTTGCAGTCACTATGTTCACCAACAGGCGGCCCCGCAGGTGTCAGGTCGATATTTCAGCACCCCTGGAAGCATCTACATGTCGATTTTAGTGGGCCCTTCCTAAAACAGGTTTGGCTCATCGTAGTGGATAGCTATTACAAGTTTCCCTACATGGCGCGATGTCCGTCCATGTCTGTGCCAGCCACTATTTTGTCCCTGTCTTAAGATTTTTTAATTGATGGACTTCCGTATTGCTTATGGCCCCCAGTTTGTTGCTTGAGAATTTGCACCTTTTTGTCAGGTTATTGGTGTTCACCATCTTACAGCTGCCCCATTTCATGGGTTATAGGTACAGAAAGCTGGCTAAAGCCTGAAATAAGTTCTGCAGCAATTTTTATGAAGTCTCAGATGGTGTTCCAGGAAAGATAGATTAGGCAGAATTGGTGGTGGAGTGTTTGTGTCTGTCAGTAGTGATTTATCTTGTAGTGAAGTCGAAGTAGTTACTCCGTGTGAATTGGTATGGGTGGAGGTTATAATTAACAGCCGAACTAAGTTAATAATTGGCTCCTTCTACTGATCCCCAGACTCAGATGATATAGTTGCTGAACAGTTCAGAGAAAATTTGAGTCTCGTAACAAATAAATACCCCACTCATACAGTTATAGTTGGTGGGGACTTCAACCTTCCCTCGATATGTTGGCAAAAATACTTGTTCAAAACCGGTGGTAGGCAGAAAACATCTTCCGAGATTGTCCTAAATGCTTTCTCCGAAAATTATTTCGAGCAGTTAGTCCACGAACCCACGCGAATTGTAAATGGTTGCAAAAACACACTTGACCTCTTAGCCACAAACAATCCAGAGCTAATAGAGAGCATCATGACTGATACAGGGATTAGTGATCACAAGGTCGCTGTAGCTAGGCTCAATACCGTTTCTTCCAAATCCACCAGAAACAAACGCAAAATAATTTTATTTAAAAAAGCGGATAAAGTGTCACTAGAAGTCTTCCTACGAGACAATCTCCATTCCTTCCGAACTGACTATGCAAATGTAGACGAGATGTGGCTCAAATTCAAAGATATAGTAGCAACAGCAATTGAGAGATTCATACCTCATAAATTGGTAAGAGATGGAACTGATCCCCCATGGTACACAAAACAGGTCCGAATGCTGTTGCAGAGGCAACGGAAAAAGCATGCGAAGTTCAGAAGAACGCAAAATCCCGAAGATTGGCTAAAATTTACAGACGCGCGAAATTTGGCACAGACTTCAATGCGAGACGCCTTTAATAGGTTCCACAACGAAACATTGTCTCGAAATTTGGTAGAAAATCCGAAGAAATTCTGGTCGTATGTAAAGTACACAAGCGGCAAGATGCAGTCAATACCTTCTGTGTGCAGCGCCGATGGTACTGTTACCGATGACTGTGCCGCTAAAGCGGAGTTATTGAATGCAGTTTTCCGAAATTCCTTCACCAGGGAAGACGAATGGAATATTCCAGAATTTGAAACACGAACAGCTGCTAGAATGAGTTTCTTAGAAGTAGATACCTTAGGGGTTGCGAAGCAACTCAAATCGCTTGATACGGGCAAGTCTTCAGGTCCAGATAGTATACAGATTAGGTTCCTTTCAGATTACGCTGATACAATAGCTCCCTACTTAGCAATCATATACAACCGCTCGCTCACCAATAGATCTGTACCTACAGATTGGAAAATTGTGCAGGTCGCACTAGTGTTTAAGAAGGGTAGTAGGAGTAATCCATCGAACTACAGACCTATATCATTGATGTCGGTTTGCGGTAGGGTTTTGGAGCATATACTGTATTCAAACATTATGAATCACCTCGAAGGGAATGATCTATTGATACGTAATCAGAATGGTTTCAGAAAACATCTTTCTTGTGCAACGCAGCTAGCTCTTTATTCGCACGAAGTAATGGCCGCTATCGACAGGGGATCTGAAGTTGATTCCGTATTTATAGATTTCCGGAAAGCTTTTCACACCGTTCCTCACAAGTGACTTCTAATCAAGCTGCGGGCCTACGGGTTATCATCTCAGTTGTGCGACTGGATTCATGATTTCCTGTCAAGAAGGTCGCAGTTTGTAGTAATAGACGGCAAATCATCGAGTAAAACTGAAGTGATATCAGGTGTTCCCCAGGGAAGCGTCCTGGGACCTCTGCTGCTCCTGATCTATATAAATGACCTGGGTGACAATCTGAGCAGTTCTCTTAGGTTGTTTCCAGATTATGCTGTAATTTACCGTCTAGTAAGGTCATCCGAAGACCAGTATCACTTGCAAAGTGATTTAGAAAGATTGCTGTATGGTGTGGCAGGTGGCAGTTGACGCTAAATAACGAAAAGTGTGAGGTGATCCACATGAGTTCCAAAAGAAATCCTTGGAATTTGATTACTCGATAAATAGTACAATTCTGAAGGCTGTCAATTCAACTACGTACCTGGGTGTTAAAATTACGAACAACTTCAGTTGTAAAGACCACATAGATAATATTGTGGGGAAGGCGAGCCAAAGGTTGCGTTTCATTGGCAGGGCACTTAGAAGATGCAACAAGTCCACTACAGAGACAGCTTACACTATACTCGTTCATCCTCTGATAGAATATTGCAGCGCGGTGCAGGATCCTTACCAGGTGGGATTGACGGAGGACATCGAAAGGGTGCAAAAAAAGGGCAGCCCCCTTTTGTATTATCACGTAATAGGGGAGAGAGTGTGGCAGATACGATACGCGAGTTGGGATGGAAGTCATTAAAGCAAAGACGTTTTTCGTTGCGGCGAGATCTATTTACGAAATTTCAGTCACCAACTTTCTCTTCCGAATGCGTAAATATTTTGTTGAGCCCAACCTACATAGGTAGGAATGATCATCAAAATAAAATAAATCACAGCTAGAACAGAAAGGTTTAGGTGTTCGTTTTTCCCGCGCGCTGTTCGGGAGTGGAATGGTAGGGAGATAGTATGATTGTGGTTCGATGAACCCTCTGCCAAGCACTTAAATGTGAATTGCAGAGTAATCATGTAGATGTAGATGTAGATACTAATGTTCAGGCTGAACACTCTTTTTCGAGTTCATACCGTCTCACTCAGTGGGAGAAAAAAGCCCAGTGGAGCTGCTAAACGAACACTAAGCATGGACCCTCCTTCACTTGTTGCATCTGCCTGTGTCACTGGCTCCTTAACAGTTCCAGTCAGGTGCGGCTGTCTGACTCACGGTTTCGGCCGCCAGCCAAACTGCATTCCTGTGGTCATCGAGAGTTGCCAGGGCTGGCACCTGTGTGTTGTCCACACTCCTGACAGGTGGACATCCCATCACTTTGACCAGCTACGGTCGTGCATGGCAGGGTCTTTCTCAAAGGGGCCACCACCTCCCCCACCCGACTCCGCTGATGCCTATTCCTGTGTCACAGACAGTGCGGTTTGCACTGCAGTGAGGGTCCCTGCCTGGCAGATCGCTGCCTGGGGTTCCTGCCTCCGCCCCACTCCTCGAATGCTGTTGATGGTGCAGCGCCACTGCACCTGATGCCGCAACAGCCACCCCCGCACCTGCTTTGCTGGGTCCTGTGTGGCTATCGTCTCCGATGCTCCTTCTGACGCCTCCGGTGCTGACCACTGACCTCAACAAGGACGTCGCTATGGAGACACTGTCCCTGGTCCTGCTCTATGGCCCCCACAAGAGGGGGGGCAGGCATGCCAAACCGTGCGCTCATGCCTTCCACCCCTACTCACCAGTGACTGCCCACCACAAGTTGTAGCAACTGTCGTTGTCACACAATGAAATGGACTTCAGAGACATTATTGTGACTTGTATTCTCAGCGTCTTGTGAGATCATTGCATTTTTTTCACAGTACCAATGCTTTTTGTTTCTTTCCATGAGGTTTTTTTGTACCATGCGGTTTTTCTGTCCCACGCATTTTTTCTGTACCTAGTGTTTCTATGTATGCATGCGGTTTTCCCACCCCATAGAAAGATGGAGTGATGTACCTTCACAGATGATGCACGCGATTTCAGAGATCATGCATCCATACAACCCATTTATAGATGCCAACTGGGTCGATCCCCTGCCGATCTCTGGTGAGCCGCTAAAGAAACAACATTATTTAAGTGACTGTAAATGAGAGCTCGGCCATTTCTGTACCCAGTATTCCTATTGCTCAGACCATGTGTTCAGAGCTAAGCACAACCTGCACTTAATTGTATCTTATGGTTTGCTCTATAAAGCACTATGTTCCATAAATCGTGTTTGTTCTTGCTATAGCACGCAGTTTATAAGGCAAAATGTCTCTACAATAGTTGGATTGAAGGTGGTTTAACTTGTGAAGATCATAATAGGAATCAAAGTAGATGGTTTGAACTAAAAATGTTTCAATCTTAATGTATTCAAATTTTCCTGCCTTATGCCCGGCATTTAGAGGGGCCAAAAATTATTATTGATGATAATCTTTCGAGTCATCTGTCACATAATGTGATTACACTGTGCCAGCAATATGATATTCGGTTTGTGCTTCTACCACATAACTCTATTCATTTGCATCAGGTACTGCATATGGTCTTTCTTAAACCTCTGAAAGTTGCATGGAGAAATGAACTAGATGACTGGAAAAGGAAGAGTAGACAGGTAGTAGCAAAATTTTAATTTCATAGCTTGCTGAAAGGAGCTTTTGAAAAGATAGCTATCACTTCTAAATTTAATATTATATCTGGGTTAAGAAAAGCAGTGATTTTTCCTTTCTGCCCGGATAGTCATTTCACAGATCACAAAAGAAACAGGTAAACGATGTCGACTCACCTTTCTTGGACACTAGCTTTCAAACTGCAATTGAAACAGGTTTGCTCTAATGAGACAAAAGGAACGAAACATCAAGCAAAGCACTCAGCGTTAACTGCAGGAGAAGGTATTGCTGTTAGGGACTTCAAAGAAAATGATAGTGACAATGCTGAAAGCAGGGATTCTCTATCTAGTGATCCTATCCCCAGAACATCTAACAGTGATGTAGAACAGCACAAGTCAAATGAAAATGAAGCAGAGGACAAGGAGAAGAATGGCCAAGAATCCAATAGAAGTGATTTTGTCACATGAAATTATCCATGAAAAGAAGATTCAAGTTTTTTTATTGGCATAACAACTTATGAAATGACATAACCCCTGCAACCAGGCGACTAGCGCGAGTTTTGGTGTTCTTGTAAAGATAAGTCATTTTAGATTATAAAAACATATAGTTTAGTACTGATTATGTGGTAAACAGTTGTATTAGTGTGCCTTTTATGCATACCATTAAAGGTTTTTGTTTCTTTTTTACGTAATATAGCAGAAAATGCGAAAAGATCTACAGTCGTATTTTCTGTTTACTTTTTGCCACAGCAAAACTGTAGAATTTCGTTTAGTTGTTCTTTGCTCTCTTAAGCAATTTAACTGTAGCTTACCTCTTCACTATTTAACTCACATTTCCGGAAAGTAGCGTAAAGTTTAAGTTGTTGTTTCAGAAACTTTGCACTGTTGTTTTCGTTTACACACAGTTCCATATAGACCAAACTTGTGGAATCATATTTTCGTGTTTATCCGTAATTTAACTGACTTATTCTTAATAAACTATTACATTTATCATGAGTGAAAAGTGCTTGACTTGCCGTAGAAATGTTACGTCGGGGCTTTGGTGTGACGGGTGCTGTAGTTGCTTCCATGTGGGGACTGTAGTGGCGTGGGAATATGGGAAGTAAATGAGACTCATCAGTGGTTTTGTAGGATATGTAGCAGAGATAGGAAGACACTAAAACAGGAGGGGGAAAATTGCCGCCCTTCAGGCTGAGTTACACAAGGCCAGGGGAGATCTTGACAGGTTAAGGAGGGAGAAGGGTAAAGAGAGGTGGGAAGTGGCAACAGGCAACAGGAGGAACAGGCCCAGAACTTTGTCTGACAGCTTCGTGGTGAATGTAGAAAATAGATTTGACCTGTTGCTTCAGTTAGAAACTGGTGAGCCTCAAGCAGATGCAGATGTAGACAGGGCACAACAAACTTTCAGCAGCAAATTGAAAAGTAAGGATGTAGGGAAATCAGTAAAGAGAAAGAAAGTAGTGTTGTTAGGTAGTTCCCATGGAAGAGGTGTTGGCCAACTTCTGCGGGATAAACTAGGATCAGAATACCAGGTCACAAATTTTTTTAAACCTAGTGCTGGTCTGGAGCAGGTGACAGAGGATTTAGGATCACTTTGCAAAGATTCCACTAAGGAAGACACCGTGGCTATAGTGGGTGGGCCAGGTAATAGTATTGACAGAGATCCTGGGTACAGTGTAGAGTGTGACCTGGCCAAGATCGCATCAGCATTAAAGCATACTAGTGTTGAGTTTGTATCTATTCTTGGGCGCCATGACCTACCTCATTTGAACTCGTCTGTCAAGAGAGTTAATTTGGAGTTGGAACGGCTGCTTATGTCAGGTGCAGGATCATACATTGGTGTGGTTCCTGTTGATTCTCTCAATAGGTGGGATTATACTAGGCATGGCCTTCACCTCACAGGAAATGAAAGGGTAAACTGGCTGGGAAAATAGCAGGAAAGTTAAAGGGGGGAGTCACTGTCATGAGTGATAAAATACCAGTGGTTATAGGGTTCAGAAAAGACCCTTTTTTATGGTAGGGAGGACAGAAAGAAACCAAATTTTAAGAGAGGCTAGGACTGAGACAAACCTTCAGTTCGAGAAAGGAACCAAAAAACATAATTCTAGCTTATTAAATCAGGATAGACAGCTATTGGTTAAGTATTTTCAACTATCAGCAGATATTTCAACTCTACCCAATTTTAACTCAGTCAATGTGAAATGTCAGCTATCTTTATTGCATCAAAATATTTGAAGACAGAGAAATAAAATTAATGAATTAATTATCTGCATAGATGAATCAGAGTCCTCAAAGCCAGCTGACATAATCTGCCTCTCTGAACATAATGTGACCACTGGTATAGAACTTTTAAGTCTTACAGGGTTTAGGTTAGCATCTCACTTTTGTAGAGCAGAAATGGAGAAAGGAGGAGTTGCCACATTCAGCAGGAACTGTCATAAATTTAAGAACATAGACATTCATAAATTTTGCTTAGAACTGCATATGGAAGCATGTGCAAAAGAAGCAGAATTTCACAAACAATCCTTCATAATATTAAGTGTATATCGAGCACCTGCAGGTAACTTGAATCTGTTCATAAACCACATTGAAGCTGTACTGGCCCATTTCGTAACCAAAAACAAAGAAATAGTGGTTGCTGGTGATTTCAATGTAGATTTCCTTACAGACTCTCCCAATAAGAACTTATTTGAGTTAGTAATACTATGTAGATTTCCTTACAGACTCTCCCAATAAGAATTTATTTGAGTTAGTAATACTATCATTCAACTTAATTACACTGTAAAGTTCCCCACTAGGGTAGCCAATTGCTCACAAACAGCCACTGATAATATCTTTATAGAAAAGTCCAATTAACAAAATTATATTACAAAACCAATAGTCAATGGCCTTTCAGACCATGACATGCAGTTCCTTTTGTTAAATGTTAATACTGAACAGGATATAAAATCTGTTAAATCTGAGCTCAAGAGGGTAATCAATAAGCCAAAAATTGATTATTTTAGGACATTCCTCAGGGACATTCACTGGACTGATGTTTACAGTGCTCATGGCATGAATGGAAAATATAACACTTTTGCTAATAAATTGCTTACTTTATTTGAACACAGTTTTTCCCCAAAACTAACCAAGGTTAGAGCAAAGTCTACAAAGAAGCCATGGATTACTCAAGGAATAGGGGTATCTTGTAAAACAAAAAAATAACTGTATATGTCAATCCAAAACAGTTCTGATGTTGATGCTATAGCACATTACAAGAAATACTGCAAAATATTAAAGACTGTAATACAAACATCAAAGCAAATATATTACAAGGAAAAGATAGTCATATCAGATAACAAAATAAAGACAATATGGGATATAGTGAAGGAGGAGACTGGTAGAACCAGACATGAAGAGGGACAAATAGCATTAAGAGATTTGTATAGTGTTACAGAACTTTTCAACAAACATTTTATAACTGTTACTGAAAAGATGGGGTTGAATGGTTCTGTAGATGCTGCTATTGAATACCTCAGACCAGACATTTCAAGTAACTTCCATAATATGAATTTGACCCTCACTACCCCAGCAGAAATAATTTCCATCATAACATCTTTAAAATCAAAAACATCTAGTGGGTATGATGAAATATCAACGAAGTTAATTAAAGAATGTGATTCTGAGTTAAGTAACATATTAAGCTATCTGTGTAACCAGTCGTTTATCAGTGGAATATTTCCTGAATGGTTGAAATACGCTGAAGTTAAGCCACTGTTTAAGAAGGGATACAAAAATAGCATCCAATTTCTGCCCAATTTCACTTTCGCCAGCATTCTCAAAAATTTTAGAAAAAGAAATGTACAATCGGCTTTATTACCATCTTATCTCAAATAACATACTGTCAAAGCTGCAGTACAGATTTCTAAAGGGTTCTGATATTGACAAGGCTATCTACATTTACAGTGAAAATGTGCTAAATTCATTACACAAAAAATTGCAGGCAACTGGTATTTTTGTGATCTGTCAAAGGCATTTTACTGTGTAAATCACAATATCCTTTTTAGTAAATTAGAATATTATGGTGTAACAGGAAATGCTGCAAAATGGTTCACATCTTATATCTCTGGCAGGAAACAAAGGGTGTTATTAGGCAAGAGACATGTATTAAGCTATCAGACATCATCCAACTGGGAACTAATTACATGTAGGGTCCCACAAGGTTCCATTTTAGGGCCCTTACTCTTTCTTGTATATATCAATGACCTTTCATCAGTAACATTACCAAATCCCAAGTTTGTTTTGTTTGCCAATGATACAAGCATTGCAATAAATAGCAAATCAAGTGTACTCTCAGAAAGATCGGCTAATAAAATATTTGTGGATATTAATCACTGGCTCCCAGCCAATTCTTTGTCACTAAACTTTGAAAAAACACACTATATGCAGTTCAGAACTTCTAAGGGGTGTCCCACGAGTATATGCCTAACATAAAATGACAAACAGATAGAAGAAATGGACAGTGTTAAATTCTTGGGATTACAGCTTGATAATAAATTCAACTAGGAGGAGCACACCACAGAACTGCTGAAGCATCTTAACAAATCTCTATTTTCAATGCAAATTGTGTCAGACATTGGGGATATAAAAATGAAAAAGCTGGCATACTATGCTTACTTTCATTCCATAATGTCGTATGGGATTATTTTTTGGGGTAATTCATCAAGCCAAGCTAAAATTTTCTGGGCACAAAAACATGCAGTAAGAGTTATTTATTTATTTATTTATGCATTTATTTTACCTGGCAAGATTAGGGCCTTCAGGCCCTCTCTTACACCTAACCAGGCATACTCAAATTGAACATTAAGTTTCTACAGAACATTAAGGACATATAACGTGTTCTACAGTATTAATGTTAAAGAAAAGTAAATAGAGATTACAACAGTAGTACAATGATAATTATAACAATCAAAAAATAATTATAACAATCAAGAATAATAATAATAATAATAATAATAGTAATGACTATGTATATGAAAGTAAACATATTTTTCTTTTATGAATGTCAGTCCTATTGCTAGTTGGGAATTTTCTCATTATGTTCTTGCAGCTTGTGAGTTATTCTCATCGAGCAGAGACATAAGACGATAGAATGGGGTGAAAGAGATATAGAAGAGGTAGATAGGTTAGAGGAAGAGAAATAGAATGGTAAAGTTCGAAGCTATGATGGAGAGGAGAAAGAAAGAGATGAGAGGGGCACAACAATGGTGGCTATACCGCCCCAAATATGTAAGTTTTGAGTTCCCTCTTGAATGTTGAGTGGTTCTGGATAAGACGCAGATCACAGGGGAGTGCGTTCCATAGTCGTATGGCTGAGATGGAGAGTGACACGGAGAAAGATTTTGTGTTATGTAAAGGTACAGCCAAGATGCTAGACGTATTCGATCTGGTATTGCGGTTGTGGAGTGATGATAGGTGTTTAATGTGAGAAGATAAGTATTGCGGGTACCAGCGGATAAGAAATCGATGAAGTAAGCACATCGTGTGGAGATCGCGTGCCTTATGTGGGCGTATCCAACCTAGCTGGGAGTATGAAGGACTGATATGATCATACAATCGTATATTGCACACGTATCTAACGCAAGCATTCATCACTAGCTCGAGGCATCTCGAATTTTCACTATTTGTACCGTGTTGAACTACATCACAGTAGTAAAGATTAGGCAAGACTAGTGTTTGGACTAATTTTTGTTTAACATGGGTTGGAAATAGTTTTCTAAATTTTTAAATTGCATGTAGGGAGGAGAGCGATTTCCGGCAAGCTGTGGCTGTTTGTTCTTCCCAGTTTAGGTGCTCATCCAAGATTATTCCAAGGTCTTTTACTGTTTTCTGGTATGGTAGTTGGGTACCATTGAAGAGTATTTGAGGGACAGTTTCGCGAAAGTACCGGCTGATTAACTTTGGATGAGATATAAGTATGACCTGGGATTTCTTGGGGTTTAGTTTCAGACCTAGGTTCTGTGCCCATTGAGAAACAGAGCAAAGACCTGCATTCATACTCGCTACTGCGTCAGCAATGTTCTTGGGGCTTGTACTCACGTACAGTTGGATGTCGTCGGCATATAGATGGTAGTTGCAGGAGTGAATCACTGAAGAAATATCATTAATGTACAGTGAGAAGAGTAATGGACCAAGGACGGAGCCTTGGGGAACTCCAGAGCGCACGTTTTTCCATGATGACTTTTCCGACCCACAAATGACTTGTTGACTTCTGTTTTTGAGGTAGCTGTCGAACCAATGTATTGCGCTGTTTGAAAAATTCAGCTGTTTCATTTTAATTAGTAATATATCAAAGTCAACTGTATCAAAAGCCTTGCTAAAGTCAAGCAGTGTTAGGATGGTAGCTTCATGTCTGTCCATAGCATGTTTAATGTCATCAGTTACTTTGATTAATGGAGTTGCTGTACTATGGTGCTTTCGAAAGCCTGACTGATATTTGTCATGGATGTTATGAGTTTTGAGGTAATCCGTCAGCTGTTCATGGACGATGTATTCTAGGGCTTTAGATATTGCAGGTAGTATGCTGATCGGCCTGTAGTCACCTGGCGGTGTGAACTCTAGAACATCCTGTAGAAGCCTGTTTAGGGAACTAGGGATACTAACTACTGCTTACCCAATACATTTATTCCTTAATTAAATTTGTCATTAAAAATATATCACTCTTTCAAACCGACAGCTCAATTCATGGAATCAATACTAAAAATACGAATAATGTTCACAGGGATTTAAAGTCACTTACTCTTGTACAAAAAGGTGTGCATTATTCAGGAACACACATTTTCAATAACTCGCCAGCAGCCATAAAAAACTTAACAACCAATGAAATCCAGTTTAAGAGAAGCCTAAAGGATTTATTGGAGGCCAATTCCTTCTACTCTATTGATGAATTTCTCAGTAGGACCAATTGATTTGTGTGCAATATGGGAGATGCTGAGCCACGATAGGCACAATAAAAAGATTCACACAATTAAGGCCTTTGTCAGCAGTAGAGAGAGAGAGAGAGAGAGAGAGAGAGAGAGACACACACACACACACACACACACACACACACACACACACACACACACACACGCACGCAAGCGCAACTTGCACACACACCTGCAGTCTCAGAGAGCTGAAA
Organism: Schistocerca americana; assembly: GCF_021461395.2. Taxonomy (NCBI): domain Eukaryota; kingdom Metazoa; phylum Arthropoda; class Insecta; order Orthoptera; family Acrididae; genus Schistocerca; species Schistocerca americana. The sequence goes on from NC_060120.1 coordinate 183,302,074, forward strand.
CTACACTGTGAGCATCAGCACTAGTGCATGATGGGAGTTGCGACTGGGTGGGGGTAAGGAGGAGGCTGGGGTGGGGAGGGGGAGGGTAGTATGGTGGGAGTGGTGGACAGTGAAGTGTTGCAGTTTAGATGGAGGGTAGGTGAGAAGGTGCGGAGAGGGAGGGGGTAAGTAGCGGAAAGGAGAGAAATAAAAATAAAAATAAAAATAAAAGAAATTAAAATACTGGGTGTGGCGGTGAAATGACGGCTGTGTAGTGCTGGAATGGGAACAGGGAGGGGGCTGGATGGGTGAGGACAGTGGCTAACGAAGGTTGAGGCCGGGAGGGTTACGGGAATGTAGGACATATTGCAGGGAAAGTTCCCACCTGCGCAATTCAGAAAAGCTGGTGTTGGTGGGAAGGCTCCATATGGCACAGGCTGTGAAGCAATCATTGAGATGAGGGGTATCATGTTTGGCAGGGTATTCAACTACAGGGTGGTCCACTTGTTTTTTGGCCACAGTTTGTTGGTGGCCATTCATGCGGACAGACAGCTTGTTAGTTGTCATGCCTACATAGAATGCAGCACAGTGGTTGCAGCTTAGCTTGTACATCACATGACTGGTTTCACAGGTAGCCCTGCCTTTGATGTGTTAGGTAATGTTAGTGACCAGACTGGAGTAGGTGGTGGTAGGAGGATGTATGGGACAGGTCTTGCATCTAGGTCTATTACAGGGGTATGAGCCATGAGGTAAGGGATTGGGAGCAGGGGTAGCATAAGGATGGACGAGTATATTGTGTAGGTTCGGTGGATGGCAGAATACCACGGTAGGAGGGGTGGGAAGGATAGTGGGTAGGGCATTTTTCATTTCAGGGCACAACGGGAGGTAATCGAAACCCTGGCGGAGAATGTAATTCAGTTGCTCCAGTCCCAGATGGTACTGAGTTACGAGGGGAATGCTCCTCTGTCACTGGACTGTGGGACTTTGGGAGGTGGTGGGTGACTGGAAAGATAAGTCACGGGAAATTTGTTTTTGTACTAGGATGGGAGGATAATTACGATCAGTGAAGGCTTCAGTGAGACCCTCGGTATATTTAGAGAGGGACTGCTCGTCACTGCAGATGCGATGACCACGCGTAGCTAGGCTGTACGGAAGGGCCTTCTTGGTATAAAACGGGTGGCAGCTGTCGAAGTGGAGGTACTGCTGGTGGTTAGTAGGTTTCATATGGATGGAGGTACTGATGTGGCCATCTCCGAGGTGGAGGTCAACATCTAGGAAGGTGGCTTGTTGGGTTGCGTAGGACCAGGTGAAGCAAATGGGGGAGAAGTTGTTGAGGTTCTGGAATGTGCATAAGGTGTCCTCACCTTCAATCCAGATAGCAAAGATGTCATTAATGATCTGAATCAGGTGAGGGGTTTAGGATTCTGGGTTTTTAGGAAGGATTCCTCAGATTGTTACATTCCATCTGGATTTTCCATTGTTTGAGATATATATTCTGCATCATTTCAGTGCAGTAATGTGTTCATTGTAAATAAGTGTGTGTGTGTGTGTGTGTGTGTGTGTGTGTGTGTGTGTGTAAGTACAATCTAGCTTCTGCAACATTTCAGTGCAGTAATATGTTCATTGTAAATAAGTATTGTAGTAGTTCTATTACATGTTTATTACCTCATAAAAAAAAAAACTTTTTTTAAATTTTAAATTCAGTGCAGTAGTGTTTGTAAAATTATTCTTTCATATAGTGTTCATTAAACAAATGATCATCATTCCACTTGGGACCCGTGGAACGTACATTAGCTTATTTGTTTCAGTTGTAAATATTTGTCATGTATTACTGTTTTTCCGACATGTTCCACATCCTGGAGGACCTCCTCACTATGGATCAATTGGAATGAAAGTAAATCTAATCTAATCATTTCTAAGAAAGAATGTTCTTGTTATTACTGTTTACTGTGCCTTTCTGGAAACTGTGGAAGCAACTGAGATTATTAAAAATGTTGAGTCAGAACAAAGGTGGTGAGGTAAAAATGTATTTGAAGGGATAGGTGATTATAATATAGAGTGAAAATCTTTCATGTTGATAGTGTCATAGAACTACTGGAATTGAAATTTGTTCCTCAACTTTCTTGACTGTGAGTGTTTTTACAGCAGTTTTGTTGGAATGTAATGCACCTATGAAAAATGTTTGGGATATAAAATGTAATATGATGTTGAAAGTACACTAACACTTTTTTTTTTAATTCAAATAGCTGGATCCACTATACTGGAAATAGTGCATTCATTTATTTTGCATACAAAATAAACTATTGGTCACATTCACCCCACGTTGTGAGGTGAAGGTAATCAACAATTACAGTAAGGGCAATTATGAATTAACGATAAATTAAAACATGAATCAGGCTGTACAGTTAACACTTCAAATTTGTATTCTGACATTGCTGAAGTAAACAGACCCTTTAAAAAAAGCTCCTGTGTTTGACTGGATTCACCCCAGCTTACCAGTACTTAGTATTGTTCTTCCTGAAGATAAGTAGTGGTCTGCAATTCTGTCTCCTTGTAATTTTACAACACTGAAAATTGTTATCAATCAATTCCAGCCATTAACTGTTACAGCCATCTGAGAGGCTGGGGCGACACAAAAAAACTGAGTAACATCATAATAGGAGAACCAATGTAAAACTTACATAGCAATGAAACATGTAATTATTACACACTTCAACATCAATCTGCTTTACAAAATAAGTGGGACTCTTTAAAATGTAAGATATTTCAATAAAACAAATTATGTACTGTTTAAAATTTGTAAATTCTATTTCAATAAAACAAATTATGTACTGTTTAAAATTTGTAAATTCTGACCTGATATATGGTGCTATCCAGTTCTCATATTCTTCCCTCTTATGCCTCTTTCTCGCTGTTGCGATACACCTGAAATAGCGTCTTTCTGAGTCATTACATATTGGCATAGTGAACCTGCAAAAGTTTTCCAGCTATTGTAAAACCTTAACTCCAACCTGTGGTTAACGTCAGTATAACCGAAACTAAAACGAAACATGAAAAGAAGAAAAAGCTACAATGTCTTACTCAGTAATCTGCAGCACATCTTCCAGGTAAAGTTCCTGAACAGGATAAGTGAATCCCGGGATGTTTATGAGAGGACAGTTGTCGAAGTACCGAGAAAATGACTCGGCATTCAATGTTGCACTCATCAACACTAATTTAAGATCAGGTCGCTGCAGAACAAAAAATGAATATTGCACTAATCTGATGTCGCATGTAATTGTTTCTGAAATCACAATCCACACTAATACATTTCTGGCAACAGTACTAACACAAACTTATTTTTACCTGTGGACTGTTGTTCACAAAAAACAAAAATGGGCAAGAAATGCTTCAAAAGTACAATGGTTCTGGCAAGTAACAAAAATTATAAGGATTTCTACATACAAAGATTATGACTTGGACGTGCAGAATCATGTACTTTTGCACAAGATACATAGACACAAAGCTATGTGAAGCTAAATCATGGTAAATGATTAATTACTTGAAACACTTGTCCTTGGAGGGGCAACCAGACTTGGGGCATGCACAAAACTTATAATGAAACAGGAAAGGCCGTAAAAGATATGCAAGCAGATAACAAAAAAATGGTTCAAATGACTCTGAGCACTATCCGACTTAACTTCTGAGGTCATCAGTCGCCTAGAACTTAGAACTAATTAAACCTAACTAACTTAAGGGCATCACATACATCCATGCCCGAGGCAGGATTCGAACCTGCGACTGTAGCGGTCACTCGGCTCCAGACTGTAGCACCTAGAACCACACGGCCAAAGCAGATAACAGAGGATATTAGTAATTACACCGAACTATTACACGATGTTTTGCACAAACTATAAAAATACATCAGAATCACCCAATCCTAACTAAATATGAAAGCAGGAATCGTGGAACTTCTGCTTTCCAACAAGTTCATGTCGACTTTCAGTCATGATAAAGTTGCTCAGATTCAAGCCAGCTGCAAGGCACAATGTGTATAATGATTATATACGGTATATTACCATCAATAGAGGAATGGAAGACATGTACAGGTGTAACAGTTGTGATATACAACATTTGGAAGGGATTCATAGTAATCCTTACATGGGGAGACCCCAAATAAATTATATGCCACTAGCTACTGAAAGATGCCAACACAAATGTAGGTGTGCCAATTTTTTCCCCTTAAACAAAGTATACAGGTCACATCAACTGCTCTTGAGGTGGAAGATTTAAAAATCTTAACCATGTAAATCAAAGGCTGTACTGCTGTACCATATAAAAACCTCCCAAGTGCTGATTTCAGCATTGAAGTACCTTCTGATTTCTTAAGTCAACACATGCAAATATCAAAGTTTTGCATCTTGGTCTTCACACAGTCCGCAACATATACATTGTTATCTATTGTTATTGGGGTCTCAGCAATGCTTGTAGAGGTTATAATTTTAAAGATACCCAAAAGACAATACGTGAAAATACATATACGATGTGTGGAAATACATATACAACATCAGCATATGAAACAAGTAAAAGGAAAGACAGGTGTCTAAAAAATAAGATTATGAGATTAACAGAAAATGCAAAACAGCTAACAAGGAAAGTTAGGAGGAAAAAACATGTGGTTGCAAATTTTTATACACTGGTAGGGAGGACTGTAATGAATACATATCAAAAATCGTGATCGTTGGGATGTGAGCATAGCGGTGGGGCTACGGGGGGTGCATTTAAAGGTCATTTTTTATGTTGTTCTTGAAAATATCAAATTAAATTTCCTACAAAAAAGGCCTTACTTTTCTCCACACCCACTCTTCCACCATGTTACACCCTCAGAACACAACCCTTCAATACTTATCTGTGGTAACAAATTTAATATTTGTTCTTAATTCATTTCATTTAACAATAAACATAAATTTTATACCATTGAAACACTATTTTTAGTTAACTGTGATTTTTCCCATCTCCTGCAACGTGGAAACTGACAGCCCAAGAGAAGAAAGGTATATGAACAGAATCTATGTAAGGACCTTCATTCTTTTCTCAATGCTACAAGGGAAATTGATTCTTAGTTGTCCTGTACACCAGCTGCAGCATTCCTCTGGGAAAGACAAATTGAAAAACCACAAGTGCAGCTCGCTTTTCAGTTTACATACAGGCTATAACTCCCCATCTCCTGTCCAGTTCTCTCACATGACGATGAGCATTTCAGATGTAGGGGGCTCAATATCATGGCCATCTGTGCGCTGCCACGAAGTCAGCAACCCTTTCTCATGGTAGGGGCTACGGCTGTCACCACAGAGCAGAGCAGTTTATAATGGATTCAAACTTGAAGGCAATATTCCAGAAAGAGGAGGAGGAGGAGAGTAGGTGAAGATCAAACAGGGGATATGGACACTGCAAGAAGAATTTGACAGAACACTAAAAGACCTAGATGGAAGCAGTACCCCTGGATTAGATGACATTCACTCAAAATTACTGAGATCCTTGGCAGAGCCACATGCGATGAAATTATTTCCACTGGTGTGAGAGATGTCCGAGAGAGTCGAAATACTCTCAAACTTTAGGAAGAAGGTAATAATTTCAATTCCAAATAAGAGAGGTGCTAATAGGTGTGAATACCACCGAATCATCAGTTTAGCTAGTCATGGTTGGAAAGTATTGGCACTTAATACGTACAGAAGAAAGGGAAAACCAGTAGAAGTTGACCTTGGGGAAGATCAGTTTGGGTTCGAGAGAACTGTAGGAACATGAGAGGTAATATTAAGGCTATGTCTTATCTCAGAAGATATGTTGAAGAAAGGCTAATCAATGTTTAGAGCATTTGTAGATTTGGAAAAGGCTTTTGACAATATTGACTAGTCTATACTCTTTGCTATGTTGAAGGCAACATGGAAAAAATGCATAGAGCAAAAAGTCTGTTTAAAACTTGTACAGAAACCTGTCAAACGACATGTAAGGAAAGCAGTAGTTTAGATGCAACTGAGACACGGTTGTAGCACATCTCCAATGTTGCTCAATCTGTACACTGAGCAAGCAATAAAGGAAACCAAGGAGAAAACTGGAAAGGGCGTCTAAGTTCATGCAGAAGAAATAAAATCTTTAAGGTTTACTGATGACACTGTTCTGTCAGAGATGGTAATGGGCTTGGATGAACAACTGAATGGAATGGATAGTATCTGCAAAAGAGATTGTAATGCACACATCATCAAAAGTAAAATAATGCTAATGCAATGTAATCACATCAAATCAGACAATTTTGAAGGAATTACGTTAGCAAATGATACACTAAAAGTAAAAGATGGGTTTAGAGATTTGGGCAGCAAAATAAATGATGATGCCCCAAGTAAAGAGGATATAAAATGCATACCAGCATCAGCAAGGAAAGTGTTTCTGAAAAAGGGAAGTTTGTTATCATCAAATATAAACACCGCAAAGCATTTTCTGAAGGTATTTGACTGGAGAGCAGCCTTGTATGCAAGCAAAACTGGGACGAAAAGCTGGTCAGACAAGAAGAGAATAAAAGCTTTTGAAATGTGGTACTACAGAAGAATGATGGATATTAGATGGCTGGATCAAATAACCAGTAAGGAATAATGAACTGAAATGAGGAGTACAGTAATTTACGGTAACTTGACTAAAAGAAGTGATCGGTTGATAGGATACAAATTGAGGCATCGAAAGAATAATCAATTTGGTAATGGACAGAAATGTGGAGGACAAAAATTGTCAAGGGAGACCTAGGCATGAAAACAGTAAGAAGTTTCAAATGAATATAGGTTGCAGTAGTTATTCATATATGATGAGGCCTGTGCGGATAGACAAGCATGAACAGTTGCATCAAACCTGTCTTCTGACTAAAGACCATCACATCGTCACCTTTCACAAACAACATATTTTCCCACACTCTCAACAGCCAAACAGCAGCCTCATTTTGATGCAACCAAATATATTCCACACAGTGATTTGTGACTGGCTGTCATGGTACCACATGAGGTTACACGCATCACAACTAGAATAGCACAGCACTGCAAGAAAAGGACAAAAGTAGCATTATGTGTCTCATACTTGGAACAAAATAAATTGCACAATCAATCCTGGTAGATGAAAGAGCAGTTAAATGAAGATTTGGTATTTACTGTTAAATACTATATCTCACAAGGGAAGTATAAGCTTACAAAATAGACCCCACAAAGAGTGGTATGAACCATTCATATGCAGAACTGCACATCTTACCATGAGAGACATTTGAATCATCTCCCATTCAAGGAGAACTTTGGTAAAATGAAACAAAATATCAATATAACAGAGCTAAAATCATTTATTTTAATGCAGTAACCTATTACTGCATTTCCCTCTACTTAAAATAATTACACAACATGAACAAGAAACTTTTACTGTTGACCCAATAGTGTTGCACAGCTTTTCAGTCTTCAAACAACAGGTGTGGGTTTTCAATGAAGTGGACAAAGTGAAGCGTCACAGAACAATATGAACATCTAACTAAAGCCACAGATCACTTCTGTATTCAAACAGTCTAATTCCAAATGCCACACCAATATATAGGACTGCGTGAATGTAGAAGTGATATTGAAAGTGAAAAAGTGCCATTAGTCAGAAGTGCATATTGTTCTATTCCACTATCCTTTGATCCCATCACTGAAACCTCATACCTGCAGTCTGAAGACTGTAATTATAGAAAGTTTGTTATTCAGGTAGTGTAATTATTTTAAGGAGCAGGGAATATAGAAATAAGTCACAACATCAAAATGAGTGTGTTTTTTGGCCCCGTTATATCAATATTTTGTTTCTTCGTGTTAACACAGGTCCTGTCTTAGACTTCAAATTAGTGATCATTCACATTTCTCTCAAGGTAACACAAACTGTTTTACATGCAAATGGCTCATGCCACTGTTTTTGGGATGAGCAATTTATATCCTTAGCATATTTTTATGTGGTCCTGAGTGTTCAAGGTCATGCACGTCCTTTGTCAATGTTGTTGTTGTGGTCTTCAGTCCTGAGACTGGTTTGATGCAGCTCTCCATGCTACTCTATCCTGTGCAAGTTTCTTCATCTCTCAGTACTTACTGCAACCTACATCCTTCTGAATCTGCTTAGTGTATTCATCTCTTGGTCTCCCTCTACGATTTTTACCCTCCACGCTGCCCTCCAATACTAAATTGTTGATCCCTTGATGCCTCAGAACATGTCCTACCAACCGATCCCTTCTTCTTGTCAAGTTGTGCCACAAGCTCCTCTTCTCCCCAATTCTATTCAATACCTCCTCATTAGTTATGTGATCTACCCATCTAATCTTCAGCATTCTTCTGTAGCACCACATCTCGAAAGCTTCTATTCTCTCCCTGTCTAAACTATTTATCGTCCACGTTTCACTTCCATACATGGCTACAATCCAAACAAATACTTTCAGAAACGACTTCCTGACATTTAAATCTATACTCGATGTTAATAAATTTTTCTTCTTCAGAAACACTTTCCTTGCCATTGCCAGTCTACATTTTATATCCTCTCTATTTCGACCATCATCAGTTATTTTGCTCCCCAAATAGCAAAACTCCTTTACTACTTCAAGTGTGTCATTTCCTAATCTAATTCCCTCAGCATCACCCAACTTAAATCGGCTACATACCATTATCCTCGTTTTGCTTTTGTTGATGTTCATCTTATATCCTCCTTTCAAGACACTGTCCATTCCGTTCAACTGCTCTTCCAAGTCCTTTGCTGTCTCTGACAGAATTACAATGTCATCAGCGAACCTCAAAGTTTTTACTTCTTCTCCATGGATTTTAATACCTACTCCGAACTTTTCTTTTGTTTCCTTTATTGCTTGCTCAATATACAGATTGAATAACATCGGGATAGGCTACAACCCTGTCTCACTCCCTTCCCAACCATTGCTTCCCTTTCATGCACCTCGACTCTTAAAACTGCCATCTGGTTTCTGTACAAATTGTAAATAGCCTTTCGCTCCCTGTATTTTACCCCTGCCACCTTTCGAATTTGAAAGAGAGTATACCAGTCAACATTGTCAAAAGCCTTCTCTAAGTCTACAAATGCTAGAAACGTAGGTTTGCCTTCCCTTAATCTATTTTCTAACAAGGGAACCTCCCCATCCCACCCCCCTCAGATTTAGTTATAAGTTGGCACAGTGGACAGGCCTTGAAAAACTGAACACAGATCAATCGAGAAAACAGGAAGAAGTTGTGTGGAACTACAGAAAAAATAAGTAAAATACACAAACTGAGTAGTCCATGTGCAAGATAAGCGACATCGAGCATAGTGTCAGCTCAGGAGCGCCGTGGTCCCGTGGTTAGCGTGAACAATCGCGAAACGAGAGGTCCTTGGTTCAAGTTTTCCCTCGGGTAAAAATTTTACTTTATTTATTTTCGCAAAGTTATGACCTGTCAGTTCGTTCATTGACGTCTCTGTTCACAGTAATAAGTTTAGTGTCTCTGTTTTGCGACCGCACCGCAAAACCGTGCGATTAGTAGACGAAAGTACGTTCCTCTCCAATGGGAACCGAAAACATTTGATCGCAAGGTCATAGGTCAACCAATTCCTCCACAGGAAAACACGTCTGATATATTCTATATGACACTGGTGACGGCATGTGCGTCACATGACAGGAATATGTTGTTGACCCACCTAACCTGTACACTTGGCGAATGGGTAAAAAGATTCTTCTACCTTGCCCGATTTAGGTTTTCTTGTGGATGTGATAATAACTCCCAAAAAAGTGATGAAAACATAAGAATTTGTCACATAAACTGCAACAAATGAATGCAACAGTTTCACAGTCACACCGTTTTCCCTGTGCTCTGTCAAAACATATGTTTTTAACGTTTTCCAATTTTTTCCGTGTGTAGACCGTCAAATCCTGCATATGTCCAAGCAAATCTGAACTGGAATTTTCGAGAGCAAAGTTGATTGTGTGAGTGCCTGAACTTTGATAATTGACACATGTCAATTGCTAGAAAATAAAAAAGTTAAAATTTTTACTCGAGGGAAGACTTGAACCGAGGTCCTCTAGCACCCCATTCGCTTACGCTTACTACGAGACTACGGCGCTCCTCGGTTCACAATGTCCTTGATGTGGCTAATGTTACACATCGAGTACTCAATTAGTATATTTTACTTATTTTTTTCATAGTTCGACAAAACATCTTCCTGTTTTCTCCATTGATCTGTGATCAGTTTTTCAAGGCCTATCCACAGTGCCAACTTATAACTAAATCTGAGGGGGGTGCGATGGGGAGGTTCCCTTGTAAGATAAGTCATAGGGTCAGTACTGCCTCACGTGTTCCAACACCTCTATGGAATCCAAACTGATCTTCCCCGAGGTCGGCCTCTATTTCACATCTGTCAACACCTGCTTTCTTTGGGATTGGAATTATTATATTCTTCCTGAAGTCTGAGGGTATTTCGCCTGTCTCATACATCTTGCTCACCAGATGGTAGAGTTTTGTCAGGACTGGCTCTCCCACGGCCGTCAGTAGTTCCAATGGAATATTGTCTACTCCGGGGGCCTTGTTTCGACTCAGGTCTTTCAGTGCTCTGTCAAACTCTTCACGCAGTATCGTATCTCCCATTTCATCTTCATCTATATCCTCTTCCATTTCCATAACATTGTCCTCGAGTACATCACCCTTGTATAGACCCTCTATATACTCCTTCCACCTTTCTGCTTTCCCTTCTTTGCTTAGATCTTGGTTTCCATCTGAGCCCTTGGTATTCATACAAGTGGTTCTCCTTTCTCCAAAGGTCTCTTTAATTTTCCTGTAGGCAGTATCCATCTTACCTCTAGTGAGATAAGCCTCTACATTCTTACATTTGTCCTCTAGCCATGCTTGCTTAGCCATTTTGCACTTCCTGTCGATCTCAGTTTTGAGACGTTTGTATTCCTTTTTGACTGCTTCATTTACTGAATTTTTGTATTTTCTCCTTTCATCAATTAAATTCAATATTTCTTCTGTTACCCAAGGGTTTCTACTAGCCCTCGACTTTTTATCTATTTGATCCTCTGCCTTCACTATTTCATCCCTCAAAACTACCCATTCTTCTTCTACTGTATTTCTTTCCCCCATTCCTGTCAATCGTTCCCTTATGTTCTCCCTGAAACTCTGTACAACCTCTGGTTCTTTCAGTTTATCCAGGTCCCATCTCCTAAAATTCCCACCTTTTTGCAGTTTCTTCAGTTTTAATCTACAGCTCATAACCAATAGATTGTGGTCAGAGTCCACATCTCCCCCTGGAAATGTTTTACAATTTAAAACCTGCTTCCTAAATCTCTGTCTTACCATTATATAATCTATCTGATACCTTTTAGTATCTCCAGGGTTCTTCCATGTATACAACCTTCTATCATGATTCTTAAACCATGTGTTAGCTATGATTAAGTTATGCTCTGCGTAAAATTCTACCAGGCGGCTTCCTATTTCATTTCTTAGCCTCAATCCATATTCACCTACTATGTTTCCTTCTCTCCCTTTTCCTACGCTTGAATTCCAGTCACCCATGACTGTTAAATTCTCGTCTCCCTTTACTACCTGAATAATTTATTTTATCTTATCATACATTTCATCAATTTCTTCATCATCTGCAGAGCTAGTTGGCATATAAACTTGTACTACTGTAGTAGGTGTGGGCTTCGTGTCTATCTTGGCCACAATAATGGGTTCACTATGCTGTTTGACCTGTAGATTAAAACTGAAGAAACTGTAAAAAGGTGGGAATTTAAGGAGATGGGACCTGGATAAACTAAAAGAACCAGAGGTTGTACAGAGATTCAGGGAGAGCATAAGGGAGCAATTGACAGGAATGGGGGAAATAAATACAGTAGAAGAAGAATGGGTAGCTTTGAGGGATGAAGTAGTGAAGGCAGCAGACGATCAAGTAGGTAAAAAGACGAGGGCTAGTAGAAATCCTTGGGTAACAGAAGAAATACTGAATTTAATTGATGAAAGGAGAAAATATAAAAATGCAGTAAGTGAAACAGGCAAAAAGGAATACAAACGTCTCAAAAATGAGATCGACAGGAAGTGCAAAATGGCTAAGCAGGGATGGCTAGAGGACAAATGTAAGGATGTAGAGGCCTATCTCACTAGGGGTAAGATAGATACCGCCTACAGGAAAATTAAAGAGACCTTTGGAGATAAGAGAACGACTTGTATGAATATCAAGAGCTCAGATGGAAACCCAGTGCTAAGCAAAGAAGGGAAAGCAGAAAGGTGGAAGGAGTATATAGAGGGTCTATGCAAGGGCGATGTACTTGAGGACAATATTATGGAAATGGAAGAGGATGTAGATGAAGATGAAATGGGAGATACGATACTGCGTGAAGAGTTTGACAGAGCACTGAAAGACCTGAGTCGAAACAAGGCCCCCGGAGTAGACAATATTCCATTGGAACTACTGACGGCCGTGGGAGAGCCAGTCCTGACAAAACTCTACCATCTGGTGAGCAAGATGTATGAAACAGGCGAAATACCCTCAGACTTCAAGAAGAATATAATAATTCCAATCCCAAAGAAAGCAGGTGTTGACAGATGTGAAAATTACCGAACTATCAGCTTAATAAGTCACAGCTGCAAAATACTAACACGAATTCTTTACAGACGAATGGAAAAACTAGTAGAAGCCAACCTCGGGGAAGATCAGTTTGGATTCCATAGAAACACTGGAACACGTGAGGCAATACTGACCTTACGACTTATCTTAGAAGAAAGATTAAGGAAAGGCAAACCTACATTTCTAGCATTTGTAGACTTAGAGAAAGCTTTTGACAATGTTGACTGGAATACTCTCTTTCAAATTCTAAAGGTGGCAGGGGTAAAATACAGGGAGCGAAAGGCTATTTACAATTTGTACAGAAACCAGATGGCAGTTATAAGAGTCGAGGGACATGAAAGGGAAGCAGTGGTTGGGAAGGGGGTAAGACAGGGTTGTAGCCTCTCCCCGATGTTGTTCAATCTGTATATTGAGCAAGCAGTAAAGGAAACAAAAGAAAAATTCGGAGTAGGTATTAAAATTCATGGAGAAGAAATAAAAACTTTGAGGTTCGCTGATGACATTGTAATTCTGTCAGAGACAGCAAAGGACTTGGAAGAGCAGTTGAATGGAATGGACAGTGTCTTGAAAGGAGGATATAAGATGAACATCAACAAAAGCAAAACAACGATAATGGAATGTAGTCTAATTAAGTCTGGTGATGCTGAGGGAATTAGATTAGGAAATGAGGCACTTAAAGTAGTAAAGGAGTTTTGCTATTTGGGGAGCAAAATAACTGATGATGGTCGAAGTAGAGAGGATATAAAATGTAGGCTGGCAATGGCAAGGAAAGCGTTTCTGAAGAAGAGAAATTTGTTAACATCCAGTATTGATTTAAGTGTCAGGAAGTCATTTCTGAAAGTATTCGTATGGAGTGTAGCCATGTATGGAAGTGAAACATGGACGATAAATAGTTTAGACAAGAAGAGAATAGAAGCTTTCGAAATGTGGTGCTACAGAAGAATGCTGAAGATTAGATGGGTAGATCATGTAACTAATGAGGAAGTATTGAATAGGATTGGGGAGAAGAGAAGTTTGTGGCACAACTTGACCAGAAGAAGGGATCGGTTGGTAGGGCATGTTCTGAGGCATCAAGGGATCAGCAATTTAGTATTGGAGGGCAGCGTGGAGGGTAAAAATCGTAGAGGGAGACCACGAGATGAATACACTAAGCAGATTCAGAAGGATGTAGGTTGCAGTAGGTACTGGGAGATGAAAAAGCTTGCACAGGATAGAGTAGCATGGAGAGCTGCATCAAACCAGTCTCAGGACTGAAGACCACAACAACAACATGCTGTTTGTAGTAGCTTACCCGTATTCCTATTTTTTTTATTCATTATTAAACCTACTCCTGCATTTACCCCTATTTGATTTTGTATTTATAACCCTGTATTCACCTGACCAAAAGTCTTGTTACTCCTGCCACCGAACTTCACTAATTCCCACTATGTCTAACTTTAACCTATCCATTTCCCTTTTTAAATTTTCTAACCTGCCTGCCCGATTAAGGGATCTGACATTCCACGCTCCGATCCGTAGAACACCAGTTTTCTTTCTCCTGATAACAACGTCCTCTTGAGTAGTCCCCACCCGGAGATACAAATGGGGGACTATTTTACCTCCGGAATACTTTACCCAAGAGGACGCCATCATCATTTAATCATACAGTAAAGCTGCTTTGTCAATAGCATATAAAAATTGAATCTTATTCCAAACACTCAACATAGACTGATCATGTTAAACTCTGCCAGAATATCGATAATTTGCACAGAATCTGCCATTGGACTTACGGCAGAGTGTGTGTGTGTGTGTGTGTGTGTGTGTGTGTGTGTGTGTGTCACTTCACTAAGACACATCAGGGAACGATATTTGGATCAGAATCTATCAATCAACAGCCTACTGAGGTGCCTAAATAATGATTCAACTAGACCTACACTGCATTATAAATCATTGCAAACACAGATAACTCACCAGCTGATCATGAATGACAAACATCATTGTTAATTAAAATTCCCAGTCTAACAAAGCAGATGGATCCTTTCCAACTGTTGTGTGTTTGTTCCCCCAAAAATTAGTATTAATTTTTTTCCAAATTTTGTGATGTCTTTGATATGCTCAATTATAAGGTATGTGCATAGTACATAAATATATTTAATATTGATTCAATGCTTATCCATTTTAACTTTATTATCTATTACAATCATTTGAAGTTCATGAACCAGCTGTTCACCTGAAAACTGTGCCAATTACACAACTTCAGCAATTTTAGATTTCATTGTCATTGTTCATATGCAAACATATACCTGATCACTGACTTCCTGACAAAGTAGATCAAAAAGATATCAAAATAAGAAAAGCAGTTATAAAGCTAATGACAAAATATGTTAGTAACCTTTGCACTCACTTAGTTTCAGAGTAATTAACATCTTTAATAAATAACAGTTTCAGAGTAATTAACATCTCTAATAAACACACTGTTACTGAAACAGAATCCTATATTTTGGCAAGCTAACTAACATAATTCAATAAAATTTATCATTGTATATAAATTATCATTGTATATATTATTACTAAAATTATCATTGTATATAAAAGTCCTCGTCCAAACAAATCTTCTTCCACTATTCAGTTTTTTAGAAATGTCAATATTTTATTGTAATCTATGAAAATCCAGCACACAACAATAACTAACTTTAATTTTAATTATGGTCAATCTGTATAAGAAACTTGTTGGAAGCCATTTAGGCCAGTCTGTAGTGAGTTTGAAAGGAGCAAGAACTATGTCCACTGATACAGGGGAAATGTACCACAGACAGTGAGTATAAATTACAAGTCAGAAGATGTACCAGAATTTAGAGAGACTTTCTTTCCAGAAGTTTATTCAATAATCCAGTGACTGTTTTTAAACCATTAATTGAACAGTGAATATGTAATTAGTATCACAGATTGTGTCAAACTTCAATAATGCTCATTATGACAGTATGGTCAAACTGTGAATTGTGCTATTTCCAAATTATTCTTGCTGTGCTCATTGTTTCCATATTGACATGACTGTTAAGATTTAAAGGAAAGTGATCTGAGAATGTTATAACTGATTATGCTGATGATTTACTTGCTATACATTAATATTGTGCTTAATTATGTCTATGTTAGGTTACTGCACTCTAACAATTGACATCAGTGCAGTAGGTGGCAAGCTGTTTATCTGCAGCTATAATAAATCAGACCTGATCTGGCCATAAACTGTAGTTTATTCAACATCTCATTGCAGGTAAAGTGTTTGAACTGCAAAGCCAATGTGAACTACATTATTAGTAGCAAACTGTCCCCATCACCAACCTTTCAGCCAGATTCAAGGTGCAGCTACTGAAGACAAGCTAGTACAGGTAATGGTTACTCTACATCAGGACACACAATGAGGATCAGCATGAAAGAAACTACTTTACTACTCCAATTGAGATAACATGATAAATGCCCCACTATCAAGGAGAGTGTAACAGGAAAAGGGTGTGAATGGAACAAATTAAGTATTTTTGCTCATTAAAAAGCGAACAGACCCTACAACTTTTAATCAATTGCATGACAAAGTGTCAAACACGGAAGATTTTAGAAAAGAGCGAAGATATAGCTTTTCTCAAATCGTACAAGAAGATCTTAGACCAGTTTGTCTTATGCAACTACTGCAAATTTCTTGAACATGCAATTCTGAATATATATGATACTAAAAATAATACAAACAATAAGGTAACTGTTCCTCCAGTAACACAGATTTTATGAAGCACAACTTTTTACAATTACATCACAGAAAGTAATAGTTCCTAGATCTTCTGAAAATACACAAACAAGAGACTTTAGGAGGTGGATACATCATGATCAACAGAGTACTTTGAATGTGTGTTGGATAATTCACATGTCAATGCTGGAGAACAGTGTTTGTAGGTTTGACTGGGAAACACCCTGACACTGAACACACACTCGGCCCACCCATGTGGTGCCAGTTCATTCACTAAAAACACAATGGTCAACTGAATGGTGAGTGAAGTCCCACATTAGGCAGTAGCAAAATCCATGCACTTTCTAAATGTTGTTGATGGTTAGCAACAATTTTCACATCACATTCCAGGAGAAAACAATGCAGTGCAGGACCATGAACAACAGGTACACTAGAGACATTGGTGTAAACACTGGTTGATTGACAAGGGACAGCATGGTAGTCCTTGGAATCCCTTAAATCTGCTGTGGTTGCTTTGCCACATAACCTGGCACCATCAGCCGTATTCTTCCTCACCTACCCTTCCTTACAATTCCTAGTGACCTCACTATATGTATGCATAATTATAGTGAGTTATCCATCAATACATCTGGTGGGATTACAAGAGTGACCCACTCACCACATCTTTGACGCATTGAGTGGTCCACAGGCACTTCAGCATGGTACAAATTGTTGCTATGCTTTCAATGTCCTCCCTCAGAGCTAAATGACTGCAGTAGCAGGTAAGGCACGAAAAAAGTTCCCTGTGAACATCTAAAGAAGTTACTGTTCAGCCCAAGAAGAAAGCCTGGAACTGTAGATTGTGGATTAGTCACTTACCTAAGTGTAGATAGTTGCCTAAATTTCACAGCAAAACCGGCCAACACAATGATAACAGCCCGAATTACAGTCCATGGTCATTGAACAATTATTCAAGGAATCTTGAAAGTTGTTCATGGAACCATTTTAGTCACTTCTTTCCCTCATAATAAGGTTTCACTGGTGTTAAATTTTTCACCAAGTTTACCCTTTGAAACTACTTCAAAAATCATATCGTCATCACACAACAAAAAATTTTGCAAAGGGAAGTGATGATAGCATTTCATTATTGTTTGTAAAGAGTGTCAAAATGATTCTTAAAACCAAACAATACAAAATGGAGAAAGAATGTTAATAAATTCCCTTCAACAACAAGGTCATTAGAGATAGAGCAATACCTCAGTTGGAGAAGATTTTTCCGATACCATCACTATGGTTTTCCAATGGAGAAGACTGGATTAAGAAATTGGCTTTGGCCTGGTTTTCTGAAGACATTCTAGCAAACGACGAAAGTGATAAAGAGAAACTAGAGAAAACTTAAATTTGGTTGAATCTCATTATTGCAGAAGAACACTGAGCTACTTTGCTTGCTAACGTATTCTCAGAAAAAAATGAAAATCTAATATTAAGGAAGCTATTTCATAACACTACATTGCACTTTAAAACACAAGAGTAGCTAAGAAAACTGTAGCATTAGTCAACCTTCTAAAGAGTTAAAAAAAAAACTGGAAACCATGCAGAAATTTGTTTAGGTAGAGAGGGTCTACATGACTGTCATCTGACATACTGATAACAAAATTTCCAGTGTGCAAAATGGAACACACACACACACACACTCACCCTAGGTAAGACGTCCTTCAAAATGGTCATCACGAAGTCAGAAATTATATCTCGTTCATGGATTTCATCAAGAACTATATGTGAGATGTCAGGCAGTGCAGGATCAGACTGCATCCACTGTAGCAGGATTCCAGTAGTACAGTAAAGTATTGAGCCAGTGTGTCGTGGCAATGCCCTGAAATTCATCCATAATATGTGACTAGTTAAGCACATAATGTGAGTAAACTGAAAACAGAGGCCACTGGACATATTTATAAACATAAACGGCCCCCACAGCAACTAATGTACTGACTAGTAAAACTGGATATAATTCTTCATTTGAGAAGCCTTTCCCAAAAAAAAGACTGAATATCTCTTTGACATAACAGTGTCTTGAGACTCACATTATATTTTCATAATTATGTCAACACATTCTTTCATTACTGTTGTCCATTGCTTTGTTTATAATCAGTAAGAATGATATATGTGAAAGTTACATGGTGGTGTTAAAATTCTTGTCTCAAAATGAGTCACTAGGGTCATCAATAATTGTAGTACTAGCCTCACTTTGACACACCCATGCAGAGACTGCTTCTAACAATCCCCTCCAGTCCTTGAAATTAGACTATCCAACCAAAGGTACATAGATACCTTAATGTGGAATTATAAACTAGATGCCAGGAGAGGCAGAATCACCAGCATAAAGGGAGGTCAATAGAGAAGTACAAACACCAGACTGTGTTGGTCAAGAAAGCTAAATAACTTCATATGTGGATTAGTCAGTGGATGTCACCTGAGCAACAAATCCATAAGGAGTATTTCAACCCCTCTCAAACTGTTCACATTGAGTGTTACTGATGTGATTGTGAAATGGAAATGCAAAAGTATACCCACAGCTAAACCAAGACCAGGTAGAACTCAAGCATTGTGGAAGGTGGTTGCAAAAAATCGCATGAAATCAACAGATCGAATCATTCGTGTGTTCCCAAGTGCAACCAGTAGTCCAGCATGCACATTACAGCGCAAAGAGAGTTAAAAAGAACAGAGTACAATGGTCAAGCTTGTACTCATAAGCCATACATTTCTGTAGACAATGCTCAATGACACTTGAGGTGATCAAGTGATGTAGTGTGATGATAATGATGGAAGCTGAAGAAATGAATTAAAATTTGTGCCGCAGCCAGGATGCGAACCTGGGTCTTCTTGCTTACTAGGCAGAAATGCTGACCATTACACCACCACAGTACTATGATGAGTATTGTTGAGTGATGAATCTTACTATACACTGAGGCAATCTGATGGAAGGGTTTAGGTCTGGCGAATGCCTGAAGAATATAAGCTGCCATCATGTGTAGCGTCATCAGTGAAGTGCGGAGGTGGCGGGGTTATGGTATTGGAGTGTTTTTCATTGTTAGGGTATGGTCCCCTTATTGCACCTATCGGAAAACCTAAATGTGGAAGGATATGAACACATTTTACAGTACTGCATACTGTGTACTGTAGAGGAACAGTATGGAGGCACTGATTGATTGTATCAGCATGACAATGCACCCTGTCAGGAAACAGTATCTTTGAATTTTGATCAGATAATGTGTATTGCCCCTCCCACTTCCCCAAAGCCTTCTTTATGTCTTTTTCTGTTAACACATTTTTTTCTTCAGTTTCTTTTCTCTTGAAGTCCTTCTTTACCCCACCTACCTCTGCTTCTTACTCACAACATGTAATTCTACTATATCCAACAGACCCCAAGCAATGCTATGCCATCGAAGAACAATGTGTTATTTTATTATCTGCACTTTTTCTACATCTAAGAAAATGAACTATCTGAGATGCCCATGTGTGTTCTCAGAACCCCTACAGTGAATTGTGCACAACCATTACACAGAAGCCGGTATCAAGAAGCAGAAAAAAATGTTTATGCACCCCCTCCTTCTTGGGAGGAGGACTGAAAGAAATAAAAGACTGAGACATAAAAATATTTACCAAATTTCTTGCAACTGGTTCAGGAAAAATTAATACTGCAGCCTGCACAAAGACAGGATCAGTCTTGGCCACACTACAGAATATTTTGAGTACACAATCAAAGTTATGCAGTTTGAATCTAAAGGTAATGTACACATGACTGCATTCATTTAGAGCTTTCATAGATGCAATATCAAGCCACTAGAGTGAGTATAAAAAATATTTTGTACCAAATTATGTGGATGGCTGAGATGTAAGCCTGCAGATAGGTGGTAAAATGAAGTTACTGAGTGGACTGAATTATCACACAAATTATGGAATATTAGAAGAAATTATAAAAAGGGAATATTCCAAGAACTGATCTATAGATCAGCCTCTAAGAGAAGAGATTTTAATACCAGCACTTGTATCATGGTTGCCACAAGCTGTACAAGAAAGGCTTGTAAGCAGTGTAACAGAAAAGCTAAAAATGGATCAGACAGATGGAATGATAGGCAAACAGATAAGATGGCCGTAGAGGGAGGTTCTGACTAGACACAGACAAGAGAACTTTTATATGAGAAAGGACATCATCTTGATAGAAGATGACATGAATTTCAAAATGGGTATGGTCAAGAGCATCCCTACTATTCAAGAAAATAGTGAAATGACAGGTATTCCGAAAGGAAGAGCAACATGACACTGGAATGGAGATGAGAATGCAAACGTTTTACAGAGAGGACAGGACAAAGGCAAAATTGAAATGTTTCCAGATACAGCTCATACCGCAGCAAAAGTAAGCGGGTTGTGTCAAGAAAAGAAAGACTAGAAAGAGAAACATGAGGGATATGTAGACTGAGGACCCTCTGGACCGTTAATTGCAAATAGAACTGTATACTTTCAGAAGTGGGCGTTACTGAAGTTTTAAAAGATATGGTGACACAAGTTGACATTACCCAAAAGAAAAAAATGAGAAGAGGATATTGTGACAAAAAGGATCATAGAGGAAAACAGGCAAAGGCAAATGCAAGAAGAATTAAACAGTGAAATACCTGTTGCAGGATGCTACTTAAATCACCCTATCAGATAACATGTTTGTTAGAAGTCACAATGGAGGGCAAGAAATGCCCAGTTGCATCATGGGAAAACCAGATTAGTCTACATATTTCATGTTTCATTACTCTGAAAATAGAGTTAATGACCACAATATGCAAAACCATGGCATAAATAGTTACAAACATGATAAGGGAGCACTGTTGGAGCAAGATGAATCACAACAGACACAACTTTGAAATAAGCACAGCAAAAATTTTCTTTTGTCACTATACTGTTATTTCACAATGGCAAAAGGCACTGCACTGGAATGCTTGTGGATTGGCAAGAAAGTTTTGCTAATAGTAGAGCTTTTTAAATAAGGTTTCTTAAATGAGAGATTTGATTTGCTAAATAAAAGAATGAATGAGTAGCAAGAATGAATTAGCAACAAGAATGAAAGTTTATGTTTGCAATAAGACCAATAACAAAATGTAAAGTGATTTAATGAAGAATTGCTCTCCCATCACATCAGCTGCTTCCCATTACTCTCTTTCATTACACGTCAGCCAAAATGCAGCCGAATAGCAGAGACTTATTGTTACATTGAAAGGAAATGCAAATGACAAAGCTTATCAAACTTTTCTAACATGACCATAACCATTCAATGCTGCAAGAATTCTTTCAGGAGGAGACTGTATCCTGCAAGGTAATAGTGCCCCTAGCATCATCAAATGTTCAGTGTCAATTATGGGTGTGATCAGTACTAGAATGGAAAAAATATATCCATCTTGGCATCCACAAAAACCAAATTTAAACATTATTGAGATACTGCTGTCTGCACTGATAAAACGTTTAAGGCTTCTTAAACTTTAAAGCATGTCTAGGAATTTGAATTTTTTGATTTTTGGGGAATGACAGAAAGTCCCACTGGCTCCAATTTGGGATTCATTTGTATTTTATCCTTGGAAGCATTTGGGCTATTTTGGATGACAAAACTTATCCTACATCATATAAGGTGTGCTATTCTGTCTGCACACCCTTATAAAATAGTCACACTACAGTAACTACTCCTTTATTTGTACATCTTGCCAGTAATAGTACTAAGATTTATGGTAGTCAATGAACACACTGAACAGAAAGAGGATCACAAACTTTTCTGAAAATTATAACATTTACTCTTTAGTGCAACTCCTTTGCATGCATTGCTTTGCGTAGATATGCACACTGAAATGATAGAACTACATAATAATCAGTGGCAAACAGTGCGCAGTAGACAATAACGTTTTATTACAGCCTACATCCCACAATCAAATGGGTACATTCAGGCTTTGGTTTACTCATAGCACCATCTTCTTCCAACAAACATAAAATGCTTCAGTACTTAACACCAATGGGAATATTACTCTACCGTGAAGGCTATCCTTTCACAATCATCTGGGATCCAATGAATACTAGTAATAAAGCAGCACGGAGATTTAGATTTGATAACTGGCATCTCACACATTTATCTGCCACGTATCCCTATACATTCCAGTTCCACATGGAAAACATTATTTTATTTTCTATGTTTCTCCCCCTAACAAAATCAGTTCTTATTTTGTATTCTTCCCTACAACTACTTTTCCAAATTTGGTCTTCTATTGTTTACAATCTGCAGTAAAATTATTACTTTTTCTCATTTTACAAAAATATTTTGCACCATATCTCTTGCTAATACAACTTTCTCTTTGTTTATGATACATTAATATCTTTCAGACCGACCTATTTTCAAATGTGTCTGCAATTTTACGATGTTCCTCCACAGAAGAATAGTATCAGTAATATACTAACTTCTCAAGTCGTATTTGGTATCCACAACTGCTGTCTTGCCCACCACATGGTTCATCACGTTCTTCAGCAACTCTCTGGGCCACAGAAATGGCACTAATGCGCCGTGGTTGTGTATTGACTATGCGGCATATAGATCCTCGCTCAGCAGCAATTTCTGCATCCAAAATAAACTGTGCCACTTGTGTTGTCTTTCCACAGCCTAAAAGAATTAAACATGTATTAGAAATAAATGTTCATTTATAGTCACACAGAAAACAGTGACCAATTTTATGTTGTTAAATTTATCTTCCACGATACGAAGAGGATTCAGAAGATGAGCAAACATGAGGATTGACTTTTTTTACCTGCATATCACACATCAGATGCGCACACTGTCAATTGGAAGATCGAAGATGTCATGGAAACATGGGTAAACATGGAAGTGTAAAAAGTCACACAAGGAAGTCATTACTATATGAAAGAAAAAAAACTAAATATGCCACAGAACAATTAGACTTTCAAATATCACATGAGAAACCCCATTACATGGAAAATCTATATCAAAACAGCAGAAAAATTCCACTGAAGACTAAAACACCTTTGAGATACCTTACTGCCATCAGTATTGGGAAGAGGTGTAAAATTCAAAAAGTGCCATCAAATTTCAAAAGGCACAAAGAATCACATGGAACCACTATAAAAGAAAGTCGTATTATGCAATATGAAACTGTGACATTACATTACAAGACAGTTGTTTCACCAGCAGCACTTTCTACATGAGAGATCAGAACTATTGGGGTTAACTCTAGAGTTGCAGAAATTTAAAAAGGAATAGTGGAAAATTTTCAGATGAAGTATGGCTACACACACACACACACACACACACACACACACACACACACACACAAATTTGAATGAAGAGAACAACATCTGACCTCTACACCTTATTAGGCTCATGAAAGCTGAGAACAAAAGACACTTGGGCTGGACAATAATACTCACCATTATTAGTTCAAAGAAAATTAAAGAAGAAACTAGAGAAGATGCAAACATCACAGAAGGAATCATAACAAATAATCTAGCCTTTGGTACACTAGCTAATGGAGAATGGATAAATGAACAAGCTTGAAAGCAAAAGTGACAATAATTGGTCAAAGGAATAGAAGCAGGCACAAAGTGTGCCAACCACAAATAACATTGATGTTTTACAATTGCAAGTCTGTATCTATTCATTCATTATTGCTTCAGCTAACATGGTGATAAGTTGTGTTGTCATATGTCCACTTGAGCAGCAGCAATATAAAATAAACAGTGAGCTATGTGTGGGGGGGGGGGGGGGGGGGGGGGGAAATTACGATCCACACAAGAAAATGCTCCAGATTTCAAGTTATCAGCACAATTCTGCAATGAGGCAGTTGTCTACCAGATAATTAGTAAACAAATAAGCATTTGGCTGGGATCTGATGCAACTGCATCATTTAATGCTCCGAATGGGTCATTACTGTGGGTTAACACTTCTATGTGGCATGGAAGTTTACTTCATTGTTGTTAAATTAAACAGTGGTTTAGCTTATGTAATTCAAGTTTATTTTATCACTATTTAATTAAACTAAGATTAAACTGTTATTTTACTCATACATGTTTACCTCAGAACATAAAGACAGCTATTCTTTACATGTGTACAAAGTACGCCACGCGCCCGTTCGTGTTATGAAAATCAGCACACCCCGTCAGGGGTTAATTAATAAAGATATTTTGGAAGTATAAGAAAGCAAAAATCATCATTCTGACTGACACGTTTAAACACACTCTCTTAAGTGAGCAACACACTTATGCTCATTCACCCCTGTGCCTATTGTGCTGCAGATTGCAAGGCACTGTCACTGCTTATGAAGTAGATGGAGGCTGGTCATTCTAAAAAATGTTGGGGATGCCAATACTATGTAGCTGCAATTGCATCCACCACAAGGCAATAATCAGCTGACCTCACACAGGCAGCTGCTGAACAAATAAGTGGCTGCAAATCAGATAACTGGTCGATCTCAGTCCCCCCCCCCCCCCTCCCCCATTTGCATACATGCCTTTATATGCTCCACTGCTCTGCTGGCAAGCTGAATGCAAATCGTGTTCTCCTCAATTTAAATCCTAACTGTTTATTAAAGCGAACTGGTTTTCATGGTAATACTACAGACTGTAAACTGTGCTCTAGAGAAGTATACTCCTAGTAAGTGGAGTGGATAAGGATGGAAAAGACCCACCTTGATTTGGCAACAAAATTCAGAAAATGCTGAGGTAGCTAAGACTGTTGCCTCTCAGTTCAAAAGAGAACACACACATGACAACAGGCAAAATTTACTAGAGACTCGTACATCTTTAACAAAAATCTATGCACGAAGCAGACAACAACTGCCACTGGAAACAACTGCCACTGTCATACCTTAGCAGAACATATGGCTGAAAACCGAAGGAAATTTTGGTCCTATGTAAAAGTGCTAAGCAGGTCTAAGGCTTTTATTCAACCACTCGCTGAGATAGGAAAAGGAAAGCCGAAATTTTAAATTTCATGTTTAAGAAATCATTCACACAGGAAAATCGTACAAACATACTGTTGTTTGTCCATTGCACAGACAACTGTATGGATATGACATAGTAATAGGCATCCCTGCCATACTGAAACAAGTGAAAGAATTGAAAACAATTAAGTCACCAGGTCCAGATGAAATCCCAGTTTGATTTTACAAAGAATACTCTGCAACACTGGCCCCTTAGTTTGCATTTATCATGAACCTTTCATCTAAGGCAAGTACCAAGTGACTGGAAAAAAGTGCAAATTACTCCTGTATATAAGAATGTTAAAAGAACTGACCCTCAAAATTACAGACCAATGTCCTTAACATTGGTTTGCTGTAGAATTCTTGAACATATTTCAAGTTCAAATATAATAGACACAAAAAGCTTCTAGCAGACTTTTAGAAAGCATCACTAGTGCATGGCTCAAGCTGCCTTTTTCTCACATGATTTCTCACATGATTTGCTGCAAATTATGGATAAAGGGCAACGGGCAGATTTCATATTTCTAGATTCAGGAAAGTATTTGACATGCCACCCCACTGTAGACTGTTAAAGAATGTAAAAGCATATGGAAAAGGTCCCCAGATATGTGGGTGGCTCTAAGACTTAAGTAATAGTTGTCGTTGACTGTGAGCGTTTATCAGACACAAGGGTATCCTCAGGAGTACCCCAGGGAAGCGTGATAGGACCACTATTATTTTATACAAGGTGAAGAAAAATTGTGTCATGAAATTGTAACCCTGGATAGCTGATGCCAGTATGAAGCAAAATTACTAATGTTGTGTAGGTCTACAAAGCACAATTTTTAAACTATGGAAATTTGGCACCTTGTGCTCCAATTGGCCACAGGATTGCCCTGTTTCCGGATGCTCTGGACAACGCATGACCACGAATGCTTTGCCTGCCGGGGATCACAATGTATCCTAGGTGGCCCGCACGCTCGGTGGTAGTGCGCCAGCCTTCAACTCTGGCAGCGAATCCGCTGGGGTCCCGACACATCCATTGTAGTTTCATGATAATAATTACTGGGAACAAACTCATCAACAGCTGTTAATTCGTATACAGAAAGTCTTTTGCAAATTGTGTCAGCCCTAAAAAGAGCCTTTTTTGTAGCTAGGGCATTGTTTAATTAAAGCAGGTGCTCGAACTGGCGACCCTCTGACACGGCACAAGCTTGGTAACGTAAAACGGTATTTTGCCGAACTCTTTTAAAGAATCCTGGCACTGCCCGGATGTGATTGGCAGCATGTTGAATGTGATCCAGTAATTTCTCTTTGTTTCTAGATGATTTGCAGGTGGGTAGGTGAACTAAAATCTTGAAGAATAGCCACAGGAAAAAGTCCGGTGGCGTGAGGCCTGGTGATCGCGGAGGCCATCTCCTATGAGCACCTCTGCCAATTACCCAGCCGTTGAAGAGTTCATTTACATATCTGCGCACAGCATGACTGTTATGTGGGGCGCCCCATGCTGCAATCACGTGCGTAACTGTATGTCTAGGTGAGCATCTTCCAGCAGGCCGGGTAGATTTTCTTGCAAAAAGTGGAGGTAATTTGCCCCGGTAACTCACGGAGGTAGACAACCGGCCCAATCAGATGATCACCCACAATGCCCGCCCAAATGTTGAGTAAAAATCGTTCCTGGTGTCCGTGGATGTATGTGACATGAGGATTTTCCCAGTCTGCGACAGGATTTAGTTCTTGGACTGGGTAGAACTAAATGGATGCAGGCCATCAACCCTCAAAACCTCCCAGACTAACTGATGAGTGGCCCCCATGTTGTGTCCAACTGCTCAAATACTTGTCGTAGGTGCTTCCTCGAAGTGCTCCAGAACAGTCTCTTCAAATGCAGCACCCTGTCATGCTTGAGGTCTTCCAGCAATACTATGATATCACACTAACGAGCCTGTTCCGCTAAGTCACTGGTGAATTGCTGTAAATGATTGCGAATGTGGGTGGCATCTTGCTGGGTACCATTCCTCACACAACTGTCGAGCTTCATGCGCATTACTGTCGGCTAGTCCACAAACAAAAACCATATCTCGCTGTTCTTCAAACAAATACTGTGTTGCCATGCTTACTGTATGAGGCGACGTGTGTGCGCTCTGAAGCAAAGCTTACATGTGAACACCTCTGACGTGAGGTGGAGGCAAACAGCAAGACCTATTCGACACGTGTGCACAACACGTTGGGGCAGCGACGGGGTGAGGGACATTTATATGTGTGAACCGACAAGCATAGTGCTGCCCGTCAACCAATGAACGGCAACAGCGAAACGCCAAGGCCAATCTGAGCTTGTGGCGCCATGTTTCCGTAGTTTAAAAATTGTGCATTGTCGACCTACACAACATTAGTAATTTTGGTTCGTACTGGCATCAGCTATCCAGGGTTAAAATTTCGTGACACAATTTTTCTCCACCTTGTATATACGTAAGTGGGCGGGTGGACAGGGTGGGCACCAATCTGCAGTTGTTTTTTTGTTGATGCTGTTGTGTATGGGAAGGTGTATGGGAATGTGGCAGAGAAGGTAAATGGTCAATTTCAGTTTATTGGGAGAATTTTGGGGAAGTGTGGTTCATCTGTAAAGTACTGCTCAAGTCTTTGAGATTTGCACCAGGTGAGATTGAAGACGACATCAAACCAGTTCAGAGGCAGGCTGCTAGATTAGTTACCAGTAGATTCAAACAACACACAAATATTACGGAAGTGCTCGGGGAACTGAAACAGGCATCTCTGGAGGGAAGGTAATGCACTTTTTTAAGAACACTACTGAGAAAAATTAAAGAACAAGCATTTGAAGCCGACTGCAGAAAGATTCTGCTCCTGCCAATATACATTTCGCGTAATGACAGACAAAATAAGATACGAGAAATAAGGACTCATATGGAGGTATATAGAAAGTTATTTTTCCCTCACTCTACTTATGAGTGGAACAAGAAATGAAATAACTAGTAGAGGTACAGGGTACCCTATACCACGCACCATATGGCGGCTTGTGGAGTGTGTATGCAGATGCAGAGGTGTTCTGCCTCACAGTATGGTTTACTGTTGAAGTTCCAGGAGTGCAAGTCTCTAGAAGATTCAACAAATTTATTGCATCTTCCAACATACATCTCACAAAAAGATCATGAAGATAAAAATGAGAGATATTCAGAGCCCAAACAAAGCCTTATCGGAAATCTTTCTTCCCATGAACCATTCGCAACTGGAAAAGGAAAGGAGGGGAAGGGGAGAGGGGGTGACAGTGACAGTGGTATGTAAAGTACCCTCCATCACACACTGCAAGATGGCTTGCAGAGTATAGATGTAGATATAGATATAGAATGAATGAATGAATGAAGAGAAGATCAGTCTAACTGTGCCTGGAATAAAGTAAGACCGTGATCATTCTTGTTACCCTATTTGTTGAGTCATCCTTTAAGTTCTGACTGTCTTACAAGGGACCCTCCCCATCGCACCCCCCTCAGATTTAGTTATAAGTTGGCACAGTGGATAGGCCTTGAAAAACTGAACACAGATCAATCGAGAAAACAGGAAGAAGTTGTGTGGAACTATGAAAAAAATAAGCAAAATATACAAACTGAGTAGTCCATGCGCAACATAGGCAACATCAAGGAGTGTGTGAGCTGAGGAGCACCGTGGTCCCGTGGTTAGCGTGCGAAGCTGCGGAACGAGAGGTCCTCGGTTCAAGCCTTCCCTAGAATGAAAAGTTTACTTTCTTTATTTTCGCAAAGTTATGATCTGTCCGTTCTTTCATTGACGTCTCTGTTCACTGTAATAAGTTTAGTGTCTGTGTTTTGCGACCGCATCGCAAAACTGTGCGATTAGTAGACGAAAGGACGTGCCTCTCCAATGGGAACCAAAAACATTTGATCGCAAGGTCATAGGTCAACCGATTATTCCACAGGAAAGCACGTCTGATATTTTCTATACAACACTGGTGACGGCATGTGCGTCACATGACAGGAATATGTTGTCAACCCACTTAACTTGTACACTTGGCGAATGGGTAAAAAGATTCTTCTACCTTGCCCGATTTAGGTTTTCATGTGGATGTGGTAATCACTCCCACAAAAGTGATGAAATCATAAGGGTTTGTCACATAAACTGAAAATAAAAAATTAAACTTTTCACTCGAGGGAAGACTTGAACCAAGGATCTCTCGTTCCACAGCTGCGCACGCTAACCACGGGACCACGGTGCTCCTGAGCTCAGATTATCCTTGATGTTGCCTATCTTGTGCATGGACTACTCAGTTTGTATATTTCGCTTATTTTTTTCATAGTTCCACACAACTTCTTCCTGTTTTCTCGATTGATCTGTGTTCAGTTTTTCAAGGCCTATCCACTGTGCCAACTTATAACTAAATCTGAGGGGGGTGCGATGGGGAGGTTCCCTTGTTAGTAGAATTTTAAATTAGAGAAACAATATTTTCACAGATCTTTCCAACTATACTACATTCTCACTTTTACCCAATTTGATGCCAAAATATTATAAACATACTGATCATAAAAACCGATCTGAAGGTCTCTCTGGTAGGCCATTACACAAAAATACAGGTCGATTAACCTCTGCTTATGGGGTAACAGTGGACTGATGCGTAACCTTCAAATTATCTAACTTCCTCAAACCCATTTTTCCTACTTAATGAAGAATGCCAGGTTCTCAGAAGTAGATAACTGTCAACTTTTGTAAATGTCACTGTGTATGTATAGCACTGTTACAGACAATGAATTATCAAAATTTTACAAACAAGTAGGTGTCTGAAAACAAGGGTGGAAATGTCCCATTGTCAGAAAATTTCAGTCTGTTAATAAGAGAGAAGGTGGCAGTTCTGTTCACACTGAAGTGTGTGTGTGTGTGTGTGTGTGTGTGTGTGTGTGGGGGGGGGGGGGGGGGGGGGGGGGGCAGGGGTGGTCAACAGTCTACGGTCATGTCTTTCCCCTGCTTCTACAGCATTTCCCCCATCTCACCTATGCTTCACAATTCTTTTCTCCATTTTTCATTCTTGTGGTGGTCATTCCAATTGCTGGCTTTTGACTGCAAATTATGCTCAACCTTTTATACTTTATTCTAGTTTAATCTTATGTCCTATTTTAAAAACTCCTTCCTTCCTTGCACCTATCTTCTCCACTTCCTCACTTGATCATGT
Source organism: Schistocerca americana (assembly GCF_021461395.2). Classification (NCBI taxonomy): domain Eukaryota; kingdom Metazoa; phylum Arthropoda; class Insecta; order Orthoptera; family Acrididae; genus Schistocerca; species Schistocerca americana. The sequence continues at coordinate 183,332,543 of NC_060120.1, forward strand.
TCCCTGACCCTCTCCTCCCGTTGCTGACACTACAGTGATTCATCTTCAAAGATAGTGGCAAAGGTAGAATTCACAATGAGATTTGGTAAACCACTCATACCATTTCTGTATTTCACATAATCTATTTTCTTGAATTATTGAATCAAGTTAGTATAATTAGCTATATTGTATCTAGAAAGTATGTTTTATCCATCACTATGTTCATTATTTTTACATCAACAATACGAATTGGATGGATTGCAACTCACCACATAGAATAGGTGTTGAGTGGAAGATCAGCACATTTAAAAGTAGACTACGCTATCAAAGTCCTTGATCAGATTTAGAAAAACAGACATATTCATATGGACACACTAACACATGACCACTGCCGTTTCCAGGTGGTGAAGCCCAACTGCAGTGAGCAGTGATCTCAGTTTGGGTGGGCTGTGGAGTTACAGAAGAGGCATGATGGGAGGAGGTGAAGAGATAGCAGGGAAGTTGCTGTGGTGTTGCCTGTGGAAATATCCAGGGATGTGGCTGGAATAGGATGATGGGCTCCTAGTTTTAGCATTGGGAGACTGTGCTGAGAGGAAAAATGGGAAAGCAGAGAAGGAGAAAGGATTATCAAGTGTGCTGGGGGATGGAAAAGATGTGTGATTTTGAATTGGGAGCAAAAATGGACATAGAGGCAGGTGGAGGGCAGTGACTAGAGAAGGCTGAGGCTGGGATCAGTTACAGGGACAAAGGATATGTTGCAGGGAGCCTTCGCATCTGTACAGTTCAGGAAATCTGGTGTTGGTAGGAAGAATCCAGATGGCACGGGTTGCTAAGCAGTGAAAGTCAAGTATGCCATGTTGCACACATCATGCTCAGCAACTGGACAGCCCAACTGTCTTTTCACCAGAGTATGACACTGGCCATTCATGTGAACAGGTGGTTAGTTGGGGGTCATGCCCATAAAGAATGCCACCAGCAGTTGCAGTTAGGTTAGTAGGCCTAGTGGCTGCTTTGATAGGTAGCCCTGCTGTTCATGAGATACAACATGACTGTGACAGTATGGGAGTAGGTGGATCTATGGGACAGGTCTTGCATCTAGGTCTTTTACAGGGACGTGAGCCATGGGGCAAGGGGATGGGAGCAGTGGTGGAATACAGACAGGTAAGGATTTACATAGATTGGGTGGGAGAGAGGCAGAAGAAAGGCAGACTATCACTGTGGAAGGAGTGGGGAGGACATTTCTCAATGCAATGCATAATGAGAGGTAGTTGAAATTCTGGCCGAGAATGTGGTACTGAGTCAAGAAGTAGCTGCTCCTCTGTGGCCTGTCAGTGCGTGTGTGAGGGATGATAGGTGACTGGGGAGACAAGGCACAGGTATCTGCTTCTGACATGGTGTGGGGGTAATTTCGGTCTGTAAAGGCCTCAGTGAGACCCTCAGAACATTTGGAGAGGGACTACTCATACTGTGGATGCAACAACAACATGTGGCTCAGCTGTACGGGAGGGACTTCTCAGTGTGGAATGGAAGGCAGCAGTTAAAATGGAAATATAGTTCGTGGTTGGTAAATTTAATATGTACAGGCAGAGGAACCTAAGTGGCGGAGGTTGAGGTGGCATGTTGGTCTGAGTAGAATCATGTGAAGCAAATGGGGAAAAAGACGCTGAACTTCTGGAGGACTGTGGACATGGCTTCTCATGTTCTGTTTTGATAATGAACATAGCATCAATGAATCTCCACCAGGTGAGAGGTTTCCTTCGTGAGTCATCAGTCTTCTGACTGGTTTGATGCAGCCCACCAGGAATTACTCTCCTTTCCATCTCAGCATACCACTAGCAACCTACATCCTCAATTATTTGCTAGATGCATCTCTGACTCCCTCTAAAGCTTTTACCCTCTACAGCTTCCCCTAGTACTATGGAAGTTACTCCCTGATGTCTTATGAGATGTCCTACCATCCTGTCCCTTCTTCTTTGTCGTTTCTGCTGAAAACGATCTCATTGCTTAGCTTATTAGTCCATCTAATTTTCAACATTCTACTGTAGCATCACATCTCAAATGCTTCGATTCTCTTCTGCTCCAGTTTTGCCACAGTCCATGTCTCATTGCCATACAATGCTGTGCTCCAAACAAACATTCTCAGAAACATCTTCCTCAAATTAAGGCCTATGTTTGAGACTAGCAGACTTCCCTTTGCCAGAAATGCCTTTTTTGCCAGTGCTAGTCTGCTTTTTATGTTCTCCGTGCTCCGTCAATTATGGGTTTTTTGCTGCCTAGGTAGTAGACTTCCCTAACTTCATTTACTTCGTGATCACCAATTCCTTGCTGTTCTCATTTCTACTGCTTCTGATTAGTTTTGTCTTTCTTTGGTTTACTTTCAGTCCATATTCTGTACTCACTAGACTGTTCATTTCATTCAGCAGATTCTGCAATTCTTCTTCCTTTCACTGAGGATAGCAACGTCACCAGCAAATATTATCATTGATCTCATCGCACCTCGAATTTTAATCTCACCCTTGAACCTTTATTTTATTTCTGTCACTGCTTCGTTGATGATAGACTGAACTGCAGGGGTGAAAGACTATGGTATATCTGTGCACTTCATTCTTGGTCTTCCACTCTTATTGACCCCTCTTGGTTCTTGTACATAGTGTATATTACCCATCTTTCCCAATAGTTTAGCCCTATTTTTCCTCAAGATTTTGAACATCTTGCACCGTTTTACATTATTGAATGCTTTTTCTGAGTTGACAACACCTATTTTTCTTCAGTATTGCTTCCATTACCACCTGCTATGTCAGAACTGCCTCTTTGGTGTCTTTACCTTTACTAAAGCCAAACCGATCATCACCTAACACATACTCAATTTTCTTTTCCACTCTTCCGCATATTATTATTATTCTTGCCAGTAACTTGGATGTATCAGCTGTTAAGTTAATGGCATGATAATTCTCACATATGTCAGCTCTTGCAATCTTGGAAATTGCGTAGACAATGTTTGTCCAAAGTGTCTGATAGTATACTGACAGTCTCGTACATTCTAAACACCAAAATGAATAATCTTTTTGCTGCCACTTCCCCCAATGATTTTCGAAATTCTGATGGAATGTTACGTATTCCTTCCGCCTTACTTGATTTTATGTCTTCCAAAGCTCTTCTAAATTCCGATTCTGATTCTAGATTCCCTATCTTTTCCCTATCAACTCCTGTTTCCTCTACCATGTCATCAGATATATCCTATCCCTCATTGAGGTATGGCTTGGTTCAAATGGCTCTGAGCACTATGGGATTTAACTTCTGAGGTCATCAGTCCCTTCACAGAGGTATTCACTGTACTATTTCCACCTATATGCTCTCTCCTCTGCATTTAACGGTGGAATTCTCATTGTACTCTTAATGTTACTGCCCTTGTTTTTAATACCACAGAAGTTTTTTTTTTCTCTTTTCTGTGTGCCAAGTATGTCGGTCCTTCCAGCTATCGCTTCTTTTTCAATTTCTTCATGTTTTTTATGTAGCCATTTCACCTTAGCTTCCTAGCACTTTCTAATTATTTCTTTCCTAAGTGACTTGTTTTTCTGCATTCCTGAATTTCCTTGAACTTTTTTTATACTTTCTTTTTCCATCGATTAACTGAAATATTTCTTCTGTTATCCACAATTTCTTCGCAGTGACCTTTCTTGTACCTGTGTTTTTCTTTTCAACTTCTGTGATTGCCCATTTTAGAGATGTCCATTGCTCTTCAATTGAACTGCCTACTGTGCTATTCATTACTGGAATATCTATAGCCTCAGAGAACTTAAGTGTCTCTCTTCATTCCTTAGTACTTTTGTATCCCACTTTTTTGTGCATTGTCTCTTAAACTTCAACCTACTCTTCATCATTAACAAATTTTAATCTGAGTCTATATCTACCCTTGGGCACGCCTTACAATCCAATATCTCATTTTGGAATCTCTGTCTGACTATGATTTAATCTAATCTAACTGAAATCATCCTAACTGAATCTAACTGAAGTCTTCCTGTATCTCCTGGCCTCTTCCATGTATACCTCCTCCTCTTGTGATTCTTGAACAGAGTATTCACTGTCAGCATCTGAGATTTATTGCAGAACTCAATTAGTCTTTCTCCTCTCTCATTCCTAGTATCAAGCTCGTATTCTCCCATAACCCTTTTATCTACTCCTTCCCCTACAGCCACATTTCAATCCCCCATGACTATTAGATTTTCCTCTCCTTTTAATGTCCACAGCTGACGGTCTAGTGGCTAGTGTTGCTGCCTCTGGATCACAAGGTCCCGGGGTTGGATTCCCGGCCGGGTTGGGGATTTTCTCTGCCTGGGGAATGGGTCTTCTTCTTCTTCATCATCATCATCATCATCATCATTTGTGACAGTGGCTACATTGGACTGTGTAAAAATTGGGACTCTGTACAGGTGCTGATGACCGCGCAGTTGAGTGCCACAAACCAATCATCATCATCATCGTCATATCATCACATCTCCTTTTACATACTGAATTACGCAGTCAGTGTCCTCATATATTTTGTCTATCTCTTCATCTTCTGCTTGCGACGTCGTCATGTATACCTGAACTGTTGTTGTCGGCGCTGGCTTGCTGTCGATTCTGATGAGAACAATCCTATCACTGAACTGTTCACAGTCACTCACTCTCTGTCCGACCTACCTATGAGGGTAATCTCAAATGTAAGGTCTCCTATTTTTCTTAAGTACATAGACCTGTTTATTTCTACAATGGTTTACATCAGTTTACAGCTTGAACATTTAGCTATTTTTCGACATAATCACCATTTTTGTCGATGCATTTTTGTAGACACTGTGGCAGTTTTTGTTTGCCCATGTTGTACCAGCTCTCCGCATTGCTGTTCAGAAAGTTATGATCCACTTCTTTCACCTCGTCGTCAGAGATGAATTGCTGGGACCACAATTAATGCTGAAAGGTACTGTGAGACTCTGAAAAAACTCAAATGGGCAATTCAGAACTGGAAAAGAGGAATGTTGAGCAAGGGCATACACATCTCCATGACAACACTCGCCCACGCATCACTCAGCAAACCGTTGCTCTCTCGCAACAATTTCAGTGGAAATAATCACCCACCCACTCTATAGTCCTGACTTGGCGCCCAGTGACTATCACCTGTTCCCTAGGTTAAAAGAACATTTGGCCGGAAAGCGATTCAGCTCCGACGACGAGGTGAAAGAAGAGGTTCATAACATTCTGAACAGCAAGGTGGCGAGCTGGTATGACATGAGCATACAAAAACTGCCACAGCATCTACAAAAATGCATCGACAGAAATGGTGATTATATAAAAAAACAGCTAAATGTTCGAGCTGTAAACTGACGTAAACCATTGTAGAAATAAATAGGTAAATGTACTTATAAAAAAAATAGGAGACCTTACTTTTGGGATTACCCTGGTATTTGTAACAAATACTACTCCCATTCTTTCATTCTCTGCTGCTGTTGATATTAAACAGTACTCATCTGACCAGATATCCTCGTCTTCTTTCTGAAAATTTCACTTCACTGAAGCCCACTGTATCTAGACTGAGCCTTAGCATTTCCCTTTTCAGATTATCTAGCTTTCCTACTAAGTTCACACTTCTGACATACCAAGTACTCACTCATAGAACATTATCTTTCAGTTGGATATTTAACATTTTTCTTGACATCACCTCCCCCTTGGCAGTCCCCTCCTGGAGATCCGAATGGGGGACTGTTCCGGAATCTTTCACCAATGGAGAGATCACCATGTCACTTTTCAATTACAGGCCACATGTCCTGTGGATACATGTTATGTGTCTTTAATGTAGTGGTTTCCATTGCCTTCTGCATCCCAAGGGCAAGAGAGAGTCCTGAACCTCTGCCTGCCCTTCCACCCTTGTTGACAAGGCCATTGACCTTGGGTTGCCATTGCTGTGAATTTTAATTCAATCCCAAATTTTCCATTGTTATATTTACAGCAAGTAGACTACACATGTATCACATTTCACACACTAATCACAATCAAAATGATTGGCATAAGAAGAGAGAGAGAGAGAGAGAGAGAGAGAGAGAGGGTGTGTGTGTGTGTGTGTGTGTGTGTGTGTGTGTGTGTGTGTGTGTGTGTGTGTGTGTGGGCGTGAGCGCATGCATGTGTATTTCCTAACCAAATGGAAACAAATAACTGGCAGTGGAAAAACATTACATGGAATACTCACCTGTTTCACCACTCAGCAGGACAACCTGGTTGGCAGCAATTATTTCTAGTATCTCTTTCTGCATTTTATACGCTGGTAAAGTACGCCGGAAGCTCAGAAGTGGTCCTCCAGCCATCTGCCTCTGCTCCAGTTGCTGCTTTAGCATCTTGTCTAAATCTGGATCTCTGCGTTTACTGATAGGAACACGGACTGAGAGAGAGTGCTCAAGATTGGATTCCATGTTGCCTGTTACACTACGAATGAACTGTTGCTTGAACCGAGAGTCCCTAATGTGCTTATATTTATGTTCCAGTCCTTTTGAAACTGATCCACACTGAAAAAAAATCAGAATGTGAAAAATTCAAAACCAGAAAAGAAGTACTTGTAATAATTTCAAAGACAGGAAATTTCTGTCTCACTTAAGTATTTAAATTAACCCAGTAATCTTTTGAAAAGAGATAAGCATGTCTATTTAATGGGTGGCATGACTTATCTCCAATCTCCAATGTACTGCAAGCTTTTTTCTAACCCTGTTATGATTATAATATTTTAAGACATCATTACTACTCCAAGCAGAGCTCATTAAACAATTACTACATACTTTTTCATTCCTTAGTTCCATAGAGTAAACTGGTTGTTTGCCAAATTTTCCTGCATATGTAGGAGTTGTCATAATTTAGATTATAAGGTTGATGATGGAAAATAAATAATTAAAGCATGTAGGAGATTTCAAAGTGAGATTCTGGCAAAGTACTATGGGTTCAACTTGCACCATTGTGCAGCTAAGACCATAAAACACAAGTCTATCAGTGATAGCTATTCACAATTTTTTTTCGGTAAGTGGAGCATATTAGGTGTGTACAGCACCTCAGTTCTATACAACTAAGTTACTGTTGTATAGTGCAATGATTCTTCTATATAAAACGAGAAGAATTTGTGAGGTGTGCCAATAACTTCTATGATGGTATCAAATTTTCAGCAATGCTGTGTCAAGTGTCAAAAATGCTGGGTATCTTCTCTAAAACTGGTTATATCTGTATTAAATGTTTCTGTTATAAATATAAAACCTACCTGACTCATTACCAACACAGCATACTTCACACACACACACACACACACACACACACACACACAGAGAGAGAGAGAGAGAGAGAGAGAGAGAAGGGGGGCGGGGAGCTGGGGGGGGGGCCACGGTCGAGGGGGCAGGGGCGAGGGGGGAGGGAAGAGAAGGGGGGATTGGAAGGGGGAGAGGGAACTGGGAGGGGGAAGGGGAAAGAGAACTGGGAGGGGGAGGGAAGGGGGAGGAAGAGGGTGCAGGGGAGGGAGAGGGGAGGGGGAGGGGAGGAGAGGGGGAAGAGTGAGGGGGGTGGGGAGGGAGGGGGAGGGAGGGGGGAGGGGAGTAGAGGGGAAGAGTGAGGGAGAGGGGAGGGGGGAGGAGAGGGAGGGGGAGGGGAGGGAGGGGGAGAGGGGTAGGGGTGGGGAAGGGGGTGGGGGGAGAGGAGGAGGGGATGGAAGAGGGAGGGGGTGGTAGAGGAAGGGGGATGGAAGAGGGAGGGGGTGGGAGAGGAAGGGGGATGGGAGAGGGAGGAGGGGGTTAGCAATGGCTATCCCCGATGAGTATGCCTAGTGTGTTGGGAGAGGTAAATTCTAGTGAATGGGGAGTTATCACAAAGGGAGTCGCACAGGGTTCAATTTTAGGTCCTCTGCTGTTCCTTATTCAAGTGAATGACCTCCCACTTAACGTTCAGCAAGCGGAACTAGTACTTTTTGCACCTGACACGAGTGTTATAATAAATCCCATTCCAGAAAAAGTAGCTGAAGATATTGTTAAGGATGTCTTTCAAAGAATTATTAAGTGGTTCTCAGAAAATGGACTCTCCCTTAATTTTGAAAAACCTCACTACATCCAGTTCTGTACAGCGAACAGAGTCATACCAACAACTGATGTAGCATATGAACAGGGCTCAGTTAACAGCGTAGATTTCTCCAAATTTTTGGATGTTCACATTGATGACAACTTGAAGAAGCACATTACTGAGCTTCTCAAACAACCAAGTTCAACTTCTTTCGCTCTTTGTATAATCGCTAGTCTTGGTAATAAACAGATCAGCCTCCTAACATATTTTGCATATTTCCACTCAATACTGTTTTATGGAATAGTTTCTGGTGTAACTCACCACTGAGACATAAAGTATTGATTGCACAAAAGAGAGCAGTGAGAATAATTAATGGTGTTCACCCAAGGATGTCATGTAGGCACCTTTTCAAGGAGTTAGGTATTTTAACGGCACCATCAGACTACATATATTCGCTAATGAAATTTGTTACAAATAATCTGTCTCAATTTGCGAAGAACAGTGATGTTCATACGTACAATACTAGTGGGAAAAATGACCCTCCCTATCCGTTACTGAAGCTGTCAGTTGTTCAAAAAGGAGTATATCATTCAGTAACAAAAATCTTTGATCATTTGCCAAACAACATAAAGTGTCTGGCAGATAGCAGATCAAGTTTTAAATCTAGCTTAAAATCATTTCTTTTGGACAACTACTTCTACTCCATGTTCGAGTTTCTTTTTCAGAAATGGTAAAAATAAATAAATAAATTTGTACCTCTAAATGTAGTTGCATGTGTAGAACTAAAAATTTCAGTAATATTAATATTGGCACTATTCGTGTGTGTGTGTGTGTGTGTGTGTGTGTGTTTTATATATCTTGTAATCTGACCTGTTCCACATCATATCGATAAAATAACTAAACTGTGACCTTCAAGCCAATATTCAGTATGATGACAGCTTTACCTTTTAAGAAAGAAAGAAATACTTGAATTGAAGTCTTATATTACAATTATCTCTGCATTTTGTGATCCTCCTCCTTCAGTCTTGGTAGGAGTTGGCAGATTAGGTTTCTCGTCTGGAGATTTCCATTTTTTCTCTGCTGCATGCACAATTACCTCAGCATTTTGTGGTTTTTCTTCTTTTTCTTCGTCTTCTTCAGTCTTGATAGCAATTGGCAGATTAGGTTTTTCATCTCGAGATTCCCCTTTTCTTTCTGCTGTATGCACAATTCCCTCAGAATTTTGTGACTCTTCTTCTTCGATCTTTACAGCATTTAACAGATAAGGTCTTTTATCCGGACATCCCCATTTTCTCTCTGCTGTATGCAACAACCTCATAATTTTCTCTCTACATGATGGATTTAACTTGATTCGCTGTCTCTGAAAATTGTACAAAACAACTGCAATGGAATGAAGCCAATTCAACAAGCCAATATAAAGAAACATTTTTAATTGTTAGAATGGTGTTGTTTGACTCAACTTAGTTATACTTACAAACTGTGAGAATATTTTACTAATGTTAGGATTCAAGACAAAGTAATTTTATTATTATTATTATTATTTGTTACCAGTATTACCCAACATCATACAATACCAAGGATACAGAATAACTGTCTAATATTCACTTTCAGGAGTCTACATTCTACTGTGGACAGATGCATATGGAAGTAGAAACAACTAATCAAACTTTCAGAACTGTTAGTTCTTTCCTCGGGGAGGAAAGAGAAATAGGCTGGGAAGAATAGAAGGGAGGAGCAGATCATCCAAACACCAGATTCAGCAGGACCTAGCCTTGCAACAGGTGGGTCGCTCTTAAACTGGTGTGTAAGTGACTGCCCCCTCACCCCACCTAACCCTCTTTTCACTCCAAGGATGGAAGCAGTTCTGAAAGTCTTTACTGTTGAATATGCCTATTGGCAGTACTTGGAATTTCACCTTCAAAAGGCAAGTTATGGCCAAACATTCTCTCTCATTGGTATTTTATAGCATTATAAAGACAACTGTCCAATGCATTTGGTGACAAGACGATGAAGTAAACGTGTGCAGGCCTCTTTCATTTAATATCAGCCTTTCCTCTTCTCTCCCTTGCAGCGCATGACCGTCACATTGTGTACAACAATCTTTACTTTGACTGCAATAACTTTTAAATTACACTTTATTTGTAAGAAAACCTGAATGAGCCCTACAGATGCATTTGGATGAATCAACTGAAACTTTCAAGAGTAATATAAAGTTTTTGCCAACATTTCCCTGCATGAAGACTGTCTGAGTGAGCAGTGATAAGTTGCTGTGCTCCACTGGGTGTATCATTTTCAAATATTCTTAAAATATTAGTGTTTATTTTTTCTTTGGTCACAATAATACCCCTTTGAAGTAAGCGTTTCTGAGCATGAAGGCTCCTTGTATAAGTGATAAAACATAACCCTAAAACAAGGCAAATTACCTATTTAATCTTACTTCAATTCCAACTTACAAAAAACCAGCCAGTGCCAGAGTTGGAGAGTACTACAATAATATAAAACATCTTATTAACAATAAAATATTTATATGCACCAAATTAAACATGACAGTTAACAAGATAAAATATTTTTCCTCTTAAAAAATCAAATTCATAATAGGCTTACCAACACACACACACACACACACACACACACACACACACACAAAGTATTCTGCAGCTCACGCACACACACACACACACACACACACACAAACAAACAAACAAACAAAGCATTCTGCAGCTCACATTAAACTCAGGAATTTCATGATGACAAAGTAGAAATTGGCTGCGTAAGATTTCTTTTTAAATTTTATTGTGGCAAACCAATCTCAGGTCCTGTACCCATCACTAGCAGCACACCGTACATTACCATGAAATGAATTTCAGCACCCATTCAATATCTATATAATCAAATTTATTTTATTATCCCTTGGCAGTTTCAGTTGATTTCACACCCACCTATTACTTGTTCACAACAAGAACAACACAGTCTCTCTAGTTGTGGATCGGTAGAGGCCGGTAGAAGTCGTTTGACTTTGAGCCACAAGTATTTTGTTCCTGATCATTGCCAACCTCAGCAATCCAATGCGGAACACTGGATACACTATGTAAGCATTGCACAGTGATTGTTGTCCACGTTGTGTTGCATCACAAAGAAATAGCATTTGTGATAACTGATGAAGTGCTTCCAGGTCCATCCACTCCTCATACGTAGCACGCTATGGAGTGGGGCCAGAAAAATGATTAACAATGTCGCTGAATGCCGCAAGCAGGAGAACAGAAAAGAGTTTCTCTACCCCATATCACAGCCAATGAAAAGGGCTGTGGCATACACAGGAGCAAGCTACAGCATAGAAACAGAAAATTTTGCAAAGATAATCCTAGGAAATCATCAGGAACTCCCTGAAAAAACAGGTAAATATCAGTTCCGTTCAAATTTGACCTTGACAGGGCTCTGAAATCGCCTTCCATGTTGTCTGGACTAGTTTAAAATATTAATTTAAGTTTGTGTGTGTAAAGGCTGATGGAACTTCTGTATATGTGGAGTTGTGCAGATTATGTCTCGGATATTGTATCACAGCTTACAGTCATTACATCAATGCCCCTCATTTGCAAGTAACATAGAAGCTTGTCACCCAACGGCGGACTACAGCTGCAGCATGAAGTGTAATTTTGATTACCAGTGGGATAATATTATAAGGCTGGTGGCTACAAATTCTATTGCAACCAATTTCTTTTATAGACTGTCATCATCATTTTTATTTAGTTAATTGTAACTGTGTGGTATGACACACAACCATTTATGTTGAAACTTCCTGGCAGATTAAAACTGTGTGCCCGAAACAGGAGTGCTAGTTCTGCAAGGTTCGCAGGAGAGCTTCTGTAAAGTTTGGAAGGTAGGAGACGAGACACTGGCAGAAATAAAGCTGTGAGGACCGGGCGTGAGTCATGCTTTGGTAGCTCAGATGGTAGAGCACTTGCCCGCGAAAGGCAAAGGTCCCGAGTTCGAGTCTTGGTCGGGCACACAGTTTTAATCTGCCAGGAAGTTTCATATCAGCACACACTCCGGTGCAGAGTGAAAATCTCATTCTGAAACCATTTATGTTGTTTCAAAAACTTGATCCCAGGCCAGGGAAACATCTTTCTTAATTGGATCTCTACATTCTAAATAGAATGCAGGCCTACTTTCCGACTTAATGGACTGGAAAAGTCCAGTTGGATGATTTTGACAGGAATACAGTGAGAGAAGCAATAGGGTTTTACACAGTGCAAAAATTTGTTCCGAGTATGGGAAGACTTAGGCCAGTACTCGATGAAAAAGACTTGGGGCGTCATATCTGTAAGGGACATTTTGATCTTGATGGGATTTAATTGGAAAAGGTGCAAAATAAAAGTGTTTTATTGGTAGATCATGGAGACAAGATTGGTGGTCACGTTTAATTGTAGAAATGAAACATATCAGGGAAGCAGGGAGTGGAATATTTTATCTGGCTGAAACATGGATTGACAACAACATGACAGTTCGGAAATGCTGGCAAAAGGATGATGATGTAAGCATTATGGAATGGGGAATCTCCTCTAAAAGACTTATTGCTGTAAGTGTTGGTTCTAAGCAGGGGTTTGTCAGGGAAGCTGAACCAAAATTCTGGGCAAAGTCATATATAGGTGACTACCATGGGCAGATGAATGTGACTACCATGGGCAGATGAATTCACACGACTTTGAGAGATGGTTCATGAATATGATTCTACCAAATTTTCTGCTGAACTCAGTAATTGTGATGGATAATACTCCTTACAAAAACAGACTGCAGGGCAAATTGACCAAATTGTATGACACAAAAGAGAGGACGTTGGAATGGCTGCAGAAAATCAATGTTGAGTGTAATGACAGCATGAGAAAGCAGGCCCTGTTCTCTTAATTCCAGAAAACAAACACGCAAAAAAATTCTATGTGGTTGACAAAATGGCAAAAAAGAATGGCCACATGGTTGTCCTCCGTATAACTGCGACATAAATGAGATGGAACTAAAATGGACAAAAGTTAAGAGATTGTTAGGGAGCAAAATACTTCTGGCAAAACGTGAAATAAAAATTTGTTTAAGATTTTCAGTGAACCCCTTCTGGCAGTAACTGCTGAAGACTGGCAGGCACACCTCAGGGAAGTCCAGTAACTGGAAGAAGATTATTGGAGGCGTGACAATGTTGTGGAACTTGCAATAGGGTCATTCCATGTCAATCCAACCAATTTGAGAAAATGTTCCAGCTGATAGTCGCAGATTTGGCTGAAATTTAGCACTCCAATGCTACCAAGTGTGGAACACTCATGTAAAAAATTTTAAGTTCCCCTGCCAATTAGTTCCAGAATTATGGCTTGCGAAAGAAGGTGGTGTGACCCGGAAATTGCAACCCGCATCTGGCAATCTATCTTCAGACCCAACTTAAGGTCTTCGTAAGTTCGGAACTATTCCGCACAATCCAGTGAAATTTTTACAACCCAGTAACATCCACTTAGAGAACACACTCTATGAATCAAAACACCAACAACATATTTCCGAGGGAAGATAAAAAATTCCAAAATGTGATTTAAAAAATGTAATATGTTAAAAAGGTACATATTGTAGGTGCCCTCTATGCCAAATATAATTCACTCAAAAAGGGTATAAATTTTTTCTGTGGTAAGCTTAATGTGACCTAAACAAACACAGAACTCATCTTGCCCATATCAGTCACACAAACAGAGTTACATGCACTCGAAAATACAAAAATTTGAAAAATTACCTGAAAAACATGGATTTTTAGTGTGGCAGCACAAAAGGCACAAGTGATATCCAAGCCAACTTTCAAACACTGCATAAGTACACCATGATATAATACGTGGCAAAATTTCAACTTGTTATTGCAAGGCATTTGTGTACAATAAAAGTTGACAGAGATGTATTTGGTTATGTTTCTTTTAACACGATTTAGCAAGTAATAGTGATGATGTAGACAGCTTGTTTCAGATAAAGCTGCAGCAATTGTTGGGAACCATTAGGCAACAGAAAGTTAAACAATGGTAGTTTTCAGGGACAGAATGAGTCGTTTTTAGGCAGGAACAACAAAGGAAAGAAGCAACAATTACAGGTTACCCAGGTTTTTAAGATTCTAGTTCAGACTGGTCAGTACTGTGGTGGAAAGTCAGTTTGGTGGCAGAAGAGTGTACTAGTGGTGCTTTTGTTCAAACAGGTTGCAGTATTGGTAGAGCACAGGCATCTTGTAGCATTGCTCTTGGGGGATGAAAAGAAAAAGAATTGTTATTTTATATTTTTTTTTTTTTTTTTTAAATGTCAAAAAAGTGAATATTTTGGTGGGCCACTTGGCAACAGAATAGGGATTGATTACACTATGATAATAATATACGTTGAGCATTAAATACCTGAATAAGAGCAGCATATATATATATATATATATATATATATATATATATATATATATATATATATATATATAAAAAAAGAAAGATGATGAAACTTACCAAACAAAAGCGCTGGCAGGTCGATAGACACACAAACAAACACAAACATACACACAAAATTCTAGCTTTCGCAACCAATGGTTGCCTCGTCAGGAAAGAGGGAAGGAGAAGGAAAGACAAAAGGATATGGGTTTTAAGGGAGAGGGTAAGGAGTCATTCCAATCCCGGGAGCGGAAAGACTTACCTTAGGGGGAAAAAAGGACAGGTATACACTCGCACACACACACACACATATCCATATATATAATAGAGGGAAACATTCCACGTGGGAAAAATATATCTAAAAAGAAAGATGATGAAACTTACCAAACAAAAGCGCTGGCAGGTCGATAGACACACAAACAAACACAAACATACACACAAAATTCTAGCTTTCGCAACCAATGGTTGCCTCGTCAGGAAAGAGGGAAGGAGAAGGAAAGACAAAAGGATATGGGTTTTAAGGGAGAGGGTAAGGAGTCATTCCAATTCCGGGAGCGGAAAGACTTACCTTAGGGGGAAAAAGACCTAGGCTGTAGGGAAGACAGCCTAGGTCTTCGTGGCAAACGAATCTGCTCCAGTCCGGAATCCTTGAACCATTACACCAACAACCTGAAAACAGCTTTTGCATCCCGTAACTACCCTCCCGACCTGGTACAGAAGCAAATAACCAGAGCCACATCCTCATCTCCTCAAACCCGGAACCTTCCACAGAAGAACCCCAAAAGTGCCCCACTTGTGACAGGATACTTTCCGGGACTGGATCAGATTCTGAATGTGGCTCTCCAGCAGGGATACGACTTCCTCAAATCCTGCCCTGAAATGAGATCCATCCTTCATGAAATCCTCCCCACTCCACCAAGAGTGTCTTTCCGCCGTCCACCTAACCTTCGCAACCTCTTAGTTCATCCCTATGAAATCCCCAAACCACCTTCCCTACCCTCTGGCTCCTACCCCTGTAACCGCCCCCGGTGTAAAACCTGTCCCATGCACCCTCCCACCACCACCTATTCCAGTCCTGTAACCCGGAAGGTGTACACGATCAAAGGCAGAGCCACGTGTGAAAGCACCCACGTGATTTACCAACTGACCTGCCTACACTGTGAAGCGTTCTATGTGGGAATGACCAGCAACAAACTGTCCATTCGCATGAATGGACACAGGCAGACAGTGTTTGTTGGTAATGAGGATCACCCTGTGGCTAAACATGCCTTGGTGCACGGCCAGCACATCTTGGCACAGTGTTACACCGTCCGGGTTATCTGGATACTTCCCACTAACACCAACCTGTCAGAACTCCGGAGATGGGAACTTGCCCTTCAGCATATCCTTTCTTCTCGCTATCCGCCAGGCCTCAATCTCCGCTAATTTCTAATTTCAATTTGCCGCCGCTCATACCTCACCTGTCTTTCAACTTCATCTTTGCCTCTGTACATCCGCCCCGACTGACATCTCTGCCCAAAAAATGCCCAAACTCTTTGCCTTTACAAATGTCTGCTTATGTCTGTGTATGTGTGGATGGATATGTGTGTGTGTGCGAGTGTATACCTGTCCTTTTTTCCCCCTAAGGTAAGTCTTTCCGCTCCCGGGATTGGAATGACTCCTTACCCTCTCCCTTAAAACCCATATCCTTTTGTCTTTCCTTCTCCTTCCCTCTTTCCTGACGAGGCAACCATTGGTTGCGAAAGCTAGAATTTTGTGTGTATGTTTGTGTTTGTTTGTGTGTCTATCGACCTGCCAGCGCTTTTGTTTGGTAAGTTTCATCATCTTTCTTTTTAGATATATATATATATATATATATGAGAACGTTTGAAAGAAACATTATCATTTCTGTGCATTTTTATAGTCACGATGTAGTCATACCCGGATCAACACTAAGGAAGATTTATAGACTTTAAAAGAAATGCAACAATACACAAAGAAGTTGGTTCAGAAATAATAGGAAAATGATAATGTTCCTTCTGCTTCATGCTGCGTTCGGTCCATCAGCGTGATCGTAATTTCTGGTGATGAAGTAACACAAAATAATTATAATTCAAGTAAATGAGGAGATGGAAATCATCAAGGTTAATTTACTAAAATAAGCACACTTATCTGTAACACACCTTTTTTTTTTTTTTAATGCGACGTACCTTTTCATATTAAATTACAATAGATGACCATTGTGGTTAAATACCTTATACATAACAGTAAAAATGTCCTCTTGATGATGTCTGTTCGTAATCAGTTACAAGAAACTACATGTTTTCGGATTGAAAAAAAAATAACATTTAGCATATTCACTCAATATTTTCACATAGAATATAAAATACAGTTGCGGAACGCAGCAAGTCCGCGTCCGCCTTTCATAGTATACAAACAGTAAAAGGTGAGGCGCCAAAAGCCTCATTTGTCTGAAACAACAGAATCCTTTTTTATACCATTAATCGATACATGTACATAGAGATTTACAGGCACCGCGCAAGAACGACAAAGATAAAGAATAATAGACTCTGTCACTGCTATGCGATGGTTCATTTCTTTTACTTTACAATTGTTCGATAACTTTAGGCCATCAGGCATTTACTATTGAGCGTATATTAATGTTTGTGAGGCGAAAATTACTAATATTACAATCTGAATGTCATAAAACAACATATGGAACAAAATGAGGCATTTGCTTTGTACTGTATGATCTGGATGAATCGGACCAAGATTTGTTGCTATGGAGATCCGGGATAACCCTGTGGGCACAAGAAGTACAGTTCCAGGAAACTTTAGTGTTTGTTATCATCATATGAAAGTGTTTCTGCATAAATATTCTTTCCTACAAAGAAGTTGTTTTGATCCATTTCGGATTCATAAGAAGACAGTGAAGTGTAGCTTCAGAGAAATTTATATAAAATCAGTATTGAAAGTGAATCAGTGCATGGGACTTAACATGAAACGTTCCAGATGTGTTACAATGCTAAAAAATGAAGAATATCCTGATAATTTACATGACAGTGGCGAAGAGTATCAGCCACCTACAACCACAGCGGGTGAGCAATTAAATACTTCAGTGACTGCTCTTGGTTTGCCCCCCTGAAGACACACAAAGTTGGGAAAAGAGACAGGCCCAGCTATGGTGGATGAAAACTATAAGAAGCTCAAATGGAATTAAAACACAAAATATCTGACACACTAATGGTGGAAGAGGAAGAACTATCTGCTCCAAAGGAACAGAAATCATGCCAGAAATTCTCTGATTTGGACAAAATTGTGCATGATTTAAAAGAAAAATGTGCCATATCCACACGCCAGAAAAAAGTAGCTATTCTTACCCTGGCACCTTCCAGCTGGTCTATTGACTACACTGCAAAGGAATTCAATGTTTCTGCATATCTGGTAAAGCAAGCTTGGAAAATAAAAGCAACCCAAGGAGTGCTTCCACAACTTCAGCAGGCTCAGGGTAAGCAATTGAGTTCAGAATTTTATGAAAATAATGACTACAGCCAAATAATGCTTGGAAAAAAAGACTATGTAACGGTGAAAATGGGAAATGTACGTGCACAGATGCATAAAAGACTGTTGCTACGCAACATATCATAACTATATGTAGAATTCAAGGAAAAGTATCCCAATACCAAAGTAGGTTTCATCTTCGGCCAAAATGGGTTGTGTCTGTAAGTGCAAGGGGCACACACAATGTTTGTGTATGTGAGACTCGTCAAAATGCTAAGCTGATGTTTACTGCTGTAAAGGATTCTGGTCTGGATTACAAAGGTGCAATGAAGCTGCTAGTGTGTGACATCAGTTCCTACCAATGCATGATACACAGGTGTGAAAAGTGTCCTGGTATGGCAAATCTCACAGAACACATGAATAACAAACTGTACAGTGAACTCCTTATGGAAGACAATGAATTTGTTTCTCATAAACAATGGACACACATGGATCACACAAGTCTTGAAACAAAGCAAAGTACAGTGGAAGATTTTGTTGAAATGTGTTGTCAAAAAACGGACAAACTGACCACACACAGCTTCACAGCAACAGCACAATCGGCTCATCTCCAGTTCTATAAGGATAATTTGAAACAAGATGAAATTATAATAATACCAGACTTTTCTGAAAATTATGCATTTATAGTTCAAGATGCCACCCAAGGATATCAAGGATATCATTGGCACAACAGTCAAGCAACTCTCCAGCCATTTGCGATTTACTATAGAGGTGAATCAGGTGATGTGTCTGTCATGAACTTGTGCGTTTTTAGTGACTGTGTAATTCATGATGCCGTTGCAGTTCGTGCTCACATTCGCACTGTCATGGCATATGTGAAAAACAAGTGAAATACTTCAGTGATGGGGCAGCTAGTCAGTGCAAAAACTGTAAAAATCTCAAAAATTTATGCATGCATTACCATGATTTTCAGATTCATGCAGAATGGAATTTTTTCGCAACAAGTCATGGTAAAAATGTATGTGATGGCATTGATGCTACCATTAAGCGCATGGCATCACGAGCTAGTCTGCAGCACCCTACAGAAGGTCACATTCTAACACCTATTCAGTTATTTACCTGGCATACAATCATTCTATGTTTCGAAAGATGAGGTGAAATCAGTCGAAGAACTGCTAAAAACCAGACTAGAACACGTTAAAACTGTTGCAGGTGCAAGGAGCCATCATCACTTTCCTCCAGCGGACTCTGAAAATGTGCAGATGAGCAGACTGTCCGGTTATAACTATAGGTTCTTGCACAACATGTGTTTTCACAGTGCGTCTGACTCAGGATTCAGAAGCAAAAGCAGCAACATACAACCAGGTTGCTATGTTATTGCTGTTTATGATGACAAATGGTACTTAGGATGTGTTGCAGAGTGCAGTGAAGCAGAAGGTGATGTACTTGTGAACTTCATGGCACCAGCAGGAACAGCAAGATCATTTCATTGGCCACATTTGGCAGACAGGTGTTGGATTTCTTTTGAACATATTCTTATGACAGTTCCAGTTCCTACCACAGTGTCAGGAAGACAGTACAATTTGCCACTCAATGTACAGAGTACAGTAGCTAAAGTGTGGGAGAACTTCTGTTCAAAGCAGAATCGACTGGTTTTTAGCAGTTAAGGTGCAGTAAACATTAATGATAGGTTGTGTTAATCTGTCTATATGTCGTTGCATAGTGATTAAACAGTTGTGGGAGAGCATAAGAAGAGGCAGAACAGTTTACGATATGTTTTTACAAAATTGTGTTGTGCAACAATGGCCACATCACCAAATACATCTGTCAACTTCCATTGTACACAAATGGCTTGCAATAACATACTGAAATTTTGAGATATATATCATTATGGTCTACTTATGCAGTGTGTGAAATTTGGCTTGGATACCACTTGTCCCTTTTGTGCTACCACACTTCAAAAATCCATGTTTTTCAAGTAATTTTTCAGATTTTTGTATTTTCATGTGCATGTAACTCAGTTTTTGTGACTGATGTGGGCATGATGAGTTCTGTGTGTGTTTAGGCCACATTAGGCTTACCACAGCAAAATTTATACCCTTTCTCAGTGAATTATATTTGGCATAGAGGGCACCTACAATATGTACCTTTTAATGAATTATATTTTCTTAATCACATTTTGGAACTTTTTATTTTCCCTCAGAAATATGTTGTTGGTGTTTTGATTCATGGAGTGTGTTCTCTAAATGGATGTTACTGGGTTGTAAATATTTCACTGGACTGTGTGGAATAGTTCCAAAGTTATTAAGACCTGAAGTTGGGTCTAAAGATAAGATTGCCAGATGCGGGTTGCAACTTCCGGGTCACGCCACCTTCTTTCACAAGTCCTAATTCTGGAACTAATTGGCAGGAGAAACTAATATTTTGTACACGCGTGTTCCGCACATGGTAGAATTAATGTACTGAATTTCAGTCAAATCTGAGAGTATGAGCTGGAGCCCCTGGTTGAAACGACATGGAATGACCCTTTCTTGGTCCAGGCATAAGAGAGACGAGTAGGAAGTACTGCACATGAAATAACAATATGTGACTGAGCTAATGTACCATCTCAACTAAAGCCAGATAATCATTTATATGAATATGATGTGTGTATGTATATGTTGCTAAACAGAGCCAGGGACTACACTACCACAACTGAATCCGCAGTAGACAATGACAAGAGATACACCCACTAACCTGGCTTAAATTGGTTGCAGAGATCACCCTCAATAATCTTACAAGGAAGAAGAATCCCAGACGACTGAAAAAAATAATCAACATCCCACTGTTCAAGAAGGCCAACAAAAGGAAACAAGGACACTATAGGGGCATAACACCACAATTGTTGTATATCTTTAAACTACTGGAAAAGATAACAGAAACGAGACTTCAGAAGATAGTGGAACCTGTACTTGAGGAGGAGCAACATGGGCTTAGGAAGAATCGCAGTACTATGAATCTCACTTTCGTGACAGAAAAGTGCTGGGGACATGGAAAGAATATTGTGGCTGCGTTTTTTGGACACTGAAAAAGCCCGTGAGTGTCCCTTGAAAAACAATCTGAGAATGACCAAAAGATCTCAATGTGTCGAAGTATTGAACTGGAAAAATAAAGGTGTTATACCAGAAAGGGCTGCTAACAGCTGTTTCCATATTGGCAATGGACAACTGAAGTGGTTCAAGACAGTCAGATGTCCAACAAGGAATTACCCTATCATCACTCTTTGGGCCAGTTCTCACTTATGGTTTAGAGGCATGTAGCGTACTGGAAAAAAAAACTACATATGGCCACAATGGGACTCATAAGAACTATGAACCAAAATACTGGAAAGGATAAGATGACAATGAGGTACACAGGAATACAGATGGCCTCCATCAGAGTCCCTGTCACTAGTGTAATAAAGAAATGTAGACTGAAATGGTATGGGTATGTTATGAGGATGGATAAAAAGCAACCAGATAAAAAAATTAAGGCAAAAGATCATGCATTAGATCCAGGAAATGCTGGGAAGATACAGTGAAATCAAACCTGGAGGAGAGAGGACTACACTGGAAAAATGGTATGGGAAATGAGAATCTATGCATCTGCTGTTTTGTAAGCTCTTTGTCGTTAACTGTCCATGTTTGCTTTTTATTCTTGGTAATATGTTTGTTCTGAATATAGTGTGCTCATTTTTTTGTACAATAAAACACTTTTTGTGTGTTTCTTCAAACTGTGAGCACTTTACTTAACCACTTTACTGAATATCAATGCCAAGACACACACAGGTTATGAGCCCAGCACACCCTGTGTACCTAGTAAATGCAGTCTGCTTAAACTAATGAAACAAAACTAAGCTCAGCGATCTATTTTAGGTAGGAATTAAGTATTAAATTCATTACAATTTGTAGAGAAATTGGAACAAAGAGAGAATTACAATATGTGGCAGTTTGCTACCAAAACATATCTTCGCCACGAGAAGCTATGAGAATGTGCCTCAGATGAAGTGCTTCAGCAGACATGTCAAAACTCCCTTGTGAAATGAATTCAAGTAGACTGATATTGACTTCACATATGGTAGTGGCAAATAATGAGAGTTTACCCACTTAAGAAACTGGTGACACACACATTAATACACAAGTTGGTCGAAAGCAAACAAAAATTAAAGTAACTGATGTTCTCTGTGTGCCAAAGTTAAGTTCAAATTTACTTTCTGTAAGTAAGATGGTGGAAAAGAAGCATTCCATCACCTTTGATAACAAGGCTATTGCATTTACAATAAGCAAAAGAGCAGTTGATAATGGCATGTACAAACTGGACCAACTAGATAACTGTTTCATTAAAGCCAAGTCAGTATCACTGTTACATGATGTGAACTTGTGGCATAGGAGCTTAGGACATTTATGCCCTGACAGAATGGAAGCTTCAAAGAAAGGCATGGCCAATGGAGTTAGTTATAAGGGAACTATTGATTCGCCATGTGTTACATGCTTAGAAGGTAAATACAAGATTATCCTTTCAATATTCCACGTTAAGAGCACAAGGTATTCTCGAATTAACACTTTCAGACTTATGCTGAGTGATGGAAACAAGGTCAATTGAAGGTGCCAGGTATTTCCTAGCTCCAATAGAAAGCTAGTGGAAAAACAAACTGCTTGTAACACATGTATATTTTGTATACACAACCGCGAGGAATATGGGAACCATGAACTAGCCAGCTTCCTACAGAACGGAGTAATTCATCAAACAAAAGTACCCCACATGCCAGAACAAAATAGAGTAGCAAAAAGTTATAATAGAACATAAGTAGAAAAATCTAGATGCTTATTATCTGATGCAGGCTTACCAAAAGAATATTGAGGGGAAGTAGCCTCTACAGCTGTTTTGTTTTGTTTTGTTTTAGGATGCAAAAACAACTAGGGCCAAATGCACCCAAATGAAAACTGTAGAACAAGAAGAAAAAGAGAGGAATTAAAAGTGACTATACATCCATTCCAATTGACGGAAGAGAAGACAGCTAAAAACTGGAAGGTGGAGAAAGATCTGTAAAATGTCATAGAGAAATAGAGGTCCAGAACTAAAAATTAAATATGAAGATGGCATCTGTTCTTTCGGACATGTCCAAAAGAACAGATACCATCTTCATATCGTTAAGGCTAATCAGCTGATGACCTCCTTCAGTGCAGATGCACAGGAATTACCTGAACTCTTTCGGGACTCAGTGGATTGTCTTCCATGAGTAATGGGTATAAAGGCAGGGGCACTACAAATGTAGTGTGTGGAATATAAGTTGAGAATGTGGGTCTCATGGGGAGCGTGCTGGCGATAAGTCCCTGCAGTCACACTATCCTCTGTGCCCTCAGTGGCTCAGATGGATAGATTGTCTGCCATGTAAGCTGGAGATCCCAGGTTCGAATCCCAGTCAGGGCACACATTTTCAACTGTCCCCATTGATGTATATCAATGCCTATCAACAGATAATGGTATTGATTTAATTGTCATTTCATAAAAATTAAATGGCCTTCATCATATTGCTACAACAGACAAAGAGTAAAACGCAGTCGACAGCCCATGCATTGTTCACTAAAATGGCTGATAACTCAGATGGCACACACAAACAAGAACTTAAGTGATTAAAAAAGGGCAGTCCATTAGGGAATGACAGAGCATCAAAAGTTGAGTGTCATGTGCACAAAGTGGTGGGGGAGCACCACTTAACAAATGGCGATGGCTAAAAAGACAGTGCCTGATACGCAACCTAGCTTAAGTGAGCTCCCGGCAGTGAGATGGACAAGTGGGGTCACCAAAGCTGCTGGGAGAGGCTTAATAAAATGGAGCTTGTTCCAATGAAGGGAAGACCAGTGGCGATGCCAAAGTGACACCACCTGCTGACAGACGGCAACACAGAGATCATCGGAGGGAATGTAAGAACTAGCGGGCTGAGATACAAGGACTGCAGCCTTGGCAGCAGTGTCAGCGGCCTCATTTCCTGTCTGACTGACATGACCATGAACCCACATAAACATCACAGTGGCTCCATCAAGATTGAGCAAGTGACAGCTTTCTTGGGTCCATTGCACTACGGGATGGACGGTGTACAATACACACAGGTTTTGAAGAGCACTAAGAGAGTCTGAGCAGATGACGCAGTTGAAAAGCCTGTGTAGCAGGATGTACTGTGTAGCCTGATACAGGGCAAGAGCTCTGCTGTAAATACTGAGCAGTGTTTTGGAAGTCAATACTGAAAAACGTTGGTGCCAATGATGAAAGCACACCCGACACCAAGGTCAGTCCGAGAGCCATCAGTGTACACGAAGGTACTATTGCAAAGTTCCGCGTGAAGGTCATGAAACTGACGGCAGTAGAGTGAGGCTGGAGTAGTGTCCTTAGGAAGCGAATGAAGGCTAAGGTGAACATGGGCCACTGCACGAAGCCAAGGTGGTGAAGGGTTCACACCAACTGGGGAAGTTGCAGGTAACGTGAAGTTAAGCTGCTGGAGCAAGAGCCAAAAGCGAACTCCAGGAGGAAACAGAGAAGAGGGACGTGCCCCATACTGGCGATCAAAGGAGTCATGCTTGGCAGACAAACAGCATGTATATCTGCAGAGGAAAAAGTCACAGCGGTAGGACAGCGGTAGTTCGGCAGCTTCACCGCGCGGGATTAGCCGAGCAGTCTAAGGCGCTGCAGACATGGACTGTGCAGTTGGTCCCGGTGGAGGTTCGAGTCCTCCCTCGGGCGTGTGTGTGTGTGTGTGTGTGTGTGTGTGTGTGTGTGTGTGTGTGTGTGTGTGTGTGTTTGTCTTTAGGATAATTTAGGTTAAGTAGTGTGTAAGCTCAGGGACTGATAACCTTAGCAGTTAAGTCCCATAAGATTTCACGCACATTCTTTTTCGGCAGCTTCTGCATACAGACTCTCAACCGGGCTAGCGTAAATGGTACCAGTGGCTAAACAGATGCAACAAAGGTGGATAGTATTAAGACAGCGTAAGACAGATGGACGTGCAGATGCATAAATGAAACACCCATACTCTAGTTTCCAATGGACAAGAGACCGGTACAAACAAAGGAGGGCGATTCGATCTGCTCCCCAGAAAGTACCACTGAGGACATTGAGGGACTGCATACAGTGGGCTGCCAAGACACATGGGAGGTCCAAGAAAGTTTCTTATGGAACATGAACCCCAAAAATTTCGTAGTTTCAATGAAAGGAAGAGCAACAGGCCCAAGATGTAAAGATGGTGGAAGAAACCAATTATGTTCCCAGAAATTCATACAAATAGTTTTATCAGTGAAAAAATGAAAGCCGTTGTTGACGCCCCATGGTGTAACACCCCAAGAAACCCAAAAACCAAAATAAGAATGTCATGATAATTTAAAGTAGGGAAGAGTGTTATCCTGACAGGTACGACAACTTTGACAATAATATAACACCTTAAAGTTTTGATGAACACCAATTTCAATAATTACTGAGTATGTCACGATATAAAGGTAGAAAGAATGAAAGGTTATTTTTAATTAGCTATCAAACATCTCAGTAATAAGCGCAAATCAGTACGATGAAAGTTAAGTCCAAAGTAATATGTCGGTCAGAGTAACACATGCATCTACAACGCTCGATCATGGAAATGTTAGTCACTTGCAAGCTTACTCGCTGTCAAGTCATGAGAGAGCACCGTTTGTTATAGTGCTACAAATGGAAAGCTACAAGATTGTTTCTATTAAAAAAGAGTACTACTGCGTGATAGAGATGCGCGGACTTTGTTCTCAGTTATTCTGACTTGAGAACTTGAACTGAAGTGATATTCTGATAGTGTACAACGAGTTCATGAACTTTAATTATTGGAGATATTATTGTTGGACTCAACTTTCATCAAAGTGAACAGTTACAACGAAGAACGGACATAGTATCGAAGACTGCAATACCTGATTAGCCTTGAGCAGGAAACATTAATACAACCACATGAAGGTGAAGATAATACAAATATGCCGATTGTAAAAGTTGTCGTAATTGTCACGATCATCGAACTGAAAAGAATCGTAATTGATCTGATCCTTCGGTGTGCGTGTGGTGTGATGATTATAAACCAACTGCTAAGAAGGAGCAATAAAAATTGTTCGTCAGTAATGGAAATCTCAAGTGTTGGCTCCATCATCATTAATTGAACTGTGTGATAGTTGATGATCAAAATTAATTAACTGTGAACATTTTAATGGAAAGAGTGACTTGACAAATATTGAGCATTGAAAGGATTGTTTTTGCCAAAATAATATTATGATGCACAAAAGCAAGATAGCATTATAGATTATCTCTGGATTTGCGTCATGCTGTAGTGAACAATTCTGCCTAGCAACGTAACAACTACTGATACTGAACAGCAAATGAATTTTTCCTCGGTTCAGTGGTGTGAAACAACACCGGTGATGAATGATTTACTCCATACTGCAATAATTAACTAACCGGGCATAGCAAATCATCATAAAACCATAACAGACGATTAAAATCAGCAGTTCGCATCACTGAGAAGACTGTGCAGACTCACGAACGGACTTTCATACATTACACGAAGAACAATTTTCTTTACAGATTTTCAGGTACTGTTCCATGTTATCTGACGGGGACAATCATCACTGTACGTCACGTCTTCATTCCATCGACCGAGCTGTAGCAGTAGTGGCTCACATCAACAGCGACAATAATAGGGGAGAGGGGACGTCAGAACGGGTAAAGACGATTGAGATATTGCTGAAGAAGCCTCACAATGAGACAGGTCACTAGAGAACTACAACAGGTGCCAAAATTGTCACAAAAAGGGTACCGGAGATCCCCTGCAGGAGACAGCCCATTATAGGATTAATGGCGATAGCAAAGAGGATAATTCTCAGGACGGAGCCCTGAGGCACACCGTTTTCCTGAATACAGGTGTCCAACAAGGCAGAACCTACACATACCTTGAAAATTCAGTCTTTTAAAAATTCCTGAAGGAAAAGAGGCATGCAGCCTCTGAAGCCGCAGGTGTAGAGAGTACAGAGGATACCAGTCCTCCAGCAGGTGTTGTAGGCTTTCGCTAAATCGAAAAACACAGCCAACAGTTTGGGATTTCTGCAGAAAACCATTCATGACATGGGTGGTGATGAGATGGCCAACTGCAGAACGGTGCGCTCGACATCCAAACTGCACATTGGTTAGTAAATTGCAAGACTCAAGACAACATACCAACCGGGCATGAATCATACTTTCCATCACCTTGCAAACACAGCTGGTGAAAGAAATGGGACAGTAGCTAGACGGAAGGTGTTTGTCCTTACCAGGCTTAGATATGGGTATGACAGTGGCTTCACACTAGTGTCTGGGAAACATGCCCTCTGCCCAGATGTTGTTGTACATATGAAGCAAAAGAAACAGCTATTCCACCAGAGAGGCAAACAGTCAAAAAATACCAAACTTTGCGGAAGGTTTCAATGCGTGTCACGATTTTTCTGACTGGTTTGATGTGATCTGCCACGAGAAACATGCTGCAACATATGAATGTGAACATCGTTTGGCCCTTGGGCAGAGTATTGGGGTAAAATGAGAGCATGATCTAGCTCCCTCATAGTAAAGGCAGCATTGTAGCACTCACTATCCTGAGATGAGAAGGGTATCATGCATGCTTCCTCTGCTCGTTTCCGAGGGAGGAAGGCAAGGTAATAGCGGGAGGAGCTCGAAATGTTCGCAAAATGGCGGCCCAAGGTGTTGGATACAGCAGTAGGGTCCTATGACATCATCTGCAACTGTCCGACCGAAAGTTGGGGAATGGACCTTGGTCCCAGAGAGCCATCAGAGGTTGGCCCACATAATGGAAGAGGGAATGGATCTGTTAAAAGAACAATAAAATCCACCTACCTTTTTTGCTATCCCGAAGAACGCGACGACACTGTGCATACAACTGTTTACAATGAATGCAGTTTGCCGTCACAGGATGACAGTTAAAAACATGGAGAGCATGTCTCCGTGCGCGAACTGTGTCGCGGCACGCCTCAGTCCACCAAGGGACTGGGACACGGTGTGGTGAAGAAGTGCAAGGAATGAAACGTTCTGCAGGAGTAAGGATAAAGTTTGTGAGATATTCCACCTGGTCATCACATCTGGGGAAATCTTGTTCTTCAAAGGTTGCCAAGAAGGAATAAAGCCTCCAGTCGGCCTTAGTAAGCTGCCATTTGGGTATGCACGTAGGTGGGGTACGAGTCAGCAAATGCATAGCATACAGAAATGGTTACTCGAGTATGTGTCAGACAGAACGGACTACTCGAGACTGTGGGCAAGCTGGGCAGTGCAGAAGGATAGGTCCAAACGGGAATAGGCATGCGCAGAGTCTGAAAGAAACATGGGTACTCCAGTGTTAAGGCAGAGGAGGTTAAGCTGATTGAGGAGGTCAGGCAAGAGGACACTTCTTGGACAGGTTCTGGGATAACCCCAAAGGGGACAGTGTGCATTAAAGTCACTGAGCAGCAGAAAGAGGTGAGGTAGCTGCTCAATAAGCTGGAGGAAGTCTCCCCAGGTGACATCGAATGATGGAGGGATGTAAATGGTACAAAGGGAAAAGGTAAAGTGAGGAAGGAAAAGGCGAACTACAACAACTTGTAGGCGGGTAGACAGGGCGATGGGTTGGCTATGATCATTATCCCGTATGAACAGCGTGACTCCCTCATGAGATGGGTTGCCGTCCTCAGAGGGAAGTTCAAAACGGACTGGGAAGAAATGCGAGAGCTCAAAGGGGTCATGAGAATGCAATTTTGTTTCCTGGACCCATGGAAAAATAAGATGCTGCGATTCTAAGAGCAGCCATAAATCCTCTTTGTTTGACTGAAGGCCACAAACGTTCCACCGAAGGAGAGTGATAATGAGGAAAGAGAAGGGGGGAAAAAAATCAAGGGGTGCACCTCAGTGGCACCCGAATGCCAGCCTTCAAAGACTCACTGCTACAGGGCGCACAGGCCGGAGGATCCTGCACCATCAGATCTACAGAGACGTCGCCATTCTCCCTCTGTTGATCTGCAGAGTCCAGGGCAGAAAAATAGCAAGTGGTACGCACCAGCGACAGGGAGGTCGGCCAGGCGAGGGTATCACGTGGCGACACCATCGATGAGGATCTCTGAGTCAGTGAAGGAGAAGATCATTTGACTTTGTTTGGCTTCTTTGAGCCTTTCTGGTTGGCAGATGAAAACTCAAATGTTTGTTGGCTGGAGGGACGTAAGACGTCTTCATGAGAGCATTCCTTCTGTCCTTTCCGGCCTGCTGGTTGTGTAGCAGGTGACTTTGCCCTGGGAGGCGACTGTTTGGTGGCTTCTTGCACAGCTGGACGAGGAAACAGCGATGCTACAATGGCACTGGGCAATTTCACAACTGCAATGCTGAATTTGAGGTCGCATCTCTGTGTGACCATGTCTTCTATGGAGTGAGATGTAGCAAGAACAGTACTGTAAGTGCCAGATGGAAGAATGCGACTAGCCAGTAACTTGCGAGAGACAGGGCAAGGCACTTTTTCTTTTGCCGTATCTCCTGAACAGCCTGCTCAATGAGATACACAGGACAATCTCAAGAGGATGCAGCATGATCGCCATTGCAGTTTTTACAGCGGGGAGGAGGAGGCAGAAAACTGCCCTTGTGCGCATCTCTACCACAAGTTACACATTTGACCGGGAGTTGACAAGACATTCAAGTGTGGTTGAAACGATAGCACTGGCAGCAGCGCATTGGATTCAGAATGTATGGTCATGATAACTCTATAGCCTCTTGGATCTTGGATGGAAGCACCACTCTATCAAAGGTGAGAAAAAGAGTGCATGTGGGCACTAAGGATCCATCTACCTCTCTCATCACCCACTGGATGGCAATGACACTCTGGTCAGAGAGGTATGTTTGGATTTCTGCCTCAGTCAAACCATCGAGAAGCCTAGTGTAAATAACACCATGGGAAGAATTCAAAGTTCTAAGGGCCTCAACACAAACAGGATAGCCATGGAGAAGTGAAGCGGCAAGCAGTTGTTGTGTTTGAGAATCGGAAGTAGTCTCCAAAAGCAAAGTGTCATTCCATAAACGAGAGCAGGATTTCACAAGGCCAGCAATTGCATCAACACGTTTCTGAATAAGAAATGGATTTACCGCTACGATGGACTGACCGTCTTTAGTAGACGAAACCAGAAACCACAAAGAACTGTGGTGCTGCTGGGAGGGTCTTTGAATCGGGAGCTCCATTCCGTTTATGTTTGGTAGACATGGACTGCGAAGATGATGAATGGCTCA
The DNA here is from genome assembly GCF_021461395.2 of Schistocerca americana. Lineage (NCBI taxonomy): Eukaryota > Metazoa > Arthropoda > Insecta > Orthoptera > Acrididae > Schistocerca > Schistocerca americana. The sequence goes on from NC_060120.1 coordinate 183,362,773, forward strand.
TTGTGAGAAAATCCCCCATGACTGCCAGTGTGTCTGATAGTGCACTCCTTCCAATTGGGGGCCCCCCCTCAGAGGGGGGGCTCACCTGCTCTAAGTGATTGTTCACAACTCACGTCTCATCTCCCAAATACCTGACACAGGAACTAATCGGCAATTTGGGAAGGTAGCAGCTCAGGCAATCACCCTCCCTAGGCCTGGCATGTACCAGGAGGTACGTGCGAACCTACATTGACCCAGGGCTAGGAATTACGTATTACCCAGTTACCTGTTACACGTTAGACGTGTGGGCTGGCCTTCAGGAATGCATGGGGAGGAGGAAGAGAATGAGGAGCAGAGGACGGATAGGAGAAAGTAAACGAAGGAAGGAAAAAAGGAACGAAAAACAGTGGTGAGGCTGTCATTATGTCAGCTACTGAGAATGCAGAACACATTTCCAAAAACACCCCAGACATGTTCCCCAAGGGAGAGGGAAAGGAATAGTAAGAGGATAGACATGCAGCACAGAAGGGAAAAGATGCTGCAAAGGCTGGAGGTCCATGGTAGCTAACCACGAACCCACCAAAGAGCGGCGAGCCCGCAGGGGGCTGTACAGCTGTGTACCTCATTAATAAATGACCTACAAAATCTTTAAAGGGGATGACACCAGAAGAAGTGTTTACTGGAAGAAAATCGAACCCTTGGCGTTTAAGAGTATTTGGCAGTAAGGCCTTCATTCATGTACCTAAAACAAGCAGACATAATAGGGATAAGAAGAGCACTAAATGCATACTTGTAGGATACTGTGAACAGAGCAAAGCATGTCACTTATTTCAACGATCCAACAAAAATTAATAAGAACAAGAGATGTAAGATTTAAAGAAAATATTGTTCAAGCGGAATATGATACAACAGCATCTAAGAAGTTTCAGGAGCCAATAATTATTCCCACAATGAAGCAGTAGTTGAATATTAACCTATTACAGATGAGGAGTATGACGACTCAAGATGTTTTGTATCTGATCAAAGCAGTTCACAACATTCAAATTCATCAGAGGCAAAAAAATCTTTGACTCCTCACAACAAAGTCAAACGTTCAGAAGATCATTGAGAATCCTGAAACCAATAAAAATGAATGATTATGGGACCTACTACTTTACAGTGACAGAGAACTCAGATACATCATCAGTAGAAGAAGCTTTACAAAGTAAAGAATCACACAACTTTATTCAACCAATTAAAGAAGAATTGCAGTCATATACCAAAAATCAGACATATGAAAGGGCAAGGTTACTTTCAGATATAAACCCAATAGAAACCAAACAGATTTAAAGACTAAAAAGAATCTGCAAGGGAACACCTTTAGGCGCAAAGTATGGCTAGTAGTAAAGGATCTGCACAGACAAAGGGTGGAAACTAAGAAGAGACCAATCAGCTTGGTCATTGGTCCCTGTTATGGATGGATCTATCTCATTATATAGAAAAAAACATTAAATACACATTACACTGAGGACTGCAATCCAGTTTCAACACCTTTGGCCATCAGTCAACTACTTACACATTATATGAGCCACAAGACAGACAGAGAGAGAAAAGCCATGAGAAATATGCCCTGAAGAGAAGCTGTAGGTAGCTTGATGTGTGCACACCTGGGAACCAGACCTCATCTCGCATATGCAACTGCAATTTTAAGTCGCTTTAACAATGATCCAGGCATGCCTCACAGGCAGGTAGTTAAAAGAATAATGAAATACTTGAAGCCGACTAAGAACTTCAAGTTGCAATTTTCTAAAGAAGAAAATCAAAACATGACAGGATATAGTGATGCAGACTGAAGAGGAGACAAAGAGGACAATAAGACAGTCACTGGTTTTCTGTTTAAATCACAAGGAGTTGTTATTTCCCGTAACAGTACAAAACAACCCATAGTAACTTTATCAACTATTGAAGGTGAATACCCTGGCCTCAGTTTGTAACAGGCACTGCGACTACAGAGGTTAGAAAAGGAAGCCCCCTTGCCCTGAAAAAGACCCTATACAGCTTCATTGTGATAACAAAGGTGCAGTTGACTTATCCAAAACAAGTGGCTAAAGTGCACAACAAATGTGTACGGAAGGAAGATCTATGAAGACAAGAGACGATGAGCATTTGTACAATACATCAAGGAAACTGGAGCTACAAAATGATAAAGATGACGATGAATTACACACGCCAACAATGGAAAATCCAAATATGATACTTAAAAAACTATCACTCACATTTTACAGTTAAATTTCTTGAATTAAGTGATTTCTTAGAGAATTTAACAGCTTTTATACACTTAAAATAATTTAAAAGAAGATGTAATGAATGTAGATGGCATTGGTAACACTGCTGAAAAACATTTGCTGGCAAAAAAAGGTAAATTCTATTTTTGTGTTAACAGATGGTGTTTTGTTTACTGTCAACCTAACCTCACTTTCCCGTTTCCAGTACATGTGCTTAGTACAATGTCCAATCGTGGTTGTAAAAACAACTCTGCTGACAGTTTTTGCTATATTTGTGGTGAATTTGTGATTAAACAACACCAAAGAAACATTACAGAATTTGTGAAAAAGGTTTATCTATCATACTTTGGATTTAAACTTGGTGATCAAGATAAATCTTGGGCACCGCATAAGGTATGTTATGTGTGTCATAGATCTGAGAAAATGGACCAAAAAGGGGGAAAAAGCCTTTAGATTTGCTGTTCCTATGATATGGAGGGAGCCAAGAAATCATTACAATGATTTCTACTTTTGCAGTGTTGATATTACTGGTCATAATTCGAAAAACAATACGGTAATAAGCTACCCTAACCTTCCGTCTTCCATCTGATCAGTAGGGCATGGTGTAATTTGCCGGTTCCTGAACCACCGTTGTTGTTGTTGTGGTCTTCAGTCCTGAGACTGGTTTGATGCAGCTCTCCATGCTACTCTATCCTGTGCAAGCTTCTTCATCTCCCAGTACCTACTGCAACCTACATCCTTCTGAATCTGCTTAGTATATTCATCTCTTGGTCTCCCTCTACGATTTTTACCCTCCACGCTGCCCTCCAATGCTAAATTTGTGATCCCTTGATGCCTCAAAACATGTCCTACCAACCGATCCCTTCTTCTAGTCAACTTGTGCCACAAACTTCTCTTCTCCCCAATCCTATTCAATACCTCCTGATTAGTTACGTGATTTACCCACCTTATCTTCAGCATTCTTCTGTAGCACCACATTTCGAAAGCTTCTATTCTCTTCTTGTCCAAACTGGTTATCGTCCATGTTTCACTTCCATTCATGGCTACACTCCATACAAATACTTTCAGAAACGACTTCCTGACACTTAAATCTATACTCGATGTTAACAAATTTCTCTTCTTCAGAAACGATTTCCTTGCCATTGGCAGTATACATTTTATATCCTCTCTACTTCGACCATCATAAGTTATTTTACTCCCTAAATAGCAAAACTCCTTTACTACTTTAAGTGTCTCATTTGCTAATCTAATCCTCTCAGCATCACCCGATTTAATTTGACTACATTCCATTATCCCCGTTTCGCTTTTGTTGATGTTCATCTTATATCCTCCTTTCAAGACACTGTCCATTCCGTTCAACTGCTCTTCCAAGTCCTTTGCTGTCTCCGACAGAATTACAATGTCATCGGCGAACCTCAAAGTTTTTATTTCTTCTCCATGGATTTTAATACCTACTCCGAATTTTTCTTTTGTTTCCTTTACTGCTTGCTCAATATACAGATTGAATAACATCGGGGAGAGGCTACAACCCTGTCTCACTCCTTTCCCAACCACTGCTTCCCTTTCATGCCCCTCGACTCTTATAACTGCCATCTGGTTTCTGTACAAATTGTAAACAGCCTTTCGTTCCCTGTATTTTACCCCTGCCACCTTCAGAATTTGAAAGAGAGTATTCCAGTTAACGTTGTCAAAAGCTTTCTCTAAGTCTACAAATGCTAGAAACGTAGGTTTGCCTTTTCTTAATCTTTCTTCTAAGATAAGTCGTAAGGTTAGTATTGCCTCACGTGTTCCAACATTTCTACGGAATCCAAATTGATCTTCCCCGAGGTCCGCTTCTACCAGTTTTTCCATTCGTCTGTAAAGAATTCGCGTTAGTATTTTGCAGCTGTGACTGATAGTTCGGTAATTTTCACATCTGTCAACACCTACTTTCTTTGGGATTGGAATTATTATATTCTTCTTGAAGTCTGTGGGTATTTCGCCTGTCTCATACATCTTGCTCACCAGATGGTAGAGTTTTGTCATGACTGGCTCTCCCAAGGCCATCAGTAGTTCTAATGGAATGTTGTCTACTTCCGGGGCCTTGTTTCGACTCAGGTCTTTCAGTGCTCTGTCAAACTCTTCACGCAGTATCTTATCTCCCATTTCATCTTCATATACATCCTCTTCCATTTCCATAATATTGTCCTCAAGTACATTGCCCTTGTATAAACCCTCTATATACTCCTTCCACCTTTCTGCCTTCCCTTCTTTGCTTAGAACTGGGTTGCCATCTGAGATCTTGATATTCGTACAAGTGGTTCTCTTCTCTCCAAAGGTCTCTTTAATTTTCCTGTAGGCAGTATCTATCTTACCCCTAGTGAGACAAGCCTCTACATCCTTACATTTGTCCTCTAGCCATCCCTGCTTAGCCATTTTGCACTTCCTGTCGATCTCATTTTTGAGACGTTTGTATTCCTTTTTGCCTGCTTCATTTACTGCATTTTTATATTTTCTCCTTTCATCAATTAAATTCAATATTTCTTCTGTTACCTAAGGATTTCTATTAGCCCTCGTCTTTTTACCTACTTGATCCTCTGCTGCCTTCACTACTTCATCCCTCAGAGCTACCCATTCTTCTTCTACTGTATTTCTTTCCCCCATTCCTGTCAATTGTTCCCTTATGCTCTCCCTGAAACTCTGTACCACCTCTGGTTCTTTCAGTTTATCCAGGTCCCATCTCTTTAAATTCCCGCCTTTTTGCAGTTTCTTCAGTTTCAATCTGCAGTTCATAACCAATAGATTGTGGTCAGAATCCACATCTGCCCCTGGAAATGTCTTACAATTTAAAACCTGGTTCCTAAGTCTCTGTCTTACCATTATGTAATCTATCTGATACCTTTTAGTATCTCCAGGATTCTTCCAGGTATACAACCTTCTTTCATGATTCTTGAACCAAGTGTTAGCTATGATTAAGTTATGCTCTGTGCAAAATTCTACAAGGCGGCTTCCTCTTTCATTTCTTCCCCCCAATCCATATTCACCTACTATGTTTCCTTCTCTCCCTTTTCCTACTGACGAATTCCAGTCACCCATGACTATTAAATTTTCGTCTCCCTTCACTACCTGAATAATTTCTTTTATCTCGTCATACATTTCATCTATTTCTTCATCATCTGCAGAGCTAGTTGGCATATAAACTTGTACTACTGTAGTAGGCATGGGCTTTGTGTCTATCTTGGCCACAATAATGCGTTCACTATGCTGTTTGTAGTAGCTAACCCGCACTCCTATTTTTTTATTCATTATTAAACCTACTCCTGCATTACCCCTATTTGATTTTGTATTTATAGCCCTGTAATCACCTGACCAAAAGTCTTGCTCCTCCTGCCACTGAACTTCACTAATTCCCACTATATCTAACTTTAACCTATCCATTTCCCTTTTTAAATTTTCTAACCTACCTGCCCGATTAAGGGATCTGACATTCCACGCTCCGATCCGTAGAATGCCAGTTTTCTTTCTCCTGATAACGACATCCTCTTGAGTAGTACCCGCCCGGAGATCCGAATGGGGGACTATTTTACCTCCGGAATATTTTACCCAAGAGGACGCCATCATCATTTAATCATACAGTAAAGCTGCATGTAAAGCTGCATGTCCTCGGGAAAAATTACGGCTGTAGTTTCCCCTTGCTTTCAGCCGTTCGCAGTACCAGCACAGCAAGGCCGTTTTGGTTAATGTTACAAGGCCAGATCAGTCAATCATCCAGACTGTTGCCCCTGCAACTACTGAAAAGGCTGCTGCCCCTCTTCAGGAACCACTTGTTTGTCTGGCCTCTCCAGAGATACACCTCCGTTGTGGTTGCACCTACGGTACGGCCACCTGTATCGCTGAGGCACGCAAGCCTCCCCACCAACGGCAAGGTCCATGGTTCATGGGGGGAACCACCAGATGATTTAAATTCTGTTCCAACAGAAGTATTTTCTGATGTACAGTGTGATTTACATGGACCATGGTCATTGTAATACAGAAAGTCTAGAGCCCAAATTGTTTACTCAAACTGAGCTTAACCATTTGGTTAGAGATCTGGCCTTAACGAAAGAAAAATCTGAATTGCTTGGCTCTAGGTTAAAAGAAAAGAACTTATGGGCAGTTGGAATCAGCATATACATGTATAGAAAGAGACAGCAGCAATTTTCCAAGTTTTTTCAACAAGAAGGTGATTTAGTGTACTGCTCAGACATTCCCAGTCTGATGAATGAGTTTGGTATTGAATACAAAAAGGACGACTGGAGACTGTTTATTGATTCATCCAAAACTAGTTTAAAGGCTGTTTTATTACACAATGGTAACATGTGTGCATCTATACCTGCTGGACATTCTGTACACATGAAAGAAATCTATGAAAACCTAGAAATAAGCTACACTGCTCATGGTTGGATGATATGTGGCGATCTAAAAGTAACATGCATGCTCCTTGGTCAGCAAGGTGGCTTTACCAAATTTCCATGTTTCTTGTGTGAATGGGATAGTAGGGCTAGGGATCCACAATGGTGCAGAAAGAAATGGCCTGTGAGGGAGTCTTTAAAACCTGGTGAGAAGAACATTCTTCGCAAAAACTTTGTAGATCCAAAAAACGTATTCCTACCACCTCTACATATAAAGTTAGGCCTAATGAAAAAGGTTGTAAAGGCTTTGCCTAAAGATGGACCATGTTTTAAGTATCTCTGCCAGAAGTTTCCACACCTTTCAGAAGCTAAACTAAAAGAAGGCATCTTTGTCGGGCCTCACATTAGAAAATTGATGTTTAATGTTAACTTTGAATCCACAATGACCTTAAATGAGAAAGAAGGATGGGTATCATTCAAGCAAGTCGTTACAAAGTTCTTAGGACATGAAAAAGACCCAGATATGTTTCTATAATAGCTACAATGCTATAAACGTTTAAAACTTTAGGATGTTTACTGAGCCTGAAAGTTCACTTTTTGAACAGTCACCTTGATTACTTCCCATACAATATGGGAGATGTTAGAGAGGAGCAAGGAGAGCGTTTTCAACAGGACATTAATGTGATGGAAAAACGCTATCAAGGCCACTGGAACACCAACATGATGGGGGACTACTGTTGGTCACTTCACCGAGAAGTTCAGCAAGTAACTCATCGTAGAAAAAGCTACACAAGAAGCTTCAAAGAAAAGAAGAGAAAGAAAATACAAACCAATTCCAGCTGAGCAAACCCTCTATTAACACACAGTATTGTTTTAAGTAGCTTACTGTAAATACTAACCATTCTTATGTCGTAACAAAGCATTTCATTAATTTCCCTGTTTACTGTTCAGCATAGGAATTTTATACTATATAATAAAAAGCATGTTGCACAAGAACTATGGGTGATCCAAAAAAACTAAGGCCAGATTTGGATTCAGCTCATACAAATCTATAAAGATCAGCTATCAAAGTAAAAAAAAATTTTCACTGACCTGTGTTATGTACTTAAAAAAAAGTTCAAACATGTAAAGAAATATATACATCAATCATGTTTCTGTTAACTATATTTTTGCATTAAGAATATACAGACATAGAGGGCTATTAAGAAAGAGTGAGAGGAAAAACACAGAAGTAATAATGTATAACTGACACAATACCAACTCTTTCCTACATAAAACAAATATATAAGAAACCAGAACTGAGAATATTAGAAAAACAAGGTTCACTTACCACCAATATCTTTTCTTCCAATCTCTTCCTCTTGTGCAGATCCCTGTAGTACAAACCTGTGAAGAATTATTTGCGCAGGAATAACAACATGAATCTTATTTGACATTTGATTGAAACATGACAAAATATTTTCTGTTATTTCTGAAATATTTAACAAAATCTACTGATGAATCCTCAACTAAAATTCCTATTTCTATTTATAATTTCAATAACAACATAACAGCCTAATATATATATATCTCAAATGAAAGAAATGAGCACTACAGTAGCAGCTAGCGCTGACTGCAAAAACAGAACAGTTTCATCAACAGAGGATATGATGATTTGTTTTGTTTTGCATATTCCGGTTTTTATTTGCACCTACTATTTTCCTCCCTCTCCAGTTGCCTCTAGAACAAAGTTAATTATTCTCAGATGCCATAGCAGATGTCCCACTAATATGTCCCATCAAAATTATGAGGCAGAATAGCTGGCCAATATCTACAGAAGGTGAAATTTAGGTACCGCCAAAAGGCACATATAAAAATACGCGCACTATCCTAGCTTTCAGAAATATGAGTGGAGAGGAACAGGCTGGGCGATGTTAAAAAGGAAGGGCAACTCACTCAGATGCTAAGAGAAAAGGGACCCACCTGATGTGAAGACAAAATGGAAAATTGGGGGCCGGGGGGGGGGGGGGGGGGGGATGGGGGGATATAGGTGTGGAGGAAATAAGAACTGTGCCCTCTTCAATTCAGAGATGAGGAAGGAGCTGTCACTCACAGGGGAGTTCCATAGAATTACTTCCTCTCTGTTTTTTTTTTAGTGTTTCCTCTGTTTGTATTTTACCTGACCACTTAAATTTTGATTGACTTCAATAAATTATGTTTTCAATATTTCCAGTTTCTTTTTCTCTCACTTTACCACGGCCCACATTTCACTTCTATGTATTGCCTTGCTCCATATTCAATTGCACAAACTTATCCATCAATTACCCCATCTATTGCAAAAATCTTCTACTAACACATAATTTTCATATTGTTGTTGAAAATAACAACAACAATAATAATAATAATAATAATAAAAACCAACAGAACTCTATTTTAAAAATTTCTTATTTTAATATTCACATAGGGTAAATAAGAAATAACAGTTCTCAATAAGGCACTCTTCTTAGCATTCTTCTGTTATTCTTTTCTTCCTTCTTTTAGTATGGGTGCAAGCAGTCACGTATATATATATATATATATATATATATATATATATATATATATATATATATATATATACACACACAAAATCATAAATATGAAATAACAGTTTCCAACACAGCCAGTTTTGAAAGTATTAACATGTGTTTCCTAACTTTACTCATAGCTTTTTTAACACAAGTAGGTGATGTGTTTTTTGCAAACATGTTTATTAAATTTTCAACACAGTAAGTTTGCTTTACTGTCATTGCAGAAAAAGATGTAATGTGCACAGTGTAGGTTTTCTTGTTGTTACTGATTTTGACACATCCACCACATCTTCATTGTTTTGGGTCCTTCTGACCATTCTCAGAGAATTTTCCGTTCTTAGGAAATATGTCCTTGATGCAATGTGTTCTGGTATGAGTTAATTCACAAGTTCCTCCAAGAATATTCTCCTTCTAGTCAATTTTCTTGCATTCCAATTAGTGCCAAACTCTACAAGACATATACATTATAAGCAGAAAATCAACATTACTGTGGGAAACCATTATTGACAACTTCTTGGTTTTTCATTTGCAGGTATGTATATCTGTTAGGTGATCAAGTGCGCCTTCAGCAATTTTCATTGAATCATAATTCAAAATCATTTTTGCCTTCTTATCAGCCCTATAACTGATTTCATCATTATGCTGGCATGTGCCAGTTCTCATTATTACGCCTTCTTTTTCCTCTTCGGAAATTAACTGACCACAGTAGCTATGATCCTCCTTGCCGGTCATGTTTTCTGGAAGCTCTGGCTTATTTTAAAGCATAGTTCCTAACACTCTTAACTTCTTTTTCAGGGATAACTGCCTCTTTGCTCTTTGATGTAAAAAAGTTGTCACTTGTCATATTCTGACCTCGTAACTCACAAGTGAGATCAGCAACGACCCTCAAATTGCCAGATTTTATTTTATTTTTTTCCTGTGAAATTTGGGCTTTCAGTGTGTATGAAGATTTTTTGCCACACAGTGTCCTTATTTTGATCCCATATTTTGCCAGTTTATTGGGGATATATTGTTTGAACGGGCAACAATATCTAAATGCTACGAACTGCTTGGTGACAGTAACCTTTGCTTCTAAATTATCAATGTCTGTCCACTGTTTACTATAAACTCACTGCCCCTCAATATTTGATATTTCTGTTATTTCATTTCAAATGAAATTGATTCTCTTGGTTGCATTCCTGGTAGCTCCTGGTGCACCCCTGATGACATTTGAAGCTAATAGGTAGCCATGTTGTGCTAGCGGGTGTAACTGTCATTCTGTATACCCGTTTTACAAAGAAAAGACTGTACACTATTTCGTACAGGCTTTAGACTGTCGTCACTGTAATCGGAACGCTTGACATGATCCTCGAACTTGGAAAACACCCACTTACCTTTTGTGGAATTTACGAACCCTTCCAGCTCACCATTTGCCAATGATTTAATTGCCATGGAGTCATAATTCAGACCGAGCACACACAATGAAGATTCACAGAACTGAGAAGTGTTAAATCATTTGTTTGAAAAAGCAAGAATCAGGTCCATTGTTGTAAGCACAGTGTTTTTTGACTGATCACAGTTTGAGCAGTGATAATCTTATTACCATAAAAAATAACTGAATACTAAAACATATTTGACATTAAAGGTTACGATCCGAAAGTTACATATGTCACTATTAAGGTTTATGACCTACTACTAAAAATATTTTGAAACATTTATTACAGACATATTTCTCATCCATTTTTCAGTCACTGAATTTCATAAAGTTAACTTAGTATTTAAATGATGAGATATGAAAATTACAATCATTGTTGGTCATATAGACCCGAACAAACAGTGGGGTTAAAAACCAATATCTGACAGCAGTAGGCCTCTTAAATAAAGAAAGCTTTTCCTTCCTCTGAGCTAATCTACTGCTAACAACTTCCCTGGTCCAGTCATCCTGCATAGCTAAACCTCTAGAAAAAAGATTGTCATCATTTCTACCAATGAGTCATTCTGAAATTGATCCTCATAAAGTCAGTTGTCTCTTTTTCAACTACTCAGCATCACTCTCCTCTTAAGTCTTTCTTTCCTCAAACCCATACTCGGAGAAAAGTATGCTGTACATGTCATTCACCAGGTCTGGTCTTCCTTAAAGTCAATCAGATGGGTTATGCTGCCTGCAAAAATTAGCATTTGTTTCCATATAATTCTTCTGGATGTACTGCTGTGTTTTAGAATTAGCACCTGATCCCTATTTCTTTTCTGAAAGTTTCTTTCACTTTTTTCATTACTGTTTCAGTGTTTAGATTGAGCCGCAAAGACACAAAACTGCAACCCTACCATACACTCTCTTAAACATCAACTTATCTTTCTTGACTTTCCACTTTTATTACTACAGATTATTGACTTTTAAATGTAGGCACAGTATACATGATGCATCTGTTTCTCTTCTTTACAAATATGAATTATTAACGTTGTGGCTGTGCTCTCTTGTAATGCTTTGTGGTTCCTGGCTGGATGAGGAGAGGGTAGTATGATAGATGGGTGGCTGGTTTCCTCTCCCTACAAGAAAACATGTACACGTGGTCAAAAAACGCTTTATTACAGGAACCAATTAAGTACTTAACTTCAATGATGTTCAGTCTGAAGTTCTGTGGTTAACAGCAATCAAATAACAAGTTCCAATTCTTGAATCTTGCCCTTGTCCATATCAAAACTACATACAATGACTAATGTTCCCTCAAGGTGTGAGGCAACGACTACCACTTTGTAAGACTAGAACACAGTGCGACTTATTGAGGTGCAATGCAAACTGAACCCCTGAGGTGCAATGCAGACTGAACCCCAATGTGACATACTGAGATACTGAGACTGAGTTATTGAGACAGCTCAGTCGGTAGCAGTGGCCTATATGCACGCTGCCCATCGGGTGTTATCAGAGCGTAACCGTAGAGCATGTCTTGGTCTTCTCTTGTCACAGGCGTGCTTAGTTCAGCACCTGCTACAAAATGTTTCCTTGTTCTGACCGGTGTGCTGGCGAAGGTGTACACCAGCACAATTAAAATGACTGCCAAAAGATTTTCACATTTACCCACTTCATTGAAGCCCAAGTTGCAAGCAGGCCTCACAACAAGCCGGACTATACCCAAGTCAGCTGCAGTCACCATTCTACAGGCACTGCATGGCATCCTCAGAGCTAAAGACACCAAAAGATAAGTCACCCAGTGACCATCATCTCCCTGACATGTCATTCTGCCTCTACAGGTCTCAAGTTCAACTGTGGACACCTGAACAGTGTCTCCAACTGTACAAATTCAAGGATTTTTCCAGGGTTTTCAAGGCAAATTTTATCCATGTTACCTTTTTAATTAAATCTGAGACCTTTTTCAAAACCTTATTAGACTATGCACAATTAATTATACATTGTTTCTTTAGTAGTATAAGTCAAAGATACAAATTAAAATATTTTAAGAATATTAAACATTGTATATTGATCTATGGGCAATAAAAAATACAAAATAACAAAATTACAAATTCTGTTTTTGCAGATGTATATATATTCTAACTTGCTGATAAAAGTAAACAAAATGTGCAAATCTGTCACAATAAAAATGAATAAATCATTCTTTAAATTTTCTGTGTCTGCTGAAATGTTTGAGGCTTCACTCAATGTAAGTGCTCTTTTTAATGATAATTCTTTGATTTCAGCTTGCTTTCATTTGTTCACTAATTGTTCCTCCTGTTCTCCTTCACCTTCTTCACCTTATGCTTCATATCACCTCTGTACAAAAAAGTGCACTGCAAAAACAGTGCATACGATTTTTGGCGATGTTGAAATTCTCAACTCCATTTGCATCCTGGAATGAGTCATCTATGCATTTTAGAGTAATGAGGGTTTTTTTCTGTTTGAGTTTCAACTATAATTTCAGAGTTTACAGAAAAGCTTTGTACAACAAAAGCATTTCCATTTGAGATTATTAAAATAATTTGCACAAAATCTCAGAAATTTGGTCACGGATTTGAAGATTTTTTGTTTATATTAAACTAGAATTTATCAAGTGGATTTTCACGTCTCTTGTAACATTTCATCTCGTTTTCAATTCTTTTTTCTCTGCAGATCTCCACAAATTCAAGTTTGACATGGTCTGCCTTTCAACAAACATTCTTCCACTTCATACCAAATTTTTAAGACATACTGTCAATCTTCTTTGAGCTATTTCCTGGTTTCATGTAATTTTTGGATTCAAGCACGAAACTGGATGCTTTAAGTACTATTTGAGGAGTGATCTTTCTCGCAACTTCTCCACTACGCCAATGATGCAAGCTTGCATGTTTTCCTTTACTAACAATACTTTTTTTTCAGATATATTCTTAATTTTTTTTCAGCACACTTCTTCTCGCAAAATCCAGATTGAACTATCCTGCTGTAACAAGATTCTTTATATCCTTTGAAGTTGATTTTCATTAAAGATGAATTTTTGCTTTTTAAGACATCTAGTTTCACAACCTATTGCTTCAAAATGTTCATAGGATTATGCAGTAACTTACATCATACAGAAATGAAGCAATCAGGACATCACCCTGAAAATCTAATGACAATGGTTCCAACAAACGTGCTGTTGAACTGAAGAATGTCAGTTTTGGAGCTAGCAAAGTGTCACCGACAGATTCAGAAACAACTATGAAACTTGATGACTGAGGAATAGTTTTCGATTTTTATTATCTCAGTAACATAACTTCGAATTTGTTCATAAATTACTACAGCTTTTCAGTTGCATTGGCATTTTTAACTCATCTTGTGCTACAAACCGACTTCGAAAAAGATGAAGATCCAGTTATCTCAGCTTATTGTGACCTTCGTGCAGGTGAATCACGAAATAAATAATAAAGCACTCTCAAAAATGACACAATTTCCCAATTAGTTTTGGACGTGTCTGTTTTGAAAGTGCCAAGTCGTATGTGCAAACTGCAGGTACCAACTTTTAGCAGTTTTATACAACTGAAGGATTCTTTTAGTTATTCGAAAGTTTTAACTTCAAATTGGTCCATTCATTGATAATTGCTATTCCAAATCCAACTACCTCTTTACATCTTCAAGCAAATCATTTCGCTTGTATGTTTCAGAAAAGCAGAATGAAAATAACATGTCATTATTAATGATTTATCATGGTTCCAAATTCGTACATATAAATCCATTGTTTTTTTTTTATTTACAGAAACAGCATTCACACTTTCATCAAATTTGAGTACAATCATTTCATATTTTTCAATGAGGTCAGCAAGTTGATGTCTCGGGTATGGTGCCAATCCATAAACAATATTGTTACAAAGATATGATTTTTGCAATTGCATTTCCTTTGAAACTACACTACCCAGAAATAATGAAGGAAACAGTGCTACACAAGCTGCTAAGCTCCAAACTAACAAATTACTCCTGGTGGTTTGCAAACACCACAAAATTTCAGCTAGTGTAACGTCATCCGATAGTAAACATCATCTGCAATGTAGACTGATTCCCAAGATAGTTGTGTGGCTTTCAATATACTGTTTTGTTTGATACTGGAACTCCTATTAAAAATGACACAATCTATATTAACTAGTAAATAATGCACATTTACAGTCTACAATATTTCTCAAAATTGGGGTTAAATTCCCACCTCCCTCAAGAAAAATAAAAATCTGTGCAAACAAATATTTTCTTCCCATCCCCACTTTCTTCTTCGCATACACATCTACAGAGATTCTCTGCAAGCCACCATACAGTGCATGGCCGAGGGTACCCTGTGCCACCACTAGTCATTTCCTTTCCTGCTCCCTCACAAACACAGCGAGGGAAAAACAACTGTCTATATGGCTTTGTATGAGCCCTAATTTCCTGTATCGTTTCTTCATGGTCCTTAAACACAATACATGTTTGCGCCAGTAGAATTGTTCTGCAATCAGCTTGAAATACTGGTTCTCTAAGTTTTCTCAACAGTATTTCTCAAAAAGAACATTGCCTTTCCTCCAAGGATTCCCATCCCAAAGCATTTCCGTAACAGTTATATGTTATTCGAACATATCGGTAACAAATCTAGCAGCCCACCTCTGAATTGCTTCGTTGTCTTTTGATGCATATTTTATTAAGGTTTTTAGTATCTATCATTGAGAAGAATATTGTATGCATAACTGGGCAAATGTGATTCTCAAGTCTCAACCTGTATGATGTTTGAACTCGCTTTTGGCTCATACAAATAATCTCACACTTATTAAACAGCAAACAGTCAATCCCTGTTCCAACTGCAAGTTGTTTAACAGCTTCCAGGGTAACAAAAATTTTATTTTCTGTATTTCATATAATTACTGACCACATTTAGAAATTTAAAATCCTGTAGTAATCTACTTATTAAGAGATATGGGGGTTGATGTTGCTTCACGTCCGTGGGCGTAAACCTGAAATTTGCCCCACATGTGACCCCTGGGTGGTGCTAAGAAGGCAACAAAACAGGCAGCCAGACAATCATTCTAGATCTCCTGGCTATTCGAGAAGTACATAACTGAGAGAAAATGACTCATAATCACATAAAAAGCCCTTCTCAGGGCCAAAAATCTAGGAAACTTGGAACAAGTATTAAAATATGCCAACCGAATATTGAGGTCATTAGTAAAACCAAATATCAAATTCTTTAAAAGTTATTGACTTAACACAACATTGATGTAGTTGCCCTACAGAAAACCCACACAGATAATGTAGATCAACTATGCTCCAGAGGAAAAATACCAGGATATGATATCATTGGTGCAACATACGACCACGCCTATGGAGTAGCAACATACATCAAAAATAAAATAGAGAATGCTCACTTGCTATCCACTTCCACAAATGACAATATCCACTCCGTGATAATCAAAATAGGTGAATTGGTCATAAGTAACATTTACAAACCACCAGGATCCGCATGGCCAGCAGATGTGCTCCAATCATATTGCCGTCCCGTGGTCTTTGTAGGAAACTTTAACAGCCACCACACGCAAAAACGATACAGAACAACTGATACAAATGGTGAAGCCTTAGCAAACTGGGCAGAAAAAAACAACATCCACCTCATTTTCGATGCTAAAGATCACAGTTCCTTCGGATCAGCAGCCTGGAAATGGGAGTATGACCCAGACCTTTGCTTTGTCACAGCAGATGAAAATCATTAGCTGCTCAACACAAGCCAAAATGTTTTGCCAGATTTCACTAACAGTCAACACCGTCCAGTCCTAGTAGAAATTGGCACAAGTATTCCATTGATAACCTCAAGTCCTTGACCCAGATGGAACCTACAAAAAGCAGATTGGAAAGCTTACTCTGAAGATTTTGATAAATGCCTGAGATGGATCCCTCCATCTGCCGATAGCTGTAAAATATTTGTGGGAGCAGCCATCAGTACAGCAAAAAAGCACATACCTAGAGGATACCACAAAGAATACAGTCCTGGCTGGGAAGAGAAATGTAAGGAACTGTATAATGACTGTCAAAGCAGCAGTGACAGAGAAATAGCAGATGAACTCATACACAGCCTCGATACTGCACAACAACAGAAGTGGATGGAAACTACTCAGACCATGGACTTTGAAGTATCCAGCAAAAAAAAAGTATGGTACCTGCTTCAAAAACTAGGAGGAGCCAGCCTTATCACTCGAGAAGAATACCCCACAACACCTAACAAAATTGCTGTGCACAGTGTTAAAACATCTAAAGGGGTAAACCACCAAGAGAGACAACAATACACATTAAACGTGAACTTAGACAGCTAATAGCAACAGCCAGTGTTGACATTAAATACTGATGTGACATCACCCTTCGAAGAGATCTCGGCACCTATAAAGGACACAAAACCAGGTAAAGCCTCCACACTGCTTAGCATGGTGTACAAATTTCTGGAACGAATACTACATAACAGGATCAGTCAGACAATACTCACAGCCATCCCAGTAGAACAAGCCAGCTTTCATCCTAACCGAAGCTGTGCAGACCTAGTCCTGGCCCTTACAACACATATTGAAGCGAGATTTCAGGAACCATTAGGTCTACACCTAACATATGGCAACCTGTCCTTAGTCATATTGTCATGCAGAAGAAGGTGTAACTAGATGAATGACGAACACTAAGTTCACTTAACAAAGGTTTATTCAGCACTTGCACATACAAGAGCGCGGAGCGAATTGCCTCTGGCCAGAACACATACAGTATATATACAGCTACAGAACATTCCAGTACAATGATCCTTGACATTTGTGGATACTTCTAAAATGTACTCAGAAATTAAAATTGTACAGTACAGATAAGTTTTGAACTCACAACCCTCCATGCAACAGTTTAGTATCAAACCACTACACCACAGAGCTATTCAGCTTCCTCTGTGACATTGCTCCCTCCTTAAGAGAACAGTATCTCAGTGGTACATCCTCCTAGTCCGGGAACGAGTCATTGGTCCTGCCTACTCCGACTCCTGATGACTGATTCTCACCCTGGAGGTGATGATCTTAGAACTCCTTTTGCTGCTACACTCTTCGTCGCCTTTCCACTTGTTGCCTGTCGCTGAAGCTCCAAATTTACCCTGGGTTGCAGGATCCTTATAAGGCTACATTCGAAGGACATGGACTGTATCTCTGACCTTTTGTCTTCTTGCGTCGGGGTTGAAATCTTCAACTTCATAAGTAACATCAGACAACTGTCTTACAACCTTATAAGGTCCAAAGTAGCACCTGAGGAGCTTCTCAGAGAGACCAACCTTCCAAACAGGAGTGAAGATCCAGACGAGATCACCAGACTGGTAGACAACAGGGCGGTGTCATACCTTCAGCGATCGTTTTCTTGAGCGTGCAGCACACGAAGTCGAGCTAACTGCGGAGCTTTCTCAGCTCAGGTTAACACCTGGTCGACATAGTCGTCGTCCACATCATCAGGACGTAACAGAAACACAGGGTCCATCATCATAGTCACCTCACACCCATGCACCAGGAAAAATGGCGTAAATCCTGTGGTGTCTTGTTTGGCGGTGTTGTAGGCAAACGTCATGAAAGGTAGCACATCATCCCAGTTGCTCTGCTCAACATTGATGAACACTGATAGCATGTCGGCCAAGGTCTTATCAAGGCGTTCAGTAAGACTGTTAGTTTGCAGATGGTAGGCAGTCATGTGATGAGTAATGTTGCACCGACGGCTTATCTCTGTCACATGATTCAACTGAAAAACTTTCCCTTGATCCGTAATTAACGACCTTGGGGCACCGTGTTTGAATACAATGTCTTCCTTGATGAATTTGGCTACCCTGGATGCTTCGGCTGTTTTCACAGCTTTTGAATTGGCGTAGCGTGAGAGATAATCAGTTCAAACAATAACCCATCTATTGCCACTAGCAGACATTGGAAATTGTCCGAGGAGTTCAAGCCCAATATGCTGGAAAGGCATTTCGGCTGGTGGAATTGGTACGACTGGCCAGGTGGTTTCTGAAGAACTGCCTTTCTCCTCTGGCACTCTCAACAGTGCGACACACAGTGACGGACACCCCTAAATAAACCTGGCCAGAAAAATCTCTTGCGGATTCTATCGTATGTCTTAATAAATCCTAAATGTCCGACTTCAGGTGTGTCCTGGAATTTCTGTGGAACATCTAAGCACATGTGTTTAGGAGTCACTGGTAGCCACCTCTTTCCAAACAGATCAAAGTTTTTCTTGCAAAGTAAAACATTAACTACCTTAAATTGTCGTTTCACATCCTGTGACCAATTTTAGGCAAGCATAATTTGAGACATCTTGGTGACGTTCTGCTCAGCAGAGAGATCGTGGAGTGCAGTGAGACATTCACTATCTTCATCAAAGTCTTAATGATATATGTACACAGTAACTGTTCTCGAAAGAACAGATACCACTGATGACCGTGCAGCTTCTCTAGAATAAATGATAATTAATTGAAACCCTCAGCTGCCGACAGGTGTAGTTGATATACCTCGATGGGGACAGCTGAAAATGTGTGCCCTGACTGGGGCTTGAACCCGGGATCTCCTGCTTACATGGCAGGCGCTCTATCCATCTGAGCCACCGAGGACACAGATGAATAGCGCGACTGCTGGGACTTATCCCTTGCAGGCTTCCCATGAGACCCACATTCCCAACTGTCCACAATCTACATACGTTATGTTCCTAATAGATATTTGCCCATCCACTCATTACTCGCACCAACTAAGGTGACGATTCCCGTAAGAGTTCAGGCAACCTATGCGCATTCGCACAGACGAAGGTCAGTGGCTGGGTAGCCACTTAACTACATATGAAGGGCTTATTTCAATAGTGGTACAAGTCCATTTTTGTTCATTGTGAGATACAGAGTCCTAAAGTTAAATGAGCGCTGAAAAATCTGCAGTTGAGATACCAGAAATATTCAAGCATATGGCTTCTTGCTAGAGATGAACCTTTCTTTCTGTTTGTTTGGATCATTGATGTCAGAAGCATTATAGGCAGAAAAGTGGAGGTAATGGACTTGTACCACTATTGAAATAAGCCCTTCATATGAAGATAGTAACTGTTCTCGAAAGAACAGATACCACTGATGATAGTGTAGCTTCTCTAAAATAAATGATAATTAATTGAAACCCTCAGCTGCCGACAGGTGTAGTTGATATACCTCGATGGGGACAGCTGAAAATGTGTGCCCCGACCGGGGCAAATGCGCACAGGTTGCCCAAACTCCTATGGGAATCACCACCTTAGTTGGCACGAGTAATGAGTGGATGAGCAAATATCTATTAGGAACATCACGTGTGTAGATTGTGGACAGTTGGGAGTGTGGGTCTCACGGGAAGCGTGCAAGGGATAAGTCCCTGCAGTCACGCTATTCATCCGTGTCCTCAGTGGCTCAGATAGATAGAGTACCTGCAATGTAAGCAGGAGATCCCGGGTTCGAGTCCCGGTCGGGGCACACATTTTCAGCTGTCCCCATAGCGGTATATCAACTACACCTTTCAGCAGCTGAGGGTTTCACAATTATTTATCTAAGTCTTGATGGTCTTGCACATGGTTTCTTGAGACACAGTCAGCATCTTGATAGTTTCTTCCACTTTTGTACACTATGGTAACGTCATACTCTTGAAGACGTAGAGCCCATCTGGCGAGTTGTCATGTTGGATCCTTAAGACCTGTCAACCAACAAAGTGAATGATGGTCTGTAACAACTGTGATTGGCCTTCCATATAGATACTTTCGAAATTTGCACATGGCCCAGATCACAGCAAGACATTCTCTTTCTGTAGAGGAGTAGCTTCTCTTGGCTTTTGCAAGTGTCCTAGAAGCATAGACTATAACCTTCTCTTTTCCATCCGAAATTTGCACCAGAACACCACCGATCCCATACCTGCTGGCATCTGTGCATAGTTCTGTAGGTGCTCCCTCATCATACAGACCAAGTAAAGGGTCATTTATCAGAGCTTTTCACATAACATTGAAACAAGCTTGTTGAGCACCACCCCAGATAAATTTAGCATCAGCTTTTAACAACTCTTGGAATGGACTGTCTTTGATAAAACGACGGTAATAAGAATATAATCTGAGGAAGCTTCTCACATCTCTAATACTTTTAGGAATAGGGAATTCTGTTATAGCTCTCACCTTTTCTAGGTCTGGCCACACACCTGAGTTTGACACAAGGTGTCCAAGTATTTTGATTTATTTTGCTCCAAAGAGATGGTTTCTTTTGCTCCAAAGAGACACTTTCTTGGATTAAGTTTCAGTCTGTCTTGTTGGAGACACTTAAGAACAGCCCTCAGTCTTTTTATACGTTCATCAAATGTCTCTGAGAACACTATAATGTCAAATAAATAACAAAGACACATCGTCCACTTCAGATGCCTTAAAAGATTATCCATCATCCATTCAAAAGTTGCTGGTGCATTACACAAACCAAACGGCATTTACCTTAAACTCATACAGGCCCTGAGGGGTGATGAATGCAGTTTTCTCACAATCAGCCACATCTACTTCGATTTGCCAGTATCCCGAGTACATATCCATGGTTGAGAAAAACTTAGGCCCCCCTCAGACAATCTAGTGTATCGTCAATTCATGGAAGAGGGTAAACGTCTGTTTAACTATCTTATTAAGCTTCCTGTATTCAATACAAAAGCGCTAACTGCCATCCTTCTTCCTGATGAGGACCACTGGTGACGACCATAGGCTCTGCGAAGGCTGAATGTCGTCATTCTTCATCATTTTTTCTACCTCGTCACGAATTATTCGATGTTCTGTTGCTGACACATGGTATGCTCTCTAGCTTATTCGTTGATGGTCATCAGTGCTAGCCTAATCTGGTGCTTCACCATCGATTTGTCTAATTTGCTCTTCACCTGTGGATTGAACGATTCAGAGAACTCTTGAAGAATGGCAAGTAGTTTCTTCTGTTGTTCCTTAGTGAGATTTGGTGATAGTCGAGCTAGAAGATCTTGTCTCATAGTGGTAGCGCTTATTTCGCCCACAGAGGTTTCTATGACACCCAGCTGTTCTTCAGTTAATGGCTCAGTGTTTGCTACGCACATGCATCTTGGAAGGATCTGTGGTTCTTGGCGACAGTTAACTATCCACAATTCACCAAATCCATTCTTAAACGAGATGACAGAGGCTGGGATGACCAAGTTATTCTTCAGTGGTATGCTTTCTTACATTCCACTACAAGACCCATGGGTTGATGCGCGGCATGACACATGACAGTTACCTTTCTAGCATTGACTGCAGGAATGATCACTTCATCCAGCACACAGTCTCCACTCACTCGGATGCGCATCTTCCTGTCCACAGTATCTCAACTCATCTAGCATAATCTTCGAGTGACCACAATCTATAATTGCCTGAGAAGCTTTTCAAAAAGTCCCATCCGAGAATGACGTCATGACTACACTCTTGTAAGACGACAAATTCTAAGGGCTTACACCCACACGAATGGTACATCTTCCTGTAGGTTTTACATATTTCCCATTATCCACCTTCAGCAGAGATGTTTTATTGTCAATGAATATGGTTTTCTGCAACTGGCATCAGTACTTCTCCGAAATGACTGAATATGATGCTCCAAAGTCCACAAGAGCTTGGGATGGTCAGCCATCCATGAGGATATCGACGTACTTTCCTATCATTTTTGTACTGATCGACAGCGGAGGATTTCTCTCTTCGGCGACCTCACCTCCAAAGAAGGTCACACCCTTTAGTTTTCCAGGCTGCGGCGGCTAGGTGATCGGCTGGAGCTTCTATACGGCGATGGAGACCTTGATCGGCATGTTGGGGAGCATCCTCTCCAGCGGCTAGCTTGTGGCGATGGTGACCTTCGTTTTCCTACACCCACAACTTCATGTTCAGCTTTGTCGTCCCAGAGTTGGCATTGGCTAAGATCGGTCTGCTGTCTCCTGGCGCGGACATCATCAAATATCCGCCACCTTTCTTGACAATAATGTACCACATGTCCCGGTCGTCCACAGTAGAAACAAACTGGTTGGTTATCCTGGGCAGGCAAAAGGAATACAAACGTCTCAAAAATGAGATCGATAGGAAGTGCAAAATGGCTAAGCAGGGATGGTTACAGAACAAATGTAAGGATATAGAGGCTTATCTCACTAGGGGTAAGATAGATACTGCCTACAGGAAAATTAAAGAGACCTTTGGAGAAAAGAGAACCACTTGTATGAATATCAAGAGCTTAGATGGAAACCCAGTTCTAAGCAAAGAGGGAAAGCAGAAAGGTGGAAGGAGTATATAGAGGGTCTATACAAGGGCAATATACTTGAGGGCAATATTATGGAAATGGAAGAGGATGTAGATGAAGATGAAATGGGAGATACAATACTGCATGAAGAGTTTGACAGAGTATTGAATGACATGAGTCGAAACAAGCCCCCGGGAGAAGACAGCATTCCATTGGAACTACTGACGGCCTTGGGAGAGCCAGTCCTGACAAAACTCTACCATCTGGTGAACAAGATGTATGAGACAGGCGAAATACCCTCAGACTGCAAGAAGAATATAATATTTCCAATCCCAAAGAAAGCACGTGTTGACAGATGTGAAAATTACCGAACAATCAGTTTAATAAGCCACAGCTGCAAAATACTAACATGAATTCTTTACAGACGAATGGAAAAACTGGTAGAAGCCGACCTCAGGGAAGATCAGTTTGGATTCCATAGAAATATTGGATCACTGACCTTACGACTTATCTTAGAAGAAAGATTAAGGAAAGGCAAACCTATGTTTCTAGCATTTGTAGACTCAGAGAAAGCTTTTGACAATGTTGACTGGAATACTCTCTTTCAAATTCTAAAGGTGGCAGGGATAAAATACAGGGAGTGAAAGGCTATTTACAATTTGTACAGAAACCAGATGGCAGTGATAAGAATCGAGGGGCATGAAAGGGAAGCAGTGGTTGGGAAGGGAGTGAGACAGGGTTGTAGCCTCTCGCCGATGCTATTCAATCTGTATAATGAGCAAGCAGTAAAGGAAACAAAAGAAAAGTTCAGATTACGTATTAAAATCCATGGAGAAGAAATAAAAACTTTGAGGTTCGCCAATGACATTGTAATTCTATCAGAGACAGCAAAGGACTTGGAAGAGCAGTTGAACGGAATGGACAGTGTCTTGAAAGGAGAATATAAGATGGACATCAACAAAAGCAAAACGAGGATAATGGAATGGAGTCAAATTAAGTCGGGTGATGCTGAGAGAATTAGATTAGGAAATGAGACACTTAAAGTAGTAAAGGAGTTTTGCTATTTGGGGAGCAAAATAACTGATGATGGTCGAAGTAGAGAGGATATAAAATGTAGACTGGCAATGGCAAGGAAAGCGTTTCTGAAGAAGAGAAATTTGTTAACGTCCAGTATTGATTTAAGTGTCAGGAAGTCATTTCTGAAAGTATTTGTATGGAGTGTAGCCATGTATGGGAGTGAAACATGGACAATAAATAGTTTGGACAAGACGAGAATAGAAGCTTTTGAAATGTGGTGCTACAGAAGAATGCTGAATATTAGATGGGTAGATCACATAACTAATGATGAAGTATTGAATAAATTGGGGAGAAGAGGAGTTTGTGGCACAACTTGACAAAACGAAGGGACCAGTTAGTAGGACATGTTCTGAGGCATCAAGGGATCACAAATTTAGCATTGGAGGGCAGCATGGAGGGTAAAAATCGTAGAGGGAGACCAAGAGATGAATACACTAAGCAGATTCAGAAGGATGTAGGTTGCAGTAAGTACTGGGAGATGAAGAAGCTTGCACAGGATATGGTAGCATGGAGAGCTACATCAAACCAGCCTCAGGACTGAAGACCACAACAACAACAACATCCTAGGTCCTCCAGACATCAGTCTTCCTTGGTGCCCAAACAGGTTCCTCATGCGGCATTGTAGGAATGTAACTCCGCCTGGGTCTCGACTTTTTCACTATTTTAAAGGGAAATGATGGACGAGAGATTGGGTTCAATGTTTGTTCCATTTCCTATGACCTCTTGAAGCGTCTCGGTTTTTTGCTCGCCGTGCAATCCAAGTGCCTTCTGAACTTCCTCTCTCACTATCTGACGAAGAACACTTGTGAAATCAGTTGCTTCCCCCAACACAGACCTCGATACGATGTTTGGAAGCCGTTGAAACTTCTTGCATGTAATTCTTTTTTGATGCACTGTCTTGATATACTGGCACCATTTTATGAAGTCGTCTGCTGTCAAAACCTCCTTCAGGAGTAGGGCTCAATACATGCTCTCAGCAACACCCTTCATGAGATGTGCAACCTCATCTTCCTCCTTCATTCTAGGATTCACTATTTTAGACAGCTCCAAGACATCTTGAATGCAGGATGCTCTAGTTTCTCCTGGACACTGTGCCCTGCACTTTATCTTCAGCCTTGCACGTCTGCCATTGTGTGCTGCCGAAATACTTGCGCAGTTCCGCCTGGAATACTTTCCGGTTTGTGAACTTCTCCTCATTGTTCTCATACCATTGTTTGGCAGTGCCCTCCAAGTAGAAAAATACATTAGCCATACACATGGTGTCATCCCATTTGTTAAATTTGGCTATATGCTCGTATACCTTCAGCCACTTGGCCATTGTCACCAGAGAACCTGGAAGGATGTCTCATGTGGTGGCACACAGTTGCTGTCATCGTAAAGTCCTCTTCTTCTTCTGCCCCCGATAGATTTCGATCTGTTGAATATGGCTTGAACTCAGGTCTCTCCCCACATAAATGGTGGCTCTGTTGCAGCCTGATGGGAACCACTGTGTCATTGATAATGTGCACTATCACAAGATCCAATACCCAGCGTCTCCACCAGAATAATGTCACGTAGAAGAAGCTGTAACTGGATGATGACGAACACTAACTTCACTTAACGAAGGTTTATTCAGCACTTGAACATACACAGGTGCGGAGTGAACTGCCTCCGACCAGAACACACACAGTATATATACAGCTACAGAACATTCCAGTACAATGATTCTTGACATTTGTGGATACTTCTAGAATGTACTCGAACCGAATATAGAAATTAAGATTGTACAGTCCAGGTGAGTTTCGAAATCATGACCGTCAATGCAACAGTTTAGTATCAAACCACTACACCACGGAGCTACTCAGCTTCTTCTGCGACAATATACCACCCCCAAAAATGCAATGAGACTCAGTCTTGGTCAGGCAATACAACAAGATTGAAGCAAACCTGAACTACCAGTACACAATGATATAACTGATCTGAGTATCACAGGCTTCATTCAAGACACCCTCCCCTCTTGCTCTCGACACCCCCACTGGGGCTGACGTCAACTCTTTGAGTAGAGAAGGGCTCCAAAATGCCTCAACAACTTCACACCTGTTGCCTTGTATTACTGAGGCAGTTCCTGGGTTTGATCAGCCCTGCAAGATCTGGTCAACTCTGAACCGACTTAGAAGTGGGCATGGAAGATGTGCTGACTCAATCTTCAAGTGGGGACTGCTGTCTTCACCAGCATCTGACTGCAGTGTGCCTAAGCAGACCATCCAACACATCAGAGAAGAATGCAGTGCCAGAGCATTCAGCGGAGACTTTGAAGAATTCCTCATGGCATCCAAAAAATCCATTGAATATAGAATATATACAAGGACTAGATGTTTGTGAATATATGTAATGCTATGTAATGCAGAATAACATGATCCAATACTGAAATTTACTTAAATGCCATACGCTAAATAAAAATTAAGAGATATAGTATTACATTAAAGGTTTAACAAAATAAGTCAAATATTATAGTCAAAAACTGTGCACATGTGTTGATAGCGTAAGTCATGGTGTAACAAATTCTTTTCGTCTGATTTTACGATAAACATGTGTAATTGATGTTCTGATTTCATTTCTTTTTGTTTCATGCCATTACGTTAAGAAAACTGTAAATAAGTTTCAATGTGAATATTAATGTTTATGTCAAATGTCAAGTAATATTGTAATTGAATTGAAATGTAACAAATGTTGAAACTGTTATAAGATGTTTAAAATTGTAACTGTCCGTCTGATCCATACGTAGGTAATGTGTTAGGATATGTAGAATGCAAAACCTCGGGTGAATACCCGGTCTGTCAGGGAACGGTAAAAGGTGGATGGCAGGCGAGCGCGGGAAAATGCACGCGGGCACTGTACGGCACAACGGACACAGTAGCAGTTGTAGTTGTAGTTTGGCACTGGTTTGAGCAACACCTTCTGGAGTGAGGAGGCTCTCCTGGAAGACATAGCTTCACTGAGCCTCGGGTATGCCGTTCCAATGCCCACACAGTATGGCAAAATTCCATAGGCACTAAATGGAAAAGTATTGTGACGCTAAGAAGAATTAAAGTGCCGATAAGTGAAGAGCCATAGCTGTTGTTGTATGTGTGCTCTGTGCCTCACCATCGTGCCGCCTGCCAACCGACGCATCGATACTAGCAGGTTGAAACTTTTAGTACTGTATTCATATGTATCAGAGAGTGAACTGTTTGTTTGGTGCAATAATAACCTAAATTTTACCCGAACTTTTCCATCATTCAATTATCCTCACAACTAACCTACACAGGATCCTTTCCAAACGTTGTGCAATCCGAGTGTCCCGAAATGAAAACTAAAAATTGTGTTAATAATAATTATTTGCAGACCTAGCTATATTAGAATGGTGTTTAAAGAAATGTTTTGTTAATGAACCTGTAAATCAATAGCGAAGGTCTAACGAAGTCGAAAGATAACTTTAGTATTGATATAGTAATGAAGTTTATTATTTTGAGACAGATTTAAAGGCTTTTAAATGAGCAGTAAATAAGATGAAAAGAGTAGTAACTTATATACTGGAAATCTTGAACGCATAATAAATTTAGTTTTTTTTTTTTTTTTTTTTAAATACAGCGATCATAACAGTTTCAGGGTCCCCCCCCCCCCCCCCCCCTAATTCACTTGAATTTTGGAGTGTTCTAAATTGGTTTGACCAGCAAAAGTTAAAGTCAATATAAAAGTCAAAATTTACCAGTGTTTTAGCTTTATCAAAATTGACATTTTGTGTGCGGCACGAAAGTGCAATTTCTAGGGTAACTTATGCCCAATTTTAATCAGATTAATTGACAGTATAAAGTTTTGTAGTATACATTATAGTGTAGTGTTATGTATTCATGGTTTTCCATATCAGTACAGAACATGAAACTATCAGTTCCATAGATTTTCTGGTTCTAAAATTCTACTATATTATGTAGTGTTACAACTTGTTGTTTTGCATGAATATATACAAACTTGTACAGGGAAGAAACTCAGTTAATGCCTAATTAGGCTGGCGACTGTATTATTGTCACATTGGGAGCATCTTCTGGGTTGCTTTTGACCCATCCTGACGTGTAATTGCATTTCGAACATACTTGACGGATCATTGTTATTACAGAGTGGATGTAAGTCTGATTTGCAACCATTCAGGTACACACGGTCGATATCTATACGAAAACCCTTTCTCGTAAGGTGAATCTCGCACACTTACCATATAACAGGCTTTAACGAGTACTGTGTCAGGAGTTACAATGGTGCACAAATTACCCAGACTATATTCATCTAGTATTTGAGAACGAGAGCATTTAGTGACTTCCAATGAACTTTACAACTTATTTAGAACCTTTTGAACTTTCTGTCGCTTGCAGCCTCATAAAATAATGAGAGAGGAACCTTTATCACTTACTACTTACTACATGTTCACTGTTTTAGCTGTAAGCATGTCATTTTAATCTGTTTTCACTTTACTACCGGTATGTTTCAGACGTTTTAAGCTGTTTCACACATGGGAATTCGGTTCTTTAAGGAATTAGGATGGTGGTGGTGGCGGGGGGGGGGGGGGGGGGGTGATGTTACTGGTTCGTTCCTAAACTAAACCACTGAAGACTATTGTCCCACTCCAGGAGAATGACTAAATAACAAAGGTAAGTTGCTTATGTGTTTTATAAAATGATATTGCTTTTCAAATAACGTATTTTTGAAGTTTTATATTTAGTAAATTAATTTGCGATTTTCATACAAACTTAAGACGTACCGGTACTAAAAATAAATGATTTAAAAAATGATAAGTTGTGTAAAAATTATTTGTAAAAATACCTTGGAGTGGTGTATGACTGACTGTGTCGAAATTTATTGTTGAAGGTCCGGAATGCTGCATGAGGGCATCTGGTGGCAGCGACTTTTGCAAATTTTCACTAGAACTCCACTGCTTTACGCTCTCGGCGTGACTTTCCAAAGCACTTTTACCTATGCTGGAAATGTTCACCACTTTCTTGTACAAAGTACAAGTAGCATTTGTACTGTTCTTGGGATCAGGAGCAACTCACGGAAATAGAAGCTCGTAAGACTTTCAATATTGCATTGTGCTTTTATGCAAGTTCCGATGTTTTTGAGCTTTCAACACATCCAAGGTGAAAATGCTATTTTAAATAATCTGCTGGCATGAACTTGTTCAAAGCCATACAACAATTTCATCCCGTTTGTTCTCTTGCCAATTACTGTTGGTTACACACTGTCACCAATTGTGATTACCAGTTGTGCGTTCTTTTATTTAACGGTCTGTGCAACAGGCTTTTTTCATTTATATCGTTGCGTGATTTTCTATCTTTATTCAGCTGCTTCAAAGTGAAAGTGCTACGGACTTTTCAAGGAAAATGTTTATTTTATTTTGTGCTGCGTGGAACTACAGCCCAGCAATAAAATCTAGCAGTGTGTGGCATTGTAGTAAGTAGCCATTATGCAGTGAACAATCACTTGTTTCAATTTTATCCATTCAGGTGACTGAGAGGAAAAACAATGAATGAAGACGCTACTTATGGCTCATCCATATCTATAATGTCATCAACACCAGGGTAAAGCGAGAAAAATTATTATAAATGTCGTGCAGTGCTGCGAATGGAAGAAAACACAAACGGGAGAGTACATTTTAAAAAAAGGTGAATAATTACTTAAAATGATAATTGTATAAATGCTTCAAAATGAGAGCAATTACAAATGTCTAAAATGTCATTAGTCTCCTCTTGTGCGAATAATTGCGTTACAACAGCCTTGACTTCATTCCATTACTACTGATGGTTACTGCCGTTCCACTGGACGAAATGGCAAAGCAAGCATTCACAAGCTACAGATTTACAGACACAAAATTGCTGATTACCCCTTGGTGCAACCGATGGCTAGCTTTAACTTCTCCATTCATAATATGTTAGTCCGTTGCTGTCGAGCAGTCGTTCAGCCCCATAGATCTGTTTAATACGTATCGGTACAAGTTATTACTCTTCGTGACTATGACGTCTTGTCTTCAACTGCCGAAAACTACAACAATCTAATGGTTGACACAGTAAGAGTTAAGATCCGCACAGGATGTAAGAGTTAAAGTCCATGCAGGATGTGGTGGTGGATGTCCAGTGACCAATTTTCATGCAAAGCACTGGATGAGTTAATTTGTTTCCTCAGAAGGGGTCGCACACAGTGTCTGCCATGTTTCAGCCAGTCGGCAACGACAGAATCAAGGCGCATGCTGTACTATGTTTCTCAAATGATTTTACAGAATCTATTGGTAGAAACATTTCATTTTTGTGTTACTTGTAGCTTCATACATCAGGTTCACGATGATGTGCCCATTATTTTGTTAATGGTCATAAATGGCCTGAGATACTGAAATGAGATTTTGGCAAATAGTAGCACTCAATGAAGAGAGTATATTGCCAAATGGCTATTGTGCAAAAATTCACTACCTACAGTGTTACACCAAAAAATTACATGACTTTTCCGATGAAACAATGTAATTTTTAGGGATCATCAACAGCTGATGAAACGAGAAATGCCATGTGTTTTGGAACTGCATAATTGAAGACATTTTCATAAGCTACTGACCTTAATTTTCCTCAGTTCCTCACTTAAAAAACCTCTGTTTCAGAATTCTCTCGCAACTTCGTCTGGACAACATGTTAGTGAGCTGACACAGTGTAAACTATGTTGCGTTTTGGCAAAAGAAGCAAATTTTAATATGGCAACAAGAGAAACCTATAGGTTTTACTCAAAATTGGCCACTAACGATGCTTCTCTGAAAGTTACAAATGGTTAACAAGCCAAGCAAAAATAAATCTTTACATTTTCAGTGGAATTCTTTTTACATACTAACCAAACCAGGGGTCACATTTTTTTGAATGGCCACCACGCAAGTGTGGGCATGGAGGGGACCTACTTAATAATTACAAAAACTTGAGCGTAGGCTTCGGTTGAGAGTGGCATTTCCCATCCAGCATTCTGCATTCTGCATTTCCCCTACAGCGCCTGCTCATAACCCCCCCCCCCCCCCCCTACCGCACCACGGTATTCTGGGCAGACTCTACAGCTGGCTTAACGTAATTTTGGACATTGTGCTGAACTGAATATGAATGTGTCTATAAAACGCTTTTACAAAACTTATTACTTTCGTGTATTTCTACCATAGTGGCTTATCTGTCTTTTATGCCACACTTCGAAGCAATGAACTCTCCTGTTTCTCCCCAACTCATACACAGTAGCATCAATCAGCTTCCTCAGATCCCCACCTCAGTGACAGCTCGATGAGTATAAAGCGAATCACTCTGTAAACATTGGATCACCTACAGTTATCACGTGTATAAGACATATGTTTCTCTTGGAATAGTCAAATGTTATCTGAAATATCACACACAGTTTAAACTGGTAATATATCAGTACGGCTACGATTGCAAAAAAAATTTTAAAAATCAAGGTTTTTAAATAAAACTTAAAGTTTCTCCCCCCTCCTCTAATTTTGAAAATTCCTGGCTTCTTCCAGGTTTCCAAGATTTCAAGGTACACTGCACCATGCTGAATGTTTCCAGCAGCCACCAAGGGACACAGCTGCCAATGGCCTTACGACTGCAAAGCACTTTTTGATCAGCAAGGATGTGATGCCACCAGCTATTGCAGTATTGCTTCGGCATTCTGCCAGATGGACATCAGGCATTTCCTGTGGCACACTGGACACACCACAACGGCTTCCACTATATTGGCATATGTAATCATCTGTTAATAAATGAAATACAAATTGCTCTTGCATTCCTAACTCCACATCTAACACAGTACTTGAGAATCTGCCAATTGTGCACCACTCGCAGTAACAGTACCCATCCTGTAATGGCTTGTACACTCTTTGGTAATGTGGTGATACCACATTCTTCTGCAAATTTAATGGCAAGGTATCTATTTCACACATTTACACCACCAGCTCAAGTAGCTTTCTAATTACTCTGCCTCCAACTGATTTCAGTAGCTCTGAAGGTTACTTTTTTACTTTCAGATAATTCAGTGCTCTGTAAAACTAACTGCTTCACTAACCTATCTCCTACTTCTATATGCACTTCCTCCTCCAATTTTATTTCTTGTCAGGCAGTTTTACACCTTAAATGGTCTTTTGTTTTGACAAACAATGCATATACAGAGTAAGGAAAGCAAAGTAGGGCATTCAATACTCACAAACCTAACTGCTAATCAGAATGACAATTCATCAGACCATGTCGGCCACTTCTAATTACCCACTGATTCAAATGGCAAAGTCACGGCACAAAGCCTTGTCAACACATTCTTGGTAACGTTCGTAGAATTTGAGACAGTCACCTTTCTGGAAATAATGTTTTTATAGCTAGCATGGGACTAGGAACAAAGATCTTAAATTCAATACAATAGAGTCCCACCGGCTCTTCATGGCTATTGCCTCCAGTGATGATCATGATCACTGAAGACCTTTTGTTGTCGTATTACATTACAGTGGTGATATTCAAAGAAGTTTCAGGCTTGTAGCTGGTTGTCGTTCACTTCACTGGATGACATTTCGACTGGGCACCTACCAGTCATCCTCAGGTGAGCCATCAGAGAATGGTAAAGATTTTCCCCATCCTGCAACTTAACAGCATGCTTGTGTACGAGGTCTGTTAAAAAAATTTCACAATTTTGCCCACAAAATGTTTCTACTATTACCTTTCATTTTTTGTGCTTGGTTTCCTTCGAAATACTCTCCTCCACAATTGATACTCCTCTCTCAACGCTGTTTCCACTTCCAGAAGCAGCCTTGGTATGCCTCTTGCTGGATCATGCAAAGTACAATCTGCAAATTTTCTTTACTCTTGCAAATCTTCGTCCTTTCAATGGTGTTTTCAACTTTGAAGATAAAAAAATGTCCGCAGGGACCAGGACTGGAGAGTACAGAGGGTAAGGTAGCACAGTGATTTTGTTTTTTGTGCAACAGTTGACACACCAACGGTGATGAATGTGCAGGTGGGTTATCATGATGCAAGAGCAATGAATTGTCTCGCCACATTTCACGTCGTTTCCTTCTCACATTTTCTTGCAGGAGTCGCAACAAGTCCCGATAATTCCATCGATTAACAGTTTGTCGCTGTGGCATGAATTTATGATGAACTAATCCTTCTAAGTCAAAGAAAAATGAGCTTTTGTTGGTTTTGGAGAACCTTACCAAGCCATTGTGGAGACTGAACCTTGGTCTCAATGTAGACACACACACCTCATCACCAGTTATGATTGTCTTAAGGAACACCTCATTCTCATCTGTGCAAACCAAAAGCTCTTCACAGATTGTGAGGCGAAGGTCTTTTTCATCTTGACTCACAAGGTGCGGGACGAACTTGGTGTCAACACTATGCATTCCAAGATGACGCATCAGGATTTCATGACATGATGCAAGTGAAATGTTACTTTCTTCTGCACCCTCTTGGTCAGTCAGCCTTAAATTGGCAAGCACAATTTCGGTTACGTTCCTGACATGAGTGCTGTCAGCAGACATCGAAAGGGTCCTGAACGAAGGTCATCTTTAACTTCCATCTGGCCATTTTTTAAACAGTGAGTATGGCTTAAGCACTCATCACTGTAGGCTTCCTGTGTCATTTGGTGTGTCTCTAAAGGTTTTCTTAAGTTTCACAAAAAAATTGATGCAAACTCATTGCTCCTCCAACTCTGCCATCTCGAAATTTGCAAACTATGGGGCACTACATTCTACACAATACAGCACAGAATAATAACTAACAGACATGCAACAATGAAACTTCCAGCATTTACACATTAAACACAGGCATATCCACAGATGCCAACCAATTTTACTCCAATACACCATTGGTGTGAAATTACAAATGTTCCAGAATTCTTTGAACTGACCTCATATTTTGCAGATGCATTACGATCATGGCGACACAGACTGAGCACACCAATTGGTGGACAGCACCACTGCCAATGGAATCACAGAATTCAGATCACCTCAGCTTATCATTTGTTGTGGTCATTGATGTACTCCATTGTCTCTGTTTAAAGCACATCATGGAAATGACGGGGTTCCACTTATTACCTGACTGGTACCCATTTTCATAGTCATACAGATGTTTCTCTATGTGTATTTCCACAGATTTTTTAATGTTATCCCAAACAGATGTTGTTGTGAGCAAAACCATTGTATCATGCTCCATCGGATGTCTGGTGGATATACAATAATCAGCAATACCAGAATTACTTGGTTGCAAAAAGTGAATACAGCTTTTAAGTTCAGTGTAGTGTGCTTCCATAGTATTAGATTAGATTAGATTAGTACTTGTTCCATAGATCATGAATACAACACTTCGTAATGATGTGGAACGTGTCAGGTTAATAAAAGTTGTCTACACACAATATTACATTACACAAATTATTACGACACTCAATTTTATTTATTTATTTATTTTTTAGGAAATTTCCCACTTACTATATCCAAAAATTCATCTAATGAGTAGAAGGAGTTGCCATTAAGAAATTCTTTTAATTTCCTTTTAAATGCTATATGGCTATCTGTCAGACTTTTGACGCTATTAGGTAAGTGACCAAAGACTTTTGTGACAGCATAATTTACCCCCTTCTGAGCCAAAGTTAGATTTAACCTTGAGTAGTGAAGATCATCCTTTCTCCTAGTGTTGTAGCCATGTACACTGCTATTACTTTTGAATTCATTCGGATTGTTAATAACAAACTTCATAAGTGAATATATGTATTGTGAGGCTACAGTGAAGATCTCTAGCTCTTTAAATAATTGTCTGCAGGATAATCTTGGATGAGCTCCAGCAATTATTATGATTGCACGCTTCTGTGCAATGAATACTCTTCTGCTCAATGATGAGTTACCCCCGAATATGATGCCATATGAAAGCAGAGAATGAAAATAGGCGTGGTAAGCTAATTTACTCAGATGTATATCTCCGAAATTTGCAATGACCCTAATAGCATAAGTAGCTGAACTCAAACGTTTCAGCAGATCCTCAGTGTGTTTTTTCCAGTTCAACGCCTCATCAACGCATACACCTAGAAATTTTGAATATTCCACCTTAGCTACCGATTTCTGATCGAAGTCTATATTTATTAATGGTGTCATTCCATTTCCTGTGTGGAGCTGTATATACTGTGTTTTGTCAAAGTTTAATGAGAGACCATTTGCAGAGAACCACTTAATGATTTTCTGAAAAACATCATTTACAATTTCACCAGTTAATTCTCGTCTGTTGGGTGTGATAGATATACTTGTATCATCGGCAAAAAGTACCAGCTTCACATCTTCGTGAATATAGAATGGCAAGTCATTAATATATATTAAGAACAGCAGAGGACCCAAGACCAAACCTTGCGGCACCCCATTCTTGATTGTTCCCCAGTTTGAGAAATCACCAGTTTTTTGCATATTATGTGAACTGTTTATTTCAACTTTCTGCACTCTTCCAGTTAGGTATGATTTAAACCATTTGAGCACTGTCCCATTCACACCACAGTACTTGAGCTTATCTAGAAGTATTCCATGATTTACACAATCAAAAGCCTTTGATAGATCACAAAAAATCCCAACGGGTGACTTCCGGTTACTCAGAGCATTTAATATTTCATTAGTGAAAGTATATACAGCATTTTCCGTTGAAAAACCCTTCTGGAAACCAAACTGACATTTTGTTAAAAGTTTATTTTTACACAGGTGTGAAGCTACTCTGTCTAATCCGTGTAAGCTATACCACGATGGTAGGATATATGGCAAATTCCAGTCTTGTACGTCTATAACTACTAAAAGGTATCAGATAGATTATATAATGGTAAGACAGAGATTTAGGAACCAGGTTTTAAATTGTAAGACATTTCCAGGGGCAGATGTGGATTCTGACCACAATCTATTGGTTATGACCTGTAGATTAAAACTGAAGAAACTGCAAAAAGGTGGGAATTTAAGGAGATGGGACCTGGATAAACTGAAAGAACCAGAGGTTGTACAGAGATTCAGGGAGAGCATAAGGGAGCAATTGACAGGAATGGGGGAAATAAATACAGTAGAAGAAGAATGGGTAGCTTTGAGGGATGAAGTAGTGAAGGCAGCAGAGGATAAAGTAGGTAAAAAGATGAGGGCTAGTAGAAATCCTTGGGTAACAGAAGAAATATTGAATTTAATTGATGAAAGGAGAAAATATAAAAATGCAGTAAGTGAAACAGGCAAAAAGGAATACAAACGTCTCAAAAATGAGATCGACAGGAAGTGCAAAATGGCTAAGCAGGGATGGCTAGAGGACAAATGTAAGGATGTAGAGGTCTATCTCACTAGGGGTAAGATAGATACCGCCTACAGGAAAATTAAAGAGACCTTTGGAGATAAGAGAACGACTTGTATGAATATCAAGGGCTCAGATGGAAACCCAGTTCTAAGCAAAGAAGGGAAAGCAGAAAGGTGGAAGGAGTATATAGAGGGTCTATACAAGGGCGATGTACTTGAGGACAATATTATGGAAATGGAAGAGGATGTAGATGAAGATGAAATGGGAGATACGATACTGCGTGAAGAGTTTGACAGAGCACTGAAAGACCTGAGTCGAAACAAGGCCCCCGGAGTAGACAATATTCCACTGGAACTACTGACGGCCGTGGGAGAGCCAGTCCTGACAAAACTCTACCATCTGGTGAGCAAGATGTATGAAACAGGCAAAATACCCTCAGACTTCAAGAAGAACATAATAATTCCAATCCCAAAGAAAGCAGGTGTTGACAGATGTGAAAATTACCGAACTATCAGCTTAATAAGTCACAGCTGCAAAATACTAACACGAATTCTTTACAGACGAATGGGAAAACTAGTAGAAGCCAACCTCGGGGAAGATCAGTTTGGATTCCGTAGAAACACTGGAACACGTGAGGCAATACTGACCTTACGACTTATCTTAGAAGAAAGATTAAGGAAAGGCAAACCTACGTTTCTAGCATTTGTAGACTTAGAGAAAGCTTTTGACAATGTTGACTGGAATACTCTCTTTCAAATTCTAAACGTGGCAGGGGTAAAATACAGGGAGCGAAAGGCTATTTACAATTTGTACAGAAACCAGATGGCAGTTATAAGAGTCGAGGGGCATGAAAGGGAAGCAGTGGTTGGGAAGGGAGTAAGACAGGGTTGTAGCCTCTCCCCGATGTTGTTCAATCTGTATATTGAGCAAGGAGTAAAGGAAACAAAAGAAAAATTCGGAGTAGGTATTAAAATTCATGGAGAAGAAATAAAAACTTTGAGGTTCGCCGATGACATTGTAATTCTGTCAGAGACAGCAAAGGACTTGGAAGAGCAGTTGAATGGAATGGACAGTGTCTTGAAAGGAGGATATAAGATGAACATCAACAAAAGCAAAACAAGGATAATGGAATGTAGTCTAATTAAGTCAGGTGATGCTGAGGAAATTAGATTAGGAAATGAGGCACTTAAAGTAGTAAAGGAGTTTTGCTATTTGGGGAGCAAAATAACTGATGATGGTCGAAGTAGAGAGGATATAAAATGTAGGCTGGCAATGGCAAGGAAAGCGTTTCTGAAGAAGAGAAATTTGTTAACGTCCAGTATTGATTTAAGTGTCAGGAAGTCATTTCTGAAAGTATTCGTATGGAGTGTGGCCATGTATGGAAGTGAAACATGGACGATAAATAGTTTGGACAAGAAGAGAATAGAAGCTTTCGAAATGTGGTGCTACAGAAGAATGCTGAAGATTAGATGGGTAGATCATGTAACTAATGAGGAAGTATTGAATAGGATTGGGGAGAAGAGAAGTTTGTGGCACAACTTGACCAGAAGAAGGGATCGGTTGGTAGGACATGTTCTGAGGCATCAAGGGATCACCAATTTAGTATTGGAGGGCAGCGTGGAGGGTAAAAATCGTAGGGGGAGACCAAGAGATGAATACACTAAGCAGATTCAGAAGGATGTAGGTTGCAGTAGGTACTGGGAGATGAAAAAGCTTGCACAGGATAGAGTAGCATGGAGAGCTGCATCAAACCAGTCTCAGGACTGAAGACCACAACAACAACAGGTCTATAACCTCAATTGGACAGAAAACTTCTATAACCTGGGATTTTCAGACGATTCTAGCTATACTGAATGAAATAGTTTGAACGAAGAGAAGAAAGGCCAGGGATTTTGCCAGTGTACTCTCCTCTTTATCCACATCCTGGTGTTGATGGCTTAAAACAAGTTTTTTATGCTGTCATTGCCACAGCTACTCAAATTAAGTGTGTACCAGAAGTATGTCCTTGCTCAAATCTAAAGAGATCTATTTTGCCAAAGCCACATCCAATCTAATGCATGCAAGGATACACAAAATATTGAAACTGCTAGACAGCTTACACATCCACAGCAACCAGAAACAGCATTCCTAACCACCAAGTCATCCAGGCACACTTCAGTTCCAATCTGTCAGTACCTCTCTCCCACTTCCAAAACTTATACTGACCGATAGGTTTAACATGAATACTGGGGTAACAGAGAAAACTCAGTCAGCAGCAACAGGACTCACCAATCTCTTTGCCACGCAGTCCTGGAGGGTGTCCTCTTCCTCTTCCTCTAGGTCGGTCTTCAGAGCGATTACTGTGTCTCTCATAGCTGGGACCACCTCTGCCATTATTTTTATAATCTGTTAGAAACAAAAGAATGCATACTGGACTTAAAAATCAGTCTCTATCAATCAAGTTCCTAGGAGATTAAGTTAATGTACTCAATAATTCCAAACATAAAAATATGCACTGAGGTTTGTCTGTAACAAATGTTTTCATTTCAGTCTACAAAATGGAGTACAGATGATAATGACATAACAAGAAACTAAAAAAGGAAACAATAAAATAATATGCAGGCAAAGCATTATTCACATAACAATAAAATCACTTATTAAAGGAAAAGCAATGATGCCTATGATTTTCTTGCCAATATTCATGCTCTTGAGGAAGCTATTATCCACTGTCTAGAGGTAGCATCTTTAACTTGCCTGTACCTGTATCTACATAACTGTTCTGTAATTCACAATTAGGTGTCTGGAAGAGGGTTCATTGAACCACATTCAAGCTATTTCTCCACTACTCCATTCTCGAACAGCACTAGGGATAAATCAACACTTTAATCTTTCTGTGCAAGTTCTGATTTCTCTTACCTTCTTATGATGATAATTCTCCTTGTGTAGATAGGGGCCAACTTCGTGGTTTTTTAATTCAGAGGAGAGAATTTACGTTTAAAATTTTGGGAAAAGATCCTCCTGCAATGAAAAATGCCTTCGTTGTAATGAATGCCATCCCTAACTCACGTACCATATCCCTGACACTCTCCCCCCTATTACATGATAATACAAAATGAACTACCCTTGTCTGAACTTTTTGAAAGCCCTCTGGTCTCCGATGGATCCCACACCCTGCAGCAATACTCCCAAAGAGGACAGACAAATGTAGTGCAGGTAGTCTCTTTAGTTCACCTGTTGCATTTTCTAACTGTTTTGACAATAAATCACTGTCTTTGGTTAGCTTTCCCCACAACTTTAGCTATTTGATCGTCTCAATTTAAGTTATTCATAACTGTAATCCCTTCCCCACAACTTTAGCTATTTGATCGTCTCAATTTAAGTTATTCATAACTGTAATCCCTAAGTATATATTTGATTTTACAGCATTATATTTGTGTGATTTATCATATGACTGAAATTTAGTGGATTCCTTTTAGTACTCATGTGGATGACTTCAACTTTTCATTATTTAAAGTAAATTGCAACTTTTTGCACCATAGAGAGATCTTATCTAAATCATTTTGCAGCAAATTTTTAATCATCTGATGACTTAACATGATGGTAAATAATGGCATCAACAGTAAACAGTCTAAGATGGCTGCTCAGGTAGTCTTATAAATCATTTATACAAATTAGGAACAGCAGAGGTCGATAAAACTTTCTCGGGGAAAGCCAGATATCATTATTTGGTCATGTTCCATAAGTTTCCTCGAAGTGTTCCCATTCAGCCAGGAAATCATGAACCTGTCGCACAACAGAGACAATACTCTGAAGGCAAGCAATTTGATTTAGAAGTGTCTTGTGAGGAACAGTGTCAA
Source organism: Schistocerca americana (assembly GCF_021461395.2). Classification (NCBI taxonomy): domain Eukaryota; kingdom Metazoa; phylum Arthropoda; class Insecta; order Orthoptera; family Acrididae; genus Schistocerca; species Schistocerca americana. The sequence continues at coordinate 183,402,823 of NC_060120.1, forward strand.
AAGTCTTCTAGAAATCCGGAGATATGGAATCAATTTGAGATCACCTGTCAATAGCACTTCATGTGAATCGAGTTGCTTGTGTTTCGCAAGGATGATATTTTCTGGAACTGTGCTGACTATTTGTCAATAGATTGTTTTCTTCGAGGTAATCCATATTGTTTGAACATAGTATATAGGCCAAAATGCTACTTCACATTGACATTAGGTAGTGATATGGGTCCATAATTCAGTGGATTACTAGTTTCCTTTCTTGAATATAGGTGTGACCTGTTAACCTTCCTGCCTTTACGTACAGATCTTTCATTGAACAAGCGGTTGCATAAGATTGATAAGGGTGTACCTAATTCATATACAATCTGGACTAGAACACTTTCCTTTATTAATTGATTTAAGCTGCTTCACTACAATGAGTTACTCAAGTTGACAACTGCTCTTGATTCAAATTCTGGAACATTTACTTCATCTTCTTTGGTGAAAGAATTTCAGAAGCCATGTTTAGTAACTCTGCTTCAGTGGTAATGTCACTGAAGGTACTGATTCTCTTGTCACTGGTGTGCTTCACATACAATCAGAATCTCTTTGGATTTTCTGCCCGATTTTAAGACAGTTCTGTCATGGAAACTATTAAAGGCTTCTCCCGTTAAAGTCCACATTACGGTACATTTCGAGCTTCAGTAAAACATCACCAGTCTTGGAAATTTTTCATTCTTTTAAATGTCACGCTTTTTTTTATGATTTCTGCAACAGTGCTCTGACCTCTTTTGTGTACCATGTGGGATCAGTAACGTCTCATCTTAATTTATTTCATAAATATCTCTCTATTTAGTAACATCTCTCAACCACCACTGACACTATTTCTTTGAACTTAATCCAGACAGATTGTAAGGAGTGGAGACTGTCTCTTGGGAAGGTGTCGAGTGAATTTTTATCTACTTTCTTGAATAGGTACATTTTATTTTTGGAGGGTTTGGATGTTTATGGTACTCCGTCTTGCTACAATGGCCTTGTGATCAAATAATCTCTGTATCCGTCATGATGCACCCTATTTGCTCAGGATTATTCGCTGCTAAGGTATCAAGCATGTTTTCACAATTATCTACACCTCAAGTGGGCATCTGAAGTAGTGACCAAAACATTTTGCATCCAAGGTTTGATCCCAGACACTGCTTAAGTTTTGAATAAAAATCATCAGCAACGGTGGCCACACAGGTTTCTGGTATAAGGAGCCACCCTCATTCTGCCAATGGCCTTGTCAAGGAGGACAAAGGAGCAAACAGTTTTTCAGGATAACCACTTGATTTAAGGGGTGGGAAATTGCCCATAAAATGTGGAAGAATCAGCAATGAACAATGGTATAAGGATGCAGAAGGCAACTGAACCACTGCATTAAATATACATCATATGTATCAGTAGGACACAAGGCCTACAATTGAAAAGTGTCACGATGATCCCTCCATTGACAAAAGACTGGAGATTAGTCCCCTGCTTGATTCTCCAGGTGTGGTCTGCCAAGGGGAGGTGACCATGAGAAAAAGACTGAATAATCAATGAAAGTGTAGCATCACAGGAGTCTGAGCAAGGAATGTCAGATGTTTGGATGTGATTGGCAAGATAGAAAATCTGAAAAGGGAAATGCAAAGGCTCAGTCTAGATATGATAGGGGTCAGTGAAGGGAAACATTCTTTCCATTTTGGAAGAAGACAGAAATGTATGGTAATATCAGCATCAGCAGCAGCAGCAGAAAATGAGAAAATGGGAGCAGAATACATTATGAATAGCAAGCCAGGGCAAAGAGTGAACTATGTGGACAGTTTAGCGATAGATATTCTCACCAGAATCAACAGCAATCCAACAACAACAATTCTAATTGTATGTCACCATTACATGAGGAAGATGAAGAGACAGAGAGGAAGTTTATGATGGAATCGAAAAGGCATAACAGTAATTAAAGAGAGTTGAAAATTTAATAATCACAAGGAAATAGAACATGGCAGTAGGGAAAGGAATAGAAGAGTTAAAGTTATGAGAGAATATAGGCTTAGTAGTAGGAATGGGAGAGGAGAAAAGCTAATCGAGTTCAACAAAAAAAATTCAGCTAGTAATAGCTCAAAAAATACAAGAGGAGGTGGTATCCTTGGAAAAGGCCTGAATCACATCATGAGCAGACAAAGATTCCATATGCAGATACAGAATTGTAAATTGTATCTAGGAACAGATGTAGGCTTGGATCATAATTTAGTAATGAAGAAGAGTAAACTGAATTTTAAGAGACTCATCTAAAAGAATCAATGTGGGAATAAGTGGCTTGTTAAAGCAGTAATGATAAGACACATCTGAAGTTTTGTAAGGCTGTAGATACGGTGCTGATAAATACCATTATACATAGCTCAATTGAAGAGAAATGAACATAATTAAAATGGGAAAATACAGGAGTTGCACAGATAAATGTAGGTACAAGGAAAGTGACTGCAAAGAAACCTTGGGTAACAGAAGAAACACTTAAATTGATTGATGAAAAAAAGTGCAAAAATGTTTAAGGCAAGAGAAGACTACACCAAAATACTGTTCTGTATGAGCTAAGGAGAGAATCAGTACACTTAATTAAATGAAAAAACAATCAATTAAATATGGAACAAAATTCCTATTAAATATGGAACAAAATTCCTTCAGAATTTCTAAAATCATTGGGGGAAGTGGCAACCAAAAGACTATTCAAGTTGTTGTGTAGAAACTGTGAGACAGGAGACACAGCATCAAACTTTCAAAAAATATCACCCACATAATCCCACAGAAAGCAAGAGCAGATAAGTGTGAGAACCATCGCACTATCGGCTTAACAGCTAATGCACCCAAGTTGCTGACGAGAATAATATACAAAACGGAAAAGAAAATAGGACTTTTTAGGTGACAATCAGTTTGGCTTCTGGAAAGATAAAGGCACCACAGGGGCAGTCCTGGCAAGCTTGGTAATGGAAATAAGAGTTAAGAAAAATCAAGACACCTTCCTTCATAGGATTTGTCAACCTAGAAACAGTGTTCAACAATGTAAAATGGTGCAAGATATTTGAAATACTGAGAAAAATAGTAGTCAGTTGTAGGGGAAGCAAGGCAATATACAAAGTGTACAAAAACCAAGAGGGAACAATATGAATGGAAGACCAATAATGAGGTACCAAGATTAAAAATTTGTAAGACTGGGATGCAATCTTATGTTCCTACTGTTCAACTTATACATCGAGAAGCTACACAAAGTGCAGAAATTCTGTTACCTTGAGAGCAAAATAATACAGGATGGATGAAACATGGAGGAAGCAAAACACAGACTAACACAGGCAAAAATGGCATTCACGGCCAAAAGATGTTTACTAGTGCCAAGAATGTACATTTGGAGTACAGTATTTATCTTACAGCTATTTCTATTACTGTTACTGAGACCGGCAGAAGAACTCTTGTGGCTGTGTTTTGTCAACGTTCTCTTTCTTCTCCTTGATAAAACGCAAACTTATTAAGAGGTTTAACGAATAATGTAGTAAAACCCAACATACTGTAAGACTCATCGACTTATTTGACAAATACGGTACAAAGAAAAGAGTGCACCAGTTTGCATCTGTTCAGTTTCACGGCTACGAGGAGAACACAAATTAGGCCTGGCTTTCCCATTTATTTTGAGACAAGTGACAAATGAAACAGTAGTAGAGACAAAATTACTCAGGTGAGCACCTAACTAGGCACTTCAATCCGGAACTGCGCGACTGCTATGGTTGCAGGTTCAAATCCTGCCTCGGGCATGGATGTGTGTGATGTCCTTAGGTTAGTTAGGTTTCAGTAGTTCTAAGTTCTAGGGGGCTGGTGACCTCAGATGTTAAGCCCCAGAGTTCTCAGAGCCATTTGAACCATTTGAGCACCTAACTGATAATAAGTGATACTTTATGTGAAAAAATATAACAAAAAGAATATCTGAAAACACAAAGCTGAACAGGAGTAGTTACATTGCAGCCAGAGGAAGTGCATATTACACACTGTATGGCAGTGACCGACAGACTGTGGGAAAATTGGGAAAGAAGAGAATCAATGTGTTTGAGATGTGGTGCTATAGAAGGATATTGAAGATTATGTTGACAGATAAGGATTAGGTGGTTCTCCGCAGAATTGATGAAGGAAGGAACATACAGAAAACACTGACAAGGACCAGGCAAAGAATTACAGGATATGCATTACGACATCAGGGAATAACTTCCATGGTAGAAAAAGGAGCAGTAGAGAGTAAAAACTTTAGGAGAAGACAGACTGGAATACACCCAACAAACAATAGAGGACATAGGATGCAACCAGTCAAACCGATATTTGAAGTGTTGAAACATCCATCATACATCCTGCACTTGATACCATCAATTTTTCACTTGTTTAGACACTGCAAAGAATGTTTGTGGCGATTAGAAAGTTTCAGACGGCAATGAGGTCATGGAGGTGTGGTGACGATGGTAATGAGTCAAGACAAACTGTATGTTTTCTGGCTGGCAGTCTCAGGCTCATTCTTACAATGACCAGAAAACTAAGAATAAGAATCAACCTACAGTAAACTTTACAGTCAGAGTAAATCTACAGTGCTCCCAAGACATTGCTTGTTTTTTGCACTTGTGGCTACCAGACAATTACGTGGTACCCATTGGTTACACACCTTCCTACAGCCAGGGCTATTGTGGATGATATTGTACCAGGTGTACCGGTATGAAATGAGTGTTAAGATACAAATGTGTCGATAGGGAACATTTGTTGTGAACGAGCCTTAATTTTTTGTTTGTTTGGTTGGTATGATATCTGTCAAAGATATTTAGTATACATCATGTCATGGAACAAACAACATCATATGTTTTCACCGTGTTAACAATGTCAAATTTTGTACCAGAAAGTGATGATTTGAGGAAAGCATTAATTTTTTGTTTTCATTTGAAAAAAAGTGCTGCAGAGTCGTATCGAATGCTTGTCGAGGCATATGGTGATCATGCTCTATCAGAGCAACATGCAAAAGATGGTTTCAATGGTTCAGAAATAATGATTTTGATGTAAGAAATTAAGAATGTGGAAGACCACCAAAAAAGTTCGAAGACACCGAATTGCAAGCAATATTGGATGAAGATGATACTTTGAGTCAGAAGCAAATGGCAGCAATGCTAAATGTTGCACAACAAACAATTTCTAACCTTTTAAAAGCTATGGGAAAGATCCAAAAGAGTGGAAAATGGGTGCCACATGAATTGAAAGAAAGACAGATGGAAAACCGAAAAACCATTTGTCAAATTTTGCATCGAATTGTTACTGGTCATGAAAAATGGATTTATTTTAAGAATCCTAAATGGGAAAAATCATGGGTTAATCCAGGACAACCATCAACATCGACTGCAAAACCAGATTGATTCGACAAGAAGTCAATGCCCTGTGTTTGGTGGGATCAGGAAGGTGTGGTGTATCATGAGCTTCTAAAACCCAGTGAAACTGAAAACTAGTCGCTACAGACAACAAATGATCAATTTGAACTATGCATTGATCGAAAAAAAGACCAGAATGGGCCAAAAGACATAGCAAAGTAATTTTTTTACACGACAATGCATTGGCACATAAAGGAAAACTGGTTCAGGATACAGTCAAAACACTTGGCAGGGAGCTGCTGCCTCACCCGCCGTATTCACCAGACTTGGCCCCTTCCGACAACCATTTGATCTCATCAATGGGACACGCATTGGCTGAGGAACACTTCGATTCCTACAAAGTAGTCGAAAATTGGGTGTCTGATTGGTTTGCTTCAAAAGACGAACATTTCTATTGACATGGTGTCCACAAATTGCCAGAAAGGTGGTCAAAATGTATAGAAGTCAATGGTCAGTACTTTGAATAAAATGTTTCTACTTTTCAATTCCAAATTAGTGTTTCATTTTCACAAAAAAAGCTCATTTCCTATCGGTACACCTGGTATGCAGGTCCGTGACTCATGATGAATTCTACAGTAGTTTATCAGCAGTAATGCACCTGCTTACAGGCATTCATCTGGCCAGTCTGTTGTTTCATTGACATGTTACACACAGACATTCCTCTTTTACATCACTGTTTGTCACTGACATCCTTCTTCAGAAACGCCTTTTGCCATTGCCTGTCTGCATTTTATATCCCCTATACTTCAGCCACCATCAGTTATTTTACTCTGCAAATAGCAAAACTTATCTACAGTGTCTCATTCCTTACTCTAATTCCCTGAGCATTGCTGATTTAATTTTAATACATTCCATTACCTTGTTTCACTTTTGTTGTTGTTGTTCATCTTATATCATCCTCTCCTACCCACTCCACTCAAATACTCTCCAAAGTCCTTCGCCATCTCTGACAGGACTATGTCATCGGAAAATCTTACAGTTTTTATTTCTTCTCCCTGAATTTTAATTCCTTCTCCAAAATTTCCTTTGGTTTCCTTTGTTGCTTGCTCAACGTGCAGCTTGAACAACATCAGGGATAGGTTACAACCCTGTCTTGCTGCCCTGTCAACCACTGCAACCCGTTCATGCCCTTTGACTCATAACTGCAGTCTAAATCTGTACAAACTGTATGCAAACTTTCACTCTCTGTATTTTATCACTGCTATCTTCAGAATTTCAGAGTGTGTTCCATTCAACATTGTCAGAAGTTTTTTCTAAATCTACAAAAGATACAAATGCAGGTTAACCTTTCGCTAAACTTCTGTGTTCCAACATTCCTCCGGAAGCCAAACTGACCTTCCCCAAGGTCGACTTCAACTAGTTTTTCCATTCTTTTATAAGTACATGAAATGTATTCACAGTTGCAAATATGGACAACCATCAGCTGTAAAATGGAATGACGACAATGAAAATCTGGGCTGGACTGAGATCTAACCCGAGTTTCTCACTTGTTGGGAGCAGTCACCATACTCTTGGGCTTTCCGAACACGACTCATGGCCAGACCCAAACTTCCACATGTTGTCAACCACGTATCTATAACCTGTACTTACACATTCATTATTTATTCTCATACAAGGGAGGAGACATTCTAATTGAAAGTCACTTGCCTGGTGTCAGTGGATAAATATCTTATTGCATGCGTGCATGTCCAAAGGAATAGTGCGTCAAACTACGGTGGTACAACACCGGCACAGCAATATTGTACTTCTGTAAACAATGACTTATTAAACTGACAGTTCAGTAATATTCACAACTATCAGCACCTGTTTTCTTTGTGATTGGAATTGTTAAATTCTTCCTGAAGTCTATGGGTATTTCCCTCCTTTGTCATTTATTTTGCATATCATGTGAAATAGTTTTGTCGTGGCTGGTTCTCCCAACGATATCAGCAATTCAGAGGGAATATCATATATTCCAGAGGCCAGTGCTCTTTCAAATTCTCCTTGCAGTATCTTATCTCACATCTTATCTTCATCTACTTCCTCTTCCCTTTCTATAATACTGTCTTTGAATTTCCCTTGTACAGCCTATCTGTACATTCCTTGTAACTTTGCCATCTCTGCTCTTGATATTGATACAGCTATTTCTCTTTCCTCCAAAGGCCTATAGGTAGTATCTACCCTTACCCCATTTACACATACTTCTATAGACTTTTATTTGTCCCCTAGCCATTCCTACTTAGACATTTTGCAGTTTCTTTCTGTATTATTTCTTTGATGTTTGTATTCCCTCTCACCTTCTTCATCTACTGCATTTTTATATTTTCACCTACCATCAATTAAATTGGATACTGCTGGTGACATCCAACGATTTCTACTAGGCCTTATCTTATGACCTATTTGATCCTGTGCTGCCTTCATTATTTCATTTCTTAAAGCCGTTCACCCATCTTTTAATGTATTAATTTCTCCTGCATCAGACATCCGTTGTCTGATGTTCCCCTTGAAACTGTCAACAAATTTTGGTTCTTTTAACCTATGAAGATCCCAGTCTTTGATTTCCTACCTCTCTCTAAATTTTTCATTTTTAATCTACAGTTCATAACCAATAAATTGTGGTCTGGGTCCACATCTGACCCTGAAAATGTCTTACAGTTTAAAATATGGCTCCTAAATCCCTGTCTTACTACTGTATAATCAATCTGAAATCTTCCAGTGTCTCCAGGTCTCTTCCACATATATGACCTTCTTTCATGATTTTTAAACAGTGTTGCTGATGATTAAATTATTCTCTGTGCAAAATTCTACTATGTGACTTCCTCCTTTCATTCCTTTTTGCCAGCCCATATTCACCAATTATTTTTCCTTCCTTCGTACTTCTTACTACCAAATTCCAGTCCGCAATACAAGTAAATTTTTGTCTTGCTTAACTATCTGAATAATTTCTTTTGCTTCATCATACATTAGTTACATCTCATCTTCATCTGCAAACATAGTTACATTATAAACTTTTACTACTATGGTGGATGTTGGCTGTGGTCTGTCTTGGCTATGATAATGTTCACTATGCTGCTCATAGCAGCTCTCTCAGATTCCTATTTTCTTATTCATTATTAAACCTACTCCAGCACTAACTCTGTGTAGTTTTGTATTTATAACCCTGTACTCCCCTGACCAAAAACCTGTACACCCTACCACTGAATACCACTAATTCCCATCGTCATAAGTAACTATAATCTATCTGTTTCCCTTTTTAAATCTTCTGACCTACTTACCTGATTAAGGGATCTACTGTATGAAAGTTGTAGAATGTAAATACTTTTGGTTAAAGAACGCCACTCACCGAAAAACACAAACATTTGAATCATAGATATATACACACAAGAAAGGAAACTTGTCAGCTTTCACACACACACACACACACACACACACACACACACACAAAGCGCCTATGCCCCTACATCCTAAACATTGCTGGCTGGCGAAATGTGAGTATATGTTTTCTGTGTGTATTTTACTGTAGCTCAAAAATGGATTACTCAGAAAACTAGCAAGTTTTCCTGTATTTTATATGTGCCTATTGACAACTTACTTCTACTTTTTGGAGTGTGGTCTCCTTTAATCCAAAAGTATTTGATTAATGGATCTGACATTCCACACTCCAATGTGTTGAATGCCAGTTTTATTCTTCCTGGTCAAGACACCACTCTAAGTAGTCCCAACTCATAGATCCAAATGGAGAACTATTTTATCTCCAGAATATTTTATCAATAAGATCACATCACTTAACCAGACAGTAGAGCTGCATGTCTTCACGAAAAGTAACAGCTGTAGCTTCCTTTTGCTTTCAGCCATTGGCACTATCAGCACCAAAAGGCTGTGCTCGCTGGCCTTAGAAGGCCACATCAGTCGCAACCCTACTAGAGAGGCGTTTAACTTTCAGTTATATCTGGGGATGAGACTAGTGGTCAATACAATCAGTGACAAGTTTATGTGTACCCTTCATGTAGATTCTTGGCCACACAATCTTGCAAGCATCTTCAGTTTATCTCTCAGCTAATTTGAGTTTCTTGTTTCCTGTGATGAATATACCACCACCACTCATTAATTGTCCTTCAGATATAGTATTAGGTTCACCAGAAATATTTCATTGTCACCAATTTCGTGTTTTATGCAGCTTTCTGTACTCAATATAATGTTCTCTCCACAGGTATCACTCATTTTTACTCAACATCGCGTATCACAATTTAACATTTGGCCTGCCCAGTCCATTTATGTTTGAAACTGTTTAGAATTCGTAGCATGGTAAATCAGTTTATACAGTCCAGATTAAATATAGCCCTCTGCTCAGTGACAGATGATAATGTGAGAGTTCTTAGCAGATTAATATAGTGTGGCAGGTCAGAATTTAAATCCAGTTTCTGCACTTAACAGAGCCTTCACAACAAAACCATGCTTGCAACTGTCCACATTACTTATCTTTTTCGCACTGACAATTACTATGATGTTATCTGGTCATTATACTGCATAAATGAATCTTTTCAAAACAAACTTATTTTTCAATGAAAGTTTTCACAAATGGATATTTTAACTGCTGGTGATTTCCCAAGTTCGTTGGTCATGGTCCGTTCCTATGCTTTGTCCAGAGCTGTAAGACTCAGAGGGGTCAACAGGAATGTCCGATTTGAATCATTGGCTTTGAACAGTGATGTAATGTTAATGTCTGCTGTCACTTCACCTTTTAGTGCATATATGAACTATGGGGTGACTTTTGTGCCTCAGCGATACCAGTAGCCATACCATAGGTGCAACAACAAAGGAGAGGTATCTGTTGAGAGGCCAGACAAACATGTCATTCCTCATGAGGGACAGAAGCTTTTTCAGTAGTTGCCGAGGCAACACTCTGGCTGATTGACACATCTAGCCTTGTAACATCAACCAAAACAGTCTTGCTGAGCTAGTACTGCAAATGGTTGAAAGCAAGGAGAAACTATAGTTGTAATTTTTCCCGAGTGCATACAGCTCTACTGTAAAACTGAATGATCATGGTGTCCTCTGGGGTAAAATATTCCAGAGGTAAAATAGTCCCCCATTCGGATCTCTGAGCGACAACTACTCAGGAAGATGTCATCGTCAGCAGAAACAAAACTGGCACTCTATAGTTCAGAGCATGGAATGTTAGATCCCTTAATCAGGCAGATAGGTTAGACAATTTAAAAAGGGAAATGGATCGATTAAAGTTAGATATAGTGGGAATTAGTGAAGTTTGGTGGCAGGAGAAACAGTACTAATGAATAAGAAAATAGGAACATGGTAAGCTATTATGAACAGCTTAGTGAACGCATTACCATAGCAAGATAGAGATGAAGCCCACGTCTACGACCATAGTACAAGTTTATATGCCAATTAGCTCCACAGGTGGTGAAGAGATTGAAGAAATGTATAATGAGTTAAAAGAAATTATTCAGATGGTTAAAGACGACGAAAATTTCACTGTGACTGGGAACTGGAATTTGATACTAGGAAAAGGAAGAGAAGGAAAAATAGTATGTGAATATGGACTTAGGGATTGGAATGAAAGGTAGAATTCTGCACAGAGCATAATTTGATCGCTGCTAACACTTTGTTTAAGAATCATAAAAGCTGGCTGTGGACACGAAAGAGACCTGGAAACACTGGAAGGTTTTAGTCTGATTATATAATGGAAGTAGATTTTAAATTGTAAGATATTTTCAGGGGCAGATGTGGACTCTGACAACAAATTATTTCTCATGAACTGTAGAGTACAACTGAAGAAATTGGAAACAGGTAGGAAATTAAGAAGACGTGACTCGGATAAGTTGAAACAACCAGAGGCCGCCAAGAGCTTCAGAGGGAACATAAGGCAAGTGGGTAGCTTTAAGAGATGAAATAATGAAGGCAGTGGAGGATCAAATAGGTAAAAAAAGATAAGGCCTAATGGAAATCATTGGATAATACAAGAGATACTGAGTTTAACTGATAAGAGGAGAAAGTATAAAAATGCAGCAATGAAGCAGGCGAAAAGAAATACAAACATTTAAAAAGTCAGATTGACAGGAAGTGCAAAAGGCTAAGCAGGAATGGCTAAGAGGACAAATCTAAGGATTTAGAAGCAATTTCATTAGAGCAAAGGTAGATAAGTGCCTACAGGAAAATTAAGGAGGAAAATAGAAGCAGGTCTATGAATATCACGAGCTCAGATGGAAAACCAGTGCTAAGCAAAGACGGATAGCTGAAAGGTGGAAGGAGTATATAGAAGTTCTATACAAGGGAGATGAACTTTAAAGCAATATTATATAAATGGATGCAAATGAAGTTGAGATGGGGGAGATGATATTGTGAGAAGAACTTGACAGAGCTCTGAAATATGTAAGTCAAAACAAGGCTCAGGAACAGAACATATTCCATCGGAGCGACTGATAGCGTTAGGAGAGCCAGTCATGACAAAACTCTTCCATCCATCTGGTGTGCAAGATGTGTGAGAAAGGCAAATACCCTCATACTTCAAGAAGAATATAACAATTCCAATTGCAAAGAAAGCAAGTGCTGATAGGTATGAAAATTACTGAACTACCAGTTTAATACGTCACATTTGCAACATACTAACACAAATTCCTTACAAAGGAATGGAAAAACTGGTAGAAGTCGAACTCAGGGATGATCAGTTTGGATTTCAGGGAAACGTAGGAACATGCAGGGCAAAACTGACCCTACAACTTCTCCTAGAAGATACACTATGTGATCAAAAGTATCCGGACACCACCAAAAACATATGTTTTTCATATTAGGTGCATTGTGCTGCCACCTACTGCCAGGTACTCCACGTCAGCGACCTCAGTAGTCATTAGACATCGTGAGAGAGCAAAATGTGTTGTTCTGCAGAAATAACAGACTTCGAACGTGGTCAGGTGACTGGGTGTCACTTGTGTAATACGTCTGTACACAAAATCCCTAGGTCCACTGTTTCCAATGTGATAGTGAAGTGGAAACATGAAGGGACATGTACAGCACAAAAGCGCACAGACTGACCTCATCTGTTGACTGACAGAGACCGCCGACAGTTGAAGAGTGTCGTAAAGTGTAATGGGCAGACATCTATCCAGACCATCACACAGGAATTAAAAACTGCATCAGGATCCACTGCAAGTACTATGACAGTTGGGTGGGAGGTGAGAAAACTTGGATGCCATGGTCGAGCAGCTGCTCAAGCCACACATACAGCCAGTAAATGCCAAACTACACCTCGCTTGGTGTAAGGAGTGTAAACATTGGATGACTGAATAGTGGAAAAACATTGTGTGGAGGGACGTATCATGGTACACAATGTGGCGATCCGATGGCACGGTACAGGTAAGGCGAATGATCGGTGAACGTCATCTGCCAGCATGTGTAGTGCCAACAGTAAAATTCAGAGGCAGTGGTGTTATGGTGTGTTCGTGTTTTTCGTGGAGGGGTCTTGCACGACTTGTTGTTTTGCGTGGCACTATCACAGCATAGGCCTACATTTATGTTTTAAGCACCTTCTTGCTTCCCACTGCTGAAGAGCAATTCGGGGATGGCAATTGCATCTTTCAACACGATCGAGCACCTGTTCATAACGCACGGCCTGTGGCGTAGTGGTTACACAACAATACCACCCCTTGGGATGGTTTGGAATGCCGACTTCGTGCCAGGCCTTACCGACCGACATCGATATCTCTCCTCGGTGCAACACTCAGTGAAGAATGGGCAGCTATTCACCAAGAAACCTTCCAGCACCTTATTGAACACATGCCTGTGAGAGTGGAAGCTATTAGTTGGTTGACTGGTTGGTTTAAAGGAGGGGGAGGAAGGAAGGGACCAAACTGCGAGGTCATCGGTCCCTTGTCCCGGTAAAATAATTACACAAGGCAAAGAAGAAAAGAAAGGAGATGTACAGCACAATAACAGGAGAATGGAAGAACCAGAAGAATGACAGAAGGACAACCAACACTACTATGGACAAAATAGGAAAAGAAAATCACAGAGAGAAGCAAGAAACAGGTAGAAGGGATAAAAACATAAGAGCAAATGACTGTGGCTGGCTGACCACGAGAATAAAAAGGAAAAGCCAGCCACTCTGTGACACATTTGAACATCCAGCCTAAAAGCATTAGAGTGGAGAACACAAAGGGACAAAGGACATGCGCAAAAACGGAGGCGTTTCAAGCCTATGAGGTGCTCCTAGGAAGGGTGAAGCTTATGCCCCTGTAGAGCTCGCCGACGCTCCTTAAATGTTTCAACTACTTCCGGCAACCACCAAGGGACTGCCTTTCGCCAGGGGCACCCTAAAGAACGAGGGTTCGTGTTTTCTGCCACAGAAATGATTGCTGTAGTCACCTGCTGAAGCATCACATCGATGTTACTGTGTGGGGGAGATTCAACAGTGACAGCAGAGATGAAAGCTTCCCAACCCGCCTTGCTTAAAGCCCATCTGAGCAGGTGCCTGTGGGCCTGACGCCGGGGCAGTGACAGGAAGATGGGGAAGTGGTCACTACCACACAGGTCATCATGTGCCCTCCAGTGGATAGATGGGAAAAGTCGTGGGTTGCAAACTGATAAAGCAATGGCCGAGTAACTACCATGAGCCACACTGAAGCGTGTGACACCCCCAGCATTTAAGAGGCAGAGGTCGAACTGAGACAGTTAAGTTTCGACATCTCTGCCTCGTTAAGCACGGTGTCACCCCACAAGGGGGTTATGAGCGTTAAAATCTCCCAAAAATAGGAAAGGTTTAGGGAGCTGACCAACCAGTGCAGTTAATACATTCAGGGATACTGCACCATCTGGAGGAAGATATACATTGCAGAGAGTTATTTCCTGCGTCGTCCTTATTCTGACAGCCACAGCTTCAAGAGGGGTTTGAAGAGGCACAGTTTCAACACAGACTGAGTTTAGGACGTAAACGCAAACTCCACCCGACACGCGAATGTAGTCGCTACGGTTCCTGTAGTATCCCTCATAGCCGCGGAGGGCAGGGGTCCGCACTGCCGGGAACCAGGTTTCCTAGAGGGCAAGGCAGAAAGTAGGTGTAAAGCTTAATAGGCGCCATAGCACAGCCAGACGGTGGAAAAAACAGCCGTGATTCCACTGGAAGATGATGTCATCGTGAGACTGGGAAATCATGGGACATTCATTCAATGAGGTAGTTTACACCTCAAGGTCACCTGCTGCTACCGACTTTTTGCCTGAGCAGTCTATATTCATCGTGTCTGAGGGTTAGGCGAGATCTAGGTCCTCAGCAGACGCCAGAATCTCCACCTCATCTGCAGATGCAGAGCTTGTAGGTAGCAGTGGTGTGGGTGCCACCACAATCGCCTTGGTCTTTGGGACCTTCTTTTTTTATTTCTCTCACTCCTCCTTGGGTTTCCCTGGCTGGGAGGACTTCACTAATTCAGTTTCCGGGACTGAGGATGAGCGTGAAACCCTACGACCAGCTGCTTTTGGGCTCTTCAGCTACTGGTGGGTGTCATCTTTCCCATTAGCAGAAACCTGGGAAGGGAGTGACCCAAGGGACCCCTTCCTAATGAGAGAAGCTGAAGAAGACTTACCCTTCTCAGGCTTAGAAGAGGGGATGGACGTCCCTGATGGTTGGGAGGTGTTGTTCCCAAAGTAGGTGGTGCACGAGCAACAGGGACGGAAATGCCCCCCACCATCAAGGGGGCAGGTGTAGTCTTCCGGCTCCAAGAGGTGACTGAGGTCGGCGGAGCTGATGGGGCTAGAACTGTTGCAATGAGAGCACAAGACAATGTCATATGTGAAGGATGTAGGCATTCAAATTTCCTCTTAGCCTCAGGGTAGGTCAATCGGTCCAGGGTCTTCCACTCCATGATATGCCTTTCTTTCTGGAGAATCCTGCAGTCAGGCGAGTAAGGTGAATTGTGCTGTCCACAGCTGGGAGGCGGGGCACACTGAGTATTGGGATACGATGGGCGTCTGCAATCTCAACATGTGACGCTGAAAGTACAGCAGGAAGACATATGGCTGAATTTCCAGCAGTTAAAGCACCACATTGGGGGAGGAATATAGGGCTTTACATCACAGGGGTAGACCATCACCTTGACCTTCTCGGGTAATGCATCAACCTCAAAGGCCACGATGAAGGCACCAGTGGCAACCTCATTATCTTTCATACCCTGCATGCACAGCTCACCATCGGGCTGCGAAAGCAGGTCCTTGTGAAATATAGATACCCTAGACCATATTTAGCTCTTATGGGGCGTGATGGTCACAGAAATATCCCGCAACTTGTCACAAGCGAGTAACACCTGGGACTGGGCAGAGGATGCTGTTTTGATCAAGATTGACCCAGATCTCATTTTGGACAAGCCGTCCACTGCCCCACATTTGTCCTCTAAATGCTCCACAAAAAACTGAGGCTTCATCGTCATGAAAAATTCCCCATCATCTCTTGAACATACAAGGTACCAGGGGGAATAAGAGCTGCTGCCATCCTTAGCCTGATATTCCTCCCACGGTGTGGCCAGGGAGGGGAACAATTTGGGGTCATACCTCTGTGCATTGAATTGAGCCCGTGTGCGCTTCGAGACTGCTGGTGTTTGACCACCAGGAAGAGATGATGTACTACGCTTCAATGTATGCCACCCACCCTGATGGCACCCACACCAACCAGGGCATCTCCCCAAGGGCGCCACCCACCCAGCCGCAGCAAAGGCCACCTGGCAGGATGGCTATTGCCAGGAGTCCCGATGCCCCAAGGTGTCGGGCATCTACTCCTCGGCATACATGGGGAGTTAACGGCACAGGAATCAGCAGAGCGATCCCAGTGTGGTCAGGGGGCTACAACCAACAGGGCACATGGCGGCCACACCACAACGGACTGGTTACTGTTTTGGATATGAGGTGCAAAGAATTCCATGGTCCTCGTCGTCGCAAAAAACGACACTGCATAGTGGGTGGAGGAATAAGCACCCAGGAAGGTGTCCTCGCTCAAGAGATGGAGGATGAGCGGGACTCAATGCACGGTGGACACGAAGCACCATGTAATGCGCCCTTCCCCAATTGGCTCGCTCTTTAGGAAAATTTTGAAAAATGGAGGTCAAACACTACAGGGGACCATCACAAATGCCGAAAGGTATGAGACTCCTTTTAGTTGCCACTTACGACAGGCAAGAATACCTCGGGCCTATTCTAACCCCCAGGCCCGCAGGGGGGAGTGGAAGCTGTTATCAAGGCTAAGGGTGGGGAGACACTGTACTGAATTCCAACATTACCGATTGATGGTGCCACGAACTTTTAAGTCATTTTCAGCCAGGTGTCTGGGTACTTTTGATCACATAGTGTAGGTTAAGGAAAAGTAAACCTATGTTTATAGTATATGCAGACTTGCAGAAAGATTTTGATTGTTGACAGGAATCCTCTCTTTGAAATTCTGAAGATAGCAGGGGTACAACACAGGCAGCAAAAGGCTATTTACAACATATACAGAAACCAGACAGAAGTTATAAGAGTCAAGGTGAATGAAAGGGAAGAAGTGGTTGAGAAGGGAGTGAGACATCGTTGTAGTCTGTCCCTTGCTGCGTCACAAGTAACTACATGCAAAGATTTGGGGAATTCTTGTAAATTTTGCACAGCTATGGCTGGAAGGTACTAATTGAGGGAGTCATTGGCACACCGGATGACAGGTGTGTGCAATGTTGATATTTCGCAAATGATTCTATGAGGCAGGTTTACAACACCATTCACAGATGAGAAGGCACAACCTGGAGAGCACAGTATACAAATGCGAAGTAATCAGGGCAGCACAGGGCACTGACACACTGTGAAGATCCCATATGTTGCAGTTACAACAGCAGCTAGTAACCTGCATGAAGGGGCTGAAGCAGGCTGAGGAAAGCTGACGCTGTAATTATCAAACAGCTCTCCACTTCTCTCCTCCAGAGCAACCATATCAAAGGTGGAGGAAAAGACACATAAGCAAGCCTGGAGGGTCAAAGCAGACAGTCATGTCACCATTTTGTCCGCATCTAAAACCGGAGAGGATAACTATTGTTTGAGTTGCTGGTCAACCATGACCACCTTTTGGTGATGGATATCGGCCGACAGCCGGCCCGCTGAAGCTACCTCCTAGCTCCACTGCACACAAGCGTCATTGCTATGGTGGGGCACATCGCACCTTGGAACTACATTGGCGTGAGGACTGAGAGGGCCGATAGCCCCCACCCTGTGGGTGGTATCATCTGGTGGACTGCGAGCTGCTGTAGAAAGGGGCGGGGCCGGGGTCCGAACTTGCGGCCTCCACAGTGCAGAGCTGTCAGCGGCACTGAACAAGCTGCCAGAGCTGGTAAGGCTCACTACAAAGACAGTGGTTGTCTGCTTCCCTTCGTACACGGAGTCCACGAGTCACGCTTGAGGGATCAGTAAGCCGCATTCTGGGCCACGGGCACAGTTAATGCACGCGGCGGCTATTTAGCCCTGGTGCGAGTCGACTGAACCGGCACTGACGCTGCAGATTCTGGCATTGGCACAATGTGTGGCGCCATCGCCAAGTTCAGCAGAAGGCCCGCTGTGTACCTTAGATGCAATACAACACCTGAGATCGGGGGGGGGGGGGGGGATTTGAATCACCCTGATGTTATTCAATCTGTAGATTGAACAAACAGTAAAGAAAACCAAAGAAACATTTTGAGTGGAATTAAACTTCAGAGAGAGAAATAAAAGCTTTTGAGGTTTGCTGAAGCCATTGTAATTCTGTTATAGACAGGAAAGGACATGGAAGAGTTGAAAGGAATGAACAGTGTCTTGAGAGGAGGATATGAGGTAAATGTCAACAAAAGCAAAACAAGGATAATGGAATGTATTAAATCAGATGATACTGAGAGAATCAGATTAGGAAACAAGAAAATTAAAAGTCACTATTTGTACATCAAAACAGCTGATGATAGCTGACATAGAGAGATTATCAAATGTAGATTGGCAATGGTACAAAAACCATTTCTGAAAAAGAGAAATTTAACACTAAATATAGATTTAAGTGTCAGGATGCCTTTTCGGAGAACAGGTTTCGAAATGTTGTGCTACAAATGGTTCAAATGACTCTGAGCACTATGGGACTTAACATCTACAGTCATCAGTCCCCTAGAACTTAGAACTACTTAAACCTAACCAACCTAAGGACATCACACACAACCATACCCAAGGCAGGATTCGAACCTGCGACCATAGCAGTCGCGCGGTTCCAGACTGAAGCGCCTAGAACCGCTCGGCCACAATGGCCGGCTGTTGTGCTACAGAAGAATGTTGAATATTAGATGGGTAGACTACGTAATTAATGAAAACATACTTAATAGAATTCAGAATTGGGGAAACAACAAATACGGGGCATTGGCCGAAAAGAGGGACTGATTGATAGGAAACATTCTGTGACATCAAGGAGTAAGCAGTACCGGGGAGGGGGGGGGGGGGAGCTAGTTATTCAGAAATGAAGACGCTAACACAGGACAGAGTATCATGGGCAACTGCATCAAATCGTGAAGACAACATGCATGGTTTTATTGTTAGTTGGCAAAGCCATCGAAGGTGACAATAAAAATATCTGGATGTGGTGACAGACTGATCTGTAGCTTTGCCTGAGGTCTAGGTTAGCTTGGAAGGTGAAGCTTTGGTTGAGAGTAGGAGAAGCCAAGGAATCTGACACTACGAAAAAACTGGCTGCGGTTACAGAATGATCTGTAGGTCAGCCCGTTTGAAAAAAAAAAAAAAAAATCAACATAACGTAATGGTCGCCATATAGTTTACGGCGTTTGCCACATGTTTCCAATGTCACCAGTCAAAGCTGAAGACTCGTACCGAACATTTCTCTACATCCGATAGAAGAACCAAGAGCACTTGACAAGCTGCTCAACGCCACTCTGGACGACACGTCAGGTTACAGCGAAATGGACCACTACTATACTACCCTATAACTGACCAGCAGATAGAAATTTATTT
This sequence comes from Schistocerca americana, assembly GCF_021461395.2. NCBI lineage: Eukaryota > Metazoa > Arthropoda > Insecta > Orthoptera > Acrididae > Schistocerca > Schistocerca americana. The sequence goes on from NC_060120.1 coordinate 183,422,217, forward strand.
TGCCTGTCAACCGAGTACATGCAGTATTCTGAAATTCTACGTCACTTACTTTCCATCACAAAGTTTCCCAATTTTCCTCTAAACAGCTGAGTACCATGCAAAGTTTTAAAATTACCGTAATTGCATATTTATTGCTTACAACCCGTTGATACCGTTGCTACAAAATACTTGATAATGTGTCAAGTATAAAGCAAACTGAAGGTTTTTTTTTACATACAAATATCACGATTAAATATGACTCATATTTTATCGAAAAACACTTGACATCAACTATTTACGAAGATAGGAGTTTAGAAACTAAAACTTAGTAACAGTGTCTTACCGCTTTCCTGTCTGTTACGGTCCCCTGTTCGAAACCACTTTGGCCCACCCCCACGTCTATTTCGGCGATACATATGTTTATCAATCAAAAAACATTACACAAAATTCACAACACACAAAATGTATCCTATTGTTTGGCACTTTCAAATACTATTGATACTGGTTGTCTGCATCTTCAAAGATGCTGACAACAAACGAGATATACTATTCTGCTCAACGACAGCTAACATAGTAATAAAATAATTATAGCGATACTTTTAAAACTCTGAAATATAAAAAGAGCTAGAGCATACAAATTTACACAAATTCCATTACCTTTCAGTAATTCTATAAATTAGTTTTTTTTTGCTAAATAAAAAATAATTCTTTAACCTATTATAAAACATAGTACTACTCTACACACTGATTACAAATTTCATTAATATTACTGTCACTGCAACGTAGAAATAATCTTGTAAAAGGCTTTTTTTTTTTTTTTTTTAAGCGAAGGGGTTTCGCATATGAACTTTGATAATACGCGTCTTCATACAAAGTCTTTGATTTTCTCCAACGAATCCCATGAGGCCATAACCTTTCTGTTTCCGGTGTTGGAAGCGTGATCATACAAGCGAAATGGTAGGGATTGTATTTTGTAAAAATCCTTTTCATCCTTCTGCAATATCAAATTATGTTTTTTTTGTACAGAATTAGTTTTATTACCTCCAATAAGAGCGCACTTTAATTGTTGTTTATTTTGAAGACATCTCTTTAGCTCTGAAGTTGGAAAAGCGTATTTACCCACAAATAGTGCAGTGGAAATTATCTTCATGTCAAGATCAGCATTGTGATTTTTTTCCTAAAGGAATTAAGTGTTTTGTCAAACCTAAGGGCGCGAAACGCTCACAGTTTTAATATCCTTAATAATACATTTCAGGCGAAGCGCACGAAGAAGGTTGGAATCACCGGAAAATACGGTACCAGATATGGTGCCTCCCTTAGGAAGATGGTTAAGAAGATGGAAATTACTCAGCATTCAAAATACACTTGCACCTTTTGTGGAAAGGTAAGATGAAACACATTGAGCTTTTTACGATAAACCCATCCACTCACAGATTGATGTAATTGAATCCAGTAGCATATGTAGGTTATATAACTACTCGTTTCGTTAAATTGGAAAGACAGGCAAGGTGCAGTGGCTTGCACTGTAGTTCAGTGCTTCATTTAACGTCATAGTTCCATAATTCCATTAATCTTGTGTAAGTTCCTTGTTGTTGGTCTAGTTGTGGTTTTCAATCTGAAGATTGGTTTGATGCAACTCTCCATGCTCCTGGCCTGTGCAAGTCTCATCTCTTGAGTAACTGCTGCAACCTACATCCTTCTGAATCTGCTTGTGGTATTCATCTCTTTGTTTCCCTACGATTTGTACACTCCCCCCCCCCCCCCCCCACTTCCTTCCAGTTCTAAATTGGTTATCCTTTGATGGGTAATTTGCAAGAATGTTTGCCTATCAAAGCCTGGGGCTCCAAATGGTAGACATTGAACATGTGATTCTGAATTGATCATGTGACTGGTGGCAGGAGCTATGAGCAGTGTTTACTGTGGTACATTGACTAAAATACTTGTAACTACAAAGGGAAATAACTTAGGTCACTTGTCACCACAGTCCCATGATCAATTTACAATTGTAAGTTTGAAATCTATTGTTTGGAGCCTGCATCTGCGACAGGCAGACATTCTTGCAAATTACCTTTGCTGTCTCAGAATGTTCTATGCAAGCCAATCCCTTCTTACAGTCTGGTTGTGCCGCAAATTTCTTTTCTCCCAAATTCTACTCAATACCTCGTTAATGTAACTGTCCAATCTGCAGACTTCTTCTGTAGCACCACATTTCAGTCTTCTACTCTCGTCTTGTTTAAGCAGTTTATTGTCCATTTTCACTTCCATGCAAATACTTTCAAATAAGATTTCCTGGCTCTAAAATTTATGTTTGATGTTAACAAATTTCTCTTCTTCGGAAATGCTTTCCTTGCCATTGCCTCTCTACTTCGACCATCATCAGTTATGTTGTTGCCCAAATAGCTAAACCCATCTACTTTTAAATGTTTTGTTTCTTAATTTAATTGCTTCAGTATTACCCGATTTAATACATTCCATTATCCTGGTTTTGCTTTCAAGTCACTGTCGATTCCATTCAACTGCTCTTCCAAGCCTTTGCTGCCTCTGCCTTAATAGAATATTGTAGTCAACATTGTTAGAAACTTTCTGTCAATAAATGCTATAAACATAGGTTTGCCTTTCCTTAACTTATATTCTGTGATAAGTCATAGGATCAGTATTTCCTCGGGTGTTTCCTACACGTCTCCGGAATCCATACTGATCTTCCCCAAAGTCGGATTCTACAAGTTTTCCATGCTTTTGTAACGAATTTGTGTTAGTATTTTGCAACCCCTTTTTTAATCCAGTTCTCATCACCCCGATTTCCTACCTTTGTGCAGTTTCTTCAGTTTTAATCTAGTCATAACCAATAAATTGTGGCCAGAGTTCACATCTTCCTCTGGAAATGTCTTATAATTTAAAATCTGCTTTCTAAATATGTCGTACCATCATATCTGAAACCACCTGGTGTCTCCAGGTCTCTTCTGTGTATACAACCTGTTTTGATTCTTAAACCATGTGTTAGTGATGATTAAATTATGCTCTGTGCAAAATTCTGCCAGGCAACTCCCTCTTCCATTCCTTCCCGAATTCATATTCACCTAATTTTCCTTCGCATCCGTTCCTGTTATCGAATGCCTGTCCCCCGTTGCTTTAAAAAATTTTCATCTCCCATAACTATCTGAACAATTTCTTTTATTTCATCATACACTTCTTCAATCCCTTCGTCTGCGGAGTTGGTTGGCATATAACCATGTACTACATTGTTGGGTGTGGGCTTCATGTCTGTCTTGGCTGCAGTAAGGCATTCACTATGTTGTTCACAGTAGCTTATCCACATTCGTATTAAATTTTCTCCTGCATTACCCCTATTTGACTTTATATTTATAACCCTGCATTTGCCTGACTGGAAGTGCTGCTCCTCCTGCCATCAAACTTAACTAATTCTCATTAGCCTATATCTAACTTTAATCTAGCCATTTCCCTTTTTCAATTTTCTAATTACCCACCCGGTTAAAGGGTCTGGCGTTCTACACTGTTGTGTAGAATTCCAGTTTTGTCCTTCCTGATAAATCTTCCTCAGCAGTCCGAATGAGGGACTGTTTTACATCTGGAATATTTCTGTGGCTTGGTTCTAAAAGGGCCAATGTCAAGTATCTTAGTTTTATGTTATAAGCTTCTGAGTATTTTCTGTAATTTACTGACAACTATTAACAGTATATTTGGGGCTATGTTAGTATCATTATAGTAAATCAGCTTCACTAAAGCTTATTTTTAAATAATAAATTTCTAGAATTTTCAATTTCACAATTAAGGGACTTCAGAGGACATTGGCCCTTTTTAACATAAACTCTCTTAAATTGTTTGACTTCAGCTCTTTGGACATCAGGGTCAGGTGCACTGAATAACCAGAAACATGTAATTTTAAGATAAATTTTTCCTTGTACTCATTAATTAAATCACTATTCATTTCTTAAGAATTTAATAACTGATAGAAACTATTACATGTTCCAAATATCAAATTAATCACCGTAAATCATGAAAACACTGGTCTCATAAACGGGGGGATACTGTTTATTCACATTTCTTAATATCAGACACACAATTTGCATACACTACGGTTGTTAATGTAAAAGGGGAGAAAAAAATATATCACTCGTTTCCGTCATCACCTTCGCCATCCTTCCCTTCGTAAGATATCTGTTGATCTCTTTCATCTGACTGTTTATTGACTCCCAGGTGATCGAGGAACTGCATGTAGAATGACTGCTTACATTGATGTATGGAAGTAGATCCCTGAAATCCTTTAATTTCTTTTGTGAAATGCATATGATGGCATCAGAAATAGGTACAAGTTTTGGCATAGACAAGTGTCGAGTTTTTTTCTGTTCAGATCTGTCATCTTGAATGGTTCTTCTGAGGAGTAACTGTGTTTGTAGGAGATAATTCCTGGCATACCTGAATGATACTTCATCTATTTTATCATGTTCCAAGCAATAGGATTCCATTCTGTGTTAATTTTCTTTTGCAGTTGATGACTTCTCATCAAGTCTTTAAAGTTGTAGAAGTCCTTATCTTCCTGCTCTATGGCTTTCGGGGAACCATGTGTATTAATTTGGCCTAGTCTCTTGGCATTTCTACTACTTCAACAGTTGTTTCCTTTGTCTTCTGAATGGCTGTGTGAATTGAGTCAGCTTCCAAGTGAGTATTTCCAACTTCAAGAAACTTGTGGCTGATTTCCAATTGGCTTCAAATTCTTCCACTAATCTCAGAAACATGATGGCAACAAAAATATTTCTATTTTGTCTGGCACACGACTCACTGTACATGTGTACCTCAACAATTTCGTCGGCCAGCTTCATCAAATAATCATACAGGCAAGAAGCTATGTCTTGGCCACCTCTCCCACCACTGTTTCATTTCAGATGTAACTTACTGGAGAACATTCTTTGTCTCTTTACATAGATGGTAAAGTTGAAGGTCCAACGTTGTCTTTTGTAAAATGCCACACCACAGCATAGAAAAGGAGTGGGTAGACATTTCTGCAAATCAAAGGCCAAGGTTACTTCATTGTAATTCTGCTCCGCTTTCTTTTTATGTCGTTCTGATCATAAGCAGCCTGGGCTAAATCCAAATGTTGCTGTCATTCCACTTCAACCTTACAACGTTCAGCATTGTCAGTACAATTCTTGAGTGATGTGACATATTTGTCACAAATGCGTCTTCCGTTTGTGTAAGCTAAGATTGAAACAGGTCACAAAAACTTCGATAACACACTTCACTTCTTGGCAAAATGCTTAATAACAGCTGGTACATCGCCGAAATGCTCAATTCTAGGGATAAATATTTTTTAGACGACTGAGATCGAGAATAATGGCTTTCGTAGGAAGGAAATGTGTTAATGTGTTCCTTCATTAAATCAGTGTTGTCAGATGGAACTTTCAGATGATTAGAACGTTTACCACGTCCATTTTCAGAACACCCTCCTCCTTCAGAGCCCCGTCTTTTCTCCACAGTTATTCATAACCTTCTTTTGTGTTAAAGAAAATGTATGGAGGAACATATTCTGACATACTTCTATCTTAGTCTGCAAAGGAGGACTGTAAAGAAAGTATTTCCTGGAATATTTTCGCCTGCTTTGCAGTTCCTTCAGGGTTGTTCCTTAAACGCTCCACATGTTTCTTTTCCTCAGACACTTGATTAGCTATGAACTGATTTTAAGCTTCTTGGGACACATTGTAATATTTTATGAACATTCTCTCTCTCTCTCTCTCTCTCTCTCTCTCTCTCTCTCTGTCATTTAATTTTCCTCCGCAATTTTTCCTGCACTTGCAAGATGATTTCAGAACTTTGGCAGGTATAACTTTTCCTTTCGACATCACATATTCCTTTCCTGCAGTTTTCAGTTCTTTCCTCCCATTTTTCTCCCATAATTTTTGGTTTCGCTTTCTTTTTCTCGGCGAATCCTGTGGATCACATTTCTTTCTCCACCTTCCACTGAACTTCGTTGCATCATTGCCACGCCACTGTTGAATTAGATCAATTTCTTCAATCCTCGAAGATCTCGTAACTGTCTTTCATACAGCTGTATTCCCTCCGCCATTGCTTTCATCAGAATATTCAAATACATAATGAGATTTTCACTCTGCAGTGGAGTGTGCGCTGATATGAAACTTCCTGGCAGATTAAAACTGTGTGACCGACCGAGACTCGAACTCGGGACCTTTGCCTTTCGCGGGCAAGTGCTCTACCATCTGAGCTACCGAAGCACGACTCACGCCCGGTACTCACAGCTTTACTTCTGCCAGTATCTCGTCTCGTCTCCTACCTTCCAAACCTTTTATTCAAATACATCTTCATCAGAACTTGAAATCACATCTGCCAATAATGACGAACATGCCTTTTCTTCTGTAGTGGTACTGGGATCACCTTAAAGAAAATAAAAATGAATTAAATTTAATAGGTAGTTGATAATATTTTAGATTGACATTAAGTAGAGATACCAGTCAATTTATGGTCTTATGTTGAAAAATTAGGGATAAATGCTCCTGAGACCAGTTTATTTTAGTAAACTTACTCTCAAGACAAAGTGATGACTTCAGCATTGATATTTCAGGTGCAGTTTGTTCCTCAAGCTCTTCCTTATCACCTCTGTGAAACATGTTTGTGCCCACCAAGATTGTCTAGACTCCTCACTAACAATGCACCGAATGGTTAGGGGAGTTGTTAAAGGAACAACTCTTATTGTCTGTTCCCACCCGATTTAAGTCCAATGTCACAGCACTGTTTCAATTGTTGAAATCATCTGTCAGCAAAAAAGGCCAACGTTGGCATTGGCCCTTCTTACAACAAATGTAAAATAAGAGGGAGGGCCAGTGTCAGGATTGGCCCTTTTATACTGACTGGAAACTTGGTACAACACTTTGAGGCTTGTCTTAAAACCCCCAGTATCTCTCATCCTATGTGACTTAGACATCGGCCATTTTAACATTATGAAGAGCACATGAAACTATATGGCACACACCAATAAGACCAGTTTTGACAAATATTTATATTGGCCGTTTTAGAATGAAAGCCACAGAATTTATCCAAGAGGACACCATAATTTAATTATACAGTAGAGCTGCATGCCCCCTGCCCCCCTCCCCGGGAAAAATTATGGCTGTAGTTTCCTCTTGCTTTCAGCCATTTTCATTACTGCACAGCAAGACCCATTTTAGTTATTGTTGCAAGGCCAGACCAGTCAATCAGACTATTGCTCCTACAACAACTGAATAGGCTACTGACCCTCTTCAGGAACTGCACATTTGTCTGACCTGTCAACACACACCTTCTGTTGTACAGGGTTATTACAAATGATTGAAGCGATTTCACAGCTCTGCAATAACTTTATTATTTGAGATATTTTCACAATGCTTTGCACACACATACAAAAACTCAAAAAGGTTTTTTAGGCATTCACAAATGTTCGATATGTGCCCCTTTAGTGATTTGGCAGACATCAAGCTGATAATCAAGTTCCTCCCACACTCGGCGCAGCATGTCCCCATCAATGAGTTCGAAAGCATCATTGATGCGAGCTCACAGTTCTGGCACGTATCTTGGTAGAGGAGGCTTAAACACTGAATCTTTCACATAACCCCACAGAAAGAAATCGCGTGGGGTTAAGTCGGGAGAGCGTGGAGGCCATGACATGAATTGCTGATCATGATCTCCACCACGACCGATCCATCGGTTTTCCAATCTCCTGTTTAAGAAATGCCGAACATCATGATGGAAGTGTGGTGGAGCACCATCCTGTTGAAAGGTGAAGTCGGTGCTGTCGGTCTCCAGTTGTGGCATGAGCCAATTTTCCAGCATGTCCAGATACATGTGTCCTGTAACGTTTTTTTCGCAGAAGAAAAAGGAGCCGTAAACTTTAAACCGTGAGATTGCACAAAACACGTTAACTTTTGGTGAATTGCGAATTTGCTGCACGAATGCGTGAGGATTCTCTACCGCCCAGATTCGCACATTGTGTCTGTTCACTTCACCATTAAGAAAAAATGTTGCTTCATCACTGAAAACAAGTTTCGCATTGAACGCAACCTCTTCCATGAGCTGTTGCAACCGCGCCGAATTCAAAGCGTTTGACTTTGTAATCGGGTGTCAGGGCTTGTAGCAATTGTAAACGGTAAGGCTTCTGCTTTAGCCTTTTCTGTAAGATTTTCCAAACTGTAGGCTGTGGTACGTTTAGCTCCCTGCTTGCTTTATCCATCGACTTCCGCGGGCTACGCGTGATACTTGCCCGCACGCGTTCAACCATTTCTTCGCTGACTGCAGGCCGACCTGTTGATTTCCCCTTACAGAGGCATCCAGAAGCTTTAAACTGCGCATACCATCGCCGAATGGAGTTAGCAGTTGGTGGATCTTTGTTGAACTTCGTCCTGAAGTGTCGTTGCACTGTTATGACTGATGTGAGTGCATTTCAAGCACGACATACGCTTTCTCGGCTCCTGTCGCCATTTTGTCTCACTGCGTTCTCGAGTGCTCTGGCGGCAGAAACCTGAAGTGCGGCTTCAGCAGAACAAAACTTTGAGTTTTTCTACGTATCTGTAGTGTGTTGTGACCATATGTCAATGAATGGAGCTACAGTGAATTTATGAAATCGCTTCAATCATTTGTAATAGCCCTGTAGTTGCACCTTCAGTATGGTTGTCTATCACTGAGGTACACAAGCCTCCTCACCAATGGCAAGGACCATTGTTCACGGGGGTCTTCATTATTAGGTTGCAAATTGAAAGGGTGATTAGGGATCTCATTTCTGGTGGGATGTAGTCACCCTTCCATCTGTGGTAGTTTATAGTTAAACAAGCTTTGCGTAGTGAAAAACAGGTCAATCTATGTAATTGACTGCCTGAATCATTTGTCATGCCCAACAAATTGATTACACAAAACATTACTTTGCTGTCACCCTTATGCCAACAGAGATAGTGCAGATATAATACTGGATTCTGATTTAGGCATTCAGATTTAAGATTTCTGTGGTTCACAATTACTTTCATTAATTCAAAGGTCCTCCTCAGTCTCCAAACTGACATGACTTTAAACCCTGCCATTGCTAGCATGTTTTGGTGGAAATGACAGTATTGCCACATCTTGTATTAGCATGCAAGTTGCCTGAGGATGGAACTGAATTTTGTTCAAAATAGTGTGTGTGTTTGGTATCATAACAATTTTTTGTCATTTGGAGTCCCTAAGCAATTGATTGTCCATTGATCTCTGGACACTTTCACCATCTTCTTAGTTTCTACTACTCTCTCTCACATTTTGCTATTTTTGTTCATTCATATTCTTTTTGCAAGTTGTTAGCACTATGTTAATCTGGTACTTGTCTGTTGAGGCTTGTTGTTTTCTCTCTCTAAAAGTTTCGAAGAAACAACATTCCTGATAAGGAAGGTTTGGGGTGAACTTGACTTTTATTTTTCTTTCCCTTGAAATTCTACTCACAATGGGTCAGTTGAAATCTTAATTTATGAATCGGGAGAAAAACGAGAAATTAAAGGCACTTTCATTTTTGCAGTATCTCTCTGATTTTACAGAACTGGAAAATAACTAAGCACTACTTTTGGACCATTTATCCCCAGTGGGTAGGTTAACAGGACCATCAAATGAAACTATATGGTTTCAGAGACCTTTTCAGCTGTCTTAACATCCATGATGTTTATATGCAGACTGAAGCAACATATGTAAATTTATACCAAGGCTGGTTTTGAATCCCAGCCTTGGTACAAATTTTCGTTTGTTGGTTCAGTTTTCATATAAAGGCCCTACATCATAACTGGACCTTTCGATTAAATAAATGAATTACTGTACCATACATATAAAAATTATGATATTGATGTAGAATCAAATTAAGAGTACCTAGTGAGCAGTAGTGCCATGTATTGGTTTGGGTCGCTGGATAGTTACTTTCTTCTATAGCTTTAAATTTTGTGGTAGCACAGCTCATTTTTGCTTCAGTTGTCACACATTGCTTCTATTCTTGGTAGTGTCCCCTTCTACTTCATTGTACTTAGTCCCGTTACTTCACTGTTTCACCGTTATCACCACTTGTGTACTAGTCACCACCAAAGGAATCTATTTACTGGATATGGTCGCCATCTTCAGAACTGTTTCTGCTCTTTTGCCAATTTTGATGCTTCACTGTAGGCTTTACCTTATTTAGTTTACCCTTCTTTGACAGTTGCTTTGATCATGTTTTTTATTTTTATTTTTCTGCTGCCTCTGTCTGGTGTTCTGGTAAGGACAGTTGATTTTACTTTGTACCTCGTATTTTCCTTACACTAATGTTTGGATGTATCCAAAGTTTCACATGATTTGTAATTTCTGTTTGCTGATCGTATGGTTGATGCCTAGGAGTCTCCACATTGTCATCTGCAGGTTTGCTTGCATCTTCTCCCAGTGAGTCATCTGGTGTTTGTTGCTGAAGTGGTGGAAGTCTGTCTGTTAAATGTCAGAAATGTAGGCCAGTACATGTTTTAATTGGAAAGTTCATTACCACTGCCACTAAACCATTTTTTGAAGATGTTTGAGACAGTGAATGCCAAAGAATGTGCTACACTTACAAGGCCAGCAATGTCGTACAGTATAACCCCGCTTTTACGTTCCCGGAATTAACGTTTTCCTGCAGTTTACGAGATTTCTTATCATTCCCATCAAATTTCATATGACCACAATGTTAGTTTACACATGATTTTGCATCAACATATTTATAATTTTCCCACAATTTATGCATCACAAAAAATATTTGTCAAGAAAAAATAATGCTGGCATGATGTTGACTGTCCAGTAGTGTTTACAAATATTATGTGGTTAAGTTTCATGACACCAGGGCACTCTACTCAGTGGATTTGAGCCAGTAAACATGTAAAAGTTGGAACAATTCGAGCCGTATCTCCCGCTGCTGCCAAGCACTACTTGGCGTGATGGCTGACAGTAACTAGGTCTATTCCAATAAAGATATCATGACCATTCACAACCATTTCCAAACTCTCTACCATGCAAACGCAGTTTCATGATGTTGAGATCATCGTGACACCTTTGTCGAACCATATTTAGCGTGTTTCAGCATTTGGCCTCTTGTAGAGCTAGTTGACACAGTCATTAACTTTGCATTGCTTAAATGTTTTTAGTTTAAACACAACGCCGGTTACAAATTTTTTTCATACAGAGTAAAACGTGTTTCGAGAATTTATTCTCGCTGTCAGGTGTAGTATTTTTGTATTTCTTGTGATGTTACATGAGCAATGTGAGTGATAGTTTGCATGTGTGTGGTTTTCTACATAACGGAGGAGGCACAATACCTGATAACCACAAAAGGACGACTACAGTGCATGAGAGGCAGAGCAACACATTTTCAAACACTACGCAAAATACTTATGTATATATTTGCACTTGACAGTGAGAAGAAAATTTTGGAAACGTGTTACCAAGCATGAAAAAATATGTAACTAGTGCAGTATTTCATTATCTAAATAATGAATGACAGCGGTAGGCTTTCCGAAAACATCCATTATGATGTTTGGAATTAAAAATTCTCGAAGTGCATCGTTAAGCATGAAAAAATATGTGACTAGTATTTCATTAGTTGAATAATGAATGACAACTGCAGGCTTTCCAGAACTATTAATTATGACCTTTGAAATTAAGTCAAACATTTCTACTTCCCAGACATGTCAGTTTGTTACATCAGCAGTTTTTATTAGATAATAAACATTTATTAGATAATAAAAAAAGTCCCTGACAAGTCTTTTGATGCCTGTTATGTTCATATATCATACATAAATTGCGAAAATACAAGGGGATATCCTATAAGTAACTTTTGTATCCTTTTTTGAAGTCTCTTGAAAAGCGTGAAAGCGGATATCACTGTATGTAGTAATCCTTACAGCACTAGCAGCTGTTTGTGTGAAATTATTCATTAAATTCTGGGGGGTTAAACAGCCCATGTAATTTCAAACTTTACTGGTCCAGTTAACCCCACCTTCACTTCATTGGCAATCTTAAAAATGGCAGGGAAATGACTCCATGCACAGTTCATATTTCTTGGAGTATCATAAAGCCATACACAGTTCAGCCCAAAAAAAAGTGTACTATTAGTAATATTAATAGAATTTGTTAGATGTGAAAAAAATGGATTTCACTTTTTTATTCTGAAATTGAAATTACTTTATTGACACATTGCTGTGGGAGGGGCAGGGGGCTGAAGAAAGAACTAAGATTGGCTGGTCGCTGACGCCTACACACAGTTCATTGAAACATCAATCACAAAATAATTTTAGCTGGGGGTATATGTCTCTCTACGAATTTAACTGACATACAGCAGCCATTTAAAGTCATACAGTACTGCCAACCCAAGTAAATGAATTACATGAAAAAAATAATTTTCACTCTGTTTATTAATGTGATGATGCTTCAGTTAACCCCAATCTCCCTTACATTGGCCGTGTCTGACGATATCCCCCTCCCTCCCACTTCAGTATGGCTTTCCATGGAAGTTCATCTCAGATATTTTGTTAATATGTTTCTTTAGGTAGTGACAGTATGAATTAATGTCAAACTCTATAAAACTCAAACTATGGTGCACATTATTTGTTAAGGCTTTCGTCGCCACTCGAACATGTACTGCCTAGTGGCTTAGGCGGTTTCTTACACCTTGATGGTGGTGTGAGATCTCAGTTCGTACATCACACTCTGCCGTATTACTGTCGGTAATGAATTTGTGTTGTGTGCTGACAGTGATATTACTCACCACTTGCCTGTTACATATAGTAGAACCCTCTTTTTACACTTCTCAGTGGACTGACCTAAAAAGTGTAAAATACAAGAAAGAACAAGATACACAAGTGAAAATGAATTTCTCTCTCTCTCTCTCTCTCTCTCTCTCTCTCTCTCTCTCTCTCTCTCTCTCTCTTTCATGATATTGATCAAGATATGAAATTGAAAACAATTAAAATTAGCTTATTTAAATACCTTATACAATAGTTTTTGTTTCTTTCTAACGGCAGTTAGCTCTACTCATCTCTCCAAAGCATCAATCACAAAGGCAGTGGCTGAGTGGTGATGCACACACAAATGCGTGCGAGTTTTTTCCCCTCTGTGTTTGTCATGTCCGGTTAGTGTAAACAGATCATTATAAAATTGTGGTAAATCAACACAATATTGGTTAAAACACTAAAGTTGGCATTCTTCATAAACAGAGAATAATAGAAACAAAATCTACAGCTTGGCTCCGATGAGATATCTTTCACTTCAGGAACGTCATGGGTGAGAAAGAGGGTGGAAATTGTCATGTTGTGGGGCATCTTGAGGAGATATGCTTACATCTGACATCAGGTTGTACCAACCCAAGACTGTGTGTCTAGTATGTATTAGCATATTTCACACAGTAGTGATGTGGGCCATACAAATACTCAGTAGGCAATTGGCCAGGAATTTGTCCAAAGCAGTTTTAAATGCCCAAAATCTGGGCATTTAAAAAAAAAGAAAAAAAACAGTACTACTTAAAGTTTTTGCTGCTAGAATGTATAATTCACAAATTAAAATTTTTTTACACATCCTTGCATTTCAACTTGCTGTATCAAGGAAGGACACATGTTGTTGACAGCTTATTATTTACAATGTCCTCCTTTTTACCAGTTCTGCTCTTCTCTCTCTCTCTCTCTCTCTCTCTCTCTCTCTCTCTAACACACACACACACACACACACACACACACACACACACACACACTAGAACATCTATGTATCAGTAAACCAGTATAAAAAGAAACATTGTCAATAGGTCCACACTTCATAATCAATGTCCAATCCCTGAATATTATTGATGATAATTATTGACAGCAAAATTACTACTCAATGTATTTAACAGCTGGCATGTGTCTCTCGGTGATTAATAAATTCTTAACTGTTAAACTATTTTTGGTGAAAATGCTTCATTGATAGATCAGTGATGTTTGAAACAGAGTACTGTTTTCTATTCTGCTGCTTCCTTTGTCTATTTCCGTATGACTGTGCTGCTGTGAAGATAAAATGAGAACACAAACACAAAAAAGATTTGACAGCAAAGAATAGGTACCAAAGATGCTGGAATTGTTTGATTCCAATACAATTTCTAGAGAATCAGCAGTTCTTGGAATCTCAGAATCTAAACATGAAACATCCCTAATTAAAATCATTATTGATAAACACTTTTCATTCTTATTTTTGCAGTAGTGTATTACAAGTACACTATTGGCCATTAAAATTGCTACACCAAGAAGAAATGCAGATGATAAACGGGTATTCATTGGACAAATATATTATACTAGAATTGACATGTGATTACATTTTCATGCAATTTGGGTGCATAGATCCTGAGAAATTAGTACCCAGAACCACCACCTCTGGCTGTAGTTACGGCCTTGATACGCTTGGGCATTGAGTCAGACAGAGCTTGGATGGCGTGTACGGTACAGCTACCCATGTAACTTCAACACGATACCACAGTTCATCAAGAGTAGTGTCTGGAATATTGTGACGAGCCAGTTGCTCTGCCACCATTGACCAGACGTTTTCAATTTGTGAGAGATCTGGAGAATGTTCTGGCCAGGACAGCAGTCGAACATTTTCTGTATCCAGAAAGGCCCGTACGGGACCTGCAACATGCGGTCGTGCATTATCCTGCTGAAATGTAGGGTTTCGCAGGGATCGAATGAAGGGTAGAGCCACGGGTCGTAACACATCTGAAATGTAACGTCCACTGTTCAAAGTGCCGTCAGTGCGAACAAGAGGTGACAGAGACATGTAACTAATGGCACCCATACCATCACGCCGTGTGAGTGTGATACGCCAGTATGGCGATGATGAATACACGCTTCCAATGTGCATTCGCCGCGATATCGCCAAACACGGATGCGACCATCATGATGCTGTAAACAGAACCTGGATTCATCAGGAGGAAAGACATTTTGCTATTTGTGCACCCAGGTTCGTCGTTGAGTACACCATCGAAGGCGCTCCTGTCTGTGATGCAGCGTCAAGGGTAACCGCAGCCATGGTCTCCGAGCTGATAGTCCATGCTGCTGAAAACGTCGTCGAACTGTTCGTGCAGATGGTTGTCTTGCAAACGTCCCCATCTGTTGACTCAGGGATCGAGGCGTGGCTGCACGATCAGTTACAGCCATGCGGATAAGATGCCTGTCATCTCGACTGCTAGTGATACAAGGAATCCAGCACGGCATTCCGTATTACCCTCCCAAACCCACCGATTCCATATTCTGCTAACAGTCATTGGATCTCGACCAACGCGAGCAGCAATGTCGTGACACGAAAAACCGCAATCACGATAGGCTACAATCCGACCTTTATCAAAGTTTGAAACTTGATGGTACACATTTCTCCTCCTTCCACGAGGTATGACACTGTTTCATCAGGCAACGCCGGTCAACTGCTGTTTGTGTATGAGAAATCGGTTGGAAACTTTCCTCATGTCAGCACGTTGTAGGTGCCGCCACCGGCGCCAACCTTGTGTGAATGCTCTGAAAAGGTAATCATTTGCATATCACATCATCTTCTTCCTGTCTGTTAAATTTCGCTTCTGTAGCACGTCATCATCGTGGTGTAGCAATTTTAATGGCCAGTAGTGTAAAATACTATTTTAAGTAAAAATACTACACACAGGCGAGCTATTTAATATAACCTATATTTTATTTCGGAAATTACTTTTAAACTTGAATGTTTCCTTTTTTTGTTATGTATTACCCGAAGAATTGAAATCATTAACTCTCAAACAGCTTTTTCAACTTGGTTACCCAGCCACTACAGAAACACGATTGCAAAATACAATTTTCCAATACAAAATATCAGCTTAAATTTTTTTTAAGTGTATCTTATCAATTAATCTTCAAAATGCATAAATGCCTGAGCACTTATTCTGGTGATTTGTCCCAACTTATAAATACCTAGGTATCTTACAGCACCATGCAGAAGTGATGACAGTTCGTGAAAGCCCATTTCAGAGACAGCCATATTCAAAATCTGTGTTTATTTGTATAAATGGCTGTGAAATTAGTCTATTAAGAGTGTTCTTCACATTACACACAGATGGTAAAAGATATCACATTAGTTCTTTCACAGCCCAATTGGGGAACCTTTGTTCTTTGTTTCTCAAAATTGGGTTTTGGTGATTTGCTGTCATTTACCAACAGTTTAAATGCACAGCACATGTTACAGATTTATTGAAGATGTTTAATGCCAACTGCCAAATGATAGGTTATTGACAAAATTGAAGACTGGATACTGCGTGCAGACAGTGATCTGAAGCACTGGAGAAAGGAGAAAGCTTTACAGGTACTGGATTGGTCCTAACAGTTGCATGGTGCTGATTGTATCGAAAATATATGGTCTTAAATCAGACCCAATTTGCAAGGAAAAAAGAGCTTCACTTTCAAACAGCTGTCACAGATCAGGGGTCTCGACACTTCAGGGGTCTCGACACTTCAGGGGTCTCGACACTTCAGGGGTCTCGACACTTCAGGGGTCTCGACACTTCAGGGGTCTCGACACTTCAGGGGTCTCGACACTTCAGGGGTCTCGACACTTCAGGGGTCTCGACACTTCAGGGGTCTCGACACTTCAGGGGTCTCGACACTTCAGGGGTCTCGACACTTCAGGGGTCTCGACACTTCAGGGGTCTCGACACTTCAGGGGTCTCGACACTTCAGGGGTCTCGACACTTCAGGGGTCTCGACACTTCAGGGGTCTCTTCCATATGAATATGTGGAAAACTTGGTTTAGAGCATGCCTTGGAGATGCCAGTCAGTTGTCGGATGCTGCTGGTGACTGGATGTATTATTATTATTATTATTATTCTTTTGTTCGTATATGATGCGTGTATATGTTTTAGTGTCTTGTCAGATACATTTTTCCACTGATCAGCCCGACCGCGTTCTTAATAGGCTATAAATCAAAGTTGTTGTAACACAATGCAATGAGCAGAAGGCAGGGTCAAACTAGTGTCACTGTTGTCTTATGGTGATTGTCATTAATTCAGTGACTTGGTGTAATTTTTCACCCTTCCAAACACTGTGAACATATAATACAGGCAGCTGTGACATGCCAACAGTGAATATCTGGCCGGTCACGCTAATGCTGAAATGTATAGCTGACAAAGGCTGGCCTAAATTCATTATTTATAGTCTGCATTCTAAGGCTGATTTTGAGCAGGAATACGATGCACATTTTGTAGAAATCTATATGAAAATAAATATTCAATATCATGTCAGCGTCTTAGGAAACTTAAAATGTGGGAAATATTGTAACTCTCAATTGTTAATGACAGGAAAGCATTGTATTGAGAGAATAGGACTTCTCTTCAGATCAAGGAAAATGAACATTTTTAAGGGGTTTTACTGTAATTCTCAAGACTTGTACATTTTCATCATACTGAATGTATGAGTTGAGTCTGGAACATTGAGTTATAAATAGATTATCTTCTGAAACTGCACTTTCATATCTAATATCATACCCGCACCTCGTGGTAGCGTTCTCGCTTCCCGAGCACGGGGTCCCAGGTTCGATTCCTGGCGGGGTCAGGGATTTTCACCTGCCTCGAGATGATCAGATGTTGTGTTGTGTTGTGTTCATCATCATCATTCATCCCGATTACGGTCGGAGGAAGGCAATAGCAAACCATCTCCACTAGGACCTTGCCTAGTACGGTGGTGCAGGTCTCCTGCATCGTTCCCCTAAGCTCTGTCAGGGAGTATGGGACTTTATCATCACATCTGATTGGATGGTTGGATGGTTAGTTTAGATTTTGAGTTTCACTACAGTGTTCTCACCATCTTAATGCAACTGATGTTGAAATGGCAGTTGTTCAAGCAATATGCTCTTTTGTGGTGGTTTGGGTGAAACATGTAAATCAAAATAGAAGATAAATATGCAGTGTGATTGCCCTCACATAGGAAGTGGAGGTGAGCTTGGGGTATTATGATGTTGGGAAATTGGATTCATTTTTCTTTTTTCTTTACTGCCTCTTTTTTCCACAGTCATGGTATTAAGTTGCATAGGTTATATTATCTTTTGTGACTATAATAATAGTCCTAAGACCAAAGGTGATTCACTGTGATGATATGGCTTTACTTGCAGTTGTGTTTGCTAGGATTACAGGCAGTTGCGGTGCTTTCACATACTGTTTTTTGTTTCTTATGTCATTCTTTGTTTTTATGCGAAAGTCTGCTGCCATCTCACAATTTGTGCACTTTGTTTTGACATTGCAGTCTCTCTCTCTCTCTCTCTCTCTCTCTCTCTCTCTCTCTCTCTCTCTGTGTGTGTGTGTGTGTGTGTGTGTGTGTGTGTGTGTGTGTGTGTCCAATTCCTTAATATAGTTTCTCAAGCAGTACTATGTTCAGTGTGTAGAATATACCTGAGCTGCACCACATTTCGGGCAGACCGGCGGAACATTTGAAAGAAGGTATAAAGAATGTAAAAGAGCATGGAAATATGGAACCAGCCCTTCTACAAGTGCATTACATCTCCGACAAGAAAACTGCCACTCTACGATAATAGAAATACATGCTAATAGTCAAAGTTCTACCTTTAATGATTAGCAATACTTCCATTGTTTGCTGCCTGATTTAGCCATACTGTTTCAGAATCTTGCCTAAATATTTGTGTTTTTCTCATTAGCTATTGAAGTGCTTGCAATTATTTAGGGAACATCAATTTTTATGATTGCATTCTTGTCTCCTGCATTTTTCATTTTCGTGTAATATGGTGTTCTACTTAATATGCGTCAAGGATTGGTGGATTACTCCCAATGTGGTTAAAAACTAAAAAGGAGTTGGGTAATGAATCAATTTGCTGTTTGTGGATACTTTTGTGACTGTTTTCTGTGGTTTGTATTTCTATTACTGTGGTTTCTTCCTGATAGAATCCATGACTAGGAGTTGAGTGTATACAAGTAAGGCATGGACCACTTTTTTCTGTGTTTAGATGTTTGGGGCTCTCAGGTAGCATCAGTCTGGAGACTCCTGATAAAAATTGTATCAAGCAGGTATCTTATAAATAAAAGGACATTTAATGGCTTAATCCATCACAGAAATAACACAAAAAATGATGGGGTCCACTAGAAGGGCCACATACAGCCTCTTTACAAATTTTTATGCATGCTGTACACAATATTGCACACAAATCAACATTCCTTGGTAATGGCTACTTCATTGCAGCAGTGCACAATAGTGTTCGGTAGCTAAGGTGTTGGCAATGAGCATAAACATACTGCGCTGGCCCAAAGTGAGCTGAATGTCACCAGTCAGAAAACGACCACATTAAAGTGGTGGTGGTGGTGATCAGACATGTTGCAAACCTGAGGATCTGTTTTAGATTAGCATTGTTACATCGCTCCACCTGAGGGCATTCCTCTTCCTTCTTCTATCCATTCACATATGTAAATAAAGTGGTTATTTTGTGTTCTCTTTCTTGCTTAGTTTTTAGTGATGTCTACATAAATTACTGCTATCCTTTACTGTCCCCACATCAGTAACTTTCAATCTTGTTCTTGCCAAGGAATATTGCATATAATTGTTCCTATTCGGTGAATTGCTGCTGTTCCAAAAGTTTAGGTATATTCAAAAGCCAATTAATTGCATCATTGTGTGATGTCGGAATTTATTAAGATCTTAAAATTTTATTTCAGGATGCAATGAAGAGGAGTTGTGTTGGTATCTGGTCGTGCAAGCGTTGCAAGAGGACAGTGGCTGGTGGAGCGTGGGTGTACAGCACAACAGCTGCAGCTACAGTGAGATCTGCAGTCCGACGTCTCCGTGAAACTAAGGAGCAGTGAATGTATTCATAAAGGACTCAATAAAAACTTGTTATTTATTACTGTGTTCAAATAAATCTGCTCGCCCTCCAGATGCTGAAAGTTCCTACTTACCTAGGCGCTTCAGTAAGATGTGGGAAAGACGTTTTTACTTCTCAAAAGTGTAAGTTTGCAGTCCAGTATCTGGAACTAACTAGCTATGTTCTAACTAGCTATGTTCTGAACTCTATGTACACAGATAATGGCAATTGTGATATTCAGTATCTGGAAAGAGTATGGTGATTTGATATATTTAATATGCTGAAATGTATAGCTGACAAAGGCTGGCCTAAATTCATGACAACATTTTTCTAGTGGCTTGAACCTCCCCTCACAAGGCACACCGCGCTAGCTTCTGCATTCCTGTCATGCGCAATGTTCCCAGCACCAGACAGTACACTAACCATTGTGGTGTGCACTGCATCAATTCTATACCTCCCTGAACGACTCTTTTCGTGAACCACACATTGTCAGTTTGCAAGCCATAGGTAGGTAGCCAGCATCTGGCATGTGCGTCACTCTTCCTGCAGCTGCAGGCAACACTCGTCACTATTTTTGTATTGCTTAGATCAAGAGCAGTACGACAATCCTTGGGTAAGTTTCCATTCCAGTTGTTCATTGATGCATTATCATAAATGAGTAACAGCTCCAGTTCTCTTTTCGGCAGGTTTAATTGTGCTTGTTTTGTCAAAACGTAGTGCAAGTTGCACAAACTCACTTTGCACTAGCTATTGCAACAGAATCCTGAAACAGTGTGTCTCATTAAACTAGCAATTGGCAACCAGAGAGGTCAGTAGTTTACGGAAAGCCTCATTATGTCAGTTTGCAGTAACATAAGAGAAGCAGCACATTTATTTTCGTACTAGGAAATTCTTTCCACTAGCTGTCAACGACTCTTAAAGATTAAAGTTGTAGGTTGAAAAAAAATTAAACTATAGCTTCTGCTATATAACTGAAAATAAAGTTCTGTGTGTTAACCATTTGACAAAATACTCTTTCTTGTGTGCTACCATTCACAGTTATGAAGGATTATGAATATTTCATTCTCACATGCAAGGTCAGGAATGAATGCACTTGGTACCATCCATTTTCTCGAGATTGTAAGTATATAGACCACCTCCCAAGTCTAAAGAAAAATTCAATATGTTAGCTAAATTTCATGTGCAGCAACGCTTAGAGTAATATGCACCAATCGCAAAATCATAGTGACCCCTATTTTTCATTGCAAACTTTTCCAATTTTACTGTCTCTTACATAAATGTGAATATTACAAAAGTATAACCATTCGTGGGATGATGGGCTCTTCCCCATGAAGCTGAAACACAAAGCTACAAGTAACGTTAAAATAATTTTTTTTTAGAACTTGTTTCTATCAGCACAGCGTGTTGACAACTTGCGGGCAAAAAATGTGCGCACATCCTAATATGTGCAGGACCTGTACGGTGCGTGCAAAAGTGTGCATCACGCTGTTTTGTCATGTCACTTCACAATTGCTACTTGTGTGTAGCATAACACAACAGACAGTCTACAAAGTCAAGACAAATGAAGACTGTGAATCTTAGATCTTAAGTTCTATTTGGACGGACATACTGATCGATGTGTTTGGGTTACTGATGTCTTCGCAGTTGATGTAAATAGTAGAAACAATACAGAAAATTAGCTTTGAAGATGTGTTCGTCATTCAGTTGCTGTAAGTAGTGAGGCACATTTACAGCATCACCCTGCCTTGATATTAGGTCAAGAAGAATAAGTCCATGGATGGCCGTGGTATGGAGCAGCCAGACCATGTCAACAAAAACTAAAAGGCGGTATTGGAAAAACAATCTAAGTTAACCTAGTTTACATCATACCAGCAGAGCCGCCGTCCCAGTGTTCCCTACTCAGGATTTGTGATTGGCTGGCACAGAGTTGTCACTACGGAAGCAAAACGAGACAGCGGCGGACACATCATTAGTAAGTACAGCTGATTCTGGCACATTTTGTTTGTGTGGGTTGCATACATTCAGCTTACATGAACCTAGTGTTATGCAACCTCCCACACACTGATATAAGCACATTTTTATATAGAACTAATTGGCCAATTAAATTGAACAATTAATTACCCCTCCCAGCCAGGAAAAATCACTCGGCCTCCATACAGCTAGTGCAAGCTGCCACCTCCAGAGGATGTGCCACCCCCTATCCTTCGTCCCCTCCCTGCTCCCAGAAAAAAATTAGTAGAAAAAAGGACTCACTCTGTGCTCGAAAGGAAGGACCTCAAGACAGGAAATTCAAATCAGTGTCAATGTATTGATGCTTAGTCTTTATTTATAAAATTCAATTTTCGAGGGTGGAGCTCTTTTATTGGGCAGGGAAAGCTCATCATTCTCTGCTGTTTTGGAAGATGCAGGTGTGTAAAATACCTTGGAAAGAAGTACTTACATCGGGAACTACCCTGTCTGAGCTGAGCTGTTGAACTGGAGGGTGCAAGTAGTATCTTGTCCTAATTACAATACTGCATATAGGAGGTGTCGTCTTGGTAAATTTTTGTGTGCGAGCTCATGTTGATGTGCAGGGATCAATGGAGGTAGCGCACAATGCCACCCCTCCCCTCCCAGAAAATTTGGTGGGAAAAAGACGCGGGTTGTGCTGGAGAGGGTGGTCACTGACATATTGACGCGTATTCTTTATTTAATCTGTTTACGGGTGACAGGTCTCTACGCTTGGGTAGAGTAGGTTTTCGTTCCATAGATCCGTGCTGAGGAGGTCGTCGTGGATGTGGAACATGTCTATTTTTTATTTTTTTAATCTGAAATCACAATACTAATAGTATGAATATATACAATACATCATTTGTTTCTATTAAAAAATTCATCAGTGGAGTAGGAGGAGTTGGGTAGAGCTCATGTCTGTACCCACCCCACCAGCCATGACAAAGTAAATGCAAGCACTTAAGGATTAAATGAAGTGCAGTATATTAGCTGATATTTAGGGTCTCCTGCACATCTCTTGTCTGGGTGCTGCTACAGAGGTCAAAAACAACCCAGTGTCCTAATTACAGATTATGATACTAAATACCACAGACTGGATGTCTGCCTCCTTTGATCTCGCAACCCTGGGCAAAGCGTGAAGTTGTGGCATTCTGTTAATGGGGAAATTCCAGACTCACTGTCTCTCTCAGGTGGCTACTTCCTGGTTGTGTCAACCGACGTCTCCAAGCATACAGATGGAGGTTTTCATGTCCCATCTGAATACTGTGTTCCTGTGGGCTAATGCTGGGGACAAACGGAGAAGCTGACACAATTTCGATATAAAAAATAGTCTTATTTGCATTACCCTATCAAATTAATTGTTTAACAATTTACACTAGTCAGACAGCTTGAAACGCTCATCACCACCTTACAATGATCCTTCTTCATAATAAAACATTTTTCAACATCTGAGTCTCTCAGGAAAACATGCAAATCAGGTAATTAAATTTCCACAACAAGTAGATCATAGTGCTAAATAAACACGAGGTCTTGTATGCACCAATGTTTGACAACACAAGCACTCTCCTCCACCACAATGGTCCCACTAATCATATTTGGTGAAAAAACCCTACTGATCTCACACACTTTTGATCGCAAATAGTGCGCCATCCACCATAGTGCACTGTGGAGAATCGCTGTGCATCACACCCTGACCACGTCGACAGTTAAGCACCAATCTCTGTATTCATACACGGGCTGTACTGTATGAATGAATGCTCAGGCCGGAGAGACTGTCACCAAGCAGTCAACCGATCTATTTACAATGGTAGAATAATTATCCAGCTCAAGCACTCATCATAATGAATCTTCTTGTGCAGCAGACATCTGCTTCTGTTGCTGCTCATCCAGCACTTCACTAGCCCCACGACATCAAGCAAGAGCTGACAGTTCGGAGCATTCTTTGTACTCGACGCTCACAGGAAGTGAAGCTAATCTCAGGCTTCACATTGCCAGAGCCTCATGATCACTCATGCCACTGGCTGCAGCACACTGTGAGACAGGCAGCAGCTTGGTTGTACACAGTAGTTCTAACCATTTCCAGTCTGACAAAACCCTTCAGTTGGAAAAATCCACTTTACGCAATCCAAGACAGGGACGTTGTTGTTCATACACCTTGAATTTCTCTAGCAAAATGTGGATTTCACCATTTTATATGAGTTATTTACAAAGACAAGAAACTGAACCAGACATGCATTTTCACATCGCTAAAGTATCATTACTTGTAGTGAAAATGCTGTCCTACACAGTGGCATAGGCTACATTTCCTTCAAATATTTTCTCAGCATGTAAAAAAATACCTTTTATCATCAGCTTAATATCTGCCCTGGCCTGGATCGCAAGACTGATATTAAGCTGATTTTTGGCTCATGCTAAGAATGCTCACCTCTGGCACAGGATGCCTCCTCACTTTCAAACATTCTTAAATTAACCAAATGCCTTGTCATCTACAAAGTGTCTCAAGGTAGCAGCACAGAGGCATTGTAAATATCAGCTTTATACTGTGTGTCACTTTATAAATTTGGTAATGTAGCTGAGTTTATTACGATGATCATCTCTCCTTGTGAAGGTGGAATATTGAAATTCTATTAAATGATCTTGCCGCAATGGAAAAATGCTCGATTATCACTCGAACTCTCAAATGATATCCGTGGCACTCCATCTTCGCTTCTACCCCCTGGCGGCATGACGCAGATACCAAATTCATTGACTAATTAATTTAATTGATCATGAGAGTCCCTTCGCATGGTGAGTATTTTATTTCCCCCAGCAGTCATATTACTCATCAGGTAGCTCAAATGGGAATCTATGGAGGGAAGACAATATTCCTTTCGAGGAAAACTATTGAGATCCGAAGCTGACCGCCAAAGGATTCTGCCGTCGTCGTCATACATTTCGCATAAGACCACAAAGATAAGAAAGGAGAAATTAGCGCTTATAAGGAGTAAAAAGTCTTTTCTCTCTCTCTCTCTCTGTTTGCGAGTGGAATAGGAAAGGGAATGACTAGTAGAGGTACAGGATGCCCTCTGCCACATTCCATATGATGGCTTGCGAAGTAAAGATATAGATGTAAATGTAGATTTAGTCTACCAGCTAAGGTATCACTCCATCCATTTATGGGCACACACAACTCGCAGAACATTTTCTTCCTTTTTGAGAAAACAAAAGATGGAACGTCTGATGCTGACTATCTCTGTAAAAATCTTCATATTATCTCCTAATTTTCTCATTGCAGTCACTTTGGAGATAATTTTGGGAAGTTGTAATATGTTTGCCCACAAACATTTAGCAGAAGAGGTATAGAGCTCATGTAGCTCCCCTTTTGTCAGAGTTTTACTAACTTGCCACATTCTCAAGAATCTTAGTCTTCAATATGTACACGATGTGATCAAAAGTATCTGGACACCCCCAAAAGCGTACATTTGTGCATTGTGCTGCCAGGTACTTGTGGTCAGGTGCTTGGGTGTCACCTGTGTCATACATCTGTACACAAGATTTCCACACTTCTAAACATCTCTAGGGCCACTGTTTCCGATGTGATAGTGAAGTGGAAACGTGAAGGGACATGTTCAGCACAAAAGCGTACGGGCCAACCTCATCTATTGACTGACGGAGACCACCGACAGTTGAAGAGGGTCGTAATGTGTAATAGGCAGACATCTATCCAGACCATCACACAGGAAGTCCAAACTGCATCAGGATCCACTACAAGTACTATGACAGTTAGGCAGGAGGTAAGAAAACTTGGATTTCAATGGTCGAGCGGCTGCTCATAAGCCATACATGTTGATTTCTTCATTTTATGAGTTATTTACAAAGACAAGAAACTGAACCAGACATGCATTTTCACATTGCTAAAGTATGCCTCGCTTAGTGTAAGAAGTGTAAACATTGGACGGTTGAACAGTGGAAAAACATGTGGAATCACTGTACACAACATGGTGATCCGATGGCAGGGTGTGTGGGTATGGTGAATCCCCGGCGAATGTCATCTGCCACCGTGTGTAGTGCTGACAGTAAAATTTGGAGGTGGTGGTGGTGGTGGTACGGTGTGGTCATGTTTTTCGTGAAGGGCGCTTGCACCCCTTGTTGTTTTGCGCAACACTTATCACAGCACAGGCTTACATTGAAGTTTTAAGCACCTTCTTGCTTCCCACTTTGAAGAGCAATTCAGGGATGGCAATTGCATCTTTCAATACGATCGAGCACCTATTTATAATGCATGACCTGTGGCGGAGTGATTACACGACAATAACATCCCTTTGATGGGCTGGCCTGCACAGAGTCCTGACCTGAATGTTATTGAACACCTTTGAGATGTTTTGGAATGCCAACTTCGTTCCAGGCCTCACCAACTGACATCGATACCTCTCCTCAGTGCAGCACTCCGTGAAGAATGGGCTGCTATTCCCCAAGAAACCTTCCAGCACCGTAATGAATGCATGCCTGCGAGAGTGGAAGCTATCATCAAGGCTAAGGGTGGGCTGACACCATATTAAATTCCAGCACTACTGATGGAGGGTGCCATGAACTTGTAAGTCATTTTCAGCCAGGTATCTGGAAACTGTTGATCACAAATGAAATGTGTCAGTGTGATGTGCACCAATGACCACGCTTCAGGTAAGCAACAGTTTTAAGAACATGTTATACCCAAGAATATGAGGTTGTTGTATGGGCAATAAAACTACAGTTCTAGCCTTTTTAATTAAGCGAGCACCGATTAGAACACAGCGGGATGGCAGACAGATGGACGGCCAGAGCAGAGGTAGCGTACTGAAGGGTTACAATAAGAGCTGAGACGGGCTTGGTAGGCCAGCATGGTGACTTGCAAGAACATGAAGGCAGAAGGACACTGAAAAGTCAGAGGTAGCTTACAAATATGATGCAGCATCCACAGGCAGACACTCGTTGGGGATGAAGAAGGTGGACTGGTCCAACCAGAGGCCGCCAAATGGTAAAAAAAAGTAGTTCGTTTGCAAAAAACTTTTAAATTAGAGCAGAGGACCAGAGTTAAAATTGCAGAAGAGTGTAAATCAAAAGTGTATTTGCGCAGAAAGCAAGAGGGAAAGTATAAGTAAGGTAAAATGTGTCTGTTTTGAGGTCAGAGATGGTGGTTGACATCACAAGTGGTTTAGTGGGGGAGAAGGAGTGCACAGCTTGCCATTGTTGAGGACTAGTGGTTAGACCGGGGAGCAGTACAGATGGCCGGCAGTTGCTCTCCCACAAGATTACCAACTAAGCTTTGCTTTTTGGCTAAATCTGCATAAGACCATGACAAAGTAATGTTCGCGTAGGTGGTGAAGTTATTTTGACTGTGAATGAATGTTTATCTTATTATATGACAATTAATGAGATATAGATGCAAATAGTTAATTGAGCAAAGCTTAGTGCATGCAACAACACAGCTACTGTACTCACTCCTGCTGTTGCAATTCTGTTTTTGTTTTTTGCCAGTGATCATTATGACCAATTGGTTATGATCGTGCTTATTTTTATTTGGGGTATCAAGTGTAAGTAAAGACTGAGTTTGGTGGCATCCAGTAATACAAGATCTTTGCCTTGTGCACTAAAAGACCTGTGTGGCAGCTGAGTGAATGAAATTGAAACAATCACAATTGGGATTAGGATTAGCCTGATTAAGACAACAACCAAAGGCAATCGGTATCTGACAGTGGTCTTAAACCCACTTAGAGGGGCATATCTGTCTGGCTACATTCTGGCGTGCAAACTAAGATTTTGCAACTTGTTTGTAATAAAGGATTTTGAGGCCAACGAGTCTCTAGAATATGTGCTTTTATCAGAGCTGTGTTGCATTATTTAGTAGCACCAGAATTCCTCTCCAAAACCTTAGTTCTATGTATTTACTAAGTCCAGAATTCACAGGATGCCGAATAACATATGGGCGGCTGAACTGCAGGTTAGATTATAGGTCAATAAAGTGCGGAGGCTGACTACGCTGCCACCGCGCAGGTGACTGCACAAAGAAATTTAGAAGGAAAATACTTACAATTCATTGATATCGAATGATGGTCTATAATATCGCCCACTACATGTCCTGATCTCCTACATCATATCCTATAATTACCACATTAGAAATACAACAGTGTAATGACGTCATAGGCTTTGCAGAGAGCACAGCCCTGTGTGTGTGTGTGTGTGTGTGTGACATACTGTTCTGTACCAACCTCACTCACCCAATTACACACTATTTCTCTAGATGTATGCATACATTTGTGTGTGTTGTGGTGATATAACGGACAATTAATAAGAAGAAGAAATGTATGATGGAGCTCCTTACGGAAGGAGTTTGAAACATTTTACATAAGTCACTTGTGATATCAATTCTGTATTATTGTTGTAGTGTTTGGGTTCCATACCAGGAAGATATTGGAAAGAGAGAAATTATTGTAAAACGCAAACACACACTCCTAAGGCTACATGGTTCTGCACTTAAACATTCTGTAATGTTAAAGAACTGTTGTTTCCGTTACATTAGTCACGTGGGATGCAACACTGTTAATACTCCAATGCAGGAAATATATTTCCAACAACTGATATACATTCACCCTGCAAGTTTTCTATCCCACTCACTATGGCAAGAACATGTATAATGATAAAACTACTACCTTCTACACCAAAGGAAAAAAAAAGATTCTTTGTAATACATGGCACTATATAGCTTTCTGGAGGTGTATAGCACTCGCTGTCCACATCTGATTACCCAAGTGTTTGTCAAAACAGGAACATATGTAAGCATCTCTTTGAAGACAGCTGTAGACACTTCACAAAACAGGAGTGTCCACAACTTAGCAAGAAGGTGTAGAATAGAGGGCAACACTTGGTCACGGAAGTGTTGAAATAATCACCCTGGTTCATGTTCATAATAACCTGAATGACTGAACCCAAGAAATGCTAAGAAAAACACCTCCAAAACATTGCAGGACCACTTCCTTACCGAGTTACATCCTCTACACTTGGTGTTTTATGCACCTCATTGAGCCATCAGAGTAATCTATACCACACATCATTTGAAAAGAAGCAAAATTGTGACTCACTGGACCACACTAAATGCCTCCTCAGCTACTGTCCATTTGCTGCTGAAGTGCCACAACTATTTTCTGGCACTATTGAGTAAAACAGTGGTACTGTCATTGCTGCTGCAAAATGGCCATGGAAACCAGCAAGCACTGATCTGACCAAAATACTGTGACGTCAGATGCAGAAGTGCAATAGTCAGTTTCCACCCAGCAGACCAAGCCAAGTGTCAGCAACTCAATAAAGCCACTGCAGCAGAAAGAGGGTAATTGTGGCAGGAGCAAGCTGGTTACACCACCTCCAAGCTACAGGTTTGTTTTGGTGTATGCGGTTGGAAGCAGCATTTTGGCAAAACAAATAGACCTTTATAAAAACCCATCATTTTTAGCCAAATGTATCTCAGTATGGCAGCACCACCTATGAAGGTCTACACTGGACAAGGGGGCAACATGATCCTGCAAGTAGCCGCTATGAGACTTGGCCTCCACCTGTATCAGGCCTGCTCCTTGTTCTAGGTCCACTACTGTCGACCTAGTGCCTTCTAGCTGGTGGGCCACCACTGGGCTCACTCCAGTTGCAGCCAGTCTTCTGCCCTGGAGGGCAGCTGCTGAAGACCAGGATGGTCCAGTGACTCGGCCAGCTATTTCTGGGTGGACATAAGATGCTGTATAACTCTGCTCACAAGGGAAGATACCACTGCTGAGGGCCATCTTCTGCTAAGAGTATCACGGTGAGATTCCGTGCTGCCAGTGCATCCTACCTTAAGCTGCAGAGCTGAGCCGAGGCAGTATTGCTGTGAACTCCATGCACCAGTGTTGCTGGCCAGGTGCTGACGTCAAACTGCTCGCAGGTTGCCTGTTGATCAGTGCTGCCAGTCTCACTGTTGCCACTGAGTGTTGTTGTGTGTTCTCCAGTGTAATATATGACTAATAATGATGTTTCCTGACAGCAAGCCATCTCCTCAACTCAACCCTGCCCCTGTTGATGTAATCCACCCCAGACCTCTACACTGTATTGTTTGACCCAACAAAGATGTGAAACTTGTACCCAATTCCAGTGTCCACTGCATGTGATTTCCTGCAAAGTGTTCACTCGGAAATTAGTTTAAATGAACCCATGTTCACTGACAGCAGCTATTCCTGTTCGGTCTGAAACCAATAGTCACTGACAAGATGTCATGCTCACCACAGGTCCCTGATGGTTAGGAAACAAAAATTGCTGTGCTGGCACTTTTAGCCATGCCACAAGAGATAAGTCACTTTAAATTTGCAACATCACTTTTGTTCCTCAGTTAGTTATTAGCATCATTGGACTGCCACCTCGTGGCTTAATTTCGAAGCATGATCACAGTGTTTTGGTTTTACCTGTTAGTTATTGACGTGTTAGTGTTTCATGGCTCCAAAAAATGTCTATAAAGTGGATGTTAACAGCAACTGAACTGTTTATTGTTTGTGGAAACACAAAAAACGAGTGTTATAAAGTTTAAGATATCAAGCATTACGTGCAATTGGGGATGGTATGTGGAAAAACCAGTACCAATTACCCACCAGCTACAGCACTCCTGAAACAATGCTGAATATCTGTACATTAGTTCTATTTCCTTGTGTATACAAGTAGCAATCACCAAATACTGGACTATGCCAATCTGTGAACCAGCTCATATAGGGTTCCAACATTTTGTGAGTAGTCTCCTCTACGCAGTATGTATTGTCCCTCATATCTTTTGTAAATCAGTTAAGAAATAAAAATAGTATTCAGCTAATTCGACCTTTAAAAAGTGTAGATTCTTTAATCTTAAGCTATCCATTCCTATTGTTCTCATGCAGTCCTCTGCCAGTAATAGCCTGAGACTTTCTTCACTTCTGTATCGCAGTAGTAGGGTGGTCTATGTTTTTCTGTCGGGCTTCACTCTAGTGCTGCCTTTGTCCATCTTCAGTCATTTTTTCTGATTATGTCTTGCCCATTTCCGTTTTAGAGGCTTTATTCTTTCCACAGCATCTTGAACTCCTGTCAATGTTCTTTATCTTCTCTCCTTTTGTGATCTTTTTTTAGAGAGATCTAGGATTGACCTCTCCAGAGTTCTGTGAGTTGTTTGCAGATTTCTTTTAAAAATTTCACATTATTTGAAAACAATATTTTTCAAGTTTACTGGCATACTAAATTTTAAAAGTATTGTGTTTCTTCCGTAGGCCTTCCTACCTAGCTTGATCCAGTGGAAAACTTCAGGTTTTAAATCTCCTAGGATGTCGATTAATTGTTGCAGATGAAAATATTTATTCATGCTTTTAGAGAGACATTACTCAGTATTGTCTTGCAGTTATCGACTTGCTGTATATAATACCATTTCGCACAGATTTACCTTAATGCCCACTTTTCACAACTACCTGCCTTTGTCCATCTTCAGTCATTTTTTCTGATTATGTCTTGCCCATTTCCGTTTTAGAGGCTTTATTCTTTCCACAGCATCTTGAACTCCTGTCAATGTTCTTTATCTTCTCTCCTTTTGTGATCTTTTTTTAGAGACATAGACAAATGTAATGTATTGCGAATACATAGAAAGAAGGATCCTTTATTGTATGATTATATGATAGCGGAACAAACACTGGTAGCAGTTACTTCTGTAAAATATCTGGGAGTATGCGTACGGAACGATTTGAAGTGGAATGATCATATAAAACTAATTGTTGGTAAGGCGGGTACCAGGTTGAGATTCATTGGGAGAGTGCTTAGAAAATGTAGTCCATCAACAAAGGAGGTGGCTTACAAAACACTCGTTCGACCTATACTTGAGTATTGCTCATCAGTGTGGGATCCGTACCAGGTCGGGTTGACGGAGGAGATAGAGAAGATCCAAAGAAGAGCGGCCCGTTTCGTCACTGGGTTATTTGGTAACCGTGATAGCGTTACGGAGATGTTTAATAAACTCAAGTGGCAGACTCTGCAAGAGAGGCGCTCTGCATCGCGGTGTAGCTTGCTCGCCAGGTTTCGAGAGGGTGCGTTTCTGGATGAGGTATTGAATATATTGCTTCCCCCTACTTATACTTCCCGAGGAGATCACGAATGTAAAATTAGAGAGATTAGAGCGCGCACGGAGGCTTTCAGACAGTCGTTCTTCCCGCGAACCATACGCGACTGGAACAGGAAAGGGAGGTAATGACAGTGGCACGTAAAGTGCCCTCCGCCACACACCGTTGGGTGGCTTGCGGAGTATCAATGTAGATGTAGATGTAGAAGTCTTTATAGAAGGTTGCAATTCTATTATATTGTTGGTTGGGGCAACTACAAGGGCTATAGTAAGGAAGTAAGGAACAATGGGTCACAAAATGGAAACCACAGTGAAAGACAAAACTGTTTTATTTGCAACAGTTAGCTATGCCTTGCAGCTACTTCTCTATATAGTTGCTGCTTGGACTTAGATATCTGCTGTAGGGTTGTACCAACTTTCCATATCTTTATTATAGATGGCAGCCCCATGTGCTTTCTGAAAATTATGCTGGACTGCAACATGTTGTGCGCCAAAATGTTGTCTTCATAGCCAGTGGTTCATTTGAGCAGAGGTGAAACTCAAAGGGAGCCAAGTCCAGGCTGTAAGGTGGGTGTTCAAACACTTCCCATCAAGAATGTGGCAGTAGCGTCCTCATAGCCCTTGCAGTGTGTGGCCAAGAACTGTCATCAAGAAGGAACTGCACGACAGTTAGATTATGTAGGGTTGCACGATATCAGGTGAAATCTCTCGGCAAGTGCCCATACTTGGCTGGAGACATCTTTACAAACTCACTGTGCCCTCGGAACTGAGAACAGTGACGTGACACTATCTACAGGTGTACTAGAAACACTGCTTAACACATTTACACAAAGCTTCATCGGATTTTCCATTCCAAGTGTGATCGTTCCTTACTTGCTGAATAGCCCTCGTATATTGTCTGCAAATCTGACGTTAGTGACTTGTTCCATGTTTATTCTAATTCCCCTTTCTTTCCAAATGACTTTGGGCATAGCCATCTCAGTGACTGCTATAAATAGTTTTGGGGATTGTGACAAAGCAACCTGGGATCATTTTACTTCTCTTGTTTTGCCATCTGCCTCCTTAATTCATTTTTTTTATTTATGACTAACTACGAATAACATACATAAGTATAATCTGCATTTTCATAAAAGAGAAAGGTTGGCCACCAGTCTTAAAGAATATAGCACAGGATCTAATTTTGTGCTTCGTTTTGTGTATGTAATAAATTTCCTGATTTATTTTGACTATTCCCAGTTAATATCTTTTGTTACAGGGTGAAATCAGTAATTGTTTCGTAACTTAAATTCTATTGTTGACTTAGAAACAAATATAAATTGTCTACTAATTATAAACCTTTGGAGGAACAACCACTAGAATTCTTAAAGTATCTATTTGGCTCTATTCGAATATATGTTAGCAAAGCCAGCCCTTAATTAATTTCAAAGTAATTAACACGTTTGTCAAAAGTATTCTTTGTATAACTATATCTGTTAATTTCATCATTTAAACAAATAATCTGGCTTAACCCCTGCAGTGGAAGAAACTGTTAAAAAGAAGGAATTTTTCGATGTATTCGGTTAATTGAATGAGTTATGTTTTAATTGTAAATTCTGTAACTTAAACATCAAACAATGTATAGTTTCGGTACCTATTATTTTGATGATATATATAGGCCCAATTTTTGGTCCCGAGACAGTCAGTCCACAGGCCGATTTTCAGATGATATGGTCAGGTCAACAACAACACGTTAACTTAACTGTGCAATAGGTGTAACACAAATAAACCGTATGTTAAAACAATGACAGTGTCTGTTCAATATGTACCGTATTATTCTGCAAGAACTGTGTAGTTAGGTTTTTACTGCTCATAGATGTTGAACAGTAAACTATTATAGCAGTATGCTGACGTTTGCCTGAAATCTATTAATGAGGCTTATCAAAAGTTAACACATACTGAACTGGCCGCATTAACTGTGTAATACTGGGGGGTTGTGAACAGTGAAAGTAAAGAACTGTGAAACAACTGTGCACCTGTTGGCTACATCATTTACAATAGTCAGTGCTGAACTTCCACCCCCCTTTATTCAGCCAGTATAGCAATGCACTACTTCATCACCGAGGACTAGCAACAAATAATAAAGCAGGCGAATGTCACAGGATATACGGTTACTCTGCTTACACTTCAAATTGAAAATCCCCTCATGTGCTTTCCTATGCTGATAAAAGCCATCAAGATATTATAGATGTTACATAATATCTTTATGTACATTGTTCACACACCTTTCTCAGTCAGTGCCTGAATAATTGCAGTGCAGCTGATACAATCAAAAGCCTTTTCAAAAGCTATGAATACTGGTATTT
Source organism: Schistocerca americana (assembly GCF_021461395.2). NCBI lineage: Eukaryota > Metazoa > Arthropoda > Insecta > Orthoptera > Acrididae > Schistocerca > Schistocerca americana. The sequence goes on from NC_060120.1 coordinate 183,456,465, forward strand.
CATGTTCATTGTATCAACTAATTACTTATGGTCAATTGGGCTATAACCAACAAGGAATACAGTTGTTTCTATGGGTTGTGTTTTTTTCACAATAGTATTTCGAGTCATCAAATTTTTAGTGAAAGCTTTGGCTTCACAGACAACAGGGAGTAAATATTTCCCCCCCCCCCCCTCGTCAAGTTCAGTAGGACCAAATTGAGGAGCAAATCTCCAAGGTCATGGAACGTGTCAGTACATGAAATTACAACATAAACATAATAACAAATAAAAATAAATGTTCATGAACCTTAAAAAAATTAGTCCATAAGTTTAAGTAGACGCTATCAGCTTAATTTTTCAAGGAACTCCTCGACAGAATAGAGGGAGTGACCTATGAGGAAACACTTCAGTTTCGATTTGAAAGCACGTGGATTACTGCTCAGATTTTTAAATTTGAATGGCAGCTTATTGAAAATGGATGCAGCAGTATACTGCACACCTTTTTGCACAAGAGTTAAGGAAGTTTGATCCAAATGCAGGTTTGATTTCTGCTGAGTATTAACCGAGTGAAAACTGCTTATTCTTGGGAATAAACTAATATTGGTAACAAGAAATGACAATAAGGAATATACATATTGAGAGGCCAATGTCAAAACGCCCAGACTCGTGAACAGAGGTCGACAAGAGGTTCGTGAACTAACACCACTTCTTGCCCGAACCGTCCGTTCCTGAGGCAAAAATATCCTTTTAGAATGAGAAGAGTTACCCCAAAATATAATACCATACAACAATAATGGATGAAAATAAGCAAAGTAGACTAATTTTCATGTCGAACGATCACTCACTTCTGATACCGTTCGAATAATAAAAATGGCAGTATTAAGTCTTTGAACAAGATCCTGATGTGGGTTTTCCATGACAGCTTACTATCTGCCTGAACACCTAGAAATTTGAACTGTTCAGTTTCACTAATCATATGCCCATTCTGTGACATTAAAATGTCAGATTTTGTTGAATTGTGTGTTAGAAACTGTAAAAACTGAGTCTTACTGTGATTTAGCGTTAGTTTATTTTCTACAAGCCATGAACTGAGGTCACATACATTTGAAACCGAGCCAATGTTGCACACAACATCCTTTACTACCAAGCTGGTGTCATCGGCAAACAGAAATATTTTAGAATTACTGGTAATACTAGAGGGCATATCATTTATATAAATAAGGAACAGGAGTGGCCCCAACACTGATCCCTGGGGCACCCCCCACTTGACCGTACACCACTCAGACCCCTCATCATAGCCGTTTTCAACATAGTGAACCTTTTGCTGACTGTTGCTAAAGTAAGAGGTGAACCAACTGTGAGCTACTCCTCATATTCCGTAATGGTCCAACTTCTGGAGCAATGTTTTGTGATCAAAACAATCAAATGCCTTAGTTAAATCAAAAAATATGCCAAGCATTTGAAACCTTTTGTTTAACCCATCCAGTACCTCACAGAGAAAAGAGAATATAGCATTTTCAGTTGTTAAACGACTTCTAAAGCCAAACTGTACATTTGATAGCAAATCGTGTGATATAAAATGATCAGTTATCCTTACATACATAGCCTTTTCAATAACTTTTGCAAACACTGATGGCATAGAAATAGGTCTAAAATTATCTACATTATCCCTTTCTCCCTTTTTATAAAGCGGCTTACCTACTGAGTACTTTAATCGTTCAGGAAACTGACCATTCTTAAAGAAAAAATTACAAATATGGGTAAATACAGGGCTTACATGTGCAGCACAGTAGTTTAATATTCTGCTAGACACTCCATCATAACGATGAGAGTCCTTAGTCTTCAGTGATTTAATTATGACTCAATCTCCCTCTGTCTGTATCACAAAGGAGTATTTCAGACATCAATCTCGGAAAGGTGTTTGCCAAGAAAGTTATATGATTTCCCGTAGAAACTAAATTTTTCTCAGAAAATGATTGTTAAATGCTGTACATATATTAGATTTATCAGTAACAGAAATATTTTTACTGCGAATTGACTTTATATCGTTGACCTTGTGCTTCTGACCAGACACTTCCTTCACAACTGACCATATGGTTTTAATTGTATCCTGTGAATTAGCTATTCTATTTGCATACCACATACTCTTTGCCTTCCTGATAACATTTTTAAGCACCTTACAATATTGTTTGTAATGGGCTACTGTAGCTTGATTGTGACTACTTCTAACATTTTGATATAATTCCCGCTTTGTTCTACATGATATCCTTATCCCACTAGTCAGCCACCTGGGCTGCCCATTACTGCTAGTACCCCGCTTAGAATGTTCTAATGGAAAGCAACTCTCAAAGAGCATGAGAAATGTGTTAAGGAAAGCATTGTATTTATCATCTATGTTATTGGCACTATAAACATCATGCCATTCTTGTTCCTTGACAAGGTTTAAAAAACTCTCTATTGCTGTTGAATTAACTTTCCTACGTAGTTTGTAATTAAATATGACATTGGTTTGAGTACAAAAGCCTTTTAGTGTTAAAATTTGTGCACCATTGTCTGAAAGCCATTCATGCTTTTACTAGAAGAATGCCCATCTAGTGATGAAGAATGAATAAAAATATTGTCTATGGCTGTGCTGCTGTTCCCCTGCACCCTAGCTGGAAAAAACACAGTTTGCATCAGATCATATGAATTTAGGAGATCTACCAACATCCTTTTTCTTGCACCATCATATACAAAATTTATATTGAAGTCACCATATATAACTAGTTTCTGGTACTTCCTACAAAGTGAATCAAGAACCCTCTCTAGCCTGAGCAGAAATGCTCTGAAGTCAGAGTTAGGGGACCTATAAACAACAACAATTAGAGGTTTAGTTTCACTAATTTCAACTACCGCTGCACAACATTCAAATACCTGCTCAGTGCAGTGTCGTGATATGCCTGTGGACTCAAATGGGCCTATCAGTTCTAGGCGCTACAGTCTGGAACCGTGCAACCGCTACGGTTGCAGGTTCGAATCCTGCCTCGGGCATGGCTGTGTGTGATGTCCTTAGTTTAGTTTGGTTTAAGTAGTTCTAAGTTCTAGGGGACTGACGACCTCAGCAGTTAAGTCCCATAGTGCTCAGAGCCATTTGAACCATTTTGACTCAAATGGAATACTGTTTTTTACATACAAAGCCACTCCCCCACCTCGCAAGGAACTCCTTGAGAAACAGCCAGCTAATCTGTAGCCTGGTAAAGGAAGCCTCTGAATTGTCAGATTATTTAAGTGGTGCTCTGATGTACCAATAATTTCATAGTCACCATCTATAAGCAGTTCACTAACTTTATCTTTAATACCTCTTATATTTTGATGAAATATGCTAATTCCTTCTCTACTTGGAAACATTACATCCTCGGAAGGTGAGCCCCTAGTTAGAAGGACTTCCTTTAGGCAGGTGTACCTATCAGCTGATTTCAATCTAGAAAAGGTGCACCTCTAACACCAACTACTACAGGACAGTAATTCTTCGAATCATGAATACCTAATTTTTTGTGATCATGAATATCTTTGCTTTCTACATCTATACTCTGCAGTTCATCATGAGATACATGGCAGAGGATATGTCCCATTGTACCAGTTATTAGGGCTTCTTCCTGTTTCATTCATGTATGGAGCACAAGTAGAATGGTTGTTTGAATGCCTCTGAGCCTGAAGTAATTATTCTAATCTTATCTTCACAATCCCTATGTGAGCAATACATAGGTGGTTTTAGTATATTCCCATTGTTGTTTGTTGTTGTGGTCTTCAGTCCTGAGACTGGTTTGATGCAGTTCTCCATGCTACTCTATCCTGTGCAAGCTTCTTCATCTCCCAGTACCTACTGCAACCTACATCCTTCTGAATCTGCTTAGTGTATTGATCTCTTGGTCTCCCCCTACGATTTTTACCCTCCACGCTGCCCTCCAATGCTAAATTTGTGATCCCTTGATGCCTCAAAACATGTCCTACCAACCGATCCCTTCTTCTAGTCAAGTTGTGCCACAAACTTCTCTTCTCCCCAATCCTATTCAATACCTCCTCATTAGTTACGTGATCTACCCACCTTATCTTCAGCATTCTTCTGTAGCACCACATTTCAAAAGCTTCTATTCTCTTCTTGTCCAAACTGGTTATCGTCCATGTTTCAGTTCCATACATGGCTACACTCCATACAAATACTTTCAGAAATGACTTCCTGACACTTAAATCTATACTCGATGTTAACAACTTTCTCTTCTTCAGAAACGCTTTCCTTGCAATTGCCAGTCTACATTTTATATCCTCTCTACTTCGACCATCATTAGTTATTTTGCTCCCCAAATAGCAAAACTCCTTTACTACTTTAAGTGTCTCATTTCCTAATCTAATTCCCTCAGAATCACCCGACTTAATTCGACTACATTCCATTATCCTCGTTTTGCTTTTGTTGATGTTCATCTTATATCCTCCTTTCAAGACACTGTCCATTCCATTCAATTGCTCTTCCAAGTCCATTGCTGTCTCTGACAGAATTACAATGTCATCGGCGAACCTCAAAGTTTTTACTTCTTCTCCATGAATTTTAATACCTACTCCGAATTTTTCTTTTGTTTCCTTTACTGCTTGCCCAATATACAGATTGAATAACATCGGGGAGAGACTACAACCCTGTCTCACTCCTTTCCCAACCACTGCTTCCCTTTCATGCCCCTTGACTCTTATAACTGCCATCTGGTTTCTGTACAAATTGTAAATAGCCTTTCACTCCCTGTATTTTACCCCTGCCACCTTCAGAATTTGAAAGAGAGTATTCCAGTCAACATTGTCAAAAGCTTTCTCTAAGTCTACAAATGCTAGAAACGTAGGTTTGCCTTTTCTTAATCTTTCTTCTAAGATAAGTCGTAAGGTTAGTATTGCCTCACGTGTCCCAACATTTCTATGGAATCCAAACTGATCTTCCCCGAGGTCCTCTTCTACCTGTTTTTCCATTCGTCTGTAAAGAATTCGCGTTAGTATTTTGCAGCTGTGACTTATTAAACTGATAGTTCGGTAATTTTCACATCTGTCAACACCTGCTTTCTTTGAGATTGGAATTATTATATTCTTCTTGAAGTCTGTGGGTATTTCGCCTGTCTCATACATCTTGCTCACCAGATGGTAGAGTTTTGTCATGACTGGTTCTCCCAAGGCCATCAGTAGTTCTAATGGAATGTTGTCTACTCCCGGGGCCTTGTTTTGACTCAGGTCTTTCAGTGCTCTGTCAAACTCTTCACGCAGTATCGTATCTCCCATTTCATCTTCATCTACATCGTCTTCCATTTCCATAATATTGTCCTCAAGTACATCGCCCTTGTATAAACCCTCTATGTACTCCTTCCACCTTTCTGCCTTCCCTTCTTTGCTTAGAACTGGGTTGCCATCTGAGCTCTTGATATTCATACAAGTGGTTCTCTTCTCTCCAAAGGTCTCTTTAATTTTCCTGTAGGCAGTATCTATCTTACCCCTAATGAGACAAGCCTCTACATCCTTACATTTGTCCTCTAGCCATCCCTGCTTAGCCATTTTGCACTTCCTGTCGATCTGTTTTGAGACGTTTGTATTCCTTTTTGCCTGCTTCATTTACTGCATTTTTATATTTTCTCCTTTCATCAATTAAATTCAATATTTCTTCTGTTACCCAAGGATTTCTATTAGCCCTCTTCTTTTTACCTACTTGATCCACTGCTGCCTTCACTACTTCATCCCTCAGAGCTACCCATTCTTCTTCTACTGTATTTCTTTCCCCCATTCCTGTCAATTGTTCCCTTATGCTCTCCCTGAAACTCTGTACAACCTCTGGTTCTTTCAGTTTATCCAGGTCCCATCTCCTTAAATTCCCACCTTTTTGCAGTTTCTTCAGTTTCAATCTGCAGTTCATAACCAACAGATTGTGGTCAGAGACCACATCTGCCCCTGGAAATGTCTTACAATTTAAAACCTGGTTCCTAAATCTCTGTCTTACCATTATGTAATCTATCTGATACCTTTTAGTATCTCCAGGATTCTTCCAGGTATACAACCTTCTTTCATGATTCTTGAACCAAGTGTTAGCTATGATTAAGTTGTGCTCTGTGCAAAATTCTACAAGGCGGCTTCTAGCCACCATTTAAAGCCGATTCTTGAAACTTTGTCACAGGATGTGGGGATTCTGCCTTTTTCTACATGAACAGTATTCAGCCAGTTCTTTTTCTGTTTCTTCACAAGTACAGTTAATTACTTCAACTGTCAGACCATTCTGTATTTCAATAGCCTTTCTCACTTCTTTTGGAAGGATGTCTGTGTTTTTTTTTTTTTGTTATTTTCATTTAACTTTATTACATCTCCTTTTATTCTCTGGTGCTATTTTTAAGGCATTTTCATTTTACCTTTTTATATCTGCTTTTATTTTCTTCTTTGCGTACTTCAGTAGTTCTGTGTCTTCTATCATGGCAACAGATTGTAACATCGAAAATGTAGGATGCATGGCACCTGCTACCAATATACAATTTTTTTTCTGAATTGTATGTAAATATTTGTAATTTAAATGCTTTCTTGTAATAAGTAAGGACATTGCTTCACTGTATGTGCAAATTTAGGTAAAAGTCTGTTGACACTTCATTGTATTTATCTGTGTCTTACTGTGAAACTTACAAGCCCTGGGAAAAATCCGCATTGACTAGCAACAATAGCAGTGCTTGTGCATTGTAAAATCTTTGGGGTAGGGAGTTGTTGCACGGAGAGAGGGGGGGGGGGAGGGGAGGGAGAGGGAGAGGGGGAGAGAGAGAGAGAGAGAGAGAGAGAGAGAGAGAGAGAGAGGTTCCTGTGCTTGTAGTGTGCGGAAGTGTGGTGTTAACGCTCTCACAGTATAGAGTACCATTTTCGGCGTCATCTACATCTACATCTACATCCATACTCCGCAAGCCACCTGACGGTGTGTGGCGGAGAGTACCTTGAGTACCTCGCGGTTCTCCCTTCTATTCCAGTCTCGTATTGTTCGTGGAAAGGAGGATTGTCGGTATGCCTCTGTGTGGGCTCTAATCTCTCTGATTTTACCCTCATGGTCTCTTCGCAAGATATACGTAGGAGGGAGCAATATACTGCTTGACTCTTCGGTGAAGGTATGTTCTCGAAACTTTGACAAAAGCCCGTACCGAGCTACTGAGCGTCTCTCCTGCAGAGTCTTCCACTGTAGTTTATCTATCATCTCCGTAACGCTTTCGCGATTACTAAATGATCCTGTAACGAAGCGCGCTTCTATCAACCCTATCTGGTACGGATCCCACACTGCTGAGCAGTATTCAAGCAGTGGGTGAACAAGCGTACTGTAACCTACTTCCTTTGTTTTCGGATTGCATTTCCTTAGGATTCTTACAATGAATCTCAGTCTGGCATCTGGACGATCAACATTATATGATCATTCCATTTTAAATCACTCCTAATGCGTACTCCCAGATAATTTATGGTATTAACTGCTTCCAGTTGCTGACCTGCTATTTTGTAGCTAAATGATAAGGGATCTATCTTTCTGTGTATTCGCAGCACATTACACTTGTCTACATTGAGATTCAATTGCCATTCCCTGCACCATGCGTCAATTCGCTGCAGACCCTCCTGCATTTCAGTACAATTTTCCATTGTTACAACCTCTCGATACACCACAGCATCATCCGCAAAACGCCTCAGTGAACTTCCGATGTCATCCACAAGGTCATTTATGTATATTGTGAATAGCAATGGTCCTACGACACTCCCCTGCGGCACACCTGAAATCACTCTTACTTCGGAAGACTTCTCTCCATTGAGAATGACATGCTGCGTCCTGTTATCTAGGAACTCCTCAATCCAATCACACAATTGGTCTGATAGTCCATATGCTCTTACTCTGTTCATTAAACGACTGTGGGGAACTGTATGGAACACCTTGCGGAAGTCAAGAAACACGGTATCTACCTGTGAACCCGTGTCTATGGCCCTCTGAGTCTCGTGGACGAATAGTGCGAGCTGGGTTTCACATGACCGTCTTTTTCGAAACCCATGCTGATTCCTACAGAGTAGGTTTCTTGTCTCCAGAAAAGTCATTATACTCGAACACAATGCACGCAGGACTTGTACAGGATTTTGGATGTAAATTGCCCTAGTGGGATGGCGACCGTTATTTATTTCCTTTTCGTTCATTAGTGTAACTTTTGGGTTCATGATCAGTGGTACCCCTTTTCTGTCCAGTGTTTCTCGTGAGTGAATGCACAAAATAACTTTCATTTTCCAAATTATAGCCCTGTTCGGTTTAATTACTTTTTATTTTTAGCATACTTTCCTCCTACTTATTGGGATCACTTCTTTGGGAAAGATAGCCTTAACCAATTAGAAAAAATCCATTAGCCATACACGTGATCCACAGTCATATTTTATATCGTAAGCAGGATAGGCCGATTGGTAAGAGGGAGGTTACAAGATGTTTTAATTTTCATTTCTCATCACTCTTAAGACAACACTCCTGGTTTCAGTCTTTGACTTCCCTGGTTGTTTAGTAACTATGATTCCTATAATTCCATAGTTTTCATTATTGTTACCACCAGTTTTCTTCTGTTGACTGTTACAATCTCATCTTAAGTCCATGCAAGTTCCTTTTCACTTGATTTGTCTGTGGTGGTGACAGTTTTTTCACTGATATTAGTTTCCTTCTCTCATTGCCTGTTCATTTCTACTTACACTCTTATCAGTATGTGGTCACTACCAGTATTAAATTGTTTTAAAACTGAAACATCTTTCAATAGTTTGTTTTTGTTTGCAATAAAAAAATCTATTCCATTCAGAGTCTCATGATTTGGTCTTCTCCCGAGTCCATTTTTCTATTAAGGCATTTCATAAAAAAAGATGTTCATAATGAATAAATTACTCTTTTCAGCAAACCGAACAAACCTTCCACTTCTCATTTCTATTGATTCCCTGGCAGCCTAGAGAAACATATAGGGTATATTTTAAATACTAACTTTAAATCCCCAACCCAAATTATCAGTTTAAAGTGACAATCCCCTCCTTTACTGTGTATGTATTTTACTTCCTCATAAAATGCTTCTAAGTCATTGGCAGAATGGCTTGCACTAGGAGCATTCAGTTGCACTATTTTTATCTTTTATCTCTTTGATATTTTCATAATAATCCATGCTATCCCATTTGAAGTTCCTTCTATTACTGATACCTTATCAGTTTACACTCTTATTTATTTAGGAACCCCACACCATTTATTCACTCATCCAATTCTTCTAAACAGTACAGAATGTTTCCTTATTTCACATATTGTTCCCCTTTAACACATACTTCACTCAGACTAACAGACCATTTGATTTTCTCCACTTCCTCCTCAGTTTTACTTAGTCCACATTCATCCGCAAGTGATTGGCAATTATAAGTGCAGATGTACAAAGGCCTGACATTTCCAGCTTTAGTAGGTTTCTGTATGGGCAATGCTAAGCGCTTCCCTCCCTGAGATTCAAAGTTATCAGTTAAGAATAAAGCTTCCTTATAATATGGTTTTGAAAAAGGATGCTAACTTCCAGTGCAGGAAAGGGTAAGAATTCCTCTTAATGGTGAGCAAAACACAATGGTCACCTTCCATAAGTTTCTATCCTGCCATTACATTCTCTTTGATAAAGAATATGTTGTGTACAAATGCACAGTCTCACAGTGATACTAAGTTCTAGCTGTGACAGATAGTTCAAACTACAAGATGTAAGTATATGAAATGAAAAATTTGTCTTCTAAAATGCAAGGAAAAGACATACATGTTAAGTTGCAGATAGGCACAATTAAAAGACACACATCAGCTTTGAGCCAAAGCCTTTGTCAGAAAAAGAAAGAGAGGCACACACACCAATCATACACAAGCCAGCACACCTATGATCACATACACTGGCAGCTCAGACCACAATGCCAATTCTTCCTCCAATATTTGTGCAGTCCAAGTTGACACTCTGCACAGAACCTGATGGAAGCGACTGTAAATTGCAGAATCATTTACAGTTGTTCCCATCAGCCACCACACCAAGTGTCAGAAGCCCCAACTTGGGCTGCATGAATAGTAGTACTGCTGCTTCACTTCAAGATGCCAGCACAAACACTTGAAGTAGAAAAACAATGTTCCTATCTTTCTGAACAATAGCTTTCTTTTTTTAGGTGTGCAAGAGGAATTAGTTTGGGGTAGCTGGAAGGGAAGAAAAATATGGAGTTGGAAAGTCACTCCAACCCTACGTTAAGAGAGCACCCCTCTCTCTCATCTTGTGGTCTCAGTGATATGACACCCCCACCCCCCACTTCCATCTCTTTGAACATCCCACAACCAATTCCTAAGTCTTCTCTAAGTTTTCAGCTCAGCTTTCTTGGATAATTATAAAGTGGTAACTACTGACAGACATATGGAAGATGCCTCAAGTCCACATAGGAAATGGAAAAAAAAGCATGCTGTCCTTACTTGTATCCTTCCCCATCATACACACTGTGGTGCCACAGTCTTGGCACATACTGAAAACTGAAAAATATGGATCTTTAACTGCACCCCTTTAAACACTACCATCTTTTACCATTGATGCATACGGTCCTTTAAGACCACAATACAGTGGAGTTAAGAATTGTACTGGACACTAAGAACCTGCTCTACCAACTGAATCATTTATTTAAATCACTGAAGGAAAATGTTTGGTGCCAGATAAATAATGAGACGAGTAAAGGTAATACCTCACCATATGGCTGACCAACACATGCATAAAACTGAGAATATAGTTAGCTTTTAAATTAATATTTTTTCAGAGCTAACACAGTACACATACACCTGCACAGATAAATTGTTGTGACTATAATATAGCAATAGCTCTCTCTCTCACCTCTGAAGAGGGATTTATCTGAAAGCTAGCAACATTCTCAGTCTTTTTTACACGACAGTCAACAAATCCAATGACTCAATTATACTGCAAGTTGTTATCTTTAATTCTTCCCTTATTTACAGAAGGAACACAACTAGAAGCTGCAGGTTTCTCATATTATTTAGGAAGGATCACAAGACAAACAACCACGAATTATGGATAAGGTAAGTCTAATGTTCACATCAAATTATTATCTGACAACTCCCGAAGGCTTTGAAAGTTATGTAGGACTCAGAATGACCTACACTCAGAAAACACTGTGCGAGAGTGGACATTATTACAATGGAGTGACAGTGCAGTGAAGAGCAAGTCTAGAAGGAAAGTAATTTATGTTTGCCCTCACTATCCTGATACATCAGCCATTGCAAAAGAATTTAGAAAATGGCTTTGAATAACATCCACTAATACTTATGTTGCTAAACAGACTAGTTCCTTCTGGAACAAGTCCATAAAATAAGCTAATGAAATTAACGTAGCAGCATCCTCAAAAAATGCAGTGGCCTGTAGATGAGTAAATTGTGGCGACCAATCCATCAGAAGTCAAGTAGGCACAATGTGTGCAGAGGGAAAACAATGACAAAGGATAAGGCATGGTGATATGGGAGCACAACAATGGCAGGATGATACCATCAACCACACAATAGTCAGTAGCTGCTCATTGACAATGGCTAGGGAGTAATTTGCTGGAAGTTCAGTAAGCTGGGAAAGATTTAATTTAAGCCTTAACTGGCATCACATTTGTGAGACGGCTGTTGATCTTCATGGTACCCATCTCCTCCCATTCTGAGGTCATTTCGACTTTTCCCTCCAAGTACCCTTCAGATGCAATGCTGGCTCCTTGCAGTGAAGGTGGGGTGCAGTTTGTCCAATTTAACCATAAGTAAATATGTAGTAAATTTGATTTGAAGTCTTACAGATATATACCAGATTATTAAAGGTCCAACGAATTTACCAACAATTTGTGTTTATAGTGATAATTATGTACAATACACCATACTTATTACTGACAGTGCATCATAATTAATGTGCACTACCACATCTGTATCACCATTCACAACAACCTGAACCAACTGATTTTTCAATCAGTTCTGAGAAAATCTGAACCTAATCTTGAAATGATATTGATCCTGATTATAAGACAGAAAGAGGGGGTTTGGACCAAGTCCACAAACGAGATCTCCCATGCCATTTCCCCACATGCACCCAATCCTCCCACCAACTCCGAGAGCCAGCCATAAAAAGAATGCCACCCCGAACTGGAACAACTTGTAACGCCGGAAATGCATATCCTCCTATTTTCATCTATTGTACTATTATTTTTTTTCCTTGTTTTGTTACCTCAAGATATGACATTTCTGTCTCTTTATATATTGTAATTGTTTTACTGTTTGTATATATATATTTATGCACTTATGTCGATGTATAATTGGTTTGTTTCGTAAATATTATTTGTATTTTTACGCTGGGTCTTGCCTAGGGAAAACTGCTATCGAACGATTACATCGATGGGTCGTGTGAAGAATCAAAGTGTGTAGGATCTTTGGTAGTGAACTCTGCCGCGTGGAGTGCGGGCAGAGCATAGAGGGAGTCTGGCTGGAGTAGTGCAGTGGAGCAGGTGTGTTGTGTGACGCTCCCGCGAGTTGCCGCGCTTTCGGGGTTTGGCAGCATGTAATTGCGCTCGACTTGCGATGATAGTTTCTGACATGGTGTCGCGGACGGGAAGCATTAGCTGGTGCACATCAAGAGCCCGTTTCGTCTGGTGCCCGTGTCGAGAAGAAGGCGCGCCAACATCCAGCTTCTGCAACAGCGACGGCCGACAATGAGTGACTGTCGCCACCTCCTCGATCGACGGCTTCAAACCTTCAATCAACCAACAAGGAAAACTAAAAGCACGTAAAGTTTCAGAACTGTATGGCAGACCTCAGCTTTTCAAATTGTTCCATTTGCCTCGCAAAATTACAGCAACTTAGCATGAACCTTTGTTGCTCATTGTCCCAATTGCATTGCCAAGCAGGGTCCCTTCCTTTTCCGAAATGAACCCGAGTGTCGTTGAAATTCAAACGCCAGCATTAAAATAATATAATTAGATTTCACTGCTTTAATTTCAAAGTTCAGTTAAAGTAATCATAGCTGGCTACAATATTTAGGTTACACGAGCACAAATTAAGAGTGCGAGTTTTGTTAGCATATTTTAGCTTACCTGTGACTGCAGCTCAGCTTGGTACGTACTAAATTTTACTATTGTTAATTGTTCAGAATCATTTAATTCAAGTTCAAAGTTAAATCTCTTGTTTCTAAATTGCGTAGAGTCAAGTTGCTTTTGAAATGATTGTTGAGGTAGTCCAAGACTAACCATATTTTACTGGATTTCGATGTGCTTCAGAAAGAAAGCTCGCTATTAACTTCAGTCACTAAATTAACTTTCGATTTTCCGGTTTTATTAATTCTTTTGCTAAATTAAGTCAGAGTGTAGCGAAATTTATTACTTCTGACAAACTTTCAGTTTTCACACTACACGTGTCAACCTTCAGTTGCCACGCTTCTAGTGCTAATTATATATGTAATAACCTTTCTTTTTCAGTTACTATAGTAATTGTCCTTAGGACTGGCGACCGTAATTTCCCCCAAATCTCAAATATCTAATTACCGCTAGTTAATTGTTAATGTAACGGCCACACATTTACTTTCTTTATTAACTTTACCCCTTTTCAAAATTAATTTCCACCAGTTTCATTTGCATTTTTCCTTCATTTAGATGTAACCCTTTCCTCGCTCTTTACCGACAGATTAACTTCGGTGACGATTGCTTTTCCCAAATTTCCATTAGGTACACGCGGTTTAATTTTTCACTGTCATTAAGGTCGATAAGTGAGGGGGAGGTTACAAACTGAACCACTTCCTTTGTCAGGGCTTAGATTACCTATCATCATGGCTGAAATGATGGGCTTCCTACCCAAGATACTTCCCACCCCACCCAAAGTGTCGTCGTGTTGCCCACCCAACCTCCACAAAATCCTAGTCCATCCCTATGCCACTGCCAATCCCAACCCCTTGCCAGAGGGATCATGTTCCTGTGAGCTCCAGGTGCAAGACCTACCCAATCCACCCACCCACCACTAACTATTCCGGTAATGTCACAGGACTATGTTGTCCCACCCAAGGGGGCCACCTGTAAAAGTTGCCATGTTGTATACCAGCGTTGCTGCAACCACTGCACAGCTTTTTATATTGGTATGACAACCAACCATCTGTCCATCAGCAAAAACAGCCACTGCCAAACTGTAGCCAAAAGCAAAGTAGACCACCCTATGGCACAACATGCAGCTGAACATAATGTGCTTGATTTCAATGGCTGCTTCACAACCTGGGCCATGTGGATCCTTCCCTCCACCTCCTCCTTTTCTGAACTTCACAGATGGGGGTTATCCTTAAAACACATTCTCCACTCCCAAAATTAGCCTGGCCTATGGTAACCTACTGTCCCCATACCCTGCACCCAACAGTTTCTGCCCGCTTGTCCTATCACCACCTCATTTTTCACATTTCCTCACCCTCTTTGTGGGCCACACTCTGCCAGTGTAGCCACCCATCCTTTCCCATTCGATGATCCTCTCCTTTTCCACTCCCTGTTCTCCCCTCCACCCCCCTCTCCACAACCCACTTCTTGATGCTGCACCTGGCAGTCTGGTCCCTGCAAAACCTGCCAAACAACACTCTTCTCCCCATCCCCCCCACCACCCAACCCATATCCCACTGTCCGTCCCCCTTCCCTGTCTCACTCTAGATGACTGTTCACATGACAGTCACATTCCAGTTGGAGCTGCCAGTGGTAGCAGCCATGTGCATGAGGTGTGCTTGCTTGTGTGAATGTGTGTGTGTGTTTTGTTTGCTGAAGAACGCTTCAACCGAAAGCTATAATGTATCACGACAAACAGCAATGTACATATTAAAGATTATGTATGACAGGCACCAGGACAAAGTTCTTACATAAAGGTTAACTTTATTCAGGAAAGGCCGTGATGGATAAAAACTCTCCACAGGTAACAGAAATTTAGTATCTCCTACAGAGTTCGTTCTGAAGCTTACCAGACCAACTGAAAAGACATGCTGAAATGTCGTAGCAGACAGCTCTACTGAACTTTTACGTGTCAATAAGCTTTTGAAAATAGAGCTCACATTTGCAAGAACTATGAAGAAAAACAAGAGAGAGATCCCACCACAGTTTCAAACAATTAAGAGATGTGCAAAGAAGTCTTCTGATTATGCTTTGCAAAGAACATTACTTTACTTTACTTTCTTTACATACTGAAGAAGACAACAGCAGTGATATTGGCATCTTACATGCACTACTGCACGACAGGTAATCCAAACACCAATAAGCCAGAGTTAAATTTTTTTTAAAATTTAACTATGGCTAATGTTGATGGGCTAGTCAAGAAGAGTTCGAACTATGCATCAAGCAGAAAACTCAAAAAGTTGGTAACAGCAATATTTTTTACCATTATTGATGTAGGGTGCAGTGTTAATGCTTTAATTCATCAAGCCTACTCTCAAGTTAAGAAAATGACCAGACACTATTTTATAAGAACTCTTGTAGTCACTGGCATATCAACAAACACATTGAAGGATTACTGAGATGAAGAGTCTCTAATTAACATTTCGCATGAGGAGTATTCTAAAGATCATAAGGAACGTCAGATCTCAGAGGCTTGCATTTTCTGAGATTCGTAAAACATACTACTTTTGGAACTCTAAACTCAAAGAAAAGAACAAAGCACCCACATCAGAACTGCGGCAAACCGAACAGCTCGTATTGCACAAAAAAAATTGTGGAAAGTGTGTTGCTGATAAACAACAAACATAATACATGTGTGTTTTAAGCAATGGGAAATCTAGGATGGAATGTAACAATGTCAAAAGGATAGTTGCTTCTCTCCATATAGTGGAGATGCTGAGTCGTAGATAGGCACAATGAAAATACTGTCACAAAGAGAGCTTTTTGCCAAAAAGAGCTTTGTTGAAGGTGCATTTGGGTGGTTAGATGGAGGGAGGTGTGGTGGTAGCGGTACAGAAGAGAAGGAAAAACACTGACGGATCATTGTTGGAATAGAGAGCTGTGTAGTGCTGGAATTGTCCTTACACATCTAACCACTTCCCTGTTCCCACTCCATCATTACACAACCCTCTTTTCCACCAATGCACCTCCACTGTCTTTTTACTTCTCTCCTGTTCTGCTGTGCCCTCCTCCCCCTCTGCCCTCCATCTAACCTCCCGTCTGCACTTAGCTGCCCTACCCTCTCTCCACCTCCTCCCTGTCCAGTCTCACAAGCAGCACTACCCTACCCTACCCTACCCTACCCTACCCTACCCTACCCTGGTGTCCATCCCCCTCCCTGCCCCAGCCGCCTCCTTATCCACATCACCCAGTTGCCTCTCTCATCATACATGCTGCTGCTCGCACTTAGGCCTCAGCCACCAGCGACTGTGGTTTTTGTGTGTGTGTGTGTGTGTGTGTGTGTGTGTGTGTGTGTGTGTGTGTGTGTTTTGTCTATTTCTGATGAAGGCCACATTGGCCGAAAGCTCACTTCCTGGCAGTCTTTTTGTTGTACCTATCTGCGACTCAGCATCTTCATTATATTGTGAGTAGCAACTATCCTTTTCATAATATTACTACATGTGTGTTTTATAAACATTCACTATGTGTGACACATTTTATATTTTAAAAATGTTAGCTGCAAGTGTGACATACATAATTTGAATATATAAGAAAAGAAATTGTATTATGAGAAGGAAAGTTGCTACTCACCATATAGTGGAGATGCTGAGCCGCAGATAGGCACAACCAAAAGACTCATTATTATAGCTTTTGGCCATTAAGGCCTTTGTCAACAACACACACACACACACACACACACACACACACACACACACACACACACGACTGCAGTCTCAGGCAACTGAAACCACACTTCAGTTGCCTGAGACTGCAGTCATGTGTGAGAGTTGCATTTGCATGGGTGTGGGTGTGTGTGTGCATGTGCATATGTGTGTCTATTGTTGACAAAGACCTTAATGCCCGAAAGCTATAATAGTGGGTCTTTTTGTTGTGCCTATCTGCGCCTCAGCATCTTTCCTTCTCATAATATTATTACATTCCATCCTGAATTTTCCACTGTTCGAGAAAAGAAATAGTGTATTATGTCACAAGGAAAATTGTGGTCTCTAACACACTGTAAAGTTAACATTAAAATATGAACCTATCCTTGAAATTTTCCAGAAAATTGGTTTCTGTTTCTCATTCTCAGTTGTTTATGAAAGACTGGCATGTGATAGAATTAATTATTAAAAGTGTAGTTCTAGATTTTTGAGAATTGTGGGGAAGTTCACGTTTTTGGGACACTACTTGCATTTTTTTCTGTAATACTCTCCTTATGATTAACATTTTACATTTTTTTCCTGTCATATGTTTGACAATATATGTTGTAACTAGCCAGTTCCAATAAACAAAAAAAGTTATAACAATATAGTATAATTTGGTAGTTACTTTAACTTCTGGAGCCTGACAGACACCTTGTTACAAAATCATATGATACTAGTTAAGAGTTAATTAGTATAGATCATTGACTTGTATGGAAATTTAAAGTTTGAAGTTACTGCTCTGAAGTGTCTGAATTTACTGAGTGTTGCAGACTGATGTGAATGATTTTTATCAGGAAATACAGCTATTTCCTCACAGCACTTTCTATTCAAGAGTTAGTTCAAAAATTGTAGGACAAACTCGGGCACTTTCATACAATATTTGTATGGACAGGTCTAAATATATACAAAATAATGTTTTCCTTTATCCTCTTACAGCCATTACTGCAAAATATTCCTTGCACCTTTTGCGTATACCACCTGAAATAAAGAAAGCTATACAATAATTTATTCAAAAAATATCAACATTTTATTAATTTAATAAAGTGCATGTAACACAACAAATGTGATAATACCTGCTCTTGTGGAGCTTTAACAGTATTTGTGGAATGTTGGGACAAATAAAAAGAAGAAAAAATAAACAGGCCAATTAAATAAGCATTACATAATACTGACATCCATACCAAATTCACAAAACAACCATTACAGTCTGTAACATGTAAGCTTTAAAAAATATATCATTTGTGTATCTGTCTTTGTAAATAACCATAAAAATAGTAAAAAAGAATACTACACTATAATTTCAGCTAAGTTCTTTGCAAAATAACTTATCTGTGACTGCAGAAAACAAGAACTATGAATAACAGTTTCATTGTTCTTAATGGAACTGTTCAGTGGAGTGCCCAGTTCTGGCTGCAGTGAAACATTTGTGGCAAGATCCAGTCTCCAGAGACACTTTAGTGACCATCTTCGTTGATAATCACAAATGAAGGAACAGTTTTCAACATTCTATTTTCTGAGCATTAAATGTTTTCATGTTGTATATTTGCATGCCATAGTCTAATAATTCTGTATATATTTTCTGGTATTAATACTTGGATTTCAATCCATATTTAAATGCAAGAGGTATGAGGACTTCTTCAATTAAGTATCACTGCCCATCAAAACAAAGCCATGGCATTTCCATTACAATATTCAAATACTTATGACCAATGTTGATGTAAATACCTTTTTACATTTACAGATATATCCTTCACTTATGCTGTACAGGAGTTATAAGTAACAAATTATTTTCAATAGATGAAGGGCACCTACTTCAGCAGTTGAATCTGAATTAATAAAGTTCGACAACCATGCAATACAGTAAACAATATTACATTCTGAACTTTGTTTTAAGGAACAATAGCATACGGAGAAAGAGTACCAGAATGTGAACTACATAATTAAAAAAAAGAGCCAATGTCCCACAATATTGCATCAAGAAAGGTTAACAAATACATAAATAACAGGTACCCAATAACTGAATTCCATTACTTTTGACTCTGCCACAGTTTCTCAAACATTTTATAAAATTTAGCATTCTGTTTCTAGGCACTGCCTGTTATTTTCTATATGTCCTTTAACACTTATGTGGTTTCAAAATTTTGCTTTATATGTATTAACTGAGTCACAGCTGATAAGAGGACTTGTTATCTACTTTAATATGGTCAGTGAACCTCATTTTCAATGCTATCAACTCAGCTCATTTGATTAGAGTGTTTATGACAATTTTCAAAAACTTTTATTGCTGACAGATACAGATTTCACAGTTGTAACCAATAACGACTGCTACTTTTACTGATATGTTTCAAAGTCAGTCTGTATTCTGACTAAAATTTAAAATATTGCTTCCCGTCAATTTTTATTATTATTTTTTCTCAACCAATACAAGATTCAACCATACCAAACTAACTTGCTGCTGTAGTTCTCTGATGGAGGAACATTAATGAAAATTTTAAAACAATTATGTATAAGGTTTTAAACATTTCCTTCTCCAGCACATGCAGACGAGATTTGGGGATAGTTTTAGAACAACTTTTATGCTGTAATAATGTGCCCAAAATGTGTGGAAGTCCAGCATAGATCATTTTACAACATACATACAGATCTGCCACACAATTTGTGACTGAGACACGTTTTTCCTCCCCAACACAGCTTATCACTTCCAAAAAATGTAAAGTGAATGTGCATGAGGAAGCACTTTTACGCTTTTTAGGTATGACCAGAATATTACTGTTCCAGTGATTACATCTCAGAAATAGAAAGATTGTTTTAGTTATTTTTAACAATCAGATCAATAATTAATATTTGCATAAAAATAACAAGTCCCACATAAATTTATTTGTTATGTTCATGGAAAAGTGCACTTGGCACACACATTTCATTCATGAAGATTAAATAACACAACATGAAATTCAATCTTAATATTCACACCTTTTATCACATTATAAATTGTATTTGTCACTTTAGATTTTCCACTTAATAATGAGATTGTGTTGACAGTAGAATTACCAATGCCCAATGCTATTAAGTACAAAATTTTCAATTAAAATGTTCAATAGATATGGAGCAGGGAGTGGCCTTCCACTGCGACGAGCTTCTGGCTTTGTGCTGCTACACAGTCATCAGTTTCCTTTGCACATTGTTGATGATGCAGAAAATCACCATTATATCCATTTGCCAAATACAGCTTCTGTAGACTCCAGCCATAAGAAGTCTTTTCCCCTCCAAAACCACTTCTGTAATTTTGAGTATCAGAAAATGCAGTCTCCAATCCAGTTAAACTGAGAAGGATGAGGCACACACGGAGTGTAAAAACATAAGTATTTACCATCACACGTCAGAATACTTCAGGCACATATAACAGCTGCACAGGCAGTCAACAGAAATACTGAAACAGCAGAGTGTACGTTTGTCAATATTTCACAGTTGTTCTTTCTGTTGCAGATCTGCCATGAGTACCGACTGCAGGTAGGATTGCTTTTTTCAGTTTTAGTGTAAGCTTGTAGCACACACTGGAAGGCATCAGGTGGCAGCCTGTGCGTGGTGTCAGATTCATCCCTTCTACTGTCGCTACCGTGAGGCCTGCCAGCGAAACTTTCCCTTCATTATCCACTGCTGTCCAAGGGAACCGTCACATGGCAGCAGCAAAGGTTGGCTCTGGTCCCGTGGATCCGGTTTTGACAAGCAGTGCCCCGTGTTCACATGCTTGATTGTCCGATCCTGGAAATAATAATATCTACATATTAGTTTCACTTTAACCATAAGCTGTATGAACAATGAAAGACAGAACCACTACACATTACTGAAAGCTTTGTCCAAAAATTATCTGTATTAATACTGAAGCCAGATTAAAGGTAGGGTGCAGGGCATGTCTACTCTGCAATTCATACTACTGCGTCTGGCAGAGGGTTCACTGAACCACTTTCACACTATTTCTCAACACATTCCACTCTCAAATAATGCGAAAGAAGAACACACACTTAAATCTTTCCATGCTAGCTCCGTTCCCTTATTTTATTACAATGATCATTTCTCCCTATGTAGGCAGGTGTCAACAAACAAAAACCCTTCTGTTTTAACGATTGCCACCCCAACTCATGTTCATATCTGACACACACACACACACACACACACACACACACACACACACACACACACACACCTATGTCACAATAATACAAAATGATGACCTCCTTTGAAGTTTTTTTGATGACCTCCACCAATTGTATCTGGTACAGGTCTACTGCTGCACAGCAACATTCCGGAAGAGAACAGACAAGGGTACTGTAAGCAGTCTCTTCAGTAATATTCTTCCAAGCATTCTGCCAATAAAATGCAGTCTTCAGCTCGCCTTTCCAACGATATATTCTACATGATCATTCAAAGTTGGGTCATTCTTAATTGTAAAGTCTGCGTGCATTTAGTTGAATTGACAGCCTTTAGATTTGAGAGATTTATTATGTGGCCAAAATTTAATGGATTGCTTTTAATGATCATGTGGATGACTTCACACTTTTCATTATTTAGAATCAATTGCTACTTTTTGCACCATATACATTTATTACCTAATTATTTTGCAATTCGTTCTGATCTTCTTATGATTTTACTAGATGATACATGACAGATTATCTGCAGACGGTCTAAGAGGGCTGCTCAGATTGTCTCCTAATTCATTTATAAATATTCAGAAACAACAGAGGGCCTGTAACACTTCCTTGGGAAACACCAAATATCTCTTCTGTTGCTCTCAAAGACTTTCCATCAACTACTATGAACGGTGACCTTTCTGACAGGTAACAATAAATCTAGCTGCACAACTGAGGTGGTACTCCATAGGCAAGCGATTTGATTAGAAGTAACTTGTGAGGAATGGTGTCAAAAGCAGATGAAAAGGAAGATGGATTGAAGATTGATGGAGAGGGAGGAGGTTTAGTTCAAATCGAACATGACACATGAGTGTCTATTTGCTAACCATTGAGACAGTAAACATAAGCATACTAAGATAAAAAATGTGAGTTAGTATTCAGCAGTCAGAAGTTTGAAAAAGCACTTAAGCATCAACCACTTCCCTGCACCTATAACCTTGATAAACATCTTTTATAAAAGCTGTTTTATAAAATCTGACAATGTAATGTGTGTGCTTTCATAAAATATTTTGTAAAAATTTCACACTGGCTTAAAAGAAGTGGATAAAAACACCTTAGTCTGGCAACATCTGTAATGAATCATTTCATTGGTCTCCATTTTGTTGATAAAGTACCTACACTTCCTAAGAGATATGCTACTGCAGTTATTGGAAGACATTCCCTACACATCAGGCAATTCACATGATGTAAGATGACTTATGGTATCAAAATAATGCATCTCCCATCCTATTCACACAGATAATCACAGATCATCTAAACATAGCATTTTGATACTGTTGGATCATTCGTTCAGGACACACTAAATGGTCCGTACACTCACCAAACTTAACTCTTCAAGACTTTTATCAGCGAGGAAAATTAAAATACAATCTCTATGCCAATGACTGCTGAAGACATGACTTGCTATATAACACGGGCCCATACTGCAACAAGCCTAGGTGACATTCAATGTACAGTATGGTCCGTTCAGAATCACTGCATAATTCTTATCAAAGTTCTAAGTTAACATTTTGAGCATTTGATATGATCATCATAATAATAAGCACACAAACCTTGCCTGAATTATGTATTTGTTGGCATGTGATATGGTAGGCAGATGTTTGCAAGATCTTCTTTCCTGACAATAGGACAGGGGTTAGCATTGGTGTTATCTTTTTTGTATTTGATCAGTTAAACATGTCATGTTACTGATGTCCTCTCCAAAGGTTCATTCCAATGTCACAGATCAAATTTTACAGAACCACAAAAAAAGTTGCTTCCATAATTTGGCTCTTACGAATATTAATAACGGCTTGTACATGACAGAAAAATTGCCACATTATGTGATCTGCCTAAGCAAAAACAGCACCTTGATATATTTACACCTAACTGAAGTATGAGTTGTCAGCGGGAGTTCTTAACAGTTATATGCAGACATTACACTGCGAGGTATAAACAGTTCACAATGACACCTGGGAAACATAAGCCATGGATGTACCTCCATCCTCACCTGTGTATGATAAACCCATGCCTGGTTACCACCCATACCGTGGCAACGGACAAGCATCACAGGTCCCTTGCGACTCGATGCATCTAGGCAGTTGTCATCAGACATAATTTGCTGACGTTTCGTGTACGCGAATACCTGCAGGAAGAAAAATTTAATGCAGTTCTTTTAAAAAGCATACACTTTTTAAACAAATGTTTGTAGTATGCTGTAACACAGAATATGCTTATTACATTTTTACAATAACATCAGAGATGGCACTTCACAAAGTTGATGTTCTCAATAATGTTGAAATATACTTCACCTGATTGCCTCCAAGACCATGGCAGTAACTCATTCCAACTTTCTCTCCTCCTTTCCGTCCCAACGTATCGAGGCAGTTCTGCGTTTCTGCATTTCTCACCTTAAGTGGGAAAAAAGTTGACTTTTAAACCCATAACAGTGATAGCTTTGTACATTAACTTATTCAGAAAAGGGTGAGTAAATACAAGAAAGTTGGACTATTGCAAATAATTTGAATTATGGCTAAATAACCTATATTCCATGAGGTTAGAAAAACTGATTTTATATTCTCCAGCAAATTTTGTTTCTTTCCCACGTACAGTTTAAGCCAGATTTTTGTCAAATCAGTATTTTTCAGATTATAGTGTGTTCTCCGGAATGTTTTCATGTTGTTGCAAATTTTCTCTCCTCATGGATGAATCTAGTTTCCAAACACAGATATCATAAAAATAGACTATTATGTGCATTTATTGTGGCAAAGACTTTTACTCCAACTTGAACAGAATTTCTTTTTTGCAAACTGTAAACAACAAAAAGAATGTTGATGCAGTCACTATAATGTAGCTTTATTCAAGTAAAGGTCTTAATTTAACTGTTCGTTTTCATTAATTATTATTTATGGCATAGATCTATAAAGATGACAAATGTCTTAAATTTACTATCTATAAAAGTCCTCTGATAACTATTTGGTACCAGCTGCAGTGTAACCAATAATGGAAGCTGCCGAGAACGATGGAATATATGCTGATAGTGATGAATACAGCCTGTACGAATTGTATGGTTCCATGTTTCACACCAGCATTATAATTTAACAGGGATTACTACCCACTGTGATATTTAAGGTTGCATTTAGAGTTCTGTGAGAAAGATTACTAGTTAAGTATTTCATTAATTTTAGAGGCTGTTGCTGAGGTATTTTTGAATTCTAACTCTGTCATCCCTGTACATACGAGGTCAGTTCAAAAAATTCTGGAACTTCGTCCACAAATTTTTTCTTTACTTACCTTTTACTTATTGTGCACGGTCTACTTCAAAATACTGCTCTACAACTGATACACTGCTCCCAATTCCGTTCCCACTTCCGGAAGCAGTCTTGGTATGCCTCCTGCTGGACTGCACAAAGTGCCGCCTGCAGTTTCTCTTTTATCTCATCTATCATTGCAAATAGTCATCCATTCAATGGGGTTTCAACTTTGGAAATTAAAAAAAAACTGCAAGGGCCAGGTCTAGAGAATAAGGAGGATGAGGCAGCACAGTGATTTCGTTTTTTGTGCAATAGTCAAGAATGAATGTGCAGGTGCATTATCGTGATGCAAGAGCCGTGAATTGTCTCACCACATTTCAGGCCATTTGCTTCTCACATTTTCTCACAGACATCGCAACACGTCCCGATAGTACCAACTATAAATGGTTTGTCCCTGTAGCAAGGATTCACATTGAATTAATCTTTCAAAGACAAAGAAAACTATTAGCCTGGCTTTGACATTTGACCTGATAACAAAATCTTTTTTTGGTCTTGGAGAACTTTTCCCGACCCATCGTGATGACTGAATCTAGGTCTCAACATCATAACCATAGACCCACGTCTTGTCACCAGTTACGATCCTCTTAAGGAACATCTCGTTCTCATTTGTGCGATCAAAAAGCTCTTCGCAGATTGTGATGCCAAGATCTTTCTGGTCTTGACTCACAAGCTAGGGGATGAACTTGGCTGCAGCACGATGCATTCCGAGGTGCTGTGTAAGGATTTTATGACATGATCCAACTGAAATGGTCTATTCTTCTGCAGGCTCTTGGACAATCAATCTTTGATTGGCATGCACAATTTTTTTTGGGGTACAACATGTAGACAGCCTCATAGAAGGTGAACCCCACACAATGCAGTAACATGGGACAACAGCAAAAAGTCTACATAGCTACAGCAGCTGTATGCACTAATGCCTCCCGGCCCACACAAAGGCAAATGGAGCATGCATGGAATTCTGACACGAAGAGACTGAATGCATGTCATTTCGACATAGAAGGCTACACAAGGACAAAGGGAGAAATCCTTGAAAAAATCTTAGCGAGAGAACGAGTAAGTGTCTTATTTCTACAAGAGACCCACCTCACAGATGAATATCAACCAACTCAAAATACCTGGTTTCACTAACATAAGCTACAATGGCCACGGCAAATGTGGTGTGGCCACCCTAGTGAAGAATGATATCTTAGACACAAAAATGGCACCAGAACACACAATAGGCATAAAACTGGAGAACTGAAATTGTATAATGCCTATAAACCTCCAACACAGAAATGGTCCATGGATATCTTGCCCAAGGTTAACCACCCAGCAGTTTATGCTGGCAATTTTAACTCCCAACATACCAGATGGGACTACCAGAGTTCCACAGATGAAGGTATTGGACTGAATGACTGGGCAGACAACCAGGACCTACACTTCCTGTTCGACTGTAAGGACAAAGTGACCTTCAAATCAAAGGCTTGGGGCACAACATCCACACCCAACCTGACCTTCATCATACGTGGAGCAACAGGCATACCCGTGCAAGCAACGAGGAGAGTCCTTAAGGCTTTTCCACAGAGCCAGCACAACCCAGTAATAGTAGAGATTGGACTGTCAATCCCAGTCATAAGAAGCCCTCCAATCCCCCGCTGAAACCTCAGGAAAGCTGACTGGAATAAAAACCGATCCTATGTCAAGAAGACAATAAATCGGATACCACCGAAACCTGAGAACTACAAAAGAGTCAGTAAACTGGTACATAAGGAGCCTTAAATGCTATTCCATGAAGGTCAAGGAAGGAATACAACCCCTGTTGGACGAAAGAGTGCGAAACACTAGTGGAGGAATTTGAGAAGTGTGGGGACATTGAGACTCCGTACCAACTGATAAACGCTATGAATGAGGAACAAAGGAGTAGATGGAAAGAGGCAATGGAAAATCTAAATTTCACCCATTCTAGCTGAAAGAGCTGGGGTCTGTCGAGGAAATTAGGCAGTACTACAGTGCCTCAGAGGCCGTCTCTTGGCACAAGTGCTTCTGAGATATCAGCCGTCCTGAAACACTCCTCCAAAATCCAACTAAAGGCAGGTGAAAAGAAAGAGGTTTCCCGAAACATGAACAATTTATTAGTCAATAATCCAACCAACATGGACATTGTGAAAGAAGTGGAGACAGAAGAGATTACTCAAGCTCTGAAGCTAATGAAGAAAGAAAAGCAACCGGACCTGATGAGATCCTGCCAGAATTCTTGAAGGAACTGGGAACTCTAGGAAGAAGGTGGCTTGCAAAACTCTGCATGGAATGTACCAATACGGGTGCTCTCCCCAAGATTTGGAAAGAAGCAAAAGTCATCACTGTGATGAAACCCTGAAAGACCGGAGATAACCCAAAGAACTACAGACCAATATCCCTGCTATGTACCTCCTATAAATTGTTTGAGAGAATATTACTGACTAGATTAGCTCTGTAAATTGACGCCAACCTTCCAACATACCAGGCCGGTTTCTGAGCAAGCAGAAATTGTTGCAATCGAGTGCTGTCCCTTACAACCAACATAGAGAAAGGCTTCCAAAACAAGATGAAAACTGGATTGGTTCTCACAGATCTTACATCAGCTTATGATACAATGTGGATCGAAGGGCTATTGTTCAAGCTAACTAGAATCATAAAATGCAGACACACCTACACACCACTCAAGAACACGTTAACAGGCAGGAAAATCAAAGTCTCACTTCATGGCACAAACAGCAAGAGCATGGTTCTGAATAATGGTCTGCCACAGAGTTCGGCACTAGCAACTGCTCTCTTCAACTTGTATATAGCTGACATGCCAGAAACCAAATCACGTAAATTTGCACACGCTGATGACCTGGCTATTGCATACCAAAATAAAAATTTCAATGATCTCGATGAAACAATGAATGCAGACTTGGAAGTCCTGAACACATATTACTCCAAGTGGCACCTACACCCAAACCCCAACCAGCACAATAATGCATCTTAACAACAGAAAAGCACATACAGAATTACAGCTTTCTATGAATGGACAGCAGATCAGACAGAAGAATAAGCCTAAATGTTTGGGTGTGAAACTAGATAGCGCTCTAACATACAATGCACACCTAGAAAACACAAAACAGAGACTAAAATTCTGCAATGCTATCCTCTCGAAACTGGCTGGAACAACATGGGGTTGTGGGGTGAGCACTCTGAGGACATCAGCACTAGCTCTTGTTTACAGCATAGCTCACTACTGCTCACCAGTCTGGATGAGAAATGTACACATAGCTAAAGTGGATGTCCAGCTGAGGGAGAATATGTGAATAACCTCGGGAACACTCAGGACCACTCCCTGTGCCTGGCTCCCTGTCCTAGCCAACATAGCGCCCCCTGATATCAGGCAGTCACAGCTAGCCTAAGAACATACTAAAAAATCCTAGACAATCTGGACATCCCTATCCAGGAAGATCTAACAGCTACAAACAGGCTTAAATCCAGGACAGCTTTCTGGAAAATCGGCAAAGAGCTTCAAGGCTTCAACTGAAAACAACTTGGAAGGAACTATGGGCTGCAAGTGCGCACAAGAACTGCAATTTGGTGGACGCCTCCAACAAGAAGATTGGAGGACTCAACCTCCCAAGGAAACTGTGAACAACTTTGAACCGCCTAAGAACAGGTGTCTGCAGATGCAAGCAACTAATGAAGAAATGGGGCCTGTAGGACAGTCCTGAATGTGTGTGTGGTGAAATCCAAACAATGGACCATTTACTCGTGTGTAAAGTGTATGAATATGATGGTGATTTGAAAGATGTACACAGACTCAGTGGCTCAGCCTTTGGTAAGTGGTTGGAGAGTATTTGTAAATGTTGTATAGTATTATAAGAGCACCTGTAAAGAGTATTGTTACCATAGTATATTGTAATTAATGTAAGAATGATTGCCTTTGTATATGCCGAACGAGTAAATAATGCACAATTTTGTTGACATACTTGACATGAGTGTCATCAGTAGAAGTTGAAGGGCATCCTGAAAAAGTTTTGTCTTTAACTTCCGTCTGGCCATTTTTAAACCATGTGAATTATTCATAACACTAAATATGTCTTAAGCATTCAGCACATTAGGCTTCCTGCATCACTTAGTGTGTCTCTGAAAATGTTTTCTTGAATTTCTTGCAAAATTTAATGAGGATGCGTTGCTCCTCTAACTCTGTTATCTCAAAATTTACAAACTGTGTGACAATGTTCTACTCAGTACAGCAATCAACAATAACTAACAGATACATAACAAAGAAACTTCCGGCAGTTACACGCTAAATATAGGCCTGTGCAGGGATGCAACTGCATTTTGCCCCAACACACAATTGGCAAGAAATTACGAATGTTCTGATATTTTTTGAACAGACCTCGTATACTCCATCGTTACATAATTTGTTGTTGACAATACTGACTTGTGCAGAAGGAATTGCACATTTCATTCAATGAACAACAACAACACAATGGTTTGCACTTAATCAACATACAGAAAGGTGTGTACTATTTAGCAGGTTTCATGTTCAACAGGTTTGCAACAGAACTAAAAAAACGGTGATGAAACCGAAGTGTTCAAACCCTAGTTACAAAGTTTCTTGGTGGCACATTCTTTTTATCCAGTGCAGAAGTTCCTCACAGTAGTTGAGAAATTTCCTCCTTGTGTTATTTATTTACTGATGCTCTCAAAAATTTTAAATGTTTTATTAATTTTCTTTGTAAGTATTGTTATCATAATTCTGTAAACTATGCGCTGACTCAGTCCATGACCAAGAAGCTTTGCCCCTGGTGGTCCCACAAATACAGACAAATAAATAAATACATAAAATTGACTTTTGAGCCTACAAAAAACACACTGACCCAATGTCAACAAAATCTGAAACAATTTGTACCTGCTACACCAAGCCATCATCAGCTGTGATTTTTTTATGTTATCAAAAGAAATGTGCTCACTGTTCAATAGAAATGTCTAGTCATACACATTATATTTAATTATGATGCTCAGAAATGAGTGGTAATTATTCTGCAATGCATATTTGACACAACAGTACTAAATGCAAATTGTCCAAAATTTAAGTCTCTACATCACAGTTCCCCAGGAAAGGGTAGTGATAAAATGAGAAGATTAGAACAACAATAGTGTTGTCAAAACACGAAGCCTAATGAGGAGGGAAACTACATGAAAAATTAAAAAATGCACGTTTCATCACCCTTTTGTAATTTATTCTTATTGGACAGAAAAATTAATTTATTACTGAAAGATACGTTTAGTGCATAATTATTGCAATAAAATAAATTTCACAACCAGAAATCAATAAAGGAAAATTATACACTTTCAGTACACAATTCGATCTGTTGCATCCACTGTGAAAAGGTGAATAAATAGATATCCACAAATAAATCTAGAAATGTCATACTCTGAATTTTCCATCAATGTAAAAGCTATTCCATTAATGCAAACAAGAAATAGCAGCTCATTCTTCCTACACAAACATCTCCCATTGCAATCATATGTAAATGCAGACACAGCAGCAGTTCCAAAGCAATTATTGTATTTACTCGAATCTAAGCCGCACTTTTTTTCTGGTTTTTGTAATCCAAAAAATCGCCTGCAGCTTAGAATCGAGTGCAAAGTAAGCAGAAGTTCTGAAAAATGTTGGTAGCTGCCGCCACAACTAACTTCTGCCGTCGTATATATGTAGCGCTACACAGGCATGCTTTGTAGGCACAAAGATAAAATACTGGCGCCAAAACCTCTGTGTCAGTAAATAAATTTAAGAAAAAAAAAAAAAGGTGGAAGACGAGCTTTTTCCTCCACCCTGAGTTTCGGCCACTGCATTTTCATACTTTATCCAACGAAGTAAATACAAATTCCGTATTGTTCATCATCGAATGTCGCATCATTTCAATGCACTACAAAAATCTGACTGTCAAGACTGTTTGTGATGTTTGTCAATATGGCCAACTCTACATTCTGAATTTTTTCCTACCTGTCGCTAATAGGAACTTTTATGAATTGTGAATCACATGCAGTATTCTCTTCACCATAAGAATAATACGAATATAAACATTTTACCATGTATTCTTTCGTGTTTGCTGCTATCTCATTTAAATCCTGTCTGCCTAATAAACTACGAAACTAGAATGACACAACAGCAAACGTGGAAGAATATACATATCAAGTAATGTTTATATTCGTATTATTCTTATGCCTAATAGTGATAAAGTCACAAAAGAAACACGGCAATTGAGTAGATTTTAAAGCTAAGATGACTCTGATTTCTGTGCAGAATGTAATGTACTAAAGAGGCGTCTGCAAAGATTTTCAAACAGAGAAAAATTTTCACTAAACTCTCATTCAGAACATCTTCTATCAAACACAGTCTATTATTTGGTTCTTGTTGATCATTATCAAAGAAAGCAGCAGTGTAAGTAACAACAAATAGCAGTCTCTTGCCATTGTTTCGATAATGAGACGATTCCTCTCTCTCTCTCTCTCTCTCTCTCTCTCTCTCTCTCTCTCTCTCTCTTTTTTAATTGTAAGTGGCGGTAGCATGCACAAAAGCAAGCCATGATGCGAGCGGCGACAGGCTGTAAACACTCATTATCAGAATGTGACAAACAATGCACGACACAGTACAGTAATGCATTTTCAGCTTAGAGTGACGTAAACACGTATAACAAAGAGAACGGCACTTATCAGTTCAAAGAAAAATAAGCAATCAATTCAAACCAGACGAAGCACGTGAAAACGGAAGGGTATCCGTATAAATATGGATGGAGCGCCTGATGCATAGCAATGGCTACCTGGTAAAGCTTAACTGCTAAGCTTACGACTCGAACCAAACTCCTATAGCTGTTCAACCTAAATTGTGTCTCATATTACAATGGACCAACTTTGTTTCGATTTGGGTGGGGCCTAAAACTTTTCTCTCCCCTTGAATTTCGAGTCTCAAATTTCAGGTGCGGCTTAGATTCGGGAAATTTTTTTTCCTTGATTTCGAGTCCCATTTTGCAGGTGTGGCTTAGATTTGAGTGCGGTTTAGATTCGAGTAAATACGGTAGATAAATAAATTGGTTACACAATTTTCAAGCCATAAAAATAAGTAAATAAAAAATATATCAAGCATTCTTAGTAAAAATATGTGCAGCAGAATGGCCACTTTAATGTGGGTCATTATAACTGATGAAAGCACTCAAAAATAAGAAATCAGACTGTTTGTTCACCATCACTCAACCTAGGTTGAACACTATGGCAGCACAACAGGAAGCAGCTCAGTATTGTGATCCAATGAATACAGTGCAACCATGTTGCACTCAAGAATGTAAAAACCATTCCTAATAAACTAACGACATCGTACTTTTCAGGTTAACTACTATTATACTACTCTATTAACATTATCAAAGTTGCAAGATTAGCTCTGATTAAGTACAAACCTCTCCCAGGTAGTAGTAATCAAGTGGCATCTGGGACTCAGGATATATATTTTCAAGAT
Organism: Schistocerca americana; assembly: GCF_021461395.2. Lineage (NCBI taxonomy): Eukaryota > Metazoa > Arthropoda > Insecta > Orthoptera > Acrididae > Schistocerca > Schistocerca americana. The sequence continues at coordinate 183,488,281 of NC_060120.1, forward strand.
ACCATCGGAAGCTCTTGCACTTCAGGCGTTCTCGAAGAGCTTTCCGCTCTGTCACATCACCTACATCCACTGCTCTTGCACCTGTTTGGACACACATACATGTTTTTCAGATGAATGGAAGAAAACTAGGGACATAAAATTTTACTATACTGAAATGTAAAATGCTTAAAAGACAAAAGCCAATACTGGATCCCTCTAACAGATGCAATTTAAAAAAGTTTGTTTTAAAAATACATCATAAGTTTATTATTATTATTATTATTATTATTATTATTATTGCTGTATTTATTATTTCAATGGTATTTGATGCCATATTAGGAGACATATATTGTGTCATTTAAATGAAAGCATTTTGATGTGTGATTCCACAATATTCTGATTTTCAATGAAAATATATGAGAACATAAATAGTATGGCAATCAGTGGAAGGTTAGTATGACTGACCCATATAAAATAACAGAAGTAGTGTTACCAATGAAATGTTATTAATGACTAGTTGCTAAAGAAGCAGAGCACACATTTCATCACTATACATTCACAAAAGAAGAGAGAGAGAAAAAATTTCCAACAACAGAAACAAAAATGACACAGTGAAGATAAGTAACAGTTAAAATGCATGGTTCTGGAAATCTATGAAAACAAATGATTTTAAGATTAACACATGACAGGAAAATCCAGGAAGGAAAATGAAAAATGTAATAAGTGACAATATAAACTCATCCCGGGAAAACACACACACACACACACACACACACACAAAACCTACAATGTCCTGATGCTGCATGTCAAGTGGTATAATTAGGAGCACAGGACTGAGAAAATGTTGTGGTGCTTGTTTGTGTTCTCTCTCTCTCTCTCTCTGTGTGTGTCTGTGTCTGTGTCTGTGTCTGTGTGTGTGTGTGTGTGTGTCCACTGTTCAGATCTTCACTATACATTGAACATTTAAAATTAGTTATTTCATTGTTTATACTTTTAGATTACATACATTAGTAGCAACATCAAAAAATTTGGACCCCCACCCCCCACATAAATACCCACACACTTGTGCACATACTAACTTTGGCATTTGCACAGACAGGTACATAAAAGTGTTTACTGAAGCAGGAAAAACAACAAACATTCAAAAGCTAGCCATTATGCATTCTTTCTGCATGTCTGCATGTTTAGGCAATGGTTGTCTTGGCCTCATTTTTTGTAGGGTGTTTCTATCTTGCAATTTAAATCATCATAATATATAAGTGTAACAGGCAGTGTTTTAGTACAAGGTGGAAAGTGGTTTGCATATATGACTAGCCCAAAAAAGGCCAAATATGAATGTGAAAGATGTCCAGAATAAATGATTCTTTTCTTTGACCAACTATGCCTCATATTATTGGACACAGAATAGGCATCACTGCTTCTTTCACTTTCACTAGCACAAATACTGTTACGGATTTCAAAAAATTCAGCAGTTATATTGTGCTGCCAAGATATGTCACAAATCTCAACATTTGCCACTTCTAATGCAGATACTAATGACTGAAACAATAAGCTGTTACTCTACAGTTGCGAACATCCATTCAAGAATATTTCATGGCACAGTTCTTTCTCAGTTTATAATGTAATCCTATGATTTTAGTTGCTAAGTTTCTCCACTGCACAGATCAAATGCAGTGCATTGAAAGGACAGGAAAACAAACTTCTGGCAGTCCAATTGGTGGGGTAGGTGAGCAACCTGTATCCACTTAACTGAATCAGCAAGTCAAACCATTACATCCAAGCACAATCTTGTAGCGTACCCCAATATGAGAGGAATCTCCTACTGTGAGGACATGGGTTGTTTTCCCAACGTTGTCATAACAGTCGGATTGCTCTCACTGTAGGGTCTGAGTGATCAATTCCTCCTCTCTAACTTTCCTGAACTTACCCTTTTCCTCCTCAAGGAATAAACTAATAGTTTTGAAAGCTAGGAATAGTTATTTCACTTTTAAAGGTATCTATTGGTAGTAGTCGAATTTCACACCTTTAAGGTAATTATCAGTGGCATTATTAATTACCTTACACATGTTGAATTCCAGTACCCTCAATTGCCCTGTATGTTTTAGGGATGTCTTTTATGAATGCAAAATGTTAAGTCAATGATATTTGAAGAGAATACAGAAAAATTACCCTCGAGTGGAATCAAACTGCTGTTCAACATTAGGAATACATGGTAATCACAAAAAGTTATTTAAGATGCCTCAAAATAAAGATTAATTTTGTGTGTCTATTGCTCTATCAATGGAATGAAAAATATATACAAAACTTGGGATAATTACTATCACAGTGAGACAGTTAAAAGCAGCTGACTCTATGATTAAGAGGTATGGCAATTTTGCTACATGTTCGAAATATTAGTTCAACTGAGTATTTGGTGTACAATGGATATTTTGGTGTATCTTTCATGTAACAAAAGCAGGTATCATCATATAATGCTCAGTCTTGTGTGATAAAGGCCACCGATACTTATTATTGCATCTCATGAAATTTTGTTGAGACACAAAAGACGTAGCAGATGAATGTCCTGATAATTGAAGATTATTTGTCACTTGAAGCAATGTTTACTCTCACCTACATATGAGATGACAAAAGAAGTAGAAAATAAGTATGAAAAACATAATTTTGTTAAGATGAGATCAGCACCTACATTAGTTGGCTCCTATATTTAGAGCAGACCAATTAAATTTCAAGCGCATGAAAGAATATTTGCTATTTTGTTGTGTAAACAGATCATACCTTCTACAACGGTGCCTTCCCAAATGACATAATGTTCCAATCTCTGAATGTGTTTTTACTGGGCATGTTAGCACATGAACTAAAGAGTTGCAATTAGTGTTCTTTGTGTTTTACCATGCACAAATAAATTAGAATCAAATTACTGACAGTACTACTGAAATTTTAAAAGATAATTTGCTCTACACACATTAACACAGTAAAATTTCTCAAACGTAAGTGATATAGCTTTGTTAACAACCAGGTGATATAATACTTATTTTGTAGTATTAATACAATTTCAGTTTTGCTTATATTTGGTTAACAGACACAAATTAAGACGGGATTACAAAAAAATCATGCATTCATCTCTCTCTCTCTCTCTCTCTCTCTCTCTCTCTCTCTCTCTCTCTCTCATGCACACATCACATCACAAAAGCAACATATTTACTCAACTGATATAAAATATATTTATGGAAGTCAGTTTTCTACAAAGATATGAAGAAGAAAGGCATGACAAATATTAAGATACATAAATGGACCCGAAGCAATACAAATATTATATTCTTTCAAATCTTTGTTAAAGCATGCATGTTACAGATAAAGTGAAGTCATAAGCATTCTGTACTGCAATATCAAACTCCTGGATATCAAACTCCTGGAAATTTTTACACATAAAGACTGTTCAAGTGAAGCTGATTTAAGTCCATTCTGTTGAAAATTATTAGTACGCACTTCCCCAATTGGAAAATGTGCTATTTTGCAAATATTTGGTGTCTCCCATGTATACTGATGCTAACTGCTCTTTACTGTGAAGTATTTCACAGCACTACTGACAGTCAGAACTATTTTCTGTCACTGCTAACAGTCACACAAATACAATCAGATATGTGGAGGCAAGTAAGTACTATCTTGTATCACTTGCTGAAACGTAAATTGGTAAATTTAAAACAATATACTACCAAAGAAAGACAAATGAAATCATCTCCCCTGCTCATTTCCCCCCAGTTTGGACCACAGCCAAGAGAAAATGAATGTGTGTGTGTGTGTGTGTGTGTGTGTGTGTGTGTGTGTGTGTGTGTGTGTGTGAGTAGTACTAGTAGTAGTAAACAAATCAAATTCATGTTCCACCTTGTATGGGTGAGGGAACATTCAAATATACCCTGCTGCAAAATTGCTGTCCACTACCCCACTCCCTGACAAATAGTGCACACGATGAATTTAATTCTGGGGTCAACACTGTCCAGGAGCTTGATAGTGCAGTTTACAAAGATAGGAAGAAGCTCACAGCCTGACCTGGGTTAATGCTGTAATAAAAGTCCTTCCATTCGTCCAACCAGACCTCTGCGAGTCGTGCATTGTTGTGATTCACTATCCTAGAGGTACCACCAGGAAATGTGTAAGGAGTTGACTTGCGGAAGACGTGGCCTACGTGGGAACATGTTGCGATCTCCAGGCTACCTCCACACATCCAAACCTGGCACAGCAAAGGGAAGGCTCACTAAAAATCTGTGTGGGTATGAGGAACAGGGAGGTAAGGTAAGTGTGGGAAAACCACATTTATGGTTCTGGAATTATAGTGAAGTTAGATTTCCATGCTGAGTGGGTAGAACTCGTGCCTCAGAACAAAATCTGAAAGAACTAAAGGTATTTTACAACAATCAGAGTTTCCTGACCTTGAGATTATACAGTATACTTGAGAAAATAAGACAAATACAGATTTTCAGCACTGCAATAGAAGTAATGTGTTACCTAATTAATGGCAAGGGTAGTGGAAGCATTGTTAGTAAACTGCATTCCACTATAGGTGATGACAAAACACAAATGATATTGAATAATGAAGTGAATATTGTGCTGTTACAAAACATATATTATTCCTCAATATGTTACAATGCTACATGACACACAGTGACGAACTATGTACACCCACAAACTGCTGCCACTGAGGTCAACCAAACTGTAATCTCACAGATTCATTATTTTCTCTGCCATGTGACTGTCAGATTGCTACAGAAAATTTTTTATCTATGTGCATCATTCATCAATTAACTAATTTTCTCTGTTATAGCCCTTTCTATATACTTTTCATTTACGTACCAGTTGCAATACCGACAAACTTACCAGCACTTAGCAGTCTTTGAATGTTTTCACTTTCTAACACATCAAACTTTACATGCTGGAAGGCACAGTAAAATAATTTATACATTTTTGTATAATTTTGGTAGCTGACAGTGCAACAACTGTGACAAACACAGAAGAAGCATTTGGTTTTCTGCACAGGTATCAGTGATTACTCAAGTTCGCACTTAGATGTCCTACCAATCCCCTGCCATTAGCAGCGGCAGTATGCATTAACCTATCAAACCACAGGGTGCAAACTCTCACAAACCTTGATATAGCACAAACAAAATAAATTCTTTGTCATCATGTAAAGATAGTGCATGAAGAGAAAGTGTGTCATATTGAGAAACATGTAAAATCCAACAGGCTGCAACTACAATGTGAAGAATAGCATCAGCATTCCCATAAAACATGATGTAGCCAGCCAGACCTTACAGAGAAATGGGATATTTGTTATATTACTAAAATTATGGTGGGAGACTAGTATGTCAGTTGGCCTAGGTCCTGACTGCCCTTCTGATATTTCACAGTACAGTAGAATGTTCCTGTCTCTTAGTACTACACAATTTTTTATTATCTGTAAATGATGCTGTTTGATGTTCCACAGAAAATATCTTATTTACCACCTTCCCTGACACACATGTAACATCTGAGATTGTGAAAGCATGTATATCTGATTATTTATCTAAAGACACATTTTTCTGCTGCAGTATCTTAAGTGCTGCATTATCCTTGTTTGAAAACCCACAAAATCATCTACTACGTGAAGACCTATTTTTCACTGGAAACTAGTTTTGATCCATGAAAGATATTTGTAATCTTTTTCTTCTAGACAAATAATGGCCAAAGGTTCATTAAAAAAAGATAAACATATTTATGCAACTATGAAATCTTTGAGACAGAAGCACTAACTTTGTTTTTTGCAAATGGACTGCTTATAGATAATTATTTTCACCTCAGTCCACAGTAGAACAGAAAAGGGAATGACTAGTAGCAGCACAAAGTACCCTCTGTCATGCACTATAGTGCAGCTTATGGAGAATGTATTTGGATACAGATATTTTTTGGGTCAAAATATTATATATGTATGACACAAATACAGATACTTGACCCTCTTGAGAGTTATACTTAATAAGTGATTTTTGCATTGCTGATGTGGTGCATCAACTGGGAAGTTTACTAGACACTCTGTCAAGAATGGCATCAACGTCACCTGTCAGTTACATGTCTACTTCTACAGTGCTGCACCTAATAATTTAAAATAGCGATAAAAAAGAAAATACGGGGAGAGTGACTGGACAAAAGAGACACCTGTGAGTAGCCAGATACTGTCACAGATAAATTTAGCTGTGTTTACCAAAAAGACAACGACTTGTTGATAAGCAATTCCAAATGGTGCACTTCTTCAATTGAGAAGTACAAGGGAACAACAATGAATACATCTGTTGTGATTCACAAAATAAACAGGCACCTGAGAACGAAATGAAAGCTTGAACATCTCTCCTTCAAATGCCCTACTCCAAACTCATTTCGTTTTTTTCCCCAATAAACACTTAGGCGGATAATAACAAAGCAAGTATAATATCAACTGTAACCCTTCAGCAGCTGCATTACTGGAGACAATTACAGAGTCCTGATGAAATGTGAATAAAATCTGATGCAGTTCTGCAAATAGCAAACTAAAATAAGCTATTAAAAAAATACTTATAGCTGCCAATACATACACATAAAAGTACACACGCTATCCTAGCTTTAGGAACAACTAGTTCTGAACTACTTCACCCTTGAGAGGCAGACCTACAAACAAATCACGGGTATTGCTACAGGAACCAGGATGGTGCTGCCCTATGCCAACCTTCTCAAGGGCTATACAGAAGAGGCATTTTTTCAAGAGCCAGAAGATGTAACTTCTCCTTGGCTTGGTACAGATTTAGTAACTACACCTTTGTGGTTGAGATTCACAGTGAAGAAGAACACCTCCATTTCCTGCAAGAGCTAAACCTCTTTTCCCAGCTCAAATTCAGTTTGAAACTGAATCCCTGAACACTTACACTAACAAACTCTCCCACAAATACCCCATAGATACTGCTCACAAACAAATCTCCCATGCAGTATCCAGCTGTCAACCCATGGACAATACAGATCCCACATCCAAGAAGACTCAGAAGCAGTCCCTTTGTCACCCTGTACCACTCAGCACTTCATACTTTACTCTGTCAAGGCCAGTGCTGTTTTTCTGGGAGAATGCTGGGGGATGCGTACCCCTAAACTTTTTCATCAACAAAATAATTTTTTTACGATGTTGAGAACTTGGAAGAGTGTCAAAGATTTATTTCACAGAAAAATTTTTTTATTTCATTTTTTCGTGTCGGTAATTGCAATACGAACGATGCCAGTGCAGTTTTTGGTGGGAAAAGTGATATCACTGACTGTTTCAAGCATTTTGAAGCTGCGGCAACCGTTCTCGGCAACTGAATCGTTGGCAACCAGTTCAACAAGCATGTAGTGCTCTCACCAGCTAATAGTGGGCGATGGTAGTGCTAAAAGAATATGCGTACGCTCAAACGCCAAGCTACCGATGGATGTCTCTACGGTCCCACTACATGGCTAAAAGCAGACGGGTGGTACCCCATGCTTCAGTTATAAGTAATTTTCGCTGCATTATATCCAATGTCGGAGCACCCTCAAACTTTTTTTTTTTTTTTTTTTTAGAAAAAAAGTGCTGGTCAAGGATATACATTTCTCACATCAAACCCCAAAATGAGATCCTCCCTCCCTAATAGCCTCCCAATATCAGCAACTGTCATCTTGTCATTCTCCTAAATTCCATAACTTGTTAGCCAAATCATATGATGTTCCTCAACCCTCATCCTTAGCCCAAGGTCCCTCCTTCTGAAATCATTCTTGCTGTAAAGCAACTTTCTTGTGACAACAGCACAGTGTTTCATAATCACTATTAAACAGCATGAGTGGAGGAATGGGCATAGAGAAGAACTGTCTGCCTTTGTGTACATAACATCTCATTATTTTCTCTAGATCTTAGCTTTGTCTCTTTTTCCTCCTCTCCCCCCCCCCCCCCCCTTCTCATTTTCTTGTTTTTACTTTTATGATACACCCCCTCCCCCTTTTCATCTTTGTCTCCTCTCGTCCTCACCACTGTAGGTGGGTCCTGTTCACCCTGCATTGTGAGTGACTCTTTCCTTTTTAATATTCCCTAACTTATCACTTTCTCCTCTTGAAGACAAAATTAATAGTTCCTCACCACATACAGAAAGCACTGAGTCACAGACAGGTACAATGAAAAAGAATGCTAAAAATATTTCAGATTTTGGACAGTCTTCCTTCAGTAGTAGAAAAAACACTGGGGTCAAAGGCACCAACCACCTTACTACCCGGAGACAGTCGTCGTGTGTGCGAATTGTTTTTGTGTGGATGTGTGAGCGTTTTCTGCTTCTGAAATATGACTTTGTCCAAAAGATAAAATGTTTTTAGTGTTCTTTTTTATTGTGCCTGTCTGCAGCTCAATGCATCCTTTATGTGGTGAGCAGCTATCTATTCTTTCCACATGGTTGTTATCCCATTCTGGATTTTCCAATGGTTTTATTCTGATCTAATAGTTTTGAAAGCTAGGATAGAGTGTGTACTTTTACATGCACTCTATGTATTGACAGTGCTAAACACGTCACATCCTAAAGGTGATCATCACCCAACAGTTATCTCATATGTTTTTAGTTTTTCTGAGTTAAGTTTTCTTTTGATAGAATAAATATTTACTTCCAAGTTTGTTTCTGGCTTAATTAGGACACAAACACTCTCACAGTGAACATTTTCAACATCTGCACAGGAGAGTATAATAGCATTAAAGTAAATTCCCACACTTAGGAGCAAATTGGTTCATTACATTAGTTATTATTTCAGTACTGGCATACCGAATAAGTGCTTTCTTTGAACTGATGCTAACAAACATGTGTGTACTGACTACATGTTAATAATCACAGGTTAGTTAAGCATTCCCAAAACAATGCCTTCAAAGCAGTGCAACAAATTCATTACATGTTGAATACCACCCCACTGCAACCACACACAAGTAACATGTTAGCACACCAATGATACTCATGCTGCTAATCAGATTACCTTTTGGGACAGATGACAAAGATATGATAAGTACCTATAAGAAAATGAGATGAATGAAACAGTAAATTAAGGGTTTGTAAACACAGTGCATTTGGAACACACACTGGTTATTTCACAACAAAAGAAAGTCATTGCCAACACAGTCAATTACTCTGTTTCTTGGTTAAAAATACAATTCTGCCAGGATAATTGTTACAACCACATCTAAGGAAGTTAATCTGGTATGTTTATATCTACTTGTTATTAACCTGTCCATACAGAACACTTAAATTATATGGTTACTACTAGGACTCATAAATGAATAGCCAATGCACAGGTTTTAGAGTAGCTAACATGTAAAACAACAGTGAGGAATAAATTTTTATCTAATGATTGTTACCACATCTGTTTCCAGAAAACAAATCAGAAACAGAGAGAGAGGTATGTGCCTTGTTTCTTGATTTAAGAATAAAAACATAATGTATAAAGCACAAAATATAAAAAGGGTAGATTGCTATGTATCACATAGAGGAGGCATTGAGCCACTGGTAAGAGCTATGAAAAAAATGCTATATTTATATTCAGCTTTTGGACTAAGTCCTCCATCTCACTTGCGCACACGTACATGCGCGCACACGTACATGCGCGCACACACACACACACACACACACACACACACACACACACACACGGCCACTGTCAACTCCTAGCATTAGGGCCTCAGTGCCCGGAGCTGACAGCGGCCATTTTATGCTGATTGTGCTTGTATGAATATGTGTGCGTTTTCTATGTGTGATGAAAGACTTAGTCCAATAGCTGAACATAAATACAGTATCCTTTTCAGTGTGCTGTCTGCTACCCAACAGTTCCTCTATGCAGTGAGTAGCAATCTATCCTTCCCATATTATTTTTATTCCATCCAGTATTTTCCATTGTTTGAAAGCATAAATTATGACGTATTCCCAATTGCACTTTTCTTTCTTACTGAATTACATAAGCTCCACATAGGATTCAAACAACTGACGTGCACCAACATAACCGTTATTCGTTAGAGCAAAGAGTTATTGAAACCCGAACCCACATGCCGACCAAATGGCTAACTGCCATGATGATTATTCGGTCTGACCGATATGTCGGCAGGCCTGTAGCTGACCTGGATTCATGGCATAGTAAAAGTCACGCCACTCGTCCATCCAGACCTCGGCGACACGGGCGGCGTTGTGCAACACTATCTTAGACACTCCGCCAGGGAAAGTGTAGGGGGACTTGTCCCTGAACACGTGGCCGACGTGCGAGCAGGGGATGATCTCCAATTTTCCGCCGCACTGCCACACCTGCAAACACAACGCTCATGCTCCGCACAGTTTTCTGCAGCTTTATGTGGTACATGACCCAACATTCACAGCAATATAGTCTATTTCAAGCAGATGATCAGTCTGTCATAACAAAACAGGTATACTACCTAATATTCATGGGTTAATTTAACATTGACTATTTGAAAAGTTAACAAGTTAAAAGTAGATAACAATAGTTGTACAATACAGATTCTTTCTCTAGTGACACTATAAAATTATGTGTGTATATCAAATCAGTCATACACAGTATTTCCATTAACTACAGTTTCCTCTCTTCTATATTAAATGGGCCTTATTCTCACTCTTTAAACAATGATTATGACACATCCAATAAATGCAAAAAACAGTCCTGTCTCAATATTCTAAAAGGATTATGATGTTTTGAAGGAAAAAAAAAAAACAGACAATTGTCTTAATGGGAAAATCTCAACATTATCTTTTATCAGAAGCTTGCAACCATAATCCCTTCCACATGACTATGACCAAAAAAAAATTGTCGCTATGTGATTGGTGATTATAACTGAAGTCATTAATGTTGTAATTTCTCTTGATTCCCTTAACTGATGAGATTACTGTACCTTATGGTTTCATCAAACATACCTTTCATTGGTGTCCAAATAAAAATAGTCTATAATGAGAAACAACTTGTAACATTGGTCCACTGGAAATAGTGGTTATGTTCTCCTAGACAAAATAGGTTACAGGAATTAGACATGCAGTTTTCATGGAAAATGTGCTTCCCTCCATTATTGGAAAAGATTGCTTTAATTGCAAGACTGAATTGAGATCCTGTCCATTCTAGTCGGCACAACATGAAGCATGAACTAACAGATTTTTCCACCTCTTTTTGGTAGAACAACATTATAAATGAATAGCACAATACTATGCTTTTCATTAATAATTATGAAATATCAGCTAAGTCAAACATTATGTAAAACATTATGGCAGCAGAGACCGAAACAAATATAAAATAACACAAACAGCAACTTCCAGAACCAGCTTCTCCACCCTATTCCCACACAATTAAACAAAGGTCGATGTGGCACCTAGATTTTTATCAAATATTACTCCATTTTGCAATTTTTCTTACAGCTAGTGCTCAAAAATGATGTGCTAATTTAATTTTTATTAACTACCAACACCCTTCCCGCACCCTCTCATCCGCTTTATGTTTTACTCCACTAGATTTCTGTGAGCAATAGAGGCAACGAGACAGTAGTGTAACATCAATGATGTGATGCAAGACTGGATTACACAATGGTGGGATGGGAAACAGACCACGGCCTTTTCCAGAGGACCATCCCAGCTTTCACCATTTACAAAATTTAATTTTGGTTTATGGATCCTGAATTGCTAAGTTATCTGGTGTGCTTTTGTTCATTACTGTGATGTTTTATTTATGTACAGTACACAAGTAGCAGTAACTTCATACCTATTGAATACTGAACACACATTCATATTTGCATTCAAAACTGCCCATACTTTAATATTCTCAAACAACATGGGACAGCTGTGAAGTGATCAAATTTAATTCATTACTGAAACTACTGTTTTCCATGATGAAATAGTTCCTCTGCATGGAATTGTGTACTATGAGGGGGAAAAAAAATTCAGCATAATTGTGTACTATGAGGCAAGAAACTCTAAAAAAAAAAGTCAAAATAATTTAAAGAAACAGAAACAGTCCTAGTACACACGATACGACACAAATTGTAAACTAGTCCACTAATTGACTAGGGAAGGTACAGACAGTAGAGATATGCCTCACTGCAATAAAAATGTGGCATAAAAATCTATCAAAAATGACAAATTTTAAATCCCAGCTGCAACAACCCACAAGCATCTAAAATATAGCATTCACATCAGGAGATTCATAAAAGACTATCCATACAATTTCAATAAAACACAGCAAAATAACTAGATAAGATCAAGAATTAAATATCAGTGCACACACAGTTAAAAGGGTGCTGATTATTTTGGCTAGGTGCCTATTTAAATAAAATGGGTGACCAAGCCACTATGTGACACATTAAACTCTTACACTCAATATTTTGGGAAGGAGTCCTAACGTCACACAATACCTTAAAACATGAATCACACTCATCTCATTATCAGTTAAAATAGATGACAGCCCTGTTGGAGACCAAGGTCTATGATAAGGTGGTCTACAAAGATACTCAATTAAAATAGGCTGTATTGACACCTGTGTTCCACATCACTGATGCAGTAGTGGCTCCTTGCAATGGAGGAGAAAGCCATGTGTCAATGGGCAGTATCCTACTCTGGCCTGTAAGGTCTACTTCTTCAGCTCAGCTCATAATGGTCGACAGGAGGTAAGCCGTGGTCGCAATGAAGGTTTCACTGATGGCAGCTTATTACTCTTCACTACCAGCCATTTAGCCTCCCACAAACACATGGTCTTCTGGGTCACATATGTGGGGGTTGAACAGCAATCAGGAGGTGGAAGGGGGCAAGCTGCCTTGGCAGCCATGTCTGTGAGTTCACTGCCCCAAATCCTTGTATGTCCTGAAACGCAGTAGAAAATTATTTCCTTTTCATGTCTTTCCAAGAGAAAGAGAGTGTCCTGCACCTCTTGCACAATCCTACCTACTGGGTACATCAGACCAATGAAGAAGGGCACTTTGGGAATCTGAGCAGATGAGAAATTTCTTGCCACTACGTCATCTCATGTGCTCTATTGCCCTCAGGATAGCAACCAATTTTGCATAATAAATTTAAACTGCTCTGGGACCCCTATCCTAGGCCAAAGTCATAGAATATGGAGCACCTGATAAAATCCCCCTGCATAGGATCATCCAAGTAAACACTAATGAAATGTAGGTCGCAGTTTAAAATCTTGTAAAATTTTGAAAGTACAGGGGGAGGCAGTGAAACGGCACGATTTTGTAAAACCACCAAAGATTTATTTACAAGTAAAATCATAATAGTTGAACATGGATCTCAAGTACAAGAGTGGAAATTAAAGATTTAACTTAAAAACAATCATTTTTTAAATATGGTGTCAGTGAGGTGTCGTCCTTGGTTTTGCACACATTGTCTAAGCCTGAGATGAAATTGTCCCATGACGTTTCGTAGCATCTGTACTGGAATGTTGTTAATTTCCTGTCGAATTCGCTCCTTCAGGTCTTCTTTTGTTCTTGGTGGATTTTCCTGGAAGCCTTTGCACTTGAGGTAGCCCCAAAGAAAAAAAAGTCTGGTGCCGTCGGATCTGGTGAACGGGCAGGCCAGGGGAAATCGCCATTCCTGCTGATTAGACGTCGTGGAAATGCAAGTCTGAGCAATTCCATTGAGACATTAGCAGTATGGCTTGTTGCACCATCTTGCTGGAAGAGTGTTTCAGCATCTGGATCATGTCGATCAATTCCAGGCAGACCAAAAATGGTCAACATGTCAGCATAACGTCCAGAGTTTACCGTCACTGTGTTGCCATCTTCATCTTCAAAAAAATAGGGCCCCACGATTCCACGAGATGACATTGCGCACCAGACTGTTACTTTTTCAGAATGGAGAGGTTTTTCATGAAGTTCGTGCGGGTTATCTGAGGACCAATATCTGAAGTTTTGCTTATTTACGTACCCACTAAGATGAAAGTGGGCTTCATCACTCATCCATAAGTTATGCACTCTTTCTTCATTTCGTTCAATAACGTTAAGCATTGACTGGCAAAAGCATATACGGTTATTGTAGTCATTAGGTTTAAGGGCTTGCACTACCTGAATTTTGTATGGATGATAGTGAAGGTCACTCTTCAAAATCCGTCTTACTGATCGATTGCTGAGACCAAGTTCTGCGCTGTGCCGTCTCGCGGATTTTCGCGGACTTCGTCCCAACGCTTCGCGCACACGATTAATGTTCTCAGGTGTCCAGATTGTTTTTGTGCTGCCGCCTCTTTTCTTTGTTGTGCTAGCAGTAGCTTCAAAGGTTTTAACCCAAAGGAGAATGGCTTTCCTTGATGGCACGGGAGCCCGTGGCGGCAGGTTGAATTCACGACGAAAGGCGCGTTGAGCACCAACCACACTATCCGCGTTTTTGTAATATGCCTTTACGGCATATGCACGTTGCGCACTCGACCAACGCTCCATGGCTACTGAAACTTCCACCACTCTAGACGCCCAAGGTCACTTCCCCCACTCTCGCAACCCCCCTCCGCGCCCGACAACCACTATCTAAATCGTGCCGTTTCACTGCCTCACCCTGTATAAGATGGTGCACAGTTCTTCCTGTGCTCAGTGAATTCGAAAACTAACCTGAGCCTCTTTAGTAGCCAATGGACTCATTGCCCTGGTGATCTTGGAACAGCCAGAGTCCTGTGTGCTTGACATATGATGAGGAGGAAATATCAGACAGACAGCGGAGGCTTACTAGCCTCTGCACACAAACTTGCAACTGGACTCGTCCGACAAGCACAATACTCTCATGGTGAACTACATTCAGCATTCTGAGGTATGAAAGACTCACAGATCCATAAATCTGGCATCCGTATTCAAGCAAGGTTCCCGCAAAGACTTCGTAAAACTGGAGCAGAACTGCCCCTTCGGCTCCCATACACTGATGAGTGAGGCATTTGGAGATGTTTCAAGCCTTGAATTTTCTTAATTTCTGATCTTTAAGGTGTGGTGGCCACATTAGCCATTCACCAAATGTGAGGCACAGATATTTCAGCTTTTCCTAAAAAGTTTGAATAGTATCCCCCTGTTTTAAAACAAGACTCCAACTCCCAGAGAAAAAAGGCCAGGTGTTTCCTTCCATGTTAGTGGAATGGAAATCAAAACCCACCTTCTCCTGTGTCAACTGATAATGACAGAAAGTTGGGTCCCAGCTACAATCAGCTGTAATATTTGTATAATATTCAGCCAATGTCTGAGTGATGTCTCCCAGCAGTGTGAGGTGGCACCTCCATTCTCTTACAGCTGCTACTAGTGGATGGGAGCTTCACCTGAAAATCCTCCTAATCGCTTCCCAAAACTTTACTTGTGGATGTGGACCCACTGCTGGAGCTCAGGAACTCTTGCCAAGACCTTTCCTCATTTTCTCAAGTTATTCTCCTTCCTTTTTCCCTTGCCACCCAAAAGGTTGCAAGTTTCCCATCTCTAGGGCACCAACTGAACCTTCTTGTAGCTACCCTCCTGTCCCTGATTGCAGAAAAACACTCATCAATCCACCAAGGGACTTACTGCTTCCTCGGATTTCCTGAGACTTTGGAATGGATGCAATAGTGGCTTCTTGTATCATGGCTTTAATGGGATGCACCTAGTCCTGGACGTACCCACATTGCTAAAAAAACAGCTAAATAGCTGTAAAGGATCCAGTTAGCCTCTCTGAACAGGCATCTCAGCAGCCTCCTTTTGAGATCTGCTCCATCTGGCAGATGGATCCAGATTGAATAGTGGTCATTGCCATGAAGTTTGTCATCCAACTCCCACTGGGCAGTGCCCACAAAGACACGTGAGCAAAAGAAGAGGTCTACGGCTGTACATGAACCTGTACGGATGCTGAAATGAGTACCTTGACTCATGTTCATCAGTGTGATGTTTTCAGTTTGTGTGCAATCCTTAAGTACTTGATCCCTGAGACAAGTGGTGTTGGATCACCACAGTCCACTGTGTGTATTAAAATCTCCTAAAAAGAGAAAGGTATGGGGCAGTTCCAGCAACAAGCTGTTGAGGATCTCACCGTCAACTTCTCATGGTGCAGTAGGTACAACATAGCAGACTGTGACCTAATGCCGACCGCTAGTAGTGTTGCGATTAAGAGCACTGTTGAGGAGTGGAATGTGTCCTTAATGAACATCGCTACCTCACCTTTAGCCCTATCACCAATAAGGTAGTCTTTTCTGAGGGGGTGATAGCCTCCAAGAAGAGGTGTGTCAGTGGTTTTAAAATGGGTCTCCTGGAGACACAGGCAGACAGGCTTGTCCTCTAAGATGAGCCTCAATTCCCCAATCTGGATCCTGTATCCATTAATATTTTACTGAAGTATGGGAACCATTTCAATGATGTTGTTTCAATTTACTCCTATCTTTGTGTTGGGATGCTGAGGCACTTGTAGAGCAAGGGGGAGCGGAGGGGCTGTTACGGTCTCGTCATAAGGCATCTAACTCTATGACACCCTCCTCGTCAGTCAGATATGCCAGAATGATGTTTGATGACACCTGGAGACAATACTGTGAATCTTTCCCTGTCCCTTTTCCCTTCAAGGATGATGGAGCAAGGTGACATTGGAAGACACTCTGCTTTTGGGCTGCCTTGTCCATGTTCACTGCTGAAGTGTTGCACTTGTGTGGGTGTCAATGTTACCTGGATTGGTATGCCTTTTCTATGTTTGCTTTGGGATGTACAGCTGCAATTTGGGTGCTAGTGGTGGGTAATAGTTCACTCGGCATCAAACACATTGAAGCACTTTTTTGGAAACAGGTTTATTCAACGAGGAAGCAAAAAATGTAGGAAAGACAGGGGTTTCATAGCCTCATATTCCTTCTTGGCTGCCCGCATCTCGTGGTCGTGCGGTAGCGTTCTCGCTTCCCACGCCCGGGTTCCCGGGTTCGATTCCCGGCGGGGTCAGGGATTTTCTCTGCCTCGTGATGGCTGGGTGTTGTGTGATGTCCTTAGGTTAGTTAGGTTTAAGTAGTTCTAAGTTCTAGGGGACTGACGACCATAGATGTTAAGTCCCATAGTGCTCAGAGCCATTTGACCCTTCTTGGCTTCAGCATAAGGAAACCACTTTGTCACTTTTATTTCCTGAATTTTAAGCTCTTTGGCAAATACTGTGCAGTCTTTGCTCCACATTGGGTGACTCCCAGAGCAGTTGGTGTATACCACTGGAAAAGGGCAGTCAGTACCACATTCATGGGCTGCCTTTCCACATTTCCCCCAAGTTCCTTCACCTCTGTAACTCAGGGTTGTGTGGCAAAATCGATGGCAGTCATTTTTATCTCCCCATTATTCCAGCACATTCTTTGTACAATGTTGAATAAGACCAGTGACACCCACTCTTGCTTCAGTTCCGAGATGTCGAAGTCCATTATATCATAGGACTGACTACATCCGTGCTCGAGTTGAAGGAGTTTTAAGTCTCAACGCTATCACAGTGGCCCAGTTTTTTTTTTTTTAAATTCCATAGAAGCCCCACCTGCTTTGACCCGTTAGTTTCAACCAAAAAGATTTTAAGGTACCAACCTGACCCTTTATGAATATAGAAGGGCGACACTTTTTCAAATGTCCCCTCCTCCTTGTTCAGTAGAAACACAATCTGGTTTATGACTCCTTGATCCCTATTACAAAATACAATCTCATTAACAGGAGAACCAACCTCCCTCAGTATTTTTGTTGAATAGGTGCGAATACTTCCAGATGGTACATCCACTGCATTGAGAGTGGAAGTACTAATTTGATTCACCATGGTTTTCCCTCGAGCAGCTAGGGACATGACAGTCCACCCAGACAGAACCCACTTGCCTGGGTAACCCTTACACAAAGTGGATGTGTTATTCTGATTATGATGCAAAGTTCCTTTATGCATGCATGCATGTCCATTGCAGTGACTACAGCTGTTATGAAATACATTACATGTATTCACAATTGTGAATAAGGACAACCATCAGCTGTAGAATGGAATGACTGCAATGAAAATTTGTGCCGAACCAGGTCTCAAACCCAGATTTCCCGCTTACTGCAAGTGGTCGCCTTACCATTTCACGGCCAGACCCATGGTTGACAACATATGAAAGTTTGGGTCTGGCCATGAGTCGTGCATGGATAGCCAAATGATAAGGCGACCTCTCGCGATAAGCGGGAAATCCAGGTTCGAGTCCCTCTCCGGCACAAATTTTCATTGTCCTCATTCCATTCTACCTGATGGTTGTCCTTATTCACAATTGCAAATAAATTTAATGTATTATATAAAATTAGGTGCGATGGCAGGTCCCAAGAGGTTGCTTAAAAATGACTTCCACCTCACCAGCCACACATCTCATCAGTGCACACCATACCTTGACACTGACACCTTTCTTTATAGAGGTTTTTACCATTCTCACGATTCGGGTGGTTAAGCCACGATCTCCACTCCCTGTGACACACAACAATCCACCAATGCACCACATGGTCGTCGCAAAAGAATAGCCACAGCTTACAGTTACAGAGGACTGGCGACCTTGGATCACTAAACTTCTCGCAACAAATGAATACTAAGCTCTCTCAGGTGCTCGCCGTTTGAAACAACTCGAGATGCAAACGAGGCTTTATCAAAAACATCACGGATGTGGCAAGCATTACACCCCTCTACCCCACAGGGAGGGAGGCAGGGAGGGAGGGGGGGGGGGGGGTGAGGGGAAGGGGGGATTTAAAATCGCATTCTATTTGACATCAAAGTTCCTACATGATTGGACATTTCTTTCTGCAACTATTTTCAGAGAACTGTTACCACCCAGCTGCTGTAAAAGCATATTATGTGCAAATACTATGCTGTAATGTTTATGGGCATTGTTATGGGCTTTGTCTTTGAATTCTATCAATAAATCATGTGACTGAACACCGGCTACTGAAGTAACTGTTTCTATGTTGTACAAACAACATTGTTCACCACTGTATTTAGTTCCAGGAATAAAGCAACAACTGCGAGCTCAAAGACAAGGTATCAAATGCCAACGGAACTCTATGTTTTCTGTGTACGCCAGTTTTCAAACTGTCCGCGAGTTCAGAGGCAGCACTAGAAACAGAGAGTTACAAATGGTCTTAAGACTCTATTTCAACTAGATACTGAAAAATGGTACATCTTGCAACTAAAGCTACTAAGAGTTAAATCTGCTTCCTCAATTTTAGGTGGACTTACCCTGAAAGACATTTCCAGATTTTCACCACCCCAGATGTCCATTCCTTCATCATATGCTCCTAATTCATAGAAGTAATCACGGTCAATTGAAAACAATCCACCTGCCATTGTTGGTGTCCGCAAGGGGGCAGTGCGATCTCCACTCCGCCTGTCCATTTCCCTCTGAGGCACCCGGTACCTGTAAAACACAGATGCTGACCACTGTTGGTATGAGCTTGATTTAACTTCCAGTGAGTCAATTACAAGTTACATGTTTCTGTCTTGTTCACTTGAACACTTTTACAATGTTATCACAAAACTTTTCCAGCAGAAAATTTTATATTACTTTGTTGGGATACACTATTCGGATACAGTTTGTATAATTATTATTAACATGACAGGTTTCTAGCCACTTTAATAATGTAGTCCTAACAGTTGAGGTGAATAAGGATGAAGACTTTTTAACTTTGTAACACACACTTTTCTCCAAAGTTAATCCCTAGGATCACTGTGATGCTATGGCCTAGAGAGTATGTGTATGTATGTGTGCATGCATATGCCCACATGTCTGTGAAGGTACTTGTTCTCATGCTTTATAAAAACAAGGCTATATCAATTATTTTGATTTGTTGTTTAACTGTTAGCATTTTTTCCTTGTGGTAAGTATTTGCCTACCTCCCAGATAACAGTATGACCTTCCATCCTGTATCTTCTACTTTTGCTGCTATTGATTTACTGACAATTTTTCATTCTTTACAAAAATTGTCTGTAAATATTACAGATGGTCCTTCTTTTACTGGCAGCAAACTCTAGAACAACCAACTGGATCCCTTTTTACGAATAACACTTTGTCGACAGTAAGATCATTAGACACACATAATTAGCTTAGTTTCAATACATTTACAGTCTATACACCTCTTCTTCTCCAATATCTAATTTTCCATTGTGATTTTACATTATTAGGACTCAAATATATGTTCAAACTGTTGTCTTTCTGCACCTTTACTGTCTCATTCATGATTTTCTTTTCTGTTTTACCACTGTCTCATTCATCATTTTCTTTTCTGTTTCACTATTTTCCTTGTTTGCTTAATTGCTGCTGTTTTGTCTTGCACTGCATGCACCTGATAGACATATCACTAACTTGGTAATAGAGCTGTATCAGGAACACAGCTGGTAGGAAATGATTAAAGTACTGACAACACAAAAGGGAGTAAATTTCTCTCTTTCCTACCTGATAATCTTTGTGTTAAGTAATGTTAAGTTTCCACAGTTTTGCGCTACAAATATTTGTGAAAAAAAAACCATTTTGTCACATGTTCAATTAATACCAAAATAGTAGGCAAATCATATCAGCCAAACACAGAAGATCATTTTGATTCACAGCAGATCGTAAACCATCCTCAACAATGCTAGCTGTGCTAGCAATGTAAGGTAAACTGCAGAGCAGTCAAAGTTCAGCAATCAGTTTCTAGTTGGTCCAGGTTTTATTTTATTTATTTTGACCTAATATCACTTTTATCTCTGGAAAAACTTTTCAAAATGTGGTTGCTCATCAAACACACACACAAATTCATGCTATTAAGAACTCGTGCCCATATTGTAACACAAATAATGTTACTCCAAGTAAATTATCTGTTTTTTATATCAAACAATGGAAAATCTAGGGCGGAATGTAACAATATTATGAAAAGGAAAGTCGCGACTCAACATAGAGCAGAGATGCTAAGCCGCATATGGGTAAAAAAAAACCACACACACACACACACACACACACACACACACACACACACACACACACACGCGCGCGCGCACGCGTGCGACTGCAGCCTCTGGCAGCAGAAGCCACACTGTGAGCAACAGCAGCAATGCATGATGGGAGTGGCAACTGGGTGGTGGTAAGGAGGAGGTTGGGGCGAGGAGGTGCAGTCGGGAGGTTAGACAGAAGGCAGGGGAGAGGTGGGGAGGCAGCGGGAAAGGAGAGAAGTGAAAAGACTGAGTGCATTGGTGGAATGAGGGCTGTTTACTGCTGGAATGGGAACAGGGAGGGTGCTGGACGGATGAGAAAAATGACTGACAAAGGCTGAGGCCACGAGGGTTACGGGAACATAGGACATATTGCAGGGAGAGTTCCCACCTGTGCAATTCGGAAAAGCTGGTGTTGGCGGGAGGAGCCATATGGCACAGGCTGTGAAGCAGTCATTGAAATGAAGGATGTGTGTGTGTGTGTGTGTGTGTGTGTGTGTGTAAAACACATGCTGTTGTGTTGGGCATATATATGTATATATTTATCTCCTGAGCATGCTGGCCAACACGACATCCTTCATTTCCCTGACAGCTTCACAGCCTGTGCCATATGGACCCTTCCCACCATCAACAGCTCTTCTGAATTGTGCATGTGGGAACTCTCCCTGCAATATATCCTATGGTCCTGTAACCCTCATGGCCTCAAACTTCTTTCAAGGTGTATACACGGACAAGGAAAAGAAATTCA
Source organism: Schistocerca americana (assembly GCF_021461395.2). Taxonomy (NCBI): domain Eukaryota; kingdom Metazoa; phylum Arthropoda; class Insecta; order Orthoptera; family Acrididae; genus Schistocerca; species Schistocerca americana. The sequence continues at coordinate 183,509,920 of NC_060120.1, forward strand.
CGGATTTATCCCGGATCTCCCGGTTAAAAATTCATTTTCTCCCGGGTGAAAACACACTTTTTCCGTGTTAAATGACAGTATACTTTCCATCGGAACTGTAAAACGTATCCTTTGAATGGATATGGTTTTACACAGAAGCGTAGAATTTCCCGGCGCTTTAGAAAACGAAACTCAGGGCGAAAAAACATGTTTTGGAAAGATCTTTGATGTGCAGCAACAGGAAAATTTAATGGTTTAAATTAATATACATAGCAGTGCTACAAGAAAAGCAAAGCTTTCGCATATAGTATTTGTCTCAAAGATTAATATGCTACAAGAGAAGCTAAGCTTTCATATGTAATGTTGATTTGTTTAGCGCATGTTACACTTTAAGATACATCACACAAATATGCCAGTAAATTTTTTAATACCGACATAAATCTCTGATCTTCTGGGCTAGAAATTTTCTAAATGGCTTGTCATCAAAGAGTTGATTTTTAAAAGAGATTTAGGAAATTCATCGTACATTCTCGCACGTAGTTCATCTTGCGTAAAAGAAAATTTACTTTGAAAATAATGCTTTTTGAACAACAATTCGCAATATTTTCCCGCGACTTGTTAGAAATAGATTCATTTAAGGCTTCAGCAGTTGCCAGACAGCGCCAGATAAGAGGTGTCACCGCTTGCGCAGCTATAGTGACGTAGGATGCCCATATGTTCGTACGTGTAAAACATTAAAAGATCTTACATCTTGTTAATAAAAGAAACAAGACATCAGAGGATAATCAAAGAGTGTCGGAATTTCGTGAACCATACTAAAATGCATAGTCCGCCTTACAGTGCACATTCGTATGTCCAGATTCCCAATGACGTAGGACTTGACCTGATATGAAACTTTTCAGTGTGGTTTTCGGGACGTAAATTTTCTTCTACCAGTACTATATTATCTCATGTTTGCTTCTTTGTTATAGCATAATGCCATACGTGCTAGAAGATTAAAACATGCACTTGAAACGCAGCGAACAGTTGAAACTAGCCAATAGTGTGGAATTAGACACTTCGTTTCAAATAAATTCACTGCCTCAGCAGGAAACCCTTTTAAACGCCAAATTTCTTTAGCAAACTAACAAAAATAACTTTATTGTTCTGCAAGGCGATTAATGCTTGACTGTCAGAAAGGTGGAAACAAAATAAAATCTGAAACTAGTAACATATTTTAGCCTTCCGTAATTTTTTGAATGTGTTTTAATTCACTTGATAGCTCCCAGCCACAGAAATCTGTCTTGTTTTCATTTGACGTGAGAGCAGTAAATGAAGAGGAAACAGAAAAATCCCTAAATGTAAACACGGGTCACATGGAGACTACTCCCCCTCCCCTCCCCCTCCCACTATAACTCAGACTGCTCTGCGCATCAGACATCTAAAAAAAGACTTTTCAAAAATAAGTTCATTTTGCAGCGCACATCTTTCTGAAGAGTCCGATACATAAAACATATATCTTTGAGGAAATGTAAGACACGTTATTTGGTCTTAAAGTGTGCAGTGCAGTGCCACGCCTCTTCAAACAATATTCTTATAGCGCACGTCACTGTATTTAGCGCTGTGGAACTCAAATGTGTATATTTTGTAATGGATGCCATCAAACTATTTCACGACAGTGGACATTAATATTTCCTTAAGTGCCTATCCTGCTCCCAGTGGGCCAGTTTGACATTCGGCCCAACCTCTCGCAATTAATACTGGATAGGATTGAGAATGAGGTCCCGAATTCAAGTCTCGGCCTGGCACACAGTTTTAATCTGTCAGGAAGTTTCAATACTGGATAGGATTATTTGCAACCAGGAGAATAAGTACTCTTCAGAAAATCTGGACTCTTTATTGCCTATTAGCAAATAACTTGCTCTTCTGTGTAACATAAAATTAAATATAGGATACCTAAAACAAGTAAAGACAGGAGACAGGCAAGACAGTACACATTTCTTCAATCCTTAGGTCCTAGCGATTTTTCTCTAATCTTGCTACAGCTTTACATGGCGTTCTTTCCTTTCTGCGAAAGAACTATTACCTTATCAAAATTCGTCAAACATTTTGCTACGTGAAAAATGGAAACGTCATTGTCTAATACTGAAAAAGCTGTTAATACGATTAGTACCTAAGACTGGTGAGGTTTCTAGATCTGATTACGTCTATTTTGTCACTGTGTGCCGCATAAAATGAAATAGGCCTTTCTAATATTGCAGCAACTGTAACACACACCAAATAAGCGACACTGTTTTGGCAATAATGCTCATTTTTATAATATGACAAAATAATTCACAAAGTATCAATAAGAAATACCTACTTGGCCTACTACAAGCAAAAAGCTTTACGTTAGAAAATAGTTTCACATTTCATTCATTCGCTCCAGTTTCTCATACACGAGACCGAAAAATAGAACGAAATTTTTGTATGAATTTGGGATCGTCATATTCTTTCATAATTTGTGTGATGTCCCTGTTTCTTCTCCTTCCTCGTTCTAACAAACAGTCTTATCATCACTAATTCTGTAACTATTCCTACCACTGTCAAAACTCTTTCTCCGGTTAACTTTACTACCCCTGCCACAATCACCGGTTTAGTTATCCAGAGATTATTCTCCGGTTAGTCGTTATTACAAGTTTGTACAATGCGTTTCCCAAGCTACTTCCAGAATGGGACTTAAGCGGCTGCTAGCCAGGGACTGCAACTGGCCCTGTCTAGTGTAACGATCTGGCCAAAAATTTTCTGTCAATATTTCACTTTCATGGATACATCGATAAGATAATACGTAATCTTTCTTACCTGTTATTCCTGTTAGTCGTTTATTTCCACTCTGGTGGTCTGAATCTATGGATTTCGCTAGTAATTATAACAATGCTGAACATTCGCAAAACGAAGCAACCACATAAACAAGCAGCAGTTGGCATTCTCCGGTTCGGTTTTATTCCGCTCAGCTCGTTAAGCCCTGTCCCGTTGCCAGAAGCGGGAAAAGGTACTAAAAAGCCTTTGACACATTCTGCTGTTGGCAGACGCTTGTACGAGCACTTTGTTATTTTATATGGTGCATTTCCTTTGCAATTTAAGTTTTATTTTTGTTTTTTTCACTCGTTCATGTTTTAACACTGCAGTATTATTCTGCAGTAGCGGGATATAGTAATATCCTTTAGTTTGAGTATCGGTTCTTACCAGTCAAAGTTACAAAAAAATTAACTGAAAACTTAATAAATGAAAAATTCCCGGAATTCTAAAAAATTCCCTCACAGATTCTTGATTAAGTTTAATTCTGGGGAGTTTGGTGACCAGGGGAGTACCGTGAACTCATCCTGGTGCTATTTGAACCATGCATTTGCACAGTCAGCTGTGTGACATGCTTTGCCTGCTGATAGATGCCATCATAATGAGGAAAATCAAACTTTATTTTGGGGGGGGGGGGGGGGCATGGTCCCCAAGGATGGATGCATACTTGAGTTGATCTGTCTCTTCCAGAACCACGAGATCACCCACGGAATGCCACGAAAATGTTCTCCAGATGATAACACAAACTCCTCTGGCCTGTACCCTCTGAAGATTGTTGCAGGATGCTTACTTTCAGACATTAAACAATGGACGCCTCGACAGCCATCTGTCATATGGAGCATAAAACATTTTCCTCAGAAAGCCACTTGTTGCCACTCAATGTATGTCCACATGTGGTGCTGTCATGCAAATTCTCCAGCCTTCATCATCAATGAACAGCAGTCAGATGGGTAAATGACCCATGCGCCTGCTGCTGAGGCCCATTCACAACAACATTCACTGACTGTGTCATTGAGGAGACGCTGTTAGCAGCCTCCTGCTTCATCTGGGTGGTCAGCTGCTTAACAGCCACATGTCTGTTTACTTGTACACATCTCAGCAGCCGTTTTTTGCCCCTGTTGTCCATGGCCCATGATATACCACAGCTGCTTCAGTTCCAGTTCTGGACAACACCATTTTGTCATGTTGATGTACTGTGACCACAGTGGCACACAAACAATTTACACACTTAGCCATTTCGGAAATGCTTCCACCCTTGGCCCAAAAGCCAATGATCATGCCCTTTTGGATGTCAGATAAATTGCTCTGTTACCACATTGCAACAATGATTGCAGAGTTTTCTGCATCCCCGACATGTTTTATATACCCTCCACTGCTAGTGCTGCCACCTGCCATCTGTGAGTGGTTATTGCACATTGACATCGGACACAGGTGCTGGTCACAGTAACATGACTGGACTACGTACCTAAAGCAGAGTGTATGTATGTATGTATGTATGTATGTCCAGGGTCGCTTCCCAAACCCCTGGATCAGTGTCAACTAAATTTCGCACAGAAGCAGAAGGCTTCACATATATCAGGACTGTGGGGTTTATAATGTCCTAGCTCCAATAGAAGCTGATATATGGGCAAAAACATGTTGAACAGAGCAAGGGGAAGAAGGAAATGGACAGAGGGAGGGGAGATGCATGAGGCACGTGGAAGGTAGAAGGTGTAGAGGGCCGGTGAGAAAGAGGGGTAGTGGGCAGATGGAAAAGGAAGAGGGGTAGTGGGCAGGTAGGAAAGGTAGAGGGTGAGGTGAAGATGGAAAAGGAAGATGCAAAGATGCAGAGGTAAATGGAAGAGGGGATGTGCAGATGGAAAAGGAGGAAGAGGAGGAGTTGTAGATGGAAAGAGTAGGGGAGGTGCAGATGAAAAGACGAGGGGGAGTGTAGATGAAGAGAGAGGAGGTGGTGCAGATAGAAGGAAAGGGAAGGTGCAGATGGTCAGGGTGAGGGTGGAGGAAGATATGATCAGAGGGTGGAAGAGATTGGGAGGGGGGGGGAGAGGGGGGGAGAGGGGGAGAGAGAGAGAGAGAGAGAGAGAGAGAGAGAGAGAGAGAGGGCGGGGGGGGGGGGGGGTCATTATAGGGGAACACAGTGAGGGAAGAAAAAGGAGGTATGTTCAATATGTGCGTCAAACACATTTGTGTATGAACCAGTGGGGAGAGGCTAGTACCACAATAGACAAAAATAAACAAAAATGAAAATATGTAAATGGTATCAACATTGAATACATATATGCACAATTATCTTGGCTTATACTGTAATTTATACATTCAACTGCTCTGGAAAATTCTCATGTAGCACATGGATAAAACATTTTTGCTTTGTTTATCATTTCTATTAGTTGCTCTACTAAAACTGCACAAAAAAATTAAAATACATATATTAGTAAAAGCAAACCACATTAACTGAATGCTGTTGTAGAATGTCCTTACCATCTGAAATTGAGCTTCCAGTTGAAACCTCCCCACGTCATGTCTGAGGCTGTTATGTACTCAAAAGTCTCATCAGATATGACATCTATAATTGGACAAACAACAGTTTTCCTGAAACACAAGTATCATGAATAGTACTTCTATAAGTTATTTATATACAAAAAATATTACCCACATCTAACTTATTGCAATTTCGCTAGCAAGCAAACCCTGTTTCCATCGCTTGTTAATAAAAAAATATAGACAACTCTGAGGTACAAGTTTTATTCTACATCTACACTGATATTTTGCAAGTCACAGTATAGTGCATGATGGAGAGTATTTCAGAACAATATCAGCCATTCTTTGTCCGATTCGAATTTGGGTATTGAGCAAAGAAAAAGTGGCTGTAAGAATGTTTTTCTAAGTGTTCTAATGCCTCTCACCTTATTAAGATGATATACACATGAGATATACAATGGGAGCAGCAGATCTGCTGCACTGTTTACTAAAAATATCTTTGAAAGGAAGTTACTTTTCTGCAAAGGCAACTGTTTTATTTTTAAACACAATTTCATAATTTAGCAATTATCTAAAGTCATCCTGCTTGGGCATTATCAAGCTATCATCTCAGACACGGAGTCCACGTGTAAAATAGATAACACACAACCCTTGAATGTGTTTAGTCACCCCGCAAGCATACAACACATTAAAATATGTTACTACAGCTACAAATTTTACACATGTTGCTGCATCCGACTTAATATTTATTTTAACTGTAGTAGTTAAATTGGGAAAAAATTTACCTTCCACACAAATCTTATTATAACAAATGCACTCTCTCTCTCAATATTATGAAAAGGATAGTTGCTACTCACCATATAGCATTGATGCCAAGTGGCAGACAGGCACGCACGCCAAAAAAACTGTCAAACAAAGAGTTTGGCCAAACAGGCCTTCTTCAGCACACACACACACACACACACACACACACACACACACACACACACACACACACACACACACAGTCTCTGACTATCAAGGCCAGACTGCAGCCAGAGATGTGTGTGTGTGTGTGTATGTGTGTGTGTGTGTAAAGCTTTGTTTGACTTTGCCTATCTGCAGTTCAGCTTCTTCACTGAAATGCGAGTAGCAATTACCCTTCTCAAAATATTGTCATTATTCCAGCCTGGAGTTTCCATTGCTTCTACTCTCAAGAAATCCACAGTGATTGGACCTGTACTATAAAAGACTATCAAAAACCTGTTCTTTACATTTCCCAAAACGGTTTTGTGAAAACATCACCATTTTTATTCCAAGTATTCCATTAAGTTCATTGAGCTTCTGTTACACTTTCTTATGGGCAATAGTGATAAAGTTACTTGCATGTTCTATGGATCACAAATGCAACCTGTCACTATGATATGGAAGTTCTAAAATTATAGTAAATCTCCTCAGAGGAAAACATGACAACATGTTGATCATTTTCATGAAATCTTTATCCTCCTCCTCCTCCTCCTCCTCATCATCATCATCATCATCATCACTGATCTGTGTGTTTTGAACACTGTTCCTTTGAATTAGGTATGCTTCATTGTTGTACTTAGCCGACATCTCCAATATCTTCGAATTGTAAAATAATCCATGGATGAGTAAACAATTAAATTCTGTGATGTCTTCTGACAGGCCTATCAGGGTTGCAAACACTCAAGGAACACCCATATTTGCCCTAACACCTTTGGTGGAAGTTGCAATATTCAGCTTTTTGTTGACCATGTGACATGTACAACAGAAAACAAAAAGGGGGGGGGGGGGAGAGGAGTTATTTTACGAATATTTTAATTGGATAGGTGAATACTTGCAGATATAAAAAGTGAACAAGCTGAAATTCATGAAAATTTTGCACTGGCAATGGTCATTAGGTCTTTATGGATAAATGACTTTAAACATTCAGTTGGAAAACAACAGATGATTTCACTCCGGACAGTCCACTAGAATCAAAACAACACAAACCATCTACAACATTCACGATAGGGCAATGGAATATCAGAGGCTGTAGATGCCCTAGAAAGGTGACACATATCCATCTTGGCTAAGTGAGACTACTATGTATGAACGAGAAACACAATGTGGATGAGCCCTGTACTCCACGATTTCAAGGCATATCTGACAATATCTGGACACACTCCTCAGGATGTCTTGTGTGTGTTTGGAACTGGATGGGACTTGAATCCATTACAATATTCCAGTGTCCAAGCAACAACCCATAAATAACAGTAGTTTTAAGGCTGTCGGGGTATCATCCACACCGATAACTTACGACTCAAGCAAACTGTGACTGGAACCTTTACTCCTTCACACAAAAACAAACAACACATCATATAAGAATGACCTCTCTCACAAAATCCACTTGCATAAACTAGCTGACAAAGTGTCTCTTCATCAGACACCTTGGTCTCTTGATTTAGCCCCAAGTATTTTCTTCCTACCTTCTGCCTCAAAACTTCAGCTTGCAAGGAACAAATTTTCATCAAAGACTGGGGGGCAGGGGGTTGGACATGGTGGAGGAAAGTGAATGTCTTCACAGTGCAATATTTTGCTGAGTCTCAAAGATTCTATTTTTGCTAGGGGGAACAGAAAGTTAGAATATTTGTGTGCCATGTTTACAGGCACCAAATGAGCCTAAATGTAGAGACAAGGTGGATTTTCTCAGTAATTTTTTTCTGGTTAGTCATTCTAAAATCATTAATTGACAGCATTAAATCCAGTCCAGTACAATAAACATTAATGTACCGAATACAGGAAAAGATCGTAAAATGGTGAACTGAATAAATAAATTCTATATTGACACACTTTAACTAGCTGAGTAAGTTCAAAGGGCAGAGGAAGGCACTATCTTCAATAGGAATATGCCCAGTAACACGCTGCCTTTTCAAATCTACATTTGAGTTGTCGACAGCTTTTACTTATGCAGACAACTGTGGTTTGGAGTGGGGAAAAAGTTACAATAATTTTTCCTGAATGCTCTAAGAAAACATTTACCTGATAGCAGAGCTAGTGACATTTAAAGTAAGACCTGTGCTATTTATTTCATACACACCTGTCCTCCGAGATACGAGCCAGAAGGGGTTCCAGCCAGCCTTCGGTGCACTCACAGTGTGCATCCAGGAATGTAATAACCTCGCCCGTGACATGTTTGGCACCCAGTAGGCGGGCACGGATCAAGCCTGATCTCTTGTCTGTGCGTAGAACCTTCACTGGCACAGGCAGCCTTGATACGTATTCCTCAAGCTGGTGACCTAAGTGCTCTGTAAACATGTGGAAGGCCATAGTACATTCCTCTATTTTATGAGTACACTGCAAAAAATAAAGAGAGAGAGAGAGAGAGAGAGAGAGAGAGAGAGAGAGAGAGAGAGAGAGAGAGATTTATCCATTTATTTTCAACATAGTATAAAAAATACTGCTTGTGCAAAAGCAGACCAATACTGTAGGATTCCTCTCAAAGCAATAAGAGTACTCCAAATATACAATGTCAACATGTAAACAATTACTCTTTGAAAGGATATTGCACAGTTAATTAAGTGATGAATATTTAGAAAAAACCAAGTTACTTATTTCAGTAATGGATCAATGCATTTGATGGTGTACTGCCAGAGCTCGAACATTACAGTATATCAATTTTTCTGGAGCTAGGAAAAGAAATAACCTGCCTCCCCCCCCCCCCCCTTCTCTCTATATCTTCACTTGAAGCATGAGTACGAGTCATGTATTTTATATTATTATTTCTCTCCTTTCTCAGACGTTATGTCTGGTTAAGAATGGAAAGTGACGGGGACCTTGATCAAGCGTGACTTCCTTTTAACTGTACGATATATGTTACATTGCATTTAGGAACTTTTGGGTAATTGAACACGTATCAATAATTACAGATTTATGTAGTTGTATATATATGTTGGATGTAGCTGTATTGCGTTGATGTACTGGTGGATATTGTGTGGTATGACTCTTGTAGTTGATAGTATAATTGGTATAATGTCAACTTTATCCTGATGCCACATGTCCTTGACTTCCTCAGCCAGTTGGATGTATTTTTCAATTTTTTCTCCAGTTTTCTTCTGTATATTTGTTGTGTTGGGTATGGATATTTCGATTAGTTGTGTTAATTTCTTCTTTTTATTGGTGAGTATGATGTCAGGTTTGTTATGTGGTGGTGTTTTATCTGTTATAATGGTTCTATTCCAGTATAATTTGTATTCATCATTCTCCAGTACATTTTGTGGTGCATACTTGTATGTGGGAATGTGTTGTTTTATTAGTTTATGTTGTATGGCAAGTTGTTGATGTATTATTTTTGCTACATTGTCTTGTCTTCTGGTGTATTCTGTATTTGCTAGTATTGTACATCTGCTTGTGATGTGATCTACTGTTTCTATTTGTTGTTTGCAAAGTCTGCATTTATCTGTTGTGGTATTGGGATCTTTAATAATATGCTTGCTGTAATATCTGGTGTTTATTGTTTGATCCTGTATTGCAATCATGAATCCTTCTGTCTCACTGTTTATATTGTCTTTTCTTAGCCATGTGTTGGATGTGTCTTGATCGATGTGTGGCTGTGTTAGATGATACAGGTGCTTGCCATGTAGTGTTTTCTTTTTCCAGTTTACTTTATTTGTATCTGTTGATGTTATGTGATCTAAAGGGTTGTAGAAGTGGTTATGAAATTGCAATGGTGTAGCCGATGTATTTATATGAGTGATTGCTTTGTGCATTTTGCTAGTTTCCGCTCGTTCTATAAAGAATTTTCTTAAATTGTCTACCTGTCCTTAATGTAGGTTTTTTATGTCGATAAATCCCCTTCCTCCTTCCTTTCTGCTTAATGTGAATCTTTCTGTTGCTGATGTATGTGATATATTCTATATTTGTGGCATTGTGATCGTGTAAGTGTATTGAGTGCTTCTAGGTCTGTGTTACTACATTTCACTACTCCAAATGAGTAGGTCAATATTGGTCTAGCATAAGTATTTATGGCTTTTGTCTTGTTTCTTGCTGTCAATTCTGTTTTCAGTATTTTTGTTAGTCTTTGTCTATATTTTTCTTTTAGTTCTTCTTTAATATTTGTATATCTATTCCTATTTTTTGTCTTTATCTAAGATACTTATAAGCATCTGTTTTTTCCATCGCTTCTATGCAGTCGCTGTGGTTATCCAATATGTAATCTTCTTGTTTAGTGTGTTTTCCCTTGACTATGCTATTTTTCTCACATTTGTCTGTTCCAAAAGCCATATTTATATCATTGCTGAATACTTCTGTTATCTTTAGTAATTGGTTGAGCTGTTGATTTGTTGCTGCCAGTAGTTTTAGATCATCCATGTATAGCAAATGTGTGATTTTGTGTTGGTATGTTCCAGTAATATTGTATCCATAATTTGTATTATTTAGTATGTTGGATAGTGGGTTCAGAGCAAGGCAGAACCAGAAAGGACTTAATGAGTCTCCTTGGTATATTCCACGCTTAATCTGTATTGGCTGCGATGTGATATTATTTGAATTTGTTTGGATATCAAGTGTAGTTTTCCAATTTTTCCATTACTATGTTTAGGAACTGTATCAATTTAGGATCTACTTTGTATATTTCCAATATCTGTAGTAACGATGAGTGGGGTACACTATCAAAAGCTTTTTGGTAATCGATGTATGCGTAGTGTAGCGACCTTTGTTTGGTTTTACCTTGATATGTCACCTCTGCATCTATTATCAGTTGCTCTTTACATCCTCGTGCTCCCTAGCAGCAACCTTTTTGTTCTTCATTTATAATTTCGTTCTGTGTTGTATGTGTCATTAATTTCTGTGTAATGACTGAAGTCAATATTTTGTATATTGTTGGTAGGCATGTTATGGGGTGATATTTTTCTGGGTTTGCTGTGTCTGCTTGATCTTTAGGTTTCAGATAAGTTATTCCTTGCGTAAGTGTATCAGGGACTGTGTATGGGTCTGCAATGTAACTGTTAAATAATTTAGTTAGATGTGAATGTGTTAAGGTGACCTTCTTTAGCCAGAAATTTGCTATTTTATCTTTTCCAGGGGCTTTCCAATTGTGCGTAGAATTAATTGCTGGGGTGACTTCATGTTGCAAAATTATCACTTCAGGCATTTGTGGTATCATCTAGTACATGTCTGTTTCTGCTTGTATCCACCGTGCATGCCTGTTATGTTGTACCAGGTTTGACCATATGTTGCTCTAGAAGTGTTCCATGTCTGTTGTGTTTGGTGGATTGTCTATTTTAATGTATGTGTTATCTATTGTCTGATAAAATTTCTTTTGGTTTGTGTTGAATGTTTGGTTTCGTTTCCTTCTATTTTCACTTTTTTTGTATCTTCTAAGTCATTTGGCCAATGCTTGTAATTTCTGCTTCTTTTCATCTAATTGCTCTATCGCTTCTTGTTGTGAGATTTTACCTAACCTTTTTCGTTTTTTGTCTGATATTTCATTTCTTATAAATTGTGTTAGCTGTCCAATGTCTTTTCTCAGTTTTTATATTCTGATCTGTAGCCTGTGTTGCCATGCTGGTTTTGTGGATTTCTTCTGTGTGTTGGTTGGTTCTGATCTCTGCCTAGTGTGTATATTTAGTGTAGTGAGTGCTCCTATATAAACAAATTCGTTAACATTGAATATAGATTTAAATGTTTAGGAAGACTTTTGTGAAAGCATTTGTCTGAGGAGTAGCCTTGTACGGAAATGAAATATGAATGGTAAGCAGTTCAGGCGAAAAGAGAATAGAAGATTTTGAAATGAGATGCCACAACAGAATGCTGAAGACTAGATCAGTAGATCATGTAACTTAGGAGGAAGTACGGAACAGTCCTGGGGGAAAAAAGGTGAAGAGTCTTACACAGGACGGAGTAGCGTGGAGAGCTGCATTGGACTGAATACCACAACAACGAAATTATTATAATTATTATTATTATTATTATTATTATTATTATTATTATTATTTACATGTGATCCCACTAGACCACACACACAATGTACAACACAGCACACTTTAAAATGTTCTTTTCTCACGGCCATACTACTTCCATTCTTTCAGAAAGGGTACTTTTTCCTTTTCTCAGTCCAAGTGGTTCCATTCTCCTTGTGTTTTTCTGCCATGACAACTGTATAGCCACGAATTGTGTGGCTAAAATTTTCACGTTTTATATCCTGTTGGGTTAGCCATTCCTGTTTCAGGACTTCTTTTATTGCTGTGTTTCACCTTATTGTATCATAAGTATGGCTGCCAGCAGACATCGATATGGACGCAGATGATGTTACCACATGTGTTTACTTGTCAGTGGTGATAGACGTGGCTGGTCAGTTCTTATGATGACTTCAGCTACCTTGGGTACAAGTACGTAAAAGAGCCGTGGTCCTTCCTCGCAACAAAATGTTAAGGGCCCAAGTGTCTGCAGATTCAATAGTCAGTTTTTGAACTCTTCACTATAATTTATCGTCATAATTTGTGAAGCAAGATATAATTCTATCACCCATAATAACTGAAACTTCAAGGTCCCTGCAGAATATCAAAAATTTCATCTCCACAGGAAAATATCATTTTTCTTTCCTTCACGTACCAGTCAAACTGATTGCCTGACATCAAATATTCCTAATGACTCATGTTCACATTGATATAGTTCTATTTTCCAGCTACAGTGAACTGAATGAAGCACTTGTCTAACTAGAATTGATTGCTTCCACTCAGTTTTAGAAAGGAGGCAACAAAACAAGTTTCTATTGAAATAGTAATTAAACATAAAACAAAGTTCATAAGAAAAGGGAACTCTACCATTTTAACACATTTTTATTAGGTCTCTTTCTTGTGTATCTATCCAGTACAAATTTTGCAATTGGTTTTGAACTAACTTCCCAATGAGCTAGAGACTAGATAACTCGTAACTGGATGACAATGGAATATTAACACACTTTCTTGCCTGTCTGTTCAGTAGGGGTGGGTAATGGCTGACATCTCAATGGGCCTGGAGGAGCGGTATGCTGTTCAGGTACTATCTGGTATGCTGTACATACACTATCAGAATGTATTCCAAGTGGTATGCAAGAGGACAGGCACGACTGACCATATGGTGTGAGGTGGGGGTGGGGGTGGGGGAGGGGGGGGGGAGACTGACAGAGAGAAGGGGAAAAGCAGATGTGTTCAATATACATCATACAAGTATACAGACAATACCATGGGTACAAAGTCAGTATATATACCCTGACATGAGAAAAGTCATGGGATGCATGTTTACAGATGGTGGTAGTATCGCGTACACAACGTATAAAAGGGCAGAGCATTGCTGGAGCTGTAGTTTGTTCTCGGGTGATTCATGTGAAAAGGTCTTCGATGTGTTTATGGCTACATGACAGGAAGTAACATATTTTGAATGCAGAATGGTTGTCATAGCCGAACATATGGGACATTTCAGTTCAGAAATCATTAGGAAATTCAATATTCCAAGAGTCACAGTGTCAAGAGTGTGCTGAGAATAAAAAATTTCAGGCATTACCTCTCCCCATGACATGAATCCCATTGATCATTTATAGGACATAATCGAGGGGTCAGTTAGTGCGCAAAATTCTGCACCTGTGACACTTTCGCAACTTTCAATGGCTATGGATGCAGCATAGCTCAACATTCCTGCAGGCGACTTCCAACGACTTATTGAGTCCATGCCATGTCAAGTTGCTGCATTATGCCAAGCAAAAAGAGGTCCAACACACTCTTAGGAGGTATCCCATGACATTTGTGACCCCACTGTATGTAAAAAATTATTTATGTAAAAAAATCTGATTAAAAAGTTTAAATCCACTGAGAAAACACACACACACACACACACACACACACACACACACACACACACACACACAAGCAGAAAAATTATTATTTAAATAAACATTAGTTTTTAATATTAAACATTTTTTTAATCTGACTAAGAAGTACAATTTCTCCTAGCTCCCTACAGATTCCTAAGCCCTTATAGATAGTCCTGAAAACTTGTGCTTACAATGTTTTTACAATTATAGCCTTGACAATACTTGTTAAGGTTTAAAACAAAAATGTGGGGCACATACAACAGATAAAAGTTAGGAGGTGAACCATTTGTGCATCAATTATATGTTGCGTGTGCCCCACATTTTTTGTTATAAATCTTAGAAGTCTTGTTGTAGCTATTAAAAATTCACAAGCAAAAATTTTCACAACTATCTGTATGGTGTTAGGAATCTGGCTTGAGTCTCGAAGAAATTGTTCTATACTTTTTACTTCATTTTAAAAAAGTGCCATACTAGTTTTTTTTACCAAGTGGTGGCAGAACACACACATAAAAGAAGGTTGTCATTGGCAAGCTTTTGGAGCCAGTGGCACCTCCTTCAGGCAGAAGGGTTGAAGGAAAAGGACTGGAGGTCTAGGAAAAGGGGTAGATTTTGGTAAAATCACCCAGAACCACAGGTCAGGGGGGACTCACCGTACGGGATGAGAAGGAAAGATTGATTGCTGGGGATTGCATCAGACGAGATTTGAAAGGTTTTCATATCTCGTCTACATGAACAAATGGACATTGAAACTATGTACAAGGGAAGGAGGAGGAGGAGGAGGAACAATAGGGTTTAATGTTTAGGTTTAATGTTCAGTATACTTGGTGATCATTAGAGAATAGCACAAGCTCAGACTGGAAAGAACAGGAATGAAATCAGACTTAAGGTGTAATATCTGGATGTCCAAATGGGAATTTGAACCTCCCTACTCCTGAATAAGAGTCAACTGTTTTAAGCTGTGCCACCTCACTTGATGCATACATGGAGGAAAAACCGAGCGAGGTGGCCCAGTAGTTCGCACACTGGACTCACAGTCGGGAGGACGACACTTCAAACCTGCATCTGGCCATCCTGATTTAGGTTTTCCATGACTTCCCTAAATCGCTTCAGGCAAATGATGGGATAGCTCCTTTGAAAGAGCATGGCCGACTTCCTTCCCTAATTCGATGGGACCGATGAGCTCACTGTTTGATCCCCTCCCCCAAATCAACCAACCAACCAATCAATCAATCATGGAGAAAAAAATGAAATACAGTAGGGGATTTAGAAATACTTACCCCTCTCACTGGCATCATCGACCAGAATTATTTCATGCAGAAGGGCACGAGGAGACCTGTTTATAGCACTCCAGATTGTCCGCAGTAGAGTTGACCAGGCCTCATTGTGGAAGACAATGACAATTGATGTGGACGGCAGTAACTCTGGATACTGTTTTGTTTTACACCTGTACAGAAAATAATAGAAATGACCAATAGACACAAAACATCTTTCAGCTAATTAATACAACAGAAAAACAGCCAAAGTTTCAACTTGTCCTGCAGTTACTCCAGTATGCTGAAAGTTCACATCTTTCAGCTACTTTTACACTAAAAATCAGGATACATAATCAGATAACTTGCTAAATATTTGCTATGATTACGTATAAGAAAATATGGTAAACCGCTTCTAATAGTGATACAATGTGTACATTAAATTCACGAAGAGACAGATAAACTGACTGTTACCTGAAAATTACCAGTACAACTGAAAGTCATACATACAAATATATGAGACAGTATCCCTAGCTTTTCGAGCTGCTGGTTCCTTCTTCAGTGGTGAAAAGAGGAAATGGTTGGGGACGACCCCTGGAAAAGAGGGAGTTCAGGGGCTAGAGGGGTAATAGATTTCTAAATGTAACTTTACACATTAAATAGCATGCCTGCTTCTTTGCAAGTTCAAATACACTACACTCAGAGTAAAGAACATCACATCAATTTACCACTATCTATGGATGCCAACTAAAATAGCAGCATTTGATTATTTCTCAGTGTGCCTCTCTCAAAATGGTTTCTCGTTGGCCATTGCTCATTCAAATTTTGCTTTTAGTAAGATAAATAGTCACTGATAACTTAAACCGACTAATATTATAAGGGGCATTCAAAAAGAAATGAGCCGGAGGAATAATTACAGAAACCAGTACCTGTATGTTAGAAATATTGACCTTAGCTGTTAGAAATATTGACCCTGGCTATTGAGGCACTTGTCCCACTGTGACCCAAGGCGGTGAATGGCTGTCTCATAAAATTCTTGGGGCTGCGATTTTAACCAGTTCTGCACATACAGCTGGACGTTGTCATCCGAGGCGAATCGTTTGCCCCTCAGAGCCTTTTTAAGGGGACCAAAAATGGCGTAATCACAGGGAGAGAGGTCCGGACTGTATGGCGGGTGTCTGAGAATCTCTCATTTGAATTTCTGCTGGAGTGCCACGACTGTGTTGGCCATATGACACTTTGCATTGTTGTGGAGCAGAATGACCCTACACGTGAGATCGCCTGGTCGTTTTGATTTGACTGCTTGGCGAAAGGTGGTCAAGGTTTGTGAGTAACTCTGGGCATTCACTGTTGTCCTGTGCTGCAGGAAATGAATCAGAAGGGGGCCATCTTGGTCAAAGAAGGACGCCAGATTCACCTTTCCAGCACTTGAGTGGATGGCGCGTCCAGCTGTACTTGCGGAACGGGTTAAAATTGCAGCCCCAGGAATTTTATGAGACAGCCATTCACTGCCTTGTGTCACAGTGGGATGAGTGTCTCGAGAGCCAGGGTCAATACTTCTAACACACAGGTACTGGTTTCTGCAATTATGCCTCCGGCTCGTTTCTTTTTGAACGCCCCTTATACTTAGACAGTAACATCCAAATTGTTTTGTGTCAATGTTGAGGTATGAAATTTGAGTCAAACTGAAACAAAGGGAGGAGAGGATTAGCAATGTTTACAAATGCCACTCAACCATGTCCTAAATCACGTGAGACAAAGACCTCACAGGGTTGTTTTTTAACACACAAATATACCACAGAAAATCTTACTGAATAAATTATTTTACTCAGTTCGTTGGAGGGGAGGGGGGGATTAAGGATTAAGGGATAAACAGGGAGATAACCAGCCCCTTGTCAACAGATGGTTCAGTAGTAGACATTGGCCAGACATTTGACTGAACAGTGGAATCATGTAGGAGTAGTAAAATCTTGGCACTGAAAGCAATTTTGACAGTGCAGTGGATTCCTTATGAAAGAAATGTAAGGAGGCGTGCCACATAGCAATAGCCCACCAAATGATGTTCCACATCTGATTGAGGAGATGTCTTAACTGTGCCCATGAATCTGAAACTGAGGTCAGAATGTTGGGTGGGTGATTGCTTCTCTAGCCAAATGGTTGGCCAGTTCATTCCTTGGGATACCCATATGACTTGAGATCCTGATAAAGCCAGCAGAGCATGTATTACAAAGGAGGTCACAGATAGAACCTTGAATAGCAGCTATCACAGGGTGACAAGAATAACATTGATCAATAGTCTGGAGACTGCTCACCGAGTCACTGAAAACTATAACACAGTTGTGAGAGGGCTCTGTTAATGGTGTAAGACCAGAGCCTGGTAAATCGGGTGTCGAATAATGCGATCCACACTCCACGTGGTGTGGGTAAGGATGCAGATAGCGTTAAGCTTTTGCATGCATCTAGTCTTTAGTCAAGGAATGTAGGGCAGCCATGGCAGCTTTTAATCAAAGAGGTGTTCCAAAAACTGGAATGGGCAACCTAAAGCTGTGAGGGTGGGGCGTGAGTCGTGCTTGGGTAGCTCAGTTGGTAGAGCATTTGCCCGTGAAAGGCAAAGGTCCCGAGTTCGAGTCTCGGTCTGCCACACAGTTTTAATCTGGCAGGAAGTTTCAGATAGGTAGTAGTTCACATGGTGAATTTTCATGAAGTGGGTGGCCACAATACACCAGGAATACGTATGCCTGAAGTTATTTAAAGCACCGGCATTTAAAGCACTTTGTTTGATTAAATCTGGTCTACTGCATACCTTTCTGATAAACTATACTTTATCGGGCTTACTTCCCAGCAAGTGGATGATGATTTGACAAATTCCAGTTCATTCATCATGTGGGTATTAGTATAGGTACAGAACGAATTTTCATTCCGTAGCAGAGTGTGCCCTACTTCGTGGAAGGTTAGAACTGCATGCTGGACCAGGACTAGAACCTCAACTTTCACAGGAAAATGCTCTACCGACTGAGCTATCCATGCACAACTGATGACCCACTCACACAGCTTTAGGTCCGTCAGTACCACATCCCCCACCTTCCAAACTTCACAGACCTCCTGCAACCTTCCACGACTGGAACTCCTGCAAGAAGGACTGTTGCAAAGATGGGCTTAGCCACAACCTACGGTATGTTTCCAGAAACAATATCCGTCTTCCTGTTGTGTCAGTCCTGCAAGGTTGTAGGAAAACTTCTGTGAATTTTGGGAGTGTTGTGGCACCAGCGTGGAGTCATGAAATTCGGCACACTGTGTTCCAATTATCGTTCCGAAGAAATGCAGCTGGCAATACAGCCACCTTGCCGAAGAGCGCAAACTATTTCAACGTGCAGCAAGGTTCTAATAACAAACCAAGCACCGGGACGATAAATGGCTTTTTGAGACAATCTGACGGCACTTAGCAGACCGTTTATGTGACCTCGACCGCGACAAGACCTGCCTTTTCTTGCACAAAAGTGATGATGATGATCGTTTTGTGGGGTGCTCAACTGTGCAGTCATCAGCACCCATAGAAAATCCCAATTTTTACACAGTCCAATTTTTTACACAGTCCAATCTAGCCATTGTCACGAATGATGATGATGAAATGATGAGGACAACACAAACACCCAGTCCCCGAGCAGAGAAAATCCCCAACCCGGCCGGGAATCGAACCCGAGACCAAGTAATGCAGAGGCAGCAACGATAGCCACTAGACCACGAGCTGCGGACTTGCATAAAAGTGCCACCCGGCCAGACTGGGACATCGACATATTCGGACTTCGAACTGGCGTACGCTGTGAACTGGGTTCCACCATGAAGACATCAAAGTTCTTCCTGATTCAGGTTGCCACCAATGACGGTCGCGCCGCTGCCTTCCTAGTCACTAAGCAGCGGGGCACCTGACACTCGCCACAGCTTACAACTCTAAGAACGGCTCTTCCAACCCTCCGTAGCTGTCACTGCAACCCAGACCCACTACGTTTTGGAGCCCAACTTGGGGCCACACCACACCGCTACAGGAGTTTTAATTCGCCAGGAAGTCTCAAATTGGTACTGGTCTCTGTAATGGTTTGCGAACTTGTGGTTCCAAAATACTGTAAGTGCATTGGGGGATCAAATGAGTTTCCTAGTGCAACTGGTCTAACCACAACACTGTAGTGGAGTCACTCTCCTACGAACTAAGTGATATAAATGAGATGTCTTTACTGTGAAGATATACAATGTTTGTCCCAAAACCTTTCTTCGATGGAAGACATGGCATTTACTCTTCTTTTCTGATGCAGTTGCCTAGCTTCTAGAGCGGACCATCACTTGCTTTAAAAAATTCTCACAATTCTCCCCCACCCCAATCTCCTCTCAACCTCACCATCCTCTTCGCGCGCGCACACACACACACACACACACACACACACACACACACACACACACACACACACACGAATTTATATAAAATAAATGTAGTTTCACAGGTTGGCAACGATTACAACCTGCACGAAAGCAAACGAACAGACATAAGCACTGTAATACTGTGCAGAATAGGAAAACACACACTTCAGTTCGATTTACGAAGGTGAAATGTAAATAACCCAAATGCAGTACAAGAAATATTGCGGAATGGCAAAAACTGCCAAGAGTATATGTGAAACGAAATCTTTCGATATCAACTGCTGCTGCTAGCAAGGAGGGAAGCAACAGCAATTTGGAGAATATGCAAAGAAACACCGTAAGTAACTTGCGCTCCAACTAAATAAACAAAAAGATTTTTTAATCTATAACAACAAAAAATATACAAATATATGTATCCAGTTTGCAGAATAACCGCGGAAGATGTTTTATACATAAAAGCGAAACGCATCTGGTGCAAAATTCTCTTTGTGATTGAATTGCAGTAAGCGCAAGACGGAAAAAACAATAATAACTGACCCCACAAAACATTTATGAAATGTATTAAATGTGGACTCAAAATATCCCGGCAGATTTTGGCCTTTCATGTAGCACATTTACTGGATTGTTTTCCAATATACTTAAATACGAACATTAATAAATGTATCACCAAGCTATCGAATGTCTTTAGAAGTATTTAGTTCCATTTTAAAACCCATAGTTATTCCAAAACATGAATAAATAACAATATTATGAAGATTAAGCACACTATAAAAAAATTGTTAAGATTTTCGTGGCTACTTGTTTGACAAACTGACCGTTGGTTTCTGTCTCGGGTTCCACCGTCAGTAACAGACGATTAAGCTTGACACTGCCAGCCACTTCGTGCTGGACAAACTTCAGAAAAATCACCAAACAAAACGTCGGCCTAAGAATCCGAGACAGAAGCCAACAGGCAGTTTGTCATACTACACAAAAAAACTCGCTCGCCCGTTTGCGTTACCAAAGCACGCCAATAGGTTTGTTTTGATATCGTGAACCATTAATGAAATGTAAGAGTACGTTGATACTATATAAAATAGAGAAGCCCTGTTAATGAGAGAGGCAATCGCTGTCGAAAAGAAATTAGGAGTACCTTCGAGATTTCTGACGACACGCAGGTCATTCGACTGCTTTAAGTTCAGCGCTGTACTGTTATCAAACGCAGTCAGCAAAATAGTTGTGGAAACCTATGAAGCAATTATATTTACTAGAGGATTTGCTACGTCTTTGCTACTTTATTAATTTGTAAACATAGCTTTATCCTGTTGAATACGACAGCGTGGAGAAAAACGCTTTTATTTCGAGAAGTCCGTCACATAAATGCAATGAGTAGTAAGATAGGTGTGAAATGCATGTCATATTCACTACATTTCACAAAGGGTAATAAACGGTATATCAGTGCAGGGCCGATATAATGGCTTCACAGGCTTCCACAACGATTTTGCTAACTGTGTTTGCTAATATTACAGCACTTAACTCAAGCATTCGAATGACCCACCTGTCCTCAGAAATCTCGAAGTTACTCCTACTTTCTCGTCGACTGCGATTGCCTCTCTCATTAACATACCTGGCTTCCGTATTTCCTATAGTATCATCATTAACAATTTGTCATGCAGGACTTATCCTATTATAGTTTAAGAAATCGTAGGATCTATGGACGTGATTTCTGTTAGTAAATTAACATGCGACAAGTAGCTTCTTTTTTCAGCCATTCTCGGAGCTATTTCCTCTTTTACGTTGTTAGTTGCCACCTATAGCTAATATAATTGCGGCATATTCCATTGCCAACAGTCAATAGTATTTATGGAGTTAGAGTGGCTTCAATATACTGAAGATTTGACAAACTAGTACTGTCAATCAATAAATCTTGAAAGCGTGCAAGCCGCTTTAAGAATGACAAACGTGTTTTCTTCTTTCGTTATTGATACAACTGATTGTGCTACATGTGCTTTTTTAGTAAAACCCATGTCAGAAATGAAAATAAACGATAATATTCGCATTACTCATGAAATGTATTCGCAATTGCAAAAATGAACAACCGTCAGTTGTATAATGGAACGAAGACAGCGAAAATTTGTACCCGACCGGAACTCGAACCCGGGTTTCCCGCTTATCGCGAGCGGTTGCCTTACCATTACGCTTTCCGAGCATGACTCACGGCCAGACCCAAACTTCCATATGCCGTCATGCGTTTCCTTGCGAGATATAGGCGGAAAATCTGGATTCGACTCCCGGTCTTGCGCAGATTTTAATTGTCGTCATTCCATTATAAAGCTGATGGTTGTCTATATTCGCAACTGCGAATACGTTTCATGTATTCCGTAACGGCTGTAGCCGGCTCAGTGCTTGTCATGCACGCATGTTCAAAGGAATGTTGTTTCGTACTTCTGAGCAACACAGGCACTCCATATATTGTATGGTGTAGTTTACTAGCCGCTTGGAGCGCTGCTGTCGCTATGCGCGACAGAGATGATCGGGAGTATCGCTACTCGCGACTGTATGTATTAGCGGTTCTAACTTAAGGAGGATGTCAGTCTGCTGACTGTACATTAGTGTGGTATTATACACGCGGACGCCCAGAGACGCGCCCCCAAAAACGTAACTAAACCTGTAGATGGCGCCCGAGCACGCGCGTGCCTGCGCTTTCACTGGCAGCGCGGGTGAAAGCTCGCTCTTCTCCGCACTCCGCAAGGCTGCTGCACTCGTCTCGTGACTTCTGCTTCTCCGCTGCGGGTCGAGATAGGCAATCTGCTAGACGCGCTGTTCTTCCCACAGTGGTCAAAGCTCTACCTGGAGAGCGTTAACCACACTGCTCTCCGTCACCCTACTAAATTTCCACCTGCTTCCCGCGCCTCAACTGCCCGCTTATCTGTGCATAAAGCGTGATGCTGGCTGTTTTCGCTCACTGGACTTCTTTCTCCGTCTCGATGCCTTGGCGTTTCTCAACTAGCCGTGAAAGCAACATTAGAAAATCTGGTAGTAAAATGCACGAGGACCTGCAGAGCATCGACGCTTGGTATGGAGAGCTGGCTGTTGACCCTTAACCCTAGGCGGATCACAAGTGCGAGGCGGTGGGAAGGGGGGGGGGGGAAGACGTCCCCTCCCCCCAGCAGCACAGGAACCAGGGGTATTTATAACTCAGCCTGAAAATAATGTACTATTTTCGGTTTCCTGGTCGATCATACAACTGGTAACCGATCACTAGAAACGGTACCTACCATGAAATGTCGAAGAGTATATGTCCGAAGTGACCTAAAGGGGACGAATGTATAAGTGGCAATAAAATGAAAACGAGACAGATGGAAGAAAGTAAGCTGTTTATTATTTCGAAAGAAACGCTGTAACTGTTAATGTACTTATCCCATTGTGCGACAAGACGGCCAATCCTTCGTGTAAAAATATTTCCGGTTGCCTATGGAACCACGAATGTAATTAAGCGTGCACCTCTTCGTCCGAAGCAAATCGACAGCCACGAAAAATGTGGATAGAGCACGGGGATGGATCGGGACTGTATGGAGGATTTTTAAGCTATTCTCAACGAAACTTCTGCAGCGTACTCCAAGCATCCTTGGAAACATGTGGCCGGGCTTTATCCTGCCACATAATGATGCCGTCCGTCAATATTCCTTGGCGTTTGGACTTGATGGCCCGCTTCAAAATTCGCATGTGTCCACATACCGCCGAGCGTTAACTGTGGCGCCATGTTCCAGAAAAACTGGTGTGAAGCCATGATACATCTGTTATTCAACAAAGTTGAGGATATTGAGCCCAGTTGTCAATCGTGCCCGGCCGCTCTGACCGAGCGGTTTGTCGGCGCTTCAGTCTGGAACCATGCGGCTGCTACGGTCGCAGGTTCGAATCCTGCTTCGGGCATCGATGTATGTGATGTCCTTAGGTTAGTTTGGTTTAAGTAGTTCTAAGTCTAGGGGACTGATGACCCACATCTTAGTGCTTGGAGCCATTTGATCCATTTGTCAATCGTGCGATTATTGCCACATATTTCGGGACATCATCATCTCATTTTCAAATGCTACAAACAAGGAAACCAGGTAATACAATTCTCCTTATACCGACAGACGCATGAGGATTAAAGACTTCCTGAGTTATAACCTACATTAAAAAATTTTTTTATGCCTTTAGGCCTCGTCACAACTTAAAAACAAACTGCACACTTGCACTGTCAACACAAACCACGAAACATGAAACATCAGAAGCTGGTGCATCCATCCTTCACGAGGTACAGTTTCAAACAAAGCCACTGTCATCACCTAAAAACGATAATATTTACGTAAAGACTAACGCTCAGCACCAACGATACTACTGTCTGTCATAAAATCTTTGAGAAATGCCTGTGGGGTCCTATCCCATTCTAACTTGAAACTTACTCTACGCTGCGGCTGTGAACAGAGATAGCATGCGATAAAGTGAGATGCTTTGGAAATGGTATACTTATAATGAAACCTTTTCGGTTAAAAATACTACGAACGTAGCGCTGTTGATACAAGAAAGCAACTTACATGACGGTGCAATGTTGGCATCAGATGTGATACACTGTGTGTCAGTGGAGAAAACGACAGACGTTATAGGAAACAACTTACGAGAGCGTGGTCAAATATCTGATGTGGGAATTGATGAATTTATACGTTTATTAAAATTTGTTTTATCATTCAACTATTTTAATTTAAATGATAAGTTTTATGTACAGGATAAAGGTTTAGCAATGGGATGTGCACTAGCACGCAGACGGCAGACAATTTGGTGAATAAGTACGAAACGGCTTTTTTAAAGGCAAATGTTAAGTACAGAGACAAAATACAGGTGTACATAAAGCACGTTGATCATATTTTCATAATATATCAGCGGTCGCTGGAAGAAATAAATGAGTTAGAGAATGACTTCAATAAGATGCAGAAGGACATAGCTTTTTTAGCAGAGCATGAGCAACATGGAGTCTTAAATATCTGGAGCTGAGGATCGAGAATAACAGGCTAGAGATAGGAATTTTTAGGAAAGCCAAGAGTTCACAGAGGCTGTTAATGATAAGTTCTCATGTCGCCCCCTCCCCCCACAAACATAAATTAGCATTTTTCCAAAATGCGGTAGAAAATGGTTTTGATGCATGGTTGATATATCGGTTGGCTGTAGCAGTTAGACTGGGTAACCAGGAAAATTATAAAAATCCAGACAAATATAGTCTTGCCGTATTGGCGGACCATCTCACACGAATTAGTGAGGTGGTTTAGCAAGAAAGAGGTTAGAATTGCTTTCAAGACGGACAACAAATTAGGACAGAGACTGAGGCACAAAATCGACACAGATGAGGATTGCATGAGGAAATCGGGATTGTATGAAGTATAATGTCAGGATTGTGAAGCGTGATACGTGGGACAGACGGGACGGAATTTTAAAGTTAAATTTAAAGAGCATAATAACAGAGTGAACGGCTCGTCAGTTGTAGCAAAGTATTTCAAGAATCAGCAGCTTTTGCTGGCGGTTATAATGGAAAGCCTGAGGATGTTGCACGTTGAAGAAAACGGTTGGTTGCTATGAAATTTAGAGGAGGTAGAGATTTACTGTGCCTTGAAAGAGCTGTGTGTCGGCGCACTTCTGAGCACACTTCAGCTTATGGTCTCCTCAAGAAGCAGCCACCTACATACAGTATATTACCTAGTGACACACGATTTTCTCGTGCTATTTCCGTTCAAATTGCAGCGTAGATGCAATGTTAGGTTAGAATGGGCTGCGATACGACAGGCATTTCACAAAGATTTTATGACAGGCAATAGTATCTTTGCTGCTGAGCATTGGCATTTAAGTAAATATCATCGTTCGTAGGTGATGGCAGCGGTTTTCAGTTTGCAACGGTACTTCCGGAACGGTAGATGCGCGGGCTTCTGATCTTTTATGTTTCATAGTTTATGGTTTGTTTTGACAATGCACGTGTGCAGGTTGTTTCTAAGTTGTGACGAGGTCTAATAGCATAAAAAGAATTTAAGGTAGGCTACATCTCAGGAAGTCTGTAATCCTTATAAGTCTGTCGGTATAAGGAGGATTTGTTGTCTGGTTTTCTTGTTTCTAGAATGGAAAAACTGGTAGAAACCGACCTCGGGGAACATCAGTTTGAATTCCGTAGAAATGTTGGAACACGTGAGGCAATACTGACCCTACGACTTTTCTTAGGAAATAGATTAGGGAAAGGCAAACCTACGTTTCTAGCATTTGTAGACTTAGAGAAAGCATGTGACAACATTGATTGGAATACTCTTTCAAATTCTGAAGGTGGCAGGGGTAAAATACAGGGAGCGAAAGGTTATTCCCAATTTGTACAGAAACCAGATGGCAGTTATAAGAGTCGAGGGGCATGAAAGGGAAGCAGTGGTTGGGAAGGGAGTGAGACAGGGTTGTAGCCTATCTCCGATGTTATTCAATCTATATATTGAACAAGCAGTAAAGGAAACAAAAGAAAAATTCGGAGTAGGAATTAAAATCCATGGAGAAGGAGTAAAATTTTTGAGGTTCGCCGATGACATTGTAATTCTGTCAGAGACAGCAAAGGACTTGGAAGAGCAGTTGAACGGAATGGATGGTGTCTTGAAGGGAGGATATAAGATGAACATCAACAAAAGCAAAACGAGGATAATGGAATGTAGTCGAGTTAAGTCGGGTGATGCTGCGGGAATTATATTAGGAAATGAGATGCTTAAAGTAGTAAATGAGTTTTTCTATTTGGGGAGCAAAATAACTGATGATGGTCGAAGTAGAGAGGATATAAAATGTAGACTGGCAATGGCAAGGAAAGCGTTTCTGAAGAAGATGGGTAGATCACATAATTAATGAGGAGGTACTCAACAGAATTGGGGAGAAGAGAAATTTGTAGCACAACTTGACTAGAAGAAGGGATCGGTTGGTGGGGCATATTCTGAAGCATGAAGGGATCACCAATTTGGTACTGGAGGGCAGTGTGGAGTGTAAAAATTGTAGAGGGAGACCAAGAGATGAATACACTAAACAGGTTCAGAAGGATGTAGGTTGCAGCAGGTAGTTGGAGATGAAGAAGCTTGCACGGGATAGAGTAGCATGGAGAGCTGCATCACACACACACACAGCACTTGAAAATGTGATAATGTTGTCCCGAAACATGTTGTGACAATAATCACATGATTGACAGCTGGACTGAATATCCTCAATATTGTGTGTTCCAGGAAGTCAATGGGCAGCGGGTTGACGGATTCATTCTGTTGCATGATAATGCGCGGCCACGTGTCCCCAAGGTCGTTTCGACTACGCTGCACAGGTTTCGGTGGGAAGTACTTACACATCCTCCATACAGTCCAGTCTAGTCCTGATCTCTCCCCGCGCGATTTACATATTTTTGGTGCCCAGAAGAAAGACATTCGTGGCCGTTGATTTGCTTTGGACGAAGACGTACGCGCCTGGGTACAACCTTGGTCCCGTACGCAACCACAAGCACTTTTCCATGAAGGCATTGAGCGTCCTGTCTCACAGTGGGATACATGCGTTAAGTTACGGCGATTACTTTTGACATAACAAACAGTTTAAGTTTTTCCTTCAGTCTCGTTTTCATTTGAGGCCCCTTACCTGAAGCTAATTGGAAAAGCAGATGTCAGTCTAATTTGTTGGGAGAATGGTCAGGAAATGTACAGTCCACCTACGAAAGAGGTAGCTTACGAAATTGTTTTTCGACAGATTCCTCAGTTTAGGACCCTTACCAGGTAGGAGTAATACAGGAGATAGGTGAGATCCAAAAAATAACGAAGCGTATCGTCGTGGTTTCGTTTAGTTAGTGCGAAAATATCATGGAGATGCTCACCGAACTTCACCTGCAGGCACTACAAGAGAGAAACAGTACGACAACACATTTCAAACATGTTATTTCCTCCTACATCCTTTTCGCGCAATCAGAGATATTCCAGCACCTATGGAAGCTTACCGTCGCCGACAGTTGTCCTTCCCGAGCAACCATTCGCGAATGGAACACGAAATGGGCGCGAAAACCCTCCGCCACACACCCTAACACAGCTTGCGGATTAGATGTAGGATCGGATCTTTTCTCCCAATATGACCGATGATATTATCCTGATCTCTCAAATGTTCCTCTTCGAAACGTCATGCTGATCAGTACCACACTAAAACCGCGTTAAAAGAGTATGGAATGAGAGACAAATAAAAATTAAAAATAAACAGAAGAAATAAGTGATCACGATATATGCATCGGCAAAACTTGCGTCATTATACAAGACTGTGACCACATTTTTCATTCTCAAAATTTGATACAGTTACATGCTGGGTCCATGAT
Source organism: Schistocerca americana (assembly GCF_021461395.2). NCBI lineage: Eukaryota > Metazoa > Arthropoda > Insecta > Orthoptera > Acrididae > Schistocerca > Schistocerca americana. The sequence goes on from NC_060120.1 coordinate 183,538,034, forward strand.
GACGGACTGTGCTCTGGATGTAGAGGAGAATCAATTTAGTCGTAAACCTGGTGGATAAAACCAGTTAATTCTTTCTTTCAGAGAAAAACGAAAATTGTCGTTGTCGTATTATGGAAAAACTGAGTTCGCAAAGATAAATCTTATGAACCATCGCCTTACATGAATAGATAATACATGACTGCTGCGTTTAAAGAAACTTACTACTTCATCTCAGAATTTTCCAGGCTGCAACACGAAAAGTATTGTTATCAACATCATGTATCAAACAGCTGCTCATAAGTTCTCTCTAGGCACATTATGTATCATCACGTATTTTCACATACTTGTAATGCATTTTTATGTACAGTATAAATACTAATTCACATCTATCAGCAAGGAAGTTGAAACTTTTCCACTAGAGTAATACTGTTTACTTTCTTCGATGTTTGCAGGAAGTAACTCCGACTGAACGACAGTCCGGTTTCAGTTTTGTTGTTATTGTTCAGTTTGTGCAGAAATTTCCTTACGTCCCGAAAGTGAAATTACACAGCGGTAAGTGTGAAGATTAGAATGCGCACCCTTCAGAAGCAGGACACACATTCTCTGACAACTTTCCACACTGTTTGGCAACTGTCCGTGGAGCCTCGGTTGTGAAAGTGAAGCATATGACGTCGTCTGTGGAATATACGAGCAGGAAGCCTAATGCCGCGGCGTGTCCAACGAACTGTCGTCGTGATATGTCTTAGAAGTTGAAATCTCTCGTGACACCACTGTATGATTAATACTGCAGCTTCCACTAGACTTCTTCACGATAATGAGGAATTCAGAATAGAAAGAGGAAGTAGGAAATGAGGTTCCACCTCATCAAAACCATTTTTGGAAGACCCACAAAGTTTTCAAATGACTCTAATGGGAAAACAAAGATGGAATAGGTGTTCCTGCAACAATCTCTACGTCCTTCTTTTTGCTGATGACACTGAACTGTTTGCCTCGAGTGCAGATAAATTTAAAAAACGAATAGAAGAATGCAATAAAGAAACTATGAAAATAAGTCCGAAGATCGGTTATAATTAAACTAAAACAAATGTGTAATTACCACATCTGAGTGAAAATAGGATAAATTAGCAAGGAAGTAATAGTAAGTTAATGAATTTTTTGTTTACATTATTTTATCGACGACGAGTGAGTGACAGCAAAGGAGAGAACAGGACAGTAAAAATAATCTGGTGTGCTCTTGGTAAACCAAATAAGGGCTTAAAAAACATTCAAGGGCAGAAATCTTAAGAATTAATATGTATTATTAGATTATACTTGGCCAAACACGAAAACCAATCAAGAACTAAGAATTGCCGGTCTAGGTGGCCGAGCGGTTCTAGGCGCTACAGTCTGGAACCGCGCGACCGCTACGGTCGCAGGTTCGAATCCTGCCTCGGGCATGGATGTGTGTGATGTCCTTAGGTTAGTTAGGTTTACGTAGTTCTAAGTTCTAGGGGACTGATGACCTTAGAAGTTAAGTCCCATAGTGCTCACAAGGGAACCTCCCCATCGCACCCCCCTCAGATTTAGTTATAAGTTGGCACAGTGGATAGGCCTTGAAAAACTGAACACAGATCAATCGAGAAAACAGGAAGAAGTTGTGTGGAACCGTGAAAAAAATTAGTAAAATATACAAACTGAGTAGTCCATGCGCAGGATAGGCAACATCAAGGCAAATGTAAGCTCAGGAGCGCCGTGGTCCCGAGGTTAGCGTGAGTAGCTACAGAACGAGAGATCCTTGGTTCAAGTCTTCCCTCAACTGAAAATTTTACGTTCTTTATTTTCGCAGAGTTATGATCTGTCCGTTCGTTCATTGACACCCCTGTTCACTGCAATAAGTTTAGTGTCTGTGTTTTGCGACCGCACCGCAAAACCGTGCGATTAGTAGACGAAAGGACGTGCCTCTCCAATGGGAACCGAAAACATTTCATCGTAAGGTCATAGGTCAACCGATTCCTCCACGGGAAAACACGTCTGATATATTCTATACGACACTGGTGACGGCATGTGCGTCACGTGACAGGAACATGTTGTCGACCCACCTAACTTGTACACTTGGCGAATGGGTAAAAAGATTCTTCTACCTTGCCAGATTTAGGTTTTCTTGTGGATGTGATAATCACTCCCAAAAAAGTGATGAAAACATAAGAGTTTGTCACATAAACTGAAAATAAAAAATTAAAGTTTTCACTTGAGGGAAGACTTGAACCAAGGACCTCTCGTTCCACAACTGCTCACGCTAACCACGGGACCACTGCGCTCCTCGGCTCACACTGTCCTTGATGTTGCCATCTTGCACATGGACTACTGAGTTTGTAAATTTTGCTTATTTTTTCATAGTTCCACACAACTTCTTCCTGTTTTCTCGATTGATCTGTGTTCAGTTTTTCAAGGCCTATCCATTGTGCCAACGTATAACTAAATCTGAAGGGGGTGTCAGAACCATTTGAATTTTTTGAACTAAGAATTATTTAGCGAAAAATGACGAGATGCTTGATGTGAAATACATGAAAACAAACAAATGGCTTACGGGAAAACTAGAGTGGAAGACGTAACTATGACTGCAATGAAAATGAAATTAAATGAAAGTGGGCGGAATATGCAGACAGGTGGACAGAGGAAGGATAAGCCAACTAAGTTCTTTGTTGCATACCAATAACTAAGGCAGACCGTGATCACAACCTAATAGAAGGTGAAAAGATGATATTCGAAAACATGCAGGAACCAAAGGGATACGTACTGTTGAAGGACGCATATAGTGGGGAAGTTTTACCTAGCTGTGGATGTCCAATGGGTGGTGGAGAAACCCACCGAGATTTGGGCGTTACATCTTCCTGCCAAGAGTGTCCACTATCTTGGTCGTTTCGTCGGTGTTGACCACAAATTCAGAGTTTCAGCATTCGATCGATCCTCCAACCCCTGTCCTGTAATTTCTTTCTGCCATTTACCCCTACTTTCGTCTTCGCCAGCGCTTTTGTACATGAAAAAGTTTCCTCTTGGTTCGGATTGCACCTTAAATTGCAGAATTCCTTATAAAAAAAGCTAGAAAATAACTGGTTCCTACTTTCCTGCCAAATATTAATTACTGAGTAAAATTATCTACACAACAAATTTTATTCGTCTAAGTTCCATGCACAGATTGATCTCCACAGATAACTGTTTTACACCACTGGCTGGTTGAAACAGTCACTTAAATATACGATCTTATAAGTTCACAAAGTTTTGGCCCCTTTCGTGTGCAGATTTTTTTACGTAGCGTTGAATGGGGATCAGTCTGAACATTTACATCTTATGGTGTGTGACAGAGGGCACAATGACTTAACATATGATATCACTCCCACAACCCCCACCCCCGTGTTTTGCTGTTCCATTCGCGAACGGAGCGCGGGAGGAATGACTGTCAGTACGCCTTTTCACATACTCGGATTCGTCAAGGTCATTTAATAAGATGCATATTGTTCTTGGAATGAGCGCTATCGAGATTTCGTCAATTTAATAGTAAGCCTGCATCTGAGGCACATCATCGTGATCCTTTCTGGTGACTTAACAGATTCGTGACGAAATGTTCTGTTGCTGGTATAATATTCCGCATCCGCCTGCCCCCCCCCCCCCCCCCCCCGCCCTGCTCATAAATCCCAATCGCCCTCCCCGAAATACTCATGAACCAGTCGTACTAGGGTTCCATTACTAACTTCATTCGTGCTACTTAGATTTACTTAAGATTCTTCTAAATGTAAATTTCTGTGGTTCAATCCATAGTCGATACTAGAGTTTTTCCTGTCACCTATCTGTGTGTAGAAGAAAATGGCCAAGTTGCACCGTGCGTCTGAGGGGTGTTTGGTTTTAACAGACATGGCGTTGATGTCAATACTTTTGTCATGTTGTTATATCTTGTGCAGTTAGGTAAGTGAAGTCTCATCATGGTCAGAGAAGTATTTTTTGTGATACGGCTTTGTAAAGTAGTCCTCTCGTCTGTATTTTGTTCAAGAACATAAACGAGAAGACAGTGCCACCATGAAATTCTTTGTTTTGAAAGGTTTATCGTGAACGAAGATGCATCCAAAGTTGGCGAAGGTTTCGAAGCGATGTTTTTTCTTCATTTTTAAATCTTAAGAAGCTGCGACTGAAAGCAAAGGCAGGTTCTGAAGACAATGAACCCTCAGAACATAAAAAACTACAACAGATGAAAAAGTCGAGAAAGTGCAAAATATGGTACTGGGCGATAAGCGATGAAATGCCTCACGCCACGTTTTGAACATAACACGAGGAAGCTTGATGCATTTGTGCCCTTTCCAGATTACCAAAAGCAGATGTTCAAACGAATTTTCCAGCAGTGTCCAGAGAGTTATCAAAAAATGCAACTGATCGTGTACCAGTCAGTAACCTGTGGGTGAAGTGTGGATCTAACAATAACCTCTATACTTAGACCACAAAAAGTAGAGCCACCGCCAGAGAGTAGAGCCACCGTCAGAGAGGAGAGCCACCGTCAGAGAGTAGAGCCACCGTCAGAGAGTAGAGCCACCACCAAAAAGTAGGCTTCAGAGACGTTAATTAAACTGGCTATTTAAAAAGTACGCTTCATGAAAATTTACATTTATTGGAAATGAAACACTAAAGACGCACTTTTATTCAAGTCGGACACGAAAGTGTAATCAAAGAGGTGTGGTAAGCCAGTGGCAACACACAAAAAATGGTGAAAGTCGGTTTCATCTGACGGAAAGGTTACAGCTAGTGTCTCGCTGGAGGCAAAAAAAAGATTCTTCTCATTGATTACCTCGCAAATGGTGCGGCAATACTGGCCCATCTAACAGGGGGAAAAGACAGAAAATGGTGGACATAAAAATGAAGGAGGGAAGGAAAGATATCTTCTGTCAGGGCAATGCATCCGGCCACAACAGTACACTAAGGTGACAAAAATCATGGGATACCTCCTAATATTGTATCGGACCATCATTTACCCGGGTAGTGCAGGATCTCGATATGGCATGGACTCAACAAGTCGTTGGAAGTCCCCCGCAGAAATAGAGAGCCATGCTGCCTCTATAGTCGTCCATAATTGCTAAAGTGTTGGAAATGCAGTATTTTGTACATGAACTGGTCTCTCGATCACGTGCTATAAATGTCTGATGGGATTCATGTCGGGCGATCTGAGTGACCAAATCGGTCACCCGACTTGTCCAGAACGTTCTTCAAAGAAGGCGCAAGTAACTGAGACTCGGTAACATGGCACACTGTCATCCATAAAAATTCCATGCTTGTTTGGGAGCAAGAGGTCCATGAATGGCTGCAAACGGTCTCCAAGAGAACATACATAGGAGAACATACCATTTCCAGTCAATGATCAGGCCAATTGGACAACAAGACTCAGTCCATTCAACGTAAACATAGCCCACATCGTTATGGAGCCACGACCAGTTTGCACAGTGCCTTGTCGACAACTTGACTGATGACTCCACGGGGACTGTGCGACATTCGAAACCTACCATCAGTTCTTACCAACTGAAATCAGGACTCATCTGATCAGGCCACTATTTTCCAGTCGCATAGAGTCCGACTGATATGGTCACGAGTCCAAGAAAGGCGCTGCAGGCGATGTCGTGCTTTTACCAACGTCACTCACGTTGGTCGTCTGCTGCCATAGCCCATTAACGTCAAATTTCGCAGCATTGCTCTAACGGATACGTTCGTCGTACGTCCCATATGGATTTCTGCAATTATTTCACACAGTGTTGTTTGTGTGTTAGCACTGACAGCTCTACGCGAACGCCGCTGCTCTCGGTCGTTAAGTGAAGGCCGTTGGCCACTGTTGCTCTTGGTGAGAGGTAATGCGTGAAATGTAGTATTCTCGCCCCATCTTGACACTGTGGATCTCTGATTGAATTCCATAACGATTTCCAAAATGGAATGCCCAATGCGTCTAGCTCCAACTACCATTCAATGGTTAAAATTTGTTAATTCCAGCCATAATCGCGTTGGACGCCTTTCCAACTGAATCAGTTGAGTACAAATGACAGCTCCGCCAATGCACTGCCGTTTTTATGCCTTGTGTTCGTAAAGCTACCATCACATGTATACGTACATATCGTTATCCCATTACTTTTGTCACCTCCGTGTAGAAAGAAAGGAAAGAAAGAGATTTTTTGTTAGAGTAGTGCACCTGCCGACAGTTGTATTTTTTTCTAATGAAACAATTCAGCAGAATACAAAGAACGAATCGTTCACCGTATTTGGCACCTTCTGGCTACCATCTATTTCTGCACCTAAGGAAATTTGTGACTGGAAAAAGTTTCGAGCTCAATGAAACTGTAATGGTGGTTATAGACGGGTGTTTTGCAAACCTTCCAGAATCCATCATAAAGATGGAAGTCTACTAGTGATAAAATAATTTGAGAAAATACACTGACATAAAATATGATAATTTTGAAAACAGTTCCTATTTTACCGACAAAAAAGTCTTTCCTTGCCAGGTCGAAAACTTTTAACCTCGCTCTCGTTTCTACTGTAGTCTCTGTCCTTGGACCATTCCATGCAAAGTGGTGTAATTTCGGAAAAACTTCCCGCATACCCATCACGGATTTTGCTGAAATTTTGTGTGGACATTCGCACATGTTCCTAAAGAACATTGGTAAAGATTTACTTTCACTGATTTAATACTTGCAAAGAAATAGTCATTTGTTCTTACGTGTTAAGTTTCAGGTTTATCCCGCAGTTCTTTTCGGAGACATAAAAAGCTAATCTTCATATGTTTTTTGAAGCGTATATTTTTTCGGTCGACTTTGCTTCAACTTGTTGCGTTTTAGGGCGTTATCTGCAAGCACGTTAAAATCAAATGCAGGTTTTTAGATGGTTTAGAACATGGTCTTTCTAATGAAAACGACTTAAAAGACTTTGCAGAAGACTCTTCTTTGTAAAAGTGGACCAAAAATAACCATTTTTGGCGTTTTTTATAAAAAATAAAATGTGCCCTCAATTTGTTAACCACTAGAAATCAGGAGGAGAATGAAATTTTATATTCTAAGACCTCGTATTGGTAAGCTATTATGTGCAAAGTTTCAGGTGTATCCCGCAATTACGTCCTGGATATATAAAAAGCTAAACGCAACTTTTTTTCGAGCGTCCACTTTTTCGACCGCTTTTGCTTCAAATTATCCACATGCAAATCGCTCAGAAAGTCATTATTTATTATTTCACTTAAGAGAACGCAAAATGTTGTGAAAAGATGGCCTTTCTTTCAAGAAATTACTGCCGGAGATCATATGTCTCACAGCTGCCGAAACGTCGCGGTTGCACTGTTGATGGCTGCGCTATGGGATCGAACAAATGACAATACCTCAGCAAGTATTAAATTCGCGAAAGTAAAACTTTACCAATATTCATCGGGAGAATAAGCGCTTGTTCACACAAAATTCCATCACAATCCGTCATGGTCATGAGGGAACCTCCAGACCATTTGGCATGGAATGACCCCCGCGAAGCTAGTTCTCACGGTACGCGCACACAGCAAGCGCCCGGCTGCGGAGGGAACTCGAGACGGGGAGGGCAGTGGCCCTCGCGGGGGCGGCTGGGAACGGGACGGTCACGCCCCGCCGACTTGGCTGGAGCGCCTCGGAGGCCGCGGCTGCGGCTGTTGCCAGATTATTATGCTCTGCTTCCAGCCAGTTCTACTGCCTCTCCCACAACACTGTATTACCTCCAACCACAGCAAATCCAGTTTCCAGACACTGGCGATCAGGTGAAGTTCAGCACTCCCTCGGGCTGGCGCCTCCTGCAATACGCGGAGATGCTGCCGATGAGGTTGCCACCCCGCTCCAAACTGCTAGGAGGAGAGGAGCTTGTTGAAATACCCGCAAAATCATCCCACCAAACATGGGAGGCCCGCTGCAACACCACAATTTATCATCACAGCTTCCCGATCTCAGTTATATGTCCTATGGCTTTTTTCCCCTCCGAATTTGTTTTTAGGCCAAATGTCAGAGTACTGTCTTGCACTCTCTTCCGTCTTAGACGTCTTAGTGAACGGATCGAACAAACAGAGGTTTGGTTCAAATGGCTCTGAGCACTATGGGACTTAACATCTGTGGTCATCAGTCCCCTAGAACTTAGAACTACTTAAATCTAACTAACCTAAGGACATCACACACATCCATGCCCGAGGCAGGATTCGAACCTGCGCGGTTCCAGACTGTAGCGCCTAGAACCGCTCGGCCACAAAGGCCGGCTAAACAGAGGTTTCTTGTGATGTTATTTTGAATAATCAGAATTACACTACTGTGGTTATTTACTTTATTCGTCTGTACTATTTAATTTACTCGTCTGACAATTTTTAATATTTTTCAACAAATATTCGTTGATTGTTTTAATACGATGATGCAATGGATTGGCTGCCAGTGTCGCAGTCGTAAGTGAACCTATCTTCATTCAGTTGCATGGTAACGAAGTCCGATGCCGATTTATGAGCGTCATTTTATTGCAAAGTTTAATTCTGACGCACAAAACTGATTAAAAATCTTTCCACTGGCGTCTTAAAGTTAGACCTACAAACATAGGCTTCGCCGATTTTCGTCGTTCTTCTCATCGTTATAATCGCTCTTTCTCTCTTGTGCCAATTACATTCACTACAACCAATATTAACGTAACAAAAATCTGAAGAGGGTGCGATGGGGAGGTTCCCTTGTCAGAACCATTTGATTTTTTTGAACTAAGAATTATTTAGCGAAAAATGACGAGATGCTTGATGTGAAATACATGAAAACAAGCAAATGGCTTACGGGAAAACTAGAGTGGAAGACGTAACTATGACTGCAATGAAAATGAAATGAAATGAAAGTGGGCGGAATATGCAAACAGGTGGACAGAGGAAGGATAAGCCAACTAAGTTCTTTGTTGCATACCAATAACCTCTGTTTAGCCGGCCTTTGTGGCCGAGCGGTTCTAGGCGCTACAGTCTGGAACCGCGCAGGTTCGAATCCTGCCTCGGGCATGGATGTGTGTGATGTCCTTAGGTTAGTTAGATTTAAGTAGTTCTAAGTTCTAGGGGACTGATGACCACAGATGTTAAGTCCCATAGTGCTCAGAGCCATTTGAACCAAACCTCTGTTTGTTCGATTCGTTCACTAAGACGTCTAAGACGGAAGCTTAGAGGCGCACGCACGCGCGCACACACACACACACACACACACACACACACACACACACACACACACACACACACACACACACACACAGAGAGAGAGAGAGAGAGAGAGAGAGAGAGAGAGAGAGAGAGAGAGAGCTCTTCCCGTTAGGATGAACATGTTTCAGTTGTCAGGTTATTGGGGTGTTTTGGGGCCATGTACTGGCAGACATGCAGACATGTCGAGTGCAAGATATGGAAGACGCTCGATATATCGATGCATTTGATGGCGGCGATTGCAGATGCTCGACGTATGGGACTCATCCTCTTCGAGATCGAATTCAGGGGTGCCCATTGAGTACCTAGAATGGAGAAAAACCACCCCAGCTGTAAATGCTATTTACCAGCACTTCAGTATCCGGAAGGATGATGAAACCAGCCGACGGCAGTTAATCACTTAGCAATTCTTGCCTCACTTTCGGTGTTTCGAAACAAACATAGTCTTATATATTACAGTTTGTAACAATGGCACGACTACACTTGTGCATACGTCTTATCGGGTAAACCATTGGTTTCCGGACCAATTTTTATTAGGATAATGTCTCTCTTTCATATCCTCTACCCGCCCCTTTCGATTGTATGTCTAATGGGCAAACACCTTGTATGTTCCACTGAATACTGCATCGTACTAATGTTACCGAGTATCTTTTCTATTCCATTCGCTTAATGAGATCAAAATGCCTCTACGTGTATTCTACTCTCTCTCATCTTATTCTCTATGCGATATGTACGATGGCGGCAGCGTAATGGTCGCACAGTTTTGTTAGAATATTATAGATTCTCTAAGCATACCAAAAAGGGATTCGCGGAAACTAACTAGTCTTGCAAGGATTCCCACGTTAGCTCCCCGAGAATTTTTGTTACAATCCTTGCATACCGTATCTCAATTCATTCCCTTCTGTTGTCATACCTACTTGACAAAGACTCCACACACTAGAACAATATGTAAACACTCTAGAATTAGTCGCTCTAGCGACTTGAACGCGATTTACTTTACAGATACACTTCATTTTCGCAGAACTCTTTAACAAATCTTTATCTTTCATTCGCCTTCACAAAATACTTATTTTACGCCATCGTCCCATTTCCTATCGGTTCTTAATATTACCACTAAATAATTGTAGTATCTGACGTGCTCTAGTTGTCAACCACTGATTTTGTAATATTGTGCTGTTCCTTTAGATAGTTTAACGACACTATCTTCCTGTCCACAGCAGAATCGTCAGCTAACAATCTTTTAGTGATCTTTTTTTTTTTTTTTTTTACATCGTTTATATATACTGAAAACATTACAGTTCCTACTACGCCTCCTTGTATCAGTTCCTACTACGCTCCCTTGTATCAGATCCGATGTTACTTTCGTTTCTGTGGAGCATTCGTCGACGAGTATAATTTAGTGTTTCAATTATTTAAATAATATTTGTTGAGGCTGTCATGTATCAGCAAACACACTCGATATTATAGCACCTTCGTTAGTAGTAGAAGGTCGCCTTTTGAAAATCTAGGAAGATGGAATCTAACAGTTAATCGGCATCTACTGTTTGCAAGTTATGAATGAAGCAATGTGTGTATCACGCGAGTAGGTGACAGATCCTCTCTCAGACAATGAAGTGGTACGGTCGCACCCAAATAGAGGAAACAGTAAGATAAACTATGTTCGTTGCTTGCATATTCAAGGCTAAGTAACGGCTTCGATAATACGTCGTGAAACTGATAGCTCTAACATTTGTATGTGTAGAAATGCATCCAACACGATGCTGCTATTTTCAGTCGGATGATAGAGAGTTACCAGGGAGAGTGCCGAGGATTTTCTCACTATTTTCAGTAGAGAAATATATTTACCATCTCTTTTTTTCTTGTATTTAATTTAGAATGTAGCACTCTATGAACGCCAAGATCAAGATTACTTAACTCAGCTACCCGCAAATACACACTCTCAGCTTGCGTAATCTGAACCGTAAAAATCTGAAAAATATTTAAGAACCGCCTAAGTGGAATAACGCAAAGTGTCAGTCTGCAGTCAGTCAGAACACGATATGTCGGACATGGGTGGGTTTAGAGTTCAGCTGGTAAGCCTGAAGCAGCTACCAACTGAAATTGTGCATTGGACTTGCACTGGGCGACGGCGGTTCAAATCCCCGTACAGCCACATACATTCAGATATCCTAAATCGCTTACGGTGAATGCTACGTAGTTACTTCGAAATGGCCGGGGTCGAATTCCTTTTCCATTTTTTTTTTCAATCCGACCTGGTGCTGCTTCTGTATTGACATCGTCGTCAGACAGAAGATAAATCCTAATCTTCCTTCTTTCAAGCAACTCCAGGTAACGCACACGCCTCGACGGTGCGTGGATGGCATGCAGTAACTTGGCATTCCGTGCAAAAATAATAAATGGATGTCATCAGTGGTTGGTAAGGGAGTGAGACAGGGTTGTAGCCAGTCCCCGATGTTATTCAATCTGTATATCGAGCAAGCAGTAAAGGAAACAAAAGAATAATTCGGAGTAGGTATTAAAATCATTGGAGAAGAAATAAAAACTTTAAGGTTCGCCGATGACATTGTAATTCTGTCAGAGACAGCAAAAGACTTGGAAGAGCAGTTGAACGGAATGGATAGTGTCTTGAAGGGAGGATATAAGATGAACATCAACAAAAGCAAAACGAGGGTAATGGAATGGAGTCGAATGAAGTCGGGTGATGTTGAGGGAATTAGATTAGGAAATGAGACACTTAAAGTAGTAAAGGAGTTTTGCTATTTGGGGAGCAGAATAACTGACGATGGTCGAAGTAGAGAGGATATAAAATGTAGACTGGCAATGGCAAGGAAAGCGTTTCTGAAGAGAAATTTGTTAACATCGAGTATAGATTTAAGTGTCAGGAAGTCGTTTCTGAAAGTATTTGTATGGAATGTAGCCATGTATGGAAGTGAAACATGGACGATAAATAGTTTGGACAAGAAGAGAATAGAAGCTTTCGAAATGTGGTGCTACAGAAGAATGCTGAAGATTAGATGGGTAGATCACGTAACTAATGAGGAGGTATTGAATAGAATTGGGGAGAAGAGGAGCTTGTGGCACAACTTGACTAGAAGAAGGGATCGGTTGGTAGTACATGTTCTGAAGCATTAAGGGATCAACAATTTAGTACTGGAAGGCAGCGTGGAGGGTAAAAATCGTAGAGGGAGACCAAGAGATGAATACACTAAACAGATTCAGAAGGATGTAGCCTGCAGTACGTATTGGGAGATGAAGAAGCTTGCACAGGATAGAGTAGCATGGAGAGCTGCATCAAACCAGTCTCAGGACTGAAGACGACCACAACAACAACAACAACAACAACAAAGATATTCACAGTTTATTTTACAAAAGGAGAATATATAAAAATACAGCAAATGAAGCAGGTAAAAGGGAATACAGACGTCTAAAAAATGAGATTGGCAGAAAGTGCAAAATGGCTAAGCAGGAATGGCTAGAGGAGAAATGGAAGTCTGTAGAAGCACGAAGGATAATGCGAAAGACGCGGGAAAGGCAGATGTCAGAGAGAGCTTTGGAGAAAAGAGAAGCATCAGCATGAATATATGTAACAATGAACGCCTGCAGCGCGAGATCGCAACAGGCCAATGATTGTTTACGGCCCTCGACGCCCCACGTATCGTCTAGCACGCAACCACAATATTGGCAGCTAATGGCAACAGGGAGCGGGACTGGAGGTATCCAGTGGTGAGCACAGCATGAAGCTACGGGGCTAGTCGAACTGCTTAGTCTACTAGTAACTCGCAACAGTGCTACAGTGTTAGTGGTGTTGATACAAAGCACAGCACATGCAACGACAAACAAAGCAAACATAGCATTATATCTACAACACCAGTTGCCGATGTTGACGTTTCGTCAGAAAGGAACCCAAGGAACTTCGTAGAGCGAAAAAGAAGTGGCAGATAACATATTAGCGTTCCTGCAAGATGGGTCAATGCAATGTGTAGTGTCGTATATGCTCGACTGTGCGGACAATGTGCATAAGTACAATGATGACGATACGAACTTAACAAGTAAAACTGATACTGATACTGAAACAGGTATCGAGCCACGTAGGTTATCATCCTTGTCGGACAGGTAGCCACAAATCTCGTCTCCAATGAAACGTAGTAAAAGATAGTCGTCCAAGAGGCGACATAATTACGTATATTGATCATCATCCGCAGCACGATAAAAAACAATTTCAATTTGATTTCGAATAAGTCTGCAGCAATATGACCGTTTAGTGTATAAGGAAAACTACGGACGTTCAAGAGAGGGTAAGGTGCACTTTTTACAAAAACTGGTGTTTGCGCTTTTAAAGGAAGCTCCGTACAATTTACATGATGTGCATGATAGTGACCGTCTACGTTAATGCACATCAAAATGCGCGTGACACAGACTACAGTGATTTCAAGGGAAGTAGTGGATCGTTGCTTCACTTCAAACAATATTGCAGATTTGGAATACTAAAATAACGAAATTTCAAACAAAGCATCATCTTGACGATGCACAGCAAACTGCAGAATCCGCCCGAAAATTTGTAGATGAGATAAACAAACTTATCCCATTGTTCAGTAAGGAATTTGTTTTCTACTCCGACCAATCTGGATTTGAAGAGAAAATATATATGAAAGGAACACTGGACATAAAAGGTACTCATGGAATTTTATCAAGATCAACTAAAGCATTCGTATACAATTATACCGATTTTTAATCTGGACGGTAAATCGGCTGGAAAGTCATTTATTGTGGTGTGAGAAGTTGGAGCTGCTCTGGCCGCTACGATCCTTTTTCGTGTGCGCGATCTTGTAATGGCAGTAGGGAATATTTACGTCACAGCAAGCAAGAGAGGGAAAATGGGCATGAGCACTGCTTTTGGCCAATAGCCGGTCTACGTAACTTGCTTATGCTTGATTCCTGGTCTGCTCTTTAGAGCAAACTATCATTCACGAAAGGCGTGTTACGTTGCAATTCATGCCACCTGGAAACACTGGACAAATTCATACTCTGTTTTATCCGTGCCTGTAAAACATATTATCGCGCTATCTGCAGCTACGCCTTAAAGGATAACCAGTTTCACGATAAGCTCCACGCTCTTCGTAAGACCTCTTTACCCCATCCCCCCCCCTATCTCTCTACCCCCCCTCCCGCCACCCTATTAATCCGATCCGGTAAGTGTCTCGTCTGAAAAGTGATATCCAAGAATCGGTCGGACAAGTGTTTTGTACGTCACCTCGTTCTAGCATGCATTACATTCCCTGAGATTCTCCCAATGAACCTCAGCCTGGCATCCGCTTTTCCTACAGCTTAATGAAGTCATCCCACTTCTAATCGCTCGGGTTGCTCGTAGGTATTTACGCTATTTACTGTTTTCAGTGACTGTACACTAATAGTGTAAACGAACAGGTGTGAGTTTCTTTTCCAATACACTGACCAGCCAAAACATTACAATGATATGACTAAATTTTGGGACAGCGATACGCCCATCTACAGATGGCGCTACTATCACATACAAAAGGTAGAAAAGGGCAGTGCATTGGCCGAGCTGTCATTTGTACTTAGGTGTGAAAACGTTACCGACATCATTATGGACGCACGACGGGAATTAACTGACTCTGAACGCGAAATGATAGTGGGAGCTAGACGCATGAGACTTCCATTTCGGATATCGTTAAGGGATTCAATATTCCGAGATTCATGAAGTCAAGAGTGCGTCAACAGTACCAGATTTCATGCATTACCTCTCAAGGAGAACGCAGTGGCTGACGGCCTTCACGTAGAGTTACACTATGTGATCAAGAGTATCTGGACACCCCCCAAAACATACGTTTTTCATATTAGTTGCATTGTGCTGCCACTTCCTGCGGGGTCCTCCATATCAGCGACCTTAGTAGTCATTAGACATCGTGAGACAGCAGAATGGGGCGCTCCGCGGAACTCACGGACTTCGAACGTGGTCAGGTGATTGGGTGTCACTTGTGTCATATGTCTGTACGGGAGATTTTCACACACCTAAACATCCCTAGGTCCACTGTTTCCGATGTGATAGTGAGTTGGTAACGTGAAGGGACAGGCACTGCACGAAAGCGTTCAGGCCGACCTCGTCTGTTGAGTGACAGAGACCGCCGAAAGTTGAAGAGGGTCATAATATGTAATATGCAGACATCTATCCAGACCATCACATAGGAATTCCAAATTGCTTCAGGATCCACTGCAAGCACTATGACAGTTAGACGGGAGTTGAGAAAACTTGGATTTCATGTTCGAGCGGCTGCTCATACGCCACACCTCGCGCCGGTAATTGCCACACGCCGCCTCACTTGGTGTAAGGAACGTAAACATTGCACGATTGAACAGTGAAAAAACGTTTTGTGGAGTGACGAATCACGGTACACAATATGGCGATCCAATGGCAGGGTGTGGGTATGGCGAATACCCGGTGAACGTCATCTCCCAGCATGTATAGCGCCTATAGTAAAATTCGGAGGTGTTATGGTGTGGTTGTGTTTTCATGGAGGTGGCTTGCACCCCTTGTTTTGCGTGGCACTATCATAGCACAGGCCTACACTGATGTTTTAAGCACCTACTTGCTTCGGCGATGGCCACTGCATCTTTCACCACGATCGAGCACCTGTTCATAATGCACGGCCCTTGGCGGAGTGGTTACTCGACAAGAACATCCCTGTAATGGACTGGCCTGCACACAGTCCTGACCTGAATCCTACAGAACACCTTTGGGATGTTTTGGAACGCCGACTTCTTGCCAGGGCTCACCGACCGACATCGATACTTCTCCTCAGTGCAGCACTCCGTGAAGAATGGGCTGCCAGTCCTCAAGAAACTTTCCAACACCTGACT
This sequence comes from Schistocerca americana, assembly GCF_021461395.2. Lineage (NCBI taxonomy): Eukaryota > Metazoa > Arthropoda > Insecta > Orthoptera > Acrididae > Schistocerca > Schistocerca americana. The sequence goes on from NC_060120.1 coordinate 183,554,094, forward strand.
GAAGTATGCCTGCGAGAGTGGAAGTTGTCATCAAGGCTAAGGGTGGGCCAACACCATACTGAATTCCAGCATTATCGTTGGAGGGCGCCACGAACTTGTCAGTCCTTTTAGTCATCTGTCCAGATACTTTTGATCACATAGTGTATTAGTGCTAACAGACAAGCCACACTGAGTGAGATACCTGGAGAAATCAATGCTGGACGTACGACGAATGTATCCGTTCGGTCAGTGCGGCGAAATTTGGCATTTGACTGGAAAACCATTGCCTGGTCACATGGGTCCCGATTTCAGCTGGTAAAAGCTGATGACAGGGTTTGAGTGTGGTGCAAACGCCACGTAGTCATGGACTCCGGGTTATCAACAAGGCACTGTGCAAGCTGGTCGTAGTTCCATAATAGTGTGGGCTGTGTTTACATTGAACAGATTGGATCCTCTGGTCCAACTGAACCGATTATTGCCTGGAAATGGTAATCTTCGGCTACTTTGTGACCATTGGCAGCCATTGATGGACTCCATAGTTCTCAAACAACGATGTAATTCTTATGGATGACCATCTGCCATGCCACGAGGCCACAGTTGTTCGCGATTGGTTTGAAGAACATTCTGGACAGTTTGGGCGAACGATTTGGCCAACCAGCTCGGCCGACATGACTCCCATCGCACATTTATGGGACATAATCGAAAGGTCAGTTCGCGCTCAAAATCCTGTACCGGTGACACTTTCGCAGTTATGGACGGCTACGGAGGCAGAATGGCTCAATGTTTCTGCGAGGGACTTTCAAAGATTGCTGCTACACTACGCCAGGCGAAAGGATGATTTAAGGAGGTATCCCAAGATTTTTGTCACCTCAGTGTTTGACCATTGGGCACCGCGAGACTGAGAACGCACCGTGGCATTTGGGAACGTAAAACGACCAGTATCGTGAGCAGAGACGAATGGGGAATCATTCTAGCGATAATACGGATCGTACGTGGGGAAACCCACTGGCAAAAGCGACTTTGACAAAAGGCTAGATTGTTACTGGGTGGGAACAAGCGTCTCTGCAACGGCGAAGCTGGTGGGCTGAGCGCGTGCTACTGTAGTGAGTAATCTACGGAAAATTGTTGAAGGTCGGTGAAACCACGAGTAGCGACAAGGTGTGCGGCCACGCCTCGTTACAGAACATGGAGGTAGCAGGCTTGGCTGCGCTGCAATGAACGATAGGCAGCCACTGTGGAACATCGAGTACAATGCTTGTGCAAGACCATGTTTTTCGGAGCACACCGTTCAGCGCACATTGCCGAAAATGGGCCTCTGGAGCTGACGATCTCTTTTGAGTTCCCGTATTGACCCAATGATACCGCCAATCACGATTCCAGTGGGCTGGGGATCACTGAGATTGGTGAGTGGATCCGGTCGTAGAGGCCTTCACTGGAAAAGAGCCTTCTCTCAATGAATCACTCTGCAGCGGAGTGTTGCTGTTACGAAACTTCCTGGTAGATTATAACTCTGCATCGTGCCGGGATGGAACTCTAAGACGCTCTTCGCAGGCGTGGCTCTTACCGACTGAGCTACCTGTTTTTTAAATTTATATATCAAGTCTGTCATTGCGCTGAAATACAATGAACTACAACGTCGTAGAAACGCTGATGGAAAGCTTATATACTATCAACACTTGCTTCAAATTTTCTCCATTAAGCAAGGAATTCAAATAAATAAATAAATAACAGATGACAGTGCCAATATACATTTTTATCCACAAGAAAGTGACTTTTTTAAAACCATGTTCTATCAGAAAATTTTCTCTGTGCTATTGTGGTATATTGTTCGAAATGGTTTTCGATGATTAAAAGAGAGAAATAAAACAGCAGACCTGCAACAGTTTGCACAAAATATGTCATCCTAAAACAACAATTTCCAGTGTTTCACAGGACAACGAATATATGATATTTATATTAATGATATGAATGGTTTGTTCAAATTTGTTGTAGATTTGAACGAATTACTTTAATTCATTCAAATCTTTGCTATCTAAACTTTGTATGTGACCAAACTAACAAGATATATCATAAAAAAATATGCAAAGTTACACAAAACAATACTTTTGTATCTAGTGCATGCTCATCTGGCAAACTGTTCATACTGTAGACTCAAGAACAGTCTCCATTAGGTGTTTTTGATGTTGTTTTTATTGTGTCTCTATGCTCGTCGTCAACTATGTGGAGTCTAGGAATCCTACATACTATCTTCGCTAGACAAACAATTCAGACAAATCGAAGTAAGTTTTACTACAAAAAAGTAAATAACAATACTTCGACAATTACACAGATGCGTGGCAAGCGAAGTGCGACATACAAAATAAGTTCTCTCTTCAGTATAACAATTCCCAAGTCTGTGTTACATTAAGTGTACAAGCGAAGTAACGAGCGCTGACGCTTGTATCCAAGTCGCTAGTCCTGCTTTTCAACTGAGGCGTCGCGGCGCTTATGTCCTCTTCACACACGGGCCGCTGCTGTCGCGTTCTCGTCCTGGAAAGGAGTTGGTCAGCGTGCGATTCACTGACGTCTTCTCACAGCCGTCTCCTCTCTATCGTTCCCGACTAGCGGGCCGGCGCTTGACTTTACGCCGTAACAGTTTTGTATGCGAAATCATTTTTAGTTCTTAGCTAGTTCACAGACGGATAATTGTGCGATTACAGTTTATCAACGGCTCCTAAGCCCCAATGTTGCAATGAAAAAGTTTCAAATTTCTGTGTGTCAATGCCCTTCAGTTTGGCGAGAAAATATGTAAACGACCATCAATGCAGCAAAGCTATTGTTCTAGTGTCCAATAAAATTTCCAGTTGGCCACAAAACTTAGTCGACGTTCATCGAATTTATGGTGGTTCTCGTAAAAGAGCTTTTTTCCTTATCCCGTTCCGAATGGCGATCGTTTTCTTGCATAGATTATGTGCGCCGTATTCGCATCGACATTAAAAGCACACATAAAGCTGAAGGAGCAATTTAATTTTATATCACTTGCAGCTTCACTTTAACCAGTACCTCTATCCAACGTTCTAAACTTCATACAAGTTGTCCTGCTAAATTATGAGACCAGAGCATCTGGAAGAAAGGGTATTGCAAAGAAATGACGTAGTCACAGCCGAGGGGATTGTTTCCAGAATGAAGTTTGTAAAGGGGGTGCCGTTAGTCGTGCCGTGCCTGGATAGCTCAGTGGGTAAGAACACTGCCTGCAAAGGACAAAGTTCCCAGACCCAGTTGAGCACACAGTCTTAATCTGCTTGGAAGTTTCATGATAGTGAACCCTCAGCTATAAGATGAAACATTTATTGAGGAAAGGACAACATTTTCCACTGGCGGCCTTCACGACCGGGTGTCTTAGCTGCTGGTGAATCTTTCGGTTGTGTGGTCGTGGTCCATGAAACACTCTCGTTTCTGACGTTTCGTCCTTAGTTAAGCTGTACATCCTTCAGAGGTGCTCCTAGTTACGTTGAGTCTTGCTGACGCATGTGTCAGACGTCAGAGAGCTACAAAATACTGGGAAAAAGGGCGTGGTAGAAGCTTACGAAAGATTACCAGATATAATCTTTGTCAGAGATAAAACTTATCTATCAATTCTGTAGAGCTATTGCCAATATATCGTGATGTTTCACAGCGGCTTCTTTTCTGTTAAAATCTCGCCCCCCCCCCCCCCCCCCTCCCTATATCGATGGGTTCTCTGTATCGCCATAGTAAATAGTTAAAGTTTCATTTCGGAAAACACTATTTCATGATTTCCTGACTGAGGAACATGCTCTGCTAAAGGCGATTTTTCTGTTTTCCCCAGTCGACAAAGACTTAGTGTTCCTTCAGCGGTGTATTTACGCTTCTCTTGGTAGTTTCAATGTAGACCTTACCACACGTGCGCGAAGTTTTATACATTCCGTATGCCGACAAAGGATGGTATTTACTCTTTACAGATTGGAGGGCTTGAAACATTTTCTTTGTTGGTCTAAAAACCGATCTGATGTAATGTTTCTGTAAGATCTTCCCGATCTGATCAGTTACTTTTTTAATAAAAGGGAAAGAAACATCTTTCTGCCTTCTCTGTATTTTAATTTTTTTCTTTGGACTACTGTTATTTCCTCGAAGAACTCTATTGACTTCTTCCCTTGCATATCACTTTTCTCCAAAGCGTGCTTCAGATGTTTTAATTCGGCATCTAGGTTTCTAAACCCTGCTTCAGATGTTTTAATTCGGCGTCTAGGTTTTTGCTCTTTCGAGAAAACGTTTAATGACACCCTTCTTTTGTCCAGGATGATGATGGGGCTGTAAACATCTATCCGTATGTGTAACTTTGCGAAAAAACGTTATGTTCCAGCCTTCCATTGGTCGGTCTCATAACAAAAACATCCAAGACGGACATTCCGTTCTCATTTTCCATTGTCATGGTAAACTGGATTTTTTGATTTGTATTATTTAGATAAAAGAATTCTTCAGAAGATTTTTGACTATATGACCAAACCACATATGTAACATCCACAAAACGATACCTTAGAGATGACTTCTCATTTGCTTTTTTTTTAGAGCTGAATGTTCGAATTTTCCTACATAAAAATTAGCGATTGCACGACCTAATGGGTACATTGCGACGTCATCAAATTGTTTATAAAATTGTTAGTCCCACCGGAACTGACTATAAGTAAGGCAAATTGTAAAAAGGACAGTCAAATCTCTGAGAAAACAACAGCTATATAAATCATACCTTCATTAATTGGAATCACAGTAAATACAGACACTATGTCGAAACTTACAAGAATATTTCCAGGAGCCAAAGTTAGCCCTTCAAGTTTCTCGATAAAAAAACTCAGTTTTCCCAATAAATGGTTGTAAACGAATTGCCAGATATCTGATACGTGGGAAACTGGTAGCAGTATCAATTGGTCTAAGTTGAAGATCAATTTTATGACTTTTGGGTAGGCCATAAAGTCTGGTATATCCACTTTCCGTCTTCAAAAAGTTTTCCTTTTTTTTTTAATCTTCTTTTCGGATTGAGATAGATGACTAAATCAGAATATGTGTTTTCTTCAGCACATAGGCTGTAGCGTCTTTCTTAAGTCTTTTGCGCTGTACTCATACAAAGATATTCAAAATTTTCGCTTCAATTATCCTCTTTAATCATAATAGTAGTGTTCCCTTTGCCAATACCAATAACCACTGTCTGTTCACCATCGACGCGCAGGTCGCCGAAGTGGCGTCAAATCGAAAGACCTGCACCAGGCGAACGGTCTACCCGACGGGAGGCCCTAGCCACACGACATTTCCATTTCCATACCTGCATTTACATATTTGTACCTTTAATGTGTTAAGACCTTCGATCAATCCAAAATTTTGTCTACAATGACGAACTATTGCCCACTGATATACAGAGGACTCATTGGAAACACATAATGATGGGAATGATTTCAACAGAAGAAGCGATGAAACTTAGTAGTATATGCACAGTAGACAGAATTGATACGTTTTATCTTTGAAAGACGACAGTTCGTTAGTAAAGTTTTACCTCTGACAAAGATTACCTCAGAATATTACCAAAAATACTGTAATATTTTACGAACAGTCGTTAAAATGTCAAGAAGTATATACGTACTGACAGGCACTAATAAAGCGAATAATAAGATTAAAACTATATGGGATATTGTCAAATGGGAGAGAGGACAGCCAATCAGTGTACAAGATACCATACCAATCAAACTAAATGACAGTATGCGACTGATAATTCACAAGTTGCGAGTACTTTCAACAATCACTTTCCAAATATAGAAGCAAAAACAGAACTGAATAGTTCAGCAGAAGAAGTAAGAAAATATATTGAATTGTCATTCCACAAAATTTTAAACAACTAGAAATAGCAGCAACAGTCATCATTGAAATTAATAGAATTATGAATATTCTAAAAAGAAATAGATGATAGGCAATGGAAACATCGTAACTACAGTTTGTTCAGTTTTATAGGTCACGCAAAACGGTTTCCTGAAAAAATATAATATACAGAAAGTTGATAAACGTGTAACTGAATAGTAGAAGCCTAGTCATAGACAAACTAGAGAAATACAGACATTTTCAAATCTCTCTTTGCCTGCGGCATTTACTGGTTACTAGAAGTTTACGCAGACATATGGAGTTACGAAGTTTTCATTGATTACCATCGAAATGGTTATGTTGTGCCGATGGAATTTCAAACAGAATTCTGAAAAGTTGTTCCTACTTAATAAGCAATGTCTTGTGTTGCATCACTGGCACAGGGAATTCTTGCAGACAGATTAATACATGCAGTTATTAAACCTCTTCATAAGATAGGTGGCAAGACGGACTTTATTTACCATCCAGTTTCCATACTGTTATGTTTTTCCAAAATATCCGAAGAAGTGATGTACACAAGAGTAGTCGCACACTTACACTGATGAGCCAAAACATTATGATCACCTGCTTAATAGCTTATCCGTCAGTCTTTGGAACGAAATACATCACTAATTCTGCGTATCAGGAATCCGACAGTTTGTTGGTAGGTTTGTGGAGGTAAGTGGCGCTAAATGCCCACGCACACGTCATGCAATTCACGCAAATAACGGACCGCTGATTTGCGTACGCTGTGATGGCGTTCGATAGCGACCCAGATGGGTTCCATAGGATCGACATCAGGAGAATTTGGTCGTCGAGACATCAACTGAGTTCACTATAATGCTCCTCAAACCACGGTAGCACGGTCCTGGCTCCGAGGCACGGAAAATCATACTGCTGAAAGACGACGTCGCCGTCGAAGAAGACATCAAGCATGAAGGGATGCAGGTGGTTCGCAGCAGTCAGCATGTCTCATATTACCACCACAGGTGCAGGAGACTCTCCCATAGCATAATACTGCTCCCAGCAGCCTGCGTCCCTCGTGAGCTGCACGTTTTTGAGCCGCCGTTCACCTCGATGACCGGTTTGTGGAGATGACCATCGACCTAATGCAGCAAAAATGTGATTCAGCCGAAAAGCTTCCACTGATCAGCGGTCGAATCCCGATGGTCCCATGGCCCCATGCCCACTGCAGTCATAACTGACGATGTCGCTGGGTCACCATGTGAACAAGTAGGGGTATTTCTTGTTCTGATTATTCTAATAAATTGCTTTGTCAGTCTGAGCGTCTTTACGATAGTACGTACACAAGATATGAGAAAATAATGGACATTTCCACTTTTCCAGTCCCCTAACGTTGTATAGGCAGATGAGTTCCCCTAACGTTGTATGCGCAGACGAATCTTCGTAAGTCACACTGTACGACTCACTGAGAAGAACGTTCAGGACATTGTCGTAGGCAGATACAGCTGCTTCCAAGGACCCAAAACGTTTCACAAATATTGCATTCCTTCACTTTTTGGAGGAGGAAAAACATCCCGTGGAGGTAAATTTCGCTGTAAGGCTAGTGTAATAAGTTATTTGGTTGCCTTGTGGAAAAACAGGCTTCTTGGTGTGGGACGGCATACCAATCTAGGTCTCTTCTACTCGATTCTTTTGATTTTTTTTCCAAAATGTTTGGATGGCATACATCAGTATACCACTCTAAAAGTACCATCTTGTCCCGATCAAGTGTGTCAACATGCATCGAAAGAATAAGACTTACGTAGCCCACATTCCTGATTCATTGTGTGTGGCAATAAACTGTGTTCTAGACGAGCGTTGGTTTCATGATTCGATGAATCTCGTTAAACATTATATCTATCTTATTTTCTCAGGTAGGCGTGCAAATTCTGCACGTATGGACACACGTATGGTTACCACAATGATGTTAATTTGTTTTCCCACATCCATCTACGTCAGTGATTCCCAATCTTTCTGAGATCATTACACCTGAGTGTAACAGGATATTATATAGTACACCCGCTCCACCCTCCCCCTACCCACATTAACATTATGATTAACTAAAATTCTGAATGAAAAAAAATCCTTTAACACTTTTATTTTTAAACTGACGAAAGGTAGATGATATTTAGTTTTTTTAGGGGTTTTATTGGCCCACGAACTAGGTCATTCAGACAGTTGGTACAATTTATTTATAAAAACTTTTTTTATACGATAACGAAGCAATATTTTCTGAGCATCACGAGTGCTACTCGAAGCTCCTTCCCAAAAAAGAAAGGTAACTATCCGCAGTGATGGTAGAAACCGCTTCCTTTGCAACCATTCCTCTCCCGAGCGACACGTGGTTCAACCATACCCTACACAGCCATTTAAATGCAACCAAATTAAAGTGTGTGCACTATACTTACTGTTTGTACATCACTTGATTGCAGGACTTAACTTAGGAACTGACAGAAACTGGAAGACTTCAGGCTGGCAATGCTTTTCTGAGCACTGCCATTACTACTGTTATTATTATTATTATTATTATTATTATTATTATCATTATTATTTTCGGTTATTCCCTTTTGAGAGAGCGATTGAACTTGAGTTGTCATTGTAACAAACGGAAGAAATATTCGGAGCTCGAAACAATCACAGTAACAAAAGAAGGCTGGGTGACCATCCCAACCAATTGTCAGATCACAATCTAGATAAACGCAGGTACGCCAGAACTATGTGACTGAATTGGTCGAAAACTTTGCTCGTTTATTTGTATCACTTCTCTAGCTTTTGTGTTGTATCCTTCCTACCATCGGACGTAACAACGAGGACGCGACTGTGTGTAACTATTTGTATTTCTTTGACATCGCCATTTCTGGGGAATTTATGTTGAAGTACGCGAATATAAAGTAAAGCGCCGTTCGAAAACGCTATTGCCTGCTCGCGTATCTCGTGCCTGCAGCCTATTAGCAAGAATGAAATATAAAGTTAGTGTAAACAGTCGAGCAATTTAACGAGCTCCCGAGGCTGTAAAACAGAGGCGAAGTCAGACCACTGTGCCCACAGTTTGCCAGAACTTTGCGAGGACCGAACTCTCCCCCCTCGCGGCCGGACAAACATTTTTACAACCGTCCTTTGCAGTATGCTGCAAAGGATTCATTCCTCCCTAATAAGAAGTGTGATTAATAAAAAACACGTCTTCAGGTATCCAAAGCGATTTTAAGTTTGACAGAGTGCAAGGTATCTCGGACTCCAGCGTCCATTTTTAAAAGCCTTTGTTCTTCAGTTTTAAGATTCTATCAGGATTTTATCGTTATTTATGTGGATGGGTCTAAGCAAGGGAATGTACACTGATCAGCGAAAACATCATGACCACACCGACCTACTGCCGATATAAACCCGCCCAGACGATAGCAGGGTCACCTGGCGAGGAGTGGCTTCAAGTCAGACACAAGCACGGCGCACTTAGTATCAGTGAGTGTGCTGTCCGTTTTTAGAATGGGGAAGGTGGGATCTATCTGAGTTTGACCAAAGACAGATTGTGATGGCCCGGAGGCTCGGCACGAGCGTTTCGGAAACTGCACGACTTGCCGGGTGTTCGAGGAGTGCTGTGGTGAGCGTCTTCAACACGTGGCGAAACCAAGGTGAAAACACGTCCAGATGTCGTGGGATTGGGTGGCCACCCCTCATTACAGATGTCGATCGTCGTAGACTGGTAAAACAGGACAGGCGGCGAACTTAGGCGGAACTAACATCAGACTTTAATGCTGGGCAGTGTACAAGTGAGTCCGAACACACAGTGCACTTAACGCTCCTAACGATAGGTCTCCGCAGCTGACGACCAATGAATGTGTCAATGTAGGCACCACGACATCGTCAACTACGACAGAACGTTGGGTTCGGAGGCTTGTCTGCTCAGTACAGTAGGATACATGGTGGGCGATCTGCGGCTTCTCTGCCGTAAGAGCACAGTGCGGGCGCGAACACCCACTCAAAACTCTAACGAGTCGATGATGAATTCGCTGATGTTAACGCTTTTTCCAAAAAAAACATATAATCCGGTAAAGAGGTAGTCGAAACTGCAAACAATTTGGCTACAATTACCTTCAACGACGGCTTCATGGGACTCGCACAGACAATGAATGTCACGGGCATTCAACTTAGCAACACGGCGTTCGAATTCTGCAGAAGGCGAAACGCAGACCGCCTTTTGCTTTCAGAGCACCGCGCGTCTACGGCCAACCCGCTCTACGTATGGCCCGGGAGGAAACGGTGCACGCGAACGAGATTTACGAGATCGAGGAAGGCATACTGTATGCTCAAGGCATCGCATACTGATGGTAAGTCCCAAAAAGTCAGAGAAAACCATTTCCAAAACTTTAAACGCTTTTTCCTGAAAGTAACTTTTTTTGCTAGGCGTTTGGACTGTCAAAAATTACTCGGCAGATTTTAATGCCGCTTAGCTATTTTTGTAGGGAATTGAATTGGCTATGATCGGAACCTCTAAAGGTTACACAACTTACAAAATATCGATTTTTAGGTACGTTTTAATGCTCAAAAAAGTCGATTTCTCGTACTTTTTTCCCAAGTAGCCGCCATTTGTAGCTACACCCACATATTTTAATAATTTTTTTGTTTTAGTCTGTTTCAGACCACCAGTTACCTGAACCAGGTCCACCCGCCTGCCGGTGCATGGCGTGCATTACAGTTTTCGGCGCCATTTTGTTTAAAAAACCCTAATATTTTTGGAGAAAAAATTTTTAATGCAAGGAAAAGATAGATGAATAAAAGAATACAAGCATTGTTTAACTTATCTTTTGATTAGACCTTTAAAAAATGTTCAAAATGAGGTAAGAATCGGACCTCTAGGCCATAAAACTCATTTAACGATAGACTTTCCATTCGATTTGATGTGATATTGTCTGTTATATACTGTCTTGGTGCAAGGGTGTACGCGTACGTCGCAAGTGTGTGTGTTGCAAGACTTTACTTCGAGCGGCGTTTCATCTATCATGTCTCGCCAGTGTCAAAAGGTCAGCGACCGTAATGAATTGTATAAAGCAAAAAAGAGATACGTGTGTACTTACGCCACTGAGCCGTGTGTCACGTTTATTTTCCTTCTTGGTCGGCAACGAGGAGTCCAAGAAGGAACGCAGAAATGTTAATCAAAGAGGAAGATAAAACAAGTAGAAAAAAAGACGAAAAACTCTCTTTCAGTACGTAATGTATGTATGTGAAAACTATGGAACTTAACTGCTAAGGTGGTTATCCCTAAGCTTACACACTACTTAACCTAAATTATCCCAAGCACAAACACACGCACCTATGCCCGAGGGGGGACTCGAACCTCCGCCGGGATCAGCTGCACAGTCCATGACTGCAGCGCCATAGACCGCTCGGCTAATCCCGCGCGGCTCTCTGTTTCAGTATTTTAATTGTATGGTGTGCACTGCTGAGATCGAGGTCGCACTTTAAAAACCATTCATAAAGGCATTCGTCTTTTGCTGAGACATGTGACACAACGATAACTGCCTAGTGGCTCAAAATACTTTCAAAATAAAGAACGGTGAGCGACTTCTGCAGAACTTCAAGAAGCAGCAGCTCGCCTCGTGGCAATTTTGATAGCGCGTTGTTTGGAGGATATGAAACTGAACACCCGGCATATACGAGACGACGCAAGCGAAGAGCGAGACTGCTCGTGAGAGAAGTCTGGCGAACATAAACTAACAGACTTGATGGGCGGGGACGGCGGATCAACAAACAGCGGCTGTGGAAGGCGGCCAGCCGCCGCAGCACAAGCGCGAGTTCAGTGCGGAAGGGGCTGCACTTCGTCGTCTGCGTCTAAATCCGTCCCGGAGACTCCAGCCTCGCTGTGAGAGGCAGAGAACTCGTCTTCAGAATTAACTGTCTGCCGTCACAAGTGCCACCAAAATGGATACCGATAACGTCTGATGCCTTCATGCAACTTGCAGAAATGAGGATACTGAGGGACAAAGTCGACACTGCTGCAGACCGTCCTTTTACTAGGCGGACAGAAATTCTGTAGGAAACTGCTAATAGGTGACCTGAGTTATCTCTACATTTCAAATGACAGCATCGTCGGTTTTCACGATATGAACGAAGAAACAAGAAAAACGAGGGACGTTGGGGCTATATAACGACTAAGGAAAGTTTGTCTACAAAACTCCTAATTAAACACAAATTGACATGAAACTGACAGATCTAACTATAAACAACGTTCCTAAAAGAGACGACATTCCCTTGGAGTTATTTAGTCCACTGGAACAACCAACCGTTCCTCCTGGTACGCAAAATACCTGAGACGAGAGAAATACTATTGGATTTTAAGAAGAACGTAATAATCTAATATATGAGGGTCACTCCAAAAGAAATGCACACCATTTTTTTTAAATCCATCTTTTATTCTACATGTTTGAAAGTTTTACAGTGTGTAGATACATCATTTAGGAAGAATATTTTCATTTCTCCACATAATTTCCATCCCTCTCAACTGCCTTACGCCATCCTGGAACCAGCGCCTCTATACCCGCACAGAAAAATTCTGGACCAACCTGTTGGAGCCACTGTTTGGCAGCGTGCCCAAGAGTGTCATCATCTTCAAACCTTGTTCCACGAAGAGTGTCTTTCCGTTTCCCAAAGATGATAGTCACATGGAGCCAGGTACGAGTTTTGTGATCGCTTCCATGGTTTTTAGACTGCCATGTGGCCGTGCAACAGCAAAACATCCTGCTTTTGCCGATGTGGTCGAACACGACTCGGTCGAGCTTGAAGTTTCTTCAGTGTCATCACATATGCATCAGAATTTATGGTGGTTCCACTTGGCATGATGTCCACAAGCAAGAGTCCTTCGGAATCGATAAACACTGTAGCCATAACTTTTCCAGCAGCAGAAGGTGTGGTTTTGAAATTTTTTTCTTGGGTGAATTTGCATGATGCCACTCCATTGATTGCCTCTTCCTCTCTGGTGAAAAATGACGGAGCCATGTTTCATCACCTGTCACAACTCTTCCAAGAAATTCATCTCCACCATTCTCGAACTGTTCCAAAAGTTCGCTGCATACCGTTTTTCTTGTTTCTTTGTGAGCCACTGTCAACATCCTGGGAACCCACCTGGCACAAACCTTTTTTAATGCCAACGCTTTCAGTATTCTGCAAACACTTCCTTCCCCTATCACAGCCGGCCTTAGTGACCGTGCGGTTCTAGGCGCTGCAGTCTGGAACCGCGAGACCGCTACGGTCGCAGGTTCGAATCATGCATCGGGCATGGTTGTGTGTGATGTCCTTAGGTTCGTTAGGTTTAACTAGTTCTAAGTTCTAGGGGACTAATGACCTCAGCAGTTGAGTCCCACAGTGCTCAGAGCCATTTGAACCATCTGAACCCCTATCCCAACGTAGCGTGACAATTCGTTCACTGTGATGCGTCTGTCTGCAGTCACCAGTTCGTTAACTCTCTGCACATTGTCTGGAGTGTGTGCAGTAAGTGGCCTGCCGCTGCGAACTGTACTGCGATCGACAGCTGCATCTCCATACACCTTTTTCAACCTCTTGTGGATGTTTCCCACTGTCTCCTTTTCACAGCACGGGAATTCTACGACAGCACGTTGCTTCTGACGAATCTCAAGTGTAGCAGCCATCTTGAAGACACGCTGTGACGGTGCCACTCACGGGAACAGGTTGAACTAAGTTTGAAAACAAGCGGGAAGGATGTATCTACACACTGTAAAACTTTCACACATGCAGAATGAAAACAGTATTTTACAAAATAGTGTGCATTTCTTTTGGAGTGACCCTCGTAAAAAATACCAGCTGCTGAAAGAGAGTAGTAGCTATCAGTTTCGTAAGTCTGCGAAGTACTAAAACGGTTTTCTGTACAAGAATGAAACGACTGGGAGAAGCCGAACTCGAGGTAGGATCAGTTGGGGTTCTGGGGAAACGTAGGAGGCGGCAAGGTATAGAGTCATGCATTTATAACATTTGAGACTGAGGAAAAGCATTTGATAACGTTTACTGAAATACACTCTATGGAATTCTGAAGTTGTCAGGGATAAAATGTAGGGACCGAAATCTTGTACAGAATGCAGTTATAAGAGTCGAAAGGCTTACATGTGGGCGGTCGTTAAGAAAGTTATGAGACAGGGTTACATCCTGTCACTCATACTATTCAATATGCATATAAATCAAGCAGTACAGGAAATCAAACAGAATAGCTTTGTGTGTGTGTGTTTCGGTGGATAACTATTCCGAGGTGGCATAGACTGACGATTATGCTAAGCCTAATTATGCATGGCGTGAGATTTCTAATTTGTACTACTTGCGAGGATGACTTATCCACATACATGTGCCGTAGAGAATGAGCAAAGCTCGAAATAAAAAAAAACTGTTTTAAAACAACAGCCCAGTACGCAGTGTAGCCTCGTACGGAAGTGAAACGTGTACAATAAACAGCCCAAGCAAAAAGAGAACAGAAGTTTATGAAATGCGGTGGCTACAGAAGAATACGGGACATTACACTGGTACATCTTGCAACTACTGAAGTAGTACTGGACAGAAGAGGGGTCAAAACATTTATGGCACAACTCAATTAAACTAAGTGATCGGCCGATGTGAGACAACGAGGAATCGTCGGTTTGGTTCTGGTAGGACGAAATGCATGCCAGAATACCGAGTGAGTGCCACAGACTGGTAAAAAGCATATAAAATACGAGAGAAACATTTCTTATATTGCTCGTAGCAACAACTTTAGTAATTTCGTAAGCCTTCTGCAAAGTTAGAAACTCAATACTGTAAGACATTGTAATTCATTTATACTATGAAAGTCAACATGTGGTTTCAGTTTGATATCAACAACGAAACTTCATCTTTGGTCAACTCTTACTGTGTAGTATGTGAGCTTTTTCCATCTTGCCTGGAAAATATTGAGCTCTGAGTGAGGTGCAGACTTCTGGTGACGAGCAGTTATTAATATTTCATGATGAAGTCAAAAAAATTATAAAAATTCTCCCATCTTCTCCGGTAAGTTCTCCTCATACTTCCCTTTCTTTCTTCGTTGTTCGGTCATATTTTGTTAGTCAGTTTTTCTTTTTTTTTCTCTCTAGTACAAAAATGGGTACTTTTACGAGATCTACTCGCTTAAAACTGATGAATACTATATGAATTACACCTACATATGCGCCTACACGATCCGAAACGAATCGAACAAATCATAACAAGCTTTTCCCAAATTGAATGGAAAATTTTCAGCGTATTTCTCTTTAAATGTGAAACAGTTATATTTATCGGTGACACTAATGGACAACTACAAAGGAAACAAATTTAGGCAGTCTCCTTGGAACTAGGTCGCTTGTTCATTACTTAGGCCGGTCCAGTAACGGCTTCAGTCGTAATATAAAAGCACTGAAGGTCTTTGATAACGACGCGACTTTTTAGAGCGGATGCGAGCGTCAGCGTCGGCCGACGTTGGTCTTCGGGCCTTTACACCATTTCCGCACACCCTTTCTACAAAGCTGCTCGAAACTTTAATAAGGGATTTCTTTTTGTCATTCAGAACGCATCCCTCCCGGCGCGCTTTTAACTTTTGCAGGCACAAAACGGGCGCCTGCAGCAACTTCAACCAGCACGGAAGCGTTCAGACTCTGTAGCCGAACCAAGCTTAATACGAGCCAGGGTCTATTTATTCCTGCTACGAGACAGTTCAATTTTTTTATACTAATGCTTCTTACACATTTTATTTTGGCCTTCTCCTCCACATCGACCCTCAACTGTAGTCATTCCTGACGCTCCCAATACTGTTACATAAAATTGTAGCTTTACTTTCCTGTGCGGTGTTGCAACTGACTAATTTTAGCGAAATTTTTGAACAAAAAAAAGTAACTATATGAAATCGTAGTGAAAATTAAATTTCTATAACAACTAAAAACGCGTTCTGAAATAAAACTTTTACGGATATGTGCCGCGTTGTCTTTTTTGTGCTTATTGGCCTTTAGTTGCATCCGTACAGCCAGTCCAGATACACTACGTCTTAGAATAATACTGAAATAAATGATACTAATTATTTACAAATATCTGAATTCTTCGTGAATAAGAGCACTAACACAAGAGAAGATTGACGCACTCCCATTAGTGTCAAAATACAGCGTACAGGGACAGCGTCTGCTTCAAAAGTGACGTTAAATTGACGAACTGTGTTGGTACCAAGTACGAGCTTGTTTGACAAATCCATGTCTAGATAAGAGCAAATTTGAGAAACAAGTCTGCTTACGAGCACTGCTCGGGAAAGGCGAGGTTCCGTGTTCGAATTCAGATCCGGCTCTCCGTCCATCATCAGCCAATATCGCGTTCTTAAAACCCGAGATTCAAAGGTGAGCTATAAGGAAGGGCGGCAAACTACGAGGATATGGTACGTCAATAACGAATCACCGCAGCCACACTTGCGTGTTTTGTTGTACGGGATAAAACCATGAGTCTTTATCAATACGAAGCTGGCGTAAGGCAGTGGAATTTTTCCGTGACAAACATGAGGAGGAAAGTCATACAGAAGTGATTTCCTTGACGGAGTGCAGTTGATTAGAGGGAGCAGCAGCCAACAACTCCTGTTACAGTTGCGATGGATCACACCTCATCTGTGCCCGTCCATTATCTTCACCATACCGATTAAGGCCACTTGCAACGGTAGCCGAACCGTTGGTCTACGTCTACATAACAACACGACGAATCTCTCATATAGCCGGAAAAGCTTTATTGAAAGTAACAACCACTATGGAAACCTACAACAGTAAATGTGCGTTGTCTGCTGTTTTTATAATAATCACAGAGTGTATACGGGGATACGGGAACAGCAAATGTTTCACAGAACATTTTGAGATGGTATCTGCAAAAGGAGGTATTGGTGTACAAATGTCAGTTGGCAGGTGAACCGTTCACGACAGTAAATTTCTTTCCACTGATGTATTCTCTATAAAGCCCTGCGCGTGTAATTTACAAGTACGTATTTCCCAAAATACCTCGGAATCACTCTAGATAGGCATCAGTCTTGTGTACTCTGCTGCTGAAAACTGTGCACCTGTCTGGTTGGAAAGTGTACATGTGAAGAAGGTAGACACAAAACTTAGCGACACAATGCGCTGTATTACTGGTTCCATCAAATCAACCCCATGCCACTGATTACCTGTACTGAGTCACATCCCTCCACCTCACTTAAGGCGGAAACAAGCTCTACTGAGAGAGCGCCCAAGAAAATCTCTGCATCACCCTCTCTACCACTGCACCAGGAATTCTGTCATCCGCCACAGCAACGATTGCGATCAAGAAGACCAGCAAGTGTTACTGCAGGACAACCCATCGCGGATGGTTTTGATCTAAATGAAAGCTGCAAGCATGAATGGACAACAAAAACATTGGGTACAAGAGCCCATCACCTTGATCCCACAACGAAGCCAAAAGGTTTTGACCTACCGAGGAACCTCTGGTGCCGTCTCAACAGGTTAAGGACTGGACATGCTTGTTGTAGCTACTCCAGGTACAAATGGGGCTGATCAGTTCACGAATGAGTGAACGTAATCAAGAAGAGCAGACAACTGAACATTTACTCCAACGCTGTCCACTTCATTCATACCCTGGAATTCCCGACGATTTGTTCATTCTCACACCCAGCTTAATTAATTGGTTGAAAATCACGGACTTCAAGGTTTAAACCTGTCTTATATCATATGTATATTGTATAAAACCACTTGCCTTGTATCCACTGTATATTGTATAAAATCAACATACGATTAAATAAATAAATTGTGACCGTTCACAAGATGATTATGATTACGTTGCTAGTGATGATTCATAACAACGGAGATCCCTAGTGTAGATGTGCACAACCCGTATTTTCTGGATGTTGGAGGTAAGGTGAAGAGTCCTCTTGCTTGTCAGATGACTCTATGAAACCCTAGCGGACATGACCACCAGTTTAGTTATTCGAATTTTAGTTCCTTGTGGAAATATTTTAAAAGAGCCAGTGACATACGAATGTGTGGCCAATTCGAGCAAAGTGAAACTACGGGAAACCTCAATTAGTTTGCCAGCTCGGCCAATTGGACCTTGCCCCTCTCGTTATAAGAGTCCGATCCTCAACCCGCATTACCTTGCATGAACTCCGAACATGTAGACTTGCACAGTCGAACCAGTATCTACATATTTTATACATATTATAAATTAAAATTCCCCACCGCGGCTTCTGTCTGTATGTTCCGCGTAATCTCAGGAATTACTATAAGCATTTTTATACAGCTTTCAATAATAGCCTGATTCATGAGGAAGGTTTCTGTATATTATTTATTATCGCTAGGTAATGATGATTGTGTGTTATTGTACTGTTATCTGTCCGATATTTAACTGGCTTTTGGAGATAACAAGCTGGTCAGCTACAAAGGAGGCGGTATCTGGAGGGAAAAGCAGTAAATAGCCGCTTCAACTCCAGAGAGCAGCGAAGCTTGACCAGAATATATGTTGGCCCCGGTGGTCTAGCGGTAAAGCCCGTGCCTAGAAGCCGAAAGGTCTCGGGATCGAATACCTGGAGCACATTTTCTCAGTGATGTGGAGATTCTGCAGAAACTACATGTGGGTTGGGATTTCACATTAATCTGTAGGTCCCCTTCCACCGGTTGGGTAGCGAGGGTAGTTCCGACAAAGGAGTAGGAGAAGTGGCGTTCAACTGAAAGACTTGCACCAGATCAGTGAGCCATATGAAATAATAATAATAACACTCTAAGAAAAAAACGACATCACGAAACAATTATCGGAACGGTACAGATTTCGGTAGATAATTACAAATCATTATAACTTCACAAAAATTTGATGATTTATTCACAAAAAAAGAACTTCACAAATCGAGCAGGTCAGAAACACATTGGTCTTCCTCTGGTCCTTATGCATGCAATTATTCGGCTTGGCACTGATTGATAGAGTTGTTGGATGTCTACCTGAGGGATATCGTACCAAATTCTGCCCATCTGGCACGTCAGATCACCAAAATCTCAAGCTGGTTTGAGGGCCCTGCCCATTACGTTCCAAAGCTTCTCAACTGGAGAGACACAAGGCGATCTTGCTGGCCAAGGTAGGGTTTGGCAAGCACGAAGACAAGCAGTATAAATTCTCGCCATGTGCGGGTGGGAGGGGGGGGGGGGGACGCATTATCGTGCGAAATGTAAGCTCAGGATGGCTTGCCATGAAGTGAAACAAAACGGGGGCCCCAACTGAGAATGTTTAGAGCCTTATGCAGAGGATGTCTAACCAGTTCGGGATTTTGACGACCTAACGCGCCGATTGGACAGATCCCTGACGGAGCACATCCAACAACACTATCAGACAATGCCAAGCCGAATAACTACTTGCATAAAGGCCGGAGGTGGACCAACGCGTTATTGATTTGCTCA
This sequence comes from Schistocerca americana, assembly GCF_021461395.2. Classification (NCBI taxonomy): domain Eukaryota; kingdom Metazoa; phylum Arthropoda; class Insecta; order Orthoptera; family Acrididae; genus Schistocerca; species Schistocerca americana. Next base: position 183,573,377 of record NC_060120.1, read on the forward strand.
ATTTGTATAGCTCTTTCTCTTGAATAAAACTTCCAGTTTTTCTGAAATTGTAATCATTTGTTTGTATGCACTTGTGAGTCACATCTATGGATTTCTGTCCCATTCGGGTAATTCCTTCGTAGTGTGTCTTTTTTTCCTCAGAGTATATTGTTACTATCATTATTATTATTATTATTATTATTATTTTTATTATTATTATTAGATTCTATACATAACTTCTTTTCCATGTTCTGTCTGTATGTGAAGGCTAATGTCAGGAACTGCTGCACGAATTTTGAAACGGTTTTCACTAATAGATAGGGTGATTCATTTTTCCGGTCGTATATACTCCCGTGCGAAGCCAGGGAGGATCGCTGAACTTGCTCAATAGCTTTCTACATCTACGGAGACAATAAACAGTAACTTCACACCAGAATCACTACGTAAACTCTCAGACTCTTCTTTCTCACCACTCAGAGATGCTGAAATGAGGATGGTGTCTATCGTGACACCAAACATCAAAATTTTATTTGATTTCATACTAGCACGTCTCACTACGTAATTACTGGGCTGCGATACGCAGGAAATACTTCTTAGCGTTCTGGGTTCGTATTGACGTCACACGTATTACCGCTGACGCTAAAAAAGAAAACCTTTAGACGCCACGTTACTTTGATATCTCCGATCGAGCTCACTCGACAACAAAGTGCGGGCGTGGTCTTATTGACACCTAGCGAGAACAATCCAAGATTACAAGTCTTATCTTTGAATTATCTGCAGTGCTAACAGCTCTCGTTCCTTGAAAACAACAGCCAGAAGACATGTTATTCTGAGTTCCCTGCAAGAGCGATGATGGTGCATCACACGCTTCGTGGACTTTACTGCACTGATATTCTGCCATATTCTTAAAACGAAGCATTTCGCTCAGACCGCGAAGTCATATCATACACGTTTCACTTCATTTTAAGTTACTAATTTTATTAGACGATTCAAATTAGCCACAAAAGAATCGCGTCATAACAAGGCGATAAGGTGATATCTGTAGCGCTTGTTGTATGACAATGTTATCGATTCCATCCTTACCAGCTATTTCCCCGAACACCCGTTACCTACCTAGTTAAAGACGAAGGAAGTTTGGAGTACAACGTCCCAACGACGAGGAGGCCACTAGAGACGAAAAATAAGAGTGGACTGGACGACAGGAAAGCCTCTGACCGAACACGCTGAGCTACCGTACCGGCCCCATTAGGCTATACGAGCATGACTCATAGCGAGACCCAAACTTCCACATGTCGTCAATCATGTGTCTGCAACCTGCACTCGTACATTGATTATGCATACTCCAGCACAGTGAAGAGATTTAATTGAAAATCGCTTGCCCGGTATCGGTGGATAAATATAATGTTGCAGTGCCAGTGTTATTCTGAAGTACGATGGAATGTTCCTTCGGACACGCATGCATGTCTGATGGAAGAGGCACTACGGCGACTACAGCTGTTATGGAATATATGAATGAAAATTTTTACTCGAACCCGAAAGAACTTGCATCGTACGTCTGAGCAACACAGGCGCTATATCATCGAGACAGATTAGGGCCCGTACAGAGAGAGATCCATCCGCCGTATCGTACTCAAGTGGACTATAGTACAGAATCGTCAACGTAGGCAGGACTTTGATTGTTTAAAATGAACTGTGCACTACAAAGTCGCGACTTCTGTGAGGTCAGAGATTTTGCTTTGTTTATGAATGCTAAAGGAAGTGGGTGGTGACACGACAATGGGCGAAAGAAATGGGAAAGCAGAAGTGAGGATAGTCTAACATAGAAGAAACCCGGACGTCCGTCACTCATCGCAGATGAACTGAAGAAATCATGTGAATAACGAAATCGTGCTAGATGCCTTCCCAGAAAAGTCAAAAAGGTTTCTTGACTTTTTTTTTAAGTAATGGCGAGGTGAAGAATGACGTGAATGATTGCCTTAACGGAATAGCGATAAGTAACTACATCTGAGTGCTTTTACAGAGAAATGAGGTACATCGGAATGCTTATATACAGAAATGACGTAAGCTTCAATTTTGTGACGTTTCTTCCTTTATAAGCCACATTTCTCCGATTTATTGAAGCCGAAGGACCTGGAATATCCTCGTATAATGGTTGAAATGGCTGTGAACACTATGGGACTTAACTTCTGAGGTCATCAGTCCCCTAAAACTTAGAACTACTTAAACCTAACTAACCTAAGGACATCACACAAACACCCATGCCCGAGGCAGGATTCGAACCTGCGACCACAGCGGTCGCTCGGTTCCAGACTGTACCGCCTAGAGCCGCTCGGCCACCCCTCGTATAGTGACCTGAAGGAATGGGACGATGTATGTGCCCTACTACCAGAAGACAGCTAGGGAAAACTATTTGTGCTGGGACACACTGAAAATAATGGTGACGACATGATCGTGTGTAATGATAAATTGAAAAAAAAAAAAATCGCAATAATAGGGGTCAGACAGTTCCGAGTGGCTTCCTCAAGCGGGGCCACAGTGCGAACGGAGTGACTCGCATATCCGCTACCTTGCGGTGGGCCGCAGAATGTTGTAGGCACCGTATGCTCCTTGCCGAGTGAAACCGCAACGCTATGCCCGCCAGTATCGGCGGTGCTATCGTTTTCGATGGCGGATCACGAAACCGCAGCGGAAGGGAAGCGCCAAGTCACGAGCGCCGCCACCAGGAGAAACCTGCTTGCGTCACGCTCAGAGGCAATCCTGGTAGCCAGCAGGTGTCTTCCGTGCTGGAAGCGCAAACCGCACTCAGGTGTCGTGAACAACATTCACAAACAGCGTTTAATCGGCCCTACACTGTTTTTCTTACTGGTCGCTGGTATTTTACAGGTGAACTAGTTGATGTACACTGAGGTGAGAAAAGTCACGGAATAGCGTTATGCACAAATACAGATAACAGTACTATCGTGTACACAAGGTATAAACGTCAGTACACTGGCGGAGCTGCCATTTGTACTCAGGTGATTCACGTGAAAAGGTTTCTGAAGTGATTATGGTCGCACGACGGGAATTGAGTCTTTGAAGGCGGAACGGTAGTTGGAACTTGACACATGGGATATTTCATTTCGGAAATTAATACGGAATTCAGTATTCCGAGATACAGAAGAGCGTGCGGAGGACACCACTTCTGAGGCATTACTTCTCACCACTGAAAATGCAGTGGCTGACGGCCTTCACCTAACGGCCGAGAGCAGCCACGTTTGTGTAGAGTTGTCAGTGCTAACAGACAAGCAACACTGCGTGAAATAAATCTGTGTGGGACGTACGGATCTGTTAGGGCAGTGCGGCGAAATGTGACGTTGATGGGCTATGGGAAACAGCACGATAGCGGCTCTCTGAGCTCGTGACCATATCAGTTGGACCCTAGACGACTGCAAACTGTGGCCTGGTCAAATGAGTCCCTATTTCAGTAGGTAAGAGCTGATGGTAGGGTTCGAGTGTGGCGCAGACCCCGCGAAGCCATGGATCCAAGTTATCAGCAACGCACTGTGCAAGCTGGTGGTGGCTCCACAATGGTTTGGGCTGTGTTTACATGGAATGGTCTGGGTCCCCGTGTCCAAATGAACAGATCTTTGACTGGAAAAGATTATGTTCCGCTACTTGAAGTCTATGACTAGCTGTAAACGGTATCCACGTTCCCAAACGACGATGTCATCTCACTGGGCCACAGTTGTTCGCGACTGGTTTGAAGAACATTAGGGACGATTCGAGCGAATGAGTTGGCCACCCACATCGCCGGACTTGAACGCCATCCAACGTTTATGGTACATAATCGAGAGGTCAATTCACACATAAAATCCTGGACCAGCAACACTTTCACAATTGTGGACGACTATAGAGGCAGCATGGCTCAATATTTCTGCAGGAGACTTCCAACGATTTCTGGAGTCCATGCCATGCCGAGATCCTGCACTTCACTGGGCAAAAGGAGTTCCGACAAGATATTAGGAGCTAGCTCACGACTTTTATCACCTCAGCGTACAGCATATGCACTGTTACATATTTTGTTGTGCGTTCGCAAAAATGAGGAGAGAGAATACAACACAGGAAAACAACACGTGTTTGCCTATGTTTCGTTATATAAGCCCTCTTTCTAGGGTAACTCCTTGGTGCATTTTGTGAAATATCGAAGAATCTACAACCAACGAAGAAAATTAATTGATAACTCCAAATACACCACTGTCTTACACTGTACAACAAAGAAATTTAATGATATGAAAAATCTATGGTAAGTACGTACTGGATTAGTTTTCCAATATATAGTGTCACGAAGAACTTCATATTTAACCTGTAATCTATAACACATTTAACCATCAATCCCTCATAACCCCACATAACTTCTTTGTATCAAACTGTTACATATGGGTGTATGTCTAATTACCACTTAATTTCTCGACGGGAAGTACACTCATTGTTTCCTAGTACAGCTGAAGACTTGAACAACATCGAAACAGCAACAATAGAAAATGTTATTTTAACCTGAATGCCACGTCTTGTAAAATTAAAGGGTTGCGAAGTAATTGTATCTTTCATTGTGGAGTAATTTACGATGTCTCACGAAGAACAAACAATAAAGATGTTTGAAAAGAAGTGGCTCTAGTTGTTTTCTTCTTCTTAATAAGAAAGTAGTCCATTACATTGTTTGCACATTACAACATTTCAATGAATTCATCTCTGGCGTTTACACAAGTAAAACGCCATCAAATTCACTGGAAATGAGTATCAAACCGTGCAAAATGTCGGGCTGTGACACAAAGTAAGGAATAGAAAAATGTAGACACAGAGTATTTAAGTTGACACTTTGACAACTGGTTTGGTCCCATGAGTGAGTAGTGAATGTTCATTTTAAAATGATCTCCAATTTACTTAATGAGGTACTTGTGAGACATACTATGAAGATTACATAGCGCTAAACACTAACGAACGCCCATTTCACTCAGACGTATCGCAAAACAGTGACCAAGGACATCCAGTCATGCGACATACAGAGTGCAATTACGAAACAAACGAGATGCCCGGTTTCTTTCGAAACCAGTTCCAATCGCTAACAACAGTTCTGACAGAGCTACATTGTGAAAGTAAAGGAACCATTAACCTGATGTTTTGTTGGGACACACTGAGCGGTATCACCCACGGCTGTTTCGGTGAAGGACAGAGATGGTTGACCTTTTTACGGGAGCATGGTTAGTAGAACACTGTAGTGTGCAGGCAAGCCATCGACCTGAGAGAATCCATCGTTAGAATAATCTAACAACCGACGTTACGGACTGCTCCTCCTGAAAAATTCGCATTTGAAGATTTAATGATTTATGGGTGCTATTAAGTTTAGAACGTTCGTAAGGCATGAGGACAGTCGCTAGTACCTCAGCAGTAGCATAAATGTTTTGCAATCGTAAAGTCGCTGTTTCGAATATCGACAATAGGAACATTTAACTTTCTTTGAATTTTACATTTATTAACGAACAGAAATGCTGAATCATAATTTTAAAACATTTTTTTATTTTTTATTGTAATTCGCATAAAAATGCGTGATTTACAATAACTTTAAATTTGCCAAAAGTGCGAAACATCAAATAGAATAAGTTTTCTATTTCTCAGGATTAAATAGTATTATCGATGTAGTGATCTTTCATTTCACAATGTGCCATTTCGCGTGTCGTCAAATTTTATTTTCATACCACCAGTAATTACATAAGAAATGTCGGTTTTATTAAAAATTATGAAGCAATATTTGTTAATTAAAATTTCTATTTAATAATAAATATATAATTTTAATAAAATAAAAAAGTTACTCTTAAAGAGAATCAAACCAGCTACTTTTCATTAAGAGGCATATACGGTATGCACTTAGCAAATAAGCTACAAATATTTTCTTTTAACAGCGCTTGGAAATCTAATGTTCAAAAGTGATTTTTTTTAGAATTTTTTATGAGAATTGCGTCGCACTGCTTTAGGAAACTGATGCCCGGTCAGCCACTTTCCAAGTCTTATGAGTATAAAGAGAATGTAAGAGGGTAAATACATTAAGGTCCCCTCGTAAGCCAAATCTCAAGTTGCAGAATCCATCTTGCGCGGAAAGAAGGGAATGAAAACGGGTTTCAAGGCTCCTGGACAATACGGCTATTTTTTTGAGACGGAATAAATCTCGTACTGGACAAGGATGGGAAAGGAACTCTGCTGTATACACTTCTAAAGAACCAACCCAGCAATCGCCTGATTTAGAGAAACTGCGGAAAATCTGAAACGCGATGCTGGCTGGACTGAACGGCTCTCCTCATCCAGAATGTAAATTCAGCGTCTTTCCACTGGACTCCCTCGTTCGATTTGGTACGTAGCGCTGGTTTTACGTGATCGCCAGGTAAACACAGGATAATACGTTATGATTCAAACCAGAGCATCACAGTCCGCCTCGCCCCTACCAACGTCACCAAGCAAATGGCCCGAAACGCCTGAGACTGCAAAGATTGTATTTATCCTCCACCGAATATCTCTTGAAATAATTTTACAGACGCAGAGAGAACACCCTCCCTGGTAACGGCAGTGACGAAAAATGAAAAGTTGTCCTTAGATATGTCTGAGATTAATAATAGCCATTTTCTTAGTTTCTGCTGGTGGTTCAGACTAATTCGTTCTCTTTTTTGGCAGATTTTTTTTCCCGTGAACAAGAGCTATTAAGCAAGTAACAACAACCACAGTTTGTGTGCATGCTCTAAAACCATGAGCCATCTCAATTAAATCGGTACTCACATCAAACCTGCAACTAAATGAATAGCCAAAGAGTTATCTTAGCAACAAGTGGTGGTGGTGGTGGTGGTGGTGGTGGTGATGGTGTCGTCGTCGTCGTAGGCGTCTTCAATCTGATCACTGGTTTGATGCACCTTTCCACGCTGGGCTACCCTGCTCATGTCTCTTCATCTCTGTGTATGTGGAAATAAAAAAGTTAACTCTATCATGAGTATCTCTCCGAAGCCGGTTTTTTGGTAGCGTATTTTCCAAGAGCGAGACGTGACTGTATGGATAGACTTTTGTCACCTAATCATTATAGGATGAGTTCGGAAGTTGGCCCAAGGCAGTAATATTCGTACACGCAATTCTTCCTCTTAAAACGTTACTTTGCTGCAGAAGATCGGCGTACCTGTAATGAAAGTTTAGAGCCCAGTTGGTAAATCAACTCTCTTACGACAGAGCGTACAATTCTTTCCTTCCTCTATGTTTCGCTGAAAGGAAAATGGGGTTTGCCGTGCAATATAAATAGTTGAGCTCCTTAGGAAATATGGCTGTTAGGTACATGTTCTGGATTTCAGCCGTAAAACTTGTAAACGATGTAGCTCAATACGTATTTAAATCGTGTACTGTGAGAAACGTTACGCGTGGATTGTACATCAAATTTTGCGGCTGAGCATTTCCTTTAGTCGGCGTTTAATCTTATGGGACCTGTGACCTCGATATACACTGACACAAAAAAAGCGACGTTCTCAGAGGAGGAGGAAACTAAATGGAACTTCCCGGGTCGAGAGGGTATGCGATATTTCAGTGAATACAAAACAGCGTCACACTTACAAAAAAACTTGGCAGTAACAGCCCAGTTATCAGTATGACGCTACGCCCCCTCCGGACTGCATGCATGCACTGATTCGGTTGGAGAGGCAGTCAAAGTCGACGTATCCTCTCCTAACGCAAGCTGTCTCACAACTATGGTAACTGATCCTTGATACCCTGGTTACTGGCACCAACTTTAAATGGTATCTAACACCATATAAATCACAATAACATTTTAAAAAACAACTAGTGCCAACAAAATGTCGGAAAAATTCACGATGTTACTACAAGTTTTTCGCAAAGCACTTAATTCCGCACAACACAGTTTGGGAACCCCTGGTCTACGGTCGCTGAACAGCTTCCTCAGTCATTCATTGTCCCGGTTCCGTGTATAGTATTCCACATCTACACCACACGAAAGAGGAAAGAAAACGAAGTCGCACTGAGGGAGTTGGCGTCCGACCGAGCGAAGTGGCGCAGTAATTAGCACACTGGACTCGCATTCGGTAGGACGACGGTTCAAACCCGTCCGGTCATCCTGATTTAGCTTTTCCGTCATTGCCCTAAGCCGCTTCAGGCAAATGCCAGGATGGTACCTTCGACAGGGCACGGCCGCTTCCCATCTCCATCCGTCCCTATTCCGAGATTGTGCCCCGTCTCTAATGATCTCGATGTTGACGGAACGTTAATCTCCTCCTCCTCCAGTTGACGTCGCAGTCGGTCCCACACATGTTCTATCGAGGGCAAATCCGGAAATCAATGCTGGCCAAGCAAGCGCCTTAACATCACGCACACAGTTCACAGAAACTCATACCATGTGTCGATGAACACATCCTGTTGGAAAAGGACACGGGGATACTGTAACGTGGGAGGTAACAGACGTGTACGCTGGATATCCGTGGTGTACTATTGCGTCGTCGAGAATTCCTACAGTTCTTGCCTGCCATGGCCTGATGTCATACCTGACCGTTCCACACACCACGACACGAGGAGCAACACCGCCGTGCCTCCCCAAAATATCGGAAGAATGGGATCTCTCCCAGGTCGCCTCCATGCGATGCCATTCATCATCAGCACTCCATTTTTCCTGGTCAACTCACCATTTCAAACACAGCCGTTTGGGTTGTGCTGTTAACGGCAGCCTACGCATGGGACTCCCACCAATTATGCGGGATGCTGCAAATTGTTACAGGGAGTTCATTACTTGTTCTCGGATGGCGGTACAGATGTGAAGGGGTTAGATGTGCTTGAAGCACAGTCCTCTTATGGTGGTCAGACAAGTCGACAGGAACCTTGACGACAAGTATACGTGCTCTCATGTTTCCATACAGTACAAAATTCCATTGCCCCGTAAATCAGCATATTGCACGATTCGATCGGTCGGCCAAACGAAAGTCTACAATGAAGCCCCTTTCAAAGCCTGTCAAGTGCTAATGCTGCTTCACATACAGACGCGACAACTGTGACTCATTCGAAGTGATCCCTGAACCTCTGACGCTGCTCACGCCCGTTATATAGGCCTACCCTACTATCGCGCTTGGAAACAACATTAATGCACTTTGATGGTCGTTCTCCCTTTCACAGAGAACTGCTGAGAATACGCGCCGATGTATATGTGTACTAAATTATAACGACATCCAACCAAAATCTTCTGGGTGCTTCAATTTGTCAGGTAGTGTAATAGCTTATATGGATGAACAGAAATTAATCAACATATCTTTTGTTTTTTAGACCACGTCAAATTTATACAGACACATAACTGCGGAACAGTCTGTATGGTGCGTGGTGGAGTGTACACTAACGTACCATTCAACTCTACTTTTTCCCCTCTAAGCCTATTCCAATCCCGGTCGTGCGTGAGAACCTCTGTATTTAAACTATCTCGGTCATCGCATCGCGGATGGCAATGTTCTTTGATTACTGTGGGAAAGTGTTAGTCTTGGAATTAAAGGAGCTGTGTCTTCCTTTTATCATCTGCTATTAGTCTGATTTCCTCTTCATGGTCTCAAAGGGGGCGACACGTAAGGGGGAGGGAAAAGTATTTACTATGGTGGCCGTTTTCTTTTCAGTTTCTCATGGAATATTTGAGAGGTAGATTCTTTCTTCAAGAGCGCTAGTTAGAAATTTTCTGCATTTCTTTTACAGTCTCTCGCCGATGAAACAAGCCTGTGACCATTCGCGCTGCCCTTCTTTGTACACTGAAGAGCCTAAGAAACTGGTACACCTGCCTAATATCGCTTAGGACCCCCGCGAGCAAGCAGAAGTGTCGCAACACGACGTGGCATGGACTCGACTACTGTCTGAAGTAGTGCTGGAGGGAACTAACACCAAGAATCCTGCATGGCTGTCCATAAATGCGTAAGAGTACGACAGGGTGGAGATCTCTTCTGAACAGCACGTTGCAAGACATCCCAGATATGCTCAATAATGTTCATATCTGCGGAGTGGCCAGCGGAAGTGTTTCAACTCAGAAGAGAGTTGCTGGAGCCATTCTGTAGCAATTCTGAACGTGAGGAGTGTTGCATTGTCCTGCTGGAATCGTCTAAGTCCGTCGGAATGCACAATGGGCATGAATGAATGCAGGTGATCAGACAGGCTGCTTACGTGCGTGTCAAATATCAAAGTCGTATATGGACATATCAGGGGTGCCATATCACTCCAACTGCACACGCACCACACCATTACAGAGCCTCTACCACCTTGAACAGACCCCTGCTGACATGTAGGGTCAATGGATTCATGAGGTTGTCTCCATCCGCTCGACACAACTTGAAACGAGAGTAGTCCGACAGGCGACATGTCATCAACAATCCAATGTGTGTTGATGGGTCCAGGCGAGGCGTAAAGCTTTGTGTCATGCAGTCATCAAGGGTACACGAGTGGGTCTTCGGATCCGTAATCCCACGATGTTTCGTTGGATGGTTCGCACGCTGACACCTGCTGACGGCCCAGCATTGAAATCTGCAGCAATTTGCGGAAATGTTACACTTCTGTCACGCTGAACGACTCTCCTCACTCGTCGTTGATCTCTACCTTGCATGATCTGTTTACGTATCTCTGTATTTGGAAAACTCATTCCTATACCAGTTTCTTTGGCGCTTCAGTGTATATGCACGATGTATCCTGATCCTGATGATCCGACACGACACGATCTTTTCAAACGACGTTTTATTCCAGTAAATGCAACATAAGTGTATTAGAAAAACTCACTTTTGTTGGGTAAACAGTACTTTGTCAGTATCCTTCCCAACAAAAAATCGAAGCCTACTATTCGCTTCGCCTTCGCTTTTCGGCTCCTTCGCCTAACATGATCGTTCCATGTCGAATCACCCTGCATTATTGCTCTTTGGTTATTATTTAGAGATGGCCGTCAACGGATATGATTCATTAATCTTGCAGTCAAAAGATACTATAGTTTACATTCCGAAATTTCCAGACGGTTGATGTTAATTTCTCAGCGTGACTTCGTTCTCTTTCTTCTTTCTCGTGGTATAGAGATGTGGAAAAATGAATGAATGAGGGAGCTCTTCGGATGTCATTTTCAAATGTGTGTGAAACCTTATGGGACTTAACTGCTAAGGTCATCAGTCCCTAAGTTTACACACTACTTAACCTAAATTATCCTAAGGACACACACACACACACACACACACACACACACACACACACACACACACACACACACCCGAGGGAGGACTCGAACCTCCGTCCGATGTCATACTGAAGACTTTGGAAAGTACGTCCATCACTGTCTTCCGTCGCGGTCGTATGAGCTCGTGGTCTCTACTAAGGCAATAAAGATCAGTACCTTGATCGTAGACCATGGCTTCCCAAACTGCATTCTGCGGAAGTGAGCAAGTGCTCCGCGAAAAACTATTAATAACACGGTGAATTTTTTTTTCGACATTTTAATTTTGTTGCGATTTCTGTGTTGCTAGTTACGATTTAAAATTGAAGTAATCACTGAACCAAACACGTTTTTCTGATGTTTTAAAATTCTAGTAACCTTCAAAATAAGCAAGGTGCTCTATCGAAGTTCCAGGCTTCTCAAAGTGTTCCGTCGGAAGTAAAGTTTAGGAGCCCCTGCTGTAGAGGGTGGGAAAGCAGGTTCCATCGATCAAACCCACAGCTCTCTGAGGGGGGAACATGTTGGCATCGTGAGAAACGAGGACATCAGGATGTATATATACTTCAATAAATTAAAGTGACGAATATTCGCTTCCCATGCCGTTTCCGCATACATTTTTGTGTTATTGCAAATATATCACGATGTGTCGTCTATTGTATTCGATAGTCTACTAACATGGACATTCCCAGATCTAAAGGGCTTATTTCAATAGTGGTACAAGTCCATTACCTCCACTTTTCTGTCTATAATGCTTCTGCAATTAATGATCCAATCAAACAGAAAGAAAGGTTCATCTCTAGCAAGAATGCATATGCTTGGATATTTCTGGTATCTCAACTGCAGATTTTTCAGCGCTCATTTAACTTTAGGACTCTGTATCTCACAATGAACAAAAATGGACTTGTACCACTATTGAAATAAGCCCTTCATCTAATGACTCCGTGGTCCCGATTAACTACCTACTACTAACGCCATTTTTCACTGCTTAGCGGACTTCTCCCCCTGTCAACTACTTCATGATTCACTGCTTCGTTATTGCCAGGTAAACAGTCTGAAGTGATATTCAGAAAGTACAGAGGACGTGGCTCATGGCAGTAGGACACTGACTTGACGCCCACCTCTTCCGAACAGGTTTAAAATCCTAACCAAAGAGCCATATCGCTACGTTCAATTTCTGGTTCTTTGTAATATTAGACCAGTTCGCACTGTTGCCCTAAAAACAACACAATTTTAAAACTGTATAATAGCATACCAGATTAAATGCGAGAGCGCACCAATTGCTAATTTTTCCATTATAAGGAGCCGATAAAGTGAAGGTATCCTGTCTTTATTGTAAGAGGAGAATATGTACACGGCTGCATCATTACAGAAGTGCGCCTTAAAATGCAAAATTATGTTAATTTTAACATCCATTGTGGTCGTAGAATTACAGCACCAGCTGCAATTTTATTTTTTCAAGACCATTACCTGTTTCATCTACCAACGCCATTTCAAGATCAACAAGGATATAAAACAAAATTAAAAAAAGGTACAAATGGAATAAGTTACATAAAAAGAGAAAGTAACAAAAATCATCATCAGGGCAAGATAGCACAGTATGAATTCACAACGAAAAACAAATAATGGTGTTAAAAAATAAAATTAAAACGAGCTTTGTAATTTGTTTCCGTTTAATGGCTACAGTTGCGGATACCCAGAACCATCACGTTCAATATGGTTTGGGTGGTGGGCGAACTGCGTAGTTACGCACAATGGACAGGGTGAGGCAACGGTAAATAGCTGTGTGTCGACGAGGAGGGAGTTACGCTTAGAGACACAAAGAGCAATCTGCCGAAGTCTACGCAGATCACTTTCATATCGAGTCCAGTATCGTGGTGGCAAAGATGTCAGATTACAAAACGCGAAGTTGTCGCATTCGGTCCGGAAGTACTCTCTCTCTCTCTCTCTCTCTCTCTCTCTCTTTTCTCCTTTCTGCATCACTTATTCCTTCTTTCTCACCTCTGGTACAGAGCTGTAAATGTGAAAATGCGACGTTGCATCGCGGTTAAAGTCTCGTTACACTGTAGTTTTTCACAGGTCAAAGGCATGCAGGGGCACTCACCCTACAAAAGGAGCATATCTCATAAAAAGATGTGGTGCTTAAAACAACATTCCAACTATCAGTTTGATGATTATTTACCAATCAAGAATCCACTATCATAACTAATTTGAGTTATAGCGCTCTTTATTGTATGATTTTCCCCCAAACGAAGCTCTCCTAAGACAGATTATCGTCCAAATTAGTATGTCGTGAAAGAGCAATTGTCAGGCTGGTACACAGCTCAAGCATCTGTTCTCTCCGTGAGAATTTCCACATTTAAGTCTCCGGCAGCAGATTTATTATGTATATGGAAAATCTCTCATGCCTGTTTACCTGACCACTTTTTGTAACCAACGCATTGTCGCGCCAGCGCCTAGATCCCCGGGGGCAGCTATCTTTCGTAACACCACACCGAGAACACACCGCTCTCATCTTTCTAATTAACTGACAGAGAGACGGTTCAATGCTCCATCGCAGCCCACATTGTTAGCGTTGGAACACGGAAGAAAATTCTGATAATAGTCTCTTGGCACACTGAAATCACAATAATACTGCTGCAGCTTCAAAGGCCATGGTCTGTCTAAAGACCACGAATCCAGTTTCGTCTGGAAGGAAAACACAAACGAATATTTCTCTTTTACAAATGCACGCTGTATTTACAGGGCAAATAGACACAGTGCAAGACCTATTACGATTAACCCAAAAGAAACGAGAATACTTGTATGACTAAGAAAAGCTTGCAGTGCCGCGTTAGTGTGCAACTGGTTTTAGACGTTGAACTCTGGTCTCACGCCGAGACAAGTCTCAAGTGCTAGCAGAGAGAAGTTTATTCAGGTGTTTCCTTACTCAGTACCAAAATATGTTGAAGGCACTCTGACAGGGAAAAAATCTGTTTTCGTTTATTCCGCTGATTTCTATACACCGCTTTTCGTGAGGCTGTGCAGGGCTCGGGAATAAAATTCTCGATTCTGATGAAACTGGTCCAAGCAAAACGACTCAGTTCAAGGTTATCATCATTGGTTACACATGCAAGGCGAGATACACCCTACGTATCTCAGCACTGTCTGCTAAAAACACGTTGCATGTACCTGTCACAAACACAATGCACCTGATGATCTACATCTATACTCCGCGAGCCACCTTACGGTGTGTGGCGGAGGGTACTTATTGTACCACTATCTGATCCCCCCTTCCCTGTTCCATTCACGAATTGTGCGTGGGAAGAACGACTGCTTGTAAGTCTCCGTATTTGCTCTATATGGCCATTGTAACCCGCAATGCAATTACAGAGACACTAAAGGACAAAACCGATGTTGTTTGTGGACTAGAGAAGCAGTTTTAATGAGAGAGGACGCACTCGTCGTTGCCTTGCATTCGCAGTAGCATAAGGGTCCCGAAAAATCCTAAAGTACGACTTTGTTGTTGTGGTCTTCAGTCCAAAGACTGGTTTGATGAAGCTCTCCATGCTACTCAATCCTGTGCAATGATCTGCGAGTAACTACTGCACCATATATCCTGCTGAATCTGCTTAATGTATTCATCTCTGTCTCCCTCTACGATTTTTATCCCAACACTTCTTTCCAGTACCAAACTGGTGTTCCCTTAATGCCTCAGAATATGTCCTGCCAACCGATCCCTTCTTCTAGTCAGGTTGTACCACCAATTTCTCTTCTCCCCAATTCTATTCAGTACCTTGTCATTAGTTACATGATCTTCCCATCTAATCTTCAGCATTCTTCTATAGCACCTCATTTCGAAAGCTTCTACTCTCTTCTTGTCTAAACTGTTTATTGTCGATGTTTCACTTCCATACACGGCTACACTCCATGCAAATACTTTTAGAAAAGATTATTGACAATTAAACCCATACAAGATGTTAACAAATTTCTCTTCATCAAAAACGCTCTCCTTGCCATTGCCAGTCTACATTTTATATCCTCTCTACTTCGACCGTCATCAGTTATTTTGCTCCACAAATAGAAAAACTCATCTACTAATTTAAGAGTCTCATTTTCCAATCTAATTCCCTCAGCATCACCTGATTTAATTCTACTACATTCCATTATCCTAGTTTTGCTCTTGTTGATGTTCACCTTATATCCTCTTTTCAAGATACTGTCGATTCCGTTCAACTGCTCTTCAAGGTCCTTTGCTGTCTCTGACAGAATTACATTGTCATCGGCAAACCTCAAAGTATTTCAATTCCTACTCCACATTTTTCTTTTCTCTCCTTTACTGCTTGCTAAGTATACAGATTGAATAACATCGGGGATAGGCTACAACACTGTGTACTCCCTTCTCAACCACTACTTCACTTTCGTGCCCCACGACTTTTACAACTGCCATCTGGTTTCTGTACAAGTTGTAAATAATCTTTCGCTCTATGTATTTTACTCCTGCCACCCGTAGAACTTGAAACAGAGTAATCCAGTCAACATTGTCAAAAGCTTTCTCTAATTCTGAAAATGTTATAAACGTAGATTTGGCTTTCCTTAACCTATCCTCTATGAGAAGTCGTAGGTTCAACATTGCGTGTTCCTACATTTCTCTGCAATCCAAACTGATCTTCCCCGAGGTCGGTTTCTACTAGTTTTTCCATTCTTCTGTAAAGGATCCGTGTTGTTATTTTGCAACCGTGACTCATCAAACTGATAGTTCAGTAATTTTCACACCTGTCAGCACCTGCTTTCTTTGGAACTGGAATTATTACATTCTTCTTGAAGTCAGAGGATATCTCGCCTGTCTCATACATCTTGCTCACCAGATGGAAGAGTTTTGTCATGGATGGCCCTCCCAAGGCTATCAGCAGCTCTAACGGAATGTTGTCTACGTTACTCCCTACAAGTTTCCGGATAGGAAAGTCCCGCGAGGAGGCTGTCACGAAAACAGCAGACAGATAGTTCCTGAACACTAGAGGCTGACTGTATCGCTGGAACGTCAACCACAGAATAAAGGTGGTGCCAGTAACCAATCTTCAGCTTTCTTATATGCGTATGTTAAGAGAGAGAGAGAGAGAGAGAGAGAGAGAGAGAGAGGGAGAGGGAGAGAGAGAGGGAGAGAGAGAGGGAGAGAGAGAGAGAGAGAGAGAGAGAGAGAGAGAGAGAGAGAGAGAGAGAGAGAGAGAGGGAGAGGGAGGGGGAGAGAGAGAGAGAGAGCGTAAAGGAAGTTCCATTCGAGCATTTACCTGAATAAGCAGAGATCGAACAATGACATAGCAAAATGATGCTAATAAGGTTGTTACCGTTCTCTTCCACACGCATCGAATTTCTTTGTTCATTACTAGTATAGTTTCTAACGTGATCTATCCTGACACGCAGATTCTCATTTTCTCGCCGAGTAGATTCTCCCTCCGTGAACGTTAGGCACACGGAGAATCCGCCTGTTGCTTGAGACCGGCCCATTGACAGAATGTAGCAGACGCTGGAGGGGGTAGGGGAAACGTAGCGGAACGGAGCCCAGTCAGCGCGCTGAGGTCAAATGAATAGATATTTGAATGAACACACAATGGCATGATTCACACCGACTCCTGCCATCGCCAAACTCGCTACCCACGCCTCGTCCTTGTTTGGCAATAGGTGCAGGTCACGGACCAACGAACGACTGACGCCCCTATGACGCTGCAGAAAACTGATGAATACCTGTTGAAGGCCCGCCCGGTTGGCCGTGCGGTCTAACGCACGGCTTTTCGGGCGGAACGGAGCGCCTGGTCCCCGGCACGAATCCGCCCGGCGGATTTGTGTCGAGGTCCGGTGAACCGGCCAGTCTGTGGATGGTTTATAGGCGGTTTTTCATCTGCCTCGGCGAATGCGGGCTGGTTCCCCTTATTCCGCCTCAGTTACACTACGTCGGCGATTGCTGCGCAAACAAGTTCTCCACGTACGCGTACACCACCATTACGCGTACACCACCATTACTCTACCACGCAAACATAGAGGTTACACTCGTCTGGTGTGAGACGTTCCCTAAGGGGGGAGGGGGGGGGGGTACACAGGGGGCAGAACCGCACAACCACCCTGGGTTCGGTATGGGGCGGCGGAGGGGTGAAGTGGACTGCGGTAGTCGTCGTGGGGTTGTGGACCACTGCGACTGCGGCGGGGACGGAGCCTCTCCGTCGTTTCTAGGTCCCCGGTTAACATACAATACAATACCTGTTGAAGACGAGAATAAACACACACACACCTTGTTTGTGTATGAAACAATTGTGTAATGAAAGTGGTGAGACCATTTCGAGATAAGCAAGCGTGTAGTGTTAGGGGTGAAAGTAATGAATAATGGCTTACCACAGGGGTCCGTCGTTGCTCCTCTTTTATTTAATCTACATATATCTGATATCCCTCCAACACTGTCAGGCAAATTTGGCAATGCAGACGACTGGGAAATAGCTACACAACCCAAAATTTTTGATAAAACTGAAGAGATCCTAGCTTCTGATCTACGTATCTTCGGTCACTATTTCCGCAAATGGAGGCTACAATGAAAATCAAATAAAACAGAAGTTTCATGTTTCCATCTGTCCAATGATTCGCACACAGAGCCCTCCATGTCTATTTTGAAGGAAACAAACTTCATAATAATATGCACCCAAAATACATTGGGAGCAAGTTAGATAGGACACTTCCTTTTAAGGAGCACTTGACACGGACATCTGCTAAGCTCAAAACCAGATACAACACTCTCCATAAACTCTGCAGCTCCCGCTGCGGATCGTCAGCAGACACTCTCCGGGCATCAGCATTTGGCGTGGTATACTCAGCAGCGGAGTACTGTGCGCCTGTCTGGCTTAATAGTCCACACACACAGAAAAGATAGACGTGGCCATGCGCATTGTTAGTGTGTCAACACGATCTACTCCCACATACTGGCTTTGTGCCAAACAACTGTTTACCAACATGTCAGGTGCTAAACGATAATGAAATAAACTTCTTTTTAATTACATCCCTGAGCACTGTTACATGTCCTGAAGAGTATCGTGTTACGAGACACGGAAATTTTGCGAAATGGTACTGTACCGGGCTACATCAATATTGTCGGTTGCTGTTGGTAACACCAAACACTGGAACATCACCACGCCTTCTTCGTGCGACTTATCCCGTCTAGTCAGTGTGTCTGTCCCTGTTAACATATATCTTTAAATCCCTGTTAACACATATCTTTAAATCCCTGTTAACATATATCTTCAAATCGAATATCATACCAGACTATGTTCGGGACATTCTTTCGAATAGGCACATAAAATTGCGCTTTACTTGGTGCAAGAAACGATGTAATTGGTGACATGCAACGAAACGTTCCTTCTCATCCGTCGTCTAAGAGCGTTAAAATACATACAACCAAACCCCAACGCTAAGAAATAATTAATGTATATAATGAAATTTCGGGAATACATGTGTCTGATAAAATATTTAAGTTATTAACATTGCAAGATTACAGGTTAATGTAGGCGCGAGATAAGTCATCGCAAATGTGAAATGCTGGTACATCAACAACTGGTGTAACCATCAGAATGTTGAATGCATTTGCTCATGCTAGGGCCGTACGTCAGTTTGTGGTTTGTCAGTACAGAGACGTTAATGCTGTTATGGATGATGCTGGAGTTGTCGTCTGATGAAATCCCATTACGTGCTCGATTGGAGACGGATGTGGTGACCGTGCAGGCCAAGGCAACATGTCGACATTCTGTAGAGCATATTGGGTTACAATAACGGTATGTTAGCGAGCGTTACTTGTTGAAAAACACACTCTGGAATGCTGTTCTTGAATGGCAGCACAACAGATCGAATCAGCAGACAGACGTCAGTTTTGCAGTCAGTGCTCCAGCTGTCATACAAAATCCCATCCCAGACCATAAATCCATATGTAGATCCAGTGTGTCTAGCATGTAGACAGATCGGTTGCAGGCCCCTAACCGGCCGCCTCCTAACCAGCAGACAGCTATCGCTGGCACCGAGGCAGAACCAGCTTTCATCACGAAACACAATAGCCCTTCACCGTGCCCTCCCATGAGCTCCTCGCCTGACACCTCTGAAGTCGCAAATGGCGGTGGTTTGGGGTCGGTGGAATGCACGCTACAGAGCGTCTGGCTCGAGGCTGTCCTTGGTTGGATGGATGGATGGATGGATGGATCATTAAAGGGACCAAACTACTAGTCCATCAGTCCCTTTGTCCTCGAACACACAGGTCTACATGGCTGTGTACCAGATATGACTTAGCGCGCAAAACCCAGGAGAAGAAAATCCCAAATCTACCAAACGTCAACGAAGACTAGATAAGCGACAAAAAAAGAAGAAAGGGTAGATAAAGGAAGGAAGGCAGGCGAGATGCCCTATCTAGGGAGCAGCCAGAAGCCCCTGAAAGCAAAATGCAATAAAGGGACATACATCCCCCTGCCCCTCCACCATTTACAAGAGGTAAACCACCCAGAAACTACCTAGAAAGACTGAACACTGACAGGGCAAGAGAAGCACAGATAGACATACGATAAAAGAAGTCTAACAGACCATGCGAGAGGGTGGGAGAAAGAGTAAAAGAGCAGTTCGGGTGAGGGCCGAGGTGGAACGCCAAGCGCAGACAGCCGCAGCCTGGTCTGGGCAGAGGAGGCAACAGAGTGTACTTCCAATTCCTCGATGGACCGATAAGCTTAAGTGGCCCTCCTTCAAAAGAGTGCTAAAAGATTCAGCCTCGAATGAAACGTAAAACTAAGTCATCCGCTGAGGCATCGGCTCCCAATACCAGAGGTAACGAGTCAGGGAGATACAGTGTCCGCTGCAGGGCGGCTAGGTTGCATCAGTCCAGCAAAATGTGGACCACCGTCAAACGGGAGCCACATCGACAGTGGGATGGGTTCTCGCGAGCTGTCCTTGAAGTAACAGTTCGTTATGTCACTTTGGTGCCAACTGCTGCTCAAATTGCTGCTGCAGATGCAGTACGATGCGCCAGAGCCATAGCCGAAATCGACGGTCTTTTCTCTCACAAGGGAACCTCCCCATCGCACCCCCCTCAGATTTAGTTATAAGCTGGCACAGTGGATAGGCCTTGAAAAACTGAACACAGATCGATCGAGAAAACAGGAAGTAGTTGTGTGGAACTATGAAATAATAAGCAAAATAAACAAACCGAGAAGTCCATGCGCAAGATATGCAACATCAAGGATGGTCTGAGCTCAAGAGCGCAGTGATCCCGTGGTTAGCGTGAGCAGCTGCGGAACGAGACGTCCTTGGTTCAAGTCCTTCATCGAGTGAAAAGTTTACTTTCTTTATTTTCGCATAGTTATCATCTGTCCGTTTGTTCATTGACGTCTCTGTTCACTGTAATAAGTTTAGTGTCTGTATTTTGCGACTGCACCGCAAAACCGTGTGATTAGTAGACGAAAGGGCGTGCCTCTACAATGGGAAACGAAAACATTTGATCGCAAGGTCATAGGTCAACCTATTCCTCCACATGAAAACACGTCCGATATATTCTATACGACACTGGTGACGGCATGTGCGTCACATGACAGGAATATGTTGTCGACCCACCTAACTTGTACACTTGGCGAATGGGTAAAAAGATTTTGTCACATAAACTGAAAATAAAAAATTAAACTTTTCACTCGAGGGAAGACTTTAACCAAGGACCTCTCGTTCCGCAGTTGCTCACGCTAACCACGGGACCACGGCGCTCCTGAGCTCAGAATGTCCTTGGTGTTACCTATCTTGCGCATCAACTGCTCAGTTTGTATATTTTGCTTATTTTTTCATAGTTCCACACAACTTCTTCCTGTTTTCTCGATTGATCTGTGTTCAGTTTTTCAAGGCCTATCCACTGTGCCAACTTGTAACTAAATCTGAGGGGGGTGCGATGGGGAGGTTCCCTTGTCAGAAAGAAGTTAGTATGGTGTTTCAGTGTTTTCTAATGAGTTACAAAGATGGCAATTGTCATTTTTTAGTGGATGTTGTATTCAGCCAAGCACATGCAATGCAACATCTTAATGCAGTACTAATTGCAAGGTCGCTCTGTTCGATCCCAAAAGAACGGACTTGCGGTCGTATTGCTGCAGATGCAAATGCCGCTCCAGTGTAATACACAGGTTGTGCACACCCTACAGGAAGACAGGTCAGCACACAACGCGATTTGGACAAGGTCACCGTTGCATTACAACCCCACGTGAAGACCGATATCTGGCCACCTCTGCGTTGCGGCGGTGTAAGGATACCCTCATCAAGGCACTGCAAGACAATCTCAGAAGCGCCATTCGAGCCGCTGTGTCCGATCAGTCTGTAATGAACAGGACATGAGAAAGTACTTTACGACCCGTATGTCCTGTTCGAACACCTCGCTTGGCATATCATCTTGCAGCTCGCCTTCAGGTCTGCCATTCACATGTCTATTGGCAACTTCGTGACTGGCGGAACGTGTTACTCACAGACGAGTGCAGATATCCTCTGACGCAAGGTTATGGCCGCTGATGATGATGACGTTTGGTTTGTGGGGCGCTCAACTGCGCGGTTATTAGCGGCCGTACAAATTTCCAACCTTTGCTCAGTCCAAACTCGCCACTTTTAGGAATGATGATGAAATGATGAGGACAACACAAACACCCAGTCATCTCGAGGCAAGTGAAAATCCCTGCCCCCTCCGGGAATCGAACTCGAGAGCCCGTGCTCGGGAAGCGAGAACGCGACCACGAGCTGAGGACGGTTATGGCCGTGTTCATGTGCGGAGACCCGTGGTGAGCGGTGCCAAATGTCGTCCAGGAAATTTCCAAAGTCTTATGATAAACTGGGGAGGCTTCAGTGGTGACACCGACCACCGACACGGATTTTGTCGTTGTCTATGAGCGCGTTACCGCCAGGCAATTTATCGAGCAGATCCTGTTGGACCATGTGGTGCCTGCTGCATACGGTGGTGGGCCTGAATTCCTTTCTAATGCCAGGGCCTATGTGACGGGCGTCAGCAAGGATGTTTTGCGAAGCCTAGACAGTGAAAAAATGGAATGGCCGGTGGTGAGTCCCGACATAAGTCGCTTCGTGCAAATGTGGGTCATGCTTGGCAGACCTGCTCGTGGTCGACCTTTCCCACCACAAACTCTCCAAGAACTCTCATTGAAGAGTGATAACGGACACCATAGGGCGACTTCTGCAGAATTATACGGAGCTATGTTTCAGGCAGTAATAAACGCTCACGGAGGACAGACAAGTTACTGAAGCTCTCAAAGTCCAAAGAAAAGCACCCAAGATGACGGAATAATTGTTTCCACAATGTCTTGGACACCTGTCGGACATTTCAGTTCTTTTTACGTAAACGATGGAGGATGTAATGATGTTTTGTTCCGTGCAATACTTTATAAAGATAAAAGAATAATTTGCAACATACCCACCCTTAATTATTTCTCAATGGAGGCCGAGAGTAATGTTCCTCTAATTCTTTTGAGCAGTTAATTACCGCTGTAAGGTACTGCTACCTGCTGGCACTCCTAGTACACTACTCGCCATTAAAATTGCTACACCAAGAAGAAATGCAGATAATAAACGGGTATTCATTGGACAAATATATTATACTAGAACTGACATGTGATTACATTTTCACGCAATTTGGATGCATAGATCCTGAGAAATCAGTACCCAGAACAACCACCTCTGGTCGTAATAACGCCCTTGATACGCCTGGGCATTGAGTCAAACAGAGCTTGGATGGTGTGTACAGGTACAGCTGCCCATGCAGCTTCAACACGATACCACGGTTCATCAAGAGTAGCGCCTGGCGTATTGTGAAGAGCCAGTTGCTCGGCCACCATTGACCAGACGTTTTCAATTGGTGAGAGATCTGGAGAATGTGCTGGCCAGGGCAGCAGTCGAACATTTTCTGTACCCAGAAAGGCCCGTACAGGACCTGCAACATGCGGTCGTGCATTAGCCTGCTCAAATGTAGGGTTTCGCAGGGATCGAATGAAGGGTAGAGCCACGGGTCGTAACACATCTGAAATGTAACGTCCACTGTTCAAAGTGCCGTCAATGCGAACAAGAGGTGACCGAGACATGTAACCAATGGCACCCCATACCATCACGCCGTTTGATACGCCAGTATGGCTGGCTGGCTCTGAGCACTATGGGACTTAACATCTACGGTCATCAGTCACGCCAGTATGGCGATAACGAATACACGCTTCCAATGTGCGTTCATCGCGATGTCGCCAAACAGAGATGCAACCATCTTGATGCTGTAAACCGAACATGGATTCATCCGAAAAAATGACGTTTTGCCATTCGTGCACCCAGGTTCGTCGTTGAGTACACCATCGAAGGCGCTCCTGTCTGTGACGCAGCGTCACGGGTAACCGCAGCCACGGTCTCCGAGCTGATAGTCCGTGCTGCTGCAAACGCCGTCGAACTGTTCGTTCAGATGGTTGTTGTCTTGCAAACGCCCCAATCTGTTGACTCAGGGATCGAGACGTGGCTGCACGATCCGTTACAGCCATGCGAATAAGATGCCTGTCATCTAGACTGCTAGTGATACGAGACCGTTGGGATCCAGCACGGCGTTACGTACTACCCTCCTGAACCAACCGATTCTGTATTCATCTAACAGTAATTGGATCTCGACCAACACGAGCAGCAATGTCGCGATACAATAAACCGCAACCGTAATAGGCTACAATGCGACCTTCATCAAAGTCGGAAACGTGATGGTACGCATTTCTCCTCCTTACACGAGGAATCATCACAACAATATTTCACCAGGCAACGCCGGTCAACTGCTGTTTGAGTATGAGAAATCGGTTGGAAAGTTTCCTCATGTCAGCACGTTGTAGGAGTCGCCACTGGCGCCAACCTTGTGTGATTGCTCTGAAAAGCTAATCATTTGCATATCACAGGATCTTCTTCCTGTCGGTTAAATTTCGCGTCTGTAGCACGTCATCTTCGTGGTGTAGAGATTTTAATGGCCAGTAGTGTAGTTTGTTCCCAAAGAATGTAAAACAGACCAGCCATCCAGTGGAAACCACTCGCCTTCGAAAACAGTCGGGTCTGCCCAGACAACCTCAATTTAGAAGGAGTAGGGAAACCTTGCTCTATCTCCAGACTGGAATATAGCTCCAGCAGTCCCGCGTAAAACGGCGCTGCCGATCACAGTAGCGACCAGCTATAGCCAACTGGCATGACCCGGAAATGATAAGTTACACACACACACACACACACACACACACACACACACACACACGAGCGCGTCCCAGCCGATATTGGAACACACTGGTCTCGGAGACTGCTACCTGCAGCTGCCGACATCCGGCCGGCAGCTGAGCAGGAATGTCTCGATTCGTGACCTCCAACTGCCCGCGGTGCTCAGCTTCCCGTAAGCGTGTGCGGCGTCTCTTGGGCTGGTGTGGGCTGCGTGTTTTAGGCCTGTAGGTAGGCGGCAGCTACGCTGCCTGACCTTGCCGTATAACGGTGACAAGAGGAGGGGCCAGGCGCCACACAAGTGAGCAGCACCGCCTCTTTCCCTTCGTTCCTCCGACCGCCGATAATCCCATACAGCTGGCGCACGCGATGCAGCGGCTAAACATAACCGACTCGTTCGTGTTCTGTCGCTAGCAAACACTTTTATATTAGTCACGAAGTGCATCTGCATGCCTTATATCTACACAGGTCTTATTTTTTGGTGTTGTATTACGATACTGTGTGGTCCAAGGTCCACCCTGGAGTATATAAAATTTCCTCTTGTATACGGTGCTGCTATCGTTCGCACACATTACACTATGATGCAAATAAATGATTACATTTGTGGCCGGCCGGGGTGGCCGAGTGGTTCTAGGCGCTACAGTCTGGAACCGCACGACCGCTACGGTCGCAGGTTCGAATCCTGCCTCGGGCATGGATGTGGGTGGTGTCCTTAGGTTAGTTAGATTTAAGTAGTTCTAAGTTCTAGGGGGCTGATGACCTCAGCAGTTAAGTCCCATAGCGCTCAGAGCCATTTGAACCATTACATTTGTGAAAAAATGAGCTGAGAAGTCCCAAGACAAACTAACATGTGTAAAAGCTGAAAATACTTGGCATCAACAACTACAAACAAAATTACTACATGGTAGTTCCGTTCTAATGCAACAGTAAACATTCATTTCAATTGCGTGTGTGGGAGGGGGGCTTTCAGAAAATAAAAGAACAATGCCAAGATTTTTCGTGATCTCAGAGATACACCTATTTGTAACCGACAGGGATAGTATCAGTAAACATGTTACACCCTCAGGAAGAAAAATTATGTGGTACGGTACGTGCATGCTTATGTAGTGTAAGGCATGTCTTGCAATAATACAGGATGCCAGACAATGTAGAAGCTACGGCCACGCGAAATCACAGCAATAGCTTTTCCTCTCCATCCGTCTGTGCTGTGAAGATTTGAGTTGAAGTGGGCCTTCCACAGACTCTTCAACTAGAAATTTCTTTGGTCACTTTTTTCACAACACAGTTTAAAAACATACTTGCTTCACTTCTTTAAGCAGGTTTCCCGAAAAATCCCGCCAAAATTTATTTCGCTTGCCGATGTAATTTCTAGCAAGTTAACTGTATTGTTTCCTGTCTATAGGAGTGTGTGAGCTCCACAACCTTCGTATCATGTGGCCGCCTACTCGGTACACAATACTTTCGTTATAAAAAAGACATTTGTCATCATTGTTCATACAGTTTCCCAGAGAGAGAGAGAGAGAGAGAGAGAGAGAGAGAGAGAGAGAGAGAGAGAGAGAGAGTATTTGGATGGTGCGTGCCCCAGTACCGCAAATTTCGCTTTTGTCCTGCCCAATCGTTTAGTGGTTGTGGTACAATCTTCCACTTGAGTGCCACTTACCTAATTTAGACCGAGTTACTGCAGCCAACGTCTCCTGTAACATACTTACTAGTTCTAGTTGATTCTCCACAACGAGTACTGTTACAATTATCTGACTCACTGTATTGCCATGTTTCGCATTTTCTGCCAACCACATCCCCGCCGTAAAGATCAGTAATACTGAGGACGCCTGTTGGGCGCACGTGGAAGATAATGTTGAGAAGTCACACCTTGTACTGGACGGATAAACCTTAAACAAAAATTCTGATCCACTAGAAGACGTTTCTTCATTTTTAATGAATATTCTTGGCTTACCCTATACTCGCTAATATCTTCGTTTGTGTGATACTAGAATGAGATCTAGTGTCCACCCAGGGTGAACTCGCTAGAACTTGGATAATTGGTTCAATAAAGGTCACATCAGCCCACGTAATGAATTCATGTTTCCCAGTAAATCAATGTCTCGAGTAATCGAAACCCGTCCAACCGCGTTCTGAAAACCTTGAATCGCGCCCATTACTTGTACTACGGTAATCCCAAAAGTAAGGTCTCCTATTTTTTTATAAGTACATAGACTTGTTTATTTCTACAATGGTTTACATCAGTTTACAGCTTGAACATTTAGCTATTTTTCGACATAATCACCATTTCTGAAGATGCATTTTTGTAGACGGTGTGGCAGTTTTTATACGCCCATGTTACACCAGCTCGCCGCCATGCTGTTATGAAAGTTATGAACCTCTTCTTTCACCTCGTCGTCGGAGCTGAATCGCTGGGACCACAATTAACGCTGACAAGTACTGTGAGACTCTGAAAAAACTCAAACGGGCAATTCAAAACCGGAGAAGAGGAATGTTGAGCAAAGACGTACAGATTCTCCATGACAACGCTCGCCCACACATCGCTCGGCAAACCGTTGCTCGCCTGCAACTGTTTCAGTGGAACATAATCATACTCACCCCCCCCCCCCCCCCCTATAGTTCTGACTTTGTGCCCGGTGACTGTCACCTGTTCCCTAGGTTAAAAGAACATTTGGCCGGAAAGCGATTCAGCTCCGACGACGAGGTGAAAGAAGAGGTTCATAACTTTCTGAACAGCGTGGCGGCGAGCTGGTATGACATGGGCATACAAAAACTGTCACAGCGTCTACAAAAAAGCATCGACAAAAATGGTGATTATGTCGAAAAATAGCTAAATGTTCAAGCTGTAAACTGATGTAAACCATTGCAGAAATAAACAGGTCTATGTACTTATAAAAAAATAGGAGACCTTACTTTTGGGATTACCCCTCGTATAATCAACGGGTATAATATGCAGTCCTATTAACTACACATCTAATGGGTCCCATAGTTCATTTAAGCATGAATTTCCCAAAACGCATTTCATATACCTGTACGGTCATGTGACAGCCTGTAGCGCGAACTCGCCGAAAAGTGAAATGTTTAGAGAGAAATTATTTCCTTGAAAGAAAAGCTGCAGAATTGTGTATTTACTGGATGTGTCCAGTTATTGGTACTGTCTTCAAAACAGCACCTAACACGTCTGCATTTGTTCTTTTCAGCTCCTCGAAGCACTGCTGCTTGTCGTTTCCTTTGATGTCGTGCAGGGACACACGGTCGCGCTTGGCTTTCGGCGGGAAGCGAGAATAAATCTAAAGTAAAATGCTCGTCCAGCGACAGTGAGTTGATCAACTTCGATGATAAACGTCACAGCTTAACGACGCAATTCCAAGTCCAAAAGCAGTCACGCACGAACACGGTCCGTCGTTAGCTCAGTAAATTAAGTCTAGTTTGTGTCGAGCTGGTAGCTGTAGCAGTAAGCTAAAGACTTTGGGATTATAACTTATGATGCCCTTTTATAGTAAAATCAACATGACTTTTAAATCGCTCTTTAGGCTACTTACCATACAAGGATGTCGTGAATAAGCCCAACAGCTTTTTGGGTTAACTCTCTCACTCCTTTAGCGAATGGTATGGGTGGTATATGAACCTATCTTCACGCCGATGATTTCTTTATTACTCGACAAAGCGAAGTGGAGACAAGGCCGTAGCGACAACTGGACTGATCATGTAATTAGGTACAGCCAAGTTTCATTTCCAAGGAGTGCGTGTTGTTACGTCGCAGTGCAGGAATGGAATGTGAGCGCGGAAAATGTCTTCTCGGGCATTCATGGCAGCTTTATGTTAAATGTCGTTAAATTTACTGACGAAGAGATGGAAAAAGTGCCTGTGGTGTCGGAAAAGATGACGGAACATGCAAGCAAAATATTACAATTAAGTAGATGGAGTGCAAATTGAGCAGGAGTGCCACGACGCTGGATTCAGGTGTCTACCCCAAGGAAGACGTAGCAAAATATACACAATAAATATTCTACTCACCATATGAATAACAGGCAGCAATTTCTGGGTTCGTATGAATGACAGAAATAAATACCAACTTTACGAAACTTGAGAGCTAATGGTCACACACAAACTGGACTTCACGGCTAGCTGGGACACGGAGAGAAATTGTTCCGTTTATGAAACTTAATTTTAAAAGGTGCCAAAGGAAACAAGTCATCGTTTGCGAACGGGCCGATATAGTGTCTATTTGGCAGACAATACATTCCAGGCAATTTAGCCGGCATACCTGTTGTGAATGGTGCGCTGACTACCTCGACAAGAACTAGAATGCAAATTGACCACCACCTTGTGTATAAAACATTCTCGCAAAATACAGGGTAAAAACTCGAGCTTTCGACGATTTCCTTCGTCGTCTTCGTCAAGGGCAACTGACTGTCAAAATTGCTGCTGCGGTGGCCTTATATGACCAAAGACGGCTTCTGATTGGTCGGTAATTATGTCGCAGATGGTGTCAACTTCTACGCTGGTGCCGCCACCGCTAAAACGCAAGCGTGAACATTGTGACGAATATCTCTGGCTCTTATCTGCATCGACAGCTCGCTTCCATCCACCGCTAAAATTATATCCACTATCACGGTTGTAGATTTTCCTCCACATTCTTATTTCTACAGCCTATGTAATTATAGTGTCCCAGTAAGCGGAAGTAATTACATCGGGTCAGTCCATACGCACCGTTTCCGACCGCTGTGCAGAACATCAACGGCCTATTACAAATCGAGAAATCGAGGAATCTGCTGTTGCTGGATACAGCCTTACACACGAACATAAAATACTGTTTGACGAAACAAAACTTTTGCCACAGGCTCCTGCATACTGGAATTAGGCTCCTGCATACTGGGAATCTATAATTAAAGAGGCTGTAGAAATAAGAATGTGTGAGAAAACCTTCAACCGTGACGGCGGACATAATCTTAGCGGTGCATGGAAGCGAGCTTTCTATGCAGAGAAGAGGGAGAGATATTCGTCGCAATTTTCACTCTACGCCGGGAGCCGTGGCACCAGCAGCGCACACGGGAACACCGTCTGGGACGGCATGATGTAATTACCGACCAATCAGAAGCCGTCTTTGGCCTATATAAGGCCACCACTGCACCAATTTTGATAGTTCCTCCTGACGAAGACGAAAGCTCGAGCTTTTACCCTGACTTGACACGGCAAGAAGTCTGAGAACGTTTTATAGAACAGTGCCGTCACGGAAGACTTCTCAAGCTCACCTTGTTTAATGCGTCAACCCGCAGTGATCTAGATAAAGCAGAGAAAACCTAAACAGGACAGTCGCGAACTCGGAATCAGTAACCAACATTTCAGTTTTCGCTTCAACCCTTTACGCATCTAGCCTAGATTAGGAATTGGTCTAGAACAGAAACTGGCAGACCGTGACAGCGAACAACAGGTATGTTGCCGTTGTTATTGACGTTCTTACGACACGCGATTGTAACAGTCATAGTACACCTCGCTGCGCTGACCGTAACAATGCACTTCATTCATACAGGAGCGGGAGAGTTAGCGCGCTGAACCACACCTGTAGCCGTGCAGAGCAGCGTTATGCAAGACAAAAGCAGAACCTGACTGGCTGGCGACTGGCACGCGCGCGCCAAGCGTATCTCCGCAGATATCTACATTCTACGCGAGCGCGCCTTTCGGTCCAGCACGCGTTGTGAAGGACGAAAGCTCTCAGGGAGTTCCGGCCGCCTCTTACCGCATGCTCTGCTAGCGTGAGCCAAGGAGTGCTACTGTAGTACGACGCACGTCTCGGGAACAGCCCAGTAGTCAACAACTGCGGTGTGGCAATGTTAACTGACAACACACAGTCAACAGAGCCGAATCATCGTCACTGACAGTTACGCGAACTAACTGCGTGATTTCTTTTTACAGAAAAAGTACCACTTTCACATGTGATAGTATTGCTCAAAGCTAGAATAAACAATCCCAATGAAAGTATGGCTGAAAATAAATACTTCATGCGACATGGGTGATTTTATCCTTGGATAGCCATTTGTCTGTTGAGACTATACAACGTGTTCTTTTCGCTCCCCCTAAAAAGAATTACGAACGCATGTCGATGTCCTAGGATTTGGTGATATACATGTCCAGGTTATCGAAGGATGAGGAATATACGAATGCCTTTATATCTACAGAATTGGGGTCGGAGACGTAGGTTGGTTGGTTTTGGGGTTCGATCGCGGCTAAACATCGAGGTCATCAGTCCCCTGTAACAGACATACTTGTAAAAGGCCTATACAGTAAAAGCGTAACCTCTGCACCCAGAGGGAGGGAACACCAAGGAGGACAGAGCTACAATGAACATCGCAACAACACAAAATAGAGGACACTTAAAAGGAGCAGAGCGAATAGTTGATTAGAGTAAAACAGACTACAGTGGTTGATGGATCAGGTAAAAGGTCAACCACTCAACGACAAACGAAGAGCCTCCAGCTAGAAAGCGTTGATAGAGGTACCAACACAACTTGTTACCATAAAAGACACTATTTTGGTATTCACGTCACAATTAAAAGTGGCTGGAGTGGGTGTAGCCTGAGAAATCATGCGAGAGCGCCCACACTAGAGTGAGTGATAAAATCCAGCTCCACGGATAAAACGTAAAACTGAGTCAGCTATAGAGGCATCGTCACCTAGAATTAAAGGAAGTGCAGCTGGTAAATTAAAGGACTGCCGCAAGGGGGCTAAAAGGGGGCAGTCCATGAGAAGATGGACCACTGTCAACCCTGCATCACAGCGACACTTGGGCGGGTTCTCACGGCGAAGGAGATAGCTGTGGGTCAATCGCGGGAGACGTAGGAAATGTGGTGATACCCCGCCGTGCGTAAACCATATCCACAGTGTTTCTGCAAGAGTCTCCAATAAAGTGGGTGATATGTCTCACAGATACTCATGATAAACAGCACCTGTTAATTAGTTCAGTAAAGTTTGAGCCCTAAAAAATCTCATACACAATTCCCGCCCACAAACTGGTACTAAATGGAACCTAGTCCATAACTTCCTTGATCTTTAGAGGACTTGCGACCGCCCACGCAGCACTGGCGTAATTTATTACTCCAAACTGTATGAAAATCGCCTCATACGGAAACAAAATGCAAGCAGCGAGAGAACAGCATATCTTTAAAGTCCCTCTTACAGTCCACTGCCAAACTGTAATTCGGCAAGTTCGTCTTGTGCTCTGATAATTTACAAAAGGTGGAAATGACACGGGTAAATTGGTTGATTGATTTGAGGGAGAGGAACAAACAGCGAGATCATCGGTCCCATCGAATTACCGAAGGATGGGGAAGCAAGTCGGCTGTGACCTTGGACAGGAACCATCCCGCCATTTAAGGAAATCACGGAAAAGCTATTTCAGGATGCCCAGACGTGGGTTTGACCGTCATCCTCCCGAGCGCGAGCCCAGTGTGCTAACCACTGGGCCACCTCGCTCCGTAACACGGATAAAGTAACTGCTTCTGCAGAACTACGCACACATGAGCGTCGTCAGCTGTCCCAATTCTTCTCACACTTACGTAGGAACCTCTACTTACCGTCAACACTATCGAATTACGTACCCGGTGTCGGAGCTGTAAAAGTGTAAATCGTACTCTTTTGTTTGTGGCTACAGATCTAACGTACAATGAGGTTACAAAAGTCATGAGTTAGTGATATGCACATATACCGATAGCGGCAGTATCGCGCACAAAAGACCGATGCACTGGACGAGCTGTCGTGTGTACTCAGGTTATTCATGTGAAAACGTTTCCAACGTGATTACGGCCGCACCACAGGAATTAACAGACTTTGAGGGCGCCATGATAATTGAAGCTAGAGGCACGGGACATTGCATTTCGGAAATCGTAGGGAGTTCAATATTCCGCGGTCCACAATGTCAAGAGTGTGCCTCTCACCACGGATAATGCACTGCCCGACGGCCTTCACTTAACGACTGAGAGCAGCGGCGTTTGCGTAGAAGTGTCAGTGCTAACAGACATGCAACACTGCGTGGAATAACCGCAGAAATCAACGTGGGATTTGTGACAAACGTATCCGTTAGCACAGTGTGGCGAAATCTGGCGTTAATGGCCTACGGTAGCTACCATCACGACATCACCTGCAACGCCTCTCTTTGGACTCGTTACCGTATCGGATGGACACCAGACGACTGGAAAAGCGCGACCTGGTCCAATGAGTCCCGATTCAAGTTGGTAGGAGCTGACGGTAAGGTGCGAGTATGTGCAGACCCTACGAAGTCATGGACTCACTCGTGGTACCTCCACAATGGTGTAGCCCACGTTTACACGGACTGAACCGACACTGATTGAGAATGGTTATGTTGGGCTCCTTGCAGACCATTTGAGCCTGTTCATGGACTGTTCCCAAACAACCATTGAATTTTTATGGATGACAATGTGCCATGTTATCACGCCACAATTGTTTCGCGATTGGTTTGAAGAAAATTTTGGGCAATTCGAGCGAATGTTTTCGCCACCCAGATCGCCCGACATGAATCCCATCGAACATTTATGGGACATAATCGAGTGGTCTGTTCGTACACAAAATCCTTCACCGGCAACACTTTCGCAATTATGGACGGCTAGATATAGATATAGATGATGATTATTAGCTTGTGGGGCGCTCAACTTCGCGGTTACTAGCGTCCGTACAAATTCCCAATCTTTACACAGTTCAATCTCGGAACTTTCACGAATGATGATGAAATGATAACACAAACACTCAGTGCCCAACCCGGCCGGGAATCGAGCCCAGGATTCCAACGACTTGTTGACCCCATGCCACGTCGAATTGCTGCACTACGCCGAGCAAAAGGATGTCCGATGCGATATTAGGAAGTATTCCATGACTTTTGTCACCTCAGTTTATATACATGTACAGGTTACCGATGGGTGAGGAATACACTAATGCTTTTAGAAATATAGAATCAAGGTCAGACACGTAGGAAACGGGGTGATACTACATCGAACCTAATTAATGTATTACTTGCTTGATCTCTAGAGGACTTGCGTTTGCCCACGCAGCATTGTAATTTATTATTCCAGTATGTATGAATCTCGCCTCATACGTAAACACAATGCAAACTGCAGATCTCCAAGAAGCCCCGTGTATTGTGCTCTGCCAAGCTGTAATCTGTTAAGTTGGTCTTATGGGCTTATAGTTCCCAAAAGCTGGAAGTGACACTGATAAAGTATCTGCTTGTGCAGAACTAATCACACAAGAGCGTGGTTATGTCTGCAGCAGCCCCCATTCCTTGCACACGTGCGTCAGGAAAATCTTTGTCGCCAACACTGGCTCCTCCATACCTGTGTCCGAGCAGTGCGAGGTGTAAATCGCACCATTTTGCTTGTTGCTACCGCTCCGATGTATAAAAGTCGCTGGAACAAGTTGCTGAAAATTTTCTTTGACAAAATGAGGTGTTGAAAACGCCATTCAGCGTACATCAAAAGTGGCTGTCGATTAATGCCGTTGACTAAAACATAGCAGAATATCAGTGCCTACCATTCGCGCATGGAACAAGTTTTTTGCGTTTTTCACACTATACGGAATCACTAACTTTGTTCTGATGCCAGCATATCCTCGGTAACGCTACACATTGAATGGCTGCTGGTGTCAGTGGCGGAGCTAATACGCAAATAGCAGAGCAGTAGTATTTTTGTCATTTAAAAAAAAATATTTATGGTACGTTATGTTCAGAAGTCAAATGTCAATCCCCAAAACCATTTAGCTGCAACTCTCAAAAATTCTCGAGGAAATGGACGTTGGAAGTTTCCGAGCGTCTTTGATTCCGTAATTCACGGCTAAATTTGAGGATGGGGCTGCGTGGGTTCGATTCCAGGCCTGTGCAGATTTTTGAACAACATCTTCGACGATTATTTCCGTGAGGTGTTAATTTCATAAACATGAAAATAATATGTAGTGGTTTTTTACTTAATATTTATTCACAATTTCTTATAAGAGTATTATTTAAGAA
The DNA here is from genome assembly GCF_021461395.2 of Schistocerca americana. Taxonomy (NCBI): domain Eukaryota; kingdom Metazoa; phylum Arthropoda; class Insecta; order Orthoptera; family Acrididae; genus Schistocerca; species Schistocerca americana. The sequence continues at coordinate 183,607,822 of NC_060120.1, forward strand.
TTTATACTAATATTCTGTGTGGGATACCTATAAATAAGACGTGCAATTTTTCATAAAAAAGTTAGAGTATATTCGATGAAGTTTGTATTGCGATGAAGTTTGTATTGAAATGACGTAGGTATTAAATCTGCACGGAAAATATAAAAAAAAAAAAAAAAAAAAAAAATACCGAAACGAGGCGCGAGCCAGTGCTTATTACCTTCGAGAACTGCCGATTTTTTTCATCTTTTGTATTTTACCCTTCTCGGAAATATACCATAGTTAAAAAACTAGCATCAGCCGAGCTTTCTACCACAGAGCCATGTGACTAGTCGAGAAAACCGGGCGTGAATCACTGAATTAAAGACCATCAGAAGATATGAAAGTAATTTTCTAGAGGCTGGTATTTGAATTCTGAACTTCACGTACCATAAATGTAAAAAATTACAAAAGCTCTATTGCGTCGCGGTCTCCTTGTAAGAGGGAAGGGGGTGGCTTCATGACTCCTCCCCAAAACGTTTTCGTACAATCGCTTATACTCACATTGACACGTGGTGGCTGTACTGTTGGATGTGTCCGACAGAACATACCAGGCGCCACTGGTGGTACACCAGCTATAAGGGAACTAAATCAGTCTTCAGCCACTTATACGCATTGAAATAAATCAATGATAAAAATTGAATATTTGTGCCGACCGGGACTCGAAACTGGATGCTGCGCTTCTTAAGAAAGGTTGCCTTACCGCTCGGCTATCTGGATACGCTTCCCCTCCAACACAAATTCTCAACCTGTCAGGCAGCGCCCCAGTGTTCGTAACATTCGCTAGGTCCTGAAGGAGTTCAGAAGATATTGTGCCGAATTAAATTTAATGACAGTCGCCGTCCCTATTACTTCGAGATGATCTGATATTATACAGTTACTGCACTTTAAAAAACGATCCGGTTGAACCGGAGATCTGGATTAATGAGGACCGGATAAACGAGTTTCCACCGTGCACGCCTATGACAGACTGCGACCATGTCGAAAACTGGGTCAGGCATACTGATGGTGGAGGAAATCCAGTATGGAGAAAGTTGGCATGGGATTAAATGTGTCTCCTGAAGACTCAGCCATCGTCTCCCACTAGCGAAACGGTACAGGCCAATAATAAAAACTTCGCGTGGCTCAACGGCCTGGTGAAGTCTTTCAATTGGACACCACTCCGGCAACTTGCGTGGCTCCATACCAGTGATTCTGCTGTGGAAAAGTGGGGGCTAAAATTTAACGTGGAATCCGAATCGCGTGACGTTCCTTGCGAATCTTCACATCGTTGATATGTGAAGGTTAGGTTGAAGGCAGACGAAAAAAGAGTGGTCCGATCACGATTAGATCCCTCGACCTTTCGGTTTCTTACCACTAGATCACCAGGCCCAATTGACCAATGATGTACACCCGTCTGTATCCTGCATCCGTCTGTATCCTGCAGACGATCTGAAACTTTGACAAACAGCAGGCTGTCGTCCCAGACTCCCAAGTCAAAAAAGTAGCTGTCTGTTTTCAAAATACTATCTTTAATTATACAAGTTCGCACGGTCTCTCCCCCACCACCCACACACACACACACACACACACACACACACACACACACACAGAGAGAGAGAGAGAGAGAGAGAGAGAGAGAGAGAGAGAGAGAAATTTGGTCGACTAGGGACAGACTCATTTTATTTTCTCTTAGGCTGTTTTCACAATCTGTATTTTCCCCCCTTGTCTTACGCTGTCCGCGCATTGACCTGAAATAACTTCCACCACTTAAACCGAAACAGCAGCAGGGTTCTTTGGAATCTCCTGATTTCAAATACGAGTAAAAGTACCGAGGATCCAGAGAGTCAGGGAAACCTATACTTGAACATGTGGTCACGGGTTGCAGCTCAGATCCTCCCATTCGATCGGAGGTCATTTTACCAGCGAGTCACTCAACATTTCAGCGTTGCAAGTAAAGCCTCCTTGATAGCTCCTACATTCACCGGCCTAGAAGACTTTAGAAAGGCGTGACAACTGGAGAGCGTTCTTGCAGGAGCGGCGACTGGAAGGCAGTGAAAGGAGAACGACCCTAACCGCAACATCGGAACACACAAGCTGGAAACCCGTCGAAATTACACAAATCTCTTCGATTCCAGAGGAGGGATGGTTCTGAGACGATGTGAACAGTACGTCAAGCTGTCTGTTTAATTAACTTGCAGACACCTGCTTTTTACAACCATACTGTCTGCTTAAATGCCGTCGAAATAATAGCGTTCCCTGTTTAATTTACCTATATTTTTTGTTAAAATTATAATTATTTTGGCGTAACTTAAGTCTGTCATGATGTCCCTGCCATGACATAGCGGCAATATGAAGGCGTTGGCGAAATGTAGTCAGACTGGTTTTTTCACTGATACGGGCAAATGTAATACATTTAACTTAAAAGAAAAAAGGTGGAACTTTAAATGAAGTTGGCTTGTAATATTATTCCTTCGCAGCCCAATATCCAATGTAATCCAAGAATAGTTTTTACTTGTCGCTACCTTAACAGTAAAATCACCTTTACCGCATATAGGAAAAAATGTAAACATTATAGGTACGGGAGCAGATAGTGATGGCCATCTTAATTAAAACACTCCAGCTATGTTGGAAGAATGGGGAGAGGGAGCGAGGGGGGGGGGGGGGGGGGTCTCCCGCTGAACGGGATGGCTTGGCATGACGTACAAAGTTGAACTTGTTGTTTAATGACTGCGCTGGCATTAGGGCTAGCAGTATGGGCATGCCATCGTAGGCGCCGTTTTGGGGCTAGGCGTATAGGGACGAGATAGTAATGACGTACCGTGAATACCTCCATTGGTGGGATTCCACCAAGAGAAGATTAGAAAGCCAGGACCAACAATACGCGACGAGTGAGATCGCGGTTAGCTTGTTCGCACTGTAACTAGAGGTAGACGTTCTGCTGTACAACGAACCACTTACCAGTTCTCCATTTGACAGTTCAGTATGTTACTGGTCAATCTCCAGCAGTCGCCTTCCAAGACATACCAAAGACAGCAGCGCCCCTATGAGCACCTTCAGTAATAACACGTCGTCTGGGCTGATAACTTGCAATACACATCAAAGGTAAGGTACCAGTTGGAGAAGAGGAAGAAAAAAGAAAAAAAACACACACACACACAATAACAGATCTGCTTGTCACAGAGTACAGTCTACGCTGCTGGTTATTTGCTCTTAAGACACCATGAGCTGTGACAGGTTACCTAAGATGTAAACTCTTTTCGTTCAGGGGAACAGAAACCTTAGATGCCCGAGAAACATTATCACTAGAACAGAAAAAGAAAAGAAAAATGAATTTTAACTATGACACCCAACGTTCAGGGTCTGAAAGCTGAGATCGCATGGTAACTTTCGGTTCACAACAGCAGCAATTCCACCTTCAGTTTCGCAAGATGTGCGCCAAACCGAATTACAGAGACGACGGTGTCTACAGGACAGAGTAGGTTAGAATGGTTATCATCTTCCATTTAGGTCATGGAAGGCACACAACCGACTGAGAAATGGAGTTGCAGGACTATTTAGGCCAAATAGGGCTGCACTGAAGGAAATGAGATTCCGGGGCTGCGACCAAGTGCTGGCGCCCAGACACTCCTGAACTTAAAATCACACTGCAACAGGGTGTACTGTGGATAATCTAGTAAAAAAAAATGGTTCAAATGGTCTGAGCACTATGGGACGTAACTTCTGAAGTCATCAGTCCCTTAGAACTTAGAACTACTTAAACCTAACTAACCTAAGGACATCACACACATCCATGCCCGAGGCAGGATAAGAACCTGCGACCGTAGCGGTCGCGCGGTTCAAGACTTTAGCGCCTAGAACCGCTCGGCCACCCCGGACGGCAATTTAGTCTCTGCAAAGGATTCGACCTTCACACAGGCTAATGAACATTAGTCTGTTCCTCTCCTAGTTCCAATGTTAATTTAAAATGTACCTTCCCCTGGTTTCAAATTAAGGTAAATGAATAAACCACGGATGAAACGGGACCTGGATCAAGCGGAAGATCATGTGGATCTACTTGACCAGCTAAACCATTCCGTTGACAAGCTCTACATTCAGTAAGGCAATCCATCACTTCTACACTCCCCGACTGTTTTCGGAAGACATAAAGGCCACTTCCATAGACTTCCTTCGTAAGTCATCTGACATAAGTATTACTGAGTGTGTCTGAGGAGTGAGATCACCCTGGAAGAATGTTTCAATAATCATCCGTGAACAGCACGCCTATGAATTTATTGCTCACGTTTATAACATGAAAAGATTTTCCATAAAGCCGTGGGCTCCGTAATCGTATACATAAACATATTTTTTGAGGTATGTGCACATCTCAGTCATTCCATCAGTTTCCCCCAGAAGGGGACTACCGGCTAATAACGTCCCACACGATAACTTCAGTTCTACTTCGAGGCCGATACAGTCTCTTCAGAACCTGCAGTCCATGTTTTTATCCCGTTTAGACGCCACCTGATGATGATGTGTAAATGAAGTAGATAATTAATAAAAATCACCGAAACCCCTTCCGCGCAAGCCCTAGAGATCTTCAAAACACTTTTATAATCAAAGCATGGTACTGTTTGTTCCATTGTTCCGTGATTGGTTAAAGGTGTGGTTGCCTGTAGATTACAGTCTGTGTGTTCCACACTGCACCCGGTCTTTTTCGCAAATCTCGGTTGCGTGCAACCTTACTCTTTCCGTTCCTTAATTTATGACGTGCAGTGTAAATACAAACACTGTAGTAGCGAAATGAAGTGGATACTTCCTCGGATGTACCCACTCCCTGATAAACGTCCCACAACCGCCCTGTTTTTATTGCAGCATCGATCCTTGTTGTTTTAACCTTACCCACATTGCACTCTTGGCTTATGGTTTAACGCCCTTTTTTCACTGTATGAGCGGGTTGTTATCAGAAACGTTTATCTACACGACACAATACTCCAAATTTCCGAGAATTTGAATAGACATGATATACTCGTGTAGTTTAGCACCGTATTTTGCGACTGTAACGAAAGTCTTATTTAGAAAACATGTGTTTTGCTTCATTTTAAAGCGTCTTCAGTGGTCACACGGTATAAGCCAAGCAATACCAACGCATTTTCCATAACGCGTACTACCAAGGAGGGGTGGGGGGTATTTTAGCCCTACTACAAAAATTTAAAAAAAATTTTAACTGCTGTTAATTTTTATTAACAACACGGTTTTAAATGGACACTGATGGGTAAGTTGTGTCCAGAACCTGAAAATATCCTTTAGCACAAACTTAGAAACACCGACGTATTTTCCGTAATGTGTACACTGTGGGGAAGGCTACTTCATACTCACCACAAAAAAATTACAAATTTCATTAACTGTCGTTGACATTTATTCACAACATACTTTTTAACGATATATAGATGTGTAAGAAGAGTCCTGAACCTCAAAATGTGGATAAGACGTTTCTTAAAGTAACATTCACTACTAAGACTTTTTTGGGTTAAGTTACACTGAAAATTTTAAAACAATTATGAAATCTAGTACAAGAAATCATTAAAACAATGCACAGTTTTTAAATAATTTTTTCAAAATTTTAAAACGTAAAGCACATGGCATATTATAATCCTCCCCCCTCTTGATATTGCGAGCATTAACCTACATAACTTGCACACTTACGACTGCGGAAAAAGAGTACGGCGCCCGAACAATCAACAGTGCAAACTTTCGCCGCAAGGCGCCTGTAGTTGTGTATGGCCTTCAGGTCTAAAGTCAAAATAAATAAATAAAACTGCCAGATTGCCATGCTGTGCCTTGCGAGTTGCTTATTCCTTTACGCCATGTTCTACTTTGTCTGCGAATTTCGAAATGGTTGGCCCGAAGGAATTATGCTTCGTTTTAAGCTCCGCAAAAACTGCAGCTGGAACTCATCGAATGCTGGGCAAGATTTTAGTTCAGCAGGAACATGGCGATTTGAAGATGGCAGAGTCTGTGGAGGAAGACCAACACGCGGACCGGCCGTCATCATGGACAACTCCGGAAACGATTGCGAAAGTGTGGAAGTTAACTACAAGAAGAGGAAGCAAACAACCCATGATGTTCGCGCACGATAAATATTTCATACGGGGCACATCCACGCATTCTAGCTGATGAGTTGAATAAGGGGCGAAATTAATTCCTCGTCTTTTGAACACCGGCGAGCGACACAGTAAGCTTCGGGTGCGCACTGAACTGCAAACAATAGTTCGAGATGATTCAGACTTGTTGTCCAGGGTATTATTGCCGATGAATCGTGGGTGTACGCTTATGACTCTGAAACAAAACAGCTATCTTTGCAGTGGAACATACCATCTTGTCAGCCGCCCAAAAAATCGCGACCAGTTCCTGGCAACATCAAGGCAATCCTAAATGATTTTTCTGACATCCATGTCCATAAGGGAATTTCTTCCAAGTCATCAAACATTCAGACGGAAGTCTGCTGTTATGTTCTGAGGAGAAAGAGGTAATATGATGGATACAAACTGCATGAGAGCTTGGTGAGTGAAGACGTTGTGTTGCATTATAACAACACACCTACGTAACACCTCGCTCACTGTGAGGGAATTCCTGACAAAAAGCAACAGGACACAGCCCAGCATCCACCTTATACCTTGCAATTCCTTCTTATATCCGAAAATGAAATTAAAGGTGAAAAGGCGGTGATCTGACTCCATTGAAGAGATTGAAGCGGAATCGCAATTCTGAACACGAATTAGTAAGCAGACTTTCAGCATTGCTTCCAATAATGATTTTTTTTATTTTTTCCAATTTACTGGCTTTCTGGTACGGATGGAGGTTATGGCTGAAGCAACCGGTTTTCGGTAATATCGGTAGTTTTCAACGCCTGTGTTCCGGCCTATTAAAACTGCTTGTAATAACCGGTTTCTGATATTACTGATTTTCGGTTTTTTATTCCTATGATTTCTTGTACTAAATCGAAGAAAGACTGAAAAATTTTCTCTTTCTCAATTTTACAACTGATAAGTTACAGGTATTCTCCTCACACTACGTCACAAGTTTTTTTTTATCTTTTAGGGCAACTTCGCTGAGATCGCACTTCGTACTAACTTCCACACTAGGGATGCTGCCACTATGCCATACAACTGACTACGATAGCGAGAAACTACCATTAAAACCGGATGGGGCAAGTCTTACACAATGCATGTACTCACATGCCATGTTATCGGCCACAACACATGGTAACAGGTACATGAATGATCGTCTTACCAATTTTTATGCCGTGTGTTTGCTGCTCCTTTCTGTCAACACTTATTAAAATAGCACTGATCTCCTTTCCTACTTCAATAATAGCGTAGCATAAAATTTCCGAACAAAAAATACTCGTTCTTTTAAAAAATTATTTAAAAACGAAGAATTTTAGCGCTGCTCCTATACCTAACTGTATTTTGGTTTTTGGCTGGTTATTAGAAAGAAATAAAAACGCCTATTAAAACCGAAAGGAAAACAAAAAACCGGAAAAAGATCGGTTTGGTTCAAATGGCTCTGAGTACTATGGGACTTAACTTCTGAGGTCATCAGTCCCCTAGAACTTAGAACATCACACACATCCATGCCAGAGGCAGGATTCGAACCTGCGACCGTAGCGGACGCGCGGTTGCAGACTGTAGCGCCTACAGCCGCTCGGCCACCCCAAACATCGGTGTGTCGGAACTAAAATATCGGTAATGGTTTTTCCCATGCCTACTTTCAGCTGGTGCCCATTCACCCAGCTCAGCAGTGGAATGTCAATTATGACGATACGAATGTAAGAACAACACAACACCCAGTTCCCGAGCGGAGAAAAGTTCCGACCCAGCCGGGAATCGAAATTCGGGCCGCCTCGCTTGGCAATCCGCCGCGCTGACGGTACAGCTACCGAGGCCGACAACAATGGGAAAATTACTGGAACCTTTGCATCCGAGCGCGAGGGAACTACTTTCACCGTGACGGCGGAAATAAGGATGTAAATTAAGTTCTCTGGTTTGTACGGGGATTTTCTCGGAAACTACTGGTAGCAACTCTTACAGCAGATGCGAATTGCTTTGTAGTTTTTGCTATTGCAATTGTGTTCGGCACTGATTGTATGGATGGCCGTGAACAACTGACGCCCTCGACGACAGCATCGCGCGACGGCATCAAATGGCAGCACAGGAACGGCTCGCTGGGTGTTGCCGGGCGCCTTCCGCGGACGATGTAATCAACTAGGCGGAAATTGCGCCTCGTCGCTGCTAACGCCAGCCGGGGCCGTGTCATCTGCCGTCGATCTGGAGCGCGTCAATGCTCCGTGAGCCACCGTCCGCAAACACGCAGGCGAGCTCCGCTAGGCGGTACAGTCTGTGTTTGTTCTACTGCCACTGTACAACGTGGTTCTTATAAAATCTTTAATGCTACTGCCCGTGCTTCTGTTCTTTAGTATACTAAGCAAAATCGTAACACAGGGTAGACAGAGGTATACGTTCAAAAAGAAGCTGCTTAAGGTCACGAGGTCGTGATGGAACAGTTAACAAAATTTTGAAACACTGAGCGATCAGGAGGTTAGGCCGCTATTACACTATCAAATTTCTTTGTCCAATATCTTTGTCAAAGATATTTGATGGTGTAATAGGGAACTTTGTCAAATGTCGTCCAATATTTGATCAAATCTAGGGCCTGGCTGTAGATTTGATCAAAGAAATCGCATGTCTTCTGTTCACTGCAATGTGACATGTTACCACATGGAGCGCTAGCATCGCTGTATTCTGTCGTCTGTAGTGTTTTTATAAACATTGCCGGTAAATACAATTGGTGTGTGCAGACAACTACAAAATTAACAGAGATGTATGAAGCTGATGAGGCGCTTTACAACGTGAGGCACGCTGAATACTAAAATAGATTACGAAGATTGGAGACCTGGCCTAACCTAAACTCACCTAACCTGACCTGACCTGACCTAACCTAACCCTCTCCTGTAGCAAGGGATCGGAGTGTTACAGTGAGCCTGTCTTCTGGAGATGTAGCAGTTCTTAAGTGAATATTGTGCTTTGTGATATGAGGATACACTTCATTAAGCACATACAGAAATGTATGCTCATCCATTCTTAAGTAAATGATGTACGACTTGACGTCCTCCACTATAAGCTCACGGAACAAGTTTTGTTGAATGCTTTTATCGTCTCGTCGTAAAACCCACGGCTTCACCCACGTATGTTTCCTTTTTTTTCCCCCGCCTCTCTTCCGCATGTGCACACAGTGCAATTGTGGTACATGCAACTGTTGCGGTTAATAACAAGTTGTTGTTGTCAGCCATCTTGAACTTTGACGAAAAATATGATGACAGTGTAATACTAATACACCTTCTAGCGCTACGTCAAAGATTTTTGTCAAATATATTTGACGGAATATTTGATCACATCTTTGACCAAATCTTTGACAAAGAAATTTGATAGTGTAATACCGGCCTTATCGTCTGAAAAGGAAGGAGTCTGTATGGAAACAGCACTATTCAAGAAGGCTATTTGTCATTATGAAATCTAAGGAAGTCCTAGTTTATCTTCTGCAGATTTGTTGGTTGGTTGGTTTGGGGAAGGAGACCAGACAGCGTGGTCATCGGTCTCATCGGATGAGGGAAGGATTGGGAAGGAAGTCGGCCGTGCCCTTTCAGAGGACCATCCCAGCATTTGCCTGGAGTGATTTAGGGAAATCACGGAAAACCTAAATCAGGATGGCCGGACGCGGGATTGAACCGTCGTCCTCCCGAATGCGAGTCCAGTGTCTAACCACTGCGCCACCCCGCTCGGTGCAGATTTGTGATTGGGAGACATGCAGTATGGTCAACGGAGAGAGTATATGAGTTCACCTGAAGCAAACGCAGGATAGTGCACATTACGAACGTGTGTAAAAAAACTTTTTGGATTACATAGAAACAGTCGATGATTTTAGTGTGCACAGTTATCTGTAAAGATTTGAGGATATCTGCTCATCCACTTCTAGCCCCGAAATATTATCATTAAATACAAAAAAAGATGGGTTTGTACTCCGTACTACTACGCGACTTGGCTACGTTAGGATTATTAAATCATTGCCAGGTGAAAGAAACGAGAGATTACAGAAACAAATCCTAGAATTGGTCATCGAACACCAAACCTTTAGATCTACCACAGAATCATTCCTTCCTTGCCCCAGAAATTCTCCTGATGCACTGTCTGTTGCGGACAGTTCGCAGATGTGGACTTTAAACGAACTGGCTTGCAGCTACAATGCGAGAAACCGGCGGTTTTGCTCAAGATCATGTTAAACTAAAAAGAAGAAAAGAGTAACCCCTTGTTTGAAAGACGCTACATTTCGTAAAAGGACAAGTGAGGCCATACTATTGTTCAGCGTTTCGCCTGATACATTTTATACTAATCACAACGCAAATTCCCTTTTCTGTTTACACTTTGCGCTATAAAATTTAGCACTGACAGGACAAAAATCACAATACAAATATTAATTATAGTGCAGAATCCAATTATGGGTCGACTCAGCAAGCGGTTGGAACACCAACACATACATATTGAGTATTGTTATTTTCATAGCTGCTCCTGAAAATTATACTAAGAGGGATCACAAGCACGAATGCAAGTGTGCTCAGGTTCTACAAAAGCTCTTTCGAGGTTCCGTGGGGCGTACTTGCTTGTTAAGGCAGCTGTTAGAAATTTCCCCTGATACATTATCAAAACGAGTTTGCAAAATGCTTGCCCCACGACTTGGTGCATTGTGTAATTGCTCGTCGTGAGAACATGTGAACAACGTGAAACGGCGCCAGTGGTATTCAAACAACATTCACTGTGTATACAGTCTGGGACACGTGAAGCAACTACATGTGTATGGAAGAGGCACCAGAGCGTCAAGTGCCTTTACAAAAAGGTTCGGGCCACGATCTCAAAAACTCTGCGTCCTTTCCGAATCCAATCACCATCTCGAAATCATCGTTAATCACCTGATTATGCTTTTCCCCCTTTATTTCACCATGTGAAAGATTACAGAATTCCTTAGGCAACACTTTACTGATGCTGATTTTTTAACAAACATACGATCGATTGTGGACTATACTCGTACCAGGAAGCTGGTGACCACTGATATCCACTTTATCATGTAGGAAAATCACGTAAATTTGTGCTTTTTAAAAATTTCTGTATTGTGTTTTAAAGCGCATATGAAAACGAACCGGACCGTGAAGCGTATAAACTAAATTTAAGGATATCGAAGAGGCTGGATTTAAATTCGAAAACCTTAATTTCACAGATGATATAGCCCTTTTTCGCGCAAAATCTGGATATCGCAAATAAACCAACAAAAGTCCTAAAACCAATAGCAGAGAAGACAGGCTTACAAATCCCCTTTGGAAACACAGAGTACATGAGCGTTGATGCAAGAGATCCAACGTGACCAATGAAGACATGGTGACATCAAGAGAACACCGAGGTTCAAGAATTTAGGTGAAATTCTCAATCCAAACATCAACGAGGTGTCACGAGTCTAAAACAGGGCCAGAAAGAGGAAGATAGCATTCAGACTACTCCAGAACATGTTGTTGTTGTTGTGGTCTTCAGTCCAGAGACTGGTTTTATGCAGCTCTCACGCCAGAACATATGCAAATCCATATCCCTATCTTGTCAAATTCAGGTACTACAGTACTATAGTTAAAACTGAATATTTATTTGCAGCAGAGAGAATTACCAGAAAAGGACTGCCAGGAATACAGAAAAAAGAGAGGAAATTTCTAAGGAAGATCCTGGGAGCGAAAAAACCATTGGCAGGTGAGTTTACGTTTCCTCTGTGATAAAACACGGAATTATTTGAAAAGTTTGAAAATCACACAGCAAAAACAAAGAAAACACGGCTAACTTCCTATTAATTAAAAAATAAACCTTGCAAATAGGAGATTCTTATCGAGTGAACATAAATTCATAGTTCCAGTAGATTAAACTAGTACATCAGGATTCAGGGAAGCGTGGATCAGTAAAGACAGTAAAGGAAATAGCATGAATAACGAGAAGTGTTCTCAGAAGGTGATGAACGGAGGAATACTCGCGAAAGAGAAAATAACTTAAAATATGCAAACACCTGGATGTAACTCTAGTTATCCAATTGTTTGGGATCCGCACCAAATAGAGCAAACAATTACCGAACTTATACAGAGCAGAGCGGCACGAATGGTCACAGGTTTCCTTCACTCATGCGAGAGCGGCTTGGGAAAATTAAATTTTATATTGACAGATTCCTGAATATGAACGCAAATTCTACCGCGAAAGCTTACTTGCAAAATTTCAAGTACACCTACTTACATACTCCGCAAGCTATAGTGCGATGCATGGCGGAGGGTACCACGTACAATTATTAGTCATTTTCTTTCCTGGTCCACTCGCAAATAGAGCGAGGGAATAACGAGCCAAATTTCTCTCATCTTCGTGGACCTTACGCGAAACTGCTGGCAGTAGGACAGTTCCGCATCCGGCCTAAAATGCCGATACTCCGCAATCGTTCCACGAGAAAAGAAAGTAATATTCTCTGCAGGGATTGCCATTTGACTTCACCCAGCATCTCCGTAATATCTGCGTGCTGATCGAATCTACCGGTAACCGATCTGGTGACGATCGGAAACAATCTAGCAGTTCTCAAGAATAGGTCGCCGTCTCTTTTACAGATGAACCACACTTTTCCAAAGTTATCGAATATAACAAACTACACCATTCGTCTTCCTTTCTACTGACCACTCGTCCTCATTCCATTTCATATTGCTTTGCAAGGTTAAACCCAGAAATTTAATCGATGTGACAACCAAGCAGCGCACTACTAACGCTCCATTAGAAGAATATTGTGGCTTTTTTCGCTTATTCATCCGCATTAACTTACTTTTTTTCTACATTTAGGGCAAGCTGCCATTCATCACATCACCTAGAAATTTTCTCAAAGTACTCTTGTATCCTCCTACTGTAACTCAATGACGACACCGTTCCGTACACCACAGCGTCCTCAGCAACCAGCCGTAGATTACTGCTAACCCAGCCCGACAGATCATTTATTTATATAGAGACTAAGAGCGGCCCTATTACACTTCCCTGGAGCACTCCTGACGATATCCTTATCTCTGATGAATATTCGCCGTCAAGGACAATGTATTGGATTCTATTACTTAACAATTCTTCGAGCTATTCACATATCTGGGAACCTAATCCGTACGCTCGAACCTTCAACAGTCTGCAGTGTAGCTTCGTGACAAAATAGAATTTGAAGAATCTACATAGAACGTGGAAACAAAGCAAGGATAATTACAGCGCGCACAAACGCATGTAAAGCAGCTATTCTTCCTGTGCTCCATACGTGATCACCGAGCGAGGTGGCGCAGGGGTTAGCACTCTAGACTCGCATTCGGGAGGATGACGGATCAAACCCGCGTCCGGCCATCTTGATTTAAGTTTTCCGTGATTTCCCTAAATCGCTTCAGGCAAAAGCCGGGATGGTTCCTATGAAAGGGCGCGGCCGATTTCCTTCCCCATTCTTCCCTAATCCGATGGGACCAATGATCTCACTGTTCGGTCCCAGCCCCCCCCCCCCCCCTCACCCAAGCCAACCAATCAACCATAAGTGATCGGAAAGAGAGGTAGTACGGACAGTGATACCATGCTGAGTACACCCTGCAATACACTTCACAGTGCTTCGTATGTATTGTATGAGTAGACATGAAGGCAACTGTGCAACAGTAGCCCATACGTGGGTGTAAGAATCAAAATAAATAAATAACTAAAAGATGACTGCTTCAAGAAAAATTTATATCTAACTTCCTTCTTATTTGCTATGCTACTGCACTGAGGTGTCAAAGGTCATCAAATAGCTGTATACATATATACAGATGGCGATACTATCGCGTACACAATGTGGAACAGGGCAGTGCACTGGTCCAGCTATCATTTGTACTCAGGTGATCATTGTGAACAGGTTTCCGACATGATTATGGCCGCACGACGCGAATTAACGGACTTTGAATACGGAATGGTAGTTAGAGCTGGACACACAGGGCGCTCCATTTCAGCAATCGTCAGAGAATTCAATATTCCGAGATCCACAGCGTCACAGCGTCAAGAGTGTGCCGAGAATACCGAATTTCAGACATTACCTCTCATCACAAATAACGCAGTGGCCGATGATGACCTTCACTTAACGACCGAGAGCAGCGGTGTTTGCATAGAATTGTCATTGCTAACAGACAAGTATCACTACGTGAAATAACCTCAGAAATCGGTGTGGGAAGTACGACGAACGTATCCGTTAGGCCAGTGCGCCTTTGCTAACAGCACGATATCGCCTGCAGCGCCTCTCCTGGACTCGTGACCTTATCGGTTAGACATTAGACGACTGAAAAACTGTGGCCTCGTCAGATGAGTCCCGATTTCAGTTGGTAAGAGCTAATGGTAGGATTCGAGAGTGGGCACAAACCCCACGAAGCCATGGACCCAAGTTGTAAGCGAGGCACTGTGAAGCCTGATAGTGGTTCCATAATATTGTGGGCTGTATTGACACGAAATACGTTGCATCCTCTGGTCCAGCTGAAGTGTTCATTGACTGGAAATAGTTCCTTTCGGCTACTTGGGGACCATATACAGCCATTCATAAACTTCATGTCCCACAAGGACGACGGAATTTGTATGGATGGCAATGCGTCATGTCACTTGGGCCACATTGTTCGCGATTGGTTTGAAGAAGATTCTGGACAACTACAGCGAATCATTTGGCCACCACATCACCCGACATGAATCCCATCAAAAATTTATGAGACATAATCGAGAGGCTAGTTCATGCAAAAAAATTCTGCATTCGCAATTAGGGATGTCTGTAGAGGGATAATGGCTCAGTATTTCTAACGCGTACTTCCAACGACTTGTTGAGTCCGTGCCACGTCGAATTGCTGCACTGCGCCGGGCAGGTGGTCCGACACGATATTAGGAGGTATCCACGACTTTTGTTACCTGTGGGTATATATTTAGGTAGTAGAGCGCCTTTTCGAGACACGCTGTACTGTGACCTATCGAAAGCCCCTGCCTCTCTCTCTTTCTTTTTTTTCTGTACATTAGCGACGACATGATAAGGAACGATAATACCACTGCCTCGGTGGGCCACTCCTCACAGCAGAGTGGCGGGCTGTCGCAATGCAGATGGGGGCGTGTGCGTAGGCGTAGCCGCCGGCAGGGCCGGATACTCGCCGCCCCACATCTGCCACCAGATAAAGAAGGACCGCAACCACGGCCCACGCCCCGTGCCGCGTCTGCGGCAAGTGTTCGCGCGCGCTCGGTGCGGGACAGGGCACTGTCGTGACCTTCTGCTCGTTCTGGCACGTGACGGCCGTCACGAGAGAAATAACTTACCTATTATAATTACCAGCTGAAAAGACTGAAGTCAACTGCCATTGTTGGTCTAATTTTCATTCAAAACGCGTTTGTTGAAATATACACACATTTCCGAATTGAAGTTCATCCACGCAACTCAACTGAATGGAGTCACTGAGGATGGAATCAATGAACTGCCATGTTACCAAACAACCCCACTGAAATACGTTCGGAAATGCTGAACTTACAATATAATGCCTACCTAAAGCTGTCATCGATCCAAAGGGTGGTTTGAACATCACAGTGGTTTACCACATCCAGATGCTCTTCCTCCGACTAACCTAGTCAGTTATACGGAGGACCTACAGTTTAACGTGAACGACGAAGCAACTCAGCATTTTTCAAGTTGATAAACACTGTCAGATGTGAATAAAGCGATAAGTGACAGAAAGTCCTAGCACTGGCCGGGGATTGAACGCGAGTTCTTCGAATAGAATGTGACACACTTAACCAAGGATCTCTGTATGTGACGACAAATAGTGACTAGTAACAGACTGGGATTCGAACTCTTTCTCAACCTAAATTATTTTTGTTATTTTTTCTCAACTTATTTTTTATTTATGTTTGGTTTTGATTTTTATCGTTCCTTTTCGATATTTTCGTACATTTCATTTTTTCTTCTTGTTTATTTTCTATTTGGTATGTTACGTTTCTATTTTGTTCTTTTTGTGTTTTTTTACGACTACCATTAGTTTATCAGCGCTAACTTCGAAGTCTGAGTCAGATTCTGATAGGTGCAAATGTTTCCACCTATGATTTCCGAACAGTACAATCATATGTGGAACTTCAGATTCTCCGGCCGTATCTAATTTTCATATAACTTGAAGGAATGCAACTGGGTGACGCCCTCGACAATCGCTTGTCGAGTAGTTTACCCAGTTCAAAAACCATAAGTTATTTGAAGAGGACAACCAGATGTTCTGTCACGGGGTATATGGGAATAACACCATTGGGAAAAAATTGTTGGAGGACCGCGGCTTGCCCTGCTTCACTGACAGAACATAACTGTACCATATTCACTGAAATGAAATGAATCAAATCAATGAAATACAGAGACTTAAAAATCATTGAAATAAGTGCTGAACCTGCAATGTAATGAATATGATGTGAATAATCCAAGTTGGTTCCTTTCTTACATATCGCATGAGGGAAACTACGGCTGTGTGTCTACATCACTACTCTACAATTCACAATTAAGTGCCTGGCAGAGGTTTCATTGAACCACCTTCAAGCTATTTCTTTACAGTTCCACTCTCGAACGGCGCGGAAAAACGAGCACTTAAGTGTTTCTGAGCGAGTTCTGATTTCTCCAACAGAATATTTTCGCAGTTGGAGGAGAAAATTCACTACAAGATCCTGCCGCAATGAAAAAGGCGTTTGTTTTAATGATTGCCACCCCAACTGGCGTATCATGTCCGTAGCATTCTGTATCGCGATAATATAAAACGAGCTGCCCTTCTTTGAACTTTCTCCATGTCCTCCGTCAGCACACGATGCGGATCCCACGCCTCACAGCATTACTCCAGAAACCGGAGAACAAGCGTGGTGTAAACAGACTGTTTAGAGACCTGTTGCACTTTCTAAGTATTGTGCCAATAAATCGCAGACTTTGGTTTGCTTTACCCACAACATTATCATTCCAATTTAAGTTATTCGTAAGTGTAACCCCAAAGTACACTATTGGCCATCAAAATTGCTGCACCACGAAAATGACGTGCTACAGACGCGAAATGTAACTGACAGGAAGAAGATGCTGTGATATGCAAATGAGTAGCTTCTCAAAGCATTCACACACGGTTGGCGCCGGTGGCGACACCTACAAGGTGCTGACATGAGGAAAGTTTCCAAACGATTTCTCATACACAAACTGCAGTTGACCGGCGTTGCCTGGTGAAACGTTGTTGTGATGTCTCGTGTAAGGAGGAGAAATGCGCAGCATCATGTTTCCAACTTTGATAAAGGTCGGATTGTAGCCTATCGCGATAGCCGTTTATCGTATCGCGACATTGCTGCTCGCTTTGGTCGAGATCCAATGACTGTTAGCAGAATATGGAATCGGTGGGTTCAGGAGGGTAATACGGAACGTCGTGCTGGATCCCAACGGCCTCGTATCACTAGCAGTCGAGATGACAGGCATCTTATCCTCATGTCTGTAGCGGATCGTGCACCCACGTCTCGATACCTGAATCAACAGATGGGGACGTTGTCAAGACAGCAACCATCTGCACGAACAGTTCGACGACGTTTGCAGCACCATGGACTATCAGCTCGGAGACCATGGCTGCGGTTACCCTTGATGCTGCATCACAGACAGGAGGGCCTACGATGGTGTACTCAACGACGAACCTGGGTGCACGAATAGCAAAACGTCATTTTTTCGGATGAATCCAGGTTCTGTTTACAGCGTCATGATGGTAGCATCCAAGTTTGGCGACATCGCGGTGAACGCACATTGGAAGCGTGTATTCGTCATCGGCATACTGGCGTATCACCCAGCGTGATGGTATGGGGTGCCATTGGTTACACGTCTCGGTCACCTCTTGTTCGCACTGACGGCACTTTTAACGGTGGACGTTACATTTCAGATGTGTTACGACCCGTGGCACTACCCTTCATTCGATCCCTGCGAAACCGTACATTTCAGCAGGATAATGCACGACCGCATGTTGCAGGTCCTGTACGGGCCTTTCTGGATACAGAAAATGTTCGACTGCTGCCCTGGCCAGCACCTACTCCAGATCTCTCACCAACTGAAGACGTCTGGTCAATGGTGGCCGAGCAACTGGCTCGTCACAATACGCCAGTCAATACTCTTGATGAACTGTGGTATCGTGTTGAAGCTCCATGGGCAGCTGTACCTATACACGCCATACAAGCTCTTTTTGACTCAACGCCCAGGTGTATCAAGGCCGTTATTACGGCCAGAGGTGGTTGTTGTGGGTACCGATTTCTCAGGATCTATGCACCCAAATTGCGTGAAAATGTTATCACATGTCAGTTCTAGTATAATATCTTTGTCCAATGAATACCAGTTTATCATCTGCATTTCTTCTTGGTGTAACAATTTTAATGGCGAGTAGTGTATTTAGTTGAATTTACAGCCTCTAGATTTGTGTGATTTGTCATATAATTGAAATTTAACGCATTTCTTTTACTAGTCATGTGGATGACATCACACTCTATTTAGAGTCAGTTGCCACTTTTCGCACCATACAGATATCTTGTCTAAATTATTTTGCAATTGGCAGTGTTTGCAAACAGGAGGAAATATCAGAACGAGAATATTGTACTAGACTTCGAGGAGTGCTTAGATGGCCTACGTTGTTAAGACCAATGTTCACGATAAGTAGATCTGGATTCGAATCCTAGTCTGTTAATAATTTCTATTTGTCATGACGTACTCTTTCGACCACAACTGTGCTCGGTGACGTCGTTGTGGCCTGTCTACAATGTTAAACCACCCCTACAAACAAGAGGCCACTATTCCAACGACTGCACGGGCTCATCTTTGTGATTCACTTGGATCCTCAGTAATCACAGCATTGCCCTCGACTGCCTTCTGTAACTACCTCAACAAAAATTGTGTTTCCACGTTAGCTCTTTACTGCAGTTCTTTTAATATTCCACTGGTTCAATAACAGTAACTGACAAACTAACGAAATTAAACGAGCTTTAAGTAACGGTACTCTAAGTGTAGGCAGAACCTTGAAAGCGAAATTTCAGAGTTCTTCAGCCGGTTACACGACAGTTGAAGACAGTAATTTGTCATTTAGCTTGAGCGTATATGAAGCATTGTGTGTTAATGAGTTAACGAGTGGCCTACTAGGTTGTAAGTCGTGGGACGATGATATTTCTTTTCCGCACTTTCAGAGCTGAACGTCAGCTCTACTCCCCAAGGCATCTTACGGTGTATGACTAGGGTACTTCGGGTATCACTGTTCTTCCCCTCTTTCCTGTTGCATTCGCGAATGGTGCGTGTGAAGAATGACTGTCAGTAAAGCTCCGTATGGCATCTAACTTCCATGATTTCCTCGTCGTGATCATCTCGTGGGAAGTATGTGGGAGACAGTGGTACTTTGCCCGAATCTTAACGCACGCCCTCAAAATTTCAACAGCACGACATCTTTCTTCTAGCGTCTACGCTGGCGTTTGTTAAGCATCTGCGTAACGCTCCCGCACGGAGGATATTATTCCGCGATTCGTTGGATCTTCTCTACCTCCACTATTAACCCTGATTGGTAAGAGCATCAGGCTAGTGAAAAATGCGCATTAATAAGTTGAACGAGTGTTTTGCAAACTAGTTTCTTCGTAGATGAATTTCATTTTGTTAATAATTTCCCTATGAATCTCATTCTGGCATCTGATTTTCCTAATAGTTGTTTTATATCGTCGTTCCACTTTATGCCTGTACGAATGGTTACTCCTAAGTTTTTTTACGGTAGTCTCCGATTGGTACGATCCGTTTCCAGTAGTGTAATCGAATAGTTGTGGACCTTTATTATAAATTTTAAATAGTAGCGTTCCTCTGGGAACTCCCAAAATTATCTTTACATTTGAAAATTGTGGAATTACAGATTTTTGTCTGATGGTCCCGAACCTCCACGTCTCGAACGACGTGTCTTAATATTCGTCTGGCTTTCCTTTCAACCTGACTGGACCATGTCGTGGGATTTCCAACGGTATGGACCGCCATATTCACGGCGTGACTTATACTGGATCTGGTAACGCATCTTGACAACTATCTTTGCGTCAGCTGCGATCAGGTTAGTTACGGAGCGATTTCAAACTAACAAAAGATGGCAAGACTTTCTGCTTTTCCTCATAGTAGGATGTGTTATTACGTCTGCTTCTTATTGGCGGTGGTGGTGTTTCGTTTTTCCCTTGGTCGTCTAATGATTTTCGCATCCTTAGCAGATTTTTACGTACATTTCTATTTGCTTATTTTCGGTTACTATTTCGCGCGTTGTACGCTATGATCGTCTAAATATCTAGTCTTTAGTCTTACTGGTCGGGAAATCTAAAGACCGTGTTCTACTGATAGGCGAAGTTCATGAGTAGCCTTTTGTGTTGATACAGTTCGCTTTTTTGTCGCACGTCATCTTACAAAATAAGCAGTTGCACGTGGACAGCTAGATATCGCCTTCCTACATTTCCATACGGCTTTTTACACTGTACCTTACAGTTGATTCACAACCAACATTACCTTATCAGTGTCTTCACTGTCGCGAAAACTTTTTCACTGACATAACAGCTAATTTTTAAAAAAAATGAATGTAGCATTGCATGTCCTCCGCGGAAGCTACGAATACCAGTAGTTACATAAGATTAGCAGCACGATGGATTGTCCGTTGACGATTCTTTGGCTGAAGTATCGTCGCTGAGCGATCGCAACGAAATGTAGGCCCAAGACAGTAATTCCATTTCGTATGTTGAAATGCCAGCGGGCTTCAAATATAATTAAATGCATTAAGCGAGATGAAACTGAACGAAATAAGTAATTTTAAGTCGAAAAGAAGACTTAACATTTCTAGCAACACTTCCCGGAAAGTATAGCGTACTTTAACAAACAAGCGCTGCAGAAAATGTGATCGCATCATACCTTGTAATAGCTCGGTATTTGAATTATTTGACGTGTTTAATGACTGGGTTATTGTCACACATTAGAGAAAGAAATGGGCGAATAAAACCACGCTTAGATACATTCTCTGCCAGATTTCAACAAATGGACACAGAGAAACTAAAAGTTTGTTCAAATTAACGCTATTCTTTTAAAAAATCATTCATGTTATCCTCAAAGCTAAAACGAAACACACCGTTCTGTAGTTGCAGCATCACTGCAAATTTATTTCCAAAAATTCTCGAAAAAATCTTAAAAAGTCCTTCAAAAGTTTTTTTTTTTTTTTTAATGAATAAAAATTCTTGCAGGTCTTATTAGATGTCTGGAGGTTCCTTCATTAGGCAACAACCGCGGCTTCACACCATTGTAGGTGCATTTTCAGGTTATGATAACTTTGCACTCCATGGGACTACAAAAAACGTACGATGTCTCAACATTCAAGTCGTAAACTGATTAGTTACGTAACCTCTTAAAAGGTTTATCATTTATGGTTAAACACGCAATTATACACCACAAGGTAAACGTCGGAAGCGTCAAAACTCTTGCTCCAATAAAAAACCATCGTAGTGTTTTAATAGACACAGGGTCTAAAAAGTTGACTTCGTATTAAACTTGGTCCTGAAATGCAGTTCCCATTAAAACACGAGTGCAGTTACCAAATACAAGGTCTCAGTCTGGCAGATAAAAAGCATAATTCATGTAGATCACTGTCATAGCTATCATATTTACATGAACTACGGTTTTATCTACCTGCTGGAGACGTTTTATGTGGTAAATGCACTCGTCTTTTAATAGAGACTGCATTAGGACTACGGTTAATAACCCTGAGCCTATTACAATATAGCTTTGGTTTTGCTACGTTTTGACGCTTCCGACGTTCACCTTACGGTGTACGATTACGAGCTTAGCCATTTGATAATATGCCGTTTAAAATGTTACGCAACTAATCGGTTTACAGCTTGACTGTTGGGACGTTTTTCTCTACACTCATAGAGTGAAAAGTTATCACCACCTGAAGATGCACCTATATTGGTGTGAAATCGTTTTTGTTGCGTAATAAACGAACCACGAAACAGCTAATGAGGCTTTGAAGAATTATGACTCATTTGCAAAAAAATTTTGAAGGATTTTTTTGGAAAATTTTCGCAATATTTTTACAGTAACAACGTAAAACGAAACAGTTGAGAAAGCACAGATCTGTGACACGAGATTCTAAAAACACACTGTTTCTTCAACTGGTGATCATTTCTCCTACTTTCTAATTCCTGAAGACTGCCGTACGTGTTGCGGTCCCTTGTCGGCGACACGAAAGCGGACGCCTCGCGCCGTCCTATCTGCAGCGCTTCCCTCCTTACATACAACTCTCACTCGCCACGTAGCCTTCCCAGCTGATACGAGACCAGTTAACGCGAGCAACAAGACACGCCACTTCCGTGTTCACCGGCTTACCTGACTAATTGCAAAATCACACAACGCTTCTCCTCGTTATCGCTATTCCTACGACATGGTGCAGCATTACAAAGTACCGAAGCTAACAAGAATGTCGACGACATTTCCCTACTGATACGGCCTCACGGCTGTAGCGTTCAGTAGTAATAATAATACACTACTTGCCATTAAAATTGCTACACCACGAAGACGAGAAATTTAACCGACAGGAAGAAGATGCTGTGATATGCAAATGATTAGCTTTTCAGAGCATTCACACACGGTTGGCGCCGGTGGCGACACCTACAACGTGCTGACATGAGGAAAGTTTCCAACCGATTTCTCATACACAAACTGCAGTTGACCGGCGTTGCCTGGTGAAACGTTGTTGTGATGCCTCGTGTAAGGAGGAGAAATGCGTACCATCGCGTTTCCGACTTTGATAAAGGCCGGATCGTAGCCTATCGCGATTGCGGTTTATCGTATCGCGACATTGCTGCTCGCGTTGGTGGAGATCCAATGACCGTTAGCAGAATATGGAATCGGTGGCTTCAGGAGGTTAATACGGAACGCCGTGCTGGATCCCAACGGCCTCGTATCACTAGCAGTCGAGATGACAGGCATCTTATCCGCATGGCTGTAACGGATCGTGCAGCCACGTCTCGATCCCTGAGTCAACAGATGGGGACGTTTGCAAGACAACAACCATCTGCACGACCAGTTCGACGACGTTTGCAGCAGCATGGACTATCAGCTCGCAGAGCATGGCTGCGGTTACCCTTGACGCTGCATCACAGACAGGAGCGTCTGCGATGGTGTACTCAACGACGAACCTGGATGCACGAATGGCAAAAAAAAGTCATTTTTTCGGATGAATCCAGGTTCTGTTTACAGCATCATGATGGTCGCATCCCTGTTTGGCGACATCGCGGTGAACGCACATTGGAAGCGTGTATTCGTCATCGCCATACTGGCGTATCACCCGGTCTGATGGTATGGGGTGCCATTGGTTACACGTTTCGGTCGCCTCTTGTTCGCATTGACGGCGCTTTGAACAGTGGACGTTACATTTCAGATGTGTTACTACCCATGGCTCTACCCTTCATTCGATCCCTGCGAAACCCTACATTTCAGCAGGATAATGCACGACCGCATGTTGCAGATCCTGTGCGGGCCTTTCTGGATAGAGAAAATGTTCGACTGCTGCCCTGGCCATCATATTCTCCAGATCTCTCTCCAATTGAAAACGTCTGGTCAATGGTGTCCGAGCAACTGGCTCGTCACAATACGCCAGGCACTACTCTTGATGAACTGTGGTATGGTGTTGAAACTGCATTTGCAGCTGTACCTGTACACGCCATACAAGCTCTGCTTGACTCAATGCCCAGGCGTATCAAGGCCGTTATTACGACCAGAGGTGGTTGTTCAGGGTACTGATTTCTCAGGATCTATGCACCCAAATTGCGTGAAAATGTAATCAAATGGTTCAAATGGCTCTGAGCACTATGGGACTTAACAGCTGCGGTCATCAGTCCCCTAGAACTTAGAACTACTTAAACCTAATTAACCTAAGGACATCACACACATCCATGCCCGAGGCAGGATTCGAACCTGCGACCGTAGCAGTCGCACGGTTCCGGACTGCGCGCCTAGAACCGCGAGACCACCGCGGCTGGCGAAAATGTAATCACATGTCAGTTCTAGTATATTTGTCCAATGAATATCCGTTTATCATCTGCATTTCTTCTTGGTGTAGCAATTTTAATGGTCAGTAGTGTGAAATGTAATCATCACTCACGGATTAGATCTTGATATTAGGGTTATTTACCGTGTATTCAAAGTTTAACGGAATTTTTTAGTACTAATGTGGAGGACATCTCGCCTTTTACTGATCAGGGTCAATCACCACTTTTCGCATCATAGAGATATCTGTACTAAATCATCCTGCAATTTGATTTCACCTTCTGATGATTTTACGCATCATCTGCAAACAATCTAAGAGGACTGCTCATATTGTCTCCTAAATCGTTAACATACGTTAAGAACAGCGGAAAGCCTGTAACACTTCCTTGGGGAACCCCACAACTTTTATTAGAGGAAATAACGAATCCAGTTGTACAAATGAGACGACACTTCATAGGCACGTAGTTTGAGTTGAAGCCACTTGTGAGGAACTGTCAGAACCTTTCAGAAAATAGAGGAATGTGAAACCAACACGCTATTCTTTATTAAGTGACGATGTATAAACACTTTTAGAGGCAAGGTTCTGCTGGACTGGTATGCCCTGGCCTTCCTCTGACCTATGAACTGATTCATCAAATGGTTCAAATGGCTGTGAGCACTATGGGACTTAACATCTGAGGTCATCAGTCCCCTAGACTTAGAACTACTTAAACCTAACTAACCTAAGGACATCACACCAATCCATGCCCGAGGCAGGATTCGAATCTGCGCCCGTAGCGATCGCACGGTTCCAGACTGAAGCGCCTAGAACCTCTCGGCCAATGCGGCCGGCATTGATCCATCGAGCTATGACGGGACAAACAGCACGAAGTTGAAACCGAATCACGGAACACAATCTAATTTTTCAAGTATGAAAACAGTATCAAATCCGAAAATAGTGTAATGTGACAGGAGAAGTCCTAGAAATAATGGACTTCCACATATACTGGTAATTTCTGACGAAGTGACACTGAGTAACAATAAGTTGTGAGTTTATAGTAACGTACGATGCAAGTCTCATTTGAACAGTGAAATTTAATTAACGACCGGTTTCAGGTTACAATTAGCGGCGAAGTCACGACTTCGTCACAGTCTTGAGGCGCCTAGACACTGTGACCAAGTGGTGGTTTCCATGATAATTGTAACTTGAAACTAGATGCGTGACATCCGAAACCGGTAGTTAAATTTCGCTGCGCAAGTGAGATTATATATTACTCCACATATTTAGTTAGCCTGACATACATTACTCCGTCAAGTCATATTGACTTAGAGTAGTAGTGTTAACAACAATATATACAGGCTTTTTAATTAATGGGTTAATTAACCTTAAATACAGCAACCGCAAGTTGCTCGCGTGCGTGTAATTAGCATAAATGCAGATAAACGGTTACTAATGAGCTCTCCCTAACGGAGTAGGGGCGGTGAGTACCTGATTTGGTAGTTACGTACTCTTCGTCCGCTGAGGTGTCCCGTTAGGGCCACAAGAGTCCAGCTACCTAAACTCTCCAGTTAACGGTTTCAGCCATCATACTGTGCGAGGAGGCACAGAGCTTAGCATACTGGACTCGCATTCGAGAGGATGTTCAAACCGGCATTCGGTCATCCTGATATAGGTTTTCCGTGATTTCCCTAAATCGCTTCAGGCAAATGCGGAGATGATTCGTTCGAATCTTTCTTTCCACGAACAATACGGGACTGGAATAGAAGGGAGAACCGATAGAGGTACTGAAGGTACCCTCCGCCACACACCGTCAAGTGGCTTGCGGAGTATGGATGTAGATGTAGATAGGGCAGGATCGATTTCCTTCCCCATCCTCCCCTAATTCGAGATTCTGCTCCGTCTTTGATGACCTCGTTGTCGACAGGACGTAAAACATTAATTTCTTCCTTCGCCAGCCATTCATTCTAAAGCTACATCGGTTCCCTTCCAAAGGCGTGATTACAGCTGTGCGCCTTGTGGATAGTCACCGCGTGACTACGCTTGCCTCACACGCAAGCAGAGGCACGCGTGTACTTGCGTGCCCTTTCCTCAAGATGTGCGTGAGTTACTCCTTTCACACCTGTGTTCACAATGGGCGCCATATGAGCCAAGCTGCAGCCACACGGCGACTAGCTGCAAGATGCACAGGTGTAAACGCGCCAAAAAAACAAGCGGGCGGGCACGCGCGCGCGCGCCCACACACACACACACACACACACACACACACACACACACACACACGCACACACGCACGCACGCACAGTTCTGTTTTAGCACCTTAGGCACGGAAGCCTGTTACAGAATAGCATACGCAACCATTTCTTCCGCGCTCCACTACCAAAATAGCAGAAAATGTAATCTTCCGCGCTACATAAGTTTTTTAGAGGTTATATCTGTGCAGAATTTATTAATTATTATAGAGCTGCGAGCGTACATGTTAAGACGGTTTTCCTGCTTTAGGAAGACTGCAGTGCCCATTCCATTTAAAGTGCGGGATACATGGAAAAGCGACCTCACGATGACTGGACTTGATATGAACTCATGTCTCTCCACATACGAGCCAAGTGTGTTAAACAATACGCGCACCAAGGAGCTTCGGGTGCTCAAAGTACCCTGCACCTCACGGTCACTTAGGGAGTTATTGGTACAACTAAATCACCCAGAAGTAACAGACATGTACCTTACACAATGATTTTATCTTGGAACTCTTCCATTTGGTCCGTGTTTGCATAGAAAAACAGTAATATCAGAGATTGAGTCCGCCTTGATGCAAAACACCTTGTTATTCGTTTATTTCTTTATTACCCCAAACTAGTATCGGCGACAAATATCACCATCATCAGTGTTTTTTTTATCTTATTTATTGTATGTTACAACATGTTCTGGATCAGAAACAAAGTGCGAAAGTTTTGTTTTTCTGTGTATAAAAGCAGCCACATGCCATCCAACGAACATGACATGATGTTCGCTAAGTAAAAAACGACAACAGATAAAAAGAGCACATAAAATATGCCGCAAACAGCACCAATAATTGCTTAAAACATGTTGTAACATACAATAAATAAGATTTAAAAAAACCACTGATGGTGATATTTGTCGACGAAACTAGTTTGGAATAATAAAGAAATTAACGAATAACAAGGTGTTTTGCATGAAGGCGGACTCAATCTCTGATATTACTGAGTTACTTTACAGGTTTGACAATTCAATTAATCCGTGGTATACCCGGTGAACCCGAAATCCGACAAAATTTCAGAGATTGTTATGGGTCATTTTCTGAATTTGTGCAAGGGACACAGAGCTCCGCTAGCTCGTTCCAGAGAAATAAAGCAATTATGATTTACTCGGTTTGTTACTCCAGTTACCTTTGTCTCTGTGAATATAACCTCACATCAGTGAAAGCCTGCAATACGCATTCACCAAAAAGTAAAACATACAACGGACTGATGTAACAAGCCTCGGATGAAAAAGCTCTCTGATGTGGTCGCTACGGGGTACGCTCAGCATGGCATACACGAAATTCACATCGGCCAACTCTGTCCATACTGCTGTGTATATCTGTCGAAGAACAAATAACGGTTCCGGAAAAACAGACCACAGACACAATCGAGCAATATTTCATGCAAGCTTGGAGGCGAAGTGTAAAGTGGGCATTACTGTCATCAACTGCAGATACCGTGAGTGAACGGAACAAGTCTGTTTACAAACAACACACACAGTGCGTATCGTTGACATTTGTACCGTTGGGCTGCCTTTTTTTTTTTTTTTTTTTCAGCGTAATAGAGATACAAAGATATTGTCGGTAAGAAATCAAACTATATGCAACTATTCTGTAGCGGGCCAGCGGAGACCAAGAGTCATTTTACACTCGAAAATACCAAGAAAATATTTCCGAACAATCTTGTCGGCGGAGTTCAGGTCCACCCTGTACGTCAACGGCTGATATATTCGTGTTCGCTAGCAGTCTTGAAACGCAACACCGGAAGATTTTTTTGGTAATTACGAGGGCATGCTGATAAGTAATGCCTACGAGTTTACGTGAAAGTTCTTAAACCTCTTTAAATGAAACAAACGTTATCAACGTTCTACATATTTATTATTCATGTCTACATATTTATTTCAAACTGGTCATCCAGGATATTGCAAAGGTTGCGACTTTACGTTGTCTTATCTTATTTAAAGCGTTAACTTTCATCAGGGACGTATTGAAATATCCTCTTCCTAGTGGAGTCATTATTTAAAAAAGACTCACGGAATTTAGTGTTCCACCGGGGTTTATTGATTCAAGCCTTAGAGTTTTGTAATTCAAAGTTATAAACAAAATTTGAAAAAGAACTTAGTACTTAAGTTTTGATGAAGTGAAAGTGAAGAGTGCTCTATGTTTTCACCAGGCAGAGGACATTATCGAAGGAACACACAACAATGCTCAAATTATGGTCATCATACGTTTGGTAGGAAAATGGATGCTAGCCTATTTATTATAACTTTGTCATAGCCGTTTCTAAGGATTCGTTGGCTGAAACGATTCAAGTAATATAAAGCGTTGAATTTACAATGAGAGAATTTGTGTGTGATATGGGGGCCATCAAAGAAAACTTATGGGGAATCTAAAGGTTACATTTAACAACTCAGGATTCGAAAATCAATCGCCTCAAAAGAGGAAAGTATGGTTTTATGCGATGTGCTTCACGCCTTAAAATTGTTACGGACTCATCTACATCAGTCGACACCGGGTTGTAACTGATCTACCCGAATAACATTACATCTGTACGAGTATTTACGTCATTTGCAGACTAATAGTTACAGCTATTAAATGTCTTATATTTTTAGGTTGTGTAGCACTTCCAAGTACATATGCCAAGACCAAGGCATTAACGCTTATTTTCCGCTGGCAGCAGGTCGGGTGTTAAAAGTGTAGACCCAAAACGGTTCGTCTGCTCTCTA
Source organism: Schistocerca americana (assembly GCF_021461395.2). Lineage (NCBI taxonomy): Eukaryota > Metazoa > Arthropoda > Insecta > Orthoptera > Acrididae > Schistocerca > Schistocerca americana. The sequence continues at coordinate 183,636,956 of NC_060120.1, forward strand.
CAGACAGTAGTAGTCTACTTAGTGGTGCAGTTGCGTCCGTGCATAAAACGTCAGGTCGCACATTTTGTGACGTGTTTGTGGAAAGACTGTTCAATACAGAGAAAAAACACTGATGTGTTTACATATTAAAATAACACACACAAATTGGACGTCTACGGAATGAAAGGGATCGGAAAGCGACGTCACCGTGCAAAGACTGTGTGTTCATACCACGGGTACGTCAATATGTCACTTGGCACGGCACCGAAGAGTGAACGTGCGGTTATGAGATACCACCCCGCGATGCAAACGGTCAAAGTATAGTATCAGAATTCGGGACTTGCAATAATCTAATTTACTAACGGCCAAGCAGAATTCGTAACGAATGTTTTGACAAAATTTGCACATGAAACAATAGGTAAAGCGTCATCCAAGCATCGATATTTACTTGCTAGAAAACATATAATCGCAGATACATGCCAAACAATGTTTAGAATGCTGTACGTAAAGATTTTATCTCTACGATTGTTTTCCCTCCAAGTAACAAATAACGTCAAAAAGAACTGTATTTTTCCTCGTCAATAGAGATGACTTTTTCACGGATCCAAAAAAGATTTTTTTCATTTATGTGCTTACTTATGTACAGTAAAGCTTTTTCTTTGTCCAGATATTGTATAACCTAAATGATTTTTCGCTTTCCGATTCCTGGTCTCTCTTGTAGAAGAAAATAAAAATGCGCTTGGAACTTTTGCAATGTGTCTCGAAAACAAAGCAAACAAAATAAAGGTTAAGAAGGCACAACACCACAAAATCTACTACTACTACTACTACTACTACTACTACTACTACAACACTACGGAATGCAAGTTAATAACTGGTACTAAATTATAAATTTGTCTCAATAGCTAGACAATTACTTTTGTGTAAATTTATCCCCCCCCCCCTCCCCTCCACACACACAGACACACAACCGCCTGTTCCTACCCATCCAACACCTATAATTATATTTCGGCAAATGCTGAGATGACGTAAACAGAAATCAAGTAAGTTACAATTTTTTAAATTGTTTGGTGACTTATTGCTTTTCAAACATAGACTGTCCCTCGACTGTAGTACTTTTATGCGAGAACTATTTGTCATCATTCGTTAATTTTCTTAGAATTTATTTAATTAATACAGTTCCGTAATACCAGTCATTCTTGCAGAAATCGCACTTTGTACATCGCACTGAATTTATCTTATGGATCACTTTTTATCCAGTCATGATTCCTTGCATTCCCACGCCATTGAGCGTTTCGGCATTCTGACCCAAACACAAAGTTCACTATTAAGAAAACAGCTAGTCACAAGCAAAGGTGAAAAACTGAACTGAAACCCAGTTATTCGCACTCAGTAAAAAGCAGACATGCAAGTACGGGAATGACAATAACAGTGACAACAGTGCAGTCAACAATGCCATGGCATAATGGTTCAGTCTCCCACGCAGAATGGAATGCACAGGATTGCTCTGGCCGTTTTCATTCTGTTGCTCCCGCAGACTGGTTTTACTCGAAAGAATGGACGAACTGATTGTGGACGCTAGATTGTTTTCATACAGTTGTTCCGATACACTCGTTTCACTCAAAAGAATGAATGAATAATTCAACCGAAACGTTGTTTTCGAACAACCTACTGAATAGACTGTTTTCATTCGGTTGTTATCAGCAGACAGAACTCTGAACTGACTCTCCCACGCAATTATAACGGGACCTTAACTGTAAGTGAGCTCCATACTATTTTTCGTGACGGTGGTACTATGGTGGAGAAAGGTAATCCGTTGTGTGTTTTTAAAAGAACAATCCGGCATTCGCTTTAAACAACTTAGGAAGAGCAAGGAGAAACTAAATCTAGTAGTACACGCGAGAATATGAACTCTGCTCATCCTGGTACTATGGTGGAGAAAGGTAATCCGTTGTGTGTTTTTAAAAGAACAATCCGGCATTCGCTTTAAACAACTTAGGAAGAGCAAGGAGAAACTAAATCTAGTAGTACACGCGAGAATATGAACTCTGCTCATCCTGAATACGACTCAAATGTCTTACTCACTGTGCCATCTAGACAGACTGGGTTCGAACTGCTGACCGCAAAGAATTTAGTTTTTAAAACAGTATCCCAAATCACCCATTTGTGGATATTTAAATTTTTGCTCGCATCGCGCAGTGGCCTGCTATGAAATCGATAGCGATTTCGCTTACGGCGAGACGATATCGCGAAACCACATTGCCCACCGGTAAACGCTTACTTTTGTCCGTGAACTGTTGTGTTGATAAAAACGAATCGTAACACCAAACAACCCTTAGTTTCCTGGATCTCGTACCTAATACATAGTTTCTGCTGAAATTCTGGTTTACTAGAAGTAGTACGAGTCAACGACCACCATTCGATTTATTTGCGTGCATGTGCGAATATTATTCTTTTGAGAAGCGCGGCTCATATTATTGTGCTGGCGTTGTATGTACTTAGTCGCATTTTACGTTCTCACGTCATCGGTGAGACTGTCACCAACTTCTTTCTGGGTTTTGATGGCGAACATTGCGTCGTTTCTACAATGAGGTGACAAAAGTCATGGGATGAGTCCTAACATCGTGTCAGACCGCCTTTTGCCCGGCGCAGTGCAGCAGGTCGACATGGCATTGACTCAAGTCGCTGGAAGTCCTCTCCAGAAATGCTAAGCCATGCAGCCTCTATAGCCGTCCATAATTGCGAAAGCGTTGGCAGTGCAGGATTTTGTGCACGGACTGAGCTCTGGATTACGTCCCATAAATGTTCGATGGGATTCATATCAGGAGATCTGGGTGGCCAAATCAAATGGCTCTGAGCACTATGGGACCCAACTGCTGTGGTCATCAGTCCCCTAGAACTTAGAACTACTTAAACCTAACTAACCTAAGGACATCACACACATCCATGCCCGAGGCAGGATTCGAACCTGCGACCGTAGCAGTCGCACGGTTTGGCCAAATCATTCTCTCGAACTGTCAGGAATGTTATTCAAACCAATTATGAACAATTGTGCCCTGGTGACATGTTTGGGAACATGAAGCCTTTGAATCGCTGCAGATTGTTTCCAAATAGCAGAACACAACCATTTCCAGTCAATGATAGGTTCATTTCGACCAGAAGACCGAGTCCATTCTATGAAAACACAGCCCACACCTTCATGGACCCACCACCAACTTGGACAGTGCCTTGTTGACAACCTGGGTCCATGGCTTCGTTGGGTCTGCGCCACACTAGAACCCTACCATCAGCTCTTACCAATTGAAATCGGGATTCATCTGAATAGAACCCAGTACGTTGTCCTCGATGGTGAGTGTTCATAGGAGTGCCCCAGGGAAGTGTGGTAGGTCCACTGTTGTTTTCTATCTACATAAATGATCTTTTGGATAGGGTGGGTAGCAATGTGCGGCTGTTTGCTGATGATTCTGTGGTGTATGGGAAGGTGTCGTCGTTGAGTGACAGTAGGCGGATACAAGATGACTTGGACAGGATTTGTGATTGGTGTAAAGAATGGTAGCTAGCACTAAATATAGATAAATGTAAATTAATGCAGATGAATAGGAAAAAGAATCCTGTAATGTTTGAATACTCCATTAGCAGTGTAGCGCTTGACACAGTCACGTCGATTAAATATTTGGGCGTAACATTGCGGAGCGATATGAAGTGGGACAAGCATGTAACGGCAGTTGTGGGGAAGGCGGATGTTGTCTTCGGTTCATTGGTAGAATTTTGGGAAGATGTTGTTCATCTGTAAAGGAGACCGCTTATAAAACACTAATACGACCTATTCTTGAGTACTGCTCGAGGGTTTGGGATCCCTATCAGGTCGGATTGAAGGAGGACATAGGAGCAATTCAGAGGCGGGCTGCTAGATTTATTACTTGTAGGTTTGATCATCACGCGAGTGTTACGGAAATGCTTCAGGGACTCTCTGGAGGAAAGGAGGCGTTCTTTTCGTGAATCGCTACTGAGGAAATTTAGAGAACCAGCATTTGAGGCTGACTGCAGTACAATTTTACTGCCGCGAACTTTAATTTCGCGGAAAGACCACAAAGATAAGATGAGAGAGATTAGGACTCGTACTGAGGAATATAGGCAGTCATTTTTCCCTCGTTCTGTTTGGGAGTGGAACAGGGAGAGAAGATGCTAGTTGTGGTAAGAGGTACCCTCCGCCACGCACCGTATGGTGGATTGCGAAGTATGTATGTAGATGTAGACGAGGCTATGGTTTTCCAGTCGTCTATGATCCAACCGATACGGTCACGGGCCCAGGAGAGGCGCTGCAGTCGATGTTGTGCTGTTAGCAAAGGCACTCGCGTCGGTCGTCTGCTGCTGTAGCTCATTAACGCCAGAGTTCGCCGCACTGCCCTAACGGATACGTTCAACGTACGTCCAACTTTTCGGCCGCGATTACAGTGGCCTTTTTCTGAGACTACTGGTGTGTTTTAGCTGTGCAAAGTGACTTATAACTTGCCATTACTGCTTGCTGAACATAATGTAACGTCACAGTTTTAAAACTTCGCTGTTATGATTGGTCTCTTGAGGCGAAATGACCGGGAACGATATTGTGGTAGGCTATTATAGTGGAGGGAGTGGGGATCTGCTGTGATCTATTGCTTCTTGCATTGCATACCATGATTTGTAGTCATGCTGGCAGCCAGGATGGGGCAAGGCTGAGTCCATCCTATCTATTCATGTTGTTAGGGTATTTTAATATTTCGATGGCTTCTCTGATCTTGGGTTTTATCAAAACCGGTTACTTGGCAAGTAAGCTGGTTTCGTTAAATTTTATTTCCATGCCGCATTGTTGCTGTTGGTCGGCCGCTGCAGATCTGCTGAGTTCCCCTAGACGAATGTAACGCTAGTGTTTTGTAATGTCTCTTGCAGCGGTCTCTCCGTGATGTTGTCAGAAATTTTATAAATTATATAACTCAGCACATATCTCGAAATACCTCTTCTTATCTTACCGATTCCTGAACTTTAATATACGATGATTATCAATGCAAAGTAGTTTCAAGCCCTATTATTCCTTGGAGCGTCCATTTACTCCATGGAATAGCTTCTCTGCTATCTATGTTTTCTCTTAGGAAAAGAATGAAGGAGATCTTGCTGATTAGCCGTGAAAGAACGAAGATGTATATGTATGTATTGTTGAGCTAGTCGCCATCTTGATGAGATTCTGTATGAGAAGGAATTTAATACATGAACTACACTAAAGTAGGTGTGTTCGCGTATTATTTAACTGATTACTATTGACAGTGTCTGCTTACTACGCTGTGTTGCACGGGATCAGTGGGGAACGTCTGATTTACACTGGACGAACCTGTCGTTTTGTATGCTCAAGATATCCAGTTTATTACTTTCAATAAATAGGCTAACACGGTCTTAGCAGCAGATCTCCGGTCTTCCCCATGTGATCACCGAAAGTTAATAATTATTACAAATGTTTTCAGGAGATCGACTCACAATTTTCGTCGCACCGAGACTTCAAAATTGATTCACTGCCTTATGGAATTTAAGTTAAGCTCAATTTAATCAGGATAGAACAGTATTGAACTGTGTGAATGTGATAAGCCTGGTTTGTGAATGAAAATTCCCATAATATACGCATGTTTTTTACTATCCTGATCAGTGAAGCTAAATCAGGCCGGTGTGTGAGAGGTTTTTAAATTTTAGATCCCACAAAAAAATATAAAAGTTTTCGTATGCGTTAAATTTACAACATAATTGGAGCAAAAAGAGACGTTTCATAACCCAAATGTTTCTGCTACTGCTGTTTCATAAGCAGCAAGGCATAACTGTAAGTCAACACATACGACACCAAAGTCGACTAAAGCCTGAAGACGACCGCTGTGAACGACAACGAAGCCCGAAGGCTCTACGATCACTTGGCTCACTACAGGAAGTGTGAAGGAAAATGGCCACAAGTGTACCTAAGAAGAATCAGTAATAATAATATAATGGCGTGTGACGAGGGCCTCCCGTCGGGTAGACGGGTGCAAGTCTTTCGATTTGACAACACTTCGGCGACTTGCGCGTGTAAGATAATAATTCTGATTCGACGTCATGCTGTCTGGAGCCAGCAAGATATTGTTGGACCCGACAGCATGGCCTATATGGTGCGGGACGTACAAAAAAACTAGATACATTACGAGGGAGGGAGGGGGGAGAGAGAGAGGCAGAGAAATGGAAATGAGCGTATGGCATTGTTGGCTGGGAGACCCCATGCGGGGGAGTTTGGCCGCCGTATTGCAAGTCGTTTTTAGTTGACGCCACTTCGGCGACTTGCGGGTCAATGATGATGAAAATGATAAAGGACACACAACGCCCAATCCCCTGCCGGGAATCGAACCTGGGCCCCCTGCGTGATAGGCGGAAATGCTACCGCTACGCTACGGAGGCGGACAGAGAGAGAGAGAGAGAGAGAGAGAGAGAGAGAGAGAGAGCTCCAATTCTGTTCGAGTTTGTGGGGAACGACACCTGGTCTGAGTTGTGATTGAGAGTTTGGACTGAGGAGGGAGGCATGCTAGGGTAGTCCGTGCAGTTGAGCAAAGCCATTGCGCCAGCTGACGCGCATCTGTCTAGTGTGCAGGGGAGCTAAGTTCTAATCCTAGCATTTCATTCATCGCTTGTCTGCATATATACGTTAAGAAAAATTAGTGTGTTGGACACCGCAAACTTACTTTTGTTGATGCAATAAGTTACCAATAGCCGTATGTATTGTAGAAATTTATTTTATGAACTTCTTCTGTGCTACCAGTTTCGGCATTACAATTGATGCCATCTTCAGGCCCCACACGTCGTAGTCGTAAATTCGCTATACACTGAAGAAGCCATATAACTGGATCCGTGAATCAAATCGCTATGCAACGGCGCTTGGTGGCCAGGCGACACCTGGCCACCAGGAGCTGTTGCATAGCGATTTGATTCACGGATCAATGTAATGCCGAAACTGGTAGCACATAAGAAGTTCATAAAATTTCTACAATATATAGGGCTGTTGGTAACTTATTGCATCAAGAAATACATTCCAGCCGTTATCCCACAGTCCATATTGGATCAACACAGACCGCAAACTTTGTTCAACATTCAGAATAGAAAACAAATAAAAAGAAATGATTACCACACAGATTCAGATAAATGTAATTTTATACGCAATATCCCATTGTTGTCCTCCATAAAGCTGACTAGAATAAATAAATGTGAACCTCAATAAAATGACTTCAATTCTTACGCGAAGTGGTATAACTACGTGGACTGAAGTGTTGCTCATACTTTTTATGCAAAGAGGACTGGAGTAGTCGCAAGACGGATAGAATAATCCACGAGGCCAAAGTCGAGAAGCGTGTAAGGCAAGATTGCTCACTGTTACTTCCGCTATTTAGATTGTATACTAAAGAGGCAATGAGAATACTAACAGACTATCTAGGTGTAGACGTTGCTCCTCTGAGACAAGAAGTCGGCATGTTACGGTTCACTGACGACAAAGCGATAGACTCCGAAGTTTAAAGAGGTGGAATGCGTGCTAGCTGATGGCTGTGATATGTACATGAAGAGAGAACTAAGATAATAGTGGCCGCACTGAGTAGACATGCTGAATGGTTAAATATTGAATTTTGACAACACATTCTTTAAGCGGAGAACGAACAGATAGAGAAGGAGGAAGATGAAAGACACTATCAACAGCCGCACGCAATAATAAACTTTTTTTTTTTTTAAAGAAGACAACTGCTAATATATAAAAATATAAATCTTGAGACCAGAAAAACATTCACGCTAAGCTGTTTGGGAGACACGTGTGTACAAGTGAATGTAAGTACGACCAAGCACTCATGTCTTACAACGAGCGAGGTGGCGCAGTGGTTAGACACTGGACTCGCATTCGGGAGGACGACGGTTCAATCCCGCGTCCGGCCATCCTGATTTAGGTTTTCCGTGATTTCCCTAAATCACTCCAGGCAAATGCCGGGATGGTTCCTCTGAAAGGGCACGGCCGACTTCCTACCCCATCCTTCCCAAATCCGATGAGACCGATGACCACGCTGTCTGGTCTCCTTCCCCAAAACAACCAACCAACTCATATCTTACAATCAGTCAACGAAATGTACGCTTCAGCGCCTGCAATTGCCAGCTAAGCAATGTGTCAGTCATAGATAAAGGTAACGTAGATTGGATTAGCGAAAGCGTGATGCCGCCGCTCATGTTATCGACAAAGATAAGCAACGCGTCATAGCGAATGAGCAACTTCTCACTTTGTTCGATGAACAAGCTGTTGACTGCGAGTATCTCCGTCAAATACCAACAAGGAAACTCAGAACGACTTTCATGAAATTTCCACTTAAAACTAAATAAGTGTAGGGTAATGCGCGTGAACAGAAAAAAAAGAAATATTGTGCCATCGATCCCACAGTTGACAAAGGTAGTATTCAAGAACTGGCTCAGAGATCATTTTGCATTTCCAAAAAGAGGCTACCCGCAAACAAAATTTCAGAAAGACTTCCTAGAACTTTCATTTATGTCAGATGCGAATAAATTTATCTTTTCCAGAAAAGCTTTTCTTGCTATTGCCAATCTGCATTTTATATAGTCTTTAGTCTAATTGCGTGCTTTCCGCTGTTGTTCCGAGTAGTGAATTCAGTTTTTCTGCACGTTATTTCGACCAGAAGTGAGTGGACGTAACAGCACAGACTGCACCACCACCCAGAAAACTGCTCGGTCGGTCGAAGAAATGTCGTAAAAAATTGAATAACAAATTCGATTGAACACCCGAAAGCACGCAGAGAAAGCCTGAGACCACAGACTTTGTTTCTGCCTTTGTCAGGTATTTTGCAGTCCAAATAGTACATCCCATCTACCACAACTCTAATATCCTTAACTTCACTTGATTTAATTCGCCTGCATTTCATTACTCGCGTTAATCTTCATGTCACAGCCTCCATATAAGCCGGCATCCATTCCGCTGAACTAACCTACACCTACATAATTGCTCCGCAAGCTACTGTACGATCTATGGTGCACCGTACCTTGTACTTCTGCCAGTCATTCCCTTTCCTGTTCCAATCGGCAAATGGGTCAAGAGAAAAACAACCGCCTACATGCTTCCGAACGTACCCAGAATTCTCTCATTTGTCACGTTCCTTCAAAGACCTTGTAAAAAATAACTAGACTCACTGATGGCGCTGCAGTCGCGGGATAATTTGAACCTTCGGCTGGACGCCATAATAGTGGTTGTAGTCTGATGTGTTGTGTAGAACTGTTGTTTATGAAGACCCTGATTCAACGTTGTATATTTGTTGGGGCGTACATAAAGTATTTGTTACTCGTAATTCTACTGTCTGTACGTTCCAATCAAAAGAAGTACGATGGTGAAGAGTTGTGCAGCGATTAATTGTACAAATAAATTCGAGAAAGGAACGAATATTACATTTCACAGGTATGTGGATATTTTAAGTTGTTTTGTATGTCAGTGCACTTGCTTAGTAAATGTTTTTGTAACAGGGTATTAGCGTAATGTCTGTGCATATATTTGCAGGTTTCCTTTCTCAAAACCACAGCAGTTACAAAAATGGTTACACGCTGTCAGGAGGCAAGATTTCCGACCGACAGTATACCATTTTATATGTTCCGATCATTTTGAAGAAAGTTGTTTCTTGAAAATTACGTAAATCGCAGAAAGCTGAAAGATGATGCTGTTCCATCCATCTTTCGTTTTCCAGACCATATACAGCAGAAGATAAATTTTTCTTTGTGAACCACATTTTATTTTAACTATAAAAGTTGAGTTGCAAGCAACACGAAATTTGAGTTAGCAGGCTTTTTAACGTTATAAAATGCAAATGAATGTGTGTAATTGTAATCTGATTTCACAACTTCTCTCGATGGAACAGTTGTTGAGTTTTATTTATTATATGAAAAAACCACACGTATAAACTGAAGTGTACATCTTCGAAAGTAAATATTGTGACTAATGCGATACTGGATACCTGCCTGAAGTCTTGTTTGTTGTAGCTGGCTGATCGGTAGTGTTTTCATGGTCTAGGTTAGGTTGAAACTTGATAATTTAGTCGTGAGTTGCCAAAGCACTACGCCATATATAACGCACTTTTCGTCATAAAATCTAAAGCAACGTAGAGTCAGAAAATATCTATTAACATAGTGGGCAAATCTTCGAGTATTTTGATGCATTTTGCATACATCTATCGTAAATGCTAGGGGTCCAGTGCTACGAAAAATGCTAGGGGTCCAGTGCATAACTTTTAGCTACGGCAGATTCCATGTACTACGTAACATAAATTCATAAACAGTGACTAGTTGCTGTTTGTTCATAAATTAAAAACTATATTGTAGTAACGTATTTAAATGAGGGATTATGTTTGTGACCTAACTCTAGGGAAGGCATTTTATAACCAAAAGCGATGTATAAACATTCGAAATCCGCGCGTCAGTTTACCACTCTAATGGCCGCCGGCCAGCTATTCAATTTGTCCGCTCTTCACAGTCGACCACTCGTGCGGTTGTAGGGGCCTGCGTTCCTTACGCGAGATGTAAGCTGACGGTAGTAGGGTCTTCCCAACTCCTGTGCTGTCATTTACAAAATTACAAAGTCATCGGCAAACATCACAGTTATTATTTCTCCTCCCTGAACTTCAATTCCTTTCCCAAACACCCCCTTTGTGTCCTTTACTGCTAGCTATATATAAGGAATAGGTTACAGCCTATATCACTCCCTGGTCAACTACTACCTACCCCTGTCTATATAAATAATTGAATGTGTACGGAATCTCAGTGCGAGATTTCTACTCGCAGCTGGCAAATTTTTCTAAATCTACAACTGCTATAAATGTAGGTATATTTCATAGTGCGAAAAAATTACAGACGTCGATGATGAGTCCCTAGGTGCATTTTCAAAGCTCGCTTTGCCTATCCAATGTAGTCTCATACCTTAACCGATCCCTTTATATTTCCGGAACAGCGAGAGCGTCGTAAGAGTGGCAATACCGGAAGAAATGCAAAGGACGAAAGTAAATTACAAATTCTGCCTTTCGCTAAATGTGTGTTACATGTATGGGAGCATCGATATATCTTGCTTTCTTCTCGGCGTACGCGTGTTATTCTAGTCCACACGTCAGGCAATGACCAAAATGCCGCATCGGCGTTAGCGCTCTTATCGGACAGTCACTGGAGTGCGTCAAGCATTGAAGTTCAGTACGATCATAAAATACTCGGCTATCTCGGGAGTTTAATTGACGTCGCCACGAGTAGCACAGACCAAAGACGGAATACTGCACACGTAAAAGGTCGACTTCAGGCATCGGATCAAGTGATTATGCAGAGGGGTGTGGGGGGGACCATCCATTAATGACGCTTTTACCAAAATGAAAAGCAAGGTTTCGTCCCTCCCTAACATTAGCACAGAAATCAAAACTGTACGTCTGGACTCTGGGAAGTGGAGCGTGGGCGGTCGACAAACCAGAAAATATTTTGCCAATACTACACTGATAAGCCACAACATTATGGCAAACTGCCCACCGCGAAATTTAACGCCACCTGGTGGCGTTGCTGGCACGTTATGCCTGAGGAAAGTACAAAGTGCGCCCAGAATAAAAGGAGATTACAGTGATATGTAAAAGCCTTTAACAACAACAATATTATAATTACAAATATACTTAACTGCCATTGCTGCTGATACACCGATCCAGGTGGGTAGGAAGGGAGTGGATTGCTTGAGTACAGAAACTCATGGGTTGCAGACTGTTCAAGTTTTCCCCGGTGTGCTGCACCTCCTAGTCACAGGTGAAGCTATGACCTACCAGAGATTGTTTTAAGGGGGGTGAAGATATGCGGAGCACACGGAGAAATATCGGGGCAATAGGGAGGATCTTCCACGACACCCCATCGAGCTCTAGGGTCGTCTTGGCCACATCTGGCCTAGCGTTTTCCCAGAGAAGCACTATCCCATTCGAGAGCATGCCCCCTAACGCTTGTTCTTGATGGCCTTTTTGAGACTCAGCAACGTGTTGCAATATTTGTCAGCATTAAAAGCTGGTCCCTGTGTTACCCAATCGATGAGTAGAGGCCCATCTTCGTCGAAAAAAGAAACTGAGCACCAATTTTCTGGCCTCCGGGGAAGAGTTTTTATTTATTTTTTAGAGTAGAGGACCGCGATGCTACCACTCCATGCCTCATTTGGACTCAGGGTCGAAGTGATGACACTACGTTTCATCGCGTACAGCAATCTGAGCGGTGACATCCATTCCTTGTTCAGTGGATCCCAACAGATGGGAACAGCAAACAGTTTCTCACCATCTTCTGATTATCTGGAGGATGCTTGGAAGCCCACTGTTCACAAACTTTGCCGTAACGAAGTTTCTCTTGGATTATGCGGTTTTTGTTTATCGACAGTTGAATAGCAATGTCACATATGGTGATCCGATAATTCGTCCGTATGAGCTCCTCTGTAGACGAAATCGTGGCCACGTCCTTCCTCATATCGCTGACACAAATGGAATATTGTTCACCGTGCGAGACACTGCTCTCGGTACACCTCTTTCATCCCGCGATAATTTTATGAAGCATGCTCACCTTCTGCAGGAAGAAATTGGATAACCGCTCTTCGTGCTTATCGAGACGAATACACCATTCAACGAACTGCGGAAACAACTATCGAGATACGAGGAAACTGCTGAGAAATCAACTCCGGTTGTGCAACTGGGAATATCAGCACACCATACAGTGCGACCGCTGCGAAGGTCTCCTTTTCAGTTGGGCATATCTTATATCTAAGCGGAGCAGAGAAGAATGGGGAACATTCTAGCGACGATACGGGATGTATGTGATGAAATCCACAGACACACAAGCGAGTGTGATACAGGTATTGTTATTGCCTAGGAACAAGCGTCTCGAAAACGGCAAACCTGGTCGGCTGTTGGTGTGCTACTCTTCACTGCACTAGTTGAAGGACAGTGAAACCACAAGTAGGCGAAAAAGTGTTGGATGTACGCGCCTCAGCACAGAATGTGCAGGTCGCAGGCCTGCCCAGTCAGCAAAGCAGGATAGGCGGCGATTCGTGGAACACAGAGTACAATGCTGTTGCAGTCACAAGCATTTTGGAGCACACCGATCAGAGCACATCGTTGAACACGACGCAGCAGCAGCAGCCCATACGTGTTACCATGTTGACTCATTGGTAGCGCCAATTACGACTGCAGTGGGCATGGGATCATCGAGATTAGACCATAGTCAGTGGAACGTGTCGCCTTGTCGGAGGAATCACTTTTCTTTTTACGCCTTGGCGATGTTTGTTCCCAGATACGCCGTCATCCAGGCGAACGGTTGCTCCAAAAAAGCACCGCGCGACGGACGCAAGGTGGTGGAGGCAGTTTTAGCCTTTGGGTGACATTCAACTGGGCTTTCATGGGACTTGTTGTAGTAATGGAAGGCACCGTGACAGCTATGGACTACATGTAGATTATTACGGACCACCGGCGCATGCCTTCATGCATGATGTCTTCGTCAACGACCGCGGCGTCTTCCCGCAGGATAAATGTTCAAAAATGGTTCAAATGGCTCTGAGCACTATGGGACTTAACTGCTGTGGTCATCAGTCCCCTAAAACTTAGAACTACTTAAACCTAACTAACCTAAGGACATCACACCAATCCATGCCCGAGGCAGGATTCGAACCTGCGACCGCAGCGGCCGCGCGGTTCCAGACTGTAGCGCCTAGAACCACTCGGCCACCACGGCCGGCGCAGGATAAATGTCTGCGTCACAAGGCCAGTATCGTGCTACAGTGTGTACAGGAGAGTGAACTCTTGTTGAAGTTTTGGATACTGAATCCCCTGATCTGAAACCGATGGAACATACGTGGGATGCTATCGGACGCCCGATGCGCTCCTACAAAACACCGACCCACAATTTAATGTAATTGCGTTACCTGTGCGTACATATCCTATGCCATATACCTCCGGAAACCTACCCAGGGCTTGTCGAATTCATTGCAGGCAGAATCCCTTCTGTATTACGCAATTAAGCAGGTGGTCATAATACCATATGATCTTCAGTGTATGTCGTAATTTTCGTAAGTGTATGGTAAAATAGGAATCTGTAAAACTGCTACCAACCACAATGTAATGCAATATTTCAGTAATTACGGCGCATAAGCTTACGATCGCCAAAATGAGGAAGGAAGACAGCAGATGAACGTCCCATCGACGAAGGAAAATTTCAATTTAACATCTCGACGACAATGGAGACCTTCAGAATAAGCACAGCCCGCATTCAGGAAGGATTGAGAAAAAATAATCGAGAGTACCTTTTTAAAGAAACCATACTGGCATTTAAGCCATTTAGGGGAATCACGGACTACTGCACGATCCCGATACGTCCCGCGACTCTTTCAGTGGGAGGACGTGGTGCAATTTGGACAGTTTATCTTCGTACGGCTTCAGAACATTTCCGAACAAGTGATAATATCAAAGACTGTTACTTCTTAATGCAATGGTGTAACTAAACTCGTCCCGTTCTGGTGCTCTATTTATGCTCGATCGCTAAGTAGGAATTCTCAACCTAGACATACAAAGAAGCAGGTTTCGACGACCGGTCCGTCCTAGATTACTCGTTTTACTTGTAGCTTATTTGACATCTGGAAATATCTACATATGTGAAAGAAGGCAAGCCAATCGTTGACTAGAACCCATGTTAAGCAGTAGGTCCTCTTATAAATGGATACGGAAGAAGGAAGGCAAAGACAAATCGTCTCCCATAATACCTGTTATGGTTCTCGTCGTCAGCTGACGACAGGTAGCCAATGCTAAATAGAAAGAGAGATTGCAGGTTTGGCAGTGACAGGTTTGGCAGTGAAGTCGGTAATAGTTAGAGAGGCATTCCCTATGCCATACTTGACTAAGCGCCTTGTTAGAGGTTGCTTCCTATCAGCTGAAGGCTATGCTACATTCCTAGTTGATGTCCCAAGGAAGAGTGGACGAGAACTCGCTAGATACTTTTCACAAGCCACGGAGCGGCGCTAGGGGGTGCTAGTCCCGACTCGCGGGTACAGCGATATCTATTACGGACCGCGGTCGATATCTGCAAGCCCTAACAAGTATGGTACCGAACGTCGATACCACAGTACCATGCTTAGTAAAGCACTGTGGTGTTCATATCAACCTTCCGGCTGATTATATCTTTACTTATCTAAAGACAAAACAATACTGCAGGAAAATGTGAACGAATCTTTCGTACTTTTCACTGTCAACAACACGATTCTTTGGACAAAAATTGTGAGTACTGCACGTCACACCAATGAGAAACCGACAAGACCTTTCACTATTCAAAACGTGATGTTATAAGTTTATAATAAAAATATAGACTGAGGCGACAAAAGACATAGAATCCCTCCGAATATCGCGTCGGATCTCCTTTTTGCCCAGTGCGGTGCAGCAACTAGATGTGGCATGGACTCAACAGGTCGTTGTAAGTTCCCTGAACAAATATTTAGCCATGGTGCCTCTATAGCCGTTCATAATTGGGAAAGTATTGCCGGTACAAGACGATGTGCACCAACTGAGCTCTCGATTATGTCCCATAAATATTCGATTGGATTTATGTCGGGAGATCTGGGTGGCCGAATCCTTCGCTCAAATTGTCCGGAATGTTATACAAATCAGTCGCGAACAATTGTGGCCCAGTGAGATGACATCGTTGTTTGAGAACATGAAGTCCTTGGATGGATTCAGATCGTCTCCGAATAGCACAATACAACCATTTCCGGTCAATGATAGGTTCATTTGAACCAGAAAACCGAGTCCATTCCATGTAAACACAGCCCACACCATTGTGGAGCCACCACCAGCTTGCACAGTGCCTCGTTGACAACTTGGCTTTGTTGGGTCTGCACCACACACTAATCCTACCATCAGCTCTTACCAACTGAAATCGGGACTTATCTGACGAAGCGACGGTTTTCCAGTCGGTCTATGGTCCAACCGATATGGTCACGAGCCCAGGAGATGCGCCGCAGGCGATGTCGTGCTGTTGGCAAAGGCACTCGCGTCGGTCGTATGTTGCTACAGCCCATTAACGCCACATTTCGCCGTGCTGTCATAACGGATACGTTCGTTCTACGTCCTACATTTTGCTGTAGCTCACCAGCACGCGAAAAAACTTCTATAGAAGATGCGACTGAGATTTCTGTGTCAATGTAATTTCAAAAATCATCAAATAACACATGTATTACAATCTGAAATTGAAGCAGTCATCTGGAAATCAGTAACATGTTTATTTCAAATGAATAGGACAACTATGGGGCATACATCTAACAAGTCTGGTTATCTGTTCTTTCGGACATGTCCTTTCATGATTCCGTAGTCGCAGGTCGCAAAGAACAGACACCACACATGTAAATATACGCACGTTGATGGCAATTAATGATCATTCGGTGCAGAAGCACTCTTCGTATTAACTATTGCGATAATTAGCGTGAGGCTGTAAGCTATGAAGACGACAGGAGACGCTAAATCTATAGTATGGGACAAGTTGGGAATTTGGATTGGACGGGAAGCGTACTCTGATAGCCGAAGCGGTTAAGACGACGGCTCGCGTGAAGCGGGAAATCCAGGTCCGAATCCCGATCAGGCATAAATTTTCACTTGTCGCCAATGAATTTATTTAAATGTCCGATTGCGGCTGAGATCGGAATTTCACTTTCATCTCTCTCAAGAGTACTTGAAACCCAGTACTGAATAACGCTCCAAGCTCTCGCTTGAAGTCCCGCAAAACTGGTGTTCTGTTGCAGGGTCAACCTTTTCTCCAGGAGGAAGCACGAAAAGAAAAAGAGAGAAAGATAGAATGAGAATGAGAGAGAGAGAGAGAGAGAGAGAGAGAGAGAGAGAGAGAGAAGGAAGTCTACTGAAGGTTTCCATCGTAACGGCTACAAAGACCCTATTCATGCAACGTCAGGGTCTGAACTGCCGAGGAAGATACGCTGCCGTCCAAACAGGCCACGACAAAATTTGCGCTACGCTACACAAATGGGGTATCGTCTATTGCCCTGAATGTGACTGCGGAGCTGTAGAGTAGACGGGAGGACTTTGTCAAACAATGCTCCAAGGGACGTTACTGAGGGAGTGAGGGAGGGAGGGAGATTGGGTTTAACGTCCCGTCGACATCGAGATCTTTAAGAGACTAATTGCACGCTCAGGTTGTATGGATGGGGAAGGAAACCGGCCGAGCCCTTTCAAAGGAACCATCCAGGCATTTGCCTGAAAGCGATTTGGGAAATCAAGGAAAACCTAAATCTGGATGGCCGGACGTCGGTTTGAGGCGTCGTCCTCCCGAATGCGAGTTCAGAGTGCTAACTACTGCGCCACCTCGCTCGGTGAAAGGTACTCTGTGCAATCGAGTCATGTCCTGGAAGCTTCAGTTGAAGATGTTAATTGGATATGGAATACTGATATGCATATGTGAATTTAGAATGCTGTGACCGTTTTTTCGTAGAATTTACGATTTTCATTGTTTCTTCCGCTGAAATTGTAATTTGTAATTTGTTTCTGTTTCGTAAAAAATAACCAACACAGTGTTGTGAGTGTTCAATGGTGTCGAGCAGACTTTAAACCTTTAACGTGGAGCCATCGTATATACGAGGTAAATACGAGGGTTGGAACTTTGATAGTAGCAACTATTTATTTACAGCTCGTACAAAATAGATACGTGTTTCAAAGTTTTACTGACCTTCAAAGTAGTCAACAGCATTGTGTATAACCCGTTGCCAGCGATGTGGAAGTCGTAGAATACTCTTAGCAGCGCCAGTTGTGTTGACAGTTCGAGCGGCGCGGTCTATTGCCCGACGAATTTGTAGCAGTTTTGAAGCGAATGCTGTGAAGTGATTCCTTCAATTTAAAAATCGAGTTGAACTCACGAGGGCTTAAGTCAGGGGAGTGCAGTAGGTGATACAGCACTAAGCAGCCCCATCAGTCAAACAAATCAGTAACAACTTGCACTGTACGTGGTTGACCACTGTCCTGCAAAATGATGGTCAGCTGTAGAAAGTGTCTGTCTCTAAGCTGGTCGTAGGTTGTGTTCCAAAAATGAACAGCATAGAGACAGAAGTGATGACACTTTCTGCAGGACCTGGCCATCATTTTGCAGGACAACGCTCAAGAACGTAAAGTGCAAACTGTTACTGATTTGTTTGACTGATGGCGCTGCTAAGAGCTATACCACCTACTGCACGCCCCTGACTGAACTCTCGTACGCTCAACTTGATTTCTAACCTCAAGGAAACACTTCACGGCATTCGCTTCAGAACTGCTACAAATTCGTCGGGCAACAGACCGCGCCGCTCGATCTGTCAACATACCTGGCATTGCTAAGAGTATCCTACGACTTCCACATCGCTGGAAACAGGTTACAAACAATGCTAGTGACTACGCTGAAGGTCAGCAAAAGTTTGAAACACGTACGAGATGTAAATAAATGGTTGCCACTGTTAAAGTTCCAACCCTCGTATATATGAAAATGCTAGCAGTGAAATTAGAAATAGAGGGGTTGGATAAAAATATGGAAAAACAGCAAGAAAAGCATGCTTGAACATAAATGCAGATGTTTGCCAAGCCCACATGTGGTGCTGTTTTATTTAGCCATGAACGGCACCTCTGCGATGTCCGCGATACGTTGCAAGTGTCAGTCGTGGCCATAATATTGTTTTGTGTAGTTGTGATTACATTACGTCGGAGGTCAGTGAATTAGAAGGTGGGCGAAGTGTTGGCTCTCTTATGGTGTAGGTACTTCTGTAACCAAGGTAGTTAAGTGTTTCAAGGGACAACGTATCGAAGATTTGTACCGCCTACAAGGAAAGAGGAAAAACACCGTCCGTTAAGTCACGACGTGGACGAAAGAGTATGTCGAGTAATCGTGACAGAGGGTCATGAGGAGGAATGCGGCGAAAAATAAAACGACGGCAGCTGCAAAAGTAACTGCAAAACTGAATGTAGATCTCGTGAACCCTGTAAGTGCCAAAACACAAAGGGAGCTCCACAAGCAGGGAACTTCAGAGGAGCTGAAATTCCCAAACCACATATCAGTATTGCAAATGCCTGTCACACGAAAACGTGGTGCCGGGGCCATAAAAGATGGTCTATGCAGCAATGGTAGGCCATTTGGTCGGATTAGTCTTGTTTCCAACTTTTGGCCGAGTTTATGTCCCAAGAGTGAAGTATGGCGGGGGTTCGGTGATGATTTGGGCAGTGATATCTTAGTATCCCATGGGTCCCGAGGTTAACCTGCAAGGCTGCATTACTGCCAAGGATTATGAGATCATTCTGGTTCATCAGTACATTCCGTGGTGCAATGTTTGTTCTCCATTCTCCAACGCTGATGCTGTGCTACAAGACGACAGGGCTCCTAATGACAACGCTCGCATCGTCCTGGACGGTTGTGTGAGTATCCTGACGAATTGATCGCATGTCCCCTCGCCACAACAGTCACCAGATCTCAGTATTATTGAACCTTTGTACTCCACTAGGGAGAGAAAGGTGCGTGATCGCTATACACTTCCATCGTCGTTACCTTAAGGTTATTTTGCAAGAAGAATTTATAGGATTCCCACGAAAACCAATAGGGCCTGAATTTATCCATTACGAAATGACTGGAAGCAGTTTCGAAGGCCCAGTTCCTACACCGTATTAGGCATGGTAATATGTTTATCGAGATTCCATATATTTGTCTATCCCCTTACATCAAATACACTACTGGCCATTAAAATTGCTATATCACGAAGATGACGTGCTACAGACGCCAAATTTAATCCACAGGAAGAAGATGCTGTGATATGCAAATGATTAGCTTTTCAGAGCATTCACACAAGGTTGGCGCCGGTGGCGACACCTACAACCGCTGACATGACGGAAGTTTCCAAGGGATTTCTCATACACAAACAGCAATTGACCGGCGTTGTCTAGTGAAATGTTGTTGTGATGCCTCGTGTAAGGAGGAGAAATGCGTACCATCACGTTTCTGACTTTGATAAAGGTCGGATTGTAGCTTATCGCGATTGGGGTTTAGCGTATCGCGACATTGCTGCTCGCGTTGGTCGAGATCCAATCACCGTTAGCAGAATATGGAATCAGTGGATTCAGGAGGGTAATACGGAACGCCGTGCTGGATCCCAACGGCCTCGTATCACTAGCAGTCGAGATGACAGGCATCTTATCCGCATGGTTGTAACGGATCGTGCAGCCACGTCTCGATCCCTGAGTCAACAGATGGGGACGTTTGCAAGACAACAACCATCTGCACCAACAGTTTGACGACGATTGCAGCGGCATGGAATATCAGCTCGGAGACCATGGCTGCGGTTATCCTTGACGCTGCATCACAGACAGGAGCGCCTGTGATGGTGTACTCAACGACGAACCTGGGTGCACGAATGGCAAAACGTCATTTTTCCGGATGATTCCAGGTTCTGTTTACAGCAACATGATGCTCGCATCCGTGTTTGGCGACATCGCGGTGAACGCACATTGGAAGCGTGCATTCGTCATCGCCATAGTGGCGTATCACCCGGTCTGATGGTATGGGGCGCCATTGGTTACACGTCTCGGTCACCTCTTGTTCGCATTGACGGCACTTTGAACAGTGGACGTTACATTTCAAATGTGTTACGACCCGTGGCTCTACCCTTCATTCGACCCCTGCGAAACCCTACATTTCAGCAGGATAATGCACGACCGCATGTTGCAGCTCCTGTACAGGTCTTTCTGGATACAGAAAATGTTCGACTGCTGCCCTGGCCAGCACATTCTCCAGATCTCTCACCAAATGAAAACGTCTGGTCAATGGTGGCCGAGCAACTGGCTCGTCACAATACGCCAGTCACTACTCTTGATGAGCTGTGGTATCGTGTTGAAGCTGCATTTGCAGCTGTACCTGTACACGCCATCCAAGCTCTGTTCGACTCAATGCCCAGGCGTATCAAGGCCGTTATTACGGCCAGAGGTGGTTGTTCTGGGTACTGATTTTTCAGAATCTGTACACCCAAACTGCGTGAAAATTTAATCACATGTCAGTTCTAGTATAATATATTTGTCCAATGAATACCCGTTTATCATCTGTATTTCTTCTTGGTGCATCAATTTGAATGGCCAGTAGTGTAATAACGCCACCTATGGCGGTTTCACCTGTTCACTAATTTTTATTTTCAGTATGAAATAGAGTCTCAAGTCACTTATCGACAAGATAGCACACCTACTTTAATTCCTCACCGTTTATTTCGTGATTTCTCCTTTTTTATCTCAGCTGCTGTGCCTATGACTTGGTTTCGCGGTGCCAGTTTGTAGGCGAGGCAGTGCGTACTACGTCAGCGGCTTGTGACCACGGCCCTTGCGCCGCAGTGTGGAAACCGGTTACAGCAAGCAGCAGGTTACCAGAGCGGAGCGTGAAGTGGCCGACGTGCCAGTCTGGGCCGCTTCCAGAGGCCTCTGCGGATCGCATGAATGGCTGCTTGTAAACTGAGCGTGGGCGCACGAGCTGCACGTGAGGGGCATTGCTATTTCACAACGAGGGAACCTTGTTGGGGAAACCCAATTACCCGCGTCCTCCATCATGCTCACTGCCAACCATATCTTGTTGTTTTCACCTGAGCGTAACTTGGATGCAATTATCGCGGCTCTCGGGTACACAAGTTGACTTACTTCTGCGAATAACCTTCGGGGCTAGTAGTATACCAGTGAACACCCCCCCCCCCCCCCCCGCCCCACTCCCACGATTCTTTGAACAATGAAATCCTATCAGGAAAGTTTGTTGGAAGTGATCAAGCGCTCTCATTTTAAAGTACTGGATGCATTTAGGCTGGGAAATTCGCGTGCAATGAGTATCGCTACCTCAACACTTACGTGGTGTGTGAGGAAAGTAATGAGACTGATTTTTTACATGCCAAGGTTTTTTTTCGGACAACAATACTGTCCCTTCAAAGTAGTTCCCTTTGGCAACTACACACTGGCGGAATCGTCATTCCCAGTCTTGGTAGCAGCGCTGAAAGGCATCAACTGGTAGGGCCTGTAACATGTCAGCCACATTCTTATAAATGTTCTCCAGATCCCCAAACTGACGTCCGTTTAAAATATTTTTCAACTTCGGGAAAAGAAAAAATTCACAGAGACTCAGATAAGGTGAACAGAAGCGCTATGGGACAACAGGAATGCCTTTTCAGGTCAAAGATTCCGCGATGAAAGTGGCCGTGTAACATGGGGCGTTGTCATGATGCAGCACCTACTTGTCTGCAACGTCCGTTAAATTCTTTATGCACGATACTCCTCCTGTCAAAAAGACAAATCAGCATTGTTTCGATTTTTGATTTGATCACTCGAGCTTTTTTCGATCGGGGAGATGTCTGAGAGTGCCACTCTTCACTTTGCCGCATTGTCTGAGGACCGTACTCAAAAATCACATGTGATCACACAACTGAACCATTCGTAGCCATTAGCAATCCACTCAAGAAGATCAACACACACATTTATTCGATTTTCCTGCGCAGTCATGAGGCTCTTTGGCACAAAATGGTTCAAATGGCTCTGAGCACTATGGGACTTAACATCTGAGGTCATCAGTCCCCTAGAAGTTAGAACTACTTAAACCTAAGGACTTCACACACACCATGCCCGAGGCAGGATTCGAACCTACGACCGTAACGGTCGCGCGGTTCCAGACGTTAGCGCCCAAAACCGCTCGTCCACACCGGCCGGCGCTCTTTGGCACCATTTCAGCACAAACTTTGCTCATTTGCAAAACTACGGTCAAAATCTGATGTAAGGGTAAGCTTTTAATTTTAACAGGTCAGCCATTATCTGTTAAACGCCGATCTGATCTCAGAAGTTGAAGGTCTCCCTGAGCGAGGTTCGTCTTCAACGTCTTCTCGGCCCTCCAAAAATGGTTTGTACCGGCGAGAAACTTGTGCTCTCAATAAGGAAAGGTCCCCAGAGGCCTGTTTCAACTTTTCAGATGTTACAATCACAGCTTCCCCACGTTTAACACAAAACTTGATGGCATAATATTGCTCTAAATTCCGCGGTTCCATTTCCGTAACACACAACAAAAACACAACTTCATTGACGGCACTGTCACAAGTCACTTGATGGCTTTTCGGAACTGAAATTCAGACTGGGCATTTGGAAGGGATGAACACACCGGCCTACACAAGCAGAACAACACAGCGTCGCTCACAAAGGTGTCAGTACCATTACTTTCCTAACACACGTCGTACATGCACTTTATAACTTTGGTACGTGATTTATTGCGTTAAACCTATAATGTACAATTATACCGCTTAATAATTAGATTATAGCAGCATTTTAAATTTTTAAACTCGGTTAGCAACTAAATGATATATTAAAAATAACATTTTTGTTTCCCCTGGAAGCCCTACAGAGGCAACCTGAAATTGGGATCGGGTGAGAATTTTAGTCGTTTGTTAATATAGTGTGGAATTTGACTTGCTCGCAGAGCTTTAAATTTGAGCTAGACTGAAAACCTTTGGCGACCGCCAGGAGCAAGGGAACAATTCAGGAATGGCATCTACACTATTTTATCGTGCGTCATTAGCTATTGCAGAACGGTTCAATCCACGAGTATATTACTCGTAAAGTAGACATAAACCCAGAGGCTTCATTATGCAAGACCCTGGCGGAAATTGTGCCCCGTTACCTTCCTTCAACCTGAGACAGAGATCTCACAGCCGACGTGCTAACATTGTACTTTCCACAATGAAGGAAAATTACGATGTCACGTTCCGTCTACAATTTGATTATTGGAGTAACAAGGATGGAAATCGGCCATGTCCTTTACAAAGGAAACAGCCCGACATTTTTGGCCGCAGATGATTAGGGGAAACCATCAAAACTCAAGAGTCTTTGAGAGCAGATATAAATTTAGATACAGATTCTCCATAAACAAAGTTCAGTGTATCTCAGACTAAGAGCAGCCGACCAGTTGCAAAGGATAAAGTAATCTTTACCTAGGTTTCAATAGATATAAATCTATCTTCTTCAGAAGAGGGCAGTATTATAACAACATGAAGTGATATGTCCTTATCGTTTAGGCAAACATCTGCATAGTTACATTAATCATATAAAATATAGCCCTGAAAACAGGGTTTGTCAGACAAATAAAATAGGTACATAGAAGTTGCAGAGCGCCTAAACGATAAGGACATATCACTTCATGTTGTTATAATACTGCCGTCTTCTGAAGAAGATAGATTTATATCTATTGAAACCTAGGTAAAGATTACTTTATCCTTTGCAACTGGTCGGCTGCTCTTAGTCTGAGTTACGTGGAACCGTTGCTGTAGCGCAGCTATGTTTAAAGTACTGAAAGTTCAGTGTGTTTCCCAGTGCTGGCTAGTCGGTATTTCGGTTTTCTTACTCGGTTATTAGGAAAACATAAAAGCACCTGTTATAACCGAGACCAAACAAATACCAAAAAATGCCGATTATTCAGAACTAAAATAGTGGTATTGGTTTTAACAGTCCCACCTTTGCTCCATATGCAACAATTCGAAACAATCTGCGCTGTTGGCTTGTCGGACGCAGTAATGTGTCATGGCAGGAGCTCTCCTTACCTCATCCTAATTAATTAATTAGTTAGAAATAGGTTAGAAGTGGAAATTCTTCGCGAACTCAAATGGAAATCCCTGGAGGAAAGAAGACATTCTTCTCGCGAAAACTGTGAAGAACGTTTAGAAAACCGGTGTTTGCGATGGACTGCGCAAGGATTTCACTGTCAGCATCATGAATCTTGCTTAGGACCTGCGAAGACAAGAGAAGTGTGGGCTGTTACAGAACTATAGAGGTATCGCTCCATTTGCAAGTGGAACAGGACAGGGAATGGCTAGTAGTACGAATAGTAGTACAAAGTACCCTCCGGCATGCACAGTGTGGAGGCTTGCGAGGTATGTATGTATATGTACACAGAAGCGCCAAAGAAACTGGTATAAGCATGCGTTTTCAAATAGAGAGATATGTAAACAGGCAGAATACGGCGCTGACGTCGGCAACGCCTATATAAGACGACAAGTGTCTGGCGCAGATGTAAGGTCGGTTACTGATGCTACAATGGCAGGTTATAAAGATGTAAGTAAGTTTGAATGTAGTGTTATAGTCGGCGTACGAGCGACAGGACACAGCACCTCCGAGGTAGCGATGAAGTGGGAATTTTTCCGTACAAACAACCACTTCACGAGTGCACTGTGAATGTCAGGAATCCTGTAAAATATCAAATCTCCGACATCGCTGCGGCCGGAAAAAGATCCTGCACGAACGGGACCAACGACGAATGAAGAGAAACGTTCAACGTGACAGACGTGCAACCTTTCCGCGAATTGCTGCAGATTTAAATGCTGGGCCATCAACAAGTGTCAGCGTGCGAACCGTTCAACGAAACGTCATCGATATGGGCTTTCGGAGCCGAAGGACCACTCGTGTACCCTTGATGACTGCACGACACAAAGCTTTACGCCTCGCCTGGGCCCGATAACACTTACATTGGACCGTTGATGACTGGAAACATGTTGCCTGGTCGGACGAGTCTCGTTTCAAATTGTTCAAATGGCTCTGAGCACTATGGGACTTAACTGCTACGGTCATCAGTCCCCTAGAACTTAGAACTACTTAAACCTAACTAACCTAAGGACAGCACACAACACCCAGCCATCACGAGGCAGAGAAAATCCCTGACCCCGCCGGGAGTTTCAAATTGTATCGAGCCGATGACGTGTACGGGTATGGACACAGCCTCATGAATCCATTATCCCTGCACGTCAGCAGGGGACTGTTCAAGCAGGTGGAGGCTCTGAAATGGTCTGAGGCGTGTGCAGCTGGAGTGATATGGACCTCCTAATACGTCTAGATGCTATTCTGACAGATGACACGTACGTAAGCACCCTGTCTGATCACCTGCATCCATTCATGTCCATTGTGAATTCCGACAGACTTGGACAATTCCAGCAGGGCAATGTGACACCTCACACATCCAGAATTGTTACAAAGCGGCTCCAGGAACACTCTGTGTTTAAACACTTCCGCTGCCCACCACACTCTCCAGACATGAGCATTATTGGGCATGTCTGGGAAGCCTTGCCACATGCTGTTCAGAAGGTATCTCCACTACCTCGTACTCTTACTGATTTATTGATAGCCCTAGAGGATTCCTGAAATCCATTCCCTCTAGCTCTACTTCAGACACTAGTCGAGTCCATGCCACGTCGTGTTGCGGCAGGGGGGTCGCTATACAGGGTGTTACAAAAAGGTACGGCCAAACTTTAAGGAAACATTCCTCACACACAAAGAAAGAAAATATGTTATGTGGACATGTGTCCGGAAACGCTTACTTTCCATGTCAGAGCTCATTTTATTACTTCTCTTCAAATCACATTAAACATGGACTGTAAACACACAGCAACAGAACGTACTAGCGTGACTTCAAACACTTTGTTACAGGAAATGTTCAAAATGTCCTCCGTTAGCGAGGATACATGCATCCACCCTCCGTCGCATGGAATCCCTGATGCGCTGATGCAGCCCTGCGGAATGGAGTATTGTAAATCACAGCCGTCCACAGTACTAGCACGAAGAGTCTCTACATTTGGTACCGGGGTTTCGTAGGCAAGAGCTTTCACATTCCCCCATAAATGAAAGTAAAGAGGGTTAAGGTTAGGAGAGCGTGGAGGCCATGGAATTGGTCCGCCTCTACCAATCCATTGGTCACCGAATCTGT
The DNA here is from genome assembly GCF_021461395.2 of Schistocerca americana. Classification (NCBI taxonomy): domain Eukaryota; kingdom Metazoa; phylum Arthropoda; class Insecta; order Orthoptera; family Acrididae; genus Schistocerca; species Schistocerca americana. Next base: position 183,663,740 of record NC_060120.1, read on the forward strand.
TGTTGAGAAGCGTACGAACACTTCGAATGAAATGTGCAGGAGCTCCATCGTGCATGAACCACATGTTGTGTCGTACTTGTAAAGGCACATGTTCTAGCAGCATAGGTAGAGTATCCCGTATGAAATCATGATAACGTGCGTACGTGAGAGAACATGGGGCCGAATCAAGACATCACCAACAATGCCTGCACAAACGTTCACAGAAAATCTGTGCTGATGACGTGATTGCACAATTGCGTGCAGATTCTCGTCAGCCCACACATTGTGAAAATTTACAATTTGATCACGTTGGAATGAAGCCTCATCCGTAAAGAGAACATTTGCACTGAAATGAGGATTGACACATTGTTGGATGAACCATTCATTCGCAGAAGTGTACCCGTGGAGGCCAATCAGCTGCTGATAGTGCCTGCACACGCTGTACATGGTACGGAAACAACTGGTTCTCCCATAGCACTCTCCATACAGTGAGGTGGTCAACGTTACCTTGTACAGCAGCAACTTCTCTGACGCTGACATTAGGGTTATCGTCAACTGCACGAATTGCCTCGTCCATTGCAGGTGTCCTCGTCGTTCTAGGTCTTCCCCAGTCGCGAGTCATAGGCTGGAATGTCCCGTGCTCCCTAAGGCGCCGATCAATTGCTTCGAAAGTCTTCCTGTCGGGACACCTTCGTTCTGGAAATCTGCCTCGATACAAACGTACCGCGCCACGGCTATTGCCCCGTGCTAATCCATACATCAAACGGGCATCTGCCAACTCCGCATTTGTAAACATTGCACTGACTGCAAAACCACGTTCGTGATGAACACTAACCTGTTGATGCTACGTACTGATGTGCTTGATGCTAGTGTAGAGCAATGAGTCGCATGTCAACACAAGCACCGAAGTCAACATTACCTTCCTTCAATTGGGCCAACTGGCGGTGAATCCAGGAACTACAGTACATACTGACGAAACTAAAATGAGCTCTAACATGGAAATTAAGTGTTTCCGGATACATGTCCACATAACATCTTTTCTTTATTTGTGTGTGAGGTATGTTTCCTGAAAGTTTGGCCGTACCTTTTTGTAACACCCTGTATTTGGTAGGTGTACCAGTTTCTTTGGTTCTTCAGTGTAAGTCACGGAGGAAATAAAAAAATTATTTACTGCCTGCGCCGTTTAGGGTCGCAAAAATCGGAGGAGCTGGAGCGAGTCGCTTCACGGGGAAACGCGCACGAGGTGTGAACGCAGGGAGACGGCGGACAGTGACGGATGAGCGCGCGGCGCCAGAAGCGGGTAGAGGGGAACGGCTGCAGCGCCTGACCACAGCGCAGCCAGAGGGGCTCGCCTCGGTGAGCGCGTCCATTAGAAGAGCCGAACAGTGCGGGCGCGCACAATGGCCCGGAAAACCCAATAACGAGCCGCCCCCAAAGTGCGCGAAGCCGCGACGAACTCGCCGGAACACGGCGAGTGTGTTTGCTTCTGCAGCCACCGGCGTGTACGAGCCGGCAGGCGGTATTCTCTTCACGTTTTTGTTGACGTCTTTAGTCCGAAGAGAACTAGCACTCCCCGCTAGTCTATTCCGTGCATGGCTCTTAATTCTGTTAACTACTGCAACCCACATTCGTATCAACCTGTTTACTTCAGAAGTCTCTTAGTCTGCATCCACAATATTAGCATCGTCACTTCCTTCCATTACCGAACTGACGATTCTTCGATGTCTCTGAATGTGTCTTACCAACCGATCCTCATCTTTAGGCACGTTGCGCCATAAATTTCTTCTTTCCTCAACTCTAATGCGTACATCCTCATTGGGTAAACGATCTGTCCATCTAATTTTCACCATTCTTCCGTAGCGCCACTTTTCTAGGGGACTGGTGACTCAGAAGTTAAGTCCCATAGTGCTCAGAGCCATTTGAACCAAACAGGAAATAATCAAATAAAACGGTTTCGACAAAGTATTAGGTTGAAATTACAATGAAATCAGACCTGTAGCTGCTTACAGGCACTGATAAATACCAACGGCGACAGTTGAAAAATGTGTGCCACGACCGGGACTCGAACCTGGGATCTTCTGCTTACACGGCAGACACTCAATCCAGCTGAGCCATCGAGGACACAGAGGATAGTGCGAATGCAGTGTCTTATCTCTGACACGCTCCCCGTGAGACCCACATTTCCCACTTGTTGTCCACACACTACATTAGTAGTGCCCCTGTCCATTACACTCATTACTTCGGACATGTCCGAAAGAACAGATGCCATTGGTGGTCTTGCAGCTCTCGAAGAATGAAATTACAATGAAATCCGGTGGCACTACAAATGTAGTGCGTGGGCAGAAAGTTGGAAAGTGTGGGTCTCACGGGGAGCGTGCCAGAGATAAGTCCCTGCAGTCGCACTATCGTCTGTGTCCTCGGTGGCTCAATCACTTGCTGGCACGGTAGCTCAGCGTGTTCGATCAGAAAGCTGGTTGGCCTCTGTAATAAAAAACTGAGTGAAAGGATCAACTACGAACTTGAACGGATGTCATGTGACGTCCGCAACGACCAAACACAACGATCAACAACGAACAAAATGAAAAAAAAAAAAAGAAAAAGATAGAGCGGGGGGCCGCCATATAAGCAGGTGGTCCCGAGTTCGAGTCCCGGTCGGAGTACACATTTTTCAACTGTCATCGTTGATATATATCAACGACTGTAACCAGCTAAAGGTCTTATTTCACTGTAATTTCATTCTTTGTGAGCAACAAGATCACCAATGGTGTCTGTACAAATACCTGCTTCAAGTAAGTATTTGGCTGGTGCATAAGTTCGTTGCGTTTTTGTTTTGCATGTTGGTATTTCGGTTGCTATGGATTTATTTATCGACTGTCATTTTCTATTTGTATTTCACTGTTGCTACTCGAGTTTACATACTGTCATTTTATCGTCTGGAGATACAGTGAGTGCAGTTGTGGACGCTAGAAAATAGAGTGCCAAGTGGAAAACACTGAACATTTCCGACATATTTTTCTGTCTGAGTTCAACAGAGGGATGACAGCAGCGGAGGCAGCCAGAAACATTTGCGCCGTGTATGGGGATAATGCAGTTGGACAGAGCACGACAAGAAAATTATTTTCTCGTTTTCAGGAGGATCGTTTTGTCGTCAGTGACCCTCCACGTTCAGGAAGACCTTCGGGGTTTTACGAAGATCGTTTAAACGCATTAATCCACAATCATCCACGTCAGTGTACTCGAGAACTGGAAAATGGGATGAACTGATCGTTCCAACATCGTGCGACATTTGCTTGCAATGGGAAAAGCTCAGAAATTGAGTATGTGGGTACTGCATGCCATTAGCCAAAATCACACAAATCAGTGGGTGGTCATATTTGCATCTTGCTTGCTCGTAATCAATTGACTCGTGAACAACATCCGCCTTTCCTATCCCTTATTGTTACTGTTCACGACAAATGGTGTCTTTATGCTAACATAAGGAAAAGGGAGGAATGACTGAGCCCAAACAAAGTAGCAACTTCACGTAAAAAGACCTGCGCGCGTCCACAAAAGATAATGTTATGCATCTGGTGGAACATGAACAGTGTGGCGTGACATTTGTTGTCAACAACTGCGACGTCTTGCAGACGCATCGGAGAACGACGACCAGTAAGACTGCGTGAAGTGATGCTACTTCACGATAACGCACGTCCGCATTCTGCTAGACTGACAAAAAACACGATACAAGAGTTGGCTTGGGAAGTCATTTCGCACCCACCTTATTCACCTGATCTTGCGCCCTCAGATTTTCACCTTTTCCGCTCTCTAGCGAACAACTTTCACGGAAAATGTGCCCCGAACACGGCTCGATGAATTCTTCACCTTAAAACCACGTGATCTCTATAGCTGCCGAATCGAAGAATTACCCCAGTGTTGGCAGACTGTTGCGAACAGTGAAAGACAATATATTATTGATGACTAAATTCTCTGTTATTTTGTATCTGTTGCATATATTAAACTTATGAAAAAACGCGAAGCACTTATGCAGCAACGCAATATTTAAAGTAGGGAATAGAAACTGCTTAAAGAGTACAAAATGAACTTTTTAACTGATACAGCTAACCTAAAGAAAATACGGTCAGTCATTGCCCCACGAAGCAATACAGCAGCACATACAACGAAAGGGGATATTTTTAACGATGGTGTGTATGAGCTGTATTCGAAATGAGTGCTCTTCCAGTAAAGCTACTTTCGGTGCAACAGGTATTTGGATAGAAGGACTGCGGGAAGCAACTGTACCACAGTGTGAAAGCTGAACTGTTTGAAGTTACTCACTGACGTGAGGGGTCGTGTGTGCTCGAACAGTAGTTTCTTGTAGAATGGATCGTCTGCCGCACTGATGTAAAGAAGGGCATAAAACATCAAGAATACCACCTCTACTACTCCTACGTAATGGCGTCTTTCTCCACAGTTCTGTGTATCTACGTGCTATAAACCTGAAATGGTGCTTCAAGAACAGTCGCCAACGTTTTTAGCTTTTACTGTGTAGTTTCAGCGAAATACTACCGGCAGTGACGTAAGAAGCATGTGCCATCAGGCGATGGAACAAACAGGAAACTAAGGAGGTATTCGTGTCTTGAAGCCGCCGGGTAGACACAAAACGAACACCTGTTTTAAGAGAGGTTTTTCCAGTGCGTAACGGTATTCTAGCTTTGGTTGATGAAACAAGACTGGATCATTAACGAACCACCAAGCCACTCACAGTTGTTTTCGTGGGAACCAGGAAAATTTTAAGTTGCTGCTACTGTATAACTATCGGTAATGGGCCAAGCTCATAGCACTGCGACGCATCTGTTAGCACTAACATCTGATTTTGTGCTACAGAAATTGCCTGCTTCGTTAGATGGTTCGGCAGTAGCATTAGAAGCTATTTGAGACTTTTTTGGGTTGAAAATTGCAAGATAAACATTTCGTTATTGCAGTAGCTGCCTAGGAACTGAGGCGCAGACAAATACAAACTGACTTTCGGTGTGCAAATGCCCTCGATTAAATTAGTATCTGTAATCCCTTGTAACAGACAAAGAATGCCAAATTTGCAACTACGTATTTACTCCCCAGGCTTCCTACGGCATATTTTGTTCAAGTGTGTATTTGTGGGTGACAAGCACAGCTATCAACACATTTTTGTGTAGAGAGGAATTACGTAATTTTGTAGAAATGGTCACTGTGCGCGATGTACGTGTGAAGAAGTAACATGCTTCTTGAATTTTGGCTGAAAGTTCGCCATCGCATTTTTAAGAGTAAACCTGGAATAACTTTTGTTTCACATCCTTCACTAGAATTCGCTGAGAATTTCAGTAGTCTCCAATCAATAAAAAAAGCTCTGAGCTCTTCTCTAAATCCCGTCTCACTTCTTTATTAAGGTAACTTGGTGAGGGTCCCGTACAATACTCAAAAATCAGTTGAACGAGTGTTTAAAGCAACACCCGTTTCGTATGGACTATCTTCTATTACGACACGAATCGCTCCTGAGAGCTGGATTTCAAAGGATGGTGGAAGGAAGAGGCTGATACGCGACGCAGGGTGAAGAAGCTATAATAAAATAAAGATTCCTGACAAGCAACAATAATGCATCAAACTAGTATTAAAGGCTGCTGAGCGACACAATAGGTTCCATTATAAGGAAATTGAGGGTGGGGGGAGCGGGGGGGGGGGGGGGGGGGGGGGGGAAGGAAAGGGAAGGGATTACTGACGTGCGCTGCAACGGTACATTACGTGGAATCAGCGGCGATGAGTGGAAAATGTTACCGGACCGGGATTCGAACCCGGGATCGCCTGCTTCCTAGGCAGGTGCGTTAACCACTGCGCCACCCGGAACACAGTGTTGTCACAACTGCGCAGATATCTCGGCACGCCTTCCGGCCGACCCACAATCCCACCGGGCGATATCTATCCGCAGTCCTTGTCCATTTTCTCCGTGTTCGCTACTCAAAGAGTTCTGCAGGAGATCGGACGGACTTGTACATTTGCATAGAAGAAGGTGGATCCATTGTCCATCTAGGCGAATCAGTTTTATGAATGCGCATGTCCGAAGGAACAGGCACCACGCATACATACAATAGGTTCCTTTCAGTGAATTTAGCTTACCATCTGCCCTTTCCACAACTGGATTTATGTCGTCGTTCTATCTTAGGTCGCTCCATACATTCACACGGGCGCCGTTAAATATTTGAAGGTTGAGTGTGTCACCAGCAATGAAATAATATTGTGGCTTTTCTCCAGTTTCCTGGGCGCGCGGGGTTGCCGCGCGGTGTTGGGCGCCTTGCCACGTTTCGTGCGGCGCCACCCGTCGGAGGTTCGAGTCCTCCTTCGGGCATGGGTGTGTGTGTTGTCCTTAGCGTAAGTTAGTTTAAGTTAGATTAAGTAGTGTGTAAGCCTAGGGACCGATAACTCAGCAGTCTGGTCCCATAGGAACTTCCCAGAAATTTCCAAATTTTTTTCAGTGTCCTGCCACTACATTACATATGGATATACTGAGTGTCTGATAGCTTCTTTGAACCAAGTGTTTTTCTTAAGTCGCATCTAGCAGCCAATATAAATGATTGAACAGCTAAGGAATGACGTCAGCTTTTGTTCACCGATGAATGACACTACACCGGATGACAATCGTCTGCGAATGTGGCAGCGACGTTGGATGAGATCGCATTCTTCCGATGTCTTGGAAAGCACAGCTGTGTTACTCCTTGTGTCATGGTAGGGGGAGCCATCGGGTATGACCTCAGGTCACGGCTAGTAGTGATTCAGGAAACTGAGGACACGGCGGTGTGCCACAGACATGCTGGGACTTCACATGTTACCTCTCATGCGCCAACGTGTGGTGCCATTTTTCAACAGAACAATGCCCGTCCACACACGGTACGTGTCTCTTTTAACTGCATGCGTGATGTTGAGGTAGTTCAGCGGCCACAAAGATTCCTATATCTGTCCCCGATAGAACGTGTGTGGCGCCAGCTCGGAAGTCAACTCAGTTTTAGCGTTCAAGGTATCAAGTACCTGATACGCCAATTGTGGACCAGCTTGTCTCAGGACAGGATAAAACGGTTTTGTGGCACCCTTCCCAATCGAAGCAGTGCATCCATTCAGGCCGAGGGTGGTGTGCAACATCATACTGGTAAGTGGGTTTAAACTCCCCAGTTGGTTGTAAATTTGATTTGATTTTGTAATCATTGGAATAACATCACATACGATCTCAGCCAGTCACGTTTCATTTCACCTCCGCTTCCAGGTGCTTAATTTTTGTCAGGCAGTATACAGGGCGATTCTTATTAACGTATAAAAACCTCCGAAGCGACGTAGATGACGCTGAGACAAGTAATTTAATATAAGGCTCACGGACCGTAAATGTCTGGAAATATCCCAAAAATAGAAGACAAATGTTCAGCATGTAACGTCACTTACCTCGCCGCACGTGCAGCGGGCAAGCATGGGCGTGAAGGGATGACTAAGCGATGCAATACTTTCACACGAGCAAACCAGGCATATTTCCAACACCTTTTGTAAATGTGATTTGTTGTAAACGCCTCGTTGAAACCAAGTAAAAGTTGTTCTTATTTTCTATTCCTTACGTCTCTTCTTTATTGTTTACACACATTATTTAGTATAGAAAACATGACATTTACTAGTAAGGACATAATTCGGAAGCTTATACCCATTTACTTGTGAAGCAATACGGTATGTTTTTCTTGTACTTTACTTTGCAATAAACCAACGGAGGCCGCGAGACGGGCAAATAAAATAAATTTTACCTAAAGGTCAATACAGAACTGTCTAACGCAATGAAAAGAAAAATGCCAATCGCAAGACTCAAACCTTGAGCTGCACGCGCTAAAGTCAACGCGAACTCTTGACTTGGGTTGGGATGTTCAAGTGCGAAAGACCGATTGGCTCAACCGCAGCACGTGCGGGGAGGAACTTCATCTGGTGACGTCACATGTTCAACATTTGTCATCCACTTTTGGAGTATTTCCCGACATTTGCGACCCCATGTGTCTCACATTTAATCATTTGTCCCAACGCCATCTACGTCATTTCGGAGGTTTATAAACGTTAGTACGCATCACATTGTATACTCATGGTGACCCATTTATCTTTACTGCCCCAAACAACTTTCTGTAAGGAAGCAAAAGCAAAATACACTGAAGCGCCAAAGAAACTGGTATAAGCATGCTATTCAAATACAGAGATATGCTAATAGGCACAATACGGCGGTGCGGTCGGCAACGCCTATATAAAACAGGTGTATGCTGCAGTTGGCAGATCGGTTACTGCAGCTAGAATGGCACGTTATCAAGATTTAAGTGAGTTTGAACGTGATGTTATAGTCGGCGCATGAGCGATGCGACACAGCATCTCAGAGGTAGCGATGAAGACGGGATTTTCCCGCACTACCAGTTCACGAGCGTACCATGAATACCAAGCAATCCGGTAAAACATCAAATCTTCGATATCGCTGCGCCCGGAAAAAGATACTCCAAGAACGAGACCAACGACGACTGAAGAGAATCGTTCAACGTGACAATTGCTGCAGATTTCGATGCTGGGCCATCAAAAAGTGTCAGCGTGCAAAACATTCAACGAAACATCGATATGGGCTTTCGGAGCCGAAGGCCCACTCGTGTACCCTTGATGACTGCACGACACATAGCTCCACTCATCGCTTGGGCGCGTCAAGACCGAAATTGGACTGATGATGACCGGATACAAGTTGCTTGGTCGGACTAGTCTCGTTTCAAATTGTATCGAGCGGATGGACGTGTACAGGTATGGGGACAACCTTCTGAATCCATGGACCCTGCATGTCAGCAGAGGACTGTTCAGGCTGGTGGAGGCTGTCCCCGTTGCTATTTATCAACGCCTGTGAGCAGCTGCATGATTCGTGGTGTCAATTCCCTCCAGCACTACTTCAGACATTAGTCGAGTCCGTGCCACGTAGTGTTGCGGCCCTTCTGCGTGATCGTGGGGGTCCTACACGATATTAGGTAGGTGTACCAGATTCTTTGGCTCTTCAGCATATATGAGATAGGGGTAATACCCGCAGACTTCAAGAAGCATGTAACAATTCCAACTGCAAAGACAGCAGGTGCTAACAGGTGTGAATACTACCGAATCATCAGTTTAGTAAGCCATGGATGCAAATCACTGACACGAATTATTTACAGGACAATGGAAAAACTGATAGGAGCCGGCCTCGAGGAAGATCAGTTTGGAGTCTGGAGAGCTGTAGGAACACGCAAAGCAGTACTAACTCTACGTAAGTTGAAGAAAATCAAACATACATTTACAGGATTTGCCGACTTGGAGAAAGACTCTCAATTTCTGGGATATGGCCCGTCTACGCAGCTAAATGAAAGGTTTTTCATTTAGTGCCTTGTTGCATAGCCCGATCGTACCTCCAAGAATATAGAATCAACTGAAGAGCGAGTGAAAACATAAACGATTATTTTTACGATTTTGACTGGAATATACTCTTTGAAACTCTGAAGGTAGCAACGATAAAACACAGGAAGTTACACCATCTACGCAAACGAAACTGTAGTTATTAGGGTTGGTGGACGTGAAAGGGAAGAACTGACTGAAAAGGGAGTGAGACACTGTTGTACCCTACACCATTTTATTCAGTCTGTACACTGAGCAAACAGTAAAGAAAAATTTGGAGAAGTAATTAAAATTCAGGGAGGAGAAATACAAATTTTGAGGTTTGCTGATATTGTAATTCTGTCAGCCAGCAAAGGACTTGCAAGAGGATCTGAACGGATGTCTTGAAAAAGGAATATAAGATGATCAACAAAAGTAAGACAGGGCTAAAAGAAAATATTCGAATAAGGCGATGCTGAGGGAATAAGGTCGAGAAATAAGACAAGTATCCGGCGCTATTTGTTATCTAGGCAGCAAAGTAAGGAAGTAGAGAGTATGTGAAATGTACACTGGCAGTAACAAGAAAAGCTAAAAGAGAAATTTATTAGTATCTAATATAAATTTAAGTGTTAGAAAGTTTTTTCTGAAGGGCTATGTGTGGCGTGTAGCCAGGTACGGAAGTTAAATGTGAGCGATAAGCACTTCAGACAAGAGGAGACAGAAGGTTTTGAAATATGGTGCTACAGAATATCGTTCGAGATTAGGCTGGCAGCTCGACTAACAAATGATTCAATATGGCTCTGAGCACTATGGGACTTGACTTCTGAGGTCATCAGTCCCCTAGAACTTAGAACTACTTAAACCTAACTAACTTAAGGACATAACACACATCCATGCCCGAGGCAGGATTCGAACCTGCGACCGTAGTGGTCGCGCGGTCGACTAACAAACAGCGGGGTTTTGAATCGAGATGGGGAGAAACGAAATTTATGGCACAACTTGATGTAAAGAAGGGAGCACTTGATACGATACATATTAAAGCATGAACTATTCGTCAATTTGGCAATGGAAGGAAGGGTGGAGCATAAAAAATATACAGGAAGAAATAAAGTAAGCAGGTTCAAATGGAAATACTTCCAGGTTGCAGTAGTTATTCAGAGACGAATCCGGACTGAAGACCACTACAATCATCATCTATTGGGTATTTCACTACGATGTCAGAACCTGAACCAGAACCTGGTCATTCTTGAAAATTTCTAACTGGCAAGACGTTGTATTTAGTCCTTGCGAACTCCACGGTTAACTTTTGAGACTTGTTGAAGCTAATTTTTAGTGAGCGAAAGACTTATTGATAGCGTGTTTTTAAAAGGAGTCATCTACTGAAGTCACAAGCATCAGTGTTCCCTCAATGATCTTAATCTGTCCACAAGTTGAACGGACTCTGTGACGGGTTGCTGCAGTCCGGAACTACTTCCTTGGTACAAAAGAAGCTCCACAGTTCGCTTCAACAATGCACCGCGAGGTGTATTATTGCTCGAGTGTTTGACCTTCAAGCGCGTCCTCACGTTGTGGTAAGTTTCATCGAAATTTAAGTCAGTGGCAGGAGACAAGCACTTTACAGCAGACGTAAACTCGCGCTCTGTTAGGCAAAACTGGTGGAGTCTGCGCAGCATCGCAAAAAGAATGTGTGTTAGGGGTGAGACAAATGTCAATTTTGATAGTTCCCGTACCTAGCAACAGATGGCTACACTTACCTCTAAGCTTTTACATTTGAGGGTCAGCTCGTTTTTCCGCGCATGTCTTTTTTGGGCAGTGGAAGGAACAAGTGCAGGCGCGTTTGCGCTCAAAGTAGTCCTACTTTGAAAGCAACCACCACTAAATGATCAAGTCTGGCATGTCCACAAAATTTGGTGAGGCATCCACGTTTCTTTTGTGACAGACCTCGTGCGAGCATTTTGTACAATGTCCCATGAATCTTATACTGCCAGTCTATGAACAAAATTTTCGGCGTTATTTTAAGGAAGTGGATTGCGCGTCTTCCGTTATACAGATAAGGAAATTACACAAGAAAAACTTTAGCGCAACTCGTGCTGAAATTTCACATGCCATTCTAGTACATCGCCAAGTGGGACTGATGGCCTTCGTCATTGGTAAGCTACACGCTGACAAAACTGAGTCACTCCAAATGTCAGTAATGATATGAGCAATACACCTACTATTCCATGTACCGTCCAGGACGGAATGACAACAATATTGTGAAAAGAATTGATTGCTACTCTGCATACAGAGGAAACAATAGAGTCGCAGACAAACACAACGACAAATCTGCTACACCTTTTAAGCTTACAGCGAAAAGACCTTCCGAAGTAGAAAACACACACACACACACACACACACACACACACACACACACACACACACACACACACGAGTCTTTCGCTGGTGTGTCAATGGACTGCAACTGTGCTTGATGGGAGCAGCAATCTGAAAGCACCAACCTATAAGGCGCAAATGCAGTCCGGCCACACTGGTCAGAAAGGGTGGTCATGCGTATGTGGGTTATGTATATTCTACTTCGGAAAAATCGCCTTTTCGCTGAAAACTTAAATTTATAGCAGTCTTTTCGTTGTGTCTGCGTGCGACTCAAAGTCTACTCTATACGGCGAGTAGCAGTCTGTCTTTTTCATAATGATGTTGTTTCACCCATTATTTGGTTAGTCCAAGACAACCATTCTTTCGTTTTTCTCGTACGAATTAACCACAGAGCCCCTATACTGAACAATGGAACAGCTCACAACTGAAAATTTTTAAATATAAGATATATTTCACCACTGGCCAGCACTGGTAAGTTGCTTAGTTGCATTCTATTCAGTACAGGACTCTACTGATCACCCAATGGTTTCCATAAAGCATCCATAACATACAGCAATGTGAATGAGTAACTACATTTGCTACAACTGCAGCGTATCTTCACGGAATTGCATTACAGCTTTGATGTCAACAAAAGCTAGTAGGCAAAAAAGTTTTCTGGAGACATGCTAAAACAAGTACGGTTATCAGCAGCTCAAAGGCTGGGTCGACCACCACAGTGTTTTGGAACGCACAACTGTATCGGAGGTGGTGCTCTGTCACATTCCTCTGACTTTTGAATTGATTTTCCTGGGAGTTTACAGGGGAACCCCTATAGTTCAACGTGTACTCTGAACAACAGTGAAATTCAGCATTTTTCGTGTTAACAAACATTGTCCACATACATGAGATGTCCTCAGTTGTTATCACAAAATTCCATATTTCTGGAACCTTATAACAGGTGACCCTGTTATAGATTATTAATTAACAAGGGCATGATTATCCCATACAAATATCTCTTACCATTGTTTTCAGAACACATGTGCCTGCTCTGTCTCCTTAAAATTCACTTAATTAGCCATGTCGCTTGACAGCTGAAGTGGCTGAGCCACTGGTATATCAGGACAGAAATGTGATTGTTACTCTCATTTGAGTAAAAGCCACTTTACTGGGTGGAGGGCACATTAAGATTATCTATCATGCAGTTAAAGCACTCTGTCATTGTTATCGTCTCCATTTTTAATTAGAGTAGACACACATTTTTGGTAAATCTACTTTCCATCAAGTCCAGGAATGATATGAAATCCAACACACTAGCCTATTTGAAAGTTACATATCAACTCACTGCAAAAGCCTATTTAATATCTCATCCATTGAGCAACCATTCAGTCAAGAGTAGCAACCAACTTTTGAACAACAAAGTTGCCAGCCTTTTTGGAAACATCTCGGCTTTCAGCTAAAAAGCAAACAGAATTCACAGTAGACCCCAACTAGTAGCCATACAGATGTTCGGATCCTTCCAGTCAGAAGTTTAGTGCTCGCTGATACTCTTTTGAGCAAGATAAAATAATGCAACCGACTGACATAAAATTTGTGACTATAATTTTAGCTACTACAGTTCGTTTTACCTAACTTGCCCTACAATGTCACAGACAGAGTTTAACCCTCAACACATTTTTAAATCAACTGACATTTGTGTATAAATAAAAAATTGACAGTTTCTCCTAAACTGTTATGCCACCACATACTTCACTGTACAGCAAAACATCTGTTACAAGACAAACCAAAGAAGTAGAGCCTGGAGCAACTACTCTATGGGTATACACTGGATTCACAAAATAGTTATCATGTGACTTTAGGTTGTAATTCCACATAAATCTAGCCTTGGGAAAGGTAGATGCCAGATAGATGTATTGGAAGAAAGTGAAATCCAGTCTCCAAGAAGATAGCTTAAAATTCAATTAACCAACCAAGTTTTTAGTACTGCCTGGAATTTTTATCAAGTGCAAAAGAATCCTATAAACATTCAACAAATTCCAACAGGAGAAATTACAAGCTGGATATTATTATACATTGTGAAGAGCCTTATTCTCAAAATATCAACATGAGTCAAGAGAAATGTTATTCCTTCCAACATACATCTTGCTTAGAAGCCACAATCATAAAATTGGACAAAATTCATGCTGCACAGAAGGCTACTAACAACCGAGAACTATGGATTTCGTGCATCTTCCACAAACAGTAAGAGAGAAAATGATTTTAATAGCCTGCACAGTGTGTTCTGCATCATAGAGATGTGCAAGCATTCTAGATGCTTAGTTTTTTTCTCTGAAAGTGCTCCATCAAACAAATAAAATATGATACTTCTTCAGTCACTTTGGCAGTTTAATGATGAGTCACTGAGATTGTTTACTGAAAGGCACAATACCTGATCAAATGAACATCTGTAAGTATTTTAAAACAACAGTTCTATTATTATGTTAAAGCACATTATGTAAGCTGAAGATACTTAAATCTTTGTAACTGAATCAGGATGTGAATGCAGCTGCTCACTAATATCAGGCCACAATTTTACACCTATGCCTTTCCCAATTACTACTTACCTTGTATAACTTCTCTCATAAAAAAATAAGTTACTCAGATCTTAAGAATAATGCAGATCATCGGTGTATTCTTTAAAGTACATCATATCTTACGTAACTGGCACCTGTAATGTTTTAGTTTGTATGTTTTAGTTGTACAAATATCATTTGTGTTCTTTAATAATAAGCCCCAAGATATTTCATTATTGTGGATGGTAGCTTATAATGTGTTGTATGGTAGTTCTACCGGTACACAGGTCTATAGGAGATGGCAATTGTATTGTAGATCACAATACTGCTATTCTGTTTTGCACTTTTGTTTTTAGTGACTATTCGAGTGACAGACTGACCCGTAGTATAACCTGAGGTCTTTGTTAAACAGAAAGGTGGTAGCTTAGTTGAGAGTTGGCGAAGCCAACAAAAATGTTACAATACGAAAGCTATTTTTTAAAAATGAAGGTAGAGATGTCAACTGATCTGTAATATAATGCAACCCTTAGGATAGATTGAAAAAAGTGAGAACCATTTTTTTTTGTATTACACAAAGGAATTACAGACATTGTGTTAATTCATAATGGCCACTTGATCAAAATCATGCATGCTCATTTGAACTTGTCCAAAAGGGCACACACCACAGATACATTTTTTACATATTACGTTTTCTGCAGTTATAATTACGTCCATGGCAAAATGATATTTTACTACTTGAGATCTAATATTTTTCAAGTTTTTTAATATGTTTTGAGGTGAATCACATTACTTTGCCGTTTTTTGGTTCACTAATGTTTCTGTATCATTAGTGGCATCATCTATTGGTCACTTCTTGGTGCTCTCATCTCTGTGCCATTAATGTCGTCATCAGACTGTCAGTGCAGTATCACATTATTTACAATCTCCAGATACTCCACACAATAACTGCAGATCCAAAGCATAAGTACATATTAGTACTAAAAAGTGAGTGAATTTTGTACAAAATAAACCACTCAGAAGACGAACTGTACAATGCTTTCTTTAGTCTGTGAAACTACAGTAGGGTCAGTGAAAGAAGATCCTTGATAACTGGCAGTGTCGTTGCCCAGCTTTCAACTGTGAAGCACAAATGGCTACAGGCAAACACAACAGTCAACTACAGAGGTGTTACAACATTTGAGGCATTCCCAGAAAGACACATACAAAACTGTGTTACATGACTGATTGGAGCAGATGTTTGGAGCAGCCTGCAACTGCCAGAGATCTTTCACAGACTCTTAACACAGATCGCACATATTCTTCATTTGGACAGTGACGGCCATGTTGTCTTACACTGGTTTCTTCAGTGCAACAGTCCAACTTCCAGGCAAAATAAAGACTGTTTATTAGATGTACATGTTTTATACCAGTAGCTGGTAACAAAATTACTTACTAGCAACATCTAAAACATTATGGAATACTGATGCTCTGTGTCTACCACATTTATGTTGCTGTCCTGACCAAGCATGTAAGGAAACTGCATTCCATCTCATTTTTGCATCTTAATACAGATATGTCCTTACCTAAAACCTTGCTATTCCTGCAGGAACACTGCTACTTCAAAAGTTTTTAACGTGATGTCATATTCGTCACAATGTTTATAGTGCTGGCATATGATTACCTTCTTCGTAGTGTCGCCAGTCGAAGCTCTATCATATTATTCACTACTTCCGACATGGGAGAGTCAAATTACAGATTTCTTTAACACTAAAAATGTCACTGCTACAGTCAACCGTTTCAGGAAGTCCTCCAGAGAGGTTTTACACCTTGTGGAAAAATGTAGGCTACTCTTAAAATTCCAAGAAATGAGTAACTCTTGTACAACTCACATGACAGTGATATTATATTAGAGAAACTCAGACATACATGTAAATGCACATGAAGGAAAAAAAAAAAAAAAAAAAAAAAATCTGTAAGTGGTGGGGATTGGGGGGGGGGGGGGGGGGGAATCTTGGTAGTACATTATGCACCCTCCATCACTAACTGTAGAATAGCTTGTCAAGAACAAATGTGGATACTGTAATCCATGGACAACTAGTTGAAAAATTCTGGCCATTATTCAGCAGGTACTGGAAGAAATGTGCGTCCTTCAGTTTTGACGAAATCAATTCTGGGATGTAAAATACACATATTGTAGCAACACATACAGAAGTTTGTTGTTGCTGGCTAAAGACCACATCACCATCACTTATTTCAATCTTTTCTCTACCCAGTTTCCTGTGGAACTCAAAGCGTTCATTTTGAGTGTTCAGTCTCCCTGAATGGCTCAAAAAAATATTCCGTGAGTAACTAACTTCATAAATTAATACACCGATAATACTCCAAATGAATCTCAGCTTAGCAACCACTTTCCTGATAATTATATACATCCCAAAACTGTATGTCATTTCCACTGGCCTATGTATTGTCTGGCTGAAGGCTTCATAATGCAAATTTAAAGTGTTCTGGCTAAACAATTAACCAACATGCAACACAAAATCTCTTATCTAAGCACCTTATTCCTTACAGTTGACTAATATTAACTTCAAACGTGGTCCCACAATGGTATTTCATGTGGGGGAGCAAACATTTGAGGTGAAATCATGATTTATACTAAACACACAAAGCAAGCTTACAGTTCCATTAACAGACTCCCAGAAGCCACTTTAGATTCAAAACCTGTAACTTCTCTCCAGAGACTGGCGAGAAAGCTGACATGAAGAAAAGCAGTGATAATATTCTGTGCTGCAAAAGTCGCATGACCAAAGATTTTTTTTCACTTTTTGTCCACATGTACATAAAGATGACTCATGGTTTTTCAGACTTTTGACAGTTGTTTCCAGTTTGTTTCGCAACAGACAGGAATTGTTTGAAAACATAGCTCTGCTTCATCTAGTTTTTAATATATAACCACAGTACAACATGGCTGCATTGTTGTTACACCGACCAATAGAGATTATTTGACAAATAAACTAAAGGAAAGGAATTAGTTTCACGGTAACACACACACACACACACACACACACACACACACACACACACACACAGAGAGAGAGAGAGAGAGAGAGAGAGATAGAGAGTGTGTAAGCCTACAGATGGAAACTGTGAGTGTTATAAGGTGCAACTTACCCCTCTAGTCTGACATCAGTCAGGGATCGGTTCAGCGAGATCATATCACTGGCCAGCAGGTTGAACTGGTTCAGCTTGAACTTCTCTTTCATGATAGCTTCTTGATCTGATGGCACTACCACTGGTTTCCCCCTCTCACCTGGTGAACCGTGCACTTCTGGTACAGAAGCCGCTGGCCACCACCGCTTCAGTTTCGACAGTGGGTACCGTCCAAAACCTTCAGTCTGCTGGGACTCCTTGTGCTGCACTGCATGGTCTCCTCGCTCTAGTGCCTCAAATCCATGTGCCCCCTGTCTCGAGTCAACACTGCTGCCTGAAAGAGCCGCAGGAGCGGCAGGCGGGTGTGATGGCACTGCACATCCCCAACCATTGCCACCGACTGTGCAGTCTGAGTAGTATGTCAGTATCCCCACAAACACCAGCAGCCACACCAATGAGGTCACTAATATAACTTTGCAAGTGTGGAAGCGCACTTTAGTCCGAAACATTGTGCACAGGGCTGTGAACACTCAACTTGCTACTTCACTGATTATAGCATGTGCAACTTATGGAACATCTGAAACTGGGATGTGTGAAGGGGGGGAAAATTAAATTACGAAGTCTTGTCCGGACTAAAACGAAATGTGGTCATGTGTCTTCAAATTCACGTATTCTTGATTTCAAACCTGAAACAAATGTTGATGCAATTCAGTATAGGCCCAATCCTTCATAACTATACAACTTTTTTACACATACTTCTTTGGGCATTACAATTAAAGAGACTTCGATTCCGGATGCATCCTTAAGCATGCATATCATCAAAACTTACTAATATATTAATGTTCACCATAAATATTATAGCATGGTGTATCACACTATGAAAATTTAGGATTTTCAGAAAAAGAGAACCACGTAAAGTGTGACTAAAGAAAGACCATCCAATTATTGTGTGTGTTTTTGTGTTTAAATGATTGCTTGGATAACACTGCGTCTGCCAGACTAGCAGTTATTTATCTCTCAGATATGTTCAGTTTTATTCGTTGAAAACGTACGTTATAAGGTTAGATAATGGGATGGAACTTCAACAAAACATTTTTTTCTCGTTTTACTCGTGCTGTTGACAATTCTTCACTTACACAGCCGGCACCAACAGTTACAAAAATGTCAACCTGTATCATTTCGTGTTGTCATTCTCATACATGCGTTTCCAACCAATAAAGCTTTCCTTTTTCGCTTAACAGTGCCAAACTAAGACGTGTACTAATCATCATTCACAACGTACTTGGTCAATCGCTGAGAAAATGATACTGTTTTTCTTTCACGCACTTCATTCGGGACGCTATCTACAGACTGTTAAAGTAATTAGAATTCGGAATCACAAATATGTTACGCGGTACTACTGCGTTAATGTCTCTGATAAAAATTGTGTCATTAGTAACGATGAATGTCGTACGCAGAATAAAAAATACCGATAAGCTTCCTCGACTGAACTATAAACAGCAATCGGCTTTCTCACATGATGCTACACAATAAATGGAGATATTTTACATGTCTGAAGATTCTGATTCACATTTAGCGCCAAGAAATCCTCGGTGTCCATGTATTTGGTGAAATGTATTCTTTTAATGTCAACTAACAAGGCGAGATAGCTGCGCTGTTTGAGACGTAGAAGCTGTGATATTTTATGCTACTGAATTTAAGAAGTTGATAAATGACAGATGACGATAAACTGTAAGTGGTTACGGAGCTTTTTTCGGCACGTAAGCAGCGCATTTCACTAAAGCAGGTAAACTTTTGAACAAAAATAAGAAAATACCGCCACTCAAAGTCCGCGTCTCACTGCAGCAGTTTAAAACAGAACACACTTACGTGTATTAGTAATATCAAAATGCACACTTAGAGAATCAAGCTTTGTACAACTCGGTTCCTCGTATTCAAACAAATTTTTCAGTTGAGCTTGAGGATTACTGCTGTGAAACTAAATGTTGTAAAAGCAACTGAGCGACCCAGATGTACGTCAAACTTACGCTTGATACGTCATCTTCAAACAAATACATCGTACCGCAAAATTCTACGTGTGCACTCGCCTATCTTCCGTATCTTCACGTAACGGGACAAGAATATAGCTTTTATAACCAAACCAAACACCTCGCAGGAGGCAAAAGTCTTTAAACTTTGGAAAAGG
The DNA here is from genome assembly GCF_021461395.2 of Schistocerca americana. Taxonomy (NCBI): domain Eukaryota; kingdom Metazoa; phylum Arthropoda; class Insecta; order Orthoptera; family Acrididae; genus Schistocerca; species Schistocerca americana. The sequence goes on from NC_060120.1 coordinate 183,683,324, forward strand.
TCGTCTGTGATACTATAATATTCGCACATACAAATATTCCAACAGTTTACGTCCGGCACGGCTCACTAAAACAACACACGCATGACACCTCTGCTTGTCACTTTAAACTCACTAACGCGGATTCTCGTGAAAGAGGTTTCTAAACTTAAGCTACTGCAAAATCTTTGTTGTCAGCATATCTTACGTGACACAAAATGAAATATTTAAACCGTACCTTACACAGTATTTTTCAAAAATTGCCCGCACAGCGTTCCTGCCACACGCATCCTTTTCGCATCACTTTCCATGACCTCACAAAACACTTCGCTCACAAAGATACGTCGCAGAGATATGCCGAGCTACCCATAGGTCTGAAAACTGGCGCCAGGTGGCAGCGCGGTGCAGCCACGTCAGGCGGCCTGAGGCACAATGAACTCAACACCGCCGCTCGTCTCCCACGCCCCAGGTACTTTCTTAACGAGAAGTCGCCGACCGGTCACGCAGCGGTTCGTCCTTAACAAGCTTCTAAACACATTTAAATCTCGTGGAAAATCAATGTTCAGATTATAAAAGTCCTGCCCATTCGTGAAATTGAGTCGTAGAAGAGTAGTTTGTGTTTCCGTAGTGCGGTTTCTTATGGCTCAGTGACGTGTCGCATAATTTTGCTACCCAGAGATGCTGTGAACACGAATGATATTTTGACGTCGCAAGAAACATACCTTTGTATATGATTACTATGCTTCTGCAGTAGCTTACTTTCCCTGAGTGGAACAGTTCTCTCATAGCTTCATGTATCGCATGAACTGGTGGTTTCCACAAATTCCTCCCTCTTGAGCTCTCGGATAAAATATTTTAATACTGTTATTGGTAACCGAGAAGGGGAGAGAAGCTCAAAAGACTGTGTCGGAAGTATCGGCTTCGGATAAGTGTATTTTATTTCTTCTCTGGATTACAGACACATCTTACCAGTATTATGGTTACTCTTTTGTTTTCAGTCTCATTTACTACCTAAATGGATTACTACTGACTCATTGAATCAGTATTAGCGATTAATGGAATGATACTAAAATTACGAGTACATGTCAGAAGATGACTTGAAATTCATTGTACCGTTTACTTCAGGCTGGATAGTTTACACAGATGTCAATGAAATTATGTTACTAACATTACGCGCGCTTGTGGTGTAAACAGGCAGCTGACTATTGTATTTTAAATGAGCTTGTCCTATATAAGATATTGCATATTTAAACCAAATGTCTCCATAGAAAACTTATAACCTGTTGTAACTATTTTTGACTTGGTAGTGACTGTTTACTCGTAGCCCATTCGGAGATACGACAGATAGCTTCCACGAGCAAATGACTAGCGAAAGTTGACATTGATAAGATTCGCTACCTCATTTGAAACTCTCCACGGTTTCGGCGATGGCGGACAATTTTGAAAAGACCCAAATCGTTGTTTCAGGGACAAGTATGGACGGTACGCGCAAACGTATGACTTCAGATAAAAACAGGTTATTTAATAAGGAAATCAGTTCTTTCGAAATTGGAAATGTAGAAAAGACGTCTATTCTAACAGTAATTATATTACCAGCACGGCAACTTCGCATCCGTTGTTCGAGATAAAAAGACGAATACCAGAAGTGATGTGTGGTAGGTCATTTACATACGTCAGGAAATACTGCGGCTCTGTCGCACTACTGAGGTGTGGGCGACGAACTAAGCACTGTGTGTGAAGAAGTCTACTATCAAATCGTCTATCTGTTAGGATATTCCGTAATATGTACCTAGTTAGTATCTTAGGCGACGGTGTAAAACTGTATCCAAGGTGTTCTGGAAGTCAAGGGACAACTTGAGCTCCACCATGCCATCTGCATGGCATGGACGAGCACAGCAGGTTAGTTTCACATGATCGGTGGTTGCGGAAATCATATGGATCTATACAGAGAAGTTATCGTGTTTCCAGTAAACTCATTGAACACGATCACATAATACGATCCTTAATTTGTTAATAGGAGTGAGATAAGCTTGTAGTTCTGTGTATTTGTCCTGTGAAACTTCTTCTAGATTGATACGATCTGCACATGTATAGTTGTCTAGTGCACAAACTCTTGGTAGATGATGGATCAGTTCTCTCGTATATGTGATACACAGCCCAAAGGATTTGCCAGCAAATTTAGTGGTCTCTCTAATAGTGAGCGAGCTGATTTTCAGTTCTGTGCTCACCAATTTTTACGAGAGGTTTAATCATGATCTTGAAAAAGAAAATAATGGAGTTAATTTTCTGTTTGTTTGCCGATACACGTGTGCATACTGGTCTCGCGCCATAGTACCGCAGCGCGCCACTAGAGGGTCAAAAACAAAATGGCGCAGCCCAGAGTATCGTGCAGTTATCACTTTTCTGTGTGTAAAAACGAACAAAGCTGCAACAAATACTTGGTTGAGTTCGTGAAGCGACGAATCCACGCTGAGTTCAGGGAAATGAAAGGCTCTGTCCGCACTGGGACCCATGTTGCGCGTCTTTGTTGCGCGGCTGAGTCGAGTCTGAATTGCTTCAATTTAGGGATGGCGGTTATAGCTGAAACAACTGGTTTTCATTTATATTGTTTTTTTCCCTGTTGGTTTTTGAACCTTTATTTAACACATTCTAAGTTGATTTCTGAACGAATCATAAGCTGATTCTTGGATGCGTGCGTAGTGTTCGTGTGTCTGCCAGGGGAATCCCCATCGCATCTAGAAATAAACTTTCCCCCAGACAAAAAGGGGCGGGGCTCAACGAACTGAGCCGAATAAACACGAATGGGTGAATGCCAGTTGCTGTTTGTTTATGTTGTTGATTGGGTGAGCGAATGATCAGCGTTGTTATAATTATTAGTGGAATCCATAGTTTCAGATTATCAGAGTGGAAATAAACGACTAACAGGAATAGCATGTAACAAAGTTTACATATTATTTTCTTGGTGTATTCAAGAGAATGAAATTTTTGCCAGATCGCTACACTAGCAGTCGTACAGTCCCCGGTCACCAGCTGCTCTAAACTCTATTCTAGAAACGGCGCGGAAAACGCATCGTACGAACACGTAATAACACGTAACCGGAGTATATACGCGGGTTAACTGAACCCGTGATACTGGCAAGGTTAGTGAAGCTAACCTGAGAATAAGTTTTGACGATGCAGGAATAGTTAACAGAGTTAGTGACGACAAGATTCTTAGTACGAGGAAGGAGAAGAAACGGGGACATCACACAAATTGTATGGAAGAATATGACGATTCCAAATTTATATAAAAATTTCGTACTGCTACTTTTCGATCTCTTGCTAGAGAAACGGGAGTTATGAATGAAACGTGAAAGTATTTCCTAATATAAAACTTTTTGCTTGTAGTGGGCCTAATCGGCGTTTGAAATTGGTATTTTGTAAATTATGTTCTGTTGTGTTATTTATATAAATGAGATACATAAATATGACCATTTGTGCCAAAACAGTCAAGCTTATTTGGCGTGTGTTACAACTGCTGTAATACTAGAAAGGCCTATTTCGTTTTATCTAGCATACAGTGACAAAATAGACGTAATCAAATCGGGAAACCACCCCAGTCTTGGGTACTACTCGTATCAACAGCTTTTTCAGTATTAGTCAATGACATTTTGATTCTTCGTGTAGCAAAACGATTGACGAACTTTGAGGTAATAGATTGTTTCGCAGAAGGGAAAGCACGCCGTGTAAAGCTGTAGCAGAATTAGAGAGAAAAAAATGCTGGGGCCTAAGGATTTAAGAAATGTATACTGTCTTGCTTGCTTAACTTTACTGGTTTTATGTTTCCTATATTTAATTTTATGTCACACAAAAGGTAAAGTTACTAGTTAACAGGCAGTAGAGTCTTACTCTTTATTGCCTTACTCTACCGGTCACAAATAATCCCACCAAGAACACTACTGGCCATTAAAATTGCTATACCACGAAGGTGACGCGCTATAGACGCGCCTCGTATCACTAGCAGTCGAGATGACAGGCATCTAATCCTCATGGCTGTAACGCATCGTGCAGCCACGTCTCGATCCCTGAGTCAACAGATGAGGACATTTGCAAGACAACAACCATCTGCACGAACAGTTCGGCGACGTTTGCAGCAGCATGGACTATCAGCTCGGAGACCATGGCTGCGGTTACCCTTGACGCTGCATCACAGACTGGAGCGCCTACGATGGTGTACTCAACGACGACCCTGGGTGCACGAATGGCAAAACGTCATTTTTTCGGATGAATCCAGGTTCTGTTCACAGCATCATGATGGTCGCATCCGTATTTGGCGATATCGCGGCGAACGCACGTTGGAAGCGTGTATTCGTCATCGCCATACTGGGGTATCACCCGGTGTGATGGTATGGGGTGCCATTGGTTACACGTCTCGGTCACCTCTTGTTCGCATTGATGGCACTTTGAACAGTAGACGTTACATTTCAGATGTGTTACGACCCGTGGCTCTACCCTTCATTCGATCCCTGCTAAACCCTACATTTGAGCAGGCTAATGTACGACCGCATGTTGCAGGTCCTGCACGGGCCTTTCTGGATACAGAAAATGTTCGACTGCTGCCCTGGCCAGCACATTCTCCAGATCTCTCACCAATTGAAAACGTCTGGTCAATGGTGGCCGAGGAACTGGCTCATCACAATACGCCAGTCACTACTGTGGATGAACTATCGTATCGTGTTGTAACTGCATGGGCAGCTGTACCTGTACACGCCATCCAAGCTCTGTCTGACTCAATGCCCATGCGTATCAAGGCCGTTATAACGGCCAGAGGTCGTTGTTCTGGGTACTGATTTCTCAGGATCTATGCACCCACATTGCGTGAAAATGTAATCACATGTCAGTTCTAGTATAATATATTTGTCCAATAAATACCCGTTTATTATCTGCGTTTCTCCTTGATGTAGCAATTTTAATGGCCAGTAGTCTATTAACTGTGAGTCCGTTGTAGGACGTCAAACCAGCCGACTCGGAGCAGGAGAGGCACCACAGGACGTTTTAACTGCCTCTATCCTTAATATACGAGGGTCGTTCAATAAATAATGTCACACATTTCTTTTAAAAAAGCCATTAATATACATAGACAAACGTCCTTATTAGTTCTTGACATTTGACGTTTGTTCTGTGCACCGGTGAAGTTTCGAACCGTTCCTGGCAGATGGCAGAGCCGTAGTACAGCATCAAAATGGCGTCTACGTACGACTCACGTTAGAAGCAGTGTGCTGTTATTGAATTCTTGTGTGCTGAACAAGAAACCGTGGCGAGCATCCATAAACGTTTGTGTGCAGTGTATGGCGATTCTGCAGTTGATAGGAGTACAGATGGATGATGGATAAAGAAAGTTACAGCCTCAGGAAATGCAGAAACAGAGCCCTATGATCAGCCACGCTCGGGACATCCTGTCACAGCCCCTGCTCCAGACAAGCTGAACCGTGCGGATGCTACTATCTGCGCCAACAGGCGCATCACAACTCGACAGTTTGCTCTAGTTATCGATCAGCATTGGAAGTGCGTCTGCAATGATCGAGACTCTCGGATATTCATAGAGGTGCCAACGATGGGTACCAGGAATGCTCACAGCGGACCACAAGATTCAAAGAAAGGCCATTTCGTGTGAACTGTTGGAGCATTTTGAGACCGACGGAGAGGCCTTTCTGTCACGGATCTTTACGGTGGACGAAAGCTGGGTGCACAACTTTGTGCCAGGAAAAAAGGGTAGTCCATGGACCGGAAAAAAAGGGCAGTCCATGGAGTGGCATCATCCTCATTCAACACAAAAGAAGAAATTCAAGACAACCTCCTCTGCTGGAAAAGTCATGGTGACAGTCTTCTAGGATTGTGATGGCGTCATTATCGTGGATGTGTGCCAAGAGGGTCAACCATCAATTCAGAGGCATGCGTGAAGACTCTGAATAAACTCTGAATAAACTCAAGAACCGTTTCCGACGTGTTCGATCGGACAAGAATCCACCAAAAATCCTGCTCCAACACGATAATGCACGCCCACACACAAGTCTGAGAACCCAGGAACGTATCGCTAAATTGGGTTGGACATCATTGCCTCATCCACACTACAGTCCAGACCTGACACCCTCGGACTTCCATCTCTTTGGGCCACTTAGAGATTCTCTACGCGGAACAAACATTGAAGATGACAAGATTGTCAGTCATGCAGTGAAAACATGGCTACGCCTACAGGACAAGAGCTTTTACCAGCAGGGAATACATGCTCTTCCACAACGTTGCCGTACGGCCATAGATCGTGATGGAGACTACGTAGAAAAATAGGACATGATCAAGACACGTTGATGTATATTGTCATCGAATTCTGCCTCTTAACAATAAATATATTGTAAGAAAAAAAAGTGGGGCACTACATATTGAACGACCCTCGTAGGTTTGAGGGCTTCCATCACAAAATATAACGTTTGAATTTCAGAGAGGGAAATACAATGACGTGCGATGGAAGAATGCTCTGTGAAGAGGCGTATCATTGCACTTTGACGTACTGAAGATAGAATAAAATGTCTTACATCTCCTCGGACATAAATGTTTTAGCCGGCCACGGTGGCCGAGCGGTTCTAGGCGCTTCAGTCAGGGACCGCGCGATTGCTTCGGTCGCAGGCTCGAATCCTGCCCCGGGCATGGATGTGTGTGATGTCCTTAGGTTAGTTAGGTTTAAGTAGTTCTAAGTTCTAGGGGACTGATGACCTAAGATGTTACCCCCCATAGTGCTCAGAGCCATTTAAACCATAAATGTTTTATACGAGGGTTGTCCAGAAAGTGATGCACCACATTTTTTTCTTCAACATTTCTTTGTTGAAGATAATGATAATTACACACACGAAAGAATCCCGTTGTATGGCCTTCCTCCGGCGCAAAACAAATGGCTCTCTGGCTCTGAGTACTATGGGACTCAACTGCTGAGGTCATTAGTCCCCTAGAACTTAGAACTAGTTAAACCTAACTAACCTAAGGACATCACAAACAGCCATGCCCGAGGCAGGATTCGAACCTGCGACCGTAGCGGTCTTGCGGTTCCAGACTGCAGCGCCTTTAACCGCACGGCCACTTCGGCCGGCTGCAAAACAAATGCGTGTGTGCTCTGTCGGTACCATTCCATATCCTGGTGGCGGAGCCAGTGCTTAACTGTGTGGATCACCTGCTCATGATCTTCAAAATGTCTTCCACGAATGGCGTCCTTTAATGGTCCAAACAAGTGGAAGTCCGAGGGGGCTAGGTCAGGGCTGTAGGGTGAATGGTGCAACACTGTCGAACCCTGTTTTGCGGTGTGTTCAGCAGTCTTGATACATGTGTGGAGCCGAGAGTTGCGCAAAACATCTCCTGGGTTGCTGTGACGCCGAAGTCGCCAGGAGCGCGTATTCAGTTTTGTTAATGTGATGACGTATGCTTCTGAATTAATGGTACCTCCTCTTGGAAACACATCAATGAGAATCACACGTTCACTGTGATCGTGAACTTACCGGCGGAAGTAGTGGCTTTGAATTTTTTCTTCTATAGGGAGTGGGGGAGTGGGGACGGCGCCATTCCATCGACTGTCGTTTTGTTTCGGACTCAAAATGGCGAACCCAGGTTTCATCACATGTCAAAATCCGGGACAAGAAGGCCTCCACCTCAGCTTCAAAACGTTGCAACGAATCAAGACAAATGTTTTTTTTTCTGTGCGATGTGTGATCCACCATTAGACACCACGGGACTCATCTTGCACACACTTTTGAATATCCAAGAGTGCAAATAATTGCATCCACACTTCCTTTGCTGATTTACAGATGCAGCGCCTACTGCCGAGTCGTAATGTGTCTGTCGCAGCAACATTCGGGTGTGACAGCCGTGGATGGTCTCCCCGACCGCTGCAAATTGTGGAGCTCCGCGAACCGCCTTCTGATGACGTCACCCTCCGTGCCTAGCGACTAACTGTACCTCTTTCGACAGCAGATGCTCCATACACTTTGCACACGCGTTTGTGAACACACCCCACAGTTTCTTTCTCTGCAGTGAGAAATTCAATGACGGTACGTTGCTTGTAACGTACATCACCTACAGACGCCATTTTGAAACTGTCCTACAGTTACGCTATCTGTCGGAATATACAGAAACTTGTCACGCTCACTCAGGAGACTTCAGATAATACGTAACTAACGTTTCGCAGTCGTAGCATTGTTTTCGGCTGAGAAAAAAAAAATGCGGTGCATTACTTTCTGGACAACCCTCGTATTTCAAACTCTTCAGAAATACACGCGCTACCAATGAAGATATTTTTGAAAAATCTTTTTTTTTTTTTTAATTTTCAGCGTTTTATCTCAAATACTCGAGAGAGGGAGGGGGCGGGAGGGGGAGGGGGGGCGCCACGATCAAGTTTTTGCCCCGATCCGAAAATGTCGTAGATCCGGGGCTGCCTGTAATAAACGTAGAAATCGAACAAGAAGTGAAAATTTTCGACTCTCTCAGTTTAAAGATACACAGAATCAAAATATTAAATTAAACAAGCAAATAAAAGAACACTTAGTTTGTACACCATTCATTCCTTTTGTTGAAGAGCGATAAGCGGTTGAATGCTACAAAAATCAGAAGTATTCTCCTATAAATCGAATTTTTTGAAACGTTGCTCAAGAATCATGTTGTAATCGGGATTTTATCACTGCTTGGGCACAAAGGATGGTCAGTGCTAAACGGGTGAAAACTGAGGTAGAAGAACTGTAGTTTTTGTGTTGATTTGTGCGTTTTCAAGGGCTGCAGGCAGATAAAGGCATATTATGCGGTCATACGCAGCTGATCAGCTATTTTGTACTTGTGTTGTATAACGTGAATGAATTGGTATTAAGTTTTTAATTTATTACTGTTATAATAATTTCCGTTCTCTAAATATTTTCGTAGAAATGGCAGACAAATCATTTAAAGCAAATGAAGCATTGTATACTTCACTGCTACATCACGCCGGCCGAAGTGGCCGTGCGGTTAAAGGCGCTGCAGTCTGGAACCGCAAGACCGCTACGGTCGCAGGTTCGAATCCTGCCTCGGGCATGGATGTTTGTGATGTCCTTAGGTTAGTTAGGTTTTACTAGTTCTAAGTTCTAGGGGACTAATGACCTTAGCAGTTGAGTCCCATAGTGCAAAAAAAAAAAAAAAAAAAAAAAAACTGCTACATCACTTAGTAAAAATATTTCAAGACTATGGCTGGTGTCAATCTGCAGTACAATAGATTTACGGCGATGACAGTGGGAAATTACCCTTTAGACTAGGGGGAAAGTCTTGCACACCGCCGATACACTTGTACCTTAAGACAAGACACACGGCAAGGGGGACATTATGGTCTCTGCAATGCTGTACCAATTCTTATGCCATGTGTTTGTTGCTCTTCTCTGTCGGCATTGTTGTTAAATACCACTTATCGCTTTTTTCCTTGTCTGTAATTACGCAATATTTTAAACGAATGCAAATTCTACGAATACAAATTACACCTTTTTTTAAAAAAAAAGTTTATTTATAAAAAAAATTCTGCAGTGCTGCCATTGTTAACTGACATTTCGGTTTTTGTAATCGGTTATTAGTAAAAAATAAAAAAAATCCCCTGTTATAACCGAGACCAAACAAAAACCGAAAAATACCGGTTGTTCAGAACTAAAATACCAGTATCGGTTTTAGACAATCGGTTTTCCTCGTCCCTACTGCGATTTAGAACAGCAACGTGTTCCCACGTCCATGGAGTGTATTGTGGGTCTAAAGTGATGTGAGATTTGAATCCCATCGAAAGGGGATTCTCTGAAACAATGTCGCGCAACATTCCAAGTGTGGACGTGCTCTGGGTGAAGTTTGGCTCGCTATGGCACGTAGTCACCACTGTTAACTGTCGTAATCTAGCGTGGTTGTATTTTATGTTTTCTAGTATGCCGATGCCTGAAGCTGCTTTGAAACTAGTTGAAGATCTTCATGTGAACAACTGCTTGTGGAACATCACATACCGTACCGAAAACAGCAATCCAACAGCAATAGAGAGTTTTTTTTAGCCTTGTCAAGGAACAAGAGTGGCAGGATGTTTATAGTGCCGATAACATGATAAATATAATGCTTCCTTACCACATTTCTCATGCTCTTTGAGAGCTGCTTTCCATTAGAACGTTTTAAACGGGGTACTGGCAGTAATAGGCAGCTTGGGTGGCTGACTAGTGGGATAAGGACATCAGGATATCATGTAGAACAAAGCGGAAATTATATCAAAATGTTGGAAGAGGTCACACTCAAACTACAGTACCCATTACAAACAGTATTGTAAGGTGCTTAAAAATGTTATTAGGAAGGCAAAGAGTACGTGATATGCAAATAGAATAGCTAATTCACAGGATAAAATTAAAACTATACGGTCAGTTGTGAAGGAAGTGTCTGATCCGCAGCACAAGGTCGACAATATCAGTTTGCTGTAAAAATATTTCTGTTACAGATAAATCAGATATACACTCCTGGAAATTGAAATAAGAACACCGTGAATTCATTGTCCCAGGAAGGGGAAACTTTATTGACACATTCCTGGGGTCAGATACATCACATGATCACACTGACAGAACCACAGGCACATAGACACAGGCAACAGAGCATGCACAATGTCGGCATTAGTACAGTGTATATCCACCTTTCGCAGCAATGCAGGCTGCTATTCTCCCATGGAGACGATCGTAGAGATGCTGGATGTAGTCCTGTGGAACGGCTTGCCATGCCATTTCCACCTGGCGCCTCAGTTGGACCAGCGTTCGTGCTGGACGTGCAGACCGCGTGAGACGACGCTTCATCCAGTCCCAAACATGCTCAATGGGGGACAGATCCGGAGATCTTGCTGGCCAGGGTAGTTGACTTACACCTTCTAGAGCACGTTGGGTGGCACGGGATACATGCGGACGTGCATTGTCCTGTTGGAACAGCAAGTTCCCTTGCCGGTCTAGGAATGGTAGAACGATGGGTTCGATGACGGTTTGGATGTACCGTGCACTATTCAGTGTCCCCTCGACGATCACCAGTGCTGTACGGCCAGTGTAGGAGATCGCTCCCCACACCATGATGCCGGGTGTTGGCCCTGTGTGCCTCGGTCGTATGCAGTCCTGATTGTGGCGCTCACCTGCACGGCGCCAAACACGCATACGACCATCATTGGCACCAAGGCAGAAGCGACTCTCATCGCTGAAGACGACACGTCTCCATTCGTCCCTCCATTCACGCCTGTCGCGACACCACTGGAGGCGGGCTGCACGATGTTGGGGCGTGAGCGGAAGACGGCCTAACGGTGTGCGGGACCGTAGCCCAGCTTCATGGAGACGGTTGCGAATGGTCCTCGCCGATACCCCAGGAGCAACAGTGTCCCTAATTTGCTGGGAAGTGGCGGTGCGGTCCCCTACGGCACTGCGTAGGATCCTACGGTCTTGGCGTGCATCCGTGCGTCGCTGCGGTCCGGTCCCAGGTCGACGGGCACGTGCACCTTCCGCCGACCACTGGCGACAACATCGATGTACTGTGGAGACCTCACGCCCCACGTGTTGAGCAATTCGGCGGTACGTCCACCCGGCCTCCCGCATGCCCACTATACGCCCTCGCTCAAAGTCCGTCAACTGCACATACGGTTCACGTCCACGCTGTCGCGGCATGCTACCAGTGTTAAAGACTGCGATGGAGCTCCGTATGCCACGGCAAACTGGCTGACACTGACGGCGGCGGTGCACAAATGCTGCGCAGCTAGCGCCATTCGACGGCCAACACCGCGGTTCCTGGTGTGTCCGCTGTGCCGTGCGTGTGATCATTGCTTGTACAGCCCTCTCGCAGTGTCCGGAGCAAGTATGGTGGGTCTGACACACCGGTGTCAATGTGTTCTTTTTTCCATTTCCAGGAGTGTATGTACAGTATTTAACAATTATTTTCTGAGCGTTGCTGGTGAATCAAATAAAAATTTAGATTCTACAGGGAGTCATATAACTTTCTTGGCAAATGCCTTTCCGAGATTGATGTCTGAGATACTCCTCTGTGATACAGACAAGAGGGATATCGAGTCAATAATTAAATCACTGAAGACTAAGAACCCTCATGGTTATGATGAAGTGCCTAGCACAATATTAAAATACTGTGCTGCACGTGTTAGCCCTGTATTTAGCCATATTTGTATTTTTTCCTTTAGGATTGGTCAGTTTCCTGAACGATTAAAGTACTCAGTAGAAAAGCCGCTTTTTAAAAAGGGAGAAAGGGATAATGTAGATAATTTTAGACCTATTTCAGTGCCATCAGTGTCCGCAAAAGTTATTGAAAAGGCTGTGAATATAAGGGTAATTGATCATTTTATATCACACGATTTGCTATCAAATGTACAGTTCGGCTTTAGAAGTGTCTAACAACTGAAAATGGTATATTCGATTTTTTCTGTGACGTACTAGATGGGTTAAACAGAAGGTTGCGAACGCTAGGCATATTTTTTGATTTGACTAAGGCATTTGATTGTGTTGATCACAAAATAGATTAAGGAAAGGCAAACCTACATTTCTAGCATTTGTAGACTTAGAGAAAGCTTTTGACAATGTTGACTGGAATACTCTCTTTCAAATTCTAAAGGTGGCAGGGGTAAAATACAGGGAGCGAAAGGCTATTTACAATTTTTACAGAAACCAGATGGCAGTTTTAAGAGTCGAGGGGCATGAAAGGGAAGCAGCGGTTGGGAAGGGAGTGAGACAGGGTTGTAGCCTGTCCCCGATGTTATTCAATCTGTATATTGAGCAAGCACTAAAAGAAACAAAAGAAAAATTCGGAGTAGGTATTAAAGCCCATGGAGAAGAAATAAAAACGTTGAGGTTCGCCGATGACATTGTAATTCTGCCAGAGACGGCAAAGGACTTGGAAGAGCAGTTGAACGGAATGGACAGTGTCTTGAAAGGAGGATATAAGATGAACATCAACAAAAGCAAAACAAGGATAATGGAATGTAGTCTAATTAAGTCGGGTGATGCTGAGGGAATTAGATTAGGAAATGAGGCACTTAAAGTAGTACAGGAGTTTTGCTATTTGGGGAGCAAAATAACTGATGATGGTCGAAGTAGAGAGGATATAAAACATAGACTGGCAATGGCAAAGAAAGCGTTTCTGAAGAAGAGAAGTTTGCTAACATCAAGTATAGATTTAAGTGTCAGGAAGTCGTTTCTTAAAGTATTTGTATGGAGTGTAGCCATGTATGGAAGTGAAACATGGACGATTAATAGTTTGGACAAGAAGAGAATAGAATCTTTCGAAATGTGGTGCTACAGAAGAATGCTGAAGATTACATGGGTAGACCACATAACTAATGAGGAGGTATTGAACAGAATTGCGGAGAAGAGGAGTTTGTGGCACAACTTGACAAGAAGAAGGGACCGGTTGGTAGGACATGTTCTGAGGCATCGAGGGATCACAAATTTAGTATTGGAGCGCAGCGTGGAGGGTAAAAATCGTAGAGGGAGACCAAGAGATGAATACACTAAGCAGATTCAGAAGGATGTAGGTTGCAGTAGGTACTGGGAGATGAAGAAGCTTGCACGGGATAGAGTAGCATGGAGACCTGCATCAAACCAGTCTCAGGACTGAAGACAATAACAACAACGATCACAAAATATTATTTCAGAAGTCGGATCATTACGGAATATGAGGAGTAGCTCACAATTGGTTCACCTCTTACTTTAGCAACAGACAGCAAAGGATCATTATGTTGAAAATGGCTGTGGTGTGGGGTCTGAGTGGGGTACGGTCAAGGGGGGAGGGGGGGGGGATCAGTGTTGGAGCCACTCCTGTTCCTTATTTATATAAATGATATGCCCTCTAGTATTACGGGTAACTCTAAAATATTTCTGTTTGCTGATGACACTAGCTTGGTAGTAAAGGATGTTGTGTGCAACACTGGCTAAGTTTCAAATAGTGCAGTTGATGACCTAAGTTCATGGCCTGTAGAAAATAATTCTAAAGCCCAATTCAACAAAACCTGACGTTTTAATCTCACGCAATTGGCATACGATTAGTTAAACTGAACAGTTCAAATTTCTAGGTGTTCAGATAGATAGTAAGCTGTCGTGGAAAGCCGAAGCTCAGGATCTTGTTCAAAGACTTAATGCTGCAATTTTTACTATTCGAACGATATCTGAAGTGAGTGATCGTTCGATATGAAAATTAGTCTACTTTTCTTATTTTCATTCGCTTATGTTATTATATTTTGGGATAACTCTTCCCACTCTAAAAGGATATTTTTGGCTCAGAAACGGGCAGTCCGGGCAATAAGTGGTGTAAGTTCACGAACTTCTTGTCGACCCCTGTTCACGAGTCTGGGTATTTTGACATCGGCCTCTCAATATATACGTATATATATTCCCTACTGTCATTTCTTGTTAACAATATTAGCTTATTCCCAAGAATAAGCAGCTTTCACTCAGTTAATACTTGGCAGAAATCAAACCTGCATTTGGATCGGACTTCCTTAACTCTTGTGCAGAAAGGTGTGCAATATACTGCTGCATCCGTTTTCAATAAGCTGCCACTCGAATTCAAAAATCCTAGCAGTAATCCACGCGCTTTCAAATCGAAACTGAAGAGTTCCTCATGGGTCACTCCTTCTATTATGTCGAGGAGTTCCTTGAAAACTTAAGCTGAATCTTGTTGTATTGTTAATTGCGTTTACTTAAACTTATGGACTGACTTTTTCGGGTTCATAAACATTTATTTTTATCTGTTATTTCTTTTATGTTGTAATTTCATGTACTGACACGTTTCATGACCTTGTAGATTTGCTCCTCAATTTGGTCCTACGGAACTTGACGTGTAAATAATTTAAATAAAAATAAAACGCGACAAACCAGGAGAAGCATTAAAATGGAAACGTTTGGCGTTTTAATAGAGGAAATCGGAAAAAAGATTCATGCTTTGAAAAGCCAGTTTCGGTGGAAACACAAGAAATTAGTGGAAAGCAGTAAGAGTGGGTCTTCTAAAAATATTCGTGGTTCGGATAAGAACCTCTCATATTTCTTCTACCTGCCCATCAATTAAAAGGAAATCATAGGACTGACTATAGAGAATATACGGTAAGAGAAAATATAAAATGAAATGTCGTGTGGCTAGGGCATCCCGTAGGATAGACCGTTCGCCTGGTGCAGGCCTGTCGAGTTGACGCCACTTCGGCGACCTGCGCGTCGATGGGGATAAAATGATGATGATTAGGACAACACAACACCTAGTCCCTGAGCGGAGAAAATCTCCGACCCAGCCGGGAAGAGAAAATATAATTAATAATTGTTATAAACTTCATATCACATTTATTAAAAAAAATACTGAACATGTATTAAGAAAAAGCAGTTCACATCCATTTTTTCATATCATTTCATCCTTCCAAGGTACTGACGCTTCAGCTGGCACAGAGTACTCTCTACATTCATGTATGGTTCCTGCACTTTATTTGGTGCTCTCCTCAGTACGGGCTGTAGCTCTAGAAGTTGTGATTCTTGAAGTTCTAATCTCCTCGCTCCATATATAAAATTCCCATCTCAATCCTCCTTGTCAAAAGCGCCTGGTGGAGTGTAATTTGTTTTTGAATGGCATCTTACAAAAATTATGTTGATAGACTCTTGCAAAAACCAATATTTCCACTTTACTGGGATGCAGTGTTATAGGCTTCAACAGAACCAGGAAATTTTTACGGCTTATATGTGGTATCGATAGCTACGATGCCACAACGTAGGTGCGCTCTGTTAGGTTGGCACTACGACACCGACACCAACGACAGCGCCCTCTAGCCGGCGCTGTACAGTTCTACGAGTGCCGCTCTAGATTCTACCCATTTGATTCCGAGTAGACGACCAAGTAACATTGTTTCTATTTCAAAGTGGGCGAGCCACTACAGATTTTGCCTTTGTAACTTGATGTACAGCTTCGCACCAACGTACTCATCTCAGCCAAAGTTAAGTACAATTAATGTAATCCTAACTCTAACTATAGTAAAGGTGATTTAAAATGTACCCGCAGAACAGAAGTATTTCACCTTTTCCAGCTCTTACTCACTTCCTACATTCGGCCTACCCTTCCGTTTACAGGAGCAGACCTACGCGCCGCCTTCCAGGCCGGATGCAAAATTAAATCCCAAAAACGTTTTCAGTAACGCAGCGTGCACGACTTAGCCAAGGTAAATGAATATTCTATCAGCATGTGATAATGATCGGCTGTTGTAGTCAGGGTACCGCTTCATCAAGTTTCGCAGCAGACGAATCTGCCACAAACATCAACAGGACGGAGTTTTCCCTCCCCGGCAATGACGTGGACTGAGGTAAATTTAACGTTACATTGTGTATTTTTTCATGTAATGTTGTATATTTAAAGTTTCCATTATCAGAAAATCTACCTTCACACCCACATCCAAGCGTATTAAATTGTGTTGTCCGATTAAAATTACTTGATAGTTGAGACTTCACTCGTTAAAAGTGCTTTCCTCCAATAAGAGCTCTCCACGTCACGCCCAAATCGTTGCCAAACTGCCACAACAACTGGTCAGTTCACCTCCAGTTCCTTGTCCAGCATTTTTCTTGATGTGTTTGGATCACGAATCATGGGTCTGGCATTTGTCTTTCGTATTTCATCGTACATGGTGACCGTACAAAAAACAACTCACACAAACACACACACACAGCGATGCTAATGAAATACCCACGTTTCATATACAGCACTAACCAAATACTATTAGATATTTCTGCACTAGACGCGACTCAGCGTCACATACACAGTTATCATAGTGATAGAGATCGGCTTTTATATGATAAGCTTCGCACAACATTTTGTGAAGCCGAATTTTTGAACGCTGCAATTCATCGTTGCGACTGGAGCGCCACAGTCGTAAATAAAACCGCTTAAACCAATGTTGTGACCGTGCCGATTGCTGTGTAAGAGCGCAAGAGCACGTGAACACCATAACTTTCGACATCTTGCGGACGGCACTACTGCTCCTTTAGAGCCGTAAAACTTGGCATCAGCGCCGCGAGCACACCTTAGATTGTGCACGTTTTAAGGAGCCTTTGTGCGTGCGCAAATGGCGTGACGTAATTGCCTTACGGGCCACATACATGCACTATGTGATCGAAAGTATCCGGACAACCCCAAAAACATACGTTTTTCATATTGCGTGCATTGTGCTGCCACCTGCTGCCAGGAACTCCATATCAGCGACCTCAGTAGTCATTAGACATCGTGAGAGAGCAGAATGGGGCGCTCCGCGGAATTCACGGACTTCGAACGTGTTCAGGTCATTGGATGTCCCTTGTGTCACACGTCTGTACGCGAGATTCCCACACTCGTAAACATCCCTAGGTCCACTGTTTCCGATGCGATAGTGAAGTGGAAACTTGAAGGGATACGTACAGCACAAAAAAATGGAAATGTCGTGTGACGAGGGCCTCCCGTCGGGTAGACCGTACGCCTGGTGCAAGTCTTTCGATTTGACGCCACTTCGGCGACTTGCTTGTCGAACGTACAGCACAAATGCGTACAGGCCGGCCTCGTCTGTTGACTGACAGAAACTGCCAGCGGTTGAAGAGGGTCGTAATGTGTAATAGGCTGACATCTATACAGACCATCACTCAGGAATTACAAACTGCATCAAGACACTCTGCAAGTACTATGACAGTTAGGCGGGAGGTGAGAAAACTTGGATTTCATGGTCGAGCGGCTGCTCATAAGCCACACATCACGCCTGTAAATGCCAAACGATACCTCACTTGATGTAAGGACGATTGAACGCTGGGAAATCGTTGTGTGGAATGACGAATTACGGAACACAATGTGGCGATCCGATCGCAGGGTGTTGGTATGCCCAATACCCGGTGAACGTCATCTGCCAGCGTGTGTAATACCAACAGTAAAATTCGGAGGCGGTGTTGTTATGGTATGGTCGTGTTTTTCATGGAGGGGGGTTGCACCCCTTGTTGTTTGGCGTGGCACTACCAAAGCACAGCCCTACATTGATGTTTTAAGCACCTTCTTGCTTCCCTACTGTTAAAGAGCAATTCTGGGATGGCGATTGCATCTTTCAACACAATCGAGCACCTGTTCATAATTCACGGCCTGTGGCGGACTGGTTACACGACAATAACATCTCTGTAATGGACTGGCCTACACAGAGTCCTGACCTGAATCCTATAGAACATCTTTGGGATGTTTTGGAACGCCGACTTCGTGCCAGGCCTCACCGAGCGACATCGACGCATGTCCTCAGTGCAGCACTCTGTGAAGAATGGGCTGCCATACCCCAAGAAACCTTCCAACACCAGGTTGAACGTATGCCTGCGAGAGTGGAAGCTGACATCAAGGCTAGGAGTGGGGCAACATCATACTGAATTCCAGCATTACCGATGGAGCGCGCCACGAAGTTGTAAGTCATTTTCAGCCAAGTGCCCAGATACTTTTGACCACATAGTGTACGTATTTGATAAACAAAGTGCACAGTTCACCATACGAACAGCTAGCCCCTACCAATCAACTACAAATTCATGGTAGTACCACCAGATGGTAGCCCACTGCGGCAAAGGGGATAACCTTTCGCTCGGCATAAAACCCGCCATATAATAGCACACTTCTCAGATATGCCAATTCACTCGCTATATAGTGAAATTAGGTTCGACATCAGCATATGTTATAGTTATACAGGCAGAAAAACCTATTTTGTATGTTTCTGAATGAGTTATAGTATATTAAGTTTTGAATTTTATCGTCCAGTAGTCCATTTGAGGCACTGAGAATCGTAAGAGCCTGAAGCACGCGTAACCGTCGATTGTGAGACTGTTACATTTATTCATGTTTCTGAAATCTGTGGGCCTTATGGTGAGTCTAGTTTATCTGTGCTGTAGGCCCACGTTGTGTATATGAAAATTCCTGTCGCTGGGTTTCTTTTGATGGAAAACCAGAGCATCACAGATATTCGTAGGCGCTTGCGGAATGTTTACGGAGACCCTGTAGTGAACAAAAGCAAGGTGAGTCGTGGAGTGAGGTGTCTGTCATGGTCACAACAAGATCACGGAAATGTGTCTGATCTTCTGCATGCCAGCCGGCTGCACACAGCTGTGACTCCTACAATGTTGGAATATGTGGACACTCTCATTCAAGGTGATCGATGGATCAAAACGAGCGTCTGAGTGAACAAAAGCATGGTGAGTCGTTGGGAGAGGTGTCTGTCATGATCGCAACAAGATCGCGGAAACCTGTCTCATCTTCTGCATGCCAGCCGGCTGGACACAGCTGTGACTCCTATAATGTTGGAATGAGTGGACACTCTCATTCAAGGTGATCGATGGATCACAGCGAGCGTCTGAGTGAACAAAAGCATGGTGAGTCGTTGGGAGAGGTGTCTGTCATGATTGCAACAAGATCGCGGAAATGTGTCTGATCTTCTGCATGCCAGCCGGCTGCACACAGGTGTGACTCCTACAATGTTGGAATGTGTGGACACTCTCATTCAAGGTGATCGATGGATCAAAACGAGCGTCTGAGTGAACAAAAGCATGGTGAGTCGTTGGGAGAGGTGTCTGTCATGATTGCAACAAGATCGCGGAAATGTGTCTGGTCTTCTGCATGCCAGCCAGCTGCACACAGCTGTGACTCCTACAATGTTGGAATGTGTGGACACTCTCAATCAAGGTGATCGATGGATCAAAACGAGCGTCTGAGTGAACAAAAGCACGGTGAGTCGTTGGGCGAGGTGTCTGTCATGATCGCAACAAGATCGCTGAAACCTGTCTCATCTTCTGCATGCCAGCCGGCTGCACACAGCTGTGACTCCTGAAATGTTGGAATGTGTCGACACTCTCATTCAAGGTGATCGATGGATCACAGCGAGCGTCTGAGTAAACAAAAGCATGGTGAGTCGTTGGGAGAGGTGTCTGTCATGATTGGAACAAGATCGCGGAAATGTGTCTGATCTTCTGCATGCCAGCCGGCTGCACACAGCTGTGACTCCTACAATGTTGGAATGTGTGGACACTCTCATTCAAGGTGATCGATGGATCAAAACGAGCGTCTGAGTGAACAAAAGCATGGTGAGTCGTTGGGCGAGGTGTCTGTCATGATTGCAACAAGATCGCGGAAATGTGTCTGATCTTCTGCATGCCAGCCGGCTGCACACAGGTGTGACTCCTACAATGTTGGAATGAGTGGACACTCTCATTCAAGGTGATCGATGGATCAAAACGAGCGTCTGAGTGAACAAAAGCATGGTGAGTCGTTGGGAGAGGTGTCTGTCATGATTGCAACAAGATCGCGGAAATGTGTCTGATCTTCTGCATGCCAGCCGGCTGCACACAGGTGTGACTCCTACAATGTTGGAATGTGTGGACACTCTCATTCAAGGTGATCGATGGATCAAAACGAGCGTCTGAGTGAACAAAAGCATGGTGAGTCGTTGGGAGAGGTGTCTGTCATGATTGCGACAAGATCGCGGAAATGTGTCTGATCTTCTGCATGCCAGCCGGCTGCACACAGCTGTGACTCCTACAATGTTGGAATGTGTGGACACTCTCAATCAAGGTGATCCATGGATCACAGCGAGCGTCTGAGTGAACAAAAGCATGGTGAGTCGTTGGGCGAGGTGTCTGTCATGTTTGCAACAAGATCGCGGAAATGTGTCTCATCTTCTGCATGCCAGCCGGCTGCACACAGCTGTGACTCCTATAATGTTGGAATGTGTGGACACTCTCATTCAAGGTGATCGATGGATCACAGCGAGCGTCTGAGTGAACAAAAGCATGGTGAGTCGTTGGGCGAGGTGTCTGTCATGATCGTAACAAGATCGCGGAAATGTGTCTGATCTTCTGCATGCCAGCCGGCTGCACATAGCTGTGACTCCTACAATGTTGGAATGTGTGGACACTCTCATTCAAGGTGATCGATGGATCAAAACGAGCGTCTGAGTGAACAAAAGCATGGTGAGTCGTTGGGGGAGGTGTCTGTCATGATTGCAACAAGATCGCGGAAATGTGCCTGATCTTCTGCATGCCAGCCGGCTGCACACAGGTGTGACTCCTACAATGTTGGAATGTGTGGACACTCTCATTCAAGGTGATCGATGGATCAAAACGAGCGTCTGAGTGAACAAAAGCATGGTGAGTCAATGGGCGAGGTGTCTGTCATGATCGCAACAAGATCGCGGAAAGCTGTCTCATCTTGTGCATGCCAGCCGGCTGCACACAGCTGTGACTCCTATAATGTTGGAATGTGTGGACAACCTCATTCAAGGTGATCGATGGATCACAGCGAGCGTCTGAGTGAACAAAAGCATGGTGAGTCGTTGGGAGAGGTGTCTGTCATGATTGAAACAAGATCGCGGAAATGTGTCTGATCTTCTGCATGCCAGCCGGCTGCACACAGGTGTGACTCCTGGAATGTTGGAATGTGTGGACACTCTCATTCAAGGTGATCGATGGATCAAAACGAGCGTCTGAGTGAAGAAAAGCATGGTGAGTCTTTGGGAGAGGTGTCTGTCATGACTGCAACAAGATCGCGGAAATGTTTTCTGATCTTCTGCATGCCAGCCGGCTGCACACAGCTGTGACTCCTACAATGTTGGAATGTGTGGACAACCTCATTCAAGGTGATCGATGGATCAAAACGAGCGTCTGAGTGAACAAAAGCATGGTGAGACGTTTTGCGAGGTGTCTGTCATGATCGCAACAAGATCGCGGAAACCTGTCTCATCTTGTGCATGCCAGCCGGCTGCACACAGCTGTGACTCCTATAATGTTGGAATGTGTGGGCACTCTCATTCAAGGTGATCGATGGATCACAGCGAGCGTCTGAGTGAACAAAAGCATGGTGAGTCGTTGGGAGAGGTGTCTGTCATGATTGCAACAAGATCGCGGAAATGTGTCTGATCTTCTGCATGCCAGCCGGCTGCACACAGCTGTGACTCCTACAATGTTGGAATGTGTGGACACTCTCATTCAAGGTGATCGATGGATCAAAACGAGCGTCTGAGTGAACAAAAGCATGGTGAGTCGTTGGGCGAGGTGTCTGTCATGATCGCAACAAGATCGAGGAAACCTGCCTCATCTTCTGCATGCCAGCTGGCTGGACACAGCTGTGACTCCTATAATGTTGGAATGAGTGGACACTCTCATTCAAGGTGATCGATGGATCACAGCGAGCGTCTGAGTGAACAAAAGCATGGTGAGTCGTTGGGAGAGGTGTCTGTCATGATTGCAACAAGATCGCGGAAATGTGTCTGATCTTCTGCATGCCAGCCGGCTGCACACAGGTGTGACTCCTACAATGTTGGAATGTGTGGACACTCTCATTCAAGGTGATCGATGGATCAAAACGAGCGTCTGAGTGAACAAAAGCATGGTGAGTCGTTGGGAGAGGTGTCTGTCATGATTGCAACAAGATCGCGGAAATGTGTCTGGTCTTCTGCATGCCAGCCAGCTGCACACAGCTGTGACTCCTACAATGTTGGAATGTGTGGACACTCTCATTCAAGGTGATCGATGGATCAAAACGAGCGTCTGAGTGAACAAAAGCATGGTGAGTCGTTGGGCGAGGTGTCTGTCATGATCGCAACAAGATCGCGGAAACCTGTCTCATCTTCTGCATGCCAGCCGGCTGCACACAGCTGTGACTCCTATAATGTTGGAATGTGTGGACACTCTCATTCAAGGTGATCGATGGATCACAGCGAGCGTCTGAGTGAACAAAAGCATGGTGAGTCGTTGGGAGAGGTGTCTGTCATGATTGGAACAAGATCGTGGAAATGTGTCTGATCTTCTGCATGGCAGCCGGCTGCACACAGGTGTGACTCCTACAATGTTGGAATGTGTGGACATTCTCATTCAAGGTGATCGATGGATCAAAACGAGCGTCTGAGTGAACAAAAGCACGGTGAGTCGTTGGGCGAGGTGTCTGTCATGATCGCAACAAGATCGCGGAAACCTGTCTCATCTTCTGCATGCCAGCCGGCTGCACACAGCTGTGACTCCTGAAATGTTGGAATGTGTGGACACTCTCATTCAAGGTGATCGATGGATCAAAACGAGCGTCTGAGTGAACAAAAGCATGGTGAGTCGTTGGGAGAGGTGTCTGTCATGATTGCAACAAGATCGCGGAAATGTGTCTGATCTTCTGCATGCCAGCCGGCTGCACACAGGTGTGACTCCTACAATGTTGGAATGTGTGGACACTCTCATTCAAGGTGATCGATGGATCAAAACGAGCGTCTGAGTGAACAAAAGCATGGTGAGTCGTTGGGCGAGGTGTCTGTCACGATCGCAACAAGATCGCGGGAACCTGTCTCATCTTCTGCATGCCAGCCGGCTGCACACAGCTGTGACTCCTGAAATGTTGGAATGTGTGGAGACTCTCATTCAAGGTGATCGATGGATCACAGCGAGTGTCTGAGTGAACTAAAGCATGGTGAGTCGTTGGGAGAGGTGTCTGTCATGATTGGAACAAGATCGCGGAAATGTGTCTGATCTTCTGCATGCCAGCCGGCTGCACACAGGTGTGACTCCTACAATGTTGGAATGTGTGGACACTCTCATTCAAGGTGATCGATGGATCAAAACGAGCGTCTGAGTGAACAAATGCATGGTGAGTCGTTGGGCGAGGTGTCTGTCATGATCGCAACAAGATCGCGGAAACCTGTCTCATCTTCTGCATGCCAGCCGGCTGGACGCAGCTGTGACTCCTATAATGTTGGAATGTGTGGACACTCTCATTCAAGGTGATCGATGGATCACAGCGAGCGTCTGAGTGAACAAAAGCATGGTGAGTCGTTGGGAGAGGTGTCTGTCATGATTGCAACAAGATCGCGGAAATGTGTCTGATCTTCTGCATGCCAGCCGGCTGCACACAGGTGTGACTCCTACAATGTTGGAATGTGTGGACACTCTCATTCAAGGTGATCGATGGATCAAAACGAGCGTCTGAGTGAACAAAAGGATGGTGAGTCGTTGGGAGAGGTGTCTGTCATGATTGCGACAAGATCGCGGAAATGTGTCTGATCTTCTGCATGCCAGCCGGCTGCACACAGCTGTGACTCCTACAATGTTGGAATGTGTGGACACTCTCAATCAAGGTGATCCATGGATCACAGCGAGCGTCTGAGTGAACAAAAGCATGGTGAGTCGTTGGGCGAGGTGTCTGTCATGTTTGCAACAAGATCGCGGAAATGTGTCTCATCTTCTGCATGCCAGCCGGCTGCACACAGCTGTGACTCCTATAATGTTGGAATGTGTGGACACTCTCATTCAAGGTGATCGATGGATCACAGCGAGCGTCTGAGTGAACAAAAGCATGGTGAGTCGTTGGGCGAGGTGTCTGTCATGATCGTAACAAGATCGCGGAAATGTGTCTGATCTTCTGCATGCCAGCCGGCTGCACACAGCTGTGACTCCTACAATGTTGGAATGTGTGGACACTCTCATTCAAGGTGATCGATGGATCAAAACGAGCGTCTGAGTGAACAAAAGCATGGTGAGTCGTTGGGGGAGGTGTCTGTCATGATTGCAACAAGATCGCGGAAATGTGCCTGATCTTCTGCATGCCAGCCGGCTGCACACAGGTGTGACTCCTACAATGTTGGAATGTGTGGACACTCTCATTCAAGGTGATCGATGGATCAAAACGAGCGTCTGAGTGAACAAAAGCATGGTGAGTCAATGGGCGAGGTGTCTGTCATGATCGCAACAAGATCGCGGAAAGCTGTCTCATCTTGTGCATGCCAGCCGGCTGCACACAGCTGTGACTCCTATAATGTTGGAATGTGTGGACACTCTCATTCAAGGTGATCGATGGATCACAGCGAGCGTCTGAGTGAACAAAAGCATGGTGAGTCGTTGGGAGAGGTGTCTGTCATGATTGAAACAAGATCGCGGAAATGTGTCTGATCTTCTGCATGCCAGCCGGCTGCACACAGGTGTGACTCCTACAATGTTGGAATGTGTGGACACTCTCATTCAAGGTGATCGATGGATCAAAACGAGCGTCTGAGTGAAGAAAAGCATGGTGAGTCTTTGGGAGAGGTGTCTGTCATGATTGCAACAAGATCGCGGAAATGTTTTCTGATCTTCTGCATGCCAGTCGGCTGCACACAGCTGTGACTCCTACAACGTTGGAATGTGTGGACAACCTCATTCAAGGTGATCGATGGATCAAAACGAGCGTCTGAGTGAACAAAAGCATGGTGAGACGTTTTGCGAGGTGTCTGTCATGATCGCAACAAGATCGCAGAAACCTGTCTCATCTTGTGCATGCCAGCCGGCTGCACACAGCTGTGACTCCTATAATGTTGGAATGTGTGGGCACTCTCATTCAAGGTGATCGATGGATCACAGCGAGCGTCTGAGTGAACAAAAGCATGGTGAGTCGTTGGGAGAGGTGTCTGTCATGATTGCAACAAGATCGCGGAAATGTGTCTGATCTTCTGCATGTCAGCCGGCTGCACACAGGTGTGACTCCTACAATGTTGGAATGTGTGGACACTCTCATTCAAGGTGATCGATGGATCAAAACGAGCGTCTGAGTGAACAAAAGCATGGTGAGTCGTTGGGCGAGGTGTCTGTCATGATCGCAACAAGATCGAGGAAACCTGCCTCATCTTCTGCATGCCAGCCGGCTGCACGCAGCTGTGACTCCTGAAATGTTGGAATGTGTGGACACTCTCATTCAAGGTGATCGATGGATCACAGCGAGCGTCTGAGTGAACAAAAGCATGGTGAGTCGTTGGGAGAGGTGTCTGTCATGATTGGAACAAGATCGCGGAAATGTGTCTGATCTTCTGCATGCCAGCCGGCTGCACACAGGTGTGACTCCTACAATGTTGGAATGTGTGGACACTCTCATTCAAGGTGATCGATGGATCAAAACGAGCGTCTGAGTGAACAAAAGCATGGTGAGTCGTTGGGAGAGGTGTCTGTCATGATCGCAACAAGATCGCGGAAACCTGTCTCATCTTCTGCATGCCAGCCGGCTGGACACAGCTGTGACTCCTATAATGTTGGAATGAGTGGACACTCTCATTCAAGGTGATCGATGTATCACAGCGAGCGTCTGAGTGAACAAAAGCATGGTGAGTCGTTGGGAGAGGTGTCTGTCATGATTGCAACAAGATCGCGGAAATGTGTCTGATCTTCTGCATGCCAGCCGGCTGCACACAGGTGTGACTCCTACAATGTTGGAATGTGTGGACACTCTCATTCAAGGTGATCGATGGATCAAAACGAGCGTCTGAGTGAACAAAAGCATGGTGAGTCGTTGGGAGAGGTGTCTGTCATGATTGCAACAAGATCGCGGAAATGTGTCTGGTCTTCTGCATGCCAGCCGGCTGCACACAGCTGTGACTCCTACAATGTTGGAATGTGTGGACACTCTCAATCAAGGTGATCGATGGATCACAGCGAGCGTCTGAGTGAACAAAAGCATGGTGAGTCGTTGGGCGAGGTGTCTGTCATGATTGCAACAAGATCGCGGAAATGTGTCTCATCTTCTGCATGCCAGCCGGCTGCACACAGCTGTGACTCCTATAATGTTGGAATGTGTGGGCACTCTCATTCAAGGTGATCGATGGATCACAGCGAGCGTCTGAGTGAACAAAAGCATGGTGAGTCGTTGGGCGAGGTGTCTGTCATGATCGCAACAAGATCGCGGAAATGTGTCTGATCTTCTGCATGCCAGCCGGCTGCACACAGGTGTGACTCCTACAATGTTGGAATGTGTGGACACTCTCATTCAAGGTGATCGATGGATCAAAACGAGCGTCTGAGTGAACAAAAGCATGGTGAGTCGTTGGGGGAGGTGTCTGTCATGATTGCAACAAGATCGCGGAAATGTGCCTGATCTTCTGCATGCCAGCCGGCTGCACACAGGTGTGACTCCTACAATGTTAGAATGTGTGGACACTCTCATTCAAGGTGATCGATGGATCAAAGCGAGCGTCTGAGTGAACAAAAGCATGATGAGTCAATGGGCGAGGTGTCTGTCATGATCGCAACAAGATCGCGGAAAGCTGTCTCATCTTGTGCATGCCAGCCGGCTGCACACAGCTGTGACTCCTATAATGTTGGAATGTGTGGACACTCTCATTCAAGGTGATCGATGGATCACAGCGAGCGTCTGAGTGAACAAAAGCATGGTGAGTCGTTTTGCGAGGTGTCTGTCATGATCACAACAAGATCGCGGAAACCTGTCTCATCTTCTGCATGCCAGCCGGCTGCACACAGCTATGACTCCTATAATGTTGGAATGTGTGGACACTCTCATTCAAGGTGATCGATGGATCACAGCGAGCGTCTGAGTGAACAAAAGCATGGTGAGTCGTTGGGAGAGGTGCCTGTCATGATTCCAACAAGATCGCGGAAATGTGTCTGATCTTCTGCATGCCAGCCGGCTGCACACAGGTGTGACTCCTACAATGTTGGAATGTGTGGACACTCTCATTCAAGGTGATCGATGGATCAAAACGAGCGTCTGAGTGAACAAAAGCATGGTGAGTCGTTGGGAGAGGTGTCTGTCATGATTGCAACGAGATCGCGGAAATGTGTCTGATCTTCTGCATGCCAGCCGGCTGTACACAGGTGTGACTCCTACAATGTTGGAATGTGTGGACACTCTCAATCAAGGTGATCGATGGATCACAGCGAGCGTCTGAGTGAACAAAAGCATGGTGAGTCGTTGGGCGAGGTGTCTGTCATGATCGCAACAAGATCGCGGAAACCTGTCTGATCTTCTGCATGCCAGCCGGCTGCACACAGGTGTGCCTCCTACAATGTTGGAATGTGTGGACACTCTCATTCAAGGTGATCGATGGATCAAAACGAGCGTCTGAGTGAACAAAAGCATGGTGAGTCGTTGGGCGAGGTGTCTGTCATGATCGCAACAAGATCGCGGGAACCTGTCTCATCTTCTGCATGCCAGCCGGCTGCACACAGCTGTGACTCCTGAAATGTTGGAATGTGTGGACACTCTTATTCAAGGTGATCGATGGATCACAGCGAGCATCTGAGTGAACTAAAGCATGGTGAGTCGTTGGGAGAGGTGTCTGTCATGATTGGAACAAGATCGCGGAAATGTGTCTGATCTTCTGCATGCCAGCCGGCTGCACACAGGTGTGACTCCTACAATGTTGGAATGTGTGGACACTCTCATTCAAAGTGATCGATGGATCAAAACGAGCGTCTGAGTGAACAAAAGCATGGTGAGTCGTTGGGCGAGGTGTCTGTCATGATCGCAACAAGATCGCGGAAACCTGTCTCATCTTCTGCATGCCAGCCGGCTGGACGCAGCTGTGACTCCTATAATGTTGGAATGTGTGGACACTCTCATTCAAGGTGATCGATGGATCACAGCGAGCGTCTGAGTGAACAAAAGCATGGTGAGTCGTTGGGCGAGGTGTCTGTCATGATTGCAACAAGATCGCGGAAATGTGTCTGATCTTCTGCATGCCAGCCGGCTGCACACAGGTGTGACTCCTACAATGTTGGAATGTGTGGACACTCTCATTCAAGGTGATCGATGGATCAAAACGAGCGTCTGAGTGAACAAAAGCATGGTGAGTCGTTGGGAGAGGTGTCTGTCATGATTGCGACAAGATCGCGGAAATGTGTCTGATCTTCTGCATGCCAGCCGGCTGCACACAGCTGTGACTCCTACAATGTTGGAATGTGTGGACACTCTCAATCAAGGTGATCCATGGATCACAGCGAGCGTCTGAGTGAACAAAAGCATGGTGAGTCGTTGGGCGAGGTGTCTGTCATGTTTGCAACAAGATCGCGGAAATGTGTCTCATCTTCTATATGCCAGCCGGCTGCACACAGCTGTGACTCCTATAATGTTGGAATGTGTGGACACTCTCATTCAAGGTGATCGATGGATCACAGCGAGCGTCTGAGTGAACAAAAGCATGGTGAGTCGTTGGGCGAGGTGTCTGTCATGATCGTAACAAGATCGCGGAAATGTGTCTGATCTTCTGCATGCCAGCCGGCTGCACACAGCTGTGACTCCTACAATGTTGGAATGTGTGGACACTCTCATTCAAGGTGATCGATGGATCAAAACGAGCGTCTGAGTGAACAAAAGCATGGTGAGTCGTTGGGGGAGGTGTCTGTCATGATTGCAACAAGATCGCGGAAATGTGTCTGATCTTCTGCATGCCAGCCGGCTGCACACAGGTGTGACTCCTACAATGTTGGAATGTGTGGACAACCTCATTCAAGGTGATCGATGGATCAAAACGAGCGTCTGAGTGAACAAAAGCATGGTGAGACGTTTTGCGAGGTGTCTGTCATGATCGCAACAAGATCGCGGAAACCTGTCTCATCTTTTGCATGCCAGCCGGCTGCACACAGCTGTGACTCCTATAATGTTGGAATGTGTGGGCACTCTCATTCAAGGTGATCGATGGATCACAGCGAGCGTCTGAGTGAACAAAAGCATGGTGAGTCGTTGGGAGAGGTGTCTGTCATGATTGCAACAAGATCGCGGAAATGTGTCTGATCTTCTGCATGTCAGCCGGCTGCACACAGGTGTGACTCCTACAATGTTGGAATGTGTGGACACTCTCATTCAAGGTGATCGATGGATCAAAACGAGCGTCTGAGTGAACAAAAGCATGGTGAGTCGTTGGGCGAGGTGTCTGTCATGATCGCAACAAGATCGAGGAAACCTGCCTCATCTTCTGCATGCCAGCCGGCTGCACACAGCTGTGACTCCTGAAATGTTGGAATGTGTGGACACTCTCATTCAAGGTGATCGATGGATCACAGCGAGCGTCTGAGTGAACAAAAGCATGGTGAGTCGTTGGGAGAGGTGTCTGTCATGATTGGAACAAGATCGCGGAAATGTGTCTGATCTTCTGCATGCCAGCCGGCTGCACACAGGTGTGACTCCTACAATGTTGGAATGTGTGGACACTCTCATTCAAGGTGATCGATGGATCAAAACGAGCGTCTGAGTGAACAAAAGCATGGTGAGTCGTTGGGAGAGGTGTCTGTCATGATCGCAACAAGATCGCGGAAACCTGTCTCATCTTCTGCATGCCAGCCGGCTGGACACAGCTGAGACTCCTATAATGTTGGAATGAGTGGACACTCTCATTCAAGGTGATCGATGGATCACAGCGAGCGTCTGAGTGAACAAAAGCATGGTGAGTCGTTGGGAGAGGTGTCTGTCATGATTGCAACAAAATCGCGGAAATGTGTCTGATCTTCTGCATGCCAGCCGGCTGCACACAGGTGTGACTCCTACAATGTTGGAATGTGTGGACACTCTCATTCAAGGTGATCGATGGATCAAAACGAGCGTCTGAGTGAACAAAAGCATGGTGAGTCGTTGGGAGAGGTGTCTGCCATGATTGCAAAAAGATCGCGGAAATGTGTCTGGTCTTCTGCATGCCAGCCGGCTGCACACAGCTGTGACTCCTACAATGTTGGAATGTGTGGACACTCTCATTCAAGGTGATCGATGGATCAAAACGAGCGTCTGAGTGAACAAAAGCATGATGAGTCAATGGGCGAGGTGTCTGTCATGATCGCAACAAGATCGCGGAAAGCTGTCTCATCTTGTGCATGCCAGCCGGCTGCACACAGCTGTGACTCCTATAATGTTGGAATGTGTGGACATTCTCATTCAAGGTGATCGATGGATCACAGCGAGCGTCTGAGTGAACAAAAGCATGGTGAGTCGTTGGGAGAGGTGTCCGTCATGATTGAAACAAGATCGCGGAAATGTGTCTGATCTTCTGCATGCCAGCCGGCTGCACACAGGTGTGACTCCTACAATGTTGGAATGTGTGGACACTCTCATTCAAGGTGATCGATGGATCAAAACGAGCGTCTGAGTGAACAAAAGCATGGTGAGTCGTTGAGAGAGGTGTCTGTCATGATTGCAACAAGATCGCGGAAATGTTTTCTGATCTTCTGCATGCCAGGCGGCTGCACACAGCTGTGACTCCTACAATGTTGGAATGTGTGGACAACCTCATTCAAGGTGATCGATGGATCAAATTGAGCGTCTGAGTGAACAAAAGCATGGTGAGTCTTTTTGCGAGGTGTCTGTCATGATCGCAACAAGATCGCGGAAACCTGTCTCATCTTCTGCATGCCAGCCGGCTGCACACAGCTATGACTCCTATAATGTTGGAATGTGTGGACACTCTCATTCAAGGTGATCGATGGATCACAGCGAGCGTCTGAGTGAACAAAAGCATGGTGAGTCGTTGGGAGAGGTGTCTGTCATGATTGCAACAAGATCGCGGAAATGTGTCTGATCTTCTGCATGCCAGCCGGCTGCACACAGGTGTGACTCCTACAATGTTGGAATGTGTGGACACTCTCATTCAAGGTGATCGATGGATCAAAACGAGCGTCTGAGTGAACAAAAGCATGGTGAGTCGTTGGGAGAGGTGTCTGTCCTGATTGCAACGAGATCGCGGAAATGTGTCTGATCTTCTGCATGCCAGCCGGCTGTACACAGGTGTGACTCCTACAATGTTGGAATGTGTGGACACTCTCAATCAAGGTGATCGATGGATCACCGCGAGCGTCTGAGTGAACAAAAGCATGGTGAGTCGTTGGGCGAGGTGTCTGTCATGATCGCAACAAGATCGCGGAAACCTGTCTCATCTTCTGCATGCCAGCCGGCTGGACACAGCTGTGACTCCTATAATGTTGGAATGTGTGGACACTCTCATTCAAGGTGATCGATGGATCACAGCGAGCGTCTGAGTGAACAAAAGCATGGTGAGTCGTTGGACGAGGTGTCTGTCATGATCGCAACAAGATCGCGGAAATGTGTGTGATCTTCTGCATGCCAGCCGGCTGCACACAGCTGTGACTCCTACAATGTTGGAATGTGTGGACACTCTCATTCAAGGTGATCGATGGATCAAAACGAGAGTCTGTGTGAACAAAAGCATGGTGAGTCGTTGGGGGAGGTGTCTGTCATGATTGCAACAAGATCGCGGAAATGTGCCTGATCTTCTGCATGCCAGCCGGCTGCACACAGGTGTGACTCCTACAATGTTGGAATGTGTGGACACTCTCATTCAAGGTGATCGATGGATCAAAACGAGCGTCTGAGTGAACAAAAGCATGGTGAGTCGTTGGGCGAGGTGTCTGTCATGATCGCAACAAGATCGCGGAAAGCTGTCTCATCTTCTGCATGCCAGCCGGCTGCACACAGCTGTGACTCCTATAACGTTGGAATGTGTGGACACTCTCATTCAAGGTGATCGATGGATCACAGCGAGCGTCTGAGTGAACAAAAGCATGGTGAGTCGTTGGGAGAGGTGTCTGTCATGATTGCAACAAGATCGCGGAAATGTGTCTGATCTTCTGCATGCCAGCCGGCTGCACACAGCTGTGACTCCTACAATGTTGGAATGTGTGGACACTCTCATTCAAGGTGATCGATGGATCAAGACGAGCGTCTGAGTGAACAAAAGCATGGTGAGTCGTTGGGCGAGGTGTCTGTCATGATCGCAACAAGATCGCGGAAAGCTGTCTCATCTTCTGCATGCCAGCCGGCTGCACACAGCTGTAACTCCTATAATGTTGGAATGCGTGGACACTCTCATTCAAGGTGATCGATGGATCACAGCGAGTGTCTGAGTGAACAAAAGCATGGTGAGTCGTTGGGAGAGGTGTCTGTCATGATTGCAACAAGATCGCGGAAATGTGTCTGATCTCCTGCATGCCAGCCGGCTGCCACGGGTGTGACTCCTACAATGTTGGAATGTGTGGACACTCTCATTCAAGGTGATCGATGGATCAAAACGAGCGTCTGAGTGAACAAAAGCATGGTGAGTCGTTGGGCGAGGTGTCTGTCATGATCGCAACAAGATCGCGGAAACCTGTCTCATCTTCTGCATGCCAGCCGGCTGCACACAGCTATGACTCCTATAATGTTGGAATGTGTTTACACTCTCATTCAAGGTGATCGCTGGATCACAGCGAGCGTCTGAGTGAACAAAAGCATGGTGAGTCGTTGGGAGAGGTGTCTGTCATGATTGCAACAAGATCGCGGAAATGTGTCTGATCTTCTGCATGCCAGCCGGCTGCACACAGGTGTGACTCCTACAATGTTGGAATGTGTGGACACTCTCATTCAAGGTGATCGATGGATCAAAACGAGCGTCTGAGTGAACAAAAGCATGGTGAGTCGTTGGGAGAGGTGTCTGTCATGATTGCAACGAGATCGCGGAAATGTGTCTGATCTTCTGCATGCCAGCCGGCTGTACACAGGTGTGACTCCTACAATGTTGGAATGTGTGGACACTCTCAATCAAGGTGATCGATGGATCACAGCGAGCGTCTGAGTGAACAAAAGCATGGTGAGTCGTTGGGAGAGGTGTCTGTCATGATCGCAACAAGATCGCGGAAACCTGTCTCATCTTCTGCATGCCAGCCGGCTGGACACAGCTGTGACTCCTATAATGTTGGAATGTGTGGACACTCTCATTCAAGGTGATCGATGGATCACAGCGAGCGTCTGAGTGAACAAAAGCATGGTGAGTCGTTGGACGAGGTGTCTGTCATGATCGCAACAAGATCGCGGAAATGTGTGTGATCTTCTGCACGCCAGCCGGCTGCACACAGCTGTGACTCCTACAATGTTGGAATGTGTGGACACTCTCATTCAAGGTGATCGATGGATCAAAACGAGCGTCTGTGTGAACAAAAGCATGGTGAGTCGTTGGGGGAGGTGTCTGTCATGATTGCAACAAGATCGCGGAAATGTGCCTGATCTTCTGCATGCCAGCCGGCTGCACACAGGTGTGACTCCTACAATGTTGGAATGTGTGGACACTCTCATTCAAGGTGATCGATGGATCAAAACGAGAGTCTGAGTGAACAAAAGCATGGTGAGTCGTTGGGCGAGGTGTCTGTCATGATCGCAACAAGATCGCGGAAAGCTGTCTCATCTTCTGCATGCCAGCCGGCTGCACACAGCTGTGACTCCTATAACGTTGGAATGTGTGGACACTCTCATTCAAGGTGATCGATGGATCACAGCGAGCGTCTGAGTGAACAAAAGCATGGTGAGTCGTTGGGAGAGGTGTCTGTCATGATTGCAACAAGATCGCGGAAATGTGTCTGATCTTCTGCATGCCAGCCGGCTGCACACAGCTGTGACTCCTACAATGTTGGCATGTGTGGACACTCTCATTCAAGGTGATCGATGGATCAAGACGAGCGTCTGAGTGAACAAAAGCATGGTGAGTCGTTGGGCGAGGTGTCTGTCATGATCGCAACAAGATCGCGGAAAGCTGTCTCATCTTCTGCATGCCAGCCGGCTGCACACAGCTGTGACTCCTATAATGTTGGAATGCGTGGACACTCTCATTCAAGGTGATCGATGGATCACAGCGAGTGTCTGCGTGAACAAAAGCATGGTGAGTCGTTGGGAGAGGTGTCTGTCATGATTGCAACAAGATCGCGGAAATGTGTCTGATCTCCTGCATGCCAGCCGGCTGCCACGGGTGTGACTCCTACAATGTTGGAATGTGTGGACACTCTCATTCAAGGTGATCGATTGATCAAAACGAGCGTCTGAGTGAACAAAAGCATGGTGAGTCGTTGGGCGAGGTGTCTGTCATGATTGCAACAAGATCGCGGAAGACTTTCTCATCTTCTGCATGCCAGCCGGCTGCACACAGGTGTGGCTCCTATAATGTTGGAATGTGTGGACACTCTCATTCAAGGTGATCGATGGATCACAGCCAGCGTCTGAGTGAACAAAAGCATGGTGAGTCGTTGGGAGAGGTGTCTGTGATGATTGCAACAAGATCGCGGAAATGTGTCTGATCTTCTGCATGCCAGCCGGCTGCACACAGCTGTGACTCCTATAATGTTGGAATGTGTGGACACTCTCATTCAAGGTGATCGATGGATCACAGCGAGCGTCTGAGTGAACAAAAGCATGGTGAGTCGTTGGGCGAGGTGTCTGTCATGATCGCAACAAGATCGCGGAAACCTGTCTCATCTTCTGCATGCCAGCCGGCTGCACACAGCTGTGACTCCTATAATTTTGGAATGTGTGGACACTCTCATTCAAGGTGATCGATGGATCACAGCGAGCGTCTGAGTGAACAAAAGCATGGTGAGTCGTTGGGAGAGGTGTCTGTCATGATTGCAACAAGATCGCGGAAATGTGTCTGATCTTCTGCATGGCAGCCGGCTGCACACAGGTGTGACTCCTACAAAGTTGGAATGTGTGGACACTCTCATTTAAGGTGATCGATGGATCAAAACGAGCGTCTGAGTGAACAAAAGCATGGTGAGTCGTTGGGCGAGGTGTCTGTCATGATCGCAACAAGATCGCGGAAGCCTGCCTCATCTTCTGCATGCCAGCCGGCTGCACACAGCTGTGACTCCTATAATGTTGGAATGTGTGGACACTCTCATTCAAGGTGATCGATGGATCACAGCGAGCGTCTGAGTGAACAAAAGCATGGTGAGTCGTTGGGAGAGGTGTCTGTCATGATTGCAACAAGATCGCAGAAATGTGTCTCATCTTCTGCATGCCAGCCGGTTGCACACAGCTGTGTCTCCTATAATGTTGGAATGTGTGGACACTCTCATTCAAGGTGATCGATGGATCACAGCGAGCGTCTGAGTGAACAAAAGCATGGTGAGTCGTTGGGCGAGGTGTCTGTCATGATCGCAACAAGATCGCGGAAATGTGTCTGATCTTCTGCATGCCAGCCGGCTGCACACAGTTGTGACTCCTACAATGTTGGAATGTGTGGACACTCTCATTCAAGGTGATCGATGGATCAAAACGAGCGTCTGAGTGAACAAAAGCATGGTGAGTCGTTGGGGGAGGTGTCTGTCATGATTGCAACAAGATCGCGGAAAGCTGTCTCATCTTGTGCATGCCAGCCGGCTGCACACAGCTGTGACTCCTATAATGTTGGAATGTGTGGACACTCTCATTCAAGGTGATCGATGGATCACAGCGAGCGTCTGAGTGAACAAAAGCATGGTGAGTCGTTGGGAGAGGTGTCTGTCATGATCGCAACAAGATCGCGGAAATGTGTCTTATCTTCTGCATGCCAGCCGGCTGCACACAGGTGTGACTCCTACAATGTTGGAATGTGTGGACACTCTCATTCAAGGTGATCGATGGATCAAGACGAGCGTCTGAGTGAACAAAAGCATGGTGAGTCGTTGGGCGAGGTGTCTGTCATGATCGCAACAAGATCGCGGAAAGCTGTCTCATCTTCTGCATGCCAGCCGGCTGCACACAGCTGTGACTCCTATAATGTTGGAATGCGTGGACACTCTCATTCAAGGTGATCGATGGATCACAGCGAGTGTCTGAGTGAACAAAAGCATGGTGAGTCATTGGGAGAGGTGTCTGTCATGATTGCAACAAGATCGCGGAAATGTGTCTGATCTCCTGCATGCCAGCCGGCTGCACACAGGTGTGACTCCTACAATGTTGGAATGTGTGGACACTCTCATTCAAGGTGATCGATGGATCAAAACGAGCGTCTGAGTGAACAAAAGCATGGTGAGTCGTTGGGCGAGGTGTCTGTCATGATCGCAACAAGATCGCGGAAGACTGTCTCATCTTCTGCATGCCAGCCGGCTGCACACAGGTGTGACTCCTATAATGTTGGAATGTGTGGACACTCTCATTCAAGGTGATCGATGGATCACAGCGAGCGTCTGAGTGAACAAAAGCAGGGTGAGTCGTTGGGAGAGGTGTCTGTCATGATTGCAACAAGATCGCGGAAATGTGTCTGATCTTCTGCATGCCAGCCGGCTGCACACAGGTGTGACTCCTACAATGTTGAAATGTGTGGACACTCTCATTCAAGGTGATCGATGGATCAAAACGAGCGTCTGAGTGAACAAAAGCATGGTGAGTCGTTGGGAGAGGTGTCTGTCATGATTGCAACAAGATCGCGGAAATGTGTCTGATCTTCTGCATGCCAGCCGGCTGCACACAGCTGTGACTCCTATAATGTTGGAATGTGTGGACACTCTCATTCAAGGTGATCGATGGATCACAGCCAGCGTCTGAGTGAACAAAAGCATGGTGAGTCGTTGGGAGAGGTGTCTGTGATGATTGCAACAAGATCGCGGAAATGTGTCTCATCTTCTGCATGCCAGCCGGCTGCACACAGCTGTGACTCCTACAATGTTGAAATGTGTGGACACTCTCATTCAAGGTGATCGATGGATCAAAACGAGCGTCTGAGTGAACAAAAGCATGGTGAGTCGTTGGGAGAGGTGTCTGTCATGATTGCAACAAGATCGTGGAAATGGGTCTGATCTACTGCATGCCAGCCGGCTGCACACAGCTGTGACTCCTATAATGTTGGAATGTGTGGACACTCTCATTCAAGGTGATCGATGGATCACAGCCAGCGTCTGAGTGAACAAAAGCATGGTGAGTCGTTGGGAGAGGTGTCTGTGATGATTGCAACAAGATCGCGGAAATGTGTCTCATCTTCTGCATGCCAGCCGGCTGCACACAGCTGTGACTCCTATAATGTTGGAATGTGTGGACACTCTCATTCAAGGTGATCGATGGATCACAGCGAGCGTCTGAGTGAACAAAAGCATGGTGAGTCGTTGGGCGAGGTGTCTGTCATGATCGCAACAAGATCGCGGAAACCTGTCTCATCTTCTGCATGCCAGCCGGCTGCACACAGCTGTGACTCCTATAATGTTGGAATGTGTGGACACTCTCATTCAAGTTGATCGATGGATCACAGCGAGCGTCTGAGTGAACAAAAGCATGGTGAGTCGTTGGGAGAGGTGTCTGTCATGATTGCAACAAGATCGCGGAAATGTGTCTGATCTTCTGCATGGCAGCCGGCTGCACACAGGTGTGACCCCTACAATGTTGGAATGTGTGGACACTCTCATTCAAGGTGATCGATGGATCAAAACGAGCGTCTGAGTGAACAAAAGCATGGTGAGTCGTTGGGCGAGGTGTCTGTCATGATTGGAACAAGATCGCGGAAGCCTGCCTCATCTTCTGCATGCCAGCCGGCTGCACACAGCTGTGACTCCTATAATGTTGGAATGTGTGGACACTCTCATTCAAGGTGATCGATGGATCACAGCGAGCGTCTGAGTGAACAAAAGCATGGTGAGTCGTTGGGAGAGGTGTCTGTCATGATTGCAAGAAGATCGCGGAAATGTGTCTGATCTTCTGCATGCCAGCCGGCTGCACACAGCTGTGACTCCTACAATGTTGTGACATAAATCTCATCTTGATACATCTACCTGTTCCTGAGAGATAAGGGGTCTTAACAGACGGACAGACAGACGAACAACAAATGACAAGAAACATAATTTTTATGTTATATAATTACAAATTAACAAGTTTCAAATATTTTCCTTTATTTCAAGTGCGAAACCTTGTTTCTTGTCCAATTTCATGATTCTAGGTAAACGGAAATTACCTATAAGTATTGATAAGTGAGTTTGCGAGTCTTTAAATATGTGAGATAAATGGCTACATCTTTCGAGTGCATTGACGTAGAAGGAAGTGCAGTATTACAACTTATTTCACATTGCAAGATTATGGCTTCACAGTCTCTCTTACATCTAACTGGACAACCTTAGTAATTCAACATTACAATTTGAATGGTAAATGAGCAATATAATAATAATAACAAAAACGACAACATATATGGTAATGAATATGTGGAATTTAATAATTAAGTTTTGTTTTATGAGCGCTAGGCCATGGCACCTTGGACCACGTATCTCTGCCTAAAGTTTTATCGTCCAGTGCTGGTGACATCATCAGAGGCTATTACAACCCACAAGGGAGTTACAATCGCAAAAGCTTGCTGAGCGTATTAACAAATATATTTATTTACCAGTATAAACAGTAGTTTTTCCATGCTATGTAACTGACAATTACAGTAGTCAACAGTGGTGGATAATTTTAGTGTCCTGACTAATTTTTGTCATTGTGGCCAGACGAAAGTATGTAGTATCTACAGTGCTTAAATTTCCGAGTTTCTACCTTGGACGAGCCAACTGGGACCGACGACCATCGTGTCGTCCTTCACCAATGGCATTTCGGACGTGTTTCGGAGGGACATGTGGTCAGCACACCATTCACCTGATAGTTGTCTGCTTTCTTGACCTTGGGACGCCACTACCGGTAATCGGTCGAGTAGCTCCTCATTTGACCTCATGACGCTGAGTTCACCACATTCCAGTTCTTCCACCGAGGAAAAATCCCTGGTGGCAACAGGAATCGAACCCAAGTCCCTGTCATCACTGTCAAGCACACTGTCCAATCAGGTGCGGCGGTGGACAATGACTAAATTAGGGAAATAAAATTTTGTTTGACGTTATGTTCACGTATTATATGAAAGTAAAATAAAACGTTTAAAAAGATGTATACTGATGAGTCAAAACATGACCACTGCCAACCGCCAGACTGAATGCTGCCTGCCGGCCGAAGTGGCCGTGCGGTTCTAGGCGCTGCAGTCTGGAACCGCGAGACCGCTAGGGTCGCAGGTTCGAATCCTGCCTCGGGCATGGATGTGTGTGATGTCCTTTGGTTAGTGAGATTTAACTAGTTCTAAGTTCTAGGGGACTAATGACCGCAGAAGTTGAGGTCAGAGCCATCTGAATGCTGTCTACTGGCGCTGGGGACACGTGAAGCAGTAAGTAAGTATGAGGGACGTTCAATAAGTAATGCAACACTTTTTTATGAAAGCAGTTGATTTTATTCAGTATTCCAATATTCCATATTATTCTCCAGTCTTCTGACTACAAAACCATATTTTTTAACATGATTTTTGTTCAATGTCGCCTTAATTGAGAGGCCTGTATGCCCAAATGGTACTACTCTACTGGTCGAGTCCGCAGCTCGTGGTCTAGTGGCTAGCGTTGCTGCCTCTGGATCACGGGGTCCCGGGTTCCATTCCCGGCCGGGTTGGGGATTTCCTCTGCCGGGGGACTGGGTGTTTGTGTTGTCCTCATCATTTCATCATCACCATCATTTGTGACATTGACCAAACTGTATTGTGGAACGAAATGGACTGTGTAAAAATTGGGACTCTGTACGGGCACTGATGACCGCGCAGTTGAGCGCCCAACAAACCAAACATCATCATCGTCATCATCTACTGGTCGACGTTGGAGGCAACGTCTTGCTGCATCAATAACGTTCCTATTACCCATGTACTGTTTTCTACGAGGTGCATCCTTCATTGGGCCAAACAGATGGAAGTTGACAGGTGCAAGATCCGTTATGCAGAGTGGACGAGGAAGAAAACCCCAATGAACTTTTGTGAACTCCTCTCCAGTGAGCACACTTTCGTGAGGCCGTCAGTTGTCATGTCGAAGATGTTCGTCGACATTTTTGTGGCAACAATCACGCTGAGCTCCTTTGTTCAATTATCTGAGGGTAGCACCGAGTTGGTCGTTAGACTACCAGCAGAAGCCTCCAGTTGTGCAACAAGGTGTTTGATAGTGATCCGTCGATCACCTCGAGTGAGAGTGTCCACACATTCCAAGACTGCAGGACTCACAGCTGTGTGTGGCGGGCCAGCATACGGGAGATCGGCAGGTTTGCGCTACCTTATTTTGATGATGACGGACGCCTCGCCCAACGACTCACCGTGCTTTTGTTCACTGCCAGCTTTCCGTAGACATTCTGCAAGCGCCTATGAATATCTGCCATGTTCTGGTTTTGCGCCAAAATATCTGCGACGTTCTGGTTTTGCGCCAAAGGAAACTCAATGACAGCTCTGTGTTGAAGCCTGCCTCGTCTACGAATATGGGGTATCTAGGAAACCTGCTTTCTCGGATCGCTAGACGACATTCAAACAAATCGTATTAATGAGTTTTATTACAAAATGAAAAATGACACTACTTAACTTTGAATATTACACAGATGAGTCGCAAACAAAGGGCGACACGCAAAATAATCAAGTTTCTTCAGTATAACAATTCCAAGTTTGTTACATAGAGTGTACAAGCGAAGTAATCAACTTTGACACTCTGTGTAAGTCGCTAGTCTTGAGGCTGCTGTTCAACTGGGCCGCAACTAGTTGGGCGCTGTGCTTGTGTCCTCTTCACATAGAGGCCGGTGCTGTCGCGTTGTCGTCCTGGAGAAGGGTCGGTCAGCGTGCAGTTGGCTAACGTCTTCTCACAGCCCTCGCTGCTCTGTTGTTCCCGACTGGAGTGCCGGCGCTTGACTTCACGCCGTAACACTCTCTGACGACATTTTACTCCCACATACTCCAGTCAAGGGTTTTGCCAAAAGAATTCAAGAGCGCAAAGATCATTCCCATCCTCAATCCAGGAAAGCTAGACGATAAACGAGAAAGCTATAGACCCAACACTCTCTTACGTTTTGTATATAAACTGCTTGAGCGTCTCCTTTACAAGAGATTAAGTCCAATCATATTGGAATCTCTGCCTATCGACCAACCCGGCTTCAGACCCAACCGGAACTATGAGGAACAGGTCCTCGCATTTACAACGTTCATTGAGCGGGGTATGAACAACGCTTGAAAAATGGTGCGGTTTTCGTCGACTTGACAGCAGCATTTGATACTGTTTGGAGAGAGGGTCTAACTCATAAGT
Organism: Schistocerca americana; assembly: GCF_021461395.2. NCBI lineage: Eukaryota > Metazoa > Arthropoda > Insecta > Orthoptera > Acrididae > Schistocerca > Schistocerca americana. The sequence continues at coordinate 183,724,933 of NC_060120.1, forward strand.
TCCTAAAAGCTACTAGATGTAAAACGATGACGGTTCTTTTAGAGAACATGTTGTCAAATAGAGTCTTGCAAATGTCAATGGTAGGCTATTTTAGCAAATCAAAACTTCTGAGTAATGGGCTCCCCCAAGCATCAGTGCTTGCGCCTCTGCTGTTCAATATCTATGTAGCTGACCTACCAACTACCGCATCCAGAAAATTTAATTACGCAGATGACATCACTCTTGCATGCCAACATACTAATATGACTGCTCTTGAACAGACTCTCACCCAAGATCGGAAATTGATGGCTGAATACTTCAGGAAATTACGACTAATCCCAAGCGCACGTAAAACGGAGACCTCACTGCTTCCACCTAAATAATAGGCTGGGTGGAACACCTCAGCAGATATCTCTGAATGGTACTGCGCTTCCCTACAATTCCCATCCAAAATATCTGGACGCAAAATTGGATCTCACTCTCTCTTACAAAAAAAAAAAAAAACTATAAAAAACCACCTATCAAACCTGGCCACAAAACTGAAATCCCGAAACAACATCCTCCACAAATTAGTGGGAACAGCCTGGGGAGCAAGTGCAGAGACAGTCCATACCACCGCTCTAAGCTTGGTCTACTCAACAGCTGAATACTGCGCATCGGTGTAGCTAAACAGCCCGCACGTGGGAAAAGTAGATATGCTAAATCAGACGATGCGAATAATTGCTGGAGCTATTAAAACCACCCCACTCTACTGGCTACCAGTCCTCAGTAACATCGAACTGCCTTATATACGACGATGCAACATACTCATAAGAGAGTTTAAAAAGATCTCCGTTAATACAGCCCTGCCAATCCACCAGGACCTTACTGTATTTAAAAGACTCAAATCCAGAAATCCCCCTGTGAAGACTGCACAGCAACTTCTGAGCCAAAACTACAATGGCGTTGAAATCTGGCGAACGGACTGGAGAAACAGATCCAATCCAAGATGGCATACTTTATTTCAGACTCCCAACGATCCGGCGGGCTTTCACCTCACAAGGAAAACCTGGGTAACACTGAACAGAATACGGACAGGTCATGACCGATGCGGATCCTCGATGTACAGATGGAACTTGAGACCTGACCCTGAGTGCGACTGTGGTGCCAAAGAACAAACCATCCACCACACCATCAGCGAGTCTCCACTGAGGGCGTTCATCGGCACTGATGACGACTTCCTGAGGGAAACACCACAAGCTGTGGAGTGGCTGCAGAATCTAAGTGTGGGATTGTGATTGCTGAAAATACTGGAATCTGAACTTTATGCAATCTTACTGTTTTGTAATATAGTTACACATTTATTGTTATGAGCCAAAGTTCAATTTACAGTATTTTATTATATTTGTGTCGTATATTTTAACAATGTATATACTCTTTTATGCTGTTTTCAATGCAGTGTGTCATGCCATAAGCTACGTAAATAAAATAACTCTCTGCTTGGAAAGTACCTCTGTTGCAGCTCCCATTTTTTAGGCTACTTATAGCGCAGCCGCCAATTGGAACTTCATGAAGCTATAGGGGCCGAAGCGTGAATATTCCACAATGTCCGACAACAAATTCTGCATTTTTTCAGCAGAAACTGACCGAGAAAAAAATGTTGCAGTACTTACTGAACGCTGCTCGTGTTTAAGTGGAGAAGAGACAAATACAGAATCATTCTAGCGACGATAGGGGTCACAAATGGGGAAATCCACTAACATAAGGGACAGTGACGAAGGACAAATTGATATCACCCAGCGCTTGGGAACGGGCACCTCAGAAACGGCATACCTGGCCGGTTTTTGGCGTGTTGCTGTCATGAACATGTGTGGGAAGTGGTCGAAGGTCGGTGAAACCACGAGTAGGTGACAAGATGTTGGACACTCCCGTCTCATCACAGTACCTGGGGTTCGGAGGTTTGCTCGCTCCGTAAAGAAGGATAGGTGGCGGTCTGTGACAGGTCTGACGGCAGATGACAATGCTGGTGCAGACAGAAGCGCTTCACACCGCACCGTTCAGTGCCACATTGTGAAACACGGGACACTCCAGCATACGACCCACACGGGTCAACATGTTACCACAGTCACATCGACAATTATGACTGCTGTGGTCGCTGTGACATCTACACTACTGGCCATTACAATTGCTACACCAAGAAGAAATGCAGATGATAAACGGGTATTCATTGGACAAATATATTATACTTGAACTGACATGTGATTACATTTTCAGGCAATTTGGGTGCATAGATCCTGAGAAATCAGTACCCAGAACAACCACCTCTGGCCGTAATAACGGCCTTGATATGCTTGGGCATTGAGTCAAACAGCGCTTGGTTGGCGTGAACAGGCACAGCTACCCATGCAGCTTCAACACGATACCACAGTTCATCAAGAGTAGTGACTGGCGTATTGTGACGAGCCAGTTGCTCGGCCACCATTGACCAGACGTTTTCCATTGGAGAGAGATCTGGAGAATGTGCTGGCCAGGGCAGCAGTCAAACGTTTTCTGTATCCAGAAAGGCCCGTACAGGACCTGCAACATGCGGCCGCGCATTATCCTGCTGAAATGTAGGGTTTCACAGGGATCGAATGAAGGGTAGAGCCACGGGTCGTAACACATCTGAAATGTAACGTCCACTGTTCAAAGTGCCATCAATGCGAACAAGAGGTGACCGAGACGTGTAACCAATGGCACCCCATACCATCACGCCGAGTGATACGCCAGTATGGCTATGACGAATACACGCTTCCATAGTACGTTCATCGTGATGTCGCCAAACACGGATGCGACCATCATGATGTTGTAAACAGAACCTGGATTCATCCGAAAAAATGACGTTTTGCCGTTCGTGCACCCAGGTTTGTCATTGAGTACACCATCGCAGGCGCTCCTGTCTGTGATGGAGCGTCAATGATAACCGCAGCCATGGTCTCCGAGCTGATAGTCCGTGCTGCTGCAAACGTAGTCGAACTGTTCGTGCAGATGCTTGTTGTCTTGCAAACGTCCCCATCTGTTGACTCAGGGTCGAGACGTGGCTGTACGATTCGTTACAGCCATGCGGATAAGATGCCTGTCATCTCGACTGCTAGTGATACGAGGCCGTTGGGATCCAGCACGGCGTTCTGTATTGCCCTCCTGAACCCACCGATTCCATACTCTGCTAATAGTCATTGGATCTCGACCAACGCGAGCAGCAATGTCTCGATACGATAAACCGCAATCGAGATAGGCTACAATCCGATCTTTATCAAAGTCGGAAACGTGATGGTACGCATTTCTCCTCCTTACACGAGGCATCACAACAACGCATCACCAGGCAAAGCCGGTCAACTGCTGTTTGTGTATGAGAAATCGGTTGGAAATTTTCCTCATGTCAGCACGTTGTAGGTGTCGCCACCGGCATTCGCTCTGAAAAGTTAATCATTTGCACATCATAGCATCTTCTTCCTGGTGGTGTAGCAATTTTAATGACCAGTGGTGTACATTGGTCCACGAGGCAGTGGAATCGTGCCGCCTGGTCGAATGCGTTCCGTTTCCTTTTGCGCCATGTCGATTGTCGTGTCGTAGCCGACTACGCTTAAGCCAGATCCTTCAATATGAAAACACCTCGCAGCTGTCAAAAATATTGCCGAATTTCCAGCATCTCCTTCTTTTAGCATGTTAAAACCAACGCTGTTTTAGTCTCTAATGTACGCAGTTGTGTATTTAACACATGCCCACAAGAACGAAACACTGACATCTTCCCAGTGAAATAGCCACAAATGGAATTTTAACAAGTATCCACACCAAAAAGTGTAAACGATAACTGCAGTTTATATGAAATATTAGACTGAAGCATAAGTTCGTGAGGTTTTCCGTAAGTTTTAAACACAAATGGTTCTGAGCACTATGGGACTCCACTGCAGAGGTCATTAGTCCCCTAGAACTTAGAACTAGTTAAACCTAACTAACCTAAGGACATCACAAACATCCATGCCCGAGGCAGGATTCGAACCTGTGACCGTAGCGGACTTGCGGTTCCAGACTGCACCGCCTTTAACCGCAAGGTCTCAAATTTTTTTTTTTTTTATAAGTACGTAGACCTGTTTATTTCAACAATGGTTTACATCAGTTTACAGCTTGAACATTTAGCTATTTTTGACGTAATCACCACTTCTGTCGAAGCATTTTTGTAGACGCCGTGGCAGTTTTTGTATGCCCATGTCATACCAGCTCGCCGCCATGCTGTTCAGAAAGTTATGAACCTCTTCTTTCACCTCGTCGTCGGAGCTGAATCACTGGGACCACAGTTAACGCTGACAGGTACTGTGAGACTGAAAAAACTCAAACGGGCATTTCAGAACCGGAGAAGAAGAATGTTGAGCAAGGGCATACACATTCTCCATGACAACGCTCGCCCTTTGCTCTCCTGCAGTGGAACATTATCACCCACCCACTCTTTAGTCCTGCCTTGGCGCCCAGTGACTATCACCTGTTCCCTAGGTTAAAAGAACATTTGACCGGAAACCGATTCAGCTCCGACGACGAGGTGAAGAAGAGGTTCATAGCTTTCTGAACAGCATGGCGGCGAACTGGTATGACATGGGTATACAAAAACTGCCACAGCGTCTACAAAAATGCATCGACAGAAATGGTTCAAATGGCTCTGAACACTATGGGACTTAACATCTGAGGTCATCAGTCCCCTAGAACTTGGAACTACTTAAATCTAACTCATCTAAGGACATCACACACATCCATGCCCGAGGCAGGATTCGAATCTGCGACCGTAGCGGTCGCGCGGTTCCAGACTGAAGCGCCTAGAGCCGCTCGGCCACACCGGGCGGCGACAGAAATAGTGATTATGTCGAAAAATAGCTTAATGTTCAAGCTGTAAACTGATGTAAACCATTGTAGAAATAAACGGGTCTATGTACTTATAAAAAAATAGACCTTACTTTTTGGATTACCCTCGTATATTCTCCTTCAGTATTTATAACAGTATGCCAACGCGGGGGTAGCTTTTCGAGTCCGCGACTGTAGAAATCACGTGGTTATGAGGTGAAGAACTCGTCGAACAATGTTCGGAGCGCATTTTCAATCGGAAAGGAAGTTCATTGCATGTTGTTCGATGGAGAGCGGAAACGGTGAAAATCTGAGGGCGCAAGATCAGGTGAATAAGATGGGGGCGGAATGGTTCCTAACCCAACGCTTGTACAGCGTTTTTAGTCAGTCCAGCAGAATGCTTACGGGCGTATCGCGGAGTAGCATCACTTTAAGCAGTCCTCCTGGTCGTTGTTCTTGTACTGTTTCTGCAAGACGTCTCGGTTGTTGTCAATAAATGTCAGCAGTGATGGTTACACCCCGGCGAAGCAATTTACAGTAACTACACCGCCGCTGTTCCACCAGATGCATACCATAATTTTTTGAGGGGAGTTGCTGCTTTGTTTGGGCTCAAGCATTCTTTTCTTTTTCTCGTCTCCAGTAACGATACAGGGTAGGAATGGTCTGTTTCTCACGAGCCAATTGACGACGACCAAGCAGAGATGCACATATAACCACCCGCTATTTTTGTGATTTTTGCCTAGAGTATTCGGTACCTATGCACCCGATTTTTGAACCTTCTCCATTACATGCAAATGTCGCACGATGGCAGAGTGATCACAGTTCATCACATTTGCCAGTTCTCTAGTACACTGATGTGAAGCAGTGTGAATCAATGCCTTTAAACGACCTTCGTCAATCCGCGAACGTCTTCCTGAACATGGAGATTAACTAACGTCAAACGATCCTCATTAAAACGACAAAAATCATTTTCTTGTCGCGCTCTGTCCACTGGCATTATCCCCATACACTGCGCCAATATTTCTGGCTGCCTCCTCTGCTGCCACCACTCTATTTAACTCAAACAGAAGAAGAATATATACGAAATGTTCAGATTTCTCTTCATTTTCTAGCGTCTACAGCTCCACTCACTATCTCTAAACGACAAAATAACAATATTTAAACTGACATAGCAACTGGAATACCAGCATGCAAAATAAAAATGCTACAAACTTAACGTACGTACCTGATTAGCAGGCACCAAGTGATTTATAATGTTTCCAGAATGAGATTTTCACTCTGCAGCGGAGTGTGCGCTGATGTTAAACTTCGTGGCAAATTAAAACTGTGTGCAGGACCGAGATTCGAACTAGAGACCTTTGTCTTTCGCGGGCAAGTGCTCTACCAACTTTTTTTTTTTTTTTTGTAATCTCGTTTTGTTCGTGGTTGTTCGGTTCAATTGTTCGTGGCGGACGTCACCTGATGCCCGTTGAAGTTCGTTATTGATCCATTCACTCAGTTTTTTTTGTTACAGGTGGCAGCTAACCCTCTGACCGAACACGCTGAGCTACCGTGCCGGCATTGAGCTACCCAAGCACAACTCACGCCCCGTCCTCACTGCCGTACTTCTGCCAGTATCTCGTTGATGGCTCTGAGCACTATGGGACTTAACATCTATGGTCATCAGTCCCCTAGAACTTAGAACTACTTAAACCTAACTAACCTAAGGACATCACACAACACCCAGCCATCACGAGGCAGAGAAAATCCCTGACCCCGCCGGGAATCGAACCCGGGAACCCGGGCGTGGGAAGCGAGAACGCTACCGCACGACCACGAGATGCGGGCACCAGTACCTCGTCTCCTACCTTCCAAACATTACAGAATCCTTTCTTTAAGGAGTGCTAGTTCTGCAAGGTTCGCAGGAGAGGTTCTCTAAAGTTTGGAAGGTAGGAGACGAGGTACTGGCAGAAGGAAGGCTGTGAGGACGGGGCGTAGCTCAGATGATACAGCACTTGGTAGCGAAAGGCAAAGGTCCCGGGTGCGAGTCTCGATCCGGCACACAGTTTTAATCTGCCATGAAGCTTCTGATTTACTATGTTATTATACAGTCGTTTAATTCAAAGAAATTTCGTTACTACTTTTCAAGAAAAATGCAGGTCTTCTCGTTTTTAATCACACATCGCAAGCAAAATTCTGCTTTTCATTGCAAATAGAAAAAAATTGTTCAAATTGCTCTGAGCACTATGGGACTTAACATCTGAGGTCATCAGTCCCCTAGAACTTAGAACTACTTAAACCGAACTAACCCAAGGACATCACACACATCCATGCCCTAGGCAGGATTCGAACCTGCGTCCGTAGCGATCGCGCGGTTCCAGATTGAAGCGCCTAGATCCGCTCGGCCACAAAGGCCGGCTGCAAATTGAAATTCTTAATTATCTATGTTTTATAAAAGATTGTTTAAGTGAAGGAGACATTACGCTATTAAATTTTTGGGAGAAAAATGAAAAATCAAATATTGTTTATTTGGCTATGTCCATTGTTTTGTAGGGCAGATGTGGTCTCTCACAAGCCAGAGTGATAAGCATCATAGAAGCACGGAAAATAATCATTTTCACGGCGTCGAGCACACTGTAACAAATTCTGCATTTCCACAGTTGTCACCGTAACACTGCAATACGAACACAACAGAACTGATCTGAAGCCAAGTTAATAAAAAAAATGGCTCTGAGCACTATGGGACTTAACATCTATGGTCATCAGTCCCCTAGAACTTAGAACTACTTAAACGTAACTAACCTAAGGACAGCACACAACACGCAGCCATCACGAGGCAGAGAAAATCCTTGACTCCGCCGGGAATCGAACCCGGGAACCCGGGCGTGGGAAGCGAGAACGCCACCGCACGACCACGAGATGCGGGCCCAAGTTAAAAGATCTGCCGCGAGAAACAAAACATTTAAGCTGCCACACGTACTGCGACTAATGCAGCGAGCTTTGTGACACGTCACTCCAGAACGATGCCGAAATGCAGAACAGCACGCCATAAAAGAGGAAGAGGAAATGAGGATTTTTGCGTCGACTGGGATTCTGTTGCTGATCGCCTCGTTATAACGCAGCAGTACTGAAATGTATTCCTCGGAATCGGATACGGAAGGAGTTCAGAGATTACCGTATGACTGACTGTAATATCTTCAGTGGCTTCAGTATTTAGCTACATGGGAAATCCCAACAGTGCGCTTTTACCCCACACATATCTCATGCAGAGAAATTATCTTTGTTAATTTCAAGAATTTTCATCACTCTTGTTTTTAATTACAATACTGCGTTAGCTAAGATCGAGAGCATGTTACGTTTTCCGTCCAGTCGCCTAAGAAGCGTATTGCCTGCGTTTTCCATGTATCATTTCCTTCTGTTTAAAAATTAAATGCCAATCGAAACTGTATAGTTCTCTGCTCGTCTCTTTTCACGTCATAACTGCAACAGTTCACATCATTGCTGGTTAGTTGGATCACTTGCGTGGCCACTGCTGTCCAAATTAAATGCTCCGGTAAAGCTGTTGACCCATATCGTCGCTGAGTCGATGTATTACACGCGCAAAGTTGACACTCGGCGCGTTGGCTGATGGGGACGACTGTAAAGGCATTTTCCATTTACAGTCGCTCCCATCAGCCAACGCGCCGAGTGTCAACTTTGCTTGCGCGAGTAGTACTATCGTACAGGATAAAATCTATCCTTACTATCGCACTTGACTGTACTCGAGACTAACTGGCTTCCGCTCCACGTGAAACGAAATCCAATGAGGTTCTAGCAAACACGAAAGAACACATACAGTAATGCTTACATGAGGTTTATTCTTACGATGAGCAGAGTATACGAGGGGGTACAAAAAAAATGCCCTGGACGGAGCTTGTGTAGTAGGTATTTCGGCCGCTAGCTGTGTATAGCGCAAGTCATTGTCAGTTCAGACCCGCCCATGTTGTCGACCTCGCTTGTTCTGTCAATGTGCAGTGATTGTTTTTGCTAGCGCTGTTTTGTGATTGTTTCGTTTTTTATGATGATAAGTTTAAGTGAAGAACGTGCAGCTGTGAAATTTTGTTTTCTACTCGTTAAAAATACTGCTAAAATTATTTTAATGTTGAAAACAACTTTGCAAGTTGACGCTACGGGAAAAACTCCAGTGTGCGAGTGGTTTGCTCGATTTAAAAATGCCAACATGTCGATTGGTGACAAATCTCGTTCTGGACGACCATCAGCTGCCCGAATCGACGAAAATGTTGAAAAAATTCGAGAGCTTGTGCTCACAGACCGTCGACAGACAATTGATCAACTGTCAGAGATCGGTGGGTTATCTTGGATCTCGGTTCAGCGAATTTTAATGGAAGATTTGAGAATGAAAAGGGTTACTGCCAAGTTTTATTTTCCTCTGTTTCTGACTGACAATCAAAAGAAACGTCGAGATGACACACGACGTGCTTTGAAATAACAGCTCCAGATTTTCTGTCTAATGTCAGTACTGGTGATGAGTCATGGTGCTATGGTTACGAGCCAGAAGCAAAGCAAAAGTCAAGCCAATGGGATAGGTCTTCATCACCCCGCCCAAAAAAAGTCATAAAGTCAAATCAAACATCAAAACAATGCTGATATTCTTTTTTAATGCCAAGGGCGTAGTTCATTCAGAGTTTGGTCCCCCAGGTCAGATCGTCAATCAAATCTTATATTTAGATGTTCTAAGAACGTTTCGCAACAGGGTTTGAATTTTCAAACTTCCCGCCAAGATCCGCCGTCCTGGATGACGTCATAGCCGCCATCTTGGATAACTGTACTTTGGGCTAGAAACCCTGTTGTTCCAATACTCACAATATATACAAATGATCTAATAGAAAGCGTCGGATTCTCTTTAAGGCTGTTCACAAATGATGCAGTTGTTTATACCCAAGTAGCAATGACAGAAGATAGTAAGAATTTGCAGAACGACCTGCAGAGAACTGATTAATGGCGCAGACTCTGGCAGAGCTACATTACTGATGACAAACCGCCGGAGACAGCCTCAGCCGTAAAATATCTAGGCATAACTATCCAGAGCGATCTTAGTTGAAATGACCATATAAAACAGATAGTAGGAAAAGCAGACACAAGACTCAGATTCAACGGAAGAATCTTAACGGAATGTCACTCATCCAGGAAAGAAGTGGCATATAAGGCGCTTGTTCACCCGATTCTTGAGTATTGTTTATCTATCTGGGATCCCTATCAGGTAGGACTGATAGAGGAGATAGAGAAGATCCAACCAAGAGCGGCGTGTTTCTTCATGGGATCATTTAGCTGGCGAGAGAGCGTTACGGAGGTGCTAAACAAACTCCAATGGCAGACATTACGAGAGAGACATTGTGCATCACTGAGAGATTTACTATTGAAATTTTGGGACCACTTTTCAGGAGGAGTCGGACAACATATTACTTCTCCCCACATACTGACCACGAGGAGAAAATTCGAGAAATTAGAGCTGATACAGAGGCTTACCGACAATCATTCTTCCCACTCACTATTCGCGAGTGGAACAGAGTTGAAGGGATCAGATAGTGGTACCGAAAGTACCCTCCGCAACACACCATCATTTGGCTTGTGGAGTATGATGTAGATGTAGATGTAGATGTAGGACGGGAAACTGTGGTGGCGCCCGAACATCGTAAGAAAGCCGTTTGCTTTCGCTCCATAATTTTGGTGCCTGCAGTCGAGGGAATTGCCCTTGCTGGCGTGGGAGGCACAAAGAAGTTGACTGATCGGCGTCACACTGCTCCAGGCAAGTACCAACTCTTGTTTGTTAATGTGGGTTTTGTATGCCAATAGTGGAGAGTTTCTGCTGCAGTCTATTGCTTTTATCGTGAAACAAGCGATATTCTGCTTCAATACATTGGCAACAGCATAGAGTTCTACATTTATATCTACATACATACTCCGCAAGCCACAGTACGCTGCGTGGCAGTGGGTACCCTGTATCACCATTAGTCGTTTCCTTCCCTGTTCCACACGCAGATAAGGTGAGTGGAAAACGATTGCCTACATTCCTTTGCATCACCCCTTACTTCTTGTATCTTATATTCCTGGTCCTTACGGCGAGGGCAAGACGATTGCCTACATTCCTCCACATCACCTCTCACTTCTTGTATCTTATATTCCTGTCCCTTACGGCGAGGGCAAAACGATTGCCTACATTCCTCCACATCACCCCTTACTTCTCGTATCTTATATTGCTGGTCCTTACGGTGAGTGCAAAACGATTGCCTACATTCCTCCGCATCACCTCTCACTTCTTGTATCTTATATTCCTGTCCCTTACGGCGAGGGCAAAACGATTGCCTACATTCCTCTGCGTCACCCCTTCCTTCTTGTATCTTATATTGCTGGTCCTTACGGTGAGTGCAAAACGATTGCCTACATTCCTCCGCATCACCCCTTACTTCTCGTATCTTATATTCCTGGTCCTTACGGTGAGTGCAAAACGATTGCCTACATTCCTCTGCATCACCCCTTCCTTCTTGTATCTTATATTCCTGGTCCTTACGGCGAGGGCAAAACGATTGCCTACATTCCTCCGCATCACCCATTACTTCTCGTATCTCATATTTCAGGTCCTTATGGCGAGTGGAAAACGATTGCCTACATTCCTCCACATCACCCCTTACTTCTCGTATCTTATATTGCTGGTCTTTACGGCGAGGGCAAAACGATTGCCTACATTCCTCCACATCACCTCTTACTTCTTGTATCTTATATTCCTGTCCCTTACGGCGAGGGCAAAACGATTGCCTACATTCCTCCGCATCACCCCTCACTTCTTGTATCTTATTTTCCTGGTCCTTACGGCAAGGGCAAAACGATTGCCTACATTCCTCCGCATCACCCCTTCCTTCTTGTATCTTATATTCCTGGTCCTTACGGTGAGGGCAAAACGATTGACTACATTCCTCCACATCACCTCTTACTTCTTGTATCTTATATTCCTGTCCCTTACGGCGAGGGCAAAATGATTGCCTACATTCCTCCGCATCACCCCTCACTTCTTGTATCTTATTTTCCTGGTCCTTACGGCGAGGGCAAAACGATTGCCTACATTCCTCCGCATCACCCCTTCCTTCTTGTATCTTATATTCCTGGTCCTTACGGTGAGGGCAAAACGATTGCCTACATTCCTCCGCATCACCCCTCACTTCTTGTATCTTATATTACTGGTCCTTACAGTGAGGGCAAAACGATTGCCTACATTCCTCCGCATCACCCCTTACTTCTCGTATCTCATATTTCTGGTCCTTATGGCGAGTGGAAAACGATTGCCTACATTCCTCCGCATCACCCCTTACTTCTCATATCTTATATTCCAGGTCCTTAGGGCGAGGGCAAAACGATTGCCTGCACTCCTCTGCATCACCCCCTAGTTCTCATATCTTTTATTCCTGGTCCTTACGGCGAGGGCACCAGCTTTAAATGCCGATTCTCTAAATTTTCTCAGCACTGTTCCTCGAAAAGACCGCCACCTTCCCTCCAGGGATTCCGGTTTGAGTTCCCAAAGCATCTTCGTAACACTTGCTTGTTGTTTGAACCTACTGGCAACAAATCTGAATTGCATCCAGGTTTTACTTTAATCCCACACCTCGAGCAGTACTCAAGAATAGGTCGCAACAGCGTACTATATCTGGTCTCCTTTACAGATGAACCACCCTTTCTCAAAATTCTCTCAATAAATCAAAGTCGACCATTCGCCTCTCGTACCACAATCCTCACATGTTCATTCCATTTCGCATTGTTAATTCCCAGATATTTAAACGATGAGGCTGTATCAAGCAGGACAATACTAATGCTTTATCCCTACATTACAGGTTTGTTTCTCCTACTCATCCGCTTACATTTTTCTACATGTACAGCCAGCTGTCAATTATCATATCAACTAGACATTTTGTTAAGTCATCTTATAACCTGCTACAGTCACTCAACTTCAACACACCGTACACCACTGCATCATCTGCAAACAATCGCAGATTGCTGCCCACCATGTCCGTCAAATCATTTATGTATATAAAGAGTAATAGCGGTCCTATCACATTTCCACGGGGCTCTTCTGACTATACCCATGTCTCTCATGAACACTCGCCATCGAGGACAACATACTGCGTTCTGTTACCGACAAAGCCTTCGAGCCACTCACATATCTGGGAACCTGTTCCGTATGCTCACACCTTCGATGACAGTCTGCAGGGAGGTATCGTGTCAAATCCTGTTCGAAAATGTAGAAATATAAGCTCCGCCTGTTCCCCTTCATTCATAGTTTGCGGAATAGCATATGAGGAAAGTGCAAACTGAGTTTCAAACGAGCGAAGCTCTCTGAAACCCAGCTGATTCGTGGGCATAAACTTTTCGGACTTTAGGAAATCCATTATTTCGAACTCAGTCTGTAATTTTACGAGTCCTTTCTTTTACCCTTCTCATACGCAGTCCCCACTATGTGGAGTTTTTTTTCCAAATTTGGAAGTTGAGGACGGGAAAGGAAGTCTCTGGAATATTTACCTCCTCGCCGCTGTTTGGTGCTGACTGGCGCATTCTAGGTGATTTTTGTGGAAATGTAAGTGGCGCAGTCGCGACATCGTGATCTGTATTCTGAGCAGCTCGGAACTTACTTGTTCTGCCACGAGACTTGTGTTGTCTATTGGATTACAGTTTTTGGTCTCTGTGATCTCGTTAATTTTGAATCTTCAAGCTGCTCAGATGAGAAAATTTTGGTGCGTTTTCTCCATATAGTCTTCCATATAATTAGCTAACACCATCCCCCCTCCCCCAAAGTATTGCTGTCATTTTGCGTAATTTACATAAAGATTTTAGAGAACTTTACTCACTGTCAATTGTATGTGAATAGTGCGCATCATAAAGAGCAAATAAAAATTTGTTACACTCGGAGTTGATTTACATCCCACGATACCTTAATTGTCCTACAATTTTCCCATGATCAGGGGACCACGAAAAAGAAATCTAACCTGTTGTGTACCCAAGTTGTTGTTCTCACTGTGACGGCGGTTTCGTTGTATATCGTGGCCAAACAAGCAACTGTTGAATGAAGTTAAGAGAGACACAGTCGCGTTTCTTTGTATACTGCACCAGTTTCAAACAACACCATGCAAAATCTTCATCTACCGTAAAACTTCTAAAATAGTTATTCAAAGAAATGGTGCATGCAGTTATAGTGCAGTCCCTATTTCTTAAATATCCCTCTGAGTAATTGCTTCTGGACATAAGACGCCATCACCTCCCTAGCTGAGTGGTCAGCATAAATGGCTGTCACGCGGAGGATCCAGGTTCGGTTCCCGGTACTATTGAGGATTTTTCCTTGGTGGGACGATTGGTACGGGGTCCACTCAGCTTCGTGATGCCACTTGAGGAGCTACATGACCGAGTAGTCTGCAATACGGCCAGAAGAACATTGTGCCCACCCATACCGCATCCACATAATGCCGTAAGGCAGAGGACGACCCGGCGGCCGGCAGACAGCCCTTGGGCTTTCAAGGCCGTGCGAGGAGCTCATTTTATGCAGTTACCAGGAATGAATGTATCTAAGTAATTTATCATACGCATTATGTTTTAGAACTACGATGGGGTTCCCAAAAAAAATAGTTAAAAGCTATATATTTCAAATTGTTTACAAAACAACCATATCCGCTTCAAGATACTCTTCATTACAACTAATACACTTGTCCCTACCGGTGCTTTTACTGTTTGAAACATTTTTTGTAGTCATATTTAGAAATGGCTGACAACTCCTCCCTCGTTTTTTTCTTGACTTCTTCAGTACTGTCAAATCGACGTCACTTCATGCAGCTTTTCTCGTGTGGAAATAGGAAAAGGTCGCACGGAGCCAGGTCAGGCAAATAGGTGCGCGGAACAGCGGAACCATGTAATTTTTAGCCAAAAACTGTCTAACAGAAATGGCTATATGTGCAGATGCGTTGTCGTGGCGGAAGAACCAGTCTCCTAACTGCCACAAATCGGGTCTTTTTTGAAGAAAACTGTTGGGAAACCTTCTTAGAACTTCTAAATATAAGATCTGATTGACGATCTGACCTGGGGGACCAAACTCTGAATGAACTACGCCCTTGGCACTAAAAAAGAATATCAGCATTGTTTTGATGTTTGATTTGACTTGATGACTTTTTTTGGGCGGGGTGATGAAGACGTATCCCATTGGCTTGACTTTTGCTTTGCTTCTGGCTCGTAACCATAGCACCATGACTCATCACCAGTACTGACATTTGACAGAAAATCTGGAGCTGTTATTTCAAAGCTCGTCGTGTGTCATCTCGACGTTTCTTTTGATTGTCAGTCAGAACCCGAGGAAAAAAAAACTTGGCAGTAACCCTTTTCATTCTCAAATCTTCCATTAAAATTCGCTGAACCGAGTTCCAAGATAACCCACCGATCTCTGACAGTTGATCAATTGTCTGTCGACGGTCTGTGAGCACAAGCTCTCGAATTTTTTCAATATTTTCGTCGATTCAGGCAGCTGATGGTCGTCCGAACGAGATTTGTCACCAATCGACATGTTGCCATTTTTAAATCGAGCAAACCACTCGCACACTGGAGTTTTTTCCCGTAGAGTCAACTTGCAAAGTTGTTTTCAACATTAAAATAGTTTTAGCAGTATTTTTAACGAGTAGAAATCAAAATTTCACAGCTGCACGTTCCTCACTTAAACCTATCATCATAAAAAACGAAACAAGCACAAAACAGCGCTAGCGAAAGCTATCACTGCAGATTGACAGATAAACTTATCATCATAGAAAACGAAACAACAATCACAAAACAGCGCTAGCAAAAACAATCACTGCACATTGACAGAACAAGCGAGGTCGACAACATGGGCGGGACTGAACTGACAATGACTTGCGCTATACACAGCTAGCGGCCGAAATACCTACTACACAAGCTCCGTCCAGGGCATTTTTTTTTGTACCCCCTCGTATACTCTGTTCATCGTAAGAATAAACCTCATGTAAGCATTACTGTATGTGTTCTTTCGTGTTTGCTAGAACCTCATTGGATTTCGTTTCACGTGGAGCGGAAGCCAGTTAGTCTCGAGTACAGTCAAGTGCGATAGTAAGGATAGATTTTATCCTGTACGATAGTACTACTCGCGCAAGCGACTGTAAATGGAAAATGCCTTTACGGTCGTCCCCATCAGCCAACGCGCCGCGAATCAACTTTGCGCGTGTAATACATCGACTCAGCGATGATATGGGTCAACAGCCTTACCGGAGCATTTAACTTGGACAGCAAGTGATCCAACTAACCTGCAATGATGTGAACTGTTGCAGTTATGACGTGAAAAGAGACGAGCAGAGAACTATACAGTTTCGATTGACATTTAATTTTTAAACAGAAGGAAATGATACATGGCAAACGCAGGCAATACGCTTCTAAGGCGACTGAACGGAAAACGTAACATGTTCTCGACCTTAGCTAACGCAGTATTGTAATTAAAAACAAGAGTGATGAAAATTCTTGAAATTAACAAAGATAATTTTTCTGCATGAGATATGTGTGGGGTAAAAGCGCACTGTTGGGATTTCCCATGTAGCTAAATACTGAAGCCACTGAAGATAGCCGGCCGAAGTGGCCGCGTGGTTCTGGCGCTGCAGTCTGGAACCGCGAGACCGCTACGGTCGCAGGTTCGAATCCTGCCTCGGGCATGGATGTGTGTGATGTCCTTAGGTTAGTTAGGTTTAACTAGTTCTAAGTTCTAGGGGACTAATGACCTCAGCAGTTGAGTCCCATAGTGCTCAGAGCCATTTGAATCATTTGAACCACTGAAGATATTACAGTCAGTCATACGGTAATCTCTGAACTCCTTCCGTATCCGATTCCGAGGAATACATTTCAGTACTGCTGCGTTGATAACGAGGCGTTCAGCAACAGAATCCCAGTCGACGCAAAAATCCTCATTTCCTCTTCCTCTTTTATGGCGTGCTGTTCTGCATTTCGGCATCGTTCTGGAGTGACGTGTCACAAAGCTCGCTGCATTAGTCGCAGTACGTGTGGCAGCTTAAATGTCTTGTTTCTCGCGGCAGATCTATTAACTTGGCTTCAGATCAGTTCTGTTGAGTTCGTATTGCAGTGTTACGGTGACAACTGTAAAAATGCAGCATTTGTTACAGTGTGCTCGACGCCGTGAAAATGATTATTTTCCGTGTTTCTGTGATGCTTATCACTCTGGCTTGTGAGAGACCACATCTGCCCTACAAAGCAATGGACGTAGCCAAATAAAGAATATTTGATTTTTCATTTTTCTCCCAAAAATTTAATAGCGTAATGTCTCCTTAACTTAAACAATCTTTTATAAAACATAGATAATTAAGAATTTCAATTTGCAGCCGGCCTTTGGGGCCGAGTGGTTCTAGGCGCTTCAATCTGGAACCGCGCGACCGCTACGGTCGCAGGTTCGAATCCTGCCTAGGGCATGGATGCGTGTGATGTCCTTGGGTTAGTTAGTTTTAAGTAGTTCTAAGTTCTAGGGGACTGATGACCTCAGATGTTAAGTCCCATAGTGCTCAGAGCAATTTGAACAATTTTTTTCTATTTGCAATGAAAAGCAGAATTTTGCTTGCGATATGTGATTAAAAACGAGAAGACCTGCATTTTTCTTGAAAACTAGTAACGAAATTTCTTTGAATTAAACGACTGTATAATAACATTGTAAATCAGAAACTTCCTAGCAGATTAAAACTGTGTGCCGGACCGAGACTCGAACTCGGGACCTTTGCCTTTCGCTAGCAAGTGCTGTACCATCTGAGCTACGCCCCGTCCTCACAACCTTCCTTCTGCCAGTACCTCGTCTCCTACCTTCCAAACTGTAGAGAACCTCTCCTTCGAACCTTGCAGAACTAGCACTCCTTAAAGAAAGGATTTTGTAAAGTTTGGAAGGTAGGAGACGAGGTACTGGCAGAAGTACGGCAGTGAGGACGGGGCGTGAGTTGTGCTTGGGTAGCTCAATGCCGGCACGGTAGCTCAGCGTGTTCGGTCAGAGGGTTAGCTGCCACCTGTAACAAAAAAACTGAGTGAATGGATCAATAACGAACTTCAACGGGCGTCAGGTGACGTCCGCCACGAACAATTGCAACGAACAATAACGAACAAAACGAGATTACAAAAAAAAAAAAAAAGTTGGTAGAGCACTTGCTCGCGAAAGACAAAGGTCTCGATTTCGAATCTCGGTCCGGCACACAGTTTTAATTTGCCAGGAAGTTTAATATCAGCGCACACTCCGCTGCAGAGTGAAAATCTCATTCTGGAAACATTATAAATCACTTGGTGCCTGCTAATCAGGTACGTGTGTTAAGTTTGTAGCATTTTTATTTTGCATGCTGGTATTCCAGTTGCTATGGGTTTATTTAACGATTGTCATTTTTTATTTGTAGTTCTCTGTCGCTATGTCAGTTTAAATATTGTTATTTTGTCATTTAGAGATAGTGAGTGGAGCTGTAGACGCTAGAAAATGAAGAGAAATCTGAACATTTCGTATATATTCTTCTGTTTGAGTTAAATAGAGTGGTGGCAGCAGCGGAGGCAGCCAGAAATATTGGCGCAGTGTATGGGGATAATAACAGTGGACAGAGCGCGACAAGAAAATGATTTTTGTCGTTTTAATGAGGATCGTTTGACGTTAGTGAATCTCCATGTTCAGGAAGACGTTCGCGGATTGACGACGGTCGTTTAACGGCATTGATTCACACTGCTTCCCATCAGTGTACTAGAGAACTGGCAAATGTGATGAACTGTGATCACTCTGCCATCGTGCGACATTTGCATGTAATGGAGAAGGTTCAAAAATCGGGTGCATAGGTACCGAATTCTCTAGGCAATTGGCTCGTGAGCAACAGACCATTCCTACCATGTATCGTTACTGCAGACGAGAAACATAAGGAAAAGAAAAGAATGGTTGAGCCCAAACAAAGCAGCAACTCCCCGTACGAAGAGCTACGGTCATCCTCAAAAAATAATGGTATGCATCTGGTGAAACAGCGGCGGTGTGGTTACTGTAAATTGCTTCGCCGGGGTGTAACCATCACTGCTGACATTTATTGACAACAACCGAGACGTCTTGCAGAAACAGTACAAGAGCAACGGCCAGGAAGACTGCGTGAAGTGATGCTACTCCACGGCAACGCCCGTAAGCATTCTGCTGGACTGACTAAAAACGCTGTACAAGCGTTGGGATAGGAACCATTCCGCACCCATCTTATTCACCTGATCTTGCGCCCTCAGATTTTCACCGTTTCCGCACTCCATCGAACAACATGCAATGAACTTCCTTTCCGATTGAAAATGCGCTCCGAACATTGTTCGACGAGGTCTTCACCTCATAACCACGTGATTTCTACAGTCGCGGACTCGAAAAGCTACCCCCGCGTTGGCATACTGTTATAAATACTGAAGGAGAATATACGAGGGTAATCCAAAAAGTAAGGTCTATTTTTTTATAAGTACATAGACCCGTTTATTTCTACAATTGTTTACATCAGTTTACAGCTTGAACATTTAGTTATTTTTCGACATAATCACTATTTCTGTCGCCGGCCGGTGTGGCCGAGCGGTTCTAGGCGCTTCAGTCTGGAACCGCGCGACCGCTACGGTCGCAGTTTCGAATCCTGCCTCGGGCATGGAAGTGTGTGATGTCCTGTGATGACTTAGGTTTAAGTAGCTCCAAGTTCTAGGGGACTGATGACCTCAGATGTTAAGCCCCATAGTGCTCAGAGCCATTTGAACTATTTCTGTCGACGCATTTTCGTAGACGCTGTGGCAGTTTTTGTATGCCCATGTCGTACCAGTTCGCCGCCATGCTGTTCAGAAAGTTATGAACCTCTTTTTTCACCTCGTCGTCGGAGCTGAATCGCTTTCCGGCCAAATGCACCCAGGGAGCAGGTGATAGTCACTGGGCGCCAAGGCAGGACTAAAGGGTGGGTGAGTGATGATGTTCCACTGCAGGAGAGCAACGGGCGAGCGTTGTCATGGAGAATGTGTAGGCCCTTGCTCAACATTCCTCTTCTCCGGTTCTGAAATGCCCGTTTGAGGTTTTTCAAGAGTCTGACAGTACCTTTCAGCGTTAACTGTAGTCAGAGCGATTCAGCTCCGACGACGAGGCGAAAGAAGAGGTTCATAACTTTCTGAGCAGCATGGCGGCGAGCTGGTATGACATGGGCATACAAAAACTGCCACAGCGTCTACAAAAATGCATCGACAGGAATGGTGATTATGTCGAAAAATAGCTAAATGTTCAAGCTGTAAACTGATGGAAACCATTGTAGAAATAAACGGATCTATGTACTTATAAAAAATAGGAGACCTTACTTTTGGGGTTACCCTCGAATTAGTGATAACTAAAGTGTCTGTTATGTGTATCTGTTATGTTTAAAATTTATGGAAAACCCCACGAACTTATGCTTCAATCTAATATTTCATAGAAGCTGCAATTATCTTTTACACTTTTAGCCGCAGATACTTGTTAAAATTCCATTTGTGGCTATTTCACTGGGAAGACATCAGTGCTTCGTTCTTGTGGGCACGTGTTAAACACACAACTGCGTACATTGGAGAGTAAAACAGTGTTGGTTTTAACATGCGACAAGAAGGAGATGCTGGAAATTTGACAATATTTTTGATAGCTGCGAGGTGTTTTCATATTGAAGGATCTGGCTTGAGCGTAGTCGGCTACGACACGACAATCGTCGTGGCGCAAAAGGAAACGGAACGCATTCGACCAGGCGGCACGATTCCACTGCCTCGTGGACCAATGTACACCACTGGTCATTACAATTGCTACACCACCAGGAAGAAGAATCTGTGATATGCAAATGATTAGCTTTTCAGAGCGAATGCCGGTGGCGACACCTACAACGTGCTGACAAGAGGAAAATTTACAACCGATTTCTCATACACAAACAGCAGTTGACCGGCGTTGCCTGGTGATACGTTGTTGTGATGCCTCGTGTAAGGAGGAGAAATGCGTACCAACACGTTTCCGACTTTGATAAAGATCAAATTGTAGCCTATCGCGATTGCGGTTTATCGTATCTCGACATTGCTGCTCGCGTTGGTCGAGATCCAATGACTATTAGCAAAATATGGAATCGGTGGGTTCAGGAGGGTAATACGGAACCCCGTGCTGGATCCCAACGGCCTCGTATCACTAGCAGTCGAGATGACAGGCATCTTATCCGCACGGCTGTAACGAATCGTACAGCCACGTCTCGATCCCTGAGTCAACAGATGGGGACGTTTGCAAGACAACAACCACCTGCACAAACAGTTCGACAACGTTTGCAGCAGCATGGACTATCAGCTCGGAAACCATGGCTGCGGTTATCATTGACGCTGCATCACAGACAGGAGCGCCTGCGGTGGTGTACTCAATGACGAACCTGCGTGCACGAATGGCAAAACGTCATTTTTTCGGATGAATCCAGGTTCTGTTTACAGCATCATGATGGTCGCATCCGTGTTTGGCGACATCGCGGTGAACGTACTTTGGAAGCGTGTATTCGTCATCGCCATACTGGCGTATCACCCGGCGTGATGGTATGGAGTGCCATTGGTTACACGTCTCGGTCACCTCTTGTTCGCACTGACGCACTTTGAACAATGGACGTTACATTTCAGATGTGTTACGACCCGTGGCTCTACCCTTCATTCGATCCCCGCGAAACCCTACATTTCAGCAGGATAATGCACGGCCGCATGTTGCAGGTCCTGTACGGGTCTTTCTGGATGCAGAAAATGTGCGACTGCTGCCCTGGCCAGCACATTCTCCAGATCTCGCTCCAATTGAAAACGTCTGGTCAATGTGTCCGAGCAACTGGCTCGTCACAATACGCCAGGCACTACTCTTGATGAACTGTGGTATGGTGTTGAAGCTGCATTTGCAGCTGTACCTGTACACGCCATACAAGCTCTGTTTGACTCAATGCCCAGGCGTATCAAGGCCGTTATTACGGCCAGAGGTGGTTGTTCTGGGTACTGATTTCTCAGGATCTATGCACCCAAATTGAGTGAAAATGTAATCACATGTCAGTTCTAGTATATTTGCCCAATGAATACCCGTTTATCATCTGCATTTCTTCTTGGTGTTGCAATATTAATGGCCAGTAGTGTAGATGTCACCGCGATCACAGCAGTCATAATTGTCGATGTGACTGTGGTAACTTGTTCACCCGTGTGGGTCGTCTGCTGGAGTGTCCCGTGTTTCACAATGTGCACTGAACGGTGTAGTCTGAAGCGCTTCTGTCTGTACCAGTATTGTCATCTGCCGTCAGACGTGTCACTGACCGCCACCTATTCTTCTTTACAGAGTGAGCAAACCTCCGAACCCCAGGTACTGTGATGAGACGGAAGTATCCAACATGTTGTCACCTACTCGTGGTTTTACCGACCTTCGACCACTTCCCACACATGTTCAAGACAACGACACGCCAACAACCGGCCAGGTGTGCCGTTGCTGAGGTGCTCGTTCCCAAGCGCTGGGTGATATCAATCTGTCCACTTATGTCAGTGGATTTCCCCATTTGTGACCCCTATCGTCGCTACAATGATTCTGCATTTGTCTCTTCTCCACTTAAATACGAGTGGCGTTCAGTAAGTACTGCAACACGTTTTTTTCTCGGTCAGTTCCGGTCGAAAAAAAATGCGGAATTTGTTGTGGGACATTGTGGAATACTCCCGCTTCAGCCCCTATAACTTCATGAAGTTCCAATTGGCGGTTGCGCTATAAGTAGCCTAAAAAATGGGAGCTGCAACGGAGGTACTTTCCAAGCAGAGAGTTATTTTATTTATTTAGCTTATGGCATGACACACTACATTGGAAACAGCGTAAAAGAGTATATACATTGTTAAAATATACGACACAAAAGTAATAAAATACTGTAAATTGAACTTTGGTTCATAAAAATAAATGTGTAACTACATTACAAAACAGTAAGATTGCATAAAGTTCAGATTCCAGTATTTTCAGCAATCACAATTCCACACTTAGACCCTGCAGCCACTCCACAGCTTGTGGTGTTTCCCTCAGGAAGTCGTCATCAGTGCCGGTGAACGCCCTCAGTGGACACTCGCTGATGGTGTGGTGGATGGTTTGTTCTTTGGCACCACAGTCGCACCCAGGGTCGGGTCTCAAGTTCCATCTGTACATCGAGGATCCGCATCGGTCATGACCTGTCCGTATTCTGTTCAGTGTTACCCAGGTTTTTCTAGGGAGGTGAAAGCCCGCCGGATCGTTGGGAGTCTGAAATAAAGTATGCCATCTTGGATTGGATCTGTTTCTCCAGTCCGTTCGCCAGATTTCAACGCCATTGTAGTTTTGGCTCAGAAGTTGCTGTGCAGTCTTCACAGGGGGATTTCTGGATTTGAGTCTTTTAAATACAGTGGATTGGCAGGGCTGTATTAACGGAGATCTTTTTAAACTCTCTTATGAGTATGTTGCATCGTCGTATATAAGGCAGTTCGATGTTACTGAGGACTGGTAGCCAGTAGAGTGGGGTGGTTTTAATAGCTCCAGCAATTATTCGCATCGTCTGATTTAGCACATCTACTTTTCCCACGTGCGGGCTGTTTAGCTACACCGATGCGCAGTATTCAGCTGTTGAGTAGACCAAGCTTAGAGCGGTGGTATGGAGTGTCTCTGCACTTGCTCCCCAGGCCGTTCACACTAGTTTGTGGAGGATGTTGTTTCGGGATTTCAGTTTTGTGTCCAGGTTTGATAGGTGTTTTTTTTATATATATTTTTTTTATAAGAGAGAGTGATATCCAATGTTGCATCCAGATGTTTTGGTTGGGAATTGTAAGGAAGCGCAGTACCATTCAGAGATATCTGTTGAGGTGTTCCACCCAGCCTATTATTTAGGTGGAAGCAGTGAGGTCTCCGTTTTATGTGCGCTTGGGATTAGTCGTCATTTCCTGAAGTATTCAGCCATCAATTCCACATCTTGGGTGAGAGTCTGTTCAAGAGCAGTCATATTAGTATGTTGGCATGCAAGAGTGATGTCATCTGCGTAATTAAATTTTCTGGATGCGGTAGTTGGTAGGTCAGCTACACAGATATTGAACAGCAGAGGCGCAAGCACTGATGCTTGGGGGAGCCCATTACTCAGAAGTTTTGATTTGCTAAAATAGCCTACCATTGAGATTTGCAAGACTCTATTTGACAACATGTTCTCTAAAAGAACCGTCATCGTTTTACATCTAGTAGCTTTTAGGAACTTATGAGTTAGACCCTCTCTCCAAACAGTATCAAATGCTGCTGTCAAGTCGACGAAAACCACACCATTTTTCAAGCGTTGTTCATACCCCGCTCAATGAACGTTGTAAATGCGAGGACCTGTTCCTCATAGTTCCGGTTGGGTCTGAAGCCGGGTTGGTCGATAGGCAGAGATTCCAATATGATTGGACTTAATCTCTTGTAAAGGAGACGCTCAAGCAGTTTATATACAAAACTTAAGAGAGTGTTGGGTCTATAGCTTTCTGGTTTATCGTCTGGCTTTCCTGGTTTGAGGATGGCAATGATCTTTGTCCTCTTGAATTCTTTTGGCAAAACCCTTGACTGGAGTATGTGGGAGTAAAATGTCATCAGAGAGTGTTACGGCGTGAAGTCAAGCGCCGGCACTCCAGTCGGGAACAACAGAGCAGCGAGGGCTGTGAGAAGACGTTAGCCAACTGCACACTGACCGACCCTTCTCCAGGACGACAACGCGACAGCACAGGCCTCTATGTGAAGAGGACACAAGCACAGCACCCAAGTAGTTGCGGCCCAGTTGAACAGCAGCCTCAAGACTAGCGACTTGCATAGAGTGTCGAAGTTGATTACTTCGCTTGTACACTCTATGTAACAAACTTGGAATTGTTATACAGAAGAAACTTGATTATTTTGCGTGTCGCCCTTTGCTTGCGACTCATCTGTGTAATATTCATAGCTAAGTAGTGTCGTTTACCTTTTTGCAATAAAACTCATTAATACGACTCGTTTGAATGTCGTCTAGCGATCCGAGAAAACAGATTTCCTAGGTACCCCATATCCGACGACTAGGCAGGGTTCAACAGAGAGCTGTCATTGAGTTTCTTTTGGCGCAAAACCAGAACATCGCAGATATTCATAGGCACTTGCAGAATGTCTACGGAAAGCTGGCAGTGAACAAAAGCACGGTGAGTCGTTGGGCGAGGCGTCCGTCATCATCACAATAAGGTAGCGCAAACCTGCCGATCTCCCGTATGCTGGCCGGCCACACACAGCTGTGAGTCCTGCAGTCTTGGAATGTGTGGACACTCTCACTCGAGGTGATCGACGGATCACTATCAAACACCTTGTTGCACAACTGGAGGCTTCTGCTGGTAGTCTAACGACCAACTCGGTGCTACCCTCAGGTAATTGAACAAAGGAGCTCAGCGTGATCGTCGCCACAAAAATGCCGACGAACTTCTTCGACATGACAACTGACGGCCTCACGAAAGTGTGCTCACTGGAGAGGAGTTCACAAAAGTTCATTGGAGTTTTCTTCCTCGTCCACTCTGCATAACGGATCTTGCACCTGTCAACTTCCATCTGTTTGGCCCAATGAAGGATGCACCTCGTAGAAAAC
Organism: Schistocerca americana; assembly: GCF_021461395.2. Lineage (NCBI taxonomy): Eukaryota > Metazoa > Arthropoda > Insecta > Orthoptera > Acrididae > Schistocerca > Schistocerca americana. The sequence continues at coordinate 183,750,405 of NC_060120.1, forward strand.
AGTACATGGGTAATAGGAACGTTATTGATGTAGCAAGAATTTGCCTACAACGTCGACCAGTAGATGATGATGATGATGATGTTTGGTTTGTTGGGCGCTCAGCTGCGCGGTCATCAGTGCCCGTACAGAGTCCCAATTTTTACACAGTCCATTTCGTTTCACAATAAAATTTGGTTAATGTCACAAATGATGATGAAATGATGAGGACGACACAAACACCCAGTCCCCCGCCAGAGAAAATCCCCAACCCGGCGGGGAATCGAACCCGGGACCCCGTGATCCAGAGGTAGCAACGCTAGCCACTAGACCACGAGCTGCGGACTCGACCAGTAGAGTAGTACCATGTGGGTATAGAAACCTCCCAATTAAGGCAGCATAAGACCGTCGCAATGAACAAAGATCATGTTGAAAAATAGGGTTTTGTAATCAGAAGAGTGGAGAATAATATGGTATGTTGGAATACCGAATAAAATCAGAAAAGAAGTGTTGCATTACTTATTGAACGCCCCTCATACTTCCTTACTGCTTCAGGTGTCCGCAACACCAGCAGGCAGCATTCAGTCTGGCGGTTGTCAGTGGTCATGTTTTGACTCGTCAGTATAAATCTTTTTAAACGTTTTATTTTACTTTAATATTATTCGTGAACGTAACGCCAAACAAAATTTTATTTCCCTAATTTAATCATTGTGCACCGCCCCACCTGACTGGACAGTGTGCTTGAAAGTGATGACAGTGACCCGGGTTCGATTCCTGTTGCTACCAGGGATTTTTCGTCGGTGGAGGAACTGGAACATGGTGCACTCAGCATCGTGAGGTCAAATGAGGAGCTACTCGACCGATTAGTGGCGTCCCAAGGTCAAGAAAGCAGACAACGATCGGGTGAGTGGTGTGCTGGCCACGTGCCCCTCCTTACCACGTCAGAAAATGCCATTGGCAAAGGACGACTCGAGGGCCGGTCGGGACCAATTGGCTCGTCCAAGGCAGAAACACGGAAATTTAGGCACTATAGATACTACATACTTTCGTCTGGCCACAATGACAAAAATTAGTCAGGACACTAAAATTATCCACCACTGTTGACTACTGTGAGTGTCAGTTACATAGCAAGGAAAAACTACTGTTTATACTGGTAAGCAAATATATTTGTTAATACGCTCAGCAAGTTTGTTTGCGATTGTTAACTCCCTTGTGGGTTGTTATAGCCTCTGATGATGTCACCAGCACGGGACGATAAAACTTTGGGCACAGAGACGTGGTCCAAGGCTCCATGGCCTAGCGCTCATAAAACAAAACTTAATTATTAAATTCCACATATTCATTACCTTATATATTGTCGTTTTTGTTATTATTATTATATTGCTCATTTACCATTCAAATTGTAATGTTGATTTACTAACGATGTCCAGTTAGATGTAAGAGAGGCCGTGAAGCCATAATCTTGCCATGTGAAATAAGTTGTAACACTGCTCTTCCTTCTAAGTCAGAGCTCTCAAAAGATATAGCGATTTATTTAACATATTTAAAGACTCGCAAATTCACTTATCAATACTTATAGGTAATTTACGTTTACCTAGAATCATGAAATTGGACAAGAAGCAAGGTTTCACATTTGAAGTAAAGGAAAAAATTTGAAACTTGGTAGTTTGTAATTATATAACATAAAAATTAAGTTTTTTGTCATTTGTTGTTCGTCTGTCTGTCCGTCTGTTAAGACCCTTTATCTCTCAGGAACGGGTAGACGCATCAAGATGAGATTTGTGTCACATATTAAGGTCTACTTTATGCATTATCATCGGCTAACTTCCGTCTCGGCATGTTCCAGCTGTTTCTTTCGGTCCAACAGGAAACCAGTATCTGTATCACATTGTAAACTATCTACGCTTTTCTCATACATTTCTGTTCTCTTCCTCCCATCTCATTTACTAATCTTACCCTATTATTGTTTGCTCTTCCTTAGACCAGTCAAATTCTACCCCGCATTTGTCCTTCTGTAGCGCTCTGGTACATTTCTGTTAGATGTCACACTACTCACATTCGACAAGACCGTAATCAGGAAACTGCTTAGTCTTAATAAGACTATAGTATGTGTCATATATTTCAACTTAGAACCTCTACCCATTCCTGAGAAGAAAAAGGGCCTTAACAGTCGGATGGATAGACAGACAGACAGTAGGAAACAAATGTATGGTATAAGGATTCCATTTTTCCGATTGAGATTGTGCTGTTGTTGTGGTCTTCAGTCCGAAGATGGTTTAATGCAGCTCTCCATGCTACTCTATCTTGTGCGAACCCATTCATCTCCGAATAACTACCGCAACCTACATCTTCCTGAATCTGCTTACTGTATTCATCTCTTGGTCCCCCTCTATGATTTTTATCCCATTCCCCCCCCCCCCCCCCAATACATACACACTTTCCTCCAATACAAAACTGGTGATTTCCTGGTGTCTCAGAATGTGTCCCATTAACCGTTGCCTTCTTTTGATCAAGTTTTACCATAAATAGCTTGTCTCCCCAGTTCTATTTAGTACCTCCTCATTAGTTACGTGATCGACCCATCTAATCTTAAGATTTCTTCTGTAGTATCACATCCGAAAGCTTCTGTTTGTTTCTTGTCTAACCTTTTTATCGTCCGGCCGAGGCACGGAACCCTAAAAGGGTTGTCCTCATCGATTTGACGGTCGAGACAAGAATAATGTTCTCCCTACTCCAAAGTCAGTAATTAAAAGACTGTGATGCTCTACCACTTTCAAGAAATATTCCGAGATGGGACCGCTGGAGTGGAATGGGTTCACCGCTAACAATTCTATTCACCACTACAACTGGTTACTGGAAACTTTGGCTGATAATCACCACAGCAACAAAACAGGAATAGAGTTCAAATTCAATAGGGAAAGAGTCACACAAAAACACCAGTCTCAGATTTGCACAGGAACGAGTGAAGTTTATTGGTGAAACTTCCTGGCAGATTAAAACTGTGTGCCCGACCGAGACTCGAACTCGGGACCTTTGCCTTTCGCGGGCTGCAGAGTGAAAATCTCATTCTGGAAGTTTATTGGTGTCAATCAACCAGTCACTTTTATCCAACACCATCCCCAGCTAGAAAATGGATCCATGCCATTATGATATTAAGGAGATTTCTACAAATAAAGAACATTTATTAAATATACGTCGGTATAAAATGATTGCATTAAGCCAATGTTCAGTGATGACCGTGGTCATCGTTTGGTAACGTTAGACTGCGTAAGTTCACTGATATTCTCATACGTAAAATTGCTAAATGGAAATTAGCGGACTTCATATATGTAGGTTCACACTGCAGTCAAGAAATAATCAGTGATGGAGAGCAAAAATCATTCGATCATTCAGTTACCAAACAATCCGCCACCAACTTATTCCACAGGAAGAGAAAATTAAACCCTTAATTAAATAAAACGGCAGAAATGAAAGGTAATCGTTTCTAGGAAAATTATACACTCCCTTGAACGTAATAACATCATTATTCAAAACTTACTTCTCTTTCAGACAACGGCCAGAAGAATAAGAGTGACGAACGTATTAAAAAAACAAAGTGCACTCTCCTGAAACGCATAATCAGCGCTATCTTTGGTTTCTAATTACAAATCAGTCTCTGATGTGTCTTCCAGGCTGCGTCGCCAGGACCACCTTAGAAAATGCCCAGTGCAGCTGTGGATGAAACATCAGGAGCCGAAAAGTTTCTTCGACCACGGCCATACAGCCCGGAAGACATGTTAACAGCTATGATATCCGGCCATGAAAGACTTCATTGTAGGAACAAACCAGACTTTAGCCGTCGGCACACGAACGAGGCAACAAACGTTGTCATGTACGCAGAAGGGCTATCCAGCGTCACGAGAAACAGTACCGTCGACACACGGCAAGAGCCGGTTAACGTGATTTTGCGATTTCAGCGGCAGTTGTCGGCTTTTATGGCTCCCAAACCTTACAGATTGTTCCCAGATCTATTAAAACGCACATTTTCTCCGTTGTCCATATGCTGGTCGTGTTGTTCTGTATGTGGTATAATTAATAAGAACTTCAATATCTGTGAACATGTAATAAGACAAAATGGTTCAAATGGCTCTGAGCACTATGGGACTTAGCTTCTGAGGTCATCAGTCCCCTAGGACTTAGAACTACTTAAACCTAACTAACCTAGGGACATCACACACATCCATGCCCGAGGCAGGATTCGAACCTGTGACCGCAGCGGTCACGCGGTTCCAGGCTGTAGCGCCTAGAACCGCTCGGCCACTCCAGCCGGCTGTAATAAGACAAAAAGTAAAAGATACATGTCCATATAGTAAGGACATGAGCTTGTGAAAGTCCCCCATTTGAACGAACCCACTCCTGACAGATGGTTCAAATGGCTCTGAGCACTATGGGACTCAACTGCTGAGGTCATTAGTCCCCTAGAACTTAGAACTAGTTAAACCTAACTAACCTAAGGACATCACAAACATCCATGCCCGAGGCAGGATTCGAACCTGCGACCGTAGCGGTCTTGCGGTTCCAGACTGCAGCGCCTTTAACCGCACGGCCACTTCGGCCGGCCTCCTGACAGAGAAAGCACTTATACGAGTATTTACATAACATCAGTTATTACAGAAATTATTTCTATTAATTTCGTAAAAACGTCCTACAAACTTTCGAAGATATGAAGGTAAAAAGAAAAACAATGAGATACGACAGGACTGGACCCCAGTATCGACCTAACCTCTATTCCATAATGTAGTACTTCTACCCATTACGCTAGATGTAGCTTTGTTATCATTGACGTATTTTATCTTGCTGTCTTCTATATAGGCTTTAATGGCCTAAATGTTATTAATTTACATTTAATTGTAACAAATCATAATAAGAACGAAACGTCTTTTATCAGTCTTCAGTGTGCCGTTGCTTTAAAACGACTTTTTCTGATAACACGCGAGTTATAACGCCATAATAACTAAATACGAAAACTGCTTAACCACCAATATGACGTTTCCTGTCGTTATATAAGGCACCCATAGCGATTCATTTTCGAGACATTCAATGTGCTGGTACTGCGAAGCAGCATGTATTCGTGAGATGTAAGGTATAACATAAAACCCACTGAATCTGGGCTTCTACTGAACACAAGAAGCACATTATTGCGTCTTGCTTCCTGCGAGCCTCAAGCTTTTTTCTAGTGACGTGGGGAGCGTTCTTGCTTCCTACTGGTTCTGCTTTAAGCGACACGTCACCGAAATATCGCAGAACTTGTTTTGAGTTTCACGCGACGAAATCGCTCCACAACGTGAAATAGCAGGAAGTGACTTCATAAAACTTGTTGACAGCCGCATCAGTGTTAGCTAACTCGTGCCGTGTGCAACGGCCTTACTAAGATAAACGAAAAGAAGAAAATATTATCTATGGCATATAATAACGTGTAGGTGTACAAATAACAGAAATGTTTAATGGGGACAATGTTCTAAAGAACGACTATAACGTGACGAAATGGCAGCAAGCGACATCACAAGACTTGTACAGGTCAACACGAACGTTAGCTAAGTTGTCCTGTGTGAGGACTACTTAGGACTGAGTGCGTGACTTCTGGCTACTGCTGCGACTGGTTCTTGGTGCGGCGCCACGTAAGCTCCGAGAAACACTTCAAAGTGTATAAGTATATAAATAAGCCAAAATGTTCACATTTAATGAAGATTGGTGCCTTAAGCATGGCTGCAACAGCAACTGTGCAAATGTAACATATCGAATAAGATGCTTTTCTTCCATACCGTTTCTACGTAATATTTCGTATGAAGTTAGACGACTTCTTTCTAAGAAATACAGCTGCAATGTGTCTTTTTCAACAAATAACAACTTGGGACGAAAGTTAATACACAACTTAGAACGTAAAGAAGATCCATTTTCACAACTGGGGGTTTTTAAGATAAAATTTAATGAATGCCCACGTTTTTATACAGGTCGAAAGGGGGGAGGGGCAATTAAAACTAGGTACAAGGAATATTTACTGGGCAAAGGGGGTATTAATATTCATGGCTCCGCATACGCTGAACATTTCATTCAAAGCGGACATTCCCCTACTATTCTGGAAGATACTACTATTTCGCCTAGAGAGGAGAAGGGATATATGTTGGAGTTACTGGAAGGAAATGTGGAAATTTGTGCTTAATTCCTATGGGACCAAACTAGACTACTTAATCTAACTTACGATAAGGACAAAACACACACACACACATGCCCGAGGGAGGACTCGAACCTCCGAGGGGGGGGGGGGGAGGGGGGGGGGGAGCCGTGCGAACCGCGGCAAAGCGCCAGAGACCACGCGGCTACATCGCGCGGCTTTGCTGGAAGAATTTCAGATTTTTGAACACAGTTTCAACAATAAGGATTCTCTTTTGAATGACCAACTGCTGCAAATGAAAAATAACATTTTTTTTTATGGTTTTCGTCCTGTGCTCGAACTGATGTAATTATTACTTCGGGCTACTATATTGTTTTCTGTCTGCCAAACTCTTCACAAGCATTCCCAAGAAAATGTTGTACATGTATGTATTATCACGTCGCTTCTCATGTAATTTTCAAAAGCATAGTTGTCCTTTTGTAATAATATTTGATGCTTTCCGTCACTCACTACCTTCAGAATTTATCTGTGGCTGTAGACCGCAGGGTTTACCAGCGCCATGTAGGCGCAGTTTCCTCAATTTCTGTTCACGCATGAATTTTCTTCCGTCAGTTGCGTGTTTATCCGTTCCTGGGCTTACGCGCCACGTCTAATATGTGTATTATTTTATGTAGGACAAAGACAGACGACTGTTTTTACCATCGTCAATTTTGACTATAACTAATCCTATTGGTGGCACATCATGAGCAGCATGTAAAACGTAAGTTGGGGCTTATTTTAACAATTAATAGCTTTTACCCTTTTTGAAATGTATCATCGCCATTGTTAAGCACTTGGCGGTGTTTTGCACGTGGTCATTCAGCTTGCATTCATGATAACAAGTGGACGTATTTTTATATTTTTAATTGCATATTGTAATAACCTCTCATGTATGTATGTTGTGTTTTACAAAATCATGTTTTTTTGAACGTTGTAGTTACATTGAAGAGCCAAATAAACTGACACACCTGCCTAATATAGCGTAGCCCCGCGCGAGCACGCATAAGTGCCGCAATACGACGTGACATGGATTTGACTAATGTCTGTGCCGGCGGGGGGCGGTGGGGGGGGGGGGGGGGGAGGAGGGGGGAGGGGAGGCACTGACACCTTGAATCCTTCAGGGCTGTCCATAAATCCGTAAGAGTACGAGGAGGTGGAGAACTCTTCTGAAAAGCACGTTGCAAGGCATCCCAGATATGCTCAATAATGTTCATGTCTGGGGACTTCGGTGGCCAGCGGAAGTGTTTAAACTCGGAAGAGTGTTCCTGCGGCCACTCTGCAGTAATTCTGGACGTATGGGGTGTCGCATTTCCTGCTGGAATTGCCCAAGTTCGTCGGAATGCACCATGGACATGAATGGATGCAAGTGATCAGATAGGATGCTTACGTACATGTCACCTGTCAGAGTCGTATCTAGACGTATCAGAGGTCCCACATCACTCCAACTGCACACGCTCCAGACCATTACAGAGCCTCCACCAGCCTGAACATTCCCTTGCTGACATTCAGGGTCCATGGATTCTTAAGGCTGTCTCCATACTAGTACACGTCATTCCTGTCGATACATTCTGAAACGAGACTCGTTCGACCAGGCAACATCTTCCCAGTCATCTATAGTCCAATTTCGTTGTTGACGAGCCCAGGCGAGGCGTAAAACTTAGTGTCGTGCAGTTATCAAGGGTACAAGAGTGGGCCTTCGTCTCAAAAAACCCATATCGATGATGTTTCGTTGAGTGGCTCGCACGCTGACACGTGTTGATGGCCAGCATTGAAACCTGCAGCAATTTTTGGAAGGGTTGCACATCTGTCGTGGCAAACGATTCTCTTCAGTCGTCATTTGTCTCGTTTTTGCAGGACCTTTCTCCGGCCGCAGCGATGTCGGAGATTTAATGTTTTGTCGGATTCCTGATATTCACGGTACACTCGTGAAATGGTTGGACGGGAAGATCCCCACTTCAACGCCATCTCGGAGATGCTGTATCCAAATGGTTCATATGGCTCTAAGCACTATGGGACTTAACATCTGAGGTCATCAGTCCCCTAGACTTGGAACTACTTAAACCTAACTAACCTAAGGACATCACACACATCCATGCCCGAGGCAGGATTCGAACCTGCGACCGTAGCATCAGCGCGGTTCCGGACTGAAGCGCCTAGAACCGCTCGGCCACAGCGGCCGGCGATGCTGTATCCCATTGTTCCTGCGCCGACTGTAACACCACGTTCAAACTCACTTAAATCTTGATAACCTGCCATTGTAGCAGCTGTAACCGATCTAACTGCACCAGACACTTGTCTTATGTAGGCGTTGTCGACCGCAGCGCCGTATTCTGCCTGTTTACATATCTCTGTATTTAAATTCATATGGTTTTATCAGTTTCTTTGGCGCTGCAGTGGTATTTTTAATTGCGTATTGCAATAACCTCGACTGTATGTAATGTTGTGTTTTATAAAATCCTAATTTTTTTGAACGTTGCATTTCTCTGTTTATAGTTATTTCTAGGTAGTAAGACTTCTGAAGAAGGTCCATTTATATAGGTTGAAACCTAGGTCAAGAGCTTTTCGCAGCCAGTTGCTGTTTCTATTGCATATATTACTGGTGCCTTGTTCGATCGCAGATTTAACTCCAGACATGCAGCTGAGGTCTCTGCGCCGCGGTAGGCGTCAGTGGCGATCCTTAACGAAGCAGACTCCTCGGCGCCCGTGGAAGATCGCCGGCGACCTTGGCCACGCGTGCCTCCAATGCCGTCCTGGCGCTGCTACAGTACATACAGCGGGGGACGCGCGTCTGCTCTTCCCAGGTACGGGCTTCTCGGCGGTGGCGGAACCGGTCTCTACGGGCCGCCTCCTCCAGACCTTGGGACGCCCTTAGCAGGCAGTGAGTCAGTTGTCGTGTTGCCTCATGGCATTCCAGCGTGCCTCCGCTCACCGTCCAGCACGGCGTATTGGGCAATACTGCAGAAGAAATCTGCACCGGATTCTCTGCTCTCAGAGGAGCCGATCCAGTGTTTGGCTGGGGAGGAGGACGGGGGGGGGGGGGGGGGGAAGAGGGAGGGATGGCATCACAGTTCGTTACCGTCATTCCAAAAGCCTTCACCCGTCGCCCTTCGTACCAGTTCCCAGCCAAATATAGCATGCCGTCGCCCCCCCCCCCCCCCGTTCAATGTACCACACCTGGTTAATAATAACACAGAAATACATATTCTTTAATGTAAGGTACTTAAATATTCAAAAATGGTTCAAATGGCTCTGAGCACTATGGGACTTAGCATCTATGGTCATCAGTCCCCTAGAACTTAGAACTACTTAAATCTAACGAACCTAAGGACAGCACACAACACCCAGCCTGACCCCGCCGGGAATCGAACCCGGGAACCCGGGCGTGGGAAGCGAGAACGCTACCGCACGACCACGAGATGCGGGCACTTAACTATTACAGGTACAAACAAAAAGGACCAAGCAGAGGACAATGAAACAAATAAATAATCTCAATAAAAGTAGGTCCGCAAGATAATAGTTTCCCGTATACGACGTGTCCACAAGTCCACTACCCACTGTACGGTGCGTGGCAGTGGGTACCCTTTATCGCAACTAGTCATTTCCTTTCCTGTTCCGCTCGGAAATAGAGAGAGGGAAAACCTACTGCCCATAGTCCTCCGTATGAACCCTAATTTCTCGAAATTTGTTTTCGAGATCCTTACGCGAAATGTATGTTGTTAGCAGAAGAATCGATCTGCAGCCAGCTTCAGATGCCGGTTCTCTAAATTTTCTGAATAATGTTTGATTCGTCATTCCTTTAGACACATCGAAATTAAACACGTAACCAGTTTGTCGTTGCCAAACACTTCTTTATTACATATACATGTTGTTAATGAAACAAAGAGTAAGACGATTATAATAAAAGGCACCTGGCCTACAGAACCAGCAGCAGTACTCAGATTGGAACATTAATCCATTTAAATGTGACACACCCAGATCTTACAAAATTTACTCAACCAATTTTCATCAATTAAAACAATGTTCATCAAACCACCATTAATCAAATTTAACTGACATAAGTAAGAGTCTTCATGACTTACATACGGACTGGCTTTCACACAACCCATGTCAAATTCTAAAACTGCTTCCATGGACTGATTTTAAGCAATTGTAACAAATTAAAGGTATTATCAGATTAATGGTCTCGACTGAGCTCCTCTTTAGCATTACTCACAGGTACGAGGTTCACATACATTTCATGGCCAGAATATAATAATAGGATATTAAATAGTTTTAACATGGAGCCATTACAATTTTAACGTTGAAAATTACTGATGGACGCGAGCAGACCGAAAGGTGCTACCAGATAGAGGAGATTCACGGACGAGAAGGTAAAATGGAGCTATACTCAACTTTGGGCTACAATTAAGCTTCCAGAAAACCACAACGCTTCACCGGAAAGATGGAATTGCAGGACACTAACAATGTAACCATAGACACCGATCCAGGTCCTTAAATTTCACTCTTCCACCGTGATACCCTGATCAGAGTTTGCTCGCGTCGACCACTGCCAATTATCTGAAACATACACATCAGCGGCAGACAACATTCTGGCACACCAGATAGACAAACATATCTGCCCAACTGGCTATAAATAAACTTTTAATGATACACGTCACCGATGAACCCAAGTCTGACTAACCCAGATGAGCACTTGCCCAGTAACGGCTCTTAAAATTTGATTATCCAATTCTCTAGAACAAAGAAATAAAATAATAACATAGGAACAGGAAATAGGAAAATTATTTCGGCTCGCTCTCGAACGTCAGGCACAGACTTACGTACTATTTGACATGACCTCTAGCTACGCATTAAGCACGGCTTCATGTCTATTTGTTGTGCGTAGCTAGCACTCCCTTCAATACCATCAACATATCAGGCGCTCAGACCAAGTACAGTAACAAATAAACGAAACAACCAAGATAGTTTACAGTGCACTCGGGTATTCAATCAACGTGAACAGGACCCACCAAGAAACAATTCGAAGACTCCAGTTCGTTCACTTTGAGTAATATGTAACAGACACGAAGAATATCTGTCCTTCAAATCTCCAGGAAATCCCAGTCACCGTCGGTAGCGGATCTGCATTCAAACGGCGAAACACGCCGCAGCAGCTGCCCACGCTCCTTCGTCGTACCGACTCGGTCACTCGCCAGCGCCACTCGTCGTCACTGTCGCTCACGCAGCTGATACCCGAACGCAAGCCCCTGCAGAGCGCGCGCGCCGCAGTTAAATGGCCATTCGCCAAAGATGCGAAGAAGACAAGCAGGCATCGAAAATCGACTCAGTGATCGTGATGACAATCGATGAAGACTGGCGCCAGCAGCGCACCAGCTCAGTGTTTCTCGAAAAGAACGTCGTCTTCCCTCGAGGGATTCCCGTTTGAGTTACCGAAGCATCTCCGTAACACTTTCGTGTTGTTCGGGCCTACCGATAACAAATCTAGCAGTCCGCCTCTGAATTGCTTCGATGTCTTCCTTTAATCCGATCTGGTACGGATCCCATCACTCAAGCAGTACTCAAGAATATGTCGTGATAGAGTCCTGTAAGCCGTCTCCTTTACAGATGAATAATACTTTCCCAAAATTCCCCCAAGAAACCGAAGTCGACCATTCGTCTTCCCTACCATCGTCCTCACACGTTCGTTCCACTTTATATCGCTTTTGCAACGTTACGACCATATATATTTAAACGAAGCGACTGTGAGCCGGCCGGTGTGGCCGAGCGGTTCCAGGCGCTTCAGTCTGGAACCGCGCGACCGCTACGGTCGCAGGTTCGAATCCTGCCTCGGGCATGGATGTTTGTGATGTCCTTAGGTTAGTTAGGTTTAAGTAGTTCTAAGTTCTAGGGGACTGATGACCTCAGATGTTAAGTCCCATAGTGCTCAGAGCCATTTTTTTTTGAAGCGACTGTGTGACACAGGACACTGCTAATGCTGTACACGCACATTACAGGTTTGGTTCCTATTCATGTGCATTAGTTTACATTTTTCTACATTTAGAGCTAGCTGCCATTCATCACAAGAACTAAAAATTTTGTCTAAGTCATCTTGTATCCCCCTACAGTGGCTCAACTTCGAGACCTCCCCGTACACCACAGCACCATCAGCAAACCACCACACATTCCCGCCCATCCTGTCCACCAGATCGTTTACGTATACGTAAAATGATATCGGTCCTATCGCATTTCCCTGGGGCACTTCTAACGATAACCTTGTCTCTGATCAACATTCGCCGTCGAGGACAACATACTGCGTTCTATTGATGACGAAGTCTTCGAACTACTCACATACCTGTGAACCTATTCCATACGTTCGTACCTTCCTTAATAGTCCGCAGTGGGGCACCGTGTCAAATGCTTTTTGGGAATATAGAAATACCGAATCTGCCTGCCACCCTTCATCAGTAGTTCACAGTATGTCGCGTGAGAAAGGGACAAGCTGAGTTTCGCATGGGCGATGCTTTCTAAAACTATGCTGATTCGTGGACAAAAGCTTCTCGACATCAAGAAAATCTATTCGTACTGAGTGCATGTTCAAGCATTCTGCAGAAAACCCATGTTAGTAATGTTGGTCTGTAAGTTTGCTGTTCTCTTACCCTGCGCTGGTCCAAGAGATTCACTATAAACGCAAGCTAAGTAAGGGGCCAATGTTGTAATCTGTGTGAAACCGAACTGGGGTTTCATCCGCACAGCGACGTATTTGTTTTCAAGTCTTTCTCTACGCCTCAGATAAGGCCACGAGGGAGTCTGTTCGATGATCAAACGACGGTATGTTCGATTCTCCTGCGTGAATGATTTTCTAGATGCGAAACTCAATGCTTTCGTTTCGGTATCTTCAATTGCCACACCGGACTGAATAACCAGTGACTGGGTGGAAGCCTTTGACGCAGCTCTCCATACTCAAAATGGTTCAAATGGCTCTAAGCACTATGGGACTTAACATCTGAGGTCATCAGTCCCCTAGAGTTAGAACTACTTAAACCTACCTAACCTACGGAACATCACACATCCATGCCCGAGGCAGGATTCGAACCTGTGACCGTAGTAGCAGCGCGGTTCCGGACTGAAGCGCCTAGAACCGCTCGGTCGCAGCGGCCGGCTTGCTCTCCATACCACTCTATTCTGTGCAAGTCTCTCCATCTTTGCATAAGTACTGCTTGAACCTACTTGCTGTAATCATCGCTTGGTGCACCTTCTATAGTTTGTATACCATGACAGTTCCTTCCAGCACTAAGCTAACGATTCTTTGATGTTTCAGAACGTGTCACATCGACCGATATTTCCTTTTTCTCAAGTTGTGCCACAAATTTCTTTTCTCCCCAATTCTATTCAATAGCTTCTCATTAATTACGCGATCTACAGCATTTTTCTGTAGCAGTACATTGGAAAAGCTTCTATTCTCTTCTTGAGTGAACTCTTTATCGCCCTTGTTTCACTTCCCTAGAACGTTTCGCTCCAGACATATACCTCCAAAAAATACTTCTTAACACTTAAATTTACAGTCGATGTTAACAAGTTTCTCATCTTCAGAAACGCTTTATTTGTCAATGCCAGTCTGCATTTTATATCCACTGTACTTGCTGCCCAAATAGCTCACCTCATCTACTTTTCCTGCCACACTTGGGCCGGCTGCGGTGGCCGAGCGGTTCTAGGCGCTCCAGTCCGGAACCGCGCGACTGGTACGGTCGCAGGTTCGAATCCTGCCTCGGGCATGGATGTATGTGATGTCCTTAGGTTAGTTAGGTTTAATTAGTTCTAAGTTCTAGGGGATTGATAACCTCAGATGTTAAGTCCCATAGTGCTCAGAGCCATTTGAACCATTTGAATCCTGCCACACTTGCTAATCTAATTCCGTCAGACTACATTGCATTACTCTTACTTGACACTTGCTAAGGTTCATCTTACAACCTCTTTTCAAGACGCTATCCATTCCGTTCAAATGCTTGTCTAAGCTTTTTCATGTACGACGGAATTACAATGTCATCAGCAAACCCCAAAGCTTTCATTTCTTCTCTGTGAACTTTAACTATTTCTCCAAATTTTCTTTGGTGACCTTTAGTGCTAGCTCACTACACAAATCAAATAACAGTGGTTATAGGGTGCAACCCTGCTTCTCTCTCTTATCAGCCACTGCTTCCCTTTCATGCCCTTCGACTCTTATAACTTCCATCTGGTTTCTGTACAATTTGTAAACATCCTTTCGTTTCCTGTATTTTACTCCTACTACCATCAAAATTTCAAAGAGTGCATTCCACTCAGCATTGCCAATCTTAAGGTCGTAGGCTACTTATATGCTGCGGTTCCGGATGATGTTCCGTTTGCTGAAAGGATCCGCATGCGGTACGTGCGTGATGTTCCACTGGCACTCTTTCATGTGACTCTTCGGGAATATTTATATCTATCTATATCCGGATCCCGCTCCAGCTATTGCCGAGTCTGGGTGCTGACGAGTCCTCTCCAGTTGGTTCGGTCCTCCCACCACTTTTCTTCCTCCATTTGCTGCCAGGTCACACCTCTCCTTTCCACAGATATTCTCATTCCCATTTTCCACCCCGTTCTTGGGCGCCCTATAGGTCTTATCCCATCCGTCTTTAGCTCTTCCATAATTTTGGGGAGCCTCTGCCCATGCACCCTCTTAACATGCCCATACCATCTTAATCTCTTTTTTTTTCAATTTCTTCTCTCATACTTTCTTGTTTAAGATCATTTCTAATCTCTACATTCCTTACTCTGTTCATTCATGTTTTTCCCTTAACCTTTGATTGTGGCACCATCCACAATCATTAACCCGGGTCCAGGGAGATGGGGTCCCCTTCCATATTCCTCCACTGGGGTAATTCCTGTCTGGCGCGTCCACGTCGCGGGGGTGGGCATGCTACACTTCAGTAGGCCGGAGTGCTAGGATGGCTGAGTTCAGGCAGGGACCCAATCCCGTGGGGTATAACACGGAACCCATGCCCAGAGTTACGGGTGAAGACCTTAATGGCAGCGACGGCGGAGAGGAAGACTTCGGAACGGCCTAGCTGGCAGATGAGGCAACCCTACTTTCTGGGGATTAAATGAGAAGGGAACCACTGCCTTGTGGTGGAGGAGAAACTCCAAAGGCTAAGGGAGACAACCCCGACAGAAAATCCTTTCTTGTGTTAGGCCTAGGGTACAGGGTACAGGCATTGATGATGGCACGTCTTGAAGACTGCCTTCACATGAATGGTAGCCATGTTCGGCACTTGTTGTAATGTGTTTGCCCTCAAGTGCATATCTACTGGTTGGAAGTTTGAATCCTAGGGGGACTCTGTTATAAGGCGTTCATGGATTCAGTCATAATACGTCCTATCAGGGAAACCGTTAGTTTCTGGACCTATATTTGTGAGGATTATTTGCTTGTTCCATTGTCCTTTACTCGCCCCTTTCATTTGTACTCACAATAGTCAAACACCCTGTGTAATAAAAAGTTTTTTAATTACAATACAATAGGCCTTTATAAGTTGTGTCAATATACTAAAAAAAATATAACGTACAAGAAATTGTAGTTCAGAGAAATAAAGCATCTGAAAAGTATTTTATCTGAAAACTTGAGAAATCTATTTCTCATGAATTAATTTGAGAACTACACTGCTGGCCACCGTAAATGCAACACCCTGAAGGAAGCATCCGAATCAAGTGAAATTTACACCATGGGTTTGCAGCGATGAGATATGCAACTGATTAGAATTTCAGCGCAGACGCAAATCACGCGCGCCTGTGGCGCCACCTCATAGCGCCATTTAAGGCTTGGCGATTTCGACGAGTGTACGTTCGGCACGTGTGTTTACCTTGTGGTTGTTTCACAAGACGATCAGTTATGCCTCGTAGACAACAGCGAACATCGTTTGATCAAGTATCCGAGTTCGACAGAGGAAGGATTGTGGCTTACCGAGATTGTGGATTGTCATACAGAGAAATCGCTAGTCGTGTTGGACAAAACCAAACAACTGTAATGCGGATATGTGACCGTTGGATGCAGGAGGGTACGACGGACCGACGTGGTGGATCGCATTCACCTCGATGCACCACTGCACGTGCTGATAGGCAAATTGTGCGCATGGCAGTGACGGATCGCTCAGTGACATCCCGAACCATAGCACAGCACATTGCGTCTGTAACGCATTATCCAGTGTCTGCGCGTACCATTCGACGCCGTTTACAGCAGAGTGGTCTGTCCGCAAGACGTCCATTGCTTCGTCTACCATTGACGCAGAACCACAGACGTCTCCGTCGCCAATGGTGTGATGACAGACGGATGTGGACGGCAGAATGGAATGACGTTGTCTTTACTGACGAGGCACGCTTCTGTCTGCAGCACCACGATGGTCGGATTCGAGTGTGGAGACACCGTGGAGAGAGGATGCTGGACAGCTGCATTATGCACTGCCACACTGGTCTTGCACCGGGTATTATGGTATGGGGCGGTATTGGATATTACTCTCGCACGCCTCTAGTACGCATTGCCGGTACTTTAAATAGCCGGCGCTACATATCCGAGGTGCTGGAGCCAGTTGTCCTTCCTTACCTTCAGGGCTCGGCCACAGCCATATTTCAACAGGATAATGCGCGACCACACGTGGCACGCATTGTCCAAAGGTTCTTCGTCAATAACCAGATTGAATTGCTTCCCTGGCCGGCTCGCTCTCCGGATCTTTCGCCGATAGAAAACATGTGGTCCATGGTTGCTCAACGAGTGACCCAGATTACATCTCCAGCTGCCACACCAGATGATCTTTGGCAACGTGTGGAAGGTGCTTGGGCTGCTGTACCCCAGGAACACATCCAACGTCTCTTTGACTCAATGCCGAGACGTGTGGCAGCTATGATCTCCAACAATGGCGGCTACTCTGGCTACTGATTCTGGCAGGAACCACATGTCACAGACGTCTGTAAACGTAATCATTTGATACTTGGTCAACATGTTATCTACAAAATAAATTTTGTTGTGCTACCTCTTGTCTTTCTTGGTGTTGCATTTACGGTGGCCAGCAGTGTTTAATAGCAATAACCTCACACAACTGTGATACTGTCATTATTTACACAATAGAAAATTGAAGTGTACAGCATTAAAGTGTGTACCATTACCAGTATTTCATTGAGCACTTCGACTGTGGACACAGGTCTGCAGATTTCCCTATGCGAACATGTAAACAATGGGAATGCTGTTTCTTCCAGTCGTTTCTGTCTACGGTCGGGAAGTCACTCTTCCTGTTATTCTTAACTTTTTCTTAGTGCAGAGTCGTTACCTTTATGTCTTTCCTTATCCAACTTCTTGCGTTTTACTGGTCCTACCTGCGCGCTCACGAACAGTGTTAGATTTGTTGTTGACAACAAGTACTATGTGTAATCAAAATATACAGTGAAAAAACTTTTTAAGCATCGTTTACAGTGTCTGTCGGGGTTGATGGATTTCGACAAACGCATGACCATTAAGTTCTGTTTCAAGTTGCAAAAAAGTGCCAAAGAGACTCATGAGTTGATGAAATTGGTGTATGACGATGTGCTGTAACTCCGACGACTGTTTACAGGACGTGTGAGCGATTCAAAAGCGGAAATGCTTCGGTAGCAGAGGAGCAACGTTGGGGCATCCATTAACGTCAAAACAGAAGAAAACGTGAAAAAATGGCAAAAATTGTTCGTTCAAACAGGCGAATAACTAACCGAGGGCTTACCGAAGAACTTGGCATCACTCAAGATCCGTGCAAAGCATTTTAACCGATGATTTACAAATAAGGCGAGTGCCGGCAAATTTTTTTCCTAGACTTTAGAGTGGTGAGCAGAAGCAAAATCGTGTGTCTATTTGGACGGAGTTAAAGGATTGTCTCCATTTAGATCCAGACTTCTTGCACAAAACTGTAATTGGGGATGAAACTCGGGTCTATGGGTATTACGTTGAGACGAAAATTCAGCGTTTCCTGTGGAAAACCAGTGAATCTCCTCGCCCTAAAAAGTCACGTAAGTCAAAATTCAGTGTCAAAGTCAAGCTCTTTTTTTTTATAGTGAGGGCATAGTGCGGTGAGAGTTTGTTCCAAGAGCAACAACTGTAAACGCCGAATTTTACAAGGGTGTACAGAACTTATGCGAGATGATGTACGTAGAAAGAGATCATTAAAATCAGCCAGCGGCTTCCTCCTTCATCACGGCACTGCACCATGCCACAACTCGCTTTTGATTCACCAGTTTTTGCCTGTATAATCGTGTTTGAAGGAAAGCTTTTTGACACCATTCTTGACAGTGGAACGGCCATGACAGAGAAGCTGAACGCCCTTCTGAAAGAAGCCTTCCCAAAAATGCTACCAGTCATAGATTCAACGTTGGGATAAGTGCTTTGCTTGCTAAAGACAGTACTTTAAAGGAGATTAAATGAAAGCCATATAAGACTATTACTTTGTTTCTAATAAAGTTATTCAACGTATTTTTTGATTATCTTTCTATAGATGATCAGCCTTTGATTGTAGACTTTTACCTGCCTGACATATTGCTGGTCAGGCCCATTCACGTAGGCAGACCTTCACGAAACCAACTTAAAGATATTGTAGGTTACACACAGCTTGCAGTATCCACAATTCATTGCCACCTGCAAGTCAAGTCGACCCGGGGATGATGGGCTATTTCTGCACAGGACTTAGCGGAAGGGTGGTTCGTGGCGAAGATGCAGATCTGTGGCAGCTGAGTAAAGCAACATTAACAAGTCAATCATTGTACTACAACTCAATCAGCTGTTCTCTGACGCCACATGTTTAACTTAGAGGCAGACATCCTCGGTGTTGCAAAACTCCTTAAATCACTTCATAAAGGCAAGGACTTCATTCCTGATTGTGTAACAGTCAGGTTACTCTTAGAGTATGCTGATGCAATAGCTCCATATTTACCAGTCATACACAACCGATCACTCATTGAAAGGTCTATACCCAAAGACTAGAAGCCAAAAAATAAACAGAAGTAATCTGCTAAATTACAGACCCATATCGCTAACGTCGATTTTCAGTACGACTTTGGAACATACAATGTGTTCTAACATTGTGAGCTCTTGCGAAGAAAACGATTTATTGATAAACGCCCAACACAGATTCAGAAAATATTGCTCTTGTGAAACACAGCTAGCTCTTTATTCTCATGAACCAATGAGTGTTATTGGCAGGGGATGTCAAACTGACAAGCAACTTTTAATCAAACTGCGTTCCTATGGACTATTGTCTTATTTGTGGAACGGATTCGAGATTTCCTGTCAGAAATCCCACAGTTAGAAGTAACTGACGGAAATTCTTTAAGTAGAACAGAAATAATACCTGGCGTTCCCCAACGAAGTGTTACAGGATCTCTGATGTCCTGATCTACATAAACGGTTTAGGAGACAATCTGGATAGCACGCTTAGATTGTTTGCAGATGATATTATTTACATCTACATCTACATGGTTACTCTGCAATTCACACTTAAGTGCCTGTTCTCTACCATTCCACTCTCGAATGGCGCGTGGGAAAAAGGAACATCTAAATCTTTCCGTTCGAGCTCTGATTTCTCCTATTTTATTTTGATGATCATCTCTGCCTACGTAGGTGGGTGTCAACAAAATATTTACCCTTTCGGAAGAGAAAATTTTGTGATTGAAATTTCGTAAATAGATCTCACCGCAAAGAAAACCGCCTTTGTTTCAGTGATTGCCACCCCAATTCGCGTATCATATCAGTGGCACTCTCACCCCTATTGCGCGATAACACGAAACGAGCTGCCCTTCTTTGCACTTTTTCGATATCCTCTGTCAATCCTACCTGGTAAGCAAAGAAGCTACTCTGTAGGCATCAGCATGGGTTTCGAAAAAGACGGTCGTGTGAAACCCAGCTCGTGCTATTCGTCCACGAGACACAGAGGGCCATAGACACGGGTTCACAGGTAGATGCCGTGTTTCTTGACTTCCGCAAGGCGTTCGATACAGTTCCCCACAGTCGTTTAATGAACAAAGTAAGAGCATATGGACTATCAGACCAATTGTGTGATTGGATTGAAGAGTTCCTAGATAACAGAACGCAGCATGTCATTCTCAATGGAGAGAAGTCTTCCGAAGTAAGAGTGATTTCACGTGTGCCGCAGGGGAGTGTCATAGGACCGCTGCTATTCACAATATACATAAATGACCTTGTGGATGACATCGGAAGTTCACTGAGGCTTTTTGCAGATGATGCTGTGGTGTATCGAGAGGTTGTAACAATGGAAAATTGTACTGAAATGCAGGAGGATCTGCAACGAATTGACGCATGGTGCAGGGAACGGCAATTCAATCTCAATGTAGACAAGTGTAATGTGCTGCGAATACATAGAAAGAAAGATCCCTTATCATTTAGCTACAAAATAGCAGGTCAGCAACTGGAAGCAATTAATTTCGTAAATTATCTGGGAGTACGCATTAGGAGTGATTTAAAATGGAATGATCATATAAAGTTGATCGTTGGTAAGGCAGATGCCAGACTGAGATTCATTGGAAGAATCCTAAGGAAATGCAATCTGAAAACAAAGGAAGTAGGTTACAGTACACTTGTTCGCCCACTGCTTGAATACTGCTCAGCAGTGTGGGATCCGTACCAGATAGGGTTGATAGAAGAGATAGAGAAGATCCAACGGAGAGCAGAGCGCTTCGCTACAGGATCATTTAGCAAACGTGAAAGCGTTACGGAGATGATAGATAAACTCCAGTGGAACACTCTGCAGGAGAGACGCTCAGTAGCTCGGTACGGGCTTTTGTTGAAGTTTCGAGAACATACATTCACCAAGAGTCAAGTAGTGTATTGCTCCCTCCTACGTATATCTCGCGAAGAGACCATGAGGATAAAATCGGAGAGATTAGAACCCACACAGAAGCATACCGACAATCCTTCTTTCCACTAACAATACTAGACTGGAATAGAAGGGAGAACCGATAGAGGTACTCAGGGTACCCTCCGCCACATACCGTCAGGTGGCTTGCGGAGTATGGATGTAGATGTAGATGTAGAATATTCCAGCAGAGGACGGACAAGTGTAATGTAGGCTGTCTCTTTAGTGGGTTTGTCGCATCTTCTAAGTGTTCTGCCAACAAAGTGCAGTCTTTGTTTCACCTTCCGGACAATATTATCTATGTGGTCTTTCCAATTTAAGTTGCTCTAATTGCAATTCCTAGGTATTTAGTCAAACTGACAGCCCTTAGATTTGTGCGATTTATCGTATACTCAAAATTTATCGGATTTCTTTCACCGTCTTTTAAAGTCACCGGCTGATCAAAAACACTAGCAAAATTATTTAGACAGGATATCTGTAAGGTACGAAAAATTTCAATTGACTGTAAACAACGTAAAGCGTGAAGTCATGTATGCGAATACTAAAAGAAATCTACTAAATTTCGCTTACACGATAAGTCACACGAATCTAAAGGATGTAAATTCAGCTAAATACTTAGCGATTACAGTTACGAATGCCTTAAGTTGGAACAATCTCACAGTTAATGTTGTGCGTAATGCAACCAAAGACTACGATTTATTGGCAAAACACTGACAAAATACAACAGGTCTACCAAAGAGACTGCTTACACTACGCTTGTCCGCCCTCCTCTGGAGTACTACTGTGCGGTGTGGGATCCGCACAGACAGGATCGACGTAGGACATTAAAAAAGTTCAAAGAAGGGCAGCTCGTTTTCTGCCGTCGCGAAATAAGGCAGAGAGCGCCTCGCATATGATACGCTATCAATCATTAAAGCAAAGTCGGTTTTCGTTGCATCTAATGAAATTGAAATGACGAACTTTCTCCTCAGAGTGTGAAAATATTTCTTTGGCGCCCACCTACATAGGGAGGAATGATCATCATAATAAAATAACAGAAATAACTGCTCGCGCAGAACGATTTAAGTGTTCGTTTTTCCCGCATGCTATTCGAGAGTGAAACGGTAGAGAAATAGCTCGAAGATGGTTCGATAAACCCTCTCTCAGGCGCGTAGTTGTTAACTGCAGAGTACTTGGTAGGTTCCCGGGAACTACGCCGGATAATATTGTAGAAACCGCACAATATTTTAGCGAGACACCTGCCCGCCATCTTCAGGTGCTACTGTCGCGTCCCCCTTTTTTTTTTTTTTTTTTTCGTTATTGATTTTCAATTCCCCTCCCCCCCGAAGGGGCGGGCTGGCAGCAGCTTAGTACGCTGTTCTACAGCCTACAGACTTTTTTAAAAACGGAAGAAGAAAAGAAACAAGAAAAACAGGCGATACAACGGTGACTTAAAGTGTAAAATGGCGAAAAAATGCAGAAAGTTAAAACAGAAAGCAAAAGGGGTGGCAATGTTAATAAAATACACAGGAATCAGACAAGTAATATAGTAGACACACAATTAAAAAATATGGCGACAGTCTGGTTTCTGTTCGCAAGAGATAAAACACCCAGCGACAGTATGATGGCCGTTCGCAACACTTCCCAAAAGACGCAACACGGAACATTCACTGTAAAACACTGCACGAAAACGATGGCACAAAGATGACACTCCCGAGCCAAAGGCAGATGAGGGGGAGGGGGGGACCTGGAGGAGGGGGAAAAACAAGGAGGGAGGAGAGGAAAAAACGAAAAGGGGGGGAACCAAGGAGGGAGAGGACTCATAAGGGGGGAGAGGGGCAGGGCAGACGCGAGAGGGAATGAGAAGAGGTAGAGGAGGGAAATGCAAAAGGACTTGGGGGAGAGAAGGGGGCAGAGTGAGGGGAGGTGGGGAAAAAAGAGGATGGAAGGGGTGGGAGAGGGAGCCCGGGAAAAGGAGAGAGGAAAGGAGGGGATCAGAGTTGATAGGAGGGATAAATGGAGGGAGAGAGGGCACCATCCGGGAGGGGGAGTTGATGGAAGCCACCTTGGGAAAGGAGATGAAGGGTGTAGAGATGTAGGGTAGGGGGGACACAACAGTGAAGATGTGGCAGTCGCGTCGCTAAGAAGCTCGCCAATTTATATGTTGGCTTTCTAGAACAGCGCAGGCACCAGCAGGGCATAACTTCATCGAAGACCAATCGTAGACAGCGTCGAATACAAGTGCCCTCTGCTGGCGCAGCACAACTGCAGAGTAATCAGGTAGATCTAGTGTCGTGGCCACGCCCCTCATGGCACGTGGCACGATAGAAAAATGTGGCACGGTGCCACCTGGCGGCCAGCCGGTTGTCGAGTGTGTGTGCACAAGAATGCTGATGCCATTACCAGCTACCAACATACACCTGCGTTAGGCATGCCGCGCTGAGTGTAAGTGGCGCCAGCAATGCAGGATATGACCGGAACACCTGCAGAGGATACCAGCCTCCCAGTGGGGAGTTACGCTTTTCTCAGAAGTAGTGCAAGACGCCACGGCAGCCGCACCACCATAGAAGTAGGAGTGGTTGTGTGACCCCAGTCACGACCTGCTGCCCCTGGGCAGAAGTCCGGCTGCTACTGGAGTGAACCTGGAAGCGGTCTGCCTGCCAGTGGAGAGGCTCCTTGTCCCAGAAGGTGGGCTGCTAGAAAATGTTGTGGTGATGGCGTCTGACCCAACTCAATGTGGCTGCTTGCTGACTCACAGTGCACCACTGCCTGGTGTTGACCCCTCGTCATTGTCTTCTGGGCTGTTTATCTCTCTGCTAAAAAGTCACAGTTATTTATACGGAATGTCTGTTCATTTGTTGTACCGATGCACCGCTTCCACTCACGTTCCTGACTACATTTCCACGGCCCGTCGATGGAGAAACACTCGGTCAGTCCTATAAGAACCCTGTCTTACAGCTGCACTGGTAGGTCAGAGGCGCCAGGCCTGGTCTGTCTCGTAATGCATAAAAAGCCCTGTTACTGTAACTGGCACGCCGAAATCATGCGCTCACTGGCTGCCTACGGCTTCTGCAGTGCTGCAATACTATTTTTCGACAGAATCGCCAAAAAATAGTGGGGGTGTTACACAAGAAAGTTATCACGCTACTTTGTTCTCCGACACTTAGTTATGAAATTTGGAAATTGATATGCATGTAGAAATACTCTGCCTGGCAATAATGTGAAGCGCCCGGAAGAGGAGGAAGAACCGAAACGAAAACTGATGGATCGAGAGGTTACATGACGTCATTTTAATGACTACAAAGAACTTCGAGTATTGTACCCCATGTGGCCTGAATGCATGCATTGATTCGGTTGCGAAGGGCATCAAGCCGTTGTTTCACCTTCTGAGGCAAACTGATCCACCCGTGTTGTAACTAGCCCTTGATGTCATGGATACTGAGCAAACCCTATCCAATGACACATGAGGAGAGGAGACAGTGGTGGTTGAAGCGGAAGACAGCACACTGTAAGCGAGGAAGGAAGAGACAGGGGTAGTGGCAGGGAAAAAGAATGGGACAAAGACAATGACAGTGGGACAGTCAGTGAAAATGGCAGAGAAGGAGACAGTGGCAAGGAAAAGTGACAGAATGATATGAAGACAGTGATTATGGGAGAAACAGGAGATAATTAGAGAGACACATATATAGACAGTGTCAGTAAGAAGGAGATACAATTTTGTGGTCTGACAGGAGCGTTTATTTACATCTACTTCTACGTACGAGGTTTGCCCGGAAAGTAATGCACCGCATTTTTTTCTTCAACAATTCAATTTTGAACATAATGAATGACACACACGGAAGAACGGTGTTTTATTTACACAATCTATTTTTCGAAGTAATCATCATCCCATTCTATGGCCTTTCTCCAGCATGAAACAAGGACGTGCATGACCTGTCCGTATCAATACTTGTTCTGGTGATGGAGCCAGTGCTTCACTGTGTGAATTACCTCCTCATCGTTTTCAAAATGTCTTGCAGGTGTGGCATCCTTTAATGGCCCAAGCAAGTGGAGGCCCGAAGGGGCTAGATCAGGGCTGTAGTGTGGATGGGGTAACACTACCCAACCCTGTTTTGCGACGTGTTCAGCAATCCTCTGACTCGCGTGGGGCCGAGCGTTATCGTGTTGCAGCAAAACATCTCCTTGTGACGCTGAAGTCGCCAGAAGAGCGTATTGAGTTTTGTTAATGTGTTGACACATGCTTCTGGATTAATGGTACCGCCTCTTGGCATCACATCAATGAGAATCACACCTTCACATTTCCAGAACACGCTGATCATGACCTTACAGGCGGAAGCATTTGCTATGATTTTTTTCTTCTAAGGGGAGTGGTAATGGTGCCATTCCATCGGTTGTCGTTTTGCTTCGGGCTCAAAATGGTGAACTGAGGTTTCATCACCTGTTACAATCCGGAGAAGAAGGCCTCCCCTTCAGCTTCAAAACGTTGCAACAAATCAAGACAAATGTTTTTTCTGTTCGATTTGCGATCCACCGTTAGACACCGCGGGACCTACCTTGCATACACTTTTCAATATCCAGGAGTGCGGATAATTGCATCCACACTTCCTTTGCTGATTGACAGATGCGGCTCCAACTGCCGAGTTGTAATGCGAATGGCAACATCAGCTCGCTGCAGCAGGTCAGGTGTGACAGCCCTGGATGGTCTCCCCGACCGCTGCAAATCGTCGAGCTCTGCCGAACCGCCTTCTGATGACCTCACCCTCCGTGGTCAGCGACTAACTGTACTTCTGTTGACAGCAGATGCTCCATAGACCTTGCACAAGCGTTTGTGAATATTCCCTGCAGTTTCTATCAGCAGTGAGAAATTCAATGACGACACGTTGCTTGTAACGTACATCTGTAACGCTGTTTTGAAACTGACCTGCAGCTACGCTGTTTGTCGGAA
Organism: Schistocerca americana; assembly: GCF_021461395.2. Lineage (NCBI taxonomy): Eukaryota > Metazoa > Arthropoda > Insecta > Orthoptera > Acrididae > Schistocerca > Schistocerca americana. The sequence goes on from NC_060120.1 coordinate 183,776,368, forward strand.
GTGACGGAAACTTGGCGCGCTCACTCAGGAGACTACAGATAATAATGAAACGTCCCCTTTGAACAATTATACAAGACTGTGCTTAACCTGACACGCAATATTTTTAGCGCAACGCAATCTGACTTTCAGAAATCCCTACAAAAGAATGGCCCTGACTAACATTAACCTATGCATTTCACAAATCGCTTACCTCACAAAAATCTTGGTTACTCGAACTACTGCAATACAGCGAGCGCCACTACTGCCAGCTAAATAAAAGATTCAAACTGCGGAAGGCACTAACTACTGATAGGCATAGTTAGCAAATGAAAGATTTTAATAGAGAACGAACAATGTATTTACCTTAATAGTCATAATATATATAGCAGTTCATGACAAATTACAAAACTCCGCCATCTCTCTCTCCCCACATCCACCACTGCTGGCGGCTCACTTCCAACTGCGCAACGCTACGCGCTGTTCACATCCAGCTGCCGCTGCCCAACACTACAATGGCAGACAACAATGCAAACTAGGCACAGACTGCACACAGCACAGCCAGTGATTTTTATACAGAAGTGGTGTTACCAATAAAAAACCTAAACAGCCTACTTACAATACATACCTAACATTTCGCATTCGTAACTTTGTGCGGTGTATTACTTTCTGGGCAACCCTCGTACATACTGCGGAAGCCACCGTATGGCATTGGGTATCCTTTTCTGTTCCACCCGCAAACAGAGCGAGGGAAAAACGATTGTCTGTGTGCATCCATACGAGACCTAGTATCTGTAATCTTATCTTTATTGTCCTTAAGCGAAATTTACGTTGGCGGCAGTAGAATCGTTCTGCAGTCACACTCAAATGCCGGTTCTCTAAATTTCCTCAGTAGTGCGCCTCGAAGAAACCTCAGTAATATTTGCACGGTTTTCGAACCTGCTAGCGCCGGCCGCGGTGGTCTAGCGGTTCTGGCGCTGCAGTCAGGAACCGCGGGACTGCTACGGTCGCAGGTTCGAATCCTGCCTCGGGCATGGGTGTTTGTGATGTCCTTAGGTTAGTTAGGTTTAAGTAGTTCTAAGTTCTAGGGGACTTATGACCTAAGATGTTGAGTCCCATAGTGCTCAGAGCCATTTGAACCTGCTAGCAACAAATCTAGCAGCCCGCCTCTGAATGCTTTGATGTCTTCCTATAATACGACATGGTACGGATCCCAAACATTCGAACAGCACTTAGCAATGGGTCGCATGCACTAGAGTCCTATATGTGGTCTCCACTTGTAATATTTGGCTTTTATATCGGTTTTGAGGATGAGCTTTTTTTTTCTATTTTTGACGAATTTAGATGTTGGAATAACATTATTTACTTAGGTAATTCTCATCGACAAATGCACTTTAAGAAGTAAGTTAAATCTACAGTAGTGCAATAAGTGTTTTGAAAGGCGGCGTCTGTGTCATATTGTGCCAAGCCGAGAATCATATGCGTTAGATGTCAGCAACAAAAGACCTGTCGAAACAAGCCAAATGCTCAGTTAGTGAGTGAGCTCTCACTGATGCCTGCCTGCCCTGTGACACTTCACAAGCGTCATAGAATAATTTAGACATGAAAAACAATTCATCTGCGGTTCGATTGTGCCTTGCACTATACACGGTACAGAAATCAAACTTTACACATACGCAAGTGCTGTTTTATGTAATTTTTCAGATTAAACACCTCCGTGAATGGTGCAAAAAGTTCAGATCGTTCAGATACCGTTGAGCGCTACTAAGATAGCTGCTCTTGGGGTACATTGTGGTTGGCTGTTTTATTGCAATGGTCTGTAAAATACATGCTCTGATTGGAGGAGAGCAGAAGTTGTGGAGGTATTACAAAGCACAGCTGGGCTAGTTCCGCAATCTTATCTTTTTCGAATGTTTTTAATTTCCCACCATCTTCCATTTTTATGGTTTCGCACCTCAGTGTGTGAAAATGGAACTGTTATAAACCAAACTCCGTCCGAAAAGGCCTTGGAAGACCCAACGTACCGACCGGCCGCCGTGTCATCCTCGCCCATAGGCGTCACTGGATGCGGATATGGAGGAGCATGTGGTCAGCACATCGCTCTCCCGGTCGTATGTCAGTTTACGAGACCGGAGCCGCTACTTCTCGATCAAGTAGCTCCACAGTTTGCCTCACAAGGGCTGAGTGCACCCCGCTTGCCAACAGCGCTCGGCAGACCGGATGGTCACCCATCCAACTGCTAGCCCAGCCCGGAACTGTTATAGGATCCGCCTGTTTGTCTGTTTGTCCGTCCGATTGTTAAGGACCATTTTTTCTCAGGGAGGAACAGGCGTATCAAGTTCAATTTTCTGTCATATTTTAAGATCTACAGTTCAAACATTGAAGCTTCTAAGCCAATACAATCGAAAGATACGGCCATTTATGTCAGTTTGGTAATAGCAAACTCACTCATTGAAACCTATGGGGTGCGTCCCATTGACCTACAGTAATGAAATTTGGCAAGAAGCAAGGTTTCACAGTGACAAGTAAAGGAAAAACCCGAAAATTGGTAATTTGTAATTATATCTCACGGAAATATATATTTTTTGTGATTTTTTTATCCGTCTTTATGTGTGTTAAGACTCCTTTTTTTCAGAAATGGATGGGTGTACCAAGTTCAAATTGACGTCACATTCTAAGATCTACAGTGGTGTAAAACGTTGAAGCTTCTAAGTCAATGCAATCAAAAGATACGACCATTTATGTCATATACCTTGAAAATCGCCAACTCACTCACTGGAGTCTATAGAGTACGTCCCATTGACCTGGAATCATGAAATGTGGCAAGAAACAGAGTTTCACAGCGCAAGAAAAAAAATTCGAAAATTGTAAATCGACAAGACTCACCGGAGGGAAAACACCCCTCTGAAGATGTCCAGCGCAGCTCTGGACGAAACGTTAGGAGCTGAAGAGTTTCATGGACCACGACCTTACATCCCGGAAGGTTTACCAGAAGAATATTCCGTGGTTTCGTGAAGATTATTCGCCTTCTGCAGTTACGAGGGAGGGGAACCAAGTCTTGCTGGGAAGCCAGCTGTGGAGAGCAAAAGGTCTTCCGTTTTGAGCGCCCGTGTGTGACGGTCGATCACTATAAGCTTTATTGCTACAGACGGACTTGCTGTCTTTGCTCTCAGGGGAGTTTATAGTTAGAACGGTTAGGCAATGTACTGTTGCGAACTAATGCGATTCTGGACTTCGCCTCCGGGTTGGAAGTCGTCGTTGAGTACGCAGTGTTCAGTGATTCAGAGCACTTCTTCTGCCTATACTTACATTGAGACATTATTTGAACTCCATCTTTGTGGCTGGGAGTTCGCATTTCTCATCTGTAGAACACAGAGAGAAGAAAGCTCTACTAGAGTGTATTAGTCAGAGGACCGCCTTCTGCCGTCCTAATGTATGAAAGAGTTTTATTTTGTGGCTGGAGTTCTTCCATCGACGCAGACGTGTATGAGAACCATCACTCCGACGAAACGGACACAGTGCATACAGTGATATTGTTTCGACTTATTAGGGCTATAAAGCTAAACAGCATTGATCACGCTATTTTATTTCCACTGGGGTTTCACACCACCGTAGATCACTTTGATAGTAGTATCATCTAGTGTTTGGTACGTAGATGATGTCTGTCATTCCGCGTTATTTATGTTAGATAGCGTGGCCATAAAAAGGGGCAGAGTTGGACAGTTGATCAGCAATTTTTAGTCAGGAAATATAGACAAATATAAGAGTTGTTTTTTAATCTACAATAAATGTATAATAAGAAACAACGTTCATCATTTAGTAGTATTAGTTGCCTTAATCATTCATTTATGTTGAGGTTGTAATTTATATGTTAAAGAGCATTAAAAGATCCTAACATCTGCTTCAGGGGGATAGTCAGACAGGGCAAAATCATCATTTTAGCGTTCATTATTTTCCATTGCGCGCACTAGTTTTACACCCACCTGGAGTAGCATCATGGAATATTTAATAGTATAATTATATATACATAATCATATTCTAAAATACTGCTTACATTTATAACCAGCACAATCTTGGATATTTTAATGTTCCACGTCAGCCGTATTGGATTTTGAATTCCCCGACACTGCCAGTGACTGAAGTGTCGCCTTGCAACAAAAACTGGAACTGTGAGGAAGGGTCACCACAGGTACACTGCTCTGGCTACCGCATGATTCGACAAGCTGGCGAGATAGGATTCCACAATGAGGCGCTTTTCAAATACTGTCCGATTCTGATAACATTGTCTCACATGAAAGACGCAGCTTCTCTGTGCCCGTCGCCATCATCATTCAATATCTGATGCTGTATACGCCACTTGTATACCATACCAGGCCTGGTAACAACACTAAACGTAAATGCACTTTCGTAGCCACTGTACCCGTCACAGTTAATTACAACTCTAATCATTTACATATTTACTGGTGATGTGCACATATACAAAGTTGCATTGACTTCGACCTTATCTTCTGAGTGCTTTATTTTTTGTCAGACAGTGCATAAATGTTTCGACTCAAATATTTTCGTGTGACTGGGTCATGAGATCCAAGAAAGAAGAAACATAAAGCTCTAAACAGCATTTTCTGCCAAGGAATAAAATTTTACAATAAATTACTAAAACAAATTTAAATATGGCATTTAAAAAGTACTTGTTAAGCTATACATGTTATATATTGACCGATTGCTTAGATAACACAGAGTAGGGGTTTATTAAAAAATGAATACTAATAGCGATAATGGAACACCTATCAATTCACATAACACTTTCACAGTATATATTTTCCTTCTTTTTTTTCTTTTAGTAAAAACTAACTCCCAAAGCTATGGAATATATAATACTAACACCTATCTTCTTACTGAGCTCAGCATCTCACTCGTTACAGAGGTATGCAGACTCCGTTTTTTTATACAAGCCAGCAATAGCGTCCAACTGAGCACAAACGTTATGTTTCTGGTATGGTAAATGATATTTATCATGGTAGCAACTGCATGGAGCAGGAATGCTGTGGCCGGCCGGTGTGGCCGTGCGGTTCTAGGCGCTTCAGTCTGGAACCGCGTGACTGCTACGGTCGCAGGTTCGAATCCTGCCTCGGGCATGGATGTGTGTGATGCCCTTAGGTTAGTTAGGTTTAAGTAGTTCTAAGTTCTAGGGGACTGATGGTCACAGATGTTACGTCCCATAGTGCTCAGAGCCATTTGAACCATTTTTGAACCAGGAATGCTGTAGGTGTCGAGCTCACGTAGAGTAATGTTTTAATACAATAATTGATTTGATCTTCCAGAGCTCTCGGCGACGGAAATTTGGCACAATATTGTAAAATAGATATTCCAGTTAACTATTGCAGTTTAAGAAAAACATTCTGACCAAAGCATCAATTCAAACAAAAAAATAGGTGCTTTAACGTTCTTGACCATTAAGGTTACAGCTTGAACTAATTGATTACAATTATCAAAGCAGTTTTAAAACCAATAAAAGAATAAAGTAACAGCTTTAAATACTTGGTTACCAGTAGGATTGATGGAAGATAGGTTTAAAAAGCAATAACAATTCGTAATCAGCTCTTCCGTAGCAAGGAAACCGAGTCAACATATCAACAAATTAAATTCGGTTCTGTACAGGTGTGTGTGCCTTGAAAGTTACGAATAACACTAGCGCTAATGCGCCACGTGACTAAGACATCCAGAAAAGAAAGTTACTTACGTGTCATACACCTGAATACATAAGAAATATATTGACGGAAAAAAAATCGTAATGCCAAAAATTGAATAATGAAGATTAATGAAAATTTGTGAATATATTTCTGTCGGTGAAATATTTAAATCATTAACATTGCAAATCACAGGGTAATGTAAACAAGAGACAAGCAATTGCAAATGTGAAATGCTTCTTCATTAATGACCGGTGTAATCGACAGACTCTTGAATGCAAACATACATGCATTGTGTTGTGTAGGTGCCGGATGTCAGTTTGTGGGCTGGAGTTCCATACGTGTTGCACTCGGTCGCTCAATTCAGGGACGGTTAAAGCTGTTTGTGAATGTCCCATATGAGCTCGACTGGAGACAGATTTTATGATCGAGTAGACCAAGGCAACATGTCGACACTCTGTAGAGCATGTTTGGTTACAGTAGCGATGTGTGGGCAAGCGTTATTCTGTTGGAAAACACGCCCTGGAATGCTGTTCAATAATGGCAACGCGACAGATCGAATTACCAGAGTGAAGCACAAATTTTGCAGCCCGGGTGTGTGCTCCTGCTGTCATACGAAATCGCACCCCAGACCATAACTCCAGGTCCAGTGGGTCTAGCATGCAGACAGGTTGGCTGCAGGCTCTCAACTTGCCTCCTTCTAACCAAGACTCGGCCATCACTGGCACCGAGGCAAAACCAGCTTTCATCAGAATACACGACAGACTTCCATCCTGCCCTCCACTGAGCTCTCACTTGATACCACGGAAGTTGCAAGCGGAGGTGGTTTGGATTCTACATCTACATTTACATTTCTACTCCGCAACCCAACCAACGGTGTGTAGCGGAGGGCACTTTACGTGCCACTGTCATTACCTCTCTTTCCTGTCCCAGTCGCGTATGGTTCGCGGGAAGAACGACTGCGGGAAAGCCTCCGTGCGCGCTCGAATCTCTCTAATTTTGCATTCGTGATCTCCTCGGGAGGTATAAGTAGAGGGAAGCAATATACTCGATACCTCATCCAGAAACGCACCCTCTCGAAACCTGGACAGCAAGTTACACCGCGATGCAGAGCGCCTCTCTAGCAGAGCCTGCCACTTGAGTTTGCTAAACATCTCCGTAACGCTAACACGCTTACCAGATAACTCTGTGACGAAACGCGCCGCTCTTCTTTGGATCTTCTCTATCTCCTCTGTCAACCCGACCTGGTACGGATCCCACACTGGTGAGCAATACTCAAGAATAGGTCGAACGAATGTTTTGTAAGCCACCTCCTTTGTTGATGGACTGCATTTTCTAAAGACTCTCCCAATGAATCTCAACCTGGCACCCGCCTTACCAACAATTAATTTTATATGATCATTCCACTTCAAATCGTTCCGTACGCATACTCCCAGATATTTTACAGAAGTAACTGCTACCAGTGTTTGTTCCGCTATCATATAATCATACAATAAAGGATCCTTCTTTCTATGTATTCGCAATACATTACATTGGTCTATGTTAAGGGTCAGTTGCCACTCCCTGAACCAAGTGCCTATCCGCTGCAGATCTTCCTGCATTTCGCTGCAGTTTTCCACTGCTGCAACTTCTCTGCATACTACAGCATCATCCGCGAAAAGCCGCATGGAACTTCCGACACTATCCACTAGGTCATTTATATATGTTGTGAAATGCAATGGTCCCATAACACTCCCCTGTGGCACGCCAGAGGTTACTTTAACGTCTGTAGACGTCTCTCCATTGAGAACAACATGCTGTGTTCTGTTTGCTAACAACTCTTCAATCCAGCCACCCAGCTGGTCTGATATTCCGTAGGCTCTTACTTTATCAGGCGAAAGTGTATCGACCGCCTTCCGGAAGTCAAGAAAAATGGCATCTACCTGGGAGCCTGTATCTAATATTTTCTGGGTCTCATGAACAAATAAAGCGAGTTGGGTCGCACACGATCGCTGTTTCCGGAACCCATGTTGATTCCTACAGAGTAGATTCTCGGTTTCCAGAAATGACATGATACGCGAGCAAAAAACATGTTCTAAAATTCTACAACAGATCGACGTCAGAGATATAGGCCTATAGTTTTGCGCATCTCTTCGACGACCCTTCTTGAAAACTGGAACTACCAGTGCTCTTTTCCAATCATTTCTAACCTTCCGTTCCTCTAAAGACTTGCGTTACACGGCTGTTAGAAGCTGCATTCAGTGGAATACACGGTGCAGGGCGTCTGGCTCGGAGCTGCCTTTGATGTAACCGATTTATAACAGTTCGTTGTGTCACTGTGGTGCCAACTGCTGCTCAAATTGCTACTGCAACCGCAGTACGGTGCGCCAGAGCCACACACCGAACACGATGGTCTTCCCTCTCGGTAGTGCCACAGTCTTAACATAACGGTCGCGACATTCCGTCTCTTTTTTGTTACCCGGTTGCAGCGCGCCAAGCGGTAGGAAGTTATACTATTGAATTCGGCGGGATCTTTTGTAAGCGAAAGCGAATTGTAATTGTTTATATCGGTCTTTAGAATTGTTTTTACAAACGGGAGCGTCTGTAGCGCAATTAACCGCATCAACAACAAGAAAAAGACAGCACAATTGTCTTTTTTTCTAGGTTTCCTAACGACCCTGGGAGGTGTGAACCGCTACATTACAGAACAGTTTATTTACGATTTCCTTGTCAGCTACCGATATTTATAGAGAATGTCGTGTTCTTTAAGAACAAAAAATTGCTAGTAAACAGCAGAAGACCTGACCTTTTGCAAAAAGACGTCGTATATCTACTCAAAAACGTGAAGTTTTCTTCGGTATACTTCCAGGTAAATCAGTGAATGTGGAACTTAGGTAACGTGTGTGGAATGCAATACCTACATTATTTAACGTAGCAGACAAGCTGCCACAACTATAGCTGAAGAAAAAACCACAGATGTGATAATAAAAGAACAAAAGCAATAAAACTGTTTCGCAATATAGAAGAAACCAATTCCACAATTGTTGATGCATCCGAGCCATACACGGCGAGATTCTTCAACATATTCGCTTTCGAAACAAAAGTAATTACATTTACAAAAATATTTATATATTAGTAAGTCGAGTGAAGTGTAAGACTGTGCGAATCATTAGGCTCTCTAAAATGTTCTTAACGTGTCCAGGAAAGTGTCTATCATAATAAGACAAGATAACAAAAGAAATTTATTCTTCTCATGCATGAAATGTGTGTTTATGTTCCCATGTAAGCTGCAGTTATACACATATTCGAAAGTATTTCTTAATCATTAAGTTGTAGCTTCTGTCACTGAACCAAGAAGCTTAAGCTGTATTTACATGTTTTTAATTATCATTCCTGTCTTGACAGTTTCATAATGCTTGGAACGCAAAAATTTATCATTTCGCTAATTAACTAAAAAAAGGAATTAAAAAAAAACTTTAGTATTAAGATTGCTTTCTCGCCGCTTGGGGTGCTAGTGTCGCGCCAACTGTCAGACGTTAACAAATGCTTCAAATGGCTATGAGCACTATGGGACTTACATCTGAGGTCATAAGTCCCCTAGAACTTAGAACTACTTAAACCTAAGGACATCACTCACATCCATGCCCGAGGCAGGATTCGAACCTGCGACCGTAGCGGTCGCGCGGTTCCAGACTGAAGCGCCTAGAGCCGCTCGGCCACACTGGCCGGCAGACGTTAACAACTTTCAGAGCAGTGAGTGTCGCAGCTGTACATGTTAGGCTGCGGTCGCGCTACGTGGCAGTCCGGAGCCCGGTCTTCTTTCGCCTGTACATTCTCGTGAGCACCGCTCCAAGCAATCACGTGCCGTGGCTACATTCCCGCCCAGTCTTTGTGCAGTGTCGCAGAAGGGACATCCAGCTTCTCGTAGGCGTCTCACACGAACTCGTTCAAACTTAGTGCGGTTTTGATAACGGCTTTTTTCCTTTTTTTTTCATTTTCTTCGTTTTTGATCGTTGTGTTTGGTCGTTGCAGACGTCACATGACATCCGTTCAAGTTTGTTTGTTGATCCTTCCACTCAGTTTTTTATTACAGAGGCCAACCAGCTCTCTGACCGAACACGCTGAGCTACCGTGCCGGCTTCCGCTAAACCAACAACAGACTCCTATTTCTTAAAAATATTGTGTTACCCTTTGCTAAAAACGTTAATCGTAGATAATTATGTTATTAATTGAAATTTAATTATAACAAATTGTACGAAGAACAATCTGTTTTGGTGGACCTTCAGTGTGTCGCTGCCTTCTAATAGACTACTCTCATAATACGCTTGTTACAACAATTCTTCTGCCATGAATACGATGTTTCTCATTATTTTATTGGAACGAATCACACAACTAACAACGGGTTTTCCAGTGGTTCTCAATTTACTGGTGCTCAGAAACGGCATACATACGTATAGGCTTGAAATGAATGCCAATATGGCGCCTCACAACTCTGTACTGAAGGAAGACAGCGTGCGCGTGACGTAGGTGGCGTTGTGGTATCTCATTGGTCAACGCTCAGACGCACGCTCAGAATATTTGACACAGCAGATATTGCTCTGCACGTTCGGAAAGACTCCCGAACGTGCTATTCCACGCTATGACGTCAGAAACTGGGCACGCTCAACGTTCGGATACACGGTCCGTGTGCCGACGGCTTAAGGTCGGCAGTGAGCCGGTGCAGAAGAAGGGACGTGTTAAGCGCTGAACACGTAAGATGAAAGCTGCCAGCTGTCAAAACGTCAGTGTATGTAAAAATATAAATGCTTGTACTAAAATGTTTATTTTGAAGGGGTAGAGAGTCACAACCAAATGATACCTCCGTGAATCCGTGCCTGATAGTAGGGATGAGCGTTAATCTGCATTCACCATTAAGAGCCCTTGCTAACCGATGTGCTATTAAGTCGCATGTGTCGCAAAGGTCTGGTACGCATGGACCGTGGCTCTCTGGTGTTTTCGCGACTTTTTGTGGCTAAGAAGGAAGTAAGCACGTTGTTTTCTGAAGCTTCGTTAAGTGAGTTCAGGGAATGCTGCCTGTTTTCTCGTTCATCTTTCGCCTAATTTAAGCTACTCCTACGCTGTAATGACTTCGTCGACACATTGAAGTCGAGCCGTGCGCCGGTTCCTATCGAAACCCGACGAGGCCGTGTTGCTGCACCACAGCACGACAGTCTTCGCAACAGCCCGATAGGAGGTGGGCGAAAAGAAATAGGATTTAATGCAGCACGACGGAGAGAGAGGTAGAAGTTTTACTAGTGGGGGTCTTGCGTAAGAGCGCTAGTTTGGTATGCTACCTGATGTGGAAGAATACAGAGGCGCCACGTATTGCACTAGACGAGTTTTACCGGCTGTTTATCGAGGTGTAATGCAACGCAAGGAACGGTGTTATCGAACAGTGTCGCCCGATAGCGTGTAACGACGCCGGTACTGAAGATTTCTGCCAGGCTAGATTTAAACTTGGCTGCACGTTGCTCAGACATATCCACTGGTGATTTACGCCCATCTCATCTGCACAGCAGTGATTTTGTTGAATCTGGTGAGGCTTCATTATTTGTCAACGTGCGTTTTGTTTTGTATGAGACCTGTTTTGACTATACTGTCCCCGGACGCGCTTAAGGGACAATAGAAGTAGTTCTGTTGAACATTGTTTTAAATGATTTTTCTTGTGGTGAAACCAGTTTTTATTCTGGATAGTTTACATGATTCTATCAACTTAAAGTACGAACCAGCACACCGGCCGCGGTGGCCGTGCGGTTGTAGGCGCTTCAGTCCGGAACCGCGGGACTCCTACGGTCGCAGGTTCGAATCCTGCCTCGGGCATGGATGTGTGTGATGTCCTTAGATTAGTTAGGTTTAAGTAGTTCTAAGTTCTAGGGGACTGATGACCTCAGAAGTTAAGTCCCATAGTGCTCAGAGCCGTTTGAACCATTTTTACGAACCAGCTAGGCTCTGATGTTGCACAAACTGATTATTTCCATCCTTTCCGATTATTAAGTTCAGCGCACTGCCAAACACAGCTTAACCAGGATTATTTTTGCCATGACGACGGAAGAAAATGGCAACACCAAAAAACAGTTGTGCGACTTAAACGAAAGTTGTAGTCGTGTTTCTACATCTGGAAGATGATGTTTGTTCAAATTTCGCACCACTCGCATTAATAGTGGCGCTGGTGGCACCACTATGAGGATGAAAATGGGGTTTTCTTTAAATACGTGTCGTAACGGTTGAGAGCGTTATTTACACTACTGGCCATTAAAATTGCTACACCACGAAGATGTGCTACAGACGCGAAATTTAACCGACAGGAAGAAGATGCTGTGATATGCAAATGATTAGCTTTTCAGAGCATTCACACAAGGTTGGCGCCGGTGGCGACACCTACAACGTGCTGACATGAGGAAAGTTTCCAACCAAATGGTTCAAATGGCTCTGAGCACTATGGGACTTAACATCTATGGTCATCAGTCCCCTAGAACTTAGAACTACTTAAACCTAGCTAACCTAAGGACAGCACACAACACCCAGCCATCACGAGGCAGAGAAAATCCCTGACCCCGCCGGGAATCGAACCCGGGCGTGGGAAGCGAGAACGCTACCGCACGACAGTTTCCAACCGATTTCTCATACACAAACAGCAGTTGACCGGCGCTGCCTGGTGAAAAGTAGTTGTGATGCCTCGTCTAAGGAGGAAAAACGCATTCCATCACGTTTCCGACTTTGATAAAGGTCGGGTTGTAGCCTATCGCGATTGCCGTTTGTCGTATCGCGACATTTCTGTTCGCGTTGGTCGAGATGCAATGACTGTTAGCAGAATATGGAATCGGTGGGCTCAGGAGGGTAATACGGAACGCCGTGCTGGATCCCAACGGCCTTGTATCACTAGTAGTCGAGATGACAGGCATCTTATCCGCATGGCTGTAACGGATCTTGCAGCAACGTCTCGATCCCTGAGTCAACAGATGGGGAGGTTTGCAAGACAACGACCATCTGCACGAACAGTTCGACGACGTTTGCAGCAGCATGGACTATCTGCTCGAAACCATGGCTTCTGTTACCCCTGACGCTGCATCACAGACAGGAGCGCCTGCGATGGTGCACTCAACGTCGAACCTGGGTGTACGAATGGTAAAACGTCATTATTTCGGCTGAATCCAGGTTCTGTTTACAGCATCATGATGGTCGCATCCGTGTCTGGCGACATCGCGGTGAACGCACATTGGAGGCGTGTATTCGTCATCGCCATACTGGCGTATTACCCGGTGTGATGGTATGGGGTGCCATTGGTTACACGTCTCGGTCACCTCTTGTTCGCATTGACGGCACTTTGAACAGTGGACGTTACATTTCAGATGTGTTACGACCCGTGGCTGTACCCTTCATTCGATCCCTGCGAAACCCTACATTTCAGCAGGATAATGCACGACCGCATTTTGAGGTCCTGTACGGGCCTTTCTGGATACATAAAATGTTCGACTGCTGCCCTGACCAGCACATTCTCCAGATCTCTCACCAATTGAAAACGTCTCGTCAATGGTGGCCGAGCAACTGGCTCCTCACAATACGCCAGTCACTACTCTTGATGAACTGTGGTGTCGTGTTGAAGGTGCATGAGCAACTGTACCTGTACACGCCATCCAAGCTCTGTCTGACTCAATGCCCAGGAGTATCAAGGCCGTTATTACGGACAGAGGTGGTTGTTGTGGGTACTGATTTCTCAGGATCTAGGCACCCAAATTGCGTGAAAATGTAACGACATGTCAGTTCTAGTATAATATATTTGTCCAATGAATACCCGTTTATCATCTGCATTTCTTCTTGGTGTAGCAATTTTAATGGCCAGTAGTGTACCTTTGAGATTAGACATGGCGAGTTGACGTTTGTCAAGAATGCCTTTAAGGCGACAAAGACGCCGTTATCAAAACCGCACTAAGTTTGAACGAGTTCATGTAAGACGCTTACGAGAAGGTGGATGTCCCTTCTGCGACACTGCACAAAGACAGGGCGGGAATGTAGCTTGCGGTCGCGCGGTTCCAGACTGAAGCGCCTAGGACCGCTCGGCCACTGCCTGATTGCATCTGCACTGCGTGATTATTCGCTCGCTCTCTTATTGACTGCCTGATAGAATCTCCCTGCTTTTCTTCCTTTACAGTTTTGTTGTCACACTCAGTCTATCCTCCAAGACACAAAATTTTTCATTTTATCAACTTTGTCGTTGGCAGACCCCAATTTTCAACCTCACGTAATAACCCCCCCCCCCCCCCCCACAAGTTTACGGGCAGGGTGAAAATTTCTGATCTTGCACAGCTGACAGGAACTCTCGTCTCATTCTCTCGTGTTCCATGTTGTGGCAACTCCTACCGTGAGCTACAGTCTCCACAGCGAATTGTTTAAAGTATTCGTCTGCATTTCTATGTTATCAATGAAGCGTTACACAAACAAACCTGCTTGCTTGGAATGGGAATGCCTGTGTTTCGTTCAAGTTTCCCTTCATATCTTGACTTGGCTGCGTCCCTCACGCTGTCTATCACACATCACACAGGGAAATCCTCTTCTGTGCAAGACAAACATTCTAGTTAACCCTCTGAGCACCAGAGGTTTCTGTCTGAACCAGCATTTTAATTTTTTTTTTTTTGAAATACCAGTACTTTAAGCATGAAACCTCCTGTGATAGCCTGTGATAGCCCCACGTCGGAGGTTCGAGTCCTCCATCAGGCATGGGTGAGTGTGTTGTCTTTAGTGTAAGTTAGTTTAAGTTAGATTAAGTAGTGTGCATGCCTAGGGAGCGATGGTGGCGGCAGGAAGGGCATCCGGCCACCCCTTAAACTAACACTGCCAAATTAGATTAACCATGCCGACCCTGCCTAACCGCGGGAAAAGGCGCAAGCGAAAGAATGCCTAGGGACCGATGACCTCAGCAGTTTGGTCCCACAGGAACTTATCACAAAATTTTCCGTATTTTCCAGGGCTATTGCAAGACAGAGACATGTAGTGGTATACAGAGATATCTCTACGAATGTAGTAATCATTTACAGCGCTCAAAGCAACAACCGGCTCGGAGATTGCGCTATGTGATTGTAGATGGTTGCACACTCAGTTTTTTTAATAGTGACGGTGTTCAAGAGTTCACTGACAGTGAAAGTAAGTATATCTAAAGCTACTGTAAAGTAAATTTTAATTTTTTCTATTGATTTTCTTAATGGTTTCAAAATGAAACCATTGGGACAGTATGTAGTTTTGACAAAAAAATTTATTTAGTAGATTTTAGGCTCATTTTTGTTCGTTAGTTACGACTACAATTTGTTTTAAGCATTACAAGTTCATGCAACTTTCGAGATTTGAAATTGTGTCTAGGAAAAACGCGAATTTGCTTTTAAATATATCACATGAAATGATAGGTGATTGAAAACTGTGTGACTTGTGACCAGTGATTGTGTTCCAGAGTGAAACAGGCTCCTTAAAATTACGTGATAATACAAAACGACGTGCCCTTTTTTGCTCCCTTTCGATGTCCTCCGTCAATCCCACCTGGTAAGCAGTATGCTAACAGAGGACGAACGAGTGTAGTGTAAGCTGTCTCTTTAGTGGACTTGTTGCATTTTCTAAGTGTCCTGCCAATGAAACGCAACCTTTGGCTCGCCTTCCCCACAATGTTATCTATGTGGTCTTCCCAACTAAAGTTGTTCGTAATTTTAACACCCAGATACTTAGTTGAATTGACAGCCTTGAGAATTGTACTGTTTATCGAGTAATCGAATTCCAACGGATTTCTTTTTTAACTCATGTGGATCACCTCACACTTTTCGTTATTTAGCGTCAACTGCCACCTGCCACACCATACAGCAATCTTTTCTAAATCGCTTTGCAACTGATACTGGTCTTCGGATGGCCTTACAAGACGGTAAATTACAGCATCATCTGCGAACAACCTAAGAGAACCACTCAGATTGTCACCCAGGTCATTTATATAGATCAGGAACAGCAGAGGCCCCAGGACGCTTCCCTGTGGAACACCTGATATCGCTTCAGTTTTATTCGATGATTTGTCGTCTATTACTACGAACTGCGACCTTTCTGACAGGAAATCACGAATCCAGTCGCACAACCGAGACGATACCCCATAGGTCCGCAGCTTGATTAGAAGTCGCTTGTGAGGAACGGTGTCAAAAGCCCTCTGGAAAACTAGGAATATGGAATTGATCTGAGATCCCTTGTCGACAGCACTCATTACTTCATGGGAATAAAGAGCTACGTGTGTTGCACAAGAACGATTTTTTCGAAACCATGCTGATTACGTATCAATAGATCGTTCCCTTCGAGGTGATTCATAATATTTGAATACAGTATATGCTCCAAAACCCTACTGCAAACCGACGTCAGTGATATAGGTCTGTAGTTCGATGGATTACTCCTAATACCCTTCTTAAACACTGGTGCGACCTGCGCTATTTTCCAATCTGTAGGTACAGATCTATCGGTGAGCGAGCGGTTGTATATGATTGCTAAGTAGGGAGCTATTGTATCAGCGTAATCTGAAAGGAACCTAATCGGTATACAATCTGGACCTGAAGACTTGCCCGTATCAAGCGATTTGAGTTGCTTCGCAACCCCTAATGTATCTACCTCTAAGAAACTCATGCTAGCAGCTGTTCGTGTTTCAAATTCTGGAATATTCCATTCGTCTTCCCTGGTGAAGGAATTTCGGAAAACTGCATTCAATAACTCCGCTTTAGCGGCACAGTCGTCGGTAACAGTACCATCGGCACTGCGCAGCGAAGGTATTGACTGCGTCTTGCCGCTTGTGAACTTTACATACGACCAGAATTTCTTCGGATTTTCTACCAAATTTCGAGACAATGTTTCGTTGTGGAACCTATTAAAGGCATCTCGCATTGAAGTCCGTGCCAAATTTCGCTGCGTCTGTAAATATTAGCCAATCTTCGGGATTTCGCGTTCTTCTGAACTTCGCATCCTTTTTCTGTTGCCTCTGCAACAGCGTTCGGACCTATTTTGTGTACCACGGGGGAATAGTTCCATCTCTTACCAATTTATGAGGTATGAATCTCTCAATTGCTGTTGCTACTATATCTTTGAATTTGAGCCACATTTCGTCTACATTTGCATAGTCAGTTCGGAAGGAATGGAGACTGTCTCTTAGGAAGGCTTCTAGTGACACTTTATCCGCTTTTTTAAATAAAATTATTTTGCGTTTGTTTCTGGTGGATTTGGAAGAAACGGTATTGAGCCTAGCTACAACGACCTTGTGATCACTAATCCCTGTATCAGTCATGATGCTCTCTGTTAGCTCTGGATTGTTTGTGGCTAAGAGGTCAAGTGTGTTTTCGCAACCATTTACAATTCGCGTGGGTTCGTGGACTAACTGCTCGAAATAATTTTCGGAGAAAGCATTTAGGACAATCTCGGAAGATGTTTTCTACCTACCACCGGTTTTGAACAAGTATTTTTGCCAACATATCGAGGGAAGGTTGAAGTCCCCACCAACTATAACCGTATGAGTGGGGTATTTATTTGTTACGAGACTCAAATTTTCTCTGAACTGTTCAGCAACTATATCATCGGAGTCCGCGGAGCAAGCCTGGTCCATGGTGAGAGGCAATAACGACACTAGCTAATTCCTATGGAAATAAATAACATGTTGAAACTTCTTGGCAGCCTAAGGCTGAGGGTTAAATCGGGACTCGAACCCCGGAACGCTGCCTTTCGCAGGCATTGGTGTGCAAAACCTAAGGACGAAACTTTCACGGGCTAAATTACTGCCAAGTAACAAAGCTCTATGACACTTGAACATACATAGAAAGAAGCACTACAATATAGTACGGAAAGTAACTGTGAGAAATACGCAACGAGACGAACAGAAATGACATGTATACTCAGAAATAATAATTACACTTTAGCCAACCGCAATTTATGAAGGTCCCCTGTGCAATACAAAAAGTGGCACTTGGATGCTCTGCAACGTGCTACCATGATGGTCAAAAGGTTGGTAAGGTATTCTTGTGGTAGGGCATTCCATTTGTCCACCAGAGCGGCCGACAACTGCACTATGGTCGGTTGCGCCTGTACACATGCTTGAGCCGCGCACGGCTCGTGTTCATGCCATTTATTGTTTGTCATCTTCTATTACGGTACTGCCGCCTCGTTTTCTTATTCCATTTACTGGCGTCACTAACTTCCTGCCTTACTTGTCCGTGAGCGGCAGCAGCAGCACGTATCGATAAGTGCACTGTTGTAACATCTCTGGAGCAACCGATAGTATTTCCGAGTCGTCGTGTGTCTGGCAGTCAGTTGGAGACGGACCAGCAGTGCAGTCGGGACGCAGCAGCAGTGAAGTCGGGGACGGAGCGCCGGTGAGGCGCCGACAGCCAGTGCTCGCCGACCGCTGGCGACACACATGGACTGTCCGACGGAGGGAGATTGGAGCGGGACGACCGTTGGTTGGTCGTTCGGTTGGTCGTCTCATCGGCCGACGTATGTTTGGTCCTTTCACCGTTTCCGGGCCTGGGTAATCAGTCGGTTGGCGTGGAGCAGCGAGGAAGTCTCCGTCGCACGTACTCTGGCCAGGCCCGCTGGCGGTGTGCACGCGCGGTTAGAGTGTGAGGTGCTGCTTGCGAGTGCTACAAAGTTCGTCGCCCACCGATCTTGGACATGAAAGTTGAGTCCTCAATTAACCTACTATTGAGCCTCAACTGTTTACATTTCTTCGTTGTCTCTTTTGGGACATTCCCGCGAGTAACAACGTGTGAGTATTCAAATGGGCTAAGATTCCAGCCATCTTTCTGTGGAGTTTAACTTAATTTATTCCCTGTTATTGAAGTTGACCAGCGGTATCTTCTGCCTTGTGGCCGTTGACGTTCCGGTTACCTGCCCTGGTCGTTGACGTAATTTTCGGCAGTGTATTTTCCTCGTCATGTTGTTGCTGTAGTTCGACAGCTGAGGTGTTGTTGGTCGTTGTGGGCGCCAATATTCTGTGCGTCGTTGTATTGAAATCTTGTGGTCGTTTTGCTGGTTGCGTGGAGCGGAACTGATTTTGTTGATTGGTCGGTCAGCTGTGTGTCAGTTGGGTTGCCTTCAGATTAAGAAGTCGTTGGGCAGGCTGCCTGTCTCACCTAAACGGGCATTAGTGTTACAATCCCAGGCCGACCCTTGGAAACTTCTGAGCGCCGTTCCTTGTGTGTTACATAGTAATTTCCCTGTTTGGGTTTTATTTGGTTGATGTGTGGCCTTCAGCTGAGTATCAGTATCTCTTAAATTGATGTTCTTGTCTTGCCCTTGAGGCATGAGGTTATTCTTTTATATGGGGCCTTCAGCCGAATTTTACACGAGATTTTTCAAGATAAGGCCTTCTGCCTTTTAAATTGAAACTCTTTTTTTTTAGGCCTTAAGCCGTGGTCTTCAGCCGAGTATTAATATCATTTAGTGTTCTTGTCTTGCCCTTTAGGCATGAGATTGTTATTCTTTATAGGGGCCTTCAGTCGAATTTTATATGAAATGTTTTACGATATGGCCTTCTCCCTTTTAACATTGAAACTCTTCTTTCTAGGGCTTAAGCCGTTAAATTATTTGCTGATGTGCAGCCTTCAGCCAAGTTTTAATATCTCTTAAATTAATGTTCTTGTCTTAGGCATAAGATTGTTATGCTTTTGTATGAGGCCTTCAGCCGAATTTTGCATGAAATGTTTTAAGATAAGGCCTTCTGCCTTGTGATTGAATCTCTTCTTATTGCTTAATATGTGGCGTACAGCCAAGTTCCATTAAAATTAAATTGCTAAGGCCTTCGGCCTGTTTAGATTGAAGATTTAGAAAATATTCTTGGGCGAAACCTCCAGATGAACCTTGTATTTCAGTTTCTTGCTTCGGCCTTGTGTTTTCCATTTTGAGTGTGGCCTTCAGTCGATCTAAAGTTAATCAAAGGAGGTCGATTAAAGTTTTGAGTGTTTTGCGTCCTTGTTGTAATATTGCCTGTAGATAAAGTTTGTTTGTTGAGTGCAACTGACAGGAACTCATTTTGGCCCCTTTCCACAACCTAATCCGCTCTGTCCTGCTAGCACAGGCATTTCAATGCTGTGATACGTTTCTTCAACACGTCCCGCACGTGTTCGCTTGAATTTCAGTGGGGGGAAGGGGCAGGCCAGTCCATTGGCTGAATATTCTCTCCTTCGAAGAGCCCCTCCACCTGGGCTGTTCGATGCGGTCAGGCATTGTCGCCCACAAAAACACTGGAGAAACACAAGTAGGACTAGTGCCGTGAGGGTTCCGTACAAACTTAATTGTTTCGATGAAGGAGTTTGCGAGTACGAAAATATGTTACATAAGTGGCCGTATCATTCGACTGCACTGACTTAGGAGCTTTACGGACCATAGACCTTAGTATTTGATATAAATTTCAACTCGACACCTCTACTCGTCCCTGATAAAAAGGGGTGCTAACAGGGGGACAGACGGACAACAAAGTGATTATAATAAGCATAAGGATTCCGTTTTTACCAATTGCGGTACGAAATCCTAAAAACGAAGTTTGGGCCGATTGCGCCGCTGAAAAGATATACATGGGGCATTAGTACAGTGTTACGATAACGTTAACTCGTGAGTGTGCCATGTTCGAAGAGTTGGATGTTAGTTCGCACATGTAACATCATGAGCCGTGCTGACCCCGGCTTATGATTTGGTTTAAACCTTGACTGTTACTCTGCGTTTGGTTTCCCGCGGTTATTGCGGTTGAGCCGTGGTTCTTCCTCTTTCTACGTGTGGCAGCAGCGGTGTGTATCGCTTTTCGCACCTTGTACTTTCTTTGGTCTGGTGCTTATAGTTTCCGGCTAGCCGGTGTGTGGCAGTCGGTCGGTTGGTGTGGATCAGCCATGAAATCTCCGCGCGGAGCAGTGGGCTGGGCCTGCTGGCGGTCTCTACGTAGTGTCGGAGTGTGTTGGAGCTGTTTCGATTGCTATGGGGTTCGTGGCTCACTGACCCAGGACATCAAAGTTGAGTGGTGATTTAATTACCTAAGCCAGTCTGTTCACATTGTGCCGCTGGTTTTCATGGTTGGCTGTTGGGGGTGTTCCCGTGAGCAACAGCGAATGTTCGAGTCGGCGAAAGTTTGGCCACCATCCGGAGGAGTTTAACTGTAGTTTGGTTATTTGAAGTCCAAGTGCAGAAACGGAATTTTCTGCCTTGTGGCCATTAGCGTTCCGGTTACCTGCCCTGGCAGGCAGTGTCCTTTCCTCACCGTGTTGTCGCTGTCCGACATGTGTGTGTAATTTTGACAGCTTATGCATACTTGGTTGTGGGCGACTACGCCTTTTACGTTTTGGCTTTGGAGTTCCTTTTGTACTGGTCGGGTGGAAAGCAAGTCATCTTGTCGGTGGGTCCGTTGACTGTCTCTTGGTTGGGTTGCCGGCGGATCGGATATAGGTCGGCCGATTACCTGTCTCCCCTAAGGGAACGTTAACATTTCAAGTGCAGACTGACCCCGGAAACTTCTGAGCGCCCCTGGCTGTACTGCCTTTTCTTATTGGTGTTTGATTGTATATTTTAATGGCTCATAGCCGATGGTTTGAATTTGGATGCTTTTAGTTGGGTTTTAAATAATGAGCCTTCAGCCACTTTAAATTGAAAGTTCCTTACTTGTCAAGTGTTGCATTGTTTGGGCCATCAGCCTCGTCTAAATTCGATAAAGCTTTGGGTCTTCTGCCTTTTGAAAATTCATTGTAGTTGTGTTTTTCAGTCATGAGCCTTGAGCCATCTTAAAATTAAAATTCCTTACTTTTTAAATCTTAGATTATTTGGCCTTCAGCCTCATTCAAAAATTTTTTTAAGCATAAAGCCTTGGGCTTTCTGCCTTGTAAAAATTTATTGTAGACGTGTTTTGAATCATAGGCTTTCAGCCGTTTTAAAGTTATAATTCCTTATTGCTAAGTCTTAGATTGTTGGGCCTTCAGCCTCCTTTTTAAAAAAATAATCTTCCTTCTGCCTTTGAAAATTTATTATAGTTGTGTTTTTAAATCATGGGCCCTCAGCCATCTTAAAATTAAAATTCCTTACTTGTCAAGTCTTAGATTGTTTGGGCCTTCAGCCTCATTTGAAATATCATTTAAGGATAAAACCTTGCGCTTTCTGCCTTTCGAAAATTTATTGTAGTTGCTATAAATCATGGGCCTTCAGCTGTTTTAAAAGTTTAAAGAGGTTGTACACTTAAGCCATAAGATTGTGTGACTTATTCAGTCGATAGTTAAGCTCGGAAATTTGCGCTGTAATGTTTGGGCAACTAAATAAAGTTATGTATCGAGTGTAACTGACAGCCGCCCGTTTTTGGCCCCTTTCCACAAGCACTGAAAGACCTAAGGCGAAACAAGGCCCCGGGAGTGGACAACATTCCATTAAAACTACTGACAGCCTTGGGAGAGCCAGTCCTGACAAAACTCTACCATCTGGTGAGCGAAATGTATGAGACAGGCGAAATTCCCTCAGACTTCAAGAAGAATATAATAATTCCTATCCAAAAGAAAGCAGGTGTTAACAGGTGTGAGAATTACCGAACTATCAGTTTAATAAGTCACAACTGCAAAATACTAACGCGAATTCCTTACAGACGAATGGAAAAACTGGTAGTAGCCGACCTTGGCGAAGATCAGTTTGGATTCCGTAGAAATGTTGGAACACGTGAGGCAATACTGACCCTACGACTTATCTTAGAAGAAAGATTAAGGAAAGGCAAACCTACGTTTCTAGCATTTGTAGACTTAGAGAAAGCTTTTGACAATGTTGACTGGAATACTCTCTTTCAAATTCTGAAGGTGGCAGGGGTAAAATACAGGGAGCGAAAGGCTATTTACAATTTGTACAGAAACCAGATGGCAGTTATAAGAGTCGAGGGACATGAAAGGGAAGCAGTGGTTGGGAAGGGAGTGAGACAGGGTTGTAGCCTCTCCCCGATGCTATTCAATCTGTATATTGAGCAAGCAGTAAAGGAAACAAAAGAAAGGTTTCGAGTAGGTATTAAAATCCATGGAGAAGAAATAAAAACTTTGAGGTTCACCGATGACATTGTAATTCTGTCAGACAGCAAAGGACTTGGAAGAGCAGTTGAACCTTTTTGTAACACACTGTATATTATCCTGGAGCAGTTCTTCCTGTATATGGTCCAAGTTTCATTGAACTATGTTACTTCGCAGTGAGACATCATGAGGAAGTTACTTTCGTCCTTAAGTTTTGCATACCAGTGTGGAAACGTGGGGTTTGCGGTATCATGTAAAAAACTAAAAAAATTGCGCAAAAATTGATATACTTCTATATGATCCCCTTTCGCAACACGTAAAATGTGTAGAAGATAGTCTGTTTCAGCCAATGTTCGCAGAAGCTTGTTTGGACCGATGGTGGTTAATGGGTCCACAATTCTTCTGCCGAAGCAGCTAAGGTCACGTACAGGTGAGGCATACACAATGTATTTCCCTACGTGAAGAAAAGCAGAGGGGCTATGTCCAGAGATCACTGTCCGTAAAGTCCTATCTGGAGTTGTAGACATGTTCGGTCCTGGAAGTCATGATCATGTAAACTCCAGTTCGATGGGGCATCCATCACATTTGGTTGGAGGTGTGAGGTAACGGGCGAGTTGTGTTGCCGTGGAAATATTGTAGGTTCGGAGTTGGCGTGGCCGCGCTGGGACCTTTTGGCGGGCCGCTGCTCGTCGGCGGCCACGTGGTGCTGAGCGTTAGCCGCGGTCCAGCGGTGCCGTTGTGTAGATGAAGGAGGCATGCAGGGAGTGCCAAAGATGGCGGACTTCGTGAAACCTTAATGTCAAACATTTCACAGTTCGTATAGAAATTAACAGCAGTCAGATGAATCATGATACATAAAAAACAAACATGTACATTACCATTATTTGCTAGACGATTCTGATGGTGTCATCAGATTTTCAATATCTTTATTAGCTTAAAGTTTAGTATCTGACGATAAATTGTACAAGTAACACCCAGCAACGAATTTCCAAATTCTAAACGAGTCATCCGATTTCGTCGATCGACGTGTCTTCAGAAAGCTATTAGTGTAAACCTAAATTGGTATAAATCACAGGCATGTAACTTGAATAGTACATGAGTTATTGGAGGTCAAAGTGGCCGATTACTATTAATCACGTCAGGCCATGAGTACTGCACAGTTATATGAAAAATCGGTAGCAGCATGCTTATAAAAATATTTATTCATCTATGTCTTTGTTTATATCCGCTATATACTATTCATGAAGAAATCGGTTAAATATTTACTGTGTTTTAGGAACCACAGAGACATTATGCTACTGGGTTACCTTTTGTTTCTAATCTATGATATGTTTATTTAATTTGTTTATGTATTTAATAATGTGTGTTAGAGCGAGCTTATAGTCCAGCCGTAGGAATATTTATTTAATTTCAAGTTATTTAAATGTAAATCCAGTATTTCGAAAGTGTTTCTATATGTTTGTGAGTATGCGTTGGCTTGGAGACAGGGCGTGAGCGCTCTAGCCAATAATAGCGATCGCTCCAAAACGGACACGTGGAGAGGCTGTATGGAAGTGGGGGAGGAGCATCTTTTTCTAGAGGGTATGGCACAGGACATGGGAGGTGCTGGACGTGATGGCGCGACGGACGTACGGTCGCAGGAAAGACTTGTATTAGAGGGTGAAACGATTTGTGCGTGATCGCGGGAGATAGAAATACTTCGGAGTGCCGACTTGTGAACGTGTGAGATTTCCGTGGTTTCTACAGTGAAGACGTAGTATGCCTTTAGAAGTGAATATCTCGCGAGCTATGTCGTCGTTCATAACAAATTAGGTGAAGTAGGAATCTATTGTTTCCCTGTTATTCAACTTATAATTTACGAGGTGCGGCTAGAAAAAAAACCGGACTGATGCTGGAAAAAACATTTATTTACAATTATTTACAACTTCATGTTATCTCCTTCAATGTACTCTCCTTCTCGGTCTCTACACCGCTCCATACGAATTTTCCACTGTTCATAGCAATGCTGCAGATCATTTTCGGTAAGTCCATACATTACTTCCGTCGCTTTTTCTTTTACTGCTTCAACAGTCTCAAATCTAGTTCCTTTCAAAGCTGACTTGACTTTAGGGAAAAGAAAGTCACAGGGGGCCAAATCAGGTGAGTAGGGTGGATGATCTAAGATGGGAATGTTGTGTTTTGCCAAAAACGTCTTCACTGACAACGCACTGTGAGCTGGGGCATTGTCTTGGTGAAGGATCCATGACTTTTTTCTCCACAAATCGTTCCGTTTTCTCCGTACTCGCTCACGTAGGGTAGCCAGGACGCTAATGTAGTAATGCTGATTCACTGTTTGTCCCTTTGGTACCCAATCAATGTGCACAATCCCTTTGATGTCAAAAAAAAAACAATCATCATTGCCTTGAATTTCGATTTTGACATTCGTGCTTTTTTTTGTCGTGGAGAACCAGGAGTTTTCCAATGCATCGATTGGCGTTCAGTTTCGGGATCGTAAGTAAAAAACCACGATTCATCGCAAGTAATAACATTTTGTAAGAAGGTGGGATCACTTTCAATGTTTTCCAGGATGTCAGAACAAATCATTCTTCGGCGTTCCTTCTGTTCAATTGTGAGACACTTTGGAACCATTTTTGAACACACTTTGTTCATGTTGAAACTTTCATGAAGAATCTGCCTAACACTTTCCTTGTCAACTCCTGTTAACTCAGACACTGCTCTGATTGTTAAACGGCGATCTTGTCGAACAAGTTTACCGATTTTTACAATGTTTGCATCAGTTTTTGCTGACAATGGTCTGCCAGTGCGAGTGTCATCACTGGTGTCTTCGCGGCCATCTTTAAATCGTTTAAACCACTCAAACACTTGTGTTCGCGATAAACAATCATCGCCGTACACTTGTTGTAACATTACAAACGTTTCACTTGCAGATTTTCCTAGTTTGAAACAAAATTTGATGTTAACACGCTGTTCTTTCTGTGCACTCAACATTTTCCGACGCACAGACAAAACGTCAACTACTTAAAACAGACGTCACGGGCAGACTGAGTGCAGGAGGCAGATGAAACTCGAGCAGTAGGCGGAGCGAGAGTCACGTGACAGGTCACGCGACTTTCAGCCTTATTGCATTCGTTTTATTGTTTCACCAGTACTAGTCCGGTTTTTTTCTAGCCACACCTCGTATGTAATTCGTGGACCATCAACACCAATAAGTGTTTTGCAGAAATATACCGCATTCTCAAAAGTACTTCTGCTGTCGTACTCATCATTTAAAGTCGTTAAGATAGTACCTGCAGATTCTATTTAATTGCAATCTTTCATTTATAAATTTCTACGTTCCATTCGCAGTTGCCGAGTGATAGAAACTTCCGACCATTCAATTCATGTGTATATTCATATTTTCTACTGTAGACTCAGCAGTATTTGGCCTGTAATGCGGCAACTACGAATCCGAGACAACGAAACCAGCCAAAACTTTTAATATTTCTACTCTGAGTCAGAGAGTACGCAGTTGAGGGCCACCACCTCACATCCTTTCATCATTTTATTTGGAAGCCCGCAAAGGGGAAGTAACTGCGCAAATCGCACAAGCGTGCCCAGATAAACAGTTCCTGTTACTGTTTGCTGGATGAACTGGATGAGCGGTCCAACTATGCATTCTTTCATCAGTGCGCACCACAAACTCGCCTTCTCACTGTGTCTGACACGTTCCACTATTCTGTGGGATTTTTCTGAATCCCAGACGGTAACATTGTGCCGATTAAGCATCACACATATGTGAAACGCTGTTTCGTCAGGGAAAACGGAATTTCCTAGATAGTTGGGGTTTTGTCCGATCCTGTCCAAATCTCAATAGCAAATTCGTCACGAAGCCGCAAGCCATGTCGAATCAAACAATGCTTGTAAAATCTGAACATTGCAAGCGTGCAAGCGATGTCGTTTACGTAGCACCTTGTGAACTACTAACCGAGGGAGTTTTAGCTCTCGTGATGCCAGGCGAAAATACGTTGGTGGGCTCCGTTGGTAGATGCCTCTGATCCGTTCTACCATTTCAATAGACCTGCTGTTTCCGCCAGAACATGACAGTCTGTTTACACTCTCGGTGGCTAGAAACTTGTCACACAAAGCCTTAATCGTCTTAACGTCTGGTGGCTTTCTTCGAAGTACACGTCGGAAATTTCTTTTGATAGCAATGGCCGTGCTCTGTCTTCAGGTATATCCGTGTCTGGTAATTATTTAACACCTGAAACAAGACAAAAGGAATCGTTCAGAAAAAAAATCTACACAAACCTCTTTGAGTTTGTGATGTCACCGCCAGACACCACACTTGCTAGGTGGTAGCCTTTAAATCGGCCGCGGTCCGTTAGTATACGTCGGACCCGCGTGTCGCCACTGTCAGTCATTGCAGACCGAGCGCCGCCACACGGCAGGTCTAGAGAGACTTCCTAGCACTCGCCCCAGTGGTACAACCGACTTTGCTAGCGATTGTTCACTGACAAAATACGCTCTCATTTGCCGACACGATAGTTAGCATAGCCTTCAGCTACGTCATTTGCTATGACCTAGCAAGGCGTCAGTACCAGTTACTATTGATACTGTAATCATGTACCGTCAAGAGCGACGCTCATCATTAATGGATTAAAGTTAAGTATTCCACCAGCTACGTCCGTTTTTCTAAAGTCTGAATTCCTTGTCCTGTTCCAGACCTCATGCCAGCCTGCGTGAGCTAAAACGCGTGCCTTTCGGCTTCCTCTAATAATATGGTGTTGGCTCTCCTGCCAACCCACAACAGAGTTGCTTTACGTGATGCCGCAAACGTCAAGTAAATATGCCTCAGTTTTTTTAATTGCGTTTAGAAATCGTGGAGGTTTCATGTGGACGAACTCTATATTAATGATCTTGCAGACAATACGAGGGTGAGTCAAATGAAAACCTTAAACTTGCAATAACAAATCGAAATTTCGCACAGTCATCCTGTAAGTTTGTAAGCCTGCCTGGGTGGACGAGTGGTTCTAGGCGCTACAGTCTGGAACCGCGAGACCGCTACGGTCACAGGTTCGAATCCTGCCTCGGGCATATATGTGTGCGTTGTCCTTAGGTTAGTTAGGTTTAAGTAGTTCTAAGTTCTAGTCTACTGCGGGTGCAGTATATTAACATCGATAGTGGGTTCAGCTCGGGAGTCTGGGCACACAGGCTCACGAGGGTGGTGCCCGCCATGACAGTGAGAAGGGTTCAGAGGAATATGATTCTTAGATCGGTACGGGCTTACAGAACATCACCAAGGGGAGCATTACTAGTCATAATGGGGCTCTGCCCCTTGGACACCAAAATCAGGGAGCAGGCTACATGGTTCTGGATTAAGAAGGGAAATGTAACAAAAATAGAGGAGACCTTAGGCATTTGGGCAGGGGACAAGGGTGAGATTCGGCAAAGGGGAGTACAATTATGGCAATAACTGTGGGACGCGGATGAAACAGGGCGCAGGACACATGAGTTGATACCAAGCATTAGAGAACGGCTAAAAATGAAGTACTTTGAACCCACCAGAGGACTAATCCATTTTCTCACTGGACGTGGACCTTACCCGGCATACTTATGTCGGTTCGGGAAAAGGGCCACACCCGCTTGTGAATGTGGTGAACCGGAGGGCACTCCCGATCATGTGATTTACGAGTGCCCCCTCTTCAATGATGTTGCTTCTACATTACGTGACCAACTACCCCACCATGACACATACCACCTGATAAGACAAGAAGACACCTTCCAAACACTGAATAGACTTGCCAACGAGGTATCACAGAAAGTGATGAGAGAATACATGAGGGAACAAAACTAAATAGCACAGATTACGACAAATACGTGCCCTACTCCCATACCGCTGTGCGTGGATAGGCCGACCCTTCAGTCTGGAATCCGCCACGTACGGGATTAGGGGGAGTGGGGAATAAAAATAACCTGGATTTGACAATACACTGGAGATGACTTAGGTTAGAACTAGTTAGTAGGAATTAGACTAGAAATCTAGATTTAGGAACCTGCAGCGATTAACATCCTGGCCTGCCCAGTGTCAGGGGCACGTCCATCGGGATTAGCTCGATGGGCAAGGCAATAAAGTAGGTTTGTACATTGCTGACACATCTGTGACGCTGCAGGAAGTAGAACGTAGGTTTAGTTAAAAATCCTAGGAGTTAAAATAAATAGCTGTATATAGGTGCCCATTTAAACTAGATTATAGCTGTAGTTCACGATTTAATGTATTGTAATTAGCTGCTAATTGTAACTAACAGTAGCAAGTAAGACCCACTAATCAAATAAGGAGGTGGGTTGTGATGTATAAATATTATCGTTGATGGTAAATAAAGATTTTTTTTAAAGTTCTAGGGGACTGATGACCTCAGAAGTTAAGTCCCATAGTGCTCAGAGCCATTTTTTTGTAAGTTGGTAAGCGTGCTACAAACAGGATGCAAAATGGCCTGTAGGTGGTAGCATAGTGCGGGTGCACACATACCGTCGCAGTATCAGTATAAAGGTGGCCGCCCCACTTGCGACTTGCACGAGGGAAGAACAGCGTTCTGTTATTCGGTTTTTGCGCAGTGAAGGTGTGAAACCTATTGAAATTCATCGACGAATGAAGGTTCAGTACGGTGATGCATGTTTGTCACAGCAGCAAGTGTACGTATGGAGTAGGCAATTCGCAAATGGTGTGACTTCAGTGGAAGATGCTCCTCGTCCAGGTCAGGCACAACGAGTTTTGACTTCACAGAACATTGCAGCAGTTGAAGCCATAGTGAAGGAAAACCGCCGAGGGACACTGAATGACATTGCAGCATGTTTACAGATTAGTCATGGGTCAGCACACCACATTGTGCCTGATATGCTCCAGTTTCACAAAGTGTCTGCAAGATGGGTGCCACGGCAGCTGACTCCTGAAATGAGAGAACGACGTGTTGATGCTTCTGAAGAACTTCTTCGGAACTTTGAACGAGAAGGTGATGGCTTCCCGCAAGAATCGTTACTGGAAACGAAACCTGGGTTCACTTCCA
Source organism: Schistocerca americana (assembly GCF_021461395.2). Lineage (NCBI taxonomy): Eukaryota > Metazoa > Arthropoda > Insecta > Orthoptera > Acrididae > Schistocerca > Schistocerca americana. Next base: position 183,806,095 of record NC_060120.1, read on the forward strand.
CCAACCGGAAACGAAGAGAGCGAGCAAGGAATGGAGCCATTCCTCATCGCCAAAACCAAAGAAGTTTCGAACAGAACCATCAGCAGGGAAGGTTATGCTGACTCTCTTTTGGGACGAAAATGCGTCATTTTGGAGCATTACATGCCTAGAGGGACCCCTGTCACCAGTGCATCATACACAGATCTCCTAAAAAATCATCTGCGGCCTTCAATCAAATCAAAGTGACGTGGATTGCTGTCAGCTGGTGTCCTTTTGCAACATGACAATGCGAGGGCCCACACTGCCCGTCCAACAGCTGCAACAATCACAGACCTGCGTTTTGAGTGTCTTCCTCCTCCACCATACACACAAGACCTTGCCCCAAGTGATTTCCATGTGTTTGGACCACTCAAAGACGCAATGGGAGGAAAGAAGTTCCGTTCTGATGAATAGATACGCCACGCGGTGCGTGGGTGGACTACCAAAAGAATTTTTTTCTAAAGGAATTTATGCACTTTGTAAGCGCTGGAGGACTTGCATTGAGCGTGGGGGAGATTATGTTGAAAAGTAATACAGCTTTGTACCACTTCTGCAAAATAAATAATATTTAAATAATATTTAAGGTTTTCATTTGACTCACCCTCGTATTAAGAGTATCCTCACACTTCTCACAGCTAATGTTGTTATTTGTAATGGTTTACTGTCTGAAAACAAGCTGCTCATATATTCAGTCAGATCCTGATAAAATAAGTAATTCAGTGTGACGCAAAGATTCCTAAATTGATTTAGATATCCAGAAATGTGAAATTGTGCACTTTGTAGAACAGGAAACGTAGTAGTCACAGAACAGGATATACAGTGTTAACGGACGGTAGAACAAAAGAAAACTAGCACTTTTCATTGATTAGGCAACGTAATATTATACGAATACAATATCAATGTGTCAAATGTGTCAATGTGTCAAATTAAACAATATCTGGGTGCAACATTTTTCAAGGATATGAAATAGAACAATTGCGTAGACTCACCCCTACGTAAAGCAGGTGGCTGGCTTAAGTTCGTTGTTAGGATACTAGGAAAACGAACTGAGTCTACAACGGACATTGCTTACAGATCAAGGACCCTTAGCAATTGTGGGTGACAAGGGATACTGAACGTATTCGAAGAACGGTGCCATGAATCTCCATGATGCTAGTCCAGGCGGGTGTAAAAATGAACGTGCGCAACTGAAAATAATAAAAGCTAAAATAATGATTTGGCCCTGTCTGACTAATCCCTGAAGCAGATCTTAGGATCTCTTAATGCGCTTTTTAACATATAAATTACAATCTAAACATAAATAAATGATGAAGGCAACTAATACTACTAAATCATAATCGTTGTTGTCAATATATATTTATTATAGATTAAAATTAACCCTTTAAGTACAATTGTGTATATTTCCTAACTTAAATTATTAGTCAATTGCGCAACTCTGCCTCTTATTATGACTGCGCGGTCTAATATCACTAACGCGATATGACTGACATTATCTACGTACCAAACACTAGAAGACACTACTTTCAAAAACGATCTACGGTGGTGTGGAACCTCACTGGAAATAAGCTAACGTGAACACAGCTGTTTAGCTTTATAGCCCTAACAAGCCGAAGCAGTTTGCGGTATCACCGTACGTACTGCGTCCGGTGCGTCGAAGTGATGGTTCTCGTACTGGTCTGCGACGATGGAAGAGCTCCAGCCACAAATAGACGCTTTCAAACACTAGGACGGCAGAAGGCGGTCCTCTGACTAATATACGCTAATGCTGTCTTCTCCTCTCTGTGTTCTACAGACGAGAAACGCGAACTCCCAGCCACAAGGACGGATTTCAGATAACGTCTCAACGTAAGTATAGGCAGAGGAAGTGCTCTCAATTACTGAACACTGCGTACTCAAAGACGACTTCCAACCCGGAGGTGAAGTCCAGAATCGTATAGGTTCGCAACAGTACAGTGCCTGACTGTTATAACTATAAACTCTCCTGAGAGCAAAGACAGCAAGTCTGTCTGAACCAACAAAGCTGATACCAAGCCACCGTCACACACGGGCGCTCACAACGGAAGACCTCGTCTCTCGACCGCTGGCTTCACAGCAAGGTTCGGCTCCCCACCCTCGTAATTCCGGAAAAGAGTCATATTCTCGAAACCACGGAATATTCTCTCTCTCTACAGATTCTTCCGAACGCCAGCCAACCATATTTTAGTCTTTTCTCGTCCAGCGTGGAAACTTTGCGAGGAAAAACCTACGCTCGTACAATGGTACGCTTCCGAGTAAAAATCCTTGGGAATAACTCAGCCTGCGTGGTTTCCGAGGTGCCGCTTCTTCGTTCCTCTCACGTGCGTCCAAGATTTGCAGAGCTCACGGCTATCCCTCCGGTCCTGCTACAGTAGCAGCCGGCCGTGCTCCAGAACTCAGGTGCCATGACGTCCGTCTTGCTACTTCCTGTTTTTAAGCAGGACCAGCACCTGTGCGGGCCTTCCAACCAGAGCTTGAGTTCTGCCTGCCGTTTCATCTCCACTGGCGTTCCAACCTCTACTAATAAAGGCAATCATTCATTACGCCGTTCTGATAATAAAGACAATCCGTCACCTTTCATGCAATAAGCGTTAACGATTATTTACAAGGCGTACGTGACAATGTCAGTCTCCTTTAAATATTCATATATACGATGTACAACCAATCAAATGATTCCTAATTGTGGTTGTAGTTCATGGCAAAATATGTGGATGAGTGCTTGTAAGGTGCGAAATTATAGCCACAATGGTCAGAGGTCTGCCAGACTCATGCGCGAGGGTCATGGTGATGACGAAAAAAATTAACTGACAGGTGCTCGAAGATAGGGAAAACTATGTGAAAGCCTACATAAAAAGTGTCCAGAACTAACTATATGTGAGCAATGTAGGGTATATTACAATCCCCTAGTTATAACTCCCGTAGGGATCGCGAGGACAAGATTAAAATAATTATAGTGCGCACAGAAGCGTTTAAGCAATGATTTTTCCCACACTTGATATGTGAATGGAACGGGAAGAAGTCCTAATAACTGGCACAGTGGGAAGTACGCTCTGTCATGCAGATAGTACTACTTTGCGGATTGCAAATGTAGCTGTAGCTGCCGAAAGGATGAGAAGCACAGTTTGCTCCAACTACCCTCTGGCCCACACATTATGTGGCTTGCAGAGTGTAGTATAGATGTACGTGAGACAAGGTTATCAAAAGATCTTTGATGCTATAATAAGTCCCAGCCAGTTGTCCAGTCCGATTTGGTCTGTAACGATCGAGTTTGACGGACCGTTAACACTTAAATGTTTCAATTAATAAAATATTTCGGGCTATTATGCCGTTGTAGGATGGATTTTCCGTTAAAACCCAACGTAACGTCTCCAGCTGCGGAGGACATTTTCAAGGGTGATCGTAGCTTCTCTGAATGTCTAATTCACATCCTGGTTTGCTAGTGACTGCAGTAAAATTCCGTTTTCGCGTGCTCTCTCGCACTGGCGTAACGTCATGTGCTTTGAATACCCGGCCGCAATCGGCTATTGTCGGTTGCCGTCGTCCACTATTGATATCACTAGGATCAAGCTGTCATTTAGTTTCACACCATCCTCCTTCCTGCTGAAATTTCTGGGGTGTTTTCCAATCTGCATGGCCTTTATATGTAGCCTTTCATGGCATCCGCTTGCTGCTGCCAGTACCTGAATCGTATCAAAATGAATGTGGTGGTCTCCTCGCAGCAAAGCATGTTCCGCAGCGGCTGATCTGTCAGTCTCCCCCCTTCTATTGTTACCCTTGTGCTCTTCTAGTCGTTTTTTGTAGCACACACGCACATCTCCGCACAACTACACGGAGCCCTATAAATTGCTGCTTTTTCAAGCTGTTTGCGAGCATCCTTGGCCAATTTTAGGTGATCCTATAACTTCAGAGTGGCTTTGCAGATTACCGCGATGTTGCTAGCGTTTTCCCTGTGCAGTCAGCAACGCGCTTAACGAAAGACGGGAAAACTTTCGAATTCACACACGCTTGTACACCGCTATAATTTTTTGCGCGACGGCCTTAGTTCTCTTCTTACCTCAGCGGACAATAACCACCCTTAAGCAATGAATTGATGAGGCGTTTTAATTCAGCGTCGAGGAGCTCTGGTTCACAAATGTTCCTTCCTCTATCCGCCAACGTTTTTATGGTTCCTCGCTTTTGTTTTGGGTGGTGGTCCGAATCCCAGTGTAGGTACCGGTCTGTTTGCTTGGGCTTTCGGTAAACTTGAGAGGTGGCATGAGCCCCCTCTCATATTTCTATCTTACGATTTTCGTCTCTAATTGCATGCGGTGAGAAGTTGCTATTCCTTCCCACGCGGACTTCCCACGCAGCATCTCTCGTCACCCGGGTGGTCCGGTGACAGGCGGGCACTGCGGATCTCGAGAGGGTTAAGCCGACGGGTGTGAGGGAGTCGGCTCTCGCCTTTCGGTCGAGGACGTGGAAGCAACCAGCCATCGCCTCCGGTACGCCAGATCGTGTTCTTGGAGTTAAGAAGACAGTTTGGCAATGTATGTCCGCAGCACCAGCAGATAGGATTTTCCTAGGTGATAATCAGAGCTCAGCAGAGCGCGCCTGTTCGTCTTTTTCTAACTTTGTTCTGTCTTGAGTAGCAGCAATTAATGTTGGGTTAGCTGTGTGTCTCTCTTAAGATTTGAGTGGCAAGGAATTGGCTCCACATACCACTTCGTCATAAACCTCACAATCTAATTTAGGGACAACTTCACCTTCACAGCGTTTGTTTGAGTATCCAGTTTGAGCCAATTTGATGTATTATAAATGTTTCATGTGTTTTTGTTTATTATTTTGTGTTTAGTCTTAATAAATCATATTGTTATTTTGGACAGAACTTTCATTCTGTTAATCGGTAGAGCAACCCATCATTTCTCACTACGTTAATGAAACCTTCCTTTATTTAACTTATTTATCAAATTAAATTATTGCAGGTGCCAAACTCTTTTCTACTCCACTTGCAGGGTTGATTACAGTCAGTTCGCGTATATTTTTTAATCCATGTGCAACAGCAAAAGTCGGAGTTAGAATAGGGGGGGCTTAGAGCATCATTTACATATGTACATTCTAGAAGAATTTAGTGTTAAATACACTGCTTGCCCTGGCACCTCGCTTAAAATGGCGACCCTTAGCCTCGGATCTTTCCTGTGAATCGCTGATAAGCAAGTATTATTAGTAGTAGGGACACTCAGAATTTTTTAAGCTTAATTTTTTATTGATTAATACCCAAGTTTTTTTTCTGGTAGTTCTGCGTTTAGTTTTAAGTAGCGGCGTATGATTACAGTTTTTGTTTTCAGTGTATATATTTTTTGTGTGTTCATTGTTTTTTTGTGTTTCTTTGATGTGGTGTCCATACCTCATCACACTTTGTCGGGTTTGTGTGCAGTTTCTGTACCACAACAAATCGTGTTTGTTGTTACAGCGTTGGAACGGCGTTGTTGAAATTTTATGTCTATGTGGAAAAATATTGGGAGTAGATGATTTTTATTGTGAATTTTAGATAAATTTGTTTTTTCATGAACGATCACGAGAAGTAAGGCACGACTATTATCGAGCGAAACTAAAACAAAAGAGGATAGCATAATGGATAAGAGGCAGGTTACTGACGAGGATAGGTTCGGAGATGAGATGGGCACATTTTTAGCAGCACAGGACGACAGGGTCATTGATGAGGACGGTGATTTGTACGCGATCTTAGAGCAACGTCGCGACCGTGATTATGATAGTGAGGTAGAGGATGAAACAGAGACAGGCACACAGGTCGAGACGGCAGCAGAAGTTTACAATCAAACGAACGAGAGCAGACAGGGGCCAGCTCGGTCACGTCAGAGCTCTAGCGCCCAGGTGTCCAGAGTTACATCACCCATGTCTGACGAGGATCAAAAAGATGACATTAACCCAATACTGAGCTTCCTACGATCAATGAAAGAAGAAGATGAGAAACAGCGTAAGAAGGACACGCAGACTATAATTTCGCATATAGGAGAAATTCGTGGGGAATTACTAACAATAAAGAAAGAATGTGGAGAAGCAAAACAAATGTCAATGGTAGCACAAAAAGTAGCAGGCCTAGCCAAAACGGCAGCAACAGGGGCAATAAAAAACCGCAAAAGTAACGTCTCAACTCGTAGGTCGCTTGCGACGTGCGACACAAGCCCACTCAAAATCCCTAGCGTTCTTAAAAACCCAAGGTAATATTGCGGTTACGAACATCACGAAACGAATGAAAGAAGTAGAGAGTCGGATAGCAAAACTAGAGCGAAACGGGCACACGAGCACTGCGCGTTCGGATATCAATGATGGAGTACACAGAATGGTGTCTCCGAGGAAAAGCCCGCCGCGCTCTAGCCCAGTGACAGAGTGCGGAACTAACAAGGCACACGCAGAAACACCTAGTAATAGCTCCAACAATTGTAGCCCACTTAGGAGAGTGAATTCGGAGTGCCACTTCCACTGTGATACAGAGGTAGTACATCACAGTTATCAGCAAGATAGATCAGGACACTCAGCAGACGTGCAAGTATCGGAAACGAGTGACAACACCAGTGCGAGGATCGGACAGGATTTTGATCACAATCACTTCCTGTCGATACTAAAATTCCAGAAGTTCTAAGATAATGGAGGGTCGATGCATCCGAAGAGCTGGGTGATGCAGTTTACAAATTCATTACCGTCGTCATGGCCAACCCAGGCAAAATTAGAATTCATGTGTGGACACATCGAAGGCCAAGCTGCGGAAAAGATGCGGGGTGTGGCAGCGACGTGTCGGACTTATCAGGAATTTGTTGGTGCATTCCTGCGGACCTACTGGTCAAAGGAAACGCAAGACAGGATTAAAGAGGAAGTAATATTTTATCCTGATCTGGAAGTGTCCGGGCATAGGAGCGCAACCAAATTTTTTGATGATTTACTCAAGAAGAATCAGTTTTTAGATAGTCCATATAGCAACGGAGAAATCATTAAATTTTGCTTTTCCAAATTGCCAGTTAGGTATCAACAGACACTTATCGGGAAGTGTGGATCTGACAGAAGCATTCGAGAGTCTATTGCGCGAACTCGAAGTAGTCTTTGATAAACAAGACGCAAAGGACAGGAAGAAGGCACAAAATAACAAATACCACGGGCCAGCAAGGAAAGACGACAACAGATCGCATAATCGCACTGGTCAGTTAGGAAACCAGGGTTACGGAAATCAAGGTTACGCTATTCAAGGTTATGGAAACCAGAGACACGGAAACCAGAACGTCAGGGAACAGAGTCAATCTAGACAAGGAATCTGGGAGAGGAGGAATAACGAACGGCAAAGCGACCGTAATTGGAGAGAGCGAAACCAAGGACAACAGGAGAACCAGGGGATTGAAATTAGACCTGCAAATCCTAATGCACGTCAGAGGAGGGGTAGTCTGACAAGGGATTGGCGCTAGTCCATAGGACTCCACCACATCTCTCACACAAAGAAGTTCGTGGAATAATAGTAGTTTAAGTGGTGTGCATAGTAGAATAGGCCAATATATGAACCTTTCTTCGGGGAACAATAATCGTTGCATTAATAGATTAAGATTGTTGAAGTATTAACACGCTGCGTTTTCTCGCATAAGAATTTACTGCTGTTAACCTTTTTGTCTACGTTCGCGATCTCCTCTGTCGTTGCGATAAGAGGCACTACCTTTCCATGAGCAATGTTTTTGTCCTTTCCTATCTGGTGTCCATGTTAAGGGATAAAGATGAGTGACGAGATGTCGCACAAACGGGCGCATACAAGAACGTGCTCTTAGAAGCGTTCTGAGAAGTCGTGATACGCTCCATAGCGGCCACAACCAGTTCGTGAGACGTTCATACCAATGCTTGCAGGCACGCTTCAGTGCACTGCAAGATTGTGGTATACTGCGTGATTTCGAGGACGAATATGGGAAGTATAGTTTTTGCAGAGCTGCGCCAACATCGTTGTCTTGCAAGTCGGGGTGAACCTGTGAGCGTTTGACGCCAATGGTGCCCTAGACGAGAGAAACGCGGGCATAAAGCCTACCATGCCAATGTGCTGGTTGGGGATTTAGCGTGCTGCTCGTGACTGTCACAGATGAATAACCAGGGACTTATACTTGGATATTCGTGACATACTGTGTAGCTGGCGTGTGTTGGGCGACTGAATCCTCAACAGGAACCAGTCCTGGCTTGGTCATATTACATTGCCTCTGGAAAAGTGTGCTTTGATCGCGAAAACCGCATCACATAGAGAAGGAAGTTGCAACTATAAATTTATTGTCGTGTATAGCCATGGCTAACCCAGTCTCTGGAGTTTCAGTGAGGCGTAATGAAAACTCGGAGGTCATGTCGTACGGCGCGCACATCACTGTCGTCAATAGCGGCGAGCAGCGAGACATCTCAACGTAACAGGAATTATGTAGGAGTATTGTATAAGGTAAACAAACAAACAAAAAAAACAAAAAAAGGTACGATATACTAGGATAAGTTAAACTGTAGGATTTAACAATAACTAGATTAATATTGTGGGGGTTTTCTACCACAAGTGTTTGGCGCGTGCCTGTTGGGATGATATTTTTCAGGTCATCAAATCACAGACCCAAGATGGACGGACGACCGGCGAGCGAACGTAGAATAGTTGCTTGTTCTTTATAAGCTCAGTAAAACTTCGACCTGCATAATAACATAATTTATTCAAAAGACATAGAATGTAGATCGTTGGCAAATGGTAGTTAATTCTTGAGCATGTCTACTGTCGATCTATATAATTAATAGTAATATTAGTGCGGGCCCACACATTTAGCTGTTCATCCAGTGTAGCGTCACACACCATGTACAGTAGTGAGACCGGTCTCTACACAAATATCAAGATAAATTATTTCCATGTCTAGATTACATACACCACGATTATAATGATAGCCATAGATTAATAACTATAAAAGTAAAATAAGAGTGTCTGAAATGACAGACCATCAATGTGTCATTATGTAAATTTATTGTAACATAGAAGGTCATGGGGAAAAGTTAGGCATAAGATTTTTGTAAGAATTGTGCAGATGACGGGGATTGTGGCAATGCAGAGGCCAGCCGGAGCAAAAACAAGAGGTCATCGGCTACCTGCAAGAAGAGAGCGTCAGCGCGTCACCTGACGTGAAGGGCGTGAGAGCATCCGGTCCTACAAGCTGACAGTCACCGGGCCGTATACCTGAGGGATTAGGCGGCAGACAATCCTCGCCGGGCCACAAGCCAAAGTGAGGCTGGCCGTTGACACTGACACGCGAGCCACACGTGACAGCCTGCCAGCTCTCTGGACGCGGCAGCCGTTTGGAGGGATTCCCTGCAGCAGACCACGTTATCGTGAGTACACGAAGAAGATCACATATCATGTCAGAACCTGCGCCTCATGTGCCTCAGGACAGAGAGGGACGCTATATACTCACCTGTTTGGGTTTTTACAACTCACTAGCATTGGCCGATCTGCATACACAAATCAGTATCGTGCCACACACTCTAACAAATGAATGGTCTCATTTCTAACTTCTCCTCTCTATTTGAGAGCAGTTGTAGCAATCGTCGCTCCTAGTTCGATCCTGTATGGATGACCTCACACACTTGTGGAGTCACTCCACGTGCCATCATCCCTCGTCGAACTGCAATATTGGGAAACGTAAAGTACTGTCCAGCGAGAGAAGAGACCTAGACTAGTGATGTATCCCAACAAGTAGACCTCAGAGACAATTAATCGACGTGAGGAGGGCCTATCACTGTGTCTTCCTACCGTACTGCCGTGATCATATCCGTGGGTCTTGCTGCAATCTCAACAAAGTACTGCAGATGCTCCAGCACACCCCATTGCCGTTGCAACATCGTAGCAACAACACCTGACGTTTAGCCCTATGTGATGTCAGTACTGTGGAATTTGTGAAGTGCTTCGAATATTTCTAACAATGTGATTTAGTGCCTCATTCTCAGCACAGTCGTGAACATTGTGCAATGTGGAAGCACAACTTGACAACCCATGAACCTACAACTTGACAACCCATGAACCTTGTTTTTTTTTTCTTAAATTTCTTTCTCTAGTGTTGTTTTTGTAATGTATGTTATACCTTGTATGTGTTTGTATTTTACACTGTAATTCTTATTACAAATTACTGTATTGTTCTCCACACCATGTTGTTTTTTTGTATTTGGTATTTATTGTTGTGTGTATGCAAACAGTGTGCCTCAAGTCCCCATAAACTGAAGCAGATACCACCGCTGTCATTGTGAATGGACCATCAGTTCAGGGAACATTTTGTAAAGGTTATTCTTGCTGCAGGGAGACAGAATGAATCGGAGGTTGTAACTAGATTCTGAAAGCTCACAAAGAGATTGTTAACTTAAATAGTGTCATGTGTGAGTGAGTTCAGGTTAGTTTCATGATTCAAATTGTTGTAAAATCTTGGGCATTTAATTGCGGAGCACTCCAACTCTGATTGTAAAGAATAAACTGCTCCATATTTGGCTCACATGCCCGGGCCATATTTAGACCGTGAATGTCTGTGTGAATCGGTGTTTGGAAGGGGCTCCCTGGGTATGGATGTGTGATGTGAGTGTTAGTGTTCCATATTAAGAAGGTGAAGTGGGCTACATCATAAATAATCCTCCCTCTATGAGCTGCATTTTTCGGTTGCAGTGTTTTTTTTTATAGAGTGCGGCATGTGGAGTCACTTTGTAAGATTGTTCTTGGGCAATTGATTCACTACCTTGCTCCTAAGTGAGCCAACCGCTCACCAATTACAATCTAAAATGGCGTAGGGGCTATGAGAGGTGGCATGAGCCCCCTCTCATATTTCTATCTTACGATTTTCGTCTCTAATTGCATGCGGTGAGAAGTTGCTATTCCTTCCCACGCGGACTTCCCACGCAGCATCTCTCGTCACCCGGGTGGTCCGGTGACAGGCGGGCACTGCGGATCTCGAGAGGGTTAAGCCGACGGGTGTGAGGGAGTCGGCTCTCGCCTTTCGGTCGAGGACGTGGAAGCAACCAGCCATCGCCTCCGGTACGCCAGATCGTGTTCTTGGAGTTAAGAAGACAGTTTGGCAATGTATGTCCGCAGCACCAGCAGATAGGATTTTCCTAGGTGATAATCAGAGCTCAGCAGAGCGCGCCTGTTCGTCTTTTTCTAACTTTGTTCTGTCTTGAGTAGCAGCAATTAATGTTGGGTTAGCTGTGTGTCTCTCTTAAGATTTGAGTGGCAAGGAATTGGCTCCACATACCACTTCGTCATAAACCTCACAATCTAATTTAGGGACAACTTCACCTTCACAGCGTTTGTTTGAGTATCCAATTTGAGCCAATTTGATGTATTATAAATGTTTCATGTGTTTTTGTTTATTATTTTGTGTTTAGTCTTAATAAATCATATTGTTATTTTGGACAGAACTTTCATTCTGTTAATCGGTAGAGCAACCCATCATTTCTCACTACGTTAATGAAACCTTCCTTTATTTAACTTATTTATCAAATTAAATTATTGCAGGTGCCAAACTCTTTTCTACTCCACTTGCAGGGTTGATTACAGTCAGTTCGCGTATATTTTTTAATCCATGTGCAACAGCAAAAGTCGGAGTTAGAATAGGGTGGGGGCTTAGAGCATCATTTACATATGTAGATTCTAAAAGAATTTAGTGTTAAATACACTGCTTGCCCCGGCACCTCGCAAACTGTGTGGCCAAAGCAACCATCTCCTTTCTCGAAAACTAGCACAGCAAGAAAATTTAATCTTCCACCTACCTCCTCCTGCTCCATGGTGAACTGAATCTTTGTATCAGTCCAGTTGAGATGCTCGTGAAAACGACCTAGTTCCTCTCTACCATGTTGTTATTGTTGCTGTTGTCGTGGTCTTCGACCCAAAACTGGTTTGGCGCAGCTCTGCATGCTACTTCATCGTGTACGAACCTCTACATCTCCCAGTAACTACTGCAACCTATATCTTTATGAATTTGCTTACTGTATTCGTTTCTCGGTCCTCCTCTACGATTTTACCCCTCCACCCACACCCACCCGCCCACCCACCCACCCACCCACACACACACACACACACACACACACACACACACACACACACACACACACACACACACACACACACTTCCATCCAACACTAAATTGGTGATCCTTTGAAGTCTCAGAATGTACGTCAACAGATTCCTTCTTTTGATCAAGTTGTGCTACAAGTTTCTCCTCTCCCCATTTCTATTCAATAAATCCTTATTAGTTACGTCATCGACCCATGTAATCTTCAGCATTCTTCTGGAACACCACAGCCCGCATCTCGTGGTCGTGCGGTAGCGTTCTCGCTTCCCACGCCCGGGTTCCCGGGTTCGATTCCCGGCGGGGTCAGGGATTTTTCGCTGCCTCGTGATGGCTGGGTGTTGTGTGGTGTCCTTAGGTTAGTTAGGTTTAAGTAGTTCTAAGTTCTAGGGGACTGGTGACCATAGATGTTAAGTCCCATAGTGCTCAGAGCCATTTGAACCATTTGAACACCACATTTCGAAAACTTCTGTTCTCTTCTTATCCAAACTGTTTATCTTCCATGTTTCACTTCATACACGGCAACACTCCATGCAAATACATTCAGACTGACTTCCCAACACTTAAATCTATATTCGATGTTAAGAAATTTCTGTCCTTTAGAAATACTTTTCTTGACCTTTTTACTTCGGCCATCACCAGTTATATTGTTGCCCAAACTGCAAAACACATCTACAACTTTAAGTGTCTCGTTTCCTAATCTAATTCAATCAGCATCACCCGATTTAATTCGATGACATTCCATTATCCTAGTTTTGCTTTTATTGACGTTCATCTTACATCCTTCTCTTAAGAAACTGTCCATTCCATTCAACTGCTCTTTCAAGTCCTTTGCAACCTCTGACAAAATTACACTGTCATCGGGAATCTTTATTTCTTCTTCCTGAACTTTAATTCTTAGTCCAAAGCCGGCCGCGGTGGTCGTGCGGTTCTAGGCGCTGCAGTCCGGAACCGCGGGACTGCTATGGCCGCAGGTTCGAATCCTGCCTCGGGCATGGATGTGTGTGATGTCCTTAGGTTAGTTAGGTTTAAGTAGTTCTAACTTCTAGGGGACTGATGACCTAAGATTTTAAGTCCCATAGTGCTCAGAGCCATTTGAACCATTTGAACCATCTTCGTCCAAATTTTTCTTTGGTTTCCTTTATTGCTTGTTCAGTGTACATATTGAACAACATCGGGGATAGGTTACAGTCCTGTCTCACTCCCTTTTTAACCACTGCCTCCTTTTGATGCCCCTCGACTGTTATCACTGCCGTCTGGTTTCTGTGGACGTTATGAATTGCCTTTCGCTCCCTGTATTTCACCTCTCTTACCTCCAAAATTTCAAAGAGAGTATTCCAGACAACACTGTCAAAAGCTTCCTCTAAGTTACAAATGCTATAAACGTAGGTTTGCCTTTCGTTAACCTATCTTCTATGATAAGTCGGAGTCAGTATTGCCTCGCGTGTTCCAACATTTCTTCGGAATCCAAAGTGATCTTCCCCGGGGTCGGCTTCTAGCAGTTTTTCCCTTATTCTCTAAAGAATTAGTGTTAGTATTTTGCAACCATGACTTGCAAACTAATAATTCGATAATATTCGCACCTGTCAACACCTGCTTTCTTCGGCACTGTAATTATTATATTCTTTTTGAAATCTGTCGGTATTTCGCCTGTCTCATACATCTTGCAAAACAGATGGAAAATTTTTGTCGTGGATGGCACTCCTAAGGCAATCAGTACTTCTGATGGAATATCGTGCATCCCTGGGGCCTTGTTTCGACTTAGATCTGCCACACCTCTCGTAGATGAACCAAAGATTGGAGTTTTTATTGGCAGTTTCCAATGACTGCTCCTTCAATTTTTCGATAAAGAAATTGGCTGTAACTAGGCTAGAGGAACTCCCCATAGACACGCCACTAGTGTGTACATAGAGCTCGTCGTTCCATTTGAAATAATGGTCGTGAGACAATATTTAAACAATATTGCAAAATCGAGAATAAACGTTGGATTTTAATGAAAAATCCAGCCGACCACGGCATAACAGTGTGAAATATTATATTAACCGTGACATTTGCGACCTTGAAAGTTTAAATTTTGCCTTTAAATTTTTCAATTCGGAGTACTGTCAGGTGAAATAATTAGACAGGTTGCGGCGGTCACTGGCCCTAAGCCAACTGGGAAAGGCAAGGCGGGTCGCATGCAGAATTCCGGCCGGGCTACACAGTGCAGGGACCACTGGGAGAGTTTGTCCTCGCGTGAAGCTGTTCTGGTCAGACCGGGCGGTTTTTTTTGTAGCACAGGCCTTAGCCGCTTGTGCCAACGACCCAACAACTGCTTATACAGGCTGGCCCAGGGAAACCGGAAATTCTGACGTAGCGTAATTTGGAAAAATAAACAAAGGAAAAATACACCGACGGAAAACATCGCAACACCAAAAAAATAATTAATGAAATTTCGGGAATACGTTTGTCTAGGTAACATATGTAACTGATTAACACTGCAAAATTACAGGTTAATATGAGTGCTAGTTAATCCATTGCAAACGTTAAGATCTGGTACATTAAAGCCTAGTTTACACGACGGCGTTGGGTTGCGCCACTCGTTGCGTGAAATGAGTTGCACGCAAGTGGGTTTCATATATGACTGTAGACACGGCACTCCAGTATACACTTCAGTTTCGTCGTTTTGTGGGTCCCTGAGTCGTGTCTGAAATGAAAGTTTTGGCAGCTGCACGTCGCACGAGTTGTGATGGAGTTAAAGCTTGTTGCGTGGAATCGCTGCATAAGAAAATAAGAAACGTGTTTCGATTCGTGACTGCTTGGTTGCTCAGCATCCTTGCTGAAATAATTTATAACGGAAGACCCAAGAAGTTCTTTTAATTATCTTAGAATGTGAGTGTGTCTCTGAGCACTATGGGACTTAACATCTATGGTCATCAGTCCCCTAGAACTTAGAACTACTTAAGCCTAACTAACCTAACGACATCACACGATACCCAGTTATCACGAGGCAGAGAAAATCCCTGATCCCGCCGGGAATCGAACCCGGGAACCCGGGCGCGGGAAGCGAGAACGCTACCGCACGACCAAGAGCTGCGGACATCTTAGAATGTCACCAGAACTGTTCACGTTTCTTCTAAATGGAGTTAATTATGCGATATGGAATAAAAGTATAGTAATGTATGAAGCACTGTCGCCAGAACTGAAATTACACAACATAATGCGTGCGTTACAATCGAGAACACTCGGCTTGCTATAAGATACGGTTTTAGTTGGTGATGACGATATTGAATTAACATCAATAATTATTAACATTAACAGCAATAATTATTAACATTAGGAACAATAATTATTCGAAGCAGGACGCATTAAGAAGAGAATGGTTTACAAACTACTCTCTTGAAGATAGATCTCTACAGTGGCAATATTTCAAAATTCAAACGTATGTGAATGGGGAGCACTGTGCGACGTTTTAAATAGATGAATATTGAATAAAGAATGCAGCTTCTCGAATTTGTATAGCCTTTCCTCCTATCAACAAAATTCCTTAACAAAGAGTTGGCCAACTCGAACGTTGGGATTTTAGTCTTGTTGCCAGAGCTAGAATTACACTTGCTTGTATTTTTCTTAATTCAGTTGTATATGTGCTTCTAACTTAATAAAGTTTGCCCTGCAGCACAGATATTGTCAAAGCATCTATGTTATGATCGCACATGACGGTCTCAGCGACAGCAATATGTTGCTTATTTTTGTAATAAGCATCACTGAAATCCCACAAACACCTATGCAAAGCACAGATATCCAAAAAGCGAACATTATTCTCCGTTCCCCACTTCATATATCAGTTTGTCCATACTCTACGAACACACATAACCTCAAAACTCATGCAGCTAGTGTCGCCAAAGTTGGATCACGCCGGAAGTGTTTAGTTTTATGAAGTTGCGCAAACGCGCGGCGCGCATGCGCAGTGGCCAGTAGTGCAGTTGCCTCCAACGTAGTGTCGTCATGTAAACTAGGCTTAACAAACGGTGTAACCGCCAAAATTTTTAATGTAAGCATGTAAACGTGCATGCATTGTGTTGTACAGGTGTCGAATGTCAATTTATGGGATGGAGTTCTATGCCTGTTGCATTTGGTCGGTTAATGCTGTTTGTGGATGACGTTGGAGTTGCCGTCCGATGATGCCCCATATGTGCTCGATTGGAGATAGATATGGTGCTCGAGAAGGCCAAGGCAACATGTCGATGCTCTGTAGAGCATGTTGGGTTACAACAGCGGTATGGTTCAAATGGCTCTGAGCACTATGGGACTTAACTTCTGAGGTCATCAGTCCCCTAGAACTTTTTTTTTAAAACAAAAAAAAATCTTTATTCAATTCATTACATTATTCATATAACCCACTACCTAACTACATTAGTGGGTCCTAATGCTGATACAGTACAATGCAGCTTTATTATTCTACACTACAGGTAATTCTATTATTATTATTATTATTCTAGTCTTACCGCTATGGGGTCCTAAGCTACTTAATCTAAGGAACTACATGCTACCTGCAGCGTCACAGGTGTGCCAGTGCTACTATAAACCTACTAGGTGTTGGCCCGGCCCACTGAGCTAATCCCAGTGGGCGTGCCCCTGGCACTGGGCTGGCCTTAACTTTGTGTCGCTTAGAACTACTTAAACCTAACTAAGCTAAGGACATCACACGCATCCATGCCCGAGGCAGGATTCGAACCTGCGACCGTAGCGGTCGTGCGGTTCCAGACTGTAGCGCCTAGAACCGCTCGGCCACTTCGGCCGGCTCAGCGGTATGTGTATAAGTGTTATCCTGTTGGAAAACACCCGAGGAATGTTGTTCGTGAGTGGCAGCACAACAGCTCGAATCACCAGAGTGACGTATAATTTTATAGTCAGGGTGCTTGGGGTAACCACGAGAGTGCTCCTGGTGTCATACGAAATCGCTCCCCATATCACAACTACAGGTGGAGGTCCAGTGTGTCACGTACACAAGCAGGTTGGTTGCAAGACAGACCTCGACTGGCCTCCTCCTAACTGGCACACTGCTGTCATTGGCACTGAGACAAAACCAGTTTTCATCAGAAAACACAACAGACGTCTACCAGGCCGTCCAATGACCTCTCGCGTGACGCCTTTGAAGTCGAAAATGGTGGTTGTTTGTGGCCAGGGGATTGTACACTACAGGGCGTCTGTCACAGAGCTGTCCTTGAAGTAACCCATTTGTAACAGTTTGCAACGTACGGGGGTTTTATTGTAAAGTTATCGATATATTGTAAAATATCTATTAGTAGTCTTAGTCGAAAATGAGTTGCTATCTGACTTAAGTTGGCTCTGTTTAAACGCGCGCTTATGCCCCCAGTATCATTTGCATCGAAATTACCATTACACTCTAATTATTAAACAAAAATATGGTGGTTCCATAAAAACACGGGAGAACTGCCGGATATCAGTAACGTCCTGTCACGATATTTCAGCGCAGAGTCTTCTGGCCATCTTCAGGTGAGTGCCACTGTAGTAGTACCGGCGAGTACGCGCTGAGCTCCGCTGTTTGAAGCCATGCGGAGGTGACATAGCGCATGCGCTACTCAGCGTGCGCGTTCTTAACAGCTCCATTCGCTGCGCCTCGCGCCCTCCACGGCGAAAGCTTGGCGTATCGGTATCAGGTCGATTTTCATCTTTATGCAAATAACTACGTCGACTACGAAGTTTCTCTATAACATGATTCCAAGCAGAGTTTAGCTGATAACCGCTATATCGATTGATGAGAGTCTCGTTGTCAGA
The DNA here is from genome assembly GCF_021461395.2 of Schistocerca americana. NCBI lineage: Eukaryota > Metazoa > Arthropoda > Insecta > Orthoptera > Acrididae > Schistocerca > Schistocerca americana. The sequence goes on from NC_060120.1 coordinate 183,823,990, forward strand.
CAATCTTATTTCCACAGATTTCCGCTTTGTGGAACACCAACGACATACTCGCCTTCTCCAACCCACCAAGTCCGCAATCGCCGAACATTGTATTTCCACAGACCATTCCATGAATTACGACACACAAATTTTGGCCCATACATCAAACTTTGGGAGCTCGATTATCAATGAATCTGTGGAAATAAGATTGTCTGACAACGAGACTCTAATCGATCGAGATAGCGGTTATCAGCTAAACTCTGCTTGGAATCCTGTTATAGAGAAACTTCGTAGTCGACGTAGTTATCCGCATAAAGATGAAAATCGACCTGATATCGATACGCCAAGCTTTCGCCGTGGAGGGCGCAGGTTCGAATCCTGCCTCGTGCATGGATGTGTGTGATGTCCTTAGGTTAGTTAGGTTTAAGTAGTTCTAAGTCTAGGGGACTGATGACCTCAGATGTTAAGTCCCATAGTGCTTAGAGCCATTTGTATCATGTCACGGTGCCATTGATCCTTTTTTGAATGTGAGGATGGCACTGCAACAATAGCAGCATCCGCTCGGTATGTTGATATGCTTGAATCATTCTTTACACCTATATGAAATAGAGAATGGGGAAAGAAAGGAAAGGGATGGGTAAGAATTCGTGAGTTCGGGCCACACATTGTGCTGTCGTAATGCAACGGCGGAAGTTGAAAATTTGGGCTGGACTGGGATTCGAACCAGGATTTACTGCCGCTCATGAGTGGTTGCATTGACTGCTTCGGCCGTCCGGACACGGTCCCCAACCGACTCAAATTTCCATCTTATCGCAAGCTGCAATGCAGCGTTCCTCGTCCATTAACCCCTACTCGGAAACTATTGATTCCCGTAGCAGTTGGGACGATATTTGTGCATCCGCACTGAAACAAACTTCAAGGAACCATCAAGCTCTTACAGAAATATGTATATTTGAGTGGTATCTGTTCTGCCGGACATATAAACAATATAAATATACACAGTTCTTTACACCGAAACTGCACGACCTTGACATCGAAAGCATGTGGTTTCAGCAGGACGGAACCTCCTCTCATACTGCTGGAAGCCATTCGTCAATTGTTTGTAAGACGCGCCATTTCACGTAACGGTGATATTCCATGACCTGTGAGATCCGATGATATTAGTGCATGCGATTTCTTCTTGGTTCAAATGGCTCTGAGCGCTATGGGACTTAACATCTGTGGTCATCAGTCCCCTAGAACTTAGAACTACTTAAACCTAACTAACCTAAGGACATCACACACATCCATGCCCGAGGCAGGATTCGAACCTGCGACCGTAACAGTCGCACGGTTGCGGACTGAGCGCCTAGAACCGCTAGACCACCGCGGCCGGCATTTCTTCTTGTATAGACATCATAAAGCAAACACGTCCTGCAACTATGCAGGAACTGAAACAAATGACTGAAGACGAAATCACTGTCAGTCCCTGAGACAGGCTGCACCGAGTATTCCGGGGTTCCCATAACAGGCCATTAGAGTAAGAAAGCCAAAACGGATCACATCTTTCCCTTGTCATTTTTAAGAAATAAACAGACAGTCTGTTACATTTTGCAATGAAAACATAAATGACCTATTGCACACATGCACTTTAGTAAATAAAGATACACTGACGGAAAAAATAGCAGCACCAAGAAGGAGTCATGCAACATAAAAGAAAGCAGGTAGACGTTTTTCTATATGTGAATGATCATACCTATTCAAATTTCGCGTCAGTTGCTTGAGAGTGGCCCTGGTTGTGCCACTAAGAGGATGCAAATCAGGTTTGCTTTAAATATACACGGCTATTACTAATGATTGAAGCGATTTCATAAATTCACTGTAGCTCCATTCATTGACATATGGTCACGACACACTACAGATACGTAGAAAAACTCATAAAGTTTTGTTCGGCTGAAGCCGCACTTCAGGTTTCTGCCGCCAGAGCGCTCGAGAGCACAGTGAGACAAAATGGCGACAGGAGCCGAGAAAGCGTATGTCGTGCTTGAAATGCACTCACATCAGTCAGTCACAACAGTGCAACGACACTTCAGGACGAAGTTCAACAAAGATCCACCAACTGCTAACTCCATTGGGCGATGGTATGCGCAGTTTAAAGCTTCTGGATGCCTCTGTAAGGGGAAATCAACGGGTCGGCCTGCAGTGAGCGAAGAAACGGTTGAAAGCGTGCGGGCAAGTTTCACGCGTAGCCCGCGGAAGTGGACGAATAAAGCAAGCAGGGAGCTAAACGTACCACAGCCGACGGTTTGGAAAATCTTACGGAAAAGGCTAAAGCAGAAGCCTTACCGTTTACAATTGCTACACTTCCATCATGATGTTCGGCATTTCTTAAACAGGAGATTGGAAAACCGATGGATCGGTCGTGGTGGAGATCATGATCAGCAATTCATGTCATGGCGTCCACGCTCTCCCGACTTAACCCCATGCGATTTCTTTCTGTGGGGTTATGTGAAAGATTCAGTTTCAACCTCCTCTACCAAGAAACGTGACAGAACTGCGAGCTCGCATCAACGATGCTTTCGAACTCATTGATGGGGACATGCTGCGCCGAGTGTGGGAGGAACTTTATCACCGGCTTGATGTCTGCCGAATCACTAAAGGGGCACGTATCGAACATTTGTGAATGCCTAAAAAAACTGAGTTTTTGTATGTGTGTGCAAAGCATTGTGAAAATATCTCAAATAATAAAGTTATTGTAGAGCTGTGAAATCGCTTCAATCATTTGTAATAACTCTGTACACTGAAACGGTCGTGAGCGTTAGTTACCTTTGAGATTTGACGAGGTGATTTGTTCGTAGAGAAGAATGCCCTTAAGATGACAAAGATGCCATTACCACCACCTCATAAAAAACCACGAACGCTCCATTACCAACACGTCATTGGCTTTGAACGAGATCCTGTAATTGGGCTCCGATAAGATGGATGTTCCTTCTGCAGTATTGCAGAACGACTTGGCAGGCACGTAGCCAGTACATGATCACCGGCAGCTGAATCATTAAAATGCACGGTCGCTAGAAGACCGGGCTCCTGACGGCCACGTCGCACTATCGAGAAGAAAGACCATTGTGTTCTCCGTTTGCCTCAGGCGGATCGTTCTGCAACTGAAGCAGCAATTTCACCAGCAGTTGGCACCACAGTGACACAACGAACTTGTAAGGTAGCAGATTTTGCACCTTACATGATACTAAATCAGTACTAATACACCGAATAATAATTGATAATTGGCCCACCGGTAGGAGAGAATGGACACAGAAAAGGAAGTTGTGTGTGTCATGTTGTAAGACGTATGCTTTGCCGGCGATGGGCGAGGCATGACAGAATCTCTGACCAGAGAGTAGTTTATCGTTAGTTGTTGCTTGTCGCTAGTCTGCGCTTGACTGCGCGAGTCGACAGTAGCGAGTCTGTAGTCAGGAATAGTCTGCGTGAGTCGGCATGCGTCGGCTGTGTGCTCTGGTCGCGACTCTGGTCAGGACTCTGGAGGATGAGTATTGTTGTAGAAGGTAAAGAAGCAGCCTTGCGCGTAATTAATAATGTATGTTAATTGTAATTTAATTTGTTCAAAAAAAAATGCCCCAATAATAATTTTCATAATATAAAGTAACTCTTTTAAAGAAAAGCATTCATTTCAATTTAAAGAATTTTTCCAATGCATTATCATTGTTTCCAAGAATAAAAAAAAATATACGCCAGCATTGCACGAAGCTGTGTCGAAAAATGATTAATTAAGAGCAGATATAATTGCAGTTTTATTGAGGTAAGAATTTTTTGCTTTTGTTATTCAGAATACAGAGCCGAAGGTCAGCGCTGCTGTCCTTATACATTTATCAGGTTATAAAACTTTTTTTTTTATTATTTTGGTGTTTAGGAATTTTTCTGTTTCGAATTTGACATTAAATGAGAATAGAATTTTGTGGGAATATTAAGTGTGAATGCATTTCCGCATACAGACAATAAATGGGAGCCAATTTTGTTCAAAGGTTACAATATTAAGAAAAATTCATTTAATTATTAATTTTTGTGGGATGCTACACTTGGCACATATTCCATTTAACAATATTCTTTGGGCAGGCTACACTTGGCTCCATTTCCATTTAATTATTATTTTGTGGGGAGTTTACACGTGGCTCCATTTTCATTTTTGCATTTAATATTTTTGTGGGGAGGTTACACTTGGCTCCATTTACATTTTTATTTACTTAATTTATCGTGTGGGGAGGTTACAATGTCAAACTAACGAGATGGCCGCAGAGGCTGAAACACGACCGGAACCCCTAAGCAAGGTGTTTATGTCATGTCAAAGTAACGGGATGGCCGCGGCCGGTCCCCTTTGTCGGCTGGCACTTCAGACCACAAAAGACGTTGGGAGAGGCTGGGCCATCACAACAAGAAGCGAGAAGGAGCTATATGCGAAAGAGAGAAAGACAATTTCGTGCCACAGTGGAAAATTTGCGGAAGACTGTGACGGGATTGGCGCAGAGCGCGTAGAGATACATATTAAAAGTTTGGCGGCAACAATAACCGCGGGAGAATTCTGTGTCGTAGTTGGGTACAAACGCGCACGGATACATGGAAGTCTGTGTCGTGATTGGCTACCAACGCGCACGGATACATGCGGCGAAGAACGGCCAGGTTTGCAAAAACTCTGAAGGGGGACTCTGGGGTCGGCTGTGGAGGAGAGCAGTCGCGGTGTCTGGCTGCCCTGCTTGGAGAGCGTGGAGAGAAGTAGGTTGGAGAAATTACCGCAATTGAGTCCAGTGGTTACTCTCCAAGTCTGAATAGTGTAGAGCATACGACTCCACACACTTAGCATTATCTGTTCCTCTGAGAAGAGAAACAGATTTGCGTTAACTAGTGGCGTTCATATGCAATCTGGAGCGTACCTTTGCTGCAGCGCACTTGAGTCGACCAACTACTCTTGGCATATGTGCAAGTAGCTTGAGTATGGACTAGTGACGGACTCCGCAATTGAACACTTGCGCACAGGAGTTTACGGACGCAAACCACGTCCACGTTGGAGATTAAAGCAAGCTCGCTCACGGGAAAGACGGCATAACGACGTTGGCTGGGCCGACCGTCATAATCATCACGGAGAATTACGGTAATATTAGCAATCATCAGCCAAAGTAGGGCACTGTAATCCTAAATGAGTTCGTATTCCGCTAGTTCTTTCACTGTCCCTCTCCGAGTCTGTGTCCGTTCAGGCAGAACTTCAATAGAGTCACTTGCGGGTTCAGTGTTGACTTAAGTAGTTAGGAAATGAGGATGCATTGTGCCAGTGATAGGCTAGTTAGGTTAGCGAGTGTGTTGGATTGTCATGTTAGGCTAGAAATATTGCTCATCCTGTTTTCTGAATAAATCTTAATTTGGTAACATACGCTAATAACCGCATTATTGATTTCGTAGCTAGCAATCACCATATTTTTGTGATGTTTAAAGCTTTCCCGGCGTACTGATTGTTCCATAAAAACACGGAAGAACTGCCGGATATCAGTAACGTCCTGCCACGATATTTCGGCGCAGAGTCTTCTGGCCATCTTCAGGTGCTTACGGACTGAAGCACCTAGAACCGCTCGGTCACAGCGGCCGGCTACATGATACAGTACACTATACTGTATCCTTGGCGCTATGTAATAGACGCTCATTGAACTCACATTGATTTTCCTTTGCCAAGTAAGGTGTGTTGTATTTCTTAACGTATCTGTTAAGGTGAGGTGGACTTCGTCTGACATCCATACGTTGTTAAAGAGCCGCGCGGAGTGGCCGCGTGGTTTGAGGCGCCATGTACGGATTGCGCGGCCCCTCCCGCCGGAGGTTCGAGTCCTCCATCGGGCATGGGAGTGTGTGTGTTGCTCTTAGCATAAGTTAGTTTAAGTAGTGTGTAAGTGTACGAACCGATGACCTCAGCAGTTTGGTCCCTTAGGAATTCACACACATTTGAACATTTGTTAAAGTCCTCGTTGATTACAGCGAACACCTTTTCGGTCAACTCTCTACGCTACATAGGGTCTCGTGGATTTACTTGCTGCGTAGTCTGTAACTTACAGGAGTAGAACTTTAATTTGTGCAGTATTCCTCGCACGCTTCGTTGCTCAATGTCTAGCGCTGATGCATGTTGTCGAACGGAGCAGCGAGTGTTCCTAGAAATTTGGGAAGTCCAACAGGTGCTGTATTCTCCAGGGTCCGTACCGTTCGAATGCCACCTGAAAGCTTCTTTTTCAAGACTGAACCAGGTTCGTCAAAGTTAAGCACTCGCGTTGTAATCGCACGAGCCGATGGTGCACGACCATGACATCCTACCCGGTAACGCTGTCGAAATGCTTTTTCGCTTGCGAGATGCCGGGGCTAGCAGTGTATTTAACACTAAATTCTTCTAGAATCTACATATGTAAATGATGCTCTAAGCCCCCCCCCCTATTCTAACTCCGACTTTTCCTGTTGCACATGGATTAAAAAATATACGCGAACTGACTGTAATCAACCCTGCAAGTGGAGTAGAAAAGAGTTTGGCACCTGCAATAATTTAATTTGATAAATAAGTTAAATAAAGGAAGGTTTCATTAAGGTAGTGAGAAATGATAGGGTTGCTCTACCGATTAACAGAATGAAAGTTCTGTCCAAAATAACAATATGATTTATTAAGACTAAACACAAAATAATAAACAAAAACACATGAAACATTTACAATACATCAAATTGGCTCAAATTGGATACTCAAACAAACGCTGTGAAGGAGAAGTTGTCCCTAAACTAGATTGTGGGGATTATGACGAAGTGGTATGGGGAGCCAATTCCTAGCCACTCAAATCTTAAGAGAGACACACAGCTAATCCAACATTAATTGCTGCTACATTAGTGAGAACTCAGACGATGAACACCCAAGACAGGACAAAGTTAGAGAAAGACGAACAGGCGCGCTCTGCTGAGCTCTGATTATCACCTAGGAAAATCCCTATCTGCCGGTGCTGCGGACATACATTACCAAACTGTCTTCTTAACTGCCAGAACACGATCTGGCGTACCGGAGGCGATGGCTGGTTGCTTCGACGTCCCGTCGTGGTGATGATAATGTCGCGAGTATAGCCCGAAACTAATTATCCTGGTCTGGTTGTTCCAGACTAAAGACTTCCTAGCAAAACAAATGCGCCTCTGAGGGAGACGAAGAAGGCTCGCCACACAATCACTGACAGTACAGTGATTGATTTTATCAAGCGAACTCACACTGTAACTCCGATACAGTCAACTTTAGCGAAAACTGCTCAAGACAGACAACATAGGCCGCTTGTATGCAGAACGCTCAATTGCCAAATGTAGTCGGAAAGTTACGTTGAAGTCGAAACTTCAGCAACTTCGTCAAACAGTTACAATTAAATAAAAGTATATTAGACAGCCAACGGAAGGCCGGCTGTCCAGAGCGGCGAGGGCTCAGTCTTGTAACCTACTCCGACCGAAAGGCGAGAGCCGACTCTCTAGAGCACCCGTACAGGCCGAACACACAACATTCCCGCCCCCACGACAGTGGCCGTGGTTAAACGTTCCAATCAGCAACTCGAAAACCGGCTGAAAATCCCACTCTATTGCCGGACCACTCTCATTCTACCAATGGAGATTCTTGGCGCCAATTTCTGCGCTGATTTTGCTACGTCACGGAGCTCTGCCCTGAGCAAGCCAATCACAGTTACTATTTTGCAGAAAGCGCGGGAATTTTCCCGCCACAACTGGCTGGGTACACAAGTCATTCCCACGCCTCGCTGGTAGCCCGCCAGAAAGTGTTTTCGCTAAGTTTCTGCGAAGTAACGGAACCTCTAGCCCAGCCGCTACTTCAGGCCCCTGCGGGCGTGTCTCTTGACAATGTCGGCGTCTGGAAAGCATTCACTCGACTCCCTCACACTCCTCTCGAGATCCGCAGAGCCCGCCTGTCACCGGATCACCTGGGTGACGAGAGATGTTGCGTGGGAAGTCCGCGTGTGAAGGAATAGCTACTTTTCACCGCATGCAATTAGAGACGAAAATCGTAAGATAGAAATATGAGAGGGGGCTCATGCCACCTCTCACGCTTACTATAGCCCTAAAATTTTGCGTTTCCCCTCTCCATCCTGTACTTACGCTGGGGATCCCAAGCGGGCGCTATGGCATGTGATAACGACTGAAAAGTTCTCCATCCGACAACGTTTACACATGACCCATCTTGCCGAGGATCCTCTCTGCCCCAGATGCGCCGCTGTCGACACCGGCATGCACCGTTTCATTTGTGGTGCGGCTACCGACTGCTGGCTCCTCACACGGCGCATGTTGGCACTGTTGCTGCGACGGACGCCTCAGTCCGTAGAGCCCCCCGATCTGATCCATCCCGACCTCACGTACTTACCTGCTGCTCGTCATAATTCCACGGTGTGGGTTAAGGGCATGGCATTGTCATACTATTGTAATGAGAGCGTTGCGGGGTAGTTATACTTCTGGAATTATTTAACGAGTAACTACACGATTTTACGGCGCAATGCGTCGTATGGTACACTCTTTGCGAATTACTTGGGGTCGTTGTTTACGCGCCCTTCAGATCATTGGGGCGGACCAGGTGTGAGAAGAGACAGAGACAGCACATGATGGACTGATGAGAAACATCAACGGTAATTATAGGGTGTTTCACCCTCGCTGAACGAGAAGACGACCAGGACATCCCGCGGGCTGGCTGATGTGGACAACCCCCGAAAAAGAAAAGAAAAAAAGAAAAAATGAAAGAGACCAAAAAAGAATTACAAATAGATACATAAGAACAAGATGAACAACAAATAAAATATAGTAAAGTATTGTACCTTTTCCTTTATCTTTTTCTTTTTTTAATAAAATGTTTAGAGGCATATTTAATTTTTGTTCGTGGGCGGAACCTGAAGAGGTGGCGCACGACCGTCCTAGTTAGCTTTAGGATGAAAGTGGCGGTGGCACTAGCTTTGTTTTTGTTTTTAGGTTAAATAGGTTTTTGGGGGTAGTATGGGTGATAGGGACAAACAACTGACGTGGAAGAGGTAATTTTCTTTCTTCATTCAAATAAAAAAAGGGAAAAAAGATAAAAAAAAGATGGATAGAGCGCCTTCCATGTAAGTAGGACATCCTGGGTTCGAGTCCCGGTCGGGGCACACATTTTGTCGACAGCTTAGGGTCTTGATTTAATTATCATTTCAGGCCTTGGGTATATCTGTCGGCAATGCATAAACATGGTGCAAAGTTTAGTCGCTATTTTTACAGCCATAAAATTGAAACTTGTAGAGGAAAATTGTGAAATGAATGTCAGTTTTGTCCCTTTGGTGATATCCAGGCCCGGGAGGGGGGGGGGGGGGAGGGGGAGCCGAGAGAGAGAGAGGCAGGGCTACTTTTAATATGCTACCTTCTTGCTTTCTGTTCATCTTTTCCTTTTATTCTATATTCTTATTTTTAACTTTTAGATCCCTCTGCATTACGTAATTTTTAAATTTATTCATTGTCATGCAGTGTATGGAGCCTTTCTTGCTTCTCAAAATCATTAAAATTTAACATAAAAAAGAAAATCCTAAAATGTTTTGCACTCATCACCTACATTTCTGAGCTATACAGCTGACATGTCATATCCCGAGCAGATATGATGGAGATAATACACAGATCTGGGAAGATAATCCCCAGTTGGTTAAATAACAGATTGATCATCAGCAAATAACAGTCGGAAGGTAGAAACAGTTTTTACACATTGTATTTCATAAAATAATTACAAAATGTTTATTTGTGGGTTTCATGTTTAACGAGCGTGGATCGGAGCAACAGGGTAGCGTACATGGTGAAACACCTAAAACTTTCACAGTAAATATTGCTATTATTGTGCAATTTTCACGTCATGGATTGGCAGTTAGGGGCTCGCATTGTTGGCCAGTCAACAGATTGTAATAATAATTATAAAGCGTATTTTTTGTGCAAACATATACTTTTTAAATCGAATAAGGCTATTGACATTAACAAACTAAAAGGAGGGTAAATTAGGATGTCGGTGGTGTTTGATGCGGGATTTTAGTGCCAGTCGTTTACGATATATCGTATTTTGAATAGTTTCCACACTGACACTTGTTCGATACATGTGGTAGCCCAAACTAAAACAACACAACGACATACACTGGTTATGTGGATTCTGATCAGTAATGAGAAGACTGACCGTCACTTGCTTTCCCCACAGAAAAAAATCTACAGGCGTCAAACCTAGGGAAGGGCCAGCCAAGGCACAGGTCGTCTGTGTCCAATCCAACGATCTGGAAACAAATCGTGAAGCCACTCTGAAGTACATCTTGCACTGTGGTCTAGACAGCTACCGCGCGACTGCTATGGTCGCAGGCTGGAATCCTGCCTCGGGCGTGGTTGTGTGTGATGTCCTTAGGTTAGTTAGGTTTAAGTAGTTCTAAGTTCTAGGGGACTGATGACTGCAGTAGTTAAGTCCCATAGTGCTCAGAGACATTTTTTTTTCTAGACAGCTATCATGTTCCCCCTACTCTTCAGAGGATCGTATTCTGGCATCCGAGGAAGATGACCTGTTGTAGGACGCTGCGATACCGGTGCACGTTCAGTGTTCCGTCTCTGAAAAACGGGTCTGTCAGCTGATGATTATTATCCTACACCACACGTTTACACTCCATGGATGCTGACGATTCACCTGACGAAGCCAAAGGGGGTTGTCAACAGACCAATAGCGCATTTTAAAACCAATAGTGCATGTTTCGGCGGTTTACCTGGCCACAATTGCTAAATGTGGCTTCATCACTAAACAAGATACGTGACAGGTGCGGAGTATCCTCTCGTAATGCCCATGTACAGAAGTTAACGCGATTCTCATAATGGTTTCCATGCCGCTCTTGATGGAGAAAGATGTGAGGAATGGAACCTGTGTGGATGAAGAATGCGTAGGGAACCTGCCTGATTCATGCCACTTCCTCGTGCGATCTCGCGGAAGCTAACATGCGCATCAACTGCAACAGCAGCAAGAACGTTAATTTCCCCTTCTTCTGACGTCGCTTGTTTCCTTCTGTTACACTATCACATTCATGTAACTGGTTGAAGAGGTCGATAAATAATTGTCAAGATGGCTGACGTCTGTTGGGATATTTTGCCGTACACACCGTACAAAACGAACTGCATTCTTCCTACATTCTCAGTACACCATGAGCTTGTCGGCTTTTTCTGCATTAGTAAATCCCATCGTCCACTCAAAATCTACTACTTCGACTGTCACACACTAACTGACTATAGTCTGGGAGACGAGTCTTTGGTATTGACAGCTCGGTAGCGTCTTTCCGTTGCCTAGCGACCGCAGGCAGGCAGCCAATGACGGCCTGACTTTGAGCGGGTAGCAAGGGCCACGTTGCCGCTCTGAAACCCGGTCGCGCGCGCTTATGAAACTTACCAGTGTCTCGCGTGCAGGCGGTGCGGTCGTTCGTCTGAAGTTGAATTCGCAGTTTACTTCGTTTTTGTTGTTTTTAGTGTTTCTTTGTTTATATTTCGTTGTAAACAATGTCTAGTGACGCGGGTAGTACCAGCCCAACACAAGGAGTGAAACGGACGAAGAAAAGTGTGCTACCCACCCAGGCCCGTGAATTCGTGTGCTCTGTGAGGGATTACTTTGAGAAAGAAAAGGACAAAGGTGGGCCCTTAATTCCTGTTCTTCAGGTTGTGAAGAGAACTGCAGCAGCATTGAAAATAAGTAAGAACACTGTTGTAAAGATAGGGAAAGAACAGTATAGTGTAGATTGTGACGAGAGTGGCACAACAAAGCTGCACACACCAGGAAAGAAGCGACCGAGAAATAAGCAGGTGACAGCTTTGGACGATTTTCAGAAAGACGCTATTCGTCGTCATATATACAGCTATTATAAGAGAAGGGAACATCCCACTCTATCTAAATTACAGGAGTCGCTTCATAAAGACGATCTTTTTAAAGGGAGCAAATTTTCATTGCGTACAGTGTTGAAAGACATAGGCTTCAGCTATTCACTGTTTAACGGACGCAAAATATTAATGGAAAGGACAGATGTAGTTGCATGGCGGTGCAGATTTCTGCGCAGGATCATGGGTGTGGAATTCGAAAGTATAGTGTGGTTTGATGAAACTTGGGTCAATGCCAGCCATTCTTTACGTAGAGGCTGGAATGATGGAACGCCCGAGGGGACAATGGCAGTGCCTGTTGGCAAAGGAGGGCGTATTATTGTCTTACATGCAGGAACATCGAAAGGTTTTGTGACAAACTGCTTGAAAATGTTTCGGTCAAAAAAGACGAGAGATTACCATGAAGAAATGAACAGTGTAGTATTTCAAGAATGGTTCGAGACATCGCTTATGACGAATCTGACAAGTCCATCAGTGATTGTTATGGACAATGCGCCTTATCATTCCGTTGTTCACGATAAGGCACCAACCTTGGCAACAAAAAAAGACGATATCATTCAGTGGTTGAAACGGCGAAAAGTAGATTTCAGAGAAGATTTGAGGAAGGCGGAACTGCTCGAAATTGTGGCACAAAAGAAACCCCAATTTCCAACATATGTAATTGACGAGATTGCTAACAGGCACGGGCATGAAATCGTTCGGCTTCCTCCATACCACTGTTACTTCAATGCAATTGAAGGAGTGTGGGCGCAGATAAAAAATTACATTGCTGCAAACAATAAAAAATTCACGATCTCTGAAGTGGAAACTCTCCTTCCAGCAGCTATCAATAAAGTGACAAGCGAGACGTGGGCTAAAATTGTAAACAGCACTGCAAGTGCCATCAGAGAGGCGGCCAAAACCGAAGGGGTTGTGGAAGAATGCATCGAAAATTTAATTGTACATCTGGGAGAGAGCAGTGATAGTTCGAGTAGTGCTGAGGAAGACAATGTCAAATCAGATTCTGACAGTGATGTGAGTGGTGTTTTTCCATTACAGTAACTACAACGTATTCAGGAATGTAAGGAGGGAGTTTGCTATGGATCTACAACCACATCATCATATTGTGAGTACTTTCTTCAGATTATAACTCTTAATACACTGACCAATTATTCTGTAGCTTGTAGTAGAACAAATTAATAATGCTAATACTTAACAATGGAAACCAAAACTGCTAATGTTCAACAACTTGCGAGAATAGTTTTCATTTCAGTTGTGAAGTTTAACAAATAACTTTATTATGTTTCAGCATCTTAGATACTTGTACTAAATAGCTCTTATCAGTTTTCGAGTTAATATATTTCAAGCATCAACTTTAAATAAATTCACGCGTACCAATACGACTTGTATTTTGTCTCGCTTTTATTTCTGCTGCTAGAGAATGCGTGTAGCAGACAGCACGCCGCGTGCTGTGAGCCACGTTCGGCAACAGCGCCGTCTGCCCGCCGGAACTGTCAGTACCAATCACTCGTCTCACGGACTATACCAAGCCGCAGTGCACTCAAGGAACACACATGCACACTGTAAGCAAACATAGCGACATGGTATCTAGTAGCTACGCGGATTGGATGGCACAAACAAGTGTCGGTGCAGGAACTTTCCAAAACGCGGTGCCTCATAAACGACTCGAATAGAATCCTGCAACAAATGCCACTGATATTCTAATTCATCCTACTTTTAGTTTGTTAATGTCAATAGGCATTGTTCCATTAAAAAAGTGCATGTTTGCACAGAAAATGCACCTCCTATGTATCTTTACAATCCGTTGATTGACTAACGATAAGCACCCCTGACTACCAATTAATTCTATGAAAACCGCACATCAATAACACTTTCCATTTCCGAAATCTTTGCGGTGCAAGTTTTAGGTGATTCATCCTGCATACTTAGTTGGGGTGGACCATCGTAGCGCCGGTCATAGCGACATCCTCAACCAACGGCCAGTGAATGCGAGAGGATGCCTCTGTTTTGTTCTAATTCCCTCTGAACATTGTTAATTTAAGTATAAAAAGAACAAAAAGATGTTTGATTCTATCTTTTGTAATGGGCAGTTTCATTTGCATCATGTTCTGAAAGAATGTTTGCAATGTGACTTAATGTGGAGCATGAAAGCAACTCAGTTGTGTTTACAACACTACTGACCAAACCGAAAACAAATATTTTATTTATCAAACGAGACAGAGTCACATCGTGCATACAGTTTGTTTTGTCAGATTGTTTGCGATAAGCAAAAAAACGAAAAAAGTGAAGTAATGATATTTTTATAAAGTTACGATATTCATGAAACCAAAGATTACACACTGGAGCTAGTTAGCGCTGAATTATGGAAGTATTTGCAGCTTAAAAAACTAATAAAGTGCAAATATTATATATAATTGATATAAAAAAGAAAAGAGGAATGATACGCCTCTACTGAATGTATAGCAGACTACAAAATATTACTTTAATCAGTTTCTTAAATTGAACTCTCAGGTGCTACGTATAAATTATATCGCTGATTGAAGTGAAGCCAACGAAAAATAAAGAACATTTTGATGCATCGGTGTACAAACTATAAAACTATCTAGATGCTAATAATAAACATTCCATGCAAGAGCCTGCAAAGAAAGAGGGATCAACATATGGACACAGAACTAAATGTAATTGTAATAAATAAGTTCCCACCACGCTAAAACACTGCCACATAAAATGTGTTGAGTCAAGACAGTACACGTGGTTCCTTTCGAAAGGAATTAAAGAAAGCTTATGAAGCAAGGAATAGTTTGTACGAGGAAGACTTGTGCAAGTCAAACCTATAGTATTTCGATTTACTGCAGTTTATAAAGGATCAGGAAGAGCCAACTCAAAACATTAGTACAACTCACTGTGACACGAAAGACGAAGTGCAATGTGATAGAACAGAGATATATGAACTTTCCGATGAAGATGGACAGTACTCGGGGTGCACACACGGAAACGTTATCACAGTCTGTTTTGAATAATGGACTGTTAAACAAAGTCCCCCCAAAACAATTCTTTCTTCAAACCAACGAATGTCTTACTTGCCAACATGCAGTACAGACTGCAATTCCGGTACTATGTTCTGTTCTATAACTCCGGATATGCAACAGATCTCTCCACAACCAATTTATGTCAATGAAAAGTTATAGGTACAAAATAAACAAGAATTGCTTGTTTCGTTTCACTATTAATGCACGTTTGCAACTTCAAATAAACTATTTGCAATTTGCAAAATCTTGAACATTTCGGTCCATTAAAAAAATAAATCGTCTTTTTGTGAAAATTGTGTTTGCTGCTTTGGAAAAGTGTTATTTTTTCAATAAATGTTCATTACTTACTTACAGTTGCCTAATTTGTAGAGTTGTTAGAAATGTTAGAAATCTATATGCCTACTTATCTTTAAAAAATCATCGTTTAATGCGACGTAAATTCGGATTAAAAAGGGTGTAAAACAGGTTCATATTGTTCAAATGGCGCTGAGCACTATGGGACTTAACATCTGAGGTCATCAGTCCCCTAGAACTTAGAACCACTTAAACCTAACTAACCTAAGGACGTCACACACATCCATGCCCGAGGCAGGATTCGAACCTGCGACCGTAGCGATCGCGCGGTTCCAGACTGTAGCGCCTAGAACCGGTCGGCCACACCGGCCGGCTGTAAGACAGGGATGCCATCTTTTGCCCCTACTGTTAAGTCTATACTTAGGGGGGAAGCACTGACGAAAATAAAAGAAAGGTTCAAGAGTGGGCTTAAAATTCAGATGAAAGGATACCAATGATAAGATACGCTGAAAACATTGCTATTTTCAGGGAAGGGAAAGAAGAATTACAGAATCTGTTCAATGGAATGAACCATCTAATGAGTACAGAATATGGATTGAGAGTAAACCGAAGAAAGACGAAAATAAAG
This sequence comes from Schistocerca americana, assembly GCF_021461395.2. Taxonomy (NCBI): domain Eukaryota; kingdom Metazoa; phylum Arthropoda; class Insecta; order Orthoptera; family Acrididae; genus Schistocerca; species Schistocerca americana. Next base: position 183,839,848 of record NC_060120.1, read on the forward strand.
AGAAGTAGCAGAAATCAGAATAGTGAGAAATTTAACATCAAAAGTGGTGATCACGAAATAGACGAAGTTGTTGTTGTTGTTGTTGTTGTTGTTGTTGTGGTCTTCAGTCCTGAGACTGGTTTGATGCAGCTCTCCATGCTACTCTATCCTGTGCAAGCCTCGTCATCTCCCAGTACCTACTGCAACCTACATCCTTCTGAATCTGCGTAGTGTATTCATCTCTTGGTCTCCCTCTACGATTTTTACCCTCCACGCTGCCCTCCAATACTAAATTGGAGATCCCTTGATGCCTCAGAACATGTCCTACCAACCGATCCCTTCTTCTGGTCAAGTTGTGCCACAAACTTCTCTTCTCCCCAATCCTATTCAATACTTCCTCATTAGTTATGTGATCCACCCATCTAATCTTCAGCATTCTTCTGTAGCACCACATTTCAAAAGCTTCTATTCTCTTCTTGTCCAAACTATTTATCGTCCATGTTTCACTTCCATACATGGCTACACTCCATACAAATACTTTCAGAAATGACTTCCTGACACTTAAATCTATACTCGATGTCAACCAATTTCTCTTCTTCAGAAACACTTTTCTTGCCATTGCCAGTCTACATTTTATATCCTCTCTACTTCGACCATCATCAGTTATTTTGCTCCCCAAATAGCAAAACTCCTTTACTACTTTAAGTGTCTCATTTCCTAATATAATTCCCTCAGCATCACCCGACTTAATTCGACTACATTCCATTATCCTCGTTTTGCTTTTGTTGATGTTCATCTTATATCCTCCTTTCAAGACACTGTCCATTCCATTCAACTGCTGTTCCAAGTCCTTTGCTGTCTCTGACAGAATTACAATGTTATCGGCGAACCTCAAAGTTTTTTTTCTTCTCCATGGATTTTAATACCTACTCCGAATTTTTCTTTTGTTTCCTTTATTGCTTGCTCAATATACAGATTGAATAACATCGGGGAGAGACTACAACCCTGTCTCACTCCCTTCCCAACCACTGCTTCTCTTTCATGTCCCTCGACTCTTATAACTGCCATCTGGTTTCTGTACAAATTGTAAATAGCCTTTCGCTCCCTGTATTTTACCCCTGCCACCTTTAGAATTTGAAAGAGAGTATTCCAGTCAACATTGTCAAAAGCTTTCTCTAAGTCTACAAATGCTAGAAACGTAGGTTTGCCTTTGCTTAATCTTTCTTCTAAGATAAGTTGTAAGGTCAGTATTGCCTCACGTGTTCCAGTGTTTCTACGGAATCCAAACTGATCTTCCCCGAGGTCGGCTTCTACTAGTTTTTCCATTCGTCTGTAAAGAATTCGTGTTAGTATTTTGTAGCTGTGACTTATTAAACTGATAGTTCGGTAATTTTCACATCTGTCAACACCTGCTTTCTTTGGGATTGGAATTATTATATTCTTCTTGAAGTCTGAGGGTATTTCGCCTGTTTCATACATCTTGCTCACCAGATGGTAGAGTTTTGTCAGGACTGGCTCTCCCAAGGCCGTCAGTAGTTCCAATGGAATGTTGTCTACTCCCGGGGCCTTGTTTCGACTCATGTGTTTCAGAGCTCTGTCAAACTCTTCACGCAGTATCGTATCTCCCATTTCATCTTCATCTACATCCTCTTCCATTTCTATAATATTGTCCTCAAGTACATTGCCCTTGTATAGACCCTCTATATACTCCTTCCACCTTTCTGCTTTCCCTTCTTTGCTTAGAACTGGGTTTCCATCTGAGCTCATGATATTCATAAAAGTCGTTCTCTTATCTCCAAAGGTCTCTTTAATTTTCCTGTAGGCAGTATATATCTTACCCCTAGTGAGATAAGCCTCTACATCCTTACATTTGTCCTCTAGCCATCCCTGCTTAGCCATTTTGCACTTCCTGTCGATCTCATTTTTGAGACGTTTGTATTCCTTTTTGTCTGTTTCATTTACTGCATTTTTATATTTTCTCCTTTCATCAATTAAATTCAATATTTCTTCTGTTACCCAAGGATTTCTACTAGCCCTCGTCTTTTTACCTACTTGATCCTCATCTGCCTTCACTACTTCATCCCTCAAAGCTACCCATTCTTCTTGTACTGTATTTCTTTCTCCCATTCCTGCCAATCGTTCCCTTATGCTCTCCCTGAAACTCTGTACAACCTCTGGTCCTTTCAGTTTATCCAGGCCCCATCTCCTTAAATTCCCACCTTTTTGCAGTTTCTTCAGTTTTAATCTACAGGTCATAACCAATAGATTGTGGTCAGAGTCCACATCTGCCCCTGGAAGTGTCTTACAATTTAAAACCTGGTTCCTAAATCTCTGTCTTACCATTATATAATCTGATACCTTTTAGTATCTCCAGGGTTCTTCCATGTATACAACCTTCTGTCATGATTCTTAGACGAAGTTAATGAACTGGAAGCAAAATAACTCATGACGGATGCAAAAAGCACATTAGCACAGGCAAAGAGCGCGTACCTGGCCAAAAGAAGCCTATTAGTATCAAAGATTGCCCTTGATTTCTGAGAATGTAGGTTTGGAGCACAGCATTGTACGGTAGTGAAACATGGACTGAGGGAAAATCGCTACAGAAGAGAGACGAAGCATTTGAGACGTAGTGCTACAGACAAATGTTGAAAATTAGATGGACAGATAAGGTTAGAAAGGAGGAGGTACTCCATACAATCGGTGAAGGAAGGAACATGTGGAAAATAGGGACACGAAGAAAGGACATGTTTTAAGGCATGATGTTCATGAAAAAAACTATTTAAAAGTTGTAACAAATCCACAATTTTTGAAGATACGGCAGTGAAATTTTGAACCATGCTTTATATGAAATTAACACATTTACTGTTAAATTTCTTGAATTATAAACATTTAACTTTTTCATGGAATTTAAAAAATTAATTTTCAAAAAATAATATGCGTTCTCTTTTCTCAGGAACTGTTCAAGAGGTTTCCAAAAAAAATCTCTTTGTATGTAGTAAGATTCTCTCTTAAGGTTTTTTGAATGTATCGAATAGGAGAATTTTAATGGTTTTAAAATTATAATTCTATAAGTTGGAAGGTAACTGTCTTATTTGCTATGTCGGGTTTCAAGAAGTTTTGCCCATAAATATGAATGACGTCGTGAATTTGATAAGTGTACTCGACCTCGGTAGTATCTACTTAACCATATTCCTTGTAAGTCTGTTCTTGAGACCACAGATGTTGGTCAGAGGGGTTACTTTTTTTTTTTTTTTTTGAGACAGTAGCAGGCAGTGTGTGTGAGAGTCTGGCGATGTACTTGCTTCGGGAAGGAGGGAAACTGGCCTGCCGTGTAGTGGAGACAGCATTATTTGATAAGGATTTTGTATTAATATATCCTGAGGAAAAATTTTGTGGAAATGAGATGATATGAACGCAAGAACGTCAGAAGGAAGTTTTCTAAGGTAATCTAGTTTTTTTATACATATATTCGTAATTGTGTAGTTTTTTTATTGTTACAACATTGTGTATGATAAACGTTTACGGTAAAACTTTTATAGTGAAGCACATGGATTTGTCTTATAATTGAAACAAGTGTCAAGGAAAGTAATTGTACACAGGAAAATTATTGAGTAATATTTTGCTAACTTGTCAAGTTGTGAGAACTTTATGAAAGGGTATATTGTAGTTATGGCATAATAAAGTGTAGTTTGACTTGGACTCTTTTTCTCATTTGTCAGTCGTTAAGTTTAGTTCCTCATTTTTCATTCTTACCTTTATGAATATGTTTGTATACTCGGATTGCAGTTCGCGAGCTGTGCGCTGCAGAAGCGTTTTGTGAAAATTGCTAAGATACTGTCTTCTATTGCAGATCTCAAAAAAAAAGTACGGCAAATGAAATTTGGTTTTGGACCATCAGATCAATATTCCTAATAGCAACAGGTTGCAGAACAGACGAGCGTTTCTTGCGCCCATGTAGGCCAACAAATTTAATTATTATCAAAATTTGTGTCCACTGTAAGGTGCAGTGATTGTCGGAATGTATTTCTTAAAATATCAGTTCAGGGACTTCATATCAGTAAAATATTTCAGAAAAGTGCTATCTTGTAAGTTTTCAAGCAGTTTATCAGTCACATTATGCACAAACACGCGTTTATAACTTTTTATATTAACATTTCAATGCATAATATAAAATTAATGCAAAATTTCGAGCACTTCGCCTCATATCTCAGCTGACATTCGGACTTTCACAATTTCCTCCTGACACAACATTTATTGGGTTTATCGAAATAAGCGTACAAAATAACGTAATTCTACCATTCATAGATTCTGAGAAAACATGCACTTTAAAAAACCTAATTTTCAGGAAGTGCAATTTGAAGTTCAGCCTAACATTTTTCCTTATGTCACCTTTTGAGAAGGCTTCAGAACTGTATTCGGGATCCTCTTTCCTTTAAGGGCTTCACTTCTGGTTTCTTGTTTTCTGCCTTCTTTCCTTCAACCGTGCTGTCAGCTGCAGGGAGTGCTCAAGATGTCTTCAGTGAAATTTCCTATCTTGAAGAACTGCATCATAAGTTGCAATTTTGATGACTCTAGTAGATGAAAAAGTAATTTTACGCCATCGTTTTCATATGAGTGAATTTAGAGATTTTTATGTACTCTGGGTTGTGCCATACTTTTTTAGACGTTCAGTATCGGCCAGAAACCTCTAAGTGGCTTGACAGCATCCAGGATACCGTTTGGAAGCCTCTCCTTGTGAATGTAGAGGTTGTTATCCCTCTGAGTCTGTTCATATTTACACCAGTTAAGGTGGTACATACAACGAACGGGAATTTCATCATTTTATTTCTTTTCAGGCACTTCGGATGCGATTTCATCACTGAAACTTCGGGAACTTATTGTCCGTGAGTTCTATTAATAAATAAAAAATAAATTGAAAATCGCCCGCATCTCGTGGTCGTGCGGTAGCGTTCTCGCTTCACACGCCCGGGTTCCCGGGTTCGATTCCCGGCGGGGTCAGGGATTTTCTCTGCCTCGTGATGGCTGGGTGTTGTGTGATGTCCTTAGGTTAGTTAGGTTTAAGTAATTCTAAGTTCTAGGGGACTGATGACCATAGATGTTAAGTCCCATAGTGCTCAGAGCCATTTGAATTTAAATTGAAAATCGACATTTTCGATCAGTTTCACGAACGTCCTCTCTTAAGAGATCGGGGAATAATATCCAGGGTATTAAAGGGTGCTTTAGAGGGCAAAAAGTGTAGAGGAAGACAGAGAATGAAATACGTCCAAACAAATACATGGTCTAGTCACATCAACACGGCCACCACCTATGTTCTACGTCAATGTGCAACAATCACTCGCAATTCGGAAGGACGACGGTTGAATACCGCGTCCAGCCATCCTGATTTAGATTTTCCGTGATTTCCCTAAATCGCTCCAGGCAAATACCGGGATGGTTCCTTTGAAAGGGCACGGCCGACTTCCTTCCCCGTCCTTCCTTAATTCGATGAGACCGGTGACCTCGCTGTCTGGTCTCCTCCCCCAAACAACCCAACCCCAACCAACCCAACCAATCACTCACAGAAGGCAGATGGCAGCACTAGCAGTAGAGGGTATATAAATTGTGTTCGGGTTGGCGGGGGGGGGGGGGTAGAGGGGGCAAAACAGTGCAGTCATGGTCATAATACGGAATCGGAACGACTTATCTGACGTCCAGAAAGGCATAATCATTGGATTTCAGGTCAAGGGTGAAAGCATTTCAGAAACGGAAATGTTTGTGACCTATTAGGGTGCTGACTTGGTTAATGTGCATGATGGCAAAATGGCGCTATCCATAGCCAGTGCTGAGTCGACTGTGGTGCACCATGGATCACATTGTAGATGACAGGGGTGAGCGACGGCTGCTGAGTTGTGCTCGGGCGAATTGACGTCCAACCATTGAGCAGCTGACCACACAGATGAACCGAGGGTCTACCAACAGTGTCTCTTCGACGACCATTCAGCCAAAGTCGCTGCGTAAGGGTCTCCGCAGCAGGTGCCTGGTTCATGCACCCATGCTGAATGCTGTTCGTCGGCGACGAAGGTTGCAATTTGACTGCCAGTATCGCAGCTGAATGTCTGCTGAGTGGTGACAGGTGGTCTTTTCTGAAGAATCGATTTTTATGCTCCATCGGACAGATGCCTTTGGCGTGAACGGCTGCGCAACAACCCTCGGAAGAGTCCAGGCCGGAGGAGGGAGCGTTATGGCCTGGGGAATGTTTTCGTGTCATTCCCTGGATGATCTCGCGCTTCTGGAAGGCACATTGGATCAATATCTGTTCTCAGGGATCATGTCCGTCCGTCCCCCCCCCCCCCACCGGCACCCCCCCTCCCCCCAAGCAGTTTGTTCTCTCTCAGCACGATGGCATCTACCAAGAGGACATGACGTCTACCAAGCATGCCAAATTTAAAAGAACGCAAAATTCCCAAGATTGGCATAGTTTTACAGAAGTTCGAAATATGGCGCGTACTTCAATGCGAAGATGCTTTTAGTAATTTCCACAACAAAATTCTGTCTCGAAATCTGGCACAAAACCCAAAGAGGTTCTGGTCATACATAAAGCACACCAGTGGCAAGACGCAATCAATACCTTCACTGCGCGATAGCAACGGTGAAGTCACTGATGACAGTGCCACTAAAGCAGAGTTCTTAAACACGGTTTTCCGAAACTCCTTCACCAAAGAAGACGAAGTAAATATTCCTGAATTCCAATCAAGAACAACTGCCAAGATCAGAAACATAGAAGTAGATATCCTCGGAGTAACGAAGCAGCTTAAATCATTTAATAAAGGCAAGGCCTCCGGTCCAGGTTGTATGCCAGTCAGGTTCCTCTCAGAGTATGCTGATAAAATAGCTCCATAATTAGCAGTTATACACAACCGCTCGCTCACTGAAACATCCGTACCTAAAGACTGGAAAGTTGCACAGGTCACACCAATACCCAAAAAGGGAAGAAGGAGTAATCCGCTGAATTAAACGCCTATATCACTAACGCCGATTTGCAGTTGGGTTTTGGAACATATACTGTATTCGAACATTATGAAGTACCTCGAAGAAAACGATTTATTGACATATAGTCAGCACGGATTCAGAAACACAACTAGCTCTTTATACTCATGAAGTAGTAAGTGCTGTCGACAGGGGATGTCAAATTGATTCCATATTTTTAGATTTCCAGAAGGCTTTCGACATCGTTCCTCACAAGCGTCTTCTAACCAAACTGCGTGCCTGTGGAGTATCGCCTCAGTTGTGCGAATGGATTCGAGATTTCCTTTCACAAAGGTCACAGTTAGTAGTAATAGACGGAAGGTCATCGAGTAAAACAGAACTAATATCCGGCGTTCCCCAAGGAAGTGTTATAGGACATCTATTGTTCCTGATCTATATTAACGAGATAGGAGACAATCTGAGTAGCCATCTTAGATTGTTTGCAGATGATGCTGTCATTTACCGTCTTGTAAAGTCATCAGATGATCAAAACGACTTGCAAAATGATTTAGATAAGATATCTGTATAGTGCGAAAAGTGGCAATTGACCCTGAATAAGGAAAACTGTGAAGTTATTCACATGAGTACTAAAAGAAATCAGCTAAATTTCGATTACTCGATAAGTCACACAAATCTGGGGGCTGTAAGTTCAACTAAATACTTAAGGATTACAATTACAAATAACCTAAATTGGAACGATCACATAGATAATATTGTGGGTAGAGCAAACCAAACACTGCGATTCATTGGCAGAACACTTAGAAGGTGCAACAGGTCTACTACAGAGACTGCCTACACTACGCTTGTCCGTCCTATTCTGGAATATTGTTGTGCGGTGTGGGATCCGCATCAGGTGAGACTGACGGTTGACGTCGAAAAAGTACAAAGAAGGGCAGCTCGTTTTGTATTATCGCGAAGTAGGGGAGATAGTGCCACAGACATGATACGTGAACTGGAGTGACTATCATTAAAACTACGGCGTTTTTCGTTGCGACGGGATCTTCTCATGTAATTTCAATCACCAATTTTTTCCTCTGATCGTGAAAACATTCTGTTGGCACCCACCTACATAGGGAGAAATGATCATCACGATAAAATAAATCAGGGCTCGCACAGAAAAATTTAAGTGCTCGTTTTTCCCGCGTGCCTTTCGAGATTGGAACGGTAGACAGACAGCTTGAAGGTGGTTCATTGAACCCTGTTGTAAGAGGTCTGAGCAGATGTAATTTCGATGTATTGCTCATGCGCTGCCTGCGATATGCAAGGTCTCTGACCAGAGAGCAGTGTTGACTGTAGTAGGAACTGTGTAGCTGTAGCAGTAAGTTGTTGCTAGTCTGCAGTCTGCTCTGGTCTGGTCTGCTGTATCGTGTTGGCTGGGCGGGTCGCGGTGCAGCGATGCCGGAGCCTGAGTATTATTGTATAAGGTAAAAAAAGCAGCCTCGCGCATATGTAGTAATGTTATCTCAAGTCGCATGTAAATGTTTTAAAACTCTCGTAATAATAATCTTCCTCATAAAAAGTAACTTTTAACAACCATTCATTTCAATTTAAAGAATTTACTAATTTCTCCCATCCATGATCATCCCGATTATTGCAATAGAAAAATCAGTTGCTTTCTTTCATAAATGACAGATAGGTCGGCCAGCATTGCACAGAGCTGTGCCGGAAAAAATTATTGTAAGAGCAGATATATCCGGCGACTTCACTGAGGTAAGAAATTTTCCTTTTCTTATTCAGAATGATCTTTCAGGGCCATGACGCAGCACTGCTGTCGTCCAAAATTTACCAGGTTAAATTCACAGTGAATTATTGAAAAGTCATAAGTGAGCGACAATTTAATTAAGAGGTTAGTTACATTGTTTTATTACCAGGTTACTGAATTTATTTTTTTATTGGGATGTTATAGTGAATGTGAACGACATAATTATAATTTTTACTGTTGAGAGGTTGCGGTGAAATATTTTGAGGTGAGGTTACACTGTGCCAGGCACTTTATTGTGAAAAGCAGAGTAATCAACTAGATGTAGATGTAGACAATTGAACGCGTTGCACAGCTCGCAGTGTACGTGCGTGGTTCGAAAAGCACTATGATGAATTTAGTCTACTCAGATGCTTCAAATGGCTCTGAGCACTATGGGACTTAACACCTGACGTCATCAGTCCCATGGACTTAGAACTACTTAAACCTAACTAACCTAAGGACATCACACACATCCATGCCCGAGACAGGACTCAAACCTGCGACCTTAGCAGAAGCGCGGCTCCGGACTGAAGCGCCTAGAACCGCTCGGTCACAGCGGCCGGCCTTTACTGTACTCTCCTGTCACCAGATCCCTCTGGTTTAAACTCAGTCCAGCATCCGTGGGACCACTTCAAACGGGCTGTTCGCACTCTGGATCCTCAGCCACGAAACTTAGCGCAGTTGGCCACGACGCTGGACTTGGCACGGCTCCACATCTCTGCCGGTACCTTCCAGAACATCATTGGCTCTCTGCCTGCAAGTTCTCCCTGCAAAAGATAGTTATTCAGAATTTTGATAGGTGGTCACATTAACGTCACTGGGCCGTGTAATGGGGCTCTTGTGTGCAAAAGCTACTCTGAGATGAAGAGGTTGGAACAGGAGAGAAATTCGTGGCCGTACGCATCAAACCAGTCAGAAGACTGACGGGGAAAAAGAAAAAATACTTACCCAATATGTTTGTGTCCGCAGCTCGTGGTCTAGCGGTAGCGTTCTCGCTTCCCGGGTCTCGGGTTCGATTCCCGGCGGGGTCAGGGATTTTCCCCTGCCTCGAGATGACTGGGTGTGGTAGTGTTGTGTTCATCATCATCATTCATCCCCATTACTGTAGGAGGAAGGCAATGGCAAACCACCTCCGCTAGGACCTTGCCTAGTCGGCGGTGCGGGTCTCCCGCATCGTTCCCTACGCTCCTCGGAGTATGGGACTTCATCATCTACACAATACGGTGCGTGGCGGAGGGTACCTCGTACCACAACTATCATCTTCTCTCCCTGTTCCACTCCCAAACAGAAAGAGGGAAAAATGACTGCCTATAGGCCTCTGTACGAGCCCTAATCTCTCTTGTCTTATCTTTGTGGTCTTCCCGCGAAATATAAGTTGGCGGCAGTAAAATAGTACTGCAGTCAGCCTCAAATGCTGGTTCTCTAAATTTCCTCAGTAGCGATTCACGAAAAGAACGCCTCCTTTCCTCTAGGGACTCCCACCAGAGTTTCTGAAGCATTTCCGTAACACTCGCGTGATGATCAAACCTACCAGTAACAAATCTAGCAGCCCGCCTCTGAGTTGCTTCTATGTCCTCCCTCAATCCCACCTGATAGGGATCCCAAGCGCTTGAGCAGTACTCAAGAATAGGTCGTATTAGTGTTTTATAAGCGGTCTCCTTTACAGATGAACCATATCTTCCCAAAATTTTACCAGTGAACCAAAGACGACTATCCGCCTTCCCCACAACTGCCGTTACATGCTTGTCCCACTTCATCTCGCTCTGCAGTGTTACGCCCAAATATTTAATCGACATGACTGTCAAGCGCTACACTACAAAATATTTGTGACATCAAGTAATGTAAAGATACTTTAGAGTTCGAAGTAGAGAATTTTAAGTCTTGAAATGAACGCCTAGTTGCCAGATAACAGCGTGGCTGCCTAATGTTCATCTAGTAGCATGCATTTCATCATAACGGTATCTCGTTTCACGGTATTAAGCTTAAGTTATATTCAAACGTGCATCCGTAAATTCTTCTTCTTCTACACTTCACGAATTAGATTTTGAGCTTGTTTCTTCTTCAGAAACTCTCTCTCCATCTCCTCTTAGGCCTTCCAACACCTCTCACCTTGCCAGTCAGTAAACTAAGGACAGTTTGAGAACTGTTTTAGTGTCCATTCTTTGCACGTGTTTGTAGCAGGTGGTGCGATATTGTCTCATTGTTTCGTTTTTTATGTAGCCTGCGCTTTTTGTTCCTCTTGGAAATTTCATTTCTGCCCTTTGCATTGTACGAAATATTCGTTTTTAGGCACCTAGCACTCACTCCCAGGAAGAAGTGGCGAAAGATGCATAGCTTTATATAATTTATTCTCGTTTCTTCTCTGTTCTTATTTTTAAATGGTGCCATATTTATATCCAACTCTAGCTTTTTTTACGTATAGATCTTTATTACTGTCTAGGCTAATTTGACACTTACAATGAGTGAAGCATGATATTTGTTCTAAAGTTACTCTTCCACAACGATTTTGGACTGGGCCAAATTTTTGCCCGCAAAGCCATCTTGGCTTTAGAAAACTGAACCTCATGTTGTTTATAATGGTACTTCAGATGGTACAGTGCACGTGGTAAGACTTCTTATTTTTCATGCAGTATCAAAATATCTTCTGCATAACATGGTGTCTTGTGATTTTTAGAATGTCTTTGCATGTGTCACCTCCAATTCATGATAATACTTTAAACCAGAGGTTGTACAGAGTTTCAGGGAGAGCATAAGGGAACAATTGACAGCAGTGGGGGAGAGAAGTACAGTAGAAGAAGAATGGGTAGCTCTGAGGGATGAAGTAGTGAAGGCAGCAGAGGATCAAGTAGGTAAAAAGATGAGGGCTAGTAGAAATACTTGGGTAACAGAGGCAATATTGAATTTAATTGATGAAAGGAGGAAACATAATAACGCAGTAAATGAAGCAGGCAAAAAGGAATACAAACGTCTCAAAAATGAGATCGACAGGAAATGCAAAATGGCTAAGCAGGGATGGCTAGAGGACAAATGTAAGGATGTAAAGGCTTATCTCACGAGGGTTAAGATAGATACTGCCTACAGGAAAATTAAAGAGACCTTTGGAGAAAAGAGAACCACTTGTATGAATATCAAGAGCTCAGATGGAAACCCACTCCTAGCCAAAGAAGAGAAAACAGAAAGGTGGAAGGAGTATATAGAGGGTCTATACAAGGGTGATGTACTTGAAGACAATATTATAGAAATGGAAGAGAATGTAGATGAAGTTGAAATGGGAGATGTGATACTGCGAGAAGAGTTTGACAGAACACTGAAAGACCTGAGTCGAAACAAGGCCCCGGGAGTAGACAACATTCCATTAGAACTACTGACAGCCTTGGGAGAGCCAGTCCTGACAAAACTCTACCATCTGGTGAGCAAGATGTATGAGACAAGTGAAATTCCCTCAGACTTCAAGAAGAATATAATAATTCCTATCCAAAAGAAAGCAGGTGTTGACAGATGTGAAAATTACCGAACTATCAGTTTAATAAGACACAGCTGCAAAATTTTAACCCGAATTCTTTACAGACGAATGGAAAAACAGGTAGAAGCCGACCTCGGGGAAGATCAGTTTGGATTCCGTAGAAATGTTGGAACACGTGAGACAGTACCGACCCTACGACTTATCTTAGAAAATGGATTAAGGAAAGGCAAACCTACGTTGTTAGCATTTGTAGACTTAGAGAAAGCTTGGGCGCCTTGTCACGGTTCACGCGGCTCCCACCGTCGGAGGGTCGAGTTCTCCCTCGGGCATGCGTATGTATGTTGGCCTTAGTGTGAGTTAATTAAAGTTAAATTAATTAGTGTGGAAGCCTAGGGACCGATGACCTCAGCAGTTTGGTCCCTTAGGAACTTACCACAAATATCCATTTTTTTCACTTATTTTATCTAAATTTCGTAAGCCTTTAAATAAGGATTTTACGTCTGTTTCTCCCATCAAGGTTCATTACTTCACCCAATGACTGGCAGACTTCATCATATTCCTCTTTTGTAACAACTGTTGGGGTTTTTCGTTGAAGTTCCTCTACTCTATCTAAAATGCGGTAACAGGTAATTAACAATCTCCTCATGATACTAATTATCAGTTTTAATTGTTATGTAAATGAAAAACGCCGTCTCTTGCTGAACTCTATTTTATTTTAAGGCTTTTTTATTTACAAGACAAATATTTCTGCTCTTACTGCGGAGGATGGTCACGCAAACAAACTCGTTATCAGTATTAGTATTATGTGATATTATTACGAGGGAACACAAAAGCACAAACTGATACTAACAGCTGATCTGCTCGGGAACGTCCGGTTATGACCGAAATGGGAACCACGTGACTGGTATCAGCGTCCCCTATTAGCCGTTAAGGACTAGTTCTTCTTGGCACGAAATGTATTTGCGACAGGTTCGTGTCTGCTGGGAACCAAGCATTTTCGCAGGCTTCTATCACGGCACATGAACGATTTCACTTAAATTGCGTGTAGTATTTAGAATACTGCTTATCTTATATGTACCGTACCAGTCCGTATGTCCCCTTTTTATATTCTGGACATGTTCGCCTTTGCTTTCACCTCCTCATACCATTTTCATTTGTTGCAGATTGACGACAATGGTATTCTGTCAGCCTCAAAAGTTTCGAGACTGGGTTAATGAAAAGTAGAGAATAGTTAAGATGGTGGTGTACTGCTACAGGTTTCTACGTGGTCTCATCCCACCGGAGTAAAAAACACAGAACGTTTATACAACCATGTGAAACTGCCAGAAAAGTCCTTTGGCACATCACGACCACAAGTCCATTACTTAACCTTGAACTACTACCACTGGGCCTCAGAGACCCATCCAGTATATCTTCTGTGTTAGTAACTACAGATTTTATTTTAATTAAACTTTTGCTTTTTCCAATTTGTTAAGTTAGACATTATTTTGCAAAAAAATTACCTATAGCTCGTATTAAAGTGTTGGTGCACGTTTCCTCCCGTCTGGGCATCGCGGCCCTTGTGGTTAGAAGCAATTTTTCAACTACCAGGTGTCTGTCTGCGCAGCGTTTGCTGCGCCATTTGTCATTGTTGACTCGCGCTGTTACTCTTTCGGTGTTCAACAGTTCTCCTTGTGATATGGCTAGCATTACACTACCATATTTCTTTGACAAAGAAATCTGATCAAATTATCGTCGAATTTCTTTTACAAAGATCTTTGACGTAGCGCTAAAAGGGGGTATTATACTATCGTCATATTTTTCGTCAAATTTCCAGATGGCGGACAACAACAACTTGTTATTGTACACTCCAGTTGCTTGTACCACAATTGCATTGTGTGTGCATTTAGAAGAAAAGCGACGGAAAAAAAGAAAGCATACATGGGTGAAGCCAAAGGGCATTATGTCGAGATAATACATTGAAGCACCAAAGAAACTGGTGTAGGCACGCGTATTCAAATACAGAGATATGTAAACAGGTAGAATACGGCATTGCTGTCGGCAACGCCTATATAAGACAACAAGTGTCTCGCGCAGATGTTAGATCGGTTACAGCTGCTATAATGGAAGGTTATCAAGATTTAAGTGAGTTTGAACGTGGTAGTACAGTCGGCGCTCGAGCGATGGCACACAGCATCTCCAAGGTAGCGATGAAATGGGGATTTACTCGTATGACCATTTGACGAGTGTACCGTGGATATCAGGAATCTGGTAAAACATCAAATTTGACAGTGCTGTGGCCGGATAAAGATCCTTTAAGAACGGGACCAACAAGGACAGAAGAGAACCGTTTATCGTGACAGAAGTGCAACCCTTTCTCAGATTGCTGCAGATTTCAATGCCGGTCTATCAACAAGTGTCAGCGATAGATCATCGATACGGGCTTTCGGAGCCGAAGGCCCACTCGTGTACCCTTGATGACTGCACGACACGAAGCATCACGCCTCGCCTGGGCCCGCCAACACCGTCATTGGTCTGTTGATGACTGGAAACATGTTGCCTGGTCGGACGAGTCTCGTTTCAAATTGTATCGAGTGGATGTACGGGTATGGGGAGAACCTTGTGAATCAATGGCCCCTGCATGTCAGCAGGGGACTGCTCAAGCTGGTGGAGACTCTGTACTGATGTGGGGCGTGTGCACGTGGAGTCATATGGGACCCCTGAATCGTCTAGGTACGACTTTTGACAGGTGACACGTACGTAAGCATCCTGTCTAATCGCCTGCATTCATTCATGTCCATTGTGCGTTCCGACGGACTTTGGCAATTCCAGCAGGATAGTCCGACACCCCACACGTCCAGAATTGCAACAAAGTGGCTCCAGGAACACTCGTCTGAGTTTAAATACGAGGGCCGTTCAGAAAGTAACCTCCGGTTGATTTAAAAAAATACACCAAGTTAAATAAAAATATTTTAATATATACATCTTACAACTACATCTTTGCACTATTTTTCTACATAGTCTCCATAGCGATTGAGGCACTTATCGTATCTCTTCACAAGCTTTGAAATTCCTTCTGCATAAAAATCACCCGCTTGTGCCTGGAGCCAGCCTGTGACCGCATCTTTGAGCTCTTCGTCGTCATCAAACCGCTGTGACCCGAGCCATTTCTTCAAATGCATGAAGAGGTGATAATCACTTGGCGCCAGGTCTGGGCTGTAAGGTGGATGGTTGATAACGTCCCACTTGAAGGACTCAAGAAGGGCCGTTGTTCTGCGAGCAGAGTGAGGACGGGCGTTATTGTGCAAAAAAACGATACCGGAAGTCAGCATACCACGGCGTTTGTTCTGTATAGCCCGTCGTAACTTTTTTATTGTTTCACAGTACACGTCTTGATTAATGGTCGTACCACGTTCCATGAATTCAACCAACAACACCCCTTTGGCATCCCAAAACACCGTTACCATCAGTTTTCTGGCAGAAAAATCTTGCGAGGCTTTTCTTGGTTTGGTAGGCGAATTTGAATGTGCCCACATCTTTGATTGTTCTTTTGTCTCAGGGTTCACGTACTTAATCCAGGTTTTGTCACCGGTCACGAATCTGTTTAACAATGGTTCTCCTTCGTCCTCATAACGTGACAGAAAGTCTAATGCAGAGGCCATTCTTTGAGTTTGGTGGTGGTCGGTAAGAATTTTGGGCACCCATCGTGCACAGAACTTACGGTAACCCAATCTTGCTGTCACTATCTCGTACAAGAGAGTCTTAGAAATCTGTGGAAAACCAGTAGACAACTCCGACATTGAGAAACGTCGATTTTCACGAACTTTTGCATCAACTGTCTGAACGAGTTCGTCAGTCACCAATGATGGTCTACCACTCCTCTCTTCATCATGAACGTTTTCTCGTCCACTTTTAAATAAACGTACCCATTCACGGACAACTCCTTCACTCATAACTCTTGGTCCGTACACGGCACAAAGCTCACGATGAATAGCTGCTGCAGAATATCCTTTGGCTGTAAAAAACCTTATGACAGCACGCACTTCACATTTGGCGGGGTTTTCTATTGCAGCACACATTTCAAACTGCCACAAAAACTAAACTAGCGCAGGTACGACGTTCACTCGACCACGGCTTGATGCCGACTGACCTGTTGAGTGCGTGAACGCACAGATGGCGTCGCTACTCCCCCAACAACCCGCACTGTGACCAATCGGAGGTTACTTTCTGAACCGCCCTCGTACTTCCGCTGGCCACCAGACTCCTCAGACATGAACATTATTGAGCATATCTGGGATGCCTTGCAACGTGCTGTTCAGAAGAGATCTCTCTCCCCTCGTTCTCTTACGGATTTATGGACAGCTCTGCAGGATTCATTGTCATTTCCCTCCAGCATTTCTTCAGACGTTAGACGAGTCCCTGCCACGCCGTATTGCGGCACTTCTGCGTGCTGGCGGGGCCCCTACCGATATTAGGCAGGTCTACCAGTTTCTTTGGCTCTTCGGTGTAAAACCATTCACATAATTTGTCACGAAGCAGCATGTGGAAGACATCAAGTCTTAAAATTACTTACGAATGCATGAGAGTGTATTTCAGTATTTTCTCACTAAAGTGGCTTCTGATATTACGAAACAGAATACTCTCTTGAGAAATGCTATATGTGCAGAAGACAGGTTCGTCGTGACACTGCGATTTCTTGATACTGGAGAGAGCTGCTGTAGTTTACAACACAGCACTCGAATACCACAGCGCGCATTAACCAAAATTATTCCAGAAATGTGTGAAGCTATTTATAAAGCAATGAAGGGGGAATGTCTGAAGGAAATAAATGTTTAGTACACTATACAGGGTGGTCCACTGATCGTGACTGGGTCAAATATCTCACGAAATAAGCATAAAACGAAAAACCTATAAAGAACGAAACTTGTCTAGCTTGAAGGGGGAAACTAGATGGCGCTATGGTTGGCCCCCTAGATGGCGCTGCCATAGGTCAAACGGATATCAACCGCGTTTTTTTAAAATAGGAACCCCCACTTTTTGTTACATATTCGTGTAGTATGTAAATAAATATGAATGTTTTAGTTGGACCACTTTTTTCGCTTTGTGATAGATGGCGCTGTAATAGTCACAAACATATGGCTCATAATTTTAGACGAACAGTTGGTAACAGGTTTTTTAAATTAAAATAGGGAACGTAGGTACGTTTGAACATTTCATTTCGGTTGTTCCAATGTGATACATGTACCTTTGTGAACTTATCATTTCTGAGAACGCATGCAGTTACAGCGTGATTACCTGTAAATACCACATTAACGCAATAAATGCTCAAAATGATGTCCGTCAACCTCAGTGCATTTGGCAATACGTGTAACGACATTCCTCTCAACAGCGAGTAGTTCGCTATCCGTAATGTTCGCACATGCATTGAGAATACGCTGACGCATGTTGTCAGGCGTTGTCGGTGGATCACGATACTAAAGATCCTTCAACTTTCCCCACACAAAGAAATCCTGGGACGTCAGATCCGGTGAACGTGCGGGCCATGGTATGGTGCTTCGACGACCAATCCCCCTGTCATGAAATATGCTGTACAATACCGCTTCAACCGCACGCGAGCTATGTGCCGGACATCCATCATTTTGGAAGTACATCGCCATTCTGTCATGCAGTGAAACATCTTGTAGTAACATCGGTAGAACATTGCGTAGGAAATCAGCATACATTGCACCATTTAGATTGCCATCGATACAATGGGGCCAATTATCCTTCCTCCCATAATGCCGCACCATACATTAACCCGCCATGGTCGCTGATGTTCCATTTGTCGCAGCCATCGTGGATTTTCCGTCGCCCAATAGTGCATATTATGCTTGTTTACGTTACCGCTGTTTGTGAATGACGCTTCGTCGCTAAATGGAACGCGTGCAAAAAATCTGTCATCGTCCCGTAATTTCTCCTGTGCCCAGTAGCAGAACTGTACACGACGTTCAAAGTCGTCGCCATGCAATTCCTGGTGCATAGAAATATGGTACGGGTGCAATCGATGTTGATGTAGCATTTACAACACCGACGTTTTTGAGATTCCCGATTCTCGCGCAATTTGTCTGCTACTGATGTGCGGATTAGGCGCGACAGCAGCTAAAACACCTACTTGGGCATCATCATTTGTTGCAGGTTGTGGTTGACGTTTCACACGTGGCTGAAAACTTCCTGTTTCCTTAAATAAGGTAACTATCCGGCGAACGATCCGGACACTTGGATGATGTCGTCCAGGATACCGAGCAGCACACATAGCACACGCCCGTTGGTCATTTTAATCACAATAGCCATACATCAACACGATTTCGACCTTTCCCGCAAATGGTAAACGGTCCATTTTAACACGGGTAATGTATCACGAAGCAAATACCGTCCGCGATGACGGAATGTTACGTGATAACACGTACTTATACTTTTGTGACTATTACAGTGCCATCTATCACAAAGCGAAGAAAGCAGTCAAACTGAAACATTCATATTTATTTACTTACTGCACGAACATGTAATAAAAAATGAGGGTTCCTATTTAAAAAACGCAGTTGATATCCGTTTGACCTATGGCAGCGCCGTCTAGCGGGCCAACCGTAGTGCCATCCGGTTTCCCCCTCCAAGCTAGACGAGTTTCGTTCTTTGTAGTTTTTTCGTTTGGTGCTTATTTCGTGAGATATTTGGCCCGGTCACTATCAATGGACCACCCTGTATAGTCAATAAGAACTATTCTTAATTTTGAGTAATTTAATTAATAGAATCAGTGTTCCAACAACTACAAAATTAATCAAAAGTATGAAACGGATGAAGCACTTTCTAACTTGTGGCATCTAGGATTAAAAAATAGGAAAAGTAGAATGGTAAGCTAAGAAGCTTTTTTATATTAGCGTGTGACCACTTCCTCTATTCCAGCTTGCTGAATAGCTTCCTGGATGTTTCCAGTTGTATTGGTTGATGGCTGTAGCTGTGATTGTGGACATGAAGTCGCCTGCAGCATATTCCACCTGCCTGCCAGCACACGATTAATAGCATGCATTGTGCCCCTTGCTCACCTCCCACTGCAGTCGATCAAGGTTATTAAAAAGAGTCGAAGGAACACACCAACTTTGAAGCCATGTTTACAAACACACAACAGAGACGTCAAATATCTGTAGCAATGCCAGCGCTCCAAGCAATTACATTTCACATTGCAAAGAACAGAAGACGAACGACTTTTATGATCAAATCTACGGCGAGGTTCTAGATTTGATCATATTTCTTTGATGAAAGGTAAGATTTGACAAAGTTCTCTATTATACTGTCAAATTTCTTTGACATAAATATGTGACGTATCAACTTTGACAAAGAAATGTGGTAGGGTAATATCGGCCTAAGCACATGTTTATTTTGGTGCATTATTTCATAACAGTTGCCTGTTCTACAAACTGAGAATGTTACGGAGAAGAGAACTATCAGATGAGGAAATAAGGGAATTTTTGGAGCAGTCTTCTGATTCTGAAAACCCACCTAGTGAATGTGGATCCTCCAATGATAATGGCAGTGAGGTAGACGTCAGGGCTCTAAACTCAGAACTACACGAAGATGATGATCATGAAGAATCCCTTTATGAAGATGGAAAAGAATAGTTTAGAGAAAATTCTGTTGAGTGTGACTTTTTGTTTTCTCGTAATGGGCATGAAATATGGGCTACAGATACGTAGAGGTTTTTTTGAAATTACCGCTACCAGTGACAAACTTTATTGACTATCGTATTACTTATTTATTTAGCGACATGTTTCGAGGGATTACCTCATCTTCAGGCTAAATGGCATTAGAAAAACAATTTTACAGTAAGATCATACTGATGTTACATAGTCTTTTCGTAAATGCTGTGGTTATCCTGTGGAAGAAGAGAAAACTTAGTAAGAGGCGATGTCACTTATGAAGCTGGACTGATGTTTGCATGAAAATGTGATGGAAACACCTCAGCGCATCGCAACGAGACTGCCGAGCCAGAAGAACAAAATGAGTGACCTTTACAAAACATTTTCATGCAAACATCAGTCCAGCTTCCAAAGTGCCATCGTCTCTTACTACGTTTTCTCTTCTTCCACAGGATGACCACATCATTTACGAAAAGACTGTGTAACATCAGTATGACTTTATTGTAAAATTGTTTTTGTAATGCCATTTAGCCTGAAGATGAACTATTCCCTCGAAACATGTCGCCAAATAAATAAGTAATACAATAGTCAACAAAGTTTGTGACTTTTAGCGGGAATTTAAAAAACTTTTACATATTTCTTGAGACAGTCACAGTCGAAAAATAGTCAAAATGGTTTCAAATGGGCTGCAGCTCCTCAAGCTGGAATTTCTGCTGCGTGGAGCAAAAAAGGACGTCCAGAATGAGATTTTCACTCTGCAGCGGAGTGTGCGTTGATATGAAACTTCCTGGCAGATCAAAACTGTGTGCACCGAGCGAGACTCGAACTGGGGACCTTTGCCTTTCGCGGGCAAGTGCTCTGCCATCTGAGCTACCGAAGCACGACTCACGGCCGGCCCTCACAGCCTTACTCCTGCCAGTATCTCGTCTCCTACCTTCCAAACTTTACAGAAGCTCTCCTCGCAGGAGAGCTGTAAAGTTTGGAAGGTAGGAGACGAGATACTGGCAGAAGTAAGGCTGTGAGGGCCGGGCGTGAGTTGTGCTTCGGTAGCTCAGATGGTAGAGCACTTGCCCGCGAAGGGCAAAGTTTGCGAGTTCGAGTCTCGGTCGGTGCACACAGTTTTAATCTGCCAGGAAGTTTCAAAAAAGGACGTATTGAAAGAAAACCAGGGACCTAGAAAAGTTATTCGATTGGGAACTGTAGTAATAAAGAATCCTGTTTTATGTTGTTCTTTCGTGTGCCCCTCATTAACAAAGTGTGTATGTGGACCAACAGGGATGTTCGAATCCTTTACGAAGACTGCGTGGATACAGATATGGATGAAATGAGAAAGTTTCTTGGTGTTCTGACCCTGACGGGAGTTTACAAGTTAAGAAATGAAGATATCAGTCGACTTTGGAGTGCTGAGAATGGGCGACCACTTTTCAATGAAATTATGACTCGCAAGAGCTTCCACGCTATTCTGAGGTTTGTTGCGCATTGGCAATGCAGCAGTCCGACGTGAATGTAGGTCAAGTGACAAATTGGAACCAATCACAGAAGTTTTGAGATGTGGGAAACTATCCTTAGGAATGCCTACATTCCTGGATGGTGCATGACCGTAATGAACAGTTGGTCACATTTGAGGGTCGCTGTCCATTTCGACAATACATCCCGTCAAAACCTGGTAGATACGGCATAAAGTTCCGGACAATTTGTGACAGTGCGACAGGCTACTGCTGGAAGATGAAAGTGTATTTGGGAAGGGAGAAAGCAGCCAGAGCCCTGCAACTTGGAGAATATGTCGTGAAAATCCTGCTGAATGAACTTGAAAAGCTTGGACGTAATGACACCTGTATTAATTTTTTTTACGTCTCTCAACTTAGCTCATTATTTGTTTCAAAAGATCTGGCACTAGTTGAAGTCTGCTTTCGGCCGGTGAGCGGCGAGGACGTCTTGTTTACGTCCCGTCCGCAGAGTCGCGAGCGCGCGTAGCTTGTTTACTTCCTCGCCGCAGCTAATACTCGTGCTGTTGACATTGAGTCGCCATGGCTCATTCGTACAGAAAAGCTACTATCAAGATCAGCTTCCTGCCCGACTACGCACGCCCACGAGCCTTTGAAGTCGAACGATTCATCCGTGACGAAGTTAGAATACCAACACAGCACATAATCGGTATTCAAGTATCCATCACAAGTAGCGTCGTTTACGTCAAGATGATCGATGACGAGTTATGTCACGCAGTTGTGAACAGATGCGCGAACACTCTCAAGTTCAAACACTCCGATGGTCACATCGGAGAGGTTACTGTTGACCATGCTGGACTAGGATTACGCACACTAAGAGTCTTCGAACTCCCTTTCGAAGTACCACCGGACGTCGTTACCTCAGCTTTCCGCCCTTATGGGACGGTAATTAGCCACGTGGCCGAAAAATGGAACACCTTCGAGACGTACCAGGTCCTCAACGGCGTCCGACAAGTGAAAATTGAATTAAAGAGACATCTGCCATCCTACTTAGTCATAGGTGGCTGTCGAGCAATAGTAATGTACGACGGCCAACCTCGTACTTGTTCTGGTTGGGGCCAGGAGGGTCATGTGGGCTCGGTGTGTATTCAATGTCGGGTTACACAAATTCCATTACATGACACGGCACCACCTCCTACGCTCACGGCCCTCCCCCTCAATTACGCTGGGGTGACACGATCGACCGTCATGACAGACGACAAACCACTTGGCAGACAGGAAGCGTTAGAATGCACACCTGTCGCCAGTCCTGGATTGACCAACAACATTACGGTGTCCGCAGAGATTGAAGAACGCCGCCCATCGACTCCTCATGAAGATTCGGACGAGAGAATGGAACTCGACGCTAGGGTTGTACCGACCTCTGCCTTTCTCCCTGAGGGGGATGCGATACGGAAACCACAAACTCTTTCCGACACAGAAACCCACGTCCGAAAACAAAGGTCACCGAGAAAACATAAAAGGCGACGTCGCACACCCTCAGACGATTGCCTCCAGCGGACGTCTTCTCCAGTTGACGACCGGACGGCCGACGAAACGACGAGGAAAATGGATGACACAGGATCGCCCTCACCTGTCACTTTGTCTGATTTTGACAAACCTCATTCCGCTCTCTTGGGCAAAAAGATGGCAAGCACAGCGCCCGCCGTTGGTGCACAACCAGAAACAACTGCGGATTCACCCTTAGTCACTCAGTCCACAAGTGTTCTACTGCAGCCACCGTTAACTTTCGGACCTTGGGCGGATGACATTGAAGACGATTTTACGCCCGCTGTGGTGGATGAGGAGAAGGGGTCTCTCCTCCCACACCTCGGCCCCTCCCGAGTAGCAACAGATGCCGGCGCGGACGCGGCCTGCAGATCACAGGCCCCACCTTTAACAGCGACACTGACGATGGCCCCCACCGCAGGAGACGATCTGCAGACCTGTCGCTTAACAACCATCAGCAGTAACACCATTCAGACACACAGCAGACGTTGACATTGTCTTTCTCCAAGAAGTCTTCGTCGAAGATTTCCCGGGTATGTATGGTTATACGGCTCATGTGTCCCACGCCTCGCCAACTAACAGTGGAGTCGCAGTTCTCTTCAGAGAGGGCCTCGAGGCGGACGAAGTCCGATATCTCCCCGACGCTAGAGGAATGGCCGTAACGGTGCAAGGCGTCCGGTTTATCAATGTGTACGCCCCTTCCGGAACGAATCGCCGTCGTGACCGATCGCTCTTCTTCGCAGAACGAATAGCACCGCTTTTTCAGGGCAAGCACGATGACTTGATATTAGGGGGCTATTTCAATTGCACGCAAGCACCTAAAAAACGGCTGCCACGCCATTCACCGTGCCCCGAACTTGGGATACTCATCGGCGACTCCAGCTGGTAGATACATGGGAACATGTCCGAGGAAATTGACCGGGATACACCCATTTCATGAGTCACTCGTCTAGTCGCATCGATAGGATTTACGTCTCCTGTTCTCTCGCGGCAACGGTGAGTGACGCGGAGGTGTGGCCCGTAGCCTTTTCTGATCACGAGGCCTATACAGGGTGAGTCATCTAACGTTACCGCTGGTATATTTCGTAAACCACATCAAATACTGACGAACCGATTCCACAGACCGAACGTGAGGAGAGGGGCTAGTGTAATTGTTTAATACAAACCATACAAAAATGCACGGAAGTATGTTTTTTAACTCAAACCTACGTTTTTTTAAATGGCACCACGTTAGTTTTGTTAGCACATTTGAACATATAAACAAATACGTAATCAGTGCCGTTTGTTGCATTGTAAAATGTTAATTACATCCGGAGATATTGTAACCTAAAGTTGACGCTTGAAACCTCCGACGTTCAGTTGCGTGTTGTAACAAACACGGGCCACGGTCGGCGAGCAGCATCTGCAGGGACATGTTTACGACGACGACCGTGTTTACGAGTGTGGCTGTAGTGCACTGTTGTGGTTTGGTCTAGCTGTCGCAGTGTCCGCATGCTGCTATTGTTTTTCTTCATTCGTCTCCGCACGCAGACCAACTGTAGTACACCGTGTTACCAGACGTCTGTGATAGTGTAGTGTTGTAGGAACTGTGACCACGGTGTATTCGAACTCTGAAAAGGCGGAGATGATACTCATCTATGGCGAGTGTCGACGAAATGCAGCTGAAGCCTGCAGGGTGTATGCAGAACGGTACCCGGACAGAGAGCATCCAACGCGCCGCACATTGCAAAACATTTACCGCCAACTGTATGCAACAGGTGTGACCGTAGCACGCAAACGGGTCCGTAACAGGCCCGTCACAGGAGAAGCGGGTGCAGTTGGTGTGTTAGCTGCTGTTGCCATGAACCCACACATGAGTACACGGGACATTGCGAGAGCCGGTGGACTGAGTCAAAAGTAGTGTCATGCGCATACTGCATCGTCATTGCTTTCACCCGTTTCATGTGTCGCTACATCAGCAATTACATGGTGATGACTTTAATCATCGAGTGCAATTCTGTCAATGGGCATTAACAGAGAATGCGTTGCAGTTCTACCTGTTTACCGATGAAGCAGGTTTCACAAACCACGGGGCAGTGAATCTACGGAACATGCATTACTGGTCCGTGGACAATCCTCGCTGGCTCAGACAGGTAGAGCGACAGCGACCGTGGACTGTAAATGTATGGTGCGGAATCATTGGCGACCACCTCATTGGTCCTCACTTCATTGCAGAGGCCCAAACAGCTGCAACATACATCGGGTTTCTACAGAATGATCTGCCAACGTTGCTCGAAAATGTCCCACTGGAAACGCGTCGACGTATGTGGTATCAGCATGGTGGTGCACCTGCACATTCCGCAATTAACACTAGGCTGACCCTTGACAGGATGTTCGACGGGCGTTTCATAGGACGTGGAGGACGCATAAATTGGCCAGCCCGTTCTCCTGATCTTACACCTCTGGACTTCTTTCTATGGGGTACGTTAAAGGAGAATGTGTACCGTGATGTGCCTACAACCCCAGAGGATACGAAACAACGTATTGTGACAGCCTGCGGCGACATTACACCAGATGTACTGCGGCGTGTACGACATTCATTACGCCAGAGATTGCAGTTGTGTGCATCAAATGATGGCCACCACATTGAACATCTATTGGCCTGACATGTCGGGACACACTCTATTCTACTCCGTAATTGAAAACGGAAACCACGTGTGTACGTGTACCTCACCCCTCATGGTAACGTACATGTGCGTCAGTGAAAAAGACCAATAAAAAGGTGTTAGCATGTGGACGCAATGTGCTGTTCCAGTCTCTTCTGTACCTAAGGTCCATCACCGTTCCCTTTGGATCCCTACGTAATTCGGTGCTCTCCGATACACACGATCGAACAGCGGAGAAGTGGTACTCAAGCGTCAACTTTAGGTTACAGTATCTCCGGATGTAATTAACATTTTACAATGCAACAAACGGCACTGATCACGTATTTGTTTATATGTTCAGATGTGCTAACAAAACTAACGGGGTTCCATTTAAAAAAACGTAGGTTTGTGTTAAAAAACATACTTCCGTGCATTTCTTTATGGTTTGTATTAACCAATTACACTAGCCCCTCTCCTCACGTTCGGTCTGTGGAATCGATTCGTCAGTATTTGATGTGGTTTACGAAATATATCCAGCGGTTATGTTAGGTGATTCACCCTGTATATGTGCCGTCACCCTTCGTCGCCAACGGGTGTGGCGCAGCCGACATCCCTGGAAATTAAACCTGGCTCATCCCGCTTCTCCGGATTGTCGACGCGCCATCGAAGACACATGGAATTCGTGTGTCCGCCGCCTCCCGACGTATCCTGCATCGATTAGTTGGTGATTAAAAGGCGCCAAACCGGCCCTACGGAGAACCTTTATTACGTATGGTCGTGAGACTGCTGCTTGGAAGCGGCAGACCCTCGATTTTTATTTCACCATCCTTCGTGAATGCGCCTCCTTGCCACCCACACCGGAACGACAGTTGACAGTTCAGCGTGCGAAGGCACAGATCGTAGCCCATATGCGCCGACACCTCGAAGGGACGATCGTCCGAGCGCAAACACAAGACAGACTCACAACGAAACGATCCACCATGTACCACGTCATCCGAGAACGTACACTGCGAAGACAGGCGGTGATACATGCCATCACCACTGAGGAGAGCCGTCATCACACCACACAACGCGATATTGCTGCAGCCTTCTTCGACCATTACGCACGACTTTATTCTGCTCAATGTTCCGACCCGACGACGGTGACAGCAGTCTCACAACTGGTTTACAGCACTGTCCCACAGGATTTACAAACTGAATTATCGAACGACATTACGGAAGACGAAGTTATCGACGCCATAGGTAAAGGAGCGGCGAATAAGTCTCCTGGCCCCGACGGGCTCCCTGTGGAGTTTTATAGAACTTTCCAGTATTTACTGGCTCCCAAGTTAACAGACATCTGTCGGGAGCTTATGTCCCCCGCGGTGCCGCTCACTGCGACCTTCGTAGAAGGAATAATTATACCGGTTCACAAACCTAAAGGTGGGGTTCGAATACAAGATTACCGCCCGCTAACACTCATCATCTGCGACATGAAGATATTCACCAGACTATTAGCAAACCGTCTACGAGCGACCCTGGCTTACGTCATCTCACCAGATTAGACCTCCCTAGGGGGTATCAACAACATCCACACAGCACTGTGTCGATACCGTGACTTAATAGCCCTAGCCAGGGCACGCCGCGTCCCGGGAGCGTTGGCATCACTAGATTTTAGCCAAGCTTTTGATCGAGTGGATCACGCGTGCCTAACGTCCGTTCTCCAGCGCATGCAGTACCCACAGCAATTCACAGACGTCGTGATGCGCCTCCTCCGAGGGGCGACTTCCAAAGTGCTCGTTAACGGGCGTCTCTCGCAGTCCTTCCCGATTTTCCGCTCCGTGCGTCAAGGCTGCCCATTGTCGACGTTACTGTATGCTCTGGCACTGGAACCGCTCCTCTGTGGCCTCCGTCAGCGCCTCACCGGTCTTACCCTACGCGACGTCACATTTCGCTGTACAGCATATGCAGACGACCTGGTTCTCGTGTTCCGCAATCGCGACGATGTCATCAGAGCACTAGAATGGATTACCACGCAGCTGTCTCAACGTCGCCAAATCGGTCGCCATTGCCATAGGAGACGGGTTGACCCCAGCGTGTGTCGAACCCCTACAGCTTCGTGGCACTTTCAAATGTCTCGGAATAGAGTTTCATGACGACATACGGCGCACTGCGGCTCTTAACTACCGCCACTTATTACAACAAATTCTAGTCCAGATCCTCAACCGTCGTCTGCGGACCCTCGACATTCTACAAAGGACACACCTTGTCAATGTTTACCTCGCATCGCGCCTTCCACACATAGCGTGTGTTCTTCCAATACCGTTACTGATAGCTCGACGTCTATTAGCGGCATTCGGAGCCTACGTCAGCACAGGCATGCTCTTCAAAGTCAGTTATGAGTCGCTGACCCTTGCCCCAGAAAGGGGAGGTCTTGGTCTAGTCCATGTCCACGACAGAGCTGTGGCTCTGTATGTCACCTCACACATCAAGCTGTGGCGCCACCACCCGGAAAGTTTGACGAGTTTGCTGTTGGAGTCCTTAGCTCCGCCCTCCCTTATGCCCCCACTGACGACGCAAGACATACCCCCATCCTTCTACTAGTTCTGGAACTTTTTTATTGAACACAGCTACGTCCGTATCGCAGTACCACCGACGAAACAGGCGTCGGCGCGGGATATATATCATGTCCTACAGCAGAGGCGCCCGCCAAACATCGTGGAGACCAAAAGCCCTCAGGTTAATTGGAAGGTGGTGTGGAAGACGATTCACGCGGTTACTCTGGCCACAGACGTCCGATCCACATGGTACATCACAGTAAATGGTAAACAGATCACCCGATCACGACTTTACAAGATAAACATGGCGGAATCGCCTCTATGTGTAGACTGCGGGATGCCAGACACGGACGAACACCGTCTCACATGTGGCGCGGCAGAAGGCGTATGGCGCTTGGTGCGGCAAATTTTGTCGTATTTTCTACGAGTGACTCCGGAACACATTACACCTCGGTTTCTACTATTTTCGGATCAACAGTATTTCCCGCGCACCAAGACCAACGCTGTCACGTGGATCCGTGAGCATGCGGTATACTACTTATTTCACGATGGACCTAAAGATGTATTCGACTTTTGGAACTACCTACAAGAACGTCATTGCAAGATCGTACGGAACCCAAAATACAGGCAGTTATTGTTGTGGTCTTCAGTCCTGAGACTGGTTTGATGCAGCTCTCCATGCTAATCTATCCTGTGCAAGCTCCTTCATCTCCCAGTAGCTACTGCAACCTACATCCTTCTGAATCTGCTTAGTGTATTCATCTCTTGGTCTCCCTCTACGATTTTTACCCTCCACACTGCCCTCCAATGCTAAATTTGTGATCCCTTGATGCCTCAGGACATGTCCTACCAACCGATCCCTTCTTCTAGTCAAGTAGTGCCACAAACTTCTCTTCTCCCCAATCCTATTCAATACTTCCTCATTAGTTATGTGATCTACCCACCTAATCTTCAACATTCTTCTGTAGCACCACATTTCGAAAGCTTCTATTCTCTTCTTGTCCAAACTATTTATTGTCCATATTTCACTTCCATACATGGCTACACTCAATACAAATACTTTCAGAAATGACTTCCTGACACTTAAATCTATACTCGATGTTAACAAATTTCTCTTCTTCAGAAACGCTTTCCTTGCCATTGCCAGTCTACATTTTATATCCTCTCTACTTCGACCATCATCATTTATTTTGCTCCCCAAATACAAAACTCCTTTACTACTTTAAGTGTCTCATTTTCTAATCTAATTGCCTCAGCATCACCCGACTTAATTCGACTACATTTCATTATCCTCGTTTTGCTTTTGTTGATGTTCATCTTATATCCTCCTTTCAAGACACTGTCCTTTCCGTTCAACTGCTCTTCCAAGTCCTTTATACAGACAGTATTTTTCTAATTACTTAGGGAGTGCCCTACGCGACACTCCACGCAGCTGGATCATCAACAGGTAGGAGAAGACACCCATTGAGTGAGCTGACAAGACTAAGTTCGATTCTCGGTGGAAAATATACGACATACGTGAAGACGTACCTGGATGATGAAGCGTATGGAGAGTAGCGACACACCCTTCTGCAGCATGTACGCAGCACTTTTTTTCGTTTTCCCCATATACATTACCTCGGTGTAGGAACGTGCCGAGATATTGCTTTCTTTACTCAGAGCACGATGCGGTGCTAGGTACATTTATTTTTGTTGTGGTATAAAGTAAAACCAAATGAGGAATATATTAAAAACAGTAAATAAATACATTAAAATTCCCACAAAAGATTTCCCCTTACCATCCCTGATTCCTTGACGGGCGAGGGGGACACTGTGACCAGGGCTCGGGTTGTGACCCCTGATCGATCCGCTCTTCCCGCCCTCCTTAAAAAAATAAAAATAAAAAGTAAAAAAATAAAAAAATAGAGTCGGTACTACCCGAGAAAACTAAGGTGAACTTCCTGCCGATTTTATTTCACCTAAGGGACTTTAAACATATTCTACATTATTTTATTTTTAACCACATGTGATGACAGCCTCTTGTGTTCCTAAGAGAAACAAAGTTGTTACCATTCGTAGCTCTCTTGATGACCAACCAACGGTGTCATCTTCAAAAGAGAAGAAGCCTGAAGCTTTAATGACATACAATGCCGCAAACGGCGGTGTTGGCACTATAGACCAGAAGACGCGACGCTACAATGTGAGGAGAAAAAGAAGGCGCTTGCCATTGGTGGTTTTCTTCAACATGATCGATGTAAGTGTAATAAATGCGTACATAATTTGGATGGCCTGGTTACCAATAAAAAAATCAGACGTCGGATTTTCGTGGTCAATTTGGGAAAGCAACTAGTAGGACTGGGTCCTATTAAGCAGTGAATCCACCACCTAAGAAAAGGAGATGTGGATATTGTGTAGAGAAGAAAGATAGAAAAAGCCAAATTACATGTTATAAATGCACGAAACCAAACCTGCATGCTGCTGTTGTCTGTAGACCCTGCGAAAATTTGCATAAAGAATAAAAGCCACAAGCAAAAGTTAAAAAAATACTAAGTTTTTTAAAATGTAAGGTTTGCATAAATAAAGTTGCGTTGAAAGTATTTAAACCTCAACAGTCGTTCACATCAGAAGTAGTCAAAATAGTGTCATTTTTTGTCAATTTAACCAACATGGGCCTGTGAGGCCCGACTGGTATGCAAAGCTGTGCAGATTTTCTGGTAAGCAGTGGGTTAAGAATGCCTGCTCACAACTGTCTGTTCGAATGCACATCAGTTCTCGGAACTTTTTGGAGTGATGATGCAAGTGACGTCATAATTAAATTGCGGCTGACTGCGAAGCCCTTTTCTCAGATAATGTGTGTAACGTGAAGCAGGAGATTTGAAAGTGATCCCATATTCAAATTTATTTCCGACTGGACTGGATTCCTTGTCAAAACTTTATCTACGATGTCCCCTTCACAAACCTTATAAGCATGTCATAGGAACTGTATACTCTTTAATTCACTGTACAGTGTAAAGAGAGTGCCTGTAGAGGTGACGATGTGCCCACTGCGATGCGCAGACATGTCGGATGGTTATCAGCACCGACAGCCTTCTGGAGACTACATGTCATGCCATGTGTGTCGCCTGTCCAGTTTATGGCCGCCTAGTCTGATAATACAGCTTATCTAGAGCCGCTAACGAACATGTCCTTGTTCCAGCAGCGATAATTTGCATGCTTTTTAAATAGCTGTCTTGCAACAATGAGGAACACGTCAGTACCCTGTTGTTAAATCTTATCTGGGAAGAGTTATATGGTTAATCTTTGCTTTAGACCCATCATTTCACACATACGAGGTGCGGCTAGAAAATAACCGGACTGATGCTGGAAAAAACATTTATTTACAATTATTTACAATTTCATGTTATCTCCTTCAATGTACTCTCCTCCTCGGTCTCTACACCGCTCCATACGAATTTTCCAATGTTCATAGCAATGCTGCAGATCATTTTCGGTAAGTCCATACATTACTTCCGTCGCTTTTTCTTTTACTGCTTCAACAGTCTCAAATCTAGTTCCTTTCAAAGCTGACTTGACTTTAGGGAAAAGAAAAAAGTCACAGGGGGCCAAATCAGGTGAGTAGGGTGGATGATCTAAGATGGGAATGTTGTGTTTTGCCAAAAACGTCTTCACTGACAACGCACTGTGAGCTGGGGCATTGTCTTGGTGAAGGATCCATGACTTTTTTCTCCACAAATCGTTCCGTTTTCTCCGTACTCGCTCACGTAGGGTAGCCAGGACGCTAGTGTAGTAATGCTGATTCACTGTTTGTCCCTCTGGTACCCAATCAATGTGCACAATCCCTTTGATGTCAAAAAAAAAAAAACAATCATCATTGCCTTGAATTTCGATTTTGACATTCGTGCTTTTTTTTGTCGTGGAGAACCAGGAGTTTTCCAATGCATCGATTGGCGTTTAGTTTCGGGATCGTAAGTAAAAAACCACGATTCATCGCAAGTAATAACATTTTGTAAGAAGGTGGGATCACTTTCAATGTTTTCCAGGATGTCAGAACAAATCATTCTTCGGCGTTCCTTCTGTTCAATTGTGAGACACTTTGGAACCATTTTTGAACACACTTTGTTCATGTTGAAACTTTCATGAAGAATCTGCCTAACACTTTCCTTGTCAACTCCTGTTAACTCAGACACTGCTCTGATTGTTAAACGGCGATCTTGTCGAACAAGTTTACCGATTTTTTCAATGTTTGCATCAGTTTTTGCTGACAATGGTCTGCCAGTGCGAGTGTTATCACTGGTGTCTTCGCGGCCATCTTTAAATCGTTTAAACCACTCAAACACTTGTGTTCGCGATAAACAATCATCGCCGTACACTTGTTGTAACATTACAAACGTTTCACTTGCAGATTTTCCTAGTTTGAAACAAAATTTGATGTTAACACGCTGTTCTTTCTGTACACTCAACATTTTCCGACGCACAGACAAAACGTCAACTACTTAAAACAGACGCCACGAGCAGACTGAGTGCAGGAGGCAGATGAAACTCGAGCAGTAGGCGGAGCGAGAGTCACGTGACAGGCCACGCGACTTTCAGCCTTATTGCATTCGTTTTATTGTTTCACCAGTACTAGTCCGGTTTTTTTCTAGCCACACCTCGTAATCAGGGGTGCCGAACTGAGATAAAATATTACACCCTGTAATCAACAAGCTGAACGCCAGGTCAGTAGAACAATGTGGTTACCTGTGGCTCGCTATCAAAGGGCAACCACTGTGATTGTGGAAGTTGGGCTAATTTTTACCCGTATGTGTTGGGAAATACCGAACTCCTTCTTGTTACAAAGTGTTCGTTACTCGTTGCTTGCGCCTGACCACGGAGTCTCCATTAACCAATTGCTCTTATTGGCTGACTGAGAACAGACCGTAAATAAGCCGTACGAAGAATAGATATGGAAAACGCTCTAAGTGCCAAATCTGACATTTGTCAGAACAGTAAAGAAACAACTAATTTGTAATCCCAAAAATTTGAGGAAGCAATCTGATACCACTAAGTTACGCTGCTCTCAGCATAACCACAAAAATGAGAGAAACTAGAAAATATATATATTTTATTAAAAACGATCTACGTGTCATACCATTAGCAGCTCATGTCTTGTGGTTACTGTTGCTGACTCACGAGCGCGGGACGTCGGGTACGATTCCCGGCAGGTCAGGAAGTATTTGCGCTCGGAGCTGGATATGAGCTGTCAGCACCATTGAATTGTCAACCACGCTCAAGTCGTCCAAAGTGGCGTCAATTAAAGAGACATCTACTAGGCGGCCGAACAGCGCAGACAGAGATTCCCGGTGAATTATGCCATACTGCGGCGGCGCGGTTCTTTCCGTCCCTTTACTACGAACCTGCACCTACCTGTGAACATTGTCTCAGCAGATCATCAGTAGGAAAGCCGAGTGAAACCTACTGTACTTCGACGTCAACCAGGCTGCAGTTAAAGTCACTAATCTACGTTTCGGAAGAAACACGAATTGAAAGGTTGGAAATTTTTCCTCAATTAATATATTCTGAAACTTAGGTGAACAAGTATCACTGCCAAGCCCGTGCTAGTCTTAACACAGTCACTCACAATCCCTTTCACTCACGTTAGTAAGTTTATGGTGTTGCATTTCCCGAAAACGTAATAGCGGCAAAAATACTGATTGTTTTTGATTGAGAATGCTCGCCAAATATTAAGTCTGTCGGTACCAAATGCAGTTACCGACCTGCTCAATACGTCACGCGGAATGTATGTCTTTTCTCGTCACAAAATTCACTTAAAAATTCCGAAATTTCTACACACACATCGGAATAATTATGCCGTCACTTTACAACACTTTTGATGTATGAAACACTGCTAGATCCGGCACCTTATCATTTCCATCGGAACTACTACTATTACACACGTCCGAACTGTTTCATGGCTAGGTTCCGACTCCTCTCCAGAATACTCTAAGTCTTCTCTACCAACAGAGAAAGGCGCGCGAAGAATATTGCTTTACCATTGGTCAGTTTAGTCAACAGCCAATAGCAAAACAACATTCTCCCGCGTCAGTCTGCGCTTTTCATCAATAACCAATCGCAAAATAGTAAACCCAACGACTGCACTTTTTACCGACGTAACTATCTAATATGCTGAAGTTTTGCTTATGCATAAAGTTATATACTATTGATATTTATACCTGAATTAACTTTCTCTTTACCATAAACTTACTTTACAAATCTATTCTACAAAAATCCCCTTTGTCCACATCCATACTTCTTCGAAATGTTCCCACACTAAATTCTACTACATAACTCGTTAAACAATTATCTTCATATTAACCTTAAGTCACACTCACGCATCAATCATACTGTTATAACACATTTATAACATTTTACACACACAAAAAGACATAATAACACTTTATGAAAATACTAGAACAGTTTATGAAAAACATTCTATTACTTTAGTGCACTCTAGTGGGCACAAAACTAAAATCACAGTCCCCCTATCCAATATTGTCCTCTATTGGCTGATACATAAACTACGTGCGCGTCCAGTCTGGCGTCACCATCTGTCACTCTCCAGCTCTGAGACACATCTCCCACTTGACCGCCTCCAAGGCAGGATCGTTATACGGCGCTACGCCTCAACACGAACATCTCATTTTATTTTGCGTGTCATAACAGGAAACTGGCTGGTTACCAGTGTGAGACAGTTTTTACAAATATAAGAAAGTTATTACAAACTGATTCTTGCAAAGAAAAAAACAGCAACCAGACACTGTCAATAACGCTGTTTATTTACACAAACAGCGCCTCAACCGGTTTCGAACCGCCAGTTTCATATTCAGACTGATTTTCACCTCTGTATTACATCTGTTGTTGTTTATATTAGATGTTGGCTCTTTTGTTTTCAATAATAAATCTAAACAAGACCAAGAAATGTAATGTAAACGTAAACAGCCACCTGAAGATGAACCTGTTGACTCATAATCCGTAAAGGCGCTATTTGCCTAAATATGTTGTCGTTGTTGTGGTTTTCAGTCCAAAGAGCGCTGTGGTGCAGCTCTCCATGCTACTCTATCCTGTGCAAACCTTATCATCTCAGAGTAACTACTGCAACCCACATACGTATGAATCTGCCTACTGTATTCATCTCTTGGTCTCCCTCTACGATTTTTACCCCCCTCTCATACCTCCACTACTAAATTGGTCATCCATTGATGTCTCAAAATGTGTTTTACCAATTGATGCCTTCTTCTAGTCAGCACGTTGCACAAATTTCTTTTCTCCCCAATTCTATTCAGTACCTCCTCATTTGTTACGTGACCTACCCACCTAATCTTCAGCATTCTTTTGTAGCACCAAATTTCAAAAGTTTCTGTTTTCTTCTTGGGTAAACTGTTTATCGTCCATGTCTCACTTCCATATTTGGCTACAGTCCACAAATAGTTTCAGAAAAGACTTCTTGACACTTAAATCTATACTCGATGTTAACAAAACTCTCTTCTTCAGAAACGCTTTTCTTGCCATTGCCAGTCTACATTTACATCCTCTCTACTTCGACCATCATAGTTATTTTGCTGCCCGAATAGCAAAACTCATCTACTACTTTAAGTGCCTCATTTCCTAACCTAATTCCCTCACCATCAGCTGATTTAATCCGACTGCGTTCCATTATCCGCGTTTTGCTTTTGTTGATGTTCATCTTATATCCAACTTTGAACGCACTGCCCATTCCGTTCAACTGCTACTCCAAGTCCTTTGCTATCTCTGACAGAAATCTAACGTCATCGGCAAACCTTAAAGTTTTTATTTCTTCTTCCTGGACCTTAATTCCTACTCCAATTTTTTCTTTTGTTTCCTTTACTGCTTGCTCAGTATACAGATTGAATAACATCTGGGATAGGCTTCAACCCTGTCTCACTCCCTCCTCAACTACTGCTTCCCTTTCATGTCCGTCAACTCTTATAGCCGGCCTGGGTGGCCGAGCAGTTCTGGCACTAAAGTCTGGAACTGTGCGTCCGCTACGGTCGCAGGTTCGAATCCTGCCTCGGGCATGGATGTGTGTGATGTCCTTAGGTTAGTTAGGTTTAAGTAGTTCTAAGTCTAGGGGATTGATGACCTCAGATGTTAAGTCCCATAGTGCTTATTTGAACCAACTGAGGGGAGGCTCTGAACCACCCGATTATGATTTCTTCGTACTCTATCCCAAGGTCACAATCTTCGGCATACAGTTTCTGGCAGCAATGTGTCTTCCACGAAGGAAATTCCAATTGGTTTTTAAGGGCATTTCGGATCGTGTACTGCATTAGACTGGGCTGTCTGGCGTGTTAGTTTTGTGGTGACTTCGGGTGAACATTTACCACATGAATGGTACCTTATCCTGTATCGTCGATACCCGGGAATGACCACAGCCCCGATTCCACACTCATTAGTTTTGTTTGGTTCTTCCTAATGGAATAAGTTAAGTCCCATAGTGCTCAGAGAGTTTTGAACCATTTTTTTGAACTCTTATAAATAACATCGGGGACAGGCTACAACCCTGTCTCACTCCCTTCCCAACCGCTGCTTCCCTTTCATGCCCCTCGACTCTTATAACTGCCATCTTGTTTCTGTACAAATTGTAAATATCCTTTCGTTCCCTATATTTTACCTCTGCCACCTTTAGAATCCTATCAGCATTCTCAAAAGCTTTCTCTAAGTCAACAAATGCTAAAAATGTAGGTTTGTCTTTCCTTAAGCTATCTTCTATGAGAAGTCGTAGGGTCAGTATTGCCTCGCGTGTTCATTCATTTCTCCTGAATCCAAACTGATCTCCGGGGTTCTTAACAGTGGCACGTCGCTGTTTTCTTTTTTACAAGAACAAACTTTTGTTGTGTATTCAGCCACTGCCTCAAGAAAGCAAGTTTTAGAAAAAAGTTTGTATTTCAAGTGCGATTGAACTAAGGCACGTCGTTGTACTTGTGACAATACAAACAAAGACATACTGCATTAAGTTTTTAGTTATTGGAACTATAGTGAAAAAAACCATTTCTCATATCTTTCAAGTCGTGGAACTCCAGAGTGAAACGCAGCTTGGCACAAAGACCATGTGCCGTCTACTGACACATGTCTGTCTTTGGTTTGGTTTGGTAGTGAGGTCGGAAACACTCTTAAAGTTTCTGAAATCCTCAGCGTCCATTTCACAGACTGAAATGCTGAAATCATGAAATGTGAGGTTATGGTAAGGCAATTGTTCAAGAACTTCCAGCTTTTATGTAGAAATGGGCGCCTGGTTACCCTCGCCGCTTTCCTACAGCAATGGAAATTTGTGATTTGGACCCATATGGAAGCGAGTATCAGAGAAATCGGCGAGAAAGTTTTTCGTGTCATCAGATATACAAATTGCGGCTACAGCACAGGTAAATGTAGTTCATCAGATCAACAGATGTCAGGAGCACGCATTCCCACTGCAATCCAAACTCGATGGCGGTCCGTCGTCACTTCACGAGGCTTGTTGCCTCGGTGGAACGTTACGTTAAGCAGCCTGTACTGCTTTTCCTGCTGCTGCCTATGGTGACTTACTTATTGGTTTGGACTGTCGTCTGGGTGTCACTGTTTTGGTTTCCTTCATTTCTTTTGTTGCTGGTGTGTGGTTGCTACTCGCGTAGCAGGTCCCGTCAATGTGTGGTCGGTCGCCAGTACATCTTGTTGCCTGGGCCACTGGCGAATTGATTTTCCGACTCCCGCTTTGTCGCGTAGAATCGCGTTGCTGTTTTCCGGAAGCGTGTTTTAGCGTCGGTAGCAAGCTGGTGCAGTTCCTTGGTGGGAAACTCTCGTGGCAGGTGCAGTGCCAGCCCGGGAGCTTTGCTCTGCAGGTTTTGGAGCACCTTCAGCGATGTGTCGGCCTTGTTATCTCACAGTACGGCGGCGTACTCCAACACGTGCATGGTGAGTGTTAGGTACAGAGTCCTGCCGCAGTCTGGGGGTAGTGTCGTCTCTGGATTGAGCAGCGGGTACAGTAGGCGCATCCTGCTCAGAAGCCTTGGCCCGCACTTCCCGAATGTGCTCTTGCACGTCAGGCGCCTGTCCAGTGTAACCGAGGTGTGTGACCACTGGATGGGGCCTCCCATGATTTGCACCGGCCGGATGTCCGCTGGCACATTCTTCCGCGTAAATATCTCCTCCTGGCTCTTGCCCGCGTTGAATTTGAGCCGCCAGTTGGTGGCCCAAGCTGCAGGCTCGTCGCTGGCGAGCTGTAGGCGGAGATACAGCTGTTGCGCGTTCATGCTTTCCGCGAGAGCGCGGTGTCGTCCGAATAAAGCGCCAGATGGACCCTCGGTGCCTTTGGGACGTTGGCTATATAGAGGAAACACAGTTAGTGGGCCGCTATGCTACTCCCGCTCGGGTAGGACGTGCTGTTGGCGCACCGTCGTCAGCTCGCACGTGGACGGCGGTGTACATCAGGCTTTTATGGTTCTCAGAGCCAATTATAAAATTACGGCCTTAATTCTTTTTATTACTCGTACATGTCTCCGGCAACGGCCTTGCCGCAGTGGATACACCGGTTCCCGTGAGATCACCGAAGTTAAGCGCTGTCGGGCGTGGTCCGCACTTGGATGGGTGGTCACCCAGGCCGCCATGCGCTGTTGCCATTTTCGGGATGCACTCAGCCTCGTGATGCCAATTGAGGAGCTACTCGACCGAATAGTAGCGGCTTCGGTCAAGAATACCATCATAACGACCGGGAGAGCGGTGTGCTGACCACACGCCCCTCCTATCCGCATCCTCCACTGAGGATGACACGGCGGTCGGATGGTCCCGGTAGGCCACTCATGGCCTGAAGATGGAGTGTACACGTACAAGTCTGCAGTCCTCATACACATGAAATCCTCGTGCCACTGTAGACAGTACCGTAGTACGCCATTAGAGAAATCAAAACAAAATGTCGCAGCCTATTGATAAAATGGGGTTCCGGCCGGTCAGTTATTTTCAACAGCAGGACAATTGTTGCAGATGTGTCAGGCCAATTTCAGACGGCTAAAGACGTCAATTGGATTTGTCTGTTACAGCTGAAACAATTGCATAATCGAGAGCAACGAAGCAGAATACAGTCACTTCTCCGTGTCGTTGCCGACATGGCTCGCTGAGACGAAGTGGTGACACGCAAAAACTACCGAGTCGGGCACTAACTGCGTGCGGAAAGAACGACATGTGAGTTGTGGGAGCCAGCCGTTGTGGCCGAGCGGCTGTAGGCGCTTCAGTCCGGAACCGTGCTGCTGCTACGGTCGCAGGTTCGAATCCTGCCTCGGGCATGGATGTGTGTGTTGTCCTTAGCTAAGTTAGGTTTAAGTAGTTCTAAGTCTAGGGGACTGATGACCTCAGATGTTAAGTCCCATAGTGCTTAGAGCCATTTGAACCAGTTGTGGGAGGTTACAGAACTGCAGGACCGGGCCTGTCTTTTGGCGACACAGGAGCAACTGATCTTCAGTAAGACTTACCCTTCTCACTACATCAGTAAGCCGAAAATTTTACAAATATTAAACCCTGTGAAATGAATCAAATGCATTGAAATGAATTACATGTCTCTATGGGAGTGAAATCAACTGAGACGCAATCATGTGGAATGATACCAGTCGGAAACCGCTCAGATATGTCGAACTGGCGTACTGAAAATCGCGTATCAGCGCCAGACCCGTATTCTCTGTTTAGCGCGAGCAGTAGCCATAACCGTTATGTCATCTGAGCAAGCATCCAGGCAACTTTCATGGACACTGGTGTTTCTCCGTATTCATTGAATTCATGTCATTGCACCTTCACTGATTTCAACTCGATCGACCTATTCTTCTCCTATCTTGTTCACCTCCGTAGCTGAGGAGTCAACACGGCCGATAGCCATGCGGAGGACCCGGGTTCGATTCCCGATACTGCCAGGGATTTTTCCTCAGTGGGAGGAATGGACCAGGGCGCACTCAGCTTCGTGGTACCAACAGAGGAGCTGCTTCACCGAACAGTAGCGGCTCCACGTCACTAAAACTGACAATGACCTTGAGAGTGGTATGCTGATCCTAAGTCCCTGCAATACCGCATCCAGTGACGCCACTGGCGGAGGATGACATGGCGGTCGGTCGGTAACGATAGGCCCAACAAGGCCTGTGGACAGGGTGGACGTAATTCTTATCATACATACAGCATGGGCAGGAAGTAACTGTCCATTGTTAATGCGTAATAATTTTAATAAATATTTATATATTTGTTTAAAGGCAATTGTGTTTCTTTCTTTGCAGTGATAGAACTCATTCTTTATGGATAGACATCTGCAGAAATGTGTTCAGGTGGCCTCTCGATGTGAAGTGTGACGTTATTTGATACTCGCACGTGGTGGTGGACTGTGCATGGGGTTCGGAACGCTTTGGATACAGAGTTCATCAGGTATAGCCAAACAATACTAATGAGTGTGGGTTCGGGGCTGTGATCATTCCCGGGTATCGACGATACAGGATAGGGTACCGTTCGTGTGGTAAATGTTCACCCGAAGTCACCAAAAAACTAACACGCCAGACAGCCCAGTCTCATGCAGTACACGATCCGAAATGTCCTTAAAGACGAGTTGGAATTACCTTCGTGGAAGACACACTGCTGCCAGAAACTGTCTGCCGAAGATTGTGACCTTGAGATAGAGTACGAAGAAATCATAATCGGGTTTTCAAACATAATCTATAGTGATGAATTGGCCTAATGGCTACGACGTATGGTCCCGACAAACAAGACATCAGAGTTCGTATCCCGATGTGGAACAAGTGTTCAATTGTCGCTATATATCATATTAAATTACATTAAATCTAAGTACACCTACATGAGCACACTAGCGTGATGATTACAAGGTACCAATCACATAATGTATTCTACTAAATGCTTCGTTACTAACAGCAATAGGATATGAAGCTCATTAAAACATATAATATTATGACTACATTAGTACATATAGGAACTATCGCTACATCATGTGTTTGTATGTCTGTTTGTAAGAACTTGTGAATTAATGATTCATATTGAAAGAAATGTTTGAAGGACCCGGGTTCGATTCCCGATACTGCCAGGGATTTTTCCTCAGTGGGAGGAATGGACCAGGGCGCACTCAGCCTCGTGAACTCAGCCTCGTGATACCAACAGAGGAGCTGCTTCACCGAACAGTAGCGGCTCCACGTCACTAAAACTGACAATGGCCTTGCGGACCTATTTTTTACCTGCAGTATGCTACAAGTTCGTAATGATTCATAAGCGGTATACGGCATCTTACAGCTTATTAACCTTGACTACTAAAGTGGGGCGGGGGGGGGGGGGGGGGGGGGGAGGTTCAAATGGCTCTGAGCACTATGGGACTCAACTTCTGAGGTCATTAGTCCCCTAGAACATAGAACTAGTTAAACCTAACTAACCTAAGGACATCACACACATCCATACCCGAGGCAGGATTCGAACCTGCGACCGTAGCGGTCTCGCGGTCCCAGACTGCAGCGCCTAGAACCGCACGGCCACTTCGGCTGGCGGGGGAGGGGGGGGGGAGGGGGGGGGAGATGTTACAATGCTATTAAACCATCGTAAAGTTTACCACTCCAAAGTTTATTAAGCGCAAGTCATAATTTATATATTATACATTAGTTAATTACGATTATCAGATCTGCAATGATATGTCACATACCAAATTAAGAACACAACATCCTGTTTTGCAACATTCTACAACTGTAAGTTTTACGAGTGTTTGGTAATATAGGGCTAAGTTAGTGTGTTGCAGATATCTCTGAACCATTTCATAGCGCTTGAGAAGCTCAGTCTATTCGCACTTGACTAAATGTAAATGTCGTATGACTAGGACCTCCCGTCGGGTAGACCGTTCGCCGGGTGCAAGTTTTTCGATTTGACGCCACTTCGGCGACTTGCGCGTCGATTGGGATGAAATTATGATGATTAGGACGACACAAAACCCAGTCCCTGAGCGGAGAAAATCTCCGACCCAGCCGGGAATCGAACCCGGACCCTTAAGTTCGACATTCTGTCTCGCTGACCACTTTTTTGTTTTTTTATTTTATTTATTCATTTATTTATTGTTAATTTTTTAATTATTTTTGTATTTTTTTTTAACAGTAAGGAACTGAAAACTAGTAAGTGCACACGTTGCGTCGAGTTGGGGACGCACATAACTAAAACCATGCTAATAGTTGTAGAAAAAGGCATAAAGAAAGAGAGCAAAGTGCGGGGCGAAGGAAACCATGAAACAAAACTGAAGGGTGGAA
This sequence comes from Schistocerca americana, assembly GCF_021461395.2. NCBI lineage: Eukaryota > Metazoa > Arthropoda > Insecta > Orthoptera > Acrididae > Schistocerca > Schistocerca americana. Next base: position 183,882,106 of record NC_060120.1, read on the forward strand.
TCCATACCACCATTAACCAGTGCTACATCTTGCACCGGATGGGAAACAAAAACTGCGAAGACCTTTTCGCACCGGGGACAAAAAGAGGAAATGGGCCAAAGACTGCTACAGAGTGTGAGGGTTCACAACGAAACTCTCCATCTGCTGTATCATCCAGGTATGACTTCTCGTAATGATGAAAGTAGATCCCACGTTGTACCGTGTAGTGTTCTATCATCGTCTTGTAATTTTAGTTTGTCTTACCCGTGATGTTCCAGCTACGTGGAGGGTCGTGGAACGCACTCCACAAAAAGTTGGAAAAATATTGTCGATACTTTTGGTTACGGAGGATCTTGCAATGTCGTTCCTGCAGATAGTTCCAAAAGTCAAAAGTGTCCTTAGTGCCGTCTTGAAACAAATAAAGCACTGCATGTCCACGAAGCCACGTCATTGCATTAGTTTTAGTGCGTGGGTAATACGTCTCATCCGGGAATAAGATAGTCTTGGGGTCGATATGATTCGGCGTTACCCGAAGGAAGTATGCTGACATTTGCCTCACTAAGTGCCACACTGCCGTAGACTCGCCACAGCTAAGACGGTGTTCATCGTTGTCTTGAACGCCACAGCTGGTGCACGTGGGTGAGTCTACCATGTGGATCGCATGTAGCCTGGATCTGGTCACCTGCTTACCGTTGACGGTGATATACCACATCGCCGTGACGTCAGTGTCCAGTGTTACGTGGTGAATTGTCCTCCACACTACTCGCCAGTTGACGTTCGGGTGCTTCCTCTCCACGACGTTATCGGGTCGTCCACGTTGCAGGACCCTATAAACCGTCTTTGCCGTCGCCAGTTGAGTCGCTGGTAAGGCAAGTCGAACGTGACTGAGTTCGAGGTAAAAGACACCGATGTAGAAGAGCGAGGAGGGGACGTGGTGTATCGGCACAGGTGGCAACAGGGAGGGCGGTGCTAGTTCTTCTATTAACAAACTGGTCAGACTGTCCGGACGGCGGTGCCATAGTTTGACTAATGTCCTCACAAATAGGGCGACCGCTCTGTCATGAACGTGATAAAGCCCAAGCCCTCTCCGATCCGAGGGAAGGGTGAGAGTCTCATATTTGATCTTGAAAAGCATTCCTGAACTCACGGAGGACCCAAAAGCCTTAAGTATACGGCGAGCTAACATCACCGGTATAGGTAATATCTGGGCGATGTGCGGAATGCGTGACGCTAAATGTGTGTTAACATACTGGGTCCTTTGGACGATGTCCAGGGCTCGTAGGCGGTTGTTGGCAATTCCAGTTCGAACATTTCGTAAAAGCCGTCGAAAGTTGTGAGGAGCGGTCCGTCGTATATCGTCTGTAAAATCAATGCCGAGATATTTCAAACTATCTCTGAGCTGTAAGGGGGTGACACTGTTCTCAGACAATCCGACTCCGATGTTCATCGCCACCGATTTTGCGACGTTGTTACGACTACCAGTGGCCATGCCATATTTCGCTATCCAATTCAGTGCGCTAGCGGTGTCGTCACCTTTGCGGATGACAATCACCAGGTCGTCAGCGTACGCTTTACATCAGAAAGTGTGGCCTCGTAACGTCATACCCGTTAGTCGTTGGCGCAGGCCGCAGAGGAGAGGTTCCATGGCCACAGCGTAAAGTAAAGTGCACAGAGGGCAGCCTTGGCGTATCGATCGAGAAATGGTGAGCGGCTGCGTAGGTCGGCCGTTGACGATCACCTTGGACGTCGCGCCACGGAGTAGTCGCATGACGACAGTGACGAATGGCTGTGGGTACCGCATATGTTGGGGGACCGCTTCCAAATAGTCGTGGTCCACTCGGTCGAAAGCTTGACTAAAATCGATTGCCGCCAGTGCACCCTTCAGACGACATGCCCTCGCCAGTGAGATCAAGTCACGATATTCACTGAGTGCTGTTTCAATATTATTGTCGCCTCCTAATGACGTTTGATCGGGTGAGATAACATGTCGTAAGGTCTGGCGTATCCGCGCCGCCAACAGTCGAGAAAAGATCTTAAAGTCGCAGTTCAATAGCGTCAACGGGCGGTAGTCCTGCAGTCGTGAGCCACCGGACGGTTTGTGAATAGGAGTAATCATCCCTTCCACAAGGGCCGCAGGGAGCGGCACGTCCGGAGATGGTAGTTCGCGACAGATGTCCGTCCATCGGGAGGCTGATAAATATTGAAAAGTCCGGTAAAATTCCAAGGGGAGGCCATCAGGACCCGGAGACTTGTTGACAGCTCCTTTTCTAATGGCGTCGATCACTTCTTCTTCTGTAATTTCGTCCGTCAAGGCCGCTTCCATTGCCGGGGTGACGGTGCCGTAAATCGTCTGAGAGACGTCCTCCAGTGCTGTCGGATCAGGGGTCTGAGCGGAATAGAGTTGGGAGTAATGATTGTAGAACGCTGTGTTTATGTCTTGTTGCGTGGTGAGGCGACGACCGTCCTCCGTGTCGTTGAAGCGTATCAGCGCTCGTTGGCGTCGTTTACGTTCACGACCACTCAGCTACGTGGGGCGGACAGCACTTGACTGGTCACCTTATGGTGTTTGCGTACCACTAACCTGTTCCATTAGCGACTGATGCATGGAAAGAATTATTGTTGATTTTGCGAAATATGCCTCAGAAGAAGCAGTATGCTGATAATCTCTTCTGGGAACGTACGCTCTCAGATCGTCAATAGTAAACCACATCTGATGCACAGTGCCTCTCTTGTAGCTTCTGCGCCGGCCGCGGTGGCCGAGCGGTTCTAGGCGCTTCAGTCCGGAACCGCGCGACCGCTACGGTCGCATGTTCGAACCCTGCCTCGGGCATGGATATGTGTGATGTCCTTAGGTTAGTTAGGTTAAAGTAGTTCAAGTTCTAGGGGACTGATGACCACAGATATTAAGTCCCATAGTGCTCAGAGCCATTTGAACCGTTTTGTAGCTTCTGCCACTGGAGTTGGACGAGTACTCTGCGACAATTTCTGCGCTTACCAAACTAGTCTGTGACGATATGCCCTGCTCTTCCTTGTATATGCTGTATTTCATTTCTCAGTTCCATCTGGTAAGGATCCCAGAATAACGAGTAGTGCTAAAGTATTTATCGAACGACTGTTTTTAAGCGCCTTCTTCCTGTATGGACTACATGGCATTTGTTCGTAAGACCTAATATCATCGGGTGAGGGAGACAAATCGACTTGTATTATTTATTACAAATTTTAACGGTCTTGATAGTAACATAATGCAATAACTACTACGCAAACGGAAAAAGTGGCAACACCAAAGAATAATTAATGTAGAGTCAAGACATCTCCGTAATACACTTGTGTAGGTAATGTATATAAACGATTGCAAGATCACAGTTAATGTAAGGGCAAGATAAACTGCTGAAAATGTGAAATGCTGGTACATTAATAACTGGTGTAATCACCAGAACGCTGAATTCAAGCATGCAAATGTGCATACATTGTATTGTTCAGGTGCCAGATGTCAGTTTCTGGCATGGAGTTCAATGCCGGTTGCACTTAGTCAGTACAGGGGCGGTTAATGGTGTCTGTGGATGATGCTGGAGTTGTTGTCCAATGATGTCACTTATGTGCTAGACTGGAGACAGATCTGGTGATTGTGGAGGTCAAGGCAACATGTAGACTCCCTGTAGAACATGCTGGGCGTTGTGTACATATTTCTGCGTAGTCAGCGCGTACACAACTTTCCCACTAGAGCGCGCCCCACTAAGCACAACAGCGCAGGCTCAGCACTCGTCCATCTCTGCACTACAAGATGGCGCTGCCTTAGAGACGGACCAAATTCTGCTTCCGCCGATCCGCGTATTAATATGTAACACGGCCATTGAGATGGCTGCTAACGTAGAACCTTTTCTCCTCGTGGATCACACTCGTGCAGTGATACCTGAACGTGTGAGGTATCATAACGAGTGTACAGACCTCCGATTAGTCGGTCTGCATTTATCTGCACCAGGCTGTACCAGTCTGCATATGTCTGCACCAGTCTGTACCAGTCTGCATTTGTCTGTACCAGTCTATAGTCAAGTTTCAGTCTGCACCTAATAAGATTATCATATTCCTGTACAGAGCCATGAAGAGAAATGTATAGACACTTTGTCAAGTATCAGAGATATGTGAGAATAAGATTAACGTACCAAGACCAAAGGAACTTCAGATTGTCAATTGTAAATAGCATCCAGAATCAAGTTACGTAAGGTTTATGCATGTTACTATTTTAATAAATGTGTGTGAAAATTAATCAAGTTCTGTTTGAAGTTGGTCACTGTCAATCTGCTACTCTAAGCATGCAAGTGGCATTTGTATCGTCTGACCTAACGGCAGAAGATAAACACGCCACGATAAGACCACGAGACATATTGCTGACACTCGCCTACTTCGTTAGAGCGACAAGTCAAATAATCTGATGGTGTGTGTACCGAAGGTCTTACAGTACGCACACCACACTGGGTTACAACAGCGATGTATGGGTTAGCGTTATCCTTTTGGAAAACGCCCAATGGAATGCTGTTCATGCACAGCAGCAGAACAGGTTGCATAATCAGAGTGACGTACTTTTTTGCAGTCAGGGTGGGTGGGATAATCACGAGAGTGATCTGGCTGTTATACGAAATGGCATTCCAGACCATAACTCCAGGTGAAGGTGCAGTGTGTCTGACATGCAGCCTGGTTGGTTGCAGAGTCTCAATTGGCCTCCTTCTAGCCATCACACGGCCATCACTGGCACCGAGGCAGAACCAGCTTTCATCAAAAAACACAACAGACATCCAATGAGCTCTCATTTGATACCACTGAAGTCGCAAATGGCGGCGGTTTGGGGTCAGCGGGAGCTGGGATCTGTCTTTGAAGTACCGGTTTCTAAGAGTTCGTTGTGTCACTGTGGTGCCCACTGCTGCTTAAGTTGCTGCTTCAGATGTGGTACAATGCAGCAGAGCCATAAGCCGAACACGATGGTCTTCCTTTTCGGTAGCGCCAAACGCTCACGACTGTTAAAGCATTTATTTAAAGCAAACTTGATTTGCATCCTCATAGTGGTGCTACTAGCGCCACTGTTATACAACTGTCGCGAAATTCCAACAGACATATTTAAGATGTAGAAACACGCCTGCCAACTTTCCTTTATGTGGCACAACTCCTTCTTGATGTTACGATTTCTTTCCGTCATTATAGACGATAACCAGTCTCGATTGACTAGCAACCATTCTCAGACCATGCTTACGCTATAAATGGTACCTAAATACAGCATTATCCACGATAACATTACTAAGAGTAACTTCCCAATATCCAAAGGATGGTCGGAACAAGATCAAAAATGGTTCAAATGGCGCTGAGCACTGTGGGACTTAACTGCTGAGGTCATCACTCCCCTAGAACTTAGAACTACTTAAACCTAACTAACCTAAGGACTTCACACATATCCATGCCCGAGGCAGGATTCGAACCTGCTACCGTAGCGGTCGCGCGGTTCCAGACTGTAGCGCCTAGAACCGCTCGGCCATATAAAATAAATAAAATAAATAAAAAAAATGTTATTATTTTAAATATGTTAATTATTCTATCTGTATGATGGTGATTGTGATTGCAATTGTATTTGCTTATCTGGAACGTGGACGTTTAATTATTCGGTATCAGACGCTTGACAATGGCTTTTTCGTAAAGGCAATGTTACTCGTAGTTGACCGTGAAATAAAACTGAATAATCGGACTTCGTAATTAAATCGTTTCCAAAGACTGCTGCGGTAGGTGCAGACTTATAATCTAAATCTCAATATTACAATAATTTGCCAGCCATGCCAATACGTCGTACAGAGGTGATTGTCTACTAAACATAAAAAAGTTACACAGTTAGTTAAATCAGATATATTCAATGAATAAGCCTACAGTTCATAATCCTACTTACTTTTATAAATATAAATTCTTTACAGAATCGAGTGCCTAGTGTGGTTGCAACTCGCAGTATTCTTCTATAACATGAAATATGGTGGTGTGCCAGACAATAAAATAAAATACGTGCTTCTCGCACCACTTCAACCAGAGCTCTCTATTTTCTTAATCAAACATAAGAGTAACGTAATTGTGCTTTTGTTTTATCAGCGACACAGCGCTGCAGTTGTGTGCCATAGGCTTTATTTATTTGTCACTGATTATTTATTTAATTAATATTTCGCGTTTCCGAGGAAACTCACGCTCGGCATGCAAATGTGCCTTTATATTGCCCCCTGAATTGCGAGGCGAAAGGACACACCTGCAGGCGAGCAATTCACCTAAAGGCACAAGAAAATCTAAGTTATCTACAACTATTTACATGAATTACATTACACATTATACACATTATATACAAAATTTGAATGACGCGGGTGCGCCGTAAAAGTTCTAATGTTGGCAGATAGAGTGCGCGCATGCGCAGAAGCGTCTGTGTAACTGCGGCACTGCCGTTATATCGTACAGTTAGATCACGCGGCACAGTATTGCAGATCATATTGTTCATGTGCGCGCGTTTTTCAGTCGTTGCACAAAGAAAATATTCAACCAAGATTACATATGAAGACTACATTCTATGACAGGTAACTTAGTTTTAAATTTACAATATTTGTTATAACACAATACAACTTAGATTGTTGAATGTTCTTAGTTACATAGTATTGTTTTGAAATACTTCAAAGAAAAATGTCCGTATTTTTCAGGTGCGTTGACCTATACACATCGTGTCGTTATTACAGTTCATATTCATCCGCTGCACAATAGTTTTTTACAGGTTAGTATCGTCATGGTAAAGTTTTTTGATCACAGTAACATCGTTGTATAACAACGTGATTAATACATAAGCGTGTCCATTTCTCATTTCCATTATAGTCGTAATGATGCAGTTCGTTGTGACTAAAAGCATTGCTTATTACAGATCAGACGTGACCCGTCGAGTAATTGGTCCACGTGCAGTTCGTTTTTTACATTCCGTGGAAGCGTGGTTGCAGAACCTCGGACGGCACATAGCTGGCGTCGATCCTTGGACAGTCCAGGTAAGAGTGTCCGTCACATTTCGAGAACATTTCATTCCCTGAAGTTCCAACCAAAATTCTTCCACCCGTCGTGTTGTTTTCTGGACAGGCACTTTGTGTCCATTTAATCCAGTTAACATCTTGAAGTTGGGTACTGTAGTAATGTCACTAGACGATGCACGAATTATGCACTTCACATTTTCAGTTTTTTGCTGAATATAGCTCACCTAAATGTTCGTAGTTATTAATCAAGGAAATCGTTCATTGCGTTTACATAGATACGCTGCATAATGAATGGCATTAACAGTTTCTTTCACATAGGTTTCCGCGTAGTTGCAGAGTTAGTAATGTTCGTTAATGTTCGTGAACAGTGGTTCACTATGCAATGTCTTTTTGGCACTCGTTTTGTTCAAATTTTTACATAGTAACAGTTACACTATACATCAGTTAAAAAAATAAGTAATTATACATACACACGTCACATATTTTCTTAGCATAAACATAATATAGTTGCACATAAACATGTTTACATCATCATTACATCGCTATAGGTTATTACATTGTGTCACATTTGATTACATGAATTGCAGATATTTACATCCTCTTTAGTGGTTTTGCTGGGATATTATCGATGTTTTTTGTGATGTCATCTGAAATTAAGATAGGTTAGACACAACATTCATTACATCAGTAGGCAAGACCAGGCGTTTTCACTACTCAATAAATATTCAAAATAGTAAGAGAGAGAAAATGTTCGATTCCTCGCGTTTTGTGCGTGTGTGTAGAGTGTCTGTGTGGCCTTGACTACTGATAGATGCTTTTCGTGTTGAGAGATGTGCGTCTAATCTATTTCTCAAAGTAAAAGATCGCTTCACAGATGACGTCTGTCAGTTCGTCAGGTGTCACACCAAGTCAGTGGTACCTTCAGTAACAAATGTTCCGTGAAAAATTAATATGTCATCTACTGCTACGTAATCATAAATTTTACTTTAATATTCCGTCTTTCAGGTGGAGGCGCGCGCTGAAAGAAGAGTTCTTCTGTCTTCAACTGCGTCACTGGAACCGCTGAAATGAAAATTTCTATACTACTTATTATCTGTGTTGTAACAACAGAGTTTTTCGAGTTGCTTAGCAATATTTTGATGGGTATGACCTTGACATTATTCAGCATGAAATGCTCTAAGATCTCGGTGTGCGTATAGCCCAATAATTTTGTTAGTTCTAGGATGTTGTAACAGATACGCACCAGGATGCGCTATGTTAACAATTATATAAGGTCCTTCATATAGCAGACGCCACTTAGCGTTGCGTCGTTTGAGTGCTACAGATTTATGATGAGTACGAAGTAGTACAAGCATTCCTACCTCGAATTTTTGTTTTCTTTTTATTATGTTTCTGTGATGTTTGTTTCGTATTTGTGCGTGATGTGTGTATCATACTCGAATGTATATTGGTTTCTGAACTGTACATTTTGACTGATATTTTCGTTACATTCAGACTGTAGTTGATCGGTGAATTGTCTCATGGGTGCAGTGACGGATTGTACTGCGTCACTGATCAGCTGTTTGTTATTAGTAATGTGTTGCGCTACGGAGTCGTGCACAATTGTTGGTAAATTTTCACGTAAGCATCTATCAAAATGTTTGTCTTTGTTCTCAACCCAATCATGAAATTCTTTATTAATATTTTGAAAATGAGCTGTGGCATCTGATTGTAAGATGTCAGTCAGGTGTTGTTCAACATTGTCAAATTTATTCTGTACGTCAGTAATTCGTTTTTCAAGATTGTCATGTACTGAAGGATATGTTTGAATTTGTTCAGTAAGAACTTCACACGTGACATTAAGGTTTTTTACTTGTGTCTGTAAAAGTGCTACGTCAGTTGTAGTCTTTTCTTGTCTCGTATTGAGCTGGGAAAATTTAGTACTGAGTTCGGTCATCTGTTTGGTCAGTGTGGCGTCTGTAAGTTCCACACGCTTACATAAAGTGTCATTACCTATCTTGATTGCTATGAGATCAGATTTGATTTCGTCATTTTGTGTTTTTAACTGTTCATTTTGTGTCTCTAATTGTGCCTTTAAGGTTGCCATGTTTTCGGCGTTTTGTTTCATTAGCATTTGTAACATGTCGGCAATGTTTACCGTTTGCAAGGTCTCTGCCCCCGCCGCGTCATTAGACGTGACGTCATGCATTAACATGGGCTCTGATTGAGATTTTGAAATTTTTGTAGTGGACGGCCTATTGTCAAAATTTTCGTCAACACTTGCGTCAATGTTTGATGAATCGTCACTACCGGTTGCTGTCGTAAAGTCATTTTCTAACACTTGTCTCACGTCCGTGTCGGATTGCGTCTGAATAGTACGTCCTTGCTGTTCCATTTTTGCGTATTGTTTTCTAGTTATTACCATGCCAGACGTGATATATGTTTCAAGAAAATTTTTGACACTGATTTTAAAATAAAATGTAGTTGAGCATGAATCGCTCGTAGCAACAATGGCTGTCTGTTAATTTAAAGATATAAACTGAATTTGAGATTATTGGTAATGGCTGCTGGCCATGTTACATGATATCGTACAGAAGTCGGCCATATTGTACACTCGTGTATTGGTATTGTTGCATACGTTATTGTTTAGGGAAAAGTACTGAGAATGAAATTTATCACTGAAACTGTTATGCAGAAAAGAATCACTACAGAATTTACTGAAAAGCTAATACACTGAATTATACGTCTGGTCAAGCCTGCTAATGCAAAGATGCTGCGTCTTACCTTATTTTGCTGGAAGTTTCATTGCGTCTTCCCGCAAAATTTCAGAATTGGAAAATATCTTCAGATTTTGTTATCTCTCATACATTGACGTCCAGGTCCAGAAAGTTGATTTTTTACATGAAACAAAGAGAACAATGTAACAAATGACAAAATAACAAGTCCGACACGCAGTCGCCAATATAAAATAAATAAAATAAATAAATAAAAAATGTTATTATTTTAAATATGTTAATTATTCTATCTGTATGATGGTGATTGTGATTGCAATTGTATTTGCTTATCTGGAACGTGGACGTTTAATTATTCGGTATCAGACGCTTGACAATGGCTTTTTCGTAAAGGCAATGTTACTCGTAGTTGACCGTGAAATAAAACTGAATAATCGGACTTCGTAATTAAATCGTTTCCAAAGACTGCTGCGGTAGGTGCGGACTCATAATCTAAATCTCAATATTACAATAATTTGCCAGCCATGCCAATACGTCGTACAGAGGTGATTGTCTACTAAACATAAAAAAGTTACACAGTTAGTTAAATCAGATATATTCAATGAATAAGCCTACAGTTCATAATCCTACTTACTTTTATAAATATAAATTCTTTACAGAATCGAGTGCCTAGTGTGGTTGCAACTCGCAGTATTCCTTTATAACATGAAATATGGCGGTGTGCCAGACAATAAAATAAAATACGTGCTTCTCGCACCACTTCAACCAGAGCTCTCTATTTTCTTAATCAAACATAAGAGTAATGTAATTGTGCTTTTGTTTTATCAGCGACACAGCGCTGCAGTTGTGTGCCATAGGCTTTATTTATTTGTCACTGATTATTTATTTAATTAATATTTCGCGTTTCCGAGGAAACTCACGCTCGGCATGCAAATGTGCCTTTATAGCCACTCCGGCCGGCGGAACCAGTAGGAGACTAGCTACGCTTGGTAACGATGTTGTAGTGAGCACTGCATACAGATAGAGGAGAACGTGTAAATATGGGCACCCTCTTTTGTTTTTGACTTAAAGATACTTTCTTTTGGAAACATTTTAGTTTTTTGACCTTCTAAACAACTACACTGTCCAGTAAAGTTAATGTGACCATCTGCAGAAGCCTGAATAAGCAACTTTTACAGTGTGGATTTTTGCGAGATGCGGAGGAAGGGAGTCAAAGAGCTTCTGGAAGGTACCGACATCGATGAGGAGCCATGTCAACTTCAGTGCTGGGGCCAGCTGCACTAGGGTTGTCAGTGAGGTTCCTGCGCGAAGAGCCTGATACAGGTGGTCCCACAGGTTCTCGATTGGGTTTCAATCCGGCGAGTTTGGTTGCCAGGGGAGGACCGTGAACTTATCCTGGTACTTTTCGAACCACGTACGTAGACTGCGAACTGTGTTACACGTTACGTAGTTCTGTCGGTTGATGCCATCGTGTCGAGTAAAAACAAACTGCATGTAAGGGTGGACATGGTCTCTGAAGAGACATGCATGTTTGTGTTGATCCATTGTCGCCTTTCAGAATGGCGAGATTACTCAGGGAATGCCAAGATAACATTCCCCTGACCATAACGCTCCTTCCTCCAACTTGGACCCTCCAGACGATTGTTGCAGGGTATTTGGTTCCAGACATTTCTGGCCCTACACACAAACGGCCATGTGTATGATGGAGCATAAGACGCGGTTCTTCTGAAAAGACCGCCTGTGACCACTCGGTGGACGTCCAGTTCTGTAATGGTGTGCAAATTCCAATCTTCATCGCCGATGAACAGCAGTCATCATGGGTTCCTGAATCAGGCGCCTGCGGCGAAGGCCCATTTGCAGCACTGTTCGCTGAACGGTCGCTGAGGGAACACTGCTGGCAGCCCCTTGGTTCATCTGGTCGGTCACATGCTCAACAGTTGCATGTCCGTCCTCCTTTATATATATGTCAATAGCCGTCGTTCACCGGTCATCTATGGCCTCTGGCGCACCGCAGTCGCCTCGGCGCCTCCTTTTACCATGCGCGGTATACTTTAACCACGGTGGCACGCCAGTAGTTTACAAACTTAGCTGTTTCGGAAATGTTTCCATTCTTGCGTGGAAAGCCAATGATCTTGCCCTTTCGAACGTCAGATAAATCGCTCCGTTTCCGTATTACGACGACTGCGCTTGTGCTGCTACCTGCTGTCTGTGAGCGGTTATGAGCGTTGACGTCTGATATAGGCGGTGATCACGTTAACATGGCTGGGTTGTGTATAACAAGTTTACAAAATGATAGGAGACCATACGATCATTAATATCAATTACTTCTATTCGAAAACCAAATTTCTAAAAACTGCTAAACAAGAGTGCGAGTATGGATCTTGCCCAAAAAGGTCCAATTTCTTAAAAAAATATTTTAATAAAACTGGACGAGATGACACAAAACGGTGGTTTACTGTGCAAAGAGCCGCTTGTTTATAAATACTTCAAATGAACATGATATCAAAACTATTTACAGAAATCGCAGATGTAAATGGATCTTTCACTCCAGGCGCAATGCAAGCAAGCCCACGTTTGCCTACTAACACTTCTTCGCGAGTGCCTTGAGAGGAGTTTTCATCATAAAAGATGCAGGTTGCATTGTTCGAGTCTGGTATAGCCCCGTCGTTGACATCCAGGCCGTTAGTTTTCCGAAGGCCTTTGGTCTCCTCAACCCTTCCCCCCTCCCCTTCGTAGTAAAACTATTTCTTGGCAGCTCTTTTGTCAAGCAACTCAGATGATCCTTGCATGACGATCTAGTGATGATGCTGGCTCTTGCTGCTTTGTTTTCCCGAGTAGTGTTTCTATTCTTAATGTCGGGGACAGGAGATATGTCGAACGGAGAAACTGCGTTTGAAGTCTCCAGGAAATAATGCGGTGTTCAGCAAGTAGGGGCCGTTATTTATCAACCCCACCTAAGTAAAATGGTCACTACCATAGGTAATCTAAAGACGTGGGCGGCTTAAGACGTGTTCCTAAAACTAGCTTAGGGTTCTACTATTAAGAACAGACGCTAATTCGCATTGTAACGGACACTGCATCTACACTACTTGAAAGTAAGATTCCAAATGCTCACTGCTATATTCTGTTAAAAGGCGACAGCTTATACGGTGCTGGACGCCAGCGTGTAGCATCTCCCATACCCCTTTGGGGAATGGTGCCCATACATTTTCTCCTTTACCAATCATACTATGAGCATGGTCTGAAGATTGATGATGACCAATCAAAATCGGTTAGCATCTAATTGTTGTTACATACTATTACAATCACAACCATTAAAATTTACGAGCCGCATTCAATAAGTAATGCAACACAATTTTTTGTTTGTTGATTTCGGGTGAAAAAAAGGCGGAGTTTGTAGTGGGATGTTGTGGAATACTCACACCTCAGCCCCTATAGTTTCATGAAGTCCTGATAGGTGACAGCGCTGTATGTAGCCTCCAAAATGTCGGCTGTAATGGAGGTGTGTTCCAAGCAGATAGTTGTCAGTAAGTTTCTTTTGGCTGAAAATCAGAGCATCGCATGTATTCATAGCTGCTTGCAGAAATTCTACAGAGATCTGGCAGTGAACAAAAGCACGGTGAGTCGTTGAGCGCGCTGTCTCACGTCATCGCAACAAGGTTCCACCGAGCTGTGCGGTCTTCCGCGTGCCGGCCGGCGCACACAGCTGTGACTCCTGCAATACTGGACCTCAGCATGTTCGTCGCCACAAAAATTCAGACGAACCTCTCCTTCTCCACGACAACACAAGGCCTCACACACGTCTGCCCACCCGAGAGGAGCTCACAAAACTTCACTGGTTTGTCCTTACTGATCCACCGTAGAGCCCGGATCTCCCCCTTCAGACTTCCATCTGTTTGGTTCAATAAAGAACGCACTCCGCGGGAAGCAGAACGTGGGTGGTGGGGGGGGGTATTGGCACAGCAAGATGTTGGCTCCGATGGCGACAGGTAGTGTGGTAACATGCGGCCATACAGACCTTTCCAGTAAAGTGGTGTACGGCTGACGCGTTGAAAGGAGATTATGTTGAAAAATAGGGTTTTGTAGCCCAAAGGATGGAGAATAACAGGTACACTGGAATCCTGAATAAAACCAACTTGCTTTAAAAAAGTGTGTTGCGTTACTCATTGAACAGCACTCATATAATACGGTTCCTGATGATGATTCTTCCAATGAATCTCTATCTGGCATTTGCCATACCTATACACGATTAGTTTTGTCTTCGTTTCGCTTTAAATCTCTCCGTACGGATACTACCATATACACTACTGGCCATTAAAATTTCTACTCCAAGAATATGACGTGCTACAGACGCGAAATTTAACTGACAGGAAGAAGATGCTGTGATATGCAAATGATTAGCTTTTCAGAGCATTCACACAAGGTTGGCGCCGGTGGCGACACCTACAACGTGCTGACGTGAGGAAAGTTTCCAACCGATTTCTCATACACAAACAGGAGTTGACCGGCGTTGCCTGGTGAAACGTTGCTGTGATGCTTCGTGTAAGGAGGAGAAATGCGTAGAAATGCGTACCATCACGTTTCCGACTTTGATAAAGGTCGGATTGTAGCCTATCGCGATTGCGGGTTATTGTATAGCGGCATTGCTGCTCGCGTTGGTCGAGATCCAATGACTGTTAGCAGAATATGGAACCGGTGGGTTCAGGAGGGTAATACGGAACGCCGTGCTGGATCCCAACGGCCTCGTATCACTAGCAGTCGAGATGACAGTCATCTTATCCGCATGGCTGTAACGGATCGTGCAACCACGTCTCGATCCTTGAGTCAACAGATGGGGACGTTTGCAAGACAACAACCATCTGCACGAACAGTTCGACGACGTTTGCAGCAACATGGACTATCAGCTCGGAGACCACAGCTGCGGTTACACTTGACGCTGCTTCACAGACAGGAGCGCCAGCGATGATGTACCCAACGGCGAACCTGGGTGCACGAATGGCAAAACGTCATTTTTTCGGATGAATCCAGATTCTGTTTACGGCATCATCATGGTCGCATCCGTGTTTGGCGACATCGCGGTGAACGCACGTTGGAAGCATGTATTCGTCATCGCCATACTGGCGTATCACCCGGCGTGATGTGTATGGGGTGCCATTGGTTACACGTCTCGGTCACCTCTTGTTCGCATTGACGGCACTTTGAACAGTGGACGTTACATTTCAGATGTGTTACGACCCGTGGCTCTACCCTTCATTCGATCCCTGCGAAACCCTACATTTCAGCAGGATAATGCACGATCGCATGTTGCAGGTCCTGTACGGGCCTTTCTGGATACAGAAAATGTTCAACTGCTGCCCTGGCCAGCATATTCTCCAGACCTCTCACCAATTGAAAACGTCTGGTCAATGGTGGCCGAGCAACTGGCTCGTCACAACACGTCAGTCACTACTCTTGATGAACTGTGGTATCGTGTTGAAGCTGCATGGGCAGCTGTACCTGTACACGCCATCCAAGCTCTGTTTGACTCAATGCCCAGGCGTATCAAGGCCGCTATTATGGCCAGAGGTGGTTGTTCTGGGTTCTTATTTCTCAGGATCTGTGCACCCAAATTGCGTGATAATGTAATCACATATCAGTTCTAGTATAATATATTTGTCCAATGAATACCCGTTTATCATCTGCATTTCTTCTTGGTTTAGCAGTTGTAATGGCCAGTAGTGTATGTACATTGGAATCCTGAATAAAACCAACTTGCTTTAAAAAAGTGTGTTGCGTTAGTCATTGAACAGCACTCGTATAATACGTTTCCTGATGATGATTCTTCCAATGAATCTCTGTATGGCGTCTGCCATACCTATACACGATTACTTTTATGTCTTCGTTCCACTTTAAATCTCTCCATACGGATACTGCCAGATATTTTACAAGTATCATTACTTATGCTGGCTGTTCTGGAATCGAGCAATCGTATAATAGCGACGATTTCATCGTTCTTACGTGTAATAAGCTACATTACTTCACAAAGAGGGTCAACTGCCAATTACTGCACCGAGCGTCAATCCTCTGCACATTTTTCCGCATTTCGCTACTAACTCCTGCCATTACGAGTTCATTTTATACAACAGCATTGTCTGGAAACAATTTCGTAGAGCTCCTGATGTTATCCATTATGTCTTGTAAATATACGGAGTGTAAAGGATAACTGTTTACAGCGCATCACAACAGCGTAGATGAACATTATGATACAGGACGCTTGCAGTCTATCAAGCCTCAAACTGGCCTACAATACAGTAGTGTAAAACAGTACAGGGTGATTCAAAAAGAATACCACAACTTTAAAATTGTGTATTTAATGAAAGAAACATAATATAACCTTCTGTTATACATCATTACAAAGAGTATTTAAAAAGGTTTTTTTCACTCAGAAACAAGTTCAGAGATGTTCAATATGGCCCCCTCCAGACACACGAGCAATATCAACCCGATACTCCAACTCGTTCCACACTCTCTGTAGCATATCAGGCGTAACAGTTTGGATAGCTGCTGTTATTTCTCGTTTCAAATCATCAATGGTGGCTGGGAGAGGTGGCCGAAACACCATATCCTTAACATACCCCCATAAGAAAAAATCGCAGGGGGTAAGATCAGGGCTTCTTAGAGGCCAGTGATGAAGTGCTCTGTCACGGGCTGCCTGGCTGCCGATCCATCGCCTCGGGTAGTTGACGTTCAGGTACTTATGGACAGATAAGTGCCAATGTGGTGGCACTCCATCCTGCTGAAATATGAATTGTTGTGCTTCTTGTTCGAGCTGAGGGAACAGCCAATTCTCTAACATCTCCAGATACTGTAGTCCAGTTACAGTAGCACCTTCGAAGAAAAAGGGACCAAAAACTTTATTGGCTGAAATGGCACAGAAAACGTTAGGCGAGTCACGTTCATACTGAGTTGTTTCCCGCGGATTCTCAGTGCCCCATATACAGACATTGTGATGGTTGACTTTCCCGTTAGTGTGGAAAGTTGCTTCATCACTAAACACAATCTTTGAAACGAAAGATTCATCTGTTTTCATTTGAGCAAGGATAAAATCACAGAAATCGATTCTTTTAATCTTATCAGCTGCAGACTGTGCTTGAACCAATTTCAGACGATAAGGTTTCATAACTAACCTTTTTCGTAGGACTCTCCGTACAGTTGATTGTGGAATTTGCAGCTCTCTGCTAGCTCTGCGAGTCGATTTTCCTGGGCTGCGAACAAATGCTTGCTGGATGCGTGCTACATTTTCATCACTCGTTCTCGGCCGTCCAGAACTTTTCCCTTTGCACAAACACCCATTCTCTGTAAACTGTTTATATCAACGTTTAATACACCACCTATCAGGAGGTTTAACACCATACTTCGTTCGAAATGCACGCTGAACAACTGTCGTCGATTCACTTCTGCCGTACTCAATAACACAAAAAGCTTTCTGTTGAGTGGTCGCCATCTTAGCATCAACTGACGCTGACGCCTAGTCGACAGCGCCTCAAGCGAACAAATGTACAACTAAATGAAACTTTATAGCTCCCTTAATTCGCCGACAGATAGTGCTTAGCTCTGCCTTTTGTCGTTGCAGAGTTTTAAATTCCTAAAGTTGTGGTATTCTTTTTGAATCACCCTGTATAAAGGCAGAGGTCCTACGAAAGAAATCGTACAGTGTCTCAAATATATGTATAACTAATTTATTATTAAAGTAGTGAATACATATAAAACAATCAATCATGACGGAATTACTTAGTTTCTTTCGTAGCACGAGTAACAAAATACGGCGATTGCATTTCCTAGGTGGAAATTGCTATAAAGGCACCCCTTGTTCTGTTGTTGCATTGCTAGTACTTTGTCCAACCTCCGTTCTACAAAACTACCTCAAAAATTCTCATCAGCATTGATTTTATTAGGGTCTGCAGTTCTTGCAGTGAAATTGTCACGCACTCATTTCGTATTACTCTTTTCAGCTCACGTATGGCATCAAATTGCCTTCCATTGGGATAATTACGCCTTGCAAACATTCCCCATGGGGTTGAAATCCGGGCTACGTGCAGGCCAGGGCAAGAAGTCGATATCTTTATCTTTGCTGTAGCAGAAACATATGCAGATGCATTATTTTTTGAATATTAGACTTTCGTCCCTTAGGTCCTCAAACATTCTAATCAGTTCTGTCTCTAGCATCGCAGTAAACATGTAACAGTTCATTTTAGTATTGAGCCATGCAGTGCATGATCTACCTTCAGCCCAGAAAGCTGCCCAAATCTTAACACTTCTACCATCAATATTTCTGCTCATCTTACCTGCTGCTCTGTCCTCAGATCATGCCAGTAATATTGAAATCCAGCTGGCCCATCTAATTTAAACTACTTCTCATCACTGAGGATCACTTTATCCCATTCTGAATTCCATGACACATGTTTTTCAGCAAACTCCAGAATAGCTTGATTACATTCGGATGTTACAGCAGGCTTCTGCAGTCGTTCTTTGAATGCAAGATGTTTCTCATTTGACAAAATTTTTCGTACAAGTCTGGCAGTTGTTGGCAACTGTAAATCAGCCACAAGTTGAGAAGAATAACGGCTTGTGGCCCTCTCTTTGCACAAAATTAACTGTTTCGATGCCTCAGATAATTTGCTACGTTAATTATGTTCTCCATAGTTTCTACAGGGTGTTACAAAAAGGTGCGGCCAAACTTTCAGGAAACATTTCTCACACACAAATAAAGAAAAGATGTTATGTGGACATGTGTCCGCAAACGCTTAATTTCCATGTTAGAGCTCATTTTAGTTTCCAACATGATCAAATTGTAAATTTTCACAATCAACATGTGTGGGCTGACGAGAATCCGCATGCAATTGTGCAATCACGTCATCAACACAGATTTTCTGTGAACGTTTGGGCAGGCATTGTTGGTGATGTCTTGATTGGGCCCCATGTTCTTCCACCTACGCTCAATGGAGCACGTTATCATGATTTCATACGGGATACTCTACCTGTGCAGCTAGAACATGTGCTTTTACAAGTACGACACAACATGTGGTTCGTGCACGATGGAGCTCCTGCACATTTCAGTCGAAGTGTTCGTACGCTTCTCAACAACAGATTCGGTGACCGATGGATTGGTAGAGGCGGACCAAATTCCATGGCCTCCACGCTCTCCTGACCTCAACCCTCTTGACTTTCATTTATGGAGGCATTTGAAAGCTCTTGTCTAAGCAACCCCGGTACCAAATGTAGAGACTCTTCGTGCTCGTATTGTGGACGGCTGTGATACAATACGCCATTCTCCAGGGCTGCATCAGCGCACCAGGGATTCCATGCGACGGAGGGTGTATGCATGTATCCTCGCTAACGGAGGACATTTTGAACATTTCCTGTGACAAAGTGTTTGAAGTCACGCTGGTACGTTCTGTTGCTGCGTGTTTCCATTCCATGATTAATGTGATTTGAAGAGAAGTAATAAAATGGGCTCTAACATGGAAAGTAAGCGTTTCCGGACACATATCCATATAACATATTTTCTTTCTTTGTGTGTGAGGAATGTTTCCTGAAAGTTTGGCCTTACCTTTTTGTAACACCCTGTGTATTTTGTGCCCAATCTTACGAAATTGTCAACAACTGTACTTTGACGATTCAAGTTCTTGGCGGTATGACAATTAGAGAGATCTATTTCCTTGCATGCACCGATTTTTGCCTTTTCATCACGTTAAAACTGTTTTCCGTCTGGCATTGTCGCAATGGTGGTTTATATATATAACACGCACTGTCACGAATGTTTTCTGTATCCTGTCTGCAGTAAAGGCACGTACGCAAACACTAACACCGCACAGAGCTGACTGCCTTAATACCGAGTCCCACCCTGTATCTCCTGATCGTTGATGTCTTGTTATATGCTGTACAACTGACGTCAAATGCGATATCACTGGACTGGATTTGTCGCTGTGCTGGATCTCATACTTGCATAAACACTGCGCACAACTATTCCAAGCGACAATGTTTATTTTCTTACAAATATCCATACCTTTATACTGATTTCCACTACTGTATTCACTTAACATCCAGCGCTGTGCGAGATTTTGACTAAAATCGTCCTTCAGTGTTAAAAACCCCTTGGTCTCGCGCTTACAAAATGTAAAATTAATGCTTATGTAAATTTTATCTCAAAATATCGGAATTAAACTGTTTTATCTTGCCTTCTTACTACGGGATTACTGTACTTATAAGAATTAAGTTTAGATCGAACTGTAAACGTAATTAGTTTTGTATGCTTACAAAATAGCTTTTTTCATTACCCTTGTGCGAAAGATAAATTAATAATATTTGAAAGCAACTAATGAAAAAATATTTACTGATGGTAAATTGCCGTAAATATCTAACACAATGAAAATTATCTAATTTGAAAATTTCTGATGAAACAAACTTTGAATATTGACCGTGTTAAATGAAATTAATCTTGTCACTGAAACGCTCACTCCTAGTGGCTATACACTGTGTATCGAGAATGTGTCCACGTCTAATTTATTTCACTGCATGAAAAAGGAAATCTCCGTCCAAATGAGTTCTGTAATTATGTTGTGATGTCTTACCTGCAACGGACGCTCGGTTCTTTTCTGTATCGGCATAGCTGCCAACAACAAGACTTCTGCAACATAATAAGCTGAAACAGAAAAGCGCTGTGTAGCGTGCTGTAATCTACCACTTATCAAGAAAGACGACACCCTATCCACTCGTCGTTCTCTTCATTTACTATCACTCCTCTTAGTACTCACTGAATTCAAAATGTATGCCATTTAAGAAAAGGTAGAGGATGATTGTAAATGAAACATAAAATGGAATCAGAGCAAATTTAATTTTCTCAAAATTGCAGATCTAACATTTAAACTCCTTTTAATAAAATATTCATTCTCTTTAACCCTTTCACAGACACCAAGAATTTTGAAGTATAAAATTGCTGTCGGTTTTACTTTTAAATTATTAAATCAAGATCTCCTTTTAACTGACAGAAGTGGATGGAACCTACTAATGCCCTGCGCATTGATAAAATCATCTCCTTTACCTAATATTGGAAGTCACTGAACAGTGAAATTTAATAAAGTACAATAATCAATAAATGAATGAAAAGCAATGCGACAAAAACCTTTTGGTTGCTGAGTCGTTTCTGCATCAAAATCAAATTCCAAAAATCTTTCCTTCAATAATATTCAATTCTTAGCTGTTCTCCACTTCTCAAAATTTCCAGTCTTCGAAAGGGAACCATTTGCTCTGACCCAGAACTCCTCAACTAAGCCAACCTAGCAACATTCCACGTCACCCAGGGCTCGACTACGACTCGCTCTGCCCGCTGCTGCCGCTCTGCCTACCGCGCACTATTTCTTAACACTCAAAGACAATGTATCCTTTCATGCGTCCAAGTTTTAAAAATGTATCTATGGAAGTTAAAGACTTTGTAATCGATATGTTACACAAATGACTGATAAACTATGAAAAGGCATGTCTCAGTAAATCGATACGTTACAATAAATCGATATTTTAAAATTATACCCTGACAAACTATTTTTGATAAATACAATTTCTTTATGATAGAAGTGGTAGACAATGTTTTCGTCTAAGATTGTCCTATAATACAAGTCTAATTGATCTACAAAATGTTCCTGTATCTTGCAAAGTTGGTGGCTTTCTCCTTACATGAACTTTTCACATTAACGAAATCACGGATTAAGCCTACGATGTAAGAGCGCGAGAGGATACTGAAAATCTCACCGACGCGCATGCGCTGTAGCTTATATGGCCGTTTGTAGGCCAATTTGAGGTTGAGATTTTCACTCTGCAGCGGAGTGTGCGATGATATGAAACTTCCTGGCAGATTAAAACTGTGTGCCAGACCGAGACTCGAACTCGGGACCTTTGCCTTTCGCGGGAAAGTGCTCTACCAACTGAGCTACCGAAGCACGACTCACGCCCGGTCTCACAGCTTTACTTCTGCCAGTATCTCGTCTCCTACCTTCCAAACTTTACAGAAGCTCTCCTTTCTTTCAGGAGTGCTAGTTCTGCAAGGTTCGCAGGAGAGCTTCTGTAAAGTTTGGAAGGTAGGAGACGAGATACTGGCAGAAGTAAAACTGTGAGACCGGGCGTGAGTCGTGCTTCGGTAGCTCAGATGGTAGAGCACTTGCCCGCGAAAGGCAAAGGTCCCGAGTTCGAGTCTCGGTCCGACACACAGTTTTAATGTGCCAGGAAGTGTCAATTTGAGGTTGTTTCCTGGCTCAATAGATTGCAGGTATCCGATATCAAATTGTTCGTCCCGACTTCCCCTACATCACTGCGGTAAGCTGTAAACAGTTATCGTACATACTCTGTATATTGTGAACAGTAATAGTCGTTTAACGCTTCTTTGGGGGTACAGCCACCAGTTAAGCACGACACACTATGTTCTATTTGCTACTGAAATGTTCCCGTCACTTTGGGAAGCAATCCGATTACTATCGATGAGGTAAGAGGGTTCTTAACACGTTAAAGATTACATCGAATAGTAATGTCTGCACTTACAGAATAAGGCACATACATATTTGTCTCCTCCACCATTAGATAAAAATCCGGAAAAGCTCAAAGAATTGTATTTATAAAGTCAGTTCTCTGTTGCTGTATGTGTTACTGGTAAAAGCAATACTTAAATTCCTCGGGATGTAGACAGCTCCGCTAGGAAAGAAAATCCTAGGTCTTACTGCAGCTGGTCTTCCTGTATGTGTATGACAGAATAATAATCTGCATAATTTTTCTTTGATCATCGTCGTTTATTAACGGAAAATACAAACACATTTCCACTTCCAAAATGTTCCGTCAGAACGAGCCACGTCCGTTCAACCGCCATTAAAACTTCCTTCCAAATCCCATCTTTCACCTCCAGCCTACCTTTTTCCAAAGAACAAACAACTGACAATCATTAATATCTCTGGAAATGGAAAATTAATAAATTAACAATTAAAATTAATATCAATAATTACGTCACACCAGAAAATGCGTAATTAAGATCTGCACATAACATAAAAGTTATTTGCATAAAATGTTGAACTAATGTTATAAAACCTTTGATGAAATAGTGTTACAGAAGTTTTTTATGTAAAACTGAAAGTAGCCACTGGGCTTGACAAAACAGTCATCAACTTTGGATAAAGTACATAAATGGTAACACTCCCACCAACCGACGGATAATATAATAACAAGGACAATGCCCTGGTGTATGTAAAGTTTCGTTACCACTGGTACTGTTGGAGCATGTGGCTGTCATTCGTTGCAAAATTAACTAAATAATTATAAAAGGGGTCTCTTCAGAGGGCTTAAGGTTAAAGGAAGGAATGGGGCGGAAGAGAGAGTAGGAAGGAAATGGGATAGAAATGGGAAAGTAGTTCTGTTTCACGAGGAACGGACGGGCAGACGAGGAAAACAATTCACCATGTATAACAAAGGTCTATAACAAGCGGATGTAATACGCCTAGCGTGCTGTGTAATTTAAGAGAACGCACATTTTTTTATCGGCTTTCCTTATTGAAACTGATATCCGGATATATTTTAAAAGTCAAGGAACGTTTATATGAATGCCTGTAAAATTCTTTAATGCTTGTTTTGTAATTGTGTTGTAGGTGTCATAAAGTCAGAATGCAGTACATGCTTGTCCGTGGCTCTCTGCAGTGCATGAAAACCTGTCAACTACGCAGTCCAGAGAGGTTACAGCCTGGACAGGGAGCTTGCTACTGAGAGTGCAGCCGACAGCCTTCACCAACAATAATGAAATTGTTAAAAGGGGTAGTGGTGCCGTACATTTGTTGAAAATTTAATGGTTCCCATCCTTTTATGTGCAATAGATAGGCAGTACCATTTATACCAGACAAGAAGTTGGTTCGTGTCGAGAAGGGTGTAGTCCTGGGTACATGAGTTGTCGGGAGTGAACGAACGTGTGCATTGAGTTGTAAGCGAAAGAGACCACCGGATATGTGTTTTCAAGTTTCCTCCCAAGATAAATTTTGATATGACTCGGTTCGCTGGTTTTGTCATTAACGGTTTAAGTTTTGCTTAATAGGCATTGTTTAGCTTGGAGATCTGCGATTATGATTTATAGCATGGGTGGCCAAGATTTCGGGTCGCAGGCCGTGCCTGGGCACGAATGCCAAAGCGCTCAGCCTCGCTTCACATTTCACCCACCGCCACGTCATGCTGTCTGAGTGCAAGGAGGGGGAAGAGGGGCAACTACGAACACACCGCTTTTAAATGAGAGTGCATTCACACCGCGTACGACATGGTTTCATATTTCACATTTCTCTACAACACAGATCACAAACAAAACAAATTTTCACTATTATTTAATTATTTTTGGCTCGCTGAAGACATAATTCATATCTAGTACACACTGCCAGTATGCGAACAGACTTAGACAATTTCACAGAGTTTCGCACTCAAATTTCCATGTAATGCTGACTTAATTAGCTTCATAATCCAAAGGAGATCTTTCACACAAAGATGTCTCTTGAAATATTTGAAACTTTTGCAAACTTATTTATGGAGTCTTGGAAACTCTACCTGAGGAAAGCAATGTAGACATCCTGGACAATTTTAACACACAAGGATTTGTCCCGAAAACAGGTGTTACCTTGTAGGTCAGTCAGTTACATTTGTACTCGCACAGATGCGCTTTCAATTGAAACTGCAAAGGGTCTCGCAAACATCTCGAAAACAGGTGTAAGACTGGCACTGTTCTCATAACGTTTAGGAAACTATCCTAGTAATTCTTTCAAAGCCACGAGCATTCCTGAAACTTTGCATTTTCTTTAATGCCAGTGAGTTTATGGAACTGGGCTGTCTTTGTCAGAATGTGTACCTTCCACAATGCGATTTTTTTTTCAGTGCCTCCCCATCAAATCAGAAGGAAGTTGTCTAGCCATGTGTAACATCCACGAGATAAATTTTAGCTACAGTGCGACGAGAGGAAATTATGTCTCTAACAGTTATAAACATTATCTATTCGACATATAAAAATCAGTGAAAACGATGATATATATTAATTATTTATATAATATTTTATGATGTAATTGGACATATCGATGTGTATCACACAAAGACGATGATAATTGTAAATTCCTTTTATGATCTGCATTTGTCTTCCTTTGTTTTTACCTTTCGTTGGTTGGCTTTTGTAGGTTGCGGACACACATCAAACTGAGGTCTGTTAAAAAATTGTAATTATTTGTTAATTATTACTTGAGAATAGAGTTCATTATTGTTATAAATATGAGTGAATAATTGTTTGTAACTTTAATTCCTCTCTCAGTAAGCAACATCTGTGTTAATTATTTATTTCCGCTGCAAGGAGCGCAGCCATTGACGATAGCGATTTGTATCACGTTTTTATCTGTTTTCCTTAGAAAAAAATCAAATGTTTGCTTGATGAAGTGTAAATAGTGCACAATACGGAGGTAGAGTTTAATAAGCATTTCAAATACTTATCTTCTTTGCTCTAACAAAAGAAAGTCTCTATCAATTGTCTGCCGCCATCTTAACAATTATCTCAGCGGCAAATTCAAATTACGCAACTCTGCAGACATAAATGCCGAACGTAATATAAATGTGTAAAAATAAATGTGCACCGGTGGTCCTGAACTCATTTTAATGAAAATGATTCGAATCAGGTTGGTTCTTTAAAAACAGTGCTCATAGCACGATCCTTATAACAAACTTTTCTAGCTGATGTATGGAGCAGAAATTAATTACGCACCAGTTGCGAAGAATATTGTTTCAGGTAACATACGTCAGTGTTGTGCGCGGCTGATATTCGGTGGTTTTAATGATCATTTTGCTGAAGATAACTGTTTCCATCATAATCAATAGTTGTATAGAATCTGTTGTATGAACTGTGATTTAGTGACACTTACACAACTTACAGACAAAACTTTAACACAACGTTAACTTGGAGTTCTTTAGCAACTTGACTAAATCTTTAGCCAGGAGATAATTTATTTAGTAATTATTCAACGTAATGAAATAAGATTGTCATTTTTACAAATTTACAAATTAGTTAAATACCGAACCACTGATGCCGGCCACGGTGGTCTAGCGGTTCTAGGCGCTCAGTCCGGAACCGGGGGACTGCTACAGTCGCAGGTTCGATGCCTCGGGCATGGATGTGTGTGATGTCCTTAGGTTAGTTAGGTTTAAGTAGTTCTAAGTTACCATGAGAAAAAGATTGAATAATCAACGAAAGGATAACGTTCTACAAGTCGGGGTGTGGAATGTCAGAAGCTTGAACGTGGTACGGAAACTAGAAAATCTGAAAAGGGAAATGCAAAGGCTCAATCTATATATAGCAGGGGTCAGTGAAGTGAAGTGGAAGGAAGACAAGGATTTCTAGTCAGATGAGTATCGGGTAATATCAACAGCAGCAGAAAATGGTATAACAGGTGTAGGATTCGTTATGAATAGGAAGGTAGGGCAGAGGGTGTGTTACTCTGAACAGTTCAGTGACCGGGTTGTTCTAATCAGAATCGACAGCAGACCAACACCGACAACGATAGTTCAGGTATACATGCCGACGTCGCAAGCTGAAGATGAACAGATAGAGAAAGTGTATGAGGATATTGAAAGGGTAATGCAGTATGTAAAGGGGGACGAAAATCTAATAGTCATGGGGGACTGGAATGCAGTTGTAGGGGAAGGAGTAGAAGAAAAGGTTGAGAGGTGGCATGAGCCCGCTCTCATATTTCTATCTTACGATTTTCGTCTCTAATTGCATGCAGTGAAAAGTCGCTATTCCTTCACACGTGGACTTCCCACGCAGTGTCTCTCGTCACCCGGGTGGTCCGGTGACAGGCGGGCTCTGCTGGTCTGGAAAGGGTTAAGCCGACGGGTGTGAGGAAGTCGAGTGAATGCTTTGCAGACGCCAACATTGTCAAAAGACACGCCCGGAGGGGTCTGAAGTAGCGGCTGGGCTAGAGGTTCCGTTACTTCGCAGAATCTTAGCGAAAACACTTTCTGGCAGGCTACCAGCGAGGCGTGGGAATGACTTGTGTACCCAGGCAGTTGTGGCGGGAAAATTCCCGCGCTTTCTGCAAAATAGTAACTGTGATTGGCTTGCTCAGGGCATAGCTCCGTGACGTAGCAAAATCAGCGCAGAAATTGGCGCCAAGAATCTCCATTGGTGGAATGGTAGTGCTCCGGCAATAGAGTGGAATTTTCCGCCGGTTTTCGAGTTGCTGATTGGAACGTTTAACCACGGCCACTGTCGTGGGGGCGGGAATGTTGTGTGTTTGGCCTGTACGGGTGCTCTTGGTAGTCGGGTCTCGCATTTCGGTCGAGGACGTCGAAGCAACCAGCCATCGCCTCCGGTACGCCAGATCGCGTTCTGGCAGTTAAGAAGACAGTTTGGTAATGTATGTCCGCAGCACCGACAGATAGGGATTTTCCTAGGTGATAATCAGAGCTCAGCAGAGCGCGCCTGTTCGTCTTTTTCTAACTTTGTTCTGTCTTGAGTAGCAGCAATTAATGTTGGGTTAGCTGTGTGTCTCTCTTAAGATTTGAGTGGCAAGGAATTGGCTCCACATACCACTTCGTCATAAACCTCACAATCTAGTTTAGGGCCAACTTCACCTTCACAGCGTTTGTTTGAGTATCCAATTTGAGCCAATTTGATGTATTATAAATGTTTCATGTGTTTTTGTTTATTATTTTGTGTTTAGTCTTAATAAATCATATTGTTATTTTGGACAGAACTTTCATTCTGTTAATCGGTAGAGCAACCCATCATTTCTCACTACGTTAATGAAACCTTCCTTTATTTAACTTATTTATCAAATTAAATTATTGCAGGTGCCAAACTCTTTTCTACTCCACTTGCAGGGTTGATTACAGTCAGTTCGCGTATATTTTTTAATCCATGTGCAACAGCAAAAGTCGGAGTTAGAATAGGGGGGGCTTAGAGCATCATTTACATATGCAGATTCTAGAATTTAGTGTTAAATACACTGCTTGCCCCGGCACCTCGCATAAAATGGCGACCCTTAGCCTCGGATCATTCCTGTGAATCGCTGATAAGCAAGTATTATTAGTAGTAGGGACACTCAGAATTTTTTTTTGCTTAATTCTTTTTATTGATTAATTCCCAAGTTTTTTTCTGGTAGTTCCGCGTTTAGTTTTAAGTAGCGGCGCATGATTACACTTTTTGTTTTCAGTGTATATATTCTTTTGTTCATTGTTTTTGTGTTCCTTTGATGGTGTGTCCATATCACATCACACTTTATCGCGTTTGTGTGCGGTTTCTGTACCACAACAAATCGTGCATATAATTACAGCGTTGGAGGGGCGTTGTTGAAATTTTATGTCTATATGTAAAAATATATGGAGTAGATTAATTTTATTGTGCATTTTAGATAAATTTTTTTTCATGAATGATAACGAGAAGTAAGGCACGACTATTATCGAGCGAAGCTAAAACAAAAGAGGATAGCATAATGGATTAGGGGCAGTTTACTGATGGGAATAGGTTCGGAGATGAGATGGGCACATTTTTAGCAGGACAGGACGCCAGGGTCATTGATGAGGAAGGTGATTTGGACGCGATCTCAGAGCAGCGTTGCGGCCGTGATTATGAAAGTTAAGTAGAGGATGAAACAGAGACAGGCACACAGGTCGAGACGGTAGCAGAAGTTTATAATCAAACGAACGAGAGCAGACAGGGGCTAGCTCGGCCACGTCAGAGCTCTAGCGTCCAGGTGTCCAGAGTTACATCTCCCACATTTGAAGAGGATCAAAAAGATGACGTAAACCCAATACTGAGCTTCCTACGATCAATGAAAGAAGATGCTGACGAACAACGTAAGAAGGAAAAGGAAGAAGATGAGAAACAACGTAAGAAGGAGAAGGAAGAAGATGAGAAATAACGTAAGAAGGAGAAGGAAGAAGCTGACGAACAGCGTAAGAGGGAGAAGGAAGAAGAGGAGAAACAACGTAAGAAGGAGAAGGAAGAAGCTGACGAACAGCGTAAGAGGGAGAAGGAAGAAGAGGAGAAACAACGTAAGAAGGAGAAGGAAGAAGCTGACGAACAGCGTAAGAAGGCCACTGAGGCAATAATTTCGCATATAGGGGAAATTCGTGGGGAATTACTAACAATAAAGAAAGAATGTGGAGAAGTAAAACAAATGTCAACGGCTGCACAAAAAGTAGCAGGCCTGGCCAAAACGGCAGCAATAGGGGCAATGAAATTCGTGGAAGCAACTTCTAAACTCGCAGGGCGCTTGCGACGTACAACACAATCCCACTCAAAATCCCTATCATTCTTAAAAACTCAAGGTAATATCGCGGTTGCGAACACCACGAAACGAATGGAAGAAGTAGAGAGTCGGATAGCAAAACTAGAGCAAAACGGGCACACGAGCACTGCGCGTTCGGATACCAATGATGGAATACACAGAATTGTGTCTCCGAAGAAAAGCCCGCCGTGCTTTAGCCCAATGACCGAGTGCGGAACTAACAATGCACACGCAGATACAGCGAGTAATAGCTCCAATAATTATAGCCCACTTAGGAGAGTGAATTCTGAGTGCCACTTCCACTGTGATACAGAGGTAGCACATCACAGTTATCAGCAAGATAGAACAGGAGACTCAGCAGACGTGCAAGTATCGGAAACGAGTGACAACACCAGTGTGAGGAACAGACAGGATTTTGATCACAATCACTTCCTGTCGATACTAAAATTCCAGAAGTTCAAAGAAAATGGAGGGTCGATGCATCCGAAGAGCTGGGTGATGCAGTTTACAAATTCATTACCGGCATCATGGCCAACCCAGGCAAAATTAGAATTCATGTGTGGACACATCGAAGGCCAAGCCGCGGAAAAGATGCGGGGTGTGGCAGTGACGTGTCGGACTTATCAGGAATTTGTTGGTGCATTCCTGCGGATCTACTGGTCAAAGGAAACGCAAGACAGGATTAAAGAGGAAATAATATTTTGTCCTGAACTGGAAGTGTCCGGGCATAGGAGCGCAACCAAATTTCTTGATGATTTACTCAAGAAGAATCAATTTTTAGATAGTCCATATAGCAACGGAGAAATCATTAAATTTTGCTTTTCCAAATTGCCAGTTAGGTACCAACAGACACTTGTCGGGAAGTGTGGATCTGACACAGAAGCATTCAAGAGTGTATTGCACGAACTCGAAGTAGTCTTTGATAAACAAGACGCAAAGGACAGGAAGAAGGGGCAAAGTAACAAATACCACGGGCCAGGAAGGGAAGACGACAACAGATCGCATAATCGCACTGATCAGTTAGGAAACCAGGGTTACGGAAGTCAAGGTTACGCTATTCAAGGTTATGGAAACCAAAGACACGGAAACCAGAACGTCAGGGAGCAGGGTCAATCTAGACAAGGAATCTGGGATAGGAGGAATAACGAACGGCAAAGCGACCGTAATTGGAGAGAGCGAAACCAAGGACAACAGTGGAACCAGGAGATTGAAACTAGACCCGGAAATCCTAATGCACGTCAGAGGAGGGGGAGCTTAACAAGGGATTGACGCCAGACCAGTGCTAACACAGGCCGCCGGAACTTCGCACGTAATCTCGGACCTGGCCAACTACGGATGATACATTACGAAGATTTATCAGAAATCCTGCTCGAGTAACATAAAGCAACTCCTCGACAAGATCGGCAGCCTCTTATCACAGTAGCAATAGCTGAAAAGAGTATGAATGCGATAATAGTGGAAGCTACATAACAGCAATATCTGAGGCAGTATACAAGAGGTGCTCTCAGGAGATGGACTGGGCTGTCCTATCAGTTAAGAAAACCAAAATAAAAGGGGCATTAGCGGGTAAATGTACGGAGGTCACCCAACAAACAAGACTGGAATTCTACAGCCAAGGACACAAAATAGAGTCTAACTTCTGGATCGTGCCAAATCTGGCGATCGACATGATAATAGGAACGGACTTCCTAAATGAACATGAAGCGATAGTTGATCTAGGACGAGGTGAAGTGGTTTTGAGGAAAGGATATCCCGTCCACATTAAGTTCGACGACCAGCTGATCCCAGCTCAACTACCGTCTAACTGTGTACGGATAAACTATGCGTGTCTGAAAGACAGAAAGGAAGAACAGGTCGACGTTACGGGTAGGGGAGAGGACACGGATGAGAATGAAGTCGGAATAGTGGGAGAAATAAAGGAGAAAATAGGAGAAAAAGTGGAAGCAATAAAGAATATAAGGTGCGACCACCGCAAAGAACTTCATAAATTACTAGTAGAACATGCAGAGGTCTTCCTTCCCAAGACAGGATCAATAAAGAACTTCCAATATGAATTTCGTGTACGTCCGCACAACCAGTTTCGTGTGCCACCCTATCCAATCCCCTTGGCATATCGACAGAAAGTAGCAGCTGAAATTACGCGAATGCTGAGTGAAGGAATAATAGAACCTACGGCTTCAGCCTATAATAACCCGTTAAGAGTAGTCGAGAAGGCAGATGGTAGTATTCGTTTAGTCTTGGACTCGCGACAAATTAATACCACAATAGAACCCGAAACAGACAGACCGGAACGATTAGAGGAACTCTTACAAAACTTCCATAGAATATCAATCTTCTCATCAGTTGATCTAAAATCGAGTTTCTGGCAGATCGAGCTCCATCCAAATTGCAGACAGTACACAGCCTTTTTAGCATTTCGAAGATGTTACCGGTTTCGTCGTCTCCCATTTGGTTTGAACGTTTCATCTGCCGCATTCATTCGGGGGCTGGACGGCATACTAAGCGATAATTTGAAACGTCATGTCACCAGCTATGTGGACGATTTGCTGATCGCGGAGAAATCTTGGGGAGAGCACAATGCGGTCCTCGGTGAACTCCTTGCGACATTCAAGGAATACGGAGTGACGATCAATATCGAAAAATCGAATTTTGGGACGTCCTCTGTCAAATTTCTAGGACATATCATCACGGGTGAGGGCATTGCGCCAAATCCCGAAAAGATCGAAGCGATTGAAAAGTTTCCCATTCCTACGACAAAGAAGCAGTTAAGGGGGTTCTTGGGGATCATAAATTTTTACAACCGCTTTATACATGTCAAAACTCAGAGCAGTCCTAGGTTGCGTCAACTTACAGGAAAGAAGATTCCTTGGGAATGGGATGAGGCGGCCGAATCCGAATGGAAAGCATTAAAATTCGCATTATTACAAGCACCCATCCTATCACACCCTAATTTAGCAGAAGAGCTTTGCATAGTAACGGACAGTTCATACTCAGGTCTGGGTGTCATGGTGTTCCAAGACTATGTACATGAAGGAAACAGGGTGTGGAAGACAATTGCGTATGGTAGCAGAGTACTAGCCAAGAGTGAGAAGAATTACTCAGTAACCGAGTTAGAGACGGTGGCTATTGTATGGGCGTTTGAGAAATTCAGATACCTTCTGTTTGGTCGCAAGACGAGGGTCTCCACAGACCACAAGGCACTCGAGTTCTTGATGACTGCAAAGCTTAATCACAGGCTGCTCATTAGGTGGGCATCATATCTGCAGCAGTACAACTTTCCGATAGAATATATCCCCGGCAGTCAGAACATTATTGCAGACGCCTTATCACGGTCACCGATCGGATTTGAGCACAACATTGAAGAAGATCTGGAGGAAAATCACTACTGCCTTTTCTATATGCAGAAAGTAGCCTTTGAAAATTTTATTACCTGTAGTATGCAGGACATCAAGAAGGAGCAAGACAAGGACCCTGCCCTAGTGTTATTGAAACAGAAATGGATAGACAGAAGACACGCCACCATCAGGCAGTTCTACCTCTTGCGGAAAGGCATAATTTTCCACCGAAATTATGCCAATGACACTGAATGGGGGGTATGCATCCCTGAACACCTAATAAACAAGGTTATATGGCATACTCACCTCAGCTATGGACACTTCGGACCACGCAAGTGCAATCTCAAGCTAAGGACCATGTGTTACTTTCGAAACATGGAGCGTCGAATACGGAGGGTACTGTCGGTGTGTAAAGACTGCCAAAAGGCTAAGCACACCACTGTGAGCATGCAGGCACCATTATACCCAATCGTACCGACCAAATTAAGACAATTAGCAGCAACAGATTTGATGGGACCTTTGCCAAGAACAAGAAGAGGATATACTTACGTATTAGTGTTTGTTGAACTAACGTCCAAATACGTTACCTTTACGCCACTGAAGAGGGCGACAGGACGAACTGTATCACGAGCCCTAATCCGGGATTTCCTACCACAGGTTGGTCATGTGAGTAGAATTATTTCTGATAACGGGCCACAGTTTAAGTCAAAAACATGGAAGGAGACGTTGCGTCAATGTAAAATTGATCCCATTTTTATATCTTCACACCATCCGAGCACCAGGTGCTCGTTAAGTCTTTCCGACTTTCGAACAAACAAAAAATGAAATGCCAAAAATTCTATTCTGTTTACAACGGCCCGTACCGTATAAGGAGATCAGCTCACCACAATGCCTATGAATTAAAGAACTCGGAAACTTCTGCCGGTTGTACTGTAACAAACAGCACACAACATAGGACGTTTTCCTTAAAGACTTCCAGGAGGTGATCAATGAGGCACCCAATGGGATAACAAAATTGGCACCCATTACAGTACTGAAAAACCGGATTCCTAAGGACTTGATAACCGAGGTCGTAAACTTCCCACCAAGGGCGCGAACGCAGCACCAAGCCATAGTGGATTTGGCTCTCAAGAGGATACGGGCTGCAGCAGAGGTCAGGAAGAGACGTGCCGACAGGGGAGCTCGTCTACGACACTTCCAAATTGGACAAAAGGTGCTCGTTAAGTCTTTCCGACTTTCGAACAAACAAAAAATGAAATGCCAAAAATTCTATTCTGTTTACAACGGCCCGTACCATATAAGGAGATCAGCTCACCACAATGCTTATGAATTGGAGACGCTGAAAGGAAAGAAGTCCATAGGACTCCACCACATCTCTCACATAAAGGAGTTCGTGGAATAGTAGTAGTGTAAGTGGTGTACATAGTAGAATGGGCAAATACATGAACCTTGCTATAGTAGTAGTGTAAGTGGTGTACAAAGTAGAGTAGGCAAATATATGAACCTTTCTTCGGGGAACAATAATCGTTGCATTAATAGATTAAGATTGTTAAAGTATTAACACGGTGCGTTTTCTCGCATAAGAATTTACTGCTGTTAACTTTTTTTGTCTATGTTCGGGATCTCCTCTGTCGTTGCATAAGAGGCACTACCTTTCCATGAGCAATGTTTTTGTCCTTTCCTATCTGGTGTCCATGTTAAGGGATAAAGATGAGTGACGAGATGTCGCACAAACGGGCGCATACAAGAACGTGCTCTTAGAAGCGTTCTGAAAAGTCGTGATACGCTCCATAGCGGCCATAACCAGTTCGTGAGACGTTCATACCAATGCTTGCAGGCACGCTTCAGTGCACTGTAAGATTGTGGTATATTGCGTGATTTCGAGGATGAATATGGGCAGTATAGTTTCTTGCAGAACTGCGCCAGCATCGTTGTGTTGCAAGTCGGGGTGAACCTGTGAGCGTTTGACTCCAATGGTGCCCTAGACGAGAGAAATGCGGGCATAAAGCCCACCATGCCAATGTGCTGGTTGGGGATTTAGCGTGCTGCTCGTGACTGTCACAGATGAATAACCAGGGACTTATACTTGGATATTCGTGACATACTGTGTAGCTGGCGTGTGTTGGGCGACTGAATCCTCAACAGGAACCAGTCCTGGCTTGGTCATATTACATTGCCTCTGGAAAGGTGTGCTTTGATCGCGAAAACCGCATCACATGGAGAAGGAAGTTGCAACTATAAATTTATTGTCGTGTATAGCCATGGCTAACCCAGTCTCTGGAGTTTCAGTGAGGCGTAATGAAAACTCGGAGGTCATGTCGTACGGCGCGCACATCACTGTCGTCAATAGCGGCGAGCAGCGAGACATCTCAACGTAACAGGAATTATGTAAGAGTATTGTATAAGGTAAACAAAAAAAAAAAAAAGGGACGATATACTAGGATAAGTTAAACTGTAGGATTTAACAATAACTAGATTAATATTGTGGGGGTTTTCTACCACAAGTGTTTGGCGCGCGCCTTTTGGGATGTTATTTTTCAGGTCATCAAATCACAGACCCAAGATGGAGGGACGACCGGCGAGCGGACGTAGAATAGTTGCTTGTTCTTTATAAGCTCAGTAGAACTTTGACCTGCATAATAACATAATTTATTCAAAAGACATAGAATGTAGATCGTTGGCAAATGGTAGTTAATTCTTGAACATGTCTACTGTCGATCTATATAATTAATAGTAATATTAGTGCGGGCACGCACATTTAGTTGTTCATCCATTACATATCATCAGTTATCACGCACCATGTACAATACTGAGATCGGTCTCTACACAAATATCAAAATAAATTATTTCCATGTCTAGATTAGATACACCAAGATAGCTACAGATAAATAACTATAAAATTAAAATTAGAGTGTCTGAAATGACAGACCATCAATGTATCGTTATGTAAATTTATTATAACATAGAAGGTCATGGGGAAAAGTTAGGCATAAGATTTTTGTAAGAATTGTGCAGATGACGGGGATTGTGGCAATGCAGAGGCCAGCTGGAGCATAAACAAGAGGTCATCGGCTACCTGCAAGAAGAGAGCGTCAGCGCGCCACCTGACGGGAGGGGCGCGAGAGCATCCGGACCTACAAGCTGACAGTTACCGGGCCGTATACCTGAGGGATTAGGCGGCAGACAGCCCTCGCCGGGCCACAAGCGGAAGTGAGGCTGGCCGTTGACACTGACACGTGACCCACACGCGACAGCCTGCTAGCTCTCTGGACGCGGCAGCCGTTTGGAGGGATTCCCTGCGGCAGACCACGTTGTCGTCAGTACACGAAGAAGATCACATATCGTGTCAGAACCTGTGCCTCATGTGCCTCAGGACAGAAAGGGACGCTATATACTCACCTGTTTGGATTTTTACAACTCACTAGCATTGGCCGATCTGCATACACAAAGCAATATCGTGCCACACTAACAAATGAATGGTCTCATTTCTAACTTCTCCTCTCTATTAGAGAGCAGTTGTAGCAATCGTCGCTCCTAGTTCGATCCTATATGGATGACCTCACACACTTGTGGAGTCACTCCACGTGCCATCATCTCTCGTCGGACTGCAATATTGGGAAACGTAAAGTACTGTCCAGCGAGAGAAGAGACCTAGACTAGTGATGTATCCCAACAAGTGGACCTCAGAGACAATTAATCAACGTGAGGAGAGCCTATCATTGTGTCTTCCTACCGTACTGCCGTGATCATATGTGTGGGTCTTGGTGCAATCTCAACAGAGTACTGAAGATGCTCCAGCACACCCTATTGCCGTTGCAACAACGTAGCAACAACACCCGACGTTTAGCCCTATGTGATGTCAGTACTGTGGAATTTGTGAAGTGCTTCGAATATTTCTAACAATGTGATTTAGTGCCTCATTCTCAGCACAGTCGTGAACATTGTGCAATGTGCACGCACAACTTGATGCCCCTTGAACCTTGTTTTCTTTTCTTAAATTTCTTTCTCTAGTGTTGTTTTTGTAATGTATGTTATACCTTGTATGTGTTTGTGTTTTACACTGTAATTCTTATTACAAATTACTGTATTGTTCTCCACACCATGTTTTTCTGTATTTTGTATTTATTGTTGTGTGTATGCAAACAGTGTGCCTGAAGTCCACATAAACTGAAGCAGATACCACCACTGTCATTGTGAATGGACCATCAGTTCAGGGAACATTTTGTAAAGGTTATTCTTGCTGCAGACAGAATGAATCGGAGGTTGTAACTAGATTCTGAAAGCTCACAAAGAGACTGTTAACTTAAATAGTATCATGTGTGAGTGAGGTCAGGTTAGTTTCATGATTCAAATTGTTGTAAAATCTTGGGCATTTAATTGCGGAGCACTCCAACAAAATGGTATAACAGGTGTAGGATTCGTTATGAATAGGAAGGTAGGGCAGAGGGTGTGTTACTCTGAACAGTTCAGTGACCGGGTTGTTCTAATCAGAATCGACAGCAGACCAACACCGACAACGATAGTTCAGGTATACATGCCGACGTCGCAAGCTGAAGATGAACAGATAGAGAAAGTGTATGAGGATATTGAAAGGGTAATGCAGTATGTAAAGGGGGACGAAAATCTAATAGTCATGGGGGACTGGAATGCAGTTGTAGGGGAAGGAGTAGAAGAAAAGGTTGAGAGGTGGCATGAGCCCGCTCTCATATTTCTATCTTACGATTTTCGTCTCTAATTGCATGCAGTGAAAAGTCGCTATTCCTTCACACGCGGACTTCCCACGCAGCGTCTCTCGTCACCCGGGTGGTCCGGTGACAGGCGGGCTCTGCTGGTCTGGAAAGGGTTAAGCCGACGGGTGTGAGGAAGTCGAGTGAATGCTTTGCAGACGCCAACATTGTCAAAAGACACGCCCGGAGGGGTCTGAAGTAGTGGCTGGGCTAGAGGTTCCGTTACTTCGCAGAATCTTAGAGAAAACACTTTCTGGCAGGCTACCAGCGAGGCGTGGGAATGACTTGTGTACCCAGGCAGTTGTGGCGGGAAAATTCCCGCGCTTTCTGCAAAATAGTAACTGTGATTGGCTTGCTCAGGGCATAGCTCCGTGACGTAGCAAAATCAGCGCAGAAATTGGCGCCAAGAATCTCCATTGGTGGAATGGTAGTGCTCCGGCAATAGAGTGGAATTTTCCGCCGGTTTTCGAGTTGCTGATTGGAACGTTTAACCACGGCCACTGTCGTGGGGGCGGGAATGTTGTCTGTTTGGCCTGTACGGGTGCTCTTGGTAGTCGGGTCTCGCATTTCGGTCGAGGACGTCGAAGCAACCAGCCATCGCCTCCGGTACGCCAGATCGCGTTCTGGCAGTTAAGAAGACAGTTTGGTAATGTATGTCCGCAGCACCGACAGATAGGGATTTTCCTAGGTGATAATCAGAGCTTAGCAGAGTGCGCCTGTTCGTCTTTTTCTAACTTTGTTCTGTCTTGAGTAGCAGCAATTAATGTTGGGTTAGCTGTGTGTCTCTCTTAAGATTTGAGTGGCAAGGAATTGGCTCCACATACCACTTTGTCATAAACCTCACAATCTAGTTTAGGGACAACTTCACCTTCACAGCGTTTGTTTGAGTATCCAATTTGAGCCAATTTGATGTATTATAAATGTTTCATGTGTTTTTGTTTATTATTTTGTGTTTAGTCTTAATAAATCATATTGTTATTTTGGACAGAACTTTCATTCTGTTAATCGGTAGAGCAACCCATCATTTCTCACTACGTTAATGAAACCTTCCTTTATTTAACTTATTTATCAAATTAAATTATTGCAGGTGCCAAACTCTTTTCTACTCCACTTGCAGGGTTGATTACAGTCAGTTCGCGTATATTTTTTAATCCATGTGCAACAGCAAAAGTCGGAGTTAGAATAGGGGGGGCTTAGAGCATCATTTACATATGTAGATTCTAGAATTTAGTGTTAAATACACTGCTTGCCCCGGCACCTCGCATGGTTACAGGAGAATATGGGCTTGGGACAAGGATTGAAAGAGGAGAAAGACTAACTGAGTTCTGTAACAAGTTTCAGCTAGTAATAACGAATACCCTGTTCAAGAATCACAAGAGGAGGAGGTATACTTGGAAAAGGCTGGGAGATACGGGAAGATTTCAATTAGATTACATCATGGTCAGACAAAGATTCCGAAATCAGATACTGGATTGTAAGGCGTACCCAGGGTCAGATATAGACTCAGATCGCAATATAGTAGTGATGAAGAGTAGGCTGAAGTTCAAGACATTAGTCAGGAAGAGCCAATACGCAAAGAAGTGGGATACGGAAGTACTAAGGAATGACGAGATACGTTTGAAGTTCTCTAACGCTGTAGATACAGCAATAAGGAATAGCGCAGTAGGCAGTACAGTTGAAGAGGTATGGACATCTCTAAAAAGGGCCATCACGGAAGTTGGAAAGGAAAACATAGGTACAAAGAAGGTAGCTGCGAAGAAACCATGGGTAACAGAAGAAATACTTCAGTTGATTGATGAAAGGAGGAAGTACAAACATATTCCGGGAAAATCAGGAATACAGAAATACAAGTCGCTGAGGAATGAAATAAATAGGAAGTGCAGGGAAGCTAAGACGACATGGCTGCACGAAAAATGTGAAGACATCCAAAAAGATATGATTGTCGGAAGGACAGACTCAGCATACAGGAAAGTCAAAACAAGCTTTGGTGACATTAAAAGCAACGGTGGTAACGTTAAGAGTGCAACAGGAATTCCACTGTTAAACGCACAGGAGAGAGCAGATAGGTGGAAAGAATACATTGAAAGCCTCTATGAGGGTGAAGATTTATCTGATGTGATAGAAGAAGAAACAGGAGTCGATTTAGAAGAGATAGGGGATCCAGTATTAGAATCGGAATTTAAAAGAGCTTTGGAGGACTTACGGTCAAATAAGGCAGAAGGGATAGATAACATTCCATCAGAATTTCTAAAATCATTGGGGGAAGTGGCAACAAAACGACTATTCACGTTGGTGTGTAGAATATATGAGTCTAGCGATATACCATCTGACTTTCGGAAAAGCGTCATCCACACAATTCCGAAGACGGCAAGAGCTGACAAGTGCGAGAATTATCGCACAATGAGCTTAACAGCTCATGCATCGAAGCTGCTTACAAGAATAATATACAGAAGAATGGAAAAGAAAACCGAGAATGCGCTAGGTGACGATCAGTTTGGCTTTAGGAAAAGTAAAGGGACGAGAGAGGCAATTCTGACGTTACGGCTAATAATGGAAGCAAGGCTAAAGAAAAATCAAGACACTTTCATAGGATTTATCGACCTGGAAAAAGCGTTCGACAATATAAAATGGTGCAAGCTGTTCGAGATTCTGAAAAAAGTAGGGGTGAGCTATGGGGAGAGACGGGTCATATACAATATGTACAACAACCAAGAGGGAATAATAAGAGTGGACGATCAAGAACGAAGTGCTCGTATTAAGAAGGGTGTAAGACAAGGCTGTAGCCTTTCGCCCCCACCTCTTCAATCTGTACATCGAGGAAGCAATGATGGAAATAAAAGAAAGGTTCAGGAGTGGAATTAAAATACAAGGTGAAAGGATATCAATGATACGATTCGCTGATGACATTGCTATCCTGAGTGAAAGTGAAGAAGAATTAAATGATCTGCTGAACGAAATGAACAGTCTAATGAGTACACAGTATGGTTTGAGAGTAAATCGGAGAAAGACGAAGGTAATGAGAAGTAGTAGAAATGAGAACAGCGAGAAACTTAACATCAGGATTGATGGTCACGAAGTCAATGAAGTTAAGGAATTCTGCTACCTAGGCAGTAAAATAACCAATGACGGACGGAGCAAGGAGGACATCAAAAGCAGACTCGCTATGGCAAAAAAGGGATTTCTGGCCAAGAGAAGTCTACTAATATCAAATACCGGCCTTAATTTGAGGAAGAAATTTCTGAGGATGTACGTCTGGAGTACAGCATTGTATGGTAGTGAAACATGGACTGTGGGAAAACCGGAACAGAAGAGAATCGAAGCATTTGAGATGTGGTGCTATAGACGAATGTTGAAAATTAGGTGGACTGATAAGGTAAGGAATGAGGAAGTTCTACGCAGAATCGGAGAGGAAAGGAATATGTGGAAAACACT
Source organism: Schistocerca americana (assembly GCF_021461395.2). Classification (NCBI taxonomy): domain Eukaryota; kingdom Metazoa; phylum Arthropoda; class Insecta; order Orthoptera; family Acrididae; genus Schistocerca; species Schistocerca americana. Next base: position 183,922,622 of record NC_060120.1, read on the forward strand.
GATAAGGAGAAGGGACAGGATGATAGGACATCTGCTAAGACATGAGGGAAGGACTTCCATGGTACTAGAGGAAGCTGTAGAGGGCAAAAACTGTAGAGGAAGACAGAGATTGGAATACGTCAAGCAAATAATTGAGGACGTAGGTTGCAAGTGCTACTCTGAGATGAAGAGGTTAGCACAGGAAAGGAATTCGTGGCGGGCCGCATCAAACCAGTCAGTAGACTGACGACCAAATAAAAAAAAAAGTTCTAAGTTCTAGGGAACTGATGACCACAGATGTTAAGTCCCATAGTGCTCAGAGCCATTTGAACCACTTTTTTTTAAAACCACTGAAAACCACAGCGAACGCCACACATGTCTTACTGCAGGCAGTGTGCACTCAAGTCCACTTAAAGTGCAAAGTCTGCTCTCCAATCCGGATGTTCTAATTTTCGTTCTCGCACTCCTATTTCCTTCATAAATTCAGCAGTAGCGAGTTTTAAATGGAAAAATCGTTCTAGGCATGCCCCTTGGCTTGACCTACATACCTTGCAGTAACATATGGAGTCTCCATACTCTTGGTTCAGTTCCATTGAAAAGTGTTGCAACTAACAGTGGAATAATGCGTGCGACTTCAGAATTTTTACAATCTTCACGTGCTCCAGGCAAGCAAATTTAGCATAAAGTGCTTTTTGATGTTCAGATCGTTATAATTTTTTGTTCTTTCGTTGTCAGCTAAAACTTTAAATTATTTTTATGGTATTGTAGTGCCTTTACATAGCAAATATGTAGTACCTGTCACTTATGCGAATTGGGAATTCTCATCTCTGTCATTCCCATTCATTTTAAATAATTGCGATAATAGATCGCTGGACTGCCTCTTTCTGTGTAAACAGCCACAGGACCTGTAACTGTCAAAGCCGCAGCGCAGTGCTAAATAAAATGTAGCGGAGTTCCTGATACTTCCGAGAAGGACCGAACAAAGTCGAGTAATAGGCCGGTCTTTGTCCCACCCACGGCCCTCACACGCTGCACGCATGAAACTTGACTCTGATTTATAGTTTGCCGGGCTTACAATTATTTACAGTTATTTACTGATAGGGAAGTATTTGATGAGCTGTAAGGCTCTGAGCACGATGGGACTTAACATCTGAGGTCATCAGTCCCCTAGAACTTAGAACTACTTAAACCTAACTAACCTAAGGACATCACAAACATCCATGCCCGAGCAGGATTCGAACCTGCGACCGTAGTGGTCGCGCGGTTCCAGACTGAAGCGCCTAGAACCGCTCGCCCACACCGGCCGGCGATGAGCTGTAAGGTACAAGACTTACACTAGGAATTTTGGTTTGAGGATAGCGGACTAGGATCCGAACGCTTTCATGCTATAAATCCAGAGGTTCGGTAACCTCACCCAAAGCTAGTTCAGTTGTGGACAGTTCATGGTGTGGCCCAACAGAATTGTGGCTGATTTGTTGACGGTGAATTGGTATTTTGGACCTTGAGCGTAATTAATAACGAGCGATATTTTACTGCGAGAGGTCCTAGTATATGTATATAGATGTCTGACTTGTTCCTACAGCGTTAATTCGCCTGTGGTTCAGTCAAGATCTGCCCTAGCATCGTTAGAGATAGACCACGAACATCAGAGCCATTGAAAGGAGCAAATGTATAGCAAAGTTATCACTTATTATCATTTAATGTGGCGAGCGACTATTCACCCTAGCGACTGTAGCGAAACACGTAACGCCAACAGCTGAAGAGACTGTGAGCTTGCAACAAATGTGTAATTGGATGGTTATAAGTGATGTGGTACCTAGAACTTTTGTTTAATTTTCTTTAATGTTGCTGACACTCGTACACTACAACGATTTTGGCTGTACTGAACGGAGGAGAAAAAGTAAAAATAAAACTACTCAAAAGAAAAAAATTAATTCCCGACTTGTAAGTCCCTTCTACGACTTACATTTTAAACAAAAACGAAAGGTCTGAAGAATATGCTATTTGGAAGAAGTGCCTTCAAGAATGGCAAAACTAACCAGTATGTTCTAGAGAGTCATTAACTGTCCTAAAGTTATAATACAGAATTTAATGATGTTACGACCGAGTAGTTGCGAAAAAGAAAACTATTGTTCTTAAAAGAAATTAATTGCGGAGCCTAGCTTCAGATATTCGAATCATTCATATTTTATAAATAGTTTCCTTAAAGGCAAAAAAAGATACACAGAAGTGGAAAGATTTGGGTTTTATGATCGCAGCACAAAAATGAAACAAAACCAGTAAAGGTGGTAAATTATGTCTCTGATCTAGCTTGTAAAATAATCTCTGGTACAGTATCGAACTGATAGAACAAAAGAACTCAATTTTAGCTGAATTTAATTTTGTTTACGTGTCAAGTTCACATAAGTGATTTTACTGTTGAAAAGGACACAGTACCACAGATTGAAAGGTTTTATTTATTTTATATTTTTATTATTTATATTTCCAAGCCAGTAGTGGATAAATCAACTGCTTTCAAAAAGGGAACATGCCTCGGATCATGGAACGGATTTAAAGGAAACCGACCAAGCAATGGAAAAGGATTACGAGATGGTTTACGACTGGGCACCTTAAACGTAAGGACTCTAACTGGGAAGTTAGAAGAAATTGTAGAAATGATGGAAAGGAGGAAATTGGACATCTTGGGACTTGCTGAGACTAGGTGGAGAGGAGTTGGTGAAAAACCACTAAGTAAAGGATGTAAACTGTACTGGATAGGGAATGAGAGGGGAAGAAATGGAGTGGCAATAGTGGTCAGAGAGGGTCTGCAGGAGGAGGTGGAAGGTATCAATGATCGAATGATAAAAGCCAGAGTACGAGTGAAAGGAAAAAGCATTGAAATCATCCAAGCATGTGCCCCACAGGTGGGGTGTACAAAAAAGGAGAAGGAGGAATTTGAAGATGACATGCAAAAGCAGCTAAATGGAGGTAATCAGATTATAATAGGGGACCTCAATGCACATGTTGGCACAGACAGGAAAGGATTCGAGGAGATAATGGGACCAGAAGGCTGGGGGAACCGAAATAGAGAAGGAAAATTGTTGCTGGAATTCTGCAAGAGGAATGGGCTGGCGATCGCAAATTCCTGGTACAAGAAGAGAAGTAGCCACAAAATAACTTGGTACAGTGGAGACTGGTCCCAAACTTCAGTAGTAGACTATGTACTAGTGGATAGGCAGATGATGAGCAGCCTCACAGATGTTAAGGTCATTCCATCTGAGGCCTTAGACAGTGACCATCGGCTGTTGGTAGCCACGCTGAGAGAGAAAAAAGATAGGAGGGCAACAGACTTACAGGAGAAAAGGTTGAAGTCATGGATGCTGAAAGAGGATGAACGGAGGACCCAGTACCAGACACTAATCAGGAAGAAGCTGCCAAAGGAAGATCAGAGAACAGTGGAAGAAGAATGGGGAGATTTTAAGAGGGCTCTAATTGAGGCAGCTGAGACTGTGTGCGGAAGAACTAGCACAAAGAGGAGAAGTAAGGAAACCCCATGGTGGAACAACATATGTAAAGAGGCAGTACTTCGAAAGAACAAAGCCTTCAGAGAATGGTTCCAGACCCGAACAGAGGAAGCTAGGGTAAAATATAAGGAAAGCAAGAAAGCGGCACAGACCATAGTAAGGGCGGAGAAGAAGAAGTGGATGGAAAAATGGACAAGAATGTTAGAAGAGGACAGTGAAGGGAACAAAAAAGTACTTTACACCATGGTAAGAAATAAGAGGAACGACAGAAGCGAGTGCCTGAGGATCATGGATAATAATGGAAGAGTTGTGGAGGAAATGCATGAGCTCAAAAAGATTTGGAAGGAGTACTTTGAAGATCTGTTGAATGCCGTCAAGCGGGTAACTAACAGCGATGGAGAGCCTAAGGCAGCAGACGATTATAATAGTGGGGAAATTGATGATCTAACTTGGAATGAAGTGGAAGAAGCCATAAAGAGGATGAAACGGGGCAGGGCACCAGGTTGGGACGAAGTAACAGTGGATATGATACGAGCAGCAGGAGAAGTAGGAACCCAGTGGCTATACAGAGTGCTGAGGGTGGTGTGGAAGGAGAACAGAATTCCTGAGGATTGGAAGAAAGGAATTATAGTCCCGATTTTCAAGAAAGGGGATAAAAGGAGATGTGAGAACTACAGAGGAATCACCCTGCTATGCCACTGTGGAAAAATCTATGAAAAGATCCTGGAGAAGAGAATAAGAAGCAGTATTGAAAGTAGACTGCAAGAGGAGCAGTATGGTTTCAGACCGGGAAGATCAACAACGGACCTCATATTTGCGGTAAGGCAACTGCAGGAAAGGCACTATGAGTACGGGAAGGACTTAATCATGGCCTTTTTAGATATTGAGAAGGCGTATGACAGTATCTATAGGGACAAGCTCTGGGATGTACTGAACGCAAAAGGGATAGATGAAGAGATAACACGAAAAGTCAGAAAAATGTATGAGGGAAGTGAGAGTTGTGTGAAAGTGGGGAGGGAACGTACTGCATGGTTCAAGCTGGAAAATGGGCTGCGACAGGGAAGTGCACTTTTGCCTTTATTGTTTATTATTGTTATGGATGAAATCCTACAGCAAGTATCAGATGCAATTGGAGATCATAAAATGAAAGCAGTGCTTTTTGCCGATGACCTGATGTTATGGGGAAATTGCGAGAAGGAGGTGCAAGAGCAGTTAGATGTATGGGAGGCAACGGCAGCACAATATGGAATGCATTTCTCTGCAAAGAAAAGTGAAATAATTGTCGCGACAAGGAAGAAGAATAGGCCAAATGTGGATATAACTTGTGGAGGGGAAAAACTACAAGTGGTAGAGAACTTCAAGTACCTGGGAAGCATGTTTGAATGTAAGGGGGGAAACGCAATGGAAATAAATGAAAGGTGCAGAAAAGCAGGGCAGTTCTTCAAATGCATTAGGGGGCTTATTTGGAGCAAGGAGGTGCCACAGAAATCCAAGGGAATTATACACCGAACCTACTTTGTCCTCATATTGGCATACGGAAGTGAGACATGGGTAATGCACAAAAGCGACAAAAGTAGAATACAAGCTAGTGAAATGAAGTTCCAGAGGAGCAGGTTGAGTGTAACAAGACGAGACAGATTGGGAAATGTGTATGTGAGGGAAAGACTAAAGGAGGAACCAGTACAGGACAGGATAGAAAAATCAAGACTGCAGTGGTATGGACACATGAAGAGAATGGATGAGGGAAGAATTCCAAAGAGGATGTTTGATCTGCAACTGGAGGGGAAGAGGCCCAGGGGAAGACCAAGAGATAGATGGGTGAAGGGAGTGAAGGAATGTGTGACGAGAAGAGGAGAGAACTGGACGAAGGTGGAAGAGGGGGAATGGTGGAAAGACAGAACACGATGGAGAGGCTTGTGTTCCCGACAGACCCAGCCAGTGGCTGGAAACTGTCCACGATGATGATGATGATTATTTATATTTCCAATATGAATTTTGAGCTCTATAGATAGCACAATTTATTAATACAAGTATACGACGGAAAATTCACAGTGCAATTAGCTTAAGTTTTAGCTAGAAATCATATTACAAGGCAAATAACTGAGTTAAACTAGATTTTTTTAACACGCCAGTTATCTGTAAGTGCTTCCGTGTACTATTATCCCATACCTTGAAATTCACGCACACATATGAGCATTCCCTAAGAACTAAGTAATCCTTTTCATACCAAGACAGTCAGATGTGTTAACTTTGACTGTGCGTATACGTATATTACGTGCTGTAGAAACTATATTCAAGTTCATGGATGCATAGGGTTATACACAATACATTGTGAATCGTCGTTTATTGAGGCGGCGTAGTGCAATAGACCTAACACAGGAAAAAAAGGAAGAAGTAGAAAGAGGAGGAGAGAAGAATTAATCTTTAGTGAGGTACCTAGTTCTGCATCTTAAAAAAGGAATAGCGCCTAAAACCATCGCAGAATCAATTAAATCTTCGCACCAGAAACTTTTACTTGGAATTTCCGATCCAATTATGTACTTGGCTCAGCTGGGGCTGGTCCTCATTATTCATAGGACGGCACTGGTTCACTCGTAGCTGCCAGTATGCCTGGGAGATCCCAACCTGATCGCGCGGCTACCTCTTTACCTGTGTGGCCCGTATAGCCTCACTGGCCTCTGCTGACCTTGTCCCAGTGACTGCAGTATTGACTGCCTGCTTATTTACAGTTGGTTCCGCCTACACTGGCACGCTCGACATGCTGCGCGCGTCACGGCGTGTTTGAACTTTCGTTATAACTAGAGAGTCATCGTTACGTAATCGTTGAGACTTTCACAGTCACCTCTTGACATACTGTCTGGAGGCGCCCGTTTCGTGCTCTTTGGCCGAGGTTGATTACTGCCTAGAGTGGCTGTCATTCACGAAGAATTGACTTTCATTGCTCTGATGTATACAAACTACTGGCAATTAAAATTGCTACACCAAGAAGAAATGCAGATGATAAACGAGTATTCATTGGACAAATATATTATACTAGAACTGACATGTGATTACATGTCCCCAGAAGAACCACCTCTGGACATAATAATGCCCGTGATACCCCTAGGCATTGAGTCAAACAGAGCTTGGATGGCGTGTACAGGTACAGCTGCCCATGCAGCTTCAACACGATACCACAGTTCATCAAGAGTAGTGATTTGCGTGTTGTGACGACCCAGTTGCTCGGTCACCATTGACCAGACGTTTTCAATTGGTGAGACATCTGGAGAATGTGCTGGCCAGGGCAGCATCGAACATTTTCTGTATCCAGAAAGGCCCGTACAGGATCTGCAACATGCGGTCGTGCATTATCCTGCTGAAATGTAGGGTTTCGCAGGGATCGAATGAAGGGTAGAGCCACGGGTCGTAACACATCTGAAATGTAACGTCCACTGTTCAAAGTGCCGTCAGTGCGAACAAGAGGTGACAGAGACGTGTAACCAATGGCATGCCATACCATCACGCTGGGTGAAACGCCAGTATGGCGATGACGAATACACGCTTCCAATGTGCGTTCACCGCGATGTCACTAAACACGGATGCGACCATCATGATGCTGTAAACAGAACCTGGATTCATCCGAAAAAATGACGTTTTGCCATTCGTGCACCCAGGTTCGTCGTCGAGTACACCATCGCAGGCGCTCCTGTCTATGATGCAGCGTCCGTGCTGCTACAAACGTCGTCGAACTGTTCGTGCAGATGGTTGTTGTCTTGCAAACGTCCCCATCTGTTGACTCAGGGATCGAGACGTGGCTGCACGATCCGTTACAGCCATGCGGATAAGATGCCCGTCATCTCTACTGCTAGTGATGCGAGGTCTTTGGGATCCAGCACGGCGTTCCGCATTACCCTCCTGAACCCACCGATTCCATATTCTGCTAACAGTCATTGGATCTCGACCAATGCGAGCAGCAATGTCGCGATACGATAAACCGCAATCGCGATATGCTACAATCCGATCTTTATCAAAGTCAAAAACGTGATGGTACGAATTTCTCCTCCTTACACGAGGCATCACAACAACGTTTCTCTAGGCAACGCCGGTCAACTGCTGTTTGTGTTTGAGAAATCGGTTGGAAACTTTCCTCATGTCAGCACGTTGTAGGTGTCGCCACCAGGGCCAACCTTGTGTAAATGGTCTGAAAAGCTAATCATTTGCATATCACAGCATCTTCTTCCTGTGGGTTAAATTTCGCGTCTGTAGCACGTCATCTTCGTGGTGTAGCAATTTTAATGGCCAGTAGTGTAGTTTCTGGGTGAAGTCTACAACGTAGCTACACCAGAACGCTTCACTGGACCCCAGTCTGACGTAGGTTAGATCCAGCCTGAAATCCCATCAGCGTTGGACGTGCCACGAAATGCCATATCACGAATTTGGAGGTGATTTCGAGACACAAGAGATGTTCGCCGTAGTGCAATTACAGTGGACCAAGAGTAGGCACTCCAAAACTAGGACAATATCCGCCCGTAACTACAAGACGATGTGTAAAAATGTCCATAAGACAATTATTTGGTGACACAGGTAGCGAGAACTGTTGCCTGGAGATCTTCTTCAGTCGCGACATGTTAGACAAGGCCCAGCAAGAAGAAATCAGATGGGAGAGATCAGGTGTAAGAGTTGGCCACGAAACCGAACGTGCTCCTCCCGCCCACTTCTCTGGAAACACTTGATGCTCGAGTTCACAACCAATATCTGCAAAGTTAGTTGGGGCTATACGATGTTGTAAGAACGAAGGAGTTTAATTTTTAACGTGCTGCCAACGACTTATCGAATTTTAAGGTCAGTATCCAGACATCAGTTACCTGAAACACTACGACGCAATTCTCAATAAAACTAAAATAACTGACATTGAAAATTTAAAGCTTTCCAAGCGGAGTTAAGTACAAAGCATTTCAGTCATTCTAATAGGGTCTCCTGTTTTATTCATAAGTACTCAGAAGAGGACAATATGATTTGGTGTGTGTTTCTCTTCGGTATAATCACATTTAAATTCCTTTTTGTTACATTGAACTTAGAAGAGGTTTATTTTATGTAAAACTGAAATTATTATATAAAAAGTGTATTGTAGACACAATCAAATGTCATTAAACTCTTTGCTAATGTGAAAAAGTACATTACAGTTTTCGTCGTGTGATCTCGTAGTGTTTGGTTCGAATCTCGATAGTGCTAACTTTTCACTTTCATTTGTATTCTTCTTCTTTTACTTCGCAGATGGATCACTTAGGACCAAGGGTAATCAACATTTGTTGGCCTTTCTTTTCGCCCAGTATTCCTTCATACGCAACCAATGGGCTAGCTTTCGTTGCGTAGACCACGTATGTCGGTTAGTTTTTCTGCCTTCTTCCTCAAAACCTCGTGTGTTTGTGATTTTTCTGATTTCATTTCTGTCATGTAGATTTGGAGGCCCTAATTCTCTCAGGTCTTTTTCCGTCTGTTTGTACCAGTTCGGTCTTGTAGTTTTGTTCTTTAAAAATGTATGGATTTTGTGCGTTAACCTGTTTGAGTGCATTCTTTCTAAATGCCCCATGAATTGGATTCTACTCATGCGCATTGTGTCTGTTATTTTGGAGATATTTTTATATATTTCTGCGTTGGGTTTTGGATAATGCATACCATCTTTAGTACTTGGTCCTAGGATTTTCCTCATTATTTTACGTTCTTTCACTTCCAATTCCCCTTTTAGTGTTCTGTGTTGAATATTTAGTGTCTCAGATGCGTAGAGAGCTTCGGATTTAATTACTGTTGTGTAATGTGGTGTTTTGCAGTTCCTCGAGAGACTCAGTAATGTTGATGCATTAATTTGTTCTGAAAGCGGTGCTGATGTTCAAGACAATAAAAGCGGGTTAAAAGCTGTGAGCTATCTGGGGAAGTTAACCTTGCATTACTGAGCAACTGTTTCACCAGGTATCCAGTCTAGCTTACCAAATTCCCAACCAGACTACCATTAATTATAATCTTTTAGTACTCATCTTACGATAACCGGTGATATGTGTATATAAAAAGACAATTTAAATAAAAAGAAATAAATCAGTTTATATTTGGACATTTATTTTAACATTGATCATTGTTCCGTTAAAAATTTCATCATATTAAACTTGATTCATAACTAAACTGGTGCCTTATTTAGGATTGTGAAAATATGAGTTTGTAATCTTATGGAACTCATCAAATATGGAGCCAAGATTGGGAGACTGCATACAACACTGCTTTCATAAAATAACACACGAAGAACGTTGAAACATATGCAAGAGAAAATAAACCACAAGCAACCAATTCAATTGTCACCCAAAGAAGTTACGTTCGTAGCGCAATCCTGTCCGTCATGAAATTACCACACACTGGTATACTAAATTCATACTAACTCTCTGTGAAATCTTCCCGAAAAGAATAGCTGAGGGCTACTTTGATGATTACACTACATGAAACCTCCTGGCAGATTAAAACTGTGTGCCCGACCGAGACTCGAACTCGGACCTTTGCCTTTCGCGGGCAAGTGCTCTACCATCTGAGCTACCGAAGCACGACTCACGCCCGGTACTCACAGCTTTACTTCTGCCAGTACCTCGTCTCCTACCTTCCAAACTTTACAGAAGCTCTCCTGCGAACCTTGCAGAACTAGCACTCCTGAAAGAAAGGATATTGCGGAGACATGGCTTAGCCACAGCCTGGGGGATGTTTCCAGATGGTAGAGCACTTGCCCGCGAAAGGCAAAGGTCCCGAGTTCGAGTCTCGGTCGGGCACACAGTTTTAATCTGCCAGGAAGTTTCATATCAGCGCACACTCCGCTGCAGAGTGAAAATCTCATTCTGGATTACACTACATGCTTCACGTGGTCAACTCGGTTTATACAAAGAGTGCAACTCCACAATAATTTTGATAATTAAAATAAATTACATCGAAACAGAAACTACAAAACAAAAACCTCGAACTGGTTACTACCGTCTTACTATGAACCTGATGGGTCAAACAATTGTATAAGCACGTGGTACTGGTCTCACAAAGTACGCTCCATGTGGGTTGAACATAAAGAAAAGTTGCTATATTGAAAAATATTGTCAAGACGAGACGTTATAATCTCACGCACATTCGCATTTAAGATTGATGATCTTAGTTACAGTTACGGATCATCAACATGTGGTTCCACTTTACTCACAAAGTAGTGACAAAGCAACTGCTGGAAGATATTCTGAACTTCACACTCGAATTACACTGCATTGCAATTTAAGATAACATTAGATATTTTAGATGTAAACCTGAAATAAAGGTGATTAAATTTTCAGTTAGGCTGAACATAAGAAATCCATTGTCCTACGGACTTGGCAAACACGCGCTTAGCCGGAGATCTTACCACTTGAGACGCTCGCCGCGGACTGACTGATCTGGGCCTCTACCGAGCGTGCTTAACAGATACAAACGGAAGTGACCCGAGAGGCAGCTTCCTATACCAACATGAAACGGGACGGAGAGGGCCATACTAAGAATAGAAACCTCTCTGCTTTTAGAAAGCGTAGCTACCTGTTCCGACGTTGGTCCTACTGTTCTCTAGCAGACAGGCTTGTCTGCTACCATGAAGCATGCAACTAGAAATACATTTGCCCATTCATCCTTTCACACAGAAGGGAAGGGGGATGACAGTATCTTATCATATACAGTATATAAAAGAAAGCGGATGTAGGTTCTGTATGAGACTGTGTGACATGAATTACATATAAACTGTGTTTTAAAGTGTAGTAGTGTGACAGATCATTCTTGATTATGTGTAAAAGTAACACATTCCACTGCTCAGTCTCCTGCCAGATAGTCAGAAACACCACAGTAAATTTAGAAGTGGAATGTATGCCATAAATGACAACAGTTTTAAGAAATGAACATGAAAGGAATCCAACAGAGACCTTTCAACTCTTTTTGTTGTAAACGTATTTCGTTAACTGAAACGCCGTCTCCATTTTCTGGGCTCTTGCTCTGACAGATTTCTTTTCACTACAGTTTTCTTCAGTCCATTCACCTAAATGTTTAAATTCTTTTACTCGAGCGATGTAGTTATTACCAATTTTGAGAACAGAAGGTACATCTTTGATGTCAGTCACAAATTTTGTTTTTGCATTCTATATTTTTATCAATTGTAACTGTTAATCAATAACAATTGATTATGTGGCGTGATGTCGGATGAGTTGAGCGCTGGCGCAAGCTCGCAGTTCCTCGGTCGCTTGCACGGTGCGCCTGGTGCCGGCCCACTCGCCGCTACAAAGTCTCGGAATCTCGCACCAGGGCCTATTGCTTTCTGGTCGGGCGTACCGGCAACAGGCCTCACCTGGGGGAGTCATGCGTCATACATAGCCTCTCCTTCCCTAGTGGCTCTTTCCGCCTTCCCGGGTGCCAGACGTTAACCCTTTCTGGGGCAAAATTATTGAGCAGTTTTTTTAATGAATGGAGAGCAGATAGTGGTTAACAGATAGGTATATTTATCATACAGAATATCAAATTTGCTACAACTGTGAAAGTGAGGTCACACAACAAGGTGGGAAGTATTCTTCCCACTGCCCTTCCTTGGAGTTAAATGACAAAAACAACTTTTTCAATATACGAGGTGTGGCTAGAAAAAAACCGGACTAGTACTGGTGAAACAATAAAACGAATGCAATAAGGCTGAAAGTCGCGTGGCCTGTCACGTGACTCTCGCTCCGCCTACTGTTCGAGTTTCATCTGCCTCCTGCACTCAGTCTGCCCGTGGCGTCTGTTTTAGTGACTATGGTTTCTGCGTGGCTGTCTCAACGCACGTTTTATTTCGGCGGACGAATATCCGTTCTTCATTAGTGCATTGTGCGGATGTTCCATCTCAGCGTCGAGCAACTCAGGTTCACAAATATTTCTAGCTCTGTCCGCTAACGTCTTGATAACACCCCGCTTCTGTCGTGGGTAGTGGTTCGAATCCCCGTGCAAATAACGGTCCGTGTGCGTGGGTTTGCGGTATACTGAGTAGCCCAAACTACCATTTTCGTTTCTGGGTACCACTAAAAGAACTGTTTCAAAATGTTTGGAAGAGGACAAGGGCAATTGTAGAAGAGGAGAAACGGAACGATAAACTGTTGCGGAGCATGCCTTCCAACCAGGTAACCACCATATTCGTTTTGAGGAGACACAAGTACTAGCGGCCACAAGCTGATATTACGAAAGGCTCTACAGGGAGGGAATCGAAATCGCCAAACACCCTAATAATTTCAATCGAAAGGAGGAGGGCGTGAAATTAAACGGTATATGGATGCCGGTGTTAACGAAGATGTGTACCACTCGTCCGCTACTGGGTGATGGCAACGGCGATCGACGGCGACGGACAGCGGCCAATTGTACTGACTGTTTCAAAACACGTGACGTCACGCCTCGGCGCGGGAGCGCGCGTACACGGACTGCAGCGGCAGTCAGTAGCGAGCCAGTGGGTGTGTTGGACCTTTCATCGAGCTACAGACCCCCTTGAAGATGTCCCTCGCAGACGGGGACGAAACGCTGGGAATTGACACAGAATTCATCAACCGACCACGGCATAACAGCCCGGATAATTATAATTGACATGAAATTTCCGGTCGTGAAAGTCTACATTTTCTTACGAGATTATTAATTGATCACCGATGCGTCGGTTTTAGATTGTGTTCAGGAGACGTACGGATTGATTACGCGAAGGGGTTTTCTTAATTGACCTTTTGACCCGGATTGCCTTTGCTTAACCAGAACCTTCGTTGAAAATACCTAAGAAGCCTATTTGAATATGGAAATGGAAAAGAAAGCAAATTAGTGGAATTTCGCAAGAAAAAGATTAACAGATCGGAAGTTGAACACATTAGTGGTCTCCCATATACAATCGAGACACCGCGATAAAGAGCGAACCTGTAACAAAGCTCATATACATTTGAACATCGTTTTTGGTTAGTAAAAGAAAAGAATAAGAAGAAAATTACTGCATCGTAAAATGTTAATTTATTTTGAACAAAACGGCTTTAAACTTCTAGATATTGACAAATATACAATTAATATATGACTTACTTCTGATATTTCTTTCGTACATGGTGCAACCCAATAATTGCTGCTTTGTCAGTCCGTTCCGTCTTAAAATTAAATGTCCTTGCGTGTGCGTAAGTACATTGTATCCTCACCCGAGTTACCGAAATGTTTGTTCGTCGTTTCACATAGTTTTACACAAAATAAAAATACAACTTGTAGCAGTGCTATGTAGTACGTCTTAACATGTCGGCGACCAAAAGAACAAGGGATAATGAAGTCTCTAGAATATTTCATAACAATAGATAGATTGTTCTTCCTTCTGTTTCGCAGCTTCTTGCTACCAAGCGCTGCGGCAATGATTTTAAATATCTGCGCCCAGCGGGTCATAGTGTTTGTTTAAGGTATTTAAACGCTGGACGCGCGTCTTGGTATAGGCGCACATTAAAAAAAAATATTTCGTCTCTTTACTCTCGCGCTGTGATGCTTACCATCCTTACGAACTACAGCTCGTTGGCTGTCGTTTTCTTTTATAACAAATACCTCATATGCAAAGTATCTGAATTACAATAATATTACAAGCAAAACATCAAAAACGGTAAAATTAGTCAAGCGGCTCTAACGACCATTAAAAACGAGTTGGCGGGCATGGGATATTGCCAATGCCAAACCAGAAGGCTGCGTTGAAGAACTCGAGAAAGAGAATGAAAGATTACGAAAACAACTGACAAAGATATGCGCGGGTGTGGTCGCGCAAGCGCCATGCAAGCCGCAAACCACGAAGAACACTATTGCGAAAGTGACCAACAGCCAGACATGACGGTCTTCCTTAGGCTCCTCCCTGGCCAGCACATTAAAAATGTACAGGAAATATTCACAACAACTGTAAATCCAGTAAAGGATAAAATTAAGATTAATGTCAAACCTGGAAAAAACCTTGTAATCGCGGATGTAGCAACTGAGGAGGAAAAAGAAAAATTACTAAATACCCAAAAGCTATGCAAAGTGGTCAAAATCGAACCACCCAAGAAACGAAATCCTCTAGTTATTCTGTATGACGTACCCACTGTAATGAAAGATGAGGAATTATGTGAAACAATAAAAAGGCAGAATTTTGAAGATATGGAGAACGAGGAGTTTAAAAGGGGCTTTAAGCTGAGATTTAAAACGGGGCCTCGGGACTGTGATGTCGTCCATCAAGTTGCTGAGGTCAACGGAGCTATGTGGAAGAAAGTGATGGCCATGGGCAAACTCTACATTGGTTTTCACGCGGTCAACGCAAGGGACTATCTCGTGGTACGTAGTTGCCATAACTGTGGGGAGCTGGACCACATTCTCAAGCACTGCACGGGGCGTTCGGCTTGCTCCAAGTGCGGTGAGGGAAATGACACACGCAAAGACTGCAAGGCAGCAGAGGTATGCACTCCGTGTAAAAGGCCAGGTAAGAGATCATGTGGTGTCCCTGATCGAAATTGCCCTACATACAAGGTGATTGAACAGAGGCTCATTTTGAGAACAGATTATGGCTGCAAACATAAATGGAAACAGGATGCCCAAGAGAAAACCCTGGAGCAAAAGGAGGAGGGACGCTATGATTGCAAGCAAATGCAGGGAATTCTTGAGGTCGCTTTCAGGCACCCAAAAAATACACTACTGGCCATTACAATTGCTACACCATGGAGATGACGTGCTACAGACGCGAAATTTAACAGACAGGAAGAACATGATGTGATATGCAAATGATTAGCTTTGCAGAGCATTCACACAAGGCTGGCGCCGGTGGCGACACCTACAACGTGCTGACATGAGGAAAGTTTCCAACCAATTTCTCACACACAAACAGCAGTTGACTGGCGTTGCGTGGTGAAACGTTGTTGTGATGCCTCGTGTAAGGAGGAGAAATTCGTAGCATCACGTTTCCGACTTTGATAAAGGTCGGATTATAGCCTACCGTGGTTGCTGTTTATCGTATCGCGACATTGCTGCTCGCATTGGTCGACATCCAATGACTGTTAACAGAATATGGAAATCGGTGGATTCAGGAGGGTAATACGGAACACCGTGCTGGATCCCAACGGCCTCGTATTACTAGCAGTCGAGATGACAGGCATCTTATCGGCATGGCTGTAACGGATCGCGCAGCCACGTCTCGATCCCTGAGTCAACAGATGGGGACGTTTGCAAGACAACAACAATATCCACGAACAGTTCGACGACGTTTGCAGCAGCACGGACTATCAGCTCGGAGACTATGGCTGTGTTTACCCTTGACGTTGCATCACAGACAGGAGCGCCTGCGATGGTGTTCTCAACGACGAATCTGGGTGCACGAATGGCAAAACGTCATTTTTTACCTGACGGCACTTTGAACAGTGGACGTTACATTTCAGATGTGTTACGACCCGTGGCTCTACCCTTCATTCGATCATTGCGAAACCCTACATTTCAGCAGGATAATGCACGACCGCATGTTGCAGGTCCTGTACGGGCCATTCTGGATACAGAAAATGTTCGACTGCTGCCCTGGCCAGCACATTCTCCAGATCTCTCACCAATTGAAAACGTCTGGTCAATGGTGACCGAGCAACTGGGTCGTCACAATACGCCAGTCACTACTCTTGATGAAGTTTGGTATCGTGTTGAAGCTGCATGGGCAGCTATACCTGTACAAGCCATCCAAGCTCTGTTTGACTCAATGGCCAGGCGTATCAAGGCCGTTATTACGGCCAGAGGTGGTTGTTCTGGGTACTGATTTCTCAGGATCTATGCACCCAAATTGCGTGAAAATGTAATGACATGTCAGTTCTAGTATAATATATTTGTCCAATGAATATCCGTTTATCATCTGCATTTCTTCTTGGTATAACAATTTTAATGGCCAGTAGTGTAGAAATGACTGACATCGGGATACAGACGGAACTTCCCACGATGCAGAAAAACTAACTCCACAGAGTGGAACAATATCCAGTTCGGGAAAATACAGTAACAAGCACCAATGTACTCCCGGCTATACAAGCCCCCACTCCTGTCGGAATACCGCCTGCAGACCCTGTCAGAAAGTATCCGAACATAGAACATGCCATGCAATTGGCAAGGCTGGAGCAACCGACTAGCCTGACCACTGCGTTGCGACATGTGGTCCAGGTAGGACATAAATATGGTAGGAAAGTCACCTTCTCGATGATTGAGGCTGTTGACAGAATACAGCTCAAGTCGATGAATCTCCCCACCGACTTCGGAGCCCTGCGGGGTCTGGTCAAGAAAGTGTTTGAAAGAGGAGGCGAAAAATTTGGTCTTGGTGATATCTACACACAATCAGTCTTGGCAAATGGACGCATTGCTTTCGATTGGCGAAAGAATTGGCCATATGATCACATTGATACATACTTCCCATAATGACAACAATAACTATTTGTCAACTACACACTCAGAATAGCAGACTCGTGATGTAGGAGTTACGCAAGGTAGTGGAGGAGAAGAGACTAGGTGTGCTCTGCCTGCAGGAGCCGTACTCTCAAGCTGAGCAGGTAGCTTTCGCAGCCGCAACATGACAACTAGTCAGCACCGGGGTCGACCCGAGACCGCCAATAATAATTACAAACAAAACATTGCGGGTAACAATTCTATCGCAGTTCACAGTCACTGTAACGTGGAAATGCAATATCCTGCGGGAGTATTAACTGTCGTAGATATGTACTTCCAGTACAGAGATGATTATTGAGAAACATCTGGACCACCTCACTAGATTAATCACGGCGTTACGGGGGCGCAAAGTGATTGTAACTGCTGATATAAATGTAAAATCCCCCCTATGGTACAGTGGCACAAGAGCCGCAAATGGAGGAAAGGCGGAAGAAACGATTATGGCCTCGCAACTTGTGGTGGCCAAGAAGCCTGGTAACCCTCCCACCTACACAGCGGGTGGGGGACAAGGCACTAACATTGACGTGTCACTAACCATACCAAACGCCATCAATATTGTAAAAATGGCAAGGTTGAAGACAATGCCACCACAAGTGATCACAGTCTTACCACATTCAAGACAGACGACAGAGAAAGCCACTGGGCCATGGGGTGGGAGGTCCAGCTGAACTATAGTAGAGCAGATTGGGAATTCCTAGCGAGGGAGTGTGACATTCCTGCATTACCAGAAGGTGACCTACATCACGACATAAACGTAGACAAGCATGCCAAAGAGCTGGTGAGTGCGATTACCAGAATGGTGAAAGCAGCCATACCAACTAGGAGGAAGGCCATGGCGGTCTCTCCGTCACCATGGTCAGCTGAACTAGAGCATATGTGTCAGTCTGTCAGACGACTGAGGCGGCACTACCAGCATAATGTCGTCTGGTGAGAAAGGGAACGATGGTTGCAACAGTATAGGGAAGCAAAGGAAATATTCCAAAATGAACTTCAGGCCGTTAGGGTACGAAATTGGGAGAACTACGTGATAAACCAATCAGCTATAGGCCCATGGTAAGAGAAAAGATCCGCTCTCCAATGGCGATATCGACATTCAGGCATGGGGACAGGATGACAGAATCCTGGCAGGAAACTGCCGAGGTCCTCCTCCGGTCCCTGTTGCCTGACGACAGTGCTCTCGGTTTCCCCAAACCGAGAGCCAGCGCCAAATGAGAAATGACGACCGCTCAGATACACCAATGACAGGGCAGTATACCTCTTCTCTGAGGAGGAGGTGGGTGCCCAAATAAAATCGCTGAAGAAAGGGAAAACCCCTGGGCCAGACGGCATTGTTGCGGAAGTAGTGCAATTCTTAGTCCCTAAGCTTACCCAACTATTCAATGGGTGCCTCAGGCAGCAAAAATTTCCGAAACTTTGGAAAGTTGCAACGTGGTAATCGTAAAGAAAGGACCTGAAGAAGACCCAACCGAAACTAAATCGCCGGCCGTTGTAGCCGAGTGGTTCTAGGCGCTACAGTTTGGAACCGCGCGACCGCTGCAGTCGCAGGTTCGAATCCTGCCTCGTGCATGGATGTGTGTAATGTCCTTAGGTTAGTTAGGTTTAAATAGTTCTAAGTTCTAGGGGACTGATGACCTCAGATGTTAAGTCCCATAGTGTTCAGAGCCATTTGAAACTAAATCATACGGACCGATTTGATTATTAGACCTTTTTGGAAAACTACTCGAGAAACTGTTGGCTGACAGACTGGCTGCACATCGAGTGTTGTGCGGGATGAGTGACAGGCAGTTTGGCTTTAGGCCAGGGCGGTCGGCGGGTGACGCAATCGCCCTGGCGGGTCTGTCAGCCAGCCCTGTACAAGTACGTGGTGGACATCAGTGGCGTCTTCGACCACCTGTGGTGGCCTTCGCTCTTGCCCTGTTTACGAGAAAAAGAGTGTTCAGGGCCGCTATACGGTTGTCTGAGGAGCTATTGCGAGGATCGGGAGGTCTGGCTATCATCCCCTAGTGGGAAAGTTGGAAAAACGATAACAGAGGGATGCCCCCAGGGTTTTGTGTTAGGCACCCTGTTCTGCGACATCCACATGGAGCAATTATTGGACAGGCACAACAGAGCGAAGAGCTACTAGAGGTGATAGTCTACGCAAATGACCTCCTACTGTTGGTTGGCGGTCATAGCCGCGAAGATATTGAGCGTAAGATAGAAAGGGCTATGGAAAAACTACAACTATGGTGCCGAAATACAAAAATGTCAATTTCACCGAATAAGTCAACATATGTCTTACTAAAAGGACAACTCGTAAGGAACCCTACAGTGAGAATTGAGGGCTCGCCAGTTCTTTGGCGACGAGAGGTGCGCTTCTTGGGAGTCATCATTGATGAAAGGTGGAGCTTTGCAAGCACATCGAAACCGTCACCCAAAGAGCGCTAGAAGTACTCAATATCCTCATTTCCATTGGTCATAAAAGATTGTATCTTCCTCCTAATTTAATAAAATTATACCAAAACAGTATATTAACATCAATAGTGGGTTACGGCTTGGGCGTCTGGGCGCACAGGCTCACGAGGGTGGTTTCCGCCATGACTGTGAGAAGGGTGTAAAGGAATATGATATTAAGGTCAGTGGGGGCCTACAGGACATCTGCAGGTGGGGCTCTTTTAGTAACAATGGGGCTCTGTCCTCTTGACATGGTTCTGGGCCAAGAAAGGGGAAATCGGGAAAACAGGGGACATTGTGAGCGTTCGGGCTGGACATAGGAGTGCGATACGGAGATGAGGTGAAGACCTGTGGCAGGAGTCATGGGAAGCTGATGAAACTGGCCGAAGAACATTCCAGCGTCTACCAAATGCGAAAGAATGGTTAGGTATGAGATACTTTGGGCCAACACGGGGACTATTCCATTTGCTCACTGGTCATGGGCCCTATCCGACATATCTATGTCGGTTTGGGAGGAGAGCTACGCCATCGTGTGACTGGGTGCACCGGGGGTACTCCTGACCGTTTGTTTTACGAGTGCCCCCTTTACAATGATGTAGTAGCTGCGTTACGACATCAGCTACCGAACAACGACATCTGCATATTATTGAGACGAAAAGATACACTTCGAACATTAAACAACCTTGCAAACGAGGTATCACGAAAAGTTTTATCGGAATATCTGAGGGACAATGGTCAGTAGTAAGAAATAACCAAATGTGTCCCAGTACCCCTTTCCCGTACCGCCGGTGCGTGGATAGGTCGACTACCATTACAGTTGGAGTCCGCCACGTGCAGGACTAGGGGGAGTGGGGTACAACGATACCGAACCAAGACAAGCACCGGAACTGAAAACAGGAACCTGAGGCGATATCAAGCCATGCTTGGCCTGTTTAGTGTCGGGGGGATGCTCATCGGCATTAGCTCTGTGGGCAAGGCCGTGCAGTAGGTTTATACACTTCACTGATACGCCTGTGACGCTGCAGCCAGTGTAGAGGTTTAGTCATGAAGTACACCGTCAGAATAAGAGAGTAATACTAATTGCCCATTGTAACACTACTATAGCTCACCTGTAAACCATTTAAATTAGCTGCTAACAATATTGTAACAATTAAGGACCCACTAATTATATGAGGTGGTGGGTTGCATGTATAATATAAAAATCAATAACTATTGAATCACATTTTAATAAAAATACTATATTTTTATTATTATTACTAATCATACGAAATGTGAATATTCACAATAAATTAAAATTTGGTACAATAACGCAGAAAATCGTATATATCCTAACATACAATCCTTTCTTATTTCTAGAGACTAAACAGTATTATTGATATAAATAAATTTTTAATTTAACAATAGGACATTTCGTTTTCCCATATCAAATTTTAGTTCTTTGGACGTGATTAGCAAAATAAAAATAAAGAAAGTTTTTTTATTAATATTATGATTTATTATTTGTTTCTTTTTTCGTTAACAGACATTACCATTTCGCAACAAACATAGAATTCAAATGAAAGTAAAAAAAACGGTTGCAGCTAGCGAGAGTTGAATCAAAGACTTCATGATTACAAAACATATTGTGCACTTTTTGAAGCCAAAATCTTTTGTAGTGCTGAAGTACAATGAATTACAACGTCAACTCGGCTACGTGCTACAACTTGCTTCAAATGTTTTGTACGTAAACAGTGCTCTGTAGTCTTATCTTCAGAGTCGAACTTTTCGACGATTTTTTCACATCTTGTATGTGTGAAGAAAATCGAAGAAGGCGGAGCAGCCTCTAAGGTTCCCTTGTAAGTCGTTTCCGGACAAGAGTTCCTGTCTCAAAAAGATGCATTAGCTCTCCTCCATCATCTCTGAAATTTTGTACCATCAATACAGAAACCACCTGTAAATGCGAGGACTACCGGACCTGAATCCAGAGCTGCATATACTGTCTGGACGAACTGAAGGAATATTGAAGTTTAACGCCCCGTCGACGACAAAGTCATTAGAGACGGAACACAAGCTCGAATTGGGGAAGGGTGTGGATGATTTCGGCCGTTCCTTTTCAAAGCCACCATCCCACCATGTCAAACGGTCAGGCGTACGCTGGGCAACGTTAGGAGGATTCCTAGGGAAAATTCTTCAACTACTACGTTATCTGCATGGAACAACATCATCTATTAACTTATAGCAACCGACACTGCTTCGAACAACTGCGCTGTCATTATGTTTCTCCGCAGCACAGTATTCTGTACCAGTCTGACAAAGTTCTCTACATGCCAAACAGTTTGATACAGCTTTGAATGAATCTGGACGCAGTGTGACAGACTATCTACGACCAATTCAATGAACTGTACCGAATTGTCCGCAGCTCGTGGTCGAGCGGTAGCGTTCTCGCTTCCCACGCCCGTGTTCCCGGGTTCGATTCCCGGCGGGGTCAGGGATTTTCTCTGCCTCGTGATGACTGGGTGTTGTGTGATGTCCTTAGGTTAGTTAGGTTTAAGTAGTTCTAAGTTCTAGGGGACTGATGAACGTAGATGTTAAGTCCCATAGTGCTCAGAGCCTGTACCGAATTTTGGTTATGGCGTCACCAAGCACTCGGAGGAAAGCAGCTTCAGAAGTGCAGAAGAAGAAACAGGAAACCGATCCCAGACATCCATTGTTTGGACACGAGCCTCAGTAACCGAGACGCAGAACAAGAAAGAGCTTCATGCAGACAACTACAGTAATTCCTTCATCTCCCGGAACTCGACGAGTGGAGCCTTGACGAGATTTTTTGCCTGAGGCACGCGGAACGAATGTCGAAGACGAGCCTGCCGCTGCTTCACACCTGCCTTACTCGATATGGAAGAGTCTGAACAGACTGAGAACTGGGGTGTCACGAAGCAGATCGAACCTAAGGAAATAGGGCTTCAGCAGAGGAAACGAAATTTGCCAGTGTGATGACCTGCACAACCAACAACATCAGCTAGTCTGCAGGAACCTGCCAGGTACCTGTACCACTGGTGATGTGGCTGCAGCTATCAAAACCACAGAATACTGGGCTCTCCGCAGAATATGAGAACTATCCTGCTATTTTTAATATATATACTCCGTCCATATCGCATAAATTCTTATTGTATATACTATTCAATGTATTTTTTATTGTTATTACTTTCTGTCCGTTCGTTATTGAATTTCATCTGTAACTGACTGTTGTATTATACAGGGTGATTCAAAAAGAATACCACAACTTTAGGAATTTAAAACTCTGTCGGCGAATTAAGGGAGCTATAACGTTTCATTTAGTTGTACATTTGTTCGCTTGAGGCGCTGTTGACTAGGCGTCAGCGTCAGTTGATGCTAAGATGGTGACCGCTCAACAGAAAGCTTTTTGTGTTATTGAGTACGGCAGAAGTGAATCGACGACAGTTGTTCAGCGTGCATTTCGAACGAAGTATGGTGTTAAACCTCCTGATAGGTGGTGTATTAAACGTTGGTATAAACAGTTTACAGAGAATGGGTGTTTGTGCAAAGGGAAAAGTTCTGGACAGCCGAGAACGAGTGATGAAAATGTAGCACGCATCCAGCAAGCATTTGTTCGCAGCCCAGGAAAATCGACTCGCAGACCTAGCAGAGAGCTGCAAATTCCACAATCAACTGTATGGAGAGTCCTACGAAAAAGGTTAGTTATGAAACCTGAACGTGAACTACCCGAGGCGATGGATCGGCCGCCAAGCAGCCCGTGACAGAGCACTCCATCACTGGCCTCCAAGAAGCCCTGATCTCACCCCCTGCGATTTTTTCTTATGGGGGTATGTTAATGATATGGTGTTTCGGCCACCTCTCCCAGCCACCATTGATGATTTGAAACGAGAAATAAAGCAGCTATCCAAACTGTTACGCCTGATATGCTACAGAGAGTGTGGAACGAGTTAGAGTATCGGGTTGATATTGCTCGAGTGTCTGGAGGGGGCCATATTGAACATCTCTGAACTTGTTTTTGAGTGAAAAAAAACCTTTTTAAATACTCTTTGTAATGATGTATAACAGAAGGTTATATTATGTTTCTTTCATTAAATACACATTTTTAAAGTTGTGGTATTCTTTTTGAATCACCCTGTATATACTCCGTCCATATCGCATAAATTCTTATTGTATATACTATTCTATGTATTTTTTTTGTTATTACTTTCTGTCTGTTCGTTATTGAATTTCATCTGTAACTGACTTTTGTGTTATATTGGAGCAATTTCATGTTCTGGAAACTTAAAATAAACAAATAAATAAACCTTACACGGTTCAGGGAAATCACACAAAACCTAATTCTAGATTGGTAGGCGGCGTATTTAATGACTGTCCTCCTCAACACGAGCCGCATGTCTTACTATGGCACCAGTTAGATCAGTGCGGTCGTCTGCCCCACCAAGGACTCTTCAATGCCTTCGCTGTAGGAAAGAGACCTGGTCAACCGAATCTGCCAATGCTACATGTCTTTTTTTCCATAACGATATGATGATGTGGCCTTTGACTTCATATGTGGGCGACAGAAAGAGAAAATAATATTGACAATGTTTTTGTTAATACGAGGCGTGGTTTTTAAGTAAGTACCGTTTTGAAATTAAAAAAAGATATGCTAAGATATCTCAATAATTTTATTTTTGCATGAAAGCCTGTACCTTATTCTACGCACTGACCCCATTACAGTCTGATTCTTCCTTGTTTACGTTGTGTACTGAGTGTTTAAGATGCCTCCGATAATCGTGAGTACCGCCAACTGTGAAGTACGGGCTGTTATAAGATTTCTTGGTGCTAAAAGGCTAAAAGCGATCGATATTCATCGTGAGATCTGTGCAGTTTACGGAGAAAACATTATGAGTGATGGAATGGTAAGAAAGTGGGTGAGAGAATTTAAAGATGGTCGCACAAATGTGCATGATGAACAACGGAGTGGGCGTCCTTCGGTTATTAATGAAAGTTTGGTGCAGAAAGTGGACAATAAGGTGAGAGAAAACAGACGCTTTACGATTTCCTCCTTGTGGGATGACTTTCCTAATGTTCCTCGTAGTGTTTTGTGTGGCATTGTGACCGAGCACTTCAATTGTGCGCACATTGGGTACCGAAAATATTGACGGATGTGCACAAAACCAAACGTTTAGACAGTGCGTTAACTTTCCTTGAGCGGTACCACAACGACGGTGATGATTTCTTAAGCCAAATTGTTACGGGCGATGAAACATGAGTGGCCTACGTCACACCAGAATCAAAGCAACAGTCCATGGAAGTTGAGCAAGGGCATCGTTTTGCTGCAAGACAATGCCCGCAAGCATTTGGCGAGTCAGACAAAACACCTCATCACATCTTTTCGATGGGAAATTCTAGATCAACCTCCGTACAGCCCCGATCTTGCGCCCAGTGACTACCATCTGTTCCTGCACTTGAAGAAATACCTGGGCGGTCAGCGTCTTCAAGACGATGACGATGTCAAAAGAGTGCTGATGCACTGGTTAACAAGTCAGACTTCTATGAGGAGAGTATTCAAAAACTGGTACAACGTTACGACAAGTGCCTCAATATTGACGGAAATTATGTAGAACAGTATATGAAGGTACAGCCTTTCATGTAAAAATAAAATTATTGAGATATTTTAGCACGTCTTTTTTTAATTTCAAAATGGTACTTACTTAAAAAACACGCCTCGTATTAGTTTCTAAAGTGTACCTTGTGGTGACAGACCGATTGCAGCATAGCCCGAAGTTTAGACTATATTGGAGGTTTGATTGAGAGTTGGCAGAGCTAACGAATGTGAATCCGAGATCTGAGTTACGGTAACATACTGACGTGTTGCGTAGTCCGAGGTTGAAAAGTGACAGTTTGGTTCTTAGTTGTCGAAGCGATATCGAACATTTCAGATAATCTCCGAGACTGTCTCCTGAATCTCATCAAGTTACATCGCTCCCTGACTTGCATCTGTGGTATGTAGAAGTGAAAGACAGTATCTAATTAAAACTATCCACACACTCCTATGCAATGTGAACTGACCGCTAGATGTCATGAGAAGTGGACCCGCCAGTGCAATAGAAGGCGGAGGGTATTGTGTTATCAGCAGAGAAGCAGTATCAGCAAAATGGGACCGTCAGGAAAGCTCATTGACTGCGAACATGGGCTAGTCACTGGATGTCACCGAAGTAACAGATCCTTCAGGAACATTTCAAACATTTTAAAGCTGCCCAAGTCGACAATAGTGATGTGACTGTGAAGCTGAAACGCGAAGGAGCTACCGCAGCTAAATCAAGGAAAAGCAGACCTCATATAATGCGGGCATGATAAAAAATTGCATAAAATCAGAGGAAGGAATCACGAGTTATAAAGTGGTACGAGAAGTCCATCAGTGCACAGATAGCGAGCGAGGTGGAGCAGTGGTTAGCACACTGGACTCGTATTCGGGAGGACAACGGTTCAATCCCGCGCCCGGCCATCCTGATTTAGGTTTTCCGTGATTTCCCTAAATCGCTCCAGGCGAATGCCGGTATCGTTCCTGTGAAAGGGCACGGCCGACTTCCTTCCTCGTCCTTCCCTAATCCAATGAGACCTATGACCTCGCCGTTCGGTCTCTTCCCCCAAACAACCCAACCCAACCAAGTGCACAGATAGGGCTGTTTATAAAACATAGATATATCGATATTTTTCCCATTAAATATCGATATATATCGGCGACACTTTTTAGCTATTTTTCGATGTAACGATATCGAAATCACAATATCGAGTGCTGATATTTTTATTTTATTTTATGTTTTTTTTCACAATTCTCAATAAATATTTGGAATTGTTCTTTTGAATTTGTAGAGGAACATACGCAATTTTACTTTCACTCTGTGAAGGTATCTTACTGCTTTTTATTAATCATGTGAAGCAAATATGGGTGGCACAAAGAAGAAGTCCGATTGCACTAGGGGGTGGCGGTGTGAGAGAAATTACAAGATTTCCGATGTGAAGACATAGTCGCCGTAAGATCTTCTGGAAAACACTTTCAGAATGAGAAGGTTGAACAACAGTGGCAGTATGATGTCTTTTGACTAACAAACTGGTCGCTTAGGGAACTTCTTGAACAAGCGAGCTGACGGCGAATTATTGCGCGTCGTTCGGACCGTGATAGTAGCAGATTCGCCCAATATTATTCACGAAGAAATCACTATGCAATGTATTGCTAAACACACTAATAGTTTTTATGAAGGTCCGGGGATCCAACATCAAATAAAAGTTCACAGACGATATTTACCTTTTTTTTCATAAGAGAAAACTTTTTTGTTCTTGATAATCGCGATTACAATTTGTATCTCCTTTGCACTTCAAAATTACTTTTATATGCAAACTTACCTGACCTCAAAAATGCCCAATCGGCATTTGTTATTTACAACTATTACAAGAAAACACAGATGCTTTTTTCTTCACAGCAAAGAGCGTTGTCGTCATAGGAAAGAGCATTGTCGTCTCAGTTACGGTAGCGCATTATCGTTGGTACTCGCAGCCGGAATATTACAATAATATGACATTATAGGGTACATATCATGGTTGAGCTGTGGCCAAAATTAAAATATGGATGTTGACACAGTGCACAGATAACATTTAAAATGAATGACGAATATAGGATAGGCATTGGAGAA
Source organism: Schistocerca americana (assembly GCF_021461395.2). Classification (NCBI taxonomy): domain Eukaryota; kingdom Metazoa; phylum Arthropoda; class Insecta; order Orthoptera; family Acrididae; genus Schistocerca; species Schistocerca americana. Next base: position 183,949,662 of record NC_060120.1, read on the forward strand.
GCTCATCAAACTCTCATAATACACCTGTAAGCCGTTGCCAGAGAGAAAACCGAATAATCCCTCCTTTTGTCTCGCTGTAAAAGAAGGAAGCTGCTGCTCAAAAGCATCTCTGACGCTTACTACTTGTAAAACGAAAAAGTATGTATTGTAAATGTAACTTTGTGGTTAATTTCAGAATATAATCCAATAGTTAAAATATTAACCTACTTTGATCCTTTCTGAAAAGCTCCTCTCCTGGAATTATAAGGCAAATACCTAAGAGTTTTCTAACGGCCATAAGCCATTGCAGATAATTACTGGATCGCGGCCATAAACCGTTAATAACTTTATGTTTATGTAATAATTTGCGGGCTTCACCTATCTTTTTGAATAATATTACATGTATCAAAATTAGTAGAATATTTAGTCTTTTAATGATACCATAAAACATGACTGCTCAGGAATAATATTTGTTTTGCTTATGTAATGAAATGCTCTGACTTGAAAGTTTCGCTTCACGAACTCTGATAACAATGAATGTTTTATTGAAGAATTAACTTGAAGAGAAATACTGAACCGATGACCGAAGTTGAGTTTTTTTCATTCTGGATGCTCAAATAATAATGACTTTATCACAGTAATTTTTCGTTACGTGAGTGTTTGTATTGGCAATCCCTCTCGACAATGTGCGCTGTATGTCCGGCAAACCTAAACAATTTTATGCTATTGGTGTCATATATGGTAAGCTATATCAGACATATTGGTTAGCAAGATTAAATTTACGAAAATTTCAAAACATTTTGCTCACGCACTGTCAAATCATTAACAGTGACAAACGGAAGGCAATTTTATGTGCTTCGTCGATGTATTCATTTCATTGTTTTCACACACCGATCGAGCGAGGTGGCGCAGTGGTTAGCATATCGGTTATCCTAACTTAAGTTTCCCGTGATTTCCCTTAATCGCTTCAGGCAAATGCCGGGATGGTGTCTTTGACAGGGCATGGCCGATTTCCTTCCCCATCCTCCCCTAATCCGATGTGACCAATGACCCCGCTGTTTCGTCTCCTCACCAAATCAAACCTACCTCAACCCAACCCTCACACGCCGAGCAGCTGCGGCATGCGTGTGTATAAATTATTACAGGCAATTCCGTTCGCGTGATCACCGACCAAGTAAGATCAATACGATTATGCATTCTTTAACATTATACATAAAATAAATTCAAATAAAAATAAAAACTAGGAGAGGGAAGGCTACTACAGGCCCCCTTACTGGACTTAAGGAAATGCCGAAGGATTTGAACACATTTCGCAACATTGAGTACAGCGATCAGTAGAGAAACAGTTCGGAGACGATGACCATATCAGCATGACAGTGCACCCGGTGATAATGCGGCGCCTATGGGACAATGATTTGTAGACAGAAACATTCCTGAAACGGACTCTCGTGCCCGGAGCCCCGACCTGAATGGAACACCTTTGCGACGAGTCAGAACGGCGGTTTCGGTGCACGTCCCAGCGCCCAATGTCGCTAACTTCTCAGGTTTCGGCTGTTGAGGAAGAATCGGCTACCATTCCACTAAACTCTAAAGACATTCAGACATCTCCTTCAAAATATCGCCAGCATATATCGATCTGTCATGAAGGCGGTGGATGGAGTCAGCCCATATTAACGTCCACTGACAGATGTCAAGATGCTTTTGATCAGATAATGTGTCTGTCACATTTTATGTTTTGTTATTGTGGAAAGGAATCTTCGTATTCGTTACACATACACTACTGGCCATTAAAAGTTCCTCAAGAGTAGTGACTGGCTTATTGTGATGAGCCAGTTGCTCGGCCACCATTCACCAGGCGTTTTCAAATGGTGAGAGATCTGGAGAATGTGCTGGCCAGGGCAGCAGTCGAACATTTTCTGTATCCAGAAAGGCCCGTACAGGACCTGCAACATGCGGTCGTGCATTATCCTGCTGAAATGTAGGGTTTCGCAGGGATCGAATGAAGGGTTGAGCCACGGGTCGTAACAGATACGAAACGCCCACTGTTCAAAGTGCAGTCATTGCCAACAAAGATGACCGAGACGTGTAACCAATGGCACCCCATACCCTCACGCCGGGTGATACGCCAGTATGGCGATTACGAAAACACGCTTCCAATGTGCGTTCACCGCGATGTCGCCAAACACGGATGCGACCATCATGATGCTGTAAACAGAACCTGGATTCATCCGAAAAAATGACGTTTTGCCATACGTGCACCTAGGTTCGTCATTGAGCACACCATCGCAGCCGCTCCTGTCTGTGATGCAGCGTCAAGGGTAACCGCAGGCGTGGTCTCCGAGCTGATAGCCCATGCTGCTGCAAACGTCGTCGAACTGTTGGTGCAGATGGTTGTTGTCTTGCAAACGTCCCCATCTGTTGACTCAGGGATCGAGACGTGGCTGCACGATCCGTTACAGCCATGCGGATAAGATACCTGTCATCTCGACTGCTAGTGATACGAGGCCGTTGGGATCCAGCACGGCGTTCCGTATTACCCTCCTGAAGCCACCGATTCCATATTCTGCTAACAGTCATTGGATCTCGACCAACGCGAGCACAATGTCGCGATACTATAAACCGCAATCGCGATAGGCTACAACCCGACCTTTATCAAAGTCGCAAACGTGATGGTACGCATTTCTCCTCCTTACACGAGGCATTACAACAACGTTTCACCAGGCAACGCCGGTCAACTGCTGTTTTTTCTCATGTCAGCACGTTGTATGTGTCGCCCCCTGCGCCAACCATGTGTGAATGCTCTGAAAAGCTAATCATTTGCATATCACAGCATGTTCTTCCTGTCGGTTAAATTTCGCGTCTGTAGCACGTCATCTTCATGGTGTAGCAATTTTAATCGACAGTAGTCTAGTTAAAAAGGAGACGCGTTAATTATTTTCGGAACATTTCTGAAAATTTTTTTTCGTAATTCTCTTATGGTTTAGTTGTGCTTCCTTTTTTTATCTTATTTAATGGATATAAGTATATCGCTAGTCTGTAAACATATTCTCTGTCCTCCCGTCTGGCGGCGCCACGTGGTACGTTGTCGGTCACTTTGTTTCTTAGCTCTGCAGGAGGAGCCGTAAACGTGTGCCGTAAGGACGCATTATACTCCGGGCCTATGTTGTAAAAATGCCCTGCTGTGTGTTACGAGCGAACACGCGTAACACAGGTAAGTTCGACTCTTGCACGATTTTATTCTTTATTGTACTCATGTACTCTGTGAGCCAAGGTCCCATAGCCATCAATATTTGTTCCTTTATCTCCAACTTATTTACGTGGTTTCTTATGTTTGTTCAGCTTACCGGTCTTCGCCTTGAGACACACTTCTTTATTTCCGTGGGGAGATGTGTTCTGTATGTTTCATTGAACGATGTGCCATTTTTGGTGATTGCGGGATGTTCTGTACTCTTGGCAGTAGTCCTCGAGTGTTTTTACAAGGTGGATGTGTCCCGTAAATTTGACTGGATGTCGCGCGGGATTAGCCGAGCGGCCTGAGGCGCTGCAGTCGTGGACTGTGCGGCTGGTCCCAGCGGAGGTTCGAGTCCTCCCTCGGGCATGGGTGTGTGTGTTTATCCTTAGGATAATTTAGGTTAAGTAGTGTGTAAGCACAGGGACTGATGACCTTAGCAGTTAAGTCCCATAAGATTTCACACACATTTCAACAGTTTATTTTTTATTGAATGACGTCCATTTTTGATGATTGCAGTATTTCCCGTACACTTGCCAATGGTCCTAAATTGTTTTTACCCGGCGAGTTTGTCTTTGGTTACGCTCTTTTCACAACTCTGGTCGTGATCTCCTAATTGCTTTATTTAACAAACAATGTAGCTTTATGGCTCCTTCCTGGCCCACAAATTTGTATTGAGGAAACTTTTTTTTTTTACCCAAATGTCTGATGACGCTCCTGTGAGAGTGAAACGCGTCACAAATTACATTAAAAAACCATTTCGCAACCCAGACTGCCAATTCTTTCTTAAATTAAATATCCTTCTTCACTGCCTTTCTCCCGTCTCTCTACGGATTCGGCATTGTTATATGGGGTCGGTTGGCAGCGAGATGCCCTCCCTAATGTCCTCCCCCCCCCCCCCCAAGGGATGGAATACATGTTCCTCATCTGTATCTAGAGTAAATCTCATGTTCAAGTGTGAGAACGTTTTCTAGATGTTTGCGAATAATATATCTGATGCAGGACATGGGTACTGGCTTGGTTGGAAATGGGAAACCGCCTAAAAACCAAATACAGGCTGACTGGCTCACCAGCCCTCGGCGTTAATTCGCAAGGCGGATTCGATTCTGGGCAGGCGCGTCTCCCTGAGTCCTGGAAGCGGCGCGTTAACGCGCTCGGACATCCGGGTGCGTTAGAACTATTAATTAAATGTCAGTAAATAACTTCAGTATTTTTATCTCTGTGAAGCAGAGGATAATCACATGGGGAACAGGATCAAATGTGTACCGCATGGGCAACTATAGTTGCCCTCACGTGGAGAAAAGTTATTCTTACAGAAGTTCTGCAATCTGCGTATACATCTGCATCATACTCCGCAGGTCACCTAACGGTGTGTGGCGAAGGGTAGTTCTCGTACCACTAAATCATCTCCCCTTCCCTGTTCCACTCGTGAGCGGCGCTTGGGAAGAGTGATATTCGATAAACTTCTGTATTAATTCTAATATGTCAAAAATAGTTCAAATGGCTCTGAGCACTATGAGACTTAACATCTGAGGTCATCAGTCCCCTAGAACTTAGAACTATTTAAACCTAACTAACCTAAGGACATCACACACATCCATTCTCGAGGCAGGATTCGAACCTGCGACCGTAGCGGTCGCGCGGTTCCAGACTGAAGCGCCTGGAACCGCTCAGCCACAACGCCCGGCCTCTAAAGCTTTCAATATAAAACTTCTCCATGACGCACAACGCCTCTCTTGTAACGTCTGCCATTAGACTTCGTTCAGCATCTCTATAACGCTCTCGCGGCAACTAACGATCCACTGGCGAAACGCGCCGCTCTTCGTTGAATCATCTCTATCAGTCATACTTGGTAAGAATCTCAGATTGATGAACAGTACTCAAGAATCAGTTGGTTAATACACTGGTCTAGCATTCGGGAGGACGACGGTTCAAGCTCGCGTCCGGCCATCCTGATTAAGTTTTCCGCGGTTTTCCTAAATCGCTTCAAGCAAATGCCGGGGTGGTTCCTTTGAAAGGGCACGGCCGATTTTCTTCCCCATCCTTCCCTTATCCGAGCTTGTGCACCATCCCTAATGATCTCGTTGTCGACGGGACGTTAAACACTAAGCTCCTTCTCCTCAAGAACCGGTGGAACGAGCGCTTTGTAAGCCACCTCCTTCGTCGATGAGTTTCATTACCTTAACCTTATTCCCATGGCTCTTAGTGTGGCTTTGTTTTTTCCGCTTTTTATGTGGTCATTCCACTAAAGGTCGCTCTGGATAGTTACTCCTTAGACATCACGGTAGATTCTATTTCCAGCAATTTGTCATAAATAGTGTAGTTGTATAGTAGTGTATTGTTTTCCCTTGTATGCGCAATATGCTACATTAGTTTACGTTGTAAGTAGGCTGTTTAGGTTTTTTTATTGGTAACGCCACCTTTGTATAAAAATCACTGGCTGTGCTGTGTGCAGTCTGTGGCTAGTTTGCATTGTTGTCTGCCATTGTAGTGTTGGGCAGCGGCAGCTGGATGTGAACAGCGCGTAGCGTTGCGCAGTTGGAGGTGAGCCGCCAGCAGTGATGGATGTGGGGAGAGAGATGGCGGAGTTTTGAAATTTGTAAGACTGTCATGAACTGCTATATATAATATGACTATTAAGGTAAATACAGTGTTTGTTCTCTATTGAAATCTTTCATTTGCTAACTATGCCTATCAGTAGTTAGTGCCTTCCTTAGTTTGAATCTTTTATTTAGCTGGCAGTAGTGGCGCTCGCTGTTTTGCAGTAGTTCGAGTAACGAAGATTTTTGGTGAGGTAAGTGATTTGTGAAACGTATAGGTTAATGTTAGTCAGGGCCATTCTTTTGTAGGGATTTTTGAAAGTCAGATTGCGTTGCGCTAAAAAAAAATATTGTGTGTCAGGATAAGCACAGTCTTGTATAATTGTTCAAAGGGGACGTTTCAACGTTCAGGATCAACTGCCAGAGCGTGCACCATTCATCAATCCTTTGCAGGTCATTCTGCAAATCACTATTGCCTTCTGCCGTTGCTACTTTCTTATAGACAACCGTATCATTTGCGAACAGTCTTAAAGAGTTCTCGACGTTTTCTACTACATTTAAATAGACTGTAAACAGTAACAGTTCTATCACACTTGCTTGGGGTACTCAGGAAATTACTTTTACATCTCTCATTTTTTTCCGTCAGGAGAGACGTGTTGAGTTTTATCTACGAGTAAGTCTTGAATATTACCGCAGATCTGGTTATATATGATTCATATTGATAAGTTATATTACCTCTTCTGGTCCCGCCTGTAAAATATCAGGGTTTATGTTATAGTATTTAATAGAGCTGTTTAGTAATAGTTGTGTGGCTTATTGGAGTTGAGGTATTCTTGTCTCTGCTGTGATGATGTCTCCCATCATCATTGCATAACATTGTCTATTAATTACTTGAGAGTGTTAATGAGTTGTAAGTGAAAAGTGATTTTGTATTTTTTAATGTATAGTCACTTCCCAAAATCGACTACTTTAGTTATCCATTTGTTGGTCACAAGCTTCGCCCAATTCTATGCAATATTCAGTTGCCTAAACCAGTTACACCCAATTCACTCTTGCTTTTATACAACTATTATGAGTTCATTCAATGTTTGTCTGATGTTCCTTATTGATTTGACATATTTTGACATTGTGTACTGATTCCTTTTGAGAAAATGTGTTCCATATAACACCTGTTTGATTACAAGTTAGATGTCGCGAGCTACATCATTTTAGTCACAAATATGAAAATGAAATAATGTTTGTATTGACAGATTTACCGCACGCTAGCCTTTAGGCATCCTTTATTAAATTGTTGAATTTTATCACTGTATACTTTGTATTGTTTAACACTGCTTAGTTTTTCTTTTATCCACGATGGTGTAGCTTCTCAGTAATATACTGGGAATCTCAGTCTTAATCTTTTGTCTCTGTCTGCCGGGACATGTGGTACACTGAATTGTATTTTATACTCAGTAATTATTTATAATGTACACTATCAGCACGTTTCTCTTAGTTACGTTTCAAAGGTTTATGTCACAGGTTACATTATTTACATTTTAATGCATATTAAATAGATGGTACATCGTGTGTGCATGTAAAATTTGTTGTACAAAAGTAAAATGAAAATGTAAATGTTTTTGGTAATTGACGCTCGTTATTAAGTGGCCATACCATTATCCTCTTTTACGAGTATTTATGACTTTGCTACAAACGTTGTAATTAAGGTTTTTTCCCTAAAAACTTTTCTTTGCACATCTCTATGTTGTTATATTTGAGGCTACGAGTGCTTTGGCTACACATGCTATGACTAGACCACGTATGTACAGTCTCCTACTGTAGTGCCTGACGGAAGTTGATGATGTGGGAAAATAACTGTTCTTCTGTGTCATTTATCATGCGTTTGACAGCTTATACGATTTTATGGATCTACGTGATTGACATGTGACTTGTATTAGTTAATTTTCCGTAAGTTACATTTTTTATTTTCGTCTCTTTATGACGTTTTGTACATTGACGTTTTGTTGTCACTTTCGTTTTTTACGTTGATACAGATACCAGATGACAATCATTGGACGACACCGTTAACAAATAAATTGTTTTAATGCAGCCTAGTGTCATGAATTTTTTGAAATGTATATCCATTACTGACAATGGCCTGTTTAAAACATTCTATCGTCGGGTAGTAAACTGATGATGTCTTTTCTGCCTGTCTACAGTGGTACGACGCATCGTCCAGGGCAGTGAAAGAACTAGGCGGAAGTTTCCGGAACACCATCTTCGAAAACGAAATTCTCAGAGTTCATTTGGTCACGATAATCGTCTTTCCCTTCGTCGATTTCGCCAAGTTCTTCAGCTCCGCTTGCTTCGCAACCCCCCCCCTTTTTTTTTCAAGCCAACACTTGCCACTATCATTCTTCTGGAGGAACTTCTCTACACCATAGCTCCCAATACATCTTGCGATCTCTGCTAGCATTAGCGGCATGTTACGTTGCTGTCAATCCATGACTCGTCAAGATGAAAAAACGTTCTGTTGAGCTTCCCTAATGCTCCCCTTGTGCACTAGAAAACGTGACCGCCAAAGAACAATGTCGCTACGTTCCAGCAACAGGTTTCTTTTGTTCTGTACGGATTTCCACACAAATCCCATCTATTTAAGTAAACCTTTTAATTAGGTACTGCCCCATCTCCAGTTTATCTTCTCACGCAGCACTGATAGGAGTTTTGCCACGCTAGGATCTACTTTCTTTTGCGTGTAGAGTTCCTCGATGATAATCCTTATTACTAATTTACTGAAGTCGTCGACTTCTGCCATATCGCTGCTCCTCTTTAAGTGAAAAATTATAAAAATATAGTAAATCGAAATTAATAACTGCCTATTTGGAAACATTGTCAACTGTAAACAGCTATACACTTGTACAGTACAAATTAAAACTAAAACTGACCTTTTCTTCCCTGGAGCACCAGGCGATTTGTATGGATAAGAGCTTGAAAACGTTACGATCCTGTCTAGGGTTCGTACACTTTTGCTAGTGCAAATGGCAGCTCTCTAACGGACCTGAGCGACGGGACGTAGGAGCTTCTCGCGATCCTTCTCCGTCTCGCAGCACTCCATCGCATTATGCATCATTTAAGGCTGTCACGAATGTAGCGAAACGAGAGACAGAGCAGGATGACATCGCCACTGAACAAAATGGAAGAGCTGTAAATGATGAGTCAGAGGTAGCAAATATATTTATGATATCCCATATGTATTAGAAAGCATAAGGACAAACAGTTCAACAGCAAAATAACAGCAGTATGCTGAAAAAGTAACTCTCATAAAATTCAATCATATGAATGTATCACCAGCTTCTCCTACTGAAATTAAGAAAATTATACATTCTCTAAAAAATAAAAGCTCGTCTGGTTTTGATGGTGTTTCCTTAGAGTACTAAAGATTTGTTCCCATATAATAAGCCAAACCTTACCTGAAATATGTATTGCTTAACTAACTCAAGGAATTTTCCCATCATCACCATAAACTTGTCGATTTAGCCACGTCCCTCTCTCCATTGTCATCCTCTTCAATTATTCAGACGATTTTATCCCAATATCTTCTTTGATGTTATTAAAATACGTTGCTCTTGGCCTGCCTCTTGGTTTTTTTCCCTAAAACTTTTCCTTCAAATACATTCTTTAGGAACTGGTTGTGACTCATTATGTGCCCTATCATTTTTGATTCTCTTCTTCCTATATAATTTAGCAGCGTTCTGTTCTCATTCACTTCTCTAAAGACCTGTTCATTACTATGTCTGTCTACCGAGCTTGTTTTCGTCATTCTTCCCCATATCCACATTTCCATTGCTTCCAGTCTCTTTTTCTCTGCCTTTCCCAGAGTCCACGCTTCACATCCGTATGTTAAGACACTCCAGACAAAAGTTTTGACAAACTTCTTCCTACTCTGTAACCTCCCCACAAAATTCATTTACATTTAGCGTAATCCCAAAACAGAAAAATTCCTAAACCTCTCAACAGTAAAAATTATAATTATGTCGTTCACATTCAGTGTAACGTCCCAATAAAAAAATAAATTCAGTAACCTGGTAATAAAACAATGTAACTAACCTCTCAATTAAATTGCCGCTCACTTATGACTTTTCAATAATTCACTGTGAATTTAACTTGGTAAATTTTGGACGACAGCAGTGCTGCGTCATGGCCGTGAAAGATCATTCTGAATAAAAAAGGAAAAATTCTTACCTCAATGAAGTCGCCAGATATATCTGCTCTTACAATAATTTTTTCCGGCACAGCTCTGTGCAATGCTGGCCGACCTATTTGTCATTTATGAAAGAAAGCAACTGATTTTTGTATTGCAATAATCGGGATGATCAGGGATGGGAGAAATTAGTAAATTCTTAATTGAAATGAATGGTTGTTAAAAGTTACTTTTTATGAGGAAGATTATTATTATTATTATTATTATTACGAGAGTTTTAAAACATTTACATGCGACTTGAGATAACATTACTACATATGCGCGAGGCTGCTTTTTAGCTTGTACAATAATACTCAGGCGCCGACATCGCTGCACCGCGACTGGGCCAGCCAACACGATACACCATACCCGACCAGAGCAGATTCCAGACTAGCAACAACTTACTGCTACAGCTACACAGTTCCTACTGCAGTCAACACTGCTCTCTGTCAGAGATTCTCTTATACCTTGCCTATTGCAGGCAGCGCATGAGCAATACATCGAAATTACATCTGCTCGGACCTCTTACAACTCTCTAGGCTTATATGACTGTCTGTTAGTAAATTCCTTTTGTTTTGGAAAGCTTCCTTTGCCACGGCTATTCTTCTCTTTATATCTGTGATACATTCATTGTCGTCAGGTGATTGTGCTTCCCAAATAACAGAAGTTCACAGCCTACTCTAGAACATCATCTTCTAGTTTAATATTAACTTTACCATTTTCTTTTGTCTTCACTACTACCGTAGTTCTTGTTTTCTTCTTATTTATTTTTAGATTGAATTCTCTTAGAATTTTGGTAAATTTTAGCAACGTAAACTCAATTTCCTTTACTGCGTCAGCAAGTACAACTATATCATCTGCAAAACGGATACAGTGTATTCGTTCCCCGTTAATTTTAATTTCTTTGGTTATTCTTTTCAATTTTTCAATGGTTTTTTCAATAAATAAATTAAACAAATATGGTGCTAATGGGCATCCTTGCCTTACTCCCCCCCCCTTATTTTTGCTTTCTTCTTCACACCATTCACTTCTATCACTGCTTCCTGCCTTTTATACAGGTTCTAGATTAATCTTCTGTCCCTCCAATCAAGATTTATTTCCTTCATTGTTCGGAATAACAATTTCCAATTAACAATGTCTAATGCTTTTTGTAAATCTACACTCCTGGAAATTGAAATAAGAACACCGTGAATTCATTGTCCCAGGAAGGGGAAACTTTATTGACACATTCCTGGGGTCAGATACATCACATGATCACACTGACAGAACCACAGGCACATAGACACAGGCAACAGAGCATGCACAATGTCGGCACTAGTACAGTGTATATCCACCTTTCGCAGCAATGCAGGCTGCTATTCTCCCATGGAGACGATCGTAGAGATGCTGGATGTAGTCCTGTGGAACGGCTTGCCATGCCATTTCCACCTGGCGCCTCAGTTGGACCAGTGTTCGTGCTGGACGTGCAGACCGCGTGAGACGACGCTTCATCCAGTCCCAAACATGCTCAATGGGGGACAGATCCGGAGATCTTGCTGGCCAGGGTAGTTGACTTACACTTTCTAGAGCACGTTGGGTGGCACGGGATACATGCGGACGTGCATTGTCCTGTTGGAACAGCAAGTTCCCTTGCCGGTCTAGGAATGGTAGAACGATGGGTTCGATGACGGTTTGGATGTACCGTGCACTATTCAGTGTCCCCTCGACGATCACCAGTGGTGTACGGCCAGTGTAGGAGATCGCTCCCCACACCATGATGCCGGGTGTTGGCCCTGTGTGCCTCGGTCGTATGCAGTCCTGATTGTGGCGCTCACCTGCACGGCGCCAAACACGCATACGACCATCATTGGCACCAAGGCAGAAGCGACTCTCGTCGCTGAAGACGACACGTCTCCATTCGTCCCTCCATTCACGCCTGTCGCGACACCACTGGAGGCGGGCTGCACGATGTGGGGGCGTGAGCGGAAGACGGCCTAACGGTGTGCGGGACCGTAGCCCAGCTTCATGGAGACGGTTGCGAATGGTCCTCGCGGATACCCCAGGAGCAACAGTGTCCCTAAGTTGCTGGGAAGTGGCGGTGCGGTCCCCTACGGCACTGCGTAGGATCCTACGGTCTTGGCGTGCATCCGTGCGTCGCTGCGGTCCGGTCCCAGGTCGACGGGCACGTGCACCTTCCGCCGACCACTGGCGACAACATCGATGTACTGTGGAGACCTCACGCCCCGCGTGTTGAGCAATTCGGCGGTACGTCCACCCGGCCTCCCGCATGCCCACTATACGCCCTCGCTCAAAGTCCGTCAACTGCATATACGGTTCACGTCCACGCTGTCGCGGCATGCTACCAGTGTTAAAGACTGCGATGGAGCTCCGTATGCCACGGCAAACTGGCTGACACTGACGGCGGCGGTGCACAAATGCTGCGCAGCTAGCGCCATTCGACGGCCAACACCGCGATTCCTGGTGTGTCCGCCGTGCCGTGCGTGTGATCATTGCTTGTACAGCCCTCTCGCAGTGTCTGGAGCAAGTATGGTGGGTCTGACACACCGGTGTCAATGTGTTCTTTTTTCCATTTCCAGGAGTGTATAAAGGACAAGTAGGTTTTCCTATTTACTCCAGTTCCTCAGAGCTAGTATTGCCTCTCTAGTTCCTTTTCCGGATCGGAAACCAAATTGGTCTTCTCCTAGGTGTTATCAGTGTATTCTCCTACATAAACTGAAGTTCTGTGGGACTGATTGTATAGCCAACCAGTGGATAATGTCATATCTGACCAGAAGAATGCAAAAAGTTGTACTTAGTAATTCCACCAATATAGCACGGTGTAGTGGAACACCCTTTTCTAACGTAACTTCTTTTTTTATAGAAGTAGCCGATACCAGGATTACTGTCTAATATTGTATAGGTGAACAGTCTCGGCTGTTTCACTGAAAGAATTTCATTTGATTTTCTATACAATGTATTATATTTCAGGCTAAAATGTACAAAAAGAAATTAAGTTGTTACAATCGATACAGGTAAAATTATTCTTCTTGTAGAAATATTTGAAATTATGAAATATCTGGCATACTTAAAATGCATATTATAAATTGCACAATATAACGCTAATTAACAAATTTATTTCTGGATTTGCCGGCCGGTGTGGCCGTGCGGTTATAGGCGCTTCAGTCTGGAACCGCGTACCACTACGTCGCAGGTTCGAATCCTGCCTCGGGCATGGATGTTTGTGATGTCCTTAGGTTAGTTAGGTTTAAGTAGTTCTAAGTTCTAGGGGACTGATGACCACAGATGTTAAGTCCCATAGCGCTCAGAGCCATTTGAACCATTTTTTATTTCTGGATTCATTGATAAAATAATGTATAAATTGGTGATAATGCTTCTTTTTTCCCCCATGAGCCATGGACCTTGCCGTTGGTGGGGAGGCTTGCATTCCTCAGCGATACAGATAGTCGTACCGTTGGTGCAACCACAATGGAGGGGTACCTGTTGAGACGCCAGACAAACGTATGGTTCCCGAAGAGGGGCAGCAGCCTTTTCAGTAATTGCAGGGGCAACAGTCTGGATGATTGACTGATCTGGCTTTGTAACACTAACCAAACGGCCTTGCTGTGCTGGTACTGTGAACGGCTGAAAGCAAGGGGAAACTACAACCGTAATTTTTCCCGAGGGCATGCAGCTTTACTGTGTGGTTAAATGATGATGGCGTCCTCTTGGGTAAACTATTCCGGAGGTAAAATAGTCCCCCATTCGAATCTCCCGGCGAGGACTACTCAGGAGGACGTTGTTATCAGGAGAAAGAAAACTGGCATTCTACGGGTCGGAGTGTACAATGTCAGATCCCTTAAACGGGCAGGTAGGTTAGAAAATTTAAAAAGGGAAATAGATATTTTAAAGTTAGATATAGTAGGAATTAGTGAAGTTCGGTGGCAGGAGGAACGAGACTTCTGGTCAGGTGAATACAGGGTTATAAACACAAAATCAAATAGGAGTAATGCAGGAGTAGGTTGAATAATGAATAAAAAATAGGAGTGCGGGTAAGCATAGTGAACGTATATTGTGGCCAAGATAGACACGAAGCCCACGCCTACCACAGTAGTACAAGTTTATATGCCAACTAGCTCCGAAGATGACGAAGAGATTGATGAAATGTATGATGAGATAAAAGAAATTATTCAGATAGTGAAGGGAGACGAAAATTTAATAGTCATGGGTGACTGGAATTCAATAGTAGGAAAAGGAAGAGAAGGAAACGTTGTAGGTGAATGTGGAATGGGGGTAAGGAATGAAAGAGGAAGCTGTCTGGGGTAGAATTTTGCACAGAGCATAAATTAATCATAGCTAACACTTGGTTCAAGAATCATGAAAGAAGGTTGTATACATGGAAGAAGCCTAGAGATACTGGAAGGTGTCAGATAGATTATATAATGATGAGACAGAGATTTGGGAACCATGTTCAAAATTGTAAGACATTTCCAGGGGCAGTTGTGGACTCTGACAACAATCTGTTGGTTATGAACTGTAGGTTAAAACTGAAGAAGCTGCAAAAAGGTGGGAGTTTAAGAAGATGGGACCTGGATAAACTGACAGAACCAGAGGTTTTAGAGAGATTCAGGGAGAGCATTAGGTAACCATTGACAAGAATGGGGGAAAGAAATACAACAGAAGAAGAATGGGTAGCTTTGAAAGATGAAATAGTGAAGGCAGCAGAGGATCAAATAGGTAAAAAGACGAGGGCTACTAGAAATCCTTGGGTAACAGAAGAGATACTGAATTTAATTGATGAAAGGAGAAAATACAAAAATGCAGTAAATAAAGCAGGCAAAAAGGAATACAAACCTCAAAAATGAGATCGACAGGAAGTGCAAAATGGCTAATCAAGGATGCCTAGAGGACAAATGTAAGGAGACTTACAAGGCGAGGGCCGCAGGTTCGGACGCCGGAACGGGAGCGGTCATTGCCGCCGCATTCCTAGCTACGCCAGCCGAAGAAGAAGAGCAGCGCGGCCGGCTATGGCTCCCGGCGGAGCAGTGCGGAGTCAATGGGGACGGTGGCAGCTGAGTCCTGACGTAATTGGAACGCTACAGCTGGCGAACAAGGCCGGCACGACACAGTGTTGCGTTGCACAGGCCACTGGGGGTACTTCCTCAGCAATGCGGGGCCTGTGACACGGACTGAGGCCAACGAAGCTCTGCAGTGGAAAAAATAAATCATTTGAAAAGCTCGAACGAGCTTTAATACGGCACCTCCTGGCACCCATCCACTACAACTTAGAGAAAGCTTTTGACAATGTTTACTGGAATACTCTCTTTCAAATTCTAAAGGTGGCAGGGCAAAATACGGGGAGCGAAAGGCTATTTACAATTTGTACAGAAACCAGATGGCACTTATAAGAGTCGACGGCCATGAAAGGGAAGCGGTGGTTGGGAAGGGAGTGAGACAGGGTTGTAGCCTATCCCCGATGTTATTCAATCTGTATATTGAGCAAGCAGTAAAGGAAACAAAAGAAAAGTTTGGAGTAGGAATTAAAATCTATGGAGAAGAAATAAAAACTTTGAGGTTTGCTGATGACGTTGTAATTCCGTCAAAGATAGCAAAGGACTTGTAAGAGTAGTTGAACGGAATCGACAGTGTCTTGAAAGGAGAATATAAGATGAACATCAACAAAAGCAAAACGAGGATAATGGAATGTAGTCGAATTAAATCGGGTGATTCTGAGGAAATTAGATTAGGAAATTAGACACTTAAATTAGTAAAGGAGTTTTGCTATTTGGGGAGCAAAATAACTGATCATGGTAGAAGTAGAGAGGATATAAAATGTAGACTGGCAATGGCAAGGAAAGCGTTTCTGAAAAAGAGAAATTTGTTAACATCGAGTATAGATTTAAGTGTCAGGAAGTCGTTTCTGAAAGTATTTGTATGGAGTGTAACCATGTATGGAAGTGAAATGTGGACGATAAATAGTTTAGACAATAAGAGAATAGAAGCTTTCGAACTGTGGTGCTACAGAAGAATGATGAAGATTAGATGGGTAGATCACATAACTCATGAGAAAGTATTGAATTGAATTGGGGAGAAGAGAAGTTTGTGGAACAACTTGACTAGGAGAAGGTATTACTTGGTAGGACATATTCTGAGGCATCAAGGGATCACCGTTTTAGTATTGGAGGGCAGCGTGGAGGGTAAAAATCGTAGAGGTAGACCAAGAGATGAATACACTAAACAGATGCAGAAGAATGTAGGCTGTAGTAGCTTGCACAGGATAGAGTAGCATGGAGAGCTGCATCAAACCAATCTCTGGTCTGAAGACCACAACAACAACAACAACAACAACAACAACAACAATGCTTCTTTTGTCAAGATAGTATGTGAACTCTTTCGCTTTGTAAACTATTTCAAATATTGTGAGTACCGCAGAATGTTGGCAGTAGCAGTCATTCCTGTGATGGAAACTCACGTGTTGTTTTTTTTTTTTTTTTAATTCTGTCAACAACCATGTAAATGATGGTTTTATGAAAATGGAGATTGAGAAGTCCGCGTAACATAGAAGAATGGGATAAAATCATAGCAACAGATAATTCTTCATCATTTATTTAGTCATCAGGAAGCCACAACGTTAAATCAAAATTTCAGCCACAAGAATGTACCTCTAGATGCAAGAACTGGAGCGAACAACAGAAAATGAAGATATGTAAAAAGTTTTTCTTTTGGGTATCTTACGCCTGTCGAAGCTTTTGAAACTAAAGAAGATGGTAAGAAAAATTTCATAGTAATGTGTGGGAGGGTACGTAATTTTGACTGGGAAGAAATCACGTATGGGGTTTCCAAAGGCTCAATCTTAGGTCCACTGTTGTCGCTGATGTATGTAAAAGATCTTCCATTTAATATAAAACAATCAGAATAAGTTCTTTTCGCAGATGACACCAGTATTCTAATGGAGCCAAGCAAACATTCAGAAACTGAAGAAATGGTAAACAAAGGTCATAAAAGTATCACTGACTGTTTTTCTGGTAATTGACTCATCTTCAGTTCTAAAAAGACAAGCAATATTCTGTTTTGCACAACTAGGGGGTACTAAACCAATAAATGTAACACATGCTGTGGAAATAATAAATAATGTGGAAATTTCAAAATTCTTAGGTGTCTATACTGATAAGAGTACAAAGCGGAAAAAGCATATTTTGGAGCTCTTAGAACAACTTAGTTCAGGGACATTTGCATTTAGAATCATCGCAAATATTTAGGAGAGGTAAATCAGTAAGTTGACATATTTTGCATACTTACATTCAACAATGTCATATAGAATAATGTTCTGCGATAACTCGTCTTCAAGAGAGAAAGGCTTTGTTGCTCAAAAACGTGCTGTAAGAATAATATGTTGAGCTCGTTGTAAGAATATAATGTCATGCTCGTATACGATCATCTTGTGGACATCTCTTTGGCTACTGCTTCATATTATCTTTTTTTGTTGTAAATAATGCTCTACAGTTTAAAAGGAACAATGAGGTACACAATTGCAATACCAGAGGGAATAATGACATTCATTACACAGATTAAGGTTGTCTTTGGCACAAAAAGGGGTGCACAATGCTGCAATTTTTTTTTTTGATCACTTACCCCGTGATATAAAATGTCTGAAAACAAAATGAAAAAGTTCCTTCTCGATAATTCATTATATCCCGTACAAGCATTTCTATTATAGGAATCTGTAAAAAGTGGTGGGTAGGAATTACTAACTTACATCTGTATATTAAAAAAAACTTATAAATGTTCAGCAAGCAACCATATTTACCAATTAATTTGCCATGTGAATGTAAAAGGACTCGTTCCACATCACTACGAAGTATCTGGCGGTATGATCCATGGAGCATGAATCTAGCTAACTATCACGATCAAAACAAACTGCAAAACGATCTAGAAAAGATATCTGAATGGTACGAAAAGTGGCAGTGTAGGGTCATCCACATGAGTGCTAAAAGGAACTCGTTAAACTTCGGTAACACGATAAATCAGTGTAATCTAAAAGCCGTAAATTCAACTAAATACCTTGGTATTACAATTACGAACAACTTAAATTGGAAGGAACACACAGTAAATGTTGTGTGGAAGGCTAACCGAAGACTGAGTTTTATTGGCAGGACACTTAGAAAATGTAACAGACCCATTGAGGAGACTGCCTACACTAGGCTTGTCCGTCCTCTTTTAGAATACTGCTGCGCGTTGTGGGATCCTTACCAGATAAGACTGACGGAGTACATCGAAAAAGTTCAAAGAAAGGAAGCACGTTTTGTATTATCGTGAAATATGGGAGAGAGTGTCGCAGAAAGGATTTGGGTTGGATATCATTAAAAGAAAGGCGTTTTTCGTTGCGACGGAATCTTCTCACGAAATTCCAATCACCAGCTTTCTCCTCCGAATGCGAAAATATTTTGTTGACACCGACCTACATGGGGAGGAACGATCGCCACGATAAAACAAGGGAAATCAGAGCTCGTACGGAAAGATATACTCTACGTGTTCGTTCTTTCCGCGCGCTATACGAGATTGGAATAATAGAGAACGTTCTATGAGCCCTCTGCCAGGCACTTAAATGTGATTTGCAGAGTATCAATGCAGATGTAGATGTAGATGTAGATCTAACTTACGTGCACCACTTCATACTATCAATATTATACGCGGGGAGTCATACATGAACCCCGTGATGGACCTGCAGTAGCGTATTCACTCATTTCAAAATACGAGACGTGAGCTACAAGAAACGTGCAAAACAAAGCAAATCCAAGCGGGGTAGAGAATACACGAGGCCTTAGGTAATGGTTGGCAGTACCGTAAAAGCAGTGGGACATGACCGACCTTTACTGGAAAAAAATGGCTCTGAGCACTATGGGACTTAACATCTGTGGTCATCAGTCCCCTAGAACTTAGAACTACTTAAACCTAACTAACCTAAGGACATCACACACATCCATGCCCGAGGCAGGATTCGAACCTGCGACCGTAACGGTCACGTGGACCTCTACTGGAAACTTCAGCAAGCGTAGATAAGAAACCCCCCACCTAAGTCTGCCACGATAAAGTGCCCGAGCAATAGCTGTATTTGTTTCCCCATTTCGTAACAATTTGAAGATGGTCACTGTAAACCGAAACCGATGGTCTGACTACAGTCTGTAATCACTGACTGGAAGTAAAGTAATAAATCCTAAGCAATTTCCGCGTCGAGGCTGTTCTTTTCTTCCGTCGTTCCTCCTTAGTATAGAAATTACTTATAAGTGGTAACAATGAGCAACCATTCCTTTTAATTATTTAAATTCTAAGCCCGATTGGCAGCCAGTACTGGAGGCTGGAGTATGGTGGACGTAGCCGACAGCGAGAGAGACGAATGAAGGCGCCTGAGTCACAACGTCAGGAGTTGTCCCACGGCTATCAACGGCGCTGTGTGCACGTCTTAGGAGGTAGCGGCAGGCAGACACGGCCTTGCGTGCCTCGACGCACTGTAAGACAAAACACGGTATGCCCCGACCGTAACGTGTCGTACGCGGGATTGACAGACACGGGTCGGCACGATTTTTCTATCAAAAAAACTGAATCGCGTGTGTAGTACAGTTCTACATCTAAGTGACTAAGCAATTCTCACGTTAAGTGCTTGGCAGAAAGTCCACAGAACCACTTTCAATTTCTTGACCGTTCCTATCTCGAAGAGCGCGTGAGAAAAGAGAATACCTGAATCTTCCCGGTCGATCTCTGATTACTTTTGTTTTATCACGATAGGCGGTTCTCCGTATGTAGATGGGCATGAAGAAAATATTTCCACATTCGGAGCAGAAATTTGTTGATTGAATTTTTGTGAAAAGATCTCCCGGCAACGAAAAATACCTTTGTATTCATGATTGCGACTCCCATGCACTGATCAATCCTTGTCACTCCCCTGTTTCGCGATAATACAAAACGAGCTCTCCTTCTTTGAAGTTTTTCGATGTCCTCCGTCAATTATATATGGTAACGACCCCATACCGTGTAGCGAGACTAAAGAAGAGTGCGAACACATGTGGTGTACCCACTCTCCTCAGTAGATTTTTTTGCGCCTTCAAAGTGCTCCGCCAATAAAAGGATGTCTTAGGTTCGCCTTTCCCACATCGTTCCAGTTTAATTTGATCGTAATTCTAATCCCTACGTGTTTAGCTGAAACGAAAACCTTTAAATTGATATGACTGATCGTGTAACCGAAATTTAATGCATTTTTTTTAGTACTCGTAAGGACGACGTAACACTTTTTATCGTTCAGGGTCAGTTGCCGCATTTCGCACCCTAAAGATACCTTTTGTAAATTATTTTGTAACTCGTATTGACCTTCTTATGATTTTATTAGACGGTAAATGATAGCATCATCTGGAAAGAATCCAAGAAGGCTCTTCACATTGCCTCCTAAATCGTTTATATACACTCCTGGAAAGAACTTAGCACACCGTTTTAGAGGTTTCCAGTTCACTCAAGTTTTATTGTTGAAACAGTGTATATGGCGTACATGAAATGATTACATTTACGAACAATAGCAGAAGCAATTTTGAGGTACCAGGTATCGACCCATTCTAAAACACCCGTGTTAGTACAGCGCTGACTCTTACATCCAGACTATCGTACAGATGGCGAATACTCGACTGGGATACATTATGCCGCTCCTGCTCCGCTTGTTAACTTAGTTCTGTAAGAGTTTCCAAGATGGTACGCCACGCGGGTGTAAAATGTATGCGCGCAACGGAGAATAATAAACTCTAATATGAAGATTTATCCCTGTCTGACTACCCCCTTAAGCAGATATTAGGATCTCTTAATTCTATAAATTAAATCTAAACATAAATGAATGGTGAAGACAACTAATCCTACTAAATGACAAACGTTGTTCCTGCTTATATATTTATTGTAGATTTAAAAAAACCTTTATATTACAAAGTTTACATTCCCTAAGTAAAATTACTAATCAATTGGCCAACTCTGCCCCTTATTATGACTGCGCTGTCTAATATCAATAACGTGAAATGACTGACATCATCTACGTACCAAACACTACAAGACACTACTTTCAAAGATGATCTACAGTGGTGTGCTACCTCAGTGGAAATAAACTAACGTGATCACAGCTGTTTAGCTTTTATAGCCCTAATAAACCGAAGCAATTTGCGATATCACCGTATGTACTGCGTCCGGTGCGTCGAAGTGGTCGTTCTCGTACACGTCTGCATCGATGGAAGAACTCCAGCTGCAAAATAATACTCTTTCAAACACTAGGACGGGATAAGGGGGTCCTCTAACTAACATACTCTAATACTGTCTTCTCCTCACTGTGTTCTACAGACGAGAAACGCGAACTCCCAGCCACAAGGACGGAGTTCAGATAACGTCTCAACGTAAGTATAGGCAGAGGAAATGCTTTCAATTACTGAACGCTGCATACTCAACGACGACTTACAACTCGGAGGCGAAGTCCAGAATCGTATAGGTTCGCAACAGTACAGTGACTAACTGTTCTAGCTATAAACTCTACTGAGAGCAAAGACAGCAAGTCCGTCTGTACCAACAAAAGCTGATGTCGAGCGACCGTCACACACGGGCGCTCACAACGGAAGACCTCGTCTCTCGACCGCTGGCTTACCACCAAGGCTCAGCTCCCCACCATCGTAATTCCGAAAACGAATCATATTCCCGAAACCACGGAATATTTTCCCTCTCTACCGATTCTTCCGAACGCCGACCAACCATATTTTAGTCTTTTGTCGTCCACCGCGGAAAGTTTGCGTGGAAAAACCTATACTCATACAGTGGTACGCTTCTGAGTGAAAATCGTTGGAAATAACCCAGCCTGCGTGGTTTCCGAGGTGCCGCTTCTTCGTTCCTCTCACCTGCGTCCAAGATTTGCAGGGTTCAGAAGTATTATGCGGTTATCCTTCCGGCCCTACTACAATAGCGGCCGGTCGCCCCTGTATTGATTCTTCGCGCTCAGGTGTCCAGACTGTCCTTCTTGGCACTTCCTATGTTTAAGCAAGACCACCACCTGTGTGGGCCTTCCACCCAGGGCATGAGTTCCGCCTGACATGTCATTTCCACTGTCGTTCCAACCTCTACTACACTACTGGCCATAAAAATTGCCACACCACGAAGACGACGTGCTGCAGACGCGAAATTCAACCGACAGGAAGAAAATGCTGTGATATGCAAATGATTAGCTTTTCAGAGCAATCACACAAGATTGGCGCCGGTGGCGACACCTACAACGTGCTGACATGACGAAAGTTTCCAACCGATTTCTCATACACAAACAGCAGTTGACCAGCGTTGCCTGGGGAAACGTTGTTGTGATGCCTCGTGTAAGGAGGAGAAATGCGTACCATCACGTTTCCGACTTTGACAAAGGTCGGATTGTAGCCTAACGCGATTGCGGTTTATCGTATCGAGACATTGCTGCTCACGCTGGCCGAGATGCAATGACTGTTAGCGGAATATGGAATAGGTGGGTTCAGGAGTGTAATACGGAACGCCATGCTGGATCCCAACGGCCTCGTATCACTAGCAGTCGAGATGACAGGCATCTTATCCGCATGGCTGTAACGGATTGTGCAGCCACGTCTCGATCCCTGAGCCAACAGATGGGGACGTTTGCAAGACAACACATCTTCGGGCACAGTTCGACGACGTTTGCAGCAGCTTGGACTATCAACTCGGAGACCGTGGCTGCGGTTACCCTTGACGCTGCATCACAGTCAGGAGGGCCTACGATGGTGTACTCAAAGACGAACCTGGGTGCACGAATAGCAAAACGTATTTTTTCGGATGAATCCAGGTTCTGTTTACAGCATCATAATGGTCGTATCCGTCTTTGGCGGCATCACGGTGGTCGCACATTGGGCCAGCCGGAGTGGCCGAGCAATTCTAGGCGCTACAGCCTGGAACCGCGCGACCGCTACGGTCGCAGGTTCGAATCCTGCCTCGGGCATGGATGTGTGAGTTGTCCTTAGGTTAGTTGGGTTTAAGTAGTTCTAAGCTCTAGGGGAATGATGACCTCAGATGTTAAGTCCCATAGTGCTCAGAGCCATTTGAACCATTTTTGACGCACATTGGAAGCCTGTATTCGTCATCGCCATACTGGCGTATCACCCGGCGTGATGGTATGGGGTGCCATTGGTTACACTTCTCGGTCACCACTTGTCCGCATTGACGACACTTTGAACAGTGGACGTTACATTTCAGATTTGTTACGACCCGTGGCTCTACCCTTCGTTCGATCCCTGCAAAACCCTACATTTCAGCAGGATAATGCCCGACCGCATGTTGCAGGTCCTGTACGGGCCTTTCTGGATACAGAAAATGTTCGACTGCTACCCTGGCCAGCGCATTCTCCAGATCTCTCACCAATTGAAAACGTCTGGTCAATGGTGGCCGAGCAACTGGCTCGTCACAATACGCCAGTCACCACTGTTGCTGAACTGTGGTATCGTGTTGAAGCTTCATTGGCAGCTGTACCTGTACATGCCATCCAAGCTCTGTTTGACTCAATGCCCAGGCGTATCAAGGCCGTTATTACGGCCAGAGGTGGTTGTTCTGGGTACTGATTTCTCAGGATCAATGCACCTAAACTGCGTGAAAATGTAATCACATGTCAGTTCTAGTATAATATATTTGTCCCATGAATACCCGTTTATGATCTGCAGTTCTTCTTGGTGTAGCAATTTTAATGACCAGTAGTGTAGTGTGATAATAAAGACAGCCTGTCACCTTTCATGCAATAAGCGTTGACAATTATTTACAGGGCGTACGTGACAATGTCAGTCTCCATTATATATTGATAAATACGACGTACAACCTATCCAATGATACCTAATTGTGGTTGTAGTTCACGGCAAAGTATGTGGATGAGTGCTTGTAAGGTGCGAAATTATAGCCACCCTACAAGTTGTTCGTTGACGCGTCACACGAGTCACTTCTCGTGCCGTCACATACCACACGCCGTCGATTGGAGACAGGTCTGGAGATCGTGCTGGCCAGGGAAGTTGCTGCACGGCTTGCGGAGCATGTTGAGTTTCACGGGGAGAGTATGGGCGAGCATTATCCCTTTGGAATAACACATCACGTTCCTCTTGCAAGAACGGCAAAAGAACGGGTCTAACAACATTCTGCACGTACCATGCGCTGGTTAGCGTCCCCTCCAGAAACACCAAAGGTGAACGAGAGTTGTAGCCTATCGCACCACAGACCATAATGCTTGCGGTGGGGCCAGTGTGTCTTCGACCAACGCACGCTACTAGACAGCACTCACAGGTCTATGTCGAACACGTAAACGATCATCAGTTGCGTGTGGACGGAATCTACCGGGTGATCAAAAGTCAGTATAAATTTGAAAACTGAATAAATCACGGAATAATGTAGATAGAGAGGTATAAATTGACACACATGCTTGGAATGACATGGGGTTTTTTAGAACCAAAAAAATACTAAAGTTCAAAAAATGTCCGACAGGTGGCGCTTCATATGATCAGAATAGCAATAATTAGCATAACAAAGTAAGACAAAGCAAAGATGATGTTCTTTACAGGAAATGCTCAATATGTCCACCATCATTCCTCAACAATAGCTGTAGTCGAGGAATAACATTGTGAACAGCACTGTAAAGCATGTCCGGAGTTATGGTGAGGCATTGGCGTCGGATGTTGTCTTTCAGCATCCCTAGAGATGTCGGTCGATCACGATACACTTGCGACTTTAGGTAACCCCAAAGCCAATAATCGCACGGACTGAGGTCTGGGGACCTGGGAGGCCAAGCATGACGAAAGTGGCGGCTGAGCACACGATCATCACCAAACGACGCGCGCAAGAGGTCTTTCACGCGTCTAGCAAATATGGGGTGGAGCGCCGTCCTGCATAAACATCGTACGTTCCAGCAGGTGTTTATCAGCCAGGCTGGGGATGATGCGATTCTTAACATATCGGTGTACCTCTCACCCGTCACGGTAGCAATTACAAAACCAGAATCACGCATTTCTTCGAAGAAAAAAGGCCCGATAAAGGCCAGGTAAATCCAACCCATACCGTGACTTTCTCGTCGTGCAATGGAGTTTCCACGACAGTTCTAGGATTTTCGGTAGCCCAAATTCTGCAGTTGTGGGCGTTGACAGACCCTCAGAGTGTGAAATGAGCTTCGTCGGTCTACAACACGTTACTCAACCAATCGTCATCTTCCGTCATCTTTTGAAACGCCCACACCGCAAATGCCCTCCGCTTGACTAAATCACCAGGTAACAGTTCATGATGCCGATGGATTTTGTACGGATAGCATCGGAGGGTACGCCTAAGTGCCAACCAAACAGTAGTGTATGGAATGCCGGTGCGACGTGCGACTGCACGAGCGCTGACTTCCCCGTGTATAGACGAACCTGCTACAGTCTCCATTTCTTCCTGAACTGTCGCAGCAGCATTACGCATTGTGCTCGGTCGGCCACTACGGGGTCTATCGTCTAAACAACCCGTGGCTTCGAACTTCGAAATCATTCTCGCCACAGCTGCATTTGTCAACGGACCTTTACCCGTTCGAATCCCCTTCCTATGGCGATAGGATCGTAACGATGAACTAGCACATTCCCCATTCTGATAATACAGCTTCACTAAAAGCGCCTTTTCAGGTAACGTCGCCGGCCGGTGTGGCCGAGCGGTTCTAGGCGCGTCAGTCTGGAACCACGCGACCGTTACGGTCGCAGGTTCGAATCCTGCCTCGGGCATGGATGTGTGTGATGTACTTAGGTTAGTTAGGTTTAAGTAGTTCTAAGTTCTAGGGGACTGATGACCTCAGATGTTAAGTCCCATAGTGCTCAGAGCCATCAGGTAACGTCAACATGCTGCGACTGTTGGCGCATCTGACTCTCTCTCTCTCGTTACAGCTCCTTTTATACACGATTGTCATGCGCAGTCACTGACGTTTTGCTGTCCAGCGCCATCTGTCGGACATTTTGTGAACTATGTTTTGTTTTTGGTTCTAATAAAACCCCTTGTCATTCCAAGCATGTGTGTCAATTTTTACCTCTCTATCTACATTATTCCGTGATTTATTAAGTTTTCAAATTTATACTGACTTTTTGATCACCCGGTACTTTCATCGCTAATGTTGACGGCGGGCCATTCCATGTTCCAAGTGATCCTCTGACGGCACCAGTCGAGCCAAAAAACGTCGAAGCTGTGGCGTGAGTGAAAGACGGGCTAGAGGTGCGGGTGCCCATTCTCCTACTGCTAATAACCGGTTCGCAACAGTTCGTGTTGACACGTCTGGGCTCACAAGCCTCATATCTGTGCTGTGGTAGCTGTAAGGTCTGCCACTGCTGGCCTTACAATACGACGACCCTACTGAACGTCCGTGCTCCGTGGACATCCAGAACCTCATCTACGGCTGTGAGAATGTACACGTAACCATTGAGACCAGCACCGTTGCTCAACTGACGCAGCACGTCCAACCTGAGTGGTAGTTCTCCTAAAGAACCACCCCGCCACTCGCAAAGGCGCAATTTGACCCCTTTCAGACACGCTCAGTTGGCTGTAGGAAGCACGTATTCGTCTCTGTGGCATGGTTGTTTCATTGATTCATACGTTTGCACCACACTTAGCCGGCCGCCCCAACAGCTGAGTGGTTGCCGCACGGTAGCTCAGCGTGTTCGCTCAGAGGTTTAGCTACCCTCTGTAGTAAAAAAAAAAAAAAAAAAAAAAAAAAAAAAAAAAAAAAAAAAAAAACAACTGACTGAACGGATCAACGAAGAACCTGAACGGGTGTTATCGGACGTCTGCCCCGAACAAATTCAACGAACAACATAGAACAAAATAAGATCACCTAAAAAAATATAAAAAAATGTGGTCAGCGTGACGGATTACTGTCCTACGGGCCCGGGTTAGATTCCCGACTGGGTCGGCGATTTTCTCCGCTCGGGGACTGGGTGTTGTGCTGTCTACATCATCATTTCATCCCCATCTGGCTCGCAGGTCGCGCATTGTGGCATCCAATGTAATAAGACCTGCACCAAGGCGGCCGGACCTGCCCCGCAAGGGGCCTCCCGGCCAATGACGCCAAGTGCTCATTTTCATTTTACCACACTGAGCCTTTTGGCTGTGCTCAGTGTACGTCTGCATTACAGTATTGCGTGGAAATGAAAGGTGGACAGTTGAAAATAAGGAGAGAAAGAAACTTGTTGCATTTGAAAAATGGTTCTTACAAGGGAACCTCCCCATCGCACCCCCCTCAGATTTAGTTATAAGTTGGCACAGTGGATAGGCCTTGAAAAACTGAACACAGATCAATTGAGAAAACAGGAAGAAGTTGTGTAGAACTGTGAAAAAATAAGCAAAATATACACACTGAGTAATTCAAGGGAAGATAAGCAACAATAAGGACGATAGGAATGGAGGAGCGCCGTGGTCTCGTGGTAACGTGAGCAGCTGCAGAACGAAAGGTCCTAGGTTCAAATCTTCCGTCAAGTGTAAATTTTAATTTTTTATTTTCAGTTTATGTGACAAACTCTTATGTTTTCATCAATTTTTTGGGAGTGATTATCACATCCACAAGAAAACCTAAATCGGGCAAGGTAGAAGAATCTTTTTACCCATTCGCCAAGTGTACATGTTAGGTGGGTCGACAACATATTCCTGTCATGCGACGCACATGCCGTCACCCGTGTCGTATAGAATATATCAGATGTGTTTTCCTGTGGAGGAATCGGTTGACCTATGACCTTACGATCAAATGTTTTCTGTTTCCATTGGAGAGGCACGTCCTTTCGTCTACTAATCGCACGGTTTTGCAGTGCGGTCGCAAAACACAGACACTAAACTTATTGCAGTGAACAGAGATGTCAATGAACGAACGGACAGATAATATGCAAAAATAAAGAATGTAAAATTTTCAGTCGAAGGAAGTCTTGAACCAAGGATCTCTCGTTCAGCAGCTGTTCACGCTACCACGGGACCACGGCGCTTCTAAGCACACTTTGTCCATGATGTTGCTTATGTGGCCCATGGACTACTCAGTTTGTATATTTTGCTTATTTTTTCACAGTTCCACACAACTTCTTCCTGTTTTCTCAATTCAGTTTATCAAGGCCTATCCACTGTGCCAACTTATAACTAAATCTGAGGGGGGTGCGATGGGGACGTTCCCTTGTTAGCAATTAACAGATTAAGCACGGAATGAAGAAGAAAAGGTGTGGAAAGAGATCTGTGGAAGAAGAAGGGACAGAGTTAGTGGGACACCTGCATAGCTGGGCAACGTTAACCAAAGCGTTAATTTCGCTGATCGTTAATCCGTTACTAAAAAAGCTAAATTCGTTTAACGTTAACGTGTTGCTTTACAAGAGATTTAAAGGAGGTTACAGTTAATCGTCAATCGTTAAGTCGTAATTGTAAAACTTACGTTGTTGGTGAAGTGAAATGAGCAAGCGAATCAAACTTATTACCGCTGCATAAATAAAAATGTTTTGGTTGGTAAAGTTTAGATAGGACATCGTAGATAATTCTTTAATTGTCGGTTTAGATCACGGGAGAATCAGATAATATCTGACGTAAAATGCATATTTTCCTCCATGAACGTCAACATGTTAAAGTTTTCATCCGAGAGCGAGGCTTGTTTAGGAGACAAAATGTCTTCGCCCACAGAAAAAAACGTCGTTAGACTGCAGCACTCGAGAATATAGGGCTCTTATAATTAATAAATAAAACCTGTTACCCAATAAACATCGCATCGTTGACTCAGTCGTTTGATTTCATGTCCAGCCACGTTCTGACTAGATTCTGGGCTTTAGGTTTTACAGATGTGTTACCAGTATGCTTCTGTTTCGACTGAGTGACCAAAAAAAAAAAATTACTTTTTGTCTTCGTTGTTGCTGCTTTCGCCACCGCCGCATGACATTAATATCTCTGCCCTTTGAAGTTTCGACGGATTCATTGCTCAAGGCCTCTTGTATAACTTTTTCCATTCGTTTTCTTACTATTTCCATTCGACCGTTGTCATACATTTCCGGTCATATCAATCAAAACGTTGGATGAAAATCGGCTACAACTTTAGTATGCATTGGTCCATACTAGCTTGAGACACACTGGTGCCAGTTGCTGCACTGCCAAAAGACTCTCCAGTGTTTCCCTGTCGTATTCTTTTAAGCGGATTACTGCTACTGGCTTCGATGTCGCTATCTGAATGCCCAAGATTGACTTTTGTTTTTGGCTTTCCTCCATCGGATCCTTCCTTCATTGTTTCTTCAATGTGTACGTACCGAGACTAATGTGCTCCCGTAATACAGATGTTGTTTAAAATTGTTGTGAGCCCTAACTGTTGATTTTTTAGGCTAGCACTGTTTACCGTCTAAAAGTATTTGTTCTCCCGATCTGGATACAAAACTAACGCAACCACTTAAAAGAGGCCACAGATTGTAGCGGACCTAGCCAATCCATTAACTAAAAGCAGTTCTTAACGCGAACTCAGTAAACAAAAAAAAAAAAAAAAAAAAAAAAAAAAAGAGAAACAGCCAACGTGTTATTCTCGCTCGCACTCGATTGTTGACAGCACTCGCGCGTCCCAGCGTAGCCACAGACCCGAACTTATCAGAACTTCGCGGATGGCGTGGCGTGATTTTTGTCACAAATAGTAAGTACCTAATTAACAGACTCAAAGAACGTCAACGAAAGTTAAATGGGCCGTTAATGTTTTTTAATTAACGTATAAGTTAATCCGTTACTCGCAAAAGTTAACTTCGTTAATGAACGATTAACGGTCTTATGCACAGCTATGGACACCTGCACTACCCTGAAACTGTCACGTTGAATCTGTAGCGTTGTATATATTCTTCACTGTTTGATGTGGGTTGAATCGATGGCTTCTTCCTGAAGAAGTGAAGTACAAATTTTATTGAAATTGATTGCGAATGTATAAATTCCGATCAAAGTGCTAACTCAAAGTGCTAATCAATACTACTTTTTACATTGTCAGTGGTGACTGGCAAGTCGTCCATTGTGCTATGTGCGCTTGTAATGCTAATTTCTGACTTTGCTTGATTAAATTCCTGTAGCTCTTCTATCCAATGTTTTTTGGCGTTCCGTGCGTCAGTCAGTAATAAGGGAATGGTTACAGGATCACTTTATGTGCATGTGTTGAATTCCTAACGGACCAAACTGCTAAGGTCATTGGTTCCTAGACTTACACACTACTTTAACATACTTATGCTAAGAACAACACACACACACACACACACACACACACACACACACACACAGCCATGCCCGAGGGAGGACTCGAACCTCCGACCGGAGGGGCTGCGCAATCCGTGATGTGGCGCCTCAAACCGCGCGGATATCAGTTGTCCATCCCTCTTCCCGGCTGTTAAAAGCCCTTTTTCTTACGTTCGGTTAGACATGTCAAGTTGAAATTTGTGTCACATACCAAGATTTACGGTTCCTTGGCGGTTTAAAAATTCGAAACTTATTAGTCACATATTTTGATACTCGCAAGAAACACATCGAAACCTGTAGGTTACATCCCGTTGATCTAGAATCGTGAAATTTGGCAAGAAACAAGGTTTTACTGTACAAGCAAAGGAAAAAATCCGAAAATTGTTTGTTTGTAATTATATCATACGAAAACATATTTTTTTCGTCGTTCTCAAAAGTCTTGGAATTTCCGGGACTGATATCATGCCAGTAACGATATCGATAACAGGCAAAATCGTCGAAATTCTGTATTCAGAGGATGGATGAACTGTACATATACAGAGTGGTCCATTTTTATTACATATTCGTGTAGTACGTAAAGAAATATGAATGTTTTAGTTGGACCACTTTTTTCGCTTTGTGATAGGTGGCGCTGCAATAGTCACAAACATATGGCTCACAATTTTAGACGAACAGTTGGTAACAGGTAGGTTTTTTAAATTAAAATACAGAACGTAGGTACGTTTGAACATTTTTTGGGTTCTTCCAATGTGATACATGTACCTTTGTGAACTTATCATTTCTGAGAATACACGCTGTTACAGCGTGATTACCTGTAAATACCACATTAGTGCAATAAATATTCGAAATGATGTCCGGCAACCTCAGTGCATTTGGAAATAAGTGTAACGACATTCCTCTCAACAACGAGTAGTTCGCCTTCCGTAATGTTCGCACATGCATTGAAAATGCGCTGACGCATGTTGTCAGGCGTTGTCGGTGGAACACGATAGCAAATATCCTTCAACTTTCCCCACAGAAAGAAACCGGGGACGTCAGATCCGGTGAACATGCGGGCCATGGCTTGGTTCTTCGACGACTAATCCACCTGTCATGAAATATGCTATTCAGTACCGCTTCAACCGCACGCGAGCGATGTGCCAGACATCCATCATGTTGGAAGTACATCGCCATTCTGTCATGCAGTGCAACATCTTGTAGTAGCATCGGTAGAACATTACGTAGGAAATCAAAGTATATTGCAACATTTAGATTACCATCGATAAAACGGGGCCAATTATCCGTCCTCCCATAATGCCGCACCATACATTAACCCGCCAAGGTCGCTGATGTTCCACTTGTCGCAGCCATCGTGGATTTTCCGTCGCACAATAGTGCATATTATGGCGGTTTACGTTACCGCTGTTGGTGAATGACGCTCCGTCGCTAAATAGAACGCGTGCAAAAAATCTGTCATCGTCCCGTAATTTCTCTTGTGCCCAGTGGCAGAACTGTACACGACGTTCAAAGTCGTCGCCATGCAATTCCTGGTGCATAGAAGTATGGTACGGGTGCAATCGATGTTGATGTAGCATTCTCAACACTGACGTTTTTGAGATTCCCGATTCTCGCGCAGTTTGTCTGCTACTGATGTGTGGATTAGACGCGACAGTAGCTAAAACACCTACTTGGGCACTATCGTTTGTTGCAGGTCGTGGTTGTCATTTCACATGTAACTGTCCGGCGAACGGTCCGGACACTTGGATGGTTTCGTCCAGGATACCAAGCAGCATACATAGCACACGCTCGTTGGGCGTTTTTATCACAATAGCCATACATCAACACGATAT
This sequence comes from Schistocerca americana, assembly GCF_021461395.2. Classification (NCBI taxonomy): domain Eukaryota; kingdom Metazoa; phylum Arthropoda; class Insecta; order Orthoptera; family Acrididae; genus Schistocerca; species Schistocerca americana. The sequence continues at coordinate 183,981,684 of NC_060120.1, forward strand.
CGACCTTTTCCGCAATTGGTAAACGGTCCATTTTAGCACGGGTAATGTATCACGAAGCAAATACCGTCCGCACTGGCGGAATGTCACGTGATACCACGTACTAATACGTTTGTGACTATTACAGCGCCATCTATCACAAAGCGAAGAAAGTAGTCAAACTGAAACATTCATATTTCTTTACTACTGCACGAATGTGTAATAAAAAATGGGCGTTCCTATTTGAAAAAAACGCAGTTGACACCTCTTTGACCTATGGCAGCGCCATCTAGCGGGCCAACTATAGCGCCATCTGGTTCCCCCTTCAAGCTTGACGAGTTTCGTTCTTTGTAATTGTTTCGTTTGATGCTTATTTCGTGAGATATTTGGCCCGGTCCGATCAATGAACGACCCTGTATACAGTTTTCACGGTTGCACGGGGCGAGTGTTACCCTGATCCTGATTTTTAAAGTATTTACTTGCAAAACTAGGTTTTTCATTTGATCATTTTTGCCATATATTAAGATATTTTCTCACTGCCTACACACTTAGAATGCTCGAAGAATGTTTTGATGCTTGTGAGAGAGCTGTGTCTAATCTAGTTCATCTCCAGGGTCTCAACAATATTTGTCGACTACGCCTGAAATTGGTTCTTGGAATTTTCTCATTAGCTTTCACGAGATGCATATCGCCTTTCTCATACCGAACGCCACTGGAATTTGATAAGCATCTCTGTGATATAATCTCGCCCATTTAAAGACCCTGCAACGCAACGTGCCCTACGCTTTCGATATTCTATACCTCCTCTGTTAAATTCATGTGGTATGGGTCTCAGGCAGATGAGCAATAATTAAAATCGGTCGAACGACAGTTTTATAAGCTGCCTCATTATTTGGTGTATCGTATTTCGATATGATTCTTCCAGTGAACCTCAGCCTGGCATCTGATATGCCTAACACTGCCTTTATATATTCGTTGCATTTTAGGTCGTAGAGACTGTTTATATTTCCTTCAGCTCGTCGTCAACAGAGCAATCAAACAGAAGAGTTTTTCGCACGTTTATTGTAGTGCGGTACATGTGTTTTTATTGAGCGTCAACTACAAGTCACTGCACCCTGCAGCTTTTCCTGCATTTCGCTGGAATTTTCTACACTACTGGCCATTAAAATTGCTACTCCAAGAAGAAATGCAGATGATAAACGGGTAATCATTGGACAAATATATTACACTAGAACTGACATGTGATTACATTTTCACGTAGTTTGGGCGCATAGATCCTGAGAAATCAGTACACAGAACAACCACCTCTAGCCGCAATAGCGCCCTTGATACGCCTGGGCATTCAGTCAAACAGAGCTTGGATGGCGTGTACAGGTACAGCTGCCCATGCAGCTTCAACACGATACCACAGTTCATCAAGAGTAGTGACTGGCGTATTGTGACGAGCCAGTTGCTCAGCCACCATTGACCAGACCTTTTCAATTGGTGAGAGATCTGCAGAATGTGCTGGCCAGGGCAGCAGTCGAACATTTTCTGTATCCAGAAAGGCCCGTACAGGACCTGCAACGTGCGGTCGTCCATTATCCTGCTGAAATGTAGGGTTTCGCAGGGATCGAATGAAGGGTAGAGCCACAGGTCGTGACACATCTGAAATGTAACGTCCACTGTTCAAAGTGCCGTCAGTGTGAACAAGAGGTGACAGAGACGTGTAACCAATGACACCCCATACCAATACGCTGGGTGATACGCCAGTATGGCTATGACGAATACACGCTTCCAATGTGCGTTCACCGCCATGTCGCCAAACACGGATGCGACCATGACGATTGTGTAAACAGAACCTGGATTCATCCGAAAAAATGACGTTTTACCATTCGTGCACCCAGGTTCGTCGTTGAGCACACCATCGCAGGCGCTCCTATCTGTGATACAGCGTCAAGGGTAACCGCAGCCATTGTCTGCAAACTGCTGCTGCTGCTGCTGCAAACGTCGTCGAACTGTTCGAGCAGATGGTTGTTGTCTTGCAAACGTCCCAATCTGTTGACTCAGGGATCGAGACGTGGCTGCACGATCCGTTACAGCCTTGCGGATGAGATGCCTGTCATCTCGACTGCTAGTGATACGAGGCCGTTGGGATCCAGCACGGCATTCCGTATTACCCTCCTGAACCCACCGATTCCATATTCTGCTAACAGTCATTGGATCTCGACGAACGCGAGCAGCAATGTCGCGATACGATAAACCGCAATCGCGATAGGCTACAATCCGACCTTTATCAAAGTCGGAAACTTGATGGTACGCATCTCTCCTCCTTACACGAGGCATCACAACAACGTTTCACCAGGCAGCGCCGGTCAACTGCTGTTTGTGTATGAGAAATCGGTTGGAAACTTTCCTCATGTCAGCAAGTTGTAGGTGTCGCCACCGGCGCCAACCTTGTGTGAATGCTCTGAAAAGCTAATCATTTGCGTATCACAGCATCTTCTTCCTGTCGGTTAAATTTCGCGTCCGTAGCACATCATCTTCGTGGTGTGGCAATTTTAATGGCCAGTAGTTTAGTTTTGCGACTTTACTATGTGAAACAGTGCGTAGCTTATTCACCTACTTCCTAATATTGCAAAGGTTTTTACGAGTTAGGTGAAAGTTACAGACATATCGTCTCTACGAAAAACGGCTCTGTGCAGTGGCGGCTAGGCAAGCTGAGAGAGCGCACGAGCATCTAATACCCGCAGCCACCTGTTACTTTAGGCTAGTGGGCGAGTTCAGCGACACTGCAGCCCGTAGAACTCACCTGCTCCACTTTCACTGCACAAGCATCTGAAGTTGCGCTCCTTCTGGTGGCGCCTTCGTCCACTTAGGCCAGGAAACAGATTGTTTGGTGATTGTTTGGCCAGCTAATAAATACCAAACTCGTCTGCTAAAAACACAGTATATTTAAAGAAATTGTGTGAATTCCTAAGGAACCAAACTGCTGAGATCATCGGTCGCTAGATTTACACACTAAGTAAACTAGCTTAAAATAACTCACGCTAAGAACAACATACACCCATGCCCGGGTGAGGACTCAAACCTCCGGGGGGAGGGGCCGCGCAATCCGTGATATGGTGCCTCAAACCGCGCGGCCATACTACACTCCTGGAAATTGAAATAAGAACACCGTGAATTCATTGTCCCAGGAAGGGGAAACTTTATTGACACATTCCTGGGGTCAGATTCATCACATGATCACACTGACAGAACCACAGGCACATAGACACAGGCAACAGAGCATGCACAATGTCGGCACTAGTACAGTGTATATCCACCTTTCGCAGCAATGCAGGCTGCTATTCTCCCATGGAGACGATCGTAGAGATGCTGGATGTAGTCCTGTGGAACGGCTTGCCATGCCATTTCCACCTGGCGCCTCAGTTGGACCAGCGTTCGTGCTGGACGTGCAGACCGCGTGAGACGACGCTTCATCCAGTCCCAAACATGCTCAATGGGGGACAGATCCGGAGATCTTGCTGGCCAGGGTAGTTGACTTACTCCTTCTAGAGCACGTTGGGTGGCACGGGATACATGCGGACGTGCATTGTCCTGTTGGAACAGCAAGTTCCCTTGCCGGCCTAGGAATGGTAGAACGATGGGTTCGATGACGGTTTGGATGTACCGTGCACTATTCAGTGTCCCCTCGACGATCACCAGTGGTGTACGGCCAGTGTAGGAGATCGCTCCCCACACCATGATGCCGGGTGTTGGCCCTGTGTGCCTCGGTCGTATGCAGTCCTGATTGTGGCGCTCACCTGCACGGCGCCAAACACGCATACGACCATCATTGGCACCAAGGCAGAAGCGACTCTCATCGCTGAAGACGACACGTCTCCATTCGTCCCTCCATTCACGCCTGTCGCGACACCACTGGAGGCGGGCTGCACGATGTTGGGGCGTGAGCGGAAGACGGCCTAACGGTGTGCGGGACCGTAGCCCAGCTTCATGGAGACGGTTGCGAATGGTCCTCGCCGATACCCCAGGAGCAACAGTGTCCCTAATTTGCTGGGAAGTGGCGGTGCGGTCCCTTACGGCACTGCGTAGGATCCTACGGTCTTGACGTGCATCCGCGCGTCGCTGCGGTCCGGTCCCAGGTCGACGGGCACGTGCACCTTCCGCCGACCACTGGCGACAACATCGATGTACTGTGGAGACCTCACGCCCCATGTGTTGAGCAATTCGGCGGTACGTCCACCCGGCCTCCCGCATGCCCACTATACGCCCTCGCTCAAAGTCCGTCAACTGCACATACGGTTCACGTCCACGCTGTCGCGGCATGCTACAAGTGTTAAAGACTGCGATGGAGCTCCGTATGCCACGGCAAACTGGCTGACACTGACGGCGGCGGTGCACAAATGCTGCGCAGCTAGCGCCATTCGACGGCCAACACCGCAGTTCCTGGTGTGTCCGCTCTGCCGTGCGTGTGATCATTGCTTGTACAGCACTCTCGCAGTGTCCGGAGCAAGTATGGTGGGTCTGACACACCGGTGTCAATGTGTTCTTTTTTCCATTTCCAGGAGTGTATATTGTTGAGGCTGGATGTCATCCAACGAAATTGGAGTACGTAAGTATGATATTCATAATCAGAGCGATATGTGTGCGTTAACATTACAACTGAAGGATAATGATGAGGATAACGTTGATTTGGTTTGTGGAGCGCTCAGCGGTGTGATTGTCAGCGTCCGTACTGATTTACACTCTGCCCACTGTCCAGGCTCACAATTTTCCCGAATGACAACGAAATGATGAGGACAACACAAACACCCCGTTCCCGGGAGAATTGAAGGAGCCTTCATAGGAGCTATTAATTCAGTGTAATTGTCTTCCCAAAGTACTCTCTACGAACTCGCGAAACCAGCGGGAGATAAAATACCAAGGTGAGCATGAGTCGCATACATTCAACGACTCAAGTAGAAAATATTGCGCCATGCGGGACTTTATGAGCTAAACACCGGGTTATTGAAATGCCGCCTGGCACCGTTTACAAAAGGATTCTCCACTCCTACCACAACTTGGTCGCAACCATAAGAGCATCAGCGATTTCTAAAAGAAACAGTGAGAAAATACGCAGCGTGATAGTTAGCACACACCTTCTTAGCATTACAGTGGAGCGGCCTAAGCTTTGTTCATCACCATCCGACCACATATGGGTTCGTAAATAATGTTACAATTAAAATTAAACATTTTTTCACCGTTCAAAATCGCTTTCCACGCTGATTTACGTATTTCACTTGGCAACAACAAATAAAGTACTAATTCAGCTTATTGCGTCACCGAGGTTCGGTCACCACGAATGAAGTGATTAACTCTGTGTCAATCCTGCTCACCATTTCCCTCAAACAAAGCACATCTACAGGCGTAAGTAAACTCTCCTCAGATACTGCTACGGTCGTATGATTTTCGATTTGTGCTTCTGCGATGCATACATGCGACCGTATCGATTTCAGCCATCAGTGCGCCTTTACGCAAATAAAAATTGTTCCGTGGTCAAGGATGCCGGGTGTGGATAGCAGTTTTACGCTCGCGCCGGGCGAGCCTGTGGTGTGACTGCCGGACTGGACGACAGAGGGCGGAGTAAGCAGCGTAGCGAGAGCCGGTCTCATGCTAGGTTGTGCACTGCAAACGCGGCAAGTGCTACGGCGTCGTCCTAGTGATGGGTCAGCGGCCTTGCAGTACCTTGTAAAGCTCTAGACAACCTCTTAAGTAACATGTTAAGCAATAGGAGGCTTAAAGTACATCAAGGAGAAGAGAAAATTAGATGGCATGTACTCAATGACAGATTACCTCAGGGCTCTGTTCTTGTTCCATTGTTATTCAACCTCTACACAGCTGACCTGCCGAATTTGACCTGCCGAAAATTTCAATATGCAGACGACCTGACAATTTCATATCAGAGTGAAGACGTTTCTGAATGTGAAGAACTGAAAGAGTACAGTACCGTCCGACACTGAAAATAGGTACAACATTCTTCGTTATTCTTGTCAGAACAACATATTTTTTCCTAATAATAACTCAATTTCAATTAATACAGCGAAGCCGGATACCAGTGTGGGAAAGAATGACAATTTATTTATTTAATTGATCACGTGTGCACTCCCACAAAATAAATCCCTACATCCAGTTTGGTGAGATCTGTGAAATGAATGAATGTATGGTCGTCTGTTAACTGCAGATAGTGAATGTGAATATATGATCATCTTTGAGACGGTACTTGGGTCATCTTTGGTGGGACCAAAGAGATGAAATTTACCTGAGCTTTGAGCACCTGAAATGTGGCTGACCAATACGGTAGCAAGGTGCTCCCCCACTTCGGCAGAGGTGCGAGAGGACCTGAAGAACGCCCATGTTTCAGCTCTCTGCCGCTGGATCTAGTGTTGGTAAGACCTGTCTTAGGGGTGCTCCATAAAGACAGAAGAGTGGAGACATGGTATGCATGTGAAATACTTAAGAGTAATTTAGAATAATAATTTCTCTATTTCAGGAACTTTTGTGGGGAGAATTAAATGTCAGGCGGGTAATATTAAGGGGATCGTAGTAATCTTCGGAAGTGACCAACGGTCACTATGAAACCACGTGTAGCAATAAGTTGAAATACTTCCGAGTGCTTAAGTTTAGCTGAATTACTAGCGTAGAGACGAGTACTTCCACGTGGTGAGTACTGTGTGAGTCTCAATCTGTGTATGAGACAAAAGATAAAGAGAAGTACTCGTCCATGGTATCAGTTGAGGACTCGCGTGTGTGGTGAATATGTTCTTAATATTACTTTGCGTGTCATGTTTCCGTGTGACGCTTGGTTCAAACTATTATACTCTGAGAGAGAAGCAAGGTGAGTCAGCCGTCTATCCAGCAACGCCACTTGGCTTGCATTGCACAGGAAGACGTGCATATATCCTCCAGAGTTCATAGTAGGAAAGAAAAATTACGAAGTGGGGCAGTGTCGTGTGAAACTGGGATAAATTCTAATCGAAGTGGGAAAGCTGAAAGTGATAATGTTGTGACTATTCCTTGTGTTGTATTCCATGTTGCAGTGTGGTGTATGTCATGTGATTTAAGTATGTGTGGTTTGCATGGGAGAGAAGCAAGATAGTTTCAGAGGTAGTGGGTTATGCATGTTCCTTTTGTACCGCTCGGTCTGGAGGAAAGTTTCGTGATGATGGTTGTGAGAGTCGAAGTGTGAGATATAGCAAAAGATCCACCATCCTATCCAGAAAGTGCACTGTAGCGTTAAATAATTACGAGACCATAAGATAGAGAATCACCAATGTAAAGCCATGCCCACTGGGCGGAATTTCTCATGTGTTATTGTTGTAGGTTATAGAATTTGTGTGTTTAGGTTATAGAATTTATCGGAATAAATAAGATAATGGAAAGAAAAAGATTGGTGGCCTTTTCCTTCGAATAGTGTGTTGCCATGATACCCAGAATTTATAACGTGTGCGCCATTCATATGCAGTGCGATGGCCACGTGTTGATCAAAGCCGTTGAATAAGAACGAAAATGTGGTATTGCCAGTGCGTAGTGAACAGTCAGAGTTGTGTGAATTACTAATAGTTAGATGTGTGTTTCCGTTGCGCAATATCCAAGCAACTTATTTGTGAGTGCTAGAGTTCATGTTACTTGAAAAAAAAAAAAAAAAAAAAAAAAAAAGAATCCACTCGCTTGACAGACCACTCGTCTTCCAGGCCTGACTGGTTGATGTCACAGTATGAGCAAGGCATGCGGGTGCCTCTCAGAACACCTAACGAACAGCCTTACTAAACTTTATGAGTATTTTGAGACATGTCGACTGAGACCAAATGTTTCTAAAACGGAGGTAAGCCTGTTCCACCTCTCTAATCGCCTTTCATCAGCAAAGATCAGTCCACAGTTCGGCCCTCTTGGCACAGTCAGATACAACGAAAGCCCAAAATACCTGGGAGTCACTCTGGACAGAACTTTAACATACAAAAAACGTCTTTCCAGCGTGGTCAAGAAGATACAAACACGAGTGAACCTTGTGAGAAAGCTGGCAAGCAGTACATGGGGAGCAACCACATCAGTCCTCCGAGGAGCATCCCTTGCACTGGTATACCCTGCAGCAGAATACTGTGCACCAGTTTGGCTCCGAAGCGCCCGCGTAGTGAAAGTAGACGTCCAACTGAACTCAGTTGTGAGAGTAATTAGTGGTACAGTCCGGTCTACACCTACTTCCTGGCTACCAGTGCTTTCAAATATCTGTCCACAGACCTCAGTGGAAAGTCTGCTCTCTACAACTTCTGTCAGCAAGTTTCTGAAAAGAACTCGATCCCTCTTCATGACGATTTGCTATCGCTGCCCAGGAAACGCCTTAAATCTAGAAGACCAGCATATGAAATGGGAATCCAAATGCTATCCACAGGATTCGGTCAGGACGTAGAGTGGAAACGTGAGCGGCAAGCTACAAGTACCGGAAACCACGAACTTGTAGACAATCCAACAGTTATAGTTCCAGGCTTCCACCAACTACGGGCGGAGTGGGTGGAATTAAACAGATATCGGACTGAAGAGGGTATGTGCAAATACTACACGCACAAGTGGGGCTTTTCAAGTGGGAGTGTGTGTGACTGTGGTGACAACCAAACAATGAGCCACACTGTGAATGACTGTCCAATCAGACGCTTCCCTGGTGGCACTGAGAAGCTCCATCAAGCATCCCACGAGGCACTCCGCTGGATCGAGTCCATCAACATCCGAGTGTAGTCTGAGCCGTTTTAAAACTTGTGTACTGTATATAATTTCACATTTTCAGTTTTATATATATTTCTTTGTTTTGCTAAATGTGTATTACTGTAATTGATGCATACGATAATAATAATAAGCGACCTGGAGGTCTACAAAGTATTCGTCTAGCTGCATATCTTTTAGAAAACTAGGTCTTTGTAACATGGAAAGAAATGTATACAAAATCTAAAGAGCCAGTCATCTAAGAAGTACCTCGGTAAGTCATTTTTCTTGAAAACAAGGAAAGAAATACATCCTAATCGACAGCAGGGTTAACAAATTAGAAAATGTAATCCAAGAGCTAGTTCATAAAGTATTTGTCCAGCATCTGAACATGCCGAAATTCTGCGCGCAGTGGTTAAACTATAACGCTGACCCACGGCACACACTGGAGTCAACCGTGCTCAGCCCCACTCTATCGCCTGTTGTGGTTCTGAACGGCGCCGATACAGTGCAATTAGCGCCATGGGCCGTAGCGGTAGTGAGACGACGCTGATCGAAAGGAAACTTATTCTGCGCTTACATAATGAATGCAAATCTTATTACGAGATTGCTAAAGTAGTCAGTAGACCTACATCGACGGTTCAGTCGATAATGGAACGATTTTGCGCAACAATATCATTAAGAAACCAACCACGTACCGGACGCCCTCACATTTTGACTGATGCAGACGTGAGATATATCATGAGGGAAATAAAGAAGAAATCTGAAATCAACGCTCCAAAGTTGGCTAGGGAGTTAGAGTCAAGGGGAAAGAAGGTATATGCCAACACAATCAGTAATACCTTCAAAACGTATGGGTATCACGGCCAGGTATTCGCAAGAAATTTTGGTTCAGTGAGTAGAATCGAAAGAACATTTGCCATGGAACTTAGATTCAAAAAGGAAGACTTCTGGAATAGAGTAATATTTTCTTGAGAGTAAATATAACGTATTCGGGTCGGATGGCAGACGAATGGTGTGGCGTAAGAAGAATGCGGAGATATTGCCACGCAATCTTGTGCCAACGGTTAAGCACAGTGGTGGCTCCCTGATGGTGTGGGGCTGTATGAATGCTGCTGTTGCTGGAAAATTACATTTCATAAAAGGTACAACGGATCACCATATGTATATCAACATTTTAAACGACATTCTGAATCCTAGCACCGAAAAATTAGGTCTGCAAGGAAATCACATTTTTCAACAAGATAACGACCCAAAGCATACGACACTAAATACAAGGCTGTGACTCCAGTACAATACCCCAAAACAACTTAACACCCCTCCTCAGAGCCCAGACATTAATCCTATTAAACACCTTCGGAAAGTACTGGAAGATAGCATCAGGAGAAGACACATTTCTAACAAGAGAGACCTAAAAGAAGCACTTCAAGACGAATGGGACAAAATTCCAGCGCCTCTGACGGCAAACTTGCTCAAGTCGATGCCCAGACGAGTACAAAATCGTATTTTCAGATAGTAAATAAGACCAATACTTTTTGAAGTAGCCCTTGAATAAATTCTCCATGTTGTCAAATTTGTTATCGCTGTGGACATATTTATTTTCTTGTCCAGCAATAAAAATGGCTTACCAAGGTTCGTTGCATATGACTGGATCTTCACATTTTATGTTCCCTTCCTCTCATGTGACATATAATTAGATTTAAAAAAAAATTACAACTAGACGAATACTTTTTGGACTCACTGTAGCTGTTTAGTCAGTGGATGGAGGGGCGCTAATCACATCGGAACTAATGCCTCACACTGCTGCTGATTATGCGTCGGAATTCAGTTTGGAATTTGAACTGAGTCATTCGCCTTGGCTGGAACAGTAATTCGTCCGTCTGTGATCGACTCCGGGCGCGTGCGTGGTCATCCTGTAAATTAAACTGTTTTCGTTTACCAAATCTCGGGAGAATTCTTCCTATTTCTTCTGGGAGACATCACATTGGATGTTACGCCGAAGAGCTGATTGGGCTTATCATTGACTGTAGTATCACGAAATTGTACCCTGGCAGTGTTCTGCAAATTTCCATGTTATATGTGGCTAATCAGATGCCTTTCTGTTGAACACTTTCCGGGCTGTGCAAATCATGTTGACTTACGCGCATGGTATTATAGAGAAGTGATGTCAGCTTCAGGGCACCTCATAATTGTGGATACATGTTCTCAGGTTCCACTGGGCGAAATTTGCATGTAATGGGGGTTAATTTCTGTGATTACAAAGCTACGTCTAACTGTATTGTTCCAAATCGCCTCATGTTCAGGAGGCAGGGTGAACGTAAAGTTGGTTAAGACTGATATTGATACATCGTTTGCAGTGTTTGTTCTTAACTTGGGACTGCAGTAAAGTGAGCCATGCACCGATGTATCTCATACTGACGAAAGGTAGATTTGTGTGCGGCCGCTTTACCGCATGTTATGCTCCTGTAAATTGTAATTAAATTTTGTTATAGGTTTTTCTGGTAACTATCCTAACGCAACAAGTTTGATTAAACTTACGTTAAGTTATTCAAATGTCAGTATCCCTATGACCGGTTACTGTGCACTAATGTGTAAGTGATTCTGAACTTAAGATCAGATGTTTTAAAACGAATACCTTGTAGAATTTGTTTTTACGTTATTGTTTTAATGTTTAAAGAAAAGGAATCTTGGGCAATCTAGAGCTTCAGTTATTATTCTAAATATCTTGGATGATTTTAGTTTTTATTAAGGTTATTGGTTCTGAAGTTTAAGGAAAAGGAAATGTTGGGTAATTTAGAATTTCAGTAATTACCTTTAAATATTACGAATGATCTTAAGTTCCTTTTAAAAGGTTATTGGTTCTAATGTTTTTAAAAAAGGGAAAATTCTGAAGTTCAGAACTTCAGTTAATATTCTAAAAAAATTGTATGATTTTAATGTTTTAAGGATTGTTTATTTTAATGTTTAAGGAAAAGAATGTACGAGTTTTCTGTATACCTGTGTATGCCTGTGTAAACTAGGAAAACCAATAAATGTTCTGCTACTGTGCTCAGCCGCTTACCACATCAGAACCGTTGTTCTAGCTTGACCAGCTCCAAACGTTAACTTTCGCTTTCGAAACCTTAAGAGGAGGTCAGCGATATGTCAGTTTTTATAGCAAACCTAATTAAAATACCCTATTATCATTAACTGTGACGAACGCATATATCTACTCGGACCAACTATTATGAGAATTTGACTAGATACACTGTGTGACAAAAAGCTTGCACCGCAAAGGTATTATCAGAATGAGATAGAAATTGGTAGATGTACATGTACAGGCAAACAAATGATTACATTTTCAGAAAAAAAGCTGAATGATTTGTTCAAGAGACAGAGTTTCATAAATTTAACAAGTCAGTAATGCGTTGGTTCACGTCTGGCCCTCATGCAAGCAAATATTCGGCTTGTCATTGATAGTTGTAGCACGTCCTCCTGAGGAATATCGTGCTAATTGTGTCCAATTGGCGAGCGGTTCGACAGCCCTGCCCATAATGCTCCAAACATTCTCATTTCGAGAGAGATCCGACGACCTTGTTGGCCAAGATAGGGTTTGGCAAGCACGAAGGCATGCAGTAGAAAGCCTCACCGAGTGAATTTGGTCATTATTTTGCTGAAATGTAAGTCCAGAATGGTTTGCCACGAAGGGGAACGAAAAGGGATGTAGAGTATCATAGTACTTTTTCGCATTTCGAGTACCGCAGATGACAACCAAAGTGGTCCAGCTATGAAATGAAATGGCACCACAAACCATCACATCTGGTTGTCGGGCTGTATAGCGTGCGACAGTCAGGCTGATATCTCACAGCTGTCGGTTCCAGATACGTCTTCAGTGGTGGTGGTGGTGGTAAGTTCCTATGGGACAAAACTGCTGAGGTCATCGGTCCCTTGACCTACATACTATTTAGTCTTAACTTAAACTAGCTTACGATAAGGACAACACACCCACCCACGCCCGAGAGAGGACTCGAATCTCCGACGGCGGGGAGGGGGGGGGGGGGGCACGTGAAACGCCCCTCAGACCGCACGGCTACCCCAAGCGGTACGTCTTTGTTAGTCATCGTGGCTGAATTAGAAGCGAGGTTCGTCGCTAAAGACAATTCTGCTCCACTGAATGAGATTCCAGGCCGAATTATGTGCTTATTGGTGTATAGCGGCCAATGGCAGTTTGCGCAAGGGGCGCCAGGAGCTCAACCCCTCTCTGTGAGCCGCTTATTGATGTTCCTTGTGGTCACTGAAGGACCAGTTACATGCCGGATCGATGATGATAATGAATCCAGGGCTCTGACTGCGTCTCTGACGATTACTCGGTCCTCTCGTTCTGCCTTGTCTGTAGGTGACACCGCATCCTTCTTGATGCTTCGTTCGGTCATGGTTCACCCATCCCTGCCAACATCGTCGAACAGCGGCATCGCTCCTACTCAAATGTCAAGCGATTCCACGATTACTCCAACCGGCTTCTCTTATCCAAACTACACGTCCTCTCTCAAATGCTGACATCTGCGTGTATTGTTCATGCGGCCATCTGCAAGGCATAGTTACTGTCCAACTGAGTACACAGAATGAAATTTGCAAAGATCTAACGGCCGCCAAACTTCACAATTTGGGATTTTCCGTCATACCTGTACGAATATCAATTTGTGACCAATTTGTATGGCCCCTTCGTGGAGCGTCTTTTTTTTTCTTAGACCGTATATTTAGTATCTAAATAGCACCTTTTCGAATGCACTATTTCGCGTCACCCCCGCTAAACGCACATGGAAGCGTCTGTTACTTCGGGCCGAAGAGGTATCCTTCTGCTCAAACTGCGTCTTACTTTTCCTTTCGCCGGAAATGTTCCATGCACCAACTTTCCAGGCTTTCGAGAGCTCACTTAGGCCCTTCCACTGACAACAATGCTGCCTGCCCCAGTTGCCTCACTGCTCTCGCCTTCAGGAACAATGAGAAACATGACTTCCTTGCAACTCCTTGGATTCTGCTGATCCGCTAGCTATAAAGTAGCATAGAAAACAAAACATTACATCGATATACGTGTTGATTGGACCAATTAATTGGAATTTTTCCGTTTCGTATCTTCCAACCTAGTCTTCTTCTTTTGCTTGTGTCTTTGTCCCGAAGTTTCGCAGGGTCGGCATGTTTAGGGTCGTATTTGGCAAGGTTAATTTAAGGGGTGGCCGGATGCCCTTCCTGTCGCGACCTTGTTTCCCCCCCACCCCACCCCACCCCACCCCTGGGACGGAATTAGTGCACCCCAGCTGTCTGTGTCAACTGTAATCCATGGAACAGTGCGAACGTGTTCAGATGTCTGCGAGTCCTGTAACTGAGGCGATACATGGGGACCAGCCCGGTATTCACCTAGTAGTATGTGGAAAACCGTCTAAAAACCACATCCAGGCTGGCCGGCACACCCGCCTTCGTCGGTAATCCGCCTGGCGGATTCGATTCGGGGCCGGCGCGCCTACCCGAGTCCAGGAAGCAGCGCATTAGCGCTCTCGGCTAACCTGGCGGGTATATTTTCCAACCTAGTAAACAGTAATTTAATCTTTACCTTATCTTAGGTTAATACGTAAAGTCATATTCGTTAATGAGGGTGCACAAGGGAATGAAACATCACTGTCATGTGTCGAGTACGATATGCGAAAAGCATCACGAAACTTCTGAGTTTATCCACCAGATCATTTATACATCAAGTAGTCACCCTATAACATTCGACTGGGGTACCACTGAAATTACTTTCACCTTTGATGATTTCGCTCCGTCATAAATGACGCAGCGAATACTGCCTTCCAGGAACTCTTGAATTTAATCACAAAGCGAGCAAAATATTCAAAAGCTGGTATTTTGTTTACCAGACAGCAGTGCGCAAATGTATCGAGAGTCTTCCTGAAGTCAAGATATTGGACGTCAACCAGTATCACGTGGACGAATAAAGCGATCTCAGTTTCGTATGACAGCTACTTGAAAACTCGATATTGATTCTTGCAGAAGTGATTTTCATTCAGAAAGACCATAATGCATTTGATGCAGCTTTCTATTCGAATCTATTCACTACAAATCTCTTCATTTATGCGTAGCCACCGCAAAGCATATGCAACTGAAAATACTTACTGTAGTCTAACTTGCATCCCCCTATATACCTCCCTGCACTACTAAACTGACGATTCCTTGATGCCAAAGGATGTGTCCTGTCAATCGATCATTTCTTTTAGCCAAATTGTGCTATAAATTTATTTTTCACTACCACCTCATTACTTATTCGATATATCCGTCTTCAGCTTTCTTCTGTAGAACCACATTTCGAAATTTTCCATTCTTTTCTTGTCTGAACTGTTTATCGTCCACGTTTCACTTACTTGAAAGGCCACACCCTAAACAAATATCTTCTGAAACATTTAAATTTGTAGTCTCTGTTAAAACTCTTTCTTTTGCAGAAATGGCCGGCCGGAGTGGCCGTGCGGTTCTAGTAGCTACAGTCTGGAACCGAGCGACCGCTACGATCGCAGGTTCGAATCCTGCCTCGGGCATGGATGTGTGTGATGTCCTTAGGTTAGTTAGGTTTAATTAGTTCTAAGTTCTAGGCGACTGATGATGCAGTTCTAGACTGATTAACTGATGATGCGGTTCTAGTCGCTACAGTCTGGAACCGAGCGACCGCTACGGTCGCAGGTTCGAATCCTGCCTCGGGCATGGATGTCTGTGATGTCCTTAGGTTAGTTAGGTTTAATTAGTTCTAAGTTCTAGGCGACTGATGACCTCAGAAGTTTAGTCGCATAGTGCTCAGAGCCATTTTTTTTTTTTTTTTTGCAGAAATGTCTTGCTTTGTATTGCCAACCTGCATTTTATATTACTCAGCTTCAGCCACCATTAGTTATTTTGCTGCCCAAATAGTAAAAGTCAATGACTATCTTTACTCTCTCATTTCGTAGTCTAATTCTATGAGTGTCACTGGATGTAATTCCACTAGGTTCCATTAACCTTGTGTTACTTGCGTTAATATTCATTATATAACCTCTTTTCAAGACGCTATCCATGCCGTTAAACTGATCTTGCAAGTCCTTTGCCGTTTGTGACAAAATTACAATGTCATCGACAACCCTCCAGTTTTTATTTCTTCACCCTGAACTTTAATTTTCTTTCAAAATTTCTCCTTCTTTACTTCTTGCTGAATGCACGGATTAAATAACGTGTGTGAGGAGCTACAACCCTGTCTTAGTCCCATCTCTTTTGTCTCCTCTGCATATGGAAATTACGATACATATTCGTCTACATACATACTCCGCACACCATGTGCCACTACTTGTCATTCCCTTTCCTGATCCACTCACAAACAGAGCGAGGCAAAAATGACTGTCTAAAATGTAAGTCTCCCTCACCTATCTTCGTGGACATTACGCCAAATGTAGACTTGTTCTGCAGTCGATTCTCTAAATTTCCGTAATAGTGTCTCGCGAAAAGGGCGTCCTCTTCCGTCCAGGGATTCTCATTTGACTTCACGAAGAATCTCCTTAACATTTGCGTGCTGATGGAACTTGCCGGTAACAAATCTAGCAGCCCATCTCTGAATTGCTTCGATGTCTTCTTTTAATCGACCTTGTGGGGCTTCCAAACACTCGATCAGTAGTTAAGAGTTGGTAGCACTAGCGTTCTATACGCCATCTCCTTTATATATGAGCTACACATTCCTTAAATTCTCCCAACAAAACGAAGTCTAGTATTTGTCTTCCCTACTACCATCACGATGTGCTCATGCGATTTCAGATCACTTTGCAAAATTACGCTTGGCTATTTAAATGACGTGACTGCGTCAAGCAGCGCACTACTAATGATGTATTCGAAGGCTGCAGGATTGCTTTTCGTGCTTAGCCACATCAACTCACATTGTTGAACAGTTAGGGCAAGCTTCCATCATCACACCCACTAGGAATTCTGTCTAAGTCATCTTGTATCCTCCTAAAGTCACTCAACAACGACACCTTATCCTATACCACAGCGTCATCAGCAAACAGCCGTATATTGCTGCTCACCCAGTCCGTCCGATCACTTATGTATATAAAGAGCAAGAGCGCTCCCTGACTATATCAGTGTCTCCGAGCAACACTCGCCGTCGAGCACAACGCACTGGGTTCAATTTCTTCACAGGCCTTCGAGTTACGTATCTGGGAACCTAATCCGTATGGTCGAACCTTCATCAAGAGTCTGCAGAGGGTCATCGTGTCAGTTCCTACCGGAAATCTTGGACTATGGAATCTGCCTGTTGCTCTCCACCCACGATTTGTAGGATATCATGTGAACATAGGTCAAGTTGAGTTTCGCACGAGCGATGCTTTTTAAATCCCTGGACAGAATCTTTTTTCTCTCAAGGGAACTTATTATATTCGAACTGAGGATAGGTTCAAGAATTCTGCAGTAAACCGATGTTAAGGATATTGTTCTGTAATTATGCGGGTCAATTATTTCACCTTCCATATATACAGGAGTCACCTGCACTTTTTTCCAGTCAGTTGGGACTTTTCGCTGGGCTAGAGATTCGTGACTGTTTCCAAATTCTTTCACTTCTTCTCTACTCCAGGGATGCGTATTTGTATGTCCTATGTGCCAGTCTGTGCGACATTCAACCGACGATATTGTTTGTACGATTCTCCTGCGTGAATGATTTCTTAAATTGAAAGGTAAAACTTCGTTTTCCTTTTGTTGTCTTCTGTTGCTGCACCAGACTGGTCGACGAGTGACTGGACAGAAGAATTGGACCTTCGTAGTGATTTTACGTATGACCAGAATTTTCTCGGGTGCTCGGAAAGACTTTTCGCTAAGGTAGGGCGGCGTTAAGTCGTGTGTTTCGCCCATTGATTTTCTGTTAACTTTTGCCTATCGCCATTGGCGCATTCTATTTTGAATCGGAAAAAAGCAGGCTCTGCTTCCTCACCATTTCAGGTATTTGAGTATTAAACAGCGAAAGACCTTTTCTATCCTTAATCCACTTACTCGGCACTCCCGTCTCCATAGCGCTATTTACAATCAGTTTCAACTCTGACCATAATTCCTCTACGTTCGTCGTACTAGAACAAACTGATGTCAATTCATTGTCTATGTGGGATGCTAACAACTACTTATTTTTTTTTTTTTCTAGCACAAATACTCTCCTAGCCTTCTCGATTTATTTAACGTGGCAATATTACTGCCATCAAACCCTCTCTTACGTCTTACCAGACGTTCTAAATATTTTGCATTAAAAACCATTAGAGTTTCACCATCTGCGACATGGTCGCGTATATAAACAGTGATCCAATACTGTCAAATGTTTTTTATTCCAGTCTTTGATCACAATACGAATTCTTTAGACGAGGACCGGTTTCAATGGGCTCTTCCATGGAAATCAACATGTATTCCCAGCGCCGTTGATAATAAGAAATCTTACTCCTCGCAATTGATATCCTTAGAACAGGAACCTACAATCACCTAGCGATTGCCGGCCGAAGTGGCCGTGCGGTTAAAGGCGCTGCAGTCTGGAACCGCAAGACCGCTACGGTCGCGGGTTCGAATCCTGCTTCGGGCATGGATGTTTGTGATGTCCTTAGGTTAGTTAGGTTTAACTAGTTCTAAGTTCTAGGGGACTAATGACCTCAGCAGTTGAGTCCCATAGTGCTCAGAGCCATCACCTAGCGATTACCAGCCCATCAAAATCTCACCCGCTATATCCATAGCCCTGAAACATACCGTTCACGACCAAATTACGCAATTTCAATGGCAAATATCAGCCCGGTTTCCGTGCACACCGTAACGCAAAAGCTGGATTAATTAAGGGAACTAACTAATGACTGAAATATTCCGTGGACAATCGTGATGGCACAATATTGACAGTATTAGACTTTAGCACTGCGTTTAATACCGTCAACTTTGACAGGTTGCTCAGCAGAATCTGACAGTTAAAGTTTTCAGCTAGTACGCTGAAGTGGTTGAAAGCTGATTCTCAAGCATCACCGTGTTTTCTGAGGGAATAGAAAAATAATCTTGCAAGCATGTTCTTTGAGAGGTGCCTTAGGAATCAGTCCTACATACATTTTTGCTTGCGCTGTGTGTTGAAGATATCTCGTTGATTCTATCCTCCCGCAAATATCATTTCTACGCCGGCGACATCAATGGTGACATCAACACTGCGAATTTCCAGATGAATCGTGGTGCTAATCTGTCTTCAGTGGCGAATGGGCGCAAAACCTCAGAATTAAACAAAATGTGAAAAGATCCTACGTAACTCTCCGACGGGGAGAGCCGCGTCGACCGCGACAAGGCGTTTCAGACCGCGTGGCTACCCCGCGCGGCCCCGCTTTTTCGCTTTCAACAACTGACCAACCTCATGTCTGTTTCGTACAGCGCCTGTGCTTGGGTCGTGTGCGGCTTCAGTACGCTCGCCGTGTATTTACTATTACATAGTTTTCCTGTTTGTGTTTCCGGTCGAGCAGCACAAGGGAACGGTTGTTGTGGAAACTTCTGCTACTTCAGAAGGCCCCCATGAAAAACGAGTGATCGTTGGACAATGAAACTTTTGTGGAAACGTTTGTGAAGCATCTGCGCTAGCAGAATAGAAATGCTGAAAACACAAGCCCGAAAACAATATATTGGACTCGCCAAAACGAAACAATAATACAATCTCCGAAAGTACAACAGACTCGATCCCAACTGCGGATCGTCACAAATATAAAAGATAATAATGGAAAAGACCCGACTCTTCACGGGGTGAGATCACAATCAAACACTTCTACAATAACAAGATGTTCGTTGACTATACCAAGTCCCTCAGCAAGAGATTGGCCAGCTAGAAGAGGCATCTGGCCATGGCTGCCAGGGTGGCAGCTCCGTATACTTCCAAGCATTGGGTCGAACTGCCCGTTGCTGGCAGTGCACGGCCCTATAAAGCCCGTCTGGCGGATGTATCTGCCAGAACTACTTATGGTCACGTCCCCGGCGTATCAATGTAGTTCCTGTACTAGTTGCAACCTCTGGTGAAGCTGTTCTGTAGGCTCTGCGAACGGGTAGCGATCCCTGGCGGCCATTGGTGGAGACCTGGTGTTGTGTTGTGGTCCCCAGTAAATATTTGTGTTGACAACACAGACGACGTAGGTTTTCCTGGTGAATATAAGCCCTGTGATGCAGGCATCCCATGTTGGTACTACGTGAAGTGGGTTGCCGATGAAGTAGGCGCTACGATGTCTGAAATGAGCGGCCACAGCAGTTTGTAAAGACATGAGGAAGAGAAATAACAAATAAACCATTGAAAGAAACACATTATAATTTCCACATGAGAGGGTAACATTCGTCAACTGCGTTCCATGTTTACGTTCCAAGTTACGAAAATTACTCAGTGTGAAGACCACCTGCATCCACAACCACCTGGAGCCACACTAGGGTTTTCGAACTTTGGACCCTGGAATGTTCAGCTGTCGTGACAGAGCTGGTGCACTGGATGAAAATCGGACCTTGCGTCCAGTATTCTCAGCCATGGCACCAGCAATTTCCTCAACAATTTGAGGCGCCATTGGCCGTTGGCTTCTACGAGGAACAATTCCGAAATCACCAGTTAATTCGAACTTCCGAATCACAGTCTTCAACCCGGTATAGAAAGAGAACCTCTCCATATTCTTTAAATGTGTTGATACTCACGAAGAGCAGCAGCACTGTTGTTGTTTTGATAAAATAGCTTTACGAGTAAAGCCCAGCTTAACTTATCCAGACCCAAGTTGCTGTCTGCAACCGTAATCCACAATGATGCTTGTGTTTCAGCCCTGTGTCGCCATACCAGTACTGGCGCCTAAATGCAGGTCGTGACACTAACGCTAGTAACACTGCAAATCGTGCAGCACACAGGCTGAACATCATTCCTATAAAGTAGGGTACCAATACGCCAAATACTTTTCCGTCTACACTGGTTCAAGTAGACAAGGTTTCATTATAACTACGCTGTACATTACTGAGTAACTGAATCATATATGGGTGCTGTGTGGGAGACAGAGCTGCAAGGCCGCAGCGTATGGAGTACTGGGGCGTGTCAAGTGACAGGAATGCCGTAAGACCTTGTAACGGTCGTCGCCGTGGCGGTAGAGCGCAGGTTGAGCAAGCCGCGGTATGAACAACGTGACCATTTATTTATTTATTTATTTATTTGTTTTTGTTAGAGCGGACGCTTGCAGAATTTAGAGCAAAAACTTATTTTACTATTTATAGTTTATAGGGCATGAAAACAATGTATTGATTATATAAAAATGATTCAAATGGCTCCAAGCACTATGGGACTTAACATCTGAGGTCATCAGTCCCCTAGAACTTAGAACTACTTAAACCTATCTAACCTAAGGACATCACACACATCCATGCCCGAGGCAGGATTCGAACCTCCGACCGTAGCAGCAGCGCGGTTCCGGACTGAAGCGCCTAGAAACGCTCGGTCACAGCGGCGGTCTATTAATTATATATTATTTGAATTAATCAACATTAGATTGCAATTGCTTACGCATTTGTTTTATATTTGTCCTCGGAGGAAATCAGTTTCAAAATGTCGGGTTTAGTTTCCTAGTAGAAATGGAGCTTAGCACATGGTTTGTTGATGTTATTCTTGGTAATCCAAACGGCTTACAAAACTGGAACACTTAACTGTGTTTTGTCACTTGTCCATATCTTATTCATTAAAGAAAAAGCTCTTTCGACAGATGTGTTACTTGCAGGCAATGTACGACGTATTCAATAATTATACGAAATTTCGTGCAGTTCAGGTTTTTGTCACGGAAATGTGTGAACAACTCCAACTTTTTTAGCTTACCAGCGTGTTATTTTTTCATCTGTCACGTAGTTGGAAATAAACGAAATTCCTCGGATATATTCGTATCTTGGTCGTTGCTAAGGAATCCTTGTGTACTCAGCGAATCCGTCACATTCTGTATTAGTTCCCACGTAGGTACTTTTGCCAAAGTTGCGCATTCAAACACTTTTAAGTCTACAACGAACTGACAGGACCGATCCAAGTATTCTTCGCTAGTCTTAACGAAATTCAGCCGGTGCAGTTTTTACACTCTGAACAACAACGTCAGTTTCTTGTAATTTTGTTATTAGATTACGGATGATGTGAAGAAGAAGCGAACTTTCTTTACGTACCAAGTTATCTCGGAGACGCTTAATTTCCTTTGCAGATTCCACAGCAGATACTCATTGTCCTTCAATTTTTAACGCTGTTTGATGGAAAGTCGCTGCCTGCGCATGCAAAAAGTATAACCATAATGCAGAGGTTGGATTTTCGAAAAATGTTTTTAAAATATTGGGGCATGTAAAGATTCTCAGAAAATAGCTTTTTCAGAGATGAAATATTTTTAAAGCGCCGGCATTAATGCGAGGCACCTAGCTTTGATGTAACCCAGTACTGTCTGTTAGTGGAATCACAGAGCTCTTAAAGAGCTTCCTCTCGAAAGCTGTAAAAAAAAAAAAAAAAAAAAAAAAAAGAAAAAACCGAGTAAATTTTCACAATGGTACATTCGAATTTCACAGGGTCAGAATCTGAAACTGTTTTGATCGCGTTGTGAACTATATAGGCTCCACATTCAATCCCAATGAGTTGCCTTCCGAGTGATAGGCTCAATTTTGCGTAAACATTATTACTTCCTTGCATCATTGCACGATAATACCTCCTTCAAATATCATACCCACACCCTGCCATCGGATCGCCACATTGTGCACCGTGATTCGTCGCTCCACACAACGTTTTCCACTGTTCAGTCGTCCAATGTTTACGCTTCTTACACCAAGCGAGGTGTCGTTTGGCATTTACCGGCGTGATGTGTAGCTTATGAGCAGCCGCTCGACCATGAAATCCGAGTTTTCTCACCTCCTGCCTAACTGTCATAGTACTTGCAGTGGATCCTGATGCAGTCTGGAATTCCTGTGTTATGGTCTGTAAAGATGTCTGCCTATTGCCGGCCGGAGTGGCCATGCAGTTCTAGGCGCTACAGTCTGGAACCGCGCGACCGCTACGGTTGCAGGTTCGAATCCTGCCTCGGGCATGGATGTGTGTGATGTCCTTAGGTTAGTTAGGTTAAAGTAGTTCTAAGTTATAGGGGACTGATGACCTAAGAAGTTAAGTCCCATAGTGCTCAGAACCATTTGAACCCTTTTGGCTGTCTATTACACGTTATGACCCTCTTCAACTGTCGGCGGTCTCTGTCAGTCAACAGACGAGGTCGGCCTGTACGCTTTTGCGCTGTGCGTGTCCCTCCACGTTTCCACTTCACTATCACATCGGAAACAGTGGACCTAGGGATGTTTAGGACTGTGGAAACCTCGCGTACAGACGTATGACACAAGTGACACCCAATCACCTGACCACATACGAAGTCCGTCAGTTCCGCGGAGCGCCCCACGATGTCTAATGACTACTGAGGTCACTGATATGGAGTACCTGTTGGCGGTGTCCGGATACTTTTGATCACTTAGTGTATCAGATGTTTCTCCAGGCTGCTCTTGAAACCTTTATGAGGTAAAAAATATGGAATCAAAACTGGAAATAATGTTACTGAACCATGATTTGAAGCATCTTAATAAAGACATGCATTTGTATGTAAATTATCAGAAAATAGCTTTTTCAGAGCTGAAATATTTTAAAAATTCGTTCAAGCGCCAGCATTAACGCGAACCAACTAGTTTCGCTGCTTCAATTCACCCATCACCGTACGTGCTAGCACATTTACAACAACAGCCTGGGATTTTGTACGAGCAGATGTAAATTTTTTTCCTAGAACGTGTTTCAATTAAATTAAAGCCACAGTCATTGGTTTTCTTGAACCGTGTGATACGTCCATGCCCCTTCCGCTGCAGCTACATCCAAATCCTTCGAAGTCGGCAAATCGTTTCTGTTAAAAAAAGCAAGGCTTGACGAGCTGGAAGCAGCAGCTGGATCGGAAAGCTTATGTTTTTTCCGATTTTAAATGTTTCACAGTATCGCTGGCACCACCATGAGAAACACTAAAATCAGTACGACACTTTTTGCACGTAACATCTGACTTACCACTCCTTTGTTTCATAAATGGATACTTATTTTCGAAAGTAATATTAAAGGCACACTTGCGTTTAGGCATTTTTTTAATGTTACAAATAGACAAACACGAGTTGTTTGATTCTGCACATGCGCCGGAACATTCCAATACAAACTAAAACTGAACAATGTTGTGGCGTCAAGTTCGCACTCGCGCTGTGTGATCGCTGGCTGAGTTGAGCGCCAGCATCTGTCTCGCTCTCGCATGTTACTCGCTCTCTCTTCTCTACGCCACCCACGCTGCAGCCGTCACCCGCGCGTTTCCAGTATAATGAACGTAGGCAGGTAGGGGATACGTCTAATCAATTATCGTTTGGTCTGTTTGCGAAAGCGGGACGTTTTCGCTCTGGCTGGTGACAAACGGACAGGCAGCCTGAAAGCGGGACTCTCCCACCTGAAGCGGGACGTGTGGTCACGTTAGGTATGAGTCGTGTGGACGCGTCCAGATCGTAAATGTCCGACACAGACGACACTCCATCTTCGTGGTCGTGTGTGGTTGAACTTTTTTCATGTGTCACTGTCTCGTAGGTGGATCACGAGTATCTCGGATCAGAGGAACGTACCACTACGGCAGGAGTCCATTACTCGTGCATCAACGAGTGATGCCAAAGCCCTCCGTGAGCTGTGGAGAACTTCTAGCAGTGGCTAGGGACACTGCAGGTAGAGTGTAATACACGTGTGGATATCTTATACACCGATTAACAGGCTATGTGCTGGGGATTACGCCTTTTCTGCTTTTAAGTCGATAGTACCACGTAAAGAAATAGTAAATATACTTGGCTTGAGATGGAAAGAATAATGAAATAAATGCGAAGGTTGACTGAAAAGTAATGCCTCCACCTTCGTAACTATTCAACAGTTGGCAGCATTGGTATGCTGCAGGTACTGGCTTGTTCCGTAGTCTCTTCTCTACAGCTCCAGTTGGCGGGAAGCCTTAGCATTCAACGGTTGTGTTATTAGAGTGTAAAGTATGGAACCCTGCGCAGACCGTCGGTCAATGCGATTTAAGCAACATGCAGTTATTGAATTCTTGACAGCAGAAGGTGTCACCCCAAAGGAGATTCATCAGAGAATGAAAGCAGTTTATGGTGATTGTGTTGATGTGAGCACCGTGCGTCTCGTAACGCGAGAGGAGTTCCTGGCAAATTTCAAGTCTGTGCGCTTTAACTTCAGAAGTCAGCATCCAGAGTACCCGTCGTGCACAGATTTTCCGATGGCGAAGCAAAGTAATAATGTGACCCACACGTTCTTGTGAAATGCCGATTCTGCTTGCAGTTTCTCTCTGAGTAATACGACGATCGTCCTGAATCAATCTGTCAACATTTTGCTTGTGAAACTCAATGGTTGCTGTCACAGGACGTCCAACACTGTTTGTCACGCAGGTCAGATGTTCCCGCCTCAACATCTTTAAACTTACTCGCCCAACGACGCACAGTACTCACATCAACACATTCACCATAAACTACTTTCATTCTCTGATGAATCTCCTTTGGGGTGACGCCTTCTGCTGTCAAGAATTCAGTGACTGCAAGTTGCTTAATTCGCATTGACCGACGGTCTGCGCAGGGTTCCATACTTTACACTGTAACAACAGAACTGTTCAATGTTAAGGCTTCCCACCAACTGGAGCTGTAGAGAGAGGCTACAGAACAGGCCAGTACCTGCCGCATACCAATGCTGCCAACTGTTGAAGAGTTACGAAGGTGGAGGCATTACTCTTCAGTCAGCCCTCGTAATAGTTATTATTTCCCTATTATTTCCTTCATCAGTTGAAGTTCTTATCACTGGTAGCGGTATGGAAGCAATCTATACATATCACAAAGTAAAGTCGAGTGCCGCGTTTTTCTGTCTGCGTGATTGTGAACGCTAAAATCAGGCGCTACCGTGAGATTCACTAAAGACAGACTGATTCACGAGGATGAATTGTATATATAATCTATTTCCGCTACCCCAGAAAGTCGTCCGTCCATAGACACTTACGGGAAACCCTTTCAGTGCGACGTCGCAAAAGGGAAATGATGTTTACAGCATTCGACGCCCACATACTGTCTACCATGCAACAAAAATGTTGACTGCTAAGGACAACAGGGGACGCAACATGAGGTATGCAGTGGTGAGTACAGTGTCAGGCTACGGAGCGTAGTTGAACTGCTTAGCCAACGAGTAATTCATATCATTGGTGGAGTGCTACTTTTGTTGATGCAAAGCAGAGCAACGGCAACGATAAACAAACCAAACATTCCATTATATCTACAACAACAGTTGCCGAAGTTAACGTTTCGTCAGAAAGGAACCCAAGGAATTTTGCAGAGTGAGAAAGAAGAGGCAGATGAAATATTAGCGTTTCTGCAAGATGCGTCAGGAATTTGCGGTGTCGTACACGCTCGACTGTGCGGACCACCACATGAGGAGTTCAATGATGATAATACGTGCTCAAAAAGTGAAAGTGATACTGACATGTCGTGCAATGTACGAGGGCTATTCGGAAAGTAAGGAACGATAGGTCGCGAAATGCAAACCACAGTGAAAATCAAAACTGTTTTATTTGCAACAGTTAGCTACAACTTCCGGCTTCTTATCTCCATAGTTGCCGATACGACTTAGACGTTTGTCGCAGCGTTATACCAACTTTCCAATACCCTCGTTATAGAAGTAAGCCACCAGTGCTTTCCGCCAATTCTCTACACTGGCCTACAACTCGTTGTCTGAGCCAAAATGTTGTCTTCATAGCCAGCGGTTCATGGGAGCAGAGATGAAACTCAGAGGGAGACAATTACGGGCTGTATTGTGGGTAATCAAACATTTCCAATTGAAATTGATGCAGGAGCATCTTCATTGCCCCTGCAGAATGAGGCTGAGAATTGTCTTGAAGAAGAAAGCGCACGACAGTTATGTAATGTTGGCTGCATAGCTTCAGGCGAAATTTCTCACCAGGTCCTCGTACTGGGCGAGAGACACTATTGTTCTAGGTATCTTTAAGTGCTCCCTGCGTGCTCAGCACTAAAAAGAACGACGTAACGCAATTGAAGGGCATCTAGAGACACTGCCTAACACACCTGTGCAAAATTTAATCGGATTTTCACTGTGGTTTCCATTTCGCGATCGATCGTTCCTTACTTTCCGAATAACCCTCGTAGTTCATCATCCTTTTTGAACAGGGAGCCGCATATACCGTCTCCAGCGAAAAGTGGTAAAGGATAGTCGCTGACCAAGGAGCGAGTACTAAACATAATTATGTACATGGAAGATTATCCGCAACATAGTAAAAAAAAAACAATTGTGAACAGATTTCCAATAAGTCCGCAGCAATGTGACTGTGTAGTAGATAAGAAAAACTACGGATATTCAAGGGAGGACAAGGCGCATTTGTTACAAAAACTAGTGTTGGCGCTTTTCAAGGGTGCTTGATACAAGTTGCAGGATGTGTGTGATAGTGGCCTACCACACTAAGCACATCAACTTGCGCGCGACATAGAGTGCAGTGAATTTAGGAGACGCTGTGGATGGTTGCATAGCTTCCAACAGTGCTACAGAATTGGAACACGTAAGATGACGAAGTTTCAAGCGTCAACTTGACGATACACATCAAACTGCGGAATCGGCTCGAAAATTTGTAGATGAGATAAACAAACTTACCTCATCGTACAGAAGGGAATTTGTTTTCAATTTCGACCATTCGGGATTTGAAGAAGGAATGCATATGAATGGAACCTGGAAATTGGTGGTACCGGGAGAATTGTATCAAGATCAACTAACCTCAATGCTTTAACGCATTTATAAAGTTATGACGACTGTTAATCTGGATGGTAAATTGATTGGAAAGCTATTTATTGTGCTTCGAGAAGTTCGAGGGGATGTGCCACCTACGATTCTTTCTGGTGTGCGTGATCTTGCAGGGGCAGTACGGAAGATTTACGTAACAGCAAGCAAGAGTGGGGAAATAGGCGGAAGAAACCTACAACTATGGTAAGAGTGTTGCTTTTGGCCAGTAACTGGTCAAAATAACTTGATTTTGCTTCTTTCCTGGTTTGCGAATAAAAATCATACTCCCTTAGAGCAAACTATCCCAACTGGAAAATGTGTGACATTGCAGTTCATACCACTTGCAACCACTGGACAAATTCAGCCTCAATGTTTGTTTTTTCCGTGCCTATAGAAAATATTATCGCACTATCTGCAGCTAGGCGTTGAAAGATAACCAGTGTTACGATAAGCTTCATGACAAACTGTCTCATATTCAGTTGCATTCCATCTGCCCTCATCACTCCGTTACACCAATATGATTCTGTATGCATTCTTTAGAGTGGATATCTAGCTGAATATCCAGCACGGTTTGTAACTCCCAAGGAGTTCGCCCCCTATCTTGTTGGTGCAAACCTTCGTGATAACTGTGGCCCGTCATTCTTCATTCGGTGTTCCTGGTGCAAGTTAATGTTTCATTTTGAATATTTCTTGAATGTTGACAATGTTCATTGTGTGAAGTGCAATACATACATCCCATAGAAGGTTCATCTCTTCACCTCCCGGGCACTCATTTTCTGTCGCCCTCCTGATGCATGTCGTGAGACGTCAGCACAAATATTTTTCCTGTCCTTATTGTTAACAACACTTTTAAATTACCCTTACTGAAGATTGAACTTGTGACCCTGCACTCAAGGAATTTCTGTTCACGTTGGTGTGTAGAATGTACGAGCCTGGTGATATACTCTGGTGATAACCCATCTGACTTTTGGAAAAACATCATCCACAAAATTCTGAAGACTGAAAGAGACGACAAGTGTGAGAATTATTGCACAATGAACTTAACAGCTCATGTATCCAAATTGCTGAAGGGAATAATATTTAGAAGAACGTTAAAGAAAATTGAGGACATGTTAGATGACGTTCAGTTTGGCTTTAGGCTCTGAGCACTATGGGACTTAACAGCTGTGGTCATCAGTCCCCTTGGCTTTAGGTAAGGTAAAGGTATCAAGAGGCAATTCTGATGTTGCGATTGATGGTGGAAGCAAGACTAAAGAAAAATCAAGACTTGTTCATAGGATTTGTCGACCTGGAAAAAAGGTATGACAATATCAGATGGTACAAGATGTTCGAAATTCTGAGAAAGATAGGGATAAGCTACAGACGGGTAATATATGTACAAGAGCCAAGAGGGAACAAAAAGAGGAAGCCCTATAACGAAGTGCTCGGATGACAAAGGGTGTAAGACAGGCATGTAATCGTTCACTCCTTCTGTTCAATCTACACATCTAAGGACGAATGACGGCAATAAAAAAAAGTGTCAAGAGTGAAATTAGAATTCAAGGTGAAAGGATATCAGCGATACGATTCGCTGATGGCATAGCTACCCTCAGTGAAAGTGAAGAAGAATTACATGATCTGCTGAATGGAATGAACAGTCTAATGAGTACTGAATGCGGATTGAGAGTAAATCGAAGAAGGACAAGAGTAAGCAGAAGAAGCAGAAATGAGATCAGCGAGAAACTTTACATCATAATTGGTGATCACGAAGTGAACGAATTTCAGGAATTCTGCTACGTAGGCAGCGAAATAGCCCATGACGGACGGAACAAGGAGGACACCAAACACAGACTAGCACTGGCAAAATGGGCATACCTGGCCAAGACAAGTCAACTACACTGATGCTCATAAATTAAAGATAATGCTGATACATCGTGAAACAACGCTCTGGTGGGCGGTTTGCGGGTTTAAATCACCTCGGGGTATGACCATGCTGTGCATTTGACCTGCGGTCGTCGCACGGTGGCGCTGACAGAAGTCCACATACGCAGAGGTGTGTTTGTGCATGTCAGAGTACGGTGCAGCGAGTAAGTATGTAGACGTTTTCAGACGTGCTAATGGTGACTGTGTGTTGAAAATGGCTAAGAGAACACATATTGATGACGTTATGAGGGGTAGAATACTAGGGCGACTGGAGGCTGGTCAAACACAGCAGGTCGTAGCACGAGTCTTCCGTGTGCCACAAAGTGTGATCTCAAGATTATGGCAACGATTCCAGCAGACAGGAAACGTGTCCAGGCGCTACAATACGGGACGTCCACAGTGTCACCACAAGAAGACCGATATCTCACCATCAGTGCCCGCAGACGGCCACGCAGTACTGCAGGTAGCCTTGCTCGGGACCTTACTGCAGCCACTGGAACAGTTGTCTCCAGACACACAGTCTACAGACGAGTGAACAAACATTGTTTATTCGCCCGGAGACCTGCAATGTGCATTCCACTGGCCCTGGTCACAGGAGAGCCCGTAAAGCCTGGTGTCAAGTACATGGTCATGGTTATGTTCACGGACGAGTCTAGGCATAGTCTGAACAGTGAATCTCTCCGGGTTTTCATCTGGCCTGAATCAGGAACTAGATACCATCACCTTAATGTCCTTGAAAGGGACCTGTATGGAGGTGGTGGTTTGATGGTGTGGGTGGGATTCTGATTGGTGCACGTACACCCCTGCATTTCTTTGACAGAGGAAATGTAACAGGTCAGGTGTATCGTGACATCATTTTGCACCAGTATGTCCGCCTTTTCAGGGGTGCAGTGGGTGCCACCTTCCTCCTGATGGATGATAACGCACGGCCCCACCGAGCTGTCATTGCGAAGGAGTACCTTGAAACAGAAGATATCAGGGAAATGGAGTGGCATGCCTGTTCTCCAGACCTAAACCCCATCGAGCACGTCTGGGATGCTTTCGGTCGACGTATCGCTGCACGTCTTCGAACCCCGACGACACCTCAGGAGCTCCGACAGGCACTGGTGCAAGAATGGGAGGCTATACCCCAGCAGCTGCTCGACCACCTGATCCAGAGAATGCCAACCCGTTGTGCGGCCTGTGTACGTGTGCATGGTGATCATATCCCATATCGATGTCGGGGTACATGCGCAGGAAACAGTGGCGTTTTGTAGCACATGTGATTCGGGACGGTTTTCTCAACTTATCACCAATACCGTGGACTTACAGATCAGTGTCCTGTGTGTTCCCTATGTGCCTATGCTATTAGCGCCAGTTTTGTGTAGTGCCACGTTTGTGGCACCACATTCTGCAATTATCCTTAATTTATGAGCATGAGTGTAGTAGCAAATATAGGCCTTAATTTGAGTAAGAAATTTCTGAGAATGTACGTCTGGAATACAGCGTTGTATGGTAGTGAAGCATGGACTGTGGGAAAACCGGAACAGAAGAGGGTCGCAGCATTTGAGACGTGGTGCTACAGAAGAATATTGAAAGTTAGATGGGACTAATGAGGTAAGGAATGAGGAGGCTTTCCGCGTAATCGTCGAGGAGAGGAATATGTGGAAAACGACAACAAGAAGATCAGACATGAAGGTAGGACATCTGTTAAGACATCAGGAAATGACTTCTATGGTACTAGAGGGAGTTGTAGAGGGTAAAAACTGTAGAGGAAGACAGAGACTGGAATACATCCAGCATATAATTGAGGATATAGGTTGCAACTGCTACTCTGAAATGAAAAGATTACAAAAGAAGTGGAATTCGTGGAGGCCCCCTTCAATTAATCAGAAGACTGATGACTCAAAAAGAAAAGTATTCACAAAAATGTCAACTTGTTAGCAGAGAATGTAAATGTAGGTGACAAAATTTCAGTGTTCTTCTGTAAATACATCCGGAGGGAAAAGTCCGCTGAAAAATTTCCGTTCCGACACTAACAATGTTGAGTGTTTATGGAAAAAGTACAAGGCAATCATAAAACGCGTTTTAGACAGGTACGCGCCGAGTAAAACTTTGAGGGACGGGAAAAACCCACCGTGGTTCAACAACAAAGTTAGGAAGCTACTGAGAAAGCAAAGAGAGCTTCACTGCAAAATTTAAACGCAGCCAAAACCTTTCAGACAAACAGAAGCTAAACGATGTCAAAGTTAGCGTAAGGAGGGCTATGCGTGAAGCGTTCAGTGAATTCGAAAGTAAAATTCTATGTACCTACTTGACAGAAAATCCTAGGAAGTTCTGGTCTTACGTTAAATCAGTAAGTGGATCGAAACAGCATATCCAGACACTCTGGGATGATAATGGCATTGAAACAGAGGATGACACGCGTAAAGCTGAAATACGAAACACCTTTTTCCAAAGCTGTTTCACAGAGGAAGACCGCACTGCAGTTCCTTCTCTAAAGCCTCGCACGAACGAGAAAAATGGCTGATATCGAAATAAGTGTCCAAGTAATAGAAAAGCAACTGAAATCACTCAACAGAGGGAAGTCCACTGGATCTGACGGGATACCAATTCGATTCTACACAGAGTACGCGAAAGAACTTGCCCCTCTTCTAACAGCCGTGTACCGCAAGTCTCTAGGAGAACAGAAGGTTCCAAATGATTGGAAAAGAGCACAGGTAGTTCCAGTTTTCAAGAAGGGTCGTCGAGCAGATGCGCGAAACTATAGGCCTATATCGCTGACATCGCTTCTGTTGTAGAATTTTAGAACATGTTTTTTGCTCGCGTATCATGTCATTTCTGGAAACCCAGAATCTATTCTGTAGGAATCAACATGGATTCCGGAAACAGCGATCGTGTGAGACCCAACTAGCTTTATTTGTTCACGAGACCCAGAAAATATTAGATACAGGCTCCCAGGTAGATGCCATTTTCCTTGACTTCCGGAAGGTGTTCGATACAGTTCCGCACTGTCGCCTGATAAACAAAGTAAGAGCCTACAGAATATCAGACCAGCTGTGTGGCTGGATTGAAGAGTTTTTAGCAAACAGAGCACATCATGTTGTTCTCAATGGAGAGACGTCTACAGATGTTAAAGTAACCTCTGGCGTGCCACAGGGGAGTGTTATGATACCATTGCTTTTCACAGTATATATACGAGTAAACGACCTAGTAGATAGTGTCAGAAGTTCCATGCGGCCATTCGCGGATGATGCTGTAGTATACAGAGAAGTTGTAGCATTAGAAAATTGCAACGAAATGCAGGAAGATCTGCAGTGGGTAGACACTTGGTGCAGGGAGTGGCAACTGACCCTTAACGTAGACAAATGTAATGCATTGCGAATACATAGAAAGAAAGATCCTTTATTGTATGATTATATGATAGCGGAACAAACACTGGTAGCAGTTACTTCTGTAAAATATCTGGGAGTATGCGTACGGAACGATTTGAAGTGGAATGATCATATAAAATTAATTGTTGGTAAGGCGGGTGCCAGGTTGAGATTAATTGGGAGAGTCCTTAGAAAATGTAGTCCATCAACAAAGGAGGTGGCTTACAAAACACTCGTTCGACCTATACTTGAGTATTGCTCATCAGTGTGGGATCCGTATCAGGACGAGTTGACAGAGGAGATAGAGAAGATCCAAAGAAGAGCGGCGCGTTTCGTCACAGGGTTATTTGGTAAGCGTGATAGCGTTGCGGAGATGTTTAGCAATCTCAAGTGGCATACTCTGCAAGAGAGGCGCTCTGCATCGCTGTGTAGCTTGCTGTCCAGGTTTCGAGAGGGTGCGTTTCTGGATGAGGTATCGAATATATTGCTTCCCCCTAGTTATACCTCCCAAGGAGATTACGAATGAAACGGTCAATTTGACATGGCGGAGACAGAATGTACTTCCTCTCCTTAAAGATCTGACGCTTGTTCCTGCCGAGTGGTTGTCAAGTGTGCGAAGCAGAGCGCCACCTGGGTGCGGGCACGGCAAGCTTGCGCTGATGAGGGAAGGCTGGCAGTCGCGGAGAGCTGGGATGCCGTAACTTCAGCCGCTGGCCATCCGTTTACTGGGAGACGCCTGCGCGACGCCTACCGGGAGTCTCAGCTGGAGAAGTGCGGGAGGATGGCCTTCTGGGTGCGTAGAAAGCGGCGCTCTGCTGAAAGGTCACCACGCCACTCCTGCTGCATTCCAGCCTCTACTGGCTGCTCCGTAGCACCATCTCCACTCTTCCACTTGTGATTCACCACACGCCTGTATACTGCCCGACCTCTGAGAACCAGAGAAAACTTGCCTCTGCACTGTGTGGCGGCTAATAAGCGTACAGGACTTTAGAGTATCACCCGTACAACAAAATTACGCGTTCCCTCCCTTCTAGGCTTTAGCTGAAAACCTCGTTTTCATGTACTGAAACACGCGCAAAGTAAAAGGTGTTAGAGTTTTTGATGGTTCAAATGGCTCTGAGCACTATGGGACTTAACTTCTGAGGTCATCAGTCCCCTAGAACTTAGAACTACTTAAACCTAACTAAGCTGAAGACATCACACAGATCCATGCCCAAGGCAGGATTCGAACCTGCGACCATAGCGGTCACGCGGTTCCAGACTGTAGCGCCTAGAACTGCTCGGTCACCCCGGCCGGCAGAGTTTTTGATGGTTCACCCTGTGTAATTAGAGATAAATTTCTAAGGATATTGATGTCGATAGTGGTGTCGGCGGAGTCGACACGTAAACTATGTACGTCGCTGTTTTCCAGCATTTACTGTGGAGTGCATAACTTGAGAGCACGGGGACACTGTTATTACAATCTAATACGCGACGCTCACTGCTGTGAAAGTTGCTATCGTCTGGCGAGTAACACGACACTAGCGCCCAACAGCGTCGAGCAAGCCAGCCGTAAGATAAATGTTTGTTTTTAATCATATTTCCGCCTAATTAAAGAAATAGTTACTCTATTATTGCTTTCCAAGCAAGTAGATTATCAAGAGGCATGAATGACCGTGAAATAAAAAGTAAAAAGAGCCGATATCGCTGACTCAGTGACCTACGTTAAACTTTAAACATACACTACTGGCCATTAAAATTCCTACACCACGAAGATTACATGCTACAGACGCGAAATTTAACCGACAGGAAGAAGATACTGTGATACGCTAATGATTAGCTTTTCAGAGCATTCACATAAGGTTGGCGCCGGTGGCGACACCTACAACGTGCTGACATGAGGAAAGTTGCCAACCGATTTCTCATACACAAACAGCAGTTGACTGGCATTGCCTGGTGAAACGTTGTTATGATGCCTCGTGTAAGGAGGAGGAATGCGTACCATCACGTTTCCGACTTTGATAAAGGTCGGATTGTAGCCTATCGCGATGGCGGTTTATCGTATCGCGACATTGCTGCTCGCGTTGGTCGAGATCCAATGACTGTTAGCAGAATATGGAATCGGTGGGTTCAGGAGGGTAATACGGAACGCCATGCTGGATACCAACAGCCGCGTATCACTAGCAGTCGAGATGACAGGCATCTTATCCGCATGCGTGTTACGGATCGTGCAGCCACGTCTCGATCCCTGAGTCAACAGATGGGGCCGTTTCCGAGACAACAACCATCTGCACGAACAGCTCGACGACGTTTGCAGCAGCATGGACTATCAGCTCGGAGACCGTGGCTGCGGTTACCCTTGACGCTGCATCACAGACAGGAGCGCCTGCGATGGTGTACTCAACGACGAACCTGGGTGCACGAATGACAAAACGTCATTTTTTCGGATGAATCTAGGTTCTGTTTACAGCATCATGATGGTCGCATCCGTGTTTGGCGTCTAGGCAGTGAATGCACATTGGAAGCGTGTATTCGTCATCGCCATATTGGCGTATCACCTGGCGTGATGGTATGGAGTGCCATTGGTTACACGTCTCGGTCACCTCTTATTCGCATTGACGGCACTTTGAACAGTGGACGTTCCATTTCAGATGTTTTACGACCCGTGGCTCTACCATTCATTCGATCCCTGCGAAACCCTACATTTCAGCAGGATAACGCACGACCGCATGTTGCAGGTCCTGTACGGCCTTTCTGGATACAGAAAATGTTCGTCTGCTGCCCTGGCCAACACATTCTCCAGATCTCTCACCAACTGAAATTGTGTGTTCAATGGTGGCCGAGCAACTGGCTCGTCACAATACGCCAGTAACTACTCTTGATGAACTATGGTATCGTGTTGAAGCTGCATGGGCAGCTGTACCTGTACAGGCTATCCAAGCTCTGTTTGACTCAATGCCCAGGCGTATCAAGGCCGTTATTACGGCCAGAGGTGGTTGTTCTGGGTACTGATTTCTCAGGATGTATAATCCCAAATTGCGTGAAAATGTAATCACGTGTCAGCTATAGTATATTTGTCCAATGAATAGCCGTTTATCAGCTGCATTTCTTCTTGGTGTAGCAATTTTAATGGCCAGTAGTGTATGTACGTCGCTAGTTTTCCAGCATTTCTTGGGCAATGTGTAAGCTGAGAGCACGGGGACACTGTTATTACAGTCTAAAACGCATGTAAACAATAGCGACGGTCACTGCTGTGAGAGTTGTTAACGACTTACGGGTAACACGACACTAGCGCTCAACAGCGGCGAGTAAGCCAGCCGTAAGATTAATGTTTGTTTTTAATCACATTTCCACCTAATTACAGAAATAGTTATTCTATCTTTGCGTTCCAAGCGTCAGTAGATTGTCAAGAGGCATGAATGATCGTGAAATAAAAAGCAAAAAGGGCCGAATATCGCTGACTCAGTGACGTACGCTAAACTTTAAACATACACTACTGGCCACTAAAATTCCTACACCACGAAATGACGTGCTACAGACGCGAAATTTGACCGACAGGAAGAAGATGCTGTGATATGCAAATGATTAGCTTTTCAGAGCATTCACTCAAGGTTGGCGCCGGTGGCGACACCTACAACGTGCTGACATGAGGAAAGTTTCCAACCGATTTCTCATACACAAACAGCAGTTGACCGGCGTTGCCTGGTGAAACGTCGTTGTGATGCCTCGTGTAAGGAGGAGAAATGCGTACCATCACGTTTCCGACTTTGATAAAGGTCGGATTGTAGCCTATCGCGGTTGCGGTTTATCGTATCGCGACATTGCTGCTTGCATTGGTCGAGATCCAATGACTGTTAGCAGAATATGGAATCGGTAGGTTCAGGAGGGTAATACGGAACGCCGTGCTGGATCCCAACGGCCTCGTATCACTAGCAGTCGGGATGACAGGCATCTTTTCCGCATGGCTGTAACGTCTCGTTCCCTGAGTCAACAGATGGGGCCGTTTCCAAGACAACAACCATCTGCACGAACAGTTCGACGACGTTTGCAGCAGCATGGACTATCAGCTCGGAGACGGTGGCTGCGGTTACCCTTGACGCTGCATCACAGACAGGAGCGCCTGTGATGGTGTACTCAACGACGAACCTGGCTGCACGAATGGCAAAACCTCATTTTTTCGGATGAATCTAGGTTCTGTTTACAGCATCATGATGGTCGCATCCGTGTTTGGCGTCTAGGCGGTGAAGGCACATTAGAAGGGTGTATTCGTCATCGCCATTCTGGCGTATCACCCGGCGTGATGGTATGGGGTGCCATTGGTTACACGTCTCGGTCACCTCTTATTCGCATTGACGGTACTTTGAACAGTGGACGTTCCATTTCAGATGTGTTACTACCCGTGGCTCTACCATTCATTCGATCCCTGCGAAACCCTACATTTCAGCAGGATAACGCACGACCGCATGTTGCAGGTCCTGTACGGGCCTTTCTGGATACAGAAAATGTTCGACCGCTGCCCTGGCCAACACATTCTCCAGATCTCTCACCAACTGAAAATGTCTGTTCAATGGTGGCCGAGCAACTGGCTCGTCACAATACGCCAGTCACTACTCTTGATGAACTATGGTATCTTGTTGAAGCTGCATGGGCAGCTGTACCTGTACACGCCATCCAAGCTCTGTTTGACTCAATGCCCAGGCGTATCAAGTCGGTTATTACGGCCAGAGGTGGTTGTTCTGGGTACTGATTTCTCATGATGTATACTCCCAAATTGCGTGAAAATGTAATCACATGTCAGCTCTAGTATAATATATTTGTCCAATGAATACCTGTTTATCATCTGCATTTCTTCTTGGTGTAGCAATTTTAATGGCCAGTAGTGTATGTACGTCGCTGGTTTTCCAACATTTCCTGTGCAATGCGTAAGCTGAGAGCACGGGGACGCTTATTACAGTCTAATACTCATGTAAACAATAGCGTCGCTCACTGCTGTGAAAGTTGTTAACGTCTTACGGGTAACACGACACTAGCGCCCAACAGCGGCGAGTAAGCCAGCGATAAGATTAGTGTTTGTTTCTTATTATTCTATTTTTGCATTCGTGAAATAAACGTAAAAATTGCCGAATATCGCGGACTCAGTGATGTACGCTGAACTTTAAACATAATTTCAAACATTGACGAAACTTTTCTCGCTGGCAACCCCCACAAAGCGATGAAAGCAAAAACGTTTATCGTTTACTACACTTTCTCTCTTCATGCAGTAAAATTGCCGCACGTAGCACGAAGTTTTACTTGTAACAGTGTTCGCGATACATTTTTCAGGCAGTATTCACATATATCATTGAATGTAGCAGCAAAAATATATCATTGTACGACACATACTTCATGAGTGCGTCAAAAAGTCCGCATCATGCGTGTCGTTTTAATTTATTACTTATTTGTATTTCACAGAGAGTAACCACATATGCCACTGAATGTTCAGTACCTTGAAAATTATGTCGTAGTTCGACTCATAGTTCAGGCTTTTTCTCCTTTTTTTTGAGTTATCCATCTTCTGACTGGTTTCATGCGGCCCGCCACGAATTCCTTCATCTCTCAGTGGCAGTCAATTATTAGCTGGATGTATTCCAATCTCCATATTCCTCTACAGTTTTTACCCTCTACACCACTCTCTAGTACAATGGGAGTTATTCCCCGATGTCTTAACAGATGCCCTATCATCCTGTTCTTCTTCTTGTCATTGTTTTATATACATTCCTTTCCTCGCCGATTCTCGGTAGAAGTTCCTCGTTCTTTATGTTATCAGTCGCCTAATCCTCTTCTGCAGCACCAAATCTCCATGGCTTCGATTCTCTTCTTTTCCGGTTTTCCCATTGTCCGTGTTTCACTGTCATAAAATGTTGTGCTCCAAAAGCACGTCCTCAAATTAACAGCTATGTTTCACACTAACAGACTTCTTTTGGCCAGGAATGCCTTGTTTGCCAGAACTAGTTTGCCTTATATTTCGGCCTTGCTCCGTCCGTCATGGGTTGGTTGGTTGGTTGGTTTGGGGAAGGAGACCAGACAGCGTGGTCATCGGTCTCATCGGATTAGGGAAGGATTGGGAAGGAAATCGGCCGTGCCCTTTTAGAGGAACCATCCCGGCATTTGCCTGGAGTGGTTTAGGGAAATCACGGAAAACCTAAATCAGGATGGCCGGACGTGGGATTGAACCGTCGTCCTCCCGAATGCGAGTCCAGTGTCTAACCGTCATGGGTATTTTGCTATCTAGGTAGTAGAATTCCTTAAAATCATTAATTCGTAATTTCCATTTCTGAAGTTAAGTTTTTTGCTGTTTCCATTCTGCCACTTCTAATTGTTTTCATCTTTCTTCGATTTACTCTAAGTCCCTATTCTGTACTCATTAGACTGTTCATTTCATACAACACATTCTTTAATTATTCCTCACTGTCACAGAAGATAGCAATGTCATCAATGAATCTTATAATTGATATCCTTTCATCTTGAATTTTAATCGCACTTTTGTACCTTCCCCTCACTTCTTCTTAGATGTATAGATTGAAAACTAGGGGCGAAAGAGTAGATCCTGTCTTCCATCCTTTTTCATCCGAGCATTACGTTGTTGGTCTTCCACTCTTATCGTTCCTTCTAGGTTCTTGTACATACTGTATACTGCCCGTCTTTCTCTATAGCTTACCCCTATTTTTCTCAGAACTTCGAACATCTTACACCGTTTTACATTGTCGAACGCTTTTTCCAGGTAAACAAATCCAGTGAATATGTCTCGATTTTTCTTCATTTTTACTTTAATTAAAAACCGCAACGTCAGACCTACTTCTCTGGTGCCTTTACTTTTACTAAAGCCAAACTGATCTCATCCATCAGATTCTCAATTTTCTTTTCCATTGTTCTGTATATTTTTCTTATCAGCAAATTCGATGTATGAGCTGTTAAGCTGATTGTGCGATAATTCTCGCACTTGTCAACTCTTGCTATCTGCGGAACTGTGCTGGATTATGTTTTGCCGACGAACAGTAGTATAAACACAGTACTTCATGCATGAGAATCATATATTTCTTCTGCTGTCTAATGTTTCTCGACACGTCAATTTTGTATGGAGCCTAATCACTCGCAATTTTTTTAGACTTCACTCGAGTTTCTAATACACGAATACTTACGGAATTGTACTTTTTCTTCGAAAGACGCCTGTGCTGAAAATTCTTGCCGCTTATGTCTCGGAGGTTGAACAACTGCAGAACTGAATGAGATTTTCACTCTGCAGCGGAGTGTGCGGTGGTATGAAATTTCCTGGCAGATTAAAACTGTGTGCCGGACCGAGACTCGAACTCGGAACCTTTGCCTCGTCTCCTACCTTCCCAACTTTACAGAAGCTCTCCTGCGAACCTAGCAGAACTAGCACTCCTGAAAGAAAGGATATTGCGGAGACATGGCTTAGCCACAGCTTGGGTTGCTCAGATGGTAGAGCACTTGCCCGCGAAAGGCAAAGGTCCCGAGTTCGAGTTTCGGTCCGCAACTGCAGAACTGTTTTCTCCTCTGTTGTGAAACAGCTTTGTTGCTTTTGACGTTGGGTTTCTCGTCAGTTATAGTAACATTTGTGGTGACTTATTTGGTACGTTAAATAACGGAGGTACTGCACTCGATAAAACTTACCTACCTTAGGTATTTGGTTAGACACTGGACTCGCATTCGGAAGGACGACGGTTCAATCCCGCGTCCGGCCATCCTGATTTAGGTTTTCCGTGATTTCCCTAAATCAGTCCAGGCAAATGCCGGGATGGTTCCTCTGAAAGGGCACGGCCGACTTCCTTCCACATCGTTCCCTAATCCGATGAGACCGATGACCACGCTGTCTGGTCTCCTTCCCCAAACCAACTAACCAACCTTAGGTATTCAGTAATTTGGCTGGAAGTGTAGCGAACAATTCTCATAGAGTTTCTTCCATGCCGTCAGTCACAGCGAAGTTCTACTGAGGTATTTTGAGAAGTAGGTGTAGAGGAGCCACCTGCTTGGAAAGCGTAGGTGCAGAAAATTTCAGAAAAAATTGTCCGAAACTTTCATTCCTTTGCTTCGAATTGAGACGCTATGCAGTCTAATCACAGCACGGCTTCAACACTTTCTGCTGACCTGATGTTGCTCGCAGGGTAATGACTGCTCATCGGGGCATTCCTAGGGTATAATGGGGGTGCGAGACAATCTCATGGCGCGCCGGATACGCAGAGCCAGGGGACGGGGTGCGATTGCTTCGCTCTCTTGCTCGCAACCTCCGACCTGCTAACGCAGTCGTCGTCCACATTCTCATGCAATCCCTGAGACTTCGGTCTACTGGCCGCTTTCCCAAACAACCGTACCCAATTTTTCATGAATAAGCCCTCCGTGGCTCTTCTCTGAATTTTCGAGTTGATTAGTTCACTGAACTCTACTCCTCCGGTCCGCAGCTCGTGGTCTCGCGGTTGCGTTCTCGCTTCCCGAGCACGGGGTCCCGGGTTCGATTCCCGGCGGGGTCAGGGATTTTCACCTGCCTCGTGATGACTGGGTGTTTGTGTTGTCCTCATCATTTCATCATCATTCAAGAAAGTGGCAAGATTGGACTGAGCAGAGGTTGGGAATTTGTACGGGCGCTGATACCCGCGCAGTTGAGCGCCCCACAAACCAAACGTCATCATCATGTACTGCTCTGGATGCCCACACGTAACTCACTCATGCCGTCCAATAACAGGAAAATGTATTGTTAACTTCGGCTAATGATTCATCAGAAGTTTACTTTCATGAACTATTTAGTTTAAATGATCCATATTTACTTAGGTAAAAGTTTAAAATTGTAAGATATCACACACGTTTTTATCAAGCATTGTGGTCAAGTTGTTTACTCAATAAGATACCCATTTTGTAGTTGAAAAATGTGTTGCTAAGAATGTATAATTCGCTACTTGATGCCCTTAAAAGCACATGTGTCAATCGAAATTTTGGTTCATATGTGAGTACAAACGAGTGAAACCGTCGATATTATGTAGTTTGTTTTAACGTGTTGACAAGTGCAACCCACAGTGCATGTAATTAACTCGCCTGATCAGTGTGTAGTATATGGGGACCACACAGTCGTGAGTGAGACGTGCAACCTTTTATAACGATGATTATTATGATTCCATAAAAGCTGATAGGCCGCAAAAAGTAAGTCACTAGATGTTAATTGGACTCCTTTATTTTCATAACGTGCTTCCAGCGTAGCCCACTGTCAGATGACCCACTAAATTAATAGCACGTTTTTACATTTCAAATGTGAGCACATACAGAAATGTATTAATACAGGCACAATGATTTGGAACCAAAAATTCACTTTGTTTTCAGGAATGCTTACCACAATGCAGTATGACTGGAGTGCTGTAACAAAGAATTGTTTCGACTTACAAGACATGAAGGTGCTATATTCGCATGCAGAAAGCTAGCAAGAGAATGAACGTAGCGGCCCTTAGCGGTAGTGGCGGTGCAAACCGCCAATACAGGACGGTAAACCACTACCTTGTAACAAGAGTTATTTTACACTAACAACAGATATTTATATAAATTTAATGTAGGGTGTATTTCATGCCAACATATAAGCAAAGTAAAACATATTTAAGACAAATGGTAAAGAATAAAAAAGTAAAATAGAAAGATTAAATGTATTCATAAAATTTTAATTACAAAGTAACTTGTTTCATTTGACACTACGTGTTCGTCACAAGTAAAACGGACGATAATACAGTTGTACTAGTGAGAAATGTAAAAGAGAAACTAAGCTAGCAATTCGTCAAATATTCTGAAAAACCATTGTCTATTACTTGTTACTTGTTGATTCATTATGCTATCTAGGTTAGTACGACGATGAGTATACATTTGAAGGCCTTCTAAAATGTCATTGAGGGACAATGGCCAGCAATTACGTTACATTTTCTGTACTTTAAACATTCTACATTTGGAACCCAAAGACAGGGACTTGGAGATGTTATATCACAAGAGGTAGTGACTAGACGTTAATCGAACGCTTTTATTTTCATATCGTCTTCTTTAGAATCATAATAAAAAAAAAACACAGTATTCTGTTTAGTATCTAACTGACGTGCTTCAGAATGTTGCACTACGTTATTTCAAGAAACTGTCTTGCCAGATATGTACAAGGAAATACCAGCTTAATAACACCAAGTCTTTATTCACTTCTGTCCGTAAAACAGTGCGTCTGGAACATGTGTCTACATGACCAAGACGCAAGATGGTACATTCTGATATAGCAAAATAATGAAATTTAAAAGTCATTGCTCTTATTAATTAAAATACTATTGACTACAGTTTTTTGGCCAGCGCCTTCATTGAAGTGAAGAAGTAGATTATTTTGCTCTCTCCAGAGTTGCTATCTACTTCTTTTATTATCCCGTTCAATTTATACATCCTCTGCAGTATATCATCAATGAAATCGTCTCTCTCTCCCAGCGGTAATCGATTCAGGAATGGGTTCACCGAGACGAGGAATTCTGCAACAAACAGAAATGACGATAATTTTTTTTTCATCCATAACAGCGAAAGGCGTAAACAGCAAAGGCGTTAAAGCATGTCAAGGGCACAAACGATGTTGGAACAGGTCAGTATTGAGAAGATTCTGCGTCCCAGGCAGAACTTCCGTGTTGCACACCCCTCTCCTTCTCCCCTTCAGAAGCTACTACTTTTTGCTACACAGATTCACCAGATATTATAATCTTGTAAATACTTTTCCTAAAACTATAGCATTATTGAAAAATGTTACTTAAATGAACTATGTTAATGACAAATATTGCACACAGCACATTAAATGTGTCACTGTAGTAGATAGAGAGTGTGTCAGAAAAGTGAATACACACTTTGATGTGTCATAGAAAATTTATTTTCCTATCTAGAATGTTAAATTTCTGAGAAATAGTAATGTTACGTTTCCTCGACAGATGATAGCAATGTAGTCGACCTAACTGCGCAACTCAGTTAGTGCCAAGAGAGTAACGTCAACATGGTGGACGTACGTTTAAACTTTCAAGAGCAGAAGCAGGGCATCAAGTGTACTGGGATTTTGAGAACGTTGCTACTGTTCAGAGACAGCGGAAAAGGGAGTATGGGACTCTTCCATTATCGAGATTAACAATTACACGTCTACAAGACACCTTTGAGGTTCATAGGACAGTGCGTGATCTGCATAAAGTCCGATGAGTGGGACGTGGTATGGCTACAAGTGATGAAGCCTCAGTTGCGGTGCTGTTTCAGCGCTCACAAGCAAATCTTCAAGGCAAAGGTCACCTGAGAGCGGTGTAAGTACGAGCAGTATGCTAAGCGCTTTTAAGAAAGGAAAGTTGCGTGTGTACACTCCAAGGCTGGCAACAATTAAATGGCGACCCAGGTCGTCGAGTACAATTTTATGAAGTACCTACCATTTCGACTGATTCCATTTTCCTTCCCATGCATGCAGTGTAAGGTAATGAGAGGGTTTATTATCAGCAAGATATGTGAGCTTATCTGGATTAAAATGTATCTGACCAGTGGGCGCAACGCACA
Source organism: Schistocerca americana (assembly GCF_021461395.2). NCBI lineage: Eukaryota > Metazoa > Arthropoda > Insecta > Orthoptera > Acrididae > Schistocerca > Schistocerca americana. Next base: position 184,026,045 of record NC_060120.1, read on the forward strand.
GCACCAACCAAATTTTCTGCTCACTCTCCAGATCTGATGCTGCTCGATTTGTTCTGATGCGGCGCAGTAAAAGAAGTGTTGTACCATCGTAAACCACGTAACTTGGACACACTTTGGGATGAGATCCAAGAGGTGTGCACAGCAGTCTCACTGGACACTCTGGTGGTAAGCACTGAATCACTCCTGACTACATCTACATTTACACTCCGCAAGCCACCCAACGGTGTGTGGCGGAGGGCACTTTACGTGCCACTGTCATCACCTCCCTTTCCTGTTCCAGTCGCGTATGGTTCGCGGGAAGAACGACTGTCTGAAAACCTCCGTGCGCGCTCTAATCTCCCTAATTTTACATTCGTGATCTCCTCGGGAGGTATAAGTAGGGGGAAGCAATATATTCGATACCTCGTCCAGAAGCGCACCCTCTCGAAACCTGGCGAGCAAGCTACATCGCGATGCAGAGCGCCTCTCTTGCAGAGTCTGCCACTTGAGTTTGCTAAACATCTCCGTAACGCTATCACGGTTACCAAATAACCCTGTGACGAAACGCGCCGCTCTTCTTTGGATCTTCTCTATCTCCTCCGTCAACCCGATCTGGTACGGATCCCACACTGATGAGCAATACTCAAGTATAGGTCGAACGAGTGTTTTGTAAGCCACCTCCTTTGTTGATGGACTACATTTTCTAAGGACTCTCCAAATGAATCTCAACCTGGTACCCGCCTTACCAACAATTAATTTTATATGATCATTCCACTTCAAATCGTTCCGCACGCATACTCCCAGATATTTTACAGAAGTAACTGCTACCAGTGTTTGTTCCGCTATCATATAATCATACAATAAAGGATCCTTCTTTCCTTCTTTCTCGTACTCAGATATGTATTGACGGTGAAGGCCACCGTTTTGAACATTTTCTCTAGTCACCGTTGGGAACATAAAATTTGACCAGAAATTATTTAATTTTTCAAATTCGATAACAGCTTTACTTTTCCCAGAAATTTAAACTTGTAGGTTGGAAATAAATTTTCGATGATTGTTGAAAGAGTGGATACATTTTTTGACGCATCATGCATATTATAAATTGCCCAAAATTTCTAAAAATTTGAAGTAGAACAAAATCTGTATCTTATTATGTATTCATATGAAGATGGTGTGTGTTCTTTGTAATTAATTGTATTGTGGCTGTATGTAGTCCAAGTATCGCAATAGTAAAGCAATTGTATTGCTTTGTTTATTTGCTCTATTGCCAATAAACAATGTAGCTTTTGTAGCTGAACGATGTTTTTGGGGTGTAGGGGTAAAATGTAGGCCATGGCCGTCATTCGTCGAGATGAATGTGAGATATTCCAAAACAGCCCTGGATTTGGCCGTTAGAACCGACTCGCAACAACTTAGCACCGAAAGAATACAGTTCTCGTCCTCTCGCTTTAATACGTTGTTGTGTGGTCATGCCAAATAGATCGCAAAGTTTGTAACAAAATGCCTGTATGTTTCACAGTGCTGGAAAGCTGGGCAACCAAACAAACCCAAGTTACGTTATGCTTACTGAAGCTACGTATTTCCCGTTGTATTCCACATTGCTGAACCTGGGCTTTAGTAAAATGACAGACAATCATATCAATCCTGTCATGAATGAGGAGTCTGCCATTCAGATACCAGGAGGGTGCAAGTGCTGCCTCTTGCGACCCCTCCCCCCCTTCCCCCCCCCCCCTCCCGCCCTTCTGCAGACGCCTATGCCTGTTGCACAGTATTGCCAGTTGCATGTGGCTGCCGCAACGCTTTTCAAAACCCCCTGTTTTCACGTGTGTCTACTGGCCTTTTGCGTCCGCATAGAGCAGATTGCACAGTGGAGAAAAACGAATGAAGGCCTTATAGAAGCGCTAGCCGAGAGCAGAGCCAGAAGTACAAGTGATAAAAGTGTCACCTACACTCAGTTATATACTCTGAAGTCACTTGTCAGCTACAGACAGAAGTGAAGATCTTTGTAGTTTTTTCAGGTATGTAACTTTCGTAGGTTGTGCATGTGCAAGGTGTTTCAACAGGAAATTTTCGTAGTGCGTATGTATACGGCCCATCAATCCGAGTACTGCAAATTAACATAGAAGGTATAAGTAAGACTAAATGTGGTATCCTCTCAAGACTAGCACGGGATAACAATATACATGTCATACTGGTCCAAGAAACACATGTAAATCACGAGGCAGATCTCATGAAAAGAGGTCTCATAAGTGGATACACCGTTGCTGGAGCTATTCACCATGAAAACTATGGATCTGCTACATACGTGCGTAGTGACATTGATAACAGGGCTCCAATAAAAATAAGTTCTTCGGATAACATATTTTTAATAGAAACACTAGTAAGTAACCTCACAATAGTCAATGTACGAGGGCAGTTCAATAAGTAATGCAACACATTTTTTTTCTGAAACAGGGGTTGTTTTATTCAGCATTGAAATACACCAGGTTATTCCCCAATCTTTTAGCTACACAACACTATTTTTCAACGTAATCTCCATTCAATGCTACGGCCTTACGCCACCTTGAAATGCGGGCCTGTATGCCTGCACGGTACCATTCCACTGGTCGATGTCGGAGCCAACGTCGTACTGCATCAATAACTTCTTCATCATCCGCGTAGTGCCTCCCACGGATTGCGTCCTTCATTGGGCCAAACATATGGAAATCCGACGGTGCGAGATCGGGGCTGTAGGCTGCATGAGAAAGAACAGTCCACTGAAGTTTTGTGAGCTCCTCTCGGGTGCGAAGACTTGTGTGAGGTCTTGCGTTGTCATAAAGAAGGAGAAGTTCGTCCAGATTTTTGTGCCTACGAACACGCTGAAGTCGTTTCTTCAATTTCTGAAGAGTAGCACAATACACTTCAGAGTTGATCGTTTGACCATGGGGAAGGACATCGAACAGAATAACCCCTTCAGCGTCCCAGAAGACTGTAACCATGACTTTACCGGCTGAGGGTATGGCTTTAAACTTTTTCTTGGTAGGGGAGTGGGTGTGGCGCCACTCCATTGATTGCCGTTTTGTTTCAGGTTCGAAGTGATGAACCCATGTTTCATCGCCTGTAACAATCTTTGACAAGAAATTGTCACCCTCAGCCAAATGACGAGCAAGCAATTCCGCACAGATGGTTCTCCTTTGCTCTTTATGGTGTTCGGTTAGACAACGAGGGACCCCGCGGGAACAAACCTTTGAATATCCCAACTGGTGAACAATTGTGACAGCACTACCAACAGAGATGTCAAGTTGAGCACTGAGTTGTTTGATGGTGATCCGTCGATCATCTCGAACGAGTGTGTTCGCACGCTCCGCCATTGCAGGAGTCACTGCTGTGCACGGCCGGCCCGCACGCGGGAGATCAGATAGTCTTGCTTGACCTTGCGGCGATGATGACACACGCTTTGCCCAACGACTCACCGTGCTTTTGTCCACTGCCAGATCACCGTAGACATTCTGCAAGCGCCTATGAATATCTGAGATGCCCTGGTTTTCCGCCAAATGAAACTCGATCACTGCCCGTTGTTTGCAACGCACATCCGTTGCAGACGCCATTTTAACAGCTCCGTACAGCGCTGCCACTTGTCGGAAGTCAATGAAACTATACGAGACGAAGCGGGAATGTTTGAAAATATTCCACAAGAAATTTCCGGTTTTTTCAACCAAAATTGGCCAAGAAAAAAATGTGTTGCATTACTTATTGAACTGCCCTCGTATATAAGCCTCCTAACATCCAATGGCCAAAAGAAGCGCTCCCTCAAACAAAATACCCTCTTAATGGGCGATTTCAATAGCCACCACAGTTTATGGGGCTATAGTGAAAACGATGATAATGGTCAAGCCCTACATGAGTGGGCAGATATTGAAGACCTGCAACTAATATATGACGCTAAAGAGAGACACACCTTCTGGCCAGCTAGATGGCAACGCCGTTTCAACCTGTGCTTTGTTAGTAGAGACCACAAGGGTAAAGGTTACCCATCAAGCAGGAAAGTATTAACTAACTTCCCACACAGCCAGCATAGACCTGTCATTGTCCACACTGGAATACAAATCCCTCTTATAAAATCAGCTCCAAAACCAAGATGGAATTTTGAAAAGGCTGATTGGGAGTCATACGCAAAACGTGCCGATGCCACTGTACGGTGGATAAAGCCAATCATTAACAACTATGTACGATTTAGTAAAGCTCTTATTGCATCAGCTAAGAAAACTATACCACGCGGTTTCAGGAAAGAATATACACCTTCCTGGAATGAAACAGCTGAACGCCTCTATAACGAGTTCAAAGAATCGGGAGACAGGGAAGTGGCAGAGGAACTTATCGAGTCACTTGACAGCGCCCGAAGAGAAAAGTGGAAAAAAACCGTGGAAGGTATAGACTTTAGAAAGTCCAGTCGAAAAGCGTGGGCCCTACTCAGGAAACTAGGATCTGGTGCATACAATCCCTGTGAAAGAGCAAAAACCACTCCCAATGCAATTGCAGGCCGTATAGCCAATATGTCCAGGGCACCTCTTGACAAAGAAACCGCCAGAAACATTAAGAAACTAATTAAAACACGGTGGAGACAAGCTACCGAAAGATCAAATCCTGCAGCACCTTTCACAGTGGGAGAACTGAAAACGGCTATCTCGAACATCAAAACTAGGAAGGCAGCTGGGCCAGATGAGTTATACCCAGAATTCATTAAGTATAGTGGGAAAAATGTTATCAACTGGCTCGTGAACTTCTATAATAACATCCTTGAAGAAGGCCGAGTGCCTAAGATATTCAAAAGACAAGCCTGAACATTTTAGACAAATCTCTCTCCTGAGCACCTGCTTCAGACTCTTGGAGAGACTCTCGTATAATCGTATTGGGACGACTTTGAATGATAGAATCCCCATCGAGCAGGCTGGTTTTCGACCACAACGTAACTGTTGCGACCAAGTACTGGCTTTGACAACACATATCGAGAACGGTTATGAACGGAAACTTAAAACAGCTGTTGCATTTGTAGATTTAACCGCTGCATACGATACTGTGTGGAGGCATGGTCTTCTTAGCAAGATACTTGAGATTATCCCGTGCCAGACCTTGTACAAATTACTAAGTGATATGCTCAGCAATAGAACGCTTGAAGTTCATCTAGAAGGAAAGAAGAGTCGAACCACTGTTTCAAACAACGGCTTACCACAAGGTTCTGTATTGGCACCATTACTTTTCAATGTGTACATAAGCGACATACCAACAACAAATGTGCGGAAGTTCTGTTATGCAGATGTCATGGCCCTGGCTGTGCAACATGAAAGTTTTGAACAGTGTGAAAACTCCCTTAACCAAGACCTCGGAGTAATGGGTAAATATTTCAGATCTTGGAGATTAATTCCTAACCCAATAAAGTCAGAAGTTACAGTGTTTCATTTAAACAACCAACAGGCATCCCGATCCCTTGACGTTACCCTTGCTGGTAGAAAGTTAAAGCATAACCCAAACCCAAAATATCTTGGTATTAAATTGGATAGATCGCCTACATTCAAACCACACCTAATAGATACTGCTGCTAAGATACGTACAAGAAATAATATTATTCAAAAGCTCGCCAATACTAGCTGGGGAGCTGATGTACATACTCTGAAGATTTCTTCTGTAGCGCTGGTATACTCTGTTGCGGAATATTGCAGCCCTGTTTGGCTTAACAGCAGCCACACGTCTAAAGTGGATACTCAACTAAACAATACCATGAGAACCATAACTGGGACCATTAAATCCACCCCACTACCTTGGCTTCCTGTTCTCTGCAGTATAGCTCCACCATATGTTAGGCGGCAAACCGCCTTAGTTAATGAATGGCGTAAAATCTCCTCCAATACCAACCTTCCAATCCATCAGGACATTGCCCCAAATCTTTCCCGACTAAGATCTAGAAGACCACCATGGAGAACAGCTCAAAACCTTATGGCTACGTCTTACGATGCTATGGATTCATGGAATGGTCTCAGACCGGACTATCTAAGAACTGCAATGAAATATCACCTGGTGGAAACCTACCTGGTACAGACCTGCCAAGAAGGGCTTGGGTTATACTCAATAGACTCAGAACTGGTCATGGCAGAAGTGGCGAGATGCTCTGTAGATGGGGCATACGAGAGTCACCACAGTGCGATTGTGGACATCCAGAGCAAACGATCCAGCACATCACTCAGGAATGCCCTAAACATGCGTTTAAAGGATCCATTCGAGAACTTTATGCAGCCTCCCCTGCAGCCGTCGAGTGGATGGAAAACTTAGACATAGAACTTTAAAGAGACTCTGTAGATTCCATAGATGTGATTGCTGAATGCCCTTATAGCAACAATTTCTATATGATAATTTTATCTTATCTATGACAAGATACCTTATTGTAACAACCTGTGTACGCCTACTTTATCCTTAATTGAATGTCCATAAGACGAGACATTATTTATGTGTTATAATGTATGTTGATTTTATCTTTATCTGTCTGTATGTATTTAAACATGAAACCATTTGTACTTGAAAACCACATACGCTGAATAAAATGGTAAAAAAAGAAGAAAAATTACATAACACGGTAGTAAAGCAGCAGGACTAATGTTTATAAAGTATTGTTGAAAATACGGATGATGATCGTTAGTGGTTTAGGGCGCTAAACGGCGAGGTCACCAGCGTCCTTAAAAACGCATTCGAAAGTCAGTTGTTGGGGCTCTCATCAAGCTGCAGTGTTTCACGTCGTGGACGGATACGCCTGTTGCGTAGGCTACCTGCCGTGTCACTGTGTAGTGCTCGTAGCAAACCCGCAACTGCATGCGTTAATGCATTCCGTTCATTACGGTGCTGTTCAGAAGCAGATCCACGATAGGGTTCTGGGGGGGGGGGGGGGGGGGCACAGGTAGTTACCGTGTCACCTCCTCCCCCCGCCCTCGCGCAAACATACAAACATAACTTCCACAACATCCATTCTTAACGTGTCAAAGATGCCTACGCTTGTAATAATAATAACGATAATAATACTAACAGAATCTTTTAATATCGCAATAATTTATTTATATCAGTGTTTAGCACGTTGCTCAAACATAACTTCCAAGAAATTGTAAGAAGAAGTTGCAGCAGCATCAGAAAAGAATTCGTCCAAAACTAAGAACTATAAGTGTCTTGCAGCTGATTTAATAACTGTAATGACAAACTCTCACAACTTCACTAACATAAAAATTCACACGAAATAAAATCGAATTGTGTGTGCACCATAAACTGTATTTGATTTAGTACTACAATTATTGACCCAGAGGAACAGACTATGGCTATGTGAGTGTATTTCGTTCTGTTGTCTCCACCTATAGTTAGGAAGTCAGTCTGTAACGTTGCTATCCCTTGGGATATTTAAATTGCGACCCCGTAATGCACGAAACGCTTGTCACAAAAACAGTATTTTATTCAGGTCACAACAGCTGGTTACCGGACTTCACTTTTTGATTACAGTACTCTGTCAGCCTTACTACTTCACTGGTGTGCAAATCTTAAGGACGAAAATAACTTCCGCACTGCCAAGTATCATAGCGCGATGAAACTTGGACCATACCTCGAAAGATCTGCTACAGTATAGTAGAGAAGATAACTGAAAGAAATGCGCAGTGAGACGAAAAGAAATGATATTTTTATTCAAAGACAATAATTACACCGAGGTTACCGAGACTTATGATGGTCCCCTGCACATTACAAAAGGCAGGACACAGTTCCTGCCGGCCGCGGTGGTCTAGCGGTTCTAGGCGCGCAGTCCGGAACCGCGCGACTGCTACGGTCGCAGGTTCGAATCCTGCCTCGGGCATGGATGTGTGTGATGTCCTTAGGTTAGTTAGGTTTAAGTAGTTCTAAGTTCTAGGGGACTGATGACCGCAGTAGTTAAGTCCCATAGTGCTCAGAGCCATTTGAACCATTTGAACCACACAGTTCCTAATAAGGTGTGCGATCACCACGGACGTCAGTGCATTCTCTGCAATGTGCTTCCGTGCTGGCCAAATGACCGGCAAGAAGTGCTTGTGGTCGGCCGTTCCATTTCCGCTCCCGAGCGGTGGTCATTGGTACATGTGGACGATCTCCACTACGTCTTTCCAACTCGTCACATACGTGCTCGATGGAATTTAAGTCGACGAATGGGCAGGCCAGTCCATATGTGGAAAATCCTTTCGTGCCGAGAGCTGCTCCACCTGCGCAGTTCTGTGCGTTCGCACACTGTCATCCATAAAAATGGAGACGGCACCAAATGGACCCCAGAGAAAACGCGCATGGGGATGGAGTGCAGTGTGACAATAACCTTCACTGCTGACCTTACCGTGTTCAAAGATCTGGAGGTCAGTACGCCCATGCAACGTTATACATGGCCACATCATTACACCTGGACCAGCAAAACGATTATGTTCGATATGTTCCTGGGTGCATTACGTGTTCCCACGTCTCGCCATATCAGCATAAATGCAGAATCACCTCTCAGACTGAATCTGCAGTCATTCGAAAAGAACACGCGACCCCGCTCTGAGGTGGCGGGTGAATTATCGTCTTTAGCATCTTCGCCGTTGACAAGAGCCTGTGAACCATTTTTTCGGACAGCCATAAAGCGATGGAGAACATACTGAGCATAATTTCCAGTCTGAAAGTCCACATTACTAATTGAAAATGATAGAAAATGTTTCTCTTCCTACACTACTGACCATTAAAATTGCTACACCATGAAGATGACGTGCAACAGACGCGAAATTTAACCGACAGGAAGAAGATGCTGTGATATGCAAATGATTAACTTTTCAGACCATTCACACAAGGTTGGCAACGGCGGCGACACCTACAACGAGCTGACATGAGGAAAGTTTTCAACCGATTTCTCATACACAAACAGCAGTTGACCGGCGTTGCCTGGTGAAACGTTGTTGTGATGCCTCGTGTAAGGAGGAGAAATGCGTACCATCACGTTTCCGACTTTGATAAAGGTCGGATTGTAATCATCGCAACTGCGGTTTATCGTATCGCGACATTGCTGCTCGCGTTGGTAGAGGATCACTGACTGTCAGCAGAATATTGAATCGGTGGGTTCAGGAGGGTAATACAGAACGCCATGCTGGATACCAACGGCCTCGTATCACTAGCAGTCGAAATGACAGGCATCTTATCCACATGGCTGCAACGGATCGTGCAGCCACGTCTCGATCCCTGAGTCAACAGATGGGGACGTTTGCAAGACAACAACCATCTGCACGAACAGTTCGACGACGTTTGCAGCAGCATGGACTATCAGCTCGGAGACCATGGCTGCGGTTACCCTTGACGCTGCATCACAGACAGGAGCTCCTGCGATGGTGTACTCAACGACGAACCTGGGTGCACGAATAGCAAAACGTCATTTTTTCGGATGAATCCAGGTTCTGTTTACAGCATCATGATGGTCGCATCCGTGTCTGGCGACATCGCGGTGAACGCACACTGGAAGCTTGTATTCGTCATCGCCATACTGGCGTATCACCCGACGTGATGGTGTGGGGTGCCATTGGCTACAAGTCTCGGTCACCTCTTGCTCGCATTGACGGCACTTTGAACACTGGACGTTACATTTCAGATGTGTTACGACCTGTGACTCTACCCTTCATTCGATCCCCGCGCAACCCTGCATTTCAGCAGGATAATGCACTACCGCATGTTGCAGGTCCTGTACGGGCCTTCCTGGATACAGAAAATGTTCGACTGCTGCCCTGGCCAGCACATTCTCCAGATCTCTCACCAATTGAAAACGTCTGGTCAATGGTGGCCGAGCAACTGGCTCGTCACAATACGCCAGTCACTACTCTTGATGAACTGTGGTATCATGTTGAAGCTGCATGGGCATCTGTAGCTGTAAACGCCAGCCAAGCTCTGTTTGACTCAATGCCCAGGCGTATCAAGGCTGTTATTACGGCCAGAGGTGGTTGTTCTGGGTACTGATTTCTCAGGATCTATGCACCCAAACTGCGTGAAAATGTAATCACATGTCAGTTGTAGTATAATATATTTGGCCAATGAATACCCGCTTATCATGTGCAATTCTTCTTGGTATAGCAATTTTAATGGCCAGTAGTGTATTTACTCAGCGGGATCAGGAACTATGACTATAAATAAAAGTTCTGAGTTATAAGTGATTAATATATTCTGTAAAAGCCCTCATGCACAATCATAATAATGTTCCTGATAATAATAATAATAATAATAAAACCCGTGGAGGCCCGGGAAAAGAATAGGCCTCCGGTATGTTCTGCCAGTCGTAAAAGGCGACGAAAAGAACAAACCACTAATAGGGCTAACCCCCTTTTAGTGTGATTAGTTGGTTCAGGACAGAACTAATGAAGCCTCGGACAAGCGTTGTCATGGTCCGGGACGACGCTTGAACCCTATGCCCGTCCACAATGGTAACGACACTGCTAACCACACGGAAAATGATTTAAATCCAAATAGAGATGTTTTGCAGGATATGCTTCCTGTAACCACTCTAGAAGGAAAACAAAGACAGAGGATGAGATGGTCAGATGAAGTTAACCAACATCTCATGTTCTGTTATTACCAAGCAACAAACTTAGGAACCAACACAACTGGATACAGATCACAAGTATACACAACATTTATTGCCAGATACCCAGAACTAAAATTTTTAACAGAACAACGACTAGCTGATCAGATCCGTGTAATAATCAAAAATAACAGGATACCTCAGTCAGAATTAGGAAACATCAAACAAGTACAACAAATACTGGAACAAAATAATGTGCAATCAGAAGAAGAAGAAAATACAGTAATGGACTCAAACATCCCAGAGCAAACAAACAAAGAACAACACGCATCAATTAAACAATTAGAGGAAAACGAAATCTTGAGACAGCCACCAGAAGAAGCACAAATAGAACACGAAGTGACACACATGTTAGATATAGAAGAAAAATTTCAGCTGACATATATAGAATACAAAGACACAAATACAGACATTAGACCATTCTTGCATAGACCACCAAATAACCCACAAGTCGAAACAACAATAACAACTATCAACACAATCATATACAAGAAAATAAATTAAAATACAACTATGGAAGAGTTACAACTACTGGTTTATATAGGAACACTCACTACACTAAATATACACACTAGGCAGAGATCAGAACCAACCAACGCACGGAAGAAACCCACAAAACCAGCATGGCAACACAGGCTACAGATCAGAATAGAAAAACTGAGAAAAGACATCGGATAGCTAACGCAATTTATAAGAAATGAAATGTCAGACAAAAAACGAAAAAGGTTAGGTAAAATCTCACAACAAGAAGCGATAGAGCAATTAGATGAAAAGAAGCAGAAATTACAAGCATTGGCCAAACGACTTAGAAGATACAAAAGAAGTGAAAATAGAAGGAAACAAAACCAAACATTCAACACAAACCAAAAGAAATTTTACCAGACCATAGATAACACACACATTAAAATAGACAATCCACCAAACATAACAGACATGGAACACTTCTGGAGCAATATATGGTCAAACCCGGTACAACATAACAGGCATGCATGGTGGATACAAGCAGAAACAGACACATACAAGATGATACCACAAATGCCTGAAGTGATAATTTTGCAACATGAAGTCACCCAAGCAATTAATTCTACTCACAATTGGAAATCCCCTGGAAAAGATAAAATAGCAAATTTCTGGCTAAAGGAGGTCACCTCAACACATTCACTTCTAACTAAATTATTTAACAGTTACATTGCAGACCCATACACATTCCCTGATACACTTACACGTGAAATAACTTATCTGAAACCTAAAGATCAAGCATAAACAGCAAACCCAGCTAAATATCGCCCCATAACATGCCTACCAACAATATACAAAATATTGACTTCAGTCAGTGCACAGAAATTAATGACACATACAATACAGAACAAAATTATAAATGAAGAACAAAAAGGCTGCTGCAAAGGAGCACGAGGATGTAAAGAGCAACTGATAATAGATGCAGAGGTGACATATCAAGCTAAAACTAAACAAAGGTCGCTACACTATGCATACACTGATTACCAAAAAGCTTTTGATAGTGTACCCCACTCATGGTTACTAAAAATATTGGAAATATACGAAGTAGATCCTAAATTGATACAGTTCCTAAACATAGTAATGAAAAATTGGAAAACCACACTTAATATCCAAACAAATTCAAATGATATCACATCACAGCCAATACAGATTAAGCGTGGAATATACCAAGGAGACTCATTAAGTCCCTTCTGGTTCTGCATTAGTCTGAACCCACTATCCAACATGCTAAATAATACAAATTATGGATACAATATTACTGGAACATACCAACACAAAATCACACATTTGCTATACATGGATGATCTAAAACTACTGGCAGCAACAAATCAACAACTCAACCAATTACTAAAGATAACATAAGTATTCAGCAATGATATAAATATGGCTTTTGGAACAGACAAATGTAAGAAAAATAGCATAGTCAAGGGAAAACACTAAACAAGAAGATTACATATTGGATAACCACAGCGACTGCATAGAAGCGATGGAAAAAACAGATGCCTATAAATGTCTAGGATACAGACAAAAAATAGGAATTAGATAATACAAATATTAAAGAAGAACTAAAAGAAAAATATAGGCAAAGACTAACAAAAATACTGAAAACAGAATTGACAGCAAGAAACAAGACAAAAGCTATAAATACTTATGCTATAGCAATATTAATCTACTCATTTGGAGTAGTGAAATGGAGTAACACAGAACTAGAAGCGCTCAATACACTTACACGAACACAATGCCACAAATATAGAATACATCACATACATTCAGCAACAGAAAGATTCACATTGAGCAGAAAGGAAGGAGGAAGGGGATTTATCGACATAAAAAAACCTCCATTATGGACAGGTAGACAATTTAAGAAAATTCTTTATAGAACGAGCAGAAACTAGCAAAATACACAAAGCAATCACTCATGTAAATACATCGGCTACACCATTGCAATTTCATAACCACTTCTACAACTCTTTATATCACATAACATCAACAGATACGAAGAAAATAAATTGGAAAAAGGAAACACTATATGGCAAGCACCCGTATCATCTAACACAGCCACACATCGATCAAGACGCATCCAACACATGCCTAAGAAAAGACAATATATACAGTGAGACTAAAGGATTCATGATTGCAATATAGGATCAAACAATAAACACCAGATATTACAGCAAGCATATTATTAAAGATCCCAATACCACAACAGATAAATGCAGACTTTGCAAATAACAAATAGAAACAGTAGATCACATCACAAGCGGATGTACAATACTAGGAAATACAGAATACCCCAGAAGACATGACAATATAGCAAAAATAATACATCAACAACTTGCCACATAACATAAATTAATAAAACAACACGTTCCCACATACAAGTATGCACCACAAAACGTACTGGAGAATGATGAATACAAATTATACTGGAACAGAACCATTATAACAGATAAAACAACACCACATAACAAACCTGACATCATACTCACCAATAAAAAGAAGAAATTAACACAAGTAATCGAAATATCGTACCCAATACAACAAATATACAGAAGAAAACAGGAGAAAAAATTGAAAAATACATCCAACTGGCTGAGGAAGTCAAGGACATGTGGCACCAGGATAAAGTTGACATTATACCAATTATACTATCAACTACAGGAGTCATACCACACAATATCCACCAGTACATCAACGCAATACAGCTACATCCAAACTTATATATACAACTACGGAAATCTGTAATTATTGATACATGTTCAATTACCTAAATGCAATGTAACATATACCGTGCAGTTAAAAGGAAGTGACGCTTGATCAAGGTCCGCGTCACTTTCCATTTTTAACCAGACATAACGTCTGAGAAAGGAAATAATAATAATAATAATAATAATAATAATAATAATAATAATAATGTTCATATCGGAAACAACACTATTAGCAGTTCACAAGCGACCTCTACGTTAAGTTCCAAGTAAAATGATTTATCGCCCTGACTTTTAGTCACAAAGTTAATTGCCAGCCTTAAAAGTGGAAAATAGTCTCGCCACTTTCCACGTGGTTTTTTCAACATTACGGGCTGCACACGAACAATTACTTCCTTGAAAACTAAGCGATACGGGCCAGTGTACAGTCCTCGCGAGCTTACGTCCTACTTTTACCGGAAACGGATTTGGTAGCTGCCTGCCTGTGGCGTCATCTGAGGCGTAGCACATACAGGCGTTTGACTGACGCGGACTGGTTAATATCTCGTTTCGAAGTGTCTCTTCTCACTACCTCTCTGGCCGTATTTATATAGGGGCACAGCGGACAGCCGAACGGAATATCTGCTCTCAACCGCCCTAGGCACAGGTAGCACCATCTAAATGGCCCCTTGCTCAGCTCTGACACACGTTAATTCATATCTCCGTCGATTTACAACTTATAAACTTCTTAATTTTAATGTGAATGGAGTAAAATTGGCTTTAGGTACTGAGAGAGGTCTAGCTCGACTGCATTCAAACTTTTGCTGGCTGGAATTTTTACAAAGGAACCGACAGTAGAACATGACCTCTGAACTGCCTCTTTAAAATTCCTTGTAATCATTGTTATTAACACAGAAGCCTTGAAACTTGGTACAGCTGCATTATTTCATCGAGTGCTGTAATTAGAAATGTCTACAACAAACACAAGTGATGCTTAATCTATTATGAATGGCGACGTTTTCGTTCCAAATTTAGTTTTTAGTAAATAACTGGAAAACTAACAGAGGTAGCTTAATGGAGTCACGTATTTAATGTTTTTATATCACACTGAGGCTACATACGGATTTTCTTCCCTCTGAGTCTAACATTCAGCGCCTTCAATTTTTTGTAAAAACGCCGATTTTGACAAAAATATTGCTCCGATCATGTTGAAACTTGTAACTTTTGATTGTGAAATACATTTGCACATTCTGAACAGTTTTTAGCTTTATAGCTTCATTATTTAGCGCCACTTATTTTTTCTTAAGATAATATATTTAGCGAAACATATTCATTAGAACATTCTGAGACTTCACAATGTTAGCATTAATGTACACATTAATGAACACACTGAAAAAGTTTGGGAAAGTTATTTTAATTTCATTGCTAGATTATGGAGCAATACTTTGTGTGCTACGGACAGACACTTTATGATGATGTGCTGCTATTAGCAGTGAGCTGGGGTAAGTCCAACCACGCTCGCTTCCCTCTCTCTCTCACAATGTTACAGCGCTTGTTTCGCCACACGGCTCCTCGTTGGTGCAGTCCCTATTCTCTTGCAACCAACACAAACGGCGCCGCTTGTGCGGCTCTCAACGAAACAGAACGTACTGGTCATCGGGCAAAAAGGACCCCCCCCCCCCCCCCCCCCGAACCATTTAGTCCCCGTGCCACTGAAGAACATGAGAGAGCGTGCATTGCAGCCCTGTTAAACGTGGTTGCAACCCGAATCTGACTGGTCCGCTAAAAGCTTCAGTTTGTGAGGTCAAGAAGTACTATCAAAGTAAAAAAAGCTTTCCAGGCACTGCTCCGACTACTCTGAGTGAAGCCAGTATCCACATTGTGTGTGCTTCCAGACGTGTTATTCTAAAAGTGGCCAACGTATATCAAACTTATCCAAGTAGTAGGGCCTGATTCATAGAAGAGGATAATATGAACATGAATTATGGATGTGGCACTGAAGGGAAGACGCTAACCATACACGCCGTCACTCGTGTGCTCTCGGATTCAAAAATAGCTGCCAAGTACTACAGTAATAGCAGTTCCTTGCAGATGTAACGTGTGCTTTCTTAGAGTACAATGCGCCTCTCGGTTACAAATGACTTTAAGCACTATGGGACTTAACATCTGAGGTCATCAGTCCCCTAGAACTTAGAACTACTTAAACCTAACTAACCTAAGGACATCACACACATCCATGCCCGAGGCAGGATTCGAACCTGCGACCGTAGCAGCAGCGCGGTTCCAGGCTGAATCGCCTAGAACCGCTCGGCCACAATCGCCGGCCTCTCAGTTACATTTCAGTTCTCGTGGGAGATCTATTTTCTTATTTACAACGAACTTTTCATTTCCAAAATTACCTAATTAATTTGTTTCTTCCAACAACAGATTATACAGTGAGTACGTCGAGAGCGAAAGAGACGGATTATCTTTGGATGTAACATATCTTCGTGAAGTATGAACTGACTGTGGAACTCGCTACACTTAAACGTTAGATGGCCGTTGGCGCGCTGCGGGCCCTAATTAATGTAATTTGTCTGGCACCCCTGCTCTCAAGTGACTAACCAGAACAACCAAGCCGGCCGGAGTGGCAGTGCGGTTCTAGGCGCTACAGTCTGGAGCCGAGCTACCGCTACGGTCGCAATGTTCGAATCCTGCCTCGGGCATGGATGTGTGTGATGTCCTTAGGTTAGTTAGGTTTAAGTAGTTCTAAGTTCTAGGCGACTGATGACCTCAGAAGTTAAGTCGCACAGTGCTCAGAGCCATTTTTTGAAGAACAACCAACATTATTTTCGATCATATTACAATATTTGGTTTAGCCACCATGACTGTCAGGTGGAATAAATCTCAGAGTAACAAACATGTCCACCGGGCCTGATAACTTGCCAAGTCGTAGGTTGAAACTGCGGCTGAGTTACTCCAGCCTTATCAGACACCGTCAACAACTCGATAAAGCTGCTAAATTATGAACTTTCAACTAATACTGAAGGTTCCGGGTCTCCACCTGGATCCGCTGAGGCGGTGCCACCCAGTGGGCGCCATCGTCTGTGAGGGTCCTGAGTTCGACGTGTGGCCTGTATTCTTCCCAACAGCGTCAGAGTCGCCGCCGATACTCCACCGCCACCTGGCCTGGTCTTCCGTCACCAAGCTGACAACGATGGCTTCCGAATCAGCGAAGTCACTGCCTGCCGCAAGTCACTGCCGTCTCGGTATACCGCTGTGTACATCGCCCACTGCCCACTAGCCCCGACCATGCGGGCCATTACCGTCCGAGCATTGTATGGAAGGCACTAACAAGGGAACCTCCCCATCGCACCTCCCTCAGATTTAGTTATAAGTTGACACAGTGGATAGGCCTTGAAAAATGGAACACAGATCAATCGAGAAAACAGGAAGAAGTTGTGTGGAACTATGAAAATAATAAGCAAAATATACAAACTGAGTAGTCCATGTGCAAGATATGCAACATCCAGGAGAGTCTGGGGCTAGGAGCGCCGTGGTCTCGTGGTTAGCGTGAGCAGCTGCGAAACGAGAAGTCCTTGGTTCAAGTCTTACTTCGAGCGTAAAATTTTATTTTTTATTTTCAGACAATTATCAAAGTTCAGGCACTCACACATAAACAACTTCGCTCTCCAAAATTCCAGGACATGTTCAGATTTGCTTGGACATATGCAGGATTTGACGGTCTACACACGGAAAAATTTGAAAACGTTAAAAACATATTTTTTGACAGAGCACAGGGAAAAGTGTGCGACTGTGAAACTGTTGGATTCATTTGTTGCAGTTTATATGACAAACTGGTATGTTTTCATCACTTTTTTGGGAGTAATTCTCACGTCCACAAGAAAACCTAAATCGGGCAATGTAGAAGAATCTTTTAACCCATTCGCCAAGTGTACAAGTTAGGTGGGTCGACAACATATTCCTGTCATGTGACGCACATGCCCTCACCAGTGTCGTATAGAATATATCAGACTTGTTTTACTCTGTAGGAATCGGTTGACCTATGACCTTGTGATCAAATGTTTTCGGTTCCCATTGGAGAGGCACGTCCTTTCATCTACTAATCGCACGGTTTTGCGGTGCGGTCGCAAAACACAGACACTAAACTTATTACAGTGAACAGGACGTCAATGAACGAATGGACAGGTCACAACTTTGCGAAAATAAAGAAAAACTTTTCACTTGAGGGGAGACTTGAACCAAGGACCTCTCGTCGCGCAGCTGCTCACGCTAACCACGCGACCACGGCGCTCAGAATTCAGGTTAGCCTTGATGTTGCCTATCTTCGCATGGACTACTCAGTTTGTATATTTTGCTTATTTTTTCATAGTTCCACACAGCTTCTTCCTGTTTTGTCGATTGATCTGTGTTCAGTTTTTCAATGCCTATCGACTGTGCCAACTTATAACTAAATCTGAGGGGGGTGCGATGGGGAGGTTCCCTTGTAAGTAATACAGAACGCTCCTATTCAGTAGGCATTCTTGACTCCGAGCGATGGAGAACCCGTATCTCCGCTTCCTGCACACTCAGCTCTGCAGCCCATAACATTACTCCACAGGGTGAAAAGTATTTAAACCGACAAACTCTGGGAGGTTGTAGGGGACATCAAAACAAATATTTTTCGCTAATGTTATTTTTTCCTATGAGGAGTATTTAAATCGGTGGAGGCCGTATTACGCTCTTCAGTTGTTAGAGGCCGCATTACGATCTTCAGTTCTAGGCAACTGCTGTCCACCAGTGTAGTAGTGCATTGTCTCTGTTTACTAATGGAGCGATACACCTGGAGTGAGTACACTGATATGGTTGGTGCGTACTACGTAGCGCACCACAACGGACGAGCTGCACAGCGTGTTTATCAACAACAATACCCTAATCGGCTCATCCCACATCATACGACCTTTGCTGCTGTGTATCAACGTCTGCGTGAGACCGGGTCATTTAGCAGAGTACCTGGACAGGGACGCCGTCGCACCGTAAGAACGCCGCAATTTGAGGAAGCTGCAAACAGGCGTTGATGTACTTCATTGGGGACATGTTGAAAATGTGTGCCCCGACCTGGACTCGAACCCGGGATCTCCTGCTTACATGGCAGACGCTCTATCCATCTGAGCCACCGCGGGCACAGAGGATAGTGCGTCTGCAGGGACTTATCCCTTGCACGCCCTCCGTGAGATCCACATTCCCAACATGTCCACACCACTACATTCGTAGTGCGCCTAATAGATGTTTGCCCATCATACTCATTACTCGTGGCAGATTAATCTACCATGCAGCTTCGCTAGAAATGAAATTTATGTCAAATTCTGAGGCCTACGGTCCCTTGGCAATGGAAAAAATGTAGGTTTCTAAGTCAATGAAATCAAAAGATATGGGCATTTATGTGACATATTTTGATATGTGATACTTCACGGCTGCGTAACGCTTGGACACTTTAAAACAGCCCATTCAGAAGTGACCAGTTGTTCGTCCACAAAACACGTTTGCCTGTTTTCGTCGGTTGGGTACAGAGAGTCGTTGCAACAGCTCCTCCCATGATGCCAAACCAATTGTATAAATGTATACCATTGCCTCACGAATCAAAGTGTTTGTATCGCTATACGGTGACTGCACACTCTTCACCTCTATTCCATTCCATAATAACTCACTGGTACACAGTTTGACGGTTTCACGCCACTTTCGCTGCCGCTGAATTCAACCCCAAATTTATCTGCACCACCCTGAACTCGGCAGCAAAGGCTTCTCGATGACATGCAATCGACCCCAAACAACTCACATTCTTGACATCTTGGGTTGCCGGGTGTCCTGCCGGATATCAGCGCCGTACTTGCACGATATTTCGGTAACGTAACTCGTTACCTTCATCAGGTACGACCTGAGAACGATACCCATACAGGGTTCCAGGCGCACCAGACCGAAGATGGAGCGCCCAGGGTCGGGACTGAAGGGCGCGGACCGCAGAGGGAACATCTAGAACCGCAGCGGACCGAAAATGGAACGACAACGCTCCAGCAGATCACAGTGAGTGGAAGAGGACCACGGGGGGAATGCCTGGTACTACAGACGGGATTCCAAGCGCACCAGACCGAAGATGGCACACCTAGGAGCGTGTCTGGGGGGCGCGGACCGCAAAGATAACACCCAGGACTGCAGCGGACGGAAAAGGGAACGGCAATGCTCCAGAACATCGCAACGAGCGGGCTCGGACCGCAGAGGGAGCGCCTGGTGCAGGGGGAAGGCCACAGGCATAAATACTGGACCAGGTCCACTCAGGAGTTCGTGAATTTCCAGGATTACCTGGTAAATAGCGAAATCCTCGACGACGCGATCCCGGACGTGGCCGAGCGTGACGAGCAACAGATGAACTACATGCAAAGTCGGGAGCTCGTAAGACGGAAGGCGGAAGCCCGCGAAGAGAAGTTCGGGAACGAAAGAGAAGAACGAGAAAGAAGGCAAGAGGCGGACCGCAACAGAAGGCGCGAAGCCGCTCTCGCCCGCCATGGCCGCCAGCGCCAAAGCTGGCAGGACGACAAATAAAGAGAAGACAAGACAAGCAGCTCTGGCCGGGTTTTGCAGGTTTTCCTTGGCCGCTAAGGTAAATACCGGAACTGTCCCCAACAAACTCCTGCAAATAAATTCCCAATTGGGAGAACCCCCCCCCCCTTTTTGTACCCCAAGCAAGAAAAATAAACAGTGCCACAACAGAAAAAACTTTACCCAATGGCTGAAAAGAGAATATGCACGATCCAGAACAGCCCGCCCTTCTCCAGCAGAGAAATGCACGCTCTAGGAAAAAAAAACTCGAGGAGTAGTCTCAGGTCGCACCTGATGAAGGTAACGAGTTACGCTACCGAAATATCGTGCAAGTACGACGCTAATATCCGGCAGAACACCCGACAACCCGAGATGTCATTAGATCGCCGGGAAAGCCTGAACAATCACAACTCACAATCTTGCCAGCAGTACACTAAAATTTTTCCTCCTACTTACTGCATACTGTAAACAGCTGAGACGCGCATGCAGGGGAAACTTTCTACAGACGAGAAAGATAAGGCAATCGCTCGTCTCACCTTTGAGCTCCTGCTCGGACCTGAACACCACTTCTACTTCTCCAGCCCAGCAGTGCAGCACCTGGAAGCCCGCCGCCTCCAGCAGCTGCCTCAGATCCGCTGCAGGGTCTGGAGAGTGCTGGTACGGCGACACGAACTTCCGCACGTCCTGCGCACAGTCGCAAATGGAGCCTGTAAACAGCTGGCCCGTACAGTGCCCTCGACTAGGACTGCTGATAAAATATCGATATATCGATGTCCTCTCCGAAGAATATCGATATTTAACGGCAGTAACCTTCTTCCAGACATATCGATATCAAAGTGCCTATATCAAGTGCCGATATTAATTTTTGTTATATTTTTTCACAGTTCTATCGATATCAAAGTGCCTATATCAAGTGCCGATATTAATTTTTGTTATATTTTTTCACAGTTCTCGATAAATGTTTTGAAGCTGTTCTTTTGAAATCGTGGTAGAACAAAATTTCACTTTCATTGGTGAAGGAGTCTTACTACCTCTCGAGCTTTCATCACGTCCAGTCTTTCTCTTTGAATGCGTGAAGCAAGTATAGGAGGCAGAAAAGAAAAACTCCGATTGTACTGGAGTGAATGGAGTAACAAGATTTCCGATGTGCAGAAACAGCACACCAGTTGTGTTAAAAAACCATTTTTAACGCAACTAGTGTGCTCTTTCTTGTCATCGGCATTATTCAAAGATAGCTGCTGAAAATGATGAACAAAAATCTGAGTGACAAGATTGGTCTTTGCGACGAGCGGAGACGTGTGAGGGGAAATGCAGACTAAATCGTCGCTCGGCGCTACCAACACAAACTGCAAAGTTTAACTACGCCACGCGGTTTTGACACTACAACTGGTAAATCGCTGGTGTTGGCAGAAATGAGAAAACACGAAGGTCGACATGAAGTGTTCCGGACAAATCGAACGACGGACCCACCGGACTCCTTTTATTGTGCCACTTATATGCAGTTACCATTGTCAGCAAAGTGGTTATCGCCAAGCGTGAACGTGCATCGTTTTGCTTTCAGTTGTTGCTCTAAAGGAGATAGGCAGGCTGCTAGCTTGTTGAAGCACAGAATATCTAATAATAAATCAATACCTGAATATACAGCTCTGAAACCGGCAGTATACTTAAAATGTGCAGCCGGTATTTTTATACACCGGTACGTCGATATTTTATCCACTGATGTCTCGATACTCTTTCTCGATATATCGAGAGCCCATAATGACATTTTCTTAAATATCGATATGCCTCATACCCGAGATTTTTAAAAATGTCAACAGTCATACTCTAGACGTACTCCAGCTGAGCTACCATCACTGATGTCTGAGCAGAGGTTCTTATTTAACGCTCTGGCGATAGTTGGTGTAAGAAGCTCGCTGTCAGCCAGTAGTGCTGTTGCCAGCTTTCAACTGCGAGGCACAAACGGGTGCAAGCCATTCGCTTGTCTCTTTTCATTCAGTGCAATAATTAATTCAGTTGAAGGATAATGAGGAGGCAGGATCTAACAGT
Source organism: Schistocerca americana (assembly GCF_021461395.2). Classification (NCBI taxonomy): domain Eukaryota; kingdom Metazoa; phylum Arthropoda; class Insecta; order Orthoptera; family Acrididae; genus Schistocerca; species Schistocerca americana. Next base: position 184,048,461 of record NC_060120.1, read on the forward strand.
AATACCTTTGAAGATTAGATATGAGTGCAGTGACGGTATGTGCTGACTTCCTGGGGACTTCTTGTCCTAATTAGCGTTTTCATATTTAACCTGCTACTGGGTCTATTCATTAGTTTTTTGAGGGAATTTGGGAATGGCATACACTATGGACGCAGGAAGGGCGATGCAGGGTTTGGCAGTAAAATAGGGCTTGGTGTGCAGGCGTTCATGGGAACAGAGCCAGGCCATGTCACAGGTAGAGAGAGAAACGTTGTCAGGGTGAAAACTGCGTCAGCGGGTGGTTCCTTGGGGGAGAGATTCATTGGAAGAATCCTAAGGAAATGAAGTCCGAAAACAATGGAAGTAGGTTACAATACACTTGTTCTCCCACTGCTTGAATACTGCTCACCGGTGTGGGATCCGTTCCAGATAGGGTTGATAGAAGAGGTAGAGAAGATCCAACGGAGATCAGCGCGCTTCGTTACAGGATTATTTAGTAATCGCGAAAGCGTTACGGAGATGATAGATAAAGACTCTGCAAGAGAGACGCTCAGTAGCTCGGTACGGGCATTTGTTGAAGTTTCGAGAAAATACCTTCACCGAGGAGTCAAGCAGTATATTTCTCCCTCCTACGTATGTCTCGCGAAGAGACCATGAGGATAAAATCAGAGAGATTAGAGCCCACACAGAGGCATACCGACAATCTTTCTTTCCACGATCAATACGAGACTGGAATAGAAGGGAGAACCGATAGAGGTACTCAAGGTACCCTCCGCCGCACACCGTCAGGATGCTAGCGGAGTATGGATGTAATGTAGATGTAGAGCAGCTATTGTTTGGTATTATTGTATGATTCTACTCTGGCTGGCCAGGGAGAGAGCTGTAGGACGGAAAAAAGAACTTGTATCACCAGGGGACCTTTGCACTGCTTATGCTAAGGATAGTGCCTTCAGCAGATAAGAATCTATAGCTTTCCAAAGAAGCATGAAAATGCCACAGAATTAGCAGTTAGCCTCGGGGACAGTTCTTTAACTTTCTGAGGACCTGGGAAGCAAAGCTAGCTGCAGGACGCAAAAACGCCGGCTCGGAAAATTCATGTGATATCAGGATCACACACAGGGAAGTTTTTCTAGAGACGAGTGGAGGATAGAGAAATCATTGGAGTTCTTTAAAGCGACATGCTCTCTTGTCAGTATATTTTACTGAAGGAGAAATTACGCCATTAGTGAGTAGACAGGGTATGATTGGTGGTCATGTTTTCTTGATGGGAAGTAAAGAATAGGCTGTTCAGTCAGATAGACAAGAGGAGACTTCGACGTGGGTGTTGGTGCTGAACACATCTTGACAGGCTGCGATCTCCACTGGAGCGTCCAGCCGATAGTCCAGTGTTCGACTCCGCACAAGCCATATCTTACGATTGTACTTCGGAGAGCCTGAGGCGAAGGCAGTTCGCTGTACATCTTGTGCTAATAATTCATGGTGAGCAGTAACAGCAGCACTGGTACAGCAGCAGGATCTCTGATCAGAATTCAGCGGAGCCTTGCAATTAGCTGTTCCATTTCCGTCAGTGCATTGACAGATGCCTGCATTTTTTACAATTTAACGTTCAGCCAAGCGGTTCCTGTAACCGATCAGTGGGAAAATCCTGAGTTGTTTCAGAGCATCAGTCGTGGTTATAGATACCCATTTCAGTCTTTTGAAGAAACTTTGCCAGACCAGAAGATTCCCTTTGCTTGAAGGTCGTGTTACATTTTTGCATTTTTACATTCTTTTATCGCCAGACAATCAGACGCATCTCTGTATTTGTGCTTTGTTTGATTAAATTAATGTGCTCAGTCAAATCTTGTTTTTGTTAGGATCTTAAATATTTTCATTTTTTATATTAGGCGAGTCCCCATCCCCCCTTCCCACCTTTAGAGTCAAAGGTAGAACCTTAGCATTTCTTGCATTAATTAATACGTTTGTGTACAGTAATTTAACTTGGGTCTTAAAAGTGTCTCTGTCTCATAATACAATATCTGATTCAGGTCCTTATATTCTACACACATGGGGTTTTGCAACGGTAGACGTCTACAGAGCTGTGAGAACAGTGAGGCGTTGCCAGAGATATATTTACAAAATCGCATTGCGTGACTGGTGAGACACAAGATACAAGTATTCTCTCACAAAGCATCAACACATTTCTTTGTTTCCAAGAGGCAAATAAAAATAATGTGAGGCCACAGCAACAGGCACACACCGCTTCTCCTTAGAATGGAGCGTGGTTTTTTTTTCCTGGCATTCTCATTGGCTGCGAAGGGAAGATCGGAGGATCCTGCTAAACTGAAGAAATGTAAAGGACATACACGAATTTTGACAGTCATCTGGTTTGGACATGTAAGGCATTGCAGACAGGCTTGGACAAAATTTCGAAACATTGGCATGGGGGACATGGGAACGCTATATCATCATATCGTACAGACAGAAGGAGGGAGTGCGAACTATTACACCGTGGCTTTATGAATTTCTTGTTGAAAACAAATGTTTCGTTCCCACATCTGGAGGACATTCTCAAGGAGGGTTTCAGCTTTTTCGAACGATGCACATCCTAGCTCGCTGTTGGATGTGCATCTGGTCTTCGAAAACGCCACTGCCCCCCTTAAATATATTCTCCGTGGACTGGGACGAATCATTGGGTTACAACAGGAAATTCTTCCAACCATGGCACAACAGCCCGGAATATTTTAATAAGCGAGACCTTTCCGTCCGTCGAAGTTTACATTTTACAGTGCAGTGACTGCAGGCCAAAGGCGACAAGACGGACTCAGGACTGCAGTGTCACAAGTCGAAGGACTGCATCATCAGAAGATCAAAGGGTTGATCGACTGGTTGAGTTTACTGCCGACGAACACCATGGACAACAGAGCCTTATATGATGTAGAGCCAGTTTCAACTCGGTCATTAAGAGATGTCTTTACAAATTTAATAACGTTTTTTCCTGTCTTTCCCTTTTTTTAATAACTTGCTTCCTGTCGCTATGTGTTGAATTATGTATCTGGTAAAATTACAGCTGTCAGTGTGAGAAGCATTCCAGTGTCTTATGCATCCGAAGTCTTAATTTGTGACCACCTCCTATGTTTACCGAGCGGGGTAGCGCAGTGATTAGTACATTAACTCGCATACGGGAGGACGACGGTTCAAACTCGCGTCCGGCCATCCAGATTTAGGTTTTCCGTGATTTCCCTAAATCGATTTAGGCAAATGCCGGCATAATTTCTTGCTGACGGACGCTTTCCTTCCCCATTATTCCCTAATCTGAGCTTGTGCTCCGTCCCTACTGACCTCGTTGTCGACGGGACATTAAACACTAATCTCCCCCTCTTGATTAACTCCTATGTTCGATAGACGGCAGGTGGAAGCACTAACAGGGGAGGGTATACAGGGTGTAAACGGTATAAGGCGCCAAAATTATACAGATGGTACATCTAGGTGTCATCATCATCATCTTGGACAGTTTCCAGCCACTGGCTGGGTCTGTCGGGAACACAAGCCTCTCCATCGTGTTCTGTCTTTCCACCATTCCCCCTCTTCCACCTTCGTCCAGTTCTCTCCTCTTCTCATCACACATTCCTTTACTCCCTTCACCCATCTATCTCTTGGTCTTCCTCTGGGCCTCTTCCCCTCCAGTTGCAGATCAAACATCCTCTTTGGAATTCTTCCCTCATCCATTCTCTTCATGTGTCCATACCACTGCAGTCTTTTTTCTATCCTGTCCTGTACTGGTTCCTCCTTTAGTCTTTCCCTCACATACAAATTTCGCAATCTGTCTCGTCTTGTTACACCCAACCTGCTCCTCTGGAACTTCATTTCACTAGCCTGTATTCTACTTTTGTCGCTTTTGTGCATTACCCATGTCTCACTTCCGTATGTCAATATGGGGACAAAGTAGATTCGGTATATAATTCCCTTGGATTTCTGTGGCACCTCCTTGCTCCAAATAAGCCCCCTAATGCATTTGTAGAACTGCCCTGCTTTTCTGCACCTTTCATTTATTTCCATTGCGTTTCCCCCCTTACTTTCAATCACGCTTCCCAAGTACTTGAAGTTCTCTACCACTTGTAGTTTTTCCCCTCCACAAGTTATATCCACATTTGGCCTATTCTTCTTCCTTGTTGTGACGATTATTTCACTTTTCTTTGCAGAGAAATGCATTCCATATTGTGCTGGCGTTGCCTCCCATGCATCTAACTGCTCTTGCACCTCCTTCACGCAATTTCCCCATAACATCAGGTCATCGGCAAAAAGCACTGCTTTCATTTTATGATCTCCAATTGCATCTGATACTTGCTGTAGGATTTCATCCATAACAATAATAAACAATAAAGGCGAAAGTGCACTTCCCTGTCGCAGCCCATTTTCCAGCTTGAACCATGCAGTACGTTCCCTCCCCACTTTCACACAACTCACACTTCCCTCATACATTTTTCTGACTTTTCGTGTTATCTCTTCATCTATCCCTTTTGCGTTCAGCACATCCCAGAGCTTGTCCCTACAGATACTGTCATACGCCTTCTCAATATCCAAAAAGGCCATGATTAAGTCCTTCCCGTACTCATAGTGCCTTTCCTGCAGTTGCCTTACCGCAAATATGAGGTCCGTTGTTGATCTTCCCGGTCTGGAACCGTACTGCTCCTCTTGCAGTCTACTTTCAGTACTGCTTCTTATTCTCTTCTCCAGCATCTTTTCGTAGATTTTTCCACAGTGGCATAGCAGGGTGATTCCTCTGTAGTTCTCACATCTCCTTTTATCCCCTTTCTTGAAGATCGGGACTATAATTCCTTTCTTCCAATCCTCAGGAATTCTGTTCTCCTTCCACACCACCCTCAGCACTCTGTATAGCCACTGGGTTCCTACTTCTCCTGCTGCTCGTATCATATCCACTGTTACTTCGTCCCAACCTAGGCGTGCTTGACAAAAAAGTCTAATGACATTTTCTTGTATCATGTACTTTATTTTTGTATTATTAAAACCTAATGTTCGTAGTATAGATAGTATACGCATTTCTGTTTACGTAGTCAACCGACAGTACAAGGCGTACCGAGCTTATTGCCTACAATGACGGGGCGGCCAGAGAAAGACAACGAGCCGACCAGAGGATTGGAATCATTAGACGTGTACAACGACGTGGTGTGATAATCAGGTGGTACCGAAAAAAGGAATGTATACGGTTTTTGGGTTGTCAAGAATGTGTAATTCGCTTTACGTGAATTGAATACAACCAGTCTGTTTCTCAACAAGTCGATAAAAATGGTTCAAATGGCTCTGAGCACTATGGGACTTAACTTCTGAGATGATCAGTCCCCTAGAACTTAGAACTACTTAAACCTAACTAACCTAAGGACATCACACACACCCATGCCCGAGACAGGATTCGAACCTGTGACCGTAGTGGTCACGCGGTTCCAGACTGTAGCGCCTAGAGCCGCTCGGCCACTTCGGCCGGCAACAAGTCGATAACGAAGGTCGTAGTAGTAATGACAAGCTAATATCAAACACAATGTATTTCCATTACTACAAATTCAGTTAATCACCAAGTAGATAGTTGTGCATTAATTACAATCAACTGTTTCACCTTTATACGGCAATGCCATAACGAATACTAAATTCACATTATTTTCCTCCTGTACAACATCTTAACGAAAAGAAGACCCATTACTTCGTTTCCTCTTACACCAATACTACAATAAATGTTCGAAATGACCACCATTCGCTTCTACACATGCTTCATTACGGCGAATCCAGTTTCGTCGCACTCGTTCACACACATGCACATTGGTCTTTATGGTATTGAAAGCATCTAAAATCTTCTGCGTCAGTTCGTCCACATTATTTACTGGCTCAGCATAAACAAGTTCCTTCATATGGCCCCAAAAGTAAAAGTCCAGTGGATTTAAATCAGGGCTGCGTGCTGGCCATCGACGTGGACCCGAACGCCCGATCCATCGTCCTGGAAATCGACTATCCAAAAATCTGCGTACACTCTGACCAATGTGGGGTGGAGCACCATCGTGGAGGAACAACAAGTTATGACGTATGCCTAACGGAATGTCTTCTAACAACGTTGGTAACAATGTTTCCTCTAGAAACGTTCCGTAATAGTTACCAGTCAAACGTGCAGGTAAAACATAGGGCCCAATAATGTAATTATCGAGCATACCCGCCCGCACATTTACGGAAAATCGTCGCTGAAAATGTGTTGCCACCACGTGGCGAGGATTGTGTACAATCCACGGTTGCATGTTATGGAAATTAGTTATTCCGTCGCGAGTGAAACACACTTCATCTGTGACGAGTACTTTGTTGACAAAATCATACTGCGCACTGTGTAACAAAAACCACTCTGAGAATTCACGTCGTGGAGAGAAATCTTGTTCTTCCAATGCTTGTACGCGCTGAATGTGGTAAGGCCGCAGACGCTCCTCTTGCAAAGTGCGATGAACGACAGTGTGTGATATACCCACGTGGCGGGCGATGCTTCTAGTACTCTGAGAAGGATCCTCCTGGATGCGGTGCAGAATTCTTTCCTCAGCTTCCAATGTACGATCGGCGCGTTGTAGGCCTCTGCCTTCTGCGCGGGGCAGTGAAGAGTCAGTATCTCTCATTCTAAGCAAATTAAGTACGTACTCGTCAGTTGTATTCTGTCATGATGTAACAAAAACGGAAAACATATCAGAACAGAAGATACGTTTCGCATACTGACGAAAGTTTACAAAGGTGCAGATAACTACTGTACTTTATTAAGATGTAAATGAATAATAATCGCATACAAGTAGAGAATTACAATGACACAAACCTTTGGTGCACAGCAGCAAATGTCTCTCGTGCAGGAAGTCGTCGTTGTGGGAAGCGCTCTCGATAAATTCGTACAGCTGCCCTCGCAACACCTTTTGCCTCGCCATAAATTAAATGCATATCGCATAGTTCAGCTATAGTAAATCTCCTTTCCATCCTAACAGTTAACAGAGTTGCAATAACATCTGCACAGGTTACACGCCTACTGTCGTCGCTCGGTGTATTACAATGACGCAGCCACTCAGGCCGCAGTTGCTTATGTGTTTACGATTTACGCCCGCGATGTTAATACGCGCAGCGGGCAGTAACAGGAACCGATTGCTTACGTACGTGCACGGCCAAGTTTCTATTTTTCCAAAACCATTATTCGGAGACGAACTGTTTTTTTCTGGGACAACCGTAGGAAATACGCAAACATGTTACTAGACTTTTTGTCAAGCATTGCGAGATGTGCCATCTGTATAATTTTGGCGCCTTATACCGTTTACACCCTGTATAAAGTGTGTTGCAGAGTGCGGAGAACAGTGCAGTCGTTCTCCTAATGCGGAAAAGGAGTGATTTATTTGGCGTCCAAAAGGGCATGATGATTGGCTTTTGGACTAAGAATGGAAGCATTACCTAATCGGCTAACTTTGTAAACTGCACATGTCGCCATGGTTAAGGTATACAGTGCATGGCATAATGGCGCTATCCAAAATCTCGCGCCAAGGCACTGCGGTGCACCATTGACATTAAATGACAAGGGTGAACGATGGCAATGGAGATATGTACTGGCGAACAGACATGCAGCTGTTGCGCAACTGACTACTCAGGTGAACCACTGGGTTACCAACAATGGTTCCTCAACGACCGTTCAACGAAAGTTGCTGCGCATGGGCCTCCGCAGCAGGTGCGTCTTTCACGTATCCAAGCTGACTGCTATCCATCGGCGACGAAGGCTGGATTTTGCACGCCAACACTCCAAACGGACATCCACCGATTGGGGGCAGGTGGCCTTTCTAAATGTTCAAACGTGTGCGAATTCCTAAGGGACCTAACTGCTGAGGTCATCGGTCCCTAGACTAAAACATTACTTAATCTAACTTAAAGTAACGTATGCTAAGATCAACATACACACCCACGCCCGAGGGAGGACTCGAACCTCCGGTGGGAGGGGCCGCGCCATCCGTGACATAGCGCCTCAATCCGTGCGGCCACTCCGCGCGTTTGGCCTTTTCAGGTGAATCACGTTTTACGCTTTGTTGGACAGGTGGCTGTTTTGGGCGTATACGACGTGAATCGTCTGAAAGCAGACACCCTGCATGCCTTATGGTCTGGGGAATGTTTTCGTGGTATCCCCGCGCGATCTCGTCATTCTGGAAGGCACAATGGATCAACACAAATATGCAACTATCCTTGATGACCATGACCACCTCTACATATGTTTTTCCTCAGCACGATGGCATCTACCAGCAGGACAACGCAATCTGTCACAGCTCGCAGTGGTTCGAAGAGCACCAGAATGAGTTTACTGTACTCCCATGGCCACCAGACTCCCCAAATTAAAACCCAATCGAGAATCTCAGTGATCACCTCCATCGCGCTGTTCGCGTCATGAATCCTCAACCAGATCCTAACGCAGTGGAGCCGGCGTGGCTCCTCATCCCTGTCAGTACCTCCCAGAAACCTCACTGACTCTCGCCCTGTGCGTCTCGCAGCAGGCAGCACTGGAAAACGTGGTTATTGAAGCATCTGACAGGTGATGACGTTAATGTGACTGAACGGTGTATTATGGACACAGACCCTAATTTCTGTAAACATCAAAACTTGTGCGAAACGTTAGGCTGAAGGACATCTTACAGTCAAACTTGCTGACCTCTGTCACAGACTTACGAGAGCGGTAAACGTCTCCTAGCACTAACTCACCTCCATGTAGATCTTCCAGCGGGGTTCCTCTGCCATTTCTTCATACGCGGCGAACACGGAGACGTACGGCACTACAGTGAAGACGGCTTCACCACCCTCTGCCAACAGCCTGTAGATGTTCTGGATGGCACACCTGTTCAAAACATTAGGTACTCAGTTCATATGTATTTCTTGTTATCAAAGCTGTCAGAAATGTTAGGAGCCAAGAGTCATCACAAACTATACGTTTCAATAAGTATGACTGTTGTAAAACAACTCGTCATGCCAGTTATGCCACAGCTAAGAAAGAGTAAAGAGGTTATATCAAGCTAGTACAATAAAGAAATATTTTAATACACAACCTAAGCTGTATTTCGGTATTCAATAATAAACAAGATCATTTAACAACCTTGTGAAAACTATTTCAGTAACATTACCGAAAGTTGAATTAAACTGACACTATCCAAGTACAGTATTAAAATACGAGAGTGAGTCAAATGAAAAACTTCAATATTTTTTAAAATATTATTTATTGTGCAGAAGTGGTACAAAGCCGTATCACTTTTCAACATAATCTCCCCCACACTCAATGCAAGTCCTCCAGCGCTTGCAAAGTGCATAAATTCCTTTACAAAAAAATTCTTTTGGTAGTCCGCGCAACCATACACTGGGTGGCGTACCTCTTCATCAGAACGAAACTTCTTTCCTTCCTTTGCGTCTTTGAGTGATCCAAAGATATGGAAATCACTTGGGGCAAGGTCTGGTGAGTATGATGGATGAGGAAGACACTCAAAATGTAGGTCGGTGATTGTTGCAGCTGTTGTACGGGCAGTGTGGGGCCTTGCATTGTCATGTTGCAAAAGGACGCCTGCTGACAGCAATCCACGTCGCTTTGATTTGATTGCAGGCCGCAGATGATTTTTTAGGACATCTGTGTATGATGAACTGGTGACAGTAGTCCCTGTAGGCATGTAATGCTTCAAAATGACGCCTTTTTCGTCCCAAAAGAGAGTCAGCATAACCTCCCCTGCTGATGGTTCTGTTGGAAACTTCTTTGGTTTTCGTGATGAGGATTGGCACCATTCCTTGCTCGCTCTCTTCATTTCCGGTTGGTGGAAGAGAACCCAGGTTTCGTCCCCAGTAACGATTCTTGTAAGGAAGCCATCACCTCGTTCAAAGCGCCGAAGAAGTTCTTCACATCAACACGTCGTTCTCTCATTTCAGGAGTCAGCTGCCGTGGCATCCATCTTACAGACACTTTGTGAAACTGGGGCACATCTTGCACAATGTGGTGTGCTGACCCATGACTAATCTGTAAACATGCTGCAATGTCATTCAGTGTCACTCGGCGGTTTTCCTTCACTATGGCTTCAACTGCTGCAGTGTTCTGTGGAGTCACAACTCGTTGTGCCTGACCTGGACGTGGAGCATCTTCCACTGAAGTCACACCATTTGCAAACTTCCTACTCCATTCGTAGACTTGCTGCTGTGACAAACATGTATCACCGTACTGAACCTTCACTCGTCGATGAATTTCAACAGGTTTCACACCTTCACTATGCAAAAACCGAATAACAGAACGCTGTTCTTCCCTGGTGCAAGTCGCAAGTGGGACGGCCATCTTTATACTGATACTGCGACGGTATGTGTGCATCTGCACTATGCTGCCACCTACAGGCCATTCTGCACGCTTACCAACTTACAGGATAACGGCGCGAAATTTTGATTTGTTATTACAAATATAAGGTTTTCATTTGACTCACCCTCGTAAATACCGGACAAAAAATTACTGACGCTCTGGTGGCTAACGCAATCTAAAACGGATTCTAATCGTGATAATGGTCTCATTCAGCAAAGAAGAATGTCTACAAGATTCTTCACGAGTGCCATATCCAGCTGAAGCAACTCATTATCGAACAGATCTCGTAGAGTATCAGAATATAAGAATGTTGACTACTATGTAACACACCGTGTTCCAAACTCCCTGCGCCTTCTGCACTATTTGATCTTCATTTCTGTCGGTTCATGGACGACACGTTTCCGATGTGCGCACGTCGAACGAAAAAGTTGAAGAGGTTCTAACATAAATTCACGTGGAATCTTTTCTCGACGTGTTAGTTAAGACCGGACAGATCCCTGGACCACGACTGAACCTGTCAGCGCCATGTTAGTTGAGAGAAGAACGGACACATTCCTGGGACATAGTGAACTAAATTTCATGCATTCTGACACCCCAGTGGGAATCCTTGCGTACTAACAGTACAAAAATGTGTGTAACGAAATTTCGTCCTGTGCATATTTTAGGTAGTAAATGAAAATAAAAAAAACAGTCTGACAACACTCTAATCGCATATGTGACATGTATCTTCATCCGAGACAAGAGATCTTACACAAAAATGTGCAATTACTTAATACAAACATAGAAATGACCGTATAATCGTTTTTATCTTTCCACTTTTCAAGACGTAATTTGCCCTTAAAAGTTTGCTCAATTGTCCTCCATGCGCTACGCCCCTCCATGTTTGCTATCACATCGGCACGCTGTCACTGATTTAAAATATTAGATCTGGGCCTTCTTACTGAATATAGAATGTAACCTCACCAGAGAAAAAATTAGTCGCCGCAATACGCAAGCACAGATAAATCGATAAGCGGTTACAGATGGCGCAGCCATTGAGTCAAAACTCAATCGCTCGCACTTCCTCTACAGGAGCATAAGGAAGTAGCGATCAGTAACACATTTAGTTTCAAGCGGACATTATACGTATACATGGGTAAATTTAAGGATGTGATTGATGGGCAAGAAGGGGCAAACGTCTCTGGCCGTGCCGATGGCCATTGTTGTTGTTGTGGTCTTCAGCCCAAATACTGGCTTGATGCAGCTCTCCATGCTACTCTATCCCGTACAAGCCTTTTCATCTCCGAGTAACTACTGCAACCTACATCCTTCTGAATCTGTTTAGTATATTCATGTCGTGGTGTCCCTCTACGATTTTTAACCCCCGCGCTTCCCTCCAATATTAAATTGATAATCCCTTGATGCCTCAGAACGTGTCCTACAACCGATCCCTTCTTCTAGTCAAGTTGTGCCATAAACTCCTCTTCTCCTCAATTCTATTCAGTACCTCCTCATCAGTTACATGAACTACCCATCTAATCTCCAGCATTCTTCTGTAGCACCACATTTAGAAAGCTTTTATTCTGTTGTGGTCTAAGCTATTTATAGTCCATGTTTCAGTTCCATACGTGGATACACTCCACACAAAAACTTTCAGAAAAGACTTCCTGACACTTAAACCTATACTTGATGCTAACAAATTTCTCTTCTTCAGAAACGCTTTCCTTGCCTTTGCCAGTTTAAATTTTATATCCTCTCGTGTTCGACCACCATCAGTTATTTTGCCCCCTCCAAATAGCAAAACTCATCTACTACTTTATGTGTCTCATTTCGTAATCTAATTCCCACAGCACCACCTGATTTAATTCGACTACGTTCCATTACCCTCGTTTTGCTTTTGTTGATGTTCGTCTTATATCCTCCTTTCAGGAGATTGTCCATTCCATTCATCTGGTCTTCGAAGACCTTTGCTGCCTCTGATAGGATGACAATGTCATCGCCAAACCTCGAAGTTTTTATTTCTTCTCACTGAACAATAATTCCTACTCCAAATTTTTCTTTTGTTTTCTTTAGTGCTTGCTCAGTATACAGATTGAATAACATCGGGGATAGGCTACAATTCTGTCTCACTCCCAGGCCGAAGTGGCCGTGCTGTTAAAGGCGCTGCAGTCTGGAACCGCAAGACCGCTACGGTCGCAGGTTCGAATCCTGCCTCGGGCATGGATGTTTGTGATGTCCTTAGGTTAGTTAGGTTTAACTAGTTCTAAGTTATAGGGGACTAATGACCTCAGCAGTTGAGTCCCATAGTGCTCAGAGCCATTTGTCTCACTCCCTTGTCAACCACATTTCTAAAGAATCCAAACTGATCTTCCCAGAAGTCGATTTCTACCAGTTTTTCTGTTCATCTGTAAGGAATTCGTGTTAGTATTTTGCAAGCGTGACTTATTAAACTGATAGTTCGGTAATTTTCACACCTGCCAGCAACTGCTTTCTTTGGAATATCAAATATTATATTCTTCTTGAAGTCTGGGGGTATTTCGCCTGTCTCATACATCTTGCCTATCAGGTGGAAGAGTTTGTTCATGACTGGCTTGGTGTGTGGAGTTGCTGGCTTAGTTGGTATTTCGCGGCGGACTTTTCAGAGTGTTTACAAGCACTGATATAGCATACACGGTCACGAAGCACGACGGCAGGATAGTGATCGGAAAAAGATTCTGACTGAGAGGGCCCGGAGACGCATGTCACGATTTGTGAAAAAAAAAATAGCTTCCAAACCCGACAAGAATTGCTGCACGCTGTGAATAGAGTGCCAACCCCACCTATTAGTGAAAGAACATTGCGACGGAAATAACATGCAACGAACATTTGGAGTCGGTCACCTTGTAATGTGGCTATAATTTCGCACCTTACAAGCACTCATCTACATACTTTGCCGTGATTTACAGCCAGAATTAGGAATCATTTGATAGCTTGTACATCGTATATATGAATATTTAAAGAAGACTGACATTGTCACGTACACCTTGTAAGTAATTGTTAACATTTATTGCATGAAAGGTGACGGAGTGTCTTTATTATCAAAACGGCGTAATGAATGATTGCCTATACTAGTAGAGGTTGGAACGCCAGTGGAAATGAAACGGTGGCGTAACTAAAGCCCTGGGAGGAAAAGCCACACAGGTGTTTTGGTCTTGCTTCACAGAGGAAGTGCCAAGATGGACGGTGTGGGCATCTGAGAGCTGAAGCACAACACAGTGGCGGCCGGCCGGTGCTGTAGCGGGGACGAGAAGGATAGCTGGATAATATTTTGGAAACTCTTAAAATCTTGGACGCAGCAGAGAGGAATGAGGAAGCGTTACCTCAGAAATCGCAGGTTGGGTTATTTCCGAGGATTTTTACTCTACCATTGTATGAGTATTGGTATTTTCTCGTAAACTTTCCGTGCTGGACAACAAAAGACTAAAATATGGTTGGTCGGCATTCGGAAGAATCTGTAGAGAGGGAGAATTTTCCGTGGTTTCGAGAATATGATTCGCCTTCTGCAGTTGCGAGGGAGGGGAGCCGAGTTTTGCTGGGAAGCCAGCAGTGGAGAGAAGAGGTTATCCGTTTTGAGCGCCCGGGTTTGACGGTCGCTCAGCATCAGCTTTTGTTGGTACAGACGGACTTGCTGTCTTTGCTCTCAGGATATTTTATTGTTAGAACGGTTAGGCCATGTACTGTTGCGAACTTATACGATTCTGGACTTCGCTTCCGGGTAGGGAGTCGTCGTTGAGGACGAAGTGTTCAGTGATTGAGAGCACTTCTTCTGCTTATACTCACGTAGAGACGTTATCTGAATTCCGTCCTTGTGGCTGGGAGTTCGCGTTTCTTGTCTGTAGAACACAGAGAGGAGAAGACAGGATTAGGTTATAATAGTCAGAGGACCGCCTTCTACCGTCCTAGAGTATGAAAGAGTTTTATTTTGTGGCTGGGTTCCTTCCATCGTCGCAGACGTGTACGAGAACCATCACTCCGACGCACTGGATGCAGTACATACGGTGATATTGCTAATTTCTTCGGCTTATTTGAGGCTATAAAGCTAAACAGCTGTGATCACGTAAATTTTATTTCCACTGAGGTTGCACACCATTGTATATTATCTTTGAAACTAGTATCTTCTAGTGTTTCGTTCGTAGATGATGGCAGTCGTCTCGTATTATTTATATTAGATCTCGTAGCCATAGAAGGGGCAGATTTGGGCAATTGATCAATCGTATTAGTTAGGAAATTCATTTATATCACTTTATGTCCATTGGACATTGATATATAAACGTTTGTAATATAGAGGGGTTTTAATCTACAATAAATGTATAAGCGGAAACAGAATTTATAATTTGGTAGTTACTAGTTCCTGGAGTAGTATCTTGGAACCTCGCCCAGAGACCATTGCACACATAAGCGCATAAGTCTTCAGTGGGCGAGAAATCATCGAAGTGGACAGTTGGTGACTGGCAGAACGTAATGTGGTCTGACGATTTACTATATTCAAATGTCGCTCGTCGTCGAGTGCACTGAAGACCAAATGAGGCATTTCACCGTGGATGTGTGCAAGGTTAGGTTCAAGCCAGAGGCGGTCTATGATATTTTGGGTGTATTTTTCTTATCATCAGTTGGTCTCGCTCACTGGGATGACCGATAACATTAACCAGCAGGTTTGTTTAAGCATTCTGAAAGATCAGGTGTTGCCTTTGAGTAAGCTATTGACGACAACAGAAGATTTCTTCGGGCTGGAAGAATGTGTGACTGGCTTTCTGAACACTCCCCCATCGATTACATCTTGGATGGCCTGCAAAATCACCAGACTTGAATCCCATAGAAACTCTGTGGGAAACGTTGGAACAACGGGTAAAAACCCGACACCGGCATCTCCGCAATCTGGTGGAACTGTGCGTTCAAATTCTCAGCAACTGGCTTAAACTGGATGTGACGTGCCTGCGCAACCTTGTGGACTCACTGCCTAACCGAATACAGGCGGTTATCGAGTGCAGGGGCGGAATGACACGGTATTAAGTGACTCTTGTAATGATTTCTCTAGGGGTAACCAATTTTGTGTCCGGTGAGCTTATGTTTATCTCCACATTGATAACCTTTGTAGTTAATTCTGTCCTATGAAAGATTATTACTGTTCAACAATAGTCCGCTGCTTGTGGTCTAGTGATTGGCATCGCTGTCTCTAGTCGCGCGGTCCCATGTTCGGCCTCCGACTGTATCAGAGACTTCCTTGGGGAAAGGGGGACCGAGAAAGAAAAAAGAAAAGGCAAGTATCGCTTATCTGTATTATGCTCGCCCAGTCTCCGGAAAGATCGGTAGACACCTACTATAACCGCTCTCTTAATTAAGAACAGTATTATCAAGCTTATTTTTGTATAGGGGAGAGGTGACCGATAAAATCGGTAATAGTTAATAGCACTGAAAAGGTTTTAATTAAAATTATCTATGTATAGCCTCTCATTAGAATAATGCCCGTAGCAAAGTAGCCCTTCAATGAAATCAAAGTGGGTTTAACGCGGCTACTTTTGTTTCTAAATTCTGCTTCATAAACCATGCGCGGGTATTGTTAGTTCCCTTGTCTTGTTTCCTGCGGTCTGAATAAGCCTATGTAGCTGCGGCGTGCGTTATAGCGGGCATTTCCGTGTGATATGCTACGGAAGGGATCAGGGCACTTTTGTTAAATTGCAAGAAAATTTACTGTAGTTAATTTTTACGGACAGACTTTTGCGGTAAGGTCACGGACTAAGAATATCTGAGGAACTGTGTGCGCGATAGAAAGTAGCGCTCAGTATTAAATTCCATTACATGCCGATAAGAGGACCTGTGGACTATACGAAGGGACATTAAATTGAATATAAGAACGGGACTGGACACTTAGCTTTGTGAAAGCAAAAGCGTACGAAGTTTGAACGACTGTTTCGAAGTTTAGCAAGGGGCAATATTCCTTGCTACAATCTCTTTGAGTGACGAACTATAAAAATCACGGACATTTTAGTTGCTGTAAATGCTGAGAGTAATTGTAGGAACAACCCTCCTTTTCCCTCTATACAAAACGTAATCATTCATGGTCATTTATTTATTATTCAAAAATGTTAAAATGTGTGTGAATTCCTAAGGGACCAAACTGCTGAGGTTATCGGTCCCTAGACTTAATCTAACTTATGCTGAGAACAACACACACACCCATGCCCGAGGGAGGACTCGAAACTGCGGCGGGAGGGGCCGCGCAATCCGTGACATGGAGCCTCTAACCGCACGGCTACTCCGCGCTGCTAATTATTACAGAATGTTGTTAATAAAGAACTAAAGTGATTTCCATAACTTCATGTGTATTGGTGATTAATAACTAACATCCAAAGACGTTACTAACTATATTGTCTCCGGTAAAAAATGGTGATCGATTGAGCCAAAAAGTTAACATTAATTATTATGAAAATCCGAAATATAGTCGGCGTTGCAGAAGATGCTCCATCTGATGTTTAGATATAACTAAAAGTGCAACATACACAGTGGATAATAACATTATATCTTCAGTCGGAGAAGTCGACGACAGTAGATCGACGGAGGGCGGCTACATTACGGAAACATGACATCCAATGTGTCTCATTCTGTTCAACAAAGATAAACTCTTCTTGGTTCTTGGTGGGGAGGGGGAAGGCGGGGTGTAATGATACGATATTGTAGTGTTTTTCTTGTTCTGAAGCAGAACAGGCACTGCGGCAATGACAGCCGTTATCGAATGCATGAAATGTAGTCACAATTACGAATATTTACAAACATCAGCAGTGTAATGGAATGACGAAACACGGTTGACGAAATATGGAAGTTTAACTTTGGCCGTGTGTCATGCTCGGATTGCGTAATGATACAGTGACGGCTCGAGATTAGCGGGAAATCCGGATACGACCCCTGGTCAGACACAAATTTTCAATGTTGTCATTCCATTATACGCATGACGGTTATCCATTTTCGTAATTGTGAATACATTTCATGTCTTTTTTGTAAGGTTAAAGAAGATCTATGTCACCGAAAGTCGGGTGTGCACTACATCACACGAATAGTGACGTGTCTTACGTGGGACAGACGGTTAAAGTAATCGAGGAGAGATGCGAGTGTCACCGACAAAACCGACTAGAACAACAGCGCAAATCAGCTATCGCGGATCACTGCCTCGGATATAATCATGAAATGAAATACGAAGGCGCCAGTATAGTGCTGCAAGCTCTTCTGGGTCAGTCTACATAAGGGACATACCGAAATAAAGATGTCACTACTCCAGTATAGTGGAGCGGAAGTTTCAGTTTAAGGGGGGGTTTACTATCTTAGGCCCAAAAAAAGCATGTTCTTTGAGAATTTCTTTCTCGGGATGTCTTATAGATATGAATGTCAAATTTGGTCAAAATGTTTACTGATATTTCCTCTACAAACTGGAAATTTTCGGACCGGAAATGTTGAAGAGCAAAGGCGGAAGTGCCGTCGGAACGAAACAAAATTTCGATGTAGACCTCCATGCGCGGTATGTCACAGGTCAGCCGGCTCGTCTGAAATCAAAATTGAGTTGACGTTAGTGAAGTATATAAGATTCTTTAAGAGTTGTACCTCGCTAAAGTTATTTGGACCATAGGAAACAAAATGGCGGCCATTTGAAAAAGTAGGGTTTTTTTCATCGATTTTACGACTTCGTCGGCTAAGTAAAGGTTTTTAGAGTTGATAGACCAGAATACAAGTGGTACAACTCCTAGACAATTTAGTTAGCTTAGTCAGAAACAAAGAATCATGCCGATCGGTGCAGTAGATTTGAAGTTACGATACCGCGCGATAAAAAAAGTCATTTCGAGAAACACGCATTTGACGTTTTGACTACATATAAATGCAATATTATGCAACTTACGTTCAATCTGCTATTCCGGGTCCATAAACTAGTCCTTCCTCTTCCTCATAGAGGGCGTTGTGCTCGATCTGGGCCATCCTGCGCTGCTCCAGAGCCGATCGTACGGCCGGTGACAAGGGGTTTTCGGCCGCTTGAATCGGGTTGTCGTCCGAATGCTTGGCGAACTGCGTCGAATAGAGTTCCAGGGCGACATCCATCGTTCTCATGGTCTTCAGAATTGCTCAATACCCTTCGCTGAAGCTGCTCACTGCCAGGAAAGTCGCAATCTCCACAATCTTCACACCAGAATGCAAATGCTTGGGGGCTAACTTCCAAACACACGCGTAAAAACTTTCATTTGAATTTTGCGTATTTCCTCTCAAGCCCCGGTACAATAAATCGTCCTCCGAAAGAAAAAAAGCTCGTGCTTGGAAAAGGCCGATGTCAGGCAGGTGCATTTTTTTGTTCAACCGTGAATAACAAACATCTTCGTTCCGTATTCGGAAAAACCGTTTCAGGGGTGGATTCTAAACACTTTTGTGGATCCAAAAATGCAGTTTTTAAAAAATTGATTTTTTGAACCAAAAGATAGCAAACCTCCCCTTAAGCGAGGCTTTAGATCCGGCTCTCAGTTTTTTACGATATCGTCCGCCATCTCATCCACTAGAGGTGCAAAACGCTGAGAGAATGTGCACTTAAGGGACTAACTGTGCGGGAACCGTGAGTCGAACTCGGCTATAAACAGTGATGGGACACTAACAGTACTTCATAGCCTGGCTGGAATCCAGGCAGCGAGTATGGTTAGGGACAATGCTTGCAAAAACTGAAGAATACGACTGGGTCGGTCGTCGACATATCGTGCATAAAAATGAAATAAACAACTTGTCTGAACACACTATTAATCTGACAGACTTCAATGGCTGTGGAATTACAAGTCTCAAGTCAGAGTATTTAAACCTGCGAGAGTCCTATTCGGAAGCAGAAAAGTGTACAGCTTGTTCACCTGTTGTCGGGCACCCAGTGAAGAAGCAGCAGAGCGAAGGCTTTGCTGTAAGGCCCATGCTTCCACACTGCCGTGCCCTCCAAGTCCTTCTCTGCAGCGTCGAAACTCTCGTATGTGATGACCCCTGGCCTTCCGTTGTGCTCCTCCGCGTAGCGTAGCATCTCCGGACTTACGTCGCAGGACACAATCTTCGTGCCGCCAGGGAGCCGGGGCGCCAGAAACTGCATCACACAGACCGTAACTACACTCATGCTCATAAATCAGGGATAACTGCAGAATGTGGTGGAACACAACGTGGCATTACACAGAACTGGCGCTAATAGCATAGGCACATACGGAACACACACAAGATACATCTGTGAGTCTACGGTATTGGTGATAAGTTGAGAAAACCTCCCCGAAATACATGTGCTATAAAACGCCACTGTTTCCTGAGCGTGTACACCGACATCAATATGGGATATGGTCACCATGCACACGTAAACAGGCCGCACAACGGGTTGGCATACTCTGGATCAGGTGGTCGAGCAGCAGCTGGGGTATAGCACCAGTGCCTGTCGGAGCTCCTGAAGTGTCCTAGGGGTGTGAAGACGTGCAGCGATACGTCGACCGAGAGCATCCCAGACGTGCTCGATGGGATTTAGGTCTTTAGAACAGGCAGGTCACTCCATTCGCCTGACATCTTCTGTTTCAAGGTACTATTCCACGATGGCAGCTCAGAGAGGCCGTGCGTTATCATACATCAGGAGGAAGGTGGGACCCACTGCACACCTGAAAAGGCTGGTGCAAAATGACGTCCCGATACACCTGACCTGTTACAGTTCCTCTGTCAAAGACATGCAGGGGTTTACGCGCACCAATCATAATCCCACCCCACACCATCAAACCACTAACTCCATACAGGTCCCTTTCAAGGACATTAATGGGTTGGTATCTGGTTCGTGGTTCATGCCAGATGAAAACCCGGCGACAATCACTGTCCTGACTATACCTGAACTCGTCCGTGAACATAACCTTGGACCATTGTTCCAATGACCATATACTGTGTTCTTGACATCAGGCTTTACGGGCTCTCCTGTGACAAGGAGTCAGTGGAATGCACCTTGCAGATCTCCAGGCGAATAAACCGTGTCTGTTCAGTCGTCTGTAGACTGTGTGTCTGGAGACAACCGTTCCAGTGGCTGCGGTAATTTCCCGAGCAAGGCTACCTGCAGTACTCCGTGGCCGTCTGCGGGCACTTATGGTGAGATATCGGTCTTCTTGTGGTGTGGTGTTGTACACTGTGGAAGTCCCGTACTGTAGCGCCTGTACACGTTTCCTGTCTGCTGAAATCGTTACCATAATCTTGACATCACACTTTGTGGCACACAGAGGACAGTCGACTGTCGTGTAATGACTGCGGGGTGAGCGGTGAGGAAATGGACTCAGGACAATTTTGTGGCAAGAAGACTAAGCACTGATCTTTCATAAAGGGCTACATCACGATAAGACCGTAGGGTTGGTCAACTGGATCTGACGAACAGAAGAATGACAACAGCTGAAATACGGAAATAGGTTGCAGGAAGAGTGTAGCCGCTAACTGTGGGGAACAGGTTACTCGAGTCAGAATTGACACACTACTATATGTCGTTTACCGCTGACGCCATACTACAGGCAACTGAGACTTGCGTGGTGCAGAGCCAGACTCTACTGCGACAGTGAATAGTACTTTATGGTGTCCAGCTATGAGTCTCGTTTCTTGTTGTGGCAGTCAGGTTGACCCTAACGTGTTCAGAGACGACTTGGTGAAAGGTCGCAAGAGCAGCAGTTCTTCAGAACCATACCTCCCGGAAATTATGGTGTGGAGAGCTATTGGATATAACAGGATATATTTGATCATTTCTGGTTCAAATGGCTCTGAGCACTATGAGACTTAACTTCTGAGGTCATTAGTGCCCTAGAACTTAGAACTACTAAAACCTAACTGACCTGAGGACATCACACGCGGACGCGCGGTTCCAGACTGTAGCGCCTAGAACCGCTCGGCCACTCCTGCCGGCGGTAATTTCTGATGGTGGGCTGTAAGCTAGCAGACAAGAATGGTAAAATGTGTTGCTGTACCATTCTTGAGCTGGGTACCAAATGTCGTATTGCTGTAGTCCTCATCTAGAAGACTTCGCTCTGTAGTTCACGCCACAAGCACCTTGTGAAAGGTATCAGTCCTTGACTGGCCTGCCCCGGTGCCATGGTTTGTCCCCCATAGCATGTCTAGGATGCGATACGTACATGGCTTGACAAAGAAAGTGAAGCGCGCAGAAGGGGAGGAGGAAACAAAATGAAACTTTCAAGGTAGATATTTCAGTGATTACAATATCGGGTCAAATTTAAGAGAATTTGGCAGCATGAGCCCACCTATCACTATTACGTTTCACCCCTCTCTAGCCTAGATGCATGCACTGATTCGGTTGGGAAGGGTGTCATAAAGCTATTGTGTCCTCCCGTGAGGCAAACTGTCCAACAGCTATGGTAATTATTCCATTCTGGCTAATGGCACTCAAACACAGTTGACATCCAGGGTGGTTGCATACATACTCTATTGGGGACAGATCAGGGGGTCTTGCTGCCCATGGCAGTACCTCAGAAACATCTAGTTAGTTCGTAGAGACACGTGCCGTATCTGGATGAGCATTGTCCAGTTGAAAAATAGCACCACGATACATAACGACGCAGTATCTCTGTGACATACCATTTTGCCATAAGATATTCCTCTAAATTAATAAAATTATGCCGTGTTGAATGTATTTCACCTTAAAACCCAATGTTTCGTCCCCATCTGCGGAGAACATTCTCAAGAAGAATCGTAGCTTCTTTGAATATCCGACTCACACCCTGGCCCGCTACCGACTACAGCAAAATTCCGCTTCCGCGTGCTTCTACGCAGTGGCGTGACGTCACATGTTTTGAATGCGCGAGCGCAGTTGGCTGTTATCGACTGCCGTCGTCTGCTGTTACTATCACCCCCATGATGGAAGACTGATACACATCTTCTTCAGCACCGGAATCGAGATCATATCCAACTTCCGCTCTCCTCGTTCCTATTGAAACTACTCGGTTGTTTTAAATCTGTATGGCCTCTCTGTATAGCCTTTGTCCGCCCCGATAGCTGAGTGGTAGGCCAGCACAGTAGCTCAGCGTGTTCGGTCAGAGAGCTGACTGGCCTCTGTAAGAAAAAAAGTGAGTGAGAAGATCAACAACGAAGATCAATGGATGTCATGTGACGTCCGCTACGACGAAATACAACGAACCGTAATGAACAAAATGAAAAAATAAAAAAAT
The DNA here is from genome assembly GCF_021461395.2 of Schistocerca americana. NCBI lineage: Eukaryota > Metazoa > Arthropoda > Insecta > Orthoptera > Acrididae > Schistocerca > Schistocerca americana. Next base: position 184,070,991 of record NC_060120.1, read on the forward strand.
TGTCAGCGTGGCGGATTGTCGTCAGACGGGCCCGGGTTCGATTCCGGCTGGGTCGGGGATTTTCTCCGCTCAGGGACTGGGTGTTGTGTTGTCTTCATCACCATTTCATCCCCATCCGGCGCGCAGGTCGCCCAATGTGGCGTCGAATGTAATAAGGCCTGCCCCAAGGCGGCCGGACCTGCCCCGTAAGGGGCCTTCCGGCCAAAGACGCCAAACCCTCATTTCCATTTTTTTTTGTTTAGCCTTTCATGGTATTTACATATGGCTGCCAGTATCTGAGTCCTCTCAGAATGAATGTGGTGATCTCCTGGCTGCAAAGCCTGTTCCGCAACAGCTGAACTGTCAAGCTCCCTTCTTCTGGAAATGCCCATGTCTTATAGTCGTTTTTTGACCGTTCTTTTTCTAGTACCCACATACACTTCCCCACAACTACACGGAATCCTATACATTCCTGCTTTTTCCAGTGGTTGGCGAGCATCCTTGGCCGATTTTAGGTGATCTTGTATCTTCCAGGGGGGTTTGTAGCTTATCTCGATGTTTTTTTTTCAAGGTTTTCTCCTATGCGGTCAGTAACGTCCTTAATGAATTTTGCTTTAGTCAATAACGGGTCAGGGTGTGAGTCGGACATTCAAAGAAGCTACGATCCCCTTAAAAATGTCCTCCGGAGATGGGGAGGAAATGTTGGGTTTTAAGATGAAATTCTTCGACCACAGTATAATAGCCAGGAACATTTTATTAATTTTGACATTTCCGGCCGTGAAAGGTTGCATTTTCAAATAAGATATTCCTGTATCACTACCATCCATCACCTGAAATCATACCCAATGGCTCCCTCCCTCATTACACTAGGAGTAACATTGCTGTGCCTTTGCAAAACAGTGGAAGAATGGTATCTCTCCTGAGGTCCTCGCCATACCCACTGACAAATGTCATCTGGGGCAGCGCCGTTCATCGCTGGTCATGGGACCACTCTAGACACAGCCAACGGTAAATACCTGACGTCGTCGGCTCGAGTGCCATCAGCTGATCCAATGTAAAGGAAGCTTCTGGTATGAACTTTTTTATTGCCTTGACCCCGTCTATGTAATCTGGATTACTAGTTTCGACAGGACTAAGCTGCCAACTTCAGATCCACAGAGTAGAGGTTACGAAATCATGCTGTGTGGTTTAGCGCACAGCACGATTTCATAACCTATACTCTACACGTTGTAGGGAAGCAGCCTACTCACGCTGTAGTAAATTCACATCGGTCTTTGCATTGTGTGCCAGCCAGTCCGCTGTAACTAGCTCTGACGTCATAAATGTTGCGCAATACATTAAAAATCAAGCAAATAACCTAAAACATTTCTAGCATGTCAGGAGTAATACTAAATTAATGTGTGTTGAATATCAGTTCGATATCTTTAGCCATTTTCGAAATTTGGACGTTTTTCTGTAAAAATCATTGGCGCAACAGAAAAGAGCTAGAGAGTTAAAAATTTATAATTAGATCCATTTTTCATAATTATTTAATAAAAACAGTCTTCTGGATCTCACAAATTAAGACTTTAGTAGAAATTCATGATTTTCTGGTTTTTGTCTCAAAACTTAAGGAAGCAAGATAGATTAAGTAGGCTAATAAATAAGGCTAGGATGTTTATATTTAAGTAGAATGGAGATCCGCTATAACCATAAGGATGTGAGAACTTTCATTTGAATACCTATAAAACTATAGCGATAGCGTATCTCCAAAGGGCCAGTTCAGAGCTCGTCTACTGCGTGCAGTGTAATTAAATTAATTCTCTCGCCCAAAATATTTAACTTAGCCACGTCAAACATTTATTATGATTACTTACCTGTGTGCTGAAGGCACATTTAAATTGAGAGCTTCATCGGCCATCAGCAAAAGAAACTATGATTTATTCAATAACTTAAAGTGGTGCATTACTAGCCCAGCGGCTAGTCGGGAGAGCCGATTTGATCAGGCGTTCCCTAAGCCGTCCGCACCGCGGCTTTATATATAAGAACGCTGCGCGAGGAAGCAAGGCCCCAGTTCTCTCCAGACGCTGAATAGCACGTCATCTGTGTCGGGAGTCGCGTCGCGTCGGTATCATTGCTTCAAACAACCTCGGATGCCGTATTAAGTTACTCGGGATACGTGTAACCATGAATCATTTTCGAGTGAAGTGTTAATTCTGGGTTGACTTTAATTATCGATCTTCAGTTTGCGTATTGTCGTATTTTCACGTGCCGCCGCGGGACAAACATTCTACCATTATTTAACGTGGCGTTTGATGAACCTAATCATCAAATTATGGCGAGCATTCATTTAAATATTCAATTTGGACAATTATAGTTGCATCAGCGCATTAGACTCTGAACTGCTCTGTTAGTTAGGTTGTGTGGATTCTTTTGTTTTTCATCTGTGACATTCAGAATATACTCAACTATTTTAGAAAATCGTTTTTGATTATAAATCCCGGACAATCTCCTAATTCCTCAGAGCTATAAGCTGTAACTATAAGTGTATTCTCAGATGAAGTGGGCACTAGGAATTCTAATTACAGGCTTCACGTTTTACTAATCACTTTCTGGTTGCCAATATTGTAGTTAGAGAGCCAGTGTTGAGAACGGCGAAAGACAGCATAAATAACATTCTAAATAATAGGAACATTTAACAACATTAATTCAATCCGCCGCCCCACAACGTCTTAAGACGGCAGCTTAGTCCTGTCAAAACTAGTAATCCAGTGTACATGCACGCGGTCAAGGCAAAAAAATTCATATCAGAAGCTTTCTTTACAACCGTTCGTGTTGTGTTAACACCGAACTACGTTTGGGAAGGCAATTCCCTAGTCCACCGCTGCTAGTCTCCGACCAATTGTATGGGACAACACAGAATGTTGCAGGCAGTACTTTACTTCTTTTGAGACGGCAGGCACAGATCTATAATCATTACGATGTGCTTGGTGGACAATACGGCGATCCTCTGTTGCGGTGGTCTCACGTGGTCGAGCGGAACCTTGATGGAGAGTAAGGCTGCCCTCACGTTTCCATGCAGTCCACGTGGGCCACTGTCACATCGGAATGCCTTTACAAATCCGAGTATTCCGGAACTGGACCGGCCAGCCAAATGCAGACCCACAACGAGGCCGCTTTAAACTGTGTCAGGTGCTGATAACGCTATCTCGAACGAAGACGCGGCATCTCCCTGTCCTTCATAGTGGTCAGTCAAGATCTGAACCTCTTGTATATTCTACTGGGCATGGTGATAAAAGTGAACACGGATACCAATAACGCACTCCGGTGGCCGTCCTACCTGTAACAGAGAATTGCAACTCTAATCGTTTACAGACCCGTCGATGGGGAGTACATGTATGATGTTAAACTGACACCCACCTGTGTCTTCAGGGTGATTCACTTTAGTTTTGTCAGGCAATGTGTATTTTCGTACCAGTCACCAACCAGCAGTCTTCATGAAGGGACACAGTTGTGTTTCAGGCATAGCAATAAATGCCTCATGATGACATGGGGAGGCTGTCTGCTTCCTGACCACAAGGAATGTAAGAGTGTATTTGTGCCTGTGAGATTCACTCCTCATACTGATGTTGATGATGGATATCAGTTCGGAATGGTATGAAAGTTTAGTCATGTAACGTCCTTTATGTGATGATCCATCCGCCGGCCGGTGTGGCCGAGCGGTTCTAGGCGCTTCAGTCCGGAACCGCGCTGCTGCTACGGTCGCAGGTTGGAATCCTGCCTCGGACATGGATGTGTGTGATGTCCTTAGGTTAGTTATGTTTCAGTAGTTCTAAGTCTAGGGGACTGATGACCTCAGATGTTAAGTCCCATAGCGCTTAGAGTCATTTGAACCATTTGATGAACCATCCACAAAGTATATGACCTGATCATTCATCTTTTTAAAGTTTGCCATTTTCGTCAAAAAACATCTACAAATATGATGCACAAGCAACTTTAGAATGAATAGTAGACGATCTTTACTCGTAGTACTAGTGATATTTGGTTCTGTTCCTTCCGCCTCTTGGGCGAAGGAAGAATTACTGTTTACATGCCTCAGTGCGTGCCCTAGAGTTCTATCCCATAATCGCTATGCTCGGTATATGTTGGCATAAAGACTGCCTGACATCTTCCTGCAACACCAGTTTTCTAAATGGCGAAGCGCAGTTTCGTGACTACTATGTCGTCTTTCTTCCAAGGACAAAAAATAAAAAAGGTGCTCCACGAAGGAATTATCTGAATGCGACGGAGATCGGTAGATGTATGGACATGTACAGACAAACAAATGATGAGAATTTCAGAAAAAAATGAATGATTTATTCAAAAGGAAGAGAGTCGCACATTGAGCAAGTGAATAACGCGGTCCACCTCTGGTCGTTATGCAAGCAGTTATTCGGCTTGGCATCGATTGATAGAGTATTTGCCCAAATTCTGTCCAATTGGCACGTTACATCGTCAAAATATCGAGCTGGTTGGAGGGCGCTGCCCATAATGCTCCAAACGTTATCGATTGGGTAGAGTCCGGCAACTTTGCTGGCCAAGACAGGGTTTTGCAAGCACAAAAACAAGCAGAAGAAACTCTCGCCATCTGCTGGCGGGCATTACCTTGCTGAAATGTAAGCCCAGGACGGCTTGCAGTGAAGAGCAGCAAAACAGGGCGTACGATATCGTCGACACACCATTTTGGGGTAGCGGTGTCGCGGATGGAAACGGAATGGGTCCTGCTATGAAATAAAATGGCACCCCAGACCACCGCTCCTGGTTCTTGGGTCATATGGCTGACGTCAGGCAGGTTGATACCCCACTGCTGTCCAGGGCGTCTTCAGAGCTCAGTTCGAAGCGGGACTCATCACTGAAGACAACTCTACTCCAGTCAATGACATTCCAGGCCGAAGACGTGTCTGGATACTCCCCAGACAGCAGTGCGATACTAACCTGACTGCCACCAAGCATACGGCCCAACAACCAGAAGTCGTGGTCTGGTGTGTCATTTCTTCTCATAGCAGGACCCCTTTGGTTGTCATCAGCGGCACCCTTTCAGCACAGCGGTTTGTCGACAATATTCTACGCTCCGTTTTGTTGCCCTTCATGGCGAGCCATCCTGGACCTACATTTCAGCAAGATAATGCCCGTCCGTACATGGCGCGAGTTTCTACTGCTTGTCTTCGTGCTTGCCCAACCTTACCTCGGTCAACAACGTTTGGAGCATTATCGGCAGGGGTCTCGAACCAGCTCGGGACAGGAGGACATCCAAAAACTCTATTAATTAGTGCCAAGCCGAATAACTGCTTGCATGAAGACCAGAGATGGACCAAAGCGTTATTCACTTGCTCAATTTGTGAAGCTCTTTCTCTTGAATTAATCACCCAATTTTTCTGAAATTCTACTCTATTATTTGTCTGTACATGTCCATCACATCTACCGATTTCCGTCTCATTCGGATAATTCCTTTGTGGTGCGTCCTTTTTTTCTTAGAGTGTAATTACAGTCTTACATATTACGATAAAAATTTATTTCCTCGCTTTAGAATGGATACTGAGTAAGGCCATGTTTCAAAATTTTTTATTGTTGTTATAGTTTTATAATTATTTTAAATGAGACATATATGTCCCGCTGGAGTCCAGGAGGAATAAATTTTTCCTTAAATTCATTCCACCTCAAGTCCAGCAGGTTATATACGTCCTACTTAAAATTACTTTTTTACTAAGAATTAGAATCTGTAAAAAGAAGGAAGTAAGTACCACCATTACGTCAAAGAAATTACTCTGCTCACAGCTTGACATTTTTACGAAATATTTCGAAACATTGTTGAATATATAATGGTACTTTGCAGTGGCTACATACTGTATAATATTAGTACTTATCTCTTGCTTCCACGTGCTGCATTGTCATCGAATCCTTGTTCTCTTTGTTGGGAAATGTTTTCAAGCTACATACCTCGTATAAGCGCACATCATCATCCGCACAGAACCGTGTGTATCTTCAGTAAAATGACAAGACAATAAGCCTCTTACAGTTCTGTCAAGTGCTCCCCCATCCGAAAGGTATAAGATTCGTCACAAGAAAGAAGAGATGGTACAACCTCAGCTATATCGTGCCCTGCATCCTTAGCCGAGTACATGACTGTGATGGGAGCAATAGACCGGTTTGACCCGTGGAGAGAACGATATGCTGCTAGCAGTAGGTCACTCAGATGTGGCAGCGTCTTTTTTCTTTTCTTTTGGACGTTGCAACAATAAACAGTGCCATCCTGTGGAACTGAAATAACAGAGGAAAATGTGCCCAATTTTGTTGTCGCCTTGTTCTTGAAAGATAGCTTCCAACTGGGGGAACTATAAAGAGAAGGGGATGACCAGCATCCGCCAACAAAAAACAAACCAGAAGTCTGTGGAGTCTTCTGTTTCATATCAAATCAAGCGAAATAAAATAAGATTACTGCACAGAACAAATATATAAATTTAAAAAGGCACAAATATGAACAAAAGACAGAAGCAGAAATCCCCTATAAACACTGGCGGTAAAACAAAACTGTTAAACGAATTTAAAGTGTTTTATCAATAAATACCTGCACAAATAGGTACATTTCTAGAAAACAGTGTACAGAACACAATAATACCATTACTGAGCTTATCTGTTGCAGACACAAGGCACACAATGCACTACTGACACAATTAACCGATATTTCGTGCGTCATATGCCAAACAATGAGCCTGTTGACTCCAAACAGTTGATACATTCAGTGCTAGATTGGAGCACCACACATATGTGGGACTTCCGTATCCCTGTGAACTCAGGGCTCTAAATTTGTATTTGGGAAACTTAGGTCCCACTGCTGACGAAAGGGTTGTTCCCCAAACATACCTTTTACTCTTCCGTATTGGATGTACAGATGTATTCAATATCCTAGCAGCATCTCTGACTACATTAGATGTGTAGCGTCGTGTGTTCTTGGGAACCTGGGGCAGTATTTTACAACTCCGTCTCTTGAAACTCCTGTCTGTCCGGACATGGGGATTGCATCCTTCCACCATCCTCCATACCTACAAATCTCTCATCTGTCCTGTCCTCTGTCATGCCAACATTGCCTGGATCTCCGCCCCCCCTCCCCACTTTTATAGTGCCCTTCAAATCATAGAACTCCACAGGTTCCACCTTACCTTCCATATCCACCTTCCCCCCCCTCCCCCCCCCCCCACACAACTCCTGTATGCCCTCATCCCCTTCCCCCACCTCCTCCTTTTCCTCCAACATATTCGCATCCTTTACACTGTCGGCAGGCTTGATACCCCCCACCCCCTGGTTTCCTCCTTCCTCTCCACCCCCTGCTCGTTGCAACGACATTCACAGCCTCCATCTCCTTCATCAGGGCAATTTCCAGCACCTCCCCCATCTGGATGTTGAACTTGCCGTGACATCTAACCTTCTGACCAACTGTAGCTGGCCTTGTTCCTCCCCTCCCCAGAGCCCCCCTTTTTCCTCTCCCCTCCTCCTCCTAGGGCGGATTTTCCTCCTTCCCCTCCCAGTCTCTGCACCCCCTCCTCAACTGTTTCCCTCCCACGTCCTTCCCTGCCCGCTCCCCCTTGGGGCGCCCCCCGCCCGTCTCCCCCCTCTCCTTCCTTTTGGAACCGCCCATCCCCCCTTTCTTCCCTCATCCCTCGTCTCCATCCCTCTGGCAGATCCTCTCAGTTTATTCAACGTTGTTGGTGTGCTACATCAGTGTTGTGTTTGGTGCTGTTCTCCTGTGACGTCAAGAGCTGTTATTTTAATTGTGTGCTGGTCTTGCACATAGTGTTGCTGTCAGTGATTGTTATGCGCTACGCCGCCCATCGCTACTTTTATCCTCCAGCCGTACTTCGCCTTGTGTGTCTTTTAATCGTCACAGTGTGTGGTTTTTGTCTACAGTTTTTAGATTTTTATCACCATTTTTACAGTCACCCCCTTTTTTACACTATCTTCCATTATGTTTCCCCTTTTATATGTCTGTTTCGCCGTATTTCCTCCTTTATGTTTTTTAAATGTCTCCATGTTCTGTATGTACTGTCTGTCTCTCCACTGAAGAGCGCTGCCTATGCTGCTGCCAGCCCGCCCCATGTGGGGCACTGAAATACAATAGAGAAAAAAAGTATTCTACAATTGACTGCACGAGCTTGTTGTATGTGATTTCCTTTACAGCTGCACTGCAATTCCTCAAAACTGCTCCATGAAATATATTGTTATTTCAGGGGGGTAGGACATCAAATGGGCCGACTTTGAGCAGGAGAGGCACCACAGGACATTTTAATTTCCACTGTCTATACTTTTACAAACAAATTCATAAAACTTTGTCAGCATGACCGGGAAGGATTCAGGATTCACACTCATAGCAGTGGAAGCTCAAAAACATAACAATGTACAAGGGTCGTCCACAAAATAAGTTCCGTTTTTATTTCTATCCGCGGCAGCGCTACGGCCGCAGTTCCCAGCATGCGCGGCAGTTACTCTGACTCAAGGAGAATTCATGTACGCAATATTCAGATCGCTACTGCCGACGTGTGCTTTGTAGTGCTTCTTTATAATGTCAAGCAGTAATTGAAAACGCGCGGCGTGTGAAATCAGATATGTGATTCGTTTTCTAAACGCAAGAAAGTTAAATTCATCGGCAAATCTGCGAGGTTTTCGGACAAAATGCTATGAGTGATTCAATGGTTAGAAGATTGGTCAGATTGTTCAATGAAGGACGTGATCAAGAGGACGATGAAGAACGAAGTGGACGCCCGTCTGTGGCTACTGACGAACTTTTTCACACAATTGAAGACAAGATTAAGCACAATTGTAAGATTACACTTAGTGCCCTTGCTATGGAAGTTCTGCAAATCTTATGATCGCTAATTTATGAAATTGTTACTGAAAAACTGAAATTTCGAAAACTTTCGTCACATTCGGTACCCAAAATTCTTACTGAACAACACAATAAACAACGGACGCGCAGCGCACTTCAGTTTTTGACAGTTACGGGGGATGAAACTTGGGTACCATACGACACCTCTGAAACAAAACGGCAATCAATGGAATGGAGGCACACTTCATCCCCAACGAAGGTTAAGCCTAAGCAAATCTTGACACCTCGAAAAGTCATGTGCACCGTTTTTGGGACCGAAAAGCATTTTGCTAATTGATTTCTTAGAGAATTTCAAGGTCAGCGCAATCGATGGAGAGTTGGGGTTGGGTTGTTTGGGGAAGGAGACCAGACAGCGAGGTCATCGGTCTCATCGGATTAGGGAAGGAAGTCGGCCGTGCCCTTTCAAAGGAACCATCCCGGCATTTGCCTGGAGCGATTTAGGGAAATCACGGAAAACCTAAATCAGGATGACCGAACGCGGGATTGAACCGTCGTCCTCCCGAATGCGAGTCCAGTGTCTAACAACTGCGCCACCTCGCTCGGTGATTGATTTCTTACCACGAGGCCAAACAATCAATGCACTTGCTTACTGCGAGACCATTAAGAAATTGCAACGCGCGGCAGCATTTTCAGTTACGGCTGACGTTATAAAGAAGCACTACAAAGCACACGTCGGCAGCCGCGATCTGAAAATGGCGTACATGTCTTCTCCTGGAGTCAGAGTAACTGCCGCGCATGCTCGGAACTGCGGTCGTAGCGCTGCCGCGGATAGAAATAGAAACGGAACTTACTTTGTGGACGACCCCCATACGTTGTTATGTTTTTGAGCTTCCACTGCTATGTCTACATCTACATCTACATCTACATGGATACTCTGCAAATCACATTCAAGTGCCTGGCAGAGGGCTCATCGAACCACCTTCACAATTCTCTATTATTCCAATCTCGTATAGCGCGCGGAAAGAACGAACAAATATATCTTACCGGACGAGCTGTGATTTCCCTTGTTTTATCGTGGTGATCGTTCCGCCCTATGTAGGTCGGTGTCAACAAAATATTTTCGCATTCGGAGGAGAAAGTTAGTGATTGGAATTTCGTGAGAAGATTCCCATCACAACGAAAAACGCCTTTCTTCTAATGATTTCCAGCCCAAATCCCGTATCATTTCTATAACACTCTCTCCCGTATTTCGCGACAATACAAAACGTGGTGCCTTTCTTTGAACTTTTTCGATGTACTCTGTCAGTCCTACCTGGTAAGGATCCAGGATCCCACACCGCGCAGCAGTATTCTAAAAGAGGACGGACAAGAGTAGTGTAGGCAGTCTCCTTAGTAGGTCTGTTACATTTTCTAAGTGTCCTGCCAATAAAACGCAGCCTTTGGTTAGCCTTCCCCACAACATTTTCTATGTGTTCTTTCCAATTTAAGTTGTTCGTAATTGTAATACCTAGGTATTTAGTTGAATTTACGGCTTTTAGATTAGACTGATTTATCGTGTAACAGACGTTTAACGAATTCCTTTTAGTACTCATGTGCATGACCTCACACTTTTCGTTATTTTGGGTCAACTGCCACTTTTCGCACCATTCGGATATCTTTCTAAATCATTTTGCAGTTTGTTTTGGTCTTCTGATGACTTTATTTAGTCGATAAACGACAGCGTCATCTGCAAACAACCGAAGACGGCTGCTCAGATTGTCTCCCAAATCGTTTATATAAATAGGGAACAGTAAAGGGCCTATAATACTACCTTGGGGAACGCCAGAAATCATTTCTGTTTTACTCGATGACTTTCCGTCAGTTACTACGAACTGTGACCTCTTTGACAGGAAATCGCAAATCCAGTCACATAAATGAGACGATATACAGAAAGCACGCAATTTTACTACGAGCCAATTGTGTGGTACAGTGTGAAAAGCCTTCCGGAAATCCAGGAATACGGAATCGATCTGAAATCCCTTGTCAATAGCACTCAACACTTCATGTGAATAAAGTGCTAGTTCTAGGGAACTGATGACCTCAGAAGTTAAATCCCATAGTGCTCAGAGCCATTTGTGTTTCACAGGAACGATGTTTTCTAAACCCATGTTGGTGTGTGTGAATAGACCGTTTTCTTCGAGGCAGTTCATAACGTTCGAACACAATATATGTTCTAAAATCCTGCTGCATATCGACGTTAACGAAATGAGCCTGTTATTTAGTGGATTACTCCTACTACCTTTCTTGAATATTGGTGTGACCTGTGCAATTTTCCAGTCTTTGGGTACGGATCTTTCGTCGAGCGAACTGTTGTATATGATTGTTAAGTATGGAGCTAATGCATCAGCATACTCCGAAAGGAACCTAATTGGTATACAGTCTGGACCAGAAGACTTGCTTTTATGAAGTGATTTAAGTTGCTTCACTACTCCGAGGATATTTACTTCTACGTTACTCATGTTGGCAGCTGTTCTCGATTCGAATTCTGGAATATTTACTTCGTCTTCTTTTGTGAAGGCATTTCGGAGGGATGTGTTTAGTAACTCTGCTTTGGCAGCACTGTCGTCGATAATATCTCCATTGTTATCGCGCAGAGAAGGCTTTGATTGATTGTTTCTTGCCGCTAACATACTTCACATACGACCAGAATCTCTTTGGATTTCCTGCGAGGTTTCGAGAAAAAGTTTCGTTGTGGAAACTGTTATAGGCGTCTCGCATTGAATTCCGCGCTAGGTTTCGAGCTTCTGTAAAGGATCTCCAATCTTGGGGATTTTGCGTCTGTTTAAATTTGGCATGTTTGTTTCGTTGTTTCTGCAACAGTGTTCTAACCCGTTTTGTGTACCAAGGAGAATCAGCTCCGTCGTTTGTTAGTTTATTTGGTATAAACCTCTCAATTGCTGCCGATACTATTTCTTTAAATTTAAGCCACATCTGGTGTACACTTATATTATTAATTTTGAAATGAGTGGAGATTGTCTCTCAGGAAAGCGTCAAGTGAATTTTTATCTGCTTTTTTGAATAGGTTTAATTTTTGCTTATTTTTCGAGGATTTGGGGATTACAATATTCAATCTCGCTACGACAACCCTGTGTTCACTCATCGCTATATCGGTTTTGATGCTGGTTATTAACTCAGGATTATTTGTTGGTAAGAGGTCAAGTGTGTTTTCACAACCTTTTACTATTCGCGTAGGTTCATGAACTAGTGCTCGAAATAATTTTCAGAGAATGCGTTTAACACAATTTCGGATGATATTTTATGCGTACCTCCGGTACTAACATGTATTTTTGTCAACGTATCGAGGATAAATTAAAGTCACCACCAACTATTATCGTATGAGTCGGATACGTGTTTGAAATCAAACTCAAGTTTTCTTTGAACGTTTCAGCAACTGTATCATCTGAACTGGGAGGTCGGTAAAAGGATTTAATTATTATTTTATTTCGGTTGCCAACAATGACCTCTGCACATACTGACTCACAGGAAGTATCTACTTCAATTTCGCGTCAAGTTAAACTACTTCTAACAGCAACGAACACGCCGCTACCAACCGTGTTTAGCCTATCTTTTCGGAACACCGTTAGGTTCTTCGCAAAAATGTCGGCTGAGTTTATATCCGGCTTTAGCCAGCTTTCAGTGCCTATAACGATTTGAGCATCGGTGCTTTCTATTAGCCCCTGGTGCTCTGGTACTTTCCCAACACAGCTACGACAATTTTCAACGGTTATACCGATGGTTCCTGTATCTACGTTCTTCCTGTGTTCGGCCTGCGCTCTTTGTGGCTGAAGCCCATCTTGTGTTTTCCCAAGACTCTCTAACCTAAAAAAACCGCCCAGTGCACGCCACGCCCCTGCTACCGTGTAGCCTCCTCCTGCGTATAGTGGACACCTGAACTATTCAGCGGAACGCGAAACCCAACCACCCTTTGGCGCAAGTCGAGGAATCTGCAGCCTACACGATCGCAGAACCGTCTGAGCCTCTGATTCAGACCCTCCACTCGGCTGTGTACCAGAGATCCGCAATCGGTCCTGTCGACTACGCTGCAAATGGTCAGCTCTGCTTTCATCTTGCAAGCAAGAGTGGCAGCCTTTACCACTTCTGTTAGCCGCTCGAAACCAGAGAGAATCTCTTCTGATCCAAAGCGACATACATCATTGGTACCGACGTGAGCAACCACCTGCAGTTGGCTGCACCCTGTGCTCTTCATTGCATCTGGGAGGACCCTTTCCACATCTGGAATGACTCCACCAGGTATGCACACGGAGTGCACATTGGTTTTCTTACCCTCCTTGTCAGCCAAGTCCCTAAGGGGCCCCATAACGCGGCTAACGTTGAATCTCCCAACTACCAATAATCCCACCCTCTGCGATTGCCCAGATCTTGCAGGGTGAGAGGTTTCCTCTGAAACAGGACAGGCGACAGCATCCGGCTCAGCGACAGTGTCAGCCACAGACAACACCTGGAACCTGTTTGCCAGACAAACCGGGGAGGCCTTACGTGCGGCCGCCTGGGAAGTCTTTCGCCGCCCGCTTCGCCCCGGGGCGACCTCCCACTCGACCACAGGTGAGGGGTCAGCCTCAGTGCGAGCAGTAACTGGGTTGGCCACCGGTGAAGACCGATCGGAGGACTCTGACGCGCTGGACGTCCGTTGGATCCCCATGATGTGTGAATCCTGAATCCTTCTTGGTCGTACTGACAAAGTCTTATGAATTTGTTTGTAAAAGTATAGACAGTGGAAATTAAAATGACCTGTGGTGCCTCTCCTGCTCCAAGTCGGCCCATTTGACGTCCTATCCCCCTTAAGAGACGTACTGTGCACAGAACTACGGTTGCTTTCTCTTGGTTCAAATTCACTGGAAAACAATAAGTTAAAGAAAAGAAAGTATAATCCTGTTATTTGAAGTACTGGGAGGTTATAATTAAAGTGCAGTTGCTCACGGTGGGCTGTAATTTTCGTGTTACACCGAAAATTAGTAGCTATGCTAATGCTTGAATGCAGAACCGATTTACGCTGGAAAAAAATACGTTCCAATTTCGGCCATCTGGTGTGATTCTGGCGCTGTACACTGTATGACGGTATGACATCCGCGCTGTCATTTGTCAAGTCATAACGGAAGTGAACAGTATGGCTACCGAGAAGAGAGTCCGTGCGCTATAAGTGAAACTGTTTTATGTGAACGGCAGCAACTGGAGTGTTGCATTAAGAGGGTATCGCCGACTGAAAGGTCTGAGGAGAGGATCTACGTCATTAAAGGGTTTAAAGAAGATGATAATGAAATTCCAAAACACGTGTGAGCTAGGCGTGGCACCTGGAAGAGGAAGGCGCCCTTTCCCAATGGACGTTGTTGACAAAGTTGCTGACCATGCAGCATGTGCCACGAGTAGTGCTAGTGCTCGGGCAGTGTCACAAGAATTTTCCACTCCATGGTCAACAGTACAGCAGTCCGCCTGCTTAGCTGAGTAGTTACGTGTTCGCCTCCCATGCAAGCGGGCCCGGGTTCGATTCCCGACCGGGTTGGAGAGTTTCTCCGCTCGGGGACTGGCTGTTGTGTTGTCCTCATCATCATTTCGTCCTCATCACCGGCGCGCAAGTCGCCCAATGTGGCGTCGACTGAAGTAAGACTTGCATTTGGCGGCCGAACTTCTCCGGATAGCGATGCCATAGGCTCATTTCATTTTCCATGATCCACGGCAACGCTCTGAGTTTACTTTTCTGTTCCTGGCACGGAACGAAGTTGTTGACTTGTGGCTGGGTTAACGACTGCCTGCAGTAAATACACAGAACTGCCGAATTCGGGGTACTCTTAAACCGTATACTGGGCACGAAGAGCCACTGCACTCGCCGCATGTGACGGCTACGTGGGGTTTCCTACCGTGGGGTTTCCTACAAGGGTGCAGCAGGTAGCGAAGCTGTCCAGAGCAACCGGTTCCCTAACGAGGTGTTTGCGAACTGAGCCTCCCCCACTGCTTGTCTACCCCAGTCGCTCACCCTCAGTGCAGGTGTTGTCGCCGTTTCTCAGACAGTGTCGTCGTCGATTAGCATCAATAATTTCGCAAAGTTAACTTGCCGATCTGGAGTTTCGTCATATATGTCATACGAAACTAATTATTTGTATTTGGCGGATCTCATTCACAAAAGTGCGCTTTTAACGGTATTTGTAAAGTTCTAATTCACAATCCGCTATTTATTGAATTTTTATATCAACAAAACTGAAATTTTACTTGGTAAATTTCTTACATTACATGGTCACTCGTCCTGTGAAGCTTCCAGAGTTTTTCGCAAGAAAGACGGAATGAGGACTCAGACAGCTGGTTGCCCACTTTTCTGTCAGAGACTTTTAAACACGATCTTATTTCCCGTTATTGTGCTCCAACAGGAGCATTCTTCAGCTGATTATTATGAAGTTCATTTTATAAAGATGAAATTCCAACTAGATGAACGAATTTTATCATCTGTAGACATCAAGAATAACACTCCAGTTATCGAGACTTTATGCGCCGCATCTAACCATAGGGAAATATTCTGTAATTTCTTTCAGATGAACACGCCTATTGTCGCGTAAATCTTTATCTAATTACTAAATGTAAACCCGGCGTTGCCCGGATATTTATTCATCCCAGTTTTATGTCAGTTCATCCCCTCTTCCCTCATCTCTCTTGTCCATTTAGTCCTACACGTCTCTCTATCCACCTCCTCCTTCCACCCATCCGTCTCTCTTTCCATCTCCTCCATCTGCCCCCTTTGCATGGGGGCTTAATTATTATTAAATTTGAAAATAATTTTTAATTTTCGTAGCTGTATGTCCGATTACGCTGTGTCTCGTGTTTGGTTGGCCCTGACTAGTATTATTACGCAATCTGACTGCATAGAACAACAACAAAGAATGAAATGAAAATTTTTGTTAACACAATTAATTAATTAAGTCCCCAGCAACTATAAAACCTACGAAACCAAAGCACAAGTATAACTGTTCTGTATGTGGGAGTATGACTCAACGTACGCATCTGGCACGGTTTTTCTTCAACAAGACAAGAAATTTCAAATATCATTTATACTGACGTGATAGGAAAAAAATTAGAAATACTATAATTGCGCAAGAAAACCAGAATTACACTCTAATACAAGAACACACGCCAGATGCTTTGTTGACTGAACCTGTAATGACGCATTATTTAGGACACTGAAATAATGAGAGAGAAAAGAAAATTTTTTTTTTTTACCTTCGTTTATATTGATGAAAGGCACTCTAAACATTACAATCTCTCCACACTCGCCATTACGACATCTCAGCAAGCACTTATCACTAGCACATCTCAACAAGCACTCTCTGCTACGAGTTCTCGACCAGCACTCTAGTGGAGGCGGCTGAATAATACTCTTTGGCGCAATCTCTGGCGCTGTGGCTCAGTGTAGCCACCTTTCATATGCCCCTCCTCCACGGGCCAGAATTTGATGGTATTTTTGCCAGTATTGGTGGTGAAAATACCACCAAATTCGTCCACAAAAATACAGACAAAAATAAAAGATAATATTAATACCTAAATATCACATAATTAGTTAAAATTTTGGCTTTGCACTGACCTTTCAATAACCTAATATATAAAATACAGTAAGCAATACAAATTATTTCATACATGTGACTTTACATAATAGTTTACACAATACACAAAAAATCAGTTTATACAAATGTTCACATAAAATGCTTTCAATGATTAAAAAAAACAAGTAGTTGATAGTTCCAGCAGTGGCACCCAGCAATGGTCAACAGGTGCAAATACCAATAAGTGACTTCATTTCAGTAGAAGCAGTCCATCAGTGGCACCCAGCAATGTTGAACAGGTGCAGACACCAACAAGTGACATTATCTCAGTAGAAGCAGTTCATCAGTGGTACCCAGCAATGTTGACAGGTGCAGACACCAACAAGTGACATTATTTCAGTAGAAGCAGTTCATCAGTGGCACCCAGCAATGTTGAACAGGTGCAGACACCAACAAGTGACATTATTTCAGTAGAAGCAATCCATCAGTGGCACCCAGCAATGTTGAACAGGTGCAGAAACCAACAAGTGACATTATTTCAGTAGAAGCAGTTCATCAGTGGCACCCAGCAATGTTGAGCAGGTACACACAGCAACAAGTCACATTATTTCAGTAAAAAACAGTCCATCAGTGGCACCCAGTAATGTTGAGCAGGTACACACAGCAACAAGTGACTTCATTTCAGTAGAAGCAGTCCATCAGTGGCACCCAGCAATGTTGAACAGGTGCAGACACCAACAAGTGACATTATCTCAGTAGAAGCAGTTCATCAGTGGTACCCAGCAATGTTGACAGGTGCAGACACCAACAAGTGACATTATTTCAGTAGAAGCAGTTCATCAGTGGCACCCAGCAATGTTGAACAGGTGCAGACACCAACAAGTGACATTATTTCAGTAGAAGCAATCCATCAGTGGCACCCAGCAATGTTGAACAGGTGCAGAAACCAACAAGTGACATTATTTCAGTAGAAGCAGTTCATCAGTGGCACCCAGCAATGTTGAGCAGGTACACACAGCAACAAGTCACATTATTTCAGTAAAAAACAGTCCATCAGTGGCACCCAGTAATGTTGAGCAGGTACACACAGCAACAAGTGACATTATCTCAGTAGAAGCAGTTCATCAGTGGTACCCAGCAATGTTGACAGGTGCAGACACCAACAAGTGACATTATTTCAGTAGAAGCAGTTCATCAGTGGCACCCAGTAATGTTGAACAGGTGCAGACACCAACAAGTGACATTATTTCAGTAGAAGCAATCCATCAGTGGCATCCAGCAATGTTGAACAGGTGCAGAAACCAACAAGTGACATTATTTCAGTAGAAGCAGTTCATCAGTGGCACCCAGCAATGTTGAGCAGGTACACACAGCAACAAGTCACATTATTTCAGTAAAAAACAGTCCATCAGTGGCACCCAGTAATGTTGAGCAGGTACACACAGCAACAAGTGACATTATTTCAGTAGAAGCAGTTCATCAGTGGCACCCAGTAGTGTTGAGCAGGTGCAAAATTCAACAAGTGACATCATTTCAGTAGAAGCAGTTCATCAGTGGCACCCAGTAATGTTGAACAGGTGCAGACACCAACAAGTGACATCATTTCAATAGAAGCAGTCCATCAGTGGCACCCAGTAGTGTTGAGCAGGTACACACAGCAACAAGTCACATTATTTCAGTAAAAAAAACAGTCCATCAGTGGCACCCAGTAATGTTGAGCAGGTACACACAGCAACAAGTGACATTATTTCAGTAGAAGCAGTTCATCAGTGGTACCCAGTAAAGTTGAACAGGTGCAGACACCAACAAGTGACATTATCTCAGTAGAAACAGTTCCATCTGTGGCACCCAGTAATGTTGAGCAGGTGCAGACACCAACAAGTGACTTCATTTCAATAGAAGCAGTTCATCAGTGGCACCCAGCAATGTTGAGCAGGTGCAGACAGCAACAAGTGACATCATTTCAGTACAAGCAGTCCATCAGTTGCACCTAGCAATGATGAGCAGGTCCAGAGAGCAGTCCATCATGTAGAAAAAGTACAAGTAACAGTCCATAATATTTACTATCACTGATCACACAGTTCATCAGCAGAAATTAAACATTTCTAAGTGGCACCTATTACGTTGAAAAAGTGCAAGTAACAGTCCATAATATTCACTATCACTAATCACACAGTTCATCAGCAGAAATTAATCATTTCTAAGTGGCACCCATTATGTTGAAAAAGTGCAGGTAACAGTCCATATTATTCACTATCCTAATCACACAGTTCATCAGCAGAAATTAATCATTTCTAAGTGGCACCCATTATGTTGAAAAAGTGCAGGTAACAGTCCATATTATTCACTATCCTAATCACACAGTTCATCAGCAGAAATTAATCATTTCTAAGTGGCACCCATTATGTTGAAAAAGTGCAGGTAACAGTTCATAATATTCACCATTACTAATCAGACAGTTCAGGCATGAACAATAGTTTGAATCCACATACAAATGCTTTTACACTAAACATACAAATCATAACAAACACACAAATGATGTTAGGTAATTGTCATATTAACTATTACAAATACACAAATACCAGTAAACCTATAATATTTATGGGTGTCAGTGCAAGCCACTACAAACAAATAAAATAATATTTAGGAGATAGGTTGGGACTAATTATTTGGGATTAGGAAAGGAAAACACACTCACTCATCTTTCATCCACATTAAGTACTACTGTGTAATTGAATAGTGTTAACTGTGTAAATGCAATTCTGTCAAAATTTGATGTTCATCATGTGTATCAAGTAGTAGTGGCAGCAATGTATAACAGTCAATAATAGTTAAGTCAACGTCATAGTCATCGTGTCAAGATCAATGTTTGCCAGGCCAGATCAAAATGTACTGCTGCTGAACAACTGTCAGTGAGCCAAGATATGCAATTACTTCCTCTCTCCAAAAAAAAAAAAAAAAAAAAAATGTACTGCTTATTGATTTAACAAGTGTGTGTAGACAATCTTCCTTCCACTTTAGTGTTCTAGTCTGCTATCTTCATCCTCCTTGTTCCATATAGACCAACAAAAAAAAAAAATGCTCCTCACTTACTTTACCTCTTATACACCAAAACTCCAATAATCATCAGCATCACATAATCTCAACACTTCAATAATACCTCTTATGTCGATGCATATAAACCTTATCATTAATAGCATTTACCTTACCTCTTGTCCACCAAAACTCCAATCAACTTCACATAATCTCAATAATACCTCAATAATACCTCTTCAACACGTCGACACATATAAACCTTATCGCCAATATCATTTCACTTCCATAACAACTCTTTCCTCTAGTCAGTCTCCTCGAACAAGTACAGATAAAATCATAATGCAAACCTCATCATCCTATACAATCCGAAGACACACTGTCAACACACAACCTCTGTGTAATCCATCTGACCCAAATCTTCTACTCATTATGAATTATAAACAAAAGAAATGCATACATGACCTCTAACAGACTTAGTTCGAATAACTTTCAGTAATTAAGTACGATTACGGAGTGTGAATGATCATAATATTTCACAGTGTGTACACCACTTCAAGAATTATGGCAAACAGAAGCAAACATGTGGAGTATTTCTTGTGTCAACTGTCACTTCCTATTTCAATTGCTCACGAAAAATGTAGTGTAATAACTGTCAATGGTCTAAACCTAGTTTTGGTATGTCATGTCGTTAGCTTCCTTCCTATTAGCATAAATTTATACAGCTTCCATAAAACCTCAGCTCATGTGACTTCTATGAAGTTTCTTGTACTAATATCGTTCGTCGAATTATAGCAGTTCGTTTTCTTATCTTAAAAATATAAGGCACTGAGAGTAAGCAAAACAAGCGATAGCGAGTAAATATACCAGTAGAGAACAGAATGTCAACAAGTGAATGCAGCACAATTCTTACAACGAGGGTCTGCCAAGCGAACAATCTATAATTAATACAACAGTGTGACCTAAACTCTATGTTTGTACACAGTATATCAGCATTTCTATATACCAAATTAAAGAGTAGTTATGACAACAAAACAGAAATGTGTAAATATGCAATCCATACGCATAGCAGTAAACATATATGTTACGTAATAAACAGGTCATTAGCATCATATCAGCATAAGCAATAAATGTTCATATGTCATCTTAATAAGTAAACATGAAGGCGCAAGCAGATAAATCACAAAGTATAACTTACATACATAACCACATCAGCACAATTAATCAGGTGACAATTATAATTTAAATAAATAAGCACAGCATGCAAATAATAGAAAAATATGACATCAGTGAAAAAGCATAGCAGCCAAGCGATGCATAATATATACAAATAACAACCCTGTTCATTAATAAAACATTGACAAAAATCAGCAAATGTACGCAAGCACGTCGCTTCACAAGTAAATTCATAGAACATGAAATTAGCACAAAGTATGAATCACGTAATTGCGAGCAGCAAATTACGTCTAAAGTACGTACCTAAGTGGAAATATGTTACCTGAAAAAATAAACTCAATTAATAGTTACCTTTTTAGTTTATTAGTTTCTTCTTGCAAATTACATTCTTTCTGAAAATTTCTCGATAGCAAGTCGTCTTAACGTCGGAGACACACAGAATTTACCTGAAGGTCTTAAATATTTTATACAACTGTATCCTGAAAAATACTGAACGTTAATAACATAATTCATCAAGTCACTATAGCTTTATACTGAACTTAATCGGAGAAATTAGACTGTGTATTTGTTTATGGCTGTCAGTGCATTGGCACTGAGTGCTCGATCAGCTGTAGGCGCGTGACGTAGGAAGTAATTGTTTGCGGTCAACGACTGCCTTGTGCGGCGCGCAGACTTGACTGTTGCTTTGAGTATATGCCGCCGCCAAAACACAGCGCGGTATCCTTGTATTCTCTGCATGTTTACGTAAACTGTTGGTTTCTCGAAAGTATGTCATTCCACAAAAATTTTTACGTTAGATATATGATGTATTCCTTTAGAGCATCGTGATTTAAGAGTTTCTACTTCAACAGTGTTATCATGAATAATTTTGCGAATTCTATATGGACCGTTATAAAGCAGAAAAAATTTGCGACACAAGCCTTTTCCTTTGTGAGACAAACGATGAGACTTAATTAACACCTTCTGACCAACTGACAAAATTTTTAAACGACCAGGACGTTTAGCTGATTTCTCTCTTCTGGCAGCCGCAGATGCAATATTTTGTAGAGCCATGTTCACAACCTCAGAATGCCGCAGTTTCCGTGAAGGCGGAAAAGGAACGACTTCAGAAATGCGATTTGTCGGTGCTTTATTTTTTAATATCTGTATAGGCGGTAAAGAAGTTGAATCATTAGGAAGTTCATTCAGAATGTTTTGAAAAATATGAAGGTACTGATCCCACGTTCTGTGATTCTGATGACAATAAAGATGACAGAATTTATTGATTTCCTTCATCCATCTCTCTGAAGCGTTAGATTGAGGGTGAAAAAGTGAAATGAAAATTGGTTTAATTTTACGACGCCGTAGAGTACGAAGCCAAATTTTAGAATGAAACTGTGATCCATTATCTGATATAACCTTATCAACATGACCAACTTCTTTAAGAAAATGTTTGATGAAAGCGTTAGATACTGAACGAGCTGTTGCTTTGCGTAACGGTGTAAAACACACATATTTTGATGTCAACTCCACTGCTACGAAAATGTACGCAAAACCATTAGTAGAACGAACCACTGGACCGAACAAATCGACTGCAGCCATGTCCTTTAACTTCGCTGGAATGATAGGAAACAACGGTGCTCTGTGAGAAATTGTTGGTGGCTTAGCCTTTTGACATAATTTGTATTTGGCCAGAACAGATCGAATACGTTTTTCCATACTTAGCAATTTTCCCGTAATTTATGAAAGCATTTTCTAGGACCAAAGTGCGCATAACTGAAATGTGTGTACCAAATAAATTTATTGACCCACTCATCAGGAATACAAACTAACCAAACAGAGTTGTCGACCGATTTTCGTTTAAAAAGAATGTCATTGCGAACTAAATAATGCTGTCTAATCGCTACGCTTTCCTTTCTCCTCCACTTCTCCTTAATGTCCTTCCAGATTGGATCCTTATTTTGCTCCTTAGCGATGTCCTGGAGCGAAGACGAAATAAAGTTCTCAAACGCAGCACCTTGAATATACATCAAACAATAATTGTTTTCCTTGCAGTCCTCTTCAGCACTTTGTTTCAAACCCAGAGGTGCACGTTATAAAGCATCGGCAACAATATTTGAAGAACCCTGTATGTAAACAATACTAAAATCAAATTCTTGTAGATACAACACCCATCGTGACAATCTGCCATGAGTTAATTTTGTCGACATAAGAAATTCCAGAACTCTATGATCGGTGTAAACCTTAGTATGTCTGCCATACAAAAATGTGCGAAATTTTGTGAAAGCCCAAACAACCGCCAAAGCTTCAAGTTCCGTTATCGAATAATTCTTTTTTGATTTAGAGAGAACACGACTTCCAAATGCAATAGTTTTCTGTACTACAACGCCGTTTTCTTCTATCTCTTGAAATAAATGTGCACCTAGGCCTTTGTATGATGAGTCCGTTGCCAAACAAAAATCTTTAGATAAATCCGGATGTGAAAGAAGTGGAGCTGCAACTAAAGCATCACGAAGTTGTTCAAATTCTGATTGAGCTTCCTCATCCCAACACCAATTAGAATTCTTTCCGGATAGTTCACATAAACGAGGTGTGGCCAAATCGTCCAATTTAACAAAGCGTCTAAGAAAATTACAGACACCAAGAAAACTACGAACATCACGTTTTGTGGTAGGAACAGCATAATTACGAATAGCGTCAAGTTTTTCTGGATCAGGAAGAATACCTTCTGTAGAAATAATGTGACCGAGAAATTTCACCTGAGAACGACCAAATTCAGATTTTTCCAAGTTCACTGTAAAGCCAACTCTTGCAAAAATACGTAATAATGAATCCAAAATTTTGTTGTGCTCACTCCAAGAACGTTTAGCAATAATAATGTCATCAACATATGAAGTAATATTGTCACGAAGATAAACAGGTAAAATTTCATTTAAGCTACGAATGAATGCTGCAGAAGATACAGTAAGTCCAAACGGTAATTTCCGAAATCACTTTTGGGTAAATAGTCATATCTGGTTATTGTTTATCTACTCTCTAGATAGATTGATAGTTGAAGAGTTGTATTGACAGATGCAAAGAATAGTAAAAGAGTAGGCAGCGGTGCAGAAAACTAAAAGGGAAATAGCACCACTACAGCTCGGGGCCCTATGCTCGCTACGGCACATATTCACTTAGAGTAGTGAATCCCCTGAGGACTTTAATAGCTGCACATAATTACCAGTTTGTGACTTAGTGGCCAATTTGGCGGAAGTGCGTACGTAAATTGATCTAACCATGCACATGGATGTATGTCATTCTTAGAATTGCGGAAGATCTTAAATTTCCGAACAGTCAAAAAGCGTTTATAGTCAAAGTTTTCGCCTCGTGGCGACAAAGACCTACTGCGTCTGTCCCAGTCACAATGACGATTATTGTTAAATTCACGCGCCTGGCGCTCTCTTGTTGCATCCCGTAAATGAAACAAATTATTTTCTTCAAACCCCTCTGCTATCTGTGATTCCAAATTTCTTTTGCTGTCTTTCCCTACAATTTCTCCTTCGATTTTTTTGACTTGCTTTCGTAATGCCTCAACCTCCTTTTTAACGCGTTCATTAAATTTTCCCTGATTTTCAACATGCTTATTTATGTTCTGGTACTCTTCGGTTTCTGCAAATGGTAATGGAGCTGTATCATCCGAATCTCTGTCCCCATTTAAACTAAGATTTGTCAATTTATCTGAAATCTCCTCAACTCTTTCCGATAAGTCACCTATTTTTTCTTTCTGTTTATTTACGTCTTCCGTAAGTGTCGCGACTCGGGTTTCAGTACTGACACATTTGGTAGTTAACTGTTCATATTGTTGTGTTAGGTTATTTAATCTGTCATTTGGTACGGATTCCTCGATTCTCTCAAATATTTCCTCCTTATCGTGTGCACGTTGTAAATTTAACTCTGAAAATTTCTGTACTATCACGCGATCTCTTTCTTCCTGTTCTCGGTCCTCTTCCTCTTGTCTAATCTCTACAGCAAATAATCTATTATTGTGAGAATTCAAAATCGGTTGTACTTCTTCTCTAATTTCTTTCTTTGATTCATCATTCTTGTTTTTGAAACCTGTCCTTATTTGTGAGCTTAACCGTGTTACCATTGCTTCCATCTCAGTTTTAATTTCAGATCGTAACTGTGATCCCAGTGAGTCTAACCGTGATCCCAAATTTAATATAGCACTCATCAACTGCTCCATATTAAATGGTTCAGAATTCTTTTCGCCCCTAACATTTCCCACAAAACCAGCTTCCTTCGTCATAGCTGTAAGGCCATCTGTGTTCGATACTATTACAGAATCTTCTGTTGTTAATCTTGTATTCTGTGAATTTTCTGATTGAGAAAAATTTTGAAACGGTTCCGGACTATTTTCCCGACTTATTAAATTGTTTCCCACTTCATTATTCATCCTACTATTCTCCTGTGTTGGCGAGTTCGCCATGTCAACAATTTCGTTATTCTGCCTATCCATCATTTTTGCCTTTTTCATCGATCGCGTAATCATTTACAAAACATACAAAACTCGTCACTGTACGAAAATTACACACAATGACTCTTTATCTCCAACAATACCATTTACATGAAATGTTTCCCTCAAACACGATTAATCGAACAATTGAAATAATTGCCCTAAATTGTCAAACGCGTATACAAGACAACAAATCAAATTCTGAGAAAAAAATACCATTAGAAGAATGACAATTACCAAATCTACACATGCAAAATAGACTGCAATTACTAAACTACAAATTACTGCAACAATACTACTGTCTACTACTTTTACAATCAGAAGAATTCCAAGGGACGATCCTGGCAGGGTCGCCACGTCCATGGGGGCTTAATTATTATTAAATTTGAAAATAATTTTTAACTTTCGTAGCTGTATGTCCGATTACGCTGTGTCTCGTGTTTGGTTGGCCCTGACTAGTATTATTACGCAATCTGACTGCATAGAACAACAACAAAGAATGAAATGAAAATTTTCGTTAACACAATTAATTAATTAAGTCCCCAGCAACTATAAAACCTACGAAACCAAAGCACAAGTATAACTGTTCTGTATGTGGGAGTATGACTCAACGTACACATCTGGCACGGTTCTTCTTCAACAAGACAAGAAATTTCAAATACCATTTATACTGACGTGATAGAAAAAAAATTAGAAATACTATAATTGCGCAAGAAAACCAGAATTACACTCTAATACAAGAACACACGCCAGATGCTTTGTTGACTGAACCTGTAATGACGCATTATTTAGGACACTGAAATAATGAGAGAGAAAAGAAAAAAAATTTTTTTTTCACCTTCGTTTATATTGATGAAAGGCACTCTTAACATTACAATCTCTCCACACTGACTCGCCACTACGACATCTCAGCAAGCACTTATCACTAGCACAACCGAGCGAGGTGGCGCAGTGGTTAGACACTGGACTCGCATTCGGAAGGACGACGGTTCAATCCCGCGTCCGGCCATCCTGATTTAGGTTTTCCGTGATTTCCCTAAATCACTCCAGGCAAATGCCGGGATGGTTCCTCTGAAAGGGCACGGCCGACTTCCTTCCCCATCCTTCCCTATTCCGATGAGACCGATGACCACGCTGTCTGGTCTCCTTCCCCAAACCAACCAACCAACCAATCACTAGCACATCTCAACAAGCACTCTCTGCTACGAGTTCTCGACCAGCACTCTAGTGGAGGCGGCTGAATAATACTCTTTGGCGCAATCTCTGGCGCTGTGGCTCAGTGTAGCCACCTTTCACCCTCTCTCACAGCACTTCCTCCTCCTCTCCATCCTCCTCTCCTTCTCCATCCATCTTCCCGTCTCTATCCATCTCCTTCTCCGCTTTTTCTAACAGTACATCAAATTCACAATAACATCCCTAATTTATGTATTTATTACAGTGTTCCATTAGTCATTCATCACCTTCCCCCTTTGTTTACCTGCTGCTCCCTCTCTCTTTTAATCAGCCTCTCTCACTTCTCTGAATGCACCTCCTCCCCCCTCCCCGTCCCCATCACGTTCTCCTCTCTCTGTATAATGCCTCCTCCGGCTCCGTCATGCCATCTCCTCTTTACCCGTCTATGAAAAAATACGTGTATCTGCCAACTTTCATGCTGATTGACGAGACGATGTTGAATTTATTTAAAGGTAGGCCAATCATCCGCCATCCAGCATACGTTGGCTTGAGTAAATGCCTTCACCACGAAAACATACATACATGAGCCAACTCCCAATCTGATCAGTCAAATGGTGTGTAATTCAGTTGTAAGGCACCCTCCGCCATACACCGTATGAAATTTCACGTAGACGGTGAGGTTCCCCTTGTTTTGAAGATCAAATGTACAAAATTTCCTGAAGATCGGAGCAACACGGTGGCTTTTGTTGAAATCCGTAAGTAAAGTACCGTCCACAATGCACTGAACGAAGTTTTATGTACTCAGTGACCTTCCTTTTGGTTTGGGAAATAGGAATTCATTTTTATACACCCCGCCCGCTCTATGAGGACTTAGTTGCGAAACATAAATAATAGATTCGAACAAATAATAGATTCGAACAACAGAAATCATGTAATGATTTCTGTCGTATAAGGGGCAACATAGCTATTAAATTATAGTAATGAGATTACGAGAACAGTCACTTTCAGTGTTACGTAAAATAACGTTATACCTTATAAATTATCACGATACAAGATGAAGATGATAAGCAATGTGGGACTTCCTTCCGCTTGCATTTGAAACTCTCGGAGAAATCCTGTATGGTGAGGAGGGTGGGAGGTGGCAGCAAGGGGAGCCTCGATTTGTTTTGCCGGCCCGGGCCTCTGACAGGTTTAGTGTGCCACTGCTCGTAGGAAACCACATGGTAGGAAATCCCACGGTAGGAAACCCCACGACACCCATGTGACTGGGTGTTGTGGATGCAAAAGCACCTTTATTAGCATTCATTCGTCTTTGAAGAGAGTACACCTAGACGACCTGTAGGGTGTATCGTGATGCGTGCTCGTTATCGATACCTCCTTGTACAACTGGTGATTCACGCTTTGGAAGAGGGAAACTGTGTGGAAACCACTGTTTTCATGCAAGATGAGGCAACGCCTCACGTAGCTCGCACAGTCAAAGATTTGCTTAATGCAACCTTCCACGAACATGGTATCTCCAGAGGTTTTCCAGATGCATGGCGTGCAAGACCACCTGACCTGAATCCATGTTAGTTTTTACTCTGGGGATATCTAAAATTACGTGATCACCTGGGACACGTTCAGTCTCTAACTGATCTGAAGGCCAGTACACAGGAACACGTTGCTCAGATGCCATCGTAACAGCTGTGAGCACCAATTAATCACGTCGTTTAACGGATGCAGCACCTGTTCGACGTCTCCGGCGGTCATATTGAACAAATTGTGTAAGCGGTGGTTAATATTAAAATCTACATTTTGCCTTTCTCAGTTGTTTGACCTTCTCTGCCCAAGTCGCGTTCCTAATCCATTACATATAGAAACATTTCTATACATCTTTCTTGCAATCACAGTACCATATTTGTACTTAGTGGCCCAAACAGGTACTAATCTTTTCCAGTATAAATCGGTTCCGCATTAACGCATTAGCATATCTACCAAGTTTCGCTGCCATACGATAATTACAGTCCATAATGGGTCGCTGTGAGCAGCTGCACTTTAATTACAACCACCTGGTATTTGCTATTGTGTCACACAGCAATGCAAGTGTTCTGAATATCATACCACTTGCACATAACAACTTTTTTTAACAAATTAGAGTGGCGAGACTACACAGTTGATACTAATCCCTTCAGTTGGAAAGAAGGTGCACAGTTGAATATAGTAAATGCATAAAAGGTTTCACAGGTTACCTAGGGTGTTCAGAGCAGAAATTACGCAGAGTACGGGGCAACAGAACTACTGTTGACAGCAAAAATAAGTGTAAACAAAGTTGTTCAGTGCAAAAGCGAGAGAGCTGGATAGGAGCAGAGATGTAGTATCAAGATGGACTCGTAACTGAAGCTCATGTCGTCGAACCTCGATGTCAAATACTGGCGTCGGATATTTCATTTTCGTGAGGTAAGCAAAATGTTGAACTCTTAGCCTCAGATGGTAGTTTCCCTCCTGTGAATGAGTGCGGCTATTGCAAACGGCTTTCTGTGACCTACTCCTCCACAACGATTTTAGCAGAAAACAGTTTCCAAAGCTAAGTCTCGAAACTGAAAACGATAAGCTTTTCTCTGTGGTGACAAAGAGAACATATTAAATTCCACAAATTTTATACATGCATTTCACCTCGAGCTTTCACAGTTCCACCAGTAAAAGACAGGCCCTACTGGACGCGCGCTATGATTAAATTTAATTCATAGCTTTAAAGTATGCATTTTGGAGCCCACTAGTAATTTTTTTCTTGTTTTTCTTTCTTGTCTCAAAGTCTGTCGGTGGAGTTCTTGTTCACCTTGTATAGTGCTTGGTGGAGGGTGCCAATAAAGACACGGCCTGTACTGTTCCTTTCGCATACGGTGCTAAGGAAAAGTGTTTCTATGCCTCTGTACGCGTTCTTATTCTCATAACCCTTACGTGACATATGAGATGGATACACTACAGAGGTTCTCTAAAAGAGAAACATCGTATTTTCCTAATGTCAAATTCATGTTCCCTGAGCATGTCTGCTTAATACCAACTACACGAATTGTTAAGACGTAGCATCGAATTTCGAATCAAATGCTTGCTATCATGCCTACTAGATAAAGCGTACCGAGGCGGGAACAGTACTCCAGAAATGGCTGTATTGTTCTTGTATGCGATTTGCTTTGCAGGTGTACTGCCCTATTACAGAGCCGTGCAAAAATGTAAGTTTTATATTTGTTTATTTATTGTCTCAAACACATAAAATTTCAGGAGCAGTTACCGGTTTCGGGCATCAGCTGTCATTTTTAATTGACAAAAAGATCTCTATCAACCACATACAGAAAATTTCGTCAGAAATGTCGGACTTTCCAAATTTAAGTGTTCCACACACCTGTTCTGCAGCTAATTCCACACGATATTCCTCTTTTATGTAGCTTCGTAATATTGCACGAAAATATTTAAACTGCGTCACCCTCTCCAGAAGTTTGTCACTAACCTTGTAATCGGAGATTTTTCCGTTATGAGCATTTAATAATAATTCCAAAATAAGGTAGATACTTACAGGCGTCAACATTGCTGAACCATCAGTTGAATAAGTCATAGGATTCAAAATACTGACGCGAATAATTTACATAAGAACGAAAATCGAGCATGAGATGGGTTCTGGCAAGGTTCTGAAAAAAAGAAGGAATGCGCAAGGCATTACGAGTTGTCTTAGAACAGAAACTGAAAATTGGCAACACTATGTTTAGAGCATTCGCATGTTTAGCAAATTTTTTGAAGTTCTGACGGCATCAGCGATGAATACAAGGGGCGGAGGGTTATCTACAACTTATACTGAAACCAGACTGCAGTTACAACAGTGAAAGACCACGAGGGTTGAGAAGGAAGTGAGGCAGGGTTGTAGTCTTTTCTAAAAGCTTTTCAGTGTGCACATTGAGCTAGTAACAAATGAAATCAAAGACATATTTTTAAAGGAAGTTACAGTTCGGAAAGAAAAAAGAAAAACTTTGAGGTTTGCCAAAGACATTGGAAAAGGATTTTGAAGGACAACTGGAGTTAATGGATACCGTCTTGAAAATGAGACCAATATAATCAAGTAAAGAAGTGAAACAGTGGTTAAGAAATAAGTCGAATTACATCAGAGACTGAGGGAATTAGATTAAGAGATGAGACGCTAAACTTAGTTACGAATTTGACTATTTGGGCAGCAAAATAACTGACGGTGGGCGAATTAGATGTAAAAAGCCTAGTAGCAACAACAAGAATGGCGTTTCTGAAAAAGTGAAATTTTTTAACATCAAATATAAATTTACGTGTTAGAAAGTCTTTACTGAAGTGTAACTTTGCACGGAAGTGAAACTTGGAGGATATACTGTTCAGAAAAGAATAATTTGAAATGTGCTGCTACAGAAGAGTACTGCAGGTATCTTTAGATGGTTCGAACAACCAAGGAAGAGGTATTGAATCAAACTGGAGAGAAAAGAAATTTGTGACACGATTTGACTTAAAGACGGGCTCGATTGAGAGGACACATCAGGAGAGATCACCGAAGCAAGTAATTAGATGCATTGTGAGTGCTACCTATAACTCCTTCTCAAAAAAGAAAGCTAACTATCCACGTTGAGGGCAAATACTTGCTACAAAACATGCCTCCTCTGCACCACTTCTCTCCCCTGCGACACTTGTTTCACCCACACCCTGCACCCACAATTACTGTTACTGTAAAATAAACCAAGCTAAACTGTGTGTACTAAACTTACAAGGGGAGGCCGCCAATTGTGAAATTCAGATTCGATTCATACTGCGCATAATAAAAGCTCATGGCCAGAGGTGTAATGTGGCAAAGCACCAAGATGCACTTCTAAGCCGTTGTCGAGAAAAATCGACAGTTAAAAGAATCCGTTGCGGTGAAATACTCTCTACGATTTATAATTTCCTACAGCGCCCTGGCGCAGCGGTAAGCGCATGGGTTCGTAATCCGAAGGTCGCCGGATCGAGTCTCGCGCCATGCAACCTTTTTTTTTTAGTATTTGTTTTTTGTAATTCAAATATATATATATATATATATATATATATATATATATATATCGTGGGGTCTCTACTCTAATTCGAACGTATTCGTTTCGGAATATCGTTTCTACGTCTTCCGTTAACTACACGTGTAAACATTATGAAGACGAAGACGAACGTTTGACTTACACTATACGTATTCGTTTCGGAATATCGTTTCTACGTCTTCCGTTAACTACACGTGTAAACATTATGAAGACAATTAATAACATTTGTTATATACAACTTTGTTTGCGGAAAACATAATCATGTTCGAAGTCGCCAGTTTTTCCACGACAAACTACTTTCAACAACTTATTATATGCATAATTGTTGCAACTGATTGCCGGGAATTATATATATATATATATATATATATATATATATATATATATATATATATAATTACAAAAAACAAATACTAAATAAAAGTTGCATGGCGCGAGATTCGATCCGGCGACCTTCGGATTACGAACCCGACCGCTTACCGCTGCGCGACGACGCTGTAGGAAATTATAAATCGTAGAGAGTATTTCACCGCAACGGTTTCTTTTAACTGTCGATTTTCTCGACAACGGCTGAGAAGTGCATCTTGGTGCTTTGCCACATTACACCTCTGGCCATGAGCTTTTATTATGCGCAGTATGAATCGGATCTGAATTTCACAATTGGCGGCCTCCCCTTGTTAGTGTTTGTAACTCGCTTAATTGCTGGACTCCTTATTTCTGAAATGACAGAAGTTGGAGAACTTCAGGCTACCAATGCCTTATGTCTCATCACTGTCACTAATAATAATAACAACAACATTAATAATACTGTCTAGGCCATTACACAGCTACTGTTGTTATGTTCTCAATTTGTTCGTTTATTGTCACGAAGTTAATAATGAAACCCTTTTTCAGTCTATTGCGGGAACTAATCACAACTCGGCGAAGGTATTTTCATGAGATATTTATGCATACCATATGTGATACATATATGTCTCAGTTTTGCTGTTGTAGATGCAATCTACAAAGTGCAGTATACCTGTATGTGTAGTGGTTGGACTATATGAGGAAGATGTTCATGCTTTCATTTCGCACGCCGTAGCCTTCTCAATATTGTATCCTGCAATAACGTTTGTATGTGAAAAAATGTTGTTATTGATAATTTACGTAACGTTATTATAGTGTTACGAAATTATGGTAATAATAATGATATTTTCAAAATAATTTAGTTTCGTAGCTGAAACACAATCGAACATTTCTGTTTTTACTCCACAGAAAATTCCAGTTTACTACTCATGCAGGGAATCACTATTGTAGAGGAAGAGGAAGGCTTTATTGCGATAAGCTTCTGAAATTTGCGGTAGTTATGATGAGATGAAGAGGCTTGCACAAGATAGAGCAGCGTAGAGAACTGCATTAAAACGGTGTTCGGACTGAACACCACAACAACAATATCTTAAATTTCTCGTTTCAAGAGTGATGTTATACGGTCTATGGTACACCAAGTGAAAATGCTAAGCCGTTCTGCATTGCTTATGATCGTTCAGTGACGGTACCTTCCTGTCGTTGACTGCGTCATCAGCGAACACTCTGACAAGGGTATGTCCAGTAAGACATGACGAAACCCACACTGAAATTTTTTACACAGGACGAAGACAACGAAAGAAATGCACTGTCAAAATTTTAGCTGCTAAGAGGCACTGCAAGTATTAGAAAAAAAGTTGAAAATTTCCGTCCGGCGGTAGAAATGTACACCCCTACTGGCGCTGTAACAACTGCGCATGATCAACCAGGCACACACACACACACACACACACACACACACACACACACACACGAGGTCGGTGGTACATTTGTAAACAGGAAACATGGCACACTCCGATTGTAATTTGTAAAGGACGTTTCAGGTACCGTTCGTTGATAGTTTCTCTGACATTACAGTACACAGTTACTGGTCTCTCGCATTAGCCGCTCAAGTAACATCTATTACAAATTATCAGTTGCTTTTTGCAGTATTGGTGAGTACTGACAATATAGATAAAGCCGAATTAATGTTTATTTTGCTTTCGTAATACATGCCTGCTAATAGTATCTTTTTTTCTTCCAGTTTCACAGTATTGTGGAATCCTGTTAACGTTCTCAATTTAGCAATGATGAAATATGAAGACCGTGGTTTCCAGCCGAAATCACCTACTTCCCCTGAGGACGTGTATATGTAAGTTAATCTCCTTGACATTTGCTCGAATGATATCGACGTTTCGTTTGAAATTGGATACGATGGATACTTTAGAAGAAGCAGGAAATAACTGTGACGATTCCATGGATTGTGGTTCGGACGACGTCAGTTGTGCTAGTAACAGTTCTGAAGAAGAATACCTTCCAAGCCTAAAGAAAAAAGCACGTACTGCAACAGCTTCCAGCGACAAAGAAAAGGCAGTGAAATATTGATTAAACGAAGGGGTTGGGGAAGGGGGGGGGGGGGCGCTTGAAGTTACGCTGTGTGCAAAGACGATTTCGTTCCGTAAAACCGTATCTTGAACTGTACAAATGGAAGAATGAATTACATGAAGTAAGAAATATGTGCCAAACGGAAACAAGAAACCATCTGAATGAAAAACTGTTCGAAAGATTTAGAACTGCTCGTGAGAAGCTATGCACCGTTACCGATGGAGATCTACGAGACTGAATCTGACATGAACTATGCTAATTTCCAGGCTTCGTCGACCTGGCTACGCAGGTTCAAGAAATCGTACAGAATAGGAAGTCGCAAAATTACCAAGTTTACGTCACGCAAACGCGCAGAGCAGCTGCTAGTGATAGACACTGCTATAGAGAAATTTATAGCTGACGTAAAGACGAAACTTGCTGTCATCCCCGCAACTGCTCTTTAGAACGCTGATCAGTCAGATTTCGTGAAAGACCTGCGTACACACCGCAGTTTATCATTTCGGGGTGAAAAAAAAGACGGATTCGGTTGCCCAATCAATGCATGCAATGACACAGTCGTATAAGATAATGCCAGTGATAAATATGAGTGGTTTACTGTTTCCGCAGATGTATATCTGTCTTCAAGAACCAAAAGGCAACTTAGGACTAAAAATAAAAAAAATTACTGTTTAGCTGCATAAATCTTGTAATCGACGTATCAAAATCTGGAAAAATGGGAAAGACCAATTTTCAACATTTCGTTCGAAACGTATTCCTACCTGCTGCAAAAACTAATTCATTGCTTTTGTTGGATTCATGGTCTGGACATAACGACGCCTCTGCTTTTGTGGAGGACGACGAAAAATCTGTAGATTTAATGTGAATTCCGCCTGGCACTACTAGAGCGATTCAACCTCTCGATAAAGAATTTTCTCGACAGTGGAAAGCATTTTTCAGGAAATTATCCGACAACATAATTTCCGATACTTCTCTCTCATTTCAGTTTTATTAGCGGAACAGTATTCTTAAGCACCAGTCATTTGTGCATTACCAGTTTTCTTCGACACGCTTTACGAATTTGGTCAAGTATGCCTGGTATGCAGCGCAATATGTAGAACAATGGCCGGGACCATTTCTGACTCCATCCCATTTCTGTCTAAAGAAAACTAGTGGTTACTGCAAAGTGCCTGACTGCATCAACTGGCCGGCCGCTGTGGTCGAGCGGTTCTATGCGCTTCACTCCATAACCACGCGGCTTCTACGGTCGCAGATTCGAATCCTGCATCGGGCATGGATGTGTGTGATGACCTTAAGATAGTTAGGTTTAAGTAGTTTGTAACCTCCCCCCTCACTTACCGACCTTAATGACAGTGAAAAATTAAACCGCGTGTACCTAATGGAAATTTGGGAAAAGCAATCGTCACCGAAGTTAACCTGTCGGTAAAGAGGGAGGAAAGGGTTACATCTAAATGAAAGGAAAAATGCAAATGAAACTGGTGGAAATTAATTTTGAAAAGGGGTAAAGTTAATGAAGAAAGTAAATGTGCGGCCGTTACGTTAACAATTAACTAGCGGTAATTAGATGTTTGAGATTTTGGGTAAATCACGGTCGCCAGTCCTATGGACAATTACTGTAATAACTGAAAAAGAAAGGTTATTACACATATAATTAGCACTAGAAGCGTGGCAACTGAAGGTTGACACGTGTAGTGTGAAAACTGAAAGTTTGTCAGAAGTAATAAATTTCGCTACACTTAATTTAGCAAAAGAATTAATGAAACCGGAAAATCGAAAGTTAATTTAGTGACTGAAGTTAATAGTGAGCTTTCTTTCTGAAGCACATCGACATTCAGTAAAATAAGGTTAGTCTTGGACTACCTCAACAATCATTTCAAAAGCTACTTGAATCTACGCAATTTAGAAATAAGAGAATTAACTTTGAACTTGAATTAAATGATTCTGAACAATTAACAATAGTAAAATTTAGTACGTACCAAGCTGAGCTGCAGTCACAGGTAACTAAAATACGGTAACAAAACTCGCACTCTTAATTTGTGCTCGTGTAACCTAAATATTGTAGCCAGCTACTGAACTTTGAAATTAAAGCAGTGAAATCTAATTATATTATTTTAATGCTGGCGTTTGAATTTCAACGACACTCGGGTTCATTTCGGAAAAGGAAGGGACCCTGCTTGGCAATGCAATTGGGACAATGAGCAACAAAGGTTCATGCTGAGTTGCTGTAATTTTGCGAGGCAAATGGAACAATTTGAAAAGCTGAGGTCTGCCATACAGTTCTGAAACTTTACGTGCTTTTAGTCTTCCTTGTTGGTTGATTGAAGGTTTGAAGCCGTCGATCGAGGAGGTGGCGACAGTCACTCATTGTCGGCCGTCGCTGTTGCAGAAGCTGGATGTAGGCGCGCCTTCTTCTCGACACGGTGACCAGGCGAAACGGGCTCTTGATGTGCGCCAGCTAATGCTTCCCGTCCGCGACACCATGTCAGAAACTATCATCGCGAGTCGAGCGCAACTACATGCTGCCAAACCCCGAAAGCGCGGCAACTCGCCGGAGCGTCACACAACACCTGCTCCACTCGCTACTCCCGCCAGACTCCTACTGTTCTGCCCGCGCTTCACGCGGCAGAGTTAACACTACCAAAGATCCTACACACTTTGATTCGTCACACGACCTATCGACGTAATCGTTCGATAGCAGTTTTCCCTAGGCAAGACCCAGCGTAAAAATACAAATAATATTTACGAAACAAACCAATTATACATCGACATGAGTGCATAAATATATATATACAAACAGTAAAACAATTACAATATATAAAGAGACAGAAATGTCATATCTTGAGGTAACAAAACAAGGAAAAAAAATAATAGTACAATAGATGGAAATAGGAGTATATGCATTTCCGGCGTTACACGTGCCCCACATTGTCTGAGGATGTTCGTGTAACGTAAACAGACTCAGAAAATGTCCCAAAAAAGAAACAGCGGAAATGCATATGCTCAAAACATCAACAAAATTTAGCATTCGTCTAATTAACCATAAATCAATTTTTAGACCATAATAATTGAGTGGAGACACTCCTAATCTTATTCCACTCTGTCATCTTGCACAAAATAAAACAGGTTGACAACATATTAAAATTCATAGAAAATATAGAAAATGGTTTAGCTATTCCAAATTATTAAAATTCGTAACACTATCATGAAATGGAATACTATTTACAAAATTAATCAGAGTACATGGTCATAAAAGCAGGTAGATCAAAATACGCAAATTAATTATTAATTACATAGAATAAAAATTTTATATAACCTTTTCGTAATTAATACGCTTGCCATGAGAGTCCACTTAATGCTAAACAAGAAAATAATATTCAGTAGATCGAAAAAAAGATAAGTATTGACAGCAGAATTCTTTCACATCATCTGTCCGGGAAGAAAAACAATTCCGCCTTCCGTACTCGCAAGTACAAAGAATGCCGACAGGGGCACAAGAGCCGACAGCGGCACCGCTTCGCCAGTATTGTTGCGCCCGCCTGTGCGGCACGCTTGATCTCACTCGCCTGTGTAACGGCATTTTCAGAACGTCCGTTTCACTGAATTCTTTCGGAAAAACTCACTCCCGAGTAATCTCAAGGAGTCCATAAACACTATCACAGTGGATAACTCAACACTGTCCATCATCACACGCATGTACTAGCCTGAAACTTAAAACAGCGTCTAAGTACATCGGCAATGACTAGTAAATCACATATTTATGAAATCTTACAGCTATTTACAAAATCATATTTACATTCCTTAATCTACTGTGACTCTGCTGAAAACTTAAACTAGCAGCTTGGATTTTTCAGTTGATTAGATCATGATTAAATTGATTACAATTAAATTGATTAATCAAAATTAATTACTTATTAATTACAACTTCTTTAATGACCTTGGTCAGTCAAAAGCATGGCAATCTAGCAAATCGTTAAATCTTACACTCTATTTTACATACTGTATAAATTACCCATTGTGTGGTATTAATCGATCCTAGGTTGGTACAATTTCAAGTCTACAATATTCCGTAAGCATTTGTGTGAGGTATACCAATGACTTTACATGGTCCATTATAAACAAACTTAAATTTAGAGATTTCATGGACTATCTCGCTCGATTTCTCATGAGCTTTTACAAGTACTAAGTCTACGAGTGCAAACTTAGCAAAACGCGCTTTAGCGTCATGACGACGTATGCGAGCATCGGCTTTTAGCTTCATTACTTCTCGCAAACGATCCTTTTTCACACCAATACTAATGTTAATCCTTGGAGGGAATTTGATTATCTCTTCCAATTCACTTTCTACACTTTTGTCAATGCCGAAATTCCTCATGTTATGGCAGTTCAAACTCATTCCTACGTCAATGTCATCCGGCCAGTTAACAATGTGTATAGGCTGGTATTGCCCATGCACACCGTCTCCTGCCTCGTCAAAACCAACTACCATTGTTTTATCTAGTGACATACATGTCAAAGTTTTGCTTTCGCAGTAAATCACTGCACGGTACTTTAATAGCCAATCTAACCCGATAATTACTTCCGTAGTTAAGTCTGGCACGACGACAAACTCTTGTTCACATCGTGCCCCACAAATCTCGAAGTTGCCAAAAATTTGTTTCGTGACCGGTTTACTGGCCTTCCCAGTAGCACCGATAATTTTCACTCCTGTTACTGGCATAACTACGATGCCAGGTCTGTCTTTCAGTAACTCAAATATTTTGCCAGATACAACACTCAATTCTGCACCGGTGTCAATCAACACGTTTAGTTGTAGGTCGTGCATATTAACAGACACTACTGTCTGTCTACACTTGTCCTCGACTGTTTCTTTATTTTCCCACAGTAAATCCTCGTCTATATCCAGGTCATTCCAGAAAAAACCATCCGGCTTTGATCCTAAATCCGGTTTATCTGGCGGCTTTTTCAGCCTCTGTTCACATACAGTTTTAATTTCAACACGTTTGTCCTGAGGCTTAGTCTGTAGCGTCGCCTCCAATACCGAAACCTTTTCCTGTAACTCGTCAACTAGTGAGTGTTGCTTTGCTATCAATTCACTAATTGTCACCTTCGTTGATTCCTCTTTAATCAGATTGATCTCATCTGCCAATCTACCTGGAGACATGTGCCCAGTAGTATCTGCAATTACTTCCTCTAGATCTGCGCAACCCACACTGTTATCTTCTGACCGTATAATGTCAGCTCTAACCTCATACACGCTGTAATCTACGTGCTTTTCTACCAATCGTGTCCGGCTATCACTAAAATTTTCGTAATCTTTCTCCTTAATGCTCTCGCAATGTTTAAACTGGATGTTCGCGTCGGATGGGTCGGCTACTTCTACCATTACAACTTTCGGTAAAGTCTGCCGGTTAGGGCCAGAA
Organism: Schistocerca americana; assembly: GCF_021461395.2. Lineage (NCBI taxonomy): Eukaryota > Metazoa > Arthropoda > Insecta > Orthoptera > Acrididae > Schistocerca > Schistocerca americana. Next base: position 184,110,134 of record NC_060120.1, read on the forward strand.
CTTTCCGTTACTACTTCAACATTCAACTCCTGCGGGACGAAACACGACGCATCTTGCTCGTGCTCCCCATTAACATCAACTATTTCTAGTAAAGTCTGCCGGTTAGGGCCAGAACTTTCTATCACTTCACAATCACTATCTTCCTGCGGGACGAGACGCGGCAAATCCTGCCCGCGCTCCCCATAAACACTTCTCCCGTACAGGCCCCTATAATCTCTTAGTTCGTCGTATAAGCGACCGAACTGCCTTAACCAGACCTCATCCCTCTCTGCATCTCCTCGCTCGATGACGGACGTTTTATCCGACATCTGATCTTCTTTCAACACTTGCGAATCATTCTTAAACTCAATCTCCAGTTCCGCTGTGGGTATTACAGCTGCCACTTTATAATCGATTTCCGGAACACTACTTAAATTGTTCTCAGTGACAGTGAATGTACTTCCTACTGCCGTGTCTACAGCTGATCTACTACTTGTGGGCGCACTCCTTTCTCCTAACACTGGCACACTCTCCCGCCGTTGATTATTCCATACGGAATTTTCATAACGACGACACCTGGGTTTTCTCCTGTTACTGGGCCGCCAAAATTTCTCCACGCCTGGTCGGCCCCTCACCGGCGCGGCTAATGGTTTCCCTGTCTCGTCCCAGCAGATACGCTCCCCGGATACTGCTGAGGCGGCTGGTCACACCCTCTGGCGTCATTACTATTCTGTGAAGCCCGTATCACGTTAGTATGATACTGGTTTCCGTCATTCCTGCTATTATTTGCATTGTACCGATTGTTATTACGGTCCGAACCATTATTGTTATTGCTGCCATGGTTGCGGTATGCATTATTCCCGTGGTTATCGTTGTTGTGGTTGCTGTGGTACCCGTTGTTGTTACCACGGCCTCTGCCACTGTCGCGATTATTGCGCCAATTGTCCTCGTCCTCCACTCTTTCCAGGAAATCATTGATTGTCCTTTAATTGCTTCCTACGTATCGTTTTGTATCATCTGGAAGCTTCTTGTAGAGTTCCCAGACTATTTCGGATTCCGAGCGGCGGTCACGCAAATATTCCAACTTGCGGATCCAGCCCTCACAAAACTCCTTCATCGAACCGCGCGAATTCGCATCGAAAGGCCTCGATACGACAAATTCGCGCCAGACACTTTGCTGTTTTTGCTCTGACCAGTATTCAGCCAGAAACAAATTTTTAAATTCGTCAAAAGTCAGGTTCGTAATGTTGAGGTTTAAGCCCCAACGCTTGGCATCACCAGCCAACACATCAATAATCGCATTAATTTTTCTCTCATCAGTCCATGATCTGGGTAAAATTCTTTCACAATTTTTAATGAAATCCGTCGGGTGTATACCGCCTTTTTTCAAGGGGTCGAACCGCTCCTCTTTCGTCAACAACTCCGAACTATGTGCACAGATTGGCACATAGCTCTGTTTTTCGTCAAGTTTCTTTTCTAATTCCGACACCCTCGTAATCACTTGGCAAGTGGTTGTCGCAAGCGTTTCCACTTCCCTCTTTTTCTCTTCGCAGGTGTTAGCCTGCTTTGTCACTTTGGTATCTACTTCGGATACTAAAGCCTTTAAAGTTTCCACCTTCTGTTGATCCTCTTTTCTCACTTACCGACCTTAATGACAGTGAAAAATTAAACCGCGTGTACCTAATGGAAATTTGGGAAAAGCAATCGTCACCGAAGTTAACCTGTCGGTAAAGAGGGAGGAAAGGGTTACATCTAAATGAAAGGAAAAATGCAAATGAAACTGGTGGAAATTAATTTTGAAAAGGGGTAAAGTTAATGAAGAAAGTAAATGTGCGGCCGTTACGTTAACAATTAACTAGCGGTAATTAGATGTTTGAGATTTTGGGTAAATCACGGTCGCCAGTCCTATGGACAATTACTGTAATAACTGAAAAAGAAAGGTTATTACACATATAATTAGCACTAGAAGCGTGGCAACTGAAGGTTGACACGTGTAGTGTGAAAACTGAAAGTTTGTCAGAAGTAATAAATTTCGCTACACTTAATTTAGCAAAAGAATTAATGAAACCGGAAAATCGAAAGTTAATTTAGTGACTGAAGTTAATAGTGAGCTTTCTTTCTGAAGCACATCGACATTCAGTAAAATAAGGTTAGTCTTGGACTACCTCAACAATCATTTCAAAAGCTACTTGAATCTACGCAATTTAGAAATAAGAGAATTAACTTTGAACTTGAATTAAATGATTCTGAACAATTAACAATAGTAAAATTTAGTACGTACCAAGCTGAGCTGCAGTCACAGGTAACTAAAATACGGTAACAAAACTCGCACTCTTAATTTGTGCTCGTGTAACCTAAATATTGTAGCCAGCTACTGAACTTTGAAATTAAAGCAGTGAAATCTAATTATATTATTTTAATGCTGGCGTTTGAATTTCAACGACACTCGGGTTCATTTCGGAAAAGGAAGGGACCCTGCTTGGCAATGCAATTGGGACAATGAGCAACAAAGGTTCATGCTGAGTTGCTGTAATTTTGCGAGGCAAATGGAACAATTTGAAAAGCTGAGGTCTGCCATACAGTTCTGAAACTTTACGTGCTTTTAGTCTTCCTTGTTGGTTGATTGAAGGTTTGAAGCCGTCGATCGAGGAGGTGGCGACAGTCACTCATTGTCGGCCGTCGCTGTTGCAGAAGCTGGATGTAGGCGCGCCTTCTTCTCGACACGGTGACCAGGCGAAACGGGCTCTTGATGTGCGCCAGCTAATGCTTCCCGTCCGCGACACCATGTCAGAAACTATCATCGCGAGTCGAGCGCAACTACATGCTGCCAAACCCCGAAAGCGCGGCAACTCGCCGGAGCGTCACACAACACCTGCTCCACTCGCTACTCCCGCCAGACTCCTACTGTTCTGCCCGCGCTTCACGCGGCAGAGTTAACACTACCAAAGATCCTACACACTTTGATTCGTCACACGACCTATCGACGTAATCGTTCGATAGCAGTTTTCCCTAGGCAAGACCCAGCGTAAAAATACAAATAATATTTACGAAACAAACCAATTATACATCGACATGAGTGCATAAATATATATATACAAACAGTAAAACAATTACAATATATAAAGAGACAGAAATGTCATATCTTGAGGTAACAAAACAAGGAAAAAAAATAATAGTACAATAGATGGAAATAGGAGTATATGCATTTCCGGCGTTACAAGTTCTAAGTCCAATAGTGCTTAGAGCCATTTGAACCACTATAGTACTGTAAGGCACATTTCATTTCAGCAAATTATAAGTCCTCATTGATGGAAGTCGTCTGTGACATCAAACACTGCCATGATTTTATTTTCTCTGCTAAAGTCTGAGGGAATTAGATTAGGAAATGAGACACTTAAAATAGTAAAGGAGTTTTGCTATTTGGGGAACAAAATAACTGATGATGGTCGAAGTAGAGAGGATATAAAATGTAGACTGGCAATGGCAAGGAAAGCGTTTCTGAAGAAGAGAAATTTGTTAACATCGAGTATAGATTTAAGTGTCAAAAAGTCGTTTCTGAAAGTATTTCTATGGAGTGTAGCCATGTATGAAGTGAAACATGGACGATAAATGGTTTGGACAAGAAGAGAATAGAAGCTTTCGAAATGTGGTGCTACAGAAGAATGCTGAAGATTAGATGAGTAGATCACATAACTAATGAGAAGGTATTGAATAGAATTGGGGAGAAGAGGAGTTTGTGGCACAACTTGACAAGAAGAAGGGACCGGTTGGTAGGACATGTTCTGAGACAGCAAGGGATCACCAACAAAATAATCCCCATTGGAGGGCAGCGTGGGAGGTAAAAATCGTAGAGGGAGACAAAAAGATGAATACACTAAGCAGGTTCAGAAGGATGTAGGTTGCAGTAGTTACTGGGAGATGAAGAAGCTTGCACAGGATAGAGTAGCATGGAGAGCTGCATCAAACCAGTCTCAGGACTGAAGACCACCACAACAACAGTCATTTTTATCAGACTTACATGTGAAAGAATTGACCTGTCGATATGAAGTTATTCAAAAAATGTTTGTATACCTTAAGCCACGTTTTCACCGGAGCAAACAAGCTAACAAGCACGAGCAAAAGAGAATTCTGTCTGGTGTATCCGGTAGGCCCTTTGCAGGACTTCCAACTGGTCGCCACTGCAGCTACTCACGTGTCCCTAACCTTCTCCAGTTACCTAATCGGAAAATGGAGACCTGCAATTAACGAAATATCTTTCGTGGCCACTCCAGTATCTGTGAGAAGTGAACGCTCCGTTAAAAATCACAGTGAAAAAGTTGTGGTCCCAACGGGATTTGACATCTCGCTCTCTGGATCGTGAAGCTTGCGCTTTGTCGCTAGGCCATTTTTCTTTCAGAAAAAAAACAAAAAAAAAACGAAAAAGAATATGACCATTAGACCTTACACGCGAATTGGAAACGCTGGCTGTGTCACCCCTTGAGATGATGCTCGAAGTCGGTAATTAGTGTTCTGTTTACAGATTTCCCTCTATGGTAATGAGAAGCCAGGGTAAAATGGCAGCCGACATGCAAGGGAAATTTTGGAGTAGGGCTAAGGAGATATGGGGATGCAATTCCGTGTAAAGTGCATGATCTCCACGCATCTCACGCTTCGATACAAATTGGGACACTTAAATTCTTCCTTCCCTGCACCATGTTGCAAAGTCCGCCAGGAACAGTGCGCTCGCCATGCAAAATAATCCCCATTGAATAGGAAAGTTTCGCACTGTGGCTCTAACAAGACAGAGTTGTATCCTATATGCCGAATATTAGATCCAAAAACTAAAAACTAATAACAAAGCGTTCACAGACAATGTTCGCTATCTCGTGTTCTCTTCCGTTCCCTCTAGTATGAACGATTCTAACTATGTACAAGCGAATGGTAGTGAATTTTCTGCAAATGCTCATTCCCACGTGTTCACTTCCATTCGCTCCATTGTAAATCAGGCTTTAGGTGCTTAAAGTTGAAGAGTCCAGAGGAAAAACCTGATAAGTCACAATTCTTATTTTTTTCAAGAGACGAAATTTAAAGTTTCAAGACTCATAAAATTTTAATTTTTCAAGTTATATTCTTCATTTTTGCTTTAGACCTTAATACATCTTTCAGAGAAAGAGTACTGCTGAAATTATACACATCTGAATAGGATTTACAATAATATGATGCATTTTTATTACTAAGGCAGGTCGTACAGAGGAAAAATATGAGAAGTCCATAACATATTGCAGGTAACTACAAGATTTCAAATCCATGTTACAACAAATTATCTCATATAATCATTTAATAATCTTCTATAAAAGGTCTTGTGCTTCTTCGATGGTGGATTAATGTAAAAGACGATCAAAATAAACTTGCACTTCACTATGGCAAAATCTTTTCAAGTTTTGTAAATCTCTATGTTTCTCAGCAGATATTTTAAGATCACCTGCAAAAAACCAGAATCCCTTAATTTAAATAGCTATATGCCTAATACTAAAAAAAAATACTTATTTCAATAAATGAAAAAGAAACTTTCAAATCATGTTGCTGTAAAAGAATTACTATACCTTCATATTTAGCACAGGGTAGGCTGAACTCTCCTTCTTTCAGGCAGGAATCTTGCCCTTTCTTTCCACGAAGTGATGAAGCTTGCTCATGTGCTCCATTGTAGCTTCCTCTATACCGAACCAGTGCTGCATGGTGTCGTGTGACTTCCAATTCTCTTATTGGCCTGGACTGGAAAGGGAGTTTCTTCTTGTATACTGTATTATCCAGATGCTCTGTCCAGCATTTGGTTATCTCTGGTTGCTCCTCAATATCACTGATGACAAAAGGCGAAGGGTGTGTGCGTGAATTCTGAAAAACTGACACCAGTCCTATGGAATTTGACGTTCCTGAGTTTGATCTATCATACGAGTACTTTTATCACATTCGAGGTACGAATGACCTCTTATGGGAATGTCATCTTTACATAGTCCAATCGTTTTTCTGTATGGACCAGATGGTGAAGGAATCTGAACACAGTGGCATTCCTGTTTTGCCCTCCGCAGGAGTCACAGAAGATCTCCAGATGCCTGACTTCTGGATTTAGAAAATTTTGCACAAAATGATGAAGGATCGATGAAACTTCGTCTGCTCCCTTTCGGCCTGTGCTCTCTGGATACATGTAAAAATAACTGCCCCTGTTGTCAAAACATGAATATTGAATATAAATACAGAACACTGTCGTTTATAATAAACTTCATTTGTTTTTATGTTTGGACAAGGAAAGTTTTTGCTATAGTCCATCGTAATTGCAATCTTTGATGGATTTTTTGACATTCCATCTCAGCCTTTTTGCCAGCCGTGGTAGGCCAAGCGGTTCTAGGCGCTCAGTCCGAAACCACACGACTGCTACGGTCGCACGTTCGAATCCTGCCTCGGGCATGGATGTCTGTGATGTCCTTAGGTTAGTTAGGTTTAAGTAGTTCTAAATTCTAGGGGACTGATGACCACAGATGCTGAGTCCCATAGTGCTCAGAGCCATTTGAACCATTTTTTTCAGCCTTTTTTTTCCTTTCATAGAACACTTTTTGTTTTCTGAGATGCAATTCATGGGCTATTTCATTGGATCGAAGTTCAGAATGAAGCCTTACTTTATTTTCAACACATGATGTTAAAGTCAGTTCCTTCTCCAAATTTTTCTTCTTGGCTAGATACTCATCGCAGGAGCTACAAGTATCAGATCGTGGTTATCCAAAACTTATATTGAAATCTGAATTGAATATGGTGCGATATGTTTCATACGACACGTTCTGATCCTGAAACTTCTCCTAGAAAATATGGAACATCTTTTTAGTATTCAAAGACTCTGGTAGGTAAATTTTTTCTGATTTCGTCAAACTGTAATGGCTGTTCCGACCTTTAATTGATTTAATGTGCCCTCTTATCATTGCACGTGTTTCATCTTTCAAAGCCTGTGGGCGGGATCTGTGTTTCCCTGGGCCGCCTCGTAAAGGTTGGTCTCCAGATTTAAGTTTCTTCACTAAATGATCTGTCTTGCCCTTCTTTATGCCATGTAACGACATAAATGCTTGCTTGCACACATGTACTTCTTGGACACTTCCATTAATGATAATACAAACACCGAATTTATATGCTGCATCACGAAACTTTGCTTACTGCTCTTCTCTTCTAGGACGCCTGCGCTGTACAGGGACCACTGTGATTAAACCACTTAAATAGAGGTTTATTTCATCACGATTTTGAAAGTGGTTCATGTTATTAATAATATTCCTTTTATTTTCATCACTGACAATATCAAAACAATTGTTTTTGCACTTACATGGTTCTCCTGTTTCATGTGACTGTAATCTTAAAGCCCGCCGCGATGGCCTAGCGGTTCTAGGCGCTCAGTCCGGAGCCGCGGGACTGCTACGGTCGCAGGATCGAATCCTGCCTCGGGCATGGATGTGTGTGATGTCCTTAGGTTAGTTAGGTTTAAGTAGTTCTAAGTTCTAGGGGACTGATGACCACAGATGTTAAGTCCCATAGTGCTCAGAACCAAATGAACCATATGTAATCTTAAACGTTTGGAGGCATCTCTAACGCGACCATACTTCCTTTTCTTTGTCAGCTTCTTTGATGACATTCTATAGTTTTCTTCGCAAGTAGATGAGTCACTGTCTTCTTTATTCATTTTACACTGACAGAATACAATGCTAGATCTAACTTCCTTCACAAACTCCACAAAAGCTATCAACAATGGTTACTTATACACAACAATGACTGGCAACAATGATAAAACAACGATAACATTAGTGAAACAGACCTGCGCGGGCTGTCATAAAATTTTATCGTTGCATTCTCTGGACTTGTCAGGATATTCCCTTGTTTTGCGTGGCCTTACAATGTTTTTCGCCTGCACATGCTTACAAGATATCAGAATATCTCTGGACTCATCGGGTTTTTGACCAGTTCTGTAAAACCAGCTAAAACTACGCTGGCTGGTCTATTAAATTATGAAAAAAAAACAGAAATTTTGGAATCTTGGACTTATCATGTTTTTCCCCTGGACTCTTCAATTGGTGTCTACGAACTCCGGATAATTCCGCTACGCGGCACTGCGTCAGTGATTTGCCTAAAGCTCTGTATATGGAAACTACGGCCAACTTGCCAGTGGCCGACATTTTGGGTCCACTGCGCCGCTGGTGCTACATTGACATCTGCAGCATATCTAGCCGTGTATATGAAAGAAGTGCACTTAACCGTCTAATGCACTGTTAAAACTGATCAGTGGCTTCAAACGAAACATATCAGATATTAAGCGAAATCATATTTCGCCGTTCTTGTTGCGGTATCCAGTTTGAACACCTGTTTTCGTAATTAGCGTTAAATTGGTCCTATTCAATAGTCAGCAGGACAAAAGGGAACCAACAGTAGTTCGCAAGTGCAAGGAAAGATACATCGCCAATTTGAAGCTCTATATCCACTTACTTTTAGTTCCTGCTACTCGGTACTACGAAAATTCGTCCTACGTCTCTTTTGTTATACGAAATAAAGCGTTGGATTCAAAGATATATGCGCAGTATCTGAGTAAATAGAACTGATAAAAGTGCCTATACGATTATGCATGCTTTATTTGTTTGTCAGATATATCCCATAAAATTTTGTTTGCAAATTGTTCTATCCATTAGGAGAATGATTACGAAAGTACAAAAGAATACAATATTTTTAAAATGTGTATGAATAAAACTAGGCCTAAGATCAAAAGTAGGCTGTAGGAAACAGTAACAACAGTATTTGTATTAATATAATGCAGATTAAGAACTTTGTTGCGACGGTAATAATAGTCTCCTGGTAACGTTATTGGTTACCGAATGAAAGGTCGTACATTCGGTACTTGCCTAGTGCGATTTTTTTGTGCATTACATTGTGTGGAACAAAGTGCAGTTTATTATTGTGAGCATCGTAAATATAAGTTTAAGCCTTACAGTACAGTCAATCAGGTCAAATTTTTCATTATAACTTTGTATGGTACCACTCACTATTTTTCGTTTTATGTGCGAACAGTGCCAGCTTTATCTCTTAAGATTTCTATTTTGTGATTAAATTACCATTAAACCATTCTATTAGCTCTTCTGACGTTTTTTTGCTGTTCGAATGAATTAGAAAGTAACAGAAATGTAAAAAGGAGACAAAGACAAAAGGCTAGAAATGAGTAAAAGTAACTGAATGGGTAAGTCGAGTTTCCGCAACCTTTCCCATTCCGACCAACATTCACCTTCTTGTTGCACCTCTCCTTTAGGAAGGAAATCTGTACAGTTTTCCTCCCTTTTCGCCTCGAAACGATCAGCCAAAAGCACAGCATTGAGGCATTATTCTACTTAAAACCTCCTATGTTTCGCACATAACGCTTGGGCCCACAATGGCTGCTGATGTCACGTGATGCGGTTGCAGCCAATCCTGAACTACGGGCGACGGCAAACGTAGGGCAAAAGAATGGCCATACTTTTCTTATACAGAGCATTAGATTCACTGAGTCGCGGATTAGGCGGGCAGGGCTGTACAAACCGCTGTTGGAAGGTGTTCTTCGCTCGAAAAAGTGTGTAACTTCAACATTTGAGGTATCATATGACAGTTCCCGAAGTCAGTCTGGGCACTTACGGGTCTAGTGGACACCGTGGCCAGGCCTCGAGATCTGACATCTACCCTCTCTGCCTCAACCCCATAGCCCCAAACCCACAGCGATAGTTAAATATAATGAAAAGTAAAGTTTCAGGTTGAATTGATGGAATGTTGAAGCATTAAAATAAAGTCAATTCGTAAATTAAAAAAACATAAAGAACAAGAAGATAAAAAAGCAGCCAAAAGAAAAAATGTTAGTAGACCACTTGACCGCGAAAGACAAAAGTCCTGAGTTCGAGATGTGGTCCGGCATAAAATTTTAATCTACCAGGAAGTTTCACGCTGCTTGTTACTACTGTAGGCAAAAACACATCGATGTTTCGAAAATATCGATGTACTTGGTACTAACATTACTTTACATACTTCGATATTATATCGATGAATATCGACAATAAAGGCGCATATTGACGAGATATCGGGCTTTCATAATTGTATTCGAAATATATTAAATATTAAACGTAAGTAATCGGTCGTCTACTGATCGCAAACAATAAACTTAACAAAACAAGAATATTACGATAGGACATCAAAAAGTAAGCTACACATTATCAGGGCAGGCCAAGTAACTTTTATTGAATGCTGCACTACAATTTGAAGCGACACAGATATATGTCACTTTTTTCCAACATAGTCACCAAGTCTCCGCAAATAACGGTCGGGAAGTAACACGGGTCGTTCAGTTCCTCGACAATAAAAATGCGCTCCTTGGTCAAGGAGTAGCGCTGTATCAATGTCGTCATCTCGGAATATCTGCGACTGCTGCCAATGAGTTTCTCGGTTCCTTGGATTGTTGTCTGTGGTCGATGAACTTCCTCCCAGTCGGCATCACCCACGCCTATGCCGCCTCAGTCAAATCGATGGCACCATTTCACCACGGCTGGATGCAACACTGCACTTGGTCTACACGCTTCCGGAATTGCCACGCTGAACCTGCTCGCAATTTAGACGGTTTGCCCAGAAGAATCGTACTGTCCCGCGTACTTAAACGTTGAACTCCGTTTCCAGTTGCCGCGCTACTTACTCCCACACTGTGATGCCCCTATTATCCGTACCTGAGCAAAACTGTAGTTGCAGGAGACCTGTAACACGTACTGGTACTCTCATCTGACAATGCGCCACTCGTGTTGCGCACTGGTCTTAGCCGTGAGACGACATGCGTAACTTTCTTTTTGAAGTCATTTAAACTGTCATATGATAGCTCAGTTCAAAATAATTTTTTAATTATACAACTGGGTTTATTAGAGGTCTGTGCATTTCACACACGTCACACTTATTTGTCTCTCACATTCAACAGAAGCGTTGAAAAACACAGCTGAATCCCGATATACACTTAATCACCAAAGAAACTGGTACAGCGTCGCGTACTCAAAAACAGAGATATGTGAACAGGCAGAATACGGCGCTGCGGTCGGCAACACCTATATAAGACAACAAGTGTCTGGTGCAGTTGTTAGATCGGTTACTAATGCTGCAATGGCAGGTTATCAAGATTTAAGTGAGTTTCAACGTGGTGTCAAAGTCGGCCCACGAGCGATGAGACACAGCATCTCAGAGGTAGCGATGAAGAGGGGATTTTCCCATACGACCATTTCACGAGTGTACCGTCAATATCAGGATTCCGGTAACATATCGAATATCGGACATCGCTGCGGCCGGAAAAAGGTACTGCAAGAACGGAACCAACAATGATTGAAGAGAATCGTTCTACGTGACAGAAGCGCAACTCTTCCGCAAATTGCTGCAGATTTCAATGCTGGCCCATCAACAAGTGTCAGCGTGCGAACCATTCAACGAAACATCATCGATATGGGCTTTCGGAGCCGAAGGCCCACTCATGTAGCCTTGATGACTGCATGACACAACGCTTTATGCCTCCCCTGGGCCCGTCAACACCTACATTGGACTATTACTGACTGGAAACATGTTCCCTGGTCGGACGAATCTCGTATCGAGCGGATGGACGTGTACGGGTGTCGAGACAACCTCATGAAAGTGTGGACCCTGCGTGTCAGCAAGGGATGGGGAATGTTCAAGCTGGTGGAGGCTCTGTAATGGTGTGGGGAGTGTGCAGTTGGAGTGATATGGAAACCCTGATACGTGTAGATACGACTCTGACAGCAGGTGACACGTATGTTAGCATCCTGTCTGATCACCTGCATCCATTCATGTCCATTGTGCATTCTGACGGACTTGAACTATTCCAGCAGGACAATGCGACGCTCCACACGTCCAGAATTGCTACTACAGAGTGTCTCCAGGAACACTGTTCTGAGTTTAAACACTTCCGCTGGCCACCAAGCTCCCCAGACATCAACGTTATTTAGCATATCTGGGAAGCCTTGCAACATGATGTTCAGAAGAGACCTCCACCTCCTCGTACTCTTACGGATTTATGGACAGCTCTGCAGGATTCATGGTGTCAATTCCCTCCAGCACTACTACAGGCATTAGTCGAGTCCATGCCATGTTGTGTTGCGGCGCGGGCTCTACACGAAAATAGGCAGGTGTACCTCTTTCTTTGGCTCTTCATTGTATATCTGGAGCCCATCATATGTCTTCATATGTTCAGTTCAGCTGTGGCGTGGTTCACCAGAATTGTCAGCTGTCAATTCATAAAGTAAAGTACTGCATCTTCGTTGAGTATTCACTCAGGATAAATTACTGGCCGTTGGAGCGATATCAGAAGAGACTTTATTTTTAAACAAAAAAGGAGACAGGTTCTTCAGATATATGATCACATCATACATCGCTCTCTCGGAACACAACTACGAAAATTTATTGTGCTGTAAACCTTGACTCAGCAGAAATACATCTCTAGTTGTCGACACTTGTAGCAGCAATCACTGATATGGGAAAACCAACACTCCACGTTTAGCAAGACGGAAACTGAGTATAGTTGTGACTCCAGTCACAGCTGAGTGGCTATTCTCAAAAACCAGCAAAATTGTCACTGAAAAATGAATGAAATGTATGACAATCACTTGTGAAAGCTGTTTCTTTTATCAGAGTTCCTCAAAAAATAAGAAGTAAGTCAATTGCACTCGTTAGTGCAAATAATGGTATTATGCTAAAGATGGTGTAATTCTGATAACAGAGAAGAATAGATGTTTTACAGCAAAAAATAAAAGGCTTTTGTTAGTTTTAAAAGCGAGTGTTGCACGATTTTTGATACATATTCAATTTTTTTAAAGAGGAATTGTACTTGACAGTTTTTAATATTTAAATTGTCAACATCCTCTTGAGCCAACATTGATCTATGATACTAAATAAAGCTTAAAAATAATATTTATGTTGGTGATTACCAAATAATATTTTCAATTTAGAAAAACTGCATTAATGTACCCTTAGCGTCATTAGTATCTATAAATTGTGCGACAGAAACCGTCTGAAGTACTAGATATATTTTCATTTATTACGACGTTTCGGCTACATTCATCATCATATAGAAATTAACCGCTCGCAGAGCGAAGTTCAGTGTCAGTTGTAACAAAACCTGTCGTTCAATGCAACGAAGAGTGAACTTTCTTTTACGAGTCCCAATTTTTGATCTAATGCTGCCCGCAGCCAAAATATCTTAATAGAAGTGATACATTAAGCGATTTAGACTGATTTATTCGTAAAATTTCGTGATAATCACAAACTTATTCAGCGAATTTATTTGTCTTGTTAATATCGACAATTTTTCTTTGATTTATAAGTAAACAAAACTTTAAAACGTTTCTTACAAAAATGTGTAAATTAACATTGCTCACCTATACAAACTTAAATAATAACGCTCCTCAGGCTGCAAACGTAAGCATTTTAATCGACGCGTTAATACTTCGATATGTCGATCGATGTATCGATACTTCATAAAATGTTGTCTCCTCTGCCTGCACCCTGTCCCAGGACGTACCTTGGCTGTGATGTCTCCAGGCCCGCAGCCCACCTCCAGCACGGGCAGAGGCTGGTCCGGCCAAGTCAGCGTGGGCCAGAGTTCCTCCAGATGACGTATGTTGACGGCCGCGAAGGTGGGGGCGGCGCAGCGGCTGTACAGCTCCGGCTTGTCCATGACCCTGGCTGTCAGCTACAGGACACACGAGGACATAAGTTATTCCATCCCACGTTAAACCATCGCATATTTCAGCACTGGGGTTCAATTCCTATTTCACTGAATACAAAAGGAATGGTCGTATGGCAATGGTGGTTGGATTCAGCCTCTTTCTTCATGGTGTGTGGGAGTTGTGTCTTAAGTGTGTCTGTTGACTGCAGGTCACTGTAATGGGCGAGTGTATAGTATAGTGTCATTTTCATGTTACAGAGACCAGAGAAGGGAGAGGGTGAAACATGATGCATGCACATAGCGACTGCGCATAGCCTGCTCCTCTCCAACACCACCAAGGGGATCGCCGAGTTTAAAGCAGATATCACACCCCGATCCGCCCAGAGCTAAGCAAGTATAGGCGACTGCCATCTGGGCTAAGCAAATTAACAGACTTACCGTTAAACTCCCCTCCAGATTCTTTGGCTGGTTGGTTGGTTGTTTGGGGAAGGAGACCAGACAGCGTGGTCATCGGTCTCATCGGTTTAGGGAAGGAAGTCGGCCGTGCCCTTTCAGAGGAACCATCCCGGCATTTGCCTGGAGTGATTTAGGAAAATCACGGAAAACCTAAATCAAGATGGCCGAACGCGGGATTGAACCGTCGTCCTCCCGAATGCGAGTCCAGTGTCTAACCACTGCGCCACCTCGCTCGGTCCAGATTCTTTAAAGGATGCAACGCCTATGTATAAAACGTCATACCTCCCGAGTTACGTGCCTTATGGTGATTTAATTTTGCAGCAGTTTTACAGTGAAGAGCCACAGAAGCTGGTACACCTGCCTGATATCGTATAGGGCCACCGCGCGCACGTAGAAGTGCCGCAACACGACGTGGCATGGACTAACGCCTGAAGTAGTGCTGGAGGGAACTGACACCGTAAGTGCTTCAGGGCTATCCGTAAATCCAGAAGAGCACGAGGGGGTGGAGATCGCTCCTGAACAGCACGTTGCAAGGCATTCCAGATACGCTCAATAATGTTCGTGCCTGGGGAGTGTGGTGGTCAGCGGAAGTGTTTATACTCAGAAGAGTGTTCCTGGAGCCACTGTAGCAATTCTGGACTTGTGGGGTGTCGCAATGTCCCAAGTCCGTCGGAATATACAATGGACGTTAATGGGTACAGGTGATTAGACAGGACACTTAAATACTTGTCGCCTGTCAGAGTCGTCTCTAGACGTATAAGGCGTCCGGTATTACAATTACTGCACGAACCCCACGTCATAACAGAGTCTCCACCAGCTTGAACAGTCCCCTGCTGACATGCTGGGTCCATGGATTCATGAGGTTGTCTCCATACCAGTACACGCCCATCCGCTCGATACAATTTGAAACGAGACCTGTCCGACCAGGCAACTTGTTTCGAGTCTTCAACAGTCCAATGTCGGTGTTGAGGAGTCCAGGTGAGGCGTAAAGCTTTGTGTCGTGCAGTCCTTCGGGGCTATCCGTAAATCCAGAAGAGCACGAGGGGGTGGAGATCTCTCTTGAACAGCACGTTGCAAGGCATTCCAGATACGCTCAATAATGTTCGTGCCTGGGGAGTGTGGTGGTCAGCGGAAGTGTTTATATTCAGAAGAGTGTTCCTGGAGCCACTGTAGCAATTCTGGACTTGTGGGGTGTCGCAATGTCCCAAGTCCGTCGGAATATACAATGGACGTTAATGGGTACAGGTGATTAGACAGGACACTTAAATACTTGTCGCCTGTCAGAGTCGTGTCTAGACGTATAAGGCGTCCGGTATTACAATTACTGCACGAACCCCACGTCATAACAGAGTCTCCACCAGCTTGAACAGTCCCCTGCTGACATGCTGGGTCTATGGATTCATGAGGTTGTCTCCATACCCGTACACGCCCATCCGCTCGATACAATTTGAAACGAGACCTGTCCGACCAGGCAACATGTTTCGACTCATCAACAGTCCAGTGTCGGTGTTGAGGGGCCCAGCTGAGGCGTAAAGCTTTGTGTCGTGCAGTCATCAAGGGTACGCGAGTGGGCCTTCGGCTATGAAAGCTGACATCGATGATGTTTTGTAGAATGATTCGCACGCTGGCACTTGTTGATGGACCAGCATTGAAATCCGCAGCAATTTGCGGAAGAGTTGCACTTCTGTCACGTTGAACGATTCTCTTCAGACTTCGTTGGTCCCGTTCTTGCAGGATCTGTTACCGACCGCAGCGATGTCGGAGATTTGATGTTTTACCGGATTCTTGATATTAACGGTACACTCGTGAAATGGTCGTACGGGAAAGTCCCCACTTCATCGCTGCCTCGGAGATGCTATGCCTCATCGCTCGTGCGCCGACTATAGCACCACGTACAAACTCACTTAAATCTTGATGACCTGCCATTGTAGCAGGAGTAAGCGATCTAAGAAGGCGCCAGACGCTTGTTGTCTTATATAGGTTGTCCTCGATGGTGCGTGTTCATCGGAGGTGAGGGTATCATCTGGAGTGCCCCAGGGAAGTGTGGTAGGTCCGCTGTTGTTTTCTATCTACATAAATGATCTTTTGGATAGGGTGGATAGCAATGTGCGGCTGTTTGCTGATAATGCTGTGGTGTACGGGAAGGTGTCGTCGTTGAGTGACTGTAGGAGGATACAAGATGACTTAGACAGGATTTGTGATTGGTGTAAAGAATGGCAGCTAACTCTAAATATAGATAAATGTAAATTAATGCAGATGAATAGGAAAAAGAATCCTGTAATGTCTGAATACTCCATTAGAAGTGTAGTGCTTGACACAGTCACGTCGATTAAATATTTGGGCGTAACATTGCACAGCGATATGAAGTAGGACAAGCATGTAATGGCAGTTGTGGGGAAGGCGGATAGTCGTCTTCGGTTCATTGGTAGAATTTTGGGAAGATGTGGTTCATCTGTAGAGGAGACCGCTTATAAAACACTAATACGACCTATTATTCAGTACTGCTCGAGCGTTTGGGATAACTATCAGGTCGGATTGAGGGAGGACATAGAAGCAATTCAGAGGCAGGCTGCTAGATTTGTTATTGGTAGGTTTGATCATCACGAGAGTGTTACGGAAATGCTTCAGGAACTCGGGTGGGAGTCTCTAGAGGAAAGGAGGCGTTCTTTTCGTGAATCGCTACTGAGGAAATTTGGAGAACGAGGATTTGAGACTGACTGCAGTACAATTTTACTGCCGCCAACTAACATTTCGCGGAAAGACCCCAAAGATAAGATAAGAGAGATTAGGACTCGTACAGAGGCATATAGGCAGTCATTTTTCCCTCGATCTATTTGGGAGTTGAACAGGGAAAGATGATGCTAGTTGTGGTACGAAGTACCCTCCGCCACGCACCGTATGGTAGATTGCGGAGTATGTATGTAGATGTAGATGTAGGTGTTGCCGACCGCAGTGCAGTATTCTGCCTGTTTGCATATCTCTGTATTTGAATACGCATTCTTATACCAGTTTCTTTGGCGCTTCAGTGTATATGTGAATACTGTCTGTAAAATGTGTTGCGAATAGAATTAGTAGTGAGGAAGTAAAAAATTACAACGTCATGCTTGATGCTGGAGTTTTACTGCAGTGAAAATGTAATAAGCGATAAACGTTTTTCCTGTCGTTTTCGGGGGTGTGGGGGGCGGTGTTGGGAGGGCAGTCTGTCAGCGAGGAAATGTTTGAAATGACGTATAAAGTTTGTGGGAGCCGCTGAGTGCTCTCGTACTTAAATATTGGATGAATATACACTGAGGTGACAGAAGTTTTGAGATACCTCCTAATATCATGTTGGGTCTCCTCTTGTCCGGCTTAAAGCAGCAGCTCGATGTGACATAGACTCAACATGTTGGAACTCCCCTGAAGAAATACTGAAGCATGCTGCCTCCATATCTGTCCGTAATTGCAAAAGTGTTGCCGCTGCAGGATTTTGTGCATGAACCGATCTCTTGATTATGTCCCATAAATGTACGATGGGACCCGTGCCTTGCGATGACAGTGGGCAGACAATACGCTCAAACTTTTTTTTTTTTTTTTTTGTGGTTTTAGGGCGCACAACTTCAATGGTCATTAGCGCCCTGACTACGTTAAGAATGCACCGCGAGGCACAAGTTTAAAACAACAACTAAAAGGGAAAACACGATAAAAGACAGACTGACAGGCATAGGATTAAAAAACAGCATCATCAAATGTCCTTAGAGAGATTTGTCAAATTGATAAAACGAAGAACACGAGCAGCTGCTCGTGGGTCATCCGCTAAAATGGCATCTAAAGTACATGGCAGGTTAAGATCTAGACGCAGTGTGTTAAAATCCGGACAGGACATTAAAATGTGGCGGACCGTCAGCAATTGCCCACATGGGCAGAACGGCGCCGGCGCAGTCGTCAGCAGATGGCGATGGCTGAACCGGCAGTGTCCAATGCGTAACCGGGCCAAAACGACCTCCTCCCGCCGAGAAGGGCGGGAGGAGGACGTCCAAGACGCGGGAAGAGGTTTCAAGGCCCGAAGCTTGTTGTCTGGAAGTGCAGCCCAATCGGCATGCCACAGAGATAAAATGCGCCGACAAATGACCCTGCTACAATCTGATGAAGGGACACAACAAGAAGCTGTCCGAGGCTGGAGGACCGCAGCCTTGGCCGCGGCATCTGCAGCTTCGTTCCCAGGGATACCGACATGGCCAGGGACCCACATAAAGCTAACCGGAGAACCGACGTCCACCAGCTGCTGAAGAGAGCGTTGGATCCGGTGCACGAAAGGGTGAACCGGATACGGATCACTGAGGCTCTGGATGGCGCTCAGGGAATCGGAGCAGATGACATAAGCAGAATGTCGGTGGCGGCAGATGTAAAGAACAGCCTGGTAGAGGGCAAAGAGCTCAGCTGTGAAGACCGAACAATGGCCATGGAGCCAGTATTTGAAACTTTGTGCCCCGACAATAAAAGAACACCTGACCCCGTCATTGGTCTTTGAGCCATCTGTATAAATGAAGGTCATATTGATGAACTTCGAACGAAGTTCAACAAAACGGGAGTGGTAGACCGAACCGGGGGTAACCTCTTTTGGGAGCGAGCTGAGGTCAAGGTGAACGCGGACCTGAGCCTGGAGCCAAGGTGGTGTGTGGCTCTCGCCCACTCGAAAGGTTGCAGGGAGTGAAAAATTAAGGTGTTGAAGGAGGCGACGAAAGCGAACTCCAGGGGGTAGCAGGGCAGAGACATACAACCCGTATTGACGGTCAAGAGAGTCGTCAAAAAAGGAACGATAAGACAGGTGGTCGGGCATTGACAGTAGCCGACAGGCATACCGACAAAGCAGTATATCGCGCCGGTAGGTGAGTGACAATTCGCCAGCGTCAGCATGAAGACTCTCTACGGGACTAGTATAAAACGCTCCGATCGCAAGTCGTAAACCCCGATGTTGTATGGAGTTGAGGCGGCGTAAGATGGATGGCCGTGCAGAGGAGTATACGAAGCTCCCATAATCCAGCTTGGAGCGGACGATCGACCGATATAGACGAAGCAGGACGGTTCGATCCGCTCCCCACGTCATACCACTGAGAACACGGAGGACGTTTAAAGAACGGGTACAACGGGCAGCCAAATATGACACATGTGGAGACCAGCTAAGTTTCCTGTCAAATGTAAGACCTAAAAATTTTGTTGTCTCCACGATTGGGAGAGCAACGGGACCGAGTCGTAAGGACGGTGGGAGAAACTCTTTGTAGCGCCAGAAGTTAATACAGACCGTCTTCTCGGCAGAAAAACGGAAGCCATTGGCGACACTCCAGGAGTAAGGACGGTCAAAAGAACGCTGAAGACAGCGCTCCAGGACACGTGTACACTGCGCGCTGCAATAGATGGTAAAATCGTCCACGAAAAGGGAGCCTCATACATCAGCTGGGAGGCAATCCATTATTGGATTGATCGCGATGGCGAAGAGAGCGACGCTCAAAACTGAGCCCTGTGGCACCCCATTCTCCTGGCGAAAGGTGTCTGACAGGACAGAACCCACACGTACCCTGAACTGTCGATCCATTAAAAAGGAACGAATAAAAAGAGGGAGGCGACCGCGAAGGCCCCATGTATGCATGGTGCGGAGAATGCCCGCCCTCCAACAGGTGTCGTAAGCCTTCTCCAAATCAAAGAACACAGCCGCGGTCGGGCGCTTCCGCAAGAAGTTATTCATAATGAAGGTCGACAAGGTAACCAGATGGTCAACAGCAGAGCGGCGCCTACGAAATCCACATTGTACATTGGTAAGTAGGCGTCGAGACTCGAGCAGCCAAACCAATCGAGAGTTAACCATTCGCTCCATCACTTTACAGACGCAGCTGGTAAGCGAGATGGGTCGATAACTGGAAGGCAAGTGCTTGTCCTTCCCCGGCTTAGGAATCGGGACAACAATAGACTCGCGCCAGCATGCGGGAACATGTCCCTCAATCCAGATGCGATTGTAAGTACGAAGAAGAAAACCTTTACCCGCAGGAGAAAGGTTCTTCAGCATCTGAATATGAATAGAATCAGGCCCTGGAGCGGAGGACCGTGATCGGCCAAGTGCGTTTTCGAGTTCCCGCATGGTGAATGGGGCATTATAACTTTCACGATTCGAGGAGCGGGTGGCCTAGCCTCCTCTGCCTGTTTGCGGGGGAGGAAGGCAGGGTGGTAATGAGCGGAGCTCGAAACCTCGGCGAAAAAGCGGCCGAAGGCATTGGAGACATCCTCAGGGGCCACAAGGACGTCATTCGCGACCGTCAAGCCAGAAACTGGTGAGTGGACCTTAGTGCCAGATAGCCGGCGCAGGCTACCCCAGACAACAGAAGAAGGAGTAAAACTGTTGAAGGTGCTTGTGAAAGCACCCCAGCTGGCTTTCTTGCTTTCTTTAATAATACGACGACACTGAGCACGTAATCGTTTATAATTGATACAATTCGCCACTGTAGGGTGGCGTTTAAAGGTGCGTAAAGCACGTCGACGAGCACGTAAAGCGTCTCTACATGCTGCGGTCCACCAGGGGACCGGTACGCGACGTGGAGAAGAAGTAGGGTGAGGGATGGAATATTCAGCAGCAGCGAGAATGACTTCCGTGAGGTGTGCGACCTGACGATCGCAGCTTGTGATGGTTTGATCCTGAAAGGTCGCCCTGGAAGAGAAGAGCCCCCAGTCGGCCTTGGAGATGGTCCAACTAAAGGAGCACGGAGAGGGGGTATGCTGCAGGAGATGGATAACACCCGGGAAGTGGTCGCTCGAATATGTATCAGAAAGTGCATACCACTCAAACCGGCGTGCAAGTTGGGGAGTACATATAGAGAGTTCTAAATGGGAATAGGTGTGAGATGTGTCCGAAAGAAAAGTAGGGGCGCCAGTATTGAGGCAGACAAGATTGAGCTGGTTGAAAAGGTCTGCTAACAGGGAGCCCCTCGGGCAGGATGCTGGAGAGCCCCAAAGGGGATGGTGGGCATTGAAGTCACCAGTTAACAAAAATGGTGCAGGTAGCTGAGCAATAAGTTGCATCATGTCTGCCCTGGTAACGGTAGATGACGATGGAGTATAAACGGTACAAATGGAAAATGTAAAAGTGGGGAGAGTAATGCGGATGGCAACTGCCTGCAGGCCGGTGTGCAACGTGATGGGATCGTAGTAAATATCATCCCGGACCAGCAACATAACCCCTCCATGAGCCGGGATACCTACCACAGGGGGTAGGTCAAAACGCACAGAGGTGTAGTGTGCCAAGGCAATTTGATCGCATGGGCGTAGCTTCGTTTCCTGGAGAGCTACGACGAGCGGACGGTGCAAGCGGAGCAGCAACTTCAAGTCCTCTCGGTTGGAGCGAATGCTTCGAATATTCCAGTGAATAAGTGCCATCGTAAGAAGAAAAGGAAGATGAAAGAAGGGGTCACCTCGAAGGCCGCTGAGGGCCTGGCTTCGAGCGAGCACTGCCGCCGCTATCAGTAGGCGGACAGTCATCGTCCATTGGGTCTATAGGTTCATCGGCCATCTTGGGAAGATGGCCAGGAGGGGGAGCTTCCTCCGCCGGTGGACGGCCAGATGTTCGTCTACCAGCGGTGCGGCCAGGCGAAACGGATGACGGCCTGGGGTGGCAACCGCTGGGTGGCGCAGGAGAAGAAATGCGCCGTGGCGGAGAAGGAGAACTGTGCTTCCTATGAGCCTTCTTGGAAGGAAGTTTGGTGGAAGTACCGGTCGAAGGCTGGGAGGTCGAGGTACGTAGGAAGTCTGCACGGGACGGTTCCTTCTTGAAGGCCCGTGCATCTAACTTCTGGGTCTTCGTCTTAGCAGAAGCTGATGAAGGGGCTGGTGTCTGTGGGGTGATGGGAGGAAGAGGAGACGTCGACCGCGTGATCTTAGCACTGGCCGAACGGACGACCGTGGTGCTGAAGGTCAGATCGCATGTCTGGGTTGCCACCTCCCTGGTAGTCCGAGGAGAGGCGAGGACAGTACTGTATTTCCCCGCTGGGAGCAGCGTGGGCTTCCTACTAGCCAATAGCTTGCGAGCAGCCGAGGTGGACACTTTCTCTTTGACCCGAATTTCTTGAATACAGCGTTCTTCCTTATAGACAGGACAGTCGCGGGAGGATGCGGCATGGTCACCATGACAGTTCACACAACGAGGAGACGGAGGTGGACAGTTACCCTCATGGGCATCCCTGCCACAAGTGACACATTTAGCCGCATTGGAACAAGACTGTCGAGTGTGATTGAAACGCTGACACTGGTAGCAGCGCGTAGGTGTCGGGACATAGGGGCGAACAGAAATAACCTCGTAGCCCGCCTTGATGCGCGATGGCAGCTTAACACTATCGAAGGTCAAGAAAAGTGTCCGGGTTGGTACAAGGTCATTGTTGACCTTTTTCATGACCCTATGGACAGCCGTCACGCCCTGCTCAGCGAGGAAAGATTGAATCTCCTCGTCAGTCAATCCGTCGAGGGAGCTAGTATAGACTACACCACGAGACGAATTCAAAGTTCGGTGAGCCTCCACCTGGAGAGGGAACGTGTACAGGAGTGTGGCCCGAAGCAGTTTTTGTGCCTGAAAGGCGCTCTCAGTTTCTAGTAATAAGGTACCGTTACGCAACCTGGTACAAGATTTGACAGATCCGGCTATGGCATCTATGCCCTTCTGGATAACGAAAGGGTTGACAGAGGAAAAATCTTTTCCGTCCTCAGATCGAGAAACGACGAGGAACTGTGGGGCAGGCAGTAGTACTTTTGTCACTGGTGGCTGGTCATGTTTCCGTTTTTGGGCAGAAGTCGAGAGAGATGGAGTGAAATCCATTGCAGAGGAATCCCGCATGATTGCCAGCGTCTCCGATGGCGCGCTCCTTCCTTGTGGGGACCCTCTCAGAGGGCACTCCCGCCTTAGGTGAATGTTTACACCTCAGGTCACACCTCCCGAGAAACAGACGGAGAGACCAATCGGCATGGTCAGAAGGTATCAGCTCAGGCAATCACCCCTCCCCGGGCCTGGCCTTTACCAGGGGGTACGCGCGTGCCTTACATGTCTACCCAGGGCGGGGAATTACGCGTTACCCCGTCACCGGCTACGCGTGCGAACGCGTGGGTCGGCCTTCAGGCGCGCACAGGGAGGAAGGAAGAAGAGGAAAAAGGAGAGAGAGAGGGGGGGAGAGAGAGAGAGAGAGAGAGGACAGACTGTCTCAAACGCCGAGGCGGAGACCAGAGAAGGCAAGGAGAAGAAGGCAATGAGAAGGCAAGGAGAAGAAGGCAATGAGAAGGCAAGGAGAAGGAGGCAATGAGAAGGCAAGGAGAAGAAGGCAATGAGAAGGCAAGGAGAAGAAGGCATTAAGAAGGCAAGGAGATTTTGCAGGGGAAAGAATAAGGAAGACAGTGAGGTGGAGAAGAGCAAAGAAAGGAACCAACCAAAGGAAGGAAGAAACGAGAAGTGAAAAAGCAAAATGACCGCAAATAGAGGTCGTGGAACCGTCCGTCTCCGGACGCAGGCGCTAACTACCCCCTTGAGGGGGAGGGACTCCTTTTAGTCGCCTCTTACGACAGGCAGGAATACCGCGGGCCTATTCTAATCCCCGGACCCGCAGGGGGGACGCTCAAACTGACCACAATGTTTGAAATCTGGTTTCGCAGGACAGAGCGGATCAAGTTATGGTTGCCGAAAGGGGCCAAAATCAATTATTGTCAGTTGCACAAAACACACAGACTTTGTTTTCCTCAAAACACTTAATCATACATGCCTTTAAAAGAATTCAAAACAATAAGCTGAACACAAGTTATTACAATTGCTTTAAGGGGGGACGTACATGAAAATGACCAAATTTGTGAAAAAAATTTTATTGGCTCTTCATTTACTACATGGTATTGAAATTTCAATTACCAAATATTACGTTCCAATTCCGCTTCTAAGGGGGAAAAAAATAATAATTTGTAATAGCTTGCACAGGGCGACGCCCCCCCATCTTGGTCTTCATCCTCTCGTATATCTATTTATACTGCGTTTTTTTCCAGTTTTGTGCAGTCACAATGCAGGGAACGTTTGTGTACTACATCAAGAAGGCTGTGGAATAATATCTCTGCCGCTGGTTTTATATTCTTTGATTTATAGCGTTTGTTTACGAGTGTTTGTTTGGAATACATTTTTACGAAAGTTGTAAGTAGACTTGTTATTATATTTTGCAGCATGCCGCGTTCTAGTAAGGTGTTTAAAAAGGTTAGAAAGTGTCAAGCTTCTCGATGTAGTAAAGACAACTTGAAAACCAGCCCCATAATAACAAATGGAAACGATACTTCAACCAAGAAAGCGAGTGCTTCGAGAAGGAAAATTGACAGCTGTCAATCACTTGATGATTGTGGCTCAGACACTCAAGCTACTAGTGGTTTTAGGCTTATTGATTTGAAAATACTATCTGATATTATATCATCTGCTTGTGTATGTGCTGACTGTGGTGCAAAAAGTTTGAGATTATATGACGAAGAAAACAGAATTGGAATAGTGTGTATGTTGCATCTTACTTGTGAAAGCTGTCATTCAGACACTGCTTTTAGAACTTCGGCATCAAGTAACCGGATATATGAAGCAAATATGCGTTTAATATATGGCATGAGATGTTTGGGCATAGGCAGGGAAGGTACCAGACTGTTTTGTGGGATCATGAACATGCCACAACCAAGTGCTAGGTACACCACTGGAAATAAAACACTGCTAAGTGCTCTTCAAGAGGAAGTGGAAGAAAACTTGAAGTCCTCTGCAAAGGAAGCTGTGAAGATGAATAGTGAACTAAAGACAGAAGCAGATAACACGCCAGACACCGATTTGTGTGTGTCATGTGATGGAACGTGGATGAAGCGTGGACATACATCACTGTATGGAGTATCATCTGTCATTAGTGTTGATACTGGAAAAATTCTTGACGTTCAGGTAATGAGCAAATATTGCTATAGCTGTGTACTCGGAAAGAGAGCTGGTGAAGTGGAAGAAAATAAGTGGCAGGTTGAACACAAGAAAGTGTGCTGTAGAAATTATTCTGGTTCTAGTGGTGGAATGGAACCTGCAGCTATGAAACTTATGTTCCATCGAAGTGTGGAAAAGTACGGTGTTAGATACACAAAATACCTTGGTGATGGTGACTCCAGCTCCTTCAAAACTGTTTTGGAAAGTGAACCTTATGGTCCCCATTGTGCTATAGAAAAGTTGGAATGTGTTGGACATGTGCAAAAACGAATGGGAGGCAGACTTTTAAAATTGAAACGTGAATTGAAGGGCAGGAAACTTGAGGATGGAAAACTTTTAGGTGGTCCCAACAGACTCACAGACAAAGAAATTCATTCTTTACAAGTGTACTATGGCAAGGCAATAAGGGACAACAGTGGAAATTTGAATAACATGCAGAAGGCTGTGTGGTCTATTTATTTTCATAAACTATCCACAGATGACAAACCTGTACATAATTTGTGTGACATATCGTGGTGCAAATTCAAGCAGGCTGAGCGTGATGGCATGAACTATTCACACAAGCACAGTTTACCTGTGGCTGTTTTAAGTGCTATAAAACCAACATTTAGGTGTTTAGCAGAGCCAGACCTCCTACGAAAGTGTGTGCATGGAAAGACACAAAACCCTAATGAAAGTTACAACTCACTGATTTGGAAACGTTGCCCAAAAACAACATTTGTTTCAACAATTATTGTTGAAATTGCTGCATATGATGCTTGTTTAGTTTTTAACAATGGTAATCTTGGAAGAATAAAAACTCTACAGAGGCTAGGATTTCATCCAGGAGCTTTCACCTATTCAATATTGAAGGACATCGATGACAAAAGAGTTGCTGCGGCTGATATTACAGCCAATAAAATTGAACAGCAGGTTAACCAAAGAAGACAAGCAAAGAAGAGACTGCTTGCAGATGAAGAGGAGTATGCATATGGCTTGCACTAGTTCACACAGAGACGGTAAGACCTAATACAAACACTATCAAATCATTGATTCAGTTTTCCCGTAACTTACATTTTTATAACTTTATGTACCTTTTTCTCAAAAACCACAAAAGGTAAAGAAGTGAAATTTGGTATATGACTAGTCAGTACTATAGTGAAAAATTCTGTGGAAGGAATTTTCATTTAATAAAATAGTAAGGTATTTATGGTAGAAAATATTCCTTAAATTTGATATATTATTTTTCAGGGAAATTGGGAGACCCGTAAAAACTGAACAAAAGAAGATATAAAAATTCTGCTCCACAGAGTTTTGTAATTATTTGGTATGAAAGTGTGTACAAAAATTCATTAACATTGCTCTCACAGTTTTCTCAAAAAAGGAACATTTGTAATTACATTGTTGAAAAAAAATTAATTGTTAATAATTAAAGATGTAAAAGGTCAATAAAAATGAAAATTTAGGTTCATATGCGCATAACATTTCTTAATAACTGTACCAAATTTGGATTGATTATCTTAAAAAATTAGAGTTTTATAAAATACTTTTAAAATTACTGCAGTTTCGTGTACGTCCCCCCTTAAGGAATACACGCGGCTGAAGGCCTTACTTCAACAAAATTTTACGTAAATACTCGACTGAAGGCCACATACTGAACAACTCAAGGCTTAAGGCCTGAATAACAAACATTTGAAATAGAGCAAAATCTCCTTTTTAAAAATAAGTTTTAAACAATTGAATCTTGAAGCATTAATTTAAGTCGGCAAAGGCCTTATTAATAGGCGGCTGAAGGCCTCGGACAGTACTCGAGATAAAAGAAAATCACAATCTAAAAAAAAAAAAAAAAAAAAAAAAAAAAGCAGAACAGTGGTGCTCAGAAGTGTTCCAAGGGTCAGCCTGAAGAGGTAACACTAACATAAGTTTAGGTGAGACAGGCTGGTTGAAATGGCTCTGAGCACTATGGGACTTAAGATCTCAGGTCATCAGTCCCCTAGAACTTAGAACTACTTGAACGTAACTAACCTAAGGACATCACACACATCCATGCCCGAGGCAGGAGTCGAATCTGCGACCGTGGCTGTCGTGCTCAACAAGCTAATCAATCCCCTTCCGCTCAACCAATGGCGCGACAATGGAAAACATCAGCGACGACAAAGATACCAGCAGCACTACGTCATCAAAATTGGCGTTTAAATACAGCCAAGACACAATAAGCACGCAAAAATATAAACTAACACGAAGGCTGTCGAACTACACGCCATGCCGGGCAGTATCAACACGGCGAGGAAACACACACTCGCTGCTCTGTCCCAACCGAATGACTTCCTACTTCACTACGCAGACAACATTGATAACTGCTCACTGCAAATCACAGAAGCTACACACAGTTCCGCGTAAACACTTGCACCAAGAACTGCGACAATCCTAAAACCAATCACTGTGGAACAACAAGGAAAAACCACAAGTCGACACACACAGAGTTTCCATAAGCGGTCGGCGACCAAATACACGTGGTCTGATGAGACTACCAACCGAAACATCAACCAGGGTCGTCCCCACTCAAGTTACGTGTGTTGGCAACGGTCGGGCGAGTCATGGCTATCCGGAGCTCACTGCAGCTCCATCCCGACTTCACCTGATGTCCGTTCGGAACTCTGAGACACGGCGAGCCGGGCACACTGGCTCGGACCCAACCACGCAGAGGGAACACTTGCCCATTGGCCACCCGACGTCTCTGCACAAGGAAGGAACCGACCCACGTTCGGCAAGATGACCAACTGATGAGACCCAAAAACGGTCAAAAGACCAAATACACGTCGCCCGATGAGACGAACGACCAACCAACGGTCGTCCTCGCTCAAGTCTCCTTCCCTCGGACAGTGCATACGTCACACCAGCGGTCGGAGAGTACTGGCTGTCCGGAGCTCTCTGGCACTCCATCCCAACTCAACACCAAACACACGACGAGCCGGAAATACTAGCGGTCGCTTCAAAGATAATACGACAGTGCTCTTATCGATACGCGGTGCGGCTGCGACTCACGGGCAGACAAGCCAGAAACTTAGTGACGCCAGTAAATCGATAAGAAACGAGGCGACAGTTCCGTAAAGAGAAGCTGTCAAGCAAGAAACGGCATGAACACGAGCGTTCTCCAAACTAATCGCGAACGACTGTGGCCGGGTGACATGGCGTATTGTCACCAATAAAAATTCTATCGTCATTTGGGAACATGAAGTCCGTGAATGACTCTAAATGGTCTCCAGGTAGCCAAACACAACCGTTTCCAGCCAATGATAGATTCAGATGAACCAGAAAATCTTGTCCGTTACATGTAAACACAGCCTACACAATTCTGGAGCTATCACCAGCTCGCACAGTGCCTTGTTGACAACTTCCGTCCATGGTTCTGTAGGATCTACGCCACACTCGAACCCTGTCATCAGCTCTTACCAACTGAAATCGGGACTTATACGACTAGGTCACAGTTTTCCAGTCGTCTAGGATCCAACCGATAAGGTCACGAGACCAGGAGAGATGCTGGTGCCATGACTTCTTAACGCCATATTTCGCCCCACTGTCTTAACGAGTACATTCGTCGTATGTCCCACATCGATTCTGCCGTTATTTCACGCAGTGCTGCTTGTCTGTTAGCACTGACAACTCTACGCAAACGCCGCTGCTCTCGGTCGTTAAGAGAAGGCCGTCGGCCACTGCGTTGTCCTTGGTGAGAGGTACTGCCTGAGACTTGATGTTCTCGGCAAACTCTTAACACTGTGGATCTCGGAATATTGAATTCCCTAACAATTTTCGAAATGTAACGTCCCTTGCATCTGGCTCCAACTACCATTCCGCGATCACAGTCCATTAATTCCCGTCGTGAGGCCATAATTAAGTCGGAAACATATGAATACGTACGACAACTCCGCCAATGCACAGCCCTTTTATACTTTATGTACGCGATAGTACCGCCATCTATGTATGTGCACATCGGTATTCCATGAATTTTGTCAGCTCAGTGTATAAAATGGTTCAAATGGCTCTGAGCACTATGGGAATTAATATCTGAGGTCATCAGTCCCCTAGAACTTAGAACTACTTAAACCTAAGGACATCACACTTATCCATGCCCGAGGCAGGATTCGAACCTGCGACCGTATCAGTCGCGCGGGTTCGGACTGAAGCGCCTAGAACCGCTCGGCCACTGCGGCCGGCTCTCAGTGTATAGTCTGGCTAATTAGCGCACCGTTACTTACACTGCCCGAAGACATACACACAGTTTCTAACTGTAATATTTGTCTTGTTGTGTTCGACTTTTAACATAAATTATACCTCTTAATGAACACATTATGCTAGCGTTTAAATATTTAAATTCGGTCAATAATTAAATGAAATACTGAGAATCAAAATTTTATTGCCCCTGGAAGCCCTTAGAAAAATTGCAACTGGAACATCGCTCCATGAACTATGAACCCAGTTAGCCGTTTAATAAATCGATTGGCAGTGCGCGGAAATAGCAGCTCTTAATCGCAACAAATTCGCACGTACGAACTAGACTGCCTTAACACGCGCATGTGCAGAAGGGGACGCACAGAGTGTAATTTCTGCTTTTTATTGTTCATTGTTCACTTTTATTGTTGACATCTGTGGACATTAGCTGACTTCAGATTTTCGTATTTGAGTTTTTGCGCAAATTTCAGAGAGTGAATTTTCATAAATGCCGTAATTAAACAATTTCAAAATGTTTGCCATCAAACTTTCTATTATTGCTGTTACAAAAAGCATTCTTAAAATGATTGCTTCGTGTTCTAGAAATGGAATGGAACATAACAAGTCTTAACCGTACTAATCCAGGAGCATATGGAGGAAATGTGTCTCCCAAAAAAAAGTTCAAATGTGTGTGAAATCTTATAGGACTTAACTGCTAAGGTCATCAATCCCTAAACTTACACACTACGTAACCTGAATTATCCTAAGGACAAACACACACACCCATGCCCGAGGGAGGTCTCGAACCTCCGCCGGGACCAGCCAAATGTGTCTCCCCCTGTGTTATACGCCAGCAATCGTTTATTTCTGATTTTACATGCATAGAACTTTATTTGTGTGATTTTAGAGTTGTATACATAACGGCTTAGTTACCGAAAGTTCACCTTTGATGTGACTGCATGTTTTGCTTTATTTTAGGGGGCCAGGAAGTTGCCGTGAATATTTGTATTGAACAATAGAAAATCTTCCAATCCATATGTAGCATACACCAAACCAATACTGTATTGAACAAGATTCTTAGTGATACATGTATATATTTTGTATTAAGTATTGGTCCCGTAACTTTTTGCAGCTTTTACTACAGAAATCCATAAAAACTTTCGAAATGATGGGGTATGATATTCTATGGCTAAAAGTCAAAGTCTTAACAGATTTGCCACTTGCCAGGAAACAACCAGCGTGCAACTTCCTGGCAGATTAAAACTGTGTGCCGGACCGAGACTCGAACTCGGGGCCTTTGCCTTTCGCGGGCAAGTGCTCTACCAACTGAGCTACCCAAGCACGACTCACGCCCCGTCCTCACAGCTTTACTTCTGCCAGTATCTCGTCTCCTACGTTGCAAACTTAACAGAAGGTCTCCTGGGTTCGCAGGGGAGCTTCTGAAAAGCTCAGTTGGTAGAGCACTTGCCCGCGAAAGGCATAGGTCCCGAGTTCGAGTCTCGGTCCGGCACACAGTTTTAATCTGCCAGGAAGTTTCATATCAGCGCATACTCTGCTGTAGAGTGAAAATCTCATTCTGGAGCTCCTTCACACCTATACGGCGGGATGGATACAAACTGGCGGCGTCTCCATTATGCACCGGGTAACATTCACGTGGGCATTCATGAGTCCATTGCAGCTCGTGCAAGGCACCATACAGACAAGGAGTATCTTACACTTGCTGCAGGCCACATACACCCCTTCATGACGATCATGTTTCCCGGCAGCAGAGGGCTTTTTCAACAAGATAATGTATCATGTCACAAGTCCAGAAATGTGATGGAGTGGTTCGAGGAACACAGTAGCGAGTTCCAATTGATGTACTGGCCTCCCAACTCGCTACATCTGAACTCGATCAAACACATCCGGGATGTGACTGAACGTGGTGTCTGTCACAGCTTATCGCCTGCCACCCTGGAATTTACGGGAATTAGGTAACTAGTGTGTGCAGATGTGTTGCCAACTCCCTACAGCATTGGGTTTAGGCTGGTGGTCATAACGTTCTGGCTAATCAGTGTACGTCCATGCCTTTATCTCTTCTTACCATGCAAGATCGAACCCAACTGCTTCTGGCTTTTCGTGAACGTCGTCGTTCTGCTATCCTCCTGCAGATTACGGCAGCTGTCAGGGCAATAGGTGTAAAAATAACTGCGACCTCCACGTGCAAAATGATGTATACACGTAAATTTAGATCAACATACGAGTATGCTTCTGCAAGCACGTGGCATGATATAAAACGGGCAGTTGATCCCATAATTAAACACAGTAATAACACATTTCAGTTATAACTACAGAGTAGAGAAATTTTATCTTTTTAAGTAAGAACGTTGCCATTCAGACATTTTTAATATGGGTGAACATCGACTTTACATAAATCTGACCTTCTCGTTCGAGTTTTCGCGCTATGAACATCCCGTGTGTATTGTGTAATTGGACGACGCAAACGTCCTCAGTTTCAAATGGGTGTGCTTGGGCTGCTGCTACAGAGGTGTATACTTTTGGCGGAGCCTGTAATATGGGCTTAACATCCCCATCCGACGGATGGATCGCCATCAGAAGTGTGATATGCCCTCTCTCCTCACTCCACCAACAGTGCCGCGTGCCCTCACAGCATGAGACACTGGAGAGAGGTTTAGTTCTTATCCAGAGTACTGGGCATCTGAGTGTCCTGGCGGGAACCTGCGACATGTTAGGTCACCCTAACGAATTTTGTTTACTTTATATGTTCGCACAGTGCACGATATGCAGTTAATTAATCAAGTTCGTGCTCCACTATATTCCGATTGGGGGGGGGGGGGGGGGGGGGCGTGACAACCTTGCCCCTAGTCGGTGAACGGAGGATCCCGCTAGATATGTTGGGGTAGCCCGAATAAGTAGTAAGGGCATGCGTACCAACAACGATCCCAGTATCCAGGGGCTTAGAATACCGAAACACTATGGAGAGCCCAGCCCAGGGCAACAGGGTGAAGACCTCAACGATAGACCCGTAACCAGTAGAAGAGGCAACCCTCCAATTGCGTACAATATAATTGACAGCAGATTTAAAGACTGAGAGGGAGCAGGAGGAAGCATCCGCCCCATTAGACAAATGTAGTGAGAAGCTGGTAATTTTCTCTGCGGAAAAAGCAACAAACTCGAACTCTCCACAGGAAAAGGCTGGATGAATCATTTGGCAAACGACCTTGGCGAGAAATTGAGGACAGGCGACTGGGAAATCTACAGTGAGCAATGATAGCAATATACAATGTGAGAAATCTGGGGGATAAAGGAATGGAACTCAATAAGGTACTAAAAGAATGTAAGACTGATATAGTCATCGTAACATAAATAAAAAGAAATTAAGAGGGCCAGTAGAATATAACGATTACATAACGATGTACACTGAGGGGGTAGTGACATCAGGCATTAGCTCTCTCCACGGACAACACAGCGATCGACGGCCTTCACTTAACGACCAACGGCAGCGGGGTTTGCATAGAGTTGTTAGTACTAACAGACAAGCAACACGGTGTGAAATAACCACAGAAATCAATGTGAGACGTATGGCGAAAGTATCCGTTAGGACAGAACGGTAAAATTTGGCGTTAATGGGATATGGCAGCAGTAGACCGACATGATTGCCTTTGGTAAAAGCAAGAAATCGTCTGCAGCGCCCCTCCTAGGCTTATCACCACATCGGTTGGACCCTACATGATTGGAAAACCGTGGCCTGGCCAAATGAGTCCCGATTTCAGTTGGCAAGAGATGGTGGCAAGTTTGGAGTGTGGCGCAGATACCACGAAGTCATGACACAGGTTGTCAATAAGGTAAGGTGCAAGCTGGTGGTGGCTCCATAGTGGTGTGGGCTGTGCATACATGGAATGGACTGGGTCTTCTGGTCCAAATGAACCTATCATTGATTGGAAACGGTAGTGTTCCGCTACTTGGAGATCATTTGAAACCATTCATAGACTTCATATTCCCAAACAACGATAGAATTCCAGAATGAGATTTTCACTCTGCAGCGGAGTGTGCGCTGATATGAAACTTCCTGGCAGATTAAAACTGTGTGCCGGGCCGAGACTCGAACTCGGGACCTTTGGCTTTCGCAGGCAAGTGCTCTACCAGATGGTAGTTTTAATCTGCCAGGAAGTTTCAACGACAGAATTTTTATGGATGACATTGTGCCTTGTTACTGGGCCGCAGTTGTTCGTCTTGGGTTTGATGAACATTTTGGACAATTTGAATGAATGACTTGGCCATCCAGATCGCCCGACATGAATCCCGTCGAACATTTATGGGACAGAATCGAGAGATCAGTTCGAGCACAAAATGCTACGCTGGCAACATTTTCGCAATTATGGAAGGCTATAGAGGCAGCATGGCTCAACATTTCTGCAGGCGACTTCCAAGGAGTTGTTGAGTCCATGCCTAGGCTAGTTGCTCCTATACGCCGGACAAATGGAGGTCCTATGATTTTTATCACCTCAGTGTATAGTGGAGTCCCTCAAAATGGAAGAGTCCGTAGTAGTGTATAAATTTTAGTTAAAAAGAAGCGGAAGAACTGACAGCAATCTATAGCTGTATAAATGAGAGAACTGCCACATGCAAAATCAGAATAGTCCGATGTTATCATACTATAAGTGACCCAGAAACTTTATGTAAAATCCAATAGGATTTAAATAAGGTCAATGAGACAGACGATGTTATTATATGTTGTGACCTAAACGCAGGAATAGGTAGTTAACCAGTACCAGAAGAAGTTGACACTTTTGGAGAACAACTCATTAACTATAATGGCCGGAAGCTAAGGCATTTCGCTACATAGAAGCAAATAAAAATGTGTAATTCCTTTTTACGAAAAAAGACAGTCTTAAATGTACGTGTACTGTACGAGGTTTAAAATCGTTAATAGATCATTTTAAGGTAAATT
This sequence comes from Schistocerca americana, assembly GCF_021461395.2. Classification (NCBI taxonomy): domain Eukaryota; kingdom Metazoa; phylum Arthropoda; class Insecta; order Orthoptera; family Acrididae; genus Schistocerca; species Schistocerca americana. The sequence goes on from NC_060120.1 coordinate 184,144,403, forward strand.
TAAAAACTGGGGAATCAAGTGCAAGACATAAGGCTGTGTAGAAGAAAATATACATACCCAGACCACTTTCACTCAGTTGGAACAATAACTCTAATAGCAAGATGTGAAAAATTTCCTAAAAGGAAACCAGCTTGTTCGGAAGAAGTATTCAAAGTATTTTTACCACAGGAAGAGAGTATTAAAAAGCATGTAAACTAGCAATAACTAGTAAAAATACGAACTGCAGATGATGTGGAGGCAGAGGAGCAGTATAAAAGAACTGCATACAAAGAGGAGCTTTTGAGGCAGTTGGTAAGAATGAAAAGTTAAGAGGGAGGAGAGGGTTAAAATATGGATACAGAAGTTTAAGAGGCTGTCAAAGAAAAAAGAAGAAAAACTTGTCAGCTCCTGTTACAGAATACAGAAGAGTACACAAGAAACAGAGCAGTAGTATAGGGAAAAGCGGAACCACACTAAGCAGGTAATAAGAAATGCTCATCGAAACTGTTTGGACAAATTACTTACATATATCGAACATGATATACATGTGAAACGGATATTCGCATGTAAAAGGTTAAAGAACTTAAATCGGTCAGAAAGAAATAATGCTAGAATTAGTGTAATTAATGAAGAACAGTGGACGCAACATAATAAGAATTAAAGTGTTGTGAAATAGCTATAATAATACGGAATACCTAGCACCTTATAACAAAACAATTGATTCGATAACCTTAGATGAGGTTCAACAGGTTCTGAAAAGTGGCAAAAGTAGTGGCTCAGATGGAAGAAAAACGCTGAGCATATTAAGAATGACCGGCCGGTGTGACCGGGCGGTTCTAGGCGCTTCAGTCTGAATCCGCGCGACCGCTACGGTCGCAGGTTGGAATCCTGCCTCGGGCATGGATGTGTGTGATGTCCTTAGATTAGTTAGGTTCAAGTAGTTCTAAGTTCTAGGGGACTGATGACCTCAGATGTTAAGTCCCATAGTGCTCAGAGCCATTTGAACCAATTTATTAAGAATGGAGGGACGCTGTGCGAACTAAAACTGCTGCACCAATTTAATGAATGTCGACGAAGTTATAAATTCCCTCACGATTGGAAAATCGCCGAAGTAATTTATGTTTTTAAAAAGGATGAATGAAATGCATGTGACAATTATAGGGGCGTAATTCTCATAGTTTATGAAGCTAACTTAGAAACGATAAACAATCGCTTGAAAGTATTAACAGAGCAAATTATTTTAAGGAAAGGACATTAGTGCGACGATAGAATTTTAGAAAAATGACGAGAAGTGCATTTAGAGACACGTGTTGTTTTTTACTGACTTCGGAAAAGCTTTTGACTTGGTCATTAGAAATAGACTACGTACAATAATGAACAAGCGAGGATATCCTAAGCATCTTAAGCAGATAATCACAAGCATACATGAAGACACCAAAATAATCATAAACAAAGGCACTGCAAACAGAGATAAGATTATAATAAATCAAGGTGTCAGACAGGGATGTAGCATGTTATCCACTCTTTCCAACATCTGTACTGAAGTCCTCATAATAAACTGGAGAAAGGAAGTCCATGTAGGTATACAGCTCCTTAATCAAGAACAGCTGCGCAAACCAGGAAGGCATAATGTGCAAAGGAAAGAAGTAGTACAGCATCATCAGATGAAGAAAAAATCACTGGTCATCGGGGTTCGTATCGAAGTAAGACTCATCACAAGACGATTCTACTCCAGTCAATAAGATTCCAGGCATGGCGGTGGGTTACCGAACTGATCATTCCCCTACCATTTCACCCGACAACCAAGAGTGATGGTTTGGGGTGCCATTTCATTTCACAGCTTGACCCGTTTCGTCGCTATACGTAGCAAGTCGTCGTAGATTTACATTTCGGCAAGATAATGCCCGCCCTCACACGGCGAGAGTTTCCACTGCCTGTCGTCGTGCTTGCCAAATCTTCCCTTGGCCAATAACATAGCAGGGTCCCTCCTCAATTGAGAACTTTCGGAGCATTGTTGGTAGAACCTTCCAACCAGCATGGGATTTTGATAATCTAACGCGCCAGTTGGACAGAATTTGGCACGATATGCCTCAGGAGGACATCCAACAATTATATCTAGCAATGTCAAGCCGAATAACTCCTTGCATGATGGCCAGAGGTGGACCAGTGCGTTACTGGCTTGCTCAATTTGTGAAGCTTTCTCTTGAATTTTTCTGAAATTGTAATCATTTGTTTGTATGTACATATACATCACATCTACTGATTTCCGTCCCTTTCGGATAATTCCTTCGTACTTCATCGTTTTTTTTTTCGTCTTGCATTGTAGATTGTTGCTGCGGAGACAGTCCAGGAATAGTTATTAGACTACAGTACGAAACAAATCGTAAGAAGTGAAATACAGACCGTCGAAGGAACACGCCAACACGGTACTTACTCAGCAGTGACAAGTTGTATGCAGGAAGACGGGGCTGCTGCAGTCGAGGCCAGAGTAGAGTGGGAACTGCCTGCTGGATGAAATTTCAGCGACACAATTCCATGCTGTAATCTTATCTGCGACCTGGAATTCAACTTCACGATGTTCCAATTACCTCCTTAAAGAAAAATAATCTGAGAGTAAATAACATTCGATACGTGTCTGGCCGAAAGCTGCGCACACTTATCACGGGATATCCGATTTATTATTTTCGTAACACTGATGTAAGGCAGGGTAATTATGGAACTTAGGGAGTTTATAAAACAGTATCAGACGTATACAGACGTAACGCCGCGCGATGGAGTTGTTTAAAAGGATATAACACATTTAATGTCAACATATCCTCTTAAATCAGTCTATACCACACATTGAATTACATATGGCGGGCTGTAATACACATTAGCGAATTCTGCAACTATACGTGTCTGTTGTGGTTGTTATAATATACAGGGTATTTCAAAATGAATATACGAGTTTTAAGACTTCGTTGCATTTGTTACATTCAACTTACAGTTACAAATAATATATCAAATTAAAGAGCAACTCAAACAGTTTTTCCTACGAGAGCTCATTGTGACCACCATTCGTCACTCATCGAATCGATAGGCGAGTCCTTCTCAAACTTTAATCAGGTTTCTGGAGTAACTGTTGCGACAACGCTGTTTCTAAAGTCAAGTAGTTCAGTTGGTAGCGGAGGGGACATACACATTCTTTATAAACACCCAAATGTAAAAATCGCATAGCACCAGAGAGTGTGTGAACATGGAGGTGATGAAAAACAAGCTCTTGACATCCGGCCAATTGATCCAACCCAGCGGTCGGGTGAACGTCGTTTAACCAATCTCTTGCTGTGTTACGTCATTGAGGCGGTGCGCTATCTTACTGACAAATGAAGTTCTATGGTTCAGCTTCTTCCAGCTGAGAAAGACCCATAGTTCTAGCGTATCAAGATAAGAAACACCATTTACTGTTGCTTCACCGAAAAAGAAACGCCGGTAAACTTTCCGCCAGGATATGACACAAAAAACATTCAATTTAGGGTCTATCTTGCGAATGTACCATCTAGTTGGGATTTTCTGACCCCCTGATGTGCACATTATGTGTGAAATGTTGATTCATCACTGAAGGCGACACTACCCAGAAAATCTTCGTCGTCATACAGCAACATTTCGCATGCAAAATTGTGGTGTAAACCGGAGTCTGTAGGTTTTAGAACCCGTAACAGCTGTAAACAATAAGGAAGTAGTTGTAAGCGCCTCAATAAAAGTCTGCCACGCGGGATTAGCCGAGCGGTGTTAGATGCTGCAGTCATGGACTGTGCGGCTGGCCCCGGCGGAGGTTCGAGTCCTCCCTCGGGCATGGGTGTGTGTGTGTTTGTCCTTAGGGTAATTTAGGTTAAGTAGTGTGTAAGCTTAGGGACTGATGACCTTAGCAGTTAAGTCCCATAAGATTTCACACACACACAGTTAAGTCCCATAAGATTTCACACACATTTGAACTTGAAAGTCTCCACACAGAAGTCACTGGAACTGCTAATTCACGACTAGCCTTCCGAAATGATTTCTTGGGACTACAAGCGAAAGACTCACTCGTTCAACATGTTCTTCAGTCACTCTTGGTCGGTCCGTAGTCTTCCCCTTGCACTCAGGCATAGAAACAAAACTGTTTGGGCTGCTCTTTCATTTGATGTATTGTTTATAATTGTAAGTTGAATGCAATAAATGCTACAGAGACTTAAAACACGTATATTTATTTTGAGACACCCTGTATTTCTCTTTACCTTAGAGAGTGAGAACGACCCACCCGTGTGAGCGTGTGGGTGCTATTCTGTCATTCTGCACAACTGATTAATCTGAGATGTACCCTTTACCTTGTGGCTCCTGCAAGATGCAATTTCCACCCCCACACTCCTACAGAAGTCAGACAGACTCTCCTAACGTTCTAAAGAGAAATGCCTGAAAAACTTTCAGTAATAAATATCTTGTGGAGTCGTCCGCTGTAAGGAAATGACACAAAAATTCACAAAATTTCTTACATAACTAGTGGGATACTTGGCTACTGGAGTAGTGCTAGTTAGTGTAAGAAAAACATGTAACTATCGAAAATTATTATTTATTTTGCAAACATTCTGAGAAAGCACAATGGCACTTTTAGTTATGAACTGAACAAGTTATTTCCAGGTTCTTTTCGGAATGTGAAGTTACCTCTTAAGGATAGGATTCGCTAATGAAATTTCTATACAAAGTTTATTGTTATTGACTTGGCAGAATGGCTGAGAGCCGCGCCTACTCAATTTGAATAATTATCCATTAGAATGTTGCTAGGTATGGTCGAAGCTGTCGCGTGTGAAATGCAGTGAAATGTATTGTTGTGGAGGAAATATGGGGCTCGCAAGAGCTGTAGCTCACAATACCGTAAGCTGCGATTACTGCTGTCTGCGCCGCTCGCTGCTGACAAATAAAATAACTCTCGTTCTATCTGGATTGACCTTCGCCAATCAAACTCTCCCTACGCCATGATGAAGTCAAGGACTCCTATTTGCACCTAGTCTAACTACTGGCGTGGTACACCAGTCAGATAACCAGTCCACCACGATGCCACTCAAAAATTTGCTTGCAGACGTTTAACTATAACTCTGTCCGTTCACACTGCAAAATAAGTGTGACGGCCAACACAGTGAACAACGATTAATCGCAAGGACTCAATATAGAGTCGCACTCTGATTCGCTCTTGACAGAGGTGTTCTCCCAGTGAAGTACTGAGGAGAGACTTGTTCCTCGCTCTTTGAGTACACGTACGAGCGCACACGCTCTCGTTATGTGTTCTCGCTCCAAGAGCGACAATGGAACGGCCCCTCTGCATGCCAGACTTGAAGGGGTATATCTTTCGGTCTCTTCCATTACTCCTTCAGCTCAAGGCGTCAGGAATATCGTCTGCCAATCAGCATTGCTCTTCTACAACGGGAGAGTGACGTTTCGTTTAAGGCGACCAATCCGGAAATCTGTAGCATCTGTGAAAACCTCTGAAACTGCGTGCTATGTTTGTAAAGAATGCGTAGGCTGGGCGCTCCCACACAATGTAGCGGAATTTGCTTTTAAGCCGAACATGGGGTTGTTCTCCCCTTTCACTCGGGCAAATGCTGTCCGCTCCACAGACGGTCGCCGTCCGACATAGATAGGCTGAATCGTCCTCTGAAGGGACTAGCCTCACGGCATGCGGTCTGCCTTTCCCGAACTAAAAGCTCTTCTGGCCGTCGTGTCTTGAATGTGAGTGTGTGTACGCCAGCCTCGATTATCTCAACCCCAGTGCGCACTTGTTATTTGCGTATCGTTTACATGAATTCATACAACACTGACTTTATCTTATCGAGTTTGGGTTCGAATGAAGCGTCTTGATGCGCGGAATATGATTACGAGGGCGGAATATGTAAGCAATTACATTACCTGAACAAAGGTGTCCTAGCACCAATATGTGACGCTGAACTAGCCATTACAGATCACTGGAAGCGAACCAACCTATATAAATGAAGACTTGATGTACTGCGTTGTCAGAACAGAAGCAGCAACAGCAGAATGGGTTCGTCAGGAAAGCTTATTGACTTCGATCGTGGGCTAGTCACTGGATGTAACCAGAATAACGAGTATAACAAGTCTATCAGGGACATTGCAACACTTATAAAGCTGCCCAGATCGACTGTTGATTGTATGATGTTGTTGTTGTTGTTGTTGTGGTCTTCAGTCCTGAGACTGGTTTGATGCAGCTCTCCATGCTACTCTATCCTGTGCAAGCTTCTTCATCTCCCAGTACCTACTGCAACCTACATCCTTCTGAATCTGCTTAGTGTATTGATCTCTTGGCCTCCCTCTACGATTTTTACCCTCCACGCTGCCCTCCAATGCTAAATTTCTGATCGCTTGATGCCTCAAAACATGTCCTACCAACCGACCCCTTCTTCTAGTCAAGTTGTGCCACAAACTTCTCTTGTCCCCAATCCTATTCAATACATCCTCATTAGTTACGTGATCTACCCACCTTATCTTCAGCATTCTTCTGTAGCACCACATTTCGAAAGCTTCTATTCTCTTCTTGTCCAAACTGGTTATCGGCAATGTTTCACTTCCATACATGGCTTCACTCCACACAAATACTTTCAGAAACGACTTCCTGACACTTAAATCTATACTCGATGTTAACAAATTTCTCTTCTTCAGAAACGCTTTCCTTGCCATTGCCAGTCTACATTCTATATCCTCTCTACTTCGACCATCATCAGTTATTTTACTCCCTAAATAGCAAAACTCCTTTACTACTTTAAGTGTCTCATTTCCTAATCTAATCCCCTCAGCATCACCCGATTTAATTTGACTACATTCCATTATCCTCGTTTTGCTTTTGTTGATGTTCATCTTATATCCTCCTTTCAAGACACTGTCCATTCCGTTCAACTGCTCTTCCAAGTCCTTTGCTGTCTCTGACAGAATTACAATGTCATCGGCAAACAGCAAAGTTTTTACTTCTTCTCCATGAATTTTAATACCTACTCCGAATTTTTCTTTTGTTTCCTTTACTGCTTGGTCAATATACAGATTGAATAACATCGGGGAGAGGCTACAACCCTGTCTCACTCCGTTCCCAACCACTGCTTCCTTTTCATGTCCATCGACTCTTATAACTGCCATCTGGTTTCTGTACAAATTGTAAATAGCCTTTCGCTCCCTGTATTTTACCCCTGCCACCTTTAGAATTTGATAGAGAGTATTCCTGTTAACGTTGTCAAAAGCTTTCTCTAAGTCTACAAATGCTAGAAACGTAGGTTTGCCTTTTCTTAATCTTTCTTCTAAGATAAGTCGTAAGGTTAGTATTGCCTCATGTGTTCCAACATTTCTACGGAATCCAAACTGATCTTCCCCGAGGTCCGCTTCTACCAGTTTTTCCATTCGTCTGTAAAGAATTCGCGTTAGTATTTTGCAGCTGTGACTTATTAAACTGATAGTTCGGTAATTTTCACATCTGTCAACACCTGCTTTCTTTGGGATAGGAATTATTATATTCTTCTTGAAGTCTGTGGGTATTTCGCCTGTCTCATACATTGTGCTCACCAGATGTTAGAGTTTTGTCAGGACTGGTTCTCCCAAAGCTATCAGCAGTTCTAATGGAATGTTGTCTACTCCCGGGGCCTTGTTACGACTCAGGTCTTTCAGTGCTCTGTCAAACTCTTCACGCAGTATCTTATCTCCCATTTCATCTTCATCTACATCCTCTTCCATTTCCATAATATTGTCCTCAAGTACATCGCCCTTGTATAAACCCTCTATATATTCCTTCCACCTTTCTGCCTTCCCTTCTTTGCTTAGAACTGGGTTGCCATCTGAGCTCTTGATATTCATACAAGTGGTTCTCTTCTCTCCAAAGGTCTCTTTAATTTTCCTGTAGGCAGTATCTATCTTACCCCTAGTGAGACAAGCCTCTACATCCTTACATTTGTCCTCTAGCCATCCCTGCTTAGCCATTTTGCACTTCCTGTCGATCGCATTTTTGAGACGTTTGTATTCCTTTTTGCCTGCTTCATTTACTGCATTTTTATATTTTCTCCTTTCATCAATTAAATTCAATATTTCTTCTGTTACCCAAGGATTTCTATTAGCCCTCGTCTTTTTACCTACCTGATCCTCTGCTGCCTTCACTACTTCATCCCTCAGAGCTACCCATTCTTCTTCTACTGTATTTCTTTCCCCCATTCCTGTCAATTGTTCCCTTATACTCTCCCTGAAACTCTCTGCAACCTCTGGTTCTTTCAGTTTATCCAGGTCCCATCTCCTTAAATTTCCACCTTTTTGCAGTTTCTTCAGTTTCAATCTGCAGTTCATAACCGATAGATTGTGGTCAGAATCCACATCTGCCCCTGGAAATGTCTTACAATTTAAAACCTGGTTCCTAAATCTCTGTCTTACCATTATATAATCTATCTGATACCTTTTGGTATCTCCAGGATTCTTCCAGGTATACAACATTCTTTTATGATTCTTGAACCAAGTGTTAGCTATGATTAAGTCATGCTCTGTGCAAAATTCTACAAGGCGGCTTCCTCTTTCATTTCTTCCCCCCAATCCATATTCACCTACTATGTTTCCTTCTCTCCCTTTCCCTACTGACGAATTCCAGTCACCCATGACTATTAAATTTTCGTCTCCCTTCACTACCTGAATAATTTATTTTATCTCGTCATACATTTTATCAATTTCTCCATCATCTGCAGAGCTAGTTGGCATATAAACTTGTACTACTGTAGTAGGCATGGGCTTTGTGTCTATCTTGGCCACAATAATGCGTTCACTATGCTGTTTGTAGGAGCTAACCCGCACTCCTATTTTTTTATTCATTATTAAACCTACTCCTGCATTACCCCTATTTGATTTTCTATTTATAACACTGTAATCACCTGACCAAAAGTCTTGTTCCTCCTGCCACCGAACTTCAATAATTCCCACTATATCTAATTTTAACCTATCCATTTCCTTTTTCAAATTTTCTAACCTACCTGCCCGATTAAGGGATCTGACATTCCACGCTCCGATCCGTAGAATGCCAGTTTTCTTTCTCCTGATAACGACGTCCTCTTGAGTAGTCCCTGCCCGGAGATCCGAATGGGGGACTATTTTACCTCCGGAATATTTTACCCAAGAGGACGCCATCATCATTTAATCATACAGTAAAGCTGGATGTCCTCGGGAAAAATTACGGCTGTAGTTTCCCCTTGCTTTCAGCCGTTCGCAGTACCAGCACAGCAAGGCCGTTTTGTTTAATGTTACAAGGCCAGATCAGTCAATCATCCAGACTGTTGCCCCTGCAACTACTGAAAAGGCTGCTGCCCCTCTTCAGGAACCACATGTTTGTCTGGCCTCTCAACAGATACCCCTCCGTTGTGGTTGCACCTATGGTACGGCCATCTGTATCGCTGAGGCACGCAAGCCTCCCCACCAACGGCAAGGTCCATGGTTCATGGGGGAAGGATTGTATGATAGCAAAGTGAAAATGTGAAGGAACAACAATGGCTAAATGAAGACCAGGCAACATTGTGGATGCAGTTGTGACAAAGCGAAAGGAATGACTCGTGAGTTACCGAATGCTGCCAGCAGTCCAACAAACACACTGAGTGTGCGTAGGGGGTTAAGAAGCAAGTGGCACAGTGGCCAAACAGCTCCCTCAAGCCACTCATATCTGTGCTCAGTGCTGAATTCATGTATACAGCGTGATTCACGAAGATATGCAAATATTTTAATACGTTATTCTACAAGTAAAACTACAGAAAAAAGTTCATATAAACGTAATTCCGGAAAAGTTTAGTTACGGACTTACGGCAAATGAAAGATTTCGCCTGAAGTTTAATAACTTGGCTAATATGAGGCCATCGCAAAACTGTACGATGTTAAAGTAAAGAACGATTTCAATTTACACTACTGGCCATTAAAATTGCTACACCACGAAGATGACGTGCTACAGACGCAAAATTTAACCGATAGGAAGAAGATGCTATGATATGCAAATGATTAGCTTTTCAGAGCATTCACACAAGGTTGGCGCTGGTGCCGACACCTACAACGTGCTGACATGAGGAAACTTTCCAACCGTTTTCTCATACACAAACAGCAGTTGACCGACGTTGCCTGGTGAAACGTTGTTGTGACGTCTCGTGTAAGCAGGAGAAATGCGTACCATCACGTTTCCGACTTTGATAAAGGTCGGATTGTTGCCTATCGCGATTGCGGTTCATCATATCGCGACATTGCTGCTTTCGTTGGTCGAGATCCAATGACTGTTAGCAGAATATGGAATCGGTGGGTTTAGGAGGGTAATACGGAACACCGGGCTGGATCCCAACGGCCTCGTATCACTAGCTGTCGAGATGACAGCCATCTTATCCGCATGGTTAAAACGGATCGTGCAACCACGTCTCGATCCCTGAGTCAACAGATGGGGACGTTTGCGGCAGCATGGACTATCAGCTCGGAGACCATGGCTGCGGTTATCCTTGACGCTGCATCACAGACAGGAGCGCCTGCGATAGTGTACTCAACGACGAACCTGGGTGCACGAATGGCAAAACGTCATTTTTTCGGATGAATCCAGGTTCCGTTTACAGCATAATGATGGTCGCATCCGTGTTTGGCGACATCGCGGTGAACCCACATTGGAAACGTGTATTCGTCATCGCCATACTGGCGTATCACCCGACGTGATGGTATGGGGTGCCATTGGTTACACGTCTCGGTCACCTCTTGTTCGCATTGACGGCGCTTTGAACAGTAGACGTTGCATTTGAGATGTGTTACGACCCGTGGCCCTACCCATCATTCGATCCCTGCGAAACCCTATATTTCAGCAGGATAATGCACGACCGCATTTTGCAGGTCCTGTACGGGCCTTTCTGGATACAGAAAATGTTCGACTGCTGCTCTGGCCAGCAGATTCTCCAGATCTCTCACCAATTGAAAACGACTGGTGAATGGTGGCCGAGCAACTGGCTCGTCACAATACGCCAATCACCACTCTTGATGAACTGTGGTATCGTGTTGAAGCTGCATGGGCAGCTGTACCTGTACACGCCATTCAAGCTGTTTGACTCAATGCCCAGGCGTTTCAAGGCCAGAGGTGGTTGTTCTGGATACTGATTTCTCAGGATCTATGTACCCAAATTGCGTGAAAATGTAATCACATGTCAGTTCTAGTATAATATATTTGTCCAATGAACACCCCTTTCTCATCTGCATTTCTGCTTGGTGTAGCAACTTTAATGGCCAGTAGTGTATTTTGTTGTTATTGATCTGGTCAATCTAATAAAACATGTCCCAGACGTGTATCTGCGGTAGTTTTCAGACCATCCAGAGAAGCAAATAAGTAATTTACTAAAATTATGTTCTTTCACTGAACAATACAGAAAACTAACTCGTTTCAAGGTTAGGAAACGACTGAAACAACTCACTAACGGTTGTCAACAATGACATAAACGTTTCTACATTCTTAATGGAAAGTGAACAAATTTACTTGTATAACAATCTTGGCCCCTCTGGATGTTCTGGAAAACTACTGCAGGTACACGTCTATGTTTTATTAGATTCTCCAGACCAATAACAACAGAATAAACTGAGATCGTGCTTTACTTCAACCTCGTACAGTTTTGTGAATGTCTCATATTAGCCAAGTTGCTGAATTTCAGGCAAAATCTTTTATTAGCCGTAACTAAACATTTGCGGACATATGTTTATATGAATTTTTCTTTTTAGTTTTACTTGTAGAATAACATATTAAAATATTTGCATATCATCGTGAATCACCAAGTATAGCGACACCACCTGAAAAGAATGACTGGAAAGGAGTGATTTACAGTGATGAAACACGCTATACCCTGAGATAATGCAATGGAAAGGTTTTTCTTAGGAAAACCTTACGTGCCATCATATGCAGCGCGAACAGTGAAGGACGGAGGCCGGCCGGAGTGGCCGCGCGGTTAAAGGCGCTTCAGTCTGGAACCGCAGGTTCGAACCCTGCCTCGGGCATGGATGTGTGTGATGTCCTTAGGTTAGTTAAGTTTAAGTAGTTCTAAGTTCTAGGGGACTTATGACCACAGAAGTTGAGTCCCATTGTGCTCAGAGCCATTTGAACCATTTTGAAGGACGGAGGCGGTGCTAAGGTAAGGCGTTGTTTTCGTGGTTGGGCTGTTATTCCCTCATTGCGCTCAAGAAAAGGCTAAGCGAGGAAGGATATGAACACATTTTACGGCCTCGTGTACTGCGCAGAGTAGAGGAACAGTTCAGGAAACAATACACCGTGTCCTAACACGTTGTGTACAACAATATTCCTGAAATGGACTGGCCAGACCAGAGTGGCGACCTAAACTTAATAAGAAGTCTTTGGGAAGATTTACAGCCGGCCGCTGTGGGCGAGCGGTTCTAGGCGCTTCAGTCCGGAACCGTGAGACTGCTACGGTCGCAGGTTCGAATCCTGCCTCGGGCATGGCTGTGACTGATATCCTTAGGTTAGTTAGGTTTAAGTAGTTCTAAGTTATAGGGGACTGATGACCTCAGATGTTCAGTCCCATAGTGCTCAGAGCCATTTGAACCATCTGAAGAGATACAACATTGACTTCGACCGAGATCACAGCGTCCAACATCACTACTGTCTTTCGTTTTTCAGCTTACATGGAATAACGGGCTGGCAATTCTCCACAGACATTCAGATACCTCATTGATAGTATCGCCAGCAGAGTTCAAGCCGATATCAAGTCAAAGGATGGCCTCACCCCAAACTAATGTCCACCAAGAGCTGTCCAGATACTTTCGATCATGTAGTGTATGTAGAGGTCGATTTGTACCACTATCAAGCACACAAGCATGCCTTTATCAACGCATCGTCTTGTCACACATTCCGCATCAGTGGCAGTGCTCGATTTCTTGTGGGAAACGCTGCAGACCGACCGAAGGCTGTGGTAACTCTTCCAAGAATAGTGCTCTCAAATGAATCTCTCTTAATAATGCCTGTACTGACCGTCAGCATTTGGAATGACTGGAGTCGAGGAATCACTCCAGCTGGATTACATCTTGACCTGAAAGAAATTCCAATATGGTACGGGACTGTAAGGCGTATGCAGGAGTGGATATGGCTTCAGATCATAGTTTAGTAGTGATGAAGACTAGGCTGAAGTTTAAGAGAACCATCTGGAAGAATCAATCCGGGGAAAAAGTGGGTAGTGAACTACTGAATAATGGTCAGTGCGTTTGAAAATCTCTAAGATTGTATATACAGCTATAATGAATTCCATAGTAGGCAGTTCAGTGGAAGAGGAACAGACATCTCTAAAAAGGGCAATCACATATGTTGGACAGACAATGTTAAGAAATCCAGGAAATGACAGGAATACAACACTATAAGCCACTCAGAAATGATATAAAAATTAAGTTCTGGGATGCCGAGCCGAAATGGCTGCAGGAAAAATGCGAAAAATAGAAAAATAAACGGTCGTCCGAACGGTCGTGATTCAGCAACCATCGGTGAAATTAAAATCAAGGCCGTCAATATTCCGCTGCTAAACTTAAGGGAGAGAGAGGACAGATGGAAAGAGTACATTGCAGGCCACTACGACGGAGAGGACTGTCTGATATAATGTGATAGAAGAAGGTAGTCGATATGGAAGACATGGGGGATCCAGTATTTGACTTTAACAGAATTTTGGAAGACTTGCGAACAAATAGGGTGGGCGGCATAGATAAAATTTCTTCGGAATTTCAAAAATCATTAGGGGAAACGGCAACATAATGAGTATCCAAGTTGGTTTGTGGCCTCTGACTCTGGAGACATACCATCATCCTTCATGAAAATTACCAACCACATAATCCCCAAATTAGTAGGGTAGATACGGCGAGAACTACCACACGGTCAGCTTAACATCTGATGCATCCAAGTGAAGAATGGAAAACTAAATTGAAGATCTGTTAGATGACGATCAGTTTGGCACTCAGAAAGGTAAAGGCACCAGACGTTGCGCTTGTTAACAGAAGCAAGGAAACCAAGATACATTCATAGGATATGCCGAGCTAGAAACAAACGTTCGACAATGAAAACACTGGAGTCGCATTCGTGAGGACCACGGTTCAAACCCCCGTCCGGCCATCCAGATTTAGGTTTTCCGTTATTACCGTAAATCGCTCCAGGAAAATTCCGGGATGATTCCTTTGAAAGGGCACGGCCGATCTCCTTCCTCATCCTTGACACAATGCGAGCTTGTGCTCCGTGTCTAATGACCTCGATATCGACGGGACGTTAAACCTAGTCTTCTTTCTGATAATGGAAAATGGTGCAAGATGTTGAGTGGGTAATATACAGAACCTATGAGGGCCAAGAACTAAGTGCTCGGATTAAAAATGTTGTAAGATAAGGATAGATTCTTTCGCCCTTTGTGTTTAATTTATACATCGAAGAGGCATAACAGAAATAACAGAAAGATTCGAGCGCGCACGGAGGCTTTGCGGCAGTCGCTCTTCCCGCGAACCATACGCGACTGGAACAGGAAAGGGAGGTAATGACAGTGGCACGTAAAGTGCCACACACCGTTGGGTGGCTTGCGGAGTATAAATGTAGACGTAGATGTAAAGAGTTAAGCGTGGAACTAATATGCAGTGTGAAATGGTATCAATGATGAGATTGGCAATGACATTCGTAAACTTGAAGAAATTGAGAAAGAACTGCACGACCTGTTGAGTGAATGAGCACTCTGATGAGGACACACTACAGATTGAGGCTAAAATAAAGGAAGACAAAATCAATGAGACGTAGCGGGAATGACCTGAGTAATAAACTAAACATCAAAACTGATGACGACGAAGGAGACGAAGAGAAGAATTCTGCTACCCTCGGTGCAAGGAGGACATAAAAACAGACTAGAATTGGTAACGACGGCATACCTGGCCAAAGAAGTGTAATAGTATCACACATAAGCCTTAATTTTCGGAAGAAGTTGCTGAGAATGTACGTGAAGTTGCTGAGAATGTACGTCTGGAATACATCAGTGTGTGTAATTGAATCACGGAATTAGGAAAAAAAAGGCAAAGGCGATGATCGAAGTGTCTGGAATGTGGTGCTATAGAAGGATGTTGTAAATTAATTGAACTGGTAAGAAAAGAAATGAGAAGTTCTCTGCATAATTAGCAAGGAGAGGAACTCTCGGAAATCACTTACAAGAAGACGGGAAACGATGATAGAACATTTGATAATACTTCTAGAAATGACTTACGCGATACTTGAGAGTACTGTTGAGGGCAAAAACTGTAAGGGAAGACAGAGATTGGAATATATCCAACGAACAATTAAGAACATTGGATGCAAAGTTGTCAAAGGAGAGGAAGTCATGGCAAGGAAGATGCATCAAACCAGAAAGAACAATGATGAATCTCCTCCCCACCTCCTCCACAAAAAAATCATGCCATTCTAAAGGAATGCTACTGCTTCATTTCTGTATTAAGATTTAATTATTTCATACATTTCGCCGTAAGTGGAAGTGTTTGGAAGCTAGTCTTTATGAAGATGAGTAATGTTGCGAGAGGTGCTGGAAAACAGTTCCTTCTCATTTCTGCGTTTCTTGCTTCGCTAACGCAGGCCTGGCCAATATTTGCACTCCTGGAGCGCGCTCGCATTCCCCAAGCGTAGCCGATGTCCAAACTTCCGGCTTCCCCATTACTCCGCTGTTCCGAGTTGTGTGTGACTTAAGGCTCGTTTCACACTGGGACACTTGTGACGGTCACCGGTGACGGTCACCGGTGACGGTCACCAGTGACTGTGGCGAACACTCCTGGGTCACTGGTGTCCCACACTGCAGCTGTTGCTAACTGGTTAGTTGGTGAAATGGACTCGAGCAAGGAGGAACTGTTGTTAGTACTTGTAATGAGAAGGAGGAGGAGGAGGAGGAGAATGAAGACAAATGTTCATAACACATACATCCACTGCTACGTGATCGGCTGGAGAAAGGATTGTATTACACCCTTTATGACGATCTGAGACAATCTGAGAAGAAGTTTTTTCAGTATTTTCGAATGTCAAAAACTTCATTTGATGAACTACTAGGAAATGTGAAAGAAGCAATCAAAGGAAAAGACACTATACTAAGGAAGGCTATCCCACTAGAGGAAAAACTTGCTCTTACATTAAGGTAGGTACTGTAGTATTATTTTATTTTATTGAAAGCACATTTTACAGATTTTAACTGGTATTAATATACATTACAAACTATTGTAAAACTTTCACTGATGGTTTTAAGTTCATTGTTTCTCTGCCTGTGCTGTTGAAAAGTATACTAAGGACTCGTCACTGTACTCGGAGGCCGCTGGCGAGCACACAGCTGGTAACTGATCGGACAACCTCGACTGTCCTCCAGTGTAGCCTTGAACTGTTCCATGATATGCACGGTCGTGATGCGGATCCCCCGTAGCGTAACTTGGTACCGGCGCAAATCCTATTTGGGACGAAGAGGAAGCAGAAGCGCTGTAATATTGTTGGGCATTAATAATGACATTCATCAAATGTGATTTCTCTTTCAATCTTGCATGACTGGATAATTTTTAATTCAGGTACTAAAGACTGCATAAACCAGCTATCTTCGTCGGCTTGCTGTGATGAATTGTCTTTTCTGGCGTACTTTACCTTCAAAATGTTGTATAGGATATCTTCTTCTTCAAGACTCTTCTTTTCACGTGGCCTTTTTTGCCGTCGCTCAGCAGTTTTTTCACGTGCCTCCTGCTCTAAACTTTCTCCTTCATCAAACTCATTTCTGTCTTCATCATCATCACTGTCAATACTAGAAGTAGTGTTCTTGCAGTCAGTTGTTAGGAATCGCAGCTGATCGAAGTAGATATACTTCTTCCTACCAGTTGCTGCAGAACCACTCTTTTCTGTTTTTTGCCATAATAACTCTCTGGTGTAACTGGCCCTTAAGCTCTTCCATTTCCTTTGAAGGATTGTCCCTGCAACAAACAAAAACCACCATAGTATTGTAATATCTAATATATAAAAATGAATGTTTGTTTGGTTTTGTTCGTATTTTATGCTCAGCCGTACCGTTCATCCGATTGCGATGAAACTTTGTCACTGGCGCGAAAGTTATAGGCATAGTACAATTATTAACATTTATTAAAATTATAGTTACCGGGTGTTTCAGCTGGTTATCTATAATGTCTACGTGTACGTGCGTGTGTATGCTTGTGTGTAACCCGCATAATTTTGTAGTTTTGCTCCATATGCTTTATCTTTTTTTTACAGGTACTTGGGGGCCGGATCATCCATGATGGACTTACATTTTCAGTACAGAATTGGCGTATCAACTATCTCGTATATTATACGAGACGTTTGCTCAGCCACATAGCGTAAAATGAAGTCAAAATGTTTTCCCGACCTCTCGAAAGATCTATGGCTTGCCTCAGCTGAAGGATTCCATAAGAGGGCCAACTTTCCTCATTGTGTGGGTGCAGTGGACAGGAAGCACATCAGAATTGTAAAACCCACTTCCAGTGGTTCACTCTACTATAATTATAAGAACTATTTTTCCATTCTGTTGTTAGCTGTTTGTGATTCGACGTACAAATTCTTATTTATAGACGTTGGAGCATATGGGAAATCGTCCCACCCAACTGTGTTTCGTAATACAGTGTTAAATAATAAACTACAAGATGGTACGCTAGATTTACCTGCACCAAGACAACTGTCATTATCGTTTGAAAGACCTATGCCATTCATGTTAGTAGGAGGTGAAGGTTTCGGATGGTCAAAATTCATTTTGCGCCCTTATGGTGGAAAGTATTTAGACATTAAAAAACGTGTGTTCAACTATAGACTGTGCAGAGCTAGAAGGTACATCGAGTGTACTTTTGGAATTCTTGCAAACAAGTGGCGCATTTTCTATCGACCACTGGATGTTAAATTAGATTTGGCAGAGTCTATTGTGAAGACATGTTGCCTCCTCCATAACTTTGTGCGTGATCGTGATGGAATACAGTTTGAGGATACGTTAACTATTCAGGGATTGCAGGACATGTCACCTTGGTTGGTCCGTGGAGGAAATATTGCGAACCGTGTCAGAGAAGATTTCGCAAACTACTTCATCAGCCCTGATGGCGAAGTGCCATGGCAGCTGCAAAAAATCTAAGTGCTAGAAATGTTATGTGAACATTAATGTCGTTAGGCCTAAATGTTCATTGGAATTGGAATTGAAATGTGCAGTGTTCAATTATTACCATGTTAACTGTAACAAACCATACTGTTGCGTTCACTGAACTGATTAAAACTTGCAACTAAAATTATAATTACAATGCACTTCTTTGTTTACAGTTGTGTGTACCTAATTGAACAGAACCCAAGCACGAGCACTGTTCTCATTCGGGTGTCAAAAACTTGTAAGTCAATAGTATTATGGTAAATAAATAAAATTCATTATTATAGTAACAATTTATGCGTAAATTATTGTTGTTTTGAATAATATTTTAACCGTATTTTTCGGACCATAAGGCGGAGCGCCTTATTAGACTACGAAGAGACGTACCCTTAATTTTGTTATGAAAATGTTGAAATAAAACTATTTATTTTATTTTACTTTCATTCGCCCTGTAGGGGTGAGTACACGGTTTCTGCGCTCATCCATTTTGTCCATTCTTTTCGCATTGAGACTGCATAACAGTACACTTGCTATTGGTAATGCAAAAGAAAAGGGGTGAGGGATAGCATTCTCCTTGTAGGTTATTAACCTCCTAGCCTCGTACAGCGGTAGAAAATATACAGGATGATTCAAAAAGAATACCACAACTTTAAAAATGTGTATTTAATGAAAGAAACATAACACAACCTTCTGTTATACATCATTACAAAGAGTATTTAAAAAGGTTTTTTTTTCACTCAAAAACAAGTTCAGGGATGTTCAATATGGCCCCCTCCAGACACTCGAGCAATATCAACCCGATACTCCAACTCGTTCCACACTCTCTGTAGCATATCAGGCGTAACAGTTTGGATAGCTGCTGTTATTTCTCGTTTCAAATCATCAATGGTGGCTGGGAGAGGTGGCCGAAACACCATATCCTTAACATATCCCCATAAGAAAAAATCGCAGGGGGTAAGATCAGGGCTTCTTGGAGGCCAGTGATGAAGTGCTCTGTCACGGGCTGCCTGGCGGCCGATCCATCGCCTCGGGTAGTTGACGTTCAGGTAGTTACGGACAGATAAGTGCCAATGTGGTGGCGCTCCATCCTGCTGAAATATGAATTGTTGTGCTTCTTGTTCGAGCTGAGGGAACAGCCAATTCTCTAACATCTCCAGATACTGTAGTCCAGTTACAGTAGCACCTTCGAAGAAAAAGGGACCAAAAACTTTATTCGCCTAGTCAACAGCGCCTCAAGCGAACAAATGTACAACTAAACGAAACTTTATAGCTCCCTTAATTCGCCGACAGATAGTGCTTAGCTCTGCCTTTTGTCGTTGCAGAGTTTTAAATTCCTAAAGTTGTGGTATTCTTTTTGAATCACCCTGTATTTCGCTATTCTTGTGGTCCGAAAAATACGGTATTAACGTGAAAAAAGAATATAGAACTTACCAATTTTGTTTCTCTCGTCT
Source organism: Schistocerca americana (assembly GCF_021461395.2). Lineage (NCBI taxonomy): Eukaryota > Metazoa > Arthropoda > Insecta > Orthoptera > Acrididae > Schistocerca > Schistocerca americana. The sequence goes on from NC_060120.1 coordinate 184,163,997, forward strand.
ATGCTCTTTTCATCGAAATCAGGCACAAACTTCGTAATAATTTCTTGCCACGCTTTCATTTTCATGACTTTGTTGCCGTAGTCATCGCTTTTCATATCCCAAATAACGGGACGACTTTCCACTTCACTTATAAAATCTTCTGTGTTGATGAACTCTTAAACTCATGGCTGCACTGTGTGGAGAACCACTGGGCTGAGCAACGGCTGCCTGTCTGTTGTCGACTCTGCACTGCTGTGTCTGTGATCGGTGTCCCAGTGTGAACACTCCAATACAAGCTAATGCATGTCCGGCGGTGACCGCAGCGAACACAGTGCCGGTGTCCGACACATGTGGCGAGGGTGAGTCACTGCTGGGTCACCGTGACTCGGTGACTCAGTGCAGTGTCCCGGTGTGAACGCTCCAATTCAAACGAATGTATCTCTATCAGTGGCCGTCACCGGTGACCGTCACAAGTGTCCCAGTGTGAAACGAGACTCAGTGCAGTGTCCCGGTGTGAATGCTCCAATTCAAACGAATGTATCTCTATCAGTGACCGTCACCGGTGACCGTCACAAGTGTCCCAGTGTGAAACGAGCCACAGTACAGTGTCCCGGTGTGAATGCTCCAATTCAAACGAATGTATCTCTATCAGTGACCGTCACCGGTGACCGTCACAAGTGTCCCAGTGTGAAACGAGCCTCAGTGCAGTGTCCCGGTGTGAATGCTCCAATTCAAACGAATGTATCTCTATCAGTGACCGTCACCAGTGACCGTCACAAGTGTCCCAGTGTGAAACGAGCCTCAGTGCAGTGTCCCGGTGTGAATGCTCCAATTCAAACGAATGTATCTCTATCAGTGACCGTCACCAGTGACTGTCACAAGTGTCCCAGTGTGAAACGAGCCTCAGTGCAGTGTCCCGGTGTGAATGTTCCAATTCAAACGAATGTATCTCTATCAGTGACCGTCACCGGTGACCGTCACAAGTGTCCCAGTGTGAAACGAGCCTCAGTGCAGTGTCCCGGTGTGAATGCTCCAATTCAAACGAATGTATCTCTATCAGTGACCGTCACCGGTGACCATCACAAGTGTCCCAGTGTGAAACGAGCCTCAGTGCAGTGTCCCGGTGTGAATGCTCCAATTCAAACGAATGTATCTCTATCAGTGACCGTCACCGGTGACCATCACGAGTGTCCCAGTGTGAAACGAGCCTCAGTGCAGTGTCCCGGTGTGAATGCTCCAATTCAAACGAATGTATCTCTATCAGTGACCGTCACCGGTGACCGTCACAACTGTCCCAGTGAGAAATGAGCCTCAGTGCAGTGTCCCGGTGTGAATGCTCCAATTCAAACGAATGTATCTCTATCAGTGACCGTCACCGGTGACCGTCACAAGTGTCACAGTGTGAAACGAGCCTCAGTGCAGTGTCCCGGTGTGAATGCTCCAATTCAAACGAATGTATCTCTATCAGTGACCATCACCGGTGACCATCACAAGTGTCCCAGTGTGAAACGAGCCTCAGTGCAGTGTCCCGGTGTGAATGTTCCAATTCAAACGAATGTATCTCTAACAGTGACCGTCACCGGTGACCATCACAAGTGTCCCAGTGTGAAACGAGCCTCAGTGCAGTGTCCCGGTGTGAATGCTCCAATTCAAACGAATGTATCTCTATCAGTGACCGTCACCGGTGACCGTCACAAGTGTCCCAGTGTGAAACGAGCCTCAGTGCAGTGTCCCGGTGTGAATGCTCCAATTCAAACGAATGTATCTCTATCAGTGACCGTCACCGGTGACCATCACAAGTGTGCCAGTGTGAAACGAGCCTCAGTGCAGTGTCCCGGTGTGAATGCTCCAATTCAAACGAATGTATCTCTATCAATGACCGTCACCGGTGACCGTCACAAGTGTCCCAGTGTGAAACGAGCCTCAGTGCAATGTCCCGGTGTGAATGCTCCAATTCAAACGAATGTATCTCTATCAGTGACCGTCACCGGTGACCGTCACAAGTGTCCCAATGTGAAACGAGCCTCAGTGCAGTGTCCCGGTGTGAATGTTCCAATTCAAACGAATGTATCTCTAACAGTGACCGTCACCGGTGACCGTCACAAGTGTCCCAGTCTGAAACGAGCCTCAGTGCAGTGTCCCGGTGTGTATGTTCCAATTCAAACGAATGTATCTCTATCAGTGACCGTCACCAGTGACAGTCACAAGTGTCCCAGTGTGAAACGAGCCTCAGTGCAGTGTCCCGGTGTGAATGCTCCAATTCAAACGAATGTATCTCTATCAGTGACCGTCACCGGTGACCGTCACAAGTGTCCCAGTGTGAAACGAGCCTCAGTGCAGTGTCCCGGTGTGAATGCTCCAATTCAAACGAATGTATCTCTATCAGTGACCGTCACCGGTGACCGTCACAAGTGTCCCAGTGAGAAACGAGCCTCAGTGCAGTGTCCCGGTGTGAATGCTCCAATTCAAACGAATGTATCTCTATCAGTGACCGTCACCGGTGACCGTCACAAGAGACCCAGTGTGAAACGAGCCTCAGTGCAGTGTCCCGGAGTGAATGTTCCAATTCAAACGAATGTATCTCTAACAGTGACCGTCACACGAGTCCCAGTGTGAAACGAGCCTCAGTGCAGTGTCCCGGTGTGTATGTTCAATCCAAACGAATGTATCTCTATCAGTAACCGTCACCGGTGACCGTCACAAGTGTCCCAGTGTGAAACGAGCCTCAGTGCAGTGTCCCGGTGTGAATGTTCCAATTCAAACGAATGTATCTCTATCAGTGACCGTCACCTGTGACCGTCACAAGTGTCCAGTGTGAAACGAGCCTCAGTGCAGTGTCCCGGTGTGAATGCTCCAATTCAAACGAATGTATCTCTATCAGTGACCGTCACCAGTGACCGTCACAAGTGTCCCAGTGTGAAACGAGCCTCAGTGCAGTGTCCTGGTGTGAATGCTCCAATTCAAACGAATGTATTACTATCAGTGACCGTCATCAGTGACCGTCACAAGTGTCCCAGTGTGAAACGAGCCTCAGTGCAGTGTCCCGGTGTGTATGTTCCAATTCAAACGAATGTATCTCTATCAGTGACCGTAACCTGTGACCGTCACACGAGTCCCAGTGTGAAACGAGCCTCAGTGCAGTGTCCCGGTGTGAATGTTCCAATTCAAACGAATGTATCTCTATCAGTGACCGTCACCAGTGACCGTCACAAGTGTCCCAGTGTGAAACGAGCCTCAGTGCAGTGTCCCGGTGTGAATGCTCCAATTCAAACGAATGTATTACTATCAGTGACCGTCATCAGTGACCGTCACAAGAGACCCAGTGTGAAACGAGCCTCAGTGCAGTGTCCCGGTGTGAATGCTCCAATTCAAACGAATGTATCTCTATCAGTGACCGTCACCAGTGACCGTCACAAGTGTCCCAGTGTGAAACGAGCCTCAGTGCAGTGTCCTGGTGTGAATGCTCCAATTCAAACGAATGTATTACTATCAGTGACTGTCATCAGTGACCGTCACAAGTGTCCCAGTGTGAAACGAGCCTCAGTGCAGTGTCCCGGTGTGTATGTTCCAATTCAAACGAATGTATCTCTATCAGTGATGGTCACCTGTGACCGTCACAAGTGTCCCAGTGTGAAACGAGCCTCAGTGCAGTGTCCCGGTGTGAATGCTCCAATTCAAACGAATGTATCTCTATCAGTGACCGTCACCAGTGACCGTCACAAGTGTCCCAGTGTGAAACGAGCCTCAGTGCAGTGTCCTGGTGTGAATGCTCCAATTCAAACGAATGTATTACTATCAGTGACCGTCATCAGTGACCGTCACAAGTGTCCCAGTGTGAAACGAGCCTCAGTGCAGTGTCCCGATGTGTATGTTCCAATTCAAACGAATGTATTTCTATCAGTGACCGTCACCTGTGACCGTCACACGAGTCCCAGTGTGAAACGAGCCTCAGTGCAGTGTCCCGGTGTGAATGTTCCAATTCAAACGAATGTATCTCTATCAGTGACCGTCACCAGTGACCGTCACAAGTGTCCCAGTGTGAAACGAGCCTCAGTGCAGTGTCCCGGTGTGAATGCTCCAATTCAAACGAATGTATCTCTATCAGTGACCGTCACCGGTGACCATCACGAGTGTCCCAGTGTGAAACGAGCCTCAGTGCAGTGTCCCGGTGTGAATGCTCCAATTCAAACGAATGTATCTCTATCAGTGACCGTCACCGGTGACCGTCACAAGTGTCCCAATGTGAAACGAGCTTCAGTGCAGTGTCCCGGTGTGAATGCTCCAATTCAAACGAATGTATCTCTATCAGTGACCGTCACCGGTGACCATCACAAGTGTGCCAGTGTGAAAAGAGCCTCAGTGCAGTGTCCCGGTGTGAATGCTCCAATTCAAACGAATGTATCTCTATCAATGACCGTCACCGGTGACCGTCACAAGTGTCCCAGTGTGAAACGAGCCTCAGTGCAGTGTCCCGGTGTGAATGCTCCAATTCAAACGAATGTATCTCTATCAGTGACCGTCACCGGTGACCGTCACAAGTGTCCCAATGTGAAACGAGCCTCAGTGCAGTGTCCCGGTGTGAATTTCCAATTCAAACGAATGTATCTCTAACAGTGACCGTCACCGGTGACCGTCACAAGTGTCCCAGTCTGAAACGAGCCTCAGTGCACTGTCCCGGTGTGTATGTTCCAATTCAAACGAATGTATCTCTATCAGTGACCGTCACCAGTGACAGTCACAAGTGTCCCAGTGTGAAACGAGCCTCAGTGCAGTGTCCCGGTGTGAATGCTCCAATTCAAACGAATGTATCTCTATCAGTGACCTTCACCGGTGACCGTCACAAGTGTCCCAGTGTGAAACGAGCCTCAGTGCAGTGTCCCGGTGTGAATGCTCCAATTCAAACGAATGTATCTGTATCAGTGACCGTCACCGGTGACCGTCACAAGTGTCCCAGTGAGAAACGAGCCTCAGTGCAGTGTCCCGGTGTGAATGCTCCAATTCAAACGAATGTATCTGTATCAGTGACCGTCACCGGTGACCGTCACAAGAGACCCAGTGTGAAACGAGCCTCAGTGCAGTGTCCCGGAGCGAATGTTCCAATTCAAACGAATGTATCTCTAACAGTGACCGTCACACGAGTCCCAGTGTGAAACGAGCCTCAGTGCAGTGTCCCGGTGTGTATGTTCCAATTCAAACGAATGTATCTCTATCAGTGACCGTCACCGGTGACCGTCACAAGTGTCCCAGTGTGAAACGAGCCTCAGTGCAGTGTCCTGGTGTGAATGTTCCGATTCAAACGAATGTATCTCTAACAGTGACCGTCACCTGTGACCGTCACAAGTGTCCAGTGTGAAACGAGCCTCAGTGCAGTGTCCCGGTGTGAATGCTCCAATTCAAACGAATGTATCTCTATCAGTGACCGTCACCAGTGACCGTCACAAGTGTCCCAGTGTGAAACGAGCCTCAGTGCAGTGTCCTGGTGTGAATGCTCCAATTCAAACGAATGTATTACTATCAGTGACCGTCATCAGTGACCGTCACAAGTGTCCCAGTGTGAAACGAGCCTCAGTGCAGTGTCCCGGTGTGTAAGTTCCAATTCAAACGAATGTATCTCTATCAGTGACCGTCACCTGTGACCGTCACACGAGTCCCAGTGTGAAACGAGCCTCAGTGCAGTGTCCCGGTGTGAATGTTCCAATTCAAACGAATGTATCTCTATCAGTGACCGTCACCAGTGACCGTCACAAGTGTCCCAGTGTGAAACGAGCCTCAGTGCAGTGTCCCGGTGTGAATGCTCGAATTCAAACGAATGTATTACTATCAGTGATTGTCATCAGTGACCGTCACAAGAGACCCAGTGTGAAACGAGCCTCAGTGCAGTGTCCCGGTGTGAATGCTCCAATTCAAACGAATGTATCTCTATCAGTGACCGTCACCAGTGACCGTCACAAGTGTCCCAGTGTGAAACGAGCCTCAGTGCAGTGTCCTGGTGTGAATGCTCCAATTCAAACGAATGTATTACTATCAGTGACTGTCATCAGTGACCGTCACAAGTGTCCCAGTGTGAAACGAGCCTCAGTGCAGTGTCCCGGTGTGTATGTTCCAATTCAAACGAATGTATCTCTATCAGTGATGGTCACCTGTGACCGTCACAAGTGTCCCAGCGTGAAACGAGCCTCAGTGCAGTGTCCCGGTGTGAATGCTCCAATTCAAACGAATGTATCTCTATCAGTGACCGTCACCAGTGACCGTCACAAGTGTCCCAGTGTGAAACGAGCCTCAGTGCAGTGTCCTGGTGTGAATGCTCCAATTCAAACGAATGTATTACTATCAGTGACCGTCATCAGTGACCGTCACAAGTGTCCCAGTGTGGAACGAGCCTCAGTGCAGTGTCCCGGTGTGTATGTTCCAATTCAAACGAATGTATCTCTATCAGTGACCGTCACCTGTGACCATCACACGAGTCCCAGTGTGAAACGAGCCTCAGTGCAGTGTCCCGGTGTGAATGTTCCAATTCAAACGAATGTATCTCTATCAGTGACCGTCACCAGTGACCGTCACAAGTGTCCCAGTGTGAAACGAGCCTACGTGCAGTGTCCCGGTGTGGATGTTCCAATTCAAACGAATGTATCTCTATCAGTGACCGTCACCAGTGACTGTCACAAGTATCCCAGTGTGAAACGAGCCTCAGTGCAGTGTCCCGGTGTGAATGCTCCAATTCAAACGAATGTATCTCTATCAGTGACCGTCACCAGTGACCGTCACAAGAGTCCCAGTGTGAAACGAGCCTCAGTGCAGTGTCGCGGTGTGAATGCTCCAATTCAAACGAATGTATCTCCATCAGTGACCGTCACCAGTGACCATCACAAGTGTCCCAGTGTGAAACGAGCCTCAGTGCAGTGTCCCAGTGTGAATGTTCCAATTCAAACGAATGTATCTCTATCAGTGACCGTCACCGGTGACCGTCACAAGTGTCCCAGTGTGAAACGAGCCTCAGTGCAGTGTCCCGGTGTGAATGCTCCAATTCAAACGAATGTATCTCTATCAGTGACCGTCACAAGAGTCCCAGTGTGAAACGAGCCTCAGTGCAGTGTCCCGGTGTGAATGTTCCAATTCAAACGAATGTATCTCTAACAGTGACCGTCACACGAGTCCCAGTGTGAAACGAGCCTCAGTGCAGTGTCCCGGTGTGTATGTTCCAATTCAAACGAATGTATCTCTATCAGTGACCGTCACCGGTGACCGTCACAAGTGTCCCAGTGTGAAACGTGCCTCAGTGCAGTTCCCGGTGTGAATGCTCCAATTCAAACGAATGTATCTCTATCAGTGACCGTCATTAGTGACCGCCACAAGTGTCGCAGTGTGAAACGAGCCTCAGTGCAGTGTCCCGGTGTGAATGTTCCAATTGAAACGAATGTATCTCTAACAGTGACCGTCACAAGAGTCCCAGTGTGAAACGAGCCTCAGTGCAGTGTCCCGGTGTGAATGTTCCAATTCAAGCGAATGTATCTCTATCAGTGACCGTCACAAGAGTCCCAGTGTTAAACGAGCCTCAGTGCAGTGTCCCGGTGTGAATGTTCCAATTCAAACGAATGTATCTCTATCAGTGACCATCACCGGAGACCGTCACAAGTGTCCCAGTGTGAAACGAGCCTCAGTGCAGTGTCCCGGTGTGAATGCTCCAATTCAAACGAATGTATCTCTATCAGTGACCGTCACCAGTGACCGTCACAAGTGTCCCAGTGTGAAACGAGCCTCAGTGCAGTGTCCCGGTGTGAATGTTCCGATTCAAACGAATGTATCTCTATCAGTGACCGTCACCGGTGACCGTCACAAGTGTCCCAGTCTGAAACGAGACTCAGTGCAGTGTCCCGGTGTGAATGTTCCAATTGAAACGAATGTATCTCTATCAGTGACCGTCACCGGTGACCGTCACAAGTGTCCCAGTGTGAAACGTGCCTCAGTGCAGTGTCCCGGTGTGAATGTTCCAATTCAAACGAATGTATCTCTATCAGTGACCGTCACCGGTGACCGTCACAAGTGTCCCAGTGTGAAACGAGCCTCAGTGCAGTGTCCCGGTGTGAATGTTCCAATTCAAACGAATGTATCTCTATCAGTGACCGTCACCGGTGACCGTCACAAGTGTCCCAGTGTGAAACGAGCCTCAGTGCAGTGTCCCGGTGTGAATGTTCCAATTCAAACGAATGTATCTCTATCAGTGACCGTCACCGGTGACCGTCACAAGTGTCCCAGTGTGAAACGAGCCTCAGTGCAGTGTCCCGGTGTGAATGTTCCAATTCAAACTAATGTATCTCTATCAGTGACTGTCACCGGTGACCGTCACAAGTGTCCCAGTGTGAAACGAGCCTCAGTGCAGTGTCCCGGTGTGAATGTTCCAATTCAAACGAATGTATCTCTATCAGTGACCGTCACCGGTGACCGTCAGAAGAGTCCCAGTGTGAAACGAGCCTCAGTGCAGTGTCCCGGTGTGAATGCTCCAATTCAAACGAATGTATCTCCATCAGTGACCGTCACCAGTGACCATCACAAGTGTCCCAGTGTGAAACGAGCCTCAGTGCAGTGTCCCAGTGTGAATGTTCCAATTCAAACGAATGTATCTCTATCAGTGACCGTCACCGGTGACCGTCACAAGTGTCCCAGTGTGAAACGAGCCTCAGTGCAGTGTCCCGGTGTGAATGCTCCAATTCAAACGAATGTATCTCTATCAGTGACCGTCACCAGTGACCGTCACAAGAGTCCCAGTGTGAAACGAGCCTCAGTGCAGTGTCCCAGTGTGAATGTTCCAATTCAAACGAATGTATCTCTAACAGTGACCGTCACACGAGTCCCAGTGTGAAACGAGCCTCAGTGCAGTGTCCCGGTGTGTATGTTCCAATTCAAACGAATGTATCTCTATCAGTGACCGTCACCGGTGACCGTCACAAGTGTCCCAGTGTGAAACGAGCCTCAGTGCAGTGTCCCGGTGTGAATGCTCCAATTCAAACGAATGTATCTCTATCAGTGACCGTCATTAGTGACCGTCACAAGTGTCGCAGTGTGAAACGAGCCTCAGTGCAGTGTCCCGGTGTGAATGTTCCAATTCAAACGAATGTATCTCTAACAGTGACCGTCACAAGAGTCCCAGTGTGAAACGAGCCTCAGTGCAGTGTCCCGGTGTGAATGTTCCAATTCAAACGAATGTATCTCTAACAGTGACCGTCACAAGAGTCCCAGTGTGAAACGAGCCTCAGTGCAGTGTCCCGGTGTGAATGTTCCAATTCAAACGAATGTATCTCTATCAGTGACCGTCACCGGAGACCGTCACAAGTGTCCCAGTGTGAAACGAGCCTCAGTGCAGTGTCCCGGTGTGAATGTTCCAATTCAAACGAATGTATCTCTATCAGTGACCGTCACCGGTGACCGTGACAAGTGTCCCAGTCTGAAACGAGACTCAGTGCAGTGTCCCGGTGTGAATGTTCCAATTGAAACGAATGTATCTCTATCAGTGACCGCCAACGGTGACCGTCACAAGTGTCCCAGTGTGAAACGTGCCTCAGTGCAGTGTCCCGGTGTGAATGTTCCAATTCAAACGAATGTATCTCTATCAGTGACCATCACCGGTGACCGTCACAAGTGTCCCAGTGTGAAACGAGCCTCAGTGCAGTGTCCCGGTGTGAATGTTCCAATTCAAACGAATGTATCTCTATCAGTGACCGTCACCGGTGACCGTCACAAGTGTCCCAGTGTGAAACGAGAGTCAGTGCAGTGTCCCGGTGTGAATGCTCCAATTCAAACGAATGTATCTCTATCAGTGACCGTCACCAGTGACCATCACAAGAGTCCCAGTGTGAAACGAGCCTCAGTGCAGTGTCCCAGTGTGAATGTTCCAATTCAAACGAATGTATCTCTAACAGTGACCGTCACACGAGTCCCAGTGTGAAACGAGCCTCAGTGCAGTGTCCCGGTGTGTATGTTCCAATTCAAACGAATGTATCTCTATCAGTGACCGTCACCGGTGACCGTCACAAGTGTCCCAGTGTGAAACGAGCCTCAGTGCAGTGTCCCGGTGTGAATGCTCCAATTCAAACGAATGTATCTCTATCAGTGACCGTCATTAGTGACCGTCACAAGTGTCGCAGTGTGAAACGAGCCTCAGTGCAGTGTCCCGGTGTGAATGTTCCAATTCAAACGAATGTATCTCTAACAGTGACCGTCACAAGAGTCCCAGTGTGAAACGAGCCTCAGTGCAGTGTCCCGGTGTGAATGTTCCAATTCAAACGAATGTATCTCTAACAGTGACCGTCACAAGAGTCCCAGTGTGAAACGAGCCCTAGTGCAGTGTCCCGGTGTGAATGTTCCAATTCAAACGAATGTATCTCTAACAGTGACCGTCACAAGAGTCCCAGTGTGAAACGAGCCTCAGTGCAGTGTCCCGGTGTGAATGTTCCAATTCAAACGAATGTATCTCTAACAGTGACCGTCACACGAGTCCCAGTGTGAAACGAGCCTCAGTGCAGTGTCCCGGTGTGTATGTTCCAATTCAAACGAATGTATCTCTATCAGTGACCGTCACAAGAGTCCCAGTGTGAAACGAGCCTCAGTGCAGTGTCCCGGTGTGAATGTTCCAATTCAAACGAATGTATCTCTAACAGTGACCGTCACAAGAGTCCCAGTGTGAAACGAGCCTCAGTGCAGTGTCCCGGTGTGAATGTTCCAATTCAAACGAATGTATCTCTAACAGTGACCGTCACAAGAGTCCCAGTGTGAAACGAGCCTCAGTGCAGTGTCCCGGTGTGAATGTTCCAATTCAAACGAATGTATCTCTAACAGTGACCGTCACAAGAGTCCCAGTGTGAAACGAGCCTCAGTGCAGTGTCCCGGTGTGAATGTTCCAATTCAAACGAATGTATCTCTAACAGTGACCGTCACAAGAGTCCCAGTGTGAAACGAGCCTCAGTGCAGTGTCCCGGTGTGAATGTTCCAATTCAAACGAATGTATCTCTAACAGTGACCGTCACACGAGTCCCAGTGTGAAACGAGCCTCAGTGCAGTGTCCCGGTGTGTATGTTCCAATTCAAACGAATGTATCTCTATCAGTGACCGTCACCGGTGACCGTCACAAGTGTCCCAGTGTGAAACGAGCCTCAGTGCAGTGTCCCGGTGTGAATGCTCCAATTCAAACGAATGTATCTCTATCAGTGACCGTCATTAGTGACCGTCACAAGTGTCGCAGTGTGAAACGAGCCTCAGTGCAGTGTCCCGGTGTGAATGTTCCAATTCAAACGAATGTATCTCTAACAGTGACCGTCACAAGAGTCCCAGTGTGAAACGAGCCTCAGTGCAGTGTCCCGGTGTGAATGTTCCAATTCAAACGAATGTATCTCTATCAGTGACCGTCACCGGTGACCGTCACAAGTGTCCCAGTGTGAAACGAGCCTCAGTGCAGTGTCCCGGTGTGAATGTTCCAATTCAAACGAATGTATCTCTATCAGTGACCGTCACCGGTGACCGTCACAAGTGTCCCAGTGTGAAACGAGCCTCAGTGCAGTGTCCCAGTGTGAATGTTCCAATTCAAACGAATGTATCTCTATCAGTGACCGTCACCGGTGACCGTCACAAGTGTCCCAGTGTGAAACGAGCCTCAGTGCAGTGTCCCGGTGTGAATGTTCCAATTCAAACTAATGTATCTCTATCAGTGACCGTCACCGGTGACCGTCACAAGTGTCCCAGTGTGAAACGAGCCTCAGTGCAGTGTCCCGGTGTGAATGTTCCAATTCAAACGAATGTATCTCTATCAGTGACCGTCACCGGTGACCGTCACAAGTGTCCCAGTGTGAAACGAGCCTCAGTGCAGGGTCCCGGTGTGAATGTTCCAATTCAAACGAATGTATCTCTATCAGTGACCGTCACCGGTGACCGTCACAAGTGTCCCAGTGAGAAACGAGCCTCAGTGCAGTGTCCCGGTGTGAATGTTCGAATTCAAACGAATGTATCTCTATCAGTGACCGTCACCGGTGACCGTCACAAGTGTCCCAGTGTGAAACGAGCCTCAGTGCAGTGTCCCGGTGTGAATGTTCCAATTCAAACGAATGTATCTCTATCAGTGAACGTCACCGGTGACCGTCACAAGTGTCCCAGTGTGAACGAGCCTCAGTGCAGTGTCCCGGTGTGAATGTTCCAATTCAAACAAATGTATCTCTAACAGTGACCGTCACACGAGTCCCAGTGTGAAACGAGCCTCAGTGCAGTGTCCCGGTGTGTATGTTCCAATTCAAACGAATGTATCTCTATCAGTGACCGTCACCGGTGACCGTCACAAGTGTCCCAGTGTGAAAAGAGCCTCAGTGCAGTGTCCCGGTGTGAATGCTCCAATTCAAACGAATGTATTACTATCAGTGACCGTCATCAGTGACCGTCACAACTGTCCCAGTGTGAAACGATCCTCAGTGCAGTGTCGCGGTGTGAATGTTCCAATTCAAACGAATGTATCTCTAACTGTGACCGTCACCAGTGACCATCACAAGTGACCCAGTGTGAAACGAGCCTCAGTGCAGTGTCCTGGTGTGAATGATCCAATTCAAACGAATGTATCTCTATCAGTGACCGTCACCGGTGACCGTCACAAGTGTCCCAGTGTGAAACGAACCTCAGTGCAGTGTCCCGGTGTGAATGCTCCAATTCAAACGAATGTATCTCTATCAATGACCGTCACCAGTGACCGTCAGAAGTGTCCCAGTGTGAAACGAGCCTCACTGCAGTGTCCCGGTGTGAATGCTCCAATTCAAACGAATGTATCTCTATCAGTGACCGTCACCGGTGACCGTCACAAGTGTCCCAGTGTGAAAAGAGCCTCAGTGCAGTGTCCCGGTGTGAATGCTCCAATTCAAACGAATGTATTACTATCAGTGACCGTCATCAGTGACCGTCACAACTGTCCCAGTGTGAAACGATCCTCAGTGCAGTGTCGCGGTGTGAATGTTCCAATTCAAACGAATGTATCTCTATCAGTGACCGTCACCAGTGACCGTCACAAGTGTCCCAGTGTGAAACGAGCCTCAGTGCAGTGTCCCGGTGTGAATGTTCCAATTCAAACGAATGTATCTCTAACTGTGACCGTCACCGGTGACCGTCACAAGAGTCCCAGTGTGTAACAAGCCTCAGTGCAGTGTCCCGGTGTGAATGTTCCAATTCAAACGAATGTATCTCTATCAGTGACCGTCACCAGTGACCGTCACAAGTGTCCCAGTGTGAAACGAGCCTCAGTGCAGTGTCCCGGTGTGAATGTTATAATTCAAACGAATGTATCTCTATCAGTGACCGTCACCAGTGACTGTCACAAGTATCCCAGTGTGAAACGAGCCTCAGTGCAGTGTCCCGGTGTGAATGCTCCAATTCAAACGAATGTATCTCTATCAGTGACCGTCACCAGTGACCGTCAGAAGAGTCCCAGTGTGAAACGAGCCTCAGTGCAGTGTCCCGGTGTGAATGCTCCAATTCAAACGAATGTAATTCCATCAGTGACCGTCACCAGTGACCATCACAAGTGTCCCAGTGTGAAACGAGCCTCAGTGCAGTGTCCCAGTGTGAATGTTCCAATTCAAACGAATGTATCTCTATCAGTGACCGTCACCGGTGACCGTCACAAGTGTCCCAGTGTGAAACGAGCCTCAGTGCAGTGTCCCGGTGTGAATGCTCCAATTCAAACGAATGTATCTCTATCAGTGACCGTCACCAGTGACCGTCACAAGAGTCCCAGTGTGAAACGAGCCTCAGTGCAGTGTCCCAGTGTGAATGTTCCAATTCAAACGAATGTATCTCTAACAGTGACCGTCACACGAGTCCCAGTGTGAAACGAGCCTCAGTGCAGTGTCCCGGTGTGTATGTTCCAATTCAAACGAATGTATCTCTATCAGTGACCGTCACCGGTGACCGTCACAAGTGTCCCAGTGTGAAACGAGCCTCAGTGCAGTGTCCCGGTGTGAATGCTCCAATTCAAACGAATGTATCTCTATCAGTGACCGTCATTAGTGACCGTCACAAGTGTCGCAGTGTGAAACGAGCCTCAGTGCAGTGTCCCGGTGTGAATGTTCCAATTCAAACGAATGTATCTCTAACAGTGACCGTCACAAGAGTCCCAGTGTGAAACGAGCCTCAGTGCAGTGTCCCGGTGTGAATGTTCCAATTCAAACGAATGTATCTCTAACAGTGACCGTCACAAGAGCCCAGTGTGAAACGAGCCTCAGTGCAGTGTCCCGGTGTGAATGTTCCAATTCAAACGAATGTATCTCTATCAGTGACCGTCACCGGAGACCGTCACAAGTGTCCCAGTGTGAAACGAGCCTCAGTGCAGTGTCCCGGTGTGAATGTTCCAATTCAAACGAATGTATCTCTATCAGTGACCGTCACCGGTGACCGTCACAAGTGTCCCAGTCTGAAACGAGACTCAGTGCAGTGTCCCGGTGTGAATGTTCCAATTGAAACGAATGTATCTCTATCAGTGACCGCCAACGGTGACAGTCACAAGTGTCCCAGTGTGAAACGTGCCTCAGTGCAGTGTCCCGGTGTGAATGTTCCAATTCAAACGAATGTATCTCTATCAGTGACCATCACCGGTGACCGTCACAAGTGTCCCAGTGTGAAACGAGCCTCAGTGCAGTGTCCCGGTGTGAATGTTCCAATTCAAACGAATGTATCTCTATCAGTGACCGTCACCGGTGACCGTCACAAGTGTCGCAGTGTGAAACGAGCCTCAGTGCAGTGTCCTGGTGTGAATGTTCCAATTCAAACGAATGTATCTCTATCAGTGACCGTCACCGGTGACCGTCACAAGTGTCCCAGTGTGAAACGAGCCTCAGTGCAGTGTCCCGGTGTGAATGTTCCAATTCAAACGAATGTATCTCTATCAGTGACCGTCACCGGTGACCGTCACAAGTGTCCCAGTGGGAAACGAGCCTCAGTGCAGTGTCCCGGTGTGAATGTTCCAATTCAAACGAATGTATCTCTATCAGTGACCGTCACCGGTGACCGTCACAAGTGTCCCAGTGTGAAACGAGCCTCAGTGCAGGGTCCTGGTGTGAATGTTCCAATTCAAACGAATGTATCTCTAACAGTGACCGTCACCGGTGACCGTCACAAGTGTCCCAGTGTGAAACGAGCCTCTGTGCAGTGTCCTGGTGTGAATGTTCCAATTCAAACGAATGTATCTCTATCAGTGACCGTCACCGGTGACCGTCACAAGTGTCCCAGTGTGAAACGAGCCTCAGTGCAGTGTCCCGGTGTGAATGTTCCAATTCAAACGAATGTATCTCTATCAGTGACCGTCACCGGTGACCGTCACAAGTGTCCCAGTGTGAAACGAGCCTCAGTGCAGTGTCCCGGTGTGAATGTTCCAATTCAAACGAATGTAGCTCTATCAGTGACCGTCACCGGTGACCGTCACAAGTGTCCCAGTGTGAAACGAGCCTCTGTGCAGTGTCCCGGTGTGAATGTACCAATTCAAACGAATGTATCTCTATCAGTGACCGTCACCGGTGACCGTCACAAGTGTCCCAGTGAGCAACGAGACTCAGTGCAGTGTCCCGGTGTGAATGTTCCAATTCAAACTAATGTATCTCTAACAGTGACCGTCACAAGAGTCCCAGTGTGAAACGAGCCTCAGTGCAGTGTCCCGGTGTGAATGTTCCAATTCAAACAATTGTATCTCTATCAGCGACCGTCACCGGTGACCGTCACTAGTGTCCCAGTGTGAAACGAGCCTCAGTGCAGTGTCCCGGTGTGAATGTTCCAATTCAAACGAATGTATCTCTATCAGTGACCGTCACCGGTGACCGTCACAAGTGTCCCAGTGTGAAACGAGCCTCAGTGCAGTGTCCCGGTGTGAATGTTCCAATTCAAACGAATGTATCTCTATCAGTGACCGTCACCGGTGACCGTCACAAGTGTCCCAGTGTGAAACGAGCCTCAGTGCAGTGTCCCGGTGTGAATGTTCCAATTCAAACAAATGTATCTCTATCAGTGACCGTCACCGGTGACCGTCACAAGTGTCCCAGTGTGAAACGAGCCTCAGTGCCGTGTCCCGGTGTGAATGTTCCAATTCAAACGAATGTATCTCTATCAGTGACCGTCACCGGTGACCGTCACAAGTGTCCCAGTGTGAAACGAGCCTCAGTGCAGTTTTCCGGTGTGAATGTTCCAATTCAAACGAATGTATCTCTATCAGTGACCGTCACCGGTGACCGTCACAAGTGTCCCAGTGTGAAACGAGCCTCAGTGCAGGGTCCTGGTGTGAATGTTCCAATTCAAACGAATGTATCTCTATCAGTGACCGTCACCGGTGACCGTCACAAGTGTCCCAGTGTGAAACGAGCCTCTGTGCAGTGTCCCGGTGTGAATGTTCCAATTCAAACGAATGTATCTCTATCAGTGACCGTCACCGGTGACCGTCACAAGTGTCCCAGTGTGAAACGAGCCTCAGTGCAGTGTCCCGGTGTGAATGTTCCAATTCAAACGAATGTATCTCTATCAGTGACCGTCACCGGTGACCGTCACAAGTGTCCCAGTGTGAAACGAGCCTCAGTGCAGTGTCCCGGTGTGAATGTTCCAATTCAAACGAATGTATCTCTATCAGTGACCGTCACCGGTGACCGTCACAAGTGTCCCAGTGTGAAACGAGCCTCTGTGCAGTGTTCCGGTGTGAATGTTCCAATTCAAACGAATGTATCTCTATCAGTGACCGTCACCGGTGACCGTCACAAGTGTCCCAGTGAGCAACGAGACTCAGTGCAGTGTCCCGGTGTGAATGTTCCAATTCAAACTAATGTATCTCTAACAGTGACCGTCACAAGAGTCCCAGTGTGAAACGAGCCTCAGTGCAGTGTCCCGGTGTGAATGTTCCAATTCAAACAAATGTATCTCTATCAGCGACCGTCACCGGTGACTGTCACTAGTGTCCCAGTGTGAAACGAGCCTCAGTGCAGTGTCCCGGTGTGAATGTTACAATTCATACGAATGTATCTCTATCAGTGACCGTCACCGGTGACCGTCACAAGTGTCCCAGTGTGAAACGAGCCTCAGTGCAGTGTCCCGGTGTGAATGTTCCAATTCAAACGAATGTATCTCTATCAGTGACCGTCACCGGTGACCGTCACAAGTGTCCCAGTGTGAAACGAGCCTCAGTGCAGTGTCCCGGTGTGAATGTTCCAATTCAAACGAATGTATCTCTATCAGTGACCGTCACCGGTGACCGTCACAAGTGTCCCAGTGTGAAACGAGCCTCAGTGCAGTGTCCCGGTGTGAATGTTCCAATTCAAACGAATGTATCTCTATCAGTGACCGTCACCGGTGACCGTCACAAGTGTCCCGGTGTGAAACGAGCCTCAGTGCAGTGTCCCGGTGTGAATGTTCCAATTCAAACGAATGTATCTCTATCAGTGACCGTCACCGGTGACCGTCACAAGTGTCCCAGTGTGAAACGAGCCTCAGTGCAGTGTCCCGGTGTGAATGTTCCAATTCAAACGAATGTATCTCTATCAGTGACCGTCACCGGTGACCGTCACAAGTGTCCCAGTGTGAAACGAGCCTCAGTGTAGGGTCCCGGTGTGAATGTTCCAATTCAAATGAAGGTATCTCTATCAGTGACCGTCACCGGTGACCGTCACAAGTGTCCCAGTGTGAAACGAGCCTCTGTGCAGTGTCCCGGTGTGAATGTTCCAATTCAAACGAATGTATCTCTATCAGTGACCGTCACCGGTGACCGTCACAAGTGTCCCAGTGTGAAACGAGCCTCAGTGCAGTGTCCCGGTGTGAATGTTCCAATTCAAACGAATGTATCTCTATCAGTGACCGTCACCGGTGACCGTCACAAGTGTCCCAGTGTGAAACGAGCCTCAGTGCAGTGTCCCGGTGTGAATGTTCCAATTCAAACGAATGTATCTCTATCAGTGACCGTCACCGGTGACCGTCACAAGTGTCCCAGTGTGAAACGAGCCTCAGTGCAGTGTCCCGGTGTGAATGTTCCAATTCAAACGAATGTATCTCTATCAGTGACCGTCACCGGTGACCGTCACAAGTGTCCCAGTGTGAAACGAGCCTCAGTGCAGTGTCCCGGTGTGAATGTTCCAATTCAAACGAATGTATCTCTATCAGTGACCGTCACCGGTGACCGTCACAAGTGTCCCAGTGTGAAACGAGCCTCAGTGCAGTGTCCCGGTGTGAATGTTCCAATTCAAACGAATGTATGTCTATCAGTGACCGTCACCGGTGACCGTCACAAGTGTCCCAGTGTGAAACGAGCCTCAGTGCAGTGTCCCGGTGTGAATGTTCCAATTCAAACGAATGTATCTCTATCAGTGACCGTCACCGGTGACCGTCACAAGTGCCCCAGTGTGAATCGAGCCTCAGTGCAGGGTCCCGGTGTGAATGTTCCAATTCAAATGAAGGTATCTCTATCAGTGACCGTCACCGGTGACCGTCACAAGTGTCCCAGTGTGAAACGAGCCTCTGTGCAGTGTCCCGGTGTGAATGTTCCAATTCAAACGAATGTATCTCTATCAGTGACCGTCACCGGTGACCGTCACAAGTGTCCCAGTGTGAAACGAGCCTCAGTGCAGTGTCCCGGTGTGAATGTTCCAATTCAAACGAATGTATCTCTATCAGTGACCGTCACCGGTGACCGTCACAAGTGTCCCAGTGTGAAACGAGCCTCAGTGCAGTGTCCCGGTGTGAATGTTCCAATTCAAACGAATGTATCTCTATCAGTGACCGTCACCGGTGACCGTCACAAGTGTCCCAGTGTGAAACGAGCCTCAGTGCAGTGTCCCGGTGTGAATGTTCCAATTCAAACGAATGTATCTCTATCAGTGACCGTCACCGGTGACCGTCACAAGTGTCCCAGTGTGAAACGAGCCTCAGTGCAGTGTCCCGGTGTGAATGTTCCAATTCAAACGAATGTATCTCTATCAGTGACCGTCACCGGTGACCATCACAAGTGTCCCAGTGTGAAACGAGCCTCAGTGCAGTGTCCCGGTGTGAATGTTCCAATTCAAACGAATGTATCTCTATCAGTGACCGTCACCTGTGACCGTCACAAGTGTCCCAGTGTGAAACGAGCCTCAGTGCAGTGTCCCGGTGTGAATGCTCCAATTCAAACGAATCTATCTCTATCAGTGACCGTCACCGGTGACCGTCACAAGTGTCCCAGTGAGCAACGAGACTCAGTGCAGTGTCCCGGTGTGAATGTTCCAATTCAAACTAATGTTTCTCTATCAGTGACCGTCACAAGAGTCCCAGTGTGAAACGAGCCTCAGTGCAGTGTCCCGGTGTGAATGTTCCGATTCAAACAAATGTATCTCTATCAGCGACCGTCACCGGTGACCGTCACTAGTGTCCCAGTGTGAAACAAGCCTCAGTGCAGTGTCCCGGTGTGAATGTTATAATTCAAACGAATGTATCTCTATCAGTGACCGTCACCGGTGACCGTCACAAGTGTCCCAGTGTGAAACGAGCCTCAGTGCAGTGTCCCGGTGTGAATGTTCCAATTCAAACGAATGTATCTCTATCAGTGACCGTCACCGGTGACCGTCACAAGTGTCCCAGTGTGAAACGAGCCTCAGTGCAGCGTCCCGGTGTGAATGTTCCAATTCAAACAAATGTATCTCTATCAGTGACCGTCACCGGTGACCGTCACAGGTGTCCCAGTGTGAAACGAGCCTCTGTGCAGTGTCCCGGTGTGAATGCTCCAATTCAAACGAATGTATCTCTATCAGTGACCGTCACCGGTGACCATCACAAGTGTCCCAGTGTGAAACGAGCCTCAGTGCAGTGTCCCGGTGTGAATGTTCCAATTCAAACGAATGTATCTCTATCAGTGACCGTCACCGTTGACCATCACAAGTGTCCCAGTGTGAAACGAGCCTCAGTGCAGTGTCCCGGTGTGAATGTTCCAATTCAAACGAATGTATCTCTATCAGTGACCGTCACCGGTGACCGTCACGAGTGTCCCAGTGAGCAACGAGACTCAGTGCAGTGTCCCGGTGTGAATGTTCCAATTCAAACTAATGTATCTCTAACAGTGACCGCCACAAGAGTCCCAGTGTGAAACGAGCCTCAGTGCAGTGTCCCGGTGTGAATGTTCCAATTCAAACAAATGTATCTCTATCAGCGACCGTCACCAGTGACCGTCACTAGTGTCCCAGTGTGAAACGAGCCTCAGTGCAGTGTCCCGGTGTGAATGTTCCAATTCAAACGAATGTATCTCTATCAGTGACCGTCACCGGTGACCGTCACAAGTGTCCCAGTGTGAAACGAGCCTCAGTGCAGTGACCCGGTGTGAATGTTCCAATTCAAACGAATGTATCTCTATCACTGACCGTCACCGGTGACCGTCACTAGTGTCCCAGTGTGAAACGAGCCTCAGTGCAGTGTCCCGGTGTGAATGTTCCAATTCAAACGAATGTATCTCTATCAGTGACCGTCACCGGTGACCGTCACAAGTGTCCCAGTGAGCAACGAGCCTCAGTGCAGTGTCCCGGTGTGAACGTTCCAATACAAACTAATGTATCTCTAACAGTGACCGTCACAAGAGTCCCAGTGTGAAACGAGCCTCAGTGCAGTGTCCCGGTGTGAATGTTCCAATTCAAACGAATGTATCTCTATCAGTGACCATCACCGGTGACCGTCACAAGTGTCCCAGTGAGCAACGAGCCGCAGTGCAGTGTCCCGGTGTGAATGTTCCAATTCAAACTAATGTATCTCTAACAGTGACCGTCACAAGAGTCCCAGTGTGAAACGAGCCACAGTGCAGTGTCCCGGTGTGAATGTTCCAATTCAAACGAATGTATCTCTATCAGTGACCGTCACCGGTGACCGTCACAAGTGTCCCAGTGTTATACAAGCCTCAGTGCAGTATCCCGGTGTGAATGCTCCAATTCAAACGAATGTATCTCTATCAGTGACCGTCACCGGTGACTGTCACAAGTGTCCCAGTGTGAAACGAGCCTCAGTGCAGTGTCCCGGTGTGAATGCTCCAACTCAAACGAATGTATCTCTATCAGTGACCGTCACCGGTGACCGTCACAAGTGTCCCAGTGTGAAACGAGCCTCAGTGCAGTGTCCCGGTGTGAATGTTCCAATTCAAACGAATGTATCTCTATGAGTGACCGTCACCGGTGACCGTCACAAGTGTCCCAGTGAGCAACGAGACTCAGTGCAGTGTCCCAGTGTGAATGTTCCAATGCAAACGAAAGTATCTCTATCAGTGACCGTCACCGGTGACCGTCACAAGTGTCCCAGTGTGAAAGGAGCCTCAGTGCAGTGTCCCGGAGTGAATGTTCCAATTCAAACGAATGTATCTCTATCAGTGACCGTCACCGGTGACCGTCACAAGTGTCCCAGTGAGCAACGAGCCTCAGTGCAGTGTCCCGGCGTGAATGTTCCAATTCAAACTAATGTATCTCTAACAGTGACCGTCACAAGAGTCCCAGTGTGAAACGAGCCTCAGTGCAGTGTCCCGGTGTGAATGTTCCATTTCAAACGAATGTATCTCTATCAGTGACCGTCACCGGTGACCGTCACAAGTGTCCCAGTGTGATACAAGCCTCAGTGCAGTGTCCCGGTGTGAATGCTCCAATTCAAACGAATGTATCTCTATCAGTGACCGTCAGCGTTGACTGTCACAAGTGTCCCAATGTGAAACGAGCCTCAGTGCAGTGTCCCGGTGTGAATGTTCCAATTCAAACAAATGTATCTCTATCAGTGACCGTCACCGGTGACCGTCACAAGTGTCCCAGTGTGAAACGAGCCTCAGTGCAGTGTCCCGGTGTGAATGTTCCAATTCAAACGAGTGTATCTCTATCAGTGACCGTCACCGGTGACCGTCACAAGTGTCCCAGTGTGAAACGAGCCTCAGTGCATTGTCCCGGTGTGAATGTTCCAATTCAAACGAATGTATCTCTATCAGTGACCGTCACCGGTGACCGTCACAAGTGTCCCAGTGTGAAACGAGCCTCATTGCAGGGTCCCGGTGTGAATGTCCCAATTCAAACGAATGTATCTCTATCAGTGACCGTCACCGGTGACCGTCACAAGTGTCCCAGTGCGAAACGAGCCTCAGTGCAGTGTCCCGGTGTGAATGTTCGAATTCAAACGAATGTATCTCTATCAGTGACCGTCACCGGTGACCGTCACTATTGTCCCAGTGTGAAACGAGCCTCAGTGCAGTGTCCCGGTGTGAATGTTCCAATTCAAACGATTGTATCTCTATCAGTGACCGTCACCGGTGACCGTCACAAGTGTCCCAGTGTGAACGAGCCTCAGTGCAGTGTCTCGGTGTGAATGTTCCAATTCAAACAAATGTATCTCTATCAGCGACCGTCACCGGTGACCGTCATTAGTGTCCCAGTGTGAAACGAGCCTCAGTGCAGTGTCCCGGTGTGAATGTTCCAATTCAAACGAATGTATCTCTATCAGTGACCGTCACCGGTGAACGTCACAAGTGTCCCAGTGTGAAATGAGCCTCAGTGCAGTGTCCCCGTGTGAATGCTCCAATTCAAACGAATGTATCTCTATCAGTGACCGTCACCGGTGACCGTCACAAGTGTCCCAGTGTGAAACGAGCCTCAGTGCAGTGTCCCGGTGTGAATGTTCCAATTTAAACGAATGTATCTCTATCAGTGACCGTCATCGGTGACCGTCACAAGTGTCCCGGTGTGAAAAGAGCCTCAGTGCAGTGTCCCGGTGTGAATGCTCCAATTCAAACGAATGTATCTCTATCAGTGACCGTCGCCGGTGACCGTCACAAGTGCCCCAGTGTGAAACGAGCCACAGTGCAGCGTCCCGGTGTGAATGTTCCAATGCAAACGAAAGTATCTCTATCAGTGACCGTCACCGGTGACCGTCACAAGTGTCCCAGTGTGAAAGGAGCCTCAGTGCAGTGTCCCGGAGTGAATGTTCCAATTCAAACGAATGTATCTCTATCAGTGACCGTCACCGGTGACCGTCACAAGTGTCCCAGTGAGCAACGAGCCTCAGTGCAGTGTCCCGGTGTGAATGCTGCATTTCAAACTAATGTATCTCTAACAGTGACCGTCACAAGAGTCCCAGTGTGAAACGAGCCTCAGTGCAGTGTCCCGGAGTGAATGTTCCAATTCAAACGAATGTATCTCTATCAGTGACCGTCACCGGTGACCGTCACAAGTGTCCCAGTGAACAACGAGCCTCAGTGCAGTGTCCCGGTGTGAATGTTCCAATACAAACTAATGTATCTCTAACAGTGACCGTCACAAGAGTCCCAGTGTGAAACGAGCCTCAGTGCAGTGTCCCGGTGTGAATGTTCCATTTCAAACGAATGTATGTCTATCAGTGACCGTCACCGGTGACCGTCACAAGTGTCCCAGTGTGATACAAGCCTCAGTGCAGTGTCCCGGTGTGAATGCTCCAATTCAAACGAATGTATCTCTATCAGTGACCGTCACCGGTGACTGTCACAAGTGTCCCAGTGTGAAACGAGCCTCAGTGCAGGGTCCCGGAGTGAATGTTCCAATTCAAACGAATGTATCCCTATCAGTGACCGTCACCGGTGACAGTCACAAGTGTCCCAGTGAGAAACGAGCCTCAGTGCAGTGTCCCGGTGTGAATGTTCGAATTCAAACGAACGTATCTCTATCAGTGACCGTCACCGGAGACCGTCACAAGTGTCCCAGTGTGAAACGAGCCTCAGTGCAGTGTCCCGGTGTGAATGTTTCAATTCAAACGAATGTATCTCTATCAGTGACCGTTACCGGTGACCGTCACAAGTGTCCCAGTGTGAAACGAGCCTCAGTGCAGTGTCCCGGTGTGAATGTTCCAATTCAAACGAGTGTATCTCTATCAGTGACCGTCACCGGTGACCGTCACGAGTGTCCCAGTGTGAAACGAGCCTCAGTGCATTGTCCCGGTGTGAATGTTCCAATTCAAACGAATATATCTCTATCAGTGACCGTCACCGGTGACCGTCACAAGTGTCCCAGTGTGAAACGAGCCTCATTGCAGGGTCCCAGTGTGAATGTCCCAATTCAAACGAATGTATCTCTATCAGTGACCGTCACCGGTGACCGTCACAAGTGTCCCAGTGAGAAACGAGCCTCAGTGCAGTGTCCCGGTGTGAATGTTCGAATTCAAACTAATGTATCTCTATCAGTGGCCGTCACCGGTGACCGTCACAATTGTCCCAGTGTGAAACGAGCCTCAGTGCAGTGTCCCGGTGTGAATGTTCCAATTCAAACGATTGTATCTCTATCAGTGACCGTCACCGGTGACCGTCACAAGTGTCCCAGTGTGAACGAGCCTCAGTGCAGTGTCCCGGTGTGAATGTTCCAATTCAAACAAATGTATCTCTATCAGCGACCGTCACCGGTGACCGTCACTAGTGTCCCAGTGTGAAACGAGCCTCAGTGCAGTGTCCCGGTGTGAATGTTCCAATTCAAACGAATGTATCTCTATCAGTGACCGTCACCGGTGACCGTCACAAGTGTCCCAGTGTGAAACGAGCCTCAGTGCAGTGTCCCCGTGTGAATGCTCCAATTCAAACGAATGTATCTCTATCAGTGACCGTCACCGGTGACCGTCACAAGTGTCCCGGTGTGAAAAGAGCCTCAGTGCAGTGTCCCGGTGTGAATGCTCCAATTCAAACGAATGTATCTCTATCAGTGACCGTCGCCGGTGACCGTCACAAGTGTCCCAGTGTGAAACGAGCCTCAGTGCAGTGTCCCGGTGTGAATGTTCCAATTCAAACGAATGTATCTCTATCAGTGACCGCCACCGGTGACCGTCACAAGTGTCCCAGTGTGAAACGAGCCTCAGTGCAGTGTCCCGGTGTGAATGTTCCAATTCAAACGAATGTATCTCTATCAGTGACCGTCACCGGTGACCGTCACATGTGTCCCAGTGTGAAACGAGCCTCAGTGCAGTGTCCCGGTGTGAATGTTCCAATTCAAACTAATGTATCTCTGACAGTGACCGTCACAAGAGTCCCAGTTTGAAACGAGCCTCAGTGCAGTGTCCCGGTGTGAATGTTCCAATTCAAACAAATGTATCTCTATCAGCGGCCGTCACCGGTGACCGTCACTAGTGTCCCAGTGTGAAACGAGCCTCAGTGCAGTGTCCCGGTGTGAATGTTCCAATTCAAACGAATGTATCTCTATCAGTGACCGTCACCGGTGACCGTCACAAGTGTCCCAGTGTGATACAAGCCTCAGTGCAGTGTCCCGGTGTGAATGTTCCAATTCAAACGAATGTATCTCTATCAGTGACCGTCACCGGTGACTGTCACAAGTGTCCCAGTGTGAAACGAGCCTCAGTGCAGTGTCCCGGTGTGAATGCTCCAATTCAAACGAATGTATCTCTATCAGTGACCGTCACCGGTGACCGTCACAAGTGTCCCAGTGTGAAACGAGCCTCAGTGCAGTGTCCCGGTGTGAATGTTCCAATTCAAACGAATGTATCTCTATCAGTGACCGTCACCGGTGACCGTCACAAGTGTCCCAGTGTGAAACGAGCCTCAGTGCAGTGTCCCGGTGTGAATGTTCCAATGCAAACGAAAGTATCTCTATCAGTGACCGTCACCGGTGACGGTCACAAGTGTCCCAGTGTGAAAGGAGCCTCAGTGCAGTGTCCCGGAGTGAATGTTCCAATTCAAACGAATGTATCTCTATCAGTGACCGTCACCGGTGACCGTCACAAGTGTCCCAGTGAGCAACGAGCCTCAGTGCAGTGTCCCGGTGTGAATGTTCCAATTCAAACTAATTTATCTCTAACAGTGACCGTCACAAGAGTCCCAGTGTGAAACGAGCCTCAGTGCAGTGTCCCGGAGTGAATGTTCCAATTCAAACGAATGTATCTCTATCAGTGACCGTCACCGGTGACCGTCACAAGTGTCCCACTGAGCAACGAGCCTCAGTGCAGTGTCCCGGTGTGAATGTTCCAATTCAAACTAATGTACCTCTAACAGTGACCGTCACAAGAGTCCCAGTGTGAAACGAGCCTCAGTGCAGTGCCCCGGTGTGAATGTTCCAATTCAAACGAATGTATCTCTACCAGTGACCGTCACCGGTGACCGTCACAAGTGTCCCAGTGTGATACAAGCCTCAGTGCAGTGTCCCGGTGTGAATGCTCCAATTCAAACGAATGTATCTCTATCAGTGACCGTCACCGGTGACTGTCACAAGTGTCCCAGTGTGAAACGAGCCTCAGTGCAGGGTCCCGAAGTGAATGTTCCAATTCAAACGAATGTATCTCTATCAGTGACCGTCACCGGTGACCGTAACAAGTGTCCCAGTGAGAAACGAGCCTCAGTGCAGTGTCCCGGTGTGAATGTTCGAATTCAAACGAACGTATCTCTATCAGTGACCGTCACCGGAGACCGTCACAAGTGTCCCAGTGAGAAACGAGCCTCAGTGCAGTGTCCCGGTGTGAATGTTCGAATTCAAACGAATGTATCTCTATCAGTGACCGTCACCGGTGACCGTCACAATTGTCCCAGTGTGAAACGAGCCTCAGTGCAGTGTCCCAGTGTGAATGTTCCAATTCAAACGAATGTATCTCTATCAGTGACCGTCACCGGTGACCGTCACAAGTGTCCCAGTGTGAACGAGCCTCAGTGCAGTGTCCCGGGTGAATGTTCCAATTCAAACAAATGTATCTCTATCAGCGACCGTCACCGGTGACCGTCACTAGTGTCCCAGTGTGAAACGAGCCTCAGTGCAGTGTCCCAGTGTGAATGTTCCAATTCAAACGAATGTATCCCTATCAGTGACCGTCACCGGTGACCGTCACAAGTGTCCCAGTGTGAAACGAGCCTCAGTGCAGTGTCCCGGTGTGAATGCTCCAATTCAAACGAATGTATCTCTATCAGTGACCGTCACCGGTGACCGTCACAAGTGTCCCAGTGTGAAACGAGCCTCAGTGCAGTGTCCCGGTGTGAATGTTCCAATTCAAACGAATGTATCTCTATCAGTGACCGTCACCGGTGACCGTCACAAGTGTCCCAGTGTGAAAAGAGCCTCAGTGCAGTGTCCCAGTGTGAATGCTCCAATTCAAACGAATGTATCTCTATCAGTGACCGTCACCGGTGACCGTCACAAGTGTCCCAGTGTGAAACGAGCCTCAGTGCAGTGTCCCGGTGTGAATGTTCCAATTCAAACGAATGTATCTCTATCAGTGACCGTCACCGGTGACCGTCACAAGTGTGCCAGTGTGAAACGAGCCTCTGTGCAGTATCCCGGTGTGAATGTTCCAATTCAAACGAATGTATCTCTATCAGTGACCATCACCGGTGACCGTCACAAGTGTCCCAGTGTGAAACGAGCCTCAGTGCAGTGTCCCGGTGTGAATGTTCCAATTCAAACAAATGTATCTCTATCAGCGACCGTCACCGGTGACCGTCACTAGTGTCCCAGTGTGAAACGAGCCTCAGTGCAGTGTCCCGGTGTGAATGTTCCAATTCAAACGAATGTATCTCTATCAGTGACCGTCACCGGTGACCGTCACAAGTGTCCCAGTGTGAAACGAGCCTCTGTACAGTGTCCCGGTGTGAATGTTCCAATTCAAACGAATGTATCTCTATCAGTGACCGTTACCGGTGACCGTCACAAGTGTCCCAGTGTGAAACGAGCCTCAGTGCAGTGTCCCGGTGTGAATGTTCCAATTCAAACGAATGTATCTCTATCAGTGACCGTCACCGGTGACCGTCACTGGTGTCCCAGTGTGAAACGAGCCTCAGTGCAGTGTCCCGGTGTGAATGTTCCAATTAAAACGAATGTATCTCTATCAGCGACCGTAACCGGTGACCGTCACAAGTGTCCCAGTGTGAAACCAGCCTCTGTGCAGTGTCCCGGTGTGAATGTTCCAATTCAAACGAATGTATCTCTATCAGTGACCGTCACCGGTGACCGTCACAAGTGTCCCAGTGTGAAAAGAGCCTCAGTGCAGTGTCCCGGTGTGAATGCTCCAATTCAAACGAATGTATCTCTATCAGTGACCATCACCGGTGACCGTCACAAGTGTCCCAGTGTGAAACGAGCCTCAGTGCAGTGTCCCGGTGTGAATGTTCCAATGCAAACGAAAGTATCTCTATCAGTGACCGTCACCGGTGACCGTCACAAGTGTCCCAGTGTGAAAGGAGCCTCAGTGCAGTGGCCCGGAGTGAATGTTCCAATTCAAACGAATGTATCTCTATCAGTGACCATCACCGGTGACCGTCACAAGTGTCGCAGTGAGCAACGAGCCTCAGTGCAGTGTCCCGGTGTGAATGTTCCAATTCAAACTAATGTATCTCTAACAGTGACCGTCACAAGAGTCCCAGTGTGAAACGAGCCTCAGTGCAGTGTCCCGGTGTGAATGTTCCAATTCAAACGAATGTATCTCTATCAGTGACCGTCACCGGTGACCGTCACAAGTGTCCCAGTGTGATACAAGCCTCAGTGCAGTGACCCGGTGTGAATGCTCCAATTCAAACGAATGTATCTCTATCAGTGACCGTCACCGGTGACTGTCACAAGTGTCCCAGTGTGAAACGAGCCTCAGTGCAGGGTCCCGGAGTTAATGTTCCAATTCAAACGAATGTATCTCTATCAGTGACCGTCACCGGTGACCGTCACAAGTGTCCCAGTGAGAAACGAGCCTCAGTGCAGTGTCCCGGTGTGAATGTTCGAATTCAAACGAACGTATCTCTATCAGTGACCGTCACCGGAGACCGTCACAAGTGTCCCAGTGTGAAACGAGCCTCAGTGCAGTGTCCTGGTGTGAATGTTCCAATTCAGACGAATGTATCTCTATCAGTGACCGTCACCGGTGACCGTCACAAGTGTCCCAGTGTGAAACGAGCCTCAGTGCAGTGTCCCGGTGTGAATGTTCCAATTCAAACGAATGTATCTCTATCAGTGACCGTCACCGGTGACCGTCACAAGTGTCCCAGTGTGAAACGAGCCTCTGTGCAGTGTCCCGGTGTGAATGTTCCAATTCAAACGAATGTATCTCTATCAGTGACCGTCACCGGTGACCGTCACAAGTGTCCCAGTGAGCAACGAGCCTCAGTGCAGTGTCCCGGTGTGAATGTTCCAATTCAGACTAATGTATCTCTAACAGTGACCGTCACAAGAGTCCCAGTGTGAAACGAGCCTCAGTGCAGTGTCCCGGTGTGAATGTTCCAATTCAAACAAATGTATATCTATCAGCGACCGTCAACGGTGACCGTCACTAGTGTCCCAGTGTGAAACGAGCCTCAGTGCAGTGTCCCGGAGTGAATGTTCCAATTCAAACGAATGTATCTCTATCAGTGACCGTCACCGGTGACCGTCACAAGTGTCCTAGTGAGCAACGAGCCTCAGTGCAGTGTCCCGGTGTGAATGTTCCAATTCAAACTAATGTATCTCTAACAGTGACCGTCACAAGAGTCCCAGTGTGAAACGAGCCTCAGTGCAGTGTCCCGGTGTGAATGTTCCAATTCAGACGAATGTATCTCTATCAGTGACCGTCACCGGTGACCATCACAAGTGTCCCAGTGTGATACAAGCCTCTGTGCAGTGTCCCGGTGTGAATGCTCCAATTCAAACGAATGTAACTCTATCAGTGACCGTCACCGGTGACTGTCACAAGTGTCCCAGTGTGAAACGAGCCTCAGTGCAGTGTCCCGGTGTGAATGCTCCAATTCAAACGAATGTATCTCTATCAGTGACCGTCACCGGTGACCGTCACAAGTGTCCCAGTGTGAAAAGAGCCTCAGTGCAGTGTCCCGGTGTGAATGCTCCAATTCAAACGAATGTATCTCTATCAGTGACCGTCACCGGTGACCGTCACAAGTGTCCCAGTGTGAAACGAGCCTCAGTGCAGTGTCCCGGTGTGAATGTTCCAATTCAAACGATTGTATCTCTATCAGTGACCGTCACCGGTGACCGTCACAAGTGTCCCAGTGAGCAACGAGCCTCAGTGCAGTGTCCCGGTGTGAATGCTCCAATTCAAACGAATGTAACTCTATCAGTGACCGTCACCGGTGACTGTCACAAGTGTCCCAGTGTGAAACGTGCCTCAGTGCAGTGTCCCGGTGTGAATGTTCCAATTCAAACGAATGTATCTCTATCAGTGACCGTCACCGGTGACCGTCACAAGTGTCCCAGTGAGCAACGAGCCTCAGTGCAGTGTCCCGGTGTGAATGTTCCAATTCAAACGAGTGTATCTCTATCAGTGACCATCACCGGTGACCGTCACAAGTGTCCCAGTGTGAAACGAGCCTCAGTGCAGTGTCCCGGTGTGAATGTTCCAATGCAAACGAAAGTATCTCTATCAGTGACCGTCACCGGTGACCGTCACAAGTGTCCCAGTGTGAAAGGAGCCTCAGTGCAAGGTCCCGGAGTGAATGTTCCAATTCAAACGAATGTATCTCTATCAGTGACCGTCACCGGTGACCGTCACAAGTGTCCCAGTGAGCAACGAGCCTCAGTGCAGTGTCCCGGTGTGAATGTTCCAATTCAAACTAATGTATCTCTAACAGTGACCGTCACAAGAGGCCCAGTGTGAAACGAGCCTCAGTGCAGTGTCCCGGAGTGAATGTTCCAATTCTAACGAATGTATCTCTATCAGTGACCGTCACCGGTGACCGTCACAAGTGTCCCAGTGAGCAACGAGCCTCAGTGCAGTGTCCCGGTGTGAATGTTCCAATTCAAACTAATGTATCTCTAACAGTGACCGTCACAAGAGTCCCAGTGTGAAACGAGCCTCAGTGCAGTGTCCCAGTGTGAATGTTCCAATTCAAACGAATGTATCTCTATCAGTGACCGTCACCGGTGACCGTCACAAGTGTCCCAGTGTGATACAAGCCTCAGTGCAGTGTCCCGGTGTGAATGCTCCAATTCAAACGAATGTATCTCTATCAGTGATCGTCACCGGTAACTGTCACAAGTGTCCCAGTGTAAAACGAGCCTCAGTGCAGGGTCCCGGAGTGAATGTTCCAATTCAAACGAATGTATCTCTATCAGTGACCGTCACCGGTGACCGTCACAAGTGTCCCAGTGAGAAACGAGCCTCGGTGCAGTGTCCCGGTGTGAATGTTCGAATTCAAACGAACGTATCTCTATCAGTGACCGTCACCGGAGACCGTCACAAGTGTCCCAGTGTGAAACGAGCCTCAGTGCAGTGTCCCGGTGTGAATGTTCCAATTCAAACGAATGTATCTCTATCAGTGATCGTCACCGGTGACCGTCACAAGTGTCCCAGTGTGAAACGAGCCTCTGTGCAGTGTCCCGGTGTGAATGTTCCAATTCAAACGAATGTATCTCTATCAGTGACCGTCACCGGTGACCGTCACAAGTGTCCCAGTGTGAAACGAGCCTCAGTGCAGTGTCCCGGTGTGAATGTTCCAATTCAAACTAATGTATCTCTAACAGTGACCGTCAAGAGAGTCCCAGTGTGAAACGAGCCTCAGTGCAGTGTCCCGGTGTGAATGTTCCAATTCAAACAAATGTATCTCTATCAGCGACCGTCACCGGTGACCGTCACTAGTGTCCCAGTGTGAAACGAGCCTCAGTGCAGTGTCCCGGTGTGAATGTTCCAATTCAAACGAATGTATCTCTATCAGCGACCGTCAGCGGTGACCGTCACAAGTGTCCCAGTGTGAGACGAGCCTCTGTGCAGTGTCCCGGTGTGAATGTTCCAATTCAAACGAATGTATCTCTATCAGTGACCGTCACCGGAGCCCGTCACAAGTGTCCCAGTGTGAAACGAGCCTCAGTGCAGTGTCCCGGTGTGAATGTTCCAATTCAAACGAATGTATCTCTATCAATGACCGTCACCGGTGACCGTCACAAGTGTCCCAGTGTGAAACGAGCCTCTGTGCAGTGTCCCGCTGTGAATGTTCCAATTCAAACGAATGTATCTCTATCAGTGACCGTCACCGGTGACCGTCACAAGTGTCCCAGTGTGAAAAGAGCCTCAGTGCAATGTGTCCCGGTGTGAATGCTCCAATTCAAACGAATGTATCTCTATCAGTGACCGTCACCGGTGACCGTCACAAGTGTCCCAGTGTGAAACGAGCCTCAGTGCAGTGTCCCGGTGTGAATGTTCCAATTCAAACGAATGTATCTCTATCAGTGACCGTCACCGGTGACCGTCACAAGTGTCCCAGTGAGCAACGAGCCTCAATGCAGTGTCCCGGTGTGAATGTTCCAATTCAAACGAATGTATCTCTATCAGTGACCATCACCGGTGACCGTCACAAGTGTCCCAGTGTGAAACGAGCCTCAGTGCAGTGTCCCGGTGTGAATGTTCCAATGCAAACGAATGTATCTCTATCAGTGACCGTCACCGGTGACCGTCACAAGTGTCCCAGTGTGAAAGGAGCCTCAGTGCAGTGTCCCGGAGTGAATGTTCCAATTCAAACGAGTGTATCTCTATCAGTGACCGTCACCGGTGACCGTCACAAGTGTCCCAGTGAGCAACGAGCCTCAGTGCAGTGTCCCGGTGTGAATGTTCCAATTCAAACTAATGTATCTCTAACAGTGACCGTCACAAGAGTCCCAGTGTGAAACGAGCCTCAGTGCAGTGTCCCGGTGTGAATGTTCCAGTTCAAACGAATGTATCTCTATCAGTGACCGTCACCGGTGACCGTCACAAGTGTCCCAGTGTGATACAAGCCGCAGTGCAGTGTCCCGGTGTGAATGCTCCAATTCAAACGAATGTATCTCTATCAGTGACCGTCACCGGTGACTGTCACAAGTGTCCCAGTGTGAAACGAGCCTCAGTGCAGTGTCCCGGTGTGAATGCTCCAATTCAAACGAATGTATCTCTATCAGTGACCGTCACCGGTGACCGTCACAAGTGTCCCAGTGTGAAAAGAGCCTCAGTGCAGTGTCCCGGTGTGAATGCTCCAATTCAAACGAATGTATCTCTATCAGTGACCGTCACCGGTGACCGTCACAAGTGTCCCAGTGTGAAACTAGCCTCAGTGCAGTGTCCCGGTGTGAATGTTCGAATTCAAACGAATGTATCTCTATCAGTGACCGTCACCGGTGACCGTCACAAGTGTCCCAGTGAGCAACGAGCCTCAGTGCAGTGTCCCGGTGTGAATGTTCCAATTCAAACGAATGTATCTCTATCAGTGACAATCACCGGTGACCGTCACAAGTGTCCCAGTGTGAAACGAGCCTCAGTGCAGTGTCCCGGTGTGAATGTTCCAATGCAAACGAAAGTATCTCTATCAGTGACCGTCACCGGTGACCGTCACAAGTGTCCCAGTGTGAAAGGAGCCTCAGTGCAGTGTCCCGGAGTGAATGTTCCAATTCAAACGAATGTATCTCTATCAGTGACCGTCACCGGTGACCGTCACAAGTGTCCCAGTGTGAAACGAGCCTCAGTGCAGTGTCCCGGTGTGAATGTTCCAATTCAAACTAATGTATCTCTAACAGTGACCGTCACAAGAGTCCCAGTGTGAAACGAGCCTCAGTGCAGTGTCCCGGAGTGAATGTTCCAATTCAAACGAATGTATCTCTATCAGTGACCGTCACCGGTGACCGTCACAAGTGTCCCAGTGAGCAACGAGCCTCAGTGCAGTGTCCCGGTGTGAATGTTCCAGTTCAAACGAATGTATCTCTATCAGCGACCGTCACTGGTGACCGTCACAAGTGTCCCAGTGTGAAACGAACCTCAGTGCAGTGTCCCGGTGTGAATGTTCCAATTCAAACGAATGTATCTCTAACAGTGACCGTCACAAGTGTCCCAGTGAGCAACGAGCCTCAGTGCAGTGTCCCGGTGTGAATGTTCCAATTCAAACAAATGTATCTCTATCAGCGACCGTCACTGGTGACCGTCACTAGTGTCCCAGTGTGAAACGAACCTCAGTGCAGTGTCCCGGTGTGAATGTTCCAAATCAAACGAATGTATCTCTATCAGTGACCGTCACCGGTGACCGTCACAAGTGTCCCAGTGTGAAACGAGCCTCAGTGCAGTGTCCCGGTGTGAATGCTCCAATTCAAACGAATGTATCTCTATCAGTGACCGTCACCGGTGACCGTCACAAGTGTCCCAGTGTGAAACGAGCCTCAGTGCAGTGTCCCGGTGTGAATGTTCCAATTCAAACGAATGTATCTCTATCAGTGACCGTCACCGGTGATCGTCACAAGTGTCCCAGTGTGAAAAGAGCCTCAGTGCAGTGTCCCGGTGTGAATCCTCCAATTCAAACGAATGTATCTCTATCAGTGACCGTCACCGGTGACCGTCACAAGTGTCCCAGTGTGAACGAGCCTCAGTGCAGTGTCCCGGTGTGAATGTTCCAATTCAAACGAATGTATCTCTATCAGTGACCGTCACAAGTGTCCCAGTGTGATACAAGCCGCAGTGCAGTGTCCCGGTGTGAATGTTCCAATTCAAACGAATGTATCTCTATCAGTGACCGTCACCGGTGACCGTCACAAGTGTCCCAGTGTGAAACGAGCCTCAGTGCAGTGTCCCGGTGTTAATGTTCCAATTCAAACAAATGTATCTCTATCAGCGACCGTCACCGGTGACCGTCCCTAGTGTCCCAGTGTGAAACGAGCCTCAGTGCAGTGTCCCGGTGTGAATGTTCCAATTCAAACGAATGTATCTCTATCAGTGACCGTCACCGGTGACCGTCACAAGTGTCCCAGTGTGAAACGAGCCTCAGTGCAGTGTCCCGGTGTGAATGTTCCAATTCAAACGAATGTATCTCTATCAGTGACCGTCACCGGTGACCGTCACTGGTGTCCCAGTGTGAAACGAGCCTCAGTGCAGTGTCCCGGTGTGAATGTTCCAATTCAAACGAATGTATCTCTATCAGTGACCGTCACCGGTGACCGTCACAAGTGTCCCAGTGTGAAACGAGCCTCTGTGCAGTGTCCCGGTGTGAATGTTCCAATTCAAACGAATGTATCTCTATCAGTGACCGTCACCGGTGACCGTCACAAGTGTCCCAGTGTGAAAAGAGCCTCAGTGCAGTGTCCCGGTGTGAATGTTCCAATGCAAACGAAAGTATCTCTATCAGTGACCGTCACCGGTGACCGTCACAAGTGTCCCAGTGTGAAAGGAGCCTCAGTGCAGTGTCCCGGTGTGAATGTTCCAATTCAAACGAATGTATCTCTATCAGTGACCGTCACCGGTGACCGTCACAAGTGTCCCAGTGAGCAACGAGCCTCAGTGCAGTGTCCCGGTGTGAATGTTCCAATTCAAACTAATGTATCTCTAACAGTGACCGTCACAAGTGTCCCAGTGTGAAACGAGCCTCTGTGCAGTGTCCCGGTGTGAATGTTCCAATTCAAACGAATGTATCTCTATCAGTGACCGTCACCGGTGACCGTCACAAGTGTCCCAGTGTGAAACGAGCCTCTGTGCAGTGTCCCGGTGTGAATGTTCCAATTCAAACGAATGTATCTCTATCAGTGACCGTCACCGGTGACCGTCACAAGTGTCCCAGTGAGCAACGAGCCTCAGTGCAGTGTCCCAGTGTGAATGTTCCAATTCAGACTAATGTATCTCTAACAGTGACCGTCACAAGAGTCCCAGTGTGAAACGAGCCTCAGTGCAGTGTCCCGGTGTGAATGTTCCAATTCAATCGAATGTATCTCTATCAGTGACCGTCACCGGTGACCGTCACAAGTGTCCCAGTGTGAAACGAGCCTCTGTGCAGTGTCCCGGTGTGAATGTTCCAATTCAAACGAATGTATCTCTATCAGTGACCGTCACCGGTGACCGTCACAAGTGTCCCAGTGAGCAACGAGCCTCAGTGCAGTGTCCCAGTGTGAATGTTCCAATTCAGACTAATGTATCTCTAACAGTGACCGTCACAAGAGTCCCAGTGTGAAACGAGCCTCAGTGCAGTGTCCCGGTGTGAATGTTCCAATTCAAACTAATGTATCTCTAACAGTGACCGTCACAAGAGTCCCAGTGTGAAACGAGCCTCAGTGCAGTGTCCCGGTGTGAATGTTCCAATTCAAACAAATGTATCTCTATCAGCGACCGTCACCGGTGACCGTCTCTAGTGTCCCAGTGCGAAACGAGCCTCAGTGCAGTGTCCCGGTGTGAATGTTCCAATTCAAACGAATGTATCTCTATCAGTGACCGTCACCGGTGACCGTCACAAGTGTCCCAGTGTGAAACGAGCCTCTGTGCAGTGTCCCGGTGTGAATGTTCCAATTCAAACGAATGTATCTCTATCAGTGACCGTCACCGGTGACCGTCACAAGTGTCCCAGTGTGAAACGAGCCTCAGTGCAGTGTCCCGGTGTGAATGTTCCAATTCAAACGAATGTATCTCTATCAGTGACCGTCACCGGTGACCGTCACTGGTGTCCCAGTGTGAAACGAGACTCAGTGCAGTGTCCCGGTGTGAATGTTCCAATTCAAACGAATGTATCTCTATCAGTGACCGTCACCGGTGACCGTCACAAGTGTCCCAGTGTGAAACCAGCCTCTATGCAGTGTCCCGGTGTGAATGTTCCAATTCAAACGAATGTATCTCTATCAGTGACCGTCACCGGTGACCGTCACAAGTGTCCCAGTGTGAAAAGAGCCTCAGTGCAGTGTCCCGGTGTGAATGCTCCAATTCAAACGAATGTATCTCTATCAGTGACCATCACCGGTGACCGTCACAAGTGTCCCAGTGTGAAACGAGCCTCAGTGCAGTGTCCCGGTGTGAATGTTCCAATGCAAACGAAAGTATCTCTATCAGTGACCGTCACCGGTGACCGTCACAAGTGTCCCAGTGTGAAAGGAGCCTCAGTGCAGTGTCCCGGTGTGAATGTTCCAATTCAAACGAATGTATCTCTATCAGTGACCGTCACCGGTGACCGTCACAAATGTCCCAGTGAGCAACGAGCCTCAGTGCAGTGTCCCGGTGTGAATGTTCCAATTCAAACTAATGTATCTCTAACAGTGACCGTCACAAGAGTCCCAGTGTGAAACGAGCCTCAGTGCAGTGTCCCGGTGTGAATGTTCCAATTCAAACGAATGTATCTCTATCAGTGACCGTCACCGGTGACCGTCACAAGTGTCCCAGTGTGAAACGAGCCTCTGTGCAGTGTCCCGGTGTGAATGTTCCAATTCAAACGAATGTATCTCTATCAGTGACCGTCACCGGTGACCGTCACAAGTGTCCCAGTGTGAAACGAGCCTCTGTGCAGTGTCCCGGTGTGAATGTTCCAATTCAAACGAATGTATCTCTATCAGTGACCGTCACCGGTGACCGTCACAAGTGTCCCAGTGAGCAACGAGCCTCAGTGCAGTGTCCCAGTGTGAATGTTCCAATTCAGACTAATGTATCTCTAACAGTGACCGTCACAAGAGTCCCAGTGTGAAACGAGCCTCAGTGCAGTGTCCCGGTGTGAATGTTCCAATTCAAACGAATGTATCTCTATCAGTGACCGTCACCGGTGACCGTCACTAGTGTCCCAGTGTGAAACGAGCCTCAGTGCAGTGTCCCGGTGTGAATGTTCCGATTCAATCGAA
The DNA here is from genome assembly GCF_021461395.2 of Schistocerca americana. Lineage (NCBI taxonomy): Eukaryota > Metazoa > Arthropoda > Insecta > Orthoptera > Acrididae > Schistocerca > Schistocerca americana. The sequence continues at coordinate 184,201,451 of NC_060120.1, forward strand.
TGTATCTCTATCAGTGACCGTCACCGGTGACCGTCACAAGTGTCCCAGTGTGAAACGAGCCTCTGTGCAGTGTCCCGGTGTGAATGTTCCAATTCAAACGAATGTATCTCCATCAGTGACCGTCACCGGTGACCGTCACAAGTGTCCCAGTGAGCAACGAGCCTCAGTGCAGTGTCCCAGTGTGAATGTTCCAATTCAGACTAATGTATCTCTAACAGTGACCGTCACAAGAGTCCCAGTGTGAAACGAGCCTCTGTGCAGTGTCCCGGTGTGAATGTTCCGATTCAAACTAATGTATCTCTAACAGTGACCGTCACAAGAGTCCCAGTGTGAAACGAGCCTCAGTGCAGTGTCCCGGTGTGAATGTTCCAATTCAAACGAATGTATCTCTATCAGTGACCGTCACCGGTGACCGTCACAAGTGTCCCAGTGTGATACAAGCCTCAGTGCAGTGTCCCGGTGTGAATGCTCCAATTCAAACGAATGTATCTCTATCAGTGACCTTCACCGGTGACTGTCACAAGTGTCCCAGTGTGAAACGAGCCTCTGTGCAGTGTCCCGGTGTGAATGTTCCAATTCAAACGAATGTATCTCTATCAGTGACCGTCACCGGTGACCGTCACAAGTGTCCCAGTGTGAAACGAGCCTCAGTGCAGTGTCCCGGTGTGAATGTTCCAATTCAAACAAATGTATATCTACCAGCGACCGTCACCGGTGACCGTCTCTAGTGTCCCAGTGTGAAACGAGCCTCAGTGCAGTGTCCCGGTGTGAATGTTCCAATTCAAACGAATGTATCTCTATCAGTGACCGTCACCGGTGACCGTCACAAGTGTCCCAGTGTGAAACGAGCCTCTGTGCAGTGTCCCGGTGTGAATGTTCCAATTCAAACGAATGTATCTCTATCAGTGACCGTCACCGGTGACCGTCACAAGTGTCCCAGTGTGAAAGGAGCCTCAGTGCAGTGTCCCGGAGTGAATGTTCCAATTCAAACGAATGTATCTCTATCAGTGACCGTCACCGGTGACCGTCACAAGTGTCCCAGTGAGCAACGAGCCTCAGTGCAGTGTCCCGGTGTGAATGTTCCAATTCAAACTAATGTATCTCTAACAGTGACCATCACAAGAGTCCCAATGTGAAACGAGCCTCAGTGCAGTGTCCCGGTGTGAATGTTCCAATTCAAACGAATGTATCTCTATCAGTGACCGTCACCGGTGACCGTCACAAGTGTCCCAGTGAGCAACGAGCCTCAGTGCAGTGTCCCAGTGTGAATGTTCCAATTCAGACTAATGTATCTCTAACAGTGACCGTCACAAGAGTCCCAGTGTGAAACGAGCCTCAGTGCAGTGTCCCGGTGTGAATGTTCCAATTCAAACGAATGTATCTCTATCAGTGACCGTCACCGGTGACCGTCACTAGTGTCCCAGTGTGAAACGAGCCTCAGTGCAGTGTCCCGGTGTGAATGTTGCAATTCAATCGAATGTATCTCTATCAGTGACCGTCACCGGTGACCGTCACAAGTGTCCCAGTGTGAAACGAGCCTCTGTGCAGTGTCCCGGTGTGAATGTTCCAATTCAAACGAATGTATCTCTATCAGTGACCGTCACCGGTGACCGTCACAAGTGTCCCAGTGAGCAACGAGCCTCAGTGCAGTGTCCCAGTGTGAATGTTCCAATTCAGACTAACGTATCTCTAACAGTGACCGTCACAAGAGTCCCAGTGTGAAACGAGCCTCAGTGCAGTGTCCCGGTGTGAATGTTCCAATTCAAACTAATGTATCTCTAACAGTGACCGTCACAAGAGTCCCAGTGTGAAACGAGCCTCAGTGCAGTGTCCCGGTGTGAATGTTCCAATTCAAACGAATGTATCTCTATCAGTGACCGTCACCGGTGACCGTCACAAGTGTCCCAGTGTGATACAAGCCTCAGTGCAGTGTCCCGGTGTGAATGCTCCAATTCAAACGAATGTATCTCTATCAGTGACCTTCACCGGTGACTGTCACAAGTGTCCCAGTGTGAAACGAGCCTCAGTGCAGGGTCCCGGAGTGAATGTTCCAATTCAAACGAATGTATCTCTATCAGTGACCGTCACCGGTGACCGTCACAAGTGTCCCAGTGAGAAACGAGCCTCAGTGCAGTGTCCCGGTGTGAATGTTCGAATTCAAACGAACGTATCTCTATCAGTGACCGTCACCGGTGACCGTCACAAGTGTCCCAGTGTGAAAGGAGCCTCAGTGCAGTGTCCCGGAGTGAATGTTCCAATTCAAACGAATGTATCTCTATCAGTGACCGTCACCGGTGACCGTCACAAGTGTCCCAGTGAGCAACGAGCCTCAGTGCAGTGTCCCGGTGTGAATGTTCCGATTCAAACTAATGTATCTCTAACAGTGACCATCACAAGAGTCCCAATGTGAAACGAGCCTCAGTGCAGTGTCCCGGTGTGAATGTTCCAATTCAAACGAATGTATCTCTATCAGTGACCGTCACCGGTGACCGTCACAAGTGTCCCAGTGAGCAACGAGCCTCAGTGCAGTGTCCCAGTGTGAATGTTCCAATTCAGACTAATGTATCTCTAACAGTGACCGTCACAAGAGTCCCAGTGTGAAACGAGCCTCAGTGCAGTGTCCCGGTGTGAATGTTCCAATTCAAACGAATGTATCTCTATCAGTGACCGTCAATGGTGACCGTCACTAGTGTCCCAGTGTTAAACGAGCCTCAGTGCAGTGTCCCGGTGTGAATGTTCCAATTCAATCGAATGTATCTCTATCAGTGACCGTCACCGGTGACCGTCACAAGTGTCCCAGTGTGAAACGAGCCTCTGTGCAGTGTCCCGGTGTGAATGTTCCAATTCAAACGAATGTATCTCTATCAGTGACCGTCACCGGTGACCGTCACAAGTGTCCCAGTGAGCAACGAGCCTCAGTGCAGTGTCCAAGTGTGAATGTTCCAATTCAGACTAATGTATCTCTAACAGTGACCGTCACAAGAGTCCCAGTGTGAAACGAGCCTCAGTGCAGTGTCCCGGTGTGAATGTTCCAATTCAAACGAATGTATCTCCATCAGTGACCGTCACCGGTGACCGTCACAAGTGTCCCAGTGTGATACAAGCCTCAGTGCAGTGTCCCGGTGTGAATGCTCCAATTCAAACGAATGTATCTCTATCAGTGACCTTCACCGGTGACTGTCACAAGTGTCCCAGTGTGAAACGAGCCTCAGTGCAGGGTCCCGGAGTGAATGTTCCAATTCAAACGAATGTATCTCTATCAGTGACCGTCACCGGTGACCGTCACAAGTGTCCCAGTGAGAAACGAGCCTCAGTGCAGTGTCCCGGTGTGAATGTTCGAATTCAAACGAACGTATCTCTATCAGTGACCGTCACCGGAGACCGTCACAAGTGCCCCAGTGTGAAACGAGCCTCAGTGCAGTGTCCTGGTGTGAATATTCCAATTGAGACGAATGTATCTCTATCAGTGACCGTCACCGGTGACCGTCACAAGTGTCCCAGTGTGAAACGAGCCTCAGTGCAGTGTCCCGGTGTGAATGTTCCAATTCAAACGAATGTATCTCTATCAGTGACCGTCACCGGTGACCGTCACAAGTGTCCCAGTGTGAAACGAGCCTCAGTGCAGTGTCCCGGTGTGAATGTTCCAATTCAAACGAATGTATCTCTATCAGCGACCGTCAACGGTGACCGTCACAAGTGTCCCAGTGTGAAACGAGCCTCAGTGCAGTGTCCCGGTGTGAATGTTCCAATTCAAACGAATGTATCTCTATCAGTGGCCGTCACCGGTGACCGTCACAAGTGTCCCAGTGTGAAACGAGCCTCAGTGCAGTGTCCCGGTGTGAATGTTCCAATTCAAACGAATGTATCTCTATCAGTGACCGTCACCGGTGACCGTCACAAGTGTCCCAGTGTGAAACGAGCCTCAGTGCAGTGTCCCGGTGTGAATGTTCCAATTCAAAGGAATGTATCTCTATCAGTGACCGTCACCGGTGACCGTCACTAGTCTCGCAGTGTGAAACGAGCCTCAGTGCAGTGTCCCGGTGTGAATGTTCCAATGCAAACGAATGTATCTCTATCAGTGACCGTCACCGGTGACCGTCACAAGTGTCCCAGTGAGAAACGAGCCTGAGTGCAGTGTCCCGGAGTGAATGTTCCAATTCAAACGAATGTATCTCTATCAGTGACCGTCACCAGTGACTGTCACGAGTGTCCCAGTGTGAAACGAGCCTCAGTGCAGTGTCCCGCTGTGAATGTTCCAATTCAAACGAATGTATCTCTGTCAGTGACCGTCACCAGTGACCGTCACAAGTGTCGCAGTGTGAAACGAGCCTCAGTGCAGTGTCCCGGTGTGAATGTTCCAATTAAAACAATGTATCCCTATCAGTGACCGTCACCGGTGACCGTCACAATTGTCCCAGTGTGAAACGAGCCTCAGTGCAGTGTCCCGGTGTGAATGTTCCAATTCAAACGAATGTATCTCTATCAGTGACCGTCACCGGTGACCGTCACAAGTGTCCCAGTGTGAAACGAGCCTCAGTGCAGTGTCCCGGTGTTAATGTTCCAATTCAAACGAATGTATCTCTATCAGTGACCGTCACCGGTGACCGTCACAAGTGTCCCAGTGTGAAACGAGCCTCAGTGCAGGGTCCCGGAGTGAATGTTCCAATTCAAACGCATGTATCTCTATCAGTGACCGTCACCGGAGACCGTCACAAGTGTCCCAGTGTGAAACGAGCCTCAGTGCAGTGTCCCGGTGTGAATGTTCCAATTCAAACGAATGTATCTCTATCAGTGACCGTCACCGGTGACCGTCACAAGTGTCCCAGTGAGAAACGAGCCTCAGTGCAGTGTCCCGGTGTGAATGTTCCAATTCAAACGAATGTATCTCTAACAGTGACCGTCACAAGTGTCCCAGTGTGAAACGAGCCTCAGTGCAGTGTCCCGGTGTGAATGCTCCAATTCAAACGGATGTATCTCTATCAGTGTCTGTCACCGGTGACCGTCACAAGTGTCCCAGTGTGAAACGAGCCTCAGTGCAGTGGCCCGGTGTGAATGTTATAATTCAAACGAATGTATCTCTATCAGTGGCCGTCACCGGTGACCGTCACAAGTGTCCCAGTGTGAAACGAGCCTCAGTGCAGTGTCCCGGTGTGAATGTTCCAATTCAAACGAATGTATCTCTATCAGTGACCGTCACCGGTGACCGTCACAAGTGTCCCAGTGTGAAACGAGCCTCAGTGCAGTGTCCCGGTGTGAATGTTCCAATTCAAACGAATGTATCTCTATCAGTGACCGTCACCGGTGACCGTTACTAGTCTCCCAGTGTGAAACGAGCCTCAGTGCAGTGTCCCGGTGTGAATGTTCCAATGCAAACGAATGTATCTCTATCAGTGACCGTCACCGGTGACCATCACAAGTGTCCCAGTGAGAAACGAGCCTCAATGCAGTGTCCTGGAGTGAATGTTCCAATTCAAACGAATGTATCTCTATCAGTGACCGTCACCAGTGACTGTCACGAGTGTCACAGTGTGAAACGAGCCTCAGTGCAGTGTCCCGCTGTGAATGTTCCAATTCAAACGAATGTATCTCTGTCAGTGACCGTCACCAGTGACCGTCACAAGTGTCGCTGTGTGAAACGAGCCTCAGTGCAGTGTCCCAGTGTGAATGTTCCAATTCAAACGAATGTATCTCTATCAGTGACCATCACCGGTGACCGTCACAATTGTCCCAGTGTGAAACGAGCCTCAGTGCAGTGTCCCGGTGTGAATGTTCCAATTCAAACGAATGTGTCTCTATCAGTGACCGTCACCGGTGACCGTCACAAGTGTCCCAGTGTGAAACGAGCCTCAGAGCAGTGTCCCGGTGTGAATGTTCCAATTCAAACGAATGTATCTCTATCAGTGACTGCCACCGGTGACCGTCACAAGTGTCCCAGTGTGAAACGAGCCTCAGTGCAGGGTCCCGGAGTGAATGTTCCAATTCAAACGCATGTATCTCTATCAGTGACCGTCACCGGAGACCGACACAAGTGTCCCAGTGTGAAACGAGCCTCAGTGCAGTGTCCCGGTGTGAATGTTCCAATTCAAACGAATGTATCTCTATCAGTGACCGTCACCGGTGACCGTCACAAGTGTCCCAGTGAGAAACGAGCCTCAGTGCAGTGTCCCGGTGTGAATGTTCCAATTCAAACGAATGTATCTCTAACAGTGACCGTCACAAGTGTCCCAGTGTGAAACGAGCCTCAGTGGAGTGTCCCGGTGTGAATGCTCCAATTCAAACGGATGTATCTCTATCAGTGTCTGTCACCGGTGACCGTCACAAGTGTCCCAGTGTGAAACGAGCCTCAGTGCAGTGTCCCGGTGTGAATGTTCCAATTCAAACGAATGTATCTCTATCAGGGACCGTCACCGGTGACCGTCACAAGTGTCCCAGTGTGATACGAGCCTCAGTGCAGTGTCCCGGTGTGAATGCTCCAATTAAAACGAATGTATCTCTATCAGTGACCGTCACCGGTGACCGTCACAAGTGTCCCAGTGTGATACGAGCCACAGTGCAGTGTCCCGGTGTGAATGTTCCAATTCAATGAATGTATCTCTATCAGTGACCGTCACCGGTGACCGTCACAAGTGTCCCAGTGTGAAACGAGCCTCAGTGCAGGGTCCCCGAGTGAATGTTCCAATTCAAACGAATGTATCTCTATCAGTGACCGTCACCGGTGACCATCACAAGTGTCCCAGTGAGAAACGAGCCTCAGTGCAGTGTCCCGGTGTGAATGTTCGAATTCAAACGAATATATCTCTATCAGTGACCGTCACCGGTGACCGTCACAAGTGTCCCAGTGTGAAACGAGCCTCAGTGCAGTGTCCCGGTGTGAACGATCCAATTCAAACGAATGTATCTCTATCAGTGGCCGTCACCGGAGACCGTCACAAGTGTCCCAGTGTGAAACGAGCCTCAGTGCAGTGTCCTGGTGTGAATGTTCCAATTCAAACGAATGTATCTCTATCAGTGACCGTCACCGGTGACCGTCACAAGTGTCCCAGTGTGAAACGAGCCTCAGTGCAGTGTCCTGGTGTGAATGTTCCAATTCAAACGAATGTATCTCTATCAGTGACCGTCACCGGTGACCGTCACAAGTGTCCCAGTGTGAAACGAGCCTCAGTGCAGTGTCCCAGTGTGAATGTTCCAATTCAAACGAATGTATCTCTATCAGTGACCGTCACCGGAGACCGTCACAAGTGTCCCAGTGTGAAACGAGCCTCTGTGCAGTGTCCTGGTGTGAACGTTCCAATTCAAACGAATGTATCTCTATCAGTGACCGTCACCGGAGACCGTCACAAGTGTCCCAGTGTGAAACGAGCCTCAGTGCAGTGTCCCGGTGCGAATGTTCCAATTCAAACGAATGTATCTCTATCAGTGACCGTCACCGGTGACCGTCACAAGTGTCCCAGTGTGAAACGAGCCTCAGTGCAGTGTCCCGGTGTGAATGTTCCAATTCAAACGAATGTATCTCTATCAGTGACCGTCACCGGTGACCGTCACAAGTGTCCCAGTGTGAAACGAGCCTCAGTGCAGTGTCCCGGTGTGAATGTTCCAATTCAAACGAATGTATCTCTATCAGTGACCGTCACCGGTGACCGTCACAAGTGTCCCAGTCTGAAACGAGCCTCAGTGCAGTGTCCCGGAGTGTATGTTCCAATTCAAACGAGTGTATCTCTATCAGTGACCGTCACCGGTGACCGTCACAAGTGTCCCAGTGTGAAACGTGCCTCAGTGCCGTGTCCCGGTGTGAATGTTCCAATTCAAACGAATGTATCTCTATCAGTGACCGTCACCGGTGACCGTCACAAGTGTCCCAGTGTGAAACGAGCCTCAGTGCAGTGTCCCGGTGTGAACGTTCCAATTCAAACGAATGTATCTCTATCAGTGACCGTCACCGGAGACCGTCACAAGTGTCCCAGTGTGAAACGAGCCTCAGTGCAGTGTCCTGGTGTGAATGTTCCAATTCAAACGAATGTATCTCTATCAGTGACCGTCACCGGTGACCGTCACAAGTGTCCCAGTGTGAAATGAGCCTCAGTGCAGTGCCCCGGTGTGAATGTTCCAATTCAAACGAATGTATCTCTATCAGTGACCGTCACCGGTGACCGTCACAAGTGTCCCAGTGTGAAACGAGGCTCAGTGCAGTGTCCCGGTGTGAATGTTCCAATTCAAACGAATGTATCTCCACCAGTGACCGTCACCGGTGACCGTCACAAGTGTCCCAGTGAGAAACGAGCCTCAGTGCAGTGTCCCGGTGTGAATGTTCGAATTTAAACGAATGTATTGAAACGTCCCCTTTGAACAATTATACAGGACTGTGCTTAACCTGACACACAATATTTTGTTAGCGCAACGCAATCTGACTTTCAAAATTCCCTACAAAATAATGGCCCTGACTAACATTAAACTATACCTTTCACAAATCACTAAATCACTTACCTCACAATAATCTTCGTTTCTCCCACTACTGCAATACAGCAAGCGCCACTACTGCCAGCTAAATAAAAGATTCAAACTACTAAAGGCACTAACTACTGATAGGGATAGTTAGCAAATGAAAGATATTAATAGAGAACAAACAATGTATTTACCTTGATATCATCATATATAAATATATCAGTTCATGAAAAATTACAAAACTCCGCCATCTCTCTCCCCACATCCACCACTGCTGGCGGCTCACCTCCAACTGCGCAACGCTACGCGCTGTTCACAGCCAGCTGCCTAACACTACAATGGCGAGTATTACAACAATGCAAAGCAGCCACAGACTGCACACAGCACAGCCAGTGATTTTCATATTGAGCGCTACGTAACGGTGCCAATAAGAAAACATAAACAGCCTACTTACATAGAGAAAACATAAACAGCCTACTTACATAGAGAAAACATAAACAGCCTACTTACAGTATCTCTATCAGTGACCGTCACTAGTGACCGTCACAAGTGTCCCAGTGTGAAACGAGCCTCAGTGCAGTGTCCCGGTGTGAATGTTCCAATTCAAACGAATGTATCTCTATCAGTGACCGTCACCGATGACCGTCACTAGTGTCCCAGTGTGAAACGAGCCTCAGTGCAGTGTCCCGGTGTGAATGTTCCAATTCAAACGAATGTATCTCTATCAGTGACCGTCACCGGTGACCGTCACAAGTGTCCCAGTGAGAAACGAGCCTCAGTGCAGTGTCCCGGAGTGAATGTTCCAATTCAAACGAATGTATCTCTATCAGTGACCGTCACCAGTGACCGTCACAAGTGTCCCAGTGTGAAACGAGCCTCAGTGCAGTGTCCCGGTGTGAATGTTTCAATTCAAACGAATGTATCTCTATCAGTGACCGTCACCGGTGACCGTCACAAGTGTCCCAGTGTGAAACGAGCCTCAGTGCAGTGTCCCGGTGTGAATGTTCCAATTCAAACGAATGTATCTCTATCAGTGACCGTCACCGGTGACCGTCACAAGTGTCCCAGTGTGATACGAACCTCAGTGCAGTGTCCCGGTTTGAATGTTCCAATTCAAACGAATGTATCTCTATCAGTGACCGTCACCGATGACCGTCACTAGTGTCCCAGTGTGAAACGAGCCTCAGTGCAGTGTCCCGGTGTGAATGTTCCAATTCAAACGAATGTATCTCTATCAGTGACCGTCACCGGTGACCGTCACAAGTGTCCCAGTGAGAAACGAGCCTCAGTGCAGTGTCCCGGTGTGAATGTTCCAATTCAAACGAATGTATCTCTATCAGTGACCGTCACCAGTGACCGTCACAAGTGTCCCAGTGAGAAACGAGCCTCAGTGCAGTGTCCCGGTGTGAATGTTCCAATTCAAACGAATGTATCTCTATCAGTGACCGTCACCGATGACCGTCACTAGTGTCCCAGTGTGAAACGAGCCTCAGTGCAGTGTCCCGGTGTGAATGTTCCAATTCAAACGAATGTATCTCTATCAGTGACCGTCACCGGTGACCGTCACAAGTGTCCCAGTGAGAAACGAGCCTCAGTGCAGTGTCGCGGAGTGAATGTTCCAATTCAAACGAATGTATCTCTATCAGTGACCGTCACCAGTGACCGTCACAAGTGTCCCAGTGTGAAACGAGCCTCAGTGCAGTGTCCCAGTGTGAATGTTTCAATTCAAACGAATGTATCTCTATCAGTGACCGTCACCGGTGACCGTCACAAGTGTCCCAGTGTGAAACGAGCTTCAGTGCAGTGTCCCGGTGTGAATGTTCCAATTCAAACGAATGTATCTCTATCAGTGACCGTCACCGGTGACCGTCACAAGTGTCCCAGTGTGAAACGAGCCTCAGTGCATTGTCCTGGTGTGAATGATCCAATTCAAACGAATGTATCTCTATCAGTGACCGTCACCGGTGACCGTCACAAGTGTCCCAGTGTGAAATGAGCCTCAGTGCAGTGTCCCGGTGAGAATGTTCCAATTCAAACGAATGTATCTCTATCAGTGACCGTCACCGGTGACCGTCACAAGTCTCCCAGTGTGAAACGAGCCTCAGTGCAGTGTCCCGGTGTGAATGTTCCAATTCAAACGAATGTATCTCTACCAGTGACCGTCACCGGTGACCGTCACAAGTGTCCCAGTGTGAAACGAGTCTCAGTGCAGTGTCCCGGTGTGAATGTTCAAATTCAAACGAATGTATCTCTATTAGTGACCATCACCGGTGACTGTCACAAGTGTCCCAGTGTGAAACGAGCCTCAGTGCAGTGTCCCGGTGTGAATGTTCCAATTCAAACGAATGTATCTCTATCAGTGACCGTCACCGGTGACCGTCACAAGTGTCCCAGTGAGAAACGAGCCTCAGTGCAGTGTCCCGTTGTGAATGTTCGAATTCAAACGAATGTATCTCTATCAGTGACCGTCACCAGTGACCGTCACAAGTGTCCCAGTGTGAAACGAGCCTCAGTGCAGTGTCCCGGTGTGAATGTTCCAATTCAAACGAATGTATCTCTATCAGTGACCTTCACCGGTGACCGTCACAAGTGTCCCAGTGTGAAACGAGCCTCAGTGCAGTGTCCCGGTGTGAATGTTCCAATTCAAACGAATGTATCTCTATCAGTGACCGTCACCGGTGACCGTCACAAGTGTCCCAGTGTGAAACGAACTTCAGTGCAGTGTCCCGGTGTGAATGTTCCAATTCAAACGAATGTATCTCTATCAGTGACCGTCACCGATGACCGTCACTAGTGTCCCAGTGTGAAACGAGCCTCAGTGCAGTGTCCCGGTGTGAATGTTCCAATTCAAACGAATGTATCTCTATCAGTGACCGTCACCGGTGACCGTCACAAGTGTCCCAGTGAGAAACGAGCCTCAGTGCAGTGTCCTGGTGTGAATGTTCCAATTCAAACGAATGTATCTCTATCAGTGACCGTCACCGGTGACCGTCACAAGTGTCCCAGTGTGAAATGAGCCTCAGTGCAGTGCCCCGGTGTGAATGTTCCAATTCAAACGAATGTATCTCTATCAGTGACCGTCACCGGTGACCGCCACAAGTGTCCCAGTGTGAAACGAGCCTCAGTGCAGTGTCCCGGTGTGAATGTTCCAATTCAAACGAATGTATCTCCACCAGTGACCGTCACCGGTGACCGTCACAAGTGTCCCAGTGTGAAACGAGTCTCAGTGCAGTGTCCCGGTGTGAATGTTCCAATTCAAACGAATGTATCTCTATTAGTGACCGTCACCGGTGACTGTCACAAGTGTCCCAGTGTGAAACGAGCCTCAGTGCACAGTCCCGGTGTGAATGTTCCAATTCAAACGAATGTATCTCTATCAGTGACCGTCACCGGTGACCGTCACAAGTGTCCCAGTGAGAAACGAGCCTCAGTGCAGTGTCCCGGTGTGGATGTTCGAATTCAAACGAATGTATCTCTATCAGTGACCGTCACTAGTGACCGTCACAAGTGTCCCAGTGTGAAACGAGCCTCAGTGCAGTGTCCCGGTGTGAATGTTCCAATTCAAACGAATGTATCTCTATCAGTGACCTTCACCGGTGACCGTCACAAGTGTCGCAGTGTGAAACGAGCCTCAGTGCAGTGTCCCGGTGTGAATGTTCGAATTCAAACGAATGTATCTCTATCAGTGACCGTCACCGGTGACCGTCACAAGTGTCCCAGTGTGAAACGAGCCTCAGTGCAGTGTCCCGGTGTGAATGTTCCAATTCAAACGAATGTATCTCTATCAGTGACCGTCACCGGTGACCGTCACAAGTGTCCCAGTGTGAAACGAACTTCAGTGCAGTGTCCCGGTGTGAATGTTCCAATTCAAACGAATGTATCTCTATCAGTGACCGTCACCGATGACCGTCACTAGTGTCCCAGTGTGAAACGAGCCTCAGTGCAGTGTCCCGGTGTGAATGTTCCAATTCAAACGAATGTATCTCTATCAGTGACCGTCACCGGTGACCGTCACAAGTGTCCCAGTGTGATACGAACCTCAGTGCAGTGTCCCGGTGTGAATGTTCCAATTCAAACGAATGTATCTCTATCAGTGACCGTCACCGATGACCGTCACTAGTGTCCCAGTGTGAAACGAGCCTCAGTGCAGTGTCCCGGTGTGAATGTTCCAATTCAAACGAATGTATCTCTATCAGTGACCGTCACCGGTGACCGTCACATGTGTCCCAGTGAGAAACGAGCCTCAGTGCAGTGTCCCGGTGTGAATGTTCCAATTCAAACGAATGTATCTCTATCAGTGACCGTCACCAGTGACCGTCACAAGTGTCTCAGTGAGAAACGAGCCTCAGTGCAGTGTCCCGGCGTGAATGTTCCAATTCAAACGAATGTATCTCTATCAGTGACCGTCACCGATGACCGTCACTAGTGTCCCAGTGTGAAACGAGCCTCAGTGCAGTGTCCCGGTGTGAATGTTCCAATTCAAACGAATGTATCTCTATCAGTGACCGTCACCGGTGACCGTCACAAGTGTCCCAGTGAGAAACGAGCCTCAGTGCAGTGTCGCGGAGTGAATATTCCAATTCAAACGAATGTATCTCTATCAGTGACCGTCACCAGTGACCGTCACAAGTGTCCCAGTGTGAAACGAGCCTCAGTGCAGTGTCCCAGTGTGAATGTTTCAATTCAAACGAATGTATCTCTATCAGTGACCGTCACCGGTGACCGTCACAAGTGTCCCAGTGTGAAACGAGCTTCAGTGCAGTGTCCCGGTGTGAATGTTCCAATTCAAACGAATGTATCTCTATCAGTGACCGTCACCGGTGACCGTCACAAGTGTCCCAGTGTGAAACGAGCCTCAGTGCATTGTCCTGGTGTGTATGATCCAATTCAAACGAATGTATCTCTATCAGTGGCCGTCACCGGTGACCGTCACAAGTGTCCCAGTGTGAAATGAGCCTCAGTGCAGTGTCCCGGTGAGAATGTTCCAATTCAAACGAATGTATCTCTATCAGTGACCGTCACCGGTGACCGTCACAAGTCTCCCAGTGTGAAACGAGCCTCAGTGCAGTGTCCCGGTGTGAATGTTCCAATTCAAACGAATGTATCTCTACCAGTGACCGTCACCGGTGACCGTCACAAGTGTCCCAGTGTGAAACGAGCCTCAGTGCAGTGTCCCGGTGTGAATGTTCCAATTCAAACGAATGTATCTCTATCAGTGACCGTCACCGGTGACCGTCACAAGTGTCCCAGTGAGAAACGAGACTCAGTGCAGTGTCCCGGTGTGAATGTTCGAATTCAAACGAATGTATATCTATCAGTGACCGTCACCAGTGACCGTCACAAGTGTCCCAGTGTGAAACGAGCCTCAGTGCAGTGTCCCGGTGTGAATGTTCCAATTCAAACGAATGTATCTCTATCAGTGACCGTCACAAGTGTCCCAGTGTGATACAAGCCGCAGTGCAGTGTCCCGGTGTGAATGTTCCAATTCAAACGAATGTATCTCTATCAGTGACCGTCACCGGTGACCGTCACAAGTGTCCCAGTGTGAAACGAGCCTCAGTGCAGTGTCCCGGTGTGAATGTTCCAATTCAAACAAATGTATCTCTATCAGCGACCGTCACCGGTGACCGTCCCTAGTGTCCCAGTGTGAAACGAGCCTCAGTGCAGTGTCCCGGTGTGAATGTTCCAATTCAAATGAATGTATCTCTATCAGTGACCGTCACCGGTGACCGTCACAAGTGTCCCAGTGTGAAACGAGCCTCAGTGCAGTGTCCCGGTGTGAATGTTCCAATTCAAACGAATGTATCTCTATCAGTGACCGTCACCGGTGACCGTCACTGGTGTCCCAGTGTGAAACGAGCCTCAGTGCAGTGTCCCGGTGTGAATGTTCCAATTCAAACGAATGTATCTCTATCAGTGACCGTCACCGGTGACCGTCACAAGTGTCCCAGTGTGAAACGAGCCTCTGTGCAGTGTCCCGGTGTGAATGTTCCAATTCAAACGAATGTATCTCTATCAGTGACCGTCACCGGTGACCGTCACAAGTGTCCCAGTGTGAAAAGAGCCTCAGTGCAGTGTCCCGGTGTGAATGTTCCAATGCAAACGAAAGTATCTCTATCAGTGACCGTCACCGGTGACCGTCACAAGTGTCCCAGTGTGAAAGGAGCCTCAGTGCAGTGTCCCGGTGTGAATGTTCCAATTCAAACGAATGTATCTCTATCAGTGACCGTCTCCGGTGACCGTCACAAGTGTCCCAGTGAGCAACGAGCCTCAGTGCAGTGTCCCGGTGTGAATGTTCCAATTCAAACTAATGTATCTCTAACAGTGACCGTCACAAGTGTCCCAGTGTGAAACGAGCCTCTGTGCAGTGTCCCGGTGTGAATGTTCCAATTCAAACGAATGTATCTCTATCAGTGACCGTCACCGGTGACCGTCACAAGTGTCCCAGTGTGAAACGAGCCTCTGTGCAGTGTCCCGGTGTGAATGTTCCAATTCAAACGAATGTATCTCTATCAGTGACCGTCACCGGTGACCGTCACAAGTGTCCCAGTGAGCAACGAGCCTCAGTGCAGTGTCCCAGTGTGAATGTTCCAATTCAGACTAATGTATCTCTAACAGTGACCGTCACAAGAGTCCCAGTGTGAAACGAGCCTCAGTGCAGTGTCCCGGTGTGAATGTTCCAATTCAATCGAATGTATCTCTATCAGTGACCGTCACCGGTGACCGTCACAAGTGTCCCAGTGTGAAACGAGCCTCTGTGCAGTGTCCCGGTGTGAATGTTCCAATTCAAACGAATGTATCTCTATCAGTGACCGTCACCGGTGACCGTCACAAGTGTCCCAGTGAGCAACGAGCCTCAGTGCAGTGTCCCAGTGTGAATGTTCCAATTCAGACTAATGTATCTCTAACAGTGACCGTCACAAGAGTCCCAGTGTGAAACGAGCCTCAGTGCAGTGTCCCGGTGTGAATGTTCCAATTCAAACTAATGTATCTCTAACAGTGACCGTCACAAGAGTCCCAGTGTGAAACGAGCCTCAGTGCAGTGTCCCGGTGTGAATGTTCCAATTCAAACAAATGTATCTCTATCAGCGACCGTCACCGGTGACCGTCTCTAGTGTCCCAGTGCGAAACGAGCCTCAGTGCAGTGTCCCGGTGTGAATGTTCCAATTCAAACGAATGTATCTCTATCAGTGACCGTCACCGGTGACCGTCACAAGTGTCCCAGTGTGAAACGAGATTCTGTGCAGTGTCCCGGTGTGAATGTTCCAATTCAAACGAATGTATCTCTATCAGTGACCGTCACCGGTGACCGTCACAAGTGTCCCAGTGTGAAACGAGCCTCAGTGCAGTGTCCCGGTGTGAATGTTCCAATTCAAACGAATGTATCTCTATCAGTGACCGTCACCGGTGACCGTCACTGGTGTCCCAGTGTGAAACGAGACTCAGTGCAGTGTCCCGGTGTGAATGTTCCAATTCAAACGAATGTATCTCTATCAGTGACCGTCACCGGTGACCGTCACAAGTGTCCCAGTGTGAAACCAGCCTCTATGCAGTGTCCCGGTGTGAATGTTCCAATTCAAACGAATGTATCTCTATCAGTGACCGTCACCGGTGACCGTCACAAGTGTCCCAGTGTGAAAAGAGCCTCAGTGCAGTGTCCCGGTGTGAATGCTCCAATTCAAACGAATGTATCTCTATCAGTGACCATCACCGGTGACCGTCACAAGTGTCCCAGTGTGAAACGAGCCTCAGTGCAGTGTCCCGGTGTGAATGTTCCAATGCAAACGAAAGTATCTCTATCAGTGACCGTCACCGGTGACCGTCACAAGTGTCCCAGTGTGAAAGGAGCCTCAGTGCAGTGTCCCGGTGTGAATGTTCCAATTCAAACGAATGTATCTCTATCAGTGACCGTCACCGGTGACCGTCACAAATGTCCCAGTGAGCAACGAGCCTCAGTGCAGTGTCCCGGTGTGAATGTTCCAATTCAAACTAATGTATCTCTAACAGTGACCGTCACAAGAGTCCCAGTGTGAAACGAGCCTCAGTGCAGTGTCCCGGTGTGAATGTTCCAATTCAAACGAATGTATCTCTATCAGTGACCGTCACCGGTGACCGTCACAAGTGTCCCAGTGTGAAACGAGCCTCTGTGCAGTGTCCCGGTGTGAATGTTCCAATTCAAACGAATGTATCTCTATCAGTGACCGTCACCGGTGACCGTCACAAGTGTCCCAGTGTGAAACGAGCCTCTGTGCAGTGTCCCGGTGTGAATGTTCCAATTCAAACGAATGTATCTCTATCAGTGACCGTCACCGGTGACCGTCACAAGTGTCCCAGTGAGCAACGAGCCTCAGTGCAGTGTCCCAGTGTGAATGTTCCAATTCAGACTAATGTATCTCTAACAGTGATCGTCACAAGAGTCCCAGTGTGAAACGAGCCTCAGTGCAGTGTCCCGGTGTGAATGTTCCAATTCAAACGAATGTATCTCTATCAGTGACCGTCACCGGTGACCGTCACTAGTGTCCCAGTGTGAAACGAGCCTCAGTGCAGTGTCCCGGTGTGAATGTTCCGATTCAATCGAATGTATCTCTATCAGTGACCGTCACCGGTGACCGTCACAAGTGTCCCAGTGTGAAACGAGCCTCTGTGCAGTGTCCCGGTGTGAATGTTCCAATTCAAACGAATGTATCTCCATCAGTGACCGTCACCGGTGACCGTCACAAGTGTCCCAGTGAGCAACGAGCCTCAGTGCAGTGTCCCAGTGTGAATGTTCCAATTCAGACTAATGTATCTCTAACAGTGACCGTCACAAGAGTCCCAGTGTGAAACGAGCCTCTGTGCAGTGTCCCGGTGTGAATGTTCCGATTCAAACTAATGTATCTCTAACAGTGACCGTCACAAGAGTCCCAGTGTGAAACGAGCCTCAGTGCAGTGTCCCGGTGTGAATGTTCCAATTCAAACGAATGTATCTCTATCAGTGACCGTCACCGGTGACCGTCACAAGTGTCCCAGTGTGATACAAGCCTCAGTGCAGTGTCCCGGTGTGAATGCTCCAATTCAAACGAATGTATCTCTATCAGTGACCTTCACCGGTGACTGTCACAAGTGTCCCAGTGTGAAACGAGCCTCTGTGCAGTGTCCCGGTGTGAATGTTCCAATTCAAACGAATGTATCTCTATCAGTGACCGTCACCGGTGACCGTCACAAGTGTCCCAGTGTGAAACGAGCCTCAGTGCAGTGTCCCGGTGTGAATGTTCCAATTCAAACAAATGTATATCTACCAGCGACCGTCACCGGTGACCGTCTCTAGTGTCCCAGTGTGAAACGAGCCTCAGTGCAGTGTCCCGGTGTGAATGTTCCAATTCAAACGAATGTATCTCTATCAGTGACCGTCACCGGTGACCGTCACAAGTGTCCCAGTGTGAAACGAGCCTCTGTGCAGTGTCCCGGTGTGAATGTTCCAATTCAAACGAATGTATCTCTATCAGTGACCGTCACCGGTGACCGTCACAAGTGTCCCAGTGTGAAAGGAGCCTCAGTGCAGTGTCCCGGAGTGAATGTTCCAATTCAAACGAATGTATCTCTATCAGTGACCGTCACCGGTGACCGTCACAAGTGTCCCAGTGAGCAACGAGCCTCAGTGCAGTGTCCCGGTGTGAATGTTCCAATTCAAACTAATGTATCTCTAACAGTGACCATCACAAGAGTCCCAATGTGAAACGAGCCTCAGTGCAGTGTCCCGGTGTGAATGTTCCAATTCAAACGAATGTATCTCTATCAGTGACCGTCACCGGTGACCGTCACAAGTGTCCCAGTGAGCAACGAGCCTCAGTGCAGTGTCCCAGTGTGAATGTTCCAATTCAGACTAATGTATCTCTAACAGTGACCGTCACAAGAGTCCCAGTGTGAAACGAGCCTCAGTGCAGTGTCCCGGTGTGAATGTTCCAATTCAAACGAATGTATCTCTATCAGTGACCGTCACCGGTGACCGTCACTAGTGTCCCAGTGTGAAACGAGCCTCAGTGCAGTGTCCCGGTGTGAATGTTGCAATTCAATCGAATGTATCTCTATCAGTGACCGTCACCGGTGACCGTCACAAGTGTCCCAGTGTGAAACGAGCCTCTGTGCAGTGTCCCGGTGTGAATGTTCCAATTCAAACGAATGTATCTCTATCAGTGACCGTCACCGGTGACCGTCACAAGTGTCCCAGTGAGCAACGAGCCTCAGTGCAGTGTCCCAGTGTGAATGTTCCAATTCAGACTAACGTATCTCTAACAGTGACCGTCACAAGAGTCCCAGTGTGAAACGAGCCTCAGTGCAGTGTCCCGGTGTGAATGTTCCAATTCAAACTAATGTATCTCTAACAGTGACCGTCACAAGAGTCCCAGTGTGAAACGAGCCTCAGTGCAGTGTCCCGGTGTGAATGTTCCAATTCAAACGAATGTATCTCTATCAGTGACCGTCACCGGTGACCGTCACAAGTGTCCCAGTGTGATACAAGCCTCAGTGCAGTGTCCCGGTGTGAATGCTCCAATTCAAACGAATGTATCTCTATCAGTGACCTTCACCGGTGACTGTCACAAGTGTCCCAGTGTGAAACGAGCCTCAGTGCAGGGTCCCGGAGTGAATGTTCCAATTCAAACGAATGTATCTCTATCAGTGACAGTCACCGGTGACCGTCACAAGTGTCCCAGTGAGAAACGAGCCTCAGTGCAGTGTCCCGGTGTGAATGTTCGAATTCAAACGAACGTATCTCTATCAGTGACCGTCACCGGTGACCGTCACAAGTGTCCCAGTGTGAAAGGAGCCTCAGTGCAGTGTCCCGGAGTGAATGTTCCAATTCAAACGAATGTATCTCTATCAGTGACCGTCACCGGTGACCGTCACAAGTGTCCCAGTGAGCAACGAGCCTCAGTGCAGTGTCCCGGTGTGAATGTTCCGATTCAAACTAATGTATCTCTAACAGTGACCATCACAAGAGTCCCAATGTGAAACGAGCCTCAGTGCAGTGTCCCGGTGTGAATGTTCCAATTCAAACGAATGTATCTCTATCAGTGACCGTCACCGGTGACCGTCACAAGTGTCCCAGTGAGCAACGAGCCTCAGTGCAGTGTCCCAGTGTGAATGTTCCAATTCAGACTAATGTATCTCTAACAGTGACCGTCACAAGAGTCCCAGTGTGAAACGAGCCTCAGTGCAGTGTCCCGGTGTGAATGTTCCAATTCAAACGAATGTATCTCTATCAGTGACCGTCAATGGTGACCGTCACTAGTGTCCCAGTGTTAAACGAGCCTCAGTGCAGTGTCCCGGTGTGAATGTTCCAATTCAATCGAATGTATCTCTATCAGTGACCGTCACCGGTGACCGTCACAAGTGTCCCAGTGTGAAACGAGCCTCTGTGCAGTGTCCCGGTGTGAATGTTCCAATTCAAACGAATGTATCTCTATCAGTGACCGTCACCGGTGACCGTCACAAGTGTCCCAGTGAGCAACGAGCCTCAGTGCAGTGTCCAAGTGTGAATGTTCCAATTCAGACTAATGTATCTCTAACAGTGACCGTCACAAGAGTCCCAGTGTGAAACGAGCCTCAGTGCAGTGTCCCGGTGTGAATGTTCCAATTCAAACGAATGTATCTCTATCAGTGACCGTCACCGGTGACCGTCACAAGTGTCCCAGTGTGATACAAGCCTCAGTGCAGTGTCCCGGTGTGAATGCTCCAATTCAAACGAATGTATCTCTATCAGTGACCTTCACCGGTGACTGTCACAAGTGTCCCAGTGTGAAACGAGCCTCAGTGCAGGGTCCCGGAGTGAATGTTCCAATTCAAACGAATGTATCTCTATCAGTGACCGTCACCGGTGACCGTCACAAGTGTCCCAGTGAGAAACGAGCCTCAGTGCAGTGTCCCGGTGTGAATGTTCGAATTCAAACGAACGTATCTCTATCAGTGACCGTCACCGGAGACCGTCACAAGTGCCCCAGTGTGAAACGAGCCTCAGTGCAGTGTCCTGGTGTGAATATTCCAATTGAGACGAATGTATCTCTATCAGTGACCGTCACCGGTGACCGTCACAAGTGTCCCAGTGTGAAACGAGCCTCAGTGCAGTGTCCCGGTGTGAATGTTCCAATTCAAACGAATGTATCTCTATCAGTGACCGTCACCGGTGACCGTCACAAGTGTCCCAGTGTGAAACGAGCCTCAGTGCAGTGTCCCGGTGTGAATGTTCCAATTCAAACGAATGTATCTCTATCAGCGACCGTCAACGGTGACCGTCACAAGTGTCCCAGTGTGAAACGAGCCTCAGTGCAGTGTCCCGGTGTGAATGTTCCAATTCAAACGAATGTATCTCTATCAGTGGCCGTCACCGGTGACCGTCACAAGTGTCCCAGTGTGAAACGAGCCTCAGTGCAGTGTCCCGGTGTGAATGTTCCAATTCAAACGAATGTATCTCTATCAGTGACCGTCACCGGTGACCGTCACAAGTGTCCCAGTGTGAAACGAGCCTCAGTGCAGTGTCCCGGTGTGAATGTTCCAATTCAAAGGAATGTATCTCTATCAGTGACCGTCACCGGTGACCGTCACTAGTCTCGCAGTGTGAAACGAGCCTCAGTGCAGTGTCCCGGTGTGAATGTTCCAATGCAAACGAATGTATCTCTATCAGTGACCGTCACCGGTGACCGTCACAAGTGTCCCAGTGAGAAACGAGCCTCAGTGCAGTGTCCCGGAGTGAATGTTCCAATTCAAACGAATGTATCTCTATCAGTGACCGTCACCAGTGACTGTCACGAGTGTCCCAGTGTGAAACGAGCCTCAGTGCAGTGTCCCGCTGTGAATGTTCCAATTCAAACGAATGTATCTCTGTCAGTGACCGTCACCAGTGACCGTCACAAGTGTCGCAGTGTGAAACGAGCCTCAGTGCAGTGTCCCGGTGTGAATGTTCCAATTAAAACAATGTATCCCTATCAGTGACCGTCACCGGTGACCGTCACAATTGTCCCAGTGTGAAACGAGCCTCAGTGCAGTGTCCCGGTGTGAATGTTCCAATTCAAACGAATGTATCTCTATCAGTGACCGTCACCGGTGACCGTCACAAGTGTCCCAGTGTGAAACGAGCCTCAGTGCAGTGTCCCGGTGTTAATGTTCCAATTCAAACGAATGTATCTCTATCAGTGACCGTCACCGGTGACCGTCACAAGTGTCCCAGTGTGAAACGAGCCTCAGTGCAGGGTCCCGGAGTGAATGTTCCAATTCAAACGCATGTATCTCTATCAGTGACCGTCACCGGAGACCGTCACAAGTGTCCCAGTGTGAAACGAGCCTCAGTGCAGTGTCCCGGTGTGAATGTTCCAATTCAAACGAATGTATCTCTATCAGTGACCGTCACCGGTGACCGTCACAAGTGTCCCAGTGAGAAACGAGCCTCAGTGCAGTGTCCCGGTGTGAATGTTCCAATTCAAACGAATGTATCTCTAACAGTGACCGTCACAAGTGTCCCAGTGTGAAACGAGCCTCAGTGCAGTGTCCTGGTGTGAATGCTCCAATTCAAACGGATGTATCTCTATCAGTGTCTGTCACCGGTGACCGTCACAAGTGTCCCAGTGTGAAACGAGCCTCAGTGCAGTGGCCCGGTGTGAATGTTATAATTCAAACGAATGTATCTCTATCAGTGGCCGTCACCGGTGACCGTCACAAGTGTCCCAGTGTGAAACGAGCCTCAGTGCAGTGTCCCGGTGTGAATGTTCCAATTCAAACGAATGTATCTCTATCAGTGACCGTCACCGGTGACCGTCACAAGTGTCCCAGTGTGAAACGAGCCTCAGTGCAGTGTCCCGGTGTGAATGTTCCAATTCAAACGAATGTATCTCTATCAGTGACCGTCACCGGTGACCGTTACTAGTCTCCCAGTGTGAAACGAGCCTCAGTGCAGTGTCCCGGTGTGAATGTTCCAATGCAAACGAATGTATCTCTATCAGTGACCGTCACCGGTGACCATCACAAGTGTCCCAGTGAGAAACGAGCCTCAATGCAGTGTCCTGGAGTGAATGTTCCAATTCAAACGAATGTATCTCTATCAGTGACCGTCACCAGTGACTGTCACGAGTGTCACAGTGTGAAACGAGCCTCAGTGCAGTGTCCCGCTGTGAATGTTCCAATTCAAACGAATGTATCTCTGTCAGTGACCGTCACCAGTGACCGTCACAAGTGTCGCTGTGTGAAACGAGCCTCAGTGCAGTGTCCCAGTGTGAATGTTCCAATTCAAACGAATGTATCTCTATCAGTGACCATCACCGGTGACCGTCACAATTGTCCCAGTGTGAAACGAGCCTCAGTGCAGTGTCCCGGTGTGAATGTTCCAATTCAAACGAATGTGTCTCTATCAGTGACCGTCACCGGTGACCGTCACAAGTGTCCCAGTGTGAAACGAGCCTCAGAGCAGTGTCCCGGTGTGAATGTTCCAATTCAAACGAATGTATCTCTATCAGTGACTGCCACCGGTGACCGTCACAAGTGTCCCAGTGTGAAACGAGCCTCAGTGCAGGGTCCCGGAGTGAATGTTCCAATTCAAACGCATGTATCTCTATCAGTGACCGTCACCGGAGACCGACACAAGTGTCCCAGTGTGAAACGAGCCTCAGTGCAGTGTCCCGGTGTGAATGTTCCAATTCAAACGAATGTATCTCTATCAGTGACCGTCACCGGTGACCGTCACAAGTGTCCCAGTGAGAAACGAGCCTCAGTGCAGTGTCCCGGTGTGAATGTTCCAATTCAAACGAATGTATCTCTAACAGTGACCGTCACAAGTGTCCCAGTGTGAAACGAGCCTCAGTGGAGTGTCCCGGTGTGAATGCTCCAATTCAAACGGATGTATCTCTATCAGTGTCTGTCACCGGTGACCGTCACAAGTGTCCCAGTGTGAAACGAGCCTCAGTGCAGTGTCCCGGTGTGAATGTTCCAATTCAAACGAATGTATCTCTATCAGGGACCGTCACCGGTGACCGTCACAAGTGTCCCAGTGTGATACGAGCCTCAGTGCAGTGTCCCGGTGTGAATGCTCCAATTAAAACGAATGTATCTCTATCAGTGACCGTCACCGGTGACCGTCACAAGTGTCCCAGTGTGATACGAGCCACAGTGCAGTGTCCCGGTGTGAATGTTCCAATTCAAACGAATGTATCTCTATCAGCGACCGTCACCGGTGACCGTCACAAGTGTCCCAGTGTGAAACGAGCCTCAGTGCAGGGTCCCCGAGTGAATGTTCCAATTCAAACGAATGTATCTCTATCAGTGACCGTCACCGGTGACCATCACAAGTGTCCCAGTGAGAAACGAGCCTCAGTGCAGTGTCCCGGTGTGAATGTTCGAATTCAAACGAATATATCTCTATCAGTGACCGTCACCGGTGACCGTCACAAGTGTCCCAGTGTGAAACGAGCCTCAGTGCAGTGTCCCGGTGTGAACGATCCAATTCAAACGAATGTATCTCTATCAGTGGCCGTCACCGGAGACCGTCACAAGTGTCCCAGTGTGAAACGAGCCTCAGTGCAGTGTCCTGGTGTGAATGTTCCAATTCAAACGAATGTATCTCTATCAGTGACCGTCACCGGTGACCGTCACAAGTGTCCCAGTGTGAAACGAGCCTCAGTGCAGTGTCCTGGTGTGAATGTTCCAATTCAAACGAATGTATCTCTATCAGTGACCGTCACCGGTGACCGTCACAAGTGTCCCAGTGTGAAACGAGCCTCAGTGCAGTGTCCCAGTGTGAATGTTCCAATTCAAACGAATGTATCTCTATCAGTGACCGTCACCGGAGACCGTCACAAGTGTCCCAGTGTGAAACGAGCCTCTGTGCAGTGTCCTGGTGTGAACGTTCCAATTCAAACGAATGTATCTCTATCAGTGACCGTCACCGGAGACCGTCACAAGTGTCCCAGTGTGAAACGAGCCTCAGTGCAGTGTCCCGGTGCGAATGTTCCAATTCAAACGAATGTATCTCCATCAGTGACCGTCACCGGTGACCGTCACAAGTGTCCCAGTGTGAAACGAGCCTCAGTGCAGTGTCCCGGTGTGAATGTTCCAATTCAAACGAATGTATCTCTATCAGTGACCGTCACCGGTGACCGTCACAAGTGTCCCAGTGTGAAACGAGCCTCAGTGCAGTGTCCCGGTGTGAATGTTCCAATTCAAACGAATGTATCTCTATCAGTGACCGTCACCGGTGACCGTCACAAGTGTCCCAGTCTGAAACGAGCCTCAGTGCAGTGTCCCGGAGTGTATGTTCCAATTCAAACGAGTGTATCTCTATCAGTGACCGTCACCGGTGACCGTCACAAGTGTCCCAGTGTGAAACGTGCCTCAGTGCCGTGTCCCGGTGTGAATGTTCCAATTCAAACGAATGTATCTCTATCAGTGACCGTCACCGGTGACCGTCACAAGTGTCCCAGTGTGAAACGAGCCTCAGTGCAGTGTCCCGGTGTGAACGTTCCAATTCAAACGAATGTATCTCTATCAGTGACCGTCACCGGAGACCGTCACAAGTGTCCCAGTGTGAAACGAGCCTCAGTGCAGTGTCCTGGTGTGAATGTTCCAATTCAAACGAATGTATCTCTATCAGTGACCGTCACCGGTGACCGTCACAAGTGTCCCAGTGTGAAATGAGCCTCAGTGCAGTGCCCCGGTGTGAATGTTCCAATTCAAACGAATGTATCTCTATCAGTGACCGTCACCGGTGACCGTCACAAGTGTCCCAGTGTGAAACGAGGCTCAGTGCAGTGTCCCGGTGTGAATGTTCCAATTCAAACGAATGTATCTCCA
Source organism: Schistocerca americana (assembly GCF_021461395.2). Lineage (NCBI taxonomy): Eukaryota > Metazoa > Arthropoda > Insecta > Orthoptera > Acrididae > Schistocerca > Schistocerca americana. The sequence goes on from NC_060120.1 coordinate 184,226,699, forward strand.
CCAGTGACCGTCACCGGTGACCGTCACAAGTGTCCCAGTGAGAAACGAGCCTCAGTGCAGTGTCCCGGTGTGAATGTTCGAATTTAAACGAATGTATTGAAACGTCCCCTTTGAACAATTATACAGGACTGTGCTTAACCTGACACACAATATTTTGTTAGCGCAACGCAATCTGACTTTCAAAATTCCCTACAAAATAATGGCCCTGACTAACATTAAACTATACCTTTCACAAATCACTAAATCACTTACCTCACAATAATCTTCGTTTCTCCCACTACTGCAATACAGCAAGCGCCACTACTGCCAGCTAAATAAAAGATTCAAACTACTAAAGGCACTAACTACTGATAGGGATAGTTAGCAAATGAAAGATATTAATAGAGAACAAACAATGTATTTACCTTGATATCATCATATATAAATATATCAGTTCATGAAAAATTACAAAACTCCGCCATCTCTCTCCCCACATCCACCACTGCTGGCGGCTCACCTCCAACTGCGCAACGCTACGCGCTGTTCACAGCCAGCTGCCTAACACTACAATGGCGAGTATTACAACAATGCAAAGCAGCCACAGACTGCACACAGCACAGCCAGTGATTTTCATATTGAGCGCTACGTAACGGTGCCAATAAGAAAACATAAACAGCCTACTTACATAGAGAAAACATAAACAGCCTACTTACATAGAGAAAACATAAACAGCCTACTTACAGTATCTCTATCAGTGACCGTCACTAGTGACCGTCACAAGTGTCCCAGTGTGAAACGAGCCTCAGTGCAGTGTCCCGGTGTGAATGTTCCAATTCAAACGAATGTATCTCTATCAGTGACCGTCACCGATGACCGTCACTAGTGTCCCAGTGTGAAACGAGCCTCAGTGCAGTGTCCCGGTGTGAATGTTCCAATTCAAACGAATGTATCTCTATCAGTGACCGTCACCGGTGACCGTCACAAGTGTCCCAGTGAGAAACGAGCCTCAGTGCAGTGTCCCGGAGTGAATGTTCCAATTCAAACGAATGTATCTCTATCAGTGACCGTCACCAGTGACCGTCACAAGTGTCCCAGTGTGAAACGAGCCTCAGTGCAGTGTCCCGGTGTGAATGTTTCAATTCAAACGAATGTATCTCTATCAGTGACCGTCACCGGTGACCGTCACAAGTGTCCCAGTGTGAAACGAGCCTCAGTGCAGTGTCCCGGTGTGAATGTTCCAATTCAAACGAATGTATCTCTATCAGTGACCGTCACCGGTGACCGTCACAAGTGTCCCAGTGTGATACGAACCTCAGTGCAGTGTCCCGGTTTGAATGTTCCAATTCAAACGAATGTATCTCTATCAGTGACCGTCACCGATGACCGTCACTAGTGTCCCAGTGTGAAACGAGCCTCAGTGCAGTGTCCCGGTGTGAATGTTCCAATTCAAACGAATGTATCTCTATCAGTGACCGTCACCGGTGACCGTCACAAGTGTCCCAGTGAGAAACGAGCCTCAGTGCAGTGTCCCGGTGTGAATGTTCCATTTTCAAACGAATGTATCTCTATCAGTGACCGTCACCAGTGACCGTCACAAGTGTCCCAGTGAGAAACGAGCCTCAGTGCAGTGTCCCGGTGTGAATGTTCCAATTCAAACGAATGTATCTCTATCAGTGACCGTCACCGATGACCGTCACTAGTGTCCCAGTGTGAAACGAGCCTCAGTGCAGTGTCCCGGTGTGAATGTTCCAATTCAAACGAATGTATCTCTATCAGTGACCGTCACCGGTGACCGTCACAAGTGTCCCAGTGAGAAACGAGCCTCAGTGCAGTGTCGCGGAGTGAATGTTCCAATTCAAACGAATGTATCTCTATCAGTGACCGTCACCAGTGACCGTCACAAGTGTCCCAGTGTGAAACGAGCCTCAGTGCAGTGTCCCAGTGTGAATGTTTCAATTCAAACGAATGTATCTCTATCAGTGACCGTCACCGGTGACCGTCACAAGTGTCCCAGTGTGAAACGAGCTTCAGTGCAGTGTCCCGGTGTGAATGTTCCAATTCAAACGAATGTATCTCTATCAGTGACCGTCACCGGTGACCGTCACAAGTGTCCCAGTGTGAAACGAGCCTCAGTGCATTGTCCTGGTGTGAATGATCCAATTCAAACGAATGTATCTCTATCAGTGACCGTCACCGGTGACCGTCACAAGTGTCCCAGTGTGAAATGAGCCTCAGTGCAGTGTCCCGGTGAGAATGTTCCAATTCAAACGAATGTATCTCTATCAGTGACCGTCACCGGTGACCGTCACAAGTCTCCCAGTGTGAAACGAGCCTCAGTGCAGTGTCCCGGTGTGAATGTTCCAATTCAAACGAATGTATCTCTACCAGTGACCGTCACCGGTGACCGTCACAAGTGTCCCAGTGTGAAACGAGTCTCAGTGCAGTGTCCCGGTGTGAATGTTCAAATTCAAACGAATGTATCTCTATTAGTGACCATCACCGGTGACTGTCACAAGTGTCCCAGTGTGAAACGAGCCTCAGTGCAGTGTCCCGGTGTGAATGTTCCAATTCAAACGAATGTATCTCTATCAGTGACCGTCACCGGTGACCGTCACAAGTGTCCCAGTGAGAAACGAGCCTCAGTGCAGTGTCCCGTTGTGAATGTTCGAATTCAAACGAATGTATCTCTATCAGTGACCGTCACCAGTGACCGTCACAAGTGTCCCAGTGTGAAACGAGCCTCAGTGCAGTGTCCCGGTGTGAATGTTCCAATTCAAACGAATGTATCTCTATCAGTGACCTTCACCGGTGACCGTCACAAGTGTCCCAGTGTGAAACGAGCCTCAGTGCAGTGTCCCGGTGTGAATGTTCCAATTCAAACGAATGTATCTCTATCAGTGACCGTCACCGGTGACCGTCACAAGTGTCCCAGTGTGAAACGAACTTCAGTGCAGTGTCCCGGTGTGAATGTTCCAATTCAAACGAATGTATCTCTATCAGTGACCGTCACCGATGACCGTCACTAGTGTCCCAGTGTGAAACGAGCCTCAGTGCAGTGTCCCGGTGTGAATGTTCCAATTCAAACGAATGTATCTCTATCAGTGACCGTCACCGGTGACCGTCACAAGTGTCCCAGTGAGAAACGAGCCTCAGTGCAGTGTCCTGGTGTGAATGTTCCAATTCAAACGAATGTATCTCTATCAGTGACCGTCACCGGTGACCGTCACAAGTGTCCCAGTGTGAAATGAGCCTCAGTGCAGTGCCCCGGTGTGAATGTTCCAATTCAAACGAATGTATCTCTATCAGTGACCGTCACCGGTGACCGTCACAAGTGTCCCAGTGTGAAACGAGCCTCAGTGCAGTGTCCCGGTGTGAATGTTCCAATTCAAACGAATGTATCTCCACCAGTGACCGTCACCGGTGACCGTCACAAGTGTCCCAGTGTGAAACGAGTCTCAGTGCAGTGTCCCGGTGTGAATGTTCCAATTCAAACGAATGTATCTCTATTAGTGACCGTCACCGGTGACTGTCACAAGTGTCCCAGTGTGAAACGAGCCTCAGTGCACAGTCCCGGTGTGAATGTTCCAATTCAAACGAATGTATCTCTATCAGTGACCGTCACCGGTGACCGTCACAAGTGTCCCAGTGAGAAACGAGCCTCAGTGCAGTGTCCCGGTGTGGATGTTCGAATTCAAACGAATGTATCTCTATCAGTGACCGTCACTAGTGACCGTCACAAGTGTCCCAGTGTGAAACGAGCCTCAGTGCAGTGTCCCGGTGTGAATGTTCCAATTCAAACGAATGTATCTCTATCAGTGACCTTCACCGGTGACCGTCACAAGTGTCGCAGTGTGAAACGAGCCTCAGTGCAGTGTCCCGGTGTGAATGTTCGAATTCAAACGAATGTATCTCTATCAGTGACCGTCACCGGTGACCGTCACAAGTGTCCCAGTGTGAAACGAGTGTCAGTGCAGTGTCCCGGTGTGAATGTTCCAATTCAAACGAATGTATCTCTATCAGTGACCGTCACCGGTGACCGTCACAAGTGTCCCAGTGTGAAACGAACTTCAGTGCAGTGTCCCGGTGTGAATGTTCCAATTCAAACGAATGTATCTCTATCAGTGACCGTCACCGATGACCGTCACTAGTGTCCCAGTGTGAAACGAGCCTCAGTGCAGTGTCCCGGTGTGAATGTTCCAATTCAAACGAATGTATCTCTATCAGTGACCGTCACCGGTGACCGTCACAAGTGTCCCAGTGTGATACGAACCTCAGTGCAGTGTCCCGGTGTGAATGTTCCAATTCAAACGAATGTATCTCTATCAGTGACCGTCACCGATGACCATCACTAGTGTCCCAGTGTGAAACGAGCCTCAGTGCAGTGTCCCGGTGTGAATGTTCCAATTCAAACGAATGTATCTCTATCAGTGACCGTCACCGGTGACCGTCACAAGTGTCCCAGTGAGAAACGAGAATCAGTGCAGTGTCCCGGTGTGAATGTTCCAATTCAAACGAATGTATCTCTATCAGTGACCGTCACCAGTGACCGTCACAAGTGTCTCAGTGAGAAACGAGCCTCAGTGCAGTGTCCCGGTGTGAATGTTCCAATTCAAACGAATGTATCTCTATCAGTGACCGTCACCGGTGACCGTCACAAGTGTCCCAGTGTGAAACGAGCTTCAGTGCAGTGTCCCGGTGTGAATGTTCCAATTCAAACGAATGTATCTCTATCAGTGACCGTCACCGGTGACCGTCACAAGTGTCCCAGTGTGAAACGAGCCTCAGTGCATTGTCCTGGTGTGTATGATCCAATTCAAACGAATGTATCTCTATCAGTGGCCGTCACCGGTGACCGTCACAAGTGTCCCAGTGTGAAATGAGCCTCAGTGCAGTGTCCCGGTGAGAATGTTCCAATTCAAACGAATGTATCTCTATCAGTGACCGTCACCGGTGACCGTCACAAGTCTCCCAGTGTGAAACGAGCCTCAGTGCAGTGTCCCGGTGTGAATGTTCCAATTCAAACGAATGTATCTCTACCAGTGACCGTCACCGGTGACCGTCACAAGTGTCCCAGTGTGAAACGAGTCTCAGTGCAGTGTCCCGGTGTGAATGTTCCAATTCAAACGAATGTATCTCTATTAGTGACCGTCACCGGTGACTGTCACAAGTGTCCCAGTGTGAAACGAGCCTCAGTGCAGTGTCCCGGTGTGAATGTTCCAATTCAAACGAATGTATCTCTATCAGTGACCGTCACCGGTGACCGTCACAAGTGTCCCAGTGAGAAACGAGACTCAGTGCAGTGTCCCGGTGTGAATGTTCGAATTCAAACGAATGTATCTCTATCAGTGACCGTCACCAGTGACCGTCACAAGTGTCCCAGTGTGAAACGAGCCTCAGTGCAGTGTCCCGGTGTGAATGTTCCAATTCAAACGAATGTATCTCTATCAGTGACCTTCACCGGTGACCGTCACAAGTGTCCCAGTGTGAAACGAGCCTCAGTGCAGTGTCCCGGTGTGAATGTTGCAATTCAAACGAATGTATCTCTATCAGTGACCGTCACCGGTGACCGTCACAAGTGTCCCAGTGTGAAACGAACTTCAGTGCAGTGTCCCGGTGTGAATGTTCCAATTCAAACGAATGTATCTCTATCAGTGACCGTCACCGATGACCGTCACTGGTGTCCCAGTGTGAAACGAGCCTCAGTGCAGTGTCCCGGTGTGAATGTTCCAATTCAAACGAATGTATCTTTATCAGTGACCGTCACCGGTGACCGTCACAAGTGTCCCAGTGAGAAACGAGCCTCAGTGCAGTGTCCCGGAGTGAATGTTCCAATTCAAACGAATGTATCTCTATCAGTGACCGTCACCAGTGACCGTCACAAGTGTCCCAGTGTGAAACGAGCCTCAGTGCAGTGTCCCGGTGTGAATGTTTCAATTCAAACGAATGTATCTCTATCAGTGACCGTCACCGGTGACCGTCACAAGTGTCCCAGTGTGAAACGAGCCTCAGTGCAGTGTCCCGGTGTGAATGTTCCAATTCAAACGAATGTATCTCTATCAGTGACCGTCACCGGTGACCGTCACAAGTGTCCCAGTGTGAAACGAACCTCAATGCAGTGTCCCGGTGTGAATGTTCCAATTCAAACGAATGTATCTCTATCAGTGACCGTCACTGATGACCGTCACTAGTGTCCCAGTGTGAAACGAGCCTCAGTGCAGTGTCCCGGTGTGAATGTTCCAATTCAGACGAATGTATCTCTATCAGTGACCGTCACCGGTGACCGTCACAAGTGTCCCAGTGAGAAACGAGCCTCAGTGCAGTGTCCCGGTGTGAATGTTCCAATTCAAACGAATGTATCTCTATCAGTGACCGTCACCAGTGGCCGTCACAAGTGTCCCAGTGAGAAACGAGCCTCAGTGCAGTGTCCCGGTGTGAATGTTCCAATTCAAACGAATGTATCTCTATCAGTGACCGTCACCGGTGATCGTCACAAGTGTCGCAGTGTGAAACGAGCCTCAGTGCAGTGTCCCGGTGTGAATGTTCCAATTCAAACGAATGTATCTCTATCAGTGACCGTCACCGGTGACCGTCACAATTGTCCCAGTGTGAAACGGGCCTCAGTGCAGTGTCCCGGCGTGAATGTTCCAATTCAAACGAATGTATCTCTATCAGTGACCGTCACCGGTGACCGTCACAAGTGTCCCAGTGTGAAACGAGCCTCAGCGCAGTGTCCCGGTGTGAATGTTCCAATTCAAACGAATGTATCTCTATCAGTGACCGTCACCGGTGACCGTCACAAGTGTCCCAGTGTGAAACGAGCCTCAGTGCAGTGTCCCGGTGTGAATGTTCCAATTCAAACGAATGTATCTCTATCAGTGACCGTCACCGGTGACCGTCACAAGTGTCCCAGTGAGAAACGAGCCTCAGTGCAGTGTCCCGGTGTGAATGTTCCAATTCAAACGAATGTATCTCTATCAGTGACCGTCACCGGTGACCGTCACAAGTGTCCCAGTGTGAAACGAGCCGCAGCGCAGTGTCCCGGTGTGAATGTTCCAATTCAAACGAGTGTATCTCTATCAGTGACCGTCACCGGTGACCGTCACAAGTGTCCCAGTGTGAAACGAGCCTCAGTGCAGTATCCCGGTGTGAATGTTCCAATTCAAACGAATGTATCTCTATCAGTGACCGTCACCGGTGACCGTCACAAGTGTCCCAGTGTGAAACGAGCCTCAGCGCAGTGTCCCGGTGAGAATGTTCCAATTCAAACGAATGTATCTCTATCAGTGACCGTCACCGGTGACCGTCACAAGTGTCCCAGTGTGAAACGAGCCTCAGCGCAGTGTCCCGGTGTGAATGTTCCAATTCAAATGAATGTATCTCTATCAGTGACCGTCACCGGTGACCGTCACAAGAGTCCCAGTGTGAAACGAGCCGCAGCGCAGTGTCCCGGTGTGAATGTTCCAATTCAAACGAATGTATCTCTATCAGTGACCGTCACCGGTGACCGTCACAAGTGTCCCAGTGTGAAACGAGCCTCAGCGCAGTGTCCCGGTGTGAATGTTCCAATTCAAACGAATGTATCTCTATCAGTGACCGTCACCGGTGACCGTCACAAGTGTCCCAGTGTGAAACGAGCATCAGTGCAGTGTCCCGGTGTGAATGTTCCAATTCAAACGAATGTATCTCTATCAGTGACCGTCACCGGTGACCGTCACAAGTGTCCCAGTGTGAAACGAGCCTCAGTGCAGTGTCCCGGTGTGAATGTTCCAATTCAAACGAATGTATCTCTATCAGTGACCGTCACCGGTGACCGTCACAAGTGTCCCAGTGTGAAACGAGCCTCAGCGCAGTGTCCCGGTGTGAATGTTCCAATTCAAACGAATGTATCTCTATCAGTGACAGTCACCGGTGACCGTCACAAGTGTCCCAGTGTGAAACGAGCCTCAGCGCAGTGTCCCGGTGTGAATGTTCCAATTCAAACGAATGTATCTCTATCAGTGACCGTCACTGGTGACCGTCACAAGTGTCCCAGTGTGAAACGAGCCTCAGTGCAGTGTCCCGGTGTGAATGTTCCAATTCAAACGAATGTATCTCTATCAGTGACCGTCACCGGTGACCGTCACAAGTGTCCCAGTGTGAAACGAGCCTCAGTGCAGTGTCCCGGTGTGAATGTTCCAATTCAAACGAATGTATCTCTATCAGTGACCGTCACCGGTGACCGTCACAAGTGTCCCAGTGTGAAACGAGCCTCAGTGCAGTGTCCCGGTGTGAATGTTCCAATTCAAACGAATGTATCTCTATCAGTGACCGTCACCGGTGACCGTCACAAGTGTCCCAGTGTGAAACGAGCCTCAGTGCAGTGTCCCGGTGTGAATGTTCCAATTCAAACGAATGTACCTCTATCAGTGACCGTCACCGGTGACCGTCACAAGTGTCCCAGTGTGAAACGAGCCTCAGCGCAGTGTCCCGGTGTGAATGTTCCAATTCAAACGAATGTATCTCTATCAGTGACCGTCACCGGTGACCGTCACAAGTGTCCCAGTGTGAAACGAGCCTCAGTGCAGTGTCCCGGTGTGAATGTTCCAATTCAAACGAATGTATCTCTATCAGTGACCGTCACCGGTGACCGTCACAAGTGTCCCAGTGTGAAACGAGCCTCAGCGCAGTGTCCCGGTGTGAATGTTCCAATTCAAACGAATGTATCTCTATCAGTGACCGTCATCGGTGACCGTCACAAGTGTCCCAGTGTGAAACGAGCCTCAGCGCAGTGTCCCGGTGTGAATGTTCCAATTCAAACGAATGTATCTCTATCAGTGACCGTCACCGGTGACCGTCACAAGTGTCCCAGTGTGAAACGAGCATCAGTGCAGTGTCCCGGTGTGAATGTTCCAATTCAAACGAATGTATCTCTATCAGTGACCGTCACTGGTGACCGTCACAAGTGTCCCAGTGTGAAACGAGCCTCAGTGCAGTGTCCCGGTGTGAATGTTCCAATTCAAACGAATGTATCTCTATCAGTGACCGTCACCGGTGACCGTCACAAGTGTCGCAGTGTGAAACGAGCCTCAGTGCAGTGTCCCGGTGTGAATGTTCCAATTCAAACGAATGTATCTCTATCAGTGACCGTCACCGGTGACCGTCACAAGTGTCCCAGTGTGAAACGAGCCTCAGCGCAGTGTCCCGGTGTGAATGTTCCAATTCAAACGAATGTATCTCTATCAGTGACCGTCACCAGTGACCGTCACAAGTGTCCCAGTGTGAAACGAGCCTCAGCGCAGTGTCCCGGTGTGAATGTTCCAATTCAAACTAATGTATCTCTATCAGTGACCGTCACCGGTGACCGTCACAAGTGTCCCAGTGTGAAACGAGCCTCAGTGCAGTGTCCCGGTGTGAATGTTCCAATTCAAACGAATGTATCTCTATCAGTGACCGTCACCGGTGACTGTCACAAGTGTCCCAGTGTGAAACGAGCCTCAGTGCAGTGTCCCGGTGTGAATGTTCCAATTCAAACGAATGTATCTCTATCAGTGACCGTCACCGGTGACCGTCACAAGTGTCCCAGTGTGAAACGAGCCTCAGTGCAGTGTCCCGGTGTGAATGTTCCAATTCAAACGAATGTATCTCTATCAGTGACCGTCACCGGTGACCGTCACAAGTGTCCCAGTGTGAAACGAGCCTCAGTGCAGTGTCCCGGTGTGAATGTTCCAATTCAAACGAATGTACCTCTATCAGTGACCGTCACCGGTGACCGTCACAAGTGTCCCAGTGTGAAACGAGCCTCAGCGCAGTGTCCTGGTGTGAATGTTCCAATTCAAACGAATGTATCTCTATCAGTGACCGTCACCGGTGACCGTCACAAGTGTCCCAGTGTGAAACGAGCCTCAGTGCAGTGTCCCGGTGTGAATGTTCCAATTCAAACGAATGTACCTCTATCAGTGACCGTCACCGGTGACTGTCACAAGTGTCCCAGTGTGAAACGAGCCTCAGTGCAGTGTCCAGGTGTGAATGTTCCAATTCAAACGAATGTATGTCTATCAGTGACCGTCACCGGTGACCGTCACTGATAGAGATACATTCGTTTGAATTGGAACGTTCACAGCGGGACGAAGATGCACCGAAGACTGCACTTGCAGGAAACTTCGGAAGACGTGTTTGAAATACAGTGCGATTGCATCTACTTTTATAAGCAGGATTTTATTAGGTGTGTTTGTTTTCATCACACAACGGCCTTGCCGCCGTGGATACACCGGTTCCCGTGAGATCACCGAAGTTAAGCGCTGTCGGGCGTGGCTGACACTTGGATGGGTCACCACCCAGGCCGCCATGCGTTGTTGCCATTTTCGGGGTGTACTCAGCCTCGTGATACCAATTGAGGAGCTACTCCACCGAACAGTAGCGGCTCCGGTCAAAGAAAACCATCATAACAACCTTGAGAGCGGTGTGCTGATCCCACGCCCCTCATATCTGCATCCTCAATAGAGGATGACTCGGCGGTCGGATGGTCCCGATTCGCCACTTGTGGCCTGAAGACGGAGTGTTTTTTTTTATTTTCATCATTTTATTTTTCTGCTAAAGCAATGACATTTATTACTTTATGAAATAAGTAGATTAGATAGTGCTAACACGGTGAACAAAACTACAAAAATCTTTACATACAGGTATTTAACATAAAGATGTCATGTTTATAAACTTCTACACTTTTAGAGCTTGGAATAAATAATATATCGGGAAGGACGGTTCGAGATACCGTGAAGCAAATGGAATTATGCAGTTTAAAATGTGTTAAACCCGAATTTATCAGTATCGTGACAGAAAAAAGGTCTGCATACAGTTGTTGAACCAAATATTAAAATAACTTTGGCGGCTTGCTGTGCTGCCGAGGATATGGCTCTCGCAGTAACATTTTACTAAAGCCTTGTAAATTCCTGGATTGGGCAAACAACTCGTTGACCTTTGTGCTACGCTGTACGTCTGTCAGCTTAAGTTGGAAGTAATGAGATACGTGAGCAGCCAAAAGCAAGAACAGTCTGACAAATAAATCGAAACTAGTCTTGATTCATGCAGTATCTTGGAATCTCTCTGGGAACTCAGGATGAAATGTCTTAAATAGTGAAACATAGTCAGTCACATCTCATCCACAAATGACTACCTCGAATGCCTGGAAACGTTTCATGTTATGAAGCTTAAGCTGATTTTTTTCCATAGAATTAATTTTTGTTTAATAGCATCAATCTCGTCTGCACGTTTGTTAGCAAACAATTGGTGATATGGACCACAAAAGATTATGTCACCACTCTGCTTGCTCGTAACTCAGATTTTTCCGTAATGGTAACCTTCAGTTCAGCCATCATTCACTATAGTTCGTCAGGAAACAAGTGAATCATATCGTCTTTGTGCCTGGTGTTGTAATGACGTTCCAATAACTGTTTTTGGAGCTCATAATAGCACATTAAGTGCTTCGCATGGCCTTCAAACTACACGAAAAGTAAGGCAATTCCCTATCGTCATTTAGTGGTGTGCTTCTTTGTTTCATTCTTTTTAGTGCAAGTGCGAAGACACCGTGTAGAATGCAAAACCAATTTAACGCAGTTAGTAGTGGCACTGAAAGACGTGAGTCGAAACAAGGCCCCGGGAGTAGACAACATTCCATTATAACTACTGATGGCCTTGGAAGAGCCAGTCCTGACAAAACTCTACCATCTGGTGAGCAAGATGTATAAAACAGGCGAAATACCCTCAGACTTCAAGAAGAATATAATAATTCCAATCCCAAAGACAGCAGGTGTTGACAGATGTGAAATTTACCGAACTATCAGTTTAATAAGTCACAGGTGCAAAATACTAACACGAATTCTTTATGGACGAAAGGAAAAAGTGGTAGAAGCCGACCTCGGGGAAGATCAGTTTGAATTCCGTAGAAATATTGGAACACGTGAGGCAATACTGACCTTACGACTTATCTTAGAAGAAAGATTAAGGAAAGGCAAACCAACATTTCTAGCATTTGTAGGCTTAGAGAAAGCTTTTGACAATGTTGACTGGAATACTCTCTTTCAAATTCTAAAGGTGGCAGGGGCAAAATACAGGGAGCGAAAGGCTATTTAGAATTTGTACAGAAAGCAGATGGCAGTTATAAGAGTCGAGGGGCATTAAAGGGAAGCAGTGGTTGGGAAGGGAGTGAGACAGGGTTGTAGCCTCTCCCCGATTTTATTCAATCTGTATATTGAGCAATTAGTAAAGAAAACAAAAGGAAAATTCGGAGTAGGTATTAAAATCCATGGAGAAGAGATAAAAACTTTGAGGTTCGCCGATGACATTGTAATTCTATCAGAGACAGCAAAGGACTTGGAAGAGCAGTTGAATGGAATGGACAGTGTCTTGAAAGGAGGATATAAGATGAACATCAACAAAAGCAAAACGAGGATAATGGAATGTAGTCGAATTAAGTCGGGTGATGCTGAGGGAATTAGATTAGGAAATGAGACACTTAAAGTAGTAAAGGAGTTTTGCTATTTGGGCAGCAAAATAATTGATGATGGTCGAAGTAGAGAAGATATAAAATGTAGACTGGCAATGGCAAGGAAAGCGTTTCTGAAGAAGAGAAATTTGTTAACATCGAGTATAGGTTGAAGTGTCAGGAAGTCATTTCTGAAAGTATTTGTATGGGGTGTAGGCATGTATGGAAGTGAAACATGGACGATAAATAGTTTGGACAAGAAGAGAATAGAAGCTTTCGAAATGTCGTGCTACAGAAAAATGCTGAAGATTAGGTTGGTAGATCACATAACTAATGATGAAGTGTTGAATAGAATTGGGGAGAAGAGGAGTTTGTGTCACAACTTGACTGGAAGAAGGGACCGGTTAGAAGGACATGTTCTGAGGCATCAAGGGATCAGAAATTTAGCCCTGGAGGGCAGTGTGGAGGGTAAAAATCGTAGAGGGAGACCAAGAGATGAATACACTAAGCAGATTCAGAAGGATGTAGGTTGCAGTAGGTACTGGGAGATGAAGAAACTTGCACAGGATAGAGTAGCATGAAGAGCTGCATCAAACCACTCTCAGGACTGAAGACAACAACAACAACAACAGTAGTGGCGTCAGCGAATTGCTTGGCCTCTGGCAAGGCGACTGTCTGGCGTCCAGCTGCAGCCTTCCTTTCCTCTTCCCTCCCGAGTCTCAGCACCAATAGCCGCTGCGCTCGCAGCGCTGGGCAGGAGCGCAGCCCGTTGAGCGCTTTTTAGCCGTAGTGTGTCGTAAATGAGGCAAATCAACTAACAAAGTGTGGCTTGATCGACTGACACATTTGGCAATGGAACCCTCCTTCACTTGTTATTTGTTCCGATATGAGAAATAGTTGTACACTGAGCAACACAATTAAAGGTTCACTCTTTTGAAACCTCATAACTGTCTCCCACTGCGACGCAGACCTCATTCTGTAACGGTGCAAAGCGTGGCACTCCGCAACATCACACTCCGGCTCAGCGACGCCTCAAAGAGCAACTTGTCGACACGTGCGAAAAAAGGCCAGAGCTCAAGAAGTTCACGTGACATGTGAAGTGAGTCAATGGTGTCACATTGTCACGTAATTTCACTACAATTCTGCCTAACGTCATCGTGGACGCGTCACACGATGGGGTCGTCGTCACACCACCCCGTCCCCCACATTTTGCGCCTCTGAGAGGGAGGTCAGGGCCGCGATGTGCGGCATTCAAATCACTCGGTTTTATTATGGTTGGCCGAAGATAATACAGGGTAAGCACAAAGTCTTGCCCTGATTATAACATTTTATTACAGAATAACCGTTTGATATATTAATTTACATTTGATGCCGTTACATAGGTTAGTGCTACTAGATTTTTTTAAAGACCACTTACGTTAGTAAACCTCTACGTGTGCTCCCTTGGTAGATCGGAGAATGTCGATTCGGTATCACAGTTCCCGCCAGGTGTTTCGTAACATGTGTCTTGTCACAGTACCAACAGCAGCTTGTATCCTAGCCTTCAGTTCGTCGACGTCAGCAACTGGTGTGACGAAGAATCTGTTCTTGATATAGTTCCAGAAAAAAAAGTCAAGGGGCGTAATGTCTGGAGAGCGGGGTGGCCAAGGTGTTGGACCGTTCCTTCCAATCCACCCATCCGGAAATGTTTTGAAACGTCCCCTTTTGAACAATTATACATGACTGTGCTTAAACTGGCACACAATGTTTTTAGTGCAACGCAATCTGACTTTCAAAAAACCCTACAAAAAAATGGCCCTGACTAACATTAACCTATGCGTTTCACAAATCGCTTACCTCACAAAATCTTGGTTACTCGAACTACTGCAATACAGCGAGCGCCACTACTGCCAGCTAAATAAAAGATTCAAACTACGGAAGGCACTAACTACTGATAGGCATAGTTAGCAAAAGAAAGATTTTAATAGAGAACAAACAATGTATTTACCTTAATAGTGTTGAAAAATCATAATATACATAGCAGTTCATGACATCCAGTCTTACAAATTTCAAAACTCCGCCATTTCTCTCCCCACATCCACCACTGCTGGCGGCTCACCTCCAACTGCGCAACGCTACGCGCTGTTACAGCGAACAGCCCAACACTACAATGGCAGATATTCCAACAACAATGCAAACCAGCCACAGACTGCACACAGCACATACAGAGCGCTACGTGGCGTTACCAATATAAAAACTTAAACAGCCTACTTACACAGCCCCCATGCTCCCCACAAAAAAATTTACAAATTGTTTTGGGCGTTGCCAATAACGATGTGATAAAATTTTTCATAATTACAATAACAAAGATATCAGATGCACACACTTATTGATACAATGTTGAGCAAAAGCTAAAATTTTCTCACAGTCCATAAAGACAGTCCTGATCGTTCATCACAGTAAAATAGCAGTGTTTTTCTCAAAGTCTGAGCAATAGAAGAAAATGCACACGGAAGTAGTGGATTTCCATGCAGTCTTGAAGAAGTAGTGTTGTCCTTCCAACGAAAAGACAGTGCTGACTCTTGACATGCAGACAGGTAATGGGCCACAACAGAGCAAACCCACAGCAGAGTCATTCGAAGTTTTGAAGACTATTGGTAGGTAGGTCATCACAGAGCAGACCCACTGTAGTCCTGGTAGAGATTGTGGTATTGGTGGGCCATCAAAGATGCAGACCCACTGTAGTCCTTGTAGAGACGGCCAGCAGCCATATGTTGCAACTGTGCAGGTGCACAATCACCATCGAAGAGTCTTGTGGAGAATGTAGCAAGTCCATAAACCACCACTTGTGCACTCAAAAAGTTTTTTTTTAACTGTCCTTAGAACCAGCAATGCTGTTTACCAGTCCATTGCTGAATTATTAACACATGTGCAAACACTATCAGTCCCTACTTCTCACATATTGTCCATATACTATGACCAACAGAAATGTGTGCAGTGAAATGTAACTTACAAGTTACTTAATTTGATGAACTGGTGTCAATTACAATTTTATAACATAAGAATACAATTACAAAGGTACAAAATACATCATCAAAGAACAGAACGATACAGATAACATTTGTAGTACAGGCTTTACAAAAGAATCGAAATAAACATGCACATCAGTGTTAGAAGAATTATGACATAAGTTCATACATAAAAGATCAGAATAACTTTCGAAACATCAACTTCACACATGAGCATTAAAACAGAACAGAATAAATAATGTCTAAACATCTTTACAAAGAAAATAACATATTATCAGAAAATTTCTACAACATAACTCTTATTAGCTAAACACATTACGACAGGAAAAACACAAATTCACATAGTGTAATAACACAAAAATACAGGACAGGGTTTGTTTTCAGTGTAACATTTGGTATTGCAGTCCAACCCAAAACTTCATTCCATAGATCTTTCGTCTTATTTCAACATTTGTTTCCACCAAAAAAATCCTATCCAAGCATGCTTTCTGTATTTATATGTTCACATATTTCTTACCTCATTATTTATTTTCCATCATCTTACCTCATCATTTATTTCCAAGAAAATCCTACGTAAACCTGTTGTCCCTAAACCCTACTTTTTTGCTCATATCCTCTTTCAAAATACTTTTTTTTTTGGCCAAACCATTTTCTTATACCTTCTCAATGCAATCTTCCAATTCATCACAACTCGTTCTCTCATATAGCCTACCCCATCTTAAGCTAACTTAATCCACTGAGCTCAGATGCTGAACTAAGGAACGAGGCAATGCAGCAGAACAAAACAATTAACACAAACAGCAATGATAAAAAATACAAATGGCAAAGCAAGCAGCATAAATTAGTAAAGCAAATGCAATATTACAACTAATATAAGGCAATGCGCAGCAAACAAGAAAAATAAATCAGTAGTAAAACTGGCTTAACAGAGTAATACAAAGTGAAATTCAGTAGCATTATGCCTGGCAAACAGCAGCAGCAAATGCAATAACTTATATCTAAACATGACAAAGCTCAATCAGAAAAAATACACTCCTGGAAATGGAAAAAAGAACACATTGACACCGGTGTGTCAGACCCACCATACTTGCTCCGGACACTGCGAGAGGGCTGTACAAGCAATGATCACACGCACGGCACAGCGGACACACCAGGAACCGCGGTGTTGGCCGTCGAATGGCGCTAGCTGCGCAGCATTTGTGCACCGCCGCCGTCTGTGTCAGCCAGTTTGCCGTGGCATACGGAGCTCCATCGCAGTCTTTAACACTGGTAGCATGCCGCGACAGCGTGGACGTGAACCGTATGTGCAGTTGACGGACTTTGAGCGAGGGCGTATAGTGGGCATGCGGGAGGCCGGGTGAACGTACCGCCGAATTGCTCAACACGTGGGGCGTGAGGTCTCCACAGTACATCGATGTTGTCGCCAGTGGTCGGCGGAAGGTGCACGTGCCCGTCGACCTGGGACCGGACCGCAGCAACGCACGGATGCACGCCAAGACCGTAGGATCCTACGCAGTGCCATAGGGGACCGCACCGCCACTTCCCAGCAAATTAGGGACATTGTTGCTCCTGGGGTATCAGCGAGGACCATTCGCAACCGTCTCCATGAAGCTGGGCTACGGTCCCGCACACCGTTAGGCCGTCTTCCGCTCACGCCCCAACTTCGTGCAGCCCGCCTCCAGTGGTGTCGCGACAGGCGTGAATGGAGGGACGAACGGAGACGTGTCGTCTTCAGCGATGAGAGTCGCTTCTGCCTTGGTGCCAATGATGGTCGTATGCGTGTTTGGCGCCGTGCAGGTGAGCGCCACAATCAGGACTGCATACGACCGAGGCACACAGGGCCAACACCCGGCATCATGGTGTGGGGAGCGATCTCCTACACTGGCCGTACACCACTGGTGATCGTCGAGGGGACACTGAATAGTGCACGCTACATCCAAACCGTCATCGAACCCATCGTTCTACCATTCCTAGACCGGCAAGGGAACTTGCTGTTCCAATAGGACAATGCACGTCCGCATGTATGCCGTGGCACCCAACGTGCTCTAGAAGGTGTAAGTCAACTACCCTGGCCAGCAAGATCTCCAGATCTGTCCCCCATTGAGCATGTTTGGGACTGGATGAAGCGTCGTCTCACGTGGTCTGCACGTCCAGCACGAACGCTGGTCCAACTGAGGCGCCAGGTGGAAATGGCATGGCAAGCCGTTCCACAGGACTACATCCAGCATCTCTACGATCGTCTCCATGGGAGAACAGCAGCCCGCATTGCTGCGAAAGGTGGATATACACTGTACTAGTGCCGACATTGTGCATGCTCTGTTGCCTGTGTCTATGTGCCTGTGGTTCTGTCAGTGTGATCGTGTGATGTATCTGACCCCAGGAATGTGTCAATAAAGTTTCCCCTTCCTGGGACAATGAATTCACGGTGTTCTTATTTCAATTTCCAGGAGTGTATTACACTAAAGATGGCCATGTCTAATACCTATGTCACATCTTAATACTAGAGTGATGTATCACTGTAACTTGCTCTAACAGACAAGTTACCAAGTCACTGACAAAAATTATGTATGCAATTCCTGTGAAGTGGAAATGTCTTTTTGTGCTCCCTCATTTTTTTGGAGTACATCCATCATAAAGTTATTTTTTACTGGATCTGTAGGCATAAAATATTTATATTAGTACATCTATAAAATTTTATTTTAACCAATGCTGCAGTGTAGCTAGGAACTAGATATTAAACAAAATAGGCAAAGCAAGGCGTGAAACGTCATTCACTAGCCATATGGCATTTCATAATGCAGTAAACAATCTTTCAACTAGCAAGACAATAGACATGAAATGTTTCTCATCATTTCATTTCAGTAAATATCATAAATTAAGAACTCTACAGTGTAATCATGTTTTCAAGTTTGAGTGTGTTGTATTTGGGATGCTTTCTACAAAGAAATGTTAATAGCGAGGATAATGGCCTCCCCCTTTTTTTTTTACCTGTGCCTCTGAAAAGCACGCACTAATGGCTTTTTCTCCAGGCGACTGGCACACCTGGGCGCCACCTGGGTCACTTAGCTTCCTTACCGAAATATTTACGACAGTAGTTTGCACTACAGTGACAGTCTCATATAAAAAATTTCACAGGTCGAGAATTTGCGTTGCAAATGTGTAGAAACAAAATCCTATGAATATAACAGTGTTCAAAAAGTTTTTGTCGGCATTGTGATACATTCACGCATTTACACGCATTTCATAACTCTTAAAGTACGATTCTTGGTTTCCAACATCCTTTTCTACAAATCAGAGTCCCTAAACACTACACATTATTCCTTACCTTATTACACATATACATATTCGTCGACACTTCTTCAATATTTCATCACAATAAATACATAGCATAATCAAATTCCTCATATAGCATCAGCTTATTGATCGTAAACATACCGCAACAGCGTAATACACATCGTCATCATAACATCATAAAACCTCAGCCAAATCTCAAATAAGGCGTAGCTTTCTGCAATAATGTCAAAACCTAAAAAAATTCTCTGCTCATTTCAATAGTGTCATCTGCCTCAAACATACTTGAAAAATCATGACCCCATACCAAATACATCATTCAAAGCTCTCATAGTATCACAATGGTTCCAAAAAAATATGAACAGTTCACAAAGTACAGACAAAATACAATTTCATAAGTGTGAAGTTATCCAACGGTGTAATTACGTAAACATTTGTCACTGATGTAGTAAAAAAAATGTTTGTCTCTCAGTTAAATGATCAGATAGCTGTGTAATTATGTGTTAGAGAAATATGGCACCGATGTGTAAAGTTGTATAAGCAAATACCATATTAGCTAGGCCTCCTTGTGCTTGCCACACACATGGTACACAAAGTAAGTGTGTACCCCCCTGAGGATTAATGTAATTATACCCACAGTTGTTACAGATTATTGCAATGGAAAGAAATGTATCACAGAAAAACTTTCTATCATAGTACTTCAAATATCTTTAAAAATAAATGTTTTAAGTACAAAATTAATCACTCAAATAAGTGTATTTTGGCGCTAAACTGTGCGTATTGTTGTAAGATAATTCTGTGGGAGTGTCGTAGTTATCGTCCTCTGTAAGCAAAGTTCTACTGAAGTCAATGTACTTACCTCATCATAAACGAAAGTTAAATTCTTTGCGTATAGATATCGTAGCTATTAGGCTTATTGCCGTGATGAAGAAAGCACTGTGCTGTAACGTATTGTTGTGCTACGGAAAAGGCTGTCTCATTGTAGCTATACCACAAAAGTTACTACTAAAACATGTTTTACTTTCCAGAATAATTCAGAAAAACTGTGCAGATATAAAACAGATACACCGCAAAAGCAACATTGTAAATCGTCATTCATTAGTAGCGTCGTGATAAAATCGTGTAGCTGTCACATAAACTAACCACTGTGTCATCTGGTATCTCACATAAAGTGCTTGAAATCCAGAATGTATTTTCAAGTAAACCAAATGTTGCATTAAAATCTCATTAGCAGTACTGGTAAATGTTCTAAGTATGTGAGCCTTATAGTCGTTACGTAATCGTGCAACTAACAAGCAAGAATGTACACACACAATAACACTGGCGTCTGTTCACTATAACAATGTATTCGTAATTTCTGTTTAAATAAGTTCTCTTGGTTCTTGACTGGATAGTTAACTTTAAAACATAGTTGCATGTTAACAGTTTCTAAGGTTGAAAAAGAGTACTAGTAACGTGAAGTGAAAAATTTTATAGCAAAGACTACGTTAAAAAGCAGATTATCTCTCAATAAATGGTTTTACATGTGAAATGTGGTGTAACCCTTTGCTCTTCCTAGTACGCAGAGTTTCAACTTTCAACGCAATTATCATGTGGTATACGTCGGTAAAGAATACTGGAATTTTTCTCAAGGTTAGAGTCTATGTTATTTTTCCCTGAGCCAGCGGGCGCACGTGGCTGCCTGCAGTGCGAGCCATTGTCTGTTTCTTTGTTGGCGCACGTCGTTACTGGGATTGGGAGACCTAACTTCTGCAAATTCACCTTGTCGAGAGTGCCCTGCTCTGTTTGAATCTCGCCAGTTCTGATGCAATTCAAGTCTGTCGTTACGATTATATCGTCTGTCGTCATGCCGGTAGTTCCTGTAATTTCTTTCTTGTCGGTTAAGTGGTGGAGAATTTCTCCCTGAATTATCACTGCACGCTGGTCCGTTGCGTCTAAAGTTATTCTGTCTCCCGTGATAATAATAGTTCTGGTTGCCAAATTCTCTGTTACTATGATTGTCTCTGTCATATTCATTACTACGGAAATGTGATCTTTCTCTGTAACTATTACTCTGCTAGTGGTTGTCATACGAGTGGTGTCTGTTTTGGTCACGATTTGTGTTGTGAGAATAGCCTTGTCGTGTCCAGTTATTATTTCTTACATCGCGGAATTGTGACAGATGTGACCTGTAATTGTTGTGTTCCTGTTTCCGCGTTCCGCGATTGTCAGTGTCAATTTCCATTTCTTGTAACAGTCCCTGAAAAGCTTCAATGTCGTCTTTGCAACACCCTGCCAAAATAATATGTTGTAAATGTTCAGGTAGTTTGATTAAGTAAGTGCAGATGAGTTCTGAGGGGCTGTATGGGTTTGACAGGTACTGATTCTTGTGCAACATGTCTTCAAAATATTTCACAAGACTGGAAAATTCAGATTGTTCAAAGTGTTTCATCATCATGATGCTATGTTTTACTCGGTCTTGTGTAGCTTGAGACCAATATGCTGAGAGGAAGGCATGGTAAAATTCTCCTTCACTGTGACAATCGTGCATGACCGATTGCATTCTTACAGCTGGTTCATTCTCTAAGTAGCCACACATAAATTCTAATTTGTGTTCTAACGACCAGTTGGGAGGAAAACAGTGAGAGAATTGATGGAGCCATGCTTGTGGATGAATGTCGTTGCGAGAATTCTTAAATGTTTTGAATTTACGTGTAGTAATGAACAGCTTATAGTCAAAATCATCATGTCGGCGACTCACATGTCGGTCATTGTTACGTCGTTTCGGCGGTTCCATCTCAAAATTCGGTGTACCTTGCCAATTTCTTTCATAATTTCCGAAGTGCCCTGAGTTATTATTTTGTGGCTGTTCCGCATTTCTATGACCCTCTTCCCGTATTGGAGCGCGAGTGGCCTCTGAAATACGTAATTCTTGTATTACCTGTGTCAGCTGATCTTGTACTTCCCAGATTTCTCTTTCGTGTTGCGTATTAATTTGATTCTGATTTTGTTTGAATTTCCTAATTTGTTCGCACTCTTCTGTGTCATTAAAGACTACCGGTTTTGTGTCATTCAGATTATCATCTACCTTCGTAGATAAATAATTTACGTGATCCGAAAGTTCAACTACTTTCTCTGATAATGAACTAATTTCCTCCATGTGTCTTTCTACTGTGTCCTTTAAGTTTTCCTGAGTTTTTGCAAGTTGCGTAACCGAATCGGTAGATGCAACTAAGTCAATTTTAGCTTGCAAGGTCTCATGATTTTCATGAACAATAATTTGCAGTTCTTTTATGGCTGCTTCGTGATTCTGTAATGCATTTTCATGCCGCGAAAAAATAGGTTGAAAATGCTCACAAATTTGTGTTTTTACGTCGTTACAGACTTTTTGACATTTCGATTCGATTTTATGTAACTCAGTAGTTAAATCTTCACGCATTTGTTCAAGTGTGGTGTGAAGATTTTGTTCCATTGCGTCTAACTGTTGCTGTGTTTTTCTCTGGTGCTGTTCCATTGTGTCTAACTTTTGAAGATTTTTTTCCATTGTGTCTAACTTTTGAAGCTTTTGCTGTGTTTGTCTCTGGTGTTGTTCCATTGTGTCTAACTTTTGAAGCTTTTGCTGTGTTTGTCTCTGATTTTGTTCCATTTGTTGCATTAGCTGTAATAACAATGCATTAGTGTCTGGAATCTGTTCCTCTACGCTTTTCGGCAGTGCATTTGCACCGGCAACATTCACATTTTGACAAGCAGAAAATATGTCTTGACTTATTTGAGAAAATGGTGAGGACGCAAAACCTGAATCTACAGTATTTGCAAAATTGTGTCCTTTCGAAGAACTGGAAGAAATTTTAAACAGGGATCTGGAACGACTACAACAATATTATGACAACTGGCACCTCAAAGTAAATCCGACTAAATCCGTGGCATCAATAATGCACTTGTGTAACAAAGATGCAAATCGTGAGCTAAAAGTGCAAATAAAAGGTAAATTGTTGAAAAACGATAGAACGCCAAAATATCTGGGTGTTAAGCTAGATCGCACTCTCACATATAAGAGCCACCTGTACGAAGTCGCCCAAAAAATGAAAACAAGAAACAACATCATAATGAAACTGGCAGGAACAACCTGGGGATGTTCCACTGAAACTCTACGCACATCAGCACTGGCACTTCTGTATAGTGTAGTGGAATATTGTGTACCCGTCTGGGCCCGCAGTAGGCATGTCAGATATATTGATGTGCAACTTAACGAGACAATGAGGCTCATAACAGGAACAGTAAGACCCACCCCGAAATCTTGGCTGCCCGTCCTTGCCAATATCGAACCACCCTCGATTAGACGTGAAAGAGCAATCCAGAGGTACAAAGAAAAGTTCAGGGACCTACCTCCTCCCCCTGACAGATTGATGTCAAGAAATCCCTTCTGGAAAGAACTCAAACAACAGATTGATATCGATAACCTGTGGAAACAGCAATGGCAGGAAAGCAAAGTGAATAACAGTTTCCTTATTGAGGACCCATCTCAACGAGTTCCAGGCTTCCAACTCCAACGTAGAGTGTGGGTAGCTCTAAATCGTCTGCGGACAGGTGTTGGTCGGTGCGGATATTTGTTGAAAAAGTGGGGTTTCTCCCAGGACCCCAATTGTGAGTGCGGAGAGAGTCAAACCATGCAGCATATAGTTGAGTGCGACGTACACGGACTTAAGGGAGGAAATCTGATGGACATACATGTGATAAGTGACCAAGCACTTTTGTGGCTGGAAACCCTGAAAATTTTATTGTAAATCATTGTTAATGTTAATTTAAATTTTTATGTTGATGTTTGTAAGTGTATCACGCTTTGCCTGTAGCTGAACGAGAAATAATAATAAAATGTGTCCTGTCATTTCGGATTCCTGAGGCGAGCTATTGCCGACCGATCGATCGATAATGCTTCCCTGTTCACTAATTGTTTCACTGCCTACGCCATTGTTTGCCGCCCGCTCCATTTCTCTATGCACAATTACCAAATTACTATGTTGAACATTAGTTAATTCATTACACGGTGGCGCTAACACACTGCTTTCGTCTTCACTGTCATTTCTCAGTTTACTTTGGAGCCTAGTATTACGTTTTTCACACGCCATTATTGTCACAATATTTCACACGACAACACAGAAAAACACAATTTGAAGAGCAAAAATAAGAGAACACATTAACATAGCACTGAAAATAATATCTAGTTAATTGCAAGCGCAGCTGCGAAATACTTGGCGCAAATTTACATGCGTGCCACACCTGTTTTAATGTACAATAATGAAAGACTGCAACTACAAAGGAGATTCTCTCTACAATTACGCAATAAACAAAATCCACACTAATTACACAAACTACAAGAAAAAAATCAGAAGATTCCAGTGAGGTATCCTCGGCTAAGGATCGAAATATGAAACGTCCCCTTTTGAACAATTACACACGACTGTCCTTAAACTGACACACAATGTTTTTAGCGCAACGCAATCTGACTTTCAAAAAACCCTACAAAAAAAATGGCCCTGACTAACATTAACCTATGCGTTTCACAAATCGCTTACCTCACAAAATCTTGGTTACTCGAACTACTGCAATACAGTGAGCGCCACTACTGCCACCTAAATAAAAGATTCAAACTACGGAAGGCACTAACTACTGATAGGCATAGTTAGCAAATGAAAGATTTTAATAGAGAACAAACAATGTATTTACCTTAATAGTGTTGAAAAATCATAATATACATAGCAGTTCATGACATCCAGTCTTACAAATTTCAAAACTCCGCCGTTTGTCTCCCCACATCCACCACTGCTGGCGGCTCACCTCCAACTGCGCAACGCTACGCGCTGTTACAGCCAACAGCTCAACACTACAATGGCAGATATTCCAACAACAATGCAAACCAGCTACAGACTGCACACAGCACATACAGAGCGCTACGTGGCGTTACCAATATAAAAACTTAAACAGCCTACTTACAGTTTCATCCAGGAAATCACGCACTATCAATGAACTGTTGCAAAACGTCTAAGTAAATGTTAGCGGTAATGGATTTTTCCGCGAAGAAAAACGGTAGAAAAACCTTGTTATGCATGAGGCCGCACCAAACATTCACTTTTTCGCTATCTCACTGAAACTGTACAGTAGCATGTAGAGACTCTGAACCCCATATGCGTACATTATGGCTATTTACCATTCCACTGGCATTAAAGGTGGATTCATCGGTAAAGCATATACGATTTAAGTAATAGCTAGCGCTGTCAATCCTGTTGAGAATCTCATTTGCAAATTCAGCATTTGTCAGCAAATCATTCGGTTGCAAGGCCTGCACGATTTGCACGTTGTAACCATGCAACGTAAGCCTTTCATGAAGAATCTTCACCACACTTGCTTGCGGTATTTGAAGTTCACGAGATGCTTGACGAGTTGATTTAGACGGACTCCGTTGAAACGACTGCCGAACACGATCAACAGTTGCATCACTCACACGAGGTCTGCCACTTCGAGGACGATCTTCAACGCTGCCTTTTTCGTTAAACTTTGGATACCGTCACTTTATTGATTTAACGTCAGGAGGGCTGCGTCCATAAGAAGTCCGAAATTTACGCTGGACACTGATGGGCGATCTCGTTTCGTGAAACCAAAGCACACATTGCGCTTTCTCCTGCTTCGACGCCATTTCGCCAGCAACTAACGTGACCTAACAGACCGCGTCGGTGTTGTGGAGCACTAGCGCCATCTATTGGTCACAACAACTAGTAACACTAACTTCTGCAACGGCCTCAAATGTAATGTCCGAGGGTCACTCCAAAAGAAATGCACATTATTTTTGTAAAAATACAGTTTTCATTCTGCATGTGTGAAAGTTTTACAGTGTGTAGATACATCCTTCCCGCTTGTTTTCAAACTTAGTTCAACCTGTTCCCGCGATTGGCGCCGTCACAGCATGTCTTCAAGATGTCTGCTACACTTGACGTTCATCACAAGCAACGTGCTGTCATAGAATTTCTGTGCTGTGAAAACGAGACAGTGGGAAACATCCAAAAGAGGTTGAAAAAGGTGTATGGAGATGCTGCTGTCGATCGCAGTACAGTTAGTCGGTGGGCAAGCAGGTTACGTGATGATATCGGGCACGGCAATATTGAGGATTGTCCTCGCAGCAGCAGGCCTCGTACTGCAGACACTCCAGACAATGTGCAGAGAGTTAACGAATTGGTGACTGCTGACAGAGACATCACAGTGAACGAATTGTCACGCTACGTTGGGATAGGGGAAGGAAATGTTTCCAGAATACTGAAAGTGTTGGCGTTAAAAAAGATTTGTGCCAGGTGGGTTCCCAGGATGTTGACAGTGGCTCACAAAGAAACAAGAAAAACGGTATTCAGCGAACTTTTGGAACAGTACGAGAATTGTCGAGGTGAATTTCTTGGAAGAATTGTGACAGGTGATGAAACATGGCTCCATCATTTTTCACCAGAGACGAAGAGGCAATCAATGGAGTGGCATCATGCAAATTCACCCAAGGAAAAAAAAAAAATTCAAAACCACATCTTCTGCTGGAAAAGTTATGGCTACGGTGTTTTTCGATTCCGAAGGACTCTTGCTTGTGGACATCATGCCAAGTGGAACCACCATAAATTCTTATGCATATGTGACAACACTGAAGAAACTTCAAGCTCGACTGAGTCGTGTTCGACATCGGCAAAAACAGGATGTTTTGCTGTTGCACGACAATGCACGGCCACATGCCAGTCAAAAAACCATGGAAGCGATCACGAAACTCGGATGGACAACACAGAAACACCCGCCTTACAACCCTGACCTGTCTCCATGTGACTATCATCTCTTTGTGAAACTGAAAGACTTTCTTCGTGGAACAAGGTTTGAAGAGGATGACTCCCTCGTTCACGCTGCCAAATAGTGGCTCCAACACGTTGCTCCAGAATTTTAACGTGCGGTTATACAGGCGCTGGTTCCAAGATGGCTTAAGGCAGTTGAGAAGTATGGAAATTACATGGAGAAATGAAAATATTGTTCCTAAAGGATGTATCTACACACTGTAAAACTTTCAAACATGTAGAATAAACGATGGATTTGTTAAAAAAATAGTGTGCATTTCTTTTGGAGTGACCCTCGTATTATGTCAAACGGTTATCCTGTTATAAATTTTAATAATCAGGGGAAGACTTTGTGCTCACCCTGTGTTTCAGACACAAAGCCGCGCAGAATTGACATATAAAGGCTTCAGGCGGTGTCATAAACGACACCAATGGAAACACCCCATCTTTTGGTTCATCCATGTACACACATTTCGCAGTCTAACACGACAGTTCGCTGTAAAATGTGCAACTGAACAACTTTGTTAACTATTTTTGACAGTGCTGATACGCCCACATGATTCAACCCTTCTCGAAGGGCATCGTGTTGTTGAACCGAATTGAACGTTATCTGATCCCTTTGGAGTATAGCGCAGGCGCCATTTTTGGTTTGATTTACAAGGTGGAACCACTAGGGACCGTTCAAAACCATCTGACAAAATCTGAACGCGATTCGAAGCAGCAGAGCGTGTTTATGCTTTTTCAGCCACGCTGTTTTGTGCCATCATGTGACATGATGATTACAGAGTTGTGCAACATTGACACATGCATGAAAAAATTGGCAAACGGTTCCCCTGAGACCCCTCCCCCCGTTGCTAACGCCTTTGTTCAGCACGTTAAAAATGTACCTGTTCAGGGACTACCATCTCTCTGATGTCTAGGCACTTAAACGGAGATAACACTTGGACACGCTGCTGCTCTAGCGCCTGCTTGCGGTCGTGCAGTATCGGAGCTATGTCGAAGGGGTTGCCTGCCTGAAGGCGCCTAGAGATGAAAGAGACGTTAGTCTCTGTTCGGGCACTTCTGCGTGGCAGTGGGAGAAAATCATGGAGTTTCAAAAAAAAAAAGTGGTCCTTTAATCTTGTTGTGCAGTGTATTTTCAGTATTAGCCTCATGAAAACTGCACGTCCATACGTTCCTCCCTTGCAGCAGGTGTTGGTTTTTTTTAGAAATTTTATTAGAAACGTGTGTGCGATTATATAGGCTGCAGAGACACGTACCATCAGATTTTCTGCTCGTCCCTTCATGTACTGCTTCATAGTTAATGCTTGGCTTTGCATGCTGCAGTCACCACAGTATTTGATTTCGGAATCTTTGTTGTTGGCGTAGAAATGCGTGCGTTGTTTTGGAAGCAGGTAGTTTCTGTATCTTGGAGAACGGCTGCTCGACTTAGTTCGATTGTAACTATATTGCTCGTATTCTGCTTGAGTTTTGTTGACACTCGTTTTTTGCGCTTTATAGCGAATAATAGAGAACACCACGTTAGCAACCTGTGACAAAATTAGTTGCACCGTAAGTCCATTATTTGTTGGGTGTATTCCAATCCCTTTACCTCCCTCTAGTACCGTGGGAGTTCACCCCTGATGCCTTAATATATGTCGTATCATTCTGTTCCTTCTTTTTGTTGATGTTTCCCGTATAGTTGTTTCTTCATTGATTTTACGGAAATCTCTTCGTTCCTTATTTTGTCAGTTCACTTAATTTTCAAGATTCTTCTGTTGCACCTCACCTCAAACGCTTTGATTCTCTTCTGTTCCTGTATTCGTACCTCCTATGATTAACTACCATACAATGGTAACTCCAAACGTACATTTCCAGAAATCTCCACTACAGATTAAGGTCAATGTTTGATACTAGTAGACCTATCTTGGCCAGGAATGGCGGCTTTACCTGCGTTAATCTGCTTTTTGTGTCCTCCTTGATTCTTCTGTCACGTGTTATTTTAGTTCCTTCGTGTACATCGTGGTCGTTACGTGTAAATTTGTTATTAAGTTTAATGCTTATCTCATTTCCGCTCCGGGTTCGATTCCCGGCGGGGTCAGGGATTTTCTCTGCCTCGTGATGACTGGGTGTTGTGTGATGTCCTTAGGTTAGTTAGGTTTAAGTAGTTCTAAGTTCTAGGGGACTGATGACCATAGATGTTAAGTCCCACAGTGCTCAGAGCCATTTGAATCATTTCCGCTAATCTTCATTACTTCCGTCTTGGAAGAGTGTGACACACATATGAAATGCATAATGATCAGAAACGCTCGCAGGACACATCTCCTAAGTTGTTCGCTGTTACGCTGAGGTGACAGAAATCGTTGGATATCGATATGCATGTATACAGATGACGGTAGTATCGTGGATACAAGGTAAAATGGAAATACGTTGGCGGAGATGTCGTTTGTTCTCAGGTGGTTCTTGTGAAAAGATTTCCGACGCGGAAAGATAGTTGGAGCTAGACACATAGAACATTCCATTTAGGAAATCGTTGAGCAATTTAATATTCGAAGACCCACAGTATCAAGAGTGTGGCGAGAATACCGTATTTCAGACATTGTCTCTCACCACGCACAACACCGTGACCGACGGCCTTCACTTAACGACCGAGGGCAGCGGCGTTTGCGTAGAGCTGTCAGTGCTAACAGGCAAGCGACACTGCGTGAAATATCCGAGTAATATCCGCAATATCAGTGTGGCATGTACGACGAACGAATCCTTTAGGACGGTGTGTCGAAATTTGGCGATAACAGGCTATGGCAGAAGACGATCGTCGTCGGTGCCTTTGCTAACAGCGCGACATCGCCTGCACTGCCTCTCCTGCGCTCGTGACCATATCGTTTGGACCGTGGCTTGGTCAGATGAGTCCGGATTTCAGTAGTTAAGAGTTGATTGTAAGGCTCGAGTGTGTCGCAGACCCCATGGACCGAAGCTGTCAACAAAGCACTGTGCAGGCTGCTGGTGGCTCCATAATGGTGTGGTCTGTGTTTAAGTGGAATGGACTGGGTCAATTTATTCAGAGGCAGAAATAAACAAGTTTGGACTGTATGAACTATCGGGCAGAGAACCTTGCTGCTCCCTTTTGACATGGCCGTAGTTACGACCGCTCACAATAGCCTCTGAAAGACTACATTGGTGCAAATCTGCAACACACCAGAAAACTTTAAACTAAGAGTTTTAACAGTTTACACAAACACACAAACTATGCACCTGTAGGAGGGATGGAAATGGTACAAAACACTAACAATTAAAATATTAACGTTGCCACTTCTAAGAAACTTCTAAGAAAAGTCTTATGGTGAAAGGGAGGTAACTTTCTATACTAAAATGATCATTTAAATAAAAGCCTATGAAATGCAATCTTATATAAAACTCTACAAGGTTGGCCAAACAATAGTTAAGACGCTCTACAGTACACAGATACTGCCTCTCAAGATCATAGGCAATAATATCAAAGTTTCCAAAGATCAAAACATATTTCAGGTATTAGGCTGTTACACTCCAAGCAATAAATTCGTTAACACACCAAATCCGACAAACATGACAGAGGCAGCTACTAACGTACGGTAGATTGATAGGGAGATTACCGAACAACACGAACCGCAGGTTGCTTTAAACCACCCCTACTCCACAAGGCAAAAACAGACCACCCAATTTATAAACACTCTCCTTCCCAAGGGTGGGCAAACGGAGAATGGTGGGACGACCCCAAAGCAAACTGGTTGGTGACCTCACCAAGAAAACAAGTAGAATTTAACGAGAGTAAATGAAAAAACATATCACCAATCACTTAACTTCTAATAAACTGCGATTTCTCGAGAAGACCTGGCGCAGCACCCCCAAATCGCTCTTCCGAACCATCCGCTGCCAGCTGCTTCAACGGACGCAGGAAGGCGCGCCGATCTCCCGTCTCACGGCGCCGCAGCTCGCACCGGCCAGACTGATGTTGTGGGTTGAGTCCTGTTGCTCTCGTGTCGACCGCGAAGTCACTACCCCTCGCTATACGGCGCGGCCCACTGGACTCACGTGGCGACCTCACATGCGCCGACGTTCAAGACGGACAAGTCAGCTTGTGTCTCAGTGTGCAACCGACCAATCGATCGATCCAACCGCCAATGACCATTGCCTGAGCAAACTCGAGCAGACTGGCGGCCTAACATGCAGACTCAAATGCAGAAACTAAGCTCCAACCGGGCGACCACTCGCTGAGTTCTCTTACTGGCGGAGTGGAAAGACTCTTATTTTGCCGGCTTTAAAGGTTCATCCGAACGACAGATATACTAGCACTCCGAGCGACAGACAGACACTAACTGCCTAACAAATGCGGACAAGAGACAGACTAGAAAGCTGGGGATGGGAGACTGACCCAGACTGACCGACTGGCGAGCTCATAGCGCCCCATAAATGCACGTGAACAGGCAACCTTTCGCCTTTCCCACCAGAGGGAGACACCAAAGCTGTGATTGCCACAGCGGCGCCACCGCCAGAAACGGAGGGCGACTGCTTCACACTACGCGCTGCGGCGCGCTCTTCAAAACAACATTTTTTACCACGTGTGGGGCGGCGAGTGGAATTAATTGTTATATTAATGGATGGATGAGTTTCCCGGGCCGATGCACCATATGTGGGGCGGGGGGTGGAATCAATTGTCATTAAAATGTTTTGTATTGTAGAAAAGATGCATTTCCCGGCTGATTAGCAACATATGTAGGGCGGCGGGTGGAATAATTGTTATGAATGTTCCTATTATTTGTTTAATGCTGTTGTTTGCCGTTCTCAACACTGGCTCTCTAACTACAATATTGGCAACCAGAAAGTGATTAGCAAAACGTGAAGCCTGTAATTAGAATTCCTAGTGCCCACTACATCTGATAAATACATTTATAGCTACAGCTTATAGCTCTGAGGAATTAGAAGATTGTCTGGGATTCGTAATCAAAAACCATTCTCTCTAAAATGTTCACTATATTCTGAAAGTCACAGACCAAAAAGAATCCACACAATCCAACTACCAGAGTAGTGCAGAGTCTAATGCACTGATGCAACTATAGCTCTTCAAATTAAATGTTTAAGTGAATGCTCGCCATAATTTGATGATAATGTTCATCAAATGCCACGCTAAATAATGGTAGAATGTCTGTCTCGCGGCGGCACGTGAAAATACGACACACGCAAACTGAAGATAGATCATTAAAGTCATCCCAGAATTAGCACTTCACTCGAAAACGATTTCATGGTTACGCGTATCCCGAGTAACTTATTACGGCATCCGAGGCTGTTTATAGCAATGATACCGACGCGACGCGACTCCCGGCACAGGGGGTGCGCTAATCAGCGTCTGGAGAGAACTGGGGCCTTTCTTTCTCGCGCAGGGTTCTTATATATAAAGCCGCAGTGCGGACAGCTAAGGGAACGCCTGATCAAATCCGCTCTCCTGACTACCCGCTGGGCTAGTTATGCACCACTTTAAGTTATTGAATGAATCATTGCTTCCTTTGCTGATGGCCGATTAAGCTCTCAATTTAAATGTGCAATCAGCACATAGGTAAGTAATCATAATAAAAATCTGACGTGGCTAAGTCAAATATTTTTCTGCGAGAGAATTAATTTAGTTACACTACACGCAGTAGACGAGCTCTGAACTTGCCCTTTGGAGATACGCTATCGCTATAGTTTTATAGTTATTCAGTTGAAACTTCTCACATCTTTATGATTATAGCGGATCTCCCTTCTACTTAAATTTAAACATCCTAGCCTTATTTATTCGCCTACTTAATCTATCTTACTTCCTTAATTTTTAAGACAAAAACCAGAAAATCATGAATTTCAACTAAAATTTTAATTTGTGAGATCCAGAATACTGTTTCTACTAAATTATTATACAAAAGGAATCTAAATAGAAATTTTTAAGTTTCTACCTCTTTTCTGTTGTGCCAATGATTTTTACAGAAAAACATCCAAATTTCGAAAATGGTTATTGAACTGATATTCAACACATATTGTTTTAGTATTACTCCTGACATACTAGAAACGTTTCAGGTTATTTACTGCATTTTAAAGTATTGCGCAACATTTATGCTGTCAGAGCTAGTTACAGCGGACTGGCTGGCACACAATGGAAAGACTGATGTGAATTTTATACGGCGTGAGTAGGCTGCTTCCTTACACATGGCTCACACACCCTCCCCCCCTTGGGCTTTTTACAGATCATTTGTTAAGAGAAAGATACAAACAAATGCCATAATAAATTTAAATGTGTGTGTTATAGTATTAGAATATTTAAGTATTTAACTGGTTGGATATACAAAATGGGAACATAGAAGTCCCCATAACTTTTCAAGGACATAGTAATGATTAAAAATTCGTGCACGCTCTAGATAAAAACATATGTATGTATGTGGGTGTAGTAGCTAAAAGATTCTTGTGTCTTTCTCAGAACTATATCCTCAAAGCCGGCTGCAGTTCTAGGCGCTTCAGTCCGGAACCGCGCGACTGCTACGGTCGCAGGGTTCGAATCCTGCCTCGGGCATGGATGTCTGTGATGACCTTACGTTAGTTAGGTTTAAGTAGTTCTAGGGGACTGATGACCTCAGATGTTAGGTCCCATAGTGCTTAGAGCCATTTGAACCATTCCTCAAAGTTATATTTATTTGTGAAGTTATATTAGGGAACCGTAGAAAGTAAGCCAAATTTATTTCTTCTGCTATTTTGAAACTTAACCATTTCCTTGCCTAGATAGGCTGCCGACTGTAAATCCATTAGGTGAACCACTTAATGAACTTTGTACACAAACCTCCTAGATTCAGTATTGTTCCATTTTTACTGCGTTTCGTTCTAACAGCTAGAGAACTCGTAGGAAAAGGAACTATAGTGTGATTTCCATATCCATTAGTCATACATTAAGGTCGAATCCCGTAAAAGGGGTAACATTATACTATATGCTCGATTCCCCGTATAGTAGTTTTAAACGTGGCTTTTCCGCTAGGAGGACTATTTGTTCTGTTGAAGTACAGTGCTGTACGTGGCTCCGCTTGACAGGAACATTTGTTAGCTTCTTACGCAGTAAAAATCCTTTCACAGGCATAACATTATCAGGATAATCCACTGTTCGCTTATTTCGATATATTGTGTAAGTCATTTTGACGTTCATGGAACGCTTCACAGGAGGAACCGCGGTACGATTTTCCTCAATGAAACGATTTTGGAAAAAGGAAGGTAATTTCGACTTCTCTATCCACTTTTCCGATGCCATTATAGGATGTGTCGACAAGTTGCTTCCATTAGTTTACTGATTTATCGTAAGTGGAAAACTTTCCTAAAGAAAATATCCTGTATAAAAATGGCCCTTTGCGTGTGAAATATCGTCCGGGAAAAGAGTTTGTGATTATAGACAGGTAGCGCCAGCTGAAGAGAGAGAAGCTTATCCGTCACCTCCTCTTCGGAGCTGTATTCCACTTCCAGGGGCCCAGACCAGCAGTGCAGTGCCTGGAAGCCCTCGTCCTCCAGCCACGAATGCTGACGGACGACCACATGGCTGCCCGTGTGGCATGTTGCCGAGCAATGTTGACGCGCAACGACAGCATGAATGGGACTTTCTTTTCGTCGGTTGTGACAATGGATGAGACGTGGATGCCATTTTTCAATCCAGAAACAAAGCGCCAGTCAGCTCAATGGAAGCACACATATTCACCGCCACCAAAAAAATTTCGGGTAACCGCCAGTGCTGAAAAAATGATGGTGTCCATGTTCTGGGACAGCGAGGGCGTAATCCTTACCCATTGCGTTCCAAAGGGCACTACGGTAACAGGTGCATCCTACGAAAATGTTCTGAAGAACAAATTCCTTCCTGCACTGCAACTAAAACGTCCGGGAAGGGCTGCGCGTGTGCTGTTTCACCAAGACAAGACACCCGCACATCGAGCTAACGTTACGCAACAGTTTCTTCATGATGACAACTTTGAAGTGATTCCTCATGATCCCTACTCACCTGACCTGGCTCCTAGTGACTTTTGGCTTTTTCCAACAATGAAAGACACCCTCCGTGGCCGCACATTCACCAGCCGTCCTGCTATTGCCTCAGCGATTTTCTAGTGGTCAAAACAGACTCCTAAAGAAGCCTTCGCCCCTGCCTTGGAATCATGGCGTCAGCGTTGTGAAAAATATGTACGTCTGCAGGGCGATTACGTCGAGAAGTAACGCCAGTTTCATCAATTTCGGGTGAGTAGTTAATTAGAAAAAAAATCGGAGGCCTTAGAACTTGAATGCACCTCCTAGAATGGGGAACTGAACCTATGCACGTCCTGCGGAAGAAGAGCTCTGTAATCTGTTGAACAGCTGAGGCCTTTCTGTATAAGTTTATTACATTTGAAAACTTGCTAATTTAATCGTGAGGTGTTTCATTAGGAGGGGTTGGGGGAATACCGACATTCCAGACAGTACCGGCACTATCGTTTTCTCAGGTGGGTAGCGCTGCAGTCAGTGGGAGATAGGGCCACAGCATAGCGGTCACGTTCTTGTAAATAACGTTCGTATTGTGACACTAGAAACTATTTTTTATTGAATTTTGCTGTTGTTTTGGTTTGTGCTTAAAGTGAAGTAAGTGATTAAATACATTTTTAACATCGTAAACATTGTAATACAGGGTGGTCCATTGATCGTGACCGGGCCAAATATCTCACGAAATAGGCGTCAAACGAAAAAACTACAAAGAACGAAAATTGTCTAGCTTCAAGGGGGAAACCAGATGGCGCTATGGTTGGCCCGCTAGATGGCGCTGCCATAGGTCACACGGATATCAACTGCGTTTTTTAAAAATAGGAACCCCCATTTTTATTACGCATTCGTGTAGTACGTAAAGAAATATGAATGTTATAGTTGGACCACTTTTTTCGCTTTGTGATAGATAGCGCTGTAATAGTCACAAACATATGACTCACAATTTTAGACGAACAGTTGGTAACAGGTAGGTTTTTTAAATTAAAATATAGATCGTAGGTAAGTTTGAACATTTTATTTCGGTTGTTCCAAGGTGATATATGTACCTTTGTGAACTTATCGTTTCTGAGAACGCATGCTTTTACAGCGTGATTAGCTGTAAATACCACATTAATACAATAAATGCTCAAAATGATGTCCGGCAACCCCAATGCATTTGGCAATACGTGTAACGACATTTCTGTCAACAGCGAGTAGTTCGCCTTCCGTAATGTTCACACATGCACTGACAATGCTCTGACGCATATTGTCAGGCGTTGTCGGTGGATCACGATAGCAAATATCCTTCAACTTTCCCCACAGAAAGAAATCCGGGGACGTCATATCCGGTGAACGTGCGGGCCATGGTATGGTGCTTCGACGACCAATCCACCTGTCATGAAATATTCTATTCATTACCGCTTCAACCGTACGCGAGCTATATGCCGGACATCCATCATGTTGGAAGTACATCGCCATTCTTTCATGCAGTGAAACATCTTGTAGTAACATCGGTAGAACATTACGTAGGAAATCGGCATACATTGCACCATTTAGATTGCCATCGATAAAATGGGGGCCAATTATCCTTCCTCCCACAATGCCGCACCATACATTAACCCGCCGAGGTCGCTGATGTTTCACTTGTCGCAGCCATCGTGGATTTTCCGTTACCCAATAATGCATATTATGCCGGTTTACGTTACACTGTTGGTGAATGACGCTTCGTCTCTAAATAGAACACGGGCAAAAAATCTGTCATCGTCCCGTAATTTCTCTAGTGCCCAGTGGCAGAACTGTACACGACGTTGAAAGTCGTCACCATGCAATTCCTGATGCATAGAAATATGGTACAGGCGGAATCGATGTTGATGTAGCATTCTCAACACCGACTTTTTTGAGATTCCCGATTCTCGCGCAGTTTGTCTGCTACTGATGTGCCGATTAGCCGCGACAGCGGCTAAAACACCTCCTTGGGCATCATCATTTGTTGCAGGTCGTGGTTGACGTTTCACATGTGGCTGAACACTTTCTGTTTCCTGAAATAACGTAACTATCCGGCGAACGGTCCGTACACTTGGATGATGTCGTCCAGGATACTGAGCAGCATACGTAGAGCACCCCCCCCCCCCTCCCCCCCGTTGGGCATTTTGATCACAATAACCATACATCAACACGATATCGACCTTTTCCGCAATTGGTAAACGGTCCATTTTAGCACGGGTAATGTATCACGAAGTAAATACCGTATGCACTGGCGGAGTGTTACGTGATACCACGTACTTGTACGTTTGTGACTATTACAGCGTCATCTATCACAAAGCGAAAAAAGTGGTCCAACTAAAACATTCATATTTCTGTACGTACTACACGAATATGTAATAAAAAATGGGGGTTCCTATTTTAGAAAACGCAGTTGATATCCGTTTGACCTATGGCAGCGCCATCTAGCGGGCCAACAATAGCGCCATGTGGTTTCCCCGTTCAAGCTAGACGAGTTTCGTTCTTTGTAGTTTTATCGTCTGATGCTTATTTAGTTTGATATTTGTTTAGCATGATGAGTCGGTCCGTGATCGATTGTCAGAGATCTCGGGCCGCACTCCAGATTGTTCTGCCCTGTCGCCCCGCCAGGAGGTGGTAGTGTCGCGACTCTGAGAAATAAAGGAGCACGCACAGCCCTGCTAACAAGGAGCCCCTTGAGAACGAGGTCACAAGTTCAGTCTTTAGTGAGACTCATTTGAAAGTGTTGTGTTAACAATTATCACAGGACAAATATTAGCTGCTAATGACATACCAAGTGTGTTTGGAGGGCAACAGAAAATGAGCGTCCGGGAGGTGCTGAGATAAACCTTCTATGGGGTGTATGTATTACACTTCACAAAATGGACATCATCGACATTCAAGAATTTCTGAGAACAAACCACTAAGTTGCACCACGAAAAATGGCGGGCCACAAATGATCACAAAGGTTCGCAACATCACGGTCGAAGGCGAACTCCCTGGGAGCTACAAACCGTGCAGCTAGGTATCCATTATTTAAGAACATTTACAGAATAATATTGGTGTAACGGGGTGATGAGAACTGGTGGAATGTGACGCCATGCAACCGAATGCGATACAGTCTCTCTTGGAGCTTATCGTCGAACTGGCCATCCCATAAGGCGTAGCTGCAGATAGTGCAATAATATGTTTTATAGACACGGAAAAGAAAACATGCAGAGGTTGAATTTGTCCAGTGTTTCCAGGAGGTATAAGCTGCAATGTCACACAGTTTTCAGGAGGGATACTTTACTCTAAAGGAGTATGATTTTTATACGCAGGCCAGGAATCAAGCAAAAGCAAGTTATTTTGACCAGCTATTGGCCAAAAGCAGTGCTCATAACATAGTTGCCCTGTTTCCTCCTCTTGCTTACTGTGACGTTAATATTTCCTATTACCTTTTGCAAGAATACGCGCACGAGAAAGAATCGTATGGCGCAGACCAGACCTAATTTCTTGCAACACAATAAATAACTTTCCAGCCAATTTACTATCCCGATTAACACGCGCCATAATTACATATTTTAGTTTCCAGAATGAGATTTTCACTCTACAGCGGAGTGTGCGCTGATATGAAACTTCCTGGCAGATTAAAACTGAGTGCAGCAACGAGATTCGAATTCGGGACCTTTGCCTTTCGCAGGCAAGTGCTCTACCATCTGAGCTACCCAAGCACGACTCACGACCTCTCCTCACCGCTTTACTTCTGCCAGTACCTCGTCTCCTGCCTTCGGAACTTCACAGAAGCTCTCCTGCGAACCTTGCAGAATCTTGCAGAACTAACTAACAGAACTAACACTCCAGGAATGTTAGTTTGCAAGAACGATTGTCCTTTACTGCTATTCACTGGAGACGGGATTTGTGGTCCCCTCCCCACTTTTACTTGTAAAGCACGTATTGTCTTCATAGTACTCCTCATGTACATTGTCCGCACAGTCTACAGCATAGGACACCATACTCCACTGACTCATCTTGCAGAAGCGCTAAACTAGATCTTCTACATCTACATCTACATTTATACTCCGCAAGCCACACAACGGTGTGTGGCGGAGGGCACTTTACGTGCCACTGCATTACCTCCCTTTCCTGTTCCACTCGCGTATGGTTCGCGGGAAGAACGACTGTCTGAAAGCCTCCGTGCGCGCTCTAATGTCTCTAATTTTACATTCGTGATCTCCTCTGGAGGTATAAGTAGGGGGAAGCAATATATTCGATACCTCATCCAGAAACGCACCCTCTCGAAACCTGGCGAGCAAGCTACACCGCGATGCAGAGCGCCTCTCTTGCAGAGTCTGCCACTTGAGTTTATTAAACATCTCCGTAACGCTATCACGGTTACCAAATAACCCTGTGACGAAACGCACCGCTCTTCTTTGGATCTTCTCTATCTCCTCCGTCAACCCGATCTGGTACGGATCCCACACTGATGAGCAACACTCAAGTATAGGTCGAACGAGTGTTTTGTAAGCCACCTCCTTTGTTGATGGACTACATTTTCTAAGGACTCTCCCAATGAATCTCAACCTGGTACCCGCCTTACCAACAATTAATTTTATATGATCATTCCACTTCAAATCGTTCCGTACGCATACTCCCAGATATTTTACAGAAGTAACTGCTACCAGTGTTTGTTCCGCTATCATATAATCATACAATAAAGGATCCTTCTTTCTATGTATTCGCAATACATTACATTTGTCTATGTTAAGGGACGGTTGCCACTCTCAGCACCAAGTGCCTATCCGCTGCAGATCTTCCTGCATTTCGCTACAATTTTCTAATGCTGCAACTTCTCTGTATACTACAGCATCATCCGACCTTCTAACTCTGCGAAACTCCTTGGGTTCTTTTCTGACGAATTATCGACTTTGGCAACTGTTGTTGTAGATATAATGCAATGTTTGCTTTATTTATCGTTGCCCTTGCTTTGCTTTGTATCAACCCCACAAGCATTGTAGCAGTGTTGTGACTTACTCGTCGACTAAGCAGTTCAGCTGCGCTCCTTAGCTTCGTGATGTGCTCACTATTGCATTCTTCCAATTGCGCCCCCTGTTGCCATTAGCAGCGAATACTACAGCGTTGTAGACAATATGTGAGTCGTCGAATGCCGTAAACATTACTGACCTTTTGCGACCTCAAGGGGTTCCCCTCTGCAAGCAGTGCTTAATGTGACACCGGACGAGTAGTGTCTACACCTGCCGAGTCTGTTGTTGTGAATCAAAGGAAGATCCTGCAGGAGTTGTGATGTGGCGCTCTGGCATTTGGATGCATACTGTCGTTCCTTGGTCGACATAGCGTACATTACAGTGGAGTAAACTAGCTCTTTATTCACATGAAGTCCTGAGTGCTAGTGACGAGGGATTTCAGATTGATTCCGTGTTCCCGGATTTACGGAAGGCTTTTGACACTGCACCACACAAACGGCTCGCAGTAAAATTGCGTGCTTATGGAATATCGTCTCAGTTATGTGACTGGATTTGCGATTTCCTGTCAGAGAGGTCACAGTTCGTAGTAACTGACGGAAAGTCATCGAGTAAAATAGAAGTGATTTCAGGAGTTCCCCAGGGTAATGTTATAGGCCCTTTGCTGTTCCTTATCTATATAAGCGATTTGGGAGACAATCTGAGCGGTCTTCGGTTGTTTGCAGATGACGCTGTCGTTTATCGACTAATAAAGTCATCAGAAGATCAAAAGAAACTGCAAAACGATTTATAAAAGATATCTGAATGGTGCGAAAAGTGGCAGTTGACCCTAAATAACGAAAAGTATGCGGTTATCCACATGAGTGCGAAAAGGAACTCGTTAAACTTCTATTACACGATAAATCAGTCTAATATAAAAGCAGTAAATTCAACTAAATACCTAGGTATTACAATTACGAACAACTTAAATTGGAAAGAACACATAGAAAATGTTGTGGGGAAGGCTAACCAAAAGCTGCGTTTTATTGGCAAGACACTTAGAAAATGTAACAGCCCTTCTAAGGAGACTGCCTACACTACGCTTGTTCGTCCTCTTTTAGAATACTGCTGCACGGTGTGGGATCCTTACCAGGTAGGACTGACGGAGTACATCGAAAAAGTTCAAAGAAAGGCAGCACGTTTTGTATTATCGCGAAATATGGGAGAGAGTGTCACAGAAATGATACAGTATTTGGGCTGGAAATCATTAAAAGAAAGGCGTTTTCCGTTGCGACGAAATCTTCTCACGAATTTCCAATCACCAACTTTCTCCTCTGAATGCGCAAATATTTTGTTGACACCGACCTACATAGTGCGAAACGATCACCAAGATAAAATAAGGGAAATCGGAGCTCGTACGGAAAGATATAGGAGTTCATTCTTTCCGCGCGCTATACGATATTGGAATAATGGAGAATTGTGAAGGTGGTTCGATGAACCCTCTGCCAGGCACTTAAATGTGATTTGCGGAGTATCGATGTAGATGTAGATGTAGCCATAGTGGATGGCTGTCGGATACGGTTTTTTAACAGGGGTGCTGCACACTGGCCGTCAGAAAGACCAGACGGAGTTGTCAGCCACTGCCAGTATTAGTCGCCTCCTGCGGTTGCTTCCTGAGATATGTGTGCTGATGGAGAACAGAGCAACATTTCATTTTATGGTGACCGTCACGTTTACCGGCAAATAGTTTTTCACTGGCGTCGGGACAAGAGGCTCATTTGTGCTTTGAACGTTCAGGTATGTGTGTCTGGGCTTTGAAGTTCCTGATTTTCGCTGGACCTAAGGCTTTGTTGGTTTAAGAAATTGTTGTTATAAGACTGGAGGGTAAAGTGTTTGATGTTCATTTTGTGGTTGTTGACAAAATACCTTTTAAATGTTTTTATTGTGTTGGCCCACTTGTGCTAGTGCCATTAATTCTGTAATTCATTTCGAATTTAAATGATTACGATGCTTGAAGCATGTTACGAAACACGCTAGCTTGCAAGGCCTTGTGGATCTCTGTCAGTTTGTTATACTGAGCCAAAACTGAATTAATGTAGGATGCAAGTGTTAATATTCTGTCTTAAGGTAAAGTGTGCTTTCTGCAAATTTTTTCTTTTTTTGTTTGGTACTCCTGGGTGTAACCGTTTTAGTG
Source organism: Schistocerca americana (assembly GCF_021461395.2). NCBI lineage: Eukaryota > Metazoa > Arthropoda > Insecta > Orthoptera > Acrididae > Schistocerca > Schistocerca americana. The sequence goes on from NC_060120.1 coordinate 184,268,392, forward strand.
AATATTAATCGCATCTAATTTAATAGGAAGACTGATTACATAAGTGTCAAGCAAGTTTCTTTTCAATTATGTTGAATGATTATTTGCCAGTGTACGTTTTGTAACTGTTTACTATATGTGTGTTTTTGGTTTTGTCTGTACACAACATGTGTTAATATATTCTTTGAAAGTAGCTGTCAGCAAGGCTGCTTGTTTCGAGACTATTCTGTTCGTTGCGTGCCAATGTCAGTGCCATTTCAAAAATTTGTGAACTATTCGGACTGTTGATACTTGTTGTTAGTTTATTGTTGAAAACGTTTCTGGTTTTGCGCCCACGGTCCTTCCATGCAGAATTGAGGGTGCTTAAGTATTTTGTCTAGTAGAACGACTAAGATAGCTCACATGGATTTCATAACTTTTCGAGTATCAGCAAAGTCATTAAATTCTGATCTTCGCCATGATGTCTGAGTGAGGTAACAACCGTGGACAGAATGTCGACATTTCTACATCTTCTAAACATTAGTTTTCACTTACGTAAGGTCTTAATCAAACATCAGAAGGCGGGGACAAGGAAAAGAATATCAGAGAGGTCTAAATGGACCGAAGAAACCCTAAGAAAGTAAATAAGTTTAATGAAATCAGGGAGATTACTGAACGACATATCAAAGGAGCTGAACACATCACGAGTTACCCTTTATGGTGGATTAAAATCAAATTTAGGCAAGATAAATTCTTTGGAGAGAAGATATATTTTTACTCCTAACAAAAACAAGAATTAGTAAATGTTATGACTACATTGGCACAATTATACTATGGCACTTCCCTCGTCGAGATGTGGCGTTCAATAAAATTGACAAAATAGCTAAAGAAGACTGGGTTTCCGGTTGTAAAAAATGAGGAATCCTAAAATATGATTAAGAAGAACAGTAACAACAAGTACCAACCGAGTTCTAGGTTTCAATAAAGCTGAAGTTGGTTATTTTTCCAAATTTGGATATCATTTTCGAAAAACATGTTGGGTACTTATTTTATACGTCTGTGTTGCTTTCTTACAACAGGAGTTTTATTATGTCTGTAGTTCATACTATTGGTATTACCTTTCAGGGGTTTCCACATTACCCAGGCTCTCGAGGCAATATCGACGGGTTGTAGAAATTATGCAGCTCTGAAGCTATCAATATTTTTCGAAATTTCTCGTACAGCTCCGTTTCTGACATTCCTGTGTCACGCAGAGTGCCTTTAGTTTTTCCATGGAAGTGACAGATTAAAAAAAAAAAAAAGACGAGAACTCTCTTAAAGTATCGGTATCCCTCAGGTCCCTCCTACTGATCTTGATAAGAAGTAGATTCTGAAAGGAAATTCATCAGTTTCTATACTTCCAAAGTTATCAGGTTCTTCTGGCAAGTTCTTTGATTTTTAGAACCGGTTTCTTTTATTCCATTCTTTGACCACAAAAAATTTTGCCACTGACTGTGAGATATTTCGGTCAGTAGTTACCTTCTTCATATTTGCAGAAAAAGGCGAAACCAAATACAAGGTTATTATAAATGACTGAATCGGTTTCACAGATTTGCTGTAGCTGTATTATATGACATATTGTCACGTGGCTTTGAACACATATAGAAAAACCCGAAAAGTGTTATTGACATATTACAAGTGCTCCATATGAGCCCCCTACTAATTCTGCAGACACCAAGTCGATAATCAAGTTCTTCCTAAGTTCTGTGAACAATGTCTCTGTTAATTTGTACAAGAACACTGTTGATGCGAGCTCGCAGTTCTGGTAGGTTTATTAGCAGAGGAGGCGTAAACACTGAACCCTTCACATAACCCCACACAAAAAAATCGCATGGAGTTAGGTCGGGAGAGCGTGGAGACCATGACGTGAATTCCTGGTGATCAACCCCACCGCGACCAATCGGTCGGTTTCTCAATTTCCTGTTTAAGTATTGACGAACGTCATGGTGGAAGTGGGGGGAACACCATCCTATTGGTACATGAACTCCACACTGTCGGTCTCCAGTTGTGGCATGATCCACCCACTTTTCCAGTAAGTCCAGTTACTTGTAGCCTGTAACTGTCTTTTCGCAGAAGAAAAAGGGATCATAAACTGTAAACTGTGAAACTGCATAAAACACATTAACCTTTGGCGAATTTTGATTGTGCTGGATGGTATCAAATTCTCTGCTTCCCACATTCGCACATCGTGCTTGTTCACTGTGATATTCACAAAAAAATGTTGCTCTGTCCCTGAAGATGAGTTTCTCGCAAAACCTATCCTCTTCCATCAACTGTTGCAACTGTGCGAAAACTTCAAAGGATCTGTCTTTGTCTTCGGAACTCAGAGCTTGTAGCAATTGCAAACGCCGAGGCTTCAACTTCAGTTGTATCCTGAAGAGCTTTCAAATGGTCGGACGTGGTATGATCAGCTCTCTACTTGCTCTGTTCGTCGACTTTTGTGGGCTTCATGTGAAACTCACCCGTACGCGTCAACCGTTTCTACATCCACTGCTGGCCAGACCTTTACAGAATTATCATGAAACTTTAAACTGCGCATGTCATCGCCGATTGGTGTTGGCAGTTGGCTGAGCTTTGTTAAAATCCGTTCTGAGGTGTTGTTGCATTGTTATGGTAGACCAGTGTGAAGGCATTTCAAGCACATCATACACTTCCTTGGCGCCTGTCGCCATATTGCCTAGCATCTATTGATGCGCTCTCTTGATGGAAATCTGAAACGTAGCTGCCACAGTACAGCACTTTTTGAGTTTTCCTATACGAGTGTTGACTTTTGTGGCAATATGTCAATTAATGTAGCTACAGTGAATTTATGAAATAGTTTCAATCATTTATAATAAACTTATACAACTAATGGACAGTCTACATATTATAAATTATTACATAATAAAAAGTATTACTTCCACACATAGAGAATACATATATACCTACATCTTATTTACTTTTATTTATTTACACGTTAAGTTCCATAGGGCCAAATTGAGGAGTAAATCTCCAAGGTCATGGAATGTGTCAGTACATGAAATTACAACATAAAAGAAATAACAGATTAAAATAAAATGTTTATGAACCAGAAAAAAGCCCAGACATAAGTTTAAGTACACGCAATCAACAATACAACAAGAATCAGCTTAATTTTTCAAGGAACTTCTCTACAGAATAGAAGGAGTGACCCATGAGGAAGCTTTTCAGTTTCGATTTAAAAGCGCGTGGATTACTGCGAGGATTTTTGAATTCTTGTGGTAGCTTACTGAAAATGGATGCAGCAGTATACTGCACACCTTTCTGTACAGGAGTTAAGGAACTCCAATGCAAATGCAGGTTTGATTTCTGCCTTCTGCCGAGTATTAACTGAGTGAAAACTGCTTATTCTTGGGACTAAGCTAATGTTGTCAACAAGAAATGACAGTAAGGAATGTGTATATATATATATATATATATATATATATATATATATATATATATATATATATATATATATGTGTGTGTGTGTGTGTGTGTGTCTGTATGTATATATATATTGAGAGTCCAATGTCAAAATACCCAGACTCGTGTACAGGGGTGGACAAGAGGTTTGCGAACTTACATCACTTATTGCCTGAACCGCCAGTTTCTGGGCCAAAAATATCCTTTTAGAATGAGAAGAGTTATCCCAAAATATAATACCATACGGCATAAGGGTATGAAAATGGGCAAAGTAGACTAATTTTCGTGTTGAACGATCACTCACTTCAGATACTGTTCGAATACTAAAAATGGCAGCATGAAGACTTTGAACAAGATCCTGAACGTGGGCTTTCCAAGACAGTTTACTATCTATCTGAACACCTAGAAATTTGAACTGTTTCATTTTCACTGATCATATGCCCTTTCTGTGAAATTAAAACGTCAGGATTTGTTGAATTGTGCGTTAGAAACTGTGAAAACTGAGTCTTCCTGTGATTTAACGTTAGTTTATTTTCTCCAATCCATGAATTTATGAACTGCACTATTTGATACCGAGCCAATGTTGCAAACAACATCCTTTACTACCAAACTAGTGTCATCAGCAAACAGAAATATTTTAGAGTTACCCATAATACTAGAGGGCATGTCATTTATATAAATAAGGAACTGGAGTGGCCCCAACACTGATCCCTGGGGTACCCCCCACTGGACGATATCCCACTGAGACCCCACATCACAGCCATTTTCAATACTGTGAATAATGACCTATTGCTGTCTGTTGCTAAACTAAGAGGTGAACCAATTGTGAGCGACTCCCTGTATTCCGTAACGGTCCAGCTTCTGGAGCAATATTTTGTAATCAACACAATCAAATGCCTTAGTTAAAACAAAAAAATGTGCCTAGCGTTCGAAATCTTTTGTTTAACCCATCCAGTACCTCACAGAGAAAAGAGAATGTACCATTTTCAGTTGTTAAACGACTTCTAAAGCCGAACTGTACATCTGATAGCAACTCGTGTGATATAAAATGATCAATTATCCTTACATAAATAGCCTTTTCAATAACTTTAGCAAACACTGATGCATAGAAACAGGTCTATATTTGTCTACATTATCCCTTTCTCCCGTTTTATGAAGCGGCTTTACTACTGAGTACTTTAATCGTTCAGGAAACTGACGATTCCTACAGAAAGAATTACAAATGTAGCTAAATACAGGGCTAATTTTAATGTTCGGCTAGGCACTCCATCGTATCCATGAGTCCTTAGTCTTCAGTGATTTAATTGTTGACTCAGCCTCCCCCCTTATCTGTATCACAGAGAATTATTTCAGACATCAATCTCGGAAAGTCATTTGCCAAGAGGGTATATGATTCCCTGTAGAAACTAAATTTTTATTTAATTGACCAGCAATGCTCAGAAAATGATTGTTAAATGCTGTACATATATCTGATTTATCAGTAACAGAAATGTTTTTACTACCAGCTGACTTTATATCGTTGGGCCTGTGCTGCTGACCAGACACTTCCTTCACAACTGACCATATGGTTTTGATTTTATCCTGCGAATTAGCTATTCTATTTGCATACCACATACTTCCTAATAACATTTTTAAGCGCCTTACAGTACTGTTTGTAATGGCTACTGTAGCTTGATTGTGACTGCTTCTAACATTTTGATATGATTCCCACTTTGTTTTACATCATATCCTTATTCCACTAGTCAGTCACCCAGGCTGCCTTTTCTGCTAGTACCCCGTTTCGAACGTTCTAATGGAAAGCAACTCTCAAAGAGCATGAGAAATGTGTTAAGGAAAGCATTATATTTGTCATCTATGTTATTGGCACCATAAACATCCTGCCACTCTTGTTCCTTGACGAGGTTTAAAAACTCTCTGTTGTTGTTGGATTAACTTTCCTACATAGTTTGTAATTAAATGTGACATTTGTTTGAGTACAAAAGCCTTTTAACACTAAAAGGCATCATGGTATGAAACGCTATTCACGCTTTTACTAACAGAATGTCCATCTAGTAATGAAGAATGAATAAAAATATTGTATAAGGCTGTGCTACTGTTCCCCTGCACCCTAGCTGGAAAAAACACATTCTGTATCAGATCATATAAATTTAGGAGATCTACGAACATCCTTTTTCTTGCACCATCATACACAAAATTTATATTGAAGTCACCACATATAACTAATTTCTGGTACATCGTACAAAGTGAATGAAGAACCCTCTCTAGCTTGAGCAGAAATGCTCTGAAGATGGACTTAGGGGACCTATAAACAACAACAATTAGAAGTTTAGTTTCAGTAAATTTAACTACTGCTGCTCATATATCTGTTCAGTGCAGTGTCGTGATACATCTCTGGGCTCAAATGGTATATTGTTTTTTACGTACATAGCCACTCCCCCACCCTGCAAGGAACTCCCTGAGAAACAGCCAGCTAATCTGTATCCTAGTAAAGGAAGCCTCTGAATTGTCAAATTATTTAAGTGGTGCTTCGATGTATCAATAATTTCAGAGTCAACATCTACAAGAAGTTCAATAACTTTATCTCTAGTACCTCTTACATTTTAATGAAATATGCTAATTCCTTCTCTACATGGAAATATGATGTCCTCTGAAGAAGACCCTTAGTTAGAGGGACTTCCTTTAAGCAGGTATAACTATCAGCTGACTTCAATCTAAAGAAGATGCAGCTCTAACACCAGCTACTACAGGAATTTTTCCATGAGTGATCGAACCACCACTCACTACACTTGTAACGCCGGAAATGCATATCCTCCTATTTCCACCTATTGTACTATAAATTTTTTCCTTATTTTGTTACCTGATGATATGACATTTTTGTGTCTTTATATATTATAATTGTTTTACTATTTGTGTATAAATATTTATGCACTTCTTTCGATGTATAATTGATTTGTTTTGTAAATATTATTTGTATTTTTACGCTGGGTCTTGCCTAGGGAAACTATGCTATCGAACGATTACATCGATAGGTCGTGTGAAGAACCAAAGTGTGTAGGGTCTTTGGTAGTGTTAACTCTGCCGCATGGAGCGAGAGCAGAGAGAGTCTGGCGGGAGTAGGGCGGTGGAACAGGTGTGTTGTGTGACGCTCCCGCAAGCTGCAGCGCTTTCGGGGTTTGGCGGCATGTAATTGCGCTCGACTTGCTATGATAGTTTCTGACACGGTGTCGCGGACGGGACGCATTAGCTGGCGCACATCAAGAGCCCATTTCGCCTGGTGACCGTGTCGAGAAGAAGGCGCGCCAACATCCAGCTTCTGCAACAGCGACGGCCGACAATGAGTGACTATCGCCACCTCCTCGATCGACGACTTCAAACCTTCAATCAACCAACAAGGAAGACTGGAAGCACGAAAAGTCTTAGAACTGTATGGCAGACATCAGCTTTTCAAACTGTTTCAAAATTACAGCAACGTAACGTGAACCTTTGTTGCTTGTTGTCCCAATTGCATTACCAAGCAGGGTCCCTTCCTTTTCTGGAATGAATCAGAGTGTCTTTGAAATTCAAACGCCAGCATTAAAGTAATATCATTCCATTTCACTGCTGTAATTTCAAAGTTGAGTTAAGGTATTCATAGCTGGCTACAATATTTAGATTACACAAGCACAAATTAAGAGTGCGAGTTTTGTTACCATATTTTAGCTTACCTGTGACTGCAGCTCAGCTTGGTATGTACTAAATTTTACTATTGTTAATTGTTCAGAATCATTTAATTCAAGTTCAAAGTTAAATCTCTTATTTCTAAATTCCGTAGCTTCAAGTAGCTTTTAAAATGATTGTTGAGGTAGCCCAAGACTAACCTTGTTTTACTGAATTTCGTAGTGCTTCAGAAACAAAGCTCACTATTAATTTCAGTCACTAAATTAACTTTCGATTATCCAGTTTTATTAATTCTTTTGCTAAATTAAGACAGAGTGTACCGAAATTTATTACTTCTGACAAACATTCAGTTTTCACACAACACGTGTCAACCTTCAGTTGCCATGCTTTTAGTGCTAAATATATGTGCATTTATCTTTCATTTTCAGTTATTATAGTAGTTGTCCATGGGACTGGCGACTGTAATTTTCCCCAAATCTCAAATATCTAATTAACGCCAATTAATTGTTAACGTAACGGCCGCACATTTACTTACTTTATTAATTTTACCCTTTTCTCAAAATTAATTTCCACCAATTTCATTTGCATTTTTCCTTTCATTTAGATGTAACCCTTTCCTCCGTCTTTACCGACAAATTAACTTCGGTGACGATTGCTTTTTCCCAAATTTCCATTAGGTGCACACGGTTTAATTTTTCACTGTCATTAAGGTCGATAAGTGAGGGGGAGGCTACACACTGTCACCTATAAGCTTTGCCAGCCTCCCCTTCCCATACCTATTGAGGTGCAGGCCATGCCTAGTGAAACCCGATCTACTGATAGACCCAACTGGCACCCATGCCCTCTGCCATCAGGGCCCACCCCAGCCCCATGTTAACGCGCCTAACAGCTGAGTTAAGGTGAGGCCGATCATGACGCTGAAACAGTTGCACGAAATGCACATTAGTACCGCCAGTTTGAGTAGCTATCTTAACCAGGTCACCACCTACATCATATTGCCCGTCACTATCAAGACTGTTCCCTGCTCCACCCACTATTACTACCTGATCCTCCTCCATAAAATTCCTACATAGCTCCCCTATGCTGTCAGTCACCTGAGCCAACCCTGCACTAGGCTTCACAATGCTGGTGATCTGGTACTCACTCCCCAACATTTCCTGCAACTGCTGGCCCACACCTTTATTGTGCGAACTATCTATCAGCAGAACCTTCTTCTTTCTGTTAGGCTTTGCAACTGACTTGGCCTCCTAACTGCTGAGGACTGCTGCATGTTTCCTACACCTACAGCTACAAGAGATTCCTTTCCATTCAATTCTGACAATTGGTCAAATCTATTGCATATAGTATAACTGTCTGAATACGTCCTCCTCCTAGATGCCTTCTTACCAACTGTGAGTTCCCATTCCCCAGCACCCTACACCCTCCTCAATCTACCTAGCTCCTCCTTTGCGTGTTGTAACTGCACCTGAAGGGCACAGCTCTTACGCTCCTAGTCCTCTATCAACTTATTTCTACTACGGATTCTGCATTCTCCGGAGAGGATCTTATTAAAATGCCCACTAGCTTCCCCACAGCATTCTCTCCAATGAAAATACTTAGAACAAATCGCACACCGTAACTCACTACTCACAAACCTACGACAGAGCCCACAATGCTCACTGATGGTAAAATTTTACAGTTACTGAAAAAAACTATACGTCTACGTTACCTAAGTTCAATTACACCACAAGAACTATTTATAGAACTAACAATAGCGGTCTCGAAATTCTCTCTCTACTACTTGTATTAATACTATTAAACTACAACTAATACCAATACCAGCAAAATATCACAAAATTACTAGCTAAAACCTAAAATTCAAGCGGCCATTGGAACACTCCACGAAGTTAAAACACTGAATGAAAATTTTGCTGAAATATTTCAATAGAAACAACAAGAAACGTCAGCTGAAAACTAAAGCACGAAACTTAGTAAACGATTCCAACGCACAGAAAACTCTAAAAAAACACAGCGAGTGAACGTTTCCAAAAGTTTATTACATCGTTATTTCGCCACAAACAGAACGAAACACCGCTGAAAACTATTAAATTTAATAGCTGCATAACAGTGCACAAATAACTTTGACAGTACTTAGCTTTAGACCCGCTACACCTGCAATCACACGCCGCGAAATGTAAACACACTGCTGAAAGCATGTTGCCATCTTAACAGTTCATAAGTTTTCCTCCCATTCCATTCACGTTAGAAGCACGGGAAGAATGATTGTTTAAATACCTGCATGTATGCTTTAATTAATCTAATTTTGTCCACACAAGTCCTATGGGAGTATTCATCAGTCTGTCAGGTCTGTTTCTTGTGCATCTCCGTAACACTCCTCCAAAGATTAAAATAAGGAAAACCTGTTACCATTCGTGCTGTTTTTCTCTATACACATTCGGTATCCCCTGTTCACTCTATTTTGTATGGGTCCCACACATGCCTTTGTAGACTGATCGTATTTCCCCAGTATTCTCAAGTATGACGCCTGCTTTAACCATGACTGAACCTATGTGATCACTCGACTTCATACTTACTTACTTTACTTTACATGTGGCAAGGGCCTTATCGACCATACACCTGCTCTATGAGCCTCTTCCACTTCTGCCTGTCCTATGCGCTGTTTGTCCAGTTGTTGTTGCTGTTCATCCTAGTTGTGTCCTCCCGAATGTTGTCCCTCTTCCTCTCGTTCCATCTATTGTTCTACTGAATGCAATTCCAGGCAGTCTATTCTCTGTCATTCTTGCTATATGGCCTGCCCAATTCAACCTTCTCCTCTTGAGCACTTCGACGATGTTACGGTGTTTGTACAGCCCTCTTAATTCTTCATTTCTTCTTATTCTCCATTCCATGTTATTATACAGATCCAAAAATTTTCCTTAGTACTTTTCTTTCGAATATTAACAGTTTTTCTTCATCTTTGTTTCTAAATATTAATGTTTCACATCCATATAACATCACAGGTATAATGGTCGACTTCATATCCCTACAAATTGTTACACCCAAGTATTTGTGTAAGTTAACCGATTCCAACTGTGACTCATTGATGTTATAGTCATAGGTTGCTACGTTTTCTCGTTTTGTGAAGTGCACAGTTTTTCATTTCTGAACATTGAAAGCAAGTTGCCATTCTTCGCAACACATGCAAATATTCTCAAGGTATGACTGAATACTCATGCATCTTCTTTCAGACAGCATTCATTATAGATAACTCATCATCTGCAAAGAGTGTGAGGTTACTGTTAAATTGTCAGAAAGGTCATTAATACACGAAATGAACAGCAATGTCCCAAGAAACTTCCCTGGGCCACACCCGAAGTTACTTCCTACATATGACGATGACTCTCCATCCAATACAACAAGCTGCGTCCTCCCCACAAATAGTCTTCGGTCTAGTAACAGATTTCACTTGATACTCTATGCGATCGTACGTTGGTACTACAGTTGCAACGAGAAATATGTTTGCGTCCTAAACTCGATAAGTGTTGCTCAAGAACACCAAAGACGCCTATACGATAGTTTCTTAACTATAGATTCTCAATTAAATCCACAGTGGCTCTTGACGTGCTTGTTGTGATTACGAATGTAAAACTTTCTCACATGCAGACTTTTTGTACACCATTATATATAAGGACTCTTAAGGTGGCTTTGGTGAGAAGAAAAGTATATGTACAACAATGATTCACATACAACGTCTGATATGTAGTTGAACGCATGTTTCTTTTGATTAGAGATGGGCAAACTGAAACACGTAACTATTTCGAAACAAATGAAATAGCACAATCTTATGTTTCGAAAAGCTGTTTTCGAAACAGTTTGTGATTTTTAATAGTATAGGCCTTCACATTATATCATCTTGAGCGTCTACTGTATAAATATTGTTATAAAAATGCAAATGAGGTGCGAGAGCGCCAATCATATCGCAGAAAGTATGAAACTTCCACTTAGGCGTCTTTGCAGTTCCGTATTTCCTGTAGCAAATGCGCTGCTTTCGTGTCATGTGACTTTCATACTTTTCAACTAGCCGAGGTCAGACTAAATACATTTGACATAACAGACTTTGCCAAACTCGTTTCCCTGTATTCTGGGGCATAATTTTGATAGGTTTTATGGGTAATAAAATGTATGTGCTCTTGAAAAGGCATATCGTATAATTTATTGAGATAACATTCTGGGAAGCGTGGCACTGAATTAACATTTATGAGTGTGCCACTCACACTTTTATTACTCACAGTTAAATTTTCCATTGTCTGTTACACAGAGCAGGGTGCAAAGTGACTGATGCACACAGATCAAAAAATTACCATAACAGCATGTAGCACAATGGTCAAGTATGACAGTCTCTCATCAAATATTCACAAGTTAGCTGGATACATCTCATAATACGTACCCTTGATAGAACCAGAAAACATGTTAAAACATTTCATGGTAACTGAAATGCAGAGATCGGAATGTTTCTTTAAAGTATAAAATCCAGACTAAAATTTAAAACAATTCATACAGTGTAATGCCTTTGTGATACCTGTATCATGGCAGATCTGCCTCTAAACCACTTATAGTTCTTGCTAAAGAAATTTGTTTGAGGAACAGGTACATCTGCTTGCTGTGAGTACTTGAGGGATTAAGTACACACAGCAAACAGATGTATTACCACTTTATTATAAACTTACCCAGGAAATCAGAGAAGAAGTTAAGTTGCTGTTGAAATGCAATTTTTATCACAGTATCTGAACGCCAAAACCAAAAGTATTAAAGTACCATTGTTGGTTTGCCTGAGAATTATTTATGACACACAAGTATCAAGATCCCTATAGTGTAATAACCAAACATGGGACATTTACAAAAATAAACGCACAAACATATACATACATAAATCAGATTGTTATTCTCAAACACATAAATAAATAAATAAATAACATACTAAAACAAAACAAAATTAAACTCACTGAATGATGAACAAAAACGTGTCTTCTGTGTGAAACAAATTTGAGAAAAATGTTCTTGTAAGGTAACTACATGCACGAGTTAGTGGACTAACCAAAATACAATCAAACATAAATTCAGTGCACGCTCTCCAGAGAAGAACAAAATCAACTGAAATTTTACTGTTTCATTTCTGGGTTGATCTGCTGTACCTATTCTAAGTTGTAGTTTAGAAATATCATTTTTGATACTTTTTTGCTGGAAAGACGGGATCGTCTGTCTGTTATTGTTTGCCCCTGATTTGAAAATATGCGCTCACGTGGAACAGAGGTGGCCATAATACAGAGACGTCGTTTCATTATTTCAAACAGTGTAGGAAATAACACATGACTTTCTTTCCAGCACAGCAATGGTTCTTGTGATCTGTGTATCAGTGGTATATTCATATATTTCTCAAGCTCGACTATACTTGCAGCACTGGATTGTCTACACTTTGGATCAAGCCACCTACAGCTTGATCGAGATCTGGCCAAATGTTGTCACTGCTAGAGGTGAATGTGCTCACCACAACTGGTTTGGCTGGCAGTGGATTGTCTGTAGAACACCGAATGGGTTTCTGTCGTATTGCACAGCACTTGTTGATTATTGCATTTTTTGTTTCTTTTAATCGATGCCCAGTTTTTGGAAATCCATGCTCCCTGAAGCGAAGACCCAATAATGATGCTTCACAAGCAATTGCTTTATCTGCAAACTTTTGAACGAGGCGGGTACAGATTCCATCCTCAAGTTTAGCAATTACTGTATTAGTGACTTCATTGCTGTGATCTGAGTTTTTCAGTCTCAGACAATGACTTTGTTAATCTTTGCTTAATGAGACAACTTTTGACAAGGTTACATTTCTTTCACTGCTAATTTCTGTTGTGACTTGTTCAAAAGGAGATAGTATTTCACAAGATTTTTCAATAATTGACAAGTCTTCATTGGACAGTTTTGATTGTGAATCCAGAATGAGGATGGCGAGGGTGCTTTGCAAAGGTTGTTTGATTTTCAAAAGCCTGTCAAACATTTCATACGTGGAATTCCATCTCGTAGGGCAATCTTGCTTCGGTGTTAAAATAGAGAAGCACATTTGATTCTGAATATTGTGTAATTTCTCAAGTGGCATGATCAGATTAGTCCAGATGTAAGTTGGTAAGAGCTAATGGTAGGGTTCGACTGTGATGCAGACTGCTCGAAGCCAAGCTGTCAACAAGGCACTATGGAAGTTGGTGGTGGTCCCATAATAGTGTGGACTGTGTTTACGTGGAATGGACTGGGTCTTCTGACCCAACTGAACTTATTGTCAAGTGGAAATGGCAACGTTCGGCTACTAGGAGGACATTCATGCACTTCATGTTCCTAAACAAAGATGGAATCTCTGTGGATGACTATGTGACATGTCGCTGTGCCACAACTGTTCGCTATTGGTTTGAAGAACATTTCGGACAATTCGAGCGACTGATTCGGTCACCCATACCGCGCGCTACATGAATCCTACCGAACATTTACGGGACATAATCGAGGGGCCAGTTCGTGCACAAAATCCTGCACCAGAAACATTTTCCCAATTATGGGCGGCTGTAGAGGCAGAGTGGCACAGTATTTCTGCACGGGACTTCCAACGACTTGTTAAGTCCATGACACACCGATCTGCTGCACCACGCTGGGCAAAAGGAGGTCCGACACGATGTTAGGAGGTATCCCTTGACTTCTGTTAAAAGCGTTAGCAGTTAAGTTTACGCACGATATAGAGGGTCTTAATACACTGCTCTGCAAAAGTTGAAGAAGAGCTAGATAACTAACATAGCACATTAACTACTCGGCGGAAATGAATGAAAGTGCGGCAGCATGTTTCGCAGTCGTGTGTAGAAAGATGGACGACACGTGGCGTGAGGTTAGCGTGACTAAAGCGCCAACCGGAGCTCGTCCCACCGCACGAGGCAGTTGCGGTGCGCTGTCGCGGCGTTCTTCATTACATCATCGCCCAGTGACAACATTTGGATGCAATTACATGGGGAACAACCATCGATAAACTGAAAGAAGGGCGAAGAGTGACGACTGTAGCCCAGCAGTTTGGAAGTGCTCACAGGATTGTTTCACATGTGAGGGGAACGTTCCGAATCATAGGCACTTCTGCCTAAAGGAGAGGAAATTGTCGACCATGGTCAACTACAGCAGCAGATGACGGCTACCGTATGCAACAGATTGGAGGGGATCTGCGTAAAACAGCGGGTGCAGATGCAACCACATTTAACAGGACTGCAAGGCGCTAAGTCTCATGCTCCACGATGGTAAGACGACTGCGTAGGTATAGTCATTTCTCCCGAAGACCAGGACGTTGTGTTCCGTTGACACCCGCATACGGACTGGACCAACTGTGCGCGTGCTCTTCTCGGAAGAGAGCCGATTCGGTCTGAATGATGACTATGCGTGTTCTCTTGTATGGGCAGAGGTGAGAACACGTAATGCACGCAGGAACATTGTCCAACATGATCGTGTTGGTAATCCAGGTGTTATGGTGTGCAGAGGCATTATCTTGTGTAACTGTACTGATCTGCAAATTTTTGAACATGATCTAAGGTGGCAGAATAAATGAAGGTCAATTTCGCACCTTACATAAGAGTTTTACACGTCGTAACAGAAAGGTGAATATGACACCTAACTTACTTCGGCAGTAATGAGCAAATTTGCCTATACGTATGTAATGCAAAAGGGATGACACTCAATCGACGGTATTAACACACCGCTCCTATATAATGCGTGTCAATGAGCGGAATGTGAAACAAGCAGTGACAGGAAACGTTTTGTGTGTAAGCAGGTGCGGATGAAAGCAGAGGCCACACCACGAGAGGCAGCACAAAAACCTCTCAGGGAGTGTCCCATGGCAGAGTCAGCGACCGGACAGGTGACGCATACTGGATAGCAAGTAATGGGCCACCAGAGGTAGGACAGAGAGAAGCTCTAGAGAACTGTGTTTCGGAATTCCCAATGGATACGAACAAAAAAAAGTGATGCAGTTGATCACGTGAACAGCAAGTGGTACACATGTGATGTACGTATGTAACTTTTAGGCATCTGAAGCTGGCACAAAAGGTCTGATTGGCGGAAATGCACTAGGAAGGAGTAAAGTGCCAAGATTTTGACGCAGTTTAATGGTAGGGCCCTCTCAGAGAGTTTCCACAAAAATAAGAGGAATGGTCCTATTGGTCGAAGAAAGCCATCATGTGGAGAAGGAAAGAACCCAGGTGGGGAGACAGTTCAGCTACGAGAAAGACAAGAGCGAAATTTTCAGGGACTCTTCACTGAACTCGCCTCAAGTGCAGAACGTGGCGCATAACACTCTGTACGACTCAGAGGAGAAATTTGTGTGAACACTGCGTTCACTGTGTCTGACATTCAGCTAGATATCATCTGTAGCGTCGTTGAGCTCCAACTGTGGAGAAACGAACCAGTTAGTTAATTGTTCTTGCGAGGACTGAGATGGCATTTTAATGTGCACGCTGCTCTAGCCATGCTTGTGCATATCGCCATATTCCAAGACTAGGGATGAGTATATGTTTTCTTGCATAACGGGAAACATGGCGAGAGTTTCTGCTGGAAAAATTAGCAAAGGCTTAATTAGCTTTTATGGGAATTTCAGAGGATGAGAGCAGCCATGCAGACAACAGCTCATCTCAGCTAAGGTAAATACCATGAGCAGAGGTGTGAACTTGTTGGTTCACCAGCTTGTGTCCACTGTAAACTCAAGCAACCTTGGGTAATCTTTTGCTCAACTTGTCACAAAACTAACCATCCTCCGTAGAGTTGATTGTCATCCTAAAAATAGTACCGAACTTTGAACTGGAATCGGATCATTTACCATAGTACTGGCCAACATCATGACATAAGCGTAAACCGAACTTTGAACCGGAATCGAATGATTTATCGTAGTACTCGCTAACATCATGACATAGTCATAAGAATAATTTTGTAAAAAAACTCCTGGTTAAAATTTACCTTTCTTGTGTTTAGGATTATTTCACTTTTTGAGGACGAGATGCGTTCGTTTGACAACTATCATAACATTGTCACATTGTAAACTGTGTAAATGCATGTATTTCTGTGATAAGATAGCAACATTACACCAAAAATATTTACAGCTTACACAGTTGTTGTTCTGTCCTGAAAACCTTACAACGGAACACTCACCAGTGAATGTTTATTATGACATGGTATTCCTTCTCCATGTGCGGTTTTTCAATGGAGAATTCGGCCCTGACTTCATTTTTACGCGACTGCAACAAACACCACAGGTAGAGGAGCTCTTGCAATGAGAGAATATTCTGCAGTGGACTGGCCTGCCCGTTATCCCGACTCAAATGCCGTCGAGCACGTGTGAAATGCGCTGGGCAGACGTACTGCAGCCCTCCACTTGCACCATCGACAATCCAGCAGTTGTCCACTGCGCTGTTGGAGGAATGAAATGCACTGTCACAAGGCCTTCTTGCCAGCATTGTGACCAGCATGGGTGTGCTTTGCAGAGCGCACATTGCCATCTGTGGAGTTCACACCCTCTACCCCTTTTGTAATGTGCAGGGTGATCATCACAAACTGCAGTGACTTCAGTATAATTATTGCTTGTGAATAAAAGTGTCATTTCTGTTTGTCTCATTGCGTACTGATCTCATGTATCTCCCGTACTATATTTTAGCAATTCTTTCTACGTATGGTCCAAGTTTCATCGAGGTGCGTTACTTGGCAGTCTCACAGCATGCGAAAGTTACTTTTGTCCTTAAGCTTTGCATACCCGTGTACATACTATTGTGTCACGTAATTACATTCTCGACGTCGGTGCTTAACTGATCGGTGAGCTGTCGTTTCCAAAATTAAGTACCTATACGTACCACCTTGTGACATAGTTGTGTGGTTGTAATGGCTTTTAAAAGTGTACATTAAAAAGGTAGAAAGACACATTAATAACAAAACTGGTACTAGAACAGAAATGTAAAGCTAATAGGAGCAAACACCATTAAGGAAATGTAGAAATGACAGTCAAAGTGCATAAACAAAAAGTATATCAATAAATCACGTGATTAATTTGAGGGGTGGTTGGTAGGATACGACGGAAGAACAGATCAAAGGAAGGGAGGAAGATTGCGTTTAACATACCGTTGACATCGGGCTCATTAGAGACGGACCACAACCTCGGTTTGCGTCAAGTATGGGGAAGGAACTCGGTCATGCCCTTTCAAAGGAACCATCCCGACATTTGTATTAAGTGGTTTAGGAAATTACGGAAAACCTAAAACCTGAGGGCTGTACGCGGGTTTGAACTGTTGTCCTCCCAAATGCGACTCCAGTGTGCTAACCACTGCATCACCTCGCTCGGTGGATGGATATATGGGGGGCATATTGAGACAGTCACATGTGATTCATAAGGATGAGAGCCAATAACACACGGCATTGTCGAATCGAACTTTGTAGAAGAAATAATCACCCAGGATTCTTTGGGAAATGCACGTAAACCAGAACGGGGAGATGGAGTAAGGGAAGCATCAGGTGTGAGGATATTGTGAATAAAATGCATTCTAATGATAGTCCACCAGAGCTGCTCTTTTGTATCTTATTTGCGTTGTTTTTAAATAGTTTTACTCTTAATGACATGTACATGCCGTGCCTGTACTTTGATGGCAATTTGCTCCATTTGGCAGACATTCTGATGGTGGGCTATACCCAAAACGCTACAGAAAATACAATTTTTAACGACAAGTGATCTGTTGATTTTAGCGACCTAGTAAAACAGTGATATTAAACACGCTCAGGGTTTACATAATGGTCGCAGGACTTCGGCACGACTTTTATGTCACAACTAAAGCGTATTACAAATTTATACACTCTGCTATGATGGACAAGATCAAACAATCCAAAAAGTATAAACGAAAGGGATGAAAGTGGTTATGAAGCACAATTTTGCGAAGAATTAGTTAATGGGTTTTTGTATCTAGCTTAGTTGGAAGCAATAAGTCAGTGGGCAGGGGAAGAAGTACACGTAAGAGTAAAAATGGGCTGGAGTGATCTGCCAAATCAGACAGAACCTTCGAAACTTAGTTTCTGATGTCCCTGGAATGGAAAGATTTCCTGTTTTGACACATGGCGTTTTGATGCGAAAACGGCTCAAATATGGGAGTATTTCAGCGAGAAATGGAGGAGATGCATGTCGCGCATTACTGGGAAATACTGGAAAACAGACCAATAGGACAGGTGTTCCCTGCTGGTACGGTTTGTGTAATTATGACTGTAAGGAAGGGAAGAGCAGTTGTGCGTGACCTACAGCCAGACCAGTGCACAGTGGATGGAACATGGATGTTGTTTGTTCGATTCTGAGAGATAAAAGTAGACAGAAACTACTACCCAGTAGAAAGTTGGTATATGTCATTCAAAAGCATGCGGGATCTGCGCGCTTGCATGTAAAGGAAGATAGCAAGGCAAAGAAAATTCGCAGGAGGCCTTTATCCAATAGTTGATGAAGAATTCACATTACGTGTCTCCACTACTGCTATTGACTTGGTTTAAGTGTTTCAGTTAATTTATTTCACATTTATACATATTATTCCTTAATTCTCAATTCTATGCATTCTTGCCTCTTAATATGTTCGTGTTGAGAAAGTCTACAGTGCTGTAAGTTTCTTTCCATTTGTTCAGGTGCAAACACCTTCCCATGTGATTGGTTGGTTGGGATGGGGGAAGGGACCAAACAGCAAGGTCATCGGTCCTATCGGATTAGAGAAGGATGGGGAAGGAAATCGGCCGTGCCCATTCAAAGGAACCATCCCGGCATTTGCCTGAAGCGATTGAGGGAAATCACAGAAAACCTAAATCAGAATGGCTGGACACGGATTTGAACCGTCGTCCTGCCGAATACGAGTCCAGTGTGCTAACCACTGCGCCACCTCGCTCGGTTATATGTGATTGCTAATCGACTCTACAAATATGATAAATGGAAATGTAGTGTGGCTAGCACCTCCCGGCGGGTAGACCAGTCGCCTGGTGCAAGTCTTTTTAGGTGACGCCACTTCGGCGACTTACATGTCGATGGGGGACATGATGATGATACCACAACACCCAGTCGCTGAGAACAGAAAATCTCCGACCCAGCCGGAAATCGAACCTTGGCCACTTCGCATGACAGTCCGTCACGCTGACCACTCAGCTATCGGGGCGGACTACAGCTATGGTTCCAGAATGAGATTTTCACTCTGCAGTGGAGTGTGCGCTGATATGAAACTTCCTGGCAGATTAAAACTGTGTGCCGGACCGAGACTCGAACTCGGGACCTTTGCCTTTCGTGGGCAAGTGCTCTACCAACTAAGCTGCCCAAGCACGACTCACGCTCCGTCCTCACAGCTTCACTTCTGCCAGTACCTCGTCTCCTACCTTCCAAACTTTACAGAAGCTTTCCTGCGAACCTTGCAGAACTAGCACTCCTGAAAGAAAGGATATTGCGGAGACATGGTTCGCAGGTGAGCTTCTGTAAAGTTTGGAAGGTAGGAGACGAGGTACTGGCAGAAGTGAAGCTGTGAGGACGGGGCGTGAGTCGTGCTTGGGTAGCTCATTTGGTAGAACACTTGCCCGCGAATGGCAAAGGTCCCGAGTTCGAGTCTCGGTCCGGCACACAGTTTTAATCTGCCAGGAAGTTTTACAGCTATTGTGTTTCACATTGATTGTTATTTCACTGGATATGAGCAAGTAACTGTACAAAAACATTTTCACCCCTGTGTTATTGAATTCTGGAGGCTCCTCCTCATTACGAGAAACACTTACTCCTCCCCCCCTGACCCTTTACAAAAGTACCCCACAGGCTTTGCAGCCTTTACTTTGCTGTCTGGTCTGAAGAACGGTGTACAGTCTCACCTGTTTTCTGGTACCTTGCAGAACTAGCACTCCTGAAAGAAAGGATATTGCGGAGACATGGTTCGCAGGTGAGCTTCTGTAAAGTTTGGAAGGTAGGAGACGAGGTACTGGCAGAAGTGAAGCTGTGAGGACGGGGCGTGAGTCGTGCTTGGGTAGCTCATTTGGTAGAACACTTGCCCGCGAATGGCAAAGGTCCCGAGTTCGAGTCTCGGTCCGGCACACAGTTTTAATCTGCCAGGAAGTTTTACAGCTATTGTGTTTCACATTGATTGTTATTTCACTGGATATGAGCAAGTAACTGTACAAAAACATTTTCACCCCTGTGTTATTGAATTCTGGAGGCTCCTCCTCATTACGAGAAACACTTACTCCTCCCCCCCTGACCCTTTACAAAAGTACCCCACAGGCTTTGCAGCCTTTACTTTGCTGTCTGGTCTGAAGAACGGTGTACAGTCTCACCTGTTTTCTGGTACCTTGCAGAACTAGCACTCCTGAAAGAAAGGATATTGCGGAGACATGGTTCGCAGGTGAGCTTCTGTAAAGTTTGGAAGGTAGGAGACGAGGTACTGGCAGAAGTGAAGCTGTGAGGACGGGGCGTGAGTCGTGCTTGGGTAGCTCATTTGGTAGAACACTTGCCCGCGAATGGCAAAGGTCCCGAGTTCGAGTCTCGGTCCGGCACACAGTTTTAATCTGCCAGGAAGTTTTACAGCTATTGTGTTTCACATTGATTGTTATTTCACTGGATATGAGCAAGTAACTGTACAAAAACATTTTCACCCCTGTGTTATTGAATTCTGGAGGCTCCTCCTCATTACGAGAAACACTTACTCCTCCCCCCCTGACCCTTTACAAAAGTACCCCACAGGCTTTGCAGCCTTTACTTTGCTGTCTGGTCTGAAGAACGGTGTACAGTCTCACCTGTTTTCTGGTACCTTGCAGAACTAGCACTCCTGAAAGAAAGGATATTGCGGAGACATGGTTCGCAGGTGAGCTTCTGTAAAGTTTGGAAGGTAGGAGACGAGGTACTGGCAGAAGTGAAGCTGTGAGGACGGGGCGTGAGTCGTGCTTGGGTAGCTCATTTGGTAGAAGACTTGCCCGCGAATGGCAAAGGTCCCGAGTTCGAGTCTCGGTCCGGCACACAGTTTTAATCTGCCAGGAAGTTTTACAGCTATTGTGTTTCACATTGATTGTTATTTCACTGGATATGAGCAAGTAACTGTACAAAAACATTTTCACCCCTGTGTTATTGAATTCTGGAGGCTCCTCCTCATTACGAGAAACACTTACTCCTCCCCCCCTGACCCTTTGCAAAAGTACTCCACAGGCTTTGCAGCCTTTACTTTGCTGTCTGGTCTGAAGAACGGTGTACAGTCTCACCTGTTTTCTGGTACCTTGCAGAACTAGCACTCCTGAAAGAAAGGATATTGCGGAGACATGGTTCGCAGGTGAGCTTCTGTAAAGTTTGGAAGGTAGGAGACGAGGTACTGGCAGAAGTGAAGCTGTGAGGACGGGGCGTGAGTCGTGCTTGGGTAGCTCATTTGGTAGAACACTTGCCCGCGAATGGCAAAGGTCCCGAGTTCGAGTCTCGGTCCGGCACACAGTTTTAATCTGCCAGGAAGTTTTACAGCTATTGTGTTTCACATTGATTGTTATTTCACTGGATATGAGCAAGTAACTGTACAAAAACATTTTCACCCCTGTGTTATTGAATTCTGGAGGCTCCTCCTCATTACGAGAAACACTTACTCCTCCCCCTGACCCTTTACAAAAGTACTCCACAGGCTTTGCAGCCTTTACTTTGCTGTCTGGTCTGAAGAACGGTGTACAGTCTCACCTGTTTTCTGGTAGCCAGTGGGGCAGCATCAAATCGAACACCTTGGAGTAGGCCGGCCGGAGTGGCCGTGCGGTTCTGGGCGCTACAGTCTGGAGCCGGGCGACCGCTACGGTCGCAGGTTCGAATCCTGCCTCGGGCATGGATGTGTGTGATGTCTTTAGGTTAGGTTTAATTAGTTCTAAGTTCTAGGCGACTGATGACCTCAGAAGTTAAGTCGCATAGTGCTCAGAGCCATTTGAACCATTTGAACCTTGGAGTAGGGACCGTGCTTTGAGACGGCCGTGTTCTCCATATCTGGATCCATCACGTCAAACAGCTCGTGTATAACCACCCCGGGCACTGGGTTGTGCTCCTTAGCGTAATCCAACATTTCTGGGCACACATCGCAAGCCACTATCTTCGTGCCTTCAGGGACTTTGGACGCTAGAAACTATTTACATCTATCAATAATTATTTGGTTATCTGTCCTTTAGACATGTAAAACAGAACAATTTGACAGGAGCTATTACTAAATTACTGAAATACGTATGCTTCCACAGACATGTAAGTGAAGATAATGAATAGTATACAAAGTGTCTCAGGACGAAGTTTTTGGAAGTTTGTGGTAAGATCTTATGGCACCAAAATGTTGAGGTTATCGGTTCCTAAGCTTACACACTACTTAATCTAACATAAACTAACCTACGCTAAGGACAACACACACACCCAAGCCTGAGGGAGGACTCGAACCTCAGACGGGAGGATCCGCGCAAACCGTGCAGGACGAAACATATCGATTGACTGAAAAGAGTGTGCACTCTTTCTTCACCTGCCACCTCCCCACACGATAGACGCTCGAATGGAAAGAGTTACAGTTCCTCTTACTTTTCCATTGGTTGTTTCCAACTTTTGCGATCAACCAATACTGTAATGAGGCTGAAATAACACTTATATTGTAGGAACACGAAACTATACTGAAGCTCGTCAGTGGTCAATCGATTACAAAACATACAGGGTCTTTCACAATGCCTGCTACTGGCTTCTATGCGTTGTAGAGTGGACTTACTCGCAGAAGATAAAGTTTTGACAAAAAACCTTGTTCCCTTCTTCTTCTTTTTGCCGATATCTAGGGTTCACACCGCTTCTCCGCCCCCAGTCGCCATCTTCTTCTGTCTTGACTTTCCTCAACATTCATGTTCCTTGCTAGCGTTGCCTCCTCTACATCATTTTGGCAGTTGCATTGTGGGTGACCCCTTTTCTTCCGTTGGGATGGTATCCACCTTAGGATCCTATCTGATGTCTTATCTTCATTTATCCAATTCACATAGCCAAAGTACCTCAGCCGCTTTTGTTGGATGTCATCACAGATATTCCTTTGACGAATTACGTCGTTTCTTAACCCATCCGTCCTACCGTCCTAGTATAGCTTGAGCGTCGTTTTAAGTAATCCATCTCAGTGGCAAGCAGGTGTTTTTTTTTCTGCCTTTCCAGACTTCTAATCCGACCAAAACTACACCATGGACCGTAGTCTTATACGTTCTCTTCTTCGATGTTCTTCTTATCTTTTTGTTCCACAGGACAGAGTTTGTCATTGTTACAGGTCGTCCTTTACTAAGCCTACTAGTGATCTCATCATTGTTTGTGTCCAGTGTATTAAGTAATATGTCAAGATATTTTGCCTCTACCACAACTACAATTACTTCCCATCTACCTCCAAATTGTTTACTTTTTCCTTTCGAACAGCCAAGTATTCACACTTCTTCATGGTCAGCTTCAGGCTAGCCTTATTGTATTCCTCTTTAAGCTCTCTTATCATACCCCTCACATCTTCATCCTCTGTCATTAGAGTCTGGTGTTGTGCAAAGTATGGGCTAAATATCTTGTTGTCCTCTACTGTCACTCCCATAACCTGGCGTTTTCTGTGACAGGTCTGCAGAATTGCTCCTAGATACAACTTAAATAGGGTTGATGTCACATCCCACATCACCTCGAATTCTTCTGTCCGACTATTCCCAATCCTTAGTCTTGCTGTGTTATTTTCATACAATTTCATAACTGCCTTTAAAAATCTTTGATCTAAATCTATCTCTTTGAACTTGTCCCACAGTTTGTTGGTGGGCACATTATCGTATGCTTTCTCTAGGTCAGTACGTTTTTCACATATTAGTTTCATTAAGATGCTGTGCATCACCGATCTTCTAGTTCGAAATCATATTTGTTCTTCTTGGCTGCTTGTGACTTGTTCCTTTATCTAACAGATCTTTCAGTACCATCGAGTATAGTCTTCAAACGAATGGGATCAATGCCAATCCCCTATAATTATCTGGGATATTGGGTGACCTTCTTTTTGTACCGGTCTTATATAATATGTTTTCCATTCCGACAGAACGTCTTCTCCATTAATTATCTTTCAAACAGCCTCTTTAGCATCTCCAACGATTTCGGTGGACCATACTTCACCAGCACTGGATATATTGATCCAAATCCTAGTATCTTCTTCATCTTACAGCCCTCACAGCCTGTTGAAGAACTTTTGTATCTGAACGTCATAATTCCTCCTGTTGCATCGTCACCTCATATTTATGTGAAAATTCAGGCCGATTCTCCTGGAATTAATCCTTAAATATCCATGAGTAATATTATTATGTGTAACTTTTCACTAGCTGACTCTCGCCTTGACTTGATTGTTCTCCATGCCTCAGCACTATGAGCCCCACCATTCATCCTCTCTACACATTCACATCTTCTTCCCACGCTTTGTTTTTTCGCTTTTAACACTTATCTTTCTACTTCTCTAGTTAGTGTCGTATATCTGTCTGTACTTTGATGTCATTTACATTCAAGGACGTCAAATTAGCTTCTTTTTTTCCTTTAAATCAGCTCTGCTATTTCTATATCCCTCCAAACTCGTTTCATCTTCTTCTCAAATCCCCCAGCTTCTTGTTTCTGTGCTTCATCTATGCCCTTCTTTATATGCTTATATTCCTCTTCTACTGCTCTCTCTTCATTCTTCAATTCGTTTGCCAGTCACTGTTGCAACCCATGTGCGGAAATATACCGTTTGGATGTAACCTAAGTTTGAAGATCGGATCACTTTCAGAACTCCCCTTCACGGTATGCACACAGCGGACACAACGAGCTAGGACCTGTTTTCTCTACATGTCATGCTCCATGTGGCGACCCTGCCGTAGTTGCACAAGGAGTACCTGCGATGCACTGCTCATACACACGGTCCACAAACTCTGGTGCGCGTCCGTGGAGCACCACAGTCAACCCTCCTTTGTACTTCACGCGACCGTTGCTGTAAGTGGACGAAAATGGTATGCTACTGATTGAGGCGATCCAGAAGACGTTCTCAATACATGTGTTGCGCAGCTCTATCATAACATATCGTACCGTGGAGCGGGAGGTTTGAAAATGGCCCGCTCTTCAAACTTGTTTTATATCCAAAGGAAATATTTCCGGACATTGGTTACTAATCAAAACTGTATCTACTAATTACCGTCTACTACTCATAGAAGCCTGTTATAGGGTTTGGGAAACATCCTGTGTTAGTGTTTGTGTAACCGTTAACACAATAAAAATGGAATAAAAAGAGTCGCGAGCGCAGTAAAACATTTATTTACAGTGGTTACCGGTTTCGGTCAGATGTGGCCATCTTCAGACCATTGATACCATGATGGTAGGCGATGGTGGTGAATGGAGCAGGTGTTGTGACTCCACGAACGTCAATTGCTAGTGGAGCAGTTGACGTTCGTGGAGTCATAACACTTGCTCCGTTCACGGCCATCGCCTACCATCGTGGTATCAATGGCCTGAAGACGGTCACATTATGACAGAAACCGGTAACCATTGTAATTAAATGTTTTACTGCGGCTGAGACTGTTTGTAATCCATTTTTAAAGTACTTCTAGGCAGACTGCTGTTTCTCCACGAGAAATGTTCTCAAAAATTACGTTATCGCTATGTAGTGCAGTGTACGCAAGGGCAAAATGACAGAAGGAGAAAATGACACCGAGTCGTGGTACAAATCAGGATGGTACCTTTCCATACAAATCAGGATGGCCGGGTTTGAACCATCGCCCTCCCAAGTGTGAGTCCAGTGTACTAACCACTGCGCTACCCCGCTCCGTCTTTTCACAAGATACTGCCGCCGTCTGTATATGTGCATATCGCTGCCCCATGAGTGTTGACATCTCAGTGCAAAATCGCTGCGGAAAATACTACGAGTCTGCAACACATGCAAGAATTTAGCAGTTCTTTAAAACTACGCTTCGAAGTTAAGAGTTCGCAAAATCTATTACAGCACTTTTTTCCAAGTCCGCGACCACACGCAGAAATTTTGTCTCTGGAACGGCTGCATGAAAATTTTCGATTACTTTTAGAGGCGACTAGTACGCCGAAGACGGACCAAATTCCGGTAAGCTGTCAATACTACCACGTCTAGCGCATAGAACAGACTACCACGAGGATTCTGGCAGCGTTCTTCAGGCAGCCGTCAATCTGTCGTAGGAAAAATAAAAAAAATGCATTTATTTTATCTACTACAACTCAAACTATACATCCAAATACATTTACACATTGTCGAACTTAAGGTATGCATCTTTTATCTACTAATTTAAACATATTACCAGTTGCTTAGTGGGGTGTTGCTCCACATTTTGAACGCAATATACCAACGATTCTGCGTGGCATGAAATCGATAAATCCTTGGCAGGTTTTCGGAGGAAAGTGACACCAGATGCCACATTCATGGGTTTATGATATGTGAGCGAAAAACTGGCGCCCGACAGCATTACAGATGTATTCCATCTGGTTCTGGAGTATTTGGTGGACTAGACCTCACCGTGCTCACAAACGTGCTCTTGAACAATGAGTCTGGTATTTTGACATGGACATTTATCCCGCTGACGATGCCATCGCCTTTGGGGAAGTTATCAAGCATGAACAGATGTAGATGGTCCACAATAAGGTGCAGGTTGTCCACAGCCATCATGGTGTTTCCGATTACTACCACAGGTCCCATGAAAGCTCAGGTAAATGACCCTCATAGCATAATACAGGGTGATTCAAAAAGAATACCACAACTTTAAAAATGTGTATTTAATGAAAGAAACATAATATAACCTTCTGTTATACATCATTACAAAGAGTATTTAAAAAGTTTTTTTTTCACTCAAAAACAAGTTCAGAGATGTTCAATATGGCCCCCTCCAGACAATCGAGCAATATCAACCCGATACTCCAACTCGTTCCACACTCTCTGTAGCATACCAGGCGTAACAGTTTGGATAGCTGCTGTTATATCTCGTTTCAAATCATCAATGGTGGCTGGGAGAGGTGGCCGAAACACCATATCCTTAACGTACCCCCATAAGAAAAAATCGCAGGGGGTAAGATCAGGGCTTCTTGGAGGCCAGTGATGAAGTGCTCTGTCACGAGCTGCCTGGCGGCCGATCCATCGCCTCGGGTAGTTGACGTTCAGGTAGTTACGGACAGATAAGTGCCAATGTGGTGGCGCTCCATTCTGCTGAAATATGAATTGTTGTGCTTCTTGTTCGAGCTGAGGGAACAGCCAATTCTCTAACATCTCAAGATACTGTAGTCCAGTTACAGTAGCACCTTCGAAGACAAAGGGACCAAAAACTTTATTGGCTGAAATGGCACAGAAAACGTTCATACTGAGTTGTTTCCCGCGCATTCTCAGTGCCCCATATACAGACATTGTGACGGTTGACTTTCCCGTTAGTGTGGAAAGTTGCTTCATCATTAAACACAATCTTTGAAACGAAAGATTCATCTGTTTCCATTTGAGCAAGGATAAAATCACAGAAATCGATTCTTTTAATCTTATCAGCTGCAGACAGTGCTTGAGCCAATTTCAGACGATAAGGTTTCATAACTAACCTTTTTCGTAGGACTCTCCATACAGTTGATTGTGGAATTTGTAGCTCTCTGCTAGCTCTGCGAGTCGATTTTCCTGGGCTGCGAACAAATGCTTGCTGGATGCGTGCTACATTTTCATCACTCGTTCTCGGCCGTCCAGAACTTTTCCCTTTGCACAAACATCCATTCTCTGTAAACTGTTTATACCAACGTTTAATACACAACCTATCAGGAGGTTTAACACCATACTTCGTTCGAAATGCACGCTGAACAACTGTCGTCGATTCACTTCTGCCGTACTCAATAACACAAAAAGCTTTCTGTTGAGCGGTCGCCATCTTAGCATCAACTGACGCTGACGCCTAGTCAACAGCGCCTCAAGCGAACAAATGTACAACTAAATGAAACTTTATAGCTCCCTTAATTCGCCGACAGATAGTGCTTAGCTCTGCCTTTTGTCGTTGCAGAGTTTTAAATTCCTAAAGTTGTGGTATTCTTTTTGAATCACCCTGTACTATCCCCAACATGATACCATGCCCATTGCAACGGTAATTGTCGACCAACATGGGAACACGTTGAGGCAGCTGTACGACGCAGTCTCAGTCGCAGTCTTCGATAGTCTTCAGTCTTAGTCACCCTTCGACAGTTCACTCGTGCATTAGCAGCAGGGGTCTCACACTGCATAATGCTCTTCACTTTGCTCTTGTAATAGCTGGACTTCATTGCCATTTGTTCTTTTGTAAAGTTTCTTTGTAACGCCTGGAGGGATCTGCAAGATGAGTAAAACTTCTGCTTACTGTATATATGTGTTTGCTAATCACGTCTGGTCCTGCCCAGCTTCACTGTGATGACAGGTGCTGCCACACTCTGTAGCCAACCTCTCCTTACCATTGTGTATGGAGCAGTACACAACAGCAATAACCTTGTCGTCCTTCAACCACTTTGCCGACACGCTCAAGACAGTAGCCCACGAACAGCTGATCAGCTTCCCAGGTGCAACTTCACAAGAATTTGCACTTTGTCAACGTCGCTTATATCAGCGGATTTCCCCATTTGCGGCCCGTATCGTGTCTAGAATGATTTCACATTGTCTCAGCTTCGCTTACGTCATATTCTTACAGCATCAAGTGCCAGCAAAGCAACCAGGTGCATTAAATCTCTCAGTGGGCAGCCATCATAATGCTTTATTTGGGGTTGGCCACCCTTAGTACAAGCAGAGATTGTATGGATGCGTAAGGGGGTGACATGTAAAAATAATCGAAAACGAAATACACTCATGCTCATAAATTAAGGATAATGCTGATACATGGTGGAAGAACGTTCTGGCGTGGGTTTAAATCACCTCGGTGTATGACCATGCGGTGCATTTGACCTACAGTCGTCACACGGTGGCGCTGGTAGCAGTCCACATACGCAGAGGTTTGTTGGTGCATGTCAGAGTATGGTGCAGCGAGTAAGGGTGCAGACGTTTACAGTCGTGCTAATGGTGACTGTTTGTTGAAAATGACTCAAAGAACACATATTTATGACGTTATGAGGGGTAGAATACTAGGGCGACTGGAGGCTGGTCAAACACAGCAGGTCGTAGCACGGGCCCTCCGTGTGCCACAAAGTGTGATCTCATGATTATGGCG
The DNA here is from genome assembly GCF_021461395.2 of Schistocerca americana. Taxonomy (NCBI): domain Eukaryota; kingdom Metazoa; phylum Arthropoda; class Insecta; order Orthoptera; family Acrididae; genus Schistocerca; species Schistocerca americana. Next base: position 184,297,690 of record NC_060120.1, read on the forward strand.
ACGATCGACGATTCCGTCAACGATTCCAACAGACAGGAAGCCTGTCCAGACGCTACGGTACGGGACGTCCACAGTGTACAACACCACAAGAAGACCGATATCTCACCATCAGTGCCCACAGACGGCCATGGAATACTGCAGGTAGCCTTGCTCCGGACCTTACCGCAACCACTGGAACGGTTGTCTCCAGACACACAGTCTGGAGATGACTGAACAGACATGGTTTATTCGCCAAGAGACCTGCAAGATGCATTCCACTGACCCCTGGTCACAGGAGAACCCGTAAAGCCCGGTGTCAAGAACACAGTACATGGTCATTGGAACAGTGGTCCCAGGTTATGTTCACGGACGAGTCCAGGTATAGTCTGAACAGTGATTGTCACCGGGTTTTCATCTGGCGTGAACCAAGAACCAGATACCAACCCCATAATGTCCTTGAAACGGACCTGTATGGAGGTGGTGGTTTGATGGTGTGGGGTGGGATTATGATTGGTGCACGTACACCCGTGCATGTCTTTGACAGAGGAACTGTAACAGGTCAGGTGTATCGGGACGTCATTTTGTACCAGTATGTCCGCCTTTTCAGGGGTGCAGTGTGTACCATCTTCCTCCTGATGGATGACAACGCACGGCCCCACCCAGCTGCCATCGTGGAGGAGTACCTTGAAACAGAAGATATCAGGCGAATCGAGTGGCCCGCCTGTTCTCCAGACCTAAACCCCATCGAGTACGCGTGGGATGCTCTCGGTCGACGTATCGCTGCACGTCTTCAGACCCCTACGACACTTCAGGAGCTCTGACAGAAACTGGTGTAAGAATGAGAGGCTGCACCCCAGCAGCTGCTCGACCACCTGATCCAGAGTATGCCAACACGTTGTGCGGCCTCTGTATGTGCGCATGGTGATTATATCCCATATAGATGTCGGGGTACACGGGCAGGAAACAGTGGCGTTTCGTAGCACATGTGTTTCGGGACGGTTTTCTCAACTTATCACCAACACCGTGGACTTACAGATCTGTGTCGTGTGTATTCCATATTTGCCTACGCTATTAGCGCCAGTTTTGTGTAGTGCAAAGTTGCGTGGCACCACATTCTGCAATTATCCTTAATTTATGAGCATGAGTGTAGATTAGTGGTGAATGCAGAGTTACTGTGGTTTCCAGGCTGGCTGATGCCACTTCAATTGCGATGCACTAGTCTCCCTGTAGACTGGTGGGTTTAGTATTACGGTAAGGGGAACATTCACCTGGGACTCCATGAACTCTGTGGTGGTAATCGAAGGCACAGTGACAGCTGTGGACTCTGCGAACATTGCTGGCAACTTCGAACGTCCCTTTACGCTTGATGTTCTTCCCAACAGCGATGACATCTCCCAGCTGGATAAATGTGTAGACCATAAGGCCAGAGTAGTGCTGCTGTGGTTTTGGGAAGCGTGACAGGGACCTCACGATGATACTGTAATGTGCGCCGAGTAACGGCACCACTTATAACTGTTTCAGTAGTTCCGTACAGTTGGGCAGACACTAGAAGCTCCAGAGAAACTGTCTGCAAATACTCAGCGCGCTTTATTATTGCATCTAGCCCACTACAGGATGGTGGTAACTTGGCCTAGGAATTCTGCTGCCAAAACTCCTTCACCAAAGAAGACGAAGTAAATATTCCTGAATTCCAATCAAGAACAACTGCCAAGATGAGAAACATAGAAGCAGATATCCTCGGAGTAACGAAGCAGCTTAAATCACTTAATAAAGGCAAGGCCTCCGGTCCAGATTGTATACCAGTCAGGTTCCTCTCAGAGTATGCTGATAAATTGCTCCATATGCAGCAATTATCTACAACCACTCGCTCACAGAAAGATCCGTACTTAAAGACTGGAAAATGGCTCAGGTCACACCAATACCCAAAAAGGGAAATAGGAGTAATCCGCTGAATTACAGGCCTATATCACTAACGTCGATTTGCAGTAGGGTTTTGGAACATATACTGTATTCGAACATTATGAAGTACCTCGATGAAAACGATTTATTGACACATAGCACGGATTCAGAAAATATCGTTCTTGTGAGACACAACTAGCTCTTTATACTCATGAAGTAATAAGTTCTATTGACTGGTGATGTCAAACTGATTCAGAAGGCTTTCGACACCGTTCCTTACAAGCGTCTTCTAAACAAACTGCGTGCCTATGGAATATCACCTTAGTTGTGCGACTGGATTCGTGATTTCCTGTCACAAAGGTCACAGTTCGTAGTAATAGACGGAAAGTCATCGAGTAAAACAGAAGTAATATCCGGCGTTCCCCAAGGAAGTGTTATAGGCCCTCTATTGTTCCTGATCTATATTAACGACATAGGAGACAATCTGAGTACCCGTCTTAGATTGTTTGCAGATGATGCTGTCATTTACCGTCTTGTAAAGTCATCAGATGACCAAAATGACTTACAAAATGATTTAGATAAGATATCTGTATGGTGCGAGAAGTGGCAATTGACCCTGAATAAGGAAAAGTGTGAAGTTATTCACACGAGTACTAAAAGAAATCAGCTAAATTTCGATTACAAGATAAGTCACACAAATCTGAAGGCTGTAAATTCATCTACATACCTAGGGATTACAATCACAAATAACCTAATTTGGAACGATCACATTGATAATATTGTGGGTAGAGCAAACCAAAGACTGCGATTCATTGGCAGAACACTTCGAAGGTGCAACAGGTCTACTACAGAGACTGCTTACACCACGCTTGTCCGCCCTATTTTGGAGTACTGCTGTGCGGTGTGCGATCCGCGTCAGGTGGGACTGACGGATGACATCGAAAAAGTACAAAGAAGGGCAACTCGTTTTGTATTATCGCGAAATAGGGGAAATAGTGCAACAGACATGATACGTGAATTGGAGTGGCAATTATTAAAACAAAGGTGTTTCTCGTTGCCACGAGATCTTCTGATGAAATTTCAGTCACTAGTTTTCTCCTCCGATTGCGCAAACATTCTGTTGGTACCCACCTACATAGAGAGAAATGATCATCACGATAAAGTAAGAGAAATCAGGGCTCGCACAGAAAAATTTAAGTGCTCGTTTTTCCCGCGTGCCATTGGAGAGTGGAACGGTAGAGAGACAGCTTGAAGGTGGTTCATTGAACGCTCTGCCTGGCACTTTATTGTGCACAGCAGAGTAATCACGTAGAGGTAGATGTAGACTGGTGACGGAGCGCAGCATCGGCCGGCCGTGGCCTTTGTGAAGCAGCCCTCTCCGCCAGCAGCATTTCTGCATGCTGATGGCGGTACGATCCGCATCCCGTCTCCCTGCCGTGATGGAATATGGCTGACTGGTGACGTAGCGGGCAGGACACAGAACCCCCATGCTGGTGGTGACAGCTGCTACCCTGGGCCGGCATTGGCCCGCTCCAGGATCGAAGAACTCCAGGGTGGGCTCTTCGTGGTTAGATGTGAACTGTGGTCCTCAATCAGTATCCCAAATGGTTCAAGGTGGCACAGCCCTTGTGGTGATAGAGCTGTGGTACAGACAGAAGTGATGGTAGAACTGAATTTGGATGTATATATTCTTCCGTGTTGCAAGTGTTTGGCCTGCATTACAGCTTTGGGCACGTGCGTTAAACACTTCGGCAGCTGCCTCAGTGGGAAAGCTTGTGACATTTTGCTGCTAGTGCAGTGCCGCGTTAACCATTTCCACACAATACCAGTTTGGCCCACCTCGCAGCACTGCGACAGCTATGTTTCATTTCATAAAGCACAGCACTGGAGCTCGCCTGCGCCCGGCACGCTGCAGTCCTACAACTTCACGCGCTTATGATCAAATATGGGTGGTGCACTACAGTATTTTGACCATCACCTCTGGACACCGACCAAGGACTTGTCGAGTCCATGCCATGCAGATTTGCTGCTTCCAGAGGTGGACTAATATGCTGTTAAGCAGGCGGTCGTAACGTTTTGGCCCAGCAGTGCATGTGTGACAACTTCCTTGTGACAACTGCCTTGACTTTTCTTATTTAGATGTACAATATGTTATCGATTTCAGATTTATATAACACTTGTTATCCACGTGACTGTAAAAGTAAGAATGGCAACTGGACGATGCTGGAAAATCAGCTGGCAAAATTATAAAATCTGTTCTGCAGGACCTTCCCTTCATCCAGACAGGGTGAAATGGGTAGGCGCCCCAGAAACCCTCGCCGCCGTCCCCACCTTGGCCGCGATGTCGCAGCCCACGCCCAGCACGGGCAGAGGCTGGTCCGGCCACGTCAGCGTGGGCCAGAGTTCCTCCAGCTGGCGTATTGTGACCGCCGTGAGCGTCTGCCACGTGCAGCGGCTGAAAGACCCCGGCTTGTCCATGGCGGCTGTGGCGGCCTGCGCACGACACTCGCAGTTATAGCGTTCAAAGAGAGGACGAAAGTCACTTCCTGTAAACCAGAAACAGTGCCACACACTCGGCATGTAAGTCACACTTTGTGAAAGCTATTTTGTTTCTTTTGTTATTCGATTTCCTAGCCCTTCATGGCTGACAGCGGCATATTGCCACTCTTAAGTCGAGAGCATTACAAAACGAACAACCCTTTTTTTTTTAATGTAAAATGTTGAAATATATTGTAAGGTAGACATGTCACTCTGATTTTTGTATGTTATCGATCTGCACGTCAGAGAGAGAGAGCAAGTTACGTTGCTGTTAAACAATCTTTGGTCTGGTTGTGGTACAGTCTTTGCCTCTGCACAGCCTGATACATTCTTAGTTGAATTGTGGTAGGTGATGGACGTATTCAGTAGTGCTAGGTTGTCTTGTGATTGTATTTGTAAGACGAAGAAAGATTTATTGTAAGCATAGCAAGGATGAATATGATATGTTTATCGAAAGGCGAAAGGAATATAAATTTTATTAGGTCTACAACTTTGCTTCGGCCGTTTTGCAATAGACGGCAGTAGCGGAAAGCAGCGTTGGTGTGATTGGTCATAGGTGTAATGCAAAAAGCTTAGGCATATGTAAACATAATGCCATAAAAATATTAGTCGATTTGTGATTGCATCATGAGCTTATTCTCGATTAAGTACGTCAACTTACGTACCCATTTCTCGCCATTTGCGGGAAGTTCTAATTTTCTGCTTTAACATGAAGAAATCTGCGGCTGTGACTCTTCAAATGCTGGGTAAGACCAATGGTGAGGGAACTATTAGTGGAAGAACGTGCAGAGAATGTTTCCAACGCCTTAAGAACGTTGACTCTGATGTCGAAGACAGGCATGGCGGTAGAAGGCAGAACGTTTTTGTAGCTACTGAAACACACGAAGACAGTCACAGTTCGAGCCCAGCACTGAAACACAAACGGCCACAGTACAGCGATAGACACGTAAAAGTAATTTTTCAGCAGCTCAGTGCTCGACCTCATGTCGCAAAACCCATCAAAATGTACATGGAAACTTTGAAATGAGAAGTCCTATCCCTCCCGCTGTATTCTCCATACGTTGCTCGCTCTGACTACCACCTTTTTCGATCAGTGGCATACAGTCTGACTGACCAGACTTCCGATCATATGAACAGGTGCAAAATTGAATCGATTCATGGATCCCCACAAAAGACTCACAGTTCTACCGTCACGGGATTCGTATGCTATCCGAAAGATGGGGGAATGTGGTGGCCAGCGGTGGACAATACTATGAATCATAATTTTTTTGTAAGTTTTTCACAATAAGGTCCCGAACTTCGAGGAAAAACGGCGAATGCAAAGTTGTAGACCTAGCAAGTAATGTTATTATTTTTTGAAGAGAAGAAGTTTGAAGTGAGATTGCAGCAACGCGCACCTAATTTGTCGAAATGATTATTGGTAGTTAGATAACTTTGTTCACTTACTCAGAGTTGAGAGAAAGACCACCCCACTTCCCTGAGTCATGCATTAACATATGAAGGGCTATTTCAATAGTGGTACAAGTCCATTTTTGTTCGTATTGAGATGCAGAGTCCTAAAGTTAAATGAGCGCCGAAAAATCTGCAGTTGAGACACCAGAAATATTCAAGCATATGACTTCTTGGTAAAGATGAACCTTTCTTTCTGTTTGTTTGGATGATTAATTTCAGAAGTATTATAGGCAGAAAAGTGGAGGTAATGGACTTGTACCACTACTGAAATAAGCTCTTCATATTAACTGATTAAGCTGTTTGGTTTTATAGAGGTTCTCTGTTAACATTGTACTCTTCTTAAAATCATTGTTCACTTTGTTAAGCATAGTATTGTTCAGACCAATGTTATGCGTGAAGATCACTCGAGGCTTTATCGTTTTGAATACATACTTCACTCTAAAATTGTTGTCCTGGAATTTCATTTCATAGGAATAGTTAGTCTCCCCATCCCACTATTTATCATTAGGCATTTCCACATTGCACCATGTGGTGTGCAACAATTTGAATACAGTTTGGACAACCTAGTTAGACGCTGCCTGCTTGCTTTCGAGAAATCTGCAACAATGTTGTCAAAACGCGAGGTAAGTGGGAATTTTGATTCGTTCCAGATAATTGTTTTACTGCAGTTGACATTTAATGTAAAGACAAATTCTATAGACACCAATTACAATTCACTTCAAATTAGCTTCTCTTCAATCAAAGGTTAGCACACGAGTTTAAGTGGAATAACAGTTTATGGGTACATAGTCTTGCTGATACATAGACTTTTTATACACTGGGAGGTGAACTTGGCTAAATTTCAGACATACACATATATAGCGGGGATGTTACAGTATTTCCATAAATTATTGAAAATGTGAGATGTCAAACAAATTTCAGATTAAATGTTTCACAGGAACATTTTTGTCCACGAGTTGTAGATTTCACTACTACGTTCCCCGTTTTCCATGGCGAACTATTTTCATGGACGAAGTGTTTTACAGTAGGGACAATCAAAAATGCTAGATTTGACCTCACGCTACACGTTGTTGTGGATTTTAAAATACGTCGACATCAAAACTTGGGTAGGCATAATCGAAAATGGTTTGACTGGCCATACGAGCTTCATCACTGCGCTATTCTCGTAGGTCGTACGTATCTGATTTTCCGACAAACAGTCGAACAGAACAAAGCACACGCCCCCTCCCCCTCCTCCTCCGCCGCCGCAACACTTATTGTCGGGGTGCGTCAACCACTTAACCAGTTGAGAGTCTGATACTTTATCTGATCAAAAGTATCCGGACACCCCTTTTTAATGCTTAATTGACCACTAAATGTCATGAGAGACGGAACCGTCAGCATAAAAGGAATTGTGGAGTATTGTATTCCCATTAGAGAAGCAATAACAGCAAAATGAGTTGGTCAAGAGAGCTCAGTAATTTCGAATCTGGACTAGTCATTGTGTGTTACCCGAGTAACAAATCCGTCAGGGATATTTCAGCCCTTTTAAAGCTCCCTAAGTAGATTTTTGGCATAGTAATTGTGAAGTGGAAACCATAACTAAACCAAGACCAGGCATACCTCACGTGCAGACGGACAGGAACTGTCGTTCATTGCAGAGGGTTCTCGTAAAAAATCGCATGAAATCAGTGCAAGAAGCCACTCGTAAGCTCCAAAGTGCTACGAGAAATGTAGCTAGGACTGTGACTGTGCATACAGAGGTAAAAAAATTGGGTTCAACGGCCGAGCAGTCCTCATAATGGGGTTCGACGGCCGAACAGTCCTCATAAGCAGGCATTTATGAAGTTAGTGCTTAGTGATGCGTTAGGTGGTGTAACGAACGGCGGCACTAGACAGTGAATGACGTGAAACAAGTCACATGGAGCGATGAATCATGCTATTCTCTATGGCAATCCGAAGGAAGGGTTTGGGTTAAGCAAAAGCCTGGAGAACGTTACTTGCTATCATGTGTAGTGCTGTGCGACCCCTTACTGCGCTTTAGAAAACATAAATACCGAAGGATATGAAAATATTTTACATCATGGTGTACTTTGTATAGTACATGAGCGGTTTGAAGACGTTGATTGTTTGTATAAGCTTGGCAATTCACCATGTCATACAGAAAAATCAGTGAGGCAATGGTTTGTGGACAACATCGTTCCTGAAATAGACTGGCCTGCCCAGTCTCCCGACCTGAACCGATGGATCATCTTCGGGATGAATTAGAACCTCGACTTCGCTCGAGACCCTAGCGTCCAACATGACTACCTTCTCTGGTTTCGGTTTTTGAGGAACACTGGTGTAATATCACATTTTATTGCGTAAATGACTGTGTCAGATACTGTGTGGGAACCAAAGACGTTACTCCTTGCATAAGAAAAGCGAACATTATAACTGCATTATCTCCGATTTTTATTATCTCTGTTGTTGGATGAAATGTTAATGACTCCGATTCTTCTGTTGCACCTCACCTCAAACGCCTTGATTCTCTCCTGTTCCTGTATTCGTACATCCTATGATTAACTACCATACAATGGTAACTCCAAACGTACATTTCCAGAAATCTCCACTACAGATTAAGGTCAATGTTTGATACTAGTAGACCTATCTTGGCCAGGAATGGCGGCTTTACCTGCGTTAATCTGCTTTTTGTGTCCTCCTTGATTCTTCCGTCACGTGTTATTTTGGTTCCTTCGTGTACATCGTGGTCGTTACGTGTAAATTTGTTATTAAGTTTAATGCTTATCTCATTTCCGCTCCGGGTTCGATTCCCGGCGGGGTCAGGGATTTTCTCTGCCTCGTGATGACTGGGTGTTGTGTGATGTCCTTAGGTTAGTTAGGTTTAAGTAGTTCTAAGTTCTAGGGGACTGATGACCATAGATGTTAAGTCCCACAGTGCTCAGAGCCATTTGAATCATTTCCGCTAATCTTCATTACTTCCGTCTTGGAAGAGTGTGACACACATATGAAATGCATAATGATCAGAAACGCTCGCAGGACACATCTCCTAAGTTGTTCGCTGTTACGCTGAGGTGACAGAAATCGTTGGATATCGATATGCATGTATACAGATGACGGTAGTATCGTGTATACAAGGTAAAATGGAAATACGTTGGCGGAGATGTCGTTTGTTCTCAGGTGGTTCTTGTGAAAAGATTTCCGACGCGGAAAGATAGTTGGAGCTAGACACATAGAACATTCCATTTAGGAAATCGTTGAGCAATTTAATATTCGAAGACCCACAGTATCAAGAGTGTGGCGAGAATACCATATTTCAGACATTGTCTCTCACCACGCACAACACCGTGACCGACGGCCTTCACTTAAGGACCGAGGGCAGCGGCGTTTGCGTAGAGCTGTCAGTGCTAACAGGCAAGCGACACTGCGTTAAATATCTGCAATATCAGTGTGGCATGTACGACGAACGAATCATTTAGGACGGTGTGTCGAAATTTGGCGATAACAGGCTATGGTAGAAGACGATCGTCGTCAGTGCCTTTGCTAACAGCGCGACATGGCCTGCACTGTCTCTCCTGCGCTCGTGACCATATCGTTTGGACCCTAGACGACTGGAAAACAGTGGATTGGTCAGATGAGTCCCGATTTCAGTAGTTAAGAGTTGATTGTAAGGCTCGAGTGTGTCGCAGACCCCATGGACCGAAGTTGTCAACAAAGCACTGTGCAGGCTGGTGGTGGCTCCGTAATGGTGTAGTCTGTGTTTAAGTGGAACGGACTGGGTCAATTTATTCAGAGGCAGAAAGAAACAAATTTGGACTGTATTAACTATCGGGCAGAGAACCTTGCTGCTCCCTTTTGACACGGCCGTAGTTACGACCGCTCACAATAGCCTCTGAAAGACTACACTGGTGCAAATCTGCAACACACCAGAAAACTTTAAACTAAGAGTTTTAACAGTTTACACAAACACACAAACTATGCACCTGTAGGAGGGATGGAAATGGTAAAAAACACTAACAATTAAAATATTAACGTTGCCACTTCTAAGAAACTTCTAAGAAAAGTCTTACGGTGAAAGGGTGGCAACTTTCTATACTAAAATGATCATTTAAATAAAAGCCTATGTAATGCAATCTTATATAAAACTCTACAAGGTTGGCCAAACAATAGTTAAGACGCTCTACAGTACACAGATACTGCCACCATAGGCAATAATATCAAAGTTTCCAAAGATCAAACAATATTTCAGATATTAGGCTGTTACACTCCAAGCAATAAATTCGTTAACACACCAAATCCGACAAACATGACAGAGGCAGCTACTAACGTACGGTAGATTGATAGGGAGATTACCGAACAACCCGAACCGCAGGTTGCTTTAACCCGCCCCTACTCCACAAGGGAAAAACAGACCACCCAATTTATAAACACCCTACTTCCCGCGGGTGGGCAAACGGAGAATGGTGGGATGACCCCAAAGCAAACCGGCTGGTGACCTCACCAAGAAAACAAGTAGAATTTAACAAGAGTAAATGAAACAACATATCACCAATCACTTAACTTCTAATAAACTACGATTTCTCGAGAAGACCTGGCGCAGCACCCCCAAATCGCTCTCCCGAACCGTCCACTGCCAGCCGCTTCAACGGACGCAGGAAGGCGCGCCGATATCCCGTCTCACGGCGTCGCAGCTCGCACCGGCCAGACTGATGTCGTGGGTTGACTCCTGTTGCTCTCGTGTCGACCGCGAAGTCACTACCCCTCGCTATACGCCGCGGCCCACTGGACTCAAGTGGCGACCTCACATGCGCCGACGCTCAAGACGGACAAGTCATCTTGTGTCTCAGTGCGCAACCGACCGACCGATCGATCCAACCGCCAATGACCATTGCCTGAGCAAACTCGAGCAGACTGGCGGCCTAACGTGCAGACTCAAATGCAGAAACTAAGCTCCGACCGGGCGACCACTCGCTGAGTTCTCTTACTGGCGGAGTGGAAAAACTCTTATTTTGCCTGCTTTAAAGGTTCATCCGAACGACAGATATACTAGCACTCCGAGCGACAGACAGACACTAACTGCCTAACAAATGCGGACAAGAGATAGACTAGAAAGCTTTGGACGGGAGACTGACCCAGACTGACTGACTGGCGAGCTCATAGCGCCCCTTAAATGCGCGTGAACAGGCAACCCTTCCCCTTTCCCACCAGAGGGAGACGCCAAAGCTGCGATTGCCACAGCGGCGCCACCGCCAGAAACGGAGGGCGACTGCTTCACACTACGCGCTGCGGCGCGCTCTTCAAAACAACATTTTTTACCACGGCTCACACACCCTCCCCACATTTGGCTTCTTACAGATCATTTATTAAGAGAAAGATACAAACAAATGCCGTAATAAATTTAAATGTGTGTGTTATAGTATAAGAATATTTAAGTATTTAACTGGTTGGTTATACAAAATGAAAACAGAAGTCCCCATGACCAAACTTTTTAAGGACATAGTAATGATTAAAAATTCGTGCACTCTCTAGATCAAAACATACGTATGTATGTGGGTGTAGTAGCTAAAAGATGCTTGTGTCTTTCTCAGAACTATATCCTCAAAGCCGGCCGCGGTGGCCGAGCGATTCTAGGCGCTTCAGTCCGGAACCGCGCGACTGCTACGGTCGCAGGGTTCTAATCCTGCCTCGGGCATGGATGTGTGTGATGTCCTTAGGTTAGTTAGGTTTAAGTAGTTCTAAGTTGTAGGGGACTGATGACCTCACATGTTAAGTCCCACAGTGCTTAGAGCCATTTGAACCATTCCTCAAAGTTATATTTATTTGTGAAGTTATATTAGGGAACAGTAGAAAGTAAGCCAAATTTATTTCATCTGCTATTTTGAAACTTAACCATTTCCTTGCCTAGATAGGCTGGCGACTGTACATCCATTAGGTGAACCACTTAATGAACTTTGTACACAAACCTCCTAGATTCAGTATTGTTCCATTTTTACTGCGTTTCGTTCTAACAGCTAGAGAACTCGAAGGAAAAGGAACTATAGTGTGATTTCCATATCCATTAGTCATACATCGAGGTCGAATCCCGTAAAAGGGGTAACATTACACTATATGCTCGATTCCCCGTATAGTAGTTTTAAACGTGGCTTTTCCGCTAGGAGGACTATTTGTTCTGTTGAAGTATAGTCCTGTACGTGGCTCCACTTGACAGGACATTTGTTAGCTTCTTACGCTGTAAAAATCCTTTCACAGGCATAACATTATCAGAATAATCGACTGTTCGCTTATTTCGATATATTGTGTAAGTCATTTTGACGTTCATGGAACGCTTCACAGGAGGAACCGCGGTAGATCTTCCTCAATGAAACGATTTTGGAAAAAGGAAGGTAATTTCGACTTCTCTATCCACTTTTACGATGCCATTATTGAGTGTGTCGACAAGTTTCTTCCATTAGTTTACTGATTTATCGTAAGTGGAAAACTTTCTTTAAGAAAATATCCTGTATAAAAATGGCCCTTTGCGTGTGAAATATCGTCCCGGAAAAGAGTTTGTGATTATAGACAGGTAGCGCCAGCTGAAGAGAGAGAAGCTTATCCGTCACCTCCTCTTCGGAGCTGTATTCCACTTCCAGGGGCCCAGACCAGCAGTGCAGCACCTGGAAACCCTCGTCCTCCATCAGCTGTCTCAGCTCACCGGCGGGGTCAGCCGCGTGGTAGAACGGGGAACTGAATCTCTGCACGTCCTGCGCAAGAAGAGCTCTGTAATCTGTTGAACAGCTGAGTTTATTATATTTGAAAACTTGCTAATTTAATCGTGAGGTGTTTCATTAGGAGGGGTTGGGGGAATACCGACATTCCAGACAGTATCGACACTATCGTTTTCACAGGTGGGTAGCGCTGTAGTCAGTGGGAGACAGGGCCGCAGCATAGCGGTCACGTTCTTGTAAATAACGTTCGTATTGTGACACTAGAAATTATTTTTTATTGAATTTTGCTGTTGGTTTTGGTTTGTGCTTAAACTGAAGTAAGTGATTAAATACATTTTTAACCTCGTAATCATTGTAATACAGGGTGGTCCACTGATCGTGACCGGGCCATATATCTCATGAAATAAGCGTCAAACGAAAAAAACTACAAAGAACGAAACTTGTCTAGCTTGAAGGGGGAAACCAGATGGCGCTATGGTTGGCCCGCTAGATGGCGCTGCCATTGGTCAAACGGTTATCAACTGCGTTTTTAAAAAATAGGAACCCCCATTTTTATTATGTATTCGTGTAGTACGTAAAGAAATATGAATGTTTTAGTTGGACCACTTCTTTCGCTTTGTGATAGATGGCGCTGTAATAGTCACAAACATATGACTCACAACTTTAGACGGACAGCTGGTAACAGTTAGATTTTTTAAATTAAAATATAGAACGTAGGTAAGTTTGAACATTTTATTTCTGTTGTTCCAATGTGATATATGTACCTTAGTGAACTTATCGTTTCTGAGAACGCATGCTGTTACAGCGTAATTAGCTGTAAATACCACATTAATACAATAAATGCTCAAAATGATGTCCGTCAACCTCAATGCATTTGGCAATACGTGTAACGACATTTCTCTCAACAGCGAGTAGTTCGCCTTCCGTAATGTTCACACATGCACTGACAATGCTCTGACGCATGTTGTCAGGCGTTGTCAGTGGATCACGATAGCAAATATCCTTCAACTTTCCCCACAGAAAGAAATCCAGGGACGTCAGATCCGGTGAACGTGCGGGCCACCGTATGTTGCTATGACGACCAATCCACCTGTCATGAAATATGCTATTCAATACCGCTTCAACCGAACGTGAGCTATGTGCTGGACATCCATCATGTTGGAAGTACATCGCCATTCTGTCATGCAGTGAAACATCTTGTAGTAACATAGATAGAACATTACGTAGGAAATCAGCATACATTGTACCATTTAGATTGCCATCGATAAAATGGGGGCCAATTATCCTGCCTCCCATAATGCCGCACCATACATTAACCCGCCGAGGTCGCTGATGTTTCACTTGTCGTAGCCATCGTGGATTTTCCGATGCCCAATAATGCATATTATGCCGGTTTACGTTACACTGTTGGTGAATGACGCTTCGTCTCTAAATAGAACGCGGGCAAAAAATCTGTCATCGTCCCGTAATTTCTCTAGTGCCCAGTGGCAGAACTGTACACGACTTTCAAAGTCGTCACCATGCAATTCCTGGTGCATAGAAATATGGTACGGGTGCAATCGATGTTGATGTAGCATTCTCAACACCGACGTTTTTGAGATTCCCGATTCTCGCGCAATTTGTCTGCTACTGATGTGCGGATTAGCCGCGACAGTAGCTGAAGCACCTACTTGGGCACCATCATTTGTTGCAGGTCGTGGTTGACGTTTCACATGTGGCTGAACACTTCCTGTTTCCTTAAATAACGTAACTATCCGGCGAACAATCCGGACACTTGGATGATGTCGTCCAGGATACCGAGCAGCATACATAGCACACGCCCGTTGGGCATTTTGATCACAATAGCCATACATCAACACGATATCGCCCTTTTCCGCAATTGGTAAACGGTCCATTTTAACATGGGCAATGTATCACGAAGCAAATACCGTCTGCACTGGCGGAGTGTTACGTGATACCACGTACTTGTACGTTTGTGACTATTACAGCGTCATCTATCACAAAGCGAAAAAAGTGGTCCAACTAAAACATTCATATTTCTGTACGTACTACACGAATATGTAATAGAAAATGGGGGTTCCTATTTTAGAAAACGCAGTTGATATCCGTTTGACCTATGGCAGCGCCATCTAGCGGGCCAACAATAGCGCCATTTGGTTTCCCCGTTCAAGCTAGACGAGTTTCGTTCTTTGTAGTTTTATCGTCTGATGCTTATTTCGTTTGATATTTGGCCCGGTCACTATCAATGGATCACCCTGTATATGTAGAGAGTGTGTTTGTTAGTGCGCCTTTTAGCATGATGAGTCGGTCCGTGATCGATTGTCAAAGATCTCGGGCCTCACTCCAGATTGTTCTGCCCTGTCGCCCCGCCAGGAGGTGGTAGTGTCGCGACTCTGAGAAACAAAGTAGCACGCACAGCCCTGCTAACAAGGAGCTCCTTGAGAACGAGGTCACAAGTTCAGTCTTTAGTGAGACTCATTTGAAAGTGTTGTGTTAACAATTATCACAGGACAAATATTAGCTGCTAATGACGTACCAAGTGTGTCTGGAGGGCAACAGAAAATGAGCGTCCGGGAGGTGCTGAAATAAACCTTCTATGGGGTGTATGTATTATACTTCACAAAATGGTCATCGTCGACATTCAAGAATTTCTGAGAACAAACCACTAAGTTGCACCACGAAAAATGGCGGGCCACAAATGATCACAAAGGTTCGCACCATCACGGTCGAAGGCGAACTCCGTGGGAGTTACAAACCGTGCAGCTAGGTATCCATTATTTAAGAACATATACAGAATAATATTGGTGTAACGGGGTGATGAGAACTGGTGGAATGTGACGGCATGCAACCGAATGCGAAACAGTCTCTCGTGGAGCTTATCGTCAAACTGGCCATCCCATAAGGCGTAGCTCCAGATAGTGCAATAATATGTTTTATAGACACGGAAAAGAAAATATGCAGAGGTTGAATTTGTCCAGTGTTTCCAGGAGGTATAAGCTGCAATGTCACACAGTTTTCAGGAGGGACACTTTACTCTAAAGGAATATGATTTTTATACGCAGGCCAGGAATCAAGCAAAAGCAAGTTATTTTGACCAGCTATTGGCCAAAAGCAGTGCTCATAACATAGTTGCCCTGTTTCCTCCTCTTGCTTACTGTGACGTTAATATTTCCTATTACCTTTTGCAAAAATACGCGCACGAGAAAGAATCGTATGGCCCAGACCAGACCTAATTTCTTGCAACACAATAAATAACTTTCCAGCCAATTTACTATCCCGATTAACACTCGCCATAATTACATATTTTAGTTTCCTGAATGAGATTTTCACTCTACAGCGGAGTGTGCGCTGATATGAAACTTCCTGCCAGATTAAAACTGCCTGCAGCAACGAGATTCGAATTCGGGACCTTTGCCTTTCGCAGGCAAGTGCTCTACCATCTGAGCTACCCAAGCACGACTCACGACCTCTCCTCACCGCTTTACTTCTGCCAGTACCTCGTCTCCTGCCTTCGGAATTTCACAGAAGCTCTCCTGCGAACCTTGCAGAATCTTGCAGAACTAACTAACAGAACTAACACTCCAGGAATGTTAGTTTGCAAGAACGATTGTCCTTTACTGCTATTCACTGGAGACGGGATTTGTGGTCCCCTCCCCACTTTTACTTGTAAAGCACGTATTGTCTTCATAGTACTCCTCATATACATTGTCCGCACAGTCTACAGCATAGGACACCATACTCCACTGACTCATCTTGCAGAAGCGCTAAACTAGATCTTCTACATCTACATCTACATTTATACTCCGCATGCCACACAACGGTGTGTGGCGGAGGGCACTTTACGTGCCACTGCATTACCTCCATTTCCTGTTCCACTCGCGTATGGTTCGCGGGAAGAACGACTGTCTGAAAGCCTCCGTGCGCGCTCTAATCTCTCTAATTTTACATTCGTGATCTCCTCTGGAGGTATAAGTAGGGGGAAGCAATATATTCGATACCTCATCCAGAAACGCACCCTCTCGAAACCTGGCGAGCAAGCTACACCGCGATGCAGAGCGCCTCTCTTGCAGAGTCTGCCACTTGAGTTTATTAAACATCTCCGTAACGCTATCACGGTTACCAAATAACCCTGTGACGAAACGCACCGCTCTTCTTTGGATCTTCTCTATCTCCTCCGTCAACCCGATCTGGTACGGATCCCACACTGATGATCAATACTCAATTATAGGTCGAACGAGTGTTTTGTAAGCCACCTCCTTTGTTGATGGACTACATTTTCTAAGGACTCTCCCAATGAATCTCAACCTGGTACCCGCCTTACCAACAATTAATTTTATATGATCATTCCACTTCAAATCGTTCCGTACGCATACTCCCAGATATTTTACAGAAGTAACTGCTACCAGTGTTTGTTCCGCTATCATATAATCATACAATAAAGGATCCTTCTTTCTATGTATTCGCAATACATTACATTTGTCTATGTTAAGGGTCAGTTGCCACTCTCTGCACCAAGTGCCTATCCGCTGCAGATCTTCCTGCATTTCGCTACAATTTTCTAATGCTGCAACTTCTCTGTATACTACAGCATCATCCGACCTTCTAACTCTGCGAAATTCCTTGGGTTCTTTTCTGACGAATTATCGACTTTGGCAACTGTTGTTGTAGATATAATGCAATGTTTGCTTTATTTATCGTTGCCCTTGCTTTGCTTTGTATCAACCCCACAAGCATTGTAGCAGTGTTGTGACTTACTCGTCGACTAAGCAGTTCAGCTGCGCTCCTTAGCTTCATGATGTGCTCACTATTGCATTCTTCCAATTGCGCCCCCTGTTGCCATTAGCAGCGAATACTACAGCGTTGTAGACAATATGTGAGTCGTCGAATGCCGTAAACATTACTGACCTTTTGCGACCTCAAGGGGTTCCCCTCTGCAAGCAGTGCTTAATGTGACACCGGACGAGTAGTGTCTACACCTGCCGAGTCTGTTGTTGTGAATCAAAGGAAGATCCTGCAGGAGTTGTGATGTGGCGCTCTGGCATTTGGATGCATACTGTCGTTCCTTGGTCGACATAGCGTACATTACAGTGGAGTAAACTAGCTCTTTATTCACATGAAGTCCTGAGTGCTAGTGACAAGGGATTCCAGATTGATTCCGTGTTCCCGGATTTACGGAAGGCTTTTGACACTGCACCACACAAACGGCTCGCAGTAAAATTGCGTGCTTATGGAATATCGTCTCAGTTATGTGACTGGATTTGCGATTTCCTGTCAGAGAGGTCACAGTTCGTAGTAACTGACGGAAAGTCATCGAGTAAAATAGAAGTGATTTCAGGCGTTCCCCAGGGTAATGTTATAGGCCCTTTGCTGTTCCTTATCTATATAAGCGATTTGGGAGACAATCTGAGCGGTCTTCGGTTGTTTGCAGATGACGCTGTCGTTTATCGACTAATAAAGTCATCAGAAGATCAAAAGAAACTGCAAAACGATTTAGGTAAGATTTCTGAATGGTGCGAAAAGTGGCAGTTGACCCTAAATAACGAAAAGTATGCGGTTATCCACATGAGTGCGAAAAGGAACTCGTTAAACTTCTATTACACGATAAATCAGTCTAATATAAAAGCAGTAAATTCAACTAAATACCTAGGTATTACAATCACGAACAACTTAAATTGGAAAGAACACATAGAAAATGTTGTGGGGAAGGCTAACCAAAAGCTGCGTTTTATTGGCAAGACACTTAGAAAATGTAACAGCCCTTCTAAGGAGACTGCCTACACTACGCTTGTTCGTCCTCTTTTAGAATACTGCTGCACGGTGTGGGATCCTTACCAGGTAGGACTGACGGAGTACATCGAAAAAGTTCAAAGAAAGGCAGCACGTTTTGTATTATCGCGAAATATGGGAGAGAGTGTCACAGAAATGATACAGTATTTGGGGTGGAAATCATTAAAAGAAAGGCGTTTTCCGTTGCGACGAAATCTTCTCACGAATTTCCAATCACCAACTTTCTCCTCTGAATGCGCAAATATTTTGTTGACACCGACCTACATAGTGCGAAACGATCACCAAGATAAAATAAGGGAAATCAGAGCTCGTACGGAAAGATATAGGAGTTCATTCTTTCCGCGCGCTATACGATATTGGAATAATGGAGAATTGTGAAGGTGGTTCGATGAACCCTCTGCCAGGCACTTAAATGTGATTTGCGAAGTATCGATGTAGATGTAGATGTAGCCATAGTGGATGGCTGTCGGATACGGTTTTTTAACAGAGGTGCTGCACACTGGCCGTCAGAAAGACCAGACGGAGTTGTCAGCCACTGCCAGTATTAGCCGCCTCCTGCGGTTGCTTCCTGAGATATGTGTGCTGATGGAGAACAGAGCAACATTTCATTTTATGGTGACCGTCACGTTTACCGGCAAATAGTTTTTCACTGGCGTCGGGACAAGAGGCTCATTTGTGCTTTGAACGTTCAGGTATGTGTGTCTGGGCTTTGAAGTTCCTGATTTTCGCTGGACCTAAGGCTTTGTTGGTTTAAGAAATTGTTGTTATAAGACTGGAGGGTAAAGTGTTTAATGTTCATTTTGTGGTTGTTGACAAAATACCTTTTAAATGTTTTTATTGTGTTGGCCCACTTGTGCTAGTGCCATTAATTCTGTAATTCATTTCGAATTTAAATGATTACGATGCTTGAAGCATGTTACGAAACACGCTAGCTTGCAAGGCCTTGTGGATCTCTGTCAGTTGGTTATACTGAGCCAAAACTGAATTAATGTAGGATGCAAGTGTTAATATTCTGTCTTAAGGTAAAGTGTGCTTTCTGCAAATTTTTTCTTTTTTTGTTTGGTACTCCTGGGTGTAACCGTTTTAGTGAATATTAATCGCATCTAATTTAATAGGAAGACTGATTACATAAGTGTCAAGCAAGTTTCTTTTCAATTATGTTGAATGATTATTTGCCAGTGTACGTTTTGTAACTGTTTACTATATGTGTGTTTTTGATTTTGTCTGTACACAACATGTGTTAATATATTCTTTGAAAGTAGCTGTCAGCAAGGCTGCTTGTTTCGAGACTATTCTGTTCGTTGCGTGCCAATGTCAGTGCCATTTCAAAAATTTGTGAACTATTCGGACTGTTGATACTTGTTGTTAGTTTATTGTTGAAAACGTTTCTGGTTTTGCGCCCACGGTCCTTCCATGCAGAATTGAGGGTGCTTAAGTATTTTGTCTAGTAGAACGACTAAGATAGCTCACATGGGTTTCATAACTTTTCGAGTATCAGCAAAGTCATTAAATTCTGATCTTCTCCATGATGTCTGAGTGAGGTAACAACCGTGGACAGAATGTCGACATTTCTACATCTTCTAAACATTAGTTTTCACTTAAGTAAGGTCTTAATCAAACATCAGAAGGCGGGGACAAGGAAAAGAATATCAGGGAGGTCTAAATGGACCGAAGAAACCCTAAGAAAGTAAATAAGTTTAATGAAATCAGGGAGATTACTGAACGACATATCAAAGGAGCTGAACACATCACGAGTTACCCTTTATGGTGGATTAAAATCAAATTTAGGCAAGATAAATTCTTTGGAGAGAAGATATATTTTTACTCCTAACAAAAACAAGAATTAGTAAATGTTATGACTACATTGGCACAATTATACTATGGCACTTCCCTCGTCGAGATGTGGCGTTCAATAAAATTGACAAAATAGCTAAAGAAGACTGGGTTTCCGGTTGTAAAAAATGAGGAATCCTAAAATATGATTAAGAAGAACAGTAACAACAAGTACCAACCGAGTTCTAGGTTTCAATAAAGCTGAAGTTGGTTATTTTTCCAAATTTGGATATCATTTTCGAAAAAAATGTTGGGTACTTATTTTATACGTCTGTGTTGCTTTCTTACAACAGGAGTTTTATTATGTCTGTAGTTCATACTATTGGTATTACCTTTCAGGGGTTTCCACATTACCCAGGCTCTCGAGGCAATATCGACGGGTTGTAGAAATTATGCAGCTCTGAAGCTATCAATATTTTTCGAAATTTCTCGTACAGCTCCGTTTCTGACATTCCTGTGTCACGCAGAGTGCCTTTAGTTTTTCCATGGAAGTGACAGATTAAAAAAAAAAAAAAGACGAGAACTCTCTTAAAGTATCGGTATCCCTCAGGTCCCTCCTACTGATCTTGATAAGAAGTAGATTCTGAAAGGAAATTCATCAGTTTCTATACTTCCAAAGTTATCAGGTTCTTCTGGCAGGTTCTTTGATTTTTAGAACCGGTTTCTTTTATTCCATTCTTTGACCACAAAAAATTTTGCCACTGACTGTGAGATATTTCGGTCAGTAGTTACCTTCTTCATATTTGCAGAAAAAGGCGAAACCAAATACAAGGTTATTATAAATGACTGAATCGGTTTCACAGATTTGCTGTAGCTGTATTATATGACATATTGTCACGTGGCTTTGAACACATATAGAAAAACCCGAAAAGTGTTATTGACATATTACAAGTGCTCCATATGAGCCCCCTACTAATTCTGCAGACACCAAGTCGATAATCAAGTTCTTCCTAAGTTCTGTGAACAATGTCTCTGTTAATTTGTACAAGAACACTGTTGATGCGAGCTCGCAGTTCTGGTAGGTTTATTAACAGAGGAGGCGTAAACACTGAACTCTTCACATAACCCCACACAAAAAAATCGCATGGAGTTAGGTCGGGAGAGCGTGGAGACCATGACGTGAATTCCTGGTGATCAATCGGTCGGTCGGTTTCTCAATTTCCTGTTTAAGTATTGTCGAACGTCATGGTGGAAGTGGGGGGAACACCATCCTATTGGTACATGAACTCCACACTGTCGGTCTCCAGTTGTGGCATGATCCACCCACTTTTCCAGTAAGTCCAGTTACTTGTAGCCTGTAACTGTCTTTTCGCAGAAGAAAAAGGGATCATAAACTGTAAACTGTGAAACTGCATAAAACACATTAACCTTTGGCGAATTTTGATTGTGCAGGATGGTATCAAATTCTCTGCTTCCCACATTCGCACATCGTGCTTGTTCACTGTGATATTCACAAAAAAATGTCGCTCTGTCCCTGAAGATGAGTTTCTCGCAAAACCTATCCTCTTCCATCAACTGTTGCAACTGTGCGAAAACTTCAAAGGATCTGTCTTTGTCTTCGGAACTCAGAGCTTGTAGCAATTGCAAACGCCGAGGCTTCAACTTCAGTTGTATCCTGAAGAGCTTTCAAATGGTCGGACATGGTATGATCAGCTCTCTACTTGCTCTGTTCGTCGACTTTTGTGGGCTTCATGTGAAACTCACCCGTACGCGTCAACCGTTTCTACATCCACTGCTGGCCAGACCTTTACAGAATTATCATGAAACTTAAAACTGCGCATATCATCGCCGATTGGTGTTGGCAGTTGGCTGAGCTTTGTTAAAATCCGTTCTGAGGTGTTGTTGCATTGTTATGGTAGACCAGTGTGAAGGCATTTCAAGCACATCATACACTTCCTTGGCGCCTGTCGCCATATTGCCTAGCATCTATTGATGCGCTCTCTTGATGGAAATCTGAAACGTAGCTGCCACAGTACAGCACTTTTTGAGTTTTCCTATACGAGTGTTGACTTTTGTGGCAATATGTCAATTAATGTAGCTACAGTGAATGTATGAAATAGTTTCAATCATTTATAATAAACTTATACAACTAATGGACAGTCTACATATTATAAATTATTACATAATAAAAAGTATTACTTCCACACATAGAGAATACATATATACCTACATCTTATTTACTTTTATTTATTTACACGTTAAGTTCCATAGGGCCAAATTGAGGAGTAAATCTCCAAGATCATGGAACGTGTCAGTACATGAAATTACAACATAAAAGAAATAACAGATAAAAATAAAATGTTTATGAACCAGAAAAAAGCCCAAACATAAGTTTAAGTACACGCAATCAACAATACAACAAGAATCAGCTTAATTTTTCAAGGAACTTCTCTACAGAATAGAAGGAGTGACCCATGAGGAAGCTTTTCAGTTTCGATTTAAAAGCGCGTGGATTACTGCGAGGATTTTTGAATTCTTGTGGTAGCTTACTGAAAATGGATGCAGCAGTATACTGCACACCTTTCTGTACAGGAGTTAAGGAACTCCAATGCAAATGCAGGTTTGATTTCTGCCTTCTGCCGAGTATTAACTGAGTGAAAACTGCTTATTCTTGGAACTAAGCTAATGTTGTCAACAAGAAATGACAGTAAGGAATATATATATATATATATATATATATATATATATATATATATATGTGTGTGTGTGTGTGTGTGTGTATGTGTGTGTGTGTCTGTATGTATATATATTGAGAGTCCAATGTCAAAATACCCAGACTCGTGTACAGGGGTGGACAAGAGGTTTGCGAACTTACATCACTTATTGCCCGAACCGCCAGTTTCTGGACCAAAAATATCCTTTTAGAATGAGAAGAGTTATCCCAAAATATAATACCATACGGCATAAGGGTATGAAAACGGGCAAAGTAGACTAATTTTCGTGTTGAACGATCACTCACTTCAGATACTGTTCGAATACTAAAAATGGCAGCATGAAGACTTTGAACAAGATCCTGAACGTGGGCTTTCCAAGACAGTTTACTATCTATCTGAACACCTAGAAATTTGAACTGTTTCATTTTCACTGATCATACGCCCTTTCTGTGAAATTAAAACGTCAGTATTTGTTGAATTGTGCGTTAGAAACTGTGAAAACTGTTCTTTTCGTTGTAAATCCAACTTTAACTTTCGGTTTTCTGAAAGCTTGAGCAATGCTGTCGGAAAATGCACCATTGTGTGACATAGCAACAAACTTCTTGCCCTCTACTTTTATTGTCTCCTTCTCGTCGCGTATTTCTGACTTTATTATAAGGGTTCATTACATCACGCTCCTTACACCCGTCTGCGTCGGCTACCTGTGTAATCACTTTTAATTCTTTCACTTCGTCGTTTGGAGTGATTGGTAGTTTTAGCATCCCGTTGATCATGGCTCTGGAGTATGCCCATTTATGCTTCTTAGGGTGACAGGATTTTGTATTTATAATGGTACCAGTAGACGTGGTCTTCCTTGATGTGCTACTCTCATGCCTTCCAACCCCTTTTAGTTAGTCCAAGAACCAGAGAACTTATAGTTCGTTCTTCTTCCTTTTCCATTGTGCACTTAATTTTTTTCGTGCACCCCACCCATTCTTTCTGCTACCTCTCGTATTTCACTTTCTTCACCTTTGTACAGTAGTATGATGTCATCTACATAACGTCTGTAATAGACAGTTTTTTCTCAGCCGTTAAGAGTTTCTTCAAAAAACTTATTTCGTAGCTCATTTACAAATATCTCAGCTCAAGTACCCTCAAACCGTTGCCCATTGCGAGTCTGTCTGTAACCTCCCCCTCACTTATCGACCTTAATGACAGTGAAACATTAAACCGCGTGTACCTAATGGAAATTTGGGAAAGCAATCGTCACCGAAGTTAATCTGTCGGTAAAGAGGGAGGAAAGGGTTACATCTAAATGAAAGGAAAAATGCAAATGAAACTGGTGGAAATTAATTTTGAAAAGGGGTAAAGTTAACAAAGGAAGTAAATGTGCGGCCGTTACGTTAACAATTAACTAGCGGTAATTAGATATTTGAGATCTGGGGGAAATTACGGTCGCCAGTCCTAGGACAATTACTATAGTAACTGAAAAAGAAAGGTTATTACACATATAATTAGCACTAGAAGTGAGGCAACTGAAGGTTGACACGTGTTGTGTGAAAACTGAATGTTTGTCAGAAGTAATAAATTTCGGTACACTCTGACTTAATTTAGCAAAAGAATTAATAAAACCGGAAAACTGAAAGTTAATTTAGTGACTGAAATTAATAGTGAGCTTTGTTCCTGAAGCACTACGAAATTCAGTAAAATAATGTTAGTCTTGGGCTACCTCAACAATCATTTCAAAAGCTACTTGAATCTACGCAATTCAGAAATAAGAGATTTAACTTTGAACTTGAATTAAATGATTCTGAACAATTAACAATAGTAAAATTTAGTACATACCAAGCTGAGCTGCAGTCACAGGTATGATAAAATATGGTAACAAAACTCGCACTCTTAATTTGTGCTTGTGTAATATAAATATTGTAACCAGCTCTGAGTACCTTAACCGAACTTTGAAATTAAAGCAGTGAAATGGAATGATATTACTTTAATGCTGGCGTCTGAATTTCAAAGACACTCGGGTTCATTTCGGAAAAGGAAGGGACCCTGCTTGGTAATGTAATTGGGACAATGAGCAACAAAGGTTCATGCTACGTTGCTGTAATTTTGTGATTTCAACAGTTTGAAAAGCTGAGATCTGCCATGCAGTTCTAAAACCTTACGTGCTACCAGTCTTCCTTGTTGGTTGATTGAAGATTTGAAGTTGTCGATCGAGGAGGTGGCGACAGTCACTCATTGTCGGCCGTCGCTGTTGCAGAAGCTGGATGTTGGCGCGCGTTCTTCTCGACACGGTCTCCAGCCGAAACGGGCTCTTGATATGTGCCGGCTAACGCTTCCCGTCCGCGACACCGTGTCAGAAACTATCATCGCAAGTCGAGCGCAATTACATGCCGCCAAACCCTGAAAGCGCGGCAACTTGCGGGAGCGTCACACAACACACCTGCTTCACCGCCATACTCCAGCCAGACTCTCCCTACTCTGCCCGCGCTCCCCGAGGCCGAGTTCACACTACCAAAGATCGTAAACACTTTGGTTCTCCACACGACCTATCGATGTAATCGTTCGATAGCATAGTTTTCCCTAGGCCAGACCCAGCGTAAAAATACAAATAATATTTACAAAACAAACCAATTATACACCGACATAAATGCATAAATAAATATATATATACAAATAGTAAAACAATTACAATATATAAAGACACAGAAATGTCATATCTTCAGGTAACAAAATAAGGAAAAAAATTTATAGTACAATAGATAGAAATAGGAGGATATGCATTTCCGGCGTTGCATGTCCTTTTGACAGAAAATCTTATCGTTAAACTTAAAATAATTAAATAACAGTACAAGTTCTAAAATTTCCAAGAGTTCCACTATTTCCCCTTGACTTATCTTCCTGTATGTTAGCAAGTTCTTCCCTATAATGTCCAACGTATTTCTTACTGGGACGTCGGTATACAGGTTAACCATGTTAAAAGAAACCAATGTAGTTCCAAGTAGGATTGGTACATCCTTAATGTGATTCGCAGAGTCATAACTATTCTTGACATTGAATGACTCTTTATAAGTATATCCTGGTCTCAGTTTTTTGTTGCATGTACACACAAAACTACATCCGGAATTGCTGCTGAATGAACAGAATGAGTTTCGCCTGAATGCTTACTCTGATGTATTCAGAAACCTAGCTATAGTGCCCTCGGTTATTTGTATAAATATCACATGCATCCTGATCATCACCAGCACTTACTGTGTACCCACATGTATAGCTTAACGTTGATTCCTACATCACAATATTTTATGGTCTGTATGGCTAGTTTACATTGATGTTAATCATGTAAATACTTTTTATTTTTCATATAGCATCAGGTCTTTTATAGACTAAGCATCAGAAAATTGAACTTAATTGTTTATTTATTTATTTATTTACACGTCAAGTTCCGTAGGACCAAACTGAGAAGCAAATCTCCAAGATTTGGAACGTGTCAGTACATGAAATTACAACAAAAGTAATAACAGATAAAAATAAATGTTCATGAACCTGAAAAATGTCAGCCCATAAGTTTAAGTAAACGTTATCAGCACTACAATAAGAATCAGCTTAATTTTTCAAGGAACTCCTCGACGGAATAGAAGGAGTGACCCACGAGGAAACTCTTCAGTTTCGATTTGAAAGCGCGTGGGTTACTGCTAAGATTTTTTAAGTCGAGTGGCAGCTTATTGAAAATGGATGCAGCAGTATACTGCACACCTTTTTGCACAGGAGTTAAGGAAGTCCGATCCAAATTCCGGTTTGCCTTCTGCCGAGTACTAACCGAGTGAAAGCTGTTTATTCTTGGGAATAAACTAATATTGGTAACAAGAAACGGCAATAAGGAATGTAAATATTGAGAGGTCAATGTCAAAATACCCAGACTCGTGAACAGGGGTCGACAAGAGGTTCGTGAACTCACACCACATATTGTCCTAACCGCCCATTTCTGAGCCAAAAATATCCTTGTTGAATGGGAAGAGTTACCCCAAAATATAACACCATACGACATAAGCGAATGAAACTAAGCAAAGTAGACTAATTTTCGTTTCGAAATATCACTCTCTTTTGATACCGTTCGAATAGTAAAAATGGCAGTATTAAGTCTTCGAACAAGATTCTGCACGTGGGCTTACCACGACAGCTTACTATCTATCTGAACACCTAGAAATTTGAACTGTTCAGTTTCACTAATCATATGCCCGTTCTGCGAAATTAAAACGTCAGTTTTTTTTTTTAATTGTGAGTTAGAAACTGTAAAAACTGAGTCTTCCTGTGATTTAACGTTAGTTTATTTTCTCCAATCCATGAATTTATGAACTGCACTATTTGAAACCGAGCCAATGTTGCAAACAACATCCTTTACTACCAAACTAGTGTCATCAGCAAACAGAAATATTTTAGAGTTACCCATAATACTAGAGGGCATGTCATTTATATAAATAAGGAACTGGAGTGGCCCCAACACTGATCCCTGGGGTACCCCCCACTGGACGATATCCCACTGAGACCCCACATCACAGCCATTTTCAATACTGTGAATAATGACCTATTGCTGTCTGTTGCTAAACTAAGAGGTGAACCAATTGTGAGCGACTCCCTGTATTCCGTAACGGTCCAGCTTCTGGAGCAATATTTTGTAATCAACACAATCAAATACCATAGTTAAAACAAAAAAATGTGCCTAGCGTTCGAAATCTTTTGTTTAACCCATCCCGTACCTCACAGAGAAAAGAGAATGTACCATTTTCAGTTGTTAAACGACTTCTAAAGCCGAACTGTACATCTGATAGCAACTCGTTTGATATAAAATGATCAATTATCCTTACATAAATAGCCTTTTCAATAACTTTAGCAAACACTGATGCATAGAAACAGGTCTATATTTGTCTACATTATCCCTTTCTCCCGTTTTATGAAGCGGCTTTACTACTGAGTACTTTAATCGTTCAGGAAACTGACGATTCCTACAGAAAAAATTACAAATGTAGCTAAATACAGGGCTAATTTTAATGTTCGGCTAGGCACTCCATCGTATCCATGAGTCCTTAGTCTTCAGTGATTTAATTGTTGACTCAGCCTCCCCCCTTATCTGTATCACAGAGAATTATTTCAGACATCAATCTCGGAAAGTCATTTGCCAAGAGGGTATATGATTCCCTGTAGAAACTAAATTTTTATTTAATTGACCAGCAATGCTCAGAAAATGATTGTTAAATGCTGTACATATATCTGATTTATCAGTAACAGAAATGTTTTTACTACCAGCTGACTTTATATCGTTGAGCCTGTGCTGCTGACCAGACACTTCCTTCACAACTGACCATATGGTTCTGATTTTATCCTGCGAATTAGCTATTCTATTTGCATACCACATACCACATACTTCCTAATAGCATTTTTAAGCGCCTTACAGTACTGTTTGTAATGGCTACTGTAGCTTGATTGTGACTGCTTCTAACATTTTGATATGATTCCCACTTTGTTTTACATCATATCCTTATTCCACTAGTCAGTCACCCAGGCTGCCTTTTCTGCTAGTACCCCGTTTCGAACGTTCTAATGGAAAGCAACTCTCAAAGAGCATGAGAAATGTGTTAAGCAAAGCATTATATTTGTCATCTATGTTATTGGCACCATAAACATCCTGCCACTCTTGTTCCTTGACGAGATTTAAAAACTCTCTATTGTTGTTGGATTAACTTTCCTACATAGTTTGTAATTAAATGTGACATTTGTTTGAGTACAAAAGCCTTTTAACACTAAAAGGCATCATGGTATGAAACGCTATTCACGCTTTTACTATCAGAATGTCCATCTAGTAATGAAGAATGAATAAAAATATTGTATAAGGCTGTGCTACTGTTCCCCTGCACCCTAGCTGGAAAAAACACATTCTGTATCAGATCATATAAATTTAGGAGATCTACGAACATCCTTTTTCTTGCACCATCATACACAAAATTTATATTGAAGTCACCACATATAACTAATTTCTGGTACATCGTACAAAGTGAATGAAGAACCCTCTCTAGCTTGAGCAGAAATGCTCTGAAGATGGACTTAGGGGACCTATAAACAACAACAATTAGAAGTTTAGTTTCAGTAAATTTAACTACTGCTGCTCATATATCTGTTCAGTGCAGTGTCGTGATACATCTCTGGGCTCAAATGGTATATTGTTTTTTACGTACATAGCCACTCCCCCACCCTGCAAGGAACTCCCTGAGAAACAGCCAGCTAATCGGTATCCTAGTAAAGGAAGCCTCTGAATTGTCAAATTATTTAAGTGGTGCTTCGATGTATCAATAATTTCAGAGTCAACATCTACAAGAAGTTCAATAACTTTATCTCTAGTACCTCTTACATTTTAATGAAATATGCGAATTCCTTCTCTACATGGAAATATGACGTCCTCTGAAGAAGACCCTTAGTTAGAGGGACTTCCTTTAAGCAGGTATAACTATCAGCTGACTTCAATCTAAAGAAGATGCAGCTCTAACACCAGCTACTACAGGAACTTTTCCATGAGTGATCGAACCACCACTCACTACACTTGTAACGCCGGAAATGCATATCCTCCTATTTCCACCTATTGTACTATAAATTTTTTCCTTATTTTGTTACCTGATGATATGACTTTTTTGTGTCTTTATATATTATAATTGTTTTACTATTTGTGTATAAATATTTATGCACTTATTTCGATGTATAATTGATTTGTTTTGTAAATATTATTTGTATTTTTACGCTGGGTCTTGCCTAGGGAAACTATGCTATCGAACGATTACATCGATAGGTCGTGTGAAGAACCAAAGTGTGTAGGGTCTTTGGTAGTGTTAACTCTGCCGCATGGAGCGAGAGCAGAGAGTCTGGCGGGAGTAGGGCGGTGGAACAGGTGTGTTGTGTGACGCTCCCGCAAGCTGCAGCGCTTTCGGGGTTTGGCGGCATGTAATTGCGCTCGACTTGCTATGATAGTTTCTGACACGGTGTCGCGGACGGGACGCATTAGCTGGCGCACATCAAGAGCCCATTTCGCCTGGTGAACGTGTCGAGAAGAAGGCGCGCCAACATCCAGCTTCTGCAACAGCGACGGCCGACAATGAGTGACTATCGCCACCTCCTCGATCGACGACTTCAAACCTTCAATCAACCAACAAGGAAGACTGGAAGCACGTAAAGTCTTAGAACTGTATGGCAGACATCAGCTTTTCAAACTGTTTCAAAATTACAGCAACGTAACGTGAACCTTTGTTGCTCGTTGTCCCAATTGCGTTACCAAGCAGGGTCCCTTCCTTTTCTGGAATGAATCAGAGTGTCTTTGAAATTCAAACGCCAGCATTAAAGTAATATCATTCCATTTCACTGCTGTAATTTCAAAGTTGAGTTAAGGTATTCATAGCTGGCTACAATATTTAGATTACACATGCACAAATTAAGAGTGCGAGTTTTGTTACCATATTTTAGCTTACCTGTGACTGCAGCTCAGCTTGGTATGTACTAAATTTTACTATTGTTAATTGTTCAGAATCATTTAATTCAAGTTCAAAGTTAAATCTCTTATTTCTAAATTCCGTAGCTTCAAGTAGCTTTTAAAATGATTGTTGAGGTAGCCCAAGACTAACCTTGTTTTACTGAATTTCGTACTGCTTCAGAAACAAAGCTCACTATTAATTTCAGTCACTAAATTAACTTTCGATTATCCGGTTTTATTAATTCTTTTGCTAAATTAAGACAGAGTGTACCGAAATTTATTACTTCTGACAAACATTCAGTTTTCACACAACACGTGTCAACCTTCAGTTGCCATGCTTTTAGTGCTAAATATATGTGCATTTATCTTTCATTTTTAGTTATTATAGTAGTTGTCCATGGGACTGGCGACTGTAATTTTCCCCAAATCTCAAATATCTAATTAACGCCAATTAATTGTTAACGTAACGGCCGCACATTTACTTTCTTTATTAATTTTACCCTTTTCTCAAAATTAATTTCCACCAATTTCATTTGCATTTATCCTTTCATTTAGATGTAACCCTTTCCTCCGTCTTTACCGACAAATTAACTTCGGTGACGATTGCTTTTTCCCAAATTTCCATTAGGTGCACACGGTTTAATTTTTCACTGTCATTAAGGTCGATAAGTGAGGGGGAGGTTACACACTGTCACCTATAAGCTTTGCCAGCCTCCCCTTCCCATACCTATTGAGGTGCAGGCCATGCCTAGTGAAACCCGATCTACTGATAGACCCAACTGGCACCCATGCCCTCTGCCATCAGGGCCCACCCCAGCCCCATGTTAACGCGCCTAACAGCTGCGTTAAGGTGAGGCCGATCATGACGCTGAAACAGTTGCACGAAATGCACATTAGTACCGCCAGTTTGAGTAGCTATCTTTACAAGGTCACCACCTACATCATATTGCCCGTCACTATCAAGACTGTTCCCTGCTCCACCCACTATTACTACCTGATCCTCCTCCATAAAATTCCTACATAGCTCCCCTATGCTGTCAGTCACCTGAGCCAACCCTGCACTAGGCTTCACAATGCTGGTGATCTGGTACTCACTCCCCAACATTTCCTGCAACTGCAGGCCCACACCTTTATTGTGCGAAATATCTATGAGCAGAACCTTCTTCTTTCTGTTAGGCTTTGCAACTGACTTGGCCTCCTAACTGCTGAGGACTGCTGCATGTTTCCTACAGCTACAGCTACAAGAGATTCTTTTCCATTCAATTCTGACAATTGGTCAAATCTATTGCGTATAGTATAACTGTCTGAATACGTCCTCCTCCTAGATGCCTTCTTACCAACTGTGAGTTCCCATTCCCCAGCACCCTACACCCTCCTCAATCTACCTAGCTCCTTTGCGTGTTGTAACTGCACCTGAAGAGCACAGCTCTTACGCTCCTAGTCCTCTATCAACTTATTTCTACTACGGATTCTGCATTCCCCGGAGAGGATCTTATTAAAATGCCCACTAGCTTCCCCACAGCATTCTCTCCAATGAAAATACTTTGAACAAATCGCACACCGTAACTCACTACTCACAAACCTACGACAGAGTCCACAATGCTCACTGATGGTAAAATTTTACAGTTACTGAGGAAAACTATACGTCTACGTTACCTAAGTTCAGTTACACCACGAGAACTATTTATAGAACTAACAATAGCGGTCTCGAAATTCTCTCTCTACTAATTTTATTAATACTACTAAACTACAACTAATACCAATACCAGCAAAAAATCACAAAATTACTAGCTAAAACCTAAAATCCACTGGAACACTCCACGAATTTAAAACACCGAATGAAAATTTTGCTGAAATATTTCAATAGAAACAATAAGAAATGTCAGCTGAAAACTAAAGCACGAAATTTAGTAAACGATTTCAACGCACAGAAAACTCTAAAAAAAAAACACAACGAGTGAACGTTTCCAAAAGTTTATTAAATCGTTATTTCACCACAAACAGCACGAAACACCGCTGAAAACTATTAAATTTAATAACTGTATAACAGTGCACAAATAACTTTGACAGTACTTAGCTTTAGAACCGCTACAGCTGCAATCACACGTCGCGAAATGTAAACACATTGTTGAAAGCATGTTGCCATCTTAACAGTTCATAAGTTTTCCTCCCATTCCATTCACGTTAGAAGCACGGGAAGAATCATTGTTTAAATACCTGCATGTATGCTTTAATTAATCTAATTTTGTCCACACGAGTCCTATGGGAGTATTCATCACAGTCTGTCAAAAAAAAATGGTTCAAATGGCTCTGAGCACTATGGGACTCAACTGCTGTGGTCATAAGTCCCCTAGAACTTAGAACTACTTAATCCTAACTAACCTAAGGACAGCACACAACACCCAGCCATCACGAGGTAGAGAAAATCCCTGACCCCGCCGGGACAGTCTGTCAGATCAGTTTCTTGTGCATCTCCGTAACACTCTCCCAAAGATTAAAATAAGAAAAACCTGTTACCATTCGTGCTGTTTTTCTCTATACACATTCGGTATCCCCTGTTCACCCTGTTTTGTATGGGTCCCACACATGCCTTTGTAGACTGATCGTATTTCCCCAGAATTCTCAAGTGTGACGCCTGCTTTAACCATGACTGAACCTATGTGATCACTCGACTTCAAACTTACTTACTTTACTTTACATGTGGCAAGGGCCTTATCGACCATACACCTGCTCTATGAGCCTCTTCCACTTCTGTCTGTCCAATGCGCTGTTTGTCCAGTTGTTGTTGCTGTTCATCCTAGTTGTGTCCTCCCAAATGTTATCCCTCTTCCTCTCGTTCCATCTATTGTTCTGCTGAATGCCATTCTAGGTAGTCCTCTCTTGCTATATGGCCTGCCCAATTCAGCCTTCTCCTCTTGAGCACTTCGACGATGTTACGGTGTTTGTACAGCCCTCTTAATTCTTCATTTCTTCTTATTCTCCATTCCATGTTATTTTCGTCGTATACAGATCCAAAAATTTTCCTTAGTACTTTTCTTTCGAATATTAACAGTTTTTCTTCATATTTGTTTCTAAATATTAATGTTTCACATCCATATGACATCATAGGTATGATGGTCGACTTCATATCCCTACAAATTGTTACACCCAAGTATTTGTGTAAGTTAACCGATTCCAACTGTGACTCATTGATGTTATAGTCATAGGTTGCTACGTTTTCTCGTTTTCTGAAGTGCACAGTTTTTCATTTCTGAACATTGAAAGCAAGTTGTCATTCCTCGCAACACATGGAAATCTTCTCAAGTTATGACTGAATACTTATGCATTCTTTCAGACAGCATTCATTATAGATAACTCATCATCTGCAAAGAGTGTGAGGTTACTGTTAACATTGTCAGAAAGGTCATTAATACACGAAATGAACAGCAATGTCCCAAGAAACTTCCCTGGGCCACACCCGAAGTTACTTCCTGCATATGACGATGACTCTCCATCCAATACAACAAGCTGCGTCCTCCCCACAAATAGTCTTCGGGCTAGTAACAGATTTCACTTGATACTCTATGCGATCGTACGTTGGTACTACAGCTGCAACAAGAAATATATTTGCGTCCTAAACTCGATACGTGTCGCTCCTGAACACCAAAGACGCCTATACGATAGTTTCTTAACTATAGATTCTCAATTAAATCCATAGTGGCTGTTGACGTGCTTGTTGTGATAGAGTACGAATGTAAAACTTTCTCACATGCAGACTTTTTGTGCACCATTATATATAAGGATTCTTAAGGTGACTTCGGTGAGGAGAAAAGTATATGTACAACAATGATTCACATGCAACGTCTGATAGATAGTCTTTAACGTTGAACGCATGTTTCTTTTGATTACAGATGGGCAAACTGAAACACGTAACTATTTATGTACATCAGTGATTCACATGCAACGTCTGATAGGTAGTCTTTAACGTTGAACGCATGTTTCTTTTGATTACAGATGGGCAAACTGAAACACGTAACTATTTCGAAACAAATGAAATAGCACAATGTTATGTTTCGAAAAGCTGTTTTCGAAACAGTTTGTGATTTTTAATAGCATAGGCCTTCACATTATATCATCTTGAGCGTCTACTGTATAAATATTGTTATAAAAATACGAATGAGGTGCGAGAGCGCCAATCATACCGCAGAAAGTACGAAACTTCCACTTGGGCGTCTTTGCAGTTCCGTATTTCCTGTAGCAAATGCGCTGCTTTCGTGTCATGTGACTTTCATACTTTCCAATTAGCCGAGGTCAGACTAAATACGTTTGACATAACAGATTTTGCCAAACTCGTTTCCCTGTACTCTAGGGCATAATTTTGATAGGTTTTATGAGTAATAAAATGTATGTGCTCTTGAAATGGCACATCATATAATTTATTGAGATAACATACTGGGAAGCGTGGCACTGAATTAACATTTATGAGTAAGCCACTCACACTTTTATTACTCACAGTTAAATTTTCCATTGTTTGTTACACAGAGCAGGGCGCAAAGTGACTGATGCACACAGATCAAGAAATTACCATAACAGACTGGAGCATATAGCACAATGGTCAAGTATGACAGTCTTTCATCAAATATTCACAAGTTAGCTGGATACATCTCATAATACGTACCCTTGATAGGACCAGAAAACATGTTAAAACATTTCATGGTAACTGAAATGCAGGGATCGGAATGTTTATTTAAAGTATAAAATCCAGACTAAAATTTAAAACAATTCATACAGTGTAATGCCTTTGTGATACCTGTATCATGGCAGATCTGCCTCTAAACCACTTATAGTTCTTGCTAAAGAAATTTGTTTGAGGTACAGGTACATCTGCTTGCTGTGAGTACTTGAGAGATTAAGTACACACAGCAAACAGATGTATTAACATTTTATTATAAACATCCCCAGGAAATCAGAGAAGAAGTTAAGTTGCTGTTGAAATGCAATTTTTATCACAGTATCTGAACGCCAAAACCAAAAGTATTAAAGTACCATTGTTGGTCTGCCTGAGAATTATTTATGACACACAAGTATTAAGATCCCTATAGTGTAATAACCAAACATAGGACATTTACAAAAATAAACACACAAACATATACATACATAAATCAGATTATTATTCTCAAACGCATAAATGAATAAATAACATACTAAAACAAACAAAAAAATTAAACTCAATGAATGATGAATAAAAACGTGTCTTCTGTGTGCAACAAAATTGAGAAAAATGTTCTTGTAAGGTAACTACATGCACGATTTAGTGGACTAACCAAAATACAATCAAATATAAATTCAGTGCACGCTCTCCAGAGAAGAACAAAATCAACTGAAATTTTAGTTTCATTTCTGGGTAGATCTGCTGTACCTATTCTAAGTTGTAGTTTAGAAATATCATTTTTGATACATTTTTGCTGGAAAGACGCCCCTGATTTGAAAATATGCGCTCACATGGAACAGAGGTGGCCATAATACAGAGACGTCATTTCATTATTTCAAACAGTGTAGGAAACAACACATGATTTTCTTTCCAGCACAGCAATGGTTCTTGTGATCTGTGTATCAGTGATATATTCATATATTTCTCAATCTCGACGATACTTGCAGCACTGGATTGTCTACACTTTGGATCAAGCCTCCTACAGCTTGGTCGTAATCTGGCCAATGTTGTCACTGCTAGAGGTGAATATGCTCACCACAACTGGTTTGGCTGGCGGTGGATTGTCTGTAGAACACCGAATGGATTTCTGTCGTATTGCACAGCATTTGTTAATTATTGGATTTTTTGTTTCTTTTAATCGATGCCCAGGTTTTGGAAATCCATGCTCCCTGAAGCGAAGACCCAATAATGATGTTTCACAAGCAATTGCTTTATCTGCAAACTTTTGAACGAGGCGGGTACAGATTCCATCCTCAAGTTTAGCAATTACTGTATTAGTGGCATCAATGCTGTGATCTGAGTTTTCCAGTCTCAGACAATGACTTTGTTAACCTTTGCTTAATAGGACAACTTTTGACAAGGTTACATTTCTTCCACTGCTAATTTCTGTTGTGACTTGTTCAAAAGGAGATAGTATTTCACAAGATTTTTCCATAATTGACAATTCTTCATTGGACAGTTTTGTTTGTGAATCCACAATGAGGATGGCGAGGGTACTTTGCAAAGGTTGTTTGATTTTCAAAAGCCTGTCAAACATTTCATACGTGGAATTCCATCTCGTAGGGCAATCTTGTTTCGGTGTTAAAATAGAGAAGCACATTTGATTCTGAATATTGTGTAATTTCTCAAGTGGCATGATCAGAGTAGTCCAGATTTAAGTTGGTAAGAGCTGATGGTAGGGTTCGAGTGTGGCGTAGACTGCTCGAAGCCAAGTTGTCAACAAGGCACTATGGAAGTTGGTGGTAGTCCCATAATAGTGTGGGCTGTGTTTACGTGGAATGGACTGGGTCTTCTGACCCAACTGAACTTATTGTCAAGTGGAAATGGCTACGTTCGGCTACTAGGAGGACATTCATGCACTTCATGTTCCTAAACAAAGATGGAATCTCTGTGGATGACTATGTGACATGTCGCTGTGCCACAACTGTTCGCTATTGGTTTGAAGAACATTTCGGACAATTCGAGCGACTGATTCGGTCACCCATACCGCGCGCTACATGAATCCTACCGAACATTTACGGGACATAATCGAGGGGCCAGTTAGTGCGCAAAATCCTGCACCAGAAACATTTTCCCAATTATGGGCGGCTGTAGAGGCAGAGTGGCACAATATTTCTGCACGGGACTTCCAACGACTTGTTAAGTCCATGACACACCGATCTGCTGCACTACGCTGGGCAAAAGGAGGTCCGACACGATGTTAGGAGGTATCCCTTGACTTCTGTTAAAAGCGTTAGCAGTTAAGTTTACGCACGATATAGAGGGTCTTAATACACTGCTCTGCAAAAGTTGAAGAAGAGCTAGATAACTAACATAGCACATTAACTACTCGGCGGAAATGAATGAAAGTGCGGCAGCATGTTTCGCAGTCGTGTGTAGAAAGATGGACGACACGTGGCGTGAGGTTAGCGTGACTAAAGCGCCAACCGGAGCTCGTCCCACCACACGAGGCAGTTGCGGTGCGCTGTCGCGGCGTTCTTCATTACATCATCGCCCAGTGACAAACTTTGGATGCAATTACATGGGGAACAACCATCGATAAACTGAAAGAAGGGCGAAGAGCGACGACTGTAGCCCAGCGGTTTGGAAGTGCTCACAGGATTGTTTCACGTGTGAGGGGAACGTTCCGAATCATAGGCACTTCTGCCTAAAGGAGAGGAAATTGTCGACCATGGTCAACTACAGCAGCAGATGACGGCTACCGTATGCAACAGATTGGAGGGGATCTGCGTAAAACAGCGGGTGCAGATGCAACCACATTTAACAGGACTGCCGCCGGCCGAAGTGGCCGTGCGGTTAAAGGCGCTGCAGTCTGGAACCGCAAGACCGCTACGGTCGCAGGTTCGAATCCTGCCTCGGGCATGGATGTTTGTGATGTCCTTAGGTTAGTTAGGTTTAACTAGTTCTAAGTTCTAGGGGACTAATGACCTCAGCAGTTGAGTCCCATAGTGCTCAGAGCCATTTGAAACATTTTTTTTTAACAGGACTGCAAGGCACTAAGTCTCATGCCCCACAATGGTAAGACGACTGCGTAGGTATAGGCATTTCTCCCGAAGACCAGGACGTTGTGTTCCGTTGACACCCGCGTACGGACTGGACCAACTGTGCGCGTGCTCTTCTCGAAAGAGAGCCGATTCGGTCTGAATGGTGACTATGCGTGTTCTCTTGTATGGGCAGAGATGAGAACACGTAATGCACGCAGGAACATTATCCAACATGATCGTATTGGTAATCCAGGTGTTATGGTGTGCAGAGGCATTATCTTGTGTAACTGTACTGATCTGCAAATTTTTGAACATGATCTAAGGTGGCAGAATAAATGAAGGTCAATTTCGCACCTTACATAAGAGTTTTACACGTCGTAACAGAAAGGTGAATATGACACCTAACTTACTTTGGCAGTAATGAGCAAACTTGCCTATAAGTGTGTAATGCAAAAGGGATGACACTCAATCGACGGTATTAACACACCGCTCCTATATAATGCGTGTCAATGAGCGGAATGTGAAACAAGCAGTGACAGGAAACGTTTTGTGTGTAAGCAGGTGCGGATAAAAGCAGAGGCCACACCACGAGAGGCAGCACAAAAACCTCTCAGGGAGTGTCCCATGGCAGAGTCAGCGACCGGACAGGTGACGCATACTGGATAGCAAGTAATGGGCCACCAGAGGTAGGACAGAGAGAAGCTCTAGAGAACTGTGTTTCGGAATTCCCAATGGATACGAACAAAAAAAAGTGATGCAGTTGATCACGTGAACAGCAAGTGGTACACATGTGATGTACGCATGTAACTTTTAGGCATCTGAAGCTGGCACAAAAGGTCTGATTGGCGGAAATGCACTAGGAAGGAGTAAAGTGCCAAGATTTCGACGCAGTTTAATTGTAGGGCCCTCTCAGAGAGTTTCCACAAAAATAAGAGGAATGGTCCTATTGGTCGAAGAAAGCCATCATGTGGAGGAGGAAAGAACCCAGGTGGGGAGACAGTTCAGCTACGAGAAAGACAAGAGCGAAATTTTCAGGGGCTCTTCACTGAACTGGCACTAAGTGCAGAACGTGGCGCATAACACTCTGTACGACTCAGAGGAGAAATTTGTGTGAACACTGCATTCACTGCGGCTGACATTCAGCTAGAAATTAGCTGTAGCGTCGTTGAGCTCCAACTGTGCAGAAACGAACCAGCCAGTTAGTTAACTGGTCCTGTGAGGACCGAGTGGGCATTTTGATGTGCACACTGCTCCAGCCATGTGCGTGCCATATTCCAAGACTAAGCATGAGTACATGTTTTATTGCTTAACGGAAAACATAGGGAGAGTCTCTGCTGGAAAAATCAGCAAAGGCTTAATTAGTTTTTATACGAATTTCAGAGGACAAGAGCAGCAATGCAGACGACAGCTCATCGCAGCTAAGGTAAATACCGCGAGCAGAGGTGTAAACTTGTTGGTTCACCAGCTTGCGTCCACTGTAAACTCTAGCGACCTTGGGTAATACTTTGGTCAACTTGTCACAAAACCAACCATCCTCCGTAGACTTGATTGTCATCCTAAATAGTACTGAACTTTGAACCGGAATCGGATGATTTATCATAGTACTGGTCAACATCATGACGTAGTCGTAAACCGAACTTTGAACCAGAATCGGATGATTTATCGTAGTACTGGCCTACATCATGACATAGTCATAAGAATAATTTTGTAAAGAAACCTCTAGTTAAAATTTACCTTTGTTGTGTTTAGGATTGTTTCACTTTCTGAGGACGAGATGCGTTCGTTTGACAACTGTTGTAACATTGTCACATTGTAAACTGTGTAAATTCATATATTTCTGTGATAAGATTGCAACATTACACCAAAAATGTTTACAGCTTACACAGTTGTTGTTCTGTCCTCAAAACCTTACAACGGTACACTCACCAGTGAATGTTTATTCTGACATGGTGTTCTTCTTCCATGTGCTTTTTCTCAATAGTGAATTTGGCCCTGACTTCATTTTTACGCAACTGCAGCGAGCACCGCAGGAAGAGGAGCTCTTGGAATGAGAGGATATTCTACAGTGGACTGGCCTGCCCGTTATCCCGACTTAAATCCCGTCGAGCACGTGTGGGATGTGCTGGGCAGACATACTGCAACCCTCCATTTGCACCATCGACCATCCAGCGGTTGTCCACCGCACTGTTGGGGGAATGAAAGACACTGTCACAAGACCACCTTGCCTGTATTATGACCAGTATGGGTGTGCTCTGCAGAGTGTACATTGCCATCCGTGGAGTTCACACCTTGTACCCATTTTGTAATGTGCAGGGGGATCATCACAAACTGCAGTGACTTCAGTATAATTCTTGCCTGTGAATAAAAGTGTCATTTCTGTTTGTCTCATTGTCTACTGATGTCATATATCTCCCGTACTATATTTTAGTAGTTCTTTCTATGTATGGTCCAAGTTTCATCAAAGTGTGTTACTTGGCAGTGTCACAGCATGCGAAAGTTACTTTTTTCCTTAAGCTTTCCATATCCGTGTACATACTATTGTGTCATGTAATTACATTCTCAACATCGGTGCTTAACTGATCGGTGAGCTGCCGTTTCCAAAATTAAGTACGTATACGTACCACCTTGTGACATAGTTGACTGGTTGTAGTGGCTTTTAAAAGTGTACATTAAAAAGATAGAAAGGCATTAATAACAAAACTGGTACTAGAACAGAAATGTAAAGATTATAGGAGCAAACACCATTAAGGACATTTAGAAACAACAGTCAAAGTACATAAACAAAAAGTACATCAATAAATCACGTGATTAATTTCAGGGGTGGTGAGGAGGATACGATGGAAGAACAGGTGTAAGGAAGGAAGGAAGATTGGGTTTATCGTACCGTCGTCATCGAGGTCATTAGAGATGGACCACAAGCTCAGATTGTGTCAAGTATGGGGAAGGAGCCCACCCGGCTGAGGTTGGAACGGAGCCTCTCAGTCGTTTCTAGGCCCCCCGTTAACTAGGCCCCCGGTTGACATAAAATACATATAATACAATGGCGAAGGAACTCGATCATGCCCTCTCAAAGGAACCATCCCGACAATTTGTCTTAAGTGGTTTAGGGAAATTATGGAAAACCTAAAACTGGAGGTCTGGATGCAGGTTTCAATCGTCGTCCTCCTGAATGCGACTCCATTGCGTTAACCACTGTACAACTCATGCGGTGGAAGGACATGTGGGGAGCATATTGAGACAGTCACACACCAATCGTGATTCATACAGATGAGAGCCAATAACACACAGCATTGTCGAATCGAACATTGTAGAGGAAAGAATCACTGAGGATTCTTTGGGAAATGCACGTAAACCAGAACGGGGAGAGGTACTAAGGGAAGCATCAGGTATGGGGACATTGTGAATAAAATGCATTCTAATGATAGTCCACCAGAGCTGCCTCTTTGTATCTTCTTTGTGATTGTTTTTAAATATTTTTACTCTTAATGTCATGTATATGCCGTGCCTGCACTTTCACGGCCATTTTGTTCCATTTGACAGACATTCTGATGGTGGGCTATATGGAAAACGCCCCAGAAAATATAATTTTTAACAAGTGATCTGTTTGTTTCTGCGACCTACTAAAATAGTGATATTAGACATGCTCAGGGTTTACATAATGGTCGCAGGGCTTCAGCGCAAATTTTATGTCACAACTTAAGCGTATTACAAATTTATGCATACTGCTGTGATAGACAAGAACAAACAATAGAAAAAGTATAAACGAAAAGGATGAAAGTGGTTATGAAGCATAATTTTGTGTAGAATCAGTTAATTGATTTCTGTATCTAGGTTAGTTGGAAGCAATAAGTCATTGGGTAGGGGAAGAAATACACGTAAGAGTAAAAAAGGGCGGGAATGATTTGCCAAATCAAACAGAACCTTCGAAACTTAGTTTATGATATGCCTGGGATGGAAAGATTTCCTGTTTTGACACATGGTCTTTTGATGTGAAAACGGCTCAAATCAGCGAGAAATGGAGGAGATGCATGTCGCGAATTACTGACTGGAAAACAGACCAATAAAACAGGGGACACCTTGTGGTGGTACGGGTTGTGTAATTATGACTGTAACGAAGGGAAGAGCAGTTGTGCGTGACCTACAGCCAGACCAGTGCACAGTGGATGAGAAATGGATGTTCTTTGTTCGATTCTGAGAGATATAAATAGACAGAAACTACTACATAGTAACCACCGCGCCACCTTGCTCGATTTTATGTGATTGCCAATCGACTCTACACATAAGGTTGGTGTATGTCATTCAAAAGTATACGTGCTTATAAAGGAAGATAGTAAGGCATCGAAAATTCGCAGGAGACCTTTATCCAGCAGTCGATGAAGAATTCACATCACGTGTCTCCACCGCTACAGTTGACTTGGTTTCACTGTTTCAGTTATTTTATTTCATCTTCATACATTTTATTCCTTAATTCCCAATTCTTTGCATTCTTGCCTCTTAACATGTTCGTGTCGAGATAGTCTACAGTGCTGTAAGTTTCTTTCCATTTGCTTGGGCGCAAACACCTTCCCAAGTGATTCGTTGATTGGGTTGGGGGAGGGGAGGGGACCAAACACCGATGTTCAAATGGTTCAAAGGGCTCTGAGCACTATGGGACAACTGCTGAGGTCATCAGTCCCCTACAACTTAGAACTAAAACCTAACTAACCTAAGGACATCACACACATCCATGACCGAGGCAGGATTCGAACCTGTGG
Source organism: Schistocerca americana (assembly GCF_021461395.2). NCBI lineage: Eukaryota > Metazoa > Arthropoda > Insecta > Orthoptera > Acrididae > Schistocerca > Schistocerca americana. Next base: position 184,340,432 of record NC_060120.1, read on the forward strand.
CCGTAGCGGTCGCGCGGTTCCAGACTGTAGCGCCTAGAACCGCTCAGCCACTCCGGCCGGCAAAAACCGATGTCATCGGTCCCATCGGCTTAGAGAAGTATGGGGAAGGAAATCGGCATGACTTTTCAAAGGAACCATCCCGGCCTTTGCCTGAAGAGATTTAGGGAAATTACGGAAAACCTAAATCAGGATGGCCGGACGCAGGTTTGAACTGTCGGCCTGCCGAATGCGAATCCAGCGTATTAACCACCGCGCCACCTTGCTCGATTTTATGTGATTGCTAATCGATTTTACACATATGGTAAATGGAAATGTCGTGTGGCTAGCGCCTCCCGTCGGGTAGACCAGTTGCCTGGTGCAAGTCTTTTCAAGTGACGCCACTTTGGCGACTTGCGTGTCGATGGGGGTATGATGATGCTACCACAACACCCAGTCCCTGAGGAGAGAAAATCTCCGACCCAGCCGGGAATCGAACCTGGGCTTCTTGGCATGACAGTCCATCACGCTGACCACTCAGCTATCGGCGCGGACTACACCTATGGTGTTTCGCATTATTATTTCACTGGACATGAGCAAGTAACTGTAAACAACATTATCACCCCTGTGTTATTGAATTCTGGAGGCTCCTCCTGTTCATTACGAGAAACACCGACTCCTCCCCCTGACCCTTTCCAAAAGTACTCAACAGGCTTTACAGCCTTTAATTTGCTGACTGGTCTGAAGAACGGTGTAGAGTCTCACCTGTTGTCTGGTAGCCAGTGGAGCAGCATCAAACCGAACACCTTGGACTAGGGACGGTGCTTCGAGACGGCCGTCTTCTCCACATCTGGACCCATCACGTCAAACAGCTCGTGTATAACCACCCCGGGCACTGGGTTGTGCTCCTTAGCGTATTCCAATATTTCTGGGCACACACTGCAAGCCACTATCTTCGTGCCTTCAAGGACTTTGGACGCTAGAAACTATTTATATCGAACACTAATTATTTGGTCATATGACCTTTAGACATGGAAAATAGAACAATTTGACAGGAGCTATTAATACATTATTCAAATACGTATACTTCTACAGACATGCAAGTGAAGGTAATGAATAGTATACAAAGTGTCTCAGGACGAAATTTTTGGAAATTTGTGGTAAGATCTTATGGGACCAAACTGCTGAGGTTTTATCGGTCCCTAAGGTTACACACTACTTAATCTAACTTAAACTAACCTACGCTAAGGACAACACCCATGCCCGTGGGAGGACTCGAACCTCCGACGGGAGGAGTCGCGCGAACCGTGACAGGACGCCCTACAAGGCACGGCTACCCCTAGCGACGTCTCAGGGCGAAACACATCGATTGACTGAAAAGAGTGTGCACTCTTACTTGAAGTGCCACCTCTCCAGACGATAGACGCTCGAATGGAAAGAGTTGCAGTTCCTGTTATTTTCCCATTAGTTGTTTCCAACTTTTGCGATCAACCAATACTGTAATGAGGCAGAAATAACACTTATATTGTAGGAGCACAAAACATTAGTGAAACTCGTTAGTCGTCAATCGATTACAAAACATATAGGGTCTTTCACAATGCCTGCTACTGGCTTCTAGGCGTTGTGGAATGGACTTACTCGTAGAAGATAAAGTTTTGACAAGAAACTTTGTTCTCTTCTTCTTCTTTTTGCCGATATCTAGGGTTCACGCCACTTCTCCATCCCCAGTCGCCATCTTCTTCTGTCTTGCCTTTCCTCAACATTCATATTCCTTGCTAGCGTTGCCTCCTCTGTATCATTTTGGCAGTTTCGTTTTCAGCGACTCCTTTTCTTCCGTTGGGATGGTAGCCATCGTAAGATCCTGTCTAGTGTCCTATCTTCATTCATCCAATTCACGTGGCGAAAGTACCTCAGCTGCTTTTGTTGGATGCCATCGCCGATATTCCTTTGACGAATTACGTCATTTCTTAACCCATCCGTCCTAGCATAGCTTGAGCTTCGTCTTAAGTAATCCATATCAGTGGCAGGCAGGATTTTTTTTTGTTTGTTTTGTTTTTTGCTAACGTCCTAGTCTTCTACTCCGACCAATACTACACCCTGGATCGTAGTTTTATTCGTTCTCTTCTTCGTTGTTCTTCTTATCGTTTTGTTCCACAGGACAGAGTTTATTGCCCTTGTTACAGGTCGTCCTTCAGTAAACCTACTAGTGATCTCATCATTGTTTGTTCCCAGTTTATTAAGTAATATGTCAAGATATTTTGCCTCTTCCACAACTACAATTACTTCTCCATCTACCTCCAAATTATTTACTTTTTCCGTTCGAACTTGGCTAAGTACTCACACTTCTTCATGGTCATCTTCAGGGTAGCCTTATTTATTCCTCCTTAAGCTCTCTTATCATACAGCTCACATCTTCCTCTTCTGCCATTACAATCTGGTGTTCTGCACTCCCATAACCTGGCGTTTTTTGTGCCAGGTCTACAGGATTGTTCCTAGATACAGCTTAAAGAGGGTCAGTGACACACCCCACATCACCTAGAATTCTTCTGTCCGACTATTCCCAATCCTTACTCTCGCTGTGCTATTTTCATACAATTTCATAACTGCCTTTCGGAATCGTTGATCTAAATCTATCTCTTTCAACTTGTCCCACAGTTTGTTGGTGGGCACATTATCGTATGCTTTCTCTAGGTCAGTCAATGCAACATGTCTCTCCAGTCCAACTTTTGTTCGTTTTTCACATATTAGTTTCATTGTGAAGATGCTGTCCATCACCGATCTTCCAGTTCGAAATCATGCTTGCTCTTCTTGGCTGGTTGTGACTTGTCCCTTTCTCTAACAGATCTTTCAGTCCCCTCGAGTATAGTCTTCCAACGAATGGGATCAATGCCAATCCCCTATAATTCTCTGGGACATTGCGTGACCTTTTTTTTTACCGGTCTTATATAACATGATTTCCATTCTGAAGGAACGTCTTCCCCATTTAATACTCTTTCAAACAGCCTTCTTAGCACCTCCAACAATTTCGGTGGACCAAACTTTACCATCTCTGGATATACTGATCCATATCCTAGTATCTTCTTCATCTTACAGCCCCTCACAGCCTGTTGAAGAACTTCTGTATCTGAACGTCATAATTCCTCCTTTTGCATCGTCGCCTCATATTTATGAGGAAATTAATGCCGATTCTCCTGGAATTAATCCTTAAATATCCATGAGTGATAGTGTTATGTGTACCTTTTCACTAGCTGACACTCGCATTGACTTAATTGTTCTCCATGCCTCAGCACCATGAGCCCCACCAATTATCCTCTCTACACATTCACATCTTTCTTCCCACTTATCTTTTTACTTCTCTATTTAGTGTCGTATGTCTATCTGTACTTTGATGTCATTTACATTCAAGAACGTCAAATAAGCTTCTTTTTTTCCTTTAAATCAGCTCTGCTATTTCTGTATCCCTCCAAACTCGTTTCATCTTGAATGAGATTTTCACTCTACAGCGGAGTGTGCAGTGATATGAAACTTCCTGGCAGATTAAAACTGTGTGCCGGACCCAGACTCGAACTCGGGGCCTTTGCCTTTCGCGGGCAAATCCTCTACTATCTGAGCTACCTAAGCACGACTCACGCCACGTCCTCACAGCCTTACTTCCGCCAGTACCTCGTCTCCTACTTACCAAACTTCACAGAAGCTCTCCTACGTTAGGCAAAGGTCCCGAGTTCGAGTCTCCGTCCGGCACACAGTTTTAATCTCCAAGGAAGTTCCGTTTCATCTTCTTCTCAAGTCCTCCAGCTTCTTGGTTCTGTGCTTCATCTATGCCCTTATTTATATGCTCATATTCCTCTTCTACTGCTCTCTCTTCACTCTCCAATTTATTTGCCAGTCACTGTTGCAACCCACGTCCAGAAATGTACAGTTGGGACGTAAGCTAAGTTTGAAGATCGGATCACTTTCAGAACTCCCGTTCACGGTACGCACACAGCGGACACAAAGAACTAGGACCTGTTTTCTCTACAGGTCATGCTCCATGTGGCGACCCTGCCGTCGTTGCACAAGGAGTACCTGCGACGCATTGTTCACACACAAGGTCCACAAACTCTGGTGCGCGTCCGTGGAGCACCACAGTCAACCTTCCCTTGTACTTCACGCGGCCGTTGCTGTAAGTGGATGAAAATGGTATGCTAATGATTGAGGCGATCCAGAAGACGTTCTGAATACATGTGTTGTGCAGCTCTATCATAATACTGGGTGATCAAAAAGTCAGTATAAATTTGAAAACTTAATAAACCACGGAGTAATGTAGATAGAGAGGTGAAAATTGACACACAGGCTTGGAATGACATGGAGTTTTATCAGAACAAAAAAAAAAGTTCACAAAATGTCCGACAGATGGCGCTGGACAGCAAAACGTCACTAACTGCTACCGTGACGGGTGATAGGTACGCCGATATGTTACAGAATCGCATCATGCCCAGTCTGGCTGATGTACACCTGCTGGAACGTACGATGTTTATGCAGGATGCCGCTCCACCCCATATTGCTAGACGCGTGAAAGATCACTTGCGCGCGTCGTTTGGTGATGATCGTGTGCTCAGCCGCCACTTTCGTCATGCTTGGCCTCCCGGATCCCCAGACCTCAGTCCGTGCGATTATTGGCTTTGGGGTCACCTGAAGTCGCAAGTGTATCGTGATCGTCCGACATGCCTAGGGATGCTGAAAGACAACATCCGACGCCAATGCCTCACAGTGCTGTTCACAACATTATTCCTCGACTACAGCTATTGTTGAGGAATGATGGTGGACATATTGAGCATATCCTGTAAAGAACATCATCTTTGCTTTGCCTTACTCTGTTATGCTAATTATTGCTATTCTGATCAGATGAAGCGCCATCTGTCGGACATTTTTGAACTTTTGTATTTTTTTGGTTCTAATAAAACCCCATGTCATTCCAAGCATGTGTGCCAATTTGTACCTCTCTATCTACATTATTCCGTGATTTATTCAGTTTTCAAATTTATACTGACTTTTTGATCACCCGATATATCGTACCGTGGAGCGGGAGGTTTGAAAATGACCCGCTCTTCAAACTTGTTTTATACCCAAATGAAACATTTCCGGACATTGGTTCCTCCTTATCAAAACTTTGTCTACTAATTACCCCCTACTACTCCTACAAGCCTGTTATAGGGTTTGTGAAACATCCTGTGTTAGTGTTTGTGTAACGGTTAACACGATAAAAATGGACTAAAAACAGTCGCGACCGTAGTAAAACATTTATTTACAGTGGTTACCGGTTTCAATCAGATGTGGCCATCTTCACAGCATTTATACCATGATGGTAGGAGGTGGTGCTGAATGGAGCAGGTGTTGTGACTCCACGAACGTCAATTGGTACTGGAGCATTTGACGTTCGTGGAGACGTAACACCTACTCCGTTCACGGCCATCGCTTCTCATCTTGGTATAAATGGTCTGAAGACGCCCCACATTGTTACCTAAACAGGTAACCATTGTATATAAATGTTTTACTGCGGTTGAGACTGTTTGTAATTCATTTTCAAAGTACTTATAGCCAGATAGCTGTTTCTCCACGAGAAATATTCTCAAAAATTACCTTATCACTATGTAGTGCAGTGTACGCAAGAGCGAAAAGACAGTGAGCAATCGGCGTCCTTTGCATAGAGGGAGCGACTACATCACCGTAGCATCGACTGATTACTGTCGTGTTAGTTACCGAAAATTGATGATACTTCTGATAGAAAAGAACCGTCCTCTCTACGGTGTGGCTATAGTTTAGTAAATAAATCATTTATTCGCGCGTTTGTACAAGCAGCGAGTGCAACGACGGATTAATAGGTTTTCCTTGTAAGCAACATTTCCGTGTTTGATTTATAGTCCCACTTCGTTGAAAAATAATCTACAATTTATTTACTCCTGATGTTCAATAAAGTGATGGCAAGTCTATTACAAGGAGGTGGTGCAAATGGCTCTGAGCACTATGGGACTTAAGATCTGAGGTCACCAGTCCCCTAGAACTTAGAACTACTTAAATCTAACTAACCTAAGGACATCACACACATCCATGCCCGAGGCAGGAATCGAACCTGTGATCGTAGCGGTCGCGCGGTTTCGCTCTGAAGCGCGTAGAACCGCTCGGTCACAGCGGCCGGCCTACGCGGAGTTGGCAAAAGTCATGGGGTACCTTGTAATATGGTGTCGGACCTCCTTTTGCCCGGTGTAGTACCCCAACACGACCTGTTGTGGACTCAACAAGTTGTTGGAAGTCCCCTGCAGAAATATTGAACCATGCTGCCTCCATAATTGCAGAAGTGTTACCAGTGCACGATGTTGTGTACGAACTGACTTCTTAACTATGTCCCATAAATGTTCAATGGTATTCATATTGTCCGATCTGAGTGGCCAAATTGATCGCTCGAATTATCCAGAATGTTTATCAAACCAATCGCGAACACGTGCGACCCGATGACATCTATAAAAATTCCGTCGTTGTTTGGGAACATGGAAGCCATGTATGGCTGCAAATACACTACTGGCCATTAAAATTGCTACAGCAAGAAGCAATGCAGATGATAAACGGGTATTCATTGGACAAATATATTATACTAGAACTGACATATGATTACATTTTCACACAGTTTGGGTGCATAAATCCTGAGAAATCAGTACCCAGAACAACCACCTCTGGCCGTAATAACGGCCTTGATACGCCTGGCCATTGAGTCACACAGAGCTTGGATGGCGTGTACAGGTACAGCTGCCCATGCAGCTTCAACACGATACCACAGTTCATCAAGAGTAGTGACTGGCCTATTGTGACGAGCCAGTTGCTCGGCCATCATTGACTAGACGTTTTCAATTGGTGGAAGATCTAGAGAATGTGCTGGCCAGGGTAGCAATCGAACATTTTCTGTATCCAGAAAGGCCCGTACAGGACCTGCAACATGCGGTCGTGCATTATCCTGCTGAAGTGTACGGTTTCTCAGGGATCGAATGAAGGGTAGAGCCACGGGTCGTAACACATCTGAAATGTAACGTCCATTGTTCAAAGTGCCGTCAATGCGAACAAGAGGTGACCGAGACGTGTAACCAATGGCACCCCATACCATCACGCCGGGTGATACGCCAGTATGGCGATGACGAATACACGCTTCCAATGTGCGTTCACCGCGATGTCGCCAAACACGGATGCGACCATCATGATGCTATAAACAGAACCTGGATTCATCCGAAAAAATGACGTTTTGACATTCGTGCACCCAGGTTCGTCGTTGAGTACACCATCGCTGACGCTCCTGTCTGTGATGCAGCGTCAAGGGTAACCGCAGCCATGGTCTCGGAGCTGATAGTCCATGCTGCTGCAAACGTCGTCGAACTGCTCGTGCAGATGCTTGTTGTCTTGCAAACGTCTCCATCTGTTGACTCACGGATCGAGACGTGGCTGCACGATCCGTTACAGCCATGCGTAAATGATGCCTGTCATCTCGACTGCTAGTGATACGAGGCCGGTGGGATCCAGCACGACGTTCAGCATTACCCTCCTGAACCCACCGATTCCATATTCTGCTAACAGTCATTGGATCTCGATCAACGCGAGCAGCAATGTCCCGATACGATAAACCGCAATCGCGATAGGCTACAATCCGACCTTTATCAATGTCAGAAACGTGATGGTACGCATTTATCCTCCTTTCACGAGGCATCACAACAACTTTTCACCAGGCAACGCCGGTCAGCTGCTGTTTGTGTATGAGAAATCAGTTGGAAATTTTCCTCATGTCAGCACTTTGTGGGTGTCTCCACCGGTGCCAACCTTGTGTGAATGCTCTGAAAAGCTAATCATTTTCATATCACAGCATCTCCTTTCTGTAGGTTATATTTCGCGCCTGTAGCACGTTATGTTCGTGGTGTAGCAATTTTAATGTCCATTAGTGTAATATATCCTTCTTCAGAAGTCATACACAATAATAAATGAAAAAGGGTAGGCTTCTCGCGAGTAGATGTGAACTGCGGTCTTCAGTCACCATCCCGAACGGTGTCAAGGCGACACAGCCTCTGTTGTGGTAGAGTTGTTGTACGGACAGAAGTTGTTTTAGTAGAAATGGCTTGGGTATATACACTCTTCCGAGCTTCTGGTTTTGGCATGTGCTGCAGCTTTTGGCACATACATTAAACACTTCGGCTAGTGATATTTTGCTGCTTGAGTACTGCTACGTTAACCATTCCCGCACAATACCAGGCTGGCCCACCGCGCAACACTGAGACAGCAATGTCACATTTCATAAAGCACAATACTCGCGCTCGCCTGCTGCCGGCACGCTGCAGTCTAATTTTGTGCGCTCATTACCAAACGTGGTTGGTGCACTACAGTATTTTGACGACCTACTTCGTTTGTTCTGAATCCGAACTCGGATCTGTCAGCCGCCTGCTACGCGCCCATGAACCATCCGCCGTAAATTTACGAGTATTGCGTGACGTGTTCGCAGAAGTCTGGTGCCACTCACCTCTGGACACCGACCAAGGACTTGTCGAGTCCATGCCATGCAGATTCGCTGCTTCCAGAGGTGGACTAATATGCTGTTAAGCAGCCGGTCGTAATGTTTTGCCTCTGGAGTGCATGTGTGACAATTTCTCACCAGCTGCCTTGACTTTTCTTATTTAGATGTTCAATGTGTTATCGATTTCAGAGTTTTATAACACCAGTTATCCACTGACTATTCTATCGCTTGAGCCTTGTCCCACAGTTATGCAGGGTCAGCCATTGTTACTCGGATTTGGCATGTTAATGTGTAAGGGGTGGCCGGATGCCCTTCCTGCCGCCACCCCGAACCCCCCGTGACGGAATTAGTGTGCCCAACTGTCTGCGGCGAGTGTAATCTATGGAATAGTGTGAAAGTGTTCAGATGTCTGCGAGCCGTGTAATTGAGGCGGAACATGGGGACCAGCCCGGTATTCACCTAGCGGGATGTGGAAAACCGCCTAAAAACCACATCCAGGCTGGCCGACACATCGGCCTTCGTCGTTAATCCGCCGGGCGGATTCGATCCGGGGCCGGCGCGCCTACCCGAGTCCAGGAAGCAGCGCGTTAGCGCTCTCGGCTACCCCGGCTGGTTCAGTTATCCACGTGACTGTTTTTCTGTAAAATAAAAGTAGGAATGACAACTGGGCGATGCTGAAAAATCGGCTGATAAAATTATAAAATCTGTTCTGCAGGACCTTCCTTTCATCCAGACGGGATGAAATGGGTCGGCACCCCAGAAACCCTCGCCGCCGTCCTCACCTTGGCCGCTATGTCGCCAGGCCCGCAGCCCACGCCCAGCACGAGCAGAGGCTGGTCCGGCCACGTCAGCGTGGGCCAGAGTTCCTCTAGCTGGCGTATTGCGACCGCCGTGAGCGTCTGCCACGTGCAGCGGCTGAAAGGTCCCGGCTTGTCCATGGCGGCTGTGGCGGCCTGCGCACAACACTCGCAGGTATAGCGTTCAAAGTGGGGACGAAAGTCGCTTCCTGTAAACCAGAAACAGTGCCACACACTCGGCATGTAAGACACACTTTGTTATTCGATTTCCTAGCCCTTCATGGCTGACAGCGGCATATTGCCACTCTTAAGTCGAGAGCGTTACAAAACAACCTTTTTTTTTTTTTTTTTTTTTTTTTTTTTTTTTTTTTTTTTTTTTTTTTTTTTTAAAGTGAAAAATATTGAAATACATTGTAAGCTAGACATGTCACTCTGATTTTTGTGTGTTATCGATGTGCTCGTCAGAGAGAGAGCAAGTTACGTTGCTGTTAAACAGTCTTTGGTCTGGTTGTGGTACAGTCTTTGCCTCTGCACAGTCTAATACATTCTTAGTTGAACTGTGGTAGGTGATGGACGTATTCAGTAGTGCTAGGTTGTCTTGTGATTGTGTTTGTAAGACGAAGAAAGATTTATTGTAAAGCATAGCAAGGATGAATATGATATGTATATCGAAAGGCGAAAGGAATATACATTTTATTAGGTCTACAACTTTGCTTCGGCCGTTTTGCAATAGACGGCAGTAGCGGAAAGCAGGGTTCGGGTGATTGGTCATAGGTGTAATGCAATAAGCTTAGGCATATGTAAACATAATGCCATAAAAATATAAGTCGATTTGTGATTGCATCATGAGCTTATTCTCGATTAAGTACGTCAACTTACGTACCCATTTCTCGCCATTTGCGGGAAGTTCTAATTTTCTGCTTTAACATGAAGAAATCTGCGGCTGTGACTCTTCAAATGCTGGGTAAGACCAATGGTGAGGGAACTATTAGTGGAAGAACGTGCAGAGAATGTTTCCAACGCCTTAAGAACGTTGATTCTGATGTCGAAGACAGGCATGGCGGTAGAAGGCAGAACGTTTTTGCAGCTACTGAAACAGACGAAGACAATCACAGTTCGAGCCCAGCACTGAAACACAAACGGCCACAGTACAGCGATAGACACGTAAAAGTAATTTTTCAGCAGCTCAGTGCTCGACCCCATGTCGCAAAACCCATAAAATGTGCATGGAAACGTTGAAATGAGAAGTCCTATCCCTCCCGCCGTATTCTCCATACGATGCTCTCTCTGACTACCACCTTTTTCGATCAGTGGCATACAGTCTGGCTGACCAGCACTTCCGATCATATGAACAGGTGCAAAATTGAATCGATTCATGGATCCCCACAAAAGACTCACAGTTCTACCGTCACGGGATTCGTATGCTATCCGAAAGATGGGGGAGTGTAGTGGCCAGCGATGGACAATACTATGAATCATAATTTTTTTGTAAGTTTTTCACAATAAGGTCCTGAACTTCGAGGAAAACCGGCGGATGCAAAGTTGTAGACCTAGCAAGTAATGTTATTATTTTTTGAAGAGAAGAAGTTTGAAGTAAGATTGCAGCAACGCGCACCTAATTTGTAGAAATGATTATTGGTAGTTAGATAACTTTGTTCACTTACTCAGAGTTGAGAGAAAGACCACCCCACTTCCCTGGGTCATGCATTAACATATGAAGGGCTATTTCAATAGTGGTACAAGTCCATTTTTGTTCGTATTGAGATGCAGAGTCCTAAAGTTAAATGAGCGCTGAAAAATCTGCAGTTGAGACACCAGAAATATTCAAGCATATGGCTTCTTGGTAAAGATGAACCTCTCTTTCTGTTTGTTTGGATCATTAATTTCAGAAGTATTATAGGCAGAAAAGTGGAGGTAATGGACTTGTACCACTACAGAAATAAGCTCTTCATATTAACTGATTAAGCTGTTTGGTTTTATAGAGGTTCTCTGTTAACATTGTACTCTTCTTAAAATCATTGTTCACTTTGTTAAGCATAGTATTGTTCAGACCAATGTTATGCGTGAAGATCACGCGAGGCTTTATCGTTTTGAATACATACTTCACTCTAAAATTGTTGTCTTGGAATTTCATTTCATAGGAATAGTTAGTCTCCCCATCCCACTATTTATCATTAGGCATTTCCACATTGCACCATGTGGTGTGCAACAATTTGAATACAGTTTGGACAACCTAGCTAGACGCTGCCTGCTTGCTTTCGAGAAATCTGCAACAATGTTGTCAAAACGCGAGGTAAGTGGAAATTTTGATTCGTTCCAGATAATTGTTTTACTGCAGTTGACATTTAATGTAATGACAAATTCTATAGCCACCAGTTACAATCCACTTCAAATTAGCTTCTCTTCAATCAAAGGTTAGCACACGAGTTTAAGTGGAATAACAGTTTATGGGTACATAGTCTTGCTGATACATAGACTTTTTATACACTGGGAGGTGAACTTGGCTAAATTTCAGACATACACATATATAGCGGGGATGTTACAATATTTCCATAAATTATTGAAAATGTGAGATGTCAAACAAATTTCAGACTAAATTTTTCACAGGAACATTTTTGTCCACGAGTTGTAGATTTCACTACTACGTTCCCCGTTTTCCGTGGCGAACTATTTTCATGGACGAAGTGTTTTACAGTAGGGACAATCAAAAAAGCTAGATTTGACCTCACGCTACACGTTGTTGTGGATTTTAAAATACGTCGACATCAAAACTTGGGTAGGCATAATCGAAAATGGTTTGACTGGCCATACGAGCTTCATCACTGCGCTATTCTCGTAGGTCGTACGTATCTGATTTTCCGACAAACAGTCGAACAGAACAAAGCACACGCCCCCTCCCCCTCCTCCTCCGCCCCCGCAACACTTATTGTCGGGGTGCGTCAACCACTTAACCAGTTGAGAGTCCGATACTTTATCTGATCAAAAGTATCCGGACACCCCTTTTTAATGCTTAATTGACCACTAAATGTCATGAGAGACGGAACCGTCAGCATAAAAGGAATTGTGGAGTATTGTATTCCCATTAGAGAAGCAATAACAGCAAAATGAGTTGGTCAAGAGAGCTCAGTAAGTTCGAATCTGGACTAGTCATTGTGTGTTACCCGAGTAACAAATCCGTCAGGGATATTTCAGCCCTTTTAAAGCTCCCTAAGTAGATTTTTGGCATAGTAATTGTGAAGTGGAAACCATAACTAAACCAAGACCAGGCATACTTCACGTGCAGACAGACAGGAACTGTCGTTCATTGCAGAGGGTTCTTGTAAAAAATCGCATGAAATCAGTGCAAGAAACCACTCGTAAGCTCCAAAGTGCTACGATAAATGTAGCTATGACTGTGAGTGTGCATACAGAGGTAAAAAAATGGGGTTCAACGGCCGAGCAGTCCTCATAATGGGGTTCAACGGCCGAGCAATCCTCATAATGGGGCTCAACGGCCGGGCGGTCCTCATAATGGGGTACAACGGCCGAGTGGTCCTCATAATGGGGTTCAACGGCCGAGCAGTCCTCATAATGGGGTTCGACGGCCGAACAGTCCTCATAAGCAGGCATTTATGAAGTTAGTGCTTAGTGATGCGTTAGGTGGTGTAACGAACGGCGGCACTAGACAGTGAATGACGTGAAACAAGTCACATGGAGCGACGAATCATGCTATTCTCTATGGGAATCCGAAGGAAGGGTTTGGGTTAAGCAAAAGCCTGGAGAACGTTACTTGCTATCATGTGTAGTGCTGTGCGACCCCTTACTGCGCTTTAGAAAACATAAATACCGAAGGATATGAAAATATTTTACATCATGGTGTACTTTGTATAGTACATGAGCGGTTTGAAGACGTTGATTGTTTGTATAAGCTTGGCAATTCACCATGTCATACAGAAAAATCAGTGAGGCAATGGTTTGTGGACAACATCGTTCCTGAAATAGACTGGCCTGCCCAGTCTCCCGACCTGAACCGATGGATCATCTTCGGGATGAATTAGAACCTCGACTTCGCTCGAGACCCTAGCGTCCAACATGACTACCTTCTCTGGTTTCGGTTTTTGAGGAACAGTGATGTAATATCACATTTTATTACGTAAATGACTGTGTCAGATACTGTGTGGGAACCAAAGACGTTACTCCTTGCATAAGGAAAGCGAACATTATAACTGCATTATCTCCGATTTTTATTATCTCTGTTGTTGGATGAAATGTTAATGACTCCGATTTTGTTTTTGCCCTGATAATGACGAAGGGAACATACAAATGTGAATGTTAGATATTACAACACGATAGTAGGAGTAAACGTTGTATTCAAGGAAGAAATGAACGAGTGCTCATCTCTGATAAATAATTAGGTGAGACTCGAACGTAAACATTACTCTTTCTTGTTATTCTAATGACTGTAGAAAGCTTCAGCTACACTATGTCGACTTGGAGTTGCAGAGACGCTGGGGAGATTGGAGAACGAACCTTTAGATAAACACGGCGACTTTCGCCGGATTTAAGAGCACACAACAAGAAATCTGCGACAGCTGTTTACCAACATGTTACCACACGACAAAACACGTACAAGGCGAGTTTATTTTCAATGGACATTTCAATACGACATTTGAAAACCAAGAAAACAAGCTAATCTTATGCATAAAACCATAAAACACAATGAAAATAACAATATATGATCTGCCATTTATCCAAAGACATTCAGTCACCTTATTGAAAGTGGCTCCAAAAGAGTTCAAGCTGTCGTAAAGGCGAAAGGTGGACACAACCCATATAAATGCCCACAAATAAACGTTCGGATACCGTTGTTTTCGGTAATGTATCTGCAGACACGTGATGTACTGAGTCCACAGCTGAGGCAGGGAAAATTGTGAAATACCTTTTGCGTATACTTCTGCAGTACACTAAGGCTTGTAGAAAGCCCATTACCCTTAGAATTATTTCGTTTTGTCTACCTGAATCCACTATCGCCAGACGCTACACGCTCACATTATATTTTACCACAAACCTAATCTCCATCCACAGAAAAATTTTAGCCAGACCTACCCATTCCAAAATCAGTGTATGGTGTAAATATTCTCTGGCACCACCTGTCCCCGAGTATGCCGTGACTTTTGACCTGTTGCTCCAGCTCGTTTACCGTGCAGTCGCCGCTAGTGCCCGGACGCACAGAGTACTTGAGTGCGCATCCTACCTAATGACATCCTGTCAGAAGAATACTCTCTAACTGCCGGATGTGTGTCAGGCGCTCAGCAGGGCCTAACAAAAGCGAAAACGGAAGCCACTGCATTCCGGGTGAAGCCCCTCCCAGGGCTGGTGGAAAACAGGACGCCTCCCGCTGCACAAGTAGACACGTACGCGCCACAGTTTACCAAGTGACGGCATGAAGTCTGAAAATGAGTCCGTGATCATACTGAGGCACTTTATTTTACAGGTCCGTCTTGATCACGCAATCTATTACTCTTCACTATCACCGGTTTCGCCTACTGCCATCTCCAGGTCTGTTGCAAAACCAAAACAGTTGTTGATAACGGCTGTGATGTGGGATCTGAGTGGGGTACTGTCAAGTGGGGGGTGCCCCAGGGATCAGTGTTGGGGCCGCTCCAGTTCCTTATATATATAAATGTTATGCCCTCTAGTATTACGGGTAACTCTAAAATATTTCTGTTTGCTGATGACACTAGCTTGTTAGTAAAGGATGTTGTGTGCAACATTGACTCGGTTTCAACTAGTGCAGTACATGACCTCAGTTCATGGCTTGTAGAAAATAAACTAACGTTAAATCACAGTAAGACTCAGTTTTTACAGTTTCTAACTCACAATTCAAAAAAAACTGACGTTATAATTTCGCAGAACGGGCATATGATTAGTGAAACTGAACAGTTCAAATTTCTAGGTGTTCAGATAGATAGTAAGCTGTCATGGTAAGCCCACGTGCAGAATCTTGTTCGAAGACTTAATACTGCCATTTTTACTATTCGAACGGTATCAAAAGACAGTGATACTTCGAAACGAAAATTAGTCTACTTTGCTTAGTTTCATTCGCTTATGTCGTATGGTGTTATATTTTGGGTAACTCTTCCCATTCAACAAGGATATTTTTGGCTCAGAAATGGGCGGTTAGGACAATACGTGGTGTGAGTTCACGAACCTCTTGTCGACCCCTGTTCACGAGTCTGGGTATTTTGACATTGACCTCTCAATATGTACATTCCTTATTGCCGTTTCTTGTTACCAATATTAGTTTATTCCCAAGAATAAACAGCTTTCACTCGGTTAATACTCGGCAGAAGGCAAACCGGAATTTGGATCGGACTTCCTTAACTCCTGTGCAAAAAGGTGTGCAGTATACTGCTGCCTCCATTTTCAATAAGCTGCCACTCGAATTAAAAAATCTTAGCAGTAATCCACGAGCTTTCAAATCGAAACTGAAGAGTTTCCTCATGGGTCACTCCTTCTATTCTGTCGAGGAGTTCCTTGAAAAATTAAGCTGATTCTTATTGTATTGCTGATAACGTTTACTTAAACTTATGGACTGACATTTTTCAGGTTCATGAACATTTATTTTTATCTGTTATTACTTTTGTTGTAATTTCATGTACTGACACGTTCCAAACCTTGGAGATTTGCTTCTCAGTTTGGTCCTACGGAACTTGACGTGTAAATAAATAAATAAACAACTAAGTTCAATTTTCTGATACTTTGTCTATAAAAGGCCTGATGCTATATGAAAAATAAAAAGTATTTACATGATTAACAGCCATGTATACTAGCCATACAGACCATAAAATATTGTGATGTAGGAATCAACGTTAAACTATACATGTGGGTACATAGTAAGTGCTGGTGATGATCAGGATGCATTGATATTTATACAAATAACCGAGGGCACTATAGCTAGGTTTCTGAATGCATCAGAGTAAGCATTCAGGCGAAACTCATTCTGTTCATTCAGCGGCAATTCCGGATGTAGTTTTATGTGTACATGCAACAAAAAACTGAGACCAGGATATACTTATAAAAAGTCATTCAATGTCAAGAATAGTTATGACTCTGCGAATCACATTAAGGATGTACCAATCCTACTTGGAAGTACATTGGTTTCTTTTAACATGGTTAACCTGTATACCAATGTCCCAATAAGAAATACGTTGGAGATTATAGGGAAGAACTTGCTAACATACAGGAAGATAAGTCAAGGGGAAATAGTGGAACTCTTGGAAATTTTAGAACTTGTACTGTTATTTAATTATTTTAAGTTTAACGATAAGATTTTCTGTCAAAAGGACATGCAACGCTGGAAATGCATATCCTCCTATTTCCATCTATTGTACTATAAATTTTTTTCCTTATTTTGTTACCTGAAGATATGACATTTCTGTGTCTTTATATATTGTAATTGTCTTACTATTTGTATATATATATTTATTTATGCATTTATGTCGGTGTATAATTGGTTTGTTTTGTAAATATTATTTGTATTTTTACGCTGGGTCTGGCCTAGGGAAAACTATGCTATCGAACGATTACATCGATAGGTCGTGTGGAGAACCAAAGTGTTTACGATCTTTGGTAGTGTGAACTCGGCCTCGGGGAGCTCGGGCAGAGCAGGGAGAGTCTGGCTGGAGTATGGAAGTGAAGCAGGTGTGTTGTGTGACGCTCCCGCGAGTTGCCGCGCTTTCAGGGTTTGGTAGCATGTAATTGCGCTCGACTTGCGATGATCGGCCGACAATGAGTGACTGTCGCCACCTCCTCGATCGACGACTTCAAACCTTCAATCAACCAACGAGGAAGACTGGTAGCACGTAAGGTTTTAGAACTGCATGGCAGATCTCAGCTTTTCAAACTGTTCAAATCACAAAATTACAGCAACATAGCATGAACCTTTGTTGCTCATTGTCCCAATTGCATTACCAAGCAGGGTCCCTTCCTTTTCCGAAATGAACCCGAGTGTCGTTGAAATTCAGACGCCAGCATTAAAGTAATATCATTCCATTTCACTGCTTTAATTTCAAAGTTCGGTTAAGGTACTCATAGCTAGTTACAATATTTAGATTACACAAGCACAAATTAAGAGTGCGAGTTTTGTTACCATATTTTATCATACCTGTGACTGCAGCTCAGCTTGGTATGTACTAAATTTTACTATTGTTAATTGTTCAGAGTCATTTAATTCAAGTTCAAAGTTAAATCTCTTATTTCTAAATTGCGTAGATTCAAGTAGCTTTTGAAATGATTGTTGAGGTAGCCCAAGACTAACATTATTTTACTGAATTTCGTAGTGCTTCAGAAACAAAGCTCACTGTTAATTTCAGTCACTAAATTGACTTTCAGTTTTCCGGTTTTATTAATTCTTTTGCTAAATTAAGTCAGAGTGTAGCGAAATTTATTACTTCTGACAAACTTTCAGTTTTCACACAACACGTGTCAACCTTCATTTTCCTCGCTTCTAGTGCTAATTATATGTGTAATAACCTTTCTTTTTCAGTTACTATAGTAATTGTCCTAGGACTGGTGACCGTAATTTCCCCCAGATCTCAAATATCTAATTACCGCTAGTTAATTGTTAACGTAACGGCCGCACATTTACTTTCTTTATTAACTTTACCCCTTTTCAAAATTAATTTCCACCAGTTTCATTTGCATTTTTCCTTTCATTTAGATGTAACCCTTTCCTCCCTCTTTACCGACAGATTAACTTCGGTGACGATTGCTTTTCCCAAATTTCCATTAGGTTCACGCGGTTTAATGTTTCACTGTCATTAAGGTCGATAAGTGAGGGAGAGGTTACATACAGACTCGCAATGGGCAACGGTTTGAGGGTACTTTAGCTGAGATATTTGTAAATGAGCTACGAAATAAGTTTTTTGAAGAAACTCTTGATGGCTGAGAAAAAACTGTCTATTACTGACGATATGTAGATGACATCATACTACTGTACAAAGGTGAAGAAAGTGAAATACGAGAGGTAGCAGAAAGAATGGGTGGGGTGCACGTAAAAAATTAAGTGCACAGTGGAAAAGGAAGAAGAACGAACTATAAGTTCTCTGGATCTTGGACTAACTAAAAGGGGTTGGAAGGCATGAGAGTAGCACATCAAGGAAGACCACGTCTACTGGTACCATTATAAATACGAAATCCTGTCACCCTAAGAAGCATAAATGGGCATACTCCAGAGCCATGATCAACGGGATGATAAAACTACCAATCACTCCAAATGACGAAGTGAAAGAATTAAAAGTGATTACGCAGGTAGCCGACGCAGATGGGTGTAAGGAGCGTGATGTAATGAACCCTTATAATAAAGTCAGAAATACGCGACGAGAAGGAGACAATAAAAGTAGAGGGCAAGAAGTTTGTTGCTATGTCATACAATGGTGCATTTTCCGACAGAATTGCACAAGCTTTCAGAAAACCGAAAGTTAAAGTTGGATTTACAACGAAAAGTACAATTGGTTCTAGACTACGCCACAAAACAACAAATATTTAGAATCTGGTGTCTATAAGATCAACTGCCAAAACTGTGACAAGTTTTATATCGGTCAAACGGGTAGGAACTTCAAGACCCGTTTTAGAGAGCATACGTATAACCAAAATAAAAGCGCTTTTGGTGCACATTTAGACAGAGAGAAACATTCGGCAGGAAACATAGAGAATAATATGAAATGTTGCATAGGGTGCCAAAGGGGCAATTACTGAACCTACTCAAGGAAATGGAGATTTATGTACACAGAGAACGACAACCGGAATTGCTGCTGAACGAACAGAATGAGTTTCACCTGAATGCTAACTCTGATGTATTCAGAAACCTAGCTATAGTGCCCTCTGGTGGCCTCGGTTATTTATATAAATACCAGACACATCCTTATCGTCACCAGCACTTACTATGTACCTACATGTACAGTTTGACGTTGATACCTATATCACAATATTTTGTGGTATGCATGGCTAGTATACATGGCTGGTAATTATGTAAATACATTTTATTTTTTATGTAGCACCAGGTGTTTTATAGATTTAGCTTCAGCAAACTGGACTTAGTTGATTATACCCCGTTTTTGCTTTGTAACAGATCTGAAGATAGCAGTAGCCGAAACCGATAATAGTGAAGTGTAGAAGTTTGTCTGATCAAGACGGAAATAAAACGACAAGTTAGTGTTATACCGGAGCCTAGGCAGCCCCTGAGGCTCGGCAACCCATATTACATCCCAGAGGACGAGGTTGTCTATGCCCAAGGCGTACCAAAAGCACCATGGTAAACACGGGCTATTTGCATACAAGATAATGGAAACAGACATTCCGGGCACTACTTCCTGCAGGGAGAGCTCGAGCCACGGCCTGCAGGAAGTATCACTACGCCAAAACCTGATTGGCTGGAGACAGCTATTTAGGGGCTAGAACCAGCCCCGAAGTTCAGTTCATACCGGATGCCGACCTCGTGTACTGTGACTTTTGAAGATTACGTCTTCGTCTCTGAATTTTACTGTTACTAGTGTGTATGTGTGTATGTGTGTGTGTGTGTGTGTGTGTGTGTTTTTACCACGAACCTTTGTGGAAAATTAGAAGTGAACTGTTGTCTGACTCAATTAGGAGACTTTTACTGGCATCGTTATTCTTACCTTTCGTTTGTTGTTCTGTCATCAACCTTGTTAACTTACATAAATAAAAGTTGTGTTTGTGAAAAACTGCGAATTTTCAGTCACAACAGTATGTCTATCGTTCACATATTGCCCGTAGAGGTAGTGACAGTGGCACGTAAAGTGCCCTCCACCACACACCGTTGGGTGGCTTGCGGAGTATAAATGTAGATGTAGAAGAAGACATTGTGATCCGGCAACATTCTTCCCCGCATGTGCACGTAGGTATCTGTCCCAGATTCACTCGCTTTAAGTGCCTGGGATAAGGTCCGTGTCCAGTTAAGAAGTGTACCGTATCCTGCCTGGGATCAGTACGTTTCATTCCCAACCTCTCCCTTATGGCATGGAGAAAGTCGTGCAGTCTAGTGCCTTATCACTTACATCCTACTCACCTTGCCATGTATCTAAACGCCAACTTTTAAGGTGGCGTGTTGTCTATATCGGTACACCAGTTATTGTGTGTACCTTATCTAGTCTCCCCTTATTTAACCACTACTTTGCAGCTCTGTATTTGATTGAGATATCTATGGGGCATATTCCGAGCACTACACACGGTACATCCACTGAGGTGGCACTGAAGGCAACTAATAGCCTAAGTAGGACACTTCTCTGCCATCGTCTGACTGATGCTTTGTTGGGCACCAGATTCAATCTGTGTGTCCAAGTGCTGGGTGCTAAATGCAAAGCTGATTACTGATTCGAAGAGCGCACAGTGATATGTCTGTGGGTCTGGTAAAGTTAGTCTGAACTGTTTTGAATTTAGCCTCACCAGTTTACCCCAAGACAGCGAGTAACATGTGCTCGTTTGACGTTCGTGTCGCCTATTTTAACTGAAGGATTCCTATGGCATGATATTCCAGTAATGTCTACATTGTTTTATTTTAGGCTATCCTGAGTTTGTTGTTGTGATACCATTGTGTAATTGTTTGTGATATTCCACTGGCTTTCTCTTCCGGCCTCTGTTGTTTGCAGTGACTGCAACTAATAGGTCAGCCAGCCGCGATGGCCGAGCGGTTCTAGGCTCTTCAGTCCGGAACCTCGCGACTGCTACGATCGCAGGTTCGAATCCTGCCTCGGGCATGGATGTGTGTGATGTCCTTAGGTTAGTTAGGTTTAAGTAGTTCTTTCTAGGGGACTGATGACCTCATATTTAAGTTCCATAGTGTTCAGAGCTATTTGAATTAATAGTGTTATGTCCTAGCCAGTAATGCCAACCGAGCCCGCTGCCAAAAGGTTGGCAGCATTAAAGTCCGGACGCCGTCCGCATAAGCGGCGCCAGCGATACAGGAAATCGCCGCAAGTCTGCGCGCGCCACCGCTGGCTTCTGGCTTCTTAAGCGCTGGAGTCGCGAGCGCTAGGACAGTTCTGCATTCGCCGCTCAGTTGTGTACTCGCCACCGAATTGTGTACTTGCTAGTCAGTTGTGTGTTCATCGCAGCAGAGTTGTTGTTTGTCGTCAGCCGACGCTGACCTAGCCGCTCCGACTCGAACTAGACAGATCTCTGTAGACACCGAGTTCACTACTGTGTTTCTGTATCTTCATGAATAAAGATAAGCACCGACTTTTATTTAATCTGAGTGTTTGGGCTTTCATCTTTCTGTTCTCTGTTCCAGCGGACCGGTCGGCCCGCTATTAAAAGTGTGACGGTGACTTCGTAAGCCATTTCTACAGCCAAGTGTTTGTCGCTACGAACACCGCCACAAAAAATAGGTCATCTTCGTAAGCGACAGTTCCGTCTGACCTGTCATCCCCATCTAGAAATTGTAGGAGGGGTTCGAATGTTTTGCACGAGACAACGGGGTTGAGGCCGACTCTTGAATACAGCCTTTGGTAAATCTTTTAATTGGTTTCTGGCTGTCCATCTGCCATTCGATCAAACTGTCTTTAGAGTAATGTAGGAAACTGTTGTACAGTGATTGCTGTACTTCCAGATGTCTTAACCTGTGAAACAAGCGGGCCAGGAGATTATCGAAGGGCCGGCAATGTCAGTCATTATTGCCATGGCATATTTCTGTGTTGTAGTGACAACTACTTGTATGGGGTTGGTTGATGGCATCATCCATGGATTTGCCTGATTTGAAGCCGAACTGGTATTGGCTCATGCCCCTGAGAGCTCCATGTGTTTGCATATGTTCACACAGTAGGTCTTCTTGAATCTTTGCTAGGGGGTTTATTAGGCATATTGGCCTGCGAGGCTTTGGATCTGAAGGATCCCTGTCTGCTGATTACTTAATAATGACGGCTTTGGAGGCTTTCCAGGGTATAGGTACCCAGTCCACACGTAAGGCATCGTTCAATAACATTTTTAGGAACGGGGTGATCTGCAGTGCTAGAGTTTACAGTGTTTCCGAGTGGATACCATCTGGTCCAAGTGCTTTTTTTTGTGAGCACTGAGATTGCTAGCGCAACCTCTTCTTGCACAAAAGGACAAGCGACAGTTGCAGTGTTGTGTGTTGGTCTTCTCTTAGTGTTTTACAAAGATGTACAGGCTCAGGAAGATGGTAAATCTAGTCAGACCGGACACTGCAGACAAGTGATGTTGCACCATAACAACGCCTCATGTATACGACTACTTCCATCACGGTATTTTTACCTACAAAGGCATTCCTCTCGTTCCAGAGCCTCCTGTTCACGTCATCTGAGACCATGGCATGAGAAAGTTCGTTGCCCACCCCCCCCCCCCACCCCCACCCCAATCCAATCCAATCCAAAGTGATGCCCCCGCAACCAGAAGCGATGTGGTTGGAGCTGACCAATAGAAAGAGAATGTCCAAATCCAGCAACAACCTCAAGAAACGTAATTATACTTTTTGCTTGGGAATAATGCGGGTATTGGAGAGAACTTTTTTGTAACAGAGGATTCACTTTCCGGCTCTTACCCGGCGCAGTCTGGTGCCGTACTTGAAGAATGTATGTTTCACTCAGGCAGTAGCGAAATCCTTCTTGTGGCTATGCATGTTGTACGAGGTGTGTGAGAAAAGTAACGGGACTGACAACACGACGAGCGATCTGGCAACGCTGTGTTGTTCTACTTGTGTAGGTCGGTGTGTTCATCCCTTCCAAATGCTCAGTCCGAGTTTCAGCTCCGTACAGCACTCTTGTGAGTTTTGAGACCGCCATTAGCGAAGTTGTGTTTTTGTTTTGTGTTAAGAAAACGGAACAGCTGAATTTAGAGCAGCGTTAGACCTTCGAGTTTTGTGTTAAACTTGAGGAATACGCGAGTGTGAAAAATTGAAACAGGCCTATGGGGAACATTCCTGATGAAGACAACAAGTTTTTGACTGGCACAAATCATTTTTGGAAGGCCGAGAACACGTTGGAGACAAACCTCTCTAAGGCAGACCTTCAACTTCAAAAACCGACGAAAACGTCGAAAGTTTGCATGCTGTTCTGAGGTTGTTCCTCCAGAACAAACTGCCAACCAAGTGTTTTACAAAGATATCCTTCAAAGGCTCAGGAAAAGGGTGAATCGAGTGAGACAGGGCAGTGAAAACAAGTGGATGCTGCATCATGAAATGCCCCACGTCACACGGCTACCTCCATCACGGAATTTGTTACCTCATAAGGCATTCCTGTTGTTCCAAAGCCCCCTGTTTTCATCACACCCGAGTCCTTGTGACTTCTTTTCTTTTCCCGATGTTGAAAAGTGTCTTAGAAGGACGTCATTTTGGGGCTGTGGAGAACATTTAAAAGACTGTGGCTGACATGTTACAGGCCCTGCCAGTTGATGCCTTTCAGTGCTGCTACCAAGACTGGGAACGACGACTCCGCCGGTGTATAGCTGAAAAAGGGAACTACTTTGAAGGGGACAATATTGTTGTTTGAAAAAAATTAAAAAAATTGGTAGATAAAAAATCAGTCTCATTACTTTTCTCACACACCTCGTACGCTCAGTTATTTACGATGAGTCTTTTGTATCAATTATCTTGCTTTTGCGAGTCACCAAGATGTGGAAGTCTTACATATTTCCCTTCCAACTGAACGTGGGTCGCACAGATTTTAGAGGCATTTTACATTAGTTCGCCACAGCTTTAGAGCATTGCTCTGTACTATTGACTGCTAGTTCTTCACTAGATTAAAATTTTGTATTCTCAGTCTGTCTAACATTTTGAGATCTCGTACCTCTTACAACTTTCCTAAGGCTATGCGACCCTTAAATAATAAATATATCCATTTGTATTTATAGAATTTTTGCTTCATTGGGATGACTTTCCGTTGTGTACAGTGGCCAAACACTATTTTTAAAAGAGGTAAGAGTCGCAGGGATATAACTAGTGTCAAACGCTCATTGGATTTTATTGCAGGAGGATTTGTTGCAAAAGCTGTTGAGCCATATTTTTAACTCTTCCTTGGCTGTTAATTGTGCCACTGTTCTTGCTAATTGTGCCACGTGTTGCATGTAGGAACATTTTCATACTTTCCGTTTCATTTATGCAGGCCCTAAATCAGCTTATTAGAAGCCTGGTTAAAAATATCAAACCAAGAACTCGTAATTTTCAAGAGGCTTTGATAATGAGAATGATCAGGGAGGCGTAATTTATTTTTACGCGTTTAATACTCTTAACACTTGAAATATTGATTCTGAAATTTTTTTCTGGAACAGCATAAAAGCAAGCTGTTGTGCGACCAAACCAATATACGATAGTCCGCGGCTCGTGGTCTTGCGGTAGCGTTCTCGCTTCCCGTGCACGGGGTCCCGGGTTCGATTCCCGGTGGGGTCAGGGATTTTCTCTGCCTCTAGATGACTGGGTGTTGTGTGTCTTTCATCACCATTTCATCCTCATTCACTCGCAAGTCGCCGTAGTGGCGTTAAAGAACTTGTGGAGCGGCGGCCGAACCGCCCCCGAGGGGTCTCCCAGCCACCAATGTCATACACTCATTATTAATGTACCATACTTGTGCAGAATGAATTTGTCACACTGGAGCTGCATGTGCGCGGTTTTGAACCTTCCTGGCAGATTAAAATTGTGTGCCGGACAGAGGCTTGGACCCAGAACCTTTGCTTTCCGTGAAATGCGCTTACCTGCCGATATATCCAGGTACTCGCCCTAACAACATCGCTTCCACTAAGACAGAAGAGCAATGCCCGGGAAATGCAAGGTTCTTGGCTCGATCCGGTCAGGAAAACAGTTTTAATCTTCCAGCAAATATCGTCATCATCATCATACAGCTCTTGAAAATTTGAGTACTTTGGCATAATGCATTTTAATCACGGCGCTGAACGTTTTCATTTAAGAAATGTACTGAAACTGAACGACAGGAAGTTTGGTATCCGCTATTCCGGTATAAAAACCGCCAAACAGGGATCTCAGGCAGGTTCCGTCATATGAAACCTTTCCACTTTGCTTCTCTGCAGTGCGTTACCAACAGGGAAGTTCTATGTACCAAATGGTTCAAATGGCTCTGAGCACTAGGGGACTTAACTGCTGTGGTCATCAGTCCCCTAGAACTTAGAACTACTTAAACCTAACTAACCTAAGGACACCACACACATCCATGCCCAAGGCAGGATTCTAACCTGCGACCGTAGCGGTCGCGCGGTTCCAGACTGTAGCGCCTTGAACCTCTCGGCCACTCCGACCGGCTTCTATGTATCGACCTGCTCTTCACAGGTCATTTCTGCTTAGACGTATATTCGGACACCAGTGACGAAAAGTCTGAACCCAACTTGTACTATATGGTGAACATGAAAGTAATGCTATAAATGCAATAGGACGGTATAGTGAGATCAAACGTGATCGTCCACGTTAGAAGCTCGAGTTACCTGCATGATTGTCGGGGCACTGGAACGAACTGGTAGTTACAACGTCAGAGGGCGAAGAAAAAGACTGCAAATGGCAGAGCTCACAAGAAAGCTGTTCTCGCTACGACGCTCACGAGAGGCACTGCCAGTGAATGTAGGCTCACGATTTTCGCTGTTTTTAGAGGGATACGCTAACGCTAGAGGGTTCTTCTTAGGCACAGCATTATAGAAAGTGTCACGAAAGCAGCTAAATGCAAAATCTATCTATTTTGCACGTTTTTTTACGTACCAGGTATTTCAAGACGAATACTATTTTTTTTAGGAGTTGGTAGTATAGACTATTTCGAATAAAACATTCCATATAAGTAGCATCCAATTTTTTTGGCCACAGGGTTACAATTATCTGAATGTAACCAAAACAAATACTCACAGAAGGTGTTATGCAACGGCAAATGTTTGAGTTCAAAGCCGATTTTCATGAATCCCACTTCCAGTTTCAGTGCACTTTCGAATTCTCTTGAAAACAGCACGTGCAGCTTTTCTGAAACTGCTCTGGCGTCCTTTTGATGAAAATCCTGACGATCAGTTCGGGTCTTGTGATTACTTTTTCTCTGTAGACTTCGCCTTTCAACCGCCCCTCCCCACTCCCCCCCACAGGCAGAAATCTAAAGGGTTAAGGTCAGGGACCTTTGGGCGCAATATACGAGGGTTGTCCAGAAAGTAAGTTCCGATCGGTCGCGAAAAGGAAACCACTGGGAAAGTCCAGTAAAGCTTTGCACAGATGTGTTGGGCAGTGTCTCTAGTATGCCCGTCGATCGTATCGCATCGCTCTTTTCAGTTTTGAGTGAACACTCAGATGTGCAGGGAATAGCGTCTCCGGCCAAGTATGAGGGCCTGGTTAGAGATTTCGCCTGTGTTATGCAGCCCACATAACACAACTGTCGAGCAGTTCTTTCTTCACGGCAATTCTCGGCCGCACACTGCAGGGGCAATGAAGACGCTCCTGAAGCGTTTCCGATGAGAAGTGTTTGATCACCCACAATACAGTCCGTAATTGGCTCCGCCTGTGTCTCATCTCTGCCCACAAGAACCGCTGGCCATGAAGACAAAATTTTTCCACAGACAACGAGCTCAAGACCAGTGTAGATACTGGCCGAAAGTACAGGCGGCTGATTTCTATGACGAGGATATTGGAAAGCTGATACAACACTACGACAAAACTCGAAGTTGGAGCGGCGACTATGTACAGAAGCAGGTGGAAGGTGTACCTAACTGTTGCAAATAAAACACTTCTGGATTTCTCTGTGGTTTCCATTTCGCAACCGATCGGAACTTACTTACTGGACAACCCTCGTACGTGGCCATTCCTTCCGAGTCACCTTTCAGATAATACGTGTAGAAATTCTATGTGTGCCTGTTGAAGAACTACGCCCTACCAACTGAGTAATATCCTCTACTTCATTCACTCTGAACGATCGCACATTCTGATGAGATATGACTGCTGCGCACAGCACCACTCTGACGTAGTTTAGTGAAAACGCGAGTAAACGCTACTGAATATAGTGCTCTGCGGTTAGGAAACCGACTACCGCGTTCCTTAAAAGCAACAGAAGTACGCCGTTTCCATTTCAAAATTCGCACACAAATACCATATCAGCACTTTGTAAACACGCGCAGCTTGTTTAAACAATACAGTAGAATTATCGAACAAATTACAGTAACAATCACAAATGAAAAATTCGATATGTAAACTCAAGCACAACTCCGTAATTTCAACCTCAAAGCAAATGACAGTCGACAAATAAACCCGTAGCAAGTGGACTGCCAATATGTGAAACGAAAATTGATCTCTTTAACCAAATGTATTTCTGTGCCCAATAAAACTTGTATATGTGTTATGTGAAAAGATTTCTTCAAATTTATCTACACTACGACCTCCT
Source organism: Schistocerca americana (assembly GCF_021461395.2). Classification (NCBI taxonomy): domain Eukaryota; kingdom Metazoa; phylum Arthropoda; class Insecta; order Orthoptera; family Acrididae; genus Schistocerca; species Schistocerca americana. The sequence continues at coordinate 184,368,085 of NC_060120.1, forward strand.
AAAATATTTACTATTCCCTTTGAAACTCTCTGTGTACAGCCGGCTTTCGGCATTTCCTTTTTGTACATCTGAAATCATGTGTTTCAGATAAATTCCTTTTCGAAAATTTATCTCCTAACACTCCGTGCACAATTTAAACTTTCTGTTCATTTTTCCCCACTGCCTTTCACTGACCGGTCCTAAACTCGCGCATGTGACTTGATGTGTCAGAACTTACGGAAGATTTTTTTCTTTCCACTCATAGGAGTGGAGGAGACTGCACGAGATCCAACCCAGTGAAGAGTCGCGGTTCTGTTCAGTCGATTGCCAGGAAACTGATAATGGGGCTAATGGGGATCCCAATTGAGAATGGGCAGGAGGGGCTTGCCATTTCCGGCATTTGGCTAGCAATCAAAGGAAACCTTCCGAAAACTTTGGTCTGGAACCGGGGGATTCGAACCGTATTAATTTATTTCAGGAACAAAGTCCTTCAATGAAAACGTTGCCGCAGCCAAAAAGTGACAAGTTGTGTATGTTGTAAACTGTGTATATCTTGTATGAGTATGTATGTGTTGCTAAATTGAGTGACGTGTGTTCGGTGGATGTCAGGTATCGTATATACAGGGTGTTTCAAAAATGACCGGTATATTTGAAACGGCAACAAAAACTAAACGAGCAGCGATAGAAATACACCGTTTGTTGCAATATGCCTGGGACAACAGTACATTTTCAGGCAGACAAACTTTCGAAATTACAATAGTTACAATTTTCAACAACAGATGGCGCTGCAAGTGATGTGAAAGATATAGAAGACAACGCAGTCTGTGGGTGCGCCATTCTGTACGTCATCTTTCTGCTGTAAGCGTGTGCTGTTCACAACGTGCAAGTGTGCTGTAGACAACATGGTTTATTCCTTAGAACAGAGGATTTTTCTGGTGTTGGAATTCCACCGCCTAGAACACAGTGTTGTTGCAACAAGACGAAGTTTTCAACGGAGGTTTAATGTAACCAAAGGACCGAAAAGCGATACAATAAAGGATCTGTTTGAAAAATTTCAACGGACTGGGAACGTGACGGATGAACGTGCTGGAAAGGTAGGGCGACCGTGTACGACAACCACAGAGGGCAACGCGCAGCTAGTGCAGCAGGTGATCCAACAGCGGCCTCAGGTTTCCGTTCGCCGTGTTGCAGCTGCGGTCCAAATGACGCCAACGTCCACGTATCGTCTCATGCGCCAGAGTTTACACCTCTATCCGTACAAAATTCAAACGCGGCAACCCCTCAGCGCCACTACCATTGCTGCACGAGAGACATTCGCTAATTATATAGTGCACAGGATTGATGACGGCGATATGCATGTGGGCAGCATTTGGTTTACTGACGAAGCTTATTTTTACCTGGACGGTTTCGTCAATAAACAGAACTGGGGCATATGGGGAACCGAAAAGCACCATGTTGCAGTCCCATCGTCCCTGCATCCTCAAAAAGTACTGGTCTGGGCCGCCATTTCTTCCAAAGGAATCATTGGCCCATTTTTCAGATCCGAAACGATTACTGCATCACGCTATCTGGACATTCTTCTTGAATTTGTGGCGGTACAAACTGCCTTAGACGACACTGCGAACACCTCGTGGTTTATGCAAGATGGTGCCCAGCCACATCGCACGGCCGACGTCTTTAATTTCCTGAATGAATATTTCGATGATCGTGTGATTGCTTTGGGCTATCCGAAACATACAGGAGGCGGCGTGGATTGGCCTCCCTATTCGCCAGACATGAACCACTGTGACTTCTTTCTGTGGGGACACTTGAAAGGCCAGGTGTAGCGCCAGAATCCAGAAACAATTGAACAGCTGAAGCAGTACATCTCATCTGCATGTGAAGCCATTCCGCCAGACACGTTGTCAAAGGTTTCGGGTAATTTCATTCAGAGACTACGCCATATTATTGCTACGCATGGTGGATATGTGGAAAATATCGTACTATAGAGTTTCCCAGACCGCAGCGCCATCTGTTGTTGAAAATTGTAACTACTGTAATTTCGAAAGTTTGTCTGCCTGAAAATTTACTGTTGTCCCAAGCATATTGCAACAAACGGTGTATTTCTATCGCTGCTCGTTTAGTTTTTATTGCCATTTCAAATATACCGGTCATTTTTGAAACACCCTGTAACATATTCTGTAGTACATAGACGGTTGCGAGAAACAGTTTATGATTCTGCAAGTTTTAGCAGCAGTATCTGGTCCGGACAACTATTTCCCTTTAACTGCGGAGTGGCCACGTACGTGATTAGTCTAACATTTCTACCTTCTTCTGCTCGTTGTCCATTTTGATAATAAAGAAGTCTTTGAAAACATACGATCTAGATTTAAAAACAAATGTTGCAAAGTAGAACGATACAGCATAATAGTACACATACACCCTAAGACGAAACGACGTACCACGAAGGAATTATCCGAATGGGGCGGAAATCGACAAATGTAATGTACATGTACAGACAAACAAATGACTACAGTTTCAGAAAAATTGGATTTTTTATTCCAGAGTAAGAGCTTTATAAATTTAACAAGTCAACAACGCTTTGGTCCACATCTGGCCCTCATGCAAGCGGTCATTCGACTTGGCATTCATCGACAGAGTTGTTATATTTCATGCTGAGGGATAGTGTGCAAAATTCCGTCCAATTGGGGCGTTAGTTCATCAAAACCCGAGATACCTAGAGGACCCTGACCCATAACGCTCCAAAAGTCCTCAATTGGAGAACGATCCGGCGACCTTGCTGGCCAAGGTACGAGAAACTCTCGCCGTGCAGTAAATTTTTGTCTTAGGCGACTTTGTTGGTGAGCATAATTTCGGCAAAACAAGAGTGCCAAGTAGCTTCAGGGAATCAGTAAATTTTATCCCATATTTTTCTTTTGGTTTAGCGGAAAATCAATTTACTGAATGACAGTCGTTTTTGCCACAGTTCTATAGGAAACTTTAATTCTTGTCGCGTAACAGATCCAGAGGTTACAAGACCATCACTAAGCTTGGTTTGAAGCTGTTAGTTTACTGTCACAAAAACATTGCACCAGTCACAATACAGCACCAGAGGGTGAATTAGTTGCTCCTCGTAAGCAACCTTAAATCCCCCCAAGCGATTCGAAGCTGCTGCGAATGGGTTTGTTGGGTGAGACAAATATCCAAAGACATAACGTATTATCCACTCCCGTGTCTACTGTCTCCAAATAACACATCCTCGTCGACTGTGAGTGGCGAAAAGTGGCACATCTGTGGGCCCTGCACATGGAATGAGGGGACTATGGAGAACTCAGGTTACTAAACCTATCCCCCTAATCAACAGAGGTGACATTTCGCAGTGAATCTGAGGGTGATCTTTTGTGACACACGTCACCTGTTGAAAACCTGCTGTGAGCATGACTCAATCGCAGGGAGAAGGTAAGGTCCTTTTAGTTGTCAGCAGTTTCATCAGGAAGCGAATCAGATACCCTTTATGGAAATGGTAACAGAGGATAACAAGGATCGTCTTCTCCATTCAGAGTGCATGCCTCGAAGCCACTTGTTGAAGAGTTCGTTGCAGTGGCTGTTGAGGGAATGGGGTGCAACCAACGACAGATTTTGAAGCCTATTGGGACGATCGGTACCCCTCATCTGGGTTCAGAGTCCGTACTTAGATCATTCCAGTGATTGGAGCAAAAGGTTGAGAAAACGAGCTTTGCTCAAGGAATTTCAACGAAGCTCACAAGAACTGATCTACGACCCCTGGTTCTACGTCAAGTTGAAGACATGAACCAGAGACTTACTAGGTTCTCTGACAATTGGGCTCCAGGTTTGCCCCATAGGACTGACATCTGTCGGGTCTCCTTAAATGAGTCAAGCTCGCTCTACGCATAAGCGGCTGCTATTCGGGAATCTGCGAGTGGCATGCACACAAGGGTTTCTTAGATTAGCCGACTCTCTATCTGATCCAGATTGTGATAGCTGCACGAGACCCCGAAGTCTTCATGTGAAATCTAAGGAGAGATTAAATCCTAGAGTCGTAGGATTCGCAAAAAAAAAAGAAAAAAAAACAGAATTTGTAGCACTCCTAAATAGCAGAAGAGCTCACATAATACTAGGTACAGGAAGCTGGATAAAACACAAAATTGACAGCAGAGTGATATTTGGGGCTAATTTAATATATCGAAAGGAACGGCAAATGGGAAAAGGAGATAAGACACTCAAATCCACTGACATAGAAACTGGCTGGGTAAGACTCAGTGTCAAAGGCGGGCATAAGCTAGTTATCGGATCTTTCTATCGACCATCAGACTCACCCCCATATTTAAACTAAAACTGCGAGACAACTTCTCGCTCGCTACGACGTATATTGTCCAAACATACTGTCATCATAGGAGGAGATTCTAACCGCCCAACCATTATTTGGGATAATTATAGTTTTGTAAGTGGCGGTCGTGACAAAACATCCTGCAATCCATTATGGAATGCTTCATGCAAAAGCTACTTACACATGCAGTTCTAGAGCTCACTCATAACGGAAATATTTCTATGTCAGATATAATCGCAGCAAATGGACGTGACCTCTTTAAGGATAACGACACTGAAATTGTTATCAATGAACATGAGGCAGTAGTAGCAACAATGATTCAGAAAAATTTGGTTGGTTCAAATGGTTCTGAGCACTATGGGACTTAACAGCTGTGGTCATCAGTCCCCTAGAACTTAGAACTACTTAAACCTAACTAACCTAAGCACATCACACACATCCATGACCGTGGCAGGATTCGAACCTGCGACCGTAGCAGTCGTGCGGTTCCGGACTGCGCGCCTAGAACCGCGAGACCACCGCGGCCGGCGATTCAGAAAGTGCAAAAGACTGCTACAAGAAGGAGAAAGACTTGCATCTTCACTAAACATCTCTGCTGTGCATTAAGACTGCAACATCAATGAGGATAACAAATAACGAAATTTTAATTTTCGGCATACACATGGTTTTGACAAATATAGGGTGTCCCACATAAAAGTGGTACGCGTGACGACAAGATTCAAGTAACAACTAACTAAAAAAGAACAGTAATAGTAACGTTAAAAACATATAGTTGCCTGTTTATAAGAGATGCTGGAAGTGGTGACCATTGGCATCCAGACACCGCTGACTTCGTGTGATGACGTCACCAGCAACACGCTGTAATTTCGCAGAAGTGATGTTGTTAATATCTCTAGTAATGCTCCGTTTAAGGTCGTCTATTGTTAGAGGATTATCGGATTATCAGCATACACTTTACTTTTTAGGGTGCCCCATAAATAAGAGAGTCACACGACCTTAACTCCGGGGACCTTGGAGGCCAGAGTCCTCTATTAGCAAGTCTGTCTTCATTGATCACGTTGGTGTTGTGGGCCATACTTTGATTGGATGTGTGAGCGGTTGCTCCATCTTGTTGGAATACTGCATACAGCTTCCCTGCAGCTGTTAATTGTTCATAGAAGTAGTCAAAGATCTCCAGATATTTGGCACTGTTTAAGGTGTAATTGAAAAATATCTGGCCAATAACGCGCATGCCGTACAATGCACACCAGACGCCTATCTTCTGTCTTACTTCCACGTCCCCCCCCCTCCCCCTACGCTCCCAAACCTTCCCAAAAACATGTTCAAATATGAGTGAAATCTTAGGAGACTTAACTGCTAAGGTCATCAGTCCCTAAGCTTACACCCTACTTAACTTAAATTATCCTAAGGACAAACACACACACCCACACGCCTGAGGGAGGACTCGAACCTCCTCCGGGATCAGCCACAGAGTCCATGACTGCAGCGCCCTAGACCGCTCGGCTAATTCCAAACCTTACCCTTTCCACCCCCACCTTCCCCTTTATTACCTTTTTAATTATTTATTTCATGCAATATAATGTGAATTCGAAGATAGTAAATACTGTCCTTACTCATCCAGGGATAATGAAACATATATAGATTAGGACCACGTAGGACTTTTGGCCAGCTAGAGTTTCCCTTGTCTTCTAATGTGATATGGCATTTTATAATGTTATTATATGTACGTACTCATATTCGATGCTTCATCTTATTTTATTTTATCTGATTGCCATTTGGTAGCCACTAAGTTTACGTCAACCTCCTGTTGGCACAGTTTATGCAGTTAAAAAAGGATACCCATTGTCTGTGTTCGATTATTATATTATATTTCAATGTATGTTTCTCTCTCCCCCATTTCCCTCCCTGTTTTTTTTTTCAAAAAATTTAAATCTATTGTTACAGTCAGACACATACATTACTGACATGTTTGGCAAATAGTGCTTTTATTTAAAAATTTCTCTGAGCTCACATGTCGCCATTGAATTAGCAGAAAGCAGCCTACCAACTGATTTACAATTTTATAGTCCAGTCCTGAATTTCTTAAGTAGCACATTTGCTATAAAAAATCTTTTACAAACATTTTTAATAATTTTTTTTTTTTGCTAGCTACACTTTTTGTTTCAGAAGTAGATGAGATGTGATGAGGCTCTTGTGTCTAATGAAATTTAATATTTTATCGTTTCTGGCAGATCGCTTTGTCGAACGGATTGTTGGGGCACAGTATGTACGAATGATGAATGTTCTTGGTTTTTATTTATCACGCTGGAGAGTTTTTCTCTGATTCCCACCTATTCCCTCTTTTTTCCACTTTTTTTATTTATTGTGTATAGTAAACAAAATTGTTCAACTTATTTGATAATAAAAACTATTCATGCTCACAAGAATAGATAATATTTGAACCGTGAATTGCGGCAATGCTCTTGGCAGGAAGTTTCTCTGTCGAAGTTATGCGCATTGCGGCGTCCTGGTTGGCTAGCACCCTCTATTTAGGACTGCTGTGGCTCGCGATGTAAGACTCGGTCGGGGCAGTGACGGAGACTCGGTTGGCAGCAGTGACGGAGACATGGTTGGCAGCAATGACAGAGGGAAGACAGCGCACGGAACATCGCGAGTAGTCAGTCGGCGCTTGGTGTACTGCGAGGAAGCACGGTGTTCGACATTACGGCGCCTGGGTCTGGTGGCGAGCGGAACTGGAGTGCGGAAACCGTCACCGGTCAACACAGGCTCTGTTTAACACTCGTGTCTATCTCGAATCCTGAGGACAGCGCGGAGGCTTACTCTGGCGTGCATGTTATTGGCGAGCTCCTGGACTAACCTTAAGTGGTGAGCCATTTTATGGTGGAACTTTATGATGTGATTGCTCCATGTAACCACCTTGATTTTCGCTAGTCATTCCTTAAACCACTTGGGCGTGGGTCCGGGATACTTCGTAGTGCAAGTCCATGTAATTGTGCTGTGCCCTGGTTCTCTTGCGTTACAAGTGCGGCCAATATTCGGGATTCTTTTTATTATTATTGTTGTTAATATGTTAAGTGGTCAATTTTAGGAATCAAAGTTTATTCTCTGTATAAAACTTCAGCCACCAATTTAAACTGGAATTGCCAGCTTCCTTTTGGTTGGCAACAATAATAGTAACAATTTTGTTCCATCAATCGATGCTTTGGTATTTAAGGTTGGGTGCCATTTGTCTGGTCATTACACCTTGAACTAATTGTGGTTTATAAATGTATCAAGTGAAATTTCACGTCATTGGATATTGTGTAATGAATTGCTGCTACGAGTATAATAGTAACTGCGGTTGTCACACTATACCATTTAACATCTCTTCCTGCATTTGGCGGTATCCAGTGCTATAGTATTTTAGGGAACTGTGAATTAATACTGGGTTTGTGTGTTCTAGAAGCCGATATTGGTGTGCGCAAGCGCTCCTACCTGTTGTTGTCACTTGAGCTCTCGAGCACGGAATTCAGACACGAGGCCGATGTCAATGCCAAACGTTGAGAACGTGCTGGTTGCTGTGTAGGTCTTTCAGGCTGTAATAACATCATATTGCCGAATGTTTTCCGTAATAGTTAATTCACGTATTTATGAAATCTTGCTATTTGAGTATTATTTGAAACCTAATAGCTTTTACAAATTGTTATTTTTCAAATTCACAAGACCTGATAACTGACAAGTGAGCTCAGATCTTTAGTTATGTTAAAGTTATATTCGTGTAAAGTAATTTCTTTATTAGTTTAAAGTTGGGGCCTTAAGGCTGTTTTTGTTTCAAATTTTTGTTTTGAATTATTCGCATTGCTTTTATACAATTGAATAAACGATGTAGATAACCGAAATTTTCAAGTACTAAGTATCATTGTGTTGTTATCAGTGCTCTGTTTTAGTTAACGTGGTGAAAATAAATTTTTTGTATCCTCAAATGGGTTCAGCACTCCACTCCTGCAGCTCATATCCCCTGCTTACCAATCCTATACCTTACCAATATTGTTTGGTAGTAATGTTTCTGCATCGCCCCATTACCTTGAGGCGAGCCAGTTTATCCACTCTTGATTAGTGAGTGGAAGCGAAGAGTTTAGCTTGCCCAATAAAAAGATTTATTTTACTTATGAACCAAACATTTCAAATCTCATGAACAGTTATACTCTACAGTCGCTTGGGATTCCTGGTGAGGTACATGTTGTGGGGCGGCGGATGTATAAGTTTGTAATAATAGTAAATCTATTGCTGGATAAACGCTTGCGTGTTGAATTAGTTCTAGCTTTTTGAATGTTGTTAATGCTGTCTTTTGCCGTTCTCAACACTGGCTCTCTATTTACTCCGTGGCCCCCAGAAAGTGATTTAATAAAACTTGGAGCCAGTAAATAGATATCCTAGTGCCCACTTTACCTGAGAATGTTCTTATAGCTGCAGCTTATAGCTCTGAGGAATTAGGAGATTGTCCGGGATTTCTAATCAAAAACGGTTTTCCAAAATAGTTGAGTATATTCTGAAATTCACTGATAAAAACCACAAGTATCCCTACAACCTAACTAACAGAGCAGTTCAGAGTCTAATGCGCTGATGCAACTATAAATGTCCGAATTAAATGTTAAAAAGAATGCTCGCCAAAATTTGATGAAAATATTTCATCAAACGCCACGCTAAATATTTGGTAGAATGACTGTCCCGCGACGGCACGTGAAAATACGACAGTACGCAAACTGAAGCTAGATAATGAAAATCATTCCAGAATTAACACTTCACATGAAATGTTTTCATGGTTCCGCGTATCTCTAGTAACTTAATACGGCACCCGAGGCTGTTTGTAGCAGATACACTGATGCGACTCGACTACCGACACAGATGGCGTGTCATTCAGCGTCTGGAGAGAACTGGGGCCTTTCTTCCTCGCGCAGTGTTCTTATATATAAAGCCGCGGTGCGGACGGCTGAGGGAACGCCTGATTAAATCCGCTCTCCCGACTAGCCGCTGGGCTAGTAACGCACCACTTCAAGTTACATAATAATTTATAGCTTCTTTGGCTGATGGCCGAAGAAGCTCTTAATTTAAACGTGCATTCAGCACGCAGGTAAGTATTGATAATAAAATTTTGACGTGGCTAAGTTAAATACTTTGGGCGAGAGAATTAATTTAATTACACTGCACGCAGCAGATGAGCTCTGAACTGTCCCTTTTGAGATCCGCTATCGCTATAATTTTATAGGTATTAAAAAGAAACTTTACACATCTTCATAATCATAGCGGACCTCCAACCTATTTAAATCTAAACATCCTAGCCTTATTTACTAGCCTACTTAATCTATCTTGCTTCCTTCAGTTTTGAGATGAAAATCAGAAAATCATGAATTTCCACTAAAATCTTAATATGTGAAATCCAAAGTACTGTTTTTATTAAATCATTATGAAAGATGAATCTAAATATAAATTTTGAAGTCTCTAGCTCTGTTCTGTTGCGCCAGTGATTTTTCCAGAAAAACGTCCAAATCTCGGAAATGGCTGAAGTTATCGAACTGATATTTAACACACATTAATTTAGTATTATTTCTGACATGCTAGAAAAGTTTTAGTTCATTCGCTTGATTTTTAAGGTATTGCGCAACATTTATGACGTCAGAGCTAGTTACAGCAGACTGGCTGACACACAATGGAAACTGATGTGAATTTACTACAGCGTGAGTAGGCTGCTTCCCTACATCACCCTCTACTTAAATTTTTTGTTTATGAATGTTAATGAATGAAAAAAAAATTAATTTCAAAAAGGGAAGCAAGAGTACAGTTTAACTCCCTATGAAAATTCAAAATCGAAATATAAACCTGTAGAAACATTAAAGAAAACTTATTACCTACATTAATTATTTAAATTGTAGGCATGTTCACTGCCTTTTTAAACAATGTCATTACTCAAAATTTTAAGCAAAGTCAACGAAATATTTTGACATACATATTGCCTTAGACAAACAAGCACATACAAATTGAAAAATTATGAAAATCTTAGATCCATTAAATACATTTTTACATACACAAATTCAAAGAAAATAACATGGTACATAAACAGATGATCATCTCTTAGCAGTCTTTTCTAAACCTGAAAGAAAAGTTCACAAATAATTTTTTTACACACGTGGTTGTAGCCGCTTTAGCTGGCGTCCTACACTTCCATTCACAAGGGTAGAGGAGGGGAAGTTGCTATGGTGTGCGTCCTTCACGTTCTCTCTAAATTACATGGGGGAAAGGGGAGGGGTCACTGTGAGTTGTGTCCAAGCCACTCCACGCTTTCACGCAGCTATCAGGCTGCCATTATCTGGTTTGTCCTGTAGAACAAACAAAAAGAGTGCCTCAGACTCTGTTCACTTAATATCTAAGGGTGGGTCACAAAGAAATGGGGATATATACATTTTATCTTCCAATATTTTGCTGGAACAAAGTTAACAGAACCTTTTTAATTTTTCTCTCACGGTTACTTAATTGTCATAAAGTCGGTAAACAAATGGCTCAAAACGCCGTTAGTCACGTACTGGAGAAAATTTATGCTCCTAAGGCATACAATCATAAATCATATTTAATCTGAATTTCTTATTTCTGGGCCGGAACGCTGAACCAATGCTCGGTACATTCCTGATACATTTGCATTTTAAGCACTTAACTGACTCATCTTTGATTACTTTATTCTTAGAGATAGTATGAGTATGATTAGTGGTTGTTTTCTCAGCTTCTTTGTACATGTGAGTAACTTTTGGTAATAGTACAGTTGTGGGTGTTCAAAATACACTACGTTTAGTTGACTACTAAATCCACTTATTGGTCCTCTGCTGTTGCCAGTTCCACATCTGCAATTACATACTTACTTACTTTGAAGTGTATTTATGCTGAGCTAAAATAATGTTTCACGTCTGTCATTATGTACTTACTTACTTTGCTAGTGTATGAACTTAAGTAATACTCACTCCATTTAAATTTAAAGCATAGGAAACCACATTTACCTCATATTCATAGTGTATTGCAGCTGATTAGTTTGCTCACGTGGCAATCCATTTCCACTCGATCGGACGCTGAAACCTCAGGTAGTCTCTCTCGGACCTACCACTAAAGTGCATCAAGTAAATATGGACGAGCGTAATGCTAAATTCCTTAAACCTATAGGACACCATGAGCTGCTCTGTCTCATTTAACATAAGGGTACCTATGGTCGCATTCACGCCTCCAACTCATAACCTCAATACGTGTAGGTGTATCCTGTCACACACTACACTAAAATAATGGCCAGCTCCAACCTTATAAATACTTCAGGGACGTGTCCTTCACGTCTCAACCACAAACACTACTCAATTCTATTACACTGCCTTTCCTTGCTACACCAGGTGAGTTTAATCTTACAACTTATCTGCATATTTTTCCTAACACTAAGCAATCTCTTTTACTATTTCTTAGTTAGCTCTAATGCATACACTAGGTTTCACTCCCACTTCAGATCCTGCTTGTACATGAATTCATACATCCTTTTAAATTACTGTTGGTGGACCATTTCCAATAAAACAACACTTTGTACTTATTATATTACCAGGGTACTATACATACTTGTTACTCAAATACATTTTATATCTTAATTACGTCATACTTCTCTATTGTTTGTCACTATTAGGTTTGTCACATTAGGTATTTTTTTTTCACTAATTGGTAGATAGAATGGTTACATAACTCATGGCTTGATAGCCATGACAGAAAATTTTCATGTCTGGAAAGAAGATGTCGAAATTTTTGTAGATAGGAAAGATGAAGAATGAGTGAGACCTGAAATGGGAAAGAAGATCTCACACAGCTGGGATTGCACAGCTGCCACACTGTGTAGAGGTTACAGAACAACCTCCTCCCTACAGCATTCATTAGCTTAATGCTGTATTCATAACCATACCGGAAAATTTTATGTGTTGGAAGAAGATGTCGAAATTTTTGAGGATAGGAAAGATGAAGAGTGAGTGAGACCTGAAATGGAAAGAAGATCTCACACAGCTGGGACTGCACAGCTGCCACACTGTGTAGAGGTTACAGAACAACCTCCTCCCTACAGCATTCATTAGCTTAATGCTGTAAAGAAGAGTTAGAAATTTTAGGTGGATAGAAAAGATGAAGAGTGAGTGAGACCTGAAAAGGAAAGAAGATCTCACACAGCTGGGACTGCACAGCTGCCACACTGTGTAGAGGTTAAAGAACAACCTCCTCCCTACAGCATTCAGTGGCTACCTATGAATCTGGCAGGTCGATCTGAAAATACTTTATGATGCCTTTTCAGAACCTGTCTCAGTTCTTCCTTCTGATTGGCTGAAATCCTATCGATTTCCTGCAATTTAGTTTCTATTTTGTCTAAAATAATTGCTTCTTCTTCTTCTTCTGTGTTTAGCTTACTTGTACCAAGATTAACATCCTCGTCCCAATACCTCCTATTTTTCAGAACTCGTATAGGCAGCTCCCAAGTTCCATCATCAGTTACTACATGTTTATCACTAAAAGGGACTGTAATTACTCCGGTTATTGGCAAGACCATTTTTAACTGGCTTCTTTCAAAGTCAACAACACTCTGATATTTTGACAAGAAATCTATGCCAATTAAAACCTCAATACTGAGATTGTTTACAATTAAACATGGATGATCAATTAAATTACCATTAATGTTAAAGGGCAGTAAAGCTTCTTGCTTTACCGTTTTTGATACCTTGCCAGTAGCACCAATTATTCTTAGTCCTGATACCCTCATTACTGTAAGCTTGTCTTTACCAGGTAATGCATCAAAGAAGGACTGAGATATTGCACTCACCTCACTTCCACTGTCTAAGAGACAACGAACATTGATACCCAACATATTCACTATTATTATAGGGTGGCTTATTCTAGGTTGTACAGGTGGTTCCTCAAATTCATCTAATAGTTCCTTTTGGATTTGTCTCCAACTAAAGTGATCAACATCTGTCTTCATTACATTTAGGTCACAGTGTGTAGGGGTTTCCTGAATTACATTCTCAGCTGCTTTTTCCAGTCGGTCTATTAATTTTAAATCGAAACACCGCACGACTTCATTACATTTTGTTTGCTGAACATAACGCAAATTACTGTAGTCTGAGCGATTCTGCGCCTCCAGACCGGGCATAACACTAGTTACAGCTAAACCACTTTCACCATTATCGTCGGTTTCCTTCTCAAGTGACAACTGGTCACAGCTACTGGGTTCATCGACCCCCAACAGACTACCCTCTACATTCTCACTTATCTCCTGTCCTAAATCTATTAGTACATTATCAACATCCTGCACAGGCACTTTAGATAAGAGCACATCATCCTCATCGTAAATATAAGCATGAATTTCTTCTGCTTCTTCACCTGTCAATTCAGTATTTTGTAGCTCGTCCCTATCGTTACACTGCTGCGCCTTTTCTTTCTCTTCCCATTTAGAAAGCGTCTCTAACACGGTACCTATCAAATACTGTGAGTGATCTAATATTTCTGTTGTATCCTTAGGTGCTACCGACTCTTCATCCACATGTTCAGTTTGAGTATTCTGATCTGTCTTACCAATTCCCTTAACTACTGGCTTAGGAAAAGTAACCGCCTGGTGAGCGCCAGTGTCCTCATAGACGGGAACTAGTTTTCCTGCCTCGGCCTACTGCTGTTTCCTTTATTTTCATTATAGTTCACTGGCATAGCATTGCTTTCCGTACTGTTGTTTACATGCATATTTCTGTTTGGAACAAAATTATTATCCCTTGGACGCCATTGTTGGTTCTGATAATTATTCCCCCAATTCCTACCTCTCTTAGGATGACGAACACCTACTGTTCTGATGTTTACATTGCCATTTTGCTCGTTCCTAAAATTACTATTATTATTATTAGCATTTCTATTATTGCGTGCTTGCTCCTCATTGGCAGCAACACGTTCTACACATTCCAAGTACTCAATGAAACGATCCAGATTGTCTCTAGGGGCTGATATAATTCTAGTTTGCCAGTACCATGGCAGTTTAGCTTCCAGACCTAGTATAATCATTTCTGGTTTTAGCTTTTCCGCCAAATGTGACAAACGTGAAATCCATGACCTAGCAAACTCTTTAATGGACTCCTTTCCTGCATTGAAGCGTTTTCCACTCCAAAATTCTCTCAACACTTCATTTTGCTTATTGCTAGACCAATACTCATTAATGAAAGCTGTTTTAAACTCCGCTAATGTTTTACACTTCAACATAACATCAGCTGACCAACGCATGGCGTCACCTGCTAAATGGCTTCTAATAAACGAGATTTTCTCTCGTTCAGACCAAGTTGATGGAATCACATCTTCAAAATCGTTCCAGAAATCTAGCGGATGGATATTTTTATCTGGATCGAACCGCAAAAACTGCCGACACCCGATAAAAGCGGCGTTTGCAGCTACAACTTGTTGTACATTACCATTACCAGAAGTTACTGAAGCTACTTTACTTTCAATGTTAGCAATGTTAGTACTGATATTTTCTACTTTCGTTTCAACATTATCTACTCTTTGCACAATATGAGTAGTATCAGTTTTGATTGCATTTACTTCTGCTTGACATATGTTTACTTTTATATTAACATCTTTAAATCTATCTGAGCACAGTTCAGATTCCGCCTCGATCTTTTCTGTTAACTTGTGCTCCAGCTTCGCATCTTCCATTTGGAAGTCTTTGCGAACCTCAGCAACTTCGGATTTAACTGTTTTATACATTTCAGAAAACTGTTGAGCAACCTTTTTCTTAATATCTTCATGATTGCAATCAATTTTATAATTCAAACTGTCTAGATCCTCTTTCAACTTATTGCAACCAGCCTTGAAGGTATCGTCCATTACCTCCAATCGTTTATTAAAATTAGTTTGACTGGCCACAATCCTGTTATTTACCTCAATTATATCCGATTTTAATTCAGCATTATTGGATCCTAATTTATTGTTCATTGCCTCAATTATATCAGATTTTAAATCAGCTGTCATTTTTGCATTACTGGCAGCTATTGCTTGTAATATAACATTTAAGTCAACAGCCCCAGCATCTTTGGGTTGCTCACTAGCTGGCTTTTTATCATACTCAGGTGACGAAAAACTCGCTCCAACACCAGAATCATCAAAACTAAATGAAACTTCTGATTGATTAGTCATATCTAACTTCTCCTTCTTAAACTCTACCATCTCTGATGACTGTTTCATTTTTAATTCATTAGAGAAACTATCATCCCATAAATTTACAATTTCTACTTTCCGCTTCACTACAGGGGTCTCTATTATTGAATCATTGCCCCTTCCCACACTACTGTCAGGAGACAATACTTCATTTTTCACTCTAACATTACTACTTTCATGTATATTTACACTTGAAACGTTGTCTGAATTTACAGTTCCCTCAACAGACATAGGTTCTAATTTAAGTTCAAACTCAGTTTCTTTTGGCGGTTCCATCGCCGACAGTCTTTTAGTGCAGGTTAGTAAAATTTTTAACAGCTTTTCACTTAACTTAGTTCCTTCTGCAAGACGTATGGCGTTGCCGGCGCGGCGTACCAGGATTTCTGATGCGACGTGGCACGTTGAACTGCAGACGGCTCTCCGATGGCTGTTGTGTGTTTGCGTGGCCCGCAATTGCAGGCTCTGCGCCGGCTGCTCCAGCGAACGACTGCGGTGCGGCGAGACTGGCTTCTCTCGATGCCGGCAGCACCGCTAGACTCAGTGCCAGCTCCGTCAATCCAGATGCGTTGTTAATCCAATTGCGTCGTCCACATACACACGTAACACATTCACTGTTCTATTCTCAGTTGCGCGTCGCATTTCACTCGCGAATCCGAATAGTTAAAAATCACTTTCACTTAGTTGATTTCCCGGCCGATGCACCATATGTGGGGCGGCGGATGTATAAGTTTGTTCTAGCTTTTTGAATGTTGTTAACGCTGTCTTTTGCCGTTCTCAACACTGGCTCTCTATTTACTCCGTGGCCCCCAGAAAGTGATTTAATAAAACTTGGAGCCAGTAAATAGATATCCTAGTGCCCACTTTACCTGAGAATGTTCTTATAGCTGCAGCTTATAGCTCTGAGGAATTAGGAGATTGTCCGGGATTTCTAATCAAAAACGGTTTTCCAAAATAGTTGAGTATATTCTGAAATTCACTGATAAAAACCACAAGTATCCCTACAACCTAACTAACAGAGCAGTTCAGAGTCTAATGCGCTGATGCAACTATAAATGTCCGAATTAAATGTTAAAAAGAATGCTCGCCAAAATTTGATGAAAATATTTCATCAAACGCCACGCTAAATATTTGGTAGAATGACTGTCCCGCGACGGCACGTGAAAATACGACAGTACGCAAACTGAAGCTAGATAATGAAAATCATTCCAGAATTAACACTTCACATGAAATGTTTTCATGGTTCCGCGTATCTCTAGTAACTTAATACGGCACCCGAGGCTGTTTGTAGCAGATACACTGATGCGACGCGACTACCGACACAGATGGCGTGTCATTCAGCGTCTGGAGAGAACTGGGGCCTTTCTTCCTCGCGCAGTGTTCTTATATATAAAGCCGCGGTGCGGACGGCTGAGGGAACGCCTGATTAAATCCGCTCTCCCGACTAGCCGCTGGGCTAGTAACGCACCACTTCAAGTTACATAATAATTTATAGCTTCTTTGGCTGATGGCCGAAGAAGCTCTTAATTTAAACGTGCATTCAGCACGCAGGTAAGTATTGATAATAAAATTTTGACGTGGCTAAGTTAAATACTTTGGGCGAGAGAATTAATTTAATTACACTGCACGCAGCAGATGAGCTCTGAACTGTCCCTTTTGAGATCTGCTATCGCTATAATTTTATAGGTATTAAAAAGAAACTTTACACATCTTCATAATCATAGCGGACCTCCAACCTATTTAAATCTAAACATCCTAGCCTTATTTACTAGCCTACTTAATCTATCTTGCTTCCTTCAGTTTTGAGATGAAAATCAGAAAATCATGAATTTCCACTAAAATCTTAATATGTGAAATCCAAAGTACTGTTTTTATTAAATCATTATGAAAGATGAATCTAAATATAAATTTTGAAGTCTCTAGCTCTGTTCTGTTGCGCCAGTGATTTTTCCAGAAAAACGTCCAAATCTCGGAAATGGCTGAAGTTATCGAACTGATATTTAACACACATTAATTTAGTATTATTTCTGACATGCTAGAAAAGTTTTAGTTCATTCGCTTGATTTTTAAGGTATTGCGCAACATTTATGACGTCAGAGCTAGTTACAGCAGACTGGCTGACACACAATGGAAACTGATGTGAATTTACTACAGCGTGAGTAGGCTGCTTCCCTACAATGTGTTACTATAGCTTTGTAAACAGTATATTTTTATAAAACGGAGGTGTCATTTGTACTTCGATGATTCACGTTCAAATGGTTCAAATGGCTCTGAGCACTGTGGGACTTAACATCTGAGGTCATCAGTCCCCTAGAACTTAGAAGTACTTAAACCTAACTAACCTAAGGACATAGCACACACCCACGGCCGAGGCAGGATTCGAACCTGCGACTGGAGCGGTCGCTTGGTTCCAGACTGAAGCGCCTAGAACCGCTCGGCCACACCGGCCGGCAGTTGATTCACGCGAAAAGGTTCCAGTTTTATTATGACCACATGACGGGAATTAAGAGACTTTGAAAGCGGAATGAAAGTCCGTTCACCACCCGTTGCTTTGCGTTCGTAGGTACTATGTAGAAGATGAGAAAAGCAGCGTTGAAGAAAACCACCGCCCATACTTACGATTACAAAGTCCGCGTAACTCAAGTAACAAGATAAACCTGTAAATCTCCATTAATAACGGGCAAAGTGAGTGCTTCGTCCCTTCATTGAAAATGTTTATTTCTAGATACTGATGTTTTATTACGGTCATTTTCATTTATAGTGTCACCCAGCCCACATTCACGTTGGTAGTACATCTACTACTAGTTCGTGCAGCTTACATCACACGTAAGACAGCCAGAAATGTGCTAAGTCCAACCCGAAATACTACGAGATTCACACAGGCAATACTCTGTTACAAAAGGGGTTCATATTCGGTCCTTTTTAGTGGATTCTTCGAAAGAAGATGCTCGCCAAAATGTTCTGTAGATGCATACGGAACACGCCACGCAGTATATTCACAAAGTCCGATAGTTTCACACGCGGTTTATTCGGCAACCAACATTCCAAAACCTCTCAAAACACCGTAATGTCCGTAATTGCATCTGCTAGCACGGCGATATAAACCGAGCGTGATTTAACCGTCATTTCTTCATCTTACAGATAATTTATTCTGACACATTTAACATGACCTCCTCGTCCGACAGCGAGTCCACGAGTGACCGAATGCCGTCGCTCACAGGGCATATAACCCATTCAATTTCGCCGGAAAGACTTGTCTCTCATTGGTTGATCAAAACGTTCATCCAATCTGATTAACATTTCATGAGCAATTTCGCGCGGAAACCACTTAACTCCAATCAGCATTAGCAGATGCATCTACGTCATTTCATATTGCAAAAATTCACGAAATGTTCCACAAAACCAAACCAAACTAAAATTGAAAGAAAATTATGCTTGAAATATACTTTAGAACTAAGTGTCCTCTTATTATCTTTCTGGCTGCCTTATTACAAAAGCAAACGCTCCTAGATATACGTCATCCGCCAGTTAGGGAGATTCAGGACATCCTGGTTACGTAACACTTGCTAGTTACGGCTGGTGTAATACATTATAAAATGGAAATTTGAAGTTATGTCCCCACATACACACTCACATTCACTCTCATTTACTCCCACCCTAACAGAAAATATAAATATCAACTCTTAAACTATTATTTCCATTACGAAAGCAAGATTATTACAAGTTTAGAATCAAAATTCCTTAAAAATAGCTTGTGCGCACTGAGAGTGCTATTACTATTTTCAAATAACAAAGAAACCTAAACTGTCATGATTCCTATCTGAATTTACTTTACTAAGTGTCGGTTAAGTACTTTTTAATGGGTTTTTCATATTTCCAAAACTATTAAAGTTATCCGCACGAAAATTTAACACACTGTTCTTCTGCATTACAAAAGTTCCTGTACCAAAAATGTAAACAAACTGATCATATTTATCGTTATTATTTAGTTTCTTAGGTGACATGAATAAGTGATCTTAGTTCGCTCCACACAAAGCAGTTCTCACGGTCCGCACACCGCGACAGATGGCATTATGAAGCCAGCAGGCGACTACACAACGGCCGGGGCTGGAGGCTTCATTGCCAGCCTCCAATACAGCTTGACCTAACGGAATAAAACTTACTGCAGAACTCTGCAGCCGTGCAAATAGCTGCGACGTTACACACAGTATCAACATTGTGCAGAGAATATCAAAATTCAGGCATCAACTCTCATCACGGACAACGCAGTGGCCGACGGTCTTCATATAATGACCGGGAGCAGCGGCGATTGCGTAGAGTTTTTAGCGCTAACAGACAAGCAACACTACGGGAAACGACGCAGGAATCAATGTGGCGCGTACGACAAACATATGCATCAGAACAGTGCGGCGAAATTTGGCGTTAATGGGCTATTGTGCAGATGACAGCCGCGAGACGCTTTGTTAACAGCACGACGTCGCCTGCAGCGCGTCTCCTGGGTTCGTGACCATGTCGGCTGGACATTAGACGACCGGAAAACCGTAGCCTGATCAGATGACCTCCGATTTCAGTGGATAAAAGCTAATGATAAGGCTCGAGTGTGGCGCAGACCCTATGAGGCTATGGACCCAATAATGGCTCTGAGCACTATGGGACTCAACTGCTGAGGTCATAAGTCCCCTAGAACTTAGAACTACTTAAACCTAACTAACCTAAGGACAACACACACATCCATGCCCGAGGCAGGATTCGAACCTGCGACCGTAGCAGTCGCACTGCAGCATCTTCAGTGAGCTTTTATTTTTCATCGGTTAAAGATAAGGTGTGTTCTTTGCTGTTTTTAGACATGTAGCTATCAGTTTTTAAATCGTAATTATAGATATTTTTTAAAAAAAAGATAAATAATGAATTCATACCTTTTCACCACATGGTGTGGTTTTTCTGATGTGTTTCTACATTGACCATTTTGTACCACAGTTTGTCATCTGCAACCACTTATATCTTAAAGCAGATAAATTGTTTAAGCCAAAATTACGATTTGGAAAAAAAAAAAATCCAAAAACCTACTGTCACTCTCTCTCTCTCTCTCCCCCCCCCCTCCCTCCCTTTTCACACACACACACACACACACACACACACACACGCACACACACACACACACAAACACACACACACACACACACACACACACACACACAATTATCACAGACACCTCTGAAAGATTCAGAACAACCGCCAGGAACACCCTCAACTGTTCCACTGTCAGCCATCTTGTTTTTACACCTTCAACTGTTCCACTGCCTGCCATGTTTGTTTTTCAGCTGGTAAATAGTGAAACAGTGACAGTGACAGTGAAAACTCAAAATACAGTGTTTGACAGTGATGATGATGATGATGAATAAAAAGAAAATGTAAGTGAAACATTATGTAAATAGACACACACACACACAAACACACAATTAAATAATTTCAGGTATAGCGAGTAAAGAGTTTTCAAATCGTAATTTTGGCTTAAACAATTTATCTCCTTTAAGGTATAAGTGATTGCAGATGACAAACTGTGGAACAAAACGGTCACTGTAGAAACACAACACATCAGAAAAACCATATGGTGAAAAGGTATGAATTCATTATTCATGTGTTTTCTTCAAATATCTGTAGTTACGATTTAAAAACTAATAGCTACATGTATACAAACAGCAAAGAACACTCTTTACCTTTAACATATGAAAAATAAAAGCCACTGAAGATGCTGCAACTGCAGTGAAACATGTTCGGGTTAAAAAACAAAATTGTGTTTTGCCAAAGGCGGACCCTATCCAAAAATATACGTATTGTTAAAGGAAACACGAAAAAAAGAGATTCAACCCCAAGATGATTACCATGGACCCAAGTTATCAACAAGCCACTGTGCGAGATGGTGGTGGCTCCATAATGGTGTGGGCTGTGTTTACACGGGACGTACTGGGTCCTCTGGTCCAACTGGACAGATCATTGACTTGAAATGGTTATGTTCGGCTACTTGGAGACCATTTGGAGCCATTCATGGGCTTCATGTTCCCAAACAACGATAGAATTATTATGCATGGCAAGCGCCATGTCATTGGACCACAATTGTTCACGATTGGTATGAAGAAAATTCGGGAAGGTTCGAGCGAATGATTTGGCCACCCGTATAATCCGACATGAATCCCATCGAATATTTAAGGGTTGTAATCGAGAGGTCAGATCGTGCACCGACAACACTTTCCTAATTATGGGCGGCTGTAGAGGCAGCATGGCTTAATAGTTCTGCAGGGAATTTCCAAGGACTTGTTGAGTCCATGTCACGTCGAGTTGCTGCATTACACCGGGCAGAAGGACGTCCGACACTACATTAGTAGGTATCCCATGACTTTTATCGCCTTAGTGCAGGGCTTCACTACTTACGTGCTCGCGGAGCAAGCTGTGAGCAGCAAGGCGCGAGCACGGAGCAGCGCGAGCACGCTACCCCCACTACCGGACCAGAGCGGAGAGTGGGGAGGGTCACATGAGGCACACAACAGCTGCCGCCAGTCAATGTAAATCCGCGACCACCTGCAGGGATATCACTCACGAATTATTACTGCGACAAATGAAACAAATAAAGGAGAAAGTACAGGTGCTACATAATTTTATTAGCTTAGTGTATGCCTCTACATTCGCATTAATTTGGAACTGTTACACAATAAGAGGTGTCACTGAAGTGTGGGATTCTCGGTTATCTTGTACTTTTTGCCCTTTACAATTGCGTCTATGTTCGGAGTAATTGTTCTTGTGCATTTTAGGCGCAGTGTGCAGTTTAAATTTCGATCAGACAATGCGTTTCTCAGACGCGTCTTGTTACATTTCATTGCAGAGAACAGTTGTTCACAAACATACGTGGAACCGAACAGTGATATTATTGTAGCCGCCAGTTTGTGCAAACGAGGAAATCTATCCTGAGGGAAGTGTCTGTAGAATTCCAAAATGTTTTTCTTGTTCTGAAATTTGTCTCTGTATTCTCTGTCACACTGCAGGTCAATAATTTCTTGCTGCAGCTCAGGACGCATCTCTTAAATATTCGCTGAATATGGAGAGAAGAGATCAAAATCACTGTCTAGTGCTGTCAGATCTTGAAAGCGCTGATCAACTAAACTATGTGAATAACGTTCAGTCTATGTGAATATCTTGCATGGATGATAACTTAGGAAAATGATCAAAGTTTCCTGTTTACAGCTGACTCACCCAAACTGTCAATTTCATTTTAAAAGCTCGTATTCGATCTATGAAATGAGTAATTAGCAGATCTTTACCTTGTAGTGAAATGTTCAAAGCATTCAGATGGCTAGTTAAATCTGCTAAGAACGCGAGATCACATTCAAACGTGTGCGCGCATTTCCCCTCCCTCCCCCCCCCCCCTCCCTACTCCGCGACCTTGCATCTGCTCGCGAGCACTTGCCTGAGCAGACGCGAGTACCCGCGCTCAAAACCGCCCGGTTGTTAAGCCCTGCCTTAGTGTATACACTCAAGTGTAAAGAATGTACTTCTTCGAAGTAAATGACGTGCAGCGGCGACATCTAGCGGGCTTGCGTGGATGCACGTTTCTTGCCTATGAAAGGCAGTATACTCGTGCCTCTGCGTGTGTGCAATTTTTCCGCTGGTTCCCTTCTTTCCCCTGCAACAGCAAGAGACATCACTCATATGAAAGGAATTTTATGGGTTAATAAAATTTTGATAAGTTACTACTGTGAAATTGGACAAACAGCAAACTAATATTGCACCTGAGACCGGATTTTACGTCTACAAAATTTTTGCTTGTGCTTTATTAGTACAACACCGGGTTCCCAAAACCCTTCTTACGCTAATGAGCACTCTTTACGGCATATTTTTCCGTTCTACGTTACTTTATAAACTAAATTTTCTCCTCACACCTTTTACGTGTTCAACTAGTGCAACTTCGAACCTCTGTATCTCGGAAATGAAGATATCAAGAATATTTTCACGGTGGCTCGAGATAGCATCTTAGGAATATATCTAAAAATTAGACCCATTTGCTGGGCATAGCCGACTTATTAGAGTCCGTGGCTCTGATTTGGTAAGAAAAAATGGTAAGGCAAAGCTTTTTTGGGGATTTTGTAAGGAACCGCTCTTGGACTAATAACGATTTTTTAAAACAGGAAGATGGCACTTAAAGCCAGATACCTAGAGAGTATACCTTAAAATTTGAACAATTTTCTGTGGTTATATATCTCTTAGATTTCTCCCCATCACGGATTTTACGTGTAAAAGTAGCGTCACTTTGAATTTCAGTACCTCGGCGACGATGTAGATACACAAAAAATTTTCAGGGTTGTTTGAGATCGATATCGTAGAAACATATCGTGAAAATTTCACCCATTTGTTGTGCATAGTCGTCTTGGAATCCTCGGCTCCGTTTTAGTTCGAAGAAGTAGAAAAAAAACTTTATGGAAGTTTTCTAAGGCACTGCCTGGGGACTAATGGTTCCTCCATGAGCCCCTTAAGACCCACCGCAGACAAAATCAAATGCGAAAAGAACCAACAGATTTGCTCCGTTTGCCTAAGCAGGAGGAAGTGTCCAATACTCACACTTTGACGCTGTACTATTGGATAGTGACACTAAGATGCGCCTTCTGTTGGGTATGCAAATGGTTCTTAGCAAAAGGGCTATCCAAAACACTTGATTCTACATTTCAATCATCAACGGAGCCCGAGGTATGAGCAACAAAGAATCCCACTTTTACGAGCGGCGTTTTGGAAAATATTAAGTAGCGCATACCGTCGGATGCGTACCGATACATCAAAAGTATCTTCTGCACAAATTGTAAAAAAAAAAATGGTGGTGTACAAAAGCGGTCCAGTTAGTTACTAGATGATAGACCATCAATAAAGACAGATGTAAATGTTCGTGTGGATTCTTATCTTGCTGCAAATATGCTCATTTCCTGACTCAAGGTACGTGGCGTGGGTGTGTGATCGCTTACGGGCAACCCGACGGTATGTCTGTTCTCTCGTGCACTAGTTGTGTGGGACAGTTTAGATCCGATATGGCGTTGATTATGTTCCTCCTGAAGCCACCGACTCTGTATCTGAACCCATCTATTCTATATTTGCATGACAGTTGTTAGGTGTCTAGCTGTCATGGCTGTCAAATTTCATTAATATTAAATATAGGAGAACGCGCATTTCGTACATAATGAAAGTCCCACACCGATACGTTCAGTGAGGTGACAAAAGACATGATATACTTCCTAATATCGTTTTGGACCTCCTTTTGCCCGGCATACTGCACAAACTAGATGTGGCGCGGACTCAACAAGTCGCTGGAAGTCCACTGAAGAAATATTGAGTCAAGCTGCCTTTATGGCCGTCCATAACTGCGAAGGTGTTGCCGGTGCAGAATTTTATGCACCAACACACCTCTCGATTATGCCCCATTAATGTTCGATGGGATTCATGTCGGATCCCGGTGGTTTAATCATTCGCTCGAACTGTCCAGAATGTTCTGACACCCATAAAAATTTTATCTTTTTTTTTTGGGAACATGAAGTCCATGAATGCCATCAAATGGTCTAAATGTATCCGAACAAGAGGACTCAGTCCATTCCATGTCAACACAGTCCACACCATTACGGAGCCACCACCATCTTGCACAGTGCCTTGTTGACAAGTTGTGCCCATGACTTCGTGGGGTCTGCGGCAGCTGACATTGGGACTCATCTGACCTGGCCACGGTTTTCCAGTCATCTAGGGTCCAACTGATATGGTCACGAGCCCAGGAGAGGCGCTGCAGGTGATGTGCTGTTAACAAAGGCACTCGCGTCGGTCGTCTACTGTCATAGGCCATTAACGCCGAATTTCGCCACATGTAACGCCGGAAATGCATATCCTCCAATTTCCATCTATTGTACTATAAATTTTTTCCTTATTTTGTTACCTGAAGATTTGACATTTCTGTGTTTTTATCTATTGTAATTGTTTTACAATTTGTATATATATATATATATATATATATATATATATATATATATATATATATATATATATGCATTTATGTCGATGTATAATTGGTTCAATTTGTAAATACACTCCTGGAAATGGAAAAAAGAACACATTGACACCGGTGTGTCAGACCCACCATACTTGCTCCGGACACTGCGAGAGGACTGTACAAGCAATGATCACACGCACGGCACAGCGGACACACCAGGAACCGCGGTGTTGGCCGTCGAATGGCGCTAGCTGCGCAGCATTTGTGCACCGCCGCCGTCAGTGTCAGCCAGTTTGCCGTGGCATACGGAGCTCCATCGCAGTCTTTAACACTGGTAGCATGCCTCGACAGCGTGGACGTGAACCGTATGTGCAGTTGACGGACTTTGAGCGAGGGCGTATAGTGGGCATGCGGGAGGCCGGGTGGACGCACCGCCGAATTGCTCAACACGTGGGGCGTGAGGTCTCCACAGTACATCGATGTTGTCGCCAGTGGTCGGCGGAAGGTGCACGTGCCCGTCGACCTGGGACCGGACCGCAGCGACGCACGGATGCACGCCAAGACCGTAGGATCCTACGCAGTGCCGTAGGGGACCGCACCGCCACTTCCCAGCAAATTAGGGACACTGTTGCTCCTGGGGTATCGGCGAGGACCATTCGCAACCGTCTCCATGAAGCTGGGCTACGGTCCCGCACACCGTTAGGCCGTCTTCCGCTCACGCCCCAACATCGTGCAGCCCGCCTCCAGTGGTGTCGCGACAGGCGTGAATGGAGGGACGAATGGAGACGTGTCGTCTTCAGCGATGAGAGTCGCTTCTGCCTTGGTGCCAATGATGGTCGTATGCGTGTTTGGCGCCGTGCAGGTGAACGCCACAATCAGGACTGCATACGACCGAGGCACACAGGGCCAACACCCGGCATCATGGTGTGGGGAGCGATCTCCTACAGTGGCCGTACACCACTGGTGATCGTCGAGGGGACACTGAATAGTGCACGGTACATCCAAACCGTCATCGAACCCATCGTTCTACCATTCCTAGACTGGCAAGGGAACTTGCTGTTCCAACAGGACAATGCACGTCCGCATGTATCCCGTGCCACCCAACGTGCTCTAGAAGGTGTAAGTCAACTACTCTGGCCAGCAAGATCTCCGGATCTGTCCCCCATTGAGCATGTTTGGGACTGGATGAAGCGTCGTCTCACGCGGTCTGCACGTCCAGCACGAACGCTGGTGCAACTGAGGCGCCAGGTGGAAATGGCATGGCAAGCCGTTCCACAGGACTACATCCAGCATCTCTACGATCGTCTCCATGGGAGAATAGCAGCCTGGATTGCTGCGAAAGGTGGATATACACTGTACTAGTGCCGACATTGTGCATGCTCTGTTGCCTGTGTCTATGTGCCTGTGGTTCTGTCAGTGTGATCATGTGATGTATCTGACTCCAGGAATGTGTCAATAAAGTTTCCCCTTCCTGGGACAATGAATTCACGGTGTTCTTATTTCAATTTCCAGGAGTGTATTATTTGTATTTTTACACTGGGTCTTGCTTAGGGAAAACTATGCTATCGAACGATTACATCGATAGGTCGTGTGGAGAACCAAAGTGTTTCAGATCTTTGGTAGTGGTAACACTGCTGCGTGGAGTGCGGGCAGAGGAGAGTCTGGCTGGAGTAGGGCGTTGGAGCAGGTGTGTTAGTGACGCTCCCGCGAGTCGCCGCGCTTTCGGGGTTTGGCAGCATGTTATCTCGACATGCTATGATACTCTCTGGCACGATGTCGTGCACGGGAAACATTAGCTGGCACACATCAAGAGCCCGTTTCCCCTGGTGGCCGTCTTGGGAAGAAGGCGCGCTAACATCCAGCTTCTGCAACAGCGACGGCCGACAATAAGTGATTGTCGCCACCTCCTCGATAGACGATTTCAAACCTTCAATCAACCAACAAGGAAGACTGAACGCACGTAAAGTTTTAGAACTGTATGGCAGACCTCAGCTTCTCAAACTGTTCCATTTGCATCACTAAAATACAGCAACTTAGCATGAACCTTTGTTGCTCGTTGTCCCAATTGCATTACCAAGCAGGGTCCCTTCCTTTTCCGAAATGAACCTGAGTGTCGTTGAAATTCAAACGCCAGCATAATGTAATATCATTCCATTTCACTACTTTAATTTCAAAGTTCAGTTAAAGTATTCATAGCTGGCTACAATAAACAAACAGAACTATATTTAGATTACACAAGCACAAATTAAAAGTGCGAGTTTTGTTACCATATTTTAGCTTACCTGTGACTGCAGCTATGCTTGGTACGTACTAAATTTTACTATTGTTAATTGTTCAAAATCATGTCATTCAAGTACAAAGTTAAATCTCTTATTTCTAAATTGCGTAGATTCAAGTCGCTTTTGAGATGGTTGTTGAGGTAGCCTAAGACTAACCTTATTTTATTTAATTTCATAGTGTTTCAGAAACAAAGTTCACTATTAATTTCAGTCACTAAATTAACTTTCAATTTTCCAGTTTTATTAATTCTTTTGCTAAATTAAGTCAGAGTGTAGCGAAATTTATTACTTCTGACAAACATTCAGTTTTCTCACAACACGTGTCAACCTTCGGTTGCCACGCTTTTAGTGCTAATTATATGTGCATTAACCTTTCTTTTTCAGTTATTATAGCAGTTGTCCACAGGACTGGCAACCGTAATTTTCCCCAAATCTCAAATAACTAACTAACGCCTGTTAATTGTTAAGGTAACGACTGCACATTTACTTTCTTTATTAACTTTACCCTTTTTCAAAATCAATTTACACCAATTTCATTTGCATTTTTCCTTTCATTTAGATGTAACTCTTCCTCCCTCTTTACTGACAGATTAACTTCGGTTCGATTCCCGGCGGGGTCAGGGATTTTCTCTGCCTCGTGATGGCTGGGTGTTGTGTGATGTCCTTAGGTTAGTTAGGTTTAAGTAGTTCTAAGTTCTAGGGGACTGATGACCATAGACGTTAAGTCCCATAGTGCTCAGAGCCATTTGAACCATTAACTTCGGTGACGATTGTTTTTCCCAAATTTCCATTAGGTACATGCAGTTTAATTTTTCACTGTCATTAAGGTCGATAAGTGCGGGGGAGGTTACACGCACTGTTCTAGCAGATACGTTCGTCGTACGTCTCACATTGATATTATTTGACGTAGTGGTGCTCATCTTATACCACTGCCAACTCTACACAAACACCACTGCTTTCGGTCGTTAAGTTAATGCCATCGGCCACTGCGTTGTCTATGGCGAGAGGTAATGCCTGAAATTGGGTATTCTTTGCACACTCTTGTGTGTGAATCTCTGAATATTGAATTCCCTAACGATTTCCGAAATGGAATGTCCCATGTTTCTAGCTCCAACTATGATTCCGCGTTCGAAGTCTATTAATTCACGTCGTGCGGCGATAATCACGTCAGAAGCCTTTTCAAATGAATCACCTGGGTTCAGATGACAGCTCCACCAATCCACTGCCTTTTCATACCTTGTGCATGCGATACTCGCCATCTGTATACGAGATGCGACAATGAAGTAATGAGACTGATTTTCTTTGCAAGATGTGGCAACCCTGCAGGCTTGCTTAGGCACAATACCTTTGACCTTGGTCTATAAGCTGCTTCAAGTCCAAGCGGCACATCAATGCAGCTGCTCAGTCGTCAGTTGTGCTGTAATAAGTTAACATGTGTTAGCGTCTCTCGTCACGGAAATGGAACCGCATAATACTGCGCAACGGTATGCCATTTCTTCTTGCGTTAAATTGGGTGAAAACGGGACGACAACTTACGGTAAGCTTCAGAAGGCTTTTGGAGAACTCAAGTTTTTCGTTGGCATAAAATGTTTAGTGGAGGCGGAACGAATGTTGAAGATGAAGACCACAGTGGACGACCATCAACCTCATGGACGGATGTCAACTTGGCCAGAGTGTGTGAACTCGTACGACCTGATTTAAGATTACCTGTGAAAATTATTGCAGAAGAACTGAGCATCAATCGAGAAACGGTTCGTCTAATTATAACTGAAGATCTTGGTATGGGAAAGATTTGTGCAAAAATGGTCCCCAAAAATCTCACACCACAACAGCGAGAAACACGGAAAAATGTGGCAGCCGATCTGTTAGAGCAAGCGGAAATCAATTCAGAATTGTTGAACCGTGTTATCACTGGCGATGAAAGTTGGTTTTTTCTGTACGATCCACAGGCAAAACGACAAAGTTCGCAATGGTGCTCAAAGGGATCACCCAGACCAAAGAAAGCTCGCATGTCAAAGTAAAAAGTGAAATGTATGATTGTGTGATTCTTTGATTGCAAGGGAATTGTTCATAAAGAGAGGATGCCTCCTGGACAAACAGTTAACCAATATTACTACAAAGAAATTTTAGAAAGACTTCGTAAAAAAGTTCTTCGTGTGCGTGCCAACATTGCTGATAACTGGATTCTGCATCACGATAATGCGCCATCCCATACTGCTCTGTCAGCACAGTAATTTTTAACCTCAAAACAAATTTCATAACTACCACAGCCACCTTATTCACCAGATATCGCTCCGTGCGACCTTTTTCTATATCCAAGAGTCAAAACGGCGGTCAAGGGACATCATTTTCAAACAACACAAGATGTCCCAAAAGCTGTGACGAGGGTCTTGGAGGATATTACAGAAGATGAGTTCCAGAAATGTTACCATCAATGGCAGAAGCGCTGGAAAAAGTGTGTTTAATCAGAAGGAAACTACTTTGAAGGAACAACACTAAACTTGACTAAAACGGTAAGCAACCTTTTTTTTTCACATCAGTCTCATTACTTTATTGTCGCACCTCGTATGTGTATATCGCTATCCTATGACTTTAGTCGCCTCAGTGTGTCACGCACAATCGACAGAAAGTAGTACAGGCGACAAACGAAGCGATGTCAACACACAAAGGGTAAAGTGACGCGTTCACTGCTTCACCAAGACTGTCATATCCCTGCAGTAACTTTCCTCTAGGTAGCAGTAGATGGGTCGGCAGATGAAACGTAAAAGTGCTACCAAAGCTACACGTATTCTAGAGGTTTCCAGAAGCTGAAAAACCAGTAGCACCCTGCGAACACGGAACTAATAACCGTTGTACAGGAGCTGTCGGAGTGGGAAAACGTACACGTTCTGAAGTTCACCAGCGAAGCCTTCACATCACAGTTCAGAGTGCCATGCACAGTATGCAATCTGTGAGAAAGACTGTCTTCCATTCCGGAGAGGAACTGTTTTAAATCAGTAGAGAGCAACAGAAGTATTGGGTCTCTTTTTGTGTCAGATAATAGAGGAACAAGATCAAT
Organism: Schistocerca americana; assembly: GCF_021461395.2. Classification (NCBI taxonomy): domain Eukaryota; kingdom Metazoa; phylum Arthropoda; class Insecta; order Orthoptera; family Acrididae; genus Schistocerca; species Schistocerca americana. Next base: position 184,398,957 of record NC_060120.1, read on the forward strand.
CTGAACTTGTCTGTAGTAGTAAGCTACTGTGTTTCTGTAACGAGTTACTACTACTCGTGGTATAGTACTTGTCTCTGACGCAACTGAGTAATTAAGGAGACAGAGTTAGATATATTCTCTGTAAACAAGCAGAACGTGTCATGAAACAGCACTCGTCTCTTGTGGTGGGCACCAATATTATTAGACTAATCAGAACAGTTTGTGGTGATCCAACTGACCTTTGGAGAAGTTAAGCCAGTAAAATATGTATATAAAATATATGTAAATAAAATAAATTGTTGAATTGTGTACTAGGGTGAGGCAAATATAAACAGGATTTTATTTTTTAAGAAAATTAATTTATTAAAAAATAAAATATAGCAACAATTTATTTTTCCAAGTAGTTTCCCACTTTAGAAATACATTTATTTCCTGTGAAGTGGAAGGTCTTTTACTGTAGCATCATAGAATGAAGCTAATTGCCTGAGGAGCCAATTGCGCAGTAATTCATCCACGCCCTCGTCATCTTCAAATGGATGCCCTCCTAAAGCTTTTGTAAGCAGTCCAAGCAAATGGAAATCGCAGGGTGATAGGTCCGCTCTGTAAGGAGGACGATGAAATTGAGTCCAGTCCATTTACTGTAGTTTCGATGCAATTAGAGCTGCAGTATTGGGCCTGGCATTTCGTGGAGGAGGATGACCTGTAGAATCGGTTGGTCTTGTCTTTTCCGACGATGTGCATCCCTCACGTTCTTGAACAGCTATCAGTAGTACGCAACATTCGTTGCGCGTTGCTCATGCAAGAAATCAATGAGCAAAATGCTTCGGTCGAGAAATAACGGTTTAAAGAACCTTGCCAGTTGCGAGTCGAGTCTTTGAGTGCACAGGGGCTCTCTCCCCTTTTCTCTGCCACTCCTTGCTGGCTTGTTTGGATTAGGAACTGTAGTGGTGGACGCCCGTTTTGTCGCAGGTGACGATCCGACTCAAAAATGCATCACTTTCTTTCGCAAACCTTGCTGTAAGGCTCTGACAGACCTTCAAACGTCTCAACTTCTATTTTTGATTCGAAAGGTGAGGGACCACCTGGGACATACTTTACGAAACTGTAGGTCATTTGTGACGATCGGTTGGCCTCTCCCGTAACTTATTCCGACCTGATTTCCAGAAGGATTCTGACACTGTACCTCACAAGCGGCCTGTTATCAAATTGCGTGTTTATGGAACATCTTCTCAGTTATGCGACATGTCCGAAAGAACAGATACCATCTTCATATAGTTAAAGCTAACCGGCCATTGACCTTCTTCTGTGCGGATGTACACGTATTGCCCGAATTCTTACGGGACTCGGTAAGATTGTCTGCCGCGAGTTATGGTGTAATGTAATGGGCAGGGGCACTACGAATGTAGTGTGTGGACATTAAGTTGGAAATGTGGGTCTCACAGGGAGCGTGCAAGGGGTAAGTCCCTGCAGTCGCACTATCCTCTGTGCACTCGGTAGCTCAAATGCCGGGACGGTAGCTTAGCGTTTTCGGTCAGAGGTGGTTGGCCACTATAATAAAAAACTGAGTGGAAGGATCAACAAACGAACTTGAACGGATGTCACGTGACGTCCGCAACGACCAAACACAACGATCAACAACGAACAAAATGCCAAAAGAAACAGCTGGATAGAGGGTCTGCCATGTAAGCAGGAGATCCCGGGTTCGAGTCCCGGTCAGGGCACACATTTTCAACTGTCCCCGTTGATGTATATCAACGCCTGTCGGCAGCGTAGGGTCTTGATTTAATGATCATTTTAACTTTTGTTTATGTCGCACAACTCGTTGCTGTTGCTGTTTTTTCCGTCACTGTTTGAGGTTTGAAACATGTAGTTCTGGACGGGAGCAAGGGGATTCAGTGTCTTTTCTCACATGACATTGTGAAAGCTGTGGATAAAAGCAACCAGTTAGATGCAGTATTTCTTGACTTCAAATCCACTGGATTCGATATCTCACAAACCTTTATGAACGATTATACGGTTATATGGGATATCAGGTATTGGCAGTTTGTGACTGCATTGAGAATTTGTTAGTAGAGAGATTGGTGCAGATCATCTTGGGTGAAGAGTCAGAGACAGATGTAGATACATATGCCAGAGAGAAGTGTGTTGTACTTTAATTACCTGATAGATGAAATTAGAAACTTCTGACGTTTTGCAGATGTTGCAGTTATCTGTAACGAAATAGTATCTGCAATAAGCTGCGCTAATATTCAGTCAGGTCTTGATAAGAGCCGGCCGTTGTGGCCGAGCGGTTCTAGGCGCTTCAGTCCGGAACCGCGCTGCTGCTACAGTCGCAGGTTCGACTGCCTCAGGCATGGATGTGTGTGCTGTCCTTAGGTTGGTTCAGTCCGGAACCGCGCTGCTGCTACAGTCGCAGGTTCGAATCCTGCCTCAGGCATGGATGTGTGTGCTGTCCTTAGGTTAGTCAGGTTTAAGTAGTTCTAAGTCTAGGGGACTGATGACCTAAGATGTTAAGTCCCATAGCGCTTAGAGCCATTTGAACCATTTTTATTCTTGATAAGATTTCAAAGTAGACAAACTCAATGCAAGAATTTGTGGGGATATGAAACGCAGTGGTCACATAGGCTCAGTCAGCCTACAAAGAAGATTGCTTACAGAACATTCGAGCGACCCCTCCTAAATATTTGCCCAAGTGTGAGTGTATGTAATGGGTTAACATGTTATATTGAACGTGCATTAAAAAAGAAAGCATGAATTGTCACAGGTTTGTTTCACACACGCGAGAGCATTACGTGAATGCTGTAAAATCTAACCTGGAAAACGGCAGCTATCCTGCCAGCTATGCCACAAAGCCTTCTTCGAAAGTGTCAAGAGCCACTATTAAATGATAATCTAGGAATTTACTAAAGCTCCCTACAGACCACGAAGAAAAGCGTAGACTAACTATACTGCACACAGAGGCATTAAAGCAGCCATTTAGCCGGCGTTCTATTGGCGAATGGAACGGGAAGAAACCATAATACATGGTGGTAAAATAGGAGGTACCCTCCGCTAAGCACTTCACAGCGGTTTCCATATGTTAAATGTAGATGCAGATGTAGATCATCCAGACGAGTGTATTACATCGATACTGTATTCTGCTCTTTTCACTTGTAATTACACTGTCTGACAAAAAGAAACTGAAGTACGCAGATGACATGGTCGGATATCAGTGCAACTTCGAACACGTCATGGGCAGGCATGTAAATGATTAGACTTCCAATGACAGATACAACAGCTACTACAGTGCGTTATTTGCGTTCTTGTAAAGTGCTGTTGCCAGGTCTGGTAGGATAATATAAAGGGCGTGATGGACACGCAGAATCCTCGTACTCGTGTGAGACAGCGTTATCAGCACCTATAAAAATTGGAAAGAAACCTCATTGTGGGTCTCCATTTCGTCGGCTGATCGAAACGTGCAGTGTTTAGATTTTTGGAGCATTCAGATGTAACAGTGCCCCGATGCTGGACTGCATCGGAACGTGAGGGCAAGCATATTCGATGTGAAGGTTCCGGTCGATCACGTCTGATCACCACAGGAGAGGAATGCCGCATTGTGCACCAACCCCCTTGCAACACTATGTGTCACCCCATACCATACCAGAGAATTACCATTCCATGCACAGGCTACCGGTAACACCACGCCGGCCGCGGTGGTCTAGCGGTTCTAGGCGCGCAGTCCGGAACCGCGCGACTGCTACGGTCGCAGGTTCGAATCCTGCCTCGGGCATGGATGTGTGTGATGTCCTTAGGTTAGTTAGGTTTAAGTAGTTCTAAGTTCTAGGGGGCTGATGACCAAAGTAGTTAAGTCCCATAGTGCTCAGAGCCATTTGGTAACACCACAACTCAAACGTCAGCATCTGGTGTGGTGTTGTGACAGGGAAGCATCGACTGCTCACGAATGGCGTCTCAGTGTGTTCAGCGGCTAATGACGCTTCCGCACTAGCCCAGATGGCCAACGTTAGAGAATATGGGCCGACTTGGGAAGAGGTCCCGTTGTTACAATGTTTGACAGAGGCACAGCAACGTCGTTGTGGGGGCAACCATTGAGTACGACTGGTAGTGACTGAGGGTAACCTGACTGTACAACAGTACCTCATGGACATGCTACGTCCTCATGTGTTACCCATCATGCAACAGTATCGTGGTGTTATTGTTCAACAGGACAGTGCTCATCAATACGTGGCACGTTTCTGCGCGATGATTAGGTGCTGCTATGGTCAGCGAGATCCCCATTGTTGTTGTTGTTGTAGTTGTTGTTGTTGTGGTCTTCAGTCCTGCGATTGGTTTGATGCAGCTCTCCATGCTACCCTAGCCTGTGCAAGATTCTTCATCTCCCAGTACTTACTGCAACCCACATCCTTCTGAATCTGCTTAGTGTATTCATCTCTTGGTCTCCCTCTACGATTTTTACCCTCCACGCTGCCCTTCAATGCTAAATTGGTGATCCCTTGATGCCTCAGAACATGTCCTACCAACCGATCCCTTCTTCTTGTCAAGTTGTGCCACAAACATCTCCTCTCCCCAATCCTAATCAATACCTCCTGATTAGTTATGTGATCTACCCATTTAAACTTCAGCAATCTTCTGTAGCACCACATTTCAAAAGCTTCTATTCTCTTCTTGGCCAAACTATTTATCGTCCATGTTTCACTTCCATACATGGCTACACTCCATACAAATACTTTCAGAAACGACTTCAAAATGGCTCTGAGCACTATGGGACTCAACTGCTGAGGTCATTAGTCCGCTAGAACTTAGAACTAGTTAAACCTAACTAACATAAGGACATCACACACATCCATGCCCGAGGCAGGATTCGAACCTGCGACCGTAGCGGTCTTGCGGTTCCAGACTGCAGCGCCTTTAACCGCACGGCCACTTCGGCCGGCAGAAACGACTTCCTGACACTTAAATCTATACTCGATGTTAACAAATTTCCCTTCTTCAGAAACGCTTTCCTTGCCATTGCCAGTCTACATTTTATAACCTCTCTACTTCCATCATCAGTTATTTTGCTCTCCAAATAGCAAAACTCCTTTACTACTTCAAGGGTCTCATTTCCTAATCTAATTCCCTCAGCATCACCCAACTTAAATCGACTACATTCCATTATCCTCGTTTTGCTTTTGTTGATGTTCATCTTATACCCTTCTTTCAAGACACTGCCCATTCCGTTCAACTGCTCTTCCAAGTCCTTTGCTGTCTCTGACAGAATTACAATGTCATCGGTAAACATCAAATTTTTTATTTCTTCTCCGTGGATTTTAATACCTACTCCGAATTTTTTTTGTTTCCTTTAATGCTTGCTCAATATACAGATTGAATAACATCGGGGAGAGGCTACAGCCCTGTCTCACTCCCTTCCCAACCACTGCTTCCCTTTCATGCCCCTCAACTCTTATAACTGTCCTCTGGTTTCTGTACAAATAGCCTTTCGCTCCCTGTATTTTACCCCTGCCACCTTTAGAATTTGAAAGAGGGTATTCCAGTCAGCCGGCCGTGGTGGCCGAGCGATTATAGGCGCTACAGATTGGAACCGCGAACCATTTGCTACATGTCCTGCAAACTTTGCACGAAGTTTTCCTTTGGGATGGTGTTAAAAAGCCGCGTAACGTTTCGTTGGATGTCAGGAATATCGGTAAGTCTCTTTCGTTTCAAAGTGAGTTTGAGTCCAGGGAAAAGGAACAAGTCTGGAGGATTGAGATCTGGTGAGTAGGGTGGATGTTTAAGTTGCACCACCCCCTTTTTCGCCAGGAACTGTTTGACGATATTGGCTGTGTGTGGGTGAGCGTTGCCTTGAACGAAAAACCAGGAATCTTGTTGTGCGTATTGTCTTACCCTGCATAGACGCTGCATGAAACAGGTCAAAATTGCAGCGTACTATGCAGCGTTCATCGTCGTTCCCTCAGGTAGGAATTTCTAACCTCCCAACAGAAAAAATATAATAACCTCCCAACAAATACGGCATCGCCGTTGGAGAACAAGCATTGTACCATGGAATTGATTCGAATGGTTCAAATGGCTCTGAGCACTATGGGACTTAACATCTGAGGCCATCAGTCCCCTAGAACTTAGAACTACTTAAACCTAACTAACCTAAGGACATCACATACATCCATGCCCGAGGCAGTATTCGAACCTGCGACCGTAGCAGCAGCGCGGTTCCACACTGAAGCGCCTAGAACCGCTCAGCCAGAGCGGTCGGCTTTCCCTGACACGTTTTGCTGTGTGTGATGGGGCGTTATCATGGATCAATATGACTTTGTGTTGCCTTTTTCCATATTCCGGATGCTCGATTTAAATCGATCATTTGTTGTTGGTAGCGATCAGTGTTAACGGCTTCACCAGGTTTTAGCAACTCATAGTAGATGACACCCTCCTGATCCCACCAAACACAGAGCAATGCCTTCTTTCCGAAGCGATCTGGTGTTGCAGTGGATGTCGATGATTTGCATGGATTCACCCATGATTTACGATGCTTCGGATTCTCAAAATATATCCATTTTTCATCACCTGTCAGTATTCGAAAGAGAAACGATTTTATTTTATTTTTTATTTTATTATATTTTTTTTTATCTGGCGAGCAGCATTTCACAAGTGGTCTTTCGATTTGCTTGCTGCCTATCATTCAGTTCATGCGGAACCCATTTTCCCATTTTCTGCGTCTTTCCCACAGCTTTCAACCGAAGGGAAACAGTTTTTCTGCGTCACGTTCAATTGTTCCTGTTGAGTTTGAGTATCATCTTCATCCAATAAGGCTGGCAATTCGTAGTCTTCGAACTCTTTCGGTGGTTTACCGCGCTCGTCGTTTCTCACATCAAAATCACCACTTTTGAATTTTTTTAACCACTCTAAACACTTTGTTTTCTCAAGAGCATGTTCGCCGAACGTTTCGACAAGCATTCGATGCTATTCTACAGCAACTTTCTTCAAATGATAACAGAAAAGCAAAGCTGTCCGCATTGTTCGTATGTAGAAAACTCGATATGTTTACGGGTTTGCGCAAATTGCGACGCGACGCGACTGGGACGCGACACGCGCCTGCGCCAGGTCGCGCGGCGTTGTGGTTGAGGCACAGTTTCTCGCGTCGCGCGTCGCGCGTGGCTCGCTAGCGGCGTGGGAAATTTGAGGCGGGGAGCGGAAAAGTAGCCCGGCCATACGCTCACATCGGAGCGGCGCATATGAGCAGTGGTAGTATTGCCCATACGATAAATTTTGCCTTTCGGTAGTGTTTCGTTTTCGCCATTTAAACGCTCCATCTTTCTTCGTTAGTACATTATACTTTTCTGTTATATCTGTATTGTTTTGTTTTGTTTTGTATTTCTTCTGTCAATAAAAATGCATACTTCAGTAACTGATGAGCCATTGGCCGCTGGAATTGTATCATATGCCTCCGCTATGTTTTCAGATCGTAAGAAAGGACAGAGGGTAGTGAATAAGGAAGCAAGGAATATTATGAAATCATGTGATTAAGAATCAAGGTAGGAAAGTAAAACAAGGTTATCTTCTCGCTGCCTAGTATGCTGGCGTATCAGGACGATCTGTTACAAAAATTTAGAAAGGGATAATCTTCACAGGTGTGATCCCTTTGTGCTCCTGGTAAAAAGCGTCCAACATCTGAAGTATAGACGTCTCACTGTGATTACTCTGTTATGGATGTAATAATGTAATACGACACACTGTACTACATGCATGTGAACGTCACATTTCCACTGCAAGCTAGAAACAGTCGAAAAGCAGTCACAAATAACAATGGTTTAATTGGTTCGCCTTGATGAGAAAAAGCATTTCAATTGTTGCATGCACATTATCAGCATTAATAAAGTAATTATACAACAGGCTACACAAATGAAGAAAGTGGTCGGTATTATCACGAAAGTAGGAATATCCTAAAAGAGTGTTACGATTACATATATTAAATTTGTTGAAATGTACTGCTGACAAAGGCAGATCTACTTTCATGGCAATGTTTTTCGAATTCCAACTCACAAGGCACACATGTGCCTTGTGACATTCCTGTCGCGCGCATTATCCTCCGCTGCTGACAATACACTGACCATTGTATTGTGCGACAGATCAGTTGTTTATTTTTGTCAATAACAACTATTTTATTCGCGATCACAGATTGTCAGTTTAGCAAGCCGTAGGTGAGTAACCAGTATCTGGCATGTGCCTATCATTCCGCCTGAAGGAACGCTCGTCATTATTTTAATACTGCTCAGATCAAGAGATGGAATAAAATCCTCTGGTAAATTTCCATTCCAGTCGCTCAGTGTTAAAAACACGATGGGTTACGTGGATTCCACCAAAATTCCAACGGAATTGGCAATCTACTTTTGTGTGAGTTGTTAATCGTTTCTCATTCGAAGAAGCATCACCGTTTGTGAGTAACGGCCACATTTCTCTTGGTGAATGGTTTAATTGTATTTCCTTTGTCACAGTGTAATTTGCCAAACTCATCTCACAGCAGCTACTGAGACAGAATTCAGAAACGGAGTGCCTCATTAAACTAGTAATTGGCAATCACAGAACTCAATAGCTTACGAAAAACCTCATAGTGTCGGTTTGCAGTAACATAAAAGAAGAAATTTCATGTTTATTTTCATAATAAGAAGGTCTTGTTTGCTAGCTGTCGACAACTCTTAAGAAATTACAGTCACTGGAGTGAAATAAATAAAAACGGAAGTATAGGTACTGATATTTCGCCATAGATAAGGAAGTTCCGTGTGTTTAAGAATTGACAAAACACTCTCCTCCTTGTGTGCTATCATTCGCCAAACTTTCGTTTCGATGTCTCGAGCGGTTTAAGAGATATGAGAGATGTTGCGAGTATTTCATTCTCGGGGGCGTGAGATCGGAAGTGAGCGCGCTACATGGGATCCATTTTCTTGAGATCGGAGGCAGATAGAGACCTCCTCCCAAGTCTAGACAAAAATTCAACATGTTAGCTACATTTCATACGCAGCAACATATGGTGTAATACGCACCAAACGCAAAATCACAGCGACCCGTAATTTTCGTTGCAAACTTTTTGAGTTTAGCGTAGCGAGTTTTGCGTAGTGTCTTACTAAAATGTGTAGATCACAATAAGAATGGTCATTAGCGAGTTGATGGGCACTTCTTCACGAAGCTGACATGTAAAAGCTACAAGTAAGGCAAAAATCATATTTTCAGTGAACAGCTTCTTTAAAATCGTTTGAGAAAGATAACAGGTTGCGTACGCTTCGGTTCTGTCAGCGCAGAGCGTCGCCAGTCGGCGCGTGCGAAGTATGGAGCCTCACACCGCCTAAAGGGAAATTCCGGTTTCGTACTTCTACACCTGGTACATTGCCTGACAAGAATCATGGAAGATCCAGAAAGAGGGGAAAATCAAAATACATCTTCACGGGTTGAGCGGCTGTATGATGTTATTTCAGTGATTACAGATCTGCTACGGCGCTGTGGGACTCTGCTGCGTATAAAGCTCTTCTGAGCCGGACAAAGCTATAGCAGAAAAAGCAGTACACTTCGTAAGCACAATTCGCATTAAAAATGTTTTGTCGGTGGAAGCCTAATAATAGTTAAGTCAAAGTATTTATGTGCGAAAAATTTCACGCTATTACGGTAAGCTTGCATACAACCGTTACTACCAAGCCATACTCTAAGTTGTACAAAGTCTGAGAAGTCCACATGCTTACATCATTCATAACCATAGCAAGTTTGTGGTAATTATTAAGTGTCGTTCACCGACAGTTTACAAACGGTTTGTTTCTTTCTGAACAGCACGCTCAAATGTTGCTACAATCAGTGTCATGTAACGAAAAGTTCACGTTCGCGGGCAATCAACACAAGCTCAAACACTGTCCGACAGCTAGTGACCTCTACCTGAACGCATTGAAACTACATACTCCTGGGCATCTGACGCCACCCGTCCCGCGCGTGGCATACTGCTTGTCTGTTCACTGCTGTTGCGATGTCAATAGGCACGATGTAAGGGTCAAGTTTTCAGAGAATTGGCAGTACGAGACCAGGTATCAGTATGACATTGCATCCCGTCTGGACCGGAAGCATGCACTGATTCGTTTGGCAAGGGTGTCATGAAGCCAAAGTATTTTCCCCTTAGGCAAGCTGACCCACAACTGTTGTAACTGTTCCTTTATGTACTAGATACTAGCACTGGGACGGAATTGACGCCTACGTTGGTCCCATACAGTTTCTATTCGGAACAGATATGGATATCTCCCTCTCCCCCATGAACCCTGGACCTTGCCGTTGGTGGGTAGCCTTGCGTGCCTCAGCGATACAGATGGCCGTACCGTAGGTGCAACCACATCGGAGGGGTATCTGTTGAGAGGCCAGACAAACATGTGGTTCCTGAAGAGGGGCAGCAGACTTTTCAGTAGTTGCAGGGGCAACAGTCTGGATGATTGACTGACCTGGCCTTGTAACACTAACCAAAACGGCCTTGCTGTGCTGGTACTGCGAACGGCTGAAAGCAAGGGGAAACTACAGCCGTAATTTTTCCCGAAGGCATGCAGCTTTACTGTATGGTTAAATGATGATGGCGTCCTCTTGGGTAAAATATTCCGGAGGTCAAATAGTCCCCCATTCAGATCTCCAGGCGGGGACTACTCAGGAGGACGTCGTTATCAGGAGAAAGAAAACTGGCGTTCTACGGATCGGACCATGGAATGTCAGATCCCTTAATGGGGCAGGTAGGTTATAAAATTTAAAAAGGGAAATGGATAAGTTAAAGTTAGACATAGTGGGAATTAGTGAAGTTCGGTGGCAGGAGGAACAAGACTTTTGGTCAGGTGAATACAGGGTTACAAATACAAAATCAAATAGGGGTAATGCAGGAGTAGGTTTAATAATGAATAAAAAAATAGGAGTGCGGGTAAACTACTACAAACAGCATAGTGAAAGCATTATTGTGGCCAAGATAGACACGAAGCCCATGCCTACTACGGTAGTTCAAGTTTATATGCCAACTGGCTCTGCAGATGAAGAGATTGATGAAATGTATGATGAGAAAAAAGAAATAATTCAGGTAGTGAAGGGAGACGAATATTTAGTACTAATGGGTGACTGGAATTCGAGAATAGGAAAAGGGAGAGAAGCAAACATAGTGGGTGAATATGGATTGGGGGAGAGAAATGAAAGAGGAAACCGTCTGGTAGAATTTTGCACAGAGCATAACTTAATCATAGCTAACATTTGGTTCAAGAATCATAAAAGAAGGTTGTATACATGGGAGAATCCTGGAGATACTAGAAGGTATCAGATAGATTATATAATGGTAAGACAGAGCTTTAGGATCCAGGTTTTAAATTGTAAGACATTTCCAGGGGCAGATGTGGACACTAACCACAATATATTCGTTATGAACTGTAGATTAAAACTGAAGAAACTGCAAAAAGGTGGGAATTTAAGGATATGGGACCTGGATAAACTGAAAGAACCAGAGGTTTTACAGAGTTTCAGGGAGAGCATAAGGGAACAATTGACAGGAATTGGGGAAAGAAACACGGTAGAAGAAGAATGGGTAGCTCTGAGGGATGAAATAGTGAAGGCAGCAGAGGATCAAGTAGGTAAAAAAATGAGGGCTAGTAGAAATCCTTGGGTAACAGAAGAAATATTGCATTTAATTGATAAAAGGAGAAAATATAAAAACGCAGTAAATGAAGCAGGCAAAAAGGAATTCAAACGTCTCAAAAATGAGATCGACAGGAAGTGCAAAATGGCTAAGCAGGGATGGCTAGAGGACAAATGTAAGGATGTAGAGGTTTATCTCACTAGGGGTAAGATAGATAGCGCCTACAGGAAAATTAAAGAGACGTTTGGAGAGAAGAGAACCACTTGTATGAATGTCAAGGGCTCAGATGGAAACCCAGTTTTAAACAAAGAAGGGAAAGCAGAAAGGTGGAAGGAGTATATAGAGGGTCTATACAAGGGCGATGTACTTGAGGACAATATTATGGAAATGGAAGAGGATGTAGATGAAGATGAAATGGGAGATAGTTTGACAGAGCACTGAAAGACCTGAGTCGAAACAAGGCCTCGGAAGTAGACAACATTGCATTAGAACTACTGACGGCCTTGGGAGAGCCAGTCCTGACAAAACTCTACCATCTGGTGAGCCAGATGTATGAGACAGGCAAAATACCCTCAGACTTCAAGAAGAATATAATAATTCCAATCCCAAAGAAAGCAGGTGTTGACAGATGTGAAAAAACCCGAACTATCAGTTTAATAAGTCACAGCTGCAAAATACTAACGCGAATTCTTTACAGACGAATGGAAAAACTGGTAGAAGCCGACCTAGGGGAAGAATAGTTTGGATTCCGCAGAAATGTTGGAACACGTGAGGCAATACTGACCCTACGACTTATCTTAGAGAATAGATTAAGGAAAGGCAAACCTACGTTTCTAGCAATTGTAGACTTAGGGAAAGCTTTTGACAATGTTGACTGGTATAATGGTTCAAATGGCTGTGAGCACTATGAGACTTAACGTATGAGGTCATCAGTCCCCTAGAACTTAGAACTACTCAAACCTAACTAACATAAGGACATCACACACATCCATGCCCGAGGCAGGATTCGAACCTGGGACCGTAGCGGTCGCGTGGTTCCCGACTGCAGCGCCTAGAACCGCTCGGTCACAGCGGCCGGCCATACGCCAACGGTTTTCCTGCACTGTATTAGGCACGGTGGTAATGTGTTGCTTTATTGGCGTATCCGCAGTTTGCCCACCCACTGAAGTCACAAAACTTCTACTGTGTTGGGTTAGATTTATCAGTACCACTCCTTATCACAAAGCCAAAGTTGTGTATATGAGGTATTCACTTCTTTTAATAGATGATTGACATTGTAATCGGGATTACTGACTAGTTATTATGTTTCCGAGGTATTGTCCTGTGAAGAGTGTGTAGCAAGTGTGTAAGCAGACCACTTCCATTTAACTACATATAACTGTTAGAGAGTGATCGCTTCCTGTTTCATTTACTGGACACCTCTCTTAGGTAACACAATAGTGCGAATACTAGACATTACAATACTAATAGAAATTAATGTCTTTGTATAAATAATTGTTATTTGACTTACCTTCTTGTTTGGTGATGTGTTTGATCAAAAGACTTGTGGAAGTCTGAAAGTTTTTTCTGTTTTTATTCTTTACTGGAAAAAAAAGTTTCCCCGTTACGTTTTATTACCTTTATTTATACGTTAACATTGAATTATTCTGTACATTGAGTCAGTGAAGCTTAATAAAACTGACTACATAAAGTTTAGATGATGAGAATGTACAGGGCGTTTAAAAATAGGTTATACAAAAATAACCTTTAATTGTGAAAAAAGTAAATAACTTTCAGAAATGCCTGAAACAGCACTGAATGCAGTTTATCTTCAAGTTTTATTTATAAATATTCAACGTGGCTAGTATATGTAACACGACAAACGTCCCATCTGCAAGATTGTACGTCAAAATCTTATGCCTGAAAATGGCTTAATGCTGAAATTACAACCGCAAAATAAAAGCCTGAAAGCTGAAAGGCAGATGAAATCAATTAAAACATCAACGATTACTGTTGGAACAGTTCATTCGCGCGTGACACCTAACGGGAACGTCGGGAACTAACAATATTAGGAGGGAATAAAACTCGAAGATATACTGCAAGCAGTGTTGCAACAAACATTTCTGTAAGTTATTTCCCGTTTCATAATTGCAGGTTACTTTTGTATAAAAAATTTATAAACACCCTGTATTTTGCACTATTATGACAAAAGTTGGCTTACCTCCTCCTTTCCCCTCACCTATCAGTCGTGATTACTGAAGCTGTGTTGAAACTGTATCCCTTGGTGCGGAACAGCGTGATTATTGACCTTGTCTTGGACCTGTATCCATTGGATCGGAACGCAGCTTAAACTTCTGTTTAGAAAGTTTTTAAAATGACATTTGACGAGGATTCTTTTAAGAAACAGATGAAACCAACACGAAAAAACCCTTTATTCATCATTTAGCAGAGAGCAAACAGCTAACATAGAACAGATATGCGCCTGATGCGCGACCATGCAAATCAATGGCGAGACTGTTTTCTTACAACTTCTTGCCCACTACTATCATACACGAACAAGGTAAAATTGTTTTAGACTCTCCAGAATAACCATCCTGTTCCTCTCCTGTTCCATTCAGTTCACACGTGCAATGAAACGTGTCGTTGGTAAAGTCTTCTAATATGCTGTTCAGTAACGCGTTCAGGGAGATGAGTAATTCTGAAAACAAGAAATTTTTCTCATGAGCCACATCCTTTGTTTGGAAAACAGTGCACAATTTATTGACATCACATGCTCTTTCTTTCAAAACACAAAAAAGTGAGAGTCAAACCCATGCTAAAATCAATATTTCAGTTTTTAAAAATAACATATTCTAACTACAAGCAAACATACTACTTAGGGAAAGGCAAGATAACAAAAGGAATATATCAACCAAGTAAATTTTTCATGTATTTATTTCGGATACAATTCTTTCCCAAATAATCAGCATTAAAATATGAGTTTCAAATAATCTTATTAACGAACTGGTTTGTGCCCTCACTCCACACTAACGAAGCTATTTACAGTATCAACAAAATTTAGCTGTATTAAAATATCACTTTCACTTCTTTTCCTTCAGTAATGTTCCAAATTTATTTTTAATGTTAATCTGTATCTGCATTCATTGAACTCTGCAGCTACATTTCTTTTTATGATAAGACAACATCTGGTATCTCCGTCTTCTTCTTCTCTCTATTGGGTACGAGCTTTCTCAGAGTTATGCCATAAGTGCAATTCCTCTGATAATTATTCTGCATAAATCGCATTTTCAGCAGTACATAGCAACATTCTAAGATTTACGTATGTCCTCAGTGGCGTTAGGGGAAAATGTAATTTTTATGTGGAGGAAATTGAAATAAGGACTTCTCTAAATTCTTTATTTCACGTTGTTATACCTTTACAGATATGTTTTTTAATCTTATGCACTGTTATATGTATGTTTAAGATAGGACAGATACATTTAATGTGTTGGTGTCAATTTATTTTTAAAACGTAGCGAGAGTAGTACAGGGTAATTTTTCGTTTCTCGCTGTCATCACAGTCTAAGACAGGGAGCCTAATGCACAGTCAATTATCAGTAACTTTTTATTATACAGATTAGTGTTATAAGTTGAAATTCCAAGCTGAGACACTGAACTGACACATTATTACTACATATACATATTTAAGTATTTCTTGAGGGTATATTCGTTCTGTCGTTGCAACTACAAAAATCTGTTTTCTCACGAGACGCGTTCCGCTTTATTGACGTAAAGCATCATCAGTGGTCTGTAATTAAGTTATTTATATTCTGATTTGTTTTAAGATCGAAGAACAGTTCTTTAACAATCTGTTGTTTTTTACTTTACGATGATTTTCACTTGATTTCTCGCCTACATCGGGAAATACCGCGTGCTACTACTTCAGTGATGGTTTTCTTTTTTAGACATTGATAGATGTGGCTTAATTTTTACTTGCTCTGCAGCACTATGCACTTTTTATGTTTTACACAGCACACTTTTTCGTACACCATTTTTTCTGTTCGTTTTTGTACTACTAAGTATGTATTGTGGCTTATGTTTTGTAGTGTTCCCAACATAACTAGTGTGTGTTTGACCTACACTCTTTTTTATGGTTTACTGTATGTGTGTAATTGTATTTAATTATGTTGCTGTGCGTTTATATACTATGTAAGAGTAGTGAAGGAACAGTGACAGAGGCTTTTTTTGGGAGGGGGAGGGGGAAGCCATGTTGAGTGGACGTAAGTGTACAGTAGCGTGATGGAGCGTGAGTTGGAGGACAAGGTGAAGAGAGAGAAGTGGAATAAAATTAGGCGTGGGGCGAGGGGTTGGGTGAGAAAGTGGGAGAGGGTGGATGAAATATTGCAAACCAGTCTTTATACAAAATAATTGATGAAATTACATGAAGAAGAAAAGAGCCTTTTCCATCTCTCATCCTCTCCCACTCTCTCATCTAACTATCCCGCCCCGCTCTCCCGAATTTCATTTCACTTCTTGCTCCTGACGTCCTCCTCCAACTCACGCGCCATCACACTACTACACACTTATGTCCGCTCATCATGGTATTCCCCTCCCCCCACGCGGAAAAACCTCCATCATTATTCCTTCACTACTCTTACACAATATATAAACACACAGCAACATAATTAAGTAGAATTGCACACATATAATAAACTGTAAAGTAAGAGTATAGGTCAAAGACACACTAGTTATGTTGGGAACACTACAAAACACAAGCTACAATACATACTTAGTACTATAAAAACAAACATAAAAAGTGGTGTACGAAAAAGTGTGCTGTGTAAAACATAAAAAGTGCATAGTGCTGCTGAGCAACTAAAAATTAGGCCACAACTATCAATGTCTAAAAAAGAAAAACATCAACAAAGTGCTAGCAGACGGTATTTCCCGATGTAGGCGAGAAATCAAGTGAAAACCTCCGTAAGTAAACACCAAAATCTTGTTATGGAACTGTTCTTCGATCTTAAAACAAATCAAAATATAAATAACTTAATTGCAGACCACTGATGATGCTTTACATCAATAAAGCGAAACGCGTTTGGTGAAAAAATACGCGTTTTTGTAGCTGCAACGACATAATGAAAACACCCTCAACAATTGTAAAGCAATTACGGACAATATGGCAACAAAACAGAAGAGTTTAATATTTGTTGACCCATATCTTCCTTTTATTTTATTTGGATGCCACACTGGGGGCTCGTTTAAAGGACTTCCATTGTTGTGTAGTAATATATACAGATTCTTTATTTTTTTCATCATGGCAGCGACAACAGCAACCGTTACGAAATTGTCTTCAATGAAAAACAGCCCACAGTTGTACTAAATTATGTTTATTCTAAACCTTGACCATGGTTTCTGCTATAATAATATAGCTTTCTTCAGAAGTCATATACACTAATAAATGAAAAATGTCTTATCCCAGCGGATGCGTCAAGACCAATAAAATAATTTCAACAGACATTAGTCTGTTTCGAACATAAGTAAAATTACATGTGGCATCGTATGTCCTCACACCACTACCTCTGTTATACTGGGCGCACGGTCTTGACGCAGCCGCTGAGCTAAGACATTTTTCGTTATTAGTGTGTATGACTTCTGAAGAAGACTATATTATTATAGCAGAAACCATAGTCAAGGTTTAGAATAAACATAATTTAGTGCAACTGTGGGCTGTTTTTCATTCAAGACAATATACATATTCTGTTAGTTCCATACTCAAAAGTAGTGAATCCTGTAATTACCAACGACAGCGGAGTCTACATACCTAGACATAGAAAACCAGAAAATTTCGAACAACTATGGAAGACAGTTCTTTTACAGCTGGAAAGAATTGAAAGCAGAATTTTCCTTTTTATTAGAAGCTAAGAAACTGTAAAGAATAGTGCGTAACTGTATGTTATTTCTGTTGAGTTAACCTCGGAAATATAAATTCCGTAACACAATTGTTGGAGTTGTGTGCAGCTTTACGCACCACGGCTAAATTCAGTGCGCATAGCTGCTAGCCTCACGTCGACACATTGTTCTTGCGCCATTCCTGCAGCCTGGAACGATGTCTGAAAAGGGAGTCCTTTAATTCTTAATTATTCGCTTTTGTAGATTTGGTATTATCTTGAGTATAATTTTTAGGTAATATTTATTACGCTGAGAATTATATGAAAATATCGTATGGAGAAGAAGAAAAAGTGCCGTAGCAGCCCCTATTAGCCAGCTAGATGAGATTCTAAATAGACTGCCAGGTCTGACCTTGACCAAGCAGACTCTGTTGACAACATAGTAGCAGACCAAGACAAAATTACTAGCAAATATCGAACAGTCGTCCAAAGCCAAGATGATATAAAGGTAGAATTATGAAACCAAATTATAGAGATTTCATATCGTCAGGAAGATTTTACACATGCACAAGAGTGAGCTCAATCAGATCTTGCTAGACCGTAAAGAATTTAACAACGAACTAGGAGAAAATAATATCCGAGCAGTTCGACTGCTGTTGCACCTTTGTGAAGCGAGAAATGACTCTGAGGTTCACTAAGAAAGATACTGAGATCATCAGAGTTGTTAAAAACAAATTTACCACTTGGCAGAGCAAATAGCAAGGTAAGAGCATGGTAGCTCTGCAAGATTACAGGACAGAAACAGATAAATGTATTAGCGGGATAGTATCTAACCAGGTCAACTTGTTAAAGAAAGAACAGGAGACTCGTGTAAAGATCATTCATAACGAACTAAAATATGTAGATCTTAAGAATAATTACCTGGCATCTCACAAAATTCTTGTTTTATTGATACACAACCGGTCTCACGAACTAAAAACCACTGTCAGTGGAATTCTTAACATCATGCCTTTCAACAGCTGCGGATGTCCAGAATATAAAATACTTTGTGAATAAAAGGTAGGAGATCCTGTTACTTCAGAAATAAGAGAGTGGCACGAATTGAAAATTAAGTAAAACTTTTGTGAGACAAGACCTGAGTCAAATTAACCAAATCACTGAAACAGGTAGCTCATCCGATAGTTTTGGTACTCACGTGACTAGTCCAAGAGGTAGATTTGTGCTGCAATCTGGATCTAGTTCACAACCCAAGAACATGTAATTACGAACCCTGAAACAATCTATGGAATGGATACCACTGCGATTATAGAGAAAAATATTATCTGCTACCATCAATTTAACAATGGATAAGAAAAGTGTCCATCTAATGGCCCTGAAATGAAGAGCAAACAAGCAAATTTGTCAGTAGTTTTATTAACGGCGGCGCGAATCTTTGGGCAACTGAAGCTGCAGGTAGCTGTGCAACTTACCAAGAAGTCGAAAAAGCATTCTTAGTTAATTAGTAGTCACGTGGTAGACAGGAGCACCTCTGCAAAGAGGTCTTCAGCCTTGAGCCATACCGTAAGTGCCAAGGTAGCCTTAAGCGCTACTCCAAACAGTGCATAAACAAAACCAAGCACTGAAACAATGGGATAACAAGTCACAATGTGTTACACATGCTTAAAGCAAAACTACTCGTCCAGACCAGAGAAAAGTTAATTAATACACCTGATGAGGATCTGAAAGTACACACATGTTTAGAGAAAACAGAACACCTTGAACGTCTAGAGATAGATCATTCATATTCACTGGACATGTACATTAGTATGTTCTGCAGAAATGATTAACATTTCAGTCACCTCGGTTCAGCATGTGCCCCCTTGTCTAGTAGGCATAGGGTCCGCCATGGAGTTGATAACTTGTTTCATTTGTGATGATATCGACGCGTATAAGGCGCGAATGGCGTCCTGCGATGTAGCTATTCATGCTGCATTCACGTGGTTCCGAAGTTCATGTGTTGTGTTTGGCATTGGGTCACAGCGCAGCACCCGTCGTTTCGCCATATCCCACACATTTTCGATTGGCGACAAGTATGGAGATATCTCACAAATTTGGCAGGTGGCGATGGGAGATCCATCATAGCACAAGATACTAGGACTATTTTCTTCCCTTCTCAATACACCTCATGGCATAAGCAAGGCGAAATTCATTTCACTATATTTTATAAGTGTTACAAGAAACGTCATTATACATTTCGTTTCTTTGCATACTTGACATTCCATTACATTTTTGCTGGATAGGCAAGGTATCAGATAGGTTATATAATGGTAAGACAGAGATTTAGGAACCAGGTTTTAAATTGTAAGACATTTCCAGGGGCAGATGTGGACTCTGACCACAATCTATTGGTTATGACCTGTAGATTAAAACTGAAGAAATTGCAAAAAGGTGGGAATTTAAGGAGATGGGACCTGCATAAACTGACTAAACCAGAGGTTGTACAGAGTTTCAGGGAGAGCATAAGGGAACAATTGACAGGAATGGGGGAAAGAAATACAGTAGAAGAAGAATGGGTAGCTTTGAGGGATGAAGTAGTGAAGGCAGCAGAGGATCAAGTAGGTAAAAAAATGAGGGCTAGTAGAAATCCTTGGGTAACAGAAGAAATATTGAATTTAATTGATCAAAGGAGAAAATATAAAAATGCAGTAAATGAATCAGGCAAAAAGGAATACAAACATCTCAAAAATGAGATCGACAGGAAGTGCAAAATGGCTAAGCAGAGATGGCTAGAGGACAAATGTAAGGATGTGGAGGCTTATCTCACTAGGGGTAAGATAAATACTGCCTACAGGAAAATTCAAGAGACCTTTGGAGATAAGAGAACGACTTGTATGAATATCAAGAGCTCAGATGGAAACCCAGTTTTAAGCAAAGAAGGGAAAGCAGAAAGGTGGAAGGAGTATATAGAGGGTCTATACAAGGGCGATGTACTTGAGGACAATATTATGGAAATGGAAGAGGATGTAGATGAAGATGAAATGGGAGATAGGTTACTGCGTGAAGAGTTTGACAGAGCACTGAAAGACCTGAGTCGAAACAAGGCCCCCGGAGTAGACAACATTCCATTGGAACTACTGACGGCCTTGGGAGAGCCAGTCCTGACAAAACTCTACCATCTGGTGAGCAAGATGTATGAAACAGGTGAAATACCCTCAGACTTCAAGAAGAATATAATAATTCCAATCCCAAAGAAAGCAGGTGTTGACAGATGTGAAAATTACCGAAATATCAGTTTAATAAGTCACAGCTGCAAAATACTAACACGAATTCTTTACAGACGAATGGAAAAACTAGTAGAAGCCAACCTCGGGGAAGATCAGTTTGGATTCCGTAGAAACACTGGAACACGTGAGGCAATACTGACCTTACGACTTATCTTAGAAGAAAGATTAAGGAAAGGCAAACCTACGTTTTTAGCATTTGTAGACTTAGAGAAAGCTTTTGACAATGTTGACTGGAATACTCTCTTTCAAATTCTGAAGGTGGCAGGGGTAAAATTCAGGGAGCGAACGGCTATTTACAATTTGTACAGAAACCAGATGGCAGTTATAAGAGTCGAGGCGCATGAAAGGGAAGCAGTGGTTGGGAAGGGAGTAAGACAGGGTTGTAGCCTCTCCCCGATGTTGTTCAATCTGTATATTGAGCAAGCAGTAAAGGAAACAAAAGAAAAATTCGGAGTAGGAATGGACAGTGTCTTGAAAGGAGGATATAAGATGAACATCAACAAAAGCAAAACGAGGATAATGGAATGTAGTCGAATTAAGTCGGGTGATGCTGAGGGAATTAGATTAGGAAATGAGACACTTAAAGTAGTAAAGGAGTTTTGCTATTTGGGGAGCAAAATAACTGATGATGGTCGAAGTAGAGAGGATATAAAATGTATGCTGGCAATGGCAAGGAAAGCGTTTCTGAAGAAGAGAAATTTGTTGACATCGAGTATAGATTTAAGTGTCAGGAAGTCATTTCTGAAAGTATTTGTATGGAGTGTAGCCATGTATGGAAGTGAAACATGGACGATAAATAGTTTGGACAAGAAGAGAATAGAAGCTTTCGAAATGTGGTGCTACAGAAGAATGCTGAAGATTAGATGGGTAGATCACATAACTAATGAGGAAGTATTGAATAGGATTGGGGAAAAGAGAAGTTTGTGGCATAACTTGACCAGATGAAGGGATCGGTTGGTAGGACATGTTCTGAGGCATCAAGGGATCACAAATTTAGTGTTGGAGGGCAGCGTGGAGGGTAAAAATCGTAGAGGGAGACCAAGAGATGAATACACTAAGCAGATTCAGAAGGATGTAGGTTGCAGTAGGTACTGGGAGATGAAGAAGCTTGCACAGGATAGAGTAGCATGGAGAGCTGCATCAAACCAGTCTCAGGACTGAAGACCACAACAACAACAGGCCCTTTCTCTTATGTCCTCACTAAACGTAGGCTAAGTGATTTTTCACTATTACAGTATTTACATTTAGCGACAGAAAAAAGCTGTTACCACTTACTAACCAAATTTTACCCTTATTTTTCATTGTTTACAACATCCTCATCTGTTTTATTTTCAGTAAGATGTTTCAACCTGTGTTTTGAAGCGCTGTCTGGTGAACTTTTAGGCCTAACTTCACTTCATTGTGGCGTAACAATTTCTTCATTTTTACGATGTCCAATAACATGCTTGTGTTGATTGCCGTAAAATTTACGACTGCAGTTAAACTTCTTCGTTTTTAGAATTTTATTATGTAAAATGGCTAAAATATGCAGCCACAATAACAAGTTTACGATACGAATGCATACTAAAATCATAAAAAACCTCAAGCAGTCTGCTTCTATCGAAAGAAAGATCGATTATCCTGATAGTACAGTCGACAGCTTCTTCAAGGATAATACACAAACGAGCTGCTATGGAAATAGTGGCGCCAAAATCAAAGAACGAGACATTTTAGGCAATGTTTTGTGTTTGACAGTAGTGTAAGAGCTAGGCGTTCGGATTTGATAACTGCTTTAGGAAGGCAGTTAAACACGAAAATGATGAGGTACTACAGATGAAGTACATAATTTTTGTAATTAGGAAGAATAGATATTTATTAAATAAAAAATCACATTTTCTGGGCCCTTATGACATCCAGGTGCGCTTAATTATAATTACTCTTTAGTAGGTACGCGATGTTTAGTTACATGTATACTTTTCATTGTGTGTAAATATAAGATGTATTTATGCGATGTGGTAACTAGAGTGGCCGTTAAGTAATTAGATATCTCAAGGTCACACCTGCTCTCTGCAGTCCCACGACGCTATGTGCTGTGATTCGCGCGCTTCATAGCTTTGTTGCCGTATTGTTAACAGGGCAGCTAGTCAGCATAAGATGAATGTTCAACGTTTCTGTGGAATATCATGTGTTTATGGATATTTTCATTCTTCGGTGGAACGGTGCACTGACGTCTGTTTGGTAGTGAGCTAAATGCAAGAGCGAAGGCCTACTTATAGTGGTCCTCCGGTCAGACTGCGTAAAGGACAAAAAGGCATTCGAAACCAATCTGAAATTAACGTATCGAAGGTGCTCAAGTTTTTTTACTGATCACGCCAATAGTGAAGAAGCTGTGAAAAATAAATTTTGTGCAAGTTCATAAAATGACAGCAAAACCTTGGGGTATATCCGAATTGACTGAATTCCGTATTAACATTGCAGTAACATAGGCAGAATCTTTAGATGTGAGCACGCTGGTTTTATTCTCCAAGGATGGGATGTAAACGAAATCGTAAATTACGGGATTTGGCGATTTTGACAAAAAGTTAGTGTGTAGAACTGTACTTCTATACTACGACAGAGGAGAGTAGCCGACGGCTAGAAAAGTACAAGGTAATCTCCGTGAAAAAATTTATTATTCTTGCTCGGTGATCTCGGGTCTTTGTCTTTTCCGCTCACTTGGTTTCTGATTCAGAAAGTGAAATGGTGGACGAAAATTTGCAGTACAGTGCAGAGGCACTGCAGCAGTAAGAACGATGTTTTGTGTAAAATGTGCATACTGCATGCTGAGGACAACAGGCTTGTAGTATACTTCGGTATGACTTGAGTCTCAAAGAACCATACGCAAAAATACGCTTTTCTCGTCTTAAAGGAAATATTTGCCTGAAAGTACCTACAGTTACTTTTGTGTAGCGTGCATCGGCGATTTGGGTAATGGGTGGAATGACGAGCTGCAAACACAAAAATTGGGGTAGGGAATAATCTTGCTCGTATTAAAGCGAGCCATCGGATCTAAAATCCTTTCTCGTTGGAAGTTTCTACAAGGCCCAGCAGGACTAAAACTCATCAGAGGCAACATTTGTCGTTACACAGGCGGAACAGTTTCATACATCTTATGGTACTTCATTTATGGTCTCAGAATACTTTTATGTTTTCACAATAAAATATGTATCACATGCATCTATAAAGTTTGAGAATGTTCATAAATTATTATCAGTTCAAATATATCAAACGTTCTGTTTTTATCACAGTTTGAAGTAAGAAAATTTTCTTCCACAAAATTTCTTGTAACGCTATTTTTTCTCGTGGGCAACGGCCTTGCCGCAGTGGATACACCGGTTCCTGTGAGA
Organism: Schistocerca americana; assembly: GCF_021461395.2. Lineage (NCBI taxonomy): Eukaryota > Metazoa > Arthropoda > Insecta > Orthoptera > Acrididae > Schistocerca > Schistocerca americana. Next base: position 184,423,030 of record NC_060120.1, read on the forward strand.
TCACCGAAGTTAAGCGCTGTCGGGTGTGGCCGGCACTTGGATGGGTGACCATCCAGGCGGCCGTGCGCTGTTGCCATTTTTCGGCGTGCACTCAGCCTCGTGATGCCAATTGAGGAGCTACTTGACCGAATAGTAGCGGCTCCGCTCAAAGAAAATCATCGTAACGACCAGGAGAGTAGTGTGCTGGCCACATGCCCCTCCTATCTGCATCCTCAACTGAGCATGACACGGCGGTCGGATGGTCCCGATGGGCCACTTGTGACCTGAAGATGGAGTGCTATTTTTTCTCGTGGTACCTGGCAAGAATCTTCCTTTGGAAAGTACACCATCACATTCTAGACTAAAAATAGAAATATCTAAATTATTTCCTGAATTTTACAAACATTTGAAACTATCACTAATTGGAAATGCTTAGAACAGTGAGATGAAGTTGAGGTGCCTAGTTTCGTGACGGTCGCTACAGGGTGTGTATAATGCAGTGGCAAAGTTTACCTAAAATATTAAGCATTTTCCATGCAAGTGATTTTGTTTACGGCCAGCATGGTTCAAATGGCTCTGAGCACTATGGGACTTAGCATCTGTGGTCATCAGTCCCCTATAACTTAGAACTACTTAAATCTAACTAACCTAAGGACATCACACACATCCATGCCCGAGGCAGGATTCGAACCTGCGACCGTAGCAGTCGCGCGGTTCTGGACTGCGCGCCTAGAACCGCTACACCACCGCGGCCGGCTATGGCCAGCATGGTTAGAATAATTTCAAGGTTGTGCCAATAAGGTAAATAAACACAAATGTGACTAAAACTTTGAAGGTTTCGGGTGATGATACGGAAAACAAGAGGGCGTATCTCTATTTATACTAGGTCAATTGCTACACGTGGTGTGCGATACACTCACTATCTTGGTGGTGGTGACTCCAAACGCTTCAATAGTGTTGTAGCTGCTAAACCACATGGCGAAACTGAAATTAGAAACATGGAATGTATAGGAGATGTGTAGAAGAGATGGGAGCAAGATTTACGAAACTTTGCAAGGACATTATAGGAAAACGACTCTCTTTAGCCAAAACAGAGTAGCCATGTAGATGCACACAACAGACTCAATATCCCTGTCTGAGTCCGTGATGTACATCTACAGCTACATGGCTTCCATGCATATCACACTTTAGGGCTTGGCAATAGGTTCATCGAACCACCTTCACAATAAAGCTCAGTTATTCCACTCTGAAAGTGCGGGGGAAAACCGCACACCTATATCTATCCGTGCGAGCTCTGGTTTCCCTTTTTTATTGTGTTGATAGTTTCTCCCTATGTAGATCAGCGTCTGCAAAATATTTTTGCATTTGGAAGATAAAAGCTGCTAACTGAAATTTCCTGAGAAGACCCCAACGCAACGATAATCGCCTTTATTTTAATGTTGTCCACTCCAAATCCTGTATCATGTCCGTGACACTCTCTATCCTATTTCTCAATAATACAAAATGTGTTGTTCTTCTCTGAACTTTCTCGATGTGCTCTTTTAATCCTATCTGGTAAGGATCCCACACCGTGCAGCACTACTCCAAAAGAGGAAGGACAAGTGTAGCGTAAGCAGTCTCTTTAATAGATCTGTTGCATCTTCTAAATAATCTGCCAATAAAACGCAGTCTTTGGTTCGCCTTCAGCACAATAATTTCTATTTGTTCTTTCCAATTTAAGTTGCTCTTAATTGTAATTCCCAGGTATTTAGTTGAATACCTGCCTCTAGATATGATTGATTTATAGTGTAGGCCTAACTGAAGTTTAGCGGATTCCTTTTAGCACTCATGTAGATGACCTCGCACTTTTCGTTATTTAGGGTCAGTTGCCAATTTTCGATATATATATATGATTTTCTGGTACCTTTAGTAGACCATAAACGACAGCATTACCTGCAAACGATCTAAGATGGCTGCTCAGATTGTCTCCTAAATCGTTTACTTAGATAAGGAACAACCGAGGGGCTATAACACCCCCTTGGGGAAGGCCAGAAATCACTTAAGTTTTACGTGGTGGCCTTCCGTCAGTTACTGTGAAATGTGACCTCTCTGACAGGAAATCACGAATCCATTGCATTAACTGAGACGATATTCCACAAGCATGCAATTTAATTACAAGCCGCTTGTGAGGTACAGTGTCGAAGCCTTCTGGAAATCTAGAAATATGGAATCAATTTGAAAGCATTTGTCGGTAGCACTCAACACTTCGTCTTAGTAAAGAACTAGTTCTGTTTCACAAGAACGTTGTCTTCTAAATCCGTGTTGACTATGTGTCAATAGACCGTTCTCTTCGAGGCAGTTCATAATGTTCGAACACAATATAAGTTCCAAAATCGTAAAGCATATCGACGTTAATGATATGGGTCTGTAATTCAGCGGGTTCCTAATATAGTCTTTCTTGAATATTGCCGTGACCTGTGCAATTTTCCAGTCTTTGGGTACAGATCTTTCGACGAGCCAGTGGTTCTATTTAGTTGTTGTAGCGGTAGTGGTTAGTAACTCTGTTTTAGCAGCACTATCGTCGATAGCGTGTCCATTGCTATCGCGCAGAGAAGGCTTTGATTACGTCTTGAAGCTAGCAAACTTTAGATACGAACAGGATCTCCTTGGATTTTCTGTCAGGTTTCGAGACAAAGTTTCTTTGTGGAAACTATTATCACCATCTCCCATTGATGACCGCGCTTCTGTAAAATATCGCCAATAGGTTTTGAACGCCATAGATTATTCCTATGCCTGTCAGTTACTTTAGTTCTGTGCAGGGTTCTGCGTGTTGTCGAAGGAAGAATTTACATGTTGTTTACTCGTCAGTTTACGTGCAAGCAATATGCGTATATACAGAGGTGGTTTTGTGAAATATTTTCATGGTAAGTGATTAAATGTGGGCGTACACTCACATGGCCACAAAGATGATATTGACATGAAATACGCCCTGGCTGAAATAACGAATAAATAGAATAGATATTAAAACGTTATAAGCAACAGACTACACCATGGCCGGCCGGTGTGGCCGTGCGGCTCAAAGCGCTTCAGTCTGGAACCGCGTGCCCGCTACAGTCGCAGGTTCGAATCCGGCCTCGGGCATGGCTGTGTGTGATGTCCTTAGGTTGGTTAGGTGTAAGTAGTTCTAAGTTCTAGGGGACTGCTGACCACAGATGTTAACCTTCTAGATTAATTTTACGCACCTCTGCAACTAATTCTTATTGTAAAGCTAATGAAAAATAATAATGAATTAGGGATGGGTCCGTTTTTTGCAAGTACAGAAATTATAGTTTTGTTTTATCACACAAACAAGATTCCCCACAGTTGTGGCTTACTCAGTGTTTTTTTTTTTTTATTATTTTCCTGAAATACGTACAAACAGGGTTATTTTTAAGTTAAGGAATGTGATAAATGAGATTTTGTTGTCACTCACAATGTATGTACGCTTTACCTCTTATTTTACCTTGTGTGTGTCCTGTGGCTACCAACTAAAATGAGCCACCGTTGGTGCACCATGTCATTTGCAAACATGAGGGATGTTAGAAAATCGTGTGCACTTAATTTTTTGTTTATTATCCAAACTTTAAAATGTATCTTCTGACAAATGTATGTTCTGATAAAATTCGTGATATATTCCCGTTTTTGGCTTTAGCATAAAAGTATTTTGCTTGTCCTTAGCTGCGTCAAGTTTTTTTTTGTCAAATGTGTTTTTGTGTAGTTGGGCTGAACCTGTGGACATCGATAAAAGTTTTGTGAAGCTTAGGTATAGCGAACAATTTCGGGTGGTTTTTTGTTCACGGATTACGTCTCGTATTTCGAATGTGTTTACTCACATTTTCCCCTGCTCGTTTGGAAATACTGCGTTCTGTTATGTTGCTGTGGATGGACACACATTTCATTGCATCAATTTACGTCTCTGATGTGCTTCCGACTGTCGTTTGTTTACTGTTTTGCTTTGTTTTGACGTCCACAAACGTTGAATCTGTTCCGCTTGTTCCTCCTATTCTGTGTGTGTGTGTTTTATTCTGTGATGCCCGATAATTAGTTTAGAATAAAACAAACACGCACTGTATTGATCTGTATTGAAACCAAACACCTATAGCCGTTGTAATTACGTAAAGCTGTCGTGTCTGACCGAGACTCGCTCATAACAACGTTCGTCACAGGTGGCTACGCACAAAAAGTCTAGAAATATCGAAGTTTTCACTAATATCAATAACAAATCTAAGCTTGAAAATTTTTGTACTCTATCTGGAATTCTGTCAAGGTCCTTATTTCGCTATTAACAAACCACGAAAAACTTTTTCAAATGACAAAGCTTGCACGTGTTTAAATCGAAATGCCATGATTCGAACCCAGCACGTAATCAGATTGTTAGCTAGTAACATCAGGTGTTCGAGCTCGAATTCCTTCACCAGCCGCGAGGTGTTTGAATCTGAAATGAGGATACAATTTCTTTGCCTGACCGGGAATCGAACACGGCACCTTCCGCCGTCGGTTCTATCCACGAAAGAAATAACGGCACCTATTGTTATAGTTGACAACACCCGAAGAGACATTAAAAATGAAAATTGTTTATCAAATTCAAATGGTTCTAAGCACTATGGGACTTAACATCTGAGGTCATCAGTCCCCTAGACCTAGAACTACTTAAACCTAACCAGCCTAAGGATATGACACACATCAATGCCCGAGGCAGGATTCGAACCTGCGACCGAAGCAGCGCGGTTCCAGACTAATTATTTATCACTAGAAGTTCAGTGTGCAAATAGTAGAGCTTGAAATGAAACAATACATAGTTTTGTGCTGAACCAGTATTCGAACTCACATATGTACAGTCATACTCAAAAGTATCCGAACGACCTGAATTGCATTTCGCCTGATTCGCATGCAACCGGCATAACGTAGCTGTCTAGCAGGTCCTCTAATCGCTCCTTGGTACAGTCGTTTGACTATTGAAAATGGTTCCTATAAGTCACCACTAGAAAACACTGCTCTGTATCGCAATAACTCAAGATGTAAAGTAATACCACGATGCTACAAATATCAGGGAACACCTTATCACAGATAAGACTGTCCTTAAGGCTTGTAAGCTCACATTTAATACAATAAATGACATACCTGAAATGTTAGCACTCTCATTATTACGTCAGATAGGTAATGCACGTGAAATACTTTCCTACATTATAGAAGCGAATATTAAATTTGAACTAATACTGCGAAAATTTTGTACTTGGATAGCTTAGAATGAAAATCTTTCTGTTTATTTCAAAGGAAAACAATTGTTTTTCTAAACCATTGTCTGTCATGCACAACTTGAAACAGGTCAAGTCGACCAAATCATATGGAAGAACGGACAGCGACGTATATCGGAAGGCAGTAAGATCTCTTGCCTTTTGGTTTGGCAGTGCTCGATAGACATTTCTAGGCGCAAGTAAATGAAGAAAGGCAGCGCGTTTATGTTATCAAGTAACGTCTTCATCAATTACTTTAGTTTTAATGTAATCTACGAGAAACTGCTGATGTTTGATATTAACATGAAAAGGATTCCGTAGATAGGGAAAGAACCTGTTCTTGGGAAACTACTTCTATATTGACCGAGAGGCATTAAATGATCTTCAAGCAAGTGTGTTCCAGCAGCGGTATGAATGAAATGATAGTAATAATGACGGTAATAATCGAATTATCCGGTAACTTCACAGTGGATTTTCTCGAACTAAGAAATTTGCTCAATTTGTGAAAATTCAAAATGGCTTTACTTCGAGCCTATGATGCCTAGAAGAGTCTTTACATCCTGCTGACATGAGAATAGCATAATCTCCACGTCAGAAGCTTGCTTCTACTTAACCATTTAATAGACTCACATTTTTTCCACCGTGACTAATTTTGTAAGCTAAGCACGTCATCCGTTTCAGCACACTCTTGAGGCTGGGAAATGTGGCCACAATGGTCTGGTGGAACGAATTATCACAGGTGCAATGTGTGGGATCAGGAATTTACTTTTAAGAGGCAGAAACAGATTTATTTTACCTCTGGCAACCTCAAGAGAGAGACGTTATAGTCCCTAATCCGCATTAAACATCACGTTCCTTCATTACCAACTGGGCAGAGCCGGTTTACGTTGGGAAATGACATAGCGGAAGTCATGGCAAACAGAAATACAGTCGCCACTAAACTTACTTACATTAGAAAATTTTATTTTATTTGATGAACCGATAGGAACAGGTACAAGAGACGTTGAAAAATTTGGTGCTGGACTGTGATTCGAATTCGTATCTCCTCTTTCGAGGATCTGAATCTCTCAGAACAGTATAGTTCAACCATTTCGTTCCTTTTCCCAAGACTGCAATCTTTTCTAGGTCTCCTCCAAAGGATCCAGTACAAAAATATTCATAATTTCATTTCAAGCCCTATCAAGTGCACACCCACCTGCTAGTGAAAATTAACGTGCATTTTTAATGTTTGTTGATGTGTTGCCAACAATCGCAATAGCTGTCGTTATTTCTGGTCAACCAAGCACACATCTTACTGTTGGTGAGTAAGCAACTGATACTTAAGCTATATTCGTGGATGCACGGTAGGTGTGCAGTTCGACTGTCGCTTAGGCACAAAAGTTTTTATCCTTATTTTACATTCAAACACCTAGCAGCTAGTAAGAAAAACTGATTCGTAACATTTGATTTTTCTTAGTTAACAAGTAGAGTACGTGTTGGGTTCGTATCACCGTCACAGAACTTCACATCATGCACTTCATCTTTAATTGCATGCACACTTTGTTACTTCAGAATGGAGGTATATCAGACATCTTTTGTGGTTAGCTAACAGGCACGAAAGGATCTTGATAGGAGCCCCGGTTTATTACATAAATTGTCGTCTTTTATTTTCAAGTTTAGATTTGGTTACTGGTATTGGCAAAAATTTCGGTAATTCATGACTCTTCATGGCTAGTCATCAATATGATGTGATTAGATTAGATTAGATTAGATTAATTCTTGTTGCATGGATCATGAATACGACATTTTGTAATGATGTGGAACGTGTCATTTTAAATGAAAGATTTCTTTACATACGCCGGCCGGTGTGGCCGTGCGGTTCTAGGCGCGTCAGTCTGGAACCGCGTGACCGCTACGGTCGCAGGTTCGAATCCTGCCTCGGGCATGGATGTGTGTGATGTCCTTAGGTTAGTTGGGTTTAAGTAGTTCTCAGTTCTAGGGGACTGGTGACCTCAGAAGTTAAGTCCCATAGTGCTCAGAGCCATTTTTCTTTACATACCATGAGTCAATTTCTTTACAACAATTTTTTACACACTCTCTCTCTCTCATTCTTTTTTATTTCTCTCGCGCTCTCTCTCTCTCTCTCTCTCTCTCTCTCTCTCTCTCTCTCTCTGCCACACACACACACACACACACACACACACACACACACTCACACACACACACATTCTTTTTTTATTTTTATTTGTTTGTTGTGCGCGACTATCGGTGAGGCATGAAAACGCCTGTGAATGAGTTTCTTAGTTTTGAGTACACTTACGAAAGAAATATAAAAATAACTATGAATGTTACTGATTTATGATGCTTAGTTTGCAGTCAATTCTGAGTATTTTTAGTAACTACGCTCCAGTCCCTAAACCTAGTTACAGAAATGCAAATTAAACGCATTACGTATTCCAGGAGCTGCGTCTTGGAGACACCAGCTATGGTCACTTCGCAGCCCGCTGTAGGACCACATCGGTTCGTCTTCTTCCTGCTGGTACTGTAACCGAGATTTGGCAACAAGACAACGTATGTCTGGCAACTCTGTGATCGACGAGTTACTTCCTGGTGTGCACGGAATTAAGCCTCAAAGTTCACTTGATTTTACCTGTCATTTCCATTGAGTAATCTCAGTTATTATCGCTTGAGGTGTAACAAAAGATTGTAAACTTACGGTTTTCAGCCCAGGAAAGTCGTTGCAGGTGGAAATCGCAACTAATCTCGTCCTTTAAATAGCTGTTTATGAGTTCTAGCCACTATTGGCCTCGTAAGAGGAAAGTAAAACACCTACCGCTTCGCCGGCTCTGTGGTAACGTGCTGAACTGTGAAAAAGCATCTGTTGTGGTTCGCTTTCCAGTCTCACTGGATTCTACGTTTTTACCCTTTCTGTGAAAGAGCTACAAGCAGTCAGATCAAACATCGATAAAGAAATTGCAAGAAAATACTTTTGGCTCATAGTGCAATGGTGAAAAACTTACAATGCTGCACAACAGGTAACGCCTCTTTCCGCTGCTGACAAGCAAAGTTTGGGTTTCTAGAAATACGTAACTATATTTATGAAATGCCACATTTGCATATCTCTTGAGTGTGACACAGCGTACCAATTAAACACAGACCTAATCGAAATGTAAGTGAGTAGTATTTTACGAATTCGTGTCGATAGAGGCACGCTTGTGTGCAGATACTCAGTTTTACTAAAACAGACTTTCGTCGTAAGGTTATTGTGGGTAATTTTATTTCATTTCTTATAATACAGTGCACAATTTTCGTAAGGTCTCCTTTAGTGTTGTTGAAACAATAGTAAACATGAGAGCGAAATTAATCATCAACGATATATGCGAATTCTCTGATGTTATCTATAACGGTCTGACGATGCACATGCAGTTTATCGATTACATGCATGTAGAAAACTTGTTCTGAGTTAAAGCTGTCAAACAATGTTTGAAGAAGAATAAAATGCCACTACCACACGACAGCTAATGTAGAAAACCCTTTTCCGACGTATTTGGGCACGATGCGCTCTCCCCATACACAATACAAGAGCTTCGAGATGCATCTGCTGCCTGGCTGTCTATTAAACCTGAAAAGAACAAAACGTAACAGAAGTTCGCCCTTTTTCCACATGCGACTATTTTGGGTTGAGAAGTGAAGGGAATTATGTTCAAAGTTCCATTAGATTGGTAACTTCAGCAGACAGCAGAATTACGTTTTAAAAAAATGTAGCAGCAAATGTATTCGAACTGGCAACATCTTATCTATGGTGCACGACTCTTACCATTACGCTACTAGCTGACACAGAGCTACAACACCTCCGGAGCTGAAGAACAATTCCTCCAGAACTTCTGCATACCACAGCGCTGTGAGATAATGCAAATGGCCGGGTCTAGACTTCTGAGAGAAACAGTTACAGCTTTTCTGTTGCGCTGCATGACGTGTTTTACAAACAGATAGCGCAATAGAATAGCTCAAGTGGAAAGGAACACTTCCTATTTAAATTTCTGCATCCTACACTGTTGGCAGTTCTGTGTAGGTGGCAGTTACGTGATTTTCTTTCGGTGACTACAAAATAGAGTCGAATGTATTCACTGGGTAGCCGAGGCAGCTAGTTCAAGGTGATTCGGTCAACCAAGTAAATGAATTTACTGAACATGTTGCAATTTACTACAGGGAGCCTGTGTGTCAGAATTCTCATCCAGTGTGGCGCAACGGCGTTACGATAGAAAAATCAGTCGCAGAAAAGAGGGTTTGGTGGTCTGTTGGACTGATGGTAATTTGTTTGCCTATGGTCTGGGTTCGATTCCTACTTCTGTCAATGATTTTAGATAGGGAGAGAAAGATTCCATTCTCTTCTGGCTACACCAAGTGAAGAAGATATAATGGCAGTGCGGTCTGAAATTCACATTAAATATGATATTCCTTCTTTGCCAAGTAGACGTTAGGTTGAACCACAATAAAGTCTGGAGTGGCGACATGTAGAAACTCTATCACCAGTAACCTTTCTTATACTAGTTCTTTATTTCTAGTGACGAAACAAACGCTATGTAGGGTCACAGGACATTTATTCCATCTTTTATCTGAACTTCTGTATGTCGATAAAATTGGTTCTGAACTGAGAAGACAACTCAGACCGCCCTTAACACGGAATTTGATCCCTTCGTGACAATACAGCTCGGCTACAATTTGTTGTTTGTTCAAAACTGCAGATTCCTCAACATCTCCACATATTACGCGTGAATGGGTTCGAATCCTGGCCCGGCACTAAAGATTTCATTATGTATTATCAGGCTCTAGCATGAGAACACCTATCTGCTGGTGGCTAATAATTTAGATTTTTAATGTTTTCTCATTCGTTGTCAACACTAACGATATCTGACGTTTTTGATTCCCAGTGGGACACAGAACTATCTGCGAGATCACTGTAAGTTCAAGATGTTATTCCGAGTTGCTGGTGGAGAAAAATTCGGTAGCTGACGTCTCATTGTGTGTAGTCAACAACGATATGTGCGGGGCTCTATTCCCAGTGAGCACTGAACTCATCGACATATTATTTCTAGTTCAAACATGCTCACATGTCGCTGCTGGTGCAACAAACCCATATTTAACGTTCGTTTTCTCTAGAACATAACAGCGATAGGTGCCCGGTTGGAGTCCTGGGAAGGCGAAATGCAGTTCAGGTCGTTCGGATACTTTTGAGCACGACTGTACCTTTCATGGGCACCTAGAAGAGCTCGCCATCTTGGGCAAAACAATGAAATGATCGAACTATATCGTTCCGTGTGCGTCAGATACGAAAGAGGAGATCCGAATTCGAATCCCAGTCCAGCAATAAATTTTTCAGCACCTAAAGTTCATATGAAATAAGAGCCCTGTGACCGTAAATAACATTGGCTCATTAAATAAAACAAAAAGTTTCTAGTGAAAGGAATCTCACTAGCGACAGAGTTTCTGTTTGCTACGACTTGCGTTGTGGCCCATTCTAAACCACCTCTGGCCCATTTGGTAGCGAAGGGATATAATGTTTATAAAGCGGATTCTGAACTATAAAGCAACCTAACATTCTTCGTTTGAGATTGCTAGAGGTGAAGGAGATCTGTTTGTGTGCGTTTAAAATAAATTCCGGAAGTGGGATCGAACATATACGTCAAAACTAATAAGGTGAGATCAATACACCAGACCAATGAAGCGCAGATTTGCTGTATTCATGATTGTGTCGTAAGGTATGATGCGCTTCGCTTACAAATTAGACACGGTGAAAAAATTCAGTTCTCTATTAACTGCTTTGTTGTCAGCAGGCTTCTGACACGGAAGTATCCTAGTCTCTTGCCAGTGGGATATAAAGATGTTTTTAGCCATCGTAACCTTGATTGGAAGCCATTTTGAAATTTTCACTGTTTCAAAAAATTTCTTAGATAGAGATATACCAATCAAGAGTATAAAGTTACCAAATACTTCGATTATTACTGCCATTATCGCTATTAACTTCTTCATTCTGCTGCTACCTGTATGCTTGAGGGAAACATTTAATGCCTCTTGGTCATTTTCAGAAGCAGTGGCCCAAATACAGGGAAACATTTAGTTCGCAGCAAATGGTTACGGCGTTCTGTGGCAACTGGATAGTCCTTTTTCTAGTCACTGCTACTACGAAATGCTGGAGAACGTGATCATTCGTTCTCTTCGTCAAAGATTTGAAAGAGGCAGAATAATCTTCCACATGACCATTCTCCTGTCGATACAGCGAGCTGTGTAAAACACCTGTTTCAAATGAACGGAGACATTGAGCTACTGGACTGTCCTCCCAAAGGTTCATTTGAAACAAGTGTTGGACTGGCCCCCACAAAGGTGCTGATCTCAATCCCATAGTGCACTTACAGGCAGAGATGGATAAAATTATTAGGTGTACAAGACCAGCAACGAGAACCATGACAGCTGTTCATGACTCAAGGGAAGAGTTGTAGTATAACTGATTCATCCGAAAACTAGATGTGTCTATTCCCTGGCAGCTAAATGCAATTGTAGAGGAAGACGGAAACTGATCACGGTACTGAATTATTGTGTTGTTAGGGGAAATTGTTTATGACAAATGAACGCTTTCCTACACTGTAATGAATGAAGGTTGTGAGTTGTCTTTTGATTAAGAAACTGGATTTCCAAACGTTCGTTAGTCGTAACGTGACGTTGGACAACAATGCCAAATGTCAAATCTAGGTTCAAAAAGTGACTTTCACTTAGACGGTGTCACATCTTAAGTGGAAACAAATCAGAATATTTCACCGAGATGTCAAAGAAGTACAGTATTAGGCGTAAAACGTGGCCGCCGTAGAGACGAAGGCCAAGTCGTTCACTTAAGGCGGCCAATATTCCCGACAGTCCCTCACAATTGTTAGACGAGATACACGATCTGGCAACACCGAAGGGTGCAGAAGTGTGAAGAGGAAGTTCTGTCAGTCTTCTCGAGGTGTTTTGGAAACGTGTGTGCTCGTGATGTAGCGGTAAGCTTCGTGCTCTGTAAGCGTAAAGGCGGGCGTACGAATCCACTCCATTCCCTAGTTTATTTAAATCGCATATCGGGTATCAGCTAAAGTTATCAGTCTGACGGAGCTTCAGACCTAATTCGTCCCATTTTATAATCCGCTTGTAACAGCAAAAAGTTCCAGAAACTTTTCCGCCAAACAGCTCGTGGCTGCGTCAAGATAAGAACAGTTTACGCTCGAGAATTTACTCGCCCCACAGCCTAGGTGAACGTGACACGGCGCTATGAGTGTGTTTTCTTATTTGAAGTTCTCGTATTTATCCCGAAATTACGACTTGGATTTTACATGCCCGAAACTTATGAATGTTGTTCAAATGTGATAAAATATGGTCGCAAGTGGAAAAAGGTCTTGCATTTGTGACATACTAATCGCTTTTTGTTTAGTAGAGGCTTGATAGCAACAGAGGCAGCACTGAACCTTTGTATTGTTTGTAGGGCCAGTGCATTTGGGCAATACACGTCAGAAAAAGACTTCCTCACTACAGGAAACATTGTTGTGACATTAATGATTTCACACATTCAGAAAGCCACAGTAACAGACATATGTGGTGGAGTATGCCTATTTAAGCGTCAAGCGACATTTACATTCAACAGGCAAGGTTCAGAAGTCGGGACCAGTAGTACTGCATGCTCTAATTTAAAACAACAAAAGTCAAAGGGTGATGATTGATGCATGTTTACTTGATCGTCATTGGTTGGCTCATTGGAAATTCCAATGCAATATTCCTACAGCTGACTAGTTATGGAGTCTTTATATTAACTTCTTAAGAAGAATCAGTGGCTCAGCCCTCAAATAGAGCATATACTCAAGCAAAGGGCAGTGTGAACATAATATTTTGCCTCTGGTGGCTCAGAAAGGATGTTGTGCATTACGAAAACCGCCCCAGGGGAGAGCGTATCGCAGCTGGTACCTTCGGTCAACAACTAAGACACGTATCAGCCACAGTGTAAGAAAAACGGCCTACAAAACTTCATAACTTGTTGATACTACAGGATAACGCACTCTGCCGATTTCAGTGACAAAACTATCATGGAGTTTGAAAAGTCATCATCACACACTTATTCTTCTGATCTCATGCCCTCAGATGTTTACTTTAAATGTCCTTATCGAACAACCGCCAAGAAAACTCTTTTCTGGACGAAAATGCACTTCAAACCTGGTTTGACGTCATTTTTAACTCAGATACAATGGGTAGGTATAGAATCGGCAACTACCTGAGCATTGTGAGACTGTTTTAGATAATGTGAGAGTATACCCTGTTCTGTTAATGATGAATTCCTCTCAGATGTTTACTGTTGTATTCAATAAAATAACGGACAACGCCATTAAAATATGCACTGTACTAATTCAGAAGAAATGGAGATTACTATGACATCCTTATGACGAAACTTAATTTTAATGAAACATTAAGTATCTGTAACAGGAGTGTTTCTGTATCACCATGAATAAGTAAAATATTACTCATCCTGGACTTCACTACCAAAGGGCCTGTGTTTACGTACTGTACTGTGTCACAATGAATTAGTTTGGAAATGAAACATTTTATAAGCAAAATACGAGTGTTGGCTGAAATGTAATGCCTCCACGTCCGTAACTCTTCAACAGTTGACAGCATTGGTATGCGGCAGGTACTGGCTTGTTCCATAGCCTCTTCTCTACAGCTCCAGTTGGCGGGAGGCCTTAGCATTGAGCGATTCTGTTATTACAGTGTAAAGTATGGAACCCTGCGCAGAAGGCCAGTCAATGTGATTTAAGCAACGTGCAGTCACTGAATTCTTGACAGCAGGAGGTGACACCCCAAAGGAGATTCACCAGAGAATGAAAGTAGTTTATGGTGATTGTGTTGATGTGAGTACTGTGCGTCGTTGGGCGAGTAAGTTTAAAGATGTTGACGCGGGAACATCTGACCTGCGTGACAAACAAAACGTTGGACGTCCTGTGACAGAAACCACCGAGTTTCACGAGCAAAATGTTGACAGATTGATTCAGGACGATCGTCGTATCACACAGAGAGAAACTGCAAGCACAATCGGCATTTCACAAGAACGTGTGGGTCACATTATTGCTTTGCTTGGCTATCGGAAGATCTGTGCACGATGTATACCCCGGATGCTGACTCCTGGAATGAAAGCGCACAGACTTCAAATTTACCAGGACCACCTCTCGCGATACGAGAATGAAGGTGAAGCCTTTCTCCATTCAATTGTGACAGAAGACGAAACGTGAGTACACCATGACGACCCGGAGACGAAACGTCTGTCTGTGGAATAACGACACAAAGACTCGCTCCAGAAAAATAAATTCGAGACGCAGCCCTCAGCTGAAAAAATCATGCCCACAGTGTTCTGGGACGCAGATGGTGTTATCCATGTCGATTTCCCTGGTCGTGGAACAAAAATAAATTCAGAGCGTTACAGCACAACGTTGCGAACTCTGAGACGACGGCTAACAAGGGTCCGAAAGGAAGAGGGAAATGTTTTCCTGCAGCATGACAATGCCAAACCACACACTTCACATGCCACCACAGCATAACTTCAGAGACTGAATCTCACCACAGTGCGGCATTCTTCATACAGTCCAGATTTAGCACCGTCTAACGCTCATCTGTTACCGATAATAAAAGACGATTTGCGGGGATTCATAATGCTTCTAATGAAGATGTTGAGAGAACTGTGAGACTGTGGTTGCGGAAACAGAGTGTCGACTTCTTCAGTGACGGCTTCAGAAAACTTGTTCATCATTGGCATGTATCCAGTTGGCTGGAGATTATGTGGAAAGGTGAATATTGGTAATAAAGATCACATTCTAAGGATAATTCTGCGTTTTACTTATTAAAATATTTCCATCTAAACCCAATTAACGAAGGCGGAGGCATTACTTTTCATTCAACCCTCGTAAATAAAATTTCCTTATTGATTTTCGATCTTACTGCTCGTAGCTCTATCACAAAATGGCTAAAAATGTATCCTCCGGTGAGATTGGAACCGGGAACCAAAGCAGTTCCAGCTTGCCAGGCAATGACATTATGTCACGGCCAGCAGCATACTGCAGCATTTTGCTCTCCCTTATTGCTCCAGTTCTGGCTAGGGCAGATAACCTCGCAATGTGAAAGACGAAATTAATTGCAATTTCTACATCGAATGACTTTCCTAGGATCGAAACCATGAACTGATAACTTTATTTCACACCTTATACGAAACTCACTCAGATTATTTAATGAACGTTATATGAATATATCAAGCGAATTTTTTAGGTTAATTCTGTGTCATGCAGGAAGTAACTCGTTGGTCTCATGGTTGCGAAGCATATCCTTCGTTGTTACCTAGATTCAGTAATACTTCTAGCAGAAAATACCAGCCTTGTGCAGTCTAGGAAGTGACTACAGTTTGTGTCTCAAAGGCTTGGCGGCCGAGCACCGAAATACCTTACATATACGTCAATGAGCCTTATTCAAAAAGATCTGCGTCATATCTCATTTCGTTAGTATTTAAAAAGAATTTCGCCAAAAACGCAGCGACTTATTTCCGTCTGGCATGTTAACCTTTTGTAACTTTCAGAGAAACATCGTGGGTGGCGAATTTTGGGTAAAAGCTACACATTTCTCTGGTTGCCATGTCAAAATTTGCTTCTTTTGCCAAAACAAAGCGGAGTTTACAGTCTCATCTCGCTAACATGCTGTGCAGCCACAATTGTGAGAGAATTCTGAAACAGTGCTTTATTAAGTTTATTAAGTGAAGAACTGAGGAAAAGCAAAGTGAGTAGCTAATCAAAAAGCACATTCTCGGTCAAAAAAGCGTGTAATGTCTTCACATATGATGTTCCAAAATCCGTAGCATTTCTCATTTCACCAGCTATCGATGACCCTTAAAAATTAGATTCTTTCACCGTAAAAGTCTATAGTTATTGCTATAACATGGTAGATACTGAAGTTTTACATAATAACAATATGGTAAAATACTCTCCTCTTTATATGCTATCATTTGCCAAAATCTCATTTCCATATTTGAAACCGATTGCGAAACATCAGTAATCTGTGGATATTTCATTCTGTCTTTATCGCTGGTGCAGTGCGATCGCAAATGAGTGTGCTACACCAAATCAATTTTCTCAAGATTGGTGACGGATAAATATTTGTACTCAAGTCTAAAGAAAAGCTCAGTATGTTAGCTAAATTGCATAAGCAACAACATATCATGAAATATGCACCAAACGCAAAATCATAGCGACCTCTGTTTTTCATTGCACAAGTTTCCGATTTTCGCTCAGTGTCTTACTTTCACGTAAATATCAAAATAACTATGATCATTAACAAACTGTTGGGATCATCATCATGAACCTGACATATAAAGCTATAAGTAAAGCAAAACTGAAATTCTTTTGCCGAATAGTTTCTGTAAAATCATTTGAGAAAAATTGCAAGGGGCGTGCCTCGATTTTGTCATCGCTGAATGGTCGAAAGGAGGAAAACACTTATCGGCCTCCCGTTCAGAACAAACGAATGATCTCGCCCAGCACTTTGCCCACTGCCATTGGTCACTGCACATCGGCTACCGTATCCTGCTACTGGGTGTGAGGACTACAGCCACTAATAGTACTCGGATACGTCGACTGCAGACTAAACAACAAAACTCATTAACTGTCAATTATTTGTGTTGCTCTCTTAAGCATACTGAAATTAAAAAGCTAATCGCCAGACGTGTTTCACATTTTTTGGTCATTTCCAGTAGTTATACTGGAAACGTTATATTAGGAAACACATCTTTTTTGTAGTAATAGACTTGGAAAATATTTTTTTCAGGTCGATGTCAACGGCAGTCTCCATGAAAGACAGGCACAGAAATGAAGAGACAAAAACAAAGCATCGATTACAAAACGTAACATCCTCAGGGAGACTTCGCGAGATAAGGATAACACGAGGTTCCATATCAAGAAACGCTGCTATGCAGAAATGACAGAAAACAGAAAACGCAGGCTCAAAATTCTGTTGAAAATTAAACTAGCGAATGTTTGGAGCGCAACTTCGATTCCATGTGAAGGAGAAGCAGTTGTTCTCAGAAAGTGGAACAAGGAACACAAAACACTGCCAGGAAGTTTCACTAACAATAAAGTCTAGAATAAGTTATCCTCGAATAAAACTGTCATTCAGTCCATAAATACACTGCTGGCCATTAAAATTGCTACACCAAGAAGAAATGCTGATAATAAGCGGGTATTCATTGGACAAATATATTATACTAGAATTGACATCTGATTATTTTCACGCAATTTGGGTGCATAGATCCTGAGAAATCAGTACCCAGAACAACCAACTCTGGGCGTAATAGCGGCCTTGATACGCCTGGGCATTGAGTCAAACAGAGCTTGGATTGCATGAACAGGTACAGCTGCCCATGCAGCTTCAACACGACACCACAGTTCATCAAGAGTATTGTGACGAGCCAGTTGCTCGGCCACCATTGACCAGACGTTTTCAATTCGTGAGAGATCTGGAGAATGTGCTGGCCAAGGCAGCAGTCGAACATTTTCTGTATCCAGAAAGGCCTGTACAGGACCTGCAACATGCGGTTGTGCATTATCCTGCTGAAATGTAGGGTTTTGCAGGGAGCGAATGAAGGGTAGAGCCATGGGTCGTAACATATCTTAAATGTAGCGTCCACTGTTCAAAATGCCGTCAATGCGAACACGAGGTGACCGAGACATGTAACCAATGGCACTCCATACCATCACGCCGGGTGATAGGCCAGTATGAGGATGACGAATACACTCTTCCAATGTGCGTTCACCGCGATGTCGCCAAACACGGGTGCAACCATCATGATGCTGTAAACAGAACCTGGATTCATCCGAAAAATGACGTTTTGCCATTCGTGCACCCAGGTTCGTCGTAGAGTACACCATCGCATGCGCTCCTGTCTGTGATGCAGCGTCAGGGGTAACCGCAGCCATGGTCTCCGATCTGATAGTCCATGCTGCTGCAAACGTCGTCGAACTGTTTGTGCAGATGGTTGTTGTCTTGCAAACGTCCTCATCTGTTGACTCAGGGACCGAGACGTGGCTCCACGATCCGTTACAGCCATGCAGATAAGATGCCTGTCATCTCGTCTGGTAGTGATACGGGGTAGTTGGGATCCAGCACGGCGTTCCGTATTATTCTCCTGAACCCACCGATTCCATATTCTGCTAACAGTCATTGGACCTCGACCAACGCGAGCAGCAATGTCGCGATACAATAAACCGCAATCGCGATAGGCTACAATCCGACCTTTATCAAAGTCGGAAACGTGATGGTACGCATTTCTCCTCCTTACACAAGGCATCACAACAACGGTTCACGAGGCAACGCCTGTCCACTGCTGTTAGTGTATGAGAAATCGGTTGGAAACTTTCCTCATGTCAGCACGTTGTAGGTGTCGCCACCGGCGCCAACCTTGTGTGAATGCTCTGAAAAGCTAATCATTTGCATATCAAAGCATCTTCTTCCTGTGGGTTAAATTTCGCGTCTGTCGCACGTCTTCTTCGTGGTGTAGCAATTTTAATGGCCAGTAGTGTACTAAAAGGAAAATACATGTGATCTATTCGTTATGATTAAAATGTATCGGCTGCTGATTCTTTGTCAGTAAAAGCGAAAAGCGCTGATGTTGAAGAGTTTTCAACGTGTAGTATGCTTAAGACAAGAGGGACCCGAAATAACAGGTTCATCAAGCTGAGCATGGTGCTGAAATTCCATGCGTCGCTCGCGCAGAGTGTTACTGATTTAGTTCTTAACGTTTTAATATTAACAACGCTACCACAATAGTCATATGAGAATTATCGCCGGCCGAAATGGCCGAGCGATTCTAGGCGCTTCAGTCCGGAACCGTGCGACCGCTACGGTCGCAGGTTCGAATCCTGCCTCGGGCATAGATGTGTGTGATGTCCTTAGGTTAGTTAGGTTTAAGTAGTTCTAAGTTCTAGGGACTGATGACCTCAGAAGTTAACCCCCCATAGTGCTGAGAGCCATTTGAACCATTTTTGAGAATTATCGAGTTCTACTGCGGTGGCCCAGATAGGCAGATGGTTCTAGAATTAGCAGTTTATCCAGATGTAGGCCACACTTAATTTCTGCCTGGGAAATAATAGCTCAGTAGTGCGTGAATAGCACCAACAACACTAGCTCTCACCGTACAGCAACACAGTCCCAGAGTATGCTGATTAAGCGCCGCATAATGCTCTATGCTCGCATCTTTCTGTCAACGACTTAATTTCTACCGCCACCCCCTTACCGAGTGTTTTGTTCTACCATACCATCGTTCACGCCCACTCCATCGCCCCACACGCCACACTCTTATAAGCTTTTCTGGCTGTGCATTCTGCCGTTGCTCTGAAGAGAAAGATTTAAGGTAAATAAGAATATTCTGTTCGGCAATCATTCAATGCTTCCATTCTTGCAGCTCCAATATTCGAAAAATCGTGAAAATATGCGACAGAGAAGCACCTATGAAATAACAAATAAAAATCAGTGAAATGCGGCATGCTCTATCAGTCGTCTGGCGCTTATGAAAAACTGCTTTTTGACCTACACGGCACTGCAGTACAAACTTAAAGGTTTCGTAGGTATCTGTTACTTAAATTCGTTGCGGTCTTTATCAGTTAAGTTGTAGGAGCGGAAACAAGTCTGACTTTAAATACACTGCCCCAACGGGATTTGAGCCTATGACTATAGATTTAGTGGCACTCAGCTCCTGAGGAATCAAGAATGTGAACATTCTCTCATTAGTGTAGTGGAGACTAAGGCAGAGAGAAGCATTGTAATTATTTGTCTTATGTTTAATGTATCATATTGCGACGCATTTCAAGCATGTTTTGCACATCATCAGGCGCTTCTGCATTCAGAAAACGGTTACATAGAAATAAATTATCTTCATCTAACGTAGCATGGAACTGTTCTGCTCACTTGTTAACTGCCAGAGCTGCTATTGAAGTATTTGGGGGTGGAGGTCTCATTGAATGGCCAGAAATCAACGTCCAGTACCGCTTTCTGCTAGCGTGAAGCTGTATCTCGTACCATAGCCTCTGTGGGAAACAGATAGTTTTGCAGCAATTACTGTGGTGCTGTATCGTGTGACACACTTCTCATATGTCAGTTGTTCACTTACAATTGAGGCTTCCCAAACTTCATTTGCTTTTGTTGTACTCTGGAGGAGCTGCGTCGTAACGTTACACTATTGTACTGCTTAATCTGACCCTGATCGACAGAATCCTCGTTCCTAAACTTGGCAAGCGTGGCAACAATTAATGAAGAAGAAGCAGATTTCGCACAAAATTCAGCACGTTCTCCGAGTAGCCAAAGTGTGACGCTGTTCGTATATCCGACGGACCAAGTGGAAACAGAATCACGTCATTAGATATCAGAAAATTAACCACTAATAATGTCCACTCTCTTTAGACACCAAGAAAGCACGAGGTGACACCAAAATTTATGGAATACACAAAAAACTAAGGGGATTTTCTGCACTTGATAGTAGTACACAAGGAAATACTTTTCCTGAGACGCATTTAATTCATTTCTTCCTCTCATTTTATAGCACTTGTTTTAATATGACGTGAGGAAATACACCTTTTAAGATTCTGGAGCATAATGTGACACCAGATCCTTATTTTAGTCCAGATCGGAAGCGTCACAAAAATCAACAGTCTCTCTCCTTTCATGCATTATTACCACTCACAGATTCTTAAGTGTGTAGGGTGAGGGACTGGTGGTGTTGACACTACTCACGCACTGTTGGGCAGTTCTTTGACAGGTAGAAATTAAATATGACCTATAATCTGATGTAGTGATAGTTTGAAGTTATGATTCAGCAGCATTTGGACAGTCTGCAAATTCTAGAACTGACTGCCCCATCTGTGCCGCCGCAATAGAACCCGATAATTCTCATGTGACTAACGTGGTAGCCAAGAGCCGTCGCTAGTATTAAAACGTTAACGGCTGAGTTAATAACATTCTGCGCAAGGGATGCACAGAGTCTCAGCACCATGCTCAGCTTGTTGAACATATTGTTATTTCGGGTTCCCTCAGTCTTAAGCGTACTGCACTCTCTCCCACACACGGCATCTCCAAAACAAGCAGATCTGATAAATCCCAGCAGAATACTTATCGTATCACATTCGGTTTGCTTATCTTCTTCATAACTCCATTCATGGAATTTAAAGTCAGATGGACTGTTTTGCATTTCAGTCGAGGATACGCTGCTCCACTTTCACTCGATATATCATTTCTTTTTCATGGAAAAGGTGTAACACTACAGACCATTTCATCCCATTTCGTAAGCATAACGTACGCGATTGGTAGAATGGCGTAGTGCTTAAGGCCGCCATTTTTTAACATGCAGGTAGGAGTTTCGAATCCTGACACTTTCATGAATTTTGATTGGTGTAAGAGTCATTAGCTCAGGAGAACAATCAGATTTATTAAATATGTACAATTTTAAGGTACTACTTGTACATCGCCGGTGTTGAGCCACTTTTTTCACTTTATGTAGGCTACTGTAATTTCTGCTTGGCATTAAAAGAAAATGATTCTCTTTTGTGCTTTCGTCGGCATTGGCGTCCTGCCTGCTTGTAAAGAAAGAAGACACAAATTAATATGATAAATTTTCTCGATGTAAAATAACTAAATACTTGCTCTTTGACGCCCTCCTCGACGCTGAAGTCATGTATCAAGTGAGAAAAAAATTACTTTCGTGTTTCTATCAGTCTTTTTCATCAAATGTTGTAAAATACGCTATTGACCATTAAAATTGCTACACCAAGAAGAAATGAAGATGATAAACGGGTATTCATTGGACAAATATATTATACTAGAACAGACATGTGATTACATTTTCACGCAGTTTGGGTGCATAGATCCTGAGAAATCAGTGCCCAGAACAACCACCTCTGGCCGTAATAACGACCTTGATACGCCTGGGCATTGAGTCAAACAGAGTTTGGAGGTACAGCTGCACATGCAGCTTCAACACACTTCATCAGGAGTAGTGACTGGCGTATTGTGACGAGCCAGTTGCTCGGCCACCATTGACCAGACGTTTTCAATTAGTGAGAGATCTGGAGAATGTGCTGACCAGGGCAGCAGTCGAACATTTTCTGTATCCAGAAAGGCCCGTACAGGACCTGCAACATGCGGTCGTGCATTATCCTGCTGAAATGTAGGGTTTCGCAGGGATCGAATGAAGGGTAGAGCCACGGGTCGTAACTCATCTGAAATGTAACGTCCACTGTTCAAAGTACCGTCAATGCGAACAAGAGGTGACCGAGACGTGTAACCAATGGCACCACATACCGCCACGCCGGGTGATACGCCAGTATGGCGATGACGAATACACGCTTCCAATGTGCGTTCACCGCGATGTCGCCAAACACGGACGCGACCAACATGATGCTCTAAACAGAACCTGGATTCATGCGTAAAAATGACGTTTTGCCATTCGTGCACACAGGTCCGTCGTTGAGTACACCATCGCAGGCGCTCCTGTCTGTGATGCAGCGTCAAGGGTTATCGCAGCCTTTGTCTCCGAGCTGATAGTCCATGCTGCTGCAAACGTCGTCGAACGGTTCGTGCAGATGGTTGTTGCCTTGAAAACGTCCCTATCTGTTGACTCAGGGATCGAGACGTGGCTGCACGATCCGTTACAGCCATGCGGATAAGATGCCTGTCATTTCGACTGCTAGTGATACGAGGTCGTTGTGATCCAGCACGGCGTTCCGTATTACCCTCCTGAACGCACCGATTCCATATTCCGCTAACAGTCATTGGATCTCGACCAACGCGAGCAGCAATGTCGCGATACGCTACAATCCGACCTTTATCAAAGTCGGAAACGTGATGGTACGCATTTCTCCTCCTTACACGAGGCATCACAACAACGTTTGACCAGGCAACGCCGGTCAACTGCTGTTTGTGTATGAGAAATCGGTTGGAAACTTTCCTCGTGTCAGCAAGTTGTAGGTGTCGCCACCTGCGGCAACCTTGTGTGAATGCTCTGAAAAGCTAATCATTTGCATATCACAGCATCTTCTTCCTGTCGGTTAAGTCTTGCGTCTGTAGCACGTCATCTTCGTGGTGTCGCAATTTTAATGGCCAGTAGCGTCATTTAAAATCAAGAATGTATTGAACGACTGAAAACAGTGAAATAGACAGCCTAGATTTTATATATTATCTGTCCCTCAATTTTTTTAAAGATAATACAGTCCAATTTTTCTACACTTCGAGGGATAACAAAAATTCATTGTTCATAAACAATTTTTCCCTAACAACGCATTAATTCAGTGCCGTGTCCAATTCCCGTCTTCCTCTACAACTGAATTTAGCAGTCAGGCAATAGAGGCACTGTGTTTCCGGATGAATCTGTTATTATACAACTCTTACCATCAGTCATGAACTGCTTCGGACAGCGCTCTCATGGTTGTCGGTGCTGGTCTTGTACATCTAATAATTTTGTCCATCACAGCCCTGCTCTATGGGACTGAAGTCAGCACTTTTGCGAGGCCAGTCCAACAGCTCAATGACTCTTTTCGGTTGAAACCAGTATCTTCCACAGTTCGCTGTATAGGCAGGAGAAGGGTCACGCCAGAAGATCATTCTGCGTCCCAAAAATGTTTGACGAACAGAAAGAAGGGGGTACTCTGTAGTAGTAATGACTAGAAAAGGGACATTCCAGTTGCCATAGGACGTCGCAACCATTTGCAGCGAACTAAATATTTCCCTATATTTGGGACACTACTTCTAAAAATTACCAAGAGGCATTAAATGTTTCAATAATAAATGAAAAGCATGAGTTTGCTTTTGTTCTACAATAGAGTTGTAGAACAAAAGCAAACTGGTGCTTTTCATTTATTATAATGTTGTTCTACGAAGAACCAACGGAAGATTCTGTTAATACATTAAATGTTTCCCTCAAGCACACAGGTAGCAGCAGGAGAATGAAGGGGTTAATAGAGATAATGACAGTAATAAACGAAGTATTTGGTAACTTCACACTCTTGATTGGTGTTTTTCTATCTAAGAAATTTCTTGAAATAGCGAAAATTTCTAAAATGTTTTCCAATCCAGGCTAAGATGGCTAAAACATCTTTACATCCCGCTACCATGAAACTAGCGTAATTTCCGTGTCAGAAGCCTGCTGATAACGAACCAGTAAATAGAGAACTGAATGTTTTCACCGTGTCTCATTTGTAAGCTAAGCGCATCTTTCAAAAATCTTATCACACAATCATGAACACAGTAAACATCGGTTTCCGTGGTCTGGTGGATGGAGCCTAGTTCTTTAGTTTTGAGTATGGGTTCGATTCCCACTTTTGGCATTTATTTTAAAGACACATGGTCACATCTCCTTCACCTCTAGTAATGCCAAGTGAACAACGTCAGGTTGCACCGTAGTTCAGAATGAGCATTGTGAACATCATATTGCTTCACTACCAAATGGGACAGAGCCCGCTTACGTTGGGCCTTAGTAGAGGCGAGAGTCGCGGCAAACAGAAACTCTGTCGCCAGTGCGCTTCCTTACACAAGGTGTTTCCATAGAGCAGTTCCCACGGTTAATTGCATATTTAAAAATTCAGTTTCTGACAAACCACTCGCTTCAGGAACGTTTCACAGTCGTGGGGAAACCTGTTAAAGAGCAAAAATACTTTGAATTGTCATAGAACTTCATGAGTCCAGATAGGGTCTCAAAATCTCTTGTTCATGAAAATAATTAATTTTGCCTAAAGATTGCTGGAATGACACATCTGATGGAATTAGTTAATTTAAACTGTAATGAGTGAGGTAGTGATTTTGAAATTCCGTCTACTGTGATAATATTGAGTTTACAAGCGTTAAGAAAACAATATCGTGGCGTTGATTTGTATCTGGGCTGATTACCTTAAAGAACAGTGTTCTCTAGTGGTTTGTTGTGGAATCTATTTTCTATAGTCAAACGGCTGTAGTGCAAAAACATTAGCCGGCCGGTGTGGCCGAGCGGTTCTAGGCGCTTCAGTCTCGAACCGCGCGACCGCTACGGTCGCAGGTTCGAATCCTGCCTCGGGCATGGATCTGTGTGATGTCATTAGGTTAGTTAGGTTTAAGTTGTTCTAAGTTCTAGGGGACTGATGACCTCAGATGTTAAGTCCCATAGCGCTCACAGCCATTTGAACCATTCTTTGCAAAGAGATTAGAGGACCTGCAAGACAGCTACGTTATGTGCGCTGCATGTAGATCAGGCGGAACGCAATCCAAGTCATTAAGATAGTTTTAGGTATGATAGTACACAGGGCGGTCCACTGATCGTAACCGGGTCAAATATCTCACGAAATAAGCGTCAAACGAAAAAACTACGAAAAACGAAACTTGTCAAGCTTGAAGCGAGAAACCAGATGGCACTGTGGTCGGTCCGCTAGACGGCGCTGCGTTTTTTTTAAATAGGAACCACCATTTTTATTACATATTCATGTAGTACGTAAAGAAATATGAATGTTTTAGTTGGACCACTTTTTTCGCTTTGTGATAGATGGCGCTGTAATAGTCACAAACATATGACTCACAATTTTAGACGAACAGTTGGTAACAGGTAGGTTTTTTAAATTAAAATACAGAACATAGGTAAGTTTGAACATTTTATTTCGGTTGTTGCAATGTGATACATGTACCTTTGTGAACTTATCGTTTCTGAGAACGCCTGCTGTTACAGCGTGATACCTGTAAATACAACATAAATGCAATAAACGCTCAAAATGATGTCCGTCAACCTCAATGCATTTGGCAATACGTGTAACGACATTCCTCTCAACAGCGTGTAGCTCGCCTTCCGCAGTGTTCGCGCATCCATTGACAATGCGCTGACGCATGTTGTCAGGCGTTGTCTGTGGATCACGATGGCAAATATCCTTCAACTTTGCCCACAGTAAGAAATCCGGGGACGTCAGACCAGGTGACCGTGGGGGCCATGGTATGGTGCTTTGACGACCAGTCCACCTGTCATGAAATATGCTATTCAATACCGCTTTAACCGCACGCGAGCTATGTGCCGGACATCCATCACGTTGGAAGTGCATCGCCATTCTGTCATGCAGTGAAACATCTTGTAGGAACATCGGTAGGACATTACGTAGGAAATCAGCATACATTGCACCATTTAGATTGCCATCGATAAAATGGGGCCAATTATCCTTCCTTACATAATGCCGCACCATACATTAACCCGCCAGGGTCGCTGATGTTCCACTTGTCGCAGCCATCGTGGATTTTCCAATAGTGCATATTATGCTTGTTTACCTAACCGCTGTTGGTGAATGACGCTTCGTCGCTAAATAGAACGCGTGCAAATAAATCTGTCATCGGCCCCTAATTTCTCTTGTGCCCAGTGGCAGAACTGTACACGACGTTCAAAGTCGTCGCCATGCAGTTCCTGGAGCAAAGAAATATGGTACGCGTGCAATCGATGTTGATGTAGCATTCTCAACACCGACGGTTTTGAGATTCCAGATTCTCGCTCCATTTGTCCTTAAATAACGTAACTCTCTGGCGAACGGTCCGTACACGTGGATGATGTCGTCCAGGATACCGAGCAGCATACATAGCACACGCCATTTTGGCATTTTAATCACAATAGCCATACATCAACACGATATCGACCTTTTCCGCAATTGGTAAACGGTCCGTTTTAACACGGGTAATGTATGAAGAAGCAAATACCGTCCGCACTGGCGGAATGGCCATCTATCGCAAAGCGAAAAAAAATGGTCCAACTAAATCATTCATATTTCTTTACGCACTACACGAATATGTAATAAAAATGGGGATTCCTATTTTAAAAAAGTGCAGTTGATATCCGTTTGACCTATGGCAACGCCATCTAGGGGGCCAACCACAGTGCTATCTGGTTTCCCCCCTGCGGGTCCGGGAGTCAGAATAGTCCCGAGGTATTCCTGCCTGTCGTAAGAGGCGACTAAAAGGAGTCCCTCCCCCTCAAGGGGGTAGTTAGCGCCTGCGTCCGGAGACGGACGGTTCCACGACCTATATTTGCGGTCATTTCGGTTTTTCACTTCTTCTGGTTTCTTCCTTCCTTTGGTTGGTTCCATTCTATGTTCTTCTCCATCTCACTGTCTTACTTACTCTTTCCCTTGCCTTCTTCTCCTTGCCTTCTTCTCCTTGCCTTCTTCTCCTTGCCTTCTCTGGTCTCTGCCTCGGTGTTTGGGACAGTCTGTCCTTTCTCTCCCTTCTTTTTCCTCTTCTTCCTTCCTCCCTGTGCGTGCCTGAAGGCAGACCAACGCGTTCGCACGCGACGCCGGTGACGGGGTAACGCGTAATTCCCCGCCCTGGGTAGACAAGTAAGGCCCGCACGTACCCCCTGGTAAAGGCCAGGCCCAGGGAGGGGTGATTGCCTGAGCTGACACCTTCTGACCATGCCGATTGGTCCCTCCGTCCGTTTCTCGGGAGGTGTGACCTGAGGTGTAAACACATTCACCTAAGGTGGGAGTGCCCTCTGAGAGGGTCCCCACAAGGAAGGAGCGCGCCATCGGAGACGCTGGCAATCATGGGGGATTCCTCCGCAATGGATTTCTCTTCTTCTTCTCTCTCGACTTCTGCCCAAAAATGGAAACTTGACCAGCCACCAGTGACAAAAGTACTACCGCCTGCCCCAAAGTTCCTCGTAGTTTCTCGATCTGAGGACGGAAAGGATTTTTCCTCTGTCAACCCTTTCGTTATCCAGAAGGGCGTAGATGCCATAGCCGGATCTGTCAAGTCTTGTACCAAGTTGCGTAACGGTACCTTGTTACTAGAAACTGAGAGCGCCTTTCAGGCACAAAAACTGCTTCGGGCCACACTGCTGTACACGTTCCCTGTCCGGGTGGAGGCTCACCGCACTTTGAATTCGTCTCGTGGTGTGGTCTATACTAGATCACTCGAAGGATTGGCTGACGAGGAGATTCAGTCTTTCCTCGCTGAGCAGGGCGTGACGGCTGTCCATAGGGTCATGAAAAAGGTCAACAGTCACCTTGTACCGACCCGGACACTTTTCTTGACCTTTTGTTAGTGTTCAGTTGCCGTCTCGCATCAAAGTGGGCTACGAGGTTATTTCTGTTCGCCCCTATGTCCCGACACCTACGCGCTGCTACCAGTGTCAGCGTTTTAATCACATTCACCAGTCTTGTTCCAATGCGGCTAAATGTGTCGCTTGTGGCAGGGATGCCATGAGGGTGACTGTCCACCTCCGTCTCCTCGTTGTGTGAACTGTCAGGGTGACCATGCAGCGTCCTCCCGCGACTGTCCCATCTACAAGGAAGAACGCTGTATACAGGAAATTCGGGTCAAAGAAAAAGTGTCCACCTCGGGTGCTCGCAAGTTATTTGCTAGTAGGAAGCCCACGCTCCTCCCAGCGGGGAAATACAGTACTGTCCTCGCCTCTCCTCGGACTACCAGGGAGGTGGCGACGCAGACATGCGATTTGACCTTCAGCACTACGGTCGTCCTTTCGGCCAGTGCTAAGATCGCCCGGTCGACGTCCCCTCTTCCTCCCGTCACCCCTCAGACACCAGCACCTTCATCAGCGTCTGCCAAGACGAAGACCCAGAAGTCAGATGCACGGGCCTTCAGGAAGGAACCGTCCCGTGCAGACTTCCTACGTACCTCGAACTCCCAGCTATCGACCAGTACTTCCACTAAACGACCTTCCAAGAAGGCTCATAGGAAGCACAGTTCTCCTTCTCCGCCACGGCGCATTTCTGCTGCTGTGCCACCCAGCGGTTGCCGCCCCAGGCCATCATCCGTTTCGCCTGGCCGCACCGCTGGTAGCCGAACATCTGGCCGTCCAACGGCGGAGGAAGCTCCCCCTCCCGGCCATCTTAACAAGATGGCCGATGAACCTATTCAACCAATGGACGATGACTGTCCGCCTACTGATAGCGGCGGCAGTGCTCGCTCGAAGCCAGGCCCTCAGCGGCCTTCGAGGTGACCCCTTCTTGCATCTTCTTTTTCTTTTTCTTCTGACGATGGCACTTATTCACTGGAATATTCGCAGCATTCGCTCCAACCGAGAGAACTTGAAGTTGCTGCTCCGCTTGCACAGTCCGCTCGTCGTAGCCCTCCAGGAAACGAAGCTACGCCCATGCGATCAAATTGCCTTGGCACACTACACCTCTGTGCGTTTTGACCTACCCCCTGTGGCAGGTATTCCGGCTCATGGAGGGGTTATGTTGCTGGTGCGGGATGATATTTACTACGATCCCATCACATTGCACACCGGCCTGCAGGCAGTTGCCGTCCGAATTACTCTCCCCACTTTTACATTTTCCATTTGTACCGTTTACACTCCATCGTCGTCTGCCGTTACCAGGGCAGACATGATGCAAATTATTGCTCAGCTACCTGCACCATTTTTGTTAACTGGAGACTTCAATGCCCACCATCCCCTTTGGGGCTCTCCAGCAGCCTGCCCGTGGGGCTCCCTGTTAGCAGACCTTTTCAACCAGCTCAATCTTGTCTGCCTCAATACTGGCGCCCCTACTTTTCTTTCGGACACATCTCGTACCTATTCCCATTTAGACCTCTCTATATGTACTACCCAACTTGCACGCCGGTTTGAGTGGTATGCACTTTCTGATACATATTCGAGCGACCACTTCCCGTGTGTTATCCATCTCCTGCATCATACCCCCTCTCCGTGCTCAACTAGTTGGAATATCTCCAAAGCAGACTGGAGGCTCTTCTCTTCCAGGGCGACCTTTCAGGATCAAACCTTTACAAGCTGCGATCGTCAGGTCGCACACCTCACGGAAGTCATTCTCGCTGCTGCTGAATATTCCATCCCTCACCCTCCTTCTTCTCCACGTCGCGTACCGGTCCCCTGGTGGACCGCAGCATGTAGAGACGCTTTACGTGCTCGCCGACGTGCTTTACGCACCTTTAAACGCCACCCTACAGTGGCGAATTGTATCAATTATAAACGATTACGTGCGTAGTGTCATCGTATTATTAAAGAAAGCAAGAAAGCCAGCTGGGCTGCTTTCACAAGCACCTTCAACAGTTTTACTCCTTCTTCTGTTGTCTGGGGTATCCTGCGCCGGCTATCTGGCACTAAGGTCCTCTCACCAGTTTCTGGCTTGACGGTCGCGAATGACGTCCTTGTGGCCCCTGAGGATGTCTCCAATGCCTTCGGCCGCTTTTTCGCAGAGGTTTCGATCTCCGCTCATTATCACCCTGCCTTCCTCCCCCGAAAACAGGCAGAGGAGGCAAGGCCACCTAACTTCCGCTCCTCGAATCGTGAAAGTTATAATGTCCCATTCGCCACGCGGGAACTCGAAAATGCACTTGCCCGGTCACGGTCCTCCGCTCCAGGGGCTGATTCTATTCATATTCAGATGCTGAAGAACCTTTCTCCTGCGGGTAAAGGTTTCCTTCTTCGTACTTATAATCGCATCTGGATTGAGGGACATGTTCCCGCATGCTGGCGCGAGTCTATTGTTGTACCGATTCTTGAGCCGAGGAAGGACAAGCACTTGCCTTCCAGTTATCGACCCATCTCGCTTACCAGCTGTGTCTGTAAGGTGATGGAGCGAATGGTTAACTCTCGTTTGGTTTGGCTGCTCGAATCTATAATCTCCTATGCTTGTCAATCTGTCTTTTGTCGTGTTTTCCCTTTTAGTTGCTGTTTTAAACTTGTGCCTCGCGGTGCATTCCTAACGTAGTCTGGGCGCTAATGACCATTGTAGTTGTGCGCCCTAAAACCACAAAAAAAAATCTGGTTTCCCCCTTCAAGCTTCATCGTTTTTTCGTTTGATGCCTATTTCGTGAGATATTTGGCCCGGTCAGTATCAATGGACCACCCTGTATATGCACTCAGTGGTGTAGTGGCTAATGTAATTTTTCTGTGGGAAAACATTTACGTTCAGATATATCAGTTAATTCTCAGAATTCCTTATTCTACACTGTTATACCAGTACGGACAACATGATTTAACCATAATTTGTTCCATATGTGTTTGTTAGGGCAGATCCATTTCATGTGTTAGTGTCCGCTTATGTTTCCCGATGATGCCAGAGTAGTACACTGAAAAGCCAAAGAAACTGGTACGAACCATCGTAATACCGTGTAGGGCCCCCGGGAGCCCGCAGGAGTGCCGCAACACGACGTGGCATGGACTCGACCAATGTCTGGAGGGAAGCGACACCATGAATCCCGCAGGGCTGTCCATAAATCCGTAAGAGTACGAGGGGTGGACATTACTTCTGAACAGCGGGTTGCAAACCATCCCAGATACGCTCAATAATGTTCATGTCTGGGGAGTTTGGTGGCAAGCAGAAGTAATTAAAGTCAGAAGATTGTTTCTGGATCCACTCTGTAGTAATTCTAGACGTGTGGGGTATCGCGTTGTCCGGGTGGTATTTCCCAAGTCCGTCGGAATGCGCAATGGACACGAATGGATGCAGGTCATCAGACATGGTCCTTACGTACGTGTTACCTGTCACAGTCGTATCTAGACGTATCAGGGGTCCCATATTACTCCAACTGCACACTCCCCACATGATTGCAGAGTCTCCACCAGATTGAACAGTCTCCTGCTGACATGGAGTGTCCATGGATTCATGAGGTTGTCTCCATAACTGTACACGCCAATCTTGCTTGATACAATTACAAACGAGACTCGTCCGGCCAGGCAACATGTTTTCAGTCATCAACATTCTAATGTCGGTGTGGACGGACCTAGGCAAGGGGTAAAGCTTTGTGCAGTCGTGAAGGGCACACACGAGAGTCCTTCGGCTCAGAAAGCCCATATCGATGATGTTTCGTTGAGTGATTCGCACACTGACACTTGTTGATGGCCCACCATTGAAATCTGCAGCAATTTGCGGAAGGGTTGCACTTCTGTGACTTTGAACGATTCTCTTCAGTCGTCGTTGGTCCCGTTCTTGCAGGATCTTTTTCCGGCCGCAGCGATGTCGGAGATTTGACGTTTTACCGGACTGCTGGTACTCACGGTACACTCGTGAAGAGGTCATACGGGAAAATCCCCACTTCACCACTACCTCGGAGATGCTGTGTCCCATCGCTCGTGCGCCAACTATAATACCACATTCAGACTCATTTAAATCTTAATAACCTGCCACTGTAGCAGCAGTAACCGATAAAACAACTGCGCCAGACACTTTTTGTCTTATGTAAGCGTTGCCTGCCGCAGCCCCGTATTCTGCCTGTTTGCATATCTCTGTATTTGAATACACGTGCCTATACCCGTTTCTTTGGCGCTTCAGTGTATAAGGTAATTATTTCATGTGTCACTGAATTCACGAGAATCTAATTATGAGAGCCTACTGCACACTCAGTTATCAGTAACTTTCTATTAATAAAGTTTACTGCTACTCTAATTTCATCATGCAGATTCTATCAACTTTAGTTTGGAAGTTAAATTTTTAGAGCTACATCGATATTTGGAAAACAATCTCTGGCATTTTATGGGTCCTGGTTTGGATAATGTATGGCATCTAAATCTAATGTGATAAAAGTCATGGGATAGTGATATGAATTTATACAGACGGCGGAAGTATAGCGTACACAAGGTAAGAGAGGCCTGTCCATTTGCGGAGCTGTCATTTGTATTCAAAGGATTCATGGGAAAAGGTTTTCGATGTGATTATGGCTGCACGACGGGAATTAACAGACTTTGAACACGGATTGGTAGTTGGAGCTACATGCATGGGGCGTTCAGCTATCGGGGGAATCATTAGGGAGTTCAATGCTCCGAGATCCAGAGCGTCAACGGTGTGCCGAGATTACCAGATTTCAAGCATTGGCTCTCACCACGGCCAACGCAGTGGCCAACGGCCTCCACTTAGCGACCCAGAGCAGCGGCGTTTGCATAGCCTTGTCAGTGCTAACAAACAAGCAACACTACGAAATC
Source organism: Schistocerca americana (assembly GCF_021461395.2). Classification (NCBI taxonomy): domain Eukaryota; kingdom Metazoa; phylum Arthropoda; class Insecta; order Orthoptera; family Acrididae; genus Schistocerca; species Schistocerca americana. The sequence continues at coordinate 184,456,222 of NC_060120.1, forward strand.
AATGTGCGGTGCACGACCGACTTATCCATTAGGACAGTGCGTCGAAATTTGGCGTTAATGGGCTACGGCAGTAGACGACCGACGCGAGTGCCTTTGCTAACACCACGACATAGCCTGAAGCGTCTTTCCTGGGCTCGTGACCATATCGGTTGTACCCTAGACGACTGTAAAACCGTAGCCTGGACAGGTGCGCCCTGGTTTAGGATAGTAAAAGCTGATGGTAGGGTTTGAGTGTGGTGCAGACCCCACGAAGCCATGGACCCAAGTTGTCAACAAGCTGTGCAAGCTGATTCAAGCTGGTGGACTGCAGACTGTGTTTTTCAAGGAATGGACTGGGTCCTCTGGTCCATTGGCTGCTTCGAGTCCATTTGCAGCCATTAATGGACTTCATATTCCCAAACAACGGCGTAATGGATGACAGTGAGCCATGTCATCGTACCACAGTTGGTCTGAAGAACGTTCTGGACAACTCGAACGAATTATTTGGGCACCAAGGTCGCCCAGCACCAATCCGACCGAACATTTATGGGGGACAATCGGGAGGTCATTTCGTGCACAAAGTCCTGCAACCACAACACTTTCGCAATTATGGGCGGCTATAGAGACACCATGACTCAATATTACTGCAGGGAACTTCCAATGACATTTTGAGTCCATGTCACGTTGACTTACTCCACTATTCCGGGCAAAAGCAGCTCCGATGCGATTTTAGGTGATACCCATGGCATTTGTCAACCAAGTGTATTTCAGACTACGAAAATCCGTTTAACAGATCTTTTACTCCCACGGAATTGCCATTGTTTGATCTGCCACCACTGGGAATTTCCCGCGAAGGAACGTGAAGTTTGAGAGGTTAATGACTTAATTCATATCAGCTTGTTAGGTTGCCACATTCTTGGTTACTTGAGACCTTATCTTAAAATTATATTAATTTAAAGGTGATTAAAATTCTTTGCAAGTAAATGAATATCCAAATTCACCTTTGAATTCAATGCTCCTTTTGTATAGCTGTTATATTACAAGAGTAGAGTAAAGAAAAGGGATTGTCTAGATCATTATTCCATTTCTCGGACGATCACATGAGAAGTGCTTGATGCTGACAACTCCTGCGTGGTGCTTACATGATCACAGCGTTTGAGGGAAGCCGATGCACCCAGCGGAAGGTGCGCTAAGTCAATATGAGTTTGGGGGCAGCAGTGAAGGCGGGTATGACACATGACTAGTGCATGCAAGGTATCGAGAAAATTAACCTTTGAGATGGAATGTCGAGAGTGCAGAAAACGTGCGAGAATTACAAGTAAGATAATGAAACAAGTATATAAGTGGAATCAGTGCTCGACAAAATATCTAATATGATTAACCAAGTTTGTGCATTCGTTCTAGTTTTATGTATTAGCAGTTGATCTTGGCAAAGCCAAGGGGAAAATAGTAATTTACCACTAAAAACGACTAACTGTGGGGAAAAAATGGTTCAAATGGCTCTGAGCACTAAGGGACTTAACTTCTGAGGTCATCAGTCCCCTAGAACTTAGAACTACTTAAACCTAACCAACCTAAGGACATCACACACATCCATGCTCGAGGCAGGATTCGAACCTGCGACCGTAGCGGACTAACTGTGGACATCCCCTTTAATTTAATCATTTTTGCATGAAACCTCATCATGAAACGAGTGAAGCACTCAATCTGGGGTCTCTGCCATGTTGCAGATAAAGCAGAGCACATTATTGGCATGCTCTGGAAACCATCTCCTCAAACGTAGACGGACCGTGTCACACTTTTTAACAGAAACCTATGGGATTTAGTACTCAAGAACAAATACTGTATACCACTAATCTTGCGATGTGTTTCGCTCGTAACTTCTTCATTTCATTCCTTTCCACTGAATTCCCATTTAATGTGTTTCACTTTACCACACTTTCACTTCTTACCTTCCACCGACAATTACATCACGTTCTGTAAGTCTACTACTTCTGCACGACCGCTCTGCAGTTCACATTTCTGTGCTCGGCAGAGGGTTCAGAGAACCTCTTTCAACTGTTTATCGACCGTTCCAATCCCGGATTATACAAGGAAAAAATGGACACCTAACCATCGCATGCGAGCTCTGATTTCTCTTATTTTATTACGGCGTTCATTTCTCTCTTTATACGTGGGAGTCAACGAGGTGTTTTCGCATTCGGGGGAGAAAATTAGTGATTGAAATTTCGCGAAAAGAATTCTCCGCAACAGAAGATGCCTTCTTTTACTCATTGTCGCCTCAATTAGCACCCGATATCTGTGACACTGACGCTCCTATCTTGCGACAATACAAAACGAGCTGTCTTCAAATTTTTTAGATGCCCTCCATTAATCCTACCTGGGAAGGACGTCATATGGTCTCTTCAGTTGACAGGTGACATATTCTGAATGCTCTATAAAAAAACGCAATTTTTGTTCTTCTCACAAGATTTTCTATGTGATGGTTCCAATTTAAGTTGTTTGTAATTGCAATCCCTAGGTATTTAGTTGAACTGATAGCCTTTGAAGTTGTGTGATCTACTGGGTACATGAAATGTAACGATTTTTTTTTTCATTTCTCACGTGGAGGACCTCGCTGCTTTTCATTGTTAAGGATCAATGGCCACTTTTCGCACCACGTAAATATCTTGTCTAAATAATTTTGTAACTGGTTTTGACCTTTTGATGACTTTACTAGATGTTAAGACAGTATCATTCCCAAACATTTTAACACAGCTGTTCAAGTTATCACTAGATTAAATATATTCTGTACCGGTAACACACCCACTTCCCGCGTTTAAAGAATCGAGCTCCCATACCATCGTAATTTGTGTTCCATTTTAAGAAAAACAAGTTTTTAACGCATCTCGATATTTATGACGTCATATCTCTGAAACTGTGTGTTGCACAATTATGCAATTTTGCAGATGCATTGAGTGGTATATGTGAACACTGCCTGCAAAATGTCTTGCGAGAAAAGATAGTAGTAAAGAAGTTATAAATTAAAATATTAAGCTGCTGAAGTTTTACTGTGCCAACAGCAAAAATGTGGTAAGCTATAAACTTTTATTTAATTATTTTGTAGGGGTGTCAGCGAGAAGTAGTTTCAAATGATTTGACACTATGTGTACAGTTTGTTAGAAGTTTCTAAGTACTCTCTCTCTCTCTCTCTCTCTCTCTCTCTCTCTCTCTCTCTCTCAAATGTTGAATGGATATAGTGTGGATAATTTTTGCGCTCTGAGATTCTAGATTAACTCGATTTATTATGTTAAAGATTTGACATAAGATTATACTTCTTAATAAGTGGATTATTACAGCATTTTGTATTTTTAAATTCAGTCAGTAATCAAGTGAAATATTGGAACTCAAATTTTTGGTACCCTTGGAAGTCGTTAGATAGGCAGCCTGCAATTTCACGTTAATCATGAACCATACACCAAGCACCATAATTGGGTTGGCCGTTTTGTAATATACACGCATCAAAAAATGTTTTGCATCACCTCGGTTCGGAAGGTTCCGGAACCTGTACAGAAAATTGGAATAGAGATCAACATAAACATCATTTCCGCCCTTTTTATTGCTCATGAAGACCACACATTGCATGTTGCACTGCCATACAGCGAGACCTTCAGAGGTGGTGGTCCAGATTGCTGTACACATCGGTACCTCTAGTACCCAGTAGCACGTCCTCTTGTATTGATGCATGGCAGTATTCGTCGTGGCATACTATCCAAAAGTTCATCAAGGCACTTTGGTCCAGATTGTCCCACTCCTCAACGCGGATTCGGCTTAGATCTCTGAGTGGCCGGTGGGTCACGTCGTCCATAAACAGCCCTTTTCAATCTATCCCAGGCATGTTGGATAACCCTATCCAACATGTCTGGAGAACATGCTGGCCACTCTAGTAGAGCGACGCCGTTATCCTGAAGGAAGTCATTCACAAGATGTGCACGATGAGGACACGAATTGTCGTCCATGAAGTCGAATGCCTCGCCAATATGCTGCCGATATGGTTTCACTATCGGTTGGAGGATGGCATTTACGTATTGTACAGCCGTTACGGCGCCTTCTATGACCACCAGCGGCGTACGTCGGCCCCACATAATGCCACCCCAAAACAGCAGGGAACCTCCACCATGCTGCACTCGCTGGAAAGTGTGTCTAGGGCGTTCAGCCTGATCGAGTTTCCTCCAAACACGTCTTCGACGATTGTTTGGTTGAAGGCATATTCGACACTTATCGGTGAAGAGAACGTGATGCCAATCCTGAGCGGTCAATTCGGCATGTTGTTGGACCCATCTGTACTGCGCTGCATGTTGTCGTGGTTGCAAAGATGGACCTCGCCATGGACATCGGGAGTGAAGTTGCACATCGTGCAGCCTATTGTGCATAGACGTCCTGTGGTTGCACAAAAAGCATTATTCAACATGATGGCGTTGCTGTCAGGATTCCTCCGAGCCATAATCCACTGCAGCGGTCATCCCCTGCAGTAGTAGTCCTTGGGCGGCCTGAGCGAGGCATGTCATCGACAGTTCCTATGTCCTCCATGTCCGAACAACATCACTTTAGTTCACTCCGAGACGCCTGGACACTTCGCTTGTTGAGAGCCCTTCCTGGCACAAAGTATTGACCGTCTAGGCATGGTTGAACTACAGACAACACGAGCCGTGTACCTCCTTGCTGGTGGAGACTGGAACTGATAGGCTGTCGGACCCTGTCCGTGTAATTAGCGCTGGTCATGCACGTTTGATTACGTCTTTGGGCGATCAACTCTAAAACAGTCAAAGCTACTGTGTCTGTGATACAATATCCATAGTCAACATCCATCTTCAGGAGTTCTGGGGACCGGGGTGACGCAAAACTGTTTTTTTATGTGTGTAGATAACTCGTTTTACTTAAGATTCTCTCTAACGCCCATCACGCTATGCTTCCGTACTCGACCCGCAGCCCCCAACTACTATCTCAGACGCGTACTGACTGGACGGGTACCAGCACTCAGTTCGAAAAATGGTCATTGTTAAGGCGACAACTCCCATCAACAGCGCGCCTCCGAAATAACTCGGCACACCGGTCGGTAAAATACCCACACAGTGAAGTGGCGTGCATGTGGCAGCGGCTGCAGGAATTAGCGCAGTGAAGATGGGGCGACGTGGAGTCGTGACACAATGGCAGATACACTGAGGTGACAAAAGTCTAGGGATGGCGGTAATGTCGCAAGGTACAGAAAGGCAGTGAATTGGCGGGGGTATCATTTGTACTCAGGTGACTCATGTGAGAAGTTTACGAGGTGATTATGGCCGCATGACGGGAATTAATAGATTTCGAAAGCGGAATGGTAGTTGGAGCTAGACGCATTCCCATTCCGAAATCGTTAGGGAATTCATTATTCCGAGATCCACAGTGTCGAGAGTGTGCTGAGTATACCAAATTTCACACATTACCTCCCACCATGGACAACGCAGTGGCCGAGGACGTTTGTGCAGAGTTTTCACTGCTAACAGACAAGCAGCACTGCGTGAAATAACCGCAGAAGTCAACGGGGACGTACGACGGACGTGTCCGTTGGGACACTGCGGCGAAGTTCGGCGTCAATGGGCTATGGTAGCAGACGACAGACGATAGCGCCGTTGTTAACAGCAATACATCTCCTGGTGTCGTGACCACATTGGTTGGACCCTAGACGATTGCAAAACCGTTGCCTGATCAGATGGGTCCCGATTTCAGTTGGTAAGAGCTGGCGATAGGGTTCGTGTGTGATGCAGACCGCACGAAGCCGTGGACCCATAATGTCAACAAGGCACTGTGCAAGCTGTTGGTGGCTCTATAATGGTGTATACTGTGTTTGCATGGAATGGACTGGGTCCCCTGGTCCAACTGAACCTATCGTTGACTGGAAATCAGTATGTTCGGCTACTTAGAGGCCATTTGAAGCCATTCATAGACTTCATATTCCCAGACAACGACGGACTTTTTATGGATGACTATGCGCTATGTCACCAGGCCATAATAGTTCGCGATTGGTCTGAAGAGCATTGTGGCCAATCCGAGCGAAGGGTCTGGCCGCCCAGATCGCCCAACATGGGACATAATCGAGGTCAGTTCGTGCACAAAATCCTGCACCTACAAAGCTTTCGCAATTATGGACGGCTATAGAGGAAGCAGGGCTCAATACTTCTGCCAGGGACTTCCAACGACTTGTTGAGTCCATGCCACGTCAAGTTGCTGCACTAGACCGTACAGAAGTCAACACGATATTAAGAGGAATTCTGTGGCTTTTGTCACCTCAGTATATGCGTCAGCGCTGGAATGTGCCCATCCTTCCCACTGTCAACCGAATATCGAAATGTCGACACTCAAGTGTCATCCCTTGTACGACCAGTAGCGCCTCTTTATGATCGATGTGATTTTTAATATGGCCACCTCAGTATCCGATGCTGTGCTATGTTGGTATCCCGTGTCTCTGTTCAGCAGATCTGTCGAGATGCGAAGCTCCACCACTTCTTTAATTCGGCTGTCCCATTACAAACACGTAGACGAGAGAATTCTGGTATATTTGTAGTCCATACTGCGTCCTGTAAGGAGACAATGCTTGGTCACTGCAGATTACTCTGAAGATGTCGGTCAGTTGTGCCAATGAAATATTGCGAGAATTTCACAATGACATATGTCGTCTCGTCCGAGAATCATATATGTACAATCTGTAGATTAGGTCTGTATCTGTATCAGTCATCTTATTGTAGTGATTCAATCATCATCATCATCATTTAAGACTGATTATGCCTTTCAGCGTTCAGTCTGGTGCATAGTCCCCCTTATAAAATTCCTCCATGATCCCCTATTCAGTGCTAACATTGGTGCCTCTTCTGATGTTAAGCCTATTACTTCAAAATCATTCTTAAACGAATCCAGGTACCTTCTCCTTGGTCTGCCCCGACTCCTCCTACCCTCTACTGCTGAACCCATGAGTCTATTGGGTAACCTTGTTTCTCCCATGCGTGTAACATGACCCCACCATCTAAGCCTGTTCGACCTGACTGCTACATCTATAGAGTTCATTCCCAGTTTTTCTTTGATTTCCTCATTGTGGACACCCTCCTGCCATTGTTTCCATCTACTAGTACCTGCAATCATCCTAGCTACTTTCATATACGCAACCTCAACCTTATTGATAAGGTAACCTGAATCCACCCAGCTTTCGCTCCCATACAACAAAGTGGGTCGAAAGATTGAACGGTGCACAGATAGCTTAGTCTTGGTACTGACTTCCTTCTTGCAGAAGAGAGTAGATGGTAGCTGAGCACTCACTGCATTAGCTTTGCTACACCTCGCTTCCAGTTCTTTCACTATGTTGCCATCCTGTGAGAATATGCATCCTAAGTACTTGAAACCGTCCACCTGTTCTAACTTTGTTCCTCCTATTTGGCACTCAATCCGTTTATATATCTTTCCCACTGACATTACTTTCGTTTTGGACATGCTAATCTTCATACCATAGTCCTTACATTTCTGATCTAGCTCTGAAATATTACTTTGCAAACTTTCAATCGAATCTGCCATGACAACTGTCATCCGCATATGCAAGACTGCTTATTTTGTGTTCACATATCTTAATCTCACCCAGCCAGTCTATTGGTTTCAACATATGATCCACAAATAACATGAACAACAGTGGAGACAGGTTGCAGCCTTGTCTCACCCCTGAAACTACTCTGAACCATGAACTCAATTTACTGTCAACTCTAACTGCTGCCTGACTATCCATGTAAAGACCTTTAATTGATTGCAAAAGTTTGCCTCCTATTCCATAATCTCGTAGAACCGGCAATAACTTTCTTCTAGGAACCCGGTCATATGCCTTTTCTAGATCTATAAAGCATAGATACATTCCCCTGTTCCACTCATAACACTTCTCCATTATTTGCCGTAAGCTAAAGATCTGGTCCTGACAACCTCTAAGAGGCATAACCCACACTGATTTTCATCCAGTTGGTCCCCAACTAATACTCGCACTTTCCTTTCAACAATACCTGAGAAGATTTTACCCACAACGCTGATTAAAGAGATACCTCTGTAGTTGTTACAATCTTTTCTGTTTCCATGTTTAAAGATTGGTGTGATTACTGCTTTTGTCCAGTCTGATGGAACCTGTCCCGACTCCCAGGCCATTTCAATTATCCTGTGTAGCCATTTAAGACCTGACATTCCACTGTATTTGATGAGTTACAACTTAATTTCATCAACCCCAGCTGCTTTATTGCACTGCAATCTATTGACCATTTTCTCCACTTCCTCAAATGTGATCTTATTTCCATCGTCTTTCCTATCCCATTGTACATCGAGATCTGAAACATTACTGATCGTATTTTCACCTACATTGAGCAACTCTTCAAAATATTCCCTCCATCTGCCCAAGGAATCCACAGGATTCACCAGCAGTTTTCCTGACCTGTCCAAAATACTTGTCATTTCCTTCTTACCTCCCTTTCGAAGACTGCTAATTACACTCCAGAATGGTTTTCCAGCAGCTTGACCCAAAGTCTCCAACCTGTTTCCAAAGTCTTCCCAAGATTTCTTCTTGGATGCTGCAATTATCTGTTTGGCTTTGTTTCTTTCTTCAACATAACTTTCTCTGTCTACCTGAGTTCTAGTATGTAGCCATTTTTGATACGCCTTCTTTTTCCTTTTACAGGCTGCCTTGACTGTGTCATTCCACCAAGCTGTTTGCTTCATCCTACTTTTACACACTACTGTTCCAAGACATTCTTTAACCACTTCTAGTACTGTGTCCCTGTACCTTGTCCATTCCTTTTCCAATGACTGTAATTGACTACATTCAACTAACTGATACCTTTCTGAGATCGCTGTTATGTACTTGTGCCTGATTTCCTTATCCTGAAGTTTCTCCACTCTTATCCTCCTACATATGGACCTGACCTCCTGCACTTTCGGCCTCACAATACCAATTTCACCGCAGATTAAATAGTGATCAGTGTCACCAAAGAATCCCCTGAATACACATGTATCCCTCACAGCCTTCCTGTATTCCTGATCTGTTATTATATAGTCAATGACAGATCTGGTTGCCCTGCCTTCCCAAGTATACCAGTGAATGTTCTTATGTTTAAAAAAGGAGTTTGTGATTACTAAGCCCATACTTGCAAAGAAATCCAAGAGTTGTTTCCCGTTCCTGTTGGCCTCCATATCCTCTCCAAATTTACCCATAAGCTTTTCAAACCCTTCTGTTCGATTTCCAATCCTGGCATTAAAATCACCCATGAGCACAACACTGTCCTTGTCCTGTACTCTAACAACTACATCACTGAGTGCATCATAAAAACTATCCATCTTATCTTGATCTGTCCCTTCACAATGCGAATATACTGACACAATCCTAATTTTCTTGCTAGACACTGTCAAATCTATCCACGTCAGTCGTTCGTTTACATACCTCATTGCAACTACGCTGGGTTCCATTTCTTTCCTGATGTAAAGCCCTACACCCCATTGTGCTATTCCTGCTTTGACTCCTGACAGGTAGACTTTGTATTCTCCTACTTCCTCTTCTTTCTCACCCCTTACCCGAATGTCACTAACAGCTAAAACGTCCAGCCCCATCTTACTTGCAGCCTCTGCCAGCTCTACCTTCTTCCCAGAGTAGCCTCCATTGATATTAATAGCTCCCCATCTCATTACCATTTGTTTGCCAAGTCGTATCTTAGGAGTCCCTGGTTTGTCAGTTAGAGGTGGGGCTCCGTCACCTCCAAAGGTCCGAGGCATTTTGCTCTGATTGCTGCCAGCGTCATGTTTAAAGTACCAGGGAAGCAGGTTGCTAGCCTTACTTGCCCCGAGTCCCATTGAGTTTTACCCCTAACGGTTGAGGGACTAACCGGTGGATTTGGTAGCCTTTGCCGTATGAGCACAAAGGTGACCACGACTCAGTATATGTCCGAGATGCCCAGCCTCATTCCAAAGATTAGATTAGATTAGATTTACTTTCATTCCAATTGATCCGTAGTGAGGAGGTCCTCCAGGATGTGGAACATGTCAGAAAAACAACAATACATGACAAATATTTAAACTAAAACAAATAAGCTAATGTACCATTCCACAGGTCCCAAGTGGAATGATCGTCATTTTTTAATGAACACTAAGAGTCATTTTACAAATACTATTGCACTGAATTTAAAATAAAAAAGTTTTTTATTTATTTATAAGGTAAGAAACATGTAATACAACTACTGTAATACTTATTTACAATGAACACATTACTGCACTGAAATGGTGCAGAAGTTAGATTATACTTACACACACACACACACACACACACACACAAATTTTCAGTGAACACATTACTGCACTGATATTGTGCAGAAGATATGTTGTACTTATATATAAATCAGTTGGTTTTCCTCAGAAATTCATCAATGGAGTAGAAGGAGTTGGCCACCAATAAACTGGTATCCCGACTGTCGGGACCACTTACTTCGCCACTCATACGTTGCCCGTGGTTCATGAACTAGGAAATGTCTACAGGAACCCACACCCTGAACTACACTACTGGCCATTAAAATTGCTACACCACGAAGATGACGTGCTACAGACGTGAAATTTAACCGACAGGAAGAAGATGCTGTGATATGCAAATGATTAGCTTTTCAGGGCATTCACACAAGTTTGGCGCCGGTGGCGACACCTACAACTTGCTGACATGAGGAAAGATCCCAACCGATTTCTCATACACAAACAGCAGTTGACCGGCGTTGCCTGGTGAAACGTTGTTGTGATGCCTCGTGTAAGGAGGAGAAATGCGTACCATCACGTTTACGACTTTGATAAAGGTCGGACTGTAGCTTATCGCGATAGCGGTTTATCGTATCGCGACACTGCTGCTCGCGTTGGTCGAGATCCAATGACTGTTAGCAGAATATGGAATCGGTGGGTTTAGGAGGGTAATACGAATCTCCGTGCTGGATCCCAACGGCCTCGTATCACTAGCAGTTGAGATGACAGGCATCTTATCTGCATGGCTGTAACGGATCGTGCAGCCACGACTCGATCCCTGAGTCAACAGATGGAAACGCTTGCAAGACAACAACCATCTGTACGGACAGTTCGACGATATTTGCAGCAGCGTGGACTATCAACTCGGACACCATGGCTGCGGTTACGCCTGACGCTGCATCACAGACAGGAGCGCCTGCGATGGTGTACTCAACGACGAACCTGGGTGCATGAATGGCAAAACGTCATTTTTTCGGATGAATCCAGGTTCTGTTTACGGCATCGTGATGGTCGCATGCGTGTTTGGCTACACCGTGCTGAACGCACATTGGAAGCATGTATTCGTCATCTGCATACTGGCGTATCACCCGGCGTGATGGTATGGGGTGCCATTGGTTACACGTCTCTGTCACCTCTTGTTCGTATTGACGGCACTTTGAACAGTGGACGTTACATTTCAGATGTTGTAAGACCCCTGGCTCTACCCTTCATTCGATCCCTGCGAAACCCTACATTTCAGGAGGATAATGCACGACCGCATGTTGCAGGTCCTGTACGGGCCTTTCTGGATACAGAAAATGTTCGACTGCTGCCCTGGTCAGCACATTCTCCAGATCTCTCACCAATTGAGAACGCCTGGTCAATTGTGACCGAACAACTGGCTCGTCACAATGCGCCAGTCACTACTCTTGATGAACTGTGGTATCGTGTTGAAGCTGCATGGGCGGCTGTACCTGTACACGCCATCCAAGCTCTGTTTGGCTCAATGCCCAGGCGTATCAAGGCCGTTATTACGGCCAGAGGTGGTTGTTCTGGGTACTGATTTCTCTGGATCGATGCATCCAAGTTACGTGAAAATGTAATCACATGTCAGTCCTAGTATAATATATTTGTCCAATGAATATCCGTTTATCATCTGCATTTCTTCTTGGTGTAGCAATTTCAATGGCCAGTAGTGTTTATTTATTAATTTTACACTAAGGTATCAAAAGTTATTGGATACCTCCTAACATCGTGTCGGTCCTCCTTTTGCCCAGCGTGCACAAACTCGACGTGGCATGGAATCAAGTCACTGGAAGTCCCCTACAGAAATATTGAGCAATGCTGCCTATATAGGCGTCCGTAATTGCGAAAGTGTTACTGGTGCAGGATTTTGTACGCATAATGACCTCTACATTATGGGCCATAAATGTTCTATGCAATTCTTGTCGGATATCTGGCCAAACCATTCGCTCGAACTGTCCTTCAAACCAATCACGAGCAACTGTGGTCCGGTGACAAGGCACATTATCATCCATAAAGATTCCATCGTTGTTTGGGAACGTGAAGTCCATCAACGGCTGAAAATGGTCTCCAGGTATCCGAAAATAACCATCTCCAGTGAATGATCGCTTCAGTTGGACCAGAGGACGCAGTCAGTTCCATGTAAACACAGCCCCCACCGTTATGAACCACCACCAGCTTGCACAGTGCCTTGTTGACAACTTTGGCCCAGGGCTTCATGGGGTCCGCGGCGCATTCGAACCCTCCCATCAGTTCTTAGTAACTGAAATCGGGACTCGTCTGACCAAGCCATTTTTTCCACTAGCCTACGGTCCAACCTATGTAGTCACGAGCCCAGGAGAGGCGTGCAGGAACTCGCGTCTGTCGCCTGCTGCCATAGACGATTAACGCCAAATTTGATCACACACTCGTAACTGAGACGTTCGTATTTCTGCGGTTATTTCACGTCACGTTGTATGTCTGTTAGCACTAACAACTCTACGCAAATGCCGTCGTTCTCAGTCGATAAGTGAAGGCCATCGACTACTCCGTTGACCGTGGTGAGAGGTAATACCTGAAATTTTGGGTTCTCAGGAAACTCTACACGCTCTGGATCTCGGAATATTGAATTCCCTAATATTTTCGAAATGGAATGTCTCATACATCTAGCTCCAGTTACTATTCCACTTTCAAAGTCTGTTATTTCCCGTCTTGTGATTTTAATCACGTCGGGAACTTTTTGACAAGACAGCTCCACCAGTGTAGTAACCTTGAAAAATCCCCTTCCAAAAAATTTAAAAATGACAGTGCTGGAAAACCTCTGCGTTATTTGATTTTCAATCAGCTGAGCAAAACTGAACGTACTCAGACATTTCTCTCTCTACTTATTCTGATCAACACTAAACTGACACACTTTTTTTTTATATAAATCTTCGTTACTCAAACTACTGCAATACAGCGTGCGCCAGTACTGGCAGCTAAATAAAAGATTCTAACTACTGAATGCACTAACTACTGATAGGCATAGTTAGCAAATGAGAGATTTTGATAGAGAACAAACAATGTATTTATCTTGTTCAAAAGTCATTATATATAATCAGTTCATGACATCCAGTCTTACAAATTTCCTTTTTCTGACGGGCACTCGTCCAGATCGTCCGCTCTCAAAACTCCGCCACTCTCTCCCCATGTCCACCACTGCTGACGTCTCACCTCCAACTGCGCAACGCTACGCGCTGTTCACATCCAACTGCCCAACACTACAATAGCGAATATTCCAACAATGCCAACCAGCCACAGATTGCACAGAGCACAGTCAGTGATTTTCATACAGAGCGCTACGTCGCGTTACCAACATACAAACCTAAACAGCCCACTTACACCCTTTTGTATCTAATGTACGATACTACCGCCATCTGTATACGTGCATCTCGCTTTCTCATGATCTTGTCATCCCAATGTAACGCATGTGTGTAAAGGTAACTAAGTCTCGTAACCTCTTTCCTGATCCTAAACGTTTCTGAGAATCGATAAAAGTGGAATTAATGATTTGGCTTATTAATAACTGTGCAGTGTTGAAGGTGAACCAAATTATTCAACTTGTCTATAAGATGTTGCAGCACATAAGTTTCTCCAAGTGATCTGAAAATCAAATTGCTACACATAATAGTTGGTTTCGATCTTCATATTGGTTTGACATTGTTACTTAAATTAGTAATACAAACTTTAACTTACATTGCATGAGAAGTGATTTACAAAGTGTTGTTGAATGCTATAAGCGTTCTAGGGCCGAATATTCTAGGAATCATTTCGATCAGTGATTAATTAATTTCATTGAACAAGTAGGGGAGACTTGGGTTAGTTGACATAAGTGACTAGATGGTACACAGCTTTGATATCGCATTGGAGCTAGTAGACATAGCTAGGTATGGGGTCGGGTGGCATACCTATGACAACTCGCCCCACACGCACACTATCTAAAGCCTCCTTTACCGTTCCTTAAAAAAAGGAACAATTTCTGTTCACAATGAATAAGTACCACCATCCTGGAAGAAATTCGTCCTTTCCCCACAGCGGGACCACGACAGCAGTCCAACCATGGACAAAAAATAAAGCACAATGCTATTCTAACAGACAGTCTCACGAAAGAATGATGATGAAAGGGACAATAAGAAGAAAAAGGCATGTGCTGACGAAAAGCAGCTTTGGCTAACGTTCACAAGCCGAGGAAAGAAAACCTTTCCAGAAAACGTCGATGTTACTTTTCCTCTACGAATTCTGATAACAGCGTGTCAAATGTTAGCTGTGCTGGAGATGACGACAGTCTGGTCTTCCTTAATGTTGGTGAAGAGCTTTCACCGTCAGCCTCCTGTCAAGGCGGTGGTGGGAGTTGTCATTCGACAGGTCCCGCTAACCCTGCAGAACGTCAAAAATATGCCAACAGGTAACACAGAAAAAGACCTTACCACCCTGAATTCCGTGTAAATATCCTGGGAATATTGTCAGGACATCTGACAATGAGATTCGCGTGTCCAGCATCATCAAATACGGAATAAACTGGAGCTGGGTAAACGAATATGATACAGCTCGATATCATCAATGTAAGATTGCGCAGTAATTGGACACACCTGATCAAATAAATGACGGCTCACCTCCAACCTTTCTATATATGGTGTCTGTTCTTTGGCACATGTCCAAAAGGACAGTCACTATTCTGATTCTGCAGCCACTATGAATCAAGATGCACAGAAATTACTGTCATTAGCTGCCAGTGGCCACTGATTTAAATCAATGAAGAAAGTTGAAAATTTGTGCGAGACAGGGATTCGAACCTGGGTCCACTGCTTACTAAGCAGATGCACTGGTCACTATGCCATCCGGACACAGTGGTTGTAGCAACTGCACGGACTACCCTAGCAAGCCTCCCGTCAGACCCAATTCTCAACCTACCCACACACTACTGGTGTAGTGCCCCTTGCCCATTATCCTCATTACTCGTAGCATTGCGCCCGATACACATAAGGATTCGAGCGCGGAGGGCATCCACACAGAGGTGCGGACATCTTCCGAAAGAACAGACACCACATGTACACTACTGGCCATTAAAATTGCTACACTAAGAAGAAATGCAGATGATATACAGGTATATCAATAAACAAATATATTATACTAGAACTGACGTGATAACATTTTCACGCAATTTAGGTGCATAGATCCAGAGAAATCAGTACCCAGAACAACCACCTCTGGCCGTAATAACGGCCTTGATACGCCTGGGCATTGAGACAAATAGAGCTTGGATGGCGCGTACAGGTACAGCTGCCCATGAACCTTCAACACGATACCACAGTTCATCAAGAGTAGTGACTGGTGTATTGTGACGAGCCAGTTGCTCGGCCACCATCGACCAGACGTTTTCAATTGGTGAGAGATCTGGAGAATCTACTGACCAGGGGAGCAGTCGAGCATTTTCTGTATCCAGAAAGGCCCGTACAGGACCTGCAACATGCGGTCGTGCATTATCCTGCTGAAATGTAGGGTTTCGCAGGGATCGAATGAAGGGTAGAGCCACGGGTCGTAACACATCTGAAATGTAACGTCCACTGTTCAAAGTGCGTCAATGCGAACAAGAAGTGACCGAGACGTGTAACCAATGGCACCCCATACCATCACGTCGCGTGGTACGCCAGTATGCAGATGACGAATACACGCTACCAATGTGCGTTCACCGCCATGTCGCCAAACACGGATGCGACCATTATGATGCTGGAAACAGAACCTGGATTCATCCGAAAAAATGAGGTTTTGCCATTCGTGCACCCAGGTTCGCCGTTGAGTACACCATCGCAGGCGCTCCTGTCTTTGATGCAGCGTCAAGGGTAACCGCAGCCATGGTCTCCGAGCTGATAGTCAATGCTGCTGCAAACGTAGTCGAACTGTTCGTGCAGATGGCTGTTGTCTTTCAAATGTCCCCATCTGTTGACTCAGGGATCGAGACGTGGCTACACGATCCGTTACAGCCATGCAGATAAGATGCCTGCCATCTCAACTGCTAGTGATACGAGGTCGTTGGGATCCAGCACGGCGTTCCGTATCACCCTCCTGAACCCACCGATTCGACATTCTGCTAACAGTCATTGGATCTCGACCAACGCGAGCAGCAATGTCGCAATACGATAAACCGCAATCGCGATAGGCTACAATCCGACCTTTATCAAAGTCGGAAACGTGAAGGTACGCATTTTTCTTCCTCACACGAGGCACCACAACAACGTTTCACCAGGCAACGCCGGTCAACTGCTGTTTGTGTATGAGAAATCGGTTGGAAAGTTTCCTCATGTGCGCACGTTGTAGGTGTCGCCACCGGTGCCAACCTTGTGTGAATGCTCTGAAAAGCTAATCATTTGCATGTCACAGTATTTCCTTCCTGTCGGTTAAATTTCGCGTCTGTAGCTCGTCATCTTCGTGGTGTAGGAATTTTAATGGCCAGTAGTGTATATATGGTGTTTTTTCTTTCGCGCATGTCCAAAAGGACAGACATTATTCTGATTCTGCAGGAAAGTTGAAAATCTGTGCGAGACAGGATTCGAACTTGGGTCCACTGCTTACTAAGCAGATGCATTGCTCACTCCGCCATCCGGACACAGGGGTTTTGGCAACTGCCTTCCGTCAGACCCAATTCTCAATTTATCCGCACACTACTGGTGCAGTGCCCCTTGCCCATTATCTTCATTACTCGTGGCATTGCGCCCGATCCACGTAAGGATTCGAGCGCGGAGGGCATCCACACTGAAGTGTGGACGTATTCCGAAAGAACAGACACCACATGTATAGTTAAGGCGAGGACGAACAATTGATCACTGCAGTGCGGCTGCACACCACACTCGAACTCTAAGGGAATCGGTGAAACGCCGCGCGCAGTGACAATAATGGTCAAAGAGCACTACATCAGTAGGGTGATGATAAGGTGAGGATTTGGGTCTGATGGGAGGCGCGTCTGGGTAGTCCGTGAAGTTACAGTGGTCAATGTGTCTGGATGGCATATTGGTCAGCTCATCTGACTAGTTAGTGGGAGACCTGGGTTCGAATCCCGGTGCACCACAAATTTTTAACTTTCCCCATTGATTTAAATCAATGCTCACGCGCAGCTAACGTCATTAATTCCTTTGTGTCCTACATTTCTGGTCAATTTAAAACACTGAGCTATAGGTAGCCATAATAATAAATAGAATTTATTTTTCTTGGACGATTCATTGTTTCTTCAGATTTAAGTTTAGACTGTTGTTTATACATTTAAGCAGTATTTATTTTTGATCAAGTGTTATTTCTTCCCGAGGAATTTATTTTTTTGAACAACTTATTCTTTGAAAAGGAAGTTACCTGAAGTTCTAATAAAATAAAATGCTTTTCCTCTAAAATTCGTGTCTTCCGTCTATGTTTCCCTATGAATACCTGCTTATGCCAACTCACCTCTAGGGGTATGCCTACTAACACACATATGGGTTGGTTGACATAGTTTTCAGCTTTCGGAGAAAATGTTTTTTTTTTGTGGTTCCCTACACACTTATTGAAATAATTGATGCTACATGATTTTGTAGCCAAAAGGTGATGCTATCTGATGCAATCAGAATCTCTCAAAATATTGAACAAAATAATATAAAAACCAAAATCTGTGCCAACTAGCCCTAGTCTCGCCTATTTTATTTACAAAGCCGATTAGTTCGTAGACGTAGTAATGTAGCAATTATTTCTATTTTCATTTGTTCGTGCTTAAAATTGGGGAAGACTGTGTGTGACTGATGTTGCTAACATGTTCTCATCTGATTCCAATGTTTACATTTTTATCTGAGTGCCGAACGTATTGAAAACTACTCGGAAATTAATTGTCCGATTTGGCCTAGCGACTCTGGTCACATACTGTTCCTATAGCTTAATGATTCCAGTTTATAACTCTATTCTCTTCTTTTAATACAATACAGTGTTTGGAAAGGAAGTTAACAGTCCAATTACTTTAACCCTATAGATTCACGATGGCTGTCACTTAATGCTGCAAAGGGGGTAACACTTACTTACATGCATTTAGTGAGAAGGTTAAGGGAAATTCAGGAATACAGAAAAACGAATCACTTAGGAATAAAATAAACTGGAAGTGCAGGGAAGATTTAGCGAAATGGCTGCATGAAAAATTTGAAGAAACTGATAAGGAAGTGATTGTCGGAGAGACTGACTTAGCATACAGAAAAGGCGAAACAGCCTTCGGTGAAATTAAACGCAAGAGCGTTGTGCAGCCTCCTGGTTAGAATTTACTGGAAAACCGACAGAGCAATTTTTGAGCTGTGTGATACACTGAAAGTGCTGCAGAAAACGAAAGAAATCGTGATAATAGTTGATCAGCGATGCTAATGAACAATTATATATGAGTGTATGATCTCTGATTTTTCTCTAAAAGACATTAACAATTATTATTCTTACCTTTTTTGTCCTGCGAACAAAGACTGGCTCTATCTCTCTTACAAGTACCGCTGGCTTAGACGGACGCGATTGTAATAGCTCTTATTAAAATAAAGGTCTGTTAACAATAACTGTATGAATTATTTACTGAAGCTCTTTCGGAATACAGTAGTATATTTGTTAATTATAAAAAACTTCTTTTATCTGTAATATAGTGCCCTCATCTGAGATATTTAAGATAGCTTTACGTAGCATCATTCCTCTATAGTTGGCCGCCATTGATATCGGCCTAACCAATTTTGTCAATTACGGCTCTTGAAGCCTACTTACTTAAAATGTTCACTCAATCTTTATCCAAGGCTTAAGGTAAAAGTTTAACAACTTTTTTTTTGTGAAACAGTGGTCATACCAGACATATATTGCGGAGAACGTTCGACTTACAGTATTCGCCATCACAGCGATCATGGAATTTTAATTAAAAATACAGGCCGGTTGCCAGGTCAGTATTAACTACCGTGCAATACATCTTTACATAGAAACGAATTGATTTATGAGTGAAATCCCTGAGAACTTTATTAATTCATACTGTATTGAAATTTGTTGCTCTGATGTGTATAGAAGTAATTTACGAAAACCATTTACGGTTTTGCTCACAAATACAGTAGTTAAAAATATTCACATAGCATCAGAGTACTGTTGGTGTCATTAAGTTTGAGTATTATGTGGTTTTATCGAAATAATATCAGTTTTTATCGCAAGGATTAACGATAATAATTTTAACTTTCTTTTGTATTTGAAGTATATTTAAAGATCACTGAAACCACAATGCAGTACACTACACTAACGCGATGCGACCCATCACAGAGTAACATTAAGAGTGCAATGGGAATTCCACTGTTCAATGCAGAGGAAAGAGCGTTAGGAGGAAAGACTACATTGAGAGCCTCTGTGAGGTAGAGAACTTAACTGATGACTTGACAGAAAAAGACACAGGAGTCAATAGGAAAGAGATAAGGAAACTAGCGACCTACCATCAGATTTTCGGAAAAAACATCATCCACACGATTCCGAAGATTTGCAAGAGCCGAAAAGTCCGGAAATTATCACAAAATTAGCTTAACAGCTCAACCATCCAAGTTGCTGACAAGAATAATACACAGAAGAACGGAAAAGAAAATCAAGGATCTGTTAGTTGTCAATTAATATGGCTTTAGGAAAGGTAAAGGCACCAGAGAGGCAGTTCTGCTGTTGCGGTTGATAATGAAAGCAAGACTGAAAATCATACGATATTTCTATCTGGAAAAAGAGTTAGACAATGTAAAATGCTGCAATCCTGAGAAAAATAGTGGTAAGCCATAGGGAAAGACGAGATACTACACAACATGAACAAGAATCAAGGGGGAACAATAAGACTGCGAGGCAAAGAATGAAGTGTTCGGATTAAAAAGAGTGTAGATAAGGACGTAGTCTTTCACCCCTGCTGGTCAATCTATAAGTCGAAGAAGCAGTAAGGGGAACACATTAAGGTACAACAGTGCAATTAAAAATTCGAGGTGAAAGGACATCAGTGTTAAGATTCGCTGATGCCATTGCAAACCTCGGTGAAAGAGAAGAAGAAATACATGACCTATTGAATGGAATGAACAACCTAATGAGAACAGAATATCGATTGAGAGTAAATCCAAGAAAGACGAGAGTAATGAGAAGTAGCAGAAACGAGAACTGTGAGAAATGTAGCATCATAACTTGTGATCTCGAAGTAGATGAGGTTAGGAAATTCTATTACTTAGTCAGCAAAATAACTCATGACGAGCGGAGCAAACAGGACATAAATAGCCGACTAGCAATGGAAAAAAGGGTTTTCTTGGCCAAGAGAAGACTGCTAGTTTCAAACATAGGTCTTACTTTGAGGAATAAATTGCTGAGAATGTACTTTTGGAGCACAGCGTTGTTTGGTAGTTGGACATGGACTGTAAAAAAACCTGATCAGAAGAGAATCAAAGCCACTGAGATGTAGTGCTACAGAAGAACGTTAAAAATTAGAGGGTAAGGGTAAGTTAAGGAATGAGGTGGTTCTTCGCAGAATCGGAGAGGAAAGAAGTAATCGTACATGGAAAATACTCACAGAAAAAAGGGATAGGATGACAGGACATCTGTTAAGATATTAGGGAATAACTCCCATGGTACTAGAAGGAGCTACAGAGAATAAAAACTGTGGAGGAAGACGGAGATTGGAGTAGATCCAACAAATAATTGAGGACATACGTTTCAAGTTCTGTTCTAAGATGAAAAAGCTAGCAGAGGAGAGGAATTCATGGCGGACATCATAAAACTAAAAAAAATTTAAAAAAAGTTCGTAATACGTGTTCTAAATTTGCACGTGATAAAAAGACGTGTCACATAATTACTTCCGTAATGATACTGTTGTTGCTTGTACCAAAAAGCTACGGCGAATGCTCACCTCTGACCACCTTTCGAGACCTGAAATCGACTTCCATGGCTCCAGGCGCGCAGTGCGAAATCTGGAAACCTTCCGCAATCAGCAGTTTCTTCAGCTCACTGACGGGATCTTCATAGTCGCCATACTGGGACAATGTTCTCTGCACGTCCTGCACACATAGACAGAAGTCACTCACAACATTCAGTCCAACCATCATCGTGCTACAAGATGTTCTGTTCTAGAGGCTATGCGATAATGTTAGATATGAAACTCCACTATGCGTCCTATATCGCTTTTCGCCTACGGCAAGGCTTTCGTTACACCTGTGTTTGTCACCATAGTGACATAGGAGTGCGAGATATCACAGATGGGCTCAAGTTACAGACTTCTGAAATAAAAAAGTGAATCCGTTCCAACAGCGTGCTGAGGAGCCCACATATAATAATCAGAGACGTGGCAGACGGAATTATTTTGTATCGGCTTATTCGCCCTAATTTTTCAGTTGTTTCAGTGGACAGCCGACATGAATTTAGTGAGCCTTCATGCCTGAAATCCGGCGCTCCCTCGCCTGAAATTATCATTGGCGTCCGGTCAAACAAGTGGCACGTTAGTTGTCAAATCCGCCAAGACTCGTAAAATAATGGTTAACGGAATTTTTATTAGTTGGAAGTGAAAACGATTGCACAGAAAGCCGATCTCATCAAAAACAGTACCTATCACATTGCTTATTTCTTGTCATCAGACGCCGTTTCTTGAACATGTGAAGCTGGCGAAATCCATTTCCAGATAACTTTATTCGTTGTGAAGACATTACGAAAAATGTACATGTCTTAAGACCCGAATCGTCTGACAGATAGCTTACTCACTTGGCCGTTATAGCGAGGTTATGTGACCCCACGATTTTTTTAAAAGAAACTATAAGAAATCTTACCAGCAAGAAGTGTAAGTTAAAACCAGCTAGCGAATGAGATTATTTGATTCTTTCATTTGAAGATTGATTTTTTGGGAAGTATTGTACAACTATTTGACTGTGAAAGTAAATATGATGCTGGTATAATATTTTATAATATTTATTATTTTGTGTTACTAACCAGTTTTTGGCTGTACGCCTTCATTAGGTACAACGATAGATATTGAAAGGGGTACATATTAGGAGAAATGGTTGTGAAAGTGGTTTACATTACGTGAAACGACTATTCAATTGTTTCATTTGTCAGTTTATTCTGTATTGGTATCAAATGCCAAATGTGGCATGAAGACAGCAAACTCGGCGAGAACTTTCAAAATGTTTTATTTGCTTCCACTACAGTGCTCCATTCACTTCGGTGTGTGTCACAGGGCCCCGCAATGCTGAGGTAGCACCCCAGCGACCTGTGCAACGCAACGCTGTGTCGTGTTGGCGTTGTACACCAGCTGCAGAGTTCCAATTACGTCAGGGTGCCTGTACCACACTTGAATAAATCTCATTATAAAATGGCACCTGTGTATACGGGGGCTGTGCACCCCTGTTTCGCTAATGTGCGGCTTCACCTCACGTACGTATAACACTTAGGTTGGCCAGCGGCACCACTCTGCCTGCGACTTGCAACATGAAAACTGCTGTGTTTGCCCTCTCTGGCTGTTGTACGTCCCTGTGGCCCCTATTTGCCTTCGAAATTGCTGGTATATGTAACTTACTGCAATCCTGCCTGCACCTGACTGTAACTCGTGCTCTGAATATTGCACAAAACTAACTTTCCCTATCCTAAACGGTGGTGCGGCTACAATTCAAACCTCTTTACTCTCTGGAGCGACACTAGCGCTCCAAGCGGTGAGAAAGCAGACAGTCACATGTGTCGTAAGGATAATGTTAGTTTTCTATTATTTTCTGCTTAATTAACGAAATAGTTATTATATTTTTGCTTTTCATAAGTTAGTAAATTGCCAAGGGACATGAATCATCGTGAAATACATTTAAAATAGCCGACGCACTGATTCTGTAACGACAGCTACAACTCGTTCATGAAGAATATATGAATATTTGCAGTTTATTTCGCTGAAAACAAGACAACATAAACATACTTCACCCATGAGAAGCATATAGTTCTGTTGTTGTCTGTTGTTATTATCAAAGGCACTGTCCTTGACACTTCGCAATTTTTTTATGGATCCTATAATTCGTCCATTCTTACACTTCACTCGACTTTCTAATAAGCGAATATTTTTGTACATGTAATTACTTTTGCTTCAAAAGAATGTTTTGAAGATTCTTACCGTTTCTGGCTCAGATTTAGCAGCAATTGTGGAACTACCTTCTTCTGTATTGGGAAACAGTTTTATTGCTTTTGACGATTTATTATCACATCTTTGAGGTTTTCCCTTAGGCTACAGTTGTGGTGGCTTATTTGGTACGTTAAATAGTGTAGGTATTATATCCCGTACAGGTTTCCTATGTTTCACATTCATTGATTTAGCTGAAAGTGTAGTGAACAAAGGTATATGACATCTTTCTGCAAAACATCAGATCTTCTGGTATTTACCAGAAACTCGGTATTTTTATTATTAAATGAAAACGACATTATTCAGTAAATATCTGTATGTTACAGGAGAGTCATAAATAAACCGTCTGGTAATGCATATTTCGTGCCTTCCATGGTTCTTAGAAAACGAAATAATGACTGATAGTGTTTTTAGTTATTGTCGATTTTTATGGTACTACACACACTCCCTGTTGTAAAAACTATCTTACAAATCAATATAAACGTCGGTATTTGCACACATTCGATATCGTATTGGGAAGTGTCGCTTACTGACCACTTGGGGCGCTGCTATCGCTGTAGGCAACAAAATTGAGACAGAGTGTCACGACTGTTACGTTAGACTGTTGTTTATTTGCAATGTTTACCACTAGTAGCATCTTTGCATGTCAGAACACATGAGTGATATGTATTCTTTGGCTACCAGAGGTTATCGTGTTACTGGGTAGAGTGATCAGAGAGGGAGATAGCAGTTGTTGGCTAGAGAGAGAGAGAGAGAGAGGGGGGGGGGAGGTGGAGGGGGGCAGAGAGGGAGGAAGAAAGGGTTGGCATGGCTGAATGAGCAGCTTGGAAGGCGGTCATCCTCCAGAGATAATGACATTTCAGTTGGAATGCTCCCAGATATGACTGAAGATTAAGGAAGATTTTTAAGAGAATTTTATAGAGAAACACTTTTAAAAACTCATGTTGAAGTTGAAGTTCTTCTGTACTTGTTTGCTTACTAAAGGATTGGTTTATGGAGAGACTTCACCTTTAGCAAAATACAATTATTTAATTTTTTTATTTTCCTCAAATGTTTTGCTGAAGTTTTAGTATTATAAGTTGTTTAAACAGAAAAAATTGTGTTTACTACCTGCACGCATACAAATTTCAATTTTTGAGACACTATTTACATATCTGAAAAACAGATAAAGTTTTATATATATGTTTTGTCACCACATACTGTGGTTTTCCTGCATTTTTGTATTATTTGTTGCAGTTGGTTTGCTTCATAGCTTCTCATCTGCAACCACAGAGAATTTAATGCAGAATAGTTATTTACTTCGCAATTTTGCGACTGGGAAAGTTATGGTTATGCCCACCATTAACTAATTTTATGTGCAGGATTGTGTGTGTCTGTCTGTCTGTCTGTGTGTGTGTGTGTGTGTGTGTGTGTGTGTGTGTGTGTGTGTGTTTATGGGAGTAAGTTTCATTTATTTAATTACTCCTTTTTTATTTTTTTAGCAAAAGTAATTTGTATTCAGTTTATTTTACTGCAAGCGCTAGCCAAGTAATTATTGTAGTGTAAAGATTTCATTGCACCTAACAATACCTATGTGCTGGTATCCAGGGTGCATTACCAATCATGTGTTCAGTATTTTAATTCTCTTACTCCCTCCACTATTAGATAAAGTATTTTATTAAGAAAGGCAAAGAGTACTTTAATGATTGTGTACAAAGATTAATTTTACTTATGTGGTAACACAAATAAAAAATCTTTGTTTACGGTATGTCAAGTTTCATTTCTGACTCATTAAAAGGATTCAATATAATTTCAAAACGCTTTCCTATTCATTTATAAATATTCATTAACCTTCTTATAGTCTTTCGAAGTATGTGCTCTTTGACCAGATTTATTAAAACCCTACCCAGTATCACGATAACCTCTGGTAGCCAAAGAATACGTACCACTCATGTGTTCAGGCATGCAGAGATGCTAGTAAACATTTCAAATAAACCACAGTGTAATGTAACAGTCGTGACACTCTGTCTCGTTTTTGTTGCCTACAGCGGTAGCAGCGCCCCAAGCGGTCAGTAAGTGACACTTCCCAATATGACATCGGATGAGTGCAAATACTGACATTTATATTGATTTGTAAGATAGTTTTTACAACAGGGAGTGTATGTAGTACCATAAAAATCGACAGTAACTAAAAACAATGCCAGTCATTATTTCGTTTCCTAAAGACCATGAGAGGCACGAAACATACATTACCAAACGGTTTATTTAGGACTCTCCTGTAACGTACAGATATTTACTGACTAATGTCGTTTTCATTTAATAATAAAAATACCGAGTTTAAAGAAAGATGACACATACCTTTGAAAATTTCAAAATTGGAATTTGTTTGTTCTGAAAAAAGTATGTTAGTCATGCACTATTCATTAATGTGTGTGCCAAATTTCATTATGCTCTTCCAAAGTGAACCTACGAAAAAATTTCTTTATTGTTATTCGTACTGCCACCATAACCTCAGCTGCACTTGCTTTGCACACTAGTTCATTAAACTACTGCTGAAATGAAATTATTGAGTACTAATTAAGCACAATTCACTTAATCATTTTAAAATTATAGTAACTATGTCATATACCAATTAATATAAATAATGTAAGGGACAGTATGTATTTGCAATTTTATATAACCTCTGATATACAGTGGTAGCTGTTCATATTTATAGAACAGTGTTTGTGTGTGTGTAATAAAACAAAAATATGCACTTCTATTGACAGTGATCCACTTCTATAGAGATCAATTGTTGAGATAAAATTAGCATAGCACTAGCAAAGCTAAGAGGACCAGGTTGCTTTGTGCATGTGTAAATCTTTGAGTACCTGTGCTCAGGGGATAAAGTGGCAGAAAAGTGCTGGTGCCATGATTTAAATGCTTAATCGCCCAATAAATTGCCAGAATACGACAAGTACCAAGCACAGCCCATGAAGTACAGAATACTGTATTTGTGTATTCTGACATGTGCAGTTCAATGTTTTATAGCGAAATTAAGCATTTAAAATCATGACATTGACACATATTTATCACTTTGTCACTTGAGGATATTCATACAGAAACAAACCAGTGACTACATAAATGCAGATAAAACAAAAGTAGATGTGGTTTTCTTAACATTCATATTAATCACCTGTTGAAGTACAACATGATCAAGTATTAACTTCATTAGAGTTGTTTGAGTGAAGTAAAGCATATATGCCATGAGTCACTTCTGTGTGACAAATTATGACCATACAGCATAAGAAAGGAGCTTGCCAAAAGATGTTATAAAGCTACAGCAGTCACAGGGACTCACAAGTATCATGCATTTATTTTTATCAGCAAAGCCAAAGGGATTTAAAGATTTTGATGTTCACAAAATTCAAGTGGGTTCATGTGCTGCATGGTTTTGAGTAGATTACACGACTTATTTCTTGTATTTATGACAACAAACGATCGATGATCTCTGTGCTATCCAGAGATGAAAAACTAGAAGTAGATCTTTTATATATACATCCTTGTGTACGAGTTCTTCCCTTTTCATGACCAAGAAGACCAGATATATTGACTGCAATAAGAAAAACCTCACACTTCGTAAATTAAATCCCACACCTGCCACTGGAAGAACACATTGACTATCAGATGAAGAGCTGTGAAAGGTGTCAGATTACATTAGAAAATAATACGTTGTTCCACCAATTATGTCATTACTGCTTGGGAGAACTATGTTATACACTCCTGGAAATGGAAAAAAGAACACATTGACACCGGTGTGTCAGACCCACCATACTTGCTCCGGACACTGCGAGAGGGCTGTACAAGCAATGATCACACGCACGGCACAGCGGACACACCAGGAACCGCGGTGTTGGCCGTCGAATGGCGCTAGCTGCGCAGCATTTGTGCACCGCCGCCGTCAGTGTCAGCCAGTTTGCCGTGGCATACGGAGCTCCATCGCAGTCTTTAACACTGGTAGCATGCCGCGACAGCGTGGACGTGAACCGTATGTGCAGTTGACGGACTTTGAGCGAGGGCGTATAGTGGGCATGCGGGAGGCCGGGTGGACGTACCGCCGAATTGCTCAACACGTGGGGCGTGATGTCTCCACAGTACATTGATGTTGTCGCCAGTGGTCGGCGGAAGGTGCACGTGCCCGTCGACCTGGGACCGGACCGCAGCGACGCACGGATGCACGCCAAGACCGTAGGATCCTACGCAGTGCCGTAGGGGACCGCACCGCCACTTCCCAGCAAATTAGGGACACTGTTGCTCCTGGGGTATCGGCGAGGACCATTCGCAACCGTCTCCATGAAGCTGGGCTACGGTCCCGCACACCGTTAGGCCGTCTTCCGCTCACGCCCCAACATCGTGCAGCCCTCCTCCAGTGGTGTCGCGACAGGCGTGAATGGAGGGACGAATGGAGACGTGTCGTCTTCAGCGATGAGAGTCGCTTCTGCCTTGGTGCCAATGATGGTCGTATGCGTGTTTGGCGCCGTGCAGGTGAGCGCCACAATCAGGACTGCATACGACCGAGGCACACAGGGCCAACACCGGGCATCATGGTGTGGGGAGCGATCTCCTACACTGGCCGTACACCACTGGTGATCGTCGAGGGGACACTGAATAGTGCACGGTACATCCAAACCGTCATCGAACCCATCGTTCTACCATTCCTAGACCGGCAAGGGAACTTGCTGTTCCAACAGGACAATGCACGTCCGCATGTATCCCGTGCCACCCAACGTGCTCTAGAAGGTGTAAGTCAACTACCCTGGCCAGCAAGATCTCCGGATCTGTCCCCCATTGAGCATGTTTGGGACTGGATGAAGCGTCGTCTCACGCGGTCTGCACGTCCAGCACGAACGCTGGTCCAACTGAGGCGCCAGGTGGAAATGGCATGGCAAGCCGTTCCACAGGACTACATCCAGCATCTCTACGATCGTCTCCATGGGAGAATAGCAGGCTGCATTGCTGCGAAAGGTGGATATACACTGTACTAGTGCCGACATTGTGCATGCTCTGTTGCCTGTGTCTATGTGCCTGTGGTTCTGCCAGTGTGATCATGTGATGTATCTGACCCCAGGAATGTGTCAATAAAGTTTCCCCTTCCTGGGACAATGAATTCACGGTGTTCTTATTTCAATTTCCAGGAGTGTATAACTTCAGAGAAAAGTGAAATACATAGTTTTGACTCCAATAAGATTGTTAGTGAATCACCATAACAGCTTTCTTGTTGGAGAAGAATAAACAGTACACAGATAACCTATTGTTAACAATTACAGTCTCATCATTATATATTGAATTCTGTCGATTAATATTAATGTATTTTTAAAATGAAGGTACAATTAAGTAATTATTTGTAGTCCTTTTTGATCATATGTTGTTATGGTGTATATATATTAAAACATATTCACCGTTAACATGGGATAGCCAAAGCCCAATGTGAATCTAAATTTAAATTCTAATAATGTAATAAATTGATTGTCACTAAATGCATAATAATATTAATTTTATTACCTCATTTGGTTTTTGACATTGTACACTGTAGTAACAAGTCCTAAGCCCTACACACTGTATGTGTTGTGCTGCATTTACCAGTAAAATAAAATTTGTTTCAGTAAGCTCCCACTGAAACACCATCATGAAATTTGGCATACAAATTAACAAATGATGTAAAAGTAAATATACATTTTTTCAAAATAAAAAATTTCAATTTGAAATGTTCAAAATTAAAAACAATTTAATCTGGAGAAATTCAACATTGTCATAAATATCGTCACACACTTTTAAAGCTTCTAAGAAACTGACTAAAACCACACAAATTTTACAGTGTAAGTCAAGTAGTTTCTGAAGTATGCTGATTTTAAGGTTTCAAAATGTCACAATAATATCATAATTTTGAAGATTTTAAAAATTAATAACTTAAAAATGAAAGGTTAAAAAAACTGTAGTTTGAGACTTTTCATGGAAACAACTACAGCTATAAGTGTACAAAAGTTATAAAAATCTGAGATGTCAAGAACCAGAGCACTGGTTGATTTCACATGGACTGATCGAGCTACAGTGTGTGACTGTGCCATAAGAAAGTCATTCTGAATATTATTTACAACTATCTATTATATTCAATCTGATTTATAAATAGTGACATGAAATTTTGTTTTGTTGATATCACATGTATCAAAAGTAATTTGTTCAGTTACGTCGTGTTTAAAAGTAGGGTAGTACAGGCGATTCTAGATCATATACTGTAATCAGACTTTTAAGAGTACTTTTTTCCACATTACTAGTCAGACGTTTTGGCGCACACATACACAGTTTGCAGTTAACAAGCTCAATAGCTAATTAATTTCAATATGTGTGGTAGTAAAATTTTTGTATGTTCAAAGACTTTAAACTATTCACATTCAGAGTAGCTCTGTTGGTTTTCAAAAATGTCAGGTGTTATTGGTTGATTAGGACTACAACGAAGGAAATTATTTAAGTGAACGTTCTATGGAAAACTACTGAACTTAGATATTCACTATTCAGAAATGGAAATAGCCACATTTTTAAGTTATCCAGTTTTGCCCAGATGAATCCTGCAACTGAAAGAAGCATAAAAAGAAGTAAATTAAATAATTGAAAACAATGGCAAAACATGGCTATTTTTCATTCACAATATTGCAACTGCTGTTGCTTGGCTGTGAAGGTCACCAGACAACATTCTTCTGTTGCTGAAACTGACGATACTTTATAGAGATGGTAAGGCAAAAAAAAGGTCATAATAATAGTATGTACACCCGTTTTTGAAGGATCATTGTCTAGAGACAACGATTCGTAACAGCTTTTGTGAGGAGTGCGTCTATGATAAACACCTTCGCCTGGCGGTTGGTGAAAGAGTGCAAAAACCCATTAAACCTGGAGAATTAATTTATGCATATGTTTGTAGCCCATAGGAAGAAAATGATTTGCAGGGTCATCAGTACTTTGATGCTTTTAAGAATGATTTTCCAGTTCCAGGCTAACGAATCTTTTACAGCAGAAAGATGAAATTAAAGAAAATTTAACACTGTTCATTAAAATGACAAAGGCTCAGGCTGAAGTTAATGAGAACGTATTACATACAGACTGTGGCAAGGAGTTACAAAATAAAGATGTCGGTAAGTTTGCTGACTCAACTGGGCTGAAACATTCAACTGCTGTACCGTGTACTCCTCAGCAGATCGATGTTGTCTGAAGGGAAAACAGATTCCTTTGTGAAAGGGCACGTGCTTCGCTCTGATCTGCTGAATATCTGTCAAAATAATTGTGCGGTGCGGCGGTGTTGGCGGCATCAGATATTTTTGATAAACTGGTGATATTTAGAGCGGAATGCTATGCCTGGGTGCCTACG
This sequence comes from Schistocerca americana, assembly GCF_021461395.2. Classification (NCBI taxonomy): domain Eukaryota; kingdom Metazoa; phylum Arthropoda; class Insecta; order Orthoptera; family Acrididae; genus Schistocerca; species Schistocerca americana. Next base: position 184,487,010 of record NC_060120.1, read on the forward strand.
CAAAAACGTAAGAAATTTGGTGCTAAATCTTCATATGGATGAGTGAGTGTGTGTGTGTGTGTGTGTGTGTGTGTGTGTGTGTGTGTATGCAGATAAGTAAAATTCAGCTGCAAACTATTAAAGAAACCACTAGTCAAGAGATTAAAATGCTGTTGACATGTCAGATGCAGGTGAAGGAAGATGTTACAGCAACGGAACGCGAAAATGTTGATTATGAAGAGGATGGGCAAAGAGATTGTGTGAACCAAGACGTAGCTATAAGTGACGGATATGTTATAAACCATTTGTATGACACTAAGGGACACCTTGAGAGCAACTTTCAAGCAAGAAGTAAAGACAAAAGACTCCACAATTTACGTTAACGGCGAAGTTTGAAGACACCATCCTGTGACTGTGAAAATTAACCCCATCAGCCAAGAATGATATTGTTTGTAAGAGACCAAGGCACTATGAAGATGCAGTGCAGTCAGAAAATTCTGAAGAATGGAAGAGGAAATGGATGCTTTGAGAAAAAAAAAACCGAACCCAAGCGAAACTCCCTGGCAGATTAAAATTGTGTGGCGGTCCAAAACTCCAATCTGGGACCTTTGCCTACCATCTTAGCTACTCAAGCACGACTCATAACCTGTCCAGACAGATTTACTTCTGCCAGTACCTCGTCTCCTACCTTCCATCACAGAAGTTCTCCTGCGAAACGTACAGGAACAGCACTCCTGAATGAAAGGATACTGTGGAGACATGGCTTAGCCGCACTCTGGGGGACTGGTTCCAGAATGAATTTTCGAGCCATGTCTCCGTAATATTCTTTCTTCCAGGAGTGCTAGTACTGCTAGTTTCGCAGTAGAACTTCTGTGACGTTTGGAAAGTAGGAGATGAAGTACTGGCAGAGCTGTGAGGAAGGATCGTAAGTCATGCCTGGGTAGCTCGGTTGGTAAAGAAATTGGCTGCGAAAGACGAAGCTCCTCGGTTCTAGTCAAACACACAGTTTTCATGTTCCATGAAGTTCCATATCAACACAGACTCCGTTGCACAGTGAAAATTATTCTGGAAACACGGGACCTACTCTAAAAAATTAAAACAAATAAGATGATTGAAAATCGATAGGTTTTTGCTCCAAAATTAAAAACTAATAATGAAGTCGTTCAGTATTTGACTCAACTGGTGGCAAAAGGATAATGTATTGGAATAGATTACGATGACATACCCGTGGAATGTCAGATCCATTAATCGGGCAGGTAGGTTAGAAAATTTAAAAAGGGAAATGGATAGGTTAAAGTTAGATATAGTGGGAATTAGCGAAGTTCGGTGGCAGGAGGAACAAGACTTATGGTCAGGTGAATACAGGGTTATAAATACAAAATCAAATAGGGGTAATGCAGGAGTAGATTTAATCATGAATAAAAAAATAGGAGCACGGGTAAGCTACTACAAACAGCATAGTGAAAGCATTATTGTGGCCAAGATAGACACGAAGCCCATGCCTACTACGGTAGTTCAAGTTTATATGCCAACTGGCTCTGCAGATGACGAAGAAATTGATGAAATGTATGATGAGATAAAAGAAATTATTCAGGTAGTGAAGGGAGACGAAAATTCAATAGTCATGTGTGACTGGAATTCGAGAGTAGGAAAAGGGAGAGAAGGAAACATAGTAGGTGAATATGGATTGGGAATAAGAAATTAAAGAGGAAGCCGCCTGGTAGAATTTTGCACAGAGCATAACTTAATCATAGCTAACACTTGGTTCAAGAATCATGAAAGAAGGCTGTATACATGGAAGAACCCTGGAGATACTAAAAGGTATCAGATAGATTATATAATGGTAAGACAGAGATTTAGGAACCAGGTTTTAAATTGTAGGACATTTCCAGGGGCAGATGTGCACTCTGACCACAATCTATAGGTTATGAACTGTAGATTAAAACTGAAGAAACTGCAAAACGGTAGGAATTTAAGGAGAGGGGACCTGGATAAACTGAAAGAACAAGAGGTTGTAGAGAGTTTCAGGGAGAGCGATAGGGAACGATTGACAAGAATGGGGGAAAGAAATACAGTAGAAGGAGAATGGGTAGCTTTGAGAGATGAAATAGTGAAGATAGCAGAGGATCTAGTAGGTAAAAAGACGAGGGCTAATAGAAATCCTTGGGTAACAGAAGAGATATTGAATTTAATTGATGAAAGGAGAAAATATAAAAATCCAGCAAATGAAGCAGGCAAAAAGGAATAAAACGTCTCAAAAATGAGATCGACAGGAAGTGCAAAATGGCTAAGCAGGGATGGTTAGAGGACAAATGTAAGGATGTAGAGGCATATGTCACGAAGGGTAAGATAGATACTGCCTACAGGAAAAATAGAGACCTTTAGAGAAAAGAGAACGACTTGCACGTATATCAAGAGCTCAGATGGAAAGCCAGTACTAAGCAAAGAAGGGAAAGCAGAAAGGTGGAAGGAGTATATAGAGGGTCTATACATGGGCGATGTTCTTGAGGACAATATTATGGAAATAGAAGAGAATGTAGATGAAGATGAAATGGGAGAAATGATACTGCCTAAAGAGTTTGACAGAGCACTGAAAGATCTAAGTCGAAACAAGGCCCCGGTAGTAGACAACATCCCATTAGAACTAATGACAGCCTTGGGAGAGCCAGGCCTAACAAAACTCTACCATTTAGTGAGCAAGATGTATGAGATAGGCGAAATACCCTCAGACTTCAAGAAGAATATCATAATTCCAATCCCAAAGAAAGCAGGTGTTGACAGATGTGAAAATTACCAACTATCAGTTTAATAAGTCACTGCTGCAAAGTACTAACGCGAATTCCTCACAGACGAATGGAAAAACTTGTAGAAGCCGACCTCGGGGAAGATCAGTTTGGATTCCGCAGAAATGTTGGAACACGTGTGGCAATACTGACCCTACGACTCATCTTAGAAAATAGATTAAGGAAAGGCAAACCTACGTTTCTAGCATTTGTAAACTTAGAGAAAGCTTTTGACAATGTTGACTGGAATACTCTCTTTCAAATTCTGAATGTGGCAGGGGTAAAATACAGGGAGCGAAAGGCTATTTACAATTTGTACAGAAAGCAGATGGCAGTTATAAGAGTCGAGGGACATGAAAGGGAAGCAGTGGTTGGGAAGGGAGTAAGACAGGGTTGTAGCCTCTCCCCGATGTTATTCAATCTGTATATTGAGCAAGCAGTAAAGGAAACAAAAGAAAAATACGGAGTAGGAATTAAAATCCATGGAGAAGAAATTAAAACTTTGCGGTTCTCCGATGACATTGTAATTCTGTCAGAGACAGCAAAGTACCTGGAAGAGCAGTTGAACGTAATGGACAATGTCTCGGAAGGGGGATATAAGAGGAACATCAACAAAAGCAAAACGAGTATAATGGAATGTAGTCGAATTAAATCGGGTGATGCTGAGGGAATTAGATTAGGAAATGAGGCACTTAAAGTAGTAGATGAGTTTTGCTATTTGGGGAGCAAAATAACTGATGATGGTCGAAGTAGAGAGGATATAAAATGTAGACTGGCAATGGCAAGGAAAGCGTTTCTGAAGAAGAGAAATTTGTTAACATCGAGTATTGATTTAAATGTCAGGAAGTCGTTTCCGAAAGTATTTGTATGGAGTGTAGCCATGTATGGAAGTGAAACGTGGACGATAAATAGTTTAGACAAGAAGCGAATAGAAGCTTTCGAAATGTGGTGCTACAGAAGAATGCTGAAGATTAGATGAGTAGGTCACATAACTAATGAGGAGGTATTGAATAGAATTGGGGAGGAGAGGAGCTTGTGGCACAACTTGACTAGAAGAAGGGATCGGCTGGTAGGAGATATTCTGAGACATCGAGGGATCACCAGTTTAGTATTGGAGGGCAGCGTGGAGGGTAAAAATCGTAGAGGGAGACCAAGAGATGAATACACTAAACAGATTCAGAAGGATGTAGGCTGCAGTAGGTACTGGGAGATGAAGAAGCTTGCACAGGATAGAGTAGCATGGAGAGCTGCATCAATCCAGCCTCAGGACGGAAGACCACAACAACAACAACCCGTATTTAGTCCTGTTGCAAGATCTGAAACGATGAAATCCCTGTTGAGTGTTGGAATTCAATATGACTGGCATATAAGGCATTGCGATGTAAGGGCGGCATTTCTCAAGGGTATTTCGAAGGAATAAATCTACATGTATCAACCAGAGGAATTTAGTCATGGTATAGAACTTGTGCGTCTGTATCGTTTAAAGCAAGCCCAGAATGCTGGAATGTATGTCTTGTTAACTTTTTTACTAAATGTAATTTATGAGAGAGCTGTTCAGGTCCATGCATGTTCTACGTCGAAAAAATGGTACTGCTGGTGGCTAGGGGCTCTACAGTAAGGTGACAGAAGTCGTGGGATACCTCCTAATATCGTGTCGCACGTCCTTTTGCCCGGTGCAGTGAGGCAACCCGATAGGGCATGAACTCAACAAGTCGTTGGAAGTTCCCTGCAGAAAAACTGAGCCATCCTGCTCTATAGCCGTCCATAATTGCCAAAGTGTTGCCGGTGCAGGAGTCTGTGCACGAATTGACCTCTCGATTATGTTCCATAAATATTCGATGGGATTCAAGTCGGGTGATCTGAGTGGCCAAATTATTCTCTCGAATTGTCCAGAATGTTCTTCAAATCAATTGCGAACAGCTGTGGCTAGGTGACATGTTTGGGAACAAGAAGTCAATGAATGGCTGCAGTAGTTCTCCACTTAACGAAACATAACCATTTCCAGTCAATGATCGGTTAACTTGGACCGAAGGACCCAGTCCATTCCATGCAAACACAGTCCACACTACTATAGAGACAGCACCAGCTGGGTGTGTGGCTTCGTTGTCTGCTTCCCACTCAAACCCTACCATCAAATCTTAGCAACTGAAATCGCGACTCATCTGACCAGCCCAGTTTTCCAGTCATCTAGGGTCCAACCAATATGGTCACGAGCCCAGGAGAGGCGCTGCAGGCGATGTCGTGCTGTTAGCAAGGGCACTCGTGTCAGTCATCTGCTGTCATAGCCCATTAACGCGAAATTTTTCCGCACTCTCTTAAGATTGGTTGGTTGTGTTGGGGAAGGAGACCAGACAGCGAGGTCATCGGTCTCATCGAATTAGGGAAGGACAGGGAAGGAAGTCGGCCGTGCCCTTTGAAAGGAACCATCCCGGCATTTGCCTGGAGCGATTTAGGGAAATCACGGAAAACCTAAATCAGGATGGCCGGACGCGGGATTGAACCGTCGTCCTCCCGAATGCGAGTCCAGTGTCTAACCACTGCGCCACCTCGCTCGGTACACTGTCTTAAGGGATACGATCGTTGTACGTCTCAGATTGATATGCCTGTCTGCTACCATTGACAACTCTACCCAAACGCCGCTGTTCTCGGACCGGTGCCTCAAATTTGGTGCCTCAAATTTGGTATTCTCGGCACACTCTTGACTCTGAGGATCTTGAAATATACACTGAAGGACCAAAGAAACTGATATAGGCCTGTGTATTCAAATAGAGAGATACGTAAACAAGCAAAACACGGCGCTGCGGTCGGCAACGCCTACATAACAAGTGTCTGACGCAGTTGTTAGGCCGGTTACTGCTGCTACAATGGCGGGTTGTGAAGACTTAAGTCAGTTTCAACGTGGTATTATAATCGGCACACGAGCGATGGGACACAGCATCTCCGAGGTAGCGGTGAAGTGGGTATTTTCCCGTACGACCATTTCACTAATGTACCGCGAATATCAGGAATCCGCTAAAATATCAAATCTCCGACATCGCTGCGGCCGGAAAAAGATCCTGCAAGAACGGGACCAACGACGACTGAAGAGAAAAGTTCAACGTGACAGAAGTGCAACCCTTCCGCAAATTGCTGCAGATTTCAATGGTGGGCCATCAACAAGTGTCAGTGTGCGAACCATTCAACAGAACACCATCGATAATGGGATTTCGGAACCGTTGGCCACTCGTGTACCCTTGATGACTGCACGACACAAAGCTTTACGCCTCACCTGGGGCCTTCAACACTGGACTTCAACATTGGACTTTTGATTAATGGAAACATGTTGCCTGGTCGGATGAGTCAAGTTTCAAATTGTATCGAGTGGATGGACGTGTACAGGTGTGGAGACAACCTCATGAATCCATGGACCCCGCATGTCAGCAGGAGACTATTCAGGATGGTGGAGGCTCTGTAATGGTGCGGAGCGTGTGCAGTTGGAGTGATATGGCACCCCTGATATATCTAGATACGACTCAGACAAGTGACACACACGTAGGCATCCTGTCTGATCACTTGCGTTCATTCATGTCCATTGTGCATTCTGATGGACTTCGACAATTCTAGAGGGACGATGCGACACCCCGTACGTCCGGAATTGCTACAGAATGGCTCCAGGAAGTTTCTTCTGAGTTTAGACAGTTCGCTGGCCACCAAATTCCCCAGACATGAACATCATTGAGCATAACTTGGATGCCTTGCAACGTGGTGTTCAGAAGAGGTCTCCACCTCATCGTACTCTTACGGATTTATGGACGGCCCTGCAGGATTCATAGTGTCAATTCCCTCCAACACTCCTTCAGATATTAATCGAGTCCATGCCACGTCGTGTTGCGGCACTTTTCCGTGCTCACGGGGGCCCTACACGATATTAGGCAGTTGTACCGGATTCTTTGGCTCTTAAGTGTAGAATTCCCTAACGATTTCCGAAATTGAATGTCCCATGTGACTAATTCCAACAACCATAGCGCGTTCAAAGTCTGTTAATTCCCGTTGTGAGACCATAATCACGTCGGAAACCTTTTCACGTGAATCACCTGGATACTAATGACAGCTCCGCCAATACACTGCCCTTTTATATCTTGTATACGTGATACTACCGCCACCAGTATATGAGCATATGACTATCCTATGACTCATCACCTCATTGTATTGATGCGACAACTAAACTTATTGAATAGTCCCCTAAATATTTTCAGATAACTGAGGAAGTGGTTGATTAGTTCCTGGGCTGACAAGTCGTTAAATTTGATAACTGTATTCAAATAAATCGTTCTGCATATGTGACGAAAATTCTATACAAATACGGTATGACAAGCTTAGCGCCTGCTGCTTCGCTCGCAGAGGCGTCAAAAAAAGGGGGTGAAATCTAGGTAAGAGAGGGTGTGACGTGTCATCGAAGCCACTGAGCAGTACTGTAGTGAAATTTGCTGCTAATGTGACATCATTAATCCTCCTTATACGACACGTGAATCGCTGAGCTGTGACCTTTTGTTCGCATGTGTCAACACCTTGCTTATCGTCGAGCCCAAGGGAGATATCGCAGGGCGCCATGTTTTTACATCATTAGAGAGGAAGATTGTACGCACTTTTGAGCCAAATTTCAAACTTCCACATCGCAATGGGTTCGAATTGCGAGGTTTCGAAAAAGTGATCCCTTAATTCTATTACGCAATATAGTTGGACTGCTACAAGGCTTTTACACACATCAAAAAATGTTTTGCATCACCCGGTTCCTAGAACTAGCCCCTATTAGACGGAGGGGGTCCGACAGCCGATCACTTACAGTCATTCCACCAGGAAGGAGGTACACAGCTCGTGTTGTCTGTAGTTCAACCATGCCTAGACTGTCGATACCGAGGTTCGATCGTGTCCGCATTGTTACTTTGTGCCAGGAAGGGCTCTCAACAAGGGGAGTGTACAGGTGTTTCGGACTGAAACAAAGCGGTGTTGTTCGGACAGGGAGAACATACAGAGAGACAGGACTGTCGATGACATGCCTCGCTCAGGCCGCTGCAGTGGATGACCGCTACCTACGGATTATGTCTCGGAGGAACCCTGGCAGCAACGCCACCATCTTGAATAATATGAAGAAGAAGGTCTTCATATAGTTAAGGCTAACCGACCATTGACCTTCCCCGTCTGTGCGGATGCACACGCATTGCCCGAACTCTTACGGGACTCGGTAAGATTGTCTGTCGCGAGTAATGAGTGTAATGGGCAGGGGCCCTAGGAATGTAGTGTGTGGACATTAAGTTGGGAATGTGGGTCTCACGGGGAGTGTGCAAGGGATAAATACCTGCAGTCGCACCATCCTCTGTGCCCTCGGTGGCTCATATGGGTAGAGCGTCTGCCATATAAGGAGGAGATCCCGGGTTCGAGTCCCAGACAGGGTACACATTTTCAACTGTCCCCGTTGATGTATATCAACGCCTGTCGGCAGCTTAGGTTGATTTAATTATCATGTTGAATAATGCTTTTCGTGCCGCCACAGGGTGTCGTGTTACGACTCAAGCTGTGCGCAAGAGGCTGCGTGATGCGCAACTTCACTCCCTACGTCCATGGCGAGGTCCATCTTTGCAACCACGACACCATGCAGCGCGTTACAGATGGGCCCAACAACATGCCGAATGGACCGCTCAGGATTGGCATCACGTTCTCTTCACCGATGAGTGTCGCATATGCCTTCAACCAGACAATCGTCGGAGTCGTGTTTGGAGTCAACCCGGTCAGGCTGAACGCCTTAGTCACACCGTCCAGCGAGTGCAGCAAGGTGGAGGTTCCCTGTTGTTTTAGGGTGGCATTATGTGGGGCCGACGTACGCCGCTGGTGGTCGTGGAAGGCCCCGTAACGACTATACGATATGTGAATGCCATCCTCCGACCGATATTGCAACCATATTGACAGCATACTGGCGAGGCATTCTACATCTACATCTACATCTACATCCGTACTCCGCAATCCACCATACGGTGCGTGGCGGAGGGTACCTCGTACCACAACTAGCATCTTCTCTCCCTGTTCCACTCCCAAACAGAACGAGGGAAAAATGACTGCCTATATGCCTCTGTACGAGCCCTAATCTCTCTTATCTTATCTTTGTGGTCTTTCCGCGAAATGTCAGTTGGCTGCAGTAAAATTGTACGGCAGTCAGCCTCAAATGCTGGTTCTCTAAATTTCCTCAATAGCGATTCACGAAAAGAACGCCTCCTCTCCTCCAGAGACTCTCACCCGAGTTCCTGAAGCATTTCCGTAACACTCGCGTGATCATCAAACCTACCAGTAAGAAATCTAGCAGCTCGCCTCTGAATTGCCTCTATGTCCTCCCTCAATCCGACCTGATAGGGATCCCAAACGCTCTAGCAGTACTCAAGAATAGGTCGTATTAGTGTTTTATAAGCGGTCTCCGTTACAGATGAACAACACCTTCCCAAAATTCTACCAATGAACCGAAGACGACAATCCGCCTTCCCCACAACTGCCATTACATGCTTGTCCCACTTGATATCGCTCTGCAATGTTACGCCCAAATATTTAATCGACGTGACTGTGTCAAGCGCTACACTACTATTGGAGTATTCAAACATTACTGGATTCTTTTTCCTATTCATCTGCATTAATTTACATTTATCTATATTTAGAGTTAGCTGCCATTCCTTACACCAGTCACAAATCCTGACCAAGTCATCTTGTATCCTCCTACAGTCACTCAACGACGACACCTTCCCGTACACCACAGCATCATCAGCAAACAGCCGCACATTGCTATCCACCCTATCCAAAAGATCATTTATGTAGATAGAAAACAACAGCGGACCTACCACACTTCCCTGGGGCACTCCAGATGATACCCTCACCTCCGATGAACACTCACAATCGAGGACAACGTACTGGGTTCGTCTCCATGGACGATAATTCGCGCCCCCATTCGTCACTGGAACAGGCAAGTAGCAGTGGTGCGCAAACTCCCCTCTCCCACACACACCATAAAGTGGCTTGCGCCCTGTAGACGCAAATTTTTCTAGGCGAATGCTCGAAAAGTGCGTCTTCACAGACAAAGATAAAACAAGTTCCATTGTTCCTTTCCCACTATCTGACTCTGAAAAATAAACTCTTGTAACAAATGTTTATTACTGTTATTGTTGTTAGTATTATTATTATTGACATTTAAGCATGTTATAGGCGTACAGTTTTCTTTGTGAGTTTTTCTTCAAAATGTTTGTTCGTTTAATGACATGGTAGGATCAAATGTTATTAAGAACTAAAAACGATACAGTAAAAAATAGTAAATAAATAATAATAAACATCACGCTATGCGTAAGCTGGCCTAGTGATGCACTGCTGTGTACAGACAACCATTCGGTCACGCCAGTCTTGAAAAAACAAGTACATTACTAAAATATATTTTAAAAAAGCAAGAATTTCGTCTGAAATTACCTGCATGTGCTGTCTCCATTCTGGATCGTCTATCGTCGCTTCAAACCCACCCCATAGGGAAAACTTTGGCACCACAGTGAAGATGGCCTCGCCTCCTGGTGCCAACAGCTTGTGGATATTCTGTATGGCTCGTCTGAACAAAAAAGTGTTTCTAAAATTATTTAATGGGTCCAATACGAAAGAAATATGTACGAGTGAGATAAATACTAAAAATTAACTGCTTCTGTGTGCCGTCAACGAGCTGCTGATATTGAAAACAGTTCTGGTTAAGTGGTGTAAAAGAGAGCATGACTTTAAATGTGAGTCTCTCCTTCTGTGTGAGCACCACACAAACCCTGTATGTTCTCGTGTAATATCTTCCTTTGTTCAGTAGGCACCCCTCGCTCCATTGCAGCTGAGTTTATGAAAGTAACATTTTTAAGTTATATGTGTAAATAGTCATTTATCAGTACAACATTTCCTGAATAGTTGAAATATGCTTAAGCTAAGCTTTTGTTTATGAAGTGAGATAAGCTAAGTGTATGAAAGAGTATGCTTCTGAGATAGGTAACATTTTAAGTTATTTGTATAAATAGTTTTTTATCAGTAGAACATTTCCCGAATAGTTGAAATATGTCGAATTAAACCTTTGTTTATGGAAAGAGATAAAAAAATATTTTCCAGTTTTCGTCCAGTTTCACTTTTGCCAGCATTTTCAAAAATTTTAGAAAAGGTAAAATACAATCTGCTTCGTAACCATCTGACAACAAATAATATGTCGTCGAGGTCTCAGTTGGGATTTCTAAATGGTTCCTTTATTAAAAAGGCTATCTACACAACCAGCGTGAATGTACTTAATTCATTAGACAATAAATTACAGGCTGGCGGTATATTCTGTGATCTGTGAAAGGCATTTCACTGTGTAAACCACAATATTTTTAAGAAAATTAGAACATTACTGGATAACAATAAATCATGCAAACTGGTTTAAATCCCAATCTCTCACAGGAAACAGTGGTGTCATCAAGAAAGAGTCATGTATAGACCCATTAGGCATCATCTAATTGGGAACTAATTACACATAGTGTCCCACAAGTTTCCATCTCACGACCCTTACTTTTTCTTGATCTTTCACCTGTGTCGTTGCCAAGTTTATTTTGTTTGCAGATGATACAAATATTGTATCAAGTACAGTTTTAGAAACATCTTTTAATGAAATCTTTGTAGACATTAATAAGAGGTTCCCTTCCAATTCCTTGTAACTACACTTTTGAAAAACATAGTACTTGTAGTTCAGAATTGGTAAGAGGTTTTCCTGCCAGAATATACTTAAGATACAAGTACAAACAGAGAGAAGAAGTTGACAGTGCTACATTCTTAGGATTACAGTCTGATGACAAATTTACCTGGGAGGAGAATACCTCAGATATGCTATAGCTGGTAAACAAATTTGTAATGCGAATGTCGTCAGACATTTGTGACATAAAAATAAAGAAAGCTAGCATACTATGTTTACTGTCAGTCCTCAGTGTCACACGGTATTACTTTTGGGGGTAACTCATGTAGTCAAATTAAATTTTTTCTGGGCCCAAAAACGTATAATAAGAATTATGTGTGGTGTGAAATGAAGATCATCCTGCAGAGGCCTGTTTAGGAAACTGGAGATACTAACTGCTGCTTCCAGAAATATTTAATTCTTAATGAATTTTGTCGTATACCCTTTGTCAAAATAACAGCTCAGTTGATGGAATAAGAATAATCTTCACAGAGATATAAGATCACGTTATTTGGTCTAGAAAGATATCCTTTATTCAGGAACACACGTTGTCAATGAACTGCCAGCAGTCATAAAAAGTTTAACTACTACTAACGTTCTGTTTTAGAGAATCCTAAAGCAGTTTATTGGCGGCCAACTCCTTTCTTAGTAGAAGCAACTGATGTGTATACGTTACTAATAATATCAAATAATTTGAGTATTAGCACAATCTGACTTCGATACACTATCAGTGCCGTAATGAGATCAGTCTGTTGTAACATGTTATTTCTTTTTGGCCATGGATAGGGTAAGCATTAACATTTGCACATCTACATCTATGTCTACGTGATTACTCTGCTTTTCACAATTAAGTGTCTGGCAGAGGGTTCAATGGACCACCTTCAAGCTAGGTCTCTACCGTTCCACTCTCGAACGGCACGCGGGAAAAACGAACACTTGAATTTTTCTGTGCGAGCCCTGATTTCTCTTATTTTGTCGTTATGATAATTTCTCCCTGTGTATGTTGGTACCAAAAGAATGTTTTTGCAGTCGGAGGAGAAAACTGGTGATAGAAATTTCATGAGAAGATCCCGTCTCAACGAAAAACTCCTTTGTTTTAATGATTGCCACTCCATTTCACGTATCATGCCCGTGACACTATCTCCCCTATTTCGCGATAAGGCAAAAAGAGCTGCCCTTCTTTGTACTTTTTCGATGTCATCCGTCAGTCACACCTGATGCGGATCACACACCGCCCATCAATACTCCAGAATAGGGCGGACAAGCGTGGTGTAAGCAGTCTCTTTAATACAGCTGTTGCACCTTCTAAGAGTTCTGCCAACGAATCGCAGTCTTTGGTTTCCTCCAACCACAATATTATCTATGTGATCGTTCCAATTTAGGTTATTTGTTATTGTAATCCATAAGTATTTAGTTGAATTCACAGTCTTCTGATTTGTGTGACTTATCGTGTAATCGAAATTTAGCTGATTTCTTTTAGTAATCATGTGAATAACTTCACACTTTTCCTTATTTAGGGTCAATTGCCACTTTTCGCACCATGCAGATATCTTATCTAAATCATTTTGCAAGTCGTTTTGATCATCTGATGACTTTACAAGACGGTAAATGACAGCATCATCTGCAAAAAATCTAAGACGGCTAAACAGATTGTCTCCTATGTCGTTAATATAGATCAAGAACATTTAAATATTTTGTGACAAACTATTTATTACCTTTAAATGGAAATATATTGAAGATTTTTTTTCTTCTTCCAGAGACATGAGGACCATTCGACTTGGAAAAAAGGAAGACTGGATTTTACGCCCCGTCGACATCGTGGTCATTAGAGATAAGAGCATAAGCTCTGATTGTGTCAAGGATGAGAAAGGAAAGCGGTCTTGCCCTTTCAAAGGAACCAACCCCACATTCTCCTGGAGCGATTTAGAGAAATCACGGAAAACCTAAATCTGGATCGCGTCCTCCCGCACTCCACTTGAAAGATGTGGAAGGTACATTAGCATAATTGTATATATTTATTGTGTATACTTTTTTTCTGACAAGCTCTACATCCTGGAGGATATTCTCACGATGGATCTACTGAAATGAAAGGTACACATAACGTAATCTAAATATCTTTCTTTCCCGCCAGATATTTCTTGCTTCTCGAAGTCTCTAGCAAAAAAATTGTTCAAATGGCTCTGAGCACTATGGGACTTAACATCTGTGGTCATCAGTCCCCTAGAACTTAGAACTACTTAAACCTAACTAACCTAAGGACATCACACACACCCATGCCCGAGGCATAATTCGAACCTGCGACTGGAGCGGTCACGCGGTTCCAGACTGAAGCGCCTAGACCGCACGGCCACACCGGCCGGCGAAGTCTCTAGCAGTTGCAGTTGAAAGGTACCAGTGAACGTGCAGTAAACAGTGGTGGGGAGAGATTATCGCAAGACTGTAGCATGAATGAATGATGTCTCCATCTGTTATGAATTGGGCGTGAGTTTGAGGCTCGTCTCGCTGACTACAAGAGGCGCAGACTGTCTTTGCTGTAATCACACTGCGTCCATATCGTCATAAACTGTTGCTGTATGTTAAAGCCAGTGATTTCTTGTTAAAGAATGTGAATTACGCATGGTCGAGTCACATTAATGTGACCGCCGCCTTTGTTCGACGTCAACGTGTAAGAATCACTCACAGACGGCAGATGGCAGCACTAGCAGTGGACGATATACAAGGTAATACAAGGTAATTATTTCCCCAAGGTACAAAATCTAGAGACTGATCGATGAGAGGATACGGAACAAAAGAAGGTCTAATGAACTTATATCCGGAAATGCATGCTTTCTATGCTAGAGACCAGTTATTCAATCATATTTTGTTACAGACTGCGGCCTAATATGCGCTGTACCATACAGCCACAGTTACAGTATGCGTTGTGCCCACCTAGAGGGTGGTACTGTTCCTCATACATCATGCCATAGCGCCCTCTCCTGGCATAGTAATTGGTGATGTTGTGTCCGGTTCACTTCTCTTGCTGACTCACCTTGTAGTGGATGTGATACAATGTTTTACATGATGGTTCTGCATTCGAATCGAGAGCTTGCCGACATGGTGTTTGCTTACGGAAAGGCAAATGGCAACATGCAGCGGGCAGCGAGGTTGTATCAGGAGGCCTGTCCCCGCCGACAACAACCACAGCATTCAACGTTCCCAAAAGTGTTTCGCCGTTTTGAGACAGGATCATTTCAGGAAGCAGGAAACCATAAAGGACGTGCCCGAAACGTTCGGACACCAGACTTGGAGGAAAATGTGATAAAGACTGTGGAAGGCGACCGCCGTGTCAGTACCAGGCAGTTGGCCGCTCAGTACAGGGTGAACCAGACGACCGGGTGGAACATTCTCCACGACAATTGTTACTACCCTTATCACTTATAGAGTGTCTCAACACCATCAATATTTTTCTTCAAATAACAGCCACGGTCTCCAACCATGCCATCATATGACAAACTCGCAGTGTAGAAGGTTACTAGCGACAGACTTACCACATCGGTAACAGTTTTGTCACTGGTTTCTTCACTAGGCAACCACGATTCCGGGATTTGTGTCATCCATCCTATTCACAGACGAGGACACCTTTACGCGGATTGGTATCTTTAACTTTCACAAAAGCCATCTGTGGGATAGTATGCAGAACCCCCATGGTATGGTGACAGCGAATCATCGGCATCCGTACAACCAGACTGTGTGGGGCGGGATATTTGCGACCGTATATTTGGACCAGTCTTCCTTCAACATCACCTAACAGGTCGGAACTATCGGTGTTTCTTGCGGATGACTTTGCCTCCCCTGCTGGAAGAAGTGCCATTGATGATTCGAAGGGCTATGTGGCTGCTATATGTTGACGCTCCAGACCACTTCACCGGTAAGGTCCAGATGCATCTCAATCGTTCTTCCCTGGTCGATGTATCGGACGAAAGGGTCCAGTTGCGTGGCCTGCTCGTTCACCTGATCTCAACCCGTGCGATTTCTGGTTATGGGGCCGTCTCAAAAGAGTATGCAGGGCCCATTCCAGATGTGGAGACGTTGGAGCAGCGTTTTCATGCTACCTTTGACACCTTTCGGATGCAACCTGGCCGATGTGAACGTGTGAGACGGAACATGGTGCAACGCATACGCGCATGCGCTGGGACACATGGAAACCATTTTCAACACGTACTGTATGGCTGCATGTTAAAGGCGTATTAGACAGCAGTCTCTATAACAATGTTTGATTGAATAAATGGCCTCTAGCATGGAAGGCATGCTTTTCCAGATATAAGTTCATCAGAAGTTTTTAGTTCCGTATCCCCTCATCGATGAGTCCTTAGAGTTTGAACACGGTGGAGAATCACCCTGTATGAGGCTTGTCGGGCAGGGGGGGGGGGGGGGGGAGTCGTTGTCGTAATGCGTAAACAGAGCGATTTATCTGACGTCCAAAATGGTACGATCATTGACTTTCGGGCCGAAGGGGGAAGCATTTCGGAAACGGCTACCTTAGTAAACTGTTCATATGCCACAGTGATTAAAGTTTACTGTGCAAGGTAAAATTGCGCAATACAACACCGGCGCCGAGGCAACTGTGGTACACCACAGGACATGGATGACAGGGGTGAACGACGGCTGCGGAGACGTGTATGGGCGAATAGAAGCGCAACCGCTGAACAGCTTGAAAGTATCAAATAACTTCCGGGAATTCAGCCAGGTAACACTTTCAGCGACCGCCGATATTTCGGCGGGAGAACACCCCGCCATTTTCAAGGCAAACTGCAACGGACAGGCGGCGTACATGCAAATTTAATACCTCGGTTCTCGGACAGAAGCAGGAAAGATAACACACACACACTGAACACTAGTGCCACCAAAGATGACCAAAGTCAGAGCTATCGATAGTGAGACTATGAATTCGCAGGTGAGGCAGCATTGACTCTGTTCCTCTGTTTTTTGACAAGGGAGAGAGCCGGATTCCAAACAGAGTTTAAACAGAAACTTCCATCCCTGTTAACGAGGTTGCTCGCTAATTTAATCTCAACTGCCTCCCTAATAACACTGTCCCAATAGCTGGACGTGCATGCCAATATCTCGGTGTTATTATATAACATGGGGTGACCAGTATCCAAGCAATGTTCGGCAATAGCAGATCGACCAACTGTACATCGGGTGATTGATGATAATTCTGAGTCAACACCTAAGTCTACTGCCTTTTTGCCTTACGTAGGAAACACGTCCAATAAGATCGGTCGTATTTTACGGAAATACGATGTGAAATGTGTGTTCCGACCTCCATCTAAAATTAGAGCACTTTTGAGTTCCGTTAAGGATGATCTTGGACTGCGTAAGGCGGGTGTATATCGTATTCCTTGTAGCTGCGGCATGGCATATATTGGTCAAACTATCAGGACCGTGGAGGACAGATGTACTGAGCATAAACGGCACACACGATTACAGCAGCCAAATAGATCTGCTATTGCCGAACATTGTTTGGATACTGGTCACCCCATGTTATATAATAACACCGAGATATTGGCATGCACGTCCAGCTGTTGGGACAGTGTTATTAGGGAGGCAGTTGAGATTAAATTAGCGAGCAACCTCGTTAACAGGGATGGAGGTTTCTGTTGAAACTCTGTTTGGAATCCGGCTCTCTCCCTTGTCAAAAAACAGAGGAACAGAGTCAATGCTGCCTCACCTGCGAATTCATAGTCTCACTATCGATAGCTCTGACTTTGGTCATCTTTGGTGGCACTAGTGTTCAGTGTGTGTGTGTTATCTTTCCTGCTCTGTCCGCGAACCGAGGTATTAAATTTGCATGTACGCCGCCTGTCCGTTGCAGTTTGCCTTGAAAATGGCGGGGTGTTCTCCCGCCGAAATATCGGCGGTCGCTGAAAGTGTTACCTGGCTGAATTCCCGGAAGTTATTTGAAAGTTGTATACGCCAGGAGAAACTCAGGTCTCAGCTTGAAAGTATCTAACCAAAATTGTATCCTTTTTTATTTGTGAAAGTATCAATGATAAGATTGTTCTAAATTAATTATTCAACAAACCTGCATCTGACTGCGTCTGTGAACTTGTTTCTTGCACTCCTCCATTTTGCCAGAAATACAGCATGTATTTGACTCAGCAATCAAGTTTAAGAGAATAATGCCGTTTCTGCAATGGCATTAAGATGGTAACTTTTGGCTCTGATGTTCACTTAAT
Organism: Schistocerca americana; assembly: GCF_021461395.2. Taxonomy (NCBI): domain Eukaryota; kingdom Metazoa; phylum Arthropoda; class Insecta; order Orthoptera; family Acrididae; genus Schistocerca; species Schistocerca americana. The sequence continues at coordinate 184,504,718 of NC_060120.1, forward strand.
GAAATTATATCTTTACTTGAATAATGCCAGTTGTGCAACAGCATAAAATTAGATATTTGAAATAACTTTGCTCTGATAACGTTAGTTATATCAAAATCGATTTCAAACCATGAACTGCACATATATATTGCATAGAGGCCTCATTTTCTTTACGTTCTTTCATTGGTGGCTAACTTTACTTTGCTACTCATTTTCAAATTCAATACAAGCAAAGGATGTGGATTATCATTCAGGCTGTTAGATTTAAACACAATGTTGATCTCAATACATATATTGTTAAAATTTTAAGTCATACACAAAACCTACAATTTCCAACATTTTTGTAGCACGAATCACTCTTACAAAAATTTTACAAAACGCTTCCTGTGTCGAACCTTAGACATACAAATCCTAACTCTGAACATTATCTAACAAAAACCAATTTGAAATCATTTCATATCTTCTCTCATTTACGCGCTAAAATATCTGCACAGCGAGCGCGATTCCTACCTTAAAGCTGTCTGCACACGTCTGCTTCCTCCAGGCACCTACCTGCGACTACCCGGTTTTTTATTGCGCGCGCCCGGCTCTCTTAGCCATCAAAGATCCTCCCACTCAAAGATATTATACTCGTTCCACCTTACAGTTGGCAACTACTGACTTTATTTTCTGGATCTACCCTGATCAGCCCATACCTTTCAAGCTGACCGGCCGATGAACCGAGGAGCTACCAAGAGTAATTGCCCAACCACAGTTCAGCGAGCGTTGCTACGTACAGCCCTCCACAGCAGGCGACTGGTTCACGCACAGATGCTGACTGCTGTCGATCAGCGACGAAGGCTGGAATTTGCACGCCTATAACACAACTGGGCGTCCAGTGAGTGGCGACAGGTGGCCTTTTCGGACGAGTCATGTTTATTTTCATCGGACATATGGCTGTTGGCGTGGACGACGTGAAATGTCTGAAAGCAAATTTATTGTGATAATGGTCGGAAAGATCCGGGCAGGAGTAGAAAACGTTATGGTCTGGGGAATGATTTCCTGGGTGATCTCGCATTATGCAAGGCACAATGGATCAACACAAGTGTGCATCTCTCTTTGGGCGCCATGTCCATGATGATGTTGAGAGAACTGTGAGACTGTGGAGGCGGAAACAGAGTGTCGACTTCTTCCGTGACGGCTTCAGAAAACTTGTTCATCACTGGCAGAAATGTATCCAATTGGCTGGAGATTATGTGGAAAGGTGAATATTGGTAATAAAGATCACATTCTAAGGATTGTTTCTACGTTTGATTTATTAAAATATTTCCATCTAAACCCAATTAACGAAGGCGGAGGCATTACTTTTTATTCAACACTCGTAAATAAAATTTCCTTATTGATTTTCGATCTTACTGCTCGTAGCTCTGTCACAAAATGGCTAAAAATGTATCCTCCAGTGAGATTGGAGCCGGGAACCAAAGCAGTGCCAGCTTGCCAGGCAATGACATTATGTTACGGCCAGCAGAATACTGCAGCATTTTGCTCTCCCTTATTGCTCCAGTTCTGGCTAGGGCAGATAACCTCGCAATGTGAAAGACGAAATTAGTTGCAATTTCTACATCGAATGACTTTCCTAGGATCGAAACCATGAACTGATAACTTTATTTCACACCTTATATGAAACTCACTCAGATTATTTAATGGAAGTTATATGAATATATCAAGCGAATTTTTTAGGTTAATTCTGCGTCATGCAGGAAGTAACTCGTTGGTCTCATGGTTGCGAAGCATATCCTTCGTTGTTATCTAGATTCAGTAATACTTCTAGCAGGAAATACCAGCCTTGTGCAGCCTAGGAAGTGACTACAGTTTGTGTCTCAAAGGCTTGGCGGCCGAGCACCGAAATACCCAACATATACGTCGATGAGCCTTATTCAAAAAGACCTGCGTCATATCTCATTTCGTTAGTATTTAAAAATAATTTCTCCAAAAACGCAGCGACTTATTTCCGCCTGGCATGTTAACCGTTTGTAACTTTCAGAGAAACATCGTGGGTAGCGAATTTTGGGTAAAACCTACACATTTCTCTGGTCGCCATGTCAAAATTTGCTTCTTTTGCCAAAACAAAGCGGAGTTTACAGTCTCATCTCGCTAACATGCTGTGCAGCCACAATTGTGAGAGAATTCTGAAACATTGCTTTATTAAGTTTATTAAGTGAGGAACTGAGGAAAAGCAAAGTGAGTAGCTTATCAAAAAGCACATTATCGGTCAAAAAAGCGTGTAATGTCTTCACATATGATGTTCCAAAACCCGTAGCATTTCTCATTTCACCAGCTATCGATGACCCTTAAAAATTACATTCTTTCACCGTAAAAGTCTGTAGTTATTGCTATAACATGGTAGATACTGAAGTTTTAAATAATAATAATGTGGTAAAATACACTCCTCTTTATATGCTATCATTTGCCAAAATCTCATTTCCTACATGCAGTTTGGTATTCCTCAGGAAAGTGGCATCTACCAGCAGGATCTGTATCCTTGCAGATTTAGTGTTGTGCTTGTGTTAAAGCTTGAAGACGAACTGTCGCATGTTGCGTTATTATGTTGGTTTCTTTGTCAGTTGGATGCAGACTCTTAGATCCACAGTTTTTATTTTTTTCTGATGAAGTCTGGTTCGCCCTGTTGTGCCATGTGAACTCAAAGAACATGCACCGCTGTGCACCAGAAACTCCGCTTCAGTAGTCGGAGCCAACGGCTGTATCATTTTAGGGACTGATGACCCTGTAGTTTGGTCCCTTTACTCCCCAAACCAACCAACCAACCAACTTGGAAGAGCATTGAATAATCTCAAGACTGGTGTTTGGTGCTTAATGTCTGGTGTCCGCACGGTAAAAAGATTCTTTCACAAAAATGTTAATGATAACCGGTGTGTGCAGACACTATTTAATACACATTTGGACCAACTCACAGAAGATGAACGGTATGGATATTTTCAGCTAGACGGAGCAACAGCTCCCACCGTGTTGACAGTCTCGTCACTAGTGCATGAGGTGTTCGACGAGGAGATGGCCGTGAGCAGAGGCAGTGCAACCCCGTGCCCACCTCGATCGCTTCAGCTCTCTCCCCGCGATTTTTACCAGTGGAGTCAGGTGTACTATTTCCTCCATCACTGAAAGTGCTTCAGGAAAATACTGAAAATCCTACCGAGTAAGGTGGCTCAGTGATCAGCACACTGAACCCGCATTCGCGATGACTACGGTACAGATCGGCTTCCGGCTTTCAGTATTTAAGTTTTCCGATCTAGGAAAATGGCAGGATCGTTTCTATCTCATGGCCGCATTTCTTCCCCATTCTTGTAACATTCCGACCTTGTGCTACGTCTCTAATGACCTCGATGTCGACGGGACGCTTAACCCTTTTCTTCCTGAACACACTATTGCAGTTATTGCTACGCGTGTCTCGCGGTTTCTTAAATCAAGCACAGCGCTGCATCGACGTTAATGATGGCCATTTCCAGTATCTTCTGCGATCAAATGAAACTATATGGTTCCAGAGACATTTTCAGGTCTCAAACATCTATGACGTATATATGCAGGCTTAAGTGACGAATGAGAATTTGTAACGAAGCAACCTTTCGAACCCAGGTCTCCTGCTCATTACGCAGATGCGCTAACCACTACGCCACCCTGGCACAGTGTCTTTGCAAAACTGCATGGATTACACTAACAAATTTTCATTCATTTCAATCTTCATATTCTCGTATACATCATAGATGTTTGAGACTTGAAAAAGGCAGCCCGTTGTGGCCGAGCGGTTCTAGACGCTTCAGTCCGGAACCGCGCTGCTGCTACGTTCGCAGGTTCGAATCCTGCCTCGGGCATGGATGCGTGTGATGCCCTTAGGTTAGTTAGGTTTAAGCAGTTCTAAGTCTAGGGGACTGTTGACCTCAGATGTGAAGTCCCATAGTGCTTAGAGCCATTAGAACCATTTGAAATTGAAAAAGTCTCTGGATCAAATAGTTTTGTTCATTCAAAGTAGCTACAGCTGGGTTTCGTCAGGATCTTCCGTTTCGTTCGATGCTGTGGTGCTATTCCAACACAGTTGTCGAGCCCCTGCGTTGCTGTTTGAGTTTAGGGGGGAACACCCAGTGCTGTGAAGCATGAATGGGAATTTGGATTTAGGAGGGAGGCGTGCTAGGGTAGTCCATGCAGCTGTGTAAAGCCACTGTGACACGCTGCCTAGTGATCTGGAGACCTGGGTTCGAATCCCAGCATTGGTACAAATTTTCATTCGTCCCTTCAGTCCGCACATCGTCTGTGATGTTGAGAGGCAAGGCTCGGTTCCTCGCCAATCTTACAGATAACAGCTCTTACACGCGTCCTTTGAGCAGTCGATGGAAGTGGGCATAATCGATGTGTTTATAGTAATGGAGACAATTAGTTATTAACCTGTGATGTGGAGATTAAGGCCGTGAATTGAAATTCTGCATGTTTCCACAGTGAAATTTTCACTCTGCAGCGGAGTGTGCGTTGATATGAAACTTCCTGGCAGATTAAAACTGTGTGCCGGACCGAGACTCGAACTCGGGACCTTTGTCTTTCGTGGGCAAGTGGTCTACCATCTGAGATACCCAAGCACGACCCAGGCCTGTCCTCACAGCCCTACTTCCGCTAGTACCTCGTCTCCTATCTTCCAAACTTCACAGAAGCTCTCCTGCGAACCTTGCAGAACTAGCACTTCCAGTAGAAAGGATACCGCGGAGACATGGCTTAGCCACAGCCGGGGGGATTTTCCAGAATGAAATTTTCACTCTGCAGAAGTAAGGCTGTAAAGACGGGTCGTGAGACGTGCTTGGATAGCTCTGATGGTAGAGCACTTGCCCGCGATAGGCAAAGGTCCAGAATTCGAGTCTCTACATCTACGTGATTACCTGCTATTAACAATTAAGTGCCTTTCAGAGGGTTCAATGAACCATCTTCAAGCTGTCTCTCTACCGTTCCATTCTCCAACGGCGCGCGGGAAAAACAAGCACTTAAATTTTTCTGTGCGAGCCCTTATTTCTCTTATTTTGTCTGATGATCATTTCTCCCTATGTAGGTGGGCGCCAACAGAATCGGAGGAGAAAACTGGTGATTGAAATTTCATGAGAAGATACCGTCGCAACGAAAAACGCTACTCCAGTTTACGTATCATTTCTGTGGCACTAACTCCCCTATTTCGCGATATCACAAAACGAACCGCCCTTCTTTGATCGTTTTCAGTATCATCCGTCAGTCCCACCTGATACGGATCCCACACAGCACAGCAATACTCGAGAATAAGGCGGATACGTGCAGTGTAAGCAGTCTCTTTATTAGACCTGTTGTACCTTCTAAGTGTTCTGCCAATGAATCGCAGTCTTTGGTTTGCTCCACCCACAACATTATCTATGTGATCGTTCCAATTTAGGTTATTTGTAATTGTAATCCCTAAGTATTTAATTGAATTTACAGCCTTCAGATTTGTGTGACTTATCGCGTAATCGAAATTATCGGATTTCTTTTAGTACTCTTGTGAATAACTTCACACTTTTCTTTATTCAAGGTCAATTGTCACTTTTCGCACCAGTCATATGCCTTATCCAAATCATTTTGCGGTCCGGCACGCACTTTTAATCTGCCAGGAAGTTTCTGTATTACATGTGCTTGAGAGATTTGACTGTTATGTAGTTGAAACTAATGAAGAACCTTTCCAGTGCCTTGGGTGGTTACACTGTGCTCGTAGGATCATTGAGAACTGTGCTGTCGTAAATACATTGACTGGTGAGAGAAGTGACGCACCCGGAAAAGAAGGGGCAAAAGAAATTGCTTTAGACGGTATGTGATGTTATTTCAGTGTTTATGGAATCGAAGGGAATTCACAAAGCATTTGCAGTATGAACCCTCTTATCAATGTAACGGAGCGCGCCCTATCGACCAGGTCCACGGCTGCTGTAACTGGTCCTGGATGTAGTGGATATTGGCACTGGGAGGGAGTTGATGTCCGATCTGGTCCCTCACACGCCTGTGGCTCTAAGCACTATAGGACCTAACATCTGAGCCGGCCACGGTGGCCGAGCGGTTCTAGGCGCTCAGTCCGGAACCGCGCGACTGCTACGGTCGCAGGTTCGAATCCTGCCTCGGGCATGGATGTGTATGATGTCCTTAGGTTGGTTAGGTTTAAGTAGTTCTAAGTTCTAGGGGACTGATGACCACAGATGTTAAGTCCCATAGTGCTCAGAACCATTTGACCCATTTTGAACCTAACATCTGAGGTCATCAGTCCCTTAGGCTTAGAACTACTTAAACCTAACTAACGTAAGGACATCACACACACCCATGCCCTAGGCAGGATTCGAATCTGCGATTGGAGCTGCAGCACGGTTCCGGACTGAAGCGCCTAGAACCGCTCGGCCACAGCTGCCTGCCACATGCCTGTCACGGTCTGGTCTGTGAATCTTACTGGCCACGGTAGTAACTCAGTATCACACAGACATTTCACAGAGAGTCGTGCCTTGTGTGGACGAACATTGTCCTGTTGAAAAATGGCTTGAGGGGTAACGTATGCCGATGCAGCACGTCTCTCTCTCTGACCTGAAACAATATTGGAAGACTCCTCACACCATGATGCCAGAAGTAAGACCGCTGTGCCCCACCAACACATCGGAAGAATGGGATCTCTCGCCAGGTCAAACCCATACACACCGATGATAGCCATCTAGGGTAGTACAGAACCACAGATCATCGCGGAACACAATGGTACGCCATTTATCAGCAATTCATGCTTTCCGTTCACGGTACCGCTCCAAACGCAGGTGTTCGTATTGTGGTGTTAACGGCAGCCTAGCACAGTAATCCACGTCGACCATTGCTGCATAACTGCACGGAATGTGCAGGTAGTCCATTACTTTTTCTTGGATGGAAGACGCAGATGCGACAGGTTACGACTTACTAGGTGCAAAATACGGCATTCCTCTTTTGCGGTGATCAGAGTTGGTAGACCGCAACCTCGTCGACGAATATGCCTGCCCTCATGTATCCATGCAGTCCAATATCAGCCAAATGTCATATCAGAATCCCCCACATAGTAGGATAGTGTACGATTCACCCAGCTGGCCAAATGGAGACCTGTAATAAAGCCCCTTTCCTGACAGGTACTGATAACGCTGTCTCACACGGCCACGTGGCATCTCCGTGTCCTAAACAGCGACCGCTCAACATCTGTCGCTGTTCACGTCTCTTGTACACAATACTATGCCTGGTTTTATTTATTTAATCGTATGGCTAGGGCCCCCAGTCAGGCAGTCCGTTCGCTGGGTACCGCTCTTTCAATGTGACGTCACTTCGGCGACCTGCAGTGGATGAGTGTGGTAGGATGATGATGAAGACAGCACAACACCCAGTCCCCGGGCGGAGAAAATTCCCCGACGCAGCCGGGAATCGAACCCGAGCCCAGAGGATTGACAATCCGTCACGCTGACCATTCAGCTACCGGTGGCAGACGACTATGCTTGGCAATAACAACAAACATGAACAGTGCACTGTGGTGGTGGTGGTTCTGCCTGTGGCAGAGAATTACAATTTTGATTACTTACATACCCGCCGATGGTGTGTACTAAGGTATATTGACCTCTGACCATGCCTTCTGGGTGCTTCACTATTGTTGTCAGGCAGTGTAATTAAATAAATAAGAGATTACAAGCCACTTTTAAACCTTTCTTATTGCTGTAAATGCACTGATCGAAAAAAGTCGTAACACCAAGAAAGAGTTGTACGACATAAATGACAGTTGGTAGGCATGTTTCCAAATCTCAGAGATGATGTGTGTTCAAATTTCGCGCCGATCGCATAAGAGTGTCGCTAGCAGCGCCATTATGACGATGCAAATCAGGTTTGTTTTAAGTACATGCAGTAACGGTCGTGAGCATTAGTTACCTTTGAGATGGAATGGGTGGAGTTGACTTTGGTAGAGTACAGAGGGTGTTACAGCAGAAAAAAAATAAAAACAATGTTTCAAATAATGACACAGGGAGCCTCTTTTGTGACTGACAGTATAGTCTGTGGGATACAGTCATCCTCCTACACTACGGGCATTGACACTTTACACTGGTCTGTGCAAGCGACTTTGATCACTGGCTGCCTGCTCCAGTGGATCAATACTTGTATATTTAATAGGACCGCCACATACACTTGATGCCGTCGTGCAGATGGTGTTTGTTTTCGATATATGGGAAGAGAGAGATGCGGTAAAAATCTTGTCGAGTTCTCTATCAAACGAAGTTAGCAGAGCTTTTATACTTCGTAATTTTTCTCTGTTGGATGGTACTGAATAACGATGATACAATGATGGGGTAATAGATATGAATGGACCCTGAGGGATGCAGATCTGCTTTGGACTGCAGTACCTGAATGATGTTGAGTCTTCCTAATTTTCCCGATAAGAAACACCACCATGACTGTTCGTACTGTCTTTATAGTACCTAGTGTTGCAGGAGCGGGCTTCATTTGGCGCCGACCTTACGCATCGTGCACAGCGGGTGGAGCTACGGCAACATGTTCCCATGGCCATCGAATGGTCAAAACACAATCCTGTCGCACTACCTCAGCTTAGCCTGTATCTACACGGACTGCAGAATGTGGTAGATATAGCTTTCTCTTAAAGAGACTTAAATTGGAACGATCACTTGCGCAAAGCTGCAGGGATGGTAGTGCAGAGTCTGACGGCCAGTTGGAATTAAACAGTAGCAGATAAGTTCGAAAAAGGTGACTCGTTTCGAGATGTGAGAGTGCCAGAAATATGATTCACTAGTGGCTGTAATCATTAAAAGACTTCTGCACAGGATCCAACGCAGGCATGTGGTTGAATTGAAAGACTTGATTTCAAATTGCAGACAGCGTTTCTACCGGAAAGCTTGGCACTAGCGATCTGAAAAGCTTGTGTACATTTCTTATGACTTCAAACAGCACACCATTTGCTGTTTGTGATCATCTCATTCAGCCATTTCCTATAACCCAGTGGATACATCGCAGAACTTCTGACGTGGCATCGAGACAGAATGCGTTACAAGTACTGGAGGAATATCTAGCGTCGGCGTGAGGGAGTTCCAAATACCGGCTTCATGCCGAATCACTTTCTAAATTCGATGATTTTATTGCGACCTTACACTGTCGCCGACGTGTAACCGCACTTTCGGTCTGTTAATATACACTCTGGTGATCACTGTCTATATTCAATGTCGTGGTATTTGTGCGGAAAAAGCATTTCTGTCGGAGGTAATCCCATACCATGATTTATAAGGTTTGTAATGTCGCAACACCAAGAAAGAGTTGTACGACATAAATGACAGTTGGTAGGCGTGTTTCCAAATCTCAAAGATGATGTCTGTTCAAATTTCGCGCCGGTCGCGTAAGTGGCGCTAGCAGCTCCATTATGAGGAAGCAAATCAGGTTTGTTTTAAATACATGCAGTAACGGTCGTAAGCATTAATTACCTTTGAGATGGAACAGGCAGAGTTGCGTCGGTCAAGAATGCCTTTAAGTGACAAAGGCGACATTATCAACCCTCAGTGAGTGTGAACGGCGTCGTGTAATATCGCTACGAGAACCGGAATTTTCCTTCTGAGATACTGCAGAAAGACTTCTACATCTACATCTACACCTACATCCATACTCCGCAAGCCACCTGACGGTGTGTGGCGGAGGGTACCTTGAGTACCTCTACCGGTTCTCCCTTCTATTCCAGTCTCGTATTGTTCGTGGAAAGAAGGATTGTCGGTATGCCTCTGTGTGGGCTCTAATCTCTCTGATTTTATCCTCATGGTCTCTTCGCGAGATATACGTAGGAGGGAGCAATATACTGCTTGACTCTTCGGTGAAGGTATGTTCTCGAAACTTTGACAAAAGCCCGTACCGAGCTACTGAGCGTCTCTCCTGCAGAGTCTTCCACTGGAGTTCATCTATCATCTCCGTAACACTTTCGCGATTACTAAATGCTCCTGTAACGAACCGCGCTGCTCTCCGTTGGATCTTCTCTATATCTTCTATCAACCCTATCTGGTACGGATCCCACACTGCTGAGCAGTATTCAAGCAGTGGGCGAACAAGCGTACTGTAACCTACTTCCTTTGTTTTCGGATTGCATTTCCTTAGGATTCTTCCAATGAATCTCAGTCTGGCATCTGCTTTACCGACGATCAACATTATATGATCATTCCATTTTAAATCACTCCTAATGCGTACTCCCAGATAATTTGTGGTATTAACTGCTTCCAGTTGCTGACCTGCTATTTTGTAGCTAAATGATAAAGGATCTATCTTTCTGTGTATTCGCAGCACATTACACTTGTCTACATTGAGATTCAATTGCCATTCCCTGCACCATGCGTCAATTCGCTGCAGATCCTCCTGCATTTCAGTACAATTTTCCATTGTTACAACCTCTCGATACACCACAGCATCATCCGCAAAAAGCCTCAGTGAACTTCCGATGTCATCCACAAGGTCATTTATGTATATTGTGAAAAGCAACGGTCCTATGACACTCCCCTGTGGCACACCTGAAATCACTCTTACTTCGGAAGACTTCTCTCCATTGAGAATGACATGCTGCGTCCTGTTATCTACGAACTCCTCAATCCAATCACACAATTGGTCTGATAGTCCATATGCTCTTACTTTGTTCATTAAACGACTGTGGGGAACTGTATCGAACGCCTTGATGAAGTCAAGAAACACGGCATCTACCTGTGAACCCGTGTCTATGGCCCTCTGAGTCTCGTGGACGAATAGCGCGAGCTGGGTTTCACATGACCGTCTTTTTCGAAACCCATGCTGATTCCTACAGAGTAGATTTCTTTTCTCCAGAAAAGTCATTATACTCGAACACAATACGTGTTCCAAAATTCTACAACTGATCGACGTTAGAGATATAGGTCTATAGTTCTGCACATCTGCTCGACGTCCCTTCTTGAAAACGGGGATGACCTGTGCCCTTTTCCAGTCCTTTGGAACGCTACGCTCTTCTAGAGACCTACGGTACACCACTGCAAGAAGGGGGGCAAGTTCCTTCGCGTACTCTGTGTAAAATTGAACTGGTATCCCATCAGGTCGAGAGGCCTTTCCTCTTTTGAGCGATTTTAATTGTTTCTCTATCCCTCTGTCGTCTATTTCGATATCTACCATTTTGTCATCTGTGCGACAATCTAGAGAAGGAACTACAGTGCAATCTTCCTCTGTGAAACAACTTTGGAAAAAGACATTTAGTATTTCGGCCTTTAGTCTGTCATCCTCTGTTTCAGTACAGGAGTGTAGCCACTGTACATGACTACTGGCAGTGGTGGTCTGGGATTGTACAGTCGTAAAAAGACCAGGCGAGAGGGACGAATATCGTGTTCGGTTTTTGGCGCTGGCGCATCGTACTGTATCTGCAACAGCAATATGAGCATAAGCTGGCGCCACAGTGACACAATTGTTACAAACCACTTACTGAAAGGACAGCTCCCAGTCAGATGCTCTGTAGCGCGCATTCCACCGACCACAAACCACTGCCATTAGAGACTTCAGTGGTGTCAGACGAGAGCTCATTGAAAGTCGCACTGGAGGTCTGTTGTTTTTTTCTGATGAAAACTGTTTCTACCTCTGTGCCAGTGATGGCCGTGTTTTGGTTAGAAAGACGTCAGTTGAGGATCTCCATCCGACCTTTCTGCTTACTAGATACACTGAACCTACAGCAGTCTCGTGATTCGACCTGCTGTGATGCCGTTCATGAACAGTGTTCCAGGGGATGTTTTCCAACAGGATTACGCTCGCCCACATACCGCTGTTGCGTCCCAGCAGTGTAGTAGCGAGAACTTAAGCAACGGCACTCAGATTTCAAAAGGGTCGCTCTGCTGAGAGAGTTGTTTATACATTTATTGTTTTTGTTGATATGCTCTTCAGACAGAAGCCTCGTTTGATGCAGCACTCCACGCTACTTACTCCCATAATTCTTTCTTCTGAGATGCTTTTCTTGCCATTACCTTTCTAAATTTCATATCCTCACTGCTTCGCCCATCATAAGTTACTTTACTGTCCAAATAGCAGAACTCATCTATTACTTTTAGCGTCTCGTTTGCTAATCTAATTCCCTCGGCATCACCTGATACAGGGTGACACACGGGAGACGGACGGTTTTTAATGAAATAATACTCAGCCAACTTTAAAATTAATGCATGTTTATTTACGCAAAATCAAAGCTTATTATTTGCCATTTTAGTTAACAAAGTTATTTGTCAAAAATAATGTCGTCAAGGTGACGTCCATCATTGCGAATGCAGGACTCAAGTCTCTTCTCAAAATCCTCCATCACACGGACTAAAAATTCTGCAGGGATGGCAGCAATTTCTTGAATGATTGCATTCTTCAACTCGTCCAAATTTCGTGGTTTGTGGCTATAGACACAGTTCTTAAGGTACCCCCACAGAAAAAAGTCACATACTGACAAGTCGGGAGACCTGGGAGGCCAAGGAACATTGCCAAAACGTGAGATAATCCGGCCAGGAAACACGCGTCTAAGAACTGCGTAGTGGAAGTGTTTGCCATGTGCGATGTAGCCCCATCCTGCTGGAACCAAACCCGTTTTAAAGGGATTCGTCGTCTTCTTAGTTCTGGTTTCAAGAATGTTTCAAGCATACGAATGTAACGAACCGAATTAACAGTAACCGTGGCCCCATTCTCTTCAAAAAAATAAGGTCCAAAAATGCCAACAGAGCCAAGAGCACACCAGACTTACTTTTTCTGAGTGTAGAGGACGCTGGTGGAAAAGGTGTGGTTGCTCTGGAGCCCAGTAACTTGAGTTTTGCTTATTCACTGTCCCGTTTAAATGAAAATGAGCTACATCGCTCATCAATAAAATTTCATTTTCATTCGATCCAAAAATCACTTGCATTCTGTAAACGAAGTCTTCTCATACAGCAAAATCAGTTTAAGTTGTTGGACAATGAGCATTTTGTAGGGATGGAATTTTAATTCTTTATGCAAAATTCATCTAACCGATTCACGATTGATTCGTAACTCACTAGCATGATGGCTAGCTGACCGACATGGGCTTCTGACTGCCGCTTGCCTTACCCTTTCAACAATTTCTGGTGTCGTTACTCTGCGTCTCGGGCCAGGATGCTTCTTATCCAGTATGTTTCCAGTTGATCTGAAGTTTTCCACCCATCTGAGGATTGTGTTACGGCTCGAAATAGCTTCATGGCGACCGACATTAAACCACGCACGAAACAATCGCTGCGTAGCAATAATAGACTCACCACTTTTCACGAAACTGTCATAGACGACCACTCGACGTTGCAAGTCCCACTGCTCCATAGTGACTGAGTAAATGAAACGGCGTCTTGTGTGGATCAGAACTATTCCCTCCACGATCACCTCCCACTCCCGCAACCTCAATACTACGCAGTTCAAAACCGTCTCCCGTGTGTCACCCTGTATAATCCGACTACATTCCATTACCCTTGTTTTGCTTTTGTTGATCTTTAACTTCCATTCTCCTTTCAAGACACGGCCGGTTCTGTTCACTGCACATCCAAGTCTTTTGCTCTCTCTGACAGATTTACAATGTCATCGGAAAACTGCAAAGTTTTTATTTCTTCTCCCTGAACTTTAATTCCCTATAGAGCTTACATTCTACCAGCCGGTGATATGCATTGCTTTGATATCCTTTAAAAAATATGAGGAAGCCTTAACCAGGTGAAACGCGTTATTTGTACAAAAATAACCTTGTAACCGGGACTGTCTCATTGACCATCTTTAATTATTTTTCCAAATATCTCCTTGCTTTCCTTCACGGCTTCCCCAAGGTACAGAGTGAACAACATTGGTGGTAGGCTACAACCCTGTCTCATTCTCTTTTCAGTCACCAACCACTGCTTCCGCTTCACGCCTCTCGACTCTTATAATTACCGTCTGGTTTCTGTACACAACGTAAATAACCTTCGGCTCCCCGCATTGTACCACTGCTACCATCAGAATTTTAAAGAATGTTTTTCAACCAACATTGCCAAAACCTTTCTCCAAATCTACAAATGCTAAAACGTAGGTTTGCCTTTCCTTAACCTACCTTCTAAGAGAAGCTGTAGGGTCAGTATTGCCTCTCGTGTTCCACATTTTTCCGGAATCCAAACTGATCTTTCCCGCGGTCGGCTTCTACCAGTTTTTCCATTCTTCTGGAAATATTTCGGGTCTGCATTTTGCAATCATGAGTTATGGAAGTGATAGTTCGGTAATATTCACACCCTCAGCAACTGCTTTCTGTGGGATTGAAATCATTACATTCCTTTTCGCCTGTCTCATACATTTGAGTTCCAGGTGGAAGAGTTTTGTCGTGGCTCGCTCTCCCAAGGATATCAGTAGTTCCGACGGAATGTCCTCTACTCCTCGGGCCTTGTTTCGACTTAGACATTCCAGAGCTTTGTCAAATTCTTCTCGCAGTATCGTATCTCCCACCTCTTCTTCCTCTACTTCCCTTTCTCTAACGTTGCCTTCAAGTTCATTTCCCTTGTATAGCCCCTCTATATACTCCTTCCACTTTTCAGCTTTTCTTTCTTTGATTTGTACCGATTTTCCATCTCAGCTCTTGACATTCATAGAGCTAATTTTCTTTTCTCCAAAGGCCCCTTTAATTTTCCTGTAGGTGGCATTTATTTTTCTCCTAGTTATGAACGTTTCTAGACTTCCGTTTGTCCTCTAGCGATTCCTCATTGGTCCTTTTTCGCTTCCTGTTAATCACATTTTTTAGATTTTTGTATTCCCTTTCGTATGCTTCACTTGCTGCATTTTATATTTTCTCCTTTCATGAGTTAAATTCAGTATTTCCTGTGATTTCCAAGGATTTCCCCTAGGTCTTGTCTTTTTACCTATTTGATCCTCTGCTGCGTTCACTATTTCGTCTCTCCAAGCTACCCATTCGTCTTCTACTGTACTCCCTTCCCCCGTTTCAGTCAATCGTTGCTTAATGCTTCCTTCGAAACTCTTAGGAACATCTGGTTCTTTCATCTTATCTGGGTGACATCTCCTTAAATTCCTACTTTTCTGCAAAATTTTCAGTTTTAATTTACAGTTCGTAACCAATAAATTATGGTCACAGCCCAAATTTCCCCTGCAAATCTCTTGCAGTTCAAAATATGATTCAGAAATCTTTTCTTATCATATTACAATCAATCTGAAACCTAAAAGTGTCTACACATCTCTTCCACGTATACAACCTTCGTTCATGATTCGTTAGCGATGATTAAATCATGATTTGTGCAAAGATCTACCTGGCGACTTCCTGTTCCGTTCATTCCCATCAGTCAATATTCGTCTGCTGTTGCTAGTCTACTACTATTACTATCTACTGATACATAATATATTATTTTTGCTACTTTATTTCTCTACAAACATTTATGTGTATTTATTTCTAGGAAGAAGTACAATCTACATCCACTGAAAGAGAAATAGAAAGCAGATTGCAATGTCAACTAAGGTCAGAGATTAAATGAATGTTGACTTTTTAAATGTTTCATTGAAACAGATACAGAGATGCAATTCATATCATCTTAGAGATCAAGAAAATATAAAGGTCCACATCCTATCAACAAAAAGAGATATAGCAGTTTGCAATAAATGTCCAATGCATAATTACTGTTTTGTTAAGCCTTCGTGTGAATAATTAAGAAAATAAAAATCCAAAATTTCTTTATTATTTTGGGACTAAACTTACCTAAAACTCTCATAGTTTCCTCCTGAGTCTTTTACACATATTTTTTGCAGTTTACTTACTGTGAGAAATTTGCATTCTCTAGTATCATATTTTCTAATGTAAAGGAGAACTAACACGGAAGTTCTGAAACGCTTACTGTATTAATTCTGTCACTACAGAACAACTCACATTGTTGCTTTGTAAATATGCTGTTCCACTTTTCTTTCTTTCTTATGTTCAGTGTCTCTGGCATACGCCTGCCAGAAGTAAGACAGTAAAAGCCACATATTGCTCTCAAACTTTTCCAAGTACTTGGTGGTTATGGCAGTGCTAACCCACAGTAGGAGTAACAAAGTTACAAATAAACAGTACCCTAAGAGTTATTAACTATTTTTTATCCATATGGCACATTACGTAGCTAAAAAAGTAGTGTAAGAATTCGTAGAAAAAGTTGTAAGTAAGTCCATTGTGATCTATTATTTACAAATTTTTAACATGAACATGTGATAACTCAAATCTACGCTCACTTGGATTAGGACTGTCTTCCGCCGACCCTTTGAATTAGTCAGCAAGTACATTCACTGATCGGCCACAAAGTTACGACCACCTATCTATTAGCCGGTATGTCCACCTTTGGCAGGGATAACAGAGGCGACGCGTCGTGGCATGAAAGCAATGAGGCCTTGGTACGTCGCTTGATGGAGCTGGCACCGCATCTACTCACACAAGTTACCTAATTGCTGCGTAAATACCGGGGGGGGGGAGGGAGGGGGAGGGGACGAGCTGTGACTCCACGTTCAACAACATCGCAGATGTCTTCGATCGGTTTCAGATCTGGCAAGTTAGCGGGGCAGCACATCAAACGGAACTCACCACTGTGTCCCTCGAACCACTCCATCGCACTCCTGGCGTTGTGTCATGGCGCATTATCTTGCTGAAAAATACCACTGCCATAGGGAAACATGATCGTTATGAAGGGGTACGATATTCCTTGGCCGTCATGGTGGATTGCACGGGCTCGATTGGAGTCTTGGATGCCCGCGTGACTGTTCCACAGAACATAAATGGAGCAGTTGCGAGCTTGTCCCTGTACCGCAGTGCAGGTGCCAAGGAGCTGTTCCCCTGGAAGACGGTGGACCCGCCCCTTCCAATCGGCATGAGGAAGAAGGTATCAGACCATGCAACGTGGTGCCACTACGCTAACGTCCATTGCCGATGCTCCAAAGCCCATTTCAGTCGTAGTTGCTGATGTCGTGGTGTTAACACTGGCACGTGCATGGGTCATCAGCTACAGACGCCCATCGTTAGGAGCATTCGGTGCGCTGCATGTTCAGACATACTTGCACTCTGCCCAGCATCCCAAGCATCCAAGCCGGCCGCTGTGGGCGAACGGTTCTAGGCCCTTCAGTCCGGAACTGCCCTGCTGCTACGGTCGCAGGTTCGAATCCTGCCTCGGACATGGGTGTGGGTGATGTCCTTAGGCTAGTTAGGGTTAAGTAGTTGTAAGTCTAGGGGACTGATGACCTCAGATGTTAAGTCCCATAGTGCTTAGAGCCATTTTGAACCAGCATCGAAGTCTGAAGTTAGTTCCTCCATAGTTCGCCGCCTGTCCTGTTTTACCAGTCTACCTATCTACGATGTCCAACTTCTGCAATGAGGGGTGGTCGCCCAACCCCACGACGCGACGTGTGGATGTGGTTAAAAAATGGTTCAAATGGCTCTGAGCACTATGGGACTTAACATCCGTGGTCATCAGTCCCCTAGAACTTAGAACTACTTAAACCTAAGTAACGTAAGGACATCACACACGTCCATGCCCGAGGCAGGATTCGAACCTGCGACCGTAGCGGTCACGCGGTTCCAGACTGAAGCGCTTAGAACCACGGCCTGTGGATGTGGTTTCACCTTGGTTTCGTCACGTGTTGAAGACACTCGCCACAGCACTCCTCGAACACCGAACACGTTGTACAGTTTCCGAAATGCTCGTGCCTGGCCTCCAGGGCAACACAATCTCTCGGTCAAAGACAGATGGCGCCATCCACATTCAACACCCGGGCAGCACGCTCACTGATACGAGGGTCACTCCAAAAGAAATGCACACATTTTTTGTAAAAATACAGTTTTCATTCTGAATGAGTGAAAGTTTTACAGTGTGTAGATACATCCTTCCCGCTTGTTTTCAAACTTAGTTCAACCTGTTCCTGTGAGAGGCGCCGTCACAGCATGTCTTCAAGATGGCTGCGACACTTGACGTTCGTCAGAAGCAACGTGCTGTCTTAGAATTCCTGTGCTGTGAAAACGTGACAGTGGGAAACATCCACGAGAGGTTGAAAACGGTGTATGGAGATGCTGCTGTCGATCGCAGTACAGTTTGTCGGTGGGCAAGCAGTTTATGTGATGAAAGCGGGCACGGTAATATTGAGGATTGATGACTGCTGACAGATGCATCACAGTGTCACCCTACGTTGGGGTAGGGGATGGTGGTGGTGGTGGTGGTTAGTGTTTAACGTCCCGTCGACAACGAGGTCATTAGAGACGGAGCGCAAGCTCGGGTTAGGGAAGGATTGGGAAGGAAATCGGCCGTGCCCTTTCAAAGGAACCATCCCGGCATTTGCCTGA
Source organism: Schistocerca americana (assembly GCF_021461395.2). Taxonomy (NCBI): domain Eukaryota; kingdom Metazoa; phylum Arthropoda; class Insecta; order Orthoptera; family Acrididae; genus Schistocerca; species Schistocerca americana. The sequence continues at coordinate 184,523,037 of NC_060120.1, forward strand.
AACGATTGATGGAAATCACGGAAAACCTAAATCAGGATGGCCGGAGACGGGATTGAACCGTCGTCCTCCCGAATGCGGGGGTAGGGGAAGGAAGTGTTTGCAGAATACTGAAAGTGTTGGCGTTAAAAAAGAAACAAGAAAAACGGTATGCAGCGAACTTTTGGAACAGTACGAGAATGGTGGAGATGAATTTCTTGGAAGAATTGTGACAGGTGATGAAATATGGCTGCATCATTTTTCACCAGAGACGAAGAGGCAATCAATGGAGTGGCATCATGCAAATTCACCCAAGAAAATTTCAAAACCATACCTTCCGCTGGAAAAGTTGTGGCTGCGGTGTTTTTCGATTCCGAAGGACTCTTGCTTGTGGACATCATGCCAAGTGGAACCACCGTAAACTCTGATGCATATGTGACGACACTGAAGAAACTTCAAGCTCGACCGAGTCGTGTTCGACCACATCGGCAAAAGCAGGACGTTTTCCTGTTGCACGACAATGTACGGCCACGTGTCAGTCAAAAAATCATGGAAGCGATCACAAAACTCGGATGGACAACAGTGAAACACCCGCCTTACAGTCCTGACTATCATCTCTTTGGGAAACTGAAAGACTCTCGTCGTGGAACAAGGTTTGAAGATGATGACTCCCTTGTGCACTCTGCCAAACAGTGTCTCCAACATGTTGGTCCAGATTTTTACCGTGCGGGTATACAGGCGCTGGTTCCAAGATGGCGTAAGGTAGTTGAGAGGGATCGAAATTATGTGGAGAAATGTAAATATTGTTTCTAAAGGATGTATCTACACACTGCAAAACTTTCAAACATGTAGAATAAAAAGATGGATTTAAAAAAAAATAGTGTGCATTTCTTTTGGAGTGACCCTCGTACTAGATGCATCGTGTGTGTGTGTGTGTGTGTGTGTGTGTGTGCGTGTGTGTGTCTGAATAGTAGCCATTCCTCGCCAGGTGACGCTGTTACTGCCTGAATGTATTTGTATCCATAGGAGGTCGCTGGTAATACTGTTACGCCTGATCAGTGTATAACGATATAGCTCGCTGCACCCGAAGAAGACGGCTTGTTAGGTCGCTGAATTACCGTGGAGAAATATGGGATCAACGACTCGGCTAAACACCCGAAAGCGGGTCATTAGCAAAAACGACAGTCGAGAAACACAAGTTTGTGTTGCGAAATGAGTGAGGCAGGGTTACATATTGTCTAACTGGTACTTAAAGAAGCAATCAAGGAAGTGAAATAAAATTGTGGAAGAGAAACAGAAATGCAGGCTTACAGTGCAGTGTTTCGCCGCTCACCTGTTCTCTGGCAACCAGAGCTGCTGCATCAGGCTGAACACTTTGCAGTAGGGCCCTTGCTTCCAGACAGAAGTGTTCTGCAAGTCCTTCCCCGTCACGTCAAACAAATCGTGTATGATCACGTCGGGCACAGAGTTGCGCCCTTTAGCGTGCTCCAACTTTTCCGGACACGCATCACAAGCGATTATCTTCGTGCCATCAGGGACCCGCGGCGCCAAGAACTGTGAGCATAAAACAGTAACATTACTCAGGTCTTCACATCTACATCTACATAGACGCCACCTTACAGTGAGTGGTGGAGGGTACTTTGTGTATCAGTGCACTTCCCTCTTTTTCCTGTTCCATTCGCGTATGGTCCACGGGAAGAACGACTGTCAATAAGCCTCCGTATGGACTCGAATCACTCTCATTTGATCATCATAAGCCGGCCGCAGTGGCCGAGCGGTTCTAGGCGCTACAGTCTGGAACCGCGCGTCCGCTACGGTCGCAGGTTCGAATCCTGCCTCGGGCATCGATGTGTGTGATGTCCTTAGGTTAGTTAGGTTTAAGTAGTTCTAAGTTCTAGGGGAGTGATGACCTCAGATATTAAGACCCATAGTGCTCAGAGCCATTTGAACCATTTTTTTTCTCTTCATGATTTTTCCGCGAGATTAACGCAGGAAGAGGCGATATATTGGTTGACACTTCTAGGAACGTGCTCTCTCGGGACTTTAACAGTAGACCATCACGTGACGCACAACGCCTCTTTTGTAGCATTTGCCACTGGAGCTGGCTGAACACCTCTGTGACACTTTCGCGCTTAAGAAACGAACCTGTAACTAAACATGCTGCTCTTCTTTGGAGTTTCTATATTTCCTCTGTCAGTTCTATCTGGAACGGATCCCGCACTGTCGAGTAATATTCAAGTACTGGTCGAACGAGTGTTTTGTAAACTACTTGCTTTGTCGATGGACCACATTTTTTGAGAACTTTTCTAATGAATCTCAGTCTGATACCTGCCTTACCCATGATTAATTTTATATCGTCGTTTAATTTCAAATGGCTCCATGCACATACTAGATATTTTATGGAAGTAATTGCTTCCAGTGATTGTTCTGCAATTGTGTAATCGTCCAACAGAGGGTCTTATGTCTACGTATTCTCAATACGTTACATGTGTTTATGTTGAGGATCAATGGCCTTCCCTGCAACAAGCGTCGATCCTCTGCATGCCTTTCTGCTGCAATTACCTAGGGAGCCGACTTCTTTGTATACAACTGTGGTGTCACCGCCAGACACCACACTTGCTAGGTGGTAGCCTTTAAATCAGCCCCGGTCCGTTAGTATACGTCGGACCCGCGTGTCGCCACTGTCAGTGATAGCAGACCGAGCGCCACCACACGGCAGGTCTAGAGAGACGTACTAGCACTCGCCCCAGTTGTACAGCCGACTTTGCAAGGAAAGGTTCACTGACAACTACGCTCTCATTTGCCGAGACGATAGTTAGCTTAGCCTTCAGCTACATTTGCTACGACCTAGCAAGGCGCCGTATTCAATTGATAATTAATATTATGGAGCATGTACCGTAACGAGAGATGTTCTACAATTGTGGATTAAAGTTAAGTATTACATCATCTACGTACTTTATTTGCAATTCTCAAGATATTGTCCTGTTCCAGACCTCACGCCAGTCAGCGTGTAATTAAACGCTCGCATTTCGGCCTCCTCCTGAAAAACAGTGTTGGCTCTTCTGCCAACACTACATATTGGCGACGAGCTAAATCGCGTTTGTACCAATTGATCTTGCCTAAATTACTTGTGTCATGGCTTCGCCACAATCTCCAGATGTACTGTCCGAATTTTATTGCTTGCAGAATCAGCAGACGCAGGCGTTATTGGATGCCCTTGGACAGCTCGTCCAGGGTCAACGTGCACTGCAAAACGATGCGGCAGCCGCCGCTCCACCACTACCGCAGCCACAACATGCTGTTGCACCACCTTTTTGTCCGTCTGATGCGGCACTGGAAAGCTGGACGGAGTGGTCACGCCAATTTGGATCCCATCTCGCCACCTACAGAATTCAAGGTAACGAGCGGCAGCCTTTTTTGTTCGCATGTGTAGCTGTGATAGTGAAATTTTTTCCCCGACGCGACGTAGCAACTCTGTCCTACGACGAAATTTTGTCGGCATTAGATGCATATTTCAAGGAATCAGTCAATGTAGTTGCAAAAAGGTATACGTTCTTTCGTACAAAACGTACGGCCGGTCAAACTAATCGGGAGTGGGTTGCAACTTTGCAAGGCCTTACTCGGGATTGTGCTTTTGAGTGTGAATGTGGACTCCCTTATTCAGATACTATGGTGCGTGATGCAATTGCACAGAACGTTTCTGATGTTCGTATAAGGGAACAGATTTTGAAGCTAGTCAATCCCTCCCTTCAACAAGTGATAGACATATTGGATAGGCAAGACACACTTGACTTTGCTCAGGAATCATTTGAAACTTTGCCAGCCGTGTGTCACGTTAACCGGCCCGCCGGGCGCGCTGCTCGGAACTGTAAACAGCCCTCGCGCCCGTCCGCGCAGCCACGTGTGCCGCGTAAGCAGGCAAACGCAGTGCTAAAGTCATGCCCGCGGTGTGCTACTAGACATACGCGTGAGAATTGCCCGTCACGCCAAGCTATTTGCTTTTTCTGTAATAAAAAAGGACATGTTCAGAGTGTTTGCCAGAAAAAGCTCAGATCGGACATTCACAACCATTCCAGGCCCTTTGCTTCGCGGCGGAATCGGAATCGAACCAAGAATACTCAGGCTCGTGAACCTTTGCCCATGGACATTCATGTAGTTAATTCCACTCCGCCCAGTGCCACTCTCTCTAACAGTGACTGTGTTCGTCCCACACATAGTGTGCGTCGTCGTCGACGGAAATCCCATCAAGTCGCGGGTGCTTTTGTACCAGAGTCAGTTCACGTTGCACGAGACAGCCGCTCTTGTCATCAGCAGGACAATAAACTTTTTGTAGACTTGGACATTACCGGCAAGGTGATTCCATTCCAGCTCGATATCGGAGCTGCAGTTTCATTGATCAATCACGAAGCGTACAAATAGCTGGGCACACCTCCATTGCGTGCCGCAAATGTTAAGCTAACTACATATTCCGGTCACGGGCTCACAGTGTTAGGACAGTGCAGCCTTCTTGCAACATACAAGGGACAAACAAAACTTGTGTCATTTTACGTTCTTCGTTCTTCTTCTGCAGTGAACTTGTTTGGTTTAGATTTATTTAAGATTTTTAACTTGTCTATCGTAAATCAGGTCCTAGCAGTGAACCAGACTGTGCCTTCAGCCAGTGTTACCTGTCTATGTGCAGAATTTGCAGATATTTTTGCACCGGGCCTTGGTTGCGCTAAGAACTATAAAGCACATTTGGAACTGAAAGTCAATGCGCAACCGAAATTTTTCAGAGCGCGCAATGTTCCCCACGCATTGCGTGATGAGGTCGCAACGACATTAAATGATTTGGAGTCACAAGGTGTGATTGAATGTGCGCAATGCCTCTTTCATTTCAGCTCCGCTTCATCGCTTACGCCGTACAGGTGTTCCGTTCGTCTGGACGACGGAATGCGAACGCGTTTTCGCCGGTTGAAATCGGCGTTGCTTTCTAATACTTGCCTTACGCCATTCGATCCCCAGAAACCCCTTTTATTGATGGTAGATGCATCGGATTTCGGGATCGGTGCTGTGCTTGCGCACAAAGATGGCTCGCACGATCGCCCTATTGCCTTTGCGTCCAAATTGCTCTCGTCTGCGCAAAGACGTTATTCACAGATCGAGAAAGAAGCTTTTGCCCTCGTATTTGGTGTTACAAAGTTTCATGATTTCTTGTATGGTCGTCACTTTACCATTATCACAGACCACAAACCTTTGACGTCGCTTTTTCATCCGAACAAGCCTGTACCTCCACGTACGGCGCAGAAATTTATTCGCTGGTCTATTTTCCTCTCGCAGTACCGCTACGATATCTTGTATCGGTACACTGCTAAGCACGGAAACGCCGATGCGTTGTCCCGTTTGCCTGTTGCTGAGGATAGAGCATTCGATTCTTTCGAACTTGCTTGCATGTTCATTGATGCGGAAACCGATGACGTGGTTGAATCGTTTCCGATTGATTTTCGTCGTGTAGCTACAGCCACAGCTGCTGACCCTGCCCTTGCTACCGTTTTGCGTTTTGTTGCTACGCAATGGCCCTTGTCGAAATCACGGATCGAGGATCCGTTGGTTCGCTGATTTTTTGCTCACAAGGAGAGACTTTTTGTACGACGTGGTGTTTTGCTGTTGCGTTGTGATAATGATCAGTCTCGGGTCGTGGTCCCACGTTCGTTACAGTCCTCTGTCTTACGGCTTCTCCACCAAGGACATTGGGGTATAGTGCGCACGAAACAACTTGCTTGTCAGCACTGTACTTGGTTCGGAATCGATGCTGCGATTACGAATATGTGCTCTTCTTCCATGGCGTGTGCCGAACAACGATCCGCACCACCGCGGAAATTCTTTGCATGGCCGAAAGCCACTTCCCCTTGGCAACGCTTACACATCGATTTTGCTGGTCCATTCTGGAATGCTCGATGGTTGGTTGTAGTCGATTCTTTCAGTAATTTTCCTTTTGTTGTCCGACTGTCTTCCACGACGTCAACTGCTACTATCCAAGCGTTATCCGCTATCTTTTGTATTGAAGGTCTTCCACAGACTATTGTTCCCGACAATGGCCCACAATTCACGTCCGCAGAATTTCAGTCATTCTGCAAGGCCAATGGTATTCAACATCTGACATCCGCGCCGTTTTCGCCTCAGTCCAACGGTGCCGCTGAACGATTGGTCCGGACCTTCAAGTCACAGATGTTGAAGTTGAAAGAGTCACATTCTCGGGAGGACGTGTTGTTGCTCTTTTTGTCTTCGTATCGCTCTCAGCCCCAATATGGTCGCTCGCCGGCTGAGTTGCTCCACGGTCGTCCTCATCGAACCTTGATGTCTTTGCTACATCCGCCGCATCAGGTTCCTGTGCAGCGGCAGCAACCTGCTTTTGCTCCAGGCGACGTTGTATACAATCGCAACTATCGAGGTTCACGGCGTTGGCTCGCAGGGCGCATTCTTCGCTGCCTCGGCCGCGCTATGTATTTGGTTTTGGGGGCCTCTGGTGAGGTGCGCCTGCATCTCAATCGGCTGCGCCTCTGTCGTCGCACGGGATCTGCCGCTCCCCGTCTGCTTTCAGCGACGGTGCCGTCCGGTCAGCGCCCTGGGGACCCATCTACTGGCTCGCCTCATCCCCAGGTGTTACCGATGCTGCCTTCCATTTTGCCCCGTGGCGACGCGCCGCCGCCGCCGCCGCCGCCGCCGCCTGTTCTCCCGCCGGCGCCGCCCGCGGTGGACGCTTCGCTGCAGCCGCCAAGCGCCTCCCTGGGTCACGCGCCGCCGATCGCTTCCCGTGACCAGCTGTTCTCCGACATGGACCTCTTGCCCGCTCCGGACCAGATGTCGTCTTCGCCCGTCGGCTGCCCCGCCCCGATGGAGGTCGAATCTTCGGCCCCTCCTGTCTCTTTACGGGCGCATACACCGCATGTTGGCGTGCACCCTGGACTAGGTTTTCAGGCGTTTCCTAGCTCCCCTCGGACCGAATGGCCGGGTGCGGGTGGCACAGCCTCGCCTGTTGTTAGGCTCCCCACCTCGTCGCATAGGTCAACATGGGGTCCTCCCCACGGCGGGCGGAAGCCTTATAACACAACCGTTCGCCGATTTGCGGGGGAGGAATGTAGTGTCACCGCCAGACACCACACTTGCTAGGTGGTAGCCTTTAAATCGGCAGCGGTCCGTTAGTATACGTCGGACCCGCGTGTCGCCACTGTCAGTGATAGCAGACCGAGCGCCACCACACGGCAGGTCTAGAGAGACGTACTAGCACTCGCCCCAGTTGTACAGCCGACTTTGCAAGGAAAGGTTCACTGACAACTACGCTCTCATTTGCCGAGACGATAGTTAGCATAGCCTTCAGCTACATTTGCTACGATCTAGCAAGGCGCCGTATTCAATTGATAATTAATATTATGAAGCATGTACCGTAACGAGAGATGTTCTACAATTGTGGATTAAAGTTAAGTATTACATCATCTACGTACTTTATTTGCAATTCTCAAGATATTGTCCTGTTCCAGACCTCACGCCAGTCAGCGTGTAATTAAACGCGTGCATTTCGGCCTCCTCTAGAAAAACAGTGTTGGCTCTTCTGCCAACACTACAACAACAGCATCGTCCGCGAAATGTCTCATCGAACTATCGAGGTTATCTACTAAACCATCTACGAGGGTAATTCCAAAAGTAAGGTCTCCAATTTTTATTTATAAACACGTAGACCTGTTTATTTCTACAATGGATTACATCAGTTTACAGCTTGAACATTCAGCTATTTTTCGAGATAATCACCATTTCTGAATATGCATTTTTGTAGACGCTGTTGCAATTTTTGTATGCCCATGTCATACCAGCTGGCCGCAATGCTGTTCAAAAAGTTATGAACCTCTTCTTTCACCTCGTCTTCGGAGCTGAATCGCTGGGACCACAATTAACGCTGACAGGTACTGTGAGATTCTGAAAAAACTCAAACGCGCAATTCAGAACCGGAGAAGAGGAATGTTGAACAAGGACGTACACATTCTCCATGACTACGCTCGCCCACACATCGCTCGGCAAACCGTTGCTCTCCTGCAACAGTTTGAGTGGAACATAATCACCCACCCTATAGTTCTCATTTGGCGCCCAGTGACTATCACCTGTTCCCTAGGTTAAAAGAACATTTGGCCGGAAAGCGACTCAGCTCCGACGACGAGGTGAAAGAAGAGGTTCATAACTTTCTGAACAACATGGCGGCCAGCTGGTATGACAGGGGCGTACAAAAACTGCCACAGCGTCTACAAAAATGCATCGACAGAAATGGTGATTATGTCGAAAAGTACACTACTGGCCATTAAAATTGCTACACCAAGAAGTAGTGCAGATGATAAACGGGTATTCATTGGACAAATATATTATACCAGTACTAATATGTCATTACATTTTCACGCAATTTGGGTGCATGGATCCTGAGAAATCAGTACCCAGAACAACCACCTCTGGCGCTAATAACGGCCTTGATACGCCTGGGCATTGAGTCAAACAGAACTTGGATGGCGTGTACAGGTACAGCTTCCCATGCAGGTTCAACACGATACCACAATTCATTAAGAGTAGTGACTGGCGTATTATGAAGAGCCAGTTGCTCGGCCACCATTGACCAGACGTTTTCAATTGGTGAGCGATCTGGAGAATGTGCTGGCCAGGGCAGCAGTCGAACATTTTCTGTATCCAGAAAGGCCCGTACAGGATCTACAACAGGTGGTCGTGCAATATCCTGCTGAAATGTAGGGTTTCGCAGGGATCGAATGGAGGGTAGAGCCACGGGACATAATACATCTGAAATGTAACGTCCATTGTTCAAAGTGCCGTCAGTGCGAACAAGAGGTGACCGAGACGTGTAACCAATGGCACCCCATACCACCACGCCGTGTGATACGCCAGTATGGCGATGACGAATACACACTTCTAATGTGCGTTCATCGCGATGTCGCCAAACACGGATGCGACCATCATGACGCTGTAAACAGAACCTGGATTCATCCGAAAAAATGAGGTTTTGCCATTCGTGCACCCAGGTTCGTCGTAGAGTACTCCATCGCATGCGCTCCTGTCTGTGATGCAGCGTCAAAGGTAACCACAGCCATGGTCTCCGAGCTGATAGTCCATGCTGCTGCAAACGTCGTGCAGATAACTGTCTTGCAAACGTCCCCATCTGTTCACTCAGGGATCGAGACGTGGCTGCACGATCCGTTACAGCCATGCGGATAAGATGCCTGTCATCTCGACTGCTAGTGATACGAGGTCGTTGGGATCCAGCAAGGCGTTCCGTATTACCCTCCTGAACCCAGCGATTCCATATTCTGCTAACAGTCAGTGGATCCTCGACCAACGCGAGCAGCAATGTCGCGATACGATAAACCGCAATCAAAGTCGGAAACGTGATGGTACGCATTTCTCCTCCTTACACGAGTCATCACAACAACGTTTCACCAGGCAACGCCGGTCAACTGCTGTTTTGTGTATGAGAAATCGGTTGGAAACTTTCCTCATGTCAGCACGTTGTAGGTGTCGCCACTGGCGCCAGCCTTGTGTGAATGCTCTGAACAGCTAATGATTTGCATATCACAGCATCTTCTTCCTGTCGGTTAAATTTCGCGTCTGTAGCACGTCATCTTCGAGTTGTAGTAATTTTAATGGCCAGTACTGTAGCTAAACGTTATACTGCAAACTGATGTAAACCACTGTTGAAATAAACAGGTCTATATACTTATAAAAAAGTAGGAGACCTTACTTTTGGGATTACCCTAGTATGTACATGTACGTGGTAAATATTAATGGTCCTATAACACTGCACTGGAGCTTGCCCGAAGTTACTCTCTGTTGAGAATGACATACCGTGTTCTGTTTCCCAAAAACTCTTCAATCCAATCACACAGTTAGTCTGATATTGCGTACTCTCGTACTTTGTTCATTCGGCGACAGTGCGGAGGTGTATCGAATCCTTCCGAAAGCCAAGGAACACGGCATGGTTCAAATGGCTCTGAGCACTATGGGACTTAACATCTGAGCACATCAGTCCGCTAGAACTTAGAACCACTTAAACCTAACTAACCTAAGGACTCACACACACCCATGCCCGAGGCAGGATTCGAACCTGCTACCGTAGCGGTCGCGCGGTTCCAGACTGAAGCGCATAGAACCGCTCGGCCACTCCGGCCGGCGAACACGGCATCTACACGGACGCAGGCGCCTATTGCTTTCTGGGTCTCGTGTACGGACTGAGCGAGCTAGGTTTCACACAACTCTTATTTACGGAATTTTTGTTAGTTCCTACAGAAAAGAGTTTCGGTATCCAAAAATGTCATAATACGCGAACATAAAACGTATTTTGTAAGGTGGCGTTGTTTTACAACTTACAAACCGCGTTGACATCCAATTCGACGTAAGTGAGCCTCTTCAATGATAGAAAAGATAGATTTGTGCTCGTTCATTAAAAACATGTATGTGACCGACATCGTCTAGTACACTTAATTTATTGTATAATGTCTGCATGTTGGGTAATTGGAGAACAAGCAGAGGTGTGAAACTCGTGGAAGAACGGAAGGACACAGGAAGCTCACAGATCCCTTCGGACAACAGGACGGCACAGCCGCTTCCGGTGCTAATCCCGGGACCCGCCCGTGAGCTGGACCACCTGCGAAACGGTAACGCATGTCCAGCGGACAGGCTGAGAAGGCGGCCTGGTCGGACAAAAACACATGGCAGCAGGTATTCGCGTACTTTCCTACGGACATAGAAGGTTCGTTTGAGCAGTTACCAGACAGCGCCAGCCAACAGGCTGTCCTGCGCATGCGCAGCTACGGTGACGTAGGCAGCTAGGTGCCTGCTCTGCTCATACGCCTTTCGTCGCATTTCTGGTGGAATTTCGTGCATAGCGTGACCATGTGCAGCCCTGCGGCATGTTGTGGAGAGGACATACAGAGTTCTACTTAGAGCGATTGTTTTATCATATTCCACACAGATTAAGGATGCAAATAAGGAAGCAGTTCTTTGCAAAATGTCATTTCAAAATTAGAGTCCACAGCTCGAAGTACCATAACATTTTTTATGGGGTGACTTTGACAGTTTTCTTTTTTTAATTCGTACTCTGCAATATTGTTATGTAGCATTTCCTACAGGTTTACATCTACATAGCACTGCAAAAAGCTAGTAGGATGGAATACAAATTTCTTGCAAAAAAAGAAAAGGAACAATTTATTGTGGAGCTTACAATGGCATTCTATAAATTTCAGACGTAAACACAAATTAAGAAATAACTTCAGGCCTAGAGGAAGTACTAGACAAGTGCCTTGTGATCGAAAAACACTTTCACAGAAGGCAGATTTGTAAAATTCTGCTACAGCTGTCATTATATTTGAAAGAAAATATTTAATTCAAAACTACTGACCAAATTTGCCTACTTAGTCAGCTTCAAGTAAATGTTTGCGTATGTTCGTACGTATATAGCATTGCGAGATCGTACAGTGTCATAAAAGGAACAGGACATCAGAGACTACTCCAGCAGCATCGGAATTTCGTAAACCACACTAAAATGCTTCATTCCGCTCTAATTGCACATTTCTATGTCCAGATACACTCTGAAGTACCTAATATTCAGCTTTTCGCGTGGTTTTCGTGAGACCAATTTTCTTGGAGCTCCAGTACTGTATTCTCATGTTTGGTTCTTTATTATGATATAATGTCATTCGTCCCAGAAAATGAAAATTTGCACTTGAAATTGAACTAAGTTGAAAGTAGCCAATAGTGCGGAATGAAGCAATTCGTTTCAAATAAAGTAACTGCCTCAGCGGAAAAAAATTAATAACAGCAAATTTCTCTACAAAACAGACATTAATGGTTGATTGCTAATAACGTGGAAATAATACAAAATCAAAAAATTGAAACTACTAACTTATTTTGGTCTTTCATGGTTATGAGAATGTATATTAATTCACTTGATGGCTCCCGGTCATAGAAATCTGTTTTGATTTAATTTGACGTGGGAGCTGTAAACGAAGAGACCAGCAATATTACGAAGACACAAAACATATACACGGATCACGTGAGGAAGCCTCCCCCCCCCCACTATAACTCAGGGTTCTCTGCGCATGCGCGAAACTGGAAGCTTGGGCGCGCCGGAAAAATTTTTCCGGGTAGCATCTGGCTACTTGCTGCTACTGCTCGTACACCAAACAGCCACGCTTCAAGTAGCCAGAAACGGGAGGAAGGCACTGCTCATACGCGAATTCAGCTCTGCGCATGCGCACGAGCCCGCTTGCAACTGCTCATACGAACCTAAGAATTTCCAGAAACTTCGATCTGGATTCTAAACTGCGATTGGTCAGCGTTCAGAAACGAGCGCCTTCCGGAAAGATGATTCGTCACCCAAATTTAAGGGGGAGAAAGACTTTGAGAAGCGAGAGGAGGAGAGGAGAAAAGCGAGTCGTGACGCGGTCGTGGAACAGGAGAGTCGTCTTGGAGGTCCACGGCAGTCGACGGACGTCTTCGGCTGTAATTACGGTGAAGTAAAATTTTGCTATTATCTCGCTGAGGCGAGAAGTTCTGCGGTTATAGCTTCTGATGATTACGGTGAAAACAAATTTTGTGGTAAGGTCTTATAGGACCAATCTTCTGAGGTCATCGGTCCCTAAGCTTACGCACTATTTAATCTAACTTGAACTAACTTACGCTAAGGACAACACACACACACCCATGCCCGAGGGAGGACTCGAACCTCCGACGGCGGGAGCCGCCCGGGCCATTACGGTGATCTTGCTTATGCACCGGCGTGTGGGAAAGTGAATCTACGTTGATGAATCACGTGTTCTACTCTGCACTGAGGTTTCACACTACTCATTGAGATAGTAGTTCCTTCTTGCTATTTAGTACAACGGGGGATGTCAGTTACTCCGCGCCTAATCACAGATCGCGAGTCCATTACAGGGCAGAGTCAGACAGTTTAAGGGCCAGTATTAATACAGAGAGAACCAGAGATTTGTAATTATTGTTTAGGGTCTTTAAATTATTTTTATGATGAATAAATGTGTTAAAATCACGGCATTTATCCTTTAGTAGATAGTATTTTCCCGTTCCAATTAATCTGGTCTCTTGTGTACATTTTATACATTGTATAACTTATTCGTTAAAAGGGGGACTGGATTTTTATTTTGTCGGCTTATCCTGACATTCTATCGTATCCACAGGATAATATTAGGAAACGGGTAATTTATATAATTAATGAGAATAACGTACTCCTAGTGGGGGACGTATAAGTGTCAGGGCGTTAAAATATCCATTGCGCAAAATATCACTTGTACGTACTCATGGCAAGTCTCCGCCATCAATAGCCAGTAGAAGAAATGGAGGTACGTTAGAAGTTCAAATTTCTACAAAAGAGTGACGTCCGAGAGATAGGCCAGTAACTCGTGCGTCTATTCGACGACGCTTATTGAAAATGGGAATGACTTGCGCATTTTTTCTAATCACTAGGAATGCTTCGCTCCTTTAGATCCTTACGTGCACCGCTGCTAGAAGACGGGCAAGTTCTTTCGCGTAGTCTGTGTAGAACCGAACTGATACCCCGTCAGTTTCAATGTTCTTCAATCTGTTGAGTTTTTCCATCGCTTGGTCATAGGTGCGGCTGCAGATTGTAAAAAAGACCTATGCGAAATGCATGGCAGAACGTACTTCCTATCTACCACATATTTCGGTTTCCTCGAATCCATTCACGTATGAAGTGCGGAAAGAAATACTGCTTCAGCGCCTCTGTGAGCCTTTTATTTAGTCTTGTGTTGTTGGCACGGTCCCTAGGGGAGCGATACACAAGGTGCTGTAGTGCTAAATTCCTCAGTTAGTGCTGGTTCTTGAAAGTTTGTAAGCAAGCTGTCACCGGGTCATTAACGTCTCTTTCCAAGTATTAGTCTATTAAAGCTCTGCAGCATATCAGAGACGCTCTCCTGTGAGTCAAACAAACCTGCGACCTATTTTGCTGCCCTTCTTTGTATTCATTCAATGTCTCTGTGTTACCCCTACACTATACAGATGACACAACAGACCAATATTCCAAAATAAGTCATAAGAGTGTTTTGTAAGTAGTCTCTGTTATAGAGTGATTGCATTTTCCAGTTTCCTGCCAATGGAAAGCATTCTCCCTCCTTCTTCACATACAGTTGAGCCTTGCTGACCATTCAATTTCGCAACCTCGTCCCTCCAAGTATTAGGTTGGTAATACGGGGTGTTCAAAAAGTCTCTCCATAGTGCCGTATGATTGTTAGCCGCGCGTGCCGTATGCCGCAATGAATATACCGAAATGAAGCTCAGTGAAATACAAGTTATTAATTTCTTGAATACTCATTTTTACTTACAAATTTTCACATTAAATTTTGAAAGTGTCCCCCCTGTAGTTGAATACACAATTCAATTCGTCTAATCATATTTCCAAACAGAAGCTGTAACATTTCTTCTGTAACAGAAGCAGTGAAAGTGGATATTGCAGTTTTCAATTCATCGACAGATTTTTGACTGTTATTATAGACTGTTGCTTTCGCTGCACCCCAGAAGAAAAAGTTAGGTGGTGTTAAGTCAGGCGATCGTGGAGGCCAAAGTCCCTGTGAAATTGTGCGATCACCGAAAACATCAGCAAGCAGTGACAGTGAAACTCGAGCTATATGCGCGGTTGCACCATCTTGTTGAAAATAACCGTTCAGTATTTCACTTAACACAGTTTCTCCTATGAATGGGTACAGAATATCACGGCAGTATTGTTGTGCGTTTATTGTTTCGTTGAAAAATATGGGACCCACAATGCGACGTCTAGAAACTGCAATCCAAACTGCTATTTTCACAGAATGAAGTGGTTCCTCATGAATACACAATGGATTTGCAATACTCCACATAAGAGAATTTTGCGAGTTCATGCACCAGGATAAATGAAACCACCTCTCATCAGTGAAAAACGTTTCATTAAGAATATCCCTTCCATTTTGTTCAACGAAATTTTTGAACCATTGACAATAATGCAGTCTCTTGTCACGATCAGTATTTTTCAGTTCTTGCACGACTGTCACTTTGTATGGGAAAAGTTCTAATTTTTTCCTTACAGCTGTGTGGGCCGTTCCGACACTAACATCGACTTCCTGGGCGAGTTTCCTTACTGACATGTTCGGACTCATGGACATTTTATGGAAAATATCGAGTAGTTTATCCTCAGACAAAACGCTAGGACGACCACTTCTCGGTGCATCTGTCACTGAACCCGTACTTCGAAATTTGTTAATCAAATCTCGCACAGTCTCGCGATGTGGGAGTGTTGTCTCCGGGAAAACTGAATTAAACGCTTGACGAACTGAAACAGTGTATTTACCGCCAGCTTTGAACACTTGTTCGACTAAAAACACACTTTCTTCAATGGTTAGCATTTTAGTGACAAAGACGAAACAAACGAACAAAGGAACTAAACTTAAATGTTCAAGTCAACACGTAATGACACACACCAACGATACTACTGACGCTGGCTGAGATAAACGAAACAGTGGAAAGTTGGGAGAGTCCACTTGAAAGGAAGTGACCAAGGCAGGCGAACAATCATAAGGCACGCGCGGCTAACAATCATACGGCACTGCGGAGAGACTTTTTGAACACTCCGTGTAGTCCGTATCGTTTTTCTAAAACTTTAAAAAACACAACAGCTAAAAATAACAGAGAGTTTAGTCATCAACAATATAGTCTCCTTCACTATTTACAACAGTCTGCCAACGCTGGGTGAACTTCTCGGTTACACGACTGTAGAAACCACGCGGTTCTGAGGCGAAGAACTCGTGCAGCGATGTTCGGAGCGCGTTGTCATCCGGAAAGGAAGTTCCTTGAAGGTTGGTCGATAGAGAGCGGAAAAGGTGAAAATCAGGTGACTTCCTAACCCAACTCCTTGCATCTTGGCTTTCTTGAGTCTAGCAGAACGTGGGCAGGCGTTATCGTGGAGTAGCGTCACTTCACGCAGTCTTCCTGGTCGTTGTTCTTGGAGTGCGTCTGCAAGACGTCTCAGTTGTTGATAGTAACGGTCAGCAGTGACGGTTACATATCGGGGAAGCGATTCGTAGTACACCACACGGTCGGTGTTCCACCAGGTGTATGACATTATACACTACTGGCAATTGAAATTGCTAAACCAAGAAGAAATGCAGATCATAAACGGGTATTCATTGGACAAATATATTATTCTAGAACTGACATGTGATTACATTTTCACGCAATTTGGACACAGATCCTGAGAAATCAGTACCCAGAACAACCACCTCTGGCCGTAATAACGGTCTTGAGACGCCTGGGCATTGAGTCAAACAGAGCTTGGATGGCGTGTACAGGTACAGCTGCCAATGCAGCTTCAACACGATACCACAGTTCATCAAGAGTAGTGACTGCTGTATTGTGATGAGCCAGTTGCTCGGCCACCATTGACCAGACGTTTTCAGTTGGTGAGAGATCTGGAGAATGTGTTGGCCAGGGCAGCAGTCGAACATTTTATGTCTTACAGGACCTGCAACATTCGGTCGTGCATTATCCTGCTGAAATGTAGGGTTTCGCAGGGATCGAATGAAGGGTAGAACCACGGGTCTTAACACATCTGAAATGTAACTTCCACTGTTCAAAGTGCCGTAATGCGAACAAGAGGTGACCGAGACGTGTAACCAATGGCACCCCATACCATCACGCCGGGTGGTACGACAGTATGGCGATAACGAATACACGCTTCCAATGTACGTTCACCGAGATGTCGCCAAACACGGATGCGACCATCATGATGCTGTAAACAGAACCTGGATTCATCCGAAAAAATGACGTTTTGCCATTCGTGCACCCAGGTTCGTCGTTGAGTACACCATCCGAGGCGCTCCTGTCTGTGATGCAGCGTCAAGGGTAACTGCAGCCATGGTCTCCGAGCTGATAGTCCATGCTGCTGCAAACGTCGTCGAACTGTTCGTGCAGATGGTTCTTGTCTCGCAAACGTCCCCATCTGTTAACTCAGGGATCTAGACGTGGCTGCACGATCCATTACAGCCATGGGGAAAAGATGCCTGTAGTGTCGACTGCTAGTGTTACGGGGCCGTTGGGATCCAGCACGGCGTTCCGTATTACCCTCCTGAACCCACCGATTCCATATTCTGCTAACAGTCATTGGATCTCGACCAACGTGAGAAGCAATGTCGCGATACGATAAACCGTAATTGCGATAGGCTCCAATCCGACCTTTATCAAAGTCGGAAAAGTGATGGTACGCATTTCTCCTCCTTACACGAGGCATCACAGCAACGTTTCATCACGCAACGCCGGTCAACTGCTGTTTGTGTATGAGAAATCGGTTGGAAACTTTCCTCATGTCAGCACGTTGTAGGTGTCGCTCTGAAAAGCTAATCATTTGCATATCACAGCATCTTCTTCCTGTCGGTTAAATTTCGCGTCTGTAGCACGTCATCTTCGTGGTGTAGCGATTTCAATGGCCAGTAGTGTAATTCGCGGATGCGTGCAGGTCTTAGTACGGATAATTGCTGCTTTGTTTGCTCAATCATTCCTGTCTTTTCCTTGTGTTAGCATAAAGACACCTCTTCGCATCACCAGTAACGACATGGGATAGAAGTGGTCGGTATTGTTCACCAGCCAACTGATGTTGAGGAAGCAGAGATGCACACGTGGTCACCCGGTGTTTTTTGTGATTTTGGCTTAGAGCATAGCGTACCCATACGCACCCTCCCCATTGCATGCAAATATCACATGGTGGTGGAATGATCAGAGTTCACCATATCTGCCAGTTTTCGAGCACACTGACGTGGATCATTGTAGATCAGCTCGTTTAAACCATCATCATCAAACCCCGAAGGTCTTCCTGAACGTGGAGAGTCTCTGAAGTCAAAACGATCATCTTTAAACGAAACAACTATACCGTACTCTACCCAATGGCATTATCCCTATACACGGCGCAAACGTTTATAGCTGACACCACTGCTTATTTATTTTACGAGGGTCACTCCAAAAGAAATGCACACTATTTTTTAAAAATACAGTTTTCATTGTGCATGAGTGAAAGTTTTACAGTGTGTAGATTCATCCTCCCCGCTTGCTTTCAAACTTAGTTCAACCTGTTCCCGCGAGTGGCGCCGTCACAGCATCTCTTCAAGATGCCTGCTACATATGACGTTTGTCAGAAGCAACCTGCTGTCATAGAATTCCTGTGCTGTGAAAACGAGACAGTGGGAAACATAGACAAGAGGTTGAAAAAGGTGTATGGAGATGCTGCTGTCGATCGCAGTACAGTTAGTCGGTGGGCAAGCAGGTTACGTGATGAAAGCTGACACTGTAATATTGAGGACTGTCCTCGCAGCGGCAGGCCTCGTACTGCACACAATGTGCAGAGAGTTAACGAATTGGTGACTGCTGACAGACGCATCACAGTGAACGAGTTGTCACGCTTCGTTGGGATAGGGGAAGGAAGTGTTTGCAGAATACTGAAAGTGTTGGCGTTAAAAAAGGTTTGTCAGGTGGGTTCCCAGCATGTTGACAGTGGCTCACAAAGAAACAAAAGCGAACTTTTGGAACAGTACGAGAATGGTGGAGATGAATTTCTTGGAAGAATTGTGACAGGTGATGAAACGTGGGTCCATCATTTTTCACCAGAGACGAAGAGGCAATCAATGGAGTGGCATTATGCAAATTCACCCAAGAAAAAAAAGATCCAAACCACACCTTCTGCTGGAAAAGTAATGGCTACGCTGTTTTTCGATTCCAGAGGACTCTTGCTTGTGGACATCATGCCAAGTGGAACCACCATAAATTCTGATGCATATGTGACGACACTGAAGAAACTTCAAGCTCGTCTGAGTCGTGTTCGACCACATCGGCAAAAGCAGGATGTTTTGCTGTTGCACGACAATGCACGGCCACATGTCAGTCAAAAAACCATGGAAGCGATCACAAAACTCGGATGCACAACACTGAAACACCCGCCTTACAGTTCTGACCTGGCCCCATGTGACTATCATCTCTTTGGGAAACTGAAAGACTCTCTTCGTGGAACAAGGTTTGAAGATGATGACTCCCTTGTGCACGCTGCCAAACAGTGGCTCCAACAGGTTGGTCCAGAATTTTACCGTGCGGGTATACAGGCGCTGGTTCCAAGATTGCGTAAGGCAGTTGAGAGGGATGGAAATTATGTGGAGAAATGAAGACATTGTTCCTAAAGGATGTATCTACACACTGTACAACTTTCAAACATGTAGAATAAAAGATGGATTTTGCCGGCCGAAGTGGCCGTGCGGTTCTAGGCGCTGCAGTGTGGAACCGCGAGACCACTATGGTCGCAAGTTTGAATCCTGGATGTGTGTGATGTCCTTAGGTTAGTTAGGTTTAACTAGTTCTAAGTTGTAGGGGACTAATGACCTCAGAAGTTGTGTCCCATAGTGCTCAGAGCCATTTGAACCATTTTTTTTGAATAGATGGATTTAAAAAAAGTTGTGTGCCTTTCTTTTGGAGTGACCCTCGTATTTTATGTATCGTATGGCAACAACAGCAAACATTGACAAGTACATAAAGTTTAATTTTACATGTATACCTAGTTAAGTATTTACATATACTTCAGTTTTACTTTTGGCACAGATTGTATACACATTTTTAGATTGAGAAAACTACTAATTAATATTACTGACTACTCTGACTGATATAATTGCAAGTTAAAAAAGGCATATACATTCAATCATAGTTCAACATCTAATGATTGAAGCCAACTAACAGCAGAGGGAGTAGCTTTAATAAAGTCCCTATATGGTCCAGGATACTTCCTCTGAGGAGAGCCTCTAACAATATATTGAGCAGTTTGTTCTTGGGCCCCACAGTCACAGGCTGGAGAATCTCGGAGTCCCCACTTGTGCATCATAGCGTTGCACCTGGCGTGGCCAGTTCTTATTCTGTCCAGCCTTGTCCACTCCCTTCTCTGCAGAAGAAATCCTGGTAGGCTGGCAGTTGGGTCTTGGACACCTCGATGTGCTACTGTTGCAGCATTCCACCTCTTGTGCCACTCTTCTTTAATGCCGTACTTCTTATCGTTCCTTCCATTATGCTACAGTGAATTGCTAGATTTTAAGCGATCTGGGGGAGGGTTGTTTAAGACTGTATGAATTGGGAGGTCTTGTGGGTAGTCGGGTTGGTGTAGTTTCGTCCATTCTCGATCGATTGCTTCTTGGCGTCGTAATTCAGGCGGTGGGATGTTGCTGATTGTATGCAGCCAGGGGATCGGGGCGGATTTTAATGCGCCCGTAATAACCCGAATTGACTCTTTCAGGTGTACGTCCGCCGGCCGAAGTGGCCGTGCGGTTAAAGGCGCTGCAGTCTGGAACCGCAAGACCGCTACGGTCGCAGGTTCGAATCCTGCCTCGGGCGTGGATGTTTGTGATGTCCTTAGGTTAGTTAGGTTTAACTAGTTCTAAGTTCTAGGGGACTAATGACCTCAGAAGTTGAGTCCCATAGTGCTCAGAGCCATTTGAACCATTTTGAGGTGTACGTCCAGCTTCCTCGTGTGGGCACTATGTTGCTACACTGGAGCACAGTATTCGGCAACTGGGTACGCCTGCGTAAGTACTGTAGTACGTAGAGTCGATGCGTCGGCATCCCGTGTTGTACCAGCTAGTTTCTTTACGATGTTGTTTCGGGTTTTTAGTTTTTGGCTGGTTTTATCCAAGTGTTTTTTATACGTCAAAGTCCGATCTAGTGCGACACCAAGGTATTTAGGCTGGAAATTATGTCTAACCTTTTGTTGGCAGAAGCTGACATTCAACTGCTGATTTACAATTCTGTTGTTTGGATGTAATGCGCAGACTTCTGTCTTTGCTGAATTTGGATGGAGTCTTCATGCTTTGTAGTACGTGTTGAGAATTTCTAAGTCACTGGATAATACAGCTTCTCCTTCCTCAAGTGTGCTGGTTTGTACGGCTATGGCAAGGTCGTCGGCATAGCAAAACTTTGCTGTCACCCATCTATTGAATTCAAACAGAAGAATATCCCGGAAATGTTCCGATTTCTCTTCCTGGCACTCCATTTTTCTAGCGCCCACAGCTCCACTTACTATCTCCAAATAATAATAATGTCGTGTGACGAGGGCCTCCCGTCGGGTAGACCGCTCGCCTGGTGCAGGTCTTTCGATTTGACGCCACTTCGGCGACTTGCTCGTCGATGCGGAGGAAATGATGACGATTAGGACAACACAACACCCAGTCCCTGAGTGGAGAAGATCTCCGACCCAGCCGGGAACCGAACCCGGGCCCTTAGGATTGACAGCCTGTCGCGCTGACCACTCAGCTACCGGGGACGGACTATCTCCAACTGACAAAATGACAAATCGTAAACCCAAATAGCAACAGTGAAATACAAATAAAAAATTACAATCGATAAATAAGCCCTTAACGTCTGGAATACCAACATACAAAACAAAAACCCTAATAGCTTATTCATCGACCTAATATCTGTATGAGCCGACTGATACCAAAGGATATTATGTTGAATTCGTTCTCTGTAGCGCATGAAGTTTGAAGCAATTTGACAATCTTTGAATCATTCTGAAATATTATGAATATCTAACTCGGTATTTATGCGAAGTGTTCAGATACTCCTTCACTGTAGATAACAGAATCAACTGCAGAAGATTTTAGGTTGCTATTAGGGCCTGTAATTTTCCGCTAGGTCGTCACTACACAACATGAACACCAACGACCCCAACACATTTGTCTGCGAAAGCCCTGAAGATGCTCCTATATATTTCGAAGATTCTCCTTCCCTTATACAGCGCTACGTCCTCCCTGACACGAAATCCAGAATCCAGTCACATACATAGTTTGATACGCCATACCACCGTACGTTCGTAATCATAGCTCTGGCACTTTGTTCAAAGGTTTTTGATGTCAAAAAATACTGGATCCACAACAAGATCCTCGGTATCAAAAAAAAGTAATTCGTTAGCTTCACATGTGTCATTCATCAGATTCCTGTCTCCTTCCTTCAAACAATTTTTAGAAAAAGTCTGATTTAAAATGTGTTAATATATGTAAATAACATGTATTTATGCAAGTTCGTAATTGGAATACTACTTTGAAATGAAGCATAAAATGCCTTTTTGTTTTCTTTACATACGTAAGGGGTATTGTTACTTTCAGTAAGGAATACAAGTGGATGCACTTTCTTCGTTATTATTACAGCTCTGCTATGATTTGAACGAAACTGATAAGGCTGTTTGCGCGGCTCTCGAAGCATTTGAATTGATCCAATTCATATTGATTCACGATTATCTCATAAAACTGACATTTAGAGACGAAGCATGAGATTGGATTAGGGATGGACGAGGCGGGAATTCGGACTTTTCCGTTTCAAACGAGTGGAATTGTTTCCTTATTCATAGCAAGTAATGAAATGAAATGTTCTTCAGGCACTACTGGCAAAGAGACCACGTCTCTGGTTGTCTGCCCGCTGCGTGCAAGTCTTTCTATTTGACGCCATTTCGAAGACTTGTGTGTCTTTGTGCTGAACATGAGATGAAATAATTAGGACAACAAAAACACGCAGTCCCCGAGCGAGGAAACTCTCCGACCCGGCCGGGAAGAGAAATCGGTATCCCATGATCTAGAGGCAGCAACGATAACCATTAGATCAAGAGTTACCAAGTAATGACTGAGGAACACTATGGTTGATTCCATATTTCTAGGTTTGAAGATGGCACCGTTGCTCAAAAGTGGCATATAATCAAATTTCTCTCCGATAAATCATCGTCTCAGTTGTGCCACGGAATTCGTGATTTCCTGTCAGAATGGTCACAATTCGAAGAAACTGACGAGATGTCATATAGTGTAACCGAACTGCTATCTGGTGTTCCCCAAGGAAGTGTTATAGGCCCTCTGCTGCTCCCAATCTCTATAAGCGACTTAGGAGACATTCTGAGCAGCCGTGTTAGATTGTTAGCGGTTGATGTTATTTACCATATAGTAAAAGATATCTGCATGGTGCAGAAAATGAGCAGTTGACTCTAAAAGGTATGAGGTCATCCACATTAGTACTAAAAGGAATCCGTTAAATTTCGGGTGGAGGATAAATAAAACAAATTTAGACGTTGTTGATTCAACGAAATACTTACGATTACGAGCAATCTGCATTGGAACCATTACGCGAATCAAAGGCCGTTGCGACGGCTGAAAAATTAGAAAATGAAACAGGTCTTTTAAAGAGACTGCCTACACTACGCTTGTCTGTCCTCTTCTGGCGTATTGGTGAGCGGTGTGGGATCCGCATCAGGTAAGATCGACGGAGGACATTGAAAAAATTTACAGGAGGGCAGCTCGTTTTGTATTATCGCTAAATAGGGGAAACGGTCTCACGAAAGATTAAAGGAGTTGGGACGGCAGTTATTGAAAACAAAAAGCATTTTCAAGAAAATTTAATCATCAGATTTCTCTTCCAAGGTTCAAAATATTTTTTTTATTCGTAAATACGTAGCGATAAACGGTCGTCATAGTAAAACAAGGGAAATTAGATTTCACAAGGAAAGATTTAGGTTTTCATTTTTCCCGCGTGCAATTAGAGAGTGTAACGGTCCAGTAATAGTCTGAAAGTGACTGTACGAACTCTCTGACTAGCACTTACGCGTGAATTGCAGAGTACTCATATAGATGTAGATGAACCATCCCGGCATTTGCATTAAGCGAGTTTATTTATTATATTTATTTCTTATTCACATTGCAGCATTTCATCTACAAAGCTAGCATAGGGAACACAATCACACTTTTATGGATAGTAATACAAAGGGCGTTCAGAAAGTTTTGAACAGTCGTCTCTGATTTTTTTATTTTTTGCAGGAGGAGAATGAATTTTTTTGTGAACATACTTGGAACATTTATCTGTAAGTTGGTGTACAAAAATATTTTCTTGTACGAGGGCAGTTCAATAAGTAACGCAACACATTTTTTTTCTCGGCCAATTTTGGTTGAAAAAACCGGAAATTTCTTGTGGAATATTTTCAAACATTCCCGCTTCGCCTCGTATAGTTTCATTGACTTCCGACAGGTGGCAGCGCTGTACGGAGCTGTTAAAATGGCGTCTGTAACGGATGTGCGTTGCAAACAACAGGCAGTGATCGAGTTTCTTTTGGCGGAAAACCAGGGCATCTCAGATATTCATAGGCGCTTGCAGAATGTCTACGGTGATCTGGCAGTGGACAAAAGCACGGTGAGTCGTTGGGCAAAGCGTGTGTCATCATCGCCGCAAGGTCAAGCAAGACTGTCTGATCTCCCGCGTGCGGGCCGGCCGTGCACAGCTGTGACTCCTGCAATGGCGGAGCGTGCGAACACACTCGTTCGAGATGATGGACGGATCACCATCAAACAACTAAGTGCTCAACTTGACATCTCTGTTGGTAGTGCTGTCACAATTGTTCACCAGTTGGGATATTCAAAGGTTTGTTCCCGCTGGGTCCCTCGTTGTCTAACCGAACACCATAAAGAGCAAAGGAGAACCATCTGTGCGAAATTGCTTGCTCGTCATGTGGCTGAGGGTGACAATTTCTTGTCAAAGATTGTTACAGGCGATGAAACATGGGTTCATCACTTCGAACCTGAAATAAAACGGCAATCAATGGAGTGGCGCCACACCCACTCCCCTACCAAGAAAAAGTTTAAAGCCATACCCTCAGCCGGTAAAGTCATGGTTACAGTCTTCTGGGACGCTGAAGGGGTTATTCTGTTCGATGTCTTTCCCCATGGTCAAACGATCAACTCTGAAGTGTATTGTGCTACTCTTCAGAAATTGAAGAAACGACTTCAGCGTGTTCGTAGGCACAAAAATCGGAACGAACTTCTCCTTCTTCATGACAACGCAAGACCTCACACAAGTCTTCGCACCCGAGAGGAGCTCACAAAACTTCAGTGGACTGTTCTTCCTCATGCACCCTACAGCCCCGATCTCGCACCGTCGGATTTCCATATGTTTGGCCCAATGAAGGACGCAATCCGTGGGAGGCACTACGCGGATGATGAAGAAGTTATTGATGCAATACGACGTTGGCTCCGACATCGACCAGTGGAATGGTACCGTGCAGGCATACAGGCCCTCATTTCAAGGTGGCGTAAGGCCGTAGCATTGAATGGAGATTACGTTGAAAAATAGTGTTGTGTAGCTAAAAGATTGGGGAATAACCTGGTGTATTTCAATGCTGAATAAAACAACCCCTGTTTCAGAAAAAAAATGTGTTGCATTACTTATTGAACTGCCCTCGTATTTACAGTTGAGTCATAATGGACAGTGAAGTAGATGTCAGGTTCCGACACCGGTCGGTGATGGAGTTCCTCTTCAAGACCGGCGATGACTCTGCCACATCGATTCACAGGAAGTTGCTCCCTGTTTATGCGGAGGACACAGTGGACTGCAGCAGTATCTATCGGTGGTTGCAGAGCTTTAAAGAAGGTGATTTCTCTCTACTGGACAATCCACGATGCGGTAGACCATCGACGGCAGTGAGTGATGCGAATAAGGAGACAACTGATGAGATCATCCAAAATGACAGAAGTGTGACGACACGAGAGCTTGCTGAAATGACGCGTTTGTCATTGGGTAGTGTGGTATCACTGGTACAGTCACTAGGGTACAGAAAAATCTGTGCAAGTTGGGTGCCTAGATTATCGACAAGAGAAATGAAATTTTGAGGAAGAATGTGTGCGAGGGTCTCATGAAGACCTTTACTGAAGAGTGGGAACAGTGTTTTGACGGCGTCATTACACAGGATGAAACATGGTTGTTTTTGTCCGAACCTGAGAACAAAACCCAATCCATGGAGTCGCGTCATCCGGGTCCCCTTCGGGTGAAGAAACCAAGACATTCACGAACAGCAGGCCTATAGGTGATGGTCTCCTTCTTCTGGGATCAGTGTGGTGTCATTTTCATTGACTTTTTGGAACCTGGCTCCACAATTAAACGGGACCGTTACTGTTTGTCATTGGACAAGCTGCGACGTGCCATCAAGGCCCACAGATCACGGCTTCAGGGTCAGCTCATTCAGACTACACCATGACAATGCCAAACCCCATACAGCCCTTATGACGCAGAAAAAAATCAGGAAAATGGGTTGGAAAACTGATCTTCATCCTCCCTACAGTCCGGACATGGATCCGTCTGATATTTACCTCTTTAGTCGTCTGAAGGTCCACCTGCTCGGTAAAACATTTGATAGTGAGAAAGACCTTATTTCCTGTGTCAAGCGATGGTGTAAAAGTAAATCCACAGAATTTTACCAAAGTGCATTTACATCATGGAAAGAACGTTGGGCCAGATACGTCACAACTGATGGAGGCTACGTTGAGTAGGCTCAATGTATAGGTAAATGTTCCAAGTATGCTCACAAAAAATTTCATTCTCCTCTTGCAAAAAATATAGAAATTAGAGACGACTGTACAAAACTTTTTGAACGTCTTTTGTAAATCTGTGAATTAATTATTTGTTTCTGGCACTTCTAAATATCTTTAAAAAAAGCTAATTCTAAAAAAAAAATGCTACCACTACAGTTTACCTCTACAAAATTGAAATTCAGAAAATAAACCTCAATCAGTTACCCAACTATTAATAGTATTTTAGTGCTACAGATTCTGTTCGGTTGGTGTCCATTTCTTAGGGTGCATCTAACCAGTTCATATCTGTTTGCGCTGCTGCATCCGCCCTCATAACGCCCTGGACAGCATCACTGTCTGCTGGACCCCTTGGGCTTAGGGCACCGACAGGGGCTTTTCCACGGCGCGAGCGATTCCACGCTTCACTGAAACGCCTCAGAATTCAAACTTGCGTCACCACTTGCACCAACACAATGCAGACTCTTGAAACACCATTTCATTCAGTGGCCGCCAACCTCAGTTTTCTTCTCTCCATCTGTGGAGTATCTCGTCAAGCCGGAATGGCAGCATACCGCCGTGCGGCTGACAAAGGGACCCACGATATTGTAAATCACGGATTTTGATGCGCTTCAAATATGTTGTGGAGGCACTTACCCTGAGTACCTGGCTATCCGGTGTTTTAGCGACGGGCCTTGGTTTTTGAGGAAATCGATTTTGAAGTTATTGCGCGCTTTATATACCCGCAACATTATGTTTATTCCGAGCAAGTCAGCGTAGCGCAGCGGTAAAGGTTCACGTCTACTCCAGAGGAGGTACCGTGTTCGAACCCTGCTCCTCTAAGTTTTTTTTTATATATATATGCAAGAACCGTCCGGAAAATTTGGTCCTAACTTTCAAAAACTAGTAGACGAATTAACTGGGAAATACAGAAATGAAGTCGTGTCCTGCACGAAATCCTGGAAGTTCACGAAACTGGTGTACGAAGAATTTTTGCGTTCTGTAATTCTTTCGCACGTGGGACAGAAAAATGTTTTCTGCTTTATCGATTCATGGGGAGGGCAAACCGATTCCACTTTATACGACCATCTGTTCACTGACGAAAGGAAAGCGAGCACCTGCACCCTAAAAGTGGTCCCACCAAAGGGCACTCATTATTGCCAGCCCTGCGATGTTTATTTTTACCGACAGGTGAAAATCTTCACGAAAATTATTCAGAATGTTCCCAGCTTAATGAAAAACAATAGAGAGATCGCTTCTAGGGAAGACTGGATAAAATTACATTCGCTAATCCTACATCAATTCAGCGCACCTAATTTTGAAAGCACGATTGGATACGCATGGTTCGCATAGATATTAGTGGGTGAAAGAGAAATCTTTTTGAATGCAAAAGAATCGTGTTTCCCGGTATCGCTCATGAAGAAACCGTGCCCCTGCAAGACGGTTGCTTTCATAAAATGCGCGTGGTGCTGCGAAAATTTGTGCTTCGGCTGTTTCTATGATAAGTATAACCCACAATATTGTTCTGGCACATCAAGCAATGTGGACGATGAAAAATAAGATTTTGTAGTATTGTATGACAGAAAAAATTAATAACTGAATACGGCTTTATAATTTCGCACACCTTACACTGTTTTTTGATATTCTTTCAAATAAAATTAAAAAATTCGGTCTGTTTTGAAAAAAAAAAGGTGAAGTACACGAGCAGGATTTGAACACGGTATCTCCAGCGCGGAAGCCGCGAACCTCTACAGCTGCGCTACGCTGACTTGCTCGGAAATACACTCCTGGAAATTGAAATAAGAACACCGTGAATTCATTGTCCCAGGAAGGGGAAACTTTATTGACACATTCCTGGGGTCAGATACATCACATGATCACACTGACAGAACCACAGGCACATAGACACAGGCAACAGAGCATGCACAATGTCGGCAATAGTACAGTGTATATCCACCTTTCGCAGCAATGCAGGCTGCTATTCTCCCATGGAGACGATCGTAGAGATGCTGGATGTAGTCCTATGGAACGGCTTGCCACGCCATTTCCACCTGGCGCCTCAGTTGGACCAGCGTTCGTGCTGGACGTGCAGACCGCGTGAGACGACGCTTCATCCAGTCCCAAACATGCTCAATGGGGGACAGATCCGGAGATCTTGCTGGCCAGGGTAGTTGACTTACACCTTCTAGAGCACGTTGGGTGGCACGGGATACATGCGGACGTGCATTGTCCTGTTGGAACAGCAAGTTCCCTTGCCGGTCTAGGAATGGTAGAACGATGGGTTCGATGACGGTTTGGATGTACCGTGCACTATTCAGTGTCCCCTCGACGATCACCAGTGGTGTACGGCCAGTGTAGGAGATCGCTCCCCACACCATGATGCCGGGTGTTGGCCCTGTGTGCCTTGGTCGTATGCAGTCCTGATTGTGGCGCTCACCTGCACGGCGCCAAACACGCATACGACCATCATTGGCACCAAGGTAGAAGCGACTCTCATCGCTGAAGACGACACGTCTCCATTCGTCCCTCCATTCACGCCTGTCGCGACACCACTGGAGGCGGGCTGCACGATGTTGGGGCGTGAGCGGAAGACGGCCTAACGGTGTGCGGGACCGTAGCCCAGCTTCATGGAGACGGTTGCGAAAGGTCCTCGCCGATACCCCAGGAGCAACAGTGTCCCCAATTTGCTGGGAAGTGGCGGTGCGGTCCCCTACGGCACTGCGTAGGATCCTACGGTCTTGGCGTGCATCCGTGCGTCGCTGCGGTCCGGTCCCAGGTCGACGGGCACGTGCACCTTCCGCCGACCACTGGCGACAACATCGATGTACTGTGGAGACCTCACGCCCCACGTGTTGAGCAATTCGGCGGTACGTCCACCCGGCCTCCCGCATGCCCACTATACGCCCTCGCTCAAAGTCCGTCAACTGCACATACGGTTCACGTCCACGCTGTCGCGGCATGCTACCAGTGTTAAAGACTGCGATGGAGCTCCGTGTGCCACGGCAAACTGGCTGACACTGACGGCGGCGGTGCACAAATGCTGCGCAGCTAGCGCCATTATACGGCCAACACCGCTGTTCCTGGTGTGTCCGCTGTGCCGTGCGTGTGATCATTGCTTGTACAGCCCTCTCGCAGTGTCCGGAGCAAGTATGGTGGGTCTGACACACCGGTGTCAATGTGTTCTTTTTTCCATTTCCAGGAGTGTATATGTAATGTTACAGGTATACACAGCGCGCAATGAACTTCAAAATCGATTTTCTCAGAAATCAAGGCCCGTCGCTAAAAAACCGGATAGCCAGATACTGACAAGGGAACCTCCCCATCGCACCCCCCTCAGATTTAGCTGTAAGTTGGCACAGTGGATAGGCCTTGAGAAACTGAACACAGATCAATCGAGAAAACAGGAAGAAGTTGTGTGGAACCGTGAAAAAAATTAGTAAAATACACAAACTGAGCAGTCCATATGGAAGATAGCAACATCAAGGACAATGCGAGCTCAGCAGCGCCGTGGTCCCGTGGTTAGCGTGAGTAGCTGCGGAACGAGAGGTCCTTGATTCAAGTCTTCCCTCAACTGAAAATTTTACTTTCTTCATTTGATGTGTCCGTTCGTTCATTGACGTTTCTGTTCACTGTAATAAGTTTAGTGTCTGTGTTTTGCGACCGCACCGCAAAACCGTGCGATTAGTAGACGAAAGGACGTGCCTCTCCAATGGGAACCGAAAACATTTGATCGCAAGGTCATAGGTCAACCGATTCCTCCACAGGAAAACACATCTGATATATTCTATACAACACTGGTGACGGCACGTGCGTCACAGGACAGGAATATGTTGTCGACCCACCTAACTTACACACTTCGCGAATGGGTAAAAAGATTCTTCTACCTTGCCCGATTTAGGTTTTCTTGTAGATGTGATAATCACTCCCAAAATAGTAATGAAAACATAAGAGTTTGTCACATAAACTGAAAATAAAAAATTAAACTTTTCACTCCAAGGATGATTTGAACCTAGGACCTCCCGTTCCGTAGCTGCTCTCGCTAACCACGGGACCACGGCGCACCTAGACTCCCACTCTCCTAAATGTTGCATATCTTCGCATGGACTACTCGGTTTGTATATTTTACTAATTTTTTTCATAGTTCCACACAACTTCTTCCTGTTTTCTCGATTGATCTGTGTTCAGTTTTTCAAGGCCTATCCACTGTGCCAACTTATAACTAAATCTGAGGGGGGTGCCATGGGGAGGTTCCCTTGTGAGAGTCAAGTGTCTCTACAACATATTTGAAGCGCACCAAAATCCGTGATTTACAATATGGAGGGTCCCCTTGTGAGTGCCTTGTGATGTCTTCCTTGGCCTTGCTGGTTTCCGCGGCTGCAGTGTCGTTCAAGATGCACCAGGTTGACTCGTCTCGCAGTGCTTCTCAGAGATCCAGCGACCTTAACGCCAGCCGTGCGGGGTAGCTGCGCGGTCTAGGGCACCTTGTCACGGTCCGTGCGGCTCCCCCCCGTCGGAGGTTCGAGTCCTCCATCGGACATGGGTGTGTGCGTGTTGTCCGTAGCGTAAGGTAGTTTAAGTTAGATTAATTAGTGTGTAGGCTTAGGGACCGATGACCCCAGCAGTTTGGTCCCGTAAGACCTCACCACAAATCAAAAAATTCCTTGGCGCCTGGCAACAATAAGCTGCTGCATCTTCGTAGAGCGCACTGCACTTCAACGTGTGCTGTGGAGTACACAGCACACATTACCGCAATTGCAACTATCATTAATCTGCCTTTTGATTTTGTACAGGTACGTAGCTCTCTGTTCGTCACCAGTCAGGTAATGTACCAGTCCACTCAACGGCTGAAGACATCTTATCTTTAGTCTCTCCTTGATGTTAGACAATAACTCGTATGTCTTCCTTACGGTGCCTGAAGACTCCCATTCATTTTGCCACAGTTGTAATATGCGATCTTGTATTAACTTTTTTGTACTGGCCTCAATTCCAAGTATCCTTCGTACTTCCCTTTGGTTGCCTTTCTTTAACTAACAAACTACTCCCCATTTTCTACTTTCCAAATCCAGTGGGCATGTTCCTAAAGGTACTAACAATGTGTTATTCGGGGGAGTCCTCTAGGCGCCCGTTGATCTTACAATTAGTAGCATTCCTTATTGAACTCTTCCGACTACTGAAGCTCGCCCCACAAGCTGCAATCTACGAGCCCAAACACCGTGACACATCCTACGACTGATACTAATATACGCAGACGGAAAAAAATCGCTACACCAAGAAGGAGTTGTGCGACGTAAACGAAAGCTGGTACATGTCTGCCTACATCTGAAAAATGATGTGTATTCAAATTTCGCGCGTCGTATAAGAGTGGCGCTAGTAACGTCACAATGAGGATACAAATCAGATTTTCTTTAAATACACGCTGTAGCAGTCGTGAGCGTTACTTGCATTCGAGAGTAGATGTGACGAATTCACTTTAGTCAAGAATGCCTTTAAGGCGATAAAGACGCCATAATGAGATTTTCACTCTGCAGCGGAGTGTACGCTGATATGAAACTTCCTGGCAGATTAAAACTGTGTGCCGCACCGAGACTCGAACTCGAGACCTTTGCCTTTCGCAGGCAAGTGCTCTACCAACTAAGTTACACAAGCACGACTCACAACCCGTACTCACAGCTTTGCTTCCGCCAGTACCTCGTCTCCTACTTTCCAAACTTCACAGAAGCTGTCTTGCGAAACTTGCAGAACTAGCACTCCTGGGAGAAAGGAGAGCTTCTGTGAAGTTTGGAAAGTACGAGGTACCAGCGGAAGCAAAGCTGTGAGGACAGGGTGTGAGTCGTGCTTGGGCAGCTCAGGTGGTAGAGCCCTTGCCCGCGAAAGGCAAAGGTCCCAGGTTCGAGTCTCGGTCCGGCACACAGTTTTAATTTGCCAGGAAGTTTCATATCAGCGCACACTCCACTGCAGAGTGAAAATCTCATTCTGGCAGCACAACAATTCGAATCACCAGACTGACGTACAAATTTACAGCCAGGAAGCGTGGAGAGTGTTCCTCTGTCATACGAAATCGCACTCCGGACCATACCAACAGGTGTAGGTGAATTGTGTCTGGCACATAGAGAAGATGGTTGCAGGCCCTCAAGCGACCTTAATCTAAACAACACACGTCCATCACTGACACCGAGCCAGCACAAGACACAACAGACCTCCACCCTCCACTTTCACTCGATACCACTGAAGTTGCAAATATCGGTGGTTTGGGGTCAGGTGAATGCACGCTACAGGGTGTCTGGCTCGGAGCTGTGCTTGATGTAACCGGATTGTAACAGTTCGTTGTGTTACTGTGGTGCCAACTGCTGCTCAAATTGCTGCTGCAAATGCAGTACGATGCGACAGAGGCATACGCGGAACACGACGGCCTTCCCTCACGGTACTGCCACGTGGCTGTCCGGAGACCGGACTTCTTGCGACCGTGCATTTTGTTGACCACCGCTGCCAGCAAACATGTACAGCGACTACATTCCTGCCAAGTTTTTGTGCAACATCGCTTTTCGTAGCCCTGTTACGCGACCTCGTTCAAGTTCAGTGAGATGTTGATAATGGCGTCTTTGAAACTTCAAGGCAGATTAAAACTATGTGCCAGACCGAGACTCGAACTCGGGACCTTTGCCTTTCGCGGGCAAGTGCTCTACCAACTGAGCTACCCAGGCACGACTCACGCCCCGTCCTCACAGCTTTACTTCTGCTAGTACCTCGTCTCCTACCTTCCAAACTTTACAGAAGCTCTCCTGCGAACCTTGCAGAACTACCACTCCTGAAAGAAAGGATATTGCGGAGACGTGAGTTAGCCACAGCCTGGGGGGTGTTTCCAGAATGATATTTTCACTCTGCAGCGGAGTGTGAGCTGATATGAAACTTCCTGGTCCCTAGTTCGAGTCTCGGTCCGGCACACAGTTTTAATCTTCCAGGAAGTTTCATGTTGTGCTGCCATTCATGAAGAGTAATTCAGTGAGTGTTTACCAACAGGTCAGCGCTCGTTCACATGCCGCTATTGTAACCCATCTTGCTCTGCACGATGTCGACATGTTCTCTTGGCCTGCTCGATCACCGACTCTGTCTCAGATCGAATATGTCGAGCATGTTTGGGGAATCATCGGACAACTCCATAGTCATCCACACCCAACATTATCCGTCCTTGTATTGACCGACAAAGTGCGACATGCATGGAGCTCCATCCCACAAACTGACATCTCGAACCTGTACAATACAATGCATTCATGTTTGCATGCTTGCGTTCACGATTCTGGCGGCTACACCGGTTATTTATCTAACAATATTTCACATTTGCAATGGCTTATCTCGCGCGTAAATTAACATGTGATCTTGCAGTGTTAATGCCTTACATATGTTACCCAGACAAATGTACTCCCGAAATTTCATTACTCTACATTAATTATTTTATGGTGTTGCGATTTTTTACGTCAATAAATATTGGTGATTTGCTCTGATTGTTTTCAAAGGAAGTCAAAATTGCCTATCTGCTATGAATTTTGTGCATCGTGTTCATACCTTTCCTTCGAGCCTCCTCTATACAGGGTGTTACAAAAAGGTACGGCCAAACTTTCAGGAAACATTCCTCACACACAAAGAAAGAAAATATTTATGTGGACATGTGTCCGGAAACGCTTACTTTCCATGTTAGAGCTCATTTTATTACTTCTCTTCAAATCACATTAGTCATGGAATGGAAACACACAGCAACAGAACGTACCAGCGTGACTTCGAACACTTTGTTACAGGAAATGTTCAAAATTCCTCCGTTAGCGAGGATACATGCATCCACCCTCCGTCGCATGGAATCCCTGATGCGCTGATGCAGCCCTGGAGAATGACGTATTGTATCACAGCCGTCCACAATACGAGCACGAAGAGTACATTTGGTACCGGGGTTGCGTAGACAAGAGCTTTCAAATGCCCCCATAAATGAAAGTCAAGAGGGTTGAGGGCAGGAGAGTGTGGAGGCTATGGAATTGGTCCGCCCCTACCAATCCATCGGTCACCGAATCTGTTGTTGAGAAGCGTACGAACACTTCGACTGAAATGTGCAGGAGCTCCATCGTGCATGAACCACATGTTGTGTCGTACTTGTAAAGGCACATGTTCTGGCAGCGCAGGTAGAGTATCCCGTAAGAAATCATGATAAGGTGCTCCACTGAGCGTAGGTGGAAGAACATGCGCCCAATCAAGACATCACCAAAAATTCCTTCTCAAACGTTCACAGAAAATCTGTGTTGATGACGTGATTGCGCAATTGCGTGCGGATTCTCGTCGGTCCACACATGTTGATTGTGAAAATTTTCAATTTGATCACGTCGGAATGAAGCCTCATCCGTAAAGAGAACATTTGCACTGAAATGAGGATTGACTCATTGTTGGATGAACCATACGCAGAAGTGTACCCATGGAGGCCAATCAGCTGCTGACAGTGGCTGCACACGCTGTACATCGTACGGAAACAACCGGTTCTCCCGTAGCACTTTCCATACAGTGACGTGGTCAACGTTACCTTGTACAGCAGCAACTTCTCTGACGCTGACATTATGGTTATCGTCAACTGCACGAAGAATTGCCTTTGCCATTGCAGGTGTGCTCGTCGTTCTAGGTCTTCCCCAGTCGCGAGTCATAGGCTGGAATGTTCCGTGCTCCCTAAAGCGCCGATCAGTTGCTTCTAACGTCTTCCTGTCGGGACACCTTCGTTCTGGAAATCTGTTTCGATACAAACGTACCGCGCCACGGCGATTGCCCCGTGCTAATCCATACATCAAATGGGCATCTGCCAACTCCGCATTTGTAAACATTGCACTGACTGCAAAACCACGTTCGTGATGAACACTAACCTGTTGATGCTACGTACTGATGTGCTTGATGCTAGTACTGTGGAGCAATGAGTCGCATGTCAACACAAGCACCGAAGTCAACATTACCTTCCTTCAATTGGGCCAACTGGCGGTAAATCGAGGAAGTACGGTACATACTGACGAAACTAAAATGAGCTCTAACATGGAAATTAAGCGTTTCCGGACACATGTCCACATAACATCTTTTCTTTATTTGTGTGTGAGGAATGTTTCCTGAAAGTTTGGCCGTACCTTTTTGTAACACCCTGTATAATGTGCAAAGTTACGACATTCGTTCATTAATGGCTCTCGATACCTCCTTACAGCGCTTCTTCTAGTATTCTAAATTAGACTGAACTTCCTTTTAGAGGCATGTAGCCATTATGAATATGATTATTGGAAAGAATTTAAAAAGACTATATTGTGCCTTAAAAACAGTCCCTGGTTTTCTCTGAATTTGTTTATTAACTGTAATGACGCGTTTTGGGTTTCACCCATCATCTGAGGACCTACAATAAACAGAAAAAAGTAACAGATATTATGTCACATATTTTACAAAAACGCAAATTTCTTACAAAAGTCAGTTCCTGACGAACAATATTCAAGAACAAAATGGTTTTCGATGCAGAAATGTGAATCATTTTAGATACAAATATATGAGACTTTGATGCAGACGTAAAATATCTTCATTACAAATGGGTGTAATAATCATGTTACCTCTTATTCTTTCCAATATTCATATTCTTCTAATACACTCACGGTAAGAACTGCAACACCAAAAAATAATAAATGTAGAGTAATGAAATTTCAGGAAAACGTTTGTATAGGTAAAATATGTAAGTGATTAGCATCACAAGATTACGGGTTAATGTGAGCGCGAGATAAACCACTGCAAAAGTGAAATACTGGTACATAAGTAAAAGGTGTAACCGCCAGAATCTTAAACTCAAGCGTGCAAACATGCATGCATTGTCTTGTACAGGTTCCAGATGTCAGTTTGTGGGATGGAGTTCCATGCATGTGGCCCTTGGTCGATCAGTACAGGGACGACTAATGTTGATAGCGGATAACTCTGGAGTTGTCATGCAGAGATGCCCCAAACATACTCGATTTGAGACAGATCTGGTGATCGAGCAGACCAAGGCAACTTGTAGAGCAAGATGGGTTACAACAGCGGTTTGCGAGCGAGCGTTATCCTGTAGGTAAACAACATTCTTCATGAATGGCAGAACAACAAGTCGAATCACCAAATTGACGTACAAATTTGCAATCAGGGTGCGTGGGATAATTACTAGAGTGCTCCTACTGTCATGCGAAATCGCAACCCAGACTATACCAGACCGTATACATCAAATGTGTAGCACACAGACAGTGGAGTTGCAGGTTCTCAAGTGACCTTCAACCAACCAACGCACGGCCATCACTGACTGGCACCGAGGTTATAGCATCAGTCTCGTTTGCGTGCGACATCGGCATCCCGCATGACAGAACAGATATGAGGTATGCATTCATAACAGCGAGTGAAACAAAAAGAAGATGTTTACGGCACGACCGAGGACGCTGCCGGAGATGAAAACACAGCCATGTGTCTCTGCCAACGGCCGCTACTCCACCACCGTGGATCGACAGCAGCGCCAGACATCGCGATCGACAAGCAGACTATTTTCCTATGCCACTCACGTGATCTAAAATAGTCCCACAAGATGCATCCGCCAACCGCAGTTCGGCACGCCGCCCGGACTTTTAGGGATCTGCCATCCCAGGAACAACATCCACACGCCTCGTCTGCTGGTAGTCCCAGGTCGTCAGGAATGGTAGCTTCTGACTGTGACTCTAGAGTGTCGTGTAACGGTGGGTGGTTTGGCCTCCCTGGACAGCTTTGTGCTACGCCGACCACTCTCTAGTAGTTTTGTTTCCGCCTATTCTGTGCTAAATAAATGTACATGTCATGTGACTAGGGCCTCCCGTCGGGTAGACCGTTCGCCGGGTTCAAGTCTTTCGATATGATGCCACTCCGGCGACTTGCGCGTTGATGGGGATGAAATGATGATAATTAGAACAATACAACACTCAGTCCCTGAGTACAGAAAATCTCCGACCCAGCCAGCGGGGATTCGAACCCGGGACCTGAGGATTGACATTCTGTCGCTTTGACCACTCAGCTACCGGGGGCGGACTTTTCTGTGGTGGATTTTCTCAAGCGAGAGACTTGTGAGAAAAACAGTTTATTTTGTTATTCTTCTGTTATAAGATCCGAAGTGGGATCCGCACTTTGTTTCTTGCTTAACTTGTGTTTTGTTTTCGACTACTTTGTCGTTATCAGCAATGTACTTGTGTATTTTTTTTTCCCAATAAAAACAGATTGTGGAATATCGTTCGCGTTCTGTCTCTGCTACCGCAGATACAGTACAAGTAGAAACAGATTTCATCAGAAAATACGAAAGACCTCCACAGTACCCTACAGTGAGCTATCACTTGATACCACTGGAGTCGCAAATGGCGGTGGTTTGAAGTCAATAGGATGCACACTACAGGGTGTCTGGTCGGAGCTGTCCTTGAAGTAACCGATGTGTAACAGTTCGTTGTGACACTGCGGTGCCGACTGCTGTTCAAATTGCTGCTGAAGATGGAGTACGATGCACTAGATCCCATACGCCGAACACAATGGTCTTCCCTCTCGATAATGTCACTTAGCCATCCGTAGCCCGGACTTCTTGCGACCGTACATACCTCTGCCAGCAATCATTTTCAGTGGCTACACTGATGCCAAGTCTTCCTTCAGGATCGCAGAAGGAACATCCATCTTCTCGTAACCCTATTACACGACCTCCTTCAAACTCAGTGAGGTGCTGATAATGGCGTCTTTGTCGTCTCAAAGGCATTCTTGACTTCCATCAACGCTCCTCCATGATACTGACAAGAAGGAGATTGAGTTAATAATTAAATCACTAAAGACCAATAACTCTCATGGATATGACGGGGTAACTAGCAGAATACTGAAGTATTGTTCTATATGTGTTAGCCCAGTTCTTAGCCATATCTGTAACTTTTCCTTTAGGAGTGGTCGGTTTCCTGACCGATTAAAGTACTCGGTAGTGAAGCCACTTTATAAAAAGGGAGACAGGGATAATGTTGATAATTTTAGACCTATTTCTATGCCATCGGTGTTTGCTAAAGTCATCGAGAAGGGTGTATATACAAAGTTACTGGAGCATTTAAATTCACATAATTTGCTGTAAAATATACAGTTTGGTTTTAGAAATAGTTTAACAACTGAAAATGCTATATTCTCTTTTCTCTGTGAGGTTTTGGACGGATTAAATAAAAGGTTGTGAACGCTAGATGTTTTCTTTGATTTAACGAAGGCTTTTGACTGTGTTGACCGCAAAATATTACTGCAGAAGTTGGACCATTATGGAGTAAGGGGAGTAGCTTACAATTGGTTCGCCTCTTACTTTAAGAACAGAAAGCAGAAGGTAATTCTCCGCAATATTGAGAGTGGTAGTGATGTTCAGTCCCAATGGGGCACTGTTAAGTGGGGCGTTCCCCAAGGGTCGGTGCTGGGGCCAGTGTTGTTTCTTATTTATATAAATGATATGCCTTCCAGTTTTACAGGTGATTCAAAAATATTTCTGTTTGCTGATGACACCAGCTTGATAGTGAAGGATCTTG
This sequence comes from Schistocerca americana, assembly GCF_021461395.2. Classification (NCBI taxonomy): domain Eukaryota; kingdom Metazoa; phylum Arthropoda; class Insecta; order Orthoptera; family Acrididae; genus Schistocerca; species Schistocerca americana. The sequence continues at coordinate 184,561,981 of NC_060120.1, forward strand.
TGTGTAACATTGAAACAGTGTCAAATAATGTAGTACATGAAATAAGTTCGTGGCTTGTGGAAAATAATTTGATGCTAAATCACAGTAAGACTCAGTTTTTACAGTTTCTAACTCACAATTCAACAAGAACCGATATTTTGATTAGACAGAATGGGCATGTTATAAGCGAGACGGAACAGTTCAAGTTCCTAGGCGTTCGGATAGATAGTAAGCTGTTGTGGAAAGCCCATGTTCAGGATCTTCTTCAGAAACGAAATGCTGCTTTATTTACCATTAGAACAGTATCTGAAATAAGTGACAGTTCAACACGAAAAATAGTCTACTTCGCATGTTTGCATACGCTTATGTCGTATGGTATTATTTTTTGGGGTTATTCTTCTGATTCAAAGAGGGTATTTTTACTCAAAAACGGGCTGTTCGAGCTATGTGTGGTGTTAGCTCGAGAACCTCTTGTCGACCCCTATTCAATAGTCTGGGAATTCTGACATTGCCCTCGCAGTATATATTTTGTTTAATGTCGTTTCTCGTTAGCAATATTAGCTTATTCCCAAGGGTTAGCAGCTTTCACTCAGTTAATTCTAGGCAGAAATCAAATCTGCACGTGGAATGCACTTCCTTGACTCTCGTGCAGAAAGGAGTGCAGTATTCTGCTGCATCCATTTTCAATAAGCTACCACAAGAACTCAAAAATCTTAGCAGTAGCCCAAACACTTTTAAGTCTAAACTGAAGAGTTACTCATGGCTCACTCCTTCTATTCTGTCGAGAAGCTCCTGGAAGAGCTGAAAAATTAAGCAAATTCCAGTGTTACACTGTTGATTTTCTTTATTTAAACTTACGAATTGTCGCCTGAATATGTTTCTTATATTTCATTTTATCTGTTTCTACAATCGTGTTGTAATTTCATGTATTGACTCGTTCCATGACCATGGAAACTTCTCCTTAATTTGGTCCCACGGAACAATAAATAAATAAAATAAACCACGCCCAGTCTCACGAGCGTTACCGTGTGTATTTAACACAAACCCGCTTTGCATTCTCATAGTACCATTACTAGCGCCACTCCTGTGTGACTGGCGCGAAATTTGAATAGACTTCATCCTTGAGATGTAGAAACACGCTTACGAACTTTCGTTTACGTCGCACAACTCCTTGGTGCTGCGATTTTTTTCCTGTCAGTGTAGTTAGATCGTTTAATTTTATCTTAATATTTCTTGCTAGTTTCTCTTCCAGCAAGAGATGCGTGGCTTTGTCAGATGGCAATAATAATTTATCAATTCTACATTATCCTTCAAGCTCATCGAGCTCTGCATTACACGTTTCTTTTACCAATCTTCTGGAATAGCCGATTAAAACGAGCACCACATCAACTGCAAATGCTAACCAGTCGTCTTACGTTCCCGCTATCGTGTAGCTTCTGTAGTATGGATGGCAGCGCTATATTTGAAAGCTCTGGACCACACAAAGATCCCTGCGGACAGCCTTTTGTTGTGGACTTCGTTATTTCCTTTCCTGTGCGTGTCTCCTGCTGCAGTAGACTCTCAGGCCTTAAACGAATGAAAGAAACCGGGGAAAACCCGCATCTAAACAGCCGGCTGCTGGCTTGAACCCCATTCATTACAGTAGTACCAAAAGCTCCCTACACCACGTACCGTAAGGTGGCTTGCGTGGATTAGCACACAGATCTACACTACTGGCCATTAAAATTGCTACACCAAGACGAAATGCAGATGATAAACGGGTATTCATTGGACAAACCATATTGTACTAGAACTCACATATGATTACATTTTCACACAATTTGGGTGCATAGACCCTAAGAAATCAGTACCCAGAACAACCACCTCTGGCCGTAATAACGGCCTTCATATGCCTGGGCATTGAGTCAAACAGAGCTTGGATGGCGTGTACAGGTACAGCTGCCCATGCAGCTTCAACACGATACCACAGTTCATCAAGGGTAGTGACTGGCGTATTGTGACGAGCCAGTTGCTCGGCCACCATTGACCAGACGTTTTCAATTGGTGAGAGATCTGGAGAATGTACTGGCCAGGGCAGCAGTCGAACGTTTTCTGTATCAAGAAAGGCCCGTAAAGGAGCTGCAACATGCGGTCGTGCATTATCCTGCTGAAATATAGGGTTTCGCAGGGATCGAATGAAGGGTAGAGCCACAGATCGTAACACATCTGAAATGTAACGTCCACTGTTCAAAGTGCGGTCAATGCGAACAAGAGATGACCGAGACGTGTAACCAATGGCACCCCATACCATCACGCCGGGTGATACGCCAGTACGGCGATGACGAATACACGCTTCCAATGTGCGTTCACCGAGATGTCGCCAAACACGGATGCGACCATCATGATGCTGTCAACAGAACCTGGATTCATCCGAAAAAATGACGTTTTGCCATTCGTGCACCCAGGTTCGTCGTTGAGTACACCATCGCAGGCGCTCCTGTCTGTGATGCAGCGTCAAGGGTAACCGCAGCCACGGTCTCCGAGCTGATAGGCCATGCTGCTGCAAACGTCGTCGAACTGTTCGTGCAGATGGTTTTTGTCTCGCAAACGTCCCCATCTGTTTACTCAGGGTTCGAGACGTGACTGCACCATCCGTTACAGCCATGGGGATAAGATGCGTGTCATCTCGACTGCGAGTGATACGAGGCTGTTGGGATCCAGCACGGCGTTCCGTATTAACCTCCTGAACCCACCGATTCCATATTCTGCTAACAGTCATTGGATCTCGACCAACGCGAGCAGCAATGTCGCGATACGATAAACCGCAATCGCGACAGGCTACAATACGACGTTTATCAAAGTCGCAAACGTGACAGTAAACATTTCTCCTCCTTACACGAGGCATCACAACAACGTTTCACCAGGCAATGCCGGTCAACTGCTGTTTGTGTATGAGGAATCTGTTGGAAACTTTCCTCATGTCAGCACGTTGTAGGTGTCGCCACCGGCGCCAACCTTGCGTGAATGCTCTGAAATGCTAATCATTTGCATATCACAGCACCTTCTTCCTGTCGGTTAAATTTCGCGTCTATAGCACGTCATCTTCGTGGTGTAGCAGTTTTAATGGCTAGTAGTGAATTTTTTCAGTAGTACAGGACGGTACTGCGCACATTTAGCCCTTTTTTGTGTCAGAAATCACGATTTGATGTTCCTGTCAGAACAAGACAGTCAGGCTACCTCACCTTGGCCACGATGTCTCCGGGTCCGCACCCCACGTCCAGTACGGGCAGACGCTTGGCCGGCCACGTCAGGGTGGGCCAGATTTGCTCCAGCTGACGTATGGTGTCCGCTGCGGACGACCGCCACCTTCTACTGCTGGACGCCTCTGCTCTCTGCATGTTGGTGGGTAGACCTGTGCAAACACCTGTAGTTTCACCACCAGTGTCCAAAGTAGACTGAAGAGCCAAAGAAACTGATACACCTGCCTGATTTCGTGCAGGGCCCCTGCGAGCACACAGACGTGCCGCGACAGGACGTGGCATGGACTCGACCAACGTCTGAAGTACTGCTGGAGGGAACTGACACCATGAACCCTGCAGGGTTGTTCATAAATCCGTAAGAGTACGAGGGGGTGGAGGTGTCTTTTGAACACCACGTTGCAAGGCATCCCACGTATGCTCAATAATGTTCATGTCCGGAAGTTTGGTGGCCAGCGGAAGTCTTTAAACTCAGAAGACTGTTCCTAGAGCCAATCTGTAGGAATTCTGTCCTGATGGAATTGCCCCAGTCCGTTGGAATGCACAATGGACATGAATGGATGCAGATGTGTACAATGTCATAGATATGTTCTTTCTACACAAAACTATAGGTATTGCCGCTATAATCACGAAAATATGAATAACTCACATACAGTATATAGTGTCAAGTGCCGTATGCTCCAAGCGTCTCTGCATATCTTACTCCTGTGATGTACTATCGCTAAGTCAGACGCGAATCCAAAGAGTTATCATGAAGAACATCATCCCAAACAACATTTCACTAAAAGATTTTACATGTTTTGAGTAAAACCGTGCAGGTAGCTTAATATTTGTCTTTATTTATAACAAGTGTCCTGTGGTGGCCATTTTTGCAGCAGCCGTATACAAATTGCAGTAGTTTACAAGAAAAACGCCTTTTGCAAGCTGTGCATTAATTATTTATGTTATTTATACACACAAAAATGTTTCACCTTTTTAGCAAGGCATCTCCATGTGGACGTCTTTGAATACTACTTGATTTTTTCGTTGTCACAGTAGTTTATTTTCTGCCATTATTTGCCAGAAAAGAGTGAAAAGAAGCTATTACTAAATGACTACTATTGAACGACCAATCACTGTTTACACTAATTGATTATTTAAAAGATAAGCATCCCAGTAGATGATCACAGATGCCATTTTTCTCCTAAGTATAAAAAATATATAGTGACGCACGCACACAGACTTACGGCTCACATACAGTCAAACAAAAAACAACTGAAAGCAAAAACGGGGCAAGTTGACAACACTTACAAAAACAGATGTTCTAGACACAGGAAATGACAGTCAAAGCATTATGTTACGAAAACAGTGGCTACAGGAAAAATTTTAGGCTTTCAATCGACTTTTCACATAAGGAAAAGATGCTTGGTTTTCAGATAATGAATTAGGCGTTTACAGATCAGCGTCTCTCTGTTTTACTATGGGAATCTTCTGTCTCAAATCTGTAACCAACGTAGGAGAACAAAAAACTTATGTAATATTCTGGGACATCCACTGAAGATGCCTAGTTTAAAATGCAAAACGCGTCTGAGTGTACAAACAAAATAAAAAAGATTAGGCATACAAAAGGCTGTTTTCCTGTTAACTACTGCATTTTACTTATAACGTCGTTTCGGCTACTGGCAGCATGAGTTCAAAACTTAGAACTTTTAAAGCAAATGTGAATCTTCAGGTTTAGGCGGCGCAAAGACTGTTCCATTAAGTTCCGGGTGTGCAGCCGGAAGAATTATACTTCTTCTTCTAAGATTTCGGCTGTATAACGTTCAGACATCTTCAGAGTGAGCTGCAAGACTGCCTCTGCAGTGTTCGCTTTATGCTTGTGTACAAGCGCGACTATCATGCGGCCACAGATGCAAATGCGCCAGAGACGTTGGTCGGCGGCGGAGACGTGCACAGTGCGCGAGTTACATCTATGACTCCGCGATCGATCTGTGTTGGCATGTGGGTATATCATTGTGAGCTGCACTGTGACGACGTGTTTCTGAGTTTATTACACCAAGTGCCGGATTCCATGATTTATCAAGGTTGAAACCACTATCTCTATTAATTAAATTCGACGTCAAGCGAATCTCAATTGCTCCTTCACTATCGAGTCCCAAAAAGATGACGTAGTTGCCAGAATTTCGACGTTGTCATACAACATACTGTGACCAGTGTCATTACAATGCTCTGCCACTGCCGACTTGTTAGGTTGTAAAAGTCGTGTGTACCTCCGGTGTTCTGTACATCTTTCTTGGACAGTACGAGTTGTTTGTCCGATGTAAGAAAGGCCACATTCACATGGAATTTTGTAAACTCCAGATTTTCGGAGCAGCAGATCATCTTTGACGGAGCCCACGCGAGCAGCTGTCTTGGGTGGAGGACGAAAAATCACTTTTACCTTGTGACTGCTGAAAATCCGTCCTATTTTTGATGAGAGGCTACCCACATATGGCAGGAAGGCCATCGATTTAAAGGTTTCTTCGTCTTCTTCTGCTTTCTTTGTGGCCTCTTTCGGTTTCATTATCAGTGCCTTCTGTATTTGCTGTGGGGAGTACCCATTGTCTTCAAACACTCTTTGTAAGTGAGAAAGTTCATCTTTCAGACTGCTTTCGTCAGAAATAATATGTGCTCTATGGATCAAAGTTCGAAGAACACTCATCTTCTGGGCAGGATGGTGGCAGCTATTTGCACATAAATACAAATCCGTGTGCGTCGGCTTTCGATACACTTCATGTCCCAAAGTGCCATCCTCTCTGCGCCGAACCAAAACATCCAAGAATGGAAGGCATCCCTCCTTTTCAATGTCCATTGTAAACTTTATTCGATCGAGGAGGGAGTTCAGATGTCTTAAGAAGTCTTGCAAGTTATCTTCACCATGGGGTCAAATTACAAAGGTATCATCAACAAACCTCCAGAATACCGTGGGTTTCAGGTCAGCAGCTTCAAGCGCCTTCTGCTCGAAGTCTTCTATAAATAAATTGGCCACCAGAGGGGATAAGGGAGTACCCGTGGTTACTCCGTCCGTCTGTTCAAAAACTACGTTGTTAAATAAGAAGTATGTAGAGGTCAGAACATGTTTGAATAAAGCTGAAATCTCTTTGTCTAAACTTCTTTCAATAAGTTGTAGAGATTCTGGAAGGGGAACCTTTATGAATAAAGACGCCACATAGAAACCAACTAATATATCAAAAGGTTTCATTTTTAATTATTTCAGTTTACTAATGAAATCAGCAGAGTTTCTTATGTGGCGAGCACATTTTCACACAAGAGGCCTCAACAACGATGCCAGGTGTTTGGCAACGTCATAGGTCGGAGAGCCTATGTTACTCTCGGATAGTAACATCTTTAGTGTGGACCTTTGGTAGTCCATATAATCTAGGAGGCACCGCACCACTTGCTTTCAATCTCCGAACAACTTCTGGTGGGAAGGAAGAATCATTCAGAAGCGAAGCAGTTTTCTTCGCCACTCGATTAGTGGGATCCCTGCTGATCTTCCGGTACATGCTGCCACTCAGTAAATTGTACATTGTATCATGGTATTCGTCCCGAGACAATAAAACAGTAGCATTACCTTTATCTGCTGGGAGTATCACCGTCTGAGTATCCTGCCGAAGCTTCCGTAGCGCAGCCCTCTCTGCCACAGATAAATTGTTTCTTTGTGGGCGAGCCTTCATAATTGCACGGCATGTTTCATGTCTTATTTCCTCTGCTGAATCCGAGGGAAGTGGTCGCACTGGTTTTTCAATGGCGCTGATAAACGAAGGTAATGACAGAAACTGTGGCGTGGGTGCAAAATTCAGTCCAGCTTTATTCAAACATGTTCTGACCCCTACATACTTCTTATTTAAGAACGAAGTTTTTGAACAGACGGACGGAGTCGCCAAAGGTACTCCCTTATCCCCTATGGTGGTCAATTTATTTATAGAAGCATCGTCCAGATCTCTACCTGTCATATTAATGACAGGGAGTCGAATAGCAGTTTCTTGCTGCGATGTCGTCTTCAGTCGACTAAATTTTGCAGCCTGCCTAGATGTGGCCAACTTACGAATCCAGTCTGATTTGGCCCAAGTTGTACCATGAATCCAACTCCAAGAATCATAGGGTATCACCATAGACATCTTCAGGTGCAGGCGATAAATTCTTCAGAAACCACGTCTAGTTTTCGGCGAGTGAAGTGGATCCTCTCATTAACAATAGCAGAAACAGCTTTTGTTAAAATCTTATTCATAGACGTCGATTTTATAAAATGTACTAATCTGGTAAACTTCGGAATTATGTCCTGGTCACAACACCTTAGTAAAAACTTAAGAAAACAGTATGTTGTATGACAACGTCGAAATTCTGGCAACTACATCATCTTTTTGGGACTCGATAGTGAAGGAGCAATTGAGATTCGCTTGACGTCGAATTTAATTAATAGAGACAGTGGTTTCAACCTTGATAAATCATGGAATCCGGCACTTGGTGTAATAAACTCAGAAACACATCTTCACAGTGCAGCTCACAATGATATACCCATATGCCAACACAGATCGATTGCGGAGTCATAGATGTAACTCGCGCACTGTGCACGTCTCTGCCGACGACCAACGTCTCTGGCGAATTTTAAAGCAAAGTTTGGTGATACTCTATTCAAACTGAACTTGCAAACAAGTTCTAAGTTTGGTCTGATTCGGGCAATAGCCGAAACGACTTTACAAATAAAGGCGTATATTGACCGATCTAGACGGTTTTCCTCACAAAATATGTACAGTGATCGCGGACTTAATCAGGATATTCATTTCCTTCATTAACAGAAGCTTTTATTGCGTTGACTGACTGTTTTTAGTAGAATATTTTATACATGAAGAATAAAAACAGTTACAACATTGGTATAACTTTTTTGCACTTTTGTACAATACTGCACGCAAGTCGTGCTTCTTTTCAATCATAAAAACTTTTGTATTTTTGAATACGAAAATAATGCCTCCTGTTTTCTTTTTTTCCTCCTTCATTAAGTTCGTAGGGTAGTAATCATGAATTTGCCACACTACCACAAACCTTCTCCTGCGACCCACTTCAGTAACAGCGTCCTACATCAAAAGATGGAAATATCGGGTGGCAATACTGTATAAGTTTAGAAAGTGGCCAACATTGAGGTACGTATCAGACGGCATTCTGTGGCTGAATTCCCTACAGCGCGAGGTGAAACGTCCAGTCGCATTCATAAAAGGCTGAAGAAGGTGTGAGGAGATGCCCGGCAGATGTCAGCACCGTTAGACGATGCGGTCTTTGGGTAGAAAAGCTGAAGGGCAAACATAGTTGGCTGATGGAACGCGGAGCGGCCGGCCAGCGACCCCCGTGAGGCAAATGCCCGTAACATGAAAACGTGCTGACGAAACCACAAATCATCGACTATAGAGTGATGAAGAAGTTCATATGGTCAGATGAATCTCGCTTCACAGTTTCCATCTTCTGGCCGAGTTTACGAGCCAAAAATGAAAGCGGGGGTTCAGTGGCTATTGGGCAGCCATATCCTTGTATTCCAAGGACCCCTGATTACTCTGGAAGGCCACATTACCTCCAAGGATTATGTGACCATTTTGGCTGATCAGTTCCAGTCCGCGGTTCGGTGTTTGTTGATCAGTGGTGATGCTGTGTTCGAAGCAGACGGGACTCCTGTTTACAAAGTTGGCAGTGCCCATGACTGATTTTGTGAACAAGGGATGAGTTTTTAGTTGAAACTACTGGGCTGAGAGGCCGTGGTCGATGTATAAAATTTCCACATCTTCTTAGGTCGTCCGGCTACTACCACTGAGGTTCCAGGTATTCTCGCATTTATAGAGCGCATCACCATTCGTCACGTGATGCCGACGGTATGCCTATCTTTGGAACGCGTCATCATTCTCGATTAAGAGTAATCGATTGTCATTCGGCTGGCGCAACGTCAACATCCATATTTTGTCTAACTTTAAAACTTCCTCTTTTCTATTAAAATTGTTATGGTATTTGTGAATCTCTATTGCTTCTCTATAATTGCGCGCATGATAATGGGATGTTCGTGCTAGAACGCTTGTCTCGTTAAATTTAATTTCGTGGTTTCCATCTCGAAAAACATGCTCAGCTGCGGCCAATTTTTCGATGTGTCCTAAGCGACAATTTCTTTTATGTTCGGCTAAGCGTGTGTTTACACTTATTTCTGTTGGTCCAGTATATACTTGTCCACAACTGCGTGGATTTTTGTATACCCCAGGTGTTGCTAGGGGGTGTCGGGCGTCTTTTGCAGTTCTTAAATATTCCTTAATCTTCTTGGTGGGTCTGAAGATTGTTTCCATCCCATACTTGGCCAGAACTTTCCCGATACGGTCCGTGACTTTATTAATGAACGGTAGGAAAACTTTTCCCGTAGGTGACCGTTATTGCTCTGGACTTCTGGCTTCCTTTCTTCTCTGATGGAGGACTCGATCAATTTCCTTGCTGGTATATCCGTTTTTCATGAAGGCTGACTGTAAATGATTTAGTTCATCTTGTAAGTAGCCGGCTCGCAGATATTGTTGGCTCCGTCCACCAAGGTTTTCATGACACCTCTTTTTTGTCCAGGATGATGCTTTGATTCCTTGTGGGGGTATCGATCCGTATGAGTGTTCTTTCTATATGCCTTGTGGCCCAGCGTCCCAGCCACCCGTTTAATTACCGACACAGCCTGGAAATTGGGGGAAAGGGGATGAGTTGTTGCATCTCGTCTAGACACCACAATGACCAGATCTCAGCATTATCGAGGCTTTGTGGTCTACTTGGGAGAGAAGGGTGTGCTTCATCGCTGTCCACCTCCATCATTGTTACCCGAAGTTTCCAACTTTTTGCAGGAATAATTTTTGAAATTTCTGGGAAGGTCTTATGGGACCAAACTGCGGAGGTCATCGGTCCCTAAGCCTACGCACTACTTAATCTAGCGTAAACTAATTTACTCTAAGGACAACACGCACACTACGCCCAAGGGATGACTCGAACCTCCGACAGGGGAGCCATGCGAACTGTGACAAGAAGGCCTAGACCACGCGGCTACTACGCGAGGCGCAGGAATGATGTTATATTATTCCCTTGAAAACCGCCAGCTGCTGTGGCCGATCGGTTCTAGGCGCTTCAGTCTGGAACCACGCTGCTGCTTCGGTCGCAGGTTCGAATCCTGCCTCGGGCATGGATGTGAGCGATGTCCTTAGGTTAGGTAGGTTTAAGTAGTTGTAAGTCTAGGGGACTGATGTTACGTCCCATAGTGCTTAGAGCTATTTGAACCTTGAAAACCACGCAGGACCTGTATTTATCCATTCTGAGAGGATTGGAAGCTGTTTTGAATGCCAACGGTTTTCCTATACCGTATTAGGCTTGGTAATGTGTTGTTTGTTTTTGGTGAATCCGTCGTTCTATTACAGCAGATCTAGATTTCAACTACTATGTAGCCATCTTGAGTGATATGGAAATGAAACGAGCGTTTGGCGTCATTGGCCGGGAGGCCCCTTGGGGGGCAGGTACGGCCGCCTTGGTGCAAGTCTTAAAACATTCGACACCACATTGGGCGACCTGCGCGCCGGATGGGGATGAAATGATGATGGAGACAGCACAACACCCAGTCCCTGAGCGGGGAAAATCACCGATCCACCCGATAATCGAACCCGGGCCCGTAGAACGGCAATCCGTCATGCTGACCATTCAGCTATCGAGGCGGACTGAGTGCATATAATAACAGGTGACATTAGTCCAAAGTGCCACGTAGTTAACAAGAGTGGTTGATTTAGAACAGACAGGAGTTGTTAGACTTTTGCATTTAAAAAAAAAAATGCAGTAATGCCTTATGGGACCAAACTGCTGAGGTAATCGGTCCCTAAGCTTACACACTACTTAATCTAACCTAAACTAACTTAGGCTAAGGACGACACACACACCCATGCCCGAGGGTGGACTCGAACCTCCGACGGGGGGATCCTCGCGGACCGTGATAGGACGCCTCAGACCGTATGTTTAATATCGACCCATATTTTTTATTACGTGGCGCTTTGGACTAATGTCAACTGCTGTTATATGTACTGAAGATGACTACGTAATAGTTGAAATCTAGATCCGCTGTGCTAAAAGGACGCTATTCGCGATCGATTGCTGTCCTTTTCTCCACTGTCTGTATTCAAAGATCGCTGTACACAACGGGATCATATGGATTCCAATCTAATTATATACACCGCCGGAAAAAAAAATTAGTACAATTGGAAAGGATGTCGATTTTTGTACGATGACCGGATATGTCACCTAAGAGAGAGTAGATGTACTGGTAACGGTATCAACGTCGTCCGTCAGCAGATAGCGTAGTGGCATAGCTACCAGAACGCTATCTGTGTTTACCTCTCAATAGTGGATGCTCACAGCCAGAAGGCCCGGTGTGGTGCAAAGGTGTGAAGCAAGCAGGCAACAACGCCACGGAGATGAGGATTTGTGCTTTCAGCAGCCAAATGAAAGGGGTCCCTCTGGCATGGATGTGTGTGCTGTCCTTAGGTTAGTTAGGTTTAAGTAGTTCTAAGTTCTAGGGGACTGATGACCTCAGAACATAAGTCCCATAGTGCTCAGAGCCATTTTTTGAAAGGGGTCAAATTGTGGCCTTCAGAGTGGTGGAATGGTCCTTTCGCAGCATTTCGACGCAAGTTGGACGCGCTGCCTCAGTTGTGCAACGTTGCTGGTGTACGAATGCATGCTTTCGCAGCGATATCCGTTAGTAAATCATTGTTGGGTTTCAAGCCGCGTCAAAGCCACGAGCTTTCGGGAGAGATCTCCTCTGCCATTGTCAAGTGGATGACTGTCGTGTGGTTGTGACTACCGTGCTTATATAGCCGCGCCGTCGCTCGTGCCGTCACGGGTGCTCGGTCCCGCAACATGTTTTGGCCGCGCGACCATCGGGCCCGCTTCAACTCCCTCAACACCGGACCCTACGCTGTACTCAGCTGCAATCCACCGTCTCTATTGAAGGTGTTGTCAGAAATTCTAATCTCTATGGCAGGGCCGGCCAAACGCTGGTGACCGTAACCTTAACAGAGAAGTACTGAGAAATGCCAGGTACTGTGAAAAAGCAAAGGACGGGAGATCTGTGTTCTCAGTCGTTTAAAAATGACTGGGAACTGCAATTCTTTTTTGTAGCCGTTGGTGAAAACTCACAGTGTTTGCTGTGCCGCCGAATAATAGGCATTCAGCGTAAGTTTTCAATTGAAAGACATTACAATACATAGCATTCGGGAGGACGACGGTTCAATCCCGTCTCCGGCCATCCTGATTTAGGTTTTCCGTGATTTCCCTAAATCGTTTCAGGCAAATGCGGGGATGGTTCCTTTGAAAGGGCACGGCCGCTTTCCTTCCCAATCCTTCCCTAACCCGAGCTTGCGCTCCGTCTCTAATGACCTCGTTGTCGACGAGACGTCAAACACTACCCACCACCACCACCATTACAATACATACCACAAAGACGAGTGTAGTGTACTCAACAGTGAGGAACGGCAAGCAAAATTAAATGTCCTTCAGAAAATGGATGAGACACATCAACTCGATTTTACTGTACATCAAAGTAACTGATACTTCTTGAACTCTTAGTTTCTTGTGTTACATTCATGTCTGTTTTACTGTACGCTGTACAATGTACTGTTTTCCATTTTCAAGAATGACAACCACACTAAATCTTCACAGCGAGCAAGTTTTAAAATCGCATTAAGAACTGCACAATCTGGGAAACCCTTTTCCGAAGGGGAGTTTGTGAAAGGGTGTCTGATTGATGCTGCAGGACTTGTGCGTCCCACGAACGTTAGCACGTTTCAAGAAATCAGTCAATCCAAACAAACAGTGACAAGACGTATCAGTGCTATGGCCGGCGATCTGCACAGGCAGCTAATAAATAAGGGTAAATACTTCGTTGCTTTCTCCGTTGCGCTCGATGAAGCAACAGATCTTACAGATACAGCCCAGGTTGTGATATACATACGAGGTGTCGATAACGCACTTCGTGTAACAGAGGAGCGACATCTGTGCGTAGAAACATGCACTACATGAACGCTGACGGCTGCGGCGTGCACGCTGTGACCCGGAAGTTGCACATGTGCAGGAGCACCGCACGCGTGCAGAATTTCTGGCCGGCCCTGCTCTATGGCCTCGTTATCACGCTATCCCAGAAGCTATGAGTCCGTTTAATAATAGACGTCTCATCGAATGCAATTCGGTGTCCGTTTTCCAGAGCATGTTCTGCTACAGCTGACTTTTCGGGATAGCGCAGACGGTAACACCTTTCATGTTCTATGCGGCGCTGTTCAGTAGTGCGAACAGCCTGGCCAACATAGAACTGCCCACATCCACACGGTATCTTGTAAATTCCTGGCGTTCTGAGCCCTACATCGTCTTTCACAGATTTCATTAGTTGCCGGATCTTTGCCGGTGGACTGAAGATTGTGTCTATTTTATGCCTCTTCAGGAGCCGACTAATCTTTCCTGTTGTCGAACCACAAAATGGTAAGAATGCAACCTGCTTGGTGTCTTCTTCAGAGGTCTTCTTCCCTTGAGGCTTGCATGACACAGCTTGTGAGATCTGTTTGTTGTTGTAACCGTTTTCCTTAAAAGCTTTGCGTAAGTGGCTCAATTCTCTCGGCAAGTTTTCAGCGTCTGAGATGGTTTCAGCTCGATGTACTAAGGTCCTCAGAACTGGCTGTTTCTGTGCTGGGTGATGGGAGCTGGTGGCGTGCGGATACCGATCCGTTTGGGTGGGCTTGCGGTAAACGCTATGACCTAGAGACCCATTGGGTTTACAAAGGACAGGCACGTCCAAGAACGGCAGCAACTCTCCTTCTCTACTTCCATTGTGAAGTTTATGTGTTCGTGGATGCTGTTGAGGTGCTCCAGGAACTCTTCTAACTTTTCTTGTCCATGTGGCCAAATGACGAAGGTATCGTCGACGTAGCGATAAAAACAGCTCGGCTTTGCAGGAACTGTGTCCAAGGCGATGTCTTCGAAATGCTCCATAAAGAGGTTTGCTACTACTGAAGGAATGGACTTCCCATCGCAACGCCGTCAGTTTGGTTAAAATACACTACTGGCCATTAAAATTGCTACACCACGAAGATGACGTTCTACAGACTCGAAATTTAACCGACAGGAAGAAGATGCTGTGATATGCAAATGATTAGCTTTTCAGAGTATTCACACAGGCTTGGCGCCGGTGGCGTCACCTACGACGTGCTGATATGAGGAAAGTTTCCAACCGATTTTTCATGCACAAACAGCAGTTCACCGGTGTTGCCTGGTGAAACGTTGTTGTGATGCCTCGAGTAAGGAGGAGAAATGCGTACCATCACGTTTCCAACTTTGATAAAGGTCGGATTGTAGCCCATCGCGATTGCGATTTATCGTATCGCGACATTGCTGCTCGCGTTGGTCGAGATCCAATGACTGTTAGCTGAATATGGAATCGGTGGGTTCAGGAGGGTAATCCAGAACGCCGTGATGGATCCCAACGGCCTCGTATCACTAGCAGTGGAGATGATAGGCATCTTATCCGCATGGCTGTAACGGATTGTGCAGCCACGTCTCGATCCCTGAGTCAACAGATGGGGGCGTTTGCAAGACAACAACCATCTGCACGGACAGTTCGACGACGTTTGCACCAGCATGGACTATCAGCTAGGAGACCATGGCTGCGGTTACCCTTGACGCTGCATCACAGACAGGAGCGCCTGCGGTGGTGTACTAAACGACGAACCTGGGTGCGCGAATGGCAAAACGTTATTTTTTCGGATGAATCCAGATTCTGTTTACAGCATCATGATGGTCGCATCCGTGTTTGGCGACATCGCGATGAACGCACATTGGAAGCGTGTATTCGTCATCGCCATGCTGGTGTATCACCCGGCGTGATGGTATGGGGTGCCTGCCGTTGGTTACACGTCTCGGTCACCTCTTGTTCGCACTGACGGCACTTTGAACAGTGGACGTTACATTTCAGATGCGTTACGACCCATGGCTCCACCCTTCATTCGATCCGTGCGAAACCCTACATTTCAGCAAGATAATGCACGACCGCATGTTGCAGGTCCTGTACGGGCCTTTCTGGATACATAAAATGTTCGACTGCTGCCCTTGACAGCACATTCTCCAGATCTCTCACCAATTGAAAACGTCTGGTCAATGGTGGCCGAGCAACTGGCTCGTCACAATACGCCAGTCACTACTCTTGATGAACTGTGGTATCGTGTTGAAGGTGAATGGGCAGCTGTACCTGTACACGCCACCTAAGCTCTGTTTCACTCAATGCCCAGGCGTATCAAGGCCATTATTACGGCCAGAGGTGATTGTTCTGGGTGCTGATTTCTCAGAATCTATGCACCCAATTTGCGAGAAAATGTAATCACGTGTCAGTTCTAGTATAATATATTTGTCCAATGAATACCCGTTTATCATCTGCATTTCTTCTTGGTGTAGCAATTTTAATGGCCAGTAGTGTATTTTCCATCAAGTAAGAAATATGATGACGTCAGACTGTGCTTAAATGAATCCACGATGGGGTCGTCAAAGAGCTGGGACAGCAAGTCAATAGAGTTTGTGATGGGGACACACGGCGGGCCCGGCGGTCTCGCGGCCAAAACATTACCATATATGGCGCGGGACCGAGCACCAGTGACGTTACGACCGACGGCCAGGCTATATAAACACGGCAATGACAACCACACGACAGTCGTCCACTTGACAATGGCAGAGGAGATCTCTGCCGAAAGCTCGTGGGCAGTAAACCACTTGACGCGGCTCTAAACCCGAGAATGGTTTATTAACGTTGCTGGTATCAGAGGTCACGTGAACATTTTTACACGCGTAGACGACGTTCTCGACGTCCACGCAGCTAGGATCGTCGTATTGTAAGGTTAGCAGTGGCAGACTGTACAGCTAACATGGCACAGATAAGACGGCTTGTGAGGCCAGATGGGTCAATACGAACTGATGCGAACCGGTTATTAGCTGTGGAACTGCGGGCAGGACACATCTAGCCTGACGCCACAGAGACGATGTCCACGGCTCGACTGGTGCCTTCAGAGGATAACTTGGGAGATGGAACGGCGCGGCGTGCTCTTCAGTGATAAAAGCAGATTCTGCCTACAAGCAAGTTATGGTTTTTTCCGCGTATGATGTAGACCTGGTGAGCGCTGCCTCGTAGAGTTCATTTGTCCAAGACAAACTGGTCCCACCGCAGGCCTTATCGTCTGGGGTGTGATAAGCCAGAATTCTCATTCGCCTTTGGTTTTTCTGAAGGGGACGCTGACTAGCTGTAACAGGAAGGTGCTGTGTTGTTCCAACAGGATAACGCTCACCCACACACTACCCTTAAAACTCAATGTGCTCTCCACTACGTGCAGCAACTTCCCTGGCCAACGCAATATCCGGACTTGTCTCTAATCTAGCATGTTTGGGATATGATGGGACGAGAAGTGACCCGTTCAACTCGTCAACCAACAATTCTTACAGACCTACGTGAACGGGTCGGGCAGTTGTGGCATAACGTATCCCAGGACAGTACTCGCCATCTGTAACATCAACTTGATGCCAGAATCAGCGCCTGCATTCCTGCCCGTGAAGGCTACTCCACAAACTAACACTTTGCCGTCCACAAGTCTTGTACAAATTTATTCAAAAATTGCTCTGAACACTATGGGACTTAACATCTGTGGTCATCAGTCCCCAAGAACTTAGAGCTACTTAAACCTAACTAACCTAAGGACATCACACACATCCATGCCCGAGGCAGGATTCGAACCTGCGACCGTAGCAGTCATGCGGTCGCGGACTGAGCGCCTAGAACCGCTAGACCACCGCGGCCGGCCTACAAATTTATTCGCTTGCCGCCGGCAGTGCTAATTCGGATTACTTGACTTGTCGCTAGCCACTTGTCACATTTCCGTTGATAACAAGCTTCAAACACATTGGCTTTTGTGGGCTTTAATTTTTCCGGAAACCCTCTATTTTGTCGTATTGTTCCACAAACTCCAATTTTCTTTTAAAGTAACTTCTCTGCAAGTTCTGCACTGTTATAATAATTATCCATGTACAGGTGATGCCACTTTCCATAAGAAGGTGTCAATAGTTCCATCACAGTTTTTGCTAAAGGTTGTCCAGCACCAGAATATATCTTGAATGAGGAAATTTATCCCGTACTCGAATCACACAGCATCCGAATGAGTATGCCATATTTCGTAATTTTCGACGATTTGTAAACTTTAAAATTTAACTGTCCACGCCACTGTGTCATTCCTTCATCAATTGGGATGTTTTGACTTAGATTAAACGTTTCTCAAAACTTTTCGGGAAAATAATCAATTACGAATTGCACTTTGAAAAGCCGGTCGGCATTATCCGGTTTATTTTTGTCCGAAAAAAGTAAAAATGATAATATTTTCTGACTCGGTTGCAGGAAATCAACGGATTCGGTGGCCAATAATCATCGATCCTTGCTTCTTTTACAATTCCCATAAGGATAGCAAGTCCAAACCATTCTCTAAGTTCGGGTCCCGTAACGTCGAAAAATTTGGCATTTTTTTATCCAGTTCCCTTCTATTGAAATTTTGACTGTAATACTTGTTGGTTTCGTTGCTAATATATTCAAATAGATCGTTCAAAAAATGGCTCTGAGCACTATGAGACTTAACATCTGAGGTCATCAGTCCCCTAGAACTTAGAACTACTTAAACCTAACTAACCTAAGGACTTTACACATATCCATGCCCGAGGCAGGATTCGAACCTGCGACCGTAGCGGTCGCGCGGTTCCAGACTGAAGCGCCTAGAACCGCTCGGCCACATATGCCGGCATAGATCGTTCCCAGTATACAGGGTGTGTCACCTAACATTACCACTTGATATATTTCGTAAACCACATCAAATACTTACGAATCGATTCCACAGACCGAACGTGAGGAGAGGGGCTAGTGTAATTGGTTAATACAAACCACAAAAAAATGCACGGAAGTATGTTTTTTTAACACAAACCTACGTTTTTTTAAATCGAACCCCGTTAGTTTGGTTAGCACATCTCAAGATATAAACAAATACGTAATCAGTGCCGTTTGTTGCATTGTAAAATGTTCATTACATCCGGAGATATTGTAACCTAAAGTTGACGCTTGAGTACCACTCCTCCGCTGTTCGATCGTGTGTATCGGAGAGCACCGAATTACGTAGGGATCCAAAGGGAACGGTGATGGACCTTAGGTACAGAAGAGACTGGAACAGCACATTACGTCCACATGCTAACACCTTTTTATTGGTCTTTTTCACTGACGCACATGTACATTACCATGAGGGGTGAGGTACACGTACACACGTGGTTTCCGTTTTCAATTACGGTGTGGAATAGAGTGTGTCCCGACATGTCAGGCCAACAGATGTTCAATGTGGTGGCCATCATTTGCTGCACACAATTGCAGTTTCTGGCGTAATGAATGTCGTACACGCCGCAGTACATCTGGTGTAATGTCGCCGCAGGCTGCCACAATACGTTGTTTCGTATACTCTGGGGTTGTAGGCACATCACGGTACACATTCTCCTTTAACGTACCCCACAGAAAGAAGTCCAGAGGTGTAAGATCAGGAGAACGGGCTGGCCAATTTATGCGTCCTCCACGTCCTATGAAACGCCCGTCGAACATCCTGTCAAGGGTCAGCCTAGTGTTAATTGCGGAATGTGCAGGTGCACCATCATGCTGATACCACATACGTCAACCCGTTTCCAGTGGGAAATTTTCGAGCAACGTTGGCAGATCATTCTGTAGAAACGCGATGTATGTTGTAGCTGTTTGGGCCCCTGCAATGAAGTGAGGACCAATGAGGTGGTCGCCAATGATTCCGCACCATACATTTACGGTCCACGGTCGCTGTCGCTCTACCTGTCTGAGCCAGCGAGGATTGTCCACGGACGAGTAATGCATGTTCCGTAGATTCACTGCCCCGTGGTTTGTGAAACCCGCTTCATCGGTAAACAGGTAGAACTGCAACGCATTCTCTGTTAACGCCCATTGACAGAATTGCACTCGATGATTAAAGTCATCATCATGTAATTGCTGATGTAGCGACACATGAAACTGGTGAAAGCGGTGACGGTGCAGTATGCGCATGACACTACTTTGACTCAGTCCACCGGCTCTAGCAGTGTCCCGTCTACTCATGTGTGGGTTCATGGCAACAGCAGCTAACACACCAACTGCACCCGCTTCTCCTGTGACGGGCCTGTTACGGACCCGTTTGCGTGCCACGACCATACCTGTTGCATACAGTTGGCGGTAGATGTTTTGCAATGTGCGGCACGTTGGATGCTCTCTGTCCGGGTACCGTTCTGCATACACCCTGCAGGCTTCAGCTGCATTTCGTCAACACTCGCCATAGATGAGTGTCATCTCCGCCTTTCCAGAGTTCGAATACACCATGGTCACAGTTCCTACAACACTACACTATCACAGACGTCTAGTAACATGGTGTACTACAGTTAGTCTGCGTGCGGAGGCGAATGCAGAATAACAATAGCAGCAAGCGCTACATGCGGACACTGCGGCAGCTAGACCAAACCACAACAGTGCACTACAGCCACACTCGTAAACACGGTCGTCATCGTAAACATGTCCCTGCAGATGCTGTTCGCCTACCGTGGCCCGTGTTTGTTACAACACGCAACTGAACGTCGGAGGTTTCAAGCGTCAAGTTTAGGTTACAATATCTCCGGATGTAATTAACATTTTACAATGCAAGAAACGGCACTGATTACGTATTTGTTTATATCTTCAGATGTGCTAACAAAACTAACGGGGTTCCATTTAAAAAAACGTAGGTTTGTGTTAAAAAACATACTTCCGTGCATTTTTGTATGGTTTATATTAAACAATTACACTAGCCCCTCTCCTCACGTTCGGTCTGTGGAATCGGTTCGTCAGTATTTTATGTGGTTTACGAAATATATCCAGCGGTAACGTTAGGTGACGCACCCTGTGTAATTCTACGATATCCACGACGCTCTGTGTATCTTTGGGAAATATATGTGGATCCGGAGATCCTTCAAATTTATTATTGGTCCTCAGTAAATCATAGTCTGTCTTCTTCGTCTGATTCAGCCGAATCAGTTGGCAACCGTAGGATTCGCCGATTTCTTCTTGGACGTATTTCACTATCTTCCGACGATTCTGCTTCACTTTTATTTTTTTGATTTCTAGTGTCTTCTTACTAATTGGTCAAGTCGTCTGGATCGTCAGACAAGACGTCCGCACATCCATCGTAAATAATCATATCGTCTCTTTCGTCTGGCATGATGAAAGTGCACAAGTACTTATAAAAAAAAAAAATTTGTTGACATGTTTAACTTATTGTCACCTAAACAAAACACCAACAGAATGAAAAAGATACTAAAGTGCTGTCATTGGCCACTGCGCGATACTGTGCTCACGACACCACTGTGGTGTCGCCGGACGGCGAAGTGCGAGCTAGTATGGATGTTTTAGTGTGGGTAGATACCTGGTACCTCAGAACCGCTTTTGGTATTGATTTGTAAATGTAATCATTTCATGCACTCCATATGCACTGTTGTAATACGAGGGTCACTCCAAAAGAAATGCTCACTATTCTTTTTAAATCCATCTTTTATTCTACATGTTTAAAACTTTTACAGTGTGCAGATACATCCTTTAGGAACAATATTTTCATTTCGCCACATAATTTCCATCCCTCTCAACTGTCTTACGCCATCTTGGAGCCAGCGCCTGTATACCGCACGGTAAATTCTGGACCAACATGTTGCAGCCACTGTTTGGCAGCTAGCACAAGGGAGTTCAAATGGCTCTAAGCACTATGGGATTTAACTTCTGAGGTCATCAGTCCCCTAGAACTTAGAACTACTTAAACCTAACTAACCTAAGGACCTCACACACAACAATGCCCGAGACAGGATTCCAACCTGCGACCGTAGCGGTCGCGCAGTTCCAGACTGTAGCGCCTTGAACCGCTCGGCCACCCTGGCCGGCCACAAGGGACTCATCATCTTCAAACCTTGTTCTACGAAGAGAGTGTTTCAGTTTCCCAAAGAGATGATAGTCACATGGAGCCAGGTCAGGACTGTAAGGCGGGTGTTTCAGTGTTGTCCAGTGTTGCACATTGTCTGGAGTGTGTGCAGTACGAGGCCTGCCGCTGCGAGGACAATCCTCAATATTGCCAGGCCCGCTTTCATCAGGCAACCTGCTTGCCCACCGACTAACTGTACTGCGATCGACAGCAGCATCTCCATACACCTTTTTCAACCTCTTGTGGATTTTTCCCACTGTCTCGTTTTCACAGCACAGGAATTCCATGACAGCACGTTGTTTCTGACGAACGTCAAGTGTAGCAGCCATCTTGAAGACATGCTGTGACGGCGCCACTCACGGGAAAAGGATGAACTAAGTTTGAAAACAAGCGGGAAGGATGTATCCACACACTGTAAAGCTTTCACACATTCAGAATGAAAACTGTATTTTTACAAAAATAGTGTGCATTTCTTTTGGAGTGACCTTGTAATTATCTATGAAGAGGTGATGCCACTTTCCATAAGATGGTGTCAATAGTTCCATGGCTGTTTTTGCTATAGGTTATCCAGTGCCAAAATATATCTGGAATGAGGAAATGTATCCTGTACTCGAATCACACAGCAACCGAATGAGTATGCCACATTTCGTAATTTTCGACGGATTGTAAACTTTAAACTTTAAATGTTCACGTCACGATATCATTCTTTCATCAATTGAGATGTTTTGACTTGGATTAAACGTTTCTTTATACTTTTTGGAAAAATAATCAATTAGGAATTGCCCTTTGAAAAGCCGGTCGTCAATATCTGGTTTATTGTTGTTGTCAGAAAAATGGAAAAATGATAATATTTGTCTGAATCGGATGCGAGACATCGATTTGTCTATCAACGGATTCGTTGACCAGTAATCATCGATTTTTTTTTTTTTTTTTACAATTCCCATAAGGATAGCAAGCCCAAACCATTTTCTAAGATCGGGTCCCGTAATGTCGACAAATTTAGCATTTTTTATCCATTTCCCTTCTATTGCAATTTTGACTGTAATACTTGTTGGTTTAGTTGCTAATATATTCAAATAGATCTTTCCCAATATATAATTCTACGATATCCACGACGCTCTGTGTATCTTTGGGAAATACGTCTGGACCCAGAGATCCTTCACATTTATTATTGGTCCTCAGTAAATCATAGTCTGTCTTCTTCGTCTGATTCAGCCGAATCAGTTGGCAACCGTAGCATTCGCCGAATTCTTCTTGGACGTATTTCACTGCCTTCCGACGGTTCTGCTTCACTTTCATTTTTTTGATATCCAGTGTCTTCTTCCCAATCGTCCAAGTCGTCCGGAACGTCAGACAAGACGTCGCGCATTCATCGCTAATAATCGTATCGTCTCTTTCGTCTGCCATGATGAAAGTGCACAAGTACTTATAAAAACAAAAAATTTGTTGATGTGTGTAACTTGCCACCTAAACAAAACACCAACAGAATGAAAAAGGTACTTAAGTGCTGTCACCGCCTACTGCGCGATACTAAGCCCACGACACCACTGTGGTGTCGACGGCCACTGAGCGATACTATGCACACGACACCACTGTGCTGTCGCCGGACGGCAAAGTGTTAATATGGATGTTTTAGCGTGAGTTGATACCTGGTACCTCACAACCGCCTTTGGTATTGATCTGTAAATGTAATCATTACATGTACTTCATACGCACTGTTGTAATAGTAAATCTTGAGTGAACTGAAACCTCTAAAAGGCTGTACTAATTTTTTTACGGCAGTGACTTTTTTCTCCTGTGTTTCTTAAGTAGTTCTTTCAGCTGTCAGTTCTGTATCGTGATTTCTGTTTTGTATACCTGGGGTTCTTCTTTATGCTAAGACGCTTGTCACGGAATGTAACTTTTCCTGCCCCTCCGCCCTGCTGCTGTTTCTTACCTGACACGTCGGCCTCCTGCAGCTGACTATACCGCTGACAGCGGAGCTGCCCGCTGCAGTGCCTTTCCCTCCGCCCTTTCGCCCTGTTCACGCCTTATCTCGCCCAGGCGGCGCCCCGCTGAGGTATCGGCTTTTCCGTCCTCTGTACACTTTGGCACGCAGCCCGTTCGCACTGCCAAGAAAGTCATTACGGATGTCACCGACGCTTGGCTCAAGTCCTGCGCGACTTAATTGTATTACGAGACACACGGAGACGGACACAGAGAGAATTTATTAACATCGAGCGAGCGTTTCCTCCTCTTGGGTACTGGCGTTGTCCTACTTAGGTTCTGCCTACAGAGCAAGGTGCGTTCCATAAGTAATGCGACCAAATTCATAAAATATCATTTGTTGAATATACTTGTACAGATAATCAAATTTTTTCAAAATAGCACCCTCTTGCGTCGATACACTTCTGGAGGCGGTGTTTCCATGCCTAGAAGGCATCCTGGAATGCCTTTCCCGGAATGTCCTTTAGAGCTGATGTAACATGCGCCTGGATGCTTTCAATTGTGTACCAATGTTTCCCTTTCATGACTCCTTTTAACCAAGGAAACAAAAAAAAGGTCAGCGGGAACCAGGTCAGGACTGTAGGGAGGCTGGGGAACCAATGCGGTCTTGGTCCTGGCCAGGAAGTCGTTGACAATGAAGGCGCTGTGACTCGGCACGTTGTCGTGGTGAACTTTCCACGTGTCCTTGATGTCGCTTCGGCAGCGGGAGACCCTCCTTTTCTCTTTTGAGCACTTACAAGTAGAAAGCTGAGTTCACTGTAGTCCCGGTAGGTACGAATTCGTGGTGGACAATGCCTCTGACGTCAAAGAAGACAATGAGCATGGTTTTGATCCTGGACTTGCTCATGCATGCCTTCTTGGGATGGGGCGACGATGGGGTGTGCCACTCTGAACTCTGCCTTTCTGTATCAGGGTCGTACTCGGAAAATTCACGACTCACCACCAGTGATAACTGAGTTTAAGCAATGAGGATCATTTTCATACATTTCCAACGTTTCTCAGTACCGAAGCATCCACATGTGCTTGTGTTCGTCGGTCAACAATTTTGGGACGAGTTTGGCACACACAAAAAAATGGTTCAAATGGCTCTGAGCACTATGGGACTCAACTGCTGAGGTCATTAGTCCCCTAGAACTTAGAACTAGTTAAACCTAACTAACCTAAGGACATCACAACCATCCATGCCCGAGGCAGGATTCGAACCTGCGACCGTAGCGGTCTTGCGGTTCCAGACTGTAGCGCCTTTAACCGCACGGCCACTTCGGCCGGCTTGGCACACACCTTTCTCATGTTCAAATCTTCGGTCACAATGAGGAAAACGGTTGTTTTTGAGATGTTTAGAGTGTATGCTATCAGTTTAAGGCTCAGCCGTCTGTCAAAGTCCAAACAATTGCGCACACGCGTCACATTTTCGTCGACTCGTGCGGTTGATGGCGGTCCACTGCGAGGTTCGTCGGTGATCTCCTCTCGGCCCTCCATGAACGACTTGTGCCATCGGAGAACTTGTGGTTTGGACAAGCAATCAGTCCCAAAGGCATGCTGAAGTAATGGAAACATTTCGGTGGCGGACTTCCCAAGTTAAACGCAAAATTTGATAGCGTACCGTTGCTCTACAGAACGATCCATTGTGCCGTGCAGCTCGCAGCCGAATGAGACAAAGAGCGTTTTGAACCTAACACCCCCTCCACTTAGCCCAGCCGGTTAAAACACGCTGTGGTGCACCGTTCCGTCAGAAAAAAAATTGGTCGCGTTATTTACGGAACGCACTCTGTATGCTCTTTACCGTTTTGTATTACGCACCAAAGTAAAGCCTCGTAAAGTACGCATCTTTTGAAGTGCGCCTTGTGGTTCGTCGTCAGCAGACATTAAAGGCAATGTCTTGTTGATGTAGTCATCGTTCTCCGTTACTCGCCGTCTGCACCATTTGGTTGTAATTGCGGCACTTCATTCCACTAACAACACTTTCTTATATTTACATGAATGTCTGAAAGAACAGACGCTGTTGACTATCCCGAGCTGTACGAAATATTTCGAAATTTATTCGCTGATTGCAAACTACTTGACATCACCTATATTGGGTGTCGACCTACTACCCCAGAGTCCCACACGAAAATTTGTGCCGGACGGGGACTGGAAACTAAGTTTCCCGCTTATCGAGAAAAGTCCACCTGAACCACTTCGACAATCCGTGCAAGCTCCTCACACTGACCCCTACTCCCATATGTCACATTGTTTACATCCTTAGATCGTATTACACTAAATTCATCTCCTAATGCTTGCAACATTACCTGGATTCTCGCAGTTGGGAGGATGAGGCAGCAAGGAATAGAGATCATTCGCCTTGGCAGAAACCCAAGTAATGTTGCGAGCATTAACGATGAATTTAGTGGAGCACGATGTAAGGATGTAAGCAGTATGAGATATGAGAGTCTGGATTATTCCAGAGAGCATGCTTAAGGTGACTACTCGCAGTAAGAGTGTCTCGGTCCGACACAAATTTTCACATTTCACTGCTGGGTAGTAGATCTATACCTAATACAGCTGATGTTAAGGAGACCGCAGAATAATTTTCAAAAACTTCGGTCAACTGTGTCGAAGGCTTTTCACAATCTACAAACCGGTGAGAAAAATAAAGGGTCACCAAACAAAAAGACCGATTCTCAATCCAAACAAAACCGAGAGTACAGAAATAGACATTAAAGGCACTAAGAGCCTGGAAGAACAAGATGTGTCCATAAAGGTTCTCTTCTCTCCCAGATTTGTCTTCTGATTTAGACAACCTACATACAGACAAAGAAAAGCTGCAACAAGAGGATCAAAATTAATGGTAAACAAGTACATTGTATTCGATTTCCTGTTGGTATAGTAGTCTTAGCAGATTCCGAAAAGGACATGAACTGTAGTTAATAATTTTGTCTGGTGGCTTGGAAAACCAGAAGCAGAAAATAAACGCGAAGAAGTCTAAAATAATATTGGTAGATAAATTGTACAGACAAGTAAGGGCATACAGTAAGACAAGAAATAAAATTCTAATGCAAGTAAATGCATCAAATCGTACAGGCAAGTAAGGACAAACAGTAAGGTAGGAAATAAAATTCTAGTGCAAGTAAATGCATTTACTACATAGGAAGTACAATAACAGATGAGAACATAATCGATAGTAAAAGAGGAATTAGGACGAATAAAAAAGCCTTAAGAAATAAGAGTAATTTACTAACAAAGTCACCTTAACACACTACTGGCCATTAAAATTACTATACCACGAAGTGCCGTGCTACAGACGCGAAATTTAACCGACAGGAAGAAGATGCTGTGATATGCCAATGATTAGCTTTTCAGAGCATTCACACAAGGTAGGCGCCGGTGGCGACACCTACAACGTGCTGACGTGAGGAAACTTTCCAACCGATTTCTCATACAAAAACAGCATTTGACCGGCGTTGCCTGGTGAAACGTTGTTGTGATGCTTCGTGTAAGGAGGAGAAATGCGTACCATCACGTTTCCGGCTTTGATAAACGTCGGATTGTAGCCTATCGCGATTGCGGTTTATCGTAGGGCGCTGTTGAGCGCCCATAAACCCCAACACACACACACGGTTTATCGTATCGCGACATTGCTCCTCGCGTTGGTCGAGATCCAATGACTGTTAGCAGAATATGGAATCGGGGGTTCAGGAGGGTAATACGGAACGCCGTGCTGGATCCCAACGGCCTCGTAACACTAGCAGTCGAGATGACAGGCATCTTATCCGCATGGCTGTAACGGATCGTGCAGCCACGTCTCGATCCCTGAGTCAACAGATGGGGGCGTTTGCAAGACAACAGCCATCTGCACGAACAGTTCGACGACGTTTGCAGCAGCATGGACTATCAGCTCGGAGACTATCGCTGCGGTTTTACCCTTGACGCTGCATCACAGACAGGAGCGCCTGCGATGGTGTACTCAACGACGAACGTGGGTGCACGAATGGCAAAACATCATTTTTTTTGGATGAATCCAGGTTCTGTTTACAGCATCATGATGGTCGCATCCGTGTTTGGCGACATTGCGGTGAACGCACGTTGGAAGCATGTATTCGTCATCGCCATACTGGTGTATCACCTGGCGTGATGGTATGGTGTGCCATTGGCTACACGTCTCGGTCACCTCTTGTTTGCTTTTACGCCACTTTGAACAGTGGACGTTACATTTCAGATGTGTTACGAGCTGTAGCTCTACCCATTATTCGATCCCTGCGGAACCCTACATTTCAGCAGGATAATGTACGAACGCATGTTGCATGTCCTGTACGGGCCTTTCTGGATACAGAAATTGTTCGACTGCTGCCCTGGCCAGCACATTCTTCAGATCTCTCACCAATTGAAAATGTCTGGTCAATGGTGGCCGAGCAACTGGCTCGTCACAATACGCCAGTCACTACTCTTGATGAACTTTGGTATCGTGTTGAAGCTGCATAGGCAGCTGTACCTGTACACGCCATACAAGCTCTGTTTGACTCAATGGCCAGGCGTATCAATGGCGTTATTAAGGCCAGAGGTGGTTGTTCTGCGTACTGATTTCTCAGGGTCTATGCACCCAAATTGCGCGAAAATGTAATCACATGTCAGTTCTAGTATAATATATTTGTCCAATGAATACCGGTTTATCATCTGGATTTCTTCTTGGTGTAGCAATTTTAATGGCCAGCAGTGTACATAAACAAAGCAGTAATACATCAAGATATTTATTTGGAGCATTTTAAGCTAAGGTTGTGAAGAGCCACAAAAACGTCATGGACTGAAAAAAAGTCTAGTGTACAAATACTAAAAGAAAGGGACGAGGAAAGCAGACTGATTAACGTTATACAGAGAAGGTAAATTACATTAATTGTAAACCTAATTTGAGGTAACAGCTTCATAAAAAATATCTTAGAAGATAAATTCTGTGAAGAAAATCAAGAGACACACGCAGAACATATATATATCCATACAGGATAGAGATATATACATATACAGACGGAGGTAGTATTGCGTACACAAGATATAAAAGGGCAGTTCATTGGTGGATCTGCCATTTGTACTCAGGTGACTCATGTGAAAAGGTTTCCGAAGTGATCATGGTCACACGACGGGAATTAACAGACTCTCAACGTGGAATGATAGTTGGAACTATACGCTGGGGACATTCCATTTGGGAACTTGTTAGGAATTCAGTATTCTGAGATCCACAGTGTCATCGGTCGTGCGAAGAATACAAAAATTCAGGCATTACCTCTCACCGTGGACAACGCAATGACCGGCGGCCCTCACTTAATCGCCGAGTGCAGCGCTGTTTGCGTACAGCTGTCAGTGCTAACAGACAAGTAACTCTACGCAAAATAACCGCAGAAATCAATGTACAACGCACGGCGAACGTATTCGTTAGGACGGGTCAGTGAAATGTGCCGTTAATGGGCTACGGCAGCAGACGACTGACGCGAGAGCCTTCACGAACAGCACAACATGTCCTCCAGCGCCTCTCATGGGTTAATGACCATGTCGGTTGGACTCTAGACGAATGGTAAACTGCGGACTGGTCATATGAGTCCCGATTTTAGTTGGTAAGAGCCGATGGTAGGGCTCGAGTATGACACAGACCCCACAAAACCATGGAGCAAAGTTGTCTCAAGGCACTGTGCAAGCTGGCGGTGGGGGATGTGTTTACATGGAATGGACGGGTTATGGTCTGGTACTTGGAGACGTTTTGCAGCCATTCGTGGACTTCGAGTTCCCAAACAACGACGCAGTTCTTTTGGACGACAATGTGCCATGTCACAATTCCATAGCTTTTTGCGACTGGGAAGAACATTCTGGACAACTCGTGCGAATGATTTGGCCACCCAGATCGCCCGACATGAAACTGATAGAATATTAATGGGGCATAAACGAGAGGTCAATTGGTGCACAAGATCCTGCACAGCCAGCACTTTGGTAATTATGGACGGCTATAGAGGCAGCATGGCTGAATCTTTCTGCAGAGGACCTCCAACGACTTGAGTCCATATCACGTCGAGCTGCTGCACTACATGGGGCAAATGGAGCTTCCACACGATATTAGGAGGTATCCTGTGTCTTCTGTTACCTCAGTACATGAGCTTACAGAATATTATGGAGTACAATATTGGCAATACATCACTAGAAACATTAACAACCGTAAAATACCTGATAGTAACCGTCCCGAGCGAACGTAAAGGCTGATGACCACTTGAAAATATCATGCGGAAAAATTATAAACTGCTGCAGTCACTTTTTACTAATATTTTATTAGCACACTGCATTTCGGCAGCATCAGGTGCGTTATACAATTACTTATACATCAGCTGATAGGTTATATACATTAGCTGTGTGTGCCAGTTGGGCACAGCTAATGTACATAACCTATCGGCTGATGTATAAGTAATTGTATAATGCACCTGATGATGGCAGCATGCTGCCGAAATGCAGTGTGCTAATAAAATATTAGTAAAAAGTGACTGCAGCAGTTTATAATTATTCCACATAATCTTATAATACAGTCGCAGACCTCAAACAACATCCATATAACATGGATAAATTTAAATTCGTCACTTGAAAATAGTTCTAGTAAAAGCATAAAAGCAGACGTCACTCTGAGATTCGTTGGAAGTATCCTGAGGTAATGTAATTCACACACGAAAAAAGTGACTAACAAAACACCTGTTCGAAAATTTCTTAAGTATTGCCCGCCACTATGGGAACATTCCCAATCGTTAAATGTAAGAAACAGAGAAGATCCGACGACAGCAGCGTGTTTCGGTACAGGAAAAGTATGTAATTTCATAGCGCCATTAAAAAATATGTCGGTGATATAACTTTGTAGTTACGAACGTTACAAACTAACTGCCTACGACAGAAATTCAAAATGGTTCAAATGGCTCTGAGCACTATGGGACTTAACATCTGAGGTCGTCAGTCCCCTATAACTTAGAACTACTTAAACGTAACTAACCTAACGACATCACACACATCCATGCACGAGGCAGGATTCGAACCTGCGACCGTAGCGGTCGCGCGGTCCCAGACTGAAGCGCCTAGAACGACAGACGTTTCGCCATATTGTTAGCTATAACTGTGCTCATATTGCACCATGCTATATTTAATCGCTGTGGAAATATTTTGGCTGCTGTATTGATTGCACCATCCTCTGTACAAACTACCTAGTAAACAACGTTTGTGATTGTTTGAAGCTGTTCGCAGAAACTGTAGTTGTAGACAAAGAGGCAACATAAATAAATTTAATGTAAACTGCGAAATGGTCGAAAAGAATCGATATCGATTGTTTACTCAGTCTAGCCTGAGACAATAACAACAGAAGAATCAAAAAATTGCTGTGTATCTGTCCGGATCAAGTAGGCGGAAAAGGAAAAGGTTTGGAATTGACATCCCGTCGACGGCGAGATCATTAGAGACAAAACTTCACTTCGGACTGAAAAGGATGAGCAAGGTAATCGGCAGCGTTTTTTTTTTTTTTTTTCAAACAATCCGTCCTAGCATTTGTCTTAATAAAAACAGGAAAACCACCAAAATCGGAATAACGGGAGGGAGAATTCGACCCTGCTCATCCCAAATACGAATCCATTGAGACCACTCATTCATATATTCACACTTCATGGAGGACGACCTTCATGAATGACAAACGAGTCAAGCTGCACACTAACAGGGTGAAGTAATTCGACACTGGACTAGTTTAAGACCAAAGCGAGAGAAAATCCGCCGCGTGGGGCGCCCTGCTGAGATAGCGTCCACGTGCAAGACTTGTTATGCGTGTACAGTGCGTACCTCAATTAGCAGCGTAAACTGACACAGTTGAAGGTGTACCGGGAAAAAGTGGAGGGTGGAGACGGGGGTGCCAAATGATAAGTCACTTGTGTGCGATGATGTGTTGAACTGTCCCCGGCTGGACACTTTTGTAAAATTTTCTAAAAACAGCTTATGGCTACTGTTAATCTACCCACAGTGATAAACATGGGCATTATTCTAGATTAATGTATGTACGTGTACTGGGAGAAAACCAGTTACTTTGAAAAACGTCACTGCGCGACCTTCTGTACTACTGCGCTGTTGTTTTTATTTAATACTTTAAACAAAGCTAGTATGCTACTCTTACTTTACACAAAGCACCGTCAGCTGTCTGTTTATACTGAAAAATACACTGAAACGCCAAAGAAACTGGTATAGGCACGCGTATTCAAATACAGAGATATGTAAACAAGCAGAATACGGCGCGGCAGTCGGCAATAGCTATATAAGACAGAAGCTGTCTGGCGCAGTTCTTAGGTCGGTTACTGCTGCTACAATGGCAGATTATCAAGATTTAAGTGACTTTGAACGTGGTGTGGCCCACGAGCGATGGGACACAGCATCTCCGAGGTAGCGATGAAGCGGGGATTTTCTCTTACGACCATTTCACGAGTGTACAGTGAATATCAGGAATCCAGTAAAACCTCAAATCTCTGACATTGCTGCGGCCGGAAAAAGACCCTACCAGACTAACGACAACTGAAAAGAATCGTTCAACATGACGGAAGTGCAACACTTCCGCAAATTTCTGCAGATTTAAGGGCTGGTCCCTCAACAAGTGTCAGCGTGCGAACCATTCAATGAAGCACCATCGATATGGGCTTTCAAAACCGGAGGCCCACTCGTATACCCTTGATGACTGCACGACACATAGCTTTACGTCCCGCCTGGGCCTCCTAACACCGACATCGGACTGTTGATGACTGAAAATATGTCGCCTGATCGGTCGAGTGTCGTTTCGGATTGCATCGAGCGGATAGATGTGTACGGGTATGGAGAGAACCTCATGAATCCATGGACCCTGCATGTAACCAGGGACTGTTCAAGTTGGTGGAGGCTCTGTAAAGGTTTGTGGCGTTTGCAGTTGGAGTGATATGGGATCCCTGATACATCTAAATACGACTCTGACAGGTGATACGTACGTAAACATCCTATCTGATCACCTGCATCCATTCATGTCCATTGTGCATTCCGACGGACTTGGGCAATTCCAGCAGGACAATGCGATACTCCACACGTCCGGAATTGCTACAGAGTGGTCCCAGAAACACTCTTCTGAGTTTAAACACTTCCGACAGCCACCAATCTCCCCAGACGTGAACATTATTGAGCTTATCTGGGATGTCTTGCAACGTTGTGTTCAGAAGAGATCTCCACCTCCTCGTACTTTTTTGGATTTATCGACAGTCCTGCAGGACTCATTGCATCAGTTCCCTCCAGCACTACTTTAGATATTAGCCTAGCCCGCACCACGACATGCTGCGCACTTCTTCATGCTCGCGGGGCCCCTACACGACATCAGGCAAGAGTACCAGTTTCTTTGCCTCTTCAGTGTATATTCACACGACATGAAGGAGGGTCTTCATGAATTAGGAACAGACTGGGTGAAGCAGCTAGACACTGAGATAGTTTAAGAACAAAGCGAGATAAGCCGACGCTTGGGGTGCGATGCTGGGATCGCTCCCAGGTACAAGGGTTTGTTATGCCTGTAAAGCGCTTATCCCGTTCAGTAGCGGAAATTGACAAAGTTGAAGGTGTACGGGGAAAAAGTGGAGGGTGGAGAGGGTGGTGCCAAATGATAAGTCACTTGTGTGCAATCATGTTTTCGTACGGGCCCTGTCTGGTTACTTTTGCAAAATTTGCTAACGACCAACTGTGGCTACCGCTAATCTACTCACACTGATAAACAGAGGCATTAATTTTAGATTAAGATATGTATGTGTACTGGGAAAAAACCAGCTACATTGAAAAAAGTCACTGCATCTCCTCCTATACTACTGAAATATTGTTTTTATTTAGTACTTTAAGCAAAGTTAGTATATTACTCGTACTTTACACAGCACACCGTCAGCTGTCTGTTTATACTGACAATGTGTATCTAATACATATACAGAGTGGTCAGAAAGAGTCTGTAAAGCTTATAAGGGAGCTGCAAGGCAGGTTGTGCTGGAAAATAATTGTTAAGAAAAAAATCGATACGTTTCGCCATTTCCGAGTTATTTAACTTTGAAATTAGCCCATTAGGTCGTTGCGCCCGCAAATTCAAACGGTCCGCCAGAGACGGTGTTGCTAAACGCGTTCTTCGTTTGGTTTCTTAAAACCGAACAAGAGAGAAACACAATAATTGGTCGTGGGATGGTAGTAATGAGCGAACCCGAGCCACAGGCTGAGCAGTCTAGTAAGCGAATTTGCACGCCCAACGGCGTAATCGGCTGACTTCAACTCTAAGAAACGACACGGTGTATCGCACTTTTCTCGTAACAATTAATTCTCAGGACAACCTACTTTGCAGCACTCTTGCAAGCTTTTCAGACTATTTCTGACCATCTTGTGTACAGGGTGTCCTTCCTAAGAGGCGTTAGGCGCTTTTCCTGTGGTGTTTCGTTAAAATCACTTCGTTTGTGTACCTGGAGTCAGCCCAAGAAAATACTGCTCATCACATCTTTCATGCGACGCCAATTGTCGACGGCAAACGTTATATTCGTGTTTTACCACTCCTGTCAATACGTACCGATGAAACGAATATCGCACTAGAGTAGTATCTGTGACCGCTCTAAGGAATGGGCACGTAAAATTCCGCTTTAAAAACTGTTTTGTTTGTAACCGACACACGACTTTCGTAGAGACTGGGTCTTGCATGAATAGACGGTGAGCAGTATTTGTTTAGGCTCACTCCAGCTACACAATGCAGAAATAAAATTTGCAAATATTTGACGAAACACCAGAGAAAATTCGCCTGAGGGCACTTAGGAGAAAAACCCAGAATACATTTCCAAGTATTGTGGTACATCTACAGCTACATGGATACTCTGCAAATCACATTTAAGTGCCTGGCAGAGGGTTCATCGAACCATCTTCACAATTCTCTATTATTCCAATCTCATATAGCGCGAGGAAAGAATGAACACCTGAATCTTCCTGTACGAGCTTTGATTTCCCTTATTTTATCTTGGTGATCGTTCCTCCCTATGTAGGTCGGTGTCAACAAATAATTTTCGCATTCGGAGGAGAAAGTTGGTGATTGGAATTTCGTGAGAAGATTCCGTCGCATCGAAAAACGCCTTTCTTTTAATGACGTCCATTCCACATCCTGTATCATTTCCGTGACACTCTCTCCCATATTTCGTGATAATACCAAACGTGCTGCCCTTCTTTGAACTTTTTCGATGTATTCCGTCAGTCCTATCTGGTAAGGATCCCACACCGCTTAATAATATTCTAAAAGAGGACGGACAAGCATAGTGTAGGCAGCCTCCTTAGTAGGTCTGTTACATTTTCTAAGTATCCTGCAAATAAAACGCAGACTTTGGTTAGCCTTCCCCACAACATTTTCTATGTGTTCCTTCCAATTTAAGTTGTTCTTAATTGTAAAACGTAGGTATTTAGTTGAATTTACGGCTTTTAGATTAGACTGATTTATCGTGTAACCGAAGTTTAACGAATTCCTTTTAGCACTCATGTGGATGACCTCACACTTTTCGTTATTTAGGGTCAACTGCCACTTTTCGCACCATTCAGATATCTTTTCTAAATCGTTTTTCAGTTTGTTTTGGTCTTCTGATGACTTTATTAGTCGATAAACGAAAGCGTCATCTGCAAACAACCGGAGACGGCTGCTCAGATTGTCTCCAAAATCGTTTATATAGATAAGGAGAAGCAAAGGGCCTATAACACTACCTTGGGAAACGCCATAAATCACTTTTGTTTTACTCGATGACTTTCCGTCAATTACTACGAACTGTGACCTCTCTGGCAGGAAATCACAAATCCAGTCACATAACTGAGACGATATTCCATAAGCATGCAATTTCACTACGAGCCGCTTGTGTGGTACAGTGTCAAAAGCCTTCCGGAAATCCAGAAATACGGAATCGATCTGAAATGCCTTGTCAACAGCACTCAACACTTCATGTGAAAAAATATATAATTGTGTATCACAGGACTGATGTTTTCTAAACCCATGTTGTCTGTGTGTCAATGGACCGTTTTCTTCGAGGTAATTCGTAATGTTCGAACACAATATATGTTCTAAAATCCTGCTGCAAATCGACGTTAACGATATTGGCCTGTAATTTAGTGGATTACTCCTACTACCGTTCTTGAATATTGGTGTGACCTGTGCAACTTTCCAGTCTTTGGGTACGGATCATTCGTTTAGCGAACGGTTGTATATGATTGTTAAGTATGGAGCTAATGCATCAGCATACTCCGAAAGGATCCTAATTGGTGTACAGTCTGGATCAGAAGACTAGCTTTTATTAAGCGATTGCAGATCCCATCCTAAAACTCCCGATATTAACCACAAAAACCATTATGGGGTATGCTAAGTATTGGAACGTAAAGTCAACTTTACATATGATTTTTACTTCGTGCTTCTGTAGAATAAGTTCTTTTTCCCCCTTAGCTGCATTGCCCCAAAATATTATAGTAAAGTAGTGAGTGAAAATATGAACACTATGCTAGCAGTCCAGTCTAACAGCGCAATGAGACAGTTCAGTGCAAAGAAGGTAGAACTAAAATTTTTGGTAACGTATCCATGTTCTAGTATCACCCCAGTTTATTGTCCATGTGAGAGTGTAGGAATTTCACACTCGGAGCCTCAACGAATGTATGCCCATTGGTGTCTACTTCTGGTAACTCTAAGCCATTTTCATTTGTTTGGTATTATATGAGCTTTTGTACGATTAAGGGATTAAACTACTGGCTGTGAACAAGTTGTGAGCTGTTCCATTACGCTCCTGGCTATGTCTGATATGGATTTGTTCTGGCCTTTGATCAATAAACTTTACAGTTTTTGAAGAATCCTCCGATGTCCAGGGTAAATCTTTTATGTAAACTAAGAACAAGATCAGACCAAATACTAAACCTTGTGGCACACCATATTTAATAACGTTTCCCCATTCAAGTCGTGCCACCTAATGGGAGCCTCTGTTTTCTATTGATACAATACAACTCCATCCATGCAAGGGAAAGAGCTTTAATGCTATACTATTTTAGTTTGTCTAGAATAATTTTATGATCTACATTATCAATGGCCTTGGCAAGATCACATAAAATGCTAAAAGGCTAACTTTTCTTGTTTAATTCTAGTAGAATTCAGTTTGTGAGATAATGAATTGCTTCTAAGTAGAGAAGTCTTCACGGCAACCAGACTGAGATCTTGTCAAAAGGTTATTCTCAGAAAGATGGCTGAATATTCTGTTGGAAGCAACCTCCTCGCAGATTTTTGAGGACAGAGCGCCTTGTGCGCCCCTCTTGGACGACAGGATGCACCAAATATCGACTAAATAGTTACAAGCTACCCAACTGACGTCCTAACAAGGTACTTACACAGGTGACGACGAAAGAGCGCTCTGGAGTTGAAGGTGCGCAGCAGACCGCAGAGTGATTTCTAGCGGAGACTGGGGACGGTGATAAATAGCGGTTCCCGTGTCACCGCGCATTGTGTGACCAGTGCGACATTCAGCCCTAATCTTATCTGCGGCCCGAAGTCCGTCTTTCCAACATTCAGGTCTGAGCTCTGTCACTTAACAAAGAGCTGCCTTCAATCACATGAACTGTTTACGACCACCAAAACGTAAATTTCTGTCTTCAAATACGCGAGATCGCTGGCAGTGTTAAACTGAGCAATAAAACCTGTGCAGAAAAGTTGGGTAAAATCTCATGGGCGTTTGTAGAAATTTACACAAGAGGGAACGAGTTTCTAAAATTGTCATTTTTTTATATGCCTCTTTCAGTGAATCTAAAGACATGTCGTACCCTACGAACTAAATGTGACAAGAATTTCACAGTCTAAGTAACTGACAGTTGTCCACTGATTATGTTCTTGAATGTTAATTACTTTCTTACCGAAAAGATAAGCATATTTCGTTACTATGTACAGGCTACAGCTTTTTATAAATTAAGAACGTAACAGCGCTTAACTTTTTTTTTGAGTTAGTGAACTGTAATAGTACAATACGATCCAGTTAAATATGTCAGACGAGTTCGGAAGCAAAGTTAGAAATTTTTCACGAAAGACATTTCTGATCAGACATCCATAATGTTTGAATGCAAAGAAAATTAAAGATTTTAGATAAAAAAAACTGGCCTGGTACGAATAGGATTCGCTCACTGAGGGTTCTGCACAAATTAATTATGTGTTTAGACAGTTCATCCAATCTGGGAATAGAGGATCTCGACTATTATTGACTGTTATCGAAAATAATACTGGATGGATTGCCAAACTTTCGACAACGTTTTCATTTCAAGTTCGAGGAAGTTGGAGAACAAATGACAACGGAATTTTTTCTTTTGATATAATTACAAATAAACATTTTTCTGATTCTTTTCGTTCATTTGTACTGTGAAACTTTTCTTCTTGCCAGATTTCATGATTCTAGACCAATGGGATGCACTCGATAGGTTTTTGTGAGTGTTTGCGGGTATCAAAATATGTGACGTAAATGACACCCCGATGGACTGACAGACTGACAGTCTGATAACAAATGACAATAAAATAATTTATCGGATGATATAATTACAAATTAGCAATTTTTGGATTTTTTTCCTTTTGTTGTAGTGTGAAACTTCGCTTCTTGGCAAATTTCATGATTCTTTGTCATTGGAAGTACCATGTAGATTTTCACGATAATAGAGTTTGTGAGTGTTAAAATTATGTCAACTAAATGGCAGTATCTTTTGACTGTATTTCTTACATCGCCAAGAGATCATAAGCTGAAGTCCCTGAATATGGCCCCTTATCCAAATATGGCCACCCTATCTAAACTCTCCAGCAAGTGGCGCAATCATGCGGTATTAATGTGAACTTCATCAGAGGGCGCTGGGGAGCTATGCATGCAGTGTGTGTGAACCAAGAACCCTTCTCTGTGGTAGCCGGGAATCTTGTTTTCTTTCCGGAGCAAATGTAAGATTTTGCTACGTTTTCGTTACAGACTGTGTTTCACTGTGAAATATAAACATTAGAAAACCAGATTTTAATCGCACATAGTCAACCATCTTTACTTTATTTCAGATTTGTTGAACATATGTTACGTCAACTGTACCGTTGGCAATCACGCGCAATATACAGTGCTTGCTGTTCTCCTAATACAACCCCCATGCCAGATCTAATTATAGCCCCAGGGCCACATTTGGGTAAACAGTTTAACATATCATCACACAGTTTCTCTTCCTATTTTCAAATGGCAAGAAGACCAAACTGGAATAAAAATGCAATGTTCAGTGCAATTAAAGCTGTTCAAGGGGAAAATATTACTGTTAAACAAGCGGTACGTGAATTTGGGATACCGAGAAAAACACTGAAGAAGTTTTTGAAGACTCTAAAGTCGCAAACCACTGAATCTGCAGATGTTTTGAATGTTGCACTAGGATGTAAGATTATTTTGCCTCCCAAGATACAGGCTCAGCTCGTCTAGTACTGTGAAACAATGGAGAACAACTATTATGGATTACATGCAGATGATGTAAAACAGCTACCTATTAGAAATAACGTTGAGTATCCTTTTAAGTCTCTACAAAAGACTCGCAGGTAGCCACTGTTCGTGAGATGCGATCCAGATATCTCCTTCAGAACACTGCAGCTGATTTCTAAAGTTAAATCCAGGGATTCTCAAAAGAGAACGTGGAAAATGTTTTTCGATTCTAAAACAGGAAATGGAGAAAATAAAACACAATCCTATGAAAATATTTAATGTAGATGAAACAGACTCGACGATAATTCAGCATAAATGTAGAAAAATTGTTGCTGTAAAAGGCAAATGTCAAGTTCACCAACTGTATTCTGCTGAACGTTGTTCA
Organism: Schistocerca americana; assembly: GCF_021461395.2. NCBI lineage: Eukaryota > Metazoa > Arthropoda > Insecta > Orthoptera > Acrididae > Schistocerca > Schistocerca americana. Next base: position 184,601,132 of record NC_060120.1, read on the forward strand.
CTTGTAACTCTTGTAAAGTGCATGTCCACATCTGGACAGTTTATTCCGCCCATGATTTTTCCACACAAGAACTTCACAGCTGAACTAATAGACGGAACTCCTCCAAGTACAGTCACGGCAACTCATCCTTCTGGAAGGATACAGCTGGACTTGTTCGTGAAATGGTTCCAGCACTTCATCAACATTGTCAGACCATCCAAAGACGATCTGGTGCTCCTGATTTTAGATGACCACACGACACTCACTCATAACATCAACGTTATTCAGCTTGGCCCAGAATATGGTGTTTCCATAGTTTACCTGCCTCTGCACTGTAGCGATTAAATGCAACCATTGGACATATCATTTATGTTCCCATTAAAATCATACTATGCCCAATAAATTGGAAAATGGCTCGATTCTCACAAAAACAGAGTTGTTATTCACTATCAAATAGGTACTCTGGAGGGTCGTGCTTACACACAAGCTGCAAATATGTCAACGGCTATCAATTACTGTAGATCTGCGGGAATTTTCCCCATGGATGAAAATACCGTCGACTCACATTTTACGCAGCGAAACCCTGCTACAGAAGTTGATAGTCATACTGTATCGCCTAAGGATGTTCGATCTGTGCCTGTCATCGAACCAAGCACTTCTGCCCGACGAGGTTCAGCCACCCTTATCATGGGCTCAGCTCACAAAAATATTATTGTGGAGTCACATCAGAGGAAGCAAGACAAGGAGCAATTAGCTGTAAGAAATAAGACAGGTTGTGCAAACTGAAGGGGGAAAAGAAAAGTTTCTCCCTTCGAGTCCTCAGAAGATTCTGTTGATGAAGAAGATACCGATTCAAATTCTGATGAAGTAGTTAGTGATGAAAGTGACGGCAATGAAGATGCAAAATGCCCAGTGTGCAACAAACTGAATTTGTAGGACAACAAAGGACAAAAATGGATTTCGTGCGGACAGTGTGCTTCGTGGAGCCATGAAAAATGCATTGGACGAATTTCATGTGAAACTACATTTATTAGCGCTCTTTGTTTGAAACTTAAATGTCGGTACTCGAGAGATTTCTAGTATTAGCCGATTTTTGTAAGTTCTTATGTATTTTTCGATTTTATTACCAACTGCCAAAGTTTTGTGTGCTTTTAATACATAGGGGACATATTCGGATCACTTTTCTCATACATAAAGGAATACCACTATTTTGTAGTGTTATTTTTTACGTTCTTCATAAAGTTATTATAAAAGTTGACCTTCGCACATACAATAAACAAACTTGGGTGTTTAATGACCATTCACTTGACTTTCGTCTAGCAGTTCGCTGGATTTACAAGCGATAATAGGAAAGGGGACCAGATTTCGGAACCTTACCTTAGGCCTCACTATGTAACATAAATTTCAACTTGATTGTTGTGGTCTTCAGTCCAGAGACTGGTTTGATACAGCTCTCCATGCTACTCTATCCTGTGCAAGCTTCTTCATCTCCGAGTACCTACTGCTACCTACATCCTTCTCAATCTGCTTAGTGTATTCATCTCTTGGTCTCCCTCTAGAATTTTTACCCTCCACGCTGCCCTCCAGTACTAAATTGGTGATCCCTTGATGCCTCAGAGTACGTCTTACCAACCGATCCCTTCTTCTAGTCAAGTTGTGCCACAAATTTCTCTTCTCCCCAATTCTATTCAATAACTCCTCATTAGTTATGTGATCTACCCATCTAACCTTCAGCATTCTTCTGCAGCACCACATTCCGAAAGCTTCTATTCTCTTTTTTTCACACAAATATTTTCAGATATGACTTCCTGACACTTAAATCTATACTCGATGTTAACAAATTTCTCTTCTTCAGAAACGCTTTCCTTCCCATTGCCAGTCTACATCTTATATCCTCTCTACTTCGACCATCATCAGTTAATTTGCTCCCCAAATAGCAAAACTCCTTTACTACTTTAAGTGTCTCATTTCCTAATCTAATTCCCTCAGCTTCACCCGACTTAACTCGACTACATTTCATTATCCTCGTTTTGCTTTTGTTGATGTTCACCTTATATCCTCCTTTCAAGACACTGTCCATTCCGTTCAGCTGCTCTTCCAGGTCCTTTGCTGTCTCTGACAGAATTACAATGTCATCGGCGAACCTGAAAGTTTTTATTTCTTCTCCATGGATTTTAATTCTTAGTCTGAATTTTTATTTTGTTGCCTTTACTGCTTGCTCAATATACAGATTATATAACATCGGGGATAGGCTACAACCCTGTCTCACTCCCTTCCCAACCACTGCTTCCCTTTCATGCCCCTCGACTCTTATAACTGCGATCTGATTTCTATACAAATTGTAAATAGCCTTTCGCTCCCTGTATTTTACCCCTGCCACCTACAGAATTCGAAAACGAGTATTCCAGTCAACATTGTCAAAAGCTTTCTCTAAGTCTACAAATGCTAGAAACGTAAGTTTGCCTTTCCTTAACCTACTTTCTAAGATAAGTCGTAGGGTCAGTATTGCCTGATATGTCTACCCATTTCTGAGAAAAAGACAGACAGGCAGACTGAAGTGTGAAACATTAAAAAGAGCTACAGAGATAATGATGATGGAAATCAACAAGAACAACCACAAAGTTCCTTTCATTACAACCCCTTTGAGTGGGTAAAAATCCATTACACAACTTTTACATCATATATAGCATTATGCTTACAAAATATCACACATCATCACGTTAAAGAATGTAATGTGTTCTTTTTATAACTTCTGTTTCATAACATGACCGTCATAGTTAAAGTGCAATAAAATGTGTTTAAAAACTACATTTCTTGGGCTGTTTGAGTAACACAGGGCCGGCCCTGGACTATATGAATGTGGGAAACCTCGTCAATGCTGACTCCATTGATGCCAAACATGGGAGACGACGGCAGTGGCAGCAATTTGGCGCCTCTTTTGATTGGAGAACGTTGAGGCGCCTTGAGGCTCATATTAAGAATGCACTGCATGAGTACACAGTCCTCTGCTGTGATAAGCACGCAGCAACCACCTAGCGCCCTCGGAAATTATGGGAGGTGGTCCAGAAGCGAAAGAAGCAACCCAGTATAGTGAGGCTACTCCATGGTAAAACAGTCTGGCCTGTTCCGATGAAGACAAACCCGAAATTATAGCCAAGTTAGAAATTCACATCGTCGATGATGCCAGGAGCATTGCAATTCAAAATATGGGATGATAGCGGTACAATTCACTCCATTATTGAAGAACGACTAACAGATTCAGCTATGATCATGATTTTCGACTATTTGCCTGTTTCCATTGGTAATTTCATGATAGTCTGCTTGATAACTATCAGTATTTTGTGCGTTTTCAGTTCCCTGAACAGGTCTTTTAAATGGGTCATGAGCCCCTGATGCCTGAGGAGGATTTGGAGCTAATAAATGCATTACTCAATTGAGGGCTGAATGACCAAACAAGTCATCTGACACAATGGACTAGGAACCTGTATGTGCATTCATCAACCATCTCAGAGAAACTGGTCCCAACCACGGAAGATGGCTAAAGTCAGTTACTCTTCCCAAACCCCAGAAAAAAATACTCCTTGCAGAAAACTATAGACCTGTCTCCCTCCTTTATCTCCTAGGTAAAGGTCTGGAGCGTACTGTATCGTGATCCCTCCAGAAATTCTTTACTGACAACAAAGCACAGTTTGGGTTTCGCACTGAAACTCCATAATCCACCAGTCCCTGCGCTTATTTGATTACATTTGCACTGGGAAAAGTTATGGAGAGAGCACTGGGGCTCTATTCCCTGACATACAAAAGGCTTTTGACTGTGTGTATCATGATGGTTTAATATATAAATTAATCTCCATTGGTTGTTCAGGACATATGCTCAAGAGGACTGATTCGTTCCAGCGAGAGAGGAAAATTCTTCATCAGAAGCGACATTCATCACAGTAGCATAAAAGCAGTGTTGGTTGGAGTGTCGCACTGTTTGGTTGTGACTACGTCAACGCCATATTCAACCAGGCAAGAGGAGAAATCACCATTTACGCCGATGACACTGTGCTAATTTAGGGCTGCCACAACTAAACTTCGTTAGGTACCTCAACAGACATCTGGACAAATCACCCAAAGGCAACCTTTGTCTGGAAAGTAAAAATCAATCCTAACAGTCAAGCAGTTCTGTTCACCACCAAGCTCAAACTGCCCGACGGCGAACTCATAGTTGGTGGCACAGACTTGATTTGGAGTGACTCAGTGAAATACCTTGGTCTTCCATACACTAGAAATTTAGCTGGAGGCCATACGAGTACAAAAAGAAGTGGTGAATAAGGATTGTGCCCTCTACCATCAATAGTATCCGATCTTCAAGCGTGACGCACTATTAGATGACGCGAAGCTGATTACATGGCGCTCTGTAGTATTTCCGGCCACTTTGTATGGTTAGGAAGTGTGGTTAACGGCCACCGACAAACTCCTAACAAGGCTGCATGTTGTTCAGAACAAGTATTTTGAGCTATAACGGACACTCCCCGCTATACTTTTAACACACGCATTGTGCAACACATAGAGCAAACATTCATCAACCACAGCATCTACAGAAAATGTCAGATTCTATAAGAAAACAACTTCTTCGCTCCACAGTTTCATCAATCCATTACGCCAAGATCCTCGAAAGTCACTTCACAAACGATTAAAGATGACCCTCACATGATATCTTAGTGACTTGCAAATATTTACAGACTGCACAAACAGTAACACTGTAGAGCGTTCAGATACTCTCATTTTTAATATTATCTATGGTACGGTTTGTATTCAAACAGGGACAATGCTACGTGAAGCTTCTGTCTCTATACGACCAACGTGCTTAAGCTGTAGTATTTGATTCTTACGTGCACCGTCTGTCTCAAGTTTCCTACAACCTCATTGATACCGCTCTTTGTTTGTTGGGGCTGAGGTCAAAGCGCTCAAATCGTGACCTGAAATGGGGTAGCTCCTTGGGAACGCTCTCGGTGGTTCGAGAAGTTACGAGTACTTAGTTTTGGATTCTCCTCTCTCTTTATGGTTGTTACCGTAAAGGTCTGGGTCACCGAAGTTTCCATAAAATTTCAGTGAGAGGAATAAGCAATTCAAAGTAATCACTTGTAGCTGAGTTCGGCACCTCTCCCATTAAGAGGTCATTTTTAATTACATTACAAACATTTTATTCGTTCCATAAAATATTGAGAAAATTCCATAAGGTTCATAAGTTGTTGCCACATTATTCTGGATTATTCTGACCCTACGCGGGATTAAAATGACAAAGTGCACTGAACTATTGTCTCTTGGCAGTTTAGCCGGCCGCGGTGTCTAGCGGTTCTAGGCGCTCTGTCCGGAACCGCGCGACTGCTACGGTCGCAGGTTCGAATCCTGCCTCGGGCATGGATGTGTGTGATGTCCTTAGGTTAGTTAGGTTTAAGTAGTTCTAAGTTCTAGGGGACTGATGACCACAGATGTTAAGTCCCATAGTGCTCAGAGCCATTTGAACCATCTTGGCAGTTTACAGTTGGAGGTGGTCAGAAGTATGGACCAAAATCTTGTGCCAGCAGGTTACAGAAACCAGTTTCTCCAAATGGTTTGAACACTCGATATGCCAAGAAAGCTTTAAATGTTACCATATTTTATTTAATTAACATACAGTACATGTCAAGCGTGTGTGTGTTACACAGGGTGAATCACCTAAAACGTGCACCGAACATTTTACAGAAATGGAAAGAGCCACTGATGTGCAGTTTTCACAGAATAGATTGGTAGCCAGGGGCTCGTACTGTTAACCAATAAGCAGACACTTATAATTCTCTGGAAGTTTATTATTTGTGCAAATATACAATTTTTTAAAATGAAATCAGCCTATTGATATATTAAACTAAAAGAAGGGTAAATTAGAATGTCAGAGGTGTTTGTTGGTTGGTTGGTTTTGGGGAAGGAGACCAGACAGCGTGGTCATCGGTCTCATCGGTTTAGGGAAGGATGGGGAAAGAAGTCGGCCGTGCCCTTTCAGAGGAACCATCCCGGCATTTGCCTGGAGTGATTTAGGGAAATCACGGAAAACCTAAATCAGGATGGCCGGACACGGGATTGAACCGTCGTCCTCCCGAATGCGAGTCCTGTGTCGAACCACTGCGCCACCTCGCTCGGTAGGTGTTTGTTGCAGGATTCTAGTGCTAGATGTTTACGAGGTATCGTATTTTGAAAATTTCCCACGCTGACACTTGTTTGTGCCACTGAACCTGCATAGTTTCTAGGTACGATGCTGTTGTATTTACTCACAGTGTACTTGTGTGTTCCTTGAGTGCAATGCGACTTCTAGTCAGTTAGTGTATGAGACAGTCCAAGCAGTAGGTCGTGAGAGGACGATGGGTTTTACCAACGCAGGAAAACGTGAAATGCTCATGGCACATGAAGAGTGTAGGAAGAATGCATTTCGTTCTTGTATGGTGTATGCGGCAAGATCTCCAAATAGATGTCAACTATCTCGGCAATTATTTACATATCTCTTCAGCCAGTTACATGAAAGTGGTAGTGTAACACCGAGACAGCTTAACAGAAGGAAATAAGCAACGACAGAAGAGGGGAGAATTAATATTCTTGCTGCTGTTGCAGTTGATCCTAGCGTTAGTTCCTGCGCAGTCGCACGAGGAAGTGGCATGAGTCAGGCAAGTGTCTTACACATCCTCCATCGGCATAGGTTCCATCCCTATCACATCTCACTCCTCGAGAGCTGCATGGAAACGATTGTGAGAATAGTCTTAAATTATGTACATGGGCATTAAGACAGGATACTCGAGATGTATCATGTACACTACTGGCCATTAAAATTGTTACACAAAGAAAAAATGCAGTTGATAATCGGCTATTCATTGGACAAATATATTGTACTAGATCTGACAAGTGATTACATTTTCACGCAATTTGGGTGCATAGATCCTGAGAAATCAGTACCCAGAACAACCACCTCTGGCCGTAATAACGGCCTTGATACGCCTGGGCATTGAGTCAAACAGAGCTTGGATGGCGTGTACAGGTACAGCTGCCCGTGCAGCTTCAACACGATACCACAGTTCATCAAGAGTAGTGACTGGCGTATTGTGACGAGCCAACTGCTCGGCTACCATTGACCAGACGTTTTCAGTTGTTGAGAGATCTGGAGAATGTGCTGGCCAGGGCAGCAGGCGAACATTTTCTGTATACAGAAAGGCCCGTACAGGACCTGCAACATGCGGTCATCCATTATCCTGCTGAAATGTAGGGTTTCGCAGGGATCGAATGAAGGGTAGAGACACGGGTCCTAACACATCTGAAATGTAACGTCCACTGTTCAAAGTGCCGTCAGTGCGAACAAGAGGTGACCGAGACGTGTAACCAATGGCACCCCATACCATCACGCCGGGTGATACGCCATTATGGCGATGACGAATACACGCTTCCAATGTGCGTTCACCGCGATGTCGCCAAATACGGATGCGACCATCATGATGTTGTAAACAGAACCTGGATTCATCCGAATAAATGACGTTTTGCCATTCGTGCACCCAGGGTCGTCGTTGAGTACACCATCGCATGCGCTCCTGTCTGTGACGCAGCGTGAAGGGTAACCGCAGTCACGGTCTCCGAGCTGATAGTCCATGCTGCTGCAAACGGCCTCGAACTGTTCGTGCAGATGGTTGTTGTCTTGCAAACCTCCCCATCTGTTGACTCAGGGATCAGGACGTGGCTGTACGATCCGTTACACCCATGGGGATAAGATGCCTGTCATCTCGACCCGTAGTGATACGAGGCCGTTGGGATCCAGCACGGCGTTCCGTATTACCCTCCTGAACCCACCGATCCCATATTCTGCTAACAGTCATTGGATTTCGACCAACGTGAGCAGCAATTTCGCGATACGATAAACCGCAATCGCGATAGGCTACAATCCGACCTTTATCAAAGTCGGAAACGTGATGGTACGCATTTCTTCTCCTTAGACGAGGCATCACTACAACATTTCACCAGGAAAAGACGGTCAACTGCAGTTTGTGTATGAGAAATCGGTTGGAAACTTTTCTCATGTCAGCACGTTGTAGGTGTCGCCACCGGCGCTAAACTTGTGTGAATGGTCTGAAAAACTAATCATTTACATGTCACAGCGTCCTCTTCCTGTCGGTTAAATTTCGGGTCTGTAGCACATCATCTTCGTGGTGTAGCAATTTTAATGGCCAGTAGTGTATCTTGTTTAGTGATGAAGCCACATTTACCAATCATGGGCAGGTTAACGCACGAAACATGCGCTATTGGTCTGTTGACAATCCCCGTAGGTTTCGTCAGGTGTAACGTCAGCGTCCATGGAGTGTAAAGTATCGCAGCCTCCTAACACACCATCTTCTACGGATACTGGAAGACGTGACTCTGCAGACTGTGAGGAACCTGTGGTACCAACATGGTGGCTGTCCAGCCCATAGTGCACGAAGTACTACATCATGTCATCACGAAGTGTTCCAAATTGTTGGATTGGACGCAGTGGCCCTGTACCTTGGCCGGCCAGTTCACCGGATTTGATGCCTATAGATTTTTTTCTGTGGGGAAAGGAGAAAGATGCTGACGACAAGACATACCAACTACACTCGATGATCTGTAACGACGTATTACTGCAGCCTGCTTGGACGTCTCCGCTGAAATGCTAGCACGTGCAGAGCAGTGGTTTCATATCATACTGGAAGCTTGTATTGCCGCAGCCGGTGGTCATTTTGAATACAAGCTGTGATGGTCACTTGTCTCGTTACTGGTTAGAGATAACTAGTGTATATACACTTCTGTTCTTCTGTAGTGTGTGTTACCACAGGTATTGTACAAATGTCGGTGTGGAAACTTTCGAAAATACGCTCTCTCGTAAACGACTCGCACTAAAATTCTGCAATCACTGACGCCCTAATTTATCCTACTTTTAGTCGGTTAATGCCAATAAGGCATTGCTCAGTTTAAGAAGTGTATGTTTGCACAAAATATACACTTTCTTAGTATTATTACAATCTGTTTATTGGCTAACAATACGAGCTCCTGACAGCCAATGCGTTCTGTGCGAAACCGCACATCAATAGCACTTTCCATTCACGCAATATTTGGGGTGCAAGTTTAGGAGATTTACGCTGTATAGTGCTGATAAGAGTTTTTCAGGGACATGTTTTTGGTGAAAGCGTGAGGAACTGTGGTGTAACTGGTATTTCCTTGCCTACTTTGCTAACATAAATGCTGACTTTTCTAACATAACTTGTTCCACAAGGAAGGTTATAATTTATTTCTCGCCTCGTTCGTTCATAGTAAGGATGGTGACCATGATTCTAACTAACAACTACTGGATAATAATGGCCGTTTGATTGAACTACTCTTTGTTTGTACTTCGTGTCCTAAATTAACCATTTACCCTTATGTTATTCAGTATAGTTTCGACACTCCATCAGAAATAAACCTTGTCTGTGAACTTACAAAACGTATGAAAAAATAATTGCATACATGTATACACTGGCTGAACTTTATTGTTACGTGGAAACAGGAGTGTTACCTCAGGCTGCTAACGAAAGTAACTTGGCTGTCATGGAGGTGCCACTCCCCTCTGGTTTCACTGTTGATTCAGATTCTCTGCGCACATAAGGCGAAGAGAGTCGAGACCAAAGACGGTGACACTGTTGTTGCTCCGTATTTTGACAAGGTAAATATTTCACATTTAAATGTGATGAAGTTGATATCTGGAGCCTAAAGTAAATCGAATGGTGATGACGAGCCTGGAACTGTAGTTAAACAGCAATAAACGTAGTGGAAGGATAAAATGAACAACTGCAACAATCCTACTTTTTGAAAGGGCCGTTCCATGAGAGTTTCTAGATTATCATTGTCCACGGTCGAAAATTAAATCTTCTTCGGTGTGTTGCTACGACGAGTAAAGTCTGCAACGCTTTCTACAGCCGGTGTTGTATGCTTTAAGCCATCGCATAGCTGAGATGACACACACAGACACACACACAGACACATACACACACTCACACATTAAAGCGTGAGGGCTAAAGAAACAGATATTGTGTTAGGAAATGGCGCAACATCAGTGGTTCATAACTGTGAGAGCAAACTTGTACGGAGTCTCCACTTAACAGATGTCGATGGCTGAAAGACAGTGTCCTATATGTAGTCTGCCTAACATTACCTCCTAGCCACGAGATGGACAGAAGGAAGTCACCCGAGTCTTTTGAGTCTCCCTGGAATTCTTCAGCCAGAGACACGACCCGTGTCCGTACTGGAATGATATAATGTTCCTACACGCAGGGTGATTATTTAAACAGACAAACTCTGGGAGGTTGCGTGGGACACCGAAACAAATATTTTTCTCTAATGTCATCTTTTCCTGTGGAGATTTTTAAACTAGTAGAGAGAGTTTTCTCTGGATGAAAATTAATTAAGCTAACAGACTCCGGGAGGTTGCATGGGATAATGGAAACACCGTTTCTTACGTATTTTCCTGTGAGGACAAAAAGTAGGACAAACATGTTTTAATTCTCTATTAGCAAGTGACAACAACATTAATACAAGACAATTAGTGCAGTTACAGTAGAGGTTCAAAAATGCCTTCCTGGGACTGTTCTGTCTAAAACAGTCAAAGACTGCAAGAGTGTCACTGCAAGAGTGTCCTTAATTCCTACTGCTGCTGCTTCTATCCGGACAGCCAGACCCTCTTCTCATGCAACAGGTGTTTTGTGAACTTGACTGTACGTACGAGGGTCACTCCAAAAGAAATGCACACTATTTTTTTTTAAATCCATCTTTTATTCTACATGTTTGAATGTTTTACAGTGTGTAGATACATCCTTTAGGAACAATATTTTCATTTCTCCACATAATTTCCATACCTTTCAACTGCCTTACGCCATCTTGGAACTAGCACCTGTATACCCTCACGGTAAAATTCTGGACCAACCTGTTGGAGCCACTGTCTGGCAGCGTGCACAAGGGAGTCATCATCTTCAAACCTTGTTCCACGAAGAGAGTCTTTCAGTTTCCCAAAGAGATGATAGTCACATGGAGCCAGGTCAAGACTGTAAGGCGGGTGCTTCAGTGTTGTCCATCCGAGTTTTGGGATCGCTTCCATGGTTTCCTGACTGACATGTGGCCGTGCATTCTCGTGCAATAGCAAAACATCCTTCTTTGCCGATGTGGTCCAACACGACTCAGTCGAGCTTGAAGTTTCTTCAGTGTCATTACATATGCATCAGAATTTATGGTGGTTCCACTTGGCATTATGTCCCCAAGCAAAGAGTCCTTCGAAATGGAAAAAAAACCGTAGCCATAACATTTCCAGCAGAAGGTGTGGTTCTGAATTTTTTTTTTGAGTGAATTTTCATAATGCCACTCCATTGACTGCCTCTTCGTCTCTGGTGTAAAATGATGGAGCCATGTTTCATCAGCTGTCACAATTCTTCCAAGAAAGTCATCTCCACCATTCTCGTACTGTTACAAAATATCGCTGTATACCGTTTTTCTTGTTTCTTTGTGAGCCACTTCCTTCCCCTATACAGTGACAATTCGTTCACTGTGATGCGTCTGCCAGCAGTCACCATTTCGTTAACTCTCTGCCCATTGTCTGGAGTGTGTGCAGTACGAGGCCTGCCGCTGCGAGGACAATCCTGAATATTGCCGTGCCCGCTTTCATCACGTAACCTGCTTGCCCACCGACTAACTGTACTGCGATCGACAGCATCATCTCCATACACCTATTTCTACCTCTTGTGGATGTTTCCCACTGTCTCGTTTTCACAGCACAGGAATTCTATGACAGCACGTTGCTTCTGACGAACGTCAAGTGTAGCAGCCATCTTGAAGACATGCCACTCACGAGAACAGGTTGAGCTAAGTTTGAAAACAAGCGGGAAGGATGTATCATCTACACACTGTAAAACTTTCACGCATGCAGAATGAAAACTGTATTTTTACAAAAATAGTGCGCATTTCTTTTGGAGTGAGCCTCGTATCTCGTCACGCAAGAATGTCCAGAGGGGTCAAACAGAGAATCGAGCACGCTGTAGTACAGGACCACCACTGCCGGTCGACTTTTGTGGAAACTGTCTGTCCAAGAATCGACGTACAGGACGATTGAAATGTCATGTTGGAGCTACATGCGCTGTCTTATAATGAGTGTCACGTCATCCAGCAACTCTGGCAATGCTACCGCCAGAAAATTGTAATACTGCTTGTCATTTAGTGGCCTAGGTAGGAGATATAGTCCAATGAAAGAGTCACCAGTAACATCTGCCCAGACATTCACGTAGAACCGCACTTGGGGAGCGCGAGTAAATGTGGCGTGTGGGTTAACCTCTCTCAAAACATGCGAATTGTGGATGTTGAAGACCCCCTCACTCCCGAACGCTGCTTCATCTGTAAACAGCACAGAGAACGAAAATGTAGGATGCGTTTGACACTGTTCCAGGCACCGCTGCGGAAACTGTGCTCTGAGTGGAATATCATCTATTTCCAGGTTGCGCACACACCGTATAGCGTCGCAGGTTGTTTCGAGCGAACGTTTGTTTTAGGATAGCTTGCTGTATGTAACTTCAGGGGCTGACATCTAGCGGCCTACCCAGGAGACACACGTGCATCTGTCAATGCCTGCCGTGGGAAAGCTATTCAGTGTCTCTAACTGTACGCGTACATTCACCACCTATAAGAATTTAAATAAAGAATAGTAGTTATTGTGTAATCACTTTGAAAATTTTTATACTACACTTTGTTATTAATAGAAAGATGGTGTGAAAATCTCAGCTTTCTGGCAGGCATATTTTCGGAGATAGAAAAATTTACTTTAAAGTTAGAAAAACTACACTTAAGTAAGGAAATTCACCTGGGAACATTTATGACTTGTTTTTGGTTGTCAATTGAAATACTCACCTGAAGTATCAGGGTATAGAATCATATACTCGAAATTTAATTTAAAAATTTGAAATACCTTACAATTTTCGTAGTATGAAAACTAGAATAACTTCAGAAAAAACTATTAAAGTCAATATTTATTTTATTATGTGTTGTGTGAGCCTGTAAGTAAATGAGAGTGTGTATGTGGGACATTCGTCAAATTTCAATATTGCATTATGTACCGTCTTAAGTAACGTGCAAAAGTTACCCAAGCCTGTCATGGGAAAATGATTCTAAGAGATTTACCCACTTTGCTGATGACGTATGTCTAGGTGTGATTGCTATTTTAACAGAGCAGCCAGAAAGTTAGCTGGAATAAGATCTGTATCTAAATAATATTCCCAGAATTATTGTCTTTCCGTTTTCGATTATTGAACACTTCTATAATATTTATATGTCAGATTGACGCTAATGCGTCTGTGTATAAGGATTGCTGCAGACCAGTTTTGGCGCAAATATGATCACGAGCGAGTATTCTGATTGGCAGTCAGTATGGTCAGTCAATCAGAATTGAGACGGTTCCGTTCGTTACCTGATAGTTATACTGGGAGTGAGGCTGGAAGAAGGAAGTCGCTCGCTAGCTTCGAATGCGGACGGTCATGTTATTAGTGCCAGTAAAAATAGTGTGTAAGACAATAATTACTTAGTGTTTGAGTTTGTGGTGAGCTAAGTCGATAGCACTTTGTTGTTGAGGACTGCTTGGCGAAATTTCAGAGATTTTGACTAAACCTCCTGGACAGATATTCACGTGAGAAATATTGGCCTTCATAGAATCTGCATGGCATGTTTCAGTAGTCAACTACTGAGCATTTTTGGGGAGCAGTTTCTTTTTTAGAAATCCACAAGAAGGACCGAATGTAATGACTCATATTAGTGGTGAAATTATTGACTGTGAAAATGTTGTTTGATTTGGGTCGGGTTTGGACAGATATCTGGCTGCCGTGCATATGAAATGTGCGTATGAATCGTGAACTGGAAGGAAATAGCCAAAAGTTTAAATGTGGACTGAATAGTACCTTTTCTGTGGTTATCAAGGACAAAATAAACATTATTGTGTGGAAATTTCGGACATTGTTTTTCAGAAGCCAATCCATTTTCTTACTACCCAATTAAATTGGATGGCAGTTGTTATGTCCGCACTATAACACAACAAATATTCCGTGATAACCAAATTTATTTGACCTTCTGTCACTCAAAACAAAACTTAAGTTCGACTACACAACACTTCGCTGGCTGTAGCGCCAAGGAGAAATCAGAGTCACTAGTAGACAATACAAGTCCAAACCACTGCCAACCAGCTGATACCGACGCGTCGCAAGTTTCCAGCCAGAGAGGCCACAGTACGGTTCGGTCGTCGTGAATCCAGCAGCCGGGTAGTAACACAGTCATCGGCGAAGATTGAACTGGTTAACCGGGCTCAGGGAGCCCGCTGAAATCCGCAGGTCCGGCCAATCAGAGTGTTGGTAGATGGCGCCCTTATACTGTTGCTCACTCTGGTGGCAAGGGCAGCGCCGCCAGGGTAATCCGTATCGATAGTGGTGTGTACGCTGCCGCTAAACCCGCGACGACGCGTTCACTTGCGCCAGTTGTTGATATCGTGTGCGGCGACAGAGGTACTCGCTGTGTGCCGCGCGTGTTGTAGCACGCCGCGCCGAGTTGACGGCTGCTGTGCGGCGGCCGATACGACAGCAGTATTTCTACAGAACTTTCCTTCATGACTAGAGTTTCGCGGCCTCAGTAACTGTAGATATTAGGTGGTGTTTTTTATCAACGCTGCTTTTACATCATCTTGTAAGTATGTACGTTGCCGAATGAAGGGACATTGAGGAGACGCCGTTCTGAGGTAGGTTAATTTTAATTTGCAGCCTGCACTGTGACAACTAACTAATAGACACGAGAAATTAAACCCTGACCCGCTGCAACCGTTCATGTCATTCACAGCCGCACGAGTACTCAGAGTAGTTACATCCACTACCGGATTAAAAAATGCTCACAGTTGATTAAGACATTAGACAAGACTGTTTGTTTTGGTGTCCCGTGCAACCTCCCAAAGTTTATCAGTTTAAATAATTTTCATTCTGTATAGAAACGCCTAGCTCATATAAAGGGACGAAAGTGCTACAAGGCCTGGGCGTCAAAAGACTCTTTCCCCGACGCGCCAACATGTTCAGGAACCCAAACGAACGACACTCTTGTGCCAGCATCAGCGAGTGATTGAAGGCATTCCTGGATCAGACACTGTTATGACCAGGATTTTGCTTAAGGATTAAGGTTCTGACTAAGGAATGATTGCAGTGGATTCCTCTCCAAATTGCGTTATGGGCTCTATTCATGGATGAACTATGAGTCTGCCCAGAACTCTTCTCTGGATCACCGCCGCAATCTGTGGCGGGAAACTACGTGCGCACAATATTGCACGGTGCATTTCTTGGCCTTGTGTGACTGAGTAGGCTTCCTGAACGTAACAGTTCCTGGTAGCCTCGGGTTTGTTGCCGTCGTAGTGTCCTCGAGTTTGCTGCCGGATCGTAAAATCAACAAGATCCGATATTTCTGCGGATTACCTGTCCGCCATATTCAGGAGAGACGTTGCTGCTGCTGAGTCCTGCTGGAAACTGAGCCCAGTCTGGAAACTGCTACCCAGTATAGGTCCCCGTCTCGTACACGGCGCATACGCCGCCAACCACAGGTGCCTTCGCTCGAAACTGTGTAAACTCAGTAGAATACAGGCACCAACTATACGTCGCACTCAATCTTGTGGCTCCAAAAGACATTACGTTTTACTACCTGGTAGTATATGGTTCCATCTCCTGCTAAGAGGAAAAATCCTTGTTTCTATTCATCGTATTGTCTGGCGACCTAATTCCCTATTTGCACACTCTGCTCGAAAAACCGGACGTACTGGTAACTATTACGTTCTTGCCAAAATTCATCACGTATCCCTCGTTTAAACAATTTTCTGTTGCCGTAGATTTTCCAGGCTGCTGTAGCCTCGCGTCACGGCGATCTTCCACATACGAGGCCTACGAGAAAGACAGGCCACGACCCGTACGTCACGAAGGTAGTCCTGCGCTCGCTCTCTCAAATCAGCAGACAAACTACGTTTCTACACCTGTTAACTCGGAACTAAGCGTTTCTGTACAAACTAAAGCTGAATCTTCTACTGGAATCCGCTGTTACGGAATCTCACTGTTATTAGTCCTATAATAATGAGAAGTCCATGAGGCTACTTATAATTTGCTTATAATTTGTTACGGCAGTACTGGCGTACAATAAAATCAAATCATGCTAAAATTATTATCAGTTGCATAAGGCACCGCTCCCCCCCATGAATCATGGGCCTTGCGTTGGTGGGGAGGCTTGCGTGCCTCAGCGATACAGATAGCCGTACCGTAGGTGCAACCACAACGGAGGGGTATCTGTTGAGGCCACACAAACGTGTGGTTCCTGAAGAGCGGCAGCAGCCTTCTCAGTAGTTGCAGGGGCAACAGTCTGGACGATTGACTGATCTGGCCCTGTAACACTAACTAAAACGGCCTTGCTGTTTTGGTACTGCGAACGGCTGAAAGTAAGGGGAAACTACAGCCGTAATTTTTCCCGAGGGCATGCAGCTTTACTGTATGATTAAATGATGATGGCGTCCTCTTGGGTAAAATATTCCGGAGGTAAAATAGTCCCCCATTCGGATCTCCGGGCGGGGACTACTCAAGAGGACGTCGTTATCAGGAGAAAGAAAACTGGCGTTCTACGGATCGGAGCGTGGAATATCAGATCCCTTAATCGGGCAGGTAGGTTAGAAAATTTAAAAAGGGAAATGGATAGGTTAAAGTTAGATATAGTGGGAATTAGTGAAGTTCGGTGGCAGGAGGAACAAGACTTTTGCTCAGGTGAACACAGGGCTATAAATACAAAATCAAATAGGGGTAATGCAGGAGTAGGTTTAATAATGAATAAAAAAATAGGAGTACGGGTAAGCTACAAACAGCATAGTGAACGCATTATTGTGGCCAAGATAGACACGAAGCCCACGCCGACTACAGCAGTACAAGTTTATATGCCAACTAGCTCTGCAGAAGATGAAGAAACTGATGAAATGTATGATGAGATAAAAGAAATTATTCAGGTAGTGAAGGGAGACGAAAATTTAATAGTCATGGGTGACTGGAATTCGACAGTATGAAAAGGAAGAGAAGGAAACGTAGTAGGTGAATATGGATTGGGGCTAAGAAATGAAAGAGGACGCCGCCTGGCAGAATTTTGCACAGAGCATAACTTAATCACAGCTAACACTTGGTTCAAGAATCATAAAAGAAGGTTGTATACGTGGAAGAAGCCTGGAGATACTAGAAGGTTTCAGATAGATTATATAGTGGTGAGACAGAGATTTAGGAACCAGATTTTAAACTGTAAGACATTTCGCGGGGCAGATGTGGACTGTGACCACATTCTATTGGTTATGAACTGTAGATTAAAATTGAAGGAACTGCAAAAAGGTGGAAATTTAAGGAGATGGGACCTGGATAAACTGAAAGAACCAGAGGTTGTAGAGAGTTTCAGGGCCAGCATACGGGAACAATTGACAGGAATGGGGAAAAGAAATATAGTAGAAGAAGAATGGGCAGCTTTGAGGAATGAAATAGTGAAGGTAGCAGAGGATCAAGTAGGTAAAAAGACTAGGGCTAGTAGAGATCCTTGGGTAAGAGAAGAGATACTGAATTTAATTGATGAAAGGAGAAAATACAAAAATGCAGTAAATGAAGCAAGCAAAAAGGAATACAAACGTCTCAAAAATGAGATCGACAGGAAGTGCAAAATGACTAAGCAGGGATGGCTAGAGGACAAATGTAAGGATGTAGAGGCATATCTAATGAAAGGTAAGATAGATACTGCCTACAGGAATATTAAAGAGACATTTTGAGTAAAGAGAAGCACTTGTATGAATATCAAGAGTTCAGATAGAAACCCAGTTCTAAGCAAAGAAGGGAAAGCAGAAAGTTGGAAGGAGTATATAGAGGGTCTATACAGGGGCGATGTTCATGAGGACAATATTAGATAAATGAAAGAGGAGGTAGATGAAGATGAAATGGAAGATATGATACTGTGTGGAGAGTTTGACAGAGCACTGAAAGACCTAAGTCGAAACAAGGACCCGGGAGTAGACAACATTCCATTAGAACTACTGGCAGCCTTGGGAGAGCTAGTCCGGACAAAACTCTACCATGTGGTGAGCAAGATGTATGAGCCAGGGGAAATACCCTCAGTCTTCAAGAAGAATTCCAATCCTAAAGAAAGCAGGTGTTGACAGATGTGAAAATTACCGAACTATCTGTTTAATAAGTCACAGCTGCAAAATACTAACGCGAATTCTTTACAGACGAATGGAAAAACTGGTAGAAGCCGACCTCGGGGAAGATCAGTTTGGATTCTGTAGAAATGTTGGAACACGTGGGGCAATACTGACCCTACGACTTATCTTAGAAGAAATATTAAGGAAAGGCAAACCTACGTTTCCAGCATTTGTAGACTTAGAGAAAGCTTTTGAAAATGTTGCTGGAATACTCTCTTTCAAATTCTGAAGGTGGTAGGGGTAATATACAGGTAGCGAAAGGCTATTTACAATTTGTACAGAAACCAGATGGCAGTTATGAGAGTCGAGGGACATGACAGGGAAGCAGTGGTTGGGAAGGGAGTGAGACAGGGTTGTAGCCTCTCCCCGATGCTATTCAATCTGTATATTGAGCAAGCAGTAAAGGAAACGAAAGAAAAATTCGGAGTAGGTATTAAAATCCATGGATAAGAAATAAAAATTTTGAGGTTCGCCCATGACATTGTAATTCTGTCAGAGACAGCAAAGGACTTGGAAGAGCAGTTGAACGGAATGGACAGTGTCTTGAAAGGAGGGTATAAGATGAACATCAACAAAAGTAAAACGAGGATAATGGAATGTAATCGAATTAAGTCGGGTGATGCTGAGGGAATTAGATTAGGAAATGAGACACTTAAAATAGTAAAGGTGTTTTGCTATTTGGGGAGCAAAATAACTGATGATGGTCGAAGTAGAGAAGATATAAAATGTAGACTAGCAATGGCAAGGAAAGCGTTTCTGAAGAAGAGAAATTTGTTAACATCGAGAATTGATTTTAGTGTCAGGAAGCCGTTTCTGAAAGCATTTGTATGGAGTGTAGCCATGTATGGAAGTGAAACGTGGACGATAAATAGTTTAGACAAGAAGAGAATAGAAGCTTTCGAAATGTGGTGCTACAGAAGAATGCTGAAGATTAGATGGGTAGACCACATATCTAATGAGGAGGTATTGAATAGAATTGGGGAGAAGAGGAGTTTGTGGCACAACTTGACTAGAAGAAGGGATCGGTTGGTAGGACATGATCTGAGGCATCAAGGGATCACCAATTTAGTACTTTAGGGGTAGCATGGAGGGTAAAAATCGTAGAGGGAGACAAAGAGATGAATACACTAAGCAGATTCAGAAGGATGTAGACTGCAGTAGGTACTGGGAGATGAAGAGACTTGCACGGGATAGAGTAGCATGGAGAGCTGCATCAAACCAGTCTCAGGACTAAAGACCACAACAACAACAAAGAACAAGGCATCACTCCGAGCATGTAATGAGTACTGCTAAGCAGAAGAGACTAAATGCTATCAACAAGCCGTTATACCATTTATATCTAGTATTGATCTTAAATTAAATTTTGCTGTAGTACTGTTAATCAGTAAGACTTCGTAATAGCAGATTCTAGTGGAAGATGCAAGTCTCGTTACTACTTACACCCCGAGTTGCGAGTTAACAGGTTTAGAAACAGCATTCTTTTCTACTGAGCTGAGCGAGCGAGCGAGTTCAGGCCTACCTTCGAGACGTACCTGTCATTCTCGTGGGCCTCGTCCCCATACCTCTACTGAACTTCACCAATCGACCGGCGTTGTAAGCCTTCCGACAATGAGACGGAAATATTCTCATACCTGGCTTCTTAAGTGCCAAATCATCCTTGCCAGAGCCGAGTAGTGTCCTAATCTTGGTTGGAAAGCAGAACAAACTCTTAACGTCAAATCTCCGTAAAATTCCTCCAGTCCAGCATTAGTACCTCTGGGGATGGATGTTCCTGAGAGTATCCATTTTCCTTAAACACAGACGCCAAGTGTGGAAGTTCCTATGTATACTATCACATAGGAAATAGCGTATGCTCTTCATACCAGAGTCCTGAAGACGACACTGCTTTGGTGAGGTGTGTGGCGACTATTTGCCTGCACATGTCGGTCGGTAATCGTTTTGTTCTCCCTGGCCTTTATCCCGTATCTTCATGCCGTTTGCATGTTGATTTTCGGATTTGGCCATGTTAGTCGAACAGCGTGGCCTGGTGCCTTTCCTGTTGTACCTCTTTTCTCCCTGAGACGTATTCTGTGTACCCCAACTGTCTGGGCCCAGTTTCTCTTTCTTTTTTTTTCAGTCTTCTGACGGATTTGATGCGGCCCGCCACGAATTCCTCTCCTGTACCAACATTTTCAGAGTAGCACTTGCAACCTACTACAGGTCTCTCTAGTTGGGTTGGGTTGTTTGGGGAAGGAGACCAACGAGGTCATCGGTCTCAGGGATTAGGGAAGGACGGGGAAGGAAGTTGGCCGTGCCCTTCCAAAGGAACCATCCCGCCATTTGCCTGGAGCGATTTAGGGAAATCACGGAAAACCTAAATCAGGATGGCCGGACGCGGGATTGAACCGTCGTTCTCCCGAATACGAGTCCAGTGTGCTACCCACTGCACCACCTAGCTCGGTCTCTCTAGTACCTTACAAATTATTCCCTGATGTCTTAGCAGATGTCCTATCATACTGTCGCTTCTTCTTGTCTGTGTTTTCCGTATATTTATTTCCTCGGCGATTCTGTGGAGAACCTCCTTATTCCTTATCTTGCCAGTTCACTTAATTTTCAACATTCGTCCGTAGCACCACACCTCAAACGTTTCGACTCTCTTCTGTTGCAGTTTCCCAAAAGTGCATGTTTCACTACCATACAATGCTGTGCTCCAAACGTATCGTCTAAGAAACTTCTTCCTCAAATTAAGGCCTATGTTTGATACCAGTAGACTTCTCTTGTCCAGGAACGCCGTCTTTGGCAGTGCTAGTCTGCTTTTTATGTCCTCCTTGCTCCGTCCGTCATGGGTTACTTTGCTATCCTTGGTAGCAGAATTTTTTAACTTCATCTACTTCAGGATCACTAATTCTAATGTTAAGTTTCTCGCTCTTCTGATTTCTGCGACTCTTCTGTTTACTCTCAATCCTCGTTCTGTACTCATTTCATTGCTCATCCCATTCTTCTAATTCTTCTGCTCTTTTATTGAGAATAGCAATGTCATTAGCGAATATAGCCCTTGGTATCCTTTCAACTTGAATTTTGATTCCATTCTTGAGCCTTTCTTTTACTTCCGTCATTTCCATCTTTGATATATAAAATGAACAGTATAACACTTATTTTAATCCTAGCACTTCATTCTTCGTCTCCCACTCTTATTGGTCCCTCTTGGTTCTTGTACATATTGTGCATTAACGATCTTTCGCTGTAGCTTATCCCTATTTTCCTCAGAATCTCTAATTTCTTGCACCATTTTACATTGTCGAACGCTTTCTCCAGGTCGACAAACCTTGTGAATATGTCTTGATTTTTCTTCATTCTTGTTTACATTATCTACCACAACGTCAGAACTACTTCTTTAATGCCTTCATCTTTCCTAAAGGCAAACTGATCGTCGTGTAACACATCCTCAATTTTCTTTTCCGCTCTTCTGTATATTATTGTTGTCAGCAACTTGGCTGCATGAGCAGTTACGGTCATTGTGCGATAATTCTCTCACTTGTCGGTACTTGCTACCTTCGGAACAGTGTGGATGATATTTTTTTCCGAAAGTCTGATGGTATATCGCCAGTCTCATATATTCTACACACCAACGTGAATAGTTGTTTTGCTGCCACTACCGATGGAATGTTCTCTAGCCCTTCAGCCATATTTGATCTTGTAGACTTCCAGAGCTCTTTTAAATTCTGGTTCTAATACTGTATCCTCTGTCTCTTCTACACCGACTCCTGTTTCTTCTTCTATAACGTCATCAGACACGTCCTCCCCCACATGGAGGTTTCAATGTACTCTTTCTATCTATTTGCTGTTTCCTCTCCATTTAGCACTGGAATTCCCATTGTACCCTTAATGTTAACGTCTTGATTTTAATGTCACCGAAGGTTGTTTCGATTTTTCTGTATACTGAGTCAGTCCTTCCGACAACCATTCCTTTTCAATTTTTTCACATTTTTCGTGCAGCCACTTCACCTTAGCTTCCCTGCACTTTCTGTTTATTTCATTTATAAGTAACTTGTATTCCTGAATTTCTCAGAACATTTTTATACTTCTTTCTTTCGTCAGTCGACTGAAGTACTTTTTCTGTTGGTTTCTTGGCATTTCTCCTATAACTATTTTTTCTTTCTAATTTCTGTGATTGCCCTTTTTAGAGTCGTTCATTCCCATTCCAGTGAACTGCCTACTGAACTATTCATTACCACAGTAACTATAGCCTCAGAGAACTTGAAGCGCATCTGCCCATTCCTTAATACTTCTGTATCTCATGTCCTTGCGCAGTGATTCTTTCTGACTACTATCTTACTCTTCAGACAGCTCTTCATCATTACGAAGTTGTGATCTGAGTTTATATTTGCGCCTGTGTGATTTCGGAATGTTGCCTGATCATGATGTAATCTAACTGAAATCTTACCGTATCTCCTTGCCTTTTCCAAGTATATCTCCTCCTCCTCCTCCTGTGATTCTTGAACAGAATATTCGCTGTTACTAGCTGGAACTTATTGCA
This sequence comes from Schistocerca americana, assembly GCF_021461395.2. Lineage (NCBI taxonomy): Eukaryota > Metazoa > Arthropoda > Insecta > Orthoptera > Acrididae > Schistocerca > Schistocerca americana. The sequence goes on from NC_060120.1 coordinate 184,623,925, forward strand.
GAACACAGTTAATCTCCTCTCTCATTCCTACTACCAAGCCCATCTTCTTTCGTAACACTTTCTTCTACTCCTTCCCCTACAACTACATTCCAATCTCCCGTGATTATTAGATTTGCATCTCTCTTTATAAATTACCCTTTCAATATCCTCAGATAGTTTCCCTGTCTCTTCATCTTCTCCTTGCGATGTCGGCATGCATACCTACACTATCGTTGTCGGTGCTGGTGTGCTGTCGATTCGGATGAGGACAACCATATCGCTGAACTGTTCTCAGTAACTCACTCTCTGTGCTTACTTTCCGTTCATAGCGAATCCTACTCCGGTTACACCATTTTCTGCTGCTATTGATACTGCCCTGTACTCATCTGACCGGAAGTCCTCGTCTGCTTTCCATTTCACTTCACTGTCGATCTCCGTATCTAGAATGAGCCTTAGCATATCCTCTTTCCACATTTTCTACTTCCTCTATCACGTTCGTACTTCAGACTTTCCACGCCACGACCGTAGAACGTTATTTTTATCTTGGTTATTCAGTCTTTTTCTCATGATCCTGGAGACCCGAATGGGGGACTATTCCGGAATCTTTTGCCAATGGAGAGATCATCATGACACTTTTTCATCGCAGGCCACATGTCCTGTTGATACACGTTATGTGTCTTTAATTCAGTGGTTTCCAGTACGCTCTACATTCTCATAGCTTTGATCATTGCTGATTCTTCCACCTTTTAGGGGCAGTTCCCCACCCCAAGGGAAGAGAGTGCTCTAAAGCTGAGTCCGACTTCTTTGAGAAGACTGTTGGCAGAATCAGAATGACTTTTTATGCTGGAAGTTTTCATCCATCACTGCTGATGATTTTTATTCCAAATTTAGGCAGTGACGTGGCTCGAACCCGGGACCGAGGACGTTTTGTTTAATAGTCAAAGACGCTACCCTAGGACTTCTTTAAATGCTTGCGCATCATATGACGAAGACGGTACCTGGGAAACCACCTAAAAACAACATCCAGGCTGACCGCCACATCGGCCCTCGTCGTTAATCCGCTGGGAGAATTCGAAATAGCGTCGACGCACCTCCTCGAATCACGGACGCGACGTGATAATGCGCGCGCCTGTCCAGGTGGGCTGCAGATATCGACCGGTGTGTATCAGTTTTCGGTGAACACTGCATCCCAGAGAACCATCACTTTTTTTTCGTAATCAGTCACATCCAGAAACAGAAGCTTCCCATCACTACCAACCTCCATTTGTAAATTTAAAACTGGAATGAAGACAATTGAAGTGGTCTAAAAATCTGTTAAGAGCATCACGTCCATGAGGCCAGACAACAAAAGTATCGTCGACGTATCTCCAGAAGCACGTTGGTTGCAAAGTTGCAAAGTTGAATACCACATTGAGACGGTATTTTGTAAATTCCCGCCTTCCGCAGTAACGAATCATCCTTCACCGTCCATTTAAGGACGGTGTTTAGGAACAATGGTTACTCGACCCGGCAATTTAACTGGGCCTTCTCAACTAAAGCCAGGAACTGGGAAGTGGTTAGAGAGAACGCGCCAACCAAGTCCCTGGCTTTTCTTCCCTTCGTTGGAAGTATCTCCTTCAAAATAGAGAGGATTCTTAATAATTTTCATGTGAAAGTGATTTTTCGTCCACCTTCTAAGATTTCGGATGTGCTGGGATCGGTGAAGGATGATTTGTTACTGCGGAAGGCGGGAATTTATAAAATACCTATACAGGATAGACAAAGCGTACAGTGGAAGAGCGTTGTATGGAACATCAACGTTGCGCTCGCCTACTGCAGCCCAGTAAGTCTGCAGTTGCGGAACATTGTATTTCCAACGGACATTCAATGGAGTATGACAAAACTTCCGATTTGGCCACAGCAACAACCTTTTGGGACTCCTTTATCAAGGAATCCGTTGAAATATGCATTGCGGAAAATCTAGTGAACCGTGGCAGTGGTTACCAACTTAATAACGCGTGCAATCCCGTCATCTCCGAAATTTGCTCGAGGCGAAGACGCCAGAAGACTTCGATAGCTGCGGCCAGCGACAATATCGACGGCAGCTGATTAGTGCAGTTCCACCAGCGAGGGCGCTGCCGCTGGGCGGTGTGGCCCTTCTGTCTCCGCGACTTCAATGGATGCGCGGCAGCGCCATCAGGGTACTGTAGGCCTATAAGACGGAGCGGAGAACGCCTTCGTCAGTCCTCGTTCGGCTCACCTGAAGATGGCTGGCAGTTGTCCAGCCCAAATATCGTGGAGTGAAGTTTACGACGACCAGCTGCAATCCCGAAGTCTCTTTGAACAGTTGATTCGCCGGGAAAATTTTAAATTTTATACGAAGAAGTTGACCATAATATTTTCTTTACTGACCACAAAAAAATAGTTTATGGACTGGCTCATCAGCCACATCGTCAAATTCATTGGAAACGATGTATAATTCGCTCTAGAATACCAAAACAAGAATGAATAACCACTTGTGGTCTGCTAAACAGGCAGGCAATGTTCTTAAGGAGTAAGAGAACTATGAAATATCCCATAAATAGTTAAAAACAACGTCTGTTTCCACAGTGTAATTAATAACTTAGTAATATGAAGTTGTTGAAGATGAGCTTTACTTCAAATATTATTCCACTAACTTCAAAAACGCGAAATAAAGTCAACTACCGGTTTAAGCTTGTGCTGCTTCTCATAACCAACCTTCATAGTTCGATTGGAGTTCAAGGCTTGATTTAAGACGCAAGACAGAATCTCATTAATTTTTTTTCCGTGTCTATGGTGCTTGACAATATCAGAATATTCTTTTCAAGTCTAAAACGTCTACAAAATACGTCTCATACACAAAAATGCAATGTTTATATCAAGTATTAAAAAGTTATTTTCCACATACATACATATTCGGCAAAATAGTGCCTAATATGACAGTCAACTGTGAAGTAAGTCCTTCAATGTTATTTCCATGCTTAAATAGTTACAAACAACATGATAAACTGATACGTCCCCTTAGAAAAATTAGTGAATTACTGTGCTGGTAAACCCCTTACGTTATTTGATTTTCAAACAGCATTTCTCTCTTTACTTATTCTGATCAATACTAAACTGACACACAATATTTTTAGCGCAACGCAATCTCACTTTCAATAATCGCTACAAATAATGGCCCTGACTAACATTAACCTATACCTTTCACAAATCGCTTACCTCACAAAAATCTTCGTTACTCGAACTACTGCAATACAGCGAGCGCCACTACTGCCAGCTAAATAAAAGATTCAAACTACTGAGGGCACTAACTACTGATAGGCATAGTTAGCAAATGAAAGATTTTGATAGAGAACAAACAATGTATTTACCTTAATAGTGTTCAAAAGCCATAATATATATTCATGACATCCACTCTTTCAAATTTATTGTGTCTCTCATAGACACACGTCCAAATCATCCACTCTCAAAACTCTGCCATTTCTCTCCCCACATCCACCACTGCTGGCGGCTCACCTCCAACTGCGCAACGCTACGCACTGTTAATGGCCAACTGCCCAACACTACAATAGCCAACAACAATGCAAACCAGCCAGAGACTGCACACAGCACAGCCAGTGATTTTCATACAGAGCGCTACGTGGCGTTACCAATAAAAAAAAAACCTATACAGCCTACTTACATAGCCCCCATGCTCCCCACAAAAAATTTTACAAATTGTTTTGGGCAGTGGCCAATAATGATTTGATAAAATTTTTCATAATTACAATAACAGAGATATCAAATGCACACACTTATAGATACACTGTTGGTCAAAAGCTAAAATTTTCTCACAGTCCATAAAGACAGTCCTGATCATTCATCACAGTAAAATTGCACTGTTTTTTTTGCTCAAAGTCTGAGCAGTAAACGAAAATACACACAGAAGTAGTGGATCTCCATGCAGTCTTGAAGAAGTAGTGTTGTCCTTCCAACGGAAAGACAATGCTGACTCTTAACATGCAGACAGGTAATGGATCACAACAGAGAAAACCCACAGCAGAGTCAGTCGAGGTTTTGAAGAATATTGGTAGGTAGGTCATCACAAAGCAGACCCACTGTAGTCCTGGTAGAGATTACGGTATTGGTGGGCCACCAGAGGTGCAGATCCACTGCAGTCCTTGTAGAAATAATGGTATTGGTGGGCCATCAAAGATGCAGACCCACTGTAGTCCTTGTAGAGACGGCCAGCAGCCATCTGTTGCGACTGTGCAGGTGCACAATCACCATTGAAGAGTCTTGCGGACAATATACCAAGTCCATAGACCACCACTTGAGCATCACAAAGTTTTTGGAATTGTCCTTAGAACCAGCAATGCTGTTAACCAGTCCCTTGCTGAATTATCAACACATGTGCGAGCACTAACAGTCCTCTTTTTATTCACATATTGTGCATATACTATGCCCAACAGAAATGTGTGCAGTGAAATGAATGCTTACAAGTTACTTAATTTGATGAACTGGCGTCAATTACAATTTTATAAGATGAGAATACAATAACAAAGGTACAAAATACATCATTAAAGAACATAACAATACAGATAACATTTGTAGTAATATGGGCTTTACAAAAGAATCAAAATAACATATACATCAGTGTTACAGGAATTATGATGTAAGTAAATACATAAAAGATCAGAATAGCTTTCGAAAATAATCTCTAAACATCTTTACAAAGTAAATAACATATTATTAATGCAAATTATATTTGAGGATAACAGTATTCCTCATCATAGTGAATGTAGCTGAGTATTAGAAAAATTCTGCAACATAAGTCTTATCAGATAAACACATTAAGACAGGAAGAACACAGATACACAAGGGTACACAAACATATAGAGGAATAATACAAAAGGAAAGGACAGGGTTTGTTTTACTGCAGTATTTTGCAAACAAAACTTTCTTTACTTCTTGGAGATCTCCCTTCATTCATCATTACTCCCAAAAAGTCCTATCTATACCTCCTTTCTGCATTCTATTCATATTTCTTTCAAAATAATTATTTCTCGTTGTACAATACTCATTTTGGCCCAAATCTTTTTCATATAACTTCTCAATGCATTCTTTCCCTATTCTCCATAGTCAGTTTCTTATATAGTCTACCCCCTCTTAAGCTAACTTAAATCTATTGAGCTCAGATATATATACTAAGGGATGAGGCAATGCAACAGTACAAAACAATTAACACAAACAGCAATGACAAAAAAATGCAAATTGGCAAAGCAAGCAGCAGTAAATCTAAATTATCAAAGCAAATGCAATATTACAACTAATATGAGCCAATGTGTAGCAACAAGAAAAATAAATCAGTAGTAAAACTGGCTTAACAGAGTAATACAAAGTGAAATTTAGTAGCACTATGCCTGGCAAAAAGCACCAGCAAATGCTGTAACATATCTAAACATGACAAAGCTCAAGCAGAAAACATATCACAGTAAAGATACGAAATGTCTAATAACTATGTCAGATCTTAACACTAGAGTGATGCATCACCTTAACTTACACTACTAAAAAGTTACCAGTCATTGACAAAAATAATGTATGCAATTCCTGTGAGGGGAAATGTCTTTTTGTGCTCCCTCGTTTTTTTTTAAGTAGATCATAAAGGTATTATTTACTGGATCTGTAGGCATAAAATATTTATATTGTACATCTATAAAATTTTATTTTAATCAATGCTGCAGTACAGCTAGAAACTAGATATTAAACAAAATGAGCAAATAAATACATAAGGCAAGGCGCGAAACGTCATTCACTAGGCAAATGGCGTCTCCAAAGGCAGTAAAAAATCTCTCAACTAGAAAGACAATAGATATAAAATGTTTCTCATCATTTCATTAGGCATTTTAGTAAATATCATAAATTAAGTGCTCCACAGTATAATCATATGTTTTCAAGTTTGAACGTGTCGTAATTGCGATGCTTTCTACAAAGAAATATCAATAGCGAGGGTAATGGCCTCTTTTTTTTCCACCTAATGGCTTCCTTTTTTCAGGCGGCTGGCACAGCTGGCCACTCACAACGCATTACGTCAAATTCACTTGGCTTTCTTACCGAAATATTTACGACAGCAGTTTGCACTACAGTGACAGTCTCATATAAAAAAATTTCACAGGTCGAGACTTTGCGTTACAAATGTGTAGAAACAAAATCCTATAAATATAACAGTGTCCAAAAGATTTTCGCCGGCATTGTGATACATTCACGCAGGTACATACATTTCATAACTCTTAAAGTACGATTCTTGGTTTCCAACAACCTTTTTCACAAACCAGACTCCCTAACCACTACTCATTATTCCTTACCTTATTACACTAATACATATTCATCGACACTTCTTCAATATTTCATCATAGCAGATATGTAGCATACTCAAATTCCTCATATAGCATCAGCTTATCGATCATAAACATACCTCAGCAGCATAACACACATCGTCGTCCTAATAATATCATAACACCTCAGTCAAATCTCAAAAACGTCGTAGCTTTCTGCAATAATTTCAAAATCTAAAAAAATTCTCTGCTCATTTAAATAGTGTCATCTACCTCAAACGTACTTTAAAAATCATGATCCCATACCGAATACATAAGTCAAAGCTCTCATAGTATCACAGTGGTTTCGAAAAATATATGAACAGTTCACAAAGTACAGACAAAATACAATTTCATAAGTGTGAAGTTATCCAACTGTGTACTTGCATAAACATGTGTCACTGACGTAGTTAAAAAAAACATGTTTGTCTCTCTAGGTTAAATGATCAGATAGCTGTGTAATTTATGTGTTAGAGAAATATGGTACCGATGTGTGAAGTTGTATAAGCAAATACCATATTAGCTAGGGCTCCTTGTGCTTGCCAAACACGTGGTACACAAAGTAGGCGTGTACCCCCTGAGGATTAATGTATTTATACCCTCATGTGTTACAGATTACACCAATGGAATGAAATGTATCACGGAAAACTTTCTTTGTAAGTCAAAAATCTTTAAAAATAAATGTTTTAAGTACAAAATTAAATACGTGTACCGCCGCACTAAATTGTGTGTCTTGTTGTAACATAATCTCTGTCATTACTTAAGGGTCAAAAATGTGCCAAGTGTCGTAATTATCGTCGTCCGTAAGCAAAGTTCTGTGGAAGTCAGTGTACTTACCTCATAATAAACAAAAGCGAAATGATATGCGTATAGATATCGTAGTTATTACGTACAATTCCGTGATCAAGAAAGCACTACACTGTAACGTATTGTTGTGCTAAAAAAAGGCTGTCTCATTGTAGCTATACCGCAAAAGTTACTACTAAAACATGTTTTACCTTCCAGAAGAATTCAGAAAAACTGTGCAGATATAAAGCAGATACAGCACAAAAGCAACAATGTAAATTGTGTCACACATTAGTAGCATCGTGATATAATCGTGTAGCTGTCAAAGAAACCAAACACTAAGTCATCTTTAATCTCACAGAAAGTACTTCAAATAAAGAGTGTCTTTTCAAGTAAACCAAGATGTTGCGTTAAAATCTCATTAGCAGTATATGTTCTAAGTATGTAAGCCTTATAGTCGTTACGTAATCATGCAACTAACAAGCAAGAATGTACACACACAGTAACACTGTGTCCTCTGTTCACTATCACAATGCAGTGGTAATTACTCTCTAAATATGTTCCCTAGGTTCTAGATTGGATAGTTAGCTTCAAAACATTGTTGCATGATAACAGTTTCTAAGTGTGACAACGCATACTAGTAGCGTGAAGTGAAAAATTTTGTGGCAAAGACTAAGTTAAAAAGCAGATTATCTTTCAATAAACGGTTTTACATGTGAAATGTGGTGCAATCCTTTACTCTTCCTAGTACGCAGAGTTTCAACTTCAACAGAACTATCGTATGGTATATGGTACATCGGTAAAGAATGCTCAGATTTTTCTCAAGGTTAGCGTCTATGCTATTTTTCTCTGAGCCAGCCGGCGCACGTGGCTCCCTGCAGTGCGAGTCATTGTCTGCTATCTCTTTGTTGGCGTGCGTCATTATTGGGATTAGGAGACCTAACTTCTACAAATTCACCTTGCCGAAAGGGCCCAGCCCTGTTTGAATCCCGTCCGTTCTGATGAAATTCAGGTCTGTCATTATGATTATATCGTCTGTCGTCATGTCGGTAGTTCCTGTAGTTTCTTTCTTGTCAGTTAAGTGGTGGAGAATTTCTCCCTGAATTATCACTGCACGGTAGACCGTTGCGTCTGAAGTTATTCTGTCTCCCGTGATAATAATAGTTCTGGTTGCCATATTGTCTGTTTCTATGATTGTCTTTGGCATACTCATTACTACAGAAATGCGATCTTTCTCTGTAACTGTTACACTGTCAGTGGTTGTCATATGGGTGGTGTCTGTTTTGTTCACGATTTACGTTGTAAGAATAGCCTTGTCATGTCCAGTTATTAATTCTTTCATCGCGGAATTGTGACAGATGTGACCTGTAATTGTTGTGTTCCTGTTTTCGTGTCCCATGATTGTCAGTGTCAATTTCCAATTCTTGTAACAGTCCCTGAAAAGCTTCAATGTCGTCTTTGCAACGTCCTGCCAAAATAATATGTCGTAAATTTTCAGGCAGTTTGATTAAGCAAATGCGGATGAGTTCTGAGAGGCTGTATGGGTTTGAAAGATATTGCTTCTTATGTAACATATCTTCGAAATATTTGACAAGACTAATAATTCAGATTGTTCGAAATGTTTCATAATTATGATGCTATGTTTTACTCGGTCTTGTGTAGCTTGAGACCAATATGCTAAGAGGAAGGCATGATAAAATTCTCCTTCACTGTGGCAATCGTGAATGACCGATCGCATTCTTACAGCTGGTTCATTCTCTAAGTAGCCACGCATTAATTCTAATCTGAGCTCTAATGACCAGTTGGGAGGAAAACAATGAGAGAATTGATGAAGCCACGCTTGTGGATGAATGTCGTTGCCGGAATTCTTAAATGTTTTGAATTTACTCCTAGTAATAAACTGCTTATAGTCAAAATCATCATGTCGGCGAGTCGCATGTCGGTCATTGTCACGTCGTTTCAGCGGCTCCATCTCAAAATTTGGTGTACCTTGCCAATTTCTTTCATAATTTCCCAAGTGCCCCGTGTTATTATTTTGTGGCTGTTCCGTATTTCTATGTCCCTCTTCCGGTATTGGAGCGCGAGTGTCCTCTGAAATACGTAATTCTTGTATTTCCTGCGTCAACTGATCTTGTACTTCCCGGATTTCTCTTTGGTGTTGCGTATTAAATTGATTCTGATTTTGTTTGAATTTCCTAATTTGTTCGTACTCTTCTGTGTCATTAAAGACTACTGGTCTTGTGTCAATCAGATTATCATCTACCTTCGTAGATAAATTATTTAGCTGATCCGAAAGTTCGACTACTTTCTCTGATAATGAACGAATTTCCTCCATGTGTCTTTCTGAACCAATTTTCAGAGTATCTACTGTGTCCTTTACGTTTTCCTGAGTTTTTGCAAGTAGCGTAACCGAATCGGTAGATGCAACTGAGTCAATTTTAGCCTGCAAGGTCTCATGATTTTCATGAACAACAGTTTGCAGTTCTTTTATGGCTGATTCGTGATTCTGTAATGCATTTTCATGCCGCGAAAAAATAGGTTGAAAATGCTCACAAATTTGTGTTTTTACGTCATTACAGACTTTTTAACATTTTGATTCAATGCTATGAAACTCAGTAGTTAAATCTTCACGTGTTTGTTCAAGTGTGGTGTCTAAGTTCCGAAGATTTTGTTCCATTGTGTTTAACTTCTGAAGCTTTTGCTGTGTTTGTCTGTGATTTTGACACATTGTGTCTAACTTTTGAAGATTTTGACCCATTTGTTTCTGACTTTGTTCAAGCGTTGTGTCTAACTTTTGTAGCCTTTGTCCCATTTGTTGCATTAACTGAATAACAATGCACTGGTGTCTGAAACATGTTCGTCAGTGCTATTCGGCAGTGCATTTGAACCGGCAATATTCGCATTTTGAAAAGCAGAAAATGTGTCTTGACTTATCTGAGAAAACGGTGAGGACGCAAAACCTGAATCTACAGTATTTGCAAGATTGTGTCCTGTCATTTCGGATTCCTGAAGCGAGCTGTTGCCGACCGATCGATCGATAATCCTTCCCTGTTCACTATTTGTTCCACTGTCTACACCATTATTTGCAGCCCCCTCCATTTCCCTATGCACAGTTACCAAATTACTATGTTGAACATTAGTTAATTCATTACACGGTGGCGCTAACACACTGATTTCGTCTTCAGTGTCATTTCTTAGTTTACTTTGGAGCCTAGTATTACGTTTTTCACACGCCATTTTTGTCACAATATATCACACAATAACACAGAAAAGCACAATTTGAAGAGCAAAAATAAGAAAACACATTAACATAGCACTGAAAATAATATCTAGTTAATCGCAAGGGCACCTGCGAAATACTTGGTGCAAATCTACATGCATGCCACAACTGTTTTACTGTACAACAATGAAAAACTACAACTACAAAGGAAATTCTCTCTATAATTATGCGCTAGCAATAAACAATAGCTACACTAATTACAGAAACTACAAGAAAAAATCAGAAGATTCCAGTGAGGTATCCTCGGCTAAGGGTCGACATATGAAACGTCCCCTTAGAAAAATTAGTGAATTACTGTGCTGGTAACCCGCTTACGTTATTTGATTTTCAAACAGCATTTCTCTCTTTACTTATTCTGATCAACACTAAACTGACACACAATATTTTTAGCGCAACGCAATCTCACTTTCAATAATCGCTACAAATAATGGCCCTGACTAACATTAACGTATACCTTTCACAAATCACTTACCTCACAAAAACCGTCGTTACTCGAACTACTGCAATACAGCGAGCGCCACTACTGCCAGCTAAATAAAAGATTCAAACTACTGAAGGCACTAACTACTGATAGGCATAGTTAGCAAATGAAAGATTTTGATAGAGAACAAACAATGTATTTAAATAGTGTTCAAAAGTCATAATATATATCAGTTCATGACATATAGTCTTACAAATTTACTGTCTCTCATGGACATACGTCCAGATCATCCGCCCTCAAAACTCTGCCATTTATCTCTCCACATCCACCACTGCTGGCGGCTCACCTCCAACTGCGCAACGCTACGCGCTGTTAATGGCCAACTGCCCAACACTACAATAGCCAACAACAATGCAAACCAGCCAGAGACTGCACACAGCACAGCCAGTGATTTTCATACAGAGGGCTACGTGGCGTTACCAATAAAAAAAACCTATACAGCCTACTTACAAAACAAACAGTTGACATTAGAAGTTAGACCTAGGAGATCGACGTCGTAAAATTAACTTGACCAGGCTTATAATATTGTAGAAAATGCGGTAGTTTAAATCTTACCCTAAGCAGGCAGTCTAAGTAGGCAGTCTGATTTACTGGAAGAATGTAATTAATTAGGCCTACTCTTGATGTAAGTTACAATACTCTCTCAGGTTAAATACTTCTACATCTAAATTGTTCTCAAGCCCTGTTTTAGGAGGAACAAAAGTAATGCATCACATTATATTCTAGAAAAGTATAATCGTAATACTGATTGACAACTGTTGCTTTTATTACAAAATACTTAGTCCTAATACGGATTATTCACAATGACAACATTTGACGAATGTCGCAAAAAATGTGTGTGTGGGTGTGTGTGAAATCTTATGGGACTTAATTGCTAAGGTCATCAGTCCCTAAGCTTGCACACTACTTAACCTAAATTATTCTAAGGACAAACACACACACCCATGCCCGAGGGAGGTCTCCAACCTCCGCCGGGACCAGCCACACAGTCCATGACTGCAGCGCCCTAGACCGCCCGGCTGATCCCGCGTGGCCGCATGTCACAACATTTACCAACCGGAACTGTGGTGTCAGTGCTTTTAAACGTTTATATATTATTTACTATAATCGTCTGTTAAATAACACCAATATCTAACATAAATACGTGACCTGAAAACATGTACTCACACACATAGCATACCTGCAAGACAAGCAAACTGAACAAACACCATATTAGGAGGGAAGAAGGTGATCTGACAATCTTATGGCGAAATAGCACTTAAATAGCATTTTTTTCGTAATACTCAAGAGAACTTCTCCCATATTTAGACACATCACAACCAAACATGATGACAGTGATGAAACATCTCAAAAGAAGATTGTGCAACAAGACACACTTGACATCTCGAAAGTAAACTCTTTGATAAAATTATTTGTCATTTATCACGTATAAGAAACACATGTAGCTTACTTTTTGTGTTTTGTCTTGAATTTCAATTTTCACCATAGGTATATAATACAGTTTATGATATTTTTATTTCTCTCATTTTTGGGGTAAATTTAAAAATATCACAAACTGTATTACATTCGTGTGGTGACAAGTGAAAACCACTCCTGAAGCCAAAATGATCGTCGTCTAACAGATCCTAAATTTTCTTTTCCATTCTTCTGTAAATTATTCTTGTCAGCAACTTGGATGAATCGGCTGCTAAGCTAACTGTGCGATAAATCTCACACTTATCAGTGTGGCAATGGAAATCACTGCATTAGACACATAATGTGTATCCACGGGTCATGTGGCCTGTAACTAAAAAAGTGTCATGATGATCTCTCCATTGGCTAAAGATCCTGGATTAGTCCCTCATTCAGACATCTGGGAGGTGACTGCCAAGGGGGAAGTGACGATGAGAAAAATATAAAAGAACAAACATAATGGTAGCTTCTGCGACTCGGGACGTGGAATGTAAAAAGTTTGAACGTCGTTGGGAAGCTAGAAAGTCTGAAATGAAAGATGCTGCGAATCAATCTCGACATAGTGGCAATCAGTGAAGTGAAATGCAAAAAATGGTTCAAATGGCTCTGAGCACTATGGGACTTAACATCTGTGGTCATCAGTCCCCTAGAACTTAGAACTACTTAAACCTAACTGACCTAAGGACATCACACACATCCATGCCCGAGGCAGGATTCGAACCTGCGACCGTAGCGGTCACGTGGTTCCAGACTGAAGCGCCTAGAACCGGAAGGCCACACCGGTCGGCCGAAGTAAAATGCAAAAGAGATAAGTATTTCTGGTCTGAAGAACGTAGGGTAATATCAGCAGCAGCAGAAAATGGTATAATGGGAGTATGATTCTGTATGAAAAGCAAGGTGGGGCAGAGAGTGAATTATTGTGAACATTGAGTGATTGTGTTGTTCTTGTCAGAATCGGCAACAAACCAAACGCCGATAACGATAGTTCAGTATACATGTCGACTTTGCAAGCAGAAGATGAAGAGATAGAGAAAGCATATGAAGATATTGAACGGGTGAATCAATATGTAGAGGGGGAATGGAACAAGATTGTAGGGGGAGAAGTAGAAGAAAGGACTGTGGGAGAATTTGGGCTTGATTTTATGAATGAGACACGAGAAAGACTAACTGACTTTTACAGTAGATTTCAGCTATTAATAGCGAATACTCTGCTCAATACATGTAATACATGGAAAAGATTCAGAGATACGAGAAGATACCAACTGGATTACATCATTTTCAGGCAGAGATTCCGAAACCAGATATTGAATTGTAAGGTGTAGATATACATTCAGATCACAATTTAGTAATGATGGAAAGCAGACTGAAGTTTAATAGAATCATTGTGGAAGGAAATGGGATACTGAAGAAGGGAGGAATAACGAGACGCGTTTAAAGTTCGGTAAAGATGTGGATACTGCGATAAGGAATAACACAGTAGGCAGTTAAGTTGAAGAGGAGCAGACGTCTCTAAAAAGAGCATCATGGATGATGGAAAGATAAACGTACGCGAAGAAACCTTGCGTAACGGAAGAAATACTTCAATTGATCGACGAAAGAAGGACGTACAAATTTGTTCAGCGAAAGACAGGAATACTGAAATACAAGTCACTTAGAAGTGAAATAAACAGTATGTGTTGCGAAGCCAAGCTAAATGACTGCAAGAAAATTGTGAATAAATCGAAAAGGAAATGATCGTGAGAAGGGTTGATTCACGTATAGGAAAGGAAAAACAATCTTCTGTGAAATTAAAAGCAAGGTCTGCAACATTAAGAGTGCAAAGGAAAACCCACTGTTAAACGCAGAGGAGAAAGTCGGTAGGTGGAAAGAATACATTGTAGGCCTCTATGTGGAGGAGAAATTGTCTGATGACGTGATAGAAGACGAAACTGGAGTCGACAATGAAGAGATAGGGGATCCAGAATTAGTGAGAATGTAATAGTGTGTAATAGTGTGGATGATGTTTTTTCCGAAAGTCTGATGGTATGTCGCCAGTCTCACATACTCTACACAATAACTTGGACAGTCTTTTGGCTGCCACTTGCCTCAAATTCCGATGGAATATTATCTATCCCTTCTGGCTTATTTGATATTAAGTCTTCCAGATTTTTTTTTTACACTCTCACTAATTCTGGATCCCCTATCTCTTCATTGTCGACGTCCTTCTTTCGTCGATCAATTGAAGTATTTCTTCCGTTACGCAAGGTTTCTTCGCGTACGTTTATCTTTCCATCATCCATGATGCTCTTTTTAGAGACGTCTGCTCCTCTTCAACTTAACTGCCTACTGTGTTATTCCTTATCGCAGTATCCACATCTTTACCGAACTTTAAACGCGTCTCGTTATTCCTCCCTTCTTCAGTATCCCATTTCCTTCCACAATGATTCTATTAAACTTCAGTCTGCTTTCCATCATTACTAAATTGTGATCTGAATGTATATCTACACCTTACAATTCAATATCTGGTTTCGGAATCTCTGCCTGAAAATGATGTAATCCAGTTGGTATCTTCTCGTATCTCTGAATCTTTTCCATGTATTACATGTATTGAGCAGAGTATTCGCTATTAATAGCTGAAATCTACTGTAAAAGTCAGTTAGTCTTTCTCGTGTCTCATTCATAAAATCAAGCCCAAATTCTCCCACAGTCCTTTCTTCTACTTCTCCCCCTACAATCTTGTTCCATTCCCCCTCTACATATTGATTCGCCCGTTCAATATCTTCATATGCTTTCTCTATCTCTTCATCTTCTGCTTGCAAAGTCGACATGTATACTGAACTATCGTTATCGGCGTTTGGTTTGTTGCCGATTCTGACAAGAACAACACAATCACTCAATGTTCACAATAATTCACTCTCTGCCCCACCTTGCTTTTCATACAGAATCATACTCCCATTATACCATTTTCTGCTGCTGCTGATATTACCCTACGTTCTTCAGACCAGAAATACTTATCTCTTTTGCATTTTACTTCGGCCGACCGGTGTGGCCTTCCGGTTCTAGGCGCTTCAGTCTGGAACCACGTGACCGCTACGGTCGCAGGTTCGAATCCTGCCTCGGGCATGGATGTGTGTGATGTCCTTAGGTCAGTTAGGTTTAAGTAGTTCTAAGTTCTAGGGGACTGATGACCACAG
Organism: Schistocerca americana; assembly: GCF_021461395.2. NCBI lineage: Eukaryota > Metazoa > Arthropoda > Insecta > Orthoptera > Acrididae > Schistocerca > Schistocerca americana. The sequence goes on from NC_060120.1 coordinate 184,639,429, forward strand.
ATGTTAAGTCCCATAGTGCTCAGAGCCATTTGAACCATTTTTTGCATTTCACTTCACTGATTGCCACTATGTCGAGATTGATTCGCAGCATCTTTCATTTCAGACTTTCTAGCTTCCCAACGACGTTCAAACTTTTTACATTCCACGTCCCGAGTCGCAGAAGCTACCATTATGTTTGTTCTTTTATATTTTTCTCATCGTCACTTCCCCCTTGGCAGTCACCTCCCAGATGTCTGAATGAGGGACTAATCCAGAATCTTTAGCCAATGGAGAGATCATCATGACACTTTTTTAGTTACAGGCCACATGACCCGTGGATACACATTATGTGTCTAATGCAGTGATTTCCATTGCCCTTTGTATCCTCATGTTGTCGATCATTTCTGATTCATCAGCCTTGTTGGGGCAGTTGGTTTTACTGGCCGCAATTTACTGTTCGTTACTTCCGCCATTCTCAACGCATGAACTTACACCTCAATAACGACGATGCAGCACATGAAGCGTGAGATTCTGAGCACATGCTCCTTTTGTTGCTACATCCTCTAATTAAGTTCCCTGAATGCCCCTCTTGATCCTGACAGTCAACAGTATGGTATCTGGTTCTCCAGCCTTTGCAGAAAGAGAATGTAATCCTGGATTTTTCTGTACACGTTTGTCTGCTGGGTACATTAGTTAAACAGATTTTAGGAGCAGTTTTGGAGTCGGTGTTTCATCCTTAGGCGAAATAAGTGATGTCGTAATGGTCTAAATAATAAATTAAAAACATCCGTTTTTTTTTCAAGTAAGTCGTTCTTCAGGTTATATATATATATATATATATATATATATATATATATATATATATATATATATATATATATATATATATATATATGCCTAGGAAGATAAATTGGATTAGAAGGTGGGTAACATTATAAGGTCTAATAACGCTGGTTAAAAAGATTCAAACATAGTGTAACCCTTGAGGGAAATGTGTTTCCTGCATTGGCTGTCTTTATCCATTTCATTTTGCATACTGCCACCCAAAGCAATGTGTATTTAACAGGTTGCTTTCGCTTGGAAACGGCTACACAGTCGAAACGTCTTGGTATATAAAATGAAATGGATTAAGACCACCAATGTAGGAAACTCATTTCTTTCAAGAAGTTTATCATGGTTTGGACCCTGTTGCAACCAAAACGTAGCGGAGAGGTAAAAGTACAATTAGAACGACCAGCCCCTTCAGCAGACAGATCGGTAAATGTTTTTAAGACATATAGTGTCTACTCTTTCACTACGCCGAGTAAAGGGAAGGACGAGTTCAACAGCCTCTGCTGTATCTGCTAAAACCTTGGATAGGTGGTCGGCGCTTACTGGCAAATGTCTGCAGTGGTTACACATATTCGGTAGCGTGGTAGCAGACCGATGCATTAACATTCTTGTCACTACCGAGATGGTAGGCACCTCCAAAAATGGCTTATGAAATTGCTGGTTCCAGTATGAACAGCTGCATTTGCTGACTCAGGGCAAAAGACGCTTGATGAAAATCATGTCAGTTTCGTATTCCGAAGTTTGGAATGAATCTATCAGCATCTTGTGTCATTCTCCTACTACTAACGGATTGTTGATGCGAAAGCATCCTTAGGAGAGAAAACTTCTTCAAACTTGTGGTGGCGACAGATCGGGACACTTGTGTAGGGACTGCCCAGATGGTGGCGTTCTCTGGTGACGTCGGTGTGTATCATGTGACTGAGCACACAATAGGTGTCAACAACACTGAAAGTCTTTATATAGCAGGGAAGAGACCTACAGACGGCGAAAAACTCTCAGACTTCAAGAAGAATGTAATAATAGCAATTCCAAAGAAAGCAGTTGCAGCCAGGTGTGAAAATTATCGAACTATCAGTTTAATAAGTCAAGGTTGCAAAATAGTAATAAGAATTCTTTACAGAAGAATGGAAAAACTGATAGTAGCTGACCTCAGGGAAAATAATTCTGGATCCCAGAAAAATGTAGGAACACGCGAGGCAACGCTGACCTAACGACTCATCTTTGAAGATAGGTTAAGGAAAAGAAAGCAAACGTTTATTGCATTTGTAAACTTAGAGAAAGCTTTTGATAATGTTGTCTGGAATACTTTCTTTGAGATTCTGAAGGTAGAAGCGGTAATATATAGGGAGAGAAAGGCTGTTTACAATTTGTACAGAAACCAGACGGCATCTATACGAGTTGAGGGTCATGAAAGGGAAGCAGTGGTTGGGAATGGTGTGAGATAGGATGGTAGCCTATCCCCAATGTTATTCAATCTGTACACAGAGCAAGCAGTGAAGAAGAACAAGGAAAAGTTTGGAGTAGAAATTAAATTTCAGGGAGAAAAAATAAAAACTTCGAGGTTTTGCTAATGACGTAATTCTGTCAGAGACACTAAAGGAATAGGAAGAGCAGCTGAACGGAATGAACAGTGTCTTGAAAGGAGAATATAAGGTCAGCATCAAAAAAAGCAAAACAAGGATAGTGGAATGTAGTAGAATTAAATCAGGTGAGGCTGAGGGAATTGCAGTAGGAAACGAGACACTAAAAGTAGTAGATGGGTTTTGCTATTTTGGCAGTAAAAGAACTTATGATGGCTGGAGTAGAAGGGATATAAAATGTAGGTTGGCAGTGGCAAGAAAAGCGTTTCTAAAGAAAACAAAATTTGTTAACATCGAATGTAGACTTCAGTGTTAGGAAGTATTTTCCGAAGGTGTCTGGAGTGCAACCATGTATTGAAGTTAAAATATGGACGATGAGCAGTTTACACAAGAAGAGAACAGAGGATTTTGAAATATGATGCCACAGAAGAATCTCGAGATTAGATGGGTAGTTCACTTAATTAATAAGGAGGTAGTGACAAGAGCTGGAGGGACAAAAAATTTGTTGGTACAACTCGACTAAAAGAAGGAATCGGCTGACAGTACACATTCTGAGACATCAAAGGATCACCAGTTTAGTATCGGGGAGAAGCGTCCCGGGTAAAAAATCATAGAGGGTGACCACGAGATGAATACGGTACAAGGCTGCAGTAGTTATTCGGAGATAAAGAGTTGCGCAGGTTAGAGTTGCGTGGAGGACTACGTCAAACCAGTCTTCAGACTGAAGACCACAACATAGCGTATAAAAAAATTCCTATTAATGGTGTGAAAGCTGGCAAAACATCAGCTACACTGTTGGTAGGGAGTAGGGGTCAGAAGATGATGTAGTAGTAGCCGACCAAGACAGATGCAGCAACAGGGAAGTAACTGCTTTTGTGACATTTACGAGTTCCTAACCAGGAGCGAATTTTATTACATCATCTGTGTGCTTTAATAGTTCAGTTTCTTGAGTTTCTGCATGTAAATTTAATATCTAATAGCCACTGTTCTCGCGTTTTCGTTGGCGTAGGAAAGTAAACCCATTTTGTGACATATTACAAGTTCCTGATCAGGGGCGAATCACTTAGTTTCACTTGAGTGCTTCGGTAGTTAGATTTTTGAATACCTGCGAATTATTAGACACAGTTCCTGCGTTTTTGTCAGGGTCTACAGTAGAGTTGCGCAGCACGTGGCGATAGTCCATTTATCTGCATAGTTTAGTTTTCCACGGTCTTTAGTATGGACAGGGACTGTGATTGTTTTGTGCGGATGCGAGCTGAGTTGGTGACACTTCGCTCTCAGCTTCAGGCTGTGATGGCTTCGGTTACACAGCTTGAGGCTGCCGCCCGCTCTCAGCTTCAGGCTGTGATGGCTTCGGTTACACAGCTTGAGGCTGCAGTGGATGGGCACCACTGTTGTGGGCCGGCCGTGGGGATCCAACGGTCGTCCAGCACGTCAGAGTCCTCCGATCGGTCCTCAACGGTGGCCAACCAAGTTACTGCTCACACTGAGGTTGATCCGTCACCTGTGGTCGAGTGGGAGGTCGCCCTGGAGCGAAGCAGGCGGCGAAAGACTTCCCAGGCGGCCGCATGTAAGGCCTTCCCGATTTGTCTGAGAAACAGGTTCCAGGTGCTGTCTGTGGCTGACACTGTCGCTGAGCCAGATGCTGTAGCCTGTCCTGTTTCAGAGGAAACCTCTCAGCCTGCAAGATCCGGGCAATCACAGAAGGTGGGATTATTGATAGTTGGGAGCTCCAACGTTAGGCGCGTTTTGGGGCCCCTTAGGTACTTGGCTGATAAGAAGGGTAAGAAAACCAGTGTGCACTCCGTGTGCATAGCGCGTCGAGTCATTCCAGATGTGGAAAGGGCTATCCCAGATGCCATGAAGAGCACAGGGTGCAGCCAACTTCAGGTGGTGGCTCACGTCGGTACCAATGATCTGTGTCACTTTGGATCAGAAAAGATTCTCTCTGGTTTCGGGTGGCTAACAGAAGTGGTAAAGGCTGCCAGACTTACTTGCAAGATGAAAGCAGAGCTGACCATTTGCAGCATAGTCGACAGGACCGATTGCGGACCTCTGGTACAGAGCCGAGTAGAGGGTCTGAATCAGAGGCTCTAACGGTTCTGCGACCATGTAGGCTGCAGATTCCTCGACTTGAGCCAAAGGGTGGTTGGGTTTCGGGTTCCGCTGAATAGGTCAGGTGTCCACTATACGCAGAAGGCGGCTATACAGATAGCAGGGGCTGTGTGGCGTGGACGAGGGTCTCGGGAAAACACAATAAGGGCTTCAGTCACAAAGGGTGCAGGCTGAATACAGGAAGAATGTAGATAAAGGAACCATTGGTATAACGGTTGTAAATTGTAGTAGCTGTGGTGGGAAAGTACCAGAGCTCCAAGCGCTAATAGAAAACACTGATGCTCAAATCGTTATAGGCACTGAAAGCTGGCTAAAGCCGAATATAAGTTCAGCCGAAATTTTTGCGAAGAACCTAACGGTGTTCCGAAAGGATAGGCTAAACACGGTTGGCGGAGGCGTGTTTGATGCTGTCAGAAATAGTTTACTTTGTCTCGAAATTGAAGTAGATACTTCCTGTGGTTTAGTATGGCCAGAGGTCATTGTTGACAACCGGAATAAAACAATAATTGGATCCTTTTACCGACCTACCAATTCAGACGATAAAGTTGCTGAAAGGTTCAAAGAAAATTTGAGTTTGATTTCAAACACGTACCCGACTCATACGAGTATAGTTGGTGGTAACTTTAATTTACCCTCGATATGTTGGCGAAAATACATGTTCAATTCCGGAGGTACGCATAAAATATCATCCGAAATTGTGCTAAACGCATTCTCTGAAAATTATTTCGAGCATTTAGTTCATGAGCCCACGCGAATAGTAAACGGTTGTGAAAACACACTTGACATCTTAGCAACAAATAATCTTGAGTTGATAACGAGCATCAAAACCGACTCACGGATTACTGAACACAGGGTCGTCGTAGCGAGATTGAATATTGTAATCCCCAAATCCTCGAAAAATAAGCGAAAAATATATGTATTCAAAAAAAGCAGATAAAAAATCACTTGACGCCTTCCTGAGAGACAAACTCCACTCATTCCAAATCAATAATATACGAGTGTAGACAAGATGTGGCTTAAATTCAAAGAAATACGAGGGCTATCCACGAAGTACATTACGTTTTGGAATGAAAAATAAATAAAGTATTGGAAATTTTTTTTATTATATACAGATGAAAGCCACACTTAAATAATACTTTTCTACATAGTTGCCATTTAAATTACGGCACTTATCGTAGCGATGGACGAGCTTGGAAATTCCTTCGTCGTAAAATTCGGCCGCCTGCGCCTTCAACGACGTGGTTACCTCTTTTGGCACAGAAAAGGTGTGATTTTTGTGGATTTCCTGGAAAGAGGCCCTACAATAAACTCTCAGAGGTATTGCCAAACTCTGCACAACCTCAGAAGAGCAATACAAAACAAGCGCAGGGGAAAGTTGGGCTCAAAGATCTTGCTGATTCACGACAACGCCCGGGCCCACACGGCAAATGCCACTCGTGAAGTTCTCGAATCTTTGAAGTGGGAGTTGTTTCCTCATTCGCCGTAGAGTCCCGACCTGGCATCGAGCGACTTCTACTTATTCCCAGCAATGAAGAAGTGGTTGGCTATGCAGCGTTTTGATGACGACGCACAGCTTCAAGAAGAGGTAACCACGTGGTTCAAGGCGCAGGCGGCCGAATTTCACGACGAAGGAATTTCCAAGCTCGTCCACCGCTACGATAAGTGCCTTAATTTAAATGGCAACTACGTAGAAAAGTAGTATATAAGTGTGGCTTTCATCCGTATATACACTCCTGGAAATTGAAATAAGAACACCGTGAATTCATTGTCCCAGGAAGGGGAAACTTTATTGACACATTCCTGGGGTCAGATACATCACATGATCACACTGACAGAACCACAGGCACATAGACACAGGCAACAGAGCATGCACAATGTCGGCACTAGTACAGTGTATATCCACCTTTCGCAGCAATGCAGGCTGCTATTCTCCCATGGAGACGATCGTAGAGATGCTGGATGTAGTCCTGTGGAACGGCTTGCCATGCCATTTCCACCTGGCGCCTCAGTTGGACCAGCGTTCGTGCTGGACGTGCAGACCGCGTGAGACGACGCTTCATCCAGTCCCAAACATGCTCAATGGGGGACAGATCCGGAGATCTTGCTGGCCAGGGTAGTTGACTTACACCTTCTAGAGCACGTTGGGTGGCACGGGATACATGCGGACGTGCATTGTCCTGTTGGAACAGCAAGTTCCCTTGCCGGTCTAGGAATGGTAGAACGATGGGTTCGATGACGGTTTGGATGTACCGTGCACTATTCAGTGTCCCCTCGACGATCACTAGTGGTGTACGGCCAGTGTAGGAGATCGCTCCCCACACCATGATGCCGGGTGTTGGCCCTGTGTGCCTCGGTCGTATGCAGTCCTGATTGTGGCGCTCACCTGCACGGCGCCAAACACGCATACGACCATCATTGGCACCAAGGCAGAAGCGACTCTCATCGCTGAAGACGACACGTCTCCATTCGTCCCTCCATTCACGCCTGTCGCGACACCACTGGAGGCGGGCTGCACGATGTTGGGGCGTGAGCGGAAGACGGCCTAACGGTGTGCGGGACCATAGCCCAGCTTCATGGAGACGGTTGCGAATGGTCCTCGCCGATACCCCAGGAGCAACAGTGTCCCTAATTTGCTGGGAAGTGGCGGTGCGGTCCCCTACGGCACTGCGTAGGATCCTACGGTCTTGGCGTGCATCCGTGCGTCGCTGCGGTCCGGTCCCAGGTCGACGGGCGCGTGCACCTTCCGCCGGCCACTGGCGACAACATCGATGTACTGTGGAGACCTCACGCCCCACGTGTTGAGCAATTCGGCGGTACGTCCACCTGGCCTCCCGCATGCCCACTATACGCCCTCGCTCAAAGTCCGTCAACTGCACATACGGTTCACGTCCACGCTGTCGCGGCATGCTACCAGTGTTAAAGACTGCGATGGAGCTCCGTATGCCACGGCAAACTGGCTGACACTGACGGCGGCGGTGCACAAATGCTGCGCAGCTAGCGCCATTCGACGGCCAACACCGCGGTTCCTGGTGTGTCCGCTGTGCCGTGCGTGTGATCATTGCTTGTACAGCCCTCTCGCAGTGTCCGGAGCAAGTGTGGTGGGTCTGACACACCGGTGTCAATGAGTTCTTTTTTCCATTTCCAGGAGTGTAATAAAAAAAATTTCCAATACTTTATTTATTTTTAATTCCAAAACGTAATGTACTTTGTGGATAGCCCTCGTATTATTGGCAGCAATTGATAGATTTATACCAAATAAATTAGCCAACGACGGAGCTGATCCTCCTTGGTACACAAAACGGGTCACAACACTGTTGCAGAAACGACAAAACAAACATGCCAAATTGAAACAGACACAAAATCTCCAATATTGGCTATCTTTTACAGAAGCTCGAAATTTAGCGCGGACTTCAATGCGAGATGATTATAACAGTTTCCGAAACGAAATTTTGTTTCGAAAATCCAAAGAGATTCTGTTCGTATGTGAAATATGTTAGTGCCAGGACACCGTCAATGCTTTCTCTGAACGATAGCAGTGGAGATACTTTCGAAGACAGTGCTGCCAAAGCAGAGTTACTAAACGCAGCCTTCCGAAATGCCTTCACAAAAGAAGACGAAGTAAATATTTCAGAATTCGAATCAATAAAAGCTGTCAACATGAGTAACGTAGAAGCAGACATCATCAGGGTAGTGAAACGGCTTAATCACTTCATAAAAGCAACTCTTCTGGTCCAGACTGTATACCAGTTAGGTTTCTCTCAGAGTATGCTGGTGCAATAGCGCCATACTTAACAGTCATATACAACCGTTCGCTCGACGAAAGATCCGTACCCAAAGACCAGAAACTTGCACAGGTCACACCAATATTCAAGAAAGGTAGTAGGAGTAATCCACTAAACTACAGGGATATATTATTAACTTCGATAAGCAGCAGGATTTTGAAACATATATTGTGTTCGAACATTATGAATTACCTCTAAAAAAACGGTCTATTGACACAAAGTTACATGGATTTAAAAAACATCGTTCTTGTGAAACACAACTAGCTCTTTACTCAAACGAACTGTTGAGTGCTATCGACAAGGAATTTCAAATTGATTCCGTATTTCTGGACTTTCCACACAAGTGGTTTGTAGTGAAATTGCGCGCCTACGGAATATCGTTTCAGTTATGTGACGGGATTCGTGATTTCCTGTCAGACAAGTCACAGATCGTAGTAACTGACGGCAAGTCATCGAGTCAAACAAAAGTGATTTCTGGCGTCCCCCAAGGTAATGTTATAGGCCCTTTGCTGTTCCTTATCTATATAAACGATTTGGGAGACAATATGAGCAGCCGTCTTAGGTTGTTTGTAGATGACGCTGATGTTTATCGACTAGTAAACTCATCAGAAGATCAAAAGAAATTGAAAAATGATTTAGAAAAGATATCTGAATGGTGCGAAAAATGGCAATTGACCCTAAATAACGAAAAGTGTGAGGTCATGCACATGAGTGCTAAAACGAACCCGTTAAACTTCGGTTACACGATGAATCAGTCAAATCTACAGGCCTTAAATTCAATTAAATACCTAGGAATTACAAACACGAACAATCTAAATTGGAAGGAACACACAGAAAATGTTGTTGGGAAGGCTAACCAAAGACTGTGTTTTATTGGCTGGACACTTAAGAAATGTAACAGATCTACTAAGGAGACTGCCTACACTACGCTTGTCCGTCCTCTTTTAGAATACTGCTGCGAGGTGTGGGATCCTTACCAGGTAGGATTGGCGGAGTACATCGAAAAAGTTCAAAGAAAGGCAGCACGTTTTGTATTATCGCGAAATATGGGAGAGAGTGTCACAGAAATAATACAGGATTTGGGCTGGAAATCATTAAAAGAAAGGCGTTTTTCGTTGCGACGGAATCTTCTCACGAAATTCCAATCAGCAAATTTCTCCTCCGAATCTGAAAATATTTTGTTGACACCGACCTACATAGGGCGGAACGATCACCACGATAAAATAAGGGAAATCATAGCTCGTAAAGAAAGATATAGTTGTTCGTTCTTTCCACGCGCTATATGAGATTGGAATAATAGAGAATTGTGAAGGTGGTTCGATGAACCCTCTGCCAGGCACCTAAATGTGATTTGCAGAGTATCCAAGTAGATGTAGATGTTGAAAATCCGACGCTAAGAATAGAATGTTCAGAACTTGTGACAGAGGAAGAGCCGTGGAAATTTTTGTCAACTCTTTTGAATAGCACAGTAGGTCGACGCTGCCACCACCGTCAGTTCAAATTATCATTTGAGTACCGCATCTTTGCATGGGACAGTTATGTGGTTTGGTTTTCAATAATAAGTATGCGTTCTGTAAACTTTGTGTTGAGCTACCGTATTTTATCCTCAGTTATTTACTTAGACAGGGTGCTGTCCCAAAGGCCACAATGAATCCCAGTATCCTGTTTTATTGAACTGGAAAGCAATTATCTTCCTTAACAAAAGATAATTTGTGGAGTTGTTAAGTACATAATTGTTTAGTGAGCATAATTTTTGAAATACTCCACGTAATTTTCGTAAATGAAAAGTAACAGTTTCATCAAAGTACAGTTACTAAGAGAAGATTTAAAGTATTCAGTTCAAAGATTTTTCTTACTGAAATAATAGTTTTTACAGTTTCATGAGTTATGTAGTCGACTGTGTTTGCCATACGACTAAAGTGTTCGGCCTCGATCTGAGTCCACCGATAGATTATTTCCCTAGTCCCCATGCTAATAGTTGAGCCAGATTTAAATATCTTGTTAGTATAACAGAGATTAAGGATAAGTAACTGGCTACAAATAGTCAGTCTACAATAAATGCAGGTATCACATGTTCCACATGAGCGAAGTATACTAGAAAGTGAATGTTCCTTGAGAATGCAAATAATAATCAGTATAAAAAAAGAATTACTTCATATGTATTTCAGTTGCAGTAATTTCCTGTAATTAAACTGACAAGAAGAACTCTTCTCCAAGTCAGTAGTGCTCCAGCATTTAATAATCATTTACCTACAATTATCATTGTCTCCTACCGTAATGTACAGATAGTAAGTGTTACTGAGGGCCAGTTGTTGTCTAAACGCATTAATACTTCTCCTGTTTAGTTCAAGTCAAATCATTGGTACATTACTTGCTAAATTGTGCTACTACCCCGTATCTTACCAGCAAAACGGAAGTTCAGTGTCAAGTAAAGTCAACTCCAACAGTTAAATTTCTTTATGTACCATGCTAGTACTGGGTACAACTTTACCAGAAGAAGGCCACTGGTACCGTGACCGAAATGTTGGTGATAGTTATTTACAGTATGACGCGGCACCAACGCCCAGAAAAATTTCGTCTTAACTGAATTCAGCTTTGGAATCCTCTACACCTACGTAGGTTACTACGTTTCTTCGTTTTGTGAACTGCGCAGATTTCCTTTTTTTTTACATTTCTAAACATTTGAATTAAGTTCCCAATCTTTGTACCATTTGTGAAAGAAATTTCCGCCATTAGACTGTTAAATGTTCATTGTAACATTCCTAAATTGACAGCTGAAAGGTATCGAGACCTAATATTACTATTAATTTCACGCTTGCCATGAGCCCAAGCCCTTCCTAAAATTTAAGAAAGACAGAACTGGAAATTTTGAATATTAAGTTTTTTAAAGAATAAATGAACTATGTAATTTAGCAAGAATAATTGTTTACGAATGCATAGATTAGCCACTTCACTGCCCTTAACGAGAATCTCAGATCCAATTAACTTTTTAATGAAACATGGTTTCAAATGTCAATTTTTGAAAATATAATAAGCAAGGTACTAAATTAGCGTGCGATAATTAAAGTACAGGAGGCACAATGTTATCATTTATGAAACAATTTGTATTCACCGGACAACATTTGCAGAGTCCGCCAGAAAAATGTATACACATTTTGAGGAACGAAAAGTATTAGTTATGTGTTTATTTTACATTTAATAATTGACCACACATGTTGTACAACCTTCAGTTTAGCACACGGTTACTTTAAATGTTCACCGTTGGCGGCTATACACATAACAGAACGACCAGCGGTCGCCGCAAATGCGTCAGTCAATGTTACAGTGGAGATCATTGCACATGTCGCTCTAATCTGCTGGCGAAGTTCCTCCAGCGTACGTCGACAGACGTTATCTTTCAGTTCCCCACAAGTAAATGACCATAGGTGTTAGATCTCGCGACTGTGGAAGGAACTCAATGGGCCCTCTTCGGCCAATCCAATGCCCTGGAAAATTGTCATCCAGGGAAGCTACGGCTAGGTGGCAGTGTTGTAGCGCCCCAGCCTGTTAGTAGAAGACCTCTTCATCAGCTCGATAAAGCGCACGTATACCCGGCAAAACTGATGTGCGTAACATTTCCAGGTACACTTCTCCAGTGACAGTAGCGTCAAAGAAAAAGAGTCCTACTAAGCCCCTAGATGATAGTCCACACCACGCATGGACCCCTGGTAGATTGACGGATTTATCCACATAAACAAGCGGATTTTCGGGTGCCCAGTACACACTGCTATGCCGATTCACGGTTCTATTAAGTTTAAATTGCGTCTCGTCACTCCGCACTACCTTCGTCACAAGTTGTTCGTCATCAGTTACCATTTGCTGATACTATTCGCAGAATTGCATTCGGCGATCAGGATTGTCGTCATTAATCGCGTGCAGTAATCGTAGAATGTAAACATTCCACTTTGCAGCTTTCAGAATTCTTCGTACACTTGTACCGATAACCCCCACTTCACGTGAACATTGCGTAGCAGACTTCCGTGGAGAATTAACAAACGTTTCCAACACGAGAGCCGACGAAGCAGGACTTGTAGTTCTACGCTGTCTTCCTGATCTTCCTTTGTGAATATCACAAATCGTGGCGTGCAATTCAAACTTGTCGGTGATGCGTTTAATTGTTAGGCGGGTTCTGTTTCAGACTCTTTCGCTGAGCAAACGGTTGTATATTATCGTTAAGTATGGAGCTAATGCATCAGCATACTCTGACAGGAACCTAACTGATATGCAGTCTGGACCAGAAGACTTCCTTTTATTAAGTGATTTGAGTTGCTTCACTACTCCGAGGATATTTACTTCTACGTTAATCATGTTGGCACCTGCTCTCGATTCGAATTCTGGAATATTTACTTCGTATTCTTTTGTGAAGGCATTTCGTTAGGCTGTGTTTAGTAACTCTGCTTTGGCAGCACTGTTCTCTATAGTATCTCCATTGCTATCGCGCAAGGCATTGATTGTTTCTTGCCGCTAACATATTTCACATACGACCAGAATCTCTTTGGATTTTCTGTCAGGTTTCGGGACAAAGTTTCGTTGTGGAAACTGTTATAAGCATCTCGCATTGAGGACCGCGCTAAATTTCGAGCTTCTGTAAATGATTGCCAATCTCGGGGATTTTGCATATTTGTTTCGTTTGTTTCTGCAAGTGTTCTAACCCGTTTTGTGTACCAAGGAGGATCAGCTCCGTCGCTTGTCAATTTATTTGGTATAAATCTCTAAATTGCTGCCGATACTATTTCTTTGAATTCAAGCCACATCTGGTCTACACTTGTATTATTAATTTGAGAGGAGTGGAGATTGTCTCTCAGGAAGGCGTCAAGTGAATTTTTATATGCTTTTTAATAGGTATATTTTTCGCTTATTTTTGAGGATTTAGGGATTACAATATTCAATCTCGCTACGACAACCCTGTCTTGCGTATCTATGGTTCTGAGCCAATTTTTTTCGGAAATTAGGAAATTCTGCATCTAACTGACTGCTTTGAGCCACAGTTTTAGATGATGATGATGATGATGATCAGTGGTAGGTTTCCCGGGGTACGCTCCAGGATGCTCCCACTTCACCGTTTTCGTCTTCAGAGGGGAAGAAAGCTACATTTTGTGTAAGTTATAAGGCAGAAAAATCACACCTAGTGACATTATTAGCAAAGTAGGTAATGATATTAGATTCCTTCTACATCTGTGGCATTTGTAAATGATATATTGGTATTTCTTTTTGGTATTATGGCAGCCAATGTCAAAAGCTCAAATATCGACCTATGCTATATTACTGAAGTCGTTCCACATTTGGGTGTTAAGAACCACAGTCAGATTTTAAAAAATATTTCGAGATACTATTGCTTTCATTGTTATGCGGTAACGTCGTAATGTCGTTTGTTCACTTCCGTATTCAGTGTTGAAGACGTTAAGGCGAAGTGCAGGATTCTATTCGAGTTTCTGAGTTGAAATGAATCGTAAGATTATGCAGTATTTCTCATTCCCAGCGAATAAAAAGATTAAGTAGTTTCAGAGTGCTGATAAAAATGACAGAGGTGATGAAAGAAAGGAAAAGAGTGGAAACGAAATCGCTTGGCTTAAATTGTACCATTCTGTAAATAGTGTCGAGTACTATCTTCCTGTTGGACAATGGAACAGAAAGAAGATTTCGGTAAGAAGAGCGATTGGTTGTTAGTAAGAAACTGGGAAGCGAAAGTTGTAAGGAAATTGAGACACTGACAAAAAGAAGTAAACAGTGGCCATCAATTTCTGTGTCATGCTTTGGAGAAAAGAAAGAGGTCTCTCTTTTAATCTCAATTCTAGATATTATACATAAACATGAATTATTTGTTTGTTTTAAAGTGTTCATTAAAAATATATTGTAATTTCTTGCTGTAGTAATATGTAAACGCTAGGCGTTAGCCGTAGGTCACTCAGAGTTCTTCAACTTTTTTCCAAAAAATCGGCACTGATGATGAAACCCAAATCGCGCAGTCGAGAGGCATGTTCACCAGCAACTATGGAGAAACGTATGCTATATTCATTACTGTACATATTATGCTCGGTTCGTTGCGGTAAGCCTGCTAGAATTGCGAATATCCTTTGGCCTCGAGTAATGGAAGCCAAAGAAATGAAGAACGTACTTTCTAGGTGTTGCCTGTTAAACCGAAACGCACTTAGTAGAGATCAGAGTTGTAGTTTCATAGATAACGGCCGACTATTAAACACGCCTGTAGCAATTTGCCGTGCGGCGCTAATTGCCCCGCGGCAATTTCGCTTTCCATCGCCAGAGCCCGCCACCGGCACCTTCTCGCGTCTCCGCAGACCAAGGTCTCTGGCGGCGAGCTGCGCATGCGCAGATGACGTGCGCGGAGCAGAGGCGCACGGCGCGTTCGCACGTGAGCGGCCGCCGTGGTCAACCGCGAGCAGGTAGACTCGCTCCGCCGTGTTTACCGACGTCGGAACATTGTTTTTCTCGCCCGTACTGCAGCAAGAAGCGAGCACACCCTTGGGCAGCAACTGTCTGCGGATGATTCCTACGTGTGTGTGCTCGTCCGTCCGTGGACACAGAGGCGTCACCGGAGAAGAAAGGCGGCGTTAGGTGTCCGTAGGCCGACTAACGGTGAGTGTGGGCGTCCCACGCCTTTCTTTGTTTTCGCTTTCCGCCGGCGTTCCGGGCGGCTACGTCCAGCTCTTCTTCTGCCGGATGTCTGGAATGGATCACTGACCTGGCTGGAGCCAACCGCTCTTAAAACTCCGGTACCTTCGCTGTCACCTGTATACATATGACGTCTCATACCGTAGTAATTAAAAGTTCGCCAAGTGTTTTTATTTCCAATTTGGAGGTAAGAATTTCAATAGCGGCAAATCGTCCTATTTAATAAGCGATACAAGTCAAGGTAACAAAATGTAAATGTGTCAAGAGCTGCAGCAAACCATTGTGGGCAATATTTTGCTCCAGCTGTATATCAACAGGTGGCGGTGATGTTTACAAGCTGTCATAACGTTTATTCAAGCGCACGTGCCATGCGCCACGAAGTAAAATCATAAACAAATCCCTTTTTTATAGTCCTGGTAAGCATTATCTTTAGCATCTGGCATCTTTCACACGTAAATGAAATTTGTTGATATTTGCCGCTGTCTCTTACTGTCCTGCCTACGTTTACTGTCGCTACATACGTACGAGGGTTATTCCAAAAGTAAGGTCCGGTTATAAAAAAAAAAAAAACTAAAATTTTTTTTCAAAACAATTGTTTTATTTACATTCCTTACATCTTTATCTATTTTTCTACATAACTTCCATACTTATTTAAACATTTGTCACATCGTTCAACAAGCTTTTGAATGCCCATGTTATAGAAATCGGCCGCCTGTGACGATAACCAGTCCTTAACTGCTTCTTTCACTTCATCATCTGTGTCGAAGCGCTTGCCGCCGAGAAACTCCTTTAAGTAACGGAACAGGTGGAAATCACTTGGCGCCAGGTCCGGATTGTAAGGAGGATGGTCCATCTGTTCCCATCCAAATTTCTTGATCAGAGCTTGCGTTTCATTTGCAGTGTGGGGTCTGGCATTGTCATGCAACAACAAGATTCCAGACGACAAAAGACCACGTCGCTTATTCTGGATTGCACGTCGAAGTTTAGTCAGGGTAGCGCAGTAGGCGGCTTTATTAATCGTTGTTCCTCTCTCCATAAAGTCGACTAACAATACTCCACGTCTATCCCAGAACACAGTCGCCATAACCTTACGTGTTGAGATTGTCTGCTTTGCCTTGACCTTGACTGGCGATGACGTGTGACGCCATTGCATTGACTGACGTTTAGACTCTGGAGTGATGTGAGAAACCCATGTCTCATCCCCTGTGACAACATTGTCTAAAAGATTGTCACCTTCCTTATGATATCGCTCCAAAAAATCAAGAGCAAAAGCCATTCTTTTCATTCGTTGGGGCTCAGTAAGCAGCCTGGGAACCCAACGGGCACACAATTTGTGAAACTTCAAATGTTCAGACACAATTCTGTACAAAGTTGTTCTACTCACATTCGGAAAATGCATGTCTACGTCTGTAATAGTGAATCGGCGATCTTCACGAATTTTTTTGTCAACCGCATTGACCAAATCGTCTGAAATCACTGATGGTCGCCCACACCGTGGTTCATCGTGCACATTATCCCGTCCTTCATTAAAAGCTCGCACCCACTTGCGCACTTTACTGTCGCTCATTATGTTAGGACCGTACACTTCAGTAATCTGCCGATGGATTTCCGCCGCTGAATTGTTTCTTGCAGACAAAAACCGTATCACTGCCCTTACTTCACAATCGGCGGGCTGATCGATTGTCTTAAACATTGTAAAGTGACACTGTGAACAACACTCAGCAACAGTAACAAAGCGAATGGCGGCGTTTGACGCGCAAGGCTTGCCGGGAGTCGGCGCGCATGCGTGTTTTGTCATTGGCGCCAAATTTCAATAGTTACGGCGAATCGGACCTTACTTTTGGAATAACCCTCGTAAATTCAATTGTATTTCTTGATCTTAAGGCGTGAGATACCATAGTCGAACTCAGTTTCATTCGCCTGCCTACAAAAACCTCGTAATCTTTCTCTTGGAAACATCATTTCGGTCATTTGTATTATCGAACAGAGCTGGTTTTCTGATCTGAACTGCCGAAGAGGGACATATTTCTGAAAGTGTGACTTAGTTTCTAAGAACTACGCAAATGACTCAATGGTAAAAGGATATTCTCGTGTCCTGGATAAAACAGGTGCGTTTTTCGGCGCTGTCAACGCTACAAGGACGTTCACTATAAGACCTCTATTACAGCAATTGTGTTCTGTGGAAAACGGCATATAGATAGGTACCTCTAGTTCATACCAGTGAAGCTTCTATTTTCATATATTTTTTAGAAAAGATCATTGGTAACTTTTAACACCAGTTCCACTAAGCAGGGTGAAATATGAGGGACAGGAGAGGAAACGAGAGAGCGATAAAGCGAGAACAGTTATTACACATTAAGAAATGTCACCTTACTATGTTTTGGAGTCCTGGCACGAAGACATTTCCACATCGAGAGGGCACACCTAATACTACTGTACGATTCCCACCGCGACACTGCAGATTTTTAAATTTATTGTTCTCTTTGCACGACACTACACAGCACTGGGAGTTGAAACCAAACTGCTGATTTTCTCATTTGTTCCGCGTTGTAAGCCCCTGCCGCGTTGAAGGATGGTTCAGGAATCTCACACACTGTGCGGCCACAATGTCTTTTCCCTCCCCTTATGACTATCAAGATTGGGGAAAACCGAAAGAAGCGAATCAAAACGGTTCGGATTTGGTGCTAAAGGACGATGTTCAAAATTAGATGAACAAGTAAGATAAGAAGGCGTTCGATACAGTTCCCCACAGTCGTTTAATGAACAAAGTAGAGCATATGGACTATCAGACCATTGTGTGATTGTATTGAAGAGTTCCTAGATAACAGAACGCAGCATGTCAATCTCAATGGAGAGAAGTCTTCCGAAGTAAGAGTGATTCCAGGTGTACCGGAGGGGAGTGTCGTAGGACCGTTGCTATTCACAATATACAGGGTGTTACAAAAAGGTACGGCCAAACTTTCAAGAAACTTTCGTCACACACAGATACAGAAAAGATGTTATGTGGACATGTGTCCGGAAACGCTTAATTTCCATGTTAGAGCTCATTTTAGTTTCGTCAGTATGTACTGTACTTCCTCGATTCACCGCCAGTTGGCCCAATTGAAGGAAGGTAATGTTGATTTCGGTGCTTGTGTTGACATGGGACTCATTGCTCTACAGTACTAGCATCAAGCACATCGGTACGTAGCATCAACAGGTTAGTGTTCATCACGAACGTGGTTTTGCAGTCAGTGCAATGTTTACAAATGCGGAGTTGGCAGATGCCCATTTGATGTATGGATTAGCACGGGGCAATAGCCGTGGCGCGGTACGTTTGTATCGAGACAGATTTCCAGGACGAAGGTGTCCCGACAGGAAGACGTTCGAAGCAATTGATCGGCGTCTTAGGGAGCACGGAACATTCCAGCCTATGACTCGCGATTGGGGAAGACCTAGAACGACGAGCACACCTGCAATGGACGAGGCAATTCTTCGTGCAGTTGACGATAACCCTAATGTCAGCGTCAGAGAAGTTGCTGCTGTACAAGGCAACGTTGACCACGTCACTGTATGGAAAGTGCTACGGGAGAACCAGTTGTTTCCGTACCGTGTACAGCGTGTGCAGGCACTATCAGCAGCTGATTGGCCACCACGGGTACCCTTCTGCGAATGGTTCATCCAACAATGTGTCAATCCTCATTTCAGTGCAAATGTTCTCTTTACGGATGAGGCTTCATTTCAACGTGATCAAATTGTAAATTTTCACAATCAACATGTGTGGGCTGACGAGAATCCGCACGCAATTGTGCAATCACGTCATCAACATAGATTTTCTGTGAACGTTTGGGCAGGCATTGTTGGTGATGTCTTGATTGGGCTCATGTTCTTCCACCTACGCTCAATGGAGCACGTTATCATGATTTCATAGAACATGTGCCTTTACAAGTACGACACAACATGTGGTTCATGCACGATGGAGCTCCTGCACATTTCAGTCGAAGTGTTCGTACGCTTCTCAACAACAGATTCGGTGACCGATGGATTGGTAGAGGCGGACCAATTCCATGGGCTCCATGCTCTCCTGACCTCAACCCTCTTAACTTTCATTTATGGGGGCATTTGAAAGCTCTTGTCTACGCAACCCCGGTACCAAATGTAGAGACTCTTCGTGCTCGTATTGTGGACGGCTGTGATACAATACGCCATTCTCCAGGGCTGCATCAGCGCATCAGGGATTCCATGCGACGGAGGGTGGATGCATGTATCCTCGCTAACGGAGGACATTTTGAACATTTCCTGTAACAAAGTGTTTGAAGTCACGCTGGTACGTTCTGTTGCTGTGTGTTTCCATTCCATGATTAATGTGATTTGAAGAGAAGTAATAAAATGAGCTCTACCATGGAAAGTAAGCGTTTCCGGACACATGTCTACATAACATCTTTTCTGTATTTGTGTGTGATCGGAGAAGAGTGTGTAATTTTTAATATTTTCTTTATATTAAGAAGGAGCTAATAAGATCTACTTCGTGTTTCTGTCCTCTCCCAGATTTCCTACCATTCTCTATCAATGAAATGCTTTGTTTCCTTCGATATCGTTCCACTGTGTAGAAATTACGGCGATGTCATTGTAATGTCCATAGGAGAAGCGATTCAAACAAGTTGTCCTGTCTAGCTCAGTGGAAAATGAATCTAAAGGCTCTTCAGATAATGGCATCACTTGCTGATCCTACAGTGACTCGAAACGCAGCCCACAGGATGGTAAAATTTCACTTACGGCAATAGCGGCGTACTCTACTGATGTTGGCAATAGTCTTTTGTGTTTACCATGAAGTAAATAATTAACGCTGTTCCTGCTCTATGGTTGACGGGTTCTTGTGTGCTCCCTTGTCCGCTCAGTAAATTTATTACCCTCGTAAAGCGAACATTTCGTAACAAAACGTTTGCGTTAATATGAAGAGATTAACACCAACGTCACAGAACTCCCAGAATTCAACGGTCGTTGGCAAGATCAGCACAGTACGCCGCCGCTGCCGTTAAGTAAAATTTAACCCACTGGACAATGAATATTTGAATACGCTAAATCGCGACTGGTTCCTGCCACTACTAGAACCGTACCCTATTTACACCGTGCTCGCTGTATTAAATGAGTGTGACACAAAATTATTGTTGGTCTCATACAAAAGAATAGTTTGTCAAAAAAATGGTTCAAATGGCTCTGAGCACTAAGGGACTTAACTTCTCAGGTCGTCAGTCCCCTAGAACTTAGAACCACTTGAACCTAACTAACCTAACGACATCACACACATCCATGCCCGTAGCAGTCGCGCGGTTCCAGACTGTAGCGCCTAGAACCGCTCGGCCACTTCGGCCGGCAATAGTTTGTCAAATGAACGCTTTCATATCGCTGGGAACTTGTTAATGTTGTGTTAATCTATAAGGGAATATCCAACTGGAAGAAAGAATCGCAACACCAAAAGGAATATGAGAACTTTTAACATTGCAGCGCGTCAGCAATCGTGAATGATTTAATGATTATAAAGAATCCGCCTCGATAGCAAATAGAAACCGGATGTTGACCTAGGTTTCGGCGCGGATAATCACGCCTTCTTACTTGCGCCGAAACCTACATCAACATCCGGATTCTATTTGCAATCGAGGCGGAGTCTTTATAATCCAAAAGGTATGGTCTACCTTACACCACGAAGTATTCCAGAACTGATTAAAACTCTAAACTGGTAAATGTCTAATAGAACAAAAACGGCCACACGCCTTACGGAGACTGAAAATAAAAGAGCATCATGTAATCGTTAAAGGGGATAAATTGCTAATGGTTGCTAAATCTACCAGAGTCGTTCTCTATTGCGAGAAAATTTTCACAGATCTACTAAGGATACTGGCTACACTACGCTTGTCCGTCCTCTTTTAGAATACTGCTGCGTGGTGTGGGATCCTTACCAGATAGGACTGGAAATCACTCAACCGCCTGCGTTCTTCTGTCACAAGATCCAAGAGTAATCTGGAGAGGTGTGGCTTCCAGGTGGACTCTCTCCAGTGTGACTGCGGAGCTGCCGTGCAGACATCAACACATCTACTACAATGCACATTACCTCCAACTGTGTGCACCATGGAGGACCTCGTAAACGCTACACAAAGTGCACTGGACGTTGCAAATTTTTGGGCATCCACTGTAAAGATTAAAATTACCTTATGTTTGACAACACAATCTGTGCCTAATCATTTATTTCATTCTTGACTAGTTTGATTTATAAACCATAATGTATGTAGTAATGTATCTAATATATTTTTTTTAGTTTGCTTCTGACACAATAAAAAAAAAGTTTCTTTCGTATAACGTTTTTTCACTGATACGAAGAAAGACGGAAGGCAGGTTTGGGTTTTACGTCCTGTCGAGGACTAGATCATCAGAGACGAAGCGCATATTCGGAATGGGGAAAAGTGTAGGAGGAAATCGACCGCGTCGTTTCGAAGAAACCACCTTGGAATTCACCTTCAGCGATTTAGGGAAACTGCGGAAAATCATAAATGTGGATGAGCGGATCGGAAATTGAACCTTTGTCCTCCCGAATGCGAGTCCAGTGTCTTCACCACTGCATCATCTGAATCGGTAACCCAAGTACGAAGGCTGACTCAGAGTAAAGATAATAAGTTCAATTAAAATCGAACAACAGCTACGTTTCTGCGTGGCTGATGACACAGGTATTCTTGGTGATGTGGTTTTCAGTCCAAAGACTGCCTTGATGAATGTCTCCACTCCAGTTTGTCCTGTGCAATTCGGTTGCCTCACATAACTGCTACGACCTACAATCACTTTAAACTGTTTGCACTATTCAAACCTATTAATGTAACCAACGTGTACATCTACATGACTACTCTGCAGTTCACATTTAAGTGCTCGGGAGAGCGTTCGTCGAATCACTTTCAAACTATACCTCTAACGTTCCATTCGTGAACAGCGCGTGAGAAACACCAGCATCTACATCTTTCAGTGCGTGTCGTGATTTCCCCTATTTTGTTACGATGTTTTTTCTCCCTACGGAGATGAAGTAAGAAAAAATTGTTGATATCCGTAAGAAAAAGTTGGTGGTGGAAATTTCGTGTAAATATCTTCTCACAACTGAAAAAGCATTTGTTTTAGTGAATGCCATCCTAACCCCTGTATCATAGCTGGACACTCTCTCTCCTATTTCGCGATAACACAAAACGTGCTGCCCTTCTCCGGACTTTGTCCTCCGTCCGTCAATCCTATCAGGTAAGAATAGCATACCGCGCAACAATAACCATGAAGAGGACAACCAAGCGTAGTTTAGGCTGCCTCTTTAGTAGATTTGTTGCGTCTTCAAGTGTTTGCGAATAAAACGCAGATTTGTTTTGCCTTGCTCACAACGTTTCCTATGTGATGATTCCAGTTGTCCCTAAGCATTAGTTAATCGACAAGCTTAAAGATATCTGCATACAAGCTTAAAGATATCTGCATGAAAATGAACCACAGTTGAAATTGACAAACTGTACGGAAAATAAAAGGAATACAGCCTACTTGGACCAAGTTTTCATTCCCAAAACACGTTGAGGCTGTGAATCCCCACAAAAGTAAAAAAAAAAATTAAATGAATCGACAACGTTTAAACGTGTTATTTATCATGTAACCTAAATTTAATGGAATGCTTGTCATACTCATATGGATGAACACACACTTCTTATTGTTGAGTCAACGACCATTTTTCACATGGTACTGATATCTTGTCTAAATCGTTTCGCAAGTGGTCTTGATTTTCTCACGGTTTTGCTAGCAGGTAAATGACATCGTCATCTGCGAGTAATATAAGAGGGCTGCTCAGACTGTCCCCGAAATCATGTATAAAGATTAGGAGCAGTAGAGGGTCTATAATACTTCTTTGGGAAACAGCGGATATCACTTCTCTTTTACTTGTTGACTTTCCGTCAGTTACTACGAGCTTTGACCTTTCTGACAGGAAATCACGAAACCGGTCGCACAACCTGCGGCGGTATCCCATAAGAACGCAATTTGGTTAGAAGCCGCATGTGAGATATGGTTTCAAGAGCCTTCTGGAAATCTATTACTTCCTGTGAAGAAACAGTTAGTTCGTGTGTGCGATAAATGTCGATTCAGTATCTCTTCGTCAGTTACTCGACCTACCCATGTAATCTACAGTATTATTTCCTAGAAACACAGTTCAAAAACTTCTCTTCTTATCTGATACGGTTTACCGTCTACGTTTTATTCCCATATAAGGCTTAACTACAGATAAATACTTCCAGTATATATCTACTAATATTTGAATTTATTTACAGTGTTAACATATTTTACATTTTCTGAAAAGTATTGTCCGTATATCATATCACAATTAGAACTACTGACAGCCTTGGGAGAGCCATTCCTGACAAAACTCTACCATCTGGTGAGCAAGATGTATGAGACAGGAAAAATACCCTCAGACTTCAAGAACAATATAATAGTTCCAATCCCAAAGAAAGCAGGTGTTGACAGATGTGAAAAATTGCCGAACTGTCAGTTTAATAAGCCATGGCTGCAAAATACTAACACGAATTCTTTACAGACGAATGGAAAAACAGATAGAACCCGACCTCGGAGAAGATCAGTTTGGATTCCGTAGAAATGTTGGAACACGTGAGGCGATACCTGACCCTACGACTTATCTTAGAAAATAGATTAAGGAAAGGCAAACCTACGTTTCTAGCATTTGTAGACTCAGAGAAAAATTTTGACAATGTTGACTCGAATGCTCTTTTAGATTATGAAGGTGGCACGGGTCAAATACATGGAGTGAAAGGCTATTTGCAATTTGTACAGAAACCAGGTGGCAGTTAGAAGAGTCGAGGGACACGAAAGAGAAGCATTGGTTGGGAAGGGAGTGAGACAGGGTTGTAGCCTATCCCCGATGTTATTCAATCTGTATATTGAACAAGCAGTAAAGGAAACAAAAGAAAAATTCTGAGTAGGAACTAAAATCCATGGAGAAGAAATAAAAACTTTGAGGTTCGCCAATGACATTGTAATTCTGCCAGAGACAGCAAAGGAATTGGAAGAGCAGCTGAACGGAATGGACAGTGTCTTGAAAGGAGGATATAAGATGAATATCAACAAAAGCGAAACGAGAATAATGGAATGTATTCGAATTAAATCTGCTGATGCTGCGGGAATTAGATTAGGAAATGAGACACTTAGTGGTAAATGAGTTTTGTTATTTGAGGAGCAAAATAACTGATGATGGTGGAAGTAGAGAGGATATGAAATGTAGACTGGCAGTGCCAAGGGAAGCGTTTCTGAAGAAGAGAAATTTGTTAACATCAAGTATAGATTTAAGTTTCAGGAAGTCATTTCTGAAAGTATTTGTATGGAGTGGAGCCATGTATGGAAGCGAAACATGGACGATAAATAGTTTCGACAAGAAGAGAATAGAAGCTTTCGAAATGTGGTACTACAGAAGAATGCTGAAGATTAGATGGGTAGATCACATAACTAATGAGGAGGTATTAAATACAATGGGGAGAAGAGAAATTTGTGGCACAACTTGACTAGAAGAAGGGATCGGTTGGTAGGACATATTCTTGAGGTATCAAGGGATCGCCAATTTACTATTGGAGGGCAGCGTGGAGGGTAAAAGTCGCAGAGGGAGACAAGGAGATGAATGCACTAAACAGATTCAGGAGGATGTAGGTTCCAGTAGGTACTGGGAGATGAAGAAGCTTGCACAGCTTGCTTAAAGAACAGCTCTACTGAAGCCTTGTGCATTCTAATAGGGCTTACACCAATAATTGTTAAACACCAGACAACAGCTGAAGAATATCAAATTATAAAAACTGAACATACGGTCTATTCTACAGACACTCCTTTAGATTACAGAGGCCCTATTGAGCAAGAACAGTAACTTTAGAAGAAAATTACAAACTCAAGGAATATCCAATAGAGATTTATACTGATGGGATTTATTCAGAGAACGAAACAGGTTCAGGAGTGGTAATAATCATGCCACACCTGCCTATCAGTTACGCTCTAAATGGGTGCACCATTAACTAAGCAAAACAATTAGCAGTCTTTCGAGCCTTACAGAAACAAGAGAACTTACGAGAAATGCATGTTAAAATGGCAGAGGTAATACGCAAGGACAGTCGAATTACGCTGGATTCATTAAAAAATTCCAGGAATCATAAATATTAGATAGAAAGGGTCAGAAACAGAATTAGGGAACTGTCAGAGGAAATAGTATATTAACTTCGAATAGACGAAAGCACGTGCAGGAACTCTTGCGAATGAAATAACAGACAAGCTTGTCAAACAAGCAGCTCGAGAAAACACAACAGCAACCTAGAACTGAATTCCTTCGCCCGTGATCAGAAGAAAGTTAAGATACACATCGAAAGACAAATGTGAAAGAGAATGGGGTGAAACTACAAAAGGAGCGATCATAAAAGATTTCTTTCAGACTGTCCAACATAGTCTTTGCATAAAGATACCACAATCATCTGATATTACAACAACGTTAACAGGACATGGAAAATTGTCGTACTGCCATCGTTTCAGGCTAGCGCCAAGTGCTGTTTGTACGTGCGGAGAGGGCGATCAAACAGCAGACCACCTGTTATGTGTGTGTCGCGACGTTAATACAGAGAGAGGTGTCCTGAGAAAGAGTATGACAGAAATGGGAGGCAACTGGCCCGTCGATAAAGACATACACGAATGAATTTCACGAATTTGGTAATTTAATAACCTTTCCCAGAATATGAATAATTACGTCACTAAAAGTTTTTTGAAAAATTTTCCACCTGAAAACCTCATATCGATCGCACAGAAGTCAATTGTAAGTATAATTACTGGAATAATTTTGATCATGTTCTTCTTGAAGACCTTACATCGATCATATAGAAGTTTTCTATTTTGAATACTTTTCATCCATACTATTGTAATTCGTTATAATTAGAGATGTCCTCTATGTGTCTTGGTATTTAAACAAGTAGTATTACAAATATTGTAATGGGGAGTGTTGCAAATAAATGAAATGAATAACTGTGGTGGTTACGAAGGCATCGGAATGTAATGGAACAACGGGATGCGTTTTAGAGCGCCATTGCGACGTACTAAGAAATTTTGGTAGCTCAACATACTCCTGAGAGCAAGAGAGAGTTTAAATCCCTCACAGTAAGATAACACCCGTTAGAAATGGAAATTGCTTTCGTGTTTTAATTTGTGTTTTATTATTGTCGGAGAGTGGCGTATTTATTTATTTTGAAAGGGTAGCCGTGGAAGATTGTCGATTTGTTCGAGGGTCTTTTTTTCGCTCCCTCTGGCAATCAAAACGTGTGATTAACACGGCGCCATTTGGGCTGCTGGTTTTTCATTCCATTTTCACTCCTCGTCTGAAACAAGAACAGCAAACATCGCGACGGTTACTAGGGAAGGGAACTCTTTTCGCATTACTTGTAAGGGATCGCCCGACCAATTCTTTGCAGGAGTTTTAATTCATAAAAAGAAGCCGTTTATTGTTCGCAGTCTTAAATACGGCTTTACAGCTGCCACACAACGGGATCTCTAACTTGACCCCTCTGCCAATATTGCGCTAGAGGAGAGCAAAGTAAGTCTGTGTCTGAAAATATAGTATGCATTCAGAACAATAACGACCTTCCAAAGACAGTGGAAAATTATCGCCAGAATTCTATAAAGTACAAATGCGGATTAAGGACACTTAGAAAATCTAACAGTTCTACTAAGGAGACTGCCTACACTACGCTTGTCCGTCCTCTTCCTCTTTTAGAATACTGCTGTGCGGTGTGGGATCCTTACCAGATAGGACTGAAGGAGTACATCGAAAAAGTTCAAATAAGGGCAGCACGTTTTGTATTATCGCGAAGTATGGGGGAGAGTGTCACAGAAATGATACAGGATTGTGGCTGGACATCATTAAAATAAAGGCATTTTTTGTTGCGACGGAATCTTCTCACGAAATTCCAATCACCAACTTTCTCCTCCGAATGTGAAAATATTTTGTTGCACTGACCTACATAGGGAGGACCGATCACCACGATAAAATAAGGGAAACCAGAGCTCGTACGGAAAGATACACGTGTTCATTCTCTCCGCGCGCTCTACAAAATTGAAATAATAGAGAATTGTGAAGGTGGTTCGATGAACCCTCTGCCAGCCACCTAAATGTAATTTTCAGAGTATCGATGTAGATGTAATTGAAAAGCGGACGGCAAATGTACTGACTCTCGTGAAAGAATAAAACAAGCATTGCTTGATGGACTGCAATTTTTTCTCTACATGAATTTGCTAGTATAACACATCTGGCCGTCAGTGTACTACTGGGTCTGAATATATGAAAGATCAAATATCAGACTATCGAAGAGGAAAAGTGGGAGACACAACAACGGAAAAAGGTAAACTGAATGGTGGTATTTCGGCCAGAGGTGAAGATAAGAACGTCTTTGCATTCGGGTTACCTTTGACTATAACATTGGATGTCTAAAAACGAAGTTTAGATTTGAAGAGATCTCTAGGAAGGAGACTGGGGGGGGGGGGGGGGTATAGCGTCTTCGATTGCTTGGCCTTCTTTAGGAATTCAATCGATATGGAGCGCTTCTAGAGAGCGAACTGCACGTTCTGTGTGCGAGAATTTTGCAAAAATGATGAATCGGCGACTGTGGCACGGAGGAAATTTTCCAGTGATTGTGGATTACATAATGTAAATGACGCTCCAAGTGTTCCCCTTACCCGGAAATGGATCAGAAGGTATGAGGAGACAGGTTCAACACTGTGTCAAAACTAAATCCGGACGACCAAGGTCATCAAGAACGGGCGAATCCGTGGAGTGTGTAGATCGGTCTGTTTGTGACGATTACAACCTGTCCATACGTAAGCGTGCAAGTTCTTTAAATGCGCGTAGATCAGTACTGCCTCGAATTCTGCAAAAAGATCTTAACCTGCACCCTTACGAAATCCAGTTTGGGGCAGGAACTAAAGCCTCAGAATGTCAAAGGCTGGAGTTGGTTAATGGTGTGACTAAGTGCCCTCCATTTAACAGCATCATCCGACGGGGCTCATTTTCATCTGAACGGTCACGTGAAT
The DNA here is from genome assembly GCF_021461395.2 of Schistocerca americana. Classification (NCBI taxonomy): domain Eukaryota; kingdom Metazoa; phylum Arthropoda; class Insecta; order Orthoptera; family Acrididae; genus Schistocerca; species Schistocerca americana. The sequence continues at coordinate 184,667,489 of NC_060120.1, forward strand.
AAGCAAAATTGCCATTACTGGAGTGCAAGGGATCCTAAACAGATGCATGAGAAACCCCTTCATTCGACAAAAGTCACTGTATGGGCTGCGATGTCGGCTCGAAGACTAACTGGCTCGTACTTTTTCAAGGACGAGAAGACCACAGCACACACGTCCAAAGTGTCTATACTGCGAGTTCGTGAATTTTTTCACGGCAAATAGTTCTTCACGAGGGATGACACAGATGGACCTCCCGTGCAGTTCAGATTTTAGACCAATGAATTTTTTTCTTAAAGGGATATGTCAAATCTAAAGTGTATGTCAATAATTCGATTTCTCTGGAGCAGTTGAAAGAGAATATCCATAGTGAAGTGGCAGCCATCCCAGTTTTAACGCCGAGCCGTCACGAAAAATTTTGTTCATCGTTTAAATGAGTGCCGTAGGCGTGCTGGATTGCATTTAAATGATACATTTCTAAGAAGTAAATTCCCAAACTATATATTTAAATAAGAAATAAAAGTTTTGCCAATAGACTTCAGCCTCTATTTTATTTTGACAAATCAAATTTAAACTTACTTTTGAGACACCCTGTACATACGAAACATCTTTTTCTGTCTACCAGCCTACCTTGATTTTATAAGCCTATTAATTTAGTTCTTCGGGTCTATGTTGTTATAAGAGTCATAGTTATTTAGGAGCGAGGACTTTTTCTTTTGCCTGCACACTTCTACTTTGCCTCACACTTAAGGTCCCTACACGCACACCGATTTATCGTCCGACCCACCAATATATCGGACGTGTGTGCGCTTGTCGGCCGAACGACAGACCGATTTTCACTGTCGGGCGGTCGGTTGGGTATGACCAGCCGAACTTCCCACAACTTCTCCCAACAGGAGCCTTTGGCTGACGCTGTCGTGCCAACCGCCTGACATAAGTTCGCCTTCTGTCGCTGCGCCCAGGAATAAACGCAATTCAAATTTGGCTAACGCACTCCGTACACTATCAAATAACGTGTCAAGCTTCTCTAGGTTCGTCAAATATTTTATCGTCTACGGCGTTGTTTGACATGTTTGTCAAACAGAGTTAGTTTCAGAGAAATTTTGTTTGACGGCTGATTTGACATGATGGCGGACGTTGTTTATTACAATGTTTCGCCGCTCATGATTAGCGAAAAAGAGTTTTTATTACAATTTGTCTCACTGTATCGTGAGTTTTGACAATGATGGGAAGTGTGATTAATTATAAAAATAAAGCACCACTGGCAGTTACCAAAATGATAGAGATATTGCGTCTTTCCCAGCCATATGTTACGCAGGAAGAGGTTAAGAAGAAAACAGATATTCTGCGCTCAACATACAAGTGAGACGGCAACAAATAAAAAAATTAAAAAAATGTAAAAAAATCAAAGCTGTTCAGTTCTTCCGCGGATAATGTGTATGTACTGTAATGAACTGTTGTAAGATGACCAAGTGGAAGACAATAAATTTTCGCATACTTGTGCGTTCTTTTTCAGTGTGAGTGCGAAGTGCCCATTCACAGAAATAATAAAGTTCTGTGTGTAATATTTCTTTACTAGATTTCATGGATATATTTCTCTCACAGTTTCAAGCAATCATATGACCAGTGACGTTTATTTTTCTGGTTTACATGCAATCCTTAAGTCAATGGAAGAAACGTTTTGCCTGCATTGGTAGCCGTTCCCACTAGCGTCAAAATTTTTAACGATACGAATAGCGTCTGCTTCAAAAGGTGAGGTTAAATTGACAAACTTAGCGGGTACGTGTACAGACTTGTTTGACAAATCCGGGGATGGATACGAGTGAATTTGACAAACAAGTTTCATCGTGTACGAGTTTATGGTGAAGTTTAAAATGCACATATTTGTGGGGCATGTCATGCGAGGAGTACAGCAACAGAGATGCTAGAAATAAAGAACCTGTTTCATTTGTTAACGATCCCACTATGTTTTCATGTGGGGTACAGAGACAGACATGCGTTTTGTGAACCGAAGTACGTTAACTGTATTTTGTTTCTAGGTTTTATTTCCGATATTTATCGGTGATCTTCACGACTTCTGCTGGGTTTGGCGAATGCCAGGAAAACGTTACCTGCCATCATAGGCAGCGTCAGTAGTGAAGTACGGAGCAGGCGATGTTATGGCATGTGTTTTAGAGGAACAGTTCTGAGACGTTGACTGATTGCACCAGCATGATAATACACCTGCCATAAAGAAGCGTCTGTAAGCACCATTCCTTGAATGAACAGGATGACGGCTTCGTTCCAGACCCCTGCGTCCAGCACCATCTCCTTCTATGGTTTCTGCTCATGATGAAGAATGGGCTACACTTCCTCCACAGACATTCCGATACCTCATTGAAAGTGTCCCCAACAGAGTTGAAGCTGTCATAAAGAGGAACGATAGCAACACCCCATATTAATGTCCACTAACAGGTGTCACCCACTGCACGCTGTTAACGAAAGTACGACCACATGGAATAAGTTCAGATACGTGAGTGGTTCAAAGACTTCTTAAGTAATAGAACCCAGTATGCTGTCTTCGATGTCGAGTGTTCGTCAGGAGTACCCCAGGGAAGTGTGATAGGACCGCTGTTGTTATCTACGTACATAAATGATTGGTAGACAGGATAGGCAGCAATCTGCGGTTGTTTGCTGCTGATGCCGTGGTGTACGGTAAGGTATCGAAGTTAGGTGGCTGTAGGAAGATACAAGACGACTTAGACAAAATTACCTGCAACATGCGGTCGTGCATTATCCTGCTGAAATATAGGGTTTCGCAGGCATCGAATGAAGGGTAGAGCCACGGATCGCAACACATCTGAAATGTAACGTCCACTGTTCAAAGTGCCGTCAATGGGAACAAGAGGTGACCGAGACGTGTAACCAATGGCACCCCATACCATCAAGCAGGATGATACGCCAGTATGGCGATGGCGAATACAAGCTTCCAATGTGTGTTCACCGTGATATAGCCAAACACGGATGCGACCATCATGATGCTGTAATAAGAACCTGGATTCATCCGAAAAATGACGTTTCGCCATTCGTGCACCCAGGTTCGTCGTTCAGTACAACATCGCAGGCGCTCCTGTTTGTGATGCAGCGTCAAGGGTAACCGCAGCCATGGTCTCCGAGCTGATAGTCCATGCTACTGCAAACGTCGTCGAACTGTTCGTGCAGATGGTTGTTGTCTTGCAAACGCCCCCTTCTGTTAACTCAGGGATCGAGACGTGGCTGCACGATCCGTTACATCCACGCGGATAAGATGCCTGTCATCTCGACTGCTAGTGATACGAGGCCGTTGGTATCCAGCACAGCGTTCCGTAATACCCTCCTGAACCCACCGATTCCATATTCTGCTAACAGTCATTGGATCTCAACCAACGCAATCGCGATAGGCTACAATCCGACCTTTATCAAAGTCTGTAGCGTGATGGTACGCATTTCTCCTCCTTACACGAGGCATCACAACAACGTTTCACCAGGCAACGTCGGTCAACTGCTATTTGTGTATTAGAAATCGGTTGGAAACTTTCCTCATGTCAGCACGTTGTAGGTGTCGCCACCGGCGCCAACCTTGAGTGAATGCTCTGAAAAGCTCATCATTTGCATATCACAGCATCTTCTTCCTGTCTGTTAAATTTCGAGTCTGTAGCACGTCATCTTCGTGGTGTAGCAATTTTAATGGCCAGTAGTGTAATTCTCTCTTTTATACAGTTGTTATTAACGAAATGTCATACTGATTTTGCGACAGATATCAGATGCACCCGATGATGCAGTTATAATGAGATTTTTTTGGGGGGGGGGGGGGAGAACGGAGGGAGGGGAGCGATGGCTAACGAACCAAAGGGCTTCTGAAGTTTCGATTTAGTGAAGGTGTAGATATTTTCGAGAAAAAATGCTACTCCTAAGAAGAAACACACAATACTGATACAGAAGGTTGAAAGGTGGCTACACTGTGCCACTGCGCCAGAGATAGCGCCAAAGAGTACTATTAAGCCGCCTCCACAGTGCCTGTCGAGAGCTCGTAGAGGACAGTGTGTGTTAAGAACTCATGGCAGTCAGTGCTAGTGGAGAGCTCGTAGAGGACAGTGATTGTCGGGAGTCCGTAGCAGTCAGTGCTTGTTATGAGATCGGACAGGACAGTATGTGTTAAGAGTTCGTGCCGAGATGTGCTAGTGGGCACTGCTTGTCGTGAAGTCGGAGTAAGATGTTGTAGTAAAGAGTGTTGTTCCATGTTTTATGCAGTTATTTGATGGGAGAGATAGCAGATGTTATTGTGTGCATTTCGTCAATATATATGAAGGTAAAAACTACAATGTTCTTTTATTAATTGTGTGTCTGAAATAATGCGTCACTACGAGTTCAGTCAACAAAGCATCTGGCTTGTGTTCTTGTATTAGAGTGTAATTCTGGTTTTCTTGCGTAATTATAGTTTTTCTAAATTTCTTTTGTCACGTCAGTATAGTTGGTATTTAAAAATTCTTGTCTTGTTGGAGAAGAACCGTGCCAGATGTGGACGTTGAGTCACACTCCCACATACAGAACAGTTACGCTTGTGCTTGTTGGTTTGTAGGTTTTATAGTTGCTGGGGACTTAATTAATTAACTGTGTTTACGAAAATTTTCTTAGATTGTTTGTTGCAGTCAGATAGCGTAACAATTCTAGTCAGGGCCAACCGTTTACGAGACACTGCGTAATCGGACATACAGCTACAGCTACTAAAAATATTTTCAGTCTTGTATTTAATTAAGCCCCCATGCAAGGTGACCTAATAGTGGCAGGAAAACTAGAACATTGCGTAGTTTCTATTTCTACATCTTTTACTGGTGGTGTGGAGCTTAGTTAATATGTGTATGTAGCGGACAGACGTTGACATGTACTTCTCTTACTGGTAGGTTTCCTCAGACCACATTTTTTGCTCTGTACTAGTGACTGACCTTCCATCAGAGGTCGTAATACAACTGAAGCTAGTGAAAGGACTTGTGATCGCCTCTCACTTAATATGAACGCTGCTGCAGGGATTTATATAGGCGTAGGCCGGAAGAATGGATTGAGAATGAAGGGGCAAGAAAAATATGGCAGCAAGGCTTTCACAACGCACAAGGACTTTCTATAAATTGAAAGGACTGCCGACACCCAAATATATAAACTTTGGGACCAGAAAAGGATCAATGAAAAGCTATGTTTGCAGCACATCTCCTGTGGATGCGAAGCGTGGACAAAGAGGAAAACAGAAATGAAAGCGTTAGAAAGGGGTCTTCGAAATGGGAAGCTACAGAGGCTTATAATCTGATGGTTTGATAGAGCAATGAAAAAACATTCATAATAATGAAATGAAGACAAAGAATACTTGAGCACATAGTAGGAGTCTTTGAAAACTTTAGTTGAACAGATAGTGGAAGGGAGTAATGGCGGTGGTAGTTATTCTGCTAAATGGAGACTAAGTCTGGGATACGGTCCTGAAAGGATAAGGAACAGAAAAGGTCATGTGGAGATATGGCCAGAAATGCTTTCCACACAGTAATCCTGGGTTGTGTGGGGCGGCGGTGGGGTGGGTGGACTGCTGTGAAACACTGAGGGCTACGGCAGGACGAAGCCTCTCCGTCGTTCCTAGGTCCCCGGTTCAGTACACAATACACAACAGGATTCGAAAACTGCATCACACCGGCTTTATAGGTTTAGTGGCCGTGCATACGGAGGACGCCTTTAACGCCGCTTCTTGCCACTAATAACGAGAATCCACTTGTTGATAAGTTTTCCGCCGCTAGTTGTCAAAACTTTTCCGCCGCTTGTTGTTAAAACTTTTTTGTATGCGCGTTTCATGCAAAGCCCATCAGAATACTAAACACAGCGAATCTTATGAAGTGACATCCATCGCAACATTGGCGCTCATCTTGCAGCATAAATTTTAAGAGTGGAAACTTTATTACGTGTAGATACTATACCTCTTGGAAGAGAAGCAATAACAAAGCACCGTGTATTTTGTATTGGACTCGAAACGCTGTTAACAACGAAAATTTGTCACAGTAGGATTGTCAAGCAGTCAGTCAAGTCGAATACGACTGAATTTAGACGTAAATCTTTCTTAGAAGTAGACGTTTCACGTTGAGATTTATACAGAAACAAATTATTTTACTTTCGTTACATTCATCCCTACAACACCCTCTCTCTTTTTTTTTCTTATTCAGTAACCTTCAGACTGATTTGATATAACACGCCATGATTTCCGCTCCTGCACCGGTATCTTTGTCACACAACAGCACTTAAACCCGTCTTCAATTATCTGTCCTATAACTCTGCCCCTTCTTCTAGTCATTGATCCAAACATACCTGAATTCTCCGTGATTAGGCAGACTCATTTTCTTGTAAGTCCACTTAATTTCAGGCGTCCTTCTCATTTGTGCTTTTTTTGGTACTTTCGACTTTCTTCACGTTACTCTGCCTCTATTCTGCCTCGGGCATGGATGTGTGTGATGGCCTCAGGTTAGTTAGGTGTAAGTAGTTCTAAGTTCTAGAGGACTGATGACCTCAGATGTTAAGTCCCATAGTGCTCAGAGCCATTTGAACCATTTAACATTTCCTGTAAATCTTCCTCACTTTCACTGAGGATAGCAAATAGCTGAATCTTATTACTGATACCTACATCTGCACCACTGCTCTGCAATTCCCTCGTAATTCCTTGCCAGACCTTCATAGAATCACTATTTCTCGACTTTTCATCTGCATCTACGTGATTACTCTGCTATTCACAATAAAGTGCTTGGAAGAGGGTTCAATGGACCATCTTCAAGCCGTTCCACTATCGAACGGCGCGCGGGAAAAACGAGCACTTCAATTTTTCTGTGCGAGCTCTGATTTCTCTTATTTTATCGTGATGAGCATTTCTCATTATGTAGGCGGGTGCCAACATAATGTTCTCGCAATCGGAGCAGAAAACTGGTGACTGAAATTTCATGAAATGATCCGGTCACACTGCACTCGCATTCGGGAGGACGACGGTTCAATCCCGCGTCCGGCCATCCTGATTTAGGTTTTCCGTGATTTCCCTACATAGCTCCAGGCAAATGCCGGGATGGTTCCTTTGAAAGGGCACGGCCGACTTCCTTCCCCGTCCTTCCCTAATCCGATGAGACCGATGACCGTGCAGTTTGGTCTCTTCCCCCAAACAACCCAACGATCCCGTCGCAACGGAAAACGCCTTTGTTTTAATGATTGCCACTCCAGTTCACGTATCATGTCTGTGGCACTATATCCCTTACTTCGTGATAATACAAAACGAGCTGCCATTCTTTGTACTTTTCCGATGTCATCCGTCAGTCTCACCTAATGCGGATCTCACACCACACAGCAGTACTCCAGAACAGGGCGGACAAGCAGGGTGTAAGCAGTCTACTAAAGAGACCTGTTGCACCTTCCAAGTGTTCTGCCAATGAATCGCTGTCTTTGTTTTTCTCTACCCACACCATTATGTATGTGATGGTACCAATTTAGGTTATTTGTAATTGTAATCCCTAAGTATTTAGTTAAATTTACAGCCTTCAGACTTGTGAGACTTATCGCGCAATCGAAATTTACCGGATTTTTTTTAGTACTCATGTGAATAACTTCACACTTTCCTTTACTCAGTGTCAACTGCCACTTTTCGGGCAATACAGATATCTTATCTAAATCATTTTGCAATTCGTTTTGGTCATCCGATGATTTTACAAGACGATAAATGACAGCATCATCTGCAAAAAATCTAAGATGGCTACTGAGATTGTCTCCTATCTCGTTAATATAGATAAGGAACAATAGAGGGCCTATAACACTTCCTTGGGGAACGGCGGATATTATTTCTGTTTTACTCGATGACTTGCCGTCTAATACTACGAACTGTGACCTTTCTGACAGGAATCACGAACCCAGTCGCAAAACTGATGCGATATTCCATACGCACGCAGTTTGTTAAGAAGACGCTTGTGAGGAAATCTAAAAATATGGAATCAATTTGACATCCTCTGTCGATAGCACTCATTACTTCACGGGTATAAACAGCTAGTTGTTCCGCAAGAACGATATTTTCTGAATCCGTGGTGACTACGTGTCAATAAATCGTTTTCTTCGAGGTACTTCAAAATATTCGAATACAGTATATGTTCCAGAACCCTACTGCAAATCCACGTTAGTGATATGGGCGTGTAATTCAACGGATTACTCCTACTTCCCTTTTTGGGTATTGCTGTGACTTGAGCAATTTTCCAGTCTTTAGGTACGGATGCCAGCTGAGAAGCTACTCGACCGAACAGTAGTGGCTCCGGTCAAAGAAAACCATCAGAACGACTGGGAGAGCGGTTTGCTGACCACACGCCCCTCCTATCCGATTCCTCATCTAAGGATGACACGGCTGTCGGATGGTCCCAATGGGCCACTTGTGGCCCAACGACGAAGTGCTGCTGCTGCTGCCGCCGATCTACGCTTCCCTTATCAGTTTGTAAGGAGTGTAGACTGTCTCCTAGCAAAGCGTCTAGCAAATTTTCCTTTCCCCAGGATTTTGCTTCCACTCTGGAATGATTCTTTCATTTCTGCTTCTTCGATGTGCAGGTTCAACAGTATGCACCAAAGATTGCATCGCTGCCCTACGCCAGTTTTAATCTGAGCGCTTTTCTCACTGGTTTTAAGTGTTATTGTTTCCTCTTGTGTCTTGTGCATATTGCAAAGGGACTGGACAAAAACATGAAAACACAGGAAGAAATGCGTGCTTGAAGATAACAGCAAAGGCAAGCCTGAAGTTTGCACTTTTGTATTGTACCACAAAAGGCGCCTGTGCAATGTTCTTAATACGTTGCAAACGTCAGTGGAAAGCAGAACAGGGGTCTTTGTAGATGTGAGTGTATGATGTCGGAGCTAAGTGAATTCGAACATTGGCAAATTGTTGGCGCTCGTATGGTCGGTGCTCTGTAACCAAGGCAGCCGAAGAGCTTGGTGTTTCAAGAGACTCCGTATCGAAGATTTATACTGCAGAAAAACACACAACGTGAACGCAAGTGGTGTTGACAGATCGTGACAGACTGTCGTTGAGGTGCCTTGTGACGAAAAAGACGACAGCTGAAAAAGTCACTGCAGAACTGCATATCACGTTAGCTAACCCTTTCAGCACTAAAACAACACGAAGATATCTCCATAATCCGTTAATTGAAGGGTGAGCAGTAATTCCAAAACCACACATCAGTGGAGCAAATGCCTGTAACAGGAGAACGTGGTTGTGTAAGCCTGAAACTTGGACTGTGGAGCAATGGACGAATGTCAGTTGACCGGATGAGGCTTGTTTCACAGTGTTGCCAACTTTTGGCAGTCGTCCCAAGGGTGAAACATTGCAGGGGATCGGTGATGGTTTGGACAGCCATACCGTGGTATTCCATGGGTCCCATGAGCAAGGTGGCACTACTGCCAAGGACTATGTGGAGATTTTGTCTGATCAGGTCCATCCCGTGACACGGTGTTTGCTCCCTACTGGTGACAATGTGTTCTATGATGACAGGGCCTCAGTTCACACAGCTTGCATCGTCTAGGACTGGTTTTGCGAGCGAGAGGATTTGTCGCGTGTTCCCTGGCCCCCACAGTCACCAGGTCCCAATGCTACTGAGTCTTTATGGTCTACTATGGATAGAAGTGGGCTGATCGCAGTCCACTGTCATCTTTTCATGAACTTGCCATTATTTTGCGAGAAGAGTGGGATAAGATTTCCAGGAAAACCACACGAGACTTATATTTATCCATTTAGAGACGACTAGAAGCTGTTTTGAATACCAACTGGTTTCGTACACCGTATTAGACATGGTAATATGTTGTGTTTGTGATATTGCCGTATTTCTGTCCGCCCCTGAACGTTAACCATCTTTCCCTTTAGCTTTCTCTGGGTCGACATAACCAGTGTCTTGATTTTTCTTGCGTCTTACCTGCATTATTATACTCAACGTGAGAACTGGTTTCCTTTTCCCAGAGGCAAACTGATCGTCGTCAAACAAGCCTGTGTATCTACTGCACTCTTCTGTATATTATTCTTGTTAGTAAGGTGGATGTGTCAGCTGTCTAGCTCATTGTGTGATAGTTCTATTTATCTGTCTTTGATATCTTTGGGGATGTACAGACGACGTTCTCCCCAAGTCACATGGGATATCTCCCCTCTCGTAGATTATGCAGACTAGGTCATGTGGTTTCATATTTGTGGGCAACTCTGTGCATTCACTAAGTACATTTTTAGGCTAGGAAAGGGTGGTCAGAACGATCTGTGGTGAGAGTTCGCGCACTTCGTGTAAGCTGTTGTCCAAGCGTCTAACTCTACCAGCCCTGTACGGATTCTACAACAAGGGCTTTGTAATTAATAATATTGAATAATTCAAAGGTAACTAAGGCATTCAGTCAATGACAACTCGACAGACAAATAATTTGCATTACGATGATAGTTCTTCAAGCAATGTGCACTATTCTGCAGGTACCATTTTCAACATGCCCCTCCTGGACTAAAGAATTTGAAAGATTAATGTTAGTTTCCATATTTATGTTCCAAGGCTTCCTTGTTACACCCTCCTTTATTTCCGTACAAGAGTTTCTCGCATTAGTTTAGGACCTTTCGCTGTTACATTTTATTCATTTGTATGCACAATTGCAACAGCTTTCCTATCACATTTCCTCTAGCCACAAACAACACTGATTTCACTTCACTGTATTTGGTTTTCTAGGAAGCGCTCAGTTTCAAATTTGTTCGGATACTCTGCTACCCGTCCGAGGAAGGCGACTTTTACCAAAACTAGTGTATTTACAGTGGTCAGACGGTTAATGTATCTTGTTATCATAAAACAGTTGCGAATAATTATTTTACTAATGATACCGATCGATGAGCAGGTGCCTGCACTATAAAATATTTCAGAAGAGCGAATCAAGTAGGGGCGCTTCGTAGAATTGTCAAGAGGAAGCTCACGAAATGTAAAGAAGATGTAGTGGTTTACGATAACCTAAATCTGTCCTCAACTAGATTTTTATTTTGAATACAGCACCGCTTCACTAGGCGTCAAAGTGGCATACCGTTTCCTCCATGCGATTTGGAACTGAATGAGGGATCTATAGTTCAACGAACCACGATCCAACTTCATGTTATTCACACTAACAAATGAAGAGTGGAAATATCGAAAGTTCTAAATTTCAAGTCTCATATTTGTCAGATGAATCAAAAAACAATGTTTCTCTTTGTACATAACTAATTTGTATCCAAGAAAGTGAGAAGTTATTCTGATAACAAAGAATTCTGCACCTCACCGCATCACCTTAAAAAAAAATTTAATAAATTTTTGTTAAGAATAACACACACACGCTCTTAATTTTAAAATAGACTAAAATAATGCAAACCTCCAAACATCAACAATTGAACATTCGGAGCAAAAAATTCAATGTAAATAAGAACATGTTGTTACAGATGACACTGTAAAAGAATAACAGATATACTGTAAAGAACAAACAGCGGCAGAAACCACAACATATACACTACTGGCCATTAAAATTGCTACACCACGAAGATGACAAGCTACAGACGAGAAATTTAACCGACGGGAAGAAGATGCTGTGATATGCAAATGATTAGCTTTTCAGAGCATTCACACATGGTTGGCGCCGATGGCAACACCTACAACGTGCTGACATGAGGAAAGGTTCCAACCGATTTCTCATACACAAACAGCAGTTGACCGGCGTTGCCTGGTGAAACGTTGTTGTGATGCCTCGTGTAAGGAGGAGAAATGCGTACCATCACGTTTCCGACTTTGATAAAGGTCGGATTGTAGCCTATCGCGATTACGTTGGTTGAGATCCAATGACTGTTAGCAGAATATGGAATCTGTGGGTTCAGGAGGATAATACGGAACGCCGGGCTGGATCCCAACGGCCTCGTATCACTAGCAGTCAAGATGGCAGGCATCTTATCCACATGGCAGTAACTGATCGTGCAGCCACGTCTCGATCCCTGAGTTAACATATGGGGACATTTGCAAGACAACAACCATCTGCACGAACAGTTCGACGACGTTTGCAGCAGCATGGACTATCAGCTCGGAGACCATGGCTGCGGTTACCCTTGACGCTGCATCACAGACAGGAGCGCATGCGATGATGTACTCAACGACGAACCTGGGTGCACGAATGGCAAAACGTCATTTTTTCGGATGAATCCAGGTGCTGTTCACAGCATCATGATGGTCGCATCCGTGTTTGGCGACATCGCGGTGAACACACATTGGAAGCGTGTATTCGTCATCGCCATACTGGCGTATCACCCGGCGTGATGGTATGGGGTGCCATTGGTTACACGTCTCGGTCACCTCTTGTTCGCATTGACGGCACTTTGAACAGTGGACGTTACACTTCAGATGTGTTACGACCCGTGGCTCTACCCGTCATTCGATCCCTGCAAAATCCTACATTTCAGCAGGATAATGCACGACCGGAAGTTGCAGGTCCTGTACGGGCCTTTCTGGATACAGAAAATGTTCGACTTTTGCCCTGGCCAGTACATTCTCCAGATCTCTCACCAATTGAAGACGTGTGGCCAATGGTGGCCGAGCAACTGGCTCGTCACAATACGCCAGTCACTACTCTTGATGAACTGTGGTATCGTGTACACGCCATCCAAGCTCTGTTTGACTCAATGCCCAGGCGTATCAAGTCCGTTATTACGGCCAGAGGTGGTTGTTCCGGGTACTGATTTCTCAGGATCTATACACCCAAATTGCATGAACATGTAATCACGTGGTTCTAGGCGCTACAGTCTGGAACCGCGAGACCGCTACGGTCGCGGGTTCGAATCTTGCCTCGGGCATGGATGTGTGTGATGTCCTTAGGTTAGTTAGGTTTAAGTAGTTCTAAGTTCTAGGGGACTTATGACCTCTTAAGTCCCATAGTGCTCAAAGCCATTTGAACCATGTAATCACATGTCAGTTCCAGTATAGTATATTTGTCCAATGAATACCCGTTTATTATCTGCATTTCTTCTTGGTGTAGCAATTTTAATGACCAGTAGTGTAATAACAAACTATAAAAAATGGTTTCAATTCGTGAACACGTTACGTGAAAAACAAGTTATGCCTTTAGAGACCTTAAAAAGTCGTTTTTCATTTTTTAAGTCGAGGGCAAATAAAAAAATTCCGTTAATTATGAAACTACAGAGAACCATATGTGGGTAAAGAAAGGACAAAAAGTGTTTTCTTAAGACGGAACGTCTTAAAATTTATTTGTAAGGAAACGCGAACACAAGAGTGGCCGACATCACCACAGAGCTTTAATAAATATTTTGTACAGGCATTAAACAGCTAATAATAACTTACACTGTTGTTAATAAGGCTAGAGAGAGGTGACCATGGACAGACTGCAGTAAGCGGAGCAAAGCCCCAAGATCGGCCGGCCTCGGCGCGTTCCGCGGCACCTAAGGGCCCTTTGCTGACGCCATTGTGCGTCGGTACAGTCGCAGAAAGGCGACTTTCACTGCGTTAAGACAACGGCGGGGCTCGGGCGGCGAGATGTTAGCACGGATGCTTCGCTTCGCTTTCCCCACACCACACACAGCTCGCCACGGCAATTTTCCATCCGCCTTATGCAACGCACGTAGCGGCGAGCGCGTTGACAACCACGGACCCGTGCCTGAGAATCCGCGCCTAGCACAAACCAACAGAGGGACCCAACAAAGAGGAAATACTGTAACCCGTTTCATTCGCTCTGAAAAATAGAAATTTCTCCGGCGTCCCTCTGGTTAGTTCAAGATGTAACGACGGAAAGATTATTTCCATATCAGCTACACAGTTTTGGAACACTATTGCTTTCTTAGTAACGAAATGTTTGGAGTTAAATTTACCTGTATAAGATTTTAAGTACGACATCTGTTCAAAACATTCGGGAACTGCCGGCCGAAGTGGCCATGCGGTTAAAGGCGCTGCAGTCTGGAACCGCAAGACCGCTACGGTCGCAGGTTCGAATCCTGCCTCGGGCATGGATGTTTGTGATGTCCTTAGGTTAGTTAGGTTTAACTAGTTCTAAGTTCTAGGGGACTAATGACCTCAGCAGTTGAGTCCCATAGTGCTCAGAGCCATTTGAACCAGCCATTCGGGAACTTTGCCCACAAAATTTTTCTACGCTAACCTTTTACTTATTGTGTATGGTCTCCTTCGACATACCATCTTCCACAATTGTTACTCCGCTCCCGATGCTATTTCCACTTCCGGAAGCAGTCTTGGTACGCTTCTTGCTGGATCGCGCGAAACACCGTCTGCAAATTTTTTTACCTCGTTCATTGTTGCAAATCTTGATCCTTACAATGGGGTTTTTAACTTTGGAAGTAAAAAACAATGTCCTCAGAACCAGGTTTAGAGAGTACGAGGATGAGGCAGCGCAGTGATGTTTTTTGTGCAATAGTCACTCACCAACTGGGATGAATGTGCGGGTGCGTTATCGTGATGCAGGACCCATGAATTGTCTCGCCACATTTCAGGCCGTTTTCTTCTCTCTTTTTCTCGCAGGCGTCGCAACGTGTCACGCTAGTACCATCGATTAACAGTTTGGCTCTGTGGAACGAAGTCATGATGGACTAATTCTTCATTAGCCCTGGCCTGACGAGCTTTTTTTTTTGTCTTGGAGAACCTTTCCCGAGCCCTTGTGAAGATTGAACTTTGGTCTCAGCATAGCAGACCTACGTCTCATCACCCGCTATGATTTCCTTAACGAACATATCGTTTTAATTTGCGCGGTCCAAAAGCTCTTCACTGATTGCGAGGCGACGATATTTCTGGCCTTGACTCATGATCCGCGGGACGAACTTGGTGGCAACAAGATGCATTCCAAGATGCTGTGTCAGTATTTCATGACATGATCCAACCGAAATGTTACAGTCTTCTGCAATCTCTCGGAGAGTCAGTCTTCGAGCGGCGCGCACAATTTCTTTGGCGTTTCTGACATGAGCGTCGTCGATAGACGTCGAAGGGCGTCCTTGAACGATGGTCACCTTTAACTTCCGTTCGGCCATTTTTGAACCGTGTGAACGATTGGTAACACCGAGTACGACTTAAGCACTCATCGCCGCAGGCTTCCTGCATCATTTGGTGTGTCTCTGAAAAGGGTTCCTTGAGTTTCACGCAAAATGTAATGCAGGCGCTTTGCCTCTGTAATTCTGCCATCTCGAAAGTTGCAGAGTCCTACTCAATAGAGAAGTGAACAATAATTAACAGACCTACAACAATGAAACTTCCGGCACTTGTATACTGAAGACAAGCGTGACCATGAGGATCCAAAATCTGAGAAATTCCGCTTAAAGAATCAGACCCCTATACAAGATGAACTGGAGCTAACTCTGCGAGAAAAGATATTTAAACTAAAACTTTTATTGTAATCAAACTTCTCTAAAATTTTCAGAAAGGACTTTGCTTATTGTGGACTATAACTGCAACTAGGAAGGAGGGTGTAGATTACAATCTGGTTCTTCATGCAGCATTAGTACAGATACATTCGTGTGTGAAGGCTCTGGGAGAAAGGTTTATTTGTGACTAAAACCGCCTAGATCGTACATTTTTATAATTATTGCGTCGTTTCCGCTACTGTCATCGTCAGATCAAAATTAAGAACTTGTTAAATAAGGTTCATTGTCAGTATCAATAAAACCTATGCGTAACCAAGGCATTAACTGAGATTCGGAAGAACAAGTGATGGAGTTTCATGTTCCATGGATCATTTGTACTATTAATTGTAATGATCTGGAACGAGTCACCCTTAATTTACATTACGCATTTATAATATGATTGAGCCGTGATGCGGCTTGTGTTGGTGCCGTTGGTAGGTTGGCATTGTGTAATAGCGATAGTGGCGCCTCGTTCTCTTCTCACGTTTACTGGCGCCACTACGTTTGCTAGCATTGTCTGTCCGTGAGTGGCGGCAGCAGCGCTTATCGATATATAGTACACTAGTACTATGTTTGCAAGGGCGTCAAGTGTTTTCCGGGTCAGTGTGTCGAGCAGTTCGTTTGGGACAAAGCAGCAGTGAGGTCCGGCAGTGCGAGGACATGCCGGGACTGCTGGCGGCACGCGGGCACTGCTGGATCGAGGGGCTGTAGCTGAGGGCCACAACCTCGTTGTCCACCGGACCCGGGACGTTTCAGTTCAGTGAACATTCACCCAGTAGTGAAACCTCCACTATTTTGAGATCACGCCGTTTGTTCGCACGTTGCTGCTCGCAGAGTTGCTGAGAAAGAGAGCAACAAGTGAAGCGTTTGGAGTTGGTGAAATTAATTAACCGTCCTCCAACTTTTATTATTAATCATTGAATTCCTCGTGTTTATTGATGAAGTTCAACCAGCGGTATTTTTCTGCCTAGTGGCCGCCAACGCCCCAGTTACCTGCCCTGGAGGTTAGCGTATTTTCACGGCAGTGTACCTTTCCTCGCCTTGCCTCTGCTGTCCGGTAAGGCGTGTAATTCGACAGCCTCCTTGATTGTGGCTAGGATATTTGTTTCCTTTGGACTACTTCGGTCGTAGTGGGTCCATCTGCTTCTGGATATTCTAAACACCGGATTCTGAAGACTTAGTGCTTTCCGTCGGTTCCACCCTGCCTGTGTTATTCCACCGTTGTGTTGGTTACACTGTTCTACAAAAAAAAAAACTTTTTTTCTATTTCTGATAAAAAAAATATTGTGATCCTAGTTGTATTTTGAGTGCTGAATTGAAAAGTCTTTTTGGTTTTTTTTCTGTCAGGGATAGTTTATGAGTAATCGCAATTTTATTTCTCTTTTCAGTTTCTGATGTAGTGCAGCAAACGTGAGGTGAAATTCGACAAACAAATGCACATCTTTATGATGTTATAAGTTCATGACATTAATGGAGGGTGGGATCTAACATACAACACAGTAACCTTTGTGTATACCAAATCTACCTAAAGTGTGATAACCAGTACAACGATGGAATAACTCGAGCGAGGGCGAAGTGACAGACAGCACTGCGTCTTCAGAATCCAGTGTTTAAAACATCAAAAGGCAGAAGGAACCACTACAACCAAAGTAGACAAGAGACCACAATCCACACAGCAATCAAGGAGGCTGTTGAACTACACGTCATGCCGGACAGCATTGGCAAGGCGAGGAAAAGTACACTGCCGCAAAAATATGCTAACCTCCAGGGCAGGTAACTGGGGCGTTAGCGGCCACTAGGCAGTAAAATAACGCTGGATGCAATTCACCAAATAATAACACAAAATTTAAAAACTAATACCAGGAAGTAGAATATGGCAAATAGATTCCACCAACCTGACATGCTCCACTTGCTGTTGTTCATCTCACGGCAACCCTGCGAGCAGCAGTGCATGAACAAATGACATGACCACAAAATAGTGGAGGTTTCACTACTTGATTAATGTTCAGTCAGCTCAATATGCTGGGTCCGATGGACGAGGTTGTGGACCTCACAACTACAGCCCCTCGATCCGGCAATGCCTGCGTGCTGCCAGCTGTCCCGGCATGTCCACGCGCTCCCGGACGTCTCTACTGCTCTGTCCCAACCGAACTCCGGACACACTCCGACCCGGAAAACACTTCACGTCCTTCCAAAGATAGTACGGGTACTAGATGTCGATAAATGCTGCTGCTGCCATTCGCTTACAGACAACGCTAGCAAACGTAGTGGCGCCAGTAAACAGAAGACGAAAACGAGACGCCACTATCCCTATTGCACGATGACAACCTACCCTCAGCACCAATGCGAGCCGCACACGGCTCAAATACGCAGAAGTTGTCAGTTTGTTTATTTATCTTTCCCTAAAATCTGGAATGATGCGAAGTGCAAATGTGAACGAACTAAGCTGTTTTAGGACTTACAAAATATGTACTTCCAGTTTCAATTCTCATCAACGCACGAAACTAAAAATCTCCAATTTTACATCGTAGTTCATACAGGGTGTTTCAAAAATGACAGGTATATTTGAAACGGCAATAAAAACTAAACGAGCAGCGATAGAAATACACCGTTTGTTGCAATATGCTTGGGACAACAGTACATTTTCAGGCAGACAAACTTTCGAAATTACACTAGTTACAATTTTCAACAACAGATGGCGCTGCGGTCTGGGAAACTCTATAGTACGATATTTTCCACATATCCACCATGCGTAGCAATAATATGGCGTAGTCTCTGAATGAAATTACCCGAAACCTTTGACAACATGTCTGGCGGAATGGCTTCACATGCAGATGAGATGTACTGCTTCAGCTGTTTAATTGTTTCTGGATTCTGGCGGTACACCTGGTCTTTCAAGTGTCCCCACAGAAAGAAGTCACAGGGGTTCATGTCTGGCGAATAGGGAGGCCAATCCACGCCGCCTCCTGTATGTTTCGGATAGCCCAAAGCAATCACACGATCATCGAAATATTCATTCAGGAAATTAAAGACGTCGGCCGTGCGATGTGGCCGGGCACCATCTTGCATAAACCACGAGGTGTTCGCAGTGTCGTCTAAGGCAGTTTGTACCGCCACAAATTCACGAAGAATGTCCAGATAGCGTGATGCAGTAATCGTTTCGGATCTGAAAAATAGGCCAATGATTTCTTTGGAAGAAATGGCGGCCCAGACCAGTACTTTTTGAGGATGCAGGGACGATGGGACTGCAACATGGGGCTTTTCGGTTCCCCATATGCGCCAGTTCTGTTTATTGACGAAGCCGTCCAGGTAAAAATAAGCTTCGTCAGTAAACCAAATGCTGCCCACATGCATATCGCCGTCATCAATCCTGTGCACTATATCGTTAGCGAATGTGTCTCGTGCAGCAATGGTAGCGGCCCTGAGGGGTTGCCGCGTTTGAATTTTGTACGGATAGAGGTGTAAACTCTGGCGCATGAGACGATACGTGGACGTTGGCGTCATTTGGACCGCAGCTGCAACACGGCGAACGGAAACCCGAGGCCGCTGTTGGATCACCTGCTGCACTAGCTGCGCGTTGCCCTCTGTGGGTGCCGTACACGGTCGCCCTACCTTTCCAGCACGTTCATCCGTCACGTTCCCAGTCCGTTGAAATTTTTCAAAAGAGATCCTTCATTGTATCGCTTTTCGGTCCTTTGGTTACATTAAACCTCCGTTGAAAACTTCGTCTTGTTGCAACAACACTGTGTTCTAGGCGGTGGAATTCCAACACCAGAAAAATCCTCTGTTCTAAGGAATAAACCATGTTGTCTACAGCACACTTGTACGTTGTGAACAGCACACGCTTACAGCAGAAAGACGAAGTACAGAATGGCGCACCCACAGACTGCGTTGTCTTCTATATCTTTCACATCACTTGCAGCGCCATCTGTTGTTGAAAATTGTAACTACTGTAATTTCGAAAGTTTGTCTGCCTGAAAATGTACTGTTGTCCCAAGCATATTGCAACAAACGGTGTATTTCTATCGCTGCTCGTTTAGTTTTTATTGTCGTTTCAAATATACCGGTCATTTTTGAAACACCCTGTATTTCCTCATTATGTGTTATCGTTGTACGCAGATAACAGCCACCCCTGCAGGCTGCACTGTCGTATTTGATAACGAATGGCACCTGGGTTACGTGCTCAATACGTTGCAAGTGTCAGTCGCGGTCGGGACAGTATTCTGTGTAGTTGTGAGTGCAGTATGCCGAAGTTAAGTGCCTCTGAACCTGGGTATCATCTCATTTTCTGATAGGCGCATCATGCGCCAGTGGGAGACTGAATGGTTGCAGGTGACAGAAAACGAACTGCGCTGGCTCAAATCGACCACAAAGGTATGGCGGAGTTCATGTCAGCCTCACCGCTGGAAGGAGGTTCTGCTGGCCAGACTGCGCGTCGCACATGGCCCTTTTAACACATCGCTTCCTCCTCCGGCGGGACGATCCACCACTCTGTCAAGTTTGTGGCGTGCCACTTTCAGTTCAGCATATTTTGGCAACGTCTGCCCTGTATACTGATAATACGGCCGTCTTCAGTCTCGATGGAGCTCAGCCCACCACCCTCGCAGATACTGATTCAAGTGTTACAAAGGTGGTGAAATTTTGTGAACTGTCAAAGTCCCATCCCTAAATTGGCGGGGAAGGAAGGCAGACTTTAATACATCATAAACTGCTCCGCATGTGGGGACAACCATTCGTCCCCACCCATGAGATTAGCATGCTGACTTTTCTTCGGGGCTCTGATCACCGTGATATCGAGGGCCCCTCACCTCAAATCATCATCATCACCGAACCTGGGAAAATTGTGGGTTCGCGTATAATGGGTGCTTCTGCACCCAAGGTGGCTGAAGTGTTTCGAGTGTCAAGAGACACAATATCGAGCACTGATATCGCATACAGGTAAATTGAGAAGACGTCATATACTTTGTCACAGCGCGGACGAAAATGTGTTGAGTGCTCGTGAGATACGGTTACTGAAGAGAATTGCGACGAAAAATAAGAGAACGACGTGTGCAAAGTCATTGAACAACTCAGTATCGCACTCACGGACCCTGTAAGCACCAAAACAGCACGAAGGGGGAGCTTCATTAGCAGCGAATTGCAGGGCTATCTGGAATTCAAAAACCACTTCTCAGTGATGCAAATACACATAATAGGGAAACGTGGTGCCGAAACCATGAAACCTGGACTGTGGAGCAATGGAATGCTGTCATTTGGTCGGATGAGTCTTGTCAAACACTATAACTTCTGGCAGTCCTCCCAAGGCTGAAACATGGCGGAGGTCGGTGATGATTCTAGCAGAAATACCGTAGTTTTTCATTTGCTGCATGGTTACGCTGCAGGTTTACGTTACTGCCAAGGTTTATGTGACCATGGTTGATCAGGTCCATCCCATAGTAGAGTGTTTGTTCCCCAGTGGTGATGCCGTGTTCTAAGACGACAGGGCCCATGTTCACATAGCTTGAAAAGTTGAGGACTGGTTTTGTGTGCAAGGGGATGAAATTTCGCGAGTCCCCTGCTCACCACAGTCACCATATCTATGATACTGGGCCTTTGTTGTCTTCTTTGGAGAGAAGGGTGCACGTGATCGCTATCCACTTCCATCATCGTTACCCGAATTTGCCGCTATTTTGCAGGAAGAATGGTATACGCTTCCCTTGAGAACCATACAGAACCTGTATTTATCTGTTCCGAGACAACTGAAACCAAGCTGTTTCGAGTGCCAACCGGTTTCATACACCGTATTAGGCGTGGTAACGTGTTGTGTCTGATGAGTTTCCAACATTCTGTAGTACGTCTAAATGGGGCAGAACTGAATAGTTTGTGCACTTTTGAAACTGAGAGTGGGACGATTCGAAAAGAACTAGATAATAATATTTTCAAGCACATTATTTACCAGTTCTTCCATTACTTTATATATGTTTCGATTGATTATGATACTAGTGTAATCAGCAAAATGACTAATTCCACCTGTTCTATATCAGATGGAAAACCGTTCACGTATATGTGAAACAGTAGTGGACCTAAGTTTGAGGTTTGTGGAACCCCATAATTTCTCCCCAGTCGAAGGAAATTTCCCTTCTCACATTGGTTGAATTATTAAGTACAACTTTCTGCATCATTTTGATCAGATGTGATATAATACACTGAAGTGCCAAAGAAACTAGTATAGGCATGAGTATTCAAATACATAGGTATGTAAACAGGCAGAACACGGCGCTGCCGTCGGCACCGCCTATATAAGACAACAAGTGTCTGTTACGTGAGTTTGTAAGTGATGTTATAGTCGGCGCACGAGCGATGGGACACAGCATCTCTGAAGTAGCGATGAGGTGGGGATTTCCCCGTACGAGCATTTCACGAGTGTACCGTGAATATCAGGAATCCCGTAAAACATCAAATCTCCAACATCGCTGCGGCCGTAAAAAGATCCTGCAAGAATGGGACCAACGACGACTGAAGAGAATCGTTCAACATGACAGAAATGCAACCCTTCCGCAAATTTCTGCAGATTTCAGTGCTGAGCCATCAACAACAGGTGTCAGCATACGAACAATTCAACGAAACAACATCGATGTGGACTTCCGGAACTGAAGGCCCACTCGTGTACCCTTGATGACTGCACGACACAAAGCTTTACGCCTCGCCTGGGCCCGTCAACACCGACATTGGACTGTTGATGACTGGAAACATGTTGCCTGGTCGGACGAGTCTCGTTTCAAATTGTATCGAGCCGAAGAACGTGTACGCGTTTGGAGACATCTCGTGAATCAATAGACCCTGCATGTCAGCAGGGGACTGTTGAAGCTGGTGGAGGCTCTGTAATGGTGTAGGACGGGTGCAATTAGAGTGATATGGGACCCCCGATACATCACTCTTACAGGTGACACGTACGTAATCATCCTGTCTGAACATTCATGTCCATTGTGTATGCCGACGGACTTGGGCAATTCCAGCAGGACAATGCGACACCCCACAACTCCGGAGTTTAAACTCTTCCGCTGGCCACCAAACATCCCAGACACGAACATTATTGAGGATATCTGGGATGCCTTGCAACGTGTTATTCAGAAGAGATCTCCACCCCCTCGTAGTCCTACGGATTTATTGACAACCGTGCGGGATTCAGGGCGTCAATTCCCTCCAGCACTACTTCAGGCATTAGTAGAGCCCACGTGGCACGTCGCGTTGCGGAACTTCTGCGTGGTCGCGGGGCCCTACACGATTTTAGGCAGATGTAACAGTTTCGTTGGCTTTTCAGTGTTTATTGCTTGGATATACCATTTTTTCCATAAACCCTCAGTTCACCTACGAAAATATTGTGATTAACCAGTCAGTTTCCTTAGATAGGTCACAGGAAATTCCAACCGGTGCTGTTTTGTTATTAAATGCGTGTAACTTTAATGATTAACGTATAAATGGCATTGTCGATTGAGTAATTATTCTGGAATCCAGGTTACTATTTACCGAGGAACTTATTGTTACTTTCTTCTAGAACACACAAACTTCACAAATATTTTGGAAAGCTATGCCAGTAGTGTGATGGGTGGGTAGTTATTGTTCACTCGCGTTTCACTACACATGTTTCAAATCCTCTGAAAGTATTTTCCGGAACTTCTGGAAGGACATAGACGCAAGCCAAACTGACGTTGTGGAATAAAAGTACTTCTGATATATTCCCAGACCTCCTAGTGCAGTGATAGCTTACCAGTTACTGCACAAAACTGTGGATAGCCAAAGGGCGCATACTTGCGTAAATGTGCACAGCTAGGCGTGGTCGCTGAGATCCAGTTAGCCGGCGACTAGACCAAGGGCATTTCTGTGCAAGAAACAACCGGCAGAATCGGTTGGGGCAACGGCTACTGCCATTTGTACTTCACTGATCTCTAGTCGCCTCTCCATCGTCCTAACATAGAGGGCGGGCGAGCGGCTAAGCCCTCGAACTCGCATCCGGGAGAACAGGATTCGAATTTCCGTCCTGGCACGTTGATTTGTAAGGCTGTCTTCAGCCCAAAGTATGGCTTTACTGCCGAAGTACTTTATTAGGTAAGTTCCGATTTGATGAAGGTATGCCGTTGCGTTCCCCCGACCGCGGAACTGACTCACCCACCCAGTTGCAGTGGGACCTGTCATTTAATGTGGTCACAGCTTACAGTGCAGCTTGGTACCTTTTTTATTAACAAATTGATTCTAGAGATGAAGGCTGAGACTGCAGAGTCATGCACAAGGTGCAATCAATAAGTGTTTATGATTTTACTTTGGTGTGAAGCCAAAAACGTTTTGAAAGATGTAATCGCCATTTGACTGTATAACAGGTTTTATCCACAATCTAGATTTCAGCCTTAGGCCATTTTCAAGTGATACAACTGCAACAGATTAAAGCACAATACAAGAATCACACAAATAGCAGAGCAAACAGTTAAATTAGCTTATGGGCTGCGTGATTCGTTCTCTTACGCATCAAAAATCATCATACATGAGTAGAACTCAAGTCACCGTCAAAATATGTATCTTCGGTTATATAAACCAATTTCATCAACAGTAAAAGCGAGAACACTTGTGTAATAACCTAATTTACTGACAATTAGCATGACTTATTCACTTGATATGGTTATGGAATGAAATACACAACCAAATCACAGGTTTAAACTTCTCTATACTGTGTGTAAGCAGCAACTGACAGAAATATAAGTGATACGATAGTCAAAGACCATGATAAAGACATCCCATTTTGCACCTTGTCAGCTAGTGGGAATCGTTATTGTACAAGCTGGTTACATTGTTTCTGTAGTGGTCAGAAGATGCCAGTGTTTAAGTTTTATGACGTGAAGAGCCAACTGCCAACTTACCAGCGTGCATGTGAAAACGCGACTAACACCATCGTAATTAGATACTTTAGCCACCTCGTTGTATAGTGATATATTATTAAATTCGTATTATTTAGACACACTCTCCAATAGGTCATTCTCACATGCTTGGGAACGATATCTTTCCTTAGCTTGAGTCCGTTAACTTGTCACTTAATGTGAAAAAATATGTTCGAACTTATTTTGTTTTGAAAACAATTTTACCTGCGGAACGACATATTACTCCCTTTCATGTATCTTCCGGTGCAGCCAAACGCAGCATAATATTTCGCCATAATACTAAAGAAATGTTTTCTGAGGCGGCAGCTGTGGACGAGCGGTTCAAGGCGCTTCAGTCCGAAAGTGCGCTGCTGTTACCGTCGCAGGTTCGAATCCTGCCTCGGGCATGGATGTGTGTGATGTCCTTAGATTAGTTAGGTTTAAGTAGTTCTAAGTCTAGGGGACTGATGATCTCAGATGTTAAGTCCCATAGTGCTCAGAGCCATTTGAACCATTTGAAATGTTTTCTGAAAATACTGCAATGAAAAATTGAACAGTATTATAGAAAACGGATACATATAGACATCACCAGTAGTCAGCTGATAGAAAGACTGGTTTCGTTGCAATTACGTCGTGTGCGTTTTATATCAGCAATGGTCCAAGGAAATTGGAAATTTGTGGTAAGTTCCTATGGAACCAAACTGCTGTGTTCATCGGTCCCTGGGCTTACACACTACTTAATCTAACTTAAACTAACTTACCCAAAGGACAACACACACACACACACACACACACACACACACACACACACACACACACGCTCGAGGAAGGACTCGAACCTCCAACGATGGGCAGGGGAGGGGGGGGGGGGGGGGACGCGCGAACCGTGGCAAGGTGGCCGAGACCACGCTGCTATGGTCTAAGGGTGGAGGTGATAAGTGATAGGAAAATCGTAGGAATTGAACTCAGTCTTCAGATTTGTAGTCTGGCATATACCGAGTAGTATATCAGGTGTCTGGGGCCTCTCATGTTCTTTGCCGATTTACTTCAGACTTTTACACGGACACTCGGATGGACATCGGCAGTGTATTTTTTTAGACAACAGTGTACAGGTTTTCTGTTAAAACCGACTGCGACGAAGAAGATGCTGTACTGTGGTGTACTGAGACAATATGCGGCTTAGCTTTTTCATCATTGTCGGTTTTAACAGAAAACAGGTAAGTTGTATTTATCGCTTATTGGCTTATGATTAAAATACTCTTACGGAATCTGAATCGTGCGAAACTTTGTAATCTTACCCTTCGCTGATTAAAACTATGTGAAATACCGTCACTAAAGCTGCTATTTTGACAGATACAGCAGCTCATTTTTAAGTAACTTCCGTTGCCAGTAGTCAAGGTACTGTTCGCAATAATAATAATAATAAAAGACTGTGTGTGTGTGTGTGTGTGTGTGTGTGTGTGTGCGTGGGTGCGTGCGTGAATTCCTAAGGTACCAAATTGCTGAGGTCATCTAATTTAAACTAACTTACGCTAAGAAAACACGCGCACGCGCCCTCTTCCCTTGCCCGACGGAGGACTCGAACCTCCGGCGGAAGGGGCCGTGCAATCCGTAACATGGTGCCTCAAACCGCACGGCTACTCAGTGCGGCAAGGAGAAGATGGACAGAAAAGGGGGGAGGGGGTGGAGAAGTAGATTACGACATATTTCCGATTAGATTATAACACATATTTAGCAACTGCGAAACACTGCTGAGTTTGGTAGAAATTACCTAAAGATAGTAGACAACTTTGCTGTTTTGGCCGCAAAACAACTGACGACGTTAGAACTAAATACGATATAAGATGAAGATTGGCATGAATTAGTGAACTTTTCTTCAGAAGAGAAGTATATGAAAACTGAATATAAATTTAAATGTTAGGAAGTTTTTTCTAGAAATACACTCTAAGACAAGAAAACTTACCCGGATTGGGACGGAAATCACTAGATGTGATGTAGTTGTACAGACAAACAAGTGATTACCATTTCAGAAACAGTAGTGGACTTATTCAAGAGAAACGGTTCCAGAGAGTAAGTCAATAAAGTAAGTCAATAATGCGTTTATCTCTGACCCTTATCCAAACAGTTATCCGACTTGCCATTTATTGATAGTTATTGGATGTCCTCCTGAGGGACATTGTGCCGAATTCTGCCCAATTGGAGCCTTAGGTTATCAAAATCCCGAGCTGGTTGGCTGGCCTTGCCCACAATGCTCCAAAAGGTCCTCAATTGTGGAGAGATCGGGCGACCTTGCTGACTTCAAGGTACGGTCTGGCAAGCACGAAGACAAGCGGTAGAAACTCTCGCCCTGCTCGGGCGAACATTGTCGTGCTGAAATGTAAGTCCAGGATGACTTACAATAAAGGGCAACAAAACGAGGCGTAGATTCCAGAATGAGATTTTCACTCTGCAGCGGAGTGTGCGCTGATATGAAACTTCCTGGCAGATTAAAACTGTGTGCCCGACCGAGACTCGAACTCGGGACCTTTGCCTTTCGTGGGCAAGTGCTCTACCAACTGAGCTACCGAAGCACGACTCACGTCCGGTACTCACAGCTTTACTTCTGCCAGTACCTCGTCTCCTACCTTCCAAACTTTACAGAAGCTCTCCTGCGAACCATGCAGGAGAGCTTCTGTAAAGTTTGGAAGGTAGGAGACGAGGTACTGGCAGAAGTAAAGCTGTGAGTACCGGACGTGAGTCGTGCTTCGGTAGCTCAGTTGGTAGAGCACTTGCCCGCGAAAGGCAAAGGTCCCGAGTTCGAGTCTCGGTCGGGCACACAGTTTTAATCTGCCAGGAAGTTTCATATCGAGGCGTAGATTATCGTCGACGTACCGCTGTGGTGTAAGGGTGCCGCGGATAACATCCAAAATGGGTCCTGCTATGAAACTAAATGACACGATATCCTACGCCTCGTCTTGTTGCCCTTCATTGTAAGTCATCCTGGACTTACATTTCAGCAAGACAATGTTCGCCCGCAAACGGCGAGAGCTTCTGCTGTTGTCTCCGTGGTTGCCGAACTCTACCAAGGCCAGCAATCTCGCTGGATCTCTCCCCCCAATTGAGAACGTTTGGAGCATTATGGGCAGGGCCCTCCAGTCATCTCGAGATTTTGACGATCTAACAAGCCACTTCAGGGAATTTGGCACAATATCCTGCAGGTCATCCAACAACTGTATCAATCAGTGCCAAGCCAAATAACTGATTGCGTAACGGCCGCCGGTGGACCACCGTCTTACGACTTGCTCAATTTGTGAAGCTCTTTCCATTGAATAATTCAGCCGGCAGCTGTGGCCGAGCGGTTCTAGGCGCTTCACTCCAGAACCGCGCTGCTGCTACGGTCGCAGGTTCGAATGCTGCCTCGGGCATGGATGTGTGTGATGTCCTTAGGTTAGTTAGGTTTAAGTAGTTCTAAGTCTAGGGGACTCATGACCTCAGATGTTAAGTCCGGTAGTACTTTAAGCCATTTGAACCATTTGAATAATTCATCCAATTTCTCTGCAATTGCAATCATTTGTTCCTCACATCACTTCATCGCATCTACCGAATTCCGTCGCTTTCGGATAATTTCTTCGTGTTGCGACACTCCGGCTTTTTTTTTTAGTGTGTATTAGCAATTCTGAATCATTGCCCAGATCGCTATTAATTATCTAGAGGTACAAGAGAAGTTTTGCTGTTTGGGCCTCAAAATAACTGACGACACTAGAAATGAATAGGATATAACATGCAGACTGGCATAACAAGAATTTTTTTTCCTTGAAAAGAGAAGTATATTAACATCGAACGTAAATTTAAGTGTTAGGAAGCCGTTTCTAGACACTTCTCTACAGTGTGGCATAATATGGAACGGTAAATGGTACAGAAGGAACAGTACAGACGAAGTCTGAATTTGGTGTTACAGGGACATGACCAGACTGGATAACCAGTGAAGAGGTACTGGACAGAAACGTAAGAACAGACGTTTAGGGCATAACTTCACTAAAAAAGAAGTTTGTTGACTGACCTACCTTGGACGTCAAGGAGTTCAAATGGTTGAAATGGCTCTGAGCACTATGGGACTCCACATCTATGGTCATCACTCCCCTAGAACTAAGAACTACTTAAACCTAACTAACCTAAGGACAGCACACAACACCCAGCCATCACGAGGCAGAGAAAATCCCTGACCCCGCCGGGAATCGAACCTGGGAACCCGGGCGTGGGAAGTGAGAACGCTACCGCACGACCACGAGATGCGGGCGGACGTCAAGGAGTAGAGAATTTGGCAGAGAAGGGACAGCATGGTTGATAAAAATTGTAGAACGCCACGAAATCGTCATGCAACAGAGTCAAATGGCGATAATGTTTACGGTGTATGTGTGTGTTGTCTTTCTGCATATCTCTGCGTTCCGACGTTTTAAATTTCCCTGCTCCTCGCTCTCTCGTTGAATTTGTGCGTTGGAAATAACAGGGGGCACATCTGTCTAAATAGCGGCGGTTGTCGAAGACATCTTCTCCTTCTCCTTCTTCAAAAAAAATCGCTTTATTGTCTTTCGGAACGTGCCCATCCAGCCATCTTAATAGTGGAATGTCAACTGTGACGATACGAACACAAGGACAACACAACACCCAGACACAGTGCGGAGAAAAATTTCCGACCCGGCCGCGAATCGAAACAGGGCCCCATAACTGACCGCGCAGCTACTGAGGCGGACACGTTTTCCGCTTGCATTCCCGCAAGCCGTATCTACGTTCCTTGTCTACGGTGCAAGTGCAGGTATGCCAGCAGAGTGCGGCCCAGTGAGCTGGCCGCAGCGACCGCGATCGACGCACAAGAAACGCGCCTACCGCAGTGCCTGCCCCGCCCTGCCTGACGGCTGAGTGGCTGTGGTTCGCATACCGGCGCAGGCTCTGTCCTCCTACAGGGTGTTCGAAAAGTTGCTGTGCCGTTACAACACGTGTTGAAAATGACGTTCACGGCCGGCGGCACAAGTCTGAACCCGCTTAATTCCACTGGAAAATACTTTCAGCAGATCTTACTGTAATATCTTCTCCCATTGGTCGCAGTTACTTCAGTATTCAAGTGACAGAGTGCGTGGGTGATCGCGATATACTACAGATTTTGCCGCTCCCAAAATAAAACTCTGGTGGGAGAAAGTCCGGCAAGCGAGGCGGCTATAGGTTTTTTGAGGTGACAAGTTCACCAAAATATTCTCCCATAAGAAACATAAAGCACAGCGGGACTATTCCGCTCATTTAAACTACACTGAAAAGCCAAAAGAAACCGGTACACCTGCCTAATATCGTGTAGCGCCCCCGCGATCACGCAGAAGTGCCGCAACACGACGTAATATGGACTCGACTAATGTCCGAAGTAGTGCTGGAGGGATTTGACACCATAAATCCTGCAGGGCTGTCCATAAATCCGTAAGACTACGAGGGGGTGCAGATTTCTTCTGAACAACACGTTGCAAGGCATCCGAGATATGCTCAGTAACGTTCATGTCTGGGGAGTTCGGTAGCCAGGGGAAGTGTTTAAACTCAGAAAAGTGTTCCTGGAGCCACTCTGGGGCAATTCTGGACTTAGGGGGGTGTCGCATTGTCGTGCTGGAATTGCTCAAGTCTCTCTGACTGCACAATGGACATGAATGGATGCAGGTGATCACACAGGATGCTTACGTACGTGTCACCCGTCAGTCGTATCTAGACGCACCAAGGGTCCCATATCACTCCAACTGCACACGCCCCTCACCATTACAGAGCCTCCACCAGCTTTAACAGTCCCCTGCTGACATGCAGGGTCCATGGATTCATGAGGTTGTCTCCATACCCTTACTCGTCCATCCGCTCTATACAATTTGAAACGAGACTCGTCCTCCAGGCAACATGTTTCCAGTCATCAACAGTCCAATGTCGGTGTTGACGGGCCCAAGCGAGGCGTAAAGCTTTGTGTCGTGCAATCATCAAGAGTACGCGAGTGGGCTTTCGGCTCTGAAAGCCCATATGGATGATGTTTCGTTGAGTGGTTCGAACGCTGACACTTGTTGATGCCCCAACATTGAAATCTGCAGCAATTTGCGGAATGGTTGCACTTCTATCACGTTGAACGATTCTTTTCTGTCGTCGTAGGTCCCGTTCTTGCAGGATCTTTTTCCAGCCGCAGCGATAGTGGAGATTTGATGTTTTACCGGATTCCTGATATTCACGGTACACCTCTGAAATGCTCATTCGGGAAAATCCCCACTCTTCGCTACCTCGGAGACGCTGTGGCCCATCGCTCGTGCGTCGACTGTAACACCTCATTCGAAC
Organism: Schistocerca americana; assembly: GCF_021461395.2. Classification (NCBI taxonomy): domain Eukaryota; kingdom Metazoa; phylum Arthropoda; class Insecta; order Orthoptera; family Acrididae; genus Schistocerca; species Schistocerca americana. The sequence goes on from NC_060120.1 coordinate 184,698,107, forward strand.
TCACTCACATCTTGATAACCTGCCGTTGTAACAGCATTAACCGATCTAACAACTGCGCCAGACACTTGTTGTCTTATATAGGCGTTTCCGATGGCAGTTCCGCAATCTGCCTGTTGCGTATCTCTGTATTTGAATACGCATGTATATACCAGTTTCTATGGCGCTTCAGCTTGTAAGCTTCATATGATACGACATGAAAGTTCTTAAGAAAAATTGTCTGTATGATAAAATTATGGTATGTTGATTGTGAATACATTGGAGTATGTAAATGGTCGAAATTCCTTTACACGGACAAAGTTGAAACTCCAGCTAAACCCGCTGGGCAGAACAGGTAATTAGGATTATGGAAAGGGCCAATTAAGGTTGGGGGTCAGTTTCACCTTCTAACTGTAATTTATTGTAATTTAATGACGCTTTTACAACCAAAGCGGCACCTAGCCGAACCTTTACCAAATGCATCTCTTTCACGGTTGAAGGCCTCCAAACAAGAAATCTTTAAAAAATCAACAAGATAAAATCCAATTAAAATAGCAATAAAATGATTTTTAAAAAAATCTATCACAGCTGGATGGAAAGCCTCACAGCAAGGTAGATAGAACAAACATATGCAAGGAGCAATACAAATGCCTGAAGGCCACAATTAAGTTTCAAAATTTTAGAATATATTACCATAAACTTTTAATGGTAGAAGGCCACAATGTTTGAGCTTGAAAGATAATTTTAAGAATAAGGTTGCAAGACTGAAAACCCACAATTAATTTTGCAAAATTTTTAAGAAAAGAAGGCAAAAAATAACCAAAAGCCTTAAATTTTAAGTAGCTGAAAACAGATTATTAAACACCGGTGGGAAAGACAATAAAGACAAGGTCACGCAGTAGTCTCCAGGGGGGTCGCTCTGCCCTCGTTTACTTAGGTGAGACAGGTGGTGAACCCAGCTACACTTGATCTGTCGGAACCCAACCAGGGGACAGCCACGAACCGACCGACATGACTAGCTTGCCATCAATCAGTACATGAGAACTCAAACACAAAAGGTTATGAACGTGATAATCCACAATGAAATATGTATTAAGCTGTCAAAACTACACACCATGTTGGACAGCGACAACAGATGAGGAAAGGAAGCTGCCTGAAATTACGTTAGTGATGTAATTTTTCCTCCTATCTATGTAATTATGTAATTCTCAATTCATTCGAGCAATCAATCATTCATAATAGGAAACACAGTCATGGCTCAGTCACTCAAAATGATTCAGAAATTTTACTTGTTAGAATGAAATCAGGCGATGATTCTTCTTCTCTGGAGCGTTGTATAATCCGTCGGGAAACCTCAGATCAAGCGGATATTTGGCTTTGATGAAGTTTTAACCTTCGGAAGAAGTAATGGAGCTCTTGGATTATTAAATGCAGGTTCGTATCCAGTCTTTCGGAAGTTCCCTTCTGATTAACAACTACGCAATATATCGATGAATATCATTAATTCTCAAATGTCAAATACACACCTTTTGTATGAAGAAGCAATCCCTTTTAATCGTACAATTTAGTATCAGTTATCTTTTGTCATAAATCTCAATATTCAGATTACAATTCTTCTAACAATGCTCAGGCTAATCGGCACGAAGACAATCTCGGAAGCTTTTTTTAACAACCACCAGAGGGAGTACTACAAAGAATAATTATGCGCTCATGGCATAGCTATTGTATGAAACTACTTTGCGCATGGATTCTGCGAGTATGAAGATAATTGTATCAGAATAATTCATCGAATATAAAGAGATATTACAGTGACCAGGGCAGGTAACCGCAACACTAACGGCCACAAGGCAGAAAATTCCGCTGGTGCACTCGAATTGTAGTCATCCGATATAGTTAATTGCACCGCATGGCGGCTAAATTTTAGCAATAGAAACACTCGGTGTTGTTCACAGGAAAACCTCCCCAACAGCGAACCACCGAAACGAACCACCACAACATGAATGGACGTGGCTTGGGTAGTTGAAACCACTCCTCAACTTTGACGTCCTGGGTCGGTGAACCACGAAGGCCGGCCGGGGTGGCCGAGCGGCTCTAGGCGCTTCAGTCTGGAACCGGGCGACCGCTACGGTCGCAGGTTCGAATCCTGCCTCGGGCATGGATGTGTGTGCTGTCCTTAGGTTAGTTAGGTTTAAGTAGTTCTAAGTCCCATAGTGCTCAGAGCCATTTGAACCATTTTGCTGTCTATATCAGTATCCAAGTTTTGGCTGTGTTAATAACGCATGTGGCGACACTCGGCAGCTACTGAGACATTGTGACGACTGGCCGATGACAGAAGGCAACTGGTAACTGACAAGAGTACCGTGCCGCGTATTAGGTAGTTTGGAAGGACAGCTGGCCAATGCGTTTGTGCCTTATCTCTAATTTGGATTTCGAAAAACGGGGTGAGGGGGTTTGATTATTGTGGTTCTGTGTGTGTGTGTGTGTGTGTGTGTGTGTGTGTGTGTGTGTGTGTGTGTGTGTGTGTTGGATAGATTTTTATTCCGAAATTGGCGAATAATAGTGTTTTTCGGATGTTTGTAGTTAATCTCGAATAGGTCAGTGCCTAAGAATGAATTGAGTTGATGAGGTGAGCTTTCTGAATTTGTATAGTGTGTTTGGTTTCTTTGTTAAATGGTTGATGAGATGAGGGGAGGGGGGGGGGCGGCATGTCTGTGTCTTGTGTATAAGTGAGGTCGGGATGAACCAGGGTGCATCAATTATCATCCTGACAGCCATACTTCGAACTATACGTGCTTTTGTTCTGTGAGATCTTATGGCCGTAACGTAAATTTGGAAGGACCACCACCTTTTATCTGTGTAACTTGATTTGGCCGGCCACTGCATTGGGTATAAATTGAATAAATTGAACAATGGGTATAAATGGTACAGCCTACCTGAACCTAGGCTACAGACGTCGGGTGTGTGCGCGTTCCACAAGAGCTTTCTATCAAATTTTAAACCTAACTATTTGACCGTGTCACACCAGGGATCAGACGGTTGGGAAGTTTCCTTCTAGTTGTGAACATTACGGCACTGCACCTAGTCGCACTGATTTTTATTTCCCAGAAACTGCACACTGTGTAATCTAGTAGAGTCTCTTTAGATATTGAAGTTTATGTAATTGGGGTTCGGATAAGGCGTAGACAGCAGTGTCACATGCGAAGAGAGCAAGATAGAGTGCTATCTCGCCTTGGAATGACATGCGTGAAAATACTGTACAATATGGGCCCCAGAACAGATCCTTGGGGGCTCCTGCCTCAACTAACTTAACACGCCCTTATGTGTCTCTAAGTTAACACAGAATTTTCTGTTACGTAAGAACGAGTTAACGTATTCAGTCACACTGGTGGAGTCTCTATATTCAGGGTCAATTGCCACTTTTCGCACCATACAGATATCTTATCTAAATCACTTTGCAATTCGTTTTGGTCCGCTGATGACTTTACAAGAGGACAAATGACAGCATCATGAGTAAACAATCTAAGACGCCTACTCAGATTTTCTCCTATGTCGTTAATATAGATCAGGAACAATAGAGGGCCTATAACACTTCCTTGGGGAACGCTGGATATTACTCCTATTTTACTCGATGACTTTCCACCTATTACTATTAACTGTGACCTTTGTGACAGGAAATCACGAATCCAATCGCACAACTCAGGCGATATTCCATAGGCACGCAGTTTGTTTAGAAGCCGCTTGTTAGGAACGGTGTCGAAAGCCTTCTGGAAATCTAAAAATATGGAATCAATTTGACATCCCCTGCTGATAGCACTCGTTACTTTATAAAGAGCTAGTTGTGTTTCGCAAGAACGGTATTTTCTGAATCGTCGCTATGTGTAAATAAATCGTTTTCTTCGAGGTACTTCATAATGTTAGAACACAATATACGTTCTAAAACCCTACTGCAAATCGACGTTAGTGATATGTGCCTGCAGTTCAGGGGATTACTCGTACTTCCATCTTTCGGTGTTGGTATGACTTCAGTAATTTTCCAGTATTTAGGTACGGATCTTTCTGTGACCGAGCGGTTGAATATAATTGCTAAATATGGAGCTATTATATCAGCAGAATCTGAGTGGAACCTGACCGGTTTACAATCTGGACCGGAGGCCTTGGCTTTATTAATTGATTAAAGCTGCTTTGTTACACCGAGGATATCTACTTCTATGTTTCTCATCTTGGCAGTTGTTCTTGGGTGGAATTCAGGAATGTGTACTATTTCGTGTTCTTTGGTGAAGGATTTCCGGAAAACCGTGTTTAATGGCTCTGAGCACTATGGGACATCTATGGTCATCAGTCCCCTAGAACTTAGAACTACTTACACCTAACTAACCTAAGGACAGCACACAACACCCAGCCATCACGAGGCAGAGAAAATCCCTGACCCCGCCGGGATTCGAACCCGGGAACCCGGGCGTGGGAAACGAGAACGCTACCGCACGACCGCGAGATGCGGGCAAACCGTGTTTAATAACAGAAGAACTGTGTATATGTCTGGAGACAGCATGTCTCACGACACGCAAATTAACCAGACTACATTCTTCCGTATTTGAGAATGAGACCATTTTCGACTTCCAACAAATTTTTACACATAAGTTCAAAATTTTCCGAAACTTTTTGTCGCTGACACCCCCTCCCCCCGCCCCCCCCCCCCCCTCCCAACTACATTTTTGCTGTTCATGCAGCAGAACGTCTGTATCAGGCATGACGTTTTATTACTTCTTTGCTTATTAACTCTACTCGCAACATGTTCTGCAGAAGAGAACTTCGGTATAATCTGGTTTTCTTTATTATGAATCCTGTACACTTTCTGGAAATCACGCAGTCAGATTAACTTCTGTTTCGATTGTTTGTTTGCAATAGACGCAACTTCTCAAACATCCTTCCACATATACCACTGAACGTGCCTGCAAAATTGCATCGTTTTACAACAAATAGTTCAAGTGATAAGACAGCATAAAATCTGAGATATGTGGAAAATATCTTTTTTCAAAATGAAAGTAATCAAGCATTGGAAGCTATTTTATACACGGGAGTTGTGTTCCTTATAAGGTCCGGGCACGTGGAGGGGGAGAAGTGGGGAAGAGGGCGAGGGCCTCAGTTTGGTGGTATCACATAAACTATGACGTCTTAAGCTGTGTGTCTGTGTCTCCTGAGGTTCTACGATCGAGGCAGGTGTTCCCATTTCTCCACAGTAGCATCTCGAGTAGCTTCTTACATTGTCTACGTAGATAATATTTTAGCTTATCTTGCGGCTTCTAGGCTCTACCTTTGTTTTGATGCTCGTTAAAATTAATGATTGAAGTTCATCAGATGTCAGTGGCGTGCACTGGTTTAATAAGCATATAACGGAATGCAAAGGCGAGGTGAACTATTGCAGTGTGGTTAAGAACCACTATTCGCAGAGGAATAAGTTACTTAGCTTGTCTCTTCTATGCAGTCTTCTTGAAATTTCTTTTAGTTGATTCATTTCTACTTTATAAGGAGAGATCCACTTTGTCTAGTTCACGTCCTAATCTTTTGGAAATAAAGTATTTCAAAGCTTTGTCGGTCTTCATTTTTTACATAATTTATTGTTTCAATGAAATGAACACCCTTAGCTGCTTGCAGGCGTTGACATACGTCAACGGGGACAGATGAAAAATGTGTGCCCGACCGGGACTCTAACCCGGGATCTCTTGCTTACATGGCAGACACTCTATCTATCTGAGCCACCGAGGACACAGAGGATAGTGCGACTGCAGGGATTTATCTCTGGCACGCCTCCCGCGAAACCCACATTCTCAACGTATTGTCCTGCACTAATACTCATTACTCGCGGCGCGTTGCCGATTCCCGTAAGAGTTCGGGCACTGTTTGTGCATTCGCACAGAAGAAGATGGTCAAGTGGCCGGTGAGCCTTAACTACGTATTTACTAAGATGGTATCTGTTCTTTCGGACAAAAGCATGTTTAGCTCAACTTTTTAGTGTTTTACACTCCAGTTTGAAATAACTACTTACTGCGTGTTCTTGGATTTCGATGAAACAATTTTTACAGTATGTGTAATACTAAATGAAAAGCAAAATTTTGCGATCTATAAAGAATGACAGTGGATCGGGTAGTATAGTCATTTGAATGTTGAAAGTTTCTTTAAAAAATTATTACTTTTACTGATAGTTTCTATTTATTGATTTTGCATTGGCAGTTCCTTTGCGTGGATTGTCTGGAAGGTTGTTTGAGAAGTTGCGTCTTTTTGCAAACAAATAATCGAAACAGAAGTTAATCTGACTGCGTGATCTCCAGAAAGTGTACGGAATCTCATAATAAAGAAAACCAGATCATACCCAAGTTCTCTTCAAAAATACTAACACTGTTTCATACTTCTTTACTTCTCTGACACGAACTTTGATAAATCCCTAACTGATTTCTGGTCGTATGAAAGGAAGTCCCTTGAAATTTGAATCGTATTTTTTCTTACATGTGGCAATGAATAACGTTCAGACAACTGCATTCTGGAAAATGGCTACTGCTGTTGCTGAAAGCAAAGGCGCGTCTCGTTTACTCTGCGGCAAACAAACTACAGGTGATCTCCGTGTGCAATGAGTCCACGTAACGTGCCTGCATTTTAAACTGCAGTTGTGAAGCTTCACGTAGTAAATGACAAAGATCGTGAAATGAATGATGACGTGGTAAATTAAATTAATGCTGAGTCCTTTAAAATGTGTGCTGTCAAATTTAGAAAAGTCGCTATACAAAAGTATTCTTCATTACAATCAAGAATTACAAAGAAATGACAAACCCTGAAAGTACTTTAAATTTGTTTCATTAACAGTGTCATGTTTGAAGAATAATTGCAAATTGTGTACGTTCATCGTAGATACCAAAACGTTGTATTAATTGAGTTACTCTTTACAGAACTGTCGATAATGTTGGCTAATTAAGGAGAGAGGGAGAGTTCTGCGTTGCATACTGAACTGCTATAATGGTATGCAGGCAGCAGCTCGCGAGCAATTAAAGCAACAAAAGTTAATTTTTACCTTATTATGAAGTCTTCATCAACGCCCCGGTAGCCGAGTGGTCAGCGTGACAGACTGTCAATCCTAAGGACCCGGGTTCGATTACCGGCTGGGTCGGAGACTTTCTCCGCTCAGGGACTGGGTGTTGTGTTGTCCTAATCATCATCATTTCATCCCCATCGACGCGCAGGTCGCCGAATTGGCGTCAAATCGAAAGACCTGCACCAGGCGAACGGTCTACCCGACGGGAGGCCCTAGCCATACGACATTTCCATTTTTTTATCAAACCAATCAATCTTTCTCTGTCGCAGTAAAGACATCAAAAATTATATTATAAAATCGATTTCCTCAATAAAAATAAATTTTCATAGTCTTTGCCATGACGCTTTCTCAGCCGTGGCTGACGTCACTATTACACGACTATTTCTGCGACTGACTGTCCCTGCGACCGGCATTCACGAGAAGCGGCCAACGCAGAGATGTTACTGCAGACGTGCAGTGTCGCAGATGACATTGTGCACTTTCAGAAACAAAGCAAGCGCGACTGCCGCTTGCGTATCATAGAGTAAATATCTCTGGAGTGAGCATTCACATGCGCAGAACAGATTTTGTGTTGTCAACATACAATGCCGGCCTGGTCACGTGTTCTCGGGACGCCGTGTGTTTGTCAGTATAGCGCCCTGTATATTTCAAATGTCACTACATCCCTAGTACAGATGGATCCTTTTCGTATGTGTCATGAATTATTTATATATGTTGCGACTGACTGTCCCTGCGACCGGCATCCACGAGAAGCGGCCAACGCAGAGATGTTACTGCAGACGTGCAGTGTCGCAGATGACATTGTGCACTTTCAGAAACAAAGCAAGCGCGACTGCCGCTTGCGTATCATAGAGTAAATATCTCTGGAGTGAGCATTCACATGCGCAGAACAGATTTTGTGCTGTCAACATACAATGCCGGCCTGGTCACGTGTTCTCGGGACGCAGTGTGTTTGTCCGTATAGCGCCCTGTGTATTTCAAATGTCACTACATCCCTAGTACAGATGGATCCTTTTCGTATGTGTCATGAATTATTTATATATGTTGCGACTGACTGTCCCTGCGACCGGCATCCACGAGAAGCGGCCAACGCAGAGATGTTACTGCAGACGTGCAGTGTCGCAGATGACATTGTGCACTTTCAGAAACAAAGCAAGCGCGACTGCCGCTTGCGTATCATAGAGTAAATATCTCTGGAGTGAGCATTCACATGCGCAGAACAGATTTTGTGCTGTCAACATACAATGCCGGCCTGGTCACGTGTTCTCGGGACGCAGTGTGTTTGTCCGTATAGCGCCCTGTATATTTCAAATGTCACTACATCCCTAGTACAGATGGATCCTTTTCGTCTGTGTCATGAATTATTTATATATGTTGCGACTGACTGTCCCTGCGACCGGCATCCACGAGAAGCGGCCAACGCAGAGATGTTACTGCAGACGTGCAGTGTCGCAGATGACATTGTGCACTTTCAGAAACAAAGCAAGCGCGACTGCCGCTTGCGTATCATAGAGTAAATATCTCTGGAGTGAGCATTCACATGCGCAGAACAGATTTTGTGCTGTCAACATACAATGCCTGCCTGGTCACGTGTTCTCGGGACGCAGTGTGTTTGTCCGTATAGCGCCCTGTATATTTCAAATGTCACTACATCCCTAGTACAGATGGATCCTTTTCGTATGTATCATGAATTATTTATATATGTTGCGACTGACTGTCCCTGCGACCGGCATCCACGAGAAGCGGCCAACGCAGAGATGTTACTGCAGACGTGCAGTGTCGCAGATGACATTGTGCACTTTCAGAAACAAAGCAAGCGCGACTGCCGCTTGCGTATCATAGAGTAAATATCTCTGGAGTGAGCATTCACATGCGCAGAACAGATTTTGTGCTGTCAACATACAATGCCGGCCTGGTCACGTGTTCTCGGGACGCAGTGTGTTTGTCCGTATAGCGCCCTGTATATTTCAAATGTCACTACATCCCTAGTACAGATGGATCCTTTTCGTATGTGTCATGAATTATTTATATATGTTGCGACTAACTGTCCCTGCGACCGGCATCCACGAGAAGCGGCCAACGCAGAGATGTTACTGCAGACGTGCAGTGTCGCAGATGACATTGTGCACTTTCAGAAACAAAGCAAGCGCGACTGCCGCTTGCTTATCATAGAGTAAATATCTCTGGAGTGAACATTCACATGCGCAGAACAGATTTTGTGTTGTCAACATACAATGCCGGCCTGGTCACGTGTTCTCGGGACGCCGTGTGTTTGTCCGTATAGCGCCCTGTATATTTCAAATGTCACTACATCCCTAGTACAGATGGATCCTTTTCGTATGTGTCATGAATTATTTATATATGTTGCGCAGACATTTTAACAGTATCCATTTGATACCGAGAATAAACCAGCTACTTATCTTTTAAGGGCAAGTGGTATTGCATTCTGTTTCTTTGCGATAGGTGTCTCAGTTCAGATGCACTCGATTTCTGGTAGTTTTCGGTATGATGCGGCACTTTATAGTATCACAGAGCCTGACGTACATTTTTGCAGTGATAGTCTTGCTAAACGACTTGACAGTACGCTAGTACTTTTGCAAGTGTCCGAAAAACACCGAATTTGCCACACATTAGCGATTATATCCCTGCTAATTCGTCCTTTTTTCTGCTATTTCTGCGTATTTGTTTTCTCGTTTTTGCGAGCTAAAGCACAATTTTTCTTGCTGGGGACCCTTTGAAGTGTTTATTTAACGCATTTTATGTACTTGCTCCCAGTTTATTGAATAAATAGTAGACTGAGTAAGAAGGGGGGAAAGGCGATCGGAGAATAAATGTACTGTAAAGCAAATACAGTTGGTCATATAACAGTCAACCCATATGACACCATTAAGGGAAGTGGAAAGTGACACAAATGAAAGAGTTTGGGGACATGTCTACTAATATTTTACGCTTCTTAATCAAATGGCGAAGAAAATAAATTGAAGGCAAAATACACCAAAGAATATGAATGTGTACTTTGATTAGCTACACTATTGTGTTTTTTATTTGATTTGTGCAGAAAATGTATTTAAGCTGAATGCAGAAATTGGTAGTAGGTGCTGTGGAAAATTAAAAATAGTTGGTATAGCATCTACCTTCAGCCACACACGCCCAAATTTTTCTCTGTCTAAACATTACTCTTCAAAGTGTTTTGAACTTACTTCGGAATATTTTGTGGGGACAAAATTACTCCTCCTTATTTTCTGGAGCCACATCATTACTCGTTGTTCATCCTTCGGGAAGCTAAAATATAAATCACCCATAATCATTCTCCATGTCCCAGACACACTTAACATGGTCTCATACTGTAACTTTATAGTAAACAAAGGTTTGGACACACATATTATACGAAGACAATTACTGACTCCCACTCTATTGAATTTATCTGTCTCCTGTCTTTCAAATCTATATACATAATCGACAAGTCACTGATAAATGCATGGAGGTTAGTATGTGCTGAAACAACTAACCATTCCCTTTCCTGTTTCACTAGCAACTTTACGAGAGGAAGCGATTGCTTGTAAGCTTTTGTACGAGCCGTAATATGTTATATAGTCATAAAATCGTAGAAAAATAGGTCTAAAGAATCAAGCCTTAATTATAATGCGTCTCGAAATTTTTAAACATAGCACCCATGAAAAGTTACTATCCCTCCTTTCACATATTTTCTTTGCATCCGTAGCAATAACAGTAATTCACCATCGCTATTACATTATCAACAAACGGTGAAACACAACAAAGCTCTTGATATTATAAACTTCAAACGCTGCGGAAAGCACACATGCACAGCGAAGTCCCGAAATCACGTGACAATCCTAGTTTAATGTTGACAACATGCGCAGAACGCAATGCTCACTCCAGAGATATTTACTCTATGTTGCGTATCCAAGCTACAACGGAAGCTGATAGAGAATATATATATCAACAAATCTGTGTGTCGAGAAGCATGTTAAAGAGGAAGTGTGTCGCTGACCAGCTCGTTTACATGCTCTGAGCATGGCTGCCGACCCTTATTAAGACAGCTTTACAAATATTGCAGTTATGAGAATTAATCCGTGTCCGCCACTAAAGATTTACGTGATAAACAGTGGAGCATTTCGCCGCGTAATTTGCATCGCGCGTCGCTGGAAGCGAATGGATTCCCACCGTAGAGAACATCTAAGGACGTTTCAAGATATCATACAGTCATCGGGGCAATTTCACAGAAATTCAGGGCTGATAAAAGCTTTCCCCCGCGCCGCAGCGTGAGATTCGTGCGAAAAGAGTACCGCGACGCATCCTTTTCTGCTGCGGCGTTGCCGGCAAGACGTGCTGTGAGAGCGCGGAAATGTGTACTCTGTTGTCCTCGTGGGAGGCGAAGGCGCACGCTTCTTCCTTCTTCCGGGGACTTGGCGGAGCGGTAAAACCCTAATGAATGGCCGGCGAAAACAGTTGTTAAAGGAAATCAATGGCGAGCGGACAATGGATCCCACCAACACTAACAATGCGCGCTAGCTAGGAACAAATCGCCAGAGAAAAATGGAGTGTCGGGTATTGTCCCACACTGCTAGAGGGAACCGAAGCGAAGAACTGGCAGTTTGAAAATAAAAAGGCCCAATAAGACACGGGAGCGGTACAGTCCATGGCTTTGAAGTTCGATGTATTGATGGCAACACTGATTAAGACTTGCGTAATGGACACTACAAAGTACATGCTCTGTTACATTAAGGGTTACGTACGAAGCAATGAGGATACAAGATGTAGACTAGCATTCCTCCCTAAAAGAAGTTTATTAGCATTAAATATGGGCCTTAATTAAAGGAAGAAATTTCTGAGAATTTAGATACTGGACGAAAGTGAATGACGGACTGTGAGGATAAACAGAAAAGAATATATAGTGTTACAGGAAGCTGAAAGCTGGGTGGACTGATAAGATAAAAAAAAAGAGATTCACCGTAGAATCGGCGAAAACCGAAACTAGAAGGAGGGACATAGTGATAGGACATGTGTTAAGGCACGAGATAATTACATCCATGGTACTGAAGAAGGCCGGAGAGTTGCTGAAAGATTAGAGTTACAGTTACTGGTGACTTCAATCAATGCTCGTTATAGAGGTTGTTTCCGTAAGAGCGTCCAAAAATGTAACAGATATAGTGAATAGTCCACAGATCAATCTGACCTAAGGAACCTGGGGTCAGAGAAGCCACCTTAAGGAGATATCGAAGTAAACTTATCTACCGCTTTGTCTTGCATTACTGTTTTCCAGCTTATTTACAGCGCACATGCTACAAATTTACAAATACTGTGCTGTTTATTTACGTGTACATTCTTTATTTCCTGCAAGGAAGCTAGGATGATGAGTCTGATTACCAGGAAGTCGTGATGCAGGTTTTGTTTACTTTACTTGTCCGTAAGGTGGCTCTGTTGTATCGTATTTACATTGTCTCATGACAGAACGTGCTATGAATCAACGACAGACCCATTAATTACACAGTACTATTCAGGGACGTACAGTACAATACGATGGAGCAGTACCGGTACAGTATTTCCTGATCGATGGATTGGAATGGTAGGTCTTATTCCACGGCCTAGGAGGTCACCTGGCCTGATTATTTCCTATGGGGATATTTAAAGTCACTTGTTTATCAGACCCCAGTGGATACGGAGATCGAATTAGTTGCAAGAATTCTACCTGCCTGTGATGTGATTCGAAACGCACCAGCGATATTTGTCAGCGTGCGTCAGAATCTTGTTCGCCGATGTCATGCTTGCATTGAGGTTGGTGGCCGTCAGTTTCAGCACATTTTGTAAGAGAGAGTACAAATGATACGTTCATTGTGTCATTAATGGAATTTGCAGATAACTGAAACTAATGTAAATAAAAAAGTACACGGTAATGTGATTTTATTCCTATTATTTCCTTAACCTGGCTTCTCTGACGCCAGGTTCCTTACCTCAAATTGTTCACTGGAGTAACCTCTATGTCCTGTTAAATTTTTGCACGTCTTACAGATACACCCCTTACGTTCAAAGCCGGTGATAGGCAGAAAATACCGTCCGAAATTGGACTGAATGCTTTCTCCGAAAATTATTTCGAGCAATTAGTTCAGGAGCCCACTCGAAATGTAAATGTTTGCGAAAACATACGTGACCCCTTAGCAACAAATGATCTTGAGCAAATAGATACCATCATTACGGATACAGGAATTAGTGACCCCAAGGTCGTTGTAGCGAGACTGAATACTGTAATATCCAAACGCCTTACAAGCAAATGTAAAATACGTCTATTCAGAAAAGAAGATAAAAATTCATTTAATTCCTTCCTAAGAGAAAGTCTCCATTCCTTCCTTCCAAACTATGTAAACCAGATGTGGTTTGATTTCAAGGAAACATCTACAGCAGTTGATAAATTTGCATCAAATAAATTAATAAGAGGTGGAACTGATCCCCAGTGGCACGCAAACAGGTCAAAACAGTGTTGCAGAAGCAACGAAAAAAACATGGTTAATTTAAGGAACGCAAAATCCCCAAGATTGGCGAAGTGTTACAGAACCTCGGAATCTAGCGTGGAGTTCAGTGTGAGATGCTTTTAATAATTTCCATAACGAACCTCCGTCTCGAATTTTGTCAGAAAATGCTAAGAGATTTTGGTCAAGTGTAAAGTACACCAGCGGCAAGACTGCACGATAGGGCTGGCAATATTACCGATGAGAGGGCCGCAAAAACGGTGTTATTAAATACGGTTTTTAGAAATTTCTTCACCAATGGAAACTAAATATTTCAGAATTAGAATCAACAACAGCTGTCAAAATGAGTAACTTAAAACTAGATATCCTTGGTGACGTGAAGTAACTCAAATCACTTAATAAGGCAAGTCCTCCGGTCTAGACTGTATACAGATTAGGTTACTTTCAGAGTGCGCTGATATAATGGCTCCATCCTTAGCAATCACGTGCAACCGTTCCCTTGACGAAAGATCCGTAGCTAAAGACTGGAAAGTTGCACAGGTGACACCAATATACAAGAAGGGAAACATGAGTAATTCGTTGAATGAGCCCGCCCGGTCAGCCGAGCGGTCTGACGCACGACTTTCCGAAGTGGGAAGGAGCGCCTGGTCCCTGGCACGAATCCGCCCGGCGGTCTAGTGTCGAGGTCCGGTGAGCCGGCCAGTCTGTGGGTGGCTTTTAGGCGTTTTTCCATCTGCCTCGGCGAATGCGGGCTGGTTCCCCTTATTCCGCCTCAGCTACATTACTCTACCACGCAAACATAGGGGTTACACTCGTCTGGTGTGAGACGTTCGCTGGGGGGGTCCACCAGGGGCCGAACCGCACAATAACCCTGGGTTCGGTGTGGGGTGGCGCAGGGGTGAAGTGGACTGCGGCAGTCGTCGTGGGGTTGTGGACTACTGCGGCTGCGGCGAGGACGGAGCCTCTCCGTCGTTTCTAGGTCCCCGGTTCACATACAATACAATACAATACGTTGAATTTCAGATCCGTATCACTGACGTCGATTTGCAGTAGCATTATGGAACATAAACTGTGTCCGAACATTACTCGAAGAAAACAATTTGCTGACACGCAGTCTCCCTGGATTCAAGAAATATCGCCTGTCTGCAACACTACCAGCTCTTTATTCTCATCCCTGCTATCGCCGTGGGCTCTCATATTGATCCCATATTTCTAGATTTCCAGATGGCTTTTGACACCGTTCTCCACAAGCTGCTTCTGATCAAATTGCATGCCTGTGGAGTTTCGTTTCAGTTGTCCCACTGGATTCGTGATTTCTTGTCAGAAAGGTAACACTTCGTAGCAACTGACGGAAAGTCATGGAGCAAAACAGAAGTGATACCTGGCATTCCCCAAGGAACTGTTATAGGCTTTCCTCACTTCTTAATCTATACAAATTATTTAGCAGTCAATCTGACCAGCCCTCTTAGATAGTTTGGAGATGATGCTGCTACTTTACCGTCATCAGGAGATCAAAACCAATAGCAAAATGATTGACAAGATACCTGTATGGTAATTGAAAATTGACCCTAAATAATCAAAAGTGTCAGGTCATACACACGATAAATCGCACGAATTAACGGCTCTCAGTTCAACTAAATACCTAGAGATTACAATTACGAACAAGTTAAACTGGAACTATCACACAGATAATGGTATGGATAAGGTGAACCAAAGACTTCGTTTTACTGGCAGAACCTTAATTTAGAACATGCAACAAATCTACTGAATAGACTGCGTACATTAGGTTGTCTGTCCTCTACTAGGGAACTGACGGAAGACTCGAACAAGTTTTTAAAAAAAGGCGGATCGTTTTGTACTGTAGCGAAATAGGGTGGAGAGTGCCACGGTTATGATACATGAGGTGGGGCGGCAGTCATTAAAACAAAGGCGTTTCTCGTTGCGGCGAGTTCTTTTCAAGAGATTTTAATCACCAGCTGCCCCTCCGAATGCGAAAACGTTATGGTGACACCCATCTGCATATGGGGTAATGATCATAGTGATAAGAGAAGTCAGAGCTGTCACAGAACGATTTTAGTGATCGTTTTCCCTGCGCACTGTCTGAGAGCGGAACGGTGGAGAAATAGTTGGAAGGTGGTTCGAGGAGCGTGTGCCGTGTACTTCCGTGTGAACTGCTAAGTAATCACATCAGTGTAGATGTAGCTGAGAAGGCAAAAAAAATGTAGCTGGCGACAGAGACTAGGAAACATAGAGCATATAACTGAAGGTTGGTACAAGGAAGAAACCATGGAGGATCTCATCAAACAAGTAAAACACGACAGGAAAAAAAAGGCAGCTGCAAATTACACACCTAGTGCTTGTAATCGTTTCCTTCTAAGATCGTTACAAGCCTTTTCTCTAGTGTCTTTGAAGATATTTTCTAACTTATTTTGTGGTGTGTGGGTGGAGCCTGCGCACCGAATTGTATTGTTTCATACGGACACGGTGTCCATTGTCCATACAAATTGTTATATTCGTTTTAATCACAAACAAAGTGTTTCCTCAAGTGTACTTTATGCAAACAGTCGGTAGAGTGGCCTGTAATTAGTCTGGTGCTGTTTTCTGATCCGGTTTAGCATTTCGCCGACGTAGAGATCATTAGTGACGGAACTCGGGCTCAGATTGTGGAAGGATGGGAAACGAAATGGGCCTTGTACTTTTTAAATGAACTATCGAGAAATTAGTTTTCAGCGATATAGGGAAACAACGTAAAACTTCAATTTGAAATGGGTCATAAGTGTTTTGACCAGTAAATATTCTCAAAATCATTGAAATGAATGAAAGGCTCAGTGGAATTATACATGGAGTACAGGCGTTCAGTCGTGTCCAGGGCGTTGAGGGTGTCCATCGCGCAATGCACCTTGAAACAGACAGCTATTTCCGTGTTCCAGACAGAAGGACAATGCCCATGTGGATAAAACAACAGCGTCAGATGGGTTCTATAACCAATGTGACTCACAAGGTGCCTTAAACGACAGTTTGAACGCCAGAAAAAATCCGAAGAATTCGTGCAGCTCTGATGCCAAGTCCACAGTGATATGTCCGTCGCCATTTCAGGACATTTAAAAAATTCTCGCACGCCTTTGCAGAGTATTGTGAAACAGGATTAAATGCCATCGTTATGAGTGGTTCAACAGTTGCAGGCGGGAGATAAAGTGAGTAGGCGCAATGTCTACATCTACATCTATATCTACATTTATACTCCGCAAGCCACCCAACGGTGTGTGGCGGAGGGCACTTTACGTGCCACTGTCATTACCTCCCTTTCCTGTTCCAGTCGCGTATGGTTCGCGGGAAGAACGACTGTCTGAAAGCCTCCGTGCGCCCTCTAATCTCTCTAATTTTACATTCGTGATCTCCACGGGAGGTATTAGTAGGGGGAAGCAATATATTCGATACCTCATCCAGAAACGCACCCTCTCGAAACCTGGCGAGCAAGCTACACCGCGATGCAGAGCGCCTCTCTTGCAGAGTCTGCCACTTGAGTTTGCTAAACATCTCCGTAACGCTATCACGGTTACCAAATAACCCTGTGACGAAACGCGCCGCTCTTCTTTGGATCTTCTCTATCTCCTCCGTCAACCCGATCTGGTACGGATCCCACACTGATGAGCAATACTCAAGTATAGGTCGAACGAGTGTCTTGTAAGCCACCTCCTTTGTTGATGGACTACATTTTCTAAGGACTCTCCCAATGAATCTCAACCTGGTACCCGCCTTACCAACAATTGATTTTATATGATCATTCCACTTCAAATCGTTCCGCACGCATACTCCCAGATATTTTACAGAAGTAACTGCTACCAGTGTTTGTTCCGCTATCATATAATCATACAATAAAGGATCCTTCTTTCTATGTATTCGCAATACATTACATTTGTCTGTGTTAAGGGTCAGTTGCCACTCCCTGCACCAAGTGCCTATCCGCTGCAGATCTTCCTGCATTTCGCTACAATTTTCTAATGCTGCAACTTCTCTGTATACTACAGCATCATCGGCGAAAAGCCGCATGGGACTTCCGACACTATCTACTAGGTCATTTATATATATTGTGAAAAGCAAGGGTCCCATAACACTCCCCTGTGGCACGCCAGAGGTTACTTTAACGTCTGTAGACGTCTCTCCATTGATAACAACATGCTGTGTTCTGTCGACACATCACTGGACAGAATAGACAAGAATGACGCATTTCGGACAAAGCTTGTTATTTCTGTCTATGTAAACTTTCATCTGAGTGGGTTTGTCAATAAACAAAACCTCCGCTATTGCTCGGACACAATGCCACAGCTCATTCATGAAAAGGCCCATGGTAGCGCGAAGGTCGTCGTGTGGTGTGCTGTTGAACAGTCCATTGGAACGGTTGGTGCATAGCTTTTTGCTCTCATTTTTTATATAACAACATCGAGTTCAGTTCCGAGTGGTATGCGGACATCATAATACGGTTTCAGCAACATGACTCGTACTGCAGTGACTACACTGAGCCTCCAATATTACTCTCACGACTGGGTGATATGACATGGCCAGTTAGATCACCTCACCTTTCTGCCCACGATTTTGTTTTCTGTGTGTCATTTCAAGAACGAAGCTTTTTCGCGTCTACTTCACCACAATACTGATGAGATGAAAGCCGCAATTCAGGAAGAGACAAACTATTCTTCGGGAAATGATTTAGAATGTAATGAGGGGCTCCACCAACGTCTTCAGCACTGCATCGCCAGTGGTGGAAGCCAACTGCGTGGTGTACTTTGTAAGAGGTAAAATTGTGCTTGGGTTTTCAGTAATGATGTGCGTAGAACAGTTACCTATAGGTTAGATTGGTGTAAATGTGCACTAAACCTCATAATAAATGAAAATGTAAAACTACTCGTGGGCCATCCTGTATAAGCAATAAAATGAAGTAACATGAGATATCATAAGACCGTCCCGAAATGCTACACGTACAACGTCTTAAATATGAATATTGGCCTTTTGGTTTTTGAGAACCATATTGCGCAGTTGCAGTTTACAAGTATTTTGAGAATTGTTCCGTTTTGCGAGTGTACGGGGGCTCATTTGGACCAGGTGCGAGCCGCTTTGGTTCTAGTATTTTCTATGGGCACTGCTTATAAATACGATTACGAGATCATAAACAGTTCTCATGATAAAACTACTTTTTTTCCTTCCTATGTTATAGCGATGTGTCCTTGTACATATAGGTGTTCGGTGCTTTACACCGACGCACATTATTTTCTCGTTGCGTGTTTTTAAGTATCCCCATTCACGTCATGTATTTGGTGCACTCTGTGTTGATCGCGCGGAAAGCGATATTGTTTTGTTTTGTTTTGTTGTTCTGGCTGTAGCAACGTCAGCTACAACGATTGCCGTTTCGAAACACTACCAGTGTGTCTGCACTGTCTTGCCCACCAGAGAATATTGCGCCTGCCTCGCACAGACAAATGGCGATCATTGCTGTTCTGTCGCAATGCCCGTTGAGCCTCCGTGACAGAGCGAGTTCGGATAAAGGCTTCCACAGGCGCAATTCGCATCCGTACAGACGAACGTTCCATGGCATACTAATTGCCTTATTCCCTCCTGTTCCGCGATGAACGCAATGCGTAGTATTTAACGCGCATTTGGTCAGGATTGGCAGCTGCAATTGGTAAAAACAGGCACCGCCTTAGACCGTACAACATATACACTGCGAACGATGTCATCATACTTAAACCAGCATCTCGACCAGTTGACGAGGTACCGCAACACTACGTGGCATGGGCTCGACTAATGAGTGAAGCAGTACAAACGAGTTCTGGAATACTGTTCAGTTTTGTAGCAGGAAGCTGGAAGTCAACGGGCGGAACGATTGATTGAACTTCGGGGGATTTTTACTTTTCTAATGTATTTATCTAAAAAAAAAAAAAAAAAAAAAAAAAAAAAAGACATACCAATAATTAATGAAATTCAACACACAATAGTGTCTGAACTCATTCATTAAAAAAAGTTACCCATAATTTTAGAAAAACACAACAGTAAACACGCCTCTATTAAACAGCAGACCTGCAGCCCACAGGTTTCTCAAGGTACGCAAATGTTAAATAAGAAAAATAGTCAACTATTGAGTGTAAAATGGTATTTCATGAAAGACTTCAAAAATGGTTCAAATGGCTCTGAGCACTGTGGGACTTAACTTCTATGGTCATCAGTCCCCTAGAACTTAGAACTACTTAAACCTAACTAACCTAAGGACATCACATACATCCATGCCCAAGGCAGGATTCGAACCTGCGACCGTAGCAGTCGCGCGGTTCCGGATTGAGCGCCTTAACCGCGAGACATGAAAGACTACCAGCTGGTAATAAGAATATTTACAAAAAAAACTCCCTGAATTTACTTGGCGACACCTGTATAATCAAACGTAATAACAGTACAAAACGCAGCCGCTCGAAGTGACCGCGTGGTTTGAGACGTCATGTCACCGACTGCGCAACCCTTCCCGTCGGAGGTTCGAGTCCTCCCTCAACATAAGTTAGTTTAAGTGGTGTGTAAGTCTAGGGACCGATGACCTCAGCAGTTTTGGCTCCTTAGGAATTCACACACATTTGAACATTTTTAGTACAAAACGTGACTGAAGAACAGCTCCCCTATGCTAGAGTCACCCACATTGTATGTCCTTTCAATGATACCATTAACAGCTCTCTGTAAAATACAGAACAGCGTTTAATTATGGTGCATTAAAACCAGTTCTTCAAGAGAGGCAGTATCATTAGCATTGAGCAAAAAGAACTCTTGCAAATAGGCAAAAACAGTATACTAAAACTATTAATGAAATACAGCAACGTGCCTTCCCTACTATCAGTGAGTTCCCGCGGAATCAAATGCTTCCATACGACATCAATCCTTGTTCTTGGTTCTTGCTTCTCCCGCCAATAACAACCACCTCATACACGTATGATTTAGTGCTTGTGGAACAACACAGTACAATAATATGCCACCCGTAACAAACTTGAGTTAATAACTTGCAGGGACAAGGTTGAAAGATAGTCAATTCCACAGTAATCCACAGGACCACTTCGCTGGAAGCATGATAAACATTATTAGTGGTTTACTATGACACCGCGACTAATGCAGATCTCCGACATCAGCAACACTTGGCACCCTCGGCGACACTGCCTAGCCCCTTGGACATAATCACAGCTTGGGCACATAATCCAAATTGCATGTTCCAACCCAGTTGCTGTCAAACATGAGCCTTCAGAGTTCGTCCCAGGCGCCACGGTAACTGAGGTCGATCCGCATCGCCTCACCGCCCTCCTCGTTTCGCGCGCACCAGCGAGACTCCTGCCAGCAAACATCCGCAAGAAGTGAAGTCGCGAGCCGCAAGCGGCACCAGTGCCGACACGGCACCGTTCATACACTGGAGAGCCAAAGAAACTGGTACACCTGCCAAATATCGCGTAGGGCCCCCGCGAGCACGCAGAAGTGCCGCAACACGACGTAGCATGGACTCGACTAATGTCTGACGTAGTGCCGGAGGGAAGTGACACCATGAATCCTGCAGGACTGTCCCTAAATTCGTAAGAGTACGAGCGGCTGCAGATCTCTTCTGAACAGCACGTTGCAAGGCATCCCAGATATGCTCAATAATGTTCGTGTCTGGGGAGTTTGATGGCCAGCGGTAGTGTCTTAATCTGAGAACAGTGGAGCGACTCTGTAGCAATTCCGGACGTGTGGGGTGTCGCATTGTCCTGCTGGAATTGCCCCGAAGTCCATCGGAATGCTCAATGGACATGAATGGATGCAGGTGTTCAGACACGACGCTTACGTACGTGTTATCTGTCACACTCGTATCTAGAGGTATCAGGGGTACCATATCACTCCAACTGCACACGCCCCACACCATTGCAGAGCCTCCACCATCTTGAACAGTCTCCTGCTGACATGCAGGGTCCATGGATTCGTGAAGATGCCTCCTTGCTCGTACACGTCCATCCGCTCGATACAATTTGAAACGAGACTCGTCCACCAGGTAACATTTTTCCAGGCATCAACAGTCCAATGTCTGAGCTGACGGACCCAGGCGAAGCGTGAAGCTTTGCGTCGTGCAGTGACCAAGGGTACACGAGTGGGCCTCCGGCTCCCAAAGCCCATAACGATGGTGTTCGCACCATGACACTTGTTGATGGCCCAGCACCGAAATCTGCATCAATGTGCGGAAGGGTTGCACTCCTGTCACGTTGAACGACTCTCTCCAATCGTCGTTGGTCCCGTTCTTGCAGGGTGTTTTTCCGGCCGCATCGATGTCAGAGATCTGATGTTTCACCGGATTCCTGATATTCAAGGTACAGTCGTGAAATGGTCATACGGGAAAATGCCCATTTCATCGCTACATCGGAGATGTTGTGTCCCATCGCTCATGCGCCGACAATAACACCGTGTTCAAACTCGCATAAGTCTTGATAAACTGCCATTGTAGCAGCAGTAACCGATCTAACAACTGCGCCAGACACTTGTTGTCGTATATAGGCATTGCCGACCGCAACGACGTATTCTGCCTGTTAACATATCTCTGTATTTGAATACACACCCCTATACCAGTTCCTTTGGTGCTTCAGTGTACCTTAACTGTACTATTTTCAGGAAAGGTTGCTTTATTGTCATGATGGAAACTTGTGCAGCATTTGGTTGCAGTGAAAGATATGTGAAGTAAATAATATTTCTTTCCATGGGTAAAGTTATTTTAAGAATACACACTGTGTGCGAACACATTTTTTTCAAAGATAGGATGAATGTTGTTGTTTTTCATATCTAAACCAGATGTATAAAGATTTTGAGCTAATACGAGGTTTGGAATTTTAATAGTGGCAACTATTTATTTACAGCTCGTCCAAAATAGATACGTGTTTCTAAATTTTACTGACCTTGAAAGTAGTCACCAGCATTGTGTATAACCCGTTGCCAGCGATGTGGAAGTCGCAGGATACTCTTAGCAGTGCCAGTTGTGTTGACAGGTCGAGCCGCGCGGTCTATTGCCCGACGAATTTGTAGTAGTTCTGAAGCGAATGCCGTGAAGTGTTTCCTTTAGTTTAGGAATCGAGTTGAACTTACGAGGGCTTAAGTCAGGGGAGTGCAGTAGGTGTTTAGCAATTAGCAGCTCCAACAGTCAAACATTATGAAAATCATGTTTTTTGGGTGTCCGGATACTTTTGATCGGTGGTCGGACGCGCGATCCAACACTGTCTCCTCAAAGTTTAATGTTCGGACATGTCTTCTGCGCTACAATTTGTATCGCAGCTGCGGATTGCGCGTGGTGTCTATTCTTTCGGACATGTCCAAAAGAACAGACACCACACATACACATTTATGATGGTAACTTTGGCCGGCTCTCTGTGGCGTGAACGACCTCGTCTCTCTTACGGTGGTATATCCACAGAGATAAGCTACTTCTAGTTAGGATGACACCTGTTAAGAAAACGCTCTCTGTACCTTTGTGATACCTTACGGGCACTACTTCCTGCTGCACCGTACATCAAATGCATGTCTGCCAACTCTCGTCACAGGTAACGTTCCATCTTTGACTACGTGTCATTCACTGTGCACAGTAACATACCTCACCACTGTCAAATCACAAGCTGTCTGATGCGATGGACAACGGGCACTAGAGATACTGGTGTGTATGCAGCACAGATTAATGCGGCGGTGCGGTGCATGCTGTCGTCACATGACACAAATGGTTTGAACTGCGCAGAGTATGTCCGTCCGGTGGTGGGGATGTACGCTGCGGTAATTTGCAAGAATGATTGCCTGTCGAAGTCGCTGGGTCCAAACGATACATATCGAACGTGCGATCGGAAATCGATCATGCGACTCCGGTGGCGGTCGTTGTTTGTGATCGTCATTTTTATCTGTTTTCCGTCGTTCCCTTACTTGCTCTAAATTACATACCTCCGTGAATTATTTGTGAGTTGCTAGGGAAAACCAGAAGATTTATGTCTTTAGTGAATGGGATGCCTGGTGTTCTTGAATTTTCTTCGGCGGATTCATTCACATGGAAGAATCTAATTACATGTTCATCCAGCGTAGAAAATTGTTCGACTTTCTGTCGCAAATATGGAGTACTACCGGACGAGGAAAGAAGGGTCGGTGTAGACTGTGGTGGTGCGAATCGTGTAAAACTTCGTAAGAACAGTTTACATGCTGAAATACCGTTGCAATCTCATTGCGGACAGTGCGGAAAACGAATGTCAGGAAGAATACATGTTTCGACTCTTCCAAATTATCTACCCAGACCACCGTAATGGACTTTCACATGACAACACTGACGACGAGTAAGGTAAGTCGTCTCCTTTGCAATCACAAGTATTTTTTTTTTTTTTGTAACACTCTTCTTTTGTCGTTGCTGCAGTGACCAACGTAACCATACTCATAATGCCCGCCATCAGAGTCGCATGATCTATTTACGATCGCAAGATCGATATGTATCGATTGGACCCAGCGACTTCGATATGCAATCATTCTTAGAAATTACCTACGCTGCTTATCACACGCCTGTTCCAGTGTACAACAGACACCCGGGATCTTTGTGAGAGTGCAGCAGAACTTCATGCGCCGTTCTCGTAGATGCAGCGAGATGCGGTCGTCACTTTGAACAAATAGTATGAGCTACATGGTTGTTATGCTGTGTACGCTGTGTATGTCCATAACACGATAAATACGTATTTCCCATCGTTGGTCCCCTATCTCAATATAATCGGTTCTGGACCCACAATCACCTGTATCAGTTTCACCCGAAATATTTGAGACACCCTTTATGTAGATATACACTCATGCCCATAAATTAAGGACAATTGCAGAGTGTGGTGCCACACTACACGGCACTACAGAAAACTGGCGCTAATAGCATAGGCACATAGGGAACACACACGACACAGATCTCTAACTCCGCGGTATTGGTGATACGTTGAGAAAACCGTCCCGAAACACATGTGCTACAAAACGCCACTGTTTCCTGCGCATGTACCCGACATCAATATGGGGTATGATCACCATGCACACGTACACAGGCCGCACAACGGGATGGCATACTCTGGATCGCATGGTCGATCAGTTGCTGAGGTATAGCCTCCCATTCTTGCACCAGTGCCTGTCGGAGCTCCTGAAGTGTCGTAGGGGTTTGAAGACGTGCAGCGATACGTCGACCGAGAGCATCCCAGACTTGCTCCATGGGGTTAAGGTCTGGAGAACAGGCAGGCCACTCCATTCGCCTGATATATTCTGTTTCAAGGTACACGTCCACGATGGCAGCTCGGTGGGGCCGTGCGTTACCATCCATCAGGAGGAAGCTCGGACCCACTGCACCCTTGAAAAGGCGGACGTACTGGTGCAAAATGACATCCTGACGCACCTGACCTGTTACAGTTCCTCTATCAAAGACATGCAGGGATGTACGTGCACCAATCATAATCCCACCCCACACCATCAAACCACGATCTTCATACAGGTCCCTTTCAAGGACATTAAGGCGTTGGTGTCTGGTTCCTGGTTCACGCCGGATGAAAACCCGGCGAGAATCACTGTTCAGACTATACCTGGACTCGTCCGTGAACATAACCTGGGACCACTGTTCCAATGATCATGTACTGTGTTCTTGACACCAGGCTTTACAGGCTCTCCTGTGACCAAGGGTCAGTGGAATGCACCTTGTAGGTCTCCGGGAGAATAAACCATGTCTGTTCAGTCGTCTGTAGACTGTGTGTCTGGAGGCAACTGTTGTAGTGGCTGCGGTAAGGTCCCGAGCAAGGCTACCTGCAGTACTCCGTGGCCGTCTGCGGGCACTGATGTTAAGATATCAGTCTTCTTGTGGTGTTGTACACTGTGGACGTCCCGTACTGTAGCACCTGGACACGTTTCCTGTCTCCTGGAATCGTTGCCATAATCTTGAGATCACACTTTGTGGCACACGGAGGGCCCGTGCTACGACCTGCTGTGTTACACCAGTCTCCAGTAGCCCCAGTATTCTACCCCTCATAACGTCATCAATGTGTTCTTTGAGCCATTTTCAACAAACAGTCACCATTAGCAAATCTGAATACTTCTGCACACTTACTCGCTGCACCGTACTCTGACCTGGACCAATACACCTCTGCGTATGTGGACTGCTGCCAGCGCCACCGCGCGACTACAGCAGGTCAAATGCACCGCAAGGTGATACCCGGAGGTGATTTAAACCCGCAAACCGCTCACCAGAAATCTTTAACTGAGGGTTATAATTAGGGTAATGCATGGTGACTGCGTGCCCTTCGTCAAGTGACTTACTGTTAGATGTCTGCACAAATGGGGGCTTGCGAGTCCGTATGTACTCGTATCTACGGCGCGCCCGCCCGCCCTGTAGTACCGGGGTGTTCTGCACCATGTCCTGGACTTGACTGGTTGTCACGCACCGCTGCCACTTGCTACCTGTTACGTGCTTGGGAGCCGCTGTTTCGCTGTACAATATAGCAGGGCTGCGATTGCAGGCGGCGTGTAGGGCGTTTACCGGCAACAGGTTTACAGCTGACGGCGCACGGGAAGTTGGCCAGCCGCGGCGAACAAACGGTCGGACCTGTTTCCGGACACCCCACACATGCCACGGGGCAGTGCTTCTCTCTTCCCGTTGGTAGCCAAATGACCACTGTAGGGGCATCCAACGATTAATACCGTCCCAGCACCTAAACACCATTCCTAGTAACTGAACACCTCCTAAATCTACACTAATTAAAACAGCTATGATGAACATATACTGAGATGACAAAAATCATGGAATACCTCGTAATGTTGTCGTTGTGGCCTTCAGTCCAGAGACTGGTTTGATGCAGCTATCCATGCTACTCTATCCTGTGCAAGCTTCTTCATCTCCCCGTACCTACTGCAACCTACATCCTTCTGAATCTGCTTAGTGTATTCATCTCTTGGTCTCCCTCTACGATTTTTACCCTCCACGCTGCCGTCCAATACTAAATTGGTGATCCCTTGATGCTTTAGAAAATGTCCTGCCAACCGATCCGTTCTTCTAGTCAAGTTGTACCACAAATTTCTCTTCTCTCCAATTCTGTTCAATACATCCCCATTAGTTATGTGATCTACCCATCTAATCTTCAGCATTCTTCTGTAGCACCACATTTCGAAAGCTTCTATTCTCTTCCTGTCAAAACTATTTATCGCCCACGTTTCACTTCCATACACGTCTACACTCCATACAAATACTTTCAGAAACGACTTCCTGACGCTTAAATCTATACTCGATGTTAAAAAACGTTTCTTCTTCAGAAACGCTTTCCTTCCCATTGCCAGCCTACATTTTATATCCTCTCTACTTCGACCACCATAAGTTATTTTGCTCCCCAAATAGCAAAATCCATTTGCTACTTTAAGTATCTCATTTCCTAATCTAATTCCCTCAGCATCACCCGATTTAATTCGACTACATTCCATTATCCTCGTTTTGCTTTTGTTGTGTTCATCTTATATCCTCCTTTCAAGATACTGTCCATTCAGTTCAGCTGCTCTTTCAGGTCCTTTGCTGTCTCTGACAGAATTACAATGTCATCGGCGAACCTCAAAGTTTTTATTTCTTCTCCATGGATTTTAATTCCTACTCCGAATTTTTCTTTTGTTTCCTTTACTGCTTGCTCAATAAACTGATCGAATAACATCGGGGATAGGCTACAACCCTGTCTCACTCCATTCCCGACCACTGCTTCCCTTTCATGCCCCTCGACTCTTATAACTGCCATCTGGTTTCTGTACAAATTGTAAATAGCCTTTTGCTCCCTGTGTTTTACCCCTGCCACGTTCAGAATTTGAAAGAGATTATTCCAGTCAACATTGTCAAAAGCTTTTTCAAAGTCTACAAATTCTAGAAATGTAGGTTTGCCTTTCCTTGCCGGCCGCGGTGGTCGAGGGGTTCTAGGCGCTTCAGTCCGGTACCGCGCGACTGCTACGGTCCCAGGTTCGAATCCTGCCTCGGGCATGGGTGTGTGTGATGTCCTTAGGTTAGTTGGGTGTAAGTAGTTCTCATTTCTAGGGGACTGACGACCTCAGACGTTAAGTCCCATAGTGCTCAGAGCCATTTGAACCATTTTTGCCTTTCCTTAATCTATTTTCTAAAATAAGTCGTAGGGTCAGTATTGCCTCACGTGTTTCAACATTTCTACGGAATCCAAACTGATCTTCCCCGAGGTCGGCTTCTACCAGTTATTCCATTCGTCTGTGGAGAATTTACCTCGTAATATCGTGTCGGAATTCTTTCGCTCGGTGTAGTGCAGCAACTCGATTTTGCATCGACTCACCAAGTCGTTGGAAGTCCCCTGTAGAAATACTGAGTGATGCGACCTCTGTAGCCGTCCACAATTGCAAAAGTGTTGCGGTGCAGGATTTTGTGCACCACTTGTCTGGATTATGTCCCATAAATTTTCGATGAGATTCCCGTTGGGCGATGTGGGTGGCCGAATCACGTGCTCAAATTCCCCAGAATTTTCTTCAAACCAGTCACAAAAAATTGTGGCTAGGTGATATATTTGGGAACATGAAATTAATGAATGACTGCAAAAGCTCTCCAAGTAGCAAGTAGCCGAACATAAGCATTTCCAGTCAATGATCGGTTCAATTGGACCAGACGAGCCAGTCCATTCCATGTAAACACAGCCCATACCACCAAATTGCTCAGTGCCTAGTTGACAACTTGCATCCATGACTGCGTGGAGTCTGCACCACATTCTAACTCTACCATCAGCTCTAATCAACTGAAATTGGGACTCGTCTGACGAGGCCACGGTTTTCCAGTCGTCTAGGGGTCCTACCGACATGGTCACGAGCCCAGAAGTGCTGCAGGTAATGTCCTGTTAGCAAAGGCACTCGCGTGAAACGTTTGTTGCCATAGCCCATTAACGCCACATTTCTCACGCTATCCTAACGGATGCGTTCGTCGTACGGAACACATTGATTTCTACGGTTACTTGTTCCTTACCTGTTAGCACTGACACCTCTACGCAAACGCAGCTGCTCTCGGTCGTTAAGTCAAGGCCGTTGGCAATTGCGCTGTCTGTGGCGAGATGTACTGCCTGAAATTTGGTATTGTCGGTACACTTTGTATCTTGGAATACCGAATTTCCTAACGATTTCCGAGATGGAATGTACCATGCGTCTAGCTCCAACTACCAGTCCGTCATCAAAGTCTGTTAATTCTCGTCGAGCGACCATAATCACATCAGAATCTTTTCCACATGAATCACCTGGGTATAAATGACAGTGGTTAATTTCTTTACTAATAGAGGTTAATGGCCTGTAGCTCACCCCCTCTTCGTGCAGGATAGAGAACTGTGATTTCGTGTGTTCTTCCCTAGAGTAGGCCGGCCGGTATTGCCGTGCGGTTAAAGGCGCTTCAGTCTGGAACCGCGTGACCACTACGGTCGCAGGTTCGAATCCTGCCTCGGGCATGGATGTGTGTGGTGTCCTTAGGTTAGTTAGGTTTAAGTAGTTCTAAGTTCTAGGGGACTGATGACCACAGATGTTAAGTCCCATAGTGCTCAGAGCCATTTGAATTTTTTTTTTTTTTTCCGTAGAGTAGCTGCCTTCACGACAAATGATGAACCTTCTCCACCTGTTGCGGGTGAATCTTTATGTAATGAGGAAACAAAAAACAACAAAGAATAAAAATAAATAGGGTCCATTGTATGATACACCATGCGACAACAGGGCTGTAATAGCCATTTCAGAAGAAGAATTACAAGAGTATTTTAAAGTTAAACCAAATTGGTAAAATTATAGTTTCAAAATATCTATAGAAAAGACAAAAGTAATAACAAGTAAGTCATTTCAGCTATCTAGGCTGAGACATTCCTTTTGATTATCATCAAGATGCAAAGAATGACATAGCAAAATTTTAGGTTGTCTGCGCGACAGTAAAAAGAATGTTCAAGAAAAAGACAACTAAACACACGCGACTGAAATGCCACAAAGCACTAGCTTTTCCATTGCTAATTTACAGATCTAAGGCTTGGATAGCAAACAAGGAAGACAAAATGGAATAGTGACGTCAGATTTGAATTTCCTCGGATCAGTTAAAGGATATAAGCTAGAAGTTCAAAATCAGTCAAAACGTATTGGAACAATACCACCAGCAACTGACATTTGAATCTCAGAAATTGATGGACATCACCTCCAAGATCCAACAAGCAGCTGATACTGATAGCTGAAAAGAGAAAGCGTAGATGGTGGAATGAGGTTTGTGATGAGGTGGTGGTCCAAAGAACAAATGCCTGGAAAAAGTGGAACTCGACCAGCATACCTGGAGATTTTGATGTATTCCGTGAAGTTCGAAAATATGCTTCCAGAAGTTTACGAAGGGCTAAGCAACTGTATGAGAAACAGCAGTTAGAACAGATCGATCAAGATTTCCGGAAAAACAATGCCAGAGACTTCTATCAGACGTTCAAGTTGAATTTTAAAGGACGCCAAGCCCCTAGCCTTTGTTTTAGAAACGAAAATGGGGAGCTCGGCCTGACCAACAAAGAAAATTGCACGATCATGTCTCGTTATTTTGTAAACCTACTTAATTGTAAAGAAACGAAATAAAGATTCCCTGTTATGCCCCTCCGATCCACAAAATACCCAACCTGGCAAAGTGGAGATCAAAGAAATCATAAACAACCTTACGAATAATAAGGCAGCTGGAGAGGATTCAATAGTGGCGGAACTACTGAAGCTGGCAAGTAATGAAACTCTAGACGTACTAGTCCAACTTCTTCAGAAGATTTGGAGAACTGAGATGATACCAACTGAATGGCAGTGAGCTTCAAACCATCCTCTACACACAACAAATAAATAAAAAGAATGTCAGTAACTATAGGGGCATCTCATTAGTATCTGTTCCATATGAGATTCTCT
This sequence comes from Schistocerca americana, assembly GCF_021461395.2. Taxonomy (NCBI): domain Eukaryota; kingdom Metazoa; phylum Arthropoda; class Insecta; order Orthoptera; family Acrididae; genus Schistocerca; species Schistocerca americana. Next base: position 184,728,584 of record NC_060120.1, read on the forward strand.
CCAGAGCAGTACAGAACATAGGTCATGTTGACCAACTGATTGGGGAATATCAAGCTGGTTTCCGAAAGGGCCGTTCTTGCCCAGAATACATCTTTAACCTGAAGTACATCACCAGGTACAAAAACACTGGAGGAAATAAGTATGTGGTCGTGTTTGTTGATTTTCATAAGCCGTATGACTCCATCGACCGAGAGGCATTAATGAATATTTTGGAGGGGTTTGGGGTGGCTGATACATCAAGAAAGCTGATCAAACAAACTCTACTAACAGTGGTGTCAAAAATAAAATTTATGGGTGAGATTTCAGAACACTTTACAATCAGAACGTGCATAAGACAAGGTAATGGACTATCCTCGCTCCTCTTCAACTGCTTCTTGGAAAAGGTCATTCGAGAATGGAGTGGAGTGTTGTTAGCCCAAGAAGAAACAAATGAAGAGCGGTTCAGACTTGGTCCTAAGAACATTGGCTGCTTGACCTTTGCAGATGACCTGGCCATTTTTGCTAACAACATAGTCAGCAGTCAACAAGATCAATAGGCCGTCAGAAATTGCTGAAAAAGTTGGACTTCAGATCTCTCTTCAAAAAACAAAATCTATCACAAACATCTGTGAAGGACCTGAGAGGATGATCACCAATCCAGGAAAAATCGGACGAGTTAAGAATTTCAGGTATCTCGGTGAAGTCATCCAGGAGAATGGATTAGAAGAAGAAGAAGAAGAAGAAGAAGAAGAAGCAATGGATGACGAGGTTAAATCAGGAATACCAACTGACAAAGAATACCTATAACAAAAAGTCTGAGTATAGGGGCCAAGTTCCGACATTATAATACAGTTGTAAAACCAGAGGGCTTATATGCGTCCGAAATAGACAAGGTCAAGCTGAGCGGCTGGAAAAGCAAGAGCGCAGGATATTACGGAACATCCTAGGTAATAGATGGGTTGATGGAGAATGGCGAATGAGAGCAAATGAGGACTTGTACAGCAAGACAGAACCTATCACAACATCCATTGAAAAGAGACGATTGTTATTTTACGGTCAGCTCATGAGGATGGACGGTGACCGACTAACAAAAAGAGTATGGAGTTTCATCCAATCTAAGAAAACAAGGCCGAGATGGTTCGAAGAATGTGAAAAAGATGTTAGGTAGACTGGTATCTCAGAGAGAGAAATTCCTGACAGGAACAATTTTAGAAGATTGGTGAACAACTACCAAGGTTTTAAAATGGCATCAGCGTCCAAAAGACGGAGAGAACCTTTGTCCGAAGAGCATAAACAGGCACTTCTTGGAGGGCTCAGAAGATACTGGCAGGAAGGCAAAGCTGGAACAAGAAAAATACCTAACTACTGAAATGAAATTGATTGTTGCCACGCAGTCCATAGAAGTTCAACTCAAAAAAATAAAAAAAATAAAAAAAATAAAAACTATAAGATATATTATGAAACGACGACATTACAAACGAGCTTAAAGTATTTTCAGTAACAGAAATAAATATGTAAGCAGATGTGGAATGACATATGAAGAGAATGCAACAAGGCAAGGGGACTGATGACCACAGAAGTTAAGTCCCATAGTGCTCAGAGCCATTTGAACCATTTTTTACACTGTTAATATTATAAGCTACCAAATAATTTATGAAAAGTAAATTAAGTGTTAATTCAAATATAGACATAAGCACGTCACTGGTTGCAATAATGTGCACTTGAAGTTTGCCGCGACGTATGAAAATATCTAGCAAGACTGCGATTCGAACCCGGATCTCCTGGTCGTTAGGCAGATAGGTTAACCACTACGCCACTCTGGCACAGTGGCTTTCCACACCTGCACGCACTACTTCAGCACGCCTTCCAGCTCAATCCAAATTCCCTTTTAACGCCTCAGCCCATTTGGTATTCCCCCTAAACTCGAACAACATTACAGAGGCTCTCTCCAACTGTATTGTAACAGCACCTGAACACCTAACGAAACGGGAGATCCTGCCTAAAACCCAGGCATAGATGCTTAAATCAAATCAAACCTTATATAGTTCCACAGACCTTTTCAAGTCTCAAACATTTGTGATGTATAGATGCAGAATGAAGCAATACAGGGTGTTTATAAATGAATATCGGAGTTTTAACGCTTTAGAATATTTATTATATTAGACTTACAGTTATAAATGATATGTCAAATCAAAGAGCAACTCAAACAGTTTTACCAAGAACCTTATAAATATTGAATGTGAGCACCATTTGTCACACAGCACACACAAAGTCTATAGCCGAGTTCTTCCCAAACGTTGATAAGTGTGTCTTCAGTGATTGTAGTAACAGCTGCTTCAATCCAGTTTCTTAATTCAGGGAGGTCTGCTGATAGCGGAGGCACATACACACGATCCTTGATGAAGCCCCAAAGGAAAAAAAAAACCGGATGGCGTTAGGTCGGGTGAACGTGGAGGCCATGCAAAGCAAGCCCTGTCATTGGGCCCCTTGCGGCCTATCCTTCGATACAGTGAAGTTCAACCAATCGCGTACTTCGCTATGCCAGTGTTCACATTGAAGATTTATAAGGTTCTTGGCAAAACTGTTTGAGTTGCTCTCTCATTTGACATATCATTTATAACTGTAAGTTTAATGCAATAAATATTATAAAGCGTTAAAACCCCGATATTCATTTAGAAACACACTGTATATGAAAATTTGTGCCAAGGCCGGGAGTCGAAGCTGGGCCCCCTGCTCACTAGGCAGATGGGCTGATCACTACACCTGTGTGGCGTAGTGGATAGCGCAATTGCCAAGTGAGCAGGGCACCCGGGTTCGAATCCTCGCCTTGGTACAAATTTTCATAAACCGCTTCAGTTTGCACGTGTAGATCATAGATGGTTGAGACTTGAAAGGCCTCTGGAAACATACAGCTTTGATGTACAATAAAGTAGGAAGTGCTACCATCTATGAATGGCGGGAGGATACACATGCATAGTAAGGCATCAGATTTAAAAGACTATAGAAGAAATCTTGTACTAACTTTTGAAATTATCAGTAATTGGCAATACTGTAAGAGGATGAGATGACCTCGATCTGTTCATTTCGATGATGGTCACTATAGTGGACAAACGCGTAGGTGTTCTGCCAATTATAGCTGTCAGTCGGTTACAGAAATTTTATTTTATTTTATTTTATTTTATGTTGTATTTGAAGATAGTTAATTGATGTTGTACTAGAAGTTCCGCTGCGGCTGTGTCCGTGACACGGCCTCCTGTTTTTTTCCACCGGACGGACGCCTGGTCAGCTGCCAGACAGGGTCGCCGGCCTGCGGTGACGTCACGCGGTCCCGCTCCGTTGCGGCGACTGACCGCTCTTCCGGCAGGCGAAGCGCTCCACGGCACGGAAGGCCAGCTGGTCAGAGCTGCGTGCGGAACCAGCACGGCGTTACGTCGGCGCTCGTAGCCATTGACTACGGCACGCTTCCCTTCCCAGTCAGACGCAGTGTGACACCAATAAACTTAATCGGATTCACAAACTTGCATACCGGAACGATGTCTGTTTCAGAGTTGCTTGTGCCAAAACGAAATAGAAAACAAGAGTAAAAAATACATTTGTAGTAGGGGTGCTGTTTATTGCAGCGAAAATGGAAACTGAAACAGGGTTAAATTTAGTACGTAAGGAATTGACTACCGTATGATTTACATCATCGACATTTGTAACAATTAGAATACACAAAAATGTGAATCAGTATACAGGGTGGTCCATTGATAGTGACCGGGCCAAGCCGGCCGAAGTGGCCGTGCGGTTAAAGGCGCTGCAGTCTGGAACCGCAAGACCGCTACGGTCGCAGGTTCGAATCCTGCCTCGGGCATGGATGTTTGTGATGTCCTTAGGTTAGTTAGGTTTAACTAGTTCTAAGTTCTAGGGGACTAATGACCTCAGCAGTTGAGTCCCATAGTGCTCAGAGCCATTTGAACCATTTTGACCGGGCCAAATATCTCACGAAATAAGCACCAAACGAAAAAACTACAAAGAACGAATCTGGTCTAGCTTGAATAGGGAAACCAGATGGCGCTATGACTGGTCCGCTAGATGGCGCTATCATAGGTGAAACGGATATCAACTGCGTTTTTTAAAATAGGATCCCCCATGAAGCATCATTCACCAACAGCGGTAACGTAAACCGGCATAATATACACTATTGGGCAACGGAAAATCCACGATGGCTGCGACAAGTGGAACATCAGCGACCTTGGTGGGTTAAAGTATGGTGCGGCATTATGGGAGGAAGGATAATTGGCCTCCACTTTATTGATAGCAATCTAAATGGTGCAGTGTATGCTGATTTACTACGTAATGTTCTACCGATGTTACTACAAGATGTTTCACTGCATGGCAGAATGGCGATGTATTTCCAACATGATGGATGTCCGTCACATAGCTCGCGTGCGGTTGAAGCGGTATTGAATTACACATTTCATGACATGGTCGTCGAAGCACCATATCATGGATCTGACATGCCTGAATTTCTTTCTGTGGGGTAAGTTGAAGGATATTTGCTACCGTGATCCACCGACAACGCCTGACAACGTGCGTCAGCGCATTTTCAATGCATGTGCGAACATTACGGAAGGCGAACTACTCGCTGTTGAGAGGAATGTCGTTACACGTATTGCCAAATGCATTGAGGTTGACGGACATCATTTTGAACATTTATTGCGTTAAGGTGGTATTTACAGGTAATCACGCTGTAACAGCAAGCGCTCTCAGAAATGATAAGTTCACAAAGGTACATGTATCACATTGGAACAACCGAAATAACACGTTCAAACGTACCTACGTTCTGTATTTTAATTTTAAAAAAACCTACCTGTTACCAACTGTTCGTTTAAAATTGTGAGCCATGGGTTTGTGACTATTAGAGTGCCATCTGCCACAAAGCGAAAAAGAGGTCCAACTGAAACATTCACATTTCTTTACGTACTACACGAATATGTATTAAAATTGGGGTTCCTGTTTTAAAAAACGCAGTTGATACCCGTTTGACTCATGGCAGCGCGATCGAGCGGGCCAACCATAGCGCCATCTGGTTTCCCCCTTCAAGCGCGACAAGTTTCGTTCTTTGTAGTTTTTTCGTTTGACGCTTATTTCGTGAGATATTTGGCCTGGTCACGATCAATGGACCACCCTGTATAAGGAGATGATAGGTAGGAATTTCAAAACTAAGTATAAAGAACATATAAGAAGCTGGAAGTATGAAAATAGCCATTCTCTCTTTGCCGAACACCTGAAAAAAAACTTTGACGTGAATCATCCAGCACGGAACAAGACATCAAAATTATTAGAGTGAACAATCACAACAAAAATCTCCAGCCATTATAAGAAACCTTCACATACAAAGAACCCTTGCAATGAAAAAGAAAGTAGTTAATTACCAAATCAATATAAGCAATAACTCCCCGATCATGTTAGCCACAAAACGATAACGAAGAGAATCTGAAACGTAAGCGGAGTACATAATTAATAATTCTTCCTCCACCTTCTCCCCCTCTCCACCTCTCAGACGTACAAAACAAATGGAAAATATCAAGCCGCACACACAACACAAACAAAAGACTGAATATAAGCACATAGCGACAGTTGTCAACACTACACTCTGTAAACACACGCATATAGATCGCAAAATGAAAATTGCAAGTGATGTGTTATAATAAATGTGGGTGAAAAAACGCCGGAAATCAGCGAACTGGAGCATGAGGACCGAATGAACTCATCTCCAGGACCACCCATAAGTAGTAATATGGACTAACAACGCTGGAAATAGCAAGTAACTCCAAACGATAATTTAACCTCAAGATATTTGTGCTACAAAAGTTGTTTCTAATCAGAAAAACATTACAAAATGTAACATAGTAACATACCGTAACTATTATTTATTATATGTATAAAAACAAGCATCTGTTAAGGCCACTGAAGATACTTCACAAATGAAAGAAGCAAAACGCGTATGGCACAAAAACTACCTTTCGTTTAGTTGCATAGACAGAACACACCACCATGAATTTTGAAGCATCTATGGAACGACGGAAAACGAAAAAAAATGACGATTAAAGTAAGACCCGTTTAAAGCAGAAAAAATTTAGAAGGAACTAAACAACGTCTTTCATTCTAAGTAAAACGCTACTTCTGCGCAATGCACATCACTCTCCAAGATTACTGTGTGCCATCTGATGTTTTTCCCGGCGTATTTCTAACTTACAGAATTCAAGCGCGTCAGCCCGGGTCACGTCGTAAGTTCTCCATTGTATTTCGGCAGACAGACTCGTTGCCATCTTCATGTGGATCCCGATGGCTGCTATTCTGCTCGGTCGGCACTTCGGTCAGCGATAAACAGCTCTAAAGGCTTCCGTCATGGACAGAAACTGGAAATGGCTGCACAGAGGAAAGGAGACAGGCTGCCAGTGAAAGAATGCAGTGATTTTGGGCTACAAATAACGCTTCGAGTAATTCGTATTTGGCATCTGACCTGGTCTTTAACGGCCGTTACCGAATTTTTTTTAAAAAGAAATTCCTTTAGTTCACTTACCTCCATATTTGCTCATCAGTAAAGTACTCTGATGGAACATTCTGCTGCAAATTTAATGAAACTTCTAAAATGTCAACGTCTTGCGTGGCCCCGAATAATCATTCGAACAGTCCCGCTAATATTCTAGGTTCTTATTGTTGTTATTTCACCATGTCCTGAATTCATTCGCGATATGAAGCGTCTTGTGAGAGACGGGTATAAAGTCTTGTTGGAGGAAGGCTTATGGGCGATGATTTCGTACTCAGAGGTTATCTGTTGCTCTTGCTGCATCGTTGAAGATTTGCAGATTGATACCAGATTTAAACCGTCTAACCATTTGAATATGAAAGGGAATAGTTCCAGGATATGATGTCTTTTAAGTTCAACTAGCATATAGAGCATATGGAACACTCCGTCTTCGGGCCACGAGTGGTCTACCGGGACCATCCGGCCGCCGTGTCATCCTCAGCTGAGGATGCGGATAGGAGGGGCGTAGGGTCAGCACACCATTCTCTCGGTCGTTATGATGGTATTCTTGACCGAAGCCGCTACTATTCGGTCGAATAGCTCGGCAGTTGGCATCACGAGACTGAGTGCACCCCGAAAAATGGCAACAGCGCATGGCGGCTGAATGGTCACCCATCCAAGTGCCGGCCACGCCCAACAGCGCTTAACATCGGTGATCTTACAGTAACCGGTGCGTAGTGCGTAGTAACTATTATTAGTTACTGAAAGATGGGCAGTCCTTTTCAATTAACATTGATTCCTTTCTTTGTTTGAACATGGCAGCGAACCTTGGCGTGAAAAACAAAATGAATGTTCGTAAGTTGCGTTTCTCTACAACTAAAATCCGGAAATTCGTTACTTGTCCATATTTTTCACGGGTTAAAACGTCACTGACTTGGTTGATTAGTTCCAACTTCTGAAAAAACTGAAATATTGTCTCAAGCGATGCAAAATCTCAAGAATCCCATTTGAATCGGGTGGTGTAATTTCATGAAGAATATGGTGCTGAAGTGATGGCCATTTAGCGAGACACCGTAAACAAAGAAGACACTAGTGACTTCACAAATAAGTCACACAGGTTGACCGAGCGAGGTGGCGCAGTGGTTAGCACACTGGACTCGCATTCGGGAGGACGACGGTTCAATCCCGTCTCCGGCCATCCTGATTTAGGTTTTCCGTGATTTCCCTAAATCGTTTCAGGCAAATGCCGGGATGGTTCCTTTGAAAGGGCACGGCCGATTTCCTTCCCAATCCTTCCCTAACCCGAGCTTGCGCTCCGTCTCTAATGACCTCGTTGTCGACGGGACGTTAAACACTAACCACCACCACCACCACCACACAGGTTGTCCTACGTTAAGACCACTGCGCTACAAGAGTGGCGTGTTGTCAAAAGAGAATACGTATTCTAGGTTATGATCGGTAAGGATAGCAGCTGCATCACAGCGTCCAACTGAAACGGGGCGGCAAGTGGGAACATGCTCCACAGCGGAACGGTTAGATTCTGGTGGGTAAGACGTCTAAATCGCACACGGATTCACCTCTAAATTCTGGTGACGTGTGGACCAAATGCGATGTCGATTCGAGTCGTAATGAAACGGTGCCAACAATTTCTGCAAGGCCCCACAGGAGTGGGCGAGGATGTTCGGGAAGTCTAGATCTTACACCATACGACTTTCATCTTTTCGGCAAGCTTAAAGAACATGTAGCGGAAAGAGATTTTCCAACGATGAGGATCTTCACACTGCAGTTTTCGAATGGCTTAATGAGCACGCGGCGGATTGCTGTAGTTGAGGAACTGGGCGATTGGTGGAACGTTTAGGCCGCTGTCTACAGCGTGTAACATGGAAAATAATGTCATGTATCTGTATCACTCTGAATTATAGTGAGCACATTTAACAGACCTTTCTTGGCCTGCTATAATAATCTGTAACTCACTGTTTCAAGTCTCGTCATAGAAGTAAATATAATTGGTGTTTTGAAGACAGGAACTTTCCTTGAAATAAATTTCTCACGATATATTTCTTCAAAAGCAAATGAAGAAGATGGATATGAATCCAAAGCTGGGAAACTCTCTTGTGGAAGTGATCGGATTTGCAATGGTGGCTAGTGTATGAATGATGAAGTGTTAAACAGCAGTATGTATGGTTTTGAGATACAGAAAGTTCAACACAGCTATGAAAGAAGATTTTTTTATGGATTTGATTATGTATGGGGAGGGCTGCGGGAGGATATGAAATAAATATTACGAAGATGAACCTGGGGTCATTTTGGATGGAGCTACTCAACGAAACGGAATATCTACTCCCGATACTTCGTACTAAACTTCCTCCAACGTGATTACTTTGAGGTTGGTCATCAGCTGGAGAGGTTGTTACATTTGAGACAGGGTTAAGAAGCAGCGACAAGACTGTGGCAGACGGGGGTTAAGATACTGAATTTGTACTGCAGGAGAGGTAGTAAATGCACACATCAAAAAAAGTTTTGCTTCACCTCGGTTCCGAGAGTTCCGGAACCTGTACAGAAAATTGGAATAGAGATCAACATAAACATCATTTCCGCCCTTTTTATTGTTCATAGAAACCACACATTGCATGTTGTTCCACCATACAGAGAGACCTTCAGAGGCGGTGGTCCAGATTGCTGTACACACCGGTACCTCTAATACCCAGTAGCACGTCCTCTTGCATTGTTACTTGCCTGTATTCGTCGTGGCATACTATCCACAAATTCATCAAGGCACTGTTGGTCCAGATTGTCCCACTCATCAACAGCGTAGATCCCTCAGACTTGTTGGTGGGTCACGTCGTCCATAAAAAGCCCTTTTCAATCTATCACAGTCACGTTCGATAGGCTTCATGTCTGGATAACATGCTAGCCATTCTATTCGAGCGATGTCGTTATCCTGAAGGAAGTCATTCACAAGAAGTGCATGATGGGGGTGCGAAATGTCGTCCACGAAAACGAATGCCTCGCCAATATGTTGCCGATATAGTTGCACTATTGGTCGGAGGATGGCATCCACGTATCCTAAAGCCGTTACTACGCCTTCCTCGACGACCGCCGGCCGGTGTGGCCGTGCGGTTCTAGGCGCTTCAGTCTGGAACCGCGTGACCGCTACGGTCGCCGGTCCGAATCCTGCCTCGGGCATGGATGTGTGTGAGTCCTTAGGTTAGTTAGGTTTAAGTAGTTCTAAGTTCTAGGAGACGGATGACCACAGATGTTAAGTTCCATAGTGCTCAGAGTCATTTGAACCTTGACGACCAGCAGCGTACGTCGGCCCCACATAATGCCACCCCAAAACAGCAGGGAACCTCCACCTTACTGCACTCGCTGGACAGGGTATCTAAGGCGTTCAGCCTGACCGGGTTGCCTCCAAACACGCCTGCGACGATTGTCTGGTTGAAGGCATATGTGACAGTCATGGGTGAAGAGAACGTGATGCCAATCCTGAGCGGTCCATTCGGCATGTTGTTGGGCCCATCTGCACTGCGCTGCATGGTGTCGTGGTTGCAAAGATGGACCTTGCTCTGGACGTTGGGAGTGAAGTTGCGCATCATGTAGCCTACAGCGCACAGTTCGAGTAGTACACGTCGTCCTGTGGCTGCACGAAAAGCATTATTCAACATGGTGGCGTTGCTGTCAGCGTTCCGCCAGCCATAATCCGTAGGTAGCGGTCATCCACTGCAGTAGTGGCCCTTGGGCGGCCTGAGCTAGGCATGTCATCGACAGTTGTCTCTCTGTATCTCCTCCATGTCCGAACAACATCGCTTTGGTTCACTCCGAGACGCCGGGACACTTCCCTTGTTGAGAGCCCTCCCTGGCACAAAGTAATAACGCGGACGCGATCGAACCGCGGTATTGACCATCTAGGCATGGTTGAAATACAGACAACACGAGCCGTGTACCTCCATCCTGGTGGAATGACTGGAACTGATCGGCTGTCGGACCCCCTCCGTCTAATAGGCGCTGCTCATGCATGGTTGTTTACATCTTATGGCGGGTTTAGCGACATCTCTGAACAAGGGACTGTGTTTGTGATACAATAACGACACTCAACGTCTATCCTCAGGGGTTCTGGGAACAGGGGCGATGAAAAACTTTTTTTGATGTGTGTATGAATGAATTTAATATATAACTTTGCTTGCGCCAAACTGATGAGGAAATGTTGATATTAAGCACGTATTACCAAATACAGAGCGACGTGATTTTGAAGATTTTTTCATATATACCTCTAACAGAATGAAGGAATTGTTTTCTGTACAAGTATATTACCGTGGAATGGAATGGATCGTATGTACCTTTTCTGATGGCGTGAGGGAGGCATCAGTCTTGATACATCCTGCCAAGACGTCTTCTCTTGTACCAACCTCTTCATCTCACAACAGCATTTGCAATCAACATCCGCAATTACTCGATGTGTGTTTTCTAATCTCTGTCTTCCCCTACAGATTATACTCTACAGCTCCCTCTAGTATCATATAAATTATTCATTTATATTCTGACACATGTTGTCCTGTCATCCTGTTCCTCCTTATTAATATGTTTCATATGTGCCTCCCCTCGACGATTCAGCGAAGAACCTCCCTATTTATTGTCTTACCAGTCCATCTGATTTTCAACACGTTTCTAAATCATGACATTGAACCCGCTTCGATTCTTTTCTTTCCTGGGTATCCCACACTTCATAAATCACTGCCACATAGTACTGTGATCCAGGCGTACATTCTCAGGAATCTCTTCATTAAAATTGATGCTGACATTTGATATAGTAGATTTATTTTGGCCAAGAATGCCCACTTTGCCTGTGCTAGTCTGCTTTTTATACCCAACTTGGTTCTCCTGGTCATGTGTTATTTTGGTTCCAAGAGTGGAGAATTCCTTCACTTTGTCTACTTCATCGTCTTTGATTTTCATATGAAACTCATCGCTAACCTCATTTCTTCAATACTTTTGTTTTTCTTCGAGGTACCCTCAGTCCATCTTCTGTACTCATTGGACTCTTGATCCACTGAACAGCTCCTGTAATTCGTCCCTACTTTCATTGTGGATGGCAATGTCATCAGCGAGCCTTATCACTGATATACTTCCACACTGAAATTTAGTTCCACTCTTGAACCTTTCTTTTCTTCAATGCTTCTGTGTATAGATTAAACAGTAGGAGCGAAAGACTGCATACCCATCTCGCATGTTTTTTACTTAGGGCACTATAATCTTGGTTCTGCAATTCTTACTCTTCCCTCTTCGTTTTTGTACATATTGTATTTTACACGTCTTTCCCTCTACCTTAGACCTACATCTTCAGTTTGCATTGTCGAAGGCAGTTTCTAGGTCAAGAAACCGTATTAAAGTGTTTTGATTTTTCTTTAGTCTTGTTTCCATTACCAATGGCAACGTCAGAACGGACACTCTGGTGCCTTACTTTTCCTAAAGCAAATTGATAGTCTTCTAACAGATCCTCAGTTTTGATTTCAATTCTTTTGTATATAATTCTTGGCAGATCTTGGATGCATGAGATGCTAAGCAATAGTTTTTGCACTTGTGTGCCATTGCTACCTTCGGGACTGTGTGGATGGTTATTTTCTGGTAGTGTGATGGTATGTCTCCAGTCTCAGATTCCGCACGCCAACTTGATTAGTCGCTTGGTTGTCAATGATTCTAAAAACTCTGTAGTAACCTTAAAAATGCCTCCCTATGTATTTGTTCGCAAATCTTCCAAAGCTCTGTTACGCTCGGACTCTAAAATTAGTTAGCCTACATATTCCCTATTTTTTTCTCCTATCATGTCATCAGACAGTTCCTCTCCCTCGTAGGGACCTTCAGTGTGCTCTTTCTACCTAGCCCCTACTTCCTCTGCATTTTTTAACAGTGGAACTCTCTTCCATGTTTAATATTTTCTTCTTTGTTTTCAGTTTCACAGAAGGCTGGTGTGACTTTCTGTATGCTCATTCTGTCTTTCGGAAAACGATTTCCTTTTCGATTTTTCCACACTTCTCCTATAGATTTCCTGCACTTCCTGCTTACTTCATTCCTATGTGATGTATATTGCTGTATTCCTGTCTTTCCCTGAACATTTTTATACTTCTATCTTCTGTCAGTCAACTGATTGCTTCTGTTACACAAGGTTTCCTCGCAGATACTTTCCTCACACCTATAATTTTCTGGAAAATCAAGTAAATTGCCTTCTGCTGCATTCATTATCGCAATATCTTCAGCATTTTGTAAGTAAAAAATCAAAATCCCATCCACTCTCTTTACAATCGAAGCCATCTCATTTACTAACAGCATATACAGTGTAGGAAATTTGTATAGTGGACCATCTACTTCATTCTGGCTCTTCACTCCTCAGTACTTCATCCCCTAGCACTTACCCATTGGCATCTGACTTCCTGCCGCCGCTTCACCCCGCTGCCGCCGCTTCACCCCGCTGCCGCCGCTTCACCCCGCTGCCGGAACTTCAAATACATTGACACTCCTGGCGCTTCAGCCACTCCTGCACTGCCTTCCAGTTCAGTCCTAGCATGTTCTTAGAAATATGGTTACACAAACGTTTACCAGAATATCCCAGTGACAGCTGGCCGTGTGTGTTTGCAGGAGCGGTGGAGCCCGGACAGCCGCTGTGGGGCGGCGGCAGCGGCTGCGGCATGCGGCTGTGGCTGGGGCTGGGGCTGGGGCTGTGCAGGCGGCGGTGCCGCAGCCCCCGTGTGGTGCTGGCGTGGCTGCTGCTGCTGCTGGTCTGCGCCGCCGCCGCCCTCGTCCTGCTGCTGGCGCTGCTGCTCCTGCTGCCAGACGGCCTGGAGGACGGCTCAGAGTTTGGTGTGGGCGTAGGCATTGGCATGGCTGTCGAGGAGGACGACTGGATCCCCGTCAGGTGAGAGGCCATACGAGTGGAGATCAGAAGCTAAGGCTACAACGCGTGCAGTGAAATTGGTACACTTTTTCATACAATCAACAATCAATACAGCCAACATTAGGCTATTTTTCGACATATCCTCCATATCAGCATAGGCACTTGCACTTCTTGGGGAGAGTCTGAATATACCCTCCTAGTAAACATCCTGTCCTTGTGTTTTCAGCTACGTTGTCGCGAAGTATTTCACCTCTCGTCTGAAGCAAATCATCAGCCTCTAGTCGCTCCTTAAAGTGAGCAAAAAGGTGAAAATCCCTTGGAGTGAGATCTGGGCCTTAGGGAGGGTGGTCGATGATGTCCCAGCAAAACTGCTTCCGCAACATGGTGGTCTTTTTCAATGTGAGCTCTTGCATTGCGATGAAGTAAGTTGACGCCTTCAGTGAGAAGTCCTGGCCATTTCCTTCTGGTTGGTTTGCGGAACTGTGAAAGTCTCACAGTATCGGTCAGCAAAAACTCCAAGAGTATGACACTGTCCCAAAACATTGCAGTCATCTCATTACCCGCAGATGGTGTCATCTTAAACTCTTTTGCGTTTGGAGAGGAGGGGTGTTTCCACTCCACTGACGACCGCTTACTGCTGGGGGCGAAATAGTGGATCCAAGATACAGTGAAGAAAACTGTTCCTTCTGTAGAGAACTGTTGCAAGAGTTACAGACTTCCCTCCATGCACTTCTCCTTGTGTTAGTTGGTCAGATTTCGTATAACCTATCGTGAACAAACTTTGCGGTACTGAAGAGTATCGTGGACAATATGACGAACGCTTCCGAACGACATTCCCAATTATACCTTACATACTGTAACGCGATGCTCCTGTTGTCCTGAATGAATCTGCTCCTCCATGAGAGCTGTGGTTGTATCTGTTGATAGTGTGCTGGGTGGACCACTGTGATCCTCGTTGGTGATGTGTTCTCTAGCAGCCACAAACTTTCGACGCCATTTTGCGACATTCTGACGAGACAATACTCTCTCTCTGTGAACCACTGCGAGCTGTTGGTGAACTCATCTACGGTTGCATGTTTCGCCCACAGGGATCGAATAACAGCGGATTTCTTCGCGATACCAGTTTTCCAAACGAATCGTTATTTTTGTTTATCTACAACTAACGACGGGCGGTTGACTGAAACTCTGCACAACTGATAACAGTGCGGCTGGTCCCGGCGGAGGTTCGAGTCCTCTCTCGGGCATGGGTGTGTGTGTTTGTCCTTAGGATAATTTAGGTTAAGTAGTGTGTAAGCTTAGGGACTGATGACCGTAGCAGTTAAGTCCCATAAGATTTCACACACATTTGAACATTTTTTGATAACCGCACACATTATTATTACCACACATTACTAATTTCTCTATAACATATGAAACTCCAGGAACATCACCCTTGTAGCCTTTGTTTCTGAATATCTCCTGCTATACGTCCAGTCACTATTCCCTCCCGCCTAACACACAGTGACTTTGATAATTTTAACATTTCTCACCAGTGTATAAAATTTTGTCCATTACGATAAATACTGGTACAGATAAAAGTGTAAAGGTAAACAATATTGAAGTAGTATTGGCTGTAAAACTGTTATTAAATTTTCAGCTATTGAAACATACAATTCTACACTGATTTCTCGCTAAGGTCCAAGTGGAAATGATCTGTCAGTTCATTTTTCAAATCTACATATGATGTCTGAAATACGTCTCTATATTCTGTGACTAACTGCATGTGCAGTGTGGTGTTGTGGTGTGACGCCTAACCACAAATGAAAAGTACAGTGTCAGCGAAGAGGCTACATCTCTCAGGTAGTTTTTTTCTTTCTCAATATTAGGTCAATATAATAGTGTGTAATTTGTATGTGAACGAAGATAAATACAAAATGTTGTCGTGTACTGACGGCTTATTAACTTTCCACAGTTAAGCTTGAGGCTGTTGGAAGCCAGCTAGAGCACTCAAAGACATCACGCAGGTGGTAGGTGTAAGTGGTAGCGTACAGGTTACACGAGATAAACAATAACGGAAGAACCTTGGGAGCTGCAGTCACACGGAACAGCTGCCCCAGAATAGAGGTTTCAGTTCAGAGAATTAACTGGTAACTCCACACACCGTTTAGATGCTGCTGTAACGTGCCACAGAAGACGGTAGTCGCAAACCAGCATGTCTTAGCATATGCAGCAAGCATGAGCTTGCTCCTGAGATTAGTAACATAAGTGGATTCATGCAGGTTACAGTGAATTGTGAAATGAGTAAAAATGCTGAAATAAGGGTTCCCACTTGGTAGAGAGAAGTTTCCACCAATAGCGTTTTCTAGGTGCTTCATTTTTTTGCCAAGAAATGTATTTTAGACTAATTACAGAGATTTCGGTATCAACCTCGCCTTTTCAAATGGAACTCTCGTAGTTTATGCTGATAGCATCGCGATTCTAAGAGAGAGTAATTCAATGGCGTTTCACTCTTCAAAAGCAAATTTCTAATTTGGAACTAGTTACAGTATTTAGACCCTAGGACTTATGTGATTTGAACATGACACCCGATTAATATCTTCAGCAAGAGTTCGTGATTACATACTCAAGTAAGCAGCTACTTTGGGTAAGGAACAAACAGGGTGCTCCACCGCCGCCATATTAATGAGCTGCAGGTGCACTAGAATATTGCTCAGAGGTTAAGGAGCTGGAGGACGACGGTTCAAACCCCAGTCCAGCCTTCCAGATTTAGGCTTTCCGTAATTTCCCTGAACCTCTCCAGGCAAATGACAGGATAGTTCCTATGAAACGATACGATCGATCCCCTTCCCTATTCTTCAAAACAATACGAGCTTATGCTCCATCTCTAACGACCTTGACGTCGACGGGACGTTAAGCCCTCCTCTTCCTTCCTTCATACTTTACATGGTAATTGGAGAGACACAGCGAGAGACTTATAATAAGCCAGCCCAGCGTCGTTCGTTATTTGCGTGCAACCAGCTTCCATCTGTATCGCGCCACTTCCTCTGTACACTGAGGTGACAAAAGTCATGGGGTACTTCCTAATATCGTGTCAGACCTCCTCCTGCCCGGCCTTGTATCGCAACTTGATGTGGCATGGACTCAATAAGTCTTTGGAAGTCCCCTGCAGTAATATTGAACCATGATGCCTCCAATAGGCGTCCATAATTGCGAAAGTGTTGCCGATGCAAGATTTTGTGCACAAACTGGCCACTCTATTATGTCCAATAAACATTCGATGGCATTCATGTCTGACGATTAGTTGGCCAGCTCTTACCAACTAAAATCTGGATTCACCTGACCAGGTCACGGTTTTCCAGTCGCCTGGGGTCTACTCGATATGGTGAAAAGCCCAGGAGAGGCGCTAGAGCCGATGTCGTGCTGTTAGCAAAGGCACTCTCTTCGGTCCCCTGCTGCCGTAGCTCATTAACGCCAAATTTCACCTCACTGTCCTAAGGAACACGTTCGTCGTACGTCCCAGACCGATATCTGCGGTTATTTCATGCAGTGCTGCTTGTCTTTTAGCACTGACAACCTACGCAATTTCTGCTCTGGAGCTCTAGGTGAAGACCGTCTGCCCGTGCGTGGTTCGTGGTGAGAAGTAATGCCTGAAATTTTGTATTCTCAGCACGCTCTTGACACTATGGATCTCGGAATACTGAATTCCCAAACGATTTCCGAAATGGAATGGCCATGCGTCAGGGTCCATTTCACGTTCAAAGTCTGTTAATTTCCGTCGTGCGGCCATAATCAGCCGGAAGCATTTTCACACGAGTCACCTGAGTACAAACAATAGCTCCACCAATCCACTGCCCTTTTGTACTTTATGATCACTATCGCTTCACTTCTACGAGGGTCACTCCAAAAGAAATGCACCTTATTTTTGTAAAAATACAGTTTTCATTCTGCATGTGTGAAAGTTTTACAGTGTGTAGATACATCCTTCCCGCTTGTTTTCAAACTTAGTTCAACCTGTTACCGTGAGTGGCGCCGTCACAGCATGTCTTCAAGATGGCTGCTACACTTGACGTTCGTCAGAAGCAACGTTCTGTCCTAGAATTCCTGTGCTGTGAAAACGAGACAGTGGGAAACATCCACAAGAGGTTGAAAAAGGTGTATGGAGATGCTGCTGTCGATCGCAGTACAGGTAGTCGGTGGGCAAACAGGTTAGGCGATGAAAGGTGGCACCGCAATATTGAGGATTGTCCTCGCAGCGCAGACCTCGTACTGCACACACTCCAGACAATGTGCAGAGAATTGGTGACTGCTGACGGACGCATCACAGTGAAAGAATTGTCACGCTACTTTGGGATAGGGGGAGGAAGTGTTCACAGAATACTGAAAGTGTTCGCGTTAGAATGGTTTGTGCTACGTGGGTTCCCAGGATGTTGATAGTGGCTCACAAAGAAACAAGAAAAACGGTATGCAGCGAACTTTTGGAACAGTACGAGAATGGTGGAGATGAAATTCTTGGAAGAATTGTGACAGGTGATGAAACATGGCTCCATCATTTTTCACCAGAGACGAAGAGGCAATCAATGGAGTGGCATCATGCAAATTCAAGTTATGGCTACGGTCTTTTTCGATTCCGAAGGACTTTTGCTTGTGGACATAATGCCAAGTGGAACCACCATAAATTCTGATGCATATGTGATGACACTGAAGAAACTTCAAGCTCGACTGAGTCGTGTTCGACCACATCGGCAAAAGCAGGATGTTTTGCTGTTGCACGAGAATGCACGGCCACATGACAGTCAAAAAACCATGGAAGCGATCACAAAACTCGTACCTGGCTCCATGTAACTATCATCTTTGGGAAACTGAAAGACACTCTTCGTGAAACAAGGTTTGAAGATGATGACTCCCTTGTGCACGCTGCCAAACAGTGGCTCCAACAGGTTGGTCAAGAATTTTATCGTTCGGATATACAGGCGCTGGTTCCAAAATGGCGTAAAGCAGTTGAGGGGGATGGAAATTATGTGGAGAAATGAAAATATTGTTCCTAAAGGATGTATCTACACACTGTAAAACTTTCAAACATGTAGAATAAAAGATGGATTTTAAAAAAAGTTGTGTGAATTTCTTTTGGAGTGACCCTCGTATCATTCCAGTGTAGATTATCCGATTCCCGGCGCGGTTAGGGATTTTCCCTGCCCGTGGACTGGGTGTTTGTGCTGTCCTCATCATTTCATCGTCACTATTATCATTTGTGACAGTGGCTAGATTGTACTCTGTGTAAAAACTTGGTCTGTGTAAAAATTAAGACTTTGTACGGGCGCTGATGACCGCGCAGTTGAGCGCCTCACAAACCAATCATCATCATCATCATCATCAACAACAACAACAGAGGCAGTGCTGATCGGGCCGGTGTTACTGCAGCGGAAGACCGCACGCATCCTCACTTGCGGGACACTAAGTTAGCCGTTGCGTAGCTACAGAGGTGCCTGAATCGCTATTTCGATTACATACCGAAAGCGCGCACGGCTCCATTTTCCCACACTGCAATAGATTGTACTTGCAAGTTCCGCAAAGTCGAAAACGCACTCGCGTTTCTTCTGAAAATCTTCCGATGACAAACGCAGTTGCACTTTAATTTGATAACTGTTAATTGTACATGTGTGGCTGAAACTAATTCTTGATTTTTCATTATTGTACGACTAATATGAGACTATTTTTGAGACCCAGTGCAGAAATAAAGTTTGTAAGTGTTGGTGCTGTTTCAGTAGACGGTCTTATACACAAGAAGCACAGTGCGGTTTATCCATGCTAACTTCAGTAACTACTGACGTTTTTCAGCGAAGCAGTCACAAATACCTCGATAAAAATTCCTGTTTGCGAGTACATAAACAATGCAAGCAAATAAAATTTTCGTTCCGTTATCGAATCCAGTGCACTTCTATATAAATTCTTCACGAGATTCAAATCACATGGCAGCATAGCGTTAGCAGAAACATTAAAACTTTCTTTACAACGTGATTTACATTGCAGTAAGGTACAATCCAGCAGCTTACGCAGGCCCGGACATACGTTGACTGCCTCGCGTCAGCGCTGGCGACAATGACCAGTTCTGGTAAAAATGTCTCAATCAAACTACAAGCGGCAGCGCGCTACTAAAAAGTTGAGACACTGCGTAAGGTGGGATGACAGAACGCTCGCAACGGTTAAGGTCCCAAGTTGTGACTTTCCCGCAAGTATTGTTTGCAGGCAGGCCACGTGGCGCTCCACTCTCCGCAGCGACACAAAATTGCATTAAATCTCAATCTTCTACAAAAACCGCGAAGAAAAGGGTCTAAAATTAACACCAAGAGAGGCGGCGCAGTGCATATCACAATGGTCTTGTATTGAGGAGCTTGACGGTCCAAATCCCCGTACAACTATCCAAAATCAGGCTTTCCGTGATTTCTCTACATAGCTTAAGTCAATTTCAGGATTGTGCCTCCCATAAAGGCACGGCAGTTGTCGTTCCCCATCCTTTCCTTATCCGATATCTTCCTCTGCCTGTAATGACCTCGTCGTAGACGGGACATCAAGCTCTTACCTCCTTCCTTTCTGAAATTCGTGTTTGGCATTGATACCTGAAGTGTCCCTAGGCGTGACGTAAATGTGTCCCTAATTAAGTTAGGGCCAGAGTTACTTTTTTCCTCGAAGAAGACGCAATATTTGCGTCTGGAAAAGTAAGTTACTTCAAAACTGATAAGCATAATGCTTTCGAACAATGGAAGTGTCAATAGAGAGAGAGACCCTAAAATGCCAGGATCCCACTGGCAGGACCAATCCAGCCCCCTCGTTGTCAAAAGCCAATTATTTTAAACAGAAATATAGTAAAATTAAGAGATAAGCCATGGGATACTTCCTGATGTCGTGTCGGACCTCCTTTTCGTGGAATAGCAGCTCGACGTGGCATGGAATCAACAATTCACTGGACGTACTCTGCAGAAATGTTGGAACATGCTGCCCCCTATAGGCATCCATAATCGAGAAAATGGTGCCGGTGCAGGAATTTGTGCACGAACTGATCTCTCGATACTGTCCCATAAACGTTCGAACGGGTTGATGTCGGGCAATCTGGGTGGCCAAATCATTCGCTCGAACTGTCCAGAATGTTCTTCAAACCAATCGCAAACAGTTGTGGCCCGGTGAGATGCCGCATTGTCCCTCCATAAAAATTCCATCATTTTTTGGGAACATAACGCCCATGAATGGCTGCAAATGGTCTCCAGGTAGTCGAACGCAACCATTTCCAGTCAATGACCGGTTCAGTTTGACCAGGGGGCCCAGTTCATTCCATGTAAATACAGCCCACACCATTATCGACCCACCAACAGCTTCCACAGTACGTTGTTGACAGTTTGGGCCCATGGCTTCATTCGGTCTGGACCGCATTCGCACCCTACCATCAGTTCTTACCAACTGAAATCGGACCTCATTGACAGGTTGTAACCTCCCTCTTACTAATCGGCCTATCCTGCTTGCGATATAAAATATGACTGTGGATCGCGTGTATGCCTAATGGATTTTTCTAATTGGATAAGGCTATCTTTCGCGAAGAATTGATGCCGATAAGTAGGAGGAAAGTCTACAACCGACCCTTCTGATGGAAAGTCTACTAAAATAAAAAGTAATTACACCGAACAGGGCTATAATTTGGAAAATGAAAGTTATTTTGTGCATTCACTCACGAACAACGCTGGACAGAAAAGGGGTACCACTGATCATGAATCCAAAAGTTACACTAATGAACGAAAAGGAAATAATTAACGGTCGCCAGCCCACTAGGCAATTTACATCCAATATCCTGTACAAGATAATGGGAAAGAAAAACATGCACTATTAAACACTGACGTGGCAACTGAAGGTTGTCACGTTTTTTGACACTAATTTTAAGTGAGTATGTAATGATAAAGAAAACTGAGAAGTCACTCTTACGTTATGTTTGGCATTAAATTTTGAAAAAGGCAATCGAGTAATGATTTGAAAATAGGCAGTTAAACTGTATGTTAGTACTGAACTTCGTTACGTGAACAATGACTTTCAGTGACCTCAGCATAACGCCTTCAAAGAAATTGAGAAAAAAAGCAAGCACTTTTTACTTTGCCGTACTTATTTTGCACTCTTAATTTCTGCATTTCTTTAGATTTGGATTTTTTCCAATGATTGATTCTAAAACTTGAAAAATGAAATTGCTTTACTTTAGTCGTATACTGACGCCTCTGTTGTATAACAGTTAATTGAAAGTAGACTGAGGCGAAAATTATTAAAACAGAATTTATTCATTAATAAACTGGCTGTAACTACTCAATTTGTTTCTTATGACACTCAGTTAGCATCTTAGGAAAAAAAAGGAACAAGGATCCTGCTTGGTAACAATGTCTGAGGACGCAGTCGCCCTGAGTTTAACTGATTATTATTTCAATAAATCTTATCAATCAAATCACATTCAGTTGTGCTGCTGGGTTAGCCGTTAATATTTTTCTACCACTGAACAGACTTGCTTCAGTGCTGTGTATACGACGAAACTCGGAGCCAACGACGAATCTGTGTTTCTGGAACTGCTGCTGTTGTTGAAGACGGTAGCATATTGTGGGGCCACGGCTAATTACAGGAACGGGCAATCGTAATTCATACAGCCTCTTCCGGCCGTCCACTCTCCTTACTCCTGCTACTAGACATCTGGCCGGCGCGCATACATGATGCCGCCGAAATGGTACACTCTACTGCGAGAGCGTTAACACCACACTTCCGCACACTACAAGCGCTGGAACCCGTCTCCCGCTCTCTCCGCGCGCTCTCCGCAACAACTCCCTACCCAAAGATTTTACAACGCACAAGCTCTGCTATGATCGTTGCTAGTCGATGCAAACAACAATTCCTCTGGCTTTTTCCCAGAGCTTATAAGTTTCACAGTAAAACACAGATAAAAACAATGAAACGTCAACAGACTTCTACCTACATACACACATACAGTGAAGCAATGTCCTTACTTATTAAAAGAAACCATTTAAATTACAAATATTTACATACAATTAAAAAAAAGTTACATATTGATAGCAGGTGCCATGCATCCTGCATTTTCGTCGGTGTTACAAGGTCTTGGTTTTCCAGTCTCTCTGGTCCAAACGATACGGTCAGGAGCCCGGGATAGGCGCTGCAGGCGATGTCTTCCTGTTAGCAAAGGCACTCACGTCGGACGTCTGCTGCCGTCGCCCATTCCATGGTGAGCCGACCGGTGTGGCCGAGAGGTTCTAGGCGCTACAGTCTGGAACCGCGCGTCCGCTACGGTCGCTAGTTCGAATCCTGCCTCGGGCATGGATGTGTGTGATGTCCTTAGGTTAGTTAGGTTTAAGTAATTCTAAGTTCTAAGGGACTGATGACCTCAGAAGTTAGGTCCCATAGTGCTCAGAGCCATTTTGAACCATTCGATGGTGAGAGGTAGCGCCTGAAATTCGGTATTCCCGCTACATTCTTGATAACTTGGGTCTCTCAATATTGAATTCCCTAACGATTTCCGAAAGTGTATGTTCCATGCGTATAGCACCAACTAACATTCCGCGTTCAGAGTCCGTTATTTCCCGTCGTGCTGCCATAATCACATGGGACACACATTCCCATGAATCGCCTGATTGTAAATGACAGCTCCACCAGTGCAGTGCCGTTTTATACTTTGTGTACGCGATACTACCATCATCCATATTTGTCAATATCACTGTCGCACGACTCTCTTCGCCACTGTATAAAGCACACCTGTTTCCCAATCAGTTGTTGAATCCATAGCAGCTTTATTTTAACAACAGTTCAGGCGAGAGCTGAGGGCTGAGATACAGCAGACAGCTATACTGCGTCTCTTGGTTTTTTTGCAGATCCGGCCAGCGGCAGAGCGAGTTCGTAGACTCCCGCGGCGTCCACGTGGTTGTGGGCCGCTACGTGCCGGACTCCGGGGACTCCGCGTCAGAAGTCAACCTCACCAGAGGTCAGTACCACAGGACCACTTCATTCAGCAGCCTGCGTTAATATACAGTGATGAACCAAAAGATTATGACCACCAGCTTATTAGCTTGTTTGTCCATCTCTGGAACGAAATACATCACCAGTTCTTCGCATCAGGGATCCGACAGTTTGTTGGTAGATTCGTGGAAATATATGGCATTACATGTCCACGCACAGGTCTACATCTACATTTATACTGCGCAAGCCACCCATCGGTGTGTGGCTAGGGCACTTTACGTACCACTGTCATTACCTCCCTTTCCTGTTCCAGTCGCGTATGGTTCGCGGGAAGAACGACTGCCGGAAGTTCACTGAGGCTTTTTGCAGATGATGCTGTCGTGTATCGAGAGGTTGTAACAATGGAAAATTGTACTGAAATGCAGGAGGATCTGCAGCGAATTGACGCATGGTGCAGGGAATGGCAATTCAATCTCAATGTAGACAAGTGTAATGTGCTGCGAATACATGGAAAGGTAGATCCCTTATCATTTAGCTACAAAATAGCAGGTCAGCAACTGGAAGCAGTTAATTCCGTAAATTATCTGGGAGTACGCATTAGGAGTGATTTAAAATGGAATGATCACATAAAGTTGATCGTCGGTAAAGCAGATGCCAGACTGAGATTCATTGGAAGAATCCTAAGGAAATGCAGTCCGAAAACAAAGGAATTAGGTTACAGTACGCTTGTTCGCCCACTGCTAGGATACTGTTCAGCAGTGTGGGATCCGTACCAGATAGGGTTGATAGAAGAGATAGAGAAGATCCAACGGAGAGCAGCGCGCTTTGTTACAGGATCATTTAGTAATCGCGAAAGCATTACGGAGATGATAAAATCCAGTGGAAGACTCTGCAGGAGAGACGCTCAGTAGCTCGGTACGGGCTTTTGTTGAAGTTTCGAGAACATACCTTCACCGAGGAATCAAGCAGTATATTGCTCCCTCCTACATATATCTCGCGAAGAGACCATGAGGATAAAATCAGAGAGATTAGAGCCCACACAGAAGCATACCGACAATCTTTCTTTCCACGAACAATAAGAGAATGGAATAGAAGGGAAAAGCGATAGAGGTACTCAGGGTACCCTCCGCCACCCACCGTCAGGTGGCTTGCGGAGTATGGATGTAGATGTAGATGTAGAAAGCCTCCGTGCGCTCTCGAATCTCTCCAATTTTACATTCGTGATCTCCTCGGGAGGTATAAGCAGGGGCAAGCAATATATTCGATACCTCATCCAGAAACGCACTCTCTCGAAACCTGGACAGCAAGCTACTCCGCGATGCAGAGCGCCTCTCTTGCAGTTTCTGCCACTTGAGTTTGCTTAACATCTCCGTAACGCTATCACGGTTACCAAATAACCCTGTGACGAAACGCGCCGCTCTTCTTTGGATCTTCTCTATCTCCTTTGTCAACCCGACCTGGTACGGATCCCACACTGATGAGCAATACTGAAGTATAGGTCGAACGAGTATTTTGTAAGCCACCTTCTTTGTTGGTGGACTACATTTTCTAAGGACTCTCCCAATGATTCTCAATCTGGCACCCGCCTTACCGCCGGTCATAGTGGCCGTGCGGTTCTAGGCGCTACAGTCTGGAGCCGAGCGACCGCTACGGTCGCAGGTTCGAATCCTGCGTCGGGCATGGATGTGTGTGATGTCCTTAGGTTAGTTAGGTTTAAGTAGTTCTAAGTTCTAGGTGACTGATGACCTCAGAAGTTAAGTCCCATAGTGCTCAGAGCCATTTGAACCACCCGCCTTACCAACAATTAATTTTATATGATCATTCCACTTCAAATCGTTCCGTACGCATACTACCAGATATTTTACAGGAGTCACTGCTACCAGTGTTTGTTCCACTATCATATAATCATACAATAAAGGATCCAATCAACGAAAATAATTGGCCGTTGATTTCCGTACGAGGTGATGACGCCCGATAGTGACGCAGATGTGTTCCATACGATTTACATCAGGCCAATTTTGTAGCACAGATATCAACGTGAGTTAACTATAATGCTCCTCAAACCACTGCAGCACGTTTCTGGCTCAGAGACACGGACAGTTGTACTGCTGAAAGTTGACGTCGCCGTCGGGAAAGACATCAATCATGAAGGGATGCAGGTGGTCCGCGTCCTAGATCACTACAGCAGGTCCCACGCAAGAGTAATAGAACGCCTCTCATATCATAATGATGCTTCCACCAGCCTGCGTCCGTGGCGCGCTGCGCGTTTCCAGCCGCCAGTCACTTCGATGACGGGGTTCGTGGAGTCGACCATAGACCTAGTGTAGGAAAAATATGATTCACCTGAAGAGCCGACACGTTTCCGGTCGAGTCCCGATGGTCCCGTGCCCACTGCAATCGTAATTGACGATGTCGTTGGGTCAACATGTGAAGATGTAGAGGTGGTCTACTACGGAGCTCCATGTTCAACAATGTACGATGAACGGTGTGCTCCGAAACACTTGTGCGTGGGCCTGCATTGCGCTCTTTCGGTAGTGATGCCACAGATCACCATCTATTCAGCGTTACAGAGCAGACAAGCCTCCGAACCCCATGTTGTGTGAGAGGCGTGGACGTCCAACCATTTAGCACCTAGTGGTAGTTTCGCTAACGTTCTCTTTCCGTAGATGCACACGACTGTAGCACATGAAGATTCGACCAGCTTTGCCGTTTTCGGGATACACAGGCTCTGCGTAATACGAGAGTTGTTTTTTAAGTAAGGGCCGTTCGCGCGTATAGTCCCGTAGTTCGCGCGGACGCCGCAACAAGCCACCGCGCCACTTGGCGGCATCCTCCCCGTTCACACTGATGCAAGTTGTAGCTCTGTAGCTGACGTGTACGCATCGCTGTGCTACTTTATAATGTTTACGATTATTGAATCGCCCGCCGCGTGTGAGATACGGTCAGTGATACGTTTTTGACCGCGAGAAGCCTATCAGCTGCAGAAATTCATCGTCAGTTAACAGAAGTTTATGGCTTGAATGTAATGAGTGAAGGTAAAGTGCGTCAATGGGTTAGAGAGTTTAAAAATGGCCGTCATGGACGTTTGTCCATGACGAAGAACGCTCAGGCCGGCCCTCTGTGATCACTGATGATTTGCATGCTGCAGTGGAAACAAAGATTCGTGAGGACAGAAGATTCACAATTTCCACTCTTTCTTTGGAATTTCACAAGTTTCAAGATCGGTTTTGTACAAAATTGAAAACCTAAACTTGAAGAAACTGTGTTCTCGGTGGGTACCCAGACTCCTCACAGAGGACCACAAAGGGAAGAGATTTGCCACTTCATTGGACTTTTTGATTCGTTACGAGGAAGAAGGGGATGACACGTTGAGTCAAATTGTCACTGGAGATGAAACATGGGTATCCCATATCACTCCCGAAAGCAAGCGACAATCGATGGAATGGCGACACACAACGTCACCCGTCAAGGTCAAAGCCAAACGGACGCTGTCAAAGCGGAAGATTATGGCAACTGTGTTCTGGGACCGGCGCGGTGTTTTGCTAGTGGACTTTATGCCACGAGGAACGACAATCAACTCAGATGCCTACTGTGCAACTCTAAAGAAGCTCCGCAGAGCAATTCAAAACAAAAGGCGCGGCATGCTGACAACAGGAGTTTTGCTCCTGCACGATAACGCTAGGCCTCACACCTCTCAAAAGACTCGGGATTTGATTGATTCTTTTGGCTGGGAAGTTTTGGACCATGCACCATACAGCCCCGACCTTGCTCCTAGCGATTTTCACCTTTTCCGGTACCTGTAACACCATCTTGGCGGGCAGCGCTTCAATGACGACGATGAAGCGAAAGCGGCCGTGAACTCTTGGCTGTCGGAGCAGGCGGCCGAAATCTTTGAAGAGGGAATTAAAAACTTAGTTGTACGGTATGACAAGTGCTTAAATAAACAAGGCAACTATGTAGAAAAATAGGTAAAAGTGTGTAGAATCAGAAAATAAAAGTTTTTTTTACAAAAGTATTTGTATCTTTTTTTAAAATAAAAACGGCCCTTACTTAAAAAACAATCCTCGTAATAATCTGTCAAAGTCGCTTATCTCAACAGTTTCCCCTTTTGCAGCCCATACCTTCGCTAGGGTGATCCCCTGTCCGTGTCTGATCCGCTTATATACTTTCGTTACGGCATCACGTGCCCGCGACGCAACCAGACGGCATCCAACGTCGCGTGTGGGAGTGGTCATTATTATGTTCCTGCTTATCAGTGTCTGCGTGTAAAAGACTCCGCAAACTTTACAACGGAACAGCTATGGTTTCCAATCAGCCGCAAAGGTAGAAAGTAAAATCAAGTGGTGAGACGTCGCTTCTTAAATAATTAAAAAAAGGAGGACATACAGAATTTTGAAACTTCCTGACAGATTAAAACTGTGTGCCCGACCGAGACTCGAACTCGGGACCTTTGCCTTTCGCGGGCAAGTGCTCTACCGACTGAGCTACCCAAGCACGACTCACGCCCCGTCCTCACAGCTTTACTTCTGCCAGTACCTCGTCTCCTACCTTCCAAACTTTACAGAAGCTCTCCTGCGAACATTGCAGAACTAGCACTCCTGAAAGAAAGGACATTGCGGAGACATGGCTTAGCCACAGCCTGGGGGATGTTTCTAGAATGAAATTTTCACTCTACAGCGGAGTGTGCGCTGATATGAAACTTCCTGGCAGATTGAAACTGTGTGCCGGACCGAGACTCTGGTAGAGCACTTGCCCGCGAAAGGCAAAGGTCCCGAGTTCGAGTCTCGGTCCGGCACACAGTTTTAATCTGCCAGGAAGTTTCATATCAGCGTACACTCCGCTGTAGAGTGAAAATTTCATTCTAGATACAGAATTTTATTCCACTTTTAAGGATTTCATTTTACGTTTGAATGGTGTTTTCGTCATTTGACTGTACAATCTTAATTTTATATTACTAATCATGACTTCAGCTTTAAGCAATTCTCAAGTACAACAGTGTTGGATACAATTAAACTTTCGTTGAACTTCATAACGGCTTAAGGCCGAAATCATCCGGTACAATTAATAGAAATTCCGAGAGAGAACGCAGCCACAAGAGCCAAGAGGCATACACTATCTGCGTAAAAGTACCCGAACACCTATTAGTGGATGTCAATATGGGTTGTGTCCACGGTGCGCTTTTTCTGAGTTACCAGTCTTCCGACTGGTTTGATGCGGCCTCTCCTGTGCCATTCTCTTCATCTCAGAGTAGCACTTGCAACCTACGTCCTCAATTATTTGCTGCATCTATTCCAATCTCTGTCTATTCCAATCTCTGTCTTCCTCTACAGTTTTTGCCTCTACTGGCCCCTCCAGTACCATGGAAGTCATTCCCTGGTGTCTTAACAGATGTCCTATCATCCTGCCCATTCTCCTTGTGTTTTCCACATATTCCTTTCCTCTCCGATTCTGCGCACAACCTCCTCATTCCTTACCTTGTCAGTCCACCTAATATTTATGTTTTGGAGATAAGAGGATGGTCATTGCGGACTGAAACAGGTCATCGTCTAAAGAATTGAGATTGTGATCAAAGACTGGAATAAAAAACATTTAAGCAACAAAACAAACAATAAAAAACATTTAATTTTCAACATTCGTCTGTAGCACCATATCTCAAATGCTTAAATTGTCTTCTGTTCCGGTTTTCCCCACAGTCCACGTTTCACTACCATACGGTGCTGTGCTCCAATCGTACATTCTCAGAGATTTCTTCCTCAAGTGAAGGCCTGTGTTCGATACTAGTAGACTTCTGTTGGTAAGAAATACTCTCCTTGCCAGTGCTAGTCTGCTTTTGACGTCCTCTTTGCTCCGTCCGTCATTGGTTATTTTGCTGTCTAGGTGAGCGTCAATCCAGATGCTAAGTTTCTCGCTGTTCTGATTTCTGCTGCTTCTCATTACTTTCGTCTTTTTTTCAATTTACTCCCAATCCATATACTGTTAGACTGTTCATTCCATTCAGCAGATCATGTAGTTATTTTTGACTTTCACCCAGGATAGCAATGTCATCAGCGAATCTTATCAATGATATCCTTTCCCCTTGAGTTTTGATTCGACTCCTGAATCTTTCTTTTATTTTCATCATTGCTTCTTTGATGTGCAGGCTGAGCAGTAGGGACGAAAGACTACGTTCCTGTCTCACACCCTTTTTAATCAGAGCACTTCGTTCTTCGTCGTCCACTCTTCTTATTCCCTTTTGGCTCTTGTGCATATTGTATATTTCCCCTCTCTCCGTACCGCAGCGTCAGAATTACCAGTCTGGTGCCTTCACCTGTCCTAAAGCCAGACTCATTGTAATCTAACACATCCTCAGTTTTATTTTCCATTCTTCTGTATACTATTCTTCTCAGCAAGTTGGATGCATGAGCTGTTAAGTTGACTGTGCGATAATTCTCGCACTTGCCAGCTCTTGCAGTCTGCGGAACTGTGTGAATATTATTTTTCCGAAAGTCAGATGGTATGTCGCCAGAGTCATACATTCTACACACCAACGTGAATGGTCGTTTTGTCGCCACTTCCCCCAAATGGAATGTTATGTATCCCTTCTGCCTTATTTGATCTTTCAGTCATCCTACGTTGTTTTAAATTCTGATTCTAATACTGGATCCTGTATCTCTTCTAAATCGACTCCTGTTTCTTCTTGTATCACATCAGACAAATCTTCCACATCAGAGGCGTTCAGTGTACTCTTTCCATCTATCCGCTATTTCCTCTTCATTTATGACGGCTTACACTCTGCTGGGGTCATTTTCAATGACATGTTTGAAAATCTGGAAGGAATGACAGCCCATTATTCCTCAAGAGCCAGAACCAAAGGAGGAATCTTGTGTGTGGTGCGAAACCGATATTCTGACTCATCCCGCAGATATTCCATTATGTTCACGTCGGACTCTAGGCAGGCCAGCCCATTTCATGACCGTTATTGTCCACAGACCATTGCCCCAGAGATGCTGCTTTATGACAGGGCGCGTTGTCATGCTGATACAATCAATCATCATCTCCGAGCTGTTGCTTTTTCTACACAAGAAAACACGATGCTTTAAAATGTTTTCTTATCCTACCGCATTAGCGTTTTCTTAAGCGCAATAAGAGGACCACGTCCTAACAACTAAAAACACCCCACACTATAAAACTACCCCCTTCGCACTTCGTGTTGGCACTACAGGTGATGGGAAGTAACCATCTCCAGGCATTCGTCAAACCCAAACGCTTCGTTTGTATTGCCACACAGCCGGCCGAAGTGGCCGTGCGGTTAAAGGCGCTGCAGTCTGGAACCGCAAGACCGCTACGGTCGCAGGTTCGAATCCTGCCTCGGGCATGGATGTTTGTGATGTCCTTAGGTTAGTTAGGTTTAACTAGTTCTACGTTCTAGGGGACTAATGACCTCAGCAGTTGAGTCCCATAGTGCTCAGAGCCATTTGCACCATTTTGTATTGCCACAGGGTATAGAGCAGGGCCGGCCAAACGCTGCACAGTGGGCAGACGTGCGGAAGTGCTGCACATGTGCGCACGTGTGCGACAGCGACATCTGTTACTAGAAATGTGTCCTAAATGAACGGCGGCGGCTCGGCTTCCCTGTTTATGTGGCGCAAGCAAGAGCGCAACATACCCAGTCTCGTTTACCCCTGGTAACCGTAACCTTAACAGAGAAGTACTGAGAAATGCCAGGTACTGTGAAAAAGCAAAGGACGGGAGATCTATGTTCTCAGTCGTTTAAAAATGACTGGGAACTGCAATTCTTTTTTGTATCCGTTGGTGAAAACTCACAATGTTTGCTGTGCCGCCGAATAATAGGCGGCCAGCGTAAGTTTTCAATTGAAAGACACTACAATAAATATCGCAAAGACGAATGTAGTGTACTCAACAGTGAAGAACGGCAAGCAAAATTAAATGTCCTTAAGAAAATGAATGAGACACATCAACTCGATTATCAGTTCTCATGACCAGTGATAAACGTGTTTGGATTTATTCCTTTCATAATTAAAAATTATTGTTTACTAACTGTGCATTATTCCCTCATTCTCCTCCATGTTACATTATTATCAGGAAAGTTGGTCATTAAATCGATTGTTCCAATGTATACTTACATTTAGGGATTTTTTTTTAATGTGTGAAGGGCTACGCTCAGCTGAAGTCGATAAAACATAACATTCATCTAATTGTCGGTTATTATGCAGATTTCAGACGTAACTGATGAAAGATATAGCAATAATGGTATTGAAATAACAGGTGATCATCGAAAGGTCTGCGGTTATTCTGTTCGGAGGTCAGTGAGACAGAAATTATGTGGGCGTAACTGTGGGTACCGAGAATTAGTTATAGGAAACCTTGCATTAGTTTAATGTTATTTGAAATCATGAATAAGGTTCGTTGGAAGTCGCTAAGTGCTCTCTTTCTTAAATACTAGATCAAAAACATTACGCGTATTTACGTGCCGTCAGTCAAGCTGCCTTAATAAAAACCCACGGTTGTTAATTGTATTACTTGTCTTACTGGGTTAAACTGTTAACATAAAAGTAGACGTCTCAATGAGTAGACTTGACAGTATTTTAAATGTTTAATACACGAAATACCTTCCCATGGTTGGCTTGCAAGCTGTGGAAAGAGCACTAGAATGCGCCGGTACAGAGTATCCCAGCAAGTGGATAAAGCGACATCTGCGCGTAGAAACATGCACTACATGAACGCTGACGGCTGCGGCGTGCACGCTGTGACCCGGAAGTTGCACATGTGCAGGAGCACCGCACGCGTGCAGAATTTCTGGCCGGCCCTGGTATAGAGTAATTCATCAAATTACTCGTTTCTAGTCATCCACTGTGCATTGGCGGCCCTCTGCAAACCACTTCAAGCGACGCCTAAACAGAAATGCGTGGCTTACAATATTATAACCCATTCTCTTTAGCCCCCTGTCGCACAGTCATTGTGCTAGTTAGGCTGCTGGTAGCAATTAGGAGCTCAGGAGTAATTTCTTCCAGAAATTTCATATCATTCTTTACAGCCATCCTCCGCAACGCTCAACAATGCCTGTCTTTCTCTACATGAGATCTGCCTGGACTTGGTTTAGTTATGAACGTTTTCTCGCGTTTCCACTTCAGTCACATCATCAAGAGTTGACTTGGGCACCTTTAGAAGGGGTGAAATGACCGCGACGGGTTTGTTACTCTGGTTATATCTAGTTACTAGTCCACGTCCGAACTCACTAGGCACTGCTGACAGCCTCTGCTGTTTCTGCTTCTCTACTGACTCCGTGCCTCCGTTTATACTGTCTGGTCCGCCTCTCGTGATGTCTAGTAGTCTGTTCCGTTTTACGAAGTGTTGTCCGGATACTTTTGATCACATAGTTTAAGGGGAAGGGGGACTAATTATAGTGGTACTAGGGGTATCCTCTACCACACACTGTAAGTTGCTTTACGGAGTATAGATGTAGATAGCGCACTATTTCCTGCCGAATCTGGTTCGTCTTCCTTTAAGGAAGCAGTGAAGTGACGTGGGACCGCTTACCTTGACCCTCCATGTGCAGGGTCGCTGCCTCAGATAAACTGAGACGTCTCGTACGTTTCACTGCTGAGGCGGGAAACGGCTGCCGCGTGCTTTTCTTGATAGCGCAGCACGTGTCGGTCTGAAACTAGGAAGACGCACTGCTGTCACTGCAGAGCGATCTCTTCCAAAATTTTCCACAACTGGGATGTCCAGCACGGGTCTGCAGTCCTAAGTGCACGTCAACACACACATCTATATCAGTGCTCCGCAAGCCAGCCTGTGGTGCGCGGCGGAAGGTACTTTGTGTACACTCTCACTTTCACCATTTCTTATTCCAGTCATAACTAATACCGTGGAAGAACGACCTTCGAGTTCGAATCTCTCTAATTGTACTTTCATGACGTCTTGGGGAGATAAAACATAGGAAGAAGAGATTTATTGGTTGGTTCTGTTAGGAACGTGCTCTCTCGAAATTTTTAAGTGATGCACAATACCTCTCTTGTAGCGTCTGCCATTGTAGTTGAATATCTCCGTGGCACTTTCGCGCTTACTAAACGAATCTATGGTGAAACGCGCTGCACTTCTTTGGATCTGCCCTGTTTTTTGTATCAATCACGTCTGGTAATGATCCCAGACCGAAGAGCAATATCAAAATACTGCTCGTACGAGGATTTTATAAACTACCTACTTTCTGAATGATTGTTCCAACGAATCTGTCTCGCGTCTTTCTTACGATTAGTTTTACGAGAGTTCGAATTTTAATAGTGGCAACTATTTATTTACCGTTCGTACAAAATAGAGACGTGTTACAAAGTTTCACTGACCTTCAAAGTAGTTCAAATGGTTCAAATGGCTCTGAGGACTATGGGACTTAACATCTATGGTCATCAGTCCCCTAGAACTTAGAACTACTTAAACCTAACTAACCTAAGGACAGGACACAACACCCAGCCATCACGAGGCAGAGAAAATCCCTAACCCCGCCGGGAATCGAACCCGGGAACCCGGGCGTGGGAAGCGAGAACGCTACCGCACGACCACGAGATGCGGGCTTCAAAGTAGTCACCAGCATTGTATGTAACCCGTTCCCAGCGATGTGGAAGTCGTAGGATACTCTTAGCAGCGCCAGTTGTGTTGACAGTTCGAGCGGCGCGGTCTATTGTCCGACGAATTTGTAACA
The DNA here is from genome assembly GCF_021461395.2 of Schistocerca americana. Lineage (NCBI taxonomy): Eukaryota > Metazoa > Arthropoda > Insecta > Orthoptera > Acrididae > Schistocerca > Schistocerca americana. Next base: position 184,762,619 of record NC_060120.1, read on the forward strand.
ATTCTGAAGCGAATGCCGTGAAGCGTTTCCTTCAGTTTAGAAATCGAGTTGAACTCACGAGGGCTTAAGCCAGGGGAGTGCAGTAGGTGGTATAGCACTTAGCAGCCCCATCAGTCAAACAAATCAGTGACAGCTTGCACTGTACGTGCTTGAGCATTGTCCTGCAAAGTGATGGTCAGATCCTGCAGAGAGTGTCATCACTTGTGTCTCTATGCTGTTAGTTTTTGGAGCACAACCTACGACGAGCTCTCAGTTTTCATTGTAACGACTTTCTCTGCACGTGAATTTTTTTCAGCAGTTCCGAAGCCTTTACAGCCAGCTGCATGGAGCAGAAGCTCAGTCTTGTTCAACAGCAACTATAGATCACCCCACACGTCGGATGCTTGGAATATACTGATGATTGGTGGTAAGCTCCTGTGGGACCAAACTGCTGAGGTCATCGTTCCCTAGGCTTACACACTACTTCTACTTAATCTAGCGTACGCTAAGGACAACAACAAAAAAAAAAAAAACACGCACGCAGGCACGCGCGCGCCTTTTTTTAATTGATCGTTGTGTTTGGTCGTTGCGGACGCCGCAAGACATCCTGTTCAAGTTCGGTGGTTGATCGTTGCACTCACTTTTTTTATTACAGAGGCCAACCGGCTCTCTGACCGAACACGCTAAGCTACCGTGCCGGCACGCGCGCTAGGCGACGGTGGGTGGGGGTGGGGGGGGGGGGGAGTGGGGGAGGAGCAGCGCGAACCGTGGCAAGGCGCTCTAGACCGCACGACTTATAGTGATGAGCGAAAATATTTATGATCACTGCCCACCGCGATTTGTTGACGTTTCAGGCACATCACGCATTAAGGAAGTATACAAGCCACGCAGAGACGAATGGGGAATCGCTCTAGTGACGATACGGGCCACAAGCGGGGAAATCCACTGACATAAGCGACTTGGACAAAGGACAGATTGCCAAGTCCCGGCGCCAGTTAACAGGCCTCTCTGAAACGGCTACGCTGGTTGGCCGTTCGTCGATAGCATTTGTTGTTGTTCCTCTGTGTCGAGGCTGCGCGGAGTGGCCGCGCTGTTCCAGGCGCCATGTCACGGTTTGTGAGGCCCCTCCCGCTGGAGGTTAGTCCTCCTTCGTGCGTGTATGTGTGTTGTTCTTAGCATAAGTTAAAGTAGTATGTAAGTCTAGGGACCGATAACCTCAGCAGTTTGGTCCCTTAGGATTTCCCAAATTCTATCTATCGCTTGCGCCTTGTCCCGCGGTTACGTAGGGTCGGCCATGGTTAATCCGATTTGGCATGTTAATGCTAAGGGATGGCCGGATGCCATTCCTGCTGCGACCCTGTACCCCCCCCCCCCCCCCCAAGGACTGAATTAGTGTACCCCAACAGTCTGTCTCTAGCGGAATCCATGAAATAGTGTGAATGTGTTCAGATGTCTGCGAGTTGTGTAACTGAGGCGGAACGTGGGGACCAGCCCGGTATTCACCTAGCGGGATGTGGAAAACCGCCTAAAAACCACATCCAGGCTGGCCGGCACACCGGCTCTCGTCGTCAATCCGCAAGACGGATTCGATCCGGGGCCGCCGCGCCTACCCGAGTCCAGGAAGCAGCGCGTTAGCGCTCTCGGCTACCCTGGCGGGTCTTAGGAATTCCCAAAAACATCACACAATTTACTACCTGATATTTCCCGCACAGTCGTAACTCCACCACTAAGTGGACTACACGTGTCAGAATAGACTAACCACTTTACGCCCATGCATCTACACTTCAGAACCTGACCTACTGCCTAGAGGAAAATAAGCTTTAATGGCATGCTTTTGGCACGCGTACGTGGAGGTACTACACAACCGAAAAATATACGACTTGTAGTAGCTGTACTTACTAGTCTGCAAATTTACGTAAATACTGATGTTCAGTACGCCGTCCTAAGCCACCAATAGAAATCTCTACACTTAGTCATTACACCCAGTATTGTCTGCAAAACACTATAATGTATGTATTCTTCACCTTGTTCCATATATTGATTTCTTCCTGTTCTGTTCAGAACATGGCAAGAAAGATTACTCTGTCGTCTCTGCGTTTGCTGTTATTATTTAAAATGTGTTCAGGGTATCTGTCTGAGTAATATACAATGGCAGAGCAACGTACATGCATTCCACCTTGATAACTTTTTATTAAAAATGAAATTCCTCCTGCTGTACTTAAGATGTTTTATTTACTTCGCTACTAGTTTCGGCGTTGCGTCAACGCCATCTTCAGGTCCGTACACTTTGCTGAAATCAGTTGTGTGTGGCTCAGTCTAGAAGTCCGCACACAACTGATTTCAGCAATGTGTACGGGCCTGAAGATGGCGTTGACGCAAAGCCGAAACTAGTAGCGAAGTAAATAAAAAATCTGAAGTAGAGCTGGAGGAATTTTATTTTCAATAAAAATTATACCAGCTGTGTCCCACCTTCATCGAGTTTAAATATGGATGTACGATGACCTTGATAACTGGTTCCTTCAATTTCGTAAGCAGGCTTTCCCGTTTTATTACGCGTAGTTACTAACTGCCTAACAGTTAAGACATTTCAGTATTTATGTTACGCCATTTCTCCAGAGAGACTCTCTGTGACCAGTCGCCTCGTATTGTTTTTAACTGAGGTAGCAGAAGTTACGGGATGTCTCCTAATATATTGTCGGAGCACTTTTTGCCTGGCGCAGTGCTGCAGCTCGACGTGACATGGACTCGAAAAGTTGTCGGAAGCCCCTGCAGAAATACTGAGCCATGTTTCCTCTATCGCCGTCCAAAACTACAAAAGTGTTACCGGTACAGGATTTTGTGCACGAACTGACTTTTCGATTATGTCCCATAAATGTTCGATGGGAGTCATGTTGGACGATCTGGGTGGCGAAATCATTCGCTCGAGTAAGTCCGCAGCTCTTGGTCAAGTGGCTAGCGTTGCTGCCTCTGGATCACGGAGTCCCGAGTTCGATTTCCGGCCGGGTCGGGATTTTCCCCGCCCGGTTACTAGATGTTTGTGTTGTCCTCATCATTTCATCATTCGTGAAAGTGGCGAGACTGGACTGTGTGAAGATCGGGAATTTGTACGGGCGCCGATAACCGCGCAGTTGAGCGCCTCATAAACCAAATATCATCATCGAATAATCCAGAATGTTCTTCATACCAATTTCGAACCGGTAACATGGCGCATTGTTCAAATGGCTCTGAGCACTATGGGACTTAACTACTGAGGTCATCAGTCCCCTAGAACTTAGAACTACTTAAACCTAACTAACCTAAGGACATCACACACATCCATGCCCGAGGCGGGATTCGAACCTGCGACCGTAGCGGTCACGCGGTTCCAAACTGACGCGCTTAGAACCGCACGGCCACACCGGCCGGCTGGCGCATTGTCATGCATAAAAATTCCTATCGTTGTTTGCTAACATTAAGTCCATCAATGGCTGCAAATGGTCTCAGAGTAGCCCAATATAACCATTTCCAGTCAATGATCGGTTCAGCTGGACTAGAGGACCCAGTCTATTCGATTTAAACACAGCCCATACCATTATGGAGTCTCCATCAGCTTGCTGAGTGCCTTGTTGACAACTTGTGCCCATGCCTTCGTGGGATCTGCACCATATTTGAACCATGCAATCAACTCTTACCAACTTAAATCGGGGCTCATCTGACCAGTCTACGGTTTTCCAATCGTCTAGGGTCCAACCAGTATGGTCGCGAGCCCAGGAGAGGAGCTGCAAGCGATATCGTGCTTCCAAAATGAAATTTTCACTCAGCAGCGGAGTGTGCGCTGATATGAAACTTCCTGCCAGACCGAGACTCGAACTCAGGGCCTTTGCCTTTCGCGCGTAAGTCCTCTACCAACTGAGCCACCCAAGCACGACTCACGACTCGTCCTTGCAACTTATCCTTTCTTCCACGAATGCTATTTCTGCAAGTTTCACAGAAGAGCTTCTGTGAAGTTTTGAAGGTAGGAGACGAAGTACTGGAGGAAGTAAAGTTGTGAGGACGGCTCGTGAGTCGTGCTTGAGTAGTTCAGTTGGCAGAGCACTTGCCCGCGAATGGCTAAGGTCCCGGGTTCGAGTCTTGATCCGGCACATAGTTTAAACCTGCTAGGAAGTTTGATATCGTGCTGTTAGAAGAAGCTTTCGGGTCGGTCGTCTACTGTCGTAACCCATTAACGCCAAATTTCTTCGCACTGTCCTAACGTATACGTTCGTCGTACATCCCACATAGATTTCTGCGGTTATTTCATGCAGTGTTTATTGTCTGTTAGCACTGACAACACTGCGCAAACGCCGCTGCTCTCGGTCGTTAAGCGAAGGTCGTCGGCCACTGCGTTGTTCGTGATGAGAGATAATGTCCGAAAAATTTGGTATTCTCGGCACACTCTTGACGCTGTGGATCTCGGAATACTGAATTCTCGGAATACTGAATTCCCTAACGTTTTCCGAAATGGAATGTTCCAGGCGTCTAACTCCAACTACCACTGGACGTTCAAAGTCTGTTAATTCCCGTAGTGCAGCAATAATCACGTCAGAACAGAAAGATGGGTCGACTTGTAGAGGTGACGGAATTTCAGAAAGGAGCTATCGTGTTGGGAATTGCCTATGACCAAAGCACGAATTAATTTGCTCGAGTTGCTGATGCACCAGCAATAACTGTCCAGCCTGTCTCCGAGATATCCGACGAGTGGCAGTTTCGCTCCGTCAAATCATTCAAGGCGTCGAATGCACCGACGGAGCAATGTGGCGTTTGACTCACTGTGTAGGTACAGTTAAAGTCGGGGGAAGTCCTGCGATGTTTTAGTTTTAGTGGTGTATATCGCACGACTTGAGGCCACTCATCCAGATTACCGTGAAGGTGAACCAGATTGATTATTTCAACATTCTGAGGGGGGGGGGGGGGGGAGTGCTGCCCTTTCCTTCACATCTTGTAGACGAGTTTGCTGTGGACACACTCGCTCGTCTTCCAAGGTGTCAATAATCGTTTTCACAGGGCTTCATGCACGCATACGTACCTGACTTAATGGTCAGGTAGGCACTCTAAGGCACCTCGGAGAAATTTACGCCACACCCCCTCCCCCATGCCGCAAGCCTATGACTGACCAGATAATCTCGCCATCTTAAAAGCACAGAAAATATTGGGCATTATTTAGAAGAGCTGGTGAAATGTAGCAGTCAACACTCCCCCTGTTTGGTAGCTCTTCGAGAAGTAGTCTTCAGTGAGCGACTTCACGTGGATTTAGCATGCTAGAAGAAATTTGCATAATCTCTTCCTTGCCGAATCGACTTATATTTTGTCAGGTCTTTTCTGTTGCCACTTGGTACCTAAAGGGTGGCTGGAAATTCCCGTTAGAAACTTCTAGGACATGTAGAAGGGAATAAGAACATAATATTTTGAATAGGAACCTATGTCCGTGCTGCAGCCGTTTGAAAACGTGTTTGCTAGGTAGGTGTGCAACAGGGGCGGGGAAAGGGGGGGGGGGGTTGTTACATCGGATCGGCCGATGTCAAGTGACGTCTGTCCTACTTCTCTGACCCGGTTCCAACCTCGTTCACATGTCTGTGAGTGTTCAAGCAGCATGGTTGAGCACACGTTTGCAGAATACACCGAAATGATCCTTCTCAATGGCGAAGCTTCACGGTAATGGAAGAGCCGCTCGTCGCCTTTATCAAGATCGTTACCATAACGTCCGGCTCTATAGCATACCCTTTTCGTCACAATTACGCAACGGCTTCGAGAAAGGTACCTTCACCGTCAGCAGGCGCGAGTGTGGTGCTCCAAGGAGAAGTCGCACACCCGAATTGGAAGAGGCGGAGTGCATCACGTTGAAGCGAGCCTGTCAACAAGTACATGAGCGATTTCTTTGACTATTAGTGAGTGATGTACTGGATCACACCTAATCAATTAGTAGTAAAAGTGGTCGCGTTACCAACATGTTTCCAAACGGCTGTAGGATGGAAACCGTACGTTTCCGGATATGGATTCCAATTCAGAATACTATCCAGTCACTCCCTTCTACAACACCTAGAAGTTTGAAACGGGAATTTTCGAACGCTCTGTATATGTGACGTGACCGATTCCGGTTAAAAATACCGAGCGAGGTGGCACAGTGGCTAGGACGCTAGACTCGCATTCGGGAAGACGACGATTCGATCCCCTGTCCGGCAATCCAGATTTAGGTTGCCCGTGATTTCCCTAAATCGTTCCAGGCAAATGCCGTGATGGTTCCTTTGAAAGGGCACGGCCGATTTTCCTCCCCGTCCTTGACACAGTCCGAGGTTGTGCTCCGTCTCTAATGACCTCGATGTCGACGGGACGTTAAACCCAATCTTCCATTTCCTTTCCTCCGGTTACTAATTATGTATCTTGTCAGAAAAAACTACTGCTATTTTTGCATTTCGTGAAGCGTATACAATTTTATGGTTTCTTTTCAGACTAAGAGTTAATCGACAATCTCTGCACCAGAATAAATAAAGGTGAATTTCAGGGTAGTTCTTTTCAAAAAGACACACTTCTTTCAGCATCTCTGACCAGAGCAAGTTTGTGATGTACACAAAGTACTGTTCGCCACACGGCGTAAGGTAGGTTGCTAACAATAGGTGTAGATTTGTCTTACATTAGTGTCTGCAGCATCTGGTTTGCCATCATGTGGAGTTTCTTTTCCTGTAAGGAAACAATCACTGGAGCGACAAAAATTCTTGCGACCTCTTACCTTGATCTGACGTGTGTAGGGTGGCTGTCACAGAAAAGATTATGTTGACAAGTGTAGAAGTTCCTCACATTTATGAGGCCGAGTTTTGACGACCGCCTGTTCCTTTTGATGACGCTGAAATAAGCTGTTGAGGAATGGTATTAAAAATGAAACAGACAAATGAGCAACGAAATTCGCAAGTACCTAAAAGAGAGAAGGATAAAAAAAAGCTACGAAAAATTCGTATTAGAAAAATGGTTTCCATAGTAGAGATCTTTTACGTCATCCAGGAGTAATTAAGCAGTTTATCAAGAATGGTGAACATAGTATGAGTGTACAGGAGAAAAGATTAGCAACAAATCGCAGGAAGTGAAGTACGAAACGAGTTCATTCTAAAACCTGACATGTAAGAAATATCCTCGCAAATGCATGCATGTATTCAGTCCCGTAGACCATTTAACCGATGCCGTATCGAATAAATATAATTGTCTCGTGTACTTTTCCATCGACTTTGATTGAGTGTGCTTGTGGTATTGACATAACTGCAGCGACTACGCCACGGTAGTTAGTGAGTTTGGTCAGTCGAAGAGACGTGCGTTTAAGAGTTGAGGGAAATCGGGAACTAGTAGTAGCGCCTACTGGCTACCGTGCTGCAACCCGCAACACACTGCACTGTCTGGGTGTCACGGATGAGTGAGCTCTGTCTGGTCCCTGACCCTGTGTGATAGCCGCGCGTGCGTCCAAATTGCTGGTTTCGCCGGACTCTCCCCTCCCGACTAAACATAAATATTTACGCCTTCGCGGCTACGTAATGTCAGTCATTCTAACGTCATCCTCAGATAATTCACTGGCTGATGCCTGGACGTGAGCGCCATTGAATTCTTCTCGCCGTTCGACTAGCGGAAAATGAACTACTCTCTTCGTTGAACTGTCTTTCCTGTGTATTCCTTCATCTTCAACACTGCCATAGTTGGCAGTAAATATCATTACCGTCATCGTCATCATCATCATCATCATCATCATCATTGATACTATTATTATCAATATCATTCTTATCATCATCGTTAACATCACCTCCTGTCACCACCACCTCCAGTCATCACCGTCAACGTCATCGTCATCGCCAAAATCACGACGACCATCATTATCATCAGAAATTGGATATCCACTGCTGAATAAGTCTCTCATAGACCTTTACAAGCATTACAGCCTTCAGCTTGAAACGAAGCGTGTTCAATCCAACCATTCGACATGCAACACTCACCTTTCACTATCTCGTCATCGCAAGTACAGAATGGTGATTGTACCATAAGGATACAAGAATTTACGAACTTTCACATTTCGTAATGGATTTAATATTCTTATTATTACAGATATACTGTCTCCAGCTACGAACATGGTGGGGTAATAACTGCTTTCACTTAGTTAATTCAGGAGATATCAGGATCTGAAGTTATCAAAATCTCGTTACCATGCAACAATATGTATGTCAAAATTGAAACCTAAGAGCCAACAAGGTAATTGGCTTTGTAGACTAATTGTTCAAGATTCCGAGAAAATGATTTGTTTAGCTAAAATTACGTATTTCTTCTTTTTTTGCTGTGCCTTTGTCCCGCATCGGCACAAGGTCGGCATGATTATTAACGGATTTGGCGTGGTTCGTTTAAGGAGTGGTCGGATGCCCTTCTTGTCGCCACCTCTTTATTGATGGTTTTGGTTTTCTGAGTGTTCAGTCTCACTTCTCTTCGTATTGATCAGTTCTAAACTTGCTTTCTCGGCAAGGAGTTACCTTGTTTTCTCAGTGACTATAATATTGCTGCCGTAAGCAAAAAGAATTGTTTTTCAATGAATAATTGTGCTGGGGAAGTTATTAATGTATATCAAGAACGTATTGGTCCTAATATGCTACGCTGAGTTTTCAAGATAATCTCAGGTTTGAGGGTCGCTTTGAGTTTGGAAGGATTATTATTTCTACTCCAGTCTGTTCCCTTGAAAGTCGCGAGCTCTTTCTTCTTATCTCGTGTTTTCTACTGAAAATCTCGTGTCTCGTGCTTGTACTCTTGTTAACTTTACTATTACAGACATCGCCTAAACCTTTTTTTTATTGGTCCTGTGCGCAACAAATAACTTACTTGGTCTTTCTGCTGCCACTGTTTGATCGGCTGCATTCCATTATTTAACAAAAACATAAAAAACCTATTATTCATGCTGAGTGCAATGCATGTTCTGTATGGCGGCTCCTGCTGTTGCTGCGGCTGCTGCTGCTTACTACAACTACATATAATTCAAGAGAAAGGGTTTGGTCAAATCTAAACTCGATAAATGATAACCCAAAAAAAGTAATTCCTTTTTTCAAAAACTATTTTCTGAAAGCGATTCTTCCTCATTCAATTAACAAAACGCTACAAGCTCTTTGAACAATCGCTTCGTATGTAAATCTGCCTCCAGTGGCATTAAAGCAATATTACAAATTGATTAATTAACTCTTGAGACAGACTGAAATACTTCTCAATTAAATACATGGTGAAACAATTCCCTGACAATTACAAAAGAAATCAATGACAAAAATCAATAATTAATCTACTCGCCTAACAATGGTTTCCCTTAAGAATTCAACTCCTATCATTATCAAAATTACCTTCTGCTGCTACGCACATACACAAACCCTTTTCTTTAAATTAATAAGCGCGCTGCAAATTATAAAAAATATCAACTCAATACCAAATCCTGTGTCGCTGCTGGCGGACACGGCAGCTCGGCGACGACCCCTCGCCCAACACACGTGTGCACCACAGCAGGCGGGCTCCTATACTGACTTCCCAACTGCCACTAATTAATCCGTGCGCTGCGAAGCGCGACTGAGAGAGTATTGCCAACTCTCACACTGAACCACTCGTTTGTTCCCAACATGCATCTCTCCATTGCTGCCGGCCGCGGTGGTCTCGCGCTTCTTGGCGCGCAGTCCGGAACCGCGCGACTGCTACGGTCGCAGGTTCGAATCCTGCCTCGGGCATGGATGTGTGTGATGTCCTTAGGTTAGTTAGGCTTAAGTAGTTCTAAGTTCTAGGGGACTGATGACCACAGATGTTAAGTCCCATAGTGCTCAGAGCCATTTGAACCTCTCCATTGCTTGCTGAGTAAAGGCAGTCAATCTTGTAAGACAAGTGTTAGGGTCATTACTGACTCGCATTATCCCGCATTTCTCTGGAAGCCAGCCTGATCTTTACTGCTGTGCTGTGGTATGCACTGTTTCTTAAACGATGCATATACTACACTTAAGTTCTTCTTTACCGTTGAACATAATAATTATTGGTCACACACAGAAATATTCGTAGAGAGTATAAGCAGTTAAAAATGACCTGTCCTGTGAAAGAAATAACTACAAACATTATCAATGTGCGCGTGTTAAACATACTTACCACATACAGAAAGAGCGGCCAGTTGCAGTATTGTAAATACACTGCCAGTGACGGCATCTCTTTCAGAAATCATACATAGCATCCAGAGATGACACTCGAAGCGACCTCCTTGCATCTCTAACCGTTTAGCGACTCGCTGGATCATGCTTCTCTGAACCATTCGCAGCACAGCTGCAGCCGCAGTTAAACATCAGCAGGGAAGCGCGCTGCCACTTCTTCTACATTAATTGGCGGAGTGGAATGAATGTGCTCCATCAAGTGTCCGTGCAGGAAGACGTCTAGGGGATTTAGGTCAGGTGAATACGAAGACCATGAAACAGAACCACCAATACCGAGACATCTTTAACTTCTTCACTCCTGAGTTTTAAAAAAAATCAGAGGAAATTTTTCTTTCCATGTTTCCAGCAAACTAGTAATCAACCTCGATAGAAACACAAATGAAGTATTTTTTATGCTTCATTAAGGGTTAAATGGAGAATCACGTGTGTGGACCTCAGGTCTTAGTTATGGTGAAAATATACTAGTTTTAGCTTTGTATTTTCCTTCACCTTGTTCCAGTAAGACCATTTCATTCAGCCATATACATGTTTCATTTGAAACCTTAAAATGTATTTTCTAGTGCACACAGAAAATAGGATTCCTAATCTTAATATTTCTGAATTATATTCTATACAATGTAGGTTTTGGTTGTTCTAAAAAAAATTCATAAATGCAAGGAAATAAAAATCATACAATAACTTCTGGCAAGTAATAATTTTGCTACTGCCAGTAAACAAGTCCTTAGGGTACCTTTTCTGATAAGCTTCAAAAGAATTATTCTTCATAATACCAACTAGTAATCATAGAAAGCAGTATAGTGCCCCAATCTTATAATAACAGTTACAATCACTATCATTACATGATTCAGTACTGAGATGTTACTGTAAAGTTGGGCATGAAAAGATTTCTGATTTAACTGACAGATAAATACCACAAATAAAATTAAATAATACTACATATACACTTTTAATACTCCCATTTATAGAAAGGTATCAGATTTCTTTAGTAGCGACAATATTCCATTTATCTTTCTAATATGACAAGAATATAGTGGGGACCCATAATCTGATACTGTCTCAAGAGGCAATTCTATGATTATTTCAGAAGCAAAGTTCGATTCAACCAAAATCACTTCTTATCCCCGCTTGGAATAATTTATATAATTTATATTTTCATCCTTTAAAGGAAATTACTCAACACTAAACTTTATTAACCTAAAAAAAATAATTCATGAAAGCAATCAAGGCTAAATTACTTTTCATATAAGTTTAATTTATGTGCCTTTTTCATCACCTGTGAAGCAGGTAATTTAGGCTGTAACATTTACACTATCTGGCACTGGATTTTTGCCCATTTAATACACCAAAATAAATCACTGGTTTGTTAGAAACAGGATGCTCGGTTTCCTGCACACTTTGGATAGAATCCTGCATCGGTTCATGATTAGGATAACGTTAGGGTTCAAACACAGGTTTATAGCATTTGGATTATTATTGCAAACACTCACACAAATTATCTGGTCCATGCTATAATACATGTCTGTGTGTATGAAGTTGGTGGAGCAGTGGCGAAATAGTGGTGGCAAGCGACGTGGCGGCTAACTAGACTCACGGCTCTTGATGTTGAATGCTCTTTACAATTTCTCCTTGGCGACGGATTTCTATCGTATTAGATCCATTCCTTAATGCCAAGAGCACCATGCAATAGCCAAATCCACATCCGAGGCAATCTTCCATACAAAACCGCTTCCAAAAGCCTCCCTTGGCACACTCGTTGTTTACCGTGCAACGGCTAACCACTGACTGCGTACCGTTCCCACGAAGTAGCCGTCCAGATCGACCGCCAAAACCACCTTTTACATCGTGCCAAGCCACTTCCGTTGCGAAGGGACTTCTCTATAGCTTTTGCCATTCACAATACAAGTTCCCTAAGCATGAACCAGCTTCCAATATACAAAATTTTCTTTATGGATATACATATATTATAAAATTTCATTATTTTTTAAATATTATCTAGCTTTTACAGTATATATATTACAAACTTTAAATTTCCTGTCGCAAATCAATGACCTTAGCTAACAAAGAACAGACACTAAATACCAGATACACCTCTAGACAGTATAAACCTACTTACAATCGATACTGGTATAAAAATCATACTCCTTTAGACCAAACTATCCCTCCAGAAACATGTTTGACATTGTAATTCATACCATTTTGGGACCGCTGGACAAATTCAGCCTCTGGAGGTTTGTTTTTTTAGCGCCTTTAAAACATACTATGGCACTATCTGCAGCTACGCCTTAAATGATAGCGAGTTACACGATAATCTCCACGACATGCTGTTTCGCGTTTGTGTGCATGCCATCACATTCCATCAGTCCTCATCACTCAGTTACACCACTGTGATTCTGTATGCGTTCTTTAAGAGTGGATGCCTAGCTGAACATCTTCGATCTTGATGGTGCGAATCTTTGTGATCACTGAGGCGCGCCGTTTATCATTCGATGTTCTTGGTGCAAGTTAATGGTTTATTTTGAACATCTTGAGTGTCGATATCCATTTTGTGAAGTGTATTACACTACTGCCCATTAAAATTGCTACACCAAGAAGAAATGCAGATAATAAACGGGTATTCATTGAACAAATATATTTTACTAGAACTGACATGTGATTACATTTTAACGCAATTTTGGTGCGTAGATCCTGAGAAATCAGTACCCAGAACAACCACCTCTGACCGTAACAACGGCCTTGATACGCCTGGGCATTGAATCAAAAAGAGCTTGGATGGCGTGTACAGGTACAGCTGCACATACAGCTTCAACACGATACCACAGTTCAACAACAGTAGTGACTGGCGTATTGTGACGAGCCAGTTGCTCGGCCACCATTGACCAGACGTTTTCAATTGGTGAGAGATCTGGAGAACGTGCTGGCCAGGGCAGCAGTCGAACATTTTCTGTATCCAGAAAGGCCCGTACAGGACCTGCAACATGCGGTCGTGCATTATCCTGCTGAAATGTAGGGTTTCACAGGGATCGAATGAAGCGTAGAGCCACGGGTCATAACACATCTGAAATGTAACGTCCACTGTTCAAAGTGCCGTCAATGCGAACAAGAGGTGACCGAAACGTGTAAGCAATGGCACCCCATACAAACATGCCAGGTGATAGGCAGAATGGCGATGACGAATACACGCAACCAATGTACGTTCACCGTGCTGTCGCCAAACACGGATGCTACCATCTTGATGCTGTAAACAGAACCTGGATTCATCCGACAAAACGACGTTTTGCCATTCGTGCACCCAGGTTTGTCGTTGAGTACACCATCGCAGGCGCTCCTGTCTGTGATGCAGCGTCAAGGGTAACCGGAGCCATGGTCTCCGAGCTGATAGTCCGTGCTGCTGCAAACATCGTCGAACTGTTCGTGCAGATGGTTGCTGTCTTGCAAACGTCCCCATCTGTTGACTCAGGAATCGAGACGTGGCTGCACGATCCGTTACAGCCATGCGGAGAAGATGCCTGTCATTTCGACTGCTAGTGACACGAGGCCGTTGGGATCCAGCACGGCGTTCCGTATTACCCTCCTGAACCCACCGATTCCATATTCTGCTAACAGTCATTGGATCTCGACCAACGCGAGTAGCAATGTCGCGATACGATAAACCGCAATCGCGATAGGCTACAATCCGACCTTCATCGAAATCTGAAACTTGATGGTACGTATTTCTCCTCCTTACACGAGGCATCACAGCAACGTTTCACCAGGCAACGCCGGTCAACTGCTGTTTGTGTATGAGAAAACGGTTGGAAAGTTTCCTCATGTCAGCACGTTGTAGGTGTCGCCACCGGCACCAACCTTATGTGAATGCTCTGAAAAGCTAATCATTTGCTGATCACAGCATCATCTTCCTGTCGGTTAAATTTTGCGTCTTTAGAACGTCATCTTCGTGGTGTAGCAATTTTAATAACCAGTAGTGCATATGTGGGGTGATCAAAAAGTCAGTATAAATTTGAAAACTTAATAAACCACGGAATAATGTAGATAGAGAGGTGAAAATTGACACACGTGCTTGGAATGACATGGGGTTTTATTAGAACCAAAAAAAGAATGTATTGCTAGACGCGTGAAAGATCTCTTGCACGCGTCTTTTGGTGCTGATCGTGTGCTCAGCCGCCACTTTCGTCATGCTTGGTCTCCCAGGTCCCCAGACCTCAGTCCGTGCGATTATTGGCTTTGGGGTTACCTGAAGTCGCAAGTGTATCGTGATCGACCGACATCTCTAGGGATCCTAAAAGACGACATCCGACGCCAATGCCTCACCATAACTCCGGACATGCTTTACAGTGCTGTTCGCAACATTATTCATCGACTACAGCTATTGTTGAGGAATGATGGTGGACATATTGAGCATTTCCTGTAAAGAACATCATCTTAGCTTTGTCTTACTTTGCTATGCTAATTATTGCTATTCTCATCAGATAAAGCTCCATCTGTCGGACATTTTTTGAACGTTTGTATTTTTTCGGTTCTAATAAAACCCCATGCCATTCCAAGCATGTGTGTCAATTTGTATCTCTCTATCTACATTATTCTGTGATTTATTCAGTTTTCAAATTTATACTGACTTTTTGATCACCCGGTACATCCCATAGAAGAGTGATCTCACTGCACTATGCTAGAACGCTTCCAATAGAACTGCACACCATTCGCCTTACCTGTTACTGATTTTGCAAGCTAGTGCCATTCCATACCCCTTCCTAGTATCACTGATTTCTATTTAAACGATGCTACAGTCGTAAGCAGTATACCACTATCCTTCTGTTTTTATATTATTTTTATACACTCCTGGAAATTGAAATAAGAACACCGTGAATTCATTGTCCCAGGAAGGGGAAACTTTATTGACACATTCCTGGGGTCAGATACATCACATGATCACACTGACAGAACCACAGGCACATAGACACAGGCAACAGAGCATGCACAATGTCGGCACTAGTACAGTCTATATCCACCTTTCGCAGCAATGCAGGCTGCTATTCTCCCATGGAGACGATCGTAGAGATGCTGGATGTAGTCCTGTGGAACGGCTTGCCATGCCATTTCCACCTGGCGCCTCAGTTGGACCAGCGTTCGTGCTGGACGTGCAGACCGCGTGAGACGACGCTTCATCCAGTCCCAAACATGCTCAATGGGGGACAGATCCGGAGATCTTGCTGGCCAGGGTAGTTGACGTACACCTTCTAGAGCACGTTGGGTGGCACGGGATACATGCGGACGTGCATTGTCCTGTTGAAACAGCAAGTTCCCTTGCCGGTCTAGGAATGGTAGAACGATGGGTTCGATGACGGTTTGGATGTACCGTGCACTATTCAGTGTCCCCTCGACGATCACCAGTGGTGTACGGCCAGTGTAGGAGATCGCTCCCCACACCATGATGCCGGGTGTTGGCCCTGTGTGCCTCGGTCGTATGCAGTCCTGATTGTGGCGCTCACCTGCACGGCGCCAAACACGCATACGACCATAATTGGCACCAAGGCAGAAGCGAATCTCATCGCTGAAGACGACACATCTCCATTCGTCCCTTCATTCACGCCTGTCGCGACACCACTGGAGGCGGGCTGCACGATGTTGGGGCGTGAGCGGAAGACGGCCTAACGGTGTGCGGGACCGTAGCCCAGCTTCATGGAGACGGTTGCGAATGGTCCTCGCCGATACCCCAGGAGCAACAGTGTCCCTAATTTGCTGGGAAGTGGCGGTGCGGTCCCCTACGGCACTGCGTAGGATCCTACGGTCTTGGCGTGCATCCGTGCGTCGCTGCGGTCCGGTCCCAGGTCGACGGGCACGTGCACCTTCCGCCGACCACTGGCGTCAGCATCGATGTACTGTGGAGACCTCACGCCCCACGCGTTGAGCAATTCGGCGGTACGTCCACCCGGCCTCCCGCATGCCCACTATACGCCCTCGCTCAAAGTCCGTCAACTGCACATACGGTTCACGTCCACGCTGTCGCGGCATGCTACCAGTGTTAAAGACTGCGATGGAGCTCCGTATGCCACGGCAAACTGGCTGACACTGACGGCAGCGGTGCACAAATGCTGCGCAGCTAGCGCCATTCGACGGCCAACACCGCGGTTCCTGGTGTGTCCGCTGTGCCGTGCGTGTGATCATTGCTTGTACAGCCCTCTCGCAGTGTCCGGAGCAAGTATGGTGGGTCTGACACACCGGTGTCAATGTGTTCTTTTTTCCATTTCCAGGAGTGTATTTAGCGACACAATCACATGAGCATTTCACAATACAGCGTTGTAAAATGCTTATGTAGTTGTGTCGAAAAATATAGTAATAAAAGAACGTAAGCAAATCACTTTATCTCAAAGACAGGTCACTGTTCTCTAAAGTATGCCACTAATTTTGCAACTGGGTGTTATCGGTTTGACCGAGCGAGGTGGCGCAGTGGTTAGCACACTGGACTCGCATTCGGGAGGACGACGGTTCAATCCCGTCTCCGGTCATCCTGATTTAGGTTTTCCGTGATTTCCCTAAATCGCTTCAGGCAAATGCCGGGATGGTTCCTTCGAAAGGGCACGGCCGATTTCCTTCCCCATCCTTCCCTCATCCGAGCTTGCGCTCCGTCTCTAATGACCTCGTTGTCGACGGGACGTTAAACACTAACATCCTCCTCCTGTTATCGGTTTGCCGGCCGTTTTGGCCGAGAGGTTCTAGGCGCTTCAGTCCGGAACCGCGCTGCTGCCACGGTCGAGGTTCGAATCCTGGCTCGGGCATCATTGTGTGTGATGTCCTTAGGTTAGTTAGGTTTAAGTAGTTCTAAGTCTAGAGGACTGATGACCTCAGATGTTAAGTTCCATAGTGCTTAAAGCCATTTAAACCATTTGCTATCGGCTTCTTTCTCTTTTTTACAGACATTATGTTGCCTTTTATCCAAGTCCTTTTCCATTTTCTTAAGTCAGTGAATAATAGATCAATGTTACTGAACATATCTGATGAATTCATATTACGCCCTCATAGGACACACCTAATGTTACTTTCTTTTCTGTTGACCAGTACAGGGTTATGGGTTATATTACATGGCACCTCTCGCGTATCTGTGAGATACTCCGTATGATAATAACTTTGATATGAAACTTCCTGGCAGATTAAAACTGTGTGCCCGACCGAGACTCGAACTCGGGACCTTTGCCTATCGCGGGCAAGTGCTCTACCAATTGAGCTACCCAAGCACGACTCACGCCCCGTCCTCACAGCTTTGCTTCTACCAGTACCTCGTCTCCTAGCTTCCAAATTTACTAGAGCACTTGCCCGCAAGGGTCCCGAGTTCGAGTCTCGGTCGGGCACACAGTTTTAATCTGCCAGGAAGTTTCATATCAGCGCACACTCCGCTGCAGAGTGAAAATCTCATTCTGGGAACTTTGATATTAGTCGTAAGGCGTGGCGCAGTGGAGAACGCCTTCCGGAAGTAATGAGCCAGGTGGCACTTGACTTGTTTTCCTGATGACGGCGGTTCGAATCCGGCCATGCAGATGTAGGTATTCCGTGATTTCCCCAGGTCGGTCAAGGTAAATGCCGCGATTGTTTCTTTGGAAGGGCACGGACGATTTGCTTACCCTATCCTCGTGTTCAATAGACGAGACGTTAAACTCTAACCGCCCTTCTCTTTCCTTACGGAAATCTAGTAATGTTTAAACTTGGGTAGACTACCTGCAGAATGAAATATTCGTTCACAAACAGTAGGTTACCACCCAGCATTTGTCCGCGCATCGCCGAAAGAATTGTAATTACGACTGAATGCCCTCCCGTGCTGCAGTGTAGCTCGACCTTCCGTGACACCAGTCATCGATTATCGACACAGTTGCGTGAGCGCTCGACAAAGCCGGCGTGCCCAGCCAGGTCGATTGCTGCTCCATCTTACGGCAGCCGTTGTATTTAATGTGTAATGTGATGCGAACCACATAATGCACTAGTGATTGTTACCAACAGCTCCACCCTACACCTCCCCCTCCCGCCCTTCTCTACGACATTCGCAGGCGTATGCGAATAAAGACACTCGGTACGCGTCCGTATATGCTGGAATATGTCATAGTAACAGAAAAATAAAAAGCGTTGTAGAAGCTGACCTCGGTGAAGATAAATTTGGGTTCCGGAGAAATGTACGAACACGCGATGCAATGCTGTGACCCTGCTAGTCACTGTAGAATATTCACTGACGGTAGGCAAACCCATACTAATATCATTTATGGATTTAGAAAAAGCTTTTGACATCGTTGATTTGGATACTCTCTTCGAAATTCAGAAGATAACAGTTATAATATAAAGAGCGAGAAGTTATCTATAAGAGTCGAACGATGTCAAAGGGAAGCTGTAGTTCAAAAGGGCGTAAGTCAGCGCTGTAGCCTACCCCTGCTATTATTTAATCTATGGATCGAGCAAGCTGTAAAGAAAACCAAAGAAAAATTTGGAAATGAGATAAAAGTTCTTTTAGAGATAGCAAAGGGCTTGGAAGATCAGTTCAACGAAATGGATGTCTTCAAGAGAGGCTACAAGATCGACAGCGATAAGAGTTAAAATAACGTAACAGAATGTAGTCGAATTAAATTAGGCGATGCTAAGGAAATTAGATGAGGTTCAAATGACTCTCAGCACTATGGGACTTCACACCTAAGGTCATCAGTCCCCTAGACGTAGAACTACTTAAACCTAACTAACCTAAGGACATCACCCACATCCATGCCCGAGGCAGGATTCGAACCTGTGACCGTAGCAGTCGCGCGGTTGCAGACTGAAGGATCTAGAACCGCTCGACCACGACGGCCAGCATTGGATGAGGAAATAAGACTAATAGTAGTACATGAGTTTTGATTTTTGAGCAGCAGAAGACGGCTGTAGTACGCAGAGGTGACAAAAGTGATGGGATACCTCCGAATATCGTGCCGGACATCCATTTGCCCGGGCAGAGCAGCAACTCGACGTGGCATGGACTCAGCAAGTCGTTGGAAATCCCATGCTTACTCTATAGCCCCCCTTCACTGTGAAAGTGTTGTCGTTGCAGGATTTTGCGCACGAATTAGCCTCCCATAAATGATCGATGGGATTCACGTTGGGCGATCTGTGTGTACAAATTATTCGCTCGGATTGTCCAGAATATTCTTCAGACCAATAGCGAAAAACCGTGGCCCGATGTATGGCGCATCGTCATTCATAAAAATTCCATTGTTGTTTTGCTCCAAATGGTCACCGAGTAGCCGACCCATAACCATTTCGGATTGACCGTGGGGTCGGGTGTCATTGGCACCCGTGTCTTTCGATATCAGCTTCCGGCCCACTCAGTATTTACAGCCGAGCTTTTTGCCTTGTATCAGGCCGTTTGAGTACATCCGGCGACACACCCTTCCCAATAGTGTCTTCTGCTCAGACTCACTCAACGCCCTCCAAAATCTCTGTGCGCTGTACACTTCCCATCCCTTAGTGCAGCTGGTCCAGGAAAACTGAAAACTGCAATTTGCTCACTCTTGGTGGAGCCAATGTCATGTTTCTGTGGGTTCTTGGTCATGTCGGTCTGCCAGGAAACGAGGCTGCTGACGCTGCTGCCAAGGCTGCAGTCCTCTTACATCAGCCCGTGAGTACCTCTATTCCCTCCGATGATCTCTGCGTTGCCGTCTCTGGTGTCCCTTTGGCATCGCCATTGGTCCTCCCTTCACAGGAATAAGCTTCGGCTTCTTAAGCCTCTCCCGGCGACTTGGACGACCACCTCTCGGCCTTCCCGCTGAGAGGAGATTATTTTAACTCGGCTGCGTATTGGGCTCTGCCTTTTTAGCCATCGTCATTTGCTTAGTGGCGCCCCCCCCCCTTTTGTACGCATTGCACCCAAATTTTAACTGTCAGCCACTACCTGCTGGAATGTCCTTTTTTTACTAAAATACGTTCCATCTTGGGTTTGCCATCTGATTTATCAGCTGTTTTAGTAAATGACTCGCGGGCTGTCACCAGCGTTTCTTTTTACCGGCCGAAGCAATATGGTGAAGGCCATTTAATTTTTGTTTTGGATCTCCATTTTTGTATGGTGTTTTTTTAGCCCTTTTTCCACATGCCTTGTTTAGATGTCTCCTATTCTTTCCGTTGGGACTGACAAATAGTCGACGGCCGCGGTGGCCGAGCGGTTCTAGGCGCTTCAGTCCGGAACCGCGCGACTTCTACGGTCGCAGGTTCGAATCCTGCCACGGGCATGTATGTGTGTGTTGTCCTTAGGTTAGTTAGGTTTTAGTAGTTGTAAGTTCTAGGGGACTAATGACCTCAGATGTTTAGTCCCATAGGGCTCAGAGCCATTTGAACCTTTTTTTTTTTATTGACATATACAACTCCTGGAAATTGAAATAAGAACACCGTGAATTCATTGTCCCAGGAAGGGGAAACTTTATTGACACATTCCTGGGGTCAGATACATCACATGATCACACTGACAGAACCACAGGCACATAGACACAGGCAACAGAGCATGCACAATGTCGGCACTAGTACAGTGTATATCCACCATTCGCAGCAATGCAGGCTGCTATTCTCCCATAGAGACGATCGTAGAGATGCTGGATGTAGTCCTGTGGAACGGCTTGCCATGCCATTTCCACCTGGCGCCTCAGTTGGACCAGCGTTCGTGCTGGACGTGCAGACCGCGTGAGACGACGCTTCATCCAGTCCCAAACATGCTCAATGGGGGACAGATCCGGAGATCTTGCTGGCCAGGGTAGTTGACTTACACCTTCTAGAGCACGTTGTGTGGCACGGGATACATGCGGACGTGCATTGTCCTGTTGGAACAGCAAGTTCCCTTGCCGGTCTAGGAATGGTAGAACGATGGGTTGGATGACGGTTTGGATGTACCGTGCACTATTCAGTGTCCCCTCGACGATCACCAGTGGTGTACGGCCAGTGTAGGAGATCGCTCCCCACACCATGATGCCGGGTATTGGCCCTGTGTGCCTCGGTCGTATGCAGTCCTGATTGTGGCGCTCACCTGCACGGCGCCAAACACGTATACGACCATAATTGGCACCAAGGCAGAAGCGAATCTCATCGCTGAAGACGACACATCTCCATTCGTCCCTCCATTCACGCCTGTCGCGACACCACTGGAGGCGGGCTGCACGATGTTGGGGCGTGAGCGGAAGAGGGCCTAACGGTGTGCGGGACCGTAGCCCAGCTTCATGGAGACGGTTGCGAATGGTCCTCGCCGATACCCCAGGAGCAACAGTGTCCCTAATTTGCTGGGAAGTGGCGGTGCGGTCCCCTACGGCACTGCGTAGGATCCTACGGTCTTGGCGTGCATCCGTGCGTCGCTGCGGTCCGGTCCCAGGTCGACGGGCACGTGCACCTTCCGCCGACCACTGGCGACAACATCGATGTACTGTGGAGACCTCACGCCCCACGTGTTGAGCAATTCGGCGGTACGTCCACCCGGCCTCCCGCATGCCCACTATACGCCCTCGCTCAAAGTCCGTCAACTGCACATACGGTTCACGTCCACGCTGTCGCGGCATGCTACCAGTGTTAAAGACTGCGATGGAGCTCCGTATGCCACGGCAAACTGGCTGACACTGACGGCGGCGGTGCACAAATGCTGCGCAGCTAGCGCCATTCGACGGCCAACATCGCGTTTCCTGGTGTGTCCACTGTGCCGTGCGTGTGATCATTGCTTGTACAGCCCTCTCGCAGTGTCCGGAGCAAGTATGGTGGGTCTGACACACCGGTGTCAATGTGTTCTTTTTTCCATTTCCAGGAGTGTAGTTGTTTCCCTTGTCTCTGTGTTTGCGTTCTATAGTTTTGACTTGGGCGCGTATGACCTCAATTGTTTTTTGCGCCCTAAAACAAAAACAAACAAACCATTTCCAGTCAGTGACTCAAAACATTCCATATAAACTAGCCCACACCATTCTGAAGCCGCCATCAGCTTGCACCGTTCCTCGTTGATGACTTCAGTTAATGGCTTCTTGGGGACTGTGTCAACCTCGAAGCGTACCGTCAGCTCTTGGAAACTGAAATCGGGGCTCACTGACAAGGCCACGGTGTTCCAGTCCTCTAGGATCCAACCGATATTGTCGCGAGCACAGGAGAGGAGCTGCAGGCGATGTCGTCTGTTGCCATAACCCATCAGCGCCAAATTTCCCGCACTGCCCTAATGGATACGTTCGTCTTACTTCCCACATTGATTTCTGCTCTTACTTTAGGCAACGTTACTTGTCTGATAGCACTGACAGTCTCTCGTTCATTAAGTGGAAGCCGTTGGCAAAATGGTTCAAATGGTTCTAAGAACTATGGGACTTAACTGCTAAGGTCATCAGTCCCCTAGAACTTAGAACTACTTACACCTAACTAACCTAAGGACAGCATACACATCCATGCCCGAGGCAGGATTCGAACCTGCGACCGTAGCAGTCGCGCGGTTCCAGACTGTAGCGCCTAGAACCGCTCGGCCACCTCGGCCAGCAGCCGTTCGCAACTGCGTTGTCTGTGATGAGGGATAATGCCTGGAATTTGGTATTCTCGGCACACTCTTGACACTGTGGATCTCGTAACAATGAATTCCCTAACAATTTCCGATATGGAATGTCCCATGCGTCCTGCTCCAACGGCCATTCTACGTTCAAAGTCCGTTAGTTCCTGCCTGTGGTGTGCGATTGAGATCGCGAATACGTATCGCGAACGTTCGCGGAAATTGCCGAATATTACCAGATCTGATGACAGCCGCGTGAGAGCATGTTCAACGGCCAAGAAACGAAAGGATTTGTCTGCAGCTAACCGGATTTCACGCGCCTGCACTCACTTGCGCGTGGATTGCGAATCTGCAATGTGCGCTTGCGCGCGCGATGCGCTTACGTTGCACAAGACTTAGGCGAAATTAATGTGAATGACGAATACAGATATCAATAACTAATCGTTATTCGCGAATAACAAATATTATTCGAAACATCGTTCACTTCCACGACTAAAAACTCTTATACCGCTACTCGTCATCTGTGAATGAAAAGTGTTAAGAATAATAGATAAATTTGAATTCCAGTTGCATTTATGCCCTAGTGGCCATTAAAATTGCTACACCAAGAAGAAATGCAGATGATAAACGGGTATTCATTGGACAAATATATTATACTAGAACTGACATGTGATTACATTTTTGCCGGCCAGAGTGGCCGAGCGGTTAAAGGCGCTACAGTCTGGAACCGCACGACCACTACGGTCGCAGGTTCGAATCCTGCCTCGGGCATGGATGTGTGTGACGTCCTTAGGTTAGTTAGGTTTAAGTAGTTCTAAGTTCTAGGGGACTTATGACCACAGTAGTTAAGTCCCATAGTGCTCAGAGTCATTTGAACCATTTGATTACATTTTCATGCAATTTGGGAGCATAGATCCTGAGAAATCAGTACCCAGAACAACCACCTCTGGCCGTAATAACGGCCTTGTTACGCCTGGGCATTGAGTCAAACACAGCTTGGATGGCGTGTACAGGTACAGCTGCCCATGCAGCTTCAACACTATACCACAGTTCATCATGGGTAGTGACTGACGAATTGTGACGAGCCAGTTCCTCTGTCACCTTTGACCAGACGTTTTCAATTGGTGAGAGATCTGGAGAATGTGCTGGTCAGGGCAGCAGTCGAACATTTTCTGTATCCAAAAGGCCCGAACAGGACCTGCAACATGCGGTCGTGCATTATCCCGCTGAAATGTAGGGTTTCGCAGGGATCGAATGAAGGGTAGAGCCACGGGTCATAACACATCTGAAATGTCACGTCCACTGTTCAAAGTGCCGTCAGTGCGAACAAGAGGTGACCGAGAAGTGTAACCAATGGCACTACATACCATCACGCCGGGTAATACGCCAGTATGGCGATGAGGAATACACCCTACCAATGAGCGTTCACCGCGATGTCGCCAAACACGGATGGGACCATCATGATGCTGTAAACAGAACCTGGATTCATCCGAAAAAATGACGTTTTGCCATTCCCGCACCCACGTTCGTCGTTGAGTACACCATCGCAGGCGCTCCTGTCTCTGACGCAGCGTCAAGGGTAACCGCAGCCATGGTCTCCGACTATCAGTCCATACTGCTGCAAACGTCGTCGAACTGTTCGTGCAGATGGTTGTTGTCTTGCAAATGTCCCCATCTGTTGACTCAGGGATCGAGACGTGGCTACACGATCCGTTACAGCCATGCTGATAAGATGCCTGTCATCTCGACTGCTAGTGATACGAGGCCGTTGGGATCCAGCACGGGGTTCCGTATTACCCTCCAAAACCCACCGATTCCATATTCTGCTAACAGTGTTGGGATCTCGACCAACGCGAGCAGCAATGTCGCGATACGATAAACCGCAATCGCGATAGGCTACAATCCGACCTTTATCAAAGTCGGAAACGTGATGGTACGGATTTCTCCTCCTTACACGAGACTTCACAACAAAGTTTCACCAGGCAACGCCGGTCAAATGCTGTTTGTGTATGAGAAATCGGTTGGAAGTTTCCTCATGTGAGCACGTTGTAGGTATCGCCACCGGCGCCAACCTTGTGTGAATACTCTGAAAAGCTAATCATTTGCACATCACAGCACTATCGGTTAAATTTCGCGTCTGTAGCACGTCATCCTCGTGGTGTAGCAGTAGTGTAATTACGTAATTAGGGATTGTAGTACTACAAGATGAGTGAGCAAAGTAAGAACTCAATGGTTCCTAACGATTAACGTCATCAGATTTCTAATCAAAAGCCTCCTAAATCGTTTATGGAAGGAAAGCTTCTGGACGTTCGAAGTCATCGAAGGTGTTTTAGGATTAACTCAGAGAACCTGTCGTTAGAATGTGAAACAGTTTTTCGATCTGACAGCCATCTGTTAAATCATGTAGAGCCTTCAGATTTAAGAATTTGGGAAGAGACACTGGGTTCTAGTATATAAATGGTAATGTAGCAGCACACCTATAACCTGAGTATCGTGCTAGTGTCAAGAGAGGACTGGAAGGTGTTTTTAGCCTTTCTATACCATCTTCAGTTATTGCAGCGAAATCTTACTCACGATTTAGAAACAAGTAGTTCACCTGTATCCCAACGGCCTCGTATCACTAGCAGTCGAGATGACAGGCATCTTATCCGCATGGCTGTAACGGATCGTGCAACCACGTCACGATCCCTGAGTCAACAGATGGGGACGTTTGGAAGGCAACAACCATCTGCACGAACAGTTCGACGTTTGCAGCAGCATGGGCTATCAGCTCAGAGAGTGTGGCTGGGGTTACCCTTGACACTGCATCACAGACAGGAGCGGCTGCGATGGTTTACTCAACGACGAACCTGAGTTGACGAATGGCAAGACGTCATTTTTTCGGATGGTTGTTGGTTGTTTTTGGGGAAGGAGACCAGACAGCGTGGTCATCGGTCTCATCGGATTAGGGAAGGAAGTCGGCCGTGCCCTTTCAGAGGAACCAATTTTTCCGGATGAATCCAGGTTCTGTTTCAGTATCATGATGGTCGCATCCGTGTATGGCGACATCGCGGTGAACGCTCATTGGAAGCGTGTATTCGTCATCGCCATACTGGTGTATTACCCGGCGTGATGGTATGGGGTGCCATTGGTTACATGTCTCGATCACCTCTTGTTCGCACTGACGGCACTTTAAACAGTGGACGTTACATTTCAGATGTGTTACGACCCGTGGCTCTACCCTTTATTCGATCCCTGCGAAACCTTCCATGCACTATCGCTTGTTGCAGGTCCTGTACGGGCCTTTCTGGATACAGAAAATGTTCGACTGCTGCCCTGGCCAGCACATTCTCCAGATCTCTCACCAATTGAAAACGTCTGGTCAATGGTGGCCGAGCAACTGGCTCGTGACAATACGCCAGTCACTACTCTTGATGAACTGTGGTATCGTGTTGATGCTGCATGGGCAGCTGTACCTGTACACGCCATCCAAGCTGTGTTTAACTCAATGCCCAGGCGTAACAAGGCCGTTACTACGGCCAGAGGTGGTTGTTCTGGGTACTGATTTCTCAGGATCTATGCACACTACCCCCCCCCCCCTCCCCCCCATGAACCATGGACCTTGCTGTTGGTGGGGAGACTTGCGTGCCTCAGCGATACAGATGGCCGTACCGTAGGTACAACCACAACGGAGGGGTATCTGTTGAGAGGCCTGACAAACGTGTGGTTCCTAAAGAGGGGCAGCAGCCTTTTCAGTAGTTGCAGGGGCAACAGTCTGGATGATTGACTGATCTGGCCTTGTAACATTAACCAAAACGGCCTTTCTGTGCTAGTACTGCGAACGGCTGAAAGCAAGGGGAAACTACAGCTGCAATTTTTCGCGAGGGCATGCAGCTTTACTGTATGGTTAAAAGATGATGGCGTCCTCGTGGGTAAAATATTCCGGAGGTAAAATAGTCCCCCATTCGGATGTCCGGGCAGGGACTACTCAAGAGGACGTCGTTATCAGGAGAAAGAAAACTGGCGTTCTGCGGATCGGAGCGTGGAATGTCAGATCTCTTAATCGGGTAGCTAGGTTAGAAAACTTAAAAAGGGAAATGGATAGGCTAAAGTTAGATATAGTGGGAATTAGTGAAGTTCGGTGGCAGGAGGAACAAGACTTTTGGTCAGGTGATTACAGGGTTATAAATACAAAATCAAATAGGGGTAATGCAGGAGTAGGTTTAATAATGAATAAAAAAATAGGAGTGCGGGTTACCTACTACAAACAGCATAGTGAACGCATTAATGTGGCCAAGATAGACACAAAGCCCATGCCTACTACAGTAGTACAAGTTTATATGCCAACTAGCTCTGCAGATGATGAAGAAATAGATCAAATGTTTGACGAGATAAAAGAAATAATTCAGGTAGTGAAGGGAGACGAAAATTTGATAGTCATGGGTGACTGGAATTCGAGAGTAGGAAAAGGGAGAGAAGGAAACATAGTAGGTGAATATGGATTGGGGGAAAGAATTGAAAGAGGAAGCCGTCTGGTACAATTTTGCACAGATCATAACTTAATCATAGCTAACACTTGGTTCGAGAATCATAAAAGAAGGTTGTACACATGGAAGAATCCTGGAAATACTAGAAGGTATCATATAGATTATATAATGGTAAGACAGAGATTTAGGAACCAGGTATTATATTGTAAGACATTTCCAGGGGCAGATGTAGAATCTGACCACAATCTATTGGTTATGAGCTGTAGATTAAAACTGAAGAAACTGCAAAAATGTGGTAATTTAAGGAGATGGGACCTGGATAAACTGACTAAGCCAGAGGTTGTACAGAGTTTCAGGGAGAGCATAAGGCAACAATTGTCACAAATGGGGGAAATAAATACAGTAGAAGAAGAATGGTTAGCTCTGAGGGATGAAGTAGTGAAGGCGGCAGAGGATCAAGTAGGTAAAAAGACGAGATTTAGTAGAAATCCTTGGGTAACAGAAGAAATATTGAACTTAATTGATGAAAGGAGAAAATATAAAAATGCAATAAATGAAGCAGGCAAAAAGGAATACAAACGTCTCAAAAATGAAATCGACAGGAAGTGCAAATTGGCTAAGCAGGCATTATGGAAGAGTACGTAGATGAAGTTGAAATGGGAGATATGATACTGCGCCAAGATTCTGACAAAGTACTGAAAGACTTAAGTCGAAACAAGGTCCCGGGAGTAAACAACATTTTGACCGAGCTACTGATAGCCTAGGGAGAGCAAGCCATGACAAAACTCTTCCATCTGGTGAGCAAGATGTATGAGACAGGCGAAATACCCTCAGACTTCAAGAAGAATACAATAATTCCAATCCCAAAGAAATATGTGAAAATTACCGAACAATCAGTTTAATAAGCCAGAGCTGCAAAATGCTAACGCGAATTCGTTACAGACGAATGGAAAAACTAGTAGAAGCCAACCTTGGGGAAGATAGTTTTGGATTCCGTAGAATTATTGGAACACGTGAGGCAATACTGACTTATCTTAGAAGAAAGATTAAGGAAAGGCAAACCTACGTTTCTAGCATTTGTAGACTTAGAGAA
Organism: Schistocerca americana; assembly: GCF_021461395.2. Classification (NCBI taxonomy): domain Eukaryota; kingdom Metazoa; phylum Arthropoda; class Insecta; order Orthoptera; family Acrididae; genus Schistocerca; species Schistocerca americana. Next base: position 184,790,843 of record NC_060120.1, read on the forward strand.
AGCTTTTGACAATGTTGACTGGAATACTCTCTTTCAAATTCTAAAGGTGGCAGGGGTAAAATACAGGGAGCGAAAGGCTATTTACCGTTTGTACAGAAACCAGATGGCAGTTATTATAGGGGCATGAAAGGGAAGCAGCGGTTGGGAAGGGAGTGAGACAGGGTTGTAGCCTCTCCCCGATGTTATTCAATCTGTATATTGAGCAAGCAGTAAAGGAAACAAGAGAAAAATTCGGAGTAGGTATTAAAATCCATGGAGAAGAAATAAAAGCTTTGAGGTTCGCCGATGACATTGTAATTCTGTCAGAGACAGCAAAGGACTTGGAAGAGCAGTTGAATGGAATGGACAGTGTCTTGAAAGGAGGATATAAGATGAACATCAACAAAAACAAAACGAGGATAATGGAATGTAGTCGATTTAAGTCGGGTGATGCTGAGGAAATTAGGTTAGGAAATGAGACACTTAAAGTAGTAAATGAGTTTTGCTATTTGGGGAGTAAAATAACTGATGATGGTCGAAGTAGAGAGGATATAAAATGTAGACTGGCAAAGGCAAGAAAAGCGTTTCTGAAGAAGAGAAATTTGTTAACATCGAGTATAGATTTAAGTGTCAGGAAGTCGTTTCTGAAAGTATTTGTATGGAGTGTAGCCATGTATGGAAGTGAAACATGGACGATAAATAGTTTGGACAAGAAGAGAATAGAAGCTTTCGAAATGTGGTGCTACAGAAGAATGCTGAAGATTAGATGGGTAGATCACATAACTAATGAGGAGGTATTGAATAGAATTGGGGAGAAGAGGAGTTTGTGGCACAACGTGACAAGAAGAAGGGACCGGTTGATAAGACATATTCTGAGGCATCAAGGGATCACAAATTTAGCATTGGAGGGCAGCGTGGAGGGTAAAAATCATAGAGGGAGACCAAGAGATGAATACGCTTAGCAGATTCAGAAGGACGTAGGTTGCAGTAAGTGCTGGGAGATGAAGAAGCTTGCACAGGATATAGTAGCATGGAGAGCTGCATCAAACCAGTCTCAGGACTGAAGACCACAACAACAACAACATGCACCCAAATTGCGTGAAAATGTAATCACGTATCAGTTCTAGTATAATATATTTGTCCAATGAATACCCGTTTATCATCTGCATTTCTTGTTGGTGTAGCAACTTTAATGGCCAGTAGTGTATGAAAGAGATACGAATAGTCGATAGTATTAGCAATCTAAGAAAGGTATTGAAGGTTTTCGTCGGCCGGAATCTCCTCGTTGGCTGCTTAAGTATTGTTCTTGTGCCATGTTAGTAGTGAGAGGTGGAGACGTATTGGCAGGTGCAGAGACATTGAATGGTGCCGAGCCGTCTGCCGCAGCCGATAATAAAAAAGAATGACTTGCATTGTAGCGTGCACACTGGGCCGCTGCACTGCCAGTTGTGAGCAGGCTGTCTCGTGGAGAACGTACAGCATGTGCCTGCTTTCAGTCTCCATGCACTTGCCGAAGCAGCCAGACCTTCCTTGCATCCAGAAACAAATTTCATGATGACTTTCGGCAGCTTGTAGGACATGGGGTGATTTCCAGTTCTGAAGGTACATACAATGTGTTCAAATTTACAGTCATTTCTTTCTGGTACATTATTCTGTAAAACACACCACGCATTTATTATGGCAACTGAAAACTCTTCTCGAACATCTGTTGGGCGATGAAAAATCCTCCGTTCTCAATTTATTTGCCAGAGTACCAAAAGTGCGTTCTTAGTCCGCCTAGTCCGAGATAGTCGGTTTTTAAAAGTTGTTTTATTGCTTGTTAAACCGCGTCCTCCGTAAGACTGCATTAAAATTTCAGATATAGCAGATGCTTCGTCCCCGTACTCCCTTGCTTGATAAGAGGCCTTTCTGCGATATTCACAGATGTTTACTAGCGAGATCTTCATGCAAAATTAATTCCATAAAAATAGATGAGTCACTATATTTTTCGTACGCTCCAACATGTATGTAAGTGAACTTAGACTCCGCGGCGCGTAAAGCAAGTAAAGCGAAGGAAAAATAATTTTATAATTGTAGCATAGTACGTTTGTTGTCAGAAAAAAGGCGTAACATATTCCTCGTCCAGCTCGCTCAGCTGATGAGTCACGACTGACCGTCAGCGGGCTGACTAAATTGGCTGCTTAATATTGCGGCTGCCTAGTGCGTTATAGTCTAAACTGCTGAGACCGTCCGCCTGTAAGCATTTTTATGTGGCATTTGTTACACTGTAAATTAAGTTAAACTGTGATCAACTTCAAGAATGGTTTCAGAACTGCAGTGCTTCACGAGGCATGGCGATGTGCCCTTGCCTTCCCCCCACCTCTCAACAGACTTAACACAGCCAGGTAGAGGAGGATGTACACTTAAACGCCAAAAAACCTGGTATAGGCATGCGTATTCAAATATAAATGCGGCGTTGTGGTCGGCAACGCCTATATAAGATGAGATTCTGGCGCTGTTGTTAGATTGGTTACTGCTGCTACAATTGCACGTCATCAAGATTTAAGTGAGTTTGAACGTGGTGTTATAGTTAGCGCACTTGCTATGGGACACAGCATCTCTGATGTAGCGAAGAACTGGGCATTTTCTCATACGGCTATTTGACGAGTGTAACGTGAATATCTAGAATCCGGTTAAACATCAAAACTCCGACACCGCTGCGACCGGAAAAAGATCCTGCAAGAACGGGACCAACGATGACTGAAGAGAATCTTTCAACGTGGCAGATGTGCAACCGCTCCGCAAATTGCTGCAGATTTCAATGCTGGGCCGTCAACAGGTGCTAATCATTCAATGAAACGTCATTGATATGGGCTTTCGGAGCCGAAGGCCCACTCGTGTACTCTAGATGACTTCACGACACAAAGCTTTACGCCTTGCCTGGACCCGTTAACACCGACATTGGACTGTCGACTGGAAACATGTTGCCTGGTCGGACGAGTCTCATTTCAAATTGTATAGAGCCGATATGGAGACAACCTCATGAATCCATGAACCCTGCATGTCAGCAGGGGATCCCCTGATACATCTAGATACGACTGTGACAGGTGACACGAATGTAAGCATCCTGTCTGATCACCTACATCCATTCATGTCCATTGTGCATTCCGATCGACTTTGGGGCAATTCCAGCAGGACAATGCGACACCGCACACGTCCGGAATTGCTACAGAGTGGCTCCACTCTTCTGAGTTTAAACACTTCCGCTGTCCATTAAACTCCCCAGACGTGAAAATTTCAGCATATCTGGGATACTTTGGAATGTGCTGTTCAGAAGAGATCTCCACTTCCTCGTACTCTTACGGATTTATGGACAGCCTTGCATGATCCATGGTGCCAATTCCCTCCAGCACTTCTTCAGACATTAGTCGAGTCCACGCCACGTCGTGTTGCGGCACTTCTGCGTGCTCGCGGCGGCCCTACTCGATATTAGGCAGGTGTACCAGTTTCTTTGGCTCTTCAGTGTATATTTCAAGACATTCTCCGAAATTCTGTGCAGCTTGAATGGCGTTACTGTCATTTTTATAAGTGAAAGGAGCGATAAGTCAAAGAGGAAATTGTGGACCAACGAAAGATCGAACCCTAAAGCTTTTGTTTTTTAGTCTGAAATTTAGGCCACTGAGCGACAAAGTCACATTTCTGGCCAAACTATTAATAAGTTATTTATGTAACAGAAACTGCACTGAGCCAACGGAACAAATACTTATTCCGTATAAGAAGTAAACAAAGAAAATATAAAGTGATACTATATGTTATTCTTTACCATATTTACACGGAACGTATGGGTGAATAAATTTGTTTGATCTACTTATTTAAATAATTATTCAGATAAAAATCTATCAAATAATACCCACCCAATTCATTTCATCGCTGCACCTTACATTTCCTTTCTCTTTCTGCTGATATTATCAAATGTAACGTGTCCTATAAGTTCACTTGTTCGATTTACTCACAAAAGCATACAGTGTAGCTGGAATGAAGTTTCGTTGTTAATTATAAACGAAGTTGACAGACAGTTGTCAAACTCCTCAGCGTAAATCTTTTTAATCTCTTCTGTTCAAAATACGGCCAAACGTCCGTGCGATTTTAGCAGCTGACAGCATGCGAGCATTAATTCATAAGCTGTTATTTCAGGGAAATATACGGTCCACAACTGAAGCAATGACCTTCAGTAACATTCAATATTCGGCTATTACTTTTATTTTTGTTATACTGTGGTAACACTTGGCGAATCTCAGGTATACAGCACGCTCCTTCTCCGTAGAAAGCACGGAAATCGACAACTAAAACGAAATTCTAATTCTAAATGCTTTTGAACACTTACCAGTCACATTACCGTCGCTACATTATGTCGAATGTGCACAGGTATAGTTACAGATTGGCTTCAATAGATGTCATTTATTCATACGATGTACATATTCATTCACTCCGACCAAGAAATTTGTCAGAATACCATTGTTTAGACTTTACAACCTACACACATTACCGGTGTTGTTAAATAAAACACATACTTATAAGCAACTGCGAGAATCACATTTCTATTGAGAGGAATACACTTGCACACATGTGAGGATAACCCGGACAATAATGCTACAAGAATTTTTTGAAGTACAAAAAATGAATCTATTTTAATAAAATTTATATGCATTGTAGTAGAGGTCTTGCATTATTTTTCCACATAATCGGTGGGATGAGTTTTTTGATTCCTGCGTCACAGGCGCCTCTCGCCGCCTTTTTCAGCCCGTTCTTCACTTCCATTTTCACCTCGTCATCGGAAAAGTGTTTTCCACGACAGTGTTCCTTTAGTTTAGTGAACGGATAATAGTCACTAGGTGCGGGATCCGTGCTGTGAGAGAGGTGGTTTAAAACAACACAACCATAAGAAGTCAGCAACTCTGTGCTGCGTGAGCGGTGTCCGGAAGATGGTCGCTGGCTGGTGTGGCCGTGCGGTTCTAGGCGCTTCAGTCTGGAACCGCGTGACCGCTGCGGTCGCAGGTTCGAATCCTGCCTCGGGCATGGATGTGTGTGATGTCCTTAGGTTAGTTAGGTTTAAGTAATTCTAAGTTCTAGGGGACTGATGACCACAGATGTTAAGTCCCGTAGTACTCAGAGCATTTTTTTTAAAGATGTTCGTCATGAAGGAGACAGCCTCCCGTTGTCAGCATCCTGCGACGTTTGTTTTGTATGGCTCTGTGAAGTTTCATATCACAGTATCTTTCAGCATTTATTGTTTCACCTCTTTCCAGAAAAACCACGAGCAGAACCCCTTTTCTGCCCCAAAACACTGACACTATGACTTTCCTCGCTGTTCGCTGAGTTTGGAATTTTTTGGCTGAAGGAGCCACTGCACTGATTGTCGTTTGCTCTCTGAAGTAAGGTGATAAACCCACGTTTCATCTTCTGCCAATATAGAGTTGAGAAAAGCCTCGCCTTCAGTCTCAAAACAGTTAAGAAATTCGCGATCGGCGCTGACTATTCATTTTGTGTGCTTCGGTAAGCGTCTTGGGCACCCATCGCGCACGTAACTTATAGTTTAGTCGATCAGTTACGATTTCGTGAATAACAGTCCGTGAAATGTTTGGACAAACTGCATGCAGGTTGTCAATTGTCGATCGGAGGTCAAAGAGGAGATGATCTTCAATTTTCTGTACCACACCATCAGTATCAATAGACGGCCTTCCGCTTCCGTCTTCATCGTGAATTTCCATCCTTCCAAAATTGAAGTTCCGTACACATTCGTCACATGCTGCCTTGACATAACATCCTCTCCATAAACTGAATCAATTTCGCAATGGATCGCAGCGGCGTGCACGCCCTTAGCATTTAGGCAACTAATTACAGCGCGCTCTTCGCACCTGGCGGGAGCCGGAATGAGAGCGCTCATTTCTAACAGCCACCATAACACCAATCAACGAGCTACCGATCGTTAGGAGTGCTCGTTCCTTCCGCTGGCTTCGCACTACACGGCAGTGGTACCAATTTCCCTCACGGACATTCCAAGCTAAAGCTAATTCCCTTTTAACCTTAGTTCCGCACAAACCTCCTAATTGCCAAGCCACCAAACAGTGCATGGAGGAGGATCCGTTGTACTACTACTACTACTACTACTATTACTACTATTTTCATTGTATGTTCTACTCGCAACTGCAACGATAAAAAAAAAAGGACTATCTACAGGATGGTCCACTGATCGTGACTGGGCCAGATATCTCACGAAATTAGCGTCAAACGAAAGAAATACAAAGAACCAAACTTGTCTAAATTGAAGGGGGAAACCAGATGGCGCTATGGTTGGCCCGCTAGATGGCGCTGCCATAGGTCAAACAGATATCAACTGCGTTTTTTAAATAGGAACTCCCATTTTTATTACATATTCGTGTAGTACGTAAAGAAATATGAATGTTTCAGTTGGACCACTTTTTCGCTTTGTGACAGATGGGACTGTTATAGTCACAAACCCATGGCTCACAATTTTAGACGAACAGTTGGTAACAGGTAGGTTTTTTTAAATTAAAATACAGAACGCAGGTACGTTTGAACATTTTATTGCGGTTTTTCCAATGTGATACATGTACCATTGTGAACGCATGCTGTTACAGCTTAATTACCTTTATGATGTCCGTCAATCTCAATGCATTTGGCAATACGTGTAACGACATTCCTCTCAACAGCGAGTAGTTCGCCTTCCGTAATGTTCGCACATGCATTGACAATGCGCTGACGCATGTTGTCAGGCGTTGTTGGTGGATCACGATAGCAAATATCCTTCAACTTTCCCCACAGAAATCCGGGGACGTCAGATCCGGTGAACGTGCGGGCCATGGTAAGGTGCTTCGACGACCAAACCACATGTCATGAAATACGCTATTCAATACCGCTTCAACCGCACGCGAGCTATGTGCCGGGCATCCATCATGTTGGAAGTACACCGCTATTCTGTCAAGCAGTGAAACATCTTCTAGTAACATCTGTAGAACATTACGTAGGAAATCAGCATACATTGCACCATTTAGACTGCCGTCGATAAAATGGGGTCAGTTATCCTTATTTTTTATTACACATTCGTGTAGTACGTAAAGAAATATGAATGTTTTAGTTGGACCACTTTTTTCGCTTTGCGATAGATGGCGCTGTAATAGTCACAAACACATAAGTACGTGGTATTCCGCCAGTGCAGACGGTATTTGCTTCGTGATACAGGGTGTCCAGAAAAGGGCTCCCTGATTTCAAAATTAAATATCTCGAAAACAAAGATCGATAGAGGAATGCAGTAAACGATATGTTTATTGTGAAAGCTGTAAGAAGTTTATACAGCAGTTTGAAATAATAGTTACAAAAGCTGCTAACAGATGGCGCTGTATGCTGTACAGCTCATATCAGCATACATAAGTGAAATAATCGCATGAAAACAATCTTTGCTAACAATCACATCACAGTGTTTTCAAAATGTTCACCATTGGCACTACAGAGGTGGCGCAAACGAAGAATGAAATTCGCCATCACATTTCGTAGTGTCTCAACCGAAATGGATTCACATGCCACAGGCGGGTAGACCATGTCTTTCACTGTGCCCACAAAAAAAGAGTCACAGGGAGTCAAATCCGGCGAATATGAAAGCCAATCCATGCCTGCACCAGTAAATTCCAAAGCAATGACTCGATTCCCGATGTATCATCATGTAGATGTAGATGTATTCCTCAAGAAAGCGAAACACTTGTTCGGTCCGATGTAGTCGGGCTCCATCTTGCATAAACCATTCAGTACCTGGTCGATCCTCTAACGCTTGTTGTATGGCGACAAATTGTTCCAAAATTGAAACGTAACGTGCACTAGTGACCGTTTCTCGAATGAAAAAAGGGCCAATAATGCCTCTGCTGCATACTGCAACCCACACAGTAACTTTAGGAGAATACAGGGGTTTCGCTTCACACCAATAAGGCTTTTCGGAACCCCAAAATCGCCAGTTCTGCTTATTCACGTATCCATTCAAGTGGAAGTGTGCTTCATCTGTAAACCAGATGCAGCCAACATAAAATCCTTCACTATCAATCATTGTGAGCATCTGATTAGCAAAGGCAACCCTTTGTTGCACAGCTCGTACGGGTATGGCCTGGTGCGTTTGAATTTTGAATGGAAACATGAGTAGGCTCTTTCTCAGTATTTTATGCGTGCTGGAACGCTTCAAACCAGTCTCAGATGCAATTCTACGGACGGATTTCGCTGAATAATTCCAGAAACTGTGGCGATATTTTCAGGCGTATCTGCGGTTTGCTTGCGGCCAGCATGCCCCACTGGATCATCAGTTACGCTGCCTGTTCATTGAAATTTTGCGAAGAGCGTACGAATGGTTTTCGCATCGGGTCCTTTTGGAACATTAAATCATGCTTGAAAACTTCGCCTTGTTGCCGTAGGATTCTCTTCTAACCTGTGGTACTCTAGCACCAGAAAAACGCGTTGTTCAATGGAGTACATGGTTTTAATCTCTTCCTTCGGTACGCTAACATCCTTTCACGTTTCAATAGTGGAACTGATCGCTCTGGGCTTCGGATCACTATTAATACTAGGCATTACGTATGGCGATTACAGCGCCATCTGTTAGCAGCTTTTGTAATTATTATTTCAAACTGCTGTATAAACTTCTTACAGATTTCGCAATAAACATACAGTTTACTGCATCCCTCTATCGATCTTTGGCTTCGAGATATTTAATTTTGAAATCAGGGAGTCCTTTTCTGGACACCCTGTACGTTACCCGTGTTAAAATGGACCGTTTACCAATTGCTGAAAAGGTCGATATCGTGTTGATGTATGGCTATTGGATGAAAATGCCCAACGGGCGTGTGCTATGTATGCTGCTCGGTATCCTCGACGACATCATCCAAGTGTCCGGACCGTTCGCCGGATAGTTACGTTATTTAAGGAAACAGGAAGTGTTCAGCCACATGTGAAACGTCAACCACGACCTGCATCAAATGATGCCCAAGTAGGTGTTTCAGCTGCTGTCGCGGCTAATCCGCACATCAGTAGTAGACAAATTGCGCGAGAATCGTGAATCTCAAAAACGTCGGTGTTGAGAAAGCTACATCTACGTCGATTGCACCCGTACCATATTTCCATGCACCAGGAATTGCATGGCGACGACTTTGAACGTCGTGTACAGTTCTGCCACTGGGCACAAGAGTCATTACAGTACGATGACAGATTTTTTGCACGCGTTCCATTTAGCGACGAAGCGTCATTCACCAACAGCGGTAACGTAAACCGGCATAATATGCAGTATTGGGCAACGGAAAATCCACGATGGCTGCGACAAATGGAACATCAGCGACCATGGCGGGTTAATGTATGGTGCGGCATTATGGGAGGAAGGATAATTGGCCCCCATTTTATCGATGGCAATCTAAATGGTGCAATGTATGCTGCTTTCCTACGTAATGTTCTACCGATGTTACTACAAGATGTTTCACTGTATGACAGAATGGCGATGTACTTCCAACATGATGGATGTCCGGCACATAGTTCGGGTGCGGTTGAAGCGGTATTGAATAGCATATTTCATGACAGGTGGATTGGTCGTCGAAGCACCATATCATGACTTGCACGTTCACCGGATCTGACGTCCCCGAATTTCTTTCTGTGGGGAAAGTTGAAGGATATTTGCTATCGTGATCCACATCCGTCAGCGCATTGTCAATGCATGTACGATCATTACGGAAGGCGAACTACTCGCTGATGAGAGGAATGTCGTTACACGTATTGCCAAATGCATTGAGGTTGACGGACATCATTTTGAGAATTTATTGCATTAATGTGGTATTTACAAGTAATCACGCTGTAAGAGCATGCGTTCTCAGAAATAAGTTCGCAAAGGTACATTTATCACATTGGAACAACCGAAATAAAATGTTCAAACGTACCTGCGTTCTGTATTTTAATTTAAAAAACCTACATGTTACCAACTGTTCGTCTAAAATTGTGAGCCATGTGTTTGTGACTATTAGAGGGCCATCTATCACAAAGCGAAAAAAGTGGTCCAACTAAAACATTCATATTTCTGTATGTACTACACGAATATGTAATAAAAAATGGGGGTTCTTATTTTAAAAAACTCAGTTGATATCCGTTATACCTATGCCAGCGCCATCTAGCGCGCCAACCATAGCGCCAAATGGTTTCCCCCTTCACGCTAGACAAGTTTCGTTCTTTGTAGTTTTTTCGTTTTACGGTTATTTCGTGAGATATTTGGCCCGGTTACGATCAGTGGATCACCCTGTATAATGGATTCGCCTAGATGGGCAGTGGATCCACCTTCTTCAGAGCGGATGTACAAGTACGTCCGACCTCCTGTGGGAATCTCTGAGTAGAGAGCAAGGAGGAGATGCACAGGGACAGTGGATAGGTGGCGCTCGATGGGAGAGTGTGTTGGCCGCGAGGGGTACAGAGATAGTCAGCATTTTCGCTCGTCGTCCCTGATTTCGCGTTATGTCCCGGTGCAGCTGACATCAGTAATGCCTTCTTTTTCCTTTCATTTTGTTTCTCTTCCCCCCCCCCCCCTCCTCTCACCCCCTCCACCTTCAAGTTACATAGAGGAGACTGTAGCAGTAACATAGAAGGAAAGTGGAAAGTGACTGCGGCTGTGACAGGGAACACAATGACAGACAGGCACGAAGTGGTGGAGTATTTATTGCTGTCAGGAGTAGTTTGCCTTGTAATGAAACTGAAGTACATAATTCTTCCGAAATAGTACGGGTAGAGGTTATACTTGACTATCGGACTAAACTATTAATGGGGTCGTTTTACCGACCTCCCGACTCAGAAGATATTGAACAGTTCAAAGAAAACTTTAGTCTCATTTCAAATAGGTACCCCACTCACACAATTATAGCCGTTGGTGACTTCAATCTACCCTCGATATGCTGGAAAAATTATACTTTTAAAACCGGCGGCAGACATTACACGTCATCCGAAATTGTACTGAATGCTTCTCAGAAAATTGTTTTGAATAATTAGTTCATGAGGCCATTCGAAGCGTAAATGGTTGCAAAAGTATACTTGACCTCTTAGCAACAAATAATCCTGGACAAATAGTGAGTATCGTGGCGAATACAGGAATTAGCGACCACAATGCAGTAGCTGCTAGGCTGAATACTGTACCTCGTACAACCATCAAAAAGAAACGCGAAGTATATCTATTTAAAAAAAACCTGATAAAAATGCTCTTAACACCGTTTTAAGAGACAGTCTGCATTCCTTCCCATCTGATCATGTAAGCGTAGAAAAGTTGAATGATTTCAAAGCGACCGTACCGACAGCAGTTCAGAGATATATACCACATAAATTAGTAAGGGATGCTACTGATCCCCCATGGTACACAAAAAGGGTCAGATCGCTGTTGCAGAATCAGCGAAAAAAGGCATGCCAAATTTAAAAGAACGCAAAATCCCCAAGACTGGCAAAGTTCAGCATTCTTCTGTAGCGCCACATTTCAAAACCTTCTGTCCCCGTCTGCGTTTCAGCACAATCTAGTATATACACTCGCGGCACTCACTGCTGTGAAAGTTGTTTTCGTCTGACAGTTGGAGAGAGACTAGCGCACCAAAGAGTGAGAAAGTATGCCTTCTATTAAAGTCGTCATTCCATAAGAAATATGTTTGTTTATAATGCTATTCCTGCGTAATTTACGAAGTGATGAGTATGTTTTTGCGTCCCAAGAGATAATAAAATATCAAGAAACATGAATGATTGTAATATAAAATGTAAACATAGCAAAAACTCGCGAAGGTAATGACAAGATACTGCCTGTAGACCGTCGAAGAAATAGAACATAATCGCACAATTTCACGCATGAGAAACGTATACACACTTTTGCATACGTAGGAAGGATCGACGCATCATTTGAACTTTAGTTCTGCTTTTTAGTCATTCGACACGCGTTGTCATAGCTACAGCTTTCGTCTTACTATTACGTGTGATATGAGTTTCTTCCAGTTAAATGAAGACGTACGATCCAGACTTCGTTACAATGGGTACCTTACATTACAATTAATGAAAATGTACGTGCTATATTACTAATTCTCAGTCATTGCGTAACGACCAGCAAAAATGAGCTAGGATCATATGGAAAGCAAGAGAGAAGCTAGTAACGTAACTAAATTAAATACAAATCTGATAAATTACCCGCCCAAATGAGTCAGCTTCATCTTTTTTACGTATTTGAATTAAATATTTTTAAATTAAGTTTGTCTTCCTTCTCATGGTTTCTGTGATGTATATTACTTTCTATTATTATTATTATTATTATTATTGTGATGGACACTTGCCTTACCACGTAATAACTTGGCATGAATTCCGCATTCGAACACACGATTAATTTTATTTGTTCTGATTAGTTCATATTCAAAAGTCGTCTTTGTTGAGGTTCTGAGGTAGCAACACTCGCGGAATTGGTTTCTTTTGACTTCTGTTGTCATGCCTGTGTCACAGTTCTCTCTTCAGCGTCAAATAATGTAGAAACTGCACTGCATACCAGGTTCTTTCTTTTATTTTCCAGGCTCATGAACTGGTTTGGCTTAATGTCTAGCAAACAAAACTGCACGTTATTGTATGAGTATACCACATACTTCTGCTAAAAATCCTTTCTCCTATTTACTATTTCTTGTCCTAAAAAGTTAATTTTGAGAAAATGTGTGTGTATTAAAAGAGAATAGTAACTAACGAGTCCTCTAACATGTTTCATGTATCTCAGGGCCCTCTGGAAAACCTGAAGGATGATAAATAGGGTCTTATTTTTATTACAACTGCATCCTATTGCGCTGCATAAGCTCCATTTTGTAAAAATCGTGTTACAAATCAATATATACGGCACATTTCGCATACATCAGATATTGCAAGCAATTGTGTACCTTAATCGCCGCTTGGTCCGCTGTCATCGCAGGATGTAACGCAAATAATGTTGGTGAGACACGAAGTATATCGAACTTGTTTTACTTTGACGTGATGACGAGCACATTCCTACCCTCCAGCACATCTGTAACCATAAGAACGTACTCATATTTCAATGCGAGATGCTTTTAATAATTTCCACAACGAAATCCTGTCTCGAAATCTGGCAGAAAACCCGGAGAGATTCTGGTCATACATAAAGCACACCAGTGGCAAAATGCTATCAATACCTTCACTGCGCGATAACAACGGTGAAGTCACTGATGACAGTGCCGCTAAAGCAGAGTTATCAAACACGATTTTCCGAAACTCCTTCACCAAAGACGACGAAGTAAATATTCCTGGACACAAAACAAGAACAACTCAGAAGGTGAGAAACATAGAAATAGATATCCCCGGTGTCGCAAAGCAGATTAAATCTCTTAATAAAAGCAAGGCTTCCAGTCCAGATTGTATACCACACAGGTTCCTCTCAGAGTATGCTGATACTATAGCTCCATATGTAGCAATTACAAACAACTGCTTGTCCACAGAAAGATCCGTACCTAAAGACTGGAAAATTGCTCGAGTCACACCAATAAGCAAAAAGGGAAGTAGGAGTAATCCGCCGAATTACAGGTCTAAATCACTAACGTCGATTTGCAGTAGGGTTTTGGAACATATACTGTATTCGAGCATTATGAAGTACCTCGAAGAAAACGATTTATTGACACGTAGTCAGCACGAATTCAGAAACTGTTCTTGCGAAACACAAGTAGCCCTCTATACTCATTACTTCATGACAGCTATCGACAGGGGATGTCAAATTGATCCCATATTTGTAGATTTCCACAGGGCTTTCGACACCGTTCCTCACAAGCGTCTTCTAATCAAACTGCGTGCCTACGGAATATCGCCCCAATTGTGGGACTGGATTCGTGATTTTCCTGTCAGAAAGGTTACAGTTCGTAGTAATAGGACAGTCATCGAGTAAAACAGAAATAATATCCGACGTTCCCCAAGGAAGTGTTATAGGCCTTCTATTGTTCCTGATCTATATTAACGACGTAGGAGACAATCTCAGTAGCCGTCTTAGATTGTTTGCAGATGATGCTGTCATTTACCCGTCTTGTAAAGTAATCAGATGATGAAAACGACTTGCAAAATGATTTAGATAAGATATCTGTATGGTGTAAAAAGTGGTAATTGACCCTGTATAAAGAAAAAAATGTAAATTCATTAACATGACTACTAAAAGAAATCCGCTAAATTTCGATTACGCGATAAGTCACACAAATCTGAAGGCTGTAAATTTAACTAAATACTTAGGGATTACAATTACAAATACCCTAAATTGGAACGATCACATAGATAATGTAGTGGGCAGAGCCAACCAAAGATTGCGATTCATTGGCAGAACACTTAGAAGGTGCAACAGGTCTACTGTAGAGACTGCTTACACCACGCTTGTCCGCCCTATTCTGGAGTACTGCTGTGCGGTGTGGGATCCGCATCAGGTGGGACTGACGGATGACATCGGAAAAGTACAAAGAAGGGCAGCTTGTTTTGAATCATCCCGAAGTAGGGGAGGTAGTGCCACAGACGTGATACGTGAATGGGAGTGGCTATCATTAAAACAAAGGCGTTTTTCGTTGCGACAGGATCTTGTCATGAAATTTGAATCACCAGTTTTGTCCTCCGATTGCGAGAACATTCTGTTGGCACTCACCTACATAGTGAGAAATGATCATCACGATAAAATATGAGAAGTCAGGGCTCGCACAGAAAAATTTAAGTGCTCGTTTTTCCTGCGCGCCGTTGGAGAGTGGAACGGTAGAGAGACAGCATGAAGGTGGTTCATTGAACCCTCTGCCAGGCACTTTATTGTGAATTGCAGAGCAATCATGTAGACGTAGAGATAATGACAGTGTGTTGGGCCGAATGAATGAGTTAGAAAGGGCAGCTGAGAGTGGATGGATATGAGCCACTTACAGCTATGGACTGGTGCTTGTGAGCTGCGGGAGATTGAGCGAGTTTGAGGTGAGCACCATGCTAAACAAAAGTGCGAATATGTACGCATGCTAAAATTTTTGGGAATGTTTGTAAAGGTGCTGAAGAAGATAGACTGAGGCTGCTGGTACCCCACTTTTCAGTCCTTTAAATAAACAGGAGCACGTTCGCATATTTTTGTGCGCCGATCGGAGCATTTTGCGTTGTGTTGCGGAGGTGTCGCTTCCGCCCATTCCTGTTCTAGTCTCGAAGGGTGTCCTGGAAGGACGATTTCTGGTAATTCAACGCGCCAACTCGAATCTCTAATCTTGCCTTCAGGGTTTTTTCGCGCAGTATACGTTGGAGAATACAATATATTGGTTGACTCTTCTAGGAACGCAATACTTAGGTATCGTTTTCACGAGGTTTTTGTAAGCCACCTCCTTCGTAGATGGAAGACATGTCCTGCCGACCCATCTGACTTGTATCGGGTATCTACCTTCGCTAAGGTTAGTTTTATATGGTCGTTCTACATCAAATCACTTTATACGTATACACGTAGATATTTAATACGTATGGCTGCTCACTACGACTCATGCAGTTGGGCACTCATGCAGTCATAGTCTTCCTATTTATGCCCAAAACATTACGTTTGTTTTTGTGCCAGTACCTTCGGAGTCGTACGCGAATCTTCATCATAATAAAGGCCTACGCTAATGCAGATGTGCGCCGTAAAATTGACTTTGCGAATAAAAAGTTAAGTACAGTGTAAACAACACAATTTTTGTCCATTTGTGTTACATACAATCGATAGTAATAATTGTTTTTTTCTGTCAGTATCGTTACCATTCGTTATGGAGCGTCATTAATCGGCTGGAAGGTGCACTAACGTATAGAGAGAGATGCGTAGTTGACATCTAAAAGGGCAATGGTTCACAACAGACTATTCTTCCTGCTTTGCCGTACGATTACACGTACATCCAGTTTCCATCGTACCACCAAACGACTTAGGACTGACTTATCCATATTTAGTTTGTGTTAACTGGAGTCTCGAAAAGTATCTGAAATAAGCAACGATTAAGCGACATGAACGCTATTGCAGGACACTCCACTATTTGTGACTTCCACTCCATCCAGACTCCTGCTTGTGTTTCGTGTACGACGAAATAACGAACGCCACAAATTCAGTGAATCTCTCAACGTTTCACTGAAATGTATTTACAGCCGCATATTTAAACACTTCTTATACGAGAACTGTAACACACAAATATGGTTTAACATTCTGACGAATTCTCATACATTCGACAACCGAATTACATCAGAAACATTTGACGGTACGGAATATGTGAGGACGACTCGAAGTCCTTCACTTGAATTCCGAACGTAGCGGAAAGTTTCCGCAGAAAAATCTACAAAATCGCTTTGAGAAATGTCTAAATTCTGAAGCTTATCAACAATATGATAGGCTACATTGTATAACAAGGAGGTCACCATCGCCTCTACCTTCTTCGTCAGTAGAATATACATCACGAGGTCTGACTTCAGCAGGCTCAGGCCAAACGCAAGCTCTGTCTTACCGATCAGGTTAAGGTGGTCTTCAGAATTTTAATATCCGCGGATGGGAATAAGGGACTAGTATTTCTCTTAACCTGCGCAGATCTCTCATCATTGGGTTTTGTAAGGAAGGAAGGTTACTCTCTGTCGTCCGGTCGAGAACGAGTTCATTAGAGACTGAGAACACACTGGGATTGGGAAATGATTCGGAAGAACATTGGGCGTAACCGTTATAAAGGTACCATCCCGGCATTGGCTTAAGCGATTTAGGGAAACCACTGAAACCGTAAATGTGGTTTGCTGGTCGTGGATTTAAATCGCCGTCCTCCCGCGACACCTGGTGAATATCAGAAAAATCCAATGGCAACTCAACATAGTGGAAAAGTGGTGCCGCCAAAACAAGCTATCGCTCAACGCAGGAAAGACAACAGCCGTCTATTTCACTAGAAAAAGACCTACACACCTAGAATAGTTACACCTGAATACTCAAGAATTGCCCTGGAGGAACGAAGTCAAATACCTAGGTGTCACAATAGACAGGAAACTGAACTACCACCAGCAAATCAACGAAAAAAAGGCTAAAGCGCTCAACCTTGCTAAAGCCCTATTCCCACTCTTCAGAAGCAAAAACGTAAGACAGGAAACCAAAAGGACCCTCTACGAAACTACTGTCCTCCCCACCATGACTTACGGCTCCACATCATGGGGAACAGCTACCAAAAGGTATGAACTGCAGACAATACAGAACAGTCGCGCGGGATTAGCCGAGCGGTCTCGGGCGCTGCAGTCGTGGACTGTGCGGCTGGTCCCGGCGGAGGTTCGAGTCCTCCCTCGGGCATGGGTGTGTGTGTGTTTGTCCTTAGGATAATTTAGGTTAAGTAGTGTGTGAGCTTAGGGACTGATGACCTTAGCAGTTACGTCCGATAAGATTTCACACACATTTCAACATTTTTGAATACAGAACAAAGTCCTTCGATGGATCCTAGACGTTCCCCTATGGACCAAAACTACAACCCTCCATGAAGTCCTGGAGATGGACACTGTTGAAACAACAATAAAAAAGCTAACCACAACTATCTATGAAAAGATGGACGTATACAGAGACAACAGCAGACACATACGAAACATCGGAACAACTCAACCAAGAACATAGGACAACCAAAGAGTTCCACGAAGCATCATAGAGCCAGCAATCTAAATATGTGCCCACCAGCAGAAGAAACCTCACTCCCTTAGAAAATCACCACCTAGGATAGGCTAATTACTACCCCATATTAGACCAATAGGATGTAAAAAAAGCTCATGACAAACCAATTACAGTAGGCTTACTAAAAATATTAGAAGATCAGTAAGAAGTCCCCCCCCCCCCCGCCCCATGAACCATGGACCTTGCCGTTGGTGGGGAGGCCGTGCCTCAGCGATACAAATAGCCGTACCGTAGGTGCAACCAGAACGGAGGGGCAGCAGCCTTTTCAGTAGTTGCAAGGGCAACAGTCCGGATGATTGACTGATCTGGCCTTGTAATACTAACCAAATCGGCCTTGCTGTGCTGGTACTGGGAACGGCTGAAAGCAAGGGGAAACTACGGCCGTAATTTTCCCTGAGGGCATGCAGCTTTACTGTATGGTTGAATGATGATGGCGTCCTCTTGGGTAAAATATTCCGGAGGTAAAATAGTCCCCCATTCGGATCTCCCGGCGGGGACTACTCAAGAGGATGTCGTTATCAGGAGAAAGAAAACTGGCGTTCTACGGATCGGAGCGTGGAATGTCAGAACCTTTAATCGGGCAGGTAGGTTAGAAAATTTAAAAAGGGAAATGGATAGGTTACAGTTAGATATAGTGGGAATTAGTGAAGTTCGGTGGCAGGAGGAACAAGACTTCTGGTCAGGTGACTACAGGGTTATAAACACAAAATCAAATAGGGGTAATGCAGGAGTAGGTTTAATAATGAATAGGAAAATAGGAGTGCGGGTAAGCTACTACAAACAGCATAGTGAACGCATTATTGTGGCAAAGATAGATACGAATCCCACGGCTACTACAGTAGTACAAGTTTATATGCCAACTAGCTCTGCAGATGACGAAGAAATTGAAGAAATGTATGATGAAATAAAAGAAATTATTCAGATAGTGAAGGGTGACGAAAATTTAATAGTCATGGGTGACTGGAATTCGGTAGTTGGAAAAGAGAGATAAGGAAATTTAGTAAGTGAATATGGATTGGGGCTAAGAAATGAAAGAGGAAGCCGCCTGGTAGAATTTTGCACAGAGCATAAGTTAATCATAGCTAACACCCGGTTCAAGAATCATAAAAGAAGGTTGTATACATGGAAGAATCCTGGAGATACTAAAAGGTATCTGATAGGTTATATAATGGTAAGACAGAGATTTAGGAACCAGGTTTTAAATTGTAAGACATTTCCAGGAGCAGATGTGGACTCTGACCACAATCTATTGGTTATGATCTGTAGATTAAAACTGAAGAAACTGCAAAAAGGTGGGAATTTAAGGAGATGGTACCTGGATAAACTGACTAAACCAGAGGTTGTACAGAGTTTCAGGGAGAGCATAAGGGAACAATTGACAGGAATGGGGGAAAGAAATACAGTAGAAGAAGAATGGTTAGCTCTGAGGGATGAAGTAGTGAAGGCAGCAGAGGATCAAGTAGGTAAAAAGACGAGGGCTAGTAGAAATCCTTGGGTAACAGAAGAAATATTGAATTTAATTGATGAAAGGAGAAAATATAAAAATGCAGTAAATGAAGCAGGCAAAAAGGAATACAAACGTCTCAAAAATGAGATCGACAGGAAGTGCAAAATTGCTAAGCAGGGATGGCTGGAGGACAAATGTAAGGATGTAGAGGCTTATCTCACTAGGGGTAAGATAGATGCTGCCTACAGGAAAATTAAAGAGACCTTTGGAGATAAGAGAACCACTTGCATGAATATCAAGAGCTCAGATGGAAACCCAGTTCTAAGCAAAGAAGGGAAAGCAGAAAGGTGGAAGGAGTATATAGAGGGTTTATACAAGGGCGATGTACTTGAGGACAATATTATGGAAATGGATGAGGATGTATATGAAGATGAAATGGGAGATACAATACTGCGTGAAGAGTTCGACAGAGCACTGAAAGACCTGAGTCGAAACAAGGCCCCGGAGTAGACAACATTCCATTAGAACTACTGACGGCCTTGGGAGAGCCAGTCCTGACAAAACTCTACCATCTGGTGAGCAAGATGTATGAAACAGGCGAAATACCCTCAGACTTCAAGAAGAATATAATAATTCCAATCCCAAAAAAAGCAGGTGTTGACAGATGTGAAAATTACCGAACTATCAGTTTAATAAGTCACAGCTGCAAAATACTAACGCGAATTCTTTACAGACGAATGGAAAAACTAGTAGAAGCCGACCTCGGGGAAGATCAGTTTGGATTCCGTAGAAATGTTGGAACACGTGAGTCAATACTGACCCTACGACTTATCTTAGAAGCAAGATTAAGGAAGGGGAAACCTACGTTTGTAGCATTTGTAGACTTAGAGAAAGCTTTTGACAATGTTGACTGGAGAGTACTCTCTTTCAAATTCTGAAGGTGGCAGGGGTAAAATACAGGGAGCGAAAAGCTATTTACAATTTGTACAGAAACCAGATGGCAGTTATAAGAGTCGAGGGACATGAAAGGGAAGCAGTGCTTGGGAAGGGAGTAAGACAGAGTTGTAGCCTCTCCCCGATGTTATTCAATCTGTATATTGAGCAAGCAGTGAAGGAAACAAAAGAAAAATTCGGAGTAGATATAATCCATGGAGAAGAAATAAAAACTTTGAGGTTCGCCGATGACATTGTAATTCTGTCAGAAACAGCAAAGGACTTGGAAGAGCAGTTGAACGGAATGGATAGTGTCTTGAAAGGAGGATATAAGATGAACATCAACAAGAGCAAAACGAGGATAATGGAATGTAGTCGAATTACGTCGGGTGATGCTGAGGGAATTAGATTAGGAAATGAGACACTTAAAGTAGTAAAGGAATTTTGATATTTGGGGAGCAAAATAACTGATGATGGTCGGAGTAGAGAGGATATAAAATGTAGACTGGCAATGGCAAGGAAAGAGTTTCTGAAGAAGAGAAATTTGTTAACATCGAGTATAGATTTAAGCGTTAGGAAGTCATTTTTGAAAGTGTTTGTATGGAGTGTAGCCACGTATGGAAGTGAAACGTGGACGATAAATAGTTTGGACAAGAAGAGAATAGAAGCATTTGAAATGTGGTGCTACAGAAGAATGCTAAAGATTAGATGGGTAGATCACATAACTAATGAGGAAGTGTTGAACAGGATTGATGAGAAGAGAAGTTCGTGGCACAACTTGGATAGAAGAAGGGATCGGTTGGTAGGACATGTTCTGAGGCATCAAGGGATCACCAATTTAGTATTGGAGGGCAGCGTGGAGGGTAAAACTCGTAGAGGGTAAAACTCGTAGAGGGAGACCAAAAGATGAATACACCAAGCAGATTCAGAAGGATGTAGGTTGCGGTAGGTACTGGAAGATGAAGAAGCTTGCACGGGATAGAGTAGCATGGAGAGTTGCATCAAACCACTCTCAGGACCGAAGACCACAACAACAACAACAGTAAGAAGTAGGATAACCATGGCATGGTGAGAAACCAATTAGGATAAGCCAACCAAAATCATTAGATCAATAAGATGTAGGATAAATTCATGGCGCGGTGAAAAAAACAATCAGAATAGGCTAACCAAAACTATATTAGACCAATAAGATGTAGGATAAATTCATGATGTCAAATCACGTAAAATAGAAATGAAGTAAAACAGGCTATTCATAAAGGAAAACAAGTCTAGGACCTCTAAATAAATAATCTTAGATTAAGTCAAACCAAGACAACATAGGAATATTGACCTAGTGACAACAAAACTAGAAAACCAAAGCCTCAACGCAATGAGGCACAGAACCCCACCTATGGCGACTGATTGACGAACTTCTAAGTTCGATAATTCACGGTCCTGTCCCCAAAAGTTTAAATAAACGGTGCCACCACAGCACTAAAGTCAAACAAAACACGTCAAACCGGCGAAGCCGGTGGGACGGATCTTCAACAATGTTACACAAAAAAAAAACCAAGTCCAGTGGCTTACCACTGTTCCACCTCGCTCGGTAGAGGACGCTGGACGGCGTGAGTGAACGGCAATTTGAATCCCGATAGGAAACACCAGCAACAGATCTTGTTCAGTCCTTCACATTCAGATATGTACTAAGAATCGCAGGTTTTTCTGGGGCCTCCGATAATCTGTGGTGCTGGTCACTTTTGTTCCACTTGCCGAAGAGTATTCCACCCTGGACGAGGCCACTGCCTCTGTTGGCATATACCTCCGAAAAATTGCCAAGGACTTGTCAAGTCCATTCGCGCAGAATCGTTATGGTTTGCGTTCGAAAGGTGGACCAACACTCTATTAAGAAAGTGATCATAATATTTTGGCTCCTGAGTATAAAATGGTTCAAATGGCTCTAAGCACTATGGGACTTAACATCTAAGGTCCCCTAGACTTAGAACTACTTAAACCTAACTAACCTAATGACATCACACACATCCATGCCCGAGGTAGGATTCGAACCTGCGACCGTAGCAGCAGCAGCTCGGTTCCCGACTGAAGCGCTTAGAACCGCTCAGCCACAGCGGCCGGCCTCCTTAATATAAGCGACGACTACGTGGAACAACTAGTTTCAGCCTGGCGTACATTGTTGGCAATTTTCTTACTCACCAGTGTAATTGTCTTCCGAGTATGTGATATACCGTAGTTCATACAGGCACTTAGAAAGGATGTTGTTTGTGGTCTAAGGAAAATTTCCAATGCCTGCAAGAACTGGAATGAAACCGGCTCATTTTATGATATGGTCCATGATATGATCGTGATCCTTGTTCAGACCATCCTTGTTGAGAGGTACGTGAATGGAACTCCTTATTTGGACTTGTTGCAGACTTGGATAATACGTCGGCTCTAAGACCAGAGAATCACAAATCATGCACGACGGAGCTCCATCACAGTTTTCTATTCACGTTCGTGACTGGGCGTGGATCAGCAACATCTCCAGACCCATTTAAATGGCCACCACAAAGCCCCGACTTAAGGTGCCAGACAACTCACTTTGGGGAATAATCACGTTCCATGTGGTTCATTGTCGTTATAAGACAAATTAAGAATTACGCAGAAATATTGCGGAAGCCTTTCGTAGCGTATCTAAGATGCTACGCTGTTATTCTAGGGGATGGAGACCAGCAGAGATAACGAATATAGAAACTGGCGTGTTAGGAGTATAATTAACTGGACAAAATGTTCTCGGCTTGCAAGCCGCATTGTTCCGAATAAAACATATGAATTTTTAGACAGTTGTCTCTGCTATTGTCTTAACACGTGAAACTAATGATTGCCGGACTTGGCACTGCATATTGCTTTTACAGGATAGTTGAGGAAAAGTGCCCCATATTCTTACATTGAAGTGTACTGGTCAAAATTGCGTAGAATAAAGTCTCATGGATATAAATCCTTAAACACTTTCTGAGATATGGGCCATTCTGTCGTCTAATAGTAATTTCTCTCTCCGTTACCACTGGTGCTTACACATTCTTCAGTCACTCGCCTCAAACTATCGCAAATTCGTGTGAACAAACATGGCTGACCGCGGATTTGGTGACATGCCTTGGTCATATGCTCGTGTAACGTTTTCACTTTCTGGTTCGGAACGCGATAGTGCCTTTAAATACTCCCTTGGGCAGAAAGGGATTAAGGTCAGGTGGACGAGGCGGCCATGCCCCTGGCGTTCCTAGACCAATCCATCCCTCATTAAACGTTTCTGTTAGGTAATGTATGGAACGTCTCACAGCTCACTCCCCTGTATGGGGAGTCCGATATGTAAGAGGTGGATCGTAATCCCTTGTCCTCATTACGAATGATCCTATGTCTGCAGATTGCTGGAACAGCCTGTTGGACATTGGTTTTCCAGATAGAATTGTGGTATCAGCTTTTTTATGGCTAATTCGAAGCAGTACCTTTCTACCAGCTACTCTGTCTACCCAACTAGGCTTCAGCACTCTTCTGTAGCGCCACATTTCAAAACCTTCTGTCCCCGTCTGCGTTTCAGCAGTCTGGTATATACCCACGCGGCACTCACTGCTGTGAAAGTTGTTTTCGTCTGACAGTTGGAGAGAGACTAGCGCACCAAAGAGTGAGAAAGTATGCCTTCTATTAAAGTCGTCATTCCATAAGAATTATGTTTGTTTATAATGCTATTCCCGCGTAATTTACGAAGTGATGAGTATGTTTTTGCGTCCCAAGAGACAATAAAATATCAAGAAACATGAATGATTGTAATATAAAATGTAAACATAGCAAAAACTCGCGAAGGTAATGACAAGATACTGCCTGTAGACCGTCGAAGAAATAGAACATAATCACACTATTTCACGCATAAGAAACGTATACACGTTTTTGCATATGTAGGAAGGATCGACGCATCATTTGAACTTTAGTTCTGCTTTTTAGTCATTCGACACGCGTTGTCATAGCTACAGCTTTCGTCTTACTATTATGTGTGATAGGAGTTTCTTCCAGTTAAATGGAGACTTACGATCCAGACTTCGTTACAATGGGTACCTTACATTACAATTAACAAAAATGTACGTACTGTATTACTAATTCTCAGTCATTGCGTAACGACCAGCAAAAAAGGAGCTAGGATCATATGGAAAGCAAGAGAGAAGCTAGTAACGTAACTAAATTAAATACAAATCTGATAAATTACCCGCCCAAATGAGTCAGCTTCATCTTTTTTACGTATTTGAATTAAATATTTTTAAATTAAGTTTGTCTTCCTTCTCATGGTTTCTGTGATGTATGTTACTTTCTATTATTATTATTATTATTATTATTATTATTATTATTATTGTGATAGACACTTGCCTTATCACGTAATAACTTGGCACTGGATTCCGCATTCGAACACACGAATAATTTTATTTGTTCTGATTAGTTCATATTCAAAAGTCGTCTTTGTTGAGGTTCTGAAGTAGCAACACTCTCGGAATTGGTTTGTTTTGACTTCTGTTGTCACGCCTGTGTCACAGTTCTCTCTTCAGCGACTGCTGCAGTGGGTTATTCCGTACGTCAAATAATGTAGAAACTGCACTGCATACCAGGTTCGTTCTTTTATTTTCCAGGCTCATGAACTGGTTTGGCTTAATGTCTAGCAAACAAAACTGCACGTTATTGTATGAGTATACCATATACTTCTGCTAAAAATCCTTTCTCCTATTTACTATTTCTTGTCCTAAAAAGTTAATTTTGAGAAAATGTGTGTGTATTAAAAGAGAATAGTAACTAACGAGTCCTCTAACACGTTTCATGTATCTCAGGCCCTCTGGAAAACCTGAAGGATGATAAATAGGGTCTTATTTTTATTACAACTGCAACCTACTGCGCTGCATAAGCTCCATTTTGAAAAATCGTGTTACAAATCAATATATACGGCACATTTCGCATACATCAGATATTGCAAGCAATTGTGTACCTTAATCGCCGCTTGGTCCGCTGTCATCGCAGGATGTAACGCAAATAATCTTTGTGAGACACGAATTACATAGAACTTGTTCCACTTTGACGTGATGACGAGCATATTTCTACCCTCCAGCATATCTGTAACCATAAGAGCGTATTCAATGAACACCAGATACGTTTGCGTGGAAAAATATATGATTATTTGAAATGATTTCAACCGCGAGAATGTTTATAAACGGTGCAGTGCATTTTATTTTAATAACCGTTATGAACATATGGACACCACCGAAAATTACTAATATGGCGTTGTACCAAATGTAGCCTTAGGTAGGGATGAAACTTTGCGCACAATTGATGAACTTTTCTCTGAGGACTTCTGTGCTAATCTACTTACGCGTGATTCCATCACCGATGAGGAGAGACATGATTCGCTTAGACTTCACTGTTACTAAATCAGTTATAGATGCTTCATGTTCAGAACGGGACCAAAAGCGGAAGTGTTGAACTCTGTCCACATGTTCTTTGAAATAAAAAGACACTGCGATCTGTGCTGTGACGCAACGTCTTCTTGCACCATGGGACCGTGAAGAGGAAACTTCGTCCTACGAGGGTAATCCGAAAAGTAAGGTCTCCTATTTTTTTATAAGTACAGAACTCTTTTTGTGTGGCAGTTCGTCACAATGTTGTGAAGAGTGATTGGCGACTCCGTGGAGTGTTCTGTGCACCACGACAAGACAATGGATATAATTGGAAGGAGAAACAGCATTGGTCGTATTTTTTTTTGTTTTATTATCCGCAAAATCGATTTTCGGTCACTTAGTGACCATCCTCAGTGCTGTAATATACAATTAAAATTGGTAGGCACTGGTATCAACAAGCTTAGAGCGATCACATAAACTCGAGTTTATGCTTCCCGCGCATTTCTTCACCGCCTTGCAGCCGAACAGGACAACTTTCTGGACTCAATTGTCACGGAAGACGAGAACAGTTGGCCTTAAACTCGAGTTTATGTGATTGCTCTAAGCTTGATGATACCAGTGCCTACCAATTTTAATTGTATATTACAGCACTGAGGATGGTCACTAAGTGACCGAAAATCGATTTTGCGGATAATAAAACAAAAAAATACGACCAATGCTGTTTCTCCTTCCAATTATGAAGAGTGCTTCACGCGCTGTGTGTAAACATGCGCACGCCGCGATGACGCGCTGTCTTGGCATGGCAGCCGTTGAAAATGGAGCTCTCCTGTTGGATGTTACCGCCAAGTGCGAATTGCACGCAGTTATTCGGTTTTTGCACGCAAAACGCACTGCGCCGATTGAAATCCATCGCCAAATGACGGAAGTGTACGGTGAGTCGCGCATGGATGTCAAAAATGTTCGTAAGTGGTGTAGCGAGTTTGCAGCTGGTCGGAACGAAATTCACGACGAACAAAGGAGCGGGAGACCGTCAATTTCTGAGGAGACAGTGTTGAAGGTTGAGCAAAGCATGCGTGAAGATCGGCGGGTTACCCTGGATGATCTCTGCACGTTGGTTCCTAAGGTTTCCCGAAGCAACGCTCACAGAATTTTAACGGAAACATTGAACTACCGGAAGGTGTGCGCAGGATGGGTGCCACTCATGCTGACTGAAGACCACAAGCGGCAACGAGTTGATGCTTCCCGTGCATTTCTTCACCGCCTTGCAGCCGAACAGGACAACTTTCTGGACTCGATTGTCACGGGAGACGAGAACATTTGGCCTTCAAGCGATTCAGCTCCGACGACGTGGAGAAAGAAGAGGTTCATAACTTTCTGAACAGCATGGCAGCGAGCTGGTGTGACATGGGCATACAAAAACTGTCACAGCGTCTAAAAAAATGCATCGACAGAAATAATGATTATGTCGAAAAATAGCTAAATGTTCAAGCTGTAAACTGATGTTAACCATTGTAGAAATAAACAGGTCTATGTACCTATAAAAAAATAGGAGACATTACTTTTGCGATTACCCTCGTATAAGATACAGCACATTATCTCTGGATTCTGTTTTTTTGTAGCCGGAAACTAATGTGACGACTAAAAGAATATCGTGGAACAGCGTGCGACGTCAAAACGATACCACTCATAAGTTTGCCGTTACAAAGTTGGCATCTCCGCTGGCTAACATTTTTGGACTGTCGAACATGAAGTCAAACGCTTGCTGGAAAGAAAGTGAAGAGCGATTGAGTGAAGGTTAGTATACTCCGCGTTGTTTCACGCTGTAGGATCACGCCACCATTTGGGCAGAGCTATCACGTTCTTACACACTTCACCTGTAGCGGATTTTCTCTCCTTTTTTTCCTATGGGACCAAACTGCTGAGGTCATCGGTCCCTAGGCTTACAAACTACTTAATCTAACTTAAACTAACTAACGCTATGGACATCATACACATCCATGCCCGAGGGAGGACTCGAACCTCCAACGGGGGAGCCGCGCGAACCGTGGCAAGGCACCATAGACCGCACAGCTACCCCGCGCGGCAGCGGATTATTCATCCCTAGTAGTTTATGGTCTTTGTCCACACCTGTGTGTACTGTACACTGTAGGATTTGTTTTCTATACCTCTGCCCGTAATGAAATAGTACAGTTGATATGTTCGTGTCTCCTCCTGTCTCTTCTAAGTTTTGGAAGGGGAGACTACGATGATGACGAATACAGAATAGGGCAGAATGAGACGGAGTCGAAGGCCCAAGTAAAAGCGATGACTTTACGTCAGTGGAAGGAAAGAGGTATGTAGAAATTACGGGCAAGAAAGTCGTAAATAATTCAGAAAATGCTCCAGCTTATCGACGGAAGAAGAAACTACGAAACTGCTAAGAATGTGAGAGAAAGCTGGCAACAGTGGCTGTTCAGGAATGAAAGAAGTGCTGAAAAAAGATGGGAGGTAAAGATGTTGAGAAAACCATGATCGTAAGACTCAAAGATATGACATACAGGTAGTTCAAAAGTAGCTATGCAAAAGTAAGAAGTAGGGGCGTTACCTCAGGAGGCGCAGGTGAGAAACTTCCGTCATGCGCAGTACAAAGTAACGAATACATTACAAAGTAAGGGGTACATTACAGAGCAAGATACATTACACGTCCTGTGTGGAGGAAGGAAGAGGAAATTGGTGTCGAAGACATAGGTGGTCCAGTAAAGCGACCAGAATTGGCTCTGAGCACTATGGGACTTAACATCTGTGGCCATCCGTCCCCTAGAACTTAGAACTACTTCAACCTAAGTAACCTAAGGACATCACACACATCCATGCCCGAGGCAGGATTCGTACCTGCGACCGTAGCGGTCGCGCGGTTCCAGACTGTAGCGTCTAGAATCGCTCGGCCACCGGGGCCGGCGGCAAGAGGAAGGGATAATGGGGAAGCGGGTTGTAGGGTGTGAGAACTAAAACGTTACTGGAGCTGGAGAAAGAGAGTAACTTGTCAGATTTTCAGAGAAACGCTATCATCACATTACAAAGACGGAGTGTTGGTACACACGATCTTCCCATCACTTCTCCTAACGAGCGGAACCCAGCTGTACCATGTGACCTCACAAGTATCTCTCTCCATCCTAGTTATAGGCCTAAAATTTGAACATCGATTAATCAAATCTTATCATGGGGGTGCAGATGAAAACGAAGGGCCTTTCGTCGATAGTAATAATGGGAGGAGCCAAAATTCAAATCACTAACTGAAACGTATTCTGCATTTAAGATTTAGAGAGTAATAAGGAAACGAATATTAAGCAACCAAAATCAGGAGGAAAGAGTGCACTAGTATTCAATGTCAGGTTTCACACGTGATCAAGCATCCTTTAGTAAAAGTTACAAGATGACATCAAGGAAGCCATTATAGTGTTCAGTCGAGAGAGAGAGAGAGAGAGAGAGAGAGAGAGAGAGAGAGAGAGAGAGAAATGCGAACAATGAGGAACAACAGTGGAGCATGATAACGTGTTAGCTAGCCTGTAGGTCGTGGCACCACGCCAAGTTACAAGCCAATTTTCAGAGGCTCTCTCTACCCTTGCAAGTGCTCGAAGCCCTTCCCTTCCCTTTCCTTGGCGCTGGGAGGGCGGGAACGGGACATTGAGGCCACGCCTCGGAAGACGACCCCTGCTCTCTTTGCCCCCGACGCTTCTCTCAGGCACTTTGGAAAAAAAAATGCCTTTGAGCCAGACTTTCCCCAACATGGCGCCTACCACGACGCCGTCTTTGAGATACAGAGACCGTGCACTCATCGACAAAAGTGAGTCTGAGTGGCCTCCTATTATCCCTGGCTCTCACCCACTTCCACTTCCTCCTCTTTATTCCTCTCATACTGGCACTGTCTCCTTCACAATTGTTGTAGCACTGTTCTGTCGCTGTCAGCTATGTTCCACTGCTGCTGTATCCCTCTCTTTCTCTCACACTGCAGTTGTTACCTTTGCTCTTTATATAATACAACCACTGTCTACTATCTTTCAGTATTTATTACTTTTCCGTCTCTTTGGTACTGCCACGTTCTTGTCTCCCAGAATAAAAAAAAGCGAATATGTTCCCATACCAAAATTTTGGAGAACATTTTTAAAAGTGCTGCGTTATGTAGAATGAGGCAGCAGGTACTACACTTTTCAATCCATCTTTTTGAGAGGGGCTCATGCCACCTCTCATATTTCTATCTTGTTGTTGTTGTGGTCTTCAGTAATGAGACTGGTTTGATACAGCACTGCATGCCCTCGGGAAAAATTACGGCTGTCGCTTCCCCTTGCTTTCAGCCGTTCGCAGTACCAGCACAGCAAGGCCGTTTTGGTTATTGTTATAAGGCCAGATCAGTCAATCATCCAGACTGTTGCCCCTGCAACTACTGAAAAGGCTGCTGCCCCTCTTCAGGAACCACACGTTTGTCTGGCCTCTCAACAGATACCCCTCCATTGTGGTTGCACCTACGGTACGGCTATCTGTATCGTTGAGGCACGCAAGCCTCCTCACCAACGGCAAGGTCCATGGTTCATGGGGGGAAGATTTCTATCTTACTCTGAGTAATTCGATTTTCCTCTCTAATTGCATGCGGTGAAAAGTCGCTATTCCTTCACACGCGGACTTCCCACGCAGTGTCTCTCGTCTCCCGGGTGGTCCAGTGACAGGCGAGCTCTGCTGACCTTGAAAGGGTTAAGCCGACGGGTGTGAGGGAGTCGAGTGGATGCTTTCCAGACGCCGACATTGTCATAAGAGCGTTGGCGACACGCCCACAGGGGCCTGACGGACTGGCTGGGCTAGAGATTCCGTTACTTCGCAGAAACTTAGTGAAAACACTTTCTGGCGGGCTACCAGCGAGGCGTGGGAATGAGTTGTGTTCCCAAGCAGTCTTGGCGGGCAAATTCCCGCCTTTTCTGCAAAATCATAACTGTAATTGGCTTGCTCAGGTAATAGCTCCGTGACGTAGCAAAATAGGCGCAGAAATTAGCGCCAAGTATCTCCGTTGGTGGAACAGTACTGTGTCGGCAATAGATGGGAATTTTCTGCCGGTTTTCGAGTTGCTGATTGGAACGTTTAACCACGACCACTGTCGTGGGGGCGGGAATGTTCTGTGTTCGGCTTGTACGTGTGCTCTTGAGAGAGTCGGCTCTCGCCTTTCGGTTGGAGTAGGTTACAAGACTGAGCTCTCGCTGCTCTGGACAGCACGCCTTCCGTTGGCTGTCTAATATACTTTTATTTAATTGTAACTGTTTGACTAAGTTGCTGAAGTTTCGACTTCAACGTAACTTTCCGAGTACAGTTGGCAATTGAGCGTTCTGCGTACAAGCGGTCTATGTTGTCTGTCTTGAGCAGTTTTGGCTAAAGTTGACTGTATCGGAGTTACTGTGTGACTGCGCTTGTTAAAATCGATAACTGTACCGTCTGTGATTTTGTGGCGGGCCTTCTTCGTCTCCCTCAGAGGCGCATTTGTGTTGCTGGGAAGTCTTTAGTCTGGAACAACCAGACCAGGATAATTTGTTTCGGGCTATACTCGCGATGTTATCATCACCACGACGCCAGATCGTGTTCTTGCAGTTAAGAAGACTGCTTGGTAATGTATGTCCGCAGCACCGGCAGATTAGGGAATTTTGGTAGGTGATAATCAGAGCTCAGCAGAGCGCGCCTGTTCGTCTTTTCTAAATTTGTTCTGTCTTGGGTGTTCATTGTCTGAGTTCTCATTACTGTAGCAGCAATTAATTTTGGGTTGGCTGGGTGTTTCTCTTAAGATTTGAGTTGCAAGGAATTGGCTCCACATACCACTTGGTCATAAATGTCACAAGCTAGTTTATAGACAACTTCACCTTCACAGCATTTATTTGAGTATCCAATTTGATGTATTGTAAATGTTTCATGTGTTTTGTTTATTATCTTGAGTTTAGTCATAATAAATCAAATTGTTATTTTGGAGAGAACTTTCATTCTGTTAATCGGTAGGGCAACCCTTTCATTTCTCACTACGTTAATGAAACTTTCCTTTATTTAATTAATTTCTATCAAATTAAATTATTGCAGGTACTAAACTCTTTTCTACTCCACTTTCAGGGTCAATTACAGTCAGTTCGCGTTTCTTCTTAATCTGTGTGCAATAGCAAAAGTTGGAGTTAGAAAAGGGGGGGCTTAAAGCATCATTTACATATGAAGATTCCATAAGAATTTAGTGTTAAATACGCTGCTAGCCCCGGAACCTCGCATTTTAAATAAACAGGAACATATTCGCATTCTTTGTGCTCCAATAGGTGCGTGCGTTTCTCCGCTGGTTCCCTTCGTTTTCCTGCTGCAGCAGGGCGTGTAACTCACATGAAAATAAATGTATTTGTCAGTAAAATTTAGTTAGTTTACTTATGTGATATTGAAATAACGCAAAACTAATTTTGCATGTCACACCGGATATTATGGGCAAAAAAATTTTGCATGTGCTTCAGTACTACGACATGGGGTTCCTAGATGATAACGGAGACTCTGTACAGTATATTTCTCCATGCTTTGTCACTTTATAAACTACGTTTTCTGCTCACACTGGATTTTAACTGAATACTTCACGTGTACAAGTAGGGTAAGTTAGAACCTCTGTATCTCGACACGAATAAAGATGTGAAGAAAATTTTGAAATTGTTAGAGATCGGGATTTTAGGAATACATCGTAAAAATTACAGCCGTTTGCTGTGTATAGCAGTCTTGCAATCTCGGCTGGGTTTTGGCTCGCTGGGGTTTTTCGACGAACTGCCCATGAACTAATGGTGCCTCCGTAAGTCTCATCAAACCCATCAAATGCAAAAAGATCCAACCGATTTAGTGTATTTGCCTAAGCAGGAGAAGTGTACAGTATTCTTATTTTGACCCTGTCCTGCACGATAGCGACACTAAGACTATGCTTCTGTTGGATATACAAGTGGTCCCTAGCCCGAGGGAAATGCAAAACACTTGGCCCTACCTTTTTGTCACTAAAAACCCGAGATATGAGCACCGGAAAATCCTGTTTTTATGCACGGCGCTGTAGAACATACTGGTTACCGCATGCTGTCGCGTGCATGCCGAAGTGGTGGTTTGCGAGGTATAAATGTAGACTTAGACTCGCCTAGACCTGTATCTATGACATTACTATCTGTCGTATATCTGTCTTTGTTGCATTTTCTCTGCAAGATTTAATGGACACGTTCGTGCGTACGAAATTGGATTCATTGGGTCATTATCTAGCCCTTTGTTCTCAGCTGAGCTGCATAGAATGAGGAGCAGTGGAAGGCATTTCGGGAATGCATTTGGCTAGGTAACATATTTAAATGAGTAACACCGAAAGATCTCTGGTTAATGTAAACGTGAGAAAAGCCATGGCAAATATGAAATGCTTTTACATTAATAACCGATGTAACCGCCAGAATGTTGAATGCAAGCATGCAAATGTGCATACATTTTGTTATACAGGTGTTGGAAGTCAGCTTGTGGGATGGAGTTTCATGCGTGCTGCATTTGGTCGGTCAAGACAGGAACGGTTAATGCTAATTGTGGACGCCGCTGGAGTTGTTGTCCGATTATGTACCATACATACTTGACTGGAGACAGATTTGGTGATTGGGCAGACCAAAGCAACATGTCGACACACCGTAGAGCGTGTTGCGCTACAACAGCGGTATGTGGACGAGCGTTATCCAGTTTGAAAACTCACCCCTGGAGTGCTCTTCATAAATGGCAGCACAACAGGTTGAATCGCCAGACTGACGTACAAATCTACAGTAAGGGTGCGTGGATAACAATGAGGGTCCAACTGCTGTCATACGAAATCGCGACCGCGACCATAACTCCATGTGTAGGTTCAGTGTCCAGCAAGCAGACAGTTTTCTTGCACGCCCTCAACTGGCCTCCTCCTAGTCATCACACGGCCATCACTGGAACTGAGGCAGAACCAGCTTTCATCAGAAAACACAACAGACCTCCTTGCCCTCCAACGAGCTCTCGTTTGACACCACTGAAGTTGCAAATGGTGGTGGTTTTGGGTCAGTGGAATGCGCGCTACAGGGCGTCAAGCTCGGAGCTGTCCTTCAAGGAACCAATTCGTAACAGTTCGTTATGCCACTGTGGTGCCAACTGCTACTACTGAAATTGCTGCTGCACATCCTCTACGATGTGCCAGAGCCAAACATCGAATACGATGATCATCCCTCGTCAGAACACTGTTGCAGAAGCAACGAAAATGCATGCCAAATTCAGGAGAAGGCAAAACCCCCAAGACTGGCTAATTTTCACGGAAGCTCGAAATTTAGTGCGGACGTCAATGCGAGATGCTTTTAATAGTTTCCACAATGAAACATTGTCTAAAAATATGGTACAAAACCCAAAGAGATTCTGGTCGTATGTAAAGTACACCAGTGGCAAAAAACAGTCAATACCGTCACTGCGCGATAGCGATGGAAATGTTACCGATGATGGTGCCACTAAAGCGGAGTTACTAAATACTGTTTTCCGTAATTCCTTCACGAAAGAAGACGAAGTAAATATTCCAGAATTCGAAACCAGAACAGCTGTTAGCATGAGTGACATAAAAATAGATAACTTAGGAATTGCGAAACAACTCAAATCGCTTAAGAGAGGCAAGTCTTCCGGTCCAGATGGTATACCAATCATTTTCCTTTCAGAGTATACAGACACAATAGCGCCTTTCTTAGCAATCTTATACAACCGCTCACTTGACGAAAGGTCTGTTCCTAAAGACTTGCACAGGTCACACCAATATTCAAAAAAGGAAATAGGAGTAACCCATTGAAGTACAGACCCATATCACTGACCTCAATTTGCAGTAGCATTTTGGAGCATATATTGTACTCGAACATTATGAATCACCTTGAAGAAAATGACTTATTCATACATTAAACAACACGGATTCAGAAAATATCGTTCTTGTGCAACACAGCTAGCTCTTTATTCCCGTGAAGTAATGAGTGCTGTCGACAAGGGATCTCAGATCGATTCCATATTCCTAGATTTCCAGAAAGCTTTTGATACCGTTCCTCACAAGCGACCGTTACTCAAATTGCGTGCATGTGGAGTATCGTCTCAGTTGTGTAACTGAATTCGTGATTTCCTCTCACAGAGGTCACAGTTCGTAATGATAGACGGTAAATCATTGAGTAGAACAGAAGTGACATCTGGCGTTCTGCAAGATAGTGTCATAGGCCCTCTGCTGTTCCTGATTTACATAAATGATCTAGGACATAATCTGAGCAGCCTCCTTAGAATGTTTGCATATGACGCTGTAATTTACCGTCTAGTAAAATCATCACACTATCAATTCCAATTACAAAATGATCTAGAGAGAATTTCTGTATGGTGCAAAAAGTGGCAATTGGCACTAAACAAAGAAAAGTGCGAGGTCATCGACATGGGTACTAAAAGAAATCCGATATATTTCGGGTATACAATAAATCCCACAAATCTAAGGGCTGTCAATTCGACTAAATACCTAGGAATTACAATTACGAGCAACTTAAATTGGAAAGACCACATAGATAATATTATGGGGAAGAAGAAACAAAGGCTGCGCTTTGTTGGCAGAACACTTACAAGATGCGACAAACGCACTAAAGAACAGCCTACATTACACTTGTCCGTCCTCAGCTGTAATATTGCTGCGCAGTGTAGGATCCTTACCAGGTATGGTTGACGGAGGACATCGAAAAAGTGCAAAGAAGGACAGCTCGTTTCGTGTTATAGCGCAATAGGGGTGAGTGTGTCACTGATATGATACGCGAGTTGGGGTGGGCGATGTTCTTTGCGGCGAGACCTATTTCCGAAATTTCAATCACCAACTTTCTCTTCCGAATGCGAAAATATTTTGTTGACACCCACCTACGTAGGAAGAAATGATTATGATAATAAAATAGGAGAAATCAGAGCTCGAACGGAAAGATTTAGGTGTTCCTTTTTCCCACACGCCATTCGAGAGTGGGATAGTAGAGAAGTAGTATGAAAATGGTTCGATGAACCCTCTGCCAGGCACTTAAGTGTGAATTGCAGAGTAACGATGTAGATGTACTGCCACGTGGTCTTTTGGAGCCCGGTCTTCTTGAGGCTGTACCTTCTTATGACCACCACCGCCGCAAGCAATCACGTGCAGTGGCTACGCCCCTGCCAAGTCTGACTACACTATTGCAGAAGCAACTTCCAGTACCTCGTAGCCCAATTACCCCATCTCATTCAGATTCAGTGAGGTGTTGATAATGGCGTCTTTGTCACCTTAAAGACATTCTTGACTAACATAAACTCAGCACGACCAAAGCTCACGACCGTTGCAGTGTGTATTTAAAGAAATCCTGATTTGCATCGTCATAGTGGCACTACTAGCGCCACTCTTATGCGACTGGCGTGAAATTTGAAGATACATCGTCTTTCAGATGTAGAAACACGTCTACTAACTCCTTCTCGGTGTTGCGATATTGTGATTATTGTAATACGGACCGGGCTATCACTTTCCTGTAAAAAGTAATAGAAATCAGAATGGCGCTAGCCATCAGGCAAGTTACTTCTACCGTTAAGTACATGTTTATACAGGGCTATTACAAATGATTGAAGCGATTTCATAAATTCACTGTAGCTCCATTCATTGACATATGGTCACGACACACTACAGATACGTAGAAAAACTCATAAAGTTTTGTTCGGCTGAAGCCGCACTTCAGGTTTCTGCCGCCAGAGCGCACGAGAGCACAGTGAGCCGAGAAAGCGTATGTCGTGCTTGAAATGCACTCACATCAGTCAGTAACGACACTTCAGGACGAAGTTCAACAAAGATCCACCAACTGCTAACTCCATTCGGCGATGGTATGCGCAGTTTAAAGCTTCTGGATGCCTCTGTAAGGGGAAATCAACGGGTCGGCCTGCAGTGAGCGAAGAAACGGTTGAACGCGTGCGGGCAAGTTTCACGCGTAGCCCGCGGAAGTCGACGAATGAAGCAAGCAGGGAGCTAAACGTACCACAGCCGACGGTTTGGAAAATCTTACGGAAAAGCCTAAGGCCTTACAGTTTACAATTGCTACAAGCCCTGACACCCGATGACAAAGTCAAACGCTTTGAATTTTCGGCGCGGTTGCAACAGCTCATGGAAGAGGATGCGTTCAGTGCGAAACTTGTTTTCAGTGATGAAGCAACATTTTTTCTTAATGGTGAAATAAACAGACACAATGCGCGAATCTGGGCGGTAGAGAATCCTCACGCATTCGTGCAGCAAATTCGCAATTCACCAAAAGTTAACGTGTTTTGTGCAATCTCACGGTTTAAAGTTTACGGCCCCTTTTTCTTCTGCGAAAAAAAGTTACAGGACACGTGTATCTGGACATGCTGGAAAATTGGCTCATGCCACAACTGGAGACCGACAGCGCCGACTTCATCTTTCAACAGGATGGCTCCACCGCACTTCCATCGTGATGTTCGGCATTTCTTAAACAGGAGATTGGAAAACCGATGGATCGGTCGTGGTGGAGATCATGATCAGCAATTCATGTCATGGCGTCCACGCTCTCCCGACTTAACCCCATGCGATTTCTTTCTGTGGGGTTATGTGAAAGATTCAGTGTTTAAACCTCCTCTACCAAAAAACGTGCCAGAACTGCGAGCTCGCATCAACGATGCTTTCGAACTCATTGATGGGGACATGCTGCGCCGAGTGTGGGAGGAACTTGATTATCGGCTTGATGTCTGCCGAATCACTACAGGAGCACATATCGAACATTTGTGAATGCCTAAAAAAACTGAGTTTTTGTATGTGTGTGCAAAGCATTGTGAAAATATCTCAAATAATAAAGTTATTGTAGAGCTGTGAAATCGCTTCAATCATTTGTAATAACCCTGTACTTGGTTTTCGTGACATCACATCCTAATACTGGCTGGCAGAGGCATGTCAGTAAACAGATTTTGAGAGACGCCAACAGATGGTTCAGGGTGATTCTGTCAATATATGAAGAGCTTATTTCAATAGTGGTACAAGTCCTTTTTTTTTCGTTCTGAGAAACAGAGTCCTAAAGTTAAATGAGCGCTGAAAAATCTGCAGTTGAGATACCAGAAATACTCAAGTACATATACTCGAATCTGCAGATTTTTCAGCGCTCATTTAACTTTACGACTCTGTATCTCAGAACGAACAAAAATGGACTTGGACCACTATTGAAATAAGCCCTTCATACGTAACTGTATATGTGAACAGTGGTTAAACAATAAATGTTGTATATGGAAACTTGTTTTGACTTAATGCTTGTACCATGAACACGTGCCAGCAGACGTGATACCCGGTACCAAACTCCAGGGATGGACTGCAGCCAGTTTAATTCTTCATTATGAATGAGACCAATTATATGGATTGGTGACGTCATTTAATGTGTGGGGGCTCAGAATTTTATTGAGTCGAGACGTCAAACTAGAAGTAACGCCGCAGTCTCCGTAATAAGGGTGCTCTAAGTGCTGAATAGAGTTGCGCTCTACGAAAATTACAGTTCGATAGTTTTGGTGCACTGCATAAATAACACAGTAAATCGTAGGATTACCGGCAGTATTGGTATAACTGGTAGGAAAAGAAACATAAATGATTGCGTAGTAGAGAAAATGAGAAGCGACGACTCCTATTTGTGTTTTGGTTGTTTATTTTGCACATCATTAGAACCGCACATAATTCAGTGTTAGCCCGTTATGTATTTTACCACAGCACGTTAATTGCACTTCATAAGTAATAAAAAAAGGTGATTGCGTAACGTGTGCGCTTTCATGGAACCAAAGCAGTTACTTCTGATGCAAATACAGTTTACATGCACAGACATAAAAAATATGTACAGTTGTTGTTGTTTTGTACTCAATAGTAAGTTCTTCATCGTGTTCAAAGACAAGAGTTTCCTGTTACTATTGATAAATGCGAAAGCTGATCGCGAATAACAGAAACATGTTTTATATAAGTTTGACGAAGTATTAAAGCGATGCTTCACAATTTTTAGCGTTTTTTTTTTTTTACTTTAACTATTTGTTGGGAAAATTGCGTTTTCTAGCGCTATATGATAAATCTGTATTGTTTTCTTTATTTTTACTAGAACATCCCTCGGTTTCACGTTACAAATCAACGATTTTCGAATGAAACAATGACAACTGCAGTTTTACTTTAAATATTGTTTATTCTTAAGAACAGACAGGAGGATAACTGAGCATATGTATAAAAAAAACTTTCCGTATGTTGCCCGGCTGTTTAT
Source organism: Schistocerca americana (assembly GCF_021461395.2). Taxonomy (NCBI): domain Eukaryota; kingdom Metazoa; phylum Arthropoda; class Insecta; order Orthoptera; family Acrididae; genus Schistocerca; species Schistocerca americana. Next base: position 184,829,597 of record NC_060120.1, read on the forward strand.
ATAGGGTGGTACACGCTTTTATAGGTTGTAGAAACGACTCAATAGATCAAGTTTTGCCGGCCGGTGTCGCCGTGCAGTTCTAGGCGCGCCAGTCTGGAACCGCGTGACCGCTACGGTCGCAGGTTCGAATCCTGCCTCGGGCATGGATGTGTTTGATGTCCATAAGTTAGTTAGGTTTAAGTAGTTCTAAGTTCTAGGGGACTAATGACCACAGATGTTGAGTCCCATAGTGCTCAGAGCCATTTAAACCATTTTTGATCAAGTTTTACATATGAACCCACGTCCGGAGACGTCATCCAATGACGATACAGAGCGCCAAAGATACAGGCGCCAGCACCTGTAAGTACATACAGAGTAATTCCGTGATGATGGTAGAACCATTCTGGGACGATGGAGAAGAATAACTGTATCAATTGGTAAGGGACCCTGTACCGGAAACGGACGAGTCGAAAGTTATAAGCGGAAACCGTTCTGATACCTCTGACAGTGGAAGACGCGATCTTGAACTGTTGTTGCTAAGATTGTAGGGTAGGCAACTTTCAGAGGTGCTAACATGGACCAAAACAAGAAAAAAGTCAAGTAAACATGGGCTCCTAGACGCATAGCGTACGAGTTATGAGCACTTGCCGAATAGAGGAAATGTGTTTCACAGTAACAAAGATAAACAAGTGCTCATAGATCCTCAGGTACGCATTTTAGAGCCCATGTTTGCCGCTCATTTTTTCCTTGTTTTGGTCCGTACTATCACCTCTGAAAGTTGCCTACGGTACAGTCTTAGCAACAACTGTAGCATTACATGTATTCCACTGTAGGAGCCATCACAACGGTTTCCGCTTGTAACTTTCAACTCGTTTCCATTACAGGAACCCTTATCTCAAACTGAAACATTTATCCTTCTCCATCATCCTAGAAGTCTGTAACATCTTTCTGGACATAGTTTCATATTTAAAACTTCATCGACCAAGTCTCCTCTACAACCTCTAGAAGCGTGCAACGTGAGTTGTGAAACACCCTGTACATCCTCACTCAGGTTCTAGACGGTTCACCACATGCTGTTCGTAGTAGATCTGGTAAGACACCGATTGCATACCTAAAGAAAGCGACCGTTAGGAGATAACGCCCAATAGGTATGCAGCACACCCAACGTATAGGTAATGCGGGTGCAATCTTAACTGATCTACATCTACATATATACTCCGCTAGCCACCAAGCGGTGTGTGGCGGAGGGCACAATTCGCGCCAAAATCATATTTTCCCCCCTCTGTTCCACTCGCGGATCGCGCGAGGGAAAAACTACTGTCTGAACGCCTCAGTACGAGCTCTTATTTCCCTTATCTTTGAATGATGATCATTGCGCGATTTGAAAGTTGGTGGTAATAATATATGCTCTACATCCTCGGTGCAGATCGAATTTCGGAATTTAGTGAGCAGCCCCTTCTGTTTATCGCACCGTCTACCTGCAAGTGTGTCCCACTTCAAACTTTCTATGAGATTTGTAACGCTCTCGCGGTGGCTAAATGTACCAGTCACGAATCTTGCCGCTCTTCTTTGGACCTTCTCAATCCCTTGAATCAGACCCAACTGGTAAGGGTTCCATACAGACGAACAATACTCAAAGACTGGACGAACTAACGTATTGTAAGCTATTTCCTTTGTTGAAGCACTGCATTGCTTCGGGATTATACCAATAAACCGCAATCTAAAGCCGGCCGGAGTGGCCGTGCGGTTCTAGGCGCTGCAGTCTAGAGCCAAACGACCGCTCCGGTCGCAGGTTCGAATCCTGCCTCGGGCATGGATGTGTGTGATGTCCTTAGGTTAGTTAGGTTTAATTAGTTCTAAGTTCTAGGCGACTGATGACCTCAGAAGTTAAGTCGCATAGTGCTCAGAGCCATTTTGAACCGCAATCCAGAGTTCGCCTCACCCGTTACTTGTGTAATCTGACCATTCCATTTGGCATCATTTCGAATAGTCACACCCAGATACTTGACGGACGTTACCGCTTCCAAAGCTAGTAGGAAAACTACCGTAGTCAGCGCTTTACTTACGGTAGTTTTATAACTCTGGTGCTGAGCACTGTACTTTATTGTCGACCCTGCTTTCGAGACCAAAAAGCGAGGTCAGCGGTCTCATCGGATTAGGGAAGAATGGGGAAGGAAGTCGGCCGTGCCCTTTCAAAGGAACCATCCGGGCATTTGCCTGAACCGATTTAGGGAAATTACGGAAAACCTAAATCGGGATGGCCGGACGCGGGATTGAACCGTCGTCCTCCCGAATGCGAGTCCAGACCGCTGACCTCGCTGTTCGGTCTCCTCCACAAAATCAACACAATCAACCTGCTTTCCAATCTGGACTACGGACTATGGTAACGACCGCGCCAGCAGTGCTGAGAGATCGCATTGGAGTACATTGTGAGTGTTGGTGTTACAGAGGAACTGGACGGGAACGCGTTCTCGCCCGTGGCCGGCGAGGGCCGCGACGGGCAGCCCGTGTTCCTGCCGCCTGCCCTGCAGGGCCGCAGCCGGCGGCTGTACCGCGTCAACCGCTTCAACCTGGTCGCCTCCGACCGCATCCCGCTCAACAGGTCGCTGCCCGACGTCCGCAGCAAGAGGTCAGTCGCACGGCCACCGGCCAACCGCTGTGCTCAAATAACTACCTCCACGCGCTTGCTTTGCTCGTCTGTACGGAACCCTCACAATCCATTTTGTTTACACTAAACTAAAAAGGTATTGTAAAATCGTCTTTGCAACAACACACGTTTCATTTTGTGATCTCTCAGGTTTTCTCGACGCGATTGGTGAATACTGTGCTTCGGATTTTCGCCCGAGTTGTTGCTTCCTTTAAAAGCACAAAACGAAGTGTGGCTGTAAGAGAACGGAACTATTGCTGTAAAACATTCTGTCAAAAACACACATACTTAGTGAATATCCAGTTGATTCTTGGAGGACCATAGACCTACTAATAACTTGAATACACATAATTAACGTTCCACAATAATATTTAATACACTAGACTCTAGCTAATCCGGCCCTCAGTAGTCCGGCCTCTCAGTTATCCTGCGCACATCCAAAAACACGTGCATAAAGAATCATCATGCGCAAAATGCTTAGTTAAGCAATGCTTTATCTACTGTATTTGAAACTGTAGTTTTCTTTACAGATCCGAATTGTTGTGTTGTTGTGGTCTTCACTCCTGAGACTGGTTTGATGCAGCTCTCCATGCTACTCTATCCTGTGCAAGCTTCCTCATCTCCCAGTACCTACTGCAACCTACATCCTTCTGAATATGCTTAGTGTATTCATCTCTTGGTCTCCCTCTACGATTTTTACCCTCCACGCTGCCCTCCAATACTAAATTGGTTGATCCCTTGATGCTTCAGAAGATGTCCTACCAACCGATCCCTTCTTCTAGTCAAGTTGTGCCACAAACTCCTCTTCTCCCCAATTCTGTTCAGTACCTCCTCATTAGTTATGTGATCTATCCATCTAATCTTCAGCATTCTTCTGTAGCACCACATTTAGAAAGCTTCTATTATCTTCTTGTCCAAACTATTTATCGTCCATGCTTCACTTCCATACATGGCAACACTCCATACAAATACTCTCAGAAACGACTTCCTGACACTTAAATCTATACTCGTTTTTAAAAAATTTCTCTTCTTCAGAAACGCTTTCCTTGCCATTGCCAGTCTACATTTTATATCCTCTCTACTTCGACCATCATCAGTTATTTTGCTCCCCAAATAGAAAAACTCCTTTACTACTTTAAGCGTCTCATTTCCTAATCTAATACCCTCAGCATCACCTGATCTAATTCGACTAAATTCCATTATCCTAGTTTTGTGTTTGTTTATGTTCATCTTATATCCTCCTTTCAAGACACTGTCCATTCCGTTCAACTGCTCTTCCAAGTCCTTTGCTGTCTCTCACAGAATTACAGTGTCATCGGCGAACCTCAAAGTTTGTATTTCTTCTCCATGGATTTTAATGCCTACTCCGAACTTTTCTTTTGTTTCCTTTACTGCTTGCTCAATATACAGATTGAATAGCATCGAGGAAAGGCTACAACCCAGTCTCACTCCCTTCCCAACCACTGCTTCCCTTTGATGTCCCTCTACTCTTATAACTGCCATCTGGTTTCTGTGCAAATTGTAAATAGCCTTTCGCTCCCTGTATTTTAACACTGCCACCTTCAGAATTTGAAAGAATTCCACTCAAAACATTGTCAAAAGCTTTCTCTAAGTCTACAAATGCTAGAAACGTACGTTTGCCTTTCCTTAATCTATTTTCTAAGATAAGTCGTAGAGTCAGTATTGTCTCATGTGTTCCAACATTTCTGCGGAATCCAAACTGATCTTCCTCGAGGTCGGCTTATACGAGTTTTTCCATTCTTCTGTAAAGGATTCGTGTTTGTATTTTGCAGCCGTGACTTATTAAACTTATAGTTCGGTAATTTTCACACCTGTCAGCACCTACATACTTTGGAATTGGAATTATTATATTCTTGTTGAAGTCTGAGGGTATTTCGCCTGTCTCATACATCTTGCTCACCAGATGGAAGAGTTTTGTCATGGCTTGCTCTCCCTAGGCTATCAGTAGCTCGGTCAAAATGTTGTTTACTCCCGGGACCTTGTTTCGACTTAAGTCTTTCAGTACTTTGTCAGAATCTTCGCGCAGTATCATATCTCCCATTTCATCTTCATCTACGTCCTCTTCCATAATATTGCCCTCAAGTACATCTCCCCTACTCCTTCCACCTTCTACCTTCCACCTTTCAGCTTTCCATTTTTTGCTTAGGACTGGTTTTCCATCTGCGGTCTTGATGTTCATACAGGTGGTTCTCTTTTCTCCAAAGGTCTCTGTAATTCTCCTGTAGATAGCATCTATTTTACCCCCTAGTGATATATAGTTCTACAACCTTAAGTTTGTCCTTTAGCCATTCCTGCTTAACCATTTTTCACTACGTGTCTATCTCATTTTTTAGACCTTTCTATTCCCTTTCACTAGTTTCAGCTATTGTTTTTTATATTTTCTCCTCTCATCTATTAAATTTAATATCTCTTGTGTTACGCAAGAGCCGGCCGGAGTGGCCGAGAGGTTCTAGGCGCTACAATCTGGGACCGCGCGAACGCTACGCTCGCAGGTTCGAATCCTGCCTCGGGCATGGATGTGTGTGATGTCTTTAATTTAGTTAGGTTTAAGTAGTTCTAAGTTCTAGGGGATTGATGACCTCAGAAGTTAAGTCCCACAGTGCTCAGAACCATTTGAACCATTTGGTACCCAAGAATTTCTTCTAGCCCTCGACTTTTTTCCCCACTTTATCCTCTGCTGCCTTCACTATTTCATCTCTCAAAGCTACCATTCTTCTTCTACTTTATACCTTAACCCTGTTCTTGTCGTTCCTTAATGCTCCCTCTGAAACCCTCTACAAACTCTGTTCCTTTCAGTTTATCCAGGTACTATCTCCTTAAATTCCTACCTTTACGCAGTTTCTTCAGTTTTAATCTGCAGTTCATAACCAATAAATTGTGGTCGGAGTCCACGTGTGCCCCTTGATATGTAAAAAATTTAAAACCTGGTTCCAAAATCTCTGTCGTACCATTATATAATCAGTCTAAAACTTCCCGGTGACTCCAGATCTCCTGCATGTGTACAACTTTCTTTTATGATTCTTAAACCAAGTGTTACCTACAATTAAATTATGCTCTGTGCAAATTTCTACAAGGCGGCTTCTTCTTTCATTCCTTAGCCCCAACTCCCTTAACCATCTGAATAATTTCTTTTATCTCGTCACATATTTCCTCAGTCACCTCCACATCTACGTAACTAGTTGAAATGTGTGTGAATTCCTAAGGGACAAAACTGCTGAGGTCATCGGTTCCTAGACTTACACGCTACTTAAACTAACTTACACTAAGAACAACACACACACACACACACACACCCATGCCCGAGGGAGGACTCGAACCTCCGGCGGGAAAGGCCATAACTAGTTGGCATATAAACTTGCACTACTGGGGTGAGTGAGGGCTTCGTGTCTATCTTGGTTACAATAATGCGTTCACTGTGCTGTTCACAATGGCTTACCCAAGTTCCTATTTTTTATTCATTATTAAACCTACTTTACCCCTATTTGATTTGTTATTTCTAATCCTGTAGTCACCTGACCAGACGTCTTGTTCCTCCTGCCACCGAACTTCACTAATTCCCACTATATCTAACTTTAACCTATCCATTTCCATTTTTAAATTTTCTAACCTACCTGCCCCATTAAGGGATATGACATTCCATGCTCCGATCCATAGAACGACAGTTTTGTTTCTTCTGATGACGTCCTCAAGATAGTCTCCGCCCGGAGATCCTAATGGGGGATTATTTTACCTCCTGAATACTTTACCAAAGAGGACGCCATCATCATTTAACCATCCAGTAGAGCTGCATGCCCTCGGGAAAAATTACGGCTGCAGTTTTCCCCTTGCTTTCAGCCGTTCGGAGTGCCAACACAGTATGGCCGTTTTGGTTAGTGTTACATGGCCAGATCAGTCAATCATCCAGACTGTTGCCCCCTTCTTCAGGAACCACAAGTTTGTGTGGCCTCTCAACAGATACCCCTCCGTTGTGGTTGCACCCACGGTACGTCTGTCTGTATTGCTGAGGCATGCAAGCCTCCCCACCAACAGCAAGGTCCATGGTTCATGACTTTGGCTTATACATTCATATAGTTTAATATTTGAATATTTTGTAACACAAAATTTATTAGTTCAGAGTCTCTCTAGGTATTACACGTTTTGATTGTGTTTTGTGTCGATATAGTCGTAAAATTTCACGTACGTATCTTTCTCAAACAATCTCTGTAAAGCCACGAATTCTACCTGAAGTTATGTTGACTATCTGTTTCGCGTTACGCTATAGGACGATGACCTACAAAGGCCGATTCAACTAACTATTAAATAACTATAATTGTGGAACATTAATACTGTTTATTCAAGTTATTAATAGATACTGCCTCGGGCATGGATGTGTGTGATGTCCTTAGGTTAGTTAAGTTTAAGTAGCTCTAAGTTCTAGGGGACTGATGACCTCAGAAGTTAAGTCCCATAGTGCTCAGAACCATTTGAACCATTTTTTTCTAACCCTACAACGCTCCATGCGAATTTTGCATTGATAGAAACAGTGCTGGAATTCTTCCTCTGTCTGTACATTAATGAGGCGTGCGGCTTTTTCTTTGACTGCTTCAATGTACTGAAATCTTGTTCATTTTAATGCAAATGTGAGCTTGGGGAATAGATAAGACACATGGAGTCACATGATGCTAGGTCAGACAAATAATGCGGGTAGTCTGAGAATGGGACGCTGTACTTCCCCAGAAACCTCTTACCAGACAATGTGTTGTGAGCCGGTGGGTTGTCTTGAGGCAGAACGCATGACATTCTCTTCCACAAGGCGAGTAGTTTTCTTCTTATTTTCTCATGGGATTTGATCAAAAACCTAACGATGTTAATGCTGATTAACAGTTTGACCTACAGGAACCCAATGAAGACACACAATTCTATCAATATTGGAAAAAAACTCATCATCGCTTTGAATCCTGACTCGCTCATTCGGACTATTTTGCCCCTGGCGAAGTGGAGCCCTTCAAATGCATGGATTGGCGCTTAGTTTCTGGATCATTTGAAAAACCGAGATTCGTCACACGTTATCACTCTTTCCAAGAAATAAGGATCATTTCCAATTGTGTTCAAAGTGTCAGTACAAAAACAATTTTCACGAGTATCTTTTTCTCCGAATGTAAGAATTGTCAGCTCCAGTTTCGCACACCCTTCTCTCATTTTAAACTGATCATGTAAAATTTGCCACAGTTTCTGCAACAGATCGAATACTCAACCGACAGTCATATCGAATTAGATAACCTACTTTTTCGATACTTTTATCCGTTTTTTTTTTTATTAAGGGGCGTCCCGGGCCTGAGTGATCGTCAGCGGCTTCTCGGCCGTCTTGGAAACGCTTGAACCATTTAGAAACTCGCGTATATGATAAACTGTATTCGCTATGCAAATCTTATAGTACAAGTTAGGTTTCAGGGGCAATTTTTTCCAAGTTTCATGTTAACCTTCACGAGATACCGTTGCTCTATTATTACACTTACCATTTTTTCCGGCAAAACAAGATAACAGCTCTTGCAGAAACGATGGACACGGCCACACTGATTTGTCTACATGCACCAGAGATGGCGCATTTGGATGAGAAGGCATTAAGCTTCACAGCTATTGGTCGGTAATCTCTGACGCATGCGTACTTGCTGTGTGACAGCATCAGTTCCGGTATTTTATAGCCACACTTCATATTTCGACGACCGACCCAGGCGCCGCGTTCAGGTGCTCAGAGTTTTGTGGCTGCGTGTAGTTGCCACCTCCACCCTAACCAGACTGTCTTCTATTGCTGGTCTCACGCCACTATTTACAGCCGAGTTCGATTTCTCACGCTTATTATGCCATTTGCGGCTCTTTTTGTTTATCAGGGCTCGCACTGATATTCTGCGAAACGCAAATTCCCTCAGTGATTTCCAACTTACTTTATTAAAATCTCGCCGGCCGTGGTGGCCGTGCGGTTCTAGGCGCTGCAGTCTGGAACCGAGCGACCGCTACGGTCGCAGGTTCGAATCCTGCCTCGGGCATGGATGTGTGTGATGTCCTTAGGTTAGTTAGGTTTAAGTAGTTCTAAGTTCTAGGGGACTGATGGCCTCAGATGTTAAGTCCCATAGTGCTCAGAGCCATCTGAACCATTTTTTATTAAAATCTCGCTGGCTTCACATCCATCACAGTTAGAAAACCCTGAGAGAATTTGCATTTCTTGGAATATCAGTGCGAGTCCTGAAAAACAAGAGCCCCAAACCGGCATAATGTTCGTGAAGAATCGAACTCGGCTATAAATAGTGGCATGAGACCAACAATAGTTCACAATCTGATTGGAGTCCGGGCAGCGAGTAGACGTAATCGCAGCACCTTTCGCGCTCCAATACTTTTTCTGTACACTGGTTTACTTTGGTTGATTGTATGTTGCAAACAAATGAGATTGATTATTATTATACTGGAACTGGCTTGTTACTAAATGAGCAGTTTTGTTACTGTAACTGAATAGAATGCACAACATATCCATCTCTGCTACAACTGTCGTAATAATGTTCTGAAATTATTTCTGTTATCGAAAATAATGAAGTTACCGTACGCAATGCTTAAAGAGCTCCAAACCTTGCAGTGGATTTTTCGTCAACATTAATAATTAATCAGTGCCACGGCTAGCACTAGAGCGTGAGACTATCATTACTAACCAGAAAATGATTTCTCTATAACTTTCACCAGTCCACAATTTTTGCATAGCAAGATTTCCTTTTGAAACAAAGTATTTTAACTTTAACAGTGTCAAAGTATACAATATTAGCAGCCCGCGTCCACCTGTGAAACACAACGTAAAATCTGCTGCATTGTGGTCCGATCTCGAACTGCTGTAAGAAACAATTTTAAATTCACTTTTTACCTGACCGCTTATTGCGGTATGATGGCCCTTATTATCAGATTTGAATCTGCCGCAGCGGCGGCTCGTTCCGCGTGTCGCAACTCTGCACCAAAAACACTACTTAAAAGGCTGAAAATGTCTTAAATAAATGGGTAAAATACCAGGCGAGCTTTCTAATAATACCATGCGAGTCCTCATTAAATAACTATATTTAAAACTCGAATAATAACAAGTTGAGACACATTTCTTTATAATCAGCACCTAATGGAGTCCTGCTTACAATCTTGACAAATGAAAGCTACCTATGCGTTAAACATTGCGTCACAGGTTCCTCCCTTCTACGTGACTCCAAGAAGACGACAACGACATTATTATTCTTACACTACTATTTATACAATGGCAGATTGTCATGAAATCTCTGATTTTTTCTTTACTAATTCTTTTCTGTGGCGGTTTCAGAACTCGCCGACACATATTATTTCACAAATCTAGTACGTAATCCTTTACAAATACAAAATATAACGTAATTATCTCTATTCCATTGTTATTCAGAGTCCACAGACGTAATCTGTGCCTATATATAAATAAAATTGCAATTACATATGCGGCGGCGCGGTTCCTTTTACGACGTACCTGTGAACATAGTCTCAGCAGATCAACAGTAGGGAAGCCGAGCGAAACCTACTGTACTTCGACGTGAACCAGGCTGCAACTAAAGTCACTAATCTACGTTTCGGGAGAAAGTTTTCACACGAAATGAAAGGTTGGAAATTTTGTCCTTAATTAATATATTCTGAAACTTAGGTAAACAAGTATCACTGCCAAGCCCGTGCTAGTCTTAACACAGTCACTCACAATCCCTTTCACTCACGTTAGCAAGTTTATGGTGTTGCATTTCCCGAAAACGTAATAGCTACAAAAATACGGATTGTTTTTGATTGAGAATGCTCGACAAATATTAAGTATGTCGGTACTTAATGCAGTCACAGCTTTTAGCCACCGGCCTGCTCAATACGCCAAGCGGAATTTGTCTTTCCTCGTCACAAAATTCACCTAAAAATTCCGAAATTTCTACACACCCATCGGAATAATTATGCAGTCACTTTACAACACTTTTGATGTCTGAAACACTGCTAGATCCGGAAACTTACCATTTCCATCGGAACTACTAGTATTACACACGTCCGAACTGTTTCATGGCTAGGTTCCGACTCCTCTGTAGAATACTCTAACGATAAGTCTTCTCTACCAGCAGAGAAAGGTGCGCGAAGAATATTGCTTTACCATTGGTCAGTTTACTCAACAGCCAATAGCAAAACAACATTCTCCCGCGTCAATCCGCGCTTTTCATCAATAACCAATCGCAAAATAGTAAAACTAACGACTGCACTTTTTACCGACGTAATTATCTAATATGCTCAAGTTTTGTTTATGCATGAAGTTATTTACTATTGTTATTTATACCTGAATTAAATTTCCCTCTACCATAAACGTACTTTACAAATCTATTCTACAAAAATCCCCTTTCTCCACATCCATACTTCTTCGAAATGTTCCCACACTAAATCCCACTACACAACTCGTTAAACAATTATCTTCACATTAACTTTAAGCCACACTCACGCGTCATTCATACTGCTAAAACACATTTATAACATTTTACCTACACAAAAAGACATAATAACACTTTATGATAATACTAGGGCAGTTTATGAAAAACATTCTATTACTTTAGTGCGCTCTAGTGGGCACAATCGAAACTAAAATCACAGTCCCCTATCCAATACTGTCCTCTATTGGCTTATACATAAACTACGTGCGCGTCCAGTCTGGCGTCACCATCTGTTACTATCCAGCTCTGAGACACATCTCCCACTTGACCGCCTCCAAGGCAGGATAAGTATACGGCGCTACGCCTCACATAGTTATAAAGCATGTTTTACCAGGAAACGTTACACATCCTGGGCCAGTCGTCTGAATACACTGAGATGACAAGGGGGCAGAAGGGACTGGCGGGGAGGGGGAGAGGGAGGGGGGATGTTCAAATGAACCACACTGGGAATCCTGGAGAACACCTGAAGTTTGCGTTTCGTCGTGTCAGGTATGCTCCTCACACATTCTAAGAGGAAAAAAAAAAAAAATGACGCACCACGGAGGAGTTCTCTAAATTGGTCGGAAATCGGTAGGTGTAATGTACAAATACAGCCAAAAATGGTTACAGTTTTAGAAAAATTTGATGATTTATTGGCAGACAAACGGCATGCATACCTGCTGAGGAGAAAGTCACAGCGGTAGGCCAGCAGTAGTTCAGCACCTTCTGCATACAAACTCTCAACCGGGCTTGTGTAAAAGGTGCCAGTGGCCAAATGGCTGCCACAGTGGTGGATGGTATTGAGACGGCATACGAGGGGTCGATGTGCATATGCATAAAAAAAGCTCCCATAGTCTATTTTCCAACGGACAAGTTCGGAGTAGGCATTAAAATCTACGGAGAAGAAATAAAACCTTTGACGTGCGCAGATGACATTGTAATTCTGTCAGAGACAGCAAAGGACTTGATAGAGCAGTTGAACGGAATGGATAGTGTCTTGAAAGGAGGGTATAAGATGAACATCAACAAAAGCAAAACGAGGATAATGGAATGTAGTCGAATTAAATAAGGTGATGTAGAGGGAATTAGATTAGGAAATGGGACACTTAAAGTAGTAAAGGAGTTTTGTTATTTGGGGAGCAAAATAACTGATGATGGTCGAAGTAGAGAGGATGTAAAATGTAGACTGGCAATGGCAAGGAAAGCGTTTCTGAAGAAGAGGAATTTGTTAACATCGAGTATTGATGTAAGTGTCAGAAAGTCGTTTCTGAAAGTATTTGTATGGAGTGTAGCCATGTATGGAAGTGAAACATGGACGATAAATAGTATGGAAAAGAAGAGAATAGAAGCTTTCAAAATGTGGTGCTACAGAAGAATGCTGAAGATTAGATGGGTAGATCACATAACTAATGAGGAGGTATTGAATAGAATTGGGGAGAAGAGGAGTTTGTGGCACAACTTGACTAGAAGAAGGGATCGGTTGGTAGGACATCTTCTGAGGCATCAAAGGATCACCAATTTAGTGCTGGAGGGCAGCGTGGAGGGTAAAAATCGTAGAGGGAGACCAAGAGATGAATACACTAAGCAAATTCAGAAGGATTTAGGCTGCAGTAGGTACTGGGAGATGAAGAAGCTTGCACAGGATAGAGCAGCATGGAGAGCTGCAGCAAACCAGTCTCAGGACTGAAGACCACAACAACAACAACAAGGAACCATTATAAACGAAGGAGGGTGGTTCGATCTGCACCCCAGAAGTGAAGACACATAGACCATTGAGGTACCGCATACCTTGGGCTGCCAGGTAAGACATGTGGGAGGACCAAGAGAGTTTCTTATCGAGCGGGAGCCCCAGGAATTTCGTAGTTTCAGTGAATGGAAGAGCAACAGGCACAAGATGTAAAGATGGTGGGAGAAACCAATCGTGCCGGTTTTGTCAGTGGAAAAACGATAGCCACTGTTGATGTTCCGCGAGTAAAGACAATTGAGACATAACTGAGACAGACCCGTGAAAAACTGCAATAGATGGCAAAATCGTCAACAAAAAAGGAGCCAGAGATACCCGATGTGAGACAGGCCATTATACGGTTAATGGCGATAACAAGGAGATCAATGCCCCTGGAACCCTGAGGCACACCGTTTTCCTGGATAAAGGTGTCCAAGAAGGCAGAACCCAAACATGTTTGGAAAAGTCATTCTTTTAAGGGGGGTAGGACGTCAAACGGGCCGACTTGGAGCAGGAGAGGCACCACAGGACATTTTAATTTCCACTGTCTATACTTTTATAAATAAATTCATAAAACTTTGTCAGCATGACCAGGAAGGATTCGGGATTCACACTCACAGCAGTGAAAGTTCAAAAACATAACGAAATAATTTTTTTTACATACGAAATTTCATCATTTTTTCGCATACTGTTGGCTACATTTGTTGCTATAGGTACATTTTTCTTCACATGTAAGAGAGATTCTTCGATGAATTTCGTACAGCATACAAACCGTACTTACAGGTGAATGAAACTCTAGAATTTTCCAAATCTATTAGAAACTGTGGTAAAAATTGAGATGATTAACTACAAAATTGGATTTTTTTTTCTAAACATAAAGCTTAAAACGTAACAGCTCATTCATTTTTTCATAAATTAAATAGATTCTAGAGTTTCATACGCCTGTAAGTATGGTTTGTATGCTGTGCAAAATTCATCGAACAGTCTCTGTTACTTATGAAGAAAACTGTACCTATAGCAACAAATGCAGCCAACAGTAAGTGAAAAAATGATGAAATTTCACATGTAAAAAAGTTATTTTGTTACTTTTTGAACTTCCACTGCTACGAGTATGAATCCTGAATCCTTCCTGGTCATGCTGGCAAAGTTTTATGAATTTACTTGTAAAAGTATAGACAGTGGAAATTAAAGTGTCCTGTGGTGCCTCTCCTGCTCCAAGTCGGCCCGTTTGACGTCCTACCCCCGCTTTAAAAAAATTCTAACGGAAACGGGGCAGGCGGCCACGGAAGCTCACGTTTAGAGAGCATGTAAGGTACCTGTCCCTCAGCAGGTGTCGCAGGCTTTCTCCAAATCTAAAGACACGCCACTGTCTGGGATCTCCGCAGCTTCACAAACGGAGCAAGTCAATAACGCGATGGTCCACATGTGACTCTTATGGAAGCAGTTATTCGGCTTGGCACTAACTGAATGTTGTTGGATGTCCTCCTGAGGGTATCACGCCAAATTCTGTCCAATCGGTGCGTTAGATCGTCAAAATACCGAGGTCGCTGGAGGGCCCTGCCCATAATCCTCCAAACATTCTCGATTGGCGAGAGATCCGGTGACCTTGCTGGCTGAGTGTGACGTCCCTTGTGATGGCGCCACTTGTGACGTCCGTTTGAGATTCGTGACGTCGTATACAAAAAATTATTAATATATATTTTATATATTTTTGATTTTTAATTTATCAGCATGTGACATCGGGTGTCATTCGACGTCGTATACAAAGGAAATTACATATATATATTTTATATATTTTTATTTTTAATTTATCAGCATGCTTCTTTCTCTCAGGGATATCGTCTATTCTTAACACTTTTATTTACGTGCATAAGTAAATATGAGACGGGTTCTTGAAGGGCCTCAGTTATTCATGTACCAACTTTAGATTTTGAACGTGATGACTAAAATATAGTTGCCGTTAACTGAATTGAATGTAATTTTGTTAATTTCTATTTATTGATTGCAAAGCAAGGCTTGAGAGAATTTCGATTGTTGCCGTGGAGCGGCCGAGATAAAACTCATTGAACTCGTGGAATCTGTATAGTTTCAAAACATGAACTTTAACGTAAATTAATTATCTGTTGCAATTTAAAAAGGTTCTTATAACGAACTCTCTCTCATTTACAGTTACTATTAACACTGAAAAATAAATTAATACTTCGGCGCGTAATGGCCGACCAGAGGCTGCATCGGAAGATGAACTCGCAGCGCGAATTACTGAACAAATGCTTATTAAAAATAATTAGCCACTGCGAGCATTTGAGGTGACAAGTATTACAAAGAAATTCATTTTCTAATAATAATAACAAGTTTATTTAAGCAGAAATACGAATAACTTACATAAAATATGTGTAGCCGCTCAATGGCTACCTTCCGTATAGCGAAACAAAATAGTGTGTTTATCACAAAATACGTCCTTCTCTTCGACCGTACAATCGCGTCTCTTTCGATCCATTTTTATTTTCATAGACATTAAATAAAGATGCTATCGCTGCATATCAGTTGTTTCAAGAACATTAACGACATCTTTTACATTAATTATATTCATAAAATACCTAAACTACGATTTACAACCGCTAAAAATGTCAATATTTATGTGACGTACCGTCACATAAGGTAGGGTTTGACAAGCACGGAGACAAGCAATAGAAACTCCGCCGTGTGTTGGTGGGCGTTATGTTGCTGGAATGAAAGCCCATGATGGCTTGCGAATAAAGTTAACAAAATTGGGCTTAGTGGTCTCGCGGTCGCGTTCTCGCTTCCCAAGCACGGGGTCCCGGGTTCGATTCTCGGCGGGGTCAGGGTTTTTCACCTGCCTCGAAATGACTGGGTGTTTGTGTTGTCCTCATCATTTCATCATCATTCATGAAAGTGGCGAAATTGGACTGAGCAAAGGTTGGCAATTTGTACGGGCGCTGATAACCGCGCAGTTGAGCGCCCCATAAATCAGTCATCATCATCAAAACTGGGCTTAGAATATCGTCTACGTACTGCTGTGGTGTAAGGGTGCCACGAATGACAACCAAAGGTGTCCTATGAAAAGAAATGGCACCCCAGGCCATTACTCCTGGCTGTTGGGCCGTATGGCGAGCGACAGTCAGTTTGGGTATTCCATCGCTGTCCGTGGCGTCCCAAGACATTTCTCCGTCCTCTGATCTCATTTACTAGAGTAGAAGTCTTCAGTGATAAGCCTCACTTCGAACTGAGCCGCGATGACCAGCTGAGGCGTGACGCACTAGACAGCGGACAACTATCGATCAATGCCAAGCTGAATAACTGCTTGCATAAGGGCCAGAGGTGGACCAACGCGTTACTGAGTTGCTCAGCTTGTGAAGCTCTTTCTCATGAATAAAGTATCCAATTTTTCTGAAATTGTAATCTTTCGTTTGTCTGTCAGTCGTGGACAAAACGAGCGAGACCCTCGCCTTTTCGTTATGCTGATCAGCACGGCTTTAAAGTCTGCTACACAGCATAACAGGCAAGGCGACAAAGTGCTACCAACATACTATGCACAGGCGTGAAATTGAAAAACTATCCGAACTTTGTCACACTGTTTTCAATCATGTGTAAGACTATATTAATGCTGATTAGTATGTTAACCACAAAACCTAAATATAAGATATAAATGAAAGAAGAAACGCTAATTAGTATGAACTGTACTAACAAAAATGAATTGCAGCTCATCGAGATAACGTAACTGTTTTTGTAAGACAATGTACCCCGATCGTTACGAATGAGCAAAATATTATGCGCATTCGGTCGCGAAATGGTCTGTGTCAACGTTCAGACCAGTCATACTGGATTACCGTTGCTGACCTACCATGGAAGTCCGCAAATTTAGCAATGCGTGAAGATTCATAACGAAATTCAGTTAAAAATCATTCAGTGCCACACTTAAGTCAATTCAATTATTGACGGAAGCAGAAAAAGTAGGCAGTAACAAGTATGAAATTCTACAACGGTTTCATATCGACATCCACAGGGCGCCGGTACAGAATAAAGATAGCAATAAAACGTACTGGGGGCGCGAGAATTTTTTAATATTCCTTTACTGATAGTCTATCTGCCTCCATAGGGATTAGAACCGAAAACAAACCAGACCTCCCTTCAGTAGAAAAGACCTTTCACTTCACTAGCAGACAACCCAGGCAAACAGCCCTCTATTATTATCCCAGACATGAATTAACCGGCAATTTCGCACTGAAAATGGCAAAATGATTTGTAGTTTCTGTTGCATAGAGCTTTCTGGACTCAAAAACATGAATTGTCCACCTTTATGTCACCGCTTACGTGACACTCATTCGGGATGTTTATCGAAATAACAAAAAACTGTTATTTGCGAGTAAATTTAGTAGGATAATTCTGCACCACCCCAGGAAATGAACAGTGACGTAGCTGCCAAACGTATTCTACAATGTTTCGAATTCTCCATTAGACGTGCCCCAGCCAGAAAACGTTCATTAGCCGAAGTGTTCCTTAAGGTAGCTAACAATGGGAATACTCGCACATCTAAAACGCGGTGGCATAAATAGTGGGATCTGAATTACCACGTGTATAGGCAAATGGATTTTATTTGCATTCCTGTAAACGTGATTTGGATCGAAAGCGTAGCTACGATTAATATGCTGATGTATCGACTGCAACTGGAACATTTCGAATAAAGAGTAGGGGAAATTACGCGGCCCTCATATTCAGTAACTGTGGTAGCTATTTACGTTGTTAGGCTTTCGTCACGTAAATCGGTAAAAATGTAACCCTACTAGTCCCACTTTCTTGGCCATCTAACTGTCTACCCAACCCTTAAAACCCGTTTACCTCGAGTACGGGTGGACATAATAAGCGGAAATAAGTAGCACTTCCTGCAGTATACGGTCCCTTGGTGGTGTAAAAAAGTGAGCTATGTCAACGAAATCTAAAGACATGGCCGTTTATGTAAAGAAAATTTGTGCGAAAGGCCAAAAAATGGCTCTAAGAACTATGCCACCAAACTGCTTATGTCATCAGTCCCCTAGATCTAGAACTACTTCAACCTACCTAACCTTAACACACATACATGCCCGGGGAAGGATTCGAACTGACGGCGCAAGGAGCCGCACGGTCCGCGATATGACGCCGTTGAGCGCACGACTAACCGGCGCCGGCAAGCTCTTACTATCATCTGGTGTTACTAAAAAGTTTTTCACTTCTGGTGAATGATTTTCTGCGCAGTTCATTTAAGAAAGAATAACTAAAATATATTTGATGTTAGGGAACAGGAAGGACGCCTAATTCTTTTCCCCTTGTCTTTATTCATGATGTTAGATTCGCAATCTGAGCATACGTACTATCCATAACCACACTTTAGATCCAAGTCATAGTCACAGATATGCCAATACAACACATTAGCTTATGCTTGAGGTATTTCGTTTCCCACGAAGTGGTGGCAGACGATGCTGTGGCGTTTTCGAAGCGCGAGTTTCTCTAGTGTTAGCTATCTCAGACATCAGCTGAGCGAACTTCCATAGTATGTTGGTAGCACTTCGTCGCCTTGCCTGTTATGCTGTGTAGCAGACTTTGAAGTTCTGCGGATCAGCATAACGAAAAGGCGAGGGGTCTCGCTCGTTTTGTCCACGACTGTACATCACATCTACCAATTTCTGTCCCATTTGGATAATTTCTTTGTAGCGCTTGTTCTCTTTTCTTAGAGTGTAGATTGGATGACCTCAGGAGGTCATAGTAAGGTTACATAACAGGTACTCATCGTACGATGGTGAGCCAAATGAAAACCTTAAATATTTTTTCAAATATTAATTACTGTGCAGAAGTGGTACAAAGCTGTATCACTTTTCAACATAATCTCCCGCACGCTCAATGCAAGTCCTCCAGCTCTTACAAAGTGCATAAATTCCTTTAGAAAAAAATTCTTTTGGTAGTCCACGCAACCACTCTTGCACCGCGTGGCGTACCTCTTCATCAGAACGGAACTACTTTCTTCCCATTGCGTCTTTGAGTGATCCAAACATACTGAAATCACTTGGGGGCAAGCTCTGGTGAGTACGGTGGATGAGGAAGACACTCAAAATGCAGGTCTGTGATTGTTGCAACTGTTGTACGGGTAGTGTGGGGCCTTGCATTGTCATGTTGCAAAAGGACACCTGCTGACAGCAATCCACGTCGCTTTGATTTGATTGCAGGCCGCAGATGATTTCTTAGATCTGTGTATGATGCACTGGTGACAATGGTCCCTCTAGGCATGTAATGCTCCAAAATGACGCCTTTTTCGTCCCAAAAGAGTGTCAGCATAACCATCCCTGCTAACGGTTGTGTTCGAAACTTCTTTAGTTTTGGTGATGAGGAATGGCGCCATTCCTTGCTCGCTCTCTTAGTTTCCGGTTGGTGGACGTGAACCCAGGTTTCGTCCCCAGTAACGATTCTTGCAAGGAAGCCGTCACCTTCTCGCTCGAAGCGCCGAAGAAGTTCTTCAGAGGCATCAACACGTCGTTCTCTCATTTCAGGAGTCAGCTGCCTTGGCACCCACCTTGCAGACATTTTGTGAAACTGGAGGACATGATGCACATTGTGGTGTGCTGACCCACGACTAATCTGCAAACATGCTGCAATGTCATTCAGTGTCACTCGGCGGTTTTCCTTCACTATGGCTTCAACTGCTGCAATGTTCTGTGGAGTCACAACCCGTTGTGCCTGACCTGGACGAGGAGCATCTTCCACTGGAGTCACACTATTTGCGAACTTCCTACTCCATTCGTGGACTTGCTGCTGTGACAAACATGCTTCACCTCACTGAATCTTCATTCTTCGATGAATTTCAATAGGTTTCACACCTTCACTACGCAAAAACCGAATAACAGAGCGCTGTTCTTCCCTGGTGCAAGTCGCAAGTGGGGTGGCCATCTTTATACTGTTACTGCGACGGTATGTGTGCATCTGCACTATGCTGCCACCTACAGGCCATTCTGCACGCTGTTTGTAGCACGCTTAGCAGCTTACAGGATAACGGCGCGAAATTTCGTTTTGTTATTACAAATCTAAGGTTTTCATTTGACTCACCCTCGTAGTATCCAGAGACAGTCAGTCGCGCGGTGTAGGCGCTGACGGAGTTGTGGAAGCCGTGTGTAGACGGAAGGCGTTCTATACAGTTCCGCACTGTCGCCTGATAAACAAACTAAGAGCCTACGGAATATCAGACCAGCTGTGTTGCTGGATTGAAGAGTTTATAGCAAACAGAACACAGCATGTTGTTCTCAATGGAGAGACGTCTACAGACGTTAAAGTAACCTCTAGCGTGCCACAGGGGAGTGTTGTGGGACCATTGCTTTTCACAATATATATAAATGACCTAGTAGATAGTGTCGGAAGTTCCATGCGGCTTTTCGCGGATGATGCTGTAGTATACAGAGAAGTTGCGGCATTAGAAAATTGTAGCGAAATGCAGCAAGATCTGCAGCGGATAGGCACTTGGTGCAGGGAGTGGCAACTGACCCTTAACATAGACAAATGTAATGTATTGCGAATACATAGAAAGAAGGATCCTTTATTTTATGATTATATGATAGCGGAACAAACACTGGTAGCAGTTATTTCTGTAAAATATCTGGGAGTATGCGTGCGGAACGATTTGAAGTGGAATGATCATATAAAATTAATTGTTGGTAAGGCGGGTGCCAGGTTGAGATTCATTGGGAGAGTCCTTAGAAGATGTAGTCCATCAACAAAGGAGGTGGGTTACAAAAAACTCGTTCGACCAATACTTGAGTATTGCTCATCAGTGTGGGATCCGTACCAGATCGGGTTGACGGAGGAGATGGAGAAGATCCAAAGAAGAGCGGCGCGTTTCGTCACAGGGTTATTTGGTAAGCGTGATAGCTTTACGGAGATGTTTAGCAAACTCAAGTGGCAGACTCTGCAAGAGAGGCGCTCTGCATCGCGGTGTAGCTTGCTCGCCAGGTTTCGAGAGGTTGCGTTTCTGGATGAGGTATCGAATATATTGTTTCCCCCTACTTATACCTCCCGAGGAGATCACGAATGTAAAATTAGAGAGATGCGAGCGCGCACGGAAGCTTTCAGAAAGTCGTTCTTCCCGCAAACCATACGCGACTGGAACAGAAAAGGGAGGTAATGACAGTGGCACGTAAAGTGCCCTCCGCCACACACCGTTGGGTGGCTTGCAGAGTATAAATGTAGATGTAGATGTAGACGTAGATGTAGACGTGGCGCCGGTGCGGCGTGCATTACGGCATTCTCGCTCGCCACGCCAACATGTCTGGACGCCATGGAATACGAGGAGAACAAGCTGCCGCAATCGTCAGCCTCCTGGGCCAAGCGCTTGGACTGGACAGCAAGCAGAAGAGGAAGAAACCTTTACAGTGCTTCCGCTGTCAGAAGTTGGGGCACTTCGCCGCGGATTGCACAGGCGTAGTCGCGTGTTTGAAGTGTGCAAAGCCGCACCTCACTCGCGACTGTAAGCAGCCCAGGGAAGCCGCTGCTACATGTTGTAATTGCGGCGGTTCCCACGCCGCCAACCACCGTGGCTGCAGTTATCTTAAGAGCCGTGGCCGCGGGAGGGAACGGAACACCCACCGACGGCGAACCACTGCTCAAGAAGAGGTGACAAGGAATCAAGAAGCGGCAAATTCTCTGCCCGCGCATCACGCCACTGGCACTTTTGCCGGTGCTGGCGCGGGTGGAGGGCTGTGCTGGCGCGGGTGGAGGGCTGTGCTGCTGCATCCCAACAGCATTCACAAGATCGACGATACTGTCGCCAACGCAGTTGCTGCTCTCAGATCTGCCATGGCAGGGGAGAGGGCTGCACTTCGGCCCGAGGTGGACGACGTACGCCTCCAGCTCGCACAACTTCGCGAGTTGCTGGCCTGTAAGTCTCGCAAGGGGCGAGAAGTTACGACTGCCACCATCGCCACGCAGACGGACGCTCCCCCGGCTCCTGCGGTAACGCAGGGCGCTGTGGGGGTGCCCATGGAGGTGGCAACAAAGATGTCTGCCCCCTCCTCGAAGGAGGAGGCCCAGCAGAAGCAAGATTCCGAATCATCTCCACCAGTAATACGAGATGACGTGACCAAAGGCATCGAAATGCCCGCCTGCCCTTCCGCGGACAAGGCGGGATTACCGCTGCTGGGAGAAGAAGTCACAACAGCTGCGCCCATCCAAGACCTGGACACAGAAGAGGTAGTCCACACGCCGCCTGCAGAGACAGAGATCACTGCGCCTGAACTGCTGAAGATGGTCGCAAAACCATTGCGTAACAAGACGTTCGCGCATCACAATACCCCGTACCCTTCTACCGCCTCCAATGTTCCTAAACCACCTCTACCCCATAAGCCTTATGATTTCGGATGGGCAATTGCCAATCTGACCGCCGTCATTCCTAAGAGGGACTTGGACCTTATAAACCGCTTCCCTATTTTTACCTATTATGACTGGCAGCGTATAATCGCTGCTATTCCGAGAGTTAAGCAGAAGAAGAACAAACATTCCTCTTCCTCTCGCCGCTAGTTTTCTAGCACTCTTTGTATTTTATCCTGTCGAGCTCAGACAAGTTTTAGCAAACCCTTTTTTATCCCAGCCAATTTTACCTTTAAACTTGTGGAGTAAATGTCAACTGACAACAGACTCCAATATTGTAAACCACCTCAGAAGAGGTTGTCCATACCAGAGAGCTGCAGCAGATGCGGCGTGCCGCAGGTGCCAGCGGCTGTACGGCTCGGGCTCCAACGTGTCGCTGTCGGAGCTGCCGGCGGCCTCTGTGGTGATCGTCTTCCACAACGAGGCGTGGTCCACTCTGCTGCGGACGGTCCACAGCGCTCTGCTGCGCTCCCCGAGGAGCCTGCTCCGCGAGATCCTGCTGGTTGACGACGCCAGCGACAGGGGTGAGTCCAGCGTTCCCACTAATCCTCCCCTCCAAAGTACCTAATTTTCCGTGGAAGTTGTACTGGCGCCAAAATTTTCCGCCGGATGTTAACACTGAAGCGCCAAAGAAGCTGGTGTGTACTCAAATACAGAGGTATCTAAACAGGCAGAACACGGCGGTGCGGTCGGCAAGACAACGAGTATGCGATCTGAAATTTTCCCGGGGTATTTCCAGTTTGAACAGTTCTCGGGTATCCGACCGCTGCCATCTTCAGGTGGTTCCTGACGAATGCTGACGCTGAAGATACGGGCCTAGTCCTTGGCCCGAGGTTTCGGAGTCTAAGCTGTGGATAGCTGTTCCTCCAAGATCCTTACGGGTTGGAATAACGTTGCCTCTCGTTGTGGATGGTCCTTGCGTGGTTTAGGTAATAAATCTTGGCTGCTAGCATGCATGCATGCTGGCAGATAGTTCTTCTTCCCCTCACGCGTGATGTTATTCAGTGCGGACTCCAGCTCAGGTGAGAGCATCCTCTCTCCACCTCGCACCTCTCGCCTCTGCCGCGCGACCGCAACCTCCAAGATCAAGCCCCAGTCGCGCGGCGTGAAGACTGGGTTCGAGTTGATTGTTTGAAGTTCCTTCTTCGTGACGAATTCGAGCGTAATTGCCAGATATCCGCCACGAAGCTCGAACGGCCGGTGTGGAAGTGGTGGCTGCTGTTTCCCTTCCGCTTGCGTGAAAACGTAAGGGTTTCTGTGGACGTCGTACCGCCCATCTCACACCATGGTTGCGATCTTCTTGAGCATCGCTGGCAGATTCGGGAGTCCGCAGCTCGTGGTCGTGCGGTAGCGTTCTCGCTTCCCGCGCCCGGGTTCCCGGGTTCGATTCCCGGCGGGGTCAGGGATTTTCTCTGCCTCGTGATGACTGGGTGTTGTGTATTGTTCTTAGGTTAGTTAGGTTTAAGTAGTTCTAAGTTCTAGGGGACTGATGACCATAGATGTTAAGTCCCATAGTGCTCAGAGCCATTTGAGCCATTTTTTTGGCAGGTTCGGGAAAGGTATGACTTCAGAGTGCATCCCTCCTCCCTCTTGATCTTGTTTGTCCTGCTGCGTCTTGTTCTCCCCATCTGGAGGTGGCGGCGGGACAGGCTGCACCACGTCCATGAGCGTCTCCCCGGTTTCCTGTATTGCTACAGGTTCCGTGGGGACGTCCGTTTGTGTAGACACATCCACTTCAGCTTGTTGTACCACCGTGGGGGTGGCATCGGGGGCGGGTGTCTTCTTTTGCAGCGTCCTGAGTTCTTCCCGCAACTCTTGCAGCTGCCGGTGGAGACCGACGACCTCCTTCTGCATTGCCGCTCTCTCTGCCGCCATCGCGGCTTTGAGGGCGGCCACGGCGTCGTCGGTGGTGGCGCTGGGCGGGATTGCGGCCTCCCCGTTTCCCCCTTTGGGAGGGGGTGGCGGGACGGCTGCCTCTTCTCCAAGTACCGCTTTCTTGGCGGTCGATGTCCGCTGCTTCAAGTACGCGCAGCTGCGAGCGTTTGCAGCGTGCGCGCCGCTGCAGTTGACGCACGTAGGCGCGACGTGCGGTGGTTTGTCGCAGTCGCGCGTGTCATGCGCCTTGGCACATTTCAGACACGCGACTGCGTCCTTGCACGTCCTGGCGACGTGTCAGATCTCCTGGCAGCGGTAGCACTGCATCTTGTGCTGCGGTCGGCCTCTCTTCTGCTTGTTGTTGCCACGGCCATCTCCTGCCAGCGTGAGCAGAAGCTTGGCCACAGCAGCAAGCTTGCCTCCCTTTCCGCGTCCCAACATGGCGTTGGGCTAGTGGCGTTAACGAAGTGAGCCGCAGCGAGTTGAGTAGCGGAGTGAGTGCGTGCGTGCGTGCGTGCGTGCGTGGCGTGCGTGCCGCGTCGAGTCGCGTGCGTGAATGCTGTGCTGTTCCTCTCGGTGCCCTATATATACTAGCCGTTACCCCCTCCACCGTTCCTCTCATGGTGTCTTCGGTGCGGCCGGCGCGGCGGCTACTGGAGGTGGTGGGGGAAGCGGTGCCTGGGTCTGAACTGGGGTCTGCTATCTCCCTGCTGCCGCCGTCGGGGGCGGTCCTCGATCTCTAGGACCGCATCTTTGTCTCCAGGCTGAGTGCAGGGTTCCAAGCCTAAGTTGAAGGCCGCTGTCTTTATTAATTAGATCGTCCTGTAGCCGGATTTCGATGGCCTCTTTAGTAACGCAGCCCCAGAAGTAGGAGGATTGACAGAGTATTTTTGTTTTTTCATAGTCCATAGTATGGCCAGTCCTTATACCAAAGTGGCCTGGCGTAATTCGGTATGGCGCTTGCGTTCGCGGCACCTCTCTTCTACAGTGCGGACTGTCTCCCCAATGTACGATTTTCCGCACTGACAAGGAATTTGATAAACGCCTGGTTTTCGAAGGCCTAGTTCATCTTTCACTGAACCCAGTAGAGTCAAGGTTTTTTCACGGGGTCGGAATACACATTTCAAGTTGTGTTTCCCCAGGATTCTACCGATTTTTCTTGAGGTGTTTCCGCGGATACGCATGGTCGGCATGGTTAAGCGGATGTGGCAATGTTATTTAAAGTGTGGCCGGATGCCCTTCCTGCCGCCACCCCGTACCCCCGGGAAGCAATTAGTGCACCCCAACAGTCTGCGACTAGTGTATTCCATGGAATAGTGCGAAAGTGTTCAGATGTCTGCGAGCCGTGTAACTGAGGCGGTACGTGGGGACCAGCCCGGTATTCACCTAGGGGGATGTGGAAAACCGCCCAAAAACCACATCCAGGCTGGCCGGAACACCGGCCCTCGTCATTAATCCGCCGATCCGGGACCGGCCCGCCTACCCGAGTCCAGGAAGCAGCGGGTTAGCGCGTTCGGCTAACCTGGCGAGTTGCTCATAAGCGACACATCACGCCGCTAAATGCCAAACGACGCCTTGCTTAGGAATAAGCAGCGTAAATACTGGAGGATTGAACAGTAGAAAAACGTTGTGTGGAGTGATGAATCATGGTACACAATGTGGCGATCCGATGTCAGGGTGTGGGTATGGCGAATGCCCGGTTAAAGTCATCTGCCAGTGTGTGTAGTGCCAACAGTGATATTCGGAGTCTGGGATGTTACGGTGAGCTCATATTTTTCATGGAGGGGGCTTGTACCCCTCGTTTTTTTGCGTGACACTATCACAGCACATGCCAACATTGAAGCACTTTCTTGCTTCCCACTGTTGAAGAGCAATTTGGGGATGGCGATTGCATCTTTAAACACGATCGAGCACCTGTTCATAATGCTCGGCCTGTGGCGGAGTACTTACACGGCAATAACATGCCTGTGTTGGACTGGCCTGCACAGAGTCCCGACCTGAATCCTACAGAACACTTTTGGCATCTTTTGGAACGCCTACTTCGTACCAGGCATCACCGACCGACATCGATACCTCTCCTCAGTGCAGCACTCCCCAAGAAGCTTTCCAGCACCTGACTGAACGTATGCCTGCGAGAGTGGAAGCTGACATCAAGATTAAGGGTGGGCCAACGCAATACTGAATTCCAGCATTACCGATCGAGGGTGCCACGAACTTGTAAGTCATTTTCAGCCAGGTTGCCGTATACATTTGATCTCGTAGTGTATCTCTCTATTTGAATACGCATGCCTATACCACTTTCTTTGGCGCTTCTGTGTAAATCGTGTATTACAGCATATTCAAATGTTAAAGCTGTATGAATGTATAAGCCAAATATGTTGTACAAGTGAGTAATGGCACAGGCTACAATGTCATACTGACAAATTGCTGAGTACGATGAACAGCTCGAAAAAGATGAGGGTGAAGGGGGAGAAGTAGTCTATGGAGTGTGTGTGTGGAACAGTTACAACAATCTTCTTTTCTAATGATGAGAGAAATAACAACTGGCTGCTGCTACTTTAGTAAGGATGAGTAGTGAAATTGTGTTTGGTCATTATGGATCAAGTCAGGATTTTTTGATTGATGTTTATTAATTCCTAGAAGTTCGAGTAACGTTAATTTTCTGCCTTTAGTTCCTCTATGGAGAACACACATCTCGCGTCATATGAATGACATTCATTCAGAGCATGTTAAGTCACGGTGGAATCTTTCTTTTCCAGTATCCAGCTCCTTTCACGCTCAGTCAGTCTAGTAGTTATAGCTCTACCTGATGGACCTACATGTAATTTGTCACAGAGACTACAGGAAATCCTCTGAATTCCACTCTGTTCTAAAGTGGAATCTTATCTTTACTAACAGAAGGTAGGTAATAGTATTCATAGTGTAAAAAGTGGGAGTATAATGCCTGATGTAGCAATAGCCGCGAACTTTAAAATTTTCACTGCGATTTATATGCTCAAATAAATTTCGGGCTTGCAGCCGGTCGTCGTTTACTTCAGTGCACGATATTTCAACTGGGCGCCTGCCAGTCATCTTCAAGTGAGTAATCGAAGACTGACGAAGACTCGCTCTTTTTTTTTTCCTTTATTGTTATTTTTAAACCTGTTTACAGGCAGGCCAGCAGCAGCATACTACGCCGCTCTTTGGCCATAGAGAAACACAAAAGAGACAAAGGAAGACAATTAGAGAAAAACATGGTGGACATATAAACGGAGACAAGCACTTTTTAAAATATATGGAGCCGTTCACGGGCGTAGAGTCCAAGATGAAATTTGTTCAGACACTTAGACATATACATAGACGAAAATTGTCACTCGCGAACGTAGGTGCGCAAACGAATAACACTGAACCACTGAAGCACAAACGACGGCGTTATCTCCAACGCGCGAACGTTCTCTGAGCGGGTACGAGTCCGGGAACCTGCCAAGAGAGGTGGAGGGAGGGGGGGAGAGGGAGAGGGGAGAGTAGAGAGCAGAGATGCCACGGGCAGGGGAGATAGGGGGAAGGGAGGAAGGGGGAGGGGAAGCCTGGGGAAGAGGGGTGGAGGAAGGGGGATGGGGCAAAAGGAGAGAGAAGGGAGAGAGGGTGCCTAAAGGAAAAGACACAGGAAGTGGGGGGGAGGATCAAAGTTGATATGAGGGGTAGATGGAGGGGAGGAGGACATCATCAGGGAGGGGGAGCTGGCGGAAGCCACCTTGGGAGAGGGTAAGGAGGGTGGAGAGATGGAGACCGGGTGGGACGTGGGAATACAGGCGCGGCAGTGGGCGGGGGTGGGAGAGGATGGGCGAGACAAGCGGGTGAGGAGGATCGAGTTTACAGGAGGTGTACAGGATCCGTATCCTTTCAAGGAAAAGGAGGAGGTGGGGGAACGGAATGAGGTCGTACAGGATCCGTGTGGGGGAGAGGAGACAGATGCGATAGGCAAGGTGGAGAGCATGGCGTTCAAGGATTTGAAGGGATTTATAAAAGGTAGGGGGGGGGGGGCAGAGATCCAGGCCGGATGGGCGTAACAAAGGATAGGGTGGATGAGGGTTTTATAGGTGTGGAGGATGGTGGAGGGGTCCAGACCCCACGTACAGCCAGAAAGGAGCTTGAGGAGACGGAGTTGTGAGCGTGCCTTGGCTTGGATTGTCCAGAGTTGGGGGGTCCAGGAGAGGCGACGGTCGAGGTTGACGCCAAGGTACTTAAGGGTGGGGGTGAGGGTGATAGGATGGCCATAGATGGTGAGATAGAAATCAAGGAGGCGGAAGGAAAGGGTGATTTTGCCTACAATGATCGTCTGGGTTTTGGAGGGATTGACCTTGAGCAACCACTGGTTGCACCAAGCGGTGAACCGGTCAAGATGGGACTGGAGAAGGTGTTGGGAGCGCTGCAGGGTGGGGACAAGGGCAAGGAAGGCGGTGTCATCGCCGAAGACTCGCTCCGTTCCACCCTTTATTGCGCGCTGCCAGTATTCCTACGTTACCGCTCGCCGCGGCCGTTGGCGCAATCTGGCGTCTTCGAGTAGAACCAGTCGTGGAGATGATGGGGCTCCAAGCACTGCCCAACTGATAGCCGCTATCAAGGCTCATCAGATTTTCCACGAGGCGTTCTTCCATGGACTCCTTAACGATGGAGTCCCAAAAAGATATCGCTGTCATCAGAATCACAGTTCTGTCATATTCCATTGAACATCCAGTGGAAATCAGTGTTCGACAGTAGAAGATTTGCTCGGTTGCTAAAAGGCAAGTGCAACGTTGATGCTCAGAGCAGCGTTCTTTCACCATGCATGTGGTCTGTGCTATGAACCATAATAGCGGCTCTCGGAATAGCTAATTCACAGGATAAAATTAAAACCATATGGTCAGTTGTAAAGGAAGTGTCTGGTCAGCAGCATAAGGTCGACGATATAAGGTCAGTTCATGGTAAAAATATTTGTTACTGATAAATCAAATATATGTACAGTATTTAACAATCATTTTCTGAGCATTGCAGGTGAATTAAATAAAAATTTAGTTTCTGCAGGGAATCATGTAACTTTCTTGGCAAATGCCTTTCCGAGATTGATGTCGGAAATACTTCTCTGTGATACAGACAAGAGGGAGATTGAGTCAGTAATTAAATCACTAAAGACTAAGGGCTCTCATGGTTATGATGGAGTGTCTAGCAGAATATTAAAGTACTGCGCTGCACATGTTAGCCCTGTATTTAGCCATATTCGTAATTTTTCCTTCAGGAATGGTCAGTTTCCTGAGCGATTAAAGTTCTCAGTGGTAAGCTGTATAAAAAAGGGAGAAGGGGATAATGTAGATAATTTTAGTCATATTTCTATGCCATCAGTGTTTGCAAACGTTATCGAAAAGACTGTGTATGTAAGGTTATTGACCATTTTTTATCACACCATTTGCTATCAAATGTACAGTTCAGCTTTAGGAGTCGTTTAACAACTAAAGATGCTATATTCTCTTTTCTCTGTGAGGTACTGGATGTGCTAAACAAAAGGTTTCGAACGCTTGGCATATTTTTTTGTTTAGCTAAGGCATTTGGCTGTGTTGATCACAAAATATTGCTCCAGAAATTGGGCCATTACGGAATACGGGGAGTAGCTCACAATTGGTTCACCTCTTAATTTAGCAACAGGCAGCAAAACGTCATTATTCACAATGTTGACAAGGGCTGTGATGTGGGGTCTGAGTGGGGTACTGTCAAGTGGGGGGTGCCCCAGGGATCAGTGTTGGGGCCACTCCTGTTTCTTATTTACATAAATGCCCTCTAGTATTACGGGTGACTAAAATATTTCTGATTGCTGATGACACTATATTGGTAGTAAAGGATGCTGTGTGCGACATTGGCTCGGTTTCAAATAGTGCAGTACATGACCTCAGTTCATGGCTTGCAGAAAATAAACTAAAGCTAAGTCACAGTAAGACTCACTTTTTACAGTTTCTAACACACAATTCAACAAAACCTGACGTTTTAATTTCACAGAATGGGCATATGATTAGTGAAACTGAACAGTTCAAATTTCTAGGTGTTCAGGTAGATAGTAAGCTGTCGTGGAAAGCCCACGTTCGGGATCTTGTTCAAAGAGTTAATACTGCCATTTTTACTATTCGATCGGTATCAGAAGTGAGTGATAATTCTACAAGAAAATTAGTCTACTTTGCTTATTTTCATTCGCTTGTGTCGTATGGCATTATATTTTGGGATAACTCTTCCCATTCTAAAAGGATATTTTTGGCTCAGAAACGGGCGGTTCGGGCAATAAGTGGTGTAAGTTCACGAACCTCTCGTCGACTTCTGTTCACGAGTCTGGGCTTTTTGACATATATATTTTCCTTATTGTCATTTCTTGTTAACAATATTAGCTTATTCCCAAGAATAAGCAACTTTCAGTCGGTTAATACTCGGCAGAAATCAAACGTTCCTTTGGATCGGACTTCCTCAACTCTTGTGCAGAAAGGTGTGCAGAATACTGCTGCATCCATTTTCAATAAGCTACCACTCGAATTCAAAAATCTCAGCCGTAATCCACGCGCTTTCAAATCGAAACTGAAGAGTTTCCTCATGAGTCACTCCATCTATTCTGTCGAGGAGTTTCATGAAAAATTAAGCTGATTCTTATTGTATTGTTGATTGCGTTTATTTAAACTTATTTCGGGTTCATAAACATTCATTTTTATCTGTTATTACTTTTATGTTGTAAATTCATGTACTGACACGTTCCATGACTTTGGCGATTTGCTCCTGAATTTGGTCCTTCGGAACTTGACGTGTAAATAAATAAATAGACAGTGCGTGGAATCCCATTATCTTCACGAATTGTTCCAATCGAAGACAATAGAGTGTGCCTACGGCAGCGGCCAGCGGTAACACAGAGGACAGCTGAGTTCCGCTGTTGCACCAGCGAGGGCGCCGCCGCCGAGAAGTGTGGTCTGTCGGTCTACTTCAATTCTGACGCACGCGTGAAACACTCGCAGCGCGCCATAACGGGCAAGTCTTGGACAGTCAGCGATGGCTCACCTGAAGATGACTGGCAGGTGCCCAATAGAAATGTCTTGCAATGAATTACACGACGACCGGTTTCAGGCCCTAAGTTTGTTTGAACGTAGCGTTAGTTGTTCAAATTTCCCTCAAGACGTAGGGGGGCGAGGTAGCATGTATAATGGCGCCCGAAAACATCACACTTGGCATTTGTCCGCTATGCCACCGCAGAATACAGTCTGCCCGATTGCATTCAGCACGGCGGCAACGAACGTGTGCACAGCCATCACTGCGGGATAAGTTGAAGCGAGTCTAGACCGAAAACACTACATTTTGTCACTCAGCACATCAGTGAGGTTCTCGTATCCGTTGCAGTCTGTGGCGCTGGTGGGTTCTGGTCAGTGGAGACCAACGCCTGCTACCACTACGGGACTTAACTGCTGAGGTCATCAGTCCCCTAGAACTTAGAACTACTTAAACCTAACCAACCCAAAGACATCACACACATCCATGCCCGAGGTAGGATTCGAACCTGCGACCGTAGCGGCCGCGCGGTTCAAGACTCTAGCGCCTAGAACCGCTCGGCCACCCAAGGCCGGCGTAATGTAACAAATTTCGGGTGGAGGGCGATTGCTTCATCTCTTTAGAAAAACGACAAAATTCTGCAACGTGTTCTTTTATTTCTTTAGGTTCAAAATTAAACACTTGCCATCAGCCCGTATTTAATTAACGAATAATACCACTGTCCTCAGCTCACACTTCAGACAACCCAGTACACACAAAAGGCAGCCAGGAATGTACTTAAGCCCGACCCGAATTATTCGCAATTTACAGTCATTACTCTGCTACAATATACGAGTTTCACATTTGGTCCTTTTTCAGTGGATTTCTAATAAAAATTGCTCGCCAAATATTCCATAGACGGTTATGAAACATGCCACGCGGAATTTTACAATGGCCAAAAGT
This sequence comes from Schistocerca americana, assembly GCF_021461395.2. NCBI lineage: Eukaryota > Metazoa > Arthropoda > Insecta > Orthoptera > Acrididae > Schistocerca > Schistocerca americana. Next base: position 184,861,662 of record NC_060120.1, read on the forward strand.
TCACACGCGTTTATCTCTCTAACAAATCACTTCACAAAGCTCAAATTTTCACAATCTGTCCGTAAATGCAACTGTTTTCACGGCAATACAATCCGGACGCGAGAAACCAATAACTTCTTCATTTTACTCATAATGTAGGCGCACACGTCCAACATGACCTGCACGTCCGATAGCTAGCCAGCAACTACGTGAATGCTGCTCCTCTCACAGCCTATTGCTACCTGAAATGCGCGGGAAATGCTTAACTCTGATTGGTTGTTCAAAATTACCAGTGAAACAAAACAATATTTAGAGATCATTTCGGCTAAAACTGTCATTATTCACAGATGCATTTACGTCACTTCATCATGCAAATACTAATAAAATGTTTTACAAAACCAAACGAAAAGAAAACTAATCTTGAAAAAACTTTAGAAAACTATTACTCTGTGAATGGCCATTCTGGCTGCCTTCTTACAAGAGCAAGTGCCCTTGGACATACGTCATCAGCACAGTGGGGAAATTATATTTTGTAATTTCTTGGCACGATTAGTGGGAGTGACACAGCAAGCCATTTCAAAACGTCTCAAGGCTATGGACATAATTCAGAAGGAACGAACTTGGGTCCCGTGTGAGCTGAAACCATGAGACGTTGAACGGCGTTTGTGTGTTGGTGAACAGTTGCTTCAGAGGCAAAAACGGAAGGGACTTCTGCATCGCATTGTGTCCCGGGGACGAAGAATGGCTTCATTACGAGAACCCTAAACGCAAAAAATCATGGGGATGTCTCGGCCATGCTTCCACGTCGACGGCCAAACCGAATATTCACGGCTCCAAGACAATGCCCTGCATTTGGTGGGACCAGCTCGGCGTCGTGTACTATGAGGTGTTAAAACCATGTGAAACAATCACAGGTGCTCGTTAAGGAACGCAATTAAAGCGTCTGAGCAGAGCATTAAAAGACAAACGGCCGCAGTACAGGGAGAGGCACGATAAAGTGATTTTGCAGCACCACAAGGCTCGACCCCACGTTGCAAAAGAGGTCAAAACGTACCTGGAAACACCGAGCGAGGTGGCGCAGTGGTTAGCACACTAGACTCGCATTCGGGAGGACGACGGTTCAATCTCGCGTCCGGCCATCCTGATTTAGATTTTCCGTGATTTCCCTAAATCGCTCCAGGCAAATGCCGGGATGGTTCCTCTGAAAGGGCACGGCCGACTTCCTTCCCTGTCCTTCCCTAATCCGATGAGATCGATGACCTCGTTGTTTGGTCTCTTTCCCCAAAACCAACCAACCAACCGTACTTGGAAACGTTAAAATAGGAAGTCCTACCACACCCGCCGTATTTTCCAGACATTGCTCCCTCTGACTATCACCTGTTTACATCAATGGCGCATGGCCTGGCTGATCAACACTTCCGATCTCATGAAGAAGTCACAAATTGGATCGATTCGTGGATCGCTTCAAAAGATGAACAATTTTTTTCGACGCAGGATTCGTACACTGCCGAAAGATGGGAGAAAGTAGTGGCCAGCGATGGAAAATGCTTTGAATGGTACATGTGTAGCCGATTTGTTTTATTACAGCTTCAAATGTTGGGGCGAAAACGGCGGAAGCAAAGTTTTACACCTTGTAGTAACATCAACATCAGCACGGAATCACCCTGTACCGGTTGATAAAAAAGTCAGTATAAATTTGAAAACTTAATAAACCATGAAATAATGTAGATAGAGAGGTAAAAATTGACACACATGCTTGGAATGGCATGGGGTTTTATTAGAACCAAAAACAAACAAAGTTCACAAAATGTGCGACAGATGGCGCTTCATCTGATCGGAATAGCAATAATTAGCATAACAAAGTAAGACAAAGCAAAGATGATGATCTATACAGGAAATGCTCAATATGTCCAACATCATTCATCAACAATTGCTGTCGTCGAGGAATAATGTTGTGAACAGCACTGTAAAGCATGTCCGGAGTTATGGTAAGGCATTGGCGTCGGATGTTGTCTTTCAGCATCCCTAGAGATGTCGGTCGATCACGATACACTTACCGAGCGAGGTGGCGCAGTGGTTAGCACACTGGACTCGCATTCGGGAGGACGACGGTTCAATCCCGTCTCCGGCCATCCTGATTTAGGTTTTCCGTGATTTCCCTAAAATCGCTTCAGGCAAATGCCGGGATGGTTCCTTTGAAAGGGCACGGCCGATTTCCTTCCCCATCATTCCCTCACCCGAGCTTGCGCTCCGTCTCTAATGACCTCGTTGTCGACGGGACGTTAAACACCAATATCCTCCTCCTCCCACGATACACTTGTTACTTCAGGTAACCCCAAAGCCAATATTCGCACGGACTGAGGTCTGGGGACCTGGGAAGCCAAGCACACGATCATCACCAAACGACGCGAGCAAGAGATCTTTCAAGCGTTTAGCAATATGGGGTGGAGCGCCATCCTGCATAAACGTCGTACGTTCCAGCAGGTGTTTATCAGCCAGGCTGGGGGATGATGCGATTCTGTAACATAACGGCGTCTCTCTCACCCGTCACGGTGGCAGTTACAAAACCAGAATCACTCATTTCCTCGAAGAAAAAAGGCCCGATTACGGTAGATGTGGTAAATCCAACCCATACCGTGACTTTGTCGTCGTGCAATGGAGTTTCCACAACAGTTCTAGGATTTTCGGTAGCCAAAATTCTGCAATTGTGGGCGTTGACAGACCCTCGGAGCGTGAAATGAGCTTCGTCGGTCCACAATACGTTACTCAATCAGTTGTCATCTTCCACCATCTTTTGAAACGCCCACACCGCAAATGGCCTCCGCTTCACTAAATCGCCAGGTAACAGTTCATGATGCCGATGGATTTTGTACGGATAGCATCAGAGGGTACGCCTAAGTGCCAACTAAACAGTAGTGTATGGAATGCCGGTGCGACGTGCGACTGCACGAGCGCTGACTGCCCCGTGTATAGACGAACCCGCTACTGTCTCAGCAGCATTACGCCTTGTGCTCGGTCGGCCACTACGGACTCTATCGTCTAAACAACACGTGGCTTCGAACTTCGAAATCATTCTAGCCACAGCTGCATTTGTCAATGGACCTTTACCCGTTCGAATCCCCTTCCTATGGCGATAGGATCGTAACGCTGAACTAGCACATTCCCCATTCTGATAATACAGCTTGACTAAAAGCGCCTTTTCAGGTAACGTCAACATGCTACGACTGCTGGCGCATCTGATTCTCTCTCTCATTACAGCTCCCTTTATACACGATTGTCATGCGCAGTCACTGACGTTTTGCTGTCCAGCGCCATCTGTCGGACATTTTGTGAACTTATTTTCGGTTCTAATAAAACCCCATGTCATTCCAAGCATGTGTGTCAATTTGTACCTCTCTATCTACATTATTCCGTGATTTATTCAGTTTTCAAATTTATACTGACTTTTTGATCACCCGGTATATCCATACATTTACAAACGACGGCGCCTATAACTTAGACGCTTTGTAGCATCAATGGGTGACGTTTCTGGGGACAATTCCTATGTAAAACTTAATCTATTGAGTCTCTTCAACAACCTCCTGAAGTGTGTAACAAGAATTGTGAAATGCCCTGTACAAAGATAAAGTTGATTTTGTCTGGAACGTAATCTTATATCTAATACCGAAATGTCAATATGTCAGGTTTATCGAAACCTCAGTTTGAGACAGGGTGGCTAAAGTGCGCGACATTTACGATGGCGGCCGAGTTTAGGTTCGTTCTGCGCATCTGACGTCACAAAACACAGTCAGCCAATGAACAGAGAACGACGTTGCCAGAGCTCGAATGCAGTGCAGAGCATGGACGAGTGTCTTCAGTTTTAGAAACGTTCAGTCATAAGTAAAGTAATTGAACAGAAGCAATGTCTTGATAGCAGACTTTCTGTTATAGAAAGTTTGGAAAAAGCATTCTTTCTACCAATTGCTTCATATTCGATTAACTAATTAAACCAAACAAGCAATAATCCTCCTAAGTCAGGCGATAGCAAGGAAAGGTGTTTGTATCATTCTCACTAACCGCTTTTTCGCAATTAAGAACAGCAGTAATAGTTTGTTTCCTATTGTACTTCGACGAAACGTGAGTAATTCATAGTCGTACCATCAGTGCTTGTTGGTATTTTGCGTGATATTTTAAAGTCCTCTGGGAGACCTATTCAATGACGAGCTGCGTTAGTGTAACGGTTAAAGTGTATGACTGCTAAACAAAAGGTTCTGAGTTCAAACCTTGTATGTTGCTTCATATTTTCTTTATTTAAAAGCAATATCGACGTGTCTTACTTCACGAATTTTATTCGTTTGAACGTAATTTTTTGAAATTTCTAGTGGCAACTAAAACCGACCATACGGAAAGTATACGCTACGGACTTTGCAAACTCTTAAAAATTTCGTTCAATGGTTTAGTATATCTAATGCTGCACAATAACTGCGTTGAACATCGAAACAAAATTAAGTCATTTATGTGGGGAAGGTATCAGTCAAGAAGATGTGTAAAAATCAAATTTTTGGGCCAAATAGTTTTTTGTGAAATCGAATGATAAAGTGTGTCAAAGCAGTCGAAACAGCATGTGTCTGCACAGGCGAGCAGTGCAATGATGACAAAATCGCGCACATCGCGGAATGCGGGGAGCACGTCTCTGTAACAGCGAAAGGGTTAATGCGGCCGTGGTGGCTTTACTTCATAAGCTGCGCGCTCCACCCTAAACATAAGTTTAGGAACTATACTATGGCGCTGCTTCTCTTGGCGCGTGCAACTGGCAACGCAGCAATCTCCCGCGTCTGGGCGGGCATGCGCGAACCGCCAAGATAAAAGAATTGAACTATAGTTGAAACAAAACGTTTAGCTGCAACTTGTACTGAGAGCTTTTGCCAGCTGCCTGCAGGGTGCTCGGTATGGCGTGTTGCAGCGTTCCTGGGAGAGCCCCTGGAGAGGCACGTGGCTTCGCTGGAGGTGCCGACGCGCGTCATCCGCACGGGGCGGCGCGTGGGCCTGGTGCGCGCCAGGATGCTGGGCGCCGAGGCCGCCGTGGGCAAGGTGCTCGTCTTCCTGGACGCCCACTGCGAGTGCACTGTGGGTGAGTCCTCAGCCCGTGACGGCACGTACACAACACTCCCACATCTGTCCTATAAAAATCTAATGTTATTAGAGTTGCGCTCTACCAAAACTCTGTTCCATAGTTGTAGTACAGTACACAGATGGCGCAGAAAATGTTGCCATTACCGGTAGTGTCGGTTCAAATGGCTCTGAGCACTATGGGACTTAACATCTGTGGTCATCAGTCCCCTAGAACTAAGAACTACTTAAACCTAACTAACCTAAGGACATCACACACATCCATGCCCGAGGCGGGCCTAGAACCGCACGGCCACACCGGCCGGCTAGTGTTGGTAACATTGGTAGGGAAAGAACGTGTAAGAGAGAAACTGGGAGCCAACAATTTCTCTTTGTTTTCTTTTTTCTGTTTTGAAAGATTTTAAAAAGCTGTTACTTTTACTGACAGTTCCAACGTATTAGGAACTGTCACCAGCAACAAAAAGCAAATATTAAAGAAGGTGTAAGAGAAGGATATGCTCTGTCTCCTCTTATATTCAACACTTACATCCTGGAAACTATAGACCAAGTTCGAGAAACTACTGAAGAGGCGATCAAAATTAATGGGCAGAAGATACACCTGCTAGTTATGCAGATGATATTGCTGTAGTCACGGAGACAAAAGAAGATCTATAGGAAGTCCTCAGAACAATTGAAAAGATTTTATGCAATCAGTAAGGAATGAGAATAAACAAGACAAAGAGTAAAGTGATGGTATCCAGTACAAAAGCAGAATATGAACGTCTGAGAATGAGAATTGGAAGAGAGAACTGGAAGTGATAGAGGAATTTACGAGGGCCATTCCAAAAGAAAGGCACACTATTTTTTTTAATCCATCTTTTATTCTACACTTTTGAAAGTTTTACAGTGTGTGGATACATCCTTTAAGTACAATATTTTCATTTCTCCACATAATTTCCATCCCTCTCAACTGCCTTACTCCATATTGGAACCAGCGCCTGTACACCCGCACGGTAAAATTCTCGACCACCCTGTTGGAGCCACTGTTTGCCACCGTGCACAAGAGAGTAATCATCTTCAAACCTTGTTCCACGTAGAGAGTCTTTCAGTTTCCCAACGAGATGATAGTCACATGGAGCCAGGCCAGGACTGTAAGGTGGGTGTTTCAGTGTTGTCCATCCGAGTTTTGTGATCGCTTCCATGGTTTTTTGACTCACATGTGGCCGTGCATTGTCGTGCAACAGAGAAAACATCCTGCTTTTGCCGATGTGGTCGAACATGACTCAGTTAAGCTTGAAGTTTCTTCATTCTCGTCACATATGCATCAGAATTTATGGGGCTCCACTTGGCATCATGTCCACAAGCAAAAATCCTTCGGAATCGAAAAACACCGTAGCCATAACTTTTCCAGCAGAAGGTGTGGTTTTGAATTTTTTTTGTTGGGTGAATTTGCATACTGCCACTCCATTGATTGCCTCTTCGTCTCTGGTGAAAAATGATGGAGCCATGTTTCATCACCTGTCACCATTCTTCCAAGAAATTCATCTCCACTATTCTCGTACTGTTCCAAAAGTTCGCTGCCTACCGTTTTTCTTGTTTCTTTGTGAGCCACTGTCAACATCCTGGGAACCCACCTGGCACAAACCTTTTTTAACGCCAACACTTTCAGCATTCTGCAAACACTTCCTTCCCCTATCCCAAAGTAGCGTGACAATTCGTTCACTGTGATGCGTCTGTCAGCAGTCACCAATTCGATAACTCTCTGCACGTTGTGTGGAGTGTGTGCAGTACGAGGCCTGCCGCTGCGAGGACAATCCTCAATATTGCTGTGCCTGCTTTCATCACGTAACCTGCTTGCCCGCCGACTACCTGTACTGCGATCGACAGCAGCATCTCCATACACCATTTTCAACCTCTTGTGGATGTTTCCCACTGTCTCGTTTTCACAGCACAGGAATTCTAAGACAGCACGTTGCTTCTGACGAACGTCAAGTGTAGCAGCCATCTTGAAGACGTGCTGTGACGGCGCCACTCACGGGAACAGGTTGAACTAAGTTTCAAAATAAGCGGGAAGGATGTATCTAGACACTGTAAAACTTTCACACATGCAGAATGAAAACTGTATTTTTACAAAAATAGTGTGCATTTCTTTTGGAGTGACCCTCGTATTTTGAAAGATTTTAAAAAATTGCTAGTTTTACTGTCAGTTCCTACTTATTAGAAACTGTCACCAGTAACAAGAAGCAAATATTAGAAAAAGTGTAAGACAAGGATGTGCTCCCTCTTCTCTTATATTCAACGCTTACATCCAGGAAGCTATACACCAAGTTCGATAAGCTACTGACGTGTGGATCAAAATTATTGGGCAGAAGATAGACATACTGGTTATGTAGATGATATTGCTGTAGGCACGGAGACAAGAGAAGATCTAGAGGAAGTCCTCAGAACAACTTAAAGGATTCTACGCCATCAGTAAGAAGTGAGAATAAGCAAGACAAAGAGTAAAGTGATGGTATGCAGTACAGAAGCAGAATATGAACCTCTGAGAATGAGAATTGGAAGAGAGGAGCTGGAAGTGATAGAGGAATTTGCTTATCTGGGAAGCAAAATCAGCCTGAAAGAAATTGTGAGCAGAATACAGCAGGCCAAAATTACATTTAATCTGAGGAGGAATTCGCTCACCAGCAAGAACATCAGTCTGAAAATAAGGAAACGTGTCATGAAAGCTTTCGTTTGGGGTGTGGCCCTACGTGGATGTGACACTTGGACAATGGGAAGAGAAGAGGGAAGACGACTAGAGGCCCTGGAGATGTGGTGCTATAGAAGGAAGATGAGGTCAACTGTAGAGACAAAGTAACAAATGAAGAGGGGTGCTTAGAAGAGTACAGGAAACAAGATCCCTGTGGAGTCACATCCAAATAAGAAGAAACAAACTTGTAGGGCACGTCCTCAGACAGAATAACATCATTGGAACAATAGCAGGAGGAGCTATTGAGGGAATGAATCGGTGGGAGCAACCAAAGATATCATACCATGCAACAGATCATGAATGATGATGGATGTAACACGTCCGTGGAAGTGAAGAGGAAGACAGACAGAAGAGAGGAATGGCGGTATGCTGCAAACCAGCCTCGGGGTTGAACACTAAAAGAAAGAAAGATTTCGAATTGGCAGTTGCTTTGCTTCGATTGTGTGAAAGTTATTTGAGAAGTTGCATCTATTGCAAGTAATGACTCGAAACAGAAGTTGATCTGACTGTGTCTTTTCCAAGAGAGTGCGCTGAGTCGCCTAATAAAGAAAACGAGATTCTACCTGAGCTCACTTCAAGAACCGTAACACTCTGTTTGATACTTCCTTATTTCTCTGATATGAAATTTGACAAAACCTTAGCCGACTTCTGGTCATACGAAATTCTCTGTCCCTTGAAACATGAGAAAACCATCCTAACGACCGGGAGAGCGGTGTGCTGACCACACGCCCCTCCTATCCGCATCCTCAACCGAGGATGACACGGCGGTTGGATGGTCCCGATGGGCCGCTTGTGGCCTGAAGACGGAGTGCTTTTTGAAACATGAAATATAATTTCTTTTTCTCTTTTGGCTGACCTGCGGCAATGAACAACGCTCGAACAAATGCTCTCCGGAAATTTCCGCTGTAGCTATTGGCAGCTACTAACAAGGCGCGTCCCTTTTACTGGGCGGCAAACTAACTAAACGTGAACTCGGTGTGCAATGAGTCCACTTAATGTTTGTGCATTTTAAATTGCAGTTGTAAGTCTTTATCTAATGGGTGACAAACATTGAGAAATGGATGATGACGTGGCAAATTGAGTTAATACTGATTCCTTTAAAAGGTCTATTGGCAAATCTAGAAAACTCACTTTACAAAAGTATTCATTATAATCAAGGGGCTGCAAAGAAATGACAAGCTCTGAAAATGCTTTCAAGCTGTTTGTTCAACAATGTCATGTTCACAGAATTATTACAAAATATATATGTGCATCGTAGACTACAAAAGGTAACATTAAAGAGTGAATCTTTCCTGAATCTTCGCTAATTAAGAAGAGGAGGAAAGTTCCGTGTTGGATACTAAATTGTTATTGTAGTGTGGAGGCAGCAGCTCGCGCGCAATTAAAGCAAAGAAAACTAATTATTACCCTATTATAAAGCTTTCGTGGAATCGATCAAAAAGTCTCTTTCTCTCACAGTACAGACATCAAAAACCGTATTATAGAATCAGTTTCCTCAATATATATAAATTTTCTACATTCCCATCACCCCGCTCTTTCGGCTGGGGCTCACTTCCCGATTATCCCCTGCGGACTAAATTTTTCTGAGGCCGGCATCCATGCGGAGATGCTATTGCAGACGCGCACTGTCCCAGACGACACTGAGCGCTGTTTTTTGTTCAGATGGCTCTTGAGCACTATGGGACTTAACTTCTGAGGTCACCAGTCCCATAGAGCTTAGAACTACTTAAACCCAACTAACCTAAGGACATCACACACATCCATGCCTGAGGTAGGATTCGAACCTGCGACAGTAGCGGTCGCGCGGTTCCAGATTGTAGCGCCTAGAACCGCGCGGCCACCCTGGCCGGCTCTGTTTTTTGTATCCAAGCTATAAGGGAGCCTCATAGTGCACAGTTATCAGCAGCCCTTTAAGTTTGTTCGTTTTATTTGGTCGGTTGGTTGGTTGATTTGGGGGGAGGGGACGAAACAGCGAGGTCATTGACCCCATCGCATTAGGTAAGGAAGTCGACCGTGCACTTTCAAAGGAAGCATGCCGGCATTTGCTTCAGGCGATTTAGGAAAATCACGGAAAACTTAAATCACAATGGCTGGACGCGGGTTTGAACCGTCGACCTCTCGAATGAGAATCCAGTGTGCTAACCACTGCGCCACCTCGTTTGGTATTTTTTTGTTTGTTTATTTTGCACGTAATTAGAACCGCCTATCGTTCACTGTTAGTCCATTGCGTGTTTTATACCCATGACAGATTATCAGAGAGCCAGTGGGGATTTTCTGCATGTTATTGCTATACACAAAGTATCTCTGAAAAATCGGTGAGTAGTCTCAGAAAATAAGGGAAACAAGATTTAAAAACAAAATACCGTTTCTGACCTTGCAAGTAATCACGATTAGGTACAACACACTTCTGACATCGGTTGTGAAGCCGATGGAAACTATCAGCAAACGCTTCCTGTGGAATCGCTCAAAGCACTATGGTTGCGCGTCGCTGGATACCCGTAAACGTCCGTGAACAATAGTGCTTACACTGTCAAAGACAGCCGCTGAGCATCCGCAAGCATCCGTCGCAGTCGTCCACGTTTCCCGTCCTCGACACCGTCCTTTGCGTCTCTAAACCACTCAGACACCCACTTCTTATTCACCGACCCAGCACCGTACACTTGCACTAACATTCCGTGAGTCTCTTTCGTCGTTTTTCCTAATTTGAAGCAAAACTTCATGTTAACACGTTGCTCCGTTCTGCGTTCCATTTCACAATGATACAACCGCGACGGATGCTTGTGAATGGTCAGTGGCTGTCCTTGAGAATGCAAGGAGAAGAATTGAAGATAATCAAAGACACTAAGTACTATTGCTCACGAATATTCCCAGACGTTGTTCATATCTTACAACGCGTGACCATGGTGGTTCGAGCGATTCCATAAAGATAGTTTCTTGTCATTTTCCAACAGCTTTAAACCGATGTCAGAAATGTGTTTTACGAGGTGCATTCAAGTTCTAAGGCCTCCGATTTTTTTTCTCCGGACTGGAAAGAGATAGAAACATGTGCATTATTTTAAAATGAGGCCGCATTCATTGTTAATATGTCCCAGAGATGGCATCACCGTACGGCAGATGGAATTTTACCGCCAGCGGCGAGAATGAGAACTGTTTTAAATACTTAAAATGTCGACGTTTTCCTTACTTGAACAGCGTACAATCATTCGTTTTCTGAATTTGCGTGATGTGAAACCAATTGCAATTCATCGACAGTTGAAGGAGACATGTGGTGATGGAGTTATGGATGTGTCGAAAGTGCGTTCGTGGGTCCGACAGTTTAATGAAGGCAGAACATCGTGTGACAACAAACCGAAACGACCTCGGGCTCGCACAAGCCGGTCTGACGACATGATCGAGAAAGTGGAGAAAATTGTTTTGGGGGATCGCCGAATGACTGTTGAACAAATCGCCTCCAGAGTTGGCATTTCTGTGGGCTCTGTGCACACAATCCTGCATAACGACCTGAAGATGCGAAAAGTGTCATCCAGGTGGGTGCCACGAATGCTGACGGACGACCACACGGCTGCCCGTGTGGCATGTTGCCAAGCAATGTTGACAAGCAACGACAGCATGAATGGGACTTTCTTTTCGTCGGTTGTGACAATGGATGAGACGTGGGTGCCATTTTTCAATCCAGAAACAAAGCGCCAGTCAGCTCAATGGAAGCACACAGATTCATTGCCACCAACAAAATTTTGGGTATCTGCCAGTGCTCAAAAAATGATGGTGTCCATGTTCTGGGACAGCGAGGGCGTAATCATTACCCATTGCGTTCCAAAGGGCACTACGGTAACAGGTGCATCCTACGAAAATGTTTTGAAGAACAAATTCCTTCCTGCACTGCAACAAAAACGTCCGGGAAGGGCTGCGCGTGTGCTGTTTCACCAAGACAACACACCCGCACATCGAGCTAACGTTACGCAGCAGTTTCTTCGTGATAACAACTTTGAAGTGATTCCTCATGCTCCCTACTCACCTGACCTGGCTCCTAGTGACTTTTGACTTTTTCCAACAATGAAAGACACTCTCCGTGGCCGCACATTCACCAGCCGTGCTGCTATTGCCTCAGCGATTTTCCAGTGGTCAAAACAGACTCCTAAAGAAGCCTTCGCCGCTGCCTTGGAATCATGGCGTCAGCGTTGTGAAAAATGTGTACGTCTGCAGGGCGATTACGTCGAGAAGTTTCATCGATTTCGGGTGAGTAGTTAATTAGAAAAAAAATCGGAGGCCTTAGAACTTGAATGCACCTTGTATCTAATGTCCATTGAAAGTGCTCTTGTAACTTTTCTTTCCTCTATTTTTGGCGACCATTCACTGAAACTTTCCAGACATGGCTTGTATCAATATTCCATTCGTAAAGGAAACTGGTTTTCAGAATTCCTACAGTTACAGAATGAAACTGTAAGTTGCGCAGTCTTCAAGTTTCAATGCTAACCCTCTTCTCCTTATTGCCGCGTCGAAAGACTTCGCGCCTGCAGACAGGCAACGCAATGAACAGATCTGCAATGCGGGGTGCTGCCGCGCCTTCACAGACAATTCGCCTCTACGACTTGCACGCACCTACTGACGTATGCCGCCTAACATGCGGTGCTCATACTGAGCACCTGCAATGTGAGCTACGAACTTCACGGTACGCTCCACCCACTGATCTGTGCCCGTTTCCTGAACGACGTAGCTTTTGTGCAGTCGTATTCTGAAACCCCGAATAACCATGTATCTCTCACTCCTCTCCACGTTGGGAAACAAACGGCAGGATAGAGTTTTTGGTATGGAAATAATTTTTTCGTATTCTTATTTCTGACTACGGTATTAATTAAAATAACCATACATTGATGTCTTTCACTCAGAGAGAAAAATTGGTATTGAAATGTTTCCCGAAATGACTGCAACCAGTCGCCGTTATTTACGATGGTAATCCCAAAAGTAAGGGCTCCTATTTTTTTATAAGTACATAGACCTGTTTATTTCTACAAATGGTTTATATCAGTTTACAGCTTGAACATTTAGCTATTTTCGAGATTATCACCATTTCTGTCGATGCATTTTTGTAGACACTGTGGCAGTTTTTGTACGCCCATGTCATACCAGCTCGCCGCCATGCTGTTCAGAAAGTTATGAATCTCTTCTTTCACTTCGTCGTCGGAGCTGAATCGCTTTCCGGCCAAATGTTATTTTAACTTAGGGAACAGGTGATAGTCACTGGGCGCCAGGTCAGGACTATAGGGTGGGTGGGAGGGTGGGTGGGTGATTATGTTCCACTGAAACTGTTGCAGGAGAGCAACGGTTTGCCGAGCGATGTGTGGGCGAGCGTTGTCATGGAGAATGTGTACGCCCTTGCTCAACATTCCTCTTTTCCGGTTCTGAATTGCCCGTTTGAGTTTATTTCCGTGGCTTTGATGAAGAAAGATGCCGCCACTGGTGTAATTGTTGCTTGGTCTCCGGTGTAAAGTGGTATGCCCAGGTTTCGTCACCCGTGACAACTGAGTGCAGAGGGTTGTCCTGTTCGGCTGCAAGGTGGTGAAGAAATGCGCGGGAAGCATCAGTTCGTTGCCGCATGTGGTCCTCAGTCAGCATGCGTGGCACCCATCTTGCGCACACCTTCCGGTAGTTGAATGTTTCCGTTAAAATTCTGTGAGCGGTGCTTCGGGAAACCTCAGGAACCAACGTGCAGAGCTCATCCAGGGTGGATCACCCTGGATGCTGATCTTCACGCATGCTTTGGTCAACCTTCAACACTGTCTCCTCAGAAATTGACGGTCTCCCGCTCCTTTGTTCGTCGTGAATTTCGGTCCGACCAGCTGCAAACTCTCTACACCACTTACGAACATTTTTGACATCCATGCACGACTCACCGTACACTTCCGTCAATTGGCGATGGATTTCAATCGGCGCAGTGCCCTTTGAGTTGAAAAACCGAATAACTGCGAGCAATTCGCACTTGGCGGTAACATCCAACGGCAGCTCCATTCTCAACGGCTGCCAGGCCAAGACCGAACGCGTCAGCGCGGCGTGCGCGTGTTTACACACAGCGCGTGAAGCACTCTTCGTAACAGTGTGACCAACTGCCGCAGAAGCAGAGTTCTGCACTTACAAAAAAGTAGGAGACCGTAGTTTTGGGATTACCCTCGTACCACTACAGGTTTCGAATCGCCAAGCGATTCATCATCAGGTGGTACATATTTATTGCATATTTTCAGCATTGTGGGGGTCGTGTGGCTGTGACAAGATGTGAAAAACGAAACATGCAAGTACTGAATGTAGCAAGAATTTTTTACATAAAGATCTACTTAAATGCATTACTTACAGTTATTAGTATCTGTTAGTTTGCTCTTGGTGCACACGTTATTCTGGAAAACATAATGCTTGTTTTCCAATAACGTTAATTTTATAGCACTCTGCTACAGGTAACAACGTCCGCGGGCTTTACAAAACGTAAATAAACCAAAGAGCCTGACTAAAGTTTTTGTTCAAAGAATTTATGTACGGGCACAAACTTTCTTTGTTGAGCACTCGCGTTGCAAATTGGCGGCAGTCAGTATATGTCTATTTGTACTGTACTATATTCATTATTACACAAATAATGTAAATAATTCTCGCTACGTTCAATGCTTAGATGTTTCGTTTTTACGTCTGGCCACTGCTACACGACCCCAACAACGCTGCAAACATGCAACCATTACAGATATGTACCCTGTCATGATGAACCGCTAGGCGATACAAAACCCGTCACTGTAAATAGAAACTCAACAATAAACCGAAACGTGACTGGCTGCAGTCGTTTCTAGAAACCTTTATTCATCACAGTCGTAGTGTTCCTCATTCATAATGGTTGAATGTTTTATTTTGGGAGTGATGGGTTAAATCTGTTTACCGGTCTGGACTTCGATTGTGCAACCTTTGCGTTCCACGAGCTAGTTTCTACCGACTACACTTCCTTAGCAGCACTCCCCCTCACAACTATATTTCCGTCAGTACCTTTCTTGTTCTTTCCAAACTTTACAGAAGTTTTTGAAAAAATTTATGATTACCACCTCAAGCTGATGATAAAATTTTTTATTTGACAACCAGTTTCAGTAGACAGAACACCATCAGTTTCCTGTATACCAAACCGTAACAGTTGTGAGTAGCATTACAAGATTAAACTGTGTGGCGGAACCGGTTTATAGAATTTCGTGATTAATTACTTATAAATGATATTTAAGGTAAATCTAAAAAAATATAAATCCAGTTACCTATTGTCAGCGTAACAATTCGTTTGATCTCAAAAATGATTATCCCGGCTAATATTTGTCACTCTGCTAAAGAAATCTCCACTTGACGTTGTGTATAAATGTTGTCAGTAAAGTCGTGTGAGTGGCACTAAATTGCATATCATTTATCAGATTTTACGCAACAGCTACTTAAGATGGAAGCACTTTTCCCTAGCAAAGCTAACATTTAGTCACAAAATACTACCCGCGCACAACACTGACGTATGTCTCCTATTAAAATATTTCATGTAAATCATCCGAAATAATTAGGCTTCATACATCAGGAAATAAGAAATTGATATTACGTAACGTGCTGTGAACACTGTTTTTAAAGATTCAACCTGAGATGAATTCTGTCTTTTAAAGTAGATCCGGGACCACCGGTGCACATTTATTTCCATTCATTTATATCTAACAACATTTATGTTTGTTAAAATTCTAGATTCAAAACTGTCGCGGAGATATTTTTGCTAAGATGGCGGCAGACAGACGATAGTCAATTTGTCTATTGTTATTCTTGATTCCTTTTATATCAAATGGTTCAAATGGCTCTGAGCACTATGGGACTCAACTGCTGTGGTTATCAGGCCCCTAGAACTTAGAACTACTTAAACCTAACTAACCTAAGGACATCACACACATCCATGCCCGAAGCAGGATTCGAACCTGCTACCGTAGCAGTCGAACGGTTCCGGACTGCGCGCCTAGAACCGCGAGACCACCGCGGCCGGCTTTTATATCAAGTTAATATATTCAGATAAGTCTTTAAGCCTTTTGCTCTCTATTCTTTAGCATTTAAAATTATTCTTAATGAAAAATGCTTCATATTTTTTATACCAGCTACTAGAAAACTCCGGTGTAAGTACTCCGCCTCCGCTGTAAGTTACTAGCGCTAATGGCAGCGCTCCTAATTGTGGAGCTGAAAATTAACAATTAAAAACATTAATTTGATTGGATTACACTTTAAATAAATACAAATCCACGTCTAGACAATAGCGACTCTGTTTTACAAATAATAATTAACAATATAGTTACAGGCTTTCTCTTTACAGGCCTCACACGTCTCACGTCCGAACAGTTCTTCGGTTAGCACAGGAAGAACAACTGAACCACAGTTAACACAGATAACAGAAAAAGATTATAATTATCGTTGTCTATGAATGTAGTTCTCTGATAATAGTTTTAATTCACACAGAAATTACATTATTACAGAAATAATGAAATAATTATCGTCATTTTTACACGATGTAAAGTTGATGCAGTAAGTTGTTCTGAAAGCGGTGCTGATATTCAAGACAATAAAAGCGGGTTAAAAGCTGTGAGCTATCTGGGGAAGTTAACCTTGCATTACTGAGCAACTGTTTCACCAGGTATCCAGTCTAGCTTACCAAATTCCCAACTAGACTAACTTTAATTATAATCTTTTAATAGTCACCTTACGACAACTGGTGATATATATATAAAAAGAGAATTTAAATAAAAAGAAATAAATCAGTTTATATTTGGACATTTATTTTAACATTGATCATTGTTCCGTCAAAATTTCAGCATATTAAACCTGATTCGTAACTAAACTGGTGCCTTATTTAGGATTGTGAAAATGTGAGTTTGTAATCTTACGGAACACATCAAATACGGAGCCAAGATTAGGAGACTGCATACAACACTGCATTCATAAAATAACACACGAAGAACGTTGAGACATACGCAGGAGGAAATTAACCACAACCAACCGATTGAATTTTCACCCAAAGAAGTTACGTTCGTAGCGCAATCCTGTCCGCTATGAAATTACCACACACTGGTATACTAAATTCATACTAACTCTCTGTGAAATCTTCCTGAAAAGAATAGCTGAGGGCTACTTTGATGATTACACCACATGTTTCACGTGGTGAACTTGGTTCACACAAAGAGTGTAACTCCACAATAATTTCGATAATTAAGATAAATTACATCGAAACGCAATTTACAAAAGAAAAACCTCGAACTGGTTACTATCGTCTTACTATTAACCTGATGGGTCAAACAATTGTATAAGCATGTAGTACTGGGTCTCAGAAAGTACATCCCACATGGGTTGAACATAAAGAAAAGTTGCTGTATTGAACAATATTGTCAAGACGAGACATTGTAATCTCACGCATATTCGCATGTAAGATTGATGATCTTAGTTACAGTTACGGATCATCAACATGTGGTTCCACTTTACTCACAAAGTAGTGACAAAGCAACTACTGGAAGATATTTTGAACTTCACACTCGAATCACACTGCGTTGCAATTTAAGATAACATTAGATATTTTAGAGCTAAACCTGAAATAAAGGTGATTAAATTTTCAGTTAGGCTGAACTTAAGAAATCCATTGTCCTTCGGACTTAGCAGAGACGCGCGTAGCCAGAGATCTTACCACTTCAGACGCTCGCAGAGGACAGACAGGCCTGGGCCCCTACTGAGGGTGCTTAACAGATACAAACGGAAGTGACCAGAGAGGCAGCATCCTATACCAACATGACAAGGGAGGGACAGGACCATACGAAGAATAGAAACCTCTTTGCTTTTAGAAAGCGTAGCTACCTGTTCCGACGTTCGTCCTACTGTTCGCTAGCAGACAGGCATGTCTGCTACCATCAAGCATGAAGTTAGAAATACATTTGCTCATTCATCCTTTTACACAGAAAGGAAGGGGGATGACAGTATCTTATCATATACAGTATATAAAAGAAAGCGGATGTAGGTTCTGTATGAGACTGTGTGACATGAATTACATATACACTGTGTTTTAAAGTGTAGTAGTGTGACAGATCGTTCTTGTTTATGTGTAAAAGTAACACATTCCACTGCTCAGTCTCCTCCCAGATAGTCAGAAACACCCCAGTAAATTTAGAAGTGGAATGTATGCCATAAATGACAACAGATTTGAGAAATTAACATGAAAGGAATCCAACAGAGATCTTTCAACGATACAGTCTTTTTTATATGTAGTATCGATAATATATATTGAAGTTCGTATATTTAGTTCATTTTACCATCTTGTGGCTAGAACATAGTGTCGTGGATATTACAACTGCCACAAATCTTTTAACTGATGTACATGTTAATGACAGTACATACACCCATGTAATAAAATGTCACATACTTTGTAAGGTGTCAGGCAAATCCAACACCTTCCATGAAATCCCTGAGATGATAAGCAAATCCAGTAGTATGTCACATAGCTCCGAATAAATCGTGACATTAAATTAACCAAAGTAATACGAGTAACGAGTGAGCAAATGGAATACCACAGACTAACACAAGAATGCCTAAATGCATGTCATACCTTCCCACCGTGAGACAGACACAGTTCCGAGGGGAGAAACGAGAACAGAAGCCGAGAGCAGAACCGTGTTAAGCTAGAAGGCCCTACGATAAGGGACGGACACCCACGTCGCCAGATAACCACCAGGACACCCCCCCCCCCCCCCGCCAGCCCATGTTAAAAGCTAGAGCCCTCCAGAAGAACAGTAGTATAGATCTTACGATAACACTAAAAGGGCCACACGAGCCGAAAGTTTTAGCATGAGACTTTTTCGCGTCTCTGTTACGCTGCAAACTTTAAAAACATTGCCCCACAACGAAAAGTATAACGTTTCTCATTGGACAGACAGAATTTTTGTAGGCGGAGCTTAAGGTTAACATTGAGACCCTGATTGGTCAGATGAAAACACGGCCAGATAGTTTTTTTTTTTAACCAACTTCGGTAAATTGTAGTAAGGAGAAGTTAGGAGATAGTTGCTTCGGAGACGGCGAGCTGGATGGAGCTGCGTCGGCCGCTGCCCCCTGACGAACACCGACGAGGTAATGAACGCACGCGATGCCGCATTTTTGAGCGCATAAGGCTTCACTCAGAACTGCAGAAGTCTCATCTGTTACATCCCCTTTTTACGTAATACTAGTGGCGATCATCAATTGAAGCTCATGGTATTCACATTTGTTACGTAAGTTAAAATCTGAAACGCGATGATTTTTCTGTTATACAATTATTGAGAAGCCACATCAGCCACTGTAATTTACGACAAGTTAGATAAGTAATTAAAGATAATTGAGGGTCACTGTAGACCATTTTGAGAGTTTTCCCTTTTGTGAAACTTAATTTAAACCTAGATTATAGATGTGATATGGCTTAGGTCATCCTTCGATCCATTGTAGAACTTAGAAACCCATTCAGGGAATATTCGTTCACATTTTTGTTGAACACAGTTGGTTTTTATCATCCTGTATTAAAACATTTCCTGTTATCAATAGTGCAATTTAAAAACAATGTTTTGTAAGTAGAATAAAATTTCCAATGGTAAACTTAACTGCTTTTTCGACGTTATTTTACCAGCTAACTAAAAATAGGAAAGCCGTGAACCCCTTCCACTAAATTTAATTAGTATTAAGATTCTTTTACAGGGAGTGCAGTGGAGCTGACGCTGAAATCATTAAGTATTTGGTTATATCATCGCTAGTCTCACTGAACTCTTCTGAACTCTACATGTCATGTGTGGTCTGGCGACTCCTTACCAGCAACAGGTCCCAGGTTCAAACTAGTCAATTCCCTAAAAAACAAGCTCAGAGCGTCGTTGCGCGAAAGTGGTAGGGAGACACGACATAGAACAGACACCACGCAGAATGTTAGAACGTAGCTGAAAACATTCACATCATGATATTAGGCGAATAAAAAAACATTGACGTCACAGATGTTCCCCTGCATATGTTGCGGGAGTAGAATGGAGAAAGAGGTAAAGGGGGAAGTAACGTGGTAAAATATTCTACCCTCTTGTATAACGGGAATGATTAAAAGCCACTACTGTGTTCGCTTCGGCTGCGGCTGACCGTGTGTGTCGGATGACCTCATCTGCAGGCTGGCTGGAAGCGCTGGTGCGTCGCGTGTGGGAGGACCGGCGCGTGGTGGCGTGCCCCGTGATCGACATCGTGAACGAGGACACGTTCGCGTACGAGCGCAGCTTCGAGCTGCACTGGGGCGCCTTCAACTGGGACCTGCACTTCCGCTGGTACGCACTCACCGCCGCAGACATGAGGCGCCGCCGAAAGGACCTCGCGCGCCCCTACAGGTCAGTCCCTAAACTACCCTGTGTGTGTGTGTGTGTGTGTGTGTGTGTGTGTGCCACCTCAGGATCCTCTCTCTCACGTGATACCTGGGTTGAAAAATAATGTCCCTCACTCTCCGAGTGGAACGCTTGAAGAACTTATAGAATTGGTACCAGGCTATCCGGAGACCCTTGAGTGCTGACGTCATGACAGTGAAATGGCCTGTATTTGCCACGTGGCTGTATGAAATCATTGCAGTAAGGTGGCTCGACGTGGAGGAGTGACAGGTGTATTTGGACGTGCCGATGCTCACTAACGATGGAAACACCCGAATGAAAACAATCGATTCAGTCGCCTGTTGGAAAAACAATGGACTCTTTCAGTTTCAGTTAACGTATCGGTTGGATTATTAATCATTCATTTCTTTTGGGTGACACCAGCCAGTCGTAGCAACTGAACGATACAATCCGTTGAAGTTTTGCGTATTCAGTGAATTATTCATTCTTCCTCTTCCACTGAAACCAGTATTTTTACTGTCTGTTGAAACACGTATTCATTCTTTCAACTGAGGCCATTTATTAAACTAAACTCACTTTGAACTTGTGGTACAGTCGGTAGCGCCATGGAATGTGAACTAATGCAAATTTCCGAGCGTTGGTTCAAATCCCACCAGTATAATTTTGTGGAAAAATTCTCTTCGCTGCCGGCCGGAGTAGCCGAGCGGTTCTAGGCGCTTCAGTCTGGAACCGCGTGACCGCTACGGTCGCAGGTTCGAATCCTGCCTCGGGCATGGCTGCGTGTGATGTCCTTTGGTTAGTTAGGCTTAAGAAGTTCTAGGGGACTGATGACCTCAGAAGTTAAGTCCCATAGTGCTCAGAGCCATTTTTTCTCTTCGCTGATGACAGCAATATTATAGTCACTGAAAAACAAGAGAACTCCTTGCCGAAAAAAACAAATGAAACTCTCAAGGAAGTTTATGATCGGTCAATAAGCAATAAAGTGATATTGAACATAAAGAAAACTATTGCCATGAATTTCAGTTTGAAGAGGAAAAATGACAGTGGTAAATTAAATGTAGATGGCACCTCTATAGACTGTGTAACAAATGCAAAATTGCTAGGAATGAATATTGATTCTCAGTTGAAGTGGTGTGAACACACTAAGGTACTCGGAAACAGAATGTCATCAGCATGTTATGCCCTTAGAATCCTATCATCAGTGTGTAACATGCTCTATCTTTTAGTTACATATTATTCATATGTACACTCAATTCTTAGCTATGGCATTCTTTTTTGGGGAACAAATGCACAAAATGTGAACACAATTTTCAAACTCAAGAAAAGAGACACAAGAATAATAAACTAAAATACTAGTTGAGCTCATTGCAAAGATCTGTTCAAAACACTGGGGATTTTAACTGCTCCATGTAAATACATTTACCAGTCAGTTGTACACATCAAAAATAACATTGGTAATTACTGCATAAACAGCTCTGTCCATGACCATGCAACAAGAGATAGACTCAACTTAAATTTACCAAGAAAAAATAAACATAAAACTCAAAACAGCATTTTCTACCAAGGAATAAAACTGTACAATAAATTACCAAAAGAAATTAAAGAAATTGCAAAAATACATATATTTAAAAAGGCAGCTAAAAATTACCTGTTACGCAATACATTTTATACATTGTAGGATTACTTAGCTAAAACAGAGTAGCGGTTTGATAAAAAATGTTGTACAACTAAATGATAGCAAATGGGAAGTTGCGGTACGGAAAATGGCCCAGAGATATCGCTCTCGCTCTCTCTCTCTCTCTCTCTCTCTCTCTCTCTCTCTCTCTCTCTCTCTGTGTTTGTGTGTATGTGTGTATGTGTGTGTGTGTGTGTGTGTGTGTGTGTGTGTGTGTGTGTGTGTGAAGTGTCATGAAACAATGTGTGCAGTGAATGATAGTGAGATATGAATGAACAGTGTGGCATTACATTATTTAATAGGTTATTTGTAAAAAAAAGTATTGTATACCAGGAGTAAATCTAATGATCATGTCTAACTTGAAGTCTGTAAACATATGTGTATACGAATTAGCTTATTTTACATTGGTCTAAACTTGTAAATACTTTGACGTGTCCTATATCCTTGTAGAAAGAGATCCACAGATGAATAAAGCTACTACTACTACTAGTACTACTACTACTAAATCAGTGGTATACAGCTGGGTACACACACCCCCAGAGGATACCTTACCCTCAGGGATAGGTGATGATATCTCAAGGGGTACGCCAAAGTTAAAGTAAGCCTTATATACTGAGGTGACAAAAGTCACGGGATACTTCTATTATCGTGTCGGACCTCCATTTTCCCGGCGTAGTGCAGCAACTCGATGTGGCATGGACTCAACAAGTCGTCGAAAGTCCTCTGAAGAAATATTGAGCCATGCTGCCTCTATTGCCGTCCATAATTGCAAAAGTGTTACAGGTGCAGGATTTTGTGCACGAACTTACCTCTCGGTTGTGTCTCATAAATGATCGACGGTATTCATGTTGGGCGACCTGGCTGGCGATACTATTTGATCGAACTGTCTAGAATGTCCTTCAAACCAATTGAGCACAATTGTGGCCCAGTGGCATGGGGCATTGTCATCCATAAAAACTTAATCATTGTTTGGGAACATGAAGTCCATGAATGGCTGAAAATTGTCTCCAAGTAGCCGAATGTAATCATTTTCACCCCATTATCCGTTCAGTTGGACCAAGAACCCAGTCCATTCCAAGTAAACACACCCCATATCATTATGGAGCCACCACCAACTTGCTCATCGCCTTCTTGACACTTGGGTCCATGACTTCATGGTGTCTGCGCCACACTAGAACCCTACCATCCCCTTTGACAACTGAAATGGAACCCATCTGACTAGGCCACGGTTTTCTAGTCGTCGAGGGTCCAACCTACAAGGTTACGAAGCCAGGAGAGATGCTGAAGGCGATCTCGTGCTGTTAGCAAAAGTTCTCGCATTGGTCGTCTGCTGCCATGGCCCATTAACGCCAAATTTCGCCGCACTGTCCTAATGGATACGTTCGTCGTTCATCCTACATTGGTTTATGCAGTTATTCCACGTAGTGTTGCTTGTCTGTTAGCACTGACAACTCTACGCTAATTCCGCTGCTCTTGGTCGTTAAGTGGAGGCCGTCTGCCACTGCGTTGTCCGTGGTGAGAGGTGATGCCTGAAATCTGGTATTCTGGATACACTCTCGCTACTGTGGATCTAGGAATATTGAATTCCCTAACGATTTCCGAAATGAAATGTCCCGTGCGTCTAGCTCCAACTACCATTCCGCGTTTAAAGTGCATTATTTTCCGTCTTGCGGCAAACCTTTTCACGTGAATCAGCTGAGTACAAATGACATCTCCGGCAATGCGCTGTACTTTTATACCGTGTGCATATCGCTATACCATGGCCTTTGTCACCTCAGTGTAATATTCGTCTAATTGTATGCTGAATAGAGTGATTTTTCCATCATTTACAGCTGTGTAACGTATTGCTGTGGATTAAGTTTTCCAGATGCAATTAATGCGTAACTAATTAAGCTGATATGTCGTTGGAGGTTCAAAGCAGAGTGTAATTGTGCCCTGAGGGATACGTGAAGAAGAAAAAAACGTTGTCAAATTTTAGCGACTCCGTAACTTAATAATCATTTGACTATAGCCCTTAAACGTCTGTTCAGCCATTTATTCGTCTGGAGGTTAATTGTGCAGAAAATTACGTAACCAGTTATGTAGGTACAAATTATACCCGTGCACACAAATCTGTTTTCATTCCACAGTCTGTGAGAAAATTACCTGTCACGTATAGGGGATGAGAAACAGAATTTATTCCATCAATAATAATTAGATCTAGATTATTATTAAGTACTATTCACGTCCACACATTAGTAACTGAATTTCATAGTTAATCCAATCTCTTTTCAACGCCGTCCAGTCTGTAACCGAGTTCGCACCCTCGCTGGGAACAGCTAGACACTCTTGAGCCAGGGCTTTTCACTTTTGATCAGAAACAATCATTCTTTCTTGGAGATATTATATAGTTATTGTTGACTGCACTCCGTTATCGTCTGTCGTCACTGTTATGTGAGTTCCTCTATTTTCTTTTTCTTTATTGCCAGTAGGCAGCTTTTAGTACAGTTTTTTCCTTGTTTATAAATAGTGCGTTTTCTTAATAGTAAACTTTGCGTCTTGGATCAAAATGCCGAAACGCTGAATGGAGTGGCAATGGGAGAAATCATATGATTGCATAAAAAGTGACCCTCAAGATAAATTCCGTTGCGATATACAGTAGGCTATATACATACTATTTGCAAGGATGATTCACATTCTGTAACTGCATCAGTTTAAAAAATTCGAAGAAAGAACATATTTTTCCCAAAAAACACATTCGTGAAGTGATAGTATATGGTTAAAGAACAACTGATTGTCACCAATCAATTAAAAAAATTATCGATGATGGGTGTAAACCAGCGGAAAGAAACACAGAACTTCAATAAATTTAAATAAAAAACAATTGTTCATTTATTTAAACATGAATTTACAATGTAGTATCAGTTATTAGACTTTCAAAACCAACAAAAATTTGATCTTCGATACCAGTAGTATGAAAAATTCTTATTTAACTAAATAAATAATTAATTTACAAAATAATTCACTTTTTAGAAATACAAGTTTTTCATATCTTCGAAATAAGATACGTTATTTGTGTCTAAAAAAAATAGAAACCTAGTCATGCATCATGTATAGCAGAAAAGACAACAAATATGACAGTGAAACCACTCAAACCTGGAGAGCGACTGAAAAACATTCATATACCTGACATGATCGCAGAGACTAGTTTCTTTCTACTGAAAGACAGAATTAAAAAAATAATCGACTGGCCTTTGTCAATGAATGCAGGTCTTTCTCACCCAATTTCAGAATGACATAACGCAATAAACGGCACGAAAAGGAAATTTTAAGGCTGGTTCTTCGCAAAAGGCCATTTCTTACAGTATCACAAAGCTGCATGTCTTCAATGCGCCAAACATCATAAAACTCGGCAGTAGCTGAATGTGGAAGGGTGTAGTGTGGGCCGACAGGTAGTGATTTTGACTCTTTTCAAATTACGCAACACGTCGAGTGCACCCAGAATTGAATAAGGTGTTTAACCTGCAGTGTGTCAAGGATATAGTTCAGGTTATATGTTCTGTGTTGATATGGGGGAGTTTTTTTCGCACCATGACTTGACCTCCTACATTCAAGTTTCATATAATGAAGCAATACAGTTATTTCAACATTTGTAAGTGGGCTGCTTCTGTGTTGGCAGCGCTGTGTAGCGCTTTGCATTAGATCTCTGACTGCGCTTTCTTTGTAAGAGACTCCGTGGCTGGTCGGACTCGTTGCTGGAAGTTAATCGTCAGTACTGTTGGGCAGTTGGAAGTTAGTCATCGGCAGTGATGGAAATACTGTTTTGCAGTTGGAGGTGAACAGCCAGCAGTGATGGATGTTAGATGTGAGAAGTTAGCACTGGTGGAGAGTAGAGGTCTGAAGTGTTAGCTTAGGCTAACGATCTGTACATGTTAGACTTAGAGATTGAATATTATTCATGATTATATACCTATGTACCAGATGTCAGTGACGATTTATATTAGTGTCTGAACTGGATGTCACATTATTAAGGTAAAAAAAAAATACATTATTTAGCTTGCAACAAAATCTTTACTTTGCTAACCACATGCCCATTAGTACTTAGTGGCTTTATTAGTTAGAATCTTTTATTTAACTGGCAGTATTGACGCTAGCTGTATTGCAGTAGTTCGCGTTTTCTTTTTTTTTTTTTTTTTTTTTTTTGAACAGTCAGATTGCGTTGCGCTAGGATATTGTGGGTCTGAGTCATTGCGCAATTTCAATACAGACACACGCATTTAAATAAAGAAGTTTCACATTCTTGGCATCAAATGATTCCCTCATCTTCAGGATGAGTACGTTGTGAGTTCTCCGTCTTCCAAGATGACAACAACGACGTTAATACAGTTGCACGCATACGTTCGTTGTTTGATGAACATTCAGGCAACCTGTAAAATATTATATAACGGCCTTGGAGAAGATCCGCAATCTCTTGTTATAAAACTAGATTTTTTCTTGTGTCTATATCTCATTATTTTTCTTAATAAACAGTTTCGATTCAACATGAACCATCCTTAGATCTGTAGACGGAAATAAAATAACTAATCAACATATACTACCGCGCGGGGTAGCCGAGCGGTCTGGGGCGCCTTGCACGGACCGCGCGGCTCCCCCCCGTCGGAGGTTCGAGTCCTCCCTCGGGCATGTGTGTGTGTGTGTGTGTGTGTGTGTGTGTGTGTGTGTGTGTGTTGTTCTTAGCGTAAGCTAGTTTAAGTTCGATTAAGTAGCGTGTAAGCTTAGGGACCGATGACCTTACCACAAATTTCCAACATATACTCTACGAAATAGAACGTTGTTGCTATACCATACCATCAAACATGAAATGTGCTAGAAACATAACTGATTGTGTCACGTAAAAGTAGATCTTCCAGGTTATTAGCAAAATTTGTATGCTACATCACAGGATAAAGTAGTAATTTCGTAGAATCCACGTTGTTTATATAGCCTGCAAGGTAACTGCCAACAGGTGGCGTTGGTATATTTGCCACGTATGAATGAAAAATATACGAGGTGCATTCAAGTTCTAAGGCCTCCGATTTATTTCTAATTAACCACTCACCCGAAATCGATGAAACTGGCGTTACTTCTCGACGTAATCGCCCTGCAGACCTACACATTTTTCACAACGCTGACGCCATGATTCCAACGCAGCGGCGAAGGCTTCTTTAGGAGTCTGTTTTGACCACTGGAAAATCGCTGAGGCAATAGCAGCGCGGCTGGTGAATGTGCGGCCACGGAGAGTGTCTTTCATTGTTGGAAAAAGCCAAAAGTCACTAGGAGCCAGGTCAGGTGAGAAGGGAGCATGAGGAATCACTTCAAAGTTGTTATCACGAAGAAACTGTTGCGTAACGTTAGCTCGATGTGCGGGTGCGTTGTCTTGGTGAAACAGCACACGCGCAGCCCTTCCCGGACGTTTTTGTTGCAGTGCAGGAACGAATTTGTTCTTCAAAACATTTTCGTAGGATGCACCTGTTACCGTAGTGCCCTTTGGAACGCAATGGGTAAGGATTACGCCCTCACTGTCCCAGAACATGGACACCATCATTTTTTCAGCGCTGGCAGTTACCCGAAATTTTTTTGGTGGCGATGAATCTGTGTGCCTCCATTGAGCTGACTGGCGCTTTGTTTCTGGATTGAAAAATGGCATCCACGTCTCATCCATTGTCACAACCGACGAAAAGAAAGTCCCATTCATGCTGTCGTTGCGCGTCAACATTGCTTGGCAACATGCCACACGGGCAGCCGTGTGGTCGTCCGTCAGCATTCGTGGCACCCACCTGGATGACACTTTCCGCATTTTCAGGTCGTCATGCAGGATTGTGTGCACAGAGCCCACAGAAATGCCAACTCTGGAGACGATCTGTTCAACAGTCATTCGACGATCCCCCAAAACAATTCTCTCCACTTTCTCGATCATGTCGTCAGACCGGCTTGTGCGAGCCCGAGGTTGTTTCGGTTTGTTGTCACACGATGTTCTGCCTTCATTAAACTGTTGCACCCACGAACGCACTTCCGACACATCCATGACTCCATCACCACATGTCTCCTTCAACTGTCGATGAATTTCAATTGGTTTCACACCACGCATGCTGCCATCGGTGCTGCCATCTCTGTGACGTATTGACGCTGAACGCGGCTTCGTTTTAAAACAATGCGCATGTTTCTATCTCTTTCCAGTTCGGAGAAAAAAAATTGGAGGCCTTAGAACTTGAATGCACCTCGTACTGGGTATCCCAGAAATGTTGCGACAAACTTCGAGGGGTTGTAGAGAGTGTCTTGAAAGATAAATAGATTATGGTAACCCGTTTCTGGAAATGTCACCCGACATCTGGAAGCTACAGGCGTTGGCGCCTGTCAGTAGGCCACCCCCTTAGCAGCAAAAGTGACTTTGTGCACTGGCGTCCCATCCGCAGAACGTCTCGCAGTGTTGTTTGTTTTCCAATGATCGCGACTGATTGCCACCATCGTCAGTGGAAAAGATGGAGCTATCTGCTGCGTAGAAACGCCATGTCTCCCACGAACGCGAGGCTTTCCGCTTACGCGTACAACGTCACGTTTGCTGCTGTCGGAGTTGCCTAGTGGCTGGCGCCAGTGCCTATAACTTGGACGCTCTGTAGCATCGTTGGTGGTTTGCCAGGAGAAAAACAGATTTCAAGAACTTCACAAAATATGTGTAATTTGAATGGCTGACAGCCATTGCATCCGGGCACTTACCACAGGCCTGTCTCCATTGCGATATGCTCCCTCTTTTCTACTGAATCATTAAGGCGACTCATAAACATTGTGTGGCTGTCGGAGTTACAGCCAGCTGTAATGTGTGATGCAGTCGCCTTCTGATCCCCACTCATCCTGCGGCTATAATATACTCCTTGCCCCTCCAGAATATATTTCTGGCCGGCCGCTGTGGCCGAGCGGTTCTAGGCGCTTCAGTCCGGAACCACGCAGCTGCTACGGTCGCAGGTTCGAATCCTGCCTCGGTCATGGATGTGTGTGATGTCCTTAGGTTAGTTAGGTTTAAGTAGTTCTAAGTTCTAGGGGACTGATGACCTCGGATGTTAAGTCCCAGAGTGCTTAGAGCTATTTGAACCGTATATTTCTGGTATTTCTGATCGTAGTGACTTCGATCCTGTGTGGCTGTCGAAAATCCTTTAGTTTCTATATGCACAGCTACAAACGTCGAGCATTTATTCTATGCTATCAAATCGATATGATCATTACTGAGGTCGTTCACATTATATGTTTTGTTATTTTCAATCATTCCTCGTGAAAAGAACTTGTGAACTTAGCCACTCACAGCTTCCCTTCCTTTCTTCTTTTCTTCCCAAAACTTCATAAGTTCACTGTGTTTGTCTATCTTTCCTCTGTCCCTTTTTCTCTGTTGTTTCTGTTCTTGAGATTTGTGTAGTTGTCTTGTTGCTGATGTTATTTCTTAATTGTTTCCTGGTCTTAATTTATTCTCCTGAGATTTTCAATAGTTCCAGGTCTTCTTGTGTTTCTTCTGTCCAGTCGGTCTTCAACTTTCTTACCTTAACGATTTAAAAAAAAATTCTTGGTGATTCTGTTTTCAGACATCCAAGATACTTGACTGTAGAAGTGTAGAAGTCTTTTCCCAAATTTATCTGTGGTGTTGTCCGTGTGTTCGTACAGATTCTTTGCGGGTTCTCTGACTCAAGTTCCAGCCCGGATAACAATGCCGCGGATTTTTCTAAGTATTTTCCGTTCTTGTTTCTGGTTGCTATAACTTTTCGTCATCTCTCTAATTACTGTGGTTATGCATATACAAGGCTTCTGATTAAACAGTCGTGTTCTAATGCCGTTGTTTTCCATTACTAGATAGTGCTCTTTTGTTGTAGCGATTCTTCATCAGTTAGTACGCCTTTTGCAGTTTGAATATTCTTTCTGTACTGGCCATTGTGTTCAGTCCTGTGGATTGGATGGTTTATCCTAAGTAGTTGAAGTGAGTAACCGGTGAGGTTTTCCCATACTGCACATTATTACTGTTACTATTATTATTATTATTATTATTATTATTATTATTATAATATTGAAGAAGAAGAAGTAATAATGAATGGTGGTCTTTCTTTTGCAGCACTCCCGCGATGGCTGGGGGACTGTTCGCCATGGACCGCGACTACTTCTTCGAGCTCGGCGGGTACGACGACCAGATGGACATCTGGGGTGGCGAGAACCTCGAGATGTCCTTCAGGGTAAGTGCATGTCTGCTTGTGTGTGTGTGTGTGTGTGTGTGTGTGTGTGTGTGTGTGTGTGTGTGTGTGTGTGTGTGGTGTCCCTTGTCGCTGCTGTATAAATTATATCGCAAATTATGATGGAAGTTGACACTGAGCAGAAAGCAGCTGCAGACAGCGTAGACGCTAACAGATGGAAGTGTTCTTGTACAGCCTTTATCTAATTCTAATAATTTAGTCTCAGCACAAGGGAAATGAACCTGAAAGCAATACCATAAAAAGAGAAGATGAAGTAGATAAAGTTGAACAGGCAGATATGACATTGTGAGAGAATTTGACACAGCATTGAAAGGCCTAAGTCGAAACAAGGCTCGCGGAGTCCTCATAATTCTTGAGATCATTGTGAGATCCAGTCACGACAAAACTGTTCAAAAAGGTGAGCAAGATATATGAGACAGGTGAGATACACTCAGATTTCTAGAAGAATGTGATAATTCCAATTCCAAAGAAGACACATACTGACAGGTGTGAATACCACAGATCTATTAGTCTAATAAGTTACGGTTGCAAAATACTGATAATAATTATGTGCATAAAAACGGAAGCCAAACTCGGGAAAGACCAGTTTGGGTTCCGGAGAAATGTAGGAAGACGCAAGGTAATAGTCATCATGCAGCTTAGCTTAGAAGGTACGTTAATGAAAGGCAAACTTACGTCTGCAGCATTTATACAATTAGATAAGGCTATTGACACTGTTTACTGGAATATACGCTTTGAAGTTCTGCCTGTAGCAGGGATAAAATACAGGGAGCAAAAGGCTATTTACAACCTGTACAGAAACCAAACTGCAGTTACAAGAGCCGAACGACATTGTAAACTACTAAAACAACTAAATTGTCGACATTTCGACGGAGTTGCTGCGGTTCTCTTCAGGACGGTTTCTAGTTGCCTACTACGTACAGGTGTGATCAAAAAGTAACGGGAATTTTTTAATTTCTCAGGCTTTATACATCCGATTATATTTTTGTTGGTACACATGTTTCTGATGTATGTCTGCATTTTCAGCTGTTTTAAATCTGCTGACAGTCGGAAAGGTTATACTTGTTTTTGACTGCTAGGCGAATTTTTGCTTTCGAAAAAAATGGATCAAAGAATTTGTATTAAATTTTGCTTTAAAAATTGGAATAAAGTGTAGCTCTGCACTAGAAATGTTGACTATGGCCTTTGGCGAATCTGCAAAGGGTAAGACAAGAGTTTACAAGGGGCACAAATGTTTCAAAGAGGGTCGAGAAGACGTAGAAGACGACAACCGGCCTGAATGTCCTAGCATCCTAGCACATCAATTACTGATAACAGTGTGGAAGTAGAAAAGGAAATGGTTGTGGCAAATCGCCGAATCCCCATCAAGGAGGTTCAAATGGTTCAAATGGCTCTGAGCACTATGGGACTTAACATCTATGGTCATCAGTCCCCTAGAACTTAGAACTACTTAAACCTAACTAACTTAAGGACATCACACAACACCCAGTCATCACGAGGCAGAGAAAATCCCTGACCCCGCCGGGAATCGAACCCGGGAACCCGGGCGTGGGAAGCGAGAACGCTACCGCACGACCACGAGCTGCGGACCCATCAAGGAGGTTTCAGATGGTGTCGGAACATCCTTTGGCTCATGCCAACCAATTTTTTCGGATGTTTTGGGCATGAAAAGTGTAGCAGAAAAGTTCGTTCCAAAATTGTTGAATTTCGACCAAAAGCGACGTCGCGTAGACATCTCTTAGGAATGGCTGAACGAAGTCGACGATACTGGTCTAAAGACGATTATAACAGGCGACGAAACAAGGGTATTCCGGTATGACGTCGAAACCAAGGCCCAATGGTCCCAAAGGAAACTGGCTGAAAATACAACACCGAAAAAATGTTCGACAGGTTCGATCACATGTGAAGGTTCTTATCACTGTTTTCTTCGATTACAATGGAATAGTGCATCATGATTTCCTCCTTACGGTCGCACGCTCAATATGGAATGCTAACTGGAAGTTACGCGCTGTTTGCTTGAAGCAATCCGAAGAAAACGACCAGAACTGTGGCAAGACCATTTGTGGAAATTGCATCACGATAATGCTCCCGCTCACATCTCCATGCTTGTTTGTGCTTCTTTTCTTTTTTTTTTAAAAAAAAAAGAAAAACAAACAAACAAACAAACAAACAAAACGGTACGTATTCACTGGACTTGGGCCCCTGCACCTCCTTTCTGTTTCCGAGGCAGAAGAGAACCGAACTATGAAAGGACGTCGTTTTGTCATCATTGACAAGATAAAAAAAGAAGTAAATGTGTCTTATATCTGACGGGAGCTACTTCGAAGGGGACAAAGTTGATGTTGATCAATAAATAAAGATTCTTCAAGGAAAAACAAAATTCCCGTTACTTTTGATCACGCTCGTATGTTTCTCAACTACCCAATACTGCACGCATAGCTTTTGCTGTGTGTTGTGTTCGGTGGTGTGTAGTAACATGCGTACTGCATTTACGGATGGGACGTTTTACGTTTGGCCAAAATACTTTCACCAGCTTTACGCATCATATAAATATACTACCTTGGGATATGTCCGACTTGCTTTTTGTTTAATGTTATGAAAAACTGTATCATATGAATGTATATGGAATGGTATTCGTAGTTTCTGAACTAAAAATTTTAACCCTGAACCATTAATCTTGGATTTTGAAGGTGCAGTTCATGTGGCGGCAAAGAACATGTTTCCAACCGTTAACATTAAAAGCTGCAGTTTCCACTAGATCACGCATGGTATCGGAAGATAGTCGAACTTGGACATGCTTCTGATTGTGCCATTTCTCAATGAGAAGTCGGAAAATTTCTGAAATATATGCTTGGTTTACGATATCTAACTCAAGCACAGTAGGGGATGCGTTAGTTGCCATCCGCCGAGATAGGGACAAATTTTGGGGAAATTTTTAAAGATACTGAAGGAGGTGGAATGAGTCAGCTGATACCTACTATTCAGTCAGTTTTTTAAGCAGTAGGATGTTCACTTTTTTGTACTCTGATAGCAGCATTTTTCTGCTGGTTGCATGTTATCCCATCTATAGATTGAACAGGAGGGGCGAAAGACACATCCCTATCTTACACCCTCTTTAAACCGAACATTTCGTTCTTGATCTTCCACTTCTATTGTTCCCTCTTGGCTTTTGTACATATTTTTTTTTTTTTTTTTTTTTTTTTTTTGAGTCATCAGTCTTCTGACTGGTCTGATGATGCAGCCCGCCACGAAATGCTCTCCTGTGCCAACTTCTTCATCTCAGAGTATCACGTGCAACTTTGCAACCTACGTCCTCAGTTATTTGCCAGGCGTATTCCAATCTCTGTCTTCCTCTACAGTTCTTACCCTCTACAGTTCCCTTTAGTACCATGGAAGTCATTCCCTGATGTCTTAAAAAATGTCGTATCATCATGTCCCTTCTCCATGTCAATGTTTTCCACATATTCCTCTCCTCTCCGATTCTGCGCAGAACCTCCTCGGTACTTACCTTATCAGTGCACCTAATTTCCAACATTCATCTGTAGCGCCACATCTCAAATGCTTCGATTTTCTTCTGTTCCGGTTTTTTCTACAATCCATGTTTCAGTGCCATACAATGTAAATTCTCAGAAATTTCTTCCGCAAATAAAGGCCTGTGTTTGATACTAGTAGACTTCTCTTGGCCATGAATGCCCTTTTTGCCAATGCTAGTCTGCTTTTAATGTCCTCCTTGCTCCATACATCTTGGGTTATTTTGCTGCCTAGGTGACAGTATCCCTTAACTTCATCTACATCATGACCAACAATCCTGATAAGTTTCTCGCTGGTCTCTTTTCTGCTAGCTGTCATTACTTCCGCATTCTGTACTCATTAGACTGTTCATTCCATTCAGCAGATAAGCAATTCTTCTTCACTTTCACTCAGCATAGCAAAGTCATCAGCGAATCGTATCATTGATATCCTTTCACCTGATTCCACTCCTGAACCTTTCTTTTATTTCCATCATTGGTTCTTCGATGTACAGACTAACCAGTAGGGGCGATAGACTACACCCCTGTCTCATAACTTTTTTAATCCGATCACTTCGTTCTTGGTCGTCCACTCATATTATTCCCTCTTGGCTCTTCTGCATATTATATTTTGGTCGTCTCTCCCTATAGCTTACCCATATTTTTCTCAGAATTTCGAAGATCTTGCACCATTGTTCATTGTTGAACGCTTTTCAAGCTAGACAGATCCTATGAACGTCTCTTGATTTTGCTTTAGTCTTGCTTCCATTATTAACCGCAACGTCAGAATCCCCTCTCTCGTGCCTTTACCTTTCCTAAAGCCAAACTAATCGTCATCTAGCACATCCTCAATTTTATTTTCCATTCTTCTGTATACTATTCCTGTAAGCAAGTTGGATACATGAGCTGTTATGCTGATTGTGCGGTAATTCTCGCACTTGTCAGCTCTTGCAGTCTTCGGAATTGTGTGGATGATATTTTTCCGGAAGTCAAATGGTATGTCGCCAGACTCATACATTCTACGCACCAATGTGAATAATCATTTTGTGCCCACCTCCCCCCATGATTTTAGAAATTCTGAGGGAATGTTATCAATCCCTTCCACCTTATTTAATCTCAACTCCTCCAAAGCTCTGTTAAATTCTGATTCTAATATTGGGTCCCCTATCTCTTCAAAATCGACTCCCATTTCTTTTTCTATCACATCAAACAAATCTTCCCCCTCATAGAGGTTTTCAATGTACTCTTTCCACATATCTGCTCACGCCTCTGCATTTAACAGTGGAATTCCTGTTGCACTCTTAATATTACCACCATTGTTTTTAATTTCACCGAAGGTTGTTTTGACTTTCCTGTACACTGAGTCAGTCCTTCCAACAATCATTTCTTTTTCGAGTTCCTCACATCTTTCATATAGCCACTTCGTCTTAGCTTCCCTGCACATCCTGTTAATTTCATTCCTTAGCGACTTGTGTTTCTGTATTCTTGAATTTCCCTGAACATTTTTGTGCTTCCTTCTCTCATCGATCAACTGAAGTACTTCTTCTGTTACCCATCATTTATTCACAGTTACCTTCTTTATGGCTATGTTTTTCTCTCCAACTTCTGTGATTGCCCTTTTCAGACATGTCCATTCCTCTTCAACTGAACTGCCTAATGAGCTATTCCTTTTTGCAGTATCTACAGCCACAGAGAACTTCAAGCAAATCTCTTCATTCCTTAGTACCTCAGTATCTTGCTTCTTTGCACATTACTTCTTCCTGACTGATCTCCTAAACTTCAGCCTACACTTCTTCGCTAGTAAATTGTGATACGAATGTATATCTCCTCCTGGGTATATCTTACAATCCAGTGCCTGATTTCGGAATCTCTGTCTGAGCATGATGTAATCTAACTGAAATCTTCCCTTATTTCCCGGCCTTTTCCCAAGTATACCACCTACTCTTTTGATTCATGAATAGAGTATTCGCTATTACTAGCTGAAATTTATTAATTACAGAACTCAATTAGTCTTTCTCCCCTTCCATTCCTTCTCCCAAGCCCATATTCTCCTGTAACCTGTTCTTCTACTCCTTCCCCTACAACTGCATTCCAGTCCCTGAGGACTATTAGATTTTCATCACCCGTTATGTACTGTATCACCCTTTCGATTTCCTTATATACTTCCTATATTTCATCTTCAGATTGCGATGTCGGCACGTATAACTGAACTGTCATTGTTGGTGTTGGTTTGCTGTCGATTCTGATAAGAACAACCCTACCACTGAATTGTTCGCATTAACACACTCTCTGCCCTACCTTTCTATTCATAACGAATCCTACACCCGTTATACCATTTTATGGTGCTGTTGATATTACCCTATACTCATCTGACCAGAAATCCTTGTATTCTTTCCGTTCCACTTCACTGACCCCCTACTATATCTGGATTGAGCTTTTGCATTTCCCTTTTCAGATTTTCTGTCTTCCAAATCACTTTCAAGCTTTTGACATACCATGCCCCGATTCGTAGAACATTATCCTTTCATTGACTAGTCAGTCTTTGTCTCGTGGCCACCTCCCCCTTGGCAGTCCCCTTCCGGAGATCCGAATGGGGGACTATTCAAATATCTTTCGCCAATGGAGAGATCATCATGACACTTTTTTCAGTTACAGGCCACATGTCCTGTGGATAATCTTTACGTGTTTTTAGTGCAGTGGTTTTCATTGCTTTCTGCATCCTCGTGCTGTTGTCCATTGCTGATTCTCCCTCCTTTACGGGCAGTTTCCCACCTCAGGGACAAGAGAGTGCCCTGAACCTCGGTCCGCTCCTCTGCCCTCTTTGATAATGCTGTTGTCGGAAGCCGTAAGGGAATTCAACATTCCTACTTCCACAGTAGCAGGAGAACGCCGAGAATACCAAATTTCAGGCATTACTTCTCACCACAAACAACGCGGTGACTGAAACTTCCTGGCAGATTAAAACTGTGTGCCCGACCGAGACTCGAACTCCGGACCTTTGCCTTTCGCGGGCAAGTGCTCTACCAACTGAGCTACCGAAGCACGACTCACGCCCGGTACTCACAGCTTTAGTAACTCACAGTAGAGCACTTGCCCGCGAAAGGCAAAGGTCCCGAGTTCGAGTATCGGTCGGGCACACAGTTTTAATCTGCCAGGAAGTTTCATATCAGCGCACACTCCGCTGCAGAGTGAAAATCTCATTCTGGAACGCGGTGACTGATCGCCTTCACTTTACGAGCGAGATCAGCGGCATTTGCGTAGAGTTGTTAGTGCTAACAGACAAACAGCACTGTGTGAAGTAACCACGGGAAACAATGTGGGACGTGCGAGAATGTATCCGGTAGGACAGGGTGGCGAAATTTCGCGTTAATGGGCTATGTCAGCAGACGAACAATGCGATTGCCTTTGCTAACAGTACGACATAGCCTGCAGCGCCTCTCCTGGGCTCGTGGCCATATCGGTTGGATCCCTCAAAACTGGGAAACAGTGACCTGGTAAGATGAGCCCCGATTTCAGTTGGTAAGAGCTGATGGTAGGGTTCGAATGTGCTGCGACCCCACGAAGCCACGGTCTAGTCAACAAGGCCCTGAGCAAGCTGGTTGTCGCTCCATAACATATGAGCTGTGTATACCATGTGTAGCAGTATGAAACCGGAATTTGGTTGCCATAATTACACGTCTGTTGTTTGAAATTGATAAACAATATTTTATTCAACATAATCTCCACTGCTGTTTCTACATTTCTCGCACCTCTCCGGCAAGCTATGAATGCCACGCCCAAAAAAAAAGTTCTTTTCAAGCGAAACAGTCAGCGAGCCATTTTCGTATATTTTCATACGAATTGAAGCGTTATTCAGCGAGAGCGTGTCCCAGTGATGCAAACAGATGATAATCGGACGGAGCCAAGTCTTCAGAATAAGCCCCATGGTGTAGTATTTCCCAACTGAACGCCTCGATCGTTTCCCTGACCCGTTTAGCTGTGTGTGATGGGGCGTTATTGTGGAGCAATAGGGCTTTGTGTTGCCTTTTTCCATATTGCGGTCATTCTTCACGTAATACTTGATTTAAATCGATCATTTGCTGTTGGTACGGATCAGTGTTAACGGTTTCACCAGGTTTTAACAGCTCGTAATAGACGACCCCTTCTGACCCCAAACACAGACCATTGTCTTATTTCCAAAGCGATTTGGTCTTGCAGTGGATGTCGATGGTTTGCTTGGATTCACACATGATTTAAGACGTTTAGGATTCTCAAAAGATATCCATTTTTCATCACTTGTCACTATTCGATGGAGTAACGACTTTCGCCGGCCGGTGTGGCCGTGCGGTTCTAGGCGCTTCAGTCTGGAAGCGCGTGACCGCTACAGTCGCAGGTTCGAACCCTGCCTTGGGCATGGATGTGTGTGATGTCCTTAGGTTAGTTAGGTTTAAGTAGTTCTAAGTTCTAGGGGACTGATGACCACAGATGTTAAGTCCCATAGTGCTCAGAGCCATTTGAACCATTAACGACTTTCTTTTGTATCTGGCGAGCAGCGTTTTTACAAGTGGTTTTCGATTTGCTTGCTGTCTTTCATTCAGTTCATGCGGAACCCATTTTCCCACTTTCTGCACCTTTCCCATAGATTTCAACCGAAGAGAAACGGCTTCCTGCGTCACTTTCAGTTGCTCCGCGAGTACCTGCTGTCTTTGAGTATCATCTTCACCCAATAAGGCGTGCAATTCGTTGTCTTCGAACTTTTTCGGTGGTTTCCCGCGATCGTCGTTTCTCACGTCAAAATCATCACCTTTGATTTTTTTAAACCACTCGAAACACTGTTTCCCAAGAGCATGTTCGCCGAAAGCTTCGGCAAGCATTCGATGCGATTCTGCAGCAGTTTCCTTCAAATGAATACAGGAAACCAATGCACTCTGCAAATCGTAGTTCGTAGGCGCAAAACTCGACATGTTTACGGGTTTGAAACAGATACCGATGTACGAAACTTGGGTTACTGTGTGTTGACGTTCGCCATCAGCTGTTACAGGAAGAAGATGGCGCTGCAGAAGCGGTCTCACGGGCCCCATACTGACGGCTAGCACCGTCTGTAGGGAAATTCCGCTTTCATACTTTTACGCCTGGTACATGGAACCAACTGGGCCCTCTGGTCAAAATGAACCGATCATTCACTGGAAGTGGTTATGTTCGGCTACTTGGAGACCGTTTACAGCCCTTCATGGACTTCATGTTCCCAAACAGTGACGCAATTTTTTTTCCGGAAGTCTGACGGGATGACACCCACAGGTTCTACAAACCAGCATGAACAGTCGGTTGGTTGCCACTTCAGCCATTGATTTTAGAAATTCCGGAAGAATGTTATATACGAGTTTCTGCCTTAGTTCTTCGAAAGTATCCCAAAGCTCTCTTAAATTCTGATTCTAATAATAATGATGATGTTGTTGTTGTTGTTGTCGTTGTGGTCTTCAGTCCTGAGACTGGTTTGATGCAGCTCTCCATGCAACTCTATCCTGTGCAAGCTTCTTCATCTCCCAGTACGTACTGCAGCCTACATCCTTCGGAATCTGCTTAGTGTATTCATCTCTTGGTCTCCATCTACGATTTTTACCCTCCACGCTACCCTCCAATACTAAATTGGTGATCCCTTGATGCCTCAGAACATGTCCTACCAACCGATCCCTTCTTCTAGTCGAGTTGTGCCACAAACTCCTCTTCTCCCCAATCCTATTCAATACCTCCTCATTAGTTATGTGATATACCCATCTACTCTTCAGCATTCTTCTGTAGCACCACATTCCGAAAACTTCTATTCTCTTCTTGTCCAAACTATTTATCGTCCATGTTTCACTTCCATACATGACTACACTCCATACAAATACTTTCAGAAACGACTTCCTGACACTTAAGTCTATACTCGATGTTAACAAATTTCTCTTCTTCAGAAACGCTTTCCTTGCCATTGCCAGTCTACATTTTATATCCTCTCTACTTCGACCATCATCAGTTATTTTGCTCCCCAAATAGCAAACCTCCTTCACTACTTTAAGTGTCTCATTTCTCAATCTAATTCCCTCAGCATCACCCTACTTAATTCGACGACATTCCATTATCCTCGTTTTGCTTTTGTTGATGTTCATCTTATATCCTCCTTTCAACACGCTGTCCATTCTGTTCAACTGCTCTTCCAAGTCCTTTGCTGTCTCTGACAGAATTACAATGTCATCGGCGAACCTCAAAGTTTTTATTTCTTCTCAATGGACTTTAATACCTACTCCGAATTTTTCTTTTGTTTCCTTTACTGCTTGCTCAATATAGAGATTGAACAACATCGGGGCCGGCCGCGGTGGTCTCGCGGTTAAGGCGCTCAGTCCGGAACCGCGCGACTGCTACGGTCGCAGGTTCGAATCCTGCCTCGGGCATGGATGTGTGTCATGTCCTTAGGTTAGCTAGGTTTAAGTAGTTCTAAGTTCTGGGGGACTGATGACCACAGAAGTTAAATCCCATAGTGCTCAGAGCCATTTTTGAACAACATCGAGGAGTGGCTACAACCCTGTCTCACTCCTTTCCCAACCACTGCTTCCCTTTCATGCCCCGCGACTCTTATAACTGACATCTGGTTTCTGAACAAATTGTAAATAGCCTTTCGCTCCCTGTATTTTACCCCTGCCACCTTCAGAATTTGAAAAAGAGTATTCCAGTCAACATTGTCAAAAGTTTTCTGTAAGTCTACAAATGCTAGAAACGTAGGTTTGCTTTTTCTTAATCTAGCTTCTAAAATAAGTGGTAGGGTCAGTATTGCCTCACGTGTTCCTATATTTCTACGGAATCCAAACTGATCTTCCCTGAGGTCGGCTTCTACCAGTTTTTCCATTCGTCCGTAAAGAGTTTACGTTAGTATTTTGCAGCCGTGACTTATTAAACTGATAGTTCGGTAATTTTCACATCTGTCAACGCCTGCTTTCTTTGGGATTGGAATAATTATATTCTTCTTGAAGTCTGGGGGTATTTCGCCTGTCTCATACATTTCGCTCACCAGATGGTACAGTTTTGGCAGGACTGGCTTTCCCAAGGCTTTCAGTAGTTCTAATGGAATGTTGTCTACTCCCGGGGCCTTGTTTCGACTTAGGTCTTTCAGTGCACTGCCAAACTCCTCACGCAGTGTCATATCTCTCATTTCATTTCATCTACATCCTCTTCCATTTCTATAACATTGTCCTCAATTCTAATATATCTTCCACATCGAATCCCAGTTCTTCTATCACGTCATCACACAAGTCCGCTCCAGTGTTGAGGCTCTCGATGCACTCTTTCCACCTGTCTCCTCCACGCTTGACAGCGCAAGTTCCATTGCGCTCTTAATGTTGACGTCCTCGCTTTTAATTTCACCGAAGGCTGTTTCGACCGTTTCTGTGTGCTGAATCTGTCCACACGATCGTGCGCATCACATACGCGACACGTGTTGACGATTGAGTGGCGACTGCCCCCGCTACAGAGATTCGCTGCGCCGCGGACTTCCAGTAAGTGGCTCCCGGTTGTCCGGACCAGAGGCCGCGGGGTCTGGAAAATCCGGTCTGCGCAGGTCCGCGGTCCGGTGAGTGAACCCCGCCATGGCACGCACGCACGTCCGTCCCGCACTTGCAGCAGCAACAGGAGCTCTCCCTGGCGACCTTCCAGTGGACGGGACGGCAGCTGTCAACGGCCGGGACACGGCACAGCCTCCGGGGTGCCAGCGAGCTGCCCACACTGGACCAGTCCTCTACACCTGAGATAGCGCTTTACTGGATGGCATCCACCTATTCATCTACACTCCACATGTCACCTTACGGTGCGTGGCGGAGGCTGCATAGTACTGCAGTATGATTACCCGCTCCCCTCCCTCGTTCTCTCCCCGTCCCACTTGCTACAGTCACGAATGGTGCTCGGAACATCTATCGGCAAGACTCTTTATGATAAGAAGGGTAACATGTAAATTCTACATTACTCATTACTTTTTTTCGGGGGGGGGGGGGGGGGGGGGAGCGAGCTCATCACTCATCACTCATCATTTTCCAGACTGCTTCGATGCTGTTCGCCACGAATTCCTCTCCAGTGCCAACGTCTTCATCTCACAGTAGCACTTGCAACCTGTGTCCTTAACTATAGTTCAATTCTTTTATCTTGGCGGTTCACGCATGCCCGCCCAGACGCGGGTGATTGCTGCGTTGCCAGTTGTACGCGTCAAGAGAAGCAGCGCCATAGTATAGTTCGCAAACTTACGTTTAGGGGGGAGCGCGCAGTTTATGAAGTAAAGCCACCACGGCTACATTAACCCTTTCGCTGCTACAGAGACGTGCTCCCCGCATTCCGCGATGTGCGAGATTTTGTCGTCATTGCACTGCTCGCCTGTGCAGACACATGGTGTTTCGACTGCTTTGACACACTTTATCATTCGATTTCACAAAAACTATTTGGCTCAAAAATTTGATTTTTACACATCTTCTTGACTGATACCTTCCCTCCCATAAATGACTTAATTTTGTTCCGAAGTTCCACGCAGTTATTGTGCAGCATTAGATGTAGTAAACCATTGCACGAAATTATGAAGAGTTTGCAGAGGTAAAAAAAAGTCAATAGCATATACTTTCGGTATAGTCGATTTTAGTTGTCACTAGAAATTTCACAAAATTACATTCAAACAAATAAAATTCATGAAGTAAGACACTTCGATATTGTTTTTAAATAAAGAAAATATTTAGTACCGAAAAAGGCTTGAACTCAGAACCTTTGGCTTAGCAGCCATACACTTTAACCTTTTTTTTTTTTTTTAATCTCATTTTGTTCGTTGTATCTGCTCTGGGCGGACGTCGTAAGACACCCGTTTCAGTTCGTTGTTGATCCATTAACTCAGTTTTTTTATTACAGAGGGCAGCTAGCCCTCTGACCGAACACGCTGAGCTACCGTGCCGGCATCATTTTGTTCGCTTTCGTTCGTTGGATTTGCTCGGG
This sequence comes from Schistocerca americana, assembly GCF_021461395.2. Taxonomy (NCBI): domain Eukaryota; kingdom Metazoa; phylum Arthropoda; class Insecta; order Orthoptera; family Acrididae; genus Schistocerca; species Schistocerca americana. Next base: position 184,904,264 of record NC_060120.1, read on the forward strand.
GCGGACGTCGTAAGACATCCGTTTAAGTTCGTTGTTGACCTGTTAACGCAGTTTCGCAGTTTTTTTTTATTACAGAGCGCTGCTAACCCTCTGACCGAACACGCTGAGCTACCGTGCCGGCTTAAATTTTTCACTCGAGGGAAGACTTGAATCAAGGACCTCTCGATCCGCAGCTGTTAAAATATTGCAGTGGATGTACTCGAACTCGTGACATCTTATCTACCATGCGCGATACTTACCATCACACTACTAGCTGACAGCCATTACGCTAAACGCAGCTCGTCATTCACTACATCTCCCAACATATCACGCAAAATACCGACAAACACTGGTGGTATGACTATGAATTATTCACGTTTCGTCGAAGTACAATAGGAAATAAACAATTACCGCTGTTCTTTATCGCGAAAAAGCGGTTTGTGAGAATGATACAAACACCTTTCCTTGCTATCGCCTGAATTAGGAGGCTTATTGCTTGTTTGATTTAATTAATTAATAGAATATGAAGCAATTGGTATAAAGAATGCTTTTTCCAAACTGTCTATAAAAGAAAGTCTGCTATCAAGACACTGCTTTTGTTCAATTACTTTATTTATGACTGAAGGTTTCTAAAACTGAAGGCACTCGTCCGTGCTCTGCACTCCAATCCAGCTCTGGCAACGTCGTTCTTTGTTCATTGGCTGACTGTGTTTTGTGACGTCAGATGCGCAGAACGAACCTAAACTCGGCCGCCGTCATAAATGACACGCACTTTAGTTGAAGATGGTAGCTGTTCTTTCGGACATGTCCGAAAGAACAGATACCATCTTCATATAGTTAAGGCTAACCGGCCATTGACCTTCCTCTTCTGTGCGGATGCACATGCATTGCCCGAACTCTTACGGGACTCGGTAAGATTGTCTGCCGCGAGTAATGAGTGTAATGGGTAGGGGCACTACGAATGTAGCGTGTGGGCATTAAGCTGGGAATGTGGCTCTCACGGGGAGCGTGCAAGGGGTAAGTCCCTGCAGTCGCTCTATCCTCTGCGCTCTCCGTGGCTCAGGTGGGTTACCCGGCACGGTAGCTCAGCGTGTTCGGTCAGAGGGCTGCTCGCCCTCTGGAATAAAAAAACTCAGTAAAGGAATCAACGATCAATGTGAATGGATGTCTTGTGACATCCGCGCAGACCAAATGCAACGAACAATAGCGAACAAAATGCAAAGAGGAAAAAAAAATGGATAGAGCGTCTGCCATGTATGCAGGAGATCCCGGGTTCCAGTCACGGTCGGGGCACACATTTTCAACTGTCGCCGTTGACGTACCGGGTGATCAAAAAGTCAGTATAAATTTGAAAACTTAATAAACCTCGAAATAATGTAGATAGAAAAGTAAAAATTGACACCCATGCTTGGAATGACATGGGGTTTTATTAGAACCACCTCATATTGCTAGACGCGTGAAAGATCTCTTGCGCGCGTCGTTTGGTGATGATCGTGTGCTCAGCCGCCACTTTCGTGATGCTTGGCCTCCCAGGTCCCCAGACCTCAGTCCGTGCGATTATTGGCTTTGGGGTTACCTGAAGTCGCAAGTGTATCGTGATCGACCGACATTTCTAGGGATGCTGAAAGACAACATCCGACGCCAATGCCTCACCATAACTCCGGACATGCTTTACAGTGCTGTTCACAACATTATTCCTCGACTACAGCTATTGTTGAGGAATGATGGTGGGCATATTGAGCGTTTCATGTAAAGAACATCATCTTTGCCTTGTCTTACTTTGTTATGCTAATTATTGCTATTCTGATCAGATGAAGCGGCATCTGTCGGACATTTTTTGAACTTTTGTATTTTTTTTGTTCTAATGAAACCCCATGTCATTCCAAGCATGTGTGTCAATTTGTACCTCTCTATCTACATTATTCCGTGATTTATTCAGTTTTCAAATTTATACTGATTTTTTGATCACCCGGTATATCAACGCCTGTCGGCAGCTTTGGGTCTTGATTCAATTATCATTCCTTAATTATTTGTCGGATGTATCCCAGTTTTCTGTCTTCCTATACAGTTTTTACCCTCCATCTAGTACTGTGGAGGTCATTCCGTGATATCTTAACACACAACCTATTGTAACGGTAACACCGACCTCCTTAAACGGCAATCGATGCTAAAGTTAAAATTCTGCGAGGAATTTTTGAGAATGTTGACCGTGAGATAACCTAACTGGAACAGAACAACAAGCTAGGATTCGTTTCCGAAATGCTCCACCATAGTATAACCAACAGTAAACAGATAGGTCAGGAACAGACGTTTTCCCAACACAAAAGCAAGCCGTAACATTACATAATAATATCGGTCGCCAGCCTGATTAAGCATTCTCGTGTCAAGCAATACAATAAAGCAGAAGGCAGTGCTAAGGCTAACCCAACCTTGGCACACAGGCACTAAACTCTTTCTTTACATCTGTTCACACTACAACACAGTAACCTAACCTTGCAGATACAGGGTGTTTCACAAATGACCGGTATATTTGAAACGGCAATAAAAACTAAACGAGCAGCGATAGAAATACACCGTTTGTTGCAATATGCTTGGGACAACAGTATATTTTCACGCGGACAAACTTTCGAAATTACAGTAGTTACAATTTTCAACAACAGATGGCGCTGCAAGTGATGTGAAAGATAGAAGACAACGCAGTCCGTGGGTGCGCCATTCTGTACGTCGTCTTTCTGCTGTAAGCGTGTGCTGTTCACAACGTGCAAGTGTGCTGTAGACAACATGGTATATTTCTTAGAACAGAGGATTTTTCTGGTGTTGGAATTCCACCACCTAGAACACAGTGTTGTTGCAACAAGACGAAGTTTTCAACAGAGGTTTAATGTAACCAAAGGACTGAAAAGCGATACAATAAAGGATCTGTTTGAAAAATTTCAACGGACTGGGAACGTGACGGATGAACATGCTGGAAAGGTAGGGCGACCGCGTACGGCAACCACAGAGGGCAACGCGCAGCTAGTGCAGCAGGTGATCCAACAGCGGCCTCGGGTTTCCGTTCGCCGTGTTGCAGCTGCGGTCCAAATGACGCCAACGTCCACGTATCGTCTCATGCGCCAGAGTTTACACCTCTATCCATACAAAATTCAAACGCGGCAACCCCCTGCGCCGCTACCATTGCTGCACGAGAGACATTCGCTAACGATATAGTGCACAGGATTGATGACGGCGATATGCATGTGGGCAGCATTTGGTTTACTGACGAAGCTTATTTTTACCTGGACGGCTTCGTCAATAAACAGAACTGGCGCATATGGGGAACCGAAAAGCCCCATGCTGCAGTCCCATCGTCCCTGCATCCTCAAAAAGTACTGGTCTGGGCCGCCATTTCTTCCAAAGGAATCATTGGCCCATTTTTCAGATCCGAAACGATTACTGCATCACGCTAGCTGGACATTCTTCGTGAATTTGTGGCGGTACAAACTGCCTTAGACGACACTGCGAACACCTCGTGGTTTATGCAAGATGGTGCCCGGCCACATCGCACGGCCGACGTCTTTAGTTTCCTGAATGAATATTTCGATGATCATGCGATTGCTTTGGGCTATCCGAAACATACAGGAGGCGGCGTGGATTGGCCTCCCTATTCGCCAGACATGAACCCCTGTGACTTCTTTCTGTGGGGACACTTGAAAGACCACGTGTACCGCCAGAATCCAGAAACAATTGAACAGCTGAAGCAATACATCTCATCTGCATGTGAAGCCATTCCGCCAGACACGTTGTCAAAGGTTTCGGGTAATTTCATTCAGAGACTACGCCATATTATTGCTACGCATGGTGGATATGTGGAAAATATCGTACTATGGAGTTTCCCAGACCGCAGCGCCATCTGTTGTTGAAAATTGTAACTACTGTAATTTCGAAAGTTTGTCTGCCTGAAAATGTACTGTTGTCCCAAGCATATTGCAACAAACGGTGTATTTCTATCGCTGCTCGTTTAGTTTTTATTGCCGTTTCAAATATACCGGTCATTTTTGAAACACCCTGTAAGTGTATCACTAGCTTAAGTCAGACAAACAAATGGCCAATGAGATAGCAAACAGTAACATATGCCTCTCAACAATAGGCACCTTACATGAACTTGATGCAGCGGTTTATAGAACCAATCACCAACACATATGAAACTATTAGCAATACTAAACAGGGAAAGGCATGAAATGATTGCGATTTAAATCAGGGAGTCTGTTAACGATCATATTCTACAACATCATTGCTTAGTACAGAGTCTCTCTGCCTGTGCATTAACATACTTGCATTAGAGTAGCTAACACAGTAAATATTTATTTCTGGAACTCGGTTTGAAGCAATTAAACAGAATGCTAATCTAACAACACTGGCTCTGAAGTAGCCTTTGCTTTGCTTCATTAACTAACTAACTAGTGCATGACTACCCTTAAACTTTCATGGTTTGAAGACCCATGCTCATTAACAAAACTACAAAAGTATGTATGAGAAATAGGAAGTCTTCTCATTAACAATTATTGAGTAAAGCACAACAAATTATAACTCTTAATAACAAATGTGCTTTGATAAGCAGTCTTTTAACCTACTCAAAATGCCAACACAACGTTAAATTCAAGTTCAAAAACTTTCTCATGAAATGAACACTGATAAAACTTTGTAATTCTGATCAGTGTGCATAACTTAACTTTTTGTGTTCTGCCTTACGGTAGGTCTTGTCATGGGGGAAGCTTCATCAGAGGTCCACCGCATGAGCGTCTAGTGAAGTGATTCCAGTGGTGGTTTCCCGTATGATGAAATGAAAATGAGGACAACACAACACCCAGTCCCTGAGCGGCGAAAATTTCCGATCCAGCCGGGAATCGAACCCGGGCCCCTTGGCGTGACAGACCGCCGCGCTGACCACTCAGCTTTCGGAGCGGACCAGTGTGCATAAATGCAACAATTAATAATCTTTTTCACTTCGGATCAACTTTATTATTTTCAGGCAGCTTTTCAAGTAAGGCAATTATTTAACGACATGATGGTGGATTTATTTAAAAAATGCACTGGAAGTGTATTTCTTAAACTATAAAACTGGAATTTAAACACTATAACTCTACACATTAGAAAGCAATCACAACTATTTTTACAGCCTCCAAATAAGTCTTTCCATAATAAATCAGGACAATCACAATTAAATTCACTAGGATAGGATTTCTGTCCAGGTTTGTAAGGTGGGATAATCACGGCTGTAAGATAGTTTTCAGCAACACCACGATTATTATTAAAATCAACCAAATTTCACAACTACCTGGTTCATTTACAGAGTGCCAAGTACAAAACAATTTAGTGGAAGGCTGGTGACACTGGTGGCGTAATTTGTAGTGGCTGTTAACATGGCGGCGATGCAGTCGTGGCATTATTGTTGGGCTCGCCCTGTTACATACTTTCTTGGCGCCGAAATTATACACTCCTGGAAATGGAAAAAAGAACACATTGACACCGGTGTGTCAGACCCACCATACTTGCTCCGGACACTGCGAGAGGGCTGTACAAGCAATGATCACACGCACGGCACAGCGGACACACCAGGAACCGCGGTGTTGGCCGTCGAATGGCGCTAGCTGCGCAGCATTTGTGCACCGCCGCCGTCAGTGTCAGCCAGTTTGCCGTGGCATACGGAGCTCCATCGCAGTCTTTAACACTGGTAGCATGCCGCGACAGCGTGGACGTGAACCGTATGTGCAGTTGACGGACTTTGAGCGAGGGCGTATAGTGGGCATGCGGGAGGCCGGGTGGACGTACCGCCGAATTGCTCAACACGTGGGGCGTGAGGTCTCCACAGTACATCGATGTTGTCGCCAGTGGTCGGCGGAAGGTGCACGTGCCCGTCGACCTGGGACCGGACCGCAGCGACGCACGGATGCACGCCAAGACCGTAGGATCCTACGCAGTGCCGTAGGGGACCGCACCGCCACTTCCCAGCAAATTAGGGACACTGTTGCTCCTGGGGTATCGGCGAGGACCATTCGCAACCGTCTCCATGAAGCTGGGCTACGGTCCCGCACACCGTTAGGCCGTCTTCCGCTCACGCCCCAACATCGTGCAGCCCGCCTCCAGTGGTGTCGCGACAGGCGTGAATGGAGGGACGAATGGAGACGTGTCGTCTTCAGCGATGAGAGTCGCTTCTGCCTTGGTGCCAATGATGCTCGTATGCGTGTTTGGCGCCGTGCAGGTGAGCGCCACAATCAGGACTGCATACGACCGCGGCACACAGGGCCAACACCCGGCATCATGGTGTGGGGAGCGATCTCCTACACTGGCCGTACACCACTGGTGATCGTCGAGGGGACACTGAATAGTGCACGGTACATCCAAACCATCATCGAACCCATCGTTCTACCATTCCTAGACCGGCAAGGGAACTTGCTGTTCCAACAGGACAATGCACGTCCGCATGTATCCCGTGCCACCCAACGTGCTCTAGAAGGTGTAAGTCAACTACCCTGGCCAGCAAGATCTCCGGATCTGTCCCCCATTGAGCATGTTCGGGACTGGATGAAGCGTCGTCTCACGTGGTCTGCACGTCCAGCACGAACGCTGGTCCAACTGAGGCGCCAGGTGGAAATAGCATGGCAAGCCGTTCCACAGGACTACATCCAGCATCTCTACGATCGTCTCCACGGGAGAATAGCAGCCTGCATTGCTGCGAAAGGTGGATATACACTGTACTAGTGCCGACATTGTGCATGCTCTGTTGCCTGTGTCTATGTGCCTGTGGTTCTGTCAGTGTGATCATGTGATGTATCTGACCCCAGGAATGTGTCAATAAAGTTTCCCCTTCCTGGGACAATGAATTCACGGTGTTCTTATTTCAATTTCCAGGAGTGTATTTGTAAGGCCAAAAACCATGCCATGATAATGGTATCACCAAATGCACCGTCCGGGGCCCATAAATACTAGCTCTTCTGGCCTCAAAACTCCAAGAGTATGAGCCACAATGATCCGCTACTGCTAGCGAGGTGTTAGTTAACCACAGCACTGCTCAGCCCGGACTGCTTACCCATTACAAAGGACGAGTTGCCACTTACGCGCCAACGACACCTTTTCCACTCCACCAGGCTACTTTCGTAGCTGTGGGACTTCCCCATATCTTTTACATTCGACCCTACGTTCCCTAACTATGGACCAAGTCATTTACACTACATTATAAAACAATCATTCCATTGGTTATTTAAATTCACGAGCACAGTTTACACAACATCGCTCAAAAGTTCACATAACTGAAATATGTATACATAGTCAAAGAATTTACATTACAGATACAATACTTTACTTCAGCAGCTCTACAAATTGACATAGAAATATCAGTACAGATACAAAATGTAACGAGAACAGCTGTTACGCTATAATGACGTCCCTTCTTCTTGTCAGTATTTTCCATATGTTCATTTCTTCGTCAATCTAGCGAAGAGCCACCTCATTCCTTGCTTTACTAGTCCACCTAATTTTCAACATTCTTCTACAGCACATCGTCTCAAACGCTTCAAGTCATGTCTTTCACCGTTTTTCCTCAGTCCATGATTCACTGTCGTACAATGCTGCGCTGCAGACGCACATTCTAAGAAATTTATTGATCAGATTAAGGTCCATAGTTTCTCATCTACATCTACATTTATACTCCGCAAGCCACCCAAAGGTGTGTGGCGGAGGGCACTTTACGTGCCACTGTCATTACCTCCCTTTTCTGTTCCAGTCGCGTATGGTTCGTGGGAAGAACGACTGCCGGAAAGTCTCCGTGTGCGCTCGAATCTCTCAAATTTTAAATTCGTGATCTACTCGGGAGGTATAAGTAGGGGGAAGCAATATATTCGATACCTCATCCAGGAACGCACCCTCTCGAAACCTGGGCAGCAAGCTACACCGCGATGCAGAGCGCCTGTCTTGCAGAGTCTGCCACTTGAGTTTGTTAAACATCTTCGTAACGCTATCACGCTTACCAAATAACCCTGTGACGAAACGCGCCGCTCTTCTTTGGATCTTCTCTATCTCCTCCGTCAACCCGACCTGGTACGGATCCCACACTGATGAGCAATACTCAAGTATAGGTCGAACGATTGTTTTGTAAGCCACCTACTTTGTTAATGGACTATATTTTCTAAGGACTCTCGCAATGAATCGCAACCTGGTACCCGCCTTACCAACAATTAATTATATATGATCATTCCACTTCAAATCGTTCCGCACGCATACCCCCAGATATTTTACAGAAGTAACTGCTACCAGTGTTTGTTCCGCTATCATATAATCATACAATAAAGGATTCTTCTTTCTATGTATTCGCAATACGTTACATTTGTCTATGTTAAGGGTCAGTTGCCACTCCCTGCACCAAGTGCCTATCCGCTGCAGATCTTCCTGCATTTCGCTATAATTTTCTAATGCTGCAACTTCTCTGTATACTACAGTATCATCCGCGAAAAGCCGCATGAAACTTCCGACACTATCTACTAGGTCATTTATATATATTGTGAAAAGCAATGGTCCCATAACACTCCTCTGTGGCACGCCAGAGGTTACTTCAACGTCTGTAGACGTCTCTCCATTGGGAACAACATGCTGTGTTCTGTTTGCTAAAAACTCTTCAATCCGGCCACACAGCTGGTCTGATATTCCGTAGGCTCTTACTTTGTTTATCGGGCGACATTGCGGAACTGTATCGAACGCCTTCCGGAAGTCAAGGAAAATGGCATCTACCTGGGAGCCTGTATCTAATATTTTCTGGGTCTCATGAACAAATAAAGCGAGTTGGGTCTCACACGATCGCTGTTTCCGGAATCCATGTTGATTCCTACAGAGTAGATTCTGGGTTTCCAGAAACGACATGATACGCGAGCAAGTAGACTTTCACTAGTAGACTTTTGGTCGTAGATGCTCTCTTTGCGTTTGATAATCTGATCTTTAATTCCTCTTTAAGTCGTCCGCAGTCTGTCATTTTGCCTCCAAGATGGTAGAGTTTCTTACCATCGCCTACATCGTGATTCCCAGTTTCGATGTTAAGTTTATCGCTAATCTCGTTTTTTCTCTTCCTTACTGCTTCAGTTTCCCCTCGAATTACTCTCAATCCGTATTCTGTACTCATTAGACTGTTCATTCCATCCAATGTATCCTGTAATTCTACACCAACTTCCATGAAGATAGCAGTGTCATCACGAGCGAATCATATCATCGATCGCACTCTTGAACCATATTCCTAGATTTCCGGAAATCGTCAAACAGTACCCCTCCGCAGACATACGCAGCAAGTTTTCAGATACATGAACAACTCGAATACTTTGTAAGTAGTGGAAACTAGTAGTTTTTACTCGACGTCGAGTGTTTGTCGGAGAGAAAATTATCTTCAGTAGCGCTGTAGAAAAGTACGATAGGACCGCTGTTGTTTCTTACACTTACATACAATAGACTACCTGACGGAAAGTGTGAGCAGCAATCTACGACTGTTTGCTGTTGACGCCGTAGTGTACGGAAAACTGTGTCGTCCAGTGATTATAGGACGACACAGGATGAGTTGACAGAATTTCTAATTGGTGTAATGAATGGCGGCTTGCTGTAAATGTGGAAAAATATAAGGTAATGCAGAGGAGTAGGAAAAATAATGCTGTAATAACGAATACAGTATTAGTGTTGTGCAGCTAGACATCACTTCTTTTAAATGTCTAGGTGTAACGATGGGTGTAAGCGATATGAAATGGAATGGGAGTATGAGGACGGTAGTCAGGAAAGGCGACCAGTGGAGCTCAATTTATTGGAAGAATTTTAGGAAAAATGGTTCAAATGGCTCTGAGCACTATGGGACTTAACATCTGATGTCATCAGTCCCCTAGAACTTAGAACTACTTAAACCTAGCTAACCTAAGGACATCATACACATCCATGCCCGAGGCAGGATTCGAACCTGCGACCGTAGCATCAGCGCGGTTCCATACTGAAGCGCCTAGAGCCGCTCGGCCACACTGGCCGGCGAATTTTAGGAACGTGTAGCTCGTCTGTAGAGGAGACCGCCTATAGAACATAGTGCGAGCTGTTTTTCAGTATTTCACGAGTGCTTTGGATACCCAAAAAGTATGATTAAAAGAAGAAAACAGAAATCGTGTGAAACCCAGCTCGCACTATTAATCCACGAGACCAGCAGGGGAGGGGGGGGGGGGGGGGGCGATCAAGTAAATGGCCTGTGGCTTAACTTCCGTATGGCACTCTATACGGTTCCGGACTGCCACCTACTGAAGAAAATACAACCGTGCGGAATATCAGGCAATTCTGTGACTGGACTGAACAGTTTCTAGCCAGCAGAACACAGTATGCCACCCTCAACGGTGAAATGTGACTTCGGGTGCACCCCAGGGCAGTGTTACGGTCCATTACTTTTCACTTCATGGTAGGCAACATCGGAAGTTCCATGAGGCTTTCCGCGTATAATACTGCATACGGAGAAGTCGCAGCGCTAGAAAATTGTAGCGAAATGCGGGAAGGCTAGCAGATAATCGACGTTGCATGCAGCGATGGCAATTGACGCTCAGCGTAAACAGGTGTACGTACTGCATACACATACACAGAAAAACCCGTTATTGTATGATTACAGGATAGCAGAACAATCACTGGAAGCAGTTACTTCCATAAAATATCTAGGAGTATGCTTACGGAGCAATTTAAAATGTAACGACCTCATAAAAGTAATCACAGGAAAGGCTAAGGCCGGGATGAGATTCATTGGTACAATCCCCACGAAATGTAGTCCGCCAGTGAAGGAAGTACACTACTGGCCATAAAAATTGCTACACCAAGAAGAAATGCAGATGATAAACGGGTATTCATTGGATAAATATATTATACTAGAACTGACATGTGATTACATTTTCACGCAATTTTGGTACATAGATACAGAGAGCGAAAGGCTATTTACAATTTGTACAGAAACCAGATGGCAGTTATAAGAGTCGAGGGACATGAAAGGGAAGCAGTGGTTGGGAAGGGAGTAAGACAGGGTTGTAGCCTCTCCCCGATGTTGTTCAATCTGTATATTGAGCAAGCAGTAAAGGAAACAAAAGAAAAATTCGGAGTAGGTATTAAAATTCATGGAGAAGAAATAAAAACTTTGAGGTTCGCCGATGACATTGTAATTCTGTCAGAGACAGCAAAGGACTTGGAAGAGCAGTTGAATGGAATGGACAGTGTCTTGAAAGGAGGATATAAGATGAACATCAACAAAAGCAAAACAAGGATAATGGAATGTAGTCTAATTAAGTCGGGTGATGCTGAGGGAATTAGATTAGGAAATGAGGCACTTAAAGTAGTAAAGGAGTTTTGCTATTTGGGGAGCAAAATAACTGATGATGGTCGAAGTAGAGAGGATATAAAATGTAGGCTGGCAATGGCAAGGAAAGCGTTTCTGAAGAAGAGAAATTTGTTAACATCCAGTATTGATTTAAGTGTCAGGAAGTCATTTCTGAAAGTATTCGTATGGAGTGTAGCCATGTATGGAAGTGAAACATGGACGATAAATAGTTTGGACAAGAAGAGAATAGAAGCTTTCGAAATGTGGTGCTACAGAAGGATGCTGAAGATTAGATGGGTAGATCACATAACTAATGAGGAAGTATTGAATAGGATTGGGGAGAAGAGAAGTTTGTGGCACAACTTGACCAGAAGAAGGGATCGGTTGGTAGGACATGTTCTGAGGCATCAAGGGATCACCAATTTAGTATTGGAGGGCAGCGTGGAGGGTAAAAATCGTAGAGGGAGACCAAGAGATGAATACACTAAGCAGATTCAGAAGGATGTAGGTTGCAGTAGGTACTGGGAAATGAAAAAGCTTGCACAGGATAGAGTAGCATGGAGAGCTGCATCAAACCAGTCTGAGGACTGAAGACCACAACAACAACAGATCCTGAGAAATCAGTACCCAGAACAACCACCTGTGGCCTTGATACGCCTGGGGATTGAGTCAAACAGAGCTTGGATGGCGTGTGTAGGTACAGCTGCCCGTGCAGCTTCAACTCGGTACCACAGTTCATCAAGAGTAGTGACTGGCTATTGTGACGAGTCAGTTACTCGGCCACCATTGACCAGATGTTTTCAATTGGTGAGAGATCTGGAGAATGTGCTGGCCAGGGCAGCAGTCGAACATTTTCTGTATCCAGAAAGGCCCGTACAGAACCTGCAACATGCGGTCGTGCATTATCCTGTTAAAATGTAGGGTTACGCAGGGATCGAATGAAGGGTGGAGCCACGGGTCGTAACACATCTGAAATGTAACGTCCACTGTTCAAAGTGCCGTCAATGCGAACAAGAGGTGACCGAGACGTGTAACCAATGGCACCCCATACCATCACACCGGGTGATACGCCAGTATGGCGATAACGAATACACGCTTCCAATGTGCGTTCACCGCGATGTCGCCATCATGATGCTGTAAACAGAACCTGTATTCATCCGAAAATATGACGTTTTGCCATTCGTGCACCTAGGTTCGTCGTTGAGTACACCATCGCAGGCACTCCTGTCTGTGATGCAGCGTCAAGGGCAACCGCAGCCGTGGTCTCCGAGCTGATAGTCCGTGCTCCTGCAAACGTCGTCGAATTGTTCGTGCAGATGTTTGTCGTCTTGCAATCGTCCCCATCTGTTGACTCAGGGATCGAGACGTGGCTGCACGATCCGTTACAACCATGCGGATAAGATGCCTGTCATCTCGACTGCTAGTGATACGAGGCCGTTGGGATCCAGCACGGCGTTCCGTATTACCTTTCTGAACCCACCGATTCCATATTCTGCTAACAGTCATTGGATCTCGACCAACGCGAGCAGCAAATGTCGCGATACGATAAACCGCAATCGCGATAGGCTACAATCCGACCTTTATCAAAGTCGGAAACGTAATGGTAGGCATTTCTCCTCCTTACACGAGGCATCACAACAACTTTTCACCAGGCAACGCCAGTCAACTGCTGTTTGTGTATGAGAAATCGATTGGAAACTTTCCTCGTTTTAGCACGTTGTAGGTGTCGCTACCGGCGCCAACCTTGTGTGAATGCTCTGAAAAGCTAATAATTTGCATATCACAGCATCTTCTTCCTGTCGGTTAAATTTCGCGTCTGTAGCACGTCATCTTCGTGGTGTCGGAATTTTAATGGCCAGTAGTGTAGCTTACAAAAATGGTTCAAATGCCTCTGAGCGCTATGGGACTTAACATCTGAGGTCATCAGTCCACTAGAACTTAGAACTACTTAAAGCTAACTAACCTAAGGACATCACACACATCCATGCCCGAGGCAGGATTCGAACCTGCGACCGTAGCGGTCGCGCGGTTCGAGACTGTAGCGCCTAGAACCGCTCGGCCAAACCGGCCGGCGTAGCTTACAAAACCCTTATTCGACCAATATTTGAATATTACTCATTAGTCTCGGATCCGCACCAGATAAAATTGATAGAGGAGACAGAGAAGATCGAAAGAAGAGCAGCGCGTTTCGTTACAGGTTCATTTACTAAGCGCGTAAGCGTCACAGATGATCAATGAACTCCAGTGACACACGCTGCAAGAGAGGCGTTCTGCATCACTGGGTGGGATGCTATCAAGGTTCCGGCAGCGTACATTCCTAGAACAGACAACCAATACATTGCTTCCTCCTAAGTAGACCACGCGAGGAGACCATGAAGATAAATTAAAGAGATTCGAACCCACATCGAGGCTTACCGGCAATTGTTCTTCGTGTGAACCATACGCGGGAAAGTGGGAATGTGAGAGTGGTACACAAAGTAAACTCCGCCATACACTGCAAGATGACTTGCGGAGTATAAATGCAGAGGTAAAAAACATCGAAGCAGTTCAGAGACATACTGCTGGATTTATTACTAACAGGTTCCCTCGACAGGCAAAGACAAGATAAGAGAAATTATAGCTCATACGGAGGCATATACACGTTGTTGCAGGACGATACCGACAAACTTTGAGGAATAATAAGTCACAGAGATTCTGTCTTTTATTAAGGAACATATAATATTAGACGCGTCTTTAAGAGGACCACAACCTGCCTATCTAACCCACGTTAATTTAGGCAAGTATTTGACCCATTTCTGAAAAAACTATTTGATGCAGAACCTTAATATTGTTACTGTATGTTACTTGATGCTAATAGTCAAGTGTACTAAAATCTACTTTATCCATTTTACAGTTTTTAAGAAATATTTTTTTTAAATTTATTAACAAAAAATATTAAGTTTTTTCTACAGAAAATATTTTTTTGTGAATTTCCTAATGGCGGAATATTAATGAATGTCGCACCGGAGGTGGCTTTTTATGTTATTCAGAGTCTCTGAAAATTTCATTCTTTTATCTATGATAGTTTCTGACATAATGGGGCATATGTACTGAAAATTTTAATTTGCGAGAAATTGACTTTTAAGAAAAAACTTTTGAAATTTGTTACTTACAGTTAATTAAAACTGTCCTGCTACATATGATGGCCCTTCTTTGGTCTCTAGCAGGTCTTCCAGCTTCTTTTTCACCTTCCTGGATGTTTGTCTTGCTTTCTTGGCCATATTAGATGGAGATCTGTCTGCATCGGCTATCCTCATTTTATCGCACTGTTGCAGCCCAGTGATCATATTTTCACCAGGATTAAGTCTCAGCTTTTTCAGTACCCAACACTTTCCAATATTGCCACAACTGAATGTAACAACAGCATCATGAACTCCTAGTTTCATTGTATGCATGCCTACATATACAGTTTTAGGAAGGCGGTTCCAAATTATGCTGTTGAAACATTCATTTGGGTTCTGTATCTGCCAGTGCAGACATTTCCTTAGAAGGTGAGGATGAGCCAAGTCTCTGAAAATACGTTTAACTGCTGTAATAACAGCAGCAGGAAGAGAATGCTGGTGAGAATAAGATTCTCCAGTTACCTGAGCCCTATTGTATTTGCACCACGAATTTTCTCCTGATGCCGCGCGGGATTAACCGAGCGGTCAAGGGAGCTGCAGTCATGGACTGTGCGGCTGGTACCGGCGGAGGTTAGAGTCCTCCCTCGGGCATGGGTGTGTGTGTTTGTCCTTAGGATAATTTAGGTTAAGTAGTATGTAAGCTTAGGGACTGATGACCTTAGCAGTTAAGTCCCATAAGATTTCACACACACATTTTTTCTCCTGATGGACAATCCATGACATGGCTTATCACCAGCGGAGTACTTATGGAAGAATATGGCCCAAACATCTCTCTTCATCGCCTCCAGATTTTCTTTATTTCTCCCAGTTGCCTGCCCATAGTATACCTGCAAGTTTTCTATTTCTGTTTTAGTTAACCGACCCTGTCCGGTCAACAATTTTCCATCTTCTAATTTTTTTCCTCTCATATCAACAGTTAGTTTTCTCAGCCTTGTTCCCAAACGTTTTTGAACATGGCCTATACATTCTATTTTGCTAATAATGGCATCTCGATATGGCTTTGAGTTGACAGTGGGTGGGTCGACAGTGGGTGACAGAAAATTGGGCGTGGCACATAAACACACGTGGCAGGAAAATGTTCTTTAAATGCTAGAAAAAAAATTTCAACAAAATCCTTTTCAGAGTACTTAAATAAATCTTAATCTATCGAAATATGATGTAAACCGAAAATTGAATTTTTTCTTCCTGAACCACGGTGTGGTCCCCTTAAGGTTATAATAATGAATAACTGTAACTGCACAAAAATTACCGTTTATTATTACTAGGCATGTTTGGTACCGATCTGAGCGTCTGACATCTGGAGGTCTGGGTGTCAGTCACATTGGGTGCCTCTGACAGCACAAGTAGTCCGCCCCCGGTAGCTGAGTGGTCACAAGTCTCTTACTGGAAGCCTTACGACCAATCGCACTCGCACCCCCTGTGATGATATCGGACATCCCAGCACCTTTCTTCTACATTAGCCAGTTCTTCCTTGAATTAAGCCACATCCGCACCGCACTACTACCTACACGCTTGATGATGACGAGGGCGATATATGCTGCCATGCAAATGAACAGGACGCCGAATGTGATTGAAAGCAAACACCCCACTACAAAGTGGTGCGATGTGTGGCAGGCAGTGAATGCCAGCACCCTTGTACTGACGTGCAATCTGCATGGTACGTAACTGTTAATGGGAAGCAGTTGTGCCAGTCCCGCCTACATCACATCCACCTCGCCGATTCACCCTTGTGTGCCACATGCCAAGTGACTGACACGGATGAACATCGTTTCGAGTGCGGGTCGGCAAAGGACGTTTGGTATTTGGTGCGTCAGATATTGGCTTTTCTCACACGCACAACTCCCGACAGGATAACTACCCGATCACTTCTTTTCCCCGATAAGATTTATTTTCCAAGAGCAAAAACGAACTCTGTGACGTGGATCAGCGGCCACGCCGTTCACTACCTATTCGGTAGTGGCGAAAAGACAGTACCCGATTTTTGGTATTACCTCAATGAACGACATTGTGCGATTCTCAAGAACCCTAAATATAGGCAATATTTTTCTAATTTTCTTTGGAGCGCATTCCATAATCCGCCTCGCAGCTGGATTATCGATGACATGAGAAGATAACCATAGCACCTCGTCCCAGTTCCTTTTTTTTTTTTTTTTTTGAGATTGAACAAACAACGGAAACAACACAGCAACGAGACGACAGTCATCGAAAAATTCGCAGCGGGCTATAGTATGGCGCATCCTTTGTCGTAACGGGACGACTTCCTATTACTCTGTTTATGTAGCCGAAGAGGAACGGCCTTCCTTTTATCCGTTTGTGTAAATAAAAATAAAAAAAGCAGAAAAACAAACCTTCCAAAATCCTTTTTCCTTTGTTTCATTTTTGTTAAAAAAAAAGTGGCTCGGATAGCTGGCCAAAAAAAAAAAGGCTACATGATTGCGCACTGGACTCTGTAACCCAAGTTCGCGGGTTCAATTCCGCTTAGAATCAAATTTTTTCCCTTTCATTTAACTTGTATGTAAATATCATTTATATTTATATATTTGCATAGATTTATGACATTTTATGTATGTTGAATTTGTGAAACATGATACGTAATAACCTACGATAAAAAAAAGTGGTCAGCGCGACAGACTGTCAATCCTAAGGGCCCGGGTTCGATTCCCGGCTCCGTCGGAGATTTTCTCCGCTCAGGGACTGGGTGTTGTGTTGTCCTAATCGTCATCATTTCATCCTCATCGACGCGCAAGTCGCCGAAGTGGCGTCAAATCCAAAGACTTGCACCCGGCGAACGGTCTACCCGACGGGAGGCCCTCGTCACACGCCATTATTATTACTATTATTATTATTATTATTATTATTATTATTATTATTATAGCACAAGTACAAATTGGTGGAACACCGCTGTTTGGTCGGCAGGTGTGGATGTGCGGTGGGCGCGTGGAGATGGTGCCGTGCTCCCACGTGGGGCACGTCTTCCGCAGGTCGTCCCCCTACTCCTTCCCTGGCGGGGTCTCCACCGTGCTGTACTCCAACCTGGCCAGGGTCGCTCTCGTCTGGATGGACGACTGGAAGGAGTTCTACTTCAAGTACAATGCTGGTGAGTGCCTACAACACAAATATGACTCCAGACTCAACGCATTTGGAAATACAGGACGTACAGTATCATGTATGACGCGAGTACTGTGTCCAGTATTGCACGTAAAATCAGTACACTGAAGGTTGGTATATCTGTCATCCGTCGCGCTTTCTTGTGCTGCAAGAGGGTAGCAGAGAGCCAGTGATGGTGGACGATAGGAGACAGTGCGAGTGTGAGAGAGAAGACAGTAAGTATAGGAGGGAGAAAGTGGCAGTTAAAGACAAAGAGAGATGGATGAAGACATCAGTGGGAGTCAAAGAGAGAGAAGATATTGGTGATCAGTGAGAGACAGTGGTAGTAAAAGAGAAAAGGTGGATGGAGATAGAAGCCTTGGGACCGAAACAGACAGGAGACGGTGGAAATGAAAGAGATATGGGTGAGCCTATTCATAGACTTGATGGCTCTGGATCCTCCCATATTGGCCAAATTTAACATGTTGAAATATCGGAGGGCGCATTTTGGACCGAAATTTTAAACATGTTAGTATAGGCGGAAAAATAAGCTGAAGATGTGAATTGATGTGTGTGTTAGGGAGGGCATTGGACTAGAGTAATCTGTGCAGCTGTGTTAGCTGTAGTATTGTGGTGGTGTAATGGTTAGCATTCCTGCCTAATAAGACAGGAGACCTGGGTTGAAGTCCCGCCAGGTGCAAAAATTTTAATTCATTTCTTCAGCTTCAGTCATTACTTTTTGAATTGTCGAGGTTTGGCAGAGACAGTGGCAGTGGGAAAGAAAGACAAAAGAAGACAGTGGAAGTGAGATACGAGACAGTGGAAGTGGTATTTACTGTCAGTCGAAGGTCTCCAACCTGGAGCCGACACGCGACTCAAAGCAAGTATCAGTTTGGCCCAAGAAGTGAGCGTCTAATACACGATCGGTAAAAAAAAAAAAAAATCCGTTTATGTAAAGTTTGATAAATTGAATATTTCCAATTTGAAACTCCCGCCACACACAGCTATTCCCTCATCAGTCCATCCCTGTTCTTAATATTGCTGCCCGTGCTGTACTCGAACCCCAAGAGTTTCGTTCTTGTACCCGGCCAATCTGTCAGACGCACTGGTCTGTTACCTTACAGCCACTTTAGTTGCAACTGCGACACTAGAGATTTAGACACATACGATGAAATTAATTTATGGAAATACAAAAAAATTCTGAATTATTTCTGTACAGTTGTTATAAAGAATCTTTCTCACAGTAGTTATGACCACTACAAGTCGGTTGAAGTTACAAATTTTCATGCGGATTGTAATAATATTACCAACGTTAGCTGCACTGATGCACCAAAGAAACTGGCATAGGCACGCGTTTTTAAATACAGAGATATGTAAACAGGCAGAATGCGGCACTGCGGTCGGCAACGCCTATATAAGACAACAAGTGCAAATGTGTGTGAAATCTTATGGGACTTAACTGCTAAGGTCATCAGTCCCTAAGCTTACACACTACTTAACCTAAATTATCCTAAGGACAAACACACACACACACACACACACGCCCGAGGGAGGACTCGAACCACCGCCGGTACAAACCGCACAGTCCATGACTGCAGCGCCCTAGACCGCTCGGCAAGACAACAACTGTCTGGCGCAGTTGTTAGATCGGTTACTGCTGCTGCAATGGCAGGTTATCAAGATTCAAGTGAGTTTGAACGAGGTGTTATACTGGCGCACGAGCGATGGGACACATGATCTCCGACGTAGTGGTGGAGTGGGGATTTTCCCGTACGACCATTTCACGAGTGTACCTTGAGTATCAGGAATTCGGTAAAACATTAAATCTCCGACATCGCTACGTCCGGAAAAAATCCTGCAAGAACGGGACGCGTACAGGTACGGAGACAACCTCATGAATCCATGGATCCTAATTGTCAGCAGCGTACTGTTAAAGTTCGTGGATGCTCTGTAATAGTGTGGGGCGTGTGCAGTTGGAGTGATATGGGACCCGTGATAAGTTTAGACACGACTCTGGCAGGTGGCACGTGCGTAAGCATCCTATCTGGTCACCTGCATCCATTCATGTCCATTGTGCATTCCGACGGACTTGGGCAATTCCAGCAGGACAATGTGACACCCCACACGTCAAGAATTGCTACATAGTTGCTCCAGAAACACTCTTCTGAGTTTAAACACTTCAGCTGGCCACCAAACTCCCCAGACACAAACATTATTGAGCATATCTGGGATGCCTTGCATCGAGCTATTCAGAAGAGATCTCCACCCCGTCGTACTCTTACGGATTTATGGACAGCCCTGCAGGATTCATCGTGTCAGTACCTTCCAGTACTACGTCAAACATTAATAGAGTCCATGTCACGTCGTGTTGTGGCACTTCTGCGTGCTCGCGAAGGCGCTGCACTATATACAGGGTGTTTCAAAAATGACCGGTATATTTGAAACGGCAATAAAAACTAAACGAGCAGCGATAGAAATACACCGTTTGTTGCAATATGCTTGGGACAACAGTACATTTTCACGCGGACAAACTTTCGAAATTACAGTAGTTACAATTTTCAACAACAGATGGCGCTGCAAGTGATGTGAAAGATATAGAAGACAACGCAGTCTGTGGGTGCGCCATTCTGTGCGTCGTCTTTCTGCTGTAAGCGTTTGCTGTTCACAACGTGCAAGTGTGCTGTAGACAACATGGTTTATTCCTTAGAACAGAGGATTTTTCTGGTGTTGGAATTCCACCACCTAGAACACAGTGTTGTTGCAACAAGACGAAGTTTTCAACGGAGGTTTAATGTAACCAAAGGACCGAAAAGCGATACAATAAAGGATCTGTTTGAAAAATTTCAACGGACTGGGAACGTGACGGATGAACGTGCTGGAAAGGTAGGGCGACCGCGTACGGCAACCACAGAGGGCAACGCGCAGCTAGTGCAGCAGGTGATCCAACAGCAGCCTCGGGTTTCCGTTCGCCGTGTTGCAGCTGCGGTCCAAATGACGCCAACGTCCACGTATCGTCTCATGCGCCAGAGTTTACACCTCTATCCATACAAAATTCAAACGCGGCAACCCCTCAGCGCCGCTACCATTGCTGCACGAGAGACATTCGCTAACGATATAGTGCACAGGATTGATGACGGCGATATGCATGTGGGCAGCATTTGGTTTACTGACGAAGCTTATTTTTACCTGGACGGCTTCGTCAATAAACAGAACTGGCGCATATGGGGAACCGAAAAGCCCCATGTTGCAGTCCCATCGTCCCTGCATCCTCAAAAAGTACTGGTCTGGGCCGCCATTTCTTCCAAAGGAATCATTGGCCCATTTTTCAGATCCGAAACGATTACTGCATCACGCTATCTGGACATTCTTCGTGAATTTGTGGCGGTACAAACTGCCTTAGACGACACTGCGAACACCTCGTGGTTTATGCAAGATGGTGCCCGGCCACATCGCACGGCCGACGTCTTTAATTTCCTGAATGAATATTTCGATGATCGTGTGATTGCTTTGGGCTATCCGAAACATACAGGAGGCGGCGTGGATTGGCCTCCCTATTCGCCAGACATGAACCCCTGTGACTTCTTTCTGTGGGGACACTTGAAAGACCAGGTGTACCGCCAGAATCCAGAAACAATTGAACAGCTGAAGCAGTACATCTCATCTGCATGTGAAGCCATTCCGCCAGACACGTTGTCAAAGGTTTCGGGTAATTTCATTCAGAGACTACGCCATATTATTGCTACGCATGGTGGATATGTGGAAAATATCGTACTATAGAGATTCCCAGACCGCAGCGCCATCTGTTGTTGAAAATTGTAACTACTGTAATTTCGAAAGTTTGTCTGCCTGAAAATGTACTGTTGTCCCAAGCATATTGCAACAAACGGTGTATTTCTATCGCTGCTCGTTTAGTTTTTATTGCCGTTTCAAATATACCGGTCATTTTTGAAACACCCTGTAAGACAGGTGTACCAGTTTCTTTGCCTCCTCAGTGTATCTGACAGTGCCGTAACTCTGTTACAACAGATTTTATTCGATATCGTATCCACTGCTTCAAATAAGAACAACATTCGAACTTGAACGTCTGTATAATGGCCCTTCACGAATTTTACTTTCGTGTACAATTTCTACCACGGCA
This sequence comes from Schistocerca americana, assembly GCF_021461395.2. Taxonomy (NCBI): domain Eukaryota; kingdom Metazoa; phylum Arthropoda; class Insecta; order Orthoptera; family Acrididae; genus Schistocerca; species Schistocerca americana. The sequence goes on from NC_060120.1 coordinate 184,925,964, forward strand.
GATAATCGGATAAATGAAGATGTGTTAATGCTGCACATGATGGCGGAAGCTGCTTCCCTTGCTCTTCGTCGCCCTGCAGCAGTCGCCATACTCATTCCCCTCGCACCCCTCCCACAGTATAGAAAGTTCCTCGTAATGTTGTTGTGCCATACTGTCTGACAGCAACAACCTGGTCCCTGTCTCTAGGCGGTAGATGTCGGAAGTCATAGTCTTGAAACTACTATCAACCGATGCGAGATAACAATATGCTTCCTACGTTCGACCGCGTCCGTTCCCCCTCCTCGCCCCCGCCCCCCCCCCCCAATATTTTTTGCTAATATTATGTATATTACGCGAGATCCAAAAAGACTTGTTCTCTTCCAAAGTGGCTCACGGAAGCTAAAAGGCTGGACACGCCTGCTGTAAATCAACGCGAGAAAAAGGGGACATTGGGACAGAGACAAAATATAGGCAGTGGCAGTCAGAGGGAGATGGTGAGTATGAAGCCTTAGCAACAAAAAGGAGCTCGGTAAAAGGATTTATGATGTCCTGTGTTAAAAGAGGGGCCGGCCGAAGTGGCTGAGCGGTTCTAGGCGCTACAGTCAGGAACCACACGACCACTGCGGTCGCAGGTTCGAATCCTGCCTCGGGCATGGATGTGTGTGATGTCCTTAGGATAGTTAGGTGTAATTAGTTCCAAGTTCTAGGCGGCTGATGACCTCAGAGGTTAAGTCGCATAGTGCTCAGAGCCATTTGAACCATTTTTTTGCAACAGTGAGATGTACTGAAGGGACTCCAGAAGTACGTACCTCCTATTTCTCTACAGAAGTACCACATGTCACGACGCTTGCTTTCCGTTTTGGAAGCTTTGTCTCTTGAATTCCTTTGTTGTAACATGGTTCACACCCGTTTGATGTTTTCATTTCTGTGTGAAGTGTACGCGGCATCTCGCCTGCTCTGACTATTCATCACATTTCCTTGGGACGGTAACATATTCTTAACACAGGACTCGTATAACCAGTGTAGAATATGACAGTTGCCAAGACTGCAGAAGAAGAACAGACACTTCAATGACCGGACCGGTGTATGTATGGTGTATGTTAACCGGGGACCTAGAAACGACGGAGAGGCTCCGTCTCCGCCTCAGCCGCAGCACAATATATATAAATGACCTAGTAGATACTGTCGGAAGTTCCATGCGGCTTTTCGCGGTTGATGCTGTAGTATAGAGAGAAGTTGCAGCGAAATGCAGGAAGATCTGCAGCGGATAGGCACTTGGTGCAGCGAGTGGCAACTGACCCTTAACATAGACAAATGTAATGTAATGTATTGCGAATACATAGAAAGAAGGATCCTTTATTGTATGATTATATGATAGCGGAACAAAAACTGGTGCCAGTTACTTCTGTAAAATATCTGGGAGTATGCGTGCGAAATGATTTGAAGTGGAATGATCATATAAAATTAATTGTTGGTAACGCGGATACCAGGTTGAGATTCATTGGGAGAGTCCTTAGAAAATGTAGTCTATCAACAAAGTAGGTGGCTTACAAAACAATCGTTCGACCTATACTTGAGTATTGCTCATCAGTGTGGCATCTGTACCAGGTCGGGTTGACGGAGGTGATAGAGACGATCCAAAGAAGAGCGGCGCGTTTCGTCACAGGGTTATTTGGTAAGCGTGATAGCGTTACGGAGATGTTTAGCAAACTCAAGTGGCAGACTCTGCAAGAGAGGCGCTCTGCATCGCGGTTAGGCTTGGTGTCCAGGTTTCGAGAGGGTGCGTTTCTGGATGAGGTATCGAATATATTGCTTCCCCCTACTTATACCTCCCGTGGAGATCACGAATGTAAAATTAGAGAGATTCGAGCGCGCGCGGAGGCTTTCCGGCAGTCGTTCTTCCCACGAACCATATGCGACTGGAACAGGAAAGGGAGGTGATGACAGTGGCACGTAAGGTGCCCTCCGCCACACACCGTTGGGTGGCTTGCGGACTACCGCAGTCCACTTCACCCCTCCGCCGCCCCACACCAAACCCAGGGCTAATGTGCGGTTCGGCCCCCGGTGGACCTCCAGGGAACTTCTCACACCAGACGAGTGTAACCCCTATGTTTGCGTGCTAGAGTAATGGTGGCGTACGCGTACGTGGATAACTTGTTTGCGCAGCAATCGCCGAGGCGGATGGAAAACCGCCTAAAAACCATCCACAGACTGGCCGGCTCACCGGACCTCGACACAAGTCCACCCGGCGGATTCCCGCTCCATTAAGCCATGCGTTAGACCGATCGGCTAACCGAGCGGGCTCAATGACCGGACGGAAAGTTCACAATTTTGTGAAAAAATGTTACGCGAGGGAGATTTGAACACGAATCTCCCGCTTTGCAGTCTAACATCGAGACCACACAACCCGAGCCCGTGATACTTGCAGTTCGCTCGATGTTGAACATCTTGGACCGTTCACTGGTTTTGTTTCTGTTGTCACAGTTCAGTAGACTTTCTTTCTGTTTTCAAGCTTGATATGTGTTCAGTTTTTGACGGGTTATCCACTGGGCCATCTTACCACTAAATCAGAGGGGTGTGCGGTGGGGAGCTTCCCTTGTCAGTAAGAGTCCACCAAACTACGGCGCCGTGTACAAATGACCCGCGTTGAGCTCCTCGGTCGCATACACAGATAACTGATTGCTGCAGCACGTAGGCTGCTTTGACTAAGAGCCATCAGTGTTGTCACGCTACTTGCTGGTATTTGCAGAGGCGGCCGCAGTTCGCGACCGGCAGACAGTCCGCCGCCGGCTGGAGCTGAGGAACCGGCTGCAGTGCCGCAGCTTCCACTGGTACCTGGACACCGTCTGGCCCTCGCACTTTTTCCCCACCGAGGACCGCTTCTTCGGCAAGGTAAGTGCAGACACCTCGAATCGTTGCGTCAGAGTTAGAGAGCGGTGGATGGTGCATACTCTCGGTGAAGGTACAGGTCGCCTGCGGTATGCTTTAGGCACGAGATCGCACAGCTGTTCTGCTGCATCTGAGTCGAGTCCCGTTATAAATTCTGTGACGTTCCTCTCGTGTTGGACCACATTTTAGTTGGTAACATTAATGTGTTTTGTGACACTGCAGTTAATAAGCATAACCAGCTTTCCTGGGTAGCAACGTACGAGGGGCGTTTGTAAAGTCCGTGCAAAAATAAAAACTACTTACGTGTTTATGGTAAATCTTTTTTATTCTTCGACATAGTCTCCTTTTAGACTTATACACTTCGTCCAACGCTGTTCTAATTTGTTCATCCCTTCCGAATAATAGGAATTGTCCAAGTCAATAGCTATTAGTTGCTGCAATCACCACCTCGTTTGGATAAAATCTTTGTCCCGCCAGCTATTTCTTCAAATTGGGGAACAAATAGTAGTCCAAGGGAGCCAAGTCTGGAGAATAGGGGGGACGTGAAACGAATTGGAATCCTATTTCCGTTAATTTTGCGACCACAACTGCTGAGGTGTGTGCTGGTGCAATGTCGTAATGGAAAAGGACTTTTTTGCTGTCCAGTCGCCGGCGTTTCTCTTGCAGCTCGGTTTTCAAACGGTCCAGTAACGATGAATAATATGCACCTGTAATAGTTTTACCCTTTTCCAGATAGTCGATGAGGATTATCCCTTGGGGATCCCAAAACACAGTCGCCATAACCTTTCCGGCCGAAGGAATGGTCTTCGCCTTTTTTGGTGCAGATTCTCCCTTGGTAACCCTATCCATGTTTCATCGACAGTGAGGAAACGACGCTTAAAATCCTGCGGATTCTTCCTGAACAGCTGCAAACCATCCTCGCAACGCATCTCATGATTCCGTTTTTGGTCAAGCGTGAGCAGTCGCGGAACCTATCTTGCGGATAGCTTTCTCATGTCCAATTGTTTATGCAAAATATTATGTACCCGTTCATTCGAGATGCCCACAGCACTAGCAAGCTCACGCACCTCAACTCTTCTGTCATCCATCACCATATCATGGATTTTATAAATGATTTCTGGAGTGGTAACCAACACAGGGCGCCCAGAACGTTCAGCGTTACTTGTGCCCATATAGCCACTCTGAAAATTTTGAAACCACTTACAAACTGTTCTAATCGAAGGCTCAGAGCCACCGTAATGTTTATCAAGCTTCTATTTAGTCTCCTGAGGAGTTATTCCTTTCATAAAGTAATGTTTAATCACCACACGAAATTCTTTTTCGTCCATTTTTTGACAGTCACTCGACTTCCTTGATTCACAAGAATGCCAAACACAAATAATTAGACAAATATGGCTGAAAATTGGAGTGCGTTCTTTCCAAAGGTGCTACTACCTCAACATAACCTCGATACGTGCCGGTGGTGCCATCTCTCGGACTTTGCACGGACTTTTCAAACGTCCCTCGTAGAGTGCTATAGCTGCGAGCAGGAAGACGATTCCGCACTGGGAACGCAGGCAGGGACACTGGCGGCACCGAAATATGCCAATGGTGTGAGAAGCGGGAGACAGAACCCTACTCTTGAGATACTGATTGTTGGGGCCCCACCAACATTTAGGCGCGAAGCTAAGACAGTTTATTAAATACTAGCGAACCCGGAAATGCTTCGCAATTGCTAAATATGTGTGGGAATTGGAACATGAATACGATATTTCGTAATGATGTGGAACGAGTCGAATTTTCCAATACATGACATAATTAGGTTAATTTAACAACATACTTAAGTTAATATAACAACTTTATTTTTTTGTGTTTTTTGTTTTTCTTTATTTTTTATTTTTATTTTTTTTATATTTTTGTTTTTGTTTTTTTTTGTTTTTTTTTTCTTAATTTATATCTAAAAATTCCTCTATGGAGTAGAAGGAGTTGTCATTCAGAAATTCTTTTAATTTCTTCTTAAATACTTGTTGGTTATCTGTCAGACTTTTGATACTATTTGGTAAGTGACCAAAGACTTTAGTGCCAGTATAATTCACCCCTTTCTGTGCCAAAGTTAGATTTAATCTTGAATAGTCAAGATCGTCCTTTCTCCTAGTATTGTAGTTATGCACACTGCTATTACTTTTGAATTGGGTTTGGTTGTTAATAACAAATTTCATAAGAGAGTATATACACTGAGAAGCTACTGTGAATATCCCTAGATCCTTAAATAAATGTCTGCAGGATGATCTTGGGTGGACTCCAGCTATTATTCTGATTACACGCTTTTGTGCAGTAAATACTTATTCCTCAGTGATGAATTACCCCGAAATATGATGCCATATGAAAGCAATGAGTGAAAATAGGCGTAGTAAGCTAATTTACTAAGATGTTTATCACCAACCGTCTCTGCGTCGCAGCAGGTCCTTTCGTTACGTGAAAAAGTAAGGCAACTGCCGATCGGTGCTGCGTTCTTAGTTGTCCATTGTCGGCCATGTTGTAAACACTAGTCTCCTAGCGACGGTATCGTGAATTAAACGTCATTTCCTTACTCTTTTGTTTCTCCAAGCTCTGCTGCCAAGATGATCAACGGGATATCTCTTGCTACTGATGCACTATGTACGAAATAATTAGTGACACATTTCGTGTGCCGCCCTGTATGGCCTAACGGTGTAATTAACTGTTTTCTGATGTTAGTCAATAAATGCATCGTCATGACATCTCGAACTTTATAATAATGTACAGTGTAAGGCAAAGAAAAGTGGCACGGACGAGTGGATATCTTTTGTGGCAGCATTAACGGAGGAGGAAAAAAACCTACAGTTACTTCCAACAGGATGGAGTAACATTGAAGTACATTTACACAATCTTCACTCCTGACAGTTTTGTTAGCAGAAGTCAGTTTGGTCGCTGCCATAGCTGGCCACCCAGGTTACCTGATCTGTCAGTGTGCAGTTAGTTTGTGTATGTGTATCCCTCAAGTCTAAGGTGTATCGTAACAGCCCTCACAGTCTTAAAAGAACTGCAGCTGGGCATTTCGGATGAGACTGCAGCAATTCCAGTAGTCCAACTTCGATCTGCGTTCAGCAACTTGCTCACCAGGGCCCAAATGTGCCAAGAGACGAGTAGTGGTCACTTTCAATATCTGCTCTAGTCAGGTTAATACTGTATTTCCTGTCCTCTGCTGTGTTTCTTTGTACAATGGAACTCTGTTCTCCGGCCCACTTTTATTTGCCCCACCTTGTGTATTAGCTACCCACAATGTCCACTTGCAGTCGTACAGGTAGGCAGTTTGCATGTCCAAACGCAAACGAATCCAGTAGCGCTACAATAATTGCGTCAAGGAACTACATGACCGAGAAAACTGCACAGAATAGGTAGGGGGAATTTCCAGTGTCGATTCACTAAGCCGATTCAGAAAGGAGTTAACTTTTGCACTCGTAAGTGGGAAGGAACTTTCTATGGACTCATGGCTAGACTGAGAAACTTTTACGGAAGTTTACTACCTTGGGAGGTTCTCGAAATACGAAAGAAGATGTATGCTGACTTTCCCTAGCCGGGTTGTCGTTAGCGTCTGCCGCCTGCCGTTACACAGCCAATAGGCCGTGTAAGGCTCGCGCAGAATAACATGGCACCGGTTGTCCAAGCATTCTGTGACAGCCTAATGTTAAGTTTGCAAAAATTATTAACTGAAAACAAAACCTATGAGGTATAGGAAATTAAATATTAAATAGTGTTTCTTTTTCATCAAACTCGTTTCTAGCTGGCGAACATGGCCACAAAATCCGCAAAGTTGCGGAACACGGTTTTCTGAAATAATTAAAAAATTATACCTCCGATCGAGAAAAGTTAAAGGAGAAAGTTGTAGGGTTGAAAAAGATCTATCGGTCGCTTTTTTGTAAGTATCGATTGCTTTCTTATGCTTCGAGATATATTGAGAAAACCCTTAATAATCTGGTTCTCCAAAACTCGTTAACCATCACGTTCCCATACTTGCTATTTACTGAGATAGATCGCTATAGCGCGTTTAGAAAAATTAAAAAAGTTGTTGTTCTAAATACATTGATTTTTGGAAGAAAGGCGCTCTCGGTAAACTGGCTAGAACTTCTCAGTGCATGCCCGTACAGTAACGGTTTTAGGCTTATTTTCTTCGAAAATAGTTGTTACCATGCTATTAAATAATTTTTACGATTTTATTAATTGTAAGGATAAAAAATTGACTTCGCACAACTTGAACTTTCATTGAGCGTGTCTTTTTAACTTTCTCAGTTTTTATTTTATGAAAGTAATTTTTAAGGAAAGAAACTGACATTTTTAAGAATTTAAAAAAGATCTATTACCTTGTGGAACCAAGGTACATTTTTAAAAATCTAGTGGTCGCAATATTTTACAATGATATGCTTGATGGAAATAAATATTGAACACTTATATTTTCAAGAAAAAAATACTAGGCATGCTTCATTCATTTTTAGTAGTGGTAATAGAGTAATAAAGTGAAGTGTGAAAGCGCGGAATGTGTCAGCTGGAGCGGGCGAGGAAGTCGGGGGAGCATGCGCGCGCTCGAGTGATTTTCGATATCTCGTCTTCTGGACCGCGTACAAGACTCCATTTGTTCTTAGTCTGGGGTAGCTTGACGGAATAAATACTAATGTTACGGTTATTTTCGCCTTAGAAACAAAATAGCCCCGGATGTATTATTTAATTTACGATTTGTTTATATTTATCGTCATTGTAATAATTCTGCATTATTACAACAGAATCTTTAATGAAACACCTTAAATGTTTTGTTTAATTAATGATAAATACGTTATATTTGTTCCTGATTTCTTTAACCCTTACTTCATTACTGTTCTACCTAATTATTTTTGGTGTAAAATTAAGTAAATGCTACATATCAGAATAAGTTGAAAGATTTTTTTTTATTTACACAAGTTTTTTAACAATACAACTGTGTATAAGATACGTATAAATTCAGATAGCTAAAAAGAACACACGCAACGAAAGTCCAAGGGTTTTGAAGTAATCTTTTGATCCTTACAGTTAATAAAGTAGTAAAAATTATGTAATAGAATCACAGCACAACTCTTTACGAGGAAAATAAGGCTAAAAACGTTACTGTAGGAGCATCCGCTGAGAAAATCTGGCCAATTGTCGGGAGCGCCTTTAAAAATATATATATATCTCGAACAATAACATTTCTTAATTTTTAAAAAAATTCCTTTTTTAACTTACGGCGGGCTATGAGTACAGTACCTAGCAAATATGTGAACGTGAATGTTAACGAGTTACAGAGAACCCGATTTTTAACAGTTTTTTCAATACACCTCGAGACGTCAGAAAGCAACCGATACTTTTAAAATAGCAAACGATAGATCTTTTTTAAGTCCTACAATTTCTCCTTTAACGTTTTTCGATCGGAAATAAAATTTTTTAAGTTTTTCAGAAAAACCGGGTTTTAAAATTTTACGGTTATTTTTGGCCATCTTCACCTTCTTGGATCGAGTTTCACGAAAAAGCAGCTCAGTTTAAATTCTAAATTTTCTGTAATAGTCTAAATTTTCTCATAGTTTTTGTTTTCAGGTAATAATTTTTTGCAGTCACTTCTCCATAATGCCGCCTCAGTAGAGAGTCGCCAGCCGTCCTGCGCACTTAGAGCTAGGACGAGCAACTCTCCCGCATTCTCCCGTAATCTGCCTTATTGTATCAATTTCTTTTTAATCCTCCTGCTCCCTTACTTCCGTATGTTTCTCCCGTATGTTTCTCCCGTGTGTTGCGCAGCCGTCACTGTTACACACTGACGTGACAAAAGTGATGGAATACCTCGTAAATAACGTGTCGGATCTACTTTCGTGCATGTAGTGCAGCAGCTCGGCGTGACATGGACTCGACAAGTTGTTGGAAGTCCCCGCTTTATAGAAGTCCGTAACTGCGAATGTGTTGCCGGTGCAGAACGTCCAGAATGTTTTCAGACCAATCGAGAACACTTGTGTCACGTGACATGGCGCATTGTCATCCATAAAAATTCCGTCGTTGTTTCGGACCATGAAGTCCGTGAATGGCTGAAAATGGTTCAAAATGGTTCAAATGGCTCTAAGCACTATGGGACTTAACATCTGAGGTCATCAGTCCCCTACACCTAGAACTACTTAAACCTAACTAACCTAAGAACATCTCACACATCCAAGCCCGAGGCAGGATTCGAACCTGCGAGCGTAGCAGCAGCGCGGTTCCGGACTGAAGCGCCTGGAACCGCTCGGCCACAGCAGCCGGCGGCTCTAAATGGTCTCCAAGCTGCCGAACATAACCATTTCCATCAGAGGACCCTGTCCATTCCATGTAAACACAGTCCACACCATTATGGAGCGACCACCAGCTTGCACAGTGCCTTGTTGACAACTTGCATCCATGGCTTCGTGGGGAGCCTGCACCACCCTACCATCAGCTCTTACCAACTGAAATCGGGACACATCTGACCAGGCCACAATGTGTAGACTCCAACAGCTATGGTTACGAGCCCTTGAGAGGAGCTGCAGGCGATGTCGTGTTGATAGCAAAGGTTCTCGCGTCGGTCGTCTGCTGCCACAGCCCATTAACGCCAAATTTCGTCTCACTGTCCTAACGGATACGTTCTTCGTACGTCCCACATTGATTTCTGTGGTTCTTTCACGCAGTGTTGCTTGTTTGTTAGCACTGACACCGCTAAGCAAACGTCGCCTGCCTTCGGCCACTGGGTTGTCTGTGGTGAGAGATAATGCCTAAAATTTGGTATTCTCCGCACACTCTTGACACTGTAGATCTCGGAATATTGAATTCCCTAACGATTTAATCCTGTGAAGTACTGTCAATCAAATTCCCTGATCAAGTGCGTCGATATGATAGTTGTCGGGTGGTGTGTGCTTAACATGATGGTATGAAGTATTTTTAATGTTTCGGAAGACGAATGGCGACTGCTAAGTAGCCATAAAAAGTTCCAGTTCCGACCCTGTTGACAGACTGCCCGATACCGACTTAAATCATTTTCTTGAAAGATAAACAATTGCCTACACTATACAGGGTGTTACAAAAAGGTACGAGCAGACTTTCAGGAAACATTCTTCACACACAAAGAAAGGAAATATGTTATGTGGACATGTGTCCGGAAACGCTTACTTTCCCTGTTAGAGCTCATTTTATTACTTCTCTTCAAATCACATTAATCATGGAATGGAAACACACAGCAACAGAACGTACCAGCGTGACTTCAAACTCTTTGTTACAGGAAATATTCAAAATGACCTCCGTTAGCGAGGAAACATGCATCCATCCTCCGTCGCATGGAATCCCTGATGCGCTGATGCAGCCCTGGAGAATGGCGTATTGTATCACAGCCGTCCACAATACGAGCACGAAGAGTCTCTACATTTGGTACGGGGGTTGCGTAGACAAGAGCTTTCAAATGCCCCCATAAATGAAAGTCAAGAGGGTTGAGGTCAGGAGAGCGTGAAGGCCATGGAATTGGTCCGGATCCATCGTTCACCGAATCTGTTGTTGAGAAGCGTACGAACACTTCGACTGAAATGTGCAGGAGCTCCATCGCGCATGAACCACATGTTGTGTCGTACTTGTAAAGGCACATGTTCTAGCAGCACAGGTAGAGTTTCCCGTATGGAATCATGATAACGTGCTCCATTGAGCGTAGGTGGACGAAACTAAAATCAGCTCTAACATGGAAATTAAGCGTTTCTGGTCACATGTCCACATAACATCTTTGCTTTATTTGTGTGTGAGGAATGTTTCCTGAAAGTTTGGCCGTACCTTTTTGAAACACCCTGTATTTTTCCCGTTCCTTGAGAGTTATGGTAAAGGCGGGAAAGGGGAAAGGGGGGAGAGGAGCCACGGGCTACCTTGCCCCGGGTATGGGTGGCCGCGAGAGGGGAGGGGGGAGGGGAAGGTTTACTTGTTTCTCCATCAGTATTGGCAACCCACGGATGTACTCGCCTCGTACAAAACAGCAGCTATGTTATAACTAAGACGCGGACGTAGCAAGGACTCGCGGAAGTGGATTATAGAGACGTTCATGTTTAACCACACTTGTTACAAAATTTTTTCCTCAATTGACTCGCACATCGCAACATCATTTCGCAACGTTTCAAAAGAGTCGATTAAGTTAGCATCAGTCAAAAACAGAGGACAGCCAACAAGAAATATTCCGGTTTGCGTACAGTAGTCTTCTTTCCATTATGTACCTACTATACTGTTCAGGGTTCACGTGTGTGTTCATGAATCAGTTTTCATCACTACTTTCTTCCAGTATGGGTCCATAGCTTCTACAAACGTTTTAAGTGATGTCTTCTATCTTTCAGCTGCTGTCAGAACTTTATTTTACAATTGCAGTTTCGGCATTAACCCATTTTCAAGCATCTAAAAAACGTAACACAACGTAATGAGAATAATTTTATGTGGGATTAACAGTAGGTACAACCAGTTTTGTGGTTTGTTGACATTCAATCACCGTACTTACATGATTTTCTCTGTTAGTTCTTCCTCTGTTAGTTCTTCCTCTGTTAGTTTTTTGTAAAATGCTTTCCATTGACGAAACAATTCTCTAACAGTTGAATTACGTTCGTCGTGCCATGTGGAATCTGAAGTATCTCTACTTCTTTATCAGGGTGAGCTTGAAATACAGCTTTTAATGAATCAGAACTTCTATGACCTGACCACGAATCTAGAAGGGGAAGAGATTTCTTGCCGCAGATGTAAAACATGATGCATGAAAACTGTAACGCTTTCATTTCCCATTTTTCCCCGGTTTCGATGCGTCTTCCTCAAGATTGTCTGCGTGGGACATTGTTCTTTTGACACGTGGTGGAAAACATCCGACTGATTCTACATACAGTTTAAGCAGGAATGAACCATGTAGACTAATTATGGGCATTATAATGTATGAATGAATGTGTGAGTGCAGTCTAGGACTGCGCAGTCGCCTGTGTATGTTTTTCCCTTTCAATAAGTCTTCTTTTAGCACGCATTTCTTTTTGAAAACCGGACTGATCTGCGTTATTAAAATATGATTTACTAAAACTAACGATCTTGCGCTTTGCATTCGTAATAAAGTCTTTTATGAATTCAACTTGAATGACTTCCTCTTCCGACCTGTTGCTCGATACAAATTTTGTTATTTTTCTTGAAAAAATTTTATGTGTACTTTTGAAGCGACTAATCCAACTTTGAGAAGCTGTAAATTCTTTAGCGCCTATCGCTTTTGCAATATCGAACGCCCAATCACGTGAAGTTGTATCGCTGGGGAAGTAGTGTTACTTCGTAAAAAAGCGCGAACGTGGCAAGTTGTATTGATTTAAATGTCTTTGAAGCTGCCGTATAAGTGGAAAGGCTAGTTCTCTTGTTTTACATCCCTAACTCTGTCCAAGAAATATTCGCAGTTTTCGTGCTATGATCGTAGAATTTTTCATTTTGGTTCCCAGCTTTTACTCTTCCACAATTTTGCCATTAGATCGCTATAGTTGGGCAACTGATGTAGGTTTTTGTTACCATGGGTGACGACTGATCTGGCACAGGTTTTTGTTATTGTTTTTCGAACCATGTTACTTGAATTGGATTCCTCTACGGTTACCTGCCTGCTATTATCGAACAGGTCCAGTATAACCTAGCGTGCCCTCAGAGCACACAAGCTTCACCACCACCTCAAGGTGACATGCCAGCAGGAGGTTTTTGTTTTATTTTTAATTTTATCGTATTTTTTATTATTTTTATTTTGTTATTTATTTTTAATTTTTAAATTCTGTTTGATTTTTGTTTTTTAATTTGTTTTATAGTTACTAACAATTCATTCATATACGCATTAAACCGTATATGCCTACATATGAAAAATAACCATAAATACTTAATACAGTGCACAAAATAGCAACAAATAGAAGTACGGTACCGAACGAATGGTAAGAAAGATGCTCGAATGGCTATACAAATGGCCACTGGTCCGAGCTAAACCAAAAATGTTTCACCCCATGTTGCTAGCTAAAAATAGTTATTATTTGATAGGAATCGAGCATATAGACACCTTCCCCCACCCCCCCAAAAAAACCACAAGCCTGCGCGCAGACATTTCATACATGTTTGTTACAGCGTTTCCGCACTGTTACGAAAGTCTATTTGTGATATCGCCCAGAGATAGCGGGCCACGCAAAGTCGGCATCGTGAATCGATGCCACAGACATTAGCGAGAGCTCGCCGCAATCCGCAACACGTATGGGGGGAGGCGGTCGTGAAAAGCAGTGATCTCAAGCTGAGATTAATGTAGTGTCGAGCATGCAAGAGCGACCTCAGTTTCAGCAGTTAGCATCATGTGGGTCTGATGCTTCCTAACCTTTCTGAGACCACTACCCCTGAGTGTAATCAGATATTAGCTAGTACCCTCCACCCCTCCCCTCATACACCGCCATAAACATTAGCGCCTAAACAAACTTTAGGATGAAAAAAAATTTCTTGAACACTTTTACTTTTAATCTGACAAAAAATAAATGATATTTTAGTTTTTGTATATGTTTTTTTATACGAGATATTTTTATACACCACGACCTAATGAGTCAATGAGGCAGTTTGGCGCCGCTTATTTCTAACAACCATTTTTTATTGAGTGATGAAGCAATTCTCAACATATCGCGAGTGACACACTTGTTACAAAACATACTTCCTCTGCATCACTCCTATTTCTAGAAACACTTGCTTTATACGCACCCACCTTTAAAATCAACTGCTCGTACTATTTGCAAACCACTTGACTGCTGGACTCTTTGCTTCTGAAATGACAAAAACTGGAAGAATTCAGGCTGCCAGTGCTTTGTATCTGACCATTGCCACTAATAATAATAATAATAATAATAATAATAATAACAATAATAATAATGCCTACGACCTACATCACTGTAGTAGCCATCACAATTTTACTGTAAAGTTGTGCTGTAATCAGTCCGTTTATCTGTTGCGAAGTGAATAATGAAGCAATTTCTGGTCCTTTGTGGGAACTACCTACAACTTGGAGAAGGCATTTTCATGAGAGATTTAAGTATATGTAGCTCAGTTGTACTGTCATAGGTACACAGTACGAAAAAGTACAGAATATGTGCTTAGTGGGGGGCTATTTGAGGAACATTATGTTCGTACATTAGCTTCACAAGTTGTAACCTGCCCCACATTGTATCACACGTTAATGCTACTTTTTGAAGAAATGTGTAATCATTGTTAACTTAAGCAATCAGTGTTAAGAGGCCTATGAAACAGTAATAACAGCAATAATAATTCAAAAATAATTCAGATTAGTGACCGTAATCCAGGCGAACCTTTTCGTTTATATCCCCTCAAAATTTCATTTTGCCTTCAGGGGGTAATTATCCCCAGGTTGGGAACCAGTGAGTTCTAGTAGAACGGTGTTAGTTGAAGCCTCAGTGGAGCATGGAGTTGTGTTAATGTTGAACTTTGTACTTCAAGTGAACAGTTTGTTAATCTTTGATCAAGTCATGCTTTCTTAGTCGATGACAGTTGCAAACTATTAAGCAATCCTGTGGCAAAGAACTGTGTCAAAATAAATCTCTTATTCATTTATATAATAAAGTGAACTAATATTTCACGTGTTCTGGTATGATGTGCCACCTCACTGAGCACTCAAAGAACCCACAGTTATGGCCAGACGAAAATAGTTTCATTTTATCACTATACTATAGGGTGTCTCAAAAGAAAATTTATATTTGCTGAGCGCTCTGCGCATGCACAACAAATCAGAGGAGAGCGGGGGGTAGTTTCACCGCCTGCATGGCCATTAGGAATTCAGTCGATAAGGAGCGCTTCTCGGGAACGGACCGCGCGTTCAGTGTACGAGAATTTTACAAAAACGGTGATTCAGCGACTGTAGCACGCAGGAAATTTTGCAGTGATCTTGGCGTACGTAATGTAAATGATGCATAAAGTGTTCACCTTGTCGGGAAAAGGATCGAAACGTTTGACGAGGCCGGTTCAACACTGGCCAAACGGAAATCGGGGCGACCAAGGTAATCAAGAACAGGTGAATCCGAGAAGTGTGTAAATCACTCCGTTCGTGACGATCCTAACCCCGCCACTCATAAGAATTCAAGTTCTTTAAATATGCATAGATCATCACTGCACCGAATTCTGCAAAAAGACCTTAAACTGCACTCTTATAAAATCCAATTGGTGCAGGAATTAAAGCCTCGGGACGCCAGAAATAGGCTTTAGTTCGTTAATAAAGTGGCTTAATGCCCTTCATTTAACATCATCTTGCTTTCTGGCGAGGCTCAGTTTCACCTGAAGTGATTTCCGTAAATCGTTCCAGGCAAATGCCAAGGTGGTTCATTTAAAAGGGCACGGACGAATTCCTTCCCTACTCTTGACACAAGCCGAGCATGTGCTTTGTCTGTGATAACGTCGACGTCGACGGGACTTCAAACCCAGTCTTCCTTCCTCGGGGTGCAACGAATCCTAAACAGAAGCTCGACAAACCCCTTCTTTCGCCAAAAGTTACTGTATGGGCTGCGATGTCGGCTCAAGGAATAATTGGCCCGTACTTTTCAAGGACGAGAGTGGTCGCGCAGTTGCAATGAATTTGGAATGTTATGTAGCATTGTTAATGACTCTTTGGTGCCTGAATTGCAAAACTTTCCAGGTTATAAAAAAACATGGTTTCAGCAATATCGAGCCACAGCACACACGTCCAATGGGCCCATATTGCGAATTGGTGAAATTTTCCCTGGTAAATTGATGTCCAGGAGAGGTGACATAAATTGCGCCCACGCAGTCCAGATTTGAGCTCCATGGATTTTTTCTTGTGCGGATGTTTCAAATCTAAAGTGTATATCAATAACCCGACTTCACAGGAACAACTGAAAGAAAATATCCGTAGCAAAGTGGCTGTTTACATGAAGAGCCGTCACGCAAAATTTTGTTCATCGTTTAAATGAGTGTCATAGGAATGCTGGATTGCATTTAAATGACATCATTTTTAAGAAGTAAATTTCCAAACTGTATATTTCAATAATAAATACAGATCTGGTCGGTAGACTTCAACTTCTATTTTATTTCAGTACCTCAAGTATGAACTTTCTTTTGGGACACGATGTATTATCGTTTACAGACTCCCTAGCTGTAGCATACAAATTATGTGCGATATGTTTTGCGCATAAGCTTCAGCTGTCGAATTGCACCTCCTTTACCACACGATGGTCGTTCACAACAAAGGTTTCATCATTACCATTGTACTCTACTGCATTGTCTGCACAGATACAGATCAAGTTATTTTATGCTCGCTCTAAGACGGGAATTCATAAAATTTTAATTATCTCCTCTGTGATGTTAGTCTTTCTCTACATTTTCACCCATCAATGTGATACTTTTTTCCCAATGGCGGAAGCCTTCATTGTATAAGTCTTCATTTTGGTTGTTCAGGTAACTCAGAAATTGCCTTGTTGTCATTCTGGAAATGTCTGCTTCACAATGTTTTTCTTCATCGTAGGAAAGAAGAAGCAGCTATCGGTACCATTTCAGGACAAGGGGGTTAGCAAAATTTGATAACCCAAGGAACCAACATGTGTGGCTGCTTCTTGTTTGGAATGAGCTCGGGCATTGCTGTGGAATAAAAACAACCGCTTGGACAGCTTGCTATGACGTTTATTCTTGACAGCATCTCATAATCCCATCGGGACATTTTGTTAGTTTTCTGTTGTGATGGATGCCATGTACAATCATTAGCACGATACCAGGGCAGTCCCAACGATGGCAGCATGTTCACCTTTTTCGCTATTGTTGAATCCACGTGTATGCATTGCTTATTCATTTCTTTCTCACGTGGTCAAAGTGATACACCCAGTGGTGATTGGATGGCATTATCAACAGAATTGCTTGTACTCTGTGGAAATATGGTGTGGAATGTGTTTTTTGACCACCAAGTACGATTAGGGGCGTTCTTGGGTCTGTAAAGAACAGTCTTCGTTTGTGTTAGGTAGCTGTCTACATATCCCTCGCAATTGTGGCGTGTCATACATTGTTATACCATCAGGACCGTGGAGAACTGGTGTATTGAGCACAAGCATAACACAACAGCCAAGTAAAACTGCTGTTGCAGAACATTGCCTAGGCACTGGTCGACCTGCATAATATAACAAGACGGAGATTCTGGCTTGCACTTCCAGCTATTGGGATAGCGTTGTTAAGGAAGCAGTTGAGATTAAATCAACAAGTGACAAACAGAGATGGATGTTTTTGGTTAAATTCTGCGTGGAATCGTGCTCTCTTCATGATCAAATAACACAGGGACAGAATTAATGCTACCTCACCCACTGGTGACAAATATTCACTACTGACAATCTGTGATGTTGGTTTATTCTTCGTTGTTTGGTGGGGCATATGCCCCCCACACCGAAGTTTTAAATTTCCTTCCATAGTGCTCTCTCGTTGAATTTGTGCCTCGAAAATGACAGGTTGTCCACCTGTCGACAAAGTGGCAGTTGTCGATGACGTCATGTTGCTGCATTTTCATTAGTTGTTTGAACAAAGCAAGACAACTCTGACCGCGTGCTGCCAGAAGGAAATTTCAGAAAATAGGCACTCTCACTCCTTAAGATAACGACAATGTAATATAAAGAATACTGTCACTTGAAAGTTATTTGTCAATCCCCTAATAACCTGTTAGGTAAAATTACCTAAAAGTAAAATTGACTCTCCCTTCTCCTGCGTCTGTCTAGGGAGTGCAGCTTTGCGAAGTGCTTGTAACTATGTTTTCCCCCCTCCTTCTTTATTCTCTGCATTGAGCCACTTGAATAGCCAGCGGTTCCTACAACCTTCTCAGGCACAAATGAGGTTTTTCTTTCTTCGCTTGCCTCCTCTGACAAATTTAATGGCATTGCGTATAATTAATTACACACAGCTGATTGTGAAGAACTTTCCTTCCATCTACATTGCTCGAGGACCGTGGTGCCATGCTGTGTAGTGACGAGACAGCAACGAGAACAGACAAAGTGTGCAGGTCGATAGACGACAGTCAAATTAGGCGGCCACCCGTTCAAAAAAAATGGCTCTGAGCACTATGCGACTTAACTTCTGAGGTCATCAGTCGCCTAGAACTTAGAACTAATTAAACCTAACTAACCTAAAGACATCACACACATCCATGCCCGAGGCAGGATTCGAACCTGCGACCGTAGCGGTCGCTCGGTTCCAGACTGTAGCGCGTAGTACCCACACGTTCAGAAGGATGATTTGGGCACATCCAACGCTCACGACGAAAATGCATTTCTACGCCAGAGCTACCGTATTTTGCACGAGCTCTATCAATGTGTACTGCAAAATAACAGCCCATGCGGCTGTTTCCAAACATCAAGCGTCCAATGGTACTGCTGCTATGGTAACCTCTGAGCCAGTTGCTGTGCAGCGAGTAGAGGTATGCCTACATGTGAGTATCAATGTCTTCTGTATACCTATACTGAAGTGTAAGTTCTGGATGGCGGGACCGCCAACCAAAATTGGCGAGTGACGGTGAGATAGTCATACTTTGTTACAATCAGTGCTAGTCGGCGATGACTCTTGTTGTCAGCACATCATTGCCTACAGTAGTGGGTCTCACTGAATCTAGGCAGCCCCAGTAAAAGTGAAGACTATTCCCCCATATTATTCGGTACACTCGAGACAAATATTCATTGCAAAACATTAATTATTTCTTAATCGTTACTTTCATTGCTGAACATCTGATGCAAGCATTATGAGTGTAATCGTGAATGCCCCATTTGCAGTGGTATCTCTTCCCTGAATAAGATTTTCTTTTTTCTTCTTGGTACTGATAAAGTCACCATGGCTGCACTGGCATTAATGGTAACAGCTGAAGTTCCAACAGTTGAATTCGCTGTCATATTGAAATAATTCCAGATTGAATCTCCACACCACTGCCTAACATAGGTCACTACAGGCAGTCACAGAAATTCTGGCGTGTGGCAGTCGCCTCTGCAATGGCAAGGCATGGCTACATGTGGTCGCTGGAAGGCAGTAGCAGCATTCTGGCCGCTGGCCATAGCGTGTGAAACCTCCTATTTAACGCCATGGCCTATCAAGTATGGCAGAAACTGTAGCGTGTGACAAGAACGGATAAGGCTGCGGTCACAGTGGAACCAAAATGATCGCTAGGCAGGTTGGTCACAGCGTATCCGATCTCCTTCGTCAGTTCTACTCTCTGTACCTTGTCACCAATTTTTGGCGGGACCTATTCTAACCTTCTTGGGCGGGACGAATGCCACAACGCTCTGTGCTTGGAGATGAGTGCTGGAGTGTAGCTTTTGATGTGATCGTCGGTCGTTGAGGAAGCCAATAAAGACAACCAGACACCTACAAAGAGGTTATTTACTACATATGTACTTAATAAATGAGATATACACTGCTTGACAGTTGCTAAGGAACAGACACATTGCTGGACAGGAATATTCACAGGCAATGATGGACAACAAAAAACACAGAACATACGTAATAGAGGTGGAGCGGTATATTTATAACTAAAAATGGTACAGATTTGAGTACATGAGAAAGCAGGATAACAGACACAAAGTTGTTTTTTTTTTTTTTTTTTTTTTTTTACACTGGTCAGACGTCCAACATAAGGGACGATATCGGACTCTCAGTAAGAAATATGCCCTCCTTAGGCACTAATGCAAATTAGCACTTGTTACTCATGATTCATGCTGGCTACCAAATTCTTGAGGAGTCCTTCGTGGGTATTGTCCCACTCCTCTCTCAAGGCGGTTTTTAATTCTTGCACAGTTTGGGGAGGGCGTGTTGGTTTAGAAATCTGAGAAGATCGTCCGAGGCAAGCTATATAGGGTTTAGGTCCCGGGTATATGCAGGCCATACCATAAATTCAACATCTTCACTTTCCAGTGTCTCTGATACCTCAGCGGTCGCGAATATGTGGACTCTGACATCCATAAACAGAATGTCCGGACCTACCGCACTCATAAAGAGATCTACATGATCCAGGATAATCTCCTCGCAATACCTCTGTGCTGTAATGGTACCTCGCACAAAGATGTGGAGCAGTGTTCGAACATTGTGCATAATGCCTGTCTACGCCATAGCACCTGGGCCATACTGATGATGTCCATGGACATTCTGTGGTATGTAGCATGTTGCCCTCTCTCCCCACACTAACTGGTGGCCAGAATCACTTGCCACAGTGAAGAGGGATTCGTCGGAGAACATCACTCTGGGCCACTGTTGCTGACTGCAGAGTGCTCACTTCACCAAAGAACTCTTTCTTGAGGATGGCGTGGTTTAAGTGGGATGCATTTAACAGATTTCTGAGCATAGAAACTGTTGTGACTTGGCAAGACAGCCAAGCCACTAGGAGGTAGCCGAAAGGCACGCGTTTAAGCTCACGCAGGCTGGCGTGAGGTCTGGAATAGGTAAAGCAATTATACTAGCAAAAAAGGTACGTAGCTTCTGGAATACTTAACTTTAATCCATAATTGGTGAACATCGGTCTGACGGTTCATGCACCACAAGATAAATAGCAAATGATAATGGCGCCTTGCTAGGTCGTAGCAAATGACGTAGCTGAAGGCTATGCTAACTATCGTCTCGGCAAATGAGAGCGTAATTTGTCAGTGAACCATCGCTAGCAAAGTCGGCTGTACAACTGGGACGAGTGCTAGGAAATCTCTCTAGACCTGCCGTGTGGCGGCGCTCGGTCTGCAATCACTGATAGTGGCGACACGCGGGTCCGACGTATACTAGCGGACCGCGGCCGATTTAAAGGCTACCACCTAGCAAGTGTGGTGTCTGGCAGTGACACCACAGAAACCAGCCCAATTTAATTGCCGTGAAAAGGTTCTGGCAGAGACACGTGTACCGGTAGCAATGATCTGCCCAAGAGTGAGATGTCTGTTCCTTTTGTCTACTAGGGCTACAAATCGATCCTCTTGCGGTATGGTGGCCCACCTACAGTCATCAGCATGCTTTCGCATAGCATTTTCGCCTTAGCGGCCTTTTTAATCTCGAGATGGTATTTTTGAACTCACCCACTACTATGACTTTGGTTTCGAGCTGTCCACCTACTCGTCCACGATCGTAAGTGCGGAGCATTCATGCACAAGGTTTGCTGCAATTAAAACGTCCCGCCCCCCATATTTGCTTCTTCTATCATTGGTCGGGTGTTTTGTAGCAACTGTAGGTTGCTCCATAGCAATTGTCGGTTGTTCAATAGCAACTGGCAGTTGTTCCTTAACAGGTGTCAATTCTTCCTTAGTAATTGTTAGGCAGTGTACATACCCTTGAAATGCTGTAGGTACTTCTGTGGTGCTGAGTTACATACAGTGAGATTAATGTTCTTCATGCAAACAGTTTTGAATGCTTAGACAGTGAGATAAGTCTCTGATGCGAAGTAATGCTTAGTAGCAACATGCTACGTCAATGTATTTTCACTCGCTGCAGTTTTCTATGTTAAGGTGCTCAGAGTCTTGTGAGTCGCAGAGTTTGGAGGAAAGCTCTGAGAGCGGCTGCTTAAAAAGAAGTGCCGGCCAATCAGAGTCGCAGGCAGCGAGGTCATGTGAATTGAGCGTCCTCTGCTGGCATGTATGTGTAACCTCTTCCATCGGCTAAAGCGACTAATGGAAGAGCCATCTCGCCCGGCGGGAGATTTGAACGTGCCGGCTCCTACGTGTGAGCGGCGCGCCAGCTACGGTCGACTAAGATGTCATCGTTACTGTAGCGTTTACTGTGACAACTTTTACGAATATATGAGACAAAGAGAGAAATGTTCTGTTGTGTACTCAGGACGATTCGTGGCGACACTGAAAAGCAGGATTACAAACATTCTGCACTATTCAAAGAGATTCACAAAACATATATCAATTAACCTTCAAAAACCGTCATTCAGTATATGTTTGAAAGACAAATATAAACTTTAAAAGAAGGTGCGCTGATTACCTGAAGCACTGACCAATGGAAACACATACACCACATTTGCAAGCCATATCATATAACAGAATCACCACCCTACCGACACAAAACCACCAGTAAGAAGTGATAATAGTTGACCCCTGCGAACAATTTGCGCTCTATCTTGATCAGTCACTGATAGGTAATACAGTACTGGAGAAATAAATAAATGCAAGTATTTATTAATAAAAGATATATTTTGAATATCAGAAACATATATTAGTCTCATTGTGAAAAATCGGCATCATTATGTACAATATGGTTAATTGGAAAACATAAAAAAGCAGATATTTTCTTTGTCAGATTAATTTTATTTTTTAAACGTCTTTACTTTACAAAACTTCTTTGAAAAGGATGTCAGCAACTATAATGCGATCATCATTTCTACTTTTTGGCTGTATCATCAGCCTACTGACACAAAAACAGCAGTAAGAAGTAATAATAACTAGTTGACCCCTGCAAACACTCCGCACTCTGACTTCATCAGTCACTGATAGGTAATATAGTATTAGAGAAATAAGTAAATACAAGTATAAATAATGATACGTAAATGCAAGTGTAAATACAACTGAACACATGAGCTCGTGAAAAACCACATCTAACTGTACATGCAAAAAAACAGGTTCTGGTAAATACAATCCTGCCCTTTGAAGCGTTTGACGTTATGCCTCGTTAGTGGTCATAGCGAAGACTATTTTTATTGGGAATGTTGTTTTATCATTTGGAAAGGCATGGTTGAATCAGAAGGTGTGAGGCTAATGTGGGGTACGAGCACAGTCAATGAATTTAGCAGTAATGATAATCTCGCTTAAGTGAGGTACCACTAATCTTACAGTATTAATTAATGCCACATTAGCTCAAGATTTAAAATTAACATAATACTAGCATTTTTCTTTAAAAGCAATTGATACGGTGGTAAAGTGGACAGATAAGAGTTCAAAAGTTCTACAGATACTACTGAATGTTATTTATTTCTTCAAGTTGCACAGAAACAGAACAGAGGTAAACCATTGCCTCTTCAGGTAACAAATTGGAGGTGATATGTTCTTTAACTGTAGTACATTCATCGCTTTTGGACATAGAATCTGCGTCGAATAGAATTGCGAAACATCCAGTTCATCGATATCTGCTGGCACTGAATATGGTGGCAATAAAACTATCATAATTACAGCAATGGAGCTCAGGAATTTTGGTTCAGAATAATGATATTGAGATTAGGAGAAGTGTAGTGTAACGTTGCAGATGGTGTAGAGTAATGAGGAGTTAAAATTTACATAAAATAAGTTAATAGAAGTAAACGTTACTTACCAGTAATGATGAATGTTGATGTAATTCAGTCTACCTGCGCAGTACACAAAGCTCGCTTAAAGAAAGTAAAAAACTCCTACCGCCTTAGCGCATAATAGCAAAATTAGATTGCCAATAGATGGCACCTTCTAAATTCTTTGCATCAATCTGTATGATCGATATCGAGTGGCACTACGCTTGCGTAAAGAATCTAAACAGCTTTAACAGCTGTCGTATGTTAGTTAAATAGATTGTCAACAGATGACACTTTCTACAATGACCATATAAGAATGCGTTCTAAATAAAGTTTCTTAACGTAAACAGTAACGATGTCTGTCATTAATACTGATTACGAAGTACGGAAGATATGGCTTACCGACAAATAACATCACTGGGAAATAATATATATTGATGATAATTCGTATTTATGCGTCAAAATTCAGTTACGCCACCTTTCGCACTTGAATACGTAATCTTTTAGGTTATAATCTAGGCCCAAAATTTCCGATATAGCTTTTGCCAATGTTGGAGAGGACATGCTGCACTAAGTGTAAACATGCGGCTGAAATGGCTAGACAGTCACAGAACATGCTTCATGTAATATAAGGTAACGTCCAATAAATTATTATTATTATAATTGTTTTTAAGTTGTTCAGACGTGTGGTTTCCCATAAGGTACAGTAGCCATTTCAGACCATAGATTCCGAGATGTATCCCTGTTACTATACTTCTAATCCGCAAAATGCTTCAGATTCCTTCTTTCTTGTACCAAACTTCCTCACAATCCGTGTACCGGATTGCGTGTGGAATCGTCGCCCGATTCGACCGAAGAAAACAAACTGATTTGAACTCTGGTGGACATCGTCCGAAACATTTACTTCCGGGCGATGAAATAGGTTGCACAGAGACCACACACGTGGCGTACTGGTTTGACGAGAGCCAATGTTGGTCGTCGGGGGAATACCCCGATGTCGATGGCGTTGTGACTGCAGCCCTACGAATACTGCCGACTCCATCCGAATCGGACACGAATTCCATGAGGAAAGCGAAACATGGAGAGTGACACACTTATTCGTTACTCCGTGTCGCTAACGACTTGCTCCACTGAGAATAAGTAAATGAATGCGTAGTGTCTGTTCTTTTGGACAGACACCGCGCATTCATATCACTGATTCGCGTGGATGGGCAACGGATCCACCTTCTTCAGTGCGGATGCACAAGTACATCCGACCTCCTGCGGGAATGTCAAAAGTAGCGAGCACGGAGGAAATGCACGGGGATTGCGGGCAAGTAGCGCTCGATGGGAATGTGGGTCGGCCGTAGGGCATTGCAAGTTAGTCCACGCTGTTCCGTGACACAATGTTAGCGCACCTGCCTAGTAAGCAGCAGATTCCGGGTTCGAATCCTGGTCCAATACATGTTTTCACTTGTCGCCGCTGATTCCGCGTAATGTCCCGATGCAGCTGACATCAGTAATCCCTTCCCTTCTCCCCCCACCTTCAGTTCACTTACAATAAGTAACTAGACAGATATGAAAACTACCGGATCGGCATCAACGTGCGGCAAAGGAGAAAGCTGAACAACTAAACGTTTCTGTATCTGAGTCCACTGAGGGCTATGAACTGGATACGGAAACTACAGGCTCGGCCCAAATCGGGCACGGAGTGCACGCGAGGAAGAAAATACATGAGTAACGAATTGTTTTCACTGAAAATTCGTCTTTATCCAATCAGAGTTAGGTTTCCACAAAAGTCGTTGCTAGCAATGTTACACGATAAATCAGTCTAATCTAAAAGCCGTAAATTCAACTAAATACTTAGGTATTACAATTACGAAGAACTTAAATTATAAGGAACACACAGAAAATGTTGTGGGGAAGGCTAACCAAAGACTGCGTTTTATTGGCAGGACGCTTAGAAAATGTAACAGAGCTACTAAGGAGACTGCCCACACTACGCTTGTCCGTCCTCTTTAGAATACTGCTACGCGGTGTGGGATCCTTACCAGGTAGGACTGACGGAGTACATCGAAAAAGTTCAAAGAAAGGCAGCACGTTTTGTATTATCGCGAAATATGGGAGAGAGTGTCACAGAAATGATGATCATTAAAATAAAGGCGTTTTTCATTGCGACGAAATCTTCTTACGAAATCCCAATAGCCAACTTCCTCCTTCGAATGCGAAAATATTTTGTTGACACTGACCTACATAGGGCGGAACGATCACCACGATAAAATAAGGTAAATCAGAGCTCGTACGGAAAGATATAAGTGTTCATTCTTTCCGCGCGCTACACGAGATTGGAATAATAGATAATTGTGAAGCTGGTTCGATGAAAAATGGTTCAAATGGCTCTGAGCACTATGGGACTTAACTTCTGAGGTCATCAGTCCCCTAGAACTTAGAACTACTTAAACCTAACTAACCTAAGGACATCACACACACCCATGCCCGAGGCAGGATTCGAACCTGCGACCGTAGCGGTCGCGTTGTTCCAGACTGTAGCGCCTAGAACCGGGTTCGATGAGCCCTCTGCCAGGCACTTAAATGTGATTTGCAGACTATCCACGTAGATTTAGATGAATAGTATGAGTGTGTGTTAGATCAGCGCTTCCCAACCTTTTCACCTGGCGGACCCCTTCTACAGTCGAAAATGCATGGCGGACCCCTAGTCAGTCAAGAGCATAGTAACTTTAAATTTCAGAGCGAAATCCATGGAAACTGAACTGAAAGCTTCTTAATACAAGTGCCATGTTTCCAATGCCCTCCCCCCCCCCCCCCAAGTATCAATAGTCTTTGGAGCTTCTTGTGATTGTTCTTCCTTTGGTCGTCCTCCCTCCTCATTCATTTCAACTGGAAACTTCCCTTGTTGTGAAGGCGATGGAGAAACCGCACCCTTCTTCAATGATCCCGACTTAAGCCACGGATCCATGTT
This sequence comes from Schistocerca americana, assembly GCF_021461395.2. NCBI lineage: Eukaryota > Metazoa > Arthropoda > Insecta > Orthoptera > Acrididae > Schistocerca > Schistocerca americana. The sequence continues at coordinate 184,952,048 of NC_060120.1, forward strand.
AGAAGTAATAAACTGGTCAAAAATCGATTTATGAAATAGATAGTGCACTGACAAAGCAAGTTTAACATTTAACGATGACTGGGGCCGCATACGTGCCAGCGAGCGCTGTGATTGGTCGACATAGCTCGCTCCGCGCATGCGTAAAAGGTTTCAGCGCACCTAGCGTCGTGAGCCGGGTCACAAACGACCCCCGTATTGTTGCGAAACAGTCGATCAGAGAAGCCGCATTCTCCGGCACTAAACTGTGTATGCGTACTCACTTCGGAACCGCAAAGGCTGCTTGGGAAAACGACCTTAAGTAAAAGAACACGTTTTTCACACGAAAAAAAGTGATGAATTTTATTTTCACATCTTTATTCAATAATTTTACTCATTATTTTACACGATTTGTTGAAAGGTGGCCGCGGACCCCCTAGAAAGAGCCGGCGGACCCCCAGGGGTCCGCGGACCACACGTTGGGAAGCCCTGTGTTAGATCATGCAGCATTGTTAATTTTTTCGATCTGAGATACAAATGTCTTCTTAATGCACGCTAAAGAGTCATATGAGGGACTCCCAGCTCACTACAAGAACGCCGGAACGATTTTGTAGGACTATAAACAAAGTTTTGTCCCACTTGCTCTACGACATCGTCAGACACAGGCGATCGCCCTGAGGATTTTTCGTGGCTTACCGAGCATCCTGTTTCAACGAAACAATCATGTCATTCATAAATGGTAGATCTACTGGGAGGATCCTTTTTCTGCTCGTTACTAATACTACGTTGCACAGTTGTAGAATTAGTTTGTTCAAACCAAAACTCACAGTGAGCACGGGACTAGTGAAGATCGCCATCTTTGGTTGTAAGTGCTTCTAGCGCAATCAGTGGTGTGATTCGCACTAGCTTTCTACGTCAGACAAAACCTGATTTATTTTCATAGGCGTCCGTAAGGGTGAGTGGGGGAGCGGGAATCTGTGGTAGATTTCACTACTTTCAGAATTCTCACTTATTTCTAGAACTGGTTGTCTCTGATTCCACTCAATTTCAGATTTAGCATTGCCAAAAGCAGCGAAAAATACTGTAGCTTTATCAGAAGCGTCGTTCAATAAGCGATGGCCCACATTTTTTAAGAAGCCTTTAATATACATAGACAAACGTCCTTGTTGGTGCATCACATCTGATGTGTGTTCTGTGCGCCGGTGAAGTTTCCAACCGTTCTGGCAGATGGCAGAGCCGTACTACAGCGTCAAACTGGCGTCTACATACGACTCATTACAAGCCGCGTGCTGTTACTGGTCCGCAGCTCGTGGTCGTGCGGTAGCGTTCTCGCTTCCCGCGCCCGGGTTCCCTGGTTCGATTCCCGGCGGGGTCAGGGATTTTCTCTGCCTCGTGATGACTAGGTGTTGTGTGACGTCGCCAGGTTAGTTAGGTTTAAGTAGTTCTAAGTTCTAGGGGACTGATGACCATAGCTGTTAAGTCCCATAATGCTCAGAGCCATTTGAACAATTGCTGTTATTGAATTCTTGCGTGCAGAAAAAGAATCCGTGGCGAACATCCATAAACGTATGTGTGCAATGAATGGCGATGTTGCAGTTGATAGAAGAACAGTTGCGCGATGAGCAAAGAAAGTTACGGCCTGAGGAAATGCAGAAAAAGAGCTCCATGATCAGCTACGCTCGGGACGTCCTGCCACAGCCACTGCTCCAGACGTGCTGAATCGTGCGGATGCCATCATTCGTGCCGATCGGTGCATCACAACTCGACAATTGGCTCTACAGTTGCCGGTCAGCATCGGAAGTGCGTCTGCAATGATCGAGACTCTATGATATTCAAAGAGGTGCTCACGACAGGTTCCACGAATGCTCACAGCGGACCACAAGATTCAAAGAAAGGCCATTTCATCTGAATTGTTGGAGCGTTTCGAGGCCCACGGAGAGGCCTTTCTGTCACAGATCGTTACAGGGGACAAAAGCTGGGTGCACCACTTTGTGCCAGAAACAAAAAGGCAGTCCATGGAATGGCATCATCCTCATTCACCACAAAATAAGAAATTCAAGACAACCCCTTATGCCGGAAAAGTCATTGTAACAGTCTTCTTGGGTTGTCAGGTGTCATTCTCGTGGATGTGATGCCAAGAGGGTCAACCATCAACTCAGAGGCATATGTGAAGACTCTGAATAAACTCAAGAACCATTTCTGAAGTGTCGATCAGACAAGAATCGGGTAGAAATCTTGCTCCAACAGGATAACGCACGCCCACACACAAGTCTGAGAACCTGGGAACATATCGCCAAATTGTGTTGGATATCATTGCCTTATTCCCCTACAGTCCAGACCTGGCACCCTTGGGCTTCCATCTCTAGATTCCCTACAGGTAACACACTTTGAAGATGACGAGAGTGTAACTCGTGCAGTGAAAACATGGCTACTCCTACAGGACAAGAGCTTTTACCAGAAGGTAACACATGCTCTTCCACAACGTTGGCATACGACCGTAAAACGTGATGAAGATTACGTAGAAAAATAGGACATGGACAAGACGTGTTGATGAATATTGTCACCAAATTCTGACTCTTAACAATAAATATGTTCTGAGAAAAAAGTGGGGCATTAATTATTGAATGACCCTCGTACATGGGTTGCAATGTAGTGCAACATCCGGCCATAAAGTTATGAATTCTATAGACTGCCGGCCGCAGGGGCCGAGCGGTTCTAGGCGCTTCAGTCTGGAACCGCGCGACCGCTACGTTCGCAGGTTCGAATCCTGCCTCGGGCATGGATGCGTGTGATGTCCTTAGGTTAGTTAGTGCTAAGTTCTAGGGGACTGATGACCTCAGATGTTAAGTCCCATAGTGCTCAGAGTCATTTGAACCATTTTTTTCTATAGACCAGTTGCCATGGCTAAACAGTTGCAAGCCAAAGCAGGGAAACGAGACTATTTTGGTTCAGCAATTAAGCTGTTAAGAATTGGTTCTACTGATCAACCTGATAGTTGTTATCATCGAAGGTTCCCTACGTCTGTGGTCATATTAATAACACAGAAAGGTGTATTGTGGCTATACTAGCGAAATATGCTTAACTTTAAGCTATAGCAGTCTGCCTTCATAGGTGAGTGGTCAGCTCATGGCTGAGTGCCACGTGAGAGCCTGAGTTTGATTCCTGGTACTGCCAGGAATTTTTGCTTGGTGGGAGGATTGGAACAGAGTGCACTCAGCCATGTGAGGCCAACTGAGGAGCTGCTTGACTAATCAGTAGCACTTCCAAGATAAAGGGACTCGATCATGACCTTGGAGCAGTGTGCTAACCACATGCCCCTACATACCACGTCCAGTGATGCCATTGGCGGAGGGTGACACGGTGGTCGGTCGGCCCGACTGGTCTTTCTTGGATCAGAAGGCGGAACTTTACCTTTCTTAAGGTACAACACACATTAGCTGACAAACCCAGCAGTGTTCGGATATTTATTTTGCCAATTTTCTTCTAGAATCGAAAACAATAAATAAAGATTATTTGCAGTGAAGTATCGAAAAAATTTCATTGCCATGTATTCCTGAAAACATCTTTGAAATTATGAAACAGGCGTACAAGGAAAGATAGATACTGTACAATTCTGTAAGTACTGTATACAGATTAAGAAACAGGATCCCAAACAGTTTCTATCCTGAGCGCAGCTACTTGGCGTGTGTACAATGCGATTCTGAAAACACCTCTATGGCAACGCTTCTTATACCTCTCTCTATAAATGGTTGTAGTTTTCTCCTACAGTCATTTGTGCTTTGTAGTTGAAAGCTGTCAAAAATGCTGCAAGGTGTCTGGAATATATCTGACTCATTGTAGGAATGTCTTAGTAGTAAAGAATGAATGTATTAAAACTTCAAACGTGATGCAGTATTTTTTACCTACCTCAGTGTTTATGACGCCATATCTCTCAAATTATGATAGGTTAGTGGTTCTTACTTCGAAAGCGATCGTTGCCTGACACTAACGGATACGAGGTGTGTGAGAAAAGAAAAACTGACAACACTGTGATCGACCTGGCAACGCTGTGTTGTTCTACCTGCATAGACCGGTGTTGATCCCTCCCAGATGGTCAGTCCGAGTTCGTCTGCGTACAGCCTTCACATAATTTTTGAGAGCGCCATCAGTTAAGTTGTGTTTTTGTTGTGTTACGAAAATGGCCCAGTGGAATTTAGAGCAACGATATGAAATCAAGTTTTGTGTTAAGCATGGAAAATCCGCGAGTGTGACGTTTAAAAAGTTGAAACAGGCCTATGGGAAGCATTCCTTATCAAGAGCACAAGTTTTCCACTGGCACAAATCATTTTTGGTAAGCCAGGAACACGGTGAAGATGAGCCTCACTCAAGGAGACCTTCAGCTTCAAAAACCGACGAGAACGCTGAACATGTGCACTCTGTTGTGAGAGCTACCAAACGTTTTCAAAAGATGTCCTTGAAAGGCTCAGGAAAAGGGTGAACCTAGTGAGACAGGACGTTGCAGACAAGCAGATGCTTCATCATGACAACGCCCCATGTCACATGGCCACTTTCATCGCGGAATCTTTGACCTCAAAATGAATTCCTGTTGTTCCACAGCCACCCTGTTCACCTGATCTGAGTACTTGTGAACTTTTTTCCTTCCCAGAAATTGAAAATTATCTTAAAAGTACGTCGTTTTGAGACTGTGGAGAACATTCAAAAGAACGTGTGTAAGGGGTTCATTAGGGGTTCATTACTATTCGCTAGCGCACTTTAGCAGATGTAATTTCGATGGATTGCTCACGTGCTGCCTGCGGTATGGAATATCTACGCTAAATACAGTCGCAGGTCAGAGCAGTGTTGGCAATACGTAGAGTTTAGTAGCTCGCAGAGAGCAGTCGTGTTTTTTAGCTCGTACAGAGCACTAAGTTACAGAGTTCGGACAGGGCGGTGCAGCGGTTGACTTGTGTTGGGCCGGTTATGCCTGAGCGATGTGGTATATGGTAAAAAAGTAAGTACCGTAAATATTATTGACCTTTGTTGGCGCGCGCATATGTTAATTTGCACAACTGATTTAACCACAATTGTAATGTTCCAATAACTTTTGTTCTGAAGAAAACGTTTGCCAGTCATTTATCTGAGTTTAAAGATTTCACGAATTTCTCCTCTGCATACTCATGTTGATTAAGCAAAAGAAAACCAGTTATTTCCGTACAAATGAAAGTCTAGTGGCCAGCATTGCACTGGGCTGTGCCAAAAATTTCTTATAGGAGCAGATATACAGATAGCGTTATCCGGCGACATCACTGTGAGATAAGAATTTTTCAGTTTATTCAGGATGATTTCACAGGGCCATGACGCAGCGCTGCTGACGTCAAAACTCATTAATCTTGAGATGCAGTCAGTCTTTAATGGAGGTCACATTAAAACTTGAAATTTTATTATTGGAAAGAAATTTTTCTATTCGGAACTTAAACAATATTTTTCTGTTGGGAGGTTACACGTGACTGGCTTTTTAAAGGCCCTATTAGTTAAGGCCTTTCAGCGATGCTACTAAGACTGGGAACGATAACCCCGCTGGTGTAAAGCTGCCGAAGGAAACTACTTTGAATGGGACAATATTGTTGTTTGAAAAAAAATAAAGACTTTGGTAGATAAAAAAAATCAGTCTCATTACTTTTGTCACACCCCTCGAAAGTGTACCAAGTTTGGTTGAAATATTATTAGTGAAAAGAAAGATTAAATAGAAAGAATATAGTATAATAGATTTATCGTTATACAGGTTCCATATTTATCTTTGTATGTAATAGAGAAGTTGTTGTGGTCATTAAAGACGGTGTGGTTTTTTTTTATTATTTTCTTTAAATGTTTGTGTTTTTTCTTTTTTCCTGTTTCGGTTTATTTTTAATTTCTTATTTTTGTTCTTAAAAGTTTTATTCTTGCTTATTTATTCACTTTTTCTTTGTATTATATGTAAGTTTTGTTAAACTAAATGTTGTTTTTGCATTAATTTGACGTAAAATTTAGGAGATGTGGAGAAAAAATCCCACACACACATCCATTTTTATAACATGCATTGATTGACTGAATAACTAGGAAACGTTTAGTAAGATACAGTAAGGTTTGTGCACTTCCTATAAAGTTTTTTACTGGGGCACGACACGTTATCAGGCTTGGGTAATCAGTTATATTAAACAATGGTGCTTCTGGAATCTTGTCCCTCCACCCACTGGATAAATTTCTACAGATGGCCACTCCGTATTTCCTACGAAATATAATGTAAATGTCGTATGACTAGGGCCTCCCATCGGGTAAACCATTCGCCGGGTGCAAGTTTTTCGCTTTGACGCCACTTTGGCGACCTGCGCGTCGATGGGGATGAAATGATGATGATTAGGACACTTTTTCTCCCACTTGCCGCCCTGGTTTTACGACCCACCACATAACTGCTTAAGGTGCGTCTTTCCTGACCATTTGGCCGCTGCGACCGGTGTACGGGCGCTGATGTGGTTGAAACTCCCATCAGTTCCCGCATCCGGTCGCACCGTTGCCCGTGTCCCGCCACGTGGAGGCGGGTCATTTTTACTCATTTCTTTCTTTTCTTTGGCAGCTTTCCCAAACCATTTTAACAAAATTTTTACAAAATTAAGTTTTAGATTGGAAGAAGAAAATACAAGCAATAGATTAGACTAAAGAGGAGAAAAGAAGATAGGAAAGGAAGAATTGATAGTCCCACCACCTTGGAGTACTGAGGATGAGCGCCTTGGGATGGGTCTTCAAGCCACTGATCCTCAGTCTCCGGACCTTAACCTAGGAAGTTCTACTAATATATCTTTAACAGGTAATATCTCCATGTGTTACTAGGGAGTTATGTTATATACAGGTTTAAAGTGCCGTGGTAGCCGGTGGCAACTGCGACGGTGCGCCGACACTGTTTATATCTAATTTCATACATTAATCTAATCAGTATTGTCCATTGCAGAAGAACTACTTATGTGAGTCTAGTACATATCTGTCATTTTATATTAATTCTTAGTTTACATCCTCCACACTATGGTGTCTGTCTAGGTGCTGCATATGGGTTTGTCGTCTGTAAGGTCTTTCGCTTCTGTACTCTTTATGGCATTCATCAGAAATTTTGTCTGTCAGTGCATTTAATTCGTCCCATAGTTCTGGTCCCCCCATGAACCATGGACCTTGCCGTTGGTGGGGAGGCTTGCGTGCCTCAGCGATACAGATGGCCGTACCGTAGGTGCAACCACAACGGAGGGGTATCTGTTGAGAGGCCAGACAAACATGTGCTTCCTGAAGAGGGGCAGCAGCCTTTTCAGTAGTTGCAGGGGCAACAGTCTGGATGATTGACTGATCTGGCCTTGTAACATTAACCAAAACGGCCTTGCTGTGCTGGTACTGCGAACGGCTGAAAGCAAGGGGAAACTACAGCCGTATTTTTTCCCGAGGACATGCAGCTTTACTGTATGACTAAATGATGATGGCGTCCTCTTGGGTAAAATATTCCGGAGGTAAAATAGTTCCCCATTCGGATCTCCGGGCGGGGACTACTCAGGAGGACGTCGTTATCAGGAGAAAGAAAACTGGCGTTCTACGGATCGGAGCGTGGAATGTCAGATCCCTTAATCGGGCAGGTAGGTTAGAAAATTTAAAAAGGGAAATGGATAGGTTAAAGTTAGATATAGTGGGAATTAGTGAAGTTCGGTGGCAGGAGGAACAAGACTTTTGGTCTGGTGATTACAGGGTTATAAATACAAAATCAAATAGGGGTAATGCAGAAGTAGGTTTAATAATGAATAAAAAAATAGGAGTCCGGGTTAGCTACTACAAACAGCATAGTGAACGCATTATTGTGGCCAAGTTGGACATGAAGCCCACGCCCACTACAGTAGTACAAGTTTATATGCCAACTAGCTCTGCAGATGATGAAGAAATTGATGAAATGTATGACGAGATAAAAGAAATTATTCAGATAGTGAAGGGAGACGAAAATTTAATAGTCATGGGTGACTGGAATTCGTCAGTAGGAAAAGGGAGAGAAGGAAACATAGTAGGTGAATATGGATTGGGGGGAAGAAATGAAAGAGGAAGCCGCCTTGTATAATTTTGCACAGAGCATAACTTAATCATAACTAACACTTGGTTCAAGAATCATAAAAGAAGGTTGTACACCTGGAAGACTCCTGGAGATACTAAAAGGTATCAGATAGATTATATAATGGTAAGACAGAGATTTAGGAACCAGGTTTTAAATTGTAAGACATTTCCAGGGGCAGATGTGGATTCTGACCACTATCTATTGGTTATGAACTGCAGACTGAAACTGAAGAAACTGCAAAAAGGTGGGAATTTAAGGAGATGGGACCTGGATAAACTGAAAGAACCAGAGGTTGTAGAGAGTTTCAGGGAGAGCATAAGGGAACAATTGACAGCAATGGGGGAAAGAAATACAGTAGAAGAAGAATGGGTAGCTCTGAGGGATGAAGTAGTGAAGGCAGCAGAGGATCAAGTAGGTAAAAAGAAGAGGGCTAATAGAAATCCTTGGGTAACAGAAGAAATATTGAATTTAATTGATGAAAGGAGAAAATATAAAAATGCAGTAAATGAAGCAGGCAAAAAGGAATACAAACGTCTCAAAAATGAGATCGACAGGAAGTGCAAAATTGCTAAGCAGGGATGGCTAGAGGACAAATGTAAGGATGTAGAGGCTTATCTCACTAGGGGTAAGATAGATACTGCCTACAGGAAAATTAAAGAGACCTTTTGGAGAAAAGAGAATCACTTTTATGAATATCAAGAGCTCAGATGGCAACGCAGTTCTAAGCGAAGAAAGGAAGGCAGAAAGGTGGAAGGAGTATATAGAGGGTTTATACAAGGGCGATGTACTCGAGGACAGTATTATGGAAATGGAAGAGGATGTAGATGAAGACGAAATGGGAGATAAGATACTGCGTGAAGAGTTTGACAGAGCACTGAAAGATCTGAGTCGAAACAAGGCCCCAGGAGTAGACAACATTCCATTAGAACTACTGATGGCCTTGGGAGAGCCAGTCATGGCAAAACTCTACCATCTGGTGAGCAAGATGTATGAGACAGGCGAAATACCCTCAGACTTCAAGAAGAATATAATAATTCCAATCCCAAAGAAAACAGGTGTTGACAGATGTGAAAATTACCGAACTATCAGTTTAATAAGTCACAGCTGCAAAATACTAACGCGAATTCTTTACAGACGAATGGAAAAACTGGTAGAAGCGGACCTCGGGGAAAATCAGTTTGGATTCCATAGAAATGTTGGAACACGTGAGGCAATACTAACCTTACGACTTATCTTAGAAGAAAGATTAAGAAAAGGCAAACCTACGTTTCTAGCATTTGTAGACTTAGAGAAAGCTTTTGACAATGTTAACTGGAATACTCTCTTTCAAATTCTGAAGGTGGCAGGGGTAAAATACAGGGAGCGAAAGGCTATTTGCAATTTGTACAGGAACCAGATGGCAGTCATAAGAGTCGAGGGGCATGAAAGGGAAGCAGTGGTTGGGAAAGGAGTGAGACAGGGTTGTAGCCTCTCCCCGATGTTATTCAATCTGTATATTGAGCAAGCAGTAAAGGAAACAAAAGAAAAATTCGGAGTAGGTATTAAAATTCATGGAGAAGAAGTAAAAACTTTGAGGTTCGCCGATGACATTGTAATTCTGTCAGAGACAGGAAAGGACTTGGAAGAGCAGTTGAACGGAATGGATAGTGTCTTGAAAGGAGGATATAAGATGAACATCAACAAAAGCAAAACAAGGATAATGGAATGTAGTCAAATTAAATCGGGTGATGCTGAGGGAATTAGATTAGGAAATGAGACACTTAAAGTAGTAAAGGAGTTTTGCTATTTAGGGAGTAAAATAACTGATGATGGTCGAAGTAGAGAGGATATAAAATGTAGACTGGCAATGGCAAGGAAATCGTTTCTGAAGAAGAAAAATTTGTTAACATCGAGTATAGATTTAAGTGTCAGGAAGGCGTTTCTGAAATTATTTGTATGGAGTGTAGCCATGTATGGAAGTGAAACATGGACGATAAATAGTTCGGACAGGAGGAGAATAGAAGCTTTCGAAATGTGGTGCTACAGAAGAATGCTGAAGATTAGATGGGTAGATCACGTAACTAATGAGGAAGTATTGAATAGGATTGGGGAGAAGTTTCTGGCACAACTTGACTAGAAGAAGGGATCGGTTGGTAGGACATCTTCTGAGGCATCAAGGGATCACCAATTTAGTATTGGAGGGCAGCGTGGAGGGTAAAAATCGTAGAGGGAGACCAAGAGATGAATACACTAAGCAAATTTAGAAGGATATAGGTTGCAGTAGGTACTGGGGGATGAAGAAGCTTGCACAGGATAGAGTAGCATGGAGAGCTGCATCAAACCAGTCTCAGGACTGAAGACCACAACAACAACATCATCTTGAGCTTGTTTGTGTTGCACCATTGTGTTGTTGTTTGCAGTGTGCCACTCGCGTTATCCTCTAGCTGGGCTCTGGTATTTGCTGTAATGACCACCAGTAGGTCATCTGCATAAGCGACAGCTCCGTCTGTCCTCATATCCTCATCCAGCAGTTGAAGGAGGGGTTCAAAAATTATGTCCCAGAAGATGGGCCCACAGATCGATCCCCGCGGACACCCTTTGATAATTTTCCTTATTACCTTCTGGTTGCCCACACGCCATTCCACTATTCTGTCCCTGCAATAGTCTAATAAACTGTTGTATAGGGCTGCGGGTACTTCCACCTGGCGAAACCTCAGAAACAGTGCTGGCCACCACAGGTTGTCAAATGCTCCTGCGATGTCGATCATGATTGCCAAAGAGTATGTTTTGTCTGTGTTTTGTGTAATTTCTAGAGCTCTGTTTATTGCATCATCAATGCTTTTTCCTTTCCGAAATCCAAATTGGTGAGGACTCATTCCAAGTAGGGTTCTGTGAGCCTGATTAGGACAACACAACACCCAGTTCCTGAGTGGAGAAAATCTCCGATCCAGCCGGGAATCGAACCCGGGCCCTTAGTACTGACATTCTGTCGCGCTGAACACTCAGCTACCGGGGGCGGACTCCTACGAAATGAAGTCGAGAGAGTGCCTGACAAACTGTACTAATAAGTTTGTATGAATTTTCAAAGTCGTATTTGCTTGCAACGCAACCTCCTTTGTGACGTGTGCTGGTGTCCTGCCGGCAGCTGGTGCACCAGGAGTCGGGTCTGTGCGCGCGGCGGCCGGCGCCACGTCCCAGCGTCAACCAGCCGGCCGGCCCCGCGTCGCTGGGGCCTTGCGGGGGCGGCAGCCCGCGCGCGCACCTGCTGGCCGCCTTCGTGATGCCGCGGCCGGGCTCCGAACCCGGGCCGCTCGCCACGGACGAGGCGCTGTGCCTGGAGGCGCCCGAGCGGCCGCAGCGCGCCCTCGCCGTCGCAGCGCTCGCCGCCTGCTCCGGTCTGGGCCGCCAGCGGTGGCGGTACAGCCAGAAGGTGCGTCTCCCTCCACCCCCTAGTTTTCCCTTTGTCGTTATCTCAGTCCAGTAAGACATGCCACTAAAACGACCTCAGCTCAAACAAGTCTGCAGAAGTCGATTATACGAGGTTTTTTCAAAGTGACCCCATATTCTTACATAGGTGTGGATGCAAGTGGAGGGCCATAGGGCTCATAAACATCCAGTGGTCAATTTATCAAAACCATCTGTACACTCTTAAGACACAAAAAAAGACGCACCATGAAAGAATTACCCGAATGGGACGGAAATTGGCTGACTTGATGTACATTTACCGACAATGATTACTGTATGATTTATTCCAAAGAAAGAGCTTCACAAATTCTACATCGACATCCATACTCCGCAAGCCAGCTGATGGTGTGTGGGGGAGGGTATCTTGAGTACCTCTATCGGTTCTCCCTTCTATTCCAGTCTCGTATTGTTCGTGGAAAGGAGGATTGTCGGTATGCCTCTGTGTGGGCTCTAATCTCTCTGATTTTATCCTCGTGATCTCTTCGCGAGATATACACTCCTGGAAATGGAAAAAAGAACACATTGACACCGGTGTGTCAGACCCACCATACTTGCTCCGGACACTGCGAGATGGCTGTACAAGCAATGATCACACGCACGGCACAGCGGACACACCAGGAACCGCGGTGTTGGCCGTCGAATGGCGCTAGCTGCGCAGCATTTGTGCACCGCCGCCGTCAGTGTCAGCCAGTTTGCCGTGGCATACGGAGTTCCATCGCAGTCTTTAACACTGGTAGCATGCCGCGACAGCGTGGACGTGAACCGTATGTGCAGTTGACGGACTTTGAGCGAGGGCGTATAGTGGGCATGCGGGAGGCCGGGTGGACGTACCGCCGAATTGCTCAACACGTGGGGCGTGAGGTTTCCACAGTGCATCGATGTTGTCGCCAGTGGTCGGCGGAAGTGCACGTGCCCGTCGACCTGGGACCGGACCGCAGCAACGCACGGATGCACGCCAAGACTGTAGGATCCTACGCAGTGCCGTAGGGGACCGCACCGCCACTTCCCAGCAAATTAGGGACACTGTTGCTCCTGGGGTATCGGCGAGGACCATTCGCAACCGTCTCCATGAAGCTGGGCTACGGTCCCGCACACCGTTAGGCCGTCTTCCGCTCACGCCCCAACATCGTGCAGCCCGCCTCCAGTGGTGTCGCGACAGGCGTGAATGGAGGGACGAATGGAGACGTGTCGTCTTCAGCGATGAGAGTCGCTTCTGCCTTGGTGCCAATGATGGTCGTATGCGTGTTTGGCGCCGTGCAGGTGAGCGCCACAATCAGGACTGCATACGACCGAGGCACACAGGGCCAACACCCGGCATCATGGTGTGGGGAGCGATCTCCTACACTGGCCGTACACCACTGGTGATCGTCGAGGGGACACTGAATAGTGCACGGTACATCCAAACCGTCATCGAACCCATTGTTCTACCATTCCTAGACCGGCAAGGGAACTTGCTGTTCCAGCAGGACAATGCACGTCCGCATGTATCCCGTGCCACCCAACGTGCTCTAGAAGGTGTAAGTCAACTACGCTGGCCAGCAATATCTCCGGATCTGTCCCCCATTGAGCATGTTTGGGACTGGATGAAGCGTCGTCTCACGCGGTCCGCACGTCCAGCACGAAAGCTGGTCCAACTGAGGCGCCAGGTGGAAATGGCATGGCAAGCCGTTCCACAGGACTACATCCAGCATCTCTACGATCGTCTCCATGGGAGAATAGCAGCCTGCATTGCTGCGAAAGGTGGATATACACTGTACTAGTGCCGACATTGTGCATGCTCTGTTGCCTGTGTCTATGTGCCTGTGGTTCTGTCAGTGTGATCATGTGATGTATCTGACCCCAGGAATATGTCAATAAAGTTTCCCCTTCCTGGGACAATGAATTCACGGTGTTCTTATTTCAATTTCCAGGAGTGTAGGTAGGAGGGAGCAATATACTGCTTGACTCCTCGGTGAAGGTATGTTCTCGAAACTTCAACAAAAGCCCGTACCGAGCTACTGAGCGTCTCTCCTGCAGAGTGTTCTACTGGAGTTTATCTATCATCTCCGTAACGCTTTCGCGATTACTAAATGATCCTGTAACGAAGCGCGCTGCTCTCCATTGGATCTTCTCTCTCTCTCCTATCAAACCTATCTGGTACGGATCCCACACTGCTGAGCAGTATTCAAGCAGTGGGCGAACAAGCGTACTGTAACCTACTTCCTTTGTTTCCGGATTGCGTTTCCTTAAGATTCTTCCAATGAATCTTAGTCTGGCATCTGCTTTATATGATCATTCCATTTTAAATCACTCCTAATGCTTACTCCCAGATAATTTATGGAATTAACTGCTTCCAGTTGCTGACTTGCTATATTGTAGCTAAATGATAAGGTATCTTTCTTTCTATGTATTCGCAGCACATTACACTTGTCTACATTGAGATTCAATTGCCATTCCCTGCACCATGCGTCAATGCGCTGCAGATCCTCCTGCATTTCAGTACAATTTTCCATTGTTACAACCTCTCGATATACCACAGCATCATCCGCAAAAGCCTCAGTGAACTTCCGATGTCATCCACAAGGTCATTTATGTATATTGTGAATAGCAACGGTCCTACGACACTCCCCTGCGGCGCACCTGAAATCACTCTTACTTCGGAAAACTTCTCTCTATTGAGAATGATATGCTGCGTTCTGTTATCTAGGAACTCTTCAGTCCAATAACACAATTGGTCTGATAGTCCATATGCTCTTACTTTATTCAATAAACGACTGTGGGGAACTGTATCAAACGCCTTGCGGAAGTCAAGAAACATGGCATCTACCTGGGAACCCGTGTCTATGGCCCTCTGAGTCTCGTGGACGAATAGTGCGAGCTGGGTTTCACACGATCGTCTTTTTCGAAACCCATGCTGATTCCTACAGAGTAGATTTCTAGTCTCCAGAAAAGTCATTATACTCGGACATAATACGTGTTCCAAAATTCTACAACTGATAGACGTTAGAGATACAGGTCTATAGTTCTGCAGCTTAGTAATGTGTTCGTCCATCTCTGCCCTTTACGCAAGCAGTTACTCAGCTTGGCATTGATTGACAAAGAGGTGAATGTCCTCCTGAGGGATATCGTGCCTAACTCTGACCAACTGGCGCGTTAGATCGTCAAAATCCCGAGATGGTTGGTGGGCCCTGCCCATAAAGCTCCAAACGTTCTCAGTTGGAAAGAGATCCAGCGACCTTGCTGGCGAAGGTAGCGCTTGGCAAGCACAAAGACAAGCACCAACTCTCCCCGTGTGTGAGCGGCCATTATCTCGCTGAAATGTCAGCATAGGATGGCTTGTCATGGAGGACAACAAAATGGGGCATAGAATACACCAACATGCCGCTGTGCTGTAAGGGTCTCATAAATGACTACCAAAGGTGTCCTGCTGTGTAAAGAAACGGCACCCGCGACCATCAGTCCTGTCTGTCGAGCAATATGGTGGGTGACAGTCTGTTTGGTATTCCACTGCTGTCCATGGTGTCTCCAAACACGTCTTAACTAGTCATTGGATCACAGTTCAAAGCGGGACTCGTCACTAAAGACAGTTCTACCCCAGCCAATGAGGTCAAAGACGTGTCTGGAGGCACAAGCCATACTGGGCTTACATTTCAGTGACATAATGCCATCTGCACACAGCTACAGTTTCTACTGCTTGTCTTTGTGCCTGCCAGACCCTATCTTGGCCAGTAAGGTCGCTGGAACTCTCCCCAGTTGAAAATGTTTGGAGCGTTATTGGCACGGCCCTCCAACCATCTCACGATTTTGATGATCTAATGTGCCAATTGGACACAATCTGGCACGATGTCCATCAGGTGGACATCTAACAATCAATGCAAGCCAAATAACTACTTGCACAAGGGCCAGAGGCAGACCAATGCATTATTGACTTGTTCAATTTGTAAAGCTCTTTCTCTTGAATAAATCATCCAATTTTTCTAAAACTGTAATCATTTGTTTGGCTGTAAATGTGCATCATATCTACAGATTACTTTCTGATTTGGATAATTCCCTTTTTTTAGTGAGAGTGGAGAAGATCTTGGAGATATGTGCAAAAGGGTCATCCTAGCAGCAAGTAAAGTAGGGCTACTCACCACTCATTAACAAATAAAAAACAAAATGCATGATAGTATGGAGAACTACAGGGAATGGACAAAAATATGGAAATGCCAAAAGCAACACACTGTTATGCCTAATGCAGTGTGGAAAAACTGTTGACAGTCAAAACAGCTTCCAGGCATCCCAGAATGGATAAATATAGGTTCCGTATGGTTTTCAATGATATCTTATATCATTCTTCCTGCAAAATAGTGGAACGTTCAGATGATGATGAATGAGGTGGATAGCAATCACGCACCCCTCTTTCAAAAGTAGACCACAAAGGATCTATAACATTGAGATATCGTGACTGTGGTGGGCAGGGAAGATGCAATAACTCATCCTCGTGGTCACAAAACCGGTCCTGGACAATGCGAGCTGTGTTATGAGAGGATCTGCTGTCTTAGAACACGGCATCACCACTGGGGAACAAATAATTTACCATGGGATGGACCTGATCTAACAAAATGGTCACATAGTCCTTGGCAGTAGTGCAGCCTTACAGAGTAACCATAGGGCCTGTGGAATATGTTGATATGGCTGCCCAAATAGTCACTGAACACCTGGCATGTTTCACTCTTGGGATGTAAACTCAGCCACAAGTTTGAAACAGTGTGAAATTCATGGAGAATAGTGGAGGATGAAAAGTAAGAGTCTCAAAAATAGCAAGGAATTGTACATTCTAGTTCTTTCCCCGGGAAGAGAGCACATGTGAACAGTGCTTCAGCCTGACTAGTTGCAGAGAATGTTCCATTCAGAGGATGAGCATGCCTACTGCCTAGAACAAACGCAACAGGAAGTTAACTGCGACAAACCAGAAAGGGGAAAAATCTTGCACTGAGGAAGCAAATGTCAGAGACAATGACTGTTTCCAAACTTAGACAGAAATGACCAAAACAAATACTATGCTCTCCACTCACACACTTCCAGAACTGTAATACGCAGACTTGTTTTGACAAATGTAGTCCTAAGTAAAATACTGATAATGCTGAGTATGCACAGTGATTTTATATTGTTTAAATTATGATGGTTTCAAAGTTTTTAAATTGATTGCATGGTATGTATTTCACAATTTTTCCAGCGATGTATTCCTCTGATTTGCTTTCTCCTGATATTATACTATACTGATTTAGTAAGCAGTGACACACACATATCATTAATTTATTATTATTGTGTGAAAGTATCTATTACTGTTATTAAAATCCTAGGCAGCTATGGTGAGAGAGTGGAGGAAATCACTGTGGGACATCAATAATCCACAGTGGTAGTAGCGTACATACTTACTAACAACAGAAACACTTTGGAGAGGGTATCCCCACCTGCCACCCACCCCAAAAGAGACGTAGATTATGAAGCATATTTGGAAAATCATCCTAAACCATGAACACACTTTGATGTCCCCCAGAATCGAGCCCTGGGTCTAAACTTGTTTTTATGGGTGACAGAAATGGTCCAAACTCAAAAATAAAGCCCTAAAACAATTGTCTCAAATTTACTAGTTGACAAATGGGCACTTTCATTTGTGTCACTGCTTAGTGGTGTAGGCTCCCTTTGTGTCGACATCCATTGCTCATTTCTTATTGGTTTTATTTTTCTTCATTGTTACTATAATGTGCAACCTAACTTGGGAGCAGATGACTTCATGTTGCTGTGTATTGTTTTGACCTGTTGGCAACTTCAGTTAGAAAATAATACAGCTGCCTGCAGCATTGTAGTAGGCATTGTGAATGCAATGTGTATTCTCATTTTCTGCTTGCCCTGCGATACCTGTCCTACAGCAGCCCACTAGCTAGGCAACAATCACATGCTTATGTTCCCAGTATCACCAAAAAATGACATGTTATGCAGGGCAACTCAAAATGTGTATAACAACTACAAGTCACTATAGCTATTTAATGTCTCATGATACATAGTTAAGAATTGCAAAAAACGTAAACGTTTCAAATGTCAAGCACAGCTTAAGTGCAATGAACCGGAAGCTGATACATTTTTAAATCAACATCTTCAATACCTTTGAATCGTTCATACTGAACCTGAAGAAGCTGTGTTCTGCTCTTGACCATAGATCTCTGTACCTGATTTTCAAGATTTTTTAACTTTTTTAAACTCTCTTTTACATTCTCTATAATTCTTACCAATGGATCACTATGTTTTAAAAAGTTGCAGCCATTTGTAATGCTATATTCGCTTTCAATTTCCATACATTGTGCGTATAGTACTCCACTAACTGCATTGCTGACATACAGAACAGTCTCCTGCTTCAGCAATTTTATACCTGTCATTTGGAAATTTTGCTGGCATCGGAACGAAGTTAGTTATTCAGCTGATTGTAAATAATGAAAATAGTGGAATGGTGTCCCATTATTCCATATCACCTACTCAGAAAGGCAGAGCACCACTTACATCTTGTGCAAAATTACTTTGAGTTTAATGAGCAATGGATTGGTTGAGGACATCGAGTAGCATAGCCTCCCCATTTGCTCAACCTTTACCTCAACTTCATGTATAGTGACATTTAAAAGCATTTATTTATTTCACACCCATTGACAATGTGAGCACATTACAGAAGCATGTGTGACCAAATTCGAGGGCAGCCAGAAGTGTTTGCACAAGATGGCAATTCTTTGAGAACAACACTGAACACTATATATACAAGGCTTGAATGAAAAGCAATGCCTCCACCTTTGTTAATTGGGTTCAAGTGGGAATATTTTAATAAATCAAATGCAGAAATAATCCTTTGAATGTGATCTTTAATTACTAATATTCACTTTTCCACATAATCACCAGCCAGTTGGATACATTTCTGCCAATGATGAACAAGTTTTCTGAAGCCGTCATGGAAGAAGTCAACACTCTGTTTTTGCAACCACAGTATCACAGTTCTCTCAACGTTTTCATCAAAAGCATGATTATGTCCCATGATTGAGTGGAGCAAGTGTCTCCTTCATTCTCATAATGCAACAGTAGTTCCTGGCAAATTTCAAGTCTGTGTGCTTTCATTTCAGGATTCAGTATCCAGGGTACCCATTGTGCACAGATCTTCCAATAGCATAGCAAAGCAATAATGTGAGCCACACATTCTTGTGAAATGCTGATTGTGTTGCAATTTCTCTCTGAGTGATACAACAATCTTCCTGAATCAATCTGTCAACATTTTGCTTGTGAAACTCAGTGGTTGCTGTCACAGGATATTCAACTCTTTGTCTGTCAAGCAGGTCAGATGTTCCCACCTGAAGATCTTTAAACTTATTCGCCCAATGACACACAGTATTCACATCAACACAATCACCATAAACTGCTTTCATTCTCTGATGAATCTCCTTTGGGGTGACACCTCCTGCTGTCAAGAATTCAGTGACTGCACGTTGCTTAAATCCCATTGACTGACCTGCGCAGGGTTCCATACTTTACACTGTAACAACACAACTGTTCAATGCTAAGGCTTCCCACCAACTGGAGCTGTAGAGAAGAGGCTACAGACCAAGCCACTACCTGCTGCATACCAATGCTGCCAATTGTTGAAGAGGTATGAAGGTGGAGGCATTACTTTTCAGTCAACCCTTGTAGTAATGACAGACAGCTATCACAGAACAGAATGACCCATATATCAACAAGCATTTGTTTCCTTACAAATGTTCATACAACTTTTGTCTCCAATTTTTACTACTATTATCTCCTGTAAGAATACAGAACACTTGTTTTAAGAACCCTGTACTTCAGAGTCACCAAAATTAGTGGAAGTTGTAGGAACTAAGTTGACATGTCTGAATAGCCACACATGTTACCACATCACTTAAGGGGTTTGGGGAGTCGGCACCGGTGTGCCAGCCAGGCTGGATGTGGTTTTTAGGTGGTGTCCAACATCCGACTAGGTGAATACTGAGCTGGTAGCCATACATTTAGCCTAATGGCAGCATCTTTCATTAGTAATCATAACATCTTGGTCCCGGATTTGAGTCCCGCTGCTTCTTAAATTCTGAATAAAAGTCATCATCAATGATGGCAAAAGACTTCTGGCATAAGAAGTCATCCCATTCTGTCAGCAGCCTTGTCAAAGAGAATGGAGGGGCACACAGAGGTTCAGGGCACTCACTTGCCCTTGGGGTGGGAAACTGCCCCTAAAAAGCATAAGAATCAGCTGTGATAATTGAAAAGGTGTCCTCATGATCTCTCCATTGGCAAAACATTCCAGACTAGTCCTGCTTTCAGATCTATGGGAGGGGACTGCCAAGGGAAGGTGACCACGAGAAAAAGATTCAATAACGAATGAAATGATAACATTCTATGAGCTGGGGTGTGGAATGTCAGAAGTTTGAATGTGGTAGGGAAGCTTAAAAATCTGAAAAGGGAAAAGCTCAGTCTAGATATATTGGGTGTCAGAGAAGTGAAATGGAAAGATGATGAGGATTTCTGGTCATCCGGGTACAGGGCAATATCAAGAGCAGCAGAAAATGGAATAAAGGGAATGGGATTTGTTATGAGTAGGAAGGCAGGGCAGAGAGTGAACAGTTCAATGACAGGATTGTTCTCATCAGAGTCGACAGCAGAACAACACTGGCAACGATAGTTCTGGTATACGTGCCAACATCTCAAGAAGAAGATTGAGAGATAGAGAAAGTAGATGAGGATACTGAACAGGTGACTCAGTACACAAAGCGAGATTAAAGTCTAATAATCATGCAGGATTGGAATGCAGTTATAGGGAAAGGAGTAGAGAAAGGATTATGGGAGGATATGGGCTAGGCAGTAGGAATGAGAGAGGAGAAGACTTGACTTCTGCAATAAATTTCAGATGATAACAGCAATACTCTATTCAAGAATCACAATAGGAGGTGGTATACTTGGAAAAGACAAGATGATTTCAGTGAGATTTCATCTTAGTCAGGCAGATATTGGACTGTTAGATGTATCCAGGGGTACATAGAGACTTGAATCACAATTTGGTAATTACAAAGAGTAGGGTAAGAGACTTCTTGGGAAGAATCAATACACAGATACTCTTGAAGTTCTCTGAGGCTATGGCCACTGTGATAAGGGATAGCTCAGTAGGCAGTTCAGTTGAAGAGGAATGGACATCTCTCAAAAGGGAAGTCACAGAAGATGGAGAGAAAAACATAGGTGCAAGGAAGGTAACTGTGAAAAACCAATGGATGACAAATGAAATACTCCAAACAGTGGAAAATCCAAGATGGATTATAACAATATTACGAAAAGGATAGTTGCTACTCGCAATATAGTGGAGCTGTTGGCTCACAGATAGGCACAACAAAAAGACCATCAGAATGTGTCTGGCCAGTAAAACACACACACACACACACACACACACACACACACACACACACACACACACACACACACAAGACCACAGCCTCTGGCAGCTGAAGCCAGACTGCAAGCAGCAGTGCATGATGGGAGAGGCAACCTGGTGGTGGGGGTAAGCAGGCTGGGGTGGGGTGGAGAGGGGTAGGGATAGCAAGGTAGGGGTGGGGAATGGTAAAGTGCTGCTTGTGGAAGCAAACAGGGATGACGTGGAGAGGGGCAGCTAGTTGCAGTCGGGTGATTAGATAGAGGGTTGGGGAGAGGGAAGGATAGTAAAAAGGAAAGTATCATCAGGAATGCAGCAATGGAAGTGTGAAAGGACTGCTGCTGTTCTCTATAGGGAGAGCAGCACTTTGTGAATGTTTGCTGATAACACCTCAATGAACAGGAAGTAGTTGTCTTTCAGTGATTATTGGAAGATACAGGATGACTTATATAGAATTTCTATTTGATGTGATGAATGGCAGCTTCGTCTAAATGTAGAAAAATGTAAGATAATGCATTTAAGCTTTCTAAAGCCACACTGATTTGTATACTGAATGTTTCTTTTTCAAGGAAATATATCATATTCAGACTGAGAATATGTTCAAGAATTCTGCAGCAAACCCATGTTAAGGATATCGGTGTGTAATTTTGCGGCTCCAATCTTGTACCCTCCCTAGATACAGAAGTTACCTGCACTTTTTTCCAGTTGCTTTGGACTTCACACTTGGTGAGAGATTCATGGTAAAGGCAAGGAAAAAAAAAAGGCCCATGCCGAAGAGTACCTCTCCACAACTGAAATGAAATTTTACCCAGGCCTGGAAATATATTTAATTTCAGCTCTTTCAGCTGCTTCTTGATGCCAGGGCCGCCCAATTCTATGTTCTCCATATGACAGTCATGTGATGGTTAAACTATGGTCTGTCTGTGCTGTCCTCCTGTGTGAACGATTTTTTCAACACAAAATTAAAAATTTCAGCTTTCCTTTCGCTGGTTTCTATTGCCACACCAACTGGCAATGAGTGACTGGACAGAAGCCTTCAACCCATTTACTGAATTTATGCAGGACCAGAATTTCCTTGGGTTCTCAGCAAGTACTACTAACTTTCGCCTGTCGACATTTCCGTATTCTGTTTTGAACTGAGAATGCAACAGTCTCTGTTTCCTCAACATTTCCTGAATTTTGTTATAAATCACCAAGAGTCTTTTCAGTCCTTAATTCACTTACTGGGCACACATTTCCCCACAACAGGATTGACAGTCAGTTTAAACATTGCCCATAGTCCCCCTATTCGAACTAAATGATGGCCACTCATTGTGTAAATAGGATGCTTCAACTGCCTATCTGCTCGTTGCAGCATACATGCTCTCATAGCCTCCTTGATGGATTTATTAACTTTGGTAACCATTCTCACTATGATGTCATGATCACTAACTCCTATCTCTGTACGGGCATCATCGATAAGGTGAGGCCTGTTTGTAGCTGTACGGTCTAAAGAGAATCAAGATGAGGCTTAGAAACCAAATCTTGGAAGAAAGATTATATATTGGAATGGATTTCAAAGTTAGGCAATGGAAGTTGGTTGAAAATCTAGTGGTAGAGGATAGTCAAAGTATTAGTGGTGCATAGAAAGTGGGATATGTGTGAAATTGCACACCATGCTATCTGTATTGGTGATAACTGCATTTTACAGTTAATTTATTGGGTTTGTAGGTGCCCCAGGAAGATTCGAGATTAGATTAGATTAGATTAGTACTTCATAATGATGTGGAACGTGTCAGGTTAATAAAAGGTCTATACAAGATATTACATTACACAAAATATTACATGACACTTAATTTCTTTTATTTTTTTTATTTTTTATTTTATTTTATTTTATTGTGGGGGGATTGGGGAAATTACCCACTTACTATATCCAAAAATGCATCTAATGAGTAGAAGGAGTTGCCATTAAAAAATTCTTTTCATTTCCTTTTAAATGCTATATGGCTATCAGTCAGACTTACAGTGCTATTAGGTAAGTGACCAAAGACTTTTGTGGCAGCATAATTTACCCCCTTCTGTGTCAAAGTTAGATTTAACCTTGAGTAGTGAAGATCATCCTTTCTCCTAGTGTTGTAGCCGTGTACACTGCTTTTACTTTTGAATTCGTTCGGATTGTTAATAACAAATTTCATAAGTGAATATATAGTGATGCTACAGTGAAGATCTCTAGCTCTTTAAATAAGTGTCTGCAGGATGATCTTGGATGAGCTCCAGCAATTATTCTGATTACACGCTTTTGTGCAATGAACACTCTTTTACTCAATGATGAGTTACCCCAGAATATGATGCCATACGAAAGCAGAGAATGAAAATAAGCGTGGTAAGATACTTTACTCAGATGTATATCACCAAAATTTGCAATGACCCTAATAGCATAAGTAGCTGAACTCAAACGTTTAAGCAGATCCTCAGTGTGTTTTTTCCAGTTCAACCCCTCATCAATGCATACACCCAGAAATTTTGAATATTCTACCTTAGCTACCGATTTCTGATTGAAGTCTATATTTATTAATGATGTCATTCCATTTACTCTGTAGAACTGTATGTACTGTGTTTTGTCAAAGTTTAATGAGAGCCCATTTGCAGAGAACCACTTAATGATTTTCTGAAAAACATCGTTTACAATTTCACCAGTTAATTCTTGTCAGTTGGGTGTGATAGCTATACTTGTATCATCAGCAAAAAGTACCAGCTTCGCATCTTTGTGAATATAGAATGGCAAGTCATTAACATATATTAAGAACAGCAGAGGACCCAAGATCGAACCTTGCGGCACTCCATTCTTGATTGTTCTCCAGTTTGAGAAATCACCAGTTTTTTGCATATTATGAGAACTGCTTATTTAAACTTTCTGCACTCTTCCAGTTAGGTATGATGTAAACCATTTGAGCACTGTCCCATTCATACCACAGTACTTGAGCTTATCTAGACATGTTCTATACAGCTAAGAGGTTTTAACAAAGTAAAACTCAAACATTTTTCTTTATTAGACTATCTCACTGGTAGCTTATGAGTTAAGAGAGTGGTAAAATACTAGTTTTAGCCACTACACCTGTTTATCGTCTCTGACTACATATTTTGTAAGTGATCTCTCCCAAGTGTATGAGTTCCCTTTGCTGATTTCTACTGGGAACAAAGAACAGCATTTAGCTCTAAATATGGCTGTTGTATATGTTGGATATGAGCTGTTCTAGCCTATCATGTCTTACACCTTACAGTGCTAATTTTTCTTCTTTGAAGTAACTGCCACTAGCTGCAAGACATTTGCTGCCTAATTTGAATGACTTTGTTCCAACTTCTGGTTAGTCAGTCCCACCACAACCTATGTCCCAGTAACACCCTTTTTGCATAGAACCTTGCTTTGGTCTTATTCAACCACTGACTCTTAAAATTTTAACTCCTCAGTTAATTCAACAATTTTAGCAACAGTGTTTCAATTTCCTTTGTACCACTCAGTATAAGAATTTACTAATCTTATATTATTTAAAGTCATTTAAATTTCTGTGCCCCCTCTATGTAAGTACCTCAGCTAGTTGTCAACTGAAAAGTTTTTTCTCTCAAATGCTTGGCATGAGAGTTAATACAAATCCTTTGACGTTGGGCAAGACAATACTTCAGAGTGAAATGCATTACAAGGACTGGCCTTTAGTAACAGCATTCATTTGATTTCCACAACCAACTTCTTTTTGGACACTCATTAGGCCGAAATCTGCTGTATCATTTGTATACTTCCTACCCTCTCTCCAAATCCTGGTTTATGTTGTAACCTTTATGCAGTTACCATTTGCACTGTCATTTCCTTATTCATAAACTCTTTTGGCCAAACATTTTCACATTTGTCCATGCACCTCATCCTTAACATTTCTCTAAAATTTCATCCAGTTTTGATCTATCATTTTAAAATAGAATATTCACTAACTTGTTCCTGCAAATTACTAATGTTAATGTCAAAGGAGTCAGAGACTCCTAAAATGAAAAACTTAATACTCTTTCACTAGACCTTTGTTATATTTTTAGGTCACAGTTATGTTTTATTAATAGGTTCCATCTCTTCAGAACCTTGCGTCTCTCTAGTTTTACACTTTTTTTTTTATTTGAATATTCAGACAGTATCTTCTTTTTTATTATTGACTAACCCAGTCTATATTTGGTACATCTCATCTAGATCTATAAGTTCGTTTTACAAAAAAAAAAATGTTTGTTTACTTACATGGCTAATTTCTACTTTCTATGTTGCAACAGACACTGGCACTGGAGCACCCATCAAGTGGTCTTTGTCTCACTGTGTCTGATGATTCAAAGTCACTTGTCACTGCCAAGTGTGATGGCGGAACTAAGCAGCAGTGGACACAGCAATCCATGCCGTGGAGGTGACAGTGATCACTAACTGCAATGGAAGGAAACAAGCAAGCCTTTCCATCCCAGACATTTCATCTGGATCTCTCTCCGATGAGCACCAGACAGTGTATATTGTATAATTTTTTAAGTGTACTTGTCAGAAACTTATGACAACCCACTGGCATACAATAATGTTTCCTGGTTGTTGATAACATCTGGATGTTGGCAAAACGAAACAATTGTATCAACATTTTTTTTTAAGAAATGAAATGCATAAGTGTAAGGAAAAGTTACTATATTTCTTCTCATTGCAAAACAATACTGCCTTATTGAGACACACTGAAGAATTAATACACAAAAAGGTGGGAAGCTACAAATAGGTGAAAGACATTTTAGCAATATCAGGGCTTTCATAAAATATGTTAGTGATATAACAACAAATCAGTGTTACTGCATATCATGAAATACTAGTAGAGTAAGGTGAAAAATCAAAAAATTCCTTGGGCAACTTCAAATATGATAAGTCTTTCATGTTTACCTACAAAATTGCAGAGCTCATTTATTATTGGTATCTGAACATGCAACCCATAAAAGAGTGTCATAAATCAGAGTAAATGCTTGTTCTGACACGCTCTCCTATTGTGAATGTTCATGAGACCTTCCGTAATTCATGACACTGTTCTTTAACTTACCGTTCATAGCCCATGTATTTCACAGAATTAATAGTGAGTTCTGGTCTTTCTGCATTGATTGAGTCACTAACCTTAATTCACATGAGGCAGGACTGTTTCTTCACAGCCATTTTAACTCATTCTTACACAAAGAGTAAGCAATAAGCTGTACAACACACAAGTCATGAAATCAGAACAGATTCATTAATTCATGGCAGTAGATCAGTACCCATTCCTCTTACGGACAAATGGTGATTCAATCACCATAGTGGCAACACAGAGTGTGTGACGTTCGCCTGCTTTATTTCTTCATTGATAGTGCTGGTGCCGACATACTGCATTGTCATACTGGCTGAAAAGTGGGAGTGGAACACTGACTACTGTAAATGATGTAGCTGACAGTTGCATTTCACAGTTCTTGACTTTCACTGTTCACAACCCCCCAATATTACACAGTTATATGGCCAGCTCACTATTGGTAAATTTTGATAAGCCTCATTAATAGGTTGCAGGCAAAGATTAGCTTACTTCTACAATAGTTTGCTGTTGAACATCTATGAGCAGTAAAAACCTAACCACACAGTTCACAGTTCTTGCAGAACAATACAGTACGTGTAACACCATTTCTCAAACAGATTGAACAGACACTGCCACTGTTTTAACACATGGCCTATTTGTGTTACACTACTTCCACTGTTAAGTTGATGCGTTGTTGTTACTTGAAGCAGTACACAATTCCCCTCTGAAAATCAGCCATGGACTGACTGGCTCGGGACCAGAACTCGGGCCTTTATATGTCCTCACAATAATAGGCATTGAAACTCTACGTTGTTTGGTGTTTAAGTTAATTAGAGCATAACTCATTTAATTAACTGAATACATCGAAAAATTCCTTCTTTTTAACAGTCTTCTACCACAAACGTTAGGCCGAATTATTTGTTTAAATAATGAAATTAAGATATAGTTATACAAACAATACTTTTGACAAACCTGGTAATTATTTTGGAATTAATTAAGGGGTGGCTTTGCTAAAATGTTTTCAAATGGAGCCAAATAAGTACTTTAAGAATCCTTGTAGTTCTTCTTCCAAATGTTTATAATTATTACGGAATTTATATTTGTAAGTCAACAACAGAATTTAAGTCATGAAACAATTACTGATTTCACCCTATAACAAAGCTATTAACTATGAATGGTCAAAATAAATTAGGAAATTAATTACATACACAAAACTGAGCACAAAATTAGACCTGGTGCTATATTCTTTAAGACTGAGTGCCAACCTTTCTCTTTTATGGATATGCAAATTATATTCATGCATGTTAATGGAAATTAGGCAAAAATGAAAATAACATGACTTTCAGGAGGCAGATTAAAATGACTTTAAGGAGGCCAATGGCAAAACAAGAGAGGAAGAAAGAGATCCCAGTTTGCTTCGTCACAAGTGCACATGTAAATTTCTTATTCATAGCAGAGTACTACTATCACAAGACTTAAGCAGGTTCACACAGTTGTAAGTTACAGTAATTGTGCTAAGATGAAGAGGTCTGCCAAGGATAGATTATGTACTCACCTGGTATTGCACCTTCAGTAGCTCCATAGTCTCCATGACGATGGCCTTCCACCTGTTAAAGAATCTGATGAACGTATGTCAAATAATGTTTACCACAATGCAATAATTGATTTTTAATCTCTTCATGTTTATAATCAGTGTTACCTGTCTGATGACCAGCTTTGTCAAGTAAAAGTCTAAACATTTGAACCAGGTAAACAAATTAAATTCATAAGCACCATATCGCAAAATTCTCTGGTGGTGAACTAACATATCGATTCTCACAGCTCTCATATACTTAGGGATTACTGCGCTGACTGACTAGTAAAGCTGTATTGTTAGTCTTGCAGTGGTAAACGAAGTGCATTTTTGGGTGGCTGTGTGTGTGAATACATGTGCTATAGCTGGAAAAAGAACTAGTACTCAATGGCTAGTGTGAATGCTGTTTTATGTTGTATTACTGTGCTCCAGGTATCAATCAGTTATAAGTAAGTGGTTGCCTTTCCCTTGTCTTATAT
Source organism: Schistocerca americana (assembly GCF_021461395.2). Lineage (NCBI taxonomy): Eukaryota > Metazoa > Arthropoda > Insecta > Orthoptera > Acrididae > Schistocerca > Schistocerca americana. The sequence goes on from NC_060120.1 coordinate 184,980,102, forward strand.
ACTGCTCCCTCCAATAATTTCCATTATTGTTATACTTAAAGATGCAATAGGCAAAGGAGCAAGTCTTCAACTATGATCTGTGTAATTAGAAGATGGCAAATTATTAGTGTTGTTTTATGAGAGTGATTTCTATATTTGCAGTTACTTCCAAGGCCCGCCAAAAAGTTTCAAGAAAGTTTAATTTTCCAAATTGAATAACTGACAAGGGAACAAGTTATTTTAGTGAAATAGCATTTTTGGAATCAGAAAAATCCGGGCGACAGAACCATGGTACTGAATTTTGGAAATAATCACTATTTAAGATTGGAATTTTCTAGAACACCAAAGTTTCGAATACAAATAATTTTTGAATGATAAATTATTTTTTCAAAAGCTTTATTTGTTGGAGAGAGGAGAGAAAGGATTTTCGAATGAGCTATGCCAATTTAGAAATTGCCAACTGAAAATTTGACCGTCATCTGGTTTGTCAGTATAATAAATCACAAACATAATTTTAAAGAAAATGTTTCCACATGACACAAATGAACTATTATCATCAGTAGTCTGAAAACTATCCTGTGAAAAATACATTTTAACGAAATACAGCTATATTGTGTCACTGTCAGATAAATACTCTTAACAAAACAAGATCAAAGGAAAAAAATTGTTGACATCAAGCCTGGTATAAGAACAAGCTGGATACTCCCACACTGCTCTGTTACAACTTGCATAGAAACCATCAAACCAGTCTTTGAACTGACCACCACAACAACAATATTGCTATCATAAACTGAAAACATTGTAATTGGATTCAGTATATGCGCTTCCTGAAGGTAACTCATAACCACAGAAACAGGGGCTACTCCACATGTGAAATGAAGAAAGTTATAAGCAATACAGTTGTCACAATGTATCAGCAGGAAAACACAATTGAGGAAACAACAAATTTACAGAATGGCTGCGAAGCACTTTCCTTCATGAGTCAAAGTACTGAGCACTGTTGAAAGAAATTATTCTTGAATTTTGAACTATGAGTACCATCTTAGAGGAGGAAAGAGGGACAGGTTAGGGAACGTTAGAAATGAAGTGCACGTTACTTGCACAGACCCCAGAATGAGAGCATCCACCTCATGTCAGGATGAGGACACAGATGACTCCCCTCATTGTCAAAACAGAAGGGTTCCTTTCATTTTGGAGTCCATATGAATGATCTACCCTTCATTTTTAATCCTCCCCCTCTTTCTTCCCTGAGTACACAGTTAATAGTTTCTTGTGCTTTTATGTTTCTATATCTGCAGAGTGAATTGATGGTTGTGATTGTCTCCAGCAAGAAAATTGGATATTTTCGTCTGAATACACATTTTACATTTTTTTGTGATGTTAAGCTACCTGCCTTTTACCAAGCACTGACCATTTACAAGTCTCCACACATTTCCAATGTCTGTCAAAGATCTTGTCACAGCTTTGCAGGAGGGGTCAAGTGGTGGGGTGCAAAAATGCACTGCACACAGAATTGCCTGAACGTTGGAAATGCCTGCGAGCACGGTGCATAAAATCCTATGAAACATCCTGCATTGCTACCCTACAAAACTGCCTATGTTCATGATTTGCTCTCTGATGACCTGCCAGCGGGACAAATGTCTGCACTGGAATTTCTTGGTCACATGGGAGTTGACAATGAATGGCCATGGAACAGTCTGTGGATAGATGAAGCCCATTTCCATCTCCAAGAACATGTCAATATGTAGAATATGAGCAATGGAAAATCCATACACACGTGAAATGGTACTACTTCATTATGCAAAGGTGTCTGTGTGGTGTGGGTTGATGGCATCATTCATCATAGTTCGGTAATTTTCCAAGGTGAGTATTGTGGGTCCCGTTGCCTGTACCATCACAGGTAAGTGCTATGTGAATCTTTTGCACACCACTGTCATTCCAAACCATCGACAGTGTGGATGTGTGGGTAGGGTTATTTTCATGCAAGGTGGCACTTCTCCACACACTACACAGCCGTTTTGGAAATGCTAGAATTATCAGCCATCATTTCCCTACAGCCTGGCCATCTAGCTCACCCAATCTTAATCCATGCAACTTCTGGCTGTGTGGCTATCTGAATGATGTGATCTGTGCTCCAATTACGAACTTAGTTCTACTGAATGCATGCATTACACAATGCAGTCTGAATGTGACCCCTGAGACACTCCAATCTGTTGTGGAACATGCTGTTTAGCAATTTCGACTTCTGGCAGAAAACGGTGGACAGCACATTGAACATGCCTTGCGGCAATACCACTACAATTAGAAACCGATTTAATTTTGCTTTTTATGCAGTTTTTGGCCTCATGCAATTTTCCCACGTGTTGTGGACGTAGCCACGGTGTATAGACTTACCTAATTAACAGTGCCACAACTGTTGACTGCCGAACTTGTGCAGTAAAGCATACTGAATAGAACCAATGGTGTAATGTACAACTCAAATTATAGCCACCATATTGCGATTTATCTGTCATTTTTAGCCAACTCCATTTACGTTAAGAAGCTTACAGTACCATCTACCAGTAAAATTTTCACTATACAAGGTATGTTCAAAAAATTCCACAACCTTGTCCACAAATTTTTCTGCACTTACCTTTCACTTATTGTGCATTACCTCCTTCAAAATACTCTCCTCCATTCATCATAGGGCCCAGTGCCGTTGCCCCTTCTGGAAGCAGTCTTGGTACGCATCTTGCTGGATTGCGCAAAGTGCCATCTGCATTTTCTTTTATCTCTTCTATCGTTGCAAACCATTGTCCTTTCAACAGGGTTTTCAATTTTGGAAAGAAAAAGGAAAAGTCCATAAGTGCCACGTCTTGAGAGTAAAGAGGATGAGACAGGACAGCAACTTCGCTTCCTGTACAGTAGTCATGCACCAAAAGGGATTCTGAATGGTCTCACCACATTTCAGGCCATTTCCTTCTCACATTTTCTCGCAGGTGTCGCAACACTCCCCCATAGTACCATTGATTAACAGTCTGTTCCTGTGGCATGAACTCGTGATAAACTAATCCTTCAAAGACAAAAGAAACTATTAGCATGGCTTTGACACTTGACCTGACCTGACAAACTTTTTTTGGTCTTGTAGGACCTTTCCTGACCCATTTTGAAGACTGAACCTTGGTCTCAACATCATATCCGTAGACCCATGTCTCATCACCAGTTATGATTCTCTTAAGAAACATATCTTTCTCATATGCGTAATCCAAAATCTCTGCACAGATTGCGAGACGAAAGTCTTTCTTGTCTTGACTCATGAACAGAGGGACAAACTTGGTGGCAACAAGAAGCATTTCAAGATGCTGTGTCAGAATTTCATGACATGATCAACTGAAATCTTACTCCTCTAATCTCTCCGTCAGTCACTCTTTGACTGGCATGCACAATTTTATTGACGTTCCTGACATGAGCATTGTCGGTGATGTTGAAGAGTGTCATGAATATGGATCATCTTTAACTGGCATCCAACCTTTTTTAAACAGTGTGAACCATTTGTAACACTGAGTGCAGCTTAAGCACCCATCACCATAGACTTGCTGCATCATTTGGTGTGTGTCTGTAGAGATTTTCTTGAGTTTCACAAAAAATTTAATGCACATGCATTGCTCCTCTGACTCTGCCGTCTAGAAAATTGCAAACTGTGTGACACAACGTTCTACTCGATACAGCACTGAACAATAACTAACAGACATACAACAATGAAACTTCCAGCAGTTACACTTTAAATGCAGGCGTGTGCATGGATGTCAACTGCATCTTTCTCCAACACACCATTAGCACAAAATTACGTTATGTTCCGGAATTTTTTTGAACAGACCTTGTGTGTGTGTCTTACATATATAAGTTACTGTGAAAGTAAGATAATTGATACATCCTAGAATTAACCAGTGAAACCTAAGATCTACCATTGCAGTGTGGTAAAAGTCCAAGATTTCTCATTGTTTGCATAGACTGCTAACTTTTACCAAGAGATGTGCAAACTGGTAAAAGGTGGATCAAAGACTCCACCCTCCGCCGTACAAGTTCAGACATGTTTCACTATTGGCAATTTTGTGTTCAGATAAGTTTCTTTCTTGGCAATTATGAGTTGTCAATCTGCTCACTACTGCATAGTTTCAATCGGTGTCATGCATATGGTCATCTTTTCGAATTATTTTAATCGTGTTTCTTCTGCAGCTTTGCTTCAGAATGAGTGATGTTAAGCATAACAGATTTTACAAACTTTTAAGTGAATCGGTGAGTAAGAAGAAAGACAACAATTTTTATGTAAGTACTGAGCAATATAATATTCGGTTAAGTGAAAAATGCAAAAATTGCTCGAACAGTCCACGGGTATACTGCCGGTTCATAGTGTCCAACGGGCACAATATTTTGGTGATCAGACATGTCGCCATCATCAGGTGCACTGACAAACTGAGCTCCTGAGGGAGGGCGGTCGAATTAACCCCCCCCCCCCCCCCCCCCCCCTGCGGACCACTCTCTTCGCCGTCCGCGCCCACACACCGGTGGTCGCAAAGACGTGGGCGTCGGAATCTGTCTTAGCGTCGATGTGCTTGCTACATCCGCCCTGGTCGTCAGTTTGTACTTCTTGCTGAGAGTCTTCTTAATTATCTTCAATGCCGGGTCCCAAGCCTTGCTGAGATTGTAGCCGCAATCTCGGTTGATAAGATCTTCCTTGGTGCGAATTTCAATAGCCTCCCTTATAATGTTGTCCCAATATTTAGAGGTCTGATCCAGGATCTTGGTACACTCATAATCCATCTCGTGTTTCTCGGACAAACAGTGCTCTGCTACCGCCGACTTATTTGGATATTTCAGTCGAGTGTGCCTTTGATGTTCTCGGCAACAATCTTCGATGGTGCGTACTGTTTGTCCGATATGTCTTCCCACTCTCACAGGGAATTTGGTATATGCCGGCCTTCCTCAAACTGAGATCATCTTTCACACTTCCCAGTAATGTCCGTATTTTATTGGGCAGGCAAAAGATGGTTTTAACTCAGTGTTTCTTTAATATACGGCCAATTTTCCCCAATAGTGCCCCATTGTACGGAATAAAGGCAGTGGCTACCTCTTCTTCCGTGACTTCATCCATCTCCACAGGTTGTGTTGTGGTGGTGGGATGGAGAGCGCGTCTAATCTGCCATTCCGAGTACCCGTTTTTTTCGGAACACGGTTTTGAGGTGTTCCAATTCCTGGGGCAGATTCTCTGCATCTGAGATGCTGCGCACCCTGTGTACTAGTGTTTTTAGTACTCCATTCCTCTGAGAAGGTTGGTGGCAGCTGTCTGCATGCAGGTACAGGTCAGTGTGCGTTTTCTTCCTATACACACCGTGGCTCAGGATACCATCAGCTCTTCTCTTGACCATGACGTCCAGGAATGGTAATCTTCCTGTTCATTTGCTTTTTTTTTTTTTTTTTTTTTTTTTTTTTTTTTGCTTCTCATTGAAATTGTATAGTCTAGCTGAATTTGCACACGGACAAGAATGATCACATAAGAGCAATACTTTGGAAATGGGAAATGCACAGTTATTGCCATAAAGGAGATAGTTATATCTTGCAGCTCAAGAGACATTTACTTTTATGTCGCACCCACCACAGACTGTCATACACACAGGAAATAAAGTGGCTCACAACAGAGTCTTCCATAGTATACTATGGTCACTGCATTTCGTGGAGAACTGTTCTTGCAATGTATTTGCCGCTCCAGGGTGCAATCCACTAGTGACTTGTTTGAATTCCTACCACAGGCTTCATAGCAGACCACTCTTCTCTCTTTTTTAAATGGATTTCCCTTAATGTACTTCCTTTTTACACACACACACACACACACACACACACACACACACACACACACAAAAAAAATCATATTGACCAACTAGGATCACGTTAACAACATCAGTTCCTCTTCTTCCTTTGTTGTTGTTTCCTATTTTTCCAGTATGCCCTCATTTTCTCCCCAAGAAGTCTCTTCCTTTCTTCTTTCCATATTGTTCACTTTTTTATTTCTTCTGTTTTGAAAGCCTTCCAAATTTAACATTTTATTTTTAAAACAGTTTCTTTCTATTATTTCTGATTCTTTGTTGTTTCTTTCTACATCTTCCCTTACTTCTGCAATCCATGCTATTGTCGATTTCTTCTTCCAGAAATATAGGAGTATTTGTTTTGTTGTATGTTTTCATCCATTCAGTAGAAGTGTCCAAAAAGGTTAATCTTTGTTTGGCCATTACTTGAGATGTTTTCTCTATATTTTTGTAGATCTCCTCATTACTTCTTATTTTCCAACCATCTGCAATTTTTCATGCACCCATTATTTTTCTAATAATCCTTCTTTCTAGTACCTCTATTCTGCCCATCTTATGGTTCTTCGTTAGACATTCAGATCCATATAAACATTCTGGTCGTACCACTGTGGTGTAGTATTTTAGTTTTGTTTTTCTAGCTATACATTTCTTGTTGTAAATATTTTTGGTCAAACCATATGCTCTTTCCATTTTGTTAATTCTTACATCTATTGCAGATTTTTTAGTCCATTCTGTTGTATAGTCTCTCCAAGATACTTAAATTCATTTACTCATTCTATTTTACCTATTCGCATTTCTGTGAATTTTGGCACATTTTTTATATTTGTCATGAATTTTGGTTTTTCAGCTGAAATTTTGAGACCAGTTCTGTGTGCTATTTTATCTGAATAACTGATTCTGTCAGGTTTTCTGAAAGTATTGCAAAATCAGCCACAAAAGTCGAGCAGTTTACCTTAATTCCATTTGTTTTTCTTCCCAGAGTTATTGGTTCCATTTTGCGATTTTTTAGCTTCGAATTCCAGATCCTTACAATTTTTTCTAGAACACAAACAGTAAAGGTGATAGTTTATCACCTTGTCCAACACCAGTTTTTATTTCAAATGGCTGAGATACTTCTCCCATAAATTTGACTTTAGATATTGTACCTGTTAGTGTTTCACGGATTATATTTGCTAATTTTGATTTAACACCAAATTCTCTAATGACCTTATATATTGTTTCTCTGTCTATAAAATCAAATGTTTTCTTGAAATCTATAAATGACACTATCATTGGTTTGCTGGTTAACATTCTATGGCAAATTATTGACTAAGTTAAAAATTTGTTCTGCACAGGATCTTCCCTTTCGAAAACCATCCTGATATTCGTTGATGAAGGTTTCACGGGTCTCCAGTCGGGTGGTAGCGTTCATACCTCGCGACGTTTTGGTAAGTGTCATACTACCCGTCTTCTGGTGAAGTGTCGAGATTCACGGAGAGCGGGCTATTTATATGTGTGGTCACCCCCCTCCACTAGACCTCGGGTGGCTGTGGTGGACCAGCGGCGTGCGTGCAGTGGTGAGGATGGTGGTCACCCCCGGCGGCTATGTTCGGTTCTTGGTGTAAGCATTCTGTCTGCGTCCACAGCAGAGGACGTTGATGGGTGTGCTCTCGATGGATTGCCGCTATCAAAGGGTTCCATGCTGTGCTGAGTTGGTATCCCTCATCTCTGTTGACCAAATTGTCATGAATCCTTATTTCTATGGATTCTTTGATAACGCTTTCCCAGAAGCCAGATGCTCGGCACAGTACCTTCGTGTTTTCGAAGTTGAAGGTGTGTTCTTCATATATGCTGTGTTCTGCTATGGCTGATTTTTCTGTGTGACCTAGTTGCACACATCTGATATGTTCTTCGCAGCATTTAGATATACAGCACTGTGTTTGCCCAATGTATTGTTTACCGCATTCGCATGGTATGCTGTATACTCCTGGTGTGTTAAGGTTTAGCGCATCTCTGGCAGAACCTAGGAGCTCCCCCGTGTTCTGTGGTGGTTGGAGAACGGCTTTGGTATTGTATTTGCCCAGAAGAAGTGCAATTTTGCCAGAGAGCGGACCCATGTACGGAAGGAACGCGATTCATTTGTCTTCTTCTTCTTCTTCTTCTGGGGTTCTCACTGCTTCCTTCTTCCTTTTAAGCGCCCTGTTGGTTTGCGTTTCACTGTATCCATTTTGGTGGAAGAATTCCCTCATGTGTTGCAGCTCGAATGGTAGGCTGTCATTGTCACAGATGGCGCGCCCTATGTAACAGGGTTGTCAGGACTGTTTGTCTTTGTGCTGGATGGAGACAGCTTGTTGCATGAAAGCATAGGTCTGTGTGTGTCTTCTTCCTGTGTACTGCATGGCCTAGTGAACCATCTGCCTTCCTCTTAATCAAAATATCAAGGAAAGGGAGGCATCCATTTTCCTCCATTTCCATTGTAAATGTGATGTTCGGATGGTTGCTGTTGAGGTGTTCCAGAAACTCATCTAGTGCCTGTTTGCCATGTCCCCACACGACAAAAGTGTCGTTAACATAGTGGAAGAAGTGCTTTGGTTTCTGTCTGGCAGTTTGAAGGGCCACCTCCCCGAAATGTTCCATATGAGATTTGCAATCGCAGGAGCCAGTGAGGAACCCATGGCCACACCATCGATCTGCTCGAAGAATTCCCCGTTGCACTGAAAGTAGGTGGTTGAAGAGGCTCACTGCTTGTGGTTCAAAGTTCTGGACTAGAAGTGCCAAGGAGTCTTGAAGGGGCACTTTTGTGAAAAGCGATGTCATGTCGAAGCTCACGAGTAGGTCCTCCCTTAGTAGTCGCATGTCTACATCTACATCTACATCTACATTTATATTCCGCAAGCCACCCAACGGTGTGTGGCGGAGGGCACTTTACGTGCCACTGTCATTACCTCCCTTTCCTGTTCCAGTCGCATATGGTTCGCGGGAAGAACGACTGTCTGAAAGCCTCCGTGCGTGCTCTAATCTCTCTGATTTTACATTCGTGATCTCCTCGGGAGGTATAAGTAGGGGGAAGCAATATATTCGATACCTCATCCGGAAACGTACCCTCTCGAAACCTGGCGAGCAAGCTACACCGCGATGCAGAGCGCCTCTCTTGCAGAGTCTGCCACTTGAGTTTATTAAACATCTCCGTAACGCTATCACGGTTACCAAATAACCCTGTGACGAAACGCGCCGCTCTTCTTTGGATCTTCTCTATCTCCTCCGTCAGACCGATCTGGTACGGATCCCACACTGATGAGCAATACTCAAGTATAGGTCGAATGAGTGTTTTGTAAGCCACCTCCTTTGTTGATGGACTACATTTTCTAAGCACTCTCCCAATGAATCTCAACCTGGTACCCGCCTTACCAACAATTAATTTTATATGATCATTCCACTTCAAATCGTTCCGCACGCATACTCCCAGATATTTTACAGAAGTAACAGCTACCAGTGTTTGTTCCGCTATCATATAATCATACAATAAAGGATCCTTCTTTCTATGTATTCGCAATACATTACATTTGTCTATGTTAAGGGTCAGTTGCCACTCCCTGCACCAAGTGCCTATCCGCTGCAGATCTTCCTGCATTTTGCTACAATTTTCTAATGCTGCAACTTCTCTGTATACTACAGCATCATCCGCGAAAAGCCGCATGGAACTTCCGACACTATCTACTAGGTCATTTATATATATTGTGAAAAGCAATGGTCCCATAACACTCCCCTGTGGCACGCCAGAGGTTACTTTAACGTCTGTAGACGTCTCTCCATTGATAACAACATGCTGTGTTCTGTTTGCTAAAAACTCTTCAATCCAGCCACACAGCTGGTCTGATATTCCGTAGGCTCTTACTTTGTTTATCAGGCGACAGTGCGGAACTGTATCGAACGCCTTCCGGAAGTCAAGAAAAATAGCATCTACCTGGGAGCCTGTATCTATTATTTTCTGGGTCTCATGAACAAATAAAGCGAGTTGGGTCTCACACGATCGCTGTTTCCGGAATCCATGTTGATTCCTACATAGTAGATTCTGTGTTTCCAAAAACGACATGATACTCGAGCAAAAAACATGTTCTAAAATTCTACAACAGATCGACGTCAGAGATATAGGTCTATAGTTCTGCGCATCTGCTCGACGACCCTTCTTGAAGACTGGGACTATCTGTGCTCTTTTCCAATCATTTGGAACCCTCCGTTCCTCTATAGACTTGCGGTACACGGCTGTTAGAAGGGGGGCAAGTTCTTTCGCATACTCTGTGTAGAATCGAATTGGTATCCCGTCAGGTCCAGTGGACTTTCCTCTATTGAGTGATTCCAGTTGCTTTTCTATTCCTTGGACACTTATTTCGATGTCAGCCATTTTTTCGTTTGTGCGAGGATTTAGAGAAGGAACTGCAGTGCGGTCTTCCTCTGTGAAACAGCTTTGGAAAAAGGTGTTTAGTATTTCAGCTTTACGCGTGTCATCCTCTGTTTCAATGCCATCATCATCCCGTAGTGTCTGGATATGCTGTTTCGAGCCACTTACTGATTTAACGTAAGACCAGAACTTCCTAGGATTTTCTGTCAAGTCGGTACATAAAATTTTACTTTCGAATTCACTGAACGCTTCACACATAGCCCTCCTTACGCTAACTTTGACATCGTTTAGCTTCTGTTTGTCTGAGAGGTTTTGGCTGCGTTTAAACTTGGAGTGAAGCTCTCTTTGCTTTCGCAGTAGTTTCCTAACTTTGTTGTTGTACCACGGTGGGTTTTTCCCATCCCTCACAGTTTTACTCGGCACGTACCTGTCTAAAACGCATTTTACGATTGCCTTGAACTTTTTCCATATACACTCAACATTGTCAGTGTCGGAACAGAAATTTTCGTTTTGATCTGTTAGGTAGTCTGAAATCTGCCTTCTATTACTCTTGCTAAACAGATAAACCTTCCTCCCTTTTTTTATATTCCTATTAACTTCCATATTCAGGGATGCTGCAACGGCCTTATGATCACTGATTCCCTGTTCTGTACATACAGAGTCGAAAAGTTCGGGTCTATTTGTTATCAGTAGGTCCAAGATGTTATCTCCACGAGTCGGTTCTCTGTTTGATTGCTCGAGGTAATTTTCGGATAGTGCACTCAGTATAATGTCACTCGATGCTCTGTCCCTACCACCCGTCCTAAACATCTGAGTGTCCCAGTCTATATCTGGTAAATTGAAATCTCCACCTAAGACTATAACATGCTGAGAAAATTTATGTGAAATGTATTCCAAATTTTCTCTCAGTTGTTCTGCCACTAATGCTGCTGAGTCGGGAGGTCGGTAAAAGGAGCCAATTATTAACCTAGTTCGGTTGTTGGGTGTAACCTCCACCCATAATAATTCACAGGAACTATCCACTTCTACTTCACTACAGGATAAGCTACTACTAACAGCGACGAACACTCCACCACCGGTTGCATGCAATCTATCCTTTCTAAACACCGTCTGTACCTTTGTAAAAATTTCGGCAGAATTTATCTCTGGCTTAAGCCAGCTTTCTGTACCTATAATGATTTCAGCTTCGGTGCTTTCTATCAGCGCTTGAAGTTCTGGTACTTTACCAACGCAGCTTCGACAGTTGACAATTACAATACCGATTGCTGCTTGGTCCCCGCATGTCCTGACGTTGCCCCGCACCCGTTGAGGCTGTTGCCCTTTCTGTACTTGCCCAAGGCCATCTAACCTAAAAAACCGCCCAGCCCACGCCACACAACCCCTGCTACCCGTGTAGCCGCTTGTTGCGTGTAGTGGACTCCTGACCTATCCAGCGGAACCCGAAACCCCACCACCCTATGGCGCAAGTCGAGGAATCTGCAGCCCACACGGTCGCAGAACCGTCTCAGCCTCTGATTCAGACCCTCCACTCGGCTCTGTACCAAAGGTCCGCAGTCAGTCCTGTCGACGATGCTGCAGATGGTGAGCTCTGCTTTCATCCCGCTAGCGAGACTGGCAGTCTTCACCAAATCAGATAGCCGCCGGAAGCCAGAGAGGATTTCCTCCGATCCATAGCGACACACATCATTGGTGCCGACATGAGCGACCACCTGCAGATGGGTGCACCCTGTACCCTTCATGGCATCCGGAAGGACCCTTTCCACATCTGGAATGACTCCCCCCGGTATGCACACTGAGTGCACATTGGTTTTCTTCCCCTCTCTTGCTGCCATTTCCCTAAGGGGCCCCATTACGCGCCTGACGTTGGAGCTCCCAACTACCAGTAAGCCCACCCTCTCCGACTGCCCGGATCTTGCAGACTGAGGGGAAACCTCTGGAACAGGACAAGCAGCCATGTCAGGCCGAAGATCAATATCAGCCTGAGACAGAGCCTGAAACCGGTTCGTCAGACAAACTGGAGAGGCCTTCCATTCAGCCCTCCGGAATGTCTTTCGCCCCCTGCCACACCTTGAGACGACCTCCCACTCTACCACAGGTGAGGGATCAGCCTCAATGCGGGCAGTATCCCGGGCAACCACAGTCGTAGTCCGATCAGGGGATGCGTGGGACGAGCTGGCCGTCCCCGACAAACCCCCATCCGTACCCCCACAGTGATGCCCATTGGCAACAGCCTCAAGCTGTGTGACCGAAGCCAACACTGCCTGAAGCTGGGAGCGAAGGGATGCAAACTCAGCCTGCATCCGAACACAGCAGTTGCAGTCCCTATCCATGCTAAAAACTGTTTTGCAAAGAACGTCTGAACTAATCTACAGAGAGCGCAAACAAATCAACAAAATTTAAACGGTTATTAAAATACAAGATTGCCTAGTAAATGCAGTAATGCTGCTACTTGCGCACTGCTGACACTGCTCGGCGGCGGAAGGAGACTACACGAATTTACACTATTCAGGTACTAAAACGCGATGCTACAACTCTCAAATACTATAATACGCCCGAAATTTATGAATTAAACAATGCAAGTACCAAAAACATGCAAAGAAATTAAGAATTAAACTATGTAACAAATGAGTGAGCTAGGAGTATACGACTTGCTGCTGCAGCTGCTTATCCAACGGCGGCAGGGAGCACACTGAGTATTTTTACAAATTCGGCCGAGTTTCTCACATTGTGGCTGCAGTGTCCCACAAGGGATTTGAGCAGTGTCGCTAGGTATTTAGCAAGTCCATAACTGTGAGAGTTGATGGAGTCCACAATCGGTCTCAGAGGTACCCCTTCCCTATGTATCTTGGGGGAGTGCATAGAGGCGTGGTATCACTGGTGCTCTGGGGTACAGCCGCTTCTTCATTGGCTCAGGTAAGTCAGATTTCTTCAGCAGAGCTATCGTCTTTCTACTCATCGTCAGGGTTGGATCCTTCTTCAGCCTCTTGTAGGCCTCGTCTTGTAGCAGCAGGTATATTTTCTGCTGGTACTTGGCAGTTCTTAATAACACTGTAGTGTTCCCATTGTGCGCTGGTAGGATCGTTACATCAGGGTAATCTCTAAGGGACCAGAGAGCTGCTCGTTCTTCCGCAGATATGTTATTTTTAGGTAATCGAGATCTGTTGATCATTCTGCAAGTTTCCCATCTGACATCCTTTGTTTCCTCCTTTAGAAGCCCTCGTACTGCTTCTTCCATGCCACTGATAATGTCTCATTTTCGGATCATTCTGGGGACGGGGGTGAAATTCAGTCCTTTTCTGAGGATTGCGATTGTGGCAGCTTCCAGTTCTTTTCCAGTCAAATTGACCACAGCTCTGGTGTCATTCATCTGCTTTTTTGTCGTCTGAGTCCCGGCTAGTCTGCCGAATTTGCCGTGGTGTTTGGATGTAGATCCCGTTTTTGCACCTCACTGTTGGAGTACGTGCTGCAGTCAGCCCGTTCCCACAGATAGGCTGGTTATGTCCTTGCCAGTTGTAGGAGGCATGTGAGGAGGGTGCGTGCATTCCTGTCAAGCTCCTTCCGAGTGAAATGAATGAGCTCCCTTACTAAGGCCATGTTTGCTAGTTGTAATATCCGGTCAGTCTTCTTAGATTTTACTGGATGTCGAATAACGCAAACCTTGGTAAGATGTTCTCGTCTCGACAGCATTGTAGGAAAGCCAGTGTGCTGAGAAGTTTCGCTTTCTTGGTGCGTTCTTTCTGAAGCTGCAGACTATTTCCTCCCCATAGAGGTGTCGTATATGTGACTGTAGGCTTTCCAGACGTAAACTGTTGATGAAGGTTTCTCGAGTCTCCAGCCAGGTGGTAGCATTGATATTTCACGACATTTCAGGAAGTGTCATACTACCCATCTTCTGGCGAAGTGTTGAGATTCGCGGAGTGCAGGCTATCTATGTGCATGGTCACCCCCTCCACCAGACCTCGGGTGGTTGCGATGGACCAGTGGCGTACGCGGAGTGGTGGGGATGGCAGTCGCCCCCAGCAGTCACATTCGGTTCTTGATGTAAGCATTCTGTCTGCGTCAGTGGCGGAGAACATTGACGGGTGCACTCCCGACGGATTGCCACTATTGCAGGGTTCCATGCTGCACAGAGTTGGTATCCCTCATCTCTGCTGACCAGATTGTCATGAATCCTTATTTCTATGGATTCTTTGGTAACGCTTTCCCAGAAGCCAGATTCTCGGCACAGTACCTTCATGTTTTCGAAGTTGAAGGTGTTCTGCTATGGCTAATTTTTCTGTGTGATCTAGTCGCACACATCTGATATGTCTTTGGCAGCATTTAGATATACAGTGTTGTGTTGGCCCAATGTATTGTTTACCACATGGTATGCTGTATACGCCTGGTGTGTTAAGGTTCAGCGCATCTTTGGCAGAACCTAGAAGCTCCCTTGTCTTTAGTGGTGGTCTGAGAATGGTTTTGACATTGTATTTGCCCAGAAGATGCGCAATTTTGGCCGAGAGCAGATCCACGTACAGAAGGAACGTGAGTCATCGGGAGGGCGCCCTTCGATGTCCTCCACCGCGGACGCAGACAGAATGCTTACACGGAGAAGTGATTGCGGCCTCCAGGGGCGACCACCATCCCCCCACAGCAGCCACCCGCGGTCTAGTGGAGAGAGAGGGGGGGGGGGGGGGATGACCACGCATATAAATAGCCCGCTCTCCGTGAATCTCGACACTTTGCCAGAAGATGGGTAGTATGACACTTCCCGAAATTTCGCGAGATATCAGTGCTACCATCCGGCTGGAGACCCAAGAAACCTTCATCAACAGTTTACGCCGGGAAAGCCTACAGTCACACACCCTGATATTCTCCCAGTTGTTTGTCTAAAGTATCTACCATCCGGTTCAGGAGAATATTTGATAATACTTTGTATGCCACTGGCAGAAGTAACACTCCTCTGTAATTATTGACATTTTGTTTGTCTCCCTTTTTATGTTGTGGGTGGATTAATGCTGTTTTCCATTCAACTGGAATCTTTTCAGTTTTCGAAATGTTCTCAAGAAGCAGTTGTAGATCCTTTGATTTTTGGTTCTGACCACTTCAGTAATTTTGTTGTAATGGAGTCTTCACCACTTGCTTTATTGTTTTTGATGGCTTCATGAATTTCTAACTCCTTTGGTGGGAAATTTTCCTCTAGATTTTGATGTGTCACTGGAAATTCTAATTTATCTATTGAAACTGGACAGTTTAACAGCTTTTCAAAAAAAATTTCTAAAATTTCACAATTTTCTTTGTTATTTAAACCCATTTTGCCATTTTCATCTTTGAAACAAATACTTGGTGCCTGATATCCTTTAAGCACGTGTTTAAAAGACATGAGTTTCTCCTGGCGTATATAACTTTCAAATAACTTCCGGGAATTCAGCCAGGTAACACTTTCAGCCATTGCCTTGAAAATGACGGGGTGTTCTCCCGCCGAAATAACGGCGGTCGCTGGAAGTGTTACCTGGCTGAATTCCCGGAAGTTATTTGAATGTGCATAAAAAATTGGTAAAAATTTATAGTATTATTTTTGGTGAAATTTTCTTCTATTTCAATAAGCTCAGAATTTTCAAAGTTTCTTTTGATTTTTCGGATTATTTTTGATGTTCCTTTCCTTTGTTGTCTGAATTGTTCAAGGTCTTCCTCTTATTTCAAACATCTCGATTTTCTCCATCTTTGAGCTCTTTGTATTAGTGCTTCTTCACACTCCTCATTCCACCAGGTCTTCTTTTTATTCTTGACAAATCCTAAAATGTTCTCTGCTGCTCAAATTATTTGCATCTGGAGTTCGTGCCAATCACCTTCTTTACTTGTTTCAATTTCTTCTCTAAATTTTTCTGTATTTTGTTTTGTGATATTAGCTGTACTGGTGTTGTATCTGATCACTTTCTTGGTCGCCTTTTTTGTTTCAGATGGAAGAAATTTTATTTTAGTCTGAGAGAGATAATGATCCGAGTTGAATTCCTCCATTTCTATTTTAATGTGCATAATTTCCGTGATATACCTTTTAGATATGGCTACATGATCCAGTTGAAATTCTCCTAGGTCTGGATTTGGATGTCTCCAAGTTTTGGCTTTTCTTGATAGTTTGCGGAAATGTGTGGACATGAGTTTTAACTGGAACATTTTACATTTAGAATTAAGAGTTTTGTGTTTGTTACTAATGTTGATATGGTGTGTACCAATCTAGTAGCATCTCATAGCTTCAAAAGCTTCATGCTGGAGATTACATCTTGTTCCAAGATGCTTACAGAGACCTCCTACCCAATCACAGGCACTTTTTCCATGACCTGTTGCTGAAAATATCAATTTTTTGTCTTAATTCCTGCACTACATTGTTGACCAAGCTCATAAAGCTGAAATTGGTTTTTAAAATGAGATGCTGCAGCAACAGTCACATACACGTTTAGGAAATGCATAGCCTCTAGATGCTTTGTCATCAGTTATCATGCTGACAGTGTAGCAGCCATGTGCACTGTCATGAAAGAGATTACTGACAACAGAGAAACAGTGTGATGTTCCAAGGACATGAGCAACACATGTGAATAATGATACCTGTGATATGTACCAGTGATAACTTTGAATCTTGTTCTGCAAAGCAACAGACCAGTTCTCAGTAAAGTCAAAATAAAGAACTTATGTGTCAGTATTCTGGGATGTGGCTGATTTTACTTCTGCTATGGCCATCTCTGAATCCTCCGGATATGATGGTAAGCTATTCCTTTCATGACCCAACGCTTAACCTCTGTAACAAACTTCTCTGGTTCTACTGTCTTATTCACCCACTCTCCTCCCTCCCACAGTACATAGATTACGTCATTGTCAGTATCCTGAGGGTGTAATGCTTCAACAGTCATCAATTCAGCACCAGAACGCATTGCACACTTCTGTAACCAACATTTACCTCGCCCATCTTGACGTGCACACAAAAGCATCAGATCTATCTATGTGTATTTTTTTCCTGTGGCACTGCTTATGGCAAAACAAATAAGGTACAAATTAATGGAGCAAATAAATGTGCATACTTCCTTTCACTGGCTGGCATTTTATGCATTTTGGTCATAAGGAAAAGAATTTTGAGAGACCGATTTTTAAATTTGGGTTCACCTTTTTCATTAGAAGATATGCTTCTCTTATTGATCTTGTCATATCTTTTTATCTTTTTCACCATTTTCAGAAACAAGGTAACATCAGCCTGGTTAGGACTTTGCTGCTGCAATCTTTGTCATTACTTAGATAATATTCTAGGGCAACAGTAAGCATATCATCTTACAACGGATGCCCACAGTAAGAACCTGAGCATGCCAAATACCTTTCTCATTCTTTATTTTATGAGTTTTTGATTTCAAATAATGTGAGGGTGTGGGTATGTATTTCCGTATCTGCTGTTTAGAGTAGCTACTTGGTATCAGTGTCAGTAACTGTACCTTCTCAGTACAGATGGCTGCTGAGACAGCAGTAGTTCTGTTTTGAAAGCACGCATCACATTTCGTGCACATATCTCTATCTTCAGGTTCTGCACCAAGTACATCTACATTATACATTTCACAAAGTTTCAGAGATGTTGCTTGTGTAAAGCTTGTTTCAATTTCTTCCATATACTGTTTTCTTCTTGTGTTTCTTACCTCTCCTGGACGTTTAAGGGGGGATATAGTAGGGGCTACAGCAGAAATGTTAGCAACCAATGCATCAACAGCTTCACACCCAGGAATATAAACATCTGCACTGTCTTCTTCACATAAGGGTTATGGTGATTGTTCAGGTGGGTTGTCACTAAATTTCTTCTTGTAGTCAGTGTATCAATTCCTCCACAGTGGATGTTATGTTAATACTGAACTTACTCAAGGACCAAGATATTTCTGCAATGCCTCCGACAGATTTCCAACACCACCTTCTTGTTTGTACTTTTCATAGTTCACACGCCCCACTCTTTCACTATCGTATTTCCTCACTGACATTGTATCTAACAAAAAGTTCAAACCAAACACAAAACTCAAAGCAGAATGGTTTATGTGCAAGTTCTCACCCATTTGTTGTAAACAGAAGAGTGCTGGAAACAGTGTTGCCAACACGCATATTTTACAATAGAAATTAACTGATGCAGAATTTTGAAAATTTTTTAAAACTTTACACAGAAAAATATTGCCCACTGTGTTTGCACTGACTGCTAACATATTAGCCAACAATACTTTGTAAAATTCTCAAAAGTTTTTGGGTGGGGGTGTTCAAGTAAATAATTCATAAAAACTCACAAAAATGCAATTTTTAACATTTTTAGTAATAAATATTTACATAATACAGATAGCTGGAGCAGAGAACAATACTTTTTGTAATTACATCAGTAGTATCTGGTAATATAACAGAAAATATAGTGTTCTGTGACTTTCCAAATTAGAAAAAGATTGTTAAAAGGAAAAATTAAATTTCATGTTTTCATCTCAAATTTGTAAGTTAAAGGAAGCCCATAAGTGTGCAGGTGTGAACTAAATTTCAACACACTAATGGAGAGATTAACGCAAAACATCTGCCAGGTCTCCAATACTTTTGGTTTAATAGTTATATTTTTTGTTCTCTACTGCTTTATGAGTTATTTACAAAATATAAATTTTTCAAAGGGGCATACCATTTACAAAAATTAAGATAAAACAAAAATACTTTATTTCTTAACACTTATGATATAAAGGACTAATATACATTTCTTCCAGAGAAATTCATGAGAATGAGATGAAATCACCCGACATATTTTAATGAATTTCTTCCAACATCTAACAGTTGTGAAACACTGTTGTTGTTTTTGTTTAAAGTATTTCTGTGATAAATCTCTCACCTGAATTCCCACATTCTCAGGACAGCTCTTGTTTAAGAACACAGACCACTAAAACCGAATTTTGAAACAATTTTGCTGATGCTATGCAGTGCATACATTAATAGTATGTAAGGTAATTAAACAGAAGTTTCATGTTGACACAATGCCTAACTTTTAACAGCAAATCAATTATTGTTGCAGGTAGCTGCAAGTATCATTTGTCAAGGCTTTTACCCACTTTGTAATTATTACTGTGCATATTTATGCATGTACTGGCCTCTATATCAAAGAGTTTCCAGCAAATATTCCTTGTTCAACCACACTCTGAAGAAGAGTCATGAAAATTTATCTACACATTCATATACCAAATCATTTATGTGCAATACACAGCTCCTTGCTCTATTGTCAAGCTCCTTACTCTAGAGTCTTGAGTTTTTTCTTTCACTTTCTTTGCTTTCAGACCTACCTGAAACTTCCAGTAAATTACTTGTTTACACACTTTGTTTTATTTCTTCATGAGTTCAGTCACTGTGAAAGTCATCATAACAGTTTTACATGACATAAGAACAGCTGACATGAAACTCACTAGACATAATACCATATTTTAACTTTCAGTTTCTGGAACAACATAGTCACGTTTGACTGTGATTTCTTAACTGCTGATAATGAAGAGTGAAGACTCATTATAAACCTCGGACAACTTTCAGTCAGTTTTTTTTTTTTATAGAAGATTAACTGTCCGAAACAAAGAGCTCTATATCTGTATCACTTTCTAGTTTCTTCAGTTGAACAAAACCTCACTTTAAAAACTTAAAAACATAAGCTGTTGTACAACACAAACATAACAAAAACATTTTCTAGATTATAATGCATTTTCTGTGGTGGGAAGACTGATTTTTCTGATTGCAATGCAACCATACCAACAAACACTTTGAAATGCAGTTAAAGTGTTAGTGACCTTTAGAGTACTCAAGGCATATATACTGTAGCTAGCTTGTCAAAGAAAACACAACATTGTAAGACAGGAATTTTTTTTACTTACAATACTTCAAAATAGCATGCATTTTCATTCTAGTTTCAGGCAACAACAAAGTGGTTGCAAATGTTTCATAATGTATACTGTAAGTGCATCAGGAAAACATGTGTCTTCCAAGACTAAAATTTTAAACAAAAATTATATTTATGGAAATTCTCTCTTGTAACTTGCTTACTACCATAGACATTTACTGTTATTTACATCCTATCGTCAGCTTCCAGAAGTTGTTACTGAAGTAGCAAGGTTGCAAGCTGCTGTTAAGTGAGACCAGTCCTATAAACCTTACTGTACAATAAATACCAACATTTTTTTCTTTACACAAACTTCACACATTTTCATAACTGTTTTCCATATACCACTATGGAATAATGATGTTCATGTATTCACATCAAATGACAGGTTAACATTGCACCACACCACCTTGCATAAGATGAGTGAGCAAACAAATATGCGAGCAACATATGGATATGTCCAAAACAAAGAATTTGTTCTACTTCGTCCAACTGACTTTTGGGATGTCAAAGTGCTCCGTCAGACTGTCCAAATGCCGGTTGAATTCCTCAACACGCTGCTTGTGTGTCATAGAAGCCTTCTGCTTAATGCGTTCTTTTTGCTGAAAGAAAAAAATGATAAGTTATTTGGGTTTCCAAACATTCTCGCAACTTACAACCAATACCAATAAAATGTCGTGCCAAACAGCTTTGACATCAAATTGCAGAACAAGTACCCCCTATTACGACACAATTTAGGCAATTCTGCACATAATTCACCACTGACGAATTGTACTTGAACACAGATTCACTTTTTTGTTACTATCATCTCAGCACAAAGTTTATGACAATTGTTGGTAATTATTGTGTTCTACGCTCATGTAGGTTTGTGTTAATTCAGAACAAGGAATGCTTCACCTGTGTAAGTACTGTACATTATTTTTGTTATATCTGTGGAGAGTTAACTTTGAAATCCCAAAAACACAAGCTTAATCCTCTTATAAAGAAGTGTTACAGTTTTTACACCTAAAATCAAGTCAGCAACCAGGACAAACAACCCCCCCCCCCCCCCCGTGAAGGAAATATGCAGCCCCATTTTTGTCTTAAGGGTATCTGAACAGTCTTGTTTCTGATTTAAATTTGTCAAAATAGTAGGCTGAGATTTTAGCTTCATGATTAAAAGGATGAAATCTTCTTCCTTATGATACAAAAGCGAATGTTTATCATGAGCACCATGCTGCTTTTTCTGAGTATTTCTCCAAGAAAGTCACAGTTTTTTGTAATGATATCAAGTCTTCTCCGGAGAGTTTCGGCTATGGTTTCAGTGTAAATAAATGGTGCTTGTCCATAGATTCCCACAATGTTAGTCTGAAAACAGTGTTTCTCCACTACTGGTACCCATTTCCTTCTGCTCTGATTGCTCACGAAGTCTATCTGAAGGAGA
Source organism: Schistocerca americana (assembly GCF_021461395.2). Taxonomy (NCBI): domain Eukaryota; kingdom Metazoa; phylum Arthropoda; class Insecta; order Orthoptera; family Acrididae; genus Schistocerca; species Schistocerca americana. The sequence goes on from NC_060120.1 coordinate 185,001,602, forward strand.
TACATAAAAACTTGAAACTGTTACGCACACTTATCCCATAAAAGGAATACACAAGGCATGTATGTGGAGAGCTAATGGTAACTGAAGTACTTCTCAGCATCCTGACCACTGCTGCTTTTTATGTGAGTGAACCAACACAGACAGAAAAAAAAACATTATGGTGAAATATGGCCTACTTGGAATGAACTACTGTCACAATTTTAAGAATGTTGTGTACACTACTCATATTGACCCCAAAAATTTATAGCTATTTCCACTGCACATTAAACTGGGTCTCGTCCCAAACTTTCTGAAAGTCATTTGCCCCTGCACAGTGCTGGCTGGATGCACAATGCCAGGAGCGTAGTTCAGCAGGTGGACTACGGTGGGGTGGAGGTTGTCACAGGTGGGATGGGTAGAGGGAGTGAGAAGTGGGAGGCAGGAAGAGGTGTTGCAGGTAAGTAGCTAATTGCTTCCAGTGAGGCAGCTGGTTTGCACACTAAGAACTCAGGAAGGGAGAGTTGGCAGGTGAATCTGCTAGGCATATGATCCACGAATTTCAGAGGGGAATGGTGCATGATGAAGGTGACATGAAGAGATGATGATGATCATGAAGATGATGGTTTGGTTTGTGGGGTACTCAACTGTGCTGTCATCAGCACCCGCACAAATTCTCAATCTGTACACAGTCCAATCTAGCTAATTTCACAAATGATGAAGACAACACAAACACCCAATCCCTGGGCAGAGAAAATCCCCAACCCAGCCAGGAAGCGAACCCAGGACCTCGTGATCCAGAAGTAGCAACACTGGCCACTAGACCACGAGCTGCAGACTGACATGGAGAAGTGAAATGGGAGGGGAGCAAGTGGGGACAGTCAGTTAACAGAGATTGGAGCCAGGATGGGTTGCATCCCACCTGTAGTTTAGAAAAGTTGGAGGTGGAGAGAACGATCCATGTGACCCAGGTTTTGAAGCAGTAATTGAAATCACACATGTTGTGCAACCTGGTGGTCTATTTTGTTCTTGGCCACAGTTTGGTGGTGGCCATTCATTCTGGTGGACAGCTGCTTGGTTGTCATACTGACATAAAAAGGTGTGCAATGATTTTTCTGATGTAGTGGCCTGATCTGACTTCTGATGCAGTAGAAAAGCCTGCATCAGGACCAGAGTAGGAAGTGTTGGGTGGGTGGATTGGGATATGATGCCTGTGGCAAGGGGTTGGGAGTAGGAGTAGCACAAGTAAGGACTAGGTTGTTGTGTAGGTTGGGAACGTGACAGAACATTGATTTGGGAGGGTTGAGGAGGATCTTGGTTAGGATGTCCCTCGTTTCAGGGCAAGTTGATAAATAATCGAAGCCCTGGTGAAGAACACTGACCAGTTTTTCCAATCTAGGGTGATAGTGGATGATGAAAGTGATTGTTCCTTGGGGGGGTAGTGGGGAGATTACGTATGTGTGGGGATATGGCACAGGAAATCTGTTTTCAGACTAGGTTTGGGTGGTAGTGCCTGTCTGTGAATGCCCTTGCGAGACCATCGGCCTAGTGGGCAACAGGATTCTCATAGGACAGCCATGGATCACATGCCTAGCCAATTGCACCTGTCAACCCTCCCTCTCCGCACACCTAGCGAGCAAACCGGCTGCCTCCTTCTGGGCAATTAGTTGTGTACCTGCAACCCTTCTTCCTGCCTCCCACCTCCCCTTCTTCACACCAAATTGACACAACCCCACCCCCACAGTAGTCCACCTGTCAAATTGTGCTCCTGGAACTATGTAGAGGACACATGCACGTCCGCCATGCACACACATGAATATGGAAGGATTACTCCAAAAGCTAAGACGTTTTCTGTCTTTTTTTTTTTTTATTGCACCTGTTGACAACTCAATGCTTCTTTTTGGTGAATGGTCTTCCTAACTCCTAAAATATTTAGATTCAACAGAACTTTCCTACACAATGAGATGACATAAGTGTTGATGTGCCACAACATTACTGCATTAGATCAAGATGCCCTGTACTCGACAAACTCAGATGCTATTGCTTTGTTCACTCCTAATGCTTTTGTCCTGATAAGATAAAATCTTGATTTCAATGTACGAGCATTTCGTTACGGGTGCTCTGGGCACCATTCAAGCCCTGGAAGTGTCAGGGATCGCCACCAAGGACGGTTACAGCATTCCCATATACTTGGGCACAAAGACAAAATGTTTGGTGCTATTTTAATGCAGGGTATCGTCACTTGGCTGATGATGCACCATTTCCTCCAATTCTCCACATTATTTACACAGCCTTCTTTGCGATCACCACACTGACAATAGCACAAAGATGACAGCCTCCATGTCAATTTACAGTTGAGAGTATACACTATCGCTCTGCAAATCTTTAGCAGTAGAATGTGTGTCCCCAGAGTAATATTGGTCTGTGCATGCCGAAACATATTGACACTGCAACAAATGAAAGCTGTCAAATTATGAGGAGATGCTTAAACCATCAGCAATGGGCAACCTGCATATATTATTCAGAATAGCACCCTCATTAGTGTGAAGGGACTTTGAAACCAATATAGTGATCAACAAGCTGGAATGAAGAAAACCCATTGCATGATCAGCAGGCACCAAAAATGAGGTTAAGATTGAAAAGGAATCTTGTGAACTTCCTAGGTAATTGACCTGGGCTGCAATTCTGCTTATTGGATATGGTTTGCACCTGCTCATACAGCCCTTTTTCTTCTCCTGATTCCGGTCACAGCCACTCCACTGCAATTACATTTCTGGGCTTTCCACATGGTCCACTCCTGTTATATGATGGGAGGTAACTACTTTGAGGATTTCATTTCTTACTCAACTCATTGCCATTTTACTGACCACCACATCCAAACATATTCCAGCATACGAGTTTCCAGGATCAATCATTCACCCTGCAGCAGACTGTGCTCTGTTTCGAAACTTCCTGGCTGCTTAAAACTTTGTTCTGCACCAAAACCCCTACCTGGAACTTTGTGTTTCTTGGGCAATGCTCATTGTGGCTGGCCTTTCCAGGCACGACACATGACCCATTCTCACAGCTTTACTTCCCAAACATTGGGTTGTTATTCATACCAAAACAGGTCATTTGGTAGAGCCTACAACAGAAAAAAATCGTGTGGGCAGGTAAATGTTATGTCCAATAAACTTAATCGCAGAAAGCATGAAGCATCTTGCAAGGATGACAATTTTCAAATCATTATCTGTGTTTGACATAGCCAAGTTCTGGCCTCAATTTCTTTACAAATCATTAGGTAAATGTGCACTGGCTCTTACGCTGCATGCTGAAGTTAGTAACTACACAGAGAATGGTGGTAAATGAACACGATGAATCCTGAGTTCCGTGTCGGTAGCCAAAGACGTTGCTATTTCGTAACATTATATGCTACATAAATAAATGTAGTTCACATATTGAAATATCTGTGACAAGGAAGATCCTGAATGTTGTCACTAGAAAATATGACAAAATATTTCTCAGAAGCAATTTTGTAATGTTATTGCTGCTAATTTTAATTGTAGGAATTTAAATCATGCTTTTGGCTATCAGCCTACTCGCAATCTTAGAAATCTTAACATAATCACAAAAAAATGAAGTAACAAATTAACATAACTCCTGAAACTTAGGAATACATACGGAGTCAATTTAAACATGTTGGTATATATTAAAACAATGCAAGTCTGTAAATGTAGAAAAATAGGTGCTACATCAATTGGTTTGTGTCACTGGTTTGCACATAATCTGCTTAAGCTGCCACTTAACCACCCCCCCCCCCCCAATTAGTGTTGCCAACTTTCTTTCAATACTAATACTTAAGTTTAGCCTAAAAAGTTGTTTTAATGGCAGTAGTAACAATATAGAACAAAAATCAGAACTTTATTCTGGACTGTAAATTTCGGAAATAGTTTCCATGCTGTTGTGGACCTCAGTCTGAAGACTGGTTTAAAGCAGCTCTCCATGCTATTCTGTCCTGTGCAGGCCTCTCTTCTTCAAACAACTACTGCAACCTATAGGCTTCTGAGTCTGTTAACTGTATTCATCTCTTGGGCTCTCTCGACAACTTTCATCCACACACTACCCTTGATCTCTAAGAACATGTCCTATCAACTGATCCCTTCTTTTAGTCAAGCTTTGCCACAGATTTCTTTTCTCCCCAATTCTGTTTAGTACCTCCTCGATCTACCAATCTAATACTCAGAATTCAAAAGCTTCCATTCTTTTTTTTTTGTTTATACTGTTTATCGCCCACGATTCACTTCTATACAAGGCTACACTCCAGACAAATACCTTTAGAAATGATTTCCTAACACTTAATTCTACATTTGATGTTACAAATTTCTCTTCTTCAGAAACAATTTTCTTGCCACTGTCAGTCTACTTCCTACTTTGGCCATCATCGGTTATTTTAATGCTCAAATAGCAAAACTCATCTTCTACTTTTAGTCTCTCACTTCCTAAAATGATTCCTTCAGCATTACCTGACTGAATTCTATTACACTGCATTACCCTCTTTGATGTTCATTTTATATCATCCTTTCAAGACATTGTCCATTCCATTCAACTACTCTTTCAAGTCTTGCTGTTTCTGACACAATTACAGTGTCAGTGGCAAACCTCATAGTTCTTATTTGTTCTCCCCGAACTTTAATTCCTTCTCCAAATTTTTCTTCGGTTTTCTTTACTGCTTGCTCAATGCACAGATTGAGTAACACTAGCGATAGGCTACAACCCTGTCTCACTGCTGTAATGTCTCTACATAATGTAATATGATTGTAATATTCTGGCTGCGAGTACCAGCGATGATGCGCTACCATACTTTGAGACAATGCTCTTTGCTGTGGAAAAAAAAGCATTATGTTTTCTTGTAATTGCTGGAGGTAAGTTTGCACACAGCAGTAATTTGAAATGCAGAGGTCAACTTGTAATCTCAATTATCAAGAATAAAAATTTAATTCTTGAAAAAGGTACATATCGTTTACAAACATTTATTCGATGTTGGATCCTTGGACCTTCATAAAAGTTATTAGTGTGTTTAGCAATATGGTGCATAGTGATTTCTTTGCGAATTAACAATACTGGACAGATCTGCTACTACCACGCTCCAAATGACGTGCAATATTTTGGAGTCAGCTTGTACGTCCAAGACGTTCCCTAAGTGATCAGTTTGTTAGTCAGAAGATATCATACTGCCACTGTTGTTGAACGTTATCATTCTGAAAGTGTTTCCTGAAAAGAAAATTTTACAGTGACTAAATACTGTAGCTGCTAAGGGAGACGGCATCTTCATCACGAGTTGTAGCAGTTTTTTCCAACTTGCCTAGTGTTCTCTGAGAAAAGGAGAACCAGAAAACTCCGACTGCCAACTCACTACTGCCTATCCCGTTTTCTCCTTACAGCAGCGATGAAGAAAACACATTCATCTATAGTCAAATTTTTTCACAGATCGTTTGTATTAGACAGGTAAAAATTTTTATAATGTATGTATCTAGGCAAAAAATCCAAAAAGAGTTTTTTTAATGCAGTACCTGTCTTTATCTATGTCAAAGTCAAAAGTAAGCAAGCTAATTAATTAATAAATTCTTTCTTTATGGCGTAGCATCAGCTCATTTCACTGCCTTCTCAACAACTGCTTCCCTCTCATGCCTCTTGACTCGTAGCTGCCGTCTGGTTTCAGTACCAGCTGTAAATAGCCCTTCGTTCCCTGTATTCTACTCATGCTACCTTCAGACTTTTCAAAGACAGTATTCCAATCAACACTGTCAGAAACTTTCTCTAGGCCTATAAAGGCCTTTCCTTAGCCTATCTTCTAGGTGTCTTAGGGTGCATTCCGACATTTCTCTTGAATCCAAACTTATGTTCTGTGAGGTCTGCTTCTACCAGTATTTTGCAACCATGACTCACTAAACTGATAGTTTGGTAATATTCACACCCATCAAGCACCTGCTTTCTTTTCTGGAATTTTTAGACTCTCCTTGAAGTCTGAAGGTACTTCACCTGTCTATTAGATCTTGCACACCAGGTGGAATAGTTTTGTCATGGCTGGTTCTCTCAAGCGCATCAGTATTTCTAACAAATTGTCATTACTCCAGGGGCCTTGTTTTGACTTGGGTCTTTCAGTGTTCTGTCCAATTCTTCTCACGATACCACACGTCCTATCTCATCTTCATCTATGTCTTCTTCCCTTCCTGTAAAATTGCCTTATAGTTCATTTTCCTTGTGTCGTCCCTCTATATACAACTTCCACCTTGCAGCTCTCCCTTCTTTGCTTAGTACTGGTTGCCGTCTGAGCTCTTGATATTCATGCAACTGCTGCTCTTTTCTACAAAGGCCTCTTCAATTTTTCTGTAGGCAGTCTCTCTTTCTCCCCTATGATATATGCTTCTATAGCCTTACATTTGTCCTCTAGCCATTCATCGTTAGCCACTTTGCACTTCCTGTCAATCTTTTTTTATATATATATTTGTATTCCCTTTCACCTACTTCTACATTTGTATTCCCTTCCACCTGTTTCATTTGCTGGCATTTTTACATTGCCTCCTTTCATCAATTAAATTCAGTGTATCTTGTGATATTCAAGGATTTTGACTAAGCCTTGTCTTTTTATCTATTTGATCATCAACTGCCTCCACTATTTCATCCCCCAGAGCTACCCAGTCATCATCTACTGTATTCATTTCTCCTGTTCATTTTTTGCTCCCAGTGAAACTCTCAAATATCTCTGGTTCTTTCAACTTATTCGATACAGTCTCCTTAATTTCCTAGCTTTGTGCAATAAACGTAATTAATTTAATCGGCTCATAAATTGTAACAGTCGAGAGCCACAACTGCAGCTAGAAATGTCTTACAGTTCTAAATCTGGCACCAAAATCTCTGTCTTACCACTATACAATCAACTTGAAACCTTCGAGTGCCTCCAAGGTACCTTCCGTGTATACAACCTTCTTTCACGATTCTTAAACTAAGCATTAGTGATGATTAAATTATGTTCTGTGCAAAATTATAACAACAGATGGCTTCCTCTTTCATCCCCCCCGGTCCACATTCACCTACTACTAAACCTTTTCCTTTTTCCACTACTGTATTCCAGTCCCCCACCACAATTAAATTTTCATCTCCTTTAACTAGCTGAATGATTTCTTTTGTCTCATCATAAATTTCTTTAATCTCTTCATCATATGCACGGTTACTTGGCGTGTAAACTTGAATTACTGTTGTGGATGTTGGCTTCATTTCTACCTCAGCTACAATAATATGTTCACTATGTTGTTCATAGTAGCTTACCCGCATTACTTGAATTACAGTGGTGAATGTTGGCCTCATTTCTATCTCGGCTACAATAATGTGTTCACTATGCTGTTCATAGTAGCTTACTCGCATTCCCATTTTCTTATTCATCATTACACGTACTCCTGCATTACACCTATTTGAGCTAGTATTTCTATAACACTGTACTCACTTGACCCGAAGTCCTGTTCCTCGTGCCACCAAATTTCACTAAATCCCACTATATCTTACATCAACCTATTTATTTCCATTTTTAAATTTTCGAACATACATATCTGATAAAGGGATCTAACATTCCACACTCTTGACCCATAAGACCCCCCCCCCCCCCTCCTCCTGACGATGACACCACCATCCAACAAAGTTCCAATCCAAAGATTCAAATGGGGGACTATTTTATCTCCAGAATATTTTACCCAAGAGGATATCACCACCATTAGACCACGCAGAACAGCTGCAGGCCCGTGGTGAAAAAAATGGCTGTAATTTCCTATTACTTTCAACCATTCACAGCACCAGCACAGCAAGAACATGTGGCTGATGTTACAACACCAGATCAGGTAATCATCCAGACTGTTGCCCCAGCAGTTACTGTAAATACTGCTGCCCCTCTTCAGGAACCACATATTTCGACTCACAACAAACATCCTCCATTGTGGTTGTATCTACAGCACAGCTACCTGCATCACTGAGACATTGAAACCACACTACCTCAACAAAGTCCATGGTTCATGGGAGAAGGGCTGGGCAACAACTTCCGTAAACATCATAAATGTATTAATTCCTCAATCCATTCCTCCTCCACATATATTCAAATAAATAAGAGAAACATATTTTTGCACAGGTTCATTCCATGCAAGCAGCACTTTACAGCAAACTGTGCCCCACTTTGATATTAGTGTGTGTGTACCTGCGTCTGGAGCTCCGAGTCACAGACAAGTACACAAAACCATCAGAGAGGCACTTGGATGATTGGACACAATATGAAATTACTGCTGTGCCATATACCATATACTATTTTTATCACATTGAGAAGCACATATTTCTTTTCTGAACAACTTGAACAAAGCACGACTCACTTCCTCTCCATGCTGCCAATACCCATTCATCGGAAACGTTATTATCACTTCTTCCAAACTTCCTCTTCCCAAACACAGATCCAACAGTCTCTACATTACAAAACACCCCAAAGTCCGTCACTATTTCCCAAGCAATCCAAAACAAACTTTGTGGCAGAAGCTGCATGAAACTCCCTTCCTTTTGTACATATTTTCATTATTTGTTAGGTCACAATGATAAGGGAACAGGATAGTATGTATATAGATTAATGAAAAGAGAACTGTATAGGTTAAGGAGTTCCTGGATTTTTTTGTATTAGCGATAGAGATCATGTGATAGTGTTCATGTTACATATGAGGCCTCTATTCAAGCTGTTACATGTATGTAACAAGAAAATGTGAGAAACGTGAATTTTAGCATACAAACAATAAGTGGGTTAGAATACCTTCCTGAGCCCATTCCCTTCCCTAGATGTGAAGTGACGGTACTAATATGACATAGTGAGAGCTGAAGTGATGATGGGTTTCAATGGTTACGAGATAGTGTAAATAGTGCAAAGGGCAATGTGTCACAGTGGATGAATTAGATGTCACCAAAGTGTGAACATTTGAAACTGTATTGAAATAGTGTATGAATCACAGTTTCACTCCAAAAAACAGGTTCTGCACGAAATGTTTTCAGTCAACGAAGCTTGCAACACAGTGGGTGCAAAAATGTTGCAGCCCTTTCTATACTGAACAGCTGCATAGCTGCTGCTATCAGCATTGAAGAGAGTAAAGCTGTGTTTCTCCAGAATTTTAGGGCAGCTGGTGTTTAGGGCACACTGTAGAGTCTTGGCCTCTGCTGCAATGGGACAAGTCAGCACTCATGGACAGGAAAAGACTGATCCCCCTCCCCCAAAGTATATACCCTGACAAAATACGGGTTGGCAATGCAGAACATATAGCTGAACACTAAGCTGGCACCCGATACAGCCACACCGGATGGCCCATAACTTCATACTGTGGTGAGTGATCTCAAGCACATCCCAACCAAGCCAAATACTCCCACACTAAATGTTGTGTCTAGACAAGACAGCCTAGACACAATGAGAGGAAGCCGAAAGCCATGCGCTAAGCCAAAGCAGGGTGCCTGAGGTCTGAAACAGGATACGTTATGAATGCTATAAAGAAAAGTACGTAGCTTCTGGAATACTTAACTTTAATCCATCCTTTTGCTACATCTGGAGATTGTGGCGATACAAGTGAGACTCTTTAGATACATGCAATGTTACTAATGGCGCCTTGCTAGGTCGTAGCCATTGACTTAGCTGAAGGCTATTCTAACTATTGGCTCGGCTAATGAGCAATGCTTCGTCCATGTAGTCGCTAGCAAAGTCGTCCGTACAACTGGGGGCGAGTGCTAGTCCGTATCTTGAGACCTGCCTTGTGGTGGCGCTCGGTCTGCGATCACACAGTGGCGACACGCGGGTCCGACATGTACTAATGGACCGCGGCCGATTTAAAGCTACCACCTAGCAAGTGTGGTGTCTGGCGGTGACACCACACTAAACATATCACCCCCAGAAATCCAAATATGGACACATGAGATAGAATTCCCGAGGAAGGAAATGAACAAGAGCACCTATGCAAATATGACGGAAACACAAAACATGTCCAGAAAACAGGCATGCACAAGCTGTAGCACGTCTGTGTACTACAAACCAACACATGCCAAATGCGACAGCTCCTCAAAAAATATGCACAGAACCAAAACTGGCTGTGCCACAGTGCCACCCGAAGGCAGGTCACAGACCAGATGACCTGGACATGTTATCAATAAAAACATTGGTGACAATGTGACATTTGACCAAGTCCAGGGTCTCACATGAAACCACAGGTCAGTACTACAGTAGGCAGGTTCTGCAGGATGAACCTCCTGGCCGACTTTCCGAGGAAAGATACATACATATGGATTGGGAACAGTATCGCAGTGTCCTAACAGACACAACAAACCCAACAATAGATCTACCATACATGGAAAAGTTGGACAACTGTCAAATCTCTCAAAAAAAAGATCCAAGATGCCATAAAACATGCCAGAACAACGGCATTCCCTTGACATCAGCTGCCAGCCTGACCATAGCAGCCACCCAGGCAATAGGGAAGATGCCATATACCACAATGATACCTGCAGCGACACGAACAAAAGTGGTGGAGTGTGGCAACTGCAGCACAGTACATCACACCTTTGCATCTTACACCTCACCAATAGAGGACAGTTGGGTACCGCATGGCCTCATCTCTTTTCCGACCATGACCTCCAAAGTCTGCCAATTGTTCTTATACATAAAGAATGATCACAGAGTATAACAAATCTATACCATACATCAATACACACACAATCAGCAAATCCGATGGAGTTGACTCCATCACCTTGGCACACCACAAAAAAATGTCTATTTTTTGTGTTGCACTGGGAATTTGGCAGCCAGATTTTTCTCAGGGGGGAGAGTTAAAACTGAATAAAACACAGCCATCCTCAGTGCCTTGGACAGGTCACTGAGACTCACATATTGGTCATTCCTGGATAATGCATCTGCCAATACAGCAACTCAGCAAAAGTCTCCACTTCAAGATGGCAACGACATGGGACATCTACCAGCCTCCATGAAGTTAACATGGAAATGCAGTCCCTTCTGCGAAGTCAGCACGGAGCAGCTGCATTTAAACCTCTCCTGGACCAGCCACCATTACCACCTAGTTGGGCAGTGTAGCTGTACCAAGTCTGTGTCAGACACAGCCTCAGAGATCATACCGTAACTGTCACCACCCTCACTCCTGCATCAAGTTCTGAACCAACAGCCGCTGCTTGACTGCCCAATCCCTGGCACCTGGCAGCCAACACCATCATCATCTCTACTGCAACTCTCCTCTTTGCCAGAGTCCACCAACTGCCTGCCCCTGTTCCCTAGTCCCAAGCCAGGCCCTGTGCAATGCGCCACAACCTGTTACAAGTGAGAAGATATCACTGTCACTGCCTCTAGCCCCCCACCCTGTGTCGTAATCAGTATTTGACCACTACTGTCGACTCAGCTCCTAGCGTAGTAGCAATGCTAATTCAGTTTGCCACACTGCTAGCAGCGCATGTAAGTCACATGCTGCATCTACCACACTCCCTGCTACAAGCTGGAACAATATGAAAGAATGCTAAACCATGCCAAAAATGAGTGCGCACTGAGATGACTGTTCAAGCTGTATGAATTACTAAAAAATTGTTTATGTTCACCATTTCTTTCTCTACATCTGCCACAGCATTACTCCAATCTCACAGCTATAGAAAACAACCCAAGACATCACAGGTGGGGATCGAGCCCATCCTGACAAACAAGAAGACAGCTCCTACCAACTAGTAGCAAGTTTCGCAACCCAGACCACAACACCAACGTAAATTTCGACATCCACATCTCACAGAAAATTATGTGCACCAACAATCCCACTACCCCACTTTTAAAATAAACAAACACACACACACACACACACACACACACACACACACACACAATATTCCTTTCGACCCTGCTGCATAACCATTAAACTCTACATTATGGCTCAGCGTTAAGTGTTGAAACAATCCCTGCACGAAGAAAAAGAATTGTAAACAATAGTGGAACCCTCTGCAATATATCCTTCAATTAGACCAACCAAATCTATTTAGTACACCTCTCACCACCCTAAAAACTGCATCAAATACAACCCCCCCCCTCTCCCCCTTCACACTTATGTTCCCACAAGACATCATTCCTCTCGTGCTTAGCTTTCCTGAACAGTAGTCATCAATTCCTGCAACTATCCTCAACCCCCTGTTTAAGGCTCTCCTATACTGTACCATCTTCGAACAAACCTCATGACAAAAAGAAAACCAAAATAAAACACACCTATCACCGACAGCAATTTCTTGCAAACAAAGCCAAATAGATGAACAATTACAGCAATAAGAAGTCAACAAAACAATATCTACAAGGCCAACCCGATTTTTCAAACCAGGGAACTCCAAGTCTTATCATGGCGGCACCATCACATGTCCTGCTCCCTGGTTAGAGAAGCAGTGACATATCAACTACTTCAATTCGCTGAACTAATGACACTGCTTACATTCTATGACGAGCTATAAAGAAATTTTACAGTCACAGCCATGTCCTCATCCACAGTAGCACTAACAAATAACTGTTAAATCAGTGGTTAGATTCATACCTAGCATCAAATGATGAACACACAAAATTAACAATTGTGAAAAGGATAGTTGCTACTCACCATACAGCAGAAATGCTAAGTCACACACAGGCACATCAAAAAAGGCTGTCACAAAGTGGGCTTTCAGCCAAAAAGGCCTTTGTCGAAAACAGACAAACACACACACACACACACACACACACACACACACACACACACACACACACTCTACCACAGTCTCTGGCAGCTGAAGCAAGTCTGCGAGCAGCAGCACATGACGAGAGGTAACCAGGTGGTGAGGGTAAGGAGGAGGCTGGGGGAGGTAGGAGGAGGAACAGCTGGATAGGGGGTGGGGGACGGTAAAGTGCTGCTTATTGGAGCATACAGTGACAAGGTGGAGAGAGGGCAGGACAGCTAGGTGCAGTCCTGAGGTTAGACAGAGGGTGGGGTGGTAGTGGAAAAGGAGGGAAGTAAAAAGACAGTGTGTGTTGGTGGAATAGAGGGTTGTGTAGTGCTGGGATGGGGAAAGGGCTAGATGGGTAAGGGCAACAACTATTGAAGTTTGAGGCTAGGAGAGTTAGGATACATACAATAAATTGCAGGGGAAGTTTCAAACTGTGCAATCCTGAAAAGCTGGGAAGGATCTGGATGGCACAGGTTGTGAAGCAGTCATTGAAATGAAGAACGTCAAGTTGGGATACTTGCTCACCAAAAGGGTGGTCCACTTGTTTCCGTACCACAGTTTGTCAGTGGCCATTCATGCAAACAGACAGCTTGCTGGTTGTCATGCCCACATGGAATGCAGCACAGTGGTTGCAGCTTAACTTGTAGATCACACAACTAGATTAACAGGTAGCCCTGCCTTTGATGCTAATTATCTGTTTATATGAGGTAGCTGCACAATTAAATACGAAATTAAGTACAGAGGGTATATACTTTGATTAAATGGGAGCATGCTTTCATGCACATTGTAACAGAAATGAAGTCAACGTTAAAGTAGAGAAGAGGTTGTCACACAGGGTTCTGCTCATAGTCAACTTTTTTCCTTGGTACACATAAATGACCATACACTGAATATTGTAAGGGATTTAATTGTTTCCTTAAATTTGTGACGATAAAGTTAGAAAAATTGAAAACTGAACAATAAGTTCATCGCTTTTATCACAGCTGATCAGTTCTCAGCAGTTACATACATGACAACATACTTGTCAAACTTTTCTGTTTATTCCTTCACATATACACTGGGGCCACAAAACTGAATTCAACATGACAACGGGTAGATTCTGTCTTAATTGTTCTACAATATAACATATAACACGTGAACAAACAACAGTACTGAGCAAGCATATACATACCATTTTTTCCTGCATCTTTAAGAATGCCAATTCTGCCTTTGTTCTTTTAACTTCATTTACTTGCTTTTCTTCCTTCGGTACTTCTATAATTTTAGGAACTTGTTCCAACAATTTCTTCTGATCCTTCTTTTTCTTTTTCCTAACGTAGGACATGAATATTAGCAAGCAATTCTACAGTTACCTAAATAGTCTTTCACACGTGGGACACTTTGTTACATACTCACTTTTTCACACCACCGTCCCCTTTGATTTTCAATGGGCCTTTCGCGACAACTTCGTACTCTGACATTTCACAATTTTGCGCTGTACACCACAGAAGCTGCTTACTCGTTGGTAAACTGCACGAACAATCGAGAAACAAACTCCACAACCAAAGACATTCCACCGATACAGATGTTATCATGGATAGATCTCGTTGCAAAGATATACCCCTTTCTCGGGAATTTGGCCGCCTGGAGCAAGCCTTTTTATTCGACGTCACTTCTGCATCTTGCACTTCAGTGAATTAACGATGAACGCAACACATGTAGAGCCAGTTCCGAGAGGAGGAAGTCCCGACCCGGCCGGGAATCGAATCCGGGTCCCCGTGATCGAGAATCAGCAACGCTAGCTACAAGACCACGAGCTACTGACCACGGTTTTGCAGTCAGTGCTAAAGCGGGGTTTCCACATTCAACTTTCAACATATGTGATGTCACAATTGACTTGACGGCTAATACGGCACTGGCGCCTCAGCAGTTTTTAACACGCTCCTATAAAAATTGTCGTGGCAATGTTTCCAATAAGCTGGGATTATTTGTACGGACATTAGTGTTGTCATTGAGGGTATGATATTACAACTGAGCCAAGAATCCAACTAGAAGAAGAGGAAGCACAAATGTTGGGTTGGAAGGTGGAATTTACGCACGAATAACATCAAACAAAGTAATGAACGTAGTCCTCGTAAATGAAGATCCATATGTGAAACACTTACAGATAAGGAAAGCTAATTCCGAGAACTTGTAGGGCTGTGATTTAAGTTCTATAAAAAATCCGACACTCTCATTTAAAATGCAGTTCTGGCTCAAGTAAAACTAGAAGTGACACTTCGATATGTGACATTTGGTTAGGGTTGCCATAAGTTTTGTCTGACAAACTTATTAAAAGTGGACGTAATTTTGGAAGCAGAAACCTGGACTAACTACGCCACCTCACTTAATCACAAAAAGCAAAAAATGCGAACAAAGTGCTCCTTTTAGTCGAGAATTGAGAACCACTGTAGTGAGGCGTTTACAGTAGGTCCTCTATCCAGGCACCTCAAATAACAGCTTTCCTTCAGTCTGTGAGTCACACTATCTTCGAGGGCGTAGAAGAGGCCGCTGCTGCAGCCATGTCTGTGGTTGTAGTAAAAAAAAAGGAATAGGAGGAGAACAAAAAGGTCCACTGCACATTTATTGTTTTGCCAGTAAACTGCACTCAGAGGTACTCAAATTCACAATACATAAATTCAAATTGTTTTGGAGAACTAGTAAGCTTAAGTGTATTTTTCCAATTCTTTTCCAAAAAATAGAAGACACCTAAGAAATCAGACAGAGAAAATCTTACAAATTCCAATGTAGGTGTCTGGAAGCAAGGCGGACATTATTCTGTCATCTCATTAGTACAGAATTTAGAACTGGCATATTTCTTTTTTGTTAGAATTATGGTGCCTCCATACTTGCACACTGACATTAGCAGGTCTGCTTTCATGGCAGATGGTTAACATTATAACTTGTCATTAGTCATTTACAAGTTCATTCATTTTAGGTAATGCAATGTAATAGAACATTTCGAAAGAGAATCCACAGCACCCCATGTTCTGAGATGATGTAAAAAACCGTAACCTCTCTGTAAACTTTTCATTATGCTTTTGTTTTAAAACATTTGCTGGGACTAGCTCAGCTTCTTGTACCACATACTTCTTGGTGCCTCTCCTGCCTGCACAGAAAGCACAAGCTGACATTATTAATCATTATACAACTTATATTAATTACATATGATCCAGATTGCATCACTTTTATTTAATATTACTAATATTTCCTGTCCTAACATTATTTTTATATATTTTTTTCATTATTGTAATGGTGAGCTCCTAATGAAGCACTAATGTTATTGATTGGTCACCATTGCTGCAGTCTTAAACGCATAGTGCATGATCAATAAAAGGACACATGTTTATTCAAAATTTGTTACACGAAATATGATCTTTTTAAAAGAAGTATTGCCATGCAAAGGAAATACTGGTGTTGACCTACTTATATTTCTTTCCACAGCCGTGCGTCACTCTGTTAGTAATGAACCAATGATCATTCAATGTGCCAATTTTTTATTGCTGCTCCTATCATTAAGATAATTCTGCCTTCTCTTCTTACTAATCACATAGAATAAATAAGATTCAATTATTCACAAAAGAGGAGGAGTCATTACAATGGCGACTGGACTTTCAGGTGTCAGACATTATCTGTTTTATGTTTCATGTCCAATACTTAACTGCAGTTATAAAAATTATTACAATTGAAATGAGAGGATCCAGCGCACAGAACTGAAAATAAATAAAACTAGAAGGACTTTTAAAAGAAAAAAATTAATGTGAACTGTTACTGAGAATTACGTGTCACTACTAACGCTAAAAACAACATACCTATTTTGCTTATCTTTAAAGCGTACAGCTTTTAACACTAACGTTTTTGTTCATTACAAGTAAAAAATTTTTAACTGGAAATAAGATATCCAGAATGAGATTTTCACTCTGCAGCGAAGTGTGCACTGATATGAAACTTCCTGGCAGATTAAAACTGTGTGCCCGACCAAGAGTCGAACTCGGGACCTTTGTCTTTCGCGGGCAAGTGCTCCACCATCTGAGCTACTGAAGCACGACTCACGCCCAGTACTCACAGCATTACTTCTGCCAGTATCTCGTCTCCTACCTTCCAAACTTTACAGAAGCTCTCCTGCAAACCTGCAGAACTATCACTCCTGAAAGAAAGGATACGAGATACTGGCAGAAGTAATGCTGTGAGTACCGAGCGTGAGTCGTGCTTCGGTAGCTCATATGGTAGAGCACTTGCCCGCTAAAGGCAAAGGTCGCGAGTTCGAGTCTCGATCGGGCACATCTTTTGAATCTGCCAGAAAGTTTCAGAAATAAGATATATTTTATTGTGTAATAGTTTTTCGCTCACAATATGGCTTTTCTAGTAACATACTGCATGTAATATGCGTAATCCTTCATTATTGATGTAGATGAAGGTGAATGTTAAGCACTGTTATCAAGTAGATAATTTTTCAGATCATAATTCATTCAAATTTTATAAACATTTTCTGCTTATGTAAGTGCTATGGTAAAAATAGAAAAGCACACTAAAATGGCTATGGAAGAAAACTGTGACATGGAACCTGACACAGAACAAAGCAAATTCACTAATGCAGAAATTGAAAATTCATGCATTTCCAAACATGTTCTATAATTTTGCTCTTAAAGTGATACAGATACTGTCATTGTTGGCCATTTATCTGAAGTTGATGTGCACCCAGATAATGCTTCAAGTAATATAATTATTCAATTTAATAATGTTTCATGTGAAGTAAATGTTTGAATAGACACTACTTCTCATGAATCAGATGTACAAATAAGTGATCAGCCTGGACATCCAGTTATGCAACTGTTACAACGTTTTCAGGCAATGGAAGAAATTGTAAAAGGTTTTAAGACAGAACAATAAACGAATTTTAAAAGAGTGGAAAACATCATACTGGCACAATTACAGAAGGAATCCACAGAACAACAAAGAATGTCAGATGAAATGAAAAAAACAACCTAATAACCTAACAAAATTGACTATTAATTTTAATAGTTTATCACTGCAGTTTAATGCTTTGACAGGTGAAATTATACAATCAAAAGTGGCCTACAAATGTCTACCGAATGCCACATGTTCACTCTGAGCAACAAAACCAATTGAAAGGTATTGTGCAAAAATTTGGAAGTAAAGCTGATACTGTTCTGGAAGAGCAGGGGGCTAAAGTACATTACCAATTTGATGACCAGTGCAAGCGCATTGTTGATGACTTTTCGATATGGTTTTCACACAAGGACAAAGTGATTCGTAGAAAATTAGATTTAGGGTTAGGGTGTGTAATAAATGATATGGTCACACAATGATTTGCTGAAATAGTCCAATCAACATAGAATAAAAATGACTACTGTGGAACAAGAGTCATCAGAGGCTACTAGAGAGTTCAAGGCACCCAACCAACTATTAATAGAAAATTTCATAGTTATAATAGATCTGCTGCACATCCGATGACGTAAGGAACTAAATGAATTACAGTGATTTACCATCAATCTGCACACTGTGCGAAGCAGGGATTGCACAATCATTAACCTCTGTCCTACTTGAGGAAGTTTACTTATGCACAGGAAATTCCAGGTATTTTCGCCAAATAAACGTACTCCACATCCTTCTGTTTTTAAAGAGGCTTTTGAATGAGTACTACCTCAACCCTGGAGTAGACAGCAAAAAATTTAATTCACAACAGGCTATATTCAGGTTGATGGTGCCCTTTAGGCAGCTCAAATGGCAGAACTTGCCAAATGTATGAACAACTTCAAAAAGCACATTTCCTAGATACTGGTCAGTATGCCTTCAGGAAAGGCTTAGGAAACAGGTACTCAATCCTGAACCATTTAGAACTAACAGGCTAGCCTCTTCAGGTATTTTGAGAAGTAGTTACACAAAACGCACTGTTGGAATGAGCCAATTTCTCATAAAATTATTTTGAGAATTCTAAAGATGATGATGTGTTTAGATATTCATGAGAAATTGGAGCATGTACTGGAAGATGACATAGAACATTTTGACATCTGACTCCATAGAATTTATCTATGGAGACATAAAGTCAGTCATAATAACAATAATGGCCACAACAGCATGCCACTGTCAAATCACCTGCAAGTGAAAAGTCACAATCCAGGCCAGCCAATGGCTATTGCACTGCCAAAATGAGATCACCTCCTGTGTCACTCAGGTACGGTGCATGATGCATTGACCATCATTCGCCAAATCTAAATAGTGGCAGACAACTGATATCATCTTGCTTGTCAATGAAATGGGGGTGGACAGTTTTATAGAAGTAACAAAAGCAGTTTCTGGAATTCACATAATATAAACCAGAAAAGAAGTATATAGATAACAGCTACCCAAGAATAATGAAACGTACCATGGTACATCTAATATCAGCTGGCAGAATCAAGGCCTGTTGGTAAATATTATCAAACGGACCAATGAGCCACAAGTAGCTACCAACAACAAAGCATTGTCACACTAATTCTGGTCTCATTAGCCCTTCAATAATGATCGTTTCACAGGGTATGTGAATCAAGGCAATCACATAAATCTCTTAAGATATAATGATGGAATTGGTATAAGATATGAGTTAGCTGTAGGTGAACACATGTGTTCTAATAACCAACAAGACGACATGTTCAACCTTCTGTTAGTAAGATAGTTGGGAAAATTACTACTTTAATTTTAATAGACACAGGTTATTTTGTAGAATTTATTTAACAAGATTAAGGAGATAAACAAAGTGCCAACTTGCCTAGTACAAAACTACCATGTAACTACAGCTTTATGTATTTTGAAGTAAAAAATTCACTCACAATGTAACCGAATTTGACGTATTTTCAGTCAGTTTGTTTTGTGTGAACATATGCAAGTACAAAACATACATATTGGTTGGAATTTACTGAACCATTTGAGCACATAGTAAACAATCTGCCAATTTACACAACCCCATATACTCCATATCATCTGTTAATGAACAGTAAAGAAGTTAATGATTGGACAGACTCACTGCCACACATGCCTAAAGGAGAATTAATACGGGAAGAAAAGATAAGCTATACACTTGGCACTCACTGAACATGCTAGAATGGCTATGACAATATGTTTGAAGATGTACAACAGTATTCAGTGGGAGTAACTGTGTTGTTAAAATCAAATCATAAATCTTCAACCCAACAGAAAAGAGACAGTGACTGGCAGCTACTGTATACAGGACCATATAAGATTGTACAGCTCACACATCCAGGGAACTACCTTTTGCCATTTCAAAAAACAAACAAAATTAATCATTAAATAACATCAAAATTTGGAAAAGTATCTGCACAGGTAGTAGTGATGGTTGAGAAAATGTAAAAAGTATAGATCCTTGACGAATGATTTATGACAAATATGTTCCAAGCAATTTCATATCTGGAATAGTTTTACTGCAGTACACTGATTCAATTACAAGAAACTCTGTATAACTTTCTGCACTCTTTTGCCAGAAATTTACAAACAAATATGTTTCTAAGTAACAATCTGACTCAGAAAGAAGAGGATATACTTTGTGTTCTGTGTGTGTATATGTGACAATGATGTGTACAGAAGGCCAAGAAGTGCTGTAATATGGAACTAGAATATTTTCTGAATAGATACTCTCATTTTCATTGAGGTAAACTAATGTATAATGCGCACCATTTACATGTGGAAACGTCCTTGTTGGAATGAGTGGACGATCAATCAACAACAGAATCACTCAACATAAGCAGTAGTGCAGATTGGAGTAGGCATATAAATCGGCTGTGGAGGAGAATGCACTGTGTGAGACTGATCATATTTAAAATTCGTCGACATGGAAGTTCTTGCTGTAGAGAAGAGCTATCATACCCTCTTGTGTATGGAAGCTACAGAAATACAAAAACATGACAGCAGCTTCAACATGAAAGAAGAAGGCTCCAACATCAATGGATCCTGGATTCCTGTGCTGCAGCAAACAACCATTGCAGGTAGCAAGGGAGAACCCAGCAGTAATGGCCATGGAAAAACCTTGGACATTGCTGCACGAGGCACATATAACCTGCTCGACTACAGTCCACCACCAGCAATGGAGGGTGAAGCTTTGACAATGCCAACCACTTGTGCTGGCAATACATCAGAAAAATCAGCAAACAAACATCACCTGAAGAACGCAAGACAGGAGCCAATGTGCAATTTACAGCATAACGTTAGATCCGCTAACTGCAGCACAGAAACAGATTTAACTTCAGATAAAACAAAATTGTATAAATCATTCGACTTCAAAAGTTTGTATGTACTAAATCATTCTCAGCACCTTTGAAAGTTGGCCAGTTCCACTTTTTTGATTTTGAGCCACAATGCAAACGCTGAAGGGGCTTCTTTTCCTTAACGTTTTTGTGAACTAGAATAACAAACCACTTGTTACCATACACAGTTCATAAAGGTGAAATAAAATTTCAAAAATGACGTCTTATGATGCAAGAAAAACCCTTCACTTCTTATTAAAACATATGCCAGCGGTAAATATAACTGTAACTTAACTCCAGCTGTGAATGAGATTCTTGGTTAAAACCAGGTACACAATTTTTGTTTCTTTTGAGCAGAAATGTTAATTATTATTTTAATATTAGCATATATTTTTAAAAATCCTTACTAAAAATAGTCATTTTCATTTGTGAATATCCTAAATTAAAAATTTTACCTGGTGACCATAAATATTATTATTATTACATGCGATTGGACTCTAATGGATAACACAAAGCTGTTATGTTCCAACCTTTGGTGTTTGCAAGTGGCTCTCATTTTTTCTCTGCCAACTCTTTTTCTTTCTTCAGTCCACTTTGTCCCTGATCTGGTCGTGACTACATTCTCTGATGGTAATATCTCCAATTTGTTATTTCTTTATTTTTTTTTTCTCTGTGTAAGTCTCTATTGAAAATGTCTGATAGACGTATACGAGTCTTCTCTAAATCCTTTTTGACTTGCTGAATTCAGAATATGGCTTTGAACTGTTCTATCCATATCGCAATTTTGTGAGTGCATCTGTGTTGGGAGTCTGTGAATTTACCCACAAAATCTCAGTCTTCTTTTTCTGGTGTCTACCACGAGATTCAGCTGTCTTCCGGATTGTAGCATGTATCTGTCTTCTGTTCTTTTTGGGCAAAATACGTTTCTTAGAAGTGTGCATTCTTCTTTTAGGATATCTCCAGATCAGTTTTCCTGTGGAATGTAAGAGTTCTGTTTGCTCGAATGATTTCAGGCTTGATGACTGTCTGATATTTTCATGTATATGAACATAATTTTTTTTCTGTAACCTTCTTAAATTTTATCACAAGTTCTCCTCTAAGCTTTTGCATCCGAATTTTCTGTGCCATTTTTCTTCCCCTGTATGTTTAAGGATTTCGCCTAAGTACTTGAAGTACAGAACTTGTGAGGTTCCTCTTCTTCTAGACAGCATTTTATTTTCTAAATTTTACATTTAATTAGTATGCTGCAGCTAGCACAAGTAATTCGGTCCCTTAATCAATACCGTAGGACACAGTAGTATCGAGTGATAACTTGTTTCTCATGCAGGCATCGACGAAGGAGAGACTGTGTGATGTGATAGTGAATCACTGGAGTGGGGAGAGGTACAGCAGACATGAGAAAGGATCTTGTTTGGCGGTCTGTGTAGAGAAGGACCAAAGTCATTTAGCGCGAAACTCAAAACTCTCTTTATTGAACACTAGTTACAAAAGTCCACATCTGACATAGCAAATACTAGGAGGAGCCTACGTGTCATCAGAGCATTAATACAACAGTACAATTATGCAGTAAACTAGTTAAAAACAGTAAACAAGTTAATATTGTTATGTTACCGACAGTCTACGAAGATTAATTTTTTTTTCAGTCGACTGCCAGCAGCATCAATATACTTGGAGAAATACATGATACACACTGTCCTGTCTTACAATACATTTATTCACCACCAGTTTCGATCATGGAGCATCTCCAGAGTGGAAAAATATCTATTGCGAGAACTTCATATATCATACATGCTATTTAGCCAAAAACGTATACGCCACTGCCTACTAAAAAAACGCCAGAAAATGATCGTTAACGCCATAATACCAGCATAAGCGAGCAGAAAACATGTGACAGCAGTAACTGTATGGCACCATTGCTCAAGCACAACAACACCCAGTAGGTCAACACATAAGTACATGGCACTGTGCACTTACTGCTGTTACATATTTTCGTGTTTTCAGTGTTTTATGCTTGCTATTAGAGCGTTAAGTATCATTGTCTGAAGTTTTCAAGACGCCAGTAATTTTTTAGTGAATTGTTTCAACTACTTCCTCGCCAACAAATGCACTGTATTGGCATCCTGGGACTTATTTCAAGTATATTACGAATTTGCTCTTCCATTTATAATCACAGATCGCCTCCTTCTATCTTCTAAAGAATTCAGTGTGCTACAAGAACTGCTCCAAGGAATAACATCAGCAAGAGATTTATGGAGAACAGGCAGGAGGAAATCCTATGCACCAATTAATTAAGGTAATCCAAGGAAGAGTTAACTTAGCTTATGCAGTCTCCTACAATGCTTATATGGACTTGTGGATTAACTGACGATGTTTTGAACGGTTGTACCTGGTTTGGAGGCCAACTTTTTCAATGCATTCTTGGAGAGATTTTACTTGTTTATTCATTGTCGTCTCGTAGTCTGTTAGTATTGCCAGATCATCTGCAAAAGCTAGGAACGGAATTTGGATATCATTTTTAGTTTTCCAAAGTCGTGGAAATTTGTTATATTTTTGGTTTTTAAGTTCCCTGTATCTCTCTTGGACGACTTTGTAAAAAACCATATTAAAGAGGATATGAGACTATTGCAATGCCAAACAATGGGTTTGATCATAAATGGTTCTGACATCTACCCAATGAATTTTACTTTGGAGGTTGAGCTGGTGAGTATTTGACAGGAATAGGGTAGCGCCCTTGTTACCCGAGGATGATAAAAAGGGTTCTGTCGGTTGACTGAGTTAACACCTTCTTGAAGCCTACACAGGACCATATGATGGACTGTTCCTGAACAAATTATATTTTAATCTTGTTTTTAAACTGAACATTTGTTCCATCCAGTTTCGACCATTCTGAAAGCCGCTTTGGTATTCACCAGTTTTGCAATCGAATTGCTCCTGAACTCTTTGGAGGAGGTATACTGAGAGAACTGAGTATGCAACTAGTAGAATGAATATTCCTCTGCAGTTATTTCAATTCATTCAGTCACCTTTCTTTCTGCAGTGCATGAATCAGAGCATATTTCCAGTCTTCAGGACGTTTTCCTATCTACCAAATCTCTGTCATGATTTGTAAGTTGTTTGAGGGAGTCAGGTCCAAAATTGTTCAGCATTTTTGCAGTAATACCATCTTCTCCCAAGGCTCTTGAGGATATGCCTACAAATCTCTTCTTGTGATAGTGTTAGAGACTCAGTGTGCGTGTATGTGGTGATTTTCTTAGAGAATGTTGAAGAGGTTTGAGTTCAGAAAAACATTGTGCCAGTTCCTGACAGTTTTCCTGATTCGTCAAGATGAGTCTTCCACCATTCCTGCAGAAGACCTACCGAAATCTCATGCTACAAACATTTTCTTTGATGGAGTCTGATACAGGTAGTTCTTTCACATATTTCCTCTTGGGTTGTCAAATGGTTTTCATCAATTGTTTCCTCATTACATAGAAGTATTGTTCATTTCCTGGTGTTTTCTTAGCTATGCTTAGCCTGTTGACTGCTGCACACATGGTGATGGATGTTTCACCACCAGGCCAGGCCAGGCCATGCCATGGCGTCAGGCATGAGGCTCTACTGTGGTCTGCAGTGGCCTCATGGCACTAAAATAAGTGACTGGAATGAGGAAGCTACAACCAGTGCTCGGTGTTTAGTTGGCATCCTGGTCAGATGAAATCCCTCACTCACTGTGTCGTGCGATCTTTGTCTTGGCTGCCGAATTTATGAAAGTGTTATTAACGATTTGATCACAGGAAAATATCTGTGACAATAAAGAATACATGTCATTGCTGGCCGTTCCACTCCCAGCAATTTAAGCTGTGCTCTTGTAATTCTGCCTAACCACACCCTCAGAAATCACGACATATTCAGAATAAACAGCATAATATTTCTGACAAGCAAGACTAGGAATATGATTGCTGTTCATTTCACTCACAGAAGTTTTAGCTGTCCCTTAGATTCGTGCCTAACCACTCTCTCGGAAATCGTGACATATTCGAAAACAGGGGCCAAATGTTCGTGACAAGCGAGAACGCAAATGCCACTGCTGGTCGTTTCACTCCCAGGAATTACGTCTTTATTTTTACAAACACACTGAAGTCACAAAATGGAAGAATATCATTCCTGAGAGAATGCATTCTTATATGTAAATAACATAGAATATTGCAGAACATACAGGGTGGCTGTAGTTAAAGCAGTGTGGGCCAATTTATGGCGGAAAAAATTAATTCCAGTTTTGGTCACCAGGCGCAAATCTAGCGTTGTACAGATCGTCGAGGTCTCCTGTGCTCATTATTGAACAATTTGTGTAAGCTGTGGTTAATAATAAAGTTAACATTATGTACTTCCCACTTGTTTGAGATTTTCTGACCATATCCCATTTCTGATCCATTACATATGGAAATATTTCTATACATCTCTCTTGCAGTAACAGTGACAGAAATGCATGTGGTGGCAAATACTGGAACTAATTTTATTCCGACATAAAACTTTTTCCTCATTAGTGTGTCGGAATATCTACCAAGTTCCGTCATCACACAACAATTATGGTGTACACAGGACCTCTGTGAGTAGCTGCACTTAAATTATAACCATCTGGTACTTCTGTTATATGAATAAGAAAGAACCAGAAACTGTTACAGACGAAAAGATAGAAAATATATTAGCTTGTAGTAGAAACAGAAGGTACTTCCTTCTACTCTGTAACTGCACATCCCTAACCACATGACTACATCAAGCACATATAACTTAGATCGTTTATACTATTTATCTTAAGACCTCCTAAAGACTTTCAATACTGATGCGTCATTAAGTGTGTCTGAACAGGCCATGAGAGCCCAATGCTAGTGACTGGCTGCCGTGTTATCCTTAGACCACAGGTGTCATTGGATGAGGATATGGAGGGGCATGTGGTCAGCATACTGCTCTCCTGGCCGTATGTCAGTTTACGAGACTGGAGACACTACTTCTCAATCAAGTAGCTCCTCAGTTTGCCTCACAAGGGCTGAGTGCACCCTTCTTGCCAACAGCTCTCAGCACACCAGATGGGCACCCATACAAGAGCTAGCCCAGTCCGACAGTGCTTAATTTCGGTGATCTGACGGGAACCGGTGTTATCACTGTGGCAAAGCCATATGCGATGTGTCATTAAGTGGCATTTAACTGCAACATATTGTACCAAGAGTAATGTGTTTGTGACAAATCATTAATTTGCCATTGCACTGAAACAGCAGACTGTCATAACACGCAAGTTATAATACCGAAACAACAAATTAGATGAAATCCAATATGGCGCTCCCAAAGTAGCGAGCGAGGGATGTCACGTGACCCAACCTGAACGCCAATTGTAGTTTCCTCATTTTGGGTATTTGCCAGTCAAAGTGTTAAGGAAAGCATTTTTGCGTTCTTTTAGCAGTTTTCCACATTTTGAATACCATAGAGCTGTCTGTAGTTCTTTTTCAGTAAGATTAATTCTATGGCCTTTTATGTGATTCTGAAGTCGAATTTTACCTGGGTGTATCCTAGTCCTTTTTCCCATTTTTCTTTGAGGTTGGTGTCTCTGATTTTTCTTGTGTCCAGTTTTTACAGTTGTGTTTTTTCTGACGTACTCGTATTTTCTTTGGGCTAAATTGCATTTCGATTCTCGTTATAATGGTCCAAGTCTACGTTCACTCCTCTGAGGACTTGATCATCTTGGATTTCTTTCCGTTAGGGGTAGAAGTGTGTAGGAAATGTCTACGTGATCGATCTGTTCAAATGGTTCAAATGGCTCTGAGCACTATGGGACTTAACTTCTGAGGTCATCAGTCCCCTAGAACTTAGAAC
The DNA here is from genome assembly GCF_021461395.2 of Schistocerca americana. Lineage (NCBI taxonomy): Eukaryota > Metazoa > Arthropoda > Insecta > Orthoptera > Acrididae > Schistocerca > Schistocerca americana. The sequence continues at coordinate 185,028,460 of NC_060120.1, forward strand.
AACTTAAACCTAACTAATCTAAGGACATCACACACATCCATGCCCGAGGCAGGAGTCGAACCTGCGACTGTAGCGGTCGCGCGGTTCCAGACTGTAGCGCCTAGAACCGCTCGGCCACCCCGGCTGGTGATCGATCTATAATTCACTAGTTTCTTTTATGGGGGTCCTTCAAGTCTTTTGTTTTCATTAATCTTTTCTCAAATATGTTAACATGATTTTTAAGTCGTTTCATTGGCATAGGTTGAAGAGTCTTGTGACGCTTTTGTTCATGAATCTGTGTGCTTGATACTGACCTCCAATTTTGTGGTATTCTCTTTGCTGATCTGTGCATTGAAGTCACCACCAAAATCTACACATCTTTAGAGATTTCTGCATTACTTTCTCGAGTTTGGTCCAGAACTTTCCAGTGTTTGTCAGTCTTTTCTGTTGTCTATGTCACTGGTCACATGGTCGTGGGTCAATGTGTACTTGTGGCACATGGTCATGAGATGGTTATTTGTGGGATGGGCTTCTCTGAGTTGACTGCATATCCATGTACAACAAAGAGCCTAGCCATGCAATGTAACGCACTGCTTTCCGTGTGGAAAGGCAGGGCGGTCCACTGCATGAATCTGCCTAACAGATTAGTGTTGAGGTCCGGTGTGTTGGCCAGTCTGTGGATGGCTTTTAAGGCGGTTCTCCATCTGCCTCGGCGAATGCGGGCTGGTTCCCCTTATTCCGCCTCAGTTATACTATGTCAGTGACTGCTGGCAAACATTGTCTTCACATACGTGTACACCATAATTACTCTACCACGTAAATGTTGGGGTTACACTCATCTGGTGTGAGACATTCCTGGGGGATCACTGGGGGCAGAATTGCACAATAACCCTGGGATCAGTGTGGGGCGGCGGTGGGGTGAGTGGGCTGCTGTAGCCTGTTGTGGGGTTGTGTACCACTGCGTGCTACGTTGGGGACAAAGCCTCCCCATCGTTACTAGGTCCCCAGTTCAATACAATACAATACAACAAAAAGCCATGCCCAAAAGCTGAACACCATTAGAGTCTCGTTTTCCTGTACTCCTGCAGCTCTCATAGTTACCATAGTCTATTGTGTCATTGGTGAATCTTGTTTCTTGGAGGAACAGTATCAAGATTTTTTTACTCAATCTTACTCTGACCTTAGTGTGTAGTTTTCCAGTTTGAATTTGTGTGCTAATGCGATTTTAAATATATTTTTCATATCTATCATCAATAGCTGAAATTCCTGGCTGCCTCATTTCATGCAAGCAGGCAAAATTAATATGTTTATAGATTCCAACAGGTATTACAATTTGAGAGACTAGTATAATACCCATTTTGATCCACTTAATTTTATTTCTTGAAATTTTCTTACAAAACTATATCTCTACAATTAACATCTTGAGTCATCACAAAGTTATATTGATGGTACCAATCCACATCCCAGCATTAGTTGTAAATTCTTAGTTCAGTTTATCCATCATCTGTCTAAATGCTCTAGAGAGAGTGGTTCAAATTCTGGCTGCTACTCCAGAAATTACTATTTTTTTCAGATGCTGAATTGTTTACTCAGTACTAGAGGTTTCAAACATTTCAACTGCAGTGTCAGGTTACGATAAAATTAAGTTAAAATATTAATCATGTTCTCATTTCACATTTTGATCAAGACTCATATTAAGCGACCATTGGTCCTCTGTGGGAGATATTGTGTATTTATGAAGTTACACATGTTCATCCTCCCATGCAAGCAGACAGTTTGTGGACCTGTGTGTGTAGTAAAGATGATATAATAGAAATTCAACTCTAACACAATTCAAATAGTTATTCGTTTTTATGGGCCATCTTGTTCCACTTCAATAAGCACATTTAAAAACAAAATTAAAGACATCACATATGCCACAGTTACATCTTCATCTCAATGTTGCATTGTACAAGTCAAATCTTCCTTTCTTTAACTACGTGTCCACAGTCATGCTCAGCTTTTGAGTTGTGCTTCCTTTGAATATCCTGGAACTCACTTTAATATTGAAAATTCAACTGCTAATTGTGGTCTTCAGACCCTTTCCTGATGGAGAACCATCATGGTTACGGAATGAAGGAATACACTGAAAAAAATAAACAGTTCTGTTGGTAATAACAGTAGTAATTACCAAATAACTAACACATCCAGTCACCAAACTTGTGAAATTTATTTCCCAGTGTACCACACAATCTAGCTACTACTGGCACACACAGTTTTGCCTGCTGTCTCTTGCACTTTCCAGCTAGATATAACACATAGCATAACATTCCTTAGCCCAATATATAGACAGCACACAAGTATGAACTGTGCATCGACTAGATGCAGCCAGCTGCCTGTCTAAAAAACCACACACAGTTGTAAGTGTCGATGCATTAGTCAACTGTGTTACCGGTTGCTCTGCCAGAGCATTCACTCCAAGTTAGTATGGCACAGCATTTAAAAAAAACAAGAGGAAAAAACGCATTTTGTCTTCTGCTGAGTAAAGTATTATCGGCTCTTCTTTGGTCTGTCTCTTGCAAATTACGCACTTAGTCGGGAAGAAGATGGAACAGAACAAATTTTTCTGTAATAAGGCAAAACAAAACAAATTAAAGAACAATTGGCTCAATAAAAACTGTAGAGAGATTACTCACGAAAATATTGTTTATATTTCAATGGTATTCAGTTTACTTATTTCCCTTGTATTTTTAACTTTACATCTGGCAGCTAGCACACATCTGCATATTTGCAAGAACAAGGTACCACTAACTCAACTACTCACAAAACAGCAGTGTTAGCAGCTTGATAAGATGTATTTAACAGTCCATTTGGAAACTGAAGAGCAACCAGCTGAGTCCCACTCTACCCAGTTGTCACAAGGAGCACCTATACTGTTTCACATGGTAACCCCAACCCTTCAGTAGTGCGCCTCCTATATCAGTGGCAACGTAGTGTGCGCCATACATAGTATTGCATTTCTATATAAAAAGTGAGTCCATTATGGTGTACATCACTTGTGGCATTTTAAAGCAAGAAATCATTACCTCAAAAGCGCTTCTCGCTCTTAAGTTTCCAGATTGATTGTTGCTACTGGCCTTTTCTTCCCACGAACTTTTCTTAAGGGAAATCTCCATTTAGTAATTTAGTCTGCAGTCTGATTCACTGTGTGTTAAATGCGAGATCAGACATTTTTTCATAAGTAACAGAAGTGGACGGATAAAGAGTTTTGTTCTGATAGCCAGCACTGGATACCAATTTCTGTTTCGCTTCTAAGGCTATGGGGTCTAGCTCTGTACAATGTAACTAATTGCCATGTATCTTCTACATGTGCACAAGTTCGTTTTACTTCGGTGTTTCAAGAATCTTACTCTCAGAATTGATTAATAACCTCCGAAAATCCCCCATTTTGTCGTTCAAACATGACATCATCCGGACATGTCACACTGATGGACGTAGTCAAAGTTCATAACATATTTGTTCACAACATTCTGAATGAGGACTCAGTTGTGGATCAGCTAATGCCGCTCGACTGCTGCTGTCAACATTAGCGATCTAATAGAGTACTTGTGCATACAATAGCTCCCACAAAGTGACTACCGAGCGAGGTGGCGCAGTGGTTAGACACTGGACTCGCATTCGGGAGGACGACGGTTCAATCCCGCGTCCGGCCATCCTGATTTAGGTTTTCCGTGATTTCCCTAAATCATTCCAGGCAAATGCCGGGATGGTTCCTCTGAAAGGGCACGGCCGACTTCCTTCCCCATCCTTCCCTAATCCGATGAGACCGATGACCACGCTGTCTGGTCTCCTTCCCCAAACAACCAACCAACCAACCAACAAAGTGACTGTCATGCCAAAACAATGGGCCACAAGAATAATGTGAAGCAAATGATTTTCCTTTCAATTTCGAAGCTAAAGCTCCGGAATTTATGAATAAAATGTGAAGCAAGAGCATTTGCTTATGGGAACAAAAAGAACAATGAAAGCTTTTGCTTTTCCCTTGAGCTCTTGCTTCGGTATTAGATGAACTGTACGAATAAAGAGAAGCTCTGACTTCATTCTGGAAGCAATTGCTTGTAAAACCTGAAGGCTGGTCAGTAGCAGGCTCACGTTTGTGGAGTGCAAATATGGCTCAAATAGCAGCACGTTTACACCGCGAAAAAGGCTACAGTCCACGTCGATGTCCACCTGGAGAGCAATATAAACTCTGTATCGTTTCACGAAGAAAATGTTAAGTGGATTGAAAACCATTTTCTGACAGAGACAGGGGAAAGAAGTGGTGGAGCACTATCGTCGGAACAGAAGATGAAGATTTTAGTTCGGTATGTAGGTGATCCAGGATCCCAGTCTGGAATAGCAGAACAAAAGGGAATTCATCAAACTACAGTGAGTAAAACAGTGAGTAGTGTTTCTAAAAAGATAATGGAAAAAGCTGATTTGTGGATCAAGTTTCCGTCATCAACACATGTGGCTAAAAATGATTGGCTACAAAAATGTAAATTTGCAAGTGCTATTGGTGTAATTGACTGTACACATGTGCGAATTACAAAACCTGTGCAATTTGGCGACGAATATATCAACAGAAAGGGTTTTGCTAGTATAAATGTGCAGGCTACATGCAATGTGAAGGAACAGTTCACTAGCGTTGAGGCTAACTGGCCCGGATCAGTACATGACAATCGAATACGGAGAAATTCAAGTGTCTGTAAAGTGCAGAGAGAATGTAAGAACACTGTTCTTTTGGGTGATGAAGGGTATGGCCTAGAGCCCTGGCTCATGACCCCCTTTCGTGATCCAACTGAGGACAGTCACAAATCACACAATAACCTTTTAAAAAAAGAAAGAGTTGTGATAGAGCGTTGCTTTGGTCAGCTGAAGAGGCGGTTTCCTGTTTTGCAGTATATGTGTAGAGTTGCCTTACCAAATGTTCCAACAATAATAACTTGCTGCTTTATACTGCATAATGTTGCGAAACATCTACAAGATGAAGATTTTGAAGACATGGCACAGGATTTACATGAAGATGGTGATAATGAGGAGGAGGAGCCTTTAACTGAAGGGAATATTCTTCGGAAAGGACTTCAAACAGGACAATAAATTGCAGCTCTAATACAAAATGTAGGATTTTGAATTTTTTATTTATGGAAAGATACAAAACTACTGATTGGCTTCAACAAAAGGAATAACACAGTCTACAAACGGTATATACATTAAAACTATTTTCATTGTCCTCCTGCTGCAAATTGTTTACCTTATTCATCTTTATATTAGGAAAGTTCATTAACATAGCTTCTTTTTCCATTTGCGGTCGAGTGAGCTTTAGTTGCTCCAGCAGCACCAGGCTATGTAATTCTGTGGTACTGAGCAACTTCGTCTCGTCTGTTTCTGGCAATGCTCCTTTCTTCAAGGGCGGTGGCCTCGCATATGGACTTGCTCTAGACAAATAGGATGGTGGGCCAGCACGCGGTGTAATATCTGTCCCTAGAAACACATATGTATGCCAGAGATGTAAACAACGGTAGAACTTAACATGTGTTTGCATTTTTATGAAGATTTACTTTACAAAGATATCAGTGGAAACTTTCCTTCACAAAGGGTTTCGAAACATTGGAGGCCCAAGTTAACTCTAGCCATGGCACTTAATGAAACTGAATAGCAAACATGGCTCTTACATATCATATTGCTGCTAGCACCACCAATAATAGTAATAGTAGTAGTAGTAGTAGTACTTACGATACATTAATAAGAACATTTCGCTACTCTCGCGAAAAACAAATTTCCGCTAATATCTTTATAAGTAGCAGTAATTAAATTTGTTTGTCTAACATTAACTAGAACTGACTCTTACCAAATGACGATAGTGTAGATATGGACGGTGCAATCCCTAGTGTCACTGCCCCTGAGAGTTAACGATTTTATAAAAAGAACAACTCATTTTAACATTTACAGATTGTGTGTAATTATTTCAACCGAATGAAAATAAATAAATATTAACATCACACGAGCTTATAATTTATCTTACCTGGTATCTGGTTCAATATAGGTTTCCCTTCTCCTTGTAGCAAGCTGTAAAACTTTTTCTCCCAAACATTTAAAACAATCAGTTTATTTCCCGTTCTGTTCTTATCCGTTTTCCTTTTTAGTCTTGTTTTCATGTTACTAACTTTCTTTAGCAATTGTTTCCCGTCAATTTTAATGCCGATATTAGTTTCAAATGAATGTGTAACATTTAGGATTGCTTCTTCTTTCATTCTTTTTGGTTCTGGAAATTGTGACTTCTCTAATAACTCAGGATGATTTTCTAAAGCCGTGACTAAAAACAACATCGTATTTTCTGCATATACCAAGCTTTCATCTGAATCGGATGAGGACATCTTCAGTCGATAAGTGACAGTACTCACTGAAAATAAATGAAGCAACACGCAGTTGCAGAGCAAAGGAAGCAGTGATGAAGCCTGCTCTTGCTCAACAATGGTTCGCTGGCAATGCATACCAAGCAGGTGGCTAGGAGCTTTTGCTACTGTGTTAGAAGTAAAAAGTAGAGAGGAAAAGTAGAAGGTTATTCTTACAATCAGAAGCTAATGCTTCTGCTTTTACCTTTTGCTTCCAAGTGAATGCTCTTACTTCTACCTTTTGCTCCAAGCTTGTGCTTCAGTTTTATTGATACAGCCCAATAAGCTCATACGTAGTGCCATAACCTTAAGGAAACTGCAGCTTTTTCCCTCACAGTCACTCCCGCCCCAGCTGTATGCTGGCGCTTCCTCTACTGCCTGGAGCCCCCTAAAAGCTTTCTACACTTTCATCTACACCTACATCTACATCTGTACTGTGCAAACCACCGCAAAGTGCATAGCACATGGTATGTCTCACTGCACCAAATATTATGGTTTCTTCCTGTTGTGGCGGAACCGGTTTATAGTATTTCGTGACTTTAATTACTTATAAATGATATTGCAGGTAGATCAAAAAAATATAAAAACGGTTACCTATTGTCAGTGTAACAATTCGTTTGACCTCAAAAATGATTATCCCGGCTAATATTTGTCACTCTGCTAAAGAAATCTCCACTTGACGTTGTGTAGAAATGTTGTGTGTAAAGTCGTGTGAGTGGCACCAAATTGAATATCATTTATCAGATTTTACACAACTGTTACTTAAGATGGAAGCATTTTTCTCTAGCAAAAGGAACATTTAGTCACAAAATACTACCCATGCACAACACTAATGTATGTCTCCTATTAGAATATTTCATGTAAATCGTCCAAAATAATTATTCTTCATACATCAGCAAATAAGAAATTGATATTAAGTAATGTGCTGTGAGCACTATCTTTAAAGATTCAATTTGAGTTGAATTCTGTCTTTTAAAGTACATTCTGGACCACCGGTGCACATTTAGTTACATTCATTTAAATCTAACAACATTTATGTTTGTTAAAATTCTCTATTCGAAACTGCTGTGGAGATAATTTTGCGAAGGTGGCGGCAGACAGACGATAGTCAATTTGACTATTGTTATTCTCGATTCCTTTTATATAAAGTTAATATTTTTAGATAAAATTCTTTAAGCCTTTTGCTTTCTATTCCTTACCATTTAAATTATTAGTGAATAATTATTCACTAATAATTTTAAATGAAATTACTTCATATTTTTTATACCAGCTACTAGTAAACTCCGCTGTAAGTTACTAGCGCTAATGGCTGCTCCCCTAATTGCGGAGCTGAAAATTAACACTTAAAAACATTAATTAGATTGGATTACAATTGAAATAAATACTAATCCACGTCTAGACAATAGCGACTCTATTTTTCAAATAATAATTAACAATATCGATACAGGTTTTCTCTTTAAATACCTCATACGTCTCACGACCGAACAGTTCATCGGTTAGCACAGGAAGAACAACTGAACCACAATTATCACAGATAACAAAAAAAGATTATAACTGTCGTTGTCTATGAATGTAGTTCTCTGATAACAGTTTTAATTCACACATTAATTAAATTATTACAGAAATAATGAAATAATGTTGTCTTTTTTACACGATACAGTCTTTTTTATACGAAGTTTCGATAATATTTGTTGAATTTTGTACACTTAGTTCATTTTAATATCTTGCGGCTACAACATAGTGTCGTGGATATTACACTGTTCCATTCATGTATGGAGCAGGAAGAATGACTGTTTGAATGCCTCTGTGCAGGCTGTAATTATTCTAATCTTATCCTCATTATTCATGTGTGACTGATATGTAGGACGTTGTAGTGTACTCCTAGAGTCATTATTTAAAGGTGGTTCTTGAAACTATGGTTCTCTAGTAGTAGGGATAGTTTACTTCTATCTTTAGGAGTCTGTCAGGTGAGTTTCTTCAGCATACCTTAACACTCTTCCATGGGTCAAACGAAACTGTGACCATTGGTTCTGCCGTTTTCTGTACACTCCCTGTTAGTCCTACTTGGTACGGGCCCTACACACTTGAAAAATATTCGAGAAAGGGTCGCATGAGTGATTTGTAAGCAATATCCTTTGTAAACTGATTACACTTGCCCAATAATTTACCAATAAACCAAAGTCTACCGCATTCTTTACCCACAACTGAGCCTAAGTGATCATTCCATTTCATGTCCTTACAAAGTTTTACACCTGGGTATCTGTAAGAGTTGGCCGATCCCAACTGTTACTCAGTGATATTTACATTCATTTGATAGCACCTTTTCTCGTATTGTGGAGTTCACCATTTTACATTTTTAAACATTTAAAGCAAGTTGCCAGTCTTTGAACCACTTTCAACATCTGATTGAGTATTTATGCAGCTTCTTCCAGACAGTACTTCATTACAGATATCTGCATCATCTGCGAAAACACTGAGGTTACTGTTAATATTGTCTGCAGCATCATTAATATGTAACACACTGAAAGCATCGTTTAAGAGGAGATGGTTCGAAATTCCACTCCTAAGGCGATGAAATAAGGGATGAAAAGGTTATTGAAATATATCGCTATTAAGGCAATTTTGAAGCTAAAACCCTGAAAATTGGTATTTGGTTTCTCGGTCGGATATGCATTTCAGACTTTTTTAAATTTAATCAGTAAGAAACAGTTGCTGATTTTTTTAAAAAATTTATCACTATTAAAGGACTACTGAAGTATTTTTAAAGTAATATACTAAAACTGGTATTTGAATTCTCAGTAAGAAATAATTAAATATGTGTTTCAGAGTTTTTCGAAATTGGACTCCCTAAGGGGGTGAAATAGGGGATGATAAGTTTTATGAAATTATTTCAGTGTGAAAGCATTTTCAAAGCTAAATCTACGAAAATTTGTATTGTTCTCTCTGTTAGAAATAATAAAATACGTGTTTCACTGTTTTTGGAAATTCAACCCCATGGGGGTGAAATAAGGGATGAAAATTTTTAAGAACATATTTTGTTATATCAAAAAAATTAAATCAATGAAAACTGCTATTTCAATTCCCAGTTAGATATAAAGAAATATGTATTTGGAAATGTAAGTTTCTATGGTAACATCACTACAAGAACGCAAAAGGCACGATTAACAAAAATCTTGGACTCCAGCTACCAGAATCGAATTTTGGTCAGAAGTACATTCAGAAAAGTTTAGAAGGTGCTGCAGTTTGTGAACTAAATCAAAGACAGCTATTTAACAATCACATAACAAATTGACTTTGTCAGAATTACATGGGAAAAGAAATGACTCATCAATACTTAAATTTTTCAGTAGGCCTAACATATGTTTATAATATTATTTTTGATGGAATTACTATGCACACGTGAGTAAAGCAGCACATAATACCATCTGCCATCACCATGGCCAGCGGTTTCATGGCCACATTGGCAAGATTATGTTGTGTTTTGTGTGCATAGAAAGTGCAGTGTAGAGGTAAATTAGTGTGGTGTTAAACTGCTAGGAGCACTGTTTTGTGCCTCGATGCAGCTGTGCTATTCTTTGGTTTCTGTTTTGTTATACATAGTACTGATTCCTTATGAGACAATCTAATTTACCCACATACTTATTTTTCTATCAAAGATTTTCAAAGGTTTTTGTTCAGAACTGCTGTGGCAATTGAATCTGTTGTATCGTGGGTTTCAAAGCAGTGAATAATTTATGCATCCAATAAAACTGTTCCCTCCAAAACATTAACTGTTTGTGTTAACAGGATATGTAAAGGCAAAAGTCGGCTGGCCGAGTTGAGACTAAAACCGACAAGTGGTGACTTCAACGTGATCTGGAGTGGAAAGCAAGCACACAAGTTCATTATTTTAACGATACTGCGAGATGTCAGAATAACCACACGTTTCTCATCTGGCCATCTACCAACCTCCGTTTTGGCCTCATAATCCGATCCTATGGTTCACACAGCTAGAGAAAAGATTCAAGTATGCTGGAGGGACATCGCACACATCCATGCCCGAGGCAGGATTCGAACCTGGGACCGTAGCGGTCGCGCGGTTCCAGACTGAAGCGCCTAGAACCGCTAGGCCACTCCAGCCGGCAGGAATCTATTGTTTGCCTGTTTTTCAACTTATATGTTATTTAATTGCTGGACCATCGACACCAATAAATGTTTTGCAGTAATAAACAGCATTCTTAAAGGTACTTCTGCCATCGTACTCATCATTTAATGTCGTTAAAAATAGTACCTGCAGATTTTATTTAATTGCAACCTTTCATTCAAAAATTTATATGTTCCAGTGAAAATTCGCAATTGCTGAGTGTTAGGAACCTCCGACCATTCGATTCATGTGTAGATTCATATTGTATACTGTAGACTCAGCAGTATTTGGCCTGTAATGCGGCAACTACGTATCCCAGCCCCTAGACAACGAAACCAGCCAAAACTTTTAATATTTCAACTCTGAGTCTGAGGGTACGTAGTTGAGGGCCCATTTTTTTTTTTTTTTTTTTTTTTTTTTGAAAACCCACTATGTTCAAAGAACGGTCTTGCCCATTCCATCCACCGGCATTCCACAGGCAAGCGTTTGATCAGATTCACAATTTACGTCACCTACATTCCATCTCCTCTCTAAATAGTATATGTGTCACGGATTTGAGAAAAACTATCAGCAATAGATACGAGACTGTCTTCAGTGTCAGAGATGCATAATATGCCACCATGTCCACCCGTCATTGGTAATTTCCCAGATGTAACAGTATATTTCACCCACTTAGATCTGGATGTTAGGGAACCGCTGCTACCCTCAAACAGCAACAGTTATCCAGTCATGATGATCGATCTGTATAGACACTGGCCAGAAGCAGTTTCTCTAGATAATGTTATGGCCCGAGACTTTACCATCCACATTCGCCTGTATGTGGTTAGCGAGGTTCGGTTGTCCCCAGGACATCAGCACTGATCAATCAACTTGCGAAGTTCTGAGGCAATAAGAATCACAAGACTACGATCTACCACCCAGCCAGTAACAGGATGCTGGAGCACTGGCACTGTTTGCTGAAAGCAACAATCACGTTTCATGATGTGTCTTGGACAACCGTCTTGCCACTAGTTCTGTCGGGACTGCTGACAACATACAAATAGGGCACTGACTCCTTCGGCACTGACCTGGTATACGGAAAAACATTGCATCTCCCTGGTGAATGTGTTGACACAAACACACTCAGTATCAAGCAGGGCCAAATGGAGTTCTTCGTGACACATTGCACAATTTCATCCGTCACAAGCTTCTCCACATGGCAAGCCTTATTTTTATGTACCTCATGACTTGGAAAGGTGCACGCAAATCCTGCTACATGTGAAAGGTTCCAAATGAAGCTACCGTTAAGAGACATCTTACACTGGTCCACATGGCGTAATATGATGAGGTCTTTTTTTTTTTTTTTTTTTTTTTGTGGTTTTCGGGCGCACAACTTCAATGGTCATTAGCGCCCTGACTACTCTAAGAATGCACCGCGAGGCACAAGTTGACAACAACAACTAAAAGGGAAAACACAAGAAAAGACAGACTGACAGGCATAGGATTAAAAAACATCATCAAATGTCCTTAGCGAGGTGTGTCAAATTGATAAAACAAAGAACACGAGCAGCTGCTCGTGGGTCATCCGCTAAAATGGCATCGAAAGTATTAGGCAGGTTAAGATCGAGGCGCAGTGTGTTAAGATCAGGACAGGACATTAAAATGTGTCTAACCGTCATGATGAGGTCTACGCACCTTGGATATTTTTTGGTGTGGCAAACTGTCTATTGTGTCAGTAGGTTGAAGCCAGAAGACATGTTCCATGACGCGCCACCTTTCAAAGCCAATCAGGGACAGCGATTGCCTCCAGGACCTACAGCCAGTTCGTCGCTGCAAGCACAACCTCAGCTACAGCACTCAACGATACTCTCTGGATGTAGAAATTAGTTCCCTGCACGCTTCCTCATCACCGACGCTCTACTTCGGCCACGTCGCTATCACTACGATCAGTGGTTTCACGGCACTCGCGGGCAAGATTATGTTGTATCTCGTGTGGACAGCAAGTGCAACACGGAAGTTAATTAGTGTGGTGTTCAACTGCTAGGAGCACTGTGTTGTGTCTCGGTGCAGCTGTGCTATTCTTTGGTTTTTGTTTTGTTATATGTAGACTCACTACGTATTGATTCCTCTCGAGACATTAGACTTACCAACAAACTTACTTTTCTGTCAAAGATTTTTCAAGTTTTTTGATCAGAATTGCTGTGGCAATCGAATCTGTTGTATCGTGATTTTTAAGGTAGTGAATAATTTCTGCATCCAACAAAACTGTCCCCTCCAGAACATCACCTATTTATGCTAATGGAATATGCAAAGGCAAAAGCCGGCCGGCCAAGTTGAGCCTAAAACCGACAGACAGCTGTGCGTCTGTACCAAACAGCCTAATGTTTATGACGTCGTAACTCTAGTTTTTAATGTTTATAACGACATAACTCCCGAACCATGTGTCGCACAATGATATAATTTTGTGGGTACATTCAGCGGCGTAAGCGGATACCGTATACGACATGTGCTGCAAATTGAGTTGGTACCAAGTAATTAATAAAGTTAGTCGTGCACTATGCGATAGTTTTTCATACATCTCACTCTTCTGGCCTTCATATCTACCGAAACATGCGTCGTACAATTATATAATGTTGTAGATACATGGCGGCGTATTTGGATACTATCTGTGAAATTTATTGCGAACAGAATTAGGAGCAAAAAACTAATAAGTGTGAACATCGTGCATGATGCGCCAATTTTTCACGCATTTCATTTTTTTATGATGTCATATCTCCTGAAGTTTGGGTTAAACAACACAACATTTTGCCCTTACATTCAGTTGCATTGGGCATAATGTCTGTAAAATGTGAAGTAAATACAGTTATTAGGAAGAAGCAATAAATCATAACATCATGCCAGGTGCAGTACTTTTAATGCGTGAACAGCAGTGTAGTAATAAGTAATAAACATTTTAGCTTTTATCATTTTGTAATTGTCATCAGCCAGGAAAAAATTTTAAAGGTTTGAAATCATGTGTAAAGCTTGTAGCAAGTTGCTTCATTCTCAAATACTGGATGGAGAAAGTGTGGGAATTTACGTGTCATTGGCTACGCTTCTTTTTCACTCCCACCCCTTTTGATATGAAGGTGGTTTTTACTTCCACATGATTGTGCGCTGACCTTAAGATATTTGAGTACCAGGTTTTGTGGAAATCAGTCCAATGGTAAGTCGGGGATATGGAAAATACATACACACCCATACATACACCCCCCTCCCCCCCCCCCCCCCCCCCCATGAACCATGGACCTTGCCATTGATGGGGGGGGGTTTGCGTGCCTCAACGATACAGTTAGCCGTACCGTAGGTGCAACCACAACGGAGGGGTATCTATTGAGAGGCCAGACAAACGTGTGGTTCCTGAAGAGGGTCAGCAGCCTTTTCAGTAATTGCAGGGGCAACAGTCTGGATGATTGACTGAACTGGCCTTGTAACACTAACCAAAACGGCCTTGCTGTACTGGTACTGCGAACGGCTGAAAGCAAGGGGAAACTACAGCCGTAATTTTTCCCGACGGCATGCAGCTTTACTGTATCATTAAAATGATGATGGCGTCCTCTTGGGTAAAATATTCCGGAGGTAAAATAGTCCCCCATTCGGATCTCCGGGCGGGGACTACTCAAGAGGACGTCGATTTCAGGAGAAAGAAAACTGGCGTTCTACGGATCGGAGCGTGGAATGTCAGATCCCTTAATCGGGCAGGTAGGTTAGAAAATTTAAAAAGGGAAAAGGATAGGTTAAAGTTAGATACAGTAGGAATTAGTGAAGCTCGGAGGCAGGAGGAACAAGACTTTTGGTCAGACGAATACAGGATTATTAATACAAAATCAAATAGGGGTAATGCAGGAGTAGGTTTAATAATGAATAAAAAAAATGGAGTGCAGGTAAGCTACTACAAACAGCATAGTGAACGCATTATTGTGGCCAAGATAGACACGAAGCCCACGCCTACTACAGCAGTACAAGATTATATGCCAACTAGCTCTGCAGATGATGAAGAAATTGATGAAATGTATGATGAGATAAAAGAAATTATTCAGGTAGTGAAGGCAGACGAAAATTTAATAGTCATGGGTGACTGGAATTCGACAGTAGGACAAGGAAGAGAAGGAAACGTAGTAGGTGAATATGGCATGGGAGTAAGGAATGAAAGAGGAAGCTGCCTGATAGAATTTTGCACAGAGCATAACTTAATCGTAGCTAACACTTGGTTCAAGAATCATAAAAGAAGGTTGTATACATGGAAGAAGCCTGCAGATACTAGAAGGTTTCAGATACATTATATAATGGTAAGGAACCAGATTTTAAATTGTAAGACATTTCCAGGGGCAGATGGTGACTGACCACAATCTATTCGTTATGAACTGTAGATTAAAACTGAAGGAACTGCAAAAAGGTGGGAAATTAAGGAGAAGGGACCTGGATAAACTGACTAAACCAGAGGGTGTACAGCGTTTCAGGGAGAGCATAAGTGAACAATTGACAGGAATGGGGGAAAGAAATACATTAGAAGAAGAATGGGTAACTTTGAAAGATGAAGTAGTGAAGGCAGCAGAGGATCAAGTAGGTAAAAAGACGAAGGCTAGTAGAAATCCTTGGGTAACAGAAGAAATATTGAATTTAATTGATGAAAAGAAAATATAAAAATGCAGTAAATGAAGCAGGCAGAAAGGAATACAAACGTCTCAAAAATGAGATCGACAGGAAGTGCAAAATGGCTAAGCAGGGATGGCTAGAGGACAAATGTAAGGATGTAGAGGCTTATCTCACTAGGGGTAAGATAGATACTGCCTACAGGAAAATTAAAGAGACCTTTGGAGAAAAGAGAACCACTTGCATAAATATCAAGAGCGCAGATGGAAACCCAGTTCTAAGCAAAGAATGGAAAGCTGAAAGGTGGAAGGAGTATATACAGGGCCTATACAGGGGCGATGCTCTTGAGGACAATATTATGGAAACGAAAGTGGAGGTAGATGAAGATGAAATGAGAGATATGATACTGCGTGAAGAGTATGACAGAGCACTGAAAGACCTAAGTCAAAACAAGGCACCAGGAGTAGACAACATTCCTTTACAACTACTGGCAGCCTTGGGAGAGCCAGTCCTGACAAAACTCTACCATCTGGTGAGCAAGACGTATGAGACAGGCGAAATACCCTCAGACTTTAAGAAGAATATAATAATTCCAATCCCAAAGAAAGCAGGTGTTGACAGATGTGAAAATTACCGAACTATCAATTTAATAAGTCACAGCTGCAGAATACTAACGCGAATTCTTTACAGACGAATGGAAAAACTGGTAGAAGCCGACCTCGGGGAAGATCGGTTTGGATTCCGTAGAAATGTTGGAACACGTGAGGCAATACTGAGCCTACGACTTATCTTAGAAGCTAGATTAAGGAGGGGCAAACCTACGTTTCTAGCATTTGTAGACTTAGAGAAAGCTTTTGACAATGTTGACTGGAATACCCTATTTCAAATTGGGAATGTCGAACTAAAGCGCGTTCTCTGGATATTGCGACGGCAGAAATTTATTTAGTTATTAACTTTTTAAGTCCGAGGTCGAGCATCGCGTACTCTCTGCTATATTCATTGTCAGTTACGTCCTAATCTGTTCCGTTAATGTTGATTCTTGTTTTCACTCAGTACTGAAGTATGAGTGTTCTATGGAAGCCGGATTTTGTTTGTGGCGTTGCAGTTTTGTCGGTACAGCTCCCCGAAAGTAATATCTGCTGAACCCAGTGTCTGGATGTAGATTATCTTGCAAGTTTGACGAATTTCGTTCGAAGTTTCACAGTCTTCGCTATCTTTGTTCTTTATGTGGCAAAGCTACTGTGTCTTCTATTAACTGGGTATCCAGCCGTAAAACTCCAGTTTACGTTTTGATGTTTCAACAGTTGGCTCTGAACCATTCAGGCCGGTTTAAAAGTTCACTATCCTTTCGGTGAACGTTGATATCAGGTTTGCGGTGACTTCCAGCATACACAACATCTCCGCTTGACGTCGACACACGTCCCCGAAAGTGATTCGTTATGGTCTAAAGCTGATTTTTGAAGATAAACCGGTGACCATGAATACCTTTTGTGACGAAGACTGATTATTTTATTAAAATGAGAATAATACCGCTGTGCTTTATAAATATGTAATGGTAATATTTTCACTCGCTCTCCCGCCTTCCCCGAAATCAGTAAGCACGACAAAATATTAAAAGTTATTCTACACCGAATTTTTGAGTTACGATTCGTGTAAGAGCACTAGAAGATACTACAACAGTTGATTTTCTATATTAAAAGTTACACGTTATCAAATTATACAGTCGTCAGAAATATGTTACTTCCTTTCCCAAATACGATGAGCAAAGGACTCCATAAGTGATCAGACCTATTTATCAAATTCACTGATGCTGGCACTGTTTAAATAATAGCAAGGAGGAAACAAGGCGCTTAACCAAGGGATAGTTTAAAATGAAAACCTGCCAAGAAAATGTTAAAACATTCGGAAGCTGACGATAAGATCAACGTTCTCGTTACAAACTTTTTAGTTCAATTACTTTGCCCTCGTATTAAAAAGTAACACACAAATAAGGTAAAATTTATTCTTTTCTACTTTGTCCTGTAATTACAGTTCGTTAAAATACCTCAGTGTGGAAACATGATAGCATCTTCCGCGGAAGAACCGGAGAAGTATTTTTTTATTACATTGCACTCTCGCTTGTATGTTGTGCGTAAAATATTTTCTTTTAACCTGCCTGCGCAATACATCAGTTAGATGCGACAACTTTACCATTTTGGTAACAGCCACTTATATTTCTAAGTATCCTTGACCGTTGTTTGCATGGTAATGGAAACTCCTACATGGAGACGAACTGTAATAAAACTCTACTTAAAATATGTGGCAAAACAGCACCAGCAACGTCCGCGATCTTGTCAAATTCTCCATCAATCGAAATTTCTCTCAAACACGTCGAACAGCGCCGAATACGGTCAAATATTTGCTGTCAATCCAGTTTGACAAATTGATCATGCCTGTAAAATGTCTAGACTCTTAATATACTGCCAGTATCTTGCTGAGTTCCACAATATTAATTACTTAATACTTATTCACCCACGAACCTTGTCCATAATCATATAATATTAGTACATACTTTCACTACAAAAACAACCCTTCGAACTTCCAAAGGTTTAAGACAGAAATGCCTCCCTTCCTGCCACTGTAGCACAACGAACTATACTAAAACAGTGTTTTGGAGACTTGGGAGTCAGCAGAACTTTCATACAAAAAGTGAATGAGTAAATAGTTGATGTTTCCATCAGAAATGGTTCTTGTTAAACTTGCTACTTTTGATAACCATTCTTGTTGTGGCTTCCTTGAAACCCTCACTAAATTGAAAGGTCAGGAGAGCTCATTGTGAAGCAAGCTGAAACAATGAAGGCTTCTTGAAGAACACAGTTTACAGTTTTGAATGTATGATTCACATCTTTGGATCTGGCAGGAGGCAGCCTAGTACAAAAAATTAATACTGGTGCTGCTCCAACAATAATCCAAAGACCAATTACACAGTGCTTGTTTGGGGTGGGTAATAAGATCCTGTAATTCAAAACTGGAAAAAAACCTGTTTTACATAAGGAATAATGGAATGCACATATGGATATGCACTAGGCAAACAAACACTAGTGCAGACACATTAGGTGGACTCTTGCCAATGGAACTCTGCAATACACAGTAATGTGACTACAAATATACATGGAAACCAAAACATGGCAGATATTTTTAACATAATTTTTTATCATTTCCAGAATACCTAAGGAGAGGCCAACATTATGCAATGGAGGCATCAAAGTTGGTTTTCAGTAAATGCTTCAGAAGAAGACTTTATGCAAAAGACATTTATCTATGATGCATCTCATAAGCCATATTTCGTCTACACTTATTTTCAGAAGTAGGTCATCCAGTATTTTGATACTGTTGTATTATTTCATCCCCACAGAACCACAATCAAATTGCTTTTGTGGCTCAATATTCAGGTATTCCGACAACTTTAAATAATCTTCAAATTGGAACTCTTGAATCTATCTAAAAAAGAAAGCCTATGTGTACTTTTGTACTAATGACTAAAGTTTTACTTTATTTGGCCCATTATTTCAATAATTTTGTATCCTTCAAACAAAGAAAATACAATTTGTGGTGCATACTTGTTAGTAGTTACGCATATTTTAATGCAACTCCAAAACTAAGATATCAAAAGGTTTTGATATTTTTTCCATTCCAGGCACATGTATATAAAACAAGGGTAGGTAAGCAATTAACTGTTTAAATAAGGCTGCTACTACTAAAAAAGTCTATAAAATTACTAAGCTCATGCTAGACTACTTTGAAATATTCCATGGCACTGCAAATGATACATTATTCACAAAGTACCTCGATATTTGAAAAATGATTAGATTCAGTTCCATGAATTCCTGCGTTGTCACTGATAATCTTAAGTGTGTGTGTGTGTGTGTATTACGAAAGATTTACTCAATGGGAAATGAATCATACACTCATTTTACATTCCTACTTTAATGTACCATTTGCTGACTCTTGCCAAACACTGTATTACCTTTCAGGGCAAAAAGTGGCAATATCAAACAAATTTACTTACTGCTGAGAGACATGCAAAAAGGTCACATTGTCTCTGAAAACATTCTTAATATGGACCCTTCATACCAAACACCAGCCTTCTTGAACTGCAAAGGTGGAAACTATCCCTGCAATATCTCCTCCTGGCCTCAACCTTTGTTAATCATTTTTCTCACCCATCCAGCCCCCATTCCACTGATGCACCCAGTCTTTTTACTTCTCTCCTGTTCCGCAACCCCCCACCCCCCCCAACTCTCTTGCCCTCGCATCTTATCTTCTGACTGCATCTAGCTGCCCCACCCTCTCTCCACCTCATCCTTGCATGCTCCCTAGCAGCACTTCACTGTCCCTCACCCCTACCTTCTTATCCCTCCCCTCCTCACCCCATCCTCCTCCTTACCCCCCACCCAGTTGCCACGCCCATCATGCACTGCTGCTGTTGCTCACAGTGTGGCTTCAGCTGCCAGAAGCTGCAGTCGTGTGCGAGTTGTGTTTGCATGTGTGCCTGTCTGTCTTTGACGAAGGCCTTGATGGCCGAAATCATATTGTGAATGTCTTTGTTGTGCCAGAGACTCAGCATCTGCACTATATGGCGAGTAGCAACTTCCCTTTTCATAATAATGTTACATTCCATCCTGGATTTTCCACTGTTTGATTAAATACAAGATGATGGTCCCATACTCGAAAGAGCATAGGGAAACGATGCAGGAGACCCGCACTGCTGTACTAGGCAAGGTCGTAGTGGAGGTGGTTAGCCATTGCCTTCCTCTGACTGTAATGGGGATGAATGATGACTACACAACACCCAGTCATCATGAGGAAGGTGAAAATCCCTGACCCAGCTGGGAATCAAACCAGAGTCCCCGTGCTCAGGAAGTGAGAACACTACCACGAGCTAGGTAAACTAAATTCTCACAGAAACCACCACTTACCTGCGTAAATCTAATATATAGAAGGTATTTGTACTACGAAACCTGTCAGTATCCTTGCACCACAGAACAAATATTTGGAATTATTAGGGAAGAGTAAATTTACACTAATTGCAAGCTAGCAAAGAACTAAGCATGGCAAGGATACCACCCAGAAGTTGGAAGAACAGACCACGTGATACTTTCTACATAAGATCTCCATTTCAACCCTTCACTGGACTCGCAGGGCTATTGTGAAAAAAAGAAAAATATTATGAAACTTAAGACGTGTATGGTCATGTGAACAGTTTTGCATGCATCTGGGGTTTTATAACATTTAGTTTTACAAAAAATGGGAAGTTGCAAGCAACATTGCCCATAAGTCACATGGGTGCTATAATGTGAAATACCACAATATTATCCCTGCAGGTGGATTAAATGATTGCATTTCAATTTATTTCGTGTGAAATCTCTAACAATTCCTCTTCAGAACAAGCACACAATTATTCCACATTTTACAAATACCCCCAACACTGGTCAGTAATCACAACACTGGCATGTGAGCTCATTTCCTTCTTCAAAAAAACTTTTCCTCTTCTGTAACATTACTTAGTCTGTACATCCTATTTATGGCGTTTATTTCAAATTTACTAATGCGGGTTGTTGCATTGTGTACACATAAGACATTTGCTAATTAACAGACTTCAGTTTTCTTGTTGATGGCCAGGACAAGTTCTATGATCTTGGATAATCTGTTATTGTTTGTTGCTAGTTCATTGTTCAGAAACTAAATACAGTATAACACCACTTTTATGTTCCCAAAACTAGTGTCTTCCCAACGTTTATGACATTTATCTTTACCGCCAAAATTACTATGTTCATTTGTACCTGATTTTACATTAACAAAATTATAATTCTCCCACAATTTACACTTCATAAAAAAAATTTTGTGGAGCAAAAAACTGACACCAGGCATGAAGTAGTGTTTACAAAAAGCTACGCGGTTAACTTTCTTGACACCAGGGCATCCTAATCAGCAGATCTGACTCACTAAAAGGGCGACGTATTTTTCATGCTGAGCTGAGAATTTATTCTCATTGTCAGGTACAAAAATGTATGTAAGTATTCTTGTGAAGTTTCACAAACAAACAAAAAATGCAAGTGATGGTTTGTGTGTGGTTTTCTATGAAACTGAGACAGCACAGTACCTGATTTTAATGTCAAAAAGGCTATTACAGTGCAAGAGAAGCAATTCAACAAACATGCAGCCACCACACAAATACTTTTGTAAATTTTTGCAGCACTTGACAAGAATACATTCCGTAAACACATTGGGCTAAGCATGAAAAAATACGTAACTGATGCAGTGTTTCATTATTTACATAATAAATGACAGTTGCAGGCTTTCCAAAAACATCTATTATGATGTACAAAATTAAGTGAAATGTTTCCATTTTCCAGACAGTTACCAGTTTCAGTCACATCAGCATTAGATAATAAACAACTCGCTAACAGGTATTTTGATGCCTATTATGTACATATACCATCAAATCCAACAATGTAAGGGAAGATCATATACACAGCTTATTATTTCCCACATTTTTTTTATTAAAACTTGATAAGCATAGAAGTGGGGCTTCACTGTACCTACAAGATTTGACATGTTTCGAGTTCATAATGCCCGAAATTTTGTCAAGATGTGTTAACTGCCCAGTAATGTGTAAAGAAGATACAATTATAATGCCCATAAAAATGAGCATGTCAGTGAACTGCTCCACTGTGTTGATATAGTGATCTGCTGCACCGAACACATTTTGATCAATTGCATCCATGTGATTGTTTCAAAAGAGATTTCTCAAATATTGCAGTGGTATATCGGCCTAGTAACTCTCTCACGCTAAAGGTACATCAGCTGTCACATTATATCTATAGTCTTCCTTTATCAACCTGACTGCAGTACGTCTTCTTACTGCGTATGGCATATGGGTTATCATGCGATTCTCTACCAGTATCAGAAGTCTAAATGATGTGGAAGGAAGATAAGGGTTTAACGCCTTGTTGACACTGATGTCATTAGAGACAGCATATGCTCCGAATGCTTCAAGGATGGGGAAGCAGCCATCCTAGGATTTTACTCAACTGATTCATCACTGCACCACCTCACTCAGTTGCAACTATTTAGTTGTTAGTACATGGTTACCCATGTACTAACAACTAACTTTTCAGACTCCACATTAGAGTTGTGCACCAACTCATTTTCAAGCCTAACCTGAGGCTGCACTGAAAGTGCCTGAGCTTCATAACAATCATCTAAACTTGGCAATAGTTACATCACATACGTCAGATGTCAATTTACAAGCTCATACATCGGTCAGAATCAAAACGATTCTGACGTATAATGAGAACCTGTACATCATATAGAGACCCTATTTATATTGCGACAATCTACCATCACTGTGTGATGCAAGTATTGCCAATTTTACATGGCTGTCATTAAGATCATGCACTTTCAGGGCAGCCTTTGGTGAAACTTGCGAATTAACCACTCAGTTCTAAGCTAGTTGCCAGAATATAAGTACTGAACTTATGACATACGTAATAAACATTTCATTACGCGTATGTTGTGAAGTTCTATATAGGAGCTATGGCGCCTACAGGAAACTATTCACACTTCAATTTCTGAAAGGAATTCGCTAACACATCTGTATAACGACTAACCTTTTAATATTTCCTATTTCCATTTATACAGGGTGTTCCCACAAGAGCGTGCAAATATTTAACAGGACACATCACTGAACAATTTGAGATATGGAACCTGGAGTTGGAGAAGCCAGCATAAGGAGATAATAGAAATAAAATCACATTACCGTTTATTATTTGTTACATTATCACAGTTAACTGCGAATACCATCACTGGCACAATGACCATACCATCTGTGCTGCATCTTACAAAATACGCTGAAATTGACAGCCATCAATCTCAATGACATTTGCGAGCAAGATTCTCATGCACCCTGACAAACATCCCTGGTGTGTTTCTAATCAAAGGCAGCTACAATTCTGGCAAATAATTCTAATCTTCATATGCATTGGGGTCTCATACACAAATGACGTTAAATATCCCCATAGAAAATAACCAAGTGGATTCAAGTCATGCAACCTCAGAGGCCACAGAACAGGACTGCCCATTCCAATCCAGTAACAAAGAAATACTGCATTGAGACAGCTGCAGCTATCCACACTGAAGTGAGGTGTTGCACAATCATGTTATATCCACATCCTCTCTGAACAGCCAAGGGTACATTCTCCAAGAACTCATTTAGAACCCTGCATGGGTGCAACAACTACATCAGGATGGTTTTCTCAATCCCACACATGGCTATTCCTGCTGTTTGAAGTACTATCAGAATCAAATGAGGTCTCATCAGTAAACACTACGATTTGGACGAAATCTGGTCGATCAAGCCACTATCTAAGCAACCACTGACATTGCAACCCTTGGTGCAAAGTCAGTCACGAGAACTGCAAGGACCCGACTGTACCTCTCTGAATAGCACTGAGTAATGAATTGATTCATTAGCATGTTCTGTCATAGTACGATGTAAATACGATACAACAGAGCTACCTTATGGACAAGTAAACAAAAATCTGCATCGCGACTTCTTAGTAATCAGGCTTGTCATCCTTGTACATGCAAATAAACACCACAGTAGACTAACTTGTACCCATGTTAAGTCGCAAATAAGTTGACAAACAGAAATGCTAGACAAAGTGGTAGACAAGCTTACTTCCATATCTCCATATACTGGCTTCTCCGACCCCAGGTTCCCTACCTCAAACAGTTCAGTGGAGCATTCTCCATGGCCTGTTACATTTTTGCACACTCTTACAGAAACACCTAATCCTCATAAACTAGCACCACAAACTGCCAAAGGTGCACACTATTCAGAAACTTTGTGCCAGAGAGAACTGAATATTGTTCGATCAGAGAATTTAAGCACTGCTTGTAACAAACAATTTCAGTATCACAGGAAACTGCAGTTTTGACATTGCTTGAGAGGAACATTGCCAAGAAAGGGTTAAGAATTCAGAATGAATTTTTCCAATTAATGTTCATTCCTTATTTTAATGCTACAAATTTACATAATGTGAAGAAAGTTGAGTGTGACGAATATTAAGACCGAAGAGAAGTGTATAGATACATTGACTATCCTTAAAGTAACATCCACAATAATTCATATTTACAACTGCATACCTTGTATTGGGAGGCAGTGTGGAAGGGTTTGGACACACAAATCCTGTTAAAAGAATTCTAAGAACCTTCATCAATTTTAAGAATATACCACAAAATAGATTATCCCAATCCTCTTTGACAATCACTGACCCCAGTATCTACTGCATTATAATTTTGTGATATGACAAAATTTATTTGAGCACACACAAAGGCTGCACTGGTTTGAAATACACTCATTTTCTCTTCACTCAGTCTTATTGTACCTTTGACCACTCACGTTCATCTGCATATTTCTAAAATATTTCAAGTGAATCTTATGTTCTACTTTTTAAATACACATAAAAACTCTCACATACTACTCTTTCACAGAACATGTCACCAATGAAGTAAAATCTATGAAAATAAACACAATTAAAAAGTTAAAAGTTTTATTTTCCCAAAATAAAAGCACCCTGCTCAGGGTGAAGTCTTATCGTGCAGACACAGACACCTGCCACACACGAATCAGGTTGTCTGAATAGCCAGCAAACAGTGTCTGCCCATCTGTAGACCATGCTAATGACAGGCACTGTGGAGGTTCTGCTTTTGCAGTCACAGAGACTACTTCTGGCCTGAGTTCTTCAACCATGTCCTTGCTCTCCAAGTCCTATAACAATGAATGGTTATGTCACTATTGCAACAAAGTAATGCCCCTAAGCTATTACAAAACATTAATGCAATCTTATTATGTATTATTCAACAAGGTTTTTCAAGTACACCTAATACACTATTCCATTATTAACATGTCTGCCCTACCATTTTCAACTACTCTAGACCACAGTTCTTGGATCAGAATCCTTTTGGCATAGAGAACATAGAGACCACAGCTCTACTCGTCAGGATATTTCATCACGGTTGGTTGGCTTAAAAGGGGGAAGAGACCAAACTGCGAGGTCATCTGCCCCTTATTTCATCATGTGCAGGACGTATATGACTAAATGGATCCACCCAGAAAAAGTTACTTACCCAAATCTTAATAGATGGTCCAAAGGCAGCACACAGCCAATATCTATTTGGCGAGAAGCACAGTGCTGTTATTATATCATTGTGATCCAAAGTGTGCAGATGCTTTCCATCATTGAGATCCCACAGCATAGCCTTGCAATCCTGCAAAGAAATGCCAGAATAAAGCAACTGTTCTTACAGAAATAATTTACCTCTTGTGAGTACTACTAAGATCAGTCCCATATCCGCAAACACTCAGTGAATGTCATGGTTCAATTATGTATGCATCATTTCACAACAATAGCATAACGTTACTAAATAAAACTGTCTGATTACAATTAAATTTAATAACAGCCCTTGAATCACAAAACCACTTACTAAGTTACAAGAATCAAAACTGACTTAAAAACAATGCCTCTATAATGTTAGATTACCTTTCCTCCAGAAGCACAAAGTGAGCCATCAGGAGAAACAGTAACTGTGTTCAGATATCCCGTATGTCCATTGTGGTTGATCTTCAGGCGACAATTTGTTAGATTCCACACCTGGAAATAAGATGATCAGCATGTTCAAACAACATAATAAAAATTTCAGCTCTCACGACAAGAAGAACTTCTGAATTCCGTGTACAGGAATAATGTACAGGTGTCTCACTACTAGTCCCTGGACAGGTGCTGCCTTCTGTTAATTCCTAAAGTTATTTTAGAATAAAACATTAGCAAATGTAACAGCGGCTCTCATGAATGGCTGAGCCAATATGTGATCAAGTTTTGAATTTCATGCCAGTACCCGTTAGGTTTTGCAGTTTGCTGTAAATCTGCTGCAAGTAAGTCAAGTTTTTTTCGTGAGCAAGAAATTTTGGAAGCTTGAGAGCAAGACCTTGCTCAATAACCACCTCTCACCTTTTTTGTAGGCATGATTATTATACCTTGTTATTTTAAGATTTGTGATCTATTAAAGAACTAAAGTAAATGCAAAAAATAAATCTTTAAGCCTTCGCCTTTTTTAGTCAGTATTACTCCTGTAAACATATCAACTGCACATGTGCCACAAATACTTTAAACGGTTGGTTTTCTAGGCCTGACCTCCTGTAAAAAGTGGCCTATCCCCAAAGCATTAAATAACCAAGTTATCGAAACAGTAGCTACTTGAGACCACAGTTCTTCAAACATCAGAATCCTTTTGGCTATGGGAACACAGAGTACATCTCTACCCACATGGAAATTCATCATTTAGATGAAGTCTGTGGCTCGTCTTTATATTTGACAATATATATTAATTACCCTTTCAGCAATCAAGGCTAAAAAAAGCCCATCATGGTAAAGCAACGTTGCCCATGGTAGTGCTACATGCCCTGAAAGGCTGAATATTTCACGTTTGTCACTTATGACAACACAGTGAATGGTGAAAGAGCATAAAAGTTTAAAGCTCTAATGATATATGGAACAAATTTTAGTGGTTTATAAATTTTGCAAGCATGACGAACATACACCTTCTCTAAAAACCCAACCTGTCATCAAACTCCAGTCCTCATTTCTGCAGTAGCAACCACACTGCTTCAAATTCCATGAGCAGTAAGAGGTGACCCAGAACCTAAGAAATAACTTCTGTCACTGACACTTTACCAGAAAACAGGAAGCTGATTTAAAGAAAGGATTGAGTTGACACTTGTACCCAAAATTATTTCATCTGTTTGGATTCAATTTGTAATTACCGAAGGTAATATCCAAGGTTCCTACACTTACAACTCAGATGAGAAACTGTTTATCTTCGGTAATCAATGGCTTCCGTATCTAAGCAATGCAACAAATTTTGAACTACAGTTTAGGTACAGCAATCATCAGCTCACCTTAACCATACGATCCCATCCCGCTGACACAATGATGGGATTTGAATGATTGGGCGAAAATCTTACACACGACACCCAGTCACTATGGCAGTCCTCCTGCAAAACAAAAACAGTAATGTTAGCCAGAAAAATAATTATACAGCAAAACAAATTATTAACACACTGGTTAACCAATATGATAAATGCTGTTGCTACTGCAACAAGTATACATCCTCAATGTGTTATCTTTCTTTTCTGAGAAGAAATTATAGACAGCACTTCTGAATCATGGGGAACTGCTTCATAATTTATATAAACATTACAAATAAGCATACCAACTGTTCCATTGAATCATTACTTCACGATTTAGTGAAACACCTACAGAAACAAATATTTATCTTTCATCATTTTAAAAATACAAGTACACAAAAAAAAATTATTTTACATTCTAAGGTTTAGTTAGGCTAATGCTAATGAGGTGGTGATGGCAGTGGGATGCTAGCTAATATCTAACTGGACTCAGGGGTAACGGTCTCAAAGATTTTGAACCGTTTTCTAAATGTATGTGTTCACTGGGGCACTCTTAAGCCCACTGTATTCTCTACAATTATCATACATGGGAAGCAACGGATTTAGCACACGCAGCTGGTTCAAGGGATTACTGCATAATGAATGATATCACAAGAATCTAATGTTGGCAATTAGTAACTAGTGCAACGAGTGATTGGACAGTTATCACTTCTGCAAAATTATACAGTGTAAGGTTAAAAATGCAGAACAGTAATCAACCAAGATAGCTGAAGTGTTGGGAGCAACTGCATGATAGGTGCAAATCATTCAAATATACCACTGCCTTCAACCTCTGCACAAGGAAATTTTGAACTGGAGTAAGACGTCAATACTTCTGAATTAGTGTGTTTAATGGTATTTCCACTCAAAGTTGCACTATTACAAAGCTCTACTATGAATAGCATTAATCAATCCACAGCTGTTATTCAAGGCACTTTGGCCATCAAAAATGTCGTCACCCGTGTGGTTGAAACCAACTAACACTCCCACAGAAAACCAAACTGAAATCTACAGGAAACTATGATATGGTACCTGCTGCAGAAAGGAGGGTGTTTAAAAATCCTTAATTCATTCGAATGGCAATTCGCCTCTTGAATTTAAAAACAAATGCTACGAATTTTTCATTTTAAGTGTTCAACTTGTTTCACATCACAGTAAAATGCACTCGTTAGACAAATTCATGTACCTTACCGCAAAGTATAGTCTCTGCTTGTGTTTTGTACATTTACATTAAGGAAAAATAGGTAAAACTTCTTAAGAGTCCATAACACCAAAATATTTTTGTCATCTTCCATCAAATCTGGAAGCTGAGTACTTTTTTCTTCACGAGTAATTACCGCAGATGTTAAGCACTTAAAAATGATACCTCTATTTTTTCCTGCTTTACCAAGAAGCACACAAGAAAATATCACTGCCAGACAACACTAGCAGAAGACAGATTTGTCACATTCATCCTTTTGTTCAGACAATGATCACAGATTACAACCCAACTAGTGTACATACGCAGCTTCAATCCACTCATCTTTCACACTGTTCAAATGCACCTGTATCATTATCTGCCCATCTGTGATAATAAATGTCAACACAAATCTTCCTTAACCCAATGTTGGATATCAAAACTCTGAAGCTCAAGTGCCACAACTGGTAATTGACAATTTTTGTGATAAGAAAACTGTTCTGATTAGATGGACTGACACAAAAGCTCCATCAAAATCGCCTTTTCAGTAGAACTTCATGTAGTGAAGTCAAGAACTGAAGTTTACCTTCAATCCACCTCTATTTACAGTTGCAAAGTGAGCTATTTTGAAAATTTAAGACACTAATGCAATGCCTGCACATATATAATCATCAAACCACCTAGAAAACACACAAGCAGACTAGGATAGTGTTCAGAAAATTTTTCTGATGGATTGTTTTTTCTTTTTTCATTCTCTATCTCTCAACGAGATTAGATGATGTATGTTATAGCATAGATTTTAAACTCATTATCAAACAACACCCTTTAAAAATCTCACTAAACAAAGAAAAGAATGTTAATGTCAGCAAATTGTACATAAGAATTTCTTGCTGAAGAGGGCTGCTTTTACAAAGGCACAAGCATGGAGATCCATTTTATGAATTACTTTACCATGGGCAATCAATTAATGTATCACTTTGAACAAATCTAGATAGTCTCAATATGCAGACACCGACAACACCAGTATTTCTGAAAAGGTGGTCTGCATATGGTAGTCAGTTTTGTACGTAACATTTTCCCATGGCCCATTCCTAACTGAAGTCAATGCATGAACTACAAGGAGACCTAAATTTTTAATGTAGCATAACCTGTTCATCTACATCAATTCTCTGCAATCCTCCTGACAGTGCATGGTGGAGTGTACTTCAGGTACCACAATTTGATCCCCCTGTTCTGTTCACAAATGACAGGTGGAAAGAATGATTTCTGTAAACCTCTGTATTAGGGTGAATTACCACAACCTCTAAAATCTTGACATTCCAAATAAACAGTGAAGTATTTGTGAGAAGTAAGATAGCCCCTAGTATTATCCACAGCAGTTGAAGCTGTACTCTTTAGATTCCTGCATAACCACACCCTTGGAAATGGCAACATTAGTCAGAAAAAATTCAATATTTGTGTTAAGAAGTAATAGACATGTCATTTTTGGTTGTTTCACTCTAAGAAATTTCATCTCATTTTTAAACAGAGTGGTGATACAAAAATGGAAGGAACTCCTTACCAAGAGAACACACATAAGTAACACTGAATATGGAAGAACCTAACTTCATTTCCATGAATAGGAAACACCCTGAATGTATTAAACACACAAAGATAGGAAAAAACAATTAGCATGTACTTAGTTTTGAACCTACTCAATTCCATTCTAACACTGGGTCTCTTACCCCCCCCCCCCCCCCAAAAAATAATTATCACTTTAAAATTTTCCCTACTGGCCATTCCACGACACATGTGGGAGGAAGTAAAATGTTGTCGACCCTTCGCAGAACACACACACTCTGAATTTCAGTAATGAACCACTTTATGATAAACAATGCCTCTTATAATGTCAGCCACTGGAGTCTGTTGAGCATATCTTAACACTCTCGCACTGACTAAATGACCCTGTGGCTGAGCTTATCTCTCTTCATTGGATTTCTGTTAGTCCTACCTCATAAGGGTCAAAGAGTTATGAGCAATACTGAAGAACCAGTCTAAAGTGTTTTTTTTTTAAGCAACTTCTATCATGGTCGACTTACATTTTCTTTTACAACTACTTATGAATCTCAGCCTAGCATCTGTTTATTCTAGTATGTTTCCTCTGAAAGTCTCACCAGGTGACTACTACCACATATTTTACAGCAGATACTCTTTCCAGCAATACGACACCCATGTTGTAGCCTTCAGTTATGGATTTATTCTCCTACATATGCACAATGTATTAAATTTATTTACAATCGGGGTACACTGCCAAAGACCGCACAATTCATCAAACCTGTCCAGTTCTTCTGAAAATCTGCTCACCTTCTAGCATTACTATTTTCTTCCACACAAGCACATCATCT
This sequence comes from Schistocerca americana, assembly GCF_021461395.2. Classification (NCBI taxonomy): domain Eukaryota; kingdom Metazoa; phylum Arthropoda; class Insecta; order Orthoptera; family Acrididae; genus Schistocerca; species Schistocerca americana. The sequence goes on from NC_060120.1 coordinate 185,059,196, forward strand.
GCAAATAGCCTTATGGATCTTCTGAGATTTTCTACTGGATCCTTTTTACATATTGTAAATATGTACTAGTCCTATCATATGCCTGAAATTACATTTATACCCATTTATTCTGTACTGTTGAGAGTAATGTGTTGAGTTCTCTCTGTAAGAAAATCTTTAATCACAATTAAGTTCCAATACTTTCAGAAACGACTTCCTGACACTTAAATCTATATTCGATGTTAAATTTTCCTTCTTCAGAAACGATTTCCTTGCCATTGCCAGTCTACATTTTATATCCTCTCTACTTTGAACATCATCAGTGATTTTGCTCCCCAAATAGCAAAACTCCTTCACTACTTTAAGTGTCTCATTTCTCAATCTAATTCCCTCAGCATCACCCTACTTAATTCGACTACATTCCATTATCCTCGTTTTGATTTTGTTGATGTTCATCTTATATCCTCCTTTCAAGACACAGTCCATTCCATTCAACTGCTCTTCCACGTCCTTTGCTGTCTGACAGAATTACAATGTCATCGGCGAACCTCAGTTTTTATTTCTTCTCCATGGATTTTAATACCTACTCCTAACTTTTCCTTCGTTTCCTTTACTGCTTGCCCAATATACAGATTGAATAGCATAGGGGAGAGGCTACAACCCTGTCTCACTCCCTTCCCAACCACTGCTTCCCTTGCATGTCCCTCGACTCTTCTAACTGCCATCTGGTTTCTATACAAATTCTAAATAGCCCTTCACTCCCTGTATTTTACACCTGCCACCTTCAGAATTTGAAATAGTATTCCAGTCAACATTGTCAAAAGCTTTCTCTAAGTCTACAAATGCTAGAAACGTAGGTTTGCTCTTCCTTAATCTAGCTTCTAAGATAAGTCATAGGATCAGTATTGCCTCACGTGCTCCCATATTTCTATGGAATCCAAACTGATCTTCCCCGAGGTTGGCTTTTACCAGTTTTCCCATTCGTCCTTAAAGAATTCGCGTTAGTATTTCGCATCCGTGACTTATTAAACTGATTGTCCGGTTATTTTCACACCTGTCAGCACCTGCTTTCTTTGGGATTGGAACTATTATATTCTTCTTGAAGTCTGAGGGTATTTCACCTGTCTCACATCTTGCTCACCAAGGACATCAGTAGTTCTAATGGAATGCTGTCTACCCCCAGGGGCCTTGTTTCGACTCAGGTCTTTCAGTGCTCTGTCAAACTCTTCACGCAGTATGTTTTTTCCAATTTCATCTTCATCTACATCCTCTTCCATTTCCATAATATTGTCCTCACGTACATTGCCCTTGTATAGATCCTCTATATACTCCTTCCACCTTTCTGCTTTCCCTTCTTTGCTAAGAACTGGGTTTCTATCTGGGCTCTTGATATTCATACAAGTGGTTCTCTTTTCTCCAAAAGGTCTCTCTAATTTTCCTGTATTAAGTATCTATCTTACCCCTAGTGAGATAAGCCTCTACATCGTTACATTAGTCCTCTAGCCATCACTGCTTAGCCATTTTGCACTTCCTGTGGATCTCATTTTTGAGACGTTTGTATGCCTTTTTGCCTGCTTCACTTACTGCGTTTTTATATTTTCTCCTTTCATTAATTAAATCCAGTATTTCTTCTGTTACCCAAGGATTTCTACTAGTCCTCGTCTTTCTACCTACTAGGTCCACTTCTGCCTTCACTACTTCATCTCTCAAAGCTACCCATTCTTTTTCTACTGCATTTCTTTCCCCAATTCCTGTCAATTGTTCTCTTATGCTCTCCCTGAAACTCTGTACAACCTCTGGTTCTTTCAGTTTATCCAGGGCCCATCTCCTTAAATTCCCATCTTTTTGCTGTTTCTTAAGTTTCAATCTACAGTTCATAACGAATAGATTGTGGTCGGAGTCCACATCTGCCTCTGGAAATGTCTTACAATTGAAAACCTGGTTCCTAAATCTCTGTCTTACCATTATAAAACCTTTTAGTATCTCCAGGCTTCTTCCATGTATACAACCTTCTTTTATGATTCTTGAACCAAGTGTTAGCTATGATTAAGTTGTGCTCTGTGCAAAATTCTACCAGGCAGCTTCCTCTTTCATTTCTCTCCCCCAATCCATATTCACCTACTACGTTTCCTTCTCTCCCTTTTCCTACTACCGAATTCCAGTCACCCATGACTATTAAATTTTCATCTCCCTTCACTATCTGAATAATTTCTCTTATTTCATAATACATTTCTTCGTCATCTGCAGAGCTAGTTGGCATATAAACTTGTACTATTGTAGTAGGTGAGGGCTTCGTGTCTATTTTGGCCACAATAATGCGTTCACTATACTGTTTGTAGCAGTTTACCTGCACTCCTATTTTTATTCCTTATTAAACCAGCTCCTGCATTACCCCTGTTTGATTTTGTATTTATAACCCTGTATTCACCTGACCAAAAGTTTTGTTCCTTCTGCCAGCGAACTTCAGTAATTCCTACTACATCTAACTTTAACCTATCCATTTCCCTTTTCAAATTTCCTAACCTACCTGCTCGATTAAAGGATCTGACATTCCATGCTCCTATCCGTAGAACGCCAGTTTTCTTTCTCCTGATAATGTCGTCATCCTGAGTAGTCCCCGCGCAAAAATCCGAATGTGAGACTATTTTACCCAAGAGGACGCCATCATCATTTAATCATACAGTAAAGCTGCATACCCTCGGGAAAAATTACGGCCATAGTTTCCCCTTGCTTTCAGTCGTTCGCAGTACCAGCACAGCAACGCTGTTTTGGTTAGTGTTACAAGGCCATATCAATCATCCAGACTGTTGCCCCTGCAACTACTGAAAAGGCTGCCGCCCATCTTCAGGAACCACACGCTTGTCTGGCCTCTCAATAGATACCCCTTTGTTGTGGTTGCACCTACAGTACGGCTATCTGTATCGCTGCGGCACGCAAGCCTCCGCACCAACGGCAAGGTCCATGGTTCTTGGAGGGGGGGAATATGTAAGTATGCAAGTATGTGCTTATGTAATCTCTTCATTTGATTTTTACCCCTCTTGTAATTGACTGAAGGAGTTTTTGAATTTATAAATTTAGTAACAATATGTTTCTTTATGACACGGTCAACAGCTTTGAATTTTGTTTCAAGTATTACGAATGCAAAGCTTCTCTCTGCCTCCCTATGACAGGTTTTTCACTATAATACTGCTGAAACAATGCTTGTGTTTTTAGAAGCAAATATGCTTGTAAAGCAACTTTAATTCTATTTGCTTCATGTCACTACATTAAGATTGCTACAAAGAGGGCCTTTCAACTGACATTTGCTTATATAAGCCTGCACATTGTAGTACACACACCAACATGTATTTTGGTACACTTTAACAACCCCATACAACAAAATCAATTGAGCATCAAATAGCCTGAACAACGATACTGCCTGCATAAAATTAGCTTAAAGATTGTCAAGCATGCTTGCATGAAGTGCTTGATCATGCATTCTTGTAAATTCGCAGTTTAACATGTAGCCACTGGTCATGCAGCATACCTACTAATCACCTAACAAAAATCAATGTGTTTCAAGAGTACTAATGTGGGACCTAATGACATTTTCTCCATTCAGGATGTAAAATGATCAGTAGGCAATTTACAAAATAGAGGCATTCAATACACTTCCATCATATAGCTGTCAAATGGTTGAAATTTCTTTAGAAGTAATCCAAGCTTTCGTGATCAAAATTGAAAGCAACAATACCAGATCTATAGTACAACATAACAGCTGGCCTACAAAACCTTTTATCACTAACAGGTTTCGAAAAAACAAAATGGTAACCTTCATTACCACAGAACATCACATCACAAGTTACATACCTTAACTGGAAAATACATAAAGCCACTTGAGCAAAAGTACGTAAATATGCCACAGCAGTTTCTTCATATCACCGATCTTCATACATCAGAATCCTTTTGGCTTCGAGAACACAGACAGTATCTCTACTCATCTGGGTATGTCATCACTTGTATGAAGTCCGTGGATTGAGCTACAAAAATTACTTAGTCTTGCAACGCTTGTTCCTACACTGCTGTCTTCCCAAATAGTAAATTTTTTTATATACAGGACTATTAAAAATGATTGAAGTGATTTCATAAATTCACTGTAGCTCCATTCATTGACATATGGTCATGACACACTACAGATAAGTAGAAAAACTCAGAGTTTTGTTCGGCTGAAGCCGCACTTCAGGTTTCTGCCGCCAGAGCGCAGTGAGACAAAATAGCGACAGGAGCCGAGAAAGCGTATGTCGTGCTTGAAATGCACTCACATCAGTCAGTCATAACAGTGCAACAACACTTCAGGACGAAGTTCAACAAAGATCCACCAACTGCTAATTCCATTCGGCGATGGTATGCGCAGTTTAAAGCTTCTGGATGCCTCTGTAAGGGGAAATCAACAGGTCGGCCTGCAGTGAGCGAAGAAACGGTTTAACGTGTACGGGCAAGTTTCACGCGTAGCCCGCGGAAGTCGACGAATAAAGCAAGCAGGGAGCTAAACGCACCACAGCAGACGGTTTGGAAAATCTTACAGAAAAGGCTAAAGAAGAAGCCCTACCGTTTACAATTGCTACAAGCCCTGACACCCAATGACAAAGTCAAACGCTTTGAATTTTCGGCGCGGTTGCAACAGCTCATGGAAGAGGATGCGTTCAGTGCGAAACTTGTTTTCAGTGATGAAGCAACATTTTTTCTTAATGGTGAAGTGAACGGACACAATGTGCGAATCTGGGCGGTAGAGAATCCTCACGCATTCGTGCAGCAAATTCGCAATTCACCAAAAGTTAACGTGTTTTGTGCAATCTCACGGTTTAAAGTTTACGGCCCCTTTTTCTTCTGCGAAAAAACGTTACAGGACACGTGTATCTGGACATGCTGGAAAATTGGCTCATGCGACAACTGGAGACCGACCCGACTTCATCTTTCAACAGGATGGTGATCCACCGCACTTCCATCATGATGTTCGACATTTCTTAAACAGGAGATTGGAAAACCGATGGATCGGTCGTGGTGGAGATCATGATCAGCAATTCATGTCATCGCCTCCACGCTCTCCCGACAACCCCATGTGATTTCTTTCTGTGGGGTTATGCGAAAGATTCAGTGTTTAAACCTCCTCTACCAAGACAAAACACACACTTCCTTGGCGTGCTTCATTTTCGGCCAAGAATGTCCTGAAAACAATTCCTTCCAGGGACGACAACTGTTAAAAATGCTTCAAGTAATACAACGCTAGGTACCAAACATTTTTAACACATGAGAGTGAAATCACACTTAACTTTGTAGGTAATAGACCATTTTATTGACACGAAGGATGTGGAGAGAATGTGTTGGGATGACAATATCAAAACAAGTCATGGGTTACTTAGCTGAGTATGTTAAATTGAGCACATCTCCAAAAGATGTATTTTTCTTTAAGGTGGGAAAACTAACCTGTCCAGCATAACTGTGATGCAAAAGTTCTGTAGTTTACTGCAGGCATGACTGGAAACCATAACTATGCCTTTCACTGAAACATACGCCTTTACTTTCCTCACGATTGGAACTGGGAAACCATGTGTCCGCTTGTTAATATATTACTTTGGAGCATTATCATTCCTCTTTTATTAGTCACATGACTGCAATAAAATGTACCAGTTGTATAAATATCAGAATCTCAGATGGAAAACCACTCTACGAAAAGAAGTGAAAGCTGGAAGGAGTATACAAAATGGTATATACAAGGGAGTTAAACTTGATGACAGTATTATAGAAAGGGTAGAGGATGTAGATGAGAATGAGATGGGAGATAAGATACTGCAAGAAGAATTTGACAGAGCCCTGAAAGATGTTAAGTCAAAACAAGGACCTGGGAGTATACGATATTCTGTCAGAACTACTGACAGCATTGGGAAAATGACAAAACTTTTCCATTTGGTTTGCAAGACAGGTGAAATACCCTCTAACTTAAGCAGGCTGTAGTAATTCCACAGAAAGCAGCTGCTGACAAGTGTGAAAATTACCTGACTATCAGTTTCAGTCATGGTTGGAAAATAACGGTGTGAATCCTTTATAGAAGATTGGAAAAACGGATCTAAGAGAAGACCAGTTTGATTCTGGAGAAATGCAAGAACATGCAAGGCAATACTGACCCTACAACTTATCCTAGAGGACTATGTTTATAGTATTTGTAGACCTGGAGGAAGCTTTAGACAATGTTGACTGGAATCCTCTTTGAAATTCTGAAGTTAGTATGGGGAAAATACAGGGAGTGTAAAGCTATTTAGAACTTATACAGAAACCAGATGGCACCTATAATAGTTGAGGGGCATCAATGGGAAGCAGTGGCTGAGAAGGGATTGAGACAGGGTTGTAGCCTATTCCCAGTGTATTCAGTCTACACAGAAAAAGCAGTAAAGGAACCCAAAGAAAAATTTTGAGTACGATGTTCAAGAAGAAGAATAAAAACCTTTAGGATAGCCGATGATATCGCAATTCTGTCAGACAGCAAAGGATTTGGAAGAGCAGTTGAACAGAATGGACAGTGTCTTGAAATGAGGATGCAATAGATCAACAAAAGTGAAACAAGGATAATGGAATGCAATCTAATTAAATCAGGTGATGCTACAGAAATTAAATAGGATATGAGGAGCTTAAAGTGGTAAATTAGTTTTGCTATTTGGGCAGTAAAATAACTAATGACCAAAGAAGAGAGGATATAAAATGTAGATTGACAATGGCAAGGAAACCATTCCTGAATAAGAGAAGTTTGTCAACATCAAAGATAGTTTTAAGTGTTAGGAGGTGTTCTCTGAAAGTATTTGTCTAGAGTGTAAATATGAACAGAAGTCTAATATACACAATAACAAATTTATTTAAAACATGAGTAGAAGCATTCGAAATGTGATGATACAGAAGAATGTTTATGATTAGATGGGTAAATCACGTAACTAATGAAGAGGTACTGCACAGAATTGGGGAGACAAGAAAATTATGGCCCAACTTGACCAAAAGAAGGGATTGGTTGACAGGACACATTCTGAGTATTGGAGGGAAATGTGGGGGCAAAAATCTTAAGAGGGAGACCAACACATGAACACAAGAAGCACATTCAGAAGGATGTAGGTTGCAGCAGTTATTCTGAGATTATGAGGCTCGCACATGATGAGTAGCATGGAGAGCTGCATCAAACCAGTCTCCAGACTGAAGATGACAAATCGATGAGCTCGTTTTGGCATACTGCCAGCATCAGATGTTCTGTAAATACATCAATAGGCACGAGACTTCATATTATAACTAACCGACGGAAAACATGTTATAGATTCAATTGATGTTTTTACCTTGCAGAGAATACCAGTTATACATTAGATTGATTTTTTTACCTTACAGGTAATACTGATACCATACATTCAGTAAAAACACCAATCAAATGTATAACACCTTTCCAATTACACAGTTTATAATATCCAGATTATCAGCCATTACAGCATTTACAGAACACCCTATGATGGCAATATGCTGAAAAGAGCTCAGCAATTTACACAATAAAAATCATATAGAGAGGAGTGTAACTGATATATATATATCACGTTACCACAAGACTTTTGCACAATGAGCCCTATAAGAACAAATTTTATTCATGTTCCATGGTGTTCCTGCAAAGGAAATTTAGTGTGTTCAGATTCTGTGCTGTGGTTAGCTAATGATGAATGCCTTAGGCTCATTGTGATCGGGTGATAGCAGCAAATCATATTAATGCCTTCTCCATTTCAATGCTTTGAAGCATATTTGCTGGATTTTGTATTTATACTTGTGTATTCTGAAAATATGTAGTTGTAATGATTAATCACATTAGAGACCTCTCCAAAATGACTTTTGAACAAGTTTTGTTTAAAAATTTGTTGAGTTAAAATGAGCTCTGGAACAGGAACATTCAACTGTGTGTGTCCTGGCTCAAACTTTTAAACTAGACACAAGCAAACATTCTAATTAATAAAGCAGCTTTGTGATTCCGACTGCAGTGACAATGTTGCCAGCCACATTTGACACGGTTTTGCCAAGTACCTACAAAACCAGCAACAAAATCATGACAGCTATGGAAAGCCAAGATTTGTTCAGAAGTGGCCTAGTACAGTGTGTAAACTTTTAGATGGCAGACCTCTCCTTAGTCCTGAATCGGTAGAAGTCAGTAAACGTCGAGAGGCTTCGGTAGGCACGCACTTTCGACTGCTGCCAACATTACGTAGCTGACTGTCGTACAAGGTAGCCATTGTCATCAGCTTCGTCATTGTTTTGCGCTGTACTGTTCTGCGTGTTTTTATTGTGCAGTTGTGCTAAACATTATCAAAATGAGTGAAGAGGCAGTTGCTGGCCCATCTCGGGAGTCGCCAACAACCCCTACCGGTAGGCCTACGGTTAGAAGGAAACCAGTATTACGTAGCGATGCTCGCAAAATTATATTGCGTGTGATTGAATGCTGCGAAAGGGAAAGGTAGCAGAAAAAAATTGCTTCACCCCATTTACAAATCTTCAGTGAGAGCTGCTACATATACAGGACAAAGCATTTGTAGCATTGGAAGATTCAAACAGTTTTCCAAGAATCATCCTGGCGTATCACCACAAATGCCTGGCAAGAAAAGGTGAGTTTCCATTTCAGATATTTTGTTCGTGATCACTTTGAAGGAGCCCCCTATTTCGTCCGAATTACCTTGTATTTCATTTTTCCTTGCTACCGTATCGCTTTGTATGGAAACACCACTGGTTACTGTATTATTTCCAAACACAAGCTCTCATTCTCAAATAGTGGATGCATAAATCTGGGTATTTTCCTGCAGTGGCATCTCATTGTTTATGATGTCATATCTCCTCAAGAATGTCTTACTTTTTTTTCCCCGGCTAGGAACCTCTGTGAGCGTACGGAGAACAAATCACCAAAATTTCACCGCAATCGGATGAATGGTTTGGGAACACACAGAGGGCAGACATACGTTCATTTTTATATATAGATATTGACAGTTACGTTATACTATATGACCTGTTTAAGTATATTTAAATTTTATAATTAATAGTTTAACAATGCGGGGGATGAAATAAAACTCAAATTTGCGGGCAGTGGGAATCGAACCCAGGTCAGCTGCATGACAAGCCTCTACCTAATCAATTGTGCTACGCACGCTACAGTGACCTAACTGTTGAAACATTGTCCATTACTCTTTTTGGGCGTTAGGAGAACAACTCACCAAAGTTTCATTGCAATCGGACGAATGGTTTGTGAGCACATAGTAGACAAACATACATACATTCATTTTTATAGATACAGATTTTAATTTACATGACGATTTCAGTTTTGTTTACTAAACATTTAAAGCGAGTTTTACTTCCAAGCCTTTTGTCTACTTTCGTGTAAGCATTACGCTCAATTTGTAGTGCCACGTATGCCACAAAACCTAATATGATTCTCCTGATTAACACATTGTCATTCACAGCCAACTAATTATGATTAGAGCTTACTAATAAAACATATAGCAGTCATCATGTCTGAAGTCCTAAGAGATCAGTTTTAACCAAACATCAGGAAACCAATAAGCAAGTCAAGAATCAAAATGTGCAAATGTAAGTACTGTGCAATTACCTGTATGGTGTATTTGCATTCAGCAAGGGTATTCCACAACTTTATTGTCTTGTCACGGCTTCCAGAAACAATTTGCCTGTTATCCACGGAGAAAGCAACACTCAGTACATCCTGAAACAAAACAAAATCCAAACATTACTTTGAAATTATACATATTAATATAATTAATAAGTTCAAGCCCACTAAAAGAAACATATTCATACTGAACATCTAAATCTAGTATGTGAAATTATGTCTTCATTTACCAAATACTAAGAATAATGAAAAGCCAAAATCACCGTAACTGAAGTGAAGTGCTGTATGAAGATACTCAACACGAGTTGTGCAGTGTATGTCCATACTTACTTGGCAATGGGCTAACCTCTTCTAAATTAATGCAAAAAAAAAGTTTATAAAAAAAAAAGCTTGAAATGGTCTGCCATCAGTAGGCGAGCTGCACCTTCGTGTGATCCTCAAAGCGCCGTGTTGTCTTCCCAGCTGCAAGATCCCAGAGGCGCAACGTCTTATCCCATGATCCTGACAGGGCATAATTACCATCAGAAGACAGTACCACATCGCTCACAAAATGCGAGTGGCCATAGAGCCGCTTCTGAGGGACACCGTAACTTGTGTCATCCCTTGTTAGCTTCCAAACAATAAGGGTCTTGTCTGTAATGAAAATGTTTTAACAGTAGTACCCAATCCACCAATGGCAAATTTTGCATTGCGCATACTGTTAAATCAAAGGATTTGTGATTTGTAGTTCAGACTATCAACAGCCAAAATGTCAATTCTTTTGGCTACTGAAAAAGCACTGGCTACTGAAAAAGCACTGCCCAGTTACAAGTAATGTGGACAACAATTACTTTAAACTTACAGTACAGACTGCCATACCAGCTCCATGTTTTATTTATTATTACACAACTACTATCAACGAGGTACTGAAAAACTTACTTTCTCAAGTTAACATGGAATAACTACCCGTCAATTACAACCTCATCCGAAGCAAAAATTAACGTTGGCCGTTTTAACCATTTTCCAGCGGTTACACTAAGCCCACGTGTGATTCAACGTTTCCCATTTCGCAAATAAATTAAGGTGCTGCTGCTGAGCTCCAGTGCTTCTACAAATAACCGACCCTAACCTCGTTCAGTGTGGTTAATGTTACTCGACACTAAAGAGGCGGTAGACTTCTGCATTCAATGACTGAGTCGATCAACTAGCAAATAAAACTTTAAAAACATAAAATACTTGGGAGTATCACAAAACCTCCATAACTAAGTAGATGGCAAAATATCAATGGAAGCGCGTGCCACACTCACCTCTTGAGCAAGATAAAATCATTTCTGGATATTTAGGATTGGTTGCTATCTGTGTAACCCATCCATTGTGGCCCCGAAGAGTCCCTCGCAGTTGCAGTGTTTCCGACATTTTCAGCGGCTTTTCTTCTACTGATGCCCACGGATTCGCGCGGCGTGTCCAACACTTCCTCACTCCACCGCGCCAAGTAGGAAAAGACAGGTTGCAACCAACCTTCAACCGGAAGCCCGCTTTGTCCAGAAGTGACGTCACAGCTATCGAACAGGATCGTCCGCCAAACAACCAGATATACGCAAGAAAATATTGGCTGTTATTTTCAATGTGACGTTGATCATTTCTAAATCAACTGGAAGTGTAAAAGATATTAAAAAATTCAAGTTCCCTTTTCCTCTGTTAAACATTAACAAATACATCGTTTCAGCATTATTTGTCGTCATTCCATAGAAAATCATCACCACTTGCCAATTACCGATAACTTGATAAATAAAACTACTTTGTATGGCTACTATTTCAGTCGGTACGTTCAAGATTATTTCTATGGAGTTTATGTCTAACAGTTGGCAATACGAGAGCAACTACCGCTTGCGAGAGGCGGTGAATATGAAAAGTTCTGGGATTTGTGGCAGAAGAACCATAGAGGTAACGGAAGGTTTAACAGATCCACAGTGCCATTATTAGCGCCCTTGTAAAACTTCAAACGATGACAACATATTTTGGTACTTCCAGCATCACATACCATTGATTGTATCGATAGACACACCAATTTAGAAAATAATTTAGAGCAGTCGGTGGGACAAGCCCTCGAGAAGGGAAGCATATTGGGGGTCAACAGAAGCGTCCGATCTTACCCGTCGGCTTTGACCCGTGACGTAAGCGTGTTGTGGTGTGTGACGTCATTACGGCGCGGAGTTTGATTTGCGATTGTGGCGTGTTTGTAGATGTCTTGTTTTTGTTTGTCGTGCTCTCTGGTGGTGTGTTCATGGTTTTACACATTGATCTGTAGCGTAGCCCTGAATACGAGGTTAGGTTGGGAGTTTTTTTTTGGAATGCGGCCGCGGCAGCGGCCGCCTATGATTCGAAAATATTGATTTGACACTAATGAACCCCGTGGGGGGATAGGGGGGCACTGCAGACTCCCCCCACCGCATAACGACACATGATGATCAAATTTTGAAAAAAAATGAAAAATTTTTTCCGTACCTGCTAAACTGCATAAGTGCCGATGTATGTAGGTGTAAGGGAAGCTTTCGTTTCTTAGTTTTCTATTGGGGGATGTGATCGGTACGTTCTGTTGAGCTATATAGGTTAAGGGAAGTGTCCGATTATGGATAGGAATGTGTTTTTTGGTATTTGGTCAGTTTTGTGATGTTGATTTATTTCGTTGTTTTGCGTGGTTTTGAATGGCGGTCGGTGGCTACATTTCTGTATATTTAGTTTCTCCGCACCCAAAAACCCCTAATTTCCCACGCTTGTCCCGTTACAGTCATTAGGCTTTTTGTGAAACTTGTGTATTTCAGTGTTTACAATACGTATGCGATGTTTTTATATCCGCCATATTGGAATTGTTTATAGTCGTTTCCGCGGTATTTGTGACGTCATGGGTCAAAGCCGACGGGTAAGATCGGACGCTTCTGTATTTCCCATATTGGATCTACTGGCAACAAGTGGAACTGGAATTATCTATTCATCATTGGTTCGAATAAAAGACCAAGAAAGGTGTAGTCAGTAACAAAGGTTCACCTCTGTAGTCTAGACTGTGGAGGACCTCTGGCACAAAGTTAGACGTAAATCACTTACGCCCAATCGTAGGTAGGCCTAAAGAAGGTTCATTGGTAGGATATTGGAGAAAAAGTAGTCAGTCTTCTGAGGAGACTGCTTACAAAACACTCGTGCAACACATGGGATGCGTATAAGATAGTACCAACAGGTGAAACTGAATGCACTGAAAGAAGTGCAACACGATTGGTCATGTATTTGTTTGACTCATGGAAGAGCTTTACAGAAACGCTAAGAAACGTCAACTGGCAGACGCTGGAACAGAGGCGCCAAATATCCCAAGAAAGCCCACTTACAAAATTTCAAGAACAAGTATTATCTGAAGAAATTAGGAATGTATTCCAGTCACCGTTCATGTCGCCACCATAAAAACAACCAAGAGAATGATGACATTACATTGCTGTAATCGGCCCACGACTCCATTAGTGATGATCTTGTGGAATTCTAATACATAGTGATAGCAAACGACAGACGATGCAGTAGTAAGGAGTACACAACACACATCATTTCACAGAAACTTGATACAGTCCAGGATACATGACGTAACCCACTCGACTCACTGAGAAAACTGAACTCCTACCGTCAACTGTCAGAGATAAGACTGCAAGTCGTTTTCTCTGACCAGTGCTGCTAACGTTCTCACAGAGAGGCTCCCCCACTGGTAGTGTGGAGCATAATGTGGAGGCAATGACCGAGGGGGGGTGGGGGGTTGAAGCACTGGCAAGGGTGGTCAGGTGCATGGTGTAGAGGTGATAGTCATGGAAATGGGCGGGTGTGTGGATGACGTGGCCTGTGTGGGTGAGCATGGGAGGGAGACTTGGGAAAGATGTACCCCTTGGTACATGTGTGCTGAGTGGGTCCATGAGGAACTCGCTGGAGATGGCCAGGTGGCCGTCATCAGTGAAATGTTCATGCAGAGTTATTGTTATCAGGAATGGGGGGAAGAACTTCCCAGAAATGATGTACCGGGGACTTGGGTGAGACCGTGCAGTCGTCAAGGGCCCAAGGGCCCCTCTGACTACCAGCTCCATGTCTGTAACTTGGGGCTAAGATGCTCCAGGCAGAAACAGCAGGTGTCGAGTACTGTCTGGAAATGAGAGGACACAGTCACATGGGGAGGACAGTTGGGAGTAGGGGGAGAAGCCATCATGATGGTAGAGTCTGCATCAGGAAGCTTGTTGATAATATACCAGACAGGTTTCAGTTGGTTAACAGAGACTTTGATTGGCTTGCTGTTAAGCAGAATGGCATAGGTGTTGGGGCCACATTTGGGGAACTCCATGCACGCCAAAGAATGGGGGCTTGGGGGCTGGAAGGCAGCGGGGACAGTTCATCACACAGCATGATGTGGTCGCATGTGGCAAGGCCTTTGGAGACGAAAATTTTAGGAGGGATATGGGAGGAGTGGAGAGAACATGAAGGTTCGCAATGTGATGCCAGGTGTTGTCAACCGAGGCGGGGAGCGAGGCTGGGGTAGGATCGTAGTCAGAAGAGACGAAATCACTGCTGTATAAAATCTCAGCTAGTGAGGCACTGATATCACTTTTATGTGACATGCAGACACGCAGCAGCACTCACAGGAATGTGTCAGACCAGCCATCAGCGTTTAGGGTGCGATGTCACCTCTCAACAAGCCAATTAGCTTGAGGGTGGTAAGCAGTGGTTCGTTAATGGGTAATGCCACATAGTTTACAGTTTGGCAAACGGTTAGGACTCGAATTGCCTGCCTTGGTCCATGGTTATGAAGGTAGGGCAGCCAAATGTTTGTACATCCATATCTGCAGATATGCATTCTTACAATCAATTAAACTGAACACCTTAGCACTGGTAAGATAGTGTGCGAAGTTTCGGATATTAGGGACAGTGTAATTGTCCATGACTGTGCGAGCATTCAAGGTATGATAGTCCCCACAAAGTCTGGCTGATCCGTCCTTCCTAGGGGCGAGGTGGATCTATGAGGCTCAACTGCTATCTGATGAGTGAATGATGTCAGCTTGTAACAACTCGTCCACTGCTGCATTCACCATATTGAAGTGGTCAGGGGGTAGATGCCTGTGGTGCTGACTAACTTGCAGGTCCGGTGTAGTGTTAATACCATGCACCATGCCGTTTTTAATGGGTGACAAGAAAAGATCACATGGGGTGGAGCCACTGGTTGAGAGTTTGTCAGCATGGGCCGCATGGAAGTCGGTGTCCTGAGCAACAGAAATGACATCAGATGTCAACTATAGGCTGGAGACGGGTTACTCAAGCAAGGCACTGGTCTGTGTATGCGTGGTGTGGTCAGCGACCTGTGAAGGATCAGATGCGGCATGGCTGGCAGCACTGGATGCAGGCACTGGCTCGGCACGGGCAGCAGCGTACTTCACAGGCACGGGTGTAGCACAGGTGAGGCTGTTCTCTGAAGACATGAGCATGGAGTGGGAGGCATCATACTGAACAGAGGTGGCGCAGCAGGTATCAACTGGCATGGGCATGGTGGTCAGGGAGGTGAGTGGCGGCAGTGTGAGGGTAGTGCAGATGACATCAGGTGGTGAAGGAGCGTGCACAGAATAAGTGGCAGGTGATGTACTGACCTGATTACATGTTGAGTTGGGGTTGGCAGCGTCAGGAAACTTACAGTGTCAGATGAGAAATGCACATCCGTAAGCCTGGGAATAGGCTAGGAATTTAGGTGATCAGGGGTGGAGCAAGCCTCTGCGTGTTCTGTCTGTGCTGTCTGGACGTGGCTGTGTAGGGATGCATTGTCCTGTTGGAGGAGAGTAGTGTTTCTTGCATGTCCATACGCTGTTGACAAATGCATAGTAAGTAAGTGGTCAGCACAGTATATATACTGTTGTATGTACCACTGTGTGGTCGAGGCTGAGGGCAAAGGAGCTCAGCGTTGTCATGATGGAGCAGTGAGGTGGCCGAAACACGTGTACTGTCAGCAGTGGGGTCAGGAGACATATAGATGAGTTCATCTGCATGCAGTTAGGGCTTAAAGTAAAAGGCCTGTAGGAAATCAGCACCTACGACCAGTTCCATAACATCAACAATGATGAATAACCTTGTGACGGGTGAAGCGGAACCGAGGTCTAGAGTCCATGACTGGATACCCCTAATGGCGATAGGAGAGCTGTTAGCAGCTGTGAAGTGAAGAAGCGAGTCTTCAGACGTAGGCAAGGCAGGTGTGTCAGGTGTTGTGTTGATCTGTGATCTGGTGTCGACCAGGAAACATAGTCCACTGATGTGGTCGAGGTCATACAGAGGGTTGATCAGAGCAACATCAGAAGCCAGCGCATAGACGGCGACTTTGTGTGTGTTGAGGTGGCTTGCATTGTTCACAGCTGGGGGTGCCTCTCGCAGGCCATGAGGAGAGTTTGGGTAGTTACAATGTTGGCAATAGAGGCAAGTCGCCAAAGCAGGAATGGTACCAACAGAGGTGATACTGCATGTGCACAGCTGCCAATGTAATGGGAATGACCGCTCGAGCCTGGAGCCGAGTTTGTTTTGTCAACACGCAGGGGGCGGGGGGGGGGGGTAGTGGCGGTGGCTGCTGCTTTGTGGTCAGCATCAGGCATGGCCAGGAACACTTGGTGACTGTCAGTGCTCGTAGAAGGTCGCGCTTGTGGCAGCGCAGCATGAATATTCATACCATTGTTGGGAGCTTTGTTGATGCTATGAGAAAATTCGTCGATATACTGGTTACTAGTGATGAGCAAAGTCATTTGCATCTGGGATGGGAGCTTGACAATTCAGATTGTCCACAGTGCCTCATCAGACATGATGCACAGGTCTATGTTGCTGCGAAGGCGCCGCCACCATTCGGAGGAATCCCATTCTGTAAACGTTCATTGTAAAGTACCTGGTATAATGCTCTTCAGGAATTGAGGATGCCGTCGAAGAGCGTTGTTTCGGCAATCCCATACTTGTCTGTAGACTCTAGTGCCGGGATGAAATCGTAGATAACGCCAACGTGGGTGCCGAAGTGGCTGAGGAGTGATGTACTTCGTATCTTCCGTGAAGACGGTGTTGGAGGCGAACATGCATTCCACAATCGTGAACCACAGGCGCAGGTCGTCCGTACGGAATGGCGGTAGTGTGAGCCGTGAAGCAGTTGACTGGATCGGTAACGTGGTTGAAATACGACCGCACGGGGAGAACTGCGGGTTGGCCGTGGTCGATAATACAGGCGGCTGCACGGAAAACACAGACTGCCTGCCGGGTGACATTGATGAGAGACGGCATTCATAATGGGCGGACACGTATCCACTGCGTACGATAACGGCCGCAACGCGATCGGCACGGATCGGTAGTCCAGGTCGTGAAAATATTGAGGGAACGCGGGGGTAGATGTTACACTGGTAGAGTTCGTAACAAAGGCAATAAGCGGATTGTCAATTGCATTGCATTGTTGTCCCCCTGCGATTTGCGATGATGAGACTGCACTGTGAGAAGTTTTACTGTCACTTTTAATCACTTGGGCAATATATGGAGCACTGTTCATGTCTGTCGACAGCGAGGGACGCAATAGGTCGAGGAAATTCGCGGCAGGCGTAAACCAATGGGTGTGTAATGGCCATATTGTCATGACGCGAATTTGCACTATTTTAGCGTTCACTAGAAGTTCGGGGCTACCAATGCGGAACTCCGGTACGCAGTGATAACGAATGATAGGCGACACAGCACGTAGCACACAACACACTTTATTTAATAGAAACACGAAACATACTAGGATACTTGACATAACACGAGTCACAGAGCGAACTGAACTACTAATGCAACCATCAGTGATAAGACTGCGAGTCACTTTCTCTGGCCAGCGATGCTAATTTGCCCCCGTTTGAATGCAATTGATTTGGTAAAATCATAATTTCGGAGAACGAACTTTTGATGTCGCTTCTGGATGAAAAACATAAAAAAGACATTCATTAGTTATCGTAAAAGATAGCGACTTAGGCGAATTTTTTATTTTGTACAAGGAAATGTCAGACAACAGAATCAATTTTTGTGAGTACTTCAGAATGTCAGAAAATTCTTTCAACTAAACTGAAAGTTCATACGAAAAAGAAAGGCACAGACAAGCATGCACACTGTTTAATTTTTGAAATTTTAGTTGCCGGAACGCACCTCTTCAACCATACAACCACACATCAAGCCATAAAAATCATGCATTTCGATTTCTGAAAGCTTCTAATAAAACTTACAACGAGAAGACACTTTTTTAACAAAATACTGTTCCGAAATTCAGATGTTTAAAACATAATTTCTTATACTTCAAACAACAAAACCCAAAGTTTCAGCTGCAACGTTCAAACAGTTGCAGTGAACGTGTGTCCATTACTAATTAATAAAGTATTTAGCAATGAATGACTATGAAGATATTTCAGGCCCATTCGGGTCACGTACTATTTTAAATATCTGATGCCGACTTGTTCCAGTGATTTCAAAAAATATTCACTGACAGGTGCCGGAATGCCGTCCCGGCTGAAATTAAACTCTGCACACGCACACTGGAGAAAAGCATTACATCAAGAGAACTCTTCGTCATTGTGTCTGTTAGCTGACATACAACAGAATTACAAAATAAATCCATTTATTTTATATTTTCGTTGGACATGAGAATATACTAATTTAAAGACACGCTACCATCAAAAAATGTCAGCAAGTGTAAACTAACTTTGTTACGTAACGTTTCTTTTGGCTTTAATCAGCGAACTATCTCATAGATTTTCTCTCCTGGAGCAGATTGTTGGTAGCTTCCTGCAGCAGAAGGTAGTTTGCACAGATTTGGCGGAGGACACACACAGTTGGGAGTTGATTGCGCATGTTGCTATTGCACTATAAGCAGTTTGAACTCAAATTTTTGCACGACGGCAAATATATCGTCCTTTGTGTAGTGTTAGTATCGCGAGGGCAATGCTTTCAAAGTTAGTGGAGCACCTGATAAAAAAAAAGGACCAACCGGAAGCTTTGTTAGCCATAGCGAGGAGCCTATAATATTTTTTTCCTCGAAGCTCCACGAGAGCAGCAGCGGCAGGTGGTGTTTCTTTATTTTTTGGGGGGGAGGGGGGGGGGGGGGAGCGGTTGGCAGTGACTGTTTTGTTTTATTTGGCGGTACAAGTCTTTCTGTAGAACACTTTTACTTTGAAATGGACGAAGTGCGACTTTGTGCTTCCAAAAACGCAGGTTTATCAATTTGTGTCTTATTGTACTGAGCATTACATTCCTTTTCTTCACTGACGTCACTCTCACCATTAAGATTTTAGTTTGTTACTTCGTCATCAGTTTTAGTCATGGTTTCCCTATCCTCAAAAAAAATCGTGAAGAATCTCAATTGCTGTGAATGTCTGTACTGTCTCACGAATTTCATCAACTCGCAGTTTTAATTCTATTCAAAGATTTTCTGAAGTTGTCGCCAATATTGCTTCACCTAGCTTTAGATGAAGGCCCTGAAACCCAAACAAAATGCTGATTTTAGTGAACTACACTATTCATATTTATGTCATACATTTGTATTAACCAATTTTCTTGGGCACAGTTTGTCATTACCGAATACTTCCTTCATGTATTTGGTCACCGCCAGTTCAGTATACACAATTTTGCTTAGCTGTTGTATAGGCATTGCATAACTCAAGTCTCAAGATCGTACAATAAACATGAAACATTATTACTGATATTCCGATGGAAGAGAGGACACTTCCTCTGACAGAGGAAGTGTAGAACAACATCGCTAATGATTCCAGTATGAAATTTTCACTCTGCAGTGGAGTGGGCGCTGATATGAAACTTCCTGGCGGATTAAAACTGTGTGCCGGATCGAGACTCGAACTCGGGACCTTTGCTTTTCGCAGGCAAGTGTTGTACCGACGGTGTTATCTACGTACGACTCACGACCCGTCCTAATAGTTCAACTTCCGCCAGTATCTCGTCTCCTACCTTCCAAACTCCACAGAAGCTTTCGTAGGAGCCCTTCTGTGAAGTCTGCAAGGTAGCAGACGAGGTATTGGCGGAAGTAAAGCTGTGGGGACGGGTCGTGAGTCGTCTCGTAGAGCACTTACCTGAAGGAAAAAAGAAAAAAAAAGTTCAAATTTCAAATGGCTCTGAGCACTATGCGACTTAAAAGGTCATCAGTCGCCTAGAACTTAGAACTAATTAAACCTAACTAACCGAAGGACATCACAGACATCCATGCCCGAGGGAGGATTCGAACCTGCGATCGGAGCGGTCGCTCGGCTCCAGACTGTAGCGCCTAGAACCGCACGGCCACTCCAGCCGGTCTGCCTGCAAAAGGCAAAGGTCAAGAGTTCAGTCTCCGTCCGGCACAAAGTTTTAATCCGCCAGGAATTTTCAATTCCTTGACAATACACATTCACTCCTTGGTCACGGAGCCGTTCGAGAACTGTCGTGTAAACGTCTTCATCGCTGGAAAGCCTGTAATTGCTGTGAATCAGTTCTTCGATTGTCTGTGGGCAGAACTTGAGTCTATATCAACCCGCCCCCTTCACAGTAATCCTCATTCTGCGTCTGCGGTAATGCTCGCGCGCGAGAGTGTGTGTGTGTGTGTGTGTGTGTGTGTGTGTGTGTGTGAGTGAGAGAGAGGGGGAGGGAGGGAGGGGGAGAGAGAGAGAGAGAGAGAGAGAGAGATCGCATCATCAGGAAACGCTCGTCAGCATCCAAAAGCAGGACGCAGTCAGAGAAGGAACTGCCATGTAAGTACGTATTTTCTTTTGTTGTACGAGTTCAAATTTCGTAGTTAAAACGAATTTCGTAGCATGTGTTATGAGATCAGTATGTTAATAGCATATTTTCGTTAGAAAAATTTCCTGTGTTACAATTTCTCCTTGTTGTTGTAGCAGCATTTATTCCCGAAATTCTAGCCGTCCTCGATCGGCAGCTGGAGGCTGAAAGAAGGCAGACCAACGAGTCAGGGATCGTGGAGCAGCCTCCAGTGGCAATTCAGTCGACACAACAGCCATGTAAGTAAATAAACTCGACAAACATATAATTTCGTGTTCAAAATTTGTGGAACTGAATGCTCTGACAAATGTTAGTAGTATACAACAATTCTCCTTGTTGCTGTTGCTGCAAGTATACAGGCAAATCTCTATCAGTTATGGAGACTAGGCAGGCGAGCCGACGGTCAGATCGTGGAGCAGTGTCCAGTGGCAATTCAGCTATCGCAGCTTTTTAAGTACATATTCTCGTTAATTTTTTTTCGTAGTGTTTCAATTTGTGTGTTTGTGTCTACGTTTTTTTAATCAATATATTGTTGGAGGTGATTTCCAGTAGCAGGAGGCCGATGATTCTGACAGCGGTGTTACACCACCACCAGCGAAACCATCGCAGCTGTTGTGCAAGTATGTGCTCTTTTCGTTAAAAATTTTTTTCTTAATGGTGCTATATATGTTTTTAAATCAATCTGTTGCTGTAGGTGACTGTGGGGAGCTGGACCTATGACTCCACACTAATACAGACAAGGAGATGCTGCAGTGGGTGGAAGAAATGGAGTAGGAGCTGTGGCTTTGTAAATTCGAATTGGAGATGCCAGAGTGGGTACGACAATCCCCGATGCCCTCAGGAAAATGGTGTCAGCTTAGACAGAGGGCGATATCAGTAATTTATGTACCCATCTTTATTCTCTGTAGTATATATATAATCAGTATTTTTCTTTGCAGCAGCACGCGAGTAAATAACATATGTAATTATTTTTGTTACTCTTTCTCTACAGTCAGCAAAGTGACAGCGTCTGGGGTGCAATCCATTCCACCATTCCCACTGTACCTAGCGACTTTTTGGGTATCAGATGTCAGGTTCGTGTGAGCAGTAACCAGCGGGCTCGTGCGCATGCGCAGAGCTAAATTCGCGTATGAGCAGTGCCTTCCTCCCGCTTCTGGCTACTTGAAGCGTGGTAGTTTGGTGTATGAGCAGTAGCAGCAAGTAGCCAGATGCTACCGGGAAAAATTTTTCCGGCGCGCCCAAGCTGACAGGTTCGCGCATGTGCAGAGCAAGCTGAGATATAAGTGGGGAGAGTCCTTCCCCACGTAACCCGTGTATATATTTCGTGTCTTCGTAATATTGCTGGTCTCTTTGTTTATAGCTCTCACGTCAAATGAAATCAAAACAGATTTCTGTGGCCGTGAGCCATCAAGTGCATTAATATACATTCTCATAACCACGAAAGACCAAAATAAGTTAGTAGTTTCAGTTATCTGATTTTATATTATTTCCACGTTATTAGCAATCAACCATTAATTTCTTAATGAAGCTATTTCTGTCTGTTTTATAGAGAAATTTGCTTCTATTAATTTTTTTCCGCTGAAGCAGTTAGTTTATTTGAAACGAAGCACTATCGGCTACTTTCAACTTGTTTTAATTTCAAGTGCAAATTATCATTTTCTGGGATGAATGACATTATACCATAATAAAGAACCAAACATGAGAATACAGTACTGGACCTCCAAGAAAATTGGTATCACGAGAACCACATGAAAAGCTGAATATCAGGTACTTCAGAGTGCATCTGGACATAGAAATGTGCAATTAGAGTGGAATGAAGCATTTTTGCACAGTTTATGAAATTCCAATGCTGCTGGCATAGTCTTTGGTGTCCTGATCGTTTTGACACTGTAAGACACAATGACAGCTGTAGCAGAATTTTACAAATCTGCCTTCTGTGAAAGTGCTTTTCGAAAACAAGGCACTTGTCTAGTACTTCCTCTACGCCTGAAGTTATTTCTTACTTTGTGTTTACGTCTTAAATTTACAGAATGCCATTCTATGCTAGATTGTAGACTGGCAGCATACCGTGTTTTATCGCTTTAACTCCCTACATGGCTTCATATTTATTCCTAGAGTGGAATATAAACTGTCAGGTGTACAGTTTCTTTGCCTAACAGAGAAACTTGTTAATTTTTTACACATTTTGAAATTAGTCATGAATTTTATTGTCCTTTATTCCGGTGTAAGCTACACAAGAAACTTTCTTCTTCTTTTTTTTTTCTCCAGTTCTGTGTACATGTAAACCTGTTGGAAATGCCACATAAAAATATTGCAGAGTACGAATTTTAAAAAAAATTTAAAAAATCTATCAAAGTCACACCTTAGAAAAATGTTATGGTACTTCGAGCTGTGGAGTCTAATTTTGAAATGATATTTTGCCAAGAACTGCTTCCTTATTTGCATCCTTTATCTGGGTGGGATATGATAAAACAATTGCTCTAAGTACAACTCTGTATGTCCGCTCAACAACATGCCGCAGGGTTGCACATGGTCACGTGATACCCCACCACGCATGAAATTCCACCAGAAATGCGACGAAAAGTAACAAGCACAGGCTACCTACGTCATTGTAGCTGCGCATGCGCAGTGGAGCCTGTTGTCTCCTCTTCAGCCAAATTAGTGACCTCGCACCTACATCTCCCTGCTCCTCCCCATGGCCAGCTTCGTCGACTGGATGGAGTCAACCATTTAGCGTAGTAGTGGTAGTAGTAGTAGTAGTAGTAGCAGTAATCCTATGGCTGGTGGTAGTTCCATCTCCCATTGTATTAGTGAATGACACTAGATTAGTAACGCAATGCTGCTATTAAACTACGAGCTGATTAAGGATGTATTTGAGGAGCGCTTCTTATTTTCTCACATAGAAAACCCTGGAGGAGGGTACAGAGATCTAAATAGCTTCCTCAAAACGTACCTTCCGTTTCTGGAAACAGAGCTCCTCAAAACTGTTAATGACCCATGGTATCCTGCCATAAAGTGTAGCACTGTGCTATGTTGCGATCTCACGCATCCTCTCAACCAGAACTCCAGTGTTGAGGAGACAAGTATCGTGCATATTTGGGAGAAAAAAGGCATGGTATTGTGGAGCACCTCAATCACTAAGTGGTTTCATAAAGTTCCCATTAGATGACAGTGGTCCCTGCGAGGAGTTTCTGCTTTTCTATCCAATGACATCCCACAAATTTGACAGTCAATCACACTATTGAACAAATCATCATTCTCCTTCTACTTCTCATGGAATGTTGCTGCTCTGTAAAGTTTATCAACCACCCATGAAAGTTTTTGGATCTCAGTGAGCATCCGTATTGTAAGACGCTCCCCTACAAGCGATTTGTGGCAGTTATGACTAATCATATGTACACCCAACATGGTACATGTTTTTCCATCAAGCCACTATGTGAGGCTGTAGGGTCACCTTCGCAGTATGTCACAGGAGCGACGAAGCACTCAAAGGCAGCTCACACTACAAAGGGACATCGCTCCTCACGGGAGACATTCTTAAACTTTAAAAATTTGTAATCCTCTGTGGGCATGTAACAGTTTCATGGAAGAAAAATCCACAAGATGTTCTGCTAATAACTTGCTTGAGGATAAGTATGGAGACTCCCACCTAAGGCAAAATATCTTCTACCAGTGTGGTTACTTAATTGAAAGGTAAGGAGTCAAGCTCTGGCTCTGAGCTCTGTGGGACTTAACTGCATTGGTCATCAGTCCCCTAGAACTTAGAACTACCTAAACCTAACTAACCTAAGGACATCACACACATCCATGCCCGAGGCAGGATTCGAACCTGCGACCGTAGCGGTCGCGCGGTTCCAGACTGTAGCGCCCAGAACCGCTTGGCCACTCCGGCCGGCAAGGAGTCAGGACATATCTTTGATCCATACATAGTGAATATTATTATCCCCCCTGCAGAATAACAGCATGTTATCTGGTTTGTTCCGCTCATCTGACTTGCGTTTTTATTTCTCCTGGCCATAAACACGAACTGATATCCCAGTATTTTCAGCCTCAAACTTAGGAATGTCCTGGATCTTCACGGGGGAACTTGATACTGTCCAAGTTATAAAACACCAGAACGTCAATATGTCTCCTGTATCGAGATGTTTGCTCACAATGAATCAAGTATTTTCTTTCACAAGCAAAACAAAACTTGTCTTCCTTGTTTTGGACATCAATAGATGCCTGATTGCCGGTCAAACCCTCAGGAAGTGGGGTATAGTTGGAGCCCCCCCTCCATGTATCGGATCAAAGACATATGTATGGATGTCAAGGTGTGGTACTCAGCTGAGTGCTTTACATGGGCCTCTAAGTTCCATCCTGTAAAACTTGGCCTGTATAGCACTCAAGGTGAATTCACGAAACCACTTAGTGATTTAGCTGTTCCACGATACGACGCCATTTTTCCCCCAAATATACAGAATAATCGTCTCCTCAACACCGAAGTTCTGTTTGAGGAGAAGCGTCAGTTCACAACATAACACTGTGTTACACTTTATGGTGGGGTTCTGCAGATCATTAACAGTTTTGAGGGCTCTGTTTCCAGAAGAAGAAGGTACACTTTGAGAAAGCTAGTTGGATCTCTGCTCCCTCCTGCTGGGCATTGCGTTACTGATCTGGTGTCCTCCACTAATAGGATGGGAGACGGATCTGCCGCTAGCCACAGGATCACTTTTACTACTACTGCTACTACTAGACAATTATGATTGACTCCATCCGGTCGACAAAGCTGGTTGCGGGGAGGAGCAGGGAGGTATACTTCATAGTGCGCCCACCTCGTGAGGTCACTGGTCTGGACGAGGAGGAGGAGAAGGAGGAGGAGATGATGTGTCAGGCCAGAAAGGCTGTGGAGGTGGCTGCCACGTGCCACCTGCAGTGGTGACTCCCAGCCCTGATTCAGATGGCAACTGCAGAGCCCTCGTGGCAAGAGGAGTGGAAAGCTGTGGGTTGTCTGTCAGTCGTGGCTGCCACAATGGTGACGTAGTCGAGCCGGCAGTGGGGTCTGTCACTGGGGGAGTAGCAGCTAAAGGGATGGTGGCTGACGCGGCAGGTTATAAAATCACCACACAGTTGTGTATCAGATGAGATCTGCCTGAAACTTTTGTGTGTGATGAACTCTAAGAGTTCAACTACCATTAAGTTTCCAGCTCTGCTAATGACTTCAGAACATAACTGGTTGATTAAGACAGTTATTCAAAAAGAAACACCGAGCGAGGTGGCGCAGTGGTTAGCACACTGGACTCGCATTCGGGAGGACGACGGTTCAATCCTGTCTCCGGCCATCCTGATTTAGGTTTTCCGTGATTTCCCTAAATCGCTTCAGGCAAATGCCAGGATGGTTCCTTTGAAAGGGCACGGCCGATTTCCTTCTCCATCCTTCCCTAACCCGAGCTTGCGCTCCGTCTCTAATGACCTTGTTGTCGACGGGACGTTAAACACTAATATCCTCCTCCTCAAAAAGAAACAACTCGATTCATGGGCTGCAGACAGACAGTTGACAGAATGTGACTAAAGATTGCAGTGTATTTGATAACTGTAGCCTAAGCCAAAGCAAATGTGTTCCTCAATTCTGTATATTACCTATAGTATAACTACAACTTAAATGGAACATTGAAAATATTGGTCTACTGTATGGTATGTACTTGAGATTTTGATCTTCTTACTATGAATTTTAAAGAATTAGCACCAGTCATTGTGATTGATTCCTCAAAACAAAATGAAAGTATCAGGACAGGCCCTATAGACATACACATTGAATATAAATCATCAGACAAATTCCCATCAAATACAGTGGTGTATGCATTATTGTTGCACAATCATATTATTAATTTCTCACCTCTCACAGGAATTGTGCAGCGAGTAGCATAAATGTGGCAGCACTGCTTCGCACCAGAGGCATTCCACAACAGCTCCTCAAACTGTGAGCATCACTGTTGCTTTGCAGTACTTTCTGAAAGCCCCACCTGTCAACAGGCTCCTGCATCCAAGGACCCACACAAGGCTCTCTGTGTACTTTAAGGACCATCTAAAACATTAACTGAGGTCCATAACTCTTCTGGAAAACATACATTCTTCCTAGCATCACTGCTATGGTGTGTGTGTGTGGGGGGGGGGGGGGTTGCACTTGACAGATCATCTAGTACAGAGCAGAGCCAAGGAGCTGTACACAGCAGTGGGCAAGATTGTGATGGCTGCCAGCGGTATCACGGTAGTGTGTGGGTACCAGTCGTCACATAGTAGCCAGCTCTCAGCTGGTGGCCAGAGCAGTGGATGTAGGTTGGTACTAGTCAATGTTTTTGCAGTTGCATGGATAGGACTCTTCAGATAGTGGTGGCAGCTCAGCAACTCAATAGCTGACCATTGCCAGCTCATGATTGCTGCCCATTACTTCTACCATTAACAGGGAAGTTTTGGAACTGTTGAAAGTACAATATTTCCTATCACATGTGCAATGGCCCATGTACATCCTTCTATATGATAAACCACATACCTGCACTGAAATAAAATAACACCGGCGCTTGCCACTAAGTAACCAGGGTTTCCACAAGTTTCCCCAAGTGAAATTCCCTGATGTTTCCCTGACTTCTAGACAAATTTTAGCATTTTTCCCTGACAAATTTTGAGACTGATTGATTAACTGAAAGGATTTATGGGACCAAGCGACGAGATCATCAATCCTGCGATTCCAAAGTTACTTGCAGAGGAAGAGGGTCTTATATGAGTGGATGGATCCAGACAGGGATGTCAAACTATAAAACAAGGAAGTTAAAACACACACAGTAAATGGCATAAAAGGTTAGACCAAATCTAAAAACTGGAAAAAAAGAGTAGTCTTTCCATGGGGGAGTGGCCATGGGGTCCCAGACTGAGAAAACCTGAAGAGAGACCCCGTCCAAAACCATCCTGCCACTGCTAAAGGAGTACAGCAAAACCTTGCATCTGGAAATAATCACTTGCATGGAGGAAACTGAGGACCAGTTCAACCATACATGAATTCTCTGCTAGCATTAAAATTAAGAAAGATTATATTTAGCACAAAGGGCCAAAAGAAGGGGATATTCCACTAATATGGGGGATACCATTAGCTGGCTCCACAACCATAATGTGGTTGTGGTTCGTTACATAGGAGGAAACAATGGATGAGTATGACCAATGCGTAGATGGCATAAAGCAGTGGACTCCTTCCAAGTAGAGTGGAGCGAAGAGCACCAAAGTGCAGTAGTATCTTTGGCTGTGCGGAGTTTATTACTGAGAGCAGCAGTGCACCAGATATCATTCCACTTTTGGGCAAAGACAGATTTGACGTAGATCTGCATATCTGCAGGTGGGGTCATGAAAGGGAATGGAGGGTGAGTATCAGCTTATCTAGCCAAACAATCAGCCAGTTCATTCCCTGGGATACATACCTACATGACTTGGGTCCCAGAGAAAGACAATTGAGTATGCGGCACAGGCAAGAAAGGAGAGAAGATCATAGATAGCAGAGACCAAAGCATGATGAGAGTAGCAGGCTGCTCAATGAGTCGGTACATATTAAGATATTGTGGCGGCAGGCCTGAGTAACAAAATGTAGTTGGTAGGTAGGTAGTGTTTAATGTCCCGTCGACAACGAGGTCATTAGAGACGGAGCGCAAGCTCGGGTTAGGGAAGGATTGGGAAGGAAATCAGCCGTGCCCTTTCAAAGGAACCATCCCGGCATTTGCCTGAAACGATTTAGGGAAATCACGGAAAACCTAAATCAGGATGGTTGGAGACGGGATTGAACAGTAACAAAATGGAGGGCCCTGGTAACGGCTAGCAACTGTGCTGTGAACACACCACATGATTCTGGCAATGAATGGTGTTCTAAGCCAGAAGGAGACATGAAAGCTTTTCCTGCTTTAGCTATCATCTTAGAACCATCAGTGTAGAAGATAGTAGTAGCCTCGAACTCTGCCAGGATGGAATGTACAAGTCACCAGAAGACCATACAGGCAACAGAGACCTTAGGACCCTGGAATACGTCATTCCTAATCTGTAGTCTACACATAATCTGGGAGGGAGGGGGGGGGGGAGGTGAGAGGAAATACATGGGGCGCATGTCAGTGAATGGAGATGGAGATCCTGACAGAGGTATGTGAGATGCATTCCAACTGGCAGTCCCATCCATGGACGGTGATCAGGAGGTAGATGGACCTCTCCTGCAAAGAGGAGAGATGTGCAGCAGAATGACATGTACTGTATGCAACTGCATATCAGGTTGTGTGCACATACGATTCTAGTTGAAACAAATTTGAATCTTATGTTGGAATAATCATGCAAGATGAGTTCAAGAAACTTGGGTGGAAAGTTGATCAAGTTTATCAGGATAACATCCCCATGACCCATGACGAACTCAGGGAAGAATGATGCATTGCACAAGAAAGCAGTTGACTGTGATATTTGTCAGCTACTGTTAGACAGAGACATTGAAACTCCCAGTAGAGACCATTGTCAGTAAATGGGAAAGTTCTTTGGTGCAGTTCATAATACATGGAACTTGAAGAACAAACTGTCATGGCACATATCCATCTTTTTCCACAATTTGAGTGAGTATGATGCTCACTTTCCAGTTCAACACTTGAGTGATTTCAGGTTGAAAACCATGACACCACTGAGAAGTACACCTCATTTTCAAAGAGAATCATCCCAGTAATAATGCTCCGCTCC
Source organism: Schistocerca americana (assembly GCF_021461395.2). Taxonomy (NCBI): domain Eukaryota; kingdom Metazoa; phylum Arthropoda; class Insecta; order Orthoptera; family Acrididae; genus Schistocerca; species Schistocerca americana. The sequence goes on from NC_060120.1 coordinate 185,088,339, forward strand.
CTGGATTCACTCTGCTTCACACATGTGTGTTTTCGGAAGACTGCTAAAACAATGCATCTGGAGGACATGCACATCACCAGAGCCGCATATCCAGATATTGCAAAGTTTCAACTTGTGACAAAGAAGTTCCATGCAAGTGCCTGGATTCAACGGAGAGACCCTGTGAGACCACATTGCCCAACATAACACCGTTCTCCATTAAACTAACAGGTACTGCCATAACATATGCTAATTATGAGGACATGGTGAAAGTTTGGCTTGAGTTTGGTATCACTAATATAGGCAAATATGCGACATTATACATTAATACTGGCGTACACCTGCTCGTGACATTTTAGAGAAGTTCTGGAGTGTATGCCTGGGCACTTACTGGATCCTGCCATCTGAACTTTCAGGGGATGCAGTGCTAAGGAAGACAGGTGTCAACATTGAACCACAGACTGATGCACCTAGTCCTGTGAAACTATCAATGCTGGGGGACAAACAACATTATATCTTCCATTATAGAAACCTCTAGCAATGTCTCACGTTGTGACTGAAATTTATTAGTGTTTGCCAAGGAATCTCCTTCAACTGGCATCCCCAGTTGAAGGATGGATTACATTGATTTAAATACCATACAGAAACCATGGAAAGTGTGAAGTCATCCAAATGAGCACTAAAAACAATCAGTTAAATTTCAGTTATATGATAGATCACACTAATCTAAAGGATATAAACTCAACTAAATATTTAAGGATTAAAATTATAAATATATCAAATCAGAATGATCACATAGATAATGTTACAGGGAAAGCAAATCAAAGGCTGTGATTTATCTGCAGTACTCTTAGAAAATGTAACAGGTCTATTAAAGAGACTGCTTAAACTACACTTGTCCTCTCTCTTCTGCTGTATTGCTGTACAGTGTGGGATTGATCGATGACAACTGAAAAAGATCAAAGAAGGGCAGCTCACTTTATATTATAGCAAAATAGGGGAGAGAGTGCCACAGATATGCTGCAGGAATTGTGGTGTCAGTAATTAAAACAAAGGCATTTTTCACTGCAGCAGGACCTTCTCATGAAATTTCAATCACCAACTTTATCTTCAAAGAGTGAAAATATTTTGTTGGCATCCTCCTGTATATACAGAAATGATTATCATAATAAAATAAGAGGAATCAAAGCTCACACAGAAAGATTTAAGTGCCCTTTTTTCCCGCACACTGTTTGAGAGTGGAACGGTAGAGAAATAGCTTAAAGGTGGTTTATGAACTCTCTTCCAGGCACTTAATTGCGAATTGCAGAGTAATCATGCAGTTGTAGATGAGTCATGTAGATGAAGTAATTAGGTACAATCACGAAGAATTCGATATGTCTGAATATGCAGCCTAGTCCTTTTGTGATGACACCTTAAAACAAAAAGGTTATCAGCCTGTGGTTCACAGAATGTGGACTTTGTGGGGCTCAGATCTAAGATGTACACCTCCCTATAGATCAGTGGTCATCAAGTAGTAGTGTGGCCCACGTTTATCAGCCACATTTTATTGGAATATATACTACCAATTAACAGCTGAATCCTACAACCTCAACTAAAGTTAAGAGCATACTTTTCCTGTTCAGTAACGAACAAAAATACACTACTGGCCATTAAAACTGCTACACCACAAAGATGACGTGCTACAGACGAGAAATTTAACCGACAGGAAGGAGATGCTGTGATATAAAAATGATTAGCTTTTCAGAGCATTCACACAAGGTTGGCACTGGTGGAGACACCTACAACGTGCTGACTTGAGGAAAGTTTCCAACCGATTTCTCATACACAAACAACAGTTGACCGGCATTGCTTAGTGAAACATTGTTACGATGCCTCCTGGAAAGAGGAGAAATGCATACCATCAAGTTTCCGACTTTGATAAAGGTCGGATTGTTGCCTATCGCGATTGCGGTTTATCGTATCGTGATATTGCTGCTCGCGTTGGTCGAGATCCAATGACTGTTAGCAGAATATGGAATTGGTGGGTTTAGGAGGGTAATATGGAACGCGGTGCTGGATCCCAACGCCCTCGTATCACTAGCAGTCGAGATGACAGGCATCTTATCTGCATGGCTGTAATGGGTCATGCAGCCACGTCTCGATCCCTGAGTCAACACATGGGGACGTTTGCAAGACAACAACCATCTGCACGAATGGTTCAACGACGTTTGCGGCAGCATGGACTGTCAGCTCGGAGACCATGGCTGCGGTTACCCTTGACACTGCATCACAGACAGGAGCGCCTGTGATGGTGTACTCAACGATGAACCTGGGTGCACGAATGGCAAAACGTCATTTTTTCGGATGAATCCAGGTTCTGTTTACAGCATCATGATGGTCACATCCGTGTTTGGCGACATTGCGGTGAACGCACATTGGAAGCGTGTATTCGTCATCGCCATACTGGCGTATCACCCGGCGTGATGGTATGGGGTGGCATTGATTACACGTCTCAGTCACCTCTTGTTCGCATTGACGGCACTGTGAACAGTGGACGTTACATTTCAGATGTGTTATGACCGGTGGCTCTACCCTTCATTCGATCCCTGTGAAACCCTATATTTAACCAGGATAATGCACGACCGCATGTTGCAGGTCCTGTGCAGGCCTTTCTGGATACAGAAAATGTTCGACTGCTGCCCTGGCCAGCACATTCTCCAGATATCTCACCAATTGAAAATGTCTGGTCAATGGTGGCCGAGCAACTGGCTCGTCACAATACGCCAGTCACTACTCTTGATGAACTGTGGTATTGTGTTGAGGCTGCATGGGCAGCTGTACCTGTACATGCCATCCAAGCTCTGTTTGACTCAATGCCCAGGCGTATCAAGGCCGTTATTACGGCCAGAGGTGGTTGTTCTGGGAACTGATTTCTCAGGATCTATGCACCCAAATTGCGTGAATATGTAATCACATGTGAGTTCTAGTATAATATATTTGTCCAATGAATACCCGTTTATCATCTGCATTTCTTCTTGGTGTACCAATTTTAGTGGCCAGTAGTGTACTTACAGAACCAGTAATATTTTAAGATGTTCTTAATTTTAATTGACATTGGTGAATTTGGCCTTGATGTAAGTAAAACTGCTCGTTTACCGCAGGGGGAGAGGGGTAAGTAACATGGCCACTATGGGATTAAAGAATGTGAAATGGAGAATGTTTTATTGTCTGTCCGCCATATCTACATCTACATCTACATCCATACTCCGCAAGCCACCTGACGGTGTGTGGCGGAGGGTACCCTGAGTACCTCTATTGGTTCTCCCTTCTATTCCAGTCTCGTATTGTTCGTGGAAAGAAGGATTGTCGGTATGCTTCTGTGTGGGCTCTAATCTCTCTGATTTTATCCTCATGGTCTCTTTGTGAGATATACGTAGGAGGGAGCAATATACTGCTTGACTCTTCGGTGAAGGTGTGTTCTCGAAACTTTAACAAAAGCCCATACCGAGCTACTGAGCGTCTCTCCTGCAGAGTCTTCCACAGGAGTTTATCTATCATCTCCGTAATGCTTTCGCAATTACTAAATGATCCTGTAACGAAGCGCACTGCTCTCCGTTGGATCTTCTCTATCTCTTCTATCAACCCTATCTGGTACGGATCCCACACTGCTGAGCAGTATTCAAGCAGTGGCGAACAAGCGTACTACTTCCTTTATTTTCGGATTGCATTTCTTTAGAATTCTTCCAATGAATCTCAGTCTGGCATCTGCTTTACCGACGATCAACTTTATATGATCATTCCATTGTAAATCACTCCTAATGCGTACTCCCAGATAATTTATGGAATTAACTGCTTCCAGTTGCTGACCTGCTATTTTGTAGCTAAATGATAAAGGATCTATCTTTCTGTGTATTCGCAGCACATTACACTTGTCTACGTTGAGATTCAATTGCCATTCCCTGCACCATGCGTCAATTCGCTGCAGATCCTCCTGCATTTCAGTACAATTTTCCATTGTTACAACCTCTCGATACACCACAGCATCATCTGCAAAAAGCCTCAGTGAACTTCCGATGTCATCCACCATGTCATTTATGTATATTGTGAATAGCAACGGTCCTATGACACTCCCCTGCGGCACACCTGAAATCACTCTTACTTCGGAAGACTTCTCTCCATTGAGAATGACGTGCTGCGTTCTGTTATCTAGGAACTCCTCAATCCAATCACACAATTGGTCTGATAGTCCATATGCTCTTACTTTGTTCATTAAACGACTGTGGGGAACTGTATCGAATGCCTTGCGGAAGTCAAGAAACACGGCATCTACCTGGGAACCCGTGTCTATGGCCCTCTGAGTCTCGTGGACGAATAGCGCGGACTGGGCTTCACACGACCGTCTTTTTCGAAACCCATGCAGATTCCTACAGAGTAGATTTCTAGTCTCCAGAAAAGTCATTATACTCGAACATAATACGTGTTCCGAAATTCTACAACTGATCAACATTAGAGATATAGGTCTATAGTTCTGCACATCTGTTCAACGTCCCTTCTTGAAAACAGGGACGACCTGTGCCCTTTTCCAATCCTTTGGAACGCTACGCTCTTCAAGAGACCTACGGTACACCGCTGCAAGAAGGGAGGCAAGTTTCTTCGCGTACTCGTGTAAAATCGAACTGGTATCCCATCAGGTCCAGCGGCCTTTCCTCTTTGAGCGATTTTAATTGTTTCTCTATCCCCCTGTCGTCTATTTCGATATCTACCATTTTGTCATGTGTGCAACAATCTAGAGAAGGAACTACAGTGCAGTCTCCCTCTGTGAAACAGCTTTGGAAAAAGACATTTAGTATTTCGGCCTTTAGTCTGTCATCCTCTGTTTCAGTACCATTTTGGTCACAGAGTGTCTGAACATTTTGTTTTGATCCACCTACCGCTTTGACATAAGACCAAAATTTCTTAGGATTTTCTGCCAAGTCAGTACATAGAAGTTTACTTTCGAATTCATTGAACGCCTCTCGCATAGCCCTCTTCACACTAAATTTCGCTTCGCGTAATTTTTGTTTGTCTGCAAGGCTTTGGCTATGTTTATGTTTGCTGTGAAGTTCCCTTTGCTTCCGCAGCAGTTTTCTAACTCGGTTGTTGTACCACGGTGGCTCTTTTCCATCTCTTACAATCTTGCTTGGCACATACTCATCTAACGTATATTGTACGATGGTTTTGAACTTTGTCCACTGATTCTCAACACTATCTGTACTTGAGACAAAACTTTTTTGTTGAGCCGTCAGGTACTCTGTAATCTGATTTTTGTCACTTTTGCTAAACAGAAAAATCTTCCTACCTTTTTTAATATATCTATTTACGGCTGAAATCATCGATGCGGTAACCGCTTTATGATCGCTGATTCCCTGTTCTGCGTTAACTGTTTCAAATAGTTCGGAACTGTTTGTCACCAGAAGGTCTAATATGTTATCGCCACGAGTCGGTTCTCTGTTTAACTGCTCAAGGTAATTTTCAGATAAAGCACTTAAAAAAAATTTCACTTGATTCTTTGTCCCTGCCACCCGTTATGAACGTTTGAGTCTCCCAGTCTATATCCGGCAAATTAAAATCTTCACCCAGAACTATAACATGGTGGGGAAATCTACTCGAAATATTTTCCAAATTATCCTTTAGGTGCTCAGCCACAACAGCTGCTGAGCCCGGGGGCCTATAGAGACATCCAATTACCATGTCTGAGCCTGCTTTAACCGTGACCTTCACCCAAATCATTTCACATTTCGGATCTCCGTCAATTTCCTTCGATACTATTGCACCGATGACTCACATGCACTGCTATGGTATAAATTTAAACAAGGAGGTAACATGGATTTGTGAATGCGCATAACAAAGACAGTCACCTTCAAATCCGGTACATATTTGTAGCAAGGAATACGACATTAATTGAGGGGTTTTGTAATACAGTGCAGTGAGCACACAAAAATGATATTCAAAACACTCAATAAACATTTTTGACCATGATTCACATTACATAAACCATTTAAATGTTAAGTACAAGTACTGTTGTTAGTGAATTTATCATCCAGTCACACATAAAAACAACAAAAATTTCATCTGACAGCTACAGTGTCATGCCTTTTGGGTCACTGAGGGTGGCAGCAATTTGAAACAGAACAGCTGCCTTGAAGTGTTCCGAAGGGTGGCGACTTAACGATCAATACTTTGGGGGAAGGGAGGGGGGGGGGAGGTGTTGGTGGCCAAATTATCGCATCATTAATGTAGCTAGTTTATCGAGGTCTGATAATGTTACCAATTACTTGTGATTTTTGTTGTCAGTACTCTCACTATACTTCACTATCAAGCTATGTCTGTTTCCATACACAGGTACCCGAAGATGATACTTTTTTGGTGTTGAAACTAGTAGCATGTTTTAAATAAACGATGTTTGAGTTTCAGTACCGTTGTTGGTTTCTGTTTCCATTATACAAGTGTACCATCTCCAGGTGCTGTCCCACTGTCCTTGATGGATTACCAGAGGCCAAGGAAATAGGTTCATTGTGAACAAAACTCTCTATCCTGTCACACATAATATTAGCACCATGAAAGTTGAAGAAGGTTTGACTGTTTGGAACATGAATTGCACAACATCAAATGGGACACACTCAGAGTCAGCAAAGCGAGGCTCAAAGGTGAAGCAACTATTGTCTTCAACTGTGGGCATCTCCTGTTTCAGAATAACTCGGATGCAAATTCACATATTGGTGGCTTTGCTCTGCTAATTCACAACGGGAGGAAACACCTTATCACCAAGACCATGCCCATTTCAAACACAGTGATCTACATGATCGTCAAGTTTAATGCTAATGTTAGCCTTCAGATCATTTGTGCCTATGCATCTACTTGCACTTCAACCGACAAAGAATTAGATCAGTTCTATGAAGATCTGACAACAGCAAGAAAATCAGAAACTGCCACATTTTCCTTAATATTCGAGATATTAATACAAAGGTAGGAGTGAAGTCTACAGAAAATCATCTCTATACTGCAAATTTTGCACTTTCTATGTGAAAACAGAGAGGGCAAATGATGTATTTCCTTAATAACCAACAGAAAGGTAAAGAGGGACAGAACTGAATGAGCTCTTGGCTCAAATTACCAGCAGTATTCGAACAGGAGTAAAGAATGTTTATATTGCATGAACACATTCTATTAGAAAAATACAATATGGAAGTGGACCTTGAGAAGCTCTGATGACATGGTTAAGAATGAAGTGGATTACATCATCACACTGAACAACCTAATTTGCTAAAATGTATTAGTCATTAATTGCTTCTACACGGGTAGTGACCATAGGCTTTTCCAGGTCAACTCATGAAACATATTATGAGAAGGCAGATCTGACCAACAATAAATGATTTGAAAGAGAAAAGAAGTGAGTTTAACTAACGCATAAGTGAGATACAATCAAGAGAAAAGTTAAGAGGAATGGAACCGAACAAACTCTCCACAGAAATTACCAGCAGTATTCAAACAGTAACAAAGGAAGTCATTGCAATCAAAAAACAGAAAAATCTGAGATTCAACCTTAAAATGGAACAGCTTATAGAAGAAAATGGAACATTGACAGAGATAGACCCTTCAACAAAAATTTAAGTAAGGCGATCAGAAGAGATCAGTGAATGCAAATCAGAAGACTGATCAAAGAGATCATCAAAATCAATGTGAACATTAGAGTCCCTCGTTCTAGTCAATGAAAAGGGAAGTTATCATCCACAACATTCTTAATGACTGAGGAGAAGCTGTTTTTGAAAGAGAAAAAATTATAAAAACTGTTGAGAACTTTTATCAAAAACCTGCATGATGAATCGTGAAGATTTATTGTGAATGTGGGATCAGAAGAACTGGAACCTATGAATAAAAATGAGATGGAAACAGCTCTGAAGAAAGAAATGAACTGGAAGGTGCCCAGAGAAAAGAAAGTCACCTGTGAGATGTTTAAAATTCGGGGAGAGATAAAAAAGCATTCCTGAGTCTATTAGATAAATGTCTTGAGTGAAGGAAGTTTCCACAATTTTGGTTAAATGCAGAAGTCATTCTCCTCTTCAAAAAAGGTAACAACATGAACATCAAGAATTACAGGTCTATTATTCTTTTATCTATATTTTACAAGCTGCTGTAAAAAATTATTACCAACTGCCTGAGTCAGAAGTTTGAGTTTTACTAGCAAGTCGAACAGGTGGGATTCAGAAAAGGATCTGTACTCTTGACCATATCCAAGAATTATGCACATTGATAGAGAAAAGTGTGTCCCACATCACATGGCCTTTGTAGTCACACGAAGGTGTTAGACACAATCGGAAACTGGGCAGTACTGAGGACGATGTAAATATGCTAAATTAATCTGTCCCATTTACAAGAATGCCACTCAATGTGTAAAAATGTACTGGATCACTGGAAAGGTTCCCATGAGAAGCATTTGACTCAGTACGACACTTAGGCATACTGTCAAAAGTACTGCATGAATACAAGTGAAATTGGTGACTGGATTGAGGACTTTCTGGTAGGGAGGATGCAGCACATTATCTGGAATAGAGAGTCATCATCAGATGTAGAAGTAACTGTGGGTATGCCCCAGGGAAGTGTGTTGGGACCCTTGCTCTTCATGTTGTATATTAATGACCTCGTAGGCAATATTAACAGTAATGTCAGACTTTCTGAAGATGATGAACTTATCAGTGATGAAGTACTGTCTAAACAGAGCTGCATAAATATTCTGTCAGATCTCGATACGATTTCAAAGTGGTGCAAAGATTGGCAACTCACTTTAAATGTTCAAAAATATAAAACTGTGCACTTCACCAAACGAACTAATGTAGTATCCTATGACTATAATATTAATGGGCCACTGTTGGAATGAGCCAACTCATACAAATAACTGGGTACCACTTTGGAGTGATATGAAATGGAATGATCATATAGGGTCAGTTGTGGGAAAAGCAGGTTGTCGATTTCAGTTTATTGGTAGACTACTAGGGAAGTGCAATTAGTCTACTAAGGAGATTGCTTACAAATCACTCATGTGACTGGTTCTAGAATATTACTCAAGTGTATGGAACCCGTAACAAATACAGGTAACAGTCGATATTGACCGTATATGGAGAAGGGCAACACAAACGGTCACAGGTTTGTTTAATCTGTGGGAGAGTGTCATAGTGATACTGAAGGAGCTGAACTGGGAAACTCTTGAAGACAGACGTAAACCATCCTGAGAAAGTCTGTTAACAGAGTTTCAAGAACCAGCTTTAAGTGATGACTCTAGGAATATATAACAATCCCCTATATATTGCTCACATAAGGATCGTGAGGATAAGATTAGACCAATGGTTTGCAGAGTGTATATGTATATTTATATGTGTCAATATCGTCAATTATGACAAAGGAATTGGCTAAATGTGTGGAATATGTAGACTATGCAAATGACCGGATTATTGGTGTAAGGCTGAAAGGAGCACAAAAAGATTTACTGATTGTCCAGGTGTATATGCCAACTTCAGAACATGATGACCAAATTGTAGAGGAAACGTACAATGTAATAGAGAGAATAATGGACGAAAATAAAAAATGCTGCAAAATAGTAATGGGAGACTGGAACGCCATTGTGGGAGAAGGGAAAGAGGGAAACATAGTAGGCAGTCATGGTCTTGGAAAGAGAAATGACAGAGGTGAATGGTTAATTGACTTCTGCAGGGAAAGGCAGCTGATAGCGGCAAACACATGGTTCAAGAACCATAAGAGAAGGCTCTACACTTGGAAATCACCAGGGGATAAATACAGAAACCAAATCGATTTTATACTGGTAGAAGAAAGATACAGGAATGGAATCAAGAAGGTGCACACATTAACAGGTGCAGATATTAATAGTGACCACAACTTACTTATTGCAGAAATAGAAATAAGAATGAAAAAACTGAAAAAGGCGACAATGGTGAAGAAGTGGGATTTAGAGAAGATAAGGTCCAACAAAGAACAAATTACAGAAATGCTGTCTCGGGACTTTCTAGACACATTACGAGACAAAGAAGCACCTGATAATGCCAACGAGTACTGGAATATGCTGAAAGAAGGAATCATTAAAGCAGGACAGCAAAATATAGGATATGTAAAAGGGAAAAGGTCAAAAAAACCATGGGTCACACAAGAAATGATTTCCAAGATGGAGGAGAGAAGAAAATTGAAAAACAAGAACACTGAAGTTGCAAGAAAGATATACCGAAGGTTAAATAATGAACTGCGAAGAGAAACAGAGCAGGCTAGGAAAAAATGGCTAAAAGAGGAATGTGAAGAAATTGAAGAACTGGACAGGAAGGGAAGATACGACTTAACTATACAACAGAGTAAAGACTATGACATGGGAACAAAACAGAGCAGGAAGTGCTACTATGGAAATTTTGAGTAAAGACGAAGAGGTAGTGTACAAAGATCGTGACGATGTCCTCCAGAGATGGGAAGAATATATAAAAGAGCTATATGACACAAATAGCAAACCAGAAACTCTGGAACTTGAATCACACAACAGTGTAAGTGATGAAGAGAAAGGACCGACCATCATAATGGAAGAAGTAAAGTCTGCCCGTTGCTGCAATGAAAAATGGCAAAGCAGTAGGTACAGATACAATACTGGGAGAAATACTAAAATGCTTGAACCACAATGGAATAAGAGAAATATTGAGGTTATGTAATAAAATATATGACAGTGGTGAATGGCCTGAGGGCTTTTTGACAACAGTAATGATTCCATTACCGAAAAAACAAGGAACCAAGAAATGCAGCGAGCACAGGACAATCAGCCTCATTTCACATGCAGCCAAAGTGATGTTAAGAATAATTAATAAAAGACTTGAAAAAGTAATAGAGGAGAATCTCGGCGAGGAGCAGTTTGGCTTTAGACGGAATATGGGCACCAGAGATGCAATAGGGCTCCTATGAATCTTGGGAGAAAGGTTTATTGAAAAAGGAAGAGACCTATATATGTGCTTCATCGATTTAGAAAAGGCATTTGACAATGTGGTTTTGGACAAGCTGGCTACTATTATGAGGGAAAAGAGAGTGGACTGGAAAACCAGAAAACTTATAAACTCATTATACCTTAATCAAAAAGTTTCAGTTAAAGTGGGAGAAGAAAGTACAAACTGGATCAGACTAGGGAAAGGAGTAAGACAAGGATGCTGTTTATCACCTACTCTTTTCATCCTGTACTTGGAAAATATGATTGACCAATGCTCATTAGATGACAAAGGAGTAGAAATTGGAGGAAGAAGAGTAGGGTGCTTGAGATTTGCTGATGACATGGTCCTTCTAGCCACAGGGGAAAAAGAATTACAGGATTTGGTGGACACCATTGCAACTAATAGAAAAAAATATGGAATGAAAATTAACACAAATAAAACAAAAGTATTGGCAATAGGAGGAAATAAGGAAATAAAAATTGTGCTGAATGGAGAAACACTAGAACAGGTGCAAAATTTTAAGCATCTTGGAAGCTGGATGGACACCGACTGGAAGTGCACCACAGAAATTAAAACAAGGATAGCAATGGCAAAAGAGGCGTTTTATAAGAAAAGGAGAATCTTCGGAATAGGTCTGGACAGAGAACTCAGAAAGAGACTCATAAAATGTCTTGTATGGAGTGTTCTTCTATATGGCGCTGAAACATGGACTATGAGGAAAAAAGACAGAGAAAGGCTGGAGGCTTTTGAGATCTGGACATGGCGGAAGATGGAAAGAATAAGTTGGATGGACAGAGTAAAAAATGAAGAGGTACTGAGAAGAGTGGGAGAGAAAAGACAGTTACTAGATGTAATAAAGAGAAGAAAAAGAAATTGGATTGGGCATATATTAAGAAAGAATGACGGACTGATAAAAACAGTTTTAGAAGGTTATGTAGAAGGGAAAAGGAAGCGAGGACGGAAGAGATTCCAGATACTGGATGACATGATGGACGGTACAACATACAGCAGCCTTAAGAAGGAAGCAATGGATCGCAGAAAATGGAGAGGCAAAGGACCTGCTAATATAGCAGAACCAACCGTTGGTTGCGAAAGCTAGAATTTCGTGTGTATATTTGTGTGTCTATCGACCTGCCAGCGCTTTTGTTTGGTAAGTCTCATCATCTTTGTTTTTTTTATATATATATATACACACACACACACACACACACACACACACACACACACACAAGTTGCATCAGACCCAATTCATCTAAGTTAATTATCTTCACTCTGGAGGAATTGTTAAAGTATCTATGCTGCGGACATTAAGGTATCAACATGGAAAAGGCTTCCGTCAACTTTGTTTTGCAAATGATATCATTCTCACGATGACACAAAAGAACTGTCAAAAGTTATCTGAGAACTCAAATATGCTTCCTAAGACATAAGCCTCAAAATTAATCTTCAGAAGATCAAAGGCATAAGCACTATCAATATTATAGCCCTCATTGAAAACCATGCTCTTGAAGTAATAAATGAATATATTTATCTGGGGTGTAAAATCCAACTCGGAAAAGATAACCAGACAGCAGTGATCACCTGGAGAATTGGCCTCAACTGGGTGGCACCAGCGAAACGGTTACATTCACCATAAGTCAAGTATCCCTGAATATTTAAAAAGGAAGGTTTATGAAGCACATATCCTGCCAGCAAAAACATAGAGACTCAAAACTATGACATTACAACAACCATTGCAAATCGGCCTGTCAAAGGGCAATAGAGACACCAGTGCTAGGAGTGAGTCTGAGAGACAGGACCAAGAAGATAAGGAAAAGAGATAAGGAAAAGAATAGTGGTCTATGACTTTGTCGAGAGGATAATGAGACTGGAGTGGCATTGGGTAGGACATGTGGCCAGGAACAAATTCAAATGGATCACAACACTGATGAAGTGGCATCCTAGAGAGTCAAGAACTGGTGTCAGACATCCTCTGACGAGATAGATGGATGACCTGCTGGAAAAAACTTGATCTAGGCTTCCCAGAAAAGATGTACATGGAAACTTCTGGAAGAGGTCTATGTCCAAACGTTTCTTTTATAAACTGTTCTGTTTCGAGGCTGAATCTCAGATTTTTCAGCTTTTGGAGTGCACTGGCTTTCTTTATTGCTGTTAGGATGGCTATCTCTGTTGAATGAAGAGGAGAATGACTTCCACATTTAACCATGACTCTTGAAACTGCTCTTAGTTGAGACATTCATTTAACAGAATCAGAAATGCTTCTTCGTCTCTACCCCAATTTTAATCATCTCGCGTGTGATTTGATTTTCTCCTGATGTGTTACAATTCTTTTGTTGTTTTAGAGCTGTTTCCATTTCATTTTTATTGGTAGGTTCCAGTTCTTCCAATTCAATATCCATAACAAATCTTCACTATTCAGCTTGCAGGCTTTGACTTGATAGTGATTGCCTGCAGAGCTTGTGATTAAAGTTCTTGACAGTTTTTATGCTTTTGTCTCTTTTAGTAACAACTTCTCCCCCATTGTTCCGAATGTTGTGACTGATAAGAGGCCACAGACACTCATGTTCACATTGATTTTTATGGTCTCCTCGGGCAGCCTTGTCATTTACATTCACTAATTTCTTCTAATCGCATTCTTTACACTTTCGTTGAGGCCTTCATATATGGGTGCTGCTTTGTATTTGTTTCACCTTTCTTCTATACGCTCTTCAGTTCCAAGGTTGAATCTCAAATTTTTCTGCTTTTGGAGTGCTCCAATTGCTGTTAGGATGGCTATCTCTGTTGAGTGTTCATTCAGTTTGGTTCCTCTTTACCTTTCTGTTGGTTATTAAGGAAATCCATCATTTGCCCATCTCTGGTTTCATGCAGAAAGACCAAAATTTGCAATATAAGGATGGTTTTCTGTGGACTTCACTCCTGTCTTTGTATTACTATTGTAGAGTATTAAGGAAAATGTAGTGGTTTCTGATTTCTTTGCTGTTGTCAGATCTTCTAATTCTTTATCAGTTGAAGTGCAAGTAGATGCGTAGGCTCAAATGATCTGAAGGCTAACATTAGCATTCAACTCAAGTTTATGTTCCATCAATCTCTAAGTGAAAAGAGATTGACATGAGCTTGGACTGGGTAAGAACAGGGTAAAGGAAAAACTGCAGTCTTCTGAAGGCTACCTAAATCTGAATCAATGGACAATTCTAACCCTGGTTTTCTCAAATGTGAGTCCAGTGCCTGAACCATTACACTACCTAGTTTGGTTTCCATACCAGGATACCTGGGGATCGGCCAGGTTGTTTCTTGCTCAAAATGCCCTCCTTATAGTCGCCAACAACCTGGATTTTAGTAACCGTGTCCAGCTGTGCATATTTACACAGGTGGACACCCTTACAACACACACATTTTTGTGCAGTTACTGAAGACGCACCTTTTGACTATCACAGGAGATCTAGAAGTAGATTCACACTACTTTTACATCAGAATGTCAGGAAACAGTGAAATAACACAAATGCAGTTCATTCAAAGCATCACTTCTTGAACATACAAATTAGAAACCAAATGTCTCATTTATTTTTGAAAAGAGATAGGAATTTCTGTTAGTTAAAAGTTTTCTTGTCTGCTCCTCAAGCACTACTGAGTGGAACTGTGTATGATGTGTCAACAAGATCTTCACCTAAATTCTTTTCAAAATCTGCTGCTTTACTGCCCTGGTAGTACCACTTACCAGTAACATTCCAACCCTCCACATGATATTCTTAACAGCAACAATTTGCCTTTTCACAAATTCTGGCATGCCAGCTTAACCTTTCCAGACTACACAGATCAAAGCTTTGATTCTCATATGGACCATTAACACCACGCTGTTTGCAGTCCGTTTCACTTGTTTATTTGTCTACACTATCCTCCACTAAGTTTCACTTTGTACTGATTTTAATGACTGCCAGTTGGTCAGCTGCCTTCACAACTACACATGGTTGTCATGCTCAGTCATTATCTACCATTTTGTTTTATCTTGCCCCTCTCCTTAGGAAGCCAACTGACTTTAGTAATTAAAAAAAGAAGGCTTGTTTATACACCTTCCTGTTTCCATCAATAGAGTGACTATAAATTCGGTTGTTTTGCCCAAAGTGCATTCATCGTGCTCAGGAGCAACCCTGATCACATTGTGGAAAATATCGATGAGTGTCACTTCTGAAGGTAGAGAAGTCTAATTCACCAACTACCGGAAAGCTGAATCAATGGATACACCCTCCTGTCTCTTCACTGGGTGAAGGCATGGGAAATTTTGAAAGCAAGAGATTGATTTGACTTTGATGTGTAACTTCTATCACTTCAATATTTCATTTTTGACAGTTCCTAAACAGATAACAAAATTGTAAGAAGTGTAAGTAAGGGTAATATGTTGGCGTGACGATGACAGAAATATTAATGGACACAATACATGCATATCACAGTGAAGTTATTTGGATGTTTCGTTTTATTTTTGAATATAAAATGAAAATTTAGTACTCTAAACTGTCACAATTTTCAGGAAAAATAAACGAGACGCACTAGTGTGTATGTGGCCACCCGCTACAGAATGTGGACTGATATGCTGCTGACGCCTTAGTGCGCCCCCAAAAAATTTGATTCACAAGGGTAAATTTTATCTTTTCCTTATAAAATAAATACATTTTATATTACTTTTAACAATACAGTTTGAGATTTTATTAAAAAAATAATTGGTTACGTGGCAACGCAAGGCCAATTTCAGTGGCAGCGAACGTGTTAAAGTGAAGTTATTATTTTCCTTCTACCAGATACTACAATAGGTTAATATTCCATGAGCATCATATACAATGTTGACCTAAAAAGTACTGCTGTCTGCTGGAAATAGCCCATCAAGTTAATATGATATGGTGTTCCTATGACAATGATGGAGGTATTGAAATACTGTAAATATTTTAACTAGTGGACTTCTTATGATGGCAAGTTTACATCTGAAAAATTTGATACTACCAGTTCATACTAAGGTGTAAACTTTTGTGGGATTTAAAAGAAAATAAATAAATAAAAAATTAAAAATAAAGCACTGTACAACACACAACGTAAAGCAAAATGGAGTGCACATGCATTTAGAAATGGCTACTACACAATTACTTGCTGACGGTGACAATGTCATAAAGAAGAAGTAACTTTATCAAACAATAGAAAATCCAGGACAGAAAGTAACAATATTACAAAAAGGATAGTTGCTACACAACATATAGCAGGGGTGCTGAGTCGCAGATAGGCACAACAATTATATATATATATCTATCACACACACACACACACACACACACACACACACACACACACACACACACACACACACACACACAGACACAGAGTCTCTGGTGGTGAGGGCATTCTGTGGGCAGCGGCACATGACGGGAGAGGAAACTGGGTGGGGGTAAGGAGGAGGGTGGGGCAAGGAGGAGGCTGGGGCAAGGAGGAGGAGATGTAGCAGGACAGAAGTGGGAGACAGTAAAATGCTGCTTGTGAGAGCACAGAGGATAAGGCAGAGAGAGGGTAGATCAGCTAGGTGCAAGCAGTTGGGAAATTAGACGGAGGGCAGGGGGCGGGGTGGAAAAGGAGCAAGGGGGGGGGGGGGGGTGGAAAAGGAGAGAAGTAAACAGTGTGTGTGTTGGTGGTATAGATGGCTGTGTAATGCCGGAATGGGAACAGGGAAGGGGCTAGATAGGTAGGACAATGACTAGTGAAGATTGAGGTCAGGAGAGCTACAGGAACATAGGGTGTATTGCAGGGAGAGTTTCCACATGCTCAATGCAGAAAAGCTGGTGTTGGTAGGAAGGATCCAGATGGCACAGGCTCTGAAGCAGACATTGAAATGAAGAACGTCATGTTGGGTGGCGTGCTCAGAAATAGGGTGGTTCAGCTGTTTCTTGGCCACAGATTTTTGACAGCCATTCATGCTGATAGGCAGTTTGTTGTCTGCCATGCCCATGTAGAATGCAGCACAGTGGTTGCAGCTTAGCTTGTAGAGCACGACTGGTTTCATAGGTAGCCCTGCTTATGATGGGATAGGGGATGCTTGTGACCTGACTGGAGTAGGGGGTGGTGGGAGGGTGTATGGGACAGGTCTTGCATCTATGTCTATTACAGGGATATGAGGCAAGGGTTTGGGAGCAGATGTTGTGTAGGGATGGGTGAGGATATTGTGTAGGTGCGGTGGGTGGTGGAATACCACTGTGTGTGTGCGTGTGTATGTGTGTGTGTGGGGGGGGAGGGGGGGGGTTAGTAAGGATTGTGGGTTGGGGATTCCTCATTTCAGGGCATGATGAGAGGTTGTCAAAACCCTGGCGGAGAATGTAGTTCAGCTGCTCCAGTCCCGGGTGGTACTTAGTCACGAGGGGAATGCTCTGGGAGGGTAATTACAGTCTGTGAAGGCTTCAGTGAGACCCTCAGTATATTTTGAGAGGGACTGCTCGTCACTACAGGTGTTATGGTTTCAGATGGCTAGTCTGTATGGAAGAGACTTCTTGGTATTGAATGGGTGGCAGCTGTCGAAGTGGAGGTATTGTTGGTGGTTGGTAGGTTTGATATGGACAGAGGTTGTGATGTACCCATCTTTTAGGTGGAGGTCAACAACAAGGGAGGTGGCTCATTGGGTTGAGTAGGACCAGGTGAAGAGAATGAGTGAGAAGGTGTTGAGATTGTGGAGGAATGTGGACAGTCTGTTCTCACCCTCAATCCAAATTTGAAGCCGGTGAGGGGTTTGGGATTATGGGTGTTTAGGAAGGATTTCTCTAGATGGCACATGAAAAGGATGGTATAGAATGGTGCCATGTGGATGCCCATAGCCACACCCTGGATTTGTTTGTAGGTAATGCCTTCAAAGGAGAAGTAATTGTGGTAAGGATATAGCTTGGTCATGGCGATTAGGAAGCATGTTTTTGGTCTGGAATCCATCAGGTGTTGGGAAAGGTAGTGCTCAATAGCGGTAAGGCCATGGGCATTAGGGGGCATCAATAGTGATCAGCAATGCACCATGTGGTAAAGAACTCTGGAGAGTTGGTAGGAAATGGTTAATATCTTTCATATAGGAGGGTAGGCTGCGGGTAATAGGCTGAAAGTGTTGGTCTAAGAGAGCAGAGATTCTCTCAGAAGGGACGCAGCAACCGGCCACAATGGGGTTTCCCAGGTGGTTGGGTTTATGGACTTTAGGAAGCGTGTAGAAGTTGTGAGTGAGGGAGTGGTAGAGGTGAGGAGAGAGATCGACTCTGGGGAGAGTTTCTGAGATAGGCCTAAGCATTTGAGGAGAGAATTGAGATCCTGCTGGAATAAGTTCTATGTGGCAAGGTTTGTAGGTGGATGAATCTCACAGTTTGTGGAGTGCTTCTGCAAGGTTACCCTTGTGGTTCAAAACAACAGTGGTGGACCCTTTGTCAGCAGGTAAGATAATAAGGTTGCGATCAGTTTTTGGGATTGCATAGCATGAGAATTTTTGGATAGAGAGAAGGTACTGCATGCAGGTTTGGGTCTGAAGATATGTTTTTGCAGGGATGTGTTGGTGAGGACTAAGGATTGGTGGAATCTGAACAGATGGAGGTTATTGTGGAAGGAAGAGTGGCAGCTGAAGGCGGGTAGTTTGATGGTAAGGCTATTTGGGGGGGATTCCACGAGCCAAACAACGCAGGAACAGTATGTGGGACCGGGATCTCACTAGGGAAGGAGCAGATGGAATGAGCAAGACTCTATAGTAGAGAATAAAAACGCAGCAAAATGTATAAATATATATAAATAAAGTAGAAATATACCCAAAAAATTCACTAAAATACTCCCAAACAGGAGGCTTGCATGCCTCATTGATACAGATAGCCTTACCATAGGTGCAACCACAACGGAGGAGTATCTGTTGAGAGGGCAGACAAACGTGTGGTTCCTGAAGAGGGGCAGTAGTTGCAGGGGCAACAGTCTGGATGATTGACTGATCTGGCCTTGTAACACTAACCAAAATAGCCTTGCTGTTCTGGTACTGCGAATGGCTGAAAGCAAGGGGAAACTACAGCTGTAATTTTTCCCGAGGGCATGCAGCTTTACGGTATGATTAAATGATGATGGCGTCCTCTTGGGTAAAATATTCCGGAGGTAAAATAGTCCCCCATTCGGATCTCCAGGCGGGGACTACTCAGGAGGACGTTGTTATCAGAAGAAAGAAAACTGACGCTCTACGGATCGGAGTGTGGAATGTCAGATCCCTTAATCGGGCAGGCAGGTTAGAAAATTTAAAAAGGGAAATGGGTAGGTTATAGTTAGATATAGTGGGAATTAGTGAAGTTCGGTGGCAGAAGGAACAAGACTTTTGGTTAGGTGAATACAGGGTTATAAATACAAAATCAAATAGGGGTAATGCAGGAGTAGGTTTAATAATGAATAAAAAAAATAGGAGTACGGGTAAGCTACTACAAACAGCATAGTGAACGCATTATTGTGGCCAAGATAGACACAAAGCCCACGCCTACTACAGTAGTACAAGTTTATATGCCAACTAGCTCTGCAGATGACGAAGAAATTGATGAAATGTATGAGGAGATAAAAGAAATTATTCAAATAGTGAAGGGAGACGAAAATTCAATAGTCATGGGTGACTGGAATTCGGTAGCAGGAAAAGGGAGAGAAGGAAACGTAGTAGGTGAATATGGATTTGGGCTAAGAAATGAAAGAGGAAGCCGCCTGGTAGAATTACTGGCATATTAAATTGCAGATTAACCTGTTGCTACTCAACTGCTGTTCCAGACACTTTGAGCAGTGCCTGGAAAGCCATTTGTACTGTAAATGTACTTACTGACTGAAAAAAGTTAGCATTTAATCGGAGCGGTCAGCTACTGGTCTGTCCATCATAAGGACCCAGAGCGACTGTCTAGAGCAAAAGGGCAAATGCCAAAACTAGCACTCCCCTCCGCTTTATTCGTACCTCTGCGGCGATGAGTAATCACTCCATTTCTCATTTTATAAACTAATGAATGAAAATAGCATGTAAGAGAGGAAACCATTTTCTTATTATTTTTCTTAACCTGAAGGGACTATTTTCTCTTGACACCAATATCTCACAATATTGCCATTGAGGTTCTACAGGGGGGAGGGGGGTGTTCCCATTGGTATTCACAATCCTGCACACTTTCTGATACCAGAACGGTATAACTACGCTGAAATTGTTCTAGAAGGTACTAGAAACCAATCATTTTCCCACCCAACTGGCTCTTCCAACTACATCCGGCCACATCAACCAGTGCGCCTTCTGGCTCGAGATGACTGAGAGTCTCCTATGCCGACCATTCAATGTGTGCCTGCTCACTGCCTTCTGCATACTCTGATTTACATTCACATTGATTAACAATGAAAATATATTAATTCATGTTACCTTATGGGTAGCGTGAATTATTTTGGTTTAAATTTGGGTGAAGCCCTTACATTGTTGTTGTTATTAAAATTACTATTGAAGCCTTTAAATAAAATTGCAAAATAGAGTGGGTATATTTATACAGTACTATGTAATGTAGTTGCTATGTTACAAGCAGCAATTATGGCTGTTTGCTTACGACACTGTGGTTTATGGAAAGGTGAAGAAGTTGATTATGCAAAATGACTTGGACAAGATTTCTAGTTTTTGTTATGAATTGGAGCCTGCTCTAAATGTAGGAAACTTAAGTTAATGCACAGAGTAGGAAAAACAATCCTGTAACATTCGAATACAGTATTAGTAAGATGAAGCTTGACACAGTCACATCTATTAAATATCTAGGTGTAATGTTGAAAAGCAATACGAAATGTAACCAGAAAGTCAGGTTGGTAGTAAGGAAAGCGAATTCTCAACTTTATTTTACTGGGAGAATTTTGGGAAAGTGTGGTTCTTCTGTAAAGGGTGCCGCACATAGGATACTAGTGCAACCTATTCTTGATTACTGCTCTAGCATCTGGGATCTGCAACAGGTCAGATTAAAGCAAGACATCGAAGCAATGTAGAGGCAAGCTGCTAGGTTTGTTACTGGTAGTTTCAAACAACGCACAAGTATTACGGGGATGCTTTGGGACCTCAAATGGGAACCCCCGGAGGAAAGATGATATTCTTTTTGAGGAATATCATTGAAAAAATTTAGAGAACCGCCATTTGAAGCTGACTGCAGAATGATTCTGCTGCCACCAGGATATACTGGGGTGACAAAAGTCATGGAATACCTCCTAATATCATGTTGGGCCTCCTTGTGCACTGTGTAGTGCAGCAACTTGACGTGACATGGACACAAGTTGTTGGAAGTCGCCTGCAGAAATATTGAGCCATGCTGCCTCTAAAGCCGTCCATAATTGTGGAAATTTTACCGGTACAGGATTTTGTGCACGGACAGGCCTCTCAATTATGTCCCATAAATATTGGGTGGATTCATGTTTGGCAATCTGGGTGGCTACATCATGCAATCAAATTGTCCAGAAAGCTCTTCAAACTAACTGTGAACAATTGTGGCCTCGTGACATGGTGCATTGTCATCCTTACAAATACCTTCATTGCTTGGGAATGTGAAGTCCATGAATGGCTGCAAATGCTTCCACAAGTAACCTAACAAACTTTTCCAGTCAATGATTGGTGCAGTCGGATGACAGGACCCAGTCCATTCCATGCAAACACAGTCCACGGGGCCAGGAGAGGCACTGCAGGCAATGTCGTGCCATTAGTAAAGGCACTCGCATTGGTCATCAGCTGTCATAGGTCATTAATCCCAAATTTCGCCGCACTGCCCCAACAAATACATTCATCATGAGTCCCACATTGATTTTTGGGCTTATTTCACACTGTGTTCCTTATCTGTTAGCACTGACAACTCTACACAAACACTGCTCCTCTCCGTCATTAAGTGGAGGCAGTCGGCCACTGTGTTGTACGTGGTGAGAGGTAACACCTGACCTATTCTCGGCATATTCTTGACGTTTTGGATCTCGGAATATTGAATTCCCCAATGATTTCCGAAATGTAATGTACCATGTGTCTAGCTCCAACTACCATTCTGCGTTCAATGTCTGACAGTTCCCATTGTTAACACATCAGAGACCTTTACACGTGAGTTACCAGTGCTCCGCCAATGCATTGCCCTTTTATACCTCGTGTATGCGATACTACTGCCGAAAGTATATTTACATATTGCTGTCCCATGACTTTTGTCACCTCAGTGTACTTTTGATATAAGGACCACAAAAATAAGACATAACAAATTAGGGCTCATATGGAGGCATATAGACAGTCACTTTTCCCTGGCTCTATTTGTGAGTGGAGCAGGAAAAGAATACGACTAGTATAGGTGTGTGGTACCCTCTGCCATGCGTTGTATAGTGACTTGTGGAGTATGTTTGTAGATATCAGACATTTCCCACCTTCCTAAAGGCTTCCAATGTACTCTTTCCAGCTATCTGCTCTCTCATCTGCAATTAACAGTGCATTTCCTGTTGCATGTTTTATCTTGACACCAATTGTTTTAATTTCACCAAATATTGTTTTGACTCTTCTGTATGCTGAATCAGTCTTTCCTACAATTTCTTTACATTTATCCTGCAGCCATTTTGTCTTGGTTTCCTTGCACTTCCTACTTATTTCATTCCTACATGATTTATGGTGCTGTATTTCTGTCTTTCCCTGACCATTTTGATACTTTCTTCTTTTGTAAATCACTTGAAGTATTTCTTCTTTTACCCAAAGTTTCTTTGCAGTACCTTCATTGTACCTATATTTGTCTGTACATCTTGAGCAGTTGTCCGTGTTAGACATGTTTGGAACAAAATTGGAATAGGAAAGGTGAGTGAGACAACTGAAAACAAAAGATTAAAATGTGTTGGACATGTAAAAAGAATGGAAAATGGGAGAGTACCACATCGAATGACGGAGGCCAAGTTTGAGGGCAAGAGGGAGACTTAGAGCAAGATAGACTGACTCAATAAAGTTGAGTTTAAGAAAAAGGAATCTGGACCGGAACAAAAGAGTTGTAGAAGAAGACTGATGGGAAGACGGAGGAGTACCATAATTTTCTCAAACCGACCAGATACTGAATAAAGGAGACACAAAGACGATAAGACATTTTCACTCTTCTCCAACTCAACTGTCAACTGTGGTGTTTATTATGAACATGTCTAGAGTCTTGGTGTGCTTCATTCCCATCTCATCATTCTTCAGTACTTAAGTATCCAGCTTCTTTCCACAATGATTCTTCTGGACAACCTACTCTTTGCCATTAGTAAATTGTGAACTGAATCTATATCTTCTCTTGGGTACACCTTACTATCCAATATCTGCTTAGATAACTCTATCTCATCATGCTATACTCCAGCAGGAATATTCCTGTGTGTTCATGCCATTTTCAAGTATACCCCTTATGATTTTGATTTTTGAACAGTGTATTTATTATCTCTAGCTGAAATTTATTTCTCCTCATTTGTTCCTACTACTGAGATTATATTATCCCATAACTCGTTTCATTCCCTCTCATACTGAAGCATCCCAGTGCCTCATGATTATTAGATTTCCATATTCCTTTACTTACTGAATTACTCATTCAAATGTCCACATATATTTTCTTGTCTTCATCTTTTGTTTAACACGTCGTGTATACTGGAACTATTGATGCTGCAATTGGTTTTATTTCCCTTATGATGAAGATAACCCTTTCACTGGACTGTCCACAGTAGCTCACTCTCTGTGCTACCTTCCTCTTCATGGTGAATCCTGTTCCCATTATACCATTTTCTGCTGCTGCTGCTGATATTAACGTATATTCGTCTAACCAGAAATCCTTATCTTCTTTCCACTTCAGTTCACTGGCCCCCGCTACCCACAGAATGAATCTTGGCATTTCCCTACAACATTTAAGACTTCTGACATTCCACGTAAGGAATTGTAGAATGTTACCTTCTTGTTGGTTATTCAATCTTTTTTGGTGCTCACTTCCCCCTTGGCAGTCCCCTCCTGGAAGTCCAAATGCGAGCATAGCCAGAATCTTTTGCCAACAGAAAGATCGTTATGAGACTTTTTAAATTACAGCTCACATGTTCTGTGAATGTACATTGTGAGTATTGAATGCAATGGTTTCCATTGCCTTCTGCAATCTCAATCTCATACTGTTGATCATTACTGATTCTTTCACCTTTGAGGCACAGTTGCTATACTTCACAGAAAAAAAGTCAGCAGTGCCTGCTTCTAGCTAATAATGGTGGGATTTACAGAAAACAACATGTGAATAAATGAATGACGCATTATCCTTTTGGCAACCAAACTCATTGCATTCATTGTCTATAGAGCTATGCTTTGTTTTACACCCATTATACAGTAGCTGCTGTTTTTTTTAGAAGTTTCATTACAGATACAGTATACCATGGAGTTTTCTCCCACACCTGCATTGCTAGCCACATGAGCTAAAGCACCGCTTCTAGGATGAGGAGGTGTGCTGGACCCGGATTGAATCTGCCCAACAGATTAACAATGAGAGTCGGTGTGCCGGCAGCCTGGGTGTGGTTTTCAGTGAATACTGGGTTGGTACCTCAGTGACACCTCAGTTACACAATTTGCAAACAGTTGGAAAAACTTTCACAGAAATTACACTACACACAGACAGACAGGATACACATCTTCCCTCCCAGAGAGTAATTGGGTTCCAAAAGCAAGGGCATCTGGACACCTTTTAACCAACCATGCTAATGCCATTAATAAGCATGTTAACTTTACAATGATAAGGGTCAAAGGGACAAGAAAAGTGGGAGGGAAAGTTTGTCCCATCATAGACTGTTCTGCTACATAGATGTTTATCCAGTGCTTCAACACTTCAACCACAATTTTTCTACGTGCTCATGTCCAGAGCTCAGTGTTCTGAGCTCCTACTTGAGATATGACACTATTGCCTCTTTGCCTAGTTGATGAACACAAGAATCTTCTTACTCGATTTAGTTGCCCTTTGTATTTTGGTCATCGTCGTCACAACTGTCTCATGGTCACTGATAACATTTTAAATATATATATCTTCGAAGATGTCAGGTCTCTTTCCTGCTATTAGATAATATATTTTCGTGGGTTTGCGAACTTCATGTTAGTTTCCAGAGAAAGTGTTCAGTATTGTTACGCAGGATAACTTGTCATGCTCATTGCTCATAAAACTAATTATAACAGTCAATTGGACAGCTTAAGTCTACTCCAATGATGAAAATATGATTGGGGAACATACGAGGGCAGTTCAATAAGTAATGCAACACATTTTTTTTCTTGGCCAATTTTGGTTGAAAAAACCTGAAATTTCTTGTGGAATATTTTCAAACATTCCCGCTTCGTCTCGTATAGTTTCATTGACTTCCGACAGGTGGCAGCGCTGTACGGAGCTGTTAAAATGGCGTCTGTAACGGATGTGCGTTGCAAACAACGAGCAGTGATCGAGTTTCTTTTGGCGGAAAACCAAGGCATCTCAGATATTCATAGGCGCTTGCAGAATGTCTACGGTGATCTGGCAGTGGACAAAAGCACGGTGAGTCGTTGGGCAAAGCGTGTGTCATCATCGCCACAAGGTCAAGCAAGACTGTCTGATCTCCCGCGTGCGGGCCGGCCGTGCACAGCTGTGACTCCTGCAATGGCGGAGCGTGCGAACACACTCGTTCGAGATGATCGACGGATCACCATCAAACAACTCAGTGCTCAACTTGACATCTCTGTTGGTGGTGCTGTCACAATTGTTCACCAGTTGGGATATTCGAAGGTTTGTTCCCGCTGGGTCCCTCATTGTCTAACCGAACACCATAAAGAGCAAAGGAGAACCATCTGTGCGGAATTGTTTGCTCGTCATGTGGCTGAGGGTGACAATTTCTTGTCAAAGATTGTTACAGGCGATGAAACATGGGTTCATCACTTCGAACCTGAAACAAAACGGCAATCAATGGAGTGGCGCCACACCCACTCCCCTACCAAGAAAAAGTTTAAAGCCATACCCTCAGCCGGTAAAGTTATGGTTACAGTCTTCTGGGACGCTGAAGGGGTTATTCTGTTCGATGTCCTTCCCCATGGTCAAACGATCAACTCTGAAGTGTATTGTGCTACTCTTCAGAAATTGAAGAAACGACTTCAGCGTGTTCGTAGGCACAAAAATCGGAACGAACTTCTCCTTCTTCATGAAAACGTAAGACCTCACACAAGTCTTCGCACCCGAGAGGAGCTCACAAAACTTCAGTGGACTGTTCTTCCTCATGCACCCTACAGCCTCGATCTCGCACCGTCGGATTTCCATATGTTTGGCCCAATGAAGGACGCAATCCGTGGGAGGCACCACGCGGATGATGATGAAGTTATTGATGCAGTACGACGTTGGCTCCGACATTGACCAGTGGAATGGTACCGTTGCAGGCATACAGGCCCTCATTTCAAGGTGGCGTAAGGCCGTAGCATTGAATGGAGATTACGTTGAAAAATAGTGTTGTGTAGCTAAAAGATTGGGGAATAACCTGGTGTATTTCAATGCTGAATAAAACAACCCCTGTTTCAGAAAAAAAATGTGTTGCATTGCTTATTGAACTGCCCTCGTATATAATCGAGATGACAGTGTGTCTAAAGGGGAAAGTCTTTTGGTCAAAAGAATGTCTCAATTCAAAGATTATGGGGGTGGTTTGATAGCTCTGGCAAATTTCCAAGAAAGAATGGAACATTTTTGTTGCACCCTCATAGCTATTAAGTTTAATTATTCCAATGACTGTATAAAGAATTTCAACAATGTACAGTTCATTGGCAAAAGCCATATGAACTGGTCAGTGTGTTGAATGTGACAGAAAAATGGAGAAAACAGAGTTTCATGCCGTTATTAAACATTTTCAGTTGAAGGGTTGCACTGCCACACAAATCGAAACAGAAGTGAATGAAGTTCAAGTGGGCTCTGCACCATCATTGAAGATTACTTACCTTTGAATTAATGAATTTAAATGTTGTACGAGGATTGATGAATTTAAATGTTGTATGACAACCACTGAAATCAAAGTGCTCACTGATTGTCCAGTTGCCATCACAACAAAGGAAACCAATGACTAAATCCATTATATGGAAATGCATGAGCACAGAATAAAAATCCATGAGATTGTTGAGACTGTAGACATTTTAACTGAGTGAGTGAATAATATTCTGCATGGAGAACTGGCTATAAAGAAGATGTGTGCAAGGTGGGTGACATTGTTGCATCATTTAAAACTTGCACTGGATGAAAGAAGACCAAGATTGGCACGCAAAAAAGTACTCTTTCACCAGGATAACATATCATGCCACACATCAGCGGTAACGGTGGTGAAACTGCATGAACTGGGCTCTGAATTAGCTCCTCATCATTACTATTCACCAGACTTAGCCCCAAGTGACTTCTTCCCGTTCCCTAACTTGAAAGTTTGGCTTGCCAGAAATAAATTTTAATCAAAACAGGAAATGATAACAACACTCAACGAGTATTTTTCCGAGTTTCACAAAACTTATTTTTCCGATTACATGAAAAAGATGGGAATTGCTGGACCAAGTGTATGTTCCTCAAAGGACACTATCTTGCGAAGAAAAGTGAGTTGTTTACGAAAAATATTTTTTCTTGATTTTTTTACCAGACTTACCAAACCACTCTCGTGTGTTCACCAGTGAGTCAGAGTCTTGCCCAACCAATCTCATACACACCTCAAATTGAAACCTAGTTGCATATGAGTGTCATCTATCACAATGAATACAGCTCCATTTCCCATTAGCCAATGGTTTTGATGGTGCCACTGTCTCCAGTCTGAAGTCTTGTCCACTGCAGCTCTCTACATTAGTCTACCCTGTACAGTCTGCTTCATCATTATGTAACTATTGTAACCTACATCTATTTGATTGGTTGGTTGGTTTAAAGGCGGGAGAAGGGACCAAACTACGAGGTCATCGGTCCCTTGTTCCTAATAAAACAATGCCACAAGCGTGCCACGGATGAAACATATAACACAAGACGAAAAGAAAGGGAAAGCCACAAGAACGAAGGGAAGGCAACGAACACTAAAAGGAACAAAAAAGGGCAAGAAAACAACAGAGACACACTAGAAACAGAAGGGAGTAAAACAAGAAAGCAGATTACAGTGGCTGGCCAACCATGAGAATAAAAAGGGAAAACCTGCCACTCTGCAACACATTAAAACAGAGGGACAAAGGACATGTGCTAAAACCTACGTAGAAGTATAACACCCTCTCTCACAGATAAAACGTAAAACTAAAGCTGCTGTGGAGGCATTGTCGCCCAACACCAAAGGCAGGATCCTGGGAAAGTTAAAAGTCTGCCACAGAGCGGCTAAAAGTGGGCCATCCAGAAAGTGGTGAATAACTGTAATTTGGGAGCCACAGCGACACTGGGGTGGGTCCTCGTGATGGAGTAGGTAACCATGCATTAGCCACGTATGGCCAATGCGGAGCCGGCAGAGGACAACTAATTCCCTGCAAGAGGCCTGCATGGAAGACTGCCACACACTCATAGTCTCCTCAATGACACACAGTTTGTTGTGCGTGCTGTTATGCCACTCCATCCCCAAAGCCGGAAAACACTGCGGTGTAAGACAGAATGCAGGTCAGCTTCAGAGATGCCTATCTCCAGAAACGGTTTCCGCATCGCCTGTTTGGCCAGCCTGTTGGCAAATTCGTTGCCGGGGATTCTGATGTGTCCTGGGGTCCACACAAACACCACGGAACAACGGGACTTTTCCAGGGCATAGATGGACTCCTGAATGGATGCTACCAGAGGGTGGCGAGGGTAGCACTGGTCGATAGCTTGCAGGCTGCTCAATGAGTCAGTACACAGGAGAACTGACTTGCCAGGGCATGAGCGGGTGTACTCAAGAGCACGAGATATTGCCGCCAGCTCTGCAGTGAAAACATAAGCGAAGCCTACGCGACCATTAGCCATTGAGCCGTTGGTGTAAACCAGTTCAGAGCCCAGGAACACATCAAGAATCGAGAGGAAGTGACAGTGGAGAGCGGCGGGGTTAACGGAGACCTTAGGGCCATGCAGAAGGTCCAGACGAAGCAGCGGCAGAGGCATACACCATGGAGGAGTACGTGAACGGGCCACAAGTAGAGGTGGTAAAGGGAAGGACTCCAGTTCGGTAAGAAGGGACCGCACGCGAACTGCAATCGTTAGCCCCGATCTGGGCCGCCGATGTAGGAGATGGATTGCTGCAGGCCGGAAAAGGATACGGTAATTCAGATGCTCAGGGGAACTATGAATGTGTGCTGTGTAACTGGTGAGCAGTTGCGCACGTCTGATCTGCAGTGGAGGGACACCAGCCTCCACCAGTATGCTGGTCACCGGACTCGTCCTAAAAGCTCCTGTTGCTAAATGAACCCCACAGTGGTGCACAGGGTCGAGTAAATGCAATGCACTGACAAACCATAAACCACACTCCCATAGTCAAGCCTGAATTGGACAAGGGCTCCGTAGAACTGCAGCAGCGTAGAGCGATCTGCACCCCAATTGGAGTTGCTCAAGCAACGGAGGGCATTGAGGTGCTGCCAGCACTTCTACTTAATCTGACGAAGATGAGGGAGCCATGTCAATCTAGCGTCGAAAACCAGTCCTAGGAATTGATACGTTTCCATTACAGTGACTGGATCGTCATTAAGGTAAAGTGCGGGTTCTGTATGAACGGTACAACGCCGACAGAAGTGCATGACACATGACTTTGCGGCTGGAAACTGGGAGCCGTGGGCTAGAGCCCATGACTGCACCTTGTGTATGGCTCCCTGGAGGCGCTGCTCAGCAACAACAGTACTGGGGGCAGCAGTACGAAATGCAGAAGTTGTCTGCACACAGAGAAGGTGAGACGGAGGGCCTGACAGCTG
The DNA here is from genome assembly GCF_021461395.2 of Schistocerca americana. Taxonomy (NCBI): domain Eukaryota; kingdom Metazoa; phylum Arthropoda; class Insecta; order Orthoptera; family Acrididae; genus Schistocerca; species Schistocerca americana. The sequence continues at coordinate 185,118,174 of NC_060120.1, forward strand.
CTGCTAGACCGCTAATGGCCACTAAAAATAGAGGGACAATCAATACAGGGCCCTGCGGGACTCCATTCTTCCGTATATGGATGGAACTATGGGAGTCACTAACTTGGACACAGAAAGTACGGAACGACAGGAAGTTATGGATAAAAATCGGGAGTGGTCCCTGGAGACCCCACTCATGCAATGTGGCAAGGATATGATGTCGCCAAGTCGTGTCACATGCTTTACGTAAGTAAAAAAAGATGGCAATCAGGTGTTGCCGCCTGGAAAAGGCTGGTCAGATGGCAGACTCAATGAACAGAAGATTACCAGGGGCAGAGCGACCCTGGCCAAAGCCGCCCTGACATGAAGCCACCAAGCCACGTGACTCCAGGATGCAACCCAACCGCCGACATACCATACGTTCCAGCAGCTTACAAAGAACGTTGGGGAGGCTGATGGCCTGACCTGATAGCTATCCACATCAAGCGGGTTTTTACCGGGTTTGAGCACCGGAATGATGGTGCTCTCCCACCATTGCAATGGAAAGACACCATCGCACCAGATCCGGTGAAGATGAGTAGAAGATGTCACTTGTAGTCAGATGAGAGATGTTTAATCATCTGGCTGTGGATGCGATCAGGCCCAGGAGCTGTGTCGGGGCAATGTGCAAGGGCACTGAGGAGCTCCCACTCTGTAAATGGGGCGTTATAGGATTCACTGCAGCATGTAGTGAATGAGAGGACATTCCCTGCCAGCCACCGTTTGAGTGTGCGAAAGGCTTGGGGGTAATTCTCTGACGCAGAGGCTCGAGCAAAGTGCTTGGCAATCACGTTTGCGTCGGTACATAACTAGCAATTTATAGTAACACTGGGGACAGCTGTTGGGGCCTGGTACCCGAAAAGACGTTTGATCTTTGCTCAGACTTGGGAAGGTGAGTGTGGCACCCAATGCTGGAGATGTCTCTCTCCCAACACTCCTTTTTCCGTTGTTTGATAAGGTAGTGAACACGGGTACGGAGCCATTTAAAGGCTATGAGGTGCTCCAGGGAGGGGTGCTGATTATGCAGCTGTAGAGCTCACTGATGCTCCTTAATTGCTTCAGCGACTTCCGGTGACCACCAAGGGACTGCCTTACGCCTCAGGCACCCTTAAGAGCCAGGGATCGTGTTTTCTGACGCAAAAACAATTGTGTTAGTCAACTGCTCAACCATCACATCGATGTTACCGTGTAGGGGAGATTCAGTGGTAACAGCAAAGGTGAAAGTTCCCCAGTCCGTCTTGTTCAAAGCCCATCTGGACGGACGTCTGTGCGCCTGACGGGGCAGTGACAGGAAGATGGGGAAGTGGTCACTACCACACAGGTCATCATGTGCATTCCAGTGGATAGATGGGAGACGTCCTGGGCTGCAAATTGATAAATCAATGGCCGAGTAACTACCATGAGCCACACTGAAATGTGTGGCGGCCCCAGTATAAGAGGCAGAGGTCGAATTGCGACAGTAAAGTTTCGACATATCTGCCTTGGCATGGTACCACCCCATAAGGGGGTTATAGGCATTAAAATCTCCCAGAAGTAGGAAAGGTTTAGGGAGGTGATCAATCAGTCCAGCTAATACATTCTGGGGTACTTCACCATCTGGAGGAAGATACACATTGCTGGTTGTTATTTCCTGCGTCGTCCTTATTCTGACAGCCACGGCTTCAAGAGAGGTTTGAAGGGTCACATGTTCACTACAGACTGAGTTTAGGACATGAACGCAAACTCCACCTGAAATTCGATTACAGTCTCTACGGTTCCTGTAATATCCCTTATAGCCGCGGAGGGCAGGGGTCAGCATTGCCAGGAACCAGGTTTCCTGGAGGGCAATGCAGATAGCAGGTGTAAAGCTTAACAGCTGCCGTAGCTCAGCCAGGTGGTGGAAAAAACCGCTGCAATTCCACTGGAGGATGACATCGTGAGACTGGGAAGGCATGGAACATTCAATGAGGCAGTTTACGCCTCCGAGTCACCTGCTGCCACCGATTTATTGCCTGAGCAGTCTATATCCATTGTGTCTGAGGTTCTGGCGAGATTTAGGTCCTCGGCAGACGCCAAAATTTCCATCCTATCCTCAGCCGCAGAGCTTGTAGGTAGTGGCGGTGTAGGTGCCACCACAGTTTCCTCGGTCTTAGGGGTTTTCTTCCTGGATTTCTCTTGCTGCTCCTTTGGTTACCCTGGCTGAGAGGACTTCACTGGCTCAGTCTCCAGGACTGAGGATGAGCATGAAGCCCTACGACCAGCTGCTTTTGGGCTCTTCAGCCACTGGTGTGTGTCGTCTTTCCCACTAGAAGAAACCTGGGAAGGGAGTGACCCACGGGTCCCGTTCCTAGTGAGAGAAACCAAAGAAGACTTATATGCTTTTCTAGCTTAGAAGAGGGGACGGACGTCCCCGATGGTTGAGGGGGGGGGGGGGAGGTGTGTTGCTCCTGAAGTAGGTGGTGCAGGAGCAACAGGGAGGGAAATGGCCCCCACCATCAAGTGGGCACGTGTAGTCTTCCGGCTTTGAGAGGTGACCTGGGTTGGCGGAACTGATGGTGCCATAACTGTTGTAGAGGAGGTGTAAGACGATGTCATATGCACAGGATGTAGGCATTAAAATTTTCTCTTAGCCTCAGTGTAGGTCAGTTTGTCCAGGGTCTTGTACTTCATGATTTTCCTTTCCTTCTGGAGAACCCTGCAGTCAGGCGAGCAAGGTGAATGGTGCTCTCCACAGTTGACACAGATTGGAGGTGGGGCACAGTTTCTGTACAGACTCTCTATTGTAAATTATTTGCCATTTTTTTATTAGTGGGCTAACTAGTTCTGTTCTCTTCAAGTTCGTAACACCCACACACCCTGTATTTAGTCGGACTGCAAGAAATGGGCAATACTTTTCATTACTTGTTTATCAAGGAACTGTTGCTGTGGTTTTCAGTTCAAAGACTGCTTTCATGCAGCTTGAACAGTCTTTCCAATTTTGGAAAGATCTCACAAACGACAAAAATTGTTGAGTGCATGCATGTCCCATTGTATTAATAGCAATAATGGAAATCCCTGGATTGGACAATATTTAAAATATGGGGAAACTGTAAAACTGATGCGCATCACACAAACACAATGCAATAGGAAACAGTGTTCACTATCTTTTGACCAGTGACTCTCTTTCAAGTGAAAAGTACACACGTTCACCCATACAACCACACAGACACCAAAATGTGCACTACTGCGGGAAAACGGCTATTACCAGGGGTGATGCATGTGGGGAGAAGGTAGGTAAGGACACATGAGGCAAGTAGAGGATACTGTGGTGGTGCGAGGCAGAGCGGAAAAGACAGTTGTCAGCAGCTGCACACTAAGATGAAAGGAGTTTTGAGGTAGTAGAGCATGTAAGAGATACAGAAAAAGGAGTGTAAGAGATACAGAAAAAGGGAGACGGGGCAGTGATAGGGAGAGGGGGCAGTGATAGAGTGAGGGAGGGGGAAGGACAGAGGGAGGGGGAGGGAGAGAGAATAACCTTGGGTAGAGGGGGGTGCAAGTGCCACAAAGGGGCTCAGTGGTGCACAGGTGCAGTACAGGATGTGGATGGGGAAGGAAAATATGGAGTGCAATTGAAGTTATTTTCCTGATGTGCTTGCTTTCTTCTTCTCCCAAAATCTCTTCATGTTCTAACTGGTTTTTGTTACAATCTGTCCATGTTCTCTTAATAACGCTATGTTTAAATTCAGACTGATGCTTGTCAAAATTTTGGATACGGCTGTGTCCTGTAGATTTTTTCTTGTAATGCTTAATCCACGAATATCTTTATTAATTTTAAGTACCCAACTGATTTTAAGATTCATTGAGGGGACAAGGTAATGAATCATTTTGATCAATCATACTGTTTATTCTGAAAATGTAACCATAAAATTTCTGTTTTCTTTTCCTGAACGTGTTACAGATTTTCTCCTTATTTTGATGTAACTTGTTGGACTTCCTGCTCATCTAGAGACCCTCAACACAAACTGGGCCAGTAATTTTACCTTCTTTTTCTATGTCTTTAACTGATAAGCTATCTCCACTTGTTACAGCCACTGATGCATATAACATTTCAGGTTTGATTACTTTGATGTTATGTTTTAATTTTGCCTTATGAGATATTGATTTTTATTGTACCTATCCCATGCTGTTCTCTAAGCTTTTTGCAATTCCGTAATCCTCTCTGTCTGCACCATGATTTAATCTGAATGGTGGGTGATTTCTTCTGTGTAACAAATTTAGATATTTGATAATCTTGCCAAACTGTGTGTGTAAACATGAGTCCTCCATGGCTCTTAAGGAGACCATTCTACGTATTGGGTTTTTCCATAAGAAATTTTCAGTTTAATTTTAACTGCCATTTCACTGCATTTTTCAAGTGAATTAATTGCTGCTTCTCTGTTATTTGGAAAGATAGCTAGGTTGTCTGCATAAGCTGAACATCATAAATGAATTTTGGTTGCACGCAACCTGCCAATGGTTATTTGTTTTATTTCTTCTTCTCATATCCTAATTACTTTTTCTAGTACAAGAGGGATAGTCTGTCTAACTTTTGAACTGGTATCAGTTAATGTTTGTTCAATCAACTGTCTTGCCTTTCTATCCACTTGAAACTCTTCCAGCATATTAAATAGTGCACAGCCATCTACTGAATCACATGCTTTTTTGAAGTCTACGAAGCTGATTATTATTTGTCTGTCCTTGCCATCTTGGCTTTGAGAATTAGTTCCACACTGGACCTAGCTAGCGTGAAACATGCTTGATGTCTGCCAATTAAATGGTCTGTTCATGCTTCAAGCGTTTTAAATACGATTTTTGAAAGTGAAAGAAAGCAAGTAACTGGCAGCAATGAAATCCCTAGGGAAATGGCGGCAAAAACAGGAGAGGACACAATGTGCACTCTGCATGTATGCCTGGACGCCTCAATCATCATGTTGAAGAGGCTATTCCAGCAGCCACTGAGGGAACAGGGTGCAGCCAACTGCAGATTGTGGTGCACATTGGAACAAATGTTGCCTGTTGTCTGGGCTGCGAAGTCATTCTTGAGTCATTCCAGCGACTGGCAGAGAAGGTTAAGAAAATCAGCCTTGTGCGTGGAGTTTCAACAAAGCTCACAATTTGCAGCATTGTTCCCAGGACTGATTGTGGCCCTTTAGTTCTGAGTCAAGTGGAAGGACTGAACCAGAGACTTCAAAGGTTCTGTGATCAGTTAGGCTGTGACTTCCTGGACTTGCGCCATAGGGCTGAGAACAGCAGTGTCCCCCTAAATAGGTCAGTTGTGCGTTACACATTTGAGGCTGCTACCTAGGTAGTCGATTGTGTGTCGGGTGCACACAACAGTTTCTTTTTCGATTGGGTAACTCTCCATCCAATCCAGATAATGATGGCTGAATGAAACCCAGAAATATCACCGTGAAATGGAAAGAAATGCCTCCCACAGGTGAGAGTATTAAAATCCTAATGGTAAACTGCCAAAGCATTCTTAACAAAGGCCAGAATTTGAAGTGCCCATGAAAAGCAGTGAAGCTCACATAATACTAGGTATAGAAAGCTGGTTGAAACCTGAAATTGACATCAGTGAGATTTTTGGGGAAAATTTAAATGTATATAGAAATGATAGGCAAATGGGAAATGGAGGTGGTGTATTTGTCGCAGTAGACAAGAAACTAAAATCCACTGGGATAGAAACTGAAGCTGCATGTGAGACTGTTTGGGCAAGACTCAGTATCAGTGCGTGCATAAAACTGTAAATGAATCCTATCGTCCACCAGACCTCATCTCTTGATGTAACCAAAGACTTCAGAGAAAACCTTACTTCACTTGCACTTGCACTTAATCAGTGGAAGCTTAAATCATCCAACAATTAATTGGGAAAATTACAGTTTTCTTCACTTAAAACTTCCGGGCTGATAGGCCGTGGTCGAAGTATAAAACACACTCCTGACGTTTCGTCTCCAACTGTGGGAGACACCCTCGGAGGCAAAGCGGCGAACTGGACAGTTTTTTTATACTTCGACCACAGCCTATCAGCCCGGAAGTTTTAAGTGAAGACAATACCGGCTGTGAAAGCTTACATTGTATGAAATTACAGTTTTGTTAGTGGTGGGTGTGATAAGGCATCATGTGAAACTTTACTGAATGCCTTCTCTGAAAAACTACAACAGATAGTTAGAAACCCCACTAATGATGTAAATTTATTGGATCTAATGGCAACAAATACACCTGACCCCTTTGAGGATGTCCACATTGAAACTGGTATCAGTGACCATGATGCAGATATGGCAACAACGATTACCCTAGAACAAAGAACAACTAAAACAAGCAGAAAGATACATATGCTCAATAAACTAAATAAAAGATCAGTAACGTCTTATCTCAATGAGGAACTTGAAACTTTCAGTACAGGTCAGGAGCATGTAGAGGAACTCTGGGTCACATTTAAAAGAATAGTTGATCATGCACTGGACAGATACGTACACAGTACAACAGTTCATAATGGGAGGGAACCTCCACAGTATAGTCACTGTAAAGAAAGTTCTAAAGAAACAGAGATTACTGCATAATAGGTGTAAAACAAAGAATACGGCTATAGATAGAGAGATGCTGAATGAAATGAGTTTGGCTGTCAAGAGACCAATGTGATTCAAGAATTCCTCCATGGAATAGGAGTTGTCAAGGAGATATGGTTTCAATTTACTTTTAAAACTATTACTGCTGTCTGCCAGACATTTTATTTCATCTGGTAATTTATCAGAAGATTTTACAGCAGAATATTTTACCCGTTTCTGTGCCAAAGGTAGGTTAAGTAGAGGATAGCGTAAGTCTTTTTCTTCTGGTATTAAAATCATGAATGTCACTGTTGTTTTTAAACTGGTCCATGTTGCTGAGAAATTCATTACTGAGTAAATGTACTGTGAGGATATTGTAATAATTCCTAACCTTTTAACACGTTCGCTAACAGCGCGTCCGGCCAATACTGGTGCACATGCCGTGTACGCACCTGCGTGGCGAGAATCTCAGCTGTTGCGAGGCACCACGGTTTAGTCGGGTACAGCCATTCGGTATGGTTTATTGCGCGCAGGCACTCTAAGAACGTATTGTTTTCAATTTTTACGGGTGCGGTTCGCGTTTTTTCCCTACAGTTTTTCTCTGTTGTGGGACTGAAAATGGGAAACAATCTTGACACAGCGGGCCCTTCAACAACTAAGAAATGTAAAATACGGGACACCGTAAACGAACTAAAACTAACGGATGCGGAATTATTACGAATATTAGAAGAAAGTTATTCAGAATCCCAGTGGGGAGGACGGGTGGGACTCCAGTGAAGAGTCTGACGGAGCTGAGTTTGCTTTAGATGAGACTGTAGAAAGGGCAGAAGAAGTGGTAACATAGCTGATACAAGTGTTGCATGGGAAAGCGAGCCAGTTGGAATGGTAGATTGCCCGTTTATAAAAAATGAGGGACTGCTAATTCTACCAACGGGAACTCTAAGGGCAAATAGGAAGGATACACCCAAGGAAAAACAGAAGGCAAAATTACAAAAAGGTGAAGCCGTTGCCAGATTTGCAGGAGGAGTTATGATAGGTAAGAGGCGTGATAAGAGGTAGGTTTGCTGCATTTCTAATGCATTTACAAATGAAATGGTTGAGGTTGAAAACAAAAGAAAGGAGAAGAAATCTAAGCCCTTGGCCATTGTAAACTACAATAAATTTATGTCGGGACCTGATCGGCATAATCAGATGTTATCATATTACCTCTCGGAATGAAAAACCATACGCTGGTACAAGAAAAAACACATGTGCCCTACACAATAAGTATTCTGGCGCAAAAATGCCCCTCCAAGAATTCAGACTCAGTATTATAAGAGCACTATTGCCACAAAAGCAGGTAGAACAGCCAGTCAGAAATCCCCAACATGTTGTGGTAAAACGAGAATCAACTGGAAAATCAAAAACACCGAGAAAGAAGTGCAGATCATGCGCCAGCCGAGGACACCAAACAGACACGATTCACGAGTGCCCAGATTGCCTAAATAAAGCAGGGTATTGTTTGAATTGTTGTGTTATTCACCACTTCTAAAGGCAGATAGCACTTTCGTTGTTCTTTCATTATTCGACAGTGATGTGTAGATAATACTCTTCTGAGATTTGACACACATTGTATTTCAGAAGTTTCTTCAAGATCTTGTGTTTGTTTTTGAATGCTGTTTCTACTATATTTCCTGTTCAATAAATATGTCCTTTGTCAGTAGGATGTTTCGTTTTATTTTTTAATCTAAAATGAAAATTTAGTACTCTAAACTGTCACAATTTTCAGTAAAAATAAAAGAGACGCACTAGCGCGTCCGTGGCCACCCGCTACAGAATGTGGACTGATATGCCGCTGACGCCTTAGTGCAGCCCAAAAAAATTTGATTCACGAGAGTAAATTTTATCTTTTACTTATAAAATAAATACATTTTATGTTACTTTTAGCAATACAGTTTGAGATTCTATTAAAAAAATAATTGGTTATGTGGAAATGCATGCCCAATTACAGTGGCAGCGAACATGTTAAAGAAATGTCTACAAGATGTGTGACTATAAGCCCCACACATTATTCTAACCACTTTCTTTTGACCAGTGAATACTTTTTGTTTAAGTGTTGAGTTACCCCAAAATATTATTCCGTATGACATCAGAGAGTGAAAGTCTGCAAAGTGTATTAATTTGCTAATTTCTGTTTCCTCAAAATTAGCAATTATTCTGATTGCAAAAGTTGCTGAACCTAGTTGCTTTAGGAGATCCAAAATATGAGTTTTCCAATTAAGATTCTCATCTGTATGTACACCCAAAAACTTAGTATGCTCTACCCTAGCTACTGACTTCTGTTGATGTGTTATATTTATTGAAGGAACTGTACTCCTTGCAGTAGAAAATTGGATGTACTGTGTTTTTTCAAAGTTCAGAGCAAGACCATTTGCAGGGAACCAATCGACAACTTTTCCAAAAACATTATTTTTATCATTTTCTATTGGAGTTTCTTTTACTGGATTAGTAATGATGCTTGTATCATCATTGAACAGTGTCAGTTTAGCTTCTTTTTTCAGATAAGAAGGGAGATCATTCACATATATGAAGAACAGAAGGAAACCCATGATCGGACCCTGTGGAACACCTACTGTAATTTCACCTGTTAGATAAAGTGGGAGACTTCCTTAAATCACTTAAATCTTACAAGAAACTTTTTGCTTCCTGTTCTGTAATTATGACTTAAAACCACTTATATGCTGTTACATGTGTTCCACACAATTCTAATTTCTGTAACAATGTCATGGTGCACACAATCAGATGCTTTGGATAAGTCACAGAAAACTCCAGTTGGTGACATTTTATTATTTAAAGACTATTATGTTGGCAGTGAAATTTTATATTGCTGTCTTCAGTGAAATGGCTACCCACTTTCGAGTACATTACTTTCTTGATGATTTTTGAAAATGCTGTAAGCAATGATACTTGTTGGTAATTATCGACATCTGCAGTGTCCCCTTTTTTGTGGAGAGGCTTGACAATGGCATATTTTAACCTGTGTGGGAAAATACCTTGATTTAGTGTTGCATTACAGATGTGGCTCAGAACATCTGCTGCAACTGTTACACATTGTTTTAATACCTTGACAGAGATGTCATCTACTCCAGCAGAACATCTATTTTTTCAAAGTGTTAATGATTTTCCTTATTTCACAAGAGGGGGTTAGATGAAATTAATCTGACTATGGTTTCTCAAAACCTCTCTTCATGTACTGCTTGGCTTTTCCTTTTGAACTATTCTCACCAATTTTTTCACCTATACTTCAGAAATGGTTGTTAAATACATTAGCTACTTGTGTACTGTTGGTTAAGATGGTATAATTCTCTTTAATAGAAATACTACCTACCCCAGTAGTTACTTTTCCTGTGTCTCTTCTACCAACGTTCCATACTGATTTGATTTTATCGCCCGAGTTGTTAATTTCATCTCTAATATACATATTTTTTTGACTTTCTGACAACTTTTCTCAGTATGTTACAATAATTTTTATAGTGAAAAATTACTTCTGGGTCTTTACTAATTATTGCTGCCTCATACAAATTTCTTTTTCTTTCTGAAGACACTGATAACATCTCTTCAAATGGTGCATATTATTTTTCTGATCGGAAAAAAATCTCAGGGTGTTCCACAAGGCTCCATATTAGACCCAGTCCTATTTCTCCTCTATGTTAATGACTTACCATTAAATATCACCTCCCAGTTAGTTCTGTTTGCAGATGATACTTCTGTCTTAGTTGAAGATCAGGATTTGGAAAAAATTCCCAAATCTGTGATCAGTACCCTCAGTACTTCAGAAACTCTGTTTCAGCTAAATCGGTTGAATCTAAACGTATCTAAGACTCACTTGATGCAGTTCAAAATCAAACAGTCAAAATGTGAGCGGATTACTATCCGTTGAGAGGCCAGACAAACTTGTGGTTCCTGAAGGGAGGCAGCAGCCTTTTCAGTAGATGCAGGGGCAACAGTCTGGATGATTGACTGATCTTGCCTTGTATCACTAACCAAAATGGCCTTGCTGTGCTGGTACAGCGAACGGCTGAAAGCAAGGGGAACCCACAGCCGTAATTTTTACCGAGGGCATGCAGCTTTACAGTATGGTTAAATGATGATGGCGTCCTATTGGGAAAAATATTCCGGAGGTAAAATAGTCCCTCATTCTGATCTCCTGGCGAAGACTACTCAGGAGGACATCGTTATCAGGAGAAAGAAAACTGGCATTCTACGGATCAGAGTGTGGAATGTCAGAACCCTTAATCAGGCAGGTACGTTAGAAAATTTAAAAAGGGAAAAGGATAGGTTAAAGTTAGATATAGTGGGAATTAGTGAAGCTCAGTGGCAGGAGGAACAAGACTTTTGGTCAGGCGAATACAGGATTATAAATACAAAATCAAATAGGGGTAATGCAGGAGTTGGTTTAATAATGAATAAAAAAATAGGAGTGCGGGTAAGCTACTGCAAACAGCATAGTAAACGCCTTATTGTGGCCAAGATAGACACGAAGCCCATGCCTACTACAGTATTACAAGTGTATATGCCAACTAGCTCTGCAGATGAAGAAGAAATTGAAGAAATGTATGATGAAATAAAAGAAATTATTCAGATAGTGAAGGGAGACGAAAATTCAATAGTCATGGGTGACTGGAATTCGGTAGTAGGAAAAGGGAGAGAAGGAAACGTAGTAGGGCTAAGAAATGAAAGAGGAAGCCGCCTGGTAGAATTTTACACCGAGCATAACTGAATCATAGCTAACACTTGGTTCAAGAATCATAAAAGAAGGTTGTATACATGGAAGAACCCTGGAGATACTGAGAGGTTTCAGATAGATTATATAATGGTAAGACAGAGATTTAGGAACCAGGTTTTAAATTGTAAGACTTTTCCAGGGGCAGATATGGACTCTGACCACAATCTGTTGGTTATGAACTGTAGATTAAAACTAAAGAAACTGCAAAAAGGTGGGGATTTAAGGAGATGGGACATGCATAATTTGACTAAACCAGAGGTTGTACAGAGATTCAGGGAGAGCATAAGGGAACAACTGACAGGAATGGGGGAAAGAAATACAATAGAAGAAGAATGGGTAGCTCTCAGAGATGAAGTAGTGAAGGCAGCAGAGGATCAATTAGGTAAAAAGATGAGGGCTAGTAGAAATCCTTGGGTAACAGAAGAAATATTGAATTTAACTGATGAAAGGAGAAAATATAAAAATGCAGTAAATGAAGCAGGCAAAAAGGAATACAAACGTCTCAAAAATGAGATCGACAGGAAGTGCAAAATGGCTAAGCAGGCGTGGCTAGAGGGCAAATTTAAGGATGTAGAGGCTTATCTCACTAGGGGTAAGATAGATACTGCCTACAGGGAAATTAAAGAGACCTTTGGAGAAAGAGAACCACTTGTATGAATATCAAGAGCTCACATGGAAACCCAGTTCTAAGCAAAGAAGGGAAAGCAGAAAGGTGGAAGGAGTATATAGAGGGCTTATACAAGGACGATGTACTTGAGGGCAATATTATGGAAATGGAAGAAGATGTAGAGGACGATGAAATGGGAGATATGATACTGCGTGTAGAGTTTGACAGAGCACTGGAAGACCCGAGTCTAAACAAGGACCCTGGAGTAGACAACATTCCATTAGAGCTACTAACAGCCTTGGGAGAGCCAGTCCTGACAAAACTCTACCATCTAGTGAGCAAGATGTATGAGACAGGCCAAATACCCTCAGACTTCAAGAAGAATATAATAATTCCAATCCCAAACAAAGCAGGTGCTGACAGATGTGAAAATTACTGAACAATCAGTTTAATAAGTCACGGATGCAAAATATTAATGCGAATTCTTTAGAGACAAATGGAAAAACTGATAGAAGCCGACCTTGGGGAAGATCAGTTTGGAGTCCGTAGAAATATTGGAACACGTGAGGCAATACTGACCCTACGACTTATCTTAGAAGAAAGATTAAGGAAAGGCAAACCTACATTTCTAGCATTTGTAGACTTAGAGAAAGCTTTTGACAATGTTGACTGGAATACTCTCTTTCAAATTCTGAAGGCGGCAGGGGTAAAATACAGGGAGCGAAAGGCTATTTACAATTTGTACAGAAACCAGATGGCAGTTATAAGAGTCGAGGGGCATGAAAGGAAGCGGTGGTTGGGAAGGGAGTGAGACAGGGTTGTAGCCTCTCCCCGATGTTATTCAATCTGTATATAGAGCAAGCAGTGAAGGAAACAAAAGAAAAATTTGGAGTAGGTATTAAAATCCATGGAGAAGACATAAAAACTTTGAGGTTTGCCGATGACATTGTAATTCTGTCAGAGACAGCAAAGGACTTGGAAGAGCAGTTGAACGGAATGGATAGTGTCTTGAAAGGAGGATATAAGATGAACATCAACAAAAGCAAAACGAGGATAGTGGAGTGTAGTCGAATTAAGTCAGGTGATGCTGAGGGAATTAGATTAGGAAATGAGACACTTAAAGCAGCAAAGGAGTTTTGCTATTTGGGGAGCAAAATAACTGATGATGGTCGAAGTAGAGAGGATATAAAATGTAGACTGGCAATTGCAAGGAAAGAGATTCTGAAGAAGAGAAATTTGTTAACATCGAGTATAGATTTAAGTGTCAGGAAGTCGTTTCTGAAAGTATTTGTATGGAGTGTAGCCATGTATGGAAGTGAAACGTGGACGATAAATAGTTTAGACAAGAAGAGAATAGAAGCTTTCGAAATGTGGTGCTACAGAAGAATGCTGAAGATTAGATGGGTAGATCGTATAACTAATGAGGAGGTACTGAATAGGATTGGGGAGAAGAGAAGTTTGTGGCACAACTTGACTAGAAGAAGGGATCGGTTGGTAGGAGATGTTCTGAGGCATCAAGGGATCACCAATTTAGTATTGGAGGGCAGCGTGGAGGGTAAAAATCGTAGAGGGAGAGCAAGAGATGAATACACTAAACAGAAACAGAAGGATGTAGGTTGCAGTAGGTACTGGGAGACGAAGAAGCTTGCACAGGATAGAGTAGCATGGACAGCTGCATCAAACCAGGTTTAGGACTGAAGACCACAACAACAACAACAACAACAGGCGGAAATGGAGCAGCGTTATGGGATTAAGTTTTGCATGCGACTGAACAAAACTGCCACGGAGACTCTCGGTATGATTCAAGAGGCCTTTAAGGAAGGAGCCATGTCCTGTGCAATGGTTTTCATTGTGGCACAAACATTTCAAAGACGGCTGCAGGAATGTTGAAGACAATGACCGCTCTGGGAGGCCATTATAAAGCCGAACAGATCAAAATGTGAAGAGTGTGTGGGAACTTTTAAACAATGAGTGTCGTCTTAGTGTGAGTGCTCCACCGCTTGAGGGATCGAGTTTGCCGCGTCTACCCAGCGATCAAGGGCAATTGGATTCTCCAACATGCCAATGCGCCCGCTCTCACGTTACACGCCGCTGCCAAAGTTTTGGTAAAGTTCAAAGTGACAACACTGCCGCAGCCACACTACAGCCATGTCTTGGCTCCAAGTGACTTTCTCCTTTTCCCCTGAATCAAGACAGGCCTAAAAGGGAAGTGATTCGACTCCATCAATGCCATCCAGCAGGCTTCGACAAGAGCCCTTGATAGCATGACTCCTGAGGCCTTCCAGAAAGGCTACTAACAGTGGAAGACACTCTGGCAGCACTGTGTTGATGCTGGGTTACATCTTGAAGAATTTTAGTCCGCTGTACTTAAATGTCCAATAAATTTCTAGTTCTGAGTTGAGTCTTGAAACTTTTGAGTCACACTCTGTATATGTGATGACAATATTTTTGTACACCAGACATGAATTATTTGAAGAAAATTTTATGCTCCCCACCCACCGCCTCAGACTGTATGCCCAGGGACCTCAATACATGGGAATGAAAATTTGTAATAAATTAAAAGGGAACTAGCTGATGCAGACGAATTTAGGTTCACTTAAAAAACAAAAAAAAAAAAAAAAAAAAAAAAAAAAAAAAAAAAAAAAAAAAAAAAAAAAGCTATGTTTGGTACTGACACTTAAGTGTTATTACTCAGTGGATGAATTCATGTGGGACAAACTGGAAGTTTGAGCTTGATACAATGTGTTACATATTCCAAAATATATCCTTATAGTGTTATTATTTATTGTTGTGCTATTATTTATTAATGTAAAAATCCTTGAACTTTGTTATAAATTTTTGACATGTCTCCTGTATCCAAACCAAATGGACTGCAAATGTATGAGATGAATAAAACACAATTAACAATTCAATTTAATACCTGTAGTGATCCAAGGGGTCTTTGAAAACTATTTGGTGTTACATTTGGTAATATTTGGGGGGGGGGGGGGGGGGAGCAACAGTGTTCAAAAAGGGATATACATTTATCAAGAAATATGTTGCATTTATCATTATCATTTGGCTCATTAACATTTCTTAAACTTTCTCTGAAGTGCTCTATAGATACTGGTTGACCAGCCTTACACTTTCACTTAATGGTTTCTGAAATGTACATCCTGCTAAGTTTTGTAAGTTAATCAGTTGTGCATCATGGTCTGATAATCCATTTATCACAGGGAAAGCATGTGTTAGTTTTATATCCTCTTGCTGTACAAATACATTATCTAATAGAGTGCTACTGTCTTGAGCTATACGTGTAGGGAAATTGATCATCTGATTCTAAGTTATATGTCATTAGTAACACTTCTAGTTCACTATTCCTACCAGAATTGCTTAGAAAGTTTGCATTGAAATCACCAAAATTTAATAACATCTTTTTGTCTGACAGACAGCATAATAGACAAACATTTTCATGAATAGCTCCCTATCTCCTAATGGGGATCTGTACACAGTTGCTAATATCAACACTACATTATCTAACTGTAGTACACATGCACAAACTTCAAAGTGCTGATCGACAAAAAATTTGTTTACTTCTACAATTTTGTACTTACACCCTTGTTTTGTGTAAATGGCAACTCCTCCTTCATCCATGCTAGACCTGCAAGTGTAAGATGTTAAATTATACCCATTTATGCTGACACTTTCCATCCCACAGCTACATGGTGTTCAGATGAAGTATATCAATCTCATTCTTATTTTTGCGACCATCTACACACACTAACAGCCCATCTACTTTATTTTTTATTCGCCTGGTATTCTGATGAAGTACATTGATACTACCTTTAGCTTTATCCCTAATTTACTGTACGTGAAGCTCCTTTTATTCTATTTTTCTTGATTATTGTCTGTCTGGGCTTTGGCTTTAATCTAAAAAAACCTGTCAGCCTGGTTCCATTAACCACAGTGATCATCCCTTGTATGACTGTAAACCCCCCCCCCCCCCCCCCCAACCCTTACAGCAACTGCTAACAAAGAAGCTACCTTATCTTTTCCCTTCCTATTCAAGTGCAGACTATGTGTAGTGTATCCCCACCTACCAATAGTATCCACTGGAACACCACTTGTGAGATTTTGCCAGTGTCTGGAGCAACCCGTTCAGCTCTGTGTTAACATGCCTTACGCAGTGTTTACCAGGAACAATCATGGCACTGAAAGATCTCCACAAACCCCACCTTTGTGTGCCCATTTTCTGCTCCTATTTTATCCAGGTCACTCCTAATACTATATCTTAGATTTATAGCCAGGTTGTTTCCTGCTCCCCAACTATAATTACCAGATCTTACTTATCAAAGTCCTGGCATAGCTGACCTAAGCTTTCTATCACATGGCTAAGGCTAGCACTTTGTTTCACAAAACTTGTGATCTGGTACCCTTCACCTAATTCCTCCTGAAGCTGCTGGCCTACACCCCTCCCATGACTGCTGCCTGGAAGCAGAATTCTTCTCCTATTGCGATTTGATCCTGACCCTGTCTTTTTTCTTTAAGCTAATATTCTGCTTCAACCTACATTCAATCAAATCTGGATGAGGCCCTTCCTCCAGTACTTCAGATGGCAAGCCTAACTGATGTACTAGTGGAATTTCTAAAGTTTTTTCAACAGTTTCCATTTTTTGCCCTTTGCTTGCTACCTTTTTCCAGCACTCCATCTCTTTCCTCCTTCAGCTTAGATAACTCTAAACTCACGTTTCCTAATTCAGCCTTAAGGGCACAAATTTTTGCCTCCTGCTCAGTGATTTTTCTTGTTCTTTCTACACAATCTACATTGCCATGGAAGAGCCTCATTTACCCCCCCCCCCCCCCCCCCCCCGCCCGGTTGTTTCCCATTCGCCCCAATGAAACCATAACCTACAGTCTTCACAGAACACCACCTCCTTCAGATTTCTATGGCAACCACCACATTTGTCTTTTACGGTTTGACAGAAAAATTTACACAAAAGCAGAGAATAACTTGGCACAAAACTACCATCCAATATCTTTGACGTCAATTTGTTGAAGAATCTTAGAGCATATTCCGTGTTCAAACATAATAAGGTATCTTTAACAGAATGATCTCCTCAATGCCAACCAGCACAGTTTTTGAAAACATTGATCATGTGAAACCCAACTCACACTTTTCTCACGACATACTGAAAACTTTGGATCAAGGCGAACAGGTAGATGCAATATTCCCTGATTTTGGAAAGGCATTTGCAGGGGTGCCACAAGTTTCCCCAAGTGAGATTCCCCGATCGGCAGGTCCGATCTGTTAAGAGATGCCTGCAGAAATGGCCTGCGGTTTTGGCCCGTCGTGGAAGTCCACATGTGTGGTCAGCTATTCAAGTGTCACAGACGCCAAGTTGATGAAATGAGACCGTGGTGATCAATCCAAGCAACAGATAAATTGTGCAGATGCTCTGAGAATCAATAATAATGAGGATAGGTAGCAACTCAATGCGAAGATGATCACTGAGCTGCAGACAGGCATGTAGGAAAGAATCACACTCTCACAACTAAATTTTCAGCCATAGTCTTTGTCAGAAAATGAAAGAACACACACTTTCACAAAACCACTCAGACACAACTCATGCATGACTGCCATCTCCGGCTGCTGCATCAATCGTGTCTAAGTATCACAGCCAAACAAACCACTCCTCATGCCTCCCTGCCTCTCATCGGCAGCTACGATGCTAGCAACAAAAAGTGGTGGCAGCAATTACAGCAAGCTGAGGGGAGTGGTAAGAAAGGGAGAAGCAGTAAGAATGAGGGAGTAGGGAAGCAGTACATGTACTGAGCTGCACCCAGCCAGTGACGATGCGCGACGTCTCAGTAAACAAACCATTTCATCTACTGAGACAAAAAAAGAGATTTTTCCAGTGTGTTTCTTTTTTTCCCAAATTTCTCTGACATGTTTGAAATTCTGATAGTCACCAATTTCCAGAACTTGTGACAATCTTGATCTGAGTCAGTGCCACACCCATGTTTATTATTGGAAGTGTGATCATATGGGGAATCAAGTGAAATTTGTGACTATTGGGGACTTTTTGGTAGGGAGGACACAGTATGTTATCTTGGATGGAATCATCGTCAGATGTAGAACTAACTTTGGGTGTGAGAGAGAACTATGCTGGGACCCTTGCTGTTCATGTTATATAATAATGATCTTGCAGACAATATTAACAGTCCAATCAAGCTTTTTGCAGAGGATGCAGTTATCTGTAATTAATTACTATGTGAAAGAAGCTGCATAAATATTCAGCCAGATCTAGATAAGATTTCAACAGAGTGCAGAGATTGGCAACTTGCTCTAAATGTTCAGAAATGTAAAACTGTGCACTTCACAAAATGAAAAAAATTTACTATCCTATGACTGTAATACGAGTCACTGTCGTAATCAGCTAACTCATACAAATATCTGGGTGTAACACTTTGTAGAGACATGAGGTACAATGATCACATAGGTTCAGTAGTGAGTAAAGCAGATGGTAGACTCCAGTTTACTGATAGAATACTGGGGAAATGCAACCAGTCTACAATAGAGATTGCTTACAAATCACTCGTGCAACCCATCTTAAAACACTGCTCAAGTGTGTGCGAACCATACCAGATAGGACTAACAGGGGATATTGAACATATGCAGAGAAGGGCAATATGAATGGTCACAGGTTTGTTTAATCCATGGGAGAGTGTCACAGAGATAATGAACTGGAAGACTCTAAAACAGGCGTAAACTACACCATGAAAGTCTAAAGAACTGGTTTTAAATGATTACTCTAGGGATACACTACAACCCCCAAAGTATTGCTCGCACAGGGATTGTGAGCATAAGCTTAGAATAATTACTGCATGCACAGACGCTTTCAAACACTCATTCTTCCTGCGCGTATGTGGATGGAATGGCAAGAAACCCTAATAACTGGCACAACAGGATGTACCCTCTGCCGTACACCCCATGGTTGTTTGCAGAGTACAGATGAAGTGGATGTAGAAATCCCTTGGTACTCATTTATATCAGTTTTATCACCTTTCTTGTGTAATTTGTGGATTATGGCACACTGTTATTCCTTAGGGACCGTTTCCTCTATCTCTAAGAACTTATGGGAGCCTTTAAATTTTATGAAGTAACAAGAATAAACAACTCGTAACCAAGCGGACTACGGCAAAGATAAATATCTATCAGCTGCAGCTTTCACCCGCCGTTTTTGGCGCAGTGGATAAATGACGTCGCCACAAACTTAAATTTTCGGCAAAGGCTTTCCACTTATTTTTCACGTTTCTGCTGTTATACCATCTGCCTTTAGAGCTTTATTGTCTTTAAGTTATTTTTTGTCAATTTCTCTTGTTGGGGGTTGTGATTCTGTGAGACTCATGTTTTTGAAATGTGAATTTGACTGGCAGAAACTGATAATTTAGAAGATCTTTGAAGTAGTTTGCTAAGAGTTTACAGTTACCTTTATTATTTATTTCCAGACCCATATGGGCATCAGAAGACTGACACTGGGTGCCTGATATGCTGATATTTCTCCTCTAAGAATTCTGTAGAAATTCTATGTTTTATTTTTCTTTAACTTTAGTTCTATTTCTGCTTGCTTGGTTTTATCATAATTGCATTTTAAAGAGCAAATGGTGTTTTATCAATATTTGCTTTATTTAAAGCTAACATTAAAATAAATAATTCCAACTACAGGAAACAGCCAGTCAGCATCTTTCAAACTGCACAGACCACCTTTTCCCCCAGTAAAAACTGCCTTAGCTTTCCGCTCATTTACTGCAACAATGTCTACATGCGTGTGGATCAACTTTCTCCTCCTCCGCCCCACCAAAAAAATAGGACACTTGACTGAATTGTACTTACCACATTTTTCTTTATGCTTCTATCAGCTTTGCTAAAATACTCTGTGTTAAATTACAATGACACAGAATTGCTGGCCACTGCTTACTTTAAGTAAAACACTCATCAATCTATAGATTTTTTTGACATCACAATGTTTTAATAGGGATGTTCCTGTTGGCGGTGGTATGCTATCAACTGCCTCTGGCCATTGAACTCCAGACAGTTTAACAGATTCCAAACCATGCACTGTAGGGAAGCGAAATTCCTAGCACCAACAACAGGAAGATAAAGCATAATATACTAATCACAGCTTTTGGAACTTTCTCATTTTTTTCTTCTGAGAAGAAAACTGACTGGTTAACAAATTTGGAAACTAGCAACAAATCACTCAGCTCCATGTTTGAGAGAAGACATCAGATAGTAGCTGCTGTCTGAGGTCTTTCCATCTTTGCCTCCACTGGTCCTCCTGAGGGGAGACCCTCTCAGTCTGGAGGCCGCCCATCCTTTCTTCCCTGAGGAAGGAACATTCTACTTCCAAATGCTAGGATTAGCATATTATACTCTGAAAAGTTTCTATCATTGATGCTAGTACTTTTGCCTTCTACAAGGCAAGCAGTGGTCAGT
Organism: Schistocerca americana; assembly: GCF_021461395.2. Classification (NCBI taxonomy): domain Eukaryota; kingdom Metazoa; phylum Arthropoda; class Insecta; order Orthoptera; family Acrididae; genus Schistocerca; species Schistocerca americana. The sequence goes on from NC_060120.1 coordinate 185,138,582, forward strand.
CTTTCTGTCTCCTAATTTAGGATGTCTCAAATTTTCTTGTTGATTTTATCATTAAAATATTCACATTTAAAGCAGACATGCAAGTAGGATATCTTATTCTGAACTTTATATTGTAAATCGCATTGCATAATCTGTATATGAGGTGGAGCAACTATCAAAAGAAATCCAATCATTGCCCATATGTCTGCTGACTCTTAATATGATGTAAAGTGCGCGTCATTTATGTTGGCGGCCGAGTTTAGGTTCGTTCTGCGCATCTGACGTCACAAAACACAGTTAGCCAATGAACAGAGAACGACGTTGCCAGATCTCGACTGCAGTGCATAGCATGGAAGAGTGTCTTCAGTTTTAGAAACGTTCAGTCATAAATAAAGTAATAGAACAAAAGCAATTCTTGATAGCAGACTTTCTTTTATAGAAGGTTTGGAAAAAGCATTCTTTATACCAATTGCTTCATATTCTATAAATTAATTAAACCAAACAAGCAATAAGACTCCTAATTCAGACGATAGCAAGGAAAGGTGTTTGTATCAATCTCACGAACCACTTTTTCGCAATAAAGAACAGCGGTAATTGTTTATTTCCTATTGTACTTCGAAGAAGTGTGGGTAATTCATAGTCATACCAACAGTGTTTGTCAGTATTTTGCGTGACATGTTAGAGTCCTCGTGGCGTTTTGTAGTCAGTCGAGCTGCATTAGCGTAACGGTTAAGGCATTGGGATTCTACGTGAAAGGTTATGGGTTCAAACCTTGTGCGCTGCTTAATATTTTCATTATTTAAAAATATCGAAGTGCCTTACTTCACGAATTGAATGCAATTTTTTGAAATTTCTTGGGCTTTGTCTCTTCATTAACCCTTTCGCTGCTGCAGACATGTGCTCCCCGCATTCCGCGCTGTGCGCGATTTTGTCATCACTGCACTGCTCGCCTGTGCAGACACATGGTGTTCCCTCTGCTCTGACACACTTATGATTCGATTTCACAAAAACTATTTGGCCCAAAAATTTGATTTTTACACGTCTTCTTGACTGATACCTTCCCCCCATAAATGACTTAATTTTGTTTCGATGTTCAACATAGTTATTATGCAGCATTACACGTAGTAAACCATTGCACGAAATTTTGAAGAGTTTGCAGAGGTAGAAGTCCATAGCGCATACTTTCCGGATGGTCAATTTTAGTTGCCACAATGTTGAGAATGAAATGTGGACAAGATACCTAAATTTCATATAAAATTTACTGTACAACAATATCTCATTTAATTTAAGTACCACATAGGTGTCTTATGTAATGTTGATAAATATTCCGTCTTTCGCAGCTGTAATAAAAGTTTTATTTACACCGGACGCGTTTGGCTTTATTTTAAATTTCGTGCAATGGTTTACTATATTTAATGCTGCATAATAACTGCGTTGAACATCGAAACAAAATTAAGTCATTTATGGGGGGAACGTATCAGTCAAGAAGACATGTAAAAATCTAATTTTTGGGCCAAATAGTTTTTGTGGAATCGAATGATAAGAGTGTCAAAGCAGTCTGAACACGATGTGTCTGCACAGGCGAGCAGTGCAGTGACAAAATCGTGCACAGCGCGGAATGCAGGGAGCACGTCTTTGTAGCAGCGAAAGGGTTAATGCTGCCGTGGTGGCTTTACTTCATGAACTGCGCGCTCCCCCCTAAACGTAAGTTTGCGAACTATGCTATACTATGGCGCTGCTTCTATTGGCGCGTGTGTCGTGTGCAACTGGCAACGCAGCAATCTCCCGCGCCTGGGCGGGCATGCGCGAGCCGCCAAGATAAAAGAATTGAACTATAGTGACACCAGAAAGAGCTCTGCCATTATCAGATGTTAAGGGGCGTCTGATATGAAAGGTGGGTTTTCTTGTCCTGTACACTAACTAGGATTTGTGTTGTTTCATGACATCTCATTTACACAATAGTTAAACAGCTCTCCAAAGAAACATTTAATAGAATTTGACTGACAGTCTTCCTAAGTTACTGCATGCACTGCAATTTTTATTGTGAGAGACTAGTTAAGTGTTTGCCAGACTGGAACTATGGCCCAGATGTTTGTCTTTCATATCATGTATGCTAACAATGACCTCAAAAGTAAATAGTTCTCTGCTCTATTAAACCACATATTCTAAATAGCATAGAAATTTTGATTGACCATTTGTGTGTGTGTGTGTCTGTGTGTTGTACCTAACCCTTTTACCTACTTTGACACTCTTTGAAGCTGACACCTCTCTCAATCGCCAGAACAGGCTGAGAACAGTCTGGGGAGGTGGGCACGGTATTTACTGTTGGAAATCAATAAGTTTAACTTCCACTTGTGACATATTCACGAGCAATGACCAGCCAAGGTTTCACAATTCTGTTGTAAGCAGGGAAGGGAAAACTTAATACTGCACTATCAAGTTTTTGTGCAGTCAACATACTCTTGATGAAATAATTGACAATGACAGTTCAGTGTGGCAAAGGACAATCAATTATCACATGCACATCACAATGTTACATGGCATAATAATTTTGCTTGAATAACAATATTTTTTAGGTTGGACGAAAAACATCACAAATACAACTGCTCAGTGAAAACATATTGGCACTAACTAACACTATGCCTACCAGACTGAATACAGCAAATCTTCCCATATAGATCGACATAGGTTTTGTATCTTAATTTTATGTCACAAACTCTTTCAACATAGGTATTAGAAGTTTTGTATCTAAAACTGGATGAACACAAACCAACATAATGTCCTGCAATTTCTTTCTGGTTGCAAACTGGCGATTTTGGGGATGGGGCAGCTATTTACAGACAGGCGTAAGAATATGACAATTTCTGAACTTGCTTAATGCTCTGAAAAAAAAAAAATCGGCTAGATTGGATGCTGCCATTTTTGTATGGATTATATGACTTTACTGTTACCTGGTTTATGGCAAAAGTATGTCATTATTTACTATAGTCGAAATTTCAATTAGCCATAACTTTTAATGAACTCAACTTCTAGTGAAACTAACCGTACCATTGGAATCAGGAAGATAAATATAACCAACTGAATAACAGTGAAGACACACAATACTCAATATCCATCCAAATTGTCATACAAATTACAACAGAATGTCAAGAATGATTAGATGTTCCTAAAGGCCACATAGCTATATGAAGGTGCTTCGTACGCAACAACCAATTTCACATCAATCGATGTGCATCTTCAGGTTTTATAATGGTTACATTTTCCTGATGTAGATGGACAATTACGGAGTTCGAGCATTTGGAAAGTTATCCATGTTGAGGGTCAAACCTCACTGGTGGTTTGTCATAATAAAATTGAGTACACCCAAAAGATTTTTGTCAAAATGTACAAAGCATGACTGCTGAATTAGCCAGGCCAGTGAACACCCCAATGGTATATTACAGGATCAGGTGGGCACCAATTGTATAAAACTCCTACAGTGATTTTAAGTTTTACTTACATCAGTTTTATACAGCTGTTGTCTACTGCATCCTGTGTTATATCATAATGGGTGTTAACCAGCCTGGCTCATTTAGCTGTCACTTTCATTTTCAACAAACATCTTTTGGGATTCTCAATTTCATTATGACAACCCACCAATGTGGTTTTATTCTTAATGTGGATGATTTCCCAAATGCTGGGACTGTGTAATTGTCCAGCTATATTATAAAAACATAACCATTATAAAACCCGAAGATGGGTCTATACCGATGCGAAACCAGTAGTAGTTGTGATTTAAGCACCTTCACACAGCTTCGTGGCTTTTGGAGCTACCTTATCATTCTTGGCTTTTTAATTGTGATGATTTTTATAAAAATTTGAATGGTTATTGAGTTTTTATTATCATTATCATTATTATTATTATTATTATTATTATTCACTAAGTCTCCGAGCTGTGGTTGCCCTCCCCAGACACTATTTGTAAAATTTAGATACAGAATGAAAGGAACAGAAAACATAAGTTGGATGAGTTTACAACTTACTATGTTTCAACTAGGTTTCAGGATATAAAATGAATAAAGCAGCATTACAAAAGAATTTCTGCAAACACAATGTATTATCAAAATAAAGCAATTGATACATCAACATTTTTGTAACAATTCACTTAATCTAAACAGTTTTATCACAGTGCAAAATTTTAATGCTGAACAAATATATAGGAACATAACAAAATCAATAAAACTGGCAATGAAAGAATGTTGTGGGTGAACATTTCACCCCAACTAATGTCACTTTAAGCATAAGTCATGCTAACTAACAATTCATGTTACATCAGGACAGAAACACTGAAGGAAAATCACAGCGAAACATATCACTTCTATGAAGAACAGAATCAACAGTTTCACTGAAGGAAGAAAGCAACTGCAAATAAAACCAAGGAAAAAGTTTGTACTTCAATAAAAACACAGGAACCGTAATCTAAATTTTCGCAAAGAAAAATTTGTAACAGCATCTTACCTGAAACAAATGACTTCTGGAAAAATTTCTTTCCAGTAACAGACACGAAATCAATTACTCTTATTCATGGCACATAATCAGTCTCATATGAAAACACACACAAAAATATTTACTGTAGAGCATTAACATTTAAGATGAAGCTCAAGGCAATTTCAATTATAAAACAGGTACTGCAAATGTCCACTGCCTTGATTTGTCACAGAATGTCTAACTATAACAAAATAACAACAAACAAAAAAGGCAATGAAGGAACTTATCAACTGACAACAAAAATAGGAACTTCCAACTGAACCACAAAAACAGCAAATTTCCAGTGTGCCTCACGAGTTAGTGGTGATGACCTGCCATGCTCTAATGTGGTTGTCCGAGTAGCCCGCAAACAAAGTTTGTCCATCACCTGACCATGCGAGTGACAGGCACTGCGGTGGTTCTGCGTCCACTCCCTGATATTGATTAAGCACTTCTGGGCACAGTTCATCTACTAACAGCTTACCTTCCAGATCCTGTAATTTCATAAAAATTTTGTGTTAGAGGTATGACATGCAGATAGAACTAGGACAACACCACTGACACAAACCAAAATCACAACTACTTTTAAAACTAATGAATGTTAGGTATTTACTCTTCATGATACTTCAAAGCTTTCATAAACACTTTTTTGACTGGGCTTTATCAACACTTCATGACTAACAAGGGAAGAATGCAACCAACAGGTCACCGATTTTGCTCATCTCTTGCACGATTATATTACTTAGATGTACTAAATGCTGCTATAGGACAATGCACTAAGTGTTTGAGAAATCTGTTCTCCAACTTTTACAAGCCTGTTGAGTACCAAGCAACAATGCCAGAAACCCTAGTGGCAGACTAGAGGTTTGCGATTATTGAATTCAAGTATCAGAGATTTTTTTCCTAATGTTCACATAAATACTTTGTGAAGGACCACTGTAATTCGATCAAACTTATTTTATTAATTTTTTCTTTACATTTCAGGTTCTGATACGTGGATTTTTTCCCCATTAACACTATGCAATTTGCATTGGCCAAGTGATGTGGAAATGGACACAATTGCGGTGCCTCGTGTTGGCGGGGTTAGGGGGGGAAGAGAGAACAACTTCTTTTGGAAGCGGTCGGGGTATGATCAGGGACTGGTAGATGGCATCATCTTAGCTCAATGTGAACCAGCTAAATAAATATTATACCCTTAATTATGGAAAGGCAATACAGAATGAAAGAGGAAGCGGCAAGGAGGAATTTTGCACAGAGCGTAACTTAATCATAGCTAACACTTGGTTTGAGAATCATGAAAAAAGGTTGTAAACGTGAAAGAGGCCAGGAGACACTGGAAGGCTTCAGATAGATCATATAATGGTAAGATAGAGATTTAGAAACCAGGTTTTAAATTTTAAGACATTGCCAGGGGCACATGTGGACTCTGACCACAATCTATTGGTTATGAACCATAGATTAAAACTGAAGAAACTGCAGAAAGGTGGTAATTTAAGGAGATGGGACCTGGATAAACTGAAAGAACCAGAGGTTGTAGAGAGTTTTGGAGAGAGCTTTAGGGAATGTTTGACAGGAGCAGGAGGAAGAAATACAGTAGAAGAAGAATGGATAGCATTGAGAGATGAAACAGTGAAGGCAGCAGAGGATCAAGTAGGTAAAAGGACGAGGGCTAGTAGAAATCCTGAATTGAATTGATCAAAGGAGAAAATATGAAAATCAGTAAATGAAGCAAGCAAAAAGGAATACAAACACCTCAAAAATGAGACTGACAGAAAGTGCAAAATGGCTAAGCAGGGATGGCTAGAGGGCAAGTGTAGAGATGTAGAGGCATGTATCACTAGGGGTAAGATAGATACTGCCTACAGGAAAATTAAAGAGACCTTTGTAGGAAAGAGAACCACCTGTATGAATATAAAGAGCTCAGATGGAAAACCAGTTCTAATCAAAGAAGGGAAAGCAGAAAGGTGGAAGGAGCATGTAGAGGTCCCAGGAGTAGAGGACATTCCATTAGAACTACTGATAGCCTTGGGAGAGCCAGCCCTGACAAAACTCTACCATCTGGTGAGCAAGATGTATGAGACAGGCGAAATACCCTCAGACTTCAAGAGGAATATAAAAATTCCAATCCCAAAGAAAGCAGGTGTTGACAGGTGTGAAAATTGCCAAAACTATCAGCTTAATAAGTCACGGATGCAAAATACTAACTAACTCTTTACAGACAAATGGAAAAACTGGTAAAAGCCAACCTTGGGGAAGATCAGTTTGGATTCCATAGAAATGTTGGAACACATGAGGCAACACTGACCCTACCACTTACCTTAGAAAATAGGTTAAGGAAAGGCAAACCTACGCTTCTAGCATTTGTAGACTTAGAGAAATGCTTTTGACAATTTTGACTGGATGGCAGGGGTCAAATACAAGGAGCGAAAGGCCATTTACAATTTGTATAGAAACCAGATGGAAGTTATAAGAGTCAAGGGGCACAGAAGGGAAGCAATGGTTGAGAAGGGAGTGAGACAGGGTTGTATCCTATTCCTGATTTTATTCAATCTGTATATTGAGCAAGCAGTAAGGGAAACAAAAGAAAAATTTGGAGTAGGAATTAAAATCAATGGAGAAGAAATAAAAACTTTAGGGTTTGCCAATGACATTTTAATTCTGTCAGAGACAGCAAAGGATCTGGAAGAGCAGTTGAACATGTCTTCAAAGGAGGATATAAGATGAACATCAACAAAAGCAAAACCAGGATAATAGAATGTAGTCAAATTAAATCAGATGATTCTAAGAGAATTAGATTAGGAAATGAGACACTTAACGTAGTAGATGAGTTTTGCTATTTGGATAGCAAAATAACTGATGATGGTTGAAGTAGAGAGGATATAAAATTTAGACTGGCAATGGCAAGGAAAGCGTTTCTGAAGAAGAGAAATTTGTTAACATTGAGTGTAGATTTAAGTGTCAAGAAGTCTTTTCTGAAAGTATTTGTATGGAGTGTAGCCATGTATGGACGTGAAACATGGACGATACATAGTTCAGACAATAAGTGACTAGAAGCTTTTGAAATGTGGGGCTACAGAAGAATGCTTAAGAGTAGATCAAGTAACTAATGAGGAGATACTGAATAGAATTGGGGAGAAGAGGAATTTGTGGCATAACTTAACTAGAAGATGGGATCGGTTGGTAGGACATGTTCTGAGGCATCAAGGGATCACCAATTTAGTACTGGATGGTGGTGGTAGTTATTGGGATGTTTAAGGGGGACTAAACAGCGAAGGTCATCAGTCCCCCATTCCAAAAACAGGCGAGACATAAATTCACTAAGCAGGTAAAACCCCAAGGGGAAGGAGACTCCCCCCAGGCCCTAAAAGAACACAAATGTGGCAACGAACACTACAGACACGAAGAGTACAGACAAACACCAGACAAAAAGAAACAGAAGAAAAGAAGATGGCCGGAGACCGGTTGACTGACCACGAGAACAAAAAAAAAGGGAAAGAGTCAACCATCTGACGACACACCAAAACAGCAACAAATATTGAGAGACGCGAGGACAAAAGACACAGAAAGGGAAAGGTGCAGGACCTCCCTAAATGGAACCATAAAAAGGACTACCACGGATAAAATTTGAAACGTCATCAGTCACGGAGGCATCATCACATAAAACCAAAGGCAAAGTGCCCGGGAGATTAAAAGACTGCTGGAGGGTGCGCAGTCGGGGACACTCCAACAAAATGTGGGCGACCGTCAGCCGGGACCCACACCGACACAGGGGGGGATCCTCCTGACGCAAATGATGGCCGTGTGTCAGGTAGGTATGGCCGATGCGGAGCCGACACAGGATGACAGAGTCCCTGCAAGAATTCCGCAGGGAGGAGCGCCACACATCGGTCGTCTCCTTGACAGCCCGCAGTTTATTCGGGGATGTCATGCCACGCCACTCAGCAGTCCACATCCCAAGCACCTTACGGCGCAACACCAGCTGCTGATCGCGAGCCGTGAGGCCGATCTCCAAAGCTGGGGCGTCGATCGCCCCTTTGGCCAGCCTGTCAACACGTTCGTTCCCCGGGATGCCAACGTGACCTGGCGTCCAAACAAAGACCACCGAACGACCAGAACGGGTAATGGCGGAAACAGACTCCTGAATAGAGGACACCAGAGGAGAAGAGGTATAGCAGCGGTCGATGGCCTGGAGGCTGCTCATGGAGTCACTGCAGATGACGATGGACGTACCTGAGCAGAAACGCATATGCTCAAAAGCGCGCAATATGGCCACCAGCTCTGCAGTAAAAATACTGCAGCCAGCCGGCAAGGAGCACTGCTCAACATGGGCAGCGTGAGCAAAAGCATAGGCAGTGCGACCATCAACCAGGGAACCATCAGTGTAGACAGTCTCTTAGCGCGAAAATGAGGCGAGGAGCGCAAGAAAACGACGATGGAGGGCCACAGGCGGAACCAAGTCCTTGGGTCCCTGTGCCAAGTCCAGACGGACGGACGGCCGGGGCAGACACCAGGGAGGCGTAGGTGCACGGACCCGGAAGGGAGGCAGAAGAGGGAATGACCCCAGTTCCGACAGCAGGGACCGGACGCGGACAGCTATGGAAAGCCCAGACCTAGGTCGCCTTTCGGGCAGATGGAGGACCATGGCAGCGAAAAGCAGGCGACGATTGGGATGGCCCAGCGAGCAATGCACGTGGACAGCATAGTCGGCGAGCAGTCGATGGTGGCGAATCCGCAGCGGGGGAACCCCGGCCTCCACCAGTAGACTATCCACGGGGCTCGTACGAAAAGCGCCAGTTGCAAGCCGAACCCCACAGTGGTGTATGGGGTCTAACAACGTCAACACTGAGGGTGATGCAGACCTATACGCCAGGCTCCCATAATCAAGCCTGGACTGCACAAGGGCCCTGTATAATCACAACAGCGTGCAGCGATCCGCACCCCAAGATGTGTGGCTCAGGCAGCGGAGGGCGTTGAGGTGCCGCCAGCACTTTTGCTTCAGCTGAGTAATATGAGGAACCCATGTGAGCCGGGTATCAAAGACGAGTCCTAAGAAGCGGCAAGTCTCCACCACTTCAAGCAGGTGACCGTCGAGGTAAAGTTCAGGATGAGGGTGGACCGTCCGACGCCTGCAGAAGTGCATAACTCGAGTCTTGGCTGCAGAGAACTGAAAATTATGAGTCAGAGCCCATGATGCTGCCTTCCGAACGGCTACTTGCAGCCTGCGTACGGCGACTCCCGTAGTCGTGGAGCTAAATGAGATGCAGAAGTCATCGGTATACAAAGAAGGAGACACCGACGACCCCACGGCTGCAGCCAGACCATTAATGGCCACGAGAAAAAGGGAGACGCTCAACACCGAGCCCTGCGGGCCCCCATTTTCCTGTGTATAAGAGGAACTAGAGGTGGCACCGACTTGCACCCGGAAAGAGCGGTGCAATAAAAAGGTTTGAAGAAAAGCCGGGAGCCGACCACGAAGACCCCACTCATGCAACGTACCAAGGATGTGATGCCTCCATGTGGTGTCATACGCCTTCCGCAGATCAAAAAATACAGCAAGGAGATGCTGAAGTCGGGCAAAGGCCGCACGGATGGCAGATTCCAGCCGCACCAAATTGTCCGCTGCAGACCGGCCCCGACGGAAGCCACCCTGGGATGGGGCGAGGAGACCGCGCAACTCAAGGACCCAACACAAACGCCACCCCACCATACGTTCGAGCAATTTGCACAAAACGTTGGTGAGGGTAATGAGACGATAGCTGTCCACCGCCAGTGGGTCCGCACCGGGCTTCAAGATGGGGACAATAACACCCTCTCGCCATTGCGACGGGAACGCGCCCTCGCTCCAAATGCGGTTAAAGATGGTGAGGATGTGTCTCTCGCAGTCCCTGGAGAGATGCTTCAGCATCTGTGCATGGATGCAGTCTGGTCCTGGTGCCGTATCAGGGCAATCGGCGAGGGCAGCGAGGAATTCCCTCTCGCTGAAAGGAGCATTGTAGTTGTCAGAACGACGCGTGTGGAATGATAACGGCGTCTGCTCGGCTCGCTCCTTTAGAGAGCGAAAAGCGGGGGGATAAGTTGCAGTCGCAGAGCTCTTAGCAAAGTGCGCAGCAAGACGTTCAGCAATGGCGGCAGCGTCCGCGCAGACAGCGCCGTCCAAGGAGATCCCAGGGGGTCTGGTATCCATAAATCCGCCGGATCCGGGATCACACAAGCGAGGGGGAGACACGGGAGCCCAAGGATGAGACATACCTCTCCCAGCACTCCTGCTTACGCCCTGCAATAAGACGACGGGCCAAGGCATGGAGCCTCTTAAAGGTGATGAGGGTCTCTAGAGACGGGTGCCGCCTATGACGCTGAAGGGCCCGCCTACGGTCGCGAATAGCCTCCGCAATCTCCGGCGACCACCAGGGTACAGCCTTCCTCCGAGGGAGTGCAGAAGAGCGGGGGATGGCAGCCTCGGCCGCCAAAATGATTGACGTGGCTAAGACACAGACCACCTCGTCAATGTCACCTTGTGGGGGAGACCCGATGGTTGCAGCGGAAGTAAAAGCCGACCAGTCAGCCCGGTGGAGAGCCCAGCGGGGCAAGCGCCCAGAAGAATGACACTGGGGCAGTGATAAATAGATGGGAAAATGGTCACTACCACAAAGGTCAGGATGCACTCTCCAGTGGAGGGATGGGACAAGTCCGGGACTGCAAAGAGAGAGATCGATGGCCGAGAACGAGCCATGGGCCACACTGAAATGTGTGGGAGCACCGGTGTTCAAGAGGCTAAGGTCGAGCTGAGCCAACAAATGCTTCACAGCACGACCACGGTCATCGGAGACAGTCCCACCCCATAGAGGGTTGTGGGCATTGAAATTGCCCAGCAACAAGAAAGGTGGCCGCAATTGGGCAATCAGTGCAGCCAGGACAGGCAGCGTGACATCACCATCCGGTGGAAGGTAAAGACTGCAGACGGTAATAGCCTGCGGCGTTCACACCCTAACAGCGACAGCCTCTAAAGCTGTTTGTAGAGGGACAGATTCGCTGTGAAGAGAGTTAAGGACATAGATGCAGACGCCACCAGACACCCTTTCATAAGCCGCTCGGTTCTTATAATAACCCCGATAGCCACGGAGGGCGGGGGTCCGCATTGCTGGAAACCAAGTTTCCTGCAGAGCAATGCAAAGGAAAGGATGAAAGCTGATAAGTTGGCGGAGCTCAGCTAGATGGTGGAAGAAACCGCTGCAGTTCCACTGGATGATGGTATTGGCCATGGATGGGAAAGGCGTGAAGGGACTGGGGAGGCACATTACGCCTCCTGGGCCCCTGCTGCTGCTACTGAGTCACCACCTGTACAACAGCCATCCATTGCGTCCGAGGGACTGGCGAGATCCAGGTCCTCAGCGGACGCCAGAATCTCCACCTCATCTTCGGACGCAGAGTGAGAAGGCTGCGGTGGGACAGGTGCCACCGTAGTGTCAGGATGCTTGGGAGCCTTTTTCTTGGACTGCTCTGCGCGCTGTGCCTTAGGTGGTTCTGGCTGGGAGGGCCTCACTGGGTCAGTCTCAGGGACTGAAGACGACCGTGACTCCCTACGACCAGCGACCGGTGGTTGTTTGAGATACTTGCGGGTGTCCGCTTTGGCACTGGGCAAAGCCTGGGATGGGAGGGCCCCAAGGGACCCCTTCCGGGCGAGAGGAGCCGAAGAAGGCTCACGCTTCTCCGGCTGGGAAGGGGGAACAGATGTCCCCGGTGGTTGGGGCGGTGTTGCTCCTGAAGTAGATGAAGCAGGAGCAACAGGTTGTGAAGTGCCCCCCACAAGCAAGGGGGCTGGTGGAGGCTGACCGATCTTAAGAGCCGATTCGTGATGATGGGAGAACTGTCGTTGCAGCAGCGGCGTAGGTTGATGTCATTGCCACAGGATGGAGCCGCTCGTATTTCCGTCTAGCCTCGGGGTAGGTCGGGCGGTCCAGGGTCTTATATGCCATTATCTTCCTTTCTTTCTGGAATATCCCACAGTCCGGCGAGCAGGGGGAATGGTGTTCTCCGCAGTTAACACAGATAGGAGGCGGGGCACATGGAGTATCGGGATGCGAAGGACGTCCATAATCCCGACACGTGATGCTGGAAGCACAGCGGGATGACATGTGTCCGAACTTCCAGCATTTAAAACATCGCATCGGAGGAGGGATATATGGCTTCACATCACAACGGTAAACCATCACCTTAACCTTTTCGGGTAAGACATCACCCTCACAGGCCAAGATGAAGGCACCGGTGGCTACCTGATTATCCCTCGGACCACGATGGACGTGCCGGACGAAGTGAACACCTCGTCGTTCTAGGTTGGCGCGTAGTTCATCGTCGGACTGCAGAAGAAGATCCCTGTGGAATATAATACCCTGGACCATGTTTAAACTTTTATGGGGAGTGATGGTGACGGAAACATCACCCACCTTGTCACAAGTGAGCAACCTCCGTGACTGTGCAGAGGATGCTGTTTTGATGAGAACCGACCCAGAGCGCATTTTGGACAAGCCCTCCACCTCCCCGAACTTGTCCTCTAAATGCTCCACAAAAAACTGAGGCTTAGTTTGCATAAAAGATTCACTATCGACCCGTGTACAGATAAGGTACTGGGGTGAATAATCTCCACTGCTGTCTTTAGCCATGCGTTCCTCCCATGGAGTGGCCAGGGAGGGAAATCATCTTGGATTGAATTGCTTGCCGTTGAGGTTAGACCTCGATCGCTTAGAGACTGCTGGTGGAGGCCCACCAGCGAGAGATGATGTACCACGCTTCATTGCGGGTCATCCACCCCGATGCCACCCACTCCGACCAGGGGCTCTCCCCACGGGCGCCACCCAGCCACAGCAAAGACCACCTGGCAGGATGGCCTTTGCTGGGAGTCCCGATGCCCCAGAGGGATAGGCATCTATTCCTCGGCATACGTGGGGAGGTAGCAGCTCAGGCATCAACAGTGCGATCCCTGTGTAGTCAGGGGGCTACCACCAAGAGGGTACATGACGACCCCACCACAACGGACTGGCTACCGTGCTGGATGTCGGGTGTCGAATATCCATATGTGTCAGGAGGGCAAAGATGGAAGTTCATAATGGAGGGCATGTATGCTGCCCGGAACACACAGCAGCTGATGTGGCTGGAAGCACGGTGTAAAGCCAACTCCATGACAATATTGGGTGTGCCAGATCTTAGGGCAAGATGGATATATAATACACCACGTAAGGCGTCTTTCCCCAAATGGGACGCACTAACAGAAAATTTTGAAAGGTAGTGGTCAAACCCCTTAGGGGACCATCACATTAAGGCCGAAACGTTTGAGACTCCTTTTAGTCGCCTCTTACGACAGGCAGGAATACCGCGGGCTTATTCTGACCCCCGAACCCGCAGGGGGATTTAGTACTGCAGGGCAGCGTGAAGGGTAAAAATCTTAGAGGGAGACCAAGAGATGAATACAGTAAGCAGATTCAGAAGGGTGCAGGGTGCAGTAGTTACTTGGAAATGACGATGCTTACACAGGATGGAGTGGCATGGAGAACTGCATCAAACCAGTCTCTGAACTGAAGATCACAACAACAACAACCACCACCCTTAAAAGAGTACACGGAGATATAGAGAAGAGTTTCGAAACACTGTAGACAGAGATTTGAACAGCATATTGTTGACGCAGGGGGAAATGCCAGGGGACAAAAAAGTAATGAAAATCTTACAAACAGATGGCACCTTAAGCCTCTTAATGTAAATGGGGTCAGCTACAAATGACAGAGGAATCGCAATACGACTGCTACTGCTACAATTCGAGTTGCACATTGGGCATTACACCACCCGTGCTGTTCAGTGTGCATGACTGCACAAGTTCGGCAGTCAACAGTTGTGGTACTGTTAGTTAGGTAGGTAAGTCCATCCACAACAGCAAGGTCATATCACATTGGATGGGAAAAATCAGTTTTTAAATATCCGAAGGCCAAAAACCATATAAAATGCAAAGTGACATCAGTTTCAAATTGTCGTGAGACTTACACAAGACATCTTCAATATACTATCCATCATTTTTTTGCCAGAAGTTGAAATTGAGAAGCAGCATGTTCCAGAACAGATCTGAGTGTCTGGGATCACATTAAGAAAGCATTATGCAATGCATACCATCAATTCAGTTATGTTCGTAGTTGGAGCACTTGACACAACATCTGTCAGATAATGCCTCAGCCAGAAGTTACACAGAACGAAGGTCAGGTGAGCTGGATGGCCAGGCTGTAGGGAAATTGCGACGTAATTCTAGCATTTCTGAAATGCCTCCGCAGCAGCTGCTTCACTAGCTGTACAATGGGCAGATGGGCGCCATCTTGCATAAAAATGATCTTATCCAAATATCTATGCTGTTGAAGGGTTGGAATGACTGCGTGCAAAAGACTCTCATAGCATTTACCAGTGACAAAACAGGTAACAGAACATGAGGACTCCTCTCCTTGAAAAATACTGCACTATTATAAAAAATTCTGTCAACCCTCGCAACACAATCACCTTTGCAGAGTGAAGTTGAACCAATTCAAGTTATGGATTTTCCATTGCTCATATTCTACATATTGACATGTCCTTGGAGATGTAAATGGGCTTCATCTGTTCACAGAATGTTCCATGACCATTCATGGTCCACTTCCATGTGAGTAAGAAATTCCAGAGCGAACATTTGTCTTCCTGGCAGGTCAGCAGGAAGCAACTCCTCAAAATGAGTGATTCTGTATGGATAATAATGCAGGATGTTTCGTAGTATTTTATGCAGCATGCTCGCAGGCATGTCCAATGTTTGGACAGTTCTCTGTACACTGCATGTTTGCACACCACTGCTCGATCTCGCTTGCAATGCTGTGGCCACATCTTCAACAGATGTCTGCCAACTACTTTCTTCCCTCTGTAACACTGCACTTCGAAAGAACCTGTCTTTTCAAATTTTGTAATCATTTTCTCCAGCCCTTGGCAGACATCTGACCAATCCCTTTTTTTTCATACCCCAGATTGTCAAGAATTTCTACAGGGCTACTGGCACACAGTCACCATTCTTGTAAGACAACTTTAGCAGCAGCACACGATTCTACATGGAGACAGTCAGGCCCGTGTCTGACAGAAACTGAGGAACAGCCACGTGCAGCGTGTCTGTTGGTGTGCTTATTCTTACAAAGTGCCCCTCTTGGTCAAATGTTCATTAAATTTTTGTTTGTTCCACAGCATCCCCTCCCCTCCATGTCAATAATGTGCCATTCAATTCTGAGCAGTTTTTCCTCTTTTTACTTTGTTTAAAACTAAATTTGATTATGCACACCAATCAGGGACAGTATACAAGAAATAACTGAATTATTGTTTTCAAATCAAATGTACTATTTTCTTACGTTTGTTATGCTACTGAAGTGTACAGAGTAGGAAGTTGTGTAGAAATGCACTTCTGCCATTAGTTTCTGTCAGACATTATTTCTAAACTTAGTAGTAGTAGTATCAGTTTAAGATAGTACTACATTATGGCAGTGCACATATTTCTTTTGTTATGAAACTGAAATCTTTCAACTTTATTACCAAACAGAAGGATAAATCACTTTCCCACACTGCACACAGGTAATAAAAGCTAAACTGAAATGCTGTAAATCCCTTCACTGGCATAGCCTCCTCCTCACATTACTGGTCAAAGCAACACACAAAAACGTAAAAAACTTTTTTTGTTTACTCGACTGTGATTTATGGGATACTCTGGCTGGGAGCCACGCCACAAATGTGAAATCACAGAATCTGGTCTCAAAATATTATGACACGTTATTCATAAGACAGATCAAATCACAATCGTAAAAGTGAGTCCAGTTACATAATGACTTACTCATTCAATAAAGATAAGAGGTACATTAATTAGCACAATTTTTTCTTTCGTTCTATTGAAGCTGTCAACATTTTTATCAATACATTGATGATCTTATTGCAAATGCAGTATACTTTATTTGAAGCATGTATACTCCAGTGTAACTTCACAGCCAGAGGTGAATCATTTTATGAATACGCGAACGTTCCTTACCATACTTCACCACGAATTTACCACCAAGATTATAACAATCTCTCTCTCTAAAAAAAAAAATGGCGATGGCTAAAAAGGTCCAACACGCAACCTAGTTAAAATGACCTACTCGTGGCGGGTGGGCCGAAAGGAGGTCTTCCAAGCTGCTGGGAGAGGCTTAACAACTCTGAACTTATTCCCATGAAGGGAGGACCAGTGGCGATGCCAAAGTGACACCACTTCCTGACAGACGGCAACAGAGAGATCAGAGGGATTGAAAGAACTAGTGGGCTGCAGTACAAAGAATGCAGCCTTTGCAGCAGCCTCGTTTCCTGTCAGATTGACATGACTAGGAACCCACATAAATGTTACAGTGGCTCTATCAAGGGTGAGCAAGTGAAAGCCTTCCTAGGCCTGTTGCACTAAGGAATGGACGGTGTACAGCACACAGAGACTTTGAAGGGCACAGAGAGAGTGAGCAGACGACAATTGAAAAGCCTGTGTCGCCGGATGCACTCCGTGGCTTGATACAGGGCAAACAGCTCTGCCGTAAATATTTAACTGTGTGCCGGAAGTCGATACCGAAAAATGTCGGCGCCAATAACGAAGGCACACCTGACACCACAATCAGTCCAAGAGCCATCAGTGTACACAAAGGTACTATCGTGAAATTCTGTGCGAAGGTTGTGAAACTGAAGGCGATAGAACAAGGTTGGTGTAGTGTCATTAGAAAGCGAATGAAGGACAAGATGAACACAGGCTACTGCATGAAGCAAAGGTGGTAAAGGGTTCAAACCCACTGGCAAAGTTGCAGGGAACGTGAAGTTAACCTGCTGAAGCAAGAGCTGAAAGCCAAGTCCAGGAGGTAACAGAAGAGGGACATGCCCCCTACAGGCGATCAAAGGAGTCGTAGAAAGAGGCAGCATAGGATGGGTGGCCACGCATGGCAGACAAACGGCATGCATACCTGCTGAGGAGAAAGTCATGGCGGTAGGCCAGCAGTAGTTCAGCACCTTCTGCATAGAAACTCTCAACAGGGCTAGTGTAAAAGGCACCAGTGGCCAAATGGATGCCACAATGGTGGATAGTATTGAGATGACATACGAGGGATGGATGTGCAAATGCATAAATAAAGCTCCCATAGTCTGTTTTCCAACAGACAAGGGACCATTATAAATGAAGGAGGGTGGTTCGATCTGCACCCCAGAAGTACCATTGAAGACACATAGGACACTGAGGTACCGCGTACCTTGGGCTGCCAGATAAGACATATGGGAGGACCAAGAGTGTTTCCTATTGAGCATGAGCCCCAGAAATTCCATAGTTTCAATGAATGGAAGAGCAACAGGCACAAGATGTATAGATGGTGGGAGAAACCAATTGTGCCGATTTTGTCCGTGGGAAAACGAAAGCCACTGTTGATGTTCCATGAGTAAAGACAACTGAGACAAGTCCGTGAAAAACTGCAACAGATGGCAAAATCGTCAACAAAAAGGGAGCCAGAGATACCCAGTGGGAGACAGGCCATTATATGGTAAATGGAGGTAGCAAGGAGATCAATGCCCCTGGAACCCTGAGGCACACCGTTTTCCTGGATAATGGTGTCCAAGAAGGCAGAACCCAAACATACTTTGAAAAGTAATCCTTTTAAAAATTTCTAAAGGAAATGGGGCAGGTGGCCACGGAAGCCCCACGTTTAGAGAGTATGTAAGGTACCTGCCCCTCAGCAGGTGTCTTAGGCTTTCTTCAGATCTAAAGACACGCCACAGTCTGGGATTTCCACAGAAAACCATTCATGACATGGGTGGACAAAGTGACGAGATGTTCAATGTCGAATGGCGCACTCTAAATCCACATTGTGCAGTGGTTAATAAATTGAAAGACTCGAGCCAGCACACCAGCTGGGCATGAGTCGTATGTTCCATCACCTTGCAAAAACAGCTGTTGAGAGAGATGGGACGATGGCTAGAAGGAGGTTTTTGTCCTTACAGGGCTTAGGTACAGGTATGATGGTGCCTTCACGCGGAAGTCCGGAAACATGCCCTCTGCGCAGTTGTGGAGGTACGTATTAAGCAGTAAGTGCTTGCCTGCAAAAGAAATGTGCTGCGACATCTGAATGTTAACAGTGTCTGGCCCTGGGGCAGAGAATTGGGGTGAAGTGAGAGCATGATCTAGCTCTCTCATAGTAAAGGTTGCATTTTAACATGATTATGAGAAGAGAAGGCTATTGCCCTAGCCTCCTCCACTCATTTCCAATGGAGAAAGGCAGGGTTATAGTGGGAGGAGCTCGACATTTCCACAAAATGGCAGGACGAGGTGTTGGAGATAGCAATAGGGTCCACAATGACATTGGAGAATGGATATTGGTTCCAGAGAGCCATCTGAGAGGAAGAGGGGTGTGGAACTGTTAAAACAAACTTTTGAATTAAACCCAGCTAGCTTTTATGTTATCCTGAAAAACACAACAACACTGTGCACACATCTGTTTATAATGAATGCAGTTTGCCATCATATGATGACAGTTAAAAACGCAGAGGTGGGGTACGAGTCAGCAAATGGATAGCAAATGGGGAATGGTTGCTCGAGTAGATGTCAGAAAGTACAGGCCATTTGAGACGATGAGCAAGATGTGCAGTACAGAAGGATAGGTCCAAATGGGAATAGGTGTGCTAGGAGTCTGAATGGAACGTGGTCGCTCCTATGTTAAGGCAAGAAAGGTTAAGCTGATTAAGAAAGTCAGTGAAGAGGGCTCCTCTTGACAGATTCTGGGACAACCCCAAATCAGATGGTGAGCGTTAAAGTCACTGAGCAGCAGAAATGGGTGAGATAGCTGCCCACTACGCTGCAAGAAGTCGGCCCTGGCGACATCGAATGACAGAGGGATGTAAATGGTACACGATTCCCTCAAGAGATGGAATGCCGACCTCGGGCGGAAGGTCATAATGGAAAAGAAGAAATGTGAAAGTTCAAAGCGATTGTGAGGATGCAATGTTGCTTCCTGAAGGCAGAGTACAAGTGGATGCTGTGATTCTGAAAGCAGCCATAAATCCTCTTTGTCGGATCAAAGGCCACGAATGTTCCATTGGAGGAGAGAGTGACGAGGAAAAAACGAGTGTCATCTTGGCAGCTGCTGAGTGCCAGTCTGTGAAGACTTGCTGTTACAGGGCACAGAGGCAGGAGGATCCTGTTCCACGAGGTCCAAAGATGTGTCAACTTTGTTCTGCTGTCGGCCTGCGGAGCCCAATGCAGAAAAACAGTTGGTGGTGGGCACCAGCTACACGAAGGCCAGCCAGCGAAGCTATCATGTGGCAACACAGTCGTGGAGGATCGTCAAGCCAGTGAAGGAGAAGAATGTTTG
Source organism: Schistocerca americana (assembly GCF_021461395.2). Taxonomy (NCBI): domain Eukaryota; kingdom Metazoa; phylum Arthropoda; class Insecta; order Orthoptera; family Acrididae; genus Schistocerca; species Schistocerca americana. Next base: position 185,158,462 of record NC_060120.1, read on the forward strand.
CCTTTGTTGGATTTCTTTGAGCCTTTCCGATTAGCAGAGGAAGACGCCAGTGTTAGCTGGCTGGAGAGATGTTTGAAGTCTTCACAGGCTTATTCCTGCTGCCCGTTCCGTCCTGTCAGTTGTTTAGCTAGTGACTTCGCCCCATGAGGCCAGAGAGTGATGGCTTGTTGCACACCTGGACGAGGGGACTGCGATGCTACCATAACACTGGGCAGTTTCACAACCTCAGAGCTGAATTTGAGGTCGCATGTCTGCGTGGCCATGTCTATCATGGAGCGAGATGTAATAAGAAAAGTACTGCATGTGCCAGGCGATAGAGTGCAAGGTTTGTGACAAGCCAATAACTTGCGAGCGACCTGGTAAGTAACTTTTTCCTTTACCCAGATCTCCTGGACAGCCTGCGAGAGGAGGTGGCATGGTTGCCATTGCAGTTGATACAGTAGGGAGGAGGAGGCGGACAACTGCCCTCGTGCGTATCAATACCACAGGTTACACATTTGGTCGGTTGTCGACAAGACATTTGAGTGAGGGTGAAACGATGACATTGGTAGCAGCACATCGGGTTCAGAATGTACTGTTGGACTGAGAGACCCTCATAGCCTGCTTTGAACTTGGGCAGAAGCATCTCTCTACAAGAGCAGGATTTCACAGGGCCGGCACCTGCATCAACACCTTTCTGAATAATAAATGGATTTACTGTTGTGAAGGACTAACCGTGTTCAGTATGTGAAACCACGAGGAACCATGGTCCAGCTGGGACGGTCTGTGAATCGTTTGCCTCATTCCATTTACATTTTGTAGACGTTGATTGTGGAGATGATTGGCTCATTGCAAGAAAATCGCCCATGATTGCCAACCTTTCCGATGGTGTACTCCTTCCAACTGAGGGCCACCTCCACAAGAGGGCGCACCCACCGTAGGTGATTGTTCACAACTCAGATCAACCCCTCCGAACACATGACAGAGGGACCAATTGGCAATTTGGGAAGGTAGCAGCTCAGGCAATCACCCCTCCCTGGGTCTGGCTTGTGCCAGAGGGTACGTGAAAACCCTACCTGTCGACCTGGGGCTGGGAATTACGTGTTACCCAGTCACCTGTTACACATCAGATGTGTGGGCCAGCCTTCAGGAGTGCACAGGGAGGAAGAAGAAAAAAGAAGAGTGCCGAGTGGAGGAAGGATAGGAGAATGTGAACAAAGAAAGGAAAAAGGAAGGAGGAAGAAAAACAGTGGTGAGACTGTTCTTATGTCCGCTACAGACAGTGTGGAACATAACATTCAGAAGAGCACCCCCAGACATGTTCAACAAAGGATGGGAAAAAGAATAGCAAGAGGATAGACATGCAGCACGGAAGGGAAAAAGATGCTACAAACGCTGAGGCTCTATCGTAGATTTCTCTCCTGTGTGAACAAAAATCTTAAGTACTAACATCAATGTTTTTTGTAATGAACAACTTTTAGATGGAGAAAGCAAGGCAAATGGTATGTATGTTTCATTAAGGCTACTGCTATTTTATTTCAATAAAACTGAACACATTTGTGACAAAAACACGTTTCCTTGGAGTCAGAAGACAGATTTAAAATACCTTCACTGGTTTCAGAAACAACCTCACAAAAAAGATGATGGCCTCTTGAAAGAAGAGTGTAAGGCAGGGAAGAGTTGTGCAAACCAACACTGTAGGTGACCATTAATAAAATATTGGTTCTACTACATTTGTTATTGCCAGTTATTAGTCACTGTGTTATGTCTATTATTTTACAGGTATTGTGCGATTTTCCTTTAGAGACGTACACGAGTACATAGCATAAAAAACCACGAGCAACTTCCACAATTATCTTCCTCTTACTGCCCACACTTTCTAACACACAAATTATTAAGTGTCAAAATGTACTAGAATAAATAATGTCTATAAAATGCCGCACTGAACGATGTGCTTGCAATGAGACAGTTGCAATTCCTCAAATCCACCGTCCATGGCCTCTGGCCTGCCAAGGTGCACCGCAGTCCTCGGTCCTTGGATAAACTGTAAAAATCTGCTGCATTATGCCCACACAAACAGACCATGACTGCAGGCAGATTGGTGAGACTAGACCCAATAGGCACAGCTTGCACATTAGTCAGAAATGATGCGCTTCTGATCGCCAGGTCCAATCCATTAGGGATAACCACAGGAATGACCTGTGGTTTTGGCCCGTCGTGGAAGTCCACTCATGTGGCCTGCTATTCACGTGTCACAGACACCATGTTGGTGAAATGAGACCGCATTGATCAATCCAAGCAACAGATAAATTGCACAAATACTCTGAGAATCAATACTAATGATGATAGATATCAACTCACTGTAAAGATGATCACTGTGCCGCAGACAGACACCTAGAAAAGATTCACACTCTCACAACTAAATTTTCGGCCATAGCCTTTGTCGGAAAACAAAGAGCATACACACATTCACAGTCACTCAAACACAACTCATGCATACATGACTGGCATCTCTGGCTGCTGTGTCAACAGTCTCTGAGAATCAGATCCAAACACACCATTCCTTCCACCTCCCTGCCTCTCTTCGGCAGCTGCTAGGCTAGTGGCAAGAAGTGGTGGCGGGAATTACTGCAAGCTGAGGGGAGGGGTAGGAAGGGGAGAAGCAGTAACAATGAGGGAGTAGGGAAGTGGTGCACGTACTCAACTGCACCCAGCTGGTAGCTATGCATGAGACATCTCAGTAAACAAAGTGTTTTATGTACTGAGACAAAAATGAGATTTTTCCAATGCCTTTTTCAAATTTCCCTGATATTTCCATGACATATTTGAAATTCTCTGTTTCCCGAACTTGTGGTAACCCTGTGGACCAGAGAGAGACCTGCTGGATGTACAGTTGGTTGCCTTGTAAATAGATTAATGGAATAGTACTTTAAGGTAATTTTAATTTATTACAATAAGGCAATATCTGGGAGACAAACAATGAAAATTGTTAAACGCAACCACTGTCTTGCAGATGATTGGTCTGCAATGCACAGACATACTACTAGCTTTCGAGCTACTATTCTTTTCTAGTTTAAGCCTGCCCATAAACGGAAACCCTTACTTTGTGGGCATGCATATACTTTAACTAGGCATAATGATAGCCCACAAACTAGAAGTGTGTGCAAGACATATCGACTGGCTACAGAGAATAGATGCCTTTCCTCACTTTTGCTTATATTTTAAGTCATAATATGTAATGTCACAAGAGTGAAGAACACCTTAGCTTATGTCTCATTGTCAGTAAATTAACAACTGCAAAGATACTGACCCAAATTTTGATTGAAGGCCCAGTAGCAGCACACAACCAGTATCGATTTGGAGAGAAACAAAGTGCATTGATGATGCTCTTATGCTCCAGAGTATACAAGTGCTTTTCTTCATTCAGATCCCAAAGCATTACTGTCCAGTCCTGCAAGAGAAAAATTAACTTTTAACAATCGTGCCAGCAATGAGGCAGTAAAATAATCAATGACTTTAATACATACTCAGTTAACATGATGGAAAAAATGACAGGAAGGAAGAAAGAAAGAAAGAAAGAAAGAAAGAAAGAAAGAAAGAACGGAAGGAAGGTACTATAAATAATTCTTTCTGACAATTCTTTCTCTACAGTACATTCCTAACTCAAAAATCAAATAATATAACAATTGTAGAAAAGGGGATAGTTTTATGATAAATGAAAAAGATAATAAAGCCTCACAATGTTCAATTCTAAGGCTACTGTCATTTCTTATACATAAATTACCTTCAATTTCATAAACAAAGCAAAATTAGTTATTTATGCATGTAATAGAAGTATTGATCCCAGAACACATACAGCAACATATGATATAGTTAGTAATGTGGTTAAAAAATTATTTTCTTTTCTGCAATTAACATTTTTATATAGGAAGCATATTTAACTTTCGACATAAAAGGATGCTACACCAATGATAAATTTTGGACGGGGCGAATTCACCTGTTTACAGTCAGAAAGCAACAATATTTAAATACAAATTTGGTTAACAAACATATTTAAACACAAGTTTAGCTAACAAATTGGTTACTTCCACACCACTGTGGCGTAAATACAAAGGCTACATGGAACATGTTACTGTAAACCCTAAGTGACATTTGGAACTACAAAAATATGGAAGGATAGATTGCTACTCATCACACAGAAACACTAGTAGATTCATGGGTGGGATAGAAGTCATGTGTAGTACTGGAGTGGGAGCAGGTACATCATGTGTAGGTGGAGGAGGATGTGGACTAGCAAAGATTGAAGCCAAGAAGGGTTACGGGAGGATATATTGTAGGGAGAGTTCCCATCTGTGTAATAAGAGAAGCTGATGTCAGTAGGAAGAATCCACATGGCACAGGCTGTGGAGCAGTCATTAAAGTAAAGCACATCATTTTGGGCACCATGTTCAGCAACTAAATGTTCTAGATGTGACTTGGCAACAGCTTAGCAGTGGCCATTCATGTAGACAGCTTGTTAGTTATCATGCTGATGAAGAAAGTGGAGCGGTAGTTCAGCTATGTTTGTAAATACCATGGCTACTTTTTCAGAAAACCCTGGCTTTAATTGGGTGGAAGATGTGTGAGACAGGACAACAGTAGGTGGCAGTGGGAAGGATGTTTGGGAGTGGTGTTGGTTCTCTGTGTCTACTACTGCAAGGACATGAGCCTTGGGGCGCACACCTGGGAGCAGAGGTGAAGTACGAAGGGGCAAGGGTACTACATAGGTTTGGTGGGCAAAGGAATAAGAGACAGACAGACAGACGAGAGAGAGAGAGAGAGAGAGAGAGAGAGAGAGAGAGAGAGAGAGACAATCACTGTCCACAAAGGAGTACTATTGTGATTCATACCACCCAGTATTTCAAAAACTGAACCACATTCTTCACCAAGATTTTGAAAACATTCACTCCGAAATGTAACTTCACACTCTAGATTTTAAAATGACAATCATGCAATATTTATAACCTATCACCACCAATTTATGGCAACAATGGTGCAATTCCATCAAGCTCTCTGTTATCAATAGAATCAGCACCAAAACAGTTATCACCATCACCTCCACCACTGTAAATCATTAGTTGTTCATGGTCACTGACGATGCCTTCCACTGCTTGTGCTGCTCAAATAAGTTTCTTGATCCGTCTGATCTTTCCTTCCACAAGGCTGCATCCAGAGTCTTATGAGCTTCACATAACAACCTTTCCACCTCTGTTGCTGTAAAGGACTCGTTCCTGATGTCTTGTCTTCACATTTCTCCATACTGTCTCAATGTGGTTGAAATGGCAGTGATATAGTGGCAGCCTTACTACAGTGTGATGCTACTCCTTGACGATTTTGTCTAATACACATACAGGCACATTGGGCGTATTTTCTTTAACAAGCGAATATAACAGAGACTTCATCATGCTCATATCCACAGCAATGTTTCACACCTGTAACCTATACACCCTAATAAATTTTGACAATAGTCTACAGAGAGCAGCGGCCTGATACTATATTTAAGTTAAAATGAATGATCGGAATCGCAATAACATTTGTTTATTAACCAGTTTCGGCTTGTGTACAAGCCACCTTCAGAATTTTTGGCCCCCTATGGCTGGTGCTGGCGGCTCCTCTGATTTCTTGCAATACCACGATCATATCACGAAAAATCCGAAGAGCTGCCAGCACCAGTCACAGGGGGCCAAAAATTCTGAAGATGGCATGCACATAAGCCGAAACCAGTTAATGAACAAATATTATTGCTATCTCGACCGTTCATTTTAACTTAAACTGCACCGTAAGTTCTTTACAATCATCTGTGGTTCAGGCTCTGTTCAGAATCACTGAAAGATACAAAGCACTGCCAATTACAACGGCTGTAGAGACAGAAACTGTTTTAAAAGGTTCCTAACCACTCAACAAATCTTGTTTGGTCCATGTCTCCATGGTAATCACCTGTCTTCTTGGACCAAAAAACAAAGTGCAGCGGGAACAAAGCCACTGGGAGAACCTGTAAGCACCACAATCTTGCTTGTCTTCCCATTGGACAAAGACTACTACTGCTTTGAGTGTCGTCCATCCAGCATTTGCTGACGCCATCCCTGGCATTAACCCATGTTTTATCTAATCATCCACATTATTGAATGAATATCTTTGTCCACAATTCTGCGCAAGAATATGCTTCGAGCCATTACAATATGTGTCTTTTCTAACAGGACTGTGTCCGTCTAGCGATTTGTAACAGAAACCCATATTTTTCAGCATAATTTTTAGTGACATTTACCAAAGCCTGAAAAGGTAACTTTCTTTTCAAAACTAGCAACTTTTCAGTGGTAGGATACCATTTCCCGCTGCAGTAAGCATAAATATGCCTGCAAACTGTGTTGCCTGGAAAGAATCTAAGTCGGTGACCGAGTGAGGCTGCTTTCTCTTCTTTTCAGAAGTTGATAGAAATACATTATCTGTTTGAGGTGCCCTCAACTTTTGCAGTAACACACTCCTATTACTGTCCTTGCACTAATTCTAAGAGTTTTCAAGGAATGTTCCACTACTTTATCGGCAGGAACTTACAGCTGTCCATCAATACTAATGTTTTCTTTCTCCTGCCAATAAAACTCACGAGTTCTCCAAAATAACTCCAGTACCTGAATGTTTAGCGGCACACCTCATTGCAAAGGATTGTCACCAAGCGAATGAACTATTTTCTGTCGCATTTTCCACATATCAGAATTCCTGCACCACAGTACAATAAAACACAAGGTAGAAACCAACCACATTTTTTATGTTCACACAAATAAAAGTCGGGGACATGGGAGCCTTGCTATCACGACTGGAAGCTATTGCTACATGCGGACTGGTTCACCCCCCATGCCTAGCACTTCTCTTTCTTTTGTTAAACTGCTACACTGCCAACCTGAAACCCATGTGTCAAGCAGAAAGTTTCAGTGGCCTGAGTATACAGAAGCACGATTCTGCCATCCAGCAACAATGTTAAAATACATTCCAGGCTCAAACTTTCTGTAACCCAGTGCTACATTCTTTCTGCAAGTTAATGCTAATACATTTGGAAACATAAATTAATGCATAATTCATCAAATACAGAAATCACATACTTAAATATCATTATTAATAGCTGCATGTAACTCTAATACAGGTATGGTTTTGGATTTTAAAAGTAAGAGGCTTTATTTTGATATTTGCATGTTTCACCACAGCAGGGCTATTGGTACAGAAGAAGAAACTTGTGTGTTCACCACAACAGTGTAGTATTTCTGTTTATGTTTGTCATGTTTGATAATATGGTTCTGTCCGAACAACTGACAGCCACAACAAACAAGTAGAAAAGAACAGATATATATTGAATTTAATTGTAAACTGTATTTGGTTCTATGGCACTTTGGAACTGGTTCTCTGGGGCCACAATGAATCTGATGTCTCTAAAAATATTTTTGTGAGCCAATTAAATTTAGCGCAGAACTGGACAAAGATCTTCAAGTTCATCTCAGTCAGGTACCAGCGTTCAAAGGCATTTCTAAGACTGTTTGGAATGAACTACTGCAATTCATCTTGGGATTGTACCATGAGGAAGTTCATAAATAGAACATGCCAATTATGTTGCAATAATCTTAGATGAAACCACAGATGCATGTTACGAATTTCAGTTGATTACTGCTTTCTGATATATTGTTGAGGGAAAAACCATTTAACGATTTAGGCAAAAACCCACTAAATGATTTTGGAACTTTGGTTAATCAACTGAACTCTTAGCTGGCAGCGACTACGTAAAACTAATAGCTCAGAACTATGTTAGTGCAAACATTATGACTAGCAAGTCAAATGTGGTACATAAACTAAGACAAATACTCAAATGCCAACTACAGTCACTGTTTTGTGCACCAGTTTAACATTATTATGTCTACAGCAGCCTCTGTTAATCGCAATGACCGCATCTTTTTAGCACATCTTTCAGGTATTTCTTCTTTCTTTTCAATTTGCCACAGAGATCAAAAGTAATGGATAGTATGATTTAGAAAAGTTTGCCCCGTGTGTCAGTAATGAGATGGAATTAGCATTTGCAAGTAGCAAAGGATGTTTATGGAAATAGGGAAGACCTTATTACTGTCTGGGAAGCCACTGAAACCAGTGAGAGTAGAAGACTATATTCTCTACTACTGAGAAAGCTAGTTCGCACAAAAGAAGACCGTAAGATAAGGAATTCATTTTCTGGCCATCATTTTCCAGAAGCTAATGCCTCATGTGGACATACCTTTAAATCAGTTTCAAAAGAAGGTAACTGAAAGGACTAAAGCAAAACAATATATTCAGAACTTTGAAGCAGTAATGCAAAACATAAGGAATGGCATTGACTATGATTAACGAGATTAGTTTCGAAAATGATGAAATAGTGCCTGCCAAGAAGCAAAGGATTTTTGACGATTATAAAAGAAGAGATGCTTTATAAGTTTGTGAGCCATCCTTTCTAATAAAAAATTTTGCTTTCAGTACAGGAACACCTCACTGCAGCCAACTAATTTGACATAATAAGTATGTAAAAATAACACAAACATCTTTACTTCTGCAGAAAAGAAAGTTGAAGAGAGAGCTTCAAGTCTTCTATCCTATGCTTGAGTTGAGAGCTGTTTCTGGCACAATTCCATTTCTTTTGCTGATTCTAGAGGATGGGCTTTGGGACACCTTCGAGACACTCAAAGTTTTGAAATTGTTACCCACAATACCTTTTCCGACATCAGAAGCTGGTTAATGCTCTGCAATGCTCAAGAAAATTAAAATGTTTCTATGAAAGGCTATGAAAGACGAACAACTGAGTGCCATGGGAATGCTATCCTGTGAAAAGTAATTCATGTGTAAAATTGAAAATTTCAGTTCACCAGTGATCAATTTATTTGCAAACAAGGAGTGACAGATTTCCAATATTATAATTATTTTGAGGCTGTCTTCTCAAAGTCATGTAGTGTGCCAAGTAAAATGCTTTCAATTTTAAATGTTGGTAATTTAATTAATTTGCTTCTCAAAATGTAATTAAAAGTTCGAATTATTTATGCATGCTCCATTATTTCTCATGCTAACGGCGCTTATGTTGTATCTGATGTTATTCTGGCAGTTGGGCATGAATGTAAACAAACTAGGACTTTAGCAAGTTGAGAAGAAAAGTGTGGTGCGGTGAGGGCGGGGCGGCGGGGGGAGGGGGGGGGGGGGGCACATCTCCCTTTCACAGGGCTGGCAACTTATGACCAAATTCTGCATACCTGGGAGGCAGAACTGATGTAATAGTCATATGGATCACCAATTCCATCTAGTGGTGTGAGTCTTATTCAAATCCTTTGACACACCAAGTTTGGTCTCTGCACTTAATTCTAAATAAGGAACGGAAACACTGAGTAGGCACAACACAAAGCAAACTGGAGTACACAAAACAATTTATATAGGTTTTGGGGTTTGATGGGGACTAAACATCGATGTCATCAGTCCCCTGTTCCAAACAGATATACTTGTAAAAGGCCTATACAGTAAAAGTATAACCTCTGCACCCAGACGGAGGGAATAGCAAGTGGTACAGAACTAAAATTAACAATGCAATAACACAAAATAGAGGACACTTAAAAGGAGCAGAGCAAATAGTTGACTAGAGTAAAACAAACTACAGTGGTTGATGGATCAGGTGAAAGGTCAACCATTCAACTACAAACGAAGAACCTCCAGCTGGAAAGTGTTGATAGAGGTACCAACACAACTTGTAACCATAAAAGACACTATTTTGGTAGCCACATCACAAAAGTCACTGGAGTGGGTGTAGCCTGAGAAATCATGCGAGAGCACCCACACTAGAGTGAGTGATAAAACCCAGCTGCACGGATAAAACGTAAAACTGAGTCAGCTATAGAGACATTGTCACCTAGAATTAAAGGAAGTGCAGCTGGTAAATTAAAGGGGGCTAAAAGGGGGCAGTCCATCAGAAGATGGACCACTGTCAGCCCTGCATCACAGCGACACTTGGGCGGGTTCTCACGGCGAAGGAGATAGCTGTGGGTCAACCGCGTATGTCCAATTCGGAGATGGCAGAGAACAACTGAGTCCCTACGCGTGCTCCTAAAGGATGAGTTCCATACGGCCGTGGACGACTTTACCATGCGGAGCTTAGACAGACCATTCCGAGCTCTAGACATCGCAGAGCTTGCGATGTAGGGCTGACCGGAGGTCTCTTTCCATGAGAAATTGGTAATGGCTAAGTGCAACTCACCAAAATTTAACTTAAACTAAACAAATTTTTATTGTCATGACTAAAGTAAAAGTTTCACTTTTTTTTAATATTGTGATTTTACTTAAGTGGTGTTTTCCTATTCTTACACTACAAGAATGCCTTATAATTCTAATATGAAATAGGGCAATAATTCAGTAAATAGCCTGGAATCTGAAAACAAAATTTTTAAAATTATATTCGAAGAAAAAGTTTGAGAAACATTATTTGGTAAGTTTGTTGAGTAATTTATTTGGTGCAATGTAAGTTCCTTGTACATAACATATTTAGGGCGATAATAATGCTGTAGTCTCCCTCTATCTTCTTCCCCCACGCCCAACTTCCCTCCAATACAAAATTGGTGATTTCTTGTCTCAGAAAATATCAGATCAGTCAAACCCCTCTATTAGTCAAGTTTTACGACAAATTTCTTATCTTCCTAATTCTGTATCTAGATCTAAATACATATTCTGCAAGCCACCATTCAGTCTTGTTGGAAGTTGCTTCATACCACTACTGGTCACTTCCTTTCCTGTTCCACTCACAAATTAGGCAAGGGAAAATAACTGTCTACATGACTCCATATGAACTCTGATTTCTCTTATCTGTGCAGTCCTTGCGAAAATATACATCAGCAGCAATAGAATCATTCTGCAGCCAGCTTCAAATGCCACTTCTCTAAATTTTCTCAATAATGTTCCTCATCAAAAATGTTGCCTTCCCTCCAGGAATTCCAATTTTAGTTCCTGAAGCATCTCTGCAATACTTGCATGCTGTTCAAACCTGCCAGTAACAAATCTAACAGCCCTCCTATTAATTGCTTTGACGTCTTGCTTTCACCTGACCTGATGTGGATCTCAGACACTCGAGCAGTACTTAAGAATAGGTTGCCCTAGTGTCCTATTTGCTGTGTCCTTTACAGAAGAATCACACTTTCCCAAAATTCTCCCCGAATAGTCTACCATTCACCTTCCCTTCTACAATTATTACATGCTTGTTCCATTTCATATTACTTTGCAACAGTATGCCTTGACATTTAAATGATATGACTGTGTGAAGCAGCACACTACTAATGCTGTATTATAACATTACTGGTTTGTTTTTCCTACTCGTCTACAAATAACTTACATCTTTCTATTCAGTACCTCCTCATTAGTTACATGACCTATCCATCTTATCTTCAGAATTCTTCTAAAGAAACACATTTCAAAATACTCTCCTCATGTCTAAACTATTTATAAACCATGCTTCACTTCCATACATGACTACACTAAAAACAAATACTTTTAGGAACGAGTTCGTTAACACGTTTATATTCGATGTTAAACAGTTCTTCTTCTAACACACTTTTCTTGCCATTGCCAGTATACATTTTAAATCCTATCTACTTCACCAATCATCTGCTACTTTGCTGGATCAAATTGCAAAACTCATCTACTACTACTTTTAGTGTCTCACTTTCTAATTTAATTACCTCATCGTCTCCTTACTTAATCTGATTACATTCTATTATCCTTGTTTTGCTTTCATTGATATCCTACTTTCAAGACACTGTCCATTCCTTTCAGCTGCTCTTCAAAGTCTTTTGCTGTCTCTTACAGAATTACAATGCCATCGGCTAATCTCAAATTTTTTCTTCACCCCTGGAGTTTAATTCCTATTCTAAATTTTCCTTCGGTTTCCTTCACTGCTTGCTCAATGTACAGATTGAGAAACACTGGGATAGGTTACAACCCTGTCTCCCTCCCTTCTCAATAACTGCTTCCCTTTTACGATTCCCCTCAACTCATAGCTGCCATCCAGTTTGCACCAACGTTGTAAATGGCACTACGTTCCCTGTCTTCTTCCCATGTTACATAGATAATTTTGAAGGGAGTATTCCAGACAACATTGTTGAAAGCTCTCTTTAGTTCTACAAATGCCATAAATGTAAGTTTTCCCTTAACCTATCTGCTAAGAGAAGTCAAAGTCAGTACTGCGTTGCTTTTTCCAATGTTTCTCCAGAGTTCAAACTGATCTGCCCTGAGGTTGGCTTCTCCCAGTTTTTCCATTCTTCCATCGAGAATTCGAGCCAATATCTTGCAATCCTGACTTATTAAACTGATAATTTGGTAATATTCACATTTGTCAGCACTTGCTTTCCTTGGAATTGGAATTATTCCTCTTGGAGGGGTATCTGTTGAGAGGTCAGACAAATGTGTGGTTCCTGGAAAGGGGCAGATCCCTCAATCAGGCAGGTAGGTTAGAAAATTTAAAAAGGGAAATAGATAGGTAATATAGGGGGAATTAGTGAAGTACGGTGGCAGGAGGAACAAGACTTCTAGTCAGGTGACTACAGGGTTATAAATACAAAACCAAATAGGGATTTTGCAGGAGTAGGTTTAATAATGAATAAAAAACAGGAGTGCGGGTAAGCTAGTACAAGCAGCATAGTGAACACATTATTATGGCCAACACAGACATGAAGCACATGCCTACCACAGCAGTACAAGTTTATATGCCAACTAGTACCGCAGATGACGAGGAGATTGATGAAATGTATGATGAGATAAAAGAAGTTATTCAGATAGTGAAGGGAGATGAAAACTGAATAGTCATGGGTGACTGGAATTCAATAGTAGGAAAAGGGAGAGAAGGAAACATAGTAGGTGAATATGGACTGAGGGTAATAAATGAAAGAGAAAGCCACCTGGTAGAATTTTGCACAGAGCATAACAATCATAGCAGTTGGTTCAAGAATCATGAAAGAAGGTTGTATACACGGAAGAAGCCTGGAGATACTGGAAGGTTTCAGACAGATTATATAATGGTAAGAAAGAGGTTTAGGAACCAGGTTCTAAATTGTAAGACATTTCCATGGGCACATGTGGACTGACCACAAACTTTTCGTTATGAATTGTTAATTGAAACCAAAGAAATTGCAAAAAGGTGGGAATTTAAGGAGATGGGACCTGGATAAACTGACTAAACCAGAGGTTGTGGAGAGTTTCAGGGAGAGCATTAGGGAACAATTGACAAGAATGGGGGAAAGAAATACAGTAGATGAAGAATGGGTAGCTTTGAGAGATGGAATAGTGAAGGCAGCAGAGGATCAAATAGGTAAAAGGATGAGGACTAGTAGAAACCCTTGGGTAACTGAAGAAATATTTCATTTAATTGATGAAAGGAGAAAATATAAAACTGCAGTAAATGAAGCAGGAAAAAAGGAATACAAACGTCTCAAAACTGAGATCGACAGGGAGTGCAAAATGGCTGAGCAGGGATGGCTAGAGGCCAAGTGTAAGGATGTAGAGGCATGTATTACTAGGGGTAAGATAGATACTGCCTGCAGGAAAATTAAAGAGACCTTTGGAGAAAAGAAACACTTGCATGAATATCAAGAGCTCAGATGTAAACCTAGTTCTAAGCAAAAAAGAGAAAGCAGAAAGGTAGAAGGAGTATATAAAGCATCTATACAAGGGCCATGTACTTGAGGACAATATTATGGAAATGGAAGAGCATATAGATGAAGATGAAATGGGAGATACTATACTGCATGCAGAGTTTGACAGAGCACTGAAAGATCTAAGTCGAAACAAGGTCTCAGGAGTAGACAACATTCCATTAGAAATACTGATAGCCTCGGGAGAGCCAGCCTTGACAAAAAACTACCATCTGGTGAGGAAGATATATAAAACAGGGAAAATACCCTCAGACTTCAAGAAGAACATAATAATTCCAATCCCAAAGAAAGTAGGTGTTGACAGATGTGAAAATTACCAAACTATCAGTTTAATAAGTCACGGCTGCAAAATACTAACACGAATTCTTTACAGACGAATGGAAAAAACTGGTAGAAGCCGACCTCGGGGAAGATCAGTTTGGATTCCGTAGAAATGTTGGAACACGTGAGGCAATACTGATCCTGCGACTTATCTTAAAAGATACGTTAATGAAAGGTAAACCTATGTTTCAAGATTTAGAGAAAGCTTTTGACAATTTTGACTGGAATACTATTTTTCAAAGTCTGACGGTGGCAGGGGTAAAATACAGGGAGTGAAAGGCTATTTACAATTTGTACAGAAACCAGGCTGCAGTTATACGAGTCAAGAGGCATGAAAGGGAAGCAGTGGTTGTGAAGGGAGTGAGACAGGGTTGTAGCCTATCCCTGATGTTATTCAATCTGTATATTGAGCAAGCAGTAAAGGAAACAAAAGCAGTTTTGGAGCAGGAATTAAAATCCATGGAGAAGACATAAAAACTTTAGGTGAACATCAACAAAAGCAGAATGAGGATAATGGAATGTAGTCTAATTAAATTGGGTGATGGTGAGGTAATTAGATTAGGAAATGAGACAAAGTAGTATATGAATTTTGCTATTTGGGGAGCAAAAGAACTGATGACGGTCAAAGAAGAGAAGATATAAAATGTAAACGCAATGGCAAAATTTGTTAACATTAAGTATAAATTTAAATGTCAGGGAGTCGTTTCTGGAAGTATGTGTGTGGAGTGTAGCTGTGCATGGAAGTGAAACATGGATGATTTCTAGTTTAGACAATAAGAGAATAGAAGCTTTTGAAATGTGGGGCTACAGAAGAATGCTGGAGATTAGATGGGTAGATCATGTAACTAATGAGGAGATACTGAATAGAATTGGGGAGAAGAGGAATTTGTGGCACAACTTTACTGCAAGATGGCATCGGTTGGTAGGACATGTTCTGAGGCATGAAGGGATCACCAATTTAATATTGGAGGGCAGTGTGGAGGGTAAAAATCGTGTAGGGGGACCAAGAGATGAATACACTAAGCAGATTCAGAAGGATGTAGGTTGCAGTAGGTACTGGGAAATGAAGCTTTCACAGGATACAGTAGCATGGAGAGCTGCTTCAAACTAGTCTCTGGACTGAAGACAACAATAACCTTCCTCTCAAAGTCTGAGGTATTTCACCTGTCCGATTTCTTGCACACTAGATCAAACATTTTATGGCATGGCTGACCCTCCCAAGGCTATCAGTAGTTCTGACAGACTTGCGTCTACTCCAGGGACCTCGTTTCGACTTAGGTCTTCTGTCAATTTTCTCGCAGTATCGTATTTCCCATCTCCTCTTCCCATTCTATAATACTGCCTTATAGTTGATCTCCTTTGTATAGCTTCTCTATATATTCCTTCCAACTTTCCCTTCTTTGCTCACTACTGGTTATCCACCTGAGTTATTTTACATTCATACAGCTGTCTCTTTTTCTCCAAAGACCTCTTTACTTTTCTAAATCCTTATATTCGTCCTCTAGCCATTCCTGCTTAACCATTTTGCACTTTCTGCCCGTCTTCGTTTTTTTTTTTTTTCCCCCCCTTCCTCAATTATGTTCAATATCTCCTGTTAAATCCAAGGATTTCTAACTGAGCTTTGTCTTTCTTTTTACCTTGCTGATCCTTTTATGCTGCGCTGTTTCCTCTTTCAAAGCTACCCATTCATCATCTACTGTATTCCTATGTCCTGTTTCACTCAGTCCCACTTCCTTAATTTCCTACCTTTTTGCAATATCTTTACTTTTAACTTACACCCTGTAACCAATAAATTGTGGTCAGAGTCCACACCTGTTCCCGGAAATTTTTCAATTTAAAATCTGGTTCCAAAAGCTGTCTTACCATCATACAATAAATCTGAAACCGTCCAGTGCCTCCAGGTCTCTTTCACATACACAACCTCCTTTCATGATTCTTAAACTGTGGGTTAGGAATGATCTGACTATGCACTTCGCAAAATTCTATCAGGTGGCTCCCCCTTTCTTTCCCTTCACCCAGTCTGCATTCACCAACTAATTTTTCTCCTCTTCCTTCTCCGATTATCAAATTCCAGTCCCCCACAGCTTAAATTTTCATCTCCCTTAACTATCTGAATAATGTGTTATCTCATCATACATTTTTTTCATTCTCTTCATCATTTGTGGAACAAGTTAGCATATGAACTTTTACTACTGTGGTGAGTATGGGCTTTGTGTCTATCTTTACTATGATAATTCATTCACTATGATCTTCACAGCAGCTTACCCACACTCGTTTTCTTATTCAATATTAAACCTAGTCCTGCATTACCCCTATTTGATTTTTTATTTGCAACCCTGTATTCGCCTGACTGAAAGTCCTTTTCATTCTGCCACTGCTGAACTTCATTAATTCCCACAATTTACAACTTCAAATTATCCTTCCCCTTATCAAATTTTCAAACCCACCTGTCCTATTAAGGGCTCTTAGTATTCCACATTTCAACACGTAGAACACCAGTTTTGTTTCTCCTGATGATGTCATCCTCCTGAGTAGTCCTCTTCCAGAGATCCAAATGGGGGACTACTTTACCCCGGAATATCTTACCCAAGACAATGTCATCCTTTAGCCATACAATACAGCAGCATGCCCTTGGGGCAGGGCATGTGACTGCAGTTTACTTACTTTCAGCCACCTGCAGTACCAGCACAGTGTGATGGTTTGCTCGCTTTATTTATCCGTTTGTTGTCCTCGGTGTCGACTTACTGCGTTGTGATACTAGCTGAAAAATGGGGTGTGGAAGTACAACACTGACTACTTTAAATAATATGGCCGACAGATGCACAGTTGTGTTTCACGGTAGTTTACTTTCACTGCTCACAACCCCCCAATAATAAGATTTATATATGGCCAGTGCACCATTGTTTTCAATTTCCATAAGCCTCATTAATAGTTCGCAGGCAAACCTCCACATACTGCTACAATAGTTTACTACTGAACATTTACGTGCAGTAAAAACTTAACTACAAAGTTCACAGTTCTTGAAGAATAGAAAGGTACATATGGAGCACACACTATCATTGTTTTAACACATGGCCTAATTGTGTAACACTTATTTCACAGTTAAGTTAAAGCATTGTTCTAATCAACACAGGTTTCTCGTCTTAAACTCAGCCTTGGACTGACTGTCTCGGGACCAAAAATTGGGCCCTTATAGATCCTCACAATAATAGGTACTGAAACTACACATTGTTCGATGTTTACTTTACAGAAATCACAATTAAAACTTAACTTA
This sequence comes from Schistocerca americana, assembly GCF_021461395.2. Lineage (NCBI taxonomy): Eukaryota > Metazoa > Arthropoda > Insecta > Orthoptera > Acrididae > Schistocerca > Schistocerca americana. Next base: position 185,175,754 of record NC_060120.1, read on the forward strand.
TTAAATCAACTGAATACATCAAAAACTTCCTTCTTTTTAACAGTTTCTCCTGCTACAAGGGTTAAGCCAAATTTTGTTTAAATCACAAAATTAACGTATATAGTTACTCAAACAATACTTTGACAAAACTGTTAATTACTTTTGAATTAATTAAGGGTTGGCTTTGCTAACATGTTTTCGAATAGTCAAATACATCCTTTAAGAATACTGTTAGTTGTTCCTCCGAATGTTTATAATTAGTATAGAATTTATATTTGTTCGTTAAGTCAACAATAGAATTTAAGTTATGAAACAATTGTGACTCTTCAAACAATTACCGACTTCACCCTACAATGGAAGTATTAACTAGACATAGTCTAAATAAATTAGAAAATCAATTACATACATAAAACTAAGCACAAAATTACATCTGGTGTTATATTCTTTAAAACTGAGGATCAACCTTTCTCTATTATGAAAATACAGATTATACTCGCATATGTTAATGGTAATTAATTCGAGAACGAAAAAAATGAATTTTAAGGAGGCAGATGGCAAAACAAGAGGAGAAGTAAAAATATCCCAGCTTGCTTCGTCACGACAGCAAGGCTAATTTGGATGATGTTATAAGCGTAGATCAGTCAATCATCCAGACTGTTGGCCCTGCAACTACTGAAAAGGCTGCTGCCAAACGACACATTTGTCTACCCTCTCAACAGATAGTCCTCTGTTGAGGTTCCACCTACAGCACCGATATCTGTATCATTGAGGCAAGCAAGCCACCCCATGACTGGCATCGTCCAGGGTTCCTGGAGGGGTGTGTGTGTGTGTGTGTGTGTGTGTGTGTGTGTGTGTGTGTGTGTGGGGGGGGGGGGGGGGGGATTTAGGATACAGAAGCATGTAATCAAGTCTAGTATCAACACCAGAGTACTGAATGATGTTGGGATCTTGACAACTTTTTCAAAACACATGTAGTCAATTATGTCCTTCATAAAGGATAAATCGGAAACTTAAGGATTTAACATGAGTACAGAAAAAGAGTCAGGTACATAGTCAAATATACACACTATTCTGGCAAGGCATATTTAATGTCTTGTGGGAAATGTACCATATTTTAAAAGAAACTTTTCTTGACTAACACATTCCATTCCCAAGGAGGACATATTTTTTTAACTCAATCACTTTATTATACTTCTTTCCTCTTTGGAACACGATGAATCTACATCTACATTCGGCAATCCACTGTGAGGTGCATGGCAGAGGGTACATCCCATTGTACCAGTTATTAGGGTTCCTTCGTGTTCCATTCACATGTGGAGTGGGGGAAGAATAATTGAGTGCCTCAGCACATGCAGTGATTATTCTAATCCCCTGTGTGAGTGATATATATGTAGGGGGTTGTCGTATATCCCTAGAGTAATCATTTAAAGCTGGTTCTTGAAACTTTGTTAATAGACTTTCTTGGGATAGTTTAAGCCTGTCTTCAAGAGTCTGAGCAGTTCAGTTCCTTCAGCATCTCTGTGACAATACTCCATTGATTAAACAAACTTGTGATCATGTTGCCCTTCTCTGTATATGTTCAATATCCTGTTAGTCCTATCCACTATGGGTCCCACACCCACACACTTGGGTGATATTCTAGGATATGTCACATGAGTGATTTGTAAGAAATATTTTTTGTAGACTGATTGTTCGTTGGTAGAACACTGGGAAGTACAAAGTCTACCAACTGCTTTACCGACAACTGAACCTATGTGATCGTTCAATTTCGTATCCCTACAAAGTGTGACACCCAAGTATCTGTAAGAGTTGGCTGATTCCAACAATAACTCATTGATATTATAATATCCTATGACTATGTTTCATTGTTTTGTGAAGCGCGAAAGTTTACATTTCTGAACATTCAGAGCAACTTGCCAACCTCTGCACCACATTAAAGTCTTATGGAGATATGACTGAATATTCATGCAGCTTCTCTCAAATGGTACTTTCACACTTCCCTGGAACACACCTGAAGTTACTTCCACATTTGACGATGTCTCTCCATACAAGATAACATGTGTCCTCCCTACCAAAAAGCCCTCAATCTAGTCACAAATTTGACTTGATACTCCATGTGATCATACTTTTGATAATAAGCATATGTGTGGTACTGAGTCAAATGCTTTTTGGAAATCAAGAAAAACAGCACCTAACTGGTTATCTTGCTCCATAGCTTTCAGTATATCAAGTGAGAAAAGCACAAGTTGGATTTCACATGATCGATGTTTTCAAAATTAATGCTGGTTGGCATTGGAAGGTGGTTTTGGGCATCACTTCTGCTACCCTTCTTTTAGACTTGTGTGACCTGCGCCTTTTTCCAAGAAATTGGCACAGTTTTTTGTTTTAGACAGATTATAGTTAGAAGAGGGGCTAACACTGACACAAATTCAGTACAGAATCGGCAGGGATTCCATCAGGGCCTGGAGCTTTGTTCCACTTTAACGATCTCAGCTTTCTCAACATCACTGACACTAATACTTATTTCATTCACCTTTTCAATGGCAGAGGATTAAATCGGGGTAATTCTTGCAGGTTTTCCTTTGTAAATGAACATTTGAAAACAAGAGTTAAGAATTTCAGCTTTTCGTTTGCTAACCTCAATTTCAGCACCTGTCTCATTTGCTGGGGACTAGACACTAACTCTGGTGCCACTAACCAGGGTGTATACGGGGACAAGGAAAAAAAAAATTCCCGGATTTCTCCTGGATATCTCGTTTAAAAAATACGCTTTTTCCCGGGCGAAAATACACTTTTTCTGTGCTAAGTGACAGTAGGTTTTCCATAGATTTTCTCTCGGAACTGTAAAACTTATCAATCCTTTGAATGGTTAACGTTTTATACAATCGCGTAGAACTTCCCGGAAAAAAAAGAGAAGACAGGGCAGGGAAGTTTTGGAGAGACTTAATTAAAAAAAGGAGAGAAGTTTTGGAAAGACCTTTGATTTGCAGCAACATATACGCTGCATATTTTGGTATTACGAAAGTATAAATTTGAATTGCACCAAACACATCTCGTTAGTTTCCGGAGCGTTGAAACCGAGGTTGCGATGTCCTTTTGTAAGCGAGTCATAACTCAAGCCACAAGATTTCGCCAGCCGATGACAGCAGCTATTCAAAGCATAGGACACCTGTTATAGTCAGCCAATAGCAAGATCACTGGTTACATAGTGCGAACACGCATGAGGAAAAGTTAACGGTTTACATTAATGTACACAGTACTGTACATCTACAAGAAAAGCTAAGCTTTCACATATAATTTTGGTCTCTAAGATTAACACGCTACAACAGAAGCTAAGCTTTCACATGTAATATCGATTTTTTTTGTGCATGTTATACTTTAAGATACATCACACAAATGTGCCAGTAAATTTAAAATTCTGACATAAATGTCTCGGCTCGAAATTCTTGTAAGTGGCTGGTCCTCAAACTGTTCAGTTTCGAACGTTCTGTGATTTAGATATCCATCCCACTTTCTCACACGTAACAAAATTCATGTTGCGTAAAAAGAAATTTTCTTTCAAAGTAACACTTTTCTAACCACCGTTCGCAATACTATCCGGAGACTGTTAGAAATAGGTTCGATTTACCAGTTGCCATAGAGTGCCAGGAAACAGGCATTGTGCGTGTGCAACTGTAGTGGTGTAGGAAACCCGCATGTTCGTGCGTATAAAGCACTAACAGAGCTTACATTACACCATAAAAGAAATAGGGCATCAGAGGATACTCCAAAGAGCATCGGAATTTCGTAAACCACACTAAAATGCATAATTCGGCTTGAAGTGCTAATTGGCTTTTTTCAGATTCACAGTGAAGTAGGTCCCATCTGATATTAAGCTTTTCAGTGTGGCTTTTGGGATGTAAATTTTCTGCAATCTCATTTTAGGTTCTTTACTATGGCATAATGTCATATATGGCAGAAGATGATAACGTGCACTTGAAATTCAGCGAACAGTTGAAACTAGGAAATACTGTAGAATGAAACACTTCGTTTTAAATAAAATGACTGCCTCAGCGGCAAGATTAATAAAGCCAAATTTCTTTAGCAAACTTGCAAAAATAACTTCACAGTTCTGCAAGGCGATTAATGCTTGACTGCTACTAACTTGGAAATAAAATAAAATCAGAAAACAAATTAATAATATATTTTTGCCCTCCGTAATTATGTGAATGTATTTTAATTCACTTGATAGCTCCCGGCCACAGAAATCAGTTTGTTTTCATATGACGTGGGAGCTGTACACGAAGAGAAGCAGCTAAATCACTTAACGTAAACACGGGTCACGTGGAGGTTAACCCCCTCCCCACTACAACTCAGACAACTCTGTGCAAGCGTGAATCTGGAAGAGGGCACGGGAGAAAAATTTTTCCTTGTTTGCATCTGGCTGCTTGCTGCTACTACCGATACAGCTAACAGCCAAATTTCAAGTAGCGGGAGAAGGTACTGCTTATACGCAAGTCAAATGCGCATGCACCGCTGGCAATTGGTCAAACAAACCTAACGTGAACAGTTGTGACGTCATGCTCATAGCAAGCAGTTTATTGTTACGAAGAATTACAGTCTGCACCCTACGGCCTTAGAAATATTTTTGCTATTTGCAGACACTTGTGCGTGCACGGTGTTTTGTTGTTGTTAATTGCACATTTCCTTTGCCACTACAGTTTTACTTTTTTCCCTCTCGTTTATATTTTACTGCTGCAGTATCATTCTCCAGTAGCAGGATACAATAACATTCTTTGCTAGAGAATCAATTCTGCAGTCAAAATTGCAAAAATTTAACTGAAAGCTAAAACAATGAAAAATTCCCGGAATTCCGAAAAATTCCCGGGTTTTACCCGGTTTTCTCCCAGATGAAAAAATTCCTGGGTTTTTCCCGGGTTGTATACACCCTGCTAACAGCCTTTGTATATGACCAGAATTTCTTTTGGATTTGGTGAAACGTTGTTTGACAAGATTCTGCTGAATGAGTGTACTATGTCACACAATTTAAATACCCGGGAAGGCATGAAAGCAGGTAATTTAACATGTCAAGTAGAAAGTACACCATTTGCCAAAATTATGGACTAATTTCGCTGTTTCATTCACACAGAAGTTCCATTCCTACAAATCACAATTACATTTAGGTTCCATATTATAAATGTTATTTCTGTCACTTATAAAGTTAGGTGATCTTTGTAGGAAAATTTTCAAATCCATATGACTATTTGTTACAGAAATTTCTAGAAACTACTGCAAGTATCACTCTAAACTTTTTCCTGTGCTACGATGAATTGCTAACCCACAAGAAGACAAACATTTGAAGCAATTTCTTACAAACTAATTATCTTAAGATTATTACTCTTCTAAGCAAAAAGACTTCTCGTTTGAGTTAATACAGGGTGATTCACAAGTGTCTTCAGGATTTCAGTAGGCAACTGTGCAAAAGCTGCAAGACACAGAAAATAGACAAACCCCAGGGGATTGTAACTTGAACAAGCTCAATATGGGCATTTGTGACACAGCACATAATGTGATATTCAACTCTTGCCTTTTTTGTGTCCTTGAGCTCGCTAAATGAGAATCAGTTATGACAGTTCAGTGATTATTTCGTACCAAATATCAGGTAGAAGGAACCAACAGACCAAACTAATGTGTGTGCTGACATCATAGCAAACACGTTCATCACTCCATTATATGCCACCATGTCCTGACATCTACCCCTAATGGTGAACTAAGCTGCTACACCAGGGAGTGAATTACAGACAAACTTACAGCAATGCTCTATCCACTGATATGTTACTTTTTGCATAAATTTTGTAGTTTTTGAAGTCATTCTTTGAAACCCTGGAGATACTTATGAATACCCTATAAAATCACTTTATATATGCCGTTACCAAGTATTATGAAAGAGTGAAGAAAATAATGGGAATAATATCTGAAAATATGAGCCAGCAAAGCAGACAGTGCACAACTCTGGTACTGTTACAAAAGAAACTGGCAAAATTAAGTGCTTGAAGAGACAGAAAATAATGTATAGCTGTAGCTTTTTGAAGTAAATATTATGCAGAATATTTCACACTATCAGTTTTTATATTTATTATGTAATACTGTATAATAAAATAAACATATAATTAGTAGCACACACACACACACACACACACACACACACACACACACACACACACAAAAAGAGAGAGAGAGAGAGAGAGAGAGAGAGAGAGAGAGAGAGAGAGAGAGAGAGAGAGAGAGAGAGAGAGGGGGGGGGGGGGGGGGGGGAGAAAAAAGGACACAAAGTTTTAAGATGACTCATGGATTTTCTACCTTTCCCCCAGAAGCACAGAGAGAACCATCTGGTGAGATGGTGACTGAATTCAGGTAGCCTGTGTGTCCAATATGGTCAGCTTTAATCTTGCAATTAGAAAGTCCCCACACCTGCAAAAATTAAACTATATTAAAATATTGGTGACAACTGGGTCCACAGCCTTCATCAAATTTTTAAATGAAGTCATTCATTCTGCTTTAGGTTGCTAAAATATTATTTACTGTGACTGCAATTTCGATACAGGGTCATTTGGGGTGTTTACAGATTTTCAGAGGATCAAATTCATGACATTTTCCATGACTTTTTCATTACCTCTTTAGTTATATTCAGGATCACTCGAAAATAAGCTAGTACAATGACAAACACTTTTTTGTGAGCCTGGAAACTGTTTGAAATGAAAGCTGAATGCAATAATTCTTGTGTCAGCATGAATAACTTAATTATGTATGACTTTTAGCATACCATTCATCAAATGCTATAAAAACATTTAACTCTCACATAGAATGGGGTATGACTATTTTCAGATATATTTATCATCACATCACTATATTGAAAATTTACAATCTTTCTCAAGACAATATAATGATTCTGAAGGTACAAAATCTATGTCAAATGTTAAACTTCACAGTAAACATCTAAGTGTGTAAGATTCTTAGCTAAAACTAGAAAATTTCAGTAGACAGTGTGTTACAAAAAGGTACGGCCAAACTTTCAGGAAACATTCCTCACACACAACGAAAGAAAATATGTTATGTGGACATGTGTCCCGAAACACTTACTTTCCATGTTAGAGCTCATTTTATTACTTCTCTTCAAATCACATTAATCATGGAATGGAAACACACAGCAACAGAACGTACCAGCGTGACTTCAAACACTTTGTTACAGGAAATGTTCAAAATGTCCTCCGTTAACGAGGATACATGCATCCACCCTCCGTCGCATGGAATCCCTGATGCGCTGATGCGGCCCTGGAGAATGGCTTGTATCACAGCCGTCCACAATACGAGCCGAAGAGTCTCTACATTTGGTACCGGGGTTGCGTAGACTAGAGCTTTCAAATGCCCCCATAAATGAAAGTCAAGAGGGTTGAGGTCAGGAGAGCATGGAGGCCATGGAATTGGTCCGCCTCTACCAATCCATCGGTCACCGAATCTGTTGTTGAGAAGCGTATGAACACTTCGAGTGAAATGTGCAGGAGCTCCATCGTGCATGAACCACATGTTGTGTCGTACTTGTAAAGGCACATGTTCTAGCAGCACAGGTAGAGTATCCCGTATGAAATCATGATAACGTGCTCCATTGAGCATAGGTGGAAGAACATGGGCCCCAATCAAGACATCACCAACGTTCGGTGCTTGCACCCAAACATTCACAGAAAATCTGTGTTGATGACATGATTGCACAATTGCGTGCGGATTCTTGTCAGCCCACACATGTTGATTGTGAAAATTTACAATTTGATCACGTTGGAATGAAGCCTCGTCCGTAAAGAGAACATTTGCACTGAAATGAGGATTGACACATTGTTGGATGAACCATTCGCAGAAGTGTACCTGTGGAGGCCAATCAGCTGCTGATAGTGCCTGCACATGCTGTACATGGTACGGAAACAACCGGTTTTCCCGTAGCACTCTCCATACAGTGACGTGGTCAACGTTACCTTGTGCAGCAGCAACTTCTCTGACGCTGACATTAGGGTTATAGTCAACTGCACGAAGAATTGCCTCGTCCATTGCAGGTGTCCTCGTCGGGAGTTATAGGCTGGAATGTTCCGTGCTCCCTAAGACGCCGATCAATTGCTTCGAACATCTTCCTGTCGGGACACCTTCGTTCTGGAAATCTGTCTCGATACAAACGTACCGCGCCACGGCTATTGCCCCGTGCTAATCCATACATCAAATGGGCATTTGCCAACTCCGCATTTGTAAACATTGCACTGACTGCAAAACCACGTTCGTGATGAACACTAACCTGTTGATGCTACGTACTGATGTGCTTGATGCTAGTACTGTAGAGCAATGAGTCTCATGTCAACACAAGCACCGAAGTCAACATTACCTTCCTTCACTTGGGACAACTGGCGGTGAATCGAGGAAGTACAGTACATAAGGATTGGCCTGTTCATTTTCATTAGATTTCTTTTTTCAAGGCTTCTACTCTCTTTGATTAAGCATGCTTCACAGCTAGTATAATTCATTTTGTAATGTCCACATTCAGTTGTTTCTCACTATCAAGTAAACCACCTAATGATTGTATTGCATTGTAAACCCTTCTAACAATGTTGTCTTCTTATAACTTTTCAACTAAAACATCTTTGTTAACATAAAAGCTTCTTTCAACTGCACTGTTTCCATGAAACATGCAAACCAGCTTCTACACCAACTTTATGAAGTCACAGCCCACACTTTGAAGTAAAAGATGGCGGCCGAAGTACATCACGAGTGTGATATTCCTGTTAGTAAACCTAGAAAATGTGTGAAAAGTGCAAACAATTCACTGTTTACCGTAATAATATGTGCTTGGTGTGTCATATTGCTGGAAAAACAACCGAAATAAAGACTAAGGACATAGAAAAACCGATTCCGGTTACTGCTACTGTGAAAACCGAGCTTGCAAAGGAATAACATGTATGAAATGTGAAACAGTATTTCATTTTCAGTGTGCAACTGCGGCTTCAAAACGGAAAATATGGTTATGTGTAAAATGTGATCAAAATGAATGAATAGTAAACTTAAAAAGAACTGTAAAAACGAAATTGTTATGGTGTTAATAGAAGAAATACATAACTTAAAATACAAATGTGACGAACTTTCATATATGATAACAGAAAATCTTAGTACAACTCGCACTGATAGAAGACTGGATCCTAGCACCCAAGTTTCAAGTGATGAAATTTCATCTTGTTGTAAGAGATGCAAGAAAAATGTGAAATGTGGTGTGAAGTGCAACGAATGCTGTCTACTATTTCACTTTAGATGGGGAAAAGTTGATCCATCCCTTATAGAAGACATAAAATTGTTGACAAATTGGAAATGTGAGGAATGTAGGAAAAGATATAATGCTATAAGCCAACAGGAAGTTTACCATAGAGAATTTAAAACAACAATGGACAAACTAAATAACGAATCATCATCCCAGTCCAAGGGGAAACATAGTTTCAGAAAATCAGTAGAGGATGGATTATGCCTCTAGTGCCTCGCAAAGTAACAAACACAAAAGTGAATAGTTATCTTAATCTTTGTACAATCCATGAGCATGAGAATAGATACTCAGCTCTAACTCATGTAAACAATGACAGTGATCATCAAGTGACAGTCCGAAGAAGACATACCCCAACCCCAAACAAAACTGTGATAAAACGATCTCAAACGAACACAAAGGAACTACGAAAAAATAAACACTATAATAACCTAAAAGTTTTCTCACACAGTTTCGGAGGAGGGTTAGCTACAAAACTGAAAACAGATGATGCAGCAGGAAGGTTCAAAATTCAGGGACTAGTAAAACCTAATGCAAGATTAAGCCAAGTTGTTGACAGTGTTTAAGAAGAATGCAAGAATCTATCATCAAACGACTATGCAGTAATTATACGAGGTGCTAATGATGTGTATCACAATTAAACAGTTGCAGCAACAAAAGCACCGACAGTCCTTGGGTAAGCTAACACGTACCAATGTAATAGTGGCTAAAATACCTAACCATTATGATCTAATAGAACAATCATGCGCGAACAACGAAATTTAAAAAGCAAATAACCTCTATAATTCAGTATGTAAACATTTCAAAAATTGAACAGTGACTGACATGAATGATATTTCAGACTGCTGCCACACTACAATTGTGCCCCTTAGCAAACCTTGTCACTGTAACAGAGCTTGTCATACAAGCCATGGTCAGCATCTAAATGACTTAGAAAAGTCACTTCTAAGCAGATATGGTACAGGGAAACTCCCAGTAATGACCAAATCTAACAAGTTGGATTTGGTCACAACAGTTTGCAAGGGACAGTAAAGATAATGCAACAGAAAAAGCAACAAGTATTCCTCCCAGTAACAAAAACGATTTAATATTATTTCATGTTAATGTACAATCCCTAAGACATAAGGTTAATGAGTTACAGTACTTGGCATTGGTTGCATGACTTTAATAGATTTGTGTGTACCTTATGGCTACATATTAGCCACAAAATATTGTAGAACAAATATTGCACATGGTGGAGTTGCAATCTACATCAAAGAAAACTTAAATCTGCAGCATTCAGTGATAGACCTACACAAACACTGCATTGAAGGTGTATTTGCAGTAGCAGCCATAGTATTGCATACCCAAAAAATTATCATTGCTTCTGTGTACCGTACACCAACCTATGATGAGGAAGTTCTTATAGATAAACTAAATTCACTAATCAAATTATTCACTAAACACAAAAATCACAAAATTTTTATTGCAGGTGACTTCAATATAGATATAAGGGAAAGTAGAAAAAATGTAAATGACATCGTTAACAGCCTAAAGGCACTAAACTGCTACTGTATAAATGAAAAACCTACTAGACTAGATGAATGCCTTGACAATGTAATTATTAATGTAAATCAGGATCAACTAAAGTATGATGTGATTAAGTTAGCGTTATCTGATCATGACAGGACACGAGTCAGAGAATAGGCAGCATGAACCCACAGATAACTGAACAGTCACTATCAGAATACTAAAAGAGAGCAATATTGCACAATTAAAACATGAACTGAAGGTGGTAATTGGCCAAATACACTAAACAATATAAAAACTCTTCACAAATGTTTCTCTATGTTTTTATATATACATATCATTAAAAATGCAGTAGATAGTCACTTTCCACTTATCACAAAAAGATGCACCCCTAACAACAGAAAAAACTTCAGCACTCTAACAAGTGGTACACTCCAGAGCTCAAGCAAATGAGGACACTGGTACTTCTACTAAAAAACAATAGTGATAAAAATGAGGAAGCCAGAAAACACTATGTGACCCTTAAGAAGTTGTACAAATATGAAATAAAATCAGTTAAATGTAAAGTAAATGATGAATATATTGCAGGCTCAAAGAATGCCTGTCAAGCAGCTTGGAATACAATAAAAAGTGAAATCAATATGAGCAAACAGGAAGCCACAGTGCCTACAGACAGCAACTTCCTTAACGAATATTTTAAAATTGTGCCAGCGCTCCTTCTTCTTCTTCTTCTTCTTCTTCTACTTGTAAAAATAATTCCGATAATATTTCAGCTGCTGTAACCCTTCTTAAACAACAAGCACCAGCAACCAAGAAATTCTCTTGGTCAAAAATCACCTCCGGCCACATTATCAAATCTATAAAGAAACTTAAAAACTCAAAAACAAAGGACTATTACGGGCTTAGTAAAAGTATTGTTAAACACACAGCCACTGCAATCTTAATGCCACCAACATATCTGACGAATCGCATACTTTGAGGAGTAGTATTCCCTGGATGTCTGAAACTGACAGTTACACTCCCAATCTACAAGAAAGGTGACAGAAAAATGCCAAACAATTATAGACCTATATCAATAGTTCCCATTATATCAAAAGTAATAGAAAACTGCATACGTACCCAAATTTACAATTATTTTGAAAGTAATAAATTATTGAGTAAGAACCAGTTTGGCTTTCGATCTGAATTATCGACAACCAAAGCAGTTGAATGCCTCCTTAGTAATATATGAAGGATATGATAACAAGAAACTCACTTGTGCTACACTGTTAAGATTTAACAAAAGCCTTCGACTCAGTCACACATGAAATAATGATAAAACTAGAACAGCATGGTATTATAGATAAACCATTACAATGTTTTCGATCATACTTATGCAATAGGGTACAATTAGTAAAAACGAACTATCAAAAGTCAACACCCATTAAAGAGAGGAATTCCACAAGGCTCAGCGCTTGGCCCTTTCCTGTTCATTGTTTACATCAATGACTTCTCAAATCATATGCCATGCAACAATGTACTGTATGCTGATGATACGACACTAATAACAGATGGAGAAAATCTGCAAGATGTCATAAAATACAACAAAGTAGTAACTGAAATGAGCAGTGACTGGTGCAGAGCCAACCTTTTATCAATAAACAAATTGAAAACTGAAGAAATTTACTTCACCCTGTAACCAATTGAACAGAATTTATAAAAAAAATAAATAAATAAATAAAACCAATTTAAAAAAATAAATGTCAAGTTACTAGGTTTACATATAGATCAAAAACTTACATGGGACACACACACAAATTACCTATGTGGCAAACTTGCTCGAACTCTCTATTACACAGGCTGAGACACGTTATCAGTAAAAATCTGCTAATCTCCACATACTTTTTTTTTCTTCATTCACAACTGCAATATGGGGTACTTCTTTGGGGTAACTCAGTGGGTTCAAGTACCATCTTCAAGTGGCAGAAGAAAGCAGTTAGGTGCATTTTAGGACTAGCACCAAGACAAAGTTGCAAAAATAATTTTAAAGAACTAAAGATAATGACACTCCCTAGGATATACATTTATAATTGTTTAATATATGCTAAAGAGAACGTAAAGAACTTTAAGATCTGAAGTGCATGTTCATAATACTCAAAATAATAGTAACACAGACCTTCCACATATAAGGCTGACATTAACACAAAAGAGCCAGCCTTAGCTTGAAATTTTATAACGAACTCTCGAAGGCTGCGAGCGAACTACCGATGAATAACTTTAAGCAAACAACAGAAGTGTGGCTCCAATTTATGCCATATTACTCACTTGATGAGTTTCTAAACAATGACACAAAAGAGATACGCTACATGAAACAAAAAAATGCCATATGAATTATACCTATATGTTTGTGACAGTAACGTACCAACAAAGGCTTTTTACATGGATACGTAATATGTACCATAAATATATCTTGATACTATTGTATATTTAACTGTTATGATTTACTACTACTACTACTACTACTGTGAATGAACAATTGTTGTATTATCGATATTACTTATAATTACTGTAATTTTTAAAAAAATGTATGAACACACTGACTATGCCAATTGCATGGAAAGCATACTGAAAGGCAAATAAAGATTCTATTCTATTCTAAATTTAATGAAGGTGATCACGTTTATCCTTTGTAGGATTGAATTGTTTATTTGTTTTTCAGTATATTCACAAATTTAAGATATTCTCTCTCCACCTTGTCAGCTATTGGAGTAGTCATATGTTTGATACAAATTCTTCCAACCCAATTGTTACTCGAGGATTTCTCAAAATGGAGCTTTGCATAACTTTTAATGATAAACATGAGCGACCTTTGACTATCTTTAATTTAAAGACCTCTTCTCATTAATTTTTAGGTACAGACTTTGCAAAATACCTGTGCACTATTTTCTGAAAATAAGGATAAATATTTCTGTGTAGTTCTTACTAGCAGCAGTGGCACTGAATCTAATATCTACATGACGACTTGTCTTATAACCACATGCTCTGGTCGAGGTTTCTACTTTCTGATGGTCTTTTATGTACTTCAGTAACATAATTTTTCAAATGTGGTGTACTTTCAAGTGCTCTTTTCATGACTTCAATATTTCCAACCCATCTTACAGAACAGTGATATTTGGAGGAGAATCCTTCATAAAGTACTAGATAACCTCTAAGAAATTCATGAACATTCCAACCACTTTTATTGTGGGCAGTTTTCAAAGCTCCATTCACTACATGAAGTGAGCAAGTGCCACAATGAAACATTTGTGGCTGATCATGATAAATGCTGGCAAACCATGCACTTCCAAGTTCACATTTGGCACATCCACTGGAATTTGAATTACATTCACAGATAACAAATTCAAACCATTCAGAACCTCCAGGAAACTTTACTGTAAATCAGATTTGGCAGAACTAAAAAATGTAGATGTTCAAGATCTTGTAGATACAGACTGATTTTGTTCATCCCAGAAATGGACCACCAAATCAATTTGTACCTTTTTGTACAACTTTGTTCAAACTCTCATTATATGACACACAAAAGAATTCAACTTCCCTGACTTTATTAGCAAGGAGATTCTGGAAATGAGGGCCAACTCCATAAGTAATTATATATGACAACATACTCTGGTTTAACTGTTTTCTTTTTGGCAGCCATGTTGTCAGGAAACATAATTTGGAGTATGTCTGTTGTGTTTCCAGCACTTCTTACTGAAGAATGAGACATGACTATTCACAGCCCATTTAATTTCAGATTTTACTATCTCATCAATAACTAAAAAAATGTTTCAGTGAATTTGTTTTGGAACACTCTTCAACTGAAGTTCTGAAGGTTGTAGCACAAACAGGTGATTGTAATTCATTACTGCCGTTCAAATTCTGTGCAGAAGAAACTTGAGAGTGTGCTGCACTGTTTTTACTACAGCAAAACAACTAGTTTTGTTGCTTTGAAACTAATGAATGAACCAAATCTGAATCTCTCTCCTTTTTTATGTATTCTTACACATGAAATGTTGCTAGCAATAATGGAAAGTCACATTTGCACAAAATGCTCGACAGATGGCAAATTACAGTCCACGAGTATTAGTCATATGGGGCACGAAAAGTTTTGGCTAGCTAGAAATCTAGCTTACTTTGATCATCTGTAACACCTTTAAAATAAGATAAACATCACAATGGTTTTATTTTAATTATTAGAAACTTTTAAGGAAATGCCTTTCCAAAAAAGATGCAGATTAAAGATATTTAAACAGAAGTGAGAGTGGACAGAATTAAAGAAACAGCTGTTCTAACTGATAATCATCCAGCAACACATGAGATAGCAACACTGTCTTGGAAAGAGCTACAATTTACACGTCATTCCCACAGGTGCATACACCACATATAGCTCAACGAAGCCACACATCTAAATTCCTAAATTTCCCCTCAAGTTTGCAAACTGCAGTAGCAGAGGCATTGCTAACATGGCTTGCACATATGGACACCTAAGACCCTACTCATAACAAAGACTTAAGTGATTTCGTGAATCTTATATATAATTTTTTTAATTAAGTGGTCTGCTGATTACAACATTTTTGGGGGTAGCTGTAACTCACTATTCCCTTCTAGACCTCACCTGACTGACATACAAAACAAAATTCGTGACCATCCACTTAATTTCGTTACCTTTACCTTTTCACTACTTTCATGACCTGTAGACATGTTGTCATTTTAAGTACATTGTGATCTACCACACCTGCTAAATGAAATTTTGATTTTAGTGTTTATCATATCTGCTGTTATTTCACCAGCTTTCTAACACGTGCTGGCAGGATGTACGGAACACAAAATAAATTTACAGCACCACATGCACTTTCTTTTATACTGCTGAGCTTTATCTTATTGAGTAGGTTACAACATCCCACAATGCTTGGCAATGACCATGTGCTCACAGTGCTACCACAATAAATAATATTTTAACAGTCTAAAGCAGAATAACTTCATTCAAAAGTATATTAAAATAAATGTAAACTGCAGACAATTTGAATGAATCAGAACTTAAATCTTAGGGATGGAAATGAGAGGACACAGACTAGAGGTACGTGAAATACACAAAACAACAACAGATTCAGACTTCTTGCACAATCAAACCACCAACTAAACCACAAATAGACACACTTCTTTCCATAAATAGTGAACAGGACACATGTAGTATGTGCAGGCTAACAAAGTCAGCAACACAAGACAATGCATAAGAAAAAACTGATTTCATTTGAGTCTCATTATTAGATAAATTTTGTTTGTGAATAAAGTTAGAGAGAGTTAGAGAGAGAGAGAGAGAGAGAGAGAGAGAGAGAGAGAGAGAGAGAACTCAAAACACTGCAATATGCAGCCTACCTTTACTCTCTTATCCCAACCACCAGAGACAATAATTGGGTTCTGCACATTAGGCGAAAAGCGAACACAAGATACCCAGTCTGTGTGTCCACCATCATCCTGAAACAGAATTTTTACAGAGAGAGATAGTCAAAGTGTTTATTTGCACTCCAACAAGTGCTTTATTTCGCATTTTAGAAGTGTTAAATATATAAATTACACGAAGAGTCAAAATAGCACGGTAAAATGCATGTATGCGAGTCAGAATGAGGAACAGCATAATGATTACTGTGGAGAGAAAGGAAATCACACACCTGCATATGACTGCTGGCACCACACAAACACTCAGCAATCAGATAATAAAACTACATTTTTGCATTTGGTCCTTGAATCTATCCTCTTAGCAGAATACGTAGCTGAACTGAGGTACAAGAAGTTGTGATCAGTGAAGCTAAATCCATGGGCCATGAGAGTCCCTTTGAACCATGGAAGTGATATGAACTGCAACTAACATTCCTTCAGATTAGGTCTTGCCAAATAGAGCATGGATTACTTCTCCAGCAAGGAAACCAACCAATGCATTGTGCTCATGATGTGGGACATCAGTTTATGACACTCATGAGTTCCTAGTGGGGATGGAGGTGGGCACTGGGGGGTTCCCCTTCATGGTGAAGAAACAAGTATTTCTAATTTTGGATCCCTTAATATATTTTTGTAACTTCTCTTGTTTACTTTTTGTTAGCCATGCCCTTTATTATTAGTATTGTTCTCATCAATCAATATGATTTTGTTACGTAATTGACATACAAGCTTTTTCTACATTTACGAATGACCACGAATGAGAATGCTGTTGCAGACTAAACCCAAACAATAACAATAGTAAGTTTCAATTAACAGATTATAAATATACAACACTGAAGAGTGTGTCTTACCTTCATTGTGTATTTGCACTGTGCCAGAGTATTCCATAGCTTTATACTGCGGTCACGACTACCAGATACTATCTGTCTGTTGTCAGCAGAGAAAGCCACACTCAAAACATCCTGGAGCAGATGATGAATTTTTAGTACATAACGACAGTATTACAAATGATACTTAGAGAGACTGCATGTATTACCAACAATACTCTACATTCCACTTATTAGCTACAACAGAAATAGAATCCACATAATACAAAATGTAGCCATAGCGTAAGTTTTTCTTGTTTAAGACACCACTGTATGTAATGCATTCGTTTACACACTTCGGCAATGTTTCGTTTTGATCTGCGATATAATTTTTCTGGGAATTTTGAGTTGAGACATTTATGTCTGAAGCTCTCATTCATACCATGCAAGTATGCTATTCCAGTTCGAGTGCCTGCCTGTGGGCAGCCGTGTACTCTTTAGCACAGATGGGCATGGGTCAGCAAACAGACGATGCAAGGGCTATCCAGAAGCTGGGCCATAGCCATGTTATCTTACTGCCCTGACAGGCAAAGCTTGTGTAATAGGTCCACCAGGCACATAGCCTATACTATCTGTGCCTGTCCATGGGTGAACTGAAGGGCACCCGTGACCTGTGGTGAAGTACCGGAACAGGTTACGTTAGAGCATGAAAGTCAATAAGGAACAACTTTACTGAATTTCAAATTCAAGAGGACAGCAGAACTGAGCATACCATGAACATACGTTATTCCCCAATACTTTACATTTAGTTATTTGCGACTTCTTTCTCCTTGGTAATCTTTGCCTCATTTGGGTGAAGTTACTATTTCCTTATGCACCTTCTCGTGATATACCAATTACTTTTATGCTCGGATGTGTGTCTGGGAACCAAACAGAGGGAGTAATATAAATTACGTATTTATTATAGTAAAGAATTCCTAGTGTGCTGTTAACATTGACAGTGTTGATATAATACATAGCAGGCATTTGATACTGAACCTCACCAACAATTTGTTAATGTCAACGTTACAATTTCACACAAACTATAAGACCATCAGAACACAGAACTAATAATTAACCTGAATACACTTGTCCACTTACCTGACCAATATTGACTCAGTACCACAAATGTCCACCACTCGCTACTATGGTACGATGTACTGTAGCCAAAACACCCCCGCCCCCCCAGTCACACAACTGAGACAATAATCCACATGCTCACAATTTGCTTACTAATCGCTTGTGAGGAACGGTATCAAAAGCCTTCTGGAAATCTAGGAATATGGAATCGATCTGAGATCTCTCGTCGACAGCACTCATTACTTCATGGGAATGTTGCTCAAGAATGATATTTTCTGAATCCGTGTTGGTTATGTATCAATAAGTCATTTTCTCCAAGGTGATTCATAATGTTCGAGTACAGTATATGCTCCAAAATCGTACTGGAAATTGAGGTCAGTGATATGGGTCTGTAATTCAATGGGTTACTCCTATTTCCTTTCTTGAATATTGGTGTGACCAGTGCTACTTTCCAGTCTTTAGTAACAGACCTTTTGTCAAGTGAGCGGTTGTATGCGATTGCTAAGAAAGGTGCTATTGTGTCTGCATACTCTGAAAGGAACCTGGTTGGTATACGATCTGGACCGGAAGACTTGCCTTTCTTAAGTGATTTGAGTTGTTTCGCAATGCCTAAGATATCTACTTTTACGTCACTCATGCTAACAGCTTTTCTGGTTTCGAATTATGGAATATTTAATTCATCTTTTTTCGTGAAGAAATTATGGAAAACTGTATTTAGTTACTCTGCTTTAGTGGCAATATAATCGATAAAATTTCCATCGCTATTGCACAGTGACTGTATTGACTGTTTTTTTGCCACTGGTGTACTTTGCATATGACCAGAATCTCTCTGGGTTTTCTACCATATTTTGATACAATGTTTCATTGTGGAAACTATTAAAAGCATCTCACATTGACATCCGCACTAAATTTCATGCTTCTGTGAAACTTAGCCAGTCTTGGGGATTTTGCGTTCTTCTGAATTTGGCATGCTTTTTTCATTGCTTTGGCAACAGTGTTCTGACATGTTTTATGTACCACGGTGGATCAGTCCCATCTCTTATTCACTTATGCAGTACGAATCTTATCTATTGCAGTCAATGCTGTATCTTTGAATTTGAGCCATAACTGGTCTACACTTACATAATTAGCTTGGAAGGAATGGAGACTCTCTCAAGGCATCAAGCGAATTTTTATGTGCTGTTATAAATAGATATATTTTGCGTTTATTTTTAGTGGTTTTGGTTGACATGATTTTGAGCCTTGCTACAATGACCTCGAGTTCACTAATCCATGTATCCGTCATGACGATCTCTATTAGATCAGGATTATTTATGGCTAAGAGGTCAAGTGTTTTCGCAATCTTTTACAATTCCTGTGAGCTCACGAACTAATTGTTCAAAGTAATTCTCAGAGAAAGTATTTAGTACAATTTCGGATGATGTTTTCTGTCTACCACCTGCTTTGAAAATGCATTTTTAATCTACCCTTTCCGAACACGGTTTGCACCTCTGTAAAAACTTCGGCAGAATTTACCTCCGGCTTTAGCCATCTTTCTGTTCCTATTACAATTTCAGCTTCAGTTCTTTCTATCAGCGCTTGAAGCTCTGGTACTTTTCCAACACAGCTGTGACAATTTACTACTACAATACCGACTGTTGGTTGGTAGATTCTCGTCGTTTCTTTGCCCTGTACCCTTTGAGACTGGAGCCCTTTTTGATCTTTCCAGAGACTAACCTAAAAAACCGCTCAGTCCATGCCACACAGTCCCTGCTACCTGTGTGACTGCATCCTGTGTGTAGTGGACAAATGTCTCAAAAGATGATAAAGAGATGGAGAAAGACTGAATATTGAACAGGCAATTCAGTATGTAAAGGAAGATAAACATCTAATAGTCATGGAGGACTGAAATGCAATAGTACTGGAAGGAACAGAAGAATGGGTTACAGGAAAATATAGGCCTGGTAATAGAAATGAAAGAGGAGAAAGACTAAGTTCTGCAATAAATTTGAGACTTGGCTCTGCTAGCCACATTTCATCCATGTAAGATGTTATGGGACAAATTAGCATGTTCATAATACTTAAGCACAACAATTGCACCTGGACTTTAAATGAGTGATATGACAGCAATTGCAACAGCAGTACAAATACTATCTGCTTTTCTATTCTGATTGGAATTCCTGCATGCTGTACTAATGATGTGTAGACGCAGACAAGAAGCTATTACTGGAGAGATCAAGTGCCACACCGGGGGTCATTCCTTGGGATGTAGGAGGTGGTGTCCTTTCAAGCAGACCGTCAACTCACATTCAAGGGAGAGCGAGAGAGCGGCAGCCACCGAACAGGTGCCAGGGCACAATACACAGACATGCAGCTGACGTTAAACGCAACACCCTCCTGTTCCAATAGTCTAATTAGCAGGCTGTAACACACGAGAAAAACTGGCCCGATAGTATGAGGGATTTCAGACAAGTGCTATTGACATTACAGGGTTTGCAAAAGCATTAGCTCTGGCCACAGATAACATCCTTGAAAAGCATACTCAAAACACCACCAAGTTTGACTTTATTGCAGGGATGGTAGCGAAAACACGCTTGTGGGAAGAGCAAAATCCTACATTGGCAGATGGTCTGTGACACACGGCCTGAATCCTAATTTTTAGACTGACAGCAGCAGTAATGCAGTCGACTGGGAGTTTCAATCTTATTGAGTCACTGAAGGGAGGATGAAAAACCATTACAAAAATATACTATTGGCCAGTGTTTTTCAGGAAAGTTTAGGTGCACAGCAATCTGCCGCCAGGCCAAGGAAGTTGTGTCTTCAGAGTTACGAGTGAGAACTCAACTGGCAGAGAGGGACTTAAGGTATAAAGATAATACAACACTAACTCTGTAGTTGGGAAGAAAGGATACTTGAAATCCTGACACTGACGAGAGTAACGAGAAACTTAACATCAGAAGTGGTGATCATGAAGCAGACAAAGTCTAGGCATTCTGCTACCTTGGAAGTAAAACAACCCATGACGAATAAAGCAAGGAGGACAGGGCCCACAGACGTCTACATAGGCCTTAGAGGATGCAATTTCTTAGAAATTACTTTTAGAGCAAATCATTTTGTAGTAGTGACTAAGAAAATCGGAATAGAAGAGACTAGGCATTTGACTTGTGGTGCTAAGGAATGTCAAAAATTTGGTGGACTGAGAGAATAAGGTGGTTCTCTACACAATCAGCAAAGGAAGGAACACATGGAAAACACTCAAATGGACAGAATTCTAGGGCACCTGTAAAGACATCACGGAATAACTGTCATGGTACTAGAGAGAAATGTAGAGGGTAAAAATTGGAGAAGAGAGAGATTGAAACACATCCAATAAATTGGGACAAAGCATTGTGCTGAGATGATGAGTGTTGCATGAGAGGAATTCATGCCAGCTGAAGACTGGTGACTCAAAAAGATTCCAGCCTGTCATACGCAAGCCATCATTATCTCAATGATCATCACTAATCAATTACTGGCATGCCATATTGCCCAATGCCTGAATAGTTAACATTGTTCCTTGGCATGCAATACTGAAGTAAATGCCAGCTGGCAATAGCCTATTGAGGTTCATGGCGATGTGTACACCTAGTGACATGGGAACATCCTGGAGACTTTCATTCTCTAGGAAGGTAACACTTCCAGACAGAACTCTGGTCATGGTTGCCATTCTTTATGGGACCGCAAGTACTTTTGTCACTCAATCTATCAGCTAGTTCATTTCATTTTATTGTAGCATACCAATAAAGCCTGGAATTTGTTGATGTGTAATTTCTCTTCTTACGGGCTATGCACTGTTCACAAATACTGAAACCCTGACTACTCTCGCTATAGAAATGTAATTAATTTTGCTCTTTTCATCATATAGGCATTGTACTGTATTTAATTTTTCAAGGATCACATCATTTTCAAGATTTTACTTGATTTTTTCAATGTTCTTGTAAAACATCAATTTGTAAGAACAATTCAGTCTTTTAAGGGTGGTAACAATGAATAACGAACGTGCTTCTATTAAGAACACAACAACATTGCTGAAGAATGTATTTGTACTTGTTGAAAATAAACTGTAGAGTTACTGTTGTTAACTTGTACCAAATACGTGTCCTAAACAAAAATATTAATATTCTGCATTGATATTGTACCAAATGAAACATCCGTCGTGAAATACCAATCTTCATGTGTCGATGTTTTAAATTCATTTCTGAAACAAAGGAAAATCTCAAAGTGCGCATTCCAGTTGCTTCAGGCAATGTTGAAAGATCCTCTAACTACAAGCATGGGTTGTCTGAAAACAGAAATTCCCTCAGTCATTTTAGTGATAACTTTCCAGGTTCAGGCTCAGTAGTTACTGAAACCTTTCACGTTCTTAAATTAAATAATTTCTCACTAAGGGCAACTGCCCACACTGTGTGAGAGTTTGGTGCCACGATTGCTCACTCTGCCAAAAGTGCATCCGGCACATTTCAACACAATATCTGATGAAGTTTGACGGCAATTCCCAAGACTTTTTGTGCCGATTTGTGACCGTTGATGAACCCTGGATCCATTATTACATACCAGAGTTAAAACTGTAGTCACAATAACGGATACAAAAGACAAGTGAAAGTGCACCTAAGAAGGCAAAGACCATTTTGTCAGCTGGTAAGGTGACGACCACTGTTTTTTTTTGGGATTCCCAAGGAACAATCTCCAAAGATTACTTGGGGAAATGGCAGAACCATAACTGGACCCTATTATGCTTCATTGCTGGATTGTTTGAAACCTGCATTGGCTGAAAGACCAGGGTTGGCACACAAAAAGTTGCTCTAGCACCAGGGTAATGCACCATGTCACACGTCTGTGATAACAATGGCAAAAGTGCATTACCTGGGCTTTGAACAGGTTCCTCATACATCCTATTCACCTACACAGGCCCAAGTGCCTCCTTCCTGTCCCATAAGTTGAACCTTTAACTTGCTGGGAAGAAATCTTCATCAAAAGAGAAAATGACACTTGCACCATACAAGTATTTTAAAGAGGTTGACAGAATCTATTTTTCCGAAGGAAAGCTTGAGGAGCGCTGCACCAAGTATAGATCCCTCAAAGAAAATTGTCGAAAAGTAAGGCACAAGACAAACTTTTTTCCTTCCCTTTGTTTTACGAAACAAACCTCCCTCGTTTCACAAAACTTGCCTTGCTTGTAACATTATTTACAATTCCATCCACTTTTGTTATGCCACAACATGTTTTGCAACCCGTGAATGAGCGCACACTGCCAGGATGTTTCCGTAAATGTTTAACACTGTGAAGTGACGAATTATGTTCTGTTATAAAACTAGCATGGTGAATTTCACTGGCCTTAACCTTAACTATGTCATGAAATCTTGAACGGCCATGAACTGACGACCACCTGTTAAACTTAGGTTACCTTTGTTGAACACCATAAACAATTACATTCTTCTTACCACTTGCGTGCTTTGCTATATCACTTTCACCAGATGTAATTTTTAGCTATCACAGACACAGTGGGAGGCATTGAAAGGACATTTCTTGCTGCTTCTGAGCCAGTCACTAAATGCTGTTATATTTTGTAACATACTTCACCTTTTGTGGTGCTGTCACCACAGATTCAGAATCAGACTTCAAGCACATATCTAAACAACAACAACAACAACAACAACAACACTTCACTACTTTGCACAAGCTTCTGATGGGTGTCAGAATCTGTATAATGCCTTGCACACACTGTCACCCGTATGGTCCTTCGCTGAATCAGCAAAAATTTGACCACATCGGCTGGGCAGTATTTTTCATGGCTTTGCCAGCCCTTGCACCAGTGGCATATTTACAGGGTAGGGGTGGGAGGCTGCTTAAGTCAACACGTACCTCTCAACACTCCTGTTTCCGTCGTTTTCTAAGCTGGCGTACAGGGGCATGGGCACGGAGCTGCTTATAGGCTATCAGATACTCTAGGGAAGGGTGCCACTTATGTCGCTGTAGAGCTCTTATTCTGCGTTATGTCTTGTTCTTCAAGAAACGCATTTCCGTGATAACCCCTCTCCAACTTTTTGTGGTTATCAGGCGTTCTGTTGGAACTGAGCCTCATGGCGGGACACTTCAGTTGGCAATGAGGTGTTCTAAGAATTTCACGTGACTATTCCAGATAGGGCTGGCTAGCTCGCTCACGAGCAACCCTTCATTTTGTGTGAAAACGTAGATTAGTGACTTTAATTGCAGCCTGGTTCACGTCTAAGAACAGTAGGTTCCACTCTGCTTCCCTACTGATGATCTGCTGAGAAAATGTTCACAGGTAGGTGCAGGTTCATCATAAAGGGACGGAAAGAACCGCGCCGCTGCACAGTCACCTGTTGCACGTCAGACATGTGGGCCTACCTTCAGAAAAAATGAAGGTGAGACTGTTATTACATCAGCGACAGACAATGCAGAACATTCCCAATAACATGCCAGGCATGTTTCCCAAGTGAGTGGAAAAAGAATAGCTGATAGACATGCAGCACGGAAGAGGGAAAAAATGCTGCGAAGACTGAGACCATGTGGTAGCCAAGTAGAACCCGCCAATGAGTGGCGAGCCCCCTGGGGCTTCTATGATAAGTGAGAAAATGATTCCATGTGGGCACTATGGATGCATCTACCTTCTTGATCACCCAACAGACTGCAATGACACCATGATCAGAGAGGTAATGGCTGGTTGTTTTAGAAGGGGCGGGGGGAACAAACTGCTAGGTCATCAGTCCCTCGTTCCAATTAAAATAAATCCACAAGGGTGGGAGTAAAATAATCCATACAAAAAACAGCTGGAAGAAAGGAGAAAACCACAAGAATGACAAGGGCAACAAACACCAAAATGGACAAAACTGAACAAGAAAACCACAGGGAGACACAAGAAACATGTAGAAGAGATCAAAACAACAGAGCAGATTACCATGGCTTGCTGACCATGAGAATAAAAAGGAGAAGCCAGCCACTCTGCAACACATTAAAACCTCCACCCTAAGAGCACTAGGTGGGAAGAGACAGAGGGACAAATGACATGTGCTAAAACTTAGATCAAATGACAAGATCCACCCTCATGAATAAAATGTAAAACTAAAGCTGCTCCTGAGGCATTGTCACCCAACACCGAAGGTAGGGTGCTGAGAAAGTTAAAAGTGGGCAGGCCAGCAAGAGGTGGATGACAGTCATTTGTGAGCCACAGACACTGAGGTGGGTCCTCACGAAGGAGGAGGTAACCATGCATTAGCCACATATGGCCAATGCGGAGCCGGCAGAGGACAACTGATTCCCTGCGAGAAGACCGCATGGAAGTCTTTCACACATTCATAATCTCCAGAATGACACGCAGTTTGTTGTGTGTACTGCTACGCCATTCTGTCTCCCAAAGCTGAAAAACCCTGTGGCACAAGACAGAACACAGGTCAGTTTCGGAGATGCCCATCTCCAGAAGCGGTTTCCGCGTACTTGTTTGGCCAGCCTGACGGTAAGTTCATTGCCTGGGATTCCGGCGTGTCCTGGAGTCTACGCAAACACCACTGAATGACAGGACTGTTCCAGGGCACAGATGGACTCCTGGATGGTCACTACCAAAGGACGGTGAGGGTACCACTGGTCGATAGCTGGTAGGCTGCTCAAGGAGTCAGTATACAGGAGAAATGACTTGCCAGGGCCCAGTGGATGTGCGTAGGAGCACAAGATATGACTGCCAGCTCTGCAGTGAAAACACTGCAGCCATCTGGCAAGGAGTGCTGTTCAGTACGTCCTCCATGAACATATGCAAAGCCAACGTGACCATCAGCGACGAGCAATCAGTGTAAACCATGTCATGGTTCCAGTACATGTGGAGAATCAAGAGGAAGTGATAGCAAAGAGTCGCAGGGTTAACGGAGTCCTTAAGGCCATGCGAAAGGTCCAGAAGAATCTGCGACCTAGATGCACACCATGGAGGTGTACGTGAATGGACCTTGAGGAGAGGTGGTAACAGGAAGGACTCCAGTTCAGACACAAGGGACCGGACATGAACTGCAATCTTAAGCCCTGACCTGGGGCACCAATGTGGAAGATGAACCACCGTGGTGGGGAAAAGGCAACAGTAATTCGGACGCACAGGAGAACTATGAATGTGTGCAATGAAACCACCAGGACACTAGTAACCAGACTCGTTCTAAAAGCTCCCGTTGCTAGGCAAATGCCACAGTGGTGCACTGGGTCGAGTGAACGCAATGCTAAGCATACCGCCGAACCATAAATGAGACTCCCATGGCCAAAGAGGGATTGAACAAGGGCTCTGTAAAGCTGCAGCAGCATAGAGTGATCTACACCCCAGTTGGTGTTGCCCAGGCAGCGGAGGGCATTGAAGTGCTGCCAGCACTTCCGCTTAACCTGTCAAAGGAGAGGTAGCCACGTCAATCGGGTGTCGAAAACTAGACCCAAGAATCGACATTTCTCCACTACAATAAGTGGATCATCATTAAGGTAAAGTTCTGGTTCTGGATAAATGGTGCAACCCCGACAGAAATGCACGACACACGACTTCGCAACTGAAAACAGGAAGCTGTGGGCTAGAGCTCATGACTGCACCTTGTGAATGGCTCCCTGTAGGAACCACTCAGTGACACCAGTACTGGAGGAGCAGTACGAAATGCAGAAGTCATCCGCATACAGAGACAGTGAGACCGACAGCCCTGCAGCTGCTGCTAGGCCGTTGATGGTTGAAAGCCAAGATGAAGGCACTGGTGGCAACATGATTATCTATCCCTCAGACCCCGGTGGACGCGCCAGGTGAAATGGACACCTAAATTGGCACGCAGCTCATTGTCAGACTGCAAAAGAAGGTCCATGTGAAATATCTTTTTTTTTTTTTTTTGATGGGGTTTAAGGGCGCTTAACTACTGAGGTCATTAGTGCCCAGTCACCGTTGTTAGAGCACATGGAATCTAGTAAAACTCAAGGGGCGGGGGGGACACCAGAAAGACCTGACAAAGAAGCAGATAAAAGAAGTAAAAAGGTTAGATGTCTTTGGACAAGCCAGTTAAAGTTATAAAACGCAATACACGAGCAGCTGCTCGAGCGTCATCAGCTAAAACATCCGGTAAAGTAGATGGCAGGGACAGGACAACACGAAATTGACTAAAACGGGGACACGACAATAAAACAAGGCGCACTGTTAATTCCTGACCACAAGGGCACTGCGGGGCCGGGTCACCGGAGAGCAGGTAGCGGTGGCTAAACCGGCAATGCCCAATCCGCAACCTGGTCAGAAGGACCTCCTCTCGCCGAGTTGGTCGGGAGGAGGTTGTCCAAGGTGTTGGGAGCGGTTTTACTGCCCGGAGCTTGTTTCCTCGGAGGGATGACCAAGCATCCCACCACAACGACACAAGCCTCTTACAAACATCCCCACGAACGTCAGATGACGGGACACAATGGGAGGCTGGCCGAGGCAGGAGGACTGCAGCCTTGGCTGCAGCATCCGCAGCCTCATTCCCAGGCACTCCTACATGTCCAGGAACTCACAGAAAGCTGACAGGAGAACCATTATCAGCGAAAGAATGGAGGGACTGCTGTATCCGTTGAATCAAGGGATGGACCGGATAGGGAGCTCCAAGGCTCTGAAGAGCACTGAGTACATACGATGAATGGCGGTGGCGGCGGGCATACTGAACGGCCTGATGGAGAGCAAAAAGCTCGGCCGTAAAGCTCGAACATTGGTTGAGGAGCCGGTATTTAAAGGTGGCGGCCCCGACGACAAAGGCACAGCCGACACCATCGTCAGTTTTGGAGCCATCGGTGTAAATAAAGGTGTGACCAGCAAGTCGAGCACGACGTTCGACAAACCGTGAGCAATACACTGCAGCCGGAGTACCCTCCTTCGGGAGTGAGCTGAGGTCGAGATAAATATGAACCGGAGCCTGGAGCCAAGGTGGTGTCGGGCTCTCACCCTCTCTGAAGGTGGTAGGGAGGGCAAAATCCAATTGTTGAAGCAGGCGACGGAAGCGGACTCCGGGGGGCATCAGGGCAGACACATACAACCCGTACTGACGGTCGAGAGAATCGGCGAAGAAGGACTGGTAAGAGGGGTGGTCGGGCATAGACAACAGCCGGCAGGCATACCAACACAGCAGTATGTCGCACCGGTAGGTCAATGGTAATTCAGCACCTTCAGCATAAAGACTCGACGGGACTAGAGTAGAAGGCTCCGGTCGCAAGACGTAACCCCCTATGGTGGATGGAGTTGAGACGGCGTAAGACGGATGGCCGAGCAGACGAGTAGAGGAAGCTCCCATAATCCAGCTTCGATCGGACTATGGACCGATAATAGCGAAGCAGGACAGTGCGATCCGCTCCCCAAGATGAACCACTAAGAACTCTGAGGACATTAAGGGAACGTGTACAACGAGCCGCCAAATAAGAGACATGCGGAGACCAACACAGTTTCCTGTCCAACGTGAGCCCTAGAAACTTAGTTGTACCCACGAATGGGAGAACAACGGGATCGAGATGTAAGGATGGCGGAAGGAACGTTTTCTATCGCCAAAAGTTGATACAAACCGTCTTCTCTTCAGAGAACCGGAAGCCATTTGCCACGCTCCATGAGTAGAGGCTGTCTAGACAACGCTGAAGGCAGCGCTCCAGGATGCATGTTCTCTGAGCACTGCAGTAGATCGCGAAGTCATCAACAAAGAGAGAGCCGGAGACATTAGGTGGAATGCAATCCATAATTGGATTGATCGCGATGGCAAAAAGGGCTACGCTCAAGATGGAGCCCTGAGGCACTCTGTTCTTCTGGAGGAAGACATCAGACAATACGGAACCCACACATACCCTAAACTTTCGATCCGTTAAAAAGGAATCAATAAAAAGGGGCAGGTGACCGCGTAGGCCCCACCTGTGCATAGTGCGGAGGATACCTCCTCTCCAACAGGTATCATAAGCCTTCTCCAAATCGAAGAACACGGCTACCGTTTGGCGCCTTCGCAGAAAGTTGTTCATGATGAATGTCGACAAGGTCACAAGGTGGTCAACAGCGGAGCAGCGGCGACGAAAGCCGCATTGGACATTGGTAAGTAGCCGTCGAGATTCAAGAAAACAGACTAACCGAGCATTAACCATGCGCTCCATCACCTTACAGACACAGCTTGTAAGAGAAATGGGGCGGTAACTAGAAGGAAGGTGTCTATCCTTCCCGGGTTTGGGTATAGGAACAACGACAGCGTCACGCCAACGCATGGGGACCTGACCTTCGGTCCAGACACGATTGTAGGTACGAAGAAGGAAGCTTTTGCCCGCCGGAGAAAGGTGTGCCAGCATCTGAACATGAATGGCATCTGGCCTCGGAGCAGAGGACCGGGACAGTGCAAGCGCACATTTGAGTTCCCGCATAGTAAAGGGGGCATTATAAGTTTCCAGATTCAGCGAGTGGAAGGAAGGTCGCCGAGACTCTTCTGCCTCTTTCCTGGGAAGGAAGGCAGGGTGGTAATGGGCGGAGCTTGAAACCTCCGCGAAAAACCGGCCGAAGGCGTTGGAGACAGCCACAGGATCAACGAGGACCTCATTACCTGAGGTCAGGCCAGGTACCGAGGAGTGGGCCTTAATGCCCAACAGCCGATGCAGGCCACCCCATTTGACAGAAGAGGGAGTAAAACTGTTAAAGGAGCTGGTGAAAGAGGCCCAACAAGCTTTTTTGCTGTCTTTGATGACTCTACGGCATTGCGCTCGGAGTCGTTTGTATCGAATACAATTCGCCAACGTAGGATGGCGGCGAAAGGTGCGTAAAGCACGTCGTCGAGCACGGATAGCGTCTCGACAAGCCTCGTTCCAACAGGGGACGGAAACGCGACGTGAAGAAGAGGTAGTATGAGGAATGGAACATTCGGCAGCATTGATGATAACAGCCGTGAGGTATTCAACCTGACTGTCACAACTGAGAAAATCGTGGTCCGGAAAGGTCGCCAGGGAGGAGTAAAGTCCCCAGTCAGCTTTCGGTATGTTCCAGCTCGAAGGACGTGGGGATGGGGTGTGGTGCAGGAGACGAACGACACAGGGGAAGTGGTCGCTCGAATAGGTGTCAGAAAGGACATACCACTCGAACCGACGGGCAAGAGTGGTAGAACAGATCGAGAGGTCCAAGTGGGAGTAGGTATGAGTAGAGTCCGAGAGGAAAGTCGGGGCGCCAGTATTGAGGCAGACAAGATTGAGATGGTTGAAGACATCCGCCAAGAGTGAGCCTCTTTGACAGGATGCAGGAGAGCCCCAGAGGGGATGATGGGCATTGAAGTCGCCAAACAATAAAAACGGCGGGGGAAGCTGAACGATCAGGTGCATCATGTCAGCCCGACAAACAGCAGATGACGATGGAGAGTAGATGGTACAAACTGAAAAAGTGAAAGCAGAAAGAGTAATACGGACAGCTATTGCTTGGAGTGGGGTGGTCAATGGGATGGGATGGTAATAGACATCGTCCCGAACGAGCAACATGACCCCACCATGAGCTGGGATACCGCCCCGAGGTATAGTGGGTAAAGGCAATACGGTTAGTCGGGCGCAACTTGGTTTCCTGGAGACCAAGGACGAGCGGACAGTGCAGTCGGAGGAGCAGTTGTAATTCCTCCCAATTAGATCGAATACCTCTTATGTTCCAATGTAACAAGGCCATCGCTAGTCAAAAAAGAGGGGGAACGAGACGAGGGAAAAGCTAGTCACCTCGACGGCCGTGGAGGGCCAGGTTTCGAGGGAACAATGCTACAACCGGTGGGAGGCGGATCCTGTTCCATCGAGTCGTCGCCAGCTGCGGCCGCTGTCCCTGGTTGTGTAGGAGGGGCAGCATCATTTGCCGACGAGAGGCCAGCTGAGCGCCTGGCAGCAGAGCGTCCCGGCGAAACTGAGGACGGCCGGGAGCAGCGACTCACGGATGGAGCGTCAGATGAAACGCGCCGGGGTGGAGAGGGGGATAGAGACTTCTTCTTGGAGGCCTTCTTAGAAGTCCGAAGAGGCACAGGGATGGTGGGCTGGACCCGAAGAAGGTCCTCATGCGCGGGGTCCGTTGTGGAACGCCGGACCTCGGAAGCTGGGGTTCGGAACTTTTCCCCGATGGATGCCTGAGAAGAGGATCGCTTCTCAGGCGGCGGGGCGGTGGTGGGGGGGCGGGGGGGGGGGGGGGTGGAGGAAGCGTAGCCCCTGGGGCAGAGGGGGCGGGGGCCACGGGGGAGGAGGATTTGGGAGGCGGAGGCGGAGACCCCGGATGGTGGGAGGAGGCGTAGGGGGGACAGGATAGGGGTGAGGATACCGCGGAAGGAGTGGACACAACTGAGGCAAATGAAGTGGTCAATGGCACGGGATGAAGGCGGTCATACTTCTTCCTGGCCTCAGAATAAGAGAGCCGATCCAAAGTTTTAATTTCTTGTATCTTTTTCTCCTTCTGATAGGCGGGGCAGTCTGAGGATCTAGACGAGTGGACGCCAGGACAATTAATGCACCGAGGTGGTGGGGTGCATGTATGTTCCTCACGAAGAGGACGTCCACAATCGCCACAAAGGGGCTCAGCCTCACACTGGGACGACATGTGCCCAAAGCGCAAACACCTAAAACAGCGCATAGGAGGCGGGACGTAAGGTCGCACGTCGCACCGATAGCACATCACCTTGACCTTCTCCGGGAGAACGTCCCCCTCGAAGGCGAGGATAAAGGCCCCGGTGTCGATGCGACGGTCTTTGGGGCCGCGCTGGACTCGCCGGACGAAACACACGCCGCGGCGCTCCAGGTTGGCCCTGAGCTCCTCATCAGATTGTAGCAGGAGGTCACGATGAAAAATAACCCCCTGCGTCCTATTTAGTGCCAGATGTGGGACAATGGACACTGGGATGTCCCCTAGGCGGTCGCACGCCTGGAGCGCCGCCGACTGTGTGGCGGAGGTGGTCTTGATAAGAACGGACCCGGATCGCATCTTGCTGAGAGCCTCGATTTCCCCGAAGACGTCCTCAATGTGCTGAACAAAGAACATGGGCTTGGAGGTGGCGAACGTCCCCCCATCGGTTCGAGAACAGACCAAATAGCGGGGGAAGTGCTTCGCCCCAAGCCGGCGGGCCTGTCCCTCCTCCCATGGAGTGGCCAAGGGGGAAAGGGCAGGAGAACCAGAACTAGAAGCGGTACCTATTCTTTTGAAAGACTCGGCCGCAGAGCGACCTGATACTTGTTGACGTTTCATCTGCGAAACGTCCGCCCCGATACCACCCACTCCGACCAGGGGCTCTCCCCACGGGCGCCACCCAGCCGCAGCAAGGGCCACCTGGCAGGATGACCATTGCCGGGAGTCCTGATGCCCCAAGGAGACGGGCATCTACTCCTTGGCCGACGTGGGGAGGGTGCAGCTCAGGTATCGGCAGTACGATCCCTGTGTTGTCAGGGGGCTACAACCTAGAGGGTACATGACGACCCCACCACAACGGGCTGGTTACCGTGCTGGATTTCTGGTGCCATGGAAAGTCCATCATGATCGTAGGTGCAGATGGGGACGCACTATGGGCGTAACTTGGACAACCCATCAGGCGTTTAGGCCCAATTTGAGGAATAGTGGGTATGGTTACAACGCCGGTACAATGCTGAGTGCAAAGGTTTTAGTGCACTGAGGACCAGTGGTACACCACGTAAGGCGTCCTTCCCCAAAAGGCTCGTACTTCTGTAGAATTTTGAAAAATGGAGGTCAAACCCCAAGGGGGACCATCACATGGAAGGCCGAAACGGTTGGAACTCCTTTTAGTCACCTCTTACGACAGGCAGGAATACCTCGGGCCTATTCTTACCCCGGACCCGCAGGGGGTCATGTGAAATATGATACCCTGGACCATATTTAAGCTCTTATGGGTCACGATGGAAACATACATCCCCAGCTTGTCATAAGCGAGTAGTGCCCGTGACTGCGCAGAGGATGCTGTTTAGATCAAGACCGATCCTGACCGCATCTTGGACAAGCCCTCCACTCCCCAAGCTTGTCCTGTAAATGCTCCACAAAAAATTTAGATTTTACTGACAAGAACATACAAGGTACTAGGGTGAATAAGCTTCGCTGCCATCCTTAGCCTGGCAATCCTTCCACGGTGTGGCCAGAGGGGCAGGAGGGAAACAATATAGAATTGCATTTTTAGCACTGAAGTTAGACCTTGACCGCTTGGAGACTGCTGGTTTTTGACCATCGGCAAGAGATGACGTACTACACTTCATGGCATGTCATTCGCCCTGATGCCACTCACTCTGACCAGGGGGCTTCCCCACAGGTGCCACCCAGCCACAGCAAAGGCCACCTGGCAGGTTGGCCATTGCCGGGAGTCCCGATGCCCCAGGGTGACGGGCATCTACTCCTTGGCATACATGGGGAGTTACCAGGGCAGGCATCAGCAGACGATCCCTGTGTGGTTAGGGGGCTACAACCATCAGGGTACACAGCGGCCCCACCACAATGGACTGGTTGCCGTGGTGGGTATCAGGTGCAAATGACCTAAGAGGTCCATTATCATTGACAACATAGAAAATGATACATCACAGAGGATGGAGGAAAACGCACCCAGGAGGGTAACCTCACCCAATAGCTGGAGAATAAATGGAAGTGCAGATCCATGTTGACAAACGATGCGAGGTCTCAGCACATGGACACTATGCACCATGTAAGGCACCCTTCTCTAATTAGCTCCCTCTTTGAGAAAATTTTGAAAATTGGATGTCAAACCCTACAGGGGACCATCACATAAACGCCAAAACATGTGAGAGTCCTTTTTGTCATCTCTTATGACAGGCAGGAATACCTAAGGCCTATTCCGACTCCCGGACCTGCAGGGGGATCAGAGAGGTAAGTTTGGATTTCTGCCTCGGTCAGACCATCTGGCAGCCTAGTGTAAATATCACTATGAGAAGAATTCAGCGTTTGATGGACCTCAACACGAACAGGAAAGCTTTGGAGGAGCGAAAATGCAAGCAGATGTGCTTGAGAATCACAAGTAGTCTCCAAAAGCAAAGAGCTGTTGCATAGATGAGAGCAAGATTTCACAGGGCTGGCAATTGCCTCAACACCATTCTGAATAATAAATTGATTAACTGTAGCAAAGGACTGACTCTTCAATAAGTGGAACAACAATTAACTGAGGTGCAGCTAGGTGGGTCTTTGAATTGTTAGCCTCAATCTGTTTCTGTTTAGTAGACTTAGACTGAGATGAAAATGTTTGGCTCATTGCGAGAAAATCCCCCAAGACTGCCAATGTCTCCAATGGTGCGCCCATCCAACTGGGGCCAACCTGCCTTAGGTGACTGTTCACACCTCAGGACCTCCCGAACATCTGACAGAGGGACCAACTGGCAATTTAGGAAGGTAACAGCTCAGGCAATCACCCCTCTCTCGGTCTGACCTATACCAGGAGTACGTGTGAACCCTACTTGTTGACCTGGGGCTGGGCATTACATGTTACCAAGTCACCTACATCTACATATCTACATACATACTCCACAATCCACCATACAGTGCGTGGCGGAGGGTACCTCGTACCACAACTAGCATCTTCCCTCCCTGTTCCATTCCCAAACAGAACGAGGGAAAAATGACTACCTATGCCTCTGTACGAGCCCTAATCTCTCATATCTTATCTTTGTGGTCTTTCCGCGAAATGTAAGTTGGCGGCAGTAAAATTGTACTGCATTCAGCATCAAATGCTGGTTCACTAAATTTCCTTAGTAGCGATTCATGAAAAGAACGCCTCCTTTCCTCCAGAGACTCCCACCAGAGTCCCTGAAGCATTCCCATAACAGTCGTGTGATGATCAAACCTACCAGTAACAAATCTAGTAGCCCGCCTCTGAATTGCTTCTATGTCCTCCCTCAATCTGACCTGATAGGGATCCGAAACAATCGAGCAGTACTCAAGAATAGGTCGTATTAGTGTTTTATAAGTGGTCTCCTTTACAGATGAACCACATCTTCCCAAAATTCTACCAATGAACCGAAGACGACAATCCGCCTTCCCCACAACTGCCATTACATGCTTGTCCTACTTCATATCGCTCTGCAATGTTACGCCCAAATATTTAATCAACATGATTGTGTCAAGTGCTACACTACTAATGGAGTATTCAAACATTACAGGATTCTTTTTCCTACTCGTCCGCATTAATTTACATTTATCTATATTTAGAGTTAGATGCCATTCTTTACACTAATCATAAATCCTGTCCAAGTCATCTTGTATCATCCTACAGTCACTCAACAACACCTTCCCGTACATCACAGCATCAACAGCAAACAGCCGCACATTGCTATCCACCTCATCCAAAAGATCATTTATGTAGATAGAAAACAACAGCAGACCTACCACACTTCACTGGGCACTCCAGATGATACCCTCACCTCCGATGAACACTCACCATCGAGGACAACATACTGGGTTCTATTACTTAAGAAGTCTTCGAGCCACTCACTGTTGTGCATCAGGCACGTGGACCAGAGGAAGAAGAAAAAGAGGAACATCAAACACCAAAGCAGAGAAAGGATAGGAGAAAGGGAATGAAGAAAGAAAAGAGAATGAAAAAAGAATGGAGGGACTGAAGTGCGGCAGAACACATTCCCAAAAATATCCCAGACGTCTTCCCCAAGGGATAGGAAAAAGAATAGCATAGAAGCGAAAAGATGCTGCAAAGGCTGGGGTTCCTTGGTAGTCACGTACGAACTCGCTAAAGAGTGGTGAGCTCCCTGTGGAGTTTTGTAGTCAACATTTTGTTAGCCTTGAGTGGCAGTAATGTTGCTTCTGCTGTGCCAAATGTTTTGCATGTGGAAAGCCTGGCCACTGGTCCAAAGTCTGCCACTCCTCAGCGAAGCCAGTCGACTGGGCATCTCCTGCCACCTCCAACCCTGACAACTCCAGTAACATGCTCTGCCGCCTGTTCTGTTGATTCGCATAATGCTCCTTTACACCCATATCAATGTCTCTAACTGTTCTGCTTGAGGGTGTCCCGGTTACTCTCCAAATCAATACTGGGTCCTCTACCACCATCACCAACTGACAGATGTAAGGCCCTGTGATCTACCACCTCCGGTGCTTCTACACCCAGGTATGCAGTTTTAGGAACAACTTCATTCCTGGCAGATCCACCTGCCCAGCCCATATTCAGTATGGGGACACAGCTATCACAGGATGCATTCCGTTGGTGGAATATTGTTATTGCCACAGAGTGAGGAAGTAGTAGTGGGCATGCCTCATGTGATGAGAAGAAAAACGTAATTTCAGCTTAGTTAATACGAAAATTCAAAAGCTAGTATGATATAGTAAAATGTGAAGCAAATAAACTAATTGGCACAGGCATTCATCAAATTTATTTATGTCAATTGGAACATGAGAACCTAAAGTTTGAAAATTTCAACTTCAAGAATCTGACCCCTAGACATGAAGAACTGGAGCCAACTATGAGAAAAGAAGATAAGTAAAAAGTTTATTGTAAAGCTTACTCCCATTGCATTTGTTGAAAAGACTTTACCATTGACAATAGCAGTGACAACAACAAAGGAGGGAGCGGGAGGTTACAGTTTCCACCAGCAGAAGGAGATCACCAGCACCACGCCGCTGCCCGGACGCTGTCGCCCTTGCTACCTTTGAATCCTGGGAAAACCGCTCATCATGACTGCTGCTCCGGCTGTGGGTTCTGAGGCTGGAACTCTTTGTACTGATCATGAGATGGGACTTCATTTCCAATAGAACTTTTAGAAGACTGTCAAGATCTACGATTTGTCAAAGAAGTTATTTCTTTATTTATCAAGAAGAACTTTTCTTATTTGTTTTGAACACTTTGGATAACCTGAACTGATTGTTGTCAATAAACTGATTTCTGAGTGTAATCTCCAACTTACTGCAGGGACACTCCAAATATCCCTATATCCCTAACTCCAGTTTGCTGCAGAATCCTTGAAAATATTATCAGGTCAAATATATTAAGCCTCCTTGAGACTGAGAAGCTGATGTCCACGAATGAGCATGGGTTTAGAAAGGACTGATTGCGTAAACCTCAAGATATCACTTTCTTCACATGGTATAATGCACACTAAGGATGAAGAGCAACAGGCAGGGTTTTTGTTTTTTTTTTTTTTAGGGCGCAAAACTGCTATGGTCATTAGCGCCCAGCCTGTGACTTAGGAAACTGTAAAATAAAAAAAAAAAAAAAAAAAAAAAAAAAAAAAAAAAAAAAAAAAAAAAAAAAAAATGGAAGGCAGCAGCAATGGGAACGAAACTCAAAAAATTGGAGAAACTAAAAGCAGAAGGAAAGCTTAAAAATCCACTACAGAAAGGAGTTGGTTGTCCCCAAAAAGAGCTTGAAATGACTGACGTCATCTCACTGGCACTAATAAACTCGAGAACGCGATCGGCCAAGCCCATGTCATCTGCTAAAATGGACGATATTTCAGGCGACAGCTGTAGACGGGCGCGTAACGGAGTAAAATAGGGGCACTCAATTAAAAGGTGTCTTACCGTCCACAGCTGAGAGCAGTGGGGACAGAGTGGGGGAGGATCGCCGCTTAAAAGATGTCGATGGCTAAAAAGACAGTGCCCTATCCGGAGTCTAGTTAAAATTACCTCCTCCCGACGACGTGTTCGGAAGGAAGAGGTCCAAGCACAGGCAAGAGCTTTCACGTGCCGCAATTTATTATGGGGAAGTGTTGACCAATGTGCGTGCCATAAAAGAACAACACGATGACATCAAACGTTCCGTAGATCGGCGAAGGGAATCGATCGAATAGCTGGCCGAAGAAGAGAGACTGCAGCCTTGGCCGCTATATCGGCCACCTCATTGCCACAGATACCAACCCGTCCTGGGAGCCAGAGGAACGCGACAGAGACGCCGCCCAAATGGAGCAAGCGCAGGCAGTCCTGAATCCGGTGGACCAGAGGGTGGACAGGGTAGAGAGCTTGGAGACTGAGGAGAGAGCTGAGAGAGAATCTGAACAGATAACATACTGTATCTGCTGATGGGGGCGGATGTAGTGGACAGCCTAGAGAACAGCGTAAAGCTCCACAGTATAAACCGAACACTGGACAGGAAGCCGAAATCTATTTGGGGTGTCGCCAACAATATAGGCACTCCCTATGCCTAACGATGTTTTTGAGCCATCAGTGTAAATAAATGTGGCTTCCTTCATTTGTGCACATAGAGCAGCAAATGCCCGACGATAAACAAGTGAAACTGGGAAACTGACAAAGGTCACTGAGCAGGCAGATCCGGGGACGGAGCCAAGGCAGTGCCGTACCACAAGTTGTCAAGAAGGTTTTAGGAAAGCGGAAGGAAAGAGAATGGAGCAGTTGACGGAAGCGGACTCCCGGTGGTAGTAGGGAGGAGGGGCGGCCTGCATACCCTACACCAAAGGAGGCGTCGAAAAAAATGTCATGGTCTGGATTAGCAGGCATGTAAGACAGATGGCTAGCATAACGACTCAGGACAGCTCGCCGATTGGACAGCGGAGGTTCAGGAGTCTCAGCATAAAGGCTTTCCACAGGGCTGGTGTAAAAAGCTCCAGACACTAAACGTAATCCACGGTGGTGGACAGAGTCGAGACGCCGAAGAATAGACGGCCAAGCAGAGGAGTAAACTATGCTTCCATAGTCCAATTTCGAGCACACTAAGGTGCGATAGAGGCGGAGAAGGACCACTCAGTCCGCTCTCCAGGAGGTACCATTCAGAACACGGAGGGTGTTGAGGGATCGCAGACAGCGAGCCGAAAGATAGGAAACGTGGGAGGACCAGCACAGTTTTCTGTCAAACATAAGACCCAAGAATTTAGCGACGTCCGAAAATGGAAGGTTGACAGGTCCTAGATGTAAGGAGGGTGGAAGAAACTCCTTACGTCGCCAAAAATTAACACAAATGATCTTACTGGGAGAAAAACGGAAGCCGGTTTCGATGCTCCAAGAGTGGAGGCAATCGAGACATCCTTGAAGACATCGTTCAAGAAGGCTGGTCCGTTGAGAGCTATAGTAGATTCGCAAAATCGTCCACAAAGAGGGAGCCCGAGACATCAGGAAGGAGACAATCCATAATCGGATTTATGGCAATGGCAAACAGCACAACACTCAGCACGGAGCCCTGGGGTACCCAGTTTTCTTGGGAGAAAGTACGGGAGAGAGTGGTGTTCACCCGCACTCTAAATGTGCGCTCTGCCATAAATTCGTGAAGAAAACGGGGCAGCCGACCTCGAAAGCCCCATAAGAACAGTGTGCGGAGGATGCCTGTCCTCCAACAGGTATTGTATGCTCTCTCCAGATCAAAAAATATTGCTACTGTTTGGCGTTTCCGGAGAAAATTGTTCATGATATAAGTGGAGAGAGCAACAAGATGGTCAACTGCAGAATGATGCTTTCGGAATCCACATTGGGCAGGTGTTAAAAGACTGCGGGACACCAGCCACCAAGCTAAACAGCAATTCACCATACTCTCCAAAACCTTACATACACTACTCGTGAGAGAAATGGAGCGACAGCCAGAGGGGAGATGTTTGTCCTTTCCAGGTTTCGGAACAGGAACGACGATAGCTTCCCGCCATCGTCTGGGAAAAGTACTGTCGGTCCAAATTCGATTATAAAGGCGGAGGAGGTAACACAGACTGTGGTATGATAAATGCAGCAACATTTGGATGTGGATAGCATCCGGTCCTGGGGCGGAGGAGGGAGAAGAAGAGAGAGCATGTTGGAGTTCCCGCACGGAGAAAACAGTATTGTAGCTTTCGCGATTTTGAGAGGAGAAAGCAAGAGGTTGCACTTCCGCTGCACGTTTCTTCGGGAGAAACGCTGGCGGGTAATTTGAAGAGCTCGAAATCTCAGCAAAGTGTTGACCCAATGAGTTAGAAATTGCGACGGGGTCCACTAATGTATCATGCGCGACAGTGAACCCAGAGACCTGGGAGAAACAACGCGCGCCTGAGAACCGTCTAATCCGACTCCAAACTTCCGAGGAGGGAGTGAAGGTGTTAAGTGAGCTAGTAAAGAATTTCCAGCTTTCCTTCTTGGTATCGCGTATGACGCGACGGCATCGCGCTCGGAACTGCTTATAGCGGATACAGTTGTCCAAAGTAGGATGGTGGCGGAAAACACGAAGAGCACGTCGCCGCTCACGTATTGCGTCATGGCATGCCGCGTTACACCAAGGAACTGGGGGGCGCCTGGGCAATGCGGAAGTGCGTGGTATTAAACGTTCCGCAGCTGTAAGAATAACGTCTGTAATATGTGTGACCTCATCATCGACGCTAGGTAAGTGACGGTCATCTAATGTCGCTAGAGATGAAAAAAGTGTCCAATCAGCTTCGCCAAACTTCCAGCGTCGCGGGCGCAAATATGGCTGTTGAGGCTACAGTCTAAGGAAACATGGAAAGTGGTCACTCGAGTGTGTATCATCAAGGGTGAACCATTCGAAGCACCGAGCTAGCGGAACAGTACCGACCGCAAGGTCCAAATGAGAGAAATTTGTCGTGGAGGCAGACAAAAATGTAGGGTCCCCAGTGTTGAGGCAAACTAGATCCGCTTGGTGGAAGACGTCTAGCAATAGTGAGCCACGGCGACAAGGATGTGGAGATCCCCAAAGCGGGTGGTGGCCACTGAGGTCCCCAACCAGCAAATAGGGGGGTGGAAGCTGACAAAGAAGATGAAGGAGATCAGCTCGTGCCATTGGTGTGGATGATGGAATGTATACAGTACAAAGAGAGAAGGTACATCCAGAAAGGGAAAGACGAACACCGACAGCTTGGAAGGAGGTGTTTAAGGGGACTGGGTGATAATGGAGGGTATCATGGAGAAGAATCATGAGTCCTCCATGTGCTGGAGTGCCTTCAACAGAGGGGAGATCAAATCAGACAGACTGAAAATGGGTGAGAACAAAGCTGTCATGGGGACACAGAAGATGACCGGCGAGTAAGATCGTAAGAGGATCGACAATTCATCCCGATTGGCTCAAAGGTCTCGGATATTCTAGTGGATAATGGACTTAGGGTGAACAGAAAATGGAGGAATGTGACCAAGGTTGCCATCAACTCGGCGACTGCTCAGAGCTTGCGACCGACAGCATGGAATGGCATTCAGCCGAAGGCAAAAGATCCTGATCCATAGGTTGTTCAGGAGCAGCTCCTGCCACCAGCGATCAGCCGGTTGATCGGCCGCCAGCAGTGCGCCTCGGCGACACAGAAGACGGCCGAGGGCGATTACCGCCAGGTGGTGCTGTAGATGAGACACGCCTTGGCGGAGGAGATGAACTGGGTTTCTTACTAGCCTTCTTGGAAACATGATGTTTAGATGAAGGAGGAACCGATGGTTGTGAAGTTGGGGTACGTAAAAAATCTTCACGAGTATGCTCTTTTTTCGAAGTCTTGGTGTCTGACTTTTGGGATTGAGGTTTAGCAAAACCCGATGAAGGGTGAGCCATAGAGTGGGCAGGCGAAAGTGGGGAGGTCGAACGAGCGATCTTTGCGCTGGCCGATCAGACGACTGTGGCACTAAAGTTAAGGTCACAAGTCTGCGTGGCTGCCTCCTTTGTTGGCCGAGGAGAGGCAAGGACAGTGCTGTATTTTCCTGTCTGAGGCACGGTGGGCTGTCGACTGGCAAATAATTTTCGAGCAGCAAAGGTCGACACCTTTTCCTTCACTCTGATTTCCTGAATGAGCTTTTCGTCTTTAAAAATGGGGCAATCTCGAGAGGAAGCAGCGTGGTCACCCATAGAGTTGATGCAACGAGGGGATGGAGGTGGACATGCACCCTCATGGGCATCCTTGCCACACGTAACACATTTGGCCGGATTGGAACAGGACTGGCTGGTGTGATTGAACCGCTGACACCAATAGCAACGCGTAGGGTTTGGGATGTAAGGGCGAACGGAAATTATCTCATAGCCTGCTTTGATTTTCGATGGGAGTTGAACTTTGTCAAATGTCAAGAAGACAGTACGGGTTGGAACGATGTTCTTGTCAACCCTTTTCATGACTATGAACAGCCCTTACGCCCTGGTCAGACAGGTAGTGCTGAATTTCTTCGTCAGACAATCCATCGAGGGAGCATGTATAAACGACTCCACGCGAGGAATTTAAAGTACGGTGCGGTTCCACCCGGACAGGGAAGGTGTGTAGCAGTGAAGTATGCAGCAATTTTTGTGCCTGGAGGGCACTGACTGTTTCTAACAATAAGGTGCCATTTCGGAATCTGGAACAAGACTTTACAGGACCTGCAATTGCGTCGACACCTTTCTAAATAATGAAAGGGTTGACCGTGGAGAAGTCGTAACCCTCGTCAGACCGAGAAACAACAAGGAACTGTGGCAACGATGGAAGGACTGTCTGTGGCTGAGACTCGAACTTACGCTTGTGAGCTGACATAGTCGAAGATGAGGAAACCATTGTGAAAGTATCCCCCATGATTACTGGCGTCTCCAATGGCGCGCTCCTTCCTTGTGGGGGCCATCTCTGATGGCACTCCCGCCTTAGGTGATTGTTCACACCTCAGGTCACACCTACCGACAAACGGA
This sequence comes from Schistocerca americana, assembly GCF_021461395.2. Lineage (NCBI taxonomy): Eukaryota > Metazoa > Arthropoda > Insecta > Orthoptera > Acrididae > Schistocerca > Schistocerca americana. The sequence goes on from NC_060120.1 coordinate 185,218,467, forward strand.
CGGAGGGACCTATCGGCACTTTCGGAAGGTATCAGCTCGGGTAATCACCCCTCCCTGGGCCTGGCCGTTACCAGGGGGTACGTACGTGTCCTATCTGTCTACCCGGGGCAGGGAATTACGCATTACCCCGTCACCGGCTATGCATGGAAATGCGTGGGTCGGCCTTCAGACATGCACAGGGAGGAAGAAAGAGAAAGGGAAAGGAAAGAAGCGAGGTCTCAAACACCGCAGCAGAGAAAAGGGCAAAGAGAAGAGGTAAGGAAAAGGGAAGGACAAAGACTTGCAAGCGGAGAATGCAAAGAATTTGTTACAGTTTCGAGCGTCCGTCTCTGGACGTAGGCACAAAACATACTCCCAGAGGGGGAGAAAGGGAAGGAAAGAGGCGGCGGCGGTGGTGGTGGTGGTGGTGGTGGGGGGGGGGGGGGGGGGGGGGGAGATGGGGAAGGATGCGGAAAGGGAAGGTATGCAGCCCGGAATGGAAGGAAGGTCACATTAGCTCGGGGTCCCGTGCTCGCTATGCACGTATCCACAAAAGAGTTGTGAACCCCCGGGGGCACGTGTAACAGAGACCGCATATAGGACACTGGTGCAACCTATTCTTGAGTACTGCTAGAGTGTCTGGGATCCATACCAGGTTGGACTGAAGGAAGAAAAAGAAGCAATTCAGAAGCAGGCTGCTAGATTTGTTACTGACAGGTTCGAACAAAACTCAAGTGTTACATTGATGCTTCAGGAACTCAAATGGGATTCCCTGGAGGGAAGGCAACATTCTCTTCGAGAAATACTATTGAAGAAATTTAGAGAACTGGCAGCTTAAGGACCACTAAGATAAGACAGGAGAAATTAGGGCTAATATGGAGGCCTATAGATAGTCTTTTTCCCTTGCTCTATTGGTGAGTGGGAGAGGTAAGGAAATAGATAGATATTGAGAGAGAGAGAGAGAGAGAGAGAGAGAGAGAGAGAGAGAGAGAGAGAGAGAGAGAGAGAGAGAGACCTGGTTAAAATAAAAAGGGCATTACAAATGACAATCAGCTGCCAGCAACATGTGCCCTTCCTCGGTACAGTCCACAGCTCGTGGTCTAGCGGCTAGCGCTGCTGCCTCTGTATCACGGGTTCGGTTCCCGGCCAGGTTGTGAATTTTCTTTACTCGGGGACTGGGTGTTTGTGTTATTTTTTATTTTCATCATTTCATCTTCATTGTCATCATCCATTCGTGCCAGTGGCTAGACTTGACTTTGAAATAAGTTGTACTGTGTAAAAATTGGAGCTTCACTGTCATTATCCTTGGTACAGCAAGTTGTAATAAAAAAAATAAAAAAGGCTTCTCCCTTATTTCCTTTAGTTCTTAGTAATAAAGGCAAACGTAAACATTTACTGACTTAATGTTGGGAGTATCATTCCATTGCCGTGGTTAATTATATATTCTACCAGCAAAAACTCAAAAAATAACTTTTCTTATAATCGCCCAGATTTTGGGGCTTTAAAACTGCTCTGAGCAAATTCCTGGGCAAATGCCCATTTATAAATGTCCTGCCCACTGAGCATTTGCCCAGCCCACATCACTACTCTCACCTGTGGGAAGGATTTCTTCTGATCTTACACTGATCATTCCGGATTTCCTACAGGAATCATTATCTGGACTGGATGGATTACTATTAAGGCAACAGGATTACTATTAAGGCAACAGAAAACCTGCATTAAAAATTATTAGTTCCCGCATACTTTCTGAGCTGAATTACAGTTGTTAGCCAACTCAAAAATGGAGTCAATTTGTGATAAATGTAGACCATATACACTCTTCTCTAGGGAAGAACTGGATGTCATAATATCTGCTGCAGTAACTAAATCACAAATACCGAATTTACAGTACTACAAAATTAAATTATGCACAGGGAAACAGTAACTTCCGGAAATTCTCAAAAATGCACATTTATTTGTGTTGATATACAATTAAATTTAGAGTGATCTATTCTTTGGCAGTAACTGTGATCATGAACGCTGATTTTCTATGAAATAATTTATCAGAAATACTTGTACTGGTAACTTACAAAAATAGTTTCATAAGCATACAAAAATTCTAAAGACAACCTATATCAAAAATAATTATACAATAAATTTTGAACGAGGATACCCCTACTGTCCTCAAAAATTTTAAAAAGAGCACAAACAAATTTAAGCCTACAATTGACCAATATGACAAATGGTAGAACTTTCACAATACATACAGGTACTGATACAAGCAATGAAAGATTATGCTTAAGTGACGCAAACATAAAAATATGTGAATCTAGAATTTCAAATTGACACCTGGATCTTGCACACACGGTCTCGCACAAAAGAAAATTCCAAAGTCAGCTTTTACATAAAAATAAATGTGCAAACTGCATGGATTTTTTTACATAGCTATTCCTGTGCCAATTTTTACACTAGTGTGCTGAATAACACAACGTGAGTTTATCTCAGTCAAAATTGCAGAAACCTGCACACCAACAAAACATGTTTTCTGCCTGTTGCAGCTTACAATGCAATTGCTTGCTTACACTAGGTTGTTCCCATTTGCTGGAATATGGGCCACCAACTGTTGCAATTTTCATAATTATTTCTTCAATCTAACAGGCTCATTTCTTTCACTTTGCATAGCCTCTTTTACCTTTTTAACCAATTCACTGAAATATCAATGGCAATATTCCAAAATCTGTTAAGCTTTCACTCTTCTCTTCAGAAATCAGCGTCTCCTCACCTTCGCGTGGTTGATACAGAATTAACAACTACTGAGAATTTTGAAGAAAATAATTTTTCCTGCATAACAGCCACAATTTTTTGCCTGGTTTGATATTGGACTTCGTCATACATTTTAGCTGAGAAGCTATCTTGAAATCAGTTGATTGCAGACATGTCTGACTGTATGGTTCTTTTTGCCAAAGAGGTTACTTCGCAGTCTCACCAGTGTACTGTCTCTCTGTACCACACATCAGTCTCCAGCTGTTGCCTACCCCAACAACTGGCAATTTGAGTAAGCACCACACTGGGTCAAAGTGTGCCATCGCCTCCCTACAAAAACAAATATGTGTTGAAAACTATTGCCGCTGTCTAAACATAATGCTTGACTTGTTTGCATTCTGCCACCCATAAACATTGCAGTGACCATGTACCTTCAAAATACCTAAATTAACAAGAAAATATTACAAATTCCTACGTGCATCACAAAGGACATGTTATAGACACAAGCAGAAGAAAGGCACTGTAGGCAGAAGTGACACATGGTACACTGTTCTTTGTCACTTTGCATCACCCCACCACCCATCACCTTACGTGAATACTATTTTAACAGTTTGGGAAGAAAATATCAAAATTCCAGACTGCGAGTATAGTGACATTTTATTAAGGTATTTCACAGTAGTTTTTCTGATACTCTGCGATTACAGCATTTCCTTAAACATTTTTGGGCACTTATGCAGTTTAGGGGGTACATGTGCTGATCACGAGAAAAGTACCTATTTTTGAAGGAAACACATATTTATGAATATATATATGCACGGAATAACAAAAAAATTATCTAAAAAATTGTGTGCTACAGTCTTATCTGATGTGATTGTCGCCAAAAAAGTACTAATTTTCATGGAGAAGGAGGAGGAGGAGGAGGAGGGGGGGGGGGGGGGGGCGAAGTAGAGGAAGATCAATTAACTTTCGCAAAATTTTTTTAATCAAAAATGATGTATTGCATATGTATAAACGGAATTTCAAAAGCATTTATTTTTTGTAAAAGAGATGGAATTAATAACAAAACTTTCTCAAACAATCTTATTTGTTTATTTTGCACAGATTTACATTAAAGCATGTATCACAGATTAGATAAAAACAGCTACCTCAAGTTAATTTGCAGCATTAGGATAGATGTTTCAAACATGCTCAATGAAATTGTGGAATGGATTTTCCCCAGAACGTTCGTTGGTTAGTTTTGGGGTTTGATGGGGGCTAAACATCGAGGTCATCAGTCCCCTGTTCCATACGGACATACTTGTAAAAGGCCTATACAGTAAAAGTGTAACCTCTGAACCCAGAGGGAGGGAACACCAAGGGTTACAGAGCTAAAATGAACACCGCAATAACAAAAAATAGAAGACACTTAAAATGAGCATAGCAAATAGTTGACTAGAGTAAAACAGACTACAGTGGTTGATGGATCAGGTAAAAGGTCAACCACTCAACTACAAACGAAGAACCTCCAGCTGGAAAGCATTGACAGAGGTACCAAAACAACTTGTTACTATAAAAGACACTAGTTTGGTAGCCACGTCACAATTAAAAGTTGTTGGAGTGGGTGTAGCCTGAGAAATCATGCGAGAGCGCCCACACTAGAATGAGTGATAAAACCCAGCTTCACGGATAAAACTTAAAACTGAGTCAGCTATAGAGGCACCGTCACCTAGAATTAAAGGAAGTGCAGCTGGTAAATTAAAGGACTGCTGCAGGGGGGCTAAAAGGGGGCAGTCCATCAGAAGATGGACCACTGTCAGCCCTGCGTCACAGCAACACTTGGGCGGGTTCTCACAGCAAAGGAGAAAGCTGTGGGTCAACCGCGTATGTCCTATTCGGAGACTGCAGAGAACAACTGAGTCCCTACATGTGCTCCTCAAGGATGAGTTCCACACGGCTGTGGACGACTTTGCCATGCGGAGCTTATGTGGCGTGTTGAAGACAGACCATTCTGAGTGCCAGACATCGTGGACCTTGAGAAGTAGGGCTGACCAGAGGTCTCTTTCCACGAGACCAAGCTCCAGGGTTGGCGAAGTGGTGGCCTGCTTGGCCAACTGATCGACACATTTGTTTCCTGGACTGCTGATGTGGCCCGGGGTTCACACAAACGTCGCTGAGCGACCACACTTGGCGAGAGCAAAAACAGCATCCTGAATACTGTGCACCAAAGGGTCCCGAGAAAAACACTGGTCAAGTGCTTGCAATCCACTCAGGGAATCACTGCATACGACAAATGACTCCCCAAGGCAGGAGGAAAGGTGAGCGACTGCATGATAAAGAGCAACCAACTGCGCAGTGAAAACATTGCTCCCACAAGGCAGGGAACATAGTCACCGGGGATGAAAGCAAACCCAGTGCGTCCATCGATCACAGAACCATCAGTGTAGACTACATCTGCATCGTGAAACGAGACAAGAAGAGCCAGGAATTGTTGACGAAGACTGGAAGGTGAAACGGAGGACTTTGAGTCTCAGGACAAATCCAAGCAAAGCCGCAAGCGAGGGAGGGACCAAGGAGGGGTAGAAGAAGAGGGCCAGAAGGATGGAGGAAGGGAAAAGCACTCGAGTGACGAGAGAAGGGAATGAACGCAGACCACTATCGGGACAATCGATTTAGGCCGCCGTATATCTCTCTCTCTCTATCTCTCTCTCTCTCTCTCTCTCTCTCTCTCTCTCTCTCTCTCTCTCTCTAGCGCCCGGACTGTGACTTAGGAAAAGGCAGAAATGGGAACGAAACTCCAAAAATTGGAGAAACTAAAAATAGAAGGAAAGCTTAAAAAAACCACTATAGAAGGGGGTTGGTTGTCCCCCAAAAAGAGCTTCAAATGACTGGCATCTCACTGGCACTAATAAACTCGAGAACGCGATCGGCTGAGCGCGTGTCTTTTTTTTTTGTTTGTGGTTGGGTTTAAGGGCGCTCAACTGCTGAGGTCATTAGCGCCCAGTCACTGTTGTTAGACCACATGGAATCTGTTAAAATTCAAGGGGATGGGGGACACCAGAAGGACCTGACAAAAATGCAGATATAAGTAAAAAGGTTAAATGTCTTTGGACAAGCCAGTTAAAGTTATAAAACGCATAATACGAGCAGCTGCTCGAGCGTCATCAGCTAAAACATCCGGTAAACTAGATGGCAGGGACAGGACAACACAAAATTGACTAAAACAGGGACACGACAATAAAACATGGCGCACTGTTAATTCCTGACCACAAGGGCACTGCGGGGCCGGGTCACCGGAGAGCAGGTAGCGGTGGCTAAACCGGCAATGCCCAATCCGCAACCTGGTCAGAAGGACCTCCTCTCGCCGAGATGGTCGGGAGGATGTTGTCCAAGCAGTTGGGAGCGGTTTGACTGCCCGGAGCTTGTTTCCTCGGAGGGATGACCAAGCATCCCACCACGACACAAGCCTCTTACATACATCCCCACAAACGTCAGACGACGGGACACAGTGGGAGGCTGGCCGAGGCAGGAGGACTGCAGCCTTGGCTGCAGCATCCGCAGCCTCATTCCCAGGCACTCCTACATGTCCAGGAACTCACAGAAAGCTGACAGGAGAACCATTATCAGCGAAAGAATGGAGGGACTGCCGTATCCGTTGAATCAAGGGATGGACCGGATAGGGAGCTCCAAGGCTCTGAAGAGCACTGAGTGAGTCAGAGCAAAGTACGTACAATGAATGGCGGTGGCGGCGGGCATACTGAACGGCCTGATGGAGAGCAAAAAGGTCGGCCGTAAAGCTCGAACATTGGTCGAAGAGCCGGTATTTAAAGGTGGCGGCCCCAACGAGAAAGGCACAGCCGACACCATCGTCAGTTTTGGAGCCATCGGTGTAAATAAAGGTGTGACCGGCAAGGCGAGCACGAAGTTCGACAAACCGTGAGCAATACACTGCAGCCGGAGTACCCTCCTTCGGGAGTGAGCTGAGGTCGAGATAAATATGAACCGGAGCCTGGAGCCAAGGTGGTGTCGGGCTCTCACCCTCTCTGAAGGTGGTAGGGAGGGCAAAATCCAATTGTCGAAGCAGGCGACGGAAGCCGACTCCGGGGGGCAGCAGGGCAGACACATACAACCCGTACTGACGGTCGAGAGAATCAGCGAAGAAGGACTTGTAAGAGGGGTGGTCGGGCATAGACAACACCCGGCAGGCATACTGACACAGCAGTACTTCGCGCCGGTAGGTCAATGGTAATTCGGCAGCTTCAGCATAAAGACTCTCGACAGGACTAGTGTAGAAGGCTCCGGTCGCAAGGCGTATCCCCCTATGGTGGATGGAGTTGAGCCGGCGTAAGAGGGATGGCCGAGCGGACGAGTAGATGAAGCTCCCATAATCCAGCTTCGACCGGACTATGGACCGATACAAGCGAAGCAGGACAGTGCGATCCGCTCCCCAAGATGAACCGCTAAGAACTCTGAGGACATTAAGGGAACGTGTACAACGGGCCGCCAAATAAGAGACATGTGGAGACCAAAACAGTTTCCTGTCCAACGTGAGCCCTAGAAACTTAGTTGTGTCCACGAATGGGAGAACAACGGGACCGAGATGTAAGGATGGCGGAAGGAACGCTTTATATCGCCAAAAGTTGATACAAACCGTCTTCTCTTCAGAGAACCGGAAGCCATTTGCCACGCTCCATGAGTAGAGGCTGTCTAGACAACGCTGAAGGCAGCGCTCCCGGAGGCATGTTCTCTGGGCACTGCAGTAGATCGCGAAGTCATCGACAAAGAGAGAGCCTGAGACATTAGGTGGAATACAATCCATAATTGGATTGATCGCGATGGCAAAAAGGGCTACGCTCAAGACGGAGCCCTGAGGCACTCCGTTCTCCTGGAGGAAGACGTCGGACAATACGGAACCCACACGTACCCTAAACTTTCGATCCGTTAAAAAGGAATCAATAAAAAGGGGCAGGCGACCGCGTAGGCCCCACCTGTGCATAGTGCGGAGGATACCTCCTCTCCAACAGGTATCATAAGCCTTCTCCAGGTCGAAGAACACGGCTACCGTTTGGCGCCTTCGCAAAAAGTTGTTCATGATGAATGTCGACAAGGTCACCAGGTGGTCAACAGCGGAGCGGCGGCGACGAAAGCCGCATTGGACATTAGTAAGTAGTCGTCGAGATTCAAGAATCCAGACTAACCGAGCATTAACCATGCGCTCCATCACCTTACAGACACAGCTTGTAAGAGAAATGGGGCGGTAACTAGAAGGAAGGTGTCTTCCCGGGTTTGGGTATAGGAACAACAACAGCGTCACGCTAACGCCTGGGGACTTGACCGTCGGTCCAGACGCGATTGTAGGTACAAAGAAGGAAGCTTTTGCCCGCCGGAGAAAGGTGTGCCAGCATCTGAACGTGAATGGCATCTGGCCTCGGAGCAGAGGATCGGGACAGTGCAAGCGCAGGTTCGAGTTCCCGCATAGTAAAGGGGGCATTATAAGTTTCTAGATTCAGCGAGTGGAAGGAAGGTCGCCGAGCCTCTTCTGCCTCTTTCCTGGGAAGGAAGGCAGGGTGGTAATGGGCGGAGCTTGAAACCTCCGCGAAAAAGCGGCCAAAGGCGTTGGAGACAGCCACAGGATCAACAAGGACCTCATTACCTGAGGTCAGGCCAGGTACCGGGGAGTGGGCCTTAATGCCCGACAGCCGGCGCAGGCTACCCCAAATGACGGAAGAGGGAGTAAAACTGTTAAAGGAGCTGGTGAAAGAGGCCCAACAAGCCTTTTGCTGTCTTTGATGATTCTACGGCATTGCGCTCGGAGTCGTTTGTATTCAATACAATTCGCCAATGTAGGATGGCGGCGAAAGGTGCGTAAAGCACGTCGTCAAGCACGGATAGCGTCCCTACAAGCCTCGTTCCACCAGGGGACGGAAACGCGACGTGAAGAAGAAGTAGTACGAGGAATGGAACGTTCGGCAGCATTGATAATAACAGCCGTGAGGTATTCGACCTGACTGTCACAACTGGGAAAATCGTGGTCCGGAAAGGTCGCCAGGGAGGAGTAAAGTCCCCAGTCAGCTTTCAGTATGTTCCAGCTCGAAGGACATGGGGATGGGGTGTGGTGCAGGAGACGAACGACACAGGGGAAGTGGTCGCTCGAATAGGTGTCAGAAAGGACATACCACTCGAACCGACGGGCAAGAGTGGTAGAACAGATCGAGAGGTCCAAGTGGGAGTAGGTATGAGTAGAGTCCGAGAGGAAAGTCGGGGCGCCGGTATTAAGGCAGACAAGATTGAGATGGTTGAAGACATCCGCCAAGAGTGAGCCTCTTTGACAGGATGCAGGAGTGCCCCAAAGGGGATGATGGGCATTGAAGTCGCCAAACAATAAGAACGGCGGGGGAAGCTGAACGATCAGGTGCATCATGTCAGCCCGACTAACAGCAGATGACGGTGGAGTGTAGACGGTACAAACTGAAAAAGTAAAAGCAGAAAGAGTAATGCGGACAGCTATAGCTTGGAGTGGGGCGGTCAATGGGATGGGATGGTAATAGACATCGTCCCGAACGAGCAACATGACCCCACCATGAGCTGGGATACCGTCCACAGGGGTGAGGTCATACCGCTCCGAGGTATAGTGGGTAAAGGCAATGCGGTCTGTCGGGCGCAACTTGGTTTCCTGGAGACCAAGGACGAGCGGACAGTGCAGTCGGAGGAGCAGTTGTAATTCCTCCCAATTAGATCGAATACCTCTTATGTTCCAATGAAACAACGCCATCGCTAGTCAAAAAGTTGGGGGAACGAGACGGGGGAAGAGCTGGTCACCTCGACGGCCGCGAAGGGCCAGGTTGCGAGCGAACAACGCTACAACCGACGGGAGGCGGATCCGGTTCCACCGACTCGTCGCCAGCTGCGGCCGCTGTCCCTGATTGTGTAGGAGGGGCCGCATCATTTGCCGACGAAAGGCCGGCGGAGCGCCTGGCAGCAGAGCGTCCCGGCGAAACTGAGGACGGCCGGGAGCAGCGACTCACGGATGAAGCATCAGACGAAACGCGCCGGGGTGGAGAGGGGGATAGATACTTCTTCTTTGAGGCCTTCTTGGAAGGCCTTCTTGGAAGGCCGAGGAGGCACAGGGATGGTGGGCTGGACCCGAAGAAGGTCCTCACGCGCGGGGTCCGTTTTGGAACGCCGGACCTCGGAAGCTGGGGTCCGGAACGTTTCCCCGATGGACGCCTGAGAAGAGGATCGCTTCTCAGGTGGCGTGGGGGGAGGAGGAGGAGGAGGTAGGGTGGCCCCTGGGGCAGAGGGGGTGGGGGCCACGGGGGAGGAGGATTTGGAAGGGAGGGATTTGTGAGGCGGAGGCAGAGCCCCCTGATGGGCGGAGGAGGCGGAGGGGGGACAGGATAGGGGTGAGGATACCGCGGAAGGAGTGGACACAACTGAGGCAAATGAAGTAGTCAATGGCACGGGATGAAGGCGGTCATACTTCTTCCTGGCCTCAGAATAAGAGAGCCGATCCAAAGTTTTAATTTCTTGTATCTTTTTCTCCTTCTGATAGGCGGGGCAGTCTGAGGATCTAGACGAGTGGACGCCAGGACAATTAATGCACCGAGGTGGTGGGGTGCATGTATGTTCCTCACGAAGAGGACGTCCACAATCGCCACAAAGGGGCTCAGCCTCACACCGGGACGACATGTGCCCAAAGCGCAAACACCTAAAACAGCGCATAGGAGGCGGGACGTAAGGTCGCACGTCGCACCGATAGCACATCACCTTGACCTTCTCCGGGAGAACGTCCCCCTCGAAGGCGAGGATAAAGGCCCCGGTGTCGATGCGACGGTCTTTGGGGCCGCGCTGGACTCGCCGGACGAAACACACGCCGCGGCGCTCCAGGTTGGCCCTGAGCTCCTCATCAGATTGTAGCAGGAGGTCACGATGAAAAATAACCCCCTGCGTCCTATTTAGTGCCAGATGTGGGACAATGGACACTGGGATGTCCCCTAGGCGGTCGCACGCCTGGAGCGCCGCCGACTGTGTGGCGGAGGTGGTCTTGATAAGAACGGACCCGGATCGCATCTTGCTGAGAGCCTCGATTTCCCCGAAGACGTCCTCAATGTGCTGAACAAAGAACATGGGCTTGGAGGTGGCGAACGTCCCCCCATCGGTTCGAGAACAGACCAAATAGCGCGGGAAGTACTTCGCCCCAAGCCGGCGGGCCTGTCCCTCCTCCCATGGAGTGGCCAAGGGGGAAAGGGCAGGAGAACCAGAACTAGAAGCGGTACCTTTTCTTTTGAAAGACTCGGCCGCAGAGCGACCTGATACGTGTTGACGTTTCATCTGCGAAACGTCCGCCCCGATACCACCCACTCCGACCAGGGGCTCTCCCCACGGGCGCCACCCAGCCGCAGCAAGGGCCACCTGGCAGGATGACCATTGCCGGGAGTCCTGATGCCCCAAGGAGACGGGCATCTACTCCTTGGCCGACGTGGGGAGGGTGCAGCTCAGGTATCGGCAGTACGATCCCTGTGTTGTCAGGGGGCTACAACCTAGAGGGTACATGACGACCCCACCACAACGGGCTGGTTACCGTGCTGGATTTCTGGTGCCATGGAAAGTCCATCATGATCGCTGGTGCAGATGGAGATGCATTATGGGCGTAACTTGGACAACCCATCAGGCGTTTAGGCCCAATTTGAGGAATAGTGGGTATGGTTACAATGCCGGTGCAAGGCTGAGTGCCAAGGCCTTAGTGCACTTAGGACCAGTGGTACACCATGTAAGGTGTCCTTCCCCAAAAGGCTCGTACTTCTGTAGACTTTTGAAAAATGGAGGTCAAACCCCAAGGGGGACCATCACATGGAAGGCCGAAACGGTTGAAACTCCTTTTAGTCGCCTCTTACGACAGGCAGGAATACCTCGGGCCTATTCTTACCCCGGACCTGCAGGGGGGCGCGTGTCATCTGCTAAAATGGAAGATATATCAGGCGACAGCTGTAGACGGATGCGTAACTAAGTAGAATAGGTGCACTCAAGTAAAAGGTGTCTTACCGTCCACAGCTGAGAGCAGTGGGGACAGAGTGGGGGAGGATCACCACTTAAAAGATGTCGATGGCTAAAAAGACAGTGCCCTATCCGGAGTCTAGTTAAAATTACCTCCTCCTGACGACGCGTTCGGAAGGAAGAGGTCCAAGCACAGGGAAGAGCTTTCACGTCCCGCAATTTATTATGGGTAAGTGTCGACCAATGTGCGTGCCATAAAAGAACAACAGAACGACATAAAACGCTCCGTAGATGAGCGAAGGGAATCGATCGAATAGCTGGCCGAAGAAGAGAGACTGCAGCCTTGGCCGCTATATCGGCCGCCTCATTGCCACAGATACCAACCTGTCCTGGGAGCCAGAGGAACGCCACAGAGACCCCCCCCCCCCCCCAAATGGAGCAAGCGAACACTGGTCGGGAAGCCGAAATAGATTTGGGGTGTTGCCAACAATATAAGCACTCCCTACACCTAACTATGTTTTTGAGCCATCAGTGTAAATGAATGTGGCTTCCTTCATTCGTGCACATAGAGCAGCAAATGCCCGACGATAAACAAGTGAAGGGGTACCATCTTTGGGAAATTGACAAAGGTCATGGAGCAGGCAGGTCCGGGGACAAGGCCAAGGCAGTGCTGTACCTCAAGTTGTCGAGAAGGTTTTAGGAAAGCAGAAGGAAAGAGAATGGAGTAGTTGACGGAAGCGGACTCCCGGTGGCAGTAGGGAGGAAGGGTGGCCTGCATACCCTAAATAAAAGGAGGCGTAGAAAAAAATGTCATGGGCCGGATTAGCAGGCATGTAAGACAGATGGCTAGCATAACCACTCAGAAGGACAGCTCGCCGATTGGACAGCGGAGGTTCAGCAGTCTCAGCATAAAGGCTTTCCACAGGGGCCGCCGTCGTGGGGAGGGGAGTGCAGAAGATGGAGAAAGGAGCCTGCGGTTTGGGTGGTCGGGCAAGGCATGGATGCGGGCGATGTATGACGCAAGCAACTGTTGTCGGAGGAATCTTAGGGGAGGGATTCCAGCTTCTACAAGAAGGCTAGTCACCGGACTAGTGCAGAAGGCAGCTGTTGCCGGTCTGACGCAACAATGGAGAATCGGGTTGAGGATCTGCAACGTTGAAGGTGCTGCTTAATCGTACACCACGCTCCCGCAGTCGAGACGGGACTGGACTAAGCTCGCGAAGATTAGGTGTCCAAGTGAGCTAAGCATCAAACAGCAAGCCAAGAAAGCAATGCGACTCCTCAATACGAAGGAGTTCATTGGCAAGGTAGAGCTCTGGATGGAGGTGGACCGTTCGATGGCGACAGAAATGCATCACTCGGGTCTTAGAGGCTGAGAACTGAATGCCCAAAAATGTGCCTTACGGATAGCTCCCTGCAGCTGCCGCTCAGCGACACAGATGCTTGGGGAACTGTAATAAAGACAAAAGTCATCGGCATATACAGAGGAACAGACCGATGAGCCCACAGCAGCCGGAAGACCATTAATAGTCACCAAAAAGAGGGGAACACTGAGAACCAAGCCCTCCGGGACACCGTTCTCCTGAATATGAACAGAGCTAAAATAAGTGCGAACTCTAACCCAAAAAGAGCAAGTGGAGAGAAAACTCTGTAGAAAAATCGGAAGTGGACCCTGTAAGCCCCATTCATGCAGCGTAGGAAGGATATGATGGCGCTAGGTGGTATCGTACGCCTTCCGAAGATCAAAGGAAACAGCAACTAGATGTTCTCGCCAAGTAAAAGCTGTATGAATAGCCGACTCTAGCAAGACTAAATTGTCGATCGCTGAGCGGCCTGACGGAAGCCAGGAGGCCCCGAGCTTCGAGGATCCACATGAGCCGCCGACTCACCGTTCCAGGAGTTTGCACATAACGTTGGTAAGGCTGATAGGGCGATAGCTATCAACCACCAGCGGATCTGCACCAGGTTTCAGCACTGGGATGGTAAGGCTATCCTGCCAACGAGTCGGGAAAACGCTCTCCATCCAGATGTGGTTAAACAGGGCGTGTAATTCACCCTGACAATGCACCAAGAGATGGCGAAGAAACTGGTTGTGAATTTGGTCTGGACCAGGAGAGGTATCGGGCAAGCTGTAAGGGCACTTTGGAACTCCCATTCACTAAACGGGGTGTTTTATCGTTCCCAACGGTGCATGCAAAACGACAACCGTGTACGCTCAGCCTGCTCTTCAATGGCGCGGAATTCGGCGCTGTAGCCTGCTGTCGCGGAACTACAAGCGAAGTACTCTGCCAGATGTTTGGCGATGGCGATTGAGTGCATACAAAGTCTACCCGAAGAGAAAGGCAAGGGAAAGACGCATGAGGCCGAAAGCCACAAAATGCGCCAAACCCGCGACCACACCTGAGATGGGGAGGCGCGAGAACCTCTGGTGGCAACATATCATTCCCAACAGTCCTGTTTGCTCCGCCGGATTAACTGCTGAGCCTGGGCCCGCGGCCATTTAAAGGCAACCAGTTTCTCTAGGGAAGGATGATGCCGGTGTCGCAGGGCTCGCTGGCAGTCCCGGAGAGCTTCTGCAATCTCTGGTGTCCACCAAGGGACTGACTTACACCTTAGGGTACTTTAAGAACAGGGGACAGTTGCCTCGGCAGCAGAAACAATTGCCATAATGACCTCGTCCACTGCCAAATCAATGTCACCAGGAAGCGGAGTGATGGCCACAGTAGCTGAGATGTAGGCTGCCCAATCAGCTCCACGAAGAGACCATTGTGGCAGCTGGTCAGGGAAACCAGGATAGGAAAGTGGTCGCTACCACGGAGGTTGTCATGGACCCTCCAACTGCAGTACGGAAGAAGAGCTGGGCTACTAAGAGAGGCGAATGGCCGAGTATGTGCCATGAGTCAAGCTAAAATATGTGGGAGCACCAGTGTTAAGGAAGCAAATGTCCTGCTGTGCCAAGAGAGCCTCAACGTTCCTACCCTGGCCTGAGATCTGGACCCCACCCCATAAAGGGTGGTGGGCATTTAAGTCCCCCAAAAGGAGGAATGGCGGGGAGGGAGAGGAGGGGGGGGGGGGGGCTGGGCAAACAAGGCAGCTAGTTCAGCAAGAGGGACAACCTCATCCAGGGGAAGGTAGAGGGAACAGATGGTAAGCTCCATTCCTGCCCGGATTCTAACAGCCACAGCCTCGAGAGTCAAGTAAAGTGGCACTGGGGCACTAGGAACAGTGGCAAGAACATAAAAACAGACACCGCCAGACACCCTGTCATATTCTACACAGTTCTTATAGTAACCCCGGTAGCCACAGAGGGAGGGGGCCCACCGAACAGGAAACCAGGTTTCCTGTAGGGCCAGACAAGTGGCAGGGAAGCGGCACAAAAGCTGTTTCAACTCGGCAAGGTGGTGGTAAAAAACCACGACAGTTCAATTGAAGGATAATGGTATCTGACTGAAGACATGAAAGAACCTGGAGGGGACAGGACACAGCTTAGAAGCGCTTGCCGCCACCAATTGCGAAGTAGCCTGATCAACTTCCATACGAGCTCCAGGTCGAGCAACATCTAGCTCCTGAGAGGACACTAGATGCTCCACATCATCTTCAGGTGCAGTGGTGAACTCTTTGTCTGTCTCTATGTCCATCTCCTCTTGCTTTTTCTTCTTTTTGGTAGGGTCCCATTTGTCCTTTGGTTTATCAGGCTGGGTGGGCTTTTCCGATCCAATCTCATGGACCGAGGAAGACCTGGAAGCTCTACGGCCCTCAGGTGGTGGCTTTTTCAGCCACTGGCTGACATCTGGAGGAGCAGCAACCGTGGAAGGGAAGGTACCAAGCGATCCTTTCCGCGCAAGGGGAGCCAGAGGTGGCGGGCACTGGAGGGGTTGTTACTCTCGATGCTGAAAATGGGGGAGCAACGAAAGAGGTGGTTCTTTTTTTGTTTTAGGGCGTAAAACTGCTATTGTCATTAGCGCCCAGTCTGTGACTTATGAAAAGGTAAAAAACGAAAATGGAAACCAGCAGAAATGGGAACGAAACTCAAAAAATTGGAACTACTAAAAGCAGATGGAAAGCTTAAAAAACCACTACAGAAAGGGGTTGGTTGTCCCCAAAAAGAGCTGACATCTCACTGGCACTAATAAACTCGAGAACGCGATCAGTTGAGCGCGTGTCATCTGCTAAAATGGACGATATTTCTGGTGACAGCTGTAGACGGGCGCGTAACGGAGAAAATAGGGACACTCACGTAAAAGGTGTCTTACCGTCCACAGCTGAGAGCAGTGGGGACAAAGTGCGGGAGGATCACCACTCAAAAGATGTCGATGGCTAAAAAGACAGTGCCCTATCCGGAGTCTAGTTAAAATTACCTCCTCCCGACGACGCGTTCGGGAGGAAGAGGTCCAAGCACAGGGAAGAGCTTTCACGTCCCGCAATTTATTATGAGGAAGTGTCGACCAATGTGCGTGCCATAAAAGAACAACACGACGACATAAAAAACTCCGTAGATCGGCGAAGGGAATTGTGTGAATAGCTGGCCGAAGAAGAGAGACTGCAGCCTTGGCCGCTATATCGGCCACTTCATTTCCATAGATACCAACGTGTCCTGGGATCCAGAGGAACGTCACCGAGACGCCCCCAAGTGGAGCAAGTGGAGGCAGTCCTGAATCCGATGGACCAGAGGGTGGACAGGGTAGAGAGCTTGGAGACTGAGGAGAGAGTTGGTTGGTTGTTTGAGGTGTAAGGGACCAAACAGCGAGGTCATCAGTCCCTTGTTTCAAATATACTCCATTCTGCTAACGAGACATCTCAGAAAAGTCAGAACAATAAAACGGAAAAAGGGAAAAACGTAAAAGGGGCAGTCACGTTGTCATTGGTAAAAACAAATGAGGGAAGTTGGCAAGAGAAACGAACCCAACACTATGCTGAAGCAGCATAGGCAAGACCACCTGTGACTTTAAAGGTACAACTGCTATAATGCAGAAAGGACGTATGGGAATAGAAAAACTAACCAAGCCTTAAAAAGAAGGGGTAAAAACAGAGTAAAAGGGAAAGAAAAGACGATTCCGGTCAGGGAGGTGAATCGGGAATCTCTGAACACTGCCTACAGTGGGAGACACCCAAACACTCACCGCCCTGCCCCAACACCAGAGGGAGATTAAAAACTTTAAAACTGAGAATAAAAACCACTCTCCCGGAGGAAACCTAGAACCAGAGAGACCATCCGGGAATCGTCAGCCAACATCAAAGGTAAAGTGTGGGGGAGTCTGTACTTAGCACGCAGAGCCAAAAGAAGGGGGCATTCAACCAAAATGTGGGCCACTGACTGGAAGGCTCCACAACCACATAGCGGGGGTGGCTCATCACGCAAAAGGAAACCATGGGTCAGCCTGGTATGGCCAATGCGGAGACGACACAGTGTGGTCGAGTCCTTGCGGGAGAGGCTAAAGGAAGAACGCCATGGGCCTGGATTCACCTTAATGGCACGAAGTTTATTAGACAGTGGAGTAGCCTCCCAAGAATTGGCCCATGACTGTGCAAAGTGGGATTTGATGTGAAGCCGTAAATCCGCTGCAGGAGGGGTTACAGAAAACGGGGGGGGTAAGTAACTGCTCCCCCAGCCAAACGATCAGCGAGCTCATTACCTGGGATACCCACATGGCCCGGGACCCATAGGAAGTCAATGGAACAAGCAGCACGGTGAAGATCAGCGAGATGGTCATGGATGGCAGAGACCATGGGATGGCGCGAAAAACACCGGTCAATAGCAAGAAGGCCACTCATCGAGTCCGTACATAACGAAACGCGGTTGTGTTGGGATTGTTTAATAAAGGTAAGGGCCCGGGAAATTGCCATCAATTCCGCAGTAAACACCCCACATGAGGGTGGCAGTAGATGATTTTCCGTTCCAACAAAGGACGTGAAGGCATACCCAACATGATCAGTAGATTTAGAGCCATCAGTGTAAAAAACAACAGCATCCCGAAACTCCCATAAAATTTTGCGGAAAAAGGAACGGAACACCACCGGGGGGATGGAATCTTTCGGACCGCGGCGGAGATCCATCCGAATTCGAGGCCGAGGAACTAACCAAGGAGGGGTGGAGGGGAGGGAGCGAGGAAGACAGGGCAAAGAAGGAAGCCGAAAATCACGGGTAAGAGACGCAAGGCGCAGCCCAACCGGTAAACCCGCCCGAGGGCGGGAGTCAGGCGGGCGACGTCCATGGTCTGGGAATAGGATAGAATAGGAAGGATGAGCGGGAGAAGAACGGATAGTAAGGGCATAAGACACCAGAAGCTGGGACCGCCGAACAGAAAGGGGGGGGGGATCCCAGCTTCAACCAGGAGACTATCAACAGGGCTAGTAGGGAAGGCACCGGTGGCCAAACGGATACCACGATGGTGGACTGGATCCAGCATGTGCAGCGTGGAAGGAGCAGCTGAACCATAAACTTGACAACCATAGTCCAAACGTGACAGAACTAGAGCACGATAAAGACGGAGGAGGAGGGAACGGTCCGCACCACAAGAGGAGTGGGCAAGGAAGCGAAGGACATTGAGTTTACGGAAACATCCTACCTTCAGGAGTCTGATATGGGGCAGCCAAGTGAGCTTGTTGTCGAAAAGAAGACCTAGGAAACGAAACTGTGGAACCACAGGCAATCTTTGTGCAGCGAGATAGAGCTCTGGATCAGGGTGGACCGTAGTACGGCGACAGAAGTGGACCACCCGCGATTTTAAAGGAGAGAATTGAAACCCGTGTGAGAGGGTCCATGCAGAGGCACGCCGTATAGCCACCTGGAGCTGCCGTTCTGCAGATGGCATCGAGGAGGAACTAACCCAAATGCAGAAATAATCCACATACAGGGCAGGGGCGACCAAGGGACCGACAGAGGCCACAAGTCCATCGATAGCAATGAGGAAAAGAAGGACACTCAAGACAGAACCCTGTGGGATGCCCGTCTCCTGGGTCCGTGGAGAACTGAAAACAGTACCAACTCGAACTCTGAATGACCGATGGATCAGGAACTGGCGGATAAAAATCGGGAGTGGGCCCCGAAGACCCCACTGATGAAGGGTTAGTAAGATGTGATGGCGCCAGGCCGTGTCATAGGCCTTGCGAAGGTCAAAAAACACTGCAACCAAATGGCGGCGCTGGGAAAAAGCCTGCCGAACTGCGGATTCCAAGCGAAGCAAATGATCGATTGGAGATCGTCCCTCTCGAAAGCCACACTGGTAAGGGGACAATAGATCCCGAGATTCGAGGACCCAAGTGAGCCGACGGGCTACCAGCCGTTCAAGTAACTTACAACTAATTGGCCGATAGCTGTCAACAGATAGGGGGTTCTGACCAGGCTTAAGGACAGGAACCACAATGCTATCCCTCCACTGAGAAGGGAAGTCACCCTGGAGCCAGATACGGTTAAACACCCGAAGAAGATGGTGCCGTTGTGGAGCACTGAGATGTTGAAGCAGCTGGTTATGAATGGAATCTGGGCCAGGGGCTGTATCATGAGAAGAAGATAGAGCAGAAAGAAATTCCCATTCAGTGAAAGGTTCGTTGTAAGATTCTGACTCACAAGTGGTGAAACATAAGGTGACAGCTTCAGCCTGCTGTTTTTGATGAAGGAAAGCAGCTGGATAGGAGGCCGACGCTGATGCCACTGCAAAATGGGTCGCAAGATGTTCTGCGAGAACTAATGGGTCCGTACAAATGCCATCTGGGAGGTGAAGGCCTGGGAGGGTGGACTGCCGATGGCAACCTTGGAGAGAGCGAAGTGTAGCCCATACCCGTGACAGAGGGACAGTGGAACCAAGGGAAGAAACGAATTGTTCCCAACATATCCGCTTGCTCTGTCTGATTAAATAACGGGCTTTAGCGCGAAGGCGCTTAAAGGTAGAAAGGCTGGCTACAGATGGGTGCCTCTTAAAGTGTTGCAAAGCTCGACGGCGATCACGGATGGCAATGGCAATGGCCGTACTAAACCACGGGACTTGCCGACGACGAAATTGTCCAGATGAGCGCGGGACAGCAAGGTTAGCAGCGCGAACAATCGCGTCAGACACGTCACGTAGGACGTCATCAATACAACCCGACAAAGAGGGAGAAAACTCGACCTGTGCAGTATATAGAGGCCAATCGGCGCGGTGGAAAGACCAACGAGGTAACCTGTCCATCGGGGAGCGGGAAGGGAGCGTGATAATCAACGGGAAATGGTCACTATCACAAAGGTCGTCGTGTGGCGACCAGTGTAATGAAGGGAGGAGAGAGGGAGAAGAAAGAGAAAGATCAATGGCAGAAAAGGTACCATGACCAGCACTGAAATGAGTAGGGGAGCCATCATTAAGAAGGCACAGGTCGTGGTCTGCAATAAATTGGTCTATAAGAAGACCTCGTCTAGATGGAAAGGCACTGCCCCACAAAGGATGATGGGCATTAAAATCCCCAAGGAGGAGGAAGGGAGGAGGAAGTTGCTGAAGAAGGGTGGTTAAGGCAGCAGGTGTAAGAGTCCTGTCAGGAGGGAGATAAAGATTGCATACTGTGACTGCAGAGTCTAAGTGGACCCTAACAGCAACCGCTTCCAATGTAGTTTGGAGAGGAATCCACGTGCTAGCAATGTCTGTACGGACCAACGTACAAACGCCACCAGAAGCCCGCAAGGGTCCGACCCGATTTCGACAGAAAACACGGAACCCACGGAGGGTCGGTGAGTGAGCATCAGTAAAATGAGATTCCTGGAGAACCACACAAGCTGCTGAGTAGGACGAAAGAAGTGATTTCAATTCCGGAAGGTGACGATAGTAGCCATTACAATTCCATTGGAGAACCACAGAACGATGGTTTAAATGAGGGCTGAACACGCTAAATCCAGTCATACCGCCGGGTCCCCACCCGTCACCGACAAGGAGGGGGCGACATCCATAAACGACAGGTCAGAATCCGGTTGTGAAGCCGGGGAAGGAACCTCCGGTGACACCAGAGGCTCTTTGTCCCGGGACTTATGTTTCTTCTTCTTTTCAGGCTGAGATCGAGGAGGGCTGTGTGGCATAATGGAGCCAGCTGCAGCAAGATCAGGAACAGAAAGAGACCGGGCGACCTGGGGGCCGATAGACCGCGGCTCTCGCGGTCGCCGCGCTGCAGCAGACCTTTGACCTGGAAGGTGCCGGGAAGGGGCATCCCGGGAGAGGCGCCCTTGACCGGCAGACGCCGAAGGAGTGGGACACTTCTCCGGCTGGGGAGGGGGAGCAGCGCCCAGAGGAGAAGGTGTGGGAGCCGCAGGGGAGGGGGGAAGGAGAGGGGTCCGGGATGGGGGTAAGGAAGGGGGAGGAAGGGATGAAGATGTAACCAAGGCGTAACTAGATGTCATGGACACAGGGTGCAATCGTGCATATTTCTTACGGGCCTCTGTGTAGCTTAAACGATCAAGAGACTTATACTCCTGTATCTTTTTTTCTTTCTTATAGACTGGGCAATCTGCTGAACGTGGAGAATGACTACCATGACAATTTACACATACAGGAGGGGGAACACAGGGACTCCCCTCATGGAGCGGACGTCCACAGTCACCACAGAGAGGGTCCTGGGTACAGCGAGAAGACATGTGGCCAAAACGCAAGCACTTAAAACACCGCATAGGAGGTGGGATGTACGGCTTCACATCACAGCGATAGACCATAATCTTAACTTTCTCAGGAAGGGTATCCCCTTCAAAGGCCAGGATAAAGGCACCAGTATCAATAAGATTATCTTTAGGACCCTTCTGAACACGCCGAACAAAGTGAACACCCCGCCGTCCGAGATTGTCCCGAAGTTCCTCATCAGTTTGAAGGATGAGGTCTCTGTGAAAAATCACACCTTGTACCATATTTAGAGACTGGTGAGGGGTAATGGACACGGGAATTGTGCCAAGATGGGTACAGGCACGAAGGGCCGCAGATTGGGCAGCCGAAGCAGTTTTTATCAGTAACGAACCCGACCGCATCTTGCTCAGGGAGTCCACTTCGCCGAACTTGTCTTCAATGTGTTCCACAAAGAATAAAGGTTTGACACTGGTGAAAGTATCTCCATCAGTCCTGGTGCAAACTAGATAACGGGGGAAAGGTTTTGCCCCTAGACGACGGGCCTGACCCTCCTCCCAGGGGGTAGCCACGGAAGGGAATGCCGAAGGGGCAAGAGAAGCAGCACTTGAGGAATCAGTACCACGCAGAGAGACGGCCGCAGAAGAGCGGCCAGAGTTTTGGACCCGTATGCGTTTCATCTGCATAGCGTCCGCCCTGATACCACCCACTCCGATCAGGGGCTCTCCTCACGGGCGCCACCCAGCCACAGCAAGGGCTGTCTGGCACGGCGGCCATTGCCGGGAGTTCCGATGCTCCAGGACGACGAGCAACCACTCCAAGGCATGCATGAGGAGGTCACAGCTCAGGTATCAGAAGTGTGATCCCTGTGTGTTCAGGGGGCTCAACCAAAAGGGTACATAGCGACCCCACCACACGGGCTGGCTACCGTGCTGGCTATGCACCCTAGCATCAGACAACGACGTAAAAGAAAAGGTGGAATGTACTAGGAGGGCACACGTCGGAGACACTAGGTAAGGTGCTCTTCCCCAAATGGCTCACACTACAGAATAGAAATTTTGGAACGGAGGTCAAACCCCAGAGGGGGACCAAGGAATGCCAAAAGGAGGAGATGATTACGCAACAAAGCCGGAGTGTAAAACCAACAGAACCAGGAGGATAGCGGAGGCCAACATAAGCAACGACACCAATAAAGGGAGAGGAGAGGGCGAGGGGAAAGGGGTATGGAGGGGAAAGGAGGGGAAGGGAAAGGAAATGCAGCCCGGGAGAGAAAGAAGGCTGCAATGGCTCGGGGCCCCGTGCTCGCCACGCACATATCCACGAAAGAGTTGTGGACCCCCTGGGGGGCTGAGGAGAGAGCTGAGAGAATCTGAACAGATAACATACTGTATCCGCTGATGGCGACGAATGTATTGGACAGCCTGGAGAACAGCGTAAAGCTCCGCAATATAAACCGAACACTGGTCGGGAAGCCGAAATCGATAGGGGGGGGTCACCAACAATATAGGCACTCCCTACACCAAACGATGTTTTTGAGCCGTCAGTGTAAATAAATGTGGCTTCCTTCATTTGTGCACATAGAGCAGAAAATGCCTGACGATAAACAAGTGAAGGGGTACCATCCTTGGGAAACTGATAAAGTTCACGGAGCAGGCAGGTCCGGGGACGGAGCCAAGGCGGTGCTGTACCTCAAGTTGTCAAGGATGTTTTAGGAAAACGGAAGGAAAGAGAATGGAGCAGTTGAAGGAAGCGGACTCCCAGTGGTAGTAGGGAGGAAGGGCGGCCTGCATAACCTAAATCCAAGGAGGCGTCGAAAAAAATGTCATGGGCCGGATTAGCAGGCATGTAAGACAGATGGCTAGCATAACCACTCAGAAGGACAGCTCGCCGATTGGACAGCGGAGGTTCAGGAGTCTCAGCATAAAGGCTTTCCACAGGGCTGGTGTAAAAAGCTCCAGACACTAAATGTAATCCACGGTGGTGGACAGAGTCAAGACACCAAAGAATAGACGGCCAAGCAGAGGAGTAAACTATGCTTCCATAGTCCAATTTCGAGTGCACTAAGGCGCGATAGAGGCGGAGAAGGACCACTCGGTCCACTCCCCAGGAGGTACCATTCAGGACACTGAGGGCGTTGAGGGATCGCAGACAGCGAGCCGAAAGATAGGAAACGTGGGAGGACCAGCAGTTTTCTGTCAAACATAAGACCCAAGAATTTAGCGACGTCCGAAAACGGAAGGTTGACAGGTCCTAGATGTAAGGAAGGTGGAAGGAACTCCGTACGGCGCCAAAAATTAACACAAACGGTCTTACTGGGAGAAAAGCGGAAGCCGGTTTCGATGCTCCAAGAGTGGAGGCAATCGAGACATCCTTGAAGACGTCGTTCAAGAAGGCTGGTCCGTTGAGAGCTATAGTAGATTCGCAAAATCGTCCACAAAGAGGGAGCCCGAGACATTAGGAAGGAGACAATCCATAATTGGATTCATGGCAATGGCAAACAGTACAACACTTAGCACAGAGCCCTGGGGTACCCCCTTTTCTTGGGAGGAAGTACGGGAGAGAGTGGTGTTCACCCGCACTCTGAATGTGCGCTCTGCCATAAATTCGTGAAGAAAAGGGGCAACTGACCGCGAAAGCCCCAAGAGAACAGTGTGGGGAGGATGCCTGACCTCCAACAGGTATCGTATGCTCTCACCAGATCAAAAAATATTGCTACTGTTTGGCGTTTCCGGAGAAAATTGTTCATGATATAAGTGGAGAGAGCAACAAGATGGTCAACTGCAGAATGATGCTTTCAGAAACTGCATTAGGCAGGTGTTAAAAGACTGCGGGACTCCAGCCACCAAGCTAAACGGCAATTCACTATACACTCCAAAACCTTACATACACTACTCGTGAGAGAAATGGGGCGATAGCTAGAGGGGAGATGTTTGTCCTTTCCAGGTTTCGGAACAGGAACGACGATAGCTTCCCGCCATCGTCTGGGAAAAGTACTGTCGGTCCAAATTCGATTATAAAGGCGGAGGAGGTAACACAGACTACGGTATGATAAATGGAGCAACATTTGGACGTGGATACCATCCGGTCCTGGGGCGGAGGAGCGAGAAGAAGAGAGTGCATGTTGGATTTCCCGCATGGAGAAAACAGTATTGTAGCTTTCGTGATTTTTAGAGGAGAAAGCAAGAGGTTACATTTCCGCAGTGCGTTTCTTCGGGAGAAACGCTGGCGGGTAGTTTGAAGAGCTCGAAATCTCAGCAAAGTGTTGACCCAATGAGTTAGAAATTTCGACGGGGTCCACTAATGTATCATGCGCAACAGTGAGCCCAGAGACCGGGGAGAAACTAGGCGCGCCTGATAACAGTCGAATTCGACTCCAAACTTCCGAGGAGGAAGTGAAGGTGTTAAGTGAGCTAGTAAAGAATTTCCAGCTTTCCTTCTTGGTATAGCGGATGACGCGACGGCATCGCGCTCGGAACTGTTTACAGCGGATACAGTTGGCCAAAGTAGGATGGTGGTGGAAAACGTGAAGAGCACGTCGCCACTCACGTATTGCGTCATGGCACGCCGCATTCCGCCAAGGAACTGGGGGGCGCTGAGGCAATTTGGAGGTGAGAGGTATTAAACGTTCCGCAGCTGAAAGAATAACGTCTGTAATATGAGTGACCTCATCGTCGACGCTAGGAAAGTGACGGTCATCGAATGTCGCTAGGGACGAAAAAAGTGTCCAATTGGCTTCGCCAAACTTCCAGCGTCTCGGGTGCATATATGGCAGTTGTGGCTGCAATCTAAGACACATGGAAAATGGTCACTCAGCAAGGGCGAACCATTCGAAGCACCGAGCTAGCAGGACTGAAAGGTCCAAACGAGAGAAATTTGTCGTGGAGGCAGACGAAAATTTAGGGTCCCCAGTGCTGAGGCAAACAAGATCCGCTTGGTGGAAGATGTCTAGCAATAGTGAGCCACACGGACAAGGATGTGGAAATCCCCAAAGCGGGTGGAAAGACTGACAGTGACTGCTTGGAAGGAAGTGTTTAAGGGGATTGGGTGATAATGGAGAGTATTATGGAGAAGAATCATGAGTCCTCCATGTGCTGGAGTGCCTTCAACAGAGGGGAGATCAAATCAGACTGACTGAAAATGGGGGAAGACAAAGCGGTCGTGGGGACGCAGCTTTGTTTTCTGAAGACAGAAGATGACCAGCGAGTAGGATCGTAAGAGGATCGACAATTCATCCCGATTGGCTCGAATTCCGCGGATATTCCAATGGATAATGGACATAGGGTGGACAGAAAATGGAAGAATGTGACCAAGGTTGCCGTCAACTCAACGACTGCTAAGAGCTTGCGACCGACGGCATGGTACGGCACTCAGCAGAAGGCAGAAGATCCTGATCCATAGGTTGTTCAGGAGCGGCCGGTTGATGGGCCGCCAGCACTGCGCCTCGGCGACACACAAGACGGCCGAGGGCGATTACCGCCAGGTGGTGCTGTAGATGACACACGCCTTGGCGGAGAAGGAGATGAACTGGGTTTCTTATTAGCCTTCTTGGAAACATGATGTTTAGATGAACGAGGAACCGATGGTTGTGAAGTTGGGGTACGTAAAAAATCTTCACGAGTATGCTCTTTTTTGGAAGTCCGGGTGTCTGACTTTTGGGATCGAGATTTAGCAGAACCTGATGAAGGGTGAACCATAGAGTGGGCAGGCGAAAGTGGGGAGGTCGAACGGGCGATCTTTGCGCTGGCCGATCAGACGACTGTGGCACTAAAGTTAAGGTCACAAGTCTGCGTGGCCGCCTCCTTTGTTGGCCGAGGAGAGGCAAGGACAGTGCTGTATTTTCTGTCTGAGGCACAGTGGGCTTTCGACTGGCGAATAATTTTCGAGCAGCAAAGGTCGACACCTTTTCCTTCACTCTGATTTCCTGAATGAGCTTTTCGTCTTTAAAAATGGGGCAATCTCGAGAGGAAGCAGCGTGGTCACCCATAGAGTTGATGCAACGAGGGGATGGAGGTGGACATGCACCCTCATGGGCATCCTTGCCACACGTAACACATTTGGCCAGGTTGGAACAGGACTGGCTGGTGTGATTGAACCGCTGACACCAATAGCAACGCGTAGGGTTTGGGATGTAAGGGCGAACGGAAATTATCTCATAGCCTGCTTTGATTTTCGATGGGAGTTGAACTTTGTCAAATGTCAAGAAGACAGTACGGGTTGGAACGATGTTCTTGTCAACCCTTTCCATGACTATGAACAGCCCTTACGCCCTGGTCAGACAGGTAGTGCTGAATTTCTTCGTCAGACAATCCATCGAGGGAGCGTGTATAAACGACTCCACGCGAGGAATTTAAAGTACAGTGTGGTTCCACCCGGACAGGGAAGGTGTGTAGCAGTGAAGTATGCAGCAATTTTTGTGCCTGGAGGGCACTGACTGTTTCTAACAATAAGGTGCCATTTCGGAATCTGGAACAAGACTTTACAGGACCTGCAATTGCGTCGACACCTTTCTGAATAATGAACGGGTTGACCGTGGAGAAGTGACCTTCGTCAGACCGAGAAACAACAAGGAACTGTGGCAACGATGGAAGAACTGTCTGTGGCTGAGACTCAGTAAACTTACGCTTGTGAGCAGACATAGTGGAAGATGAGGAAACCATTGCGGAAGAACCCCCATGATTACCGGCGTCTCCGGTGGTGCGCTCCTCCCTTGTGGGGGCCCTCTCTGATGGCGGTCCCGCCTTAGGTGATTGTTCACATCTCAGGTCACCCCTCCTGAGAAACGGACGGAGGGACCAATCGGCACTTTCGGAAGTTATCAGCTCGGGTTATCACCCCTCCCTGGGCCTGGCCGTTACCAGGGGGTACGTACATGTCCTACCTGTCTACCAGGGGCGAGGAATTTCGCGTTACCCCGTCACCGGCTACGCATGAAAATGCGTGGGTCGGCCTTCAGACACGCACAGGAAGGAAGAAAGAGAAAGGGAAAAATAAAGAAAGGAAAAGGAAAGAAGAGAGGTCTCAAACGCTGCAGGGGAGAAAAGGGTAAAGAGAAGAGGTAAGGAAAAGGGAAGGACAAAGGAAGGATGAAGGCATGCAAGCAGAGAAGGTGAAGAATGTGTTACATTTATGAGCGTCTGTCTCCGGACGTAGTCACAAACCTTACTCCCAGAGGGTGAGAAAGGGAAGGGGGGGGGGGGGGGGGGCGAAGATTGGGGATAGGGAAGGATGCGTAAAAGGAAGGTATGCAGCCCGGAAAGGAAGGAGGGCCATATTAGCTCGGGGTCCCGTGCTCACTGCGCACGTATCCACAAAAGAGTTGTGGACACCCCGGGGGGACGGAATAGACGGCCGGGCTGGAGGGCCCACAAACCACAAAAAGCAGCTGAGCTTGGGGGCTCATCGCCAGGGACGGCGACATCGAAGCTGCTGCAGCATATGTCGATGAAATGCACACAGGGTGAAGTCGGTCGTACTTGCATTTAGCCTCAGTGCAAGTGAGCCTATCCAAGGTCTTATACTCCATAATCTTCCATTCTTTTTGATAAACTGTGCAGTATGACGAGCAAGGTGAATGTTTCTGTCCGCAGTTGACACAAACAGGGGGTGGCGAACATGGGACGTTGGGATGGGAGGCACGTCCACAATCCCGACAGGTGAGTTGGCATCGTATCTCTGTGACACATGCCCAAACGTCCAGTACTTAAATCAGTGCATGGGAGGAGGGACATAAGGCTTAACATCACATCGATATATCCTCACCTTGACCTTCTCGGGCAGGGTGTCACCCTCGAAAGATAAGATGAAAGCGCCGGCGGCAACCCTACTATCTTTAGGTCCCCTGAAGACACGTTGTACAAAGTGGACACTGCAGCATTCCAGATTTGCATGGAGCTCACCGTCAGACTGCAACAACAGATCACAATGAAAAATAAGTCCCTGAACCACATTGAGGCTCCTATGAGGCGTAATGGAGACTGCACCATCACCGAGCTTCTAGAATGAAATTTTCGCTCTACAGTGGAGTGTGCGCTGATATGGAACTTCCTGGCAGATTAAAACACAGTTTTAATCTGCCAGGAAATTACCGAGCTTGTCACAAGCAAGCAATGCCCATGACTGCTGGGGATGCTGTCTGTATGAGGACTGCTCCAGACCTCAATTTAGACATGTCCTCAGCTTCTCCAAACTTGTTCTCTAAATTTTCCACAAAAAACTGAGGCTTTGTGGTCAGAAATGAGTCCCCATCTGTTCGGCTGCAAACCAGAAATCGAGGAGAATACGTCTCACCAGGTAATTTAGATTGTCATTCCTCCCCTGGTCTGGGCAGGGAAGGGATAGATTGGGGGTTATACGTTAAAGCACTGAACTTTCCTTTCTTAGAGACTCGTGCTTGCACACTATTCGTATTTCTTTTCATTGTGGTCCCACGAGCAGCCAGGGAAAGGAATGTCCACACAGACAGAGCCCCGCTTGCCTGGGTGAGACTAATACAACCAGGAAGCGGCAGGTTCCCCAAAGGTCGCCCGCTAGCAACTGTTCAACCTCAACAGCCATGAGTCTCCTCAGCGCGCAGCACACCTTGAGATTGAGGGTTTTTCATAAAGGTTTCTACCATCCTCGCGACCCAGGCAGTTAAGCCACGATCCCCGGGCTCTGTACCGTACAACGTTCCACCGTCACGCCTTATGGTGGTCTTTGAAACACGCTCAGAGCTTACGGTATTGAGGACTGGTAGTAGTTCCCAGTCCCCAGCTCAGGGACCCCGGGTTCGTCAAGCCCATACCCAGCAACTAAATGCAGAGCCCCCTGAGGGTCCCAGAACGTTGACGCCAGAGAAATTCCGCGAGGTAGTTATTCAGCATAGCACACCGAGTTCTGAAATGCCTTTAATTTTTTTCTTTAGCTTTTGGCCAGACTGACTCCAAGTGATTTGTGGTTGCGCTTGTAAAGGGATCGACAAAATAAAGCGAATGATTAACAGTCAGATGATTGTAGCCCAAGTTACCTATGGTATTGTAAGCTTGCCACAAATCAGAAACTACTGTGGTTCCAGGCAAAACATACTGTTGCAAAATTGGCAGCAAATGGGTGCATCACGTCGTGGCACAGCAACCATAAAGCTTTGCTTTGTCTCAACATCATAACCACCATTGCTCCCGCACCGTATGACCTCAATGGTCCTTTCTCCTCATGAAGCAGCTCTCATCTATTTCAACAGGGCCGCCCAAAACTATTGGCTCACTTAAGAAATATTGATGGCAGATATCCCTACGAAATTGGCTCCGCGCGACCACAGTCTGCTCACTGCCAATTTTGAGCTCCCTCATTAAAAACTTTATTGAGTTCGAAAGCCCACATGTACATGTAAGACAGTTGCAAAATTTTAGAAATGTCTAAATGACTGCCAGCAAAAAACATTTTCCTGATTGAACATTTCTTTCTACAGTCCCTGCCAACAGAGCAGCGCCAAATTTCGCCATATTTCCCTGTAGCTTTCTCCAGCTACATCTCTCTCTTTTTTGCAACCATATGAAAAAATTACTTTTTTGGTATTCCGTGCACATATGTGCTTATATCTTCAGAAATATGCATTTCCTTCAAATGCAGTTACTTTTCTCGCGATCAGCGCATGTATCCCCTAAACTGCGTAAGTACGCATTTTTGTTACACCAAGATACCTCCCATTTCTAAAGAAAACTTCTGTAATTCATTCAGATATTATTGATGTTGCAAGTACACTGACTGCTGTGAATAACAAATTCCTGCATATTGTTAACTTCTTGTTCTTTCATTTGTCATATCTGCCTTCCCTAGAGCTATTGAAAGTTTTATTTACCCATACAACTGAAGTTAGAATATGACTTAAGACCATTAGCAAAGAGAGTTGTACAATCTGTCCATTTGATCATTACAAATGTAATAACTGAAATAAGTAGACAAAAATGAGGCAGGTGAGCAATACGGAAAGCCACTCACATCCTGATAATCAGTCTTCTCTGAGGTTTTAATAATGAATTTGCTGATATCCCCTACCCTTTCCTTCCACAACACAGATTTACTGCGCAAGAACCACTGCAATGACATTTTAACAACTCTTTGGAAAATATTTGTCCTGACTAGACACATGAAACTGAAGAGCAGACAGTCAATCCAGAGAAGAGAGAAAGTTTTTGAAATGTGGTGTTGCCAAAGAATACTGATGGGTAGATCATTAAACTACTAAAAAGGCACTGAATCTAATTAAGGGGAAAAATTTGCAGTACAGCATGACAAAGTAGGGGCAGTTGATAGGACGCATCCTGAAACAGCAATGACTAATCAATTATGCAATGGAGGTAAGTATTATAGAGAAAAGCCTAACTTTAATACATTAAGCAGATATAAGAGGATGTTACACACATATCAGGCTTACGAAGAACAGACTTATGCAGAGATGTCTTCAGACTGAAGATCATTGTGAAACAATAAATTGCAGCTGAATATTTCACTTCCTGAACAGATATTTAATAATAAATCACTGCAAAGGTGAAAGAGTAATTATAAGATTCAATTTATCAGTATGAATTTTGAATGTGCACAAGAAATTGTACAGACACATTAACGATAAGCTGCAGCCATCACATCGCTGTTAGTGGCCTATTAGGTTGAATGAAACTACTTGAAAGTGGTCCATTGTCAACCAAGAATACCTGAATTAAGTCTAGAACAAAGAGTGATACAAGTGGATTCCTTTAACAAAGCCTTTGTTCTGGCACATTAAGTTACATACAACCCATATTAAACGAACATATTCCAAAATATTACTGAGAGACAAAGCCATATGTGAACGGAAAATCAGTTTAAAGGCCAATGGGAGTCCAACATCTTGATCACATTTAGCCACAGGCATCTGTTCACCTAACGAATATATTAATAATAGAACCTTGAGGCAGCTACGTCTCAACACCCCCCCCCCCCCTTTTCTTAACTCCAAAAGAAATTATGTGCATGAGGGACACACATGCGTTTTTGTTTTGTTGGACTGACAGCACTGAGCTGTCGGCAGGAATGCCTCTGTTGCTTCAGACAATTCCTTTGCCAGTATTGTGGTATTAGTCTTTGTTAACGGTGACAGTTAAAAGTAAAGTAATAACTGTTTCCTTAAATATTACAATGTCCGTGAAAAACATTTTTCCAGTTACAAAAGTTTTGTTGCGTTTCTATTAGACAAATAATCCTAAAAGTGATCTTTTATTTCTGGTGAGTAGAAGCAGGCACATCTAATTGCCTCTTCTTTTAGACATTCTGTTAAAAGACCTCGCAATTTTTTTTTTTAAAAAAAAAAAGTTATACGGGTAGCGGGCTCCATCTATGTCATGAAGAAGAAGTAATGTAAGGGATGATCCAAATTTTGAAGAGAAACTTGCTATGATGCAGAAGAAGCTGATGAAGAGTAAATGGATGCAGAGTATTTATTTCCCGACCATTCTGATTGTGATCCTTGCTTTTCTCCTGAAAAAGCAACCTCTAGGTCTTTCACTCGCGCATCATGAGAAAGGCTGCTTCAGCTGTATGATAAAGATGTATATATGATCCAACTAGTTTCATGACATTAGAGCCACATCTTCAGGGACACATGTTTATTTCAGATCAGTCCAAGTGTTAACCATTCTACTGATTAACAGTTAGACGGTTCTGAAATAAAAATGTATCCCTGAACATGGTGCTCTATTGCCATAAAACTAGTTGGATCATAAATAAATATTTGTTGTACAGCTGAAGCAGCTTTTTTTCTTTAAGATGCAGTTCTACAACTGTGGCTGCCCACAATACAAAAGTTTCTACTTCCTCTGATGAACAACTGTTGCAGGTGTTTATGTATCCTGCACAGGTGACCAAGCAGATAACGATGTTTCAGTTTCTTTTGTTTACAAAGAGAAAAATTTATTTGACTGGGAATCAAAAGAACCAAATAAAGCTAGACGAATATTTTGTGATAACATAATACAGGATATAAAAATGGATACTGTAAATTTAGGTGATAATCCTAAGATTGAAGATAATTGGTTTTGATGTTTGATGAACTCTTGGAACTAATTGTAAAACAGATGCACATTAAACTGTAACAGTACAGAAACAGGATCAAAGTACATCAGCAAAGTAATTAGGCCTACAAATCTCCTGGTCTGTACAAAGAGGAAGTCCAGTCTCTGCCTTTACTAGAACATGAACCCTGCATAAAAGTGTGTGAATTGTGATGTACCTGCATGCATGGAACATTCCAGAAAAGTGTTAAGAGAGTAATGGATTAATTAACTAAAATATCTGTGAATTTAAAGCTTACCCCTGACAATTTTTTTTTTTTTTTTTTTTTTTACACACAATTCATGTATTTTTGTAATTTCATTAACAAGTATTCACAAAAGTTTTACATAGTGGAAACCTTACTTGATAGTGGTGATTAGTGAATTATTGTTCTGTCTGTTCATTGTTCTCATAAGTTAAGTAACTTTCCAAAAAAGCAACATTTGTTACTGTGTCTGTCAGACACACATTTCCTGTTAGCTAATAAAAAATCATTCTTCCTATGGCGGGTTGATACTAATACTTCAACAGCGAGGTTCCATACAATCTTAACTGCGTGTAGATATCAGACATACGCCCAACAATGGGCAATGTTCATCGGAAACTAAGTACGTTGCGTAGTAACAACATTCATTTATAAATACCTTCGTATGGTCCACAAATTGACGAGTGCTTATTCCTTTGGACAAATCCCACAGCCGTAGTGTCTTGTCCCACGAACCAGAAAGAGCGAAGTGTCCATCTGTCGAAATTACAATATCACTTACGAAGTGGCTGTGGCCTTGTAGCCTCTTCTGTGGCACACCAAAATTTGTATCGTCGCGTGTCAACTTCCAGAGAATCAAAGACCTGTCTGAAAATGAAGAGATCGAGAACATCAAGTTACCATATGCCTGCATCATATGGTGCATCACACAAAGGCGCAACAAACGCTGAGGTAATTATTATTGTAATACAATACTTCCTACAAAAATAGAACTTAATTTTAAATAGAAGGCACGTTTCCTTCTCTTTTGTTACAACGACTGGAGCCACCGAAAACTCAGGACATTACTGAAAGGGTCCCATATGGCTCCTCTCATCATCTTTATCATGCTGATTTTCTAAAAGAGAATTAAATTCACTTTAAACAACACCGTCGCGCTTGTTTGCGGCGCGCATATTAAATGTTTGAAAGAACGAGACAGCTGCAAGTCGGTCATTCCCATAACTGAATCTGATTGTTGCGGAACTACCACACCGCTTCTGTCTACAATAAAATAGGCGACGCCTGTAACAGGGGTGCTCTAAATAGCATATTTAAAGCCAGTAATAAAACGACCTAAAATTTAACATTACCTCTAGATGACGATAAAATCATATCAGGGTATTTTGTATTGGTTGCAACTTGCGTAACCCAGCCATTGTGACCTCTTAGAGTCCCACGAAGCACAAGAGATTCAGTCATTTGCGTTTTCTCTGTACCATTAAAGAAACAACACGCGACACGTACGCTACCACCTTTCAGAATTCCCTCTGCAGTGTGCCGAATAACGTCAGATGCCGCTTGGCGGAGCTAATAGTGGGGGGAACTGGGACATGCAAAGTATACAACCACAGATATTTCACATTCCAATAACAGTTTCATTTTATTAAGGTGTCCATGAATATTGTAGAAATATGAGTAATGACAATGTGAATCAAAATTAAGTATTAACATTCCTCGAGTAAATGCAGTACCGCTTATCGGGTAGTTATTTGTAACTGTAGGCTAATATATGGAATTACTTTGTTATATAATCTTTGGTTTCAGTTTTGCTGGGACGGACGAAGAAATAAACGCTCGTAAAAAGACTACTAGAAAGAAAGATCGCTTACTAACAGTAAATAGCGGATGTTGATCGCTTCCGCGAAGTAAGCCAGCATATGCATGCTATTTAGTTACGTTATTTATTCGATATTATAGCAATTTCCGCGAAAATCGAATGTCAGCATTCAAACAGTGACGTCACCCAAGGTTCTAATCATCGGCCATTTTGAGTGCTGGTAGTATTGTTAACCTGTGTTTGTAGTTTGTTTTCAGTGTTTATAAGTAGTAAC
The DNA here is from genome assembly GCF_021461395.2 of Schistocerca americana. Taxonomy (NCBI): domain Eukaryota; kingdom Metazoa; phylum Arthropoda; class Insecta; order Orthoptera; family Acrididae; genus Schistocerca; species Schistocerca americana. The sequence goes on from NC_060120.1 coordinate 185,252,867, forward strand.
ATTGATTACGTTTCTGTAGGCCTGCACAATGGAAGATAAGGCATCGTTGAAAGAATTGGACCAATGGATAGAACAATTAAATGAATGCAAACAACTGACAGAAAGTCAAGTAAAAACTCTCTGCGAAAAGGTAAGTGAATTTAAGCATAAATGCCCCTGCGTTAAGAAATCAATAGATGCATTCACATATCAATGTTATTTCGTAGCTGTATTGAGTTAAAGGCCTGTGCGAAACATGAAGCCCGATAAAACGTTAGTTCGTGCAACATTCACATTTAGACCTATGTTTAGTGTGGTACTAGTAACTGATTAGTTTGCTGTGGTACTGCTTACAGTGACATCTTTAAGAAACTTTGTTAACGGTTCTTGCATTTAAATCTTGTTGCTAACGTGTTCGGATCTTAGTCTAGTGTTTAGAAATTCATGGTCAAGAATTTAGTGTCTGCGCTATAATTTTTAGTACTTTCGTAGAGTTAACTGTTTTGAGCCCGTTACGTAGAAAATGTATTATGGTGTGATCTTCAACTGTAATTTCAGGCGAAAGAAATATTGACAACAGAGTCCAATGTTCAAGAAGTGAAATGCCCAGTGACTGTTTGTGGCGATGTCCATGGACAGTTCCACGACTTGATGGAACTATTCCGAATAGGTGGCCGCTCTCCAGACACAAATTATCTTTTCATGGGAGATTATGTTGATCGTGGCTATTACTCCGTGGAGACAGTGACACTTTTAGTTGCTTTGAAGGTACGTGTTAATTTTTTTTTTTTTAATTTCTGTGCACAATTATTAATGTTATGTTGAAAATAAAATAGTGATATCACCCTACCACGCATAGCAATTGTTACAAGAATATGAAATAGGACATAATTACTAAGAGCCTGTAATAAACAAAAAAAATTAATTCAGATGCTTAGTGTATCAAAGCAATCCAACAGATTACAATGAAAGTGGTATTTATGCGAACCATAGTCATAAGCTGTAAAATTATTGCCACATGTTTTCAGCAAAAATGTCTGTTTTATGATTGCCATCAATGGATTGTACTTCTATAATTTTTCGTACACATTTTAGTTGTCTGTGAAGTTTAGTTACACATTGCGAACAGTGTTCTTTTGTTTAATATAGTGCAAATGTGCTTCCATTAGGCCATCCATTGATGGTACGAGAGTGTATTGTGCGCCTACCTTGGTGCACATTGTAGACTTGTCTGTTCTGATTTAGGCTTTTTGTAATTTATCTTGCAGTTTTTATAAAGAAAAGTTCATCAAATATGGTGCAGACATTAGGCTACACTGCAGTGCAGTGTGTTACCAGAAACCTTGTTGTGCAGTCACTTTCATTGGCTTTACTAACTCATGATAACTTTATCATCTTACAACCAAACCTTGACTTTAGACTTCATACTGGTCAGTCCATGACCACTTCATGATTGAAAGGAGGACTGTAGTCATAGATCTGTTTTTGAATGTTGTTTTCCCACTAGTAGGCCCAGTAATCAGTAGCCACAATTTATCTTAATTACTTTGGTCTATTTCTATGCAAATTTTCAGTTCCCATTTTATGCTTTTCACGCCACAATCAAAAAGGTTTTTTTTTTCCCCCCCCTTAAGAAAAGGAACTGAACATTGAAAAGTAGGCATTAACTGCAAAACAACTTAATTTCAGTTACCCTTTTGCAAATACATGTTTCCTGAATGTAAATGTTCCAATTTTGGTTAACGATGTACAATTATCTTAATGTATACACTGTAGTGTGGTATTTTTAATCGGAAGGATTGAAGAACACTGTATAACATGTCTCATGTGGCTAGTGGTACGGCTTACTTATTCGTCATTGAACCATTCAGTACGACAGTATTGGGTATGTTATACACAGTACATAAATAACAAATACATATGTAAAACAACAAAGCAGAATAGAATTAGGCAAAGATAAGATAGCCTGATCAATAGAACCATCCCAGTATTCGTGTTAGCAACTTGAGAAAGCCATGGCCAATGCAAGTCAGGATGGCCAGGCTGTGCACAAACACTGCTTCCCCAGAATCCCTGTCCGGTAGGTTCACTGGCTTAGCCACCTCGTTACATGAATAGGAAAGAGAACCACATATACCTTGTCTATAAAGATATTACTAACTTAAAAAGTAGTCTAAAAAGTGATGTCACTAGAACACAATTTTTTGTATTACACTTCTGATAAACCAAACACACAACACATTACATAAATATGCTGAAAAGTATAGCGCACACACACACACACACACACACACACCTGCCGATGCTATACCCTTCACAACTGACCTTGCACTAAATTCCTTCTCCGAGGAGATGTATTGCACTGCACGTGACCCCTCTCTGTTCATCTCCTCTTCCCCTCTCTCTGACCTGGAGCCTTGTTTATTAGAATTGCAAACAAAACCTTGATTGTGAATTGAAGTTGCATAAAATTAATGGTTAAATCGGCTGGGATCATTGGTACACGGGGGGATGAGAGAGGCCTCTCCAGCTGCTGGATCTGCTACGATACAAAGTTATAGACAATACAGATTCCATAGTAGTATTCTAATGATAAGCCACTAAGCCATAAGTATGACTTCTCTATTTTCTGTTAAAACTGACTGCGAGGCAGAAAATGAAACCACACATTTTTACAGCACAGCATTTTATCTCTTGTCATTTTAAAATTTGTACATTGTTCTTCAAAAAAATATATCATCTGTATCTGTATATAGTAGTATAGATAAAGCTGTGAAGAAATGGTAGTTTACAGTGCACAATAGATTAAGTGGCTGGAGGTGCAGTTGCATACTAAAGGGATTACTTGGGTTGAGAGTAATAAATGTTAATTTTACAAGTGTGTAATGAATAACAAAACCGTTGAAATCACAGGAACTACAGATCTTTGTAGAAAAGGAGCAAGTTAAATTTATAGTATATTTTTGCATTGTTATTGTAGTTTAAAAATTTGCCAGCTTTACGAGCAAGTGCCTTTATTAATGATTGTTCACAGAAACATGTGAGATGTAAATTATTGATTTTTTTTTATCCAAAACTGTGTGTAAAAATATCTTGAAAAAGATGTCTCGTTCCTTTAAGGATACTTAAATATAACAGTATTACATTTTAAGAGCTGCATAGTGGTTAGAACATTAAACAATCATCCCATAGAATCGAATTATGCATATGACTGTATCTCCCTTGCAGGTTCGTTATCGAGAAAGAATAACTATTCTTCGTGGCAATCATGAATCACGGCAAATCACACAAGTTTATGGCTTTTATGATGAGTGTTTGCGCAAGTATGGTAATGCTAATGTGTGGAAATTCTTCACGGATTTGTTTGATTACCTGCCTTTGACAGCCCTTGTTGATGGGCAGATTTTTTGTCTGCATGGTGGCCTTTCACCATCAATTGATACGCTTGATCATATACGGGCGCTTGACCGCCTTCAGGAAGTTCCACATGAGGTAAGTGATATTAACTTGGATATAGAAATTACCTAATTACTATCTAATGAGTGAAGGAAAAACGTGGTGCAGTAAAAGGCTATAACTCGAGAGTATCGTTGCTTATCCATCATTTGAGATAACCTGAACTGTTGTTTGTAGGTGTATATAACCTTTTGAATAGAAGTTTGTAATATGAAATTGAATCTCAGTATTGGGGTGTATTGGTTCTAAATTACATATCTCAGTTGCGGCAGTTTGGGCGGTGGTGGCTGTTGTGGCAGTGTTTGTTGTTGTTGTAGTAGTAGTAGTAGTAGTAGTAGTAGTAGAAAACATTGCTGAATATAAAAGCCACCGAAAAGAATATTTTGTCATGGGATGTGATTGCTGACTTTGTTTTCGGTTGAAACTATCATAAAATGTTAACAAATAACCCTCTACACTGGCCACCATCAGAATCAAAAAAGGAACAAATGGTTATGGCATCTTTCATTTTATGTTTCTGGTGGTGGCCAGTGTAGGCTGATACCATGTATCATTTTGAAGGATTGTTTGTGTAATATGGAAATAAATGTTACAAAAGCTACTTAATATTGGACATGAAGGTAATTGTATGAAAGTTGACCATGATGTAAAACAGCATAGGCAGATTGTATGCTCCCACTTCTAGTATCAGGTTAAATGAAAATTGAACACAGTGACCATCTTGCTGTGAAGAGTATAATATCCTCCCCCCCTTTTTTTATGCAACATGTTTAGTAGACCATCCATGTTTCAACTACAATGTACTTGTTGCATATATGAAATTTTCTCTTCACTTTGCAACATCAAAAATTTAGGATTCATTTCTTGTTACATGTTTGACAGTTTGGTGATATGTCATTCCTTTATGATTTAACAGGGTCCAATGTGCGACTTGCTTTGGTCTGATCCGGATGACAGAGGTGGTTGGGGCATATCACCTCGTGGAGCCGGTTACACCTTCGGACAGGATATTTCGGAGACATTCAATCACTCAAATGGCCTGACACTGGTGTCTCGTGCACATCAACTTGTAATGGAAGGCTATAACTGGTAGGAAAATTTGTGTTGTTGGAGATTGTAATACCAGTTGTGTGTTGCAAAAACTTGACTATGTGTAGAATTAATTGAATACAGCATTTCCATAATTTATAAAAATCTTAAAATTGTATGCAAAATGGACTATACTAGATGAACTGTGGGAGATAAAGTTTTAAATTGGCATGATGGTCAGAGGGGACTGTTGATACAGGATACTGTGCAATATTGTAGCAGTTGTCTGCATTGTGGGCTGATGAAAATGCCAGAGCTGTCAGACTCGCTGTGATCAAAATACAGAGATGAAGAAATGCGCATCTACAGTATTTAATAGGTTGGAGGGTGTGAAAGAGATGATGATTACTGCATAGGACTTTTCAAATTTGAGTATGGTATTTGATGATTATAAATTAAGTTTAATGAAATAAAAACATACTTTCTGAAACAAAGTTGTGTGTTTTAGGTGTCACGATCGCAATGTTGTTACAATCTTCTCTGCTCCAAATTACTGTTACCGTTGTGGGAATCAAGCGGCTATAATGGAACTGGATGATGCTCTGAAGTACTCGTTGTAAGTATATCACTGCTACACAGTGAATTTATTTTATTCTGAAAAATGGTATATTGTTTTATAATCTTAAAATTAGCGACTATGCTTTATACCTTTGTTGGCTTAAATGTAATTGTCTGAAGAGACTGGTGTGTTGAAGTAGGATTCACTCAGGGCTACAAAAAGAGTCCCCACATAATGAGTGATACGTCTCTCAAACAAAATGGTACTAGAATTAGAAAAGTAATAGTGGGCACAGATTAAAGAGCAGGGTGGAAGATTTACATATAAGCTAATCAGTCTTGCATTTGAGAGTATAAAAGTTCTGACATTTACAAGACTCTTCACTTTCTTTTGCCAAACTGGGTGTCCTGCACATGTTTCCAATATACATTTTTGAATATTTGCGGAATGCATTTTACGCAACATACTGTAGTAATTATGTTAATGAAACAATGTTGCGTGCTGCCTGCCTGATGCTTGTGATGATACAATCATGAGGAGTCTGGACTTTGAGAAGAATAGGTTTCGAACTCCAGGTAGCCAGCTTGATTCTGATTTTACATGAACAGGTCACACTATTTTCATTTATTACTTCCACATGAAGTTGACTGTTTTTCAGTGATTTGATGCTTTCATAAATGTGACCTGTAGTATATACATGATAGTTCTCAAAGGTAACTTTAATTACAGTAAATAATAATACTACTGTTGGCTCTCAAATGCACCTCCTTACATGTTCTGAAAAGAGGTCACTCCTACAGAACATAAAATTTATTTCCTTTAGATATATCGTAAGTTTTGAGGAACCGTAATGCTTCAAAAAGACCAGTTCCCTGTCACAAACAGTGTGTCTTTTTATTTAGTACTGAATAAAATATCATGGTACACCTATAGAGAGAAAAGCTTCTGTCCATGGATCAGCATGGATTTCAAAAATGTCACACATGTGAAACTCTGCTTGCTGTTTCCTCATAAGATGGCAACCATTGCAGCAGGCAGATTCTGTATTTCTAGAGTTATGGAAAGCATTTGACATAGTTCCAAAGTGCAGGCTGTTAATGAAGGTCCGAAGCATATGGAATAGGTTTTCAGATTGTGAGCGACTTAAGACGTTGAACACAACACATTGTCTTAAATGGCAAGTGGTCATCACAGGCAAAGAAAATATCAGAATTCCTACAGGGATGTGTTATAGGACTGCTCCAGTTTGTATACCTGAAGGATCTGTCAGATAGGATGAGTAGCTTTCTGCTACTGTTTACTAAGGACACTGTAGTATGTGGCAAACTGTCATTGTCAAGTGACTGTTGGAGGATACAGGACGGCTTGAACAGAATTTCTGTTTGTTATGATGAGTAGCTGCTTGATCTAATGTGGAAATATGTAAGATAATCCAGGTAAGTATAAAAAAAAAAAGATACTCGTGTATGCTTGAGCGCAGAGTTGATGATGGGCTGTTTGACAACAGACATTGTGAAATATCTAGTTGTAATGTTGGAAAACGACAGAAAATGAAACAAGCACGTAAGATGTGGGAAGGTGAATTTTCGACTTTGATTTATTTGGAGAACTTTGGGAAAGTGTAGCTCATCTGCAAAAGAGCAGTACACTTGTATGACCCATTCTTGAGTGTCTGGTATCCCCACCTGGTCAAATTAAAGGAAGACATTTGCAGTTCAGAAATGCTCCAAGAGTTCGGAGCATTTCCAAACTTCCAATGAGAATTCTTTACTGTGAAACAGTATTGAGAAAGTCTTGGGAACTGGCATTTGCAACAGACTGCAGCATGGTTGTGCTGCAACCATTGCAATTCTTGTTCGACAGAGTGACGATAAGTTTCTGCCCTTACCGTATTTACTCGAATCTAAGCCGCACCTGAAAAATGAGACTTGAAGTCAAGGGAAAAAAAAATTTCTCGAATCTAAGCCGTACCTGAAATTTGAGGCTCGAAATTAAAGGGGAGAGAAAAGTTTTAGGCCGCACCTCCAAATCGGAACAAATTTGGTCCATTGTAATATTCGACACAATTTAGGTCGAATGAATGACGATACGGCTAGTTTGGTTCAAGTCGTAAGCTTAGCAGTTAAGCTTTACGAGGTAGCCATTGCTATGCGTCAGGCGCTCCGTCCGTATTTATACGGGTATCCTTCCTTTTTTACGTGCTTCGTCTGGTTTGAGTTGATTGCTTTTTTTCCTTTGATCTGATAAGTGCCGTTTTCTTTGTTATAGGTTTTTACGTCACTCTTAGCTGAAAATGCATTACTGTACTGTCGTGCATTGTTTGTTGCATTCTGATAATGAGTGTTTATGACCTGTCGGCACTCGCGGCATGGCTTGCTTTTGTGCGCGCTACCACCGCTTACAATTTAAAAAAAAGAGAGAGGTATCGTCTCATTAGTGAAACAATGGCAAGAGACTGCTATTTGTTGTTACTTACACCGCTGCTTTCTTTGATAATGATCAACAAGAACCAAATAATAAAAACTGCGTATGATAGCTGTTCTGAACGAGAATGTAGGGAAAAATTTTTCTCTGTTTGAAAATCTTTGCAGACACCTCTTTACTAAAGCTTCCTGGCAGATTAAAACTGTGTGCCCGACCGAGACTCTAACTCGGGACCTTTGCCTTTCGCGGGCAAGTGCTCTACCAACTGAGCTACCAAAGCACGACTCACGCCCGGTACTCACAGCTTTACTTCTGCCAGTATCTCGTCTCCTACCTTCCAAACTTTACAGAAGCTCTCCTGCGAAACTTGCAGAACTAGCACTCCTGAAAGAAAGGATATAGCGGAGACATGGCTTAGCCACAGCCTGGGGGATGTTTCCAGAATTCTGGAGACCTCTTTACTACATTACATTCTGCACACAAATTAGTCGTCTTAGATTTAAAAATCTAGTCAATTGCCGTGCTTCATTTCTGACTCTATCACTATTAGGCATAAGAATAATTCGAATATAAACATGACATGATATGTATATTCTTCCACGTTTGCTGTTGTCTCACTCTAGTTTCGTAGTTTATTATGCAGACGGGATTTAAATGAGATGGCAGCAAACAAAAAAAAAATACAGGGCAAAATGTTTATATTCGTATTATTCTTACGGTGAAGAGAATACTGCATGTGATTCACAATTCATAAAAGTTCCTATTAGCAACCATCTCTTTTCACAGGTAGGAAAAAATGCAGAACATATAGTTGGCAATATTGACAACATCCAACAGTCTTGCCAGTCGGATTTTCGTAGTACATTGAAATGCTGCTACATTCTAAGATAAACAATATGGAAACTCGGGGAAGAGAAAAAAAGCTCGTCTTCCACCTTTCCTTTTTTTTTTTTTTTTGTAGAGCTACATATATTTGACGGCAGAAGTTAGTTGTGGCGGCACCTACCAACATTTTTCAGAACTTCCGCTTACTTTGCACTCGATTCTAAGCTGCAGGCGGTTTTTTGGATTACAAAAACTGGGGAAAAAAGTGCGGCTTAGATTCGAGTAAATATATTTGTTAATATTTGCTTGGTTTCATCTCCTATACCTGAGGTGTAAATTGAATGATACTTGAGCCTTCCAATTGCCTCTGGTAATGTGTCCAAATGATTGTCTGGCTACCTTTTACATAGATGTCTGCAAGTAAATTTTGCACCTCGGTATACAGTGAGTACACTGGTTAAAAACTGGTTCAGTATGTTGTCATATTATACTTCTCGTGATTACAAGAAAACTAACAAAGCATTAGAATTTTTCTCTGAGTTGGTGAGTGATTTATTAGGGCAGTTATTCGTGTTCTAAGAAGAAACGATCGGCTTCTCTCTCTCTCTCTCTCTCTCTCTCTCTCTCTCTCTCTCTCTCTCTCTCTCTCTCGCACCCCCCCCCCCCCCCTTCTCCCTGCTGTATTAAAGACTTTTTGAATGGACCTTTTTTTTAATGGTGAGTCATTCCATGTCAAATCAACACACTTTAAATAAAAATTTTACCTCACCGTCTTAGATTCTGCTGAAAGTTGGTATACTTATAATGGGTGCTGAAACTAAGAAAAATACCAAATTTCAATTTTTTACCTCAAGCCATTCCTGTAATATGGTCATGTAACTTTTCAAAAGCTGACCAAAAATGTGTGAACGGACTTCTTTTAAATTGCGCTAGGAGCTGCCCTAATTGAGCTAGAGAACTGGGAAAGGGGTCATTTTGCAGCATTTTTCATGCTCTTGCAAAGTGATAGACAAAAAAAACATAGCTTCTAATTAATAACCTTTTTCAAAATGGTAATTAATAGTTTGATTTAATTTTTTTTACAAAAAGTACACAATTGAAAATATTCAAAATATTTCCGTAACTACTTCATACTGTTGTAAATCACATGGCAGAATATAAATGTGGGATGATGATGGGTTCATTGTTAAAAAAAAATTATTCCGGACTCTTGTTTTTTCACTAACGGCCCTAGTTTGACCAAACTGACATTTAAGGTAGTTCTTCAGTAGAGGACAGTATACATAGGGCTTGATGTCTGTACAATAATTCAGAGACTGGACCCATTGTTGAGATGATTTAGTCTGCATTGTTACCTTCTAAGGCTTTGTGTGCCTACAGTATTATTGTGCACTGTGGCTTTAGTGCAAATCAATTGTTACCTCTATGTTGACCAGTCTGTATCTATTATATTTAATAGTTCATTTTCAAGTAAATCTATTCATTGAACAGTTTATAAGTGGTTTTTGTATAAATATGGAACCAAGTAAAAAGTGCAGTGCATAAGAGTGCAGTGCTGTAATCCGTTGAAGTCATATCATTTTATTAGAGAAAAACTGAGAAATGTCACAACATGGATGCCCAAATTATTTCCTCAAATACCAAGTGGTGCCAAGATTTGTGATAAATGTAGGAAAAATGTAACCATCAGTGATGAAAGTGTTGAAGAAGAATCTTCTGGATCAGATACAATCATCAGAGACCAAGACCCTGACTTCCCTCCAACTTCAGTAGCTGTTAAAACATTTAACACAACACTTCAAGAACTAGGTGAGTCCCCAATTGACAATAGAAAGCTAACATCTAGGCATTACGCCAAATCAAAAGTGAAGAAAATCTCGTCAACGACACGTAAACTTTTTGTTGCTCCTGAAACTTCGTCAGATACTGATATATCCGCTCTCGAAAATCTTGAAAGAAACTTTAAAAATTCTATAAGTAGAGCAAAAAAACTATGATTCTTACAAGTTTACCTGAAAAGTGGAGTGTCAGGAAAATGAGGGAATTTAATGCTCCTAATTACATTGTTCGGCAGTCCAAAAAAAATTTTGAAAGAGAGAGGATTCATGGAAGGTCCAAACCCAAAACCAGGGAATTGCTTACCAACAGAAACTGTCAAAACTGTACATTCATTTTATAAAAATGATGAAGTTAGCTGGGCAATGCCAGGTATTAAAGATTGTGTGAAAATTACAGAAACAAGTGTAAATAAAACAAATTATGAAAAAGACTTATTTTGTGTAACCTTAAAGCAGCTTACAAACATTTTAAAAGACAAGTTTCCTAACATAAAAATAGGTTTCTCTAAATTTGCTGAGTTGAGACCAAAACATTACGTATTAGCTGGCTGGAGTGGCGCACCCACACTGTCTGCGTGTGCACAACTCACCAAAACATAAAATTAATGATAGAAAATGCCAAACTAAGTACAGTAACAAACAGCAGCTTAAACAGTTATAAGCAGTGCATTGTAAAAATGCTTTGCAACCCATCATCAGTTGATTGCAACATGGGAAACTGTGAATACTGCCCAGGAGAAACTGTCATACGTAAAATTTTAAGACACTTTCCATGAAAACTTAATTGAACAAGTTCAGTTCCGACAGTGGAAATCAGTTGACCGATGTAATCTGGAAATTGTTCAGAAAACTTCTGAAGAATTCATAGATTTATTTTGTAGTAAGATGTCGACTTTGATTCGGCATGACTTCATTGCCAAGCAACAACGAACATTCCTTAACTCCACAAGAGAAAACCTTATGGAATCTGAATTTGTTGTCATATGTGATTTTTCAGAAAATTATAGTTCTACAGGATGAAGCTCAGTTTCCACTGGACAAGACAACAGATTACCATTCATCCTTTTGTTATATATTACAAACAGAAAGACAAAATTGAGTATATGAGCTTTGTCATTGTTTCTGATTGCCTGGAGCACAATACAACTGCAGTTTACACCTCTCAAAAGAAGCTAATTTCATATCTAACAAATAAATTTCAAAAGATCCAAAAAATATATACTATTATTCTGATGGTTCTTCCGCTCAGTATAAAAATAAGAAAAACTTTCTGAACCTTTGCCTTCATGAGGAAGACTTCAACATAAAAGCTGGGTGGCACTTTTCAGCCACAGCACATGGGAAAGGGCCTTGTGATGGAGTAGGGGATTCAGTAAAGAGACTGGCAGCTCATGCAAGTTTGCAAAGGCCATACCAAAATCAGATCCAAACCGCACGAGATCTATTTGAGTGGGCAGTAGATAATATAACAAATGTTGATTTTGCATATTCCACTCAAGAAGACTATGCTGCTTCAGAAATATTCTTAAAAAGCCGACTTGAAGAGGCATTGACAATCAAAGGAACACAGCAGTTTCACGCTTTCATTCCCAACACTACATCAAAATTAATAGTCAAATACTTCTCAGGTGATATGCAGAGTTGGGAGAAGGAAGTAACTACATCACCAGACAAACTGAAGTTACAAGATGTATCAGGCTATGTCACCACTGTATATGGCAGAAACTGGTGGCTTGGGTACATTTCAGAAAAAAAACGAAGAACTTGATGAAATGAAAATAACTTTTCTTCATCCATGTGGACCAGCTAAGTCATTCTCTTATCCTGCACATGCAGATGTCCTGTGGGTGTCAGTTGTGGATGTTCTCACAAAAGTGAATCCATTTACTCTGACAGGGAGAACATACATTCTTAATGAAAGTGATGTAAACCAAACCCAGTCAGCTTTATTAAAATGTAATATGTGAAGTTCCAAGACAAACTTTCAACTCGAAACTTAATTTTTGTCTCAGGTTAGTGTTAATGTATATTTTATAGAAAGTTGTTTCAAAATTATTGTTAGTACCTATTGTGTTAAGTTTAGCTATGTACAGATACCCGTTACTCAAAAACAAGCATTACGTATTTAATTTGTTTACTAGTTCCATTTCAAACATCATGGACCAGAACTATTATGTAAATACTTGTACTTATTCATACTTTATTTCAGTTTTTAGTTAAATGCTCAATTTCTTGTTTTTGTTATATCTGTTAATATAGTGTTAGTGAAGTTGTATGAAATGAAAATACGCAGTCAATTTAATTATAAAATATGCTGATTAGTTTTGGTTTAATAAGGTGATGTTTTGATATTTCTAATACTTTTTTTTATTTACCTTTCAGTATATTTTAAAGAAATTCCTGTTTGTTAAAGGTAAATTTGATCAAACTAGGGCTGTTTTTTTTTAACAATGAACTCATAATCATCCCAGATTTATATTTAGCCATGTGATTTACAATAGTGTGAAGTAGTTATGGAAATATTTTGAAAATTCAGTTATTTACTTTTGTAAAAAAATTAAAATTAAATCAAAATATTAATTAGTATTTTGAAAAAGGTTATTAATTAGAAGGTATGTTTTGTTGTATATCCCTGGAAAGAGCATGCAAAATGACACCTTTCCCAGTTCTCTAGCTCAATTAGGGCAGCTCCTAGGACAATTTTAAAAAAAGTCCATTCACACATTTTTGGCTGGTTTTTGAAAAGTTTACATAGCCATATTTCAGGAATGGTTTGAGATAAAAAATTGAAATTTGGTATTTTTCTTAGTCTCAGTGCCCACTATAAGTATACCAACGTTCAACAAAATCTAAGAGGGTGAGGTAAAATAGGTGTGTTGATTTGTCATAGAATGACTCTGGTGAAATGGTAGTGTGCAGGAGAAGATACTGTGCTCTTTACAGTGCAGCGTGATTATTCATTTTATTTCAACACTACAATTGTTTTGCAAATTGCTGCAGTTATGAAATTAAGAATGAGCAGAGGTCATGGCTACATACTGGAGGTTAGCTTTTCTTAAATAAGATCTGTTCATAAAGAATAACTCCCAAAAAAGAAATTTAATGATGAAGCTTCCTGCAAGATTGACTGTACTAGGCTAGGACTGGAAACCAGACTCTTTCATTTCTTACACAATACTCAGAAAACATACTGATACTTTAAATACCTTGATGCAAATCATTACAAACTATAATCAGTAAATGTGTTGCTTGTTCAGTGTGTAATGCTGATCCCACCTGAAATAAATCTTGATTGTAGAGATCTGTGTGGTATAAACCTGGGAGGCTTAAAGTAAAAACATGATTAGCGTAAGTCCGAATAACAGTTGCAACTTAGTTGAAGCTGAGATAGGAACTGCGCAGAAAATAAATTTTGTGGTAATTGTCAAATTTTTCGTCCATAGCTGGATTTGCTCTTTTTAGAGAGGAAAGTGACTTTGAGGTAAGCAGCTTTACTCCAAATTTGAATCCTTATTAGGTTTTTATTTTTATTTATTTATTTTTTGTCATGTGGCAGGCACGATGAAATCACCCTTCATGTTGTTCAGTTTAATGAACTGATTGTTAAACAAAAGCTTGCAGCTCCAAGTTTCCATAAAGGCTTTATTCAAATTGTTTGCGTTTTTTCTTTTTTTGTTTAAAAAACTGCATCATCTTGTGTCTCTTTATAAAGATGGATGCTGCAGGAGAACAAATTTTTTATTGCACAATACATTACATACCTCGGCTGTTTAAGAAAATTTTTTTCATATATTGTATAAATAGTATTTGTAAATACCTGATTTAAAAACAGTTTGCGAAATGAATAGTACCGTGTAACACTTGCTTTTCTTGCAGCCTGCAGTTTGACCCAGCTCCGAGACGTGGAGAGCCTCATGTCACACGGCGGACACCAGATTACTTCCTCTAGGTTGCTGCTATTGCTGCTGTTGCACTTCACCTCATCCAGTCACATACATTACATACATACATACATACCATATTATATATACATATATAAATAAATACTGTGCGTGTCCCTGGTGGTACAGTAAAATCTCGTTACTGCATGGTGTTCCTGATTATTTTTCTCCTGTTCCTTCTGTGTGAATATTTGGTATTGGAAGTGTGTGGACTAGGAATTCCTGTTAGGTCTCCACCTTTCCTTTCCACTGCATTTTTCCACAGTCGACTCTTCTGGTGAAGTAGGAGTGACGGACTTGTTAAGAGATGCTGTAACGAGATCATACTGTGCTGTTGCAATTACAGAGGCTCTATTATGTTGATGTGCCTCTTTTGAACCATGCTGGAAGGAGGGGGCCATCTGCATAGCATTGTAGGATTGTACCTATTCGTCTCCAGTAGCAAAATATGACTGGTAAATAATACGTGAGTTTGCTGCTGTGTTCATTCTGAGCAACCTGGAGAGTCGCCCATGGCTGAGGGATGTCTTGCGGAATGCTGATTTCCCTGCCTGTCTGATGCGTTTTAGGAGTAGTCCTTCTAAGTGGACACACATTCTTTTGTTTTCTACAAACTTTCCATGTATTGATTGTATTGTAAACTGAACGCTGTGTTGCGTATTGTATTATTAGTTATTATGACTCGTAAGAGTTATCTTTTTAAAATTGCATAATGATGCATAATAAATCTATTGTATTTGCACAGTGTCTTGATCACATCGACTCCCCTTGCCCTAGGCCTTTCTTCTTGAGAATACAGTCTGTTTAAATAATTTTGACAGTATTTTAAATAATTCTCATCCACACTGTTCACATTGCAGTTTTTATTGTTATATACAAGAGGCTGTAAGTATTACCTGCCTTGAAGGAATTTATTTAATGATTTTTTTTCTGTCTTTGACTCATTTTTCCTACTTTATTGACTACTTTTGTAAAAATAATTAATTATCCTCATGTAAGAACTCATATTTTTATAATTTTGTTTTAATTTATCATTTTATTAATTGGCAAGGCAGAGTCTTCTCTGCTGAGAATGTTATAAATGTTTATAAAATATGCTGAAAACTGTAAACTTATGTTTCCTTTACTCAAAGCAATATCTTTTCTACTTCTTCACTATACTTTGTATTGGACATTCCCAGTACTTTCGTCTGTCAAATTTTCGTTCATGTGGTATATTTTAATAATACTCTACAGCACTAGTTTTGCACTTTGTCACAGTCAGTATCCAGTGTGGTAAATGCTGATATGCTATTCAAAAATGTTTTCTGACTTTGAGAATTCCTATGTTTCCATTTCTTTGTATTATTTTATTGAAATACTATGTGAATTTTGATTAAGAATACTATTTTTTGCTTTGGCAGTTCTAACCTGTTAGTCATCGTGTACCAAAACCCAGAATGAACATGTTGATGAGAATGGGAATGTGTGTTTTGAAGCATGTTTCATATTTGTTCCTAATATACTCACCCTGTAAGTTCCTTGAATTGCCATGTTACTGTAATGTGACCTTTTAGGAGAGTAATTCTGGTTCATAGATAATTTGTAAGTAGGCAAAGAGATTATAGGAAATAAATTGTGAAATTCTTATTAGAAGGGCACAGTTGATGTATCCTGCTCACTGAATGCTTGCTTTGCTTTTGGAAATTCACATATTGTCTTAATCTATCCATCGATGTGGCAATACCATTTCATTTATGGAAAATTGATGTGATCTGTTGGAAGTTATTGATCTTCACTCCCTCTGCAATTTTTGTTATTTATTGTTTTCCATTTCTCATTTAACATTGTTTTGAAGTATACCGTATGATTACCTGTTGCACAGCTTCTCAAACAGTTTAAATTATCACTATGGTTGTTGCTTGCACTTCCTTTGATTTTTATTTCCTTCATATCTCTTCTTTTTCTGCATCTGCTGTGCTTATTAGTGTTCGCAAGTGAGCCATGCAGTGGAGTAACAAATATGGGCTGATGTATGATAATAGCCATTCTGACCTTATATATATATTTGAGCATCATGCACATGAGTGGCGTAACTTGCATGGATTTGTTAAAATGTGACTGCACACTAACAGGTTATGTGATAATTTGTGCAAACATTCGTTTGCAAAACACAAGCTCATACTCGCATGCTTCACAATATTTTTGATGTGGTATAACCATGACACCAGTATCATAATTAAACCTCGTGCAAATAACAATTTTAGTAACATATTAGAAAATGACTGGTCAGTATGACAAGTAACTTGTATAGAAAACTATTGTACAAGGAGAGGCAGCAGTCTTTTCGTAACAGGAAACATATTTGAAATACAGTGTTACAAAATATTTCTCTTTTGTGGACTTTCATTGGCATCTCTTGGAAATGATTAGTCTGGTGAAAAAATGCACACTGAAAAACTGATATTTTTGGTACACACTTGCTTTAGGCTTCTCTAATTTTGAAACTTTCTTTAGTCGTTACGAAAGTAGATGACCAGTGTTGGAAGTTATTTCTGTGCCATCTGTTTTCTGAATCTGTTTTGTAAACAGCAGTTTCTACTGTGTTTCTTTTATACCATTTGGTCATACTTGCGTATATATGATTACTGCCATTTTGCTGGATAAACAAAAATGAGAAAGCCGTGACACCAAGCTGCATTTTAAAATACCGGTTTTAACAACCAGTATTTAATTTTCAAAGTGGAAAATTTGAAGAACAGACAAAATAGTTCCTTGGGATTAGAATGTGTAATAAGCAGAACACATTATACCAGCCACTCCTGTTGGCCAAATACAAAGGTTATGAAGGTAGCAAAGCTCTATTTTATGCAAAGATAGGGCAAATTTTTTGTGTTTGGGGAGGGAAGGGGGTTGGTTTGTTCACAAGACAGTTAATTCCTGGATTATAGAGGATTATTGAAATAAATCTGTGGCTGTCATTTTTATTTAGGTATTTCCACATTTGATTAGTGTGTTAAGATTTAATTTTGATATTAGTACTAATTTCTCTAGAAGGAAAACAGTCCAAAAAAGAGGTGCCTGTAAATTATGGGCTAAATATCTGCCTACCAAGCAGCAGTGTAGGTATGTACACACAGCCACAAAATAATCAGATTTTATAGTGTGCAGCAGTCGTCCTTTTTTAGATTTTACTACGCAAATCCGGAGAATAGAAAATAGTGCATTGAGAATGGCTAGCTACTAGCTGAAATCTGGATTTGCCTAATAAAAATCTAAAAAACGGATGACTGATTGCTACATTCTATAATTTATAAGTCGCTGAGTGCACCTACTTGCCGCATGAAAGGGTAACCTGATGGTCATCAGATTTTGTTAATCTGAGGAAATAATGGTAGGGTTAGAGGATATTAGGAATCTTTCTAAAAGCATTCTATCAGTGGAGTGCAAACAGCAATCAGTATATAATGTTAAAATCCAGTAAATCTTGATTGCAATGGGTGGTTACTTTGGTTGGTAACGGGATTCGGTCTGTAATTCAGTAATAGTTACAGCATCAGCTATTTGAAATCCGTTGGTGAATAAAAGTTACCTTCATAATATTTAATGTATTACCATTAGTAATAGGCACCCATGTTGCTCCTCCATGATTTCTAATGTCTTTTCCTGCCCTTCCATTAGGTTATCGTGACAGTGCGTTCTTTAGGAACTCAGCTAAGAAATTCCTTGGTCCATCTACCATCCAGTCCCCATAGCAATGTCTCCCTTCCGTCTCCTTTTGATTTTCATCAGTTGTAATAAATTTTCTTCAACTCAAGTCTGTCCGCTGACACATTTGTTTTTTTGTCTTCACCCCCTTGTCTCTCGTACCACTTCACAAATATGCGTCTTCCTTGCGAGCTAAGCATCCCTCAACTTTTGAATGGTTTTCACATTGAAACTTCATAACATGTAGCTGTCCAAAGTCAAATTAGGGGAAGTGCGATCTTCGTGACTTTCATTTCCAAACACAGTGGAAGAGTCATCTTGAAAACTCTATTTAGCTTACCAAAAAACAATCCAGGCCATTATTCTTCTGTTTCCATTTTGTAGTCCATATAGTTGTCTTCAGCTGTCCTAAACATGAAGCACTTGAATACTTCTGTGACTTTTTGTTATTTTTTATAGATTTTGTCTTGCTTGTTTGTACATAATTTCAGGTCTAGAGACAAACACTATTATGTAGTAAGCAAAATAGAGGGGGTTTTAATATGCTCAGTAAACACTCATTCCTTCTCGTCTTTCATAGTTTTGGCATCTGTTCATGTAGGGCAGGCTGTTCCAGTGCTGCCCTACAGGGCTAGGGCACCCCTTTATCTTGCTCATGTAGGCACAGATAGGCTAGGCTACCTGCCACACAGCCCTAGTGATGCGTTCTTTGCATGTGCCAATTGCTTGGTCACCCCTGCCCATATGCACTTGCCCATGGAATACGATCTCATATTGTACAAAGCAGCTACAAGACTGCCTGCAAATTAGTTGCATGCACGCAACTGCCTGTTGGTGCCTGCCTGGCTGCCCCTATATGGGCGCATGAGCTGAACAGCCTGCTTGGAGTAGCCAATAATACTTGTGATGATACGGAAGTTTCTGGCCTAGATTGTCTTTTGTGTGCTTTCCTCTATTGTACTAACCAATTGAATCTGTAGCATTGACATATATATTCATCAGTATTTTTATGTAAGTTGAATCCAACTTTATTTCTCAGGGCTGTTTGTATGGATTTAGTCCAAACTTACGTCAAAAGGTTCCTGAGAAAGTGTTAATCCTAGGCAAAGGTAAATTCATTCGGATACTTTGTTCATGATTTATAAAGGGTTCATATTGGTACATCTGCACTATTATTCTGATCCTCAATTAAAATACAATGCCCTCTCGCATGTGATAATTTTTTTAAATGTGTTTCATGAAGGAAAGAAGACTGCTTGTTTTAAATTAAATTTTCACCATTTTTTCCACCCCTAAGTAGAACAATAACAGTTTAGTTTCAGAAGCAGTGTCCTCTGGGGTCATTCTGTAAATAGTTTTTTTTTTTCCCCTCTCAAAGTTCTATAAACAGTTTTTCAGGTACCCTTTCCCTTTGTATTTGGATATCAGGGGGTGTGTGTGTGTGTGTGTGTGTGTGTGTGTGTGTGTGTGTGTGTGTGTGTGTGTGTGTGTGGGGGGGGGGGGGGGGGGGGGAGAAACGCATGTGTGTCTATTGTTGATGAAGGCCTTAACGGCTGAAAGCTGTAATTGAGATTGTCTTTTTGTTCTGTCTATCTGCGAACTCAGCGTCTCCGCTATAACATGAGAAGCAACTTTCCTTTTCATAAAATCATTCACAAGATTGGCATAAGAAGGACTCAGCCTCCTTCCCACTGCACTACACTTTGTAGATCAATTCCTAAACACTAGAATGGCGGAGTTTGTGACATTTCTAATACGGTGGAAAAGGATTGTTTTGAGCTCGCATAAAATATTTTCATATTTATTTTGGTGTATATTAGTTCCACTTTCTTTTGAGAATATATATTATACTCACATGTGTTCTACATATGGCTTTGTTGTACTTTTTACTCCGGTCATTATAATCAGGCTCACTTCACACAGGTGATTTGTGTTGCATGCGCACAGTATCCACTCTCTGATTTGTGTCACTTTACACAGTTGTCATTGGTTTTGCTCCCATTGCAGAAACTGATTTGGCAGCTCTGCCTTATAGTCATGTTGATTCTGTATCCTCTTCTTTTCTGTTTTCCTGCTCTGTCGTTACCTTGAGATCATTTGCCAGCTGAAGTATGGACTTGTTGCTTTTCTTGTTCGTTATTATTTTTTAGATGAAACATGTATTCAGTGCCACCATGTCAAATATGTTGAAGACTACCAAGAATGGCAATTCAATTCATCTTTCCTTGGCATACAGTCATGATGCAGGATGGTGGTGGAGTGTATTTGGCTTCTGTATCTCATCAGGGATGTCGTGATAGATCTTATTCATTGTGCCATAAGATGAAGTTTTCTGTACTTTGAGGTGCTTCTTGTTGAAGTTTCAGACCCATGAAGTAGTTTATGGTCATATTTCTTCTTTTATTTTGAATTGGACGCATGAGATGCAGAATGACATATTCTCCTACTGATTGCTTCTCTCTATTGGTGTCCTCTTTATTCCAAGTTATTGGAAAGGATGACATATATACTTTAATGCTGCATTGCAGCAATCCAGAATTTTGAGACTGCATTTGTCAGGTTTGTGAATCAGCATTTTATTTTACTTGGTAATAGTTGCTTTGTGTGTGGTTATATTTTCTCCAGGATGGTGAGAATAAATACTGTTTTCCATGAACTTCCCCAAATTTCAGATACTAGAGCAAATTTTTCGGCTGGCAGGCATTTAGCACAGGTCGATTTTTCAATGAAATGAAGAAATCCAAGAACTGAAATATGTTGTTTGACATAGCATCCTAGAATTCTCAGGTATACCAAGAATTCTAAAAGTGTACTGGGAAAACATCAAATAAGTATTTTGTGAATCTGAACCCATGTTAGTAAGGAGGAGGAAAAAGAGGGAGAGGTCATATGATTTATGAACAAGACTGCCGGGGCCACACTGTCATGCCAGCCCCTTTCACATTAACAAAAAAACTAAAATTCTGAAGTAGCGTACTTGTAATGGTTGATTTATGACATTATATTGTTTGTCACAATTTCGTACGCATGAACTTTATCTATTGCATCGCGCGAAGAGCGTGCTTTGAAGGACAGCTCAGCTGTCGATTGTTTACTGTAGCTGAGTATTCCTCAAGAAGCTATTGGATGGAAATCTTCGGTGCTTTACGAAATAATCATCTCCTGGCCTTAATGTGAGTACCTTTCGCACTATTACTGACTTCCATGATGTTTTCGTTCAGTTACCTCAGGCGCTTTTGTTAATTTGAATTTCTCTCAATACAGTAGTTTGCTAAAACTTCTATGACTTCTGCAATACTGTTAGGTTATTCATTTTCTGTTACAATCGTTTAATTGCATTAACTGTTCACTAACAGTTGATAGGTAGACAGCATACATAATACACTTCAATTAAATCCCTTTTCAGACCTTTAACACACTTCAATTTATCTCATTCGCTGAAGTCCGTAATTTCTTACGTGAAGATAGCGATTTCTTTCAATATTTCCTTGCGTCTTTATTTTACACCATTCTTCAATGATTTCTGGTCATTAACCAACATAAACTTATAGTAAAATACTTTTTAATACAATACCATAGGCTCTCTTGCTAAGTTTCAGTATTTACATTGTTACATATTTCATTGTTTCTTGCTTTTCAGATTAGTACAAACAGGTATTTATTAGCAGGTATTTCTACTTTCGCTCAATAGTTAGAGAGATTTCCTGGATGCCTTTGGTTAATTGCCTAACTTTGGTATCGAGGGATTCCTGCACCTCTTTAACCTCTCCAGCCAAAGTATTTACTTTATCAGGTAATTCTTGTAAATTTTTCTTCACTTCCGACACCTCAGATTCAACCTTTTCTATCTCGCTGTTACATGTTCTAATATGCGTTGAACCCTATCGTCAAGAGCACGATGCAGATTTTGTATCGACGCTTGTTTGAGTTTGACTAACCGCTCGTCCACTGTGGCGATTAGGCTAGTCTCAACTTTTTCGAAAAACTCATTCTGGCTTTGGATATCCTCCTTGCGCTCTCTTTTCCTCTGCTGTTCCACTAATTCTAATTTCCGGAATAGGTGTGCAAGCATATTGCTTGGATTTGTGAAGTCGACCTGCGTCGAACACTTTCGTCTGTTTTCTTGCAGTTGATTTCTCTCGCAGTTGATTTCTTTCGCAGTCTCGACATTCTCTCATCAACCCAGCGATTGTATACTCGGTTGAGAAATGTCAATCTGCGATACTACACTATCATGTAGGATCGTAGCTTGTTCATTTTCATTAGCTCCGGACCCTCCTGCTAATGACCCAGGAATATTCTCTAATTGGTCATCACTTTCGTAATTCTCAACCTCTACACGGTTACATCTAGTATTTGGCCTAACCATGTTGCTAGCTGATACTAATCAGTTCACACACAAAATTCAAACTAAAATACTTTATTTCTTTTCTATTTTTCTGATATGGACATCTGCTAATTGCATCCATCTTTTTAGGATTTGGTTGTATACCTTCAGGAGTAATTATATGTCCAAGGAATTTCAGTTACTTACGAGCAAACTTGGATTTGCTCAAATTTACAGTAACTCCGTACTCTAAAAATCTTGTGAAAACTCTTCTTAATAAATCCAGGTGGTCCGCCCAGGTTTCAGAAGCAATTAACAAATCATCCACATATAAAGTAACTTTATCCAAAAGGTCTCTGCCAAGTACAGTGTCCAGTGCAGATATAAAATCACCACCGCTTATATTCAGTCCAAATGGCGTGACCGTGAACTGGAAACTCCAGCCTAGAAAAACGAATGCAGTATATTTTCCAGATTCTTTCGATATTCTTGCTTGCCAATATGAGCTACGCTTGTCCAAGGAAGTTAAGAAACGGTCACCATAAAATTTCTGTATCAATTCCTCTAAGTTTTTGGATCTGGTTTGTACAGGTATAATGATCTTGTTTATCTCTCTTGCGTCTAACACCAATCTGATGTCGCCGTTGGGTTTAATTACCGCCAAGAGGTGATTACTACAATCGTAATCTGAGGGCTCAATAATACCCCATTCTAACATTTTATTGATTTCTCTTCTTACTACCTCTTTCTTTGTCCAAGGTATAGAATAGGATGCATGACAAAATGGTTTATCCGGATACGTCTTTATAGTGTATTCAAAATCTTCAGTCACACTTGGACGTTTACTGAAAACTGGCAAATTTTGGTCCAACAAGTAGTATAGTTCATCCTTTAGGATCGCAGATAAACATTCTGATTCCAAAACCTTTCCCTGAAGTGACACTTTACTTATTGTCTCTTCGGAACGTTCTATTGTGTAAATATCATCTACTGTCTCATGATTGATACTGACATAATTCACCATTAAGTTCAGACAAAATTGATTGGGACGTGCTCTGCCCTTTATCATTGTGGCTGTCAAAACATTACCATTGGAATTAAATACGCTTTCACCTTCCTTCAAATTAATGATTGCACTGGTCTCTCATAAAAAGTCCAAACCCCAAATACATGGCACTTTCATTTTAGAAACAACCAGGAATGTGCTTTCTATTGGAGACCCTGTATTGTAACGTCGACGCGTACCTGTTTTAAAACTCTTTGTGCTTAATGCACCAGACACGGTACAAGCTGTGACAGGAAATGTGAGCAGTTGTACTCCTCGGCTAATCTGTCTGCACTTGTTAGAAACATTACGTCTTTCTTCAATTAATTCATCCCTTATATCCATATCATTATTATACTTTCGTACATTTAATTCAAAATGATGCCTGACGCTGGCCGGTGTGGTCGAGGAGTTCTAGGCGCTTCAGTCTGGAACTGTGCGACCGCTACGGTCGCAGATTCGAATCCTGCCTCGGGCGTGGGTGTGTGTGATGTCCTTACGTTAGTTAGGTTTAAGTAGTTCCAAGTTCTAGGGGACTGATGACCTTAGATGTTAAGTCCCATAGTGCTTAGAACCATATATATATATTTTTTTTTTTTTATGCCTGCCCTCCTCCTCCTCCTTTCCGGTAATCCTAGGAAGGCATTTGGTGACCGATTCTAGTTTAATCTCTCCTGCTGTGTCATTGGTGGTGGTTCATGTACTTCCAAGATCCGTACAGTGTGATCCAAGTTATGATGCGTATCATGTCGCATATTTGATGCTCCATTGCCCATTGGTAACACTCCCTATGTTTGATGAGGACTCGACGTATTTTTTCTGTCATCCCAATGATCATTATGCTTCGGATTATCTTCCCATGGTCGAACACAATTAGGATCATCGTCCGGATACATGTTACGCTTATTGGTAATCCCACTATGCACGTACACGTCTTGATATCGACGTTTACGATTCGGCTATGCGAGGGGACAGGAGAAGTGTATATTTAACACTAAATTCTTCTAGAATCTTCATATGGAGATGATGCATCGCTCTAAGCGCCCCCTCCCCCCCCACCCCACTCCTTTCTAACTCCAACTTCTGCTGTTGCACATGGATTAAGAAGAAGCGCGAACTGACTGTAATCGACCCTGCAAGCAGAGTAGAGAAGAATTTGGCACCTGCAATAATTTAGTTTGATAGAACTTAATTTGATAAAGGAAAGTTTGATGAATGTAGTGAGAAATGAAAGGGATGCTCTACCGATCTACAGAAAGAAAGCTCTGTTCAAAGTAACAATTTGATTTATTATGACTTAACTCAAAATAATAAACAAAACCTATGAAAAATTTACAATACGTCAAATTGGATACTCAAATGCTGTGAAGGTGAAGTTGTCCATAAACTAGCTTGTGACATTTATGACCAAGTGGTATGTGGAGCCAATTCCTTGCAACTCAAATCTTAAGAGAAACACCCAGCCAACCCAACATTAATTGCTGCTACAGTAGTGAGAACTCAGACAATGAACACCCAAGGCAGAACCACGTTATAAAAGACGGGAGCAGACGCGCTCTGCTGAGCTCTGGTTATCACATAGCAAAATTTCCTAATCTGTCGGTGCTGTGGATATACATTACTAAGCTGTCTTCTTAAATGCAAGGACACGATCTGGCGTGGTTGCTTTGACATCTCGTCATGGTGATGATAATGTCGCGAGTATAGCCCGAAACAATTTATCTTGGTCTGGTTGTTCCAGACTAAAGACTTCCTAGCAATACAAATACGTCTCTGAGGGAGACGAAGAAAGCTCACCACACAATCACTGACGATACAGTGATTGATTTTAACAAGCGAAGTCACACATTAGCTCCCATACAGTCAACTTTAGCCAAAACTGCTCAAGATGGACAACATAGGCCGCTTGTACGCAGAACGCTCAATTGCCAACTGTACTCGGAAAGTTACATTGAAGTCGAAGCTTAAGCAAATTCATCAAACAGTTACAATTAAATGAAAGTATATTTGACAGCCAACGGAAGGCAGGTTGTCCAGAACAGCAAGAGCTCAGTCTTGTAACCTACTCTGGCCCAAAGGTGAGACTCGACTCTCTACCAAGGGCACCTGTACAAGCCTGAACACAGAACATTACCGCCCCCACCATAGTGGCCATGCTTAAACGTGCGAATCAGCAACTTGAAAACTGGTGGAAATTTCCACTCCATTGCTGAAGCACTACTATTCCACCAATGGAGATACTTGGCCCCAATTTCTGCGCCAGGTTTTGCTACGTCACGGAGCTATCCCCTGATAAAGCCAATCACAGTTATGATTTTGCATAAAACACGGGAATTTGCCCGTCAAGACTGCCTGAGAACACACTACAGTCCCACGCCTCGCTCGTAGCTCATCAGAAAGCGTTTTCACAAAGTTTCTGTGAAGTAACGGAATCTCTTACCCGAGACGCTCCTTATGGCCCCTGTGGGCATGTCGCCCCCGCTCTTATGACAATGTCAGCATCTGGACAGCATCCACTCGACTCCCTCACACCCGTCGGCATAACCCTTTCAAGATCAGCAGTACCTGCCTTTCACCAGACCACCCGGGTGACGAGAGACGCTGCGTGGGACGTCCGCATGTAAAGGAATAGCAACTTTTCACTACATGCAATTAGAGAGGAAAATATTCATATCTTCTGAGTTCTCAATATGAACCTTGTAATGACCATACTCAGCTATACTTCCCCAAATCGAATCACTCGGAGCAAGATATAAATATGAGAGGGGGCAAGTCACTGTGTGCATCGTAAAGGTATGCCACCTCTCATAGTCCCTACGCCATTTTAGACTGTAATTGGGAAATGGTTGCCGCAAGATAGTGAGTCAATCGCCCAAGAACAGTCTTGCAAACTGACTCCATGTGCCGCACTCAAAAAACAATCACTGCAACAGAAGATGCAGCTCATAGAGGGAGGATTGACTATAATGTAGCCATCTTCACCATCTTAATATGGAAATGTAACTCATCACACATCTATACCCAGGGAGCCCCTTCCAAAAACCGATTCACACAGACATTCAGACTCTGAATATGGCCGGGGCATGTGAGCCAAATATGGAGCAGTTTATTCTTTACAATCAGGGTTGGAGTGCTTGTAAATTAATACCCAAGATGTTACAACAATTTCAATCATTAAACTAACCTGAGCTCAATCACACGTGATAGTAATCAAGTTAACAATCCCTTTGTGAGCTTTCAGAATCTAATTACAACCCCCGATTCATTCTGTCTCTGTGCAGCAAGAATAACCTTTACAAAATGTTCCCTGAACTGATGGTTCATTCACAGTGACAGTGGTGGTATCTGCTTCAGTTGATGGGGACTTCAGGCAGACTGTTTGCATACAAAAAAAAAAAAAAAAAAAAGTTGTAGAGAACAATATAGTAATTTGTGTGCCCTACTCTATTAATTACTTAATAATTACAATGCAGAACAAACACGTACAAGGTATAACATACATTACAAAAACAACAGTAGAGAAAGAAACTTAAGAAAAAAAAGGTTCATGGGGCGTCAAGTTGTGCTTGCACATTGAACAATGTTCACGACTGTGCTGAGAATGAGGCACTAAATCAAATTGTTAGAAATATTTGAAGCACTTCACAATTTTGTTGGTTTCTCTAAGGGGGTTGGTGTACTGAGTCATATGCGTTGATCCATGTGGTTCCATGTCGCGAGCATCGGAGGGCGCTTTTGGAATGGGGCCACTGTACTGACATCACATAGTGCTGAATGTCTGGTGTTGTTGCTACGTTGTTGCCACAGCAATAGGGTGTGCTGGAGCATCTGCAGTACACTGTTGAGATTGCAGCAAGACCCACGCGTATGATAACGGCAGTACAGTAGGAAGACATAGTGATAGGCTCTCCTCACGTCAATTAATTGTCTCTGAGGTCTACTGGTTGGGACGTATCACTACTCCAGGTATCTTCTCTCCTTGGACAGTATTTTACGTTTCCCAATACTGCAGTTCGACGAGGGATGATGGCACATGGAGTGACTCCACAAGTGTGTGAGGTCATCCATACAGGACCGAACTAGGACTGACGATTGCCACAACTGCTCTCTAAGTGAGTGGAGAAGTTAGAAATGAGACAAATCATATGTTAGATTTTGTGGCACGATACTGCTTTGTGTATGCAAATCGGCCAATGCTAGTGAGCTGTAGAAACTCAAACAGGTGATTATATAGTGTCCCTTTCTGTCATGAGGCGCAGGTTCTGACACCGTACGTGATCTTCTTCGTGTATTCACGACAACGTGGTCTGCTGCAGAGAATCCCTCCAAACGGCTGCAGCATCTGGAGAGCTAGCTGCATGTCGCATGCTGGTCATGTGTCAGTGTCAACGGCCAGCCTCACTTTCGCTTGTGGCCCGGCGAGGATTGTCCCCCGCCTAATCCATCAGGTATATAGCCCGGTGACTGTCAGATGTAGGATCGGACGCTCCCGCGCCGTTCTCGTTACCCGCATGCTTCCCTTCTTGCAGGTAGCCGATGACCCCTTCTGTTTTTTTGCTCCGGTTGGTCTCTGCATTGCCACGACACCCGTCATCTGCACAATTCTGACAAAAATCTTACACCTACCTTTTTCCGATGACTGTGTTATAATAAATTTGCATAACGTTGATGGTCTGTCATTTCAGGCACTCTTATTTTAATTTTGTAGTTATTAATCTAGGGTCATTATCATAACAAAATCTTGGTGTATCTAATTTAGACTTGGAAATAGAGTATTTATCTTGATATCTGTGTTGAGACCGATCTCACTACTGCACATGTTATGTGACAACTGATGCTATGTATTGGATGAACAACTAAATGTGCGGGCCTGCACTAACATTACTATTACTTACATAGATCGACAGTAGACATGCTCAAGAATTAACTACAATTTGCTAACGATCTACATTTTATGTCTTTTTTTAATACATTATATTATTATGCAGTTGAAGTTTTACTGAGTTATAAAGAACATGCAACTATTGTACATTCGCTCGCCCGTCGTCCCTCCATCTCGAGTCTGCGTTTTGGTGACCTGAAAAATAGCATCCGAACAGGCGCGCGCCAAACATTCCTATTTGTGGTAGAAACCCACACAATATTAAGGATCTAGTTGCTACTTAATCCTAAAGTTTAACTTATCCTAGGATATTGTACATTTTTTTTACCTTATACAATACCCTTACATAATTCCTGTTACGCTGAGATCTCTCACTGCTCGCCGCTATTGACGACGACAGCGATGTGCGCGCCGTACAACACGGCCTCCGAGTTCTCACTACGCCTCACTGAAACTCGAGAGACGGCGTTAGCCGTGGCTATACAAGACAATAAATTTATAGTTGCAACTTCTTTTTAAATGTGATGTGTTTTTAGCGATCGAAGTGCACTTTTCCAGAGGCAATGTAATATGACCAAGCCTGTTGAGGATACAGTCGCCCACCATACGCCTGATACACCGTTTGTCACTAATCTCCAAGTATAATTCCTTGGTTATTCGTCTTTGACAGTCACGAGCAACACGCTAAATCCCCAACCAGCACACTGACATGGTAGGCTTTATGCCCGCGTTTCTGCCGCCTAGGGCACCATTGGAGTAAAACGCTCAAAGGTTCACCCCAACTTGCAAGACAACAAGGTTGGCGCACCACTGTAAAAACAATACTGCCCGTATTCATCCTCGAAATCACGCAATATCCCACAATCTTGCAGTGCACTAATGCGTGCCTGCAAGCATTGGTATGAACGTCTCGCGATCTGGTTGTGGCCGCTATGAAGTGTACCACGACTTCCAACAACGCTTCCATGAGTACGTTCTTGTTTGGGCCCGTTTGTGCGACATCTTTTCACTCATCTTTATTCCTTATCATGGACACCAGACAGGAAAGGACAAAAACATTGCCCATGAAATGGTAGTGCCTTCCACTCTATCGACGTTGTAAGTCGCGGATATAAAACCAAAAAGGATAGCAGCAGTAAACTCTTTTGCAAGACAATGCAGTGTGTTAATACCCTGACAGCTTTAATCTATTAATGCAACGATTACTGTTACCCGAAGAAAGCTTCGTATATTTGCCTATTCTACTATGTACACAACTTAAAACTACTGTTATTCCACGAACTCCTCCATGTAAGAGATGTGGTGGAGTCACTGGTCTAGCGTCAATCCCTTGGTTAGACTCCCCCCTCCTCTGACGTGTATTAGGATTTGCAGCTCTAATTTCAATCTCCTGTTGTCCTTGATTTCGCCCTCTCCAATTACGGTCGCTTTGCCGTTCATTATTCCACCTGTCCCAGCTTACTTGTCTAGCATGATCC
This sequence comes from Schistocerca americana, assembly GCF_021461395.2. Lineage (NCBI taxonomy): Eukaryota > Metazoa > Arthropoda > Insecta > Orthoptera > Acrididae > Schistocerca > Schistocerca americana. The sequence goes on from NC_060120.1 coordinate 185,282,337, forward strand.
TGTTCCCTGACGTTCTGGTTTCCGTGTCTCTGGTTTCCGTAACCTTGGTTAGCGTAACCTTTATTCTCCCCCTCCTCTGACCTGTATTAAGATTTGCAGGTCTATTTTCAATCTCCTGGTTCTCCTGTTGTCCTTGGTTTCACTCTCTCCAGTTACGGTTGCTTTGCCGTTCGTTATTCCTCCTGCCCGAGCTTCCTTGTCTAGCGTGATCCTGTTCCCTGACGTTCTGGTTTCCTTGTCTCTGGTTTCCCTTGATTTCCGTAACCCCGGTTTCCTAACTGACCAGTGCGACTATGCGATCTGTTGTCGTTCTCCCTTGCTAGTCCTTGGTATTTGTTACTCTGTCCCTTCTTCCTGTCCTTTGCGTCTTGTTTGTCAAAGATTACTTCGAGTTCACGCAATAGACTCTTGAATGCCTCTATGTCAGATCCACACTTCCCGACAATTGTCTGTTGGTACTTTAATGAAATTAAAAAAAAAAAATAAACAGTTACCTTTTTTTTAAATTTGTTTTTAGTTAATTTGCCTTTCTTTCTTTCTGTCTGTACGAACTTTGTTGTAGAACCCCTTATTTACGTGTGGCAATGAAAATTCATTTAGACAGAATTTAGTACATTTAAAATTACGTGAACTTAGTCAACCCTGTCATGCTGATAAATTCACATTAACTGATTAAGAATATTTAGTTGAGAATAATATCTTTTGCATAATTCAGGTAGTGATGTAAGAATCACAGTAGTTGGGTGCCCAGCAATACTCATGTTGCATACTGAGAAATTGAATACCTGAAAGTGTGGTGGTAAATTCCAACTTATAACATGATGTATAATGTATTTATACTACACAAACAGAAACTGAAAAAATAATGTTCAAAAATAAGGTATTTTGCGACTATGCTCAAAATTTGAAAAATTGGTATTTTTTTGAGGCGCTGTAGCGCCTTAGATATTGGAAGTAGAAAAAAAGGCAAGAATCAAATTTGTAGAGAATTTTGTGCTCTTTAAAAAAAGAAAATAGACGTTAAAGCGATAGGAGCAAATGAAACTGAGATATTTTGAAAAAACTGAAAAAAGTCCGAAATTTTCGAAGTTTTTTGACTGCAGAAAGTTTTCCCAAGCGAAATTTTGTTGGCAAAACTCGGTTTTCTAATCTTTCCAACCATATGAGCGAGTTGAAAAAATAAACTCTTCTACCCCACCTTTTGCAAGGTATATCTACTATTTGAGTGGACTAGCTGTTGTTTATCGACAAATAAAGTCATCAGAAGATCAAAATAAATTGCAAAACGATTTAGAAAAGATATCTGTATGGTGCGAAAATTGGCAGTTGACCCTAAATAAAGAAAAGTGTGAGGTCATCCACATGAGTGCTAAAAGGAATCCGTTAAACCTCGGTTACACGATTAATCAGTCAAATATAAAGGCCGTAAATTCAACTAAATACCTAGGAATTACAATTACGAAGGAACACATAGAGAATGTTGTGGGGAACGCTAACCAAAGGCTCCGTTTTATTGGCAAGATACTTAGAAAGTCTAACAGATGTACTAAGGAGACTCCCTATTGTTCGCTTGTTCGTCCTTTTTTAGAATACTGCTGCGAGTTGTGGGATCCCTGCCGATAGGATGGACGGAGTACGTCAAAAAAGTTCAAAGAAGGGCAGCACGTTTTGTATTATCGTGAAATGGGGAGAGAGTGTCACTGGAATGGTACAGGATTTGGGGTGGACATAATTAAAACAAAAGTGCTTTTCGTAGCGACGGAATCTTCTCACGAAATTCCAAACATCAACTTTCTCCTCTTCGAATGTGAAAATATTTTGTTGACACCGACCTACATAGGGAGAAACGATCACCATGATAAAATAATGGAAATCAGAGCTCATACGGAAAGACAGGTGTTCGTTCTTTCCGCGCGTTATACGACACTGGAATAATAGAGAATTGCGAAGGTGGTTCGATGAACCCTCTGCCAGGCACTTAAATGTAATTTGCAAAGTATCCACGCAGTTGTAGATTTTGGGTTCGAAATAAGTCACAAGTTTTAGCCCGATATTTCGACTCAGCTTTTATATAACGCACAAGGGCCAGTTACTTACTAGAGCTTTGAAAGGATCTTTTGGTTTACAGGATCTTTCAAAAATTTACAATTGTCGGTAGATGAACGAAACGTGAATTTTGAAGTTTGGAAGGACTTGAATGATCAGCCATAAGAAATTTCCGAAAACACGGAACTCTTACAGTTATGTAGTTGCAGCCTGCATGTAGCTCATCGTGCTTCCAAAACTGACACATCACAAACAAATTGGGAAATTTCTCAGTTTTTAAAAGCCGTTATATTATTTGTTCCGCTATTCGCCTACACGAATAAGTCAATATACAGAATATAGAGCCTCCTCAGATTTTCCTTTGCAATTCTGTGGCACAAGATGGATCGAAATTGCAAATGTGGCCGAACGAGATTTAATGATTCTTCTACATCTAAGAAATTATGTTTCTCAGTCGGCTCAAAATAAAAGTCTCTCAAATTCAGCCAGTTTTGGAACCGTATCTGAAGCGTTTAAAGACAAATTCTTACACTAAGTGATCAGAAGTATCCGGACACCCCCGAAAACATACGTTTTTCGTATTAGGTGCATTGTGCTACCACCTACTGCCAGGTACATCGTGAGAGAGCAGAATGGGGCTCTCCGCGGAACTCACGGACTTAGAACGTGGTCAGGTGATTGGGTGTCACTTGTCTCACACGTCTATACACGAGATTTCCACACTCCTAAATATCACTAGGTCCACTGTTTCCTATGTGATAGTGAAGTGGAAACGTGAAGGGACACGTACAGCACAAAAGCGTACAGGCCGAATTCTGAATGTATTGTTGAGTAACAGAATTAAAAAAGTCTTGTTGCTCAAACACAGATTTATGCTGCGATCCATGATATTAGCGGTGTTGACAATTTCGAAATCGACAAAAGTGTAAATCCGTCTTTTTAATGCAAGTTCATTGTATGAAGATGATAAAAAGAAACAACAAAGTGAAACTGAAAAACAACAAGAACAAGAATATGCCAGAAAAAGAATGCAATCTGAGATTAAGATGTTACAATCTAAGAAAACAAAAATGTTGGTTGAAGCGCCTCAAGCTACGGCAGAAACTGAACATTTGAGAAAGTAGTTTTCATATAAATATTTTTATTGGTTTTTGATCATATCGTTTATAATATATTGTAAATTATAATACCTTATAAATGTCCGAAGTTATTTGTTCGTGAAATTTGTTATTTATAGAGCCAAAAGCAGAATTTGCTTTTGTTCGTGAAGTATAGGTAGATGTATATGTATGTTACGTGATTTCATAAAATATTATTAAAACTGATAAAAAGAAAACAATATAAATAAAGCTACACAAGTATAGAGAACTCGCAGTTTGGTCGTTTGCAGATCATCTGTTTATTTTAGTGTCTCGTTTCAGAAGCGTAAGAAAAAAAAATGAAGCATCCTAGTTAAAACAAAATGATGTTTCCGTTTAAAATGCACTATTGAGCACGTACCGGTAACTCATGTGGTACTGGTGCGCACTCTGTCAGGTCGAATCCTACACGTCCGTTCTTCCTGAAATTATTTTCCATTTCTCATTTCACCTCCTCTGAATTCCAGAATGCCGTAGGTTTTTAAATACTATTTTGGAAATAGTCATGTCTCCCTCCCTCCCTCCCCCCGGCCCCAGTCTCTCTCTATCTCTCTCCCTCAGTGGGTGTGTGTTTTACCTTAGTAAGTATGTCACAGTAGGGTCAAACATGCAGTGTAGCTATGCAGAGAACGGGGAATATGCACTACGTATCAGGACATGAACTTAGGATTTATGCGTGTGATTATGTGCAGTTCCTTTCGTTGTCTAGTGTACATAAAAAAGAAATAAATATATAGTACGAATGGGTGAAACATCACTTGCTGTTAGCCCGGGGTGACCACTCTTAATTCTCTGAGGTTGGCAGCGATTTGAAAACCAATAAGTTCCAGACGACGCATTCCGGGTGATGCCGAAGTTCAACGGGCGATTGTTTAGGTTGTAAGTTAGTCCGCGCGGAGACTCGACATTGTTGTTTTGTTTTTGCGTGTTTCGCCGAGATCCGTGAATTAATTTGCTTGGTTTACTTAGCAATGCTGCCGACTGTTAAAAAGCGAATTTGTCAGTTGACGAAAGACTTGCCAAAGGAGTTCCCTTTTTTACAGATGTGTACTACACCTTCAGAAGTGCGGTGCAAAAAGTGTAATTGGTGTTCTCCGTTGCTTACGGGGGTAAACACGCTACACAACGTCATTTAACATGTGACAAACATAAAAGGTCGCAGACTGCTGCAGGCACATCATCACTCTCAACTTATTTCCGGCAGGAAAACTTCGCTGTCTACGAAGAACTTGAAAGAGCCGAAGGTTTGTGGGCTTTCCACACGGTAAGTCACAATCAGAATTATAGATCGATGGAATGCACTTCTAAATTGATTCAAAAAGTGTTTCAAAAGAACTTTCGCTACGGAAAAAGTAAGTGCGAAGCAGTAATGAAGACTGTGACTGAGCCTTTTTCTTTAGATAACCTACAGACAGAACTTAAAGACGTTCCATTTATCTGCATCTGAGCAGACGTTTCAAGCTATAAATACCTCAAAATACTTCCAATACGAGTGCGGTACTTCCATGAAAGACTGGAATTAATGTAAAAATATTAGATAACCGGAATTTGTCTGGTGAAACGGCAGTTATTATATATGATTCTTTAATGGACATTTCGGAAAAACATGGGTTTAATGAGAAAGTCATGGGAATTTGTGTAGATAATGCCAATACAAATTTTGGCGGAGTTCAACGTCGAGGACAGTGTAATGTTTTCATCAAACTTCAAGAGGGACTAGGGAGAGAAATAGTTGGCGTGGGGTGCACAGTGCATATAGCACACAACGCTGTACAAACATCAGCATATTTGTTACCAATGCGCGTCGAATATACTGTTACGAAGATTTATTTGTACTTTTATATACACACAGTGCGTGTAGAAGCTTTCAAACATTTTTTGCAGAGAAGCAGAAATCCAATACAAAAGAATCCTGGGATGTAGAAAAACACGATGACTCGCACTTTTGCCTGCAGTAGAGAGAGTCCTGCAAATGTATATACCATTTAAATCTTACTTTCCATCGCAAGAAAAATGCCGAGCTGTGCTACACGCATTCTTTTCTAAATAATGTTTGAAGCCTTGGTTAAAGTTTGTACATGTACGGGAACCCGGAGTAGAACGGGGTACAAAGTTGAAAACATTGATTAAAAGTGCAAAAGTGTTAAATAAGAGAATTATCAATTTTTATATGAACACTTTATGATGTATTAATCAGAAAAATACAAGACCATTGCCATAAAATAAAAGAACAATATTTTTGTCACTCAAAAACAGAAAGGTATGTCATTTGCTCCATTCTGCTCCGTGCACGGGGAGATAGGTGAGGTAATTACATGTAAATATAAAAATGTATAAAATTATCGGAAATGCAGAAAATATTGGCTTCCGCGGTATTTATTTAGTTTAAAGTGAATGTTAACGTCAAACTACAGCTTTCATGTATTGTATCCTTTTCTTAAAGCTATTTACAAAATTCACACACGAGGAGCGACTCATCTTCGCTATCTATTCCTGCACAAGAATCATGTAGCCATTTTTTTCACATGAAACATGCGAACCAACCTTCAACTGATTTTGAGTCACTCTCATTAGTATTGGATGTTCTCTCCTTCTTTTTTTCATTTATCTTCAGGCCCTTTCCTTTCTTTTTTAAATTATTAATTTTATTCTCTTTCGTAAATAGTTTTTTCTTTGCTCTTTCTTCTTTGGCAAAGTTCTTTTCCTCTATTTCCTTAATAATGGCTTCTAACTCTTTTTTGTACGGTGAATCAGTTAAAACAATGATCTTCCCCCTCTTCCGTTTCTCCCATTTCGTGCTTTCGTTAACTTTTGGCAAGGGCATCAGAATTTCAGGTGAAATATGAAATGAGGAGGCCGTGTTGTCAGTTGTCATCCTAGAGCAACCAGTACAAGAACAATTAGCCTCAATAAGTTTGTCATTCTTAGGCGGCAGTTCATTGTCACAATTTGCTGAAACCTCGCCAGCTTGATCATCCAACCCGTTGGCGTCGTCTCTTTTTAGCTGGTGTGCTAGATGAAGGCAATTTCAATTGTTCAGCTCCAGATATAATACCCTCTTTATCTGACGGCCTATCAAATCCGATGTCAGTCGTGTCTGCCGGGAGGAAATCTGCATCGGTGAATATGGATGGGTCCGTGGGCCATATTCCAGTAGCTTCGAAACCATTAATAGCGGTTTTCATTGTTGCACTTTTGATGAAAGCTGAACCAAAAAGTGTTGACATTTAAAAGAGAGTTACGACTTTCCCTGGGTTGCTTCGTAGCCATTTTCGAAGCTCTTCACTATAATGAAGACTTAAAGGCTTCATAAAAGAAACATCAAGCGGCTGAAGTCTGTGAGAGCAGTGTGGTGGTAAACATAGCAACGAAACACCACTCTCCCTCGCGTAGTCTGTAATGTCAATGTTCTTGGTACGTGTTGACTGGCCATCTAATATAAGAAGAACTGGGAAGTCTTTTGAAGTCTTAGAAATTTCCACAAATTTTCGAAACCAAACAAAGAATGACTCTGTGGTCATCCATCTGGAACTGTGGACCTCAGCGCAACCTCCTGGTGGCAGTCCTAACTCAAATTCTTTCTGCTTCTTCTTTCGTGGAAAAATAAGCGATGGAGGCCTGTAAGCTCCGTTTGCTGACATACAAATGAGACAGTTTACAGTTTCCCCTTTTCTGCAGATGTTAACGATCCCACTTGACGTTTCCCCTTGCAAGCATGATCTTTGATTGGTTTTTAGGGTTAACCGAAACGACTGTTTCATCACAGTTAAATATTTGAGAAGCCATTAGTTTGTGTTTGTCAATTACATTTGTTAGTAACGAAAAAAACCTATTGACAGCTACTTTATTGAAACCCATGGTGGTTGCACAGATGTTGCTTCGGGTTTGCGAACAGATAAAGTAGGATGTCTTTTAAGGAATCCGTTGGCCCAAACTTCGCTTGCAATTTAATTTTTAAATCGATGAACAATGCCATTTCTTACAGCCAACTGATAAGCTAGGTTACGGAAGTCCTTGATTGTTGAGCCGAATAACCTAGCCTCCATACTTTTTAAATACTTAACGAGCTCAAGTTCCTGTTCTTCTGTAAATACGTTTTTAAACTTTCCAGCCATTTTATCAATTTTGTAGTCAGGGTTTTCCCTTCTTTTTTAACGTATCTTTCCAAAGCAGTCTGGGGAACGTCAAATTGGTTTGAAGCCTTCGAATACCCACAATGGCCAGAATTAACTGCCTCCACAGCATTGTTCATGGCCTCAGTAGACCATGACTGCCTATTTGTTTTTCTCTTATATACTCGAACCATCAAAAATCGAAAGCAAAATACACTCCTGGAAATTGAAATAAGAACACTGTGAATTCATTGTCCCAGGAAGGGGAAACTTTATTGACACATTCCTGGGGTCAGATACATCACATGATCACACTGACAGAACCACAGGCACATAGACACAGGCAACAGAGCATGCACAATGTCGGCACTAGTACAGTGTATATCCACCTTTCGCAGCAATGCAGGCTGCTATTCTCCCATGGAGACGATCGTAGAGATGCTGGATGTAGTCCTGTGGAACGGCTTGCCATGCCATTTCCACCTGGCGCCTCAGTTGGACCAGCGTTCGTGCTAGACGTGCAGACCGCGTGAGACGACGCTTCATCCAGTCCCAAACATGCTCAATGGGGGACAGATCCGGAGATCTTGCTGGCCAGGGTAGTTGACTTACACCTTCTAGAGCACGTTGGGTGGCACGGGATACATGCGGACGTGCATTGTCCTGTTGGAACAGCAAGTTCCCTTGCCGGTCTAGGAATGGTAGAACGATGGGTTCGATGACGGTTTGGATGTACCGTGCACTATTCAGTGTCCCCTCGACGATCACTAGTGGTGTACGGCCAGTGTAGGAGATCGCTCCCCACACCATGATGCCGGGTGTTGGCCCTGTGTGCCTCGGTCGTATGCAGTCCTGATTGTGGCGCTCACCTGCACGGCGCCAAACACGCATACGACCATCATTGGCACCAAGGCAGAAGCGACTCTCATCGCTGAAGACGACACGTCTCCATTCGTCCCTCCATTCACGCCTGTCGCGACACCACTGGAGGCGGGCTGCACGATGTTGGGGCGTGAGCGGAAGACGGCCTAACGGTGTGCGGGACCGTAGCCCAGCTTCATGGAGACGGTTGCGAATGGTCCTCGCCGATACCCCAGGAGCAACAGTGTCCCTAATTTGCTGGGAAGTGGCGGTGCGGTCCCCTACGGCACTGCGTAGGATCCTACGGTCTTGGCGTGCATCCGTGCGTCGCTGCGGTCCGGTCCCAGGTCTACGGGCACGTGCACCTTCCGCCGACCACTGGCGACAACATCGATGTACTGTGGAGACCTCACGCCCCACGTGTTGAGCAATTCGGCGGTACGTCCACCCGGCATCCCGCATGCCCACTATACGCCCTCGCTCAAAGTCCGTCAACTGCACATACGGTTCACGTCCACGCTGTCGCGGCATGCTACCAGTGTTAAAGACTGCGATGGAGCTCCGTATGCCACGGCAAACTGGCTGACACTGACGGCGGCGGTGCACAAATGCTGCGCAGCTAGCGCCATTCGACGGCCAACACCGCGGTTCCTGGTGTGTCCGCTGTGCCGTGCGTGTGATCATTGCTTGTACAGCCCTCTCGCAGTGTCCGGAGCAAGTATGGTGGGTCTGACACACCGGTGTCAATGTGTTCTTTTTTCCATTTCCAGGAGTGTAGATTAGGAGCCTAATAAAAGCGATATCTTTGTTAAAAATGTAGTGAGGAAGATTCGGGTGGTTCCCCATTCCGCTCCAGGTACATGGTTTAGGTTATGGAGGTGCACTAAACAGAGATACGAAAACAAACATTTAACAGCATGAAACTAAATATTAAAAAAATGGTTCAAATGGCTCTGAGCACTATGGGACTCAACTGCTGTGGTCATAAGTCCCCTAGAACTTAGAACTACTTAAACCTAACTAACCTAAGGACATCACACACATCCATGCCCGAGGCAGGATTCGAACCTGCGACTGTAGCGGCCGTGCGGTTCCAGACTGTAGCGCCTTTAACCGCTCGGCCACTCCGGCCGGCAACTAAATATTATTAAACATATTTTAAGCATCTACTAACAATAGTCGTATTGTAAATAAGTGGGTATACCAGAATGAGATTTTCACTCTGCAGCGGAGTGTGCGCTGATATGAAACTTCCTGGCAGATTAAAACTGTGTGCCGGACCGAGACTCGAACTCGGGACCTTTGCCTTTCGCGGGCAAGTGCTCTACTGACCGAGGATACGAGGTACTGGCAGAACTGAAGCTCTGAAGGTAGCTTGCTTGGGTAGCTCAGTCGGCAGTCAGAGGGTAAGCTGCCCTCTGTAATAAAAGAACTGAGTTAATGGATTAATGACGAACTGAAACGGGTGTCTTGCGACGTCCGCACCGAGTAGATACAACGAACAAAAAAAAAAAAAAAAGGTCGGTAGAACACTTGCCCGCGAAAGGCAAAGGTCCCGAGTTCGAGTCTCGGTCCGGCACACAGTTTTAATCTGCCAGGAAGTTTCAAGTAAGTATACCTTTTCTTGCTTCCAATTCACCAAAAGTTAGAATGCAGGAGCAAAAATTAGTACAACGCAAACTTCACGATCCATCGCTTACGAAAACCAAACAAACATGGCTCCCAAGTCTGAGAAGTAGCTGTCTGAACTAGTACTACTTACTGCCGATCGTTGGCAGCACCTCCTTGACGCGAAAATACATACATCTTCACTCCGCCCCGGTGCCCCGGGCTCCCCTACAAACCGCTTTATTTAATGATTCTGTGAGGATTGACTGATTGAATGGTTCAAATGGCTCTGAGCACTATGGGACTTAACTTCTGAGGTCATCAGTCCCCTAGAACTTAGAACTACTTAAACCTAACTAACCTAAGGACTTCACACACATCCATGCCCGAGGCGGGATTCGAACCCGCGACCGTAGCGGTCGCGCGGTTCCAGACTGTAGCGCCTATAACCGCTCGGCCACCCCGGCCGGCAGACTGATTGAGTTAAAAAGTAGTCTGAAGTGGGCTGATGTGGAGCAGACTTATCAACAATTAACTGTGCAGATGCCAACGACGGCCCCATAATAGCTGAAGATAGATTATTTGACGAGGTAAACTAGATTTCAGAATACGTCAGTCACAAGGTTCTGAAGAGATGGGAAGATATGAAGAGCAGTACGGAGGAACTATGGTTAGAGGTGTTCAACAAATTTAATGAACAGCGCATGTCACATACAAACTGCCTGGTCATCGTCCAATATATACTCGGCGTACCAGGGACGAACGCTCCTTCAGAACGGGTACTTTCGTTGATGAATACTGTGTGGACCTCGGAAAAACTTCACTTAAAGTTGAAACATTATGTGAAACGCTGATTGCAAAATTCAATATGGGAACTTGTGAAAATTTTTATGAAATGCTACATCAAAACCAAGATTTAGTAAAAAAAAATGCCACTCGTGTCAGAAATATGATTTTAAAAATAAATGAAAAATTAATAAATTATGTTTCATTTCTAATTTTAGCACAGTCAGGACACATGGTCACTTACCTTCAATTCCCATCCACATGTACAAAACATCCTACATTGACCTTGGCCGTCTTAAGCAAAAACCATTCAAAAATTGACAAACTCAAAAATGTAACAAGGTGCTTTTGAAAATATTTATAAAACTGTAATAAGGATGTAGAATTAAAAATAGAACGTCACTTATGTTAGATATATTATTTCAAAAGTAAATGAATTATTTTGTGGCCTACGTTTCTTTCCTAGTTTCAGAATAACTGACACACTGATTCACGTGTTCATAGTCCCCATCCTCGAAACGTCCCGCATTGGGATTTGAAAAGGTTGGCCGCCTCAGTCTGTCTAAGCTTTCGAAATAATCTTTCTCGGTATCTCATTGTCATTTTTAAGCCTTCATTGTTGCAAGTTTCAAGTTTTTACGATATACATCCTACTAAGTAAGAGTGTGGTCGGCATACACACAAATGGTAAAAGATATCGCATTAGTTCTTTCAAAACCCAACAGAGGGAACCTTTGTGCTTCATGCAATATCCAAAAACTACAGTTTACTTTGGTTTCTTGATCGAGATACAGAAGAAGATAATGAATGTAGCTTAAGCGGCGTGTTTGTCGGAGATGTTTGGTGCTGACTGTCAGAAGCTGGTTCATCGACAAAAATGAAGATTGGATAATGCAGGACAATTATACGGAACACCGCAGCAAGCTTTGCAGAACTGCAGCGACTGGAAAAAGGAGAAAGGTGTGCAGGTAACGGACTGCACCTCACAATCGGTCGACGCTAATCCTATTGAAAATGTATGTTGTTGCATCAAAAAGCGGCTGAAAGGAAAAAAGATCTTTACTTTGAAATAGCAATTTACATCTACGTCTACATCTATACTCTGTAAATCACAGTGAGATGTACGGCAGAGGATACGTCCCATTCTATCAGTTTCTTTTCGTTCCATTCACATACGAGCGGGAAAGGTGATTGTTTGAATGTCTTTGCTCATGTAGTAATTATTCTAATATTATCCTCACTATCCCTATGTCAACGATGTGTAGAGGCTGCAGATTCGACGCATTTGGAATTCTTTTCCAAGTGAATAGGCGGAAAACTTGGTTTCAAGCTTGTCTCGGAAATGCCAAGCAAATATCGACGCTGCGGGTGAATAGACGTATTATTAACTGTAATTACATTTTTGTTTTGTTCATATATGATGTACATATATGTTTTAGTTTCTTGTCAAATACATTTTTCTACTGATTAAAGCGACCACGATCTTATTTGACTATAATTTACAGATATTGTGCTCTACGATCTGTAGCGAGGCAAGGATGTGTTTTTGCTCTTGAGATGTTGAACAAGAGAGAGAACTTTGCATTCATCAGTTCACTGAATTACACTCCTTTGTGACAAGCTCCGCCACAGAGAATTAGCCGTCATTACAAGAGGCGTAAACGTTTGAATATTACCACGGAAAAAGAAACATAAGTAAAAAGTATTTGCGTGAGTGCATGATTGGAGTTTTGTTACTGTGACTTACGTGCTTGAAGCAATAACAAACCAAAAAGGTAAAAAAAAATTCTACTTTCGTCTTATAAGTGAACTAATCCATTTAGAAATTTATATTCTCAGATTAATTTGCTACATATCGACGGAAGTAAATAATTGTTTTCTTCTACACCTGTCTTGCCCTATGTAAACAGGTTACACGGTGATTTAATCAGTTGTAAGGCATGGGACTCAAAGCTTTATATTATGCAAACCAGATAATATACATTCATGATACAGACATTCCATGTTGCGATCGAGGAGGAGAGATATGTAAGACTTTCAATGGCTTATACGGTTTAAGAGTCGTTCTGTGGCAGGAGAGAAGCTAAGCCGTAGTGTTTTTGAGTGAAATAATAACTGTTTGTATTCAACTTAGCTGTCGTGCAGGTTTCCTTGAGGGCGTCTATGCAAACTGTATAAAGTTGAATGTTTTCTACGTCGATGGAAAGTGCACGCCGGTATGAAGTATACGAGCAGAACATCGTACAGCATAATATTGGGATTAAGTTACCTTTTCAGACAATAAGCGACATTATTTGTTCGATCTCTCCGCCAAGGTTTGTGTATCCGAATAAACTTATACACTTTGATAAATCATGCTTCCGCAGTTGCTTTAAAATAATCTCAATAACTGTATCGAATGTCTCATTTTCAGTACTTCCGATTTCGAGGAGCTTTGATATTACGTCGTTTTTTCGATGGAAATACTGGATCATAGAGGAAAATAATTTAGCGCTTCTGTAATTAGTAACATAGGAAAACAGATTTGTGACTGGCACAATCGATAAAGAGATTAACCCATACTTCACAATAGTTGTGGGATTCATGCGATTGTATACTATTTTTTTTTTTTGCCGCATTTGGATCTGGGAACTGTACTAGATTTAAGAAATTCGTGCAGTCCTATGATTTGAATGAGATACGCTGAAAAACTGCGTGATGAACCAGTGTACCATTGGATGCATGAATCAGATTTTCTTTTGAGCCATGTGTAGCCTTTTCAAACAATGTAATTGTGTTTTTTTGTGTTTAAGTGGCCATTTATGTCAGAGCTACCTAATCGAAATGATTGCTGGTGAAATTCTGCAGTCTACTTGCAAGTCATGACTTCCTCTTTTTAACACTGCATATTTGTCTTTCAAATCCCTGTTAAATATGCATTTACGATTTGGCATTTTGCATCTGGAGACAAGAAATAGATTGTTGTTTTTGGTGTTTTAGGGCGCTTAACAGTCTTGTTGTTAGCACAAGTACAGTTAAAAGAAAGCTACATCTACATTTATATTCTGAAAACCACTGTGAAGTGTATGGCGGTGGGTACGTCCCATTGTACCAGTTATTTGGGCTTTTTCCTGTTCCAATCACGTATGGAGCACGGGAAGAATGATTATGTGCGTCCGTGTGTGCTGTTATTAATTTATCTTGTGTCACGATCCATAGGGGATCGATACGTTGGGGGCTGTACTGTATTCCTAGGGTCATCATTTAAAGCCACTTGTTGAAACTTTGTAGGTAGTCTTTCTTGGAATAGTTTGCGTGCATCTTCAAGAGTCTACTAGCTCAGTTTCTTCAGTATCTCTGTTCACTTTCCCATCGGTTAAACAAACTTGTGAGCGAAACTTCCTGGCAGATTAAAACTGTGTGCCCGACAGAGACTCGAACTCGGGACCTTTGCCTTTCGCGGGCAAGTGCTCTACCATCTGAGCTACCGGAGCACGACCCACGCCCGGTCTCACAGTTTTACTTCTGCCAGTATCTCGTCTCCTACCTTCCAAACTTTACAGAAGCTCTCCTGCGAACCTTGCAGAACTAGCACTCCTGAAAGAAAGGATACTGCGGAGACATAGCTTAGCCACAGCCTGGGGGATGTTTCCAGAATGATATTTTCACTCTGCAGCGGAGTGTGCGCTGATATGAAACTTCCTGGCAGATTAAAACTATGTGTCCGACCGAGACTCGAACTCGGGACCTTTGCCTTTCGCGGGCAAGTGCTCTACCATCTGAGCTACCGAAGCACGACCCACGCCCGCTCTCACAGTTGTACTTCTGCCAGTATCTCGTCTCCTACCTTCCAAACTTTACAGAAGCTCTCCTGCGAACCTTGCAGAACTAGCACTCCTGAAAGAAAGGATACTGCGGAGACATAGCTTAGCCACAGCCTGGGGGATGTTTCCAGAATGATATTTTCACTCTGCAGCGGAGTGTACGCTGATATAAAACTGTGAGACCGGGCGTGAGTCGTGCTTCGGTAGCTTAGATGGTAGAGCACTTGCCCGCGAAAGGCGAAGATCCCGAGTTCGAGTCTCGGTCGGGCACACAGTTTTAATCTGCTCCGCAGAGCAATTCAAAACAAAAGGAGTTTTGCTCCTGCACGATAATGCTAGGCCTCACACCTCTCAAAAGACTTGGGATTTGATTGATTCTTTTGGCTGGGAAGTTTTGGACCATGCACCATACAGCCCCGACCTTGCTCCTAGTGATTTTCACCTTTTCCGGTACCTGAAACACCATCTTGGCGGGCAGCGCTTCAATGACGATGATGAAGTGAAAGCAGCCGTGAACTCTTGACTGTCGGAGCAGGTGGCCGAATTCTTTGAAGAGGGAATTAAAAATTTAGTTGTACGGTATGACAAGTGCTTAAATAAACAAGGCAACTATGTAGAAAAATAGGTAAAAGTGTGTAGAATCAGAAAATAAAAGTTTTTTTACAAAAGTATTTGTACCTTTTTTTAAAAATAAAAACGGCCCTTACTTAAAAAACAACCCTCGTATTAACACAAGTTCCACATTGTTGCGAGCTGGGTAGCATGCAGTCTAGCATCACTTACTAGCATTCTGCTGGTCGCCAGTTCAGCTGAAACCTGACCACCAGCAACTGTTTACTGTTTAGTACTTACCATTCCTCGAATGTTCCTAAAGTATCTAATGTTTGTAATATTTGTATATTATGGAATATCCGATGTCTGTATAAATACCAGCATACTGGAATATTCGATGTTTGTATAAACAGTTGCACTCTCCATCCAGCAGGTTCTGTTCAATTCTGGGTGTACGTTGGTGTCAGTAATAAACGTACTTTCAGTTCTAAATTTTGTGCTTTGTTGACGACCGTGCCTTCGGATTTGGTTGTGGTTTCGACGGGACGGTGTATACTTCAAAACGCCTACATCATTGTGACTCCAGTTAGGCAACGTAAAAACTTTCGACTATACAGAGAGGTACCGCAATACAAGCAGTACATCGTTCCTAAGATCGTGGATCCAACAGGTACATTGATTCCAAAATAGTCCAAGTCAGCTGCGAATCAGGCACCCATCAGTGTTTTCCGGAAATGCTGGTCAGGATTGACGAAATGGCTGGAAGAATTCGACCGAGTTGGCAAATGCGATGGGTGGGATGACATGATGTGTTTGGCAAATAAGTACTTTTACTTCGGAGCACAGCCAAGCAGTGGTTCGAGAATGATGAAGAGAGGATCAATAGCTGGGACAAATTCTGAGCTGAAATGAAGAACACGTTTTGAGACAGCAACGTCAAGTTCGCATAAGAGAAGAACAATTGAGAGGCCACAGCCCAACGTCATGGGGAAACGACACAGTCCGACATACATGACGTTTTTGCCCAATGGCACATAGTGAATCCGAATATGACAGAAACCTATAAGATTTCACACTTGATGAAAGGCGTCGAAGAAGGACCTGACAACGACAGAGGAGTTCGTCAAGTGGTGCCAATGAATCGAGGAAATGCAACAGAAAAAAAGAGTCAGATGAAAGAGGTACAACCGACTGCGGAGGCTGGTTCCTTTGGTGGTATGGAAGATCACCATGAACTCGTCTCTCTCATATACCAGAGAGTAAGATCAGATATACAGTATTTTATGGCAAGCCAAAAGTATCTGACCGAGCCAATAAGAAGTAACAGTCATGAATGTCGGCCCCATATGTTAGAAGGTAACAGAATGTATCGATCATTAGCACCACTCTCCACCACCAATCGCATGCACCAGAAAGAATGGACTTGCTGCAACTGTCAAGTGACAACCTGGCATCTGGCCAAAGCATGTGTAATCATCTCCTCCACCAAATATAAAGTCCTTCAGGAAAAAAAAAAAAAAAAAAAAACAGTTTGCTGGATGGAGAACAACATGTCTGTACATTTCGACTGTGGACGCCCTGGACATGTACACTACTGCAGAGAAAGAAGGAGAGTTTTCGACGACTAGTACACTGGCAAATGTCAATCATCAGAATATTCACGCCAGGCAACTCCGGGTTATTGTAGCTGATATGTGGGATGAAGCCGATCGTCATACGCTGGACTATACCCCTCGCTAACAAAACGTAGCCATTCCCCATCACCATACAAAGGTATAGTTGGTGCAGAATGCTATGGCCGGTAGATGTGCAGACGGCAGGGCATGGATGGGGAGAGCCCTACGGGCAGGCATTGTAGGGGAAATGCCGAGCACTGGAGGGGAAGTGTCGTTCTAAACTGAGGCCTATTATAAAATGACCTTTTTTTTAATAATATGAATATTTATATATGTGTTTGGAGAGAGAGAGAGAGAAGGACTGATTTTTGATTGAGATTTTTACTTTAAGTCGTAACTGGTACCTGAATTTTGGTTGCTGCCTCCTTGAATGATCAGCTTCTGAACCAGTTGGTGACGTATTACAATTTGGAGGAAGTTATTGTTCTTTAAGGTTTAAAATACGACTCTGTTAGTTACTTGGCCGTATTGCGGATAGCTTTGGGCCCAAGTTTTCTTAGCTTTTCATACCTAAGGAACCACTGTTCTAAGTAAATAAGATCAAACAGCAATCTGATTTTCGTGAGAAAAGGAGATTGGTTAGCACACAAAATTCCTTCAAACTACACGTCCTGCTACATCAAAATTGGTCAGTGGAGTTCAGCTACTATTGTACAAGAACATAATCCAATTATTGTAATTAAGAAATTATGAGAGGTTGTTACTTATTGAATGAAAACTATAGAGAATGCATTTCTTTTCCTGTATTTTAGTGAACTTTGTACACTTACAATTCTGTCGATTGATAGACGGCAACGACAATGAAGTTCATCTCCTTTTCCAAAAACAAGATATTTCTATTCTTCACTTCCAGAAAATTTGTATACATAAATGTTTGGCAACTCTTACACATATTTCACTCGGTTTTTTCACTAAAATATCAATTTTCATTACTTGTAACAATACGTTCTGAGCGACGGCCTAACAACACGTCCTCTTTCCACAAGATACAGATTAACAGTCCTCTTTTTTTTAATGAATCAATTGTCTTTTGTTTAGAGTCCATACTCAAAGATTCACAACTACTATCGTTGCGGGGATTGCGCGCTAAAGAGTTTGTTGCTGTCCAGCTGCGCTTCACTTTACTTCAAGTGCTTTCTGAATCAAATTTACATTTACGGTATTTACATACATTACTGAGCTTCTCAGAATAAAATCAGGCACAAATTAGTTAAAAAAAGGGGGCAGTGAGGCTCACATAACATTACACTATGCCCACATTTTTTGTAAATATCAAGTGTAGCTCCTCCAAGCCCACACTTGCACGGTGACCATTCAAAAAGATATACTGTCACCTCTGGTTTGATTAGTATCTAAAAAGAATTCCGCCGAAAATGCAGCGAGTTATTTTCGACTGGCTTATCAAAAACTCATTTCGATATATGAAACCGTTTATGAAATATGACTAATGTTGTGAATAGCCTTACCGCTGGCGCGGCGCGATCGCAAATGAGTGTGCAACATCAGATCAGTTTTCTCGAAATTGGTGACAGATAAATACCTGTACGCAAATCTAAGTAAAAATTCAATATTTTGGCTAAATTTCCTACGGAACAACATATTATGTAATATGAACTAAATACAAAATCGTAGCGACCTCTATTTTTCATGGCAAACTTTTCCGAATTTCGCACAGTGCCTTACTTCCACGTAAATATCACAATAATTATGACCATTAACGAAATGATGGGAACACCATCATCAACCTGACATGTAAAGCTGTAAGTAGAGCAAAAACGATTTTTTTTTTTACCCAATAGTTTCTGTAAAACCATTTGAGAAAGCTTTCAGGGCATGCACCTTCGCTGACCGAACGAAAAGTGGAACACACTTGTTGGTCTCCCCTACCGAACAAAGGAATGAAATCGCGCAGCACTTCGGACGAAAACTGGTCACTGCATGTCGGCCACCATATCGTGCACAAACTCTACCAGCCGCTCGCTTCTTAGACGCTAACTTAAGAAAAACTAAGCGAGGCGACCATCTATGGAGGTGAGATCACCAGAGATGTAAAGCCTCCATGGACGACAGTCACCAAGAAGTCAGGAAGTTTCTTTTTCGTCATTATCGATGGCCATCCAATCGAGGCGCTAGTCGGCTCAGGGCTTCATTTTCTGTAACGCTGGATGCTTAGCGTTATTAGTAAAAGATGCCTATGCTTTGTGATAGAGCAACATGTCCAGCTGACAGAAACATTTATTGCTAGACTAAATATCAATGACAGAATACCGCCCTTCAAATCTGTCGTTTTAACAGAGCGTGATCATAATGTTTTCTCACATGGAACTTCATGAAGGCATCACAAGCAGTCATAAAATGTGGACGATCAGAGAAACCAAGAACATATAACAAAGATTGCTTTCGGCGGTTATTTGCCGTTGAAGAGGTTTTCATCCTGTTATCATCAACGAGACGTGTTCCAATCATTAATCGACATACTCAGCTAACCTGTGAAGCTTTCGTCGATTCTGGAAAGCTACTCAGGCTCAAAAACGACGATCATGAGCATTGTAGGTGGTCAAGAGGAACTTTGGATGGGCCACTAATTGACATGAGCAGCCGTAACTGATCCCTAAACGTGTTGATGCAGGAACAGCCGAACCAATCCATGAAGAGCAGCTTAGTGTCATTGATGGAGAATTGTGCTTCAGTGCCATTACAGACAATGCAAAGGAGGGAGCTACTGTTGAAGTATGAATAGGGCCAGACTCTACCGATGAATAACGTCGGTGAGTGATAGCCATCTTGCTTCAAATTTCAGATGACTGCAAATCCAAATTGGAGAAAAGACAGACCAAGTGGACCAAGGTAAAAATCGCATCAACACTGGCGATCAGCTACCAATTAGCCATTGCACACACTGGGTGTCGTCATTTGAACGAAGGATAATGCGGGAGGAAGTGGAGATGCTGCTGCAAGATGACAGCATTGAACCTTCAGAGAGCCATTGGTTCTCCGCTGTGGTCCTTTTAAGGAAGGACGGCAGATTGTGTTTCTTTATCGACCACCAATGAATGAATGAAATCATAAAGAATGGTATCCATTGCCACACACTGTTGACACTGTCGACTGCTTGAAAGGAGCAAAGTATTTCCCAACTATGTACGTTCAGACAGGCTACTGGCAAATCGATGTTGTTGAGGATGCCCAGGAAAAAACTGCCTTCATAACCCACAAAGGTCTCTATTAGTTTCAAGTTGTGCCGTTTGGACTGTGTAATGCTCCATCAACCTTTGAACGTATGATGCTTTGACCACTTAAATGGATGATGTGAGTTTACTGTCTGGATGATATTGTTGTTTTTTGAAAGACGTTTGAAGACCATGTAAGCCACTTGACAACTGTGTTGAAATATATTCAGATTGCTTGTCTCCACCTGAATCCGAAAAAGTGTCTCTTCACTGCCCAAGAAATAAAAATTTTGGGGCTTCTAATGAACAGCGATGGAGTCCATACTGATGTAGAGGAAATAAGAACAGTCTTAGATTTTCTGACAGCTCGGAGCATTCGTGATGTGTGAAGTTTTCTAGGAATGTGCTCGTACTACCTGTGATTCATAAAGGACTTCTGGACCAATGCACATCCTTTACAAGAACTACTGTAGGGGAATGCCAAATTTTCCTGGATCGAGGCACAAGAAAGCTCTTTCCTTGTCTTTAAGAAGGCGCTAACATCTCCAGTTCTAGCATTGAAGCCGGCCGCGGTGGTCTAGCGGTTCTAGGCGCGCAGTCCGGAACCGCACGACTGCTACGGTCGCAGGTTCGAATCCTGCCTCGGGCATGGATGTGTGTGATGTCCTTAGGTTAGTTAGGTTTAAGTAGTTCTAAATTGTAGGGGACTGATGACCACAGTAGTTAAGTCCCATAGTGCTCAGAGCCATTTGAACCATTTGAACTAGCATTGAATAACAAGAATGCCGAGACAGAACTTCATACCGACACTATTCGTTTTGATATAGGGTCAGTTCTAGTAAAAATTCACGAAGGTCCAGAAAAGGTGTTAGCATATCCTTCCAGAGTACTCTTCAATTCCGAGGAAGTGTGCCTTGCAGTTGTTTGGGCCATCAACAAGTTCCAACCATATTTATTTGGAAAACCTTTCACCATTGTGATGGACCAGCACTATCCATGCTGGATGACTAGCCTAAAGGATCTGTCATGTCGACTGGTGAGTTGGGCACTGAGACTTCAAGGGTATGACGTCACAGTGGTATACGAAAGTGGATGCAAACACGAGGATGCCAACAGCTTTTCAAGGACTCCTTTGGCTTAACGCAGTAGTGTGGATGAGACATCAGTCGTCGCTGGAAGAAAAGACATTGCTGCTGAACAGGGTGAAGATTCAGCACTGCTGGAAATCATGGAAGCCTTGAAGAAGGAGGAACCCACCACAAGAAAATTCCAATTAATTAACAAAGTATATACTAAGATGGCATCTGTTCTTTCGGACATGTCCGAAAGAACAGATACCATCTTAGTTTATACAGGGTGTTACAAAAAGGTACGGCCAAACTTTCAGGAAACATTCCTCACACACAAAGAAAGAAAATATGTTATGTGGACATGTGTCCGGAAACGCTTAATTTCCATGTTAGAGCTCATTTTAGTTTCGTCAGTATGTACTGTACTTCCTCGATTCACCACCAGTTGGCCCAATTGAAGGAAGGTAATGTTGACTTCGGTGCTTGTGTTGACATGCGACTTATTGCTCTACAGTACTAGCATCAAGCACATCAGTACGTAGCACCAACAGATTAGTGTTCATCACGAACGTGGTTTTGCAGTCAGTGCAATGTTTACAAATGCGGAGTTGGCAGATGCCCATTTGATGTATGGATTAGCACGGGGCAATAGCCGTGGCGCGGCACGTTTGTAACGAGACAGATTTTCAGAACGAAGGTATACCGACAGGAAGACGTTCGAAGCAATTGATCGGCGTCTTAGGGAGCACGGAACATTCCAGCCTATGACTCGCGACTGGGGAAGACCTAGAACGACGAGGACACCTGCAATGGACGAGGCAACTCTTCGTGCAGATGACGAGAACCGTAACGTCAGTGTCAGAGAAGTTGCTGCTGTACAAGGTAACGTTGACCACGTCACTGTATGGAGAGTGCTACGGGAGAACCAGTTGTTTCCGTACCGCGTACAGCGTGTGCAGGCACTGTCAGCAGCTGATTGGGCTCCACGGGTACCCTTCTGCGAATGGTTCATCCAACAATGTGTCAATCCTCATTTCAGTGCAAATGTTCTCTTTACGGATGAGGCTTCATTCCAACGTGATCAAATTGTAAATTTTCACAATCAACATGTGTGGGCTGACGAGAATCCGCACGCAATTGTGCAATCACGTCATCAACACAGATTTTCTGTGAACGTTTGGGCAGGCATTGTTGGTGATGTCTTGATTGGGCCCCATGTTCTTCCACGGGATACTCTATCTGTGCTGCTAGAACATGTGCCTTTACAAGTACGACACAAGATGTGGTTCATGCACGATGGAGCTCCTGCGCATTTTAGTCGAAGTGTTCGTACGCTTCTCAACAACAGATTCGGTGACCGATGGATTGGTAGAAGCGGACCAATTCCATGGCCTCCACGCTCTCCTAACCTCAACTCCTCTTGACTTTCATTTATGGGGGCATTTGAAAGCTATTGTCTACGCAACCCCAGTACCAAATGTGGAGACTCTTCGTGCTCGTATTGTGGACGGCTGTGATACAATAGTCCATTCTCCAGGGCTGCATCAGTGCATCAGGGATTCCATGCGACGGAGGGTGGATGCATGTATCCTCGCTAACGGAAGACATTTTGAACATTTCCTGTAACAAAGTGTTTGAAGTCACGCTGGTACGTTCTGTTGCTGTGTGTTTCCATTCCATAATTAATGTGATTTGAAGAGAAGTAATAAAATGAGCTCTAACATCGAAAGTAAGCGTTTCCGGACACGTGTCCACATAACATATTTTCTTTCTTTGTGCGTGAGGAATGTTTCCTGAAAGTTGGGCCGTACCTTTTTGTAACACCCTGTATATAGTTAAGGCTTACCGCCCACTTGACCATCTTCTTTTTCTGTGAGAATGCACAAACAGTGCCCGAACTCTTACGGGAATCGGCAACGCGCCGCGAGTAAGGAGTATAATGGGCGGGGGCACTAGGAATGTAGTGCGGGACAATACGTTGAGAATGTGGGTTTCGCGGGAGGCGTGCCAGAGATAAATCCCTACAGTCGCGTTATCCTCTGTGTCCTCGGTGGCTCAGATGGATAGAGCGTCTGCCATGTAAGCAGGAGATCCCGGTTTCGAGTCCCGGTCGAGGCACACATTTTCAATTGTCCCCGTTGACGTATGTCAACGCCTGTAAGCAGCTAAGGGTGTTCATTTCATTGTAATTAACAAAGCATTACATAAGAGGAATTAAATTTCATCAGGCCAGAAATGGGTGCTCTTCATCCCAGCTCATCAATGGCCGGCTATCTTGAAGTATTTCCACACTGCTCCAACAACTGGTCGCTTGGTATTAGTGAAGACTTTAGTCAGAATCGGATGCAGATATCATTGGCCATATCTCTACCGATCAATTAGGTATTATGCGAGCCACTGTAAGGAATGGCAACAAAGGACACATGAGCCACAACCAATTCTGGACCTGTTCTGTCTGCAGCAGTGCCATTCCACCGAACTGGAATCGACTTCTTGGGGAAGTTCCCGAAGTCGACAAAAGGGAGTTGATGGATAATAGTCTCCACTGACAGCTGAATGGTCAGCGTGACGGATTGTCAATCCTCTGGGCCCAGGTTAGATTCCAGGCTGGGTCGGGGAATTTTCTGCGCCCAGGGACTGGGTGTTGTGCTGTCCTCATCATCATCCTTTCATCCTCCATCGACTGCAGGTCGCCGAAAGCACCCGGCGAACGGTCTGCCCGAAGGGGGACCCTAGCCATACGTTTAAATAAAGTAAAAAACCCACCGATTACACACCCGCTACGCTGTGTCTAGAGATGTGCCGATAGCCGAAGTTCTTGAAATTGCGAAGTTTCTTGTAGAAGAAATAATGTTGAAGCACAGAGCACTCCATATGTTGATCTCTGACAGTGGAAAAATTTCCACTCGAAGCTTGCCATCAGAGAAATTTCACATTGCGACTTCAGCCACAGGACGACAACTGCCTACCATCCACAGACCTATGACCTCACACAAGACTCTAATAACACTCGATGTATGTTGTGTAAAAGAGAGATTGGGTTACAATGTCACACAAGGCTCAGTGAAGCAAGACACAGTTCTTTCTGCTCCGTGGTTGCGATGCTGAAACGACGGTGGATACATCATTCCAATTTCAACCAGTTGGTATTCAGGACGACTACGTGAAACACCTCATCATCAGGACCAAACAAGGAAGTCAGCTGGCTCACATATGGACCATGGACGCCGAGGAGAAAGACCGAAAGCCCTATAACAACGTCAAGTGCTGAGCAATGAGACACAGCCTGGGAGACTTGGTGTAAATTTTTGAGCCTGTGCGGAAAGTAGGACTATCGGAAAAACTACTGAAGTACAATTTGGTCTTTGTTGTATCCTTCATTGTTCATTAGACGTCGCGTATGAAGTCGAGGATTAAGAAACTTCATCGAGAAGACAGAAGAGCAAAGATGTCCACGTCCTCCGTACGAAGTCCTACTACAGTCCAGAGGCGCAGGTCGATGGTGGGAGATTCCAGGAAACTGAAGATCTACCCAACGCTCGTGAAACTTAGACACTTCGATGCTCATCATAGTGAAGAGGCTGAAACAACTTTACCACCCTACAGGGAACTATTAACGAGGTCTATATCCAAGGTGCTTTTGGTGGCTCCAATGAGAACTTCTGAAACAGGGGGTCGCTATTTATGCAATAGCTGGAGCAATGACAGTGTAATGCAGTAGTTGGGGTCATTGTCTCGTGCGCTGCAGGTCGATGGTTCAAACCTGACCACCAGCAATTTTTTTTATTTGGTATTTATCATTGTAGAAGGTTCCTCAAATGGCTTACGTTTATAATGTTTGTATTTTCTGGAATATTCGAGAGTTGTATAATTTACTGCACTGTCTGTTCAGGAGTTAAGTTCTGTTCTGGTCAAACGTTGGTGTCAGTAACAAACGTGCTTTCAGTTCTAAGTAGTTGTGCTTCGTTGACAACCCTGTTTACGGATTTGAAGTTGATTGTGGTTTCGACGTGACGGTATTTCTAGAGGAACATGCACAGGACAGAAACTGTAGGGGAAGACAGAAGCTGAAATATAACCAACAAATAATCGAGGAAGTTTGGTGTTTGAGTTATCCTGAGGTTGGCACAGGAAAAGGAATTCATGGTGGGAAACGTCGACTCAGTCTGAAGACTGATAAAATACACACACACACACACACACACACAGACACACACACACAGAAAAGAAGCAATGTGTACATGGCGCAGACTGCCTTCAGCTAACAATGACTGTTCGTCTAACGAACACTGACTTGTGACATTAGGGAATATCTTTGCTAAACAAGCACAATAATGGGCCAGTAGCCACTCTATCTTGGACTACCTCCTCATTGCACAGTACAGAAGTCACATTTCCAACAGAGGATGAAACTTTAACGTGGCTCATTGCATGCGGAGAGTAGAATGGCTGCGCGAACTTGGCGACTGGACAAAAAATTATAGTAAATGGTTGCCAAGTCATGATGAGTTATGGTACGTGTTGGCATATGGTTATGGCAAATACCAGTGCATTAAAAAGTATATGAAATGATGGAGCCAT
This sequence comes from Schistocerca americana, assembly GCF_021461395.2. Taxonomy (NCBI): domain Eukaryota; kingdom Metazoa; phylum Arthropoda; class Insecta; order Orthoptera; family Acrididae; genus Schistocerca; species Schistocerca americana. The sequence goes on from NC_060120.1 coordinate 185,307,741, forward strand.
CTTGTGATCAGGGAACAATTCAGGCTGGTAATGACGTCTTCTTACACCTGTATGAGCTCCTACAGTCCCTGTATGAAACATGGTGGACGTAACTCATACCAATATTAGCCTCTGCCTGCACTTTTCCACTCACTCAGTGGGCGAGGAAAAAGTGAGTGACTAACTAAAGCTATTCTCAAATGAAAAACACCATGGTTTTTCTCTAGTTTTCTGTCTTGTATAAATTGAAGGTGACTGGGCGCGAAAGGAAAGGAAAGGGAAGGAACTATTAATGCCAGCTGCGTAAAGACTTAATGCTGAATCCGCAGCGACGAGTGAAAATGTGTGCTGGATCAGGATTCGAAAATGGGATCTCCCGCTTGCTAGGCTGTTGCGTTAACCAGTGCGCCATCCAGGACACTGTTTATTGCAACTGCGGGGATTATTCTGGCATGCCTCCTGGCTTACTCACTTTTCCACCTAGCGCCACATTTCTGCAGTCTGGGTCCATGTTCTCCATGCTCGCTACTCTGAGATTCCCATAGGAGGTCGAACGTAATTGTATATCCGCCCTGAAGGCGGTGGATTCATTGCCTATCGACGTGAATCAATTTTATATGAATGGCCGGTGTCTGTCATTTCGTACACGACTGACAAAACAGACACCATGGATTCACATACGTCGGCTGGAGTGGCCGAGCGGTTCTAGGCACTACAGTTTGGAACCGCGCGACCGCTACGGTCGCAGGTTCGAATCCTGCCTTGGTCATGGATGTGTGTGATGTCCTTAGGTTAGTTAGGTTTAAGTTCAAAACGGCTCTGAGCACTATGGGACTCAACTGCTGAGGTCATTAGTCCCCTAGAACTTAGAATTAGTTAAACCTAACTAACCTAAGGACATCACAAACATCCATGCCCGAGGCAGGATTCGAACCTGCGACCGTAGCGGTCTTGCGGTTCCAGACTGCAGCGCCTTTAACCGCACGGCCACTTCGGCCGGCTAGGTTTAAGTAGTTCTAAGTCTAGGGCACTTATGACCTCAGCAGTTAAGTCCCATAATACTCAGAGCCATTTTTGATTCATATACAGGATGGTCCATTGATCGTGACCGGGCCAAATATTTCACGAAATAAGCGTCAAACGAAAAAACTACAAAGAACGAAACTTGTCTAGCTTGAAGGGGGAAACCAGATGGTGCGCTGGTTGGCCCGCTAGATGGCGCTTCCATAGGTCAAACGGATATCAACTTGTAACCTCCCCACAAAATTTAATAAATAATAATAATAATGATTCTATTTTTTAGTGTAACCTCAGAACAAAACTGGTTCCCATTTAATGTACCCACAAAATTCTTTTCTCATTTAATGTAAGCTCGAAACAGAAAAACTCCTAAACCTCGTAATAAAAAATAAATTCAGTAACCTGGTAGAAATTGGACGACAGCTGCACTGCGTCATCGCCCTGTAAGATCATTCTGAATAAAAAAGGAAAAATTCTTACCTCAATAAAAACGGCGAATATATCTGCTCTTATATAAAAATTTTCCGGGACAGCTTTGTGCAATGCTGGCCGATAGATTTGTCATTTATGAAAAGAAGCAACTGATTTTTCTTTTGCAACAATAGGAATGATCATGGATTGAAGAAATTAGTAAATTCTTTAAATTGAAATGAATGTTTGTTAGAAATTACTTTATATCACGAAGATTATTATTAGGACATTTTTAAAAGATTTACATGGGACTTCACATAACATTACAAGATATGGGCGAGGCTGCTTTTTACCTGATACAATAATACTCAGCCTCCGGCATCGCTGCACCGCGACTGGCCCAGCCAACATGATACACCAGACAGGACTGACCAGCGCAGACAGGCGACTGCTCGCTAGCAACAACTTACTGCTACTGCTACACAGTTCGTACTGCAGTCAACACTGCTCTTTGGTCTCAGATTCTCTTATAGCTTACATATCGCAGGCAGCACATACCTCTTACAAACTGCGTTTTTTTAAATAGGAACCCCCCATTTTTTATTACATATTCATGTAGTAAGTAAAGAAATATGAATGTTTTAGTTGGACCGCTGTTTTCGCTTTGTGATAGATGGCGCTGTAATAGTCACAAACATATGGCTCACAATTTTAGACGAACAGTTGGTAACAGGCAGCTTCTTAAATTAAAATACAGAACGTAGGTACGTTTGAACATTTTATTTCGGTTGTTCCAGTGTGATACATGTACCATTGTGAATTTATCATTTCTGAGAACACATGCTGTTACAGTGTGATTGCCTGTAAATACCACAATAATTCAATAAATGCTCAAAATGATGTCCGTCAACCTCAATGCATTTGGCAATACGCGTAACGACATTCCTCTCAACAGCGAGCAGTTCGCCTTCCGTAATCTTCGCACATGGATTGACAAAGCGCTGACGCATGTTGTCAGTCGTTGTCGGTGGATCACGATAGCAAATATCCTTCAGCTTTCCCCACAGAAAGAAATCCGGGACGTCAGATCCGGTGAACGTGCGGGCCATGGTATGGTGTTTCGACGATCAATCCAGCTGTCACGAAATATGCTTCAACCGCACGCGAGCTATGTGCCGGACATCCATCATGTTGGAAGTACATCGCCATTCTGTCATGTAGTGAAACATCTTGTAGTAACATCGGTAGAACATTACGTAGGAAATCAGCATACATTGCACCATTTAGATTGCCATCGATAAAATGGGGGCCAATTACCCTTCCTCCCATAATGCCGCACCATACATTAACCCGCCAAGGTCGCTGATGTTCCACTTGTCGCAGCCATCGTGGATTTTCCGTTGCCCAATAGCGCATATTATGCCGGTTTACGTTACCGCTGTTCGTGAATGACGCTTCGTCGCTAAATAGAACGCGTGCAAAAAATCTATCATCGTCCCGTAATTTCTCTTGGGCCCAGTGTCAGAACTGTACACGACGTTCAAAGTCGTCGCCATGCAATTCCTGGTGCATAGAAATATGATACAGGTGCAATCGATGTTGATGTAGCATTCTCATCACCGACGTTTTTGAGGTTCCCGATTCTCGCGTAATTTGTCTGCTACTGATGTGCGGCTAAAACACCTACTTGGGCATCATCATTTGTTGCAGGTCGTGGCTGACGTTTCACATGTGGCTGAACACTTCCTGTTTCCTTAAATAACGTAACTATCCGGCGAACGGTCCGGACACTTGGATGATGTCGTCCAGGATACCGAGCAGCATACATAGCACACGCCCGTTGGGCATTTTGATCACAAAAGCCATACATCAACACGATATAGACCTTTTCCGCAATTGGTAAAAGGTCCATTTTAACGCGGGTAATGTATCACGAAGCAAATACCGTCCGCACTGACGGAATGTTACGTGATACCACGTACTTATACGTTTGTGAGTATTACAGCGCCATCTATCACAAAGCGAAAAAAGTGGTCCAACTAAAACATTCATATTTCTTTGCGTACTACACGAATATGTAATAAAAACGGGGGTTCCTATTAAAAAAAAACGCAGTTGACATTCGTATGACCTATGGCACCGCAATGTAGCGGGCCAACAATTGCGCCATCTGGTTTCCCCCTTCAAGCTAGACGAGTTTCGTTCTTTGTTGTTTTTTCGTTTGATGCTTATTTCGTCAGATATTTGGCCCGGTCACTATCAATGGTCCACCCTGTATAATTCTCTGCCTGTCTGATATGTCACATTACAACTGAAAATTAGGAGTTGCATCCAAGATGGCGGCTTCAGAAACGACCAGCATGTTGGTGTTAGAACTGTCGGTGGCAATGGAAAAATTTCTAGTAAGATCTGGATGTGATAAAAGTGGTGCATTCAACAAAGCTTGTTTCAGATTCACAAATTCAGAATATCCCAGGACCAAATAGTGTTTTTACCCGTCAATTGACATAATCTAGGGGTTTCTAAAGCAGAGTAATGAATAAATTTACGAAAAAAGTTAATTAAACCCAAAAAGCTATGTAGTTGTTTCTTCGTCGTAGGAACAGTAATGTCACGTAAAGCTGGAAGTTTTTCCGGGTCAGGCGCAATGCCTTCTGCTGAAATTACATGTCCAAGAAATTTTACAGAAGTTTTCCCAAAGTGCGATTTACCAAGATTAACTGTGAGTCCTTGTGCACGAAAAGTTCGTAACAGTTGTTCAAGAACCAGATTGTGTTCAGACCAGTTAGCTTCTGCAATAAGAATGTCGTCTACATACGTTACGATTCTGTCTTTAAGTTCTGTCGGAAGTATAGTATTCAAACCGAGAATAAATGCTGCTGATGAAATTGTTAAACCGAACGGTAATTTACAAAATTGATAACAGTCACCAAAGCAGAGAAAAGCCGTGTACTTTCTGCAGTCCGGATGGAGCTGAATTTGCCAAAATCCCGATTTCAAATCTAACGTGGAATAAATAGCAGTAGCGTGAAATTTCTGTAGAAGTTCTTCTAGTGTCTATGGGCGATCTGTTTCATTAATAATAATGTCATTAATGTGACGCGAATCAAGTACGAGGCGAAGTGAGCCATCCTTTTTCTTAACAATTTGGAGCGGGTTTATGTACGGACTAACTGCCGGTTCAATAATACCTTGGTCAAGCATAGCTTGCAATTCTTTCTTAACTTGTTCTCTGTGAATATACGGAAGGGATAATGTTTGGCTTTAAACGTGTCGTGCTGTTTAACTTGAAATACATACATAAAACCGGACATAGTACCAGGGACGTTGTCAAAAACTGGAGATTGCTGTAAAAGAATTTTGCGTAATTGCGTGCGTTCGTCGTCTGTATTTGAAGCACTGCTCTGTTTAACTTTATCAGAAATCATCTGTATAACGTCATAGTCGGCTTCGTCTGGAGTATTATAGTTGTGTACGTACGTATCTGTGAACAATGTGGAATGACAGTCTATGTTACGTGATGCGGAAATAACCTCTGTGCAATTAATTGTTTGTTCTTCTGCAGATAAAGAGTGCTGAAATTCTAAAGCCAGTTGTACATTTTCATCCTTTAACATTAAATAGGAGTTTTGAAAGTCAATAATTGCGTCGTGTTGTACCAGAAAATTCGTACCTAAAATAACGTGTTGTCAATAAGTGAACAATCCAAAAATTTGAGTGAAATGTATGACCTGCAATACAAAATGATAAATGTGTCTGTAATTTTACATCTACTCCTTTACCAGATACTGCTCCTTTTACTTTAGTTTTGCCTAATGGTAACGTAGGATAGGTATTCTCTTTGTTACATTCGTTGAAAGTTTCCTCATTTATAACTGACATAGGTGATCCAGAATCGATTACTGCTGAAAATTTAGATGATCCAATCTTTACTTCAATGACAGGGTGTGTAATGGTTTTTTGAATAACTGGTTTTTCCTGCAAAAGAGTGTCTCGGATTTCGTCAAAAGTAATAACATTTTCGTGAACATGATTCTGCGTATCTGAAGTATTGCTTGCGTTGCTGGAAGATGCAACCTGTACTGTATCTAGTCAAATTCTATCTGACGTGCTATTATTTGCGGGAGGATGCTGTGGCATTTCGACTATTTGTACTGTTCTGTTATTTCGTCCTGACGTATTACGTTCGGGATGATATCTACTGTCTGGTTCATTCATGATAATACGTTGTTGCGGATGATTTTGCTGCTGATAAGACCAACTGTTATTAAACGTACGCTGAAACTTGTGCTCATTATTTTTACGTCTGTCATAATAGTGATTGATATATGGCGCGTTACGATAGGAATAGAAATGATGTGTTTTCTATACGTACTGGTTTCCTTGTTGCGGTGCGTTACTATTTGGTGGAGCCGACGCTATACGTGTAGGCGGCGAAACATTAAAGCTTGGTTGATCTTGCAGACTAACCGGTTGGTTTTGTTGCTGTTGTTGGGAAAAACCTCTATTGTTACCAAAATATGTTTGCGATTGCTGAAGATTTTGTACATACTGATGATTAAAATTTTGTCTGATATTAAAATTATGCTGGTAGTTCTTGAGTGTCTAATGAAAATTGTAACTTTCGGTAAAACTTGTCAGATCGGGTTTTCTTTATTCATTCTTAATCCTAGATAGATCGATAGTTGAAGAGCTGTTTTGATAGATATAAAGGATAGTAGAAGAGAAGGCAGCAGTGAGGAAAACTAAAGATGAAAAGCACTACTACGGCTCAGGGCCCTGTGCACGCTATGGCACATATTCATCGAAGTGTAATGAATCCCCTGAGGTCAATTACGCACTGCAAATAAATTTTAGTTTCTGCGTTACAGGCAATGCCGGTAAAAATACAAAAGCAAGTTGTTGTATCCAGTCCAATTCTAGTTTCTGCATTACAGGCCAAGCTGGTGAAACAACAAAAATAAATTGTTGTATCCAGTCCAAAACGTGTACCTGTGCTCCGTCATTTTTAAATACTTTAAATTTTCTCACGGATAGAAAGTGCTTGTAATCAAAATTATCGTCTCTGTATGTTTGAACAGGTTCAGGATTGTATGAGAATCTATTTGTCTGTGACTGTTCGGAATCTGACTCAGGTACTCTCTGTAAATTACCTAAATTATACTGGCTGTGTGAGTCTGACAAATGTTCGGAAAGTGGCGTATGCTGTGATGTGTTAAAGGCTGAAATGTTTTTCATCTCTGTCACTTCTTGCTGTAAAGATGACAATTTTCTACGTAATGTATTACTGGACGAACCTATCTCACTGATTGTCTGCTGTAAATTTTGGAATTCATGTGTTTGATTAAACGAAATCGGTGAAGTATCGTCTGATTTGGTGTCATTATTACTTTCGATAACGTCAATACGACTGGCCAGTTCATCATATTTTTCAGTCAGTGTTTTTACCTGATTGTCGTTTTTATTATCACAAGCATTAATTTGTTTTTGTATTTTACGTGTGGTTTCGTTCAATTTTTTAACGTCTGCTTTGATGGCATCAGGATCCTGTATTAATTGTTCAAGTCTGTCGGTCACTGTCTGAAAGTCTACTGTGTGTGTGTCTGTTTTTGTTTTAAGATCAGAGATTTCATCATGTGATTCGGTGTTCAACTGTTTGATAGTATTAATTTCGTCTGATACTGTAGCAATATTATTGTCTCCGTATGTTTTTGCTTTTGTAAACAATTTACGCTTATCCAAAAAAAAGGCCAAAATATCCCGCCATTGCAGCACCCTCAGCGAGTCTAATTTCTTTTACCTGGTCTTTGATCCCACTCACATCTCATACCACTTGAATTGAAACATCTGTCTATCCATCTGTCTGTTTTAGAAGGGTGGTTGCGCACAGTACATTGGGGAGTTGGATTTGAGGTTATGTATAAACTCTAAAACAGAAAAAAAGGAATGATGCACCGTGGAAGGATTAGCTGAATGGGACGGAAGTCAGTTGATGTGATGTACATGTACAGACGAATAAATAATTATAATTTCAGAGCCGGCCGCAATGGCCGAGCGGTTCTAGGCGCTTCAGTCTGGAACCGCGCAACCGCTACGGTCGCAGGTTCGAATTCTGCCTCAGGCATGGATGTGTGTAATGTCCTTAGGTTAGTTAGGTTTAAGTAGTTCTTAGTCTAGGGGACTGATTACCTCAGTTGTTAAGTCCCATAGTGCTCAGAGCCATTTGAACCAATTTGAACAGTTTCAGAAGAACTGTGTGGTTTATTCAACAGAAAGAGCTTACAAACTGAGCAAGTCAATAACGGTTGGTCCAGCTCTGTACATTATGCAAGCAGTTATTAAGCTTGCCATTGGTTGACATAGTTGTCAGATGCCTTCCCGAGAGGTATCACGCCAAATGCTGTCCAATTGGCACATTAGATCGTCAAAATCCGCTGCTGGTTGCAGTGTCCATGACTCTCCAAAGGTTCTCAATCTTGGGAGAGATCTGGTCACTTTGCTGGCTAAGGTAGGTTCCGGCATGCACGAAAAAATCCAACAGGAACTCCCATCGTGTGCAGGCAGGCATTTTCTCAGGATGGCCTGCCATGAAGGGCAACAAAACGGGCATAGAATGTCATCGACATACCGCTGCCCTGTAAGGATGCCGCGGTTGACAACCAAAGGGGCCCTACTATGAAAAGAAATGGCACCCCATACCTTCACTCCCAGTGGAGAGGCTGTATGACGGGCGATAGTCAGGTTTGTATCCCAGTGATCTCTGGGACGTCTCCAGGGTGTCTTCAGTGATGAGTTGTTCTTCGAACTGAGCACTGGTAACATTTCTATAGGTGTCCCAGGCAGCAGCAGGACGCCGACCTGATCCATATCCATATCCATGATATGGCCTGATAACCAGTGGTGATGGTCTGCAGTGCCATTTCTTTTCATAGTGGGACCACTTCAGTTGCCATCCACGGCACTGATACAGCACACTCGTATGGCTTGCTTTTGTGCTTTCTGGATCCTACCTTGACAAAAGGATTGCCAGATCTCCCAAAATTGAAAGTTTTGGAGCATTATGGGCAGGGCTCTCCAATCAGCGTGGGAGTTTCACGATCTAACGCACGAGATCCATCAGGAGGACAACTCTATCAATCAATGCCAAGACAAATAACTGACTGTACAAGGGCCTAAGGTGGACCAATGAATTACTGACTTCCCCAATTTATGCTCTTCCTGTTGAATAAATTTATCAATTTATCTGAAATTGCAATCGTTTATTTGTGTATACATGTACATTACGTATACCGATTTCCGTCCCATTCGGACTGTTATTCTGTGGCTCGTCTCTTTTTTCTGTCTCAGAGTGTATTTGTAGGTATATGGAATCCAGAACTTGACTATTACTGTTGGAGTACCGTAATCAGTGGTCACAGTCGTATAAAATAAAATAGAGACTGCTCCAGGTGACTGTGAACAAAGTAAGAGCATATGGACTATCAGACCAACTGTGTGATTGTATTGAAGAGTTCCTAGATAACAGAACGCAGCATGTCATTCTCAATGAAGAGAAGTCTTCAGAAGTAAGAGTAATTTCAGGTGTGCCGCAGGGGAGTGTCGTAGGACCGTTTCTATTCACAATATATATAAATGACCTTGTGGATAACATCGGAAGTTCACTGAGGCTTTTTGCGGATGATGCTGTAGTATATCTAGAGGTTGTAACAATGGAAAATTGTACTGAAATGCAGGAGGATCTGCAACGAATTGACGCATGGTGCAGGGAATGGCAATTGAATCTCAGTGTAGAGAAGTGTAATGTGCTGCGAATACACAGAAAGAAAGATCCTTTATCATTTAGCTACAACATAGGATGTCAGCAACTGGAAGCAGGTAATTCTATAAATTATCTGGGACTAGGCATTAGGAGTGATTTAAAATGGAATAACCATATAAAATTAATCGTCGGTAAAGCAAATGCCAGACTGAGATTCATTGGAAGAATCATAAGGAAATGCAATCCGAAAACAAAGGAAGTAGGTTACAGTACACTTGTTCACCCACTGCTTGAATACTGCTCACCGGTGTGGGATCTGTACCAGATAGGGTTGATAGAAGAGATAGAGAAGATCCAACAGAGGGCAGCGCGCTTCGTTGCAGGATCATTTAGTAATTGCGAAAGCGTTACGGAGATGATAGATAAACTCCAGTGGAAGACTCTGCAGGAGAGACGCTCAGTAACTCGGTACGGGCTTTTGTTGAAGTTTCGAGAACATACTTTCACCGAGGAGTCAAGCAGTATATTGCTACCTCCTACGTGTATGTCACGAAGAGACCATGAGGATAAAATCAGAGAGATTAGAGCCCACACAGAGCCATACCGACAATCTTTCTTTCCACGAACAATACGAGACTGGAACAGTAGGGAAAACCGATAGAGATACTCAAAGTACCCTCCACCACACACCGTCATGTGGCTTGCGGAGTATGGATGTAGATGTAGATGTAAACTGTTGCTATGTGCACCCAGGTGTAGTGGACCGGATATTGGAGACGCTGCAGCCCGCGATGTTGAGGTATTTCGTGCCGAGCCCGACTTACAAATTTGATGGCGACGCTGCTGCTGGCGCGACAGCTGCCAGTGCTGCCCTCTGGCGGCTGACGGCCGAGACAGCCGCGTGAATAGGCCGCGCGCTGCATTAATGATGGCGCCCTCACTGAATTAGTGATGTCTGCCGTCGAGAGACCGGCGGTCTCACTGCTTCCAGCTCTCTCTTGTCCTGGAGCCACTTCCGCGCAGCCACATCTGTTGGCGGGGAGGACCTTACGTGAGTAAAGATTATGGACCTGTAAAGTCGCCTGCTGGGCACTACGGCTCTCTACATACGAGTTGTCCCAAACGAATGAGCAAGTACGGTAAGCGCAGGTAATGTTGATGCTTGTGAGAGGAAAACATCATGTAAACACTGTGTTCTGCTGTCAGTTACTTCAGTCAGCGAAGAGTTGCAGTGCTCTCGCATACGGGAGGAACATGTTTAAATTACCATCTGGCAATAAAAAGGGGGCCCAAAACTCCGTTGGCATTTGAAAATTCAGTACTACGCCGAATAGTGTAGTTAGAGAGGTAGAAATTGACGTGCAAACTTGAAATTACTTGGAGTTTTACTGAAATCAAAACAAGTGCACTAAATGACCAACAGGTGACACTTCATATAAATATATAGTAACAATTGGCATAACGTTTGATTTTAAAAAGGCGGTGTTCTTTATAACAAATGCTCAATTTGTCGGCCGTCATTCATCAACAAGTAGTAGTGGGACAATGTTGTGAACAGCACTGTACAGCATATCTGTACGTACGGCGAGAAACTGCCATAGGATATAGTCTTTTAGCATTCCTAATGAGGTCGAACGATCGCGGTAGACTTGCGACTTCAGATAACCCCACAACCAATAATTATTGATTATAATCACACGGATTGAAGTCTGGGGAACTGGGAGGCCAAGCATGACGGATGAGGTTCAGCACACGATCCTCGCCAAACGATGTGCGCAAGAGATCTTTCACACGAGTAGCAGTATAGGGTGGAGGGTCATGCTGCATACAGTAAAAGTCGTAACTGCCAGTAGTTACTTATCAGCCTAGCTAGGGATGATCTGACCGCCTCTCTCACTGCATCTTATTTTTTACACGATTCTTATGCGGCGTCATTGGGGTGTTGCTGTCCAGAGCCATCTGTGGCTAGTTTTTGTATTCGATCTTCGTTTCATTAAAACCCCAAGAAATTTCAGGCATGTGCGTCAGTTTTTACCTCTCTGCCTACAATATTCTGTGAATTAGTGCAGTCTCAAATGTTAACGGACTTTTGGGTCACGCTGCTAATGGAAGTTTTCTATGTTTTACTTAAATCACTCCAGGCGAATCCGGGGATGAAACTTCGTGGCTGATTAAAACTGTGTGCCGCACCAGGACTTGAACCTGAGACTTTTGCCTTTTGTGGACAGGTGCTCTACTGACTGAGTTAATCTAAGCATGTCTCACAGCTCTCTGTCACAGCTTTACATCCACCAGTACATTATCTCCTATCTTCCAGACTTCACAGAAATTCCAAGTTCTCCCGCATATCTTGTGGGACTATCACTCATGGAAACAACCTCCTAGGCTGTGGCAAAGCCATGTCTCCGCTATCATTCCTTCCAGGATTGCTTCTCCCAAAAGGTATTCGGGATAACTTCTGTGAAGCTTAGAAGGTAGGTAGGAGATGAGGTAGTAGCAGAAGTAAAGCTGTGAGGGAAAGCTGAGAGTCGTGCTTGGTTAGCTCAGTTGGTAGAGCACTTTCCCCTGAAAGACAAAGGACCCAGATTTAATTTGCCATGAAGTTTCAAAAAAGGGCACATTCCACTGGAGAGTGAAAATCCATTTTGAAATCGGGGGATAGTTGCTCATATGAGGAAAGAGCCAAATTCCCTTCTCATCCTTGTCCAATCGGAGATGTAGATTGAATTTGTCCAGATACTAAAAACCAGCCTTCTTCTCAGTGCTTTCCAATTTAGCAAACTCCAAGGTGTTTTGGATCTAGATCGAATTTAACGGTATTTTTTCCCGATCTTTTCGCACACTTTAAAGTATGCTTCCAAATATACAGAAAGGTGACATGGTGTTACCAGGAGAAAATAGTGATTCTGTTTGACAACTTTACTAATAAACTTCTCATGGTTGGGATCTTGTGGGACTCTCACAGTCAAAAGGCTGCATTTTGACGACGACATGTACTCATGTCATATAGTTTTATATTCTGACAGAATGTGACTTTGCAGTGTTACTTGAAAATGGCCATTCTTTTAAGAAATTTACTAATAAAGCCGCGTTAGAGCACTTATTTTTATCACAGTGACAATTTCAGGCGAGTTAGCCGTTTTCAGATCTAAAATATGGAGAGGAACCTACCTATCTGTGTCATCAGCTGCTGAGCTTCGTAAAAATTGCCACTGATAGCACTAATTCATTCTACGTTTTTAGATCTGAAAATGGCCTAATTCAGCCAGTACCAGGAATTACAATACAAATGTCTAATAAAACTTTCAGATACACTGACGGAAAAAATAGATAATGTAGAACAATGAAATTTTGGGAATAGACTTGTCTAGGTAACATATTTGGGTGATTAACATTGCAAAATTTCAGGTCAATATTGGTGCGAGATAAGCCATTGCAAATATGAGGTATTGGTAATTAATAACCCGTGTAACCGACAGAATGTTGAATGCAAGCATGCAACCGCGTATGCATTGTGTTGTACAGGTGCTGGTCGGCAGTTTGTGAGGAGGGGTTCCATGCCTGTTGCGTTTGGTCGGTCAATACAGGGACGGTTAAGGCTGTTTTTGGATGGCGTTGGAGTTATCATCCGATGATGTCCCATTATATCGTCTATTACAGACAGATCTGATGATCGAACAGACCAAGGCAACAACCCAACACTCTGTAGAGCATGATGGGTTACAACAGTGGTGAGTGGTTTAGCGCTACCCGATTGGAGAACACCCCCTGGAATGCTTTTCATGAATTTCAGCACGATAGAGCGAATTTACATCTACATCCACACTCCGCAAGCCACCTGACGGTGTGTGGTGGAGGGTACCTTGAGTACCTCTATCGGTTCTCCCTTCTATTCCAGTCTCGTATTGTTCGTGGGAAGAAGGATTGTCGGTATGCTTCTGTGTGGGCTCTAATCTCTCTGATTTTATCCTCATGGTCTCTTCGCGAGATATACGTAGGAGGGAGCAATATACTGCTCGACTCTTCGGTGAAGGTATGTTCTCGAAACTTCAACAAAAGCCCGTACCGAGCTACTGAGCGTCTCTACTGCAGAGTCTTCCACTGGAGTTTATCTATCATCTCCGTAACGCTTTCGCGATTACTAAATGATCCTGTAACGAAGCGCGCTGCTCTCCGTTGGATCTTCTCTATCTCTTCTATCAACCATATCTGGTACGGATCCCACACTGCTGAGCAGTATTCAAGCAATGGGCGAACAAGCGTACTGTAACCTACTTCCTTTGTTTTCGGATCGCATTTCCTTAGGATTCTTCCAATGAATCTCAGTCTGGCATCTGCTTTACCGACGATAAACTTTAAATGATCATTCCATTTTAAATCACTCCTAATGCGTACTTCCAGATAATTTATGGAATTACCTGCTTCCAGTTGCTGACCTCCTATATTGTAACTAAATGATAAGGGATCTATCTTTCTATGTATTCGCAGCACATTACACTTGTCTACATTGAGATTCAATTGCCATTCCCTGCACCATGCGTCAATTCGTTGCAGATCCTCCTGCATTTCGGTAAAATTTTCCATTGTTACAACCTCTCGATATACCACAGCATCATCCGCAAAAAGCCTCAGTGAACTTCCGATGCCATCCACAAGGTCATTTATGTATATTGTGAATAGCAACGGTCCTACGACACTCCCCTGCGGCACACCTGAAATCAGTCTTACTTCGGAAGACTTCTCTCCATTGAGAACGACGCGCTGCGTTCTGTTATCTAGGAACTCTTCAATCCAATCACGTAATTGGTCTGACAGTCCATATGCTCTTACTTTGTTCATTAAACGACTGTGGGGAACTGTATCGAACGCCTTGCGGTAGTCAAGAAACACGGCATCTACCTGTGAACCCGTGTCTATGGCCCTCTGAGTCTCGTGGACGAATAGCGCGATTAACGTACAGATTTGCAGTCAGGGTGCATGCGATGACAACGAGATTGCTCATATGAAACTGCACGTCAGACCATAATTCCATGTGTAGGTCCGGTGTATCTAGGATGCAGCCAGGTTGGCTGTAGGGCGTCAACTTGTCCACTTCTAACCAACACATGGCCATCACTGGCACCGAGGCACAACCTGCTTTCATCAGAAAACACAACACACCTCCACTATGCCCTACAATGAGTCCCGCTTGACACCACAGAAGTCGCAAATGGCGGTGGTTTGGGGTCAGTGGAACGTACGATACAGGGCGTCTGGCTCGGAGCTGTCCTTAATGTAACCGATTCGTAACACGTCATTGCGTCACAGTGGTGCCTACTGCTGCTGAAACTGCTGTTGCAGATGCAGTACGATGTGTCAGATTCATAAGCGAACCAGATGTGTTCCCCATCGGTAACGCCACGTGACCGCGTGGACCCCGGCCTTCTTGCGACCGCACATTTATCGTGACCACCTCTGCCAGCCATTATGTATAGTGACTACGTTTCTGCGAAGTTTTCCCGCAATTTTTCAGAATGAACATCCAGCTTCTCGTAGCCCTATTATACGATCTCGTTCAAACTCAATGAGGTGTTGATAATGGCAGTTTTGCCGCCTTAAAGGCACTCTTGACTAACATCAACTCATCATGTCCACTGCCCGCCCCGACAGCTGAGTGGTCAGCGTGACGATTCCCGGCTGCGTCGGGGATTTTTCTCCGCTCAGGGACTGGGTGTTGTGTTGTCTTCATAATCATTTCATCCCCATCCGGCGCGCAGGTCGCCCAATGTGACGTCGAATGTAGTAAGACCTGCATCAAGGCTGTCGAACCTGCCCTGTAAGGGGCCTCCCGGCCAATGACGCCAGCCTCTCATTTCCATTTTACCATGTCGACTCTCAAAGGTAACCAACGTTCACTACAATTACAGAGCTTATTAAAAGCAAACCTGATTTGCATCCTCATAGAGGCGCTACTAGCTCCACTGCCACGGGACCGGCGCGAAATGTGAATAAACATCATCTGTCAGATGTAAGAACACGTCTACCGACTTTCGTTTATGTCGCACAACTCTTCCTTAGTGTTGCGATTTTTTTGTCGGTGTATATCACATGAAAGTGAATGTGTCCAGACATAATTATCTTGTTTCCATAGGTCTATGCTGATAGTTGTACACTGTGACTGAAGTTGCCCAATTTGTTGGTGTATCAACGTGGATTATCCGATATGTGTCCGAGGAACAGTCCCACTCGCAGCCATGTAAGTCGTAGCGGACGTAGTGCCAGAGATCAGTGTCATTTGGTGTTCATAACAGTTTTAAAACGAGAGGAATCGCTGAAGTTGGTGAACAGAAAAGTCCTACTCACCTGGTTACCAAGCAAATATTCTGCGAAAAATGGTCCGCAGCTCGTGGTCGTGCGGTAGCGTTCTCGCTTCCCGCACCCGGTTTCCCGGGTTCGATTCCCGGCGGGGTCAGGGATTTTCTCTGCCTCGTGATGATTTGGTGTTGTGTGATGTCCTTAGGTTAGTTAGTTTAAGTAGTTCTAAGTTCTAGGGGACTGATGACCATAGATGTTAAGTCCCATAGTGCTCAGAGCCTCTGCGAAAAATAAGAATAAACTGATCAGAAAGTAATGTAGTATACAGTCCATTGTAATGTTATGAATGCAAAAGTAATTTTGTCCGTTACATTTTCAGGAAGAACTCGCCCAACCATTTTCAGTGAAATTTGGTATGGAGTAGCTTGAAGTATGCGGAAGAACGTAGGTTACTTCATAAAGTGTGTAATACAAGATGTGTGTAATACAAGGTACTTATTAATCTGAAGAATATTACGCGAATCATAGAAAAATTTACTCTTTGAGAAAGCTATTTACTCTTTGCCTTTTGAGCTTTACCATTTTTGTGAAAATGCTTGTATTGGTTGATATGTGCTACGTGATACGATTCAAAGTAATGAACACAATCCTAGTCGATCTTCAATGTGTTTAATCTATTGTATTGTAATGTATGTCAACTGGGGGCCTAGAAACGAGAGAGAGGGTCCGCCCCCGCCGCAGCCGCAGTGGTCCACAACCCCACGACGACTACCGCAGTCCACTTCACCCCTCTGCCGCCCCACACCGAACCACTCTTTCAGGGTTATTGTGCAGTTCGGCCCCCGTGCCCCCCCTCCCCCCCCCCCCCCTTCCCAGCGAACGTCTCACACCAGACGAGTGTAACCCCTATGATTGCGTGATAGAGTAATGGTGGTGTACGCGTACGTGGAGAACTTGTTTGCGCAGCAATCGTCGACGTAGTGTAGCTGAGGCAGAATAAGGGGAACCAGCCTGCATTCGCCGAGTCAGATGGAAAACCGCCTAAAAACCATCCACAGACTGAGCGGCTCCCCAGACCTGGACACAAGTCTGCTGGGCGGATTCGTGCCGGGGACCAGGCGCCCCTTCCTAGTCCGAAAGGCCGTGCGTTAAACCGCATGGCTAACAGGGTGGGCTGTTTAATCCATACTTCCGCATTATTTGTTGTTCAATGTACTCTACAGCTACTTTAGGGCGCTCCTGTCCGTGCCAATGTAACATACGTTGGGAAGAACAGGGCGCAAAACACGAGCTATGCTTACCTGAACAGGGAGACACATGAGGGTAGCTGATGCTGTTGCACGTACAGTAGCTTGCTTCCTCACCATCACTCATCGTAACAAAATCACTGATATGCGAGCGCAGCTGTGGGTAACAGCTGGTATGTATATATAATGCACAATGAGTTTAATAGCTCATGCATCAAAGATGCTGACCAAAATAATGTACATATGAATGAAAAAGAAAACTGAGGATCTGTTAGACGACTGTGAGTTTGACTGGGAAAGATGAAGGCACTAGAGGGGCAACTCCGACGTTGAGCTTGTCAGTGGGCGCTAGACTTAAATCAGGACATGTTGATCGGATTTCTCGATCGAGAGCCGGCCACTGTGGCCGAGCGGTTCTAGGCGCCACAGTCCGGAACCGCGCGACTGCTACGGTCGCAGGTTCGAATCCTGCCTCGGGCATGGATGTGTATGATGTCCTTAGGTTAGTTAGGTTTAAGTAGTTCTAAGTTCTAGGGGACTGATGACTTCAGATGTCAAGTCCAATAGTGCTCAGAGCCATTTGAACCATTTGAATCTCGATCGAGAAAAAGTGTTCCACAACGTAGAAAGGTGCAAGAGGGTTGAAATTCTGACAAAAATAGGGGTAAGCTATAAGGAAAGACGGTAATACACAACATGTGCAAGAACTAAAATGGAACAATAAGACTGTCAGACGAAGAACAAAGTGCTCGCATTAAAAGGTTGTAAGACAGGAACGCAACGTTCGTTCCTACTTTGCAGGCTATGTATCGAAGAAGCAATGACGAAAATGAAAGAAAGATACAAGAGTGGGATTAAAATACAGAGTGAAAGGATATCAATGATATGATTCGCTGATGACATTGCTATCCTAAGTGAGATTGAAGAAAAGTTAAAGGATCTGTTGAAAGGAATGAGCAGTCTAACTGGCACAGAATATGGAAAGACGACAATAATGAGAAGTAGTGGAAATGAGAATAGCGAGAAACGTAACAGCAAAATTCGAGATCACGAAGTGGACGAAGTTAAAGAAAAATTTCTGAGAATATATATTTGGAGTACGGGATTGTCCAGTAGTGAATCATGGACTCTGGGAACCCAAGAAAAGAAGAGAATAGAAGCATTTGAGATGTAGTACTACAGAAGAATGTTGAAAATGAGGTGGACTGATAAAGTAAGGAATGAGGAGAAGAAAGGACCATATAGAAAACTCTGACAAGAAGAATGGACAGGATGACAGGGAATACCTTCCATGGTAGCCATGCAGGGTAAGAACTATAAAGGAAGATAGAGATTGGAAATAATGGTAGACATAGGTTGTAAGTGCTACTCTGAGATGAAGAGAATGGCACAGGAGAGGAATTGGTGGCGGGCCTTATCAAACCAGTCAGAAGGCTGATGACTCAAAAAAGAAAATGTCGCAGGCCATTGGTCCTAGTGGCATGTAAAGTTGCACGTCTTCAGTATGCCAAGCCGACCCGGAAACTGGACACCAGTTGATTGGAGAAGTATAGCTTGATCCGATGAGCCATCGAGTTCTCTTTGACTCTTTTTTTTCAGTTGATGCAGGACGTAGAGCGCAATGACAGCCCAACGCAGCTTTTAACCTGCAGTACTT
Organism: Schistocerca americana; assembly: GCF_021461395.2. Lineage (NCBI taxonomy): Eukaryota > Metazoa > Arthropoda > Insecta > Orthoptera > Acrididae > Schistocerca > Schistocerca americana. Next base: position 185,326,108 of record NC_060120.1, read on the forward strand.
GAAAGGTGCAGCTCAGGCCAGGCTTGGTTGTGGGATTTTTTTGGGGGTGACTTCCGTGTCATGACTGTGGGCCACTCTTCAGGTTACCATAGAGATGAACCAGAATATTTATTTCGGCATTATCGGGAACCAAATGTAACCCTTTCTTCTACATTCATGATGAGAATGCTGTGGACACTTCCGTCTTCTGAGATGAGAATAGCCCTCTTCACAAGCTGCATGCTTACGTTCCTAGTTCGATGAACACTTGTAAGGTAGCTATAATTTCGCACCTTACAAGCACTCATCCACATTAGGTATTATTTGATAGGTAGTACATCGTATATATGAATATTTAAAGGAGACTGACATTGTCACATACGCCTTGTAAATAATTGTTAGCGCTTATTGCATGAAAGGTGACGGAGTGTCTTTGTTGTCATACTAGTAGAGGTTGTAACGACAATGGAAATGAAATGGCAGACGGAACTCAAGTCCTGGGTGGAAGGCATACACAGGTGTGTTGATCCTGCTTAAACACAGGAAATAGCAAGACAGACGTTGCAGCACCTGAGCACTGCAGCACAATAGAGTCTCAACCAGCCGGTTTATAGCCGAACCGGAAGGATTATACTTTGGAAACTACAAAAATCTTGGACACAGGTGAGAGGAACGAAGAAGCGGCACCTCAGAAACCACACAGGCTGGGTTATTTCCAAGGATTTTCGACAAAAGACTAAAATAAGGTTGGTCGGCATTCGGAAGAATCTGTAGAGAGGGAGAATATTCCGTGGTTTTGGGAATATGATTCGTTTTCGGAATTTCGATGGTGGGGAGCCGAGCGTTGCTGGGAGGCCAGCGGTGGAAAGAAGAGGTTTTCCGTTTTGAGCTCTCGTGTGTGACGGTCGGTCAGTATCAGCTTCTTGTTGGTACGGACGGACTTGCTGTCTTTGCTCTCACTAGATTTTGTAGTTAGAACGGTTAGGCACTGTACTGTTGTGAACTTATACGATTCTGGAGCTCGCCTTCGGGTTGTAAGTCGTCGTTGAGTACGCAGCGTTCAGCAATTGAGAGCACTTCCTCTGCCTATACTTACGTTGAGACGTTATCTGAACGCCGTCCTTGTGGCTGGGAGTTCGCATTTCGCGTCTGTAGAAAACGGAGAGGAGAAGACAGTATTAGAGTGTATTAGTCAGAGGACCACCTTCTGCCGTCCTAGTGTTTGAAAGAGTTTATTTGTGACTGGAGTTCTTCCATCGTCGCAGACGAGTACGAGAACCATCACTTCAACGCACCGGACGCAGTACGTACGGTGATACCGCAAACTGCTTCGGCTTGTTAGGGCTATAAAGCTACAAGATAGGCAACATCAAGGAGACTGTGTGCGCAGGAGTGCCGTGGTCCCGTGGTTAGAGTGAGACTGTCACGTACAACATAATGCTCGATATTCTGTGCAATTTTTATTTGAAAATGCGCATCGACATACATTTTATAAAGAATTTAATTTTTTGTTTCTATAATGTGCCTCTTCTCGTAAACTAATCAAGCAATAAAAACTGGAATTTCAGAGTTTACATCTGCATAAGAGGCTAATAAAACACGTGGAACAGATTTTTGTTTAAGGTCATAGTTGCTTTGAAATTAATTTTTCAGTTTTCTGTTATGCAGGACTGCTCTATTTTTTCAAATTTTATAGGAGAACTTTTCTCAGAGAAAAGATAACGGAAAAGTGTTGCTTAGGATTATTCAGTAAGTAAATCTGAAGAACTATGCCATATTTCAGGATGTTAGCTTTCATCGTTTCTGAGAAAAGGCACATTATAGCTAAAAAAAATTCAGTTTATGGAATTTGATTTAAAGTTTTCATTTCAATTTTTGGCGATATTGCTATACCTCTAGTGACTAATGCTGTCCACATCCATAATCTTTATTGTCTTCCTCGTCTTCCTGGAGTAATCTCTTCCCCTGCGTCCTTTGCCTAGCCAACTTTTGCTGTTTTCCTTCTGCTGCTTGACCTTTGTCCAGTCGCATTTCATCGATGCTTCTGCTTATTTTGAGTTTAATGCACCGGGATGGAAGCCTAGTCTCTGCAGGCACTTAATTCTACCTAAATTTCCACTACTGAACACTAGACAGGCATCACATGCAGCTATCTTCACAGCAGTTGGTGACACAAATACTGTTTTTGGATAATGCATCCAAATAAGTTGATTGTAGCTCTTATTTGTGTTCTGTCCTTTCCCATGTACAATTTTTTTCTGCAGTTCAGGTTCGGCTAGATACCTGAAAGTTGGTTTTATAATGTCTAAAACAGCAAGTGGCAGACCATGTTTGTGGGTGTATGGATTTTCACTGGGTTTTGCCTGAGGATATGTGTACCACAATATGTCACAAAGGGAATGTTGAGGACTATCAACTGTGGAAAGTTTGTGAAAAAATATTGCCCACATGGCTCGCTGCATTGTTTTCGAGCTACGTAAGTTATCCTTGATGCTTTTCCATAATATAGTTGTAAAGTCTGTATTACCTTGTCTGTGAGTGTGTTAACACCTCCCAGTGGCTTTCCGTCTTCTGATTTCTTGTCTTTCATTTCTTTCCTCAATCTGAGAAGTCTGCCTCCCATTCGCTTTTGAACATGCCCCACACATTCCGGTTTTTCAGTTTTAGTTTGTGAGCGATAAGCATTCTCTCTAAAACAGTCTTAAAAGCTCTGGAATCTCCATCACCTAGATACTTCACATACCGAACGCCATATTGTTCAACTAATTTTTAGAATTTTAGTTTCATCACAGCTGCATCCATCCCACCACTTGATCCATGGCAATTCTTGCTGCACACTTTCTTGTGCTCCTGCTGCCATATTTCTTCTTCACTGGTATCATTGTTATTTCATGTGTCACACTGAGAGCAATATTTGCTTATTACTTGGAAGTCTAAGATTTTCCCTGTCTTCACACTAATGACAGACTGTCAGATGATACACCAGGAAGTGATGCATGGCCCCCTTCATCCAGGTTCCATCACAAAAAACACAAAGATCGGTCCTCACTACACAGTGTCCTTCTTCCCCTTCATTGTTAATATCTACACTTCCTCGGCATCTGCTTTCCCGTCCTCTTCGCACTCAACTTCAAGAGCACCAAGGAGTATTCTGTTGTAATCACTGAATCCAGTCGCTGGAGCAGGCATGTTCATCAAGGCACAAAACAAATTTGTGCCTTCTCTCCCTAAACCTAAGCATCGTATGGCGTAACAAAATGTTGTATTCGCCTCATACATATTCCCATGGAGAGCAGAAGTCTTGAACTGAACATCATATTTATACACTTTACACAAAATATATATACTACTTACAGTGCAAATTCTGTCACTGTCATTACACAGTGTAAGTCCATGTGACCCACAATTAGCACATACACATGAAATGTTAATCATATGGGCATGTGTTGGTAAGTCAATTAACCTAAATTCACTGGAAAACTCGTCTTTGGCAATGTAGATAGCATCATCAATTCCTTCACTAATTATCTTCTTCGATGAACTCAAATGACGTTGTCGAAAATTTTTCTTCACTCATAGGAACAGCATCTGTAACACTATTATTTAAATTTCCTGTGCCTTTTACGCATGAAACTCGACATTTCCTTATTTTTTTGAATATGTAACCACTGTTATGACGAGTTTCGAGCAAAGCAGGCTGACATATGGTTCAGATGGCTCTAAACACTATGAGACTTAACATGTGAGGTCGTCAGTCCCCTAGACTTAGATCTACTTAAACGTAACTAACCTAAGGACATCACACACATCCATGCCCGAGGCAGGATTCGAACCTGCGACCGTAGCAGCAGCGCGGTTCCGGACTGAAGCGCCTAGAACCGCTCGGTCACGGCGGCCGGCGCTGACATATGTAAAACTAAAAACAGAAATAAGTTTGTAGCATGTACTATAAAAAATACAAGTTGTAAACAAAGGAACAAGCAAAGATAATTTTTTTCACAGCGTTCTAGACTCATCTGCAGTTCGTTCCGATTGTGTGAACGAAAAATTAGCGCACAAACATTTTCTAGCTTAGAGAAGGTGTGGATCAGATCACAGAAAAAGGGGCCTTGGCGGGCGCAGACGCCCAAACAAACTTTTTAAAACATATTTTTATCTAGAATTCAATTATAAAACTTTGAGATGTTATTCTTAAAGAATCAATCTATAAAGTTATGCAATAAAAAATTCTAATTTTTTCGAAATTTTTCCCTGCATCTGTCCTTAATGTGGCTGGATAGTGTTTTTGATGTCCCCTGGGGGTGACACGTATTTTAACTGTGAAAAGCTTTGAAAATATCGTCAATGCTGGCGCCAAATTGTTCATACTGCTATTGATATATCTGAGGAAATATGGTGCACCCGTGAAGGTAACGAGTGACAAACTTAAAGCTTCATCAAACTCCACCCCGCACAGCCTCTTCCAATGAGTGCTGTGTCCATTGTCATAAGATTCGCCCCAACGTCGAACTTATACAGTGGATCGAACTTACAGTCACTTAAAACACGCACCCAAGACTAACTGAGCTACAGGTGCAGCACATGTAAACTCGGGAACGGGTAGCAACTGGCATCTGCATCGAGCAAGGGTGCCTCCCCCTCTCCCCTAGCTTTCAGAGAAAGGAACGATACGGTCAGGTGTTTTTCTTGCAAGAAAATGATTTAAAAGTAGGTATTACGCAGGTTTTTAATACGGCAGGAACTGGAAGTTTTTTTTTGTGGCTATTTACAAGTCGGCATTCCTCCTCTTTCAATACATTAAAATACTCCATATCTCCATGTCTAAACCCCCCCCCCCCTCCTCCTCCCTACGAACTATTGTATGGACGACCTTGGCATCGAATATTCGTAACAGCAACATACGGTAAGTTCACTTCTGGTCTATATTCGAACAGGATGGAGCAATGTCGATTATTGCCTGGAGTTGGAAGTAGCCTTTGCAGCACAGTATGGACCATCTATCTGCTGGTCTGTTGTTGAGAAATATCGCTGACTGAAATGCCGTGGGATAAGTGGTCAGTGTACCATAGGCTATGTGTTCTCGTGGAGTCGTTTCCAGTGCATTATCGCTTAGCGAAAACTATGTAGTACTATGTAGTACCAATGTCAGGTGATATGAAAATCTATATTATTGCTACCAGTTTCAATTCTTACTTATCATCAGCAGCTACAAGACATTTTTGAATAACAGTGTCTGTGTAAATACGATCATGAAGTCCCACCCCACTCTGCATAACGTAGAAACACGAATTTCATAGCAAAATTCAGTACGTACGAGGTGCGTTTTTTTAAGTAAGTACCATTTTGAAACTAAAAAAAGACGTGCTAAGATATATCAATAATTTTATTTTTACATGAAAGCCTGTACCTTAATCTACCTTTCTACATAATTTCCGTCAATATTGAGGCACTTATCATAAAGTTGTACCAGTTTTTGAATACCCTCCTCACAGAAGTCTGCCGCCTGACTTGTTAACCACTGCATCACCACTGTTTTGACTTCGTCATCGTCTTGAAGACGCTGACCGCCCTGGTGTTTCTTCAAGTGCAGGAACGGATGGTAGTCACTGGGCACAAGATCGGGGCTGTACGGAGGATGATCTAGAGTTTCCCATCGAAAAGATGTGATGAGATCTTTGATCTGATTCGCCACATGCGGATGGGCATTGTCTTGCAGCAAAACGATGCCCTTGGTCAACTTGCCACGTCTTTTGTTCTGAATTGAACGGCGCAGATTGTTCAGTGTCTTACAGTAAGCTGCTGCACTGATTGTGTCATTATGAGGCAGAAATTCCACAAGCAATACTCCTTTCCTGTCCCAAAAAACTGTGCACATGATTTTACGGGCAGAAATTGTTTGCTTAAATTTCACTTCCCTGGGTGAATCTGAATGCCGCCATTCTGTGGACTGTTGCTTTGATTCTGGTGTGACGTATAGCACCCATGTTCCATCGCCCATAACATTTTGGCTTAAGAAATCATCAGCGTCATTGTGGTACCGCTCAAGGAAAGTCAATGCACTGTCTAAACGTTTGGTTTTGTGCACATCTGTCAATATCTTCGGTACCCAACGTGCGCAAAATTTTCGGTAATTCAAGTGCTCGGTCACAATTCCATACAAAACACTACGAGAAACATTATGAAAGTCATCCTGCAAAGGAGGAAATCGTAAAGCGCCTGTTTTCTCTCACCTTATTGTCCGCTTCCTGCACCAAACTTTCATTAACGACCGAACGACGCCCACTCCGTTGTTCATCATGCACATGTGCGTCCATCTTTAAATGATCTCACCCACTTTCTTACCATTCCATCACTCATAATGTTTTCTCCGTAAACTGCACAGATCTCACGATGAATATCGATCGCTTTTAGGCCTTTAGCACTAAGAAATCTTATAACAGCCCGTACTTCACAGTCGGCGGGACTCACGATTGTCGGAGGCATCTTAAACACTCAGTACACAACGTAAACAAGGAAGAATCAGACTGTAATGGCGTCAGTGCGTAGACAACAGATGTAGGTACCCAGTGCGCATGCGCAGAACGCCGACCGCAGCGCTGCGGCCGCGGTGTAGCAAAACGATACTCACTTAAAAAACACGCCTCGTAGAATTTAAACACTGTTCATTAGATCCAGTGCGTCAGTAATGTGACAGCACCTCGCAGCCAACCTCTGCAGACTTCTGAACTGTTGGAACATAAGTGTCAGACGTTTGAACTACGAGAAGCGTTCAGTAAGTAATGCCAGACTTTTTTCTGAAAGCAGGTTTGTTTCATTCATGATTTCAATTTCAACACAATCTACGTTCAGTGCGACAGCTCTACGCCACCTTACTGGGAGGGCCTGTATGCCCGCATGGTACCACTCTACTGGTCGATGTCGGAACCAGCGTCTTGCTGCATCAATGACCTCCCCATCATCCACGCACTGTTTCCTGTGGAGTGCATCCTTCATTGCACCAGGTAGCTGTACGTCGGAAGGTGCGAGATCCAGACTGTAGACGGCGAAGAAGCCAGTGGGCACACATCTTTGAGTACCCTAGCTGGTGGACGAGTTTGTCACTACTACCAACAGAGACGGCTTTCCGGAAGGGGAAGGAGCGCCTGGTCCCCGGCACGAATCCGCCCTGCGGATTTGTGTCGAGGTCCGATGAACCGGCCAGTCTGCTGATGGTTTTTAGGCGGTTTTCCATCTGCCTCGGCGAATGCAGGCTGGTTCCCCTTATTCCGCCTCAGTTACACTATGTCGGCGATTGTTGCGCAAACAAGTTCTCCACGTACGCGTACACCACCATTACTCTACCACGCAAACATAGGGGTTACACTCATCTGGTGTGAGACGTTCCCTGGGGGGTCCACCGGGGGACGAACCGCACAATAACCCTGGGTTCGATGTGGGGCGGCGGAGGGGTGAAGTGGACTGCGGTAGTCGTCGTGGGGTTGTGGACCACTGCGGCTGCGGTGGGGACGGAGCCTCTCCGTAGTCTCTAGATCCCCGGTTAACATACAATACAATACCTACAGAGACGTCGAGTTGTGTAGCGAGGTTGTTGACTGTCATCTGTCGGTCATCTCGAATGAGTGTCCCCACTGTCCAACACTGCAGGACTCACAGCTGTGTGCGGCCGGCCGGCAGGTGAAGATCGGACAGATTTGCCCGACCTTGTTGCGATGATGACAGACGGCTCGCCCAACGACTCACCGTGTTTTTGTTCACTGCCAGGTCTCCGTAGACATTCTGCAAGCACCTACGAATATCTGTGAGGCTTTTCCGCCAAAAAGAAACTAGATGAGACCTCTCTGCTTGGAACTCATCCCCTTTACAGACGCCCTTTGGAAGCTACACATAGCACCGCCACCTATCGAAACTTCGTAAGGGACTGATGCGGTAACATTCCACGATGCCCCACAACAAAATTTCGCATTTTTTTTCAACCGAAAATGATCGAGAAAAAATGTTTTGCATTACTTTTTGAACGCCCATTTTATAAATGTCCTTTCGTATAAACGACGCACAGTAAAACAAATGCACTATTGCTGGGCTGTTATTGTTGTGGTTTACAGTTCAAAGACTGGTTTGATGTAGCTCCACAAGGCACTCTGTCCTGCACAAGTCTCTTCACCTCCGCCAGCCGCGATGGCCGAGCGGTTCTAGGCTCTTCAGTGCGGAACCGCGCGACTGCTACGGTCGCAGGTTCGAATCCTGCTTTGGGCATGGATGTCTGTGATGTCCTTAGGTTAGTTAGGTTTTAGTAGTTCTGAGTTCTAGGGGACTGATGACCTCAGATGTTGAGTCCCATAGTGCTCAGAGCTATTTTTTCTCTTCATCTCCAGATGATTGCAACGTACATCCATTTGAAGCTACTTGCTGTATTCATCCCTTGGTCTGCCTCTACAATTTTAACCGCTGACACTTCCATCCAATACCAAACTGATGATTCCTTCATGCCTCAGGATAAGTGTTACCATCAGACTCCTTCTGTTAGTCAAAATATGCCGTAAATTTGCTTTTTCCCCGATACGATTCAGTACCTCCTAAGTAATTACTGAGACGTGTCACTGATGTTTCATTTCCATGCCGACACTAATATTATAAAAAAATTTTACGTAATAGCTCAAGCTGAGGGAAAGCACACATTACTATATACTAGGTTGGAAAGTATGTCACAGAACATTTGAAATTTATTAATACAGTCTGCATATAAGTCCAAATTGTGGTTTACTTGCTATGTAATTTTAAATCTAGCGGAGGTGGAGAATCCAGGGAGGTGCAAGGCAGCCGTGTTTTCGATTCTTCTGAAAGGCAAGCGGAGAAACGACCACATGGTATCATCTGAATATCTAAGGTTATTTATATTTATCTCAGATATTTTAATTGCAATGTCTTTTTCATCTAACTTGGCGGCTTTTATAATGTGCTCTGCACACAGATTTACTAAATAAGGTGACAATATACAGCCTTGTCGTACTCCTTTCTGAATCTTGGCCCATTTAGCTGCTCCGTATTGGGTCTGCACTATAGATTCTTGGTCAGAGTATAAATTCCCTGTGAGGTGTATGAGACTATCTGTTGCTTCCATGTGTTTGAGTACTTCCCGTAATTTGTTGTGGTCGATACAGTCAAAGGCTTTAGCATAATCAATAAAGCAGAGCTACAAATGAAGAGCTTGTTTCAATAGTGGCGCAAGTCCATTTTTGTTCCTTCTGAGATACAGAGTCCTAAAGTTAAATGAGCGCTGAAAAATCTGCAGTTGAGATACCAGAAATACTCACGTATATATACTTGTACCACTATTGAAATAAGCCCTTCACGTCTTTCTGGTGCTCGTTAAACTTGCCATCGTTAATAACTACAGGTGTGCCTGATTTACACGCGAGTAATATATGTGTGAGGGTAGTAAATCGGATAAAACCTAAGCACTTTTTCGCCCCATGAAAGCAGTTGAAGTGGTTTAGTTACGTTTAGACTATCTGCGTAAAATATTATGCTTGTGGAGGTAGAAGCTCCCAGCCAGACCAGGCGCAAGCACTATTAGAAAAAACTTAGGAATCAAGGCAAAAAAATAAAAGCTTACAGAAGTGACAAAAGAACCTTAAACCTAATTTTCAAATCATTGCTGTTATTGCTAAAATATTTCAGATGTATATTTAATATAAGGACCTGTTGGGACGGTAAGGTCTATCTGAAAAAGATATGGCCCAAAAAATCAAGAAGAGTTTGTGTCTTACGATAAGAAACATATAATCCTATAATCTTCGAATTTTCTTTGTGGGTTCTTCTCTAAATATTAAATGTCTGTCTCTGAGTTACTACATTACACAACGGAATGGGCAAAAACTACATTATTATAATCTTTCCATAAGTATAAGCTGGTTCTATGAACCGTAAACAATTTAGGAAAACAATGTAAACTTTGCATAAGAAGCTATTAGTGGTAGGAAGTGAACGAACTCTAAATACAATGCGAAAACATATGAATGTAGTATGTGTGGAATATGGCATGAGAATCAATACGGCAAAAACAAAGTATGGTGATCGGCGCAAGAAGTAGACTGGCAAGTATTAAGACAGGTCAAGGTATTGCTAGCCACATAAGAGCATACAAATACACAACTGGCCATTAAAATTGCTACACCGAAAAGAAATGCAAATGATAAACGGGTATTCATTGGACAAATATATTATACTAGAACTGATATGTGATTACATTTTCACGCAATTTGGGTGCATAGATCCTGAGAAATCAGTACCCAGAACAACCACTTCTGGCCGTAATATCGGCCTTGGTACGCCTGGGCATTGAGTCAAACAGAGCTCGGATTGCGTGTACAGGTACAGCCTATGCAGCTTCATCAAGAGCAGTGACTCGCGTATTGTGACGAGCCAGTTGGTCGGCCACCATTGACCAGACGTTTTCAATTGGTGAGAGATCTGGAGAATGTGCTGGCCAGGGCAGCAGTCGAACATTTTCTGTATCCAGAAAGGCCTGTACAGGACCTGCAACATGCGGTCGTGCATTGTCCTGCTGAAATGTAGGGTTTCGCAGGGATCGAATGAAGGATAGAGCCACGGGTCGGAACACATCTGAAATGTAACGTCCACTGTTCAAAGTACCGTCAATGCGAACAAGAGGTGACCGAGACGTGTAACCAATGGCACCCCATACCATCACCCCGGGTGATACGCCAGTATGGCGTTGACGAATTCACGCTTCCAATGTGCGTTCACCGCGATGTTGCCAAACACGGATGCGACCATCATGATGCTGTAAACAGAACCTGGATTCATCCGAAAAAATGACGTTTTGCCATTCGTGCACCCAGGTTCGCCGTTGTCCTGTCTATGATGCAGCGTCAAGGGTAACAGCAGCCATGGTCTCCGAGCTCATAGTCCATGCTGCTACAAACGTCGTCGAACTGTTCGTGCAGCTGGCTGTTGTCTTGCAAATGTCCCCATCTATTGACTCACGGATCGAGACCATCTTGACTGCTAGTGATACGAGGCCGTTGGGATCCAGCACGGCGTTCCTTATTACCCTCCAAAACCCACCGATTCCATATTCTGCTAACAGTCTTTGGATCTCGACCAACGCGAGCAGCAATGTCGCGATGCGATAAACCGCAATCGCGATAGGCTACAGTCCGACCTTTATCAAAGTCGGAAACGTGATGATACGCATTTCTCCTCCTTACACGAGGCGTCACAACAACGTTTCACCAGACAACGCCGGTCAACTGCTGTTTGTGTATGAGAAATCGGTTGGTATCTTTCCTCATGTTAGCACGTTGTAGGTGTGAATGCTCTGAAAAGCTAATCATTTGCATATCACAGCATCTTCTTCCTGTCGGTTAAATTTCGCGTCTGTAGTACGTTATTTTCGTGGTGTAGCTATTTTAATGGCCAGTAGTGTATCTTTGAAGTACGAACACGGAAGACTGGAGACGTCATTAGGAGGAAAAAAGTCGCACTGCTGTAGCGAATGAGGAATTCAGTAGAAAGAGGAGATTGTTATGTGGCAAACTAGGTAAACTTGCTTATTAGAGATATGTTGCCTCGGGATGGTACGTCCGCGGCTGTTCAGTACTAAGGAAATTGTATCATTGTTTATTTCGTCCGGTTCAGTTGCGCTGATAAATAAAAGTGTGCTACAATGGTTGCCGGTTTCGGGCTGACACGCGCATTCTCAAACATGGTTCAAATGGATCTGAGCATGGGACTTAACTGTTGACGTCATCAATCCCCTAGAACTTAGAGCTACTTAAACCTAACTAACCTAAGGACATCACACACATCCATGCCCGAGGCAGGATTCGAACCTGCGACCGTAGCGGTAGCGCCTTTCCAGACTCTAGCCCCTAGAACCGCTCGGCCAGCGCATTATCAAACCACACATCTTGTTATTAAACTTCTAGATGAAGGCCTGAGGAAAAGGCTTGGCAGCTGAGTTGTCTGGAGGATGGCACTCTATGGGGCAGAAACATATGTACTGAGACGAGAGGATGAAAAAACGCTAGAAGGATTTGAGATATGGACGTGGAGGAGAATGGAGAGGATAAGCTCGAGGGAAAGATTGAGTAACGAAACAGTGTTCGAAAGGATTAGCGAGAGGAGAAAACTGCTGCAGGTTGTAAGAGAAAGGATGAAGAACTGGATGGGGCTTTCGCTGAGACAGGGGTGCTTTGGAAGGATTAGTTTGTCAGGGGAGATTGAGAGGAAGGAGGAGATACAAGATGGTAGACGACATAAGGGGAAGCGGAAGTGGACCTGAAGAGGATGGCACAAGGCAGGAGAGCGTGGAGAGTTATCATGTATAAACTTGTCTTTGGACAGAACACTAATGATGATGATGTATACTACGGTCTGAATTTGGCTTAGACTCGAAACTAGTTCCGTGATAATAAACCATTACCGGCGAGTAATTGCTGCCTCACGGCCTACGTCCAGCTTGAAGAAGGGTCCACACCCCATTCGCTGATAACTACGAATCATAGCACAGACAGTGGGGGGGAACAAACAACAATGGATCCCTCTCCCTCCACCACAGGAGACCTGTTACAATAAAGTTTCCCACTCCTTCCGCCACAAGAGACCAATTATAACGATGCTTATTAAAATTGTGACGTAACATCATGCTCAGTAGAGCAGTCATGACACAATATAATAGACTCTGAACAACAAAACACAGTAGTATATTTAGGAGAAGGCCACTGTAACTATGGCCGAAACGTTGGTTTCATCAGTGATAAAGTTTGCCAGAAATTACTGCAGCCAGTCGCCTCTTGTTTTGATCTTCAATTTTTATTTTCTCTTACCTGCTTCGAATCACCTAGCGATCCATCATCAGGTGGTACATATTTACTGCATGTTAGCAGCGTTGTGGGATTCGTGTAGCTGTGGCAAGACGTGAAAACGGAACAGATAAGCACTTAATGTGACGAGAATTGGTTATGTTACTGCATGTTTAGATTTTACATTTTGCTTCAGCCACACGACCCCTGTATATATGCAATAAATACGTACCATTTGATATAATTTCTGGAAACTTTTATTCATCACAGTCGCCGTGCTTCACATCCATAATGGATAAAAGTTTCATCATTGATATTTATTTACGATATGACGCGCTACCACACCCAGAAAACTTTTATGTTAATAAACAATTCATTTGTATTTTTGGCTGACTGTAAAATATGATTTTGTTGTTTCTTTCTATAGTATGGCTACGGCATGTTTAAGACCTTTTCATAATTGTTTTCATCCAGTCCCTTCTACAACTTCTCAATGTGTGTAACGGGAACTTTTTATAATATGAGCTCTTGCTTTTGCCGCACACAGAAGTATTCATTTGGGGATGTATGTTACAACTCATTCCCTGCTAGATAAGGCGCTCCTCGTGTGACGAATGTCCGAGCATGTAGCTTCTGTCGGACTCGGATGGGCTACAGACACGCATCATTCCGTGAGCGCCTCTTGATGACGTATGAGAAGCGAGAGCCCCCTACCTGCTGATTGCGCCCTCTGATTGGCCGTAAACGGCGGATGGCTGAGGGCTTATCGCTACTGGAGGCTAGGAGCGGATGTCGTCGAACCCTTCCCCTCTTCCTGCCCCTCTAAAAACTAACTACTCTGCGCCCTGAAACGCTTTTATGGCTTCCGTAATCTAGCCCGCCATAACTCGTTGATTAGTAATCCAAACTGCGAAAAGTGGCAGAAGGACGTTGTGTGGGAAAAAAATGTCGCTGGAGAGTAATGGGGAAGATGGGTAATGGATGCAGTCGACTGCTGACAGCAAGGGAAGACCACTACCGTAGTTTCTCTCGTTCATGGTGTTTACCAAGCGGCAATTTCATATTTCGGCATTCTGGTGAGTTCGACACATTCATATCGAAGCCAATAGCATCTTGGTGTCTTGAACAAATCCGTGTTCAAAAAGTTTCGATCAGCTGGTCTTAGAGTTTCGACACGAAGTAACTTCCGTGTAGGTTAAGCCTGGTAGCATTTAGATACTGAGAAATTCCAAACGCCTTTTATTCTAATCTAAAATAGGAAGAGGCACTGGTAAGCAGGTAATACAAAATGGTAAATTTTTATAAGCAGAATGACTATTGGCAAGAGTGATTTAAGTAACTAATTTACCGAGAGTTTCAAGCAAATGGATCGTAAAGTTGTACTTTGGCAACTCTCTCTGGTGGTCAGTGTCATACGTGTTTCTGAAATGGACAAAGCGGTAGTTAAAAGGAAAGTCCATTAGAATCGACGATGAGGTTGTTAGAGACGGAGCAGAAGCTCATATAGGACAATGTGTAAGCTTCCAGCCCACTCCGGCGTGCACTTCATCAGGGGTCCCAAATTTAGTTAAGTCAATCGAAATCATTGTTGTCGGAGGATAGAGCTCAGACACAAGTAAACAAGGTGAGATTTAGAGCTCTGACTCGATTTTAATACAACTTCATTGTTATTCATTTCAGACTCAAATGTATAATAATATGTGCTTGGTTTATAGCGTATTCAATAATTCAGAACAAGCAAAATACACTGATGATACCGAACACTATGACCACCTACTTAACAGCGCGTTGGTCAATCTTTAGAATGCAATGCACTTTTCCACGGACTCTTTATTCTGCAGTTAAAACCCCCATTGACTCTATATACAGAAAATAAACAGTTTAGGCATGTTTCTTAAACTGGGTGCAATATTTTTTTATACAATAACATGTCGACCATAGATTATGTATACTATAAAATTATGTGCGTTTGTTCTAAATTCTACCATTCCTGATATGAATCAGAAATTAATGTTAATATTTCCTTACGTTGTACCTACATGTTATCCACGTACTATTCCTTGTACTAGAAATTTGTGTCTGTACGTACTTGCTCCGAGAAATCGAGGTCTATTTATTTCAGTTGCGTATCCACGTGTTTGTCCTACAGTGACAGTTCTCAACTTCCACATGTTTTGTATATTTCTACCACCCTATTCTATACAGAATGTTAAGTAAGAACGTGGTCGGTATTACGCATAGACGGTAAAAGATATCGCCTTAGTTCTTGCACAGCCCGATAGAGCGTACCTTTGTCCTTCACGCAATGTTCATAAAGCATTACTTTACTCTGAATCCTTGACTGTGATATACAAGAAGAGACCTGAGTGCAGCTTATGCGTCGCGTTTTGAGGTTGTTTTTCTCCGTAGCCACCCTAAAGATTCGAAAATGACTCATGCTACGGCGTCTAAATATACAGGATACTCATTCGTACAAAAGTGGGTGCATTCGACAAGTCATCGGAAGGTTTCTGGTGGTATGTTGCACCAGATGTCTACACATTGTGACACTTGCTTGACCTGCACACTGAAACCCCATTTAAAATCAGCAAAATTAAAATATGTGCACTATAATTACTGTTCGTAAATAACTTGATTGCTGTCCACGTTATTTCTGAAATGGCAGAAGTTGGAAGACTTCAGGCTGTTAATGCTTTGTGCCTGACCACAGCCACTAATAGTAATAGCAATAATAATAAAAATAATAATGATACTGTGTACAGCACTATAGTAGCCCTTATTTAGTTACTGCTGTACGGCATGCTGATTCAGGGAGAATGCTGCCCTGGCACCAAGGCGGTTACTATATGCTGTCACCGACCAGGGCAACCAGAGGCGCCAGAGTGCCAACGCAACAGAAAGACAGACCTAGCTCGGCATAGTTGGTGTGCGTACCTCATTCCCAAGCCAACGGTCTGTTACGACGTGAGTGGAAGAAACCAGTGTTGTAACAAAACAAGCACTTACTAGGCCCACGCAAAAACTCCTCATTTTCACTTAGAGGCATCTCAGTCTGCCTACCTCAGAACGCATGTATTTAC
Source organism: Schistocerca americana (assembly GCF_021461395.2). Taxonomy (NCBI): domain Eukaryota; kingdom Metazoa; phylum Arthropoda; class Insecta; order Orthoptera; family Acrididae; genus Schistocerca; species Schistocerca americana. Next base: position 185,341,994 of record NC_060120.1, read on the forward strand.
TGGCGATCCACGAGCGCTTCTTGTCTGGACCGACGTCACCCCTAACTAATGTATACTGAATAACACTCTGAGGTGACATAAGTCGCTGGATAATAATAATGTACATGTAAAGATGGCAGTAGTACCGCGTATACAAGGTATAAAAGGGCAGTGCTTTGGCGGGGCTGTCACTTGTACTCAGGTGATTCATGTGAAAAGGTTTCCACGTCGTTATGTCCGCTCGACAGGAATTAACAGACTTTGAACGCGAAATGGGAGTTGGAGCTAGATACATGGAACATTGCATTTCAGATATCGTTAGGGAACTCGATGTTCCGAGTTCCACAGCGTCAAGAGAGAGCAGAGAATAATAAATTTCATGCATTGAGCAAGCAGTAAAGGAAACAAAAGAAACGTTCGGAGTAGGTATTAAAATCCGTGGAGAAGAAATAAAAACTTTGAGGTTCGCCGATGACATTGTAATTCTGTCAGAGACAGCAAAGGACCTGGAAGAGCAGTTGAACGGAATGGACAGTGTCTTGAAAGGAGGGTATAAGATGAACATCAACAAAAGCAAAACGAGGATAATGGAATGTAGTCGAATTAAATCGGGTGATGCTGAGGGAATTAGATTAGGTAATGAGACACTTAAAGTAGTAAAGGAGTTTTGCTATTTGGGGAGCAAAATAACTGATTATGGTCGAAGTAAAGTGGATATAAAATGAAGACTGGCAATGGCAAGGAAAGCGTTTCTGAAGAAGAGAAATTTGTTAACATCGAGTATATATTTAAGTGTCAGGAAGACGTCTCTGAAAGTATTTGTATGGAGTGTAGCCATGTATGGAAGTGAAACATGGACGATAAATAGTTTGGACAAGAAGAGAATAGAAGCTTTCGAAATGTGGCGCTACAGAAGAATGCTGAAGATTAGATGGGTAGATCACATAACTAATGAGGAGGTATTGAGTATAACTGGGGAGAAAAGAAATTTGTGGCACAACTTGACTAAAAGAAGGGATCGGTTGGTAGGACATGTTCTGAGGCATCAAGGGATCACCAGTTTAGTATTGGAGGGCAGCGTGGAGGGTAAAAATCGTAGGGGGAGACTAAGTAGATTCAGAAGGATGTAGGGTGCAGTAGGTACTGGGACATGAAAAGCTTGCACAGGATAGAGTAGCATGGAGAGCTGCATCAAACGAGTCTCTGGACTGAAGACCACAACAACAACAACAACAATGAGAAAATTCATCATGTATTCTACTTGGTTTCCAGTCTTCACAAACGATAAAGAGTATTACTAGTTCTTGTTTGAACTGGTAATCTGTGTGGGCTATAGACTGACATGAAGAAAAGCGAAGAATTGTATGCGAACCTTTTTCGCTTCACGTACAATTACTCTTCCTCTCTGTTCTTGTCTCTCTCTCTCTCTCTCTCTCTCTCTATGTCTCTGTACCTTCCTCTCTCTCTCTCCATTTCGATTCCTCTTCTCTCCTGTTTACTTTCCTTCGCCAAACACGTTAACGCTAAAATACCCCAGGTGAGTTAAGGAATACCTTAAGAATTACAGGTGCGGTGCTGTCATGCCAACTTTAATCTTCATTTTCCTTACGAGTTGTCGAAATCTGGAGAGAGCCGGTTGTCGTGGTCTCAGGAAGTCTCTGAGACTTATCTCTCTGCTTCCGGAAGGATGTCGCGGTTAAGAGTTCTGCCTTAGTGTCTCCCGTTATCACGATGTGCGGTTTCTTAGGTCATGTAGGCTTGCAGTTCTCAATCTGACATTTTTGGTTTCACAATGTTCAGCTTAGACGCAGCTTTTCATTCCTTACTACGCTGCAGATTTTTTTTACTCCCAATTACGTTACTGTCCTGGTCCGCAATAATTAATCTATTGGCACATTCGCCGATGGTGTGGTCGAGGATGCTGATTTCTCCACACCCGCAGGAGTCTGTGGTGCTTTGGCGTATTTTTAATAAATAGGTGGGGTATTCCCCATGTCCCGTCAGGTAGTGTACTGTTCCCTTCCTCGGCGGAAAGAAGAACATTTTTAATTCATCCTTGACATCAGATAGGAACTGGTAAGACTTCGTCCCTGTTTCTGCCTGACCTAGATTGCTTGCCAGTCTCTAACAATGTTCTCCGTTGTTTACTTCTTCTATCTGGCTCTTGTGTTCAGTGTCTCCTGGTAATAAGTCATCACCAGGAGCGCCTCAGTCGCTGCGATTCTACACACATCTGTCAGGCGCAGATGAATTCTCCTCAGATCGGTCCTTACGCTGTTTTCTGGCTCTGTGAGTCCATATACACGCTGTATAAGGGGCAATAGCGATTAGACCTGCGTATATTCCTACTACAGTCAGAGATAGCTGAAAGCTGCCATCACTCTAGACCAGTGGTTCCCAACCTGGGAGTAATTACCCCCTGCGCCGGCCGTTCTGGCCGAGCGGTTCTAGGCGTTTCAGTCCGGAACCGCGCTGCTGCTACGGTCGCAGGTTCGAATCCTGCCTCGGGCATCGATGTGTGCCCTATCCTTAGGTTAGTTAGGTTTAAGTAGTTCTAAGTCTAGGGGACTGATGACCTCAAATGTTAAGTTCCATAGTGCTTAGAGCCATTTTATTTACCCATAAGGGGTAAAATGAAATTTTATGACGGATAAAAACTAAACGATTCAGTTCTGTATCAGTCACGAAACTAAACTGTTTTCAAAAGATCATAACTATTGTCACAGTTTTGTGAGACTCTAATATTGGTTATGTAAGTTATCAATAATTACTCCTTCTCAGTTATTAGCATTAATGTGGTGGATGTTACACGTTTCCTCCCATTACACACACGTATGTTGCGCTTTGTCCCGTATATCGCTAACGATAAAAGTGAGACATATACATAAGAAATGCTAAATTCTCAAGAAAACGTCTTCTCCAGTTTGTGGATAGTACTTGGAGTAATACAGAAATTCCTTCATTACTCGCTTCGAAACAGATAAATTAATTAATTGACATCACGACACAGCAATAGCTATATAAGGGCTACTACAGTGCTGTACACAGTGTTATTATTACTTTTATTGTTACTGTTAGAGTGATTACATACAAAGTATTAACAGCCTGAAGTCGTCAGTTTCTGCCAGTTTAGAAGTAAGGAGTGCAGCAATGAGGTGATTTATGAACAGGTAAATATACTGCACACACCTGAACTTGTTTGATTTTAAATGGGGTTGCAGTGTGAAGGTCAAACAAGTGCCGCAATGGAGAAGGGTAATACAGGAAAAGTATGTTTTGTACTAAGTGTGTGTCCCCCCTGTGGACAGTTAGCTTTTCTGAGAAGGAGTTGTGGATAGCGACCACGATGCACCACGTACTCCTTCGTCATTCATTCTAACAAATGGTTCAAATGGCTCTGAGCACTATGGGACTTAACATCTGAGGTCATCAGTCCCCTAGAACTTAGAACTGCTTAAACCTAACTTACGGGCACCACACACATCCATGCCCGAGGCAGGATTCGAACCTGCGACAGTAGCAGTCACACGGTTCCAAACTGAAGCGCCTAGAACCGCTCGGCCACACCGGCCGGCTTGATTGTCACACACACACACACACACACACACACACACACACACATACACACACACACATAAAAACTAAATATAATCCATCTTTCATCATTTTAAAAGTAAAATTGTTCCAAGAAAAGTCTTTCACTATACAGTTTAAGTAGGTGCTAAAGTTGGTTATAATGTGGGGAAAGGGGGGGGGGCAGCAGACGGCAGGGGGTGGGGAAGGGCGGGGATACTAGCTAATGTCTGATTACACTTAGGCGTAATGGTCCAAGAATTGTTGGGAACCATTGTCTAGACCGAGGAAAGGGAATGCACGTAGGTCCACAACTGTTGCAGCGCTCCGAGAATCGAACCAACAGCGTGGACCAAGTTGAATGGATCATTAGAGCCATGTGGACAAGACGGCCATCAATCCATACTGTGTTCACCCTGTGTTTCAGTAACGACTCTTGATATAGACTGAACGAAGTTTCGTGCTGAAACGTGTCCGCCAGTTCTTTTGCTGACTCGTTTCATGTAGGTCGATTTACGACACAGTTTGATATACATTCCCCCAGTTTTTAGATTGAAAGACTAACACCTATCACTTACAGCAGAAATAATTACGATCTAAGGAATAGCTAGCACCTTGATCCAACCCATTTATGTATAGTCGGATTTACTCTCCATGTGTAAACAAAGGAGCAGTTCCAATTTAATTAAAGTAATAGTATTTCTGCCTTCCATAATTTCTGGCTGGCAGGTTTTCAGTTGAGTTCCCTTTGCGTAGAGTGCGTTCGGGATGGTCTGTGCTTCTTCACAAATAATGGCAGTGCGGCCGACACCGCCGCACCTTTTTCGGTCTGCTCTTTTCATGCCACGCGCGTGTCCACTACGGCCATTTACGTTAGAATGGGCTTGAAAAGGAGGCTTTCTGGCACTAGACATGGGCATTGCAAGCTTAAAGCGAACAACCGCACTTTTTTATGTTCGTTTGGCCTGGTCTGATATTTCAAAATTGTGAGAAGAGAGAGGTAACTCGAAACGACGATTTCCTGTCTTTTCATATGCTAGCAGCTAGCCACGAACTTTATTGGCCGCTGAAAGTTTAGGTGCACTTTTCAACTTTTCTAGGGAGCATCAGACGGGAAGGGATTTGGAAAACGGCAATTTTCTCTCATCTGATAGGATGGGAACTAGCCACAGGTTTTAACTGGCCGATACGGTTTTTAGGCGCTGGTGTTTTTTTTCCCACAGGAATGCCGGGAGAATACAGGAGCGAAGGTTTTCGTCTCTTGGTTATCCAACTCTGTCTTTGTTCAGACTCTGTGTCTCTGAACTCAGCCACTGCAAGTCGGCGTGGTAAGTGCTCCTCTCAGTGTTTGATTTTAACTGAGACTAGCTAGAATGTGGTTGATCAGACATTATTTCATTTCCAGGACCGTCATGATAATGTTTGATTTTGCTTAGCACAAGTTTTCATATTGTCGTATTTACGTATTTCATTTTATCCGCCATTCGCAAATTGATTCTTGATACTGTGAATCTTGTACTTCGATGTTTTTGCTCCTTACCGCTCCCGTTGCATGTGTTAAATCTTCTGCACGACTGAGTAGCGCCCATCCTTTCCCGTCTTACCCCCACCCCCCTTGAAACATGGATAACGCGATTGTTTCTGCTACATCTGTGAAAATATGCTCGTGTGCTGTCTCTGGAAGTAACATATGTGGTACCGAGCGAGGTGGCGCAGCATACAGGACTCGCACGGCACGACAGATTAATTCCGCATCCGCCTTTTTAGATTTACGTTTTCCGTGATTTACGCAAATCGCTCCACGCAAATGCCGGGATGGTTCCTTCGAAACGCCATGGCCCATTTCCTTGCCCATCCTTGAAACAATCCGAGCCTATGTTCGGTCTCTAATCACCTCGATGTCGTCTGGACGTTTAACCCAATCTTCGTTTTCTTTAACACTTCTTGTGTTTGGAACCACTCTTGCACTTCCGGTAGTGTTATGGAAATATTTCAGTATTTCTTTCTTTCATAATAATTTTTAATTAGCATTAAGTGAAATAGTTAAGTAAAAATTTTAATTAGATGTAAGTAAAATGATTATGAACTAAGTTATAAGAGAGAAGGAGGAGGAGAAGGAGGAGGAAGAGGAGACTAGTGTTTAACGTGCCGCCGACAACGTGGTCATTAGGACGGAGCACGAGCTCGTGTTGCGGAAGAACAGGGAAGGAAATAGGCCGTGCCCTTTCGAAGGAACCATCCGGGCATTTGTCTTAAGCGATTTAGGGAAATCATGGAAAACCTAAATCAGGACGGCCGGACGCACGTTTAAAGTTATAAGAGAACAAACCTGTAACAGCGTAGTTTGTTTTTGCCTACATTCACACGTAACCATTATTGTTAGTTCATTACTATTCCGATTAATATGCCGATTCCTGTCCTGTTGCGACTGCCACTACTTCGTGTTAGGCGCTGCAGTCCGGAACCGCGTGACTGCTACGGTCGCAGGTTCGAATCCTGCCTCGGGCATGGATGTGTGTGATGTCCTTAGGTTAGTTAGGTTTAATTAGTTCTAAGTTCTAGGGGACTGATGACCTAAGATGTTAAGTCCCATAGTGCTCAGAGCCATTTTTGAACTTCGTGTTAAGCTGAGTGAAGTACTGAAAATATACCAAGTTATTTTAACAAAATTATAATTATGTATTAATACCTTCAGCTGCCGACGAGCGTAGATATACAGGGTGGTCCATTGATAGTGACCGGGCCAAATATCTCACGAAATAAGCGTCAAACGAAAAAACTACAAAGAACGAAACTCGTCTAGCTTGAAGAGGGAAACCAGGTGGTGCTATGGTTGGCCCACTAGATGGCGCTGCCATAGGTCAAACGGATATCAACTGCGTTTTTTAAAATCCCCCATTTTTATTACATATTCGTGTAGTACGTGAAGAAATATGAATGTTTTAGTTGGACCAATTTTTTCGCTTTGTGATAGATGGCGCTGTAATATTCACAAACGTATAAGTACGTGGTATCACGTAACATTCCGCCAGTGTGGACGGTATTTGCTTCATGATGCCGGCCGAAGTGGCCGTGCGGTTAAAGGCGCTGCAGTCTGGAACCGCAAGATCACTACGCTCGCAGGTTCGAATCCTGCCTCGGGCATGGATGTTTGTGATGTCCTTAGGTTAGTTAGGTTTAACTAGTTCTAAGTTCTAGGGGACTAATGACCTCAGCAGTTGAGTCCCATAGTGCTCAGAGCCATTTGAACCATTTTTTTGCTTCGTGATACATTACGCGTGTTAAAATGGACCGTTACCAATTGCGGAAAAGGTCGACATCGTGTTGATGTATGGGTATTGTGATCAAAATGCCGAACGGGCGTGTGCTATGTATGCTGCTCGTTATCCTGGACGACATCATCCAAGTTTCCGGACCGTTCACCGGATAGTTACGTTACTTAAGGAAACAGGAAGTGTTCAGCCACATGTGAAACGTCAACCACGACCTGCAACAAATGATGATGCCCAAGTAGGTGTTTTAGCTGCTGTCGCGGCTAATCCACACATCAGTAGCAGACAAATTGCGCGAGAATCGGAAATCTCAAAAACGTCGGTGTTGAGAATGCTACATCAACATCGATTGCACCCGTACCATATTTCTGTGCACCAGGAATTGCATGGCGACGACTTTGAACATCGTGTACAATTCTGCCACTGGGCACAAGAGAAATTACGGGACGATGTCAGATTTTTTTGCACGTGTTCTATTTAGCGACGAAGTGTCATTCACCGACAGCGGTAACGTAATATGCACTATTGGGCAACTGAAAATCCACGATGGCTGCGACAAGTGGAACAACAGCGACCTTGGAGAGTTAATGTATGGTGCGGCATTATGGGAGGAAGGATAATTGGCTCCCATTTCATCGATTGCAATCTAAATGGTGCAATGTATGCTGATTTCCTACGTAATGGTTCAAATGGCTCTGAGCACTATGGGACTTAACATCTGAGGTCATCAGTCCCCTAGAACGTAGAACTACTTAAACCCAACCAAACTAAGGACATCACACACACCCATGCCCGAGGCAGGATTCGAACCTGCGACCGTAGCACCTACGTAATGTTCTACCGATGTTACTACAAGATGTTTCACTGCATGACAGAATGGCGGTGTACTTCCAACATGATGGATGTCCGGCACATAGCTTGCGTGCAGTTGAAGCGGTATTGAATAGCATATTTCATGACAAGTGGATTGGTCATCGAAGCACCATACCAAGGCCCGCACACTCACAGGATGTGACGTCCCCGGATTTCTTTCTGTGGGGAAAGTTGAAGGATATTTGCTATAGTAATCCACCGACAACGGCTGACAACATGCGTCAGCGCATTGTCAATGCATGTGCGAACATTACGGAAGGCGAACTACTCCCTGTTGAGAGGAATGTCGTTACACGTATTGCCAAATGCACTGAGGTTGACGGACGTAATTTTGAGCATTTATTGTATTAATGTGGTATTTACAGGTAATCACGCTGTAACATCATGAGTTTTCAGAAATGATAAGTTCACAAAGGTACAAAGGTACATGTATCGCACTGGAACAACCGAAATAAAATGTTTTTTTTTTCTTTATTGAATTTCAATTCCCCCGAAGGGGGGGCGGGGGCGGCAGCAGCTTAGCATGCCGCTCTTCAGCCTACTACAGACTTTATGAGAAATATGAAGAGAATAAATAATAAAAACAGGCGATAAAATCGGAGACTTATAGAGTAACATGGCGAAAAGAAATCGTGGAACTTAAAACAAAGAACAGAGGGACGATGTAGCTAATAAAATACATACGAATCAGACACGTAAAACAATAGACAGACAATTAAAAAAACACGGCGACAGTCTGGATTCTGTTCGCAAAAGACATAAAATGCACACCTAGCGACAGCATGGTGTCTGAAACTTCCTGGCAGATTAAAACTGTGTGCCCGACCGAGACTCGAACTCGGGACCTTTGCCTACTGGCAGGAGTAAAGCTGTGAGTACCGGGCGTGAGTCGTGCTTCGGTAGCTCAGATGGTAGAGCACTTGCCCGCGAAAGGCAAAGGTCCCGAGTTCGAGTCTCGGTCGGGCACACAGTTTTAATCTGCCAGGAAGTTTCATATCAGCGCACACTCCGCTGCAGAGTGAAAATCTCATTCAGCATGGTGTCTGTTCGCAACACGAGAAAGACGAACAACACTGAATAGTCACTGGAACACTGCACAAAAAAGTTGGCAAATGCGACACACCACAGCCGAGAGCAGGTGGGGGGAAACTGGACAGATGATGGGAAAACAAAAAAAGGGGGGAAAGGAGAGAAAAAGCGAAGAGGAGAACCGGGGTAGGAGCTGATGGAGGAGGAGGACCCATAAGAGGGGTGGGGGGCAGACGCGACAGGGAGTGGGGTAGGCAGAGGAGGGGAATACAAAAGGACTTGGGGGGGGGGAGAAGGGAGGTTGGGAGAGGTTTAGTGGGGAGAAAACAGGACGGAAGGGGGGGGGGAAAGGGAGCCCAGGGAAAGGACAGAGGAAAGGAGGGGGAGTGAGGATCAGAGTTGATAGGAAGGATTAATGGAGGGAGAGAGGGCATCATCCGGGAGGGGGAGTTGATGGAAGCCCCTTGGGAAAGGAGATGAAGGGTGTAGAGATGGAGGGTAGGGGGGAAGAAAATGTTCAAACGTATGTACATTTTGTATTTTAATTCACAAAACCTACCTGTTACCAACTGTTCATCTAAAATTGTGAGCCATGTGTTTGTGACTATTACAGCGCCATCTATCAGAAAGCGAAAAAAGTGGTCCAACTAAAATATTCATATTTCTTTACATACTACACAAATTTGTAATAAAAAATGGGGGTTCCTATTTAAAGAAACGCAGTTGATATCCGTGTGACATATGACAGCGCCATCTAGTGGGCCAACCATAGCACCATCTGGTTTCCCTCTTCAAGCTAGACAAGTTTCGTTCTTTGTAGTATTTTCGTTTGACGCTTATTTCTTGAGATATTTGGCCCGGTCACATTCAATGGACCACCCTGTATATCAACGTCCGTCAGCAGCTGAAGGTATTAATATATAATTCTAATTTCGTTCTAGACGGCTGCAGGTCATCAATGGTGTCCGTTCTTTCGGACATGTCAGACACCATATCCATATAAGTTATTTTAAAGCGTGTACCGACCATTAGACAAAAGTATTACCTGCGCCAAGTCGGCGTAATTTTCGTCATCCAGAGATGTAGTTTCAGAGACTAGAATGTATTTAAAGGGAAAGGAAGACAGATTCTTTACTGATTGTAACTGAAGATTTGTGATATTTAACGTCAAATGAAATTATCAAGTGAAAAGTAAAAAGTGAAATTAACTGCATTTTAGTGTGAATATTTATAAAAGTTAACAGTATCGGTATTTACATTCAAATGTTGGTATAAAAATTTTAATACTACCACTGCGGACTATTACGATCCCTCGTCGGTCTTAAACTTTGAGCTAGCTGGAACATTTAGATAACTTGTTAATGAATATTTATTGGCCTATCTAAAGAACAAAAACGGGAAAGACTATAAACTTTGCAAACATGTAATTGAAAATCAGAATCAATAGTGCAGGCCCGATATTTTTTTTTTTTTTTACGTCGACGCAGCCGTTCTATAGCGTGTGTAATAATTTATGTCGAGATCTGCACACATGACGACCCCACAGCCCAAGAAAAGCAGGTATTAAAATATCAGCAGTCAAGACAAGACCACAACAACCCGGCACCAACATACATGTTCTATTTTTCTCAGGACCCAAATCTAAATTTATGCATGCGAGTAATGGAAAGCGTCCTGTCTGGTGGAAAGTATAGACAGCATCGGAAAGTAAACCGACAATTTATGTTAAGGCAACAAGACGGCAACTTGCATTCCGCCCTTTTTTCCAGAATATGTTCTTTTTGTCGTCATTAGTAATCATGCACGTGGCTCCCCACCTCTGGATCCTCCAGTTTTCAGATTAGTAATAATCTATATGGCTCCCTCGATAAACAGAGTAGTAAACTTACAGCAGTGGTAAGAAGCCGGTCTCACATTCTAAAGGACGGCGATTCAAATCCCTGTCTGGCCATCCAGAATCGTGTTTCCAGTAATTTTCCTAAACCCCGTAAGGCAATTACCATCGCAGTTCTGATGCAGGGGCACTGTCGATTTCCTTCCCAAATCGGAGTTTGTGGTCCATTTTTAAGAACCACATAGTCGAAGGGATTTTAAGCCCTAATTTTCTTTTCTCCCTTTCTCCATCTGAGTGTGACCCTCTTTTGTTCGCTGGATCCACCACACACGCATCATTGTGGTAGCAATATGCCATGCAAAGTGCCGAACTATTATACTATGAAAAACCCATTTCCCACTTAATTTGATGGCTTGTATGACCACTTAATAGACAGGCCCGGTGGGTCAGTACGTCCGCTATGTCCTTGCAGTTATAATCTGTTTCTTACAGCTGGTACATTGTGTGAAGCAGTTCGCCAGGGATGACAATATATTACCACAATATATTAACACAATATATTAACACAAACACCCAGTCATCTCGAGGCAGGTGAATATCCCTGACCCCGTCGGGAATCGAAGCCGGGACTCCGTGCTCGGGAAGCGAGAGCGCGACCGCGAGACCACGAGCTGCGGACATAAGAGGTCTACTAAAGAGACTACTTACACTATGTTTTTCCTTCTTATTCTGGAGTATTGCTCTCGTGTGTGGGATCCACAGCAGATAGAACTGATCGAAAAAATTCAAAGAAGGGCAGCTCGTTTTATATTTTCGCGAAATAGGTAAGAGATTGCCCCGGATACGATACGCGAATTTGGGTGGCAATCATCAAAAGAAAGACGTTTTTCGTTATGGCAGGATTTTCTCATGACATTTCAGTCGCCAACTTTCTCCTCAGAGTTTGAAAATACTTTGTTGGCGCCACCTAATAGGGAGGAATGTTCATCCTAATAAAGTAAGAGAAATTAGAACTCGTAAGGAAAAATAAAAGCGTTCGTGTGAATGATAGAGAAATAGCTTGAAGGTGGATGTATGAACGCTCTGCCAGGCACTTAATTGTGAACTGCAGAGTAATCATGTAGATGTAGATGCATCACAAGCAGTCGAGGAGGTTTACGTCCCGCATTTATAGCCTCTTCAAATGCGTATCTGAAACCGTTACTTCTATTTTTGACAGTTTGACGACTCCAGAACGAACTGCAAAGCACGTGTCGGCAAGAGAACTGTGCAGAGAATAGTAAAACAAAAGTGTCGGAGCTCTACAAACCGCAGGAAAATTTGTTTTCGTGTCGCCTGAAAATCATCGAAAGCGCAAGAAACTTGTAACTCAAATAGGTGGTTTTGACAACGACGTTTTAAAGCGCTCAGTGTTTGAAATGTGTATAAGAAGAGATTACCCAACATCACAAAAACTTGTTACAATTGTGCTTCAATTGTGCTTCAAAGGCAGCGTTTCGTCAGTGTAAAATTTTTAAAAATATATTGCTTTTAAACTTGTTAAGAAGAGAGTTTTTAATTGAAAGAAGTGACATAGAAGCAGCACGAAGCACATCTGTTATAAAGATGCACTATAGAAGAGGAGAAGGTAGTTCTGCAATGTACTACCTTGATAAAATCTCATTCTGGAAACATCCCCCAGGCTGTGGCTAAGCCATGTCTCCGCAATATCCTTTCTTTCAGGAGTGCTAGTTCTGCAAGGTTTGCAGGAGAGCTTCTGTAAAGTTTGGAAGGTAGGAGACGAGGTACTGGCAGAAGTAAAGCTGTGAGGACCGGGCGTGAGTCGTGCTTCGGTAGCTCAGTTGGTAGAGCACTTGCCCGCGAAAGGCAAAGGTCCAGAGTTCGAGTCTCGGTCGGGCACACAGTTTTAATCTGCCAGGAAGTTTCATATCAGCGCACACTCCGCTGCAGAGTGAAAATCTCATTCTGGAAACATCCCCCAGGCTGTGGCTAAGCCATGTCTCCGCAATATCCTTTCTTTCAGGAGTGCTAGTTCTGCAAGGTTCGCAGGAGAGCTTCTGTAAAGTTTGGAAGGTAGGAGACGAGGTACTGGCAGAAGTAAAGCTGTGAGGACCGGGCGTGAGTCGTGCTTCGGTAGCTCAGTTGGTAGAGCACTTGCCCGCGAAAGGCAAAGGTCCAGAGTTCGAGTCTCGGTCGGGCACACAGTTTTAATCTGCCAGGAAGTTTCATATCAGCGCACACTCCGCTGCAGAGTGAAAATCTCATTCTGGAAACATCCCCCAGGCTGTGGCTAAGCCATGTCTCCGCAATATCCTTTCTTTCAGGAGTGCTAGTTCTGCAAGGTTCGCAGGAGAGTTTCTGTAAAGTTTGGAAGGTAGGAGACGAGGTACTGGCAGAAGTAAAGCTGTGAGGACCGGGCGTGAGTCGTGCTTCGGTAGCTCAGTTGGTAGAGCACTTGCCCGCGAAAGGCAAAGGTCCAGAGTTCGAGTCTCGGTCGGGCACACAGTTTTAATCTGCCAGGAAGTTTCATATCAGCGCACACTCCGCTGCAGAGTGAAAATCTCATTCTGGAAACATCCCCCAGGCTGTGGCTAAGCCATGTCTCCGCAATATCCTTTCTTTCAGGAGTGCTAGTTCTGCAAGGTTCGCAGGAGAGTTTCTGTAAAGTTTGGAAGGTAGGAGACGAGGTACTGGCAGAAGTAAAGCTGTGAGGACCGGGCGTGAGTCGTGCTTCGGTAGCTCAGTTGGTAGAGCACTTGCCCGCGAAAGGCAAAGGTCCAGAGTTCGAGTCTCGGTCGGGCACACAGTTTTAATCTGCCAGGAAGTTTCAGTAGAGCCTACCGTTCGGAAATGAACACTGTCACGTTCCAGAAGTGATTCACTGAACAATTTTTGCCATACCTAACTTCGAAGTCGGCCATTGTAGTTATCGTGCCAGTTATCATTCAGATGTTACAGAGAAATGACAAAGTTCGAGTACCAAGAAAGAGGATATACTATTGCTGAGAAACAAAAATATTCCGGACAATATAAGCCAGACTCGTGCTAAGCTCCTGCAGCTCGTTAATTTACAAAAAATACGCGACAGAATGTACAAATTTGGCTTTCTTGTATGTGAATGTGGTCACACAGTTTTGCGTTTACCCACATATTACTGTCAATATAATCCGACAGAATTAATTTGCGCACAGGTTACAAGCTATCTGGGAAAAAAAACATTCAAGATAACAGACACTGAAAGGCTTGTGCATGAAACAATGGACAGCATCCCCCTTCAGCGTGGGTACATTGTGTGTGTCACGCTCAAAAGTTTCAAAGACAAGACTTTCACAGGGAGGTGAAGATGGATAATAACCTTGAACGTATCATCCTAAATTTACAATGAGATTGGTCGGACATGGATTCAGAGTCGGACATGGATTCAGATAGCATATGGTATTACGACGAAGACTTAAAACAAAGTAAAGTAATGATCTTTCTTAGTTTTAAAGACTCATGGTTTAAAAACGTTTTTGTCAACATATCAACTGCATATACTGTACATGAGAACTTCCTAGCTTTTACTGATTACGCCTATGTATCCTGTGAAGTAATCAGACGATAATGTTCAACACATTGCCCAAGGAAAAGTTAAGATTTTCGCAGCCTGTTGTATTACTTGCGAGAATGTGGCTGTATAAATTCGTCAAAAACTCCAGTATTCCGACACGTAAACCCCTGTCATTCATGGCACGAATTGGAAAATACCAAAAAGTGAAAGGGAGGGTTACCTGTCGAGATATCGGTGGTTTTCGACGTTGTCGGTCAGCATTCCATCGAGTTATTCAAAGAAGATGGCTAATTGTTAGCTTGTTGAATGGCTCATAAATGCGTTCTCCCACTGTAATGTTGAACGAATTAGTTTGAACTCATAATGCCTGTTGACACTGAAAAATATGACAACATACTGACAATTCATATGATAGTCTTTTGCGCTAGTGTTTGCGACCAGTGATTCCTATTTTTATGCATAGTGATTTAAATTGAACAGCAGTGAAACACACCTACATACGCGCATTATACACATTTAAAAAATTATATATAGTAGAAGCAGTTGTCAAACAAGTATAATGATCCAGAATGAGATTTTCACTCTGCAGCGGAGTGTGCGCTGATATGAAACTTCCTGGCAGATTAAAACTGTGTGCCCGACCGAGACTCGAACTCGAGACCTTTGCCTTTCGCGGGCAAGTGCTCTACCATCTTTTTTTTTTTTGCGGGCAAGTGCTCTACCATCTTTTTTTCTTTTTTTTGTTTACTTTTTTTTGTTTTTGCAGCCTATAAGAAAACAAATAAAGAAAACCCTCTTGTGTATGAAAATAAAAGACGACGGTCTTCATAAAATAACACAATATCCTTTGAAAACGGAAAACATAAAAGGTAGCTATATTTCCGCAACGGCGTTCTTTTTTTAATCTTTTTTATTTTTATTATTTTTATTTTTTGTTAACATAAATGAGCATACAGTCTCACCATCAGCAGCAACCTTTTTTTTAAATTTTTTTTTTTTTTTTGGGAGCACAGGAGAAAGAAAAACAAAGAGGCTGCAGATAGAGAGCTATGTGTGAAAGGGATAAACATGTGTAAGGAGAAAAAAAAAACTTAGAAGAGGAGGAGAAAAGGGAAGTGAAATAAAATAGGAATACTTTCCGCGCCATGCTCCACTTTGGCGCGCCATCAGAACAAAAGGCATTCTATCATTGACCATTGAAGGGGAACGTAGGATCGTCCAGTCTTGGCTGGCACGGTTCGTTGAGATTCCAGCTTTGAGGCGAGTTGGTGAAAATACTCTGTAAATAGTTCGCGAAAGTGGCCCGATAGTGTCGATGTCGGCGAAGGGTGTGGTGATGTACTTGGAGGCGTGTCCAAAAGTCCGCCGGATCGACGATGTCGTCCCGGAAGAGGTAGTTGACAGCCATGCCACTGATCCATGTGATGGCGTGCCACTTAGCCGATGGAAAGTAGGTCGTGTCGGGATATATCATCATAGTGGGAGAAACGTGATGTGGTGGTACTCGGAGGTAGAAAGCCACAATCTTCTGTACGAGGGTCCAGACAGCTGCTGCTGGCCCACACTCAAAACGATGTAAATCTGTATCTTCGACATTGCACCTGAGGCACAGGGGTGAGTCCACCAGTGCGATGCGATGCAGTTTCTGTCTTGTAGTATACTTGCCGTTGACGGAAGGTACCACATAGAGGTGGTGTCAGTGATGTGATATGGTTGGTGGATCGTTTTCCAAGCTGTAGGCCATGAAACCTGGGGGTGACGTGTTTCGACGGGGTTGCGGGGTGGAGACTTTCGGAGAAGGCGGTAGATGTCGCGGGTGGTCGTCTTCCTGGTCGTGGGGAGCTCGGTGCATATGTAGCTGTACTCCAAAAAGAAACGGCCGATATGTGACTTCGGAGGTGGGATGTATGCCAACGACGTCGGTGGGCGTCTCGAAACAGGTGCGAGCTCGGTGGTCAACATTCCAGTAAAACTAGCATTTTGGCTTTTCCATGACCGGAGCATAGTATTGGTGTAAAGTGCCGTAGTCCTGGCTCTCACATTAACCAGATCGAGGCCACCATCCCGCTTCGGTAAGGTGAGAGCTTCATACTGGACTTTGAAGATGTGTCCAGAACAAACGAAATAGCCGAAAGCCGCCTGTAATCTGGCCGCCATTGTCGCAGTGATGGGCAGAATCTGCGCTATATGGGGTATCCGGGCTGCCAGATGGGTATTGACGAAGGTGACTCTCTGGCACATAGTCAGCGGGCGTAGTATGTGATTTTGTATGTTGGCCCGGATGCGTTGCAGCAGCGCCCGAAAATTGATCGCCGAGGTGCGGCGAATGTCTCGCGTGTACACCAACCCGAGACAACGAAGGGTGTCCATCAGTTGAAATGGGACTACGCTGTCTGCGGGAAGGCCGCGGCCGATCTTCATGGCGCATGATTTTGCCACGTTCATAGCGCTCCCTGCCCCTGCACTGTAACGGGTAATCCACTGCATCGCGGCTTGTACGTCGGCCGCTGAACGTACGACGAGGGCCAAGTCGTCCGCGTAAGCTCGGCAGCGGAACACATGATCCCGGAGTGGAATACCTGTCAAACGTCGCCGTAATCCGCAAATGAGTGGTTCCATCGCAATGGCATAAAGCACAGTCGACAAAGGGCAACCCTGCCGTACTGAGCGTTCAATCCGTATAGGTTCTGTAAGTCTGCCGTTGACGAGAAGTCTGGACGTTGCTCCACGAAGGAGCCGCATAATCACTTGCGTGAACGTCGGGGGAATTGCCATTCGGTCCACCACTGCGTTGAGGAATGCATGATTGACGCGGTCAAACGCTTGTTTGAAGTCGATGGAGATTAAAGCGCCTGGCAGTCGAGAGTGTGTTGCCACAGCGATCACATCTCGATATTCACTGAGGGCTGTCTGTATATTACGATCGCCGCCTAAAGATGTTTGTTCGTGGGAAACAATGTCTCGTAAGGCATGTTTGAGTCGCACTGCTAGAAGGCGTGTGAAAATCTTGAAGTCGGAATTGAGTAACGTGATCGGCCGATAACTGTCGAGTCGTGTTCCTCCTGCGGGTTTCGGGACTGGTACAAGTAAGCCTTCAATGAACATTGGTGGCGGGTTCGCCGCGCCGGAGAAAAGTTCCCAGTACATGTCCCTCCATCGTGGCATCATCAAATCTTGGAAGGTTCTGTAAAATTCGAGAGGTAAACCATCCGGGCCGGGAGATCGATTCAGAGACTCTTTGGCCACAGCGCCTTGGACGTCGTCGGTGGTCACTTCAGAAGTCAGGAGGGCTGCAGTCGCTGCGTTTAGAGTACCAAGTGTCTCCTGGGCAACCTCAGCAATGGCCTCTGCAGCGGCAGGTACTTCCTGATAGAATAGTCTATAGTGCGTAGTGAATGCATCCGCAATAGTAGCTTGCGAAGTCAGCCGTCGTCCATCAGGTAAATCTAAAGTTTTCATTAAAGCCTGTCGGCGTCGACATTTTGAATAATATGATGCGTCGAAGGTTCTTCACCGTTAATCCTATCTTGGCTGCGTGCGCGTACAATAGCTCCCTCTAGACGGCATCTGGTCAAGGTTAAAATCTTTACCTTGATGCGTTGAGCTTCTTTTAGACGATCCGGAGATGGAGGTTGATCCATGAGTTCACGTAGAGCGCTATAGTAGAAATCAGTTGTATGGTGATTCCACCTGGCTTTGGCTCTGCCATAGTGTGTCAATGTGCGTCGAATGGCCGGTTTGGCGCACAGCAACCACCACTGCAGTGTGGTCTCGTAACGCATAATGCTTTGAACACAGGTGTGCCACGTGTCGGTGACCTGTTGTCGACATTCAGGGTCCCGCAGTAGCGCGACATTGAGTTTCCAAGGTCCTGCACTGCGCCATACAGATTGACGACGTAGGTTCATGGTACAGATGTAGATGTCATGATCCGAAAAGGCAGACGGCCAACGTTCCGCGTCGAGGAGAACTGATTTTAGAGCGTTAGAGATGTATATTCTATCAAGTCGGCTGGCGGAGTGGCTCGTGATGTGTGTATATCCCGGGCGGTCGCCGTGTACCAATCGCCAAGTGTCGAGGAGACGAAGGCGGCGGACGAGGAAGCGAAGTTCCGGACATGTGGTGAAATGGGGGTATTGGTCTGTGCGCTCGAGAACACAGTTGAAATCTCCACCTACGATGAGATGATCGTATCGGACGAGGAATAAAGGCGTGATATCTTCTGCGTAGTACTGGGAGCGATCCCTCCGTTTATCAGTGCCCGATGGGGCGTAGAGATTTATGATTTTGAGTCCTTCAACTGTTATGGCCACCCCTCGCGCTGTTGGGAGGTATGCGACATCGGAAACTGCAATCCCTTCTCGGAGGAGGATGGCTGCGCCTGTGTGTTCCATAGCTGCAGGGGCGGCGTACGTCTCATATCCATAACACCCAGTCCAAGTTGCTGTCCTCAGTTCTTGTAACAGGGCGATGTCGATGTCCGCTGCTCTTAGCGTGTCACGGAGCAGTTGAAGTTTAGCGTGGGAGCCGATATTATTAGTATTGATAGTAGCTATTCGGTACGCCTGATGGGAGATCCGTGCTGCCGATAGGTTCGTAGCTGGTGAAGATTGTTGTGGTGGATGCTGGAAGTCCATAGAAGTCGCAGGAGTCGCCGTAGAAACTTCCCCCATTTTAGTGTCGGTCTAACGGAGGAACAGATGTCATTTCCGCATCAGATGGAGGTGGGAAATCCGTGTCATCCGCCCATGAAAAATGTCCGACAGGTTTGACATCGGCGAGAGGTGGCAGCGCTGGCCGAGTCGGCTCAATTGCGTCGGTGACAACAGGCGTGCTATGTTCCATGGCTTCTGGGCGCGGGGCTTGCGCACGATCTCTGTTGGACGGCTCACCGTCTTGTGGATGACGCGTCTCCGTGGCAGAGGAGAAAGTGTTATCGTGTTCTCCGTCAGAGTGATGTGCCATCTCTTCGTCCTGCGGAGGGGGCTCAATGGTCGATTCTGATGTCTTGCGGCGTTTTTTTCGTCGTTTGGGCGACTTCTGCTTTCGGCAATGAGTTTCGGTGTCTGAGGAAGGAAGAGATTCACGTCGTTCCGGTACAAAAGCCGCGGGTGCTATGATGCGGTCGTCATTCTCCAGAACACTCTCATTGGTATCCTTGTGATCTTCTAGCGTGGGTGTGTCCGGCTGTTGGACATGTTCACGGGCGGCATCGTCGGTGTCAAGATGCTGGGACGCCTCCGGGTGTATCGGACCAGAGAGACGCTCGTGAACGGCGCCTTGTGAGGGCTGGACGTGCAGTGTCGCCGCATAGGTGACTGGAAGGGTGGTCGTGGTTCTGTCGGTGTTCGTATCGTCGGGCCTTAGTTGTGTGATGCGGCGTTGCAGGCATTCATTACGGACGTGGCCTTCTTTGCCACAGCCAGAACATGTTCGAGGTTGTCCGTCGTAAATGACCACCGCACGGCAGCCGCCGATAGAAATGTACGATGGAACGTGCCGTTTGAGATCGATTCGGACTTGTCTCACACCATCAAGCACCGGATACGTCGTAAACTGTGCCCATGTCTCGGCAACGTGGCTCTGGACTTTTCCGAACGGGCTTAGCGCCGCGATGACTTCATCTTTAGTCACCCCGAAAGGCAGTTCGAATACACGGATCGTCCGAAGCCCAAGTCCTGCATGGTCGACATCCACAGGCCCGACGTTTCCGTCGGAGTGCCGAAATTTTAGTCCATGTCGCGTCCTTTGAATAATCTCGTTGCAGGCAGCGTCGGAAGTCATCTTAACATAAACGACGCTGCTAATGATCGATAGGTGTATGCCGATGAGCTCGTCACGGGGGATCTTCACGTCTTCGCGTAGGAAGCGTTCGACGGCCAGTGCTTTGGGTCGTGCGTATTCGTTTGAGAAGGTGAACTTAAGAGTGTTCTTCCTGCAAGAGTTGGCCATTAGAGCTTGTTCGACTGAGAAGCGCGGTGACGAGGAAGTAAACAAAACACTCCGCACGCGCAGCGGCGTGGACGGCCGAGCGCGGTGGGCACTGCTGCCCTGCCGAACGCAGACTGCTATCTGAGCTACCGAAACACGACTCACGCCCGGTACTCACAGCTTTACTTCTGCCAATTTTAGGTATAATGATTTTGGTTGGAGTTTGAAGTTAATGTATTACATTTTTCCTTATAATACAGTCCATATCGCAATAATTGGTAATTATTGCAATATTTTCGATGATATTGTCGTTATACAATCGTCGTTTTGAGAAAAATTGTTCTTCACGTTGTGGGACAGCGCGTGGAGAATTTATTCTCTATTGTATTGTTGCCGTTCTGAACACAGGCTGTCTAACTACACTGTTGGCAACCAGAAAGTGATTAGCAAAAACCTGATGCCTGTAATTAAAGTTCACTGTGCCCACTCTGATGGAGAAATAAAGTTATTGATCATTGAAGTTCATTACGCTGAGGATTTAGGATGATGTCTGGGATTCATAGAAAATGCAGTTTACTATAACAATTTTCACTATACTCTGAAAACGATAAAGCCTAAAGTTCCAGACAAATGTTTACCCAATCAGTGCTACTATCAGCTATTGTAATATCTGAGCTGTTCAGAGTCTATTGTGCGCATGCTGTTATCCCTAGATAACGAAAATGTTCCACAATCGTTATCGATGTAAATGTTCAAAGTGAATGCTCGCCAAAATTTGATGTTGATACTCATCAAGTGCCACGCTAGTAATGGTAGAAGAACTGTCCTGCGGCGACACGTGAAAATACGACATACGCTAAGTAAGAATAAATCACTGAAGTCGTTCTGCAATTAACACTTTACCACAATGCGAACTCATTATTACGTGCATACTGAGTTACATAATATGGCATCCAAAGCTGTTCCTTGCAACTGCATATATGCAACGCGGCTTCCGACAGGGAGTGTGCACTGATACGAATGTAGAAGAGAACTGGGGCCTCACTCAAGCTTGCAGCGCTCTTACTTATATAGCCCGGTGCGGACCGCCGAAGGCGCGGCCGACATTTGCGTTCCTGACTAGTCGCTGCGGCTAGCAGAACACCACTTCAAGTTACTAAATAATTAATTGATTCATTCTCTGAAGGCCAATGAAGCTCTCAAACCAATTGTGCTATCAGCACACAGGTAAGTATCTGTAATAAAACTGTGATGTGGCTAGGTTACTTTTGGAGAGAGAATTATTTTAGTTGTACTGCACGCAATAGATGAGCTATGAACTTGCCCTTTGGAGCGACGCTACAGCTATAGTTTTATAGCTACATTTTGGAAACATCTCATGTCTTTGTTATTATAGCGTATCTCCCTTCTACCTAAGTCTAAACATCCTAGCTTTATCTGTCACTTACTTAATCTATCTTGCTTCCGTACTTTTAGGCCACAAAAACAGAAAATCATGAATTTCAACCAAAATATTACTTTGTGAGATCCAGCATGCTGTTTCCATTAAATTACAATGAAAAAGAAATCCGAATATAAAATTTGAAGTTTCTAGCACCTTCCTGTTGCGCCGATGATTTTTACGCAAAATGTCCAAATTTCGAAAAACTGTTAGAATTATTAAAGAGAAACTTAACACATTATTATTTTAGGATCACTCCTGACATACTATTAACTTTTCAGATCATTTACTTTACTTTTAAGGTATTGCGCAACATTCGTGATGTCATAGCTAGTTAGACCGGACTAGGCTGGCACACAATGGAAAGCATATGAATTCTATATTGCGTGAGTAGGCTGCTTACCTACAACATCTTCACAAAGCTGTTCAGCTGTTCTTTCCTTCCGACATAACACAGACAATTGCTGTGGAACAGCGTGAAAAGGCGTTCTGCTCGTTGATTTTTTGCAAAGAGGTGAAACAATAAATGCTGCAAGACGTTGTGAGACCATGAAGAAACATTGCAGAAACATGCAAAACAAACGTCACTGGATGCTGAAAATGGGAATGTGTCTCCTTCATTACAATGCGCATCCGCACACCGCTTGTGCAACACAAGAGTTGTTGATTTCGTTTGGCTGGGATGTTTTAAGCCACACCCCTCACAGCCCCGATCTCGACACCTTGTGACTATAATCTGGCCGCTAAATTGAAAGAACCCCTTTGTGGAAAACGCTTTTCCGACGACGACGAGGTGAAAATTGAGGTGATGAACTTGCTGAAAAAGGCGGCGCGTGACGTGTATGACACAGGAATCAAAAAACTCGTCCTGCGGATGACAAAATGTATTGAGGTAAATTGTGATTATATGGAAAAAATAATGCAAAACCTATACTACAATGCATGTAAATTTTATTAAAATAAATTAATTTTTTGTACAGGGTGACACAAGGGAGACGGACGGTTTTGAACCGCGTAGTACTGAGGGCGCAGTGGTGGAAGGTGGTCGTGGTGGGGATGGTTCTGATCCACAAAAGACGCCATTTCATTTACTCAGTCACTATGGAGCAGTGGGGCTTGCGACGTCGAGTGTTTGTCTATGACAGTTTCGTGAAAAGTGGTGAGTCTATTATTGCTATGCAGCGATTGTTTCGTGCGCGGTTTAATTTCGGTCGGCATGGAGCTGTTCCGAGCCGTAACACAATCCTCAGATGGGTGGAAAACTTCAGATAAACTGGAAACATACTGCATAAGAAGCATCCTGGCCCGAGACGCAGAGTAACGACACCAGAAAATGTTGAAAGGGTAAGGCAAGCGGCAGTCAGAAGCCCAGGTCGGTCAGCTAGACGTCATGCTAGTGAGCTACGAATCAATCGTGAATCGGTTAGACGTATTTTGCATAATGAATTAAAATTCCATCCCTACAAAATTCTCATTGTCCAACAACTTAAGGAAACTGATTTTGCTGTACGAGAAGACTTCGCTTACAGAATGCCAGTGATTTTGGGATCGAATGAAAATGAAATTTTACTGATGAGCGATGAAGCTCATTTTGATTTAAACGGGACCGTGAATAAACATAACCTAAGTCACTGGGCTCCAGAACATTCACACCTTATCCACCAGCGTCCTCTACACTCCGAAAAAGTAACAGTCTGGTGTGCTCTTGGCTCTGCTGGCATTATTGGATTTTATTTTTTGAAGAGAACGGGGCCACAGTTACTGTTAATTCGGTTCGTTACATTCGTATGCTTGAAACATTCTTGAAACCAGAACTAGGAAGATGACGAGTCCCTTTAAAACGCGTTGGGTTCCAGCAGGATCGGGCAACATCGCACACCGCAAAAAATTCAATGACATGAAACTTCTTGGCAGATTAAAACTGTGTGCCGGACCGAGACTCGAACACGGGACCTTTGCCTTTCGCGGGCAAGTGCTCTACCAACTGAGCTACCCAAGCACGACTCACGCTCCGTCCTCACAGCTTTACTTCTGCCAGCATCTCGTCTCCTACCTTCCAAACTTAACAGAAGCTGTCCTGCGAACCTCGGTCTGGCACACAGTTTTAATCTGCCAGGAAGTTTCATAGCAGCGCACACTCCGCTGCAGAGTGAAAATCTCATTCTGGACTTCAATGACAGTTCTTAGACGCATGTTTCGTGGCCGGATTATCTCACGTTTTGGCAATGTTCCTTGGCCTCCCAGGTCTCCCGACTTGTCAGTATGTGACTTTTTTCTGTGGGGGTACCTTAAGAACTGTGTCTATAACCACAAACAACGAAATTTGGACGAGTTCAAGAATGAAATCATTGAAGAAATTGCTGCCATCCCTGCAGAGATTTTAGTCCGTGTGGTGGAGGATTTTGAGAAGAGACTTGAGTCCTGCTTTCGAAATGATGGACATCACCTTGACGACATTATTTTTCATAAATAACTTTGTTAACTAAAATGGAAAATAATGAGCTTTGATTTTGTGTAAATAAACATGCATTAATTTTAAAGTTGGCTGAGTTGGTTCAAATGGCTCTGAGCACTATGGGACTTAACATCTGTGGCCATCAGTCCCCTAGAACTTAGAACTACTTAAACCTAACCAACCTACACACATCCATACCCGAGGCAGGATTCGAACCTGCGACCGTAGCGGTCACGCGGTTCCAGACTGAAGCGCCTAGAATCGCACGGCCACACAGGCCGGCAGTTGGCTGAGTATTATTTCATATAAAACCGTCTGTCTCCCGTGTGTCACCCTGTACTTATAGCCAGATCGCTGTTTCTCCACGAGAAATATTCTCAAAAGTTACGTTATCACTATGTAGTACAGTGCACGCAAGGGCGAAATGACCGTGAGCGACCGGCGACCTTTACATAGAGGAAGCGGCTACAACATCGTCGCATCTTCTGATTACTGTCGTATCAGTTATTGAAAATTGATGATGCTGTTGATAGAAACGAATCGTCCTTTATTCGGTGTGGCTATAATTTAGTAAATAAATCGTTTATCTCGCGCGTTTGTACAAGCAGCGAGTGCAACGACAGATTAATAGGTCCTCCTTGTTAGCAACAGTTCAGATTTTGATTTATAGTTGCACTTCGTTGAAAAATAATCTACAGATTTATAGTTGCACTTCGTTGAAAAATAATCTACAATTTATTTACTCCTGATGTTCCATGAAGTACTGGAAAGTCTATTACAAGGAGGTGGTGCAAATAGCTCTGAACACTATGGGACTTAACATCTGAGGTCATCAGTCCCCTAGACTTAGAACTACTTAAACCTAACTAACCTAAGGACATCACACACATCCATGCCCGAGGCAGGATTCGAACCTGCGACCATGGCGGTCGCGCGGTTCCGCACTGTAGCGCCTAGAACCGCTCGGCCACAACGGCCGGCCTACACGTAGGTGGCAAAAGTCATGGGGTACCTCGTAATATGGTGTCGGACCTCCTTTTGCCCGGTGTAGTGCAGCAACACGACCTATTGTGGACTCAACAAGTTGTTGGAAGTCCCCTGCAGAAATATTGAACCATGCTGCCTCCATAATTGCAGCAGTGTTGCCGGTGCACGATTTTGTGAACGAGCTGACTTCTTAACTATGTCCCATAAATGTTCAATGGTATTCATGTTGTCCGATATGAGTGGCTAAATCACTCTCTCGAATTATCCAGAATGTTCATCAAACCAATCGCGAACACTTGTGACCCGTTGACATCTATAAAAATTCCGTTGTTTGGGAACATGCAATCCATGAATGGCTGCAAATTTTCTGATCGTGCCTGGTGCCGTTTGCCGGCAGACTATGAGCGCGGCGGCCAGCGGTGTCTGCCGCCTCCTCGTGGTGCTGGCCATGGTGCTGGTGGGAGGGGGCGA
Source organism: Schistocerca americana (assembly GCF_021461395.2). Taxonomy (NCBI): domain Eukaryota; kingdom Metazoa; phylum Arthropoda; class Insecta; order Orthoptera; family Acrididae; genus Schistocerca; species Schistocerca americana. Next base: position 185,367,389 of record NC_060120.1, read on the forward strand.
GGCCCGCAGGCGGCGGCCGTGCCCCAGCCTCACCGCCGCAGACCTGGACGCCCGAGAGCTGCTGTTGCAGTACGCCGAGTGGCGCCACTGGAGGGAGCTCGTCATATTCGTCAGTCCCACAGCAGGTACAGTTTTCTTTTCTCCTCCTTAAGCAGCCTTCACTGAGCCTCTGCACCGGGCTTGCCAGTGAGGTTGCACCGTACTGAGCGCGATGCTGTTGGTATCCTAATGGTTGTAGAACGCAGGTACAAAAGTGAATGAATGTAGTGTGACTAGGGCCTCCCGTCGGGTAGACCGTTTGCCGGGTGCAAGTCTTTCGATTTGACGCCACTTCGGCGAACTGCGCTTCGATGGGGATGAAATGATGATGATTAGGGCAACACCCAGTCCCTGAGCGGAGAAAATCTCCGACCAAGCCTGGAATCGAACCTGGGCCCTTAGGATTGACATTGTGTCGCGCTGACCACACAGCTACCGGGTGCGGATTAATAGAAAAGTTATCTACGAGGAAACACTTAACTAGGGCCGCAATGCCGCAAAGAAATACCTGCTGACCACCACTCCGCTTCACACACCTGTTTTACGCTTAAGGCGTGTCTCCGTTTGGTGTAATTTCCACTATAAATAATTACGGAAGGTGGAAACAGATGTTAGTTTTTCCCCAAAATATGACTCAGAACAAATATTTACTATTAAAAACAGTCTTGATCACGATTTATTTATTAAGGTGACCGGTTTCGACCACTACTGTGGTCATCTTCAGACCATTGAGTAGGAGCCTCTTTCTGCTGGAGGATCACTAGTGATCACTTGTGATCCTCCGGCAGAAAGAGGTTCCTACTCAATGGTCTACAGATGACCACAGTAGTGGTCGAAACAGGTCACCTTAATAAATAAATCGTGATCAAGACTGTTTTTAATAATAAATATTTATAACACATTGATCACTGTCACTGCGATAATGTATTCAAAAGTAATTACTCAGAACAGTACACATCTACAGCATACTCCACAAGTCACTCAATGGTGTGTGGCGGAGGGTACTTTTTGTACCACTAACTGAGTCCTCCATCGCTGCTCCATTGGCGATGCTTGGGAAGAATGATTGTCGGTAGCCCACTGTGTTGGCTCTAATGTCTCGAATTTTCTCCTCGTGGTCAACACGTTGTACGACTCTTCCCAGAGGACGCGTCAGGCAGGCGTCTTCTTCGCTAAGTAGCCCAAAAAAATTCTACATTTATAATATGCGTGCCACCGAAGCAAAGAGATTACTGCAGTCAGCAATGATACTGTAACTATTCAATCTTCCAGGTACAACATAACAACCATATGATTGCCGTGGAACGCAAAACAAGGAACGGTACCATTATGCACTAAATGTTATGTAGAATCGCTAAAACTTTAGCTGATAAAAGAGTATTTAGTTTTTCGTATAGGGGCTAAGAGAATCCCCCCATTATACTTCACACCTACAATGTCTGTCCTATTTTATATCAATTTCTCTTGGATTCCTACTTACCAGAATTCTATCATTCCGTCCCAATACTCGAACGCCATGCAGTCGTCCTCCTCATCCTCTCTGTGTGTTTACACTTCTTCACTCCGTCTCTTCCTCCCGTCCACCACTCCTCTTTTGCTCTTCCACCTTTTGAGTTCGTATGCTTCATGCAAAAAACTGACATCAAACACCTAATCGTTCCATGCTTAGGAACCAACTCTCACACTCTGCCGTGCCAAAAGCCCCATTAGCCCACCTCTACGCCGCGGGGTAGCCGCGCGATCTAGGGCTTCTTGTCACGGTCCGCGCGGCTCCCCCCGTCGGAGGTTCGAGTCCTCCCCCGGCATGGGTGTGTTTGTGTGTCGTCTTTAGCGTAAGTTAGTTTAAGTTAGATTAAGTAGTGTGTAAGCTTAGGGACCGATGACCTCAGTAGTTGGGTCCCATAAGACCTTACCACTAATTTAAATTTTACCACCTCTACATTGCTCATATCCGTGCGTAATGTTCTTTCAACAGCATGGATCTGATTGGGGGGAGGGGGTGTACCGTCAAATTACCACTATCTACGCCAGGCGATATGTGTGCAATCCGTCATTTTCATGGAACTGTGTCGAACACCTCCAGTAACCGCGCACAGCCGTCACGTCGATTCTCCAAGTCTTGGTCACTCATGAGCGGTTTTAGGTTTAAATCTGTTCGCATATATGGCCGTAACGTCGTTAATGGGATGTCCATTTCCTGTGATCGCTTGTATAGCGACTTTTCCGGCGTACGTTCCACTGATGCTGCAACTCCGCACTTGTGTGTGCTCTTCTTCTCAGTCTTCCAGAGCGTGGTCTGTCTTTTACGGAAGCAGCTCCAAACAGTTTCTTCTCCCTACGCAATATTGTTGGTTTCGTTGGCGCAGCCATATTAAATCTAGTAGTGAAATCATTTAGAATCTCTCAGTCTTTTCCCAGTGTGAGACCGATCATGAACCCAGGTACTCATGACGATTTGTTGTTCCAGGATGTCATTGGATTCATCAGCCATTCTTTTCACAATCAATATCACCTGCAACGAGAAAAAGTCTGTACAAGCTCTTCCCTCACGCGCTCCGCGTCCTCAGGATACGTTAAACATCTCTCCCTACCCGACCACGAAATCAGCCCAGACACCTGCCATTTCTTCCAACTTTAAAAGAACACTTCTTACCCTGTCAGGTCTCCTTTCCTTCCCACTCTTCTCTCTGCCATCCCAACAGCTTGATTTGGGACTCTACTTTAGTAAGCATTTGCTTGGTTGCTGTCAAGGTTGCACCGGTAGAAGCTGGTGACGGGTTTGCAACCACTCGTCATGTACCCTACACAGACCTTACACAGGCACTGCATTCTACTGGACTCTACTTTAGCAGGGATTCGCCTCGCTGACGTCAGGGCTCCACATTCAGAAGCAGGTGACGAGTCTGCAGGCTTTGGTGATGGACACTATACAACTGGTGACCATGTTGGCCTCTCTCTCTCTCTCTCTCTCTCTCTCTCTCTCTCTCTCTCTCTCTCTCTCACACACACACACACACACACACACACACACACTGGATTCTGCTGGGCTCTACTTAAGCAGACATTTGCTTTGCTACTATCAACTCTCCACTGGCATAAGCTGGTGATGGGTCTGAGTCTCCAATGATACCAAGTGAGGTGGGGCAGTGGTTTGCACACTGGACTTGCATTTAGGTGAACGATGGTTCAAACCTACATCTGGCCATCGTGATTTGGGTTTTCTGTGATTTCCCTAAATCGCTTCAGGTAAGTGCCGGGATGGTTCTTCTGAAAGGGCATGGCCGATTTCCTTCACCATCCTTCCTTAACCTGATTGGACTGATGACCTCTCTGTTTGGTCCCCTCCCCCAAATCAACTAACCAACCAGCCTCTAGTGATGGGCTTAATACAGCTTGTGGTCACCATGGTCTCCCACAGACACTTAGTTGTGCAGGATTTGTTGTGGAAAGCGTTTTCTTTACTGCAAGATTCGGCTTGTGATCCCTGCAGCATGCACAGGCGCTGAAGATGGGTCTGCAGCCCCTGAATATGGGAATTCTACACCTGGCCGCCATGAAGGCCTTACACTGACACTGGGTTCTGCTGGATTCAACTTTAGGATGTGCTTGCTTTGTTGCTGTCTCAGCTGCTAGGGATGGTTCAACAGCCTCTGTTGATAGACCATCTATGTTAGCCACACACGGACGCTGTGTTCTGCTGTACTCTACCATGGTGGGTATTTGGTTTGGTGCAGGGTGCTGGCTGCCATCGCTACTGTCGGTGCTGCACAGCCAGCAGCTGGTGACCGGCCTGCAGCCTCTGGGGACGGGGCCTCTGCAGCTGGCGACTGCGCTGGCCTCTCGCAGGCACCGGGTGGGCGCCGTGCTGCCGCTGCCCACCACCAGCAGGCACCTGGACGATCTGCTGCAGCAGGTGACACTAACACCACACTGCTATGTACTGTAAAAATACTGTTGCTTAAACTAGTAAACATTTCGATGGACGGGTCATCGCAGTCATTATTATAAATTTCTTCATTTGAATCTAAAATTTGGAACTGCAGTTGTGGAATGCACATGTGACATTTCTTTCCAGGTTGCTACGAGAGTCACTCCAAAAGAAATGCACACTGTTTTTGTAAAAATACAGTTTTCAGCGTGACCGCTACGGTCCCGGGTTAGAATCCTGCCTCGGGCATGGATGTGTGTGATGTCCTTAGCTTAGTTAGGTTTAAGTAGTTCTAAGTTCTAGGGCACTGATGACCACAGATGTTGAGTCCCATAGTGCTCAGAGCCATTTGAACCATCTGAACAGTTTTGATTCTGCATGTGTGAAAGTTTTACAGTGTGTAGATTCATCCTCCCCGCTTGTTTTCAAACTTAGTTCAACCTGTTCCCGTGAGTGGCGCCGTCACAGCATCTCTTCAAGATGCCTGCTACATATGACGTTCGTCAGAAGCAACCTGCTGTCATAGAATTCCTGTGCTGTGAAAACGAGACAGTGGGAAACATCCACAAGAGGTTGAAGAGGGTGTGTGGAGATGCTGCTGTCGATCTCAGTACAGGCAGTCGGTGGGCAAGCAGGTTACGTGATGAAAGCGGGCACGGCAATATTGGCGATTGTCCTCGCAGCCGCAGGTCTCGCACTGCACACACTCCAGACAATGTGCAGAGAGTTAACGAATTGGTGACTGCTGACAGACGCATCACAGTGAACGAATTGTCACGCTTCGTTGGGATAGGGGAAGGAAGTGTTTGCAGAATACTGAAAGTGTTGGCGTTAAAAAAAGGTTTGTGCCACGTGGGTTCCCAGGATGTTGACAGTGGCTCACAAAGAAACGAGAAAAACGGTATACAGCGAACTTTTGGAACAGTACGAGAATGGTGGAGATGAATTTCTTGGAAGAATTGTGACAGGTGATGAAACATGGCTCCATCAGTTTTCAGCAGAGACGAAGAGGCAATCAATGGAGTGGCATCATGCAAATTCACCCAAGAAAAAAAAATTCAAAACCACACGTTCTGCTGGAAAAGTTAGGGCTACGGTGTTTTTCGATTCCGAAAGACTCTTGCTTGTGGACATCATGCCAAGTGGAACCACCATAAATTCTGATGCATATGTGACGACACTGAAGAAAATTCAAGCTCGACTGAGTCGTGTTCGACTACATCGGCAAAAGCAGGTTGTTTTGTTGTTGCACGACAATGCACGGCCACATGTCGGTCAAAAACCGTGGAAGCGATCACAAAACTCGGATGGACAGCACTGAAACACACGCCTTACAGTCCTGGCCTGCCTCCATGTGACTATCATCTCTTTAGGAAACTGAAAGACTCTCTTCGTGGAACAAGGTTTGAGGATGATGACTCCCTTGTGCACGCTGCCAAACAGTGGCTCCAACAGGTTGGTCCAGAATTTTACCGTGCGGGTATACAGGCGCTGGTTCCAAGATGGCGTAAGGCAGTTGAGAGGGATGGAAATTATGTGGGGAAATGAAAATATTGTTCCTAAAGGATGTATCTACACACTGTAAAACTTTCAAACATGTAGAATAAAAGATGGATTTAAAAATAAATAGTGTGCATCTCTTTTGAAGTGACCCTCGTAGTTACGTGACCAGAAAGTTAAATGACACTTTCCGCCTGTTGTAAAACTTGTAACTTCCGGAATTTTTTTTCTTAGGGCTGAGGTTTCTCTCGAGTCCCAGTGTCCATTTTCTCTCTCAACTCCTCATATTCTAAAAGCTTTCTGGTGCGCATAGCATCGTGTAAATCATTATTCAACTTTCTTTGAGTTATCTCCGCTTTGCCAGAAACCAATTTCTGAAGCAAAAGTTTATCTTCGACTCTTTTGTTCAGCTCCACGTTTCTGCTGCTTTAGTGATATCATTTTTTGCTGTAGACCTGTATACAGGGCGATTTAGCTAAGCTATTCACCTCAGATATTCCATGAACCGTTTAGGATATCGTAATTCTGTTTCCACCCAATTGAATTGTAGTAAAATCCCCAACAAATTAAGTACAATATTTTTTCATAGATGTATTGCTTACAGAGATATCGGTATCAACTGTGCTATTTCAAATAGAAGTCTACTAATTCGTGCTGCTAGTATCTTATTTCTAAAAGAGACAATTTCAACGGCGTTTTACTCTCTGATACCCGATTACTTGTCTCGCAGCAATTATAATACTTAGAACTCAGGATATATCTGTTTTTAAAACGAAACCGATTACAGTCTTACTGGGAAGTTTGTGTTGTCACGTTAATTTGTTTGAGCGTTCTAGCTTGTGGTAGCTAAGAGAATTTAAATGCAGAAGTAGTATAGTGGAGAAAATTCTTATTAGTGACTGGACCAACACATCAATTGGAAGGTAAAGGAAATGCCATCTAAGGATGAATAACAAGTGCTCTTGTTTCTACCCGAACGTCAAAAGAAAAATACACGTGAAAAATTGAATGCTTTTATAAACCAGGAGTTGAGATTAAAGATTGTTGCAATAACTTCGCAATATGAGTTTAATGTCAAGATCCACAAATTGCAAAATTACATCAGCAAGAGCAACAAAAAGAAAATTACAAAAGAAAGTGGTGGTAAACACTTCCTTAAAATTCCATTTATGTCATCAAGTGTTTCAAATGTCCAGGATATGCTGCAATACGCGTTTGCAGTCACTGGTGCTAGTACCTCTGGACTGAATGTAGACATTCCTTCGATATCATCGCACGTGCTGCAACTATGCAAGGTTTTAAATTCTCTTGAGTTTCGGAAATTGTTCGTAGACTTCATCTTTGAGCTTACCCCAGACAAAAAAATTCACTCGCGTCAAATCAGCCGAAGAGTAGGCCAGACAAAGCCTTCACGTCATATCTGATGACCAGGAAAGACCTGAGTGAGCGCTTTCCTAGCTGCAAAAGAGTGAAAAATATGGCACAAATATTCAGTCAGACAGCTTTCAAATGTTGTAAGTGTGAGCATCTTGCTTTAAATTTTCAGAGGTCTAAAATTGTGCACTTCGGAGCAGCCAAACAGGTATATCAGAGTCACAAGTACACTCATGCTCATAAATTAAGGATAATTGCAGAATGTGATGCCATACAACGTGGCATTACACAAAACTGGCACTAATAGCATAGGCCCATAGGGCAGACACACGACACAGATCTGTAAGTCCACGGTATTGGTGATAAGTTGACAAAATACCTCGACCGATAGCATCCCAGACGTGCTCGATGGGGTTTAGGACTGGAGAACAGGCAGGCCACTCCATTCGCCTGATATCTTCTGTTTGAACGTACTCCTCCACGATGGCAGCTCGGTAGGAACGTGCGTTATCATCCATCAGGAGGATGGTGGGACCCACAGCACCCCTGAAAAGGCGGCCATACTGGTGCGAAATGACGTCCCGATACACCTGACGTGTTACAGTTCCTCTGTCAAAGACATACAGGGGTTTACATGCACCAATCATAATCCCACCCCACACGATCAAACTACGACCTCCATACAGGTCCCTTTCAAGGACGTTAAGGGGTTGGTATCTGGTTCCTGGTTGACGCCAGATGAAAACCCGGCGAGAATCATTGTTCGGACTATACCTGGACTCATCCGTAAACATAACCTGAGACCACTGTTCCAATGACCATGTACTATGTTCTTGACACCAGGCTTTACGGGCTCTCCTGTGACCAGGTGTCAGTGGAATGCACCTTGCAGGTCTCCAGGCGAATAAACCATGTCTGTTCAGTCGTCTGTAGACTGTGTGTCTGGAGACAACTGTCCCAGTGGCTGCGGTAAGGTCCCGAGCAAGGCTACCTGCAGTACTCCATGGCCGTCTGCGGGCACTGATGGTGAGATATCGGTCTTCTTGTGGTGTTGTGCACTGTGGACCTCCGCCGGCCGGGGTGGCCAGGCGGTTCTAGGCGCTACAGTCTGGAACACACAGTCACCATTAGCACGTCTGAAAACGTCTGCACACTTACTCGCTGCACCGTACTCTTACGTGCACCAACACACCTCTGCGAATGTGGGCTGCTGGAAGTGCCACCGTGCAACGAACGCAGGTCAAATGCACCGCATGGTCATACCCCGAGGTGATTTAAACCCGCAAACCGCCCACGACAGCGTTGTTTCACCGTGTATCAGCATTATCCTTAATTTATGAGCATGAGTGTAGAATCTGCCGACTCATACAAATACCGGGGTGTTAGGATATAAAATGAATGATCATATAAGCTCAGTCGTAAGAAAGCAGGTGCTGTACTTCGCTTCATTAGTAGGACACCACAGTGTGTCAGCAAATGAGATTGCTTACAAATCATTTCTGCGACACGTCGTAGAATAGTGCTCAGGTGTATTGGGCACATATCACGCAGTTCTAGTGGAGGATATTGAATGTATACAAAGGAGGGCAGAACGAATGGTGGCAGATTTGTTTGACCCATCGGAGAGCATCAGGGAAGTGCAGAAAACCTAAACTTCAGACACTGGACACAGATCAGAAGCTGTCTTACGACATCCTACTTAAAAAGTTTCAAGAACCACTATTAAGGAAGAAATCCAGGTATATTGAACGGGTTCCAAAATTTCTCTCCAGAGGGGACCGTGAAGATAAGATCAGACAAATTACAACACCCACTTAGGTACCGAAGCTGTCTTTTTTCCCACACTCCACGTGCAACAGGAGCAAAAAGAAAGTCTAATACTTGACAGCATGTGAAGTACGTTCTGCCATGCACTTCACCTTGGTTTACAGTGTATAGCTGTAGCTGCAGATGTAGAATCGATGATAGACTCCAGGGAAAAATTAAATCAAGAGGGATAGATGAGGATAGAGAACATTCCTCCCAAAAGTTTATGGAATGTCTTAATTCTTGGGCTTCATGGTACGGCAGAGTGTGACTATATTTATTGTCTGTTGTGTCCACAGGCTTCCGATCAATTGCAGTTCAACAGCTATGTATCGTGGTTGGTGCTGCGCCGAGCGCAGCCGAATGCCACCCAGCCACTGGTAGAGCGCTTCAGGTACCTCAACTTGGCGCTGGACAGCGACGTCGTGTTGGCTGAACTCCACACACCAGAGACAGCAACACGCAGGTGAGCTGACACCACCAAGAGATGTATGTGGACAAGCTACTCATTGTAACATCACAACATATAGAGACTCAGTCCTCTCATCCTGGACCTCTCAAACTTGTATCATCCAAATGATGGCACTGTCTAACAGAAGGTCAGTTATACAATCCAATCGTATGTGGACAATGCTGTATTATCAATGATCGCACTGAGGCGCACAGCTTTTCGCGGCCAGGAATCAGATGGCGTTCAGCTCACAGCCATTTAACAGTGCAGGCGCAACCACCCCTAAGCCACTTTCACAGAAACCTCAGCAATGCCCGCTGGTGTACACATGGAACATAGCAGCCTACCGGCTGCGGGCCAATCAAGCCATGCCACGCCACCCTGGGTTCGTCGGCGGCATGTGTACTCCTGAGCGCCCGGACCAGTTAAAAGTTCACGCCCCGCCATTGACTGCAGTGCGAAGTCAGGCTGCAGTCTCACTAAGTGTTTGGGCTCATCACTTGTAACTACGGACATATACAGACTTGAAGTGACAGTGTTGTTTGTTTGTGATAGGGACTCAGTGTTTAATTCCGTCCGACAGTGTTTGTGAACTTCAATTGAGAGATTAAACTTGTTTTTCAACTCATGCCTCCACTCTTTGCTGTTCTGCACTTCCCAGACACAACATACAAACTACATGCTAGAGTTGTGATTACTTTAGAGACTTTATACTCTCCCTCTGGACCTCTCCAACTTGTATCCGCGAAGGGATGCTACTGTCCAATGTCATATCGGTTACACAAATCAAACATATGTTTACAAAATACGTGCCAGACGGTGGATTTGTTCAGAGACTCCATACTCTCTCTCTGAACCAATACAACTTGTATCGTAGAGTGGACTCTATTGCCCAATGGTAGGTCAGTTATACTGTATACCTGACACATATATGGAAAAAGTAACTGCTATAGTTTGGGTTGAGGTGAAGACTACAACGTATGACTTTGACCCTCCCCAGCTTGTTGTCACCAAGAGATTCCGCTGCTGGCAGGTCTGGTATGCATGGCTACTAATCTCAATCGACTACATTACCACCGTTCAGTTACGAATACGATGGTACAGATGTGTTATGCAAAGCCAATGCCGTCTGATGCGACATTGATTCTAGGTAGTGAGAAGTAGGTGGTATGTAGTAATCAAGGCAGTGCAGATAGCAAATTACTCTATACAGTGTCTACAAAATGACCGAGCACGTATGAGAAGGCAACGTTTTTGTCTGTCTTTAAACGATTTCCTATGTGGTAAACGGAGCAGATCTACTTGCAGAGTACAGAATGCTCCACAGTGCCTATTAAATATTGCTAGAGGTTAAAATGGGGGCTTAATAAATGAAGTAGCCACATCATCATTCCTTTTTCTTCCCTTGATAAAGGCCTCATTCAGACTTCTCTATGAATTATGGTCTTGAACGATACACATACATTTTGCTCCTGCTAATTTTCGGATGTCATCTTCCGTTAGGTCCTCACCTCTTTCCTTATATCCTTGAACGAAACAGAAAACTTCATTCTACTATCTATTCGCTTGCAAATAATGGAGTAACGCCCTAATTGTTGCATTACTCAGTAACGGAGGTAACTAAGACAAAAAGCATAGAACACACAGCTTCCTCTCTGTAATGTATAAGATATTCACAAAATTGTAAATAAAAATCATCGGATTTCATTCGAGCAAAGGAACAAACTCGCTTACAATATTGAATTTATCTCAATGGGACACTTGCAAGGCGTGATCGTCAGTACACAACAGAGCAATCAGTATCAATTACCGCTTTGGCTGTGATTCATAAATTCCGAGTTAACAATGGGCATAAATCAGCAAAATGCGTAATTCCATTGTTCAACCTATGTCACTGTACTGAAGAATATATACGTAAGAACTTCATCAGGCAAAGGGAAATAAAGTTTCATCAACACAATGAAAAGAAAGTAGGCATATTAACGATGAAGTTATAGAGACAGACTACGAGGTATGGCGTACACTGTGAGTCAGTGAAGACAGACCGTCCAAAAAGAGTGAACCACCCAGAAGGGGATGAGAAACCAAATCAGACTTCACTGGTTGAGAATACATGCAATGTCATTTCAGTGATTACAATGTCGAGTCAAGTTTGACGGGAACCTTGCAGTATGAGTCCATTTATCAGTATAACGTTGCACCCCATCTGGTTGAGATGCATGCACTGATTCGGCTGGGAAGGGTGTCGTAAACCCATTGTACCGTTTCCTGCGGCAAGCTGGCCCACAACTGTTGAAACTGCTCCTTGATATTCTGCATCCTGGCGGCGGGACGGCGAACTTGTTGGCCATTGGAGTACCTCGACATCACGCAGACAGGTCATAGAGACACGTGAAGTGTGTGGAGGATCTGTGCTTCCCCAAAAACAGTGGAGGAATGGGACTTCTCCTGAGGTCGCCACCATATACGCCGACGACGGGCACTTGGGACAGCGCAGAACCCTGATTCAATGCTGAACACAATGCGACGCCGTCCATCACCAGTCCGTTGCCGTGCCCTGACACAGGACAGAGGGAAGATAGGGGGTCTAAGGTCAGTCTGCAGTTTCCAAGTGGTGAGGAGCAAATGCAGAAAGACACATCTCCAGTGAAGGCAGGTTGATGACCTGGATCAGCGCTAGACACTGCCACAGGGCATCAACGAGAGACGCGGATTTTGGGTCTCGACAGGATGATTGCATCAGGAAACTCATGGAATTTAGGGGTCCGATTAACAATATTTATTTGCGATCAGATTAATACGGCAACGGCCTTGCCGCAGTGGATACATCGGTTCCCATGAGTTCGCCGAAGTCTTGGATGGGTGACCATCCAGCTGTCATGCGCTGTTGCCATTTTACGGGGTGCACTCAGCCTCGTGATGCCAGTTGAGGAGCTACTCGACCGAATAGTAGCGGCTTCGGTCAAGAATACCATCTTAAGACTGGGAGAGTGATTTGCTGACCCCACGCCCCTCCTATCCGCATCCTTCTCTGAGGATGACACGGCGGTCGGATGGTCCCGGTAGGCCACCTGTGGCCTGAAGACGGAGTGATCAGACAAATACACTGAAGGCTAATTCCAAACAGTAGAAAAAACAAAGGTGGCAATTGGTTGTACAACAGAAGTTAGTGTCTGAAGCCATACGGGCGGATGGTAGCAGAAGTAACGAACACTAGCAACATGTTAAGTTAAAACTTGAGAGCAGCACTCCAAGCGAGAAAACAGACGTGTCGGAGCTTACCGAGGCTGGCCACGAGCGACACGGAGACGGCGCCCTAGCTATCTGACTGAGAAAGAATCGTGGCGGCACACAATTTCTCCCTTCCTATAGTCGACCCGCCAATACACCGGCAATTAATAAGCTTAGGCTAATCTGGCGAGTCACTCTGTAGCTCTAGGGCGCCGCTGGCCAGCCGCATTTATATACTACCGGCCATTAAAATTGCTACACCACGAAGATGACGTGCTACAGACGCGAAATTCAACCGACAGAAAGAAGATGCTGTGATATGCAAATGATAAGCTTTTCAGAGCGTTCACACAAGGTTGGCGCCGGTTGCGACACCTACAACGTGCCGACATTAGGAAAGTTTTCCAAACGATTTCTCATATACAAACAGCAGTTGACCGGCGTTGCCTGGTGAAACGTTGTTGTAATGCCTCGTGTTAGGAGGAGAAATGCGTACCATCATGTTTCCGACTTTGATAAAGGTCGGATTGTAGCCTATCGCGATTGCGATTTATCGTATCGCAACATTGCTGCTCGCGTTGGTCGAGATCCAATGACTGCTAGCAGAATATGGAATCGGTGGGTTCAGGAGGGTAATACGGATCACCGTGCTGGATACCAAAGGCCTCGTATCACTAGCAGTCGAGATGAGAGGCATCTTATCCGCATGGCTGTAACGGATCGTGCAGCCACGTCTCGATCCCTGAGTCAACAGATGGGGACGTTTGCAAGACAACAACCATCTGCACGAACAGTTCGACGACGTTTGCAGCAGCATGGACTATCAGGTAGGAGACCGTGTCTGCGGTTACCCTTGACGCTGCATCACAGACAGGACCGTCCGTGATGGTGTACTCGACGGCGAACCTGGGTGCACGAATGGCAAAACGTCATTTTTTCGGATGAATCCAGGTTCTAGTTACAGCATCATGATGGTCGCATCCGTGTTTGGCGACATCGCGGTGAACGTACATTGGAAGCGTGTATTCGTCATCGCCATACTGTCGTATCACCCGGCGTGATGGTATGGGTTGCCATTGGTTACACGTCTCGGTCACCTCTTGTTCGCATTGACGGCACTCTGAACAATGGACGTTACATTTCACATGTGTTACGATCCGTGGGTCTACCCTTCATTCGATCACTGCGAAACCCTACTTTTCAGCAGGATAATGCACGACCGCATGTTGCAGTTCCTGTACGGGCGTTTCTGGGTACAGAAAATGTTCGACTGCTGCCCTGGCCAGCACGTTCTCCAGATCTCTCACCAACTGAAAACGTCTGGTCAATGGTGGCCGAGCAACTGGCTCTTCACAATACGCCAGTCACTACTTTTGATGAACTGTGGTATCGTGTTGAAGCTGCATGGGCAGCTGCACCTGTACACGCCATCCAAGCTCTGTTTGACTCAATGCCCAGGCGTATCAAGGCAGCTATTACGGCCAGAGGTGGTTGTTCTGGGTACTGATTTCTCAGGATCTATGCACCCAAATTGCGTGAAAATGTAATCACATGTCAGTTCTAGTATAATATGTTTGTCCTATGAATACCCGTTTATCATCTGCATTTCTTCTTGGTGTAGCAATTTTAATATCCAGTAGTGTATTTTCCCCCCTACTTCTAATCTGTAGGTAGGGATGCTTCTGGATTTTGCATTAACAAACTCCAAGTTTGGAATCAACAGCGTTCAGCTGAAAGACAAACGTTATTGCCACTCCTATTATGGCCAGCATCAGTAGTGTTTCACATCACTTGGTCCTGCCCTTCGTCGTTCTGTGGGAGGGGACTGCTGTAGTAGCATTCGAGCCTGTGAAATCAATGCGGGCTTTCAAAAAACATAATGAAATGGTGTTGACCCTAAACTACGTTTCCTCTGACTCAAAGATGAAATATTAAAAGTCCCGGCTGGTTTCGTTGTCTAGGGGCTGGGATACGTAGTTGCCGCATTACAAGCCAAATACTACTGAGTCTACAGTATACGGTAAGAATACACACATGAATCGAATGGTCGAAGGTTCCTATCACTCGGGAATTGCGAATTTTGAATGTTATATAGAAATTTATAAATGAAAGATTGAAATTAAGTAAATTCTGCAGGTACTATTTTAACGACTTTAAATGATGGGTACGATAGCAGAAGTACCTTTAATAACGCCCTTTATTACTGTCAAACTCGTATTGGTGTCGATGGTCCAGTAATTAAATAAAATATAAGTTGAATAACAGGGAAACAATAGATTCCCACTTCACGTAATGGCACGCGGGATTAGCCGAGCGGTCTTAGGTGCTGCAGTCATGGACTGTGCGGTTGGTCCCGGCGGAGGTTCGAGTCCTCCCTTGGGCATGGGTGTGTGTGTTTGCCCTTAGGATAATTTAGGTTAAGTAGTGTGTAAGCTTATGGACTAATGACCTTAGCAGTTAAGTCCCATAAGATTTCACACTCATTTGAACATTTTTTGAACTTCATGTAATTAATTATCAACAACATAGCTCGCGAGATATTCACTTCTAAACGCATATTACGTCTTCACTGCAGAAGCCATGGGAATGTCACAAATGCACAAGTCGGCACTACAAAAATCTCCCGCAACCACGTGCAAGCTGCTCCACTGTCCAAGTCTTTTCTGCGACAGCCTGTCATGGCTTCGCGTCCCGCACTCCCCTGTCGTGTGCCGTACATCCCCACTTCCATACAGTCTCCCCATTAACGAGCGCTGTGATTGGCTAGAGGGCTCCCGTCATGTCTTCAAGCCAATGCACTCTCACTGACATATTGAAACACATACGAAATACTGGATCTACATTTAAATAACTTGAAATTAAATAAATATTCCTACAGCTCCATCATAAACATGCTCTAACACACATTATTAAATACATAATCAAATTAAATAAACATATATGAAAAGGAATAGAACAGAAGTAAGCCAGTAGCCTAGTGTCTCTGTGCTTTCTAAAACACAGTAAATAACTGACCAATTTCTTCATGAATAGTATATATCGGATATAAACAAAGACATAGATGAATAAATATATTTATAAGCATGCTGCTGCCGTTTCTTCGTGTCACTGTGGAGTACTTACTGTCTGAAGCGATCGATAGTAATCGGCCACTTCGACCTCCAATAACTCATGTACTACTCAAGTTAAGTGCCTGTAATTTATACCAATTTAGGTTTACACTAATAGCTTTCTAAAGACATATCGATCGACAAAATCGGATGAACCGCTTAGATTTTGGAAACTCGTTGCTGGGTGTTACTTGTATAATTTACAGTCAGATATTAAACTTTGAACTAGTAAAGATATTGAAAATCTGATTACACCATCAGAATCGTCGTGCACATAATGGTAATGTAAGCTGGCCGTTGTGGCCGAGGGGTTCTAGGCGCTTCAGTCCGGAACCGCGCCACCGCTACGGTTGCAGGTTCGAATACTGCCTCGGGCATGGATGTGTGTGATGTCCTTAGGTTAGTTAGGTTTAGATAGTTCTAAGTTCTAGGAAACTGATGACCTCAGATGTTAAGTCCCATAATGGTCAGAGTCATTTGAGCCAATGGTAATGTACATGTTTCTTTTTGAGGTATCTTGATTCATCTGGCTACTATTAATTTCTATACGAACTGTGAAATGACTGAAATTAAGGCTTCACAACATCTGCCATCTTTGTCACTCCCTGCATGTCTCTGTCATCAACACAGCATCACCATGGAATTCCCAGCCATGCGGCCGATGGACCACATGGTCCAGCCAGTGTGCGGCATCACGTGGTTGCTAATGAGCTGCGGCTTGCCGAGCTGCTCAAGCGACGGCCGCCAGCTCTGAATATTTTCAGGGCACCACAACTCGCCCATTACGTCATACCAGTGACGTTGCTGTTATCAGGAACAAGTACCAAGATCGCTGCCTCTGCTAAGACGTGCCTTTTCTTGGCCATCTTCTACTGAGACGCCTTACAACAGCGTCTAGGCGGTGGAATCAGTTACCAGTTAAGTGAAGTGAAAATTTTCCCCTGGGACAGCTGCCCAGAGCGTCTGCAATTTTCAGGGCTCTAGTGTTATTATTCAGCTCCGATAACCTAAATGGTACCACTTTTGCCTGATCTCTGCATTGTGTCTCTGATTTCTCATCCTAGAGTGCCCTTGATGGCTCCCAAAAGCTTTAAGTGTAACAATGTTCACGTCATTATGTGATCAGTATATGACACCATGCTTCCTGGTCATGGCAGTAGTCCCAACACAGCTGTTTGCGTTATGCTAATGGCAGCCTGGCACTGGACGGTAAGACCCTAGACCAGCTCCTGATAGTCTCAGACCGATGGTACAGGATGACAATGAATGTTGCAGGGAGTACATTGCTGGTTCTCGGATGGCAGGCACAGATGTGAAGGGTTACGATGTGCATTTAGCATTGGAGGGCAGCGTGGAGGGCAAAAATCGTAGAGAGACCAAGAGATGAATACACGAAACAGGTTCAGAAGGATGTAGGTTGCAGTAAGTACTGGGAGATGAAGAAGCTTGCTCAGGATAGGGTAGCATGGAGAGCTGCATCAAACCAGTCTCAGGGCTGAAGGCCACAACAACAACAACACGATGTGCAGCATATATAGTACCGTGATCCTCTGTTATGGTGGTCAGACGCGGTCGATTATATCCTTGACGATGGGAATGACTGCCCTCATGTTCCTATGCAGTCCAACATCAGACCACTATCACATCCGAATGCCTCACAAATCTGAATAACGCACGATTCGACTACCTGTTCAAATGGAGAGCTACAGTGAGACCCTTTTCAAATTCCACCCTGTGCCGGTAGCGCTGTCTCACACGAATATGCGGCATCTCCGTGTCCCTCATAGTGATCATTCCACATCCGATGTTCATTATGTACCCAACCAAGCTTGCCAACGACACTAAACACAAACAACACTAAAACAGATGTGATTTTTTTAAGTTTTCCTGGTGTACTGGATATTCTATATAGTTTCAGGATTGCAACTGGATCATGTTGACTTCTTGCCACAGTATTCAGCTGTGTTCAAGCGAGTGTCCGCTAGCTGCGACTGCTAGTTCACGGTGTCAGCTTTATAGCAAAAATTGGTGCTGAAACGCGTGCGAATCCTTTTGGGATTCAGTTATTAAGGAATCTATGGTAATACATCTAGCACAAAATCTTATAAATCGTGATGGCGTCTTTCAACTGGACAGGGCTTGGGACCCAGTGATCTCTTACATTTCTTCTGAGAGAAAACAGTTTATACATAATGAGACGTCTGGTGGCATCTGACGCATGTTTTTAGCGACGCGAGCGTGCGTTCCGACAGAGGGCGGAGATGTAGTTTCACCTTTACACATGCGCCTGCGCTCTACAGATGGAACAGTATTTGCAGAGGGCGCGGATTTCGATAGAGGACGCTCCTGTGACGGCAGCCAGTGCGCATGTGTTTCCGCGCCAGTTTTTGATATAAAACCGAAACTGTGAACTAGGAGTCACAACCACCCCCCCTACCAACTCTAACCCCACCTTCTTCCTCCTACCGCTCTGGGCTCCCTCACCCCTCCCTTTCCCTTCCCCTTTGCGGTTTCCCCCCACCTACACCCTCTCCATCTCCTGTGCCATCCCTTCTGTGTCTCTGCACTCCCTCCTGTCTGTCTTCCCTCTTCATCTCCCACCCCGCCCATCTCCTGCCTCTTGGTGCTCTTACTGCCCCCTTTTTCATCTTCCTCCCGCCCCTCCAGCCCTCACCGCACCTCCTTCCCCTCTTTTTCCCTCCTCGCCAGCCTCCAGCCCCTCGGCAGATCCCTACCAGCGGTCTTTATTCTTCGTGAGTGTTCCATCATTTCCAGTGTTTTTTTTAAGTGTCTTGCTCTGTGTGATTTTTATACTGTGGCTGACTTTTAACTTGCGTTTCACTCCAGTGATTTTAAGTGCGCAACGAAACGCCAGCTGTGGTCTTTTAACTTTATGCTGACTTTTTAACTGTCTCCCAGTGCATGTCCCTGTATTAATGTATATTTTAACTTTCATCATTTCCATTTACTGTGATTTTTTTGAGGAAAATGGTTCAAATGGGTCTGAGCACTATGGGACTTAACTTCTGAGGTCATCAGTCCCCTAGAATTTAGAACTACTTAAACCTAACTAACCTAAGGACATCACACACATGCATGCCCGAGGCAGTATTCGAACCTGCGACCGTAGCGGTCGCGCGGTGCCAGACTGTAGCGCCTAGAACCGCTCGGGCATGGGTGAGAAACTGCCACATCGTGCATGGCGTTTAAATTTATTACTTCTTTGCTACTACCTCTACTCGCAACAAGTTTCGCACACACCCCATTGAGGGCATGCAACCAACCTGTCTGCATGCTAAACAGACTCGACTTACACCTGGAGTTATGGCCTGGTGTGCGATTTCGTATGAAAGCAGGAGCACTTTCATGTTTATCTCACGCAACCTGACTGAAAATTTGTACGTCAATCCGGTGATTCGACCTGTTGAGCTGCTGTTGATGAAGGGCATTCCAGGGGGGTTTACCAACAGGATAACGCTCTTCTACATCCAGCTGTTGCAACCCAACACACTCTACAGAGTGTCGAAATGTTGCTTTGGCCTGTTCGATCACCAGATCTGTCTCCAATCGAGCGAATATGGGACAACATCAGCTGGCAAGTCCACCGTAGTCCACAAATAGTATTAACCGTTCCTGCACTGACCGACTATGTGCAGCGGGTGCGGTTGCGCGGCTCCTTCTGTCCCTTTACGACGGACCTGCACCTACCTGTGAACATTGTCTCAGCAGATCGTCAGTAGGGAAGCCGAGCGAACCCTAGTGTACTTCGACGTGAACCAGACTGCAATTGAAGACACTAATCTACGTTTCGGGAGAAAGTTTTCACACCAAATGAAAGGCTGGAAATTTTGTCCTTAATTAATATATTCTGAAACTTAGGTGAACAAGTATCACTGCCAAGCCCGTGCTAGTCTTAACACAGTCACTCACAATCCCTTTCTCTCACGTTAGAAAGTTTATGGTGTTGCATTTCCCGTAAACGTAATAGCTACAAAAATAAGGATTGTTTTTGATTGAGAATGCTCGACAAATATTAGGTCTGTCGGTACCTAATGCAGTCACAGTTTTTAGCCACTGACCTGCTCAATACGCCACGCCACGCGGAATTTATGTTTTTTCCCGTCACCAAATTGACTTAAAAAGTCCGAAATTTCTACATACCTATCGCAGTAATTATGCCGTCACTTTACAACACTTCTGATGTATGAAACACTGCTAGATCCGGCAACTTATCATTTCCATCGGAACTACTGCTACACACGTCCGAACTGTTTCATGGCTAGACTCCGACTCCTCTCTAGAACACTCTAAGTCTTCTCTACCAACAGAGAAAGGCGCGCGAAGAATACTGCTTTACCATTGGTCAGTTTACTCAACAGCCCATAGCATAACAACATTCTCCCGCGTCAGTCCGCGCTTTTCATCAATAACCAATCGCAAAATAGAAAAACCTAACGACTGCACGTTTTACCGACGTAATTATCTAAAATGCGGAAGTTTTGTTTATGAATAAAGTTATTTACTATTGTTACTTATACCTGAATTAACTTTGCCTTTACCATAAACTTACTTTACAAATCTAATCTACAAAAATCCCCTTTGTCCACATCCATACTTCGAAATGTTCCCACACTAAATCCCACTACATAATTCGCTAAACAATTATCTTCATATTAACCTTAAACCACACTCACGCATCATTCATACTGCTAAAACACATTTATAACATTTTACATACACAAAAAGACATAATAACACTTTATGAAAATACTAGAACAGTTTATGAAAAACATTCTATTAATTTAGTGCACTCTAGTGGTCACAATCGAAACTAAATCACAGTCCCCTATCCAATACTGTCCTCTACCGGCTGATACATAAACTACATGCGCGTCCAGTCTGGCGTCACCATCTGTCACTATCCAGCTCTGAGACACATCTCCCACTTAACCGCCTCCAAGGCAGGATCGGTATACGGCGCTACGCCTCACGCGCACGGAACTCCATTCCACAAACTGGCATGCGGCATCTGTACGACACAATACATGCACGTTTGCGTCCTTGCATTCAACATTCTGGCAGGTATAGCGGTTATTAATGCACCAGAATTTGATATTTGCGCTTACATTAACCTGTGAAGTTGCAATGTTAGTCAAATATGTTACCTACAAAAACGTATTCCCGAAATTTTATTATTCTAGATTAATTATCTTTCATCATCATCATCATGTAAGACTGATTATGCCTTTCAGCGTTCAGCCTGGAGCATAGTCCCCCTTATAAAATTCCTCCATGATCGCCTATTCAGTGCTAACATTGGTGCCTCTTCTGATGTTAAGCCTATTGCTTCAAAATCATTCTTAACCGAATCCAGGTACCTTCTCGTTGGTCTGCCCCGACTTCTCCTACCCTCTTCTGCTGAACCCATGAGTCTCTCGGGTAACCTTGCTTATCTCATGCGTGCAACATGACCCCACCATCTAAGCCTGTTCGCCCTGACTGCTACATCTATAGAGTTCATTCCCAGTTTTTCTTTGATTTCCTCATTGTGGACACCCTCCTGCCATTGTTCCCATCTACTAGTACCTGCAATCATCCTAGCTACTTTCATATCCGTAACCTCAACCTTGTTGATAAGGTAACCTGAATCCACCCAGCGTCCGCAGCTCGTGGTCGTGCGGTAGCGTTCTCGCTTGTCACGCCCGGGTTCCCGGGTTCGATTCCCGGCGGGGTCAGGGATTTTCTCTGCCTCGTGATGACTGGGTGTTGTGTGCTGTCCTTAGGTTAGTTAGGTTTCAGTAGTTCTAAGTTCTATGGGACTGATGACCATAGATGTTAAGTTCCATAGTGCTCAGAGCCAATCCACCCAGCTTTCGCTCCCATACAACAAAGTTGGTCGAAAGATTGAACGGTGCACAGATAAGTTAGTTTTGGTACGGACTTCCTTCTTGCAGAAGAGAGTAGATCGTAGCTGAGCTCTCACTGCATTAGCTTTGCTACACCTCGCATCCAGTTCTTTCACTATGTTGCCATCCTGTGAGAATATGCATCCTAGGTACTTGAAACCATCCACCTGTTCTAACTTTGTTCCTCCTATTTGGCACTCAATCCGTTTATATCTCTTTCCCACTGACATTACTTTCGTTTTGGAGATGATGATCTTCATACCATAGTCCTTACATTTTTGATCTAGCTCTGAAATATTACTTTGCAAACCTTCAGTCGAATCTGCCATCACAACTAAGTTATCGGGATATGCAAGACTGCTTATTTTGTCTTAATCTCACCCAGCCAGTCTATTGTTTTCAACATATGATCCATAAATAATCTTTTGGTACTGTAATTTTTTTCCGTCTGTGTAAATTTCATGACTTTCTCTCCCAGCAGTGGAAATGAGATAGGGGAGGGTTCCGGAGTACTTTATGAACAGTGTGTGACGTGGTGACTGTGCAGGACCAGTGGCAGAAACTCTGCCAGTGAGAGGGGGGAGAAGCGGGCACGTGGTCGCTGCCCGGGCGGCGCCTGCAGACACAGCGGCGGCGCCAACAGCACGCGGGGGCGGAGGGACGTGGCGGGCGGCCTGTGGGCGGCGCCCGGACGCCGCAGGGGCGGCGGCGGAGGCGGAGGCGGCACCGCGCAGCGCAGGTCAGCCGCCACAGCTGCTCGCTGCAGCTCGTCCACACTGAGATACCATTCCGCTGTTCAAGCCTTTCTGTCAACAGCAAGCACTCGATCATACTCACTCTAGTCACATTAAATATGACCTCCGCCTGTGTTGGACGTCAACAAGCTTTAACCTGTCACAGACAGCAGGTGGCAGCACTAGCAGTGCAGGGTATACAGGGTGTTACAAAAAGGTACGGCCAAACTTTCAGGAAACATTCCTCATACACAAATAAAGAAAAGATGTTATGTGGACATGTGTCCGGAAATGCTTAATTTCCATGTTAGAGCTCATTTTAGTTTCGACAGTGTGTACTGTACTTCCTCGATTCACCGCCATGATTTCATACGGGATACTCTACCTGTGCTGTTAGAACATGTGTCTTTACAAGTACAACACAACATGTGGTTCATGCACGATGGAGCTCCTGCACATTTCAGTCGAAGTGTTCGTACGCTTCTCAACAACAGATTCGGTGACCGATGGATTGGTAGAGGCGGACCAATTCCATGGCCTCCACGCTCTCCTGACCTCAATCCTCTTGACTTTCATTTATGGGGGCATTTGAAAGCTCTTGTCTACGCAACCCCGGTACCAAATGTAGAGACTCTTCGTGCTCGTATTGTGGACGGCTGTGATACAATACGCCATTTTCCAGGACTGCACCAGCGCATCAGGGATTCCATGCGACGGAGGGTGGATGCATGTATCCTCGCTAACAGAGGACATTTTGAACATTTCCTGTAACAAAGTGTTTGAAGTCACGCTGGTACGTTCTGTTGCTGTGTGTTTCCATTCCATGATTAATGTGATTTGAAGAGAAGTAATAAAATGAGCTCTAACATGGAAAGTAAGCGTTTCCGGACACATGTCCACATAACATACACTCCTGGAAATTGAAATAAGAACACCGTGAATTCATTGTCCCAGGAAGGGGAAACTTTATTGACACAGTCCTGGGGTCAGATACATCACATGATCACACTGACAGAACCACAGGCACATAGACACAGGCAACAGAGCATGCACAATGTCGGCACTAGTACAGTGTATATCCACCTTTCGCAGCAATGCAGGCTGCTTTTCTCCCATGGAGACGATCGTAGAGATGCTGGATGTAGTCCTGTGGAACGGCTTGCCATGCCATTTCCACCTGGCGCCTCAGTTGGACCAGCGTTCGTGCTGGACGTGCAGACCGCGTGAGACGACGCTTCATCCAGTCCCAAACATGCTCAATGGGGGACAGATCCGGAGATCTTGCTGGCCAGGGTAGTTGACTTACACCTTCTAGAGCACGTTGGGTGGCACGGGATACATGCGGACGTGCATTGTCCTGTTGGAACAGCAAGTTCCCTTGCCGGTCTAGGAATGGTAGAACGATGGGTTCGATGACGGTTTGGATGTACCGTGCACTATTCAGTGTCCCCTCGACGATCACCAGTGGTGTACGGCCAGTGTAGGAGATCGCTCCCCACACCATGATGCTGGGTGTTGGCCCTGTGTGCCTCGGTCGTATGCAGTCCTGATTGTGGCGCTCACCTGCATGGCGCCAAACACGCATACGACCATCATTGGCACCAAGGCAGAAGCGACTCTCATCGCTGAAGACGACACGTCTCCATTCGTCCCTCCATTCACGCCTGTCGCGACACCACTGGAGGCGGGCTGCACGATGTTGGAGCGTGAGCGGAAGACGGCCTAACGGTGTGCGGGACCGTAGCCCAGCTTCATGGAGACGGTTGCGAATGGTCCTCGCCGATACCCCAGGAGCAACAGTGTTCCTAATTTGCTGGGAAGTGGCGGTGCATTCCCCTACGGCACTGCGTAGGATCCTACGGTCTTGGCGTGCATCCGTGCGTCGCTGCGGTCCGGTCCCAGGTCGACGGGCACGTGCACCTTCCGCCGACCACTGGCGACAACATCGATGTACTGTGGAGACCTCACGCCCCACGTGTTGAGCAATTCGGCGGTACGTCCACCTGGCCTCCCGCATGCCCACTATACGCCCTCGCTCAAAGTCCGTCAACTGCACATACGGTTCACGTCCACGCTGTCGCGGCATGCTACCAGTGTTAAAGACTGCGATGGAGCTCCGTATGCCACGGCAAACTGGCTGACACTGACGACGGCGGTGCACAAATGTTGCGCAGCTAGCGCCATTCGACGGCCAACACCGCGGTTCCTGGTGGGTCCGCTGTGCCGTGCGTGTGATCATTGCTTGTACAGCCCTCTCGCAGTGTCCGGAGCAAGTATGGTGGGTCTGACACACCGGTGTCAATGTGTTCTTTTTTCCATTTCCAGAAGTGTATTTTCTTTCTTTGTGTGTGAGGAATGTTTCCTGAAAGTTTGGCCGTACCTTTTTGTAACACCCTGTATAAAGCGGAAAACACTGCAGTCGTTGTCGTATTGCAAAAAAAAAAAAAAGAAGCAATTTAATTGGCATCCAAAGGGGAATGATCATTAGCTTTCAGGCCAAGGGTGGAAGCATTTCCGAAACTGTTTGGATTGCAAACTGTTCGCGTGGCGACGTGGTTGAAGATTACCGTACAAGGCAAAATAGTGCTGTCCAAGCCTCGCGCCGAGGTAACTGTGGTGCACCACAGGTCATAGATAACAGCGGTGAATCACAGATGTGGAGATGCGCACAGGCGAATAGACATGCAATATATCGGCCAGGTGAACCAAGGAGCTGTCAACAGTGTCTCCTCGACGACATTCAGCGAACTTTGTTGTTTATGGGCCTCTGCAGCAGGCGCTTAATTCACGCATCCATGCAAACTGTGGTTCATTGGCGACGAAGGCTGGATTTTGTATCGCAACTGGACATCCACTGAGTGGTGGGAGGTGACCTTTTCAGATGAATCACGTTTTGAGCTCCCTCAGACTGAAAGGAAACACCCTGCAACAACTGTCGAGAGGATGCAGGCCAGAGGAGGGATCGTTATGGTCTGGGGAATGTTTTTGTGGCATTCCTGGGTCGATCTCGTCATTCTGGAAGGCACAATGGATCAACACATGTAAACATCTACCCTTGGGGGGGGGGGGGGGGCAATGTACATATCTACATGATGTCTGTTTTTGATCAACATGGTGGAATCTACCAGGAGGACAATGCAATGTATCACACAGCTTGCAGTGCACGTACGTGGTTCAAAGAGCACAAGGACAAGTATAATGAACTCTTCCGGCCACCAAACTCACTGGATTTAAACCTAGTGGAGAAACTGTGGAACCAACTTGACTGGCCCGTTCATGCCATGCATCCTCAACAGAGAAGTCTTAGCACAGCTGGCCACGGCACTGGAGTTGGGTTGGCTCCACATCCTTGTCAGTACCTTCCAGAACACAATGAACTTGGTAGTACGTGCCCCCTTATTAATATCATGTTGCACTCCCTCTGGCTGAATTCATGCGTTGGTTTGGTTGGGAAGAGTATTGTAGCGGCACTACCGTTTGCGATAGGATAAGTCAGTTTTGGTGCAATATTTCTGAGTGTGAAGTTACAGCCGGGCGCGGGCCTGTTTACAGTGAGCTACACTCACCAGCAGTTGTGAAGTAAAATGGAGGCCACAGGGCCGTAGAACCGCTGGAAAAAGCACACGCAGCGGTTTGCATGGCGCAAGTCACAGGCAGAAGGGGCCCACTGGCCAACCTAGGTGTTATGTGTACGTGATGTGGTGTGGTGCGTTTAGCAAAACAGAGGAGCACAGCCACATATAAATTGGTGCCGGTTCACTAACAAAGCATTCAAGTGTGGCAGCTCTCCTGGATGCAGTCTGGTCCCTTTAATCCCCCAAACCAACCAACCATCTCCTGGATGGCGGGGTGTGTCACACCACCAGCTCCACACAGAAGCAGATGAGGCATCACCGTTGCAGTCCTCAGTGGGTCGCTGGTTCGACCCTCTGAGGCCGACACAGGGTCCATAGCCAACCAGTGGCGGGCCAACGCATGGCTCACTACCATGGGCAGTCGTCTTGGCTCCCAACACGCACCAAAGACATCCAGGGCGAGGGCTGCAGATTCAGATGCCGGATCGTGCCGTGATCCAAGCCACACCGGCAAGGATGCACGGCACGGTCCAACTTGCACTTGTCAGCGGGCGGCGCTGAGGCAGCCATTCCGCGCCAATCTGTTTCGCAGATAGTAAAGTGGTGTCCTCCACATTGCAGGACCTAGTGACACAGACTGAGGTGAATGCGTCACTGTAGTTGCGAACAATAAATCACTTGGAAAGCTCGGACGAGTCTTAATACGGTGCCTTCTACCTCTTTCCACTACATTTGGTGTTGCTGTTACATTCGATGTCAGAAGTTGGTTCAAATGGCTCTGACCACTATGGGACTTATCATCAGAGGTCATCAGTCCCCTAGAACTTAGAACTACGTAAACCTAACGAACCTAAGGACATCACGCACATCCATGCCCGAGGCAGCATTCGAACCTGCGACCGTAGCAGTAGCGCGGTCCTAGACTGAAGCGCCTAGAACCGCTCGGCCGCCACGGCCGGCGACAGAACTGTCGCCTGCCATGATGATCCACCTACTGCACTCCCCTGCCTTGAGCCCTCGTGAGTTCAACTTGATTTCTAAACTGATGGAAACACTTCACGGAATTCGTCCAGAACTGCTACACATTCGTCAGGCAATAGGCCGCGCCACTCAAACTATCAACACAACTGGCACTGCTAAGAGTATCCTACGACTTCCACATCGCTGTCAACGAGTTATACACAATGCTGGTGACCATTTTGAAGGTCAGTAAAACTTTGAAACTCGGGTCTATTTTGTACGAGCTGTAAATAAATGCCGGCCGCGGTGGCCAAGCGGTTCTAGGCGCTTCAGTCCGGAACCGCGCGACTGCTACGGTCGCAGGTTCGAATCCTGCCTCGGGCATGGATGTGTGTGATGTCCTTAGGTTAGTTAGGTTTAGGTAGTTCTAAGTTCTAGGGGACTGATGACCTGAGATGTTAAGTCCCATAGTGCTCATAGCCATTTGAACCATTTTTGTAAATAAATAGTTGCCACTATTAAAGTTCTAACCCTAGTATATTAGAAAAATATACAGTCTATCTTCGTCCGAATGTTTATTAGAGTACCACATAGAAAGGTATTTTTGATAGCAGCAAAGGCTTTTTAAGCTGTAATCGTCGTAATACAGAGGTAATTCACTGATGTGACAAAAGTCGTGGGATAGCGATATGCACATATACAGATGGCGGTAGTATCGTGTAAACAAGATAAAAGATGGAAATACATTGGCGGAGCTGTTACTTTCACTCATGTAGTTCATGAGAAACAGTTTTCGACGTGAGTGTGAGTGAGTGTGTGTGTGGAGGGGGGGGGGGGGGGGGTGTAATTATGGCAGCACGACAGGAATTAACAACATCTGAATGCGGATTGGTAGTTGTTGGAGCTAGACGCTTTGACATTCCATTGTGGAAATCGTTAGGGAATTCGGAATTCCGACATCCACAGTGTCAAGAGTGTGCCGAGAATACCAAATTTCAGGCTGTAGTTCTCACCATGAACTACGCAGTGGCCGACGGCATTCACTTGACGATCGAGACTAGCCGCGTTTGCGTAGGGTCATCAGTGCTAACAACAAGCAACACCACATGAAATAGCCGCAGAAATCAATGTGGGACGTACGACGAACGTATCCGCTAGAACATTGCCGCGGAAAGTGGCAGACGACCGTCGCTAGTTTCTTTACTAACAGCCCGACATCGCCTACAGCGCCTCTCTTCGGCTGGTGACCATATCGGTTGGACCCCGACTGGAAAACCGTGGCTTTTCAGATGAGTCACGATTTCAGTGGGGTTCGAGTGTGGCGAGACCCTACGAAACCACAGACCCAGGTTGTCGATAAGACACTGTGCAAGCTCGTGGTGGCTCCAGGATGGTGTGGGTTGTGTTTACATGGGACGGACTGTTCTCTGATCAAACTGAACCAACTGGGACCATTTGCAGCCGTTCGTGGACTTCATGTTCCCAAATAACGATGGAATTTTTATGGATTACAATGATCCATGTCATTGAGCCACAGTTGTTCACGACTGGTTGGTCGAGCGGTGATCTGGCCAACCAGATCACCCAATATAAATCCCATCCAACATTTGTGGGACGTAACGAGATTTCGGTTGGTGCACAAAATCCTGCACCGGCGACACTTTGAAACCTCCCCCTTGGTACGAAAACCAGAAAACTATTATTCCGCTCCTTGTGTCTGATAGGCGTCAAGGATATCCCTTCCGCGACTATCAGAAGATAGAAGAAGGAGATGCCAACCATTTTTTTCCTTGTTGCAGTTTCTTTGAAGCACAGCAAACCCAATTATTGCAAAACCTTGTGAAATCGAAGGTGCCCCATACAACATGTGCTCCAGTTTTATTACGTCATGAAGATCCTCAAATATATAAAACTCTTTTTTTTTATCTGCGACATTTGAAACATCCCCTTAGAAAAATTAATGAATTACTGTGCTGATAAACCTCTTACGTTATCTGATTTTCAAACAGCTGAGCAAAACTGAACGTACTCAGACATTCACTAAACTGACACCATATTTTTAGCGCAACGCAATCTGACTTTCAATAATCCCTACAAAAGAATGGCCCTCACTAACAATAACCTATGCCTTTCATGAATCACTTACCTCACAAAAATTTTCGTTACTCGAACTACTGCAATTTACGTTATTTGATTTTCAAAGAGCTGAGCAGA
The DNA here is from genome assembly GCF_021461395.2 of Schistocerca americana. Classification (NCBI taxonomy): domain Eukaryota; kingdom Metazoa; phylum Arthropoda; class Insecta; order Orthoptera; family Acrididae; genus Schistocerca; species Schistocerca americana. The sequence goes on from NC_060120.1 coordinate 185,396,217, forward strand.
ACTGAACGTACTCAGACATTTCTCTCCTTACTTATTCTGATAAACACTAAACTGACACACAATATTTTTAGCGCAACGCAATCTGACTTTCAATAATCCCTACAAAAGAATGGCCCTGACTAACAATAACCTATACCTTTTATGAATCACTACCTCAAAAAAACCTTCGTTACTCGAACTACTGCAATACAGCGAGCGCCAATACTGCCAGCTAAACAAAGGATCCTAACTATTGAAGGCACTAACTACTGATAGGCATAGTTAGCAAATGAAAGGTTTTGATAGAGAACAAACAATGTATTTACCTTAATCGTGTTCAAAAGTGATGATATATATATCAGTTCATGACATCCAGTCTTACAAATTTACTCTTTCTGATGGGCACACGTCTAGGTAGTCCACTCTCAAAAGTCTGCCATCTCTCTCCGCACATCCACCACTGCTGGCGGCTCACCTCCAACTGCGCAACGCTACCCGCTGTTCACATCCAACTGCCCAACACTACACAACCGAATATTCCAACAATGCCAACCAGCCGCAGACTACACACAGCACAGTCAGTGATTTTCATACAGAGCGCAACGTGGCGTTACCGACATAAAAACCTAAACAGCCTACTTACAACTTTCGCGATTATGGGCGTCTCTAAAGGCAGCACGGCTCACAGTATTTCTGCAGGGGACTTCCAACAACTGTTGAGTCCACGCCAAGTCCAGCTGTGGCACTACGCCAGGCAAAAGGAGGTCCAACACGATGTTAGGAGATATCCCATGATTTTTGTCACCTCAGTGTAGTTTGCACCTCTGGACATCACTTGACTGTTAAGCCTCGGATGAGCTTAAGCCCTTCAGTCAGCAGTGAGATGGAGTGAATCATTCCACGCTGCAGGCCCGCAGCTTGGGCGCAGCTGCTGCAGGTGTACAAGATCCGGCCGGCGCTCAACTCGTCCCTGGTGGTGGTACCCCTGGGCCGCTGGGACCGCGCCAACGGCACCGCCGCGCTCGCCAGCCCCAGGGCACTGGAGGCCAGGGGAGATCTGCAGGTACGTCACACGCCCTGACTCTACATCTGATCTACCTCCACCACTGCACTCTGTTAACCACTGTAAAGCGCGTAATGGCAGAAACCTTTCGACGTGCAATATGCTAAGCATTCTTTCCTTCGCCGGCCGAAGTGGCCGTGCGGTTAAAGGCGCTGCAGTCTGGAACCGCAAGACCGCTACGGTCGCAGGTTCGAATCCTGCCTCGGGCATGGATGTTTGTGATGTCCTTAGGTTAGTTACGTTTAATTAGTTCTAAGTTCTAGGGGACTAATGACCTCAGCAGTTGAGTCCCATAGTGCTCAGAGCCATTTGAACCATTCTTTCCTTCCATTCATAGGCACAGTGTGGAAAGAATGACTGTTTGTGCCTCTTTGTCCGACCTCTCATTGGTCTAATTTTTTCTGTACTATCCCTGCGGGGCAGGTGCGTAGCGGCTGAAGAATAATTCTTCTGCCCTCTTGAAGTTTTCTAAGTAGCTTTTTGGGGAATGTACAACGTCCTACTCAGACTTTCTGCCAATAGAGGTCTCTTTTACACTCTGTCGCCAGTTCAACCATCGTGACGCAACTCTTTGTATGTACTAGGTGAACCCGTTTTAGTGCGACTTGATATGGGCCGCACACACTTACACAGTATCCTAGCCGGCCGGAGTGGCCGAGCGGTTAAAGGCGCTACAGTCTGGAACCGCACGACCGCTACGGTCGCAGGTTCGAATCCTGCCTCGGGCATGGATGTGTGTGATGTCCTTAGGTTAGTTAGGTTTAAGAAGTTCTAAGTTCTAGGGGACTTATGACCACAGCAGTTGAGTCCCATAGTGCTCAGAGCCATTTGAGCCACAGTATCCTACCGGGTCATCAACAAGTCAGTATAAATTTGAAAACTGAATAAGTGACGGAATAATGTAGATAGGTACAAATTGACACACTTGCTTGGAATGACATGAGGTTTTATTAGAACCAAAAAAATACAAACGTTCAAAAAATGTCCGACAGATGGCGTTTCATCTGATCAGAGTAGCAATAATTAGCATAACAAAGTAAGACAAAGCAAAGATGATGTTCTTTACAGGAAATGCTCAATATGTCTACCATCATTCCTCAACCACATGCCCGGAGTTATGGTGAGGCATTGGCGTCGGATGTTGTCTTTCAGCATCCCTTCTGGTAACCCCAATGCCAATAATCGCACGGACTGAGGTCTGGGGACCTGGGAGGCCAAGCATGACGAAAGTGGCGGCTGAGCGCACGATCATCACCAAACGACGCGCGCAAGAGATCTTTCACGCGTCTAGCAATATGGGGTGGAGCGCCATCCTGCATAAACATCGTACGTTCTAGCAGGTGCTTATCAGCCAGGCTTGGGATGATGCGATTCTGTAACATATCGGCGTACCTCTCACCCTTCACAGTATCAGTTTTGCTGTCCAGCGCCATCTGTAGGACAGTTTGTGAACTTTGTTTTTTTTTGTTCTAATAAAACCCCATGTCATTCCAAGCATGTGTGTCAATTTTTACCTCTCTATTTACATTATTCGTGGTTTACTAAGTTTTCAAATGTATACTGACTTTTTGTTCACCCGGTAGTACGAGCCGTACAAGCGTTTTCTATCCAATCTCTTTTCTACACGGTGTATGGTTTCCAAATATCCTACCAAAGAATTGCAGTTCGCTTTTTCTTTACCTACTACTTATTATTATTTATCGTTCCACTTCATATCTCTGCAAGCAGCCTCGCGCAAAGACTCTGTAAGACAAAAAAAGAAAAAATAATTGACACACCAGGAATGAATTATCCAAATGGGATGTTGGTCATTGGGGCTTAATTCGAAGAGGGACTGAGCACTGAAGACGCTTTGGAGGCGTTGAGGACAGTGGTGGGATACGAACCTTACTGTCGCCCGCCATACGGCTCGACAGCCACGAGTGATGGTCTGGGGTGTCTTTTCATTCCACGGTATAACCTCTTTGATTGTCATGCGCGGCACCCTTGCAGCAGAGCGGTACGTCGACGATATTTTGCGCCCCGTTAGTATTGGGACAACCTATGTTCTACGCCAAAGTACCGTTATCCAAGATGGCGGCGATGACATCATTCAAGATGGCGTCTGTGACGTCATCCAAGATGGCGGATTTTAGTGGAAAGTTTGAATTGTTCCAAAATAAGTAAAGTACACTCCTTCATCTTTCCAGTAGCCCAGTGCAGGCTGATTCCTTTTCCCATCAATCCCTAGGAAGAGTTGGCGGTCGGGTGACTTAGGTTAGTGGAGGTAGTCCAAGTGTTCTTTCTTTCACGCCTTTTTCATAGGTTAGTAGACCTTTCTTTACCACCAAAATTCAAACTTGGCACCAGTTCCTAGGAAGAGGTGGCAATAGGATGGCTTAGGTTAGTGGAAGTAGCCCATGTGACCTATCTTCCCGCGATTTTCTTAGGTTAGTAGAGACAACCGTGGTGTGATGCATTCTCCTGTTGGAATTTGAACTTCCCGCCGTTCTCCTTGGGGACGGGAGGGTAGGGTGGGAGTTAGGTTAGTGGAGGTAGCCCAATTGGCCTATCTTCAAGCAAAAATTCAAACTTACCGCCAAAATCCGCCATCTTGGATGACGTCATCGCCGCCATCTTGGATAATGCCACTTTGGCGTAGAACATAGGTTGTCCCAACACTCCTGCCTTGTTGCCCTTCATGGAAAACCGTCCTGGGATTATGTTCCCATACTGTAATGCCCGCCAGCATGCCGTGAGAGTTTCTACTGCTTTTCGTCATGCTTGCTAAACCCTACCTTGACCACCAAGGTCTCCATATATCACCCCAATTGAGAAGCGTTGGCAGGGCCCTCCAATCATGTCCTGATTTTGACGACCTAACCCACCAGTTGGACTTTGGTACGATATCTCTAAAGAGGACGTGCGACAACTCTGTTAATCAATGTCAAGCCGAATAACTGCTTGCATAAGGGTCAGATGTGGACCAACGCGTTTCTGACTTGCTCAACTTGTGTAGATCTTTCTCTTGAAAGAATCATCCAATTTTTCTGAATTTGTGGTCATTTGTTTGTCTGTAAATGTGCATCGCATCTACCGACCCGTCCGATTCCGATAATTCATTCGTGGTGCGTCTTTTTTTTTGTCGTAGAGTGTGTTTAGACATATTTACCGGACATCTGTATACATGTTGCTCTCATGGTTAAAGATTCAGTCGCTTGTCCATAAGTGATGCAGTGCAAACGCCCTCGCCTCTTATCAGTAAACCTAATTTTCAAGATCATACTGTAGCACCACGTCTCAAACGTTTCGATGCTATTCTTTTCCTGTTTTCAGACAGTACATGAATCACTACCATTTGATTCTGTGTCCAAAAGCGCTTTCCCAGAAATTTCTTCCTCAGGTTAAGGCCGATGTTTCATAGTAGGAGACTTTTCATGTCCAGGAAAACCCTTTTCGCCTGTGGTACTCCGCTTTTAGTGTGCTTCTTGTTTCGTGTGTCGTGTGTTAGTTCGCTTCCAAGGTAGCAGAATTCCTTGACTTTGTCTGCTTCGTGGTCACTAGTTTTGATGTTAAGTTCGTCTCTAATATCATTTCTGTCAGTTTACTTTCTGTCTGTTTACTTTCATCTTCTTTTTGCTTCCTCTCAGTTCATGTTCTACACTCATTAGAGTTCTCATTTCATTCAACAGGTCCTATAATTCTTCTGAACTAGGGAAAGACGTGTCATCATTGAATCTTGTTATACAGGAGATACTTGAGAAAACTGCCCGAAATTATATAAAAAATAGCAGTTATAGTGAGTGTCGACTGCGGCTGATTCGCTACAAAGAGATTCTGGTCGTGTGTAAAGTATGCTAGCGGCAAGACACGATAAATGCCTTCTATGCGTGATAGCAATGGAAATATTATTGACGATAGTGCTGCCAAAGCAGAGTTAGTAAACACAGCCTTCCGAAAGTAGTTCACCAAAGATGACGAAGTATATATTCCAGAATTCGAAGCAAGAACAGCTGCCAAAATGAGTAACGTACACATAAATATCCTAGGAGTAGTGAAGCAACTTAAACCACTTAATAGAAGCAAGTCATCCGATCCAGTTAGGTTCCTTTCAGAGTATGCTGAAGCTATAACCCCATACTTAAAAATAGCTCCATACTTCACGATCGTATACAACCGCTCGCTCGACGAAAAATCCATAGGCAAACACTTGAAAGTTACACATGTCACACCAATAGTCAAGAAAGGCAGTAAGAGAAATTCACTAAATTAGAGCCCATATCATTAACGGCAATGTGCAGCAGAGTTTTGGAACATATATTGTGTTCGAACATTATCAATTACCTCGAAGTGAACGGTCTATTGGCAGACAGTCAGCAGGGATTTAGAAAATATCCTTCTTGCGAAACACAACTAGCTCTTTACTCACACGAAGTATTGAGTGCTGTTGACAAAGGATTTCAAACTGATTACGTATTTCTAGATTTCCAGAGGGCTTTTGACACTGTACCTGACAAGCAGCTTGTAATCAAACTGCTTGCTCGTGGAATATCGTATCAGTTATGCTAGTGGATTAGCGATACCCTGTGAGAGAGGTCAGAGTTCGTGGAAACTGACGGAAAGACATCGAGTAAAACAGAAGTGACTTTTGGCGTTCCCCAAGGAAGTGTGATAGGCCCTCTGCTATTTTCTTATCTACACTATGCGATCAAAAGTATCCGGATACCCGGCTGAAAACTGCTTAAAAGTTCGTGGCACCCTCCAGCGGTGATGATGGAACTTAGTATGGTGTTGGCCCACCTTTAGCCTTGATGACAGCTTCCACTCTCGAAGGCATACGTTCAATCAGGTGCTGGAAGGTTTCTTGGGTAATGGCAGCGCATTCTTCACGAAGTGCTGCACTGAGGGGAAGTATCGATGTCGGTCGGTAAGGCCTGGCACGAAGTCGGCGTTCCAAAACATCCCAAAGGTATTCTATAGGATTCAAGTCAGGACTCTGTGCAGGCCAGTCCATTACAGGGATGTTATTGTCGTGTAACAACTCCACCACAGGCATTATGAACAGGTGCTGGATCGTGTTGAAATATATAATCCCCATCCCCGAATCCCCGAATTGCTCTTCAACAGTGGGAAGCATGAAGGTGCTTAAAACATAAATGAAGGCCTGTGCTGTGATAGTGCCACGCAAAACACAATGGGTGCAAGCCCCCTCCATGAAAACCACGACCACACCATAACACCACCGTCTCCGAATTTTACTGTCGGGACTACGTCAGCTGGCAGATGACGTTCACCGAGCATTCGCCATACCCACAACCTGCCATCGGATCGCCACATTGTGTACCGTGATTCGTCACTCCACTCAACATTTTTCCACTGTTCACTCGTCCAATGTTTACGCTCCTTACACCAAACGAGGCGTCGTTTGGCATTTACGCCGTGATGTGTGGCTTATGAGCAGCCACTCGAGCACGAAATCCAAGTTTTCTCTCCTCCCGCCTAACTGTCATGGTACTTGCAGAGGATCATGATGCAGTTTGGAATTCTTGTGTGATGGTCTGGATAGAGTCTGCTTATCACACATTACGACCCCTCTTCAACTGTCGGCGGTCTCTCTGGGTCAACAGACGAGGTCGTCCTGTACGCTTTTGTGCTGTACGTGTCCCTTCACGTTTCCACTTCAGTATCACATCGGAAACAGTGGACCTACGGATGTTTCGGAGTGTGGAAATCTCGCTTAAAGACGTATGACACAAGTGACGCCCAATCACTTGACCACGTTCGAAGTCCGTGAGTTCCGCGGAGGGCCCCATTCTGCTCTCTCACGATGTCCAATGACTACTGAGGTCGCTGATATGGAGTACCTGGCAGTAGGTGGCAGCACAATGCACCTAACATGAAAAACGGGTGTTTTTGGTGGTTTCCGTATACTTTTGATCACATTGTGTATATAAACGAGTTAGGAGACGATCTGAGCAACCGTCTTCGGTTTTTGCAGATTATGCTGTCGTTTATCGTGTAGTAAAGTCATCAGAAGATCAAAACAAATTGCAAAACGATTTAGAAAAGATATTTGTATGCTGCAAAAATTGGCAATTGACCCTAAATACCGAAAAGTGTGAGGTTATCCACATGTGTGCTAAAAGGAATCCGTTAAACTTCGGTTACACGATAAATCAGTCATGTCTATAGGTAAATTCATCTAAATACCTAGGAATTACGATTACGAACAAGTTAAATTGGAAGGAACACACAGAAAATGTTGTGGTGAAAGCCAACCAAAACTGCGTTTTATTGGTAGGACACTTAGAAAATTTAACAGATCTACTAAAGAGACTGCCTAGATACACTTGTCCGTCCTCTTTTAGAATACTGCTGCGCGGTGTGGGATCCTTACCAGATAGGACTAGCGGAGTACATCGAGAAAGTTCATAGAAGGGCAGCACGTGTTATATTATTGTGATCAGTGGGAGGGGGGGGGGAGGGAGGGGGCCTAATGTCACTGACATCATACCGGGTTTGGGGGAGACATGCTTAAAACAAAGGCGTTTTTCGTTGTGGCAGAATCTTCTCACGCAGTCAATCACCAAGTTCTCCTCTGACTGCAAAAATATTTTGTTGATGCCGAGCTACTTATGGAGAAACGATCACCATAATAAAATAAGGGAAATCAGAGCTCGCACGGAAAGATATATGTGTTCGTTGTTCACGTGTGCTGTTCGAGATTGTAATGATAATAGAGAATTATTGTGAAGGTGGTTCGATGAACCATCTGCCAGGCACTTACATGTGACTTGCAGTCAAAGGGACAAAGAAATGCCGTCAAATTACCGGCCGATCACATTTTCGCCAGCTTTTTCAAAAATCTTTGAAAAGGTTATGTTCAAGAGTCTACTTAAGCACCTTAGTAAAAATAACATACTGTCAAAGGGTTCTGATATTGAGAAAGCTATTTACACTTACAGCGAAAATGTCCTTAATTCATTGGACAGCAGATTAGTGGCAACTGGCATATTCTGTGACCTGTCGAAGGCGTATGACTGTGTGAATCACAGCATTCTCTTAAGTAAATTAAAATATTATGGCGTCACTGGTAGTGATACAAAGTGGTTTCAGTCATATCTTACTAACTGAAAACAAAGGATGTCATTACGTAACAGTTCAGCAGTAGGCAATCACACATCATCTGACTGGGAAGAAATTACATGTAGTGTTCCCCAAGGTTCCATACTAGGTCCACTACTGTTTTTGTGTATATTAATGACTTGTCATCTGTTACATTACCAGATGCCAAGTTTGTCTTATTTGCAGATGATACAAACATTGCAATAAATAGTAAATCAAATATAAATTTAGAAAAGGCAGTTAATCAAATTTTTACTGACATTAATAAGTGATTCATAGCAATTCACTGTCATTAAACTTTGAAAAGACCCACTATATGCAGTTCAGAACTTCCAAGAGATTACCTCCTGGTGTGTGTATAAAATATGATGACATGGAAATAGGAGAAGTTGAGAGTGTAAAATTCTTAGGATTACAACTTGATAATAAATTCTGTTGGGAGCAACATGCTAACGAATTGCTAAAGCGTCTAAACAAGTCTGTGTTTGCAATGCGAATGATGTCAGATGTAGGAGATATAAATATGAAAAAAACTGGAATATTTTGCTTATTTTCACTTAATTATGTCATATGGTTTCATATTTTGGGGTAACTCCACAAACAGAGAAAACATTTTTAGAGTACAGAGTAATGAGTAGTGTAAATCCAAGAACATCATGTCGAAACCTATTCAAAGAATTGGACATATTAATCACAGCTTCTCAGTATATTTATTCCTTAATGAAGTTTGTTGTAAATAATACATCTCTTTTTCCAACTGACTGCTTAGTACACAGTATCAATACTAGGAATAAGAACAATAGACATAAAGATTTAAAATCACTTACTCTTGCCCAGAAAGGAGTCCAGTATTCAGCAACACATATTTTCAATAAGTTACCAGCAACCATTAAGAGTTTATTTTCAGACAAGGCACGATTTAAACATAATTTAAAAGAATTTTTGGTGGTCAACTCCTTCTATTCCACCCACGAGTTTCTCAACAAGTGCAGTAGACCATTTTAATGAAAATTTATTATACTTTAATGTTTGACAATACTTGGTTATAACAGCCAAGTAAAACTACCTACTGTGTGAATGATGGCTGTATGGAAAGCAGATGTAAGTCTTTAAGTCTGTAAATAGTGGAAGTTTAATTTTAAATCTTGTACATAATCTGCCTGTTCTTAACTGAGGATCACTGAAGTCAATAATTTACTTTAATTTTTGACAGTACTTGGTTGTAATAGCCAAGAAACTAGCAAATGTCTGAATGATGGATTTAATGAAAGCAGATGTAAGTATTAAACCTGTAAATATTAGAAGTTTAAATTTAATTCAAGTACATAATTTTACTGTTTATTGACTGAGGATCATTAAAATTAATGAAACTCAAGTTTTTCTAATTACATTTTTGTAATGTGTTTATCTGACATGTTCCACACCCAGGAGGATTCCCTCTTTTATGGGTCTATGGAATGAATAATTAATGTAATGTAATCTAAGTAGGTATAGATGTGGATGAAAGCGCGCTTGTGCCGCCAGGGCCTGCCGCTGCTGGTTGGCGTGAAGAATGCGAGCGCGGCGGCGGCGGCTGGCAGCTTGGCGCCGGACGTGCTGGCCGGGGGCGGCGCCGCGACGCTGGAGGAGGCGGTGGGCGGCGCGGGCGGCGTCAAGGACCTCAAGACGGCCAGCGTCGACGACGACTCGGACGACGCCCGCAACCTCATCGACGTCATGGAGTTCGTCGCGCGCTCACTCAACGCCAGGTGAGGTCTCTGCTCTGGGACGAGAGCGACGCAGCGTAGCGTTCTGGTACCACACTTGCATCACAGTAACGAACTGACTGACAGCTGAGCTGGCACCGGGTGGTTATAATGAACCCTAGTTGTGTACACTACTGAAATCGTCGCACAAAGTGTACACCAGTGTCACTGTGATCCTCGATTATTTGCCCGAGAAATTGCATGTAAATAGAATCTTTTGTAACGAAATCGGACACTCGTGTACTAAACTAACTTTATTTCACCTTGTAACCTCCCCCTCTCTTATCGGCCTTATGACAGTGAAAAATTAAACCACTTGTACCTAATGGAAACTTGGGAAAAGCAATCGTCAACGAAGTTAATCTGTCGGTAAAGAGGGAGGAAAGGGTTACATCTAAATGAAAGGAAAAATGCAAATTAAATTGGTGGAAATTAATTTTGAAGATGGGTAAGTTAATGAAGAAAGTAAATGTGCGGTCATTACGTTAACAATTAACTGGCGTTAATTAGATATTTGAGATTTGGGGAAAATTACGGTCGCCAGTCCTATGGACAACTACTATAATAACTGAAAAATAAAGGTTAATGCACATATAATTAGCACTAAAAGCGTGGCAACTGAATGTTGACACGTGTTGTGTGAAAACTGAAAGTTTGTCGGAAGTAATAAATTTCGCTACACTCTGACTTAATTTAGCAAAAGAATTAATAAAACTGGAAAATTGAAAGTTAATTTAGTGACTGAAATTAATAATGAACTTTGTTTCTGAAGCACTACGAAATTAAATAAAATAAGGTTAGTCTTGGGCTACCTCAACAATTGTCTCAAAAGCAACTTGAATCTACGCAATTTAGAAATAAGAGATTTAACTTTGAACTTGAATTAAATGATTTTGAAAAATTAACAATAGTAAAATTTAGTATGTACCAAGCTGAGCTGCAGTCATAGGTAAGCTAAAATATGGTAACAAAACTCGCAGTCTTAATTTGTGCTTGTGTAATCTAATTACAGTTCTGTTTGTTTATTGTAGCCAGCTATGAATACCTTAACTGAAATTCGAAATTAAAGCAGTGAAATGGAATGATATTACTTTAAAGCTGGCGTTTGAATTTCAACTACACTCGAGTTAATTTCGGAAAAGGAAGGGACCCAGCTTGGTAATGCAAATGGGACAATGAGCAACAAAGTTTCATGCTAAGTTTCTGTACTTTAGTGATGCAAATGGAACAGTTTGGAAAGCTGAGGTCATATATATATATATATATATATATATATATATATATATATATATATATATATATATATATATATATATATATACAAACTGTAAAACAATTACAATATATAAAGACACCGAAATGTCATATCTTCTGGTAACAAAATAAGGAAAAAAATCATAGTACAATAGATGGAAATAGGAGGATATGCATTTCCGGTGTTATAACCTCTCGCTTTTACTTTCCCAATCAATATTAGTATTAATGCATCCATATTCGAGATTAAGTAAAAACTGTCATGGAAGCTTTTCAATGAAGAAATTCGAAGTGATCCAGTTTTAAAGACTTTATTTGCAAATACATGAAACTACAACCAGCCACTTTCTTGAATAGTTATTTATTATTCAATGAAGCGATATTCGAACCTCTTTCAGTTTCATCTTCAGATGGTTTTCTGTATGTTACATCACTATTTCACATCTTTATTTGCAATTTAATTGGGTGAAGATGTTATTCATTTAATGAAATGCACATGTTTCATGAATATTTTAAAGTGTTCCCAGTTATTTATAAAACTGTACATTCGTCATTTCCATTCCCTTTGGAATATAGGCTACAATATACCGGCCGGTGTGACCGAGCGGTTCTAGGCGCTTCAGTCTGGAACCGCGAGACTGCTACGGTCGCAGGTTCGAATCCTGCCTCGGGCATGGATGTGTGTGATGTCCTTAGGTTAGTGAGGTTTAAGTAGTTCTAAGTCTAGGGGACTGATGACCTCAGATGTTAAGTCCCATAGTGCTCAGAGACATTTTTAGAATACAGTGTTATCGGCGACTGGCCAGCCTTTTCTGTCAGGCGCAACTGTGTCCAACAGCGATCATTCTTACCGTGGACGACTGTATCTTCTTCACTGCTGTCTAAAGATTCGCCAGACTGATCAGTTTCACCGATGTCCACAACTTCTGTAGGAATGTCAGCTTCAACATGATAGTCATGAAGAAAGTCTTTTACGTTAGTTTCAAACTTAATTCTTCTAACAATGCTTCCCATACAGCATCTTACGTTACTAAAATGTCATTACTACGTGTCGCTTTCACGACAATGAACTTCACACTCAGCTACAGAACAATTACACAGCGGTTACATCAGGATTACATTAACCCTTAAAAAAGATATTTCTGTCACATTAATTAAAAAACAATGTCTCAGAAATTCGAATGTCCATCCTTGATTAGGTCTGACAGCGGCCTATGCATGTGCAGAGCCCAAGCACAGTAAGAAACAGAAAACTCCAGGGTCAAAGTGACTCTGGTGTACGCTTCTAGGGTAAAGGTGCAGCTACTCATAGTCTCCCCGCCCCCCCCCCCCCCCCCCCAAGAACCATGGGCCTTGCCGTTGGTGGGGAGGCTTGCGTCCCTCAGTGATACAGATATCCGTACTGTAGGTGCAACCACAACGGAGGGGTATCTGTTGAGAGGCCAGACAAACGTGTGGTTCCTGAAGAGGGGCAGCAACCTTTTCAGTAGTTGCAGGGGCAACAGTCTGGATGATTGACTGATCTGGCCTTGTAACACTAACCAAAACGGCCTTGCTGTGCTGGTACTGTGAACGGCTGAAAGCAAGGGGAAACTACAGCCGTAATTTTTCCTGAGGGCATGCAGCTTTACTGTATGGTTAACTGATGATGGCGTCCTCTTGGATAAAATATTCCGGAGGTAAAATAGTCTCCCATTCGGATCTCCGGGCGGGGACTACTCAGGAGCACGTTGTTATCAGGAGAAAGAAAACTGGCGTTCTATGGATCGGAGCGTGAAATGTCGGATCCCTTAATCGAGCAGGTACGTTAGAAAATTTAGAAAGGGAAATGGATAGGTTAAAGTTAGATATAGTAGGAATTAGTGAAGTTCGCTGGCAGGAGGAACAAGACCTTTGGTCAGGCGTACACAGGGTTATAAATACAAAATCAAATAGGGGTAATGCATGAGTAGCTTTAATAATGAATAGGAAAATAGGAGTGCTGGTAAGCTACTACAAACAGCATAGTGAACGCATTATTGTGGCCAAGATAGACACGAAGCCCACACCTACTACAGTAGTACAAGTTTATATGCCAACTAGCTCTGCAGATGACAAAGAAATTGAAGAAATGTATGATGAAATAAAAGAAATTATTCAGATTGTGAAGGGAGACGAAAGTTTAATAATCATGGGTGACTGGAATTCGAGTGTAGGAAAAGGGAGAGAAGGAAACATAGTAGGTGAATATGGATTGGGGGACAGAAATGAAAGAGGAAGCCGCCTGATAGAATTTTGCACAGAGCACAACTTAATCATAGCTAACACGTGGTTCAAGAAATCATAAAAGAAGGTTGTATACACGGAAGAAGGCTGGAGATACTGACAGGTTTCAGATAGATTATATAATGGTAAGACAGAGATTTAGGAACCAGGTCTTAAATTGTAAGACATTTCCAGGGGCAGATGTGGACACTGACCACAATCTATTGGTTATGAACTGTAGATTAAAACCGAAGAAACTCCAAAAACGTGGGAATTTAAGGAGAAGGGACCTGGATGAACTGACTAAACCAGAGGTTGTACAGAGTTTCAGGGAGAGCATAAGGGAACAATTGACAGGAATGGGGGAAAGAAATACAGTAGAAGAAGAATGGGTAGCTTTGAGAGATGAAGTAGTGAAGGCAGCAGAGGATCTAGTAGGTAAAAAGACGAGGGCTAGTAGAAATCCTTGGGTAACAGAAGAAATATTGAATTTAATTGATGAAAGGAGAAAATATAAAAATGCAGCAAGTGAAGCAGGCAAAAAGGAATACAAGCGTCTTAAAAATGAGATCGACAGGAAGTGCAAAATGGCTAAGCAGGGATGGCTAGAGGAAAAATGTAAGGATGTAGAGGCTTATCTCACTAGGGGTAAGATAGATACAGCCTACAGGAAAATTAAAGAGACCTTTGGAGAAAAGAGAGCCACTTGTATGAATATCAAGAGCTCAGATGGAAACCCAGTTCTAAGCAAAGAAGGGAAAGCAGAAATGTGGAAGGAGAATATAGAGGGTCTATACAGGGGCGATGTACTTGAGCACAGTATTATGGAAATGGAAGAGGATGTAGATGAAGATGAAATGGGAGATACGATACTGCGTGAAGAGTTTGACAGAGCAATGAAAGACCTGAGTCGAAACAAGGTCCCAGGAGTAGACAACATTCCATTAGAACTACTAACGGCCTTGGGAGAGCCAGTCCTGACAAAACTCTACCATCTGGTTAGCAAGATGTATGAGACAGGCGAAATACCTTCAGACTTCAAGAAGAGTATAATAATTCCAATCCCAAAGAAAGCAGCTGTTGACAGATGTGAAAATTACCGAACTATCAGTTTAATAAGCCACAGCTGCAAAATACTAACGCGAATTATTTACAGACGAATGGAAAAACTGGTAGAAGCCGACCTCGGGGAAGATCAGTTTCGATTCCATAAAAATATTGGAACACGTGAGGCAATACTGACCCTACGACTTATTTTAGAAGCTAGATTAATGAAAGAGAAACCTACGTTTCCAGCATTTGTAGACTTAGAGAAAGCTTTTGACAATGTTGACTGGAATACTCTCTTTCATATTCTGAAGGTGGTATGGGGAAAAGCAGGGAGCGAAAGGCTATTTACAATTTGTACAGAAACCAGATGGCAGTTATAAGAGTCGAGGGGCATGAAAGGGAAGCAGTGGTTACGAAGGGAGTGAGACAGGGTTGCAGCCTATCCCCGATAGTATTCAATGTGTATATTGAGCAGGCAGTGAAGGAAACAAAAGAAAAATTTGGAGTAGGTATTAAAATCCATGGAAAAGAAATAAAAACCTTGAGGTTCACCGATGACATTGTAATTCTGTCAGAGATAGCAAAGGACTTGGAAGAGCAGTTGAATGGAATGGATAGTGTCATTAAAGGAGGGTATAAGATGACCACCAACAAAAGCAAAACGAGGATAATGGAATGTAGTCGAATTAAGTCGGGTGATGCTGAGGGAATTAGATTAGGAAATGAGACACTTTAAGTAGTAAAGGAGTTTTTCTATTAGGGGAGCAAAATAACTGATGATGGTTGAAGTAGAGAGGATATCAAATGTAGACTGGCAATGGCAAGGAAAGCGTTTCTGAAGAAGGGAAATTTGTTAACATCGAATATGTATTTAAGTGTCAGGTAGTCGTTTCTGAAAGTATTTGTATGGAGTGTAGCCATGTATGGAAGTGAAACATGGACGATAAATAGTTTGAACAAGAAGAGAATAGAAGCTTTCGAAATGTGGTGCTACAGAAGAATGCTGAAGATTAGATGGGTAGATCATATAACTAATGAGGAGGTATTGAACAGGATTGGGGAGAAGTTTGTGGCGCAACTTGACTAGTTGAACGGATAGATTGGTAGGCATCAAGGGATCACCAATTTGGTATTGGAGGGCAGCGTGGAGGGTAAAAATTGTAGAGGGAGACCAAGAGATGAATACACTAAACAGATTCAGAAGGATGTAGGTTGCAGTAGGTACTGGGAGATGAAGCAGCTTGCACAGGATAGAGTAGCATGGAGGGCTGCATCAAACCAGTCTCAGGATTGAAGATCACAACAACAACAACTCATAGAGTTCCAGTGTGGGCTGTAATTGTCGTATGGGAGCGAAACTTGGTAGATGACCTAATTGGTTAATGTGGAACCGATTTACGCTGGAGAAAACATTAGTTCTAATTATGGTCACCAGGGGCAAATCTGGGGCTCTACACAGTTTCTGTGAGAGTATGTCGTGGTCATTTGAGAATCCATAACTTCAGTGAACAGCATCGCTATCGAGAAGAAAAACCTTGCGCTATTAGTGGACCTATTTTATGCTAACGGCAGCAATTACAGTGCGGCATTGAGAGAGGTTCGTTGACAAAAAGTACTGAGGAGGGGTATGATCTCATTAAACGGTTTAAAGAAGATGATTATGCCGGCCGCTCTGGCCGAGCGGTTTAGGCGCTTCAGTCCGGAACCGCGATGTGTGATGTCCTTGGGTTTCTTAGGTTTAAGTAGCTCTAAGTCTAGGCGCCTGATGATGGTTCAAATGGCTGTGAGCACTATCGTACTTAACTGCTGAGGTCAGCAGTCCCCTAGAACTTAGAACTACTTAAACCTAACTGACCTAAGGATATCACACACATCCATGCCCGAGGCAGGATTCGAACCTGCGACCGTAGCGGTCATAGTGCTTAGAGCCATTTGAACCATTTGAAGGTGATATTGAAATTCGGAAACACTGATGAGCTTGGTGTGGCATCTGGTCGTAGTTATAGACAAGTCTGTAAATCATATTTCTGAAGATAAAAAGTTTACATAAGACCAGAACAACCATAAAAGACTTCAAAAAATTTGGCTCAGTAATTTTGTTTACATATTGCAGAATTGCAATTTTTATGCATATGAATAATTTGTGTGTGAAGTTACGTACGTTTTTACAGTCAGATCATCAATTGTTAACTAGTGAATAATAAAACATTGCTATATACATTATGGAACAGATTTTGATATTCATGCTTTCTTTTAACTTATACGTCATTAACTTGAATATAAATTACATATTTTTGAGATGTTTTAGTTTCGAATGGTACTGTGAAATTTTTTTCCCAGCAGCATAACACCAATTGTATAACATCATCTATTTTTGAGCTGTATTACGATTTTAGGCGCTCTTTGTGTAGGTTATGCATATAGATGTGTAATCAGGACAGATACTTATGTTTAATTACGTAATTAATACCGATCTTTACTTCAGTTTCCCAACCAAAATAAATAATGTAAACGAATCTAACCTTCTTCTCCTGCATCTGAACAGTTTCCATGTATTGAGGGGGAGCACTAGGGGTTTCCAGCCAGAAGGACCGGGGTTCAAGTCCAGGAAGGAGCGCCACCATTTCAGTTTCCCGCCAATTCCCGGGTAGGGGTTGGCTGGTACGCCAGCACAGCCTTCGGATGAAGAAATTTCTGCCCATTTGAAATTCTCACCATTTTTTTGAAATTCCCTCCAAAATTCGAAATTGCCACCAATAGGTTAGGTGGGGGAGGGGGAGGGGTGGCGAGGGGTAGGGCGTGGACACCCATATTCTCTCTGGGGAAAACATGTATGTCACCTGGGGGTGGGGGTGGATGGGTATGGTGATTTGTGGTGGGATGTAATTAACTGATGAATTTAATTAATTTGCATATCAGTTTGATGTCGAAAGTGCACCAGCATCGGCATCACCCTACTACTAACGTGGTGCATGGAGACTCGCCCCTCTTAGGAAATGCAGTAATCTGGGGCAGATCTGACGACAAAGTACGACAATGGTGCAGGCACTTGTGTTTAAGAGCACACCGTTGTTGAAGAGGGTCGGGGGGTGGGGGAGGCTCTGCAGCAGACGACCTCTACGTGTTCTCATGCCGACCCAGCGACACATCATTTACGACTGAAGTGTTTGTAGGATGTTCAACACTGGACTGCGGATCGTCCAACCGAAGGCTGCTCGAAACACGAGCCGCGTCATGGACGCAGGCTGGTTGGAACAGCATTATGCTTCGGGAGACTTGGGCGTCCAAGGAGTATGTGGCAGTAATCAGAGAGACCATGACAGCTGTGGACTGTGCGGACATTACTGCGAACCTACTGCACACATTCATGCTTGGCGTTTTCCCTGGCGGCCACGGCATCTTTCAGCAGGACAGCTGTTTGCATCAGAAGATAAAACACTTATACAGGAACAAAAGAGTGAACTGAAACTGATGTCTTGGCGACCGAATTCGTTAGATCTGAATACGACGGAACTCATCTGGAACTTTACTGGTCTCAAGCTCCGCGACCACAAATTGTCAGCCATAACTTACGAGAATTACGTGCCCTATGTATGAACATCTTGTGCTGCATACCTGCAAAAATCTACCACGAACTTGTACATGCCTCACACAATCGCTGCTATATTGCGATCCATAGGTGGACCACCGTGGTATAGCGAGGTGGTCATAACGTTTCGGCTCATCGATGCGTGTGTGTGTGTGTGTGTGTGTGTGTGTGTGTGTGTGTGTGTGTGTGTGTGTGTGTCTGTGTGTAAATTTTTCTGTGGTATTGGAAAGGCTCTGCCAAGAGAACTCTAACGACATTACATCTGTGGAGCTTGATAAAATCGTAAAAAGGGAACAGGGGCATAAATCACTGTCTTTCCATCAGCAGGACACGTTTCACGAATGTCGTATGGGTCCTTCTTCATTTTTCTAGTTATGTACTCACAAATGACGATTATTTTTATGTTCTAAACCCAGTCTTTTTTAGTTGTTCCTTGCACATCCACTATACTTCAAGTTTATTTTTTGCGCCCGCAGTACACCTGATTTCTTGTTTACTCTCCTTATATATTCTTAAAAAGGTAGTTTTTATTCTTAAATGAGATTGCTCTGACATTTGTGCTACTTAAATATGATTCTTTTCCGCATAATGTTTTTACACTACTGGCCATTAAAATTGCTACAGCACGAACATGACGAGCAACAGACGTGAAATTTAACCGACAGAAAGAAGATGCTGTAATATGCAAATGATTAGCTTTTCAGAGCATTCACGCAAGGCTGGCACCGGTGGCGACACCTACAACGTGCTGATATGAGGAAAGTTTCCAACCGATTTCTCATACACAAACAGCAGTTGACCGGAGTTGCCTGGTGAAACGTTGTTGTGATTCCTCGTGTAAGGAGGAAAAATCCGTCCCATCACGTTTCCGATTTTGATAAACGTCGGATTGTAGCCTATCGCGATTGCGGTTTTTCGTATCGCGACATTGCTGCTCGCGTTGGTCGAGATTCAATGACTGTTAGCAGAATATGGAATCGGTGGGTTCAAAAAATGGTTCAATTGGCCCCGAGCACCATGGGACTCAACTGCTGACGTCATTAGTCCCCTAGAACTTAGAACTAGATAAACCTAATTAACCTAGGGACATCACAAACATCCACGCCCGAGGCAGGATTCGAACCTGTGACCGTAGCGGTCTGGCGGTTCCAGACTGCAGCGCCTTTAACCGCACGGCCACTTCGGCCGGCGGTGGGTTCAGGAGGGTAATACGGAACGCCGTGCTGGATCCCAACGGCAGCGTTTTACTAGCAGTCACGATGACAGGCATCTTATCTGCATGGCTGTAACGGATCGTGCAGCCATGTCTCGATCCCTGAGTCAACAGATGGGCACGTTTGCAACACAACAACCATCTGCACGAACAGTTCGACGACGTTTGCAGCAGCATGGACTATCAGCTCGGAGACCATGGCTGCGGTTACCCTTGACGCTGCATCACAAACAGGAACGCCTGCGATGGTGTACTCAGCGACGAACCTGGGTGCACGAATGGCAAAACGTCATTTTTGGATGAATCCAGTTTCTGTTTACAGCATCATGATGGTCGCATCCGTGTTTGGCGATATCGCGGTGAACGAGCATTGGAAGCGTGTATTCGTCATCGCCATACTGGTGCATCACCCGGCGTGATGGTATGGGTTGCCATTGGTTACACATCTCGGTCACCTCTTGTTCGCATTGACGGCACTTTGAACAGTGGACGTTACAGTTCACATGTGTTACGACCGTGGCTCTACCCTTTATTTGATCCCTGCAAAACCCTACATTTCAGCAGGATAATGCACGATCGCATGTTGCAGGTCCTGTACGGGCCTTTCTGGATACAGAAAATGTTCGACTACTGCCGTGGCCAGCACATTCTCCAGATCTCTCACCAATTGAAAACGTCTGGTCAATGGTGGCCGAGCAACTGGCTCGTCACAATACGGCAGTTACTACTCTTGATGAACTGTGGTATCGTGTTGAAGCTGCATGGGCAGCTGTACCTGTACACGCCATCCAAGCTCTGTTTCACTCAATGCCCAGGCGTATCAAGACCGTTATTACGGCCAGAGGTGGTTGTTCTGGGTACTGATTTCTCATGACCTATGCACCCAAATTGTGTGAAAATATAATCACATGTCAGTTCTAGGATAATATATTTGTCCAATAGATACCCGTTTATCATCTGCATTTCTTCTTGGTGTAGCAATTTTAATGGCCAGTAGTGTAAATACGTGATGCAAACGACAATTAATCTTTTTTTTTAACAATGGTTCTCGGTTATCCTATCCTCACTCATTTTGTTGCCAAATCCCAAAGAGGGCAACCTTTCTGACAGCAGCAAATATTTCAGTTTACCTTGTTCAATTCTTGCACTACTCCTTTTCCATCCACCTTTTTGTCGGCTTTGCATTCGTTAAGATTCTTTGGTACTCATCCTAAAAAATTTATTTGTGTGGCTGCTTCTGCCATAGTTTTTCGACTCTATCGTAAAAAGTGCCATTTACCCTCATTCCATTGACATACCTGTCTAAAATGGTAGGTCTAGTAGTAATTTTCAAGCTATTAATGTCACATCCGTTTTGTTTATTTCACTTTTTTGTAATTTCCATAGTTTTTTACTTTATTAATTTGTTATCCATTTTGTGTTATTCTTTATATGAAATATGAGTCCATCCGGTATAGTATAATATTATACAAATGTATTTGCTGTGGGCTCACAGTCTCGTAGATTTTTTTGAATGACTCCACATTCGCCATTGACTGTGAATTTATTACAATATCCAGTGTTGTAGCTTCGATCTTTTGGTCATTTTAGAGTGGTTATAGGTGCTAAAACACAGCAGTAGTCATCTTCTGAGCACCCTTAACCACTTGAAAATGACCAAAAGTCCAAATAGCAATAGCGAAGATTGCAATAAATTTACGGTCAATGGCGAATATGAAATCATTTAAAAAGAGTATAATGTTGTATCATTATCATTGTCAGAGATGCTCTCGCATCTCTCTAGCATGGTTTGACGATTCTATTCATCATAACGACAATAAACGTGAAATTAGTTACGAAAGGGACGCATCATTCGATTTACTTGTAGTTACTAGATTACAGGTTTTAGGGCAGAAAATCTGTTAACAAGTTTGCTCTTTTGTGTTGGATACCTCGATTTATTTTTTTCCTGTGGAATTTTTTGTTTTCAGCTCCCGCTCTAGCTCTGACCTTTTGTCAGCATCAGTGTATGACAACACAGAGCTAGCAATACTCGCCTATCTAGCTATTTGATTTTTTTTAGAAAATTACATTTAGCTGATTTATTACTCTCTGAAATGCTTTCTTCATAAGTTTTATAATTGAGGTGTGTATTATTTGCTATTCTTCATTTTAGTTAAGATTTTTTTCGGCTTTTGCAATTTCTCTTGTGACCCATTTCTTATAATGCCTGTATATGTGCTCATTGTCCTCTGGTGACTTTTTTATCCAGCAACACTCCTGTTACATCAAACCATGAAAATAGCTCCAAAATTTTAATGTTTTTAATGTTCAGGAAATGACCATTACGATGAAAGTTTATGTGTGTAAAAGACAGCCTTTGGTGTAAGGAGACAGTGTTAGCAGTTTCCTCTCATTTGCTGGTGCTGCGTGGGGCCTTGTCTCATTTTTGAGACGCAAAGATCTCGCATCTCGTCGACGTCTCTGGTGCTCATACTGAATAAATTGTCGGCAAGAGGCAGTTAATAATGCATAATCAACATAATGCCTTTCTCACTTGTTTGAAGTTTTCTGTCCACTCCCCGTTCCTAATCCATTACGTATGGAAACATTTCTATACGTCTTTCTTGCACTCACAGCGCCATATTAGCGCCTGATGGCCAAAATTGTAACTAATGTTTTCCAGCGTAAACTGGTTGGGCATTAACGCATTAAAATATTTACGAAGTTTCGCTGCCATACAGTGATTGTTGCCCAGACTCGATCTCCGTGAATAGCTGCACTTTAATTATAACCACCCACTGGTTCATAGGTCAACTAGCATAACAACAAACAATTAGAGCACATGTTTCGTCACACCTCTTGTTCTGTCAACAGTTGTTATACTGCTCTGATATCTAAGCCGTTGGTTGCCAACCAGCTGCGGACGACAGTTGCAGTCTGTGACATCATAGTTATTATTTATTACTAGATACTTTGTTTTGCCGTGTGGTACATTTCTTCTGTCTGCCTCCATAGCTTAGTGGTCAGCTCTGTTGACTACCACGAAAAGGGCCCAGATTCATTTCTCGGTGATGACAGTGATTTTTTCCTTGTTGGGAGGACTGGGACGAGTCATATTCTGCCTTGTGTTGCTAGCTGAGTGTGAATGAGAAGTAGTAGTACCAGGTCTGCTAAAGCAACAATGACTGGGATTGCAATGTGCTGGCCCCTACCCGCGCCCCTGAATACCGCGTGAAGATGGCGCTATTGACTGGGAATGACATGGCAGTGTGGCTGATCGGTCCTGATTGGTTGGTCTCTGGCCAATACGATGGTGCTATATATCTTTTATGGAAGATGTGAAGCTAACTGCGAAATTGCTGAGTATTTCCCCTTTCTCATAAACCTTGCTTGCCCATTGGAATAGATCTGTCATGGCTGGCTCTGCTATGGATCAGAATAATTTTGTGGGAATTTCGTCTACTCCAAGGGCATTGTTTCTACTACTTAGGTCTTTCAGTGGTCAGTCAAATTCTTCTGACAGTATCATTCCTTTTATCTCAGCCTCACCTACTTCCTATTCTCTTTCAATAATACTATTTCAAGTTTATTTCCCTTATGTTGATCCTCCATATGTTACTGAAATGGTCTATATAACAGCTGTTTAAAAACTGAAAGTTTAAATCGATGTTCATACACTTCCTCAGTACAGCAGCTTAGATCTTCTGTGTTTATTGATATGGTAAACAGAACCATATCAATGTAGAGAATAGAATACTCATCTTATTAAACTCTGTTTGTGGCAGTAGTTGTCTTTAGGGTGGTTCTCAAGGCCCTGTGGTACTATTAGCTGTAGATGAGAAAATGAACACTTAATCATTTTCCTAATTTATTTAGAAACGCAGATAAAAACATAGTCACAACAATGTTACTCCCACCACTTTCAATAAGATCTTTTCCAAAGCCCTTCGACAGCTTTCCAATCACAAAACAGTTGCCAAACAAAGAGCGTATAAGCAACTCAGTATAACATACACTTTCACAACTGACAATGAGATCTATATCAAGACAGTCCAAGATTGCCACTGACATTCTTTGAGCCAAATACAAGTATTGATTATAACTGCATTGTTGTAGAACGTTTTTGAATAATGCTATCAAATTATTTTACATGTTTAATATCTGATAATTACAAACAGTGAAAAGAAATGAATAAAGTGCACTTGGTTCTTAGGAAGTCTGTAAATCATATTTCTGATGATGAAAAGTTTACATAACACCTGAATAACAATAAAAGTCTTCAAAATATTTGGCTCAGAAATTTTGTTTACATTTTGCAAAATCGCAATTTTTATGCATATCACAAAATTTTATGTGAAGTGACGCACATTTTTACAATCAAGTGATCAAATGTTAACCAGTGACTAATAAAATATGGCTGTATGCATTATGGAACAGATTTTGAAATTCGTAAGTACACGTGCTTTCTTTGAACTTAAACATTATTAACTTGAAAGTTAATTACATGTTTTTGGAATGTGATAGTTTCGAGTGGTATAGTGAAATTTTTTCCCAGCAGGATAACACCAATTGTATGATATCTTCACTTTTTGAGCTGTATTAGGACTTTAAACACTTCTTGTGTAGCACTATGCATATAGGTGTGTAATTAGGACAGAGATTTATGTTTAATTACGTATTTAATACCCAATCTTTACTTCAGTTTCCCTACTAAAGTAAATAAAGTACACTAACCTAACCTTCCCCTCCTGCATCTGGAGAGTTTCCATATGTTAGGGGACGCACTTCAGCTTTCCGCCCAGAAGGACCAGGGTTCAAGTCCCGGAAAGGGCACCGCCATTTTGAATTTCCCGCCAATTTCCGGGTAGCGGTTGGGGTGGGACCTCAGCACAGCCTTGGGATGAAGAAATTTCTGCCATTTTGAAATTCCATTTTTTTGAATTTCCCTATTAAATTCGAAATTCCTGCCACTAGGGTAGGTGGAGGAGGAGAGGGGGAGAGAGGGGTGGAGAGGGGGAGGGGGAGGGGACCCACATGCTGGCTAATGAAAAACATCTGACGCCACCTGTGGTGGGGGTGGATGGGGATGGGGGTGTGTCAGGAGTGTGATTAATCGATGAATTTAACTAATTTGCACACCAATTTGATGTCAAAAGTGCACCATTATCGCCAACACCCTACTACTAACGTGGCACTTGAATACTTGCCCTCTCCATAAATCAGGAAATGCAATGATCTGTGGCAGATGTGACAACAAAGTACAACACTGGTGCAAGCACTTGTATTTCAGAATACACCGTTGAAAAGGCGGGGGGGGGGGGGGGGGGGGTCACTGCAACAGACGACCTCTGTGTGTACTCATCCTGACCAAACGACACATCAACACTGGACTGTGGACCATGCAACCAAAGGCTGCTCGAAACACGAATCTCGCCACGGGCGCAGGCTGGTTGGAGCACTATTGTGCTTTGGGAGACTTGGGCGTCCAAGGAGTATGTAGCAGTAATCAAAGAGACCATGACAGCTGTGGACTACGTGGACATTGCTGCGAACCTACTGCACATATTCATGCTTGACGTTTTCCCTGGCGGCTACGATAACTTCCAGCGAGATAGTTATATGCTTCACAAGATCCGAATGTTTATACAGTGACAAAAGAGTGAACTCAAGCTGATGTCTTGGTCACACCTCTGGGACGTTACTAGTCACAAGGTCCGCATCCACATATCATCAGTCACAGCTTACGAGAATTGATGGCCTGTGTGTAGACACCTGGTGCCGCAAAAACCTACCACTAACTTGTCGAATGCATGCCACAGAGAATGGCTGCTGTATTGCGTTCGAAAGCCGGACCATCGTGGTATTAAGCAGTTGGTATCAAAGTTTCGGCTCGTCGACGTGTGTGTGTGTGTGTGTGTGTGTGTGTGTGTACATTTTCTATGGTGTTTGTAAGACCCTTCCAAGAGACCTTCAACATCATTACATCCGTGGAACTTGATCAAATCGTAAAACGCTAACAGCAGCATAAATCCCCGTCTCGCCATCAGGAGGGGAGGTCTCGCAAATGACGTATGGATCCTTCTTCATTTTTTTTAGTTATGCAATCACAAACAGCGATTATTTCTATGTTCTAAACCTAGTCTTTTGTAGTTGTTCCTTGCACATTTACTTTACTTCCAGTTTATTCTTTGCGCCTGCACTGCGCCTAATTTCTTGTATACTCTCTGTGTTGTTGTTGTTGTTGTGGTCTTCAGTCCTGAGACTGGTTTGATGCAGCTGTCCATGCTAATCTATCCTGTGCAAGCTCCTTCATTTCTCAGTACCTACTGCAACCTACATCCTTCTGAATCTGCTTAGTGTATTCATCTCTTGGTCTCCCTCTACGATTTTTACCCTCCACGCTGCCCTCCAATGCTAAATTTGTGATCCCTTGATGCCTCAGGACATGTCCTACCAACCGATCCCTTCTTCTATTCAAGTTGTGCCACAAACTTCTCTTCTCCCCAATCCTATTCAATACCTCCTCATTAGTTACGTGATCTACCCACCTAATCTTCAACATTTTTCTGTAGCACCACATTTCGAAAGCTTCTATTCACTTCTTGTCCAAACTATTTATTGTCCATGTTCCACTTCCATACATGGCTATACTCCATACAAATACTTTCAGAAACGACTTCCTGACACTTAAATCTATACTCGATGATAACAAATTTCTGTTCTTCAGAAACGCTTTCCTTGCCATTGCCAGTCTACATTTTATATCCTCTCTACTTCGACCATCATCAGTTATTTTGCTCCCAAAATAGCAAAACTCCTTTACTACTTAAAGTGTCTCATTTCCTAATCTAATACCCTCAGCGTCACCCGACTTAATTCGACTACATTCCATTATCCTCGTTTTATTTTTGTTGATGTTCATCTTATATCCTCCTTTCAAGACACTGTCCATTCCATTCAACTGCTCTTCCAAGTCCTTTGCTGTCTCTGACAGAATTACAATGTCATCGGTGAACCTCAAAGTTTTTATTTCTTCTCCATGGATTTTAATACCTAGTCCAAATTTTTCTTTTGTTTCCTTTACTGCTTGCTCAATATACAGATTGAATAGCATCGGGGAGAGGCTACAACCCTGTCTCATTCCCTTCCCAACCACTGCTTCTCTTTCATGCCCCTCGACTCTTTATAACTGCCATCTGGTTTGTGTACAAATTGTAAATAGGCTTTCGCTCCATGTATTTTACCCCTGCCACCTTTAGATTTTGAAAGAGAGTATTCCAGTCAACATTGTCAAAAGCTTTATCTAAGTCTACAAATGCTAGAAATGTAGGTTTGCCTTTCCTTAATCTTTCTTCTAAGATATCGTAAGGTCAGTATTGCCACACGTGTTCCAACATTTCTACGGAATCCAAACTGATCTTCCCCGAGGTCGGCTTCTACCAGTTTTTCCATTCGTCTGTAAACAATTCGCGTTAGTATTTTGCTGCTGTGGCTTATTAAACTGATAGCTCGGTAATTTTCACATCTGTCAACACCTGCTTTCTTTGGGATTGGAATTATTACATTCTTCTTGAAGTCTGAGGGTATTTCGCCTGTCTCGTACATCTTGCTCACCAGATGGTAGAGTTTTGTCAGGACTGGCTCTCCGAAGGCCGTCAGTAGTTCTAATGGAATATTTTCTACTCGCGGGGCCTTGTTTCGACTCAGGTCTTTCATTGCTCTGTCAAACTCTTCACACAGTATCGTATCTCCCATTTCATCTTCATCTACATCCTCTTCCATTTCCATAATATTGTCCTCAAGTACATCGCCCCCGTATATACTCCTTCCACCCTTCTGCTTTCCCTTCTTTGCTTAGAACTGGGTTTCCATCTGAGCTCTTGATATTCATACAAGTGGCTCTCTTTTCTCCAAAGGTCTCTTTAATTTTCCTGTAGGCTGTATCTATCTTACCCCTAGTGAGATAATACTGTGTGTATATTCTTAAAAATTTAGTTTTTATTCTTAAATGAGATCTCTCTGATATTTGTGCTTCTTAAATATTATTCTTTTCCACATAATGTTTTTAAGAAACTGATGCAAGCTACAATTAATTTATTTTGACAAAAGTTGTCAGTTAACCTTTGCTCTCTCATTTTGTTGTGATATCCCAAAGAGATCAACTTTGTTCACTGTAGCAAATATTTCAGTTTACTTTGTTAAATTCTTTCACTACTCCTTTTCCATCCATCTTTTCGTCTCCATTGCATTCATTACGATTCTTTGCTACTCGCTCCAAAAACTCCATCAGTGTTGCTGCTTCTGCTGGAGTTATCTGACTGTATCGCAAAAACTCGCAGTTCACCGTAATTCCGTTGATATTCCTGTCTTAATTGATAGGTTTAGTTTGTAATTTTCAAGCTCTTAATGCCACATGCAGTTTTGTGTTTTATTAGTAGTCACCCACTTTGTTTTATATTAAATATGAAGTCACTCGCTATAGTATAATATAACACAACTGTATTTGCTGTTGGCTCACAGTTTCGTAGAATATTTTAAATGACTCCATATTCGTTAATGACTGTAAATTCGTCACAATATCCAATAATGTAATTTGGATCTTTTGGTCATTTTCAAGTGGTTACAAATGCTGCAAACACAGTAAAAGTCAACATTTGAGCTCTTGCAATCACTTGAAAATGCCCAAAAGGTCGAAATTGCAATAGCGGATATTGAAATAAGTTTACGGTCAATGAAGAATATGAAGTCATTTAAAAAACACTATAATGTTGTTAAGCGTCATAATCATCGTTATCGGGAGATTCTCTCTCCCCTCAGGACCATGGTTTGACGATCCTATTTATCACAAAGACAAGGCATTTCTTCGAATGCCTTTGATTTGTGGTACCACACGATTTTGGACATAAAATATGTACACATTTATTCAGAATAAGACAGGAAGGTTCCTATTTATCATCTCCGTTTCCACCTCTGTATGTGTGCTCATTGTCCTCTGGTGACTTTTTTATCCTACAACACTCCTGTTACATCAGACCATGAAAATCGCTCCAACATTTCAATGTTTTAATGTTCAGGAAATAACCATTACGGTGGAAGTTTGTGTACGTATAAGACAACCTTTGACGGAATATCGACTAAGTCATCGCTAAGGCTCCCTTTAGGGTAACTGTGTTAGAAGGGAAAGATAACGCGTGTTCATATGAGCTATTTGACAGCCCCAAGGAGACGGTGTCAGTGGCTTCCTCTCAGTTGCTGGAGCTATGTGGAGCCTAGGCTCGTTTTTGTGTACCTCTCAGAGGTTATCAACAGATTTATATCTGAAGGGCATCTCCTTCTGCCTTATCATGTGTTTACTTCTGAAAATATCATCTTATCTGTGTAACGCGTGTAGTAAACACCGCTGTGTTCTCGACTTGGAAAAGCATACCGAGTTATCTGAAGTAAGTTTCACGCAAACACGTTATCCATTATGGCAACTTTCTACGCCATAAGAACCCAATTTTTCTTTGTTGACAAATAAATTGTCATCTGCATTTATTCACTGTTCCGTCTATTCTTGGTAGAATATTTTATAACATGTGAATAAAAACAAACACAATACTGGTGTAATGTTCTACAACATTTATAGGCAATCTGTCACGACAGATATTGTAATACCTTCCAATTCTCAACACTCAACGACCCATAAACATACTATTTCCATTCAGCGATACATCGGCTAGAACCCATCTCAAGGAAGAAGATGAACTATCTTGAAATAATGGAAATTAACAAACATATGTCAATCTGTCCAAGCCTAGTACTGAATGACCAGACACAGTTCCCTTACTCGCCACTTATAACTCCAGATACTACTCGTAATCCCATCCAGGCCATCTTGTAAATTTCCCTTCTTACTCACATATCTCATTTTTCCTTTGTTTCACTTACTATAATTTACTTTGTATAAGTTAGTTGCTTCATTTACCTGCTTAATGTTTCTAGTATAACTCATCTGTTTGTAATTTAGGACTCATTAAAGACAAGGTCGTTTTATTCAGCCACGTTCTTGGAACACGTAACCAAAGTTATTTGTTCAATTTATTTTCTTCTTTGAACAACGTTATAATTTGTAAACAGTTCATTAGTTAATGTATTACATATTACATCTTACTTAAGTACCTTGCATCGTATTTAATATGAAATAATTCCTCTTGTTTTATTCCTACATCTAAAGTTAGCACATTTCATCTCTGGAAATGCAGGTACTCTACAGATACACTAGTTTAAATTCTATGATCCTTCAAAATTTCGCTGCACCACGTATTTATCATTGTACCTGACGATAGTGTTAACAGCCGAAAACCGGTTTGTGAAATAAATAATAAATATTGCAGAATATTACACATCTTGAGTGTGTTTCATTCATAAAACAATTTCCATCTTTTGTGTGGGAAATACACTGATGGGAATGGAAAGTGCTGCACGATGAAAAATGTTGACTGAATATACTTTCACTCCTGTGCTTCCATGGTGTGGGATATTTTGATTACAAGTTCTTCCTTATTCGCGCTTATCAGTATGGGAAAAAAACATTCCTACAGGTGAAGGATGGTGAACGAACACCATGGCTGGTGGATGTGTGTAACGTTACTGGAACCTCTCAGGCGAAGATCACAACATATCCAGAAGATGCACTCGTTTAACTTTTCGTCATCTTTCGCACTTTGATAAATGTCAAACCACAGTCATCAGGGATTTAGGTGCATCATACCGACATATCGTGCAGACAGTTGACTGTAGTAAAAGTGGTGGTGAGATGGACTCAGGACAACCAGTGTGGCAAGGAGAGGACGGCCGCTCCAGGAGGACTATACTGCGAGAAGATCGTAGGATTCGTGTCCTCGGTCGTTCAGATGGATAGAGCTTCTGCCATGTAGGCAGGGGTTCCCGGGTTCGTCTCCCGACCGGGGCACACATTTTCAACTGTCCCCGTTGATGTATATCAACGCCTGTCGGCAGTTAAGGGTCTTGATTTAATTGCAATTTCATGCTTTGCCTGCACGATAGCTCAGAGTGTTCCGTCAGAGGGCTGCTCGCTCTCTGTAATAAACTGAGTAAAGGAATCAACGATCAACTTGAACAGATGTCTTGTGACGTCCGCCCAGACCAAAGGCAGTGAACAACACCGAACAAAATGCAAAAAAAAAAAAAAAAAAAAAAAAATTAAGGAGGAGACCCAGGTTCAAATCCCAGCACTGGTACAAATTTTAACCCATTGCTTCAGCCTACATCATTATCGTAGAATAGAAGGATGACAACAACTGAAATACGGGCATTAGGTTACATCCAGAGTGTTACCACGATCCGTCGGGAGCAGGTTACTGCAAGCTGGGTTGAGACCTCTAGTTGCCATACACTGTTTACACAACGTTCTTGGTGTAGAGTTGGAGTCAACTGGTATACTGAATGCCATTCTGTAGCGTTCAGTGACGGGTTTCGGTTCTGTTTGTGGCCATCACATCGACGACAACGTGTCCGTAAACAGCATAGTGAGAGGTCACAAGAAAAGTGATACTCGAGACCCTTACACCCCCAACTTCTGGAATTATACTGGGGGGAGCTGTTGTATACAAAAGGTCTCATTTGGTAATTGTTGAAGGGAGGAGGCTGAATATTCCCCAGTATGTAACACGACTAGTAGAACATATGAGAAAAAGTACTACCACAGCTGTATCTTGAGAATGTCTTTATTCCGTGACACGTCTAATTTTGGGCGGCAAGTTACCGCCATCCTCAGACCATGTTTACCAAAGATCAATAACGCAATACTAATATTCGAAAAATAGAGAACTATAAAACAACGAACAGATAAGATCAGATGTTAAGTCCCATAGTGCTCAGAGCCATATTACACCCTTCTGTTATAACCATAAACACCTAACCGCAAGAAACGAAATTAAAATACTCACTTCAGTGTATTCCTCCATAATAAAACATTTCTAGAAACAAAACCTAGGAACGGGAGAACACATTTAAGTATCTACAACCTACCTGCTACAACTTAATTGTATCAGGGTTTGGTATGCGTGCCTAAGGCAACCCGGTCCCCTCTGATCTCTAATCATATACAATTCATAAATATGTAGGCCAGTACACCGTCAGATAAGGTATAACAACAATAAAATATGTGGTACAATCCCTTCTGAAGCACCCATTACTTCTTTCGAAAACTGAAAACAACAATATCTGAAGCGTCACATGCTTTGACACACCGATGCAATGTATAAGGAGTCAAAGGGAAAAGAAGAAATGCAACCTTGACCTTGACCTGCATAATACCAAACCACGAAGTATCGCGCCGTAAGAAGTAAAATATGTGAAGAATAACCCATGATAAAAAATCTATGGCCTAAGAAGACACAAGTTCCAACCCTATATTCTTGTAACTGTCCAGCACCTCCTGATACTTACTGCTAACACTGAAAACTCCTATGCGAACGCTGAAACGCATTATGTGCTACAGAACTATTATCCTTAGTAATCATTATTCAACGACTAGTAAAACAAAAATCACTGCTGAACTCACTATCAAAATTACACCATGATAGTAGGACAAGAACCAGCAAAATGCTACTTGACAGGTTGTTAAAATACCCATAAACGTGGAGAAGCGTTCGTCAGACAAATATGATCCAAATACCGGTCAGAGCCAATTACGGCTATCAGTAAAATAGCATAAATCCAGAATATATGACAAAACAGTCGATCTTTCCCATCTTGGTATTCGCAAATGTTACTAAAATGTATCATCATATATGAAGATACCATAACTTCAAAAGAAAAACACACCTAGAAAAATCATATTGCACATCATATTAGAACTTGCAGGAATAACGGTGGGTAACCCACCACTATCGCTAGTTACGGTTAGTACAACAGTTGATGATGGGACTCTACACGGT
This sequence comes from Schistocerca americana, assembly GCF_021461395.2. Lineage (NCBI taxonomy): Eukaryota > Metazoa > Arthropoda > Insecta > Orthoptera > Acrididae > Schistocerca > Schistocerca americana. Next base: position 185,428,384 of record NC_060120.1, read on the forward strand.
ATATCATCATCGTGATGAAAGTTCTAAAGCTACAGTTTCTGCTTGATAAGCGTAAAACAAGTCACAGAGCCAAACATAGAGACATGGCGGATGAAACGCGTTTGGCTGTCAAGAGGGCAATGCATGAAACCTTTAGTCACTACCGTAGCGCAAACTTATGGACTGATCTCGCACAAAATGGAAAAAAAACATTCTGGTCGTACGTAAAAGCCGTCTTTCTCAGTTGTTCTATGTTATAATTCCACCTTGGGTCGGTCTGGGTAGTTACTCCTACCTTTTTTACAGTAGTTACTGTTTCCTGTGGACATCTAAATGCATCCTAAGCCACCGACCTCTCATTGATGCGGACGAGTTACTTCCATATATCGGTGAATGAAAAAGTTTCGAGAATTTACCACACATCATATGAGCCTCATTGCTTGCTATCATTTTCAAAAAAACATCATTTCGATATCTTGAATCGTTTTGAAGATATGACGATTTTTATGACCACATGATTCGCGATGCTCAAGGACAGGGATGGCGTGTTGAGCGCGACCGTCCTTCGGGCGTACACTGAAGAGCCAAAGAAACTGGTACACACGCCTAACATCGTATAGGGCCCCCGCGAGCAGCAGAAGAGCCGCAATACGACGTGGCATGGACTCGACTGATGTCTGAAGTAGTGCTGGAGGGAATTGATACCGTGAATCCCGAAGGGCTGTCCATAAATCCGTAAGAGTACGAGGGGGTGGAGATCTCTTCTGAACAGAGTACGAGGGGGTGGAGATTTCCTCTAAACAGCACCTTGCAAGGCATCCTAGATACGCTCAATAATGTTCATGTCTGGAGAGTTTGGTGGCCAGGGGAAGTGTTTAAACTCAGAAGAGTGTTCCTAGAGCTAGTCTCTAGCAATTCTGGACGTGTGGGGTGTCGCATTGTCGTGCTGGGATTGCCCAAGTTCGTCGAAATGCACAATGGACGTGAATGGATGCAGTGATCAGACAAGCTGCTTACTTACGCGTCACCTGTCGTATCTATGCCTATCAGTGGTCCCACATCGCTCCAACTGCACACGCCCCGCACCATTACAGAGCCTCCACCAGCTTTACAAGCCACTGCTGACATGCTGGGTCCATGCATTCACGAGATTGTCTCCATACCCGTAGACGTTCATCCGCTCGATTCAATTTGAAACGAGACTCGTCCGACCAGGCAACACGTTTCCAGTCAACAACAGTCCAATGTCGGTGTTTACGAGCCCAGTCGAGGCGTTAAGCTGTGTGTAGTGCGGTCATCACTGGTACACGAGTGGGCCTTCGGCTCCGAAAGCCCATATCGATGATGTTTCGTTGAATGGTTCGCACGCTGACACTTGTTGATGTCACAACATTGAAATCTGCAGCAATTTTCGGAAGGGTTGCACTTCTGTGACGTTTAACGATTCTATTCAGTCGTCGTTGCTTCCATTCTTTCAGGATCTTTTTCCGGCCGCAGCGATGTCGGAGATTTGATGATTTACCGGATTCGTGGTATTTACGCTACACTCGTAGAATGATGGTACGGGAATATCCCCACCTCATCGCTACCTCGGAGATGCTGTGTCCCACCGCTCGTGCGCTGACTATAAGATCACTTTGAAACTCACTTAAATCTTGATAACCTGCCATTGTAGCAGCAACAACCGATCTAACAACTGCCCAGACACTTGCTGTCGTGTATAGGCGTTGCCGACCGCAACGCCGAATTCTGCCTGTTTACATATCTCTGTACTTGAATACGCATGCCTATACAAGTTTCTTTGGCGCTTCAGAGTAAATCCCAATAACTCCGAGAACGAAATGAGATATTTTTCTGCTCTCAGTTTTAAATAAAATTTCGATGGCTTATCTACATTTCATTCACTGGAATGTATGTGCTAAAGTCAACCAAACGCAAAGTTTACGGATTGAGTTTTTACCCCTGCAAAATTTTTAAACTTTCCTGTGTTTTACTTAATTTGATGCAGCTCGATAACTATGGCATAAAACGAAAAGAAATTCATTCCTTTAAGAAGCGAAGATATCAGACCTTAATATGTGCAAAAATTAAGTTCTTTCACCCAACAGTTTTCTTAAAAACGTATGATACGTATTTCATAGCAACTGCAAGTCCGCATGGACGGATCGGGGCGGGTCGCTCCCGACCGTGCGTCGGATATAAAACACAGTAACTCGAGAACGAAACGAGATATCGTTCTGCTCTCGATTTTAAATATAATTTCGATGTCTTATCTACATTTCATCTAGGAGCTAAAATGAAACACACGCGAAGTTAACGCAATGCTTTTTTATCTCTACAAGATCTTTAAAATTTCGTGGAATGTTTTCCTTAATTTGATGCAGGGCAGAAAGTATGACGTATAACGAAAAGAAATTCAGTTCCTTATCGGGTGAAAATGACATGCTTTAAGTGTGCAAAAATAAAATTTTTTCACGTAATAGTTTTCGAAGAATGGGATGATAAGTATTTCATATAGGCCGAAACGCCGTCTGGTAGCTCGGGGACCAGCATTTGGCGGCAGTCCGCCATAACGAAAACCGCCCCAGCACGGAATGCGAACCGCGCGTCTGTAGCAGCGACAGGGTTAATTTACGTTCGAGGCCAACTTCCAGTCCACGCACTAGTCGTCTACCCTCCGGGTCTGCACCCTGGGTCTCCAAATAATCCGCTATATCATTAACATAATTTGTAAATAATAATGACCCTATAACAACCTCTTAGGGCTTCCGTAATTACTGTATATATGAAGGTAGTATGTTCCCGAAAGAACAGATACCATTGCTAACCGTGCAGCTTCTCTAAAATGAAATGATAATTAAATCGACACCCTAGCTGCAAACAGGCGTTGATATACATCATTGGTGACATGTTGAAAATGTGTGCCCCGACCGGGACTCGAACGCGGGATCTCCTGCTTACATGGCAGGATCTGAGCCACCGAGGGCACAGAGGATAGTGCGCCTGCAGGGACTTATCCCATGCACGCTCCCCATGACACCCACATTCCCAGCATGTCCACACCACTACATTCGTAGTGCGCCTAAGAGATGTTAGCCCATCACATTATTAGGCGCACTACGAATGTAATAGTGTGGACATGTTGGGAATGTGTCTCTCACGGGGAGCGTGCAAGGGATAAGTCCCTGCAGGCGCACTATCCTCTTTGCGTTCGTGGCTCAGATGGATAGAGCGTCTGCCATGTAAGCAGGAGGTCCCGGGTTCGAGTCCTGTTCGGGGCACACATTTTCAACATGTCCCCAATGATGTATATCAACACCTATTTGCAGCTAGGGTGTCGATTAAATTATTTCATTCCGTAATTACCTTTACATCTTTTGATTTTGCCACCTTAAAAACGACAGTTCTGTCTGGAAAGAAGGCCTGTGCCTCATCACAAAACTGATCCGACTCTGGCCGGCCGGAGTGGCCGAGCGGTTCTAGGCGCTACAGTCTGGAACCGCGCGACCGCTACGGTCGCAGGTTCGAATCCTGCCTCGGGAATGGACGTGTGTGATGTCCTTAGATTAATTAGGTTTAAGTAGTTCTAAGTTCTAGGGGGCTGATGACCTCAGAAGTTAAGTCCCATAGTGCTCAGAGCCATTTGGTCCGACTCTCGGTAAGCCCATACTTTTTTCAATAAACTATAGTTCGAAACTGTACTGAATGCTTTCTGGAAATCAAGGAACAGGGCATCAACCTGTGTGTTCTTGTCTACGGTGCATTGGATATCAAGGACTAAGTTTCACAAGATACCTGTTTGCGGAATGCATGTTGAATTTTATACAGAGGGTTTTTGTTCTCCAACAGTTTGTCTTTAGCAGTGTAGGCCTACAATTATGCGCATCTGTCCGATGGCCTGTCCTGAAAGCGGAACTGACACGCGCTTTTATCCAGTCGCTGGGTAAACTTCGTTGCTCCAGTGACCTACGATAAACAGCTGATAGCTCTTTCGGTAATTTCTGTTGAGCATCAAAGGTACTTCGTCCAGTCCACTTGCCTTTCCGCTGTCGACCAGTTTTACTCTATTTTCTGTTCCGCGGTAGCTTATTTCAGTATCTGCCATTTCGTCATTCTTGTGATCACTGAAAGGAGGAGCGCTATTACAATTCAGTATTTCGATCTTCTCACACTCACCTTCTGTTTCGGTGCCTGAGTGGTACATCCACTTATTCGTCTTGCATAAAACTAAAGTATAAAGCGCGTTTTGTGCAGTTTGTCAGGATATGTAGGCATTTGACCCGTGAGGTGCAGAAATACAACACCGAATATATGACCTTCTCCACTTCATTTCACAAACAGACGTATAATAACTGTCACGCTACACCGACCCGACTTAACATCTACATCTACATCCATACTCCGCAAGCCACCTGACGGTGTGTGGCGGAGGGTACCTTGAGTACCTCTATCGGTTCTCCCTTCTATTCCACTCTCGTATTGTTCGTGGAAAGGAGGATTGTCGGTGTGCTTCTGTGTGGGCTCTAATCTCTCTGATTTTATCCTCATGGTCTCTTCGCGAGATATAAGTAGGAGGGAGGAATATACTGCTTGGCTCTTCGGTGAAGGTATGTTCTCGAAACTTCAACAAAACCCCGTACCGAGCTACTGAGCGTCTCTCCTGCAGAGTCTTCCACTGGAGTTTATCTATCATCTCCGTAACGCTTTCGCGATTACTAAATGATCCTTTAACGAAGCGCGCTGCTCTCCGTTGGATCTTCTCTATCTCTTCTATCAACCCTATCTGGTACGGATCCCACACTGTTGAGCAGTATTCAAGTAGTGGGCGAACAAGCGTACTGTAACCCACTTCCTTTGTTTTCGGATTGCATTTCCTTAGGATTCTTCCAGTGAATCTCAGTCTGGCACCTGCTTTACCAACGATGAACTTTATATGATCATTCCATTTTAAATCACTCCTAATGCGTACTCCCAGATAATTTATGGAATTAACTGCTTCCAGTTGCTGACCTGCTATTTTGTAGCTAAATGATAAGGGATCTATCTTTCTACGTATTCGCAGCACATTACACTTGTCTACATTGAGATTCAATTGCCATTCCCTGCACCATGCGTCAATTCGCTGCAGATCCTCCTGCATTTCAGTACAATTTTCCATTGTTACAACCTCTCGATACACCACAGAATCATCTGCAAAAAGCCTCAGTGAACTTCCGATGTCATCCACCAGGTCATTTAGGTACATCGTGAACAGCAACGGTCCCATGACACTCCCCTGTGGCACACCTGAAATCACTCTTACTTCGGAAGACTTCTCTCCATTGAGAATGACATGCTGCGTTCTGTTATCTAGGAACTCCTCAATCCAATCACACAATTGGTCTGATAGTCCATATGCTCTTACTTTATTCATTAAACGACTGTGGGGAACTGTATCGAACGCCTTGCGGAAGTCAAGAAACACGGCATCTACCCGTGAACCCGTGTCTATGGCCCTCTGAGTCTCGTGGACGAATAGCGCGAGCTGGGTTTCACACGACCGTCTTTTTCGAAACCCATGCTGATTCCTACAGAGTAGATTTCTAGTCTCCAGAAAAGTCATTATACTCGAATATAATACGTGTTCCAAAATGCTGCAACTGATCGATGTTACAGATATAGGTCTATAGTTCTGCACATCTGTTCGACGTCCCTTCTTGAAAACGGGGATGACCTGTACCCTTTTCCAATCCTTTGGAACGCTACGCTCTTCTAGAGACCTACGGTACACGCTGCAAGAAGGGGGGCAGGTTCCTTCGCGTACTCTGTGTAAAATCGAACTGGTATTCCATTAGGTCCAACGGCCTTTCCTCTTTTGAGCGATTTTAATTGTTTCTCTATTCCTCTGTCGTCTATTTCGATATCTACCATTTTATCATCGTGCGACAATCTAGAGAAGGAACTACAGTGCAGTCTTCCTCTGTTAAACAGCTTTGGAAAAAGGTATTTAGTATTTCGGCCTTTAGTCTGTCATCCTCTATTTCAGTACCATTTTGCTCACAGAGTGTCTGGACATTTTGTTTTGATCCACCTACCGCTTTGACATAAGACCAAAATATCTTAGGATTTTCTGCCAAGTCAGTACATAGAACTTTACTTTCGAATTCATTGAACGCCTCTCGCATAGCCCTCCTCACACTACATTTCGCTTCGCGTAATTTTTTTTTTTTTTTTTGTTTATCTGCAAGGCTTTGGCTACCTTTATGTTTGCTGTGAAGTTCCCTTTGCTTCCGCAGCAGTTTTCTAACTCGGTTGTTGTACCACGGTGGCTCTTTTCCATCTCTTACGATCTTGCTTGGCACATACTCATCTAACGCATATTGTGCGATGGTTTTGAACTTTGTCCACTGATCCTCAACACTATCTGTACTTGAGACAAAGCTTTTGTGTTGAGCCGTCAGGTGCTCTGTAATCTGCTTTTTGTCACTTTTGCTAAACAGAAAAATCTTCCTACCCTTTTTAATATTTCTATTTACGGCTGAAATCATCGATGCAGTAACCGCTTTATGATCGCTGATTCCCTGTTCTGCGTTAACTGTTTCAAATAGTTCGGGTCTGTTTGTCACCAGAAGGTCTAATATGTTATCGCCACGAGTCGGTTCTCTGTTTAACTGCTCAACGTAGTTTTCAGATAAAGCACTTAAAAAAATTTCACTGGATTCTTTGTCCCTGCCACCCGTTATGAACGTTTGAGTCTCCCAGTCTACATCCGGCAAATTAAAATCTCCACCCAGAACTATAACATGGTGGGGAAATCTACTCGAAATATGGTGTCTGTCACCATAGCGCTGGATAATACGGACTTATCGAAACTCAATGGTGAGACGAGAAAGACTTATTCTGCGCCGGACGTTTCCGTTTAACACAGGTCTGCTGCGTGCAGGCGGGCAGCAACTCGACTGTGTGTGTTCGCGAGGACAGAAAAGGGATATGTATCTTATAGCTAGAGCAACTAATGATCCGAAAACACTGAAACATTATAAAAACTACGGCAATGTAATAAGAAAAGTTATTAAAAAGTCCAGAAGTATGTGCATTATGTCTGAAATTAGCACCTCTCATAATAAAGTTAAACCAATTTGGAATACTGTTAAAAGGGAAATAGGGCAACCGCGAGCACAGAAAGACGGTATTTTTATCAAAATCAATGAAAAGTTTGTTAACAAAAAGTCAGAAGTAGAAAATATTTGTAGTAATCATTTTCTAAATGTTGTAGAGGAAATAGGAGCCACCTTTTCGTTAGAAAATGTAAGGTTGTATATGGAAGAGGAAATACCAATGCAATTTGATGAAATTGAAATTCAACCCACCTGTCCTACTAAAATTAGGAAAATAGTAAACTCACTCAAAAGAAAAAGCTCACATGGAATTGATGGCGTTTCCAACAGAGTACTAAAAGCTTGTTCCCACCAGATAAGTAGAATTCTCAGCCACATATGTAGCAGTTCAATGAAACAGGGCATTTTTCCGGACAGACTGAAATTTCCTATTGTTAAGTCATTGCAAAAATGAGGATAGGTCTGATGCTAACAGCTACCGCCCAGTTTCGCTTCTGTCAGCTTTATTCAACATTGCAAAAAGAGTAGCTTCATATATTTGTAAAAATCAAGTACTAAAAAACTGCCAATTTGGTTTTCAGAAAGACTTTTCAACACAAAATGCTATATATGCTTTCACTGATCAAATGTCAAATGCTCTGAATAACCGAACATCACCCACTGCAAATTTTTGTGATCTCTCAAAGGTTTTTGACTGGGTGAAGCATGAAATTCTTCTAGATAAGTTAAAGTATTGTAGTATGAGTGGGACATTGCACAAACGATTTAATTCATATTTCACTGGAAGAACGTAGAGGGTTGAAATTAATAGTACAAATAGTCTGCAAAAATCAGTGAGTCCTCTAACTAGGGAGGTATCAAGAATGGTGTCCCACATGGTTCTATCTTGTGTCCCTTATTGTTCTCGATATATCTTAAGGACTTGCCACTCTGTATTCATCAAGATGCGAAGCTAGTTCTCTTTGCTAATGATACAATGTTGACTGGAACACTCTATTTCAAATTCTGAAGGTAGCCAGTGTAAAATACAGGGAGTGAAAGGCTATTTACAATTTATACAGAAGCCAGATGGCAGTTATAAGATTCGAGGGGCATGAAAGGGAAGCAGTGGTTGAGAAGGGAGTGAGACAGGGCTTCGGCCTATCCCTGATGTTATTCAGTCTGTGTACTGAGCAAGCAATCAAGGAAACAAAAGAAAAATTTTGAGTACGAATTAAAATCCATGGAGAAGAATTAAAACTGTGAAGTTTGCCGACGACTCTGTAATTCTGTCAGAGACAGCAAAGGATATGGAAGAACAACTTAACGGAATGGACAGTATCTTGAAAGGAGGATATAGGATGAACATTAACAAAAGCAAAACCAGAATAATGGAATGTAGTCGAATTAAATCAGGTGATGTTGAGGGAATTAGATTAGGGAAAGATACACTTAAAGTAGTAGATGAGTTGTGCTATTTGGGGAGCAAAATAACTGATGATGGTGGATGTAGAGAGGATATATAATGTAAACTGGCAATAGCAAGGAAAGCGTTCCTAAAGAAGATAAATTTGTTAACATCAAGTATAGATTTAAGTGTCAGGAAGTCTTTTCTGGATGTTTTTGTATGGGGTGTAGCATTGTATAGAAGCAAAACATGTACGATAAATAGTTTAGAGCAGAACAGAATAGAAGCTTTCGAAATGTGGTGCTGTAGAAGAATGCTGAAGATAGATGGGTAGATCAAGTAATTAATGAGAAGATACTCAATAGAATTGGGGAGAATGGGGAGAAGAGGAATTAGTGGCACGACTTGACTAGAAAAAGGAATGGGTTGGTAGGACACATTCTGAGACATCAAGGGATCGCCACTTTAGTATTGGAGGGAAGCGTCGAGGGTAAAAATCGTAGATGGAGGCCAAGAGATGAATACACTAAGCAGATTCAAAGGGATGTAGGTTGCAGTAGGTACTGGGAGATGAAGAAGCTTGCACAGGATAGAGCAGCATGGAGAGCTGCATCAAACCAGTCCCTGGGCTGAAGACCGCAACAATATCACAAGTATAGTAATCACACCCAAGAAAAACGTTAGGAAGCTGCAAATAATGTCACTTAGATCATTATTAAGTGGTTCTCTGCGAATAGATTCTCACTAAATTTTGAGGAAACGCAGTATTTGCAGTTCTGTACAGTAAATGGCCTAACACCATTGATAAATATAGACTTTGAACGAAAGTGTGTTGCTAAGTCACATTATACAAAATTTCTGGTGATGTGCACTTATGAGAAATTACATTTGAAGAAACATATTGATGATCTGCTGAAACGTTTGAGTTAAGCTAGTTAGGCTATTACAGTTATTGCAAATTTTCGTCATAAACAAATCAGTAAATTAGTCTACTACAACTGTTTTCATTCACTGTTTTCATGTTGCATCATATTCCGGGGTATTCATCACTAAGAGTAAAAAATATTCATCTCCCAAAAGCGTATAATCAGAATAATAGCTGGAGCCCAGCCAAGATCGCCGCGCAATCTGACGAGCTTTGTCACGGCCCGCGCGGCTTCCCCCGTCGGAGGTTCGAGTCCTCCCTCGGGCATGGGTGTGTGTCTTGCCCTTAGCGTAAGTTAGTTTAAGTTAGATTAGGTAGTGCGTAAGCTTAGGAACCGATTACCTCAGCAGTTTGGTCCCATGAGACCTTACCACAAGTTTCCACCCAAGATCACCTTGCAGACATTTACTTTAAAAACTCGAGATATTAGCAGTAACTTTGCAATACACATACGTATTTACTTATGAAATTTGTTATTAGTAACCCATCCCAAGTCAAAAATGACAACAAAGTACATAGCTGCAACACTAGAAGAAATGATGATCGTCACTATCCTGGATACATTCTGACTTTGGCACAGAAAGGGGTGAATTATGCTGCCACAAAAATCTTTGGTCATTTACCAAATAGCAGATAGCCAACCAGCATTTGAAAACAACTTAAAAAAATTTTAATGACAACTCATTCCACTCAAAAGAGGAATTTTTGGATATGAAAGAGTATCTGTAAAAGAAATTATAACATATACAGAAATTTAATGTTAAACTTGACACATTCCACATAATTACGAAATGTCGTATTCATGATCTATTGAACAAGTATTAATGCAATGTAATGCAACGAGGCGTTCTGCTCCCGGCGTAGACTAACACCAGTAGTAGTCAACATTCCGAGATAGAGCCAACTCGCGCGCTCGTACGCACGAGTCCGCTTCGCGCAAGCCTCTGACCCTTCATTATTGTTACTGGTTTTAGGATCATACGAAGGAATCGCACTAGAGACCGCTGAACCATACGCGACTGGAACAGAAAAGGGAGGTAATGACAGTGGCACGTAAAGTGCCCTCCGCCACACACCGTTGTGTGGCTTGCGTAGTATAAATGTAGAAGAAGCTTCTGCGATTTTCTACGATTGTTGTTATTATTAGAAATGAGGTTGTCTTTTGTGCAGCATCTATAAATATGTCGAGTTTTACACATTAAAGTGCTGTGATGATGATGATGAAATCCCATACTCCGTGACGGAACGTAGGGGAACGATGCGGGAGACCCGCACCGCCGTATTAGGCGAGGTCCAAGTGGAGGTGGTTTACCATTCATTGCCTTCCTCCGACCGTAATGTGGATGAATGACGACACAACACCACCCAGTCATCTCGAGGCACGGAAAATTCCTGGCCCCGCCGTGAATCGAACCTAATAGCTTCAAAAGCTATTAGGAACATATTGTTAATTCTTCAGATACAGAAAATTTTATGGTGAGTAAAATGCTACGTATTTTTAATCTAGTCATATAACATGTGGATAGTTAATACATCTTTCATCGGTCGTGCACCATCTTGTACGGTAGAACACAAGGAGGTCTTTTTTTCCACGGAACATGTGGTATTTGCAAATGGAATGAGTTTCTTTAATGTCGTAACAATATACAAGGTGATGTTTATTGTTACAGAGATTACGGTGTAACACACGCTGTACCATGCACCCACAGTTACAGCATGCTTCGTTTCGTCCTTGAGGGTGCTACTGCTCCTCATACGTCATGCTCTAGCGCCCTCTCCTGCCGTAGTAATTGGTAATGTTGTCTTTGAAAAAAATGCAAATTGCTCTGAGCGCCATGGGACTTCACAGCTGAAGTCGTCAGTCCCCTAGAACTTAGAACTACTTAAACCTAACTAACCAAAGGACATCACACACATCCATGCCCGAGGCAGGATTCGAACGTGCGACCGTAGCGGTCGCGCGGTTCCGGACTGAAGCGCCTAGAACCGCTCGGCTACTGCGGCCGGCTGTTCTGTTTGATTCACTTCTCTTGCTGACTCACCCTGTAGTGGATGTGATACAGCGTTGTAAACAATGGTTCCGTATTCGAATCGAGAGGTTGCCGACAACTTGTTCACTTACGGAAAGGCAAACGGCAACGGGCGGCCGGCAGCAAGGTTAAATGGGGAGACCTACCCCTGCCGACAACAACCACAGAATTCAATGTTTGCAACAGTGTTTCGCTGCTTGTCTGAGACAGGGTCGTTTCAGGAAGCAGGAAATTATGAAGGACGTAACCGAAATTGTTCGGACACCAGACTTGGAGGAAAATGTGATTAACACTGCGGAAGGCGACCGCCGTGTCAGTACCAGGCAGTTGGCCGGTCTGTACAAGGTAAGTCAGACGACCATGTGGAACATTCTCCATGACAATTGTTACTACCGTTGTCATTTACAGCGTGGGCAGGGCTTACTGGCGACAGACCTTCCACATCAGGAGAAGTTCTGTCACCCCGCTGTTTGGTGACAGCGAATCATCAGCATCGGTGCAGCCGGAATGTGTGGGCCGGGAAAATTGGCTACCATATTTTGGGACCAGTCTTCCTTCCTCGTCGCGTAATGGGCCGGAACTATCGGTGTTTCTTGCAGGCGACTTTGCCTCCCCTGCTGGAAGAAGTACCATTCATGATTCGAAGGGTCGTGTGGCTGCTACACGATGCTGCTCCAACCCACTTCGTCATTAACGTCTGGAAGCATCTCAATCGTGTCTTCCCTGGTCGATGGATCGGACGAACCCTGGTGCTGGTTTACCGGATCTCAACCCGTGCGATTTCTGGTTATGGGCCCATCTCACATCTCAAAAGTATCTTGTATGCAGAGCCCATTCCAGATGTGGAGACACTGGAGCAGCTTCTTCATGCTGCCTCTGACACTGTTCGGATGCAGCTTGGAGGATGTGAACGTGTGAGACAGAACATGCTACGACGCGTACATGCATGCGCTGAGGCACATGGAAACCATGTTCAACACATACTGTAACTGTGGCTGGGTGGTACAGCGCATGTCAGACCGCAGTCTCTGTAACATTATGACTAAATAAATGGTCTCTAGCATGGAAACCATGCGTTTACGTACATAACTTCATTAGACGTTTTCTTGTTCCGTATCCTCTGATCGATAAATCCCTAGAGTTTGTACACGGTGGAAAAAATCACCCTGTATGTAACATGTGGACAGCTAAGACATACTTTGTCGGTCGTGCAGCGTCTTGTATCTTGAAGGAGAACAAGATCTTTTACCATGGAACATGTGTTACTTGTTCCATGATGGGGACGCGTGAGGCAATACTGACCCTACGATTTATTTTAGAAGCTAGATTAAGAAAAGGCAAACCTACGTTTCTAGCATTTGTAGACTTAGAGAAAGCTTTTGACAATGTTGACTGGAATACTCTCTTTCAAATTCTGAAGGTGGCAGGAGTAAAATACAGGGAGCGAAAGTCTATTTACAATTTGTACAGAAACCAGATGGCAATTATAAGAGTCGAGGGACATGAAAGGGAAGAAGTGGTTGGGAAGGGAGTGAGACAGGGTTGTAGCCTCTCCCCGATGTTATTCAATCTGTATATTGAGCAAGCAGTAAAGGAAACAAAAGAAAAATTCGGAGTAGGTATTAAAATCCATGGAGAAGAAATAAAAACTTTGAGGTTCGCCGATGACATTGTAATTCTGTCAGAGACAGCAAAGGACCTGGAAGAGCAGTTGAACGGAATGGACAGTGTCTTGAAAGGAGGGTATAAGATGAACATCAACAAAAGCAAAACGAGGTTAATGGAATGTAGTCGAATTAAGTCGGGTGATGCTGAGGGAATTAGATTAGGAAATGAGACACTTAAAGCAGTAAAGGAATTTTGCTATTTGGGGAGCAAAATAACTGATGATGGTCGAAGTAGAGAGGATATAAAATGTAGACTGGCAATGGCAAGGAAAGCATTTCTTAAGAAGAGAAAATTGTTAACATCGAGTATAGATTTAAGTGTCAGGAAGTCGTTTCTGAAAGTATATGTATGGAGTGTAGCCATGTATGGAAGTGAAACATGGACGATAAATAGTTTGGACAAGAAGAGAATAGAAGCTTTCGAAATGTGGTGCTACAGAAGAATGCTGAAGATTAGATGGGTAGATCACATAACGAATGAGGAGGTACTGAATAGGATTGGGGAGAAGAGGAGTTTGTGGCACAACTTGACTACAAGAAGGGATCGGTTGGTAGGACATGTCCTGAGGCATCAAGGGATCACAAATTTAGTATTGGAGGGCAGCCTGGAGAGTAAAAATCATAGAGGGAGACCAAGAGATGAATACACTAAGCAGATTCAGAAGGATGTAGGTTGCAGTAGGTACTGGGAGATGAAGAAGCTTGCACAGGATAGAGTAGCGTGGAGTGCTGCATCAAACCAGTCTCAGGACTGAAGACCACAACAACAACATGTGTTACTTGCAAATGAATTGAGTCTCTTTAATGTCACAATAACTTTACCTGTCATTAAAACGGAAGTCTGTGTTACTTTCCAATAGCGTCTATTTCCAAATGTATTTAAATTGAATTTTTTTAAAATACATCTGCTGAATATTGTTGAGCAGTAGAGTAATAATGGAAGAGATAGGCGATTAAATACAGTACTGAAAAGCTTTTCTCGTTTGCAACGCTTTCAGATTTCAATAGAACATTTGCTCCTACGTACATGACTATGTTGTACCTTGGAACTTGTTTCCACATTTGGAACAACCTTACTTTTCCAGAGTATTTTTTTTTAATTTCAGAAAAAGACTCCACTACATTAAAAATAAGTTCCATAATTTAAAAATGGAATCAGAAAATGTGGTACACTCCTATTATAGGGCTGCCTGGAGGCGAAAGTCTGAAAAGTTTGTTAAGCGCCCTTGAAAAATGAGAAAGCATGATTCTGTGTACATATACTAAAAAGTATCACTGATGGTGAACACCAAAATTCTTAAGTGAGATTTAGTTCACACGTACGTATGTGAACAAGTCCAAGTGCACTCTGGACTATAACAAAGACGTCACATGTATATGAAATACTGATGGCGAATTCCAGACTTGTATCGTGTTAGACACATTGTATGAGCACATACGAAGAACAACTTGCATCCAAATATCCTGCTGTGTGTAGACCGGGGACGATCAAGAATTCGGTATGCAAGCAGTGCTCTTGCTCGTGTGCCACAGTTTTCTCGCCTGGCTGCACACTTCCCCCCCCCCCCCCCCCCCCCCCCGTCCCACCCGACATGCCATGCTGTCTGCGTGTGACGAGGGGGAAGAGGAGGGAACTGTGAAAGAGCAGCATTTTAAATGGCAATGCGGTCGCTCCGCATACGGCCCTATTTCTCTACAGCGTAGATCACAAACAAAACAAATTTTCTGTATTATTTAATTATTTTTAGCGCACTGAAAACATAATATAGTTTTTATCTGATACAAGCTTTTCGTCTACGGACAGACACACAGGGTTTCACAGACTGTCACGCTGGTAGTGCCACGCAATCATGACTTATTTAGGCCCCTCCCGCCGGAGGTTCGAGTCCTCCCTCGGGCATGGATGTGTGTGTAGTTCTCAGCATAAGTTAGTTTAAGTAGTTTGTAAGTCTAGGGACCGATGACATCTACAGTTTGGTCCCTTAAGAATTCACAAACATTTGAACTTATTTAATATCGTAATCAAAAAAGCTTTTCACACACATTTTGATCGAAATATTTCATCGCAGTTGTAACCCCATATGGAGACATGGAAAAACTTCCTGAGGAAAGCAATATAGAGCTCCTGGATAGTTTTAAAGTAAGAGAATTTGCTCTTAAACGGGAATTACATTGCAGGTCCATCAGTTGTACCTCCACAAGCACAGGGGCAGTTTCAACTGAAGCGGCAAACGGTCTCAAAAACAGAGCGGAAAGAAATATAATACTGGCAGCGTCCTCAAAACATATAGAAAACTACCCTTGTAATACTTTCAAGGCCACAATGAATTTTTCAAATTTCACATTATCTTTAGGTCCGGTAGGATTAAGGAAACGTGCGGAATGATTTCCTTTCCAAACCATTCCACCCAATCAGATATAAAATGTTTCTCACCATCCGGTGTCTTACTGTGGGCAGTGTGCACTCAAGTTCACTTGAAGAGTGAGGTTTGCAATCCATTCTCAGTGATCTAATTTTCGTTCCTCCTCTTCCTTTTCCTTCATAAATTCAACAATAGCGGGTTTGAAATAGAAAAAAAGTGCCAGGCATGCCACTTAACTTAAGCAACGTACACTATATGATCAAAAGTGTCGGGGCACCCCCAAAAACATACGTTTTTTTAAAACCATTATTACACTAAGTACGCCACCAACATACACTATATGATCAAAAGTATCGGGACACCCCCAAAAACATACGTTTTTTTTATATTAGGTGCATTGTGCTGCCACCTACGCCAGGTACTCCATATCAGCGACCTCAATAGCCATTAGGCATCGTGAGAGAGCAGATTCATAGACTTCGAGCGTGGTCACCTGATTCGATGTCACTTGTGTCATACGTCAGTACGCGAGATTTCCACACTCCTAAACACCCCTACGTCCACTGTTTCCAATGTGATGGTGAAGTGGAAACGTGAAGGACACGTACAGCACAAAAGCGTAAAGGCCGACCACGTCTGTTGACTGACAGATGGTTCAAAATGGTTCAAATGGCTCTGAGCACTATGGGACTTACCATCTGATGTCATCAGTCCCCTAGAACTTAGAACTACTTAAACCTAACTAACTTAAGGACATCACACACGTCCATGCCCGAGGCAGGGTTCCCACTGCAAGTACTATGACAGTTAGGCGGGAGGCGAGAAAACTTGGATTTCATGGTCGAGCGGCTACTCATAAGACACACATCACGCCGGTAAATGCCAAACGACACCTCGCTGAGTGTAAAGAGCGTAAACACTGAACAGTGGAAAACGTTGTGTGGAGTGACGAATCGCGGTACACAACATAGCGATCCGATGGCAGGGTGTGGGTATGGCGAATGCCCAGTGAACGTCATCTGCCAGCGTGTATAGTGCCGACAGTAAAATTCAGAGGCGGTGGTGTTATGGTGTGCTTGCACCCCTTGTTGATTTGCTTTGCACTATCACAGTACAGGCCTACATTTATTTTTTAGGCAGCTTCTTGCTTCCCACTGTTGAAGAGCCATTCGGGGATGGCGACAGCATCTCTCAACACTATCGAGCACCTGTTCATAATGCACAGCCTGTGGCAGAGTGGATACATGACAATAACATCACTGTAATGGACTGGCCTGCACAGAGTCTTGACCTGAATCCTTTGGGATGTTTTGGAGCGCCGACTTCGTGCCAGGCCTCACCGACCGATATCGATACCTCTCGTCAGTGCAGCACTCCGTGAAGAATGGGCTGCCATTACCCAAGAAACCTTCCAGCAGCTGATTGAAAGTATGCCTGCGAGAGTGGAAGCTGTCATCAAGGCCAAGGGTGGGCCAAAACCATACTGAGCTCCAGCATTGCCGATGGAGGACACCACGAACTTGTAAGTCATTTTCAGCCAGGTGTCCGGATACATTTGATCACATAGTGTACTTTGCGGTGATATATAAACACTCCGTTATCTTCGTTCATTTCCGTCGAAAACTGTTGCAACAAACTAGAATAATGCGTGCTACTTCAGAAAATTTCGTATTCACACTACCACTGTTGAAGAGCCATTCGGGGATGGCGACTGCATCTCTCAACACCATCGAGCACTTGTTCATAATGCACAGCCTGTGGCAGAGTGGAACGAAAATTAGATAACTGAGAATGGATTGCAAACCTCACTCTTCAAGTGAACTTGAGTGCACACTGCCCACAGTAAGACACGGGATGGTGAGAAATTGGTAGTGCTCCATGCCTGTAAATCTAGCGCAAAGTAGTTCTTCATGCAGAGAAAGTGTCGAGCATTGTAATTTTTTTGCTCTTTAATCATCAACTAAATCTTAAAATTATTTCTGAATGGTGTTGTAAGGTCATTGCATAGAAACTTTGCAGTACCCGTCGATTGTGAGACTGTATATCACAACACATATTGAGAATTCTCATCCTTCTCTTCTGTCATTCTCATTGATTTTTAAATGCTCGTGACAATAGATCTCTGGACTGCCACCGAGCGAGGTGGCGCAGTGGCTAGCGCACTGGACTCGCATTCGGGAGGACGACGGTTCAATCCCGCGTCCGGCCATCCTGATTTAGGTTTTCCGTGATTTCCCTAAATCACTCCAGGCAAATGCCGGGATGGTTCCTTTGAAAGGGCACGGCCGACTTCTTTCTCCATCCTTCCCTAATCCGATGAGACCGATGACCTCGCTGTTTGGTCTCTTCCCCCAAACCAACCAACCATCTGGACTGCCTCTTTTTGTGCAAACCGCCGCTGCACACGTGAACTTCTCCTTTGCTGTGAACGAATAGCGGAGAGCAATCATCGGTGACATCATGGTTCCGCCGAACTGAAGAAAGTCGTGCCGACCGAAAAATCCAGCACCACAGTTCTAAATGAAATATCACGCTGTAGCGAGTACTTCCGAGGAGTACCGACGCAGGCGGTGCTTCAGTCAGCACGCGCCACGCGCATCGTGCTCGCCTGCAGTTTGGCACGCAGTCACAAACTCTGCCATTATCAGGGCAGGGTACTCTTATGTACGAAATAAATGTTTTTATTTGTTGTGTTATGGAATTTGTTTTTCTTATACTGGGCGGTCAATATAAAACTGACCCGGAAAGTACAGGGTGTTTATAAATTAATATCGGGGTTTTAATGCTTTATAATATTTGTTATATTAAAATTACAGCTATAAATGATATGTCAAATGAAAGAGCAACCCAAACAGTTTTACCAAGAACCTTATAAGTGTTCACCATTTGTCACACGACACACGTCAAGTCTATAGCCGAGTTCTTCCCAAACGTTGACAGGGCTTGCTTTGCATGGCCTCCACGTTCACCCGACTTAACGCCATGCGCTTTTTTCCTTTGGGGCTTTATCAAGGATCGTGTGTACGTGCCCCCGCTACCAGCAGACCTCCCTGTATTAAGAAACCGGATTGAAGCAGCTGTTGCTACAATCACTGAAGACACACTTATCAACTCGGCTATAGACTTGATGTGTGCCGTGTGACAAATGGTGCTCACATTGAACATTTATAAGGTTCTTGGTAAAACTATTGGAGTTGCTATTTCATTTGACATATCATTTATAACTGTAAGTTTAATATAATAAAAATTGTAAAGTGTTAAAACCCCGATATTCATTTATAAACAACCTGTATTTCAAACACCTGAGACTTGTGTTATCCACCCAAGGTGTGCATGATGTAACTTGGCTTACCTATCTTAAGGTGTGTAAAATATTTTCCGGGCCAGTTTTATTTTGACCATCCTGAACTATGAATAATGCAACTACAGAGCCAATGGGATTCCGTCACAATGTAGAAAATCCTCATTGTTTATAGAAATGTATGTATACAAGTGTGTTTGTTCGAGCATTGCCCAGGAGCAGTTGTAACCAAACTTGGTACAAATTCAAATGGCTCTGAGCACTATGGGACTTAGCTTCTGAGGTCATCAGTCCCCTAGAACATAGAGCTACTTAAACCTAACCAACCAAGGACATCACACACATCCATGCCAGAGGCGGGATTCGAACCTGCGACCGTAGCGGACACGCGGTACCAGACTGTAGCGCCTAGAACAGCTTGGCCACACCGGCCGGCAAACTTGGTACACAAATAACTTATTATTTGGTATGGAAAGAATACTGTGGTGATGAAGACAGCTCTAGTGCCCATGGAAATGGGAGAAAACTGGAACGCCTGTAGAAACTGCGCCAAGGTTTTAAACAAATTTAATTTACTGCCTGAAAAAAATAAAACCTGTGAGTCTGATATATTCCAGCTACTTCTAGGAGAAGAGTGTGGGTAAGAAGAGAGTGTTAAGTAATAATAGACATAGCTCTGAAACATATGGAGGATTTTCAGTCAAACTTGGTACACGTATGGCTCACTAACAGGAAAAATCATTGTGTGGTAGGTAAGGTAAAGACGCCCGACTTAGAGCAACAGGTATGTAGTGAAGTGATCTTGCTGGTGTGGTGACTCTGCAGCTACGAGCTGGTGGCGTTCCCGATGCTGGGCTGGCGCAACAGCGAGGGCGCCTGGCTGCACCTGCTGGGCGCCGTGACGCGGGGCGCCGTCGACGTCGGGCTCGACAACGTCGTCATCACCAAGGAGCGCGCGCGCGACATGTTCTTCTCCTTCCCGCTCGTCGAGTCCATGTGAGTATCAGCTAAGTATACACCAAGGCTCTATGACAAACTGTCTTCACTAAAATTTAGGTGTCGTTCTGTTCTGCTATTTATTTATTTAGGCTGACAAGAGAAGGCCCTTAAGGCACTCTGCTACATCGCACCAGGAACAAAACATATCAAAAAATATTACAAAAAGACTCTCAGTTTCTATGCGTACGTTATTTCAGGTTCAGGTATGTACAGTTGTGGACAAAACGAGCGAGACCCCTCGCCTTTTCGTTATGCTGATCTGCACAGCTTTAAAATCTGCTACGCAGCATAACAGCCAAGGCGACGAACTGCTACCAACATACTATGCACAGGCGTGAAATGGAAAAACTATCCAAACTTTGTCAGACTGTTTTCTATCATGTCTAAGACTATATTAATGCTGATTAGTGTGTTAAACACAACACGTAATTATAAGATATAAATGAAAGAATAAACGCTAATTAGTATGAATTTCAGCTTATCGAGATAACATAATTGTTTTAGTGAAACGAAGTACCCCAGATCGATACGAATTAGCAAAATATTATGCGCATTCGGCCGCGAAACAGTCTGTGTCAATATTCAGACCAGTCATACTGGATTACCGTTGCGTAAATTTTCTTTACATAAACAGCCGTATCTTTAGATTACGTTCACATAAAAGCTCACTTTTTTACACCAAGAAGGGACCGTATACCGCAGGAAGTGCGATAAATTTCCGATTATTGTGTCTACCCGTACTCGAGGTAAAAGGGTTTTAAGGGTTGGGTAGACAGATAGACTGTCGAGAAAGTGAGACTAGTAGGGTTCCGTTTTTACCGATTCAGGTGACGAAATCCTAACAACGAAAGCAGCTACGACAGCTACTGAAGATGAGGGCCGCATAAATAATTCCCCCTACTCTTTATTCGAAATGTTCTAGTAGCAGTCATTACATCAGCATATTAATCGTAGCTACGCTTTTGATCGAAATCACGTTTACAGGGAAGCAAATAAAATCGATTTGCCTATACACGTCGTAATTCAGATCCTAGTATCAATGCCACAGCGTTTTAGAAGTGCGAGCATTCCCATAACTTAAGAAACACTTCGGCTAATGAACGTTTCCTGCCTGTGTCGAGTCTAATGGAGAATTCGAAACACTGTAGAATACGTTTGGCAGCTATGTCGCCGTTTATTTCCTGGGGTAGTGCAGAATTATCCTACTAAATTTACTCGCTAATAACAGTATTTGGTATTTCGATAAACATCCCGAATGATTGTCACACAAACGGTGACATAAAGGTAGAAAATTGATGTTTTTGAGTCCAGAAAGCTCTATGTAACAGAAACTGCAGATCATTTTGCCATTTTCATTGTGAAATTGTCGGCTTATTCATGTCTGGGGTAATAATAGAGGGCTGTTTGCCTGGGCTGTCTGCTAGCGTAGTGAAAGGTGTTTGTTACTGCAAGGGGTGTCTGGTTTCTTTTCAGTTCTAATCTCGATGGAGGCAGATAGACTATCAATAAAGCAATTTTAAGAATTTCTCGCGCCCCCAATACGTTTCTTTGCTGCCTTTATTCTGTACCGGCGCCCTGTGGATGTCAATATGAAACTTTTGGAGAATTTCATACTTATTACTGCCTACTTTTTCCGCTTGTGTCAATAATTGAATAGATTTTTAAAAGAATTTCGTTAAGAATATTCACGCGTGCTAAATTTTTTCATGGTAGGTCAGCAACGGTAATCCAGTATGACTGGTCTGAACATTGACACAGACCGTTTCGCGGCTCAATGTGCATAATATTTTGCTAATTCGTATCGATCTGGGGTACTTCGTCTCACTAAAACAGTTATGTTATCTCGATAAGCTGAAATTCATACTAATTAGCGTTTATTCTTTCATTTATATCTTATAATTACGTGTTGTGTTTAACACACTAATCAGCATTAATATAGTCTTAGACATGATAGAAAACAGTCTGTCAAAGTTCGGACAGTTTTTCAATTTCACGCCTGTGCATAGTATGTTGGTAGCACTTCGTCGCCTTGCCTGTTATGCTGTGTAGCAGACTTTAAAGCCGTGCGGATCAGCATAACGAAAAGGCGAGGGGTCTCGCCCGTTTTGTCCACGACTGTACATCTGACAAGTTATTATAAGAAGACTTACAGCGACATTAAGACCACTCACTTAATAGCGTCGTGGACCATCTTTTTACCGCAATATGTCACTGATTCTGCATATAATCGAGTCTACAGTGCGCCGGTAGATTTGGGGAGCCATGCGGTACCAGGTGTCTACGCATAAGTCATGTAATCCCCTTAAATAACCGGCCGCTGATTTGTGTACTCGATGACGGCAATCAATAGCGGCCCAAATGGGAACCACCGGACTCACTTAGGCGAATTTGGTGGCCAAGCCCGTTCATAGGCTATGCGTAATAGTAATCTGCCCTTTGGCAAAGACACTTACCTCAGTGCATTTCTCCATTTGCAGCGCATATCTTCCCTAGTGTAATCCCCCAGGCGTTTCTGCTCGGCCTACATACTTTTTTACTGCATCACGTGACCGCAACTCCACCAGGAGGTATTCAACCTTGCAGTGGGCAGTGGTCATAATGTTTTGGCTAATCAGTATATAATTACAACCATATGTAATAATAATGAATAATAGCAATAATCGGCAATAATAATACTAATAACATTGAGAATGATAATAAAGGACATTAAGAATAAGAATACTACTGATTACGTTGCTGCAAAGGAGGTGTAACACTGTCGAGGACAAGGCCTTTTATTGACAAGTGATCAGAGAAGTAGTTGATCAGTGTAGGAGTATTCTTACTTTATGCGATCAGGCGCAGTGGACCGCGCGCTGCTTTGAGAGATTGCCTTCACTTCAGCCCTTCTTCGGCCCCTTTCTGCCATCCTTCCAGTAGTCCCTCTCTCTGATGGTCTTTGGATATGCAGTCACTTCATCGAGTTCTAGGTCTTCCTACGGGCTTTGTGCCGGTTGGCTTGGTGTTGAGTACAGTTTCCGGCTATCGATTGTCCTGCATTCGAGCAACATGCCCTGCCCACTGGAGTCGTCGTGTCTTCATTACAGCCACGATGTTTGTCTATTTGTAAATATCATACAAATCTATATTGTGACGAATCCTCCATTTTTCACTCTTATTATCGTAGTGTGGGAGTATACGATAACAAATTTAGACCAACTGGAAAACACACGTCACAGCAACGTGCGCCCAAACAGTTTCATTAATACACAATGTACCAGCCAATGGTGGCAACACAGACTTGTATTCTCGCATGCAAACGATCGTAAACTTGCCGCATGGCTACCTGCGGTAGATAGCCGCAAGCACATTGTTCCTTTTGTAGCAGTTTGCCAATGATACTCGCAGGCTCTGGAGAAAGAGTAAGTTCGCGCTACGCCATATCCCATACATGTTTAATTGGCGAAAGTTTTGGTTATCGCACTGGCCGTGGCAGTTACTGTAGACCACAATGAGCAGATTCTGTCTCAGCAGCCGTATGTAGACGTGCATTGTCCTGCTAAAATGTACGTCACCTTCCTGTTGAAGAAATGGCAGTGGCGCGGATATTACACCTGTACGGTATAGCGGGCACTGTTTACTTTACCCTACAGAGACACCAAATGTGTAACTGACGTTCCTCTCCCACCCTTCCAGATACACCACGAAGCCTGAATTGGGACTTGAGTGTCGTGGGCAAATTCACCCCTGAACAGGACGCTCAAGAGGTCTACGCCGTACACCTGTATGTCCATCATCCACATTGAGATAGAACCTACTATTATTACGCTGAAGGCAACAGAGTGCCATTCCGTTCCACTCTCCAGTCGACTGTTCCACGACACCAGGCTTGATGGTGTCGTGGTTTCGGTGGTAGGACGTTCGGACGACCACCGCGTCTCTAACAATGCGTCGATCTTTAAGTGCATTTGTACTACAAAGAAGTCCAGAACCTGGTCTACAGGTGTGGGGATGTACTGTAGATCACTACCGAAACTAGCGACGCAAAATCTGCAGCAACCTCCTCGATACCTCCATCAAGGTTCCCTCTGGCCGATAATGCTGAAATCTGGTTTCGCAGGACAGAGCGGATCAGGTTGTGGTAAGGGGCGCAAATCAGTTGCTGTTAGTTGCACAAACATATAAACTTTATTTTGCTACAACACTTAATCACACATGCCCTTACAAGAATTAAGAAACAATACGGCTGAAGGCCAGAACACAAGTTATTAAAACTGCCTTAAGGAAAACACACGGCTGAAGGCCTTAGTTACAAAATAGAAGAACTGAGGGCTGAAGGCCTGGATAACAAGAATTTCTGTAAGAAAATTTTAAAAGGTTTTAAACAAATGACCTTTCAAATTTTAATTTAAGACGGCTGAAGGCCTTATCTTAAAATATTTCACATGAAGTTCGGCTGAAGGCCATATACTGAACATTGAATAACTCAAGGTTTAAGGCCTGGATAACAACATTAAGATAGAAAGGAAAATTCTCAGATTTTTCAAATGATTTTCCAAATTTTAACTTAAGACGGGTGAAGGCCTTATCTTAAAATATTTCACGTAGAAGTTCGCCTGATGGCCACATACCGAACATTAAAAGAAACTAAACTAACAGACGGCTGAAGACGTTGCACACTACTTGAGACTAAAAGAAAATCACAGTCTAATACCAGCAGAACAGTGGTGCTCAGAAGTGTTCCAAGGGTTGGCCTGAGGAGGTAACTCTAACGTAAGTTATGTGAGACAGGCAGCCAAAGGTAAGATTAAATAATCGGATGGCAACCCGACCCAGGGACGGCTGAAGGACCGACCAACCACCTAATCACTTCCCTTCCACCCGACCAACGGCACGACACAGGAAAATGACAGTGAGGACGAATATACCAGCAGCACTACGTCTTCAAATATTGGCATCTAAATACAGCCAAGGCGCAATAACCACTCAAAAAGATGAGCAACACCAAAGGCTGGCGAGCTTCACGCCGTGCCGTACTCTGACCCAACCGACCGACGGACAACTCCAGTGCGCAGGCAGCATTAACATAACTGCTCAGTCGAAATCACACAAGCTAGACACAGGTGCACGAAAACACTACCACAAGAACTCGAACGATCCTAAAAGCAATCACTATGGAACAACAAGGACGAATCACTAGTCGAGACACACAGAGAACCCATAAGCGGTCGGCGACCAAATACACGTCGTCCGATGGGACGACCGACCGAACGACCAACCAGGGTCGTCCCCACTCAAGTCATGTGTGTCGGCAACGTTCGGGCGAGTCTTGGCTGTCCGGACCTCACCGCTGCTCCATCCCGACTCAACCTGATGTCCGTTCGGAACTCGGAGGCACGACGACCCGGACACACTGGCTCGGGCCCAACCATGCAGAGGGAACACTTGCCCATTGGCCACCCGACATCTCTGCACAAGGAAGGAACCGACCCACGTCCGGTAAAGTTACGTTGTGAAAGACGCGACAGTTGGCTGCGACTGCGACGCTGCCCCCTCCTCTTTCCCCACCCTGGCAGACGGCGACACGGCCGCAACACGACTGGAGTCCTCGCCGTTTCCCAAGCTCCGGTCGGCGGCGGCGGATTCAAATACATAAGAAAAACAAGAATTCCGATTTTCTTGCTGTAAAAAATACTGTATGTTAATGCAACAAAGTTACATCGGCTCCCAGAGTTAGTTTTTCGATACAGATTCTCCTTTTACTTTAAAAAATTGAAAAGTATCTCTTCCGGTTTTGCGTGTTTTTTTCGCTGTATGTTACTTCTCTATCAATTGTGAGGAAAGTAAAAGGCACAAAAAATTGATGTTTGCGTATCTTACAGTTTCACATCACAGCTTGATAATGAGGTGTCTATTTTTCCGATATTCGTCACAGTTATTCCGATACTTAATTTACAAGTAACCTACTGCACAAAATTTCAATTGTGTACAGTGAAAAATGTGGTCGCTGGCTACTTTACGTATGGTTCACGTTAGGTCATACATCGTTGCCGATGAAAAGAAGCTAACATATCGAATTTATTTTTAAAGATCAGAATGATGTCGATCTCCGTTTCCGAGATTTGGGCTCATATATCTCCGGGAGCGTCGCGACTACCCGCCAGTTCTGTCGACGCGCAACGAGAATCGTGTGGTCATCACACGATAGAGAATGCATTTGTTTTGTTTCGCTGACACATTTGGACCTAATGAAACCATTTTATGTCATATATTTCTCCGGTATGAGTTACTAATATTTCTCCATATGCTCTTGACAATTTCATTTAAAATGCCACGAAATGTAGGTTTCTTAAAGCCAAGTGATCAAGGAGAACCCATTTTTTTGGTTTTGCTGAGGCATCTGAACCTGTTCCAAGCTTTCTTTCTCGTTTATTTCTCTGATACAAGTCCCGAATATTCCTCCAACTGTTTTTGCACATTTTACCTAAAATTCCAATGAAAGATAAGTTTATTAACAATACGCGCACGCTAGCGTCATTGCATTGTTTCAAGTTCTTGACAACAAGATAGGGTTACACCTTAAACATCTCTAGAATTTTCATTCTGAACGTCTACAGTATACACTGGCAGAAATGTAGAAGAAATAATGTCCGTGCTTGTTCACAAAATTTCCCCAAATTATACTTGTCAGTTTCTCCCATGCAGAAACTTTTGGAACAAGCTAAGGCAACTTTCATAGCGGACTGAATCTTTATTCCCATCCAAATGAACTTCCATATTCTTATATTCTGACAGCATACATCGTTATGGATGACATCAACATTTAATCTTGCCAAGCTGCACTCAAAAGATGACTCCAGGATTTACTAAAGACGAATTTCAATTGTGAACTGTGTCACACCAGAAGGGCCTTGTAAAACAGTAGTGCACTTTTGGCACAAGTTTTTTGAGCACCATCTTCTACCAATGAATTGAAGTGAATGTGACAAATTACTTATTGCAGCATACTGTTTGCGCAATCTATTGAGAAACGCCTTCCTCAAAAACGAACATCTATTGATTACAGAAAGCTGTACAACAATCTGGTGGTGGTTTTTCACAACTAGAAGGTATCATCAAGACACCAATCTACCGTTTACTTTCAAAGTGAAGGTATTGTAAAATGTAACTTTCTCGTTGTACTTTAGATTGTTCATTTTTAATGTACTTGCCGTTTTCAGTTTTTATCGTCACAAAAAAGAGTAATGCGAAAATTGACCTTCAAGTTCATTTTCATCATTCTAATTCTACATCTGCATAGATTATACTGATTTTCATAACAGGCCTGAAAAATTTGCATTAATGGGAAAATATTATATATTTCACTCACCTGCCAGTTTCAACTGTGCACCAATTTCTTCCCAAATTCTGTCTCTGAACATAGTGTCTCTATATTTAGGGTTCTTCAAATCGTAAAGGCAAGGATGTCGCGAGACCAGCTCACA
The DNA here is from genome assembly GCF_021461395.2 of Schistocerca americana. Lineage (NCBI taxonomy): Eukaryota > Metazoa > Arthropoda > Insecta > Orthoptera > Acrididae > Schistocerca > Schistocerca americana. The sequence continues at coordinate 185,455,595 of NC_060120.1, forward strand.
GAGCATCACATCCTGTGAGTGGCTCATTTCAGTTTTCCTTGCCTGGCTCGACATCTTTCTGGCAGCCGTACGTCTTTATGTCGTCCGACTTCCGTCGCAACACTGCTCACTGGTGCAGTGCTGCGGCAGCTGCCGCAACAGTCGCGCGTCGCATCCCAAACTCGAACTGCGCATGCGCCAGCAGGCAACATCTGACGTCACGTAGCGACCCGTCGCAGTCGCTAGTGTGCGTCGCGTCTTAAGGTACGTTGTCCAAGACGCGACGCACAGCAGCGACTGCGACGGGTCGCTACGTGACGTCAGAAGTTGTCCGCTGGCGCATGCGCAGTTCGAGTTTGGGATGCGACGCGCGACTGTTGCGGCAGCTGTCGCAGCACTGCACCAGTGAGCAGTGTTGCGACGGAAGTCGGACGACACAAAGACGTACGGCTGCGAGAAGATGTCGAGCCAGTCAAGGAAAACTGAAATGAGCCACTCACAGGATGTGATGCTCTGTGAGCTGGTCTCGCAACAGCCTTGCCTTTACGATTTGAAGAACCCTAAATATAGAGACATTATGTTCAGAGACAGAATTTGGGAAGAAATTGGTGCACAGTTGAAACTGGCAGGTGAGTGAAAGATATAATATTTTCCCATTAATGCAAATTTTTCAGGCCTGTTATGGAAATCAGTATAATCCATGCAGATGTAGAATTAGAATGATGAAAATGAACTTGAAGGTCAATTTTCGCATTACTCTTTTTTTGTGACGATAAAAATTGAAAACGGCAAATACATTATAAAATGAACAATCTAACGTACAACGAGAATGTTACATTTTACAATACCTTCACTTTGAAAGTAAACAGTAGATTGGTGTCTTGATGATACCTTCTAGTTGTGAAAAACCACCGGCAGATTGTTGTACAGCTTTCTGTAATCAATAGATGTTCGTTTTTGAGGAAGGCGTTTCCCAACAGATTGCGCAAACAGTATGCTGCAATAAGTAATTTGTCACATTCACTTCAATTCATTGGTAGAAGATGGTGCTCAAAAAACTTGTGCCAAAAGTGCACTACTGTTTTACAAGGCCCTTCTGGTGTGACACAGTTCACAATTGAAATTCGTCTTTTGTAAATCCTAGAGTCATCTTTTGAGTGCAGCTTGGCAAGATTAAATGGATTAAATGTTGATGTCATCCATAACGATGTATGCTGTCAGAATACAAGAATATGGAAGATCATTTCGATGGGAATAAAGATTCAGTTGCCTATGAAAGTTGCCTTAGTTTGTTCCAAAAGTTTCTGCATGGGAGAAACTGACAAGTATAATTTGGGGAAATTTTGTGAACAAGCACGGACATTATTTCTTCCACATTTCTGCCAGTGTATACTGTAGACGTTCAGAATCAAAATTCTAGAGATGTTTAAGGTGTAACCCTATCTTGTTGTCAAGAACTTGAAACAATGCAATGACGCTAGCGTGCGCTTATTGTTAATAAACTTATCTTTCATTGGAATTTTAGGTGAAATGTGCAAAAACAGATGGAGGAATATTCGGGACTCGTATCAGAGAAATAAACGAGAAAGAAAACTTGGAACAGGTTCAGATGCCTCAGCAAAACCAAGAAAATGGGTTCTGCTTGATCACTTGGATTTAAGAAACCTACGTTTCGTGGCATTTTAAATGAAATTGTCAAGAGCATATGGAGAAATATTAGTAACTCATACCGGAGGAATATGACATAAAATGGTTTCATTAGGTCCAAATGTGTCAGCGAAACAAAACAAATGCATTCTCTATCGTGTGATGACCACACGATTCTCGTTGCGCGTCGACAGAACTGGCGGCTAGTCGCGACGCTCCCGGAGATATATGAGCCCAAATCTCGGAAACGGAGATCGATATCAATCTGATCTCAACTTAAAAAATAATTTCGATATGTTAGCTTCTTTTCATCGGCAACGATGTATGACCTAACGTGAACCATACGTAAAGTAGCCAGCGACCACATTTTTCACTGTACACAATTGAAATTTTGTGCAGTAGGTTACTTGTAAATTAAGTATCGGAATAACTGTGACGAATATCGGAAAAATAGACACCTCATTATCAAGCTGTGATGTGAAACTGTAAGATACGCAAACATCAATTTTTTGTGCCTTTTACTTTCCTCACAATTGATAGAGAAGTAATATACAGCGAAAAAAACACGCAAAACCGGAAGAGATACTTTTCAATTTTTTAAAGTAAAAGGAGAATCTGTATCGAAAAACTAACTCTGGGAGCCGATGTAACTTTGTTGCATTAACATACAGTATTTTTTACAGCAAGAAAATCGGAATTCTTGTTTTTCTTATGTATTTGAATCCGCCGCCGCCGACCGGAGCTTGGGAAACGGCGAGGACTCGAGTCGTGTTGCGGCCGTGTCGCCGTCTGCCAGGGTGGGGAAAGAGGAGGGGGCAGCGTCGCAGTCGCAGCCAAGTGTCGCGTCTTGCACAACGTAACTTTAGACAACGTACCTTAAGATGACCAACTGACGAGGCCCAGAAACGGTCAAAAAACCAAATAAACATCGCCCGATGAGACGACCGACCGAACGACCAACCAACGGTCGATCCCGCTCCATTCTCCTTCAGTCGGACAGTGCATGTGTGTCGCCAGCGGTCGGCGAGTACTGGCTGTCCGGGTCTCAATGGCGCTGCGTCCCGACTGAACTGCCGACAGACCACCACCTGGAAATACTAACGGTCGCTCCAGAGATAGTACGACACTGCACTTATCGATAAGCGCCGCTGCTGCCACTCACGGGCAAGCAAACCAGCAACTTAGTGAAGCCAGTAAATCGAATAAAAAAAGGAGACGGCGGTACCGCAAAGACAAGCTGTTTAGCAACAAACGGCACGAACGTGAGCCGCGCACGGCTCAAATGCGACCCCGTTGTAATGTCTGAAATTGTTCGACAAGATTATGTACTCGTCGGTGGGACGTGTTTGTGCTCTAGAATGAATTATGCAAACACTGTTCACCTCTAAACTCACCGCAGTTACTGCCTGCAGAGTCAAAACAGATGGTGCGCAGACAGGCTTCCTTAACGCCATCTGATCGCCGATGACCTGCCGATGAATAGGTTAATACTACAGCCCTTCGGTATGCATATATTAACCCTAGTGCCACACAGTCTTTGAGGGTGTTACATTTTTTTTTACAGCAGCGTAATTTAGCGCATCTGAGCCGTGTTTAGTGTCTTGGGACTACGAGAACAAGATGGAAATGAGAGTGACAGTAGTTGTCAAAGAAGGACATACTTTCAATAGAGGACTGTGTGACGATGGGGGAGGAGATGCTGACAAGAATGAGCCTCAGACAAATGTTTGGAAAAGACTCTGACCGAATGTGGATTATTAGCTGCTTTTTGAATTTTGAAAGGAATTTAATTTCTCTACTATTTTGAGGAAGATCTTTCCAAAATCGGATTCCTGCTACAGAAAATGACTTTCTGAAGATGGCTGTATTATTTAGTGGTACATAGAGAATTTTCTTACTGTGTTGAAACGACTATTCCTGCTGTGCTTTACAGAGAATACTGTAATAATTGAAGATAATTCAGAGGGAGTGTAATGATTGAGAAGACGATAGAGCAAACACAGAGAATGATAGTCTCTATGCTTATCAGCACATAGACAAGATAACTCTTCACAGGCAGGAGTGAAATAGTGGAAATAGCGAACGACACCAAAGTATTGCTCACAAGTGTTCAACACCAATTGACGGCCGGTGTGGCCGAGCGGTTGTAGGCGCTTCAGTCTGGAACCGCGCGAACGCTACGGTCGCAGGTGTTGAAATGGCTCAAATGGCTCTGAACACTATGGGACTAAACATCTGAGGTCATCAGTCCCCTAGACTTAGAACTACTTAAACGTAACTAACCTAAGGACATCACACACATCGATGCCCGAGGCAGGATTCGAAACTGCGACCGTAGCAGCAACGCGGTTCCAGACTGAAGCGCCTATAACCGCTCGGCCACACCGGCCGGCGCAAGGTGTTGACACATGCGAAAATAAGGTAGAGTTCAGAAGTTCATGTGACCTGTGAAGTGGGTTAACGATGTCTCATTGGTATCAAATTTCACCACAGTGATGGCCAGCGCTTTGTTACACGGTGGGAAGGTCGTTACATCCGCGATACTGTTACCCACATTTCACCACTTCCTTTGGCGCCTTTGCGATGGAGGTCAGAGCTGTGACACCCAACGTTAAAATCTCGCGGTTTTATTATGGGTGGCCGAGGAAAATGTTTCAGCGTCGCTGAGAATCGACGCGGAAAGACCTCAGCGGGTGGCATAAAGGGCGTCAGCGAAACCACCCCTTTCCTTGGAGCGTTGATTCCCACACATTGCGCGGTCGAGAACGACAGGGCTACGTTCTTGGCAGTCTTTGACACCCCCAGACGTTTCATCCCTTCTCTAAGGACATTACGGGCCTGCATCCCCATTGAACGTCATAGCACTTCTTTGGAGCAGAATGCGACCACAATTTTTGCGTTCGTGTACAGGATGGAATCACTAGGGAGCATTCAAAGGCGTTCGACGAAATTGAACGTGATCCGAAGCAGCAAACGGTGATTATGCAATATTTCTATCCCTCCTGCGGGGTGGTCATGGTGGTGGTGGAAGGGGGAGAGGGGGGGAGGTTGCACGACATTGACACGTACGTGAATAATACAACAAAGCGTCCCTCCAACACCCTCCTGTTTGGCGACACTCTCCATCGCATCCGCCCACCTTCAGTGAGAACTTTAAAAAAGTGCATTTACAGAGACATCATGTGGAGTAGTCCTAGGCACCTGAGCGAAGACAACCGCTTGGCACCACTCCTGTTCATGATGCCTGCCTAGGATGACTTTGCACAGGCCGACAGAACAGACAGCGCCTTGACGGACATTAAGATCATTTTGCTGTGGAAGCACTCTCTCTCCCAAATTCCTGGGAGGATCAGCGTGAGGCTGCGAGCAATGAGTATGGTGGACAGGGGGCCCTACGTAAGCAATGCGTGACAAGTTGGGAATTTGGGTTTGACAGGAAGTTGGTTTTGGACAGCCGAAGCAGTTAAGGCGACCAACAATGTAAAGCGGGAAGTCCAAGTTCGAGTCACGGTTGGTTCAAATGGATCTGAGCACTATGGGACTTTGTCAGAATTTGTATTATTTATTATTATTATTATTATCATCGTATGCATCAATTACAGTAATACACATTTAGCAAAACAAAAGAAATATATATAAAAATGAACATGTGAAATTATATATAGTAAGCAAATTTTAAAACGGCTCAGACTACACGCGGATGTTGATGGACTCGATGCAGCGGAGTGCCTCGTGGGATGCTTCATGGAGCTTCTCAATGCCACCAGGGAAGCGTCTGATTGGACATTCATTCACAATGTGGCTCATTGTTTACGTGTCACCACAGTCACACACACTGTCACTTGAAAAGCCCCACTTGTGCATGTTGTATTTGCACCTACCCTCTTCAGTCCGATATCTGTTTAACTGCACCCACAACTCCCTTCGTTGGTGGAAGCCTGGAACTGGAACTATTAGATTGTCTACAAGTTCGTGGTTTCGGGTTCTTGTAGCATGCCACTCACGTTTCCACTCTGCGTCCTGGTTGAATCCTGTGGGTAGCATTTGGACTCCCATTTCATATGCTGGTGTTCTAGATTTGAGGCGTTTCCTGGGCAGTGATAGCAAATCGTCATGAAGAGGGATTGAGTTGTTTTCAGAAACTTGCTGACAGAGGTTGTAAAGAGCAGCCTTTCGACGGAGGTCTGGTGGACAGATGTTTGAAAGCACCGGTAGCCAGCAAGTAGGTGTAGACTGGACTGTAGCACTAATTACTCTCATAACTGAGTTAAGTTGGACGTCTACTTTCACTACGTGGGCGCTTCGGAGCCAAACTGGTGCACAGTATTCTGCTGCAGGGTATACCAGTGCAAGGGATTCTCCTCGGAGGACTGATGTGATTGCTCACCATGTACTGCCTGCCAGCTTTCTCACAAGGTTCACTCGTGTTTGTATCTTCTTGGCCACGCTGGAAAGGTGTTTTAATTTCATGATGTATATGTATGGCTGCATGACCAAGAACGGTGTATTTTCTTTTGGACATGATCGAAATAAGAGGCACTACACACATGTAAATCTATCCCTTCTGCTTATTTCGTCTGCAAGTGTTCCGAAGCTAGGTCACATTATAACTGTAATACTAGATCTAATTAATACTTCTTATCAAATCAACACCTATTTCTTCTTCTACCGAGTCAACTGACGGTTGCTCCGCTACATACAGGTCCTTATGTACTCTGCCCATCTACCTGATCTCTTCTCTACATTTGATAGTGGCATTCTTTTTGCAGTCCTGATTTTGATGCTCTTGCTTTATATGTAATCGGAAGCTATTTCGACTTTTCAATATGCTGAATCTGTTCCTTTAACTACAGTTTTTATTGCTTTACATGTTTCCTATAGCTCCCTGGCACCTCCTGCTGATGTTGCAGGAGGATCCCGGTGGAGGTTCGAGTCCTCCCTCGGGCAAGGGTGTGTGTGTTTGTCCTTAGGATAATTTAGGTTAAGTAGCGTGTAAGCTTAGCGACTGATGACCTTAGCAGTTAAGTCCCATAAGATTTCACAGACATTTGAACATTTTGATTTTGGATGCTGCAGGAAGAACATCTACTTCCGGCGGCCGGAGGGCGGCGCGCTGCGCGACATCTTCCTGGCGCCATTCAGCCCGCGGCTGCTGGCGTGCGTGGCCGCCACTGGCGCGCTACTGGCGCTAGCAGCCGCTGCCGCCACTGCCGCTGGCGTGGGCGCCGGCCTCGCGGACCGCCGCTGGGGCGCGGGGGAGGCTTTCGTCTGGAGCATCAGCGTCCTCTGCATGCAAGGTAGCTGGCTGGCACTTGTCCGCCCGCTGGTCTGGCGAGGTTCTACATCTGTTTGCTTGTTCTTGTGGGTCACCGACCATCTCCCATTACAATGTCTTCATCTCGGAGTAACACAAATACCCATAGTCGTCAATAGACTGTTCAACATTCGGGGTATCCACATGAAACATCCCTGATTATCAAAGGCAATTAAAAACAAACTCTGAGACAAAGATACTTGCAATTTGGAATGTCGTGTCAACTAACTCAGAAAGCTTTGTACAAAAAATTAATATACTTTATAAAATGACTTTTATCTTAATAATACGAATATTTATATATGTGGTTGGAGAGAGAGAGATTGATTTTTGATTGAGATTTTTATTTTAACTCGTAACTGGTACCTGAATTTTGGTTGCTGCCTCCTTGAATGATCAGCTTCTGCACCAGTTGGTGAGGTATTACAATTTGGAGGAAGTTATTGTTCTTTAAGGTTTAAAGTACGACTCTGTTAGTTACTTGGCCGTATTGCAGATAGCTTTGAGCCCAAGTTTTCGTAGCTTTTCATACCTAAATGACCACTATTGTAAGTAAATAAGATCAAACAGCAGTCTGCTTTTCGCGAGAAAAGGAGACTGCTTGGCATACAAACTTCCTTCAAACTACACGTCGTGCTACATCAAAATTGGTCAGTGGAGTTCAGCACCATACTATTGTACAAGAACATAGTCCAATTGCTGTAATTAAGAAATTATGAGAGGTCGTTACTTATTGAATCAAAACTGAAGAGAATGCATTTCTTTTCCTGTATTTTAGTGAACTTTGCACAGTTACAATTCTGTCGATTGATAGACGGCGACGACAATGAAGTTCACCTCCTTTTCCAAAAACAAGATATTTCTATTCCTCACTTCCAGAAAATTTGTATACCTTAAATCTTTGCAACTCTTGCACATACTTTACTCGGTTGTATCACTAAAATATCAATTTTCATTAAATGTAACAATACGTTCTGAGCGACGGCCTAGCAACACGTCCTCTTTCCACAAGATACAGATTACCAATCCTCTTTTTTTTTATAAATCAATTGTTTTTTTAATTTTTACATATTTTTTGTATAGAGCCCATACACAAAGATTCACAACTAGTATCGTTGCGGGAAATCCACGCTAAAGAGTTTCTCGCTGTCCAGCTGCGCTTCACTTCACTTCAAGTACTTTTTGAATCACATTTACATTTACGGTACTTACGTACATCACTGAGCTTCTCAGAATCAAATCAGGCACAAATTAGTTAAAAAAAGCAGTGAGGCACACATAACTTTACAAGTTCTACGTGGCCTCCTTTCGTAACCTGTAAAACGTCGGGACGTTACTCTAGCTCAACCCATGTGCGCACAAGCATGGATGAACTGGCAGAGGCTACCGGGTCAACAATTCTTTTCTGGATATAGCTAAGGTCGCCTACACGCGAGGCCTGCACAATGTCTTTCACTTCACTGTACGGGAAGAAATCGAGATCGGTTATATCTGGCAATCGCGGTGGCTACTTAGTTGGTCCATTACGTTCTGTCCAACGTTGTGGAAATACTCGATCCAAGAAGTCACGAACGTGTAAACTCGAGTACGGTGGCACACCATCCCGCTGGAAGTTTTTGGCTTAAGGGGAAGAAGCAAAGGAACAGCAACTTGCTCAAGGATGTCCTGATTAACGGCTCCCGTTACTGTTTGCTCGATGAAGAAAAATGCTCCATCTATGCTATCTTTCATGAGAAAATAACGTTCCTATACCCTACGGCGTATGTAAAGTTTTGCTGTGACACGTGTAGGTAATGTTCCGTTGCTAGTGGAATCAAGGCATCGAATATGAAGATCTATGCTTGCCGATAGAATACACATACAACCTGATCGCTATCGCACGCGTGTTTGTTACAACGCTCAAAAACGATAGAAATGTAAAAAATGGTAATAAATTAAAATCTTATTGTAGTTACACGTTATTTTGAATGTCAGAATATGGTTTGAATGAATTTAGGTTGCAGGACAAAACGTTCGCCAGCTCCAAAACGAGCAAAAATTTAAATTTAGAGAATGACTTAACGACTTTGTTGAAATCACACGAATATCGCGTAGCAGAGACAAAGCAACCACCTGACAAAATACACACACGCTGGCTCATATGTAATAGACGTTTACTATGAACACAAAGTTAATTTGGAATGCAGTGATGTTAGTTACCTTTATGATAACCAATAGTAAGCAATGATTAGCAACAATTTATGTAAACTACGAGTATACAATGTTGCATAACTCATAATAGTGCTGTCTTTTTAAAAATATGCTTAATGGTGACAAATAACTGTTTATCGTTCTTTACTTATTACTTTGCAAAAGACTGCATCTTATATTATTCCGTAATAATTCCCATTCATGATAACAACTATTTTTCGGTACTAATGTGACGTAGACGTACACATATGTCATTTACAAAATGCAACATAAAATTACAAAACTACGCTACTGTTTGTAAAAAGTGAGACACTCAGAAGCAATGGTGTGCAAAACGCCACTATAAGAGGTCACTTAGAACAGTGGGACCATAAGAAGTGATTCAAATGGCAGAGAGGTGGCGTGCACTTATGCCCAGCAGCGCACGCTTTCGTGTGACCGGACGGATCGGTGTTACGTAACGCTCAGCCGGTGTGGAGCCGTCACCCAAAGTGGAAACCTGTAAACAGGTGCCACTATGCCTCCTCGAATCACCATAGGGCGGCATTCCAGCATGTGAGTGCGTTCAAATGGGGCAGAATGCTTGGTCTTCGGGTGGGGGTGGGGGTGGGGGGGGGGGTGTCTGTCCTTCCGTGACATTGAAGCTTGTACAGGGCACGCTGCTGCAACAGTGAGGTATATATGGATATACCTCCCCACATCATCATTGGGGCGGCACACCAGCATGTGAGTGCATTAAAATGGGTCTTCGGGAGGTGGGTCTGTCCTTCCATGACATTGAAGCTTGTACATGGCACGCTGCTTCAGCAGTGAGGCATATATGGAACCAGCTGGGAGAAGAGGGCCGTTCACAGTGCCGACAGTGTACTGGAGGATGGAATGTGACCACAGTGCGAGATGACCGCCATCGTGTCCACTTGACTGCAACTGATAGGACAGCCTCATCCACAATGTTGACGTGACGTTGGAGCACTGCAACGGGTGTGGTCTTATCTGTGTCGACGGTCCGACGCTGTCTTCTGCAGGCTGGACTGGTGGCACGCATGCCATTGCGTCGGCTTACATTGACCAATCCCTCCAGTGCCGCAGATTGCAATTGCCACATGGACGCCGACACAGGCAAGCAGAGTGGGAAAATGTAGTGTTTTCTGACGAGTGCCGCTCCAACTTGTCCTACAGTATACGCATTCGACACCGCCATGGTAAACGCAGTTGGGCAGTCTGTATTGTTGAGCGGCATAGCCGACAAACGCCAAATGCTTTGGTGCGCCATTGCCTGTAACACACGACCTCGCCTCCTACGTCTCGAGGGCAATCTGAACAGCTACTGCTCCATACTTAACAATCATATACAACCGTTCGCTCGACGAAAGATCCGTACCCGAAGACTGGAAAGTTGCATAGGTCACACCAATATTCAAGGAAGTTAGTAGGAGTAATCCACTAAATTACAGCCCCATATCGTTAACGTCGATATGCAGCAGGATTATAGAACATATATTGTGTTCGAACATTATGAATTACCTCGAAGGAAACATTCTATTGACACACAGTCAACACGGGTTTAGAAAACATCGTTCCCGTGAAACACAACTAGCTCTTTATTCACATGAAGTGTTGAGTGCTATTGACAAGGGATTTCAGATCGATTCCGTATTTCTGGATATCCGAGAGACTTTTGACACTGAACCACACAAGCGAGTCTTATTGATGGTTCAAATGCCTCTGAGCACTATGGTACTTAACTTCTGAGGTCGTCTGTCCCCTAGAACTTAGAACTACTTAAACCTAACTAACCTAAGGACATCATACACATCCATGCCCGAGGCAGGATTCGAACCTGCCGCCGTAGCGGTCGCGCGGTTCCAGACTGTAGCGCCTGGGAATAATAGAGAATTGTGGAGGTGGTTCCATGAACCCTATTCCAGGCACTTAAATGTGATTTGCGGAGTATCCATGTAGATGTAGATGTAGATCTGGGAGGATTTTACAGCCCGGAGCACTGCCCCTCCTGCGGGTAGTTCCACATGTCATATTTCAGCAGGACAACGCCCGGCAGCATGTAGAGAGGATGTGTAAGCCTTCTTCGAAGAACGATGAGTACCACTGCTTCCCTGGCCTGCCCGTTCGCCTGACATGTCGCCCATCGAAGATGTCTGGGATATGGTCGGTCGGCAACTTGTTCGTTCAGACCCTCCTGCAGCCACAGTTGATGTTTTGTAGACATGCCTATAAACAGCGTGTCAGAATATTCCCCATCAGCACATTCAAGCGCTCTTTGATTCCATGCCACGATGTCTAGCGGCTCTGATTGCTGCACGTGGTGATGCTGAATTTCCGCAGTTACAGTTCATGTACAGGTCTGTAATGCCAATCATTTGTGCTGTGTCATCTTCCTAATCGGTGGAATAAATTTCATTGTGATCACATCTCTCAATCTTGACGTTTCACTTTTTCCAAACAGTAGTGTACACTTTTACTTTAAACTGATTGTCTACAGTAGTAGTGCAATATTATCTGAGCAACTATAGTTACTACTGCCCTTCATTACAATAATCGCTCGACTAAAAATGAACTGTAAATTTAATTAGATTTGTCTTATTTTGACTGTTCCTTTCACTTGTGACTTTCTAGGAATTTGTGGTAAAAGTATAGGACACCGCTGATGGTTAACGACTCGGGTCAATGAAGTAAGTTCCGGAAAGAAAAATGTGTTCTGTGACTAGACACACTACAATCTTCCAAAAAATTACTAAGACGGTGGCGAGTCTATTACACAGCTACAAAATATCGGCTGGATCTTACTTTGCGATGCGTTGCTTATGGTGCAACGTAGTGTTCATTATGAGATCCATTAATGGCAACAGGCTCGTCCTGATCAGCTAGCAGTTTGACTAAATTTGGGTGACATAGCATTCATTATTTCTGAATACTGCTTGTGACCATATACTGTGAAGACATGCTTGCTCGCCCACCTATAATTTGCCTGGTCGCGTACTTCAACATTTTCGACGCAAAACTCTTTGGCATTTTCTCGCCAACACATACACATGTTATACACCCTAGATGGCCGCCTGGAGTGGCCGCGCGGTTTAGAGCGCCATGTCACGGATTGCGCGGCCCCTCCAGCCGGAGGTTCGAGTCCTCCCTTCGGCAGGTGTGTGTGTGTGTGTGTGTGTGTTTTTTTTTTTTCTTATCATAAGTCAGTTTAAGATAGTTTTAGTAATGTGTAAGTCTAGGGACCGATGACCTTACCAGTTTGGTCCCTTAGGAACACACACACACACACACACACACCACCACAGATGCTACGCTGATACCTCTCTGCCTTCAGCTCACCAACTGCGCACACTCGCGTCAGTGATGTTATTGTTTTGTCGTATACTATGAAGTCCGTAGCTCGTGGTCTTGCGGTGGACTTTCTCGCTTTCCGTGCACGGGGTCCCGGGTTCGATTCCCGGCGGGGTCAGGGATTTTCCCTGCCACGAGATGGCTGGATGTTGTTGTGTCGTCTTCATCATCATCATTCATCCTCATTACGGTCGGAGGAAAGCAATGGCAAACCACCTCCGCTAGGACCTTGCCTAGTACGGCGGTGCGGGTCTCCTGCATCGTCCCCTGCGCTCCTCGGAGTATGGGACTTCATCATCATTATATTATAAAAGCTGCCCTGATGTGACTACCGCTATTACTACAATAATTCCACACATATAATTCTCATTTATCCTATCAACATGTATTACATTTTCATAAACCCTAATTATTCACAAAATTCATTAATACATATATTTTAAAAATGGTTACAAACTCGAGAAATCAAGTTACTGAAGAATACCTGAGGCACTGGGTTACAAGTTATCACCGTACATTCGCTTTTCCGCTGTCTCTAACATGTTCCCGAAAAGTGTTGTGCTTTTCCGAATCCCAGGTGTGAATGTTGTACCGATTAACCTTCCCAGTATCTGGGAGGTTTCTTCATCAGAGACACCGACATTTCCTAGATAGCTGGGGTTTTGCCCGATCCGGTCCATCATTTCAACAGCAAATTCGTGGCGTAGCCGCAAGTGATTTCGTATCAACGCTTGTGCTATTTGAACCTCGTGAGCGTGCAAGCGAAGTCGTTTATGCAGCACCTTCCGAACTGTTGAGCGAACTGAACTTTGGTAGGCTTCTGTGGAAGGTCTCTCTGATCTCATCTACCATTTCATCAGATGTGCGGTTTCTCTGAGAACACGTCTGTTTACACTCCCAGTGCCTGGGAACTTCTCACACAAAGCTTTAATCGTCTTAGCATCTCGTGTTACCCTTTGAATTTCACGTCGGAAATAACTTTGGACAGCAATGGGTGATTTCGTTTCCGCATGCTCTCCTGAGGTGTTGGTATCTCTGGTAATCGCTTAATTGCTTAGAAAATGTTTACAGCTGCTTCACGTGGTGCGGAAAACCGCAAGTACCTATGTCACACAAAATTTTTTTTATTGTATTTGGAAATCAGGGAGTTTTCATGTGGATACCCCGTGTTGCAATCTCATAAGATCAGATAGTATACATGGCTTAGGCCACAGTGAATAAAAATGGCAGCTGTTTGATACTAGATGAATATCGAAATACGACAAAACTAAGCTAGATAGTGAAGTCAGTAGCAGCGGAAACAGTTGATCAGGAATTACAGGCCAGAAAGTTCTAACGATAGCTGCAGATAGGGAAATATCACTGGAAGTTATGATAATATCTATACATGGCCTTTCCGCCGGCGCGAGTAGTCAAGAGTGAGAGAACGTTATCAGCAGCTGACACAGCTAAATAGGGGCCCCATTGCAGGTCTCCATTTGGCCAGTTGATCGAATCATGGAATATCCAGATTTGCTGGGCATTTGGAGGTGACAGGTCCGATGGCTCGGATTCGTGCATACTCTTTGTCAAGGTTCGGCTGACCTCGTGTGATCACCACAATGAAGGATCACTGTATTGTAGATCAAGTACAAGGTAAACACCTCACTCAAGCGGCTACATTCCAATAACAAGTAATGGACTCCTAGTAACATTGTCGTCGGAGACTTACAGCAACCGGACTGTTTTTGGAATTACCGTTCTATGCGCAGGATGCCGTAAGCAAACGGCAGCGTCTGGAGTTGTGCCGTAACAGAGAAGTATGGACTTCCGATGAATGGTGCCACATTGTGTTCGGCGAAGCATGGTGATTCTGTGCTACTCAGGATGCGTATCGCTACCAGTGTGGTGGCGACCTGGGGAGGAGTCCGTCTCCACTATTGTTTTGGAGAGGGACAGCTGTGTTACTCCTGGCGTTACAGGGTGAGAAACCATCGTATATGACTTCAAGCCGCGGCTGCTGTTGAGTGTTGAAGCTCTGACGGTGTAGTTGCACGTACGGACATCTTGCATTCTCATATGTTGCCTCTGATGGGAGAGTATCACGGTGTCTTTTTTCAAAAGGACAACACCCGTCCACGCTTTGCACAAGTCTCCACGAACTGTCTGTGAGCTGGTTAGATACTCCCGTGGCCAGCAAGACCTGTCTCCATTGGAACATGTATCAGACCAGACCGAATGTCAACTCCACCCCAGCGATAGTATGCAGAATATCAAGCACCAGTTACAACAGTTGTCGGCCACCATGCATCAGGAGGTGAAACAACGGCTTTTCGACACCATTCCCAACCCAATCTGTGGGATCCAGCCCAATCGTCTAAAATAGGGTGCCTAGGAAGCTGCTTTATCGGATAGCTAAACAACATTCAACAAAACTTATTAATAGAGGTCATTACAATAAATTACAGTGACAATACTTGACTCTGTCTGCTTAACAATGATGGGTCCCAAGCAATTGGCGAGATGGAAATAATCAGTGTCCTTCGATATATACGCTACTGGCCATTAAAATAGCTACACCACGAAGATGACGTGCTACAGACGCGAAATTTAACCGACAGGAAGAAGATGCTGTGATATGCAAATGATTAGCTTTTCAGAGCATTCACACAAGGTTGGCGCCGGTGGCGACACCTACAACGTGTTGACATGACGAAAGTTTCCAACCGATTTCTCATACACAAACAGCAGTTGACTGGCGTTGCCTGGTGAAACGTTCTTGTCATGCCTCGTGTAAGGAGGAGAAATGCGTACCATCAGGTTTCCGACTTTGATAAAGGTCGGATTGTAGCCTGTCGCGATTGCTGTTTACCGTATCGCGACATTCCTACTCGCGTTGGTCGAGATCCAATGACTGTTGCCAGAATATGGAATCGGTGGGTTCAGGAGGGTAATACGGAACGCCGTGCTGGATCCCAACGGCCTCGTATCACTAGCAGTCGAGATGACAGACATCCTATACGCATGGCTGTAACGGATCGTGCATCCACGTCTCGATCCGTGAGTCAACAGATTGGGACGTTTACAAGACAACAACCATCTGCACCAAGAGTTCGACGACGTTTGCAGCAGCATGGACTATCAGCTCGGAGACCATGGCTGCGGTTACCCCTGACGCTGCATCACAGACAGGAGCGCCTGCGATAGTGTACTCAACGACGAACCTGGGTGCACGAATGGCAAAACGTCATTTTTTCGGATGAATCCAGGTTCTGTTTACAGCACAATGATGTTCGCATCCGTGTTTGGCGACATCGCGGTGAACCCGCATTGGAAACGTGTATTCGTCATCGCCATACTGGCGTATCACCCGACGTGATGGTATGGAGTGCCATTGGTTACACGTCTCGGTCACCTCTTGTTCGCATTGACGGCACTTTGAACAGTGGACGTTGCATTTCAGATGTGTTACGACCCGTGGCCCTACCCATCATTCGATCCCTGGGAAACCCTACATTTCAGTAGGATAATGCACGACCGCATGCTGGAGGTCCTGTACGGGCCTATCTGGATACAGAAAATGTTCGACTGCTGCCCTGGCCAGCACATTCTCCAGATCTCTCACCAATTGAAAACGTCTGGTCAATGGTGGCCGAGCAACTGGCTCGTCGCAATACGCCAGTCACTACTCTTGATGAACTGTGGTATCGTGTTGAAGCTGCATGGGCAGCCATCCAAGCTCTGTTTGACTCAATGCCCAGGCGTATCAAGGCAGTTATTACGGCTAGAGTTGGTTGTTCTGGGTACTGATTTCTCAGTATCTATGCACCCAAATTGAGTGAAAATGTCATCATATGTCAGATCTAGTATAATATATCTGTCCAATGGATACCCGTTTATCATCTGCACTTCTTCTTGGTGTAGCAATTTTGATGGCCAGTAGAGTACAATGTACATGCAAGTAATCAGTATAGATCACAAGTCAGGACTAAAGAGTTAGGATGACGGTTCGTCTTATAGTGCAACTCTTCTTGTTTGGCCGAGGCTAGCTGGAGCGGCGTGTATATTCTCTCTTGTCGTGATTCGCTACTAGTCAGGGTTCTATTGGCTGACATCGTCTCACAGCCTTCTCGGCTGTTACGTTCCCGGCCGACACGCCGGCGCTTGGTGTTACTCCGGAACACAATCAGTGCATGCATCGGGCCAGACAGAGTACACATCATACTGATAAGTGGATTCATACGGCTCGACGCCATTGCGATGGTACGAGTCTGGTAAGATGAAGTGTATTGTGAGTTGTAAGGACTTAAATGGATCATTACCTGTTTGTTGCTGCATACATAAAGTATTTTTTAGTCTTAAGCGTACTGTCTACACATTCCAGTGTACGTGAAGAAAAATGATGAAGAGTTATGTGCCGTTTAAATGCACGAATAAATCCGGGAAAGGAACCTACATTATCTTTTCAGGTATACAGATATGTTTAGAAGTTTCATATTAGCGACCTTCAGTCATAGCACTTAAATTTTCAGACGGTATATATCACTGAATTTACCTTTTTTTTAACAGTAGCTGATATTTTTGAAAGTACTTGTCGACATTATGCTCAAAACATTTCGTTTCATAGTGCAGCAAATTAGCTGAGATGTTGGTGTGGACACCACAGAGGATGCACCTGCATTCTACACACAGCACCATGTTGTTAAAAAGTAGTGTACCAGATAATGGAAAAAATCATGTGATGCTAAATGAATATTACCTCGAAAATTTGGACCACTAAGACAGTGAAATTGTGCAATTGGCACTCATGCTAACGTAATAAAGTGCATTTTGTTGTGAGTAAACAGTTACAGCGAATTTCTTGTAGTACGCAAGATATCGGTAAACAATGACTGATTGTTATTTTTTCATAAAAATTGCTGTCCGGTTAGATGTTTAGATGAGACATTATTTTCGTGACCTACTGAGAGGAAGATGTGTTACAACCAAAGGGATGTACGTTTAGCACCAGAATGGCCTCCAAAGCGCCTTTGAAATTGTCCGCTGTTCACAGTAGCAGTTATGGCATTGTCATGCCGTGGCGTGCCAAACCAGCAAGCACGTGTGTAGTGCCAGCATTGCGTCAGGGAAGCACAAGTTGTCCCTCTCCCAGCGCAACTCTCCCCGCGACTGTCCATGTGTTGGGTGTCAGTGGGCAGAGATTGCTTCCTGTGCTGCACGCACCCTCCTGAAAAATCTGTCAGGATGTTATATGTCGTGAATAAACTCTACATGGCAATACCAAACGTCTACCAGCGCACGTGCAAAAAAACTTCTCCCGGCTGCACGTGGTACGCTTGCAATGTCTCCTACCTTTGCCCGCAGTTCTTCTTTCCCCTACACCTCAAATCTATCCACTATAGTAAAAAACCCATGTGCTAACGTAGAAAGGAAGATTAGGGTTTCATGTGCCGAACAAACGAACGGAACATAAGCTCGTATTGGGTAAGAATGTTGTTGTTGTAGTCTTCAGTTCTGAGACTGGTTTGATGCAGCTCTTCATGCTACTCTATCCTGTGCAAGCTTCTTCATCTCCCAGTACCTACTGCAACCTACATCCTTCTGAATCTGTTTAGTGTATTCATCTCTTGGTCTCCCTCTACGATTTTTATCCTCCACGCTAACCTCCAATACTAAATTCGTGATTCCTCGATGCCTCAGAAAATGCCCCACCAACCGATCTCTTCTCCCAGTCACGTTGTGCCACAAATTTCTCTTCTCTCCAATTCTATTCAATACCTCCTCATTAGTTATGTGATCTACCCAGGGCATGGCTGTGTGTGTTTGTCCGTAGGATAATTTAGGTTAAGTAGTGTGTAAGCTTAGGGACTGATGGCCTTAGCAGTTAAGTCCCATAAGATTTCACACACATTTGAATTTTGATCTACCCATGTAATCTTCAGCATTCTTCTGTAGCCCCACATTTCGAAAGCTTCTATTCTCTTCTTGTCCAAACTATTTATCGTCCACGTTTCACTTCCATACATCGCTACACTCCATACGAATACTTTCAGAAACGACTTCCTGACACTTAAATCTATAATCGATGTTAACAAATTTCTCTTCTTCAGAAACGCTTTCCTTGCCATTGCCAGTCTACATTTGATATCCTCTCTACTTCGACCATCATCAGTTATTTTGCTCCCCAAATAGCAAAACTCATTTACCACTTTAAGTGTCTCATTTCCTCATCTAATTCCCTCAGCATACCCGACTTCATTCGACTATATGCCATTATCCTCGTTTTGTTTTTGTTGATGTTCATCTTATAACCTCTTTTGAAGACACCGTCCATTCCGTTCAACTGCTCTTCCAGATTATTTGCTGTCTCTGACAGAATTACAATGTCACCGGCGAACCTCAAAGCTTTTATTTCTTCTCCGTGGGGTTTAATACCCACTCCCAATTTTTCTTTTGTTTCCTTTACTGCTTGCTCAATATACAGATTGAATAACATCGGGGATAGGCTACAACCCTGTCTCACTCCCTTTCCAACCACTGCTTCCCTTTCCTGTACCTCGACTCTTATAACTGCCATCTGGTTTCTGTACAAATTATAAATAGCCTTTCGCTCCCTGTATTTTACCGCTGCCACCTTCAGAATTTGAGAGAGAGTATTCCAGTCAACATTGTCAAAATCTTTCTCTAAGTCTACAAATGCTAGAAACGTAGGTTTGCCTTTCCTTAATCTATTTTCTAAGATAAGTCGTAGGGCTAGTATTGCCTCATGTGTTCCAACATATCTACGGAATCTAAATTGATCTTCCCCGAGGTCGGCTTCTACCAGTTCGTCTGTATAGAATTCGTGTTAGTATTTTGCAGCCGTGGCTTATTAAACTGATAGATCGGTAATTTTCACATCTGTCAACACCTGCTTTCTTTGGGTAAGAATAGGAAAGCAAATTGTCCAAGTCGTTTTCAAATAACCCGTCCCAGCTTATGCCTTAATTGTGTCAGAGAAAGCACGGAAAATCTAAATCTGGATGGCCTCAAGAAGACTTGAACAGCTGTCCACTGTAGCGTTTCTCAATAAAAAATAATGAAAACGGATGAGATATGAATTAATTGATTAAAATGGATTTTTAATAGGTTTTATCACTGCTAGTAAACATGACGTTTAAGAAAGCATTGCATAATAGGTAACTTTTGGCTGAGAACACTACATGAATGTTTTTTGTTTTGCTGGAGGCAATGCTACTGAAATGATGAAACATGGCAAAAAAATTTTACTCTCTTTTCTAATTAAGCTGAACTCCGCCTTCCAGCATCGTCAGTACATCAGACTGGAGAGTGCGTTGGTATACGACATTGTTTGGAGGCCAAAGACCGATCTGAATGTTAGGCCGTTCGCGTAATAACATTGCCCGGAATTTAGGGAAAAAAGGTCGGCACAAGTGATCTCAGGGACATATGAATTATAATCTCATGGATTACACGGCGAATGAACGCTAACAGTGTTCGCTCGTGGCAAACAAACAATGTGCCAGGATCTTCTCTTCGATGCACCCTGAAACAGAGCTAAGAAAAAAAAATCACATACAACGAAGCGCCAAAGAAGTTTATATAGGCATGCGTATTTAAATATAGAGATATGTAAACAGGCAGAATACGACAATGCGGTCGACATCGCCCGTATAGGACAACAGGTGTCTGGCGCAGTTGTTAGATCGGTTACTGCTGCTACATCGGCAGATTATCAAGATTTAAGTGAGTTTGAACGCGGTGTTATAATCGGCGCATGGGCGATGGGATATAGCATCTCCGAGGTAGCGATGAAGTGGGGATTTTGCCGTTCGACCATTTCACGAGTATACCGTTGAATATCAGGAATCCGGTAAAACATCAAATCTCCGACATCGCTGCGGCCGGAAAAACATCCTGCAAGAACGGGACCAACACGACTGAAGAGAATCGTTCAACGTGACAGAACTGCAAATTGCTGCAGACTCTAATGCAGCGCCATCAACAAGTATCAGCCGCATGAGCCTTTCAACGAAACATTATATATATGGGCTTTTGGAGCAGAAGGCCCACTCGTGTACCCTTGATGAGAGCGCGACAAAAAGCTTTACGCCTCGCCTGGGCCCGTCAACACTGACATTCGACTGATGATGACAGTCAACACATTGCCCGGCCGGACCGAGTCTCCTTTTGAAACTGTATCGACCGGATAGACGTGTACCCTTACGGAGACAACTTCATGAATCCACGGACTCTGCATGTCAGCAGGGGACTGTCGAAGCTGGTAGAGACTGTGTAATGGCGTAGGGCGTGTGCAGTTGGAGTGATGCGGGACCCCTGATACGTCTAGATAGGACTCTGACAGGTGACACGTACGTAAGCAACCTGTCTGATCACCTGTATCCATTCATGTCCATTGTGCATTCCGACAGGTTTGTTCAGTTCCAGCAGGACAATGCGACACCCCACACGGTCTGAATTACTACAGAGTGGATCCAGGAACACTCTTCTGAGTTCAAACACATGCGCTGGCCACCAAACTCCCCAGACATGAACATTATTGAGCATATCTCGGTTGCCTTGCAATATGCTGTTCAGAAGAGATCTCTATCCTCTTGTACTCTTAAGGATTTAAGGACAGCCCTGCAGGATTTATGGTGTCAGTCGCCTCCAGCAAGCCGGCCGGTGTGGACGAGCGGTTCTAGGCGCTTCAGTTTGGAACCGCGCGACTGCTACGGTTGCAGGTTCGAATCCTGCCTCGGGCATGGATGTGTGTGATGTCTTTAGGTTAGTTAGGTTTAAGTAGTTTTAAGTTCTAGGGGACTGATGACTCAGATGTTAAGTCCCGTAGTGCTCAGAGCCATTTGAACCATTTTTTCCCCCTCCAGAACTACTTCAGAGATTAGGTCGGGTCCATGCTAAGTCGTTTTGCGGCACTTCTGCGTGCTCGCGGGGGCCCTACACGATATCAGGCAGGTGTACCAGTTTCTTTGGATCTTCAGTGTATAACATGAATAGCAAGGAAAGGGATCGCCAAATGAAACACGGCTACTTAACATCAAATTGACGTAAATATTCAAGAAAAGGGTACAAGTGACACACAACTCATCTCGATAGCGCAGCACAAAACAGAGAGAGATAGTCGCGTTCCGCTTTCTTATATCGCTAGATAAATGAAGGTAGTTACTACGTTTTGTTTCACAATGTTTTCTTTATATATTTTAGCTCAGAGAGTTATTTTTTACAAAATAATTCGTGAATAATTAAAAATACATCATCTCATTATTACATCGTTTCTTTCAGTTAATATACAAATTTATTTGTATATGTAAAATTATTTAGAATATTTACAGGCGTTAATTAAAATGGTGGCTAATTTTTATTCATTTATAAAGTAACATTTCACCACCTCAGTACGAGTTCAGCTGTATCTCTATGCTAGACCATTCCACAAGACCGTAGATCAACTTGCATGTTGTGTAAGCAGCGTATCAGTGGCGAAAAATGCGTAATGTTTGTGCAGATTGCTTGGTAGGTAAGTGAGAGGGTGATGTGGAAGCGAAAGTGTCGACCAGGAGGTCGTTAGTCGATAGGTCGTTGGGTTTGGCTCCGACCTCTACACATCTGGCCATCACGTCTATTCGCCCACAAGCATCAGGTTGTGTCCTATCTGTTGGGGAGTGTCGAAGCTGTGTTGGTCTGAAACCTAATGGTGCGGCGAGGCTCTCTTAGTGTACGAATTCTTGTCCCGCAGGCAGCACGTGGAACCCGCGGAGGGCGTCCGGCAGCCTGGTGCTGATGTTCGGGCTGGTGTTCGCGCTGGTCATGTACAACGCGTACGCCGCCTTCATCACGTCCGTGCTGTCCGTCAGGGTGGCCTCCATCCGCGGCCTCGACGACCTGCTGCAGAGCGACTTCCAGTTCGGCTACACGCTGGCCGGACAGGGCGAGATGTTCCTCAGGGTGAGTCCAGGCACGGGGCGTCTCTGTGACGTTGCACGCTCACAGCGCTGATAGAGAACACCAGACATATCAGTCTCGGGTGGTCAACCCTAGACTACAAAACCACTCACAAACAGACCACAACGGCAAACGCGGTTTTGAATTTTTGTATGTTTATGGTGCATGAAATTCAAAGAACTCAACTATCAGTTTACAAAGCAGTTCGATGCAACTCTCAAGAATTCTCGAGGTAATCGAATTTAAAATTTTCCGAGCGTCGGTAATACCCGAAATTTATGCCAATTCGCCGAAAGGTATAGTGGCACTCTGGTAGAGTGTTCCCCTGCAAGTGACTTGTGTTTGAACCCCGGCCAAAGCGAAATTTTAAACAATGGTGCCTGTGCCCGAGCAATTCCGTACAGTGTGAAACACTTAGACGTAAAAAAAATTAATCCGCAATTTTTTTAAAATTTAAATAATGTTTATTAACAATCTTTTACAAACGGTCAGTAATTGAGAACTTGTATTTCGAACGAAAAATGGATTGTATGTAAAGTACGTAATTATAAAGAAGCGGGCGTGTATTTTTCATAAAAATGAGAATTAGATGTAGTTGATTGGAATATATATGTCCGCCCCTGGTATCTGAGTGGTTAGCGCGACGGAATGTCATGCCTACCGGCCCGGGTTCGATTCCCGGCTGGGTCGGAGATTGAGATTTTCGCCGCTCAGGGACTGGGTGTTATGTTGTCCTTATCATCATTTCATCCCCATCGACACGAAAGTCACCGAAGTGCCGTCAACTCGAAAGACTTGTACCAGGCGAACGGGAGGCCCTAGCCACACGGCATTTACATTGGAACATATATGACGAATTTTGTATTTAAATGATCTAAATGTTCGAACTGAATGAAAAAATGAAATAATGACAGAAAGGAGACTCTAATCAGCGATTACGTCTCGAGTGTTACTGATTTTTTCCGTCTTTATGTATTTTACCCTTCACCGAAAAACTCCTAGAAGCTGTGCGTTTGTTTAGACATTTGCTCTGGCCAGGAATCGAGCCTAGGTGCCCTACGAGACAGACGAACAGCCAGTCACAGAGCCACGCTGCCAGTCGGAAATAATTGACCTTATTTCAGAGTATTAAAGACGCTTCGAAAACTTCAGCGTAGATTTCTTTTTTCAGAATTTTTGAGTGTTGCATCCAACTGATTTGGATGATCGATATTTGAGTTCTGAACTTGACGAAACATAAACATAAAAAATTACAAAAAATCCGATTCCCGTGTGTTTTCTTGTGAGTCGAAAGGTATCAGGAAATATTTTACCATTGATTTGCTGAAGTTCATAAGAACCAGGTAAACAAATGTATACAGTACGGGAAAAAGTGTTAGCGGCCTGTGGATGTTTTAAATTCTATTGATTTTAAACCTTGGATCGCTGTATCCTTCACATGTCGCATTGCACCCGTATGCGAAGTACAAGGATGAGAAAAACTGAATGTTGATGATGATGATGATTAGTGTTTTAGGGCGCACAACAACGAGGTTTTTAGCGCCCGAGAGAATAACTGAAGGACGAAAGTAAGGCCGCGTGGGATTAGCCGAGCGGTCTAGGCGCTGCAGTCATAGACTGTGCGGCTGGTCCCGGCGGAGGTTCTAGTCCTCCCTCGGGCATGGGTGTTGGTGTTTGTCCTTAGGATAATTTAGGTTAAGTAGTGTGTAAGCTTAGGGATTTCAGACATATTTGAACATTTTTTGACGAAAGTAACTTTAGCATGAAATGTTACTTCCAAGTAAACTTGGTCGATACGGGGAAGGAACTGCTACAGGGTAGCACAGGAGGTAAGTAAAATAAATACGCAGTGAGTGCAGTGAGACGATAAGAAATGACACTCTTATTGAGAGACAATAATTAAACTGAAGTCAGCTTGATTCGAGAGAGTCCCATGGAAATTACAAGGAGCGGATTGTGATTCTTGATAACAAATCCAAATGTCGTATGACTAGGGCCTCCCGTCGGGTAGACCGTTCGTCGGGTGCAAGTCTTTCGATCTGACGCCACTTCAGCGACTTGCGCGCCGTTGGGGATGAAATGATGATGATTAGCACAACACGACACCCAGTTCCTGAGCGGAGAAAATCTCCGACCCAGCCGGAAATTGAATCCGGGCCCTAAGGATTGACATTCTGTTGCGCTGACCACTTTTTTTTCATTTTGTTCGGTATTGTTCGTTGTGTTTGGTCTGGGCGGACGTCACAAGACATCCGTTCAAGTTGATCGTTGATTCCTTTACTCAGTTTTTTTATTACAGAGGGCGAGCAGCCCTCTGACCGATCACGCTCAGCTACCGTGCCGGCGCCACTCAGCTACCGGGGACGGACTGTGATTCTTGATACGGTGTGTGATTACCACGGACAGCTATGGATGCCTTGCAACGTACTCCCATGCTGGCCACAACGTTATTAAGGAGTTCTTGTGGTAGGGCGTTTCATTCCTCCATCAGCTTAACAACGACAGCATAGTCGGCGAATGTGGACGAGCTGAAGCACGTGTCGCCGGCGCACCTCACAGGTGCTGGATGGGATTTAAGTCGAAGGAACGGGCAGGTCGGTCGAATCGTCGAATATCATCTCATTCTAAGAACTCCCTCACCTGCGCTGTTCAATGCGGTCGCGCATTGTCATCCATAAAAATGAAGGTAGGGCGGAATGCCCGCCTGAAAACACGCACACTTTGATAGCGGTATGAAGTCACAATACCGTTGAACGGTAAATGTACCGTGTTCGAAGATATGGAAGTCAGTGTGACCACGCAACCTGATTCTTTCCCACACCATAGTACATGGAGCACCGAAGCGATCATGTTCGACAATGTTCCAGGTTGCATTATGTGTTCCCATCTCTCGCCATATGAGAGTACATCCATAATCACTACTCGGACTGAATCTGTTCTCATCCTGGAATAACTCGAGACCCCACTCCTGGTTGGTCCATTCCCTACGCTCTTGGCACCACCACCGATGTTTGTTTGTCAACGGAGCACAACGTACTGGACGCCTGGCAGAGACACCGCCCTCATGCAGTCGTCTTGCCACTGTGGAGCATAAGATTTCATACCTTACAGTCCTGTTAAAGTGGTTGCAATTCCAGCCGCTGTCTGATGCGGGTCTCTCCTAGCGTGTTGCGCAACGTAGCGGTCATCTGCTGCTGTTCTTACAGTGGTCGAGCACCTCCTCTTCTTCGGGCAGCAGTGCCTGTCGTTCGCAATGCTCCCCATGCACGTGAAACAATACTTCGAGCAATATCAAACTTCTGCGCTATACTCGTGACACTTCGAACTTCTTCTAGTTTCCCGAAGTTCTGCATCGTGTGAAGTCATCCAGATGTTTTCTTCAGGACACATTGTCATGAACAACACCATCACAGTGCATCGTAACTGCTTTCTGATTGACACACACTGTCTTGTCCCGTTCCTTCAACTGCCTCGTGTTGTGGCGCCAGCCCCATTTGGCGCTGTAATAACGGCGACCTCGCGCCATGTGACATCCAAGTTTCTGTGGACCTCTCACAACATGCTCCCCCGCAGATTCGTTCATTTCCATCGCTTAGTTAATATGTTTCCATCTGAGCTCTTGATATTCATGCAAGTGGTTCTCTTTTCTCCAAAGGTCTCTTTAATTTTTTCTGTACGCAGTATCAATTCTGAAGGTGACAGGAGTCAAATACAGGGAGCGAAAGCCTATTTACAATTTGTACAGAAACCAGACGGCAGTTATAAGAGTCGAGGGGCATGAAAGGGAAGAAGTGGTTGGTAAGGGAGTGAGACAGGTTTGTAGCCTATTCCCGATGATATTCAATCTGTATATTGAGCAAGCAGTAAAGGAAACAAAAGAAAAATTCGGAGTCGGAATTTAAATCCATGAAGAAGAAATAAAAACTTTGAGGTTCGCCGATGACATTGTTATTCTGTCAGAGACAGCAAAGGACCAGGAAGAGCAGTTTAACGGAATGGACAGTGTCTTGAAAGGAGGATATAAGATGAACATCAACAAAAGCAAAACGAGGATAGTGAAATGTCGTCGAATTAAATCGTGTGATGCTGAGGGAATTAGATTAGGAAATGAAACACTTAAAGTAGTAAATGAGTTTTGCTATTTGGGGAGCAAATTAACTGATGATGATTAAATTAGACAGGATATAAAATGTAGACTGGCAATGGCAAGGAAAGCATTTCTGAAGAAGATAATTTGTTAACATCGAGTATAGATGTAAGTGTCAGGAAGTCGTTTCTGAAAGTATTTGTATGGAGTGTAGCCATGTATGGAAGTGAAACATGGACTATAAATAGTCTAGACAAGAAGAGAATAGAAGCTTTCGAAATGTGGTGCTACAGAAGAATGCTGAAGATTAGATGGTTAGATCACATAGCTAATGAGGAGGTATTGAATAGAATTGGGGAGAAGAGAAATTTGTGGCACAACTTGACTAGAAGAAGGGATCGGTTCGTAGGACATGAACTGAGGCATGAAGGGATCACCAGTTTAGTATTGAAGGGCAGGTGAAGGGTAAAAATCGTAGAGGGAGACAAAGAGATGAATACACTAAGCAGATTAAGAAGGATGTAGGTTGCAGTAGGTACTGGGAGATGAAGAAGCTTGCTCAGGATAGAGTAGCATGGAGAACTGCATCAAACCAGTCTCTGGACTGAATACCACAACAACAACAGTTAATGTGTTGTGTTTCTTTATCTATACCGGTATATTCTTTAAGTTTTGCAGAGAAGTATATTTCTGACTAAAAATTACGTTGAGGCCGAACGATGGACAGCTATATTGTACTACAGCTAGAATTACTTTTAACAGCTGACAATGCGCCTTTAACTGATAGTCTTGACGCTACCTATGTTTAGTTACTGGTATTTAATCCGGTCCCCATTGTACATACAGTGGTGTTGGACAGATTTGGTGAGGTCTAACTGAAGCCAATAAACTCTATTTGTCCCCATGCAAACTAGGAAGTTTTGTATTTTTCTGTGACTTGTTTGCTTTTTAATAAAATCTTCTCGTGCACAGACCGTGTCAGATTTGATTTGAAACTCGAGCTTTCGAAGATAATAACCATCTTCTTCGTCAGGAGATTACTATCTTCCGGGAGCGAAATATGTCTAAGTTATAGCCGCCAGGGTGGCAGAGCGATTCTAGGCGCTTCAATCCGGAACCGCGCGACCGCTACGGTCGCAGGTTTGAATCCTGCCTCGGGCATGGATGTGTGTGATGTCCTTAGGTTAGTTAGGTTTAAGTGGTTCTAAGTTCTAGGTGACTGATGACCTCAGAAGTTAAGTCCCAGAGCCATTTTTTTGGTCTAAGTTACAGCGGTGCCCAAGCTTCCCAGTGGTCGGCTGACGTCGCATAGTGTTCTGATTTCTATTGTCGGAGTGACTTAACCTAGAAGCCGTGATACGCGAGTGCAGGAAATTACCGATGTGGCGGTAAGGCCCTTTCCGGGTCGCAACTGAGGGGCGGAAAGAGAACACCATCTGTTTCAATAACTTGTCTGTAGCCACCACTGAGATTTCAACCTCCGTCTCTGTTAAAATTGTTGGTGCACATTCGAATTTCTACCGTTCCTTTTGTTAGACGTTAATCTCCTGACGAAGAGGATGGTGATTATCTTCGAAAATTCGAGTTTTAACTCAGATTTGACGCCATCTGTGCACTGACAATGCTATACACAACGATGTCGCTGCGGAAAAATATGATGTCATAGTTCTTTCCCTTCTGATTCTGAACTGAAATTCTGTTTTGTTTTTGGAGGAATTCCTCGGTGGGAGAAATCAGCTTGAGGCGGTGTAGTGGCTGCGGTGTGTATTTTCCACTGTAGTGAATGGATGTGAGACTCTTCTGGAAAGCAGGTGGATTTCTACAGGGCATTTATTACTGGAATATGATTATTGACTATCTTCATCCTTTCTTGTGGGTCGAATCGCGCCTGGCGACTGTTATTAAGACTAGTGTAATAGTGTAGCAGTGCAGGGGATTAATCAGGGACAATCAATAAACGTTTACCAGTTAATCTTCGGAGAGATCTATGGCTTAATTTTTCTCGGGCGACGAGAGCGTGCCTTAGCCTCTGTGACTTCAGTGTAATTACTATCTCTGAATAAAAGTGCCATTTCTGTTCGCCTCATGGCGCATTCCTTTCAGTTACTTTTTCTTGTATACTGTAGCAGGTCCAAGTCTCGTCGAGTTACGTTACTTACAAGGGAACATCCCCATCGCACCCCCCTCAGATTTAGTTATAAGTTGGCACAGTGGATAGGCCTTGAAAAACTGAACACAGATCAATCGAGAAAACAGGAAGAAGTTGTGTGGAACTATGAAAAAATAAGCAAAATATACAAACTGGGTCGTCCATGCCTAAGATAGGCAATATTAAGAGGGACGTGAGCCGAGGAGCGTCGTGGTCCCGTGGTTAGCGTGAACAGCTGCGGAACGAGAGGTCTTTAGTTCGAATCTGCCCTCGGCTGAAAATTTTGCTTTCTTTATCTTCGCAAAGTTATGATCTGTCCGTTCGTTCATTGACGTCTCTGTTCACTGTAATAAGTTTAGTGTCTGTGTTTTGCGACAGCACCGCAAAACCGTGCGATTAGTTGACGAAAGGACGTGTCTCTCCAATGGGAACCGAAAACATTTGATCGCAAGGTCATAGGTCAACCGATTCCTCCACAGGAAAACACGTCTGATATATTCTATACGACACTGGTGACAGCATGTGCGTCACATGACAGGAATATGTTGTCGACCCACCTAACTAGTACACTTGGCGAATGGGTAAAAAGATTCTTCTACCTTGCCCGATTTAGGTTTTCTTGTGGATGTAATAATCACTCAAAAAAAAGTGATGAAAACATAAGGGTTTGTCACATAAACTGAAAATAAAAAGTTAAAATTTTCGGTCGAGTGAAGATTTGGACCATAGACCTCTTATTCCGCAGTTGTTCACGCTAACCACGGGACCACGGCTCTCCGCGTCTCACACTGCCCTTAATATTGCCTATATTGCACATGGAAGACCCAGTTTGTATATTTTGCTTATTTTTTCATAGTTCCACACAACTTCTTCCTGTTTTCTCGATCGATCTGTGTTCAGTTTTTCAAGGCCTATCCACTGTGTCAACTTATAACTAAAT
This sequence comes from Schistocerca americana, assembly GCF_021461395.2. Classification (NCBI taxonomy): domain Eukaryota; kingdom Metazoa; phylum Arthropoda; class Insecta; order Orthoptera; family Acrididae; genus Schistocerca; species Schistocerca americana. The sequence goes on from NC_060120.1 coordinate 185,485,191, forward strand.
CTGAGGGGGGTGCGATGGGGAGGTTCCCTTGTTAGTAGTGTCACGTCATGCGAAGGTTACTTGCGTCCTTAAGTTTTGCACACCAGTATGTGTAGGAAGTTAACAGAACAGTAACAACTCAATGTGGCAGGTGTGTGGCCGTCCACTAGACATCTAAGAAGCTAACGAAGTTTAAAAATTCGTTATTGATTTAATTAAGTCCTTTTACAGGCAAAGAGCATAAAGACAGAGTTAATAGCATTGATTGACTGTTCCGTCGGTTCTTTGTAGAATATTTTATACATTATGAATGAAAACACACACACACACACACACACACACACACACACAGACACACACAAAATGCTGGTTTAGTGTTCTACGATATTATTTATTTCGTAAACAGGTTTTCGGTGGTGGGGGTCAAAGATTTTAATCTACCGCATATACCGAGTATCTCCGTTTCGAGAGATGAAAAATGTTAATGTTAAATTTAGGAATAAAAAAAGAGGGTTATTTAACTGTGAATGTGATGTAGGATTATTTAGGTAAGATGAAATATATGACGTATTAACTAATGAACTTTATACAAATCACAACAGTTGTTTGTAGAAGAGAATAAATGGAACAATAAACTTCGCTGACGTGTAACTGCACAAATTGATCTTGTCAGTAATAGGTCCTGAATTACAAACAGATAAGATATACTAGTGAGATTGAGGAGTTAACCTATGCAGCTGTGATTATGTAAAGTAAAATTTTTTTAACACAAGAAGAGAAATTATAATAACTGAAATATGTGAAAATGGAACTTGTGAGTAAGAGGGGTAATTTACAACACGGCCAGGATGGGGTTATGAGTAGCATCTGCAGTTAGAAGTGGACAGCAAGGGAGTCTGGTACTGACTTGAAATAATGTGCACAATATCTTTTTACCCAATGGTAAAGACAACACTCCATTAATGTATGATTACAAAATAAATGATCAGTCTTTGGGAGTGGTAACATCAGTCAAGTATCTGGGTGTGAGTATTCGAAATGATCTCAAATGAAATGATGAGATTACACAAGTAACAGGTAAGGCGAACTCTAGATTGCGGTTTATTGGTAGAATCCTGAAGTGATGCAGTCCTTCAACAAAAGAAATAGCTTACAATACGTTAGTTCGTCCAGTCTTAGAGTATTGTTCGTCTGTATGGGACCCTTACCAGTTGGGTCCGGTTCAAGAGATTGAGAAGGTCCAAAGAAGAGCGGCAAGATTCGTGACTGGTACATTTAGCCATCGCGAGAGCGTTACAAATCTCATAGTAAATTTGAAGTGGGACACACTTGCGGATAGTCGACGCGCTAAACAGAAGGAGCTGCTCACTACATTCCGAAATCGAATCTTAGCCGAGGATGTAGAGCATATATTATTACTACCAACTTTCAAATCGCGTAATGATCATCATTCAAAGATAAGGGAAATTAGAGCTCGTACTGAGGCGTTCAGACAGTCGTTTTTCCCTCGCGCGATCCGCGAGTGGAACAGAGGTGGGGAAAATGACTTTGGCGCGAATTGTGCCCTCCGCCACACACCGCTTGGTGGCTAGCGGAGTATATATGTAGATGTAGATGTAGATGTTTGAAAAAAGAGTGAAATATATAAAATTACTTGTAACTGTGGCAAATTTTAAACTGCTCAGACTGGCAGGCAAAAGTGCATCCGCTTGAATCAATAGCATAGAAGCTGGAAACTTAAGAAAAGGAGCTTCTACTTTTGCGCACCACCTGCTTAAAGAACGCCATAGCAACGAGGTGCAACTTGAAGCATTACATCACATACATAAAGGTAGGAAGATGAATTTATTTGAAATAATGGAAATTATAAACATACATCCATCAGCCCAACCTTACTACTGAACGGCCAGACACAGTTCCCTTACTGGCCGCTTCTATTTGCAAATACTACTCATAATCCCATCCGGGCCGTGCTGTAAATTGTCCTTCAAAAATTTCATAGCCACTCATATTTGTCTTGGTACCTGATGATGGCGTAACAGCCGGAAACCGGTTTGCGGAATGCGTAATAAGTATTGCAGAATATTACACCAATGTTGCGTCATCTATAAGGAGCTAGCACGTCCCAGTGGCTGCTCAGCTGGTCCGAGATGGCCGTCCTGTGTACCAGTGGGACAGAGTGCCCTCGAGCAGTTGCTCGGCGCGTCGCGGCCCGCAGTTTCAGAGGCGTGACGAGATGGTGTGCCGCAGACGGCGAACGACTCGCACCTGCGGCGGCTGTACCTGCGCGGGCTGGTGGGCAACACGGGCGTGCACGACGCGGCGGAGGGCCTGCGGCGCGCCGTGCGCGGCGGCTACGCCTTCTTCGTGAGCTCGCGGCTGGCGCGGCGCGCGCTCGCCTTCACCGTGGAGCTGCAGCGCCGCTGCGACGTGCGAGAGCTGCCCGTCGAGGCCACCCGCTCCTCCGTCGCGCTGCCCATGAGCCGCACCTCGCCCTTCCGCCGCCTGCTCAACCTCAGGCACGTACTCGCCGCCGCCGCCGTTCCATGCTACGTGCTGAGCTCACGGATGTCGCCCATCGTTGTCAACATTCTTCATCGCCAAAGCATATGTGGTCGACATTTCTGGTGTCAGTCCAGTCTTAAATATCCATAAAGCTTCACGTCTTTCTCCTTCATACTACACTTCTCTTTTATGTCCATTATGGAGAACGTAGGCATCACTATGGGTGGTGTCCTTCATTCTTCATATACAGGGTGTTACAAAAAGGTACGGCCAAACTTTCAGGAAACATTCGTCACACACAAAGAAAGAAAATATGTTATGTGGGCATGTGTCTGGAAACGCTTACTTTCCTTGTTAGAGCTCATTTTATTACTTCTCTTCAAGTCACATTAATCAGGGAATGGAAACACACAGCAACAGAACGTACCAGCGTGACTTCAAACACTTTGTTACAGGAAATGTTCAAAATGTCCTCCGTTAGCGAGGATACATGCATCCACCCTCCGTCGCATGGAATCCCTGATGCGCTGATGCAGCCCTGGAGAATGGCGTATTGTATCACAGCCGTCCACAATACGAGCACGAAGAGGCTCTACATTTGGTACCGGGGTTGCGTAGACAAGAGCTTTCAAATGCCCTCATAAATGAAAGTCAAGAGGGTTGAGGTCAGGAGAGCGTGGAGGCCATGGAATTGGTCCGCCTCTACCAATCCATCGGTCACCGAATCTGTTGTTGAGAAGCGTACGAACACTTCGACTGAAATGTGCAGGAGCTCCATCGTGCATGAACCACATGTTGTGTCGTACTTGTAAAGGCACATGTTCTAGCAGCACAGGTAGAGTATCCCGTATGAAATCATGATAACGTGCTCCATTGAGCGTAGGTGGAAGAGCATGGGGCCCAATCAAGGCATCACCAACAATGCCTGCCCAAACGTTCACAGAAAATCTTTGTTGATGACGTGATTGCGCAATTGCGTGCGGATTCTCGTCAGCCCACACATGTTGATTGTGAATCGAGGAAGTACAGTACATACTGACGAAACTAAAATGAGCTCTAACATGGAAGTTAAGCGTTTCCGGACACATGTCCACATAACATCTTTTCTTTATTTGTGTGTGAGGAATGTTTCCTGAAAGTTTGGCCGTACCTTTTTGTAACACCGTGTATAGAGTAGAAACGATGCGCTTTTTTGGTATTAGTTCACTGTAAAGTGTTTCTTCTTCTTCCACTAGCCAAGCACAGGCATTCATTCTCCCTCTCCTCCTACTTCTCCTGCTCCATTTTCGCACTCCACCTTCTTCTTTTCTCCTCCTTTTCTTCTTCTTTTTTGCTCCTTCACCTTTCCTCTTGATTTCTCCTTTTTGTTCTCCTTTTCCTTCTCCTCCTTCTTCTCCCCTTCTCTGCTCCTCTGTTTCTCTCTGTCTCCTTTTCCCCCTTTCCTTCTCTCCTTTTCCTTTTCTCCTCTCTTTCTCTCCTTCTTCTCCCTCTCTCCTTGTTTTTATTTTCCCCTTCTCTCCTCATTCTCATTCTCTCCTTCTACTCCTTCTCTCCTTCCTCTCCTTCCCTCCTAGTTCTCCTTCTCTCTGTGTTCTCATTCTCCCCTCCTCTCCTCGTTCTCTCCTTCACCTTCTTCTCCTGCTCTCCTTCTCTCCTTCCTCTCCTTCTCTCCTCATTCTCATTCTCCCCTTCTCATTCTCTTCTTTTTCTCCTTCCCTCTTTCTTCTCCTTCTCACCTTCTTTTCGTTCTCTCCTTCGCTTTGTTCTCTACTTTTCTTCATGTTGTCGTTCGCTCATTCTCGCTCTCTTTACCCTTTTTGTTCTCCTTCTCGTTCTCCTTCTCCTCCTTGTCCTCCTCCTCCTCCTCCTCCTCCTCCTCCTCCTACTTCCCCTTCTCTCCTTTTCCTTTTCTCCCTTTCCTTGCCTCCTTCTCTCCTTCCCCTTTTCATTCTCTTTCCATTTACCATTCCCTTTCTTCCTGTTTCTCTTCCCATCATCGATATGCCATGTCGAGTATATCAAATACTGGCCTAGGATTCGTTGACCTTTTGCAACACATTGTAGATGATAAACGTTTCCTACATTCAGTTACGATGTTCATATGATAGAAGGTCTTTCTTTTCCTCATTATTTTACTTCGTTAACTTCCTGCTTCTTCTCCTCTTCTTCTTCATCCTTTTCTATGATTTCATCTTCTGTGGCTCACAGTCTATTACCGAACACTGACGATCGACTTGTACAATGCATGTCGATATCTGTTACAACAGAGGTAATGATCGACGTTTTTGATGCTACATCAATCGATTCTGTTCTCAAGTCGTACTGTTAGTCTTCTTTTGCTTCTTCTCTTCCTTCTCCTATTCGTAGTTCGGTGTGCCAGTCCCACTCTGTCAGATGTTGATTAGCAGAAGTCCAGTGTGAGAAGCCTGTGTGGGACAAAGTCACACCTATTCGTCAATAACATAAAGTAGTTAGCTACCTCTTCAAAAAAGATAATTTTAAAACAATATTTGACAAGCTGACTTAATCAAAGAGATAACATCATAAAAGGATTATATGAAGGCTTATAACTACTTTAACTTTAAAAACACACACAGACACACACACACACACACAAAATTACAGACAAACATAGCACCTGTGAAAGTAAGCCCAACAATAATATTGCTGCCTGTCTATTACATATATTCATTCTTTCCTGTTAGTGTATCACAAAACCTAAGGCACTATCCTTTCTTAATAAATGAGGTGGTTGAGCTCAGGATAGTGAGCGAGGCCAGATACTTTTACCACATCGAAACTACACAATTCGATTACACTCACTTTACTGTAATTACTGAATTTGCTTGGATACTGCTAGTTTTTCATAAATTAGTAGACTGTTAGTCTTCTTGGAAATACTGAAATCTCCAGTTTCCTGTATATGCGGGAACGGTGAAAAGATGAAAATTTGTCGCTTAAGCTTTCCTAACACACACGTCACCTACATCACGGTTGCAGCCTGCTGCGCATGCGCGAGGCGGGCGCGCTGGCGCGTGCGCGCGAGGCGCTGCTGCCGCCGCTGCCGCGCTGCCACGACGAGTCGGCCTTCAACTCGGCGCGGCTGGCCGACGTCTACTCGGCCTTCCTGCTGCTCGGCTCGGGACTGATGGGCGCCGCGGCGCTCGCCGTCGCGGAGTTCGTCTGGAAGCGGCGCCGCCTCCTGCGCAGGCTGCGGCACACCCTCTGCGGCGACGCCGACGGCGACGCTGCGGAAATGTTGCGTCCCGTGGCGGCTGCGGTCGGCGCCCTCCCCACGGGGAGCAGGTGTCCGGCCATGGCGCTGCCCCGCCCCTCCGTGCAGTGGCTCGGTTAAAGCTACAGTCAGTCAGTACGCAAGGTCTCCTGGAAAGAACTGAGGCAGTTCAATTCGTGTAAGGCTCGTGCAGTATAACTTGGCACCTGTACGGAAAGGCATTCTCTCACTGAGGGCTGAGCAAGTGATCCCGTTGTTCTGAAGGAAGAAGGCCAATTATGACTTACTCGATGGTACTTCCTGGTCCCCACTAATATACAGTCTTCTGCGATGCCCAACATTTTGCCTTGCAGCATACCACAGCCTCTCCTTTGCTCGGGAGGGCGCCTCCACTGACAGCGGGGTCTCTGAACTCGCCGCGGATAGTGTAGCATTGTTGACCGGTAGGCCTCATCCGGGAAGTGCGGCCGCCGGGTTGTACGTCCTATTTCAGGTGACGCCATATTGGGCGGCTTTTGTGTCGGTGATGATGATGAGGGCAACACAACACCGAGTCCACGGACGGAGAAAGTCTCTGACCCGGCCGGGAATCGAACCGGGTTCCGTTGAATGGTAGGCAAACACTTCATCACTGAGCTAAGCAGATGGACCGCAGAGACGACACAACAGAAGTGAATGCTGTTTGTTCTACCCACACTCCGCAGTGCACAGTACTGACAGAAATGGCTGAATGATGCTTTTTGCTAATGGGTCATGCCATCCATTAACTGTTTATGACGAATGTGAGAATGTTCGAACAGTCCACGGGTATACTGCTGGTTCATAGCGTCCAACGGGCACAATATTTCGGCGATCAGACATGTCGCCATCGTCAGGTGCGCTGACGAACCTGACGATGGCGACATGTCTGATCGCCGAAAATTATGCCCATTGGACACTATGAACCAGCAGTATACCCGTGGACTGTTCGATCAACAAATACGCTGGGAGGAACTGAAGAATCACACAATATCAGAATGGGTCGTTCCTGCAGGCTACAGCCGATTGTCTTACACATTCACGCACAGGTCAAACTTGTGCTCCCTATCTAATGACCTCATAGACGGGACGTTAAGGACTTACCTTCCCTCCTTTTCTTATGCCTACCTTGGGAGGCACTGAGAAATGTAGAGGTGGTATATGTTCGTGAAAGTGTGGCGGCGCTTTATGTCAGTGAGGAATTGGGTTGATATTCTAAAACGAATGTGTGCTACCGGCTAATATAGCTTTCTGAGTTGCTCTTTTCAGAGACGTAAATTCCAGTACAGAGCAGTCTGCCTACGTTGTCCAGCAGTTCAGTCCCGGATACCTTGTGTACTTAGAATAGTTGGCTACTTTGTCGCGCTGAAAATTAGTAAGACGTGATTAGTCATAGATTTGCATTTTGTCTTTTCTGTATGTAATTCGTCAGGCGCTCGCACGCTATTACGTGTCAAACGATCTGTATTTAATTATTGTTGCCTTTTATAAAATAGCACTTACTATAACTAGTACTGTCTAAATGTTTGATGTAGGACAATTAACACCAACCTAATTCCGAGCCGAATCGGACATTCTACAGCAGACTGTGTGCCTTACTGAAACTTTCTGATAGATTATAACAGTGAAATGGACTGGTAATCGTATCTCCCATTTTCTCTTTAGGAGGAAACGCTCAAACAATTTTTTATTTTTGAGGAAGAACCTAAGGGGAGATTTCGCTGTAGCGTCACAGACTTTTTCTGAGAAAACTGGCTGTCTGCAGGTAAGGTTCCTTTCTGCGATACCCTTTCTACATGGAATGCTAACCCATAGAGGTATGCAGAAGAGGATGCGTGGAGTTTTGAAGAGTAGCATATGCGTTACTGCAAGGCTGGAGTTTCATTTGTGCCTTGTGTCTTGGATAGCTAGTTGACAAGATCACTGCTCCCAGAAGACAAGAGCCAAGTTTGCAGCCCTAATACAGTCCACAGTTTCAAACTATCACGAAGTTCCTGAATCCTCGTTTTGTTCATCTCTTGAAGTGAGAAACAAAGCAATTTGTTCTCAGATAATATACTCTGACGAAAAAAAAAAAAAAAAAAAATCGGCACAGCAAGCAAGAATTGTGCGACATAAACGAAAGCTGGTAGGCATGTTTCTACATGTGAAAGATGATGTCTGTTCCAGTTTCACATCAGTCGCGTAAGAGTGGCGCTAGTAACGCCAATGTGAGAATTAAAATGAAGTTTGCTTTAAATACACGTTGTAACGGTCGTGAGCGTTAGTTACCTCTCAGATTGGACGTAGTCAGTGGACGCTCGTCAAGAATGTCTTTAAGGCGACAGAAGTTTGCTTTAAATACACATTGTAACGGTCGTGAGCGTTAGTTACCTCTCAGATTGGACGTAGTCAGTGGACGCTCGTCAAGAATGTCTTTAAGGCGACAGAAGTTTGCTTTAAATACACATTGTAACGGTCGTGAGCGTTAGTTACCTCTCAGATTGGACGTAGTCAGTGGACGCTCGTCAAGAATGTCTTTAAGGCGACAGAAGTTAGCTTTAAATACACATTGTAACGGTCGTGAGCGTTAGTTACCTCTCAGATTGGACGTAGTCAGTGAACGCTCGTCAAGAATGTCTTTAAGGCGACAGAAGTTTGCTTTAAATACACATTGTAACGGTCGTGAGCGTTAGTTACCTCTCAGATTGGACATAGTCAGTGGACGCTCGTCAAGAATGTCTTTAAGGCGACAGAAGTTTGCTTTAAATACACATTGTAACGGTCGTGAGCGTTAGTTACCTCTCAGATTGGACGTAGTCAGTGGACGCTCGTCAAGAATGTCTTTAAGGCGACAGAAGTTTGCTTTAAATACACATTGAAACGGTCGTGAGCGTTAGTTACCTCTCAGATTGGACGTAGTCAGTGGACGCTCGTCAAGAATGTCTTTAAGGCGACAGAAGTTTGCTTTAAATACACATTGTAACGGTCGTGAGCGTCAGTTACCTCTCAGATTGGACGTAGTCAGTGGACGCTCGTTATGAATGTCTTTAAGGCGACAGAAACGCTATTATTAACAGCTCACTGAGTTTGAACGAGGTCGTACAAAAAGGGTACGAAAAGTAGATGTTACTTCTGCAATACTGCAGAAGTATTTGGCGGAAATGTAGCCACTTTACATAAATGCTGGCAGCAGTGGTCACAAGAATGCACGGTAGCAAAAAGACCGGGTTCCGGACGACCACGAGGCACCGCCGAGAGGGAAGACCATCGTGTTCGGTGTATGACTCTGGTGCATCGTACTGCGTCTGCAGCAGCAATTTGATGAGGAGGTGGCACTAACGTTATCAGACGTCCGCATTTACGCGGACATGTCCTCATTTTCGACGTGAAATGTAGCGTTCGCATACATTTTTGCGATTTCTGTTAACGTCCACATTTTTTGGTTTTTTGTTTTCGTGTCCTATCGTCAACAATTTATGTACTTTTTGCTACGGTCATTGAATTGCTTCATTTGTTATTAGCTTAAATTCGATCTGTTACACTCACAAAATCGAAAATATCGATTTGTATTGCACACAAATTATATATCTTTTACCTTCGAAATAGCTGCTTCGACCATAGGTAGTTCAAATGGTTCAAATGGCTCTGAGCACTATGGGACTTAACATCTGTGGTCATCAGTCCCCTAGAACTTAGAACTACTTAAACCTAACTAACCTAAGGACAGCACACACATCCATGCCCGAGGCAGGATTCGAACCTGCGACCGTAGCGGTCACGCGGTTCCAGACTCAAGCGCCTAGAACCGCACGCCCATAGGTAATATCTATGTTCAAAGCATAGCTGTGATTGTCTACGTGCTGTTCGTTTTTATGTGACACACGTGTTTTTAGCGAACTTGTTGATCATCCAGCTGCATATTTACTTTCCGTATTCATCTTATTGGGTAAGTTTCGTGAATTTCAAAATATAGCTTATGGCACAAAATTGTAGTTAAGTTTTGTAAGTGAAGACTTTCATGGTTTAGCTGAACAATACGTTTTGATCATTCTTTGTTTAACTTTTAAGATAATTTATCATTGAAGGTGAAGGATTTAAGTGCCATGTTAGTACCCTCTATGAAGCATGTTTGGAGTACCTGAATATGTGGATAGAAGCACTTTGTGAATTTTCTTGTTTTAAGTGGCTCGATTTTTCAGATATATTGTGGTCTTACATCGAGGAATCAATCAAATTTTTGTTGAATAAATATATTAAAATTGACGATGAAAAGTGCTTCGATCAGTTTTCCAGTTTAAAAAAATTAATAGCCACATATGATGGAAAATCAGAACCGGCCCATAACGAGTGGTGCAACTATGTTGAGTCGTGTAGCAGTGAGGAACAGTTTAGCGAGTTAGTTAAAATTGCACAATTCTTCTTCGCGTTGCCAGCCTATAATGCTTGTGTGGAGAGGTTGTTCTTCTTAATAGAGGCACAGTGGACAAAGGAGAGAAATAGACTCACTATTGACACTATAAAGGGGATTGCAATGGTGAAATTTAATTTTAGAAATTTGAATTGCAAGAACTTTTTTAAATATTTGCGTCAAGAAAAGAAACTTTGAAAAAAGATTCAGTCAAATGAAAAATATGTAGGTGTGTGAGATGTGTGTAATGTTTTATTTTTTTCTTATGTAATAAATTAAAGAAATAGAAAGCGTCCTTTTTCCATCCTAAAATATGGAAAATGTCCTCTTTTTGGCATTCCGAAATCTGGTAACCCTAGGTGGAACGACAGTGACACAACGAACTGTGTTACAACTCGGTTACATTGGGGACAGCTCCGAGCCAGACACCGTGAAGCGTGCATTCTACCGACCCTGAACTACCGCCATTTACAGCTTCTGTGTTGTCAAGCGAGGGCAAGGTGGAGGGCAAGGTGGAGACCAGTCGTCTTTTCTGATGAAAATTGGCCCTGCCTTGGTGCCAGTGATGGTCGTGTGGAGGAGGCCAGTTGAGGGCCTGCGACCAACCCGTGTGCATGCTAGACACAATGGACCTACGTCTGGAGGCGCTGCCATAGCTCAAACGGATATCAACTGCGTTTTTTTTAAATAGGAACCCCCATTTTTTATTACATATTCGTGTAGTACGTAAAGAAATATGAATGTTTTAGTTGGACCACTTTTTTCGCTTTGTGATAGATGGCGCTGTGATAGTCACAAACATATGGCTCACAATTTTAGGCGAACAGTTTGTAACAGATAGGTTTTTTTAAATTAAAATACAGAACGTAGGTACGTTTGAACATTTTATTTCGGTTGTTCCAATGTGATACATGTACCTTTGTGAACTTATCATTTCTGAGAATGCATGCTGTTACAGCGTGATTACCTGTAAATACCACATTAATGCAATAAATGCTCAAAAAGATGTCCGTCAACCTCAATGCATTTGGCAATACGTGTAACGACATTCCTATCAACAGCGAGTAGTTCGCCTTCCGCAATGTTCGCACATGCATTGACAATGCGCTGGCGCATGTTGTCAGGCATTGTCGGTGGATTACGATAGCAAATATCCTTCAACTTACCCCACAGAAAGAAATCCGGAGACGCCAGATTCAGTGAACGTGCGGGCCATGGTATGGTGCTTCGACGACCAATCCACCTGTCATGAAATATGCTATTCAGTACCGCTTCAACTGCACGCGAGCTACGTGCCGGACATCCATCATGTTGGAAGTACTTCGCCATTCTGTCATGCAGTGGAACATCTTGTAGTAAAATCGGTAAAACATTACTTAGGAAATCAGCATACATTGCACCATTTAGATTGACATCGATAAAATGGGGACCAATTATCCTTCTTCCCATAATGCTGCACCATACATTAACCCGCCAAGGTCGCTGATGTTCCACTTGTCGCAGCCATCGTGGATTTTCCGTTGGCAAATAGTGCATATTATGCTGATTTACGTTATCGCTGTTGGTGGATGACGCTTCGTCGCTAAATAGAACGCGTGCATAAAATCTGTCATCGTCCCGTTATTTCTCTTGTGCCCAGTGGCAGAACTGTACACGACGTTCAAAGTCGTCGCCATGCAATTCCTGGTGCATAGAAATATGGTGCGGGTGCAATTGATGTTGATGAGGCATTCTCAACACCGTCGTTTTTGAGATTCCCGATTCTCGCTCAATTTGTCTGCTACTGATGTGCGGATTAGCCGCGATAGCAGCTAAAACACCTACTTGGACATCGTCATTTGTTGCAGATCGTGGTTGACGTTTCACATGTGGCTGAACACTTCCTGTTTCCCTAAATAACGTAACTATCCGGCGAACGGTCCGGACACTTGGGTGATGTCGTCCAGGATACCGAGCAGCATAAATACTACACGCCCGTTGGGCATTTTGATCACAATAGCCATACACAAACACGATTTGTTTGCTTTTCCGCAATTGGTAAACGGTACATGTTAACAAGGGTAATGTATCACGAAGCAAACACCGTCCGCACTGGCAGAATGTTACGTGATACCACGTACTTATACGTTTGTGACTATTACAGCGCCATCTATCACAAAGCGAAAAAAGTGATCCAGCTAAAACATTCATATTTCTTTACGTATTACACGAATATGTAATAAAAATGGGATTCCTATTTTAAAAAACGCAGATGATATCCGTTTGACCTATGGCAGCGACATCTAGCTGGCCAGCCATAGCTCCATCTAATTTCCCCCTTCAAGCTAGACGAGTTTCGTTCTCTGTAGTTTTTTCGTTTGATGCTTATTTCGTGAGATATTTGGCCCGGTCACTATCAATGGACCACCCGACATTTCATTAGTCTACGTTATTTATTTCTTGGTGTTTCGGTTTTTATCTGTCGTGTACTTGTTATAATTTAATAAGTGACTATGCAGAATATAAATAAAATGATGAAATAAAATAAACATCTGGAATTTAGCCTCATAACACCCGTATTTAAGAAAGAGGATAGAAAACACTATGAGAATTATAGGGTCATTTATTTATTTAACGCTGAATATAAAATAGTTTCTAAGATATTAACCCAAAGACGGTCAACAGTTTAAAGAAAATCTTGTTGGAAGAACAAACTGGATTAAGGAGTGGTAGGTCGTGTTCAGACAACAGGAAAATGTTTTGAGCAATACTAGACTGCAGAGATATGTCACACCAGTAACTGAGAGTGATCCAATAGAGTACCAACACTCCGAAGTTTCCATTAACGGAGAAATGTTAAAGTAACAATATCTTTAGGCATTTGCCAAGGATAAAGTTCGTCTCCGAAACTTTTGAATATTTATCTTGATGACACACTGAGAGACAATGGCTAAAAGAAATGGAGTTTTACACAAGGACAGACCTCTTTGCTGATGACCAACTTGTAATAACAACGGCAGCCTTCGAAAAGATATTTGTAAATTAAATATAAGTGCCAATAGCTATAGTGAAGCAATCTCGACCCAAAAAAACAAAAGTAATGGCTCTTTAAGGTCAAGACACGGTTCCAAAAAAAAAAAAAAAAAACTGTAATAAACTGCCAGAAAATAGAGAGAATTGAGCTTCTTGGGAAATTCTATCTCTTTCAGAAACGAAAAACACATGTCGAAAAAAATTGGAAGATTTAATTGTATTAATGGAACCATATCCAAAACACTGAATACCAATGTGAGGAAACAAACCCAAAAAAGTCAGCTAAACAAAGCCAATACTAATATACTTCATGACATACTTGGACTATAACGGCTGGAAATGATCGAAGAATACAAGTTTTCGGAAGTGAGGTTTTTATGAAGAGCAGTTGGCTGTAGAGAATCTGATGTGATAAGGAATGCAATAATCAGAAAAGAACAAGACTTAGAGACACAAACTTAGATATCAAGGAGTATAGTAAAAAATGGAGAGACCACATCACAAGATTGAAATTAGAATGTTCAAAATAATAATGAATTATCGAAATAAGATCTATAGGACATCAAGAAAGAGGTTGAGACAAAAATACGGACTTACCACAGACAGCAGAGGTACTGAACAAGGTGAAGTAACAGGAAAATGCCAATGAAGAAGATGGTAATGCATCATATTCTCTTTGATTGAGGGGAAATGTTGCTACATAGAAGTAGACTGAAGTCGCTGAATGACCTGCCAGAAAGAGTCAGACACAGTACCGAAATAATCTGTTCAATTTGAAATGTACTGATACTGCATTACACAAACTCCATCACTTCTCCTCATTATTCCCCCAGCTTCTTATTCAGGAAAGCAGTAGTTTTTCCAGACGCTTTTGGTGGCATTTGCTCGAGTCTGAAGAAGATTTCTAAATCGTGGCTGAAACGATTGGTAGGTTGGTGGTGTTTATAGGGCACTATACAGAGGGATCATCAGCGCGCATACTGATCTAAATGAAGACGAATGTGACTAAAAAGATAAAAAGATAAAAAATACAAATCTCATCCACCATGCCCCACTATAACTTATTCGTACACACATTTCCACACAGAAGAAATGAATACACTTTGTAAATCCAGTGTTAAAATAATGCGTTACTACACAAGGCTAAAATAAATGTCACTTGGAACTGTGACTGGCAAACCACTGAGAAAAAAAAATAGGAAGAGTGAGCCACTCTGGAGAAACTTTCAGTTATTCTAATAACCTATGCAGAAGGTCAGACACTCCACATAATTGTGAAAGCAGTGAAGTCTTGTTTACTGATGCTATGAACTCAAGGTACTACCTAAACGGTGACTTAACATGAAAGCACATATTAAGACATACTACTTTTTTTATCATGTACGGACGTTAAGCTGCTGTGGCACGAAGCTCAACTTTCAGCATTATGACATGTTCTTGGGAATCTATATAGTTTTTAAAACTGATTATTCAGATATGCAGTGCAATTTTTGAAGACCATAACACATTTGTTACAAAGAGTGGGCGTATCAGAAATACATCAGTTACAGCAACGATTTAACGACAGTATGTCTATACTATTCATTTCCACTGAGATTAGCCTATTTGCGCTCTTTACTTAACCACATACCTTTTTTACTCGTATAGTGACGAATACATTTTAGAGTACAACGCTTGAACATCTTTATTACAGTGTTTAATTATGTTTTTACTAATCTGCAGTATATTTAAGCTACTACTGGCCATTAAAATTGCTATACCACGAAGATGAGGTGCTACAGACGCGAAATTTAACCGACAGGAAGAAGATGCTGTGATATGCAAACGATTAGCTTTTCAGAGCATCCACACATGGTTGGCGCCGGTGGCGACACCTACAACGAGCTGACATGAGGAAAGTTTCCAACCGATTTCTGATACACAAACAGCAGTTGACCGGCGGTGCCTGGTGAAACATTGTTGTGATGCCTCGTGTAAGGAGGAGAAATGCGTACCATCACGTTTCCGACTTTGATAAAGGTCGGATTGTGGCCTATCGCGATTGCGGTTTATCGTATCGCGACATTGCTGCTCGCGTTGGTCGAGATCCAATGACGGTTAGCAGAATATGGAATCGGTGGGTTCAGGAGGGTAATACGGAACGCCGTGCTGGATCCCAACGGCCTCGTATCACTAGCAGTCGAGATGACAGGCATCTTATCCGCATGGCTGTAACGGATCGTGCAGCCACGTCTCGATCCCTGAGTCAACAGATGGGGACAATTGCAAGACAACAACCATCTACACGAACAGTTCGATGACGTTTGCAGCAGCATGGACTATCAGCTCGGAGACCATGGCTGCAGTTACCTTTGACGCTGCATCACAGACAGGAGCGCCTGCGATGGTGTACTCAAGAACGAACCTGGGTGCACAAATGGCTAAACGTCATTTTTACGGATGAATCCAGGTTCTGTTTAGAGCATCATGATGGTCGCATCCGTGTTTGGCGACATCGTGGTGAACGCATATTGGAAGCGTGTATTCGTCATCGCATACTGGCTTATCACCCGGCGTGACGGTATGGCGTGCCATTAGTTACTTTTTTCGGTCACCTCTTGTTCGCATTAACGGCACTTTGAACAGTGGACGTTACATTTCAGATGTGTTACGACTCGCGGCTCTACCCTTCATTCGATCTCTGCGAAACACTACATTTCAGCGGGATAATGCACGACCGCATGTTGCAGGTCCTGTACGGGCGTTTCTGGAAACAGAAAATGTTCGACTGCCACCCTGGTCAGCACATTTTCCAGATCTCTCACCAATTGAAAACGTCTGGTCAATGGTGGCTGAGCAACTGTCTCGTCACAATACGCCAGTTGATGAATTGTGGTATCGTGTTGAAGCTGCATGGGCAGCTATACCTGTACACGCCATCCAAGCTCTGTTTGACTCAGTGCCCAGGCGTATCAAGGCCGTCATTCCGGCCAGAGGCGGTTGTTCTGGGTACTGATTTCTCAGAATCTATGAAGCCAAATTGCGTGAAAATGTAATCACATGTCAGTTCTAGTATAATATATTTGTCCAATGAATACCCGTTTATCATCTGCGTTTCTTCTTGGTGTAGCAGCTTTAATGGCCAGAAGTGTAATACCCGTATCTCCCTTCTGCATACTACGTATTGCACAAGGAGATGCGTTATTTGTGCCATTTCTACCGTTAGAAGTAGATGCAACAGACTGTACACAGTAAGGATCGTATAATATCTAAGAATAAAAATAACACAAATTTTATACCTGTTTACTTTTGTCTAGAAGGCGATAGACTCCGTTGTCTGTAACAAGCTGAGCATTTACATTTTGAAGAATGCTGCATTATCTAGATATTCTATTTTCTTTTACGTGATCAACCAAGGGAATGTGTACCTCATAAAAAGTGATATTTACGCGTATTGGAGTTCACAGTGTTTAATTACGTGGCTTGTATTGTAAATAATACTCCTAATATTTTATTTATGTAATTCACACGGATAGAACTACGCTGATTAGCGTTTGGTGCATGTCACGCAGCAGCGAGTATTCCTCGTTTGTTGGCTGGCCAATGAAATGTGACTAGTTATAAATCTAATCATTGGAGTCTGTAGTGTTTTTTGAAAACGACGAGAATTAATCCCTTATTTTTTGACTTGCTTTAAGTGCGTAACAACTTACTGTCAGATAATTAAACGATAAGCCGCCATTAACACAAATTATCGTACGTAATAATATGATAACTGAAGTCTACACATAAAAAGGATTAAAGTTTCAAAGCGAAAGTCCTAATCTGATGAGTGAGAAAGTTTTATTTTCTTCCTTTTAACTAAAATGCTATAACCGTAATAGAAAAAGTATGGAATTTATGTCACGAGAAACAGTTTCTCTAATTATCACTGAACTCGAAATTATTCTGAACTTCCATTCAGTCCTTTCGTATGGCAGCTGGCGCAACGGTGACAGTCGAGCGTAAGTAGCGGAATTCTCGCTGCATAACGAGAACCCGCAAAAAATAAAAAAAGGCAGCTGAACAGTTTTGCTTTCTGATAAAGAGCGAAGCAGTGATCCGATAGCTGTAATTTACCGATCACTTTAAAGTAATTTTGCGGGATTTTACTCCACAGTTTTATGTTGCCAGCAGCGCCTGTTAAGTTGCACGAAACTAGCAAATAAAAGTCCTCGTTTTATACTGCTAGTGCACAAGGTAGCTGATTTTGTTTTAAAATAATATTCACAGCAAAACAAGAGTATCTTAGCCGTGAAAGTTATTTTAAACAAAAATTAGTTATATACAGAGTGTGCGGCTCGTTCCGACATATTTGTTACTAGCATTTGGAAGTCGTAACGGTGGTTCGTGAGAGCTTTAGCTTTTTCTTGTGTTGCTCTAACGTATACATAACACCAGGAGTTTGCTATTCCGGCGATTGCTGCTTAGCGTCACTTTTTGTATTGATTACTCTTTATATAGCTATTTGTATTTTTACTCTTTATTGTTATACCCTTGATGACTACACGACAAAAAGCTTTACACCTTGCCTGGACCCGTCAACACCGACATTGAACTGTTCATGACTGGAAACATGTTGCCTGGTCGGACGAGTCTCGTTCCAAATTGTATCGAGCGAATGGAAGTGTACGGGTATGGAGACAACTTCATGAATTCATCGACCCTGTGTGTCAGCAAGGGAGTTTCAAGCTGGTGGAGACTCTGTAATGGTGTGGGCGTGTGCAGTTGGAGTGATATGGGACTCCTAATACGTCTAGAGACGACTCTGACATGTAACACGTACGTAAGCATCCTGTCTGATCACCTGCATCCTTTCATGTCCACTGTGCATTCCGACAGACTTCGACAATTCCAGCAGAACAATGCGACACCCCATACGCCCAGAATTGCTCCAGGAACAGTCTTCTGAGTTTAAGCACTTCCGCTGGCCACCAGTCTCCCCAGACATGAACAGTATTGAGCGTATCTGGGATGCCTTGCATCGCGCTCTTCAGAAGCGATCTCCACCTCCTCGCTCTCTTACGGATTTATGGACAGCCCTGCAGGATTCAAGATGTCATTTCCCTCCAACACTACTTCAGACATTAGTCGAGTCCATGCCACGTCGTGTTGCACGGGGGCCCTACACGATATTAGGCAGGTATACCAGTACCTTTGCCTCTTCAGTGCACATAAGGTCCTACAATAATTACACAAAATTTCTGGTTTAGTATTTTTTGAGAAAGGCGGTCTGCTTAAAAATATTTTTAAAATGGACACGTATAGTCTCGACCGCAAAAACATTTACTTTTGTGGTAACCGGTTTCGGTCAGTTTTTGACCATCCTAATGCCCTCATACCATGGTGGTAAGCGGTGACGATGAACGGAGCGGATGTTGTTAACTGCACAAACGTCAACTGCAGTGTCCATTTTTAAAATGTCACCTTTAACAGCAAGCGCACGTTTGTTACCAAGAAGCTAATTATTTGAATTTTAATTTTAATTACACATAGAATGAAATATTCACTCCACAGCGGAGTGTGCTCTGATATGAAACTTCCTGGCAGATTAAAACAGTGTGCCGGACCGAGACTCAAACTCGGGACCTTTGCCTTTCGCGGGCAAGTGCTCTAACAACTGAGCTACCCAACCGCGACTCA
This sequence comes from Schistocerca americana, assembly GCF_021461395.2. Classification (NCBI taxonomy): domain Eukaryota; kingdom Metazoa; phylum Arthropoda; class Insecta; order Orthoptera; family Acrididae; genus Schistocerca; species Schistocerca americana. Next base: position 185,503,991 of record NC_060120.1, read on the forward strand.
CGCCCCCTGCTCACAGCTTTAATTCCGCCAGTATCTCGCCTCCTACCTTGCAAACTTCACAGAAGCTCTCCTGCGAAACTTGCAGAACTAGCACTCCTGAAAGAAGGGATATACGGAGACATGGCTTAGCCACAGCCTGGGGGTTGTTTCCAGAATGAAATATTCACTCTACAACGGTGTGTGCGTTGATATGAAACTTCCTGGCAAATTAAAACGGTGTGCCAGACCGAGACTCGAACTCCGGACCTTTGCCTTTCGCGGACAAGTGCTCTACCAACTGAGCTACCCAAGTACGAGTCACGCCCCGTCTGCAAGTTTCGCAGGAGAGCTTCTGTGAAGTTTGGAAGGTAGGAGACGAAGTACTGGCGGAAGTAAAGCTGTGAGGACGGGGCGTGAGTCGTGCTTCGGTAGCTCAGTTGGTAGAGCACTTGTCCGCGAAAGGCAAACGTCCCGAGTTCGAGTCTCGGTCGGGCACACAGTTTTTATCTGCCAGGAAGTTTAATACCACATATCTGAAAAAAAAACTAAATAGTTAATAATTTGAGATTCGAATTTCATTTATTCTGGAGCAATTTGCCTTTAATTTTTGCGTAATTACTTGTATACAAAAGTGTCACACATCTCACAGAAAGGAAAATGATGGGCCTGTTGGTTTTGCGTATATTTTGTTCCAGGAACGGGAAAGTTTGAACATATATTACATATTTTTTTCAGCTTGTTACTGCTGTATAAGAATATATTATGTCATTTGATATTTACTACTGTAGAATATGAGAGTGTACGGATATATGGTCGAGGTATATGCATTTGAGATGTGACAATCTTTGATGCTGACTCAACGTAGAGTGCCGTATGGCGACTTTCGGTACTGTCTAGATTCTTTCCCATTGAGAACTATTACTGGAATAATCGTGAGCTCGTAAAAAAAATGACATCAATACTAATTTAGTAGGAAGTAATCTGCACTGTAGTGTCCGAGACATGTAGCACTCGTGTCTCAAGGGGTTTTCGCATTGTGAAGTCTCAAACATAAGAATTGGTTTTACGAAGGCTTGTGTAATTAGACTTGATAGTCTTGACAAGTGTTTCTCGAGCGACTTTCCCGAAATAAATGCTGATTTTTAAGGTTCGTCACTAACTAATTTCGTGGTGTTTACAATGTCATATTTGTAGATGCCTATAGTGAAAAGTGCTTCTCGTTAGACGTTCTTAGTTTACCGCCACTGTCACTAAATGCAGAGAGCCACGACAGTATTGTGGCAGCAACGTAGTAAGCGAGACGTCGTTGGTTCGCCTGAGATGGGAGGGGAGCGAATGGGTCGGGTCGCTCGACTGTGTTGGACCGCGGCAGGTGGGCGCCTATAGCCGCCAGCAGACGATACGCGTGCAGATGATGCGCAAGCGGGTGATGCTGTAGGTGGCCATCTTGGTGGCTTCCGCGGCGACGATGAGGGCGACGGCCTGCTTCTCCACCACTGGAGGGTGCAGCGTGGGCACCTCGTCCTCCGACAGGTTGATGCACGACCGCAGCCAGCCCGAGTTCCTGCGGGAAACGTACAGTGTGTTAACTGTAAGACGGCAGAGTTGTGAGGGGAGTGAGGGGAGAGGAGGTAGCAAGAAGCAAGCATTGGCCGGGAGGGGAGCGGAGCCGTTGGGGGGGGGGGGGGGGGGGGGGCGAAAAGGCACGCCTACCAGTTGCAGTGCTGGCACTACATGGCACTACAAATTACACGAAAGTAGACGAAAGGCTTGGAAGTAAAATTCGCTTTAAATGTTGTTCGTAAACGAAACTGAAATCGTCATGTATATACACACACACACACACACACACACACACACACACATATATATATATATATATATATATATATATATATATATATATATCTACTATGCGTTCCCAAACCATTCATCTGATTGCGATGAAATTTTGGTGATTTGTTCTCCGTACACCAACGAAGGTACCTAGCCGAAAAAAAAGAAATAAGACACATTCTTGAGGAGATATGACGTCATAAACAATGAGATGCACCGCCGGAAAATACCCAGATTTATGCATCCACTATTTGAGAATGAGAGCACTTAGCGACTAGCAACAAACGTTACATACAATTTCAAACCTTTACGAAAATTTTTTTCGCTGACACGCCCCACAAAATAATGAAAGGAAAAAAGGTTGTCGCTTACTACATTTTCTCAGTACATGCCATAAATCTGCCGCAGTAGGCATGACGTTTTAATATATTATTTGGTTACTATTAACTCTAATCGCAACATATTTGGCATACAGTATCCACATATATCAGTAAATGCGCCGGCAAATTTATGTCTCTTTACGACATATAATTCAGGAGATATGACGTGGTAAACATCGAGATGCGTGAAAAAGTGCCGCGTCAGGCATGACTTTTTTTCTATTATTTCTTCACTACTAACACTATTGTGTTGTACAAGGTAGCCATTGTCGTCCGCTTCTTTATTGTTTTGCGCTGTACTGTTCTGCGTGTTTTTATTGTGCGGTTGTGCTAAACATTATCAAAATGAGTGAAGAGGCAGTTGCTGGCCCATCTCGGGAGTCGCCAACAATCCCTATCGGTAGGCCTACGGTTAGAAGGAAACCAGTATTACGTAGCGATGCTCACAAAATTATATTGCGTGTGATTGAATGCTGCGAAAGGGAAAGGGAGCAGTCAGCTACGTAATGTTGGCAGCAGTCGAAACTGCGCGCCTACCGAAGCCTCCCGACGTTTACCAACTTCTACTGATTCAGGACTAGGGAGAAGTCCGCCATTTAAAAGTTTACACACTGTAATCGAGCCTCACTGCTCGCATCACCGTGCAACTGTCTGTAGTGTCGTGTAAGTGCGTGACTACGACAACAGTGAGTGGTAGTAGGTGCACGACACGTTGTAGCGTCCCCAGTGCTATATTACGAAAAGACTTAAAAAACGGTATTTATAAAGACATTTTAAAATTGAATAATATAGTGTATATATTTTATAATGTATTCGTAAAATAATAATTTCTCTCTGTAAGTTTCGAGTGCAAAGAAATATAACAAAATGATCAAAAGAGACAACAAGATAAGCTCTTTTGTTAATTTTTTAGTCGTCTTCACTTCTTCTCTTGTCTTGGTTGCGTGTAGACGGACATCTTGCCAGTGCTGGCAAATGTAAGCATGTGTTGTTGTTGTTGTCTTCAGTCCTGAGACTGGTTTGATACAGCTCTCCATGCTACTCTATCCTGTGCAAGCTTCTTCATCTCCCAGTACATACTGCAACCTACATCGTTCTGAATCTGCTTAGTGTATTCATCTCTTGGTCTCCCTCTACGATTTTGACCCTCCACACTGCCCTCCAATGCTAAATTTGTGATCCCTTGATGCCTCAGAGCATGTCCTACCAACCGATCCCTTCTTCTAGTCAAGTTGTGCCACGAACACCTCTTCTCCCCAATTCTATTCAATACCTCCTCATTAGTTACGTGATCTACCCATCTAATCTTCAGCATTCTTCTGTAGTACCACATTTCGAAAGTTTCTATTCTCTTCTTGTCCAAACTATTTATCGTCCATGTTTCACTTCCATACATGGCTACACTCCATACAAATACTTTCAGAAACGACTTCCTGATACTTAAATCTATACTCGATGTTAACAAATTTCTCTTCTTCAGAAACGATTTCCTTGGCATTGCCAGTCTACATTTTATATCCCCTCTACTTCCGCCATCGTCAGTTATTTTGCTCCCCAAATAGCAAAACTCCTTTACTAGTTTAAGTGTCTCATTTCCTAATCTAATTCCCTCAGCATCACCCGGCTTAATTCGACTACATTCCATTATCCTCGTTTTGCTTTTGTTGATGTTCATCTTATATCCTCCCTTCAAGACATTGTCGATTCCGTTCAACTGCGCTTCCAAGTCCTTTGCTGTCTCTGACAGAATTACAATGTCATCGGCGAACCTCAATGTTTGTACTAATTAAGCAGATAATATACTGATTTAATATTATTGTTCACTTTTAATTTGTAAGAGGTGATCCCGATTTCATGTCCGCCTTCCTTTGAATTAACCCGCATTCGAGTAATTCACAGTTCAACAATCGCAGCAACCAATGCAGCCAACGACACCATTACGTGGCGATATTAACTTATAAAAAATTAGTGGAAGCGAAAAACTCGCCCGCCATTAACATGATATACATTTTTCTCCACAGCCGCCCGACGCTGCAGAAAATACGTAGCTTTTAAGATTTTTATTTTCAGTACAACAGCCGAGAGCCAGAGCCAGGACTCCGACTACGATGCAATGGTTAACGGAGGTAAGAAGGAATACTCTCGCGCGTGTGTGGGCCGCTATTGTAATTAATAACTAAAGATTTTTTGCTTTAAAGAGAACTGACTAGCCGAGGAAATTAATATGAAAAGTTTATTCCATTGTTCAACTTATATGCTCATGTTTTAACATTCAGCGAGTCTAACGTTCATTAATGTAAAAGATAATTTAAGGTTAATATTGTTAAAAAGGAGAACTTCACGAAAGCATGTAAGTGTAAATCAAAATTGAATGAAATATCATTTTTCTTACGGCCCACCACATAAGTTGGCAACAATCAAGATAATAATAATAATAATAATATATTAAATTACGACGGCCGACGGACGCGAGAACGTGTACTACAGAAATATTGGGTGGTCCAGGTGTTTGGAATAACCCTTCTAAAACAAAAACATGTGAAGGAACAGTATTTGAGGGGTTGTGTTACCAATGTTGCGGCCATTTTGGAGGCTTCCATCTCGGATGCAAGTCGTAATTTTGAAACGGAAAGAGGGTAATGCGACAAACCAAATCAGTAGAGAGTTATACTGGAAAAACAATGGTATCCTTCATTTGAACATCCACTGCTGTCCAAAATTGAAGCAAGAAATGAAAATTTTGCAAGGTTCTGTTTATTTTGCCACAGAACAGTACAAATAGGTTATAGTACCTCGTCTTCAGGCCACGAGTGGCCTACCGGGACCATCCGACCGCCGGGTCATCCTCAGTGGAGGATGGAGATAGGAGGGGCGTGGGGTCAGCACACCGCTCTCCCGGTCGTTATCATGGTATTCCTGACCGAAGCCGCTACTATTCGGTCGAGTAGCTCCTCAATTGGCATCACGAGGCTGAATGCACCCCGAAAAATGGCAACAGCGCATCACGGCCTGGATGGTCACCCATCCAAGTGCCTACCACGCCCGCCAGCGCTTAACTTCGGTGATCTCACGGGAACCGGTGTATCCACTGCGGCAAGGCCGTTGCACAAATAGGTGACAGTAAAGTGGAAAAATGTAAATAATACAGAATGTAAACAAATGCAACAAGCATAACGGTAGACAAAAATGTTCTTCGTTTTTCTCCAACTTTGCGGATTTGCTCACACATTTATACAGCTGGTTAATGTGTTCTGTGTGGGGTGTGACCACCTCTGGCAGCAATACAGGCCTGAAAAAGATGGAGCATGCTGTGAATGATGTCATCAATCTCACGATGAGACAATAACGACCGCACTTCCTGCAGAGCTGTTCACAAGTCTTCGAGAGTGCTTGGTGGGTCTCCCTAGTGCGTCCCAGACTTGCTCTATGGGATTCATTCCACGTCTTGTGTTCAATAGCGTCCGTTTCCAAGGAAACATCAATCACCCTCTAACATTCTGCGTGGTTTCTGTTTATTCTAAGTCGTGTCTCCCTACCACTCTCGCTCAACGACGCTCTGAGCGTGTTTTTTAGGGAATTGACTAGTTTGAACCTGGGACCTGTTGCTGGTAAGGAGACGCCAGACCACACGTGACATGTAGAGTTCAGAAGAGTTCAGTGAGACTAGCAATGATATAATCAAACACTTAATGATGTCAGCATCAGCTCCACTGCACTCCCTGTAAAAGAATCATAATACTAACTAAATTCAGTGGAAGGGGTTCAAGGCTTTCCTATTTTTAGTTAGCTGGTGAAATAACGTCGAGAAAGCAGTTAAGTTTACCATTGGAATTTTTATTCTACTCACAAAACATTGTTTATAAATTGCACTATTGATAAAAGGAAACATTTTAATACAGGATGATAAAAACCAACTGCGTTTAACAAAAATGTGAACGAATATTCCCTGAATGGGTTTGCAAGTTCTACAATGGATCGAAGGATGACTTATGCCATATCACATCTATAATGTAGGTTTAAGTTAAGTTTCATAAAAGAGAAAACTATCAAAATGGTCTACAGTGACCCTCAATTATCTTTAATTACTTATTTAACTTTTCGTAAATTACAGTGGCTGATGTGGCTTCTCAATAATTATATAACAGAAAAATCATCGCGTTTCAGATTTTATCTTCCAGTAGCAAATGTGAATACCATGAGCTTTAATTGACGATCGACACTAGTATTATGCAAAAAGGGGATGTAACAGATGAGACATCTGCAGTTCTGAGTGAAGCCTTATGCACTGTTATGCGGCATTGCATGCGTTCATTACCTTGTCGGTGTTCGTCAGGGGGCGGCAGGCAGCACAGCTCCGCTCACCTCGCCGTCTCGGAAGCAACTCTCCCCTAACTTCTCCTTACTACAATTTACCGAAATTGGTTTAAAAAAAAGGTATCTGGCTGTGTTTTCAACTGTCCAATCAGGGTCTCAATGTTAACCTTAAGCTCCACCTACAAAAACTCTGTCTATCCAATGAGAAATGTTATACTTTTCGTGGTGGGGCAATGTTTTTAATGTTTGCAACGTAACAGAGACGCGTATAGTCTCACGCTAAAACTTGCAGCTGGTGTGTCCCTTTTAGTGTTATCGTAAGATCTATACTGTTCTTCTGGAGGGCTCTATCTTTTAACATGGGCTGGGGGCTGCTCTTGGGGGTTGGCCGGCGATGTGGGTGTCCATCCCTTATCGTAGGCCCTTCTAGCTTACACGACTCTGCTCTCGGCTTCTGTTCTCGTTCTCCCCTCGGAACTGCGTCTGTTTCACGGTGGGAAGGTATGGCATGCATTTAGGCGTTCTTGAGTTAGTCTGTGGTATTCCATTTGCTCACTCGTTACTCGTATTACTTTGGTTAATTTAATGTCACGATTTATTCGGAGCTATGTGACATACTGCCGGATTTGCTATCATGTCAGGGTTTTCATGGAAGGTGCTGGATTTGCCTGACACCTTACAACCCGTGCTCTATAAGGTCGAGTATTGTCGTCCATCAGTATGAAGTCTGGGCCCCTAGCACACTGTAAAAACGGCACATGAGGTCCCCAAGATCTCATCATGATACCTAACAGTTACACCAACTGCGACACGGTAACGTATACAAACAGTGATCCAATACTGTGAAATGTTTTTTTATTCGTCTTTGATCACAATATCAATTCTTTAGAGGGTGGCCGGTTTCAGTCCGTAATGACCCTCAGACCTATAATATACAAATATATATTCCTAGTAAGCAATGTGTCTTTCAACATAATACAGCAATACGTATCACGATATACCATCATACAACCAGGGAAATGTACAGAACAAAATTCGGTAAAACGTACCTTTTTTACACCATGTCCTAAACTGATAAGGTCATTGCATCATCGAAACATATAAATATAATCAGCACAGCATCGTCACATAGATCTAAAATAAGGCGTAGAATAGGCCACATCGTCCAAACAGTCATTATTGCAACTGGCAACTGAAGTACAGTAGCTACCAGAAATCTGTTTGCCTACATCCTCCCTAGATGTCGCTACTGTGGGCTTAGATGTAGTCATCATTTACGCAAAAAACATAATCTAATAAAAACACATTAGGTAAAAAAGATGTAGCAGACTTTTAAAATTCATAACTATCATAGAAACCAATTGTGATACATTAAAAGACGAATACAGTTACCCATATAAAATTATTAAAAGGAATTATATGAAGAGAGAAGGACTGACCCTTTTTATGGTGAATTTACGGTCAACAATTAATATACGCAATACATTGCCTGTAGCAACCTATAAATTGCCTATGAAGGATAAAATGTCTATGTGACAGCTGAAAAAAAAAGGACAGATCAATGATCAGCGCCCTCTGTTGGGTCAGCCGCCAGGATGTTATGTAGGTGCACACCGATCTTAAGAACTTAACCATTAGAGGGCTTTACGTACAACGTGTATGTATTATGTGATGTATTATGTTGGAAGACACACTGCTTACTAGGTGTATATATTTGTGTATTGTAGATCTGAGGATGGTCATTACGGACTGAAATCGGTCATCGTCTAAATAATTGATATTAAGATCAAAGACTGGAATAAAAAACATTTAACAACAGTTACACCTTGCCGATCTACCCGTACAATTTCATGAAGAGGTGTTCGAGTGAATAGCATAATCCCTGTCCACACCATTAGGGATCCTCCCCGATAGTGGTTCTCTTTCCACGATGTTCTGGTCCAGAAATCATGTTCCACGTTCCCTACAGATGCGAATCCGTCGGGAATCACTCTCCAGACAAAAGCGGGATTCATCTGTGACAAGAAAATTGGCCCACTGTTCGACCGTCCAGATGGCTTGTTCACCACTCTGCTCTAAACGTTCTCTTCAGGGAAGACGTGTCAGAGGTATGCATACAGCAGGTCTCCGACAATAAATACTACTCTGCCGAACCCTTCTGTACACTGTTTGCTTCGATACAACACGTCCAGTGGATGCTGTGAGCTCGCATCCCAGTTGCCACGCAATACTAAGGTGGTACTGTCATACCCTTACAGCAAATAATGGTCCCCTCTTTCTGACGTCGTACGTGGTTGACCCTGCCCTGGCCTTCAGAATACAGTTTCGGTCTCTATAAACTGTCGCCACATCTGAGGAACAACAAAAACGATTCACATTAAGGTATTGGGTCACATCAGTTTGTGACTGCCCTGCTTCCAATCTTCCTATAGCCTTCCACTGCAAAGAGTCTAGTAGGCGTCTTTTCTGGGCTATACTGCACCGTCTGTAACTACTCAGTGACTGCGGCTGTGGGTCTACACAGCACACACTACCCCGTTTGAAACGTGCCCTCACGTTGTCGTTGGCGTGGTTATCCGTTGACTGGGACGCCATCTTCCATGCAGAACACGATCGTACACACATATGTTGACAGTTTATTTGATTATATCATGAATTAGATGCAGGACGGGGAAATAGCGGGTTGTTGCTTTAATTTTGGACACCAGTGTAGCTTTAATCATCCTCGAGTTATTTTGTATTTTGTACATGTTGTGAAGCAGGCAGAAGGTAACACAACAAATACCACAATAGGCCGCCACCGCACAACCACAGCCATTTGCCTGGCGCCTCCCAGTTCTATGCAGCAGTCTCCAGATGGCTCTCACAAACCATGACCTCTTTCTGCTTCAGCACCACGTCATTCAGGGTGCCGTATTCGTCCGCCAATAGTGCGGACAGTCGCCTAAGTGAGTGCTGTTAACTGACAGTCGTGGAAATTTTTCCACCAACTGGCCCAAAATTCGATGCACCACAGACATGCACACGGTTCTATACCAGCTGTTGAGACAGTTCACGCCAGTGGCTGCAAACAGCTTAGTACAGTTCTCTGCCGGACTAAATTCCGAATTAGAAGTAGCTGTTTATGGAGTAATATAGAACAGTCAAGACTGTTTGCAATATTACATTCAGTCATGACGACAATATGATAAATTGCCAAGAAACAGAAAAGTCAGTTAGTACAGAACAAGTGAAATGTTGGCGATGACACCAACAGCTACAGGATGTGCTCATAATGTTGTCTACTGCGTTTTAAGGTTGTTGTTATTCGCTTCATGCGTTCCACTTGGACCATAGCCAACACAAATACCAAAATGTGGACAGAACCACAAACAACCCGCTCACTGAAGTGTTTAATGGTTCTGATCTTCACCATACATGTAATTGCCTTCATATGTTCCACGGACAGAAATCTATTAGGCTTAAATCTGGGGGACGTGCTGCCACCCCATCAAACTTCTACGACCTAATCAGCACTGGAGAAACTAGATATCCAGGTACACCCAAATGATGTGGGGCACGGTCGTTTTGAAAGGAGGTTGGAAATGACCTGTCTTCAGATAGCAGCGATGACAGCATAATCTCATCTAACAACTGCAGATAACGGGTTGTTATTAGTGTACCCTGAATGAAGGGTCAAACAATACGAGAACCACATATTTCTCACCAAACCATCACTTTCTGTGAGTCCACTATTTTCGATGGATCCATCCAGTGAGGGCTGACATCTGAACAGTATCTGTGAGTCGGTTTATTTACCTCTCCTTTCACACAGAAATCAGCTTCGTCTGTAGAAACTGTATTATACGGAGAACAATGGTTTTCACCCATTTTGTGCGTCGCCCATTCTGCAAACTGAATCAGACGATCCGGATCGTCCTCGGTGAGATTTGTGTTTTGTAAGGATGCCATTTACAGGTGGTTAAAATTCTCATCACTGATGTGTGGCTGGTTCCAGTTTACTATGAGATGCGGCAAGTGCTACGCTCTGTACTCTTATGAAACGATGGCAAAACAGCAACTGGTGTTTCTTCATCCGTAGCCATCTTCTATCGTGCAATTTTCGGTTTGTCTGGAACTTCACAAGATGTTTGACCCCTGCAGATGGTCTGTCTAGGTGGCATTGGTCTAAATCCTTCCTCCTGGTAGCAGGACCGTCTTAACGAGTTCGTCTTGTGTTAAAGCCATCAGCTTTCAAGTCATCTACAAGGAAAAACTTATGTCATAGCCCGAGAATGAATAGCGCTATGCTCAATTGAAAGGAACCATTGTTGTTCTCAAACAATTAATTGGTTGATATATCATATGCTCCCCTTTCCAAATAAAAATTACGAGTTGCATCCAAGATAACGGTTTCCAAAATTGTCGCCATGTTGGTTACATAGCCCCCTCAATTCACATCTCCGATTAATCCCGAGGTAACAGTGGCAGTGATCCACTCTGACAATCCATTCAGGTGTTCTACATACTCTAACCCAAAATGCGAAGATCGTTTCTGCAACCATGTGAAACTGCCAGGAAAGTTTTTCTCTGGGATAATGTTCAACCCACACATTGGCTTGAATGTCGATTATGCCATCAAACCGTTACCCTTTCATGTTCTGGAAAATGTCTTGAGTACTTGATTTAGAGACATTGATCTGTTGCGATTTGTGACAACAACAATGCTGACACATTAGGGTCACACTGCAGAGACTTAACACTACCCCCTCATATGTGACTCGTCGAATGCAAATCTGTTGTTTACAGCTGTTAGTTCAAGCTGTCGCCGTAGTACTGCGCTGACGTCGCTTGTATGGCAGGAATAAAATCAGTCTTGGATCTTTTTGGAGGGAAGGTATATGACTAGAATAATTAAATAAAAATTTACCCACCCGTGGCCGCCACAAATAGATGCAGGCAAGGGTTCGGTTAGCCCTTTGCGTTCCAACATAAAAAAATTTCAAAATGTTTTACTGTATTAACCTTTATTATTTTATAGTAGTAAGCAACGAACACAAGAAGAAATTGGCAATAAGCAAAAATTAGTTGTTTTAATCGCGCTGTTTCACTTTGGAATATAACTTCAAAAGTTTTCCAAAAATTAACTGTTATTATCATAGTAAGCAACAAATACAAGAAGAAATTGGCCAAAAATTAAACAATCATTTGTTTTATGGTCGTGGCCGGCTGCGGTGGCCGTGCGGTTCTAGGCGCTCCAGTCCGGAGCCGCGCTGCTGCTACGGTCGCAGGTTCGAATCCTGCCTCGGGCATGGGTGTGTGTGATGTCCTTAGGTTAGTTAGGTTTAAGTAGTTCTAAGTTCTAGGGGTCTAATGACCACAGCAGTTGAGTCCCATAGTGCTCAGAGCCATTTGAACCATTTTTTTATGGTCGTGGTTTTACTTTGTAACAATTGGGAGGACAGTTTTTTACCAACCATCATTTCATGAGATAAGTTTTAAACCAATTTTGTATTTCATCTACATCCACAAAATATTCCGCACGCCACCGTACAGTGTGTGGCGGGGGGTACCCTGTGTCACTACTAGTCGTTTACTTTCCTGTTCCATTCGCAGATAGGGCGAGGGATAAACAACTGTATACCTCAGTTAGAGCCCTAATGTCTAGTATCTTATCTTCGTGGTCCTTACGCAAAATGTAGGTTGGCGGCAGTAGGATCTTTCTGCAGTCAGCTTCAAATGCTGGTTCTCTATATTTTCTCAGCAGTATTTCTCGAAAAGAACGTGAAGTTCCTGAAGCATCTCCGTAACACTTGCGTTTTCTTCAAACCTACTGGTATCAAATCTAGCAGCCCTTCTCTAAACTGCTTCGATGTCTCCCTTTAATACGACCTGTGCGGATCCCAAATGTTCGGACAGTACTCAAGTATAGTTCGCACTAGCGTCCTACATGCGGTCTCCCTTACAGATGAACTACACTTTCTTACTATTCTCCTAATAAACCGAAGTCGACCAATCGCCTTTCCTATCACAGTTATTACATGCTCGTTCCATTTCATATCGCTTTGCAACGTTACCCAGACACTACCAATGTCGAAGATTACAGGTTTGTTTCTCCTTACTCATAAAAGCAGTAGTACAAACTCAAATTTTCGTTACGATAAGTTTCAGGTATACTTACTAACACTGTCAATGATCTTCTCAATACGATCACTATAAAAAAAAGGCCAAACGTCACAGTCTCCTAAAGTGAGGTAGCACAATCTCCGCGCCTACTGTTGCAAAAACCATTGGGGCTGAACGGGTCACAAGTTGACACTGTTCTGTATAGCACTATATTGTCCATGTTTTTTGCGACTGTAAAATTGAATCACAGGGAAAGGAGGTGGTTGTGTCCATGGGCAAACAACTGGATCGACTGCGTAGGGTGGATAAAGGAGAATTATTAAAAAACACAGCTACTGTAAATGTTGAAGCATATACTAAGATTGCATGCTGTCCCGACGTAGGTGTTATAGTCGGAATGAGTGGCTACGAAATGACAATGACGCTGGCTACGGTATGATTTATGACGACGAAAGTGTAGCAGTTTATTCGTCTGCAGATAATAATGATAGCGGTTATGGATTAGGTGGCAAAACTGACGCCCAGTGTGAAGACATTATGTCACATACAGAGGCAACATCGCAGCTGCGAATAATCCGGAAATATTCTAACGAAGTCCAGGTTCATTTGAAAGCTAAATCTATTATGTGGGTAAGTTTTCAGAAAAAAATAATTTCTTCAGATTCTCTGCAGCCACTATATTCCCCAAAAAACTTTCATTCGCATCCGAAAGGTGGCGTATGCCATGACAAGATTTCCATGTTTCCAATAAACCTTGGATGGCTGCGAGGTAAGTCTCGTCATTGAGTAGCTTGCTGCTTACTTTTAGCACCTTTTCCTGCAGGATTGCGTGTGTGTGTGAATTCTTATGGGACTTAACTGCTAAGGTCATCAGTCCCTAAGCTTACACACTACTTAACCTAAATTAACCTAAGGACAAACACACACATCCATGCCCAAGGGAGGACTCGAACCCCCGCCGGGACCAGCCGCACAGTCCATGACTGCAGCGCCTGAGACCGCTCGGCTAGTCCTGCGCGGCTGCAGGATTGCACCGGGTGTCGGAAAATAGTGCTCTCTTTTCTCACTGAAACAAACAAATAATGCTTCGTCGATGTTTCAGTTCTTGCTTTCTCTATTGTCCGGTAGTTCTGCAAACCGCCTTTAGTCATCCTTTTGAAGCAGAAGTCTTCAATTTCTTTTCGATTGTAGTTCCAGTCTGAGGCAGTTCGTACACCGTATTCTGCAGCTAAATTTTTCAGTAGTTCCCCTTTGTCTGTTCCGTTTAGCGCTTGCAATGTTTTGTCCATCGGAAAAATTACTTTCTTTCACGCCGAAGCCAACTAACTCATGCACTCGGAAAACACCGGAAAAGAGGGGAGGGGGGGGGGGGGGGGAGGGGACAGTACTGATACAGCATCGTAGCTCTGTAAGGAACAGATCCACACTGACCACAGTAAAGGCAGCTGGAAGTGTGGGACCGGCTATGTCTAGGCTAACTGCGGTGCCATCACAACAAATGTACAGTCGTGCTCAAAAGTATCCGAACGACCTGAGTTGCATTTCGCCTTATTTGCATGCAACCCGCATAACGCAGCTGTCTAGCAGGGCCTCTAATCGCTCCTCGGTACTGTCATTTGACTATTGAAAATGGTTCCAGCAAGTCACCACTTGAAAACACTGCTCTGTATCGCAATAACTCAAGATGTAAAGCAATATCATGATACTACAAATATCAGGGGACACCTTATCACAGATACGACTGTCCTTAAGGCTTGTAAGCTCACATTTATAACAATAAATGACATACCTGAAATGTTACCACTCACATTATTACGTCAGATAGGTAATTCACGTACTAAGTTGGTCGTATTCATGATCCCCTCTTCAAAGTAACATACCACACTTATTATTTAACACAAAATGACACTAAAAATTTATGTTATTCACGAGCAGCTAGTTGAGAATATGTATGAACTTCAACTGACACGACGAACCGTCTCGTTCTGCATGTGGATTCAAACTCAGGTCATGCAGACTAAGCAAAGATTTCGTGACTGACAGAAACTAACAGTCATTCCTGACTAGGCATACAGAGAGTGATATACCTCGAGTGTAGACAGTATCAATTAGCAAATATCAACTTTAAATTACATAACGTAAACATTTTTAACGGACGGGAATTCCTACCCAGCATCTATTGTCCCTGTTAACGAACTACTAGAGATGTTAAATATTACTTCTTCACAAGTAACTTACTTGAAATGCCTTGAGGTGAAGCTTTGTGTTGGACAGGGATTCGAACCCAGTACCTAATCGGATCAACTGTGACATATCGGATTTTCTCGGCAGTAGTTAGATGTTTTAACTGAAATGACGAGACGAAACACTAATTTTTTCCTTCCCAGGACTCCAACCTGACAACTATCGCTGTTATATTCTAGAGAAAACGAACGTTAAATATGGGTTTGTTACACCAGCAGCAACCTGTGAGCATGTTTGAACTAGAAATCATATGAGGAAGAGGTCAGTGCTGACTGGGAATCGAAGCCCACACATATCGTTGTTGACTACACAAAAAGAGACGTCAGCTACCGAATTTTTCTCCACCAGCAGCTCGGAATAACATCCTTGAACTTACACTGATCTCGTAAATGGTTCTGTGTCTCACTGGGGGTCAAAAACGTCAGATATCGTTAATGTTGACAATGAATGAAAATACATTAACAATCAAAATTGTTATCCACCAGCAGATAGGTGTTCTCGTCCTAGAGCTTGATAATTCATAATGAAAAACCTTAGTGCCGGGCCAGGAATCGAACTGGTTCACGCGCAATATGTGGAGATGTTGAGGAATCTGCAGTTTTGAACAAACAACAAATTGTATTCGAGCTGTATTGTCACGAAGGGCTCAAATTCCGCTTTATGGGCGGTCTGCGTTGCATTCCCAGTTCAGAAATAATTTTATCGACATACAAAAGCTCAAATAAATGATATAATAAGTGTCCTGTGACCCTACATAGCATTTGTTTCGTCATTAGAAATAAATAACTAGTATAAGAAAGGTTACTGGTGATAGAGTTTCTGCATGTCGCCACTCCTGACTTTATTGTGGTTCAACCTTACGTGTACTTGGTAGAGAACGAATGTCATGTTTAATGTGAATTTCATACCGCAATGCCAATATACCTTCTTCACTTGGCGTAGCCAGATGAGAATAGAATCTGTTTCTCCCTATCAAAAAACATCGGGAGAAGTTGGAATCGAACCCAGACCACAAGCATACATCCAACAGACCACCGAGTCCTCTTTCCTGTGACTCATTTTTCTATCATAACGGTGTTGCACGAGAATTCTGACACACAGGCTCCCTGTAGTGATTTGCAGCATGTTCGGCACATTCATTTACTTGGTTGACCGAATCGCCATGAACTAGATGCCTCCGCTACCCAGTGCATAAATTCGACTCTATTTTGTAATCACTGAAATAAAATCACGTAACTGCCACCTACACAGAACTGGCAAGAGTGTAGGATACAGAAATTTAAATAGGAAGAATTCCTTACCACTTGAGCTACTCTACTGCGCTATCTGTTTGTTGAAAACGTCGTGCCGTGCAAAAGAAAAGCTGTAACTGTCTGTCTCTCAGAAGTCTATATCCGGCCATGTGCATTATCTCACAGCACTGTGGAATGCGGAAATCCTGGAGGAACTGTTATTGACTTCAGGAGCTGCTGTAGCTATGTGTTAGCTAATAGCGTAACGGTAAGCGTCGCGCTCTGTAGATAAGACGTCGCGAGTTCGAGTACGTTCGCTGTTACATTTTTTAATACGCAATTCTGCTGTCTGGTGAAGTTACCAATCTAATGGAACTTGGGACATAATTCCCTTCATTTCACAACCCAAAATAGTCGTATGTGGAAAAAGGGCTAACTTCTGCGACATTTCGTTCTTTTCAGGTTTAACAGACGGCCAGGCAGGAGATGCACCTCGAAACTTTTGTGTTGTGTATGGGGAGAGCGCATCGTGCCAAAATACGTCAGAGAAGTATTTTCTGCATTAGCTGTCGTGTGGTAGTGGCATTTTATTCTTCTTGAAACCTTGTTTGACAGCTTTAACTCAGAAAAAGTTTTCTACATGCATGTAATGAATAAACTGCATGTGCATTGTCAGACTGTTTTAGATAACATCAGAGAATTCGCATACATCGTTGATGATTAATTTCTCTCTCATGTTTACTATTGTTGAAGGAAGTCAGTACCGAGACTAAGTTATCTGTGCACCGTTCAATCTTTCGACCAACTTTGTTGTATGGGAGCGAAAGCTGGGTGGATTCAGGTTACCTTATCAACAAGGTTGAGGTTACGGATATGAAAGTAGCTAGGATGATTGCAGGTACTAGTAGATGGGAACAATGGCAGGAGGGTGTCCACAATGAGGAAATCAAAGAAAAACTGGGAATGAACTATATAGATGTAGCAGTCAGGGCGAACAGGCTTAGATGGTGGGGGTTATGTTACACGCATGGGAGAAGCAAGGTTACCCAAGAGATTCATGGATTCAGCAGTAGAGGGTAAGAGGAGTCGGGGCAGACCGAGGAGAAGGTACATGGATTAGGTTAGGAATGATTTTGAAGTAATAGGTTTAACATCAGAAGAGGCACCAATGTTAGCACTGAATAGGGGATCATGGGGGAACTGTATAACGGAGGCTATGCTCCAGACTGAACGCTGAAAGGCATAATCAGTCGTAGATGATGATGATGATGATGATGATGTTTACTATTGTTTTAACAACACTGAAGGAAACCTTACGAAAATTGTGCACTGTATTATAAGAAATGAAATAAAACTACCCACGATAAACTTACGACAAAAGTCCGTTTTGATAATACTGAGTATCTGTACACAAGCGTGCCACTATGGGCATGAATTAGTAAAATACTACTCACTCAGATAGCCATTGGGTCTGTGTTTAATTGGTATGCTGTGTCGTACTGAAGAGGTATGCGAATGTGACATCTCATAAATAAACTTATGTAGTCCTAGAAACCAGAAATTTGCTTAGCTACTCTCGCGTTTTACCTAAAGACTACGGTCGCAGTCAAGAGCGATGTATTCAGACTGCAGTCAAAACTGCCTCTGGGAAGTGCCGCAGTCTACAATGTTGCCAGATCGAGCATATTGCCAGATATAGAATTCTGAGGGGTGCACGACTGTATTGTCCACCTTACGTGAACGACTCGGTGGTCAATTTCTTTTTTTGTCTAAGACTGTATCTACAACACATATTGCACGCTGAAGACCCAGAAGAATTAAAAAAACAAAATAGTTTATGAGAGCAACGTTAACTATAGCGTTTGAGGTATTCATAGTATCGTATACGTGTGTGTAAATGCCTTCCAATGCCTATTCAAGGAAGACAAGGATACACAGTCTAGCTTCAATATTATAAATACGCCTCAGTTTGTGGTTGAACTCAGACTTAGATTGATAATCATTTTGAATATTTAGCAGCACTGTACCCATTGGTGTTAAACTCTGTTTCAACCAATGATTTCCACAGCTACGAGAACACTACTTGTGATAGCTCTTCGACAAAATACTTATGCAGTGATATCAGATGAAAAGATCAACCTGACACAATCTGTGGGAAATCTGTTTTACAACCTTCGCACCTGGATAAAGAGCTTTTCGTATTTGAGATATCTCTGACTGTTGCTGCATAAGACGATTTAAGAAGAATCTAAATTCCTTCAGCTATGACAATGTTTAAAGTAACCGTCTTAACGGTACTAAATCGTGGTTTGTGAATCGTTTACCAGCCGCACCCTGTCACATTTAGATGGAAGCTTACTGACTAATTTCACAGAATGAAAAGGAGGACGAAATGTCTCCCACTGAAGGGTCATCTTGTTTTATTTAAATGATTACAAAATCAGGTAAACCGAACAGTGAGGTTGTCAGTATAAGCACATTACTGTTGTCAGTATGATGTTGCACTGCCCAGGGCTTGTAATGACAAAGGGCTCGTTTAGGAGGAGGAGGATATTACCGTTTAACGTCCCGTCGACAACGAGGTCATTAGAGACGGAGCACAAGCTCGCATTAGGGAAGGATGGGGAAGGAAATCGGCCGTGCCCTTTCTAAGGAACCATCCCGGCATTTGCCTGAAGCGATTTAGGGAAATCACGGAAAACCTAAATCAGGATGGCCGGACGCGGGATTGAACCGTCGTCCTCCCGAATGCGAGTCCAGTGTGCTAACCACTGCGCCACCTCGCTCGGTCTCGTTTAGGTAAAGCATATTGTATGCAGAAGTGGAAGAGAGAGCACCACTAAATTCCAAATCCGTGTGCATTGCATACACACAGAAATTACTGTTACAATGTACTTATGGATCCCAATCAGTGAATTGCGTATTTTCTGGTGAGAAAAAGCACTGGCCAGCAGTCTTTGCTACATTATTTTACTTAAACTGGGCTAGATTTTATGGTCAGCGACTGAGTGTAAGGTCAAGGAGTTGGATGCAGATTTTGCAACTGTGAAATACTTTCCTACATTATAGAAACGAATATTAAATTTGAACTAAAATTGCGAAAATTTTGAACTTGTACAGCTTAGAATGAAAATCTTTCTGTTCATTACAAAGGAAAACAATTGATTTTCTAAAACATTCTCTGTCATACACAACTTGAAACAGGTCACGTCGACCAAATCATATGGAAGAACTGACAGCGACTTACATCCGAAGACAGTAAGATCCCTTAGCTTTTGGTTTGGCAGTATTCGACAGTCATTTCTAGGCGCAAGTAAATGAAGAAAGGCAGGGCCATCTCTGTTATCAAGTAACGTCTTCATCAATTACTTTAGTTTTAATGTAACCTACGAGTAATTGCTAATGTTTGATACTAACATGAAAAGGATTCTGTAGACAGGGAAAGAACCTGTTCTTGGGCAACTACTTCTATAATGACCAATAGGCATTAAATGATCTTCAAGCACATGTGTTCTAGCAGTGGAATGAAGAAAATGATAGTAATAATGACGGTAATAATAGAAATATCCGGTAACTTCACACTTCTCAGTGGATTTTCTCGAACTAAGAAATTTGCTGAATTAGTGAAAATTTCAAAATGGTTTCACATCGAAGCTATGATGCCTAGAAGAGTCCTTACATCCTGCTGACATGAGAACAGCATAGTCTCCGTGTCAGAAGCTTGCATCTACTTAACCATTTAATAGACTCGCATTTTTTCCACTGTGACTAATTTTGTAAGCTAAGCACATCATCCGTTACAGCACGGTCCTGGGACTGGGAAATGTGGCCACAATGGTCTGGTGGAACGAACTATCACAGGTGCAATGCGTGGGTTCAGGCATTTACTTTTAAGAGGCACAAACAGATTTACTTTACCTCTGGTAACCTCAAGAGAAAGACGTTATAAACCAGAATACGAATTAAACATCACGTTCCTTCAATCCCAACTGGGCAGAGCCGGTTTACGTTGGTAAATGACATAGGCGGAAGTCATGGTAAACAGAAATACTGTCGCCAGTAAACTTAATTACATTAGAAAATTTTATTTTATTTGATGAACCGATAGTCCTTTAAAGGAACAGGGCTGTTATTTTACTTGTGCTTGATTGAACTAGAGACGTTGAAAAATTTGGTGCTGGACTGTGATTTGAATTCGTATTTACTCTTTCGAGGATCTGAATCTCTCGGAACAGTATAGTTCAATCATTTCGTTCCTTTTCCTGAGACTTCAATCTTCTCTAGGTCTCCTCCAAACGTAAGTATGTGGGTCCGAATCCTGATCCAGTACAAAAATATTCATAACTTCATTTCAAGCCCTATCTCGTGCACACCGGCCTGCTAGTGAAAATTATCATGCATTTTTAATGTCTGTTCATGTGTTGCCAACAATCGCAATAGGTGTCGTTATTTCTGGTCAAACACACACACATCTTACTGTTGGTAAGTAAGCAATTTATACTTAAGCTATATTCGTGGATGACAAAGAAGGACGGTAGGTGTGCAGTTCGACTGTCACTCAGGCACATATACGAGTATTTGTACCCTTATTTTAGATTCAGACACTAGCAGCTGGTAAGAAAAGCCGATACGTAACATTTGATTTGACATAGTTAACAATCCGATTACGTTTTGGGTTCGTATCTCCGTCACATAACTTCACATTATGCATTTCATCTTTAAATTCATGCACACTTGGTTACTTCTGAATGGAGGCATATCAGACATCTTTCGTGGTTAGTTAACAGGGACGAAAGGGTCTTGATAGGAGTCATGGCTTATTACAAAAACTGTCGTCTTTTATTTTCAAGTTTAGATTGGTTATTGATATTGGCGAAAATTTGGGTAATTCATAACTCTTCATGGCTAGTCAGCAATATGGTATGTTTAGATTAGATTAGTTTAATACTTGTTCCATAGATCATGAATATGACATTTTATATTGACGTGGAACGTGTCATTTTAATGAAAGATTTCTTTACATACCATGATTCAATTTCTTTACAACAATATTTTACTCTCTCCCTCATTCTCTTTTAGTTTTATATCTCTCTCTCCCTCCCCCTCCCTCCCTCTCTGCCGGCCGAAGTGGCCGCGCGGTTCTGGCGCTGCAGTCTGGAACCGCGAGACCGCTACGGTCGCAGGTTCGAATCCTGCCTCGGGCATGGATGTGTGTGATGTCCTTAGGTTAGTTAGGTTTAACTAGTTCTAAGTTCTAGGGGACTAATGACCTCAGCAGTTGAGTCCCATAGTGCTCAGAGCCATTTGAACCATTTGAACCTCTCTCTCTCTCTCTCTCTGTCACACACACACACACACACACACACACACACACACATTCTTTTTTTTATTTTTATTGTTTGTTGTGCTCGACTATCGACGAGGGACAAAAACGTCCGTGAATGAGTTTCTTAGTTTTGAGTACACTTACGAAAGAAATATAAAAACAACTATGAGAATTACTGATTTATGATACTTAGTTTGCAGCCAGTTCTGAGTATTATTAGTAACTTGCTCTAGTTCCTGAACCTAGTTACAGAAATGCGAATCAGATGCATTACGTATTCCAGGCCATAGCAGCTGCGTCTTTGAGACACCAGCTATCGTCGCTTCCCAGCCCGCTGTAGGATCACATTGGTTCGTCGTCTTCCTGCTGGTACTGTAACTGAGATTTGGCCAACAAGGCAAGGTATGTTTGGCAACTCTGTGATCGACGAGTTACTTCCTGGTGTGAACAGTATTAAGCCTCAACGTTCACTTGTTTTTTTCCTGTCATTTACATTGAATAATCTGAGTTATTATCGCTTGAGGCGCAACAAAATATTGCTAATTTACGGTTTTCAGCCCAGCAAAGTCATTGCAAGTGGAAATCGCAACTAATCTCGTCCTTTAAATAGCGGTTTACAAGTTCTAGCCGCTATTGACCTCGTATGAGGAAGCAAAGGCTCATACCTCTTCACTAGCTATGTGGTAACGTGCTGACCTATGAAAAAGCGTTTGTTATGGTTTGCAGTGCCAGTCTCACTAACTGTAACATTTTTATCCTTTGTGTGAAAGAACTACAATCAGTCAGATCAAACATCGATAAGGACATCGCAAGAAAATACTTTTGGCTCATAGTACAATGATGAAAAACTTACAACGCTGCACAACAGGTAACGCCTCTTTCTGCTGCTGACAAGCAAATTTTGGGTTTCTAGGAAACTTTATTTATGAAATGCCACATTCGTATACCTCTTGAGTATGACACAGCATACCAATTAAATGCAGACCCAATCGCTATCTGAGTGAGTAGTATTTTACTAATTCGTGCCCATAGTGGCACGCTTGTGTACAGATACTCAGTATTATTAAAACAGACTTTTGTCGTAAGTTTATCGTGGGTAGTTTTATTTCATTTCTTACAACAGGGTGCACAATTTTCGTAAGGTTTCCTTCAGTGTTGTTAAAACAATAGTAAACATGAGAGAGAAATTAATCATCAACGATATATGCGAATTCTCTGATGTTATCTAAAACAGTCTGACAATGCACATGCAGTTTATTCATTACATGCATGTAGAAAACTTGTTCTGAGTTAAAGCTGTTAAACAAGGTTTCAAGAAGAATAAAATGCCACTATCACACGACAGCTAATGCAGAAAATACTTCTCTGACGTATTTTGGCATGATGCGCTCTCCCCATACACAATACAAAAGTTTCGAGGTACATCTGCTGCCTGGCCGTCTATTAAACCTGAAAAGAACGAAATGTCGCAGAAGTTAGCCCTTTTTCCACATACGACTATTTTGGGTTGTGAAATGAAGGGAGTTATGTCCCAAGTTCCATTAGATTGGTAACTTCACCAGACAGCAGAATTGCGTATTAAAAAATGTAACAGCGAACGTACTCGAACTCGCGACGTCTTATCTACAGAGAGCGACGCTTACCGTTACGCTATTAGGTAACACATAGCTACAGCAGCTCCTGAAGTCAATAACAGTTCCTCCAGGATTTCCACATTCCACAGTGCTGTGAGATATTGCATATGGCCGGATATAGACTTCTGAGAGACAGACAGTTACAGCTTTTCTTTCGCACGGCACGACGTTTTCAACAAACAGATAGCGCAGTAGAGTAGCTCAAGTGGTAAGGAATTCTTCCTATTTAAATTTATGTATCCTACACTCTTGCCAGTTCTGTGTAGGTGGCAGTTACGTGATTTTATTTCAGTGACTACAAAATAGAGTCGAATTTATACACTGCGTAGCGGAGGCATCTAGTTCATGGCGATTCGGTCAACCAAGTAAATGAATGTGCTGAACATGCTGCAAACCACTACAGGGAGCCTGTGTGTCAGAATTCTCACGCAACGGCGTTATGATAGAAAAATGATTCACAGGAAAGAGGACTCGGTGGTCTGTTGGATGGATGATATATGTATATGCTTATGGTCTGGGTTCGATTCCAACATCTCCCGATGTTTTTTGATAGGGAGAAACTCTATCACCAGTAACCTTTCTTATACTAGCTATTTATTTCTAGTGACGAAACAAACGCTATATAGGCTCACAGGACACTTATTCTATCGTTTAATTGAGCTTCTGTATGTCGATAATATTATTTCTGAACTGGGAATGCAACGCAGACCGCCCTTAACGCGGAATTTGAGTCCTTCGTGACAATACAGCTCGAATACAATTTGTTGTTTGTTCAAAACTGCAGATTCCTCAACAACTTCACACATTGCGCGTGAACGGGATCGAATCCTTGCCCAGTACTAAAGTTTTCATCATGTATTATCAAGCTCTAGCATGAGAACACCTATCTGCTGGTGGTGTCAACATTAACGATATCTGACGTTTTTGACCCCCAGTGAGACATAGACCTATTTGCGAGATCACTGTTAAGTTCAAGGATGTTATTCCGTGCTGCTGGTGGAGAAAAATTCGGTAGCTGACGTCTCTTTTTGTGTAGTCAACAACGATATGTGTGGGCTTCGATTCCCAGTCAGCACTGACCTCTTCCTCATATGATTTCTAGTTCAAACATGCTCACAGGTTGCTGCTGGTGTAACAAACCCATATTTAACGTTCGTTTTCTCTAGAATATAACAGCGATAGTTGTCAGGTTGGAGTCCTGGGAAGGAAAAAATTAATGTTTCGTCTCGTCATTTCAGTTAAAACATCTAACTACTGCCGAGAAAATCCGATATGTCACAGTTGATCCGATTAGGTACTGGGTTCGAATCCCTGTCCAACACAAAGCTTCACCTCAAGGCATTTCAAGTAAGTTACTTGTGAAGAAGTAATATTTAACATCTCTAGTAGTTCGTTAACAGGGACAATAGATGCTGGGTAGGAATTCCCGTCCGTTAAAAATGTTTACGTTATGTAATTTAAAGTTGATATTTGCTAATTGATACTGCCTACACTCGAGGTGTATCACTCTCTGTATGCCTAGTCAGGAATGACTGTTAGTTTCCGTCAGTCACGAAATCTTTGCTTAGTCTGCATGACCTGAGTTTGAATCCACATGCAGAACGAGATGGTTCGTCGTGTCATTTGAAATTCATACATATTCTCAACTAGATGCTCGTGAATAACATAAAGTTTTAGTGTCATTTTGTGTTAAATAATGAGTATGGTGTGTTACTTTGAAGAGGAGATCAAGAATACGACCAACTCACTACGTGCATTACCAATCTGACGTAATGAGTGTGGTGACATTTCAGGTATGTCATTTACTGTAATAAATATGAGCTTACAAGCCTTAAGGACAGTCTTATCTGTGATAAGGTGTTCGCTTATATTTGTAGTATCGTGGTATTAGTTTACATCTTGAGTTATTGCGATACAGAGCAAAGTTTTCAAGTGGTGACTTGGTGGTACCATTTTCAATGGTCAAACGACTGTACCAAGGAGCGATTAGAGGACCTGCTAGACAGCTGCGTTATGCGGGTTGCATGTGAATCAGGCGAAATTCAATTCAGTTTGTTCGGATACTTTTAAGCACGACTGTACATACACTGATGGTCCAAAAAGTTATGACTACCTGCTTAAAGGCTTGTTGGTTCGTCTTTGGAACGAAATACATCACTGATTCTGCATATCAGAGATCCTAGAGTTTGTGGAGTTATGTGGCGTTAGATGTCTAACCGCAGGTCATGTAATTCGCGTAAATAACGGGCCGTTGATTTGAGTGCGCGGTGATGTCGTGTGATAGCGGCCCACATGGGTTTCATAGGATGGACATCAGGCGAATCTGGTCGCTGAGACATCAACATCAGTTCACTATATGTACTTCAAACCACTGTAGCACGGTTCTGGATCCGAGACACTGACATGTATACTACTGAGATAACAAATGATTTTGAGTGGGGTCCACCTTTAGCAAAACAGTTTTGTTTTTTGTCCCAGACATGTTCCACCGCAGTTGCAGGATCATCAGTGGTTTTTTAAAATTGTTATGGCTGTTAAACTTAAGGAATGTTCTTTAATGTTTAAATACATAAAAATATTAGTTTGTAAATAGTAATTACAGATCTATGAGGAACACATAAAATTGTGTATTCATACCTTCTTACCACATGGTGTAGTTTTCCTGCTCTATTACGTTTTTATAGTGTCTGTTTTTCTTTACAATTTCTCTCCTGCAACTATATACAACTTAATGGCTATGCCTGAGATTAATAATTTATGTGAAAGGTTGTGTGTGTGTGTGTGTGTATCTATTTACAATATGTATCACTTACGGTTTCTTTTTTCGTCATCTTCTTCATTGTCAAGTTCAGTGTTTTGAGTTGTCACTGTCACTGTCTATCAGCTGTGATAACACACACACACACACACACACACACACACACACACACTGAGAAATTCAAGACAACCGCCAATGACATCTTCAACTGTTCCACTGTCTGCCATCTTGTTTTCACACCTTCTACTGTTCCACTGTCCGCCATCTTTTTATCACAGCTGATAGACAACGACAGTGACAACTCAAAACACTGAACCTGACAATGAAGAAGATGACGAAAAAAGAAACCGTAAGTGAAACATAATGTAAATAGATACACACACACAACTTTTCATATAAACTATTAATCTCAGGCATAGCCACAACAGCTAAGAAATTGTAATTTTTGCGTAAATGTTTTGCCTACATTAAGTTGTACATAGTTGCAGGTGACAAACAGTAAAGAAAAACAGACACTATGAAAACTTAATACAGCAGGAAAGCCGGCCAGTGTGGGCGAGCGGTTCGAGGCGCTTCAGTCTGGAACCGCGCGACCGCTACGGTCGCAGGTTCGAATCTTGCCTCGGGCATGGCTGAGTGTGATGACCTTAGGTTAGTTAGGTTTAAGTAGTTCTAAGTTCTAGGCGACTGACGACTTCAGATGTTAAGTCCCATAGTGCTCAGAGCCATTGAACCATTGAAACATTGAATCATACAGCAGGAAAACCACACCATGAGGTAAGAAGGTATGAATACACAATTTTATGTGCTCCTCAAAAACCTGTAATTACTATTTAAAAACTAATATTTGTATGTATATGAACAGTAAAGAACATTCCTTATGTTTAACAACCATGACAATAAAAAAATCCACTGATGGTGCTGCAACTGCAGTGAAACATGTATGGGACAAAAAACAAAATTGTGTTTTGCTAAAGGCGGACCCCACGTAAAATCATGTGTTATTGTTAAAGCAAACACAGACAAAAGAGTTTCAACATCAAGATGATTATACTACTGAAAGATGACATTGCCGTCGGGGAAGACATCAACCATGAAGAGGTACATGCGATTCGCAGCTGTCAGCTTGTTTTCGATTTCCTCCACAGGTCCCATGCAGGCGCAGGAGAATGTCTACCATAGCATGATACTGCTTCCACCAGCCTGCGTCCGTGGCGCGCTACAAGTTTCGAGCCGCCGTTCACCTCGATGACGGCGTTTGTGGAGACGACCATCGATCGAGTGTAGCCAACACGTTTCCATTGGTCGACGGTCGAATTCCGATAGTCCCGTTCCCACTACAGTCATAACTAACTTTGTCCTTGGATCAACAGGTAAACACGTAGGGGTGGTCTGCTGCGGAGTTCCATGTTCAACAATGTAATGAACGGCGTGCTCCGAAACACTTGTTCGTGCACCAGAATTGTGCTCTTTCGCCAGGCATGTCACATACACTACTGGCCATTAACATTGCTACACTACGAAGATGACGTGCTACAGACGCGAAATTTAACCGACAGGAAGAACATGCTGTGATATGCAAATGATTAGCTTTTCAGAGCATTCACAGAAGGTTGGCGCCGGTGGCAACACCTACAACGTGCTGACATCAAGAAAGTTTCCAACCAATTTCTAATACACAAACAGCAGTTGACCGGCGTTGCCTGGTGAAACGTTGTTGTGATGCCTCGTGTAAGGAGGAGAAATGGGTACCATTACGTTTCCGACTTTGATAACGGTTGGATGGTAGCCTATCGCGATTGCGGTTTATCGTATGGCGACAATGCTGCTCGCGTTGGTCGAGATCCAATGACTGTTGGCAGAATATGGAATCGGTGGGTTCAGGAGGGTAATACGGAACGCCGTGCTCGATCCCAACGGCCTCGTCTCACTAGCAGTCGAAATGACAGGCATCTTATCCGCATGGCTGTAACGGATCGAGCAGCCACGTCTCGATCCCTGAGTCAACAGATGGGGACGTTTGCAAGACAACAACCATCTGCACGAACAGTTCGACGACGTTTGCAGCAGCATGGACTATCAGCTCGGAGACCATGGCTGCGGTTACCCTTGGCGCTGCATCACAGACAGGAGCGCCTGCGATGGTGTACTCAACGACGAACCTGGGTGCACGAATGGTTAAACGACATTTTTTCGGATGAATCCAGGTTCTGTTTACACCATCATGATGGTCGCATCCGTGTTTGGTGACATCGCGGTGAACGCACAGTGGAAGCGTGTATTAGTCGTCGCCATACTGGCGTATCACCCGGCGTGATGGTATGGGGTGTCATTGGTTACACGTCTCGGTCACCTCTTGTTCGCATTGACGGCACTTTGAACAGTGGACGTTACGTTTCAGATGTGTTACGACCCGTAGCTCTACCCTTCATTCAATCCCTGCGGAACGCTACATTTCAGCACGATAATGCACGAGCGCATGTTGCATGTCCTGTACGGGCCTTTCTGGATACAGAAAATGTTCGACTGCTGCCCTGGCCAACACATTCTCCAGATTTCTGACCAATTGAAAACGTCTGGTCAATGCTGGCCGAGCAACTGGCTCGTCACAATACGCTAGCCACTACTCTTAATGAATTGTGGTATCGTGTTGAAGCTGCATGGGCAGCTGTACCTGTACACGCCATCCAAGCTCTGTTTGACTCAATGCCCAGTCGTATCAAGGCTGTTATTACGGACAGAGGTGGTTGTTCTCAGTACTGATTTCTCAGGATCTATGCACCCAAATTGCGTGAAAATGTAATCACATGTCAGTTTTAGTTTATTTGTCCATCTGCGTTTCTTCTTGCTGTAGCAATTTTAATGGCCATTAGTGTAATTATGTATGCAGATAGTTCATCATACCGCGAATCGTCAATCCCGACGATTTAAGCGTGTTATCGACATCGATAGTCTCAACATATCGCTCCCAGGAATTTCAAGACTTTCGAGAATGAAAAAAAATTACGCTTGATCTAATTATAAATTAACGACTTTCCGATCTTTCTCCCTGGTTTTAGAGTGAAACCTTACTTCTAGCCTAATTTCATGATTCTAGGTCAACAGGAAGTACCATATAAGTTTTGATGACTGAGTGTACAAGTATCCAACTAGATGGCACAAATGGCCATATCTTTTGACTGTATTGACTTAGAATCTTAAATTTTAAATATCGTCAAGGGGCAACAGACTTTAGTATGTGACATAAATTGGAAGTTGATAAATCTACCCGTTCTTGAGAAACAGGGATCTTAAGAGGCAGACAGAAAGTTGGAAAAGAAGTGAGAGAAAAAATATTTCAGTCGGGTGATATAATCAAATATTAACAATTTTCGGATTTTTTCCTTTAGTTGTACTCTGAAACCTCGTCGCTTGGCAAATTTCATGATTCTAGGCCAACGGGAAGTTTCCTATAGGTTTTTATGTGTGAGTTTGTGAGCATCAAAATATCTGACGTAACTGGCCGTATCGTTTGATTGCATTCACTTAGAAGCTTCAGTCTGTTACATCGCCAAGGGACGGAAGATGTTAGTATGTGACATAAACTTTATCTCGATACGTCTACTCGTTCCCGAGAAAATGTGTTTTGAACAGCCGGACAGGAAGACAGACGAACAACAAATGAATCCTGTAAGGCTTCGGTTTTTACCGATTGAGGTACGGAACCCTAACGAATACAAATTAATAATACTATAGTACAGCAACAGCTTTTATTTTGATATTGTTTTATGAGGCAACCAGTTTCGTCGTTGCAATCACATGTTCAGCCCTGTCACATGAATGACACCAAGTACCACTCGTGCACGTATAAGAAAAGGCACCAGTAGTCGTATCTGGTTACGTATATCTTCGAACATCATGAGCACGTGTATTCTTCACAGACGTGACAGCAACTGTCATGCGTGATGAGCACACATGCTCATGAAGTTCAGAAATCTACGTAACCAGATACGACTACTGGTGCCTTTTCTTATACGTGCACGAGTGGTACTTGGTGTCATTCATGTGACAGGGCTGAAGACCACATGATTGGACCGTCGACACTGGTTGCCTAATACAACGATATCAGGGTAGCGGCTGTTGGTATAGAATTATTACATTTCATTGAAAAGCCGCTGTCTCGCTCCCCTGATGCCGGAAATTGAACTACATTTACCCAATGGTTACGGATAAACGGGAAATATGGATTAATAAAGGTCAGATAAACGAGGTTCTGGTGTAATGATTTATTTGAAATGCCAAGCGGAAACAACTTCAGCCGACCTGATGGTTGTGAACCGTGCTACACATAGACGGCATACAATATGGTTCAGAATAAAGGACTGTCCACTTCGGTGTACGAAACTTGCTGTTTTTCTTCAGTATCTGGTAAATCTTTTTGTGAAAATAACGTAAAGTTTGTGTCTTCTCGTGCAAATAAATATAACGCGTGAGTCTGAGGCATTTAACGCATGTTTTCCGATGTTATTTTGACTTTTCGGGTTAGCCAGCTGATCTACTGCCCTACTTTGTCCGGGTAATCGAGGCTCCACTGTTCGTCCACTGGCTGCTGCACTACTGGCCATTAAAACTGCTACACCAAGAATATATGCAGATGGTAAACGGGTATTCATTGGACAAATATATTATACTAGAACTGACATGTGATTACATTTTCACGCAATTTGGGTGCATAGATCCTGAGAAATCAGTACCCAGAACAACCACCTCTCGCCGTAGTAACGGCCTTGATACGCCTGGACATTGGGTCAAACAGCGCTTGGATGGCGTGTACAGGTACAGCTGCCCATGCAGCTTCAACACGATACCACAGTTAATCAAGAGTAGTGTCTGGCGTATTGTGACGAGCCAGTTGCTCGGCCACCATTGGCCAGACGTTTTCAATTGGTGAGAGATCTGGAGAATGTGCTGGCCAGGGCAGCAGTCTAACATTTTCTGTATCCAGAAAGGCCCGTACAGGACATGCAACATGCGGTCGTGCGTTATCCTGCTGAAATGTATGGTTTCGCAGGGATCGAATGAAGGGTAGAGCCACGGGTCGTAAGACATCTGAAATGTAGCGTCCACTATTCAAAGTGCCGTCAATGCGAACAAGAGGTGACCGAGACGTGTAACCAATCGCACCCCACACCATCACGTCGGGTGATACGCCAGTATGGCGATGACGAATACAAGCTTCCAATGTGCGTTCACAGATGTCGCCAAACACGGATGCGACCATCATGATGCTGTAAACAGAACCTGCATTCATCCGAAAAAATGACGTTGTGCCATTCGCGCACCCATGTTCGTCGTTGAGTACACCATCGCAGGCGCTCCTGTCTGTGATGCAGCGTCAAGGGTAACCGCAGCCATGGTCTTCGAGCTGATAGTCCATGCTGCTGCAAACGTCGTCGAACTGTTCGTGCAGGAGGTTGATGTCTTGCAAACGTCCCCATGTGTTGACTCAGGGATCGAGACGTGGCTGCACGATCCGTTACAGCCATGCAGATAAGGTGCCTGTCATCTCGACTACTACTGATACGAGGCCGTTGGGATCCAGCACGGCGTTCCGTATTACCGTCC
The DNA here is from genome assembly GCF_021461395.2 of Schistocerca americana. Classification (NCBI taxonomy): domain Eukaryota; kingdom Metazoa; phylum Arthropoda; class Insecta; order Orthoptera; family Acrididae; genus Schistocerca; species Schistocerca americana. Next base: position 185,535,403 of record NC_060120.1, read on the forward strand.
TGAACCCACCGATTCCATATTCTGCTAACAGTCATTGGATCCCGACCAACGCGAGCAGCAATGTCGCCATACGATAAACCGAAATCGCGATAGGCTACAATCCAACCTTTATCAAAGTCGGAAACGTGATGGTACGCATTTCTCCTCCTTACACGAGGCATCACAACAACGTTTCACCTGGCAACGCCGGTCAACTGCTCTTTGTGTGTGAGAAATCGTTTGGAAACGTGTCAGCACGTTGTAGGTGCGCCACCGGCGCCAACCTTGTGTGAATGCTCTGAAAAGCTAATCATTTCCATATCACAGCATCTTCTTCCTGTCCGTTGAATTTCGCGTCTGTAGCACGTTATCTTCGTGGTGTAGCAATTTTAATGGCCAGTAGTGTACATTGGTCGAGTACCTCTCCTCCTCTTGAAGCACTTACAATTAATCTCGGGTTGAAGAAAAGAGTAGAGAAATGTATCACTTTGTGTTAAAAAAGAGGGACTCACTTGCAGAGGAAGAGGTCCAGGCGCTTAGGGGGGAAGGACAGCATCCCCCTCCACTGGCGGTACATCTCCTGCTCGCCCACCTCCTGCAGATACCACCGGCACTCCTTCCGCAGCCTGGACACACACAGCACACCAAGCAACGTACCAGTGAGTGGCGCTGGAGGTACTCATCTCTGCCACCTGCTGACAAAAGCTATCTGGCTCTATCAGGACACCAATCCGTGAGGCGGAATTTACAATTAGACGACACAAGAGGTAGGAGCGGCAGCAAATGAAATCCCAACTCCCGCCGCAGAATCATTCCATTCAATAGTAATAACCACTCGCGTTAATACATTTATGTCACAGGGAGACGAGGCGATCAGTTCCTGTTTCTACAATGAAATGAACAGCCTTAGGTGCTTACAGGCGTTGACATACGTCAACGAGGACAGATGAAAATGTGTGCCCCGACCGGGACTCGGACCTGGGATCTCCTGCTTACATGGCAGACGCTCTATCCATCTGAGCCACCGAGGGCACAGAAGATCGTGTGACTGCAGGGATTTATCTCTGCCACGCCTAAGGTTGTTCATTTCATTGTAATTTCATTCTAACGAGCTGCTTGGTCACCGATGGTATCTGTTCTTTCGGACATGTCCGAAAGAACAGATACCATCTTAGTATATATATATAGTTAACCCTCACCGGCCACTTGACCATCTTCATCTTCTGTGTGAATGCACAAACAGTGCCCGAACTTTTACGGGAATCGGCAACGCGCCGCGAGTAATGAGTATAATGGGCGGGGGCACTACGAACGTAGAGCGGGACAATACGTTGAGAATGTTGGTTTCGCGGGAGGCGTGCCAGAGAAAATCCCTGCAGTCGCACGATCCTCTGTGTCCTCGGTGGCTCGGATGGATAGAGCGTCTGCCATGTAAGCAGGAGATTCCGGGTTCGAGTCCCGGTCGGGGCACACGTTTTCATCTGACCCGTAGACGTATTTCAACGCTTGTAAGCAGCTAAGGTTGTTCATTTCATTGTAATTTCATTCTAACGAGCTGCTTGGTCACCGATGGTATCTGTTCTTTCGGACATGTCCGAAAGAACAGATACCATCTTAGTATATATATAGTTCCTGTTTCATCGGTCAGCCGCTGATGGATTCGCAACTGCACCCAATCTTGCACATCCTCGTCCGACTGAAACCGACTTCAGGTCGCCAAAGACGTGAAAATCACACGGTGAGAGATCCGAGCAGTACAGAGGTTGTTGCAGTGTTACCGACTAAATCGCTGAAGCGTAGAGTTTATCCGATTGGAGTGTGGGAGCGGGCTATATAGTGAGACAGGATGATTCCGTCCGACAGCATTCCTGGGAGTTTTGACTCTATGGTGCGTCGAAGTTTCTGTGCATTGATTTCGAGCACAAGGTCCATGCAGTCGAAGGAGGTCATCATGATCTTACGTGGTGCCAAAGACGTGAAAATCACACGGTGAGAGATCCGAGCAGTACAGAGGTTGTTGCAGTGTTACCGACTAAATCGCTGAAGCGTAGAGTTTATCCGATTGGAGTGTGGGAGCGGGCTATATAGTGAGACAGGATGATTCCGTCCGACAGCATTCCTGGGAGTTTTGACTCTATGGTGCGTCGAAGTTTCTGTGCATTGATTTCGAGCACAAGGTCCATGCAGTCGAAGGAGGTCATCATGATCTTACGTGGTGCCACCATGTCGATAGCGATGGCAAGCGGGAAAGCCAACAACGGAAACATCCCATATCTCTCCCGCCAAAGAAATGCAAAGTTGTAATTCTTCATGCTTTCCCGGCGGTCTGTTGACATCTAGGATATTCGGGAATCCAGCCGGATGTTCGGGTCGTTCTAGTACGATATTTCAATAGCGTGCCTCGCTGTCCTCTTCAGGTGCTACCTGAGACTGGTCGAATGGTCGATCGAGTCCAGTATTTATGCCAGGAAGGAGCTGGGAGTTCCCTAATCGGTCCGCGTCGAGTGTTCCGTCTGTGGTCCGCGCCCGCCAGATTCGGCTTCAATGGACCCCTTCAGTCGCGGATGTTCTCAGGTAGCACCTGAAGAAGACAGTGAGGCACGCTATTGAAATATCGTGCGAGAACGACGCGAACATCCCGCTGGATTCCCGAATATCCAAGATGTCAAATGCAAAGTTGTTTACGCAAATTCCTATAAGTTGCACCATAACGCCCGCCCCTAAACAACCAATCAAACGAAGGCTATACTGTAGCGACTTGCGTGCGAAACACAGTAGGACTCTCCGAACAGCCCCGATCTATCACGCGTGATTTTCACATATTTGGCGACTTTAAGAAACACCTGCTTGGACGTCGGTTTCGTCGGACGAGGAAGTATAGGAGTGGGTGCGGTTCTGGACCCATCTCGTCTGTGGTATAAATGTTTGAACGTATGTGTGATTACTTTTGAATGTGTCCATTCCACGACCCTGTTGTAGCAGATACTCAATTTTAATTTTACTGCCGCATATACATGCAAAAAGCTGATGGCAGGCTTAAAATATTATCCGAAATTGTAATGAATGTTTTCGCCGAAAAGTATTTTGGGCAATAGGAGCCCACTCAATGTGTAAACGGCTTAGAAAACATACTTGACGTCTTAGGAACAAATAATCCATAGAAAATAAAAAAAGGAACTCAAAATATAGCTATTTAAAAAACTACATAAAAATTCGCTTGGTGCCTTCCTAAGAGAGAGTTACCACTTCTTCCAATCTGACTGTGTAAGGATAGACCAGACGTGGTTTAGATTCAAAGAAATAGTATCAACTGCAATTGAAAGATATATAACAAATAAATTAATAAGAGATGGTACTGATCCCGCATAGTACATATAACAGGCGAGAACACTGTTGCGGCAGCAACGGAAAAGGATACCAAATTCGAAAGAACGTAAAATCTCCAAGATTGGCGATGTTTTACTGAAACTCAAAATTTAGCTCCGACTTTATTGAGAGATGCACTTAGTAATTTCCAGAACGAACCTCTGTCTCGAAATCAGGAAGAGAAGCCAGAGAGATTCTCGTCGTAATTAAAGTGCACCAGTGGAAAGACACACTCAATATCTTTAGTACGCGAAGACGATGGTGTTGTTACGGATGACAGTCACACTAAAGCAGGGCTACTAAATACAGTTCTTCGAAATTCGTTTACAAAAGAAGGTGAAGTAAATATTCGAGAATTTAAATCAGGAACAGCTTCCAACATGAGTAACTTAGAAGTAAATATCACCGATGTAGCAAAGCGTCTTAAATCAATTAAGGCAAGACCTCGGGTCCAGGCTTTATACCAGTTGGATTCTTTTCAGAGTATGTCGATACAATAGCTTCATACTTAGCAATCATATATAACCGCTCGCTCGACGGAAGACTGGAATTTGTACAGGTCACACCACTATTTAAGAAAAGAAATAGGAATAGTCCGCTAAATTACAGGCCCGTGTCACTAACGTCGATTTGCATTAGAATTTTGGGACACGTATACTGTGCTCAAACATTATGAATTACATAGAAGAAAACGATCCATTGCCAAGCAGCCAACACGCGTCCAGAAAACATCGTTATTGTGAAACGCAACTAGCTCTTTGTTCCCATGGAGTAATGAGTCCTATCTACAAGGGGACACCAAACTGATTCCCTACTTTTGGGCTTTCCGAAGGCTTGTGTGACACTGTTCCTCACAAGTGATCTCCACTCAGATTGCGTGTTTAGAGAGTATCGTCTCACTTGTGTTACTGCATTCGTGGTTTCTTGTCAGTAGTGTAACGGGAAGTCATAGAGAAAAACAGAAATGACATCTGGCGTTACCCAAGGAAGTGCTGTAGGGCCCCCACCGTTCCCAATGTATATAAACGATTTAGGAAACAATCTGAGCAGCACTCTTAGATTGTTTGCAGATGATGCCGTCATTTATCGTCTCGCAAAGACATGTTGTTGTTGTTGTGGTCTTCAATCCAGAGACTGGTTTGATGCAGCTCTCCATGCTACTCTATCCTGTGCAAGCTTCTTCATCTCCCAGTACCTACTGCAACCTACATCCTTCTGAATCTGCTTGTGTATTCATCTCTTGGTCTCCCTCAACGATTTTTACCCTCCGCGCTGCCCTCCAATACTAAATTGGTGATCCCTTGATGCCTCAGAATATGCCCTACCAACCTATCCCTTCTTCTAGTCAAGTTGTGCCACAAATTTCTCTTATCTCCAATTCTATTCAATACCTCCTCGTCAGTTATGTGGTCTACCCATCTAATCTTCGGCATTCTTGTGTAGCACCACATTTCGAAAGCTTCTATTTTCTTCTTGTCTAAACTATTTATCGTCCATGTTATACAAATACTTTCAGAAACGACTTCCTGACACTTAAATCTATACTCGATGTTAACAAATTTCTTTTCTTCAGAAACGCTTTCCTTGCCATTGCCAGTCTACATGTTATATCGTCTCTAGTTCGACCATCATCAGTTTTTTTGCTTCCCAAATAGCAAAACACATTTACTACTTTAAGCGTCTCATTTCCTAATCTAATTCCCTCAGCATCACTCGACTTTATTCGACTACATTCCATTATCCTCGTTTTGCTTTTGTTGATGTTCATCTTATATCCTCCCTTCAAGACACTATCCACTCCGTTAAATTGCTCTTCCAAGTCCTTTGCTGTCTCTGACAGAATTACATTGTCATCGGCGAACTTAAGCGTGTTATCGATATCGATACTTGCAAGATATCGCTCTCAGGAATTGCAAGACTTTCTAGAATGGAAAAATATTTATGCTTGATGTAATAACAAATTGACAATTTTCGGGTCTTTATCCTTGGTTTTATAGTGAAACCTTGCTTTTGTTAATGTTCATCTTATATCCTCCTTTCAAGACAGTGTCCATTCCGTTCAGCTGCTCTTCCAGGTCCTTTGCTGTCTCTGACAGAATTACAATGTAATCGGCGAACCTCAAAGTTTTTATTTCTTCTCCATGGATTTTAATTCCTACTCCGAATTTTTCTTTTGGTTCCTTTACTGCTTGCTCAATATACAGACTGAATAACATTGGGGGCAGGCTACAACCCTGTCTCACTCCCTTCCCAATCACTGCTTCCCTTTCATGCCCCTCGACTCTTATAACAAATTGTAAATAGCCTTTCGCTCCTTGTATGATCAAAACCAATAGCAAAATGATTCAGACAAGACATTTGTATGTTGTGAAAAATGGCCATTGATTCTAAGTAATGAAAAGTGTGACGTCATCCAATGATTACCAAAACGAGTCCACAAAATTTCGGTTACACGATAAATCACAGAAATCTAAAGGCTGTGACGTCAACTAAATACTTAGGGATTACAGTTACGAACAACGTAAACTGGAACAATCACACAAATAATGTTCTGGGGAAAGCTAGCCAAAGACTGCGATTTATTAGCAGAACACTTATAAGATGCAACAATAACGAAAATCGGAAAATACTGAGGAAGCAAAGGCTGTTGAACGCTCGGTTCAAAAGGGCACGCGCAAATGACGACAGGCAAAGATTAGTAGAGATTCGTGCGTCTGTGAAAAGACCTATGCGCGCAGCATACGACAGCTACCGCTGTCATACCTTAGCTAACGGTCTGGCGGACAATCCGAAAAAAATCTTGTCATATGTAAGATTGCTAAGTGGGTCTAAGGTTTCCATTCAGTCACTCGTTGACCAGTCTGGTTTGTTAATAATTGGCAACCAATGCTGTACAATCCCAATAAAGTCATGAGATGTTCAATTGACTCTTTTATTAGAACATGTTACGCGTTTCGGGATTACACCCATCTTCAGACATCACAAACTTCAACTCCTTCCTATCCAAACAGGCGTACAGCCTTGACAACACAAAGAAAGTGTCCAATACATACGACTATAACTGCGCCACAAGATCACAAAAGACAGGCTGATGTTTTAATTCCACGTTTAAGAAATCGTTCACGCAGGAGAATCGTACAAACGTACCGTCGTTTGACGGTCGCACAGAGTCCCCTATGGACGACAAAGTAATAAGCATCCCTGGCGTAGAGAAACATCTGAAAGAGCTAAAAGCAAGGAAGTCGCCAGGTCCGGATGGAATTCTAGTTCGGTTTTACAAAGAGTACTCTACGTCAATGGCCCCTTACTTAGTTTCCATTTACTGCCAATCTCTCGACCAGCGCACAGAGCCAAGCGATTGTAAAAAAACACAGGTGACTCCTGTATATAAGAAGAGTGAAAGAACGGACCCGCCAAATTACAGACCAATATCCTTAACATCGGTTTGCTGCAGAATTCTAGAGCATATTCTGAGTTCGAATATAATACATTTCCTAGCGACCGAAAAGCTCATCAGCGAATCAGCACAGCTTCAGAAAGCATGGCTGGTGCGAAAGTCCGCCTATTCTTTTCTCACATGATATACTGCAAACTGTGGATGAAGGGCAACAGGCTGATTCCATATTTCTAGATTTCGGAAAAGCGATCGACACCATACCCCACAGCAGACTTTAAGGAAGATACATGCATACGGAATACACTCCCGGACATGTGATTTTTTTTCTTTATTCAGCTTCGATTCCCCCCGAAGGGGGCGGGCTGGCAGCAACTTAGTACGCCGCTCTTAAGCCTACAGAATTTGTTTTAAAAAAGATGAAGATAATAAATAATAAAAGCAAGCGATAAAATCGGTGACTTAAATGGTAAAATGGCGGAAAATCGTGGAGCTTGTAACATAGAACAAAGGGTTGATGATGCTAATAAAATACATATGAAGCGGACAGGTAAATGAATAGACATACAATTAAAAAAACACGGCGACAGTCTGGTTTCTGTTCGCAAGAGATATAAAATTTACACCCAGCTACAGCATGGTTTCTGTTTGCTACACTTTGGAAAGACGAACAACACTGAACATTCACTTGAACACTGCACTAAAAAATTGGCACAAATATGATATAACACAGCCGAGGGCAGATGGGGGGAACCTGGGCAGATGACAGGAAAGGAAAGGGGGGAAGGAGAGGAAAAACGAAGTGGGGGGAGGGGGGAAAGGAGCCGATGGAGGACAAGGACCCATAAGAGTGGGGCGGGTGCTGGACAGACGCAACAGGGAGTGGAGAAAGGCAGAGGAGGGGAATACAAAAGGACTCGGGGGGGGGGGGGGGAGGGGAGGCAGAGAGAGGTTAGGTGGGGAGAAAACAGGATGAAGTGGAGGGAAGAGGGAGCCTGGGGAAAGGACATTAAAGGAGGAGGGTGAGGATCAGGGTTGATCGGAGGGATAAATGGAGGGACAGAGGGCATCATCCTGGAGGGGGAGTTGACGAAAGCCACCTTGGGAAAGGAGATGAAGGGTGTAGGTGTGAAGGGTAGGGGGGGACACAACAGTGAAGCCGTGGCAGAGGGCGGGGATTTGAGAGAAGAGGAGCAACCAGGGGGTGAGGGGGATGAAGGCGGCGGGAGGTGTAGAGGATGCGAATATGGTCGAGGAATAGGAGCAGATGGGGGAAAGGAATCAGGTTGTAGAGGATCAACGTGGGGGATGGGAGGCGTACATGGAAGGCAAGGCGGAGTGCATGGCGCTTGAGGATCTGGAGGGACTTACAGAATTTTGGGGGGGGGGGGAATGGATATGTGATTTTTTTTTTTTTTTTTTTTACTTTATTGTTATTTTAGCACCTGAACAATCAGGTAGGCTGGCAGCGGCATGCTACGCCGCTCTTCAGCTGTAGAGTTTACAATCACAGTACAAGAATGGAGAATGAAAATGAACATAGTGACGGGCAAAAAATAGTGGTCACAGCCACACAAAAAACACGGAGCCGTTCACACTCGACGAGAAAGACACTGAAAACACATTGACATGGCGCACATAACACTGATGAATCCGATGGCACAAATGAACGGAGAAGCGTGACGGCGGACACTAAAAACACTAAACGACGTCACACACACGAGACACAGATGGCGATGATCTCCAGCGTGCGAAAGTCCACGTAGTGTGTGCGAGTCCGGGGACCTGCCAAGAGGGGAAGAAGGGTGAGGGCGGGTGGAGAGGGTGGAGAGGGGAGAACAGAGATGCCAATGGCTGAGGAGAGGGGAGGAGGAGTAGAAGGACAGGGGAGGGGAGGCCCGGGGGAGAAGTGGGAAGAAGGGGGGGGAGGGATGGAGGGAGCCCAAAGGAACAGATACAGGAAGAGGGAGGGAGGATTAAAGTTGGTAGGAGGGGTAGATGGAGGGGAGGAGGACATCATCAAGGAGGGGGAGCTGGCGGAAGCCACCTTGGGAGAGGGTAAGGAGGGTGGAGAGATGGAAACCGGGCGGGACGTGGGAATACAGGCGCGGCAGCGGGCGGGGGTGGGAGAGAATTGGGGAGACGAGCGGGTGAGGAGGATCGAGTTTGCGGGAGGTGTACAGGATCCGTATCCTTTCAAGGAAAAGGAGGAGGTGGGGGAAGGGGATGAGATCGTACAGGATCCGCGTGGGGGAGGGGAGACGGATGCGATAGGCGAGGCGGAGAGCATGACGTTCAAGGAGTTGGAGGGATTTATAAAAGGTAGGGGGGGCGGAGATCCAAGCCGGATGGGCATAACAAAGGATAGGGCAGATGAGGGACTTATAGGTGTGGAGGATGGTGGAGGGGTCCAGACTCCACGTACGGCCGGAGAGGAGCTTGAGGAGACTGAGTCGGGAGCGTGCCTTGGCTTGGATTGTCCGGAGATGGGGGGGGGTCCAGGAGAGGCGACGGTCGAGGGTGACGCCAAGGTACCTAAGGGTGGGAGTGAGGGTGATAGGACGGCCATAGATGGTGCGGATATGTGATTGGTTCAAAGACTTTTTAAATAATAGAAACCAGTATGTTGTCCTCGAGGGCCAGTGTGCATCTGAGACAGGGGCAACATCAGGAGTGCCCCAGAAAAGTGAGATAGAACCGTTGTTATTTTCTACATATATACAGGGTGGCCCATTCATAGTGACCGGACCAAATATCTCACGAAATAAGCGTCAAAAGAAAAAACTACAAAGAACGAAACTCGTCTAGCTTGAAGGGGGAAACCAAATGGCGCAATGGTTGGCCCGCTAGATGGCGCTGCCATAGGTCAAATGGATATCAACTCCTTTTTTTTTTAAATAGGAGCCACCATTTTTATTACATATTCGTGTAGTACGTAAAGAAATATGAATGTTTTAGTTGGACCACTTTTTTCGCTTTGTGATAGATGGCGCTGTAATACTCACAAACGTATAAGTACATGGTATCACGTAACATTCCACCAGTGCGGACGGTATTTGCTTCGTGATACATTACCCGTGTTAAAATGGACCATTTACCAATTGCGGAAGAGGTCGATATCGTGTTGATGTATGGCTATTGTGATCAAAATGCCCAACGGGCGTGTGCTCTGTATGCTGCTCGGTATCCTGTACGACATCATCCAAGTGTCCAGACCGTTCGCCAGATAGTTACGTTATTTAAGGAAACAGGAAGTGTCCAGCCACATGTAAAACGTCAACCACGACCTGCAACAAATGATGATGCCCAAGTAGGTCGTTTTAGCTGCTGTGGCGGCTAATCCGCACACCACTAGCAGACAAATTGCGCGAGAATCGGGAATCTCAAAAACGTCGGTGTTGAGAATGCTACATCAACATCGACTGCACCCCTACCATGTTTCTATGCACCAGGAATTGAATAGCGATGACTCTGAACGTCGTGTACAGTTCTGCCACTGGGCACAAGAGAAATTACGGAAGTTGACAGATTTTTTGCACGCGCTCTATTTAGCGACGAAGCGTCATTCACCAACAGCGGTAACGTAAACCGGCATAATATGCACTATTGGGCAATGGAAAATCCACGATGGCTGCGACAAGTGGAACATCAGCGACGTTGGCGGGTTAATGTGTGGTGCGGCATTATGGGAGGAATGATAATTGGCCCCCATTTTATCGATGGCAATCTAAATGGTGCAATGTATGCTAATTTCCTACGTAATGTTCTACCGATGTTACTACGAGATGTTTCACTGCATGACAGAATGGCGATGTACTTCCATCATGGTACTTCCAACATGATGGATGTCCGACACATAGCTCGCGTGCGGTTGAAGCGGTATTGAATAGCATATTTCATGACAGGTGGATTGGTCGTCAAAGCACCACACCATGGCCCGCACGTTCACCGGATCTGTCGTCCCCGGATTTCTTTCTGTGGGGAAAGTAGAAGGATATTTGCTATCGTGATCCACCGACAACGACTGACAACATGCGTCAGCGCTTTGTCAATCCATGTGCGAAGATTACGGAAGGCGAACTGCTCGCTGTTGAGAGGAATGTCGTTACGCGTATTGCCAAATGCATTGAGGTTGACGGACATCATTTTGAGCATTTATTGAATTATTGTGGTATTTACAGGTAATCACACTGTAACAGCATGTGTTCTCAGAAATGATAAATTCACAATGGTACATGTATCACACTGGAACAACCGAAATAAAATGTTCAAACGTACCTACGTTCCGTATTTTAATTTAAAAAACCTACCTGTTACCAACTGTTCGTCTAAAATTGTGAGCCATATGTTTGTGACTGTTGCTGCGCCATGTATCACAAAACGAAAAAAGTGGTGCAACTAAAACATTCATATTTTTTATGTGCTACACGAATATGTAATAAAAAATGGGGGTTCCTATTTTTAAAAAAACGCAGTTGATATCCGTTTGACCTATGGCAGCGCCATCTAGCGAGCCAACCATAGCGTCATCTGGTTTCTCCCTTCAAGCTAGACAAGTATCATTCTTTGTGGTTTTTTCGTTTGACGCTTATTTCGTGAGATATTTGGCCTGGTCACGATCAATGGACCACCCTGTATATGATCTGACAGACAGGGTGGGCAGCAATCTGCGATTGTTCGCTGATGACGCTGTGGTGTACAGAAAGGTGTCAAAGATAAGTGACTGTAGGTTAATATAAGATGACCTAGACAAAATTTCAACATAGAAAAATGTAAGTTAGTGTGGGTGACTGGGAAAAACGAACCTGTAATGTTTGCATACAGCATTAGTTTTTTTTATTTATTTATTGTTCCGTGGGACCACATTTAGGAGAAGTCTCCATGGTCATGGAACGAGTCAATACATGAAATTATAACACAATTGTAGAAACAGATAAAATGAAATATAAGAAACATATTCAGGCGACAAGTCGTTGGTTTAAATAAAGAAAATCAAGAATGTAACACTGGAATTTGCTTAATTTTTTAGCTCTTCCAGGAGCTCCTCGACAGAATAGAAGGAGTGAGCCATGAGGAAACTCTTCAGTTTAGACTTAAAAGTGTTTGGGCTACTGCTAAGATTTTTGAGTTCTTGTGGTAGCTTATTGAAAATGGATGCAGCAGAATACTGCACTCCTTTCTGCACAAGAGTCAAGGAAGTGCATTCCACATGCAGATTTGATTTCTGCCTAGTATTAACTGAGTGAAAGCTGCTAACTCTTGGGAATAAGCTAATACTGCTAACAACAAACGACATTAAAGAAAATACATACTGTGAGGGCAATGTCAAAATTCCCTGACTATTGAATAGGGGTCGAAAGAGGTTTTCGAACTTACACCATACATAGCTCGAACAGCCCGTTTTTGAGCCAAAAATACCCTTTTTGAATCAGAAGAATCACCCCAAAAAATAATACCATATGACATAAGCGTATGAAAATATGCGAAGTATACTACTTTTCGTGTTGAAATGTCACTTATTTCAGATACTGTTCTAATGGTAAATAAAGCGGCATTTAGTTTCTGAACAAGATCCTGAACATGGGCTTTCCACAACAGCTTACTATCTATCCGTACGCCTAGGAACTTGAACTGTTCCGTCTCGCTTATAACATGCCCATTCTGTCTGATTAAAATGTCAGTTCTTGTTGAATTGTGGGTTAGAAACTGTAAAAACTGAGTCTTACTGTGATTTAGCATCAAATTATTTTCCACAAGCCACGAACTTATATCATGAACTACATTATTTGATAATGTTTCAATATTACACACAAGATCCTTCACTACCAAGGTGGTGTCATCAGCAAACAGAAATATTTTTGAATCACCTGTAATACTAGAAGGCATATCATTTACATAAATAAGAAACAGCAGTGGCCCCAGCACCGACCCTTGGGGAACGCCCCATTTAACAGTGCCCCATTGGGACTGAACATCATTACCACTCTCAATATTGCGGAGGATTACCTTCTGCTTTCTGTTCTTAAAGTAGGAGGCGAACCAATTGTAAGCTACTCCCCTTACTCCATAATGTTCCAACTTCTGCAGTAATATTTTGTGGTCAACACAGTCAAAAGCCTTCGTTAAATCAAAGAAAACACCTAACGTTCGCAACCTTTTATTTAATCCGTCCAAAACCTCACAGAGAAAAGAGACTGTAGCATTTTCAGTTGTTAAGCCATTTCTAAAACCAAACTGTACATTTGACAGCAAGTTATGTGAATTTAAATGCTGCAGTAACCTTGTATATACAACCCTCTCGATAACTTTAGCAAACACCGATGGCATAGAAATAGGTCTATAATTGTCAACATTATCCCTGTCTCCCTTTTTATAAAGTGGCTTCACCACCGAGTACTTTAATCGGTCAGGAAACCAAACCACTCCTAAAGGAAAAGTTACAGATATGGCTAAGTACTGGGCTAACATACGTGGAACAATACTTCAGTATTCTGCTAGATACCCCGTCACATCCATGAGAGTTCTTGGTCTTTAGTGATTTAATTATTAACTCAATCTCCCTCTTGTCAGTATCATGGAGGAGCATTTCAGGTAACAGTCTCGGAACACTTTTTTCTAAGAGCGCTATATGATTCCCTGTTGGGACTAGGTTTCTATTTAGTTCACCTGCTGAGTAGTGTCCTGCTTGACACAGTCACATTGTTTGAATATCTAGACGCAATGTTGCGAACCGATAGGAAATGGAACGAGCATGTGAGGAATTTGGTAGGGAAGGTGAATGGTCGACTTCGGTTTATGAAGAGAATTTTAGGAAAATGTGGTTCATCTGTAAAGGAGGCCGCATGTAGGACGCTAGTGCGAACCGTACTTGAGTACTGTTCGAGTGTTTGGGATCCGCACCAGGTCGGACTCAAAGAAGGCAGTGAAGCAGTTCAGAGCTTGCTAGATTTGTTACCGGTAGGCTAGATCAGCATGCAGGTGTTACGGATATGCTTCAGGAGCTAAAGTGGGAACCCCTGGAGGCAAGAAGACATTCATTTCGAAGAACACTACAGAGAAAGTTTAGACAACCGGCATTTGAAGCTGAGTGCCGCCAACATACGTTTCACGTACGGATCATGAGACATTAGGGCTCATACGGAGGCATATAGACAGTGGTTTTCCCTCGCGGTATCTGCGAGTGAAACAGGAAAGGAAAGGACTAGTTGTGGTACAGTGTACCCTCCGCCATGTACCGTACGGTGGCTTGCGCAGTATGTACGTATGTAGATGTAGATGAAGTCCACTGAGATACGCATCAGATAGGATTGACGGTGACATCGCCGGCCGGAGTGGCCGTCGGTTCTAGGCGCTACAGTCTGGAACCGCGCGACCGCTACGGTCGCAGGTTCGAATCCTGCTTCGGGCATGGATGTGTGTGATGTCCTTAGGTTAGTTACGTTTAAGAAGTTCTAAGTTCTAGGGGACTGATGACCTCGGAAGTTAAGTCCCATAGTGCTCAGAGCCATTTGAACCATTTTGACAATGACATCGAAAAAGTTCGAAGAAGGAAAGCTCGTTTTGTATAGTTGCGAAATAGGGGAGAGAGTGCCACGGACGTGATACACGAGTTGGGGTGGTAATCTTCAAAATGAAGGCGTTAGTCGTTGCAGCAGGATCTTTTCACACAGTTTCGATCACCAGCTTTCTCCTCCGAATGCGAAATTATTTTGTTGGCACGCAACTACATAGGGAGAAATTGTCATTGTAATGAAGTAAGAGAAATCAGAGCTCGCACGGAAAGATTTAAGTGTTTGTTTCTCCGCGCGGTGATCAGGTGTGTAACAGCAGAGAAATAGCTTCAAGGTGGTCCGATGAACCCTCTGCCCGGCACTTAATTGTGTACCGCAGATGCAGATGTAGCTGTAAATGTAGGTGTAGAGGTGGTGTTGTCAGTATAGAAGCAGGTACAGCAGAATCTGTCGCTATGGAGGGCTCAGTGAGTTCTAACATGGAACTGTCACTGGATGTCACCTGAGGAACAAATACGTCACGGGTATGTCAGCCCTTCTAAAGCTGCACAAGTTAACAGTTGGTGATGCGACTGTGAAGTGGAAACGCAAAGGAACAACCATAGCTAAACCAAAACCAGGCAGCTCTTGTGTACTGAGGGACAGGGACGGTAGACCATTGTGGAGGATGTTTGTAAAAAATCACTTGAAAATATCGGGAAGAAAATCACTTGTGCGTTCCAAAGTGCGGTTACCAGTCCTGCTAGCACAGTGCCTGTACGTAGGGAGTTATGAGGATGAGGTACAACGTCGAGCAGCGCCCCCTAAACCACACAGTTCTAAGCGATGCTTGAGATCATGTGAAGAGTGACGCCATTGGACAGTGGACGACTCGAAACGAGTGATTCGGTCACGCTATACCCGGTGGAAGTCCAATGGAAGTGTTTGGGTTTGGCGAATGTGTGGGAAATCTTGCCTACTACCGCGAGTGGTTGATACGATGATGTTTGGTTTGTGGGGCGCTCAACTGCGCAGCATCGGCGCCCGTGTGAAGTCCCAATTGTTACACAGTCCAATTTTTTCGCCGTCCACTCTAGCCACTGCCACAAAGGATGATGATGAAATGATGAGACAACACAAACACCCAGTCCCCAGGCAGAGAAAATCCCCAACCCTGACGAGAATCGGACCCAGGACCCCGTGATCCGGAGGCAGCATCGCTAGCCACTACACCACGAGTTGGGGATACCGTGAGTGGCACCAATAGAGCTGTATGGAGAGGGTGGTATTGTGGTACGGGTGTGTTTTTCGTGGTTTGGGTGTGATCCCCTTATTGTACTTATGATATGAACACATTTTACAGCACTGTGCGTTGCATGCAGCGGAAGGACATTTCGGAGACGCTTTTTATACCAGCATGACAATGCACTCTGACATGAAACAGCTTATTTGAAGCAATGGTTTGTGGACAATGACATTCCTGGAATGGACTGGGGTGCCCAGACTCTCGACCTGAACCCGAAGAAACATCTTTGGGACGAGTTACAACGTCGACTTCGTTCCAGATCCCAGCATTTGACATCACAACCTTCTTCGGTTTCGGCTCCTGAGGAAGAATAGGCTGGCATTCCTCCACAGGTATTCAGACATCTCACTGAAAGTGTGTCCAGCAGAATTCAAGCCGCCGTGAATATGAAGGATGGACACACCCCATAGTAATGTCCACTAACAGGTGTCGGGATAGTTTTGATAAGATAGTCTATATGCGGTTAGTTCCTCATATCGTTGCTTTAACGTACACTCATGCTCATAAATTGAGGATAATTGCAGAATGTGGTGCCAAACAACGTGGCACTACACAAAACTGGCACTAATAGCATTGGCACATAGGGAACACACACGGCACAGATCTGTAAGTCCACGGTATTGGTGATAAATTGAGAAAACAGTCCGAAACACATGTGGTGCAAAACGCCAGTGTTTCCTGAGCATGTACCCCGACATCAATGTGAGATATGATCACCATGCACGTACACAGGCCGCACAATGGGTTGGCATACTCGGGATCAGGTGGTCGAGCAGCTGCTGGGGTACGGCCTCCCATTCTTGCACCAGTGCCTGTCGGAGCTCCTGAAGTGTCGTAGAGTTTGAAGACGTGCAGCGATACGTCAACTGAGAGCATCCCAGACGTACTCGATGGGGATTAGGTCGGGAGAACAGGCAGGCCACTCCATTCGCCTGAGATCTTCTGTTTCAAGGTACTCCTCCACGATGGCAGCTCGGTGGGGCCATGCGTTATCGTCCATCAGGAGGAGGGTGGGTCCCACTGCACCCCTGAGAAGGCAGACGAACTGGTTCAAAATGACGTCCTCATACACCTGACCTGTTATAGTTCTTCTGTCAAAGACATGCAGGGGTGTACGCGCACCAATCATAATCCCACACCACACCATCAAACCACGACCTCCATACAGGTCTCTTTCAAGGACATTAAGGGGTTGGTATCTGGTTCGTGGTTCACGCCAGATAAAAACCCGGCGAGAATCATTGTTCAGACTATATCTGGACTCGTCCATGAACGTAACCTGGGACCACCGTTCCAATGACCATATACTGTGTTCTTGACACCAGGCTTTACGGGCTCTCCTGTGACCAGGGGTCAGTGGAATGTACCTTGCAGGTCTCCAGGCGAATAAACCATATCTGTTCAGTCTTCTGTAGACTGAGTGTCTGGAGACAGCTGTTCCAGTGGCTGCAGTAAGGTCCGGAGCAAGGCTACCTGCAGTACTCCGTGGCCGTCTGCGGATACTGATGGTGAGATATCGGTCTTCTTGTGGTGTTGTGTGCTGTGGACGTCCCGTAATCTAGCTCCTGGACACGTTTCCTGTCTAATGGAATCGTTGCCATAATCGTGAGATCACACTCTGTGGCACACGGAGGGCCCGTGCTACGACCTGCTGTGTTTGACCAGCCTTCAGTCGCCCTAGTATTCTACCCCTCATAACGTCATCAAAATGTGTTCTTTGAGCCATTTTTGACACACAGTCACCATTAGCACGTCTGAGAACGTCTGCAAACTCACTCGCTGCATCGTACTGTGACATGCACCGACACACCTCTGCGTATGTGGACTGCTGCCAACGCCACCGTGCGACGACCGCAGGTCAAATGCACCGCATGCTCGTACCCCGAGGTGATTTAAACCCGCAAACAGCCCACCAGAGCGTTGTTTCACCATGTATCAGCATTATCCTTAATTTATGAGCATGAGTGTATAATCTGCACAATAATTCCCTCTTTCAAGTTTTTATTTAATTGCATTGCTAAGTAACTTGTGTACAATTACTAGTTGGCAGGATCTCTTTCCTGTTTTTTATAAAATGACACAGGCTACTTGCAGTGTGACTGGCTGGATAACTCAGTTCAAAAGATGAAGGGAGGCAAGACCACAAATAAAACATGTGTAGCCAACTACTGTGTTGTTCAAACTACAGTTTGTGATTGGGACAGTTCTATTTTTCTTTATCCAGGAAAGCGATTTTTGATTATTGGTCTCGAATATTAGTTTTGGATGTTTCCTCACAAGATGCTGAATGTCAGTCTTCAGCAATAGTAACAAAAGGAAATATTCACAATATAAGTTTATAACGACTTTATCTATTTTGTTGTGCGAAGCCTGTACTCATCAGAATTTGTCAAAAAAATTGGTAACTCCTGCGTTTATAAAATTGTTGTCTGGCATTATCAGTTAGTACGACGCACCTGAGCTTCCAGCTGCCGGGTGGAGGTGAATCGCCGCAGACTTGGACTCGCTTAGCCGGCTCTATAGTATCCGTCTCTTCCAGCAGCGGTGGAGGCCACAGTTCATACCTGTCCAAACAGGAAAAAAACAGTCTCTGCAAGGTTTTAATCTTTCTTTGTAGTCACTCTAACGTTGTCAAATTCGTGTCATAATCTGTCTGTCTTGTGTTAATGACGACCAGCGACTACAATGCTCTCTGTTATCTATACTACTACATAAAGACAAGTCATTGTTTAACGTTGTTACCAAACATCTCCAAAAGTTCTTCACCAATTTACTTCGCATTTTTACACGATATTCTAGTAAACGTTCATACGGACACGGAAATGTTGTTAGCGACCGACTTACATCAAATTTTTGTACGATACTTTTATAAATATTCAAATTGACATATGCTGTGTATTTTCAAGTATTTAAGTATATATATAGCGTATGAACCATGGGCCTTGCAGTTTGTGTGGAGGTTTGCGTGCCTCAGCGATACAGACCGCATGTGTAACCACAACGGAGGTGTGTTTGCTGAGAGGCCAGACAAACGTGTGGTTCCTGAGGAGGCCCAGCAGCATTTTCAGTAGTTTCTGGGGAAACGGTTTGGATGATTCACTGATCTGACCTTGTAACATCAACCAAAATGGCCTTGATGTGCTCGTACTGTGAACGGCTGAAAGCAAGGTGACACTAAAGCCGCAATTTTTCCCGAGGGTATGCAGCTTTACTGCATGGTTAAATGACGATGGCGTCCTCTTGGGTAAAATATTCCGGAGGTAAAATAGTCCCCCATTCGGATCTCCGGGCGGGGACTACTCAGGAGGACGTCGTCATTAGGAGAAACAAAACTGGCGTTCTACGGAATGTCAGATCCCTTAATCGAGCTGGTGGGTTAGAAAATTTAAAAGGTAAATGAATAGGTTAAAGTTAGATAAAGTGGGAATTAGTGAAGTTCGGTGGCAGGAGGAACAACACTTCTGGTCAAATAATACAGGATTATAAATACAAAATCATACAGGAGCAATGCAGCTGTGGGTTTAGTAATGAATAAAAAAATAGAAACGCGGATAAGCTACTACGAACAGCATAGTGAACGCATTATTGTAGCCACGATAGACACGGAGTCCACGCCTGCCACAGTAGTACAAGTTTATATGCCAACTAGCTCCGGAGATGATGAAGAGGTTGAAGAAATGTATGATGAAATAAAAGAAATTATTCAGATAATTGAGGGAGACGAAACTGTAATAGTCATGGGGAACTGGAATTCGATAGTAGGAAAGGAAAAAGAAGGAAAAATAGTAGGTGAATGTGGACTGGGGGTAAGGAATGAACGAGGAAGTCGCCTTGTAGAATTTTGCACAGAGTATAATTTAATCACTCCTAACTATTGATTTAAGAATCATGAAAGAAGGTTGCATATGTGGAAGAGACCTTGAGACACCGGAAGGTTTCAGGGAGATTATATGATGGTAAGACAGAGATTTAGGAACCAGGTTTTAAATTGTAAGACATTTCCAGTGGCAGATGTGGACTCTGACGCAATTTATTGGTTATGAACATAGAGTAAAACTGAAGAAACTGCAAAAAGATGGGAATTTAAGAAGATGGAACCTGGATAAACTGAAAGAACCTGAGGTTGTAGAGAGAGTTTCAGAGGGAGCATTGGGAACGATTGACAAGAACGAGGGAAAGAAATATCGTAGAAGAACAATGGGTAGCTTTGAGAGATGAACAGTGAAGGCAGCAGAGGATCAAGTAGGTGAAAAGACGAGAGCTAGTCGAAATCCTTGGGTAACAGAAGAGATATTGAACTTAATTGCTGAAAGGAGAAAATACAAAAATACAGTAAATGAACCAGGCAAAAGGAAAGAAGGAAGCTAGAATGAGTATAAAGGGTCTATACAAGGGCTATCTGCGTGGGGGCAATATTATGTAGTAAGACATAGATGAAGATGAGATGGGAGATATCATGCTATCTGAAGAATTTGGCAGAGAATTGAAAGACCTAAGTTGAAACAAGGCCATGGGAGTAGACAACATACCGTTATAACTAATGATAGCCTTGGGAGAGCCAGCCATGACGAACCTCTTCCATCTGAGGAGCAAGATGTATGAGACAGGCGGAATACCCTCAGACTTCAAGCAGAATATGATAATCCCAATTTCAAAGGAAGCAGGTGCTGACAGGTGTGAAAATTACCGAACTATCTGTTTAATAAGTCACGGTTGCAAAATAATAAAACTAATTCTTTCCTGATGAATGGAAAAACTGGTGGAAGCCGACCACGGGGAAGATGTGTTTGGATTCCGTAGAAATGTATGAACACGCGAGGCAATACTGTCCCTACGACTTATCTTAGAATATAGATTAAGGAAAGACAAACCTACATTTATAGCATTCGCAGACTTAGAGAAAGTTTTTGACAACGTTGACTGGAATACTCTCTTTCAAAGTCTGAAGGTGGGAGGGGTAAAGATAAGGGAAGCGAAAGGCTATTTACATTTTGTACAGAAACCAGATGGCAGTTATAAGGGTCGAGGGGCACGAAAGGGAAGCAGTGTTTCAGAAGGGAGTGAGACAAGGTTGTAACCTATCGCTGATGTTATTCAGTCTGTATAATGAGCAAGCAGCAAAGATAACAAAAGAAAAATATGGAGTAGTAATTAAAATCCAGGGAGAAGAAATAAAAACCTTGAGGTTTGCCGATGACACTGTAATTCTGTCAGAGACAGCAAAGAACCTGGAACAGCTGTTGAACGGAATGGACAGTGTCTGCAAAGGAGGATATAAAATGAACACCAACAAAATTAAAAAAGGATAATTGGATGTAGTCGAATTAAATCAGGTGATGCTGAGGGAATTAGATTAGGAAATGAGACACGTAAAGTAGTAGATGAGTTACGCTGTTTGAGGAGCAAAATAACTGATGATGGTCGAAGTAGAGAGGACATGAAATGTAGACTGGCGATGGCAATGACAGCGTTCCTGAAGCAGAGAAATTTGTTAGCATCGAGTATGAATTTAAAAGTCAGGAAGTCTTTTGTGAAAGTATTTGTATGGAGTGTAGCAATGTATGGACGTGAAACATGGACGATAAACAGTTTAGACAAGAAGAGAACAGAAGTTTTCAAAATGTGGTGCTATAGAAAAATGCTGAAGATTAGATGGATAGATGAAGTAACTAATAAGGAGGTACTGAACAGAATTGGGGAGAAGAGAAATTTGTGGCACAACTTGACTAGAGGAATGGATCGATCGGCAGGACACTTTCTGAGGCATCAAGGCATCACCAATTTAGCATTGGCGGGCAGCGTGGAGGGTAAAAATCGTAGTGGGAGGTCAAGAGATGACTATACTAAACAGATTCAGTAGCTACTCGGAGATGAAGAGCCTTTCACAGGACAGAGTAGCATGGAAAGCTGGGTCAAACCAGTCTTTGGACTGAAGAGCACAACAACATATAATACGTAAGGCGAAATGTTGTTAGCAAATGTTTCGAAAAGTTCTTGAGCGACTTGTTTCAAATTTTTATGTGATACTCTAATAAGCGTTTAGACAGACACAGCACAATTTTTTTCAAATACATATAGCATATAAATACATAAATAATATATAATAGGAACGCTGCTAGCGAAAATCTCGAATAATTCTTGACCTGTTTACTTTTTACACGATACTCTAATAAACATTCAGGCAAACTCATATTATATATTCTTTAAATATTTATAATATATAAATATGTATAACATGCAGATGTTTTTAAGAAAAACCTCGTAAAGTCCCTGACCGATTTCCTGCAAATTTTACCCCGTACTCTAACAAAACATTCAGATGGACATACGCTATATGCTTTTTTAAACAACAATGTACAGTTTGCTCTTAAAACATTCTGTGAGAAACAAAATGCTGTGGTATACCGAGTTGTGAAAATATTAGGTTTTGTTTTCTTTCTCGCAGTAAGTTCAACTCGATAGCTGGGAATTTAAACCATTAGCGAGACTGTTTCTCCCACATATATATAGTTTTAACAAATATTGTATACACAACTAAGTGATGTTTAGTTTTCTTCCTCGTAGTGAGCCTCAATAGAAAACAGGAACGGCTTGTTGTCTTACGATTGGAATACTACTACGTATTCTGAATCGTCTGAAACTTCGTAACCCTGCCCATTTACAGACTAAAACTTTGCGAAATACTGGTATTGAAGCTATTCTCCTTACAGATCCAGCAGCAGGAGAGGTCTCTCTCATTCCCCATACGCCAATGATCCCAACCGAATTACCCGTTCATGTTAAGCGACTTCAGTCCCAGTCAATGTTTCGTTGGCAATAACTGTAAACGCCCACAACTGATACCAGTGAAAGCGGGCCGTGTTACAGGCACGAGACTCCACTGCCCATCGCCGCATTCGAACGTGGGTTCTCTGCTGGGTATAATGAAGAGGATGGTGGTGGTGTGTCCACAGATGGTTCCTGATGACAGAATAACAACAGTTATCGATCAAGTGCAATACATTGGTTGTGGGCCTCCTGGGCGAGGTCTTCCTCCGCTCGTAATATTATCTGGAGCGACGAAGATTGCCGGCAGATAACTGGAATCTGCTGCCTCACCGCCGGCACTACAGCCTTGCTGGCTCGTACTGCAGCAGCTGGAACCATGCGGCGTGGGCCTCTGTTGCGGAGGTGGCTGGGGGGGGGGGGGGGGGATGGCACTGGACAGGTCAGTGCCCCGTGTCAGTGGACATCATCCCCTGCTGCGGCTACCTAGTGTCAGCACGCCAGGCTCCCCGGCTCCGACCACAGTCATGGTGCTTGTGGAGGACAACGGCGACAGTGTTACCACAACGCAGCCCAAGAGATGACTACCATGACAGGTGGCTGCCTGTTGAGATCGTCCGACGATAGCATACCTCTGGCGCCTCCTAGACAACGACCTACATTAACATGGTGATTATTATGATGACGGCGATGGCAGTGGCAACTTCGAACTGGTGGCACCTCACAATGGACGATGTTGACGAGCTGGCTGCAGGTCATTAAATACAGCTTTCTGAGGTTCTTCTTCCCCAGGTAGAACATTCTAGTGTTGCTCGGCTGGCATAACTGGGGTGATTACTGCCCTCGATGTTGACATCCTGGTGTGCATCGAGCTGCTTCTTGTCACGTCCTCTGCTGTCTGGTGACACAGAATTCTCCTTCGTGTTGATGAACTCGGTGCTCTGCTGACCCAATTACGCCATGGTATCATAGCACTGAACTGTGCAATGGAATGTAACACACATACGACTTCTGGTTCACAATATTCTTTCACATTTTAACTAACTTTATTGCTGGGAAACGAACTTAATCACTCTCATCATTTGACCCCCTACATAACAACAAACAAAGCTATAGGTCATAGAGAGAGAGAGTGGGGGGGGGGGGGGGGGAACAGGAGATAGGCAGGAGAGGGGGAAGGAGAGGAGGTTATGGACAGAGATAGGGGGAGTAGGAGATGGCCAGGGAGTGAAGGAAGGAGAAGGAGATACTCAAAGAGAGGGGGGAGGAGAAGATGGACAGAGAGGGGGGGGGGAGAAAGGAGATTAAGACGTATATCCAGTCCCCATACAAATTTTGCAATTGTGAAGCACTGTCAGGTTGCCTAGTGTAAGTTATTCGCGCAAAGGATAATGCATCTGAAGTGTCTTCTCAAGCCCAGGGTGTTAACCAGACATTCTGTATAAATATGAATCTGGCGCTGTAAGGTAGCTAATGTTAGGTGTGGATCGTGACAAATTAATGAGACGTGCTGCTGTCACGTAACCAGAATGCATGAATTAGTAAAAGTGAAAGTTTGGGATCTAACCTAGAAAGACAAAGCAGCTGTTCCCCTTTTTCATTCTACATATAATTTAACAACTGTCATTTCAGGGGTCAAGTGATGCACAACTATCATGTTCAATTACTTTGAACACTCAACAACAAAATATTTAACGCTTGGGCATATTGAAATGGCAATTATTAAATCGTTATCTCTACAAATAAAAGTGTTATCACAGGCAAGAATGATCAAAAATCTTCATCTATTAAATTTACTTCTATGATATCGTAGGTGGTCAAGGCACTAAGTTGGTGGAGAATAAATTTACCTTTTAAACCAATGAAAAAAACTCTCATGTACTCAATGTGAGGGTAGGTTAGTATCGTAGCTTTTGATATTCAATGGTAGGGCGTACACAGGTTGGAGTGAGCAAAATCTCAACTCAACATTTACTGTGGCCTAATGCGTGATAGTACTTTACCAATCGGGATTTGTATCGAAGATTTAGTTTGAAGAAATTGATAGATACCTTCAAGGGTCTTGTAATGATTCTTGAGGGGAAGGTACTATAGGTTGCGAAGTTGCTGTTACTATAACTCTAAATACGAGGTATATCCACAAAGTAAGTTCCATTTGGTTATATAAAACAAACGTGTACAGACACAGAAAAAATATTTCTTGTAGAAAAATCTACAACTGCTAAACTACTTTTCTACATAGCTTCCGAAATTTTGTAGGCACTTGTCATAGCGTGGCACACGTTTTTGTATGCCTTCTTCATAGAAGGTTGCCGCCTGTGTATTCAACCATGTGGTAACATGCTCTTTCAGCTCGTCATCATCGTTGAAGTGTTGACCACCAAGGACAGATTTTAGGTTCAAATGTTCAAATGTGTGTGAATTCCTAAGGAACCAAACTGCTTAGGACATCGGTCCCTAGACTTACACACTACTTGCACTAACTTACGCTAAAAACAAGACACACACCGATGCCCGAGGGAGGACTCGAACCTTCGGCGCCTGTTGCAATGCGCCTTCCTCATGGTCTGTTGCTAACTGCTCAATGAGCACTAGTTTTGATACTTATATACTATGTAGGAGTGCTGTCATTGGATGTGAGGGGGAGGAGGAAGGATATTAGGAGTTCATTTTATTGGTCTTTGCATTGCGTGTTGTCATTGGCGGAAATAGGCGGTTTCCATTGGAGTTTCCTATAATGCTTGTCATTGGTGGAAATCGGCGAATAGGAAACTGAGCGTCGAATACAGCGTAGCGTTGTTTTCTAACTGCCTAGTATCGACTAGGCCGTATCAACGCTCTGTGTACCCTCCAGCGCTATGGCCTGTCACGCGTCTGTTGCTCTGCGAGAGCTGTCCTTCCGCAAAGCTGCCACTGCTGGCAGCCAAGACGCTGGAAGTCGGTACCCGTCTTCTCTGTTCATGTTGTCGGGTCGCTTGGCTATTTCCATAGCCTCTCTAATCTTCCTCCTCAAACTAAACGATTGTTTCGCAAGTTACGTGGGCCTCTTCGCTTCGATCTTCATCCTGCACTGTTCCTGATGTTCTGCCACCGCTGATTTGTTGTATTGTTTGAGGCGGATATATCTCTCGTGTTCAGTTAACCTGGTGCTTGTTGGACTTCCAATCTCACCTACAGACACCAGTCCAAATTCGCACCTGATTTCATAAACTCCGGAGTTTTAATAGCTAATGAAATTTTTTCCCCTGTGTAAAGACATATTCCAGGTTTTTTGTGTCCGAATAGTTCAAATTAGGCTATCAAAGTTTTTCAACCTATTCAATGAACTGAGGATGAAGCCCGATCAACAGGCATTACATGCATTGATCAAAAGTGATAGTGCATTGAGAATGGCTACTTCCTAGCTGAAATCTAGATCTGCCAATAAAATTTAAAAAGGACGACTGATAGCTGAAATCTATTATTTACAAGTCAATATAACAGTCGCTGAGTGCAACAGCCTTCTGAATGGAAGGTAACCGGATAATTTCAGATACCTCGTCGAAAAGAAGCTGTAGTTACGTAAGAAGTTGCGAGGAAAGCATTCATTCATTACTTAATTCTTTAGTTCGAACTAAATCATTATTCAGGCAGTCCATAAGATCTGCGTAAAATAATAGCTAATGAAATTGTTCCCCTATGTAAAGACATATTCCAGGTTTCTTGTGTCCAAACAGTTAAAATTAGGCTATCAAAGTTTTTCAACCTAATAGGAAAACCAATTTTTGCCAATCATTTAGTAACTGGTTATAATAAATAGATATAATAGAGACGCGTGGTACTTCATAAGCAGGAGGCATTTGAGAACCTCTGTATGAATGCAGTGACATCTATGTGGCAAAACCAGTGCCACAATTACCACTCGCATATTGGGTCATGTGCAGCCGGGGCAACACAGAAAATAAGCAATAGCCGATCGCTATTTGGACTGTGGCGGATCCAAGAAAGCAATGTACTTGTCCAGCAGCTATGGATGAAGCAACGGAATATAAGAGAACCTATGTATATTGAGGAAGCAGTAAAGGAAACAAAAGAAATATTCGGAGTAGGTATTAAAATCCATGGAGAAGAAATAAAAACTTTGAGGTTCGCCGATGACATTGTAATTCTATCAGAGACAGCAAAGGACTTGGAAGAGCAGTTGAACGAAATGGACAGTGTCTTGAGGGGAGGATATAAGATGAACATCAAGAAAAGCAAAACGAGAATAATGCAATGTAGTCGAATTAAGTCGGGTGATGCTGAGGGAATTAGATTAGGAAATGAGACACTTAAAGTCGTAAAGGAGTTTTGCTATTTGCGGAGCAAAGTAACTGATGATGGTCGAAGTAGAGAGGATATAACATGTAGACTGGCAATGGCAAGGAAATCGTTTCTGAAGAAGGGAAATTTGTTAACATCGAGTATAGATTTAAGTGTCAGGAAGTCGTTTCTGAAAGTATTCGTATGGAGTGTAGACATGTATGGAAGTGAAACATGGACGATAACTAGTTTGGACAAGAAGAGAATAGAAGCCTTTGAAATGTGGTGCTACAGAAGAATGTTGAAGATTAGGTGGGTAGATCACGTAACTAATGAGGAAGTATTGAATAGGATTGGGGAGAAGAGGAGTTTGTGGCACAACTTGACAAGAAGAAGGGATCGGTTGGTAGGACATGTTCTGAGGCATCAAGGGATCACCAATTTAGTATTGGAGGGCAGCGTGGAGGGTAAAAATCGTAGAGGGAGACCAAGAGATGAATACACTAAATAGATTCAGAAGGATGTAGGTTGTAGTACCTATTGGGAGATGAAGAAGCTTGCACGGGGTAGAGTAGCATGGAGAGCTGGATCAAACCTTTCTCAGGACTGAAGACCACAACAACAACAACATGTAAATTATTAGATGTCCGAACAACATGAACAGGTAGTATGGATGTGAGTTACCGACCACATTTCTTCCAGCGATCCCAATCCAATGGAGCACATGCATTCACCAAGCGAGCAGCTCCTCGAGACCTGAGCCAACAAGCATGTGCAGGATCGAATCCTTGGTGCAGGAAAACGTAGTCCCAGGAGACAAGCTGCCGATTCATTGTTGACTGGCAATAATCTAATAGAGTAAGACAGGCAATAGCCTTTTGTGCAGCAGTCATCCACAGGCAGCTTCACTTTGAACAGTTCGATGAGGTTCCAACTTACATTGCGAAGTCACATTGATGTGACAACCTGTAAAAAGCCTTAATAATCATCTTTCGCAGCACGGCCTGCAGTGAGATGTGCTGGAAAGGACCCAGTGAGGTTTTGGAAGGTACTGAGAGGGATGTGGAGCCATGCTGACTCCGATGCTGTGGCCTGCTGCTCCAGGTTTCTCGGCTGAGGACCCATGGTGCGTACAGCCCGATCCGGGTGGTTTACATCGGTGACCAAGAGATTACAGTAAACTCATCCTGATGCTGTTGGAACAAAATGGTTCAAATGGTCCTAAGCACTATGGGACTTAACAGCTGATGTCATCAGTCCCCTAAACTTACAACTACTTAAACCTAACGAACCTAAGGACATGACACACATCCATGTCCGAGGCAGGATTCGAATCTGCGACCGTAGCAGCCGCGTAGTTCCGCACTGAAGCACCTAGAACCGCTCGGCCACCGCGGCCGGCCCTGTTGGAACCACCCACGTACACTGCGAGCTGTGTGACATGTTGTATTGTCCCACTGGTAGTTGCCATCATGCCAAGGAAAAATAAACTGCATCTAGGAGTGGACATGTTCTCTAGGGATAGCTTCATACTTGCGCCTTCCAGGACGACGAGATCACTGGGACAATGCCAAGAAAACATTCACCAGTCCAAAACTCTCCCTCCTCCATCCTGGACTCTTCGGACAATTGTTGCATGATGTTTGTTTTCAGAAGTTTAATGGTGTACAAGCCAATGGCCATCTGTCCAGTGGAGGAGAAAACGTAATTCAACTGAAAACTCCACCTGTCACCACGCAGTGGACGTCCACTTGTGGCACTGGCGTACAAATTTCAGCCCTCATCGCTGATGAACAGCTGTCAGGATGGGTGCATGAACCAGTCGCCTGCTGTTGAGGCCAGTATGCAGCAACTTTAGCTGAACAGCCTTTGCGGAGATACTGTTGGGAGCTCCTTGGTGGAGATGAGTGGTCAGTTACTCAACAGTTGCAAGGCTATTCGTCCGTACACATCTCCACAGCAGTCTTCACTCCTATCACTTATGGTCGACTGAGCACCATAGCCGGCCCCTGTGACCGAGCGGTTCTAGGCGCTTCAGTCCGGAACCGCGCTGCTGCTACGGTCGCAGGTTCGAATCCTGCCTAGGGCATGGATGTCTATGATGTCTTTAGGTTAGTTAGGTTTAAGTAGTTCTAAGTTCTAGGGGACTGATGACCTCAGATGTTAAGTCCTATAGTGCTCAGAGCCATTTGAACCGTTTTCTAAGTCTAGGGGACTGACGACCTCAGTTGTTAAGTCCCATAGTGCTTGGAGCCATTTGATTTGAGGACCATAGTTGGCTCGGCGCTGTTTTGGATACCGCCATTTTGCCATGCACGATACACTTCAACGATGGTGGCATGCGAGCAGTTTACGGACTTAGCCACTTCGGAAAAGCTTCCGTGTTTGGCCCAAACGACCCTGATCATGCCCTTTTGGACGTCTAATAAATCGCTCCATTTCCGCATTACGACAACGACTGCACTTTATGAACCCTCAACTGCTAATTCTGCCGCCTGACGTCTATGAGTGATTATTGCAAGTTGATGTCGAACATAGGCGGTAGGACAATTGTAAGGTGTCAGGCAAATCCAACACCTTCCATGAAAACCCTGACATGATAAGCAAATCCAGTAGTATGTCACATAGCTCTGAATAAATCGTGACATTAAATTAACCAAAGTAATACGAGTAACGAGTGAGCAAATGGAATACCACAGACTAACACAAGAATGCCTAAATGCGTGTCATACCCTCCCAACGCGAGACAGACGCAGTTCTGAAGGGAGAAACGAGAACAGAAGCCGAGAGCAGAACCGTGTTAAGCTAGAAGGCCCTACGATAAGGGACGGCCACCTACGTCGCCAGCTAACCGCTAGGACCACCCCGCAGCCCATGTTAAAAGCTAGAGCCCTCCAGAAGAACAGTATAGATCTTACGATGACACAAAAAGGGCCACACCAGCCGCAAGTTTTAGCGTGAGACTTTTTCGCGTCTCTGTTACGTTGCAAACATTAAAAACATTGCCCCACCACGAAAAGTAACCGCCAGGACTACCCCCAAGCCCATGTTAAAAGATAGAGCCCTCCAGAAGAACAGTATAGATCTTACGATAACACTAAAAGGGCCACACCAGCTGCAAGTTTTAGCGTGAGACTTTTTCGCGCCTCTGTTACGTTGCAAACTTTAAAAACATTGCCCCACCACGAAAAGTATAACGTTTCTCATTGTATAGACAGAATTTTTGTAGGCGGAGCTTAAGGTTAACATTGAGACCCTGATTGGTCAGCTGAAAACACAGCCAGATAGTTTTTTTTTAACCAACCTCGGTAAATTGTAGTAAGGAGAAGTTAGGAGAGAGTTGCTTCCGAGACGGCGAGCTGGATGGAGCTGCGCCGGCCGCCGCCCCCTGACGAACACTGACAAGGTAACGAACGCACGCGATGCCGCATAACAGTGCATAAAGCTTCACTCAGAACTGCAGAAGTATCATCTGTTGCAGCCCCTTTTTGCGTAATACTAGTGTCGATCGTCAATTAAAGCTCATGGTGTTCACATTTGCCACTTGAAGTAAAAATCTGAAACGCGATGATTTTTCTGTTATATAGTTATTGAGAAGCCACATCAGCCACTGTAATTTACGACAAGTTAGATAAGTAATTAAAGATTATTGAGGGTCACTGTAGACCATTTTGATAGTTTTCTCTTTTGTGAAACTTAATTTAAACCTAGATTATAGATGTGATATGGCATAGGTCATCCTTCGATCCATTGTAGAACTTGGAAACCCATTCAGGGAATATTCGTTCACATTTTTGTTGAACGCAGTTGGTTTTTATCATCCTGTATTAAAACATTTCCTTTTATCAATAGTGCAATTTATAAACAACGTTTTGTGAGTAGAATAAAATTTCCAATGGTAAACTTAACTGATTTTTCGACGTTATTTTACCAGCTAACTAAAAATAGGAAAGCCTTGAACCCCTTCCACTAAATTTAGTTAGTATTAAGATTCTTTTACAGGGAGTGCAGTGGAGCTGATGCTGACATCATTAAGTGTTTGATTATATCATCGCTAGTCTCACTGAACTCTTCTGAACTCTACATGTCATGTGTGGTCTGGCGTCTCCTTACCAGGAACAGGTCCCAGGTTCAAACTAGTCAATTCCCTAAAAAACACGCTCAGAGCGTCGTTGCGCGAAAGTGGTAGGGAGACACGACTTAGAACAACAGACACCACGCAGAATGTTAGACAGTATACAGCGGATTTTACAGGCAGTTTGTTCGCCCTGGAAAGGAACATAGGGAAGATGGTCGAAATGTCGGGATTACAGTGCCGGAAAAAATTAGTACACCTTCACCAATCCATTTATTGTTGCAACAGTGCGGATGGAGAACATGAATTGATTACATTTGCAGATCAATAATAGAAGCGGTTCTGAGACGCCAGGTATCGATCCATGCTGAAACACTCATATTAGTACGTGAGCAACCTGCGTGGGCAACTATTGAGGCGCTGAATTTGGCATCCAGTCGATCGTACAGATGACGAATACTATCCTGGGATACGTTATGCCACGCCTGCTCCACGTATTCATGCAGTTTCGTAACAGGTGTTAGTTGACGAGTTTTACGGGTCACTCCTCGTCCCATCAAATCCCACGCGTGCTCGAATGGAAACAAGTCTAGAGATCGTGCTGGTCAGGGAAGTTGCTGCACGTCTTGCAGAGCACGTTGAGTTTCACGGGCAGTGTGAAGGCGAGTTGGATGAAGAACACATCACCTTCCTGATGCAAGAACGGAAAAAGAGCGGGTGTAACAACTTCCTGCACTTACCGAGCGCTGATTAGCGTCCCCTCTAGAAACACCAAAGGTGAACGGGAGTTATAGCTTATCGCACTCAGACCATAAGGCGCCAATATATCTTGGACGAATGCACTAGGTCTAGGCCGTACGCGCAAAGGACCATCATTTGAGTGCAGGCAGAATCTCTTTTCATCGTTGAAGACCACAGCGGGCCATTCCATCTTCCAAGCGATCCACCGATGGCACCAGTTGACCTGTGCACTTCGATGCTGTGGCGTGAATGGAAGATGGGCTGGAGGTGTGTGTGCCCATAGTCCCACTGCTAATAAATGGTTTGCAACACTTCGTGTTGACACGCCTGGGCTCACAAGCCCTCCTATCTGTGCTGTGGTAGCTGTACGAACTTCCACTGCTGTCATTACGATACGACGACCCTAGCAGGCGACTGTGTTGAGTGCACTTCTAGACCCTCTTCTACAGGTGTGAGAATATTCAGGTGACCACTGATACCAGCATCGTTGGAGAACTGACGCAGCCAAGTCCAACTTGCGTGGCAATTCTCCGAAAGGGTCATCTCACCATTTGGAAGGCCACAATTTGACCCCTTTCAAATCCGTTCATTTGGCCGTAGAAACACGAGTGCATCTCACAAGGGAACCTCCCCATCGCACCCCCCTCAGATTTAGTTATAAGTTGGCACAGTGGATACGCCCTGAAAAACTGAGCACAGATCAATCGAGAAAACAGGAAGAAGTTGTGTGGAACTATGAAAAAAATAAGCAAAATATACAAACTGAGTAGTCCATGCACAAGATAGGCCACATCAAGGATAGTGTGAGCTCAGGAGCGCCGTGGTCCCGTGGTCCCGTGGTCAGCGTGAGCAGCTGCGGTACGAGAGGTCCTTGGTTCAAGTCTTTCCTCGAGTGAAAAGTTTAATTTTTATTTTCAGACAATTACCAAAGTTCAAGCACTCACACATAATGAACTACCCTCTCCAAAATTCCAGGACATGTTCAGATTTGCTTGGACATGCAGGATTTGACGGTCTACGCACGGAAAAATTTGAAAACGTTAAAAACATATGTTTTGACAGAGCACAGGAAAAACTGTGCGACTGTGAAACTGTTGCATTCATTTGTTGCAGTTTATGTGACAAACTCTTATGCTTTCATCAGTTTTTTGGGAGTGATTATCACATCCACAAGAAAACCTAAATCGGGCAAGGTAGAAGAATCTTTTTACTCATTCGCCGAGTGTACAAGTTACGTGGGTCGACAACATATTCCTGTCATGTGACGCACATGCCGTCACCAGTGTCGTATAGAATATATAAGACGTGTTGTTCTGTGGAGGAATCGGTTGACCTATGACCTTGCGATAAAATGTTTTCGGTTCCCATTGGAGAGGCACGTCCTTTCGTCTACTAATCGCACAGTTTTGCGGTGCGGTCGCTAAACACAGACACTAAACTTATTACAGTGAACAGAGACGTCAATGAACGAACGGACAGATCATAACTTGGCGAAAAATAAAGAAAGTAAACTTTTCACTCGAAGAAAGACTTGAACCAAGGACCTCTTGTTCCGCAGCTGCTCACGCTGACCACGGGACCACGGCGCTCCTGAGCTCACACTCTCCGTGATGTTGCCTATCTTGTGCATGGACTAATCACTGTATCTTTTGCTTATTTTTTTCATAGTTCCACACAACTTCTTCCTGTTTTCTCGAGTGATCTGTGTTCAGTTTTTCAAGGCCTACCCACTGTGCCAACTTATAACTAAATCTGAGGGGGGTCCGATGGGGAGGTTCCCTTGTCAGTAGCATGATTGCCTGCTTGCATCACACGTCTGCACGACACTGAGTCTTCTAGCTATGAGTATTCCCCAATAAAGGGTATGATCTGTTGACGGATGACGCTGAAACCAATGTCAGTACATCTACGACTCCCCAGGTGGAATATGACATCTTCGAACCAAAATCGACGTCGTCTTTCCAGGTGTACTAAGTTTTTTTCCCCGCCAGTGTATTTTATTCAAAATGATGGGCGTAAATTGGAAAGCTCGCTATGAGAAAAGGAGAAGCGTAATCAGGAATACTTTTCTTATCTAGCCACGCACTTGGGGCACCAGGACCGAGCCTCACCCCTCGAAGCCGGAGTCGCAGGCGTCAGCGAGCACGGCGGAGACCTCTGCGTGGGTTAGGCGCCGCCTCCTGGCGCACCTCCGCCTCTGGTGGGCCTCCACCAGGCTGGTGTTGATCTGCGCATCAGATGGGCAGAGGTCACAACTCGGAACTCAGGACGTGTTCAGCCTGTTTCCTGTCAGCCGCTGTCCAAAGATACGAACGCCAGGTGAAAACATGTAGACCTTACAAAGAGAGAGATGGATATCAAGAATATTGTTATGGACGGAGTGACCTGCGAGATACACAGAGGTGGCTAAAGTCATGGCACAGCGATGTACACTTATACACTACTGGCCATTAAAATTACTACACCACGAAGATGAAGTGCTACAGAAGCGAAATTTAACCGACAGGAAGAAGATGCTGTGATATGCAAATGATTAGCTTTTCAGAGAATTCACACAAGGTTGGCGCCGGTGGCGACACCAGCAACGTGCTGACATGAGGAAAGTTTCCAACCGATTTCTCATACACAGACAGCAGTTGACCGGCGTTGCCTGGTGAAACGTTGTTCTGATGCCTCGTGTAAGGAGGAGAAATGCGTACCATCACGTTTCCGACTTTGATAAAGGTCGGATTGTAGCCTATCGCGATTGCGGTTTATCGTAACGCGACATTCCTACTCGCGATGGTCGACATCCAATGACTGTTAGCAGAATATGGAATCGGTGGGTTCAGGAGGGTAATACGGAACGCCGTGCTGGATCCCAACGGCCTCGCATCACTAGCCGTCGAGATGACAGGCTTCTTATCCGCATGGCTGTAACGGATCGTGCAGCCACGTCTCCATCCCTGAGTCAACAGATGGAGACTTTTGTAAGACAACAAACATCTGCAAGAACAGTTTGACGAAGTTTGCAGCAGCATGGACTATCAGCTCGGAGACCAATTGTGCGATTTCCCTTGATGCTACATCACAGACAGTAGCGCCGGCATTGGTGTACCGAACGACCAACCTGGGTGCAAGAACGGCAAAACGTCATTTTTTCGGATGAATTCAGATTCTG
Source organism: Schistocerca americana (assembly GCF_021461395.2). NCBI lineage: Eukaryota > Metazoa > Arthropoda > Insecta > Orthoptera > Acrididae > Schistocerca > Schistocerca americana. Next base: position 185,569,960 of record NC_060120.1, read on the forward strand.
TTTACAGCATCATGATGTTAGCATCCGTGTTTGGCGACATCGCGGTGAATGCACGTTGGAGGCGTGTATTCGTCATTGCCATACTGGCGTATCACCCGACGTGATGGTATGGGGTGCGATTGGTTACATGTCTCGGTCACCTCTTGTTCGCATTGACGGCACTTTGAACAGTGGACGTTACATTTCAGATGTTACGACCCGTGGCTGTACCCTTCATTCGATCCCTGCGAAACCTTACATATCAGCAGGATAATGGACGACCGCATGCTGCACGTCCTGTACGGGCCTTTCTGGACACAGAAAATGTTCGACTGCTGCCCTGGCCAGCACATTCTCCAGATCTCTCACCAACTGAAAACGTCTGGTCAATGATGGCCGAGCAACTGGCTCGTCACAATACGCCAGTCACTACTCTTGATGAACTGTGGTATCATGTTGAAGCTGCATGGGCAGCTGTACCTGTACACGCCATCCAAGCTCTGTTTGACTCAATGCCCAGGCGTATCAAGGCCGTTATTACGGCCTGAGGTGGTTGTTCTGGGTACTGATTTCTCAGGATCTATGCACCCAAATTGCGTGAATATGTAATCACATGTAAGTTCTAGTATAATATATTTGTTCAATGAATACCCGTTTATCATCTGCATTTCTTCTTGGTGTAGCAATTTTAATGGCCAATAGTGTACATATGGCGGTAGTATCGCGTACACAAGGAATGAAAGTGCACTGGATTGGTGGAGCTATCATTTCTACTCGGGTGATTCATGTAATAAAGTTTCCAAGTTGATTATGGACGCACAACTGGTCTTAACACACTTTGAACGCGAAATAGTAATTGGAGCTAGACGCAAGGGACAGTCCATTTTGGAGATCGTTAGGGAATTTAGTATTCCGATATCCACAGTGTCAAGAATGTGTCGAGAATACGAAATTTCGGGCATTACCATGGACAACAGCCTTCTCTTGGCGACCGAGAGCAGCGGCATATGCGCCGAATTGTTAGTGCTAACAGACGAGCAACACTGCGTGAAATAACCGGAGAGATCGATGAGGAACGTACGGTGAACGTATCCGTTAGGACAGAGCGGCGAAATCTGGCCTTAATGGGCTACGGCAGCAGTCCACCTATGCGAGTACCTTTTTCTAACAGCACGACATCGCCTTTAGCGCCTTTCCTTGGCTCGGGACCACATCCGTTGGACTCTAGACGACTTAAAAACCGTAGCCTGGTCAGATGAGTCCCAGTTTCAGTTGGTAAGAGCTGATAGTAGAGTTAGAGTATGGCGCGGACCCCACGAAGCCATAGATCAAAGTTGTCAACAAGGCACCATGCAAACTGATGGTGGCTCCGTAATGGTTTGGGATGCATTTATATGGAGCGAACTGGGTGCTCTGGTCCAACTGAACCGTTCATTGTCTGGAAATGGTTATTTTCGCCTACAATGAGACCATTTGGAGTAATTCGTGGTCCTCATGTTCGCAAACAGTGATATCATGTCACCGGGACACAATTGTTTGCGGTTGGTTTGAAGAAGATTGTGGAGAGTTCGAGTGAATGACGTGGCCACCCATATCCCCCGACATGAACCCTACTGAGCAATTTTTAGACGTAACAGAGGTGTAGTTCGTGGAGAAAATGCTGCACCGGTAGCACTTTCACAATTATGGGCGCCTATAGAGACAGTGCGGCGCAATATTTCTGCAGGGAACTTCTAACGACTTGCTGTACAGGTAAAACGAGGTCCGGTAAGATATTAGGATCCAGTGACTTTTGTCGCCTCAGTGTACGTTTCTTATGTACTGTCAGATTTAAGAGTCCTAAAAGACACCTACTGTTAAAGGCAAAGGAGAGAATGAAGAGGTGGAAAGAGTACATTCATCCGCATCCACATTTCTTCTCTGCAGTTCACACTTAAGTACTTGGCAGAGGGCTCATCTGACCAATATTGAAGGTCTCTGCGAGTGGAGGAACTGCCTCATGACAACAATCTGTTGTCTATTTGTAAGACAGGATCCAGTGTTTGAGCCAGAATTTGACAGAGGACTTGGAATCAAAAAAAGCAAAATGGATACCTAACAGTACTACGGAATTTGTAAAATCGTTCGGGGATGTGGTAACCGAACGCTTATTCAGATTAGTGTGTAGAATCCGTGGGACTGTTGTTGAACCAACAGGCTTTCGGGACACTGTCATCCGCTCAATCCTGAAGAAGCCAAGGCATACAAATCGCACAACTGTCTTAACGATTCATTTATCCAGGTTACTGACAAGAAGAGTATACAGAAGAATTGAAATAAACACGAAGGTTATCTCATTTGATTATCAACTTGGCTTTAGGAAACGTAAATGCACCAGAAAGACAGTTCTGACAATACGTTGGATAATGACTTAGGAAAAGTCAAGTCGTCTTCATAGGATTTGTCGACTTACTAATAGCATTAGACAAAGTAAAAAGTGCAAGATGTTGGGAATTTTCAGAAAATACGCATAAGCCATATGTAGAAAAGCAAAATCGAAGAAGACCAATAAAGATGTGCTCCTAATACAAAGGACATAAATGAAGGATGCTCCTTTGCTCCCAACTGCCGGCCGCGGTGGCCGTGCGGTTCTAGGCACGTCAGTCCAGAACCGCGTGACTGCTACGGTCGCAGGCTCGAATCTTGCCTCGGGCATGGATGTGTGTGATGTCCTTAGGTTAGTTAGGTTTAAGTAGTTCTAAGTTCTAGGGGACTGATGACCTCAGATGTTGAGTCCCATAGTGCTCAGAGCCATTTGAACCATTTTTTGCTCCCAACTATATAATGGTGGAAAAGTTCATAAGCTGGATTACAGTCCACATTCAAAGGACATTAATGATAAGATTCTCTGGTATCATTGCTATACGTACTCAGAGAAAGCGAGGAAGTATTAGAGGGTCTGTTGAATGGAATGACGAGTCTAATGAGCACAGATATAGACTGAGAGGAAATGAAAGAAGGATAGAGTACGAGTAATGAGCAGGGAGTATTGATAAGCTTAACATCAGAATTGGGGACCACAAGGTAATCGAAGTAAAAAGAATTTTGTATCACAGGCGAAGAGAGCGCTCTCTGTCAAATAAAGAAAGTAAGTATGCATCTCGAGCACAAAACTGTTTCGATATGAATCACTGACTGTGAGAAAAAGCAGGAAAAGAAGACGATAGAAGCGTTTGGGATGTGGTGTTCCAGAATGACGGTGAAAATTAAGTGGGTGATGAGGTAAGAAATGAGGAGGTTCTCGCAAGAATCGACGAGGAGAAGAAGATGTGGAAAACACTATCAAAAGGAAGGGACAAAGGGATGGAACATGTGGTAAGACATCACGGAATAACTTCCATGGTACCAGAGGGAGCTATAGAGGGCAAAAATTATAGGGGAAATCAGAATGACATATATCCTACAAATAATTGGGGAAGTAGGGTATAAGTGCCGCTCTGAGATGAAGAGGTTGGCATATGGGACAAAGCCAGGGCATTTCGCATCAAACCAGCGAGAAGACTGATGACTCAGAAAAATAGCGTTTTAAAGTACGATTATGTGTATTTCGTTTACCTGGATAAACTGGTACGCTGTGCCATCGTGAAATTCCTTTTTTTTGGACTGTTTATGACCAATGGAACTTCCTCCAAAGTTGGTGAAGCTCTTCTAAGCAATCAACTCTCATATTCAAGATTAATAAATGGGTCGGTGAATTTAAATGTGAGTCTACTCCTCTTCAAAATTTTTATTTTTAAATTCATTTAGTCGTTTCGTATCACAAAATCATACATATAATTCACAAAGTGTAGAATATACCATTTGAAAAGCAGAATAAATACGAATCTCCTCTTTCTCTCCTCAAGGTGATACATTTAACTGACTGCATATAACTATCGATGGAAACATAAGGGATAACGTAGAACATAGCACCGGCCAGTCGACGATTAAAGCTATACATAACAGCTAACCTCATACACTTTTAATTCGAAAAATGCCGAGGAAGCAACGGCTGTTGCACTCTCAGTTCAAAAGAGAACGCACAAATCATGACAGGTAATGGACATTCGTGTGTCTGTAAAAAGATGCACGAAGCCTGCAAAAATTGCCACCGTCATATCTCAGCAACACAACCAAGAATCCGAGAAAATTATGGTCCTACGTAAAATCGTTAAGAGGGATCTAAGACTTGCATACAATTATTCATTGAAAAGTCTGGTGTGGCAGAAGAAGACAGCAAAAGTGAGGCGAAGTTTTAACTTTCGCATTTTAGAAATCGTTGACGCAGAGCAATCGTACAAATATACCGTCGTTTGACCATCGTACAGACTAACATAGTAGGACACAGTAATAAATATCACTCGTGTGGAGAAACAACTGAAAGAGTTGAAAACAAATAAGTCGCCGTGTTCTGATGGGATCGCAGTTCGGTTTTACGAAGAGTACTCCATTGGCCCCACACTTTGCTTGCAGTTGTAGCTGATCTCTCGCCCAGCGCAAAGTCCCACAATACGGGTAAAGCGCAGGCGACTTCTGTATATAAGAATGGTGAAAGAACGGTCTCCCAAAATTACAGACCAATACTTTTAACATCGGTTTGCTGTAGAATCCTTGAACATATTCTTAATTCGAATATGATAAATTCCCTTGTGGGAAAACCTTCTGTCCACAAAACAGCACGGTTTTAGAAAGCGAAACTCAGCTTGCTCTTTTCTCACATGAGATCCTGCGAACTATGAATGAAGGGCAATAAGCAGATTGCATTTTTCTAGATTCCCGTAAAGCATTTGACTCGGTGCCACACTGCCAACTGTTAACGAATGTACAGGCATACGGAATAGGTACGTGAGTGGCTCGAAGACTTTTTGAAGTAACAGCATTCAGGTGTTCCTCAGACTCAAAAGTATCGTCAGGAGTGCCGCAAAGAAGTGTGATAGTACCGCTGTTTTTCTTTATATAACTTTGTGTTCTGCCTTACGGCAGGTCTTGTCGTGGGGGAGCCTCGTCAGAGAGGTCCACCACATGAGCGTCTTGGGAAGTGATTCCAGTGGTGGCTTCCCGTTGCAGTCCACTGATGATAATGAAATGAGGATAACACAACACACAGTGCCTGAGCGGAGAAAATCTCCGACCCAGCCGGGAATCGAACCTGGACCCCTTGGCGTGACAAGCCGCCGCACTGACCACTCAGCTACGGAGGCGGATTTTCTTTACATACATATATAAAAAAGAGTTTTGCATCACCTCTGTTCCGAGAGTTCCGCAACCTGTGCACAAAACTGGAATAGAGATCAACATAAACATCATTTCCGTCCTTTTTATTGCTCAAGAAAACCACACATTGCATGTTGCACCACCATACAGGGAGAACTTCAGAGGTGGTGGTCCAGATTGCTGTAAATACCGGTACCTCTAATACTCAGTAGCACGTCCGCTTACATTGATGCATTCTATATTCTACGTGGAATACTATCCGCAAGTTCATCAAGGCATTGTTGGTCCAGATTGTTCCACTCCTCAACGGCGATTCGGCATAGATCACTCAGAGTGGTTGGTCGGTCACGTCGTCCATAAACAGCCCTTCTCAATCTACCCCAGGCATGTTCGGTAGGGTTCATGTCTGGAGAAAATGCTGGCCACTCTAGTCGAGCGATGTCGTTATCCTGAAGGAAGTCATTCACAAGATGTGCACGATGGGGGCGCGAATTATCGTCCATGAAGACGAATGTCTCGTCAATATGCTGCGGATACAATTGCACTATCGGTCGGAGGATGGCATTCACGTATCGTACAGCCGTCACGGCGCCTTACATGACCACCAGTGGCGTGCTCGGCCCCACATAATGACACCCCAAAACATCAGGAAATTCCTCTTTGTTGCACTCGCTGGGCAGTGTGTCTAAGGCGTTCAGCCTGACCGGGTTGCCTCCAAGCACGTCTCTGACGATTGTCTGGTTGAAGGTATATGCGACAAGCATCGGTGAAGAGAACGTGATGCCAATCCTGAGCTATTCATTCGGCATGTTCTTGGGCCCATCTGTTACGCGCTGCATGGTGTCGTGGTTGCAAAGATGGACCTCACCATGGACGTCGAGAGTGAAGTTACGCATCATGCAGCCTGTTCCGCACAGTTTGAGTCGTAACACGACGTCCTGTGGCTGCACGAAAAGTTGTTCAAAATGGTGGTGTTGCTGTCAGTGCTCCTCGGAGCCCTAATCCGTAGGTAGCGGTCACCCACTGCAGTAGCAGCCCTTGGGCTGCCTGAGGGAGGCATGTCATCAACAGTTCCTGTCTCTCTGTATCTCCTCCATGTCAGAACAACACCGCTTTGATGAACTCCGAGATGCCTGGTCACTTCCCTTGTTGAGACCCCTACCTTGGCACAAAGTAACAATGCGAACACTATCGACTCGCGGTACTGACCAACTACCCAGGTGGAATGACTGGAACTGATCGGTTGTCGGACCCCTCAGTATAATAGGTGCTGCTCATGGATGGGTGTTTACATCTTGGGGCCGGTTTAGTGACATCTTTGAACAGTCAAAGGGACTGTGTCTGTGATACAATATCCACAGTGAACGCCTATCTTCAAATATCTGGGAACGGGGGTACGTGAAACTTTTTTTGATGTGTGTGTATATAAATGATTTGGCGGAGACGATGGGCAGCAATCTGCGTTTTTTTGCTGATATGCTGTGGTGTATATGAAGTGAGGCGTAGCACAGTATACCGATCCTGCCTTGGAGGCGGTTAAGTGGGAGATGTGTCTCAGAGCTGGATAGTGACAGATGGTGACGCGAGACTGGACGCGCACGTAGTTTGTGTATCAGCCGATAGAGGACAATATTGGATAGGGGGACTAGAGTGCACTAAAGTAATAGAATGTTTTTCATAAGCTGTTCTAGTATTTTCATAAAGTGTTATTATGTCTTTTTGTGTATGTAAAATGTTATAAATGTGTTTTAGCAGTATGAATGATGCGTGGGTGCGGTTTAAGGTTAATATGAAGGTAATTGTTTAACGAGTTATGTAGTAGGATTTAGTGTGGGAACATTTCGAAGAAGTATGGATATGAACAAAGGGGATTTTTGTAGAATAGATTTGTAAAGTAAGTTTATGGTAAAGGGAAAGTTAATTCAGGATTAAATAACAATAGTAAATAACTTTATGCATAAACAAAACTTCAGCATATTAGATAATTATGTCGGTAAAAGGTGCAGTCGTTAGGTTTACTATTTTGCGATTGGTTATTGATGAAAAGCGCGGATTGACGCAGGGGAATGTTGTTTTGCTATTGGCTGTTGAGTAAACTGACCAATGGTAAAGCAATATTCTTCGCGCGCCTTTCTCCGCTGGTAGAGAAGACTTAGAGTATTCTAAAGAAGAGTGGGAGCCTAGCCATGAAACAGTTCGGACGTGTGTAGTAGTAGTTCCGATGGAAACGATAGGTTGCCCGACCTAGCAGTGTTTCATACATCAAAAGTGTGGTAAAGTGACGGCTTAATTATTCCGATGGGTGCGTAGAAATTTCTGGATTTTTAAGCGAATTTTGTGACGAGAAAAAACATATATTCCGCGTGGCGCATTGAGCAGGTCGGTGGCTAAAAACTGTGACTGCATTTGGTACCGACAGACATAATATTTGGCGAGCATTCTCAATCAAAAACAGTCAGTATTTTTGTAGCTATTACGTTTACGGGAAATGCAACACCATAAACTTGCTAACGTGAGTGAAAGGGATTGTGAGTGACTGTGTTAAGACTAGCACGGGCTTGGCAGTGATACTTGTTCACCTAAGTTTCAGAATATATTAATTGAGGACAAAATTTCCAAACGTTCATTTGTGTGAAAACTTTCACCCGAAACGTAGATTAGTGACTTAAATTGCAGCCTGATTCACGTCGAAGTACATTAGGTTTCGCTCGGCTTCCCTACTGATGATCTGCTGAGACAATGTTCACAGGTACGTCGTAAAGGGACGGAAAGAACAGCGCCACCGCAGAAGGTGTCGTCGGTGGGTGACTGTGGAAGGATACAAGATGACTTAGACAAAATTTCTAAACGTAGAATCTCTAAACATAGAAAAATGTAAGCTAATGTGAATGAGTAGGAAAAACAAACCAATAATGAAATTTCCTGCCAGATTAAAACTGTGTGCCGGACCGAGACTCGAACTCGGAACCTTTGCCTTTCGCGAGGAAGTGCTCTACCAACTTAGCTACCCAAGCACGACTCACGCCCCGTCCTCACAGCATTAATTCCGCCAGTACCTCGTCTCCAACCTTCCAAACTTCACAGAAGCTCTCCTGCGAACCTTGCAGAACTAGCACTCCTTTCTACCAGGAGTGCTGGTTCTGCAAGGTTCGCAGGAGAGCTTCTGTGATGTGTGGAAGGTAGGAGACGAGGTACTGGCGGAATTAAAGCTGTGAGGACGGGGCGTGAGTCGTGCTTTGGTAGCTCAGTTGGTAGAGCACTTCCCCGCGAAAGGCAAAGTTCTCGAGTTCGAGTCTCGGTCCGGCACACAGTTTTAATCTGCCAGGAAGTTCAGCGCACACTCCGCTGTAGAGTGAAAATTTCATTCTACAAACCAATAATGTTCCAATGCAGTATTGATAGTGTGATGCTTGACACATTCACGTCGATTAAATATCTAGGCTTAAGGTTGCAAAGCGATATGAAATAGTACAAGCATGTAAGGATCGTAATAGGGAAGGCGAATGGTCGACTGCTGTTCAATGGGAGAATTTTAGGAAACTGTGGCTCATCTGTAAAGGAGACTGCATATGAGACGCTAATGGCAAGTATTGTTGAGTACTGTTTGAGCGTTTGGGATCCGCACCAGGTCGGATTAAAGGAAGACATGGAAGCAGTTCAAAGACGGGTTGCCAAATTTGGTACCGGTAGGTTCGAACAAGACGAAGGTATTACGGAGATGTTCCGGGAACTCGAATGAGAATCACTGGAAGGAAGGCGACGTTTTCTTCGAGGAGCACTAGTGAGAAAATTTAGAGATCAGGCATTTGCCGCCCATGTACATTACCCTTAAAGACCATCAAGATAAGGTTAAAGAGACTTGGGCTCTTACGGAGGCATACAGATAGTCGTTTTTCCCTCGCTCTATTTGCGAGTGGAACAGAAAAAGACTAGTATTGGTACTGAGTACCCTCCGCCATCCACCATATGGTGGCTTGCGGAGTATGTAAGTAGATGTAGATGTAGACGAAGATGTGAGATACGCACTCTATGTTTGACAGCTACAGTATATTTGATTTAGTAAAGTAGTAATAAGGAGCTAAGAGTACGGTATATTTTAACAGGCTGAGATCTGCTTTTGTTGAATTGTGACGAAAAGCAAACGCATTAACGAATTTCTCATCAACATTTGGCCTCTTGTTACGTGAAATGGTACTTATTTTGTAAGTAACCTTATTATTTTGGTATTACTGGGCCCACCACTTTACTCCAGAAAGAAAGACAGCAATAAAAGCAAAGGATTATTACTAGTGATCCTATATAACATTACATCGGGGAAAAGGCCCGTGGTTACTAGTCAACATGTAGCGTGGCACCGAGTTGGGAGTGCGTGCTCCATTCAGTCTTATTCCATCTGGATTACTCAGTAATTAATTTCAGGGGTTAATGTAAGCTCGATTTATTGACATTCAAGAAAAAGAAGACATGGTGGAAAACATTTATTTTGTTTGCATGTAATGAGTTTTATGAGACAATGTGAATGCGAATAATGCATCAGAGAACGATGTAAATGCCAGAGCGTGACAGTAAACTTGCCGGCTTAACGGCATATTTTCGCCAGAAAGGGATGCGTGGCCGTGCGGTGTCTCCAGGGTAATACTGTCGCCACTTCCTCACTTTAAGGCACAGCTTTCCTGCAAGGACACACATTCCAGACAAGAATGGGGCCGTCCCTTTTTACGGGCAAGGGACGAACGCCAAAGGGTTGTCTATCTTTTTTAGATCTGACGAGCGCTCTTTGTAGAGTTTGAGAACAGAACAGGAGGCAAGGAGCAAAAATTTATTAAGCTCCCTGGGTTCCTATAGAAGAAGGTCTAGGAAAAATAGTACTCCTCACTGAATCGAGAATCTGAGAGAAGGCGTTGCGACCGAGCACTCGACGGAAGCCTGTGTGCGTGTTCCATGAAAACGACGACATAGCTGAAACGGATATTGTGATGTTAATCATGGAAAGAGTTTCAGAGAAGCTAGCAGACTCTCAATCACTCTGTATTATTTCGCGGTCGGCGCTTCATCCCAGCAGCAGCAGTAACGCCATCCCTTGGCGCCGGTGATGGCGACGTGTCTCCACAGCTTGTCCCAAGCCCCACGCAAGTCACCGATGTGCTACCGCCACGTGTTTGCGTCTTCCGTGTAGTACTCAAAATCGCTGTGGGCCACTGGGTTGTCATAAATAATGTTCTAAAGTGCTGGAGGAAGTTCTGCTTGTTGAGAAATAATGTGTAAGACCCGTGTGCCTCTCTCTGCTTTGGTGTCACGCACAGCTGTAATTGGGGACAGGATTTACTGTCTCTACTGTTTCAGGAAGCCACTGCGCTTCTACGTAAATGTTGTTTTTTGTAAAAAGTTGAATTTCTTCTTATTCTCCGATCGATCGAAAGTTTTCCCTATCAAAAGCAAGTGCTTTCCCCTTTTCTACCTGTGTTATGCAAAGAGTGCGTCGCGTGCTCGCGATTTTTTTGTCAACGACAGCAGGTAGATGTTGCAGAACTACAGTCGGCGATATGACACATAGTGCCACAGCAAGTACGTTTAAGTGGAGGTCCGTTAGCACGCTGTCTTGGCACCAGCAAAAATGTGTGATTAGATGGCTTACTCACTCGGCCTACTGCACAGGACGCAATGAATTAGAAAAAAAAGCGCGTGAGAAGAATGCTAAGTAGAAAATAGGCAAATAAAACATACTGCTTCTTCAGTACTATCACCTGATGATGACTTGCTAAAAAGTGGAAACCTTAAATGATGCCATTTGTGTGACTTGAGGCTGAAATACACTGATCAAAGAATTGGGGGAACGTAACTTTGGGCGTCTGCCATGTTCCATTGAACAATAATTGAGGACTAAAACACCATTACATTCTCGATCGTTTGCATAAAAAGAACTGAAATGTTCCACAGGTGTCGCAAATAAACTGGAAACAATCTTTCATTTAATCATTTTAGTAGCTTTGCATTGGACATTTAGAGCTTCAACAACGTGTAAGCACACCGTGAGCGTTTATTTCTGCCTGACACCTACGTGGCATGCTCCGTATAAGTCTATGGAGGTCACCATGTGGTATCCATTCCCATTCTTCAATGAGAGCCCATGAAAGTTCTTGGAGAGTGTGTGGTGGAATTGAACGACCACGAACATATCTGTCAAGTTTGTCCCACAAATGCATGATGAGGTTTGGGTAGGGGATCACCACTGGCCATTCCATTACTTCAATATCCAGGCTTTGCCAAACAACCCTGCTGACGCCTGCCATATAGAGCCTTGCATCAGAAGGAATTCAGGGCCACCAACGCATGCAGCAGTCACTACATGGTCCAAAAGCGTCTGTTCGATTTATTGACTGGCGGTAAGGCGACCATGGACAACGACAAGATCCGTATGGCTGTCAACAATGAAGCTTCCGCCTCCCCAAACACATCACAGAACCTAGGAAATCTGTCGATTTCCTGGACAACATTTGGTAGGTAGTGCTCAGCAGGCGAATCCACACACGAACGCGGCCATCACCTTGCATCAGAGATTATCTGAACTCGTCTATCAATAAGACATATCGCCAGTGACGAAGTGGCCAGTTGACAGGGGAACGGCAGAACTGCAAGATGCTGTTGTGGCAAGTGGAGTACTCGAATAGGACGTCTGAGTCGTAAGGTTCCTTCGCGCAACCTTTTCGTTGCAGTCTGATCGAACACAGCGGCTCCAGTGGCCCTTTTGATACTGTCTTGCAATGCTCTCGCGATATCCGTAAAGATGCCGCAACTAAGAAATGGCCAGTTGTTGGTCTTCACGTGGGGTGGGGTCGGCGACCTAATCCAACTCGCCTTGTGTGCTCACCTCTCTTCCTGTAGCGTGTCCACAAGCTATGGATGGCACATGAATCATATGCAGCAACACAACCGAAAGTCCATCCTTTTTGGGATAAACAGACCGCCTTTGCAATTTGCGCTGCATTACGATGTCGCATTGCATGAGCTTGGTTGAATAAAACGTCCACAAATGACAACTGCCACCTATGTAGCTCACTAGACAACACCGGCATACCAGTACTCTACATCTACATCTACATCTACATCTATACTCCGCGAGCCACCTTACGGTGTGTGGCGGAGGGTACTTATTGTACCACTATCTGATCCCCCCTTCCCTGTTCCATTCACGAATTGTGCGTGGAAAGAACGACTGCTTGTAAGTCTCCGTATTTGCTCTAATTTCTCGGATCTTTTCGTTGTGATCATTACGCGAGATATATGTGGGCGGTAGTAATATGTTGCCCATCTCTTCCCGGAATGTGCTCTCTCGTAATTTCGATAATAAACCTCTCCGTATTGCGTAACGCCTTTCTTGAAGTGTCCGCCACTGGAGCTTGTTCAGCATCTCCGTAACGCTCTCGCGCTGACTAAATGTCCCCATGACGAATCGCGCTGCTTTTCGCTGGATCATGTCTATCTCTTCTATTAATCCAACCTGGTAAGGGTCCCATACTGATGAGCAATACTCAAGAATCGGACGAACAAGCGTTTTGTAAGCTACTTCTTTCGTCGATGAGTCACATTTTCTTAGAATTCTTCCTATGAATCTCAACCTGGCGCCTGCTTTTCCCACTATTTGTTTTATGTGATCATTCCACTTCAGATCGCTCCGGATAGTAACTCCTAAGTATTTTACGGTCGTTACCGCTTCCAATGATTTACCACCTATGGCATAATCGTACTGGAATGGATTTCTGCCCCTATGTATGCGCATTATATTACATTTATCTACGTTTAGGGAAAGCTGCCAGCTGTCGCACCATGCATTAATCCTCTGCAGGTCCTCCTGGAGTACGTACGAGTCTTCTGATGTTGCTACTTTCTTGTAGACAACCGTGTCATCTGCAAATAGCCTCACGGAGCTACCGATGTTGTCAACTAAGTCATTTATGTATATTGTAAACAATAAAGGTCCTATCACGCTTCCCTGCGGTACTCCCGAAATTACCTCTACATCTGCAGATTTTGAACCGTTAAGAATGACATGTTGTGTTCTTTCTTCTAGGAAATCCTGAATCCAATCACAAACCTGGTCCGATATTCCGTAAGCTCGTATTTTTTTCACTAAACGTAAGTGCGGAACCGTATCAAATGCCTTCCTGAAGTCCAGGAATACGGCATCAATCTGCTCGCCAGTGTCTACGGCACTGTGAATTTCTTGGGCAAATAGGGCGAGCTGAGTTTCACATGATCTCTGTTTGCGGAATCCATGTTGGTTATGATGAAGGAGATTTGTATTATCTAAGAACGTCATAATACGAGAACACGAAACATGTTCCATTATTCTACAACAGATTGACGTAAGCGAAATAGGCCTATAATTATTCGCATCTGATTTATGACCCTTCTTGAAAATGGGAACGACCTGCGCTTTCTTCCAGTCGCTAGGTACTTTACGTTCTTCCAGCGATCTACGATAAATTGCTGATAGAAAGGGGGCAAGTTCTTTAGCATAATCACTGTAGAATCTTAAGGGTATCTCGTCTGGTCCGGATGCTTTTCCGCTACTAAGTGATAGCAGTTGTTTTTCAATTCCGATATCGTTTATTTCAATATTTTCCATTTTGGCGTCCGTGCGACGGCTGAAGTCAGGGACCGTGTTACGATTTTCCGCAGTGAAACAGTTTCGGAACACTGAATTCAGTATTTCTGCCTTTCTTCGGTCGTCCTCTGTTTCGGTGCCATCGTGGTCAACGAGTGACTGAATAGGGGATTTAGATCCGCTTACCGATTTTACATATGACCAAAACTTTTTAGGGTTCTTGTTTAGATTGTTTGCCAATGTTTTATGTTCGAATTCGTTGAATGCTTCTCTCATTGCTCTCTTTACGCTCTTTTTCGCTTCGTTCAGCTTTTCCTTATCAGCTATGATTCGACTACTCTTAAACCTATGATGAAGCTTTCTTTGTTTCCGTAGTACCTTTCGTACATGATTGTTATACCACGGTGGATCTTTCCCCTCGCTTTGGACCTTAGTCGGTACGAACTTATCTAAGGCGTACTGGACGATGTTTCTGAATTTTTTCCATTTTTGTTCCACATCCTCTTCCTCAGAAATGAACGTTTGATGGTGGTCACTCAGATATTCTGCGATTTGTGCCCTATCACTCTTGTTAAGCAAATATATTTTCCTTCCTTTCTTGGCATTTCTTATTACACTTGTAGTCATTGATGCAACCACTGACTTATGATCACTGATACCCTCTTCTACATTCACGGAGTCGAAAAGTTCCGGTCTATTTGTTGCTATGAGGTCTAAAACGTTAGCTTCACGAGTTGGTTCTCTAACTATCTGCTCGAAGTAATTCTCGGACAAGGCAGTCAGGATAATGTCACAAGAGTCTCTGTCCCTGGCTCCAGTTCTGATTGTGTGACTATCCCATTCTATACCTGGTAGATTGAAGTCTCCCCCTATTACAATAGTATGATCACGAAACTTCTTCACGACGTTCTGCAGGTTCTCTCTGAGGCGCTCAACTACTACGGTTGCTGATGCAGGTGGTCTATAGAAGCATCCGACTATCATATCTGACCCACCTTTGATACTTAACTTAACCCAGATTATTTCACATTCGCATTCGCTAATAACTTCACTGGATATTATTGAATTCTTTACTGCTATAAATACTCCTCCACCATTGGCGTTTATCCTATCCTTGCGGTATATATTCCATTCTGTGTCTAGGATTTCGTTACTGTTCACTTCCGGTTTTAACCAACTTTCCGTTCCTAATACTATATGCGCACTATTTCCTTCAATAAGAGATACTAATTCAGGAACCTTGCCCTGGATACTCCTGCAGTTTACCAATATTACGTTAACTTTTCCTGTTTTTGGTCTCTGAGGACGGACGTTCTTTATCAACGATGATAATGTCCTCTCTGGTAAGCCGTCAGGTATTTTATCGTTTCGCCCAAGGGGGGGTCCCTCTAACCTAAAAAACCCCCGTGTGCACGCCACACGTACTCTGCTACCCTAGTAGCTGCTTCCGGTGTGTAGTGCACGCCTGACCTGTCTAGGGGGGCCCTACAGTTCTCCACCCAATAACGGAGGTCGATGAATTTGCAACCATTATAGTCGCAGAGTCGTCTGAGCCTCTGGTTTAGACCCTCCACACGGCTCCAAACCAGAGGACCGCGATCGACTCTGGGCACTATGCTGCAGATATTAAGCTCAGCTTGCACTCCGCGTGCGATGCTGGTTGTCTTCACCAAATCAGCCAGCCGCCGGAAGGAACCAAGGATGGCCTCAGAACCCAAGCGGCAGGCGTCATTCGTTCCGACATGTGCTACTATCTGCAGCCGGTCACACCCAGTGCGTTCAATAGCTGCCGGAAGGGCCTCCTCCACATTACGGACGAGACCCCCCGGCAAGCACACCGAGTGCACACTGGCATTCTTCCCCGACCTACCCGCTATTTTCCTGAGGGGCTCCATAACCCGCCTAACGTTGGAGCTCCCTATAACTAATAGGCCCGCCCTCTGTGACTGTCGGGACCTTGCCGGAGAATCGGCCACTGGCCCAACAGGCGAGGCACCCTGTGGTGGCTCGGAAACGATGTCATCACCACTAGGAAGCACCCCGTACCTGTTGGAAAGGGGTAAGGCAGCTGCCACGCGGCCAGATCCCACCTTCGCCTTTCGGCCAGGCACGCGCGAGCCCACCACTGTCCGCCATTCACCCTGGAGTGATGGCTGACCGGTAAGATGCTCACTGCCGGAAGACGCAGCGACATCAGGGGTTCCATGTGATTCCAAGGCCACCGAAGTAGGCATAGGTCTCACCACAGTTGCCCCAACGCCACTACGAGCCGACGCCTGCGCCTCGAGCTCGATGAGCCTAACAGACAAAGCCTCCACCTGCCCCCGAAGAGTGGCCAATTCTCCTTGCGTCCGCTCACAACAACCACAGCCCCTACACATGACTATGTTTACCCTACTCTATACTGTGACAAATTCCTTATGAGAGGTCACCAGACACTGCAATGCATAACACAGCCAAGAGTTGGCGAATGATTTTAATTGTTGCCTACATTGATACAAAAGATCTCAAACTACTCGTTAACACTGCAGGTACCGCGTATATCAGATTAGATTTAACGAACCGGATGTTGATTCACATAACTCTCTAATTCTTTTGGAGTTTGTGTTGTTGTTGTGGTCTTCAGTCCAGAAACTGGTTTGATACAGCTCTCCATGTTACTCTATCCTGTGCAAGCTTCTTCATCTCCCAGTATCTACTGAAACCTACATCTTTCTGAATCTGCTTAGTGTATTCATCTCTTGGTCTGCCTCTACGATTTTTACGCTCCACGCTGCCCTCCAATACAAAATTGGTGATCCCTTGATGCCTCAGAACATGTCCTACCAACCTTCTAGTCAAGTTGTGCCACAAACTTCTCTTCTCCCCAATTCTATTCAAAACCTCCTCATTAGTTATGTGGTCTATCCATCTAATCTTCAGCATTCTTCTGTAGCACCACATTTCGAAAGCTTCTATTCTCTTCCTGGCTAAAATATTTATCGTCCATGTTTCACTTCCATACATAGCAACACTCCACTCAAATACATTCAGAAACGACTTCCTGATAATTAAATATATACTCGACGTTAACAAATTTCTCTTCTTCAGAAACACTTTCCTTGCCATCGCCAGTCTGCATTTTATATCCACTCTACTTCGACCATCATCAGTCATTTTGCTCCCCAAATAGCAAAATTCATCTACTACTTAAAGTGTCTCATTTCCTAATCTAATTCCCTCAGCATCACCCGATTCAATTCCACTGCATTCCATTATCCTCGTTTTGCTTTTGTTGCTGTACATTAAAAAAAATTTTGTATTTCTTGCATCTAACCCGAAAAGTATCTAGGCGTTGGTAAAATGAGGACTACTCGTAAGATTGCGAACTCATGATTTCTACGTACCTCCTCAACTAAAGAAATTTTTTGGTTGGGACATTTTCTGACCTCAATACTGAAATTACGTCTATTTTAGGTGGGTATTTTACAAAGTTCTGCGACAGAACCATCTCAGTGGAAACCACTTGCCAAAGTGCATTGAGCTGCAAGGAGACTATGTCGAAAAATAAATGCGTTTTAAACAAAAATACCAGAGTCTGCTACTGACAACAAGTTACCCTTACCTTTATAAAGACCGAATTTTATGCAGCAAGTATCAGTTTTTGAGTTTAATACGCAGTGTAAAGGTAGAGACAAACGCTGTAACCTTTGCTTCAACTGAATCCTTGGACATTGTTGCGAGGAATGTCGCGAAAAAGTCACATGAGGTCCAGTTAGTGTGGAATCTACAGTACGACAGTTGCAGAACAGTAAGAGATCACAAGTTAAATGAGATTTAACTACTTCTGTACATTACCGTATCTTAATAATAGTGAAATACTCTTAATGAATGTGGCAGCCACATTAAGTGAGAAACCACGGATAACAATGACACTTATTGCTTGTGAACGAATCACTGTGACACTTTTGTCTTGAGAATATTTTGGTTGGAACTACAATTGATCAATGACTAAATCAATGATTGCGAATGCGTTACGGTAGTTATTATCTAATGTTCTTCATTGTTGTCAATATTGTTGCCGCTACTGTATTACTTTTGTAAAAAAGAAAATAAACCGCACCAGTCGTGATTTTTCTTAAATATACGATGCATTTAGAGCCTGGGGGCTCCATGCGTGATCACTTTACATCATTTTTTGAAAAAAGCTTCTACTGGTCTTATTGAGAGTATACAGGTTTATTGTAAGGTGATGCAGCTGTTAGAAAAACTAGAAATGCTGTTAAACAGAGAAAAAATTTATGAAATCATTTTAAACGAACAAACTGATTTTAGCAGCCATAGCTTTCTCACCAATTTCAAACGTTTATTTTTCCTAAAGTAGCCAGAATTTAACCGCTTTGCAACATACAGTCACATAAGGTATCTGCAGCAAGATTTAATTTAGTAAATAATATCTGTCCATAGATAAAAATGTAACATCTCTATATCACGTTATAAATAAAAACATGTGAATTTAGATACTCTTTGACTTAATTAAATTTTGTGCAAATGTGCTACTGAATTAAAATGTTTGTATGCATACAAATATGTTTGCACACGCTTTTCCTAAGAACTAAGTAACCACTGCTGTTGATAATGAGGTCACAGAACTCGAAGCGCATCGTGCATTGAAATAAAAAACACGATTAATGACTTAGGGCGTTTTTTTTTATTTTTACGGCAGTTATTACGGTCACAGCTCAGACTAAATACGTAGGTATTGAAGCAATGATCACTTGGCCAACAGCCGGCCGAAGTGGCCGTGCGGTTAAAGGCGCTGCAGTCTGGAACCGCAAGACCGCTACGGTCGCAGGTTCGAATCCTGCCTCGGGCATGGATGTTTGTGATGTCCTTAGGTTAGTTAGGTTTAACTAGTTCTAAGTTCTAGGGGACTAATGACCTCAGCAGTTGAGTCCCACAGTGCTCAGAGCCATTTGAACTTGGCCAACACAATGATAAACTGAGTGCAGTAAAGGTACGATAAGTGGTGATAAGGCAGATGGTGTAAAGATAGCGCTAAAACAGTCATTAGCAGTTGAATCAGAGATAGTGCCGTATCACGTGAAGCATGTCGCCAGACTTTGTACTGGCTGGCGACGTGACAGTCACGAGCGAGATGAGCAATGCACGTGATGTCAGCGCCTTTGATCGCGGACAGGTCGTGGGCGCCCGTCGCTTGTGATACAGTCTCTGACGCATTGCTCTTTCTAGGCTTATGACGCGTCAGGAGTGCGCCATGAGTACCGCAGTTCGAGGGACACCGTTGGCATCACAGTCAGCTCGTTGGTGACAGGGTCGCCACTGACTAACGCAGATTGCAACGGCGACAGCAGCGGCCATAAGACGGTAAATAAGGAGCATGCACACTCTCTGCTCAAAAGTATCTGGACACATATTAGTGGACACTGATATGGGGTGTCCCCACTCCTGGCCTTGATGACGACGTGAACTGTGCTGGGGACACTTAGCGTGACATATCTGATTGTCTGTGGAGGCATGACAGCCCACTCTTCCTCAAGAGTTGTATCTATAGAAGATACTGATGTTGAACACAAGGGCCTGGAGCGAAGTCGACGTTTCACTCGTCCCAAAGGCGTTCCATTGGGTTCAGGTTGGGACTCTGGGCAGACAAATTCATTTCAGGAATATTATTGTTCACAAAACCTTTGCCTCGTTGCTTTATGACAGAGTGCATTGTAATGCTGATACAAACAACCACGATCACCAAATTGCTCCTCTACTGTACGCAGTACACAGTGTGCACCTAAGGAGGGTTGGTAGATGACATTAGGAAAGGTGGAAGAGCTGCAGGTAAGCATTCGCCTGGAGGCCGTAATGCATGGAGAGATTTGGAGGAGGCCTGTTTACAATACTGCAAGTGACATGTATATTATAGTAGCAGCCCGCTCCGGCTTCGCACGAGTAGCACTGAGTATTTACAGCCAGACGACTTGTGTGATGTAGCGTTAATAAATTACAAAAACAAACATTTTTCGTGAATCAGTCTACCTATTAGTGAAATCATATCAAAATCCCTGCAGTAATTCTTGAGACTATCCCTCACATATAGAAAGAGAAACGGTGCGGGGGCCTTTAATTTGTAACATTTATAGAAGTTGGCCGAGCTTCGCTGCTTACTGGAGTTGCTATGGTTGTTTACCTTGCTGCTTTTCCCGCCAGATACCGCCTCCTCTTTAACTAACCAGCTCGTAGCTCTTATCATTTCCAAGAGATGTCACTCCAAACAACAGTTAAGTATGCAACAGGTAAGAATGCAACAGGTAACAATAAGTATTTTACACCCTTATCGTTGCTGTAATTGGAGAGTAGAAATGGGAAAGCTGGAAAGTGCTAAAATTGGATATTTACCCTTTTTCCAGTAAACCACTGAACATGCCATAGTAAAGAGCTGCAGATAGTTTGGAAGTACCAGAGAAACCATCTTACACTAGCAGCGCATAAGTTCCTTTCTTCGTGACATGAGGAAAGTTTAGTCTGTCTAGCATGCCTGACTGAGGCAGTAAACGTGTTACAACATATTTCTCGCTCGCTCTCCTACAGGTAACAAGCAATAGTATATTTTACTTCATTCACTTGTTTTTGGCATGAATATTTTGTGTGATGTGCTTTACTTTATGATGCAATGGGTGATGATGATGATGATGATGATGATGATGATGTCTGGTTTGTGGGGCACTCAACTGCGTGGTCATCAGATCCCGTACAAATTCCTACTACGTACCCAGTCCAATCCAGCCACTTTCAAGAATGATGGAATCATGAGTACAGCACAAACACTCAGTCCCCGAGCAGAGAAAATCCCCAACCAGGCCGGGAATCGAACCCGGGACCCAGTAATCGAGAGGTAGCAACGCTAGCAACTGGACCACGAACTACGGACATGGTGCAATGGAACCGCAAGATCAGAAATGTAAGTGAGAATACCGAGCTAAAAATTCAAGGGAAGTCATATATAACAAACGAAGGAACAGCTGCTGTTCAGGAAGAACAGCCAGTACGTAAGCTGAATTCATACTATGCAACATAATGAAGTAGTACGGAATATCATGTAATTTGGGATTCAGACTGCATGATATTCCCAAGCTAGGAAGTTTTCTTTTACTTCTGTTTATCAGCAAATTGAGTATTGTCTCTACTGAGGTCGAAATTGAGTGTGATAATGATGTCGTGTTGTCGCATATAACAGGTGTAGGTGAATCTAAGTTAATTTCTGGATGTTTTTAACGGCCATCCGATTCCGCTGCGGCTGTTCTAGAGTCATTCAAAGGAGGTGTACTGTCAATAGCGCGTAAATACTCAGATCATGCAATACTAGCTGGAGTCGACTTTGACCTGCCGACTATAGACTAGGATGCCTAAGGATTCATTGCGGTGGCGACACTTCATGCTGAATACTTTTGAACACTATTTCTGAAAATTGTCGTGAGCAGCTAGCTCGCAGACCACACGCAATGGAAATATCTTAGGCATTGTAACTATAAATAGGCTGGACCTTATCGACAATGTCAGTAAACGGGAATTAGCGATCATGATGTCATTATAGCAACTATGTTACGAAAGTTAATAAATCAGTCAATAAGTCTAGGAGAGTATTTCTGCTAATAAGAGCAGATAAGCAGTTATTAACATCTTACTTAGGCAATGAACTGGCATCACGTAGTTCCAGTAAGATGGATGTGGAGGAATTATGGGCAAAGTTTAAGCAGATTGTACTTAGTAAGTGGATAAAGGATGGAAAAGACCCCGTGGTTTAATAGCGAAATTCGTAAGACCCTGAAGAAGCAGAGAATGTTGTTCCACTCTAGGTTCAAAAGAGGACGCACAAACGACGACAAGAGGAGGTTAGTAGAGATTCGTGCGTCTGTGAAAAGATTTATGCGCGAAGTATACAATAACTACCACCGTCACACCTCAGCAAAAGATCTGGCAGAGAACCCAAGACAATTCAAGTCCTATGTAAAATAGCTAAGTGTGTCTAAGGCTTTCATTCAGTCCCTTGTTGACCTGTCTGTTGTAGCAGTTGAAGGTAGCAATACGAAAGCTGAAGTTTAAATTCACGTTCAAGAAATCGTCCATACAGGAACATCGTTCAACACACCGTCAATTCACCATCGGACAGACTCCTTTATGGACGACATAGAAATAAGCGTACCTGGCGTAGGGAAGCAACTTACAGTTTTGATAACAAATAAATCACCAGGTTCAGATGGAACCCAGTTCGACTTTAAAAAGAGTACTCTACGGCATTGGCCTATTACCTAGCTTGCATTTATCGCGAATCTCTCGCCCACGAAAAAGTCCCAAGCGACTGGAAAATAGCAAAGGTGACTCCAACACACAAGAAAGCCTTGCAGACAAACAAAAATTACGCGAAGCGAAATGTAGTGTGAGGAGGGCTATGCGAGAGGCGTTCAATGAATTCGAAACTAAAGTTCTATGTACTGACTTGGCAGAAAATCCTAAGAAATTTTGGTCTTATGTCAAAGCGGTAGGTGGATCAAAACAAAATGTTCAGACACTCTGTGACCAAAATGGTACTGAAACAGAGGATGACAGACTAAAGGCCGAAATACTAAATGTCTTATTCCAAAGCTGTTTCACAGAGGAAGACTGCACTGTAGTTCCTTCTCTAGATTGTCGCACAGATGACAAAATGGTAGATATCGAAATAGACGACAGAGGGATAGAGAAACAATTAAAATCGCTCAAAAGAGGAAAGGCCTCTGGACCTGATGGGATACCAGTTCGATTTTACACAGAGTACGCGAAGGAACTTGTCCCCCTTCTTGCAGCGGTGTACCGTAGGTCTCTAGAAGAGCGTAGCGTTCCAAAGGATTGGAAAAGGGTACAGGTCATCCCCGTTTTCAAGAAGGGACGTCGAACAGATGTGCAGAACTGTAGACCTATATCTCTAACGTCGATCAGTTGTAGAATTTTGGAACACGTATTATGTTCGAGTATAATGACTTTTCTGGAGACTAGAAATCTATTCTGTAGGAATCAGAATGGGTTTCGAAAAAGACGGTCGTGTGAAACCCAGCTCGCTCTATTCGTCCACGAGACTCAGAGGGCCATAGACACGGGTTCACAGGTAGATGCCGTGTTTCTTGACTTCCGCAAGGCGTTCGATGCAGTTCCCCACAGTCGTTTAATGAACAAAGTAAGAGCATATGGACTATCAGACCAATTACGTGATTGGATTGAAGAGTTCCTAGATAACAGAACACAGCATGTCATTCTCAATGGAGAGAAGTCTTCCGAAGTAAGAGTGATTTCAGGTGTGCCGCAGGGCAGTGTCATAGGACCGTTTCTATTCACAATATACATAAATGACCTTGTGGATATGGCTACGGTCGCAGGTTCGAATCCTGCCTCGGGCATGGATGTGTGTGATGTCCTCAGGTTAGTTAGGTTTAAGTAGCTCTAAGTTCTAGGGGACTGATGACCTTAGAAGTTAAGTCCCATAGTGCTCAGAGCCAGCCTTGTGGATGACATCGGAAGTTCACTGAGGCTTTTTGCAGATGATACTGTGGTGTATCGAGAGGTTGTAACAATGGAAAATTGTACTGAAATGCAGGAGGATCTGCAGCGAATTGACGCATGGTGCAGGGAATAGCAATTGAATCTCAATGTAGACAAGTGTAATGTGCTGCGAATACATAGAAAGATAGATCCCTTATCATTTAGCTACAAAATAGCAGGTCAGCAACTGGAAGCAGTTAATTCCATAAATTATCTGGGAGTACGCATTAGGAGTGATTTAAAATGGAATGATCATATAAAGTTGATCGTCGGTAAAGCAGATGCCAGACTGAGATTCATTGGAAGAATCCTAAGGCCATGCAATCCGAAAGCATAGGAAGTAGGTTACAGTACGCTTGTTCGTCCATTGCTTGAATATTGCTCAGCAGAGTGGGATCCGTACCAGATAGGGTTGATAGAAGAAATAGAGAAGATCCAATGGAGAGCAGCTCGCTTCGTTACAGGATCATTTAGTAATCGCGAAAGCGCTACGGAGATGACAGATAAACTCCAGTGGAAGACTCTGCAGGAGAGACGCTCAGTAGCTCGGTACGGGCTTTTGTTAAAGTTTCGAGAACATACCTTCACCGAAGAATCAAGCAGTATATTGCTCCCTCCTACATATATCTCGCGAAGAGACCATGAGGATAAAATCAGAGAGATTAGAGCCTACACAGAAGCATACCGACAATCCTTCGTTCCACGAACAATACGAGACTGGAATAGAAGGGAGAACCGATAGAGGTACTCAGGATACCCTCCGCCACACACCGTCAGGTGGCTTGCGGAGTATGGATGTAGATGTAGATGTAGAAAGGTAAAAGAACGGACCCACAAAATTACAGACCAACAACCCTAACTTCTGTTTGCTCCAGAATCCTTGAAAACATTCTCCGTTCAAAAATAATAAACTTTCTTGAGGCTAAGCAGGTTATGTCCACGAATCAGCATTGTTTTAGAAAGCATCGGTCGTATGGAACTCAGCTTGCTCTCTTCTCACATGATGTATCAATAACTATGGATGAAGGGCAACAGGCAGATTCCATATTTCTAGATTTCCGGAAAGCATTTGACATGGTGCCCCATTGCAGGCTGTCAACGAAGATATGAGCATATGAAATAAGTTCACAGATATGTGAGTGGCCTGAAGACTTCTTAAATGGTAGCACCCAGAATGTTGTGCTCGACGGAGACGAAGGTATCATCAAGAGTGTCCCAGGGAAGTGTTCTCTATGTTCATAAATGATTTGGCGGACAGGGTGGGCAGCAATCTGCGGTTGTTTGCTGATATTGCCTCGGTGCCCGGTATGGTGTCGAAGTTAAGTGACTGTAGGAAGATACAAGACGACTTAGACAAAATTATCAGTTGGTATGATGAGTGGCAGCTAGCCCTAAATGGGGAAAAATGTAAGTTGATGCGGATGAGTAGGAAAAACAAACCTGTAACGTTCGGATACAGTATTACTAGTGTACAGCTTGACACAGTCAAGTCATTTAAATATCTGGGCGTCAAGATGCAAAGCGATATGGTGTGGACCGAGCATTTGAAAACTGTGGTAGGGAAGACAAATGGTGGACTTCGGTATATTGGGAGAACTTCAGGAAAGAGCGGTTCACCTGTAAAGGAGACCGCATAGAGGACTCTGATGCGATCTATTCGTGAGTACTGCTCGAGTATTTGGGATCCGTACCTGGTCGGATTGAAGGAAGAGATGGAAGCGATCCAGAGGAAGGCTGCTAGATTTGTTACCGGTAGGTTGGAACAAGACTTAAGAGTTACGGATATACTTCGATATCTCAATTGGGAATACCCTGTAGGGCCCTTCTGCGTTCTTTTCGGGAAACACTATCGACAAAATTTAGGGAACCGGCATTTGAAGCTGACTGCCGAACGATTCTGCTCCCACCAACTGCCATTGCGCATAAGGACCATGAAGATAAGATACGAGAAATTAGGGCTCATACGGAGGCATACAGACAATTATTTTTGCCTCACTTTATTTGCGAGTGGAACAGGAGGGGTAATGACAAGCAGTGGTATAGAGCACCCTCGTTCACGCACTGTATAGTCGCTTGCGGAATATCTATGTGTATTTGGATGTAGATGTAGAAGAAGGGCCTGCTAGCCATGGTCCTTTTTCTTGAAATGAAATACAATAAATTTTATTTACCATTATGTCAATGACATCAGTGCTGTATTCTTTGTTACTGCTCAGATATATGTGAGTCGACCCAGTGCACAGTAAGCGATACTTTGGAATAGAAACACGTTGCACACATCTCTACGTAAATTATCATTTTTATATCTTTTAATTTCTAAACTTAGATCATTTTTATGTGAATCTGCCATTGCTGCTTCCTGTTAGCTTAATTTAAATGATACTTTATCCGCAGACTGGCCCGTAACCTCATTTATAATTTAATAAACAGATTCATACAGCCAGTCAAGTCAAATCCTTAATTCTCAATGAAAACTGCATACAGTATTCATTACTCCCAATGACTACATTGCTAATTATTTCTATATCTTCTTCCCTCTATGACACGGCGAGTGAGTATTGTTATTTCAGCAGCCTTGGGGGCTTTTAGCTGACGTGCAAAAGGGAAGTTAACTTAGGGGAACATGGGTGTTATAAAGCTGTTTGGTGCTGAAATCCATTTTCTGTGCAGTTAAAGAGAAGGAAGTGAGCCACATCTGCACAGCAGGAACGTCGACGAGTGCATGTGGTATGCCACAAAAACTACAATTTGCAAGAAGCAGAAAGGAATCCTTCTTAGCTAAGATAAGAATCTGAAGGCGGGTGAAAAGACAATCCTTCATAGTGTGGGAGCATCCGTTAAGCCCTAGTGTGGCCTGATGGAATGCTTGTTCAGATTCTGGCAAGGGATTGTCTGGATGGCTAATGGTAATTATTGTGGTAGAAGGGATAGTTACTGTGCATGCATGTGTGCAGAGCTTTTGTTTGGGCATGACTAAAAATCTGTAATGGAGTGGAAGATATTTTCTGTCTTCTTCCCTGTATTCACCTCATTGATGAACCATGACAAAATCGCCTAGAATAGGAAATTGTTGAACTCGTTTATATAAGCATCATTGGTCGAAGCCCACAAAGTTCACTGCAGTTAGCTGCCGGGATTCTGATGCTAGCAGAACCACATAAGTTAGGATTAGGATGCCGTCCAGAATGCTCTTCGCCTTGGGCAGCTGTAGATGATACTTGCAGGGACAGATGTCTCAAACTCAAGGAGGAATGAATGCTGAACTTAAGAGTTTTCAGGCAGTACTGCGTCTGACTTCTCCTTTACACGGCTTAAGAGCGGCATGCATGCGCTGCTGCATCGACACTAGGTGAATATGATATTAGTTAACTGGCATCAGGGTTTCTTTTTACAGAACTAATTTTCACAGCCAGCTAGTTGCACTTATCATTTGGTTGAATTGGTGGAAGTACTGGTGCTCGTTCATGCTCTTCTGAAACCTTTCTCTAAATACTAACTTTTTCTGCAATGATTGGCTGTATTCTTGACATAGTTTCATCTTGTGCTTTTACGTATACCCCACCCGCGCCAAGGCTATAGTACGTATTTGCAACCCCTTGTCCACTTATTAAATGTTTAGCTTCTTGATTCATTGGGTAAATCATGTTTTTGAGGTGTTTTAGCAATAAATCAGTTTTTAATAGAGACCACATATTTCCTTTCGTATTTTGATGATTCCCTTTACTGATGTGTCCGTGCGAGGTGTGGTAACGATACTTTAATGCTTAATTGGGCCTCCGCTAGCAACGTTCACTTAATAAGGCGCTATCCATTGCGAGACCTTGTTTCTTTTAAATTTGCGTGATTTTATGAGGAGCTTCCCATCCCTGTAGGTCACTGGGGACCGGATCTGTAGCGACATAGGAGTGTGCTAAGCTGCAACCTCACACTTACATTTCTATTTTTCGCTCTTTCAGCGTTACCCATTCCAATATTGTAATTATAAATTACACATACAAACCTTACTCGTGAGTCAGTAGACCTATTACCAAAAACTGTATCAAAATCCCTACGGAAGTTTCTGAGATTAAACTTCACGTTCACGGTTAGTAATATCTACACATACACATACACACATTGAAATAGGTAACGTAAGAGCCTTAATATTTTGTAAACTGTTCTAGGTATGGAAATGAAGTTTCTGGCAAATTATAGTAGCGTTTGTTAAAGTTTGTACTCTTTGCTCCGCTAAAGGCATAAACCTGGGATCGGCCCATCACCGGAAACAGTGTGCTGTCGAAGAAAGGTAGCGTCTAGCAGCTTGCCTTGGCGTTTACCTAGTTGTAATTGTGAAGTTTCGGAGCGCAACTTAAAAAGTCCTATCACTGACTTCTATTGAAAAAGAACATGGTTCTTTCAATATCACGGTAGGTGAAAAAATGCAACAAATTGACTATAACTTCTAAGGAAACGTTATCTGCATGTCTAGAATATTTTAAGAAATATTTGGGGTGTCCGAATTATGTAGGTTTTCTGTCAGACAACCTGGCAAGTTAAGCTCACCGAACAAAATATTCTTCATCCCATTAAAAGATCAAACTGGATGTACTGAAGTGCTGTTGGTAGTGCAGAACTGGCACGAGGCAGTCTTGTGAGCCTCCACCATGGACGTGAGTAATGGCAGTGAGGGGGTGTTTAAGTTTCAGTCGGCTGTAATAGCGATAGCGCAGTAATTGGGTCGACGTAGAGACGTGACTGAATGGTAGATAGAAGCTATCGTGTTTCGACGTTTCTATGAACACGCTATGAATGGCGTACCAGATTTGTTGGTGTATCTACGACGGTTGTCCAACATATCTACATGGCATGGTGTACCACCTGCAGCCATGTAACTAGGTGTGGGGACGGTAGTCATAAAAAGATCCCAACTGACATGAATTGGAAACGAGTGTTATGCCTTTCAATGACAGTCGATTTCAAAGCTAGAGAAAATTCTGCCATCAGTGAATGCAGGCCACCATTAACCAGTTTTTGAGCGAACAATGCAAAAGGAACGGTATGCTGTAAACAAGTTTGTTCTTTCTAAAGAAAGCTATTGTCACTGACACAAGAATCTACTGTCGGTTTCCAATGATACTCAACGAGACTTTAAATATGCTAAACTAATCAATATTTTTAACAATTATGAAAAGGAGAGATTGCTACTGACCGTAAAGATGATGCGTTTACTCGCCGACAGGCACGATGAAAAGACTGCTGCGCATTAAGCTTTCGGCCAAAGCCTTCTTCAGAAAAGAAAGGAAGAGACACAGGCTGTCACACAGGCAGGCAGAGTTCACGCACACATGAGCACTATCTTCAGCAGCTGTTGCCGCACTCCAGTAGCTGTATCTTCCACAAGGAGCAGAGGTGGTGCTGGGAGGTGTGTTTTTGCAGTACCAGGTTTGTGAGGGACAGGGACTGTAGTAATATAAAAAGATGAAGCTCATTGCGAAAGGAGCAGTGGGAGCCAGAGAAAGGAATTTTTATGCTTAGGTCATTGAGAGGATTCCATTGTTGAGGCAGCATTTAACATTTTAACCCGTCAGTACACGCAGGTGGTCTGTCAGACCAAGGAGAATATTTTCACATTAATTCAATGTCTGAAATTTGTTTCAAAGAAGCTATCTTCTCAGTACCTTTAAGTGAGTGTAATAGGAGTCGTTTGGTATGGTGTATCTGGTATTTAAACAATAGCACTTCCGGTTAGCTCACAACAAAGAGGTTTAAGGTCTCACAGGCCAGCCGCGTGTACTGATGTCAGTTCATTGTTAGCTCCACCAAGGTTATTCACGCGCGCACATATTTGCGGTTACTGGTAGAACAGATTTTTTCGTGCTTTGTACCTTATTTTAGTGTGTTGTAAGTGTTGTAACTGCATCGTGGTTTGTTCTTACGAGGCACAGGAGGCGAGAATTAGGAACTTGATTGAAGAAGTAATGGCTGAAAGTGACGCTGGTGATTCTGAAGATGGAGAAATCGACTTTGAAGAAATCCAGGACCCAGAAGGGAAAAGTGATTCCGGCACCGAACAAAAAACGTCGAGTGATGAATCAGAAGATAGTGATTGTGGTGCTGACAGTGACGTGTTTGTCGGTAAAGACGGAACAGTATGGAACTCACGTGTTCCGCCAAAGAACTCCCGCACACGTCATAACATCATAATTCATTTACCAGGTGTGAAAGGTGCTGCGAAAAGTGCTACAAATCATGTACAGTGCTGGGAACTGTTTTTTGATGAAAACATTATACACATACTCGTTCACTGCAGTAATAGGTACATTCAAAGTATCCAGGGAAACTTTTCAAGGGAAAGAGATGCACAACAGACTAATAAAGCTGAAATAAAGGCCTTATTGGGATTATTGTAGTACGCTGGTGTAATGCGTGCCCAACGACTAAGTCTACAAGATTTGTGGTGAACAGATGGCACAGGAGTTGAAATATTTCATCTCACAATGGGCATAAACAGATTTCGTTTTCTCCTTCGATGCGTCAGACTCGACGATAGACAAACGAGAATGGAAAGGGAGAAAACAGATCACATAGCGGTGATAAGACAGGTGTTCAGTCTAATTGTTGAATACTTTCAGAAGGCTTATACCGTTTCTGAATACGTGACAGTTAATGAAAAACTAGAAGCATTCCGTGGAAGATGCAGATACCGACAGTAATGTCAAATAAGCCAAACAAGTATGGAGTAAAGATTTTTGCAGCAATGGATGCCAGAATGTTTTACTCATTCAACATGGAGGTGCATGTTGGGCAATAGCCTGTAGGCCCTTACAGACAGGACAAGAGACCAGTTGAACTTGTTCAGAGACTTTGCCAACCTATCCTGAATACAGGCCGCAATATAACTTGCGACAATTATTTTACAAGTTACGAGCTTGCAAACACATTGCTTAGGAAGAAGACGACCATCGTTGGTACGCTGAGGAAGAACAAGAGACAAGTCCCAAGGGGATTTATTAACACTAAAAACCGACAGGAAAAGTCATCTATGTTTGGGTTTCAGAAAAATTGCACCTTAGTCTCTTATGTGCCGAAACGAAAGAGAGTGGTATAACTACTGTCAACGATGCACCACGATGGAAATACTGACGAAAATACAGGGAATGACAAAAAACCAGAAATTATGACTTTCTATAACCTTACCAAGGGTGGAGTTGACGTTCTAGGTGGAATGAGTGCAACATCTAATGTAGCTAGAAACACAAGACGATGGCCGATGGTTGTTTTTTATAGCCTTATGAACATAGCTGCGATAAATGCTGCTATTATTTTCAACTCAAATCAGAAAGAACAACTGAGTAGAAGACAGTTTTTGAGGCAGCTTTCTTTTTCGCTTCTGCACGATCATCTTCAGCAAAGAGTAATGTCAAAAATATTGCCATGGAAGATAACAGAGAGAACTGGAGAGCTTTGCAGTGTGAAAATTTCTGAAGTGGAATCAAATGCGACTTCACACGGACGATGTGTGGACTGCAGAAGCAAAAACAGAAAAACAAGATATATTTGTAAGAACTGCAAGAAATACATTTGCCTTGAACATTCTTTTACTGTGTGCCAAGACAGTATCGACAAAATATCTGATTGAATACATGCATTATTTTGATAACAGCTAAGTTTTATCTATCTCCATTTGTGTAAATATTTTTGACCAAAATATTAAATTTATCCCTTAAATATATTTACTAAACTGCTTTTTAATGATATTACTTTATTTAATAACGCTTCCCTCCATAATATACATCTAAATGCAAATTCAGAAAGACAGAAACTGCAAGGGTCTGTGAGACCAGCTCCGTGTACTGCCATCCTGTTGCCAGGTACGTGCACCGCCGGGTTAAAGAACAAGACGTCGGACTGACTGGGTTTTAACAGGGGAACGGAATACTTTTCCGAAGTAGTGCAGGAAGATGGAGCTGGGGTAAATTGTGAAAGGAATGACGTTGAAGAAAGAGGAAATGACGTAGGAAATGGGCATAAGAAGGCGTTAGGTGGTTGTGAGGGAAGTTGGATAACAGAAAAACAGACGCAAAAATACATACAGAATCTTAAAAATACGTATAAATTAAGAATACACACTAATGTGTAAAAATACGTTGAAATACAAAAAATACGCACAAATACGGACCGGTACTTGTATTAGGTCAAAATACGCCCAAAAAATACGTGAAAAACATGGGAAAAAGGACGGAACGGATGAGTTCCCGTGTTGGATAAGGGAGGAGAGAGCGGGGAAAACCGCTATAGCCAGGAGCTCTAGCCATAGCAGTTGTTATTCTTAACGTCCTGTATTGTTATTAACATTATTAATGCCAATAATTATTATTATTCACTTCTATTATGTGTGTCGGCAATTGTAATTGTTCTCATAATCATTTTTCAGAATTAAGTAAAGGGACCAGAAGTACACATAGATACTGAGAATGTTTTGTAACATTTTTTTAGTAAGTGTTGATGTTGGTCCGAAACAGACGGCCTTAAGGCCTAATCTGGTCTGGCTAAATAAACAAATTACACTCATGCTCACAAATTAAGGATAACTGCAGAATGTGGTGCCACACAACGTGGCACTACACAAAACTGCCGCTAATAGCATAGGCACATAGGAAACACACACGACATAGATCTGTATGTCCACGGTATTGGCGATAAGTTGAGAAAACCGTCCCGAAACACATGTGCTACAAAACGCCCCTGTTTCCCGCGCATGCACCCCGACATCAATTTGGGATATGATCACCATGCAGACGTACACAAGCCGCACAATGGGTTGGCATACTCTGGATTAGGTGGTCGAGCAGCTGCTGGGGTATAGCCTCCCATTCTTGCACCAGTGCCTGTCGGAGCTCCTGAAGTGCCCTAGGGGTGTGAAGACGTGCAGCGATACGTCGACCGAGAGCAAACCAGACGTGCTTGATGCGGTTTAGGTCTGGAGAACAGGCAGGCCACTCCGTTCACCTGATATCTTCTGTTTCAAGGTACTCCCCCACGATGCCTGCTCGGTGGGGCTGTGCGTTATCATCTATCAGGAGGAAGGTGGGACCCACTACACCCCTGAAAAGGCGAACATACTGGTGCAAAATGACGTCACGATACATCTGACCTGTTACATTTCCTCTGTCACAGACATGCAGGAGTGTAAGTGCACCAATCATAATCCCACCCCACACCATCAAACCACGACCTCCATACAGGTCCCTTTCAAGGACATTATGAGGTTGGTATCTGGTTCCTGGTCCACGCCAGATGAAAACCCGGTGAGAATCACTTTTCACTATATATGACGGTAGTATCTGTTCCCGAAAGAACAGTTACCGTTGATGACCATGCAGTTTTGCTAGAATGAAACGATAATTAAATGGACACCCTAACTGCAACCAGGCGTTGATATACTTCATTGGGTACATGTTGAAAATGTGTGCCCTGACCGGGACTCGAACCCGGGATCTCCTGCTTACGTGGCAGACGCTCTATCCATCGGAGCCACCGAGGGCACAGAGAATAGTGTGCCTGCAGGGACTTATCCCTTGCACGCGCCCCGTGAGATGCACATTCCCAACAAGTCCACACCACTACATTCGTAGTGCGCCTAATAGATATTTACCCAACATACTCATTACTCGTGGCAGATTAATCTACCAAGTCCCGTACGAGTTCGGGCATAGCATGTGCATACGCGCAAGAACGTCAATGGCTGGGAAGCCATATTTTAACTATATGTGACTCTAGTATCTGTTCCCGAAACGGTAACTGTTCTTTCGGGAACTTGTCCGTGAAGATAACCTGGGACAACTGTTCCAGTGACCATGTACCGTGTTGTTGACACCAGGTTTTACGGACTCTCCTGTGACCAGGGGTCAGTAGAATGCACCTTGCAGGTCTCCGGGCGAATAAACCATGTCTGTTCAGTCGTCTGTAGACTGTGGCTGAAGACAACTGTTCCAGTGGCTGCGGTAAGGTCCCGAGCAAAGCTACCTGCAGTACTCCGTGGCCGTCTGCGGGCACTGATGGTGAGATATCGGTCTTCTTGTGGTGTTGTACACTGTGGACGTCCTGTACTGTAAGGCCTGGGCACGTTTCCTGTCTGATAGAATCGTTGCCATAATCTTGAGATCACACTTTGTGTCACACAGAGGGCCCGTGCTACGACCTGCTGTGTTTTACCACCCTCCAGCCGCCCTAGTATTCTAACCCTCATAACGTCATCAATATGTGTTCTTTGAGTCGTTTTCAACATTAGCACGTCTGAGAACGTCTTCGCACTTACTCGCTGCACCGTTCTCTGACATGCACCAACACACCTATGCGTATGTGGACTGCTGCCAGCGCCACCGTGCGACGACCTCAGGTCTAATACACCACATGGTCGTACCCCGACGTGATTTAAACCCGCAAACAGCCCACCAGAGCGTTGTTTCACCATGTTGTTGTTGTTGTTGTTGTGATCTTCAGTCCTGAGACTGGTTTGATGCTGTTCTCCATGCTAGTCTATCCTCTCCAAGCTTCTTCATCTCCCAGTACCTACTGCAACGTACATCCTTCTGAATCTGTTTAGTGTATTCATCTCTTGGTCTCCCTCTACGGTTTTTACACTCCACGCTGCCCTCCAATACTAAATTGGTGATCCCTTGATGCCTCAGAACATGTCCTACCAACCGATCCCTTCTTCTATTCAAGTTGTGCCACAAACTTCTCTTCTCCCCAATCCTATTTAGTATCTCCTCATTAGTTATATGATGTACCCATCTAATCTTCAGCATTCTTCTGTAGCACCACATTTCGAAATCTTCTATTCTCTTCTTGTCCAAACTAGTTATCGTCCATGTTTCACTTCCATACATGGCTACGATCCATACAAATACTTTCAGAAACGACTTTCTGACCCTTAAATCTATACTCGATGATAACAAATTTATCTTCTTCAGAAACGCTTTCCTTGCCATTGCCAGTCTACATTTTATATCCTCTCTACTTCGACCATCATCAGTTATTTTGCTCCCCAAATAGCAAAATTCCTTTACTACGTTAAGTGTCTCATTTTCTAATCAAATTCCCTCAGCAACACCTGACTTAATTCGACTACATTCCATTATCCTCGTTTCGCTTTTGTTGATGTTTATCTTATATCCTCCTTTCAAGACAGTATCCATTCCGTTCAACTGCTCTTCCAGGTCCTTTGCTGTTTCTGACAGAATTACAATGTCATCGGCGAACCTCAAAGATTTTGTTTCTTCTCCATGGATTTTAATACCTACTGCGAATTTTTATTTTGTTTCCTTCACTGCTTGCTCAATATACAGATTGAATAACATCGGGGATAAGCTACAACCCTGTCTCACTCCCTTCCCAACCACTGCTTCCTTTTCATCCCCCTCGACTCTTATAACTGCCATCTGATTTCTGTACAAATTGTAATTAGCTTTTCGCTCCCTGTATTTTACCGCTGCCACCTTCAGAATTTGAAATAGAGTATTCCAGTCAACATTGTCAAAAGCTTTCTCTAAGTCTACAAATGCTAGAAACGTAGGTTTGCCTTTCCTTAATCTAGCTTCTAAGATAAGTTGTAGAGTCAATATTGCCTCACGTGTTCCAATATTTCTACGGAATCCAAACTGATCTTCGCCGAGGTCGGCTTCTCCCAGTTTTTCCATTCGTCTCTAAAGAATTCGCGTTAGTATTTTCCATCCGTGACTTATTAAACTGATTGTTCGATAATTTTCACATCTGTCAACACCTGTTTTGTTTGGGATTGGAATAATTATATTCTTCTTGAAGTCTGAGGGTATTTCGCCAGTCTCATACATGTTGCTCACCAGATGGTAGAGTTTTGATAGGACTGGCTCTCCCAAGGCCGTCAGTAGTTCTAATGGAATGTTGTTTATTCTCGGGGCCTTGTTTCGACTGAGGTCTTTCAGTGCTCTTTCAAACTCTTCACGCAGTATCGTATCTCCCATTTCATCTTCATCTACCACCTCTTCCATTTCCATCGCTCCTGTATAGACCCTCTATGTAGTCCTTCCACCCTTCTGCTTTCCCTTCTTTGCTTAGAACTGAGTTTCCATCTGAGCTCTTGATATTCATACAAGTGGCTCTCTTTTCTCCGAAGGTCTCTCTAATTTTTCTGTAGGCAGTATCTATCTTACCCCTAGTGAGATAAGGCTCTACATCCTTAAATTTGTCCTCTAGGCATCCCTGCTTAGCCATTTTGTACTTCTGTTCCACCATGTATCAGCATTATCCTTAATTTACGAGCACGAGTGTAGTTCGGTGTCTGCTGGGGATGACTAGTGCTTTCCCGTACACCAGTGGGGAGTCACACGCTGCTCCTACTGAGGGGTGAGGTGAGGCGAGCGGACGCACCCTGTCGGCGACGGCGAGGCAGAGCGCGCAGGCCAGCGGGGCGTTCCGCTGCCCCTCCGGGTCCCGGGTGTCGAGCGGAGCGCCGTGTGTCGGGATGTGCACCGTGGACCGCCGCGGATGCGCCGCCGCCACGAGCTGTGACGCTGCCGTCAAAACCAGCGCCGCCAGCACCAGCATCACCTGCTAACACGGCGGATCCACAACATTTTACCACACAAGAGACTTACCATTTGGAGCCCCCCTCTCCCCTGCCCCCCACTTCCCCCTTTTTCCATCGTTGACTTTCACCTGCGTCAGTTTCCGCTACTACACTCCTGGAAATTGAAATAAGAACACCGTGAAATCATTGTCCCAGGAAGGGGAAACTCTATTGACACATTCCTGGGGTCAGATACATCACATGATCACACTGACAGAACCACAGGCACATAGACACAGGCAACAGAGCATGCACAATGTCGGCACTAGTACAGTGTATATCCACCTTTCGCAGCAATGCAGGCTGCTATTCTCCCATGGAGACGATCGTAGAGATGCTGGATGTAGTCCTGTGGAACGGCTTGCCATGCCATTTCCACCTGGCGCCTCAGTTGGACCAGCGTTCGTGCTGGACGTGCAGACCGCGTGAGACGACGCTTCATCCAGTCCCAAACATGCTCAATGGGGGACAGATCCGGAGATCTTGCTGGCCAGGGTAGTTGACTTACACCTTCTAGAGCACGTTGGGTGGCACGGGATACATGCGGACGTGCATTGTCCTGTTGGAACAGAAAGTTCCCTTGCCGGTCTAGGAATGGTAGAACGATGGGTTCGATGACGGTTTGGATGTACCGTGCACTATTCAGTGTCCCCTCGACGATCACCAGTGGTGTACGGCCAGTGTAGGAGATCGCTCCCCACACCATGATGCCGGGTGTTGGCCCTGTGTGCCTCGGTCGTATGCAGTCCTGATTGTGGCGCTCACCTGCACGGCGCCAAACACGCATACGACCATCATTGGCACCAAGGCAGAAGCGACTCTCATCGCTGAAGACGACACGTCTCCATTCGTCCCTCCATTCACGCCTGTCGCGACACCACTGGAGGCGGGCTGCACGATGTTGGGGCGTGAGCGGAAGACGGCCTAACGGTGTGCGGGACCGTAGCCCAGCTTCATGGAGACGGTTGCGAATGGTCCTCGCCAATACCCCAGGAGCAACAGTGTCCCTAATTTGTTGGGAAGTGGCGGTGCGGTCCCCTACGGCACTGCGTAGGATCCTACGGTCTTGGCGTGCATCCGTGCGTCGCTGCGGTCCGGTCCCAGGTCGACGGGCACGTGCACCTTCCGCCGACCACTGGCGACAACATCGATGTACTGTGGAGACCTCACGCCCCACGTGTTGAGCAATTCGGCGGTACGTCCACCCGGCCTCCCGCATGCCCACTATGCGCCCTCGCTCAAAGTCCGACAACTGCACATACGGTTCACGTCCACGCTGTCGCGGCATGTTACCAGTGTTAAAGACTGCGATGGAGTTCCGTATGCCACGGCAAACTGGCTGACACTGACGGCGGCGGTGCACAAATGCTGCGCAGCTAGCGCCATTCGACGGCCAACACCGCTGTTCCTGGTGTGTCCGCTGTGCCGTGCGTGTGATCATTGCTTGTACAGCCCTCTCGCAGTGTCCGGAGCAAGTATGGTGGGTCTGACACACCGGTGTCAATGTGTTCTTTTTTCCATTTCCAGAAGTGTAAATGGGAGACGCACAGAATACGAATCGTGTACGTGGCCGCCTCTGGCGCACGTGCCATCTTGAAACCCCAAGCGGCTGCTACCAATTGTGAGCCGGCTGGAGTGGCCGAGCGGTTCTAGGCGCTACAGTCTGGAACCGCGCGACCGCTACGCTCGCTGGTTCGAATCCTGCCTCGGGCATGGATGTGTGTGTTGTCCTTAGGTTAGTTAGGTTTAAGTAGTTCTAAGTTCTAGGGGACTGATGACCTCAGAAGTTAAGTCCCATTCTGCTCAGAGCCATTTGAACCATTTATTTCTTATTTTTTAATTTTTTTTTTTTTTACCAATTTGATATGTCCTGCTTAGACAGCTTCCAGTTGTTGCGCCTCTGGCGCCGCTCTCACCTTGGCGCCTCAAGCAATACCCCACGTTCAGCTGACAAAAGTTCTGGTGTACTACCTCACCACCTAAACCTTTAAGCACTTAACCTGTATCGGTATGAACGAGGTCTGTTCAAAAAAATTCCGTAACATACGTAATTTCGATCCTGTGGTGTGTTGGAGCGAAATGCGGTTGGCATCACTGCACACGCCTGTGTTTTATGTCTAACTTCCGGAAGTTTCATTGTTGTTTGTCTGTTAGTTATTGTTCAGTGCTGAATTCACCACTGTATTGTGTCGCACAGTTTGCGAATTTTGAGATGGCAGTATTAGAGGAGCAACGCGTCTGCATTAGATTTGGCGTGAAACTCAAGAAAACCTTTACAGGGAAACACCAAATGCAGGAAGCCTACGGTCGTGAGTACTCAACCCGTACCGGTGTTACGAATGGTTTACACAGTTTAATAATGGCCAGACGGGTGTTTGACTCGTTCAGGACGCCCTTAGACATTGACCGACGACGTTCATGTTAGGAACGTCAATGTAACTGTGTGTTGCGGGCTTTCAAATACTACGTACCCTCCGACTCTGAGTTGCAATGTTAAAATTTTTGGCTGGTTTCGTTGTCTAGGGGCTGGGAAACGTAGTTTCCGCATTACAGACCAAATACTGCTGAGTCTACAGTATACGATAAGAATACAGAAAAATGGTTCAAATGGCTCTGAGCACTATGGGACTTAACTTCTAAGGTCATCAGTCCCCTAGAACTTAGAACTACTTAAATCTAACTAACCTAAGGACATCACACACATCCATGCCCGAGGCAGGGTTCGAACCTGCGAGCGTAACAGCCGCGCGCGGTTCCGGACTGAAGCGTCTAGAACCGCTCGGCCACAAAGGCCGGCGATAAGAATACACACATGAATCGAATGGTCGAAGGTTTCTATCACTCGGCAATTGCGAATTATGAATGTAACATATAAATTTGTAAATGAAAGAGTGCAATTAAATAAAATCTGCAGGTACTATCTTAACGACTTCAAATGATGAATACGATAGTAGAAGTACTTTTGAGAATGTGGTATATTTCTGCAAAACACTTATTGGTGTCAACGGTCCAGCAATTGAATAAAATATAAGTTGAATAACAGGGAAACAATAGATTCCTACTGCACGTAATTAGTTATGAACGACAACATAGTTCGCGAGATATTCGCTGCTAAACGCACACTACGTCTTCACTGCAGAAGCCACGGAAATCGCACAAGTGCACAAGTCGGCACTGCAAAGTATTTCTATCTCTCGCGACCACGCGCAAACCGCTCCACTCTCTCCAAGTCTCTGTCGCGATTGTACGTCCGTCACGCTGTACTGTCCGCGTCCAGCACTCACTCCCTGTGCCGTGCTCTCCAGAACTCCCTTCCTCTCTCGAAACGGTCCTCCTCCCCCACTTCCATACAGTCTCACCGTTAACAAGCGCTCTGATTGGCTAGAGCGCCCCCTCCAAGTCTCAAAGTGAACGTACACTCACAAACACACAAACATATTTAAGCACATACAAAATACTGGAGATATTCGCTGCTAAACGCACACTACGTCTTCACTGCAGAAGCCACGGAAATCTCACAAGTGCACAAGTCGGCACTGCAAAGTATTTCTATCTCTCGCGACCACGCGCAAACCGCTCCACTCTCTCCAAGTCTCTGTCGCGATTGTACGTCCGTCACGCTGTACTGTCCGCGTCCAGCACTCACTCCCTGTGCCGTGCTCTCCAGAACTCCCTTCCTCTCTCGAAACGGTCCTCCTCCCCCACTTCCATACAGTCTCACCGTTAACGAGCGCTCTGATTGGCTAGAGCGCCCCCTCCAAGTCTCCAAGTGAACGTACACTCACAAACACACAAACATATTTAAGCACATACAAAATACTGGAGTTCATTTAAATAACTGAAATTAAATAAATATTCCTACAGCTAAATACGCTCTAACGCATATTATTAAATACATAAACAATTAAGAAAACATATCAAAAGAAAAGAAGCAAAAGGTAGGCCAGGAGCCTAATGTCTCTGTGCTTTCTAAAACACAGTAAATAATTGACCAGTTTCTTCATGAATAGTATACATCGGGTATTAACAAAGACATAAATGAATCAATACATTTATAAGCATGCTGCTACCGTTTTTTCGTGTAACTGTGGAGTACTTATAGCCTGACGCGAGCGATAGTAATCGGCCACTTTGACCTCCACTCACTCATGTACTATTTAAGTTACAAGCCTGTAATTCATACCAATTTAGGTTTACGCTAATAGCTTTCTAAAGACATGGCGATTGACAAAATCGGATGAAGCGTTTACATTTTGGAAATTGGTTGCTGGGTGTTAAAAAATGGTTCAAATGGCTCTGAGCACTATGGGACTTAACTTCTGAGGTCATCAGTCCCCTAGAACTTAGAACTACTTCAACCTAACTAACCTAAGTACATCACACACATCGATGCCTGAGGCAGGATTCGAACCTGCGACCGTAGCGGTCGCGCGGTTCCAGACTGTAGCGCCTAGAACCGCTCGGCCACTCTGGCCGGCGCTGGGTGTTACTTTCTAAAACACGTCGATCGACGAAATCGGATGAGCCGCTTAGATTTTAGAAATTCGTTGCTGGGTGTTACTTGTATAATTTACCGTAAGATCCTAATCTTTAAACTAATAAAGAGATTAAAAATCTGATTACAGCATCAGAATCGTCGTGCAAATAATGGTAATCCACATGTTTCTTTTTGAAGTATCATGATTCATCTGGCTACTATTAATTTCAGTACGAACCGTGAAATGTCTGCCATTAAGGTTTCATAAAGTCCGCCATCTTTGGAACTCCCGGCATTGACATCTCCTTCATCGACACAACGCACCGTCCGCGTCACAGCGGAATTCCCAGCCACGCGACTGGACCATGCGCTGGGGCTACCCCTCCCGTCCGGCTAACGTTTGGCACCACTTATGTTTGCCGCCTGGCCCCGGCTTTGACTACCATCCTGTGCGGCCGCCCCAATTCCGCACATATTTCCAGGGCGCCACAACTCACTCGTTA
Organism: Schistocerca americana; assembly: GCF_021461395.2. NCBI lineage: Eukaryota > Metazoa > Arthropoda > Insecta > Orthoptera > Acrididae > Schistocerca > Schistocerca americana. Next base: position 185,610,909 of record NC_060120.1, read on the forward strand.
CTTCACAGTGTGGCAATCGAAGACTATCGGTCCGAGAGGTTGCAGGAGAATGTAACATTTGAGTTGTATCATGTCATGAAATCCTGACAGTATCTTTGCCGCCAAGTTCGTCCCATTGCTCAAGACTCAAGGCTTGAAAAGACCATCGCCTCGCAATCTGTGAAGAGGTTTTGGATCGCGCAAATAAGAACGAGACGTTCCTTAAGACAATCATAAGTAGTGACGAGGCGTGGGTCTAAGGTCATGATGTTGAGACCAAGGTTCAGTCGCCGGCCGCAGTGGCCGAGTGGTTCTAGGCGCTTCAGTCTGGATGCGCGCGACTGCTACGGTCGCAAGTTCGAATCCTGCCTCGGGCATGGATGTGTGTGATGTCCTTAGGTTAGTTAGGTTTAAGTAGTTCTAAGTTCTAGGGGACTGATGGCCTCAGATGTCAAGTCCCATAGTGCTCAGAGCCATTTGAACCATTTTGAACCAAGGTTCAGTCTTCACAATGGGTCGGGAGAGATTCTCAAAGATCAAAAAAATCTCATCCGGTCGGATCAATTGTCAAAGCCATGCTGATAGTTTTCTTCTACTTTGAAGTACTAGCTCGCCATGAATTCGTGCCACAGGGACGAACTGTTAATCGATGGTACTATCGGGACGTGTCGCGACTTTTGCGAGAAAATGTGAGAAGGAAACGGCGTGAAATTTGGCGAGACTTCATGGCTCTTGCATGACGATAACGCACCCGCACATTCATCGCTGTTGGTGTGTGACTGTTGCACAAATATGAAATCACTGTGATGCCTCATCCACCGTGCTCTCCATATCTGGCCCAGAGGACTTTTTTTTTATTTCCGTAGTTGAAAACCCTTTTGAAAGGAAGAAGATTTGCAGCGAGACAAAATAAAGCAAAATTTGCGGACGGTGCTTCGCGTGATCCAACAAGAGGGGTACCAAGTCTGCTTACGTAAGTTGGAACGGAGTTGGGAGCTGTGCATAACTGTGGAAGAGAGTATTTTGAAGGAGACCGTGCGCAATTAGTAAAAGGCAAGCGTAGAAACAATTTGTGGACAAAGTTCCGGAATTTTTTGAACAGACCTCGTACACTTGAAACGGAAAATGAAAGTCGATCTTTTTCTTATCAAATTTCAAACATTTCACCCCGAAAACCACACAGTTCCTAAAACCGTGATTCAGCAACAAACGATACTCCCAACATCAGTGTAAACCGCTTTCCACTGTACACAATTTCGGAACTAACTTCGGCCAGATATGAACAGTACTAGTCGACACCGCAGTGACTTAAACTCACGCATCCGTAGAACAAGATGTTCTGTTACCAACGCTGTAAATAAATAAATAAAAAAAAAAAATAATAACTAGTGGTTATCTGCCGCCATGTCAGTCGTGCGCTCGATATATATCGCTTCCAAGAGATGTTGGAAATTGCCCAAAATGCATTCAAACTTGCTTGGAACAAGCAGAACAAAGAAAGAATTAGTATCATAAAAGGCAAAGCAACAACACAATGCTGCAGCAATTAGGCCTTTTCCCGACCACTGCTCGGCTGTCACTTAAAGTAATAACTCGAGCTTACTATAAAAATGTACTCCGTAGTTTCTACTACCAGCGAAACATTTAGGGATCATAATTGTCACATGATATAGCCTTCCTGGTTTGGTTTGGATTTCCCTAGTAATTCAGCAGATGCTATCAATATTTTCTCACTGGATCATTACTTCCGTGTAATAGCTTCCATCAATGGATGGCGTTTAAATTTTACTTACAGCAGCGGCGGCGTAGTCTGCTGATGCTGCAACGACCGATAAATGCTCGGAATTATGTGACGTTCATACTAACGAAAATGTTTACAGTGAAATATTTACTTTAAGATGGTTATTAATTTACTGAGCGGACAAGGGTACGTACAAGAACCTGTCAACCACAGAGTAGGAAGAGGACTGATTATTTACTGAATGCACACGACGCCGCCGCTGCCGTAAGTACAGTTTGACCGGGATAACAATTATCTACCTGACGTAAGAATAGAAGTCTGCCGTCAAGTTTTCAGAACTGCAATGCACGTCTGCTGGACTGGGGCTTTCATGTGACTGTTCCACCTTCTGAACGTAGCAAGAGTCTAGTAATAATGGTTTCGTTCCAAAGATGGTATTCTACTCACAATCTAGTCCTCTGTAGTACAATATCTCACCTGCGTCTAGCACGTCTAGCACGTTGACGTCGCCTGCTACCTTCGACGCGCGGGAGTACCTTCGCGGCCACGGTTCGTCAGCACTCTATTGTTTGTGACAGGCCCAAGGATTAGGTACCACAGCCAGAGAGTTTACTACATCGCTCTCAAAGATATTGTTGTGCCGCGTCCAAAGCAGCTCTAATGAAATTGCATACCTATGGAGTATCGACTCATTTGTGCTATTGAGTTGGTGATTTCCTGTCAGAAGGGTCACAGTTCGTTGTAATTGTCGGAAAGCCATAGAAGTGATATCTGGCTTCCCTCAGGGAAGTTTTATATGTGCTCTGCTGCTCCTAATCAATGTAAACGATTCATGGGACAACCTGTGCAGTAGCCATCGAAGTGATATAGGGCTTCCCTCAGGGAAGTTTTATACGTGCTCTGCTGCTCCTAATCAATGTAAACGATTTAGGGGACAACCTGTGCAGTAGCCATCGAAGTGATATCTGGCTTCCCTCAGGGAAGTTTTATACGTGCTCTGCTGCTCCTAATCAATGTAAACGATGTAGGAGACAACCTGTGCAATACTGTTACATTGTATATGATAATATCACTCACCGTGTAGTTAAGTCATCAGAAAATCGAAACCAATTGCAAAGTGCTCTAGACAAGATATCTATATGGTATGAAAAGCAGCAATTGACTCTAAATAAAGAAAAATGTGAGGTCATACAGATGAGTACTAAAAGGGATCCATTACATTTCCGATAAATGATAAATGACGCAAATCTGAAGGCTATAAACTGAATTAAATACTGAGGGGTTACAATTACGAATAACTTAAGTTGGAACAATCACAAAGGTAATGTTATGGAAATGGAAATGAGCGTACGGCATTGTGTGTCTGGAGTCCCCCATTCGGAGAAGTTCGGCCGCCGAGGGCAAGTCCTTATTGTATTGGACGTCACATTGGGCGACTTGCGCGTCGGGGATGGGGATGAAATGATGATGAGGACAACACAACACCCAGTTCCTGAGCGGATAAAATCTCCTGCACCAGCCCAGTGGCATTCCGCCGCGCTGACCATTCAGCTAACGGGGGCGGACTAATGTTAAAGACAGCATTTCATTGACAGAACACTTAGAAGGTGCAACAAATCCATTACAGAGATTACGTACACTACGGTTGTAGGTCCTCTGCTAGAGTAATGCAATGCGGTATGGGATCGTTATCAGATGGGATTGATGGAGGACATCGAAAAAGTTGAAAGAAGGGCAGTTCATTTGTGCTATCACGTAATAGGGGAGAGAGTGTCACGCATATGATACGCGAGATGGAATGGCAATCCCTAAAACAGAGGCGTTTTTCGCTGCGGCCAGATATTTTCACGAGATTTAGATCACCAACTTTCTTCACCGAATGTGAAAATATTCTCTTGACGCCCACCTGCATAGGCAGAAATCATCCTCTTAATAAAATAAGAGAAATCAGAACTCACACAGAAGGATGTAAGTCTTTAATTTATCCGCGCAGTGTTCGAGAGTGGAACGGTAGAGAAAGACTGTCAACCTGGCTCAGTGAAGCACCTGCCAGACACTTAAGTGCGAATTTCTGAGTTTTCATGCAGATGTAGATGTAGATTTTATACTACTGGCCATTAAAATTGCTACACCACGAAGATGACATGCTACAGACGCGAAATTAACCGACAAGAAGAAGATGCTGTGATATGCAAATGATTAGCTTTCAGAGCATTCACACAAGGTTGGCGCCGGTGGCGACACCTACAACGAGCGGACATGTGGAAAGTTTCCAATCGATTTCTCATACACAAACATCAGTTGACCGGCGTTGCCTGGTGAAACGTGGCTGTGATGCCTCGTGGAAGGAGGGAGAAATGCTTACCACCACGTTTCCGACTTTGATAAAGGTCGGAATGTAGCCTATCGCGATTGCGGTTTATCGTATCGCGACATTGCTGCTAGCGTTGGTCGAGATCCAATGACTGTTAGCAGAATATGGAATCGGTGGGTTCAGGAGGGTAATACGGAACACTGTGCTGGATCCCGACGGCCTCGTATCACTACCAGTCGAGATGACAGGCATCTTGTCCGCGTGGCTGTAACGGATCCCTGAGTCAACAGATGGGGACACCTGCAAGACAACAACCATCTGCACGAACAGTTCGACGAAGTTTGAGGCAGCATGGACTATCAGCTCGGAGACCATGGCTGCGGTTACCCTTGACGCTGTGTCACAGACAGGAGCGTCTGCGATGGTGTACTCAACGACGAACGTGGGTGCACGAATGGCAAAACGTCATTTTTTCGGATGAATCCAGGTTCTGTTTACAACATCATCATGGTCGCATCCGTGTTTGGCGACATCGCTGTGAACGAACATTGGAAGCGTGTATTCGTCATCGCCATACTGGGTGTATTCGTCATCGCCATACTGGCGTATCACCCGGCGTGATGGTATGGGGTGCCATTGGTTACACGTCTCGGTCACCTCTTGTTCGCATTGACGGCACTTTGAACAGTGGACGCTATATTTCAGATGTGTTACGACCCGTGGCTCTACCCTTCATTCGATCCCTGCGAAACCCTACATTTCAGCAGGATAATGCAGGACCGCATGTTGCAGTCCTGTACGGGCCTTCCTGGATACCGAAAATGTTCGACTGCTGCCTTGGCCAGCACATTCTCTAGATCTCTCACCAACTGAAAACGTTTGGTCAATGGTGGCCGAGCAACAGGCTCGTCACAATACGCCAGTCACTACTCTTGATGAACTGTGGTATCGTGTTGAAGCTGCATGGGCAGCTGTATCTGTACACGCCATCCAAGCTCTGTTTGACTAAACGCCCAGGCGTATCAAGGCCGTTATTACGGCCAGAGATGGTTGTTCTGGGTACTGATTTCCCAGGATCCATGCACCCAAATTGCGTGAAAATGTAATCACATGTCAGTTCTAGTATAATATATTTGTGCAATGAAATCCCGTTTATCATCTGCATTTCTTGTTGGTGTAGCAATTTTAATGGCGAGTAGTGTATATCGCATGCGGCAATCCAAGTCCGGCGCTTGTTTCAAATCCGTTATTCCGTTATCATTCGTTTGGATGATCTAGAGAGAAGGGTACGAAATCTGGTTGCTACTCGTGAGTCTGCTGTTTTAATAAATCGAAGAATTGTAGGTTTCACAGTCTGTTCTTAACTGAAATGTTTGTGTGTCTATAATGCGAATACTGTGTTATAACTTCTCGTATGAATACAGAGAAGTTGTACATACTAACATACAACAAAAATCATTTTAAGAAATACTGCTTCGATAAGGAAATAACAATAGAACTAAAGAACGGCAAGTGTTAAATAAAAACGAAATTAGGTACACAACGCACGCGGTATGGTCGGTGAGAACAGACCAGGCTGTCACGTGATGTCAGTTCCCGGTCGCTAACGCATCTGGCTGCGTCCTTCGTGAGTCACCTGCGTCCAAAGGTAGCATCCGTTTGTTATCGGGAGAGATGTATGATATCGTCTGACTGAGAATTCCCAAGATTGCTTTAGAAAAGCGCAAAGCCAATCTGAAGTAGATAAGAGCTAAGTTCATCAGCACCTTTGCGTTATCTGATTAAAATAAGCATGCCGCTCCAGGAGCACTGGGCGCTATCGGTAGTGTGGTGACACACGCAAGTATCACGAGAATTGTTACAGACAAACAGTACGGTGCACGTTGACAACGAAATTGCTCTCCATCTAATCTGAGTACTTGTTTACCATATACTTCGAAAAAATGGCTCTGAGCACTATGGGACTTAACATCTGAGGTCATCAGTCCCCTAGAACTTAGAACTACTTAAACCTAGCTAACCTAAGGACATCACGCACATCCATGCCCGAGGCAGCATTCGAACCTGTGACCGTAGCAGTAGCGCGGTTCCGGACTGACGCGCCTAGAACCGCTCGGCCACCGCGGCCGCCCCATATATTTCGTTTCGCACCTCTGCCTCTTCTATCATTGCTTACACATCGACATTTGTTTTTAAGAATCAACGCGAACAACGGGTTACATGATCTTACAGAAATGTTTCCGTTTCTGGTCACAGATGAAAGGTATGAAGATTTCTTGCACATCTGCGTCAATACAATCTGCAAGTGAACAAATTATTCGCCGTTTATCTACATGAATTTCGCAAGTCACTGAACATTACATCATGAAGGATGATGGAAGCTACCATTTTCGATAACTCTTTGCAAGTCTTGACCCTAAAAAAATGGTTCAAATGGCTCTGAGCACTATGGGACTCAACTGCTGAGGTCATTAGTCCCCTAGAACTTAGAACTAGTTAAACCTAACTAACCTAAGGACATCACAAACATCCATGCCCGAGGCAGGATTCGAACCTGCGACCGTAGCGGTCTTGCGGTTCCAGACTACAGCGCCTTTAACCGCACGGCCACTTCGGCCGGCTCTTGACCCTACAGCTTGAAGGAAACAAACAGGCTCGTGGCCATATTCCGCCTTTGAAAAAATGACCAGATGTGAGAACTTAGCAAATGCGTGGAAGCACTAGTGGTTCTCAATTGTTAAGGGATTTAGCATACAAAGAACTTGGAAGGTCTTGTGTTGCATCTGAGATAATGTAAACACAGATCCGCGTTAGTTTACCTAGCAGTCGTCATAGAGAACGCTTATTTCCTCTACAGTCTGCGTTGTGTGACCCTGGGCTTTCGTGTAAGATTATCACGCACAGTAAATAGTACAGGTGCAGCAATAGCAGCAGATATCTGAATTCCTTAAACCTTGGCATTCAGTTCGACTTAATTGGGGATATGAAGCAGTCACGCACCAGGATAACTGCACCACAACTCAGTAAGCAGTATCCTTTGGAAATAGCCTCCAAATTCCTCAGATTGATCAAATGAACCGCTACGGTGGGATAATTACATTCTGCGAAATAGTTATTCTTGCAAGGCTACATTTTATTCAACAATTTTTTTTATACTGGACGATATGTGTGTCTCGATGTCATTCCACTGTACAAGACCACTGTCAATCACAAAATTGCATCCTCGAGCATACTTTCTTAACAGGTAGCATAGTGTGTTAGTAAAAAGTTTAAAAATATATGATACCGCAGGTCTTGCAACATGTGGTCTGTTTAAGATGGCGTGCTTGGTTGTACCATTGCTTAAAATGATAGTGGCCCTGGAAATGCAACGTCGAACCAGACCAGACGCGAGGAACTAGTACAAAAAAAAAGGATACTGCCTTGCAGGAAAAAATATTTAACAAATTCCTGATGGCTTCATGCGCAAAATACATTCGTTCAGTGTTATTTTGCTTCGCACTGTTATTTGCAGACACTTTATGGAAATGGGTACGCCGCCCTATCCCTGATACTAGAATTGACTGCAATAAATTGTACTACTTTCTTCTTCTTACGTTGCCATTACATCGACTTTTAAGCTAGCTGCCGTTCACCACAGGTAATATTAATTATTAGAAATTTTTGAATTTTCTTACTTTTAGTTAACATTGTTTTACTTTCTTGTAGATGGATAATATCTTCAAACAAAACTGAGTGTGCTGCCCACTGTCATAAATATTGCGAATCTTAACCGTTGTATCATCCTTTTTTTTTATTATTGGTTTTAGAAAACATCCTACGTGACTCTGGTTTTCTAATATGCATTTGGCACCAGAATTAACGAACTGACTTGTGTTTCACCATACTCCTCCAAAACATTAACAGACTCGTAAAGCCAGTCCAAACAATCGTAGGTTCACTACCCACGATTTTCACGTTAAATTCTAGACAAGGAGAAGACTAGTTTTCCACCGCGTTCAGTGTGCATCCAACATGATTGCTCTGGTGTCCCTGTGCCTTATTACTTTCCAGCCATGTTAATAATATCAGTGGCTGTACAGAATTGCAATCCGCCTTGGAAGAAAGTGATTTTTGATATTGTGTGCGCAATTTTTCTTAGGAGGCAATACCCATTTTGTTTCAGATTTCTGATGCGTTACGTGGGTCAGAATGTTACGTAAATCCCTTGAGTGAACTGAACAAAGAGTGATCCAGCGCTGTTTCTCTCCTGCTCGTTCCAAGCGACTGAATACTGCATCTCTCATGAATCAATTCACGCGAGGCACCTAACAGCAGTAGTCGATGACTCGGTGGCCCACCACAAGAAAAAGGCGAGACAGATTTCATCATTCATTTAGAACCAATTAATCTTATTCACTGTCTTAAGAAGAGTGAAACGATGACGAATAGTCTGATCGTCTTCTGCACAAAATGGACGAAGAGAAGAGACTGCGACTGTACATGAGAAAAAAAGTACCTTTCATCCGCACAATGGAAGGAATACTGTCAATGCGATAACTCTGGCATAACGTTTTGCTACGAAACGTCTGTATGCCTGTGCATAGCATAAATGTCGTACTTTAATGAAGGATGCACTGTTGGCAAATATTTTGCAAGGAAATACATATTATGAAAATTATACTTATTTAAATGTTTTCGAAAGTTTAACTATATCAATGAACCAATAAATATCTAAAAATAGTGGACTCGTACTTCCGGGGATGTACCTCTTTTGAGTTTTATTTCCAGTTTAATGTAAATCCTTGCGAAATTACTTTTTAAAGAATTCCTTACAAAGATAATAAACAAACCTGTATGAAAAGGGGACAATAAAACTGACACAAAAATGTACATTTATATGACACTGAAATTGTCCAACCATTTACTAGGTAGCCCCTTGCAATGAGAGCAACCTCTTATTGTTTAATTTCTGCCCCTCTAATAGAAACGAAGTTAGTAAGGCAATAATAACTAGCAGAAGCAAGCGCAGAAGATCAATGTGTGAGACTTACCTCGTCCCATCGTGTGATTTTAATGTACCTATATCTCCTTTTCTAGGCATAGTGTAGGCAGCTTCTTATCTCTCTGTAGAAGAGAATAGAACCTAGGACAAAAAAAGAATAGACGCTCTAGGAAAGAATTATCCGAATGGGACGGAAATCGTTAAATGTGATGTACATGTGCGAGGGTAATCCCAAAAGTAAGGTCTCCTATTTCTTTATAAGTAAATAGACCTGTTTATTTCTACAATGGTTTACATCAGTTTACAGCTTGAAAAATGGTTCAAATGGCTCTGAGCACTACGCGACTTAACTTCTGAGGTCATCAGTGGCCTAGAACTTAGAACTACTTCAACCTAACTAACCTAAGGACATCACACACATCCATGCCCGAGGCAGGATTCGAACCTGCGACCGTAGCGGTCGCTCGGTTCCAGACTAGCGCCCAGAACCGCTCGGCCACTTCGGCCGCCTACAGTTTGAACATTTAGCTATTTTTCGACATAATCACCATTTATGTTGACACATTTTTGTAGACGCTGTGGCAGTTTTTGTGCGCCCAAGTCATACTAGCTTGCCGCCATGCTGTTCAGAAAGTTATGAACCTCTTCTTTCACCTCGTCATCGGAGCTGAATAGCTTTCCGGTCAAATGTTCTTTTAACTTAGGGAACAGGTGATAGTCACTGGGTGCCAAGTCAGGACTATAGGGTGGGTGGGTGATTATGTTCCGCTGAAACTGTTGCAGGAGAGCAAATGTTTGCCGAGCGATGTGTGGGCGAGCGTTGTCATGGAGAATGTGTACGCCCTTGCTCAACATTCCTCTTCTCCGGTTCTGAAATTGCCCATTTGAGTTTTTTCAGAGTCTCACAGTACCTGTCAGCGTTAATTGTGGTCTCATGGACATAAAAAAAATGGTTCAAATGGCTCTGAGCACTATGGGACTCAACTGCTGAGGTCATTAGTCCCCTAGAACTTAGAACTAGTTAAACCTAACTAACCGAAGGACATCACAAACATCCATGCCCGAGGCAGGATTCGAACCTGCGACCGTAGCGGTCTTGCGGTTCCAGACTGCAGCGCCTTTAACCGCACGGCCACTTCGGCCGGCTCATGGACATAAAGCTGACCAACAGTACCCCTTTCCGATCCCAGAAAACGGTTGTCATGACTTTACCGGCAGACTGTGTTTGTTTGAATGTCCGCGGCTTTGGCGAAGAAGGATGCCGCCACTGGCGTGATTGTTCAAAAAATGGCTCTGAGCACTATGGGACTTAACATCTATGGTCATCAGTCCCCTAGAACTTAGAACTACTTAAACCTAACTAACCTAAGGACAGCACACAACACCCAGCCATCACGAGGCAGAGAAAATCCCTGACCCCGCCGGGAAGCGAACCCGGGAAGCGTGATTGTTGCTTGGTCTCAGGTGTAAAGTGGTATGCCCAGGTTTCGTCACCCGTGACAATTGAGTCTAGAAAGTTGTCCTATTCCGCTGCAAGGCGGTGAAGAAATGCGCGAGAAGCATCAACTCGTTGCCGCATGTGGTCCACAGTCACCATCTTGCGCACAGCTTCCGGTAGTTCAATGTTTCCGTTAAAATTTAGTGAGCGCGCTTCGGGGAACCTCAGGAACGAACGTGCAGACATCCTCCAGGGTGATCCGCCGATCTTCACGCACTCTCGCTCCTTTGTTCGTCGTGAATTTCGGTCCAACAGTTGAAAACTCTCTGCACCACTGACGAACATTTTTGACATCCATGCACGACTCACCATACACTTCCGTCACTTGGTGATGGATTTCAATCGGCGCAGTGCCCTTTGCGTTCAAAAACCAAACAATTGGGCGCAATTCGCACTTGGCGGCAACATCCAACGGGAGCTCCATTCTCAACGGCTGCCAAGCCAAGACTGAGCGCCTCAGCGCGGCGTGCGCATGTATACACACAGCGCGTGAAGCACTCTTCATAACAGTGTGACCAACTGCCACACAAACAGAGTTCTGTACTTATAAAAAATAGGAGACCTTACTTTTGAGATTACCCTCGTGCACACACACGCAAGTGATTCCAATTAAAAAAAAAAAGTGGGTGATTTGTTTGTGAGAAGGCGCTTCACAAACTAAGCGAGTCAGTGATGTGTTGGTCCACTTCTGGCCCATATGAAAGCATTAATTCGGCTTGGCACTGATTTAAATACAAATATAAATTTAGAAAGGGCAGCTAATCAAATTTTTACTGACATTAATAAGTGGTTCATAGCCAATTCACGGTCATTAAACTTTGAAAAGACCCACTATATGCAGTTCAGAACTTTCAAGAGATTTCCTTCTGGTGTGTGTATAAAATATGATGACATGGAAATAGGAGAAGTTGAGAGTAAAATTCTTGGGATTACAACTTGATAGTAAATTCAGTTGGGAGCAACATACTAACGAACTGCTAAAACGCCTAAACAAGTCTGTGTTTGCAATGCGAATGATGTCAGACATAGGAGATATAATATAAAAAACTGGCATATTTTGCTTATTTTCACTCCATTATGTCATGTGGTATCATATTTTGGGGTAACTCCACAAACAGAGAAAAAATTTTTAGAGTACAGAAGCGTATAATAAGAGTAATGAGTAGTGTAAATCCAAGAACATCATGTCGAAACCTATTCAAAGAATTGGGCATATTAACCACAGCTTCTCAGTATATTTATTCCTTAATGAAGTTTGTTGTAAATAATACATCTCTTTTTCCAACTAACTGCTTAGATAACAGTATCAATACTAGGAATAAGAACAATATACATAAAGATTTGAAATCACTTCCTCTTGCCCAGAAAGGAGTTCAGTATTCAGCAACGCATATTTTTAATAAGTTACCAGCAACCATTAAGAATTTAGTTTCAGACAAGGCACAATTTAAACATAATTTAAAAGAATTTTTGGTGGCCAACTCCTTCTATTCCATCCATGAGTTTCTCAACAAGTGCAGTAGACCATTTTAATGAACATTTATTATGCTTTAATTTTTGACAATACTTGGCTGTAACAGCGAAGTAACTACCTACTGTGTGAATGATGGATGTATGGAAAGCAGATGTAAGTCTTAAGTCTGTAAATAGTGGAAGTTTAATTTTAAATCTTGTACATAATCTGACTGCTCTTAACTGAGGATCACTGAAATGAATAATTTACTTTAATTTTTGACAATACTTGGTTGTAATAGCCAAGAAACTAGCAAATGTCTGAATGATGGATTTAATGAAAGCAGATTTAAGTATAAAACCTGTAAATATTAGAAGTTTAAATTTAATTCATACATAATTTTACTGTTTATTGACTGAGGATCATTAAAATCATTGAAACTCGAGTTTTTCTAATTATGTTTTTGTAATGTGTTTATCTGACATGTTCCACACCCAGGAGGATTCCCTCATTTATGGGCCTATGTAATGAATAATTAATCTAATCTAATCTAAAGAGTTGTTGGAATTCTCCCTGAGGGATATCGTATCAAATTCTGTCCAATTGGCGCATTAGATCGTCAAAATCCCGAAATGGTTGGAGAGCCTCACCCATAATACTCCAAACGTCCTCAATTGGGGAGATTTGAGAATGTTTCGAGTGTTAAGAGTGAGGCTCTGGGTAGGATTTGACAGGCACGAAGAGAAACAGTAGAAACTCTCACTGTGCCCGGGTGGGCATTATCTTCCTGTGGCAATTTTAAGGGCCAGTAGAGTAATGCCACCCCAGACTATCGCTTCCAGGTGTCGGGCTGTATAGAAGGCGTCAGTCAGGTTAGTAACCCACCACTGTCTGGGGCGTCTCCAGACACTTCTTCTCCTCAGGACGGCTTGCCATCAAGGGCAACAAAACGTGGCGTCGAATATTATGGACGTATCGCTGCGGTGGGAGGGCTCCGTGGATGACAAGCACAAGGGTACCGATATTAATATAACGAAAATACACTACTGGCCATTAAAATTGCTACACCAAGAAGAAGTGCAGATGATAAACAGGTATTCATTGGACAAATATTTTATACTAGAACTGACATGTGATTACATGTTCACGCAAATTGGGTGCATAGATCATGAGAAATCAGTACCCAGAACAACCATCTCTACCGCAAAACGGCCTTGATACGCCTGGGCATTGAGTCAAACAGAGCTTGGATGGCGTGTACAGGTACAGCTGCCCATGCAACTTCAACACGATACCACAATTCATCAAGAGTAGTGATTGGCGTATTGTGACGAGCCAGTTGCTCGGCCACCATTGACGAGACGTTTTCAGTTGGTGAAAGATCTGTAGAATGTGCTGGCCATGGCACCAGTCGAACATTTTCTGTATCCAGAAAGGCCCGTACAGGACCTGCGACATGCGGTCCTGCATTATCCTGCTGAAATGTAGGGTTTCGCAGGGATCTAATGAAGGGTAGTACCACGGGTCGTAAAACATCTGAAATGTAACGTCCACTGTTCAAAGTGCCGTCAATGCGGACAAGAGGTCACCAAGACGTGTAACCAATGGCACCCCATACCATCACGCCGGGTGATACGCCAGTATGTCGATGACGAATACACGCTTCCAATGTGCGTTCACCATGATGTCGCCAAACACGGATGCGACCATCATTATGCTGTAAACAGAACCTGGATTCATCCGAAAAAATGACATTTTGCCATTCGTGCACCCACGTTCGTCGATGCGTACACCATCGCAGGTGCTCCTGTCTGTGATGCAGCGTCAAGGGTAACCGCAGCCGTGGTCTTCGAGCTGATAGTCCATGCTGCTGCAACCGTCGTCGAACTGTTCGTACAGATGGTTGTTGTCTTGCAAACGTCCCCATCTGTTGACTCCGGGATCGAGACGTGGCTGCACGATCCGTTACAGGCATGCGGATAAGATGCCTCTCATCTCGACTGCTAGTGATACGAGGCCGTTGGGATCCAGCACGGCGTTCCGTATTACCCTCCTGAACCCACCGATTCCATATTCTGCTAACAGTCATTGGATGTCGACCATCGCGAGTAGGAATGTCGCGTTACGATAAACCGCAATCGCTATAGGCTACAATCCGACCTTTATCAAAGTCGGAAACGTGATGGTACGCATTTCTCCTCCTTACACAAGGCATCACAACAACGTTTCAGCAGGCAACGCCGGTCAACTGCTGTTTGTGTATGAGAAATCGGTTTGAAACTTTCCTCTTGTCAGCACGTTATAGGTGTCGCCACCGGTGCTAACCTTGTGTGAATGCTGCGAAAAGCTGATCATTAGCTTATCACAGCATCTTCTTCCTGTTGGTTAAATTTCGCGTCTGTAGCACGTCATCTTCGTGGTGTGGCAATTTTAAGGGCCAGTAGAGTAATGCCACCCCAGACTATCGCTTCCAGGTGTCGGGCTGTATAGAAGGCGTCAGTCAGGTTAGTAACCCACCACTGTCTGGGGCGTCTCCAGACACTTCTTCTCCGCTGGTCATCGGACCTCATTTCAAGGCGGAAGCCATTACTGAAGAAAATTCTACTCCAGTCAATGATATTCCAAACCGAAGACGCCTCTGGAGATGCCATGGACAGTGGTAGCGTACCAACGTGGCTGTCGCCCGCCATACGGCCCGACGACCTGGAGTCGTGGTCTGTGGTACCATTTCTTTTCATAGCAGGACCCCTCTGCTTGTCATCTGCAGCGTCCTTACGTGACAGCAGTATGTCGACGATATTCTACTCTCCGTTTTCTTTTTTTGGTCTTTATGCGAGCCATCCTGGGCTTATATTTCAGCATGGTAGTGTCCATGGTCTACGGGCAGCCGACACGGTAGCTCAGCGTGTTCGGTCAGAGAGCTGGCTGGTCTCTGTAATTAAAAAAAAAAAAAAAGCTGAGTGAAGGTATCAACAACGAACTTCAACAGATGTCTTGTGACGTCCGCTACGACCAACTAGTAATCAAAACGTCCTCGGTCCCGGGTTCGAAACTCACCACCTCATATATTTTGATTAATAATCAGCAAAAAATGGTTTAAATGGCTCTGAGCACTATGCGACTTAACATCTGAGGCCTTCAGTTCCCTAAAACTTAGAACTACTTAAACCTAACCAACCAAAGGACATCACACACATCCATGCCCGAGACAGGATTCGAAACTGCGCCGTAGCGGTCGCGCGGTTCCAGACTGAAGTGCCTAGAACCGCTCGGCTACAACGGCCGGCAATAATCAGCATTGGTGGCCGAAGACTTCCGGCATAAGTAATCACCCTCATTCTGCCAACGGCCTCGTCAAAGAGGGCGGACGAGCGGACAGAGGTTCTTGTCCTAGGTGTGCAAAACTGTCCCTAAAGGGGTAAGAATCAGCAATGATCAATTGAATGAGGATGCCGAAGGCAATGGCAACCACTGCATTAAAGACACGTGTATCCACAGGACATGTGGCCTATAAATAACTAAGTGTCACGATGATTTCTCCATTGGTTCAAATGGTTCAAATGGCTCTGAGCACTATGCGACTTAACTTCTGAGGTCATCAGTCGCCTAGAACTTAGAACTAATTAAACCTAACTAACCTAACGACAACACACACATCCATGCCCGAGGCAGGGTTCGAACCTGCGACCGTAGCAGTCCCGCGGTTCCGGACTGAGCGCCTAGAACCGCTAGACCACCGCGGCCGGTTTCTCCATTGGCAAAAGATTCTGGAATCTACATCTACATCTACATGGATACTCTGCAAATCACATTTAAGTGCCTGGCAGAGGGTTCATCGAACCACCTTCACAATACTCTATTATTCCAATCTCGTATAGCGCGCGGAAAGAACGAACACCTATATCTTTCCGTACGAGCTCTGATTTCCCTTATTTTATTGTGTTGATCGTTTCTCCCTATGTAGGCCGGTGTCAACAAAATATCTTCGCATTCGGAGGACAAAGTTGATGATTGGAATTTCGTGAGATGTTTCCGTCGCAACGAAAAACGCCTTTCTTTTAATGATTTGCAGCCCAGATCCTGTATCATTTATGTGGAACTCTCTCCCATATTTCGCGATAATACAAACGTGCTGCCCTTCTTTGAACTTTTTCGATGTATTCCGTCAGTCCTATCTGGTAAGGATCCCACACCGCGAAGCAGTATTCGAAAACAGGACGGACAAGCGTAATGTAGGCAACTCCTTAGTAGCTCTGTTACATTTGCTAAGTGTCCTGCCAATAAAACGCAGTCATTGGTTAGCCTTCCCCACAACATTTTCTATGTGTTCTTTCCAATTTAAGTTGTTTGTAGTTGTAATACCTAGGTATTTAGTTGAATTTGCGGCCTTTAGATTTGACTGATTTATCGTGTAACCCAAGTTTAACGAATTCCTTTTAGCACTCATGTGGATGACCTTACACTTTTCGTTATTTAGGGTCAACTGCCAATTTTCGCACCATTCAGATATCTGTTCTAAATCGTTTTGCTATTTGTTTTTTATATTCTGATGACTTTATTAGTCGATAAACGACAGCGTCATCTGCAAACAACCTAACACGGCTGCTCAGATTGTCTCCCAAATCGTTTATATAGATAAGGAATAGCAATGGGCCTATAACACTGCCGGTCGGAGTGGCCGTGCGGTTCTAGGCGCTACAGTATGGAGCCGAGCGACCACTACGGTCGCAGGTTCGAATCCTGCCTCGGGCATGGATGTGTGTGATGTCCTTAGGTTAGTTAGGTTTAATTAGTTCTAAGATCTAGGCGACTGATGACCTCAGAAGTTAATTCGCATAGTGCTCAGAGCCTTTTGAGCCATTTTTGCCTATAACACTACCTTGGGGAACGTCAGAAATCACTTCTGTTTTACTCGATGACTTTCCGACAATTTCTACAAACTGTGACCTCTCTGACAGGAAATCACAAATTCAGTCACATAACTGAGACGATATTCCATAAGCACGCAATTTCACTACAAGCCGCTTGGGTGATACAGTGTCAAAACCATTCCGGAAATGCAGAAATATGGAATCGATCTGAAATACATCGTCAATAGCACTCAACACTTCATGTGAATAAGGAGCTAGTTGTGTTTCAGAGGAACGATGTTTTCTAAACCCATGTTGACTGTGTGTCAATCCCCCATCCGGATTTCCTGGAGGGGACTGCCAATGGGGAGGTGACGGTGAGAAAAAGATTGAATAATCAACGAAACGATAAAGTTCTACGAGTGAAGTATGGAATGTCAGAAGCTTGAATGTGGTAGGGAAGCTAGAAAATCTGAAACGGGAAATTCAAAGGCTCATTGTAGATATAGTATTGATCAGTGAAGTGAAATAGAAAGAAGACAAAGATTTCTTGTCAGATGTGTATAGGGTAATACTGACAGCAACAGAAAATAGTATAATAGGTTTAGGAGTCATTGCGAATAGCAAGGTAGGACAAAGGGTGTGTTACTGTAAACAGTTCAGAGATGGGGTTGCTCTTATCAGAATCGACTGCAAACCAACACTGACAACGGTAGTTCAGGTATACATGCCGACGTCGCAAGCTGAAGAAGATGAAATATAGAAAGTATATGAGGATACTGAAAGCGTAATGTAGTACATAAAGGGAATCTAATGCAGTTGTAGCGGAAGGAAGAGAAGAAAAGGTTACAGGAGAATATGGTCTTGGGACAAGGAATGAGAGAGGAGAAAGACTAATTGAGTTCTGTAACAAATTTAAGCTAGTAACAGCGAATACTCTGTTCAAGAATAACAAGAGGAGGAGGTAGTTTTTTGAAGGACATCATCTTTACTTCAGTGACTGTTATAAGTTTTTATTGCACTATTGCAATTTCGGCCTTGTTCCATCATCAAGTGCTGATACTATGGCTTTAAGTCTTGTCAATGTAATGTAAGCTGACACGCTAGTATGCCGTTGTCACCTTACGTTACGTTGACATGGCTTAAAGCCATAATATCAGCATTTGATAATGGCCTAAGGCCGAAATTGCAATAGTGCAATAAAAACTTATAACAGTCACTGACGTAAAGATGATGTCCTTCAAAAAAAATTTTATGACTGTGTATCCCAGCTACAACAAGTTTATTCAGGACGAGGTATACTTGGAAAAGGACGGAGGTTACGGGAAGATTACATCATGGCTAGACAGAGATTCCGAAATCAGATATTGGATTGAAAGGCGTACCCAGGAGCAGATATAGATTCAGAACACAATGCAGTAGTGATGAAGAGTAGTCTGAAGTGTAAGAGATAGGTCACTAAGAATCAATACGCAAAGAAGTGGAATACGGAAGTACTAAGGGATGACGAGATACGCGTGAAGTTTTCTAAGGCTATAGAGACAACAATCATGAATAGCTCACTAGGCGGTACAGTTGGAGGGGACTGGGCATCTCTAAAAAGGCCAGTCACGGAAGAAGGAAAGAAACACATAGGTACAAAGAAGGTAAATGAGAAGAAGCCATGGGTAAAAGAAGAAATACTGCAGTTGGTCGATGAAACAAGGCAGTAAAAAAATATTCACGGAAATTCAGGAATACAGAAATACAAGTCGCTGAGGAATGAAATAAATAGGAAGTGCAGGGAAACCAAGACGAAATGTGTGTATGAAAAACGTGAAGAAATCGAAAAAGAAATGACTGTTGGAAGGACTGTCTAAGCATACAGTAAAGTCAAAATTGCAAGGGTAGTAACATAAAGAGTGCAATGGGAATTTCACTGTTAAATGCAGAGGAGAGATTGTATTGGTGGAAAGAGTACACAGAAAGACTCTATGAGGGGGAAGATTTCTCTGATGAGATAGAAGAGGAAACAGGAGTCTGTTTAGAAGAGATAGAGGATCTAGTATTAGAATCAGAATTTAAAACAACTTTGAAGGACTTAAAATAAAATAAGGCAGAAGGAATAGATAACATCCCATCAGAATTTCTAAAGTTATTGGGGGAAAGGCAACAGAATGACCATTCACGTTGGTGTGTAGAATGAATAAGACTGGCGAGATACCATCTCACTTTCGGAAAAATATCATCCACACAATTCCGAAGACTGCAAGAGCTGACAACTGCGAAAACTATCGCACAATCACCTTAACAGCTCAAGCACCCAAGTTGCTGACAAGAGTAACGTACAAGAGAATGGAAAAGAAAATTGAGCATGTGCCAGATGACGATCACTTTGTCTTCTGAAAAGGTAAAGGCACCAGAGAGGCAATTCTGACGTAGTGGTTGATAATGGAAGAAAGACTAAAAGAAAATCAAGACATGTTCATAGGATCTGTCGACCTGTAAAAAGCGGCCGGCCCGGGTGACCGAGCGGTTCTAGGTGCTACAGTCTGGAACCGCGCGATCGCTACGGTCGCAGGTTCGAATCCTGCCTCGGGCATGGATGTGTGTGATGTCCTTAGGTTAGTTAGGTTTAAGTAGTTCTAAGTTCTAGGGGACTGATGACCTTAGAAGTTTTTTGGAAAAAGCGTTCGACGATGTAAAATGATGCAACATGTTCGAAATTCTGAGAAACATAGGGGTAAGCTATAGGGAGAGACGAGTAATATACGATATGTGGAAGAGCCAAGAGGGAATAATAAGGATGGACGACCAAGAATGAAGGGCTCGGATTAAAAGGGGTGTAAGACTGGGATGTAGTCTTTCCCACTTACCGTTCAATCTGTACATCGAAGAAGCAATGATGGAAATAAAAGAAAATTTCGGGAGTGGAATTATAATTCAAGGTGAAAGGATATCAATGATACGATTTGCTGATGACATTGCTATCATGAGTGAAAGTGAAGAATTACATGATCTGCTGAATGGAATGAAAAATCTAATGAGTACGGAATATGGACTGTGAGTAAGTCGAAGAAAGACGAAAGTAATGGGAAGTAGCATAAATGACAACAGCGAGAAACGTAACATCAGGATTGATGGTCAGGAAATACATGAAATTAAGGTATTCTGCTACGTAGGCAACAAAATAACCAATGACGGATGGAGCAAGAAGGACATCAAAAGTAGACTAGCACTGCCAAAAAGTACATTCCTGGCCAAGAGAAGTCTACTAGTATCAAACATAGGCCTTAATTTGAGGAAGAAATTTCGGAGAATGTACGTCTGGAGTACAGCATTGTATGGTAGTGAAACATGGGCTGCCGGAAAACCGGAACAGAATAGAATAGAAACATTTGAGATGTGATGTTACAGACGAATGTTGAATATTAGGTGGACTGATAAGGTAGGGAATGAGGAGGTTCTGCACAGAATCGGAGAGGAAATGAATATATGGAAAACATTGACTAGGAGAAGAAAAAGGATTATAGAACATCTGTTAAGACATCGGGGAATGACTTCCATGGTACTAGAGGGAGCTGTACAGGGCAAAATCTGTAGAGGAAGACAAAGACTGGAATATATCCAGCAAGTAATTGAGGACGTAGGTTGCTAGTGCTACTCGGACATGGAAAAGTTGTCACAGCATAAGAATTCGTGGCGAGCTGATGGGGTTACATTTCAATCACATCACGGCCGCCCTCACGCGGCGATAGTTCCTACCCCCAGTCTTCGCGTTTGCCAAACCCTATCTTGGCCAGCAAACTCGCCGGATCTCTCCCCACTTGAGAACATCTGGAACGTTATGGCAGTGCCCTACAACCGTTTCGGGATTTTGACGATCGAACGAGCCGATTGGACATGATATGACACGATATCCCTTAGGAGAACATCCAATGAATCAATCAGTCAATCAGTTTTTTGATACTGTAATCATTTGTTGTCAATATTGAAATTGTAACCATTTGTTCCCCCCATGAACCATGGACCTTGCCGCTGGTGGGGAGGCTTGCGTGCTTCAGCAGTACAGATAGCAGTCCGTATGTGCAATCACAACAGAGAGTGTTTCTGTTGAGAGGACAGACAACCGTGTGTTTCCTGAAGAGGGGCAGCAACCGTTCAATGGTTACAGGGGCTACAGTCTGGATGATTGATTGATCTGCCCTTGTAACACTAACCAAAACGGCCTTGCTGTACTGGTACTGCGAACGGCTGAAAGCAAGGGGAAACTACTGCCGTAATTTTTCCCGAGGGCATGCAGCTTTACTGTATGATTAAATGATGATGTCGTCCTCTTGGGTAAAGTAATCCGGAGGTAAAATGGCCCCCCTTTCGGATCTCCGGGCCGAGACTACTCAGGAGAACGTCGTTATCAGGAGAAACAAAACTGGCGCTCTACGGATCGGAACGTGGAATGTCAGATACTTAATCAGGCTGGTAGGTTAGATGAAAAAGGGAAATGGATAGGTTAAAATTTGATATAGTGGGAATTAGTGAAGTTCGGTGGCAGGAGGAACAAGACTTCTGGTCAGATGAGTACAGGGTCATAAATACAAAATCAAATATTGGTAATGCAGGAGTAGGTTTAATAATGAATAAAAAAATAGAAATGTGGCTAAGCTACTACGAACAGCATAGTGAACGCATTATTGCCACCAAGATAGACCCGAAGCGAAAAAAAATGGTTCAAATGGCTCGCAGCACTATGGGACTTAATATCTGAGGTCATTAGTCCCCTAGAACTTAGAACTACTTAAACCTAACTAACCTAAGGACATCACACACATCCATGCCCGAGGCAGGATTCGAACCTGCGATCGTAGCGGTCGCACGGTTCCAGACTGAAGCGCCCAGAACAGTGTGCTCCCTGCCGCCGTTGGATAAGCAGCTGAGCAGCAAGTCGTATACTCCTAGCTCACTCATTTGTTACATAGTTTAATTCTTAATTTCTTTGCGTGTTTTTGGTACTTGCATTGTGTAATTCATAAATTTCGGGCGTATTATAGTATTTGAGAGTTGTAGCATCGCGTTTTAGTACCTGAATAGTGTAAATTCGCGTAGTCGTTTGTCTACTGTTTTGTTTTGAACGGCCAGTGTCGGTTGGTCGCAGTCAGTGTGCTCCCTGCCGCCGTTGGATAAGCAGCTGCAGCAGCAAGTCGTATACTCCTAGCTCACTCATTTGTTACATAGTTTAATTCTTAATTTCTTTGCGTGTTTTTGGTACTTGCATTGTTTAATTCATAAATTTCGAGCGTATTATAGTATTTGAGAGTTGTAGCATCGCGTTTTAGTACCTGAATAGTGTAAATTCGCGTAGTCGTTTGTCTACTGTTTTGTTTTGAACGGCCAGTGTCGGTTGGTCGCAGTCAGTGTGCTCCCTGCCGCCGTTGGATAAGCAGCTGAGCAGCAAGTCGTATACTCCTAGCTCACTCATTTGTTACATAGTTTAATTCTTAATTTCTTTGCGTGTTTTTGGTTCTTGCATTGTGTAATTCATAAATTTCGGGCGTATTATAGTATTTGAGAGTTGTAGCATCGCGTTTTAGTACCTGAATAGTGTAAATTCGCGTAGTCGTTTGTCTACTGTTTTGTTTTGAACGGCCAGTGTCGGTTGGTCGCAGTCAGTGTGCTCCCTGCCGCCGTTGGATAAGCAGCTGCAGCAGCAAGTCGTATACTCCTAGCTCACTCATTTGTTACATAGTTTAATTCTTAATTTCTTTGCGTGTTTTTGGTTCTTGCATTGTGTAATTCATAAATTTCGGGCGTATTATAGTATTTGAGAGTTGTAGCATCGCGTTTTAGTACCTGAATAGTGTAAATTCGCGTAGTCGTTTGTCTACTGTTTTGTTTTGAACGGCCAGTGTCGGTTGGTCGCAGTCAGTGTGCTCCCTGCCGCCGTTGGATAAGCAGCTGCAGCAGCAAGTCGTATACTCCTAGCTCACTCATTTGTTACATAGTTTAATTCTTAATTTCTTTGCGTGTTTTTGGTACTTGCATTGTTTAATTCATAAATTTCGAGCGTAGTATAGTATTTGAGAGTTGTAGCATCGCGTTTTAGTACCTGAATAGTGTAAATTCGCGTAGTCGTTTGTCTACTGTTTTGTTTTGAACGGCCAGTGTCGGTTGGTCGCAGTCAGTGTGCTCCCTGCCGCCGTTGGATAAGCAGCTGAGCAGCAAGTCGTATACTCCTAGCTCACTCATTTGTTACATAGTTTAATTCTTAATTTCTTTGCGTGTTTTTGGTTCTTGCATTGTGTAATTCATAAATTTCGGGCGTATTATAGTATTTGAGAGTTGTAGCATCGCGTTTTAGTACCTGAATAGTGTAAATTCGCGTAGTCGTTTGTCTACTGTTTTGTTTTGAACGGCCAGTGTCGGTTGGTCGCAGTCAGTGTGCTCCCTGCCGCCGTTGGATAAGCAGCTGCAGCAGCAAGTCGTATACTCCTAGCTCACTCATTTGTTACATAGTTTAATTCTTAATTTCTTTGCGTGTTTTTGGTACTTGCATTGTTTAATTCATAAATTTCGAGCGTATTATAGTATTTGAGAGTTGTAGCATCGCGTTTTAGTACCTGAATAGTGTAAATTCGCGTAGTCGTTTGTCTACTGTTTTGTTTTGAACGGCCAGTGTCGGTTGGTCGCAGTCAGTGTGCTCCCTGCCGCCGTTGGATAAGCAGCTGAGCAGCAAGTCGTATACTCCTAGCTCACTCATTTGTTACATAGTTTAATTCTTAATTTCTTTGCGTGTTTTTGGTTCTTGCATTGTTTAATTCACAAATTTCGGGCGTATTATAGTATTTGAGAGTGTAGCATCGTGTTTTAGTACCTGAATAGTGTAATTTCGCTTAGTCTCCTTCCGCCGCCGAGCAGTGTCAGCAGTGCGCAAGTAGCAGCATTACTGCATTTACTAGGCAATCTTGTATTTTAATAACCGTTTAAATTTTGTCGATTTGTTTGCGCTCTCTGTAGATTAGTTCAGACGTTCTTAGCAAAACAGTTTTTAGCATGGATAGGGACTGCAACTGCTGTGTTCGGATGCAGGCTGAGTTGGCATCCCTTCGCTCCCAGCTTCAGGCAGTGTTGGCTTCGGTCACACAGCTTGAGGCTGTTGCCAATGGGCATCACTGTGGGGGTCGGGATGGGGGTTTGTCGGGGACGGCCAGCTCGTCCCACGCATCCCCTGATCGGACTACGACTGTGGTTGCCCGGGATACTGCCCGCATTGAGGCTGATCCCTCACCTGTGGTAGAGTGGGAGGTCGTTTCAAGGTGTGGCAGGGGGCGAAAGACATTCCGGAGGGCTGAACGGAAAGCCTCTCCAGTTTGTCTGACGAACCGGTTTCAGGCTCTGTCTCAGGCTGATACTGATCTTCGGCCTGACATGGCTGCTTGTCCTGTTCCAGAGGTTGCCCCTCAGTCTGCAAGATCCGGGCAGTCGCAGAGGGTGGGCTTACTGGTAGTTGGGAGCTCCAACGTCAGGCGCGTAATGGGGCCCCTTAGGGAAATGGCAGCAAGAGAGGGGAAGAAAACCAATGTGCACTCCGTGTGCATACCGGGGGGAGTCATTCCAGATGTGGAAAGGGTCCTTCCGGATGCCATGAAGGGTACAGGGTGCACCCATCTGCAGGTGGTCGCTCATGTCGGCACCAATGATGTGTGTCGCTATGGATCGGAGGAAATCCTCTCTGGCTTCCGGCGGCTATCTGATTTGGTGAAGACTGCTAGTCTCGCTAGCGGGGTGAAAGCAGAGCTCACCATCTGCAGCATCGTCGACAGGACTGACTGCGGACCTTTGGTACAGAGCCGAGTGGAGGGTCTGAATCAGAGGCTGAGACGGTTCTGCGACCGTGTGGGCTGCAGATTCCTCGACTTGCGCCATAGGGTGGTGGGGTTTCGGGTTCCGCTGGATAGGTCAGGAGTCCACTACACGCAACAAGCGGCTACACGGGTAGCAGGGGTTGTGTGGCGTGGGCTGGGCGGTTTTTTAGGTTAGATGGCCTTGGGCAAGTACAGAAAGGTCAACAGCCTCAACGGGTGCGGGGCAAAGTCAGGACATGCGGGGACCAAGCAGCAATCGGTATTGTAATTGTCAACTGTCGAAGCTGCGTTGGTAAAGTACCGGAACTTCAAGCGCTGATAGAAAGCACCGAAGCTGAAATCGTTATAGGTACGGAAAGCTGGCTTAAGCCAGAGATAAATTCTGCCGAAATTTTTACAAAGGTACAGACGGTGTTTAGAAAGGATAGATTGCATGCAACCGGTGGTGGAGTGTTCATCGCTGTTAGTAGTAGTTTATCCTGTAGTGAAGTAGAAGTGGATAGTTCCTGTGAATTATTATGGGTGGAGGTTACACTAAACAACCGAACTAGGTTAATAATTGGCTCCTTTTACCGACCTCCCGACTCAGCAGCATTAGTGGCAGAACAACTGAGAGAAAATTTGGAATACATTTCACATAAATTTTCTCAGCATGTTATAGTCTTAGGTGGAGATTTCAATTTACCAGATATAGACTGGGACACTCAGATGTTTAGGACGGGTGGTAGGGACAGAGCATCGAGTGACATTATACTGAGTGCACTATCCGAAAATTACCTCGAGCAATTAAACAGAGAACCGACTCGTGGAGATAACATATTGGACCTACTGATAACAAACAGACCCGAACTTTTCGAATCTGTATGTACAGAACAGGGAATCAGTGATCATAAGGCCGTTGCAGCATCCCTGAATATGGAAGTTAATAGGAATATAAAAAAAGGGAGGAAGGTTTATCTGTTTAGCAAGAGTAATAGAAGGCAGATTTCAGACTACCTAACAGATCAAAACGAAAATTTCTGTTCCGACACTGACAATGTTGAGTGTTTATGGAAAAAGTTCAAGGCAATCGTAAAATGCGTTTTAGACAGGTACGTGCCGAGTAAAACTGTGAGGGACGGGAAAAACCCACCGTGGTACAACAACAAAGTTAGGAAACTACTGCGAAAGCAAAGAGAGCTCCACTCCAAGTTTAAACGCAGCCAAAACCTCTCAGACAAACAGAAGCTAAACGATGTCAAAGTTAGCGTAAGGAGGGCTATGCGTGAAGCGTTCATTGAATTCGAAAGTAAAATTCTATGTACCGACTTGACAGAAAATCCTAGGAAGTTCTGGTCTTACGTTAAATCAGTAAGTGGCTCGAAACAGCATATCCAGACACTACGGGATGATGATGGCATTGAAACAGAGGATGACACGCGTAAAGCTGAAATACTAAACACCTTTTTCCAAAGCTGTTTCACAGAGGAAGACCGCACTGCAGTTCCTTCTCTAAATCCTCGCACAAACGAAAAAATGGCTGACATCGAAATAAGTGTCCAAGGAATAGAAAAGCAACTGGAATCACTCAATAGAGGAAAGTCCACTGGACCTGACGGGATACCAATTCGATTCTACACAGAGTACGCGAAAGAACTTGCCCCCCTTCTAACAGCCGTGTACCGCAAGTCTCTAGAGGAACGGAGGGTTCCAAATGATTGGAAAAGAGCACAGATAGTCCCAGTCTTCAAGAAGGGTCGTCGAGCAGATGCGCAAAACTATAGACCTATATCTCTTACGTCGATCTCTTGTAGAATTTTAGAACATGTTTTTTGCTCGCGTATCATGTCATTTCTGGAAACCCAGAATCTACTATGTAGGAATCAACATGGATTCCGGAAACAGCGATCGTGAGAGACCCAACTCGCCTTATTTGTTCATGAGACCCAGAAAATATTAGATACAGGCTCCCAGGTAGATGCTATTTTTCTTGACTTCCGGAAGGCGTTCGATACAGTTCCGCACTGTCGCCTGATAAACAAAGTAAGAGCCTACGGAATATCAGACCAGCTGTGTGGCTGGATTGAAGAGTTTTTAGCAAACAGAACACAGCATGTTGTTATCAATGGAGAGACGTCTACAGACGTTAAAGTAACCTCTGGCGTGCCACAGGGGAGTGTTATGGGACCATTGCTTTTCACAATATATATAAATGACTTAGTAGATAGTGTCGGAAGTTCCATGCGGCTTTTCGCGGATGATGCTGTAGTATACAGAGAAGTTGCTGCATTAGAAAATTGTAGCGAAATACAGGAAGATCTGCAGCGGATAGGCACTTGGTGCAGGGAGTGGCAACTGACCCTTAACATAGACAAATGTAATGTATTGCGAATACATAGAAAGAAGGATCCCTTATTGTATGATTATATGATAGCGGAACAAACACTGGTAGCAGTTACTTCTGTAAAATATCTGGGAGTATGCGTACGGAACGATTTGAAGTGGAATGATCATATAAAACTAATTGTTGGTAAGGCGGGTACCAGGTTGAGATTCATTGGGAGAGTGCTTAGAAAATGTAGTCCATCAACAAAGGAGGTGGCTTACAAAACACTCGTTCGACCTATACTTGAGTATTGCTCATCAGTGTGGGATCCGTACCAGATCGGTTTGACGGAGGAAATAGAGAAGATCCAAAGAAGAGCGGCGCGTTTCGTCACAGGGTTATTTGGTAACCGTGATAGCGTTACGGAGATGCTTAATAAACTCAAGTGGCAGACTCTGCAAGAGAGGCGCTCTGCATCGCGGTGTAGCTTGCTGTCCAGGTTTCGAGAGGGTGCGTTTCTGGATGAGGTATCGAATATATTGCTTCCCCCTACTTATACTTCCCGAGGAGATCACGAATGTAAAATTAGAGAGATTAGAGCGCGCACGGAGGCTTTCAGACAGTCGTTCTTCCCGCGAACCATACGCGACTGGAACAGGAAAGGGAGGTAATGACAGTGGCACGTAAAGTGCCCTCCGCCACACACCGTTGGGTGGCTTGCGGAGTATCGATGTAGATGTAGATGTAGAACCGCTCAGCCACTCCGGCCAGACCCCAAATCCACGCCTATTACAATAGTACAAGTTTATATGCCAACGAGCTCTGCAGATGATGAAGAGATTGAAGAAATACATGATGCAATAAAAGAAATTATTCAGCTAGTTAAGGGAGACGAGAATTTAATAGTCATGGGGGATGGGAATTCGATTGTAGGAAAAGGAAGAGAAGGAAAAATAGTAGGTGAATATGGACTGGGAGTGAGGAATGAAAGAGGAAGCCGCCTGGTCGAATTTTGCAAAGAGCATAAGTTAATCATAATAACACTTGGTTTAAGAATCATAAAAGAACGTTGCATACGTGGAAGGGGCCTGGAGACACTGGAAGGTTTCAGATAGATTTTATAATGATAAGACAGAAATTTAGAAACCAGGTTTTAAGTTGTAAGACATTTCCAGGGCCAGATGTAGACTCTGACCACAATTGATTGGTTATGAACTGTAGACTAAAACTGAAGAAACTGCAAAAAGTAGGAATTTAAGGAGATGGGACCTGAATAAACTGACAGAACCAGAGGTTGTAGGGAGTTTCAGAGAGAGCATTAGGGAACGATTGACAAGAACAGGGGAAAGAAATACAATAGAAGAAGAATGGGTAGCTTTGACAGATGAAATAGTGGAGGAGTGAGGGCAGCAGAGGATCAAGTAGGGCTAGTAGAAATCCTTGGGTAACAGAAGAGATACTGAATATAACTGATGAAATAAGAAGATATAAAAATGCAAATGAAGCAGCCGAAAAGGAATATAAACGTCTCAAAAATGAGATCGACAGGAAGTGCAAAATGGCTAAGCAGGGGTGGCTAGAGAACAAATGTAAGTACGTAGAAATATATATCACTAGGGGTGAGATAGATACTGCCTACAGGAAAGTTACCGAGACCTTTGGAGAAAGGAAAACCTCCTGCATGTATATCAAGAGCTCAGATGGAAAATCAGTCCTAAGCAAAGAAGGGAAAGCAGAAAGGTGGAAGGAGTATATGGAGGGTCTATACAAGGGCAATGTACTTGAGGGCAATATTATGGAAATAGAAGAGGACGTCGATGAAGATGAAATGGGTTATTGGTACTGCGTGAAGAATCGATAGAGCACTGAAACACCTAAGTCGAAACAAGGTCCCAGGAGTAGACAACATTCTATGAGAACTACTGATAGCCTTGGGAGAGCCAGCCCTGACAAAACTCTACCATCTGGTGAGCAATATGTATGAGACATGCGAAATACCTTCACACTTCAAGAAGAATATAATAACTCCAATCCCAAAGAAAGCAGGATTTGACACGTATGAAAACTACCAAACTGTCAGTTTAACAAATCATGGTTGCAAAATAATAACAGGAATCCTTCAAAAACAAATGTAAAAATTGGTGGAAGCCGACCTCGGGGAAGATGAGTTTGGATGCCGTAGAAATGGTGAAACACGCGAGGCAATACTGGCCCTACGACGTATCATAGTAGATAGGTTAAGGAAAGGCAAACCTCCATATCGAGCATTTGTAGACTTAGGAAAAGCTACTGACAGTGTTGACTGGGGGAGTCTCTTTCAAATTCTGAAGCTGGCGAGTGTAAAATACAGGGAACGAAAGGCTATTTACAATTTGTGCAGAAACCAGGTGGATGTTACAATAGTCGAGGCGCATGAAAGGGAAGCAGTGATTGAGAAGGGAGCGAGACAGGGTTGTAGCTTATCACCGATGTTATTCAATCTGTTCAAGAATCACAAGAGGAGGAGGTAGTTTTTTGAAGGACATCATCTTTACTTCAGTGACTGTTATAAGTTTTTATTGCACTATTGCAATTTCGGCCTTGTTCCATCATCAAGTGCTGATACTATGGCTTTAAGTCTTGTCAATGTAATGTAAGCTGACACGCTGGTATGCCGTTGTCACCTTACGTTACGTTGACATGGCTTAAAGCCATAATATCAGCATTTGAGCAAACAGTAAACGAAAAAAAAGAAAAAAAATTGGAGTGGGAATTAAAATCCATGTAGAAGAAATAAAAGTCTTGAGTTTGGCCGATGACATTGTAATTCTGTCACGGACAGCAAAGGACTTGGAAGAGCAGTTTAACGGAGTGGACCGTGTCTTGAAAGGAGGATATAACAAGAGTAAAACTAGTATAATGGAATGTAGTCTAATTAAATCAGGTGACGCTGAGGGAATTAGATTAGGAAATGAGCCACTTAAGTAGTAAATGAGTTTTTCTATTTGAGGAGCAAAATAACTAATGATGGTAGAAGTAGAGAGGATATAAAATGTAGGCTGGCTATGGCACGGAAATCGTTTCTGAAGAAGAGAAATTTGTTAACATCGAGTATAGATTTAAGTGTCAGGAAGCCTTTTTTGGAAGTATTTGTATGGAGAATAGCCATGTATTAAAGTGAAACATGGACGATAACAGTGAGGACAAGAAGAGAATAGAAGCTTTCTAAATGTGGTGGTACAGAAGAATGTTGAAGATCAGATGAGTAGATCATGTGACTAGCAAGGTACTGATTAGAATTGGAGAGAAGAGGAATTTGTGGCACAACATGACTAGAAGAAGGGATCGTTTCGTGGGACACGGTCTGAGGCATGAAGGGATCACCAATTTAGTACTGGAGGGAAGCGTGGAGCGTAAAAATCATATAGGGAGACCAAGAGATGAATACACGAAGCAGACTCAGGAGGACGTAGTTTGCAGTAGTTATTCAGAGATGAAGGGGCTTGCAGAGAATAGAGTAGCATGTAGAGCTACATCAAACCAGTCTCTGGACTGAAGACAACAACAACAACAACTAAAATCATTTGTTTGTCTGTACATGCACATCACATGTACCGATTTCCATCTCATTCGGATAGGTTCTTCGTGGCACATCCATTTTTATTTTGCAGGGTAAATTCTTAAGTAATAACGTAATTTTGGTTTTTGGCTTCAGCTGCTGTCTCGTCGTGGAAGACACGCTCTCCACCCCCTCGAACGCTTTGTGAATGGGCGGCCATGCCCTTCTAGCTGTGGCCACGCCTTGGCGACTCCCTCTCTGACGGTAGGAGGCTAGTGACATGTCCTATGTCGGAGGTCTGTGGCGACTTCTGAAATAAGAGTCTTCGCGCAGGTGCCTGGATGGCTGGCGACGCAAAGGCCACATTCCAGATACACCTATTCCCTTGTCTAATAGCAGCCGCGGTGGCCGAGCGGTTCTAGGCGCTTCATTCCGGAACCGCGCGACTGTTGCGGTCGCAGGTTCGAATCCTGCCTCGGGCATGGATGTGTGTGATGTCCTTAGGTTAGTTAGGTTTAAGTAGTTCTAAGACCTAGAGGACTGATGAACTCAGATGTTAAGTCCCATAGTGCTCAGAGCCATTTGAATCATTTTGAACCTTGTCTAATAGTGGGTTCTTCTTGGACGTGCGACTAGAGACGTCAGATGAGACGGAGTTGGGGCATATCTATTTCTGATAGAGGCTCGATCGCACTCATGGGTTAAGCAGCGGAGGAGGAAAAACCTTTGTGGTAGCGACTCCAGTTTCACACTAGAAAACTGGCTAAGGACCTACGTTCTTTGAATACGACCTGCCACCGTAACAATTTGTTGCTCGAACAAACAATATCTTTCTCGCTCCTTTTCTTCCTCTCAGTCATTTCCACTCGAATAATTTTTAGATGTCGTTACGAAGCAATGACGAGAGTTAATCTACAAGCGTCCCATTAACCAGTCTCCAAAATTCTACATAGAGGGAACGACAAGAGTTAACCTACCCCCGTCACATTAGCCAGTCTCAAAAATTTCACGTAGAGGGGATTTAAGCAGTAGGCTCTCGTCTGATTGGCGGATCAGTTCTTGCCAGAACGTGACAGGCTAAAAACAAGCTCACACGTTTTCCTTATGCAGATGCGAACTGGAGCGCAGAGGCGAAATTAGAGTATTATTCTAGTATCAGCGTCTCAGTAGAGCAGACGGCATCAGATACCAAGGGATACAGACGCAAGAATCCGATGTTAGTAGCCTTCCCATTACTGTTGTTGGACTTGGAGAAAATCAGCTCCTGATGGGTGACAGATCTGATTTCAGAGATGGTACTGACTCCTTGGTGGTAATCGGCTGCAAAATGTGTGTTAAGTTCGGTTAGGCATTGTTCATTCTGAGACGACAGTCCCAAGGTGCGAGTTTCATTAAGGCCGATTTCAGTAACCTCATTAATGTCCGTACCTTAATTCAGGAATAAGTTACCGATTAGTTAATCGTAGCCAGATTCTTATTTTCTAAGAACTGCTTATGAGATAACGAATGGGTGGTTTTTGGGTCATATGCATAAATGATAAAACGTCACTTAGATGTAACACGGCGATCTGTGCATTTGTTTTTGGTCCTATGCGGATTATACGAGCTATGTGGTTCTGCATATAAAGGGATGATGCACTTCCATTCCTCTTGATTCAACCGTTTTCTCTGTGGTTCACGCTCACAAGAGTATTACTTGTTGTATTAGTGATCCCATAACGAGATGAATAATCATATTGTTTTGCTTTATTTGTGTTTAATCCTAGGTAAACTGTTTTCTTCATCTGGAGACCCATGAGATATGTTAAGCGATCAGAAATAATACGAACCAGTCTTTTCCTTTCTGCAGAAAATACAGGGTGTTTCAGAAGGGCGTTTTAAAAATTTAGGGTCAGGTTCCTTACACCAAACCGAGAGAAACATGTCCAGTAAACATGGGCTCTAAAATTACGTACCTTAAGAGTTGTGAGCACTTGTTCATTTTCGGTACTGTGAAACACACCTCTTCCACTGAACAACTGCCCATAGCTCTTAAGGTATGCGCTTTAGTGCCCATGTTTACTGTTTTTTCCCTTGTTTTGGTCCACATTACCTCCTCCCAAAATATGGAAAGCAAAGAGCTTGCATTAGAAGAGATATTTCACACATTGTCGACGATGAATAAGTGCTTATAACTCTTTTGGTTTGCATTTTAGAACCCATATTAACCAGACATTTTTTATTGCATTGCAGTAAGAAACCTGTACACAAGTTTTAAAAACGTCATTCTGAAGAACTCTGTGTGTGTTCCTCTTCCTAATCACCTAAATGAGTTTAACACTACTGGCACATGTAATTATATTTATCTCCGTATGTCAGGTGGGGTGTCAGAATAATTTCACTTCACCCAGTTCATACACACACACACACACACACACACACACACACACACACACACACACACACACACACACACACACACACACAACAACAACAAGATATTTAAATAATTTCAGTCCACCCACTGCAAACACAAACGTTACAAGATCAATATATTTTTTTTCCTCAAAGATATAGTTTTTTTAGGGTTAGAAACACCAACTGATGCCAAGAAGTTCTAACCTGAGCGAGATGAAGAACTATGTCACAGTGCACATTGAGCCATGCATTTGGTTTAGCCTTATTTGTACCTTGTTCTGAAGTGAGAAACGTATTTGGGTGAAAAGTGACGTTTATCCCCTTTAGGTTCAAATGGCTCTGAGCACTATGGGACTCAACATCTATGGTCATCAGTCCCCTAGAACTTAGAACTACTTAAACCTAACTAACCTAAGGACATCACACAACACCCAGTCATCAAGAGGCAGAGAAAATCCCTGACCCCGCCGGGAATCGAACCCGGGCGCGGGAAGCGAGAACGCTTCCGCACGACCACAAGCTGCGGACTATCTCCTTTAGGTTTCTCGGCTACAATTGATAGAATACTCCACTTAATTTTCCAGATGTTATAGCTCTAATTTTCATGTATTAACTTACCTACAAAAACTTTGTGCGTGTAAGACTGTATAATTTGAATGAAGGAGTAATGGATACTTTGAATACCATACGGAACGAGAAAAACATTGTACAACATGAAGTGATGGAAGGGGTCATTCATAAATTACGTCACACATTAAGGGGAATGGAGGATGTCAACAAAGTGGGCGTCATGTGACATGGACTGGGGGGGTCACAAGCTTTGTGACGTTACATGTATAAAATTTTGTTTTGTCTTTTATTACAACTCTAAACTTCAACTCCAACGAAAAGCTTTAAAACATTATGAATTTGATCATTATTATTTACCCAGGTTTTAATTTGTTTGTATTACTTTCTGGCTCGTCGTGCGATGTGACTGTTGTCCCCGCTCGCTGTACCTACGGTGTCGTAGCGCCAGCCGCCTTCGATATATGCCCAGATATCACTACCGTCTTTGACGCTTTGACAAAAATCACCACCGCTCAGATTTCGTCTGTGTTGAATTGTTTATATGATTCTGTCGAAAACTGACTTTCGCTGAGACATGGACTTCTGTATCTTGGTTCTATTATTTTGTGATTTTCAATTCAAAATGAATAAAAAAAGCTGATTTAGGTTTTCTTTACCGCAAAGTATAAGAGGCGTGCAGTGTAGCTAATGCTGATAAAAATAAACAAAATATACAAGCCGAAGTTAACAACTTATAACGAAGTTTGACAAGTAGTGAAAAAGATGAAGATGAAGTGAATTCGAAAATCGAAGAATTGCAAATAAAGCTGACGAAAAAGAAAGAGTCGTCTCAACCCCCAAAACAAGTAGAGCCCGTGAGCGTAAAAGTAAGACGGATTTTATATTATTTTAACATTTCGTTCTCCACAGCTAAAATTATAATTAGTTTTCTGTAGCAAACTGAGAAACGGAACAAAACATTCAGTTATCTTCAGCTGTATTTCACTGCTTATTATAAAGCAAACTCGGCAACCTCATCTTTCTTTCTGTCCCTTGGAGGTAATCTCGGAAAGTACAGCGACGATTTCGTTGCAGTTCTCAGTACCGTGCAGATGAATTTTTCAAGATGATTTAGTATAGCTATTGTGAGAAATGCCCGTACTCAACAATTAACATACTTATTTTCAATTTCAGGAAGAAACCAAACAGGACATACCAGAAGACACTAAAGATATTAGTATGCAACCAAGTGGAAGCTAGTTACTTTAAACAGTACCTAAATCAACACCTAGCCAGGTCGCTTCTAGGAATAAAATTGTAGTACTAGAATCTGAACTAAATAGCTTGCTATTAACACGGGATCGTGGCATGGCACCAGAAAAAAAAGCGTTTGAAAATAATTTCGCCTTAGCAAAAGCTCTTAAAATTCTAAATACTGTTGGTTGGCCTACAGTATATTAAAATCAGCCCGGTTTACTTGAAATCATAAAGGAGATTGCAGTTTTTCGCGGTACAACTGATAATTGACGTCGCACTGAAATTATAAAGTGCTGCGAAACCCGGGACGACTCACAAGCCGGTGTAAACAAGGCTATACTGTCATTCGACCAGGGTTATATTTAAGACTCCTTCGCAGACGGGTCATTACAGAATAATGGGAAAAAACGCGTGGTAACTATCCCTGTCAAATTGTGCAAACCAGACTGTACGCTTCACGTAAGGCATAGAGAGGACAAATTCTGTAGAGCTACTTTTAGAAACCTTGAATCTTTAGCGTAATGGATCATGATTTCATGGTCGCTGAAAAACTTAAACTAATACCCCCTGTTTATACAGGTATTGCAATAAGGAAACATGATTAATGGAACCCTGAAGCTGTGACACATTCTGGCACATACAATTCCTGATTTATCAGCTTTCGGAAAATTAATGAGAACTCGAGAAGGTTTTGCAAAACTCGTGTTTACTTTCACTTGCGTTTGTGATCCCAACGAAAATCCACGATGAGCGAGTTATAGTTTCAGCTGCACAACATTTGAAAGATTTGGACTCGGACGCTATGCATTGTATGCCACAAATGCTCCAGGAAGAGGTTCATCTAACAGAGTGGAGCGACAGATGGCGCCTCTTAGTCGCGAACTTACTGATGTCATGTTAAAACATGACAGTTCCGATTCACATTTAGATTCGAGTAATAGGACTACCGACTTAGAACTAGAAAAACGGGACATTGCGAATGCGGGCATCATACTGGCTAATATTTAGAGCCAACTGGTCATTGACAATTTTCCTGTGGTTGCCGAATACATTGTGCCAGCAGATACGAGACTGTATATCGCACAGGCTAGGACGTTGGAAAATGATGCTACTTGGTACCCAAATCAAGTACGTGAATCACAATATTTTTACAAATTGTAAAATGCGATGTTGTCGCGTGTTGCGGTGCGTGACGATTTAGCCTGTGGCGATTATTATGAGAGGGGTTTTTACTACCATCTATTTGGACTAAACAGATTTCAGACGGGTATGTACCCGGAGGGAATGATGACTCCGAAGGTAAATTTACTCCGCTGTTACTACAGCTAGCTATCTTTAGACCTCCGAGCGTCATCACATTTGAAGCAAGTTCCGTACGATGGGTATTGACTCAGTGTCGAGGCATACTTAATTAAATGATAGTGTGGCATCTGAGGCTTATAATTTTCATTATACAAAGCCAGTAACCAATAGGCCTACATGCAAACTCATAAGAGCCAACAAAAGTTTCGCCCTTCACGAAGATCCATCCTCAAAGAACTGCAGCTAAGACGTGCCAGGGAAGTTCTTTAATAAACGACGACAATGCTGTATAGTTGTATGAAGATGATGTGAACACGTCGAATGTTCCTAACATTATCCAAATCGAGAACGAAGTTATTGCTACGCCAGTCATAAATAATATAAAGGAATGGGTTCAAAGCCCTTGGACACCAAATGATTAACTTTTGTATCGTTCATTTGATTTGTAATTTTTCTAAAACGCCTGATTTAGTCATGATTTAATGAAAAATAGATTTTATGTAGAAACATATATACGATTTTTTTAATTGTTTTGTTTTCTGTCGTTGCTTTAATTTAATAACTTTTAAATTTAAAACTGCAAAATATGCTACGTCACACCAGGGGGGGGAGGGGGGGAGAGAGGGTCCCACAAATGTGACCACTTGCGACAAGGTGGGGACGGAGCTCCAAAAATCGTGAAATTCGTGCGACTTAATTTACGGATGGGCGTCTACATTTGAGAAAAGTGCGGTTTCGAGCTAAAGAAACTAGTCTTTAATTACGAGACAGAGAACGTTTCACCTTGACCCAGTAGATAATTCTGTTGTCTTCGAACTGTCTCACTGTGCAGATAACATTGTCTGCCACCTCATAAACGCAAAGTAAAACAGCACTCACTTCAGGTAATGCCTCACTCTAGTGTACAGAGATGAATCACGGTACAACAAAGTGTATATTGCGTCTCAAGCAACATTTATTGCAGCAATGAAACTCTGATGTAAACGGTACAAAGTTATCTATGGCCTAATTGTTAATCAATAGTTTTTTGAAATGCAAGAAACACAATGTATCTCGTTCGACGGACCTAAACTTACTGAAAATGCATGAGGAAATAGACTTGTGTTTCATATTGTGAGACCTTACGAAATGTCGTTTGATTACTATGTACCACAGAGTTACCTCAACTAATGTAATTGTATTCGTGTAGTTAAATCATATAGTAGTAGTTTATTCATCCTTAGATAATTATTTAGAAGGATAACCGACATGCCTTGGTATTGCAATAAAAAAAGTATTTCCATTGACTCAACTGTGGTTTCTTGGTGAAACACTATGTATAGTATTAACTTTTTTACCGTTATTCCCTTTAGTTAGTAAGAAAAATAACGTAATTCATAAATACATGCATATACATTCACGAACTTAAGGGCCGCGCGGGGTAGCCGCGCGGTCTTAGGCGTCACGGTTCGCGCTGCTGCCCCCCCCCCCCCCTCCCCTTCCCCCCGTCCCCGTTCGGGGAGATTTGAGTCCCCCTCGGCCATGAGTGTGGGTGTTGCACTTAGTGTAAGTTAGTTTAAGTTAGATTAAATGGTGTCCCATAAGACATTACCACAAATTCCCAATAATTTTCCTACGGTCGCAGGTTCGAATCCTGCCTCGGGCATGGATGTGTGTGATGTCCTTAGGTTAGTTAGGTTTAAGTAGTTCTAAGTTCTAGGGGACTGATGACCACAGATGTTAAGTCCCATAGTGCTCAGAGCCATTTGAACCCAAAAATTTTCAAACCTAGAAGTCTAGTTTGACAAGGTTCGGTCAGGTAGTACGGCTAGGTGGGGCCGTAGATTATCCAGATTATCGAAAATGCGGATAATCCGGAAATCCTGAAAAACATTAGAATGACGTATTAAATGCCACAAACACATACGTTCTACTTATTTTGTCGTAAACACTTAAATTAAACCTCATTTACTCCTATATTTTGACCAGGTACTGAAAAAATAATACGTTTTGTACACACCAAAATAATCAGTTAAGTTTCTTTTGAGCTAGAGTCGTATAGCGTGGGCGTTAAGGTCTCGCAAGCGTTTTATCAGCACTAATCTATCGAACTGATGCAGTTCCAAATAAACCAGTATTTTGTCCGGCTGCTTTGTTGTCACTGTGTGTGTCTATGTCTTCAGATTGATCAACAACTTGATCAACTAATCCTTCAGCATTAACGTCATTGTTTGTAGACGAACCACCGGTTTTAATTTCATCATGTCGCGGCCAGCGTCATTGTCATTTCTCAGCTATTCACTTACTGTGTCATTAACACCTGTGTCTGAACATCCTGGAATGTTAGCAAACGCTTCGATGAACTCCGACAGGTCGACATGTTAAGCACTTCGTTTATTCAACGTGGAAACTGATTCAGTGGACTCGCAAATGGCTGGCCATAGATTTTTCCTGGACTGCATTATTGTAATCTTGGCAAACTGTTCTTTGTCATAATTTTAAAACAGAAGCCTTCAGTTCCCTTCCGATTATTTATAGAATTGGACACCGTATAAGTTCCAACTCGTTCTATAACAGTTCTCTTTTTATCCACTGAGTGCTGTGCATCTAAATTATTGTCCATGGACAACTTTCTACGGTACAACACAACTCAATGTTAATGCATTAGATCCAAGTATGGCGGTTGGCTGTATTTATATCAAATGATTGACGTCGTCAATTGTTGACCCTATTACATCCGGACAATAAAAAAATCGGATGAACCTCAGATTCAGTTTAATGGCGGTCACAAAAACAAAGTTCCACTGTAATGGGAAGGACTCCTGTGTTTATGTGGATATGTCAATAGGCTTTCGATCTGTGGTAATTCATACAGATTCAGTGGAAAATTAGACACGAATAATATCAGTGACTCCCAGAAATTGTTTTATTTTCTGGAGTCATGAATAGCAAACGAGTTTTAGTTTTGGAACAAGTAATACTTTTAGTTATAGAGAATGCTATGTATTACCGCAGGTTTTTCGGTTATCAGATGGGTAATGAAACGATCAAACGTAATACAAATGCAAATGCCTTGACTATATTATGTACATAACAAAGGTTTGTCGCTTATATGTACAGCGAAATGTATTCCGTTACCTGGCGGACTTTGTTAGTTATTAAACCATTGCAATATGCGTAACTAATTCCGAAAATTTCTCATTTTTTCTTCGTAATATTGTATGAGCTTGAGTAAAATAAAAGAAATGAATTAAAGAAGTATGCATTATTCATTGTGTATACAAGACGCGTAGCTGTATTCCGTTTCTGCATAATCGCCTTCATGGTCCCAATCAGTGCAAGGTCTTCAACTTTAATAAAATGACTGAGTTTCCGAGCAGAATCGCCTGGCAGTGTGTGCTGAAATGGACCAATACGCAAATAAATGTGAGAATAGAAATTATTTTTTACTTATATGGAAGTTACTATTTTTATTTTTCGGTAGTGTTCAATATACTTTGTTTTCATCTTATCCATCGGACTTTTCTTATTGTTTCCTGACTGATTCATTCAGATGAGTTCACAGAGGTAATAGTCAGTAAAATTCTGTACCACTTTTCATTTTCCACATACAGTTCATTCTACGTTTCGTTGCTGTTACGAAGTTGTTACTTATCTTACTTTCGTTTCTCAGTACGCCAAGCAGCAGTAAAACTTTGCTGAATGAGGCTTTGTATGCCACCTGGTGAGAGCCCAGTTAACTATGTGCCTCGATCACAACGAAACGAGGAAACTGCAGGCAATATCTGAGAATTCTTGCTTCTTCAATACTTGTTTTCAATTACACCGAAATATCTTTGACGAATGTCCAGCAAGCTGTGATCTTAGACTTAAAATAACACAAATTTTGCTTTTGCTACTTCTTGAGCGACATCTCTTAAGGTAATGATGTTGCTGTTGTTGCGGGCTTCATTCAGTCTGAAGACTGGTTTGAAGCAGCTCCCCACGGTATTTTGTCCGTTGTATGTCTCCTCATCGCCGAGTAACTACTACAACATGCAGTCATTTAATTTTCTTACTGTATTCACTTCTTGGTCTCATTTTCATTCTCCCCCAACACTTCCCTCCAGTAACAAAACTGACGATTTCTTCACGTCTCTGTTTGTCAACTGAGTCCTTCTTTTATTCAAATTGTGCCATAGATTGCTTTTTCCTTCAGTTCTATACAGTTCCTCCTCGTTAATTACTAGATCTACCCGTCTAATCTTCAACATTCATCTGTAGGAGCACATTTCTAAAGCTCCTATTTTCTTCTTATCTGATCTGCTTATGTTTCACGTTTGACTTTTGCACGAGTACGTAGTCAGACGAATACTCTTAGAAAAGACTTCCTAATACTTATTTTTATATTTGATGGTAACAAGTTCTTCTTTTTCAGAAATTGTTTTCATGCTATAGCCAGTCTGAATTTTATGTCCTCTCTACTTTGGTCGTCATCAGTCATTTTGCAAACCATGTGATGGTCTGTTTGATAATAAGTTTTGTAACAACTCATATAAGAGCAAGTGACAGGAATCCGCCAAAGACGATACGCAGTTGAAATCAAGAATTTCCCAACGTTTTTATAATATTGGGAGGAATAAGCATTTTTGTCTATCTTTGCCCTCCTTTCTACGATCGTTATAAAATACAAGACTCAAATGTTTTCTCTCTGATCTAGGTCGAAAAAAATCTCAAAATTTTATCACTCAAACAAGTGTCTGCAATAATTTTCAGTGTTTGGAGTAATTTTTATTCCCTGTGGCATGACATGCAGTTTGATCAAGGCGCCATAGATTTTAAGTATTTTTCAATTGAAAAGTACTTATTGAAAAGTACTTCAAATTGAAAAGTACTTAAAATCCATAGAACAGAACTATAATGCACTGGTGTACAAAACTTAAGGATGAAAGTACTTTTCCCGTAATGTGTCACTGGCAAGTAACATAGCTCAATGTAACCCTGGCCAAACATAGAAATAACTGTTACAATATAGTACCACGGTACCTGAACAACATAAGCAGTGAGACGAGGAGATATGACACCTTCATTCAAAGAAAAAATTACGCTGAAGTCACCATGGTTCACGGTGGCCCCTGGGCATTACAAAATATGCAACATAGTTCTTAACAGGGTATGCGAACACCGCAGGCGACAGTTTCGCTCTGCAAAGTGCGCCCATGCTGGCCCACTAGGCTGGTAAGAAGTTCTTTGGATAGGGCGTTCCATTCTTCTACCATCGCAGTTGAGATCTTCTATATGGTCGTTGGCGTGTGGATGGCTGCAACGCATCCCACATGTGACTGATATGAATTTGAATTTGGAGGAATGGGCAGGCCAATCCATTCTCCGAAAATCCTCTCGTTGCAGGAGCTCCTTCATCTGTGCTGTTTGGTGTACACCGAAGAGCCAAAGAAACTGGTACACCTGCCTAATATCGCTTAGGGCCTCCCCCCCCCCCCCCCCCTCACGAGCACGCAGAAATGCCGCAACACGACGTGGTATGGACTCGACCAGTGTCTGAAGTAGGGAATTGACACCATGAGTCCTGCAGAGCTGTCCATAAATCCATAGGAGTACGTGGGATTGCAGGTCGGAACAACGTTGCAAGGCATCCCAGATATGCTCAAATGGTTCAAATGGCTCTGAGTACTATGGGACTTAACATCTGAGGTCATCAGTCCCCTAGAACTTAGAACTACTTAAACCTAACTAACCTAAGGACATCACACACATCCATGCCTGAGGCAAGATTCGAACCTGCGACCGTAGCGGTCGCGCGGTTCCGGACTGAAACGCCTAGAACCGCTTGGTCACTCCGGCCGGCCCCAGATATGTTCAATAAAGTTCATGTCTGGGGAGTTTGGTGGTAAGCGGAAGGGTTTAAACTCAGAAGAGTGTTCCTGGAGCTACTCTGTAGCAATTGTCGACGTGTGGGGTGTCGCATTGTCTTGCTGGAATTGGCTAAGTCCGTCTGAATGCACAGTGGACATGAATGGATGGAGGTGATCAGACAGGATGCTTACATACGTGTTAGCCGTCAGAGTCGCATCTAGGAGTATCAGGGGTCCCACGCCACTCCAATTGCACACTCCCCACACTATTACAGAGCCTCCACCAGCTTGAACAGACCCCTGCTGACATGCGGGGTCCATGGATTCATGATGTTGTCTTCATACCCATACATGTCCACCCGCTTGATACAATTTGAAACGAGACTCGTCCGCCCAGGCAACATGTCTCCAAACATTAACACTCCAATGCCGGTGTTGACGGACCCAAGCGAGGCGTAAAGCTTTGTGTCGCGCGGTCATCAAGGGTACACGAGTAGGTCTTCATCTTCGAAAGCCCATATCGCTGATGTTTCGTTTAATTTTTCGCAAGTTGACACTTGTTGTTGGCCCAACATTGAGATCTGCAGCAATCTGCGGAAGGGTGGCAGTTCTCTCACTTTGAACGATTCTGTTGAGTCGTCGTTGGTCCGGTTCTTGCAGGACTTTTTCCGGCTCCAACGATGTTGGAGGTTTGATGTTTTTACGGGATTCCTGATATTCACGGTACACTCGTGAAATGGCCGTACGGGAAAATCCCTGGTTCATCGCTACCTCGGAGACGGTGTGTCCCATCGTTCGTACACCGACTATAGCACTACGTTCAGACTCACTTAAATCTTGATAACCTGCCATTGTAGCAGCAGATGGCGCCAGACACGTGTTGTTCTATGTAGGCGTTGCCGACCACGGTGCTGTGTTCTGCCTTTTTACACATCACTGTATTTGAATATGCATGCCTATACCATTCTCGTTGACACTGCAGTGTAATGGCGCGCTGCAATCCATAAAAATGAAGTCTGCATCAAATTCACCCATGAAAAGATCCACTTAAAGGAGTACAGTGCCATAATAAGGCTGATCAATGAGGGACTATGTTCAAAGATTTGGAGGTCAATGTGACCACGCAATATTGTCTCCCAACTGTACAGCAACTGGACCACCAAAACGATCATGTTCGGCAGTGCTGGATGTACCCTCACATGCAAAAAGATGCGAACACATAATGCAACCAGGAACCTGAAAGTTGGTCTCTGTCCCAGGTGGTTGGGTCACAGTAGTCTACTCCAGTTGTATCGGCAGGTCAACAACAGCATCTGTCGGGAACAGTTATGAATGCCCTAGATTCTATGCTTGAGAGTGGCTGCAGCTCTTGCTGTTGCTCTTTCTTTTCCCAAGAAAAATCTACCGCTCCAGATTTCTGTTGTAAGCTGGCTGCAACGTAAACACTGATATGAGGGTTGCCCAGAAAGTAATGCACCCCATTTCTTTTCTCAGCTGAAAACAATGCTACAAATCCGAAACGTTACGTATGTATTATGTGAAGTTTCCTGACTGAGTGCGCGAAGTTTCTGTAACTTCCGACAGATAGCGTAGCTTCAGGACAGTTTCAAAATGGAGTCTGTAGGCGATGTACGTTTCGAGCAACGTGCCGTCATTAATTTTCTGTGGGGAATATTCACAAACGCTTGTGCAAAGTCTATGGAGCATCTGCTGTTGAAGGAATTACAGTTAGTCGCTGCGCCCTGAGGATGAGGTCGTCAGAAGATGGTTCGACGGAGCTCGACAACTTGCTTAGGGTAGCACTGGTATAATTGATGTTAGTCACTAAACAACATATATGCTTTACTGCCATCTCATGATTTCTTTGGCATGACAACCATTGTGGCCCAGACGCTATTACTCTCTTCAGTGATTCCATAATCAAGTTGTCGATTCATGAACGCTTCGATGAAAAGCTGTAAACAAGATTTCTTATAGACAGGCAACTCATCTCCAGTGGAAATATGATATTGATTTAGCGGCATGGCAAGCAAAGGACCAGGAGGATCAAATAACCCAACATATTCTTAAAATATTTTCTCCAGTTTCTCCTTGTCTTATCCCTCTAAACGTGACACTTACCTGCTCAGCGTATTTAAATTGAAAGACTGCTCGTATGTTGCACAGATTTACATTAAATCCCAATCTGATTCATCCTCATTCAGCACTTCTACGCTGGCCATCACAGTTCCACATTATAGTTTTATCCTTTTGGGAAGTTATCAGTACTTCAAGAACATCCATCAATTTCCCATATGTAAGACAAACTGCATTACGAAAAATTTTGTGCTGTACCTTTCTCTTCATTTCAGGCAAAGGCTCAACCATACACCAAGAGCCAACCAACAGAAAATAAGCTTCCTTGTTTCCCCAGATTAATTTTCCTGCACCTTTTGGTATGATATCCTGCAAGTAGACTTTGAGAGACCCTGTATGCAGTTGAGCTGGCTACCACTGAACTACGGGTTATCCTTGCAATA
The DNA here is from genome assembly GCF_021461395.2 of Schistocerca americana. Taxonomy (NCBI): domain Eukaryota; kingdom Metazoa; phylum Arthropoda; class Insecta; order Orthoptera; family Acrididae; genus Schistocerca; species Schistocerca americana. The sequence continues at coordinate 185,655,264 of NC_060120.1, forward strand.
ATGTTGGGCCTCTGGCCATGAAACCTTGATGAAATATTATTCCACCCAGTTCTACTACACTCTAGTCTAAGTCAACGTTGGCATAACACAAAACCAAGAGGTCTAAACCTTGTATAGCCTTGTAGCTACTGCCAACTATACTCTGCACTAACTTGGAAGTTACTTCCATCCCTTGAGAATTCTAGCATTGCTGAACAGAACAGAGTGAATGAATAACACCTCCCTCCCCCCCCCTTACACTGCTTAGCCTCCAGTGTGGCGGACTCAAGTCTACGTCACCAAGTATAGTGTTACTTACTACACATTCTTGCGACGATCTATCAAATAAAAAGCTGTACAGTTTTCTCTAACATAGATGGCCAGAAGAAAATGTGCCTCTGATTCCACACAGAAATGACCTATGCTGGCTCTTACTGGGAGCAATTTATAGTGGAGACACCACCCTCAGTCTCTCTTAATGTAAGGGATGTGAGGTTAAACCTGTCACCAACTTTCCCATCTCTGTGAACCTCTGTTTCTACAATTTGGTTTGGAGTTCCCAAACCATTTACAGGCTTGACACTGTTGTTCCCCCAAAATTACGCTTAATATGACATTGACAACCACATTTAAAACACTTGACTTCTACATTAAATATCAATTCGTTTTTCCTTTGGTTTGGTGATCACATGCCATAGCATCTAAAACTTCGTTGAAAATCTTTGGGAATTTATTACGTACCCAACATTACATCACCGTTGGGAGGCCTTGCAAAGAGCATGAAGTACGCCCTGTTCAGGTTCCGGTAATATGGCCTAATTTGCTTTACTAGCCTCACTCATATAATATGTAATAATATTAATTTACTGATTGCATTTTATAAAACTCTCTACTGATACTCCGTTTTTCTGAAGCGTCCAATTAGTCTGATCACAGATGTAGCTGGCCGGCCGCGGTGGTCTAGCGGTTCTAGGCGCTCAAGTCCGGAACCGCGCGACTGCTACGGTCGCAGGTTCGAATCCTGCCTCGGGCATGGATGTGTGTGATGTCCTTAGGTTAGTTAGGTTTAAGTAGTTCTAAGTTCTAGGGGACTGATGACCACAGATGTTAAGTCCCATAGTGCTCAGAGCCATTTGAACCATTTTTGAACAGATGTAACTTGATAAATACACTACTGGCCATTAAAATTGCTACACCAAGAGGAAATGCAGATGATAAAAGGGGTATTCATTGGACAAATATATTATACTAGAACTGACATGTGATTACATTTTCACGCAATTTTGGCGCATAGATCCTGAGAAATCAGTACCCAGAACAACCACCTCTGGCCGTAATAACGGCCTTGATACGCCTGGGCAACAGAGCTTGGATGGCGTGTACAGGTACAGCTGCCCACGCAGCTTCAACACGATACCACAGTTCATCAGGAGTAGTGACTGGCGTATTGTGACGAGCCAGTTGCTCGGTCACCATTGACCAGACGTTTTCAATTGGTGTGAGATCTGGAGTATGTGCTGGCCAGGGCAGCAGTCGAACATTGTCTGTATCCAGAAAGGCCCGTACAGGACCTGCAACATGCGGTCGTGCATTATCCTGCTGAAATGTAGGGTTTCGCAGGGATCGAATGAAGGGTAGAGCCACGGGTCGTAACACATCTGAAATGTAACGTCCACTGTTCAAAGTGCCGTCAATGGGAACAAGAGGGGATCGAGACGTGTAACCAATGGCACCCCATACCATCACGCCGGGTGATACGACAGTATGGCGATGACGAATACGCGCTTCCAATGTGCGTTCACCGCGATGTCGCCAAACATGGATGCGACCATCATGATGCCGTAAACAGAACCCGGATTCATCCGAAAAAATGACGGTTTGCCATTCGTGCACCCAGGTTCGTCATTGAATACACCATCGCAGGTGCTCCTGTCTGTGATCCAGCGTCAAGGGTAACCGCAGCCATGGTCTCCGAGTTGATACTCCATGCTGCTGCAAACGTCGTCGAACTGTTAGTGCAGTTGGTTGTTGTCTTGTAAACGTCCCCATCTGTTGACTCAGGGATGGAGACGTGGCTGCACGATCCGTTACAGCCATGCGGATAAGATGCCTGTCATCTCGACTGCTAGTGATACGAGGCCGTTGGAATCCAGCACGGCGTTGCGTATTACCCTCCTGAAACCACCGATTCCATATTCTGCTAACAGTCATTGGATCTCGACCAACGCGAGCAGCAATGTCGCGATACGATAAACCGCAATCGCGATGGGCTACAATCCGACCTTTATCAAAGTCGGAAACGTGATGGTATGCATTTCTTCTCCTTACACGAGGCATCACAACTGACTGCTGTTTGTGTAAGAGAAATCAGTTGGAGACTTTTCTCAAATCAGCACGTTGTAGGTGTCAACACCGGCGTCAAACTTGTGTGAATGCTCTGAAAAGCTAATCATTTGCATATCACAGCATCTTCTTCCTGTCGGTTAAATTTCGCGTCTGTAGCACGTCATCTTCGTGGTGTAGCAATTTTAATGGCCAGCAGTGTAACTTCTCATTTATCTTCAACTAACCGTTCCCTTACGTCGTCAGATAACCTTGTATTCCTTAATTTCTCGTTGCACATTACGTAAGTGCCAGCATTCCCCTCTAATTTCAGTCTAGTTACACTTAATAACTGCTCATTATTCAAATTTTCCAACCTGGCACCTGTATCCAAATAATCCGGAAAATGTGATTGAGGAGAAAGCAGCATTAGTATCAAGGACAGGCAAACTAGAATGCGACAGTTCCCTCCTTTCCTCCCTCAGTTTACCTAAGTTGGCCTGCAACTGAACTACTTGATGCAGCATCCTTAGCCGTCACTTTTTTTAACATCTTGCTCACTTTGTATCGTCACAAGTACACAGTATACCTAAAACAAGGAAGCAGCTATCTTTTAGATAGAAAAAAAACAGACATACAGGATCAAGAAAACTGTAACGTTGATACAGGCCCAAGAAAACTGTAACGTTGGCATTTTCTTATATTGCTGCGTAGGATACCCCTGCTGTGGCAACATGGAACTGACTGCTTGTCCATTGTCATCTTTAGTAGTACTTCTGACTTAAAACGTAATCGGGTACCTAGGATGGCTTGATGTTGACGATGATGTGGGAAATGGATGTGGGAGAAGCAGAAGAGTGCAGCATGCGGATACAAGAAAGCCTTTATTGCTGTCTATTTACATTCATCAGTCTTCAGTGTTGTTAGTTCTGATCCGATCTTCCGAGTCTTTTGTTGTATCTGACGTAATTACAACGTCATCGGCAGACTTCAAGGTTTTTATTTATTCTCCCTGGACCTTAATTGCTACTCCAAATTTTTCTTTTCTTTCCTTTACTGTCTGCTCAATAAAACAGACTGAATAACATCTGGGGTCGGCTACAACCCTGTCTCACTCCCTTCTCAATCACTCGTTCCCTTTTGTGTCCGTCGACTCTGGTAAGTGCCATCTGGTTTCTGTACAAATTGTAAATAGCCTTTCGATCCCTGTAGTTTATCCCTAACACCTTCAGAATTTGAAAGAAAGTATTCCAGTCAACATTGTCAAAAGCTTTCTCTAAGTCTACAAATGCCATGAACGTAGGTCTGCCTTTCCTTAACCTATTTTCTATGCGAAGTCGGAGGGTCAGTATTGCCTCTCGTGTTCCTAAATTTCTCCTAAATCCAAACTGATCTTCCCCGAGGTCGGCTGCTACCAGTTTTTCCATTTTTCTGTAAAGGATTCGTGTTAATATTTTGGCTCCATGATTTATTAATCAGATAGTCGGTAATTCTCACACCTGTCAGCTCCTGCTTTCTTTTGAATTGGAATCGTTATATTCTTCTTGAAATCTATGGGTATTTCAACTTTCTCGTACGGCTTGCTCACCAGATGGAAGAGTACTGTCATGGTTGGCTCTCCCAAGGTTATCAGTAGATCTAACGGAATGTTGTCTACTCCCGGGGCCTTGTTTCGACTTAGGTCTTTGTCAAAATCTCACGCAGTATCATATCTCATATTCATCTACGTCCTCTTCCATTTCCATAATATTGCCCTCAAGTACATCTCCCTTGTATAGACCCTCCATTTACTCCGTCCACCTTTCTGCTTTCTCCTCTTTGCCTAGGACTGGTTTTCCACCTGAGCTCTGTTCATACAGGTGGTTCTCTTTCCTCCAAAGATCTCTATAATTTTGCTGTATGCATCATCCATCTTACCCTTAGTGATATATGCTTCTACAGCTTTACATTTGTCCTCTAACTATTCCCGCTTAGTCATTTTGCAATTCCTGTCGATCTCATTTTTTAGACGTTTATGTTCCCTTTCGACTGGCTCATGTATTGAATTTTTATATTTTCTCCTTTCATCGACTTGTGTTACCCAAGGATTTATACGAGCCCTCGTCTTTTTACCTACTTGATCTTCTGCTGAGTACACAATTTCATCTCTCAAAAAAATGCTTTATATGGCTCTGATCACTATCTGAGTTAACATCTGAGGTCATCAGCCCTCTAGAACTTAGAACTACTTAAACCTAACTAACCTAAGGATATCACAAACATCCATGCCCGAGGCAGGATTCGAACCTGCGATCGGAGCGGTCGCTCGGTTCCAGACTGAAGCGCCTAGAACCGCTCGGCCACACCAGCCGGCTCATTTCTCAAAGCTACCCACTGTACTTCCACTGTACTTCCACTGTATTCCTTTCCCCTGACCTTGTCAATTGTTCCCTAATGATCCCTCTGAAACTTTCAACAACCTCTGGGTCATTCAGTTTATCAAGGTCCAATCTGCTTAAATTCTCTCCTTTTCGGAGTTTATTCAGTTTTAATTTGCAGTTAATAACCAGTAAATTTTGGTCAGAGTCCACATCTGCCCCTGGAAAAGTCTTACAATTAAAATCTGGTTCCAAAATCTCTGTACCTGAAACCTTGCGATGTCTCTGAGGTCTTTTCCACGTATACAGCCTTTTTTCATGATTCTTAAACCAAGTGTTAGCTATGATGAAATTATGTTCTATGCAAAATTCTACCAGACAGTTTCCTCTTTCATCCCTTTCCTCCCAGCCCATATTCACCAACTACTTTTCCTTCTCTTCCTGTTCCTACTATCGAATTGCAGTCCCTCATGACTATTAAATTTTCGTCCCCCTTAACTATTTGAATAATTTGTTTTATCTCATTGTACAGTTCCTCTATCTCCTCCTCATCTGCGGAGCTTGTTGTCGTATAAACTTGTACTACTGTGGTGGGTGTGGGCTTCATGTCGATGTTGGCCACAATAATGCTTTCACTATGCTGTTTACAGTAGCTTACCCTCACTGCTATTTTTTTACTCATTATTAAACCTACTTGTTGTGGAGTTTCGTTTTTTGCTTGCTTATTCCTGAATTGAGAACAACTGTGTGAGGTCGCAATATTTCTCACCACATTACAGCTTTTCACACAATTTTCACCTCGCCAACATAAAAAGTGTCATCTTCATCTTCTCATTGCGATTTGTAAAGGTATCATGTAAGGTGCGAATCTGACCATTTATTCTGCCACCTTACATACTTCTGCATTACCCCTATTTGATTTTGTGTTTTTAAACCTATATTCACCTGACCAGAAGTCCTGTTTCTCCTGCTACCAAACTTTAGAAGTTCCCACTATATCTAACTTTAACCTCTCTGTTTACCTTTTTACATTTTCTAACCTACCTGCCCGACTAAGGGATCTGACATTCCACGCTCCGAACCGTAGAACGCCAGTTTTCTTTCTCCTGATGATGGCATCCTCCTGAATAGGCCTCGCTCGGAGATTCGAATGGGGGATTATTTTACCTTCGGAATATTTTACCCAAGAGAACGCTGTCACTATTTACCCGTACAGTAGAGCTGCATGCCCTCAGGAAAACTTGCGGCTGTAGTTTCCCCTTGCTTTCAGCCGTTCGCAGTATCAGCACAGCAAGGCTGTTTTGGTTTATGTTACAAGGCCAGATCAGTCAATCATCCAGACTGTTGCCCCTGGAACTAAAGAAAAGTTTGCTGCCCCTCTTCAGGAACCACACGTTTGTCTGGCCTCTCAACAGACACCCCTCCGTTGTGGTTGCACCTACGGTACGGCTATCTGTATCGCTGAGGTGCACAAGCTTCCTCACCAACGGCAAGGTCCATGGTTGATGGGGGGAAGAAAAGATATATGCTTGAAAATGACCACAGGTCGGACTTAGCCAATCGCATAGGTAATAAAAAGAAACAAGGCTACCTAGACCATGTTTTCATCCACAAAATATATGTAGTGGGTCATTGTTGTCATTAAGGAACTAACTTAGCAAATATATACTAAAAAAAAGGCGAGGTGTAAGTAGGACTCGCGCCCTGAGGTTTCCGTACGATATATCGATAACTCATCCATACCAAGGATCAAGAATGGAATGTCGACGATTGTTAGTATACTGGTAAGATATCGGTCCCGGGAATTCCAAGACTCTCGAGTATGTATTAATTTAAATTTGAAGTCGGATAACAAACGATAAAAGCAATAACATTACAGATTAACAATCTTGTTTCTTGCCAAATTTCATGATCCTAGGTCAACGGGAAGTGTGCTACAGGTTTTGGTGAGCGAGTTTGCGAGCTTCAGAACATGTGACATAAATGGCAGTATCTTGTCATTGCATTAACTTAGAAGCTTCAGTTTTGTTCATCGCGGGTGGATTGTAGACCTTAGTATGTGGCATAAATTTCAACGTAATACGGCAACCCGTTCCTAAGAAAAAAATCGTTTGTAATGGGCAGACAAGACACACAGACAGATGAACAGTATGACCTTATAAGGGTTCCTTTTTCACCGACTGAAGTACGGAACCATAATAAGTAACAGGCTCACACACATTTTGCACTAAGCGCTGTGCTGAACGACGACTAACATTTACAGCTGCAGCTGTCTTCTTTCTCGCAGTTTTCAGAATGCGATAGTAGAATGAAGTTGGAGGTGGAATTTATGAAAATAAGCTTTGAATTTAATCATTTGCATTTCTTAACATCTTATATGAGTATCTGTTTGCCTCACGTTTTAACAGCTGTAACTGTGGAACCTATAAAAAAAATTGGATACATGTTACGTAAAATGTTGTATTCGAAATAGTCTGTACTATCACCTCCTAATACATTTCGTGCTCCTCTTGAAACCCCCCGTACAGCCTCCCGTTTCCATTGTCTCGTTCGTATTATTCTCTAGTCTGTATTTTCTAAGATTTAGGATTCATCCGAAATTTTGAAGTAGTAGACGCTATCTTTTGGGTACAAGTAATACCTTGTTTCCCATGACGACAACGCCGTAATAAAGAGAAATATGCGGCACTATTTTGGGACGCAGTATGGCTTCGTCCTTCTTTGGGGGATGTCCTGGCAAAGAATCCTCTCTCTGTTTACAAGTGGAACATGAAAGAAAATGACTAACAGCGTTTTAGGTTACCCTGCCTCGCGCACCGCACGGTGGCTTGCGGGTTATTTACGTGAATGTAGATGTAGATGTTGGCTCCTTGTCTCCTTGGCCACCTTGTCGTATTCGATAACGAGAAATGGCCACAAAAAGTTTTTAAGTCTCCACGTTGCCCACTAAAATGGTTTTATTTGTGAAAATATCAGTTTATAACGATTATAGGTTTCATATTTCAATTAATGTACTTGAAAATAAACAAATTGGAAAATTTAATCCAAAAGTAATTGCTAGATATACAGTAATGGCGGCGGTGGCGTGTTTGTTGCTGTCAGAAGTAGCTTATCTTGTAGAGAAATTGAAGTAGATAGTTCCTTTGAGTTACGTAGTACGGGTGGACGTCATTCTCGGCTACCGAAATAAAACAGTAGTTGGATGCTTTTACGGATCTCCCAACTCAGATGATACAGTTGGTGAAAGTTTTAAAGAAAACTTGAGTCTATTTTCAAACACGTACCTGACTCATACAATTATAGTTGGTGGTGACTTCAGTTTACCCTCAATATCTTGGCGAAAACACATGTTTAAATCCGGAGGTACTCATAGAGCATCATCCGAAATTGTGCTAAACGCATTCGCTGAAAATTATAAGCCCACTCGTGTAGTTAATGGTTGTGAAAATACGCTTGACCTGTTAGCATCAAATAATCCTGATCGAATAACGAGCATTAAAACGGATACATGGATTAGTGAACACATGGTTGTCGTAGCGAGACCGAATACCGCAACTGCAAAATCTACCAAAAATAAACGAAAAATATATCTATTCAGAAAAAAGCAGATAAAAATTCGCTTGACGCCTTCATTAGAGGCAATCTCCACTCCTTCCAAATTACCAGTGTAAATATAGACAAGATGTGGATGAATTCAAAGAAATAGCAGTGACAGCAAATTAGAGATTAATGCCAAGTAAATTAACAAATGACGGAGCTGATCCTCCTTGGTACACAAAACGGGTCAGAAGACTGTTGCAGAAACAACGAAAAAACATGTCAAATTTAAGCGGACGTAAAACCCCTAAGATTGACTATCATTTACAGAAGCTCGAAGCTTAGCGCACTCAAATGCGAGATGCTTATAATAGTTTCTAAAACTAAACTTTGTCTCGAAACTGGTAGAAAATCCAAAGAGAGTCTGGTCGTATGTAAAGTATGCTAGCGGCAAAATACAATCAATGCCTTTTCTGATCGATAGCAATGGAAATACTATAGATTACAGTGCTGCTAAAGCGGAGTTACGAAATACAGCCTTCCGAAATTCCTTCACCATAGAAGACGAAGTAAACATTCCAGAATTCGAATCAAGAACAGCTGCCAACATTAGTAACTTAGAAGTGGATATTCTCTGATTAGTGAAGCAACTTTAGAAAAGGAAGTCTTCTGGTTCAAAATGTATTCTAGTTACGTCCCTTTCATTGTATGTTGACGCAATAGCTCCATACTCAACAAACATGTACAACCGCTCGCTCGACGAAAGAGCCATCCCTGAAGACTGGAAAGTTGCACAACTCACACCAATATTCAAGAAAGGCAATAGGAGTAATCCACTAAATTACAGGCCCCTATCATTACAGCCGATATGCAGCAGGATTTTGGAACATATACTGTGTTCGATTATCATGAATTACCTCGAAGAAAACGGTCTATTGACACATAGTCAACACTTGTTTGGAAAACATCGTTCTTATGGAACACAACCAGCTCTTTACTCACACGAAGAGTTGAGTGTTGTCGACAAAGGGTTTCAAATTGATTTCGTATTTCTAGATTTCCAGAAGGCTTTTGACACCGTAGGTCATAAGTGACTTATAATCAGATTGCTTGCTTATGGGATGTCGTCTCAGTTACGCGATCTGATTTCTTGATTTCCTGTCAGAGAGGTCACACATCCTAGCAATTGAGGGAAAACATAGAATAAAACAGAAGTGACTTCTGGCGTTCCCCTAGGTAGTGTTATAAGTCCTCTGCTGTTCCTTGTCTATATAAACGACTTAGGAGAGCAGCCATCTTAGGTTGTTTGCAGATGGTACTGTGGTTAATCGGCTAGTAAACTCATCAGAATATCAAAGCACGCCGGCCGGGGTGGCAGAGCGGTTCTAAGGGCTACAGTCTGTAACCGCGTGACCGCTGCGGTAGCAGGTTCGAATCCTGCCTCGGGCATGGATGTGTGTGATGTCCTCAGGTTAGTTAGGTTTAAGTAATTCTAAGTTCTAGGGGACTGATGACCTCAGATGTTGAGTCCCATAGTGCTCAGAGCCACCAAAGCACATTGCAAAACGAAGCAGATATGATACCTGAATGGTGCGGAAATTGGCAATTGACGCTAAATAATGAAAAGTTTGAGTGCTAAAAGGAATTCGTTAAACTTCGGTTACACGATAAATCAATCAAATCTAAAGGCCGTAAATTCAACTAAATACATAGGAATTACAATTACGAATAAAATGAAATTGGAAAGAATGCATATAAAATGTTGTGGGGAAGGCGAACCAAAGACTGCCCTTTATTGGCAGAATATTTAGAAGATGGAACAGACTACGAAAGAGACTGCCTACACTACGCTTGTCCGTCCTCTTGTGGAGTACTGCTGCGCGGTCTGGAATCCTTACCACAGAGGTTTAACGGAGTTCATCGAGAAAGTTCAAAGCAAGGCGAAATAGGGTAGAAGGGGATAGAGTGTCACGGACATGATACATGATTTTGGGTGGACATCAATAAACAACGAGGTTTCTCGTTGCAGCCGGATCTTCTCACGTAATTTCAATCACCACCTTTCTGCGCCAAATGCGAAGGTAATTTGTTGATGCCCACCTACAAAGGCAGAAACGATCATCGTAATAAAATAAGAGAAATCAGAGCTCGCTCGGATAGATACAGGTGCTCGTCTCTTCCGCACGCTGTTTGAGTGTGGAATAACAGAGAATTATTGGGAATGTGGTTCTATGAGCCCTCTGCCAAGCACTAAGTGTGATTTACATAGTAACCATGTAGATGTAGTATAAGGTATGCTCATGTTACTTTGGTAGAATATGGAAGATAAAGAAGGTGGTGTCACAAATCACTCAGAAACTCGATCAGACAGCTGGAATTTCACTGACAAAAAAGTGTGAAGTACTTAGAACGAAAGGATGAGAAAGATTTCAATTTCACGGTTTGAGAGGGTGTTTGATGATATTTCAGTGATTACAAAATCGAGTCACATTTACATGTACCTTGGCAGTATGACCTAACTTATCAGTATAACACTCTGGTCTCGATTTATGCACTGAATCTATTGGAATGGGTGTCAGAAAGGTGTTTCATTCTATCTCGAGGCAACCTCAGCCACGATCATTGGTCCTGGTCCTTGATATCCAGGACACCGGCACTGTGACGGTGTTGACGTCGGTGCTGTTCCAACATATGTTGGCCATAGCATCACCTCAACGATAGGCAGACAGTTCATACCGACAGGTGCCGCGAGTTGAGGGGCACTGTCCTGTTGAAAACTGACACCACGATATTGTTACATGAGATACATGAGAAGTAACAGATAAGGGCGCAAGAAGTCCATGACGTACCGTTGTCGCCGCTACATTCGTCGGCGGTGGTCATCCGGGGTAAGGCAAAACCACGGCCGTCACTGATCACAATACGACGCTTTTCATTAGAAGCACATGTTTCTCATACACAGCAACATTCCAGCCGTTTGTGTTGTGGTGTTAATGGCAGCTTACGCATGGGACGACAATTCTCTACTCTGGCTGCGGCTTGTCTCTGACCAGTGGTTTGGTATGACACAGAATGTTGAAGGTAGTCCATTATTTGTTCTCGGGTGGCAGGCGTAGGGATTGTGATGTGCTTGGTGCAAAATACGGGGCCTTCCCTTCTGGTGATCATACGTGGTCGACACGAACGTTGACAACGATTATGCCTCCATTCACATTCCTATGCAGTCCCACATCAGGTCACTGTCACATCCAAATGCGGATGTTAAACGCTTCGATCAACCAGCCAAATGGAGTACCACAATGAGACCCTCTTACACACCTTATCAGTCCTGCCAACAACGCTAAACATGAACAACACTAACGTACTCCGGTGTCCGTTCTGTCTTGGTTCAAATAACGCTAAGCACTATGGGACTTACCATCTGAGGTCATCAGTCACCTACACTTAGAACTACTTAAACATAACTAACCTAAGGACATCACACACATCTATACCAGAGGCAGGATTCGAACCTGCGACCGTAGGAGCAAAGCTGTTCCGGTCTGAAGCGCCTAGAGCCGCTCGGACACAGCGTCCGTCTTCCGTTCTTCCTGTCGCAGAGAATTGCAACTGTAATCGTTTACACATCCGCCGATGGAGTCAACTTGAATGAAGTTACATTGACATCCGAACACGTCTAGAGGGTGCTTCTCATTTTTCCTTTCCTTTTTTTTTTTTTTTTTTTTTTTTTTTTTTTTTTTTTTTTTTTTTTTTTTTTTTTTTTTTGTCATACAGTGAGTGCGATGGCGAGGATGAATGATGACATATCGGATGACTATGTCACGGGGCACAATTTAGATCTGTTATGACCCGCATCAGACAGATAATTTAACTTTCTGTGTGAGTAGCCTTTTTTAATGGTTCGCGCCGTGACACCGTGATTAGACAATGGACTCATATTTGGGAGGAGGGCAGATTCAGACCCCCATCCGGCCTTCCAGCTCCAGATTTCTCGTGGTTTACCAAAATCGCTTAAAGCAAATGCTTGGATGGTAACGGCCTTGCCGCAATGAATACACCGGTTCCTGTGAGATCACTGAAGTTAAGCGCTGTCGGGCATGGCCGGCACTTGGATGGGTGACCATCCAGGCCGCCATGCGCTGTTGCCATTTTTCGGGGTGCACTCAGCCTCGTGATGCCAATTGAGGAGCTACTCGACCGAATAGTAGCGGCTCCCGTCAAAGAAAACCATCATAACGGCCGGGAGAGTGGTGTGCTGACCACACGCCCCTCCTATCTGCATCTTCAACTGAGGATGACACGGTGGTCGGGTGGTCCCGATGGGCCACTTGTGGCCTGAAGACAGAGTGCTTTTTTTAAATGATTGGATGGTTCCTTAGTGTGAGCTAGTAGTTGGTCTTAAATGACCTCGTTGTCGATGGGACGTTAAACCCTGAGGTTCTCTCCTTTCCTTTCGACCTCGACTGCTCATCTTCAGAATTAAACATGTTTCCTGCTGGAAAGTCAATTTCACTGTGAATCAAGAGGAGCATATATTTTGAAATTAATGTAATTACTTACAAAACGATTAACATTAGCAATCATTTAGAAAGAAAAATTATTACAGTTTAAAAAGAAGTTGACATGAGCCTGAACATTGGTTTGAAAGCTACATTCCTCCACTAGGCATGGCCCTACTGGAAATACCATTCCCCTTGCAGGGAGAGAGAAGTTAAATATCACAGATTATAGACTAGCATCATTTTCTTACAGAGGTGACATGGGAAAAGAAGGACTCGTAATATATATAAAAATTGGACACAAAGTCAGAAATATTGACATAAGCAGTTTGTCTGTAGAGCAACACCTAGAAGGATGTTGTCGTGATTTGTTACTGCAGAATACTTCTATTGTGAGTGTAGCAGCGTACATTTCCTACAAGACTATGACAAGAAGGGTGAACAGGATTATTACCCGGTTGTTTCAATCAGATTTCAGGTGTGAGTTTTCCAACTCGCCTGCAGCTAGATGACAGTACACTGGTTGATAACTTTTTTAAAAAGAGGGCTCAAGCTGAAACATTTAATGTGTACCAAATTGTGAATGGATATCTCATTGTGATGTGCAATTAATGGAAATACACAGAGTAGCAGCTTACAGCTCTGAGCGTGATCCTACATAGAAGTAAGGCTCATTAACGAGAACAGGCTACGTTGTTTTAGGAACAATTTCAAAGATCTGGGATGAGATGAGGTATACATAGAAAGAGATGCTTATACAGGGTGTTACAAAAAGGTACGGCCAAACTTTCAGGAAACATTCCTCACACACAAAGAAAGAAAATATGTTATGTGGTCATGTGTCCGGAAATGCTTACTTTCCATGTTAGAGCTCATTTTATTACGTCTCTTCAAATCACATTAATCATGGAATGGAAACACACAGCAACAGAACGTACCAGCGTGACTTCAAACACTTTGTTACAGGAAATCTCCAAAATGTCCTCCGTTAGCGAGGATACATGCATCCACCCTCCGTCGCATGGAATCCCTGATGCGCTGATGCAGCCCTGGAGAATTTCGTATTGTATCACAGCCGTCCACAGTACGAGCTCGAAGAGTCTCTACATTTGGTACTGGGGTTGCGTAGACAAGAGCTTTCAAATGCCCCCATAAATGAAAGTCAAGAGGGTTGAGGTCAGGAGAGCGTGGAGGCCATGGAATTGGTCCGCCTCTACCAATCCATCGGTCACCGAAACTGTTGTTGAGAAGCGTACGAACACTTCGACTGAAATGTGCAGGAGCTCTATCGTGCATGATCCACATGTTGTGTCGTACTTGTAAAGGCACATGTTCTAGCAGCACAGGTAGAGTATCCCGTATGAAATCATGATAACGTGCTCCATTGAGCGTAGGTGGAAGAAACTAAAATGAGCTCTAACATGGAAATTAAGCGTTTCCGGACACATGTCCACATAACGTCTTTTCTTTATTTGTGTGTGAGGAATGTTTCCTGAATGTTTGGCCTTACCTTTTTGTAACACCCTGTATGTAATTCAGTATGTTCCATAGTGAATTTGTTTCAATATTTGAAGGTAGAGTTCCTAAAATATTGTCCTGAAAGCCCATTAAAAGAAAAAGAAAAAAAAGAAACAAGTGAACAATCGATAACTGAAGGGAACAATTCTTATATATGAGGAAATCCGAAATTTACGTAATGACCAGGATAAATCGAGACATGACATTCTGCAAAAATGTGGCAATATTTTAAGGCAAATTATTAAAAAGTATGGATGCTGACAGAAATTAGTAATTCAAATAATAAGATTAAAACTATATGCCACATTGTGGAACAGCGGACAGAACAACCACTCAGTATTTAAGTACCATACCAATTAAACAAAATGACAATGTTGTGACTGATGATTCACAAGTTGCAAGTACTTTTGATAAGCACTTTTTAAATGTAGCAGGAAAACTAGACTTAATGGTTCAGCTGAAGTAATAATAGAATATATTAAGAAAGGCAGTCCACAAAACTTATAACAAATGGAAGTAGCAGCAACATCTTCCACTGAATGGAGTTATAAAAAATCTAAAAAAAAAGATCAATTGGCTTTGATTGAATCTTAAACAGCATTCTTAAATGTTGTTCTTAATCAATAAAAATGTCCTTAGTGCTACGTGTAATGCATCACTGACACAGGAAATTTTTCCAGTCAGATTAAAATATGCAATTGTTAATCCCCTTCATAAGAAAGGCGACAAGAAAGACTTAAATAATTATCGTCCAGTTGCCCCACATCTCTTTCCAAATACTTCGAAAAAGTAATTTACTCAATAGTAGTCTCACGTTTAAATAGAATTATTTACTTAGAGCATGACTGTTTGGGCTCCAGGAGGGTTTGCCACGCGGAGTGGCCGCGCGCTTTGAGGCATCATGTCACGGACAGCGTGGCCCCTCCAGCTGGAGATTCGAGTCATCCCTCGGGCATGAGTGTGTGTGTTGTTCTTAGCGTAAGTTGGTTTAAGTTACTTTAAATAGTGTGTAAGTCGAGGGGCGATGACCTGAGCAGTTTGGTCCCTTAGGAATTCACACACTCCAGAAGGGTTTCTCAGATGAGAATACAGTTTGTATAGTCACTTACGATTGTTTCTGTAGATCACGTTACCCTCATAGAAAAACTTACGTTTTATGGAATTAATGGCCTTACACACAACTGATTTGAATCATACTTAACAAACAGAATTCAAAACATTGTGCTTAGTAATTCAAACAATATTGGAACGGCAGAACATTGTAGTGATGGGGGAGATATCAGAAAAGGAGTTCCACAGGGTTGAATTTTAGGTCCACTCCTATTCCTTGTATATGTAAATGACCTTGCACATAACATAAGTCAAAGAGAATTGATTCGTCTTGCAACTGATACTAGTGCTATAATAATTTCTATTAGAGAGAGAACAACAGAAGAGATGGTAAATTAGGTTTTTCAAAGAATTATTAAGTGGTTCTCTGTAAGTAGTTTGTCCTCAAATTTTTAGAAAACACACTATGTTCAGTTCTGTACAACATGCAAACAATTGATATAGCACATGAACAGGGGTCAATGAACAGGTCAGAATGCAGCAAATAGTTGGATGTACATATTGATACTGATAAAAACCTGAGCTGGAAGAAACACTGAGCTGTTCAAAAAATTAACTTTTGCTTTACGTATAATTGCTATTCTTGGAAACGACTGAATCAATGTACTGACATATTTTGTTTGTTTTCACTCAATAATGGCTTATGGAATAATTTTCTGTGGTAACTCATCACTTAGAAAGTCTTTATTGCACAAAAGTGAGCATTAAGAATGTATGCTTTGTTAACCTGCTGACGTCACTAGTGGTGGGTGTTGCTCATGTGCTAATGTACTAGAGCACATTGTAAATAACTCTCTAAAATTATGAAATTTCTCTTCGAATGTGAGCCGGAAATCGCACTAAATTTACGCTAATTCTTTTAAAATGCCTGCCGGTATGCAAATAAAACGTACTAAAACATGGTTTGTAGTGCTCTCTCTGTGATAACTTGAAACCAGTTTCAAGCACTGAAATGACAGTGAGCCACACTGCGATCAACTCAGAGAGGGGACCACAATTGTCTGTTTTGGACTGCACATGGTCTCATATGACGTCATCCCTACTGGCACTGAGGGTGCTATCTTGTTCACAGCTCCACGTCAGTATTTTTCTTTGAGCACTGTGTGTAAAGTATGGTGCAAGTACAGTGTATGAGGGATTCTGGAGTAGTTTGCACATTGACGCTGGGGCCGAATTTTCTAGTCTATAGACCGGCAATTCGCTAGCTGGGGCTCGAATCCTGTTGCTATCAACATTTTTATTTCATTTCTAACGCTTTGACTGCTACAGATGTGTTCTCTGCATTCTGTGATGAGAGCAGCTTTGTTGTCGCTGAACAGCTCACCTAATCCTGTTACATGTGTTAAGAGATGGTGTTCCGGCCACCATGAAATACTTACCAGCGGATATTAGGAAAACGTTTAGGCAAAATATTTGATTTTTGTACTTCTTACAGTCTGATATCTTCGCTCGATTAAGGAATACATAGAAAGAAGGATCCTTTATTGTATGATTACATGATAGCGGAACAAACACTGGTAACAGTTACTTCTGTAAAATATCTGGGAGTATTCGTGCGGAACGATTTGAAGCGGAATGATCATATAAAATTAATTGTTGGTAAGGCGGGTACCAGGTTGAAATTCATTGGGAGAGTCCTTAGAAAATGTAGTCCATCAACAAAGGAGTTGGCTTACAAAACACTCGTTCGACCTATACTTGAGTATTGCTCATCAGTGTGGGATCCGTACCAGATCGGGTTGACGGAGGAGATAGAGAAGATCCAAAGAAGAGCGGCGCGTTTCGTCACAGGGTTATTTGGTAACCGTGATAGCGTTACGGAGATGTTTAGCAAACTGAAGTGGCAGATTCTGCAAGAGAGGCGCTTTGCATCGCGGTGTAGCTTGCTCGCCAGGTTTCGAGAGGGTGCGCTTCTGGATGAGATATCGAATATATTGCTTCCCCCTACTTATACCTCCCGAGGAGATCACGAATGTAAAATTAGAGAGATTCGAGCGCGCACGGAGGCTTTCAGACAGTCGTTCTTCCCGTGAACCATACGCGACTGGAACAGAAAAGGGAAGTAATGTCAGTGGCACGTAAAGTGCCCTCCGCCACACACCGTTGGGTGGCTTGCGGAGCATAAATGTAGATGTAGATGTAGACTGAACTTCTTTTCGATATTCGTCATAGCTACTGCTCTACATCAAATTAAGTAAATTAGGGCATAAAATTTTAAGGAGTATGAAGAAGTACAAAGGCAATGCGTTAACTTTTCCTATGGTTGCTTTTAGCCCACACACTGCTGTGTATGAAATATAGATACTATATCGAAATTTCATTTGAAATTGGGAGCAGAACTATTTCTCATTTCATTCTCGGGCTATTGGTTTTTATCTGAGGCAGACAGTCGGACGCGGTGCATCCATTTGCGTCACTGCAGATTTGGAATCATATTTCACAAATGGTTCAAGTTATCGAAATGCGTTTGTTTTGCAAATAGTAGCACACAAAGAGCTACGTATAAAGAATCAAAACTCTTTTATTCACTGAGATATGGAAATAACTCTTTCACAGCACTAAGAGGGTCAGCAGAACGGGACGCGTATAACACCTAAGTTCTCTAAAGACTACTGTTTAGAGTATCAGGAATTTTCGAACGTCTACCCATGTAAGAGTACTACAGCTGAATGGTCAACTGAACAAACTGCCAGTTCAATAGCCTTGGATCAGTACCGGATGGTACTGTTGTTGTTCGTTTTCTTTTTTCATTCAGTTTACTTTATTCCTCACAATGTTAAACTTACATGATAAAATTTAAATATATTTAAGCAGTTCACTTTATATGAGTAAAATTAATATATTCAATTTATTTACTATTACTACCATTGTAAATCATATGGCTATATGTAATCGTTGTACCACACTGGCAAAATTTTGCATGATCTGCCACCGGTCGTAACATAGGTACCTCTTCAAGGAGTTGGGCATTTCAACTGCACCATCATAGTACGTATAACCGCTAGTGAAATACTTTGTAAATAATCCATTACAATTTGAGAAGGACATCAGTGTCCATATTAGCAACACTAGAGGAAAAAAGAGCCTTTTTACCCATTATTAAATCTGTCAGTGACTCAGAATGGAATTCTTTATGCAGCAACAACAATAACTGATCATTTGTCTAATAACATAAAATGCTTGATAGTTAACAATCTAACGCAAAGTCATTTCTCCGGGACAAAACTTAGCAGTCTATAAAAAAAGACTAGTTTTCAAATTTAATTGCATAAATGCACGAGAACTGCAAAATAATATACTCACTAATGTTAAAGCTAATCGTGTACTCATATCTTGTAAACGTACTTGTTCCACATAATTTCGATAGAAGAATCATTCAAATGACACTACACATGCAACTGATTAATTAACTAACATTTCTCCGACCTGTGAATAGGCTTACGTAGCCAAGCACAGAGAGAAATAAGGTTTAACGTGAACTATGTAGTTCTGTGTAACCAGACATTTTTCACATACACAAATCCGTTGCAGGAGCGAGAGAAACCGTGACTCACCGAAAAAGTCCTGGGGGAGAAACTGGGGACCGAATCCTGCAAGTCAGAATCGGTAATCTTTCACCAGCATTCTGGGTCATCGAGTGACACACGTACTTATCATCGAAAGAAAAGCAAGAAACAAAATGAAAAACTACTACCAAAGGTCAAGCACGCTTTTCAGACTATAGAAATACACTCCTGGAAATTGAAATAAGAACACCATGAATTCATTGTCCCAGGAAGGGGAAACTTTATTGACACATTCCTGGGGTCAGATACATCACATGATCACACTGACAGAACCACAGGCACATAGACACAGGCAACAGAGCATGCACAATGTCGGCACTAGTACAGTGTATACCCACCTTTCGCAGCAATGCAGGCTGCTATTCTCCCATGGAGACGATCGTAGAGATGCTGTGGAACGGCTTGCCATGCCATTTCCACCTGGCGCCTCAGTTGGACCAGCGTTCGTGCTGGACGTGCAGACCGCGTGAGACGACGCTTCATCCAGTCCCAAACATGCTCAATGGGGGACAGATCCGGAGATCTTGCTGGCCAGGGTAGTTGACTTACACCTTCTAGAGCACGTTGGGTGGCACGGGATACATGCTGACGTGCATTGTCCTGTTGGAACAGCTAGTTCCCTTGCCGGTCTAGGAATGGTAGAACGATGGGTTCGATGACGGTTTGGATGTACCGTGCACTATTCAGTGTCCCCTCGACGATCACCAGTGGTGTACGGCCAGTGTAGGAGATCGCTCCCCACACCATGATGCCGGGTGTTGGCCCTGTGTGCCTTGGTCGCATGCAGTCCTGATTGTGGCGCTCACCTGCACGGCGCCAAACACGCATACGACCATCATTGGCACCAAGGCAGAAGCGACTCTCATCGCTGAAGACGACACGTCTCCATTCGTCCCTCCATTCACGCCTGTCGCGACACCACTGGAGGCGGGCTGCACGATGTTGGGGCGTGAGCGGAAGACGGCCTAACGGTGTGCGGGACCGTAGCCCAGCTTCATGGAGACGGTTGCGAATGGTCCTCGCCGATACCCCAGGAGCAACAGTGTCCCTAATTTGCTGGGAAGTGGCGGTGCGGTCCCCTACGGCACTGCGTAGGATCCTACGGTCTTGGCGTGCATCCGTGCGTCGCTGCGGTCCGGTCCCAGGTCGACGGGCACGTGCACCTTCCGCCGACCACTGGCGACAACATCGATGTACTGTGGAGATCTCACGCCCCACGTGTTGAGCAATTCGGCGGTACGTCCACCCGGCCTCCCGCATGCCCACTATACGCCCTCGCTCAAAGTCCGTCAACTGCACATACGGTTCACGTCCACGCTGTCGCGGCATGCTACCAGTGTTAAAGACTGCGATGGAGCTCCGTATGCCACGGCAAACTGGCTGACACTGACGGCGGCGGTGCACAAATGCTGCGCAGCTAGCGCCATTCGACGGCCAAGACCGCGGTTCCTGGTGTGTCCGCTGTGCCGTGCGTGTGATCATTGCTTGTATAGCCCTCTCGCAGTGTCCGGAGCAAGTATGGTGGGTCTGACACACCGGTGTCAATGTGTTCTTTTTTCCATTTCCAGGAGTGTACTTTCCTTTCACGGAAGAACTAGTATTGATGTCTCCATTTTTGTGTTATTTCACAGTTGATAGAGACATATTTTAGAATGAATTGAGTGAAAGTTATTAAACTCGTATAATATTTTAGTAATTTCTTTATACCTTTTTTATGGAAACTGAAGGATATTTACATGCTCTCTTACTTGTGTAGGATTAGAATTACCCAGGAATGAGTAGGTAACTTAATGTAGTTGTGGGTGACACTCAGTGTGCTTAAAGAAGAATAGGAGTCATTAACCTCACAGATTTTTTTGACAGGACATGGATTAAACATACGTAACGTGTGATAACAGTGCTTCTTTATGTACGAGTGTGTGATAAATATGCTACAGTGTATCTGTTTTTAAGAAGATGGGCAGGATTATTATTTTAGTTTTCAGAAGATTGATCAACAGTGAAAAGCAGAAAATGACTGTTTCTGCCAATGATTGTTAGAACAATAAAAAGTGGTGACTAGGTGACTAGAGGTGCCTTTACATTACTATACATACCACACTGCAATACTTTTTTGTAAGAAACATTACAGAAACCAGTGCTTCTGTTTCTCACCATCAGTCTTGTAGCGAATATCAGGATGGAAACTAGTTTATGTACTCTTACTGAAAGGGTTAAAACTGTAAGCAATTGATAGAAAGAACCAAAAAGAAAGAGAGTGCACATTTTACAGTACCTGATAATGCACACAAAACGTATACCACACATGAGGTATCCTAAACTGCAGTGAATGCTGAGTTACAAATATGCATGTTGTCAGCCCTAGAATTCACCTGTTGGCACACAGAGGTGAACACACATAAAAGGAGTAAGGTGATAAAACTAAATAAAGGAAGTGTAAACTTTAATAAAATGTCTTTATTGCAATAAATATGTTTATAAATTAATTGTGCGTGATTCAAATCAGTTGGTTGCAGCTGATGAATTCTCTGCTGCATAGGTACTCACAATGTAGCATTCATGTGAGAAGAGTGTCTCTTTGATCACAAATTACTGAACTGTCGTACTGGATGGTACAATACGAGTACATGTTTAAACACAGCTCATTCAGCTGCCTTAGACACAAAAGACAGGTGGTTTTAGTTTCTCAGAAGAATCTGACTGTAAGACGAGTGATAAACTTCATTCTTACGAAAAATCAGCTCACTTCAAAATACTGTCTTCAGACGTCTCCGCCGTGGCGTAAAAGCTGCATAAACCAGTATTTCAGTAGCTGTTACAGCCATTGCATATTAAGTCACCTCTATGTTTAACCTAATATTTGGTAGTGCCGTGAAACTTTTGCATTTTCGCCCGAATAATCCGATTTAATTGTTTTTTGGCATTTCATTCAAGTGACTCAAGCTAATCTACACAGTTCTGCATTCTTGAGACTGAAATGAGAATTCATCGAACACTGTCATTTTTTAAATATAAAATGGTTATAATGGTTATAAAGGTTGGGATAGGAATTTCTGCCTTTATGTTACAAGATAGTGTCGATTTTTTGTTTCACGTGCCAAAATCAAGAGCATGCACCTAACAATGCACAAATTAAAACTCACTTGAAGAAATATGTATTTGGCGTTGTTTTTTTGCAGTAGTCCTGAATATTGATTGTTTATTTGTTGTTGAATAACGACGCATTCTGGTCATTTTCTAAAGCCACACTTGTTGTCAGAGATACTTCTATTAAGACGAGTTTTGAATTCACCCTTTCTTTGATGCAGATAGCTTGAAATGGGGGTAAGTATACAACAATCGTAGCTAAACTATTTCTGTTTGAGGTAAATGGTCGACAAGTTTCACAGCAATTAAATTCACTGTCAGAGATCAGCATAGTAGTGATCACATTCTCCTGCATAGGTTTGTTGACACGTAAGACTCTGTCCTGATAAATTTGGACTATTATCCGCATAATTTTCACGCCTTCATATTGTGTAATATATTTAATCCACCCGATGCTGTTAGAAACAGTCTGTTACAAATTATTGAGCAATTCAAATCCTAAGAAGGTTATAAACATTGGTTATGTTGAAAACCCGTGACGTTATTACAGATGAATGTCGTTTAGAAATAAAATGTTACTTACTGCTAATGAAAAACGTTTTTTGTACGAGGCAGCGTTTTGAAGTCCTGGAAATGGAGATGTTATTGTTAAAGGGGTATTGATAATGACGTATGGAAATTTGGTGTATTGAATCTGAGTGTCAGCTCCCAGAGATGGACAGCGCTTATCCTGAGGAGACGCTTTTGTTGTGTAAACACCGACTGAGTCTGGAAAAAATATCTAGAAGTCTAGTTTCACTGTTATACTCGTCTGCAAGAGAAGCGACGGAATAGAGACATTGGCAGACTATTCACCGTTCGAAAGAGCATATTATTTAGTATCGTCTACGTTTTCCCCTCATTTGCGTTTCAAACTCTGCATCATCCTAATTTACACGTCATACTGTCCTAATAGGTGTCTTGTAAGTATCGTCTAGTCAATGCTTTGAAGCACAGCAAAATCGACACAGCTGCACATCACATACTTTGCATTCAGTTCAAAACAGAGTCGGACCAGCCTCTGTTCCCAGGCGACTACTCCCTTCTGAGGACGGAGCCAACGGGGCGAGGCTACATCCTGGCGATGACCGCTCTCACGGCGGCCTTGATGGCGGCGAAGGTCTCTCGGCCCGTGGAGATGATCTGCGAGGCGGGCAGCAGGAAGCCGAAGTCTCCCCGGTCCCTCAGCTCCACGGCGTAGGCGTACTTGATGCCCGCCACGCCTTTGGCCCAGTCCTCTGAGCAACCTGCAACAACACCGCAACACACTGTTCATCTGCCTGCGTGTACAAAGCATCTCATGTTGATACTCATGACTATTCTCATATGAGAATAATCCTAATTTGTATACTATAGACGTCAAAAGGTATCAGATAGATTATATAATGGTAATACAGAGATTTAGGATCCAGGTTTTAAATTGTAAGACATTTCCAGGGGCAGATGTGGACTCTGACCACAATCTATTGGTTATTACCTGTAGATTAAATCTGAAGAAACTGCAAAAAGGTGGGAATTTAAGGAGATGGGACCTGGATAAACTGAAAGAACCAGAGGTTGTACAGAGTTTCAGGGAGAGCATAAGAAAACAATTGACAGGAATGGGGGAAAGAAATACAGTAGAAGAAGAATGGGTAGCTTTGAGGGATGAAATAGTCAAGGCAGCAGAGGATCAAGTAGGTAAAAAGACGAGGGCTAGTAGAAATCCTTGGGTAACAGAAGAAATATTGAATTTAATTGTTGAAAGGAGAAAATATAAAAATGCAGTAAACGAGGCCGGAAAAAAGGAATACAAACGTCTCAAAAATGAGATCGACAGGAAGTGCAAAATGGCTAAGCAGGGATGGTTCAAATGGCTCTGAGCACTATGGGACTTAACATCTGTGGTCATCAGTCGCCTAGAACGTAGAACTACTTAAACCTAACTAACCTAAGGACATCACACACATCCATGCCCGAGGCAGGATTCGAACCTGCGACCGTTAGACCACCGCGGCCGGCTAAGCAGGCATGGCTACAGGACAAATGTAAAGATGTAGAGGTTTATCTCACTAGGGGTAAGATAGATACTGCCTACAGGAAAATTAAAGAGACCTTTGGAGATAAGAGAACCACTTGTATGAACATCAAGAGCTCAGATGGAAACCCAGTTCTAAGCAAAGAAGGGAAAGCAGAAAGGTGGAAGGGGTATATAGAGGGTCTATACAACGGCGATGTACTTGAGGACAATATTATGGAAATGGAAGAGGATGTAGATGAAGATGAAATGGGAGATACGATACTGCGTGAAG
Source organism: Schistocerca americana (assembly GCF_021461395.2). Lineage (NCBI taxonomy): Eukaryota > Metazoa > Arthropoda > Insecta > Orthoptera > Acrididae > Schistocerca > Schistocerca americana. The sequence goes on from NC_060120.1 coordinate 185,679,569, forward strand.
AATTTGACAGAGCACGAAAGACCTGAGTCGAAACAAGGCCCCTGGAGTAGACAACATTCCATTGGAACTACTGACGGCCTTGGGAGAGCCACTCCTGACAAAATTCTACCATCTGGTAAGCAAGATGTATGAGACAGGCGAAATACCCTCAGACTCCAGGAGGAATATAATAATCCCAATCCCAAAGAAAGCAGGTGTTGACAGACGTGAAAATAACCGAACAATCAGTTTAATAAGCCACACGAATTCTTTACAGACGAATGGAAAAACTGGTAGAAGCCGACCTCGGGGAAGATCAGTTTGGATTCCGTAGAAATACTGGAACACGTGAGGCAATACTGACCTTACGACTTATCTTAGAAGAAAGACTAAGGAAAGGCAAACCTACGTTTCTAGCATTTGTAGACTTAGAGAAAGCTTTTGACAATGTTGACTCGAATACTCTCTTTCAAATTCTAAAGGTGGCAGGGGTAAAATACAGGGAGCGAAAGGCTATTTACAATTTGTACAGAAGCCAGAGGGCAGTTATAAGAGTCGAGGGACATGAAAGGGAAGCAGTTGTTGGGAAGGGAATAAGACAGGGTTGTAGCCTCTCTCCGATGTTATTCAATCTGTATATTGAGCAAGCAGTAAAGGAAACAAAAGAAAAATTCGGAGTAGGTATTAAAATCCATGGAGAAGAAATAAAAACTTTAAGGTTCGCCGTTGACATTGTAATTCTGTCAGAGACAGCAAAGGACTTGGAAGAGCAGTTGAATGGAATGGATAGCGTCTTGAAAGGAGGATATAAGATGAACATCAACAAAAGCAAAACGAGGATAATGGAATGTAGTCGAATTAAGTCGGGTGATGCTGAGGGAATTGGATTAGGAAATGAGACACTTAAAGTAGTGAAGGGGTTTTGCTATTTGGGGAGCAAAGTAACTGATGATGGTCGAAGTAGAGAGGATATAAAATGTAGACTGGCAATGGCAAGGAAAGCGTTTCTGAAGAAGAGAAATTTGTTAACATCGAGTATAGATTTAAGTGTCAGGAAGTCATTTCTGAAAGTATTTGTATGGAGTATAGCCATGTATGGAAGTGAAACATGGACGATAAATAGTTTGGACAAGAAGAGAATAGAAGCTTTCGAAATGTGGTGCTACAGAAGAATGCTGAAGATTAGATGGGTAGATCACATAACTAATGAGGAAGTATTGAATAGGATTGGGAAGAAGAGACGTTTGTGGCACAGCTTGATCAGAAGAAGGGATCGGTTGGTGGGACATGTTCTGAGGCATCAAGGGATCACCAATTTAGTATTGGAGGGCAGCGTGGAGGGTAAAAATCGTAGAGGGAGACCAGCTGCATCAAACCAGTCTCAGGACTGAAGACCACAACATCAACAGGCGTCAACCACGTTATCGGCTGTTAAATTTATTCGGTCAACTGTTTGAGCGGAACGAAAGCAAGAGTCCCTAGAAATCACACAACGGATTTTTACCCGAATTTTCATAGCCAGACAAAGAGTAGGAAATGGACAGATTGGTCTCAAACTGACCAGCCTAAGGTATAGTTTTGCAAAGATAGATTTAATAAGTTTCCTTTAATTTACGTCTATGGTCTCAAACTAACCAGCCTAAGGTATAGTTTTGCAAATATAGATTTAATAAGTTTCCTTTAATTTACGTCTATGGTCACAACCTTTTTGTTAACAGATTACCGGTTTTGGTCTTTAATGACCATCATCAGATCTGTTTCATAAGAACAAGGTCCTAATGTACTGCAGGCATAAGGGCATCTTCAAATGTTAAATACGGAATCAGCACCACCATCGTCAAATACATATAAATAAAATTACATGCACCCATATGATGTTATTTATATGTATTTGACGATGGTGGTGCTGATTCCGTATTTAACATTTGACGATGCCACTATTCCTGCAGTACATTAGGACTTTGTTCTCATGAAACAGATCTGATGATGGTAATTAAAGACCGAAACCGGTAACCTGTTAACAAAAAGGTTGTGACCATAGACTTAAATTAAAGGAAACATGTACGGGTCACTGTTTTTTCGCGACGATGTTGCAGCTTGTGAAAAGAGAGATTTGATCGCCTGGAAGTAATCAGAGTAATTATAATAAACTTAATAAGTGATATGAGGAAAAATTGAAATATTTCAGAAACAGCTGCTGCTAGTTATTACTTAAAAGAAGTATCAACTCCGTAAGCTCTACATATTTCGTACACAAAAACTTACACTGATGTAGAAACTGTGACATTATTTCCTTCACGTTTAAGAAATGAAATGAATATCAAATGACGGCACAAACTGATATAGTCTCGCATTGTTCGTGGAAAGAAAGCCTGTCAGTATGCCTCTGTGTGGGCTCTAATCTCTCTGATTTTATCCTCGTGGTCTCTTCGCGAGATATACGTAGGAGGGAGCAATATACTGCTTGACTCCTCGGTGGAGGTATGTTCTCGAAACTTCAACAAAAGCCCGTACCGAGCTACTGAGCGTCTCTCTTGCAGAGTCTTCCACTGGAGTTTACCTATCATCTCCGTAAAGCTTTCGCGATTACTAAATGATCCTGTAACGAAGCGCGCTGCTCTCCGTTGGATCTTCTCTATCTCTTCTACGAACTAACCCTATCAGGTACGGATCCCACACCGGTGAGCAGTATACAAGCAGTGGCCGAACAAGTGTACTGTAACCTACTTCCTTTGTTTTCGGACTGCATTTCCTTAGGATTCTTCCAATGAATCTCAATCCGGCATCTGCTTTACCGACGATTAATTTTATATGGTAATTCCACTTTAAATCACTCCTAATGCCTACTGCCAGATAATTTATGGAATAAACTGCCTCCAGTTGCTGACCTGCTATACTGTAGCTAAATGATAAAGGATCTTTCTTTCTATGTATTCGCAGCACATTACACTTGTCTACATTGAGATTCAATTGCCATTCCCTGCAACACGCGTCAAATCGTTGCAGATCCTCCTGCATTTCAGTACAATTTTCCATTGTTACAACCTCTCGATATACTACAGCATCATCCACAAAAAGCCTCAGTGAACTTCCGATGTTATCCACGAGGTCATTTATATATATTGTAAATAGCAACGGTCCTACGACACTCCCCTGTGGCACACCTGAAATCACTCTTACTTCGGAAGACTTCTCTCCATTGAGAATGACATGCTGTGTTCTGTTATGCCTCTGTGTGGGCTCTAATCTCTCTGATTTTATCCTCATGGTCTCTTCGCGAGATATACGTAGGAGGGAGCAATATACTGCTTGACTCCTCGGTGGAGGTATGTTCTCGAAACTTCAACAAAAGCCCGTACCGAGCTACTGAGCGTCTCTCTTGCAGAGTCTTCCACATCTGTTCGACGTCCCTTCTTGAAAACGGGGATGACCTGTGCCCTTTTCCAATCTTTTGGAACGCTACGCTCTTTTGGAGACCTACGGTACACCGCTGCAAGAAGGGGGGCCAGTTCATTCGCGTACTCTGTGTAAAATTGAACTGGTATCCCATCAGGTCCAGCGGCCTTTCCTCTTTTGGGCGATTTTAATTGTTTTGCTATCCCTCTGTCATCTGTTTCGATATCTACCATTTTGTCATCTGTACGACAATCTGGAGAAGGAAGTACAGTGTAGTCTTTCTCTGTGAAACAGCTTTGGGAAAAGTATCCTCCGACATGCACTGTGGTTTGCGAGTGCACGGATATAGGTATTCCATCGTATTTCAGGCACGCTTCTGGAGCAGTAAATTTCCTATCGTTCCCAAATACGATGAAGGAAAAAATAACTGCCTGCACTCTGTAATAATGGGGGTCATTGTTACCATGGTAAAATGTATCCTGTGACAGAGAGAAATGCAAAGCTCTTTTACGTTATTTTAGTTATTTTTGTGGCCATCAGATTCGAGTATGGAGACTTTACAGAAAGCACGCGCTTCGTTACTAAATAAAATTGATCAAGTGCCTAATATGATCACGTGTCTCTTATACTTTTCAACGATTAAAGTTTCGCAATCGTAAACAGGAAATTGTCAAAAATTCAAATGGCTCTGAGCACTTTGGGACTTAACAGCTGAGGTCATCAGCCCCTAGACTTAGAACTACTTAAACCTAACTAACCTAAGGACATCACACACACATCCATGCCAGAGGCAGGATTCGAACCTGCGACCTTAGCGGTCGCGCGGTTCCAGACTGAAGCGCCTAACCGCTCGGCCACACCGACCGGCTGGAAATGTCACTTTGAAGTAATAACAGTGCAGATTAATAATATAACTTCTTTTTTTATCCTTTAGTCACGTAACACGTTCCCTAACAATGCCTACGCCCATCCACTCATGTATCAACAGTTACGCTCATTTTACATTCATGTTGAAGTAACCGTGCTGCGTTGTACTCCACGCTAGTTTAGCAGGTAATTACTGATCGCTGAAGCCTTTTTGTAACTGTTTAAACAGGATTATGTTCAACTCCTTGAAGTTAATGAGCGACAACCACAACGCTGTTTTTTGCTCAGATTTCTTAAATAATCCTGCGCACCTTTCCGCGTAAGACCACTTTCACCCCACTTGTTATCTGAGCTGTTCCCTAGTTTTTAGTCTGGAGACTGGTCTGATGCAGTTCTTAATGCTAGGCTGTTCTGTGTACGTTTCTTCATTTCTTCATTCTTCAGTACATACATGTTTTCAGGTATCACATATTGATTACTATGCCTACTACTATTGTTATTACGTACTGTTATTTATTACGCGCATTTTAATTCTAATTCACTGAAGATGCGTGATTGGATACATGCGAGGACGTGAATCCTATAGACTCGCCATGTGAAATAAATGAAATAAGTAGATTTACATGCAGTTTGAACATACTTCTCTTGATCACAAGAGCGTTTTTCGCTGTTATCAGTTTACATTTTATATCCTCTTTACTTTTGTTCATTGTCGCTTATTTCACTGTCCAAATAGGAAAACTAATCTACCACCTGCATCGATTGATTTCATAGCCTAATTCTTCTAGCATCACGTGCATTAATTCGACTATTCTCTGCTATCCTTTTTCAATTTTATTGATGTTCATCTAATAACTTATTTTCAAGACACTATTTAGTCCATTCAAATGATTTTCCAGGTTCTATAGCTTCTGTGGCACGCAGTCAACACGAATTTAGACAACATCGTTCTTGTGAAACACAACTAGCTCTTTATTCACACGAAGTGTTGAGGGCTATTGACAAGGGATTACAAATTCATTCTGTATTTCTAAACTCTGAGAAAGCTTTTGACTTTGCCACACAAGCATGTACTGAAATTGCGTGCTCATGGGATATCGTCTCAGTTATGTGACTGGATTAGTGATTTCCTGTCAGAGAGGTCACAGTTCCAAGTAGCTCACGGAAAGTCAGCAAGTAAAACAGAAGTGATTTCTGGCGTTCTCCAAGCTAGTGTTATAGGCCCTCTGCTGTTCCTTATCTATATAAACAATTTAAGGAGATAATCTGAGCAGCAGTCTTAAATTGTTTGCAGATGATGCTGTCGTTCATCGTCTAGTAAAGTCATCAGAAGATCAAAACAAATTGGAAAAAGATTTAGAAAAGATATTTGTATGGTGCGAAAATTGGCAATTGAATCTAAATAATGATAAGTGTGAGGTCATCCACATGAGTGTTACAAGGAATGCGTTAAATTTCGGTTACACAATGAATCAGTCAAATCTAAAGGCCGTAAATTCAAACACCTAGCAATTACAATTACGAACAACTTAAATTGGAAAGGACACACAGAAAATGTTGTGAGGAAAGCAAAGCAAAGACTGTGTTTTATTGGCAGAACACTAGCTCTACTAAAGAGACTGCCTACACTACACTTGTCCATCCTACACTCCTGGAAATGGAAAAAAGAACACATTGACACCGGTGTGTCAGACCCACCATACTTGCTCCGGACACTGCGAGAGGGCTGTACAAGCAATGATCACACGCACGGCACAGCGGACACACCAGGAACCGCGGTGTTGGCCGTCGAATGGTGCTAGCTGCGCAGCATTTGTGCACCGCCGCCGTCAGTGTCAGCCAGTTTGCCGTGGCATACGGAGCTCCATCGCAGTCTTTAACACTGGTAGCATGCCGCGACAGCGTGGACGTGAACCGTATGTGCAGTTGACGGACTTTGAGCGAGGGCGTATAGTGGGCATGCGGGAGGCCGGGTGGACGTACCGCCGAATTGCTCAACACGTGGGGCGTGAGGTCTCCACAGTACATCGATGTTATCGCCAGTGGTCGGCGGAAGGTGCACGTGCCCGTCGACCTTGGACCGGACCGCAGCGACGCACGGATGCACGCCAAGACCGTAGGATCCTATGCAATGCCGTAGGGGACCGCACCGCCACTTCCCAGCAAATTAGGGACACTGTTGCTCCTGGGGTATCGGCGAGGACCATTCGCAACCGTCTCCATGAAGCTGGGCTACGGTCCCGCACACCGTTAGGCCGTCTTCCGCTCACGCCCCAACATCGTGCAGCCCGCCTACAGTGGTGTCGCGACAGGCGTGAATGGAGGGACGAATGAAGACGTGTCGTCTTCAGCGATGAGAGTCGCTTCTGCCTTGGTGCCAATGATGGTCGTATTCGTGTTTGGCGCCGTGCAGGTGAGCGCCACAGTCAGGACTGCATACGACCGAGGCACACAGGGCCAACACCCGGCATCATGGTGTGGGGAGCGATCTCCTACACTGGCCGTACACCACTGGTGATCGTCGAGGGGACACTGAATAGTGCACGGTACATCCAAACCGTCATTGAAACCATCATTCTACCATTCCTAGACCGGCAAGGGAACTTGGTGTTCCAACAGGACAGTGCACGTCCGCATGTATCCCGTGCCACCCAACGTGCTCTAGAGGTGTAAGTCAACTACCCTGGCCAGCAAGATCTCCGGATCTGTCCCCCATTGGGCATGTTTGGGACTGGATGTAGCGTCGTCTCACGCGGCATGGCAAGCCGTTCCACAGGACTACATCCAGCATCTCTACGATCGTCTCCATGGGAGAATAGCAGCCTGCATTGCTGCGAAAGGTGGATATACACTGTACTAGTGCCGACATTGTGCATGCTCTGTTGCCTGTGTCTATGTGCCTGTGGTTCTGTCAGTGTGATCATGTGATGTATCTGACCCCAGGAATGTGTCAATAAAGTTTCCCCTTCCTGGGACAATGAATTCACGGTGGTCTTATTTCAATTTCCAGGAGTGTGTTTTGGAGTACTGCATCGCGCTCTGGGATCTTTGCCACATAGGATTAACGGAATACGTTGAGAAAGTTCAAAGAAGAGCAGCATGTTTTATATTATCGCTAAATAGAGGAGAGAGTGTCATTGAAATGATAGAGGACTCGGGATGGGCACCATTAAAACAAAGGTGTTTTTCGTTGCGGCGGAATCTTCTCACGAAATTTCATTCACTAACTTACTCCTCCGAATGCGAAACTATTTCGCTGACGCCGACGTACCTAGGTGAAAACGGTCATCATAATAAAATAAGGGAACTAAGAGCTCGCCTTTATCTAAAGGCGTTAGTTTTTCCCGCGACCTGTTCGAGAGTGGAATAGTAGAGAATTATTGTGAAGGTGGTTCGATGAACCCTCTGCCATGCACTTAAGTTTGATTTGCAGAGTAACCATGTAGATGTAGATTACGATATTATCAGCGCACCATATAGCTTTTAATTTCTCTCTCTAAATTTTAAGTTAGTTCCCACTGGGAACTCATAGACAAGATTACGCTAATTACAGCTCACACAGAGATGTTTAATACATCATTCTTCACTCCATATGCGTGTGGCAAGGAAAGAGAAATCCCAATATGTGATACTGCAGAAAGTATCCTCTGCCATGCATTCAGAGTGGTGTCTTTGGCATGGATGTAGATGCAGAACTGGATAAGGGCTACAACGTAGATCTGAGTGTATGTAATCAGTCTTGCAAAGATATATTTCTTTACACAAATTTTTGTCAGAATGTAGTAGATATTGCAATTAAGAGACAAGTAATAAAATTTCATTAGAAGTGCAGGATTTCACCACAGGATTGTGAGTAATGAGTGATTTGTCTGTACAGCGTCAGTTGAAATCCTCTGCGATAACTCAAATGCTCCTCTGTTCTGTTACCAAGACGATCTGAACGGCTTGACAAAACACATGAAGCACGCAAAAGGAGAAGAGGAACCAAAAGGAAAATTCTTGGGTTTAGAGAGGGTGTTTGATGTTATTTCAGTGATTTCAAAATCAAGTCGAATTTACAAAGAAGACGACGGGATGAGCTCACTTATCATTAAGACGTTGCACCTCTTCGGATCTGTATGCATGCCTTGATTCTTTGGCAAGGTTGTCATCCAGCTGCTGGACGCTCTCCCGAGACAAACTGGCCCACAACTGTCTTAACTGGTCCATTATGTCCTGGATACTGGCACTTCGACGAAGCCGACTTCCGAACCTGTCGCACACATGTTCTGTCGTGGATCTGGTGATCCTGCTGGCACAGGAGTACCTCAACACAGGCAGAAAGTGTATGAGTATTGTCCTGTCTGGCACGAGGCTCCTGTCGCATGAGAGGCAACAGCTGAGGCCGCAGATGTCTGTGGCGTACCGTTGTGCGTTCTGAATTCCCTCAGTCACAAGTAGCCATGACCTGATCTCCGATGGCTTCCCACAAAATGACGCCAGAAATAACATCACTGTGCCTATACAAAACGTTGGAAGAATGGGACCTATCTCCAGTTCGTCATCATACTCGCTGCCAATGGTCATCTGGGATAGTGCAGAACCTTGATTTATGACTGAACACAATGTGACGACGTTCATCAACAGTTTATGTGTCCCTGACACGGCATCATCGAACGATACCATTTGTATTGCGGTGCATAATGCAGGACGACAAGAATTGTCGAAGGGAGTCCATTAGTGGTTGTAAGCGATTATGATCTGTTCGGTGCACAGTACGGTGATCTTACCTCCTGGTGACCGACTGTGTTGGACAGGAATCTTGACGATGAATGTGCCTACCATCACGTTTCCATGCAGTCCAATATTTGGCCGCTGTCACATCTGAATGCTCCACAAATCCAGTTACTGCAGCATTAGACCAGTCAGACAAATGGAGACTCACAACGACAACAAGACTCTATTCAAACTCTGTCAGTTGCTGATAACGCTGTCTCGCACAAGCACGCAGCACCTCTGTGTCATTCACAAGTATCTCTCAACATCTGATGCTGCTCACACCCTTTATATACTCTACCAGTCCTCGTAAGAACACTAAACACATAAACAAGAGTAATGCTCTCTGGTGGCCATTCTCCCTCTCACACAGAATTGCAAATATAATCGTTTACACATCCATCGATTGAGTCTACGTGTACGAACTTACAATGATATCTGACTATGTCTCTTGGGTGCACCACTTTTCTTGTCAGTCAGTTTAAATGTGTACGGTACCTCTTGTATTAATGTAATCAACAGCCACGTCACTTGCAAGGAAGAAACATCATTCACAACTCGAGAAAGGAGAAAGCTGTACTGAAATGGGCCCCATTTTGTTCTTGTGTAATTCTGCATCGGTTTCATATGTCAACTGACTACTTTTCCATTTGGAAATTTCGAGTTATATCCAAGATGACGGCTTACGAAATGGCAGCCATGTTGGTACCAAAACCTCACAGATTTTCGCCTCTCCAATCTCATATTGCTTAGCTGTGAAGCCTGTTTATCCACATCCACGGATCACCTTATACACTACCTGATCAAAAGAGTCTGGAGACCCCTATGTAACGCAAAATTGATGAATATGTGTCACGAGAAGCGGACCCGCCAGCATAAAAGGTGGTGAAGAGAATTTTGTTGTTAGTAGGAAAGCAGTAACTGCAAAATAGTTTGGTCAGGAAATATCAGTCACTTCGAATATGAAATAGTCACTCGATGCCAGCGAAGTAACAAATTTATAAGTACTATTGCTTGATCAGCTAAAGGATATATCAGTTTCATGTGTGAGTGAACATTGGTTAAAGGATAACCAAGCTTGTACTGCTAGAACAACAGGATTTGAAATTATTAGTAGCTTCTGCAGAGAGACTGCATAGGAGGAACATGCATATATGTTAAGTAAGGAATTGAATGCAAAGAATTTAAGTTCAGTAACGTAAAGTGTTTAAATATCGTGTTTGCAAAATTAAAGAACCCAAAATAATCATTGTCTGCATGTACCGATCCCTATCAGGCAACTTTATGGTGTTCTTGGACAGTGCATAAAGACTCTTTACCGAATTAAGAAATTTTAAAGAAAACATTATTGTAGTTGGAGATTTCAATGTAAACTTTAACATAACCTGTCAAAATATAAACTGAAAAATTTGCTATATTCACATAATTTATGACCCGCTGTCCGTGAATACACTAGACTTGGCACTAAAACTTCAATTGATCAAATACTTTTTTGACTTGCAAACATTTGATCATAGTGTAGAATGATTGACGCTGGATTCTCAAAAGTAATAAAATTTAGTGTGAATAATGTACTCAGCGCAAATTCCAGGAACAGTGAGAAATACTTCCAAAGAAGACGTATGAATGATGACAATATTAGGATTTTTAATTCACTGTTAAAAAATTCAAACTGGGATTAGGGTAAACATGACAATGCAGATATGAAGTTTAAGTATTTTTAGCTTGCTACAAACATAACTATGAAAATGCATTCCCTGTAAATAAAATTAAAGTAAAAACTAGAACTAACACTTGGATAACACAGGGGGTAAGAAAATCTTCAGAGCAACTTAGAAAGTTAATTAAATCAGGTAGGCAAAATCCTGCTCTGAAACAAATTTATCAGGAACAAAAAATCGCAGGAAACCAACGAAAGGAATGACTCCTGAATTCCGAAGTGCTACCGAAAGTCCAGCTACCCCAGTGAGTGTCCACAGGGAATTATATTGGGTTGCAGTGGTTGAGCAACTCATATCATGAGGCACGCGTTTCTGTAGTCACTGCTGACACTCTTGAGATAGTTCAAACGAGCGAAACCGTCTAGACAGTGAACTACTGTAATGGAGTGGTTTGGGATGATAAACGTACTATATCCTGTTGCAAATCGGTGGAAGGCTCTGGGTTTGGCGAATGCCTGGAGAACCTTGCCTACAACAATGTGTTGTGCTAACAGTGAAGTACAAAGGAGGTGGTGTTACGGTTTGTCGTGGTCAGGGCATCATCCCCTTGTTGTGCTTAATGCGGAAGAGAATGAACTTATTTAACAGCACTGTATTCTGCGAACAGTAAGGGAAGGGTTCGGAATCGATGACTGTACCAGAGTGACACTGCATCCTGTCAGAAGGCAGCACCAGTGAGGCAATGGTTTCTGGTCAACAAGATTCCTGAAATGGACTGGCCTGCCCAGACTTCATACCTAAACTTAATGGAACACCTTTGGGATGAGTTAGAATGTCGACTTTGCTCCACCGAGCGAGGTGGCTCAATGGTTAGTATAATGGACTCACATTCAGGACAAAAATGATTGAAACCCACGTCCGCCAATCCTGATTTAGGTTTTCCGTGATTTCCCTAAATCACTTCAGGCGAAAGCCAGGATGATTCCTTTGAAAGGGCACAGCCGACTTCTTTCCCCAATCTGATGGGACCTCGTTGTTTTGTCCTCTCCCCCAAATCAACCAACCAACCGACATTGCTCCAAGTATGAGATTCCAGAATTACTACCTTCTCTGGTTTGGGCCCTTGAGGAAGAATGGCCTTCCATTGCTCTGTAGACATTCAGACATCTCACTGAAAGTGTCCCCGAGAGAGATGAAGACGTAGTAAAGGATGGGTACACCTCATAAGTTGAAATGTCTCAGTGAAGTAGTTTCATAAGACGCTAGTCGAATTCGGTACAAGTTATTCACTTTACTACCTGATTTTAGCTCAATTCATGAACTCTTCCAGAAAGACTGAACACTCAAATAAGGCCTATTGAATATTATATGTTTGTTTTAATGTGGGGTTTCGGTTTTGTTTTGTGGGAAACGCTGAGTTGGTCATCGTCTGCTGGGAGCAGACGATGTTGCTTCTCGTTCGAAGGCGAGCACAGGATGACCAACTTAGGTTTCCAATACCTGAACAGAGAGGTTTACGCATCTTAGTCGAAGGCTGTTTTTTTGTTTGTGCGGTTGCTGACGGAGGACTACGCCTCTGGCAGCTTCCGCTGCACGGGGAGCTAGGTAATCTCGAAAGAGAAAGCGGCACTCTTAGGTGAACGCTTAGTGAGTATGGATCGTAGCTCTTAAGGGGGGTTTGAGATGATAGGAAGCAGGTTGAGTTAAGACTTCGTTATGTATAACTGTTGAAATACTTAAGAACTTCAGCTTAACTGAAGCGTGTGAAACGATTTATTATTCCGAATGTGCCATAACTATATTGCTTTAAATGGCGATTTTTGGGTGTTGAGTTGAAAAGTGTGGAAGTTACCTTGTTCATTTTGAACAACAATGTACTAGAATTTCAAACGGTAAATCTGATTAGGAAAAGCTGGTTAGGTTCACTTCAACCGTACGTGAGTGTAATACTGTGTCGAAGCGAGTGTGATTTTTAATGATTTTTAATCTTATATTTTGTGGAAGCTTTTTTTGTCTTTGTGTGTCGATTTTATGCCACGTGTTTGGTAATCAATTACCCTTCTGGTCCACCACGGCACCGCAATAGGCTTTAACAGCTTGCTTTTTTAATGAGCTATGATTTCTGTAAGAATATCTGTTCTTTCGTGCGCTTTCTGCAAAGCAGCACAACCGTTTGATTCGGAATGTAGCACGTGCTCTAGTTCGGCCGTTTGCAAGCAGCAGACGCAGTTAGTATGTTGAATAATTATCGCACAACTTCGTGCATTGGTTAAACCTCTGTCCAGAATAGTGCATGTGTAGAATCGTAATGCGAATCTCACTGAGATATTTTTATGGTATTAATGCAAAGGAGATGATAGTATCATTGTCTCCCACCCCCGTTTTTTGTGTTTCTCCTTGCTGTAGTTAAATTGTGCTCTGTTACATTCTCACGTAATTCTTACTTAAATATTTCTAGTCAGGCACCAGTTTTGAGTAGTTGGGATGTGCAACCAAATACTTAGATACAATAAATAATGTACGTGAAAGATAGATTCTGTGGTGTTGCTTCATGGAGTGTTATTTATCTGGCTACTTAAAGAAATTTGCATACTTGTAGTTAAATTATTAAAGTAATTAAACTAATCATTCCAGCTCCGTTTTTTTCTAAATGGTTAAGCCGTCGGCACACGGACCGTGCATCCGAACGTTGAGCGTTGAGCGTGCCGAGTTTCTGACGTCATAGCGTGGAATAGCACGTTCGGGAGTCTTTCCGAACGTGCAGAGCAATATCTGGCATGTCAGATATTCTGAGCGTGCGTCTGAGCGTTGACAAATGAGATGGCACAATGCTACCTACGTCACACGCGCGCCGTCTCCCTTCAGTACAGAGTTATGGGACGCCATATTGGCATACATTTCAAGCCTATACGTATATATGCCGTTTCTGAGAACCAGCAAATTGAGAATCACTGGGAAACCCCGTTGTTAGTTGTGTGATTCGTTCCAATAAAATAATGAGAAACATCATATTTGTGGCAAAACAACTATTGTAACTTGCGTGTTATGAGAGTAGGCTATTTGAAGGCAGTGACACACTGAAGATCCACCCAAAACGCATTGTTCTTGGTACAATTTGTTATAATTAAATTTCAATTAGTAACATAATTATCTACGATTAACGTTTTTAGCAAGGCGTAAGACATTATTATTTAGCAACAAGCTATTGTTGTTGGTTTAACGTAATGTGTAGCGTCGCTGTTCAATAATAAGTTTTTGTTGAAGCGGTGGTTCGCGTCTTAAAAATTCCAATTTTTTTCCCAAAATTTGCCTTTTTTATTAGGTTCTGATACTTTATCATTAGTTTAATATAAGTATATGCTATAATATTTGATGTTATGTAAATATAAGTTCACATTTTTTTGAGGAGTGACTTTGTTCGATTGGCTTAATCTATAGGACAGCTTGCGCTACTTGTATAAAGATATTTTGCTCCTTTTTCTTTTACGCTTCGTAATTCACATGTTGCAAAGATTCTGCTACTGGGTAAGAACAGTGATCAACTAAGACTGACCTTGCGGTTTTACTAAAATGTGGGAATGATGAAATAATGTTTATCTTACGCAGAGAAGTATTCCAAATTTGTACCGCACTGTTTGTAATGGACCTTTTATATGCCTGTGTCCTTATTGACTGGACATGGTACTTTCCTTTTCGTGGACGATGGAGGAAATGTGCGATTTAATAGAGCTAACGTGGTAATTTTACGCGCGCCCTTTGAGTAAACAGTGTGATTTACGAACTAGAAACATCCCTCAGACTGCCGCTGGAGTGCTTTACGATCGCGCCACGTTGGGGCCCACGTACCGTATGCACAAGTCGCATCGTTCCTGAGCGTTCAGCAGCACGTTGAACCTGGCACGCTCAACGTTAACGTTCGACAGCACGGTCCGTCTGCCGACGGCTTCAGGAAGGGCTTGGGCTGGCGGCGACCCTGAATTTCAGAATTTTTATCACTATTTGTGTGAGAGAAGCAGTTAGAAATGCGAGATAACGTATACGGCTCGATGAGATACGTGGTGAAGATAGTAATACGTTACAAAGTGTACGAATAGTGTCCAGATTATTTAGATCAGTGATGTGTACGTAGTTCCGCGTAGTCAGCGCGTACACAACTTTCCCACTAGAGCGCGCCCCGCTAAGCACAACAGCGCAGGCGCAGCGCTCGTCCAACTCCGCACTACGAGATGGCGCTGCCTTAGAGACGCACGAAATTCTGCTTCCGCCGATCCGCGTATTAATATGTAATGCAGCCAATGAGATTGCTACTAACGTAGAACCTTTTCTCCTCGCGGATCACACTCGCGCAGTGATACCTGAACGCGCGAGGTATTATAACGAGTGTACAGACCTCCGGTTAGTCACTCTGCATTTGTCTGCACCAGTCTACATTAGTCTGTACCAGTCTATAGCCAAGTTTCAGTCTGCACCTAAGAAGATTATCATATTCCTGTACATAGCCATGAAGATAAATGTATAGACACTTTGTCAAGTATCAGAGATATGTGAGAATAAGATTAACGTACCAAGACCGAAGGAACTTCAGATTGTCAATTGTAAACAGCATGCAGAATCAAGTTACGTAATATCTATGCTTTTTATTATTTTAATAGTTGAGTGTGAAAATTAATCAAGTTCTGTTTAAAGTTGGTCACCGTCAAACTGCTACTCTAAGCGTGCAAGTGGCATTTCTATCGTCTGACCTAACGGCAGAAGATAAACACGCCACGACAAGACCACGAGACATATTGCTGACACTCGCCTACTTCATTAGAGCGACAAGTCAAATAATCTGATGGTGTGTGTACCGAAGGTCTTACAGCACGCACACCACAGTTACATTCTCACGTAATTCTTACTTAAATATTTCTAGTCAGGCACCAGTTATGTGTAATTAGGATGTGCAACCAAATTACTTAGATACAATAAATAATCTACGTGAAAGATAAATTCTGTGGTGTTTCTTGATGCATGACATGGAGTGCTATTTATCTGGCTACTTAAAGAAATGTTCATACTTGTAGTTAAATTATTAAAGTAATTAAACTAATAATTTTCCAGCTCCGATTTTTTTCTAAATTGTTAGGAAGGGCTTGGACTGGTGGCGACCCTGAATTTCTGAATTTTTATCATTATTTGTATGAGAGAAGCAGTTAGGAATACGAGATAACGTATATGGCTCGATGAGAAACGTCGCAAAGATAGTAATACGTTACGAAGTGTACGAATGGTGTCCAGATTCTTTTGATCAGATACCGTTACTGCATGATCTGCAAAATGTCAGAGTATTAAACTTCCTGGCAGATTAAAACTGTGTGCAGGACCGAGACTCGAACTAGGGACCTTTGACTTTTGCGGGCAAGTGCTCTACCAACTGAGCTACGTCCGTCCTCACAGCGTTACTTCTGCCAGTACCTCGTCTCCTACCTTCCAAACTTTACAGAAGCTCTCCTGCGAACCTTGCAGAACTAGCACTCCTGAAAGAACGGATATGCGGAGACATGGCTTAGCCACAGCCTGGGGGATGTTTCCAGAATGAGATTTTTCACTCTGCAGCGGAGAGTGCGCTGATATGAAACTTCCTGGCAGATTAAAACGGTGTGCCGGACCGAGACTCGAACTCGGGACCCTTGCGGGCATGTGCTCTAGTAAATTTGGAAGCTAGGAGACGAGGTACTGGTAGAAGTATAACTGTGAGGACGGGGCGTGAGTCGTGCTTGGGTAGCTCAGTTGGTAGAGCACTTGCCCGCGAAAGGCAAAGGTCACGAGTTCGAGTCTCGGTCCGGCACACAGTTTTAATCTGCCAGG
Source organism: Schistocerca americana (assembly GCF_021461395.2). Taxonomy (NCBI): domain Eukaryota; kingdom Metazoa; phylum Arthropoda; class Insecta; order Orthoptera; family Acrididae; genus Schistocerca; species Schistocerca americana. The sequence continues at coordinate 185,696,074 of NC_060120.1, forward strand.
AAGTTTCATGTCGGAGTTTTGTTCGCCTGCCCTTAATGTACGGGCAGCAACTGGTGTAGAGGAGAGGGCACTGACCGGCCCTGGGCGCGGCGAGGTCCCGGGCGTGGCCCATGCGGTAGGGCTGGCCCGTGACGCGGGCGGCGGCCTCCACGGCGAGCCGGGCGACGTCCATGAGGTCCTGCGCGTCGGGCGGGGGTCTGCGCGAGTGCCCCCAGGGCGCGAGCCACGCCTGCGAGTAGGCGTGCAGCGACAGGAAGAGGCGCACGCGGCCCGCGCGGTCCGTCAGGAAGTCTGCGGCGGCGCGCGCCTCGGGCTCGCTGAAGGCGCGCGGGCCCGCGAACCGCTCCGAGCAGGGGTCGCGAGACGCGCCCGCGCCGCCCCAGTGGAAGCCCCAGTTGCGGTTCAGGTCCGCCCCCGCGCACTGCCGCCACAACCACCTGCCGCACACACACACACACTCCAGTCACCAGGTCTCTTCTCCAGCGTGGTAGCAGGGGAACATCCCTTAAACACCGAGTAAAGAAGCAATGTATTCTGCTAGACAGGGTGGTTCAGCGGCCCCTGAGTCTCAGTTTTATGCAACCCGCAACGCCTTCAAATACCACGCGCAAGATTTTCACATTCTCTCGCTCATTGAGTACAGGGTCGCTAATATTAAGAAAGTTCGATCGCACGAAACAAATTTTTGCACTTAGCACTAAATGCACCCCGTTACACATCTATCAGAGATCTCTAGACGCAAACAAATTTCCATAAATTACCGAACCCATCAAAAGCAAATCCAAACTGTTCTTCAACAAAGCTCGCAATTCCTCTTACGCCCCCCCCCCCCTCATTCTTACATAGGCATTCTAACAGAACATGTCACCACAAAATTTCCGAAGATGGCCCCTAAATTTCGTCACCCCAAAAGATGCCTTCATACACTTTACTAGTTACTGTGTGACATTATGACAATGTGCTTCAGATTTCCACAACGAAATAGCCAACAATATTGTTCTGTCATGTGGAGTTTCTTAAATGACATCGGTGTTGATCTTTTCATAGGGTTATATACCTGCAGATTGTTACTTCTGCACTTCCACTTTTCATGTCTCCTGTTAGTTTCGTTGTTTCCAATGGTGATACATACTCCATAAAGCAACACCTTTGAAGTAGTTACGAAAAACTGAGCACTAAAAACGGAATAAACTTACAGAAACATCCAAAACCTGTAAGACTACACGGCTGATCACACACAGAAAGCCGGTCGAAGTGGCCGACCGGTTCTAGGAGCTTCAGTCTGGAACCGCGCGATCGATACGGTCGCAGGTTCGAATCCTGCCTCGGGCATGGATGTGTGTGATGTCCTTACGTTGGTTAGGTTTAAGTAGTTCTAAGTTCTAGGGGACTGATGACCTCAGAAGTTAAGTCCCATAGTGCTCAGAGCCATTTTTGAACACATGGAAGGACTGGAGACACTTCGATAAGTGTGGCAGAAGTAAGATGTCTCTTGGGCCAAAAACACGGTTTAACTCCTGGCCAATCCTCACTTGTATTTTTTACGCATGGTTGAATTTGCAAACAAAGCTTTGAGAGGGAACTTCATCGATTACGTGCCTGTGACCTGTCTGGATATCGATTCTGGTAAGGACATAGTGCGGGTTGCATAAAAGGCATCGGTAAGGACGTAGTGCGGGTTGCATAGAACGCATCGGTAGGGGCCTCTGAGTCACCCTTAGAACATTGCAGCGAGGCACGTTTGCAGCTGGGGCAGAGGGCACGTACCTGGCGGCGGCCGAGGTGTGCGTGGAGCGGGTCTTGCGCCACAGGCGGTCGGTGGTGTGGCTGTACTCGTAGCCGTCCGGGTTGGCCACGGGCAGCACGAACCACTCGGCGGCGTCGACGACGCGCCGGTTCACCTGGTAGTTCTCCACCAGCTGGCGCAGCACGAACAGCGCCACCGCGGGAGACACCCACTCGCGGCCGTGGCCGCCTGCCGGCAACCAAACAGCCAGTCACGTCAGTGGAGAACGCCAAATGGCGGGCGCGACCCGCAACAGTACCGATTTTAATAACAGCTACAACTCATTTAAACATGTTTCGAGAGGATGCGTTTCTGGATGAGGTATCGAATATATTGCTTCCCCCTACTTATACCTCCCGAGGAGATCACGAATGTAAAATTAGAGAGATTAGAGCGCGCACGGAGGCTTTCAGACAGTCGTTCTTCCCGCGAACCATACGCGACTGGAACAGGAAAGGGAGGTAATAACAGTGGCACGTAAAGTGCCCTCCGCCACACACCGTTGGGTGGCTTGCGGAGTATCAATGTAGATGTAGATGTAGATGTAGACGTTCCATAGGTTCAGTTATAAGTGTGTCACGTGTGTGACAGGATGTTAGTGTAAATGACAGCTACCAAAACATCATGCAATAATTAGACTGACAAGAAAGGAAACGAACACGATGTAAAAGAAACAGTAGACCAATTAGACTACTGTAACTAATGTACAACATTTTTTTACACAGTATACCCCTTTTTTAAAATGCAGTATTGCTATTTAATATCAATACGTACGAGGGTGAGTCAAATCAAAACCTTAAATATTTTTTATGATATTATTTATTGTGCACAAGTGGTACAAAGCTGTTTCACTTTTCAACATAATCTCCCCCACGCTCAATGTAAGTCCTCCAGCCCTTACAAAGTGCATAAATTCCTTTAGAAAAAAGTTCTTTTGATAGTCCGCGCAACCACTCATGCACTGCGTGGCGTACTTCTTCATCAGAACGGAACTTCTTTCCTCTCATTGCGTCTTTGAGTGGTCGAAACATATGGAAATCGCTGGGGCAAGGTCTGGTGAGTATGGTGGATGAGGAAGACACTCAAAATGTAGGTCGGTGATTGTTGCAACTGTTGTATGGGCAGTGTGGGGCCTTGCATTGTCATGTTGCAAAAGGACACGTGCTGTCAACAATCCACGACGCTTTGATTTGACTGTAGGCCGCAGATGATTTTTTAGGAGATCTGTGTATGATGCACTGGTGACAGTGGTCCCTCTAGGCATGTAATGCTCCAAAATGATGCCTTTTTCGTCCCAAAAGAGAGCCACCATAACCTTCCCTGCTGTTGGTTCTGTTCGAAACTTCTTTGGCTTTGGTGATGAAGAATGGCGCCATTCCCTGCTCGCTCTCTTCGTTTCCGGTTGGTGGAAGTGAAACCAAGTTTCGTCCCCAGTAACGATTCTTTGCAAGGAAGCCATCACCTTCTCGTTCAAAGCGCCGGAGAAGTTCTTCACAAGCATCAACACGTCGTTCTCTCATTTCAGGAGTCAGCTGCCGTGGCACCCATCTTGCAGACACTTTGTGAAACTGGAGCACATCATGCACAATGTGGTGTGCTAACCCACGACTATTCAGTAAACATGCTGCAATGTCATTCGGCGGTTTTCCTTCACTATGGCTTCAACTGCTGCAATGTTCTGTGGAGTCACAACTCGTTGTGCCTGACCTGGACGAGGAGCATCTTCCACTGAAGTCACACTATTTGCGAACTTCCTACTCCAATTTAGACTTTCTGCTGTGACAAACATGCATCACCGTACTCAACCTTCATTCATCGATGAATTTCAATAGGTACGAAAAAACCGAATGACAGAACGCTGTTCTTCCCTGGTGCAAGTCGCAAGTGGGGCGGCCATCTTTATACTGATACTGCGACGGTATGAGTGCATCTGCACTATGCTGCCACCTACAGGCCATTCTGCATGCTGTTTGTAGCACGCTTACCAACTTACAGGATAACGGCGCGAAATTTTGGCTTGTTATTACAAATTTAAGGTTTTCATTTGACTCACTCTCGTAGAATCGGGTTGGTGATTCTTTTAGTGGACATATAGTACGTCAAACGTTTGTTCACGTAGCTGTAAAACGATCACATTAAACAGTAATAAACGACTCCTAAATTTACAAAAAAATTGTGAAATATATAAAACAAAAGCAGAGGAGAAGACCTGTCTCAGCGCCCAAGTGAACATGACAAGCAACTTACTGTTTACATCAACAGAAAAAGCAGTAGAACGATATTCCAACAAGTGATCATCAAAAGACTGGTACACAGTCCCTTATTATCAAGCGATTGCCTTCAAATAACAACCAAAAACCTCCGACGTACCCTTAAACATCCCCTGTTACTATTGTTACTATTCCAGGTACATCCAATTTTCTGCAACATATCTCATTTCTCCCAATACCCATAACGCAACTCTCGCAAAGAAGAAAGCTTCTGTATTCACACCCCTGTGCGCACTCAAGCGCGCGAGCTCTCCCTCTCTCTCTCTCTCTCTCTCTCTCTCTCACACACACACACACAAACACACACACACACACACACACACACACACACACACAATTGTGACAAAAATGGTACAGGCGGCAGGTTGGCGATATTTCTCGTTTCTCCTAGTCACAATATTTTTGTGAACCCACATTCACCTCGCAGTGCACGTTGTTTCGATCAGGAATGCAATCGTCTTTGGTTCTGTACACGTAACAAGATAGACATAATCACTAGCTAAATGTTGTTGTTGTTGTGGTCTTCAGTCCTGAGACTGGTTTGATGCAGCTCTCCATGCTACTCTATCCTGTGCAAGCTTCTTCATCTCCCAGTACCTACTGCAACCCACATCCTTCTGAATCTGCTTAGTGTATTCATCTCTTGGTCTCCCTCTACGATTTTTACCCTCCACGCTGCCCTCCAATACCAAATTGGTGATCCCTTGATGCCTCAGAACATGTCCTACCAACCGATCCCTTCTTCTGGTCAAGTTGTGCCACAAACTCCTCTTCTCCCCAATCCTATTCAGTACCTCCTCATTAGTTATGTGATCTACCCATCTAATCTTCAGCATTCTTCTGTAGCACCACATTTCGAAAGCTTCTATTCTCTTCTTGTCCAAACTATTTATCGTCCATGTTTCACTTCCATACATGGCTACACTCCATACATATACTTTCAGAAACGACTTCCTGACACTTAAATCTATACTCGATGTTAACAAATTTCTCTTCTTCAGAAACGCTTTCCTTGCCATTGCCAGTCTACATTTTATATCCTCTCTACTTCGACCATCATCAGTTATTTTGCTCCCCAAATAGCAAAACTCCTTTACTACTTTAAGTGTCTCATTTCCTAATTTAATTTCCTCAGAATCACCCGACTTAATTTGACTACATTCCATTATCCTCGTTTTGCTTTTGTTGATGTTCATCTTATATCCTCCCTTCAAGACACCATCCATTCCGTTCAACTGCTCTTCCAAGTCCTTTGCTGTCTCTGACAGAATTACAATGTCATCGGCGAACCTCAAAGTTTTTATTTCTTCTCCATGGATTTTAATACCTACTCCGAATTTTTCTTTTGTTTCCTTTACTGCTTTCTCAATATACAGATTGAATAACATCGGGGATAGGCTACTACCCTGTCTTACTCCCTTCCCAACCACTGCTTCCCTTTCATGTCCCTCGACTCTTATAACTGCCATCTGGTTTCTGTACAAATTGTAAATAGCCTTTCGCTCCCTGTATTTTACCCCTGCCACCTTCAGAATCTGAAAGAGAGTATTCCAGTCAACATTGTCAAAAGCTAGCTAAATATGGGGATATAAAAACGCATAAACGAGAAAATAAGATAGCAAGTGCAGTACAATGTGCTAAAAATTGGACACCTGTACATAGGACAAAATAATGAACTCAAAAAAAAACGCGAGGCCTAACAAGCAGTTTTAAACTTGAGAAACCGATTGGTAAAAAGGAACATAAGTGCTACATTCACTATCAGTGATGATTTACATAAAGTAGGATGCCCGTATAGTCTAAATTACACTTCACACGCCGGCATTAGTGGCCGAGCGGTTCTAGGCGCTTCAGTCCTGAACCGCTTGACCGCTACGGTCGCAGGTTCGAATCCTGCCTCGGGCATGGATGTGTGTGATGTCCTTAGGTTAGTTAGGTTTAAGTAGTTCTAAGTCTAGGGGACTGAAGACCTCAGATGTTAAGTCACATAGTGCTCAGAGCCATTTGAACTATTTGAACCAGCACTTCCCACGTTCACAAAAGGCGGCATGATTGCCATTATTCTAAAAGTGCGACTGCGGAAGAAAGGCCTAAAATAATGCACACACAGTAAATTGTTATTACCCTGCTCCAAAATTTTGTGTTCCCTCTCATCTGGTAGTAGGTTATGAGACGCTCTTCCACTTTAAAATAGTCGACATACACTTCCATTGATATTTTCTGTTTTCTTGTGTTTCGCACTTGGTTTTGCTTGTGGTATACGACGTGAAACCTTTGACTGATGATCTAGTTCAGATTGATAGTACGTGATGATTTTTTGTTGGTTGGTTGGTTGATTCGAAGGAGGTGACCAAACAGCGAGGTCATCGGTCCCATCGGATTTGGTAAGGATGGGGAAGGAAATCGGCCGTGCACGTTCAAAGGAACCATTCCGGTATTTGACTGAAGCTATTTAGAGGAATCACGCAAAACCTGAATAAGGATGGCCGGACGCGGGTTTGAACCGTCGTTCAGTGTGCGGGTTTGGACCGTCGTCCAGTGTGCCAACCACTGCACCATCTCGCTCGGTGATTTTTGTTGTTGGAAGGCATGTTTATTCACTTGGGGTTTGTTGGTTTTTTGTGTATGGAAGTGTTGCCCACCTGGCGCTTTTTCTAGTTTGTGTATGAGCGCTGGATATGCCTAGAATAGGTGTTAAAGAATGGGGAAGGGTACGTTGGAGGTTTTCATACAACTGGGTTTTCTTAGTAGATACTTCGAGAGAACGACGGGGGAGTGAAAGAAGAGATATTGTGTGATAGTATTCTGATGGTCGCATGTTCGAATATAGTTTTACTGCTTTTTATATCAACATAAAGAGTAAGTTGCTCGTCACGTTCAGTTGGTCATCGAGACAGCTCTTCTTCTCTGCTTCTGTTGCGTATATTGCATAATTTTATGTAAAAGTTAGAACGTGTTGTTTTTTTTTATTCTAGTCATTTAAATCCACATTAACAAACGTTCAATGAACACTCTTTTTCAAAAAAGACAGAACACCTTGAACTACTAGAGATATGACATTCATTTTCACAGGATGTACATTAGTATGTTCTGCAGAGATGAGTGCATTTCAGTCGCCGTGGTCAGCATGTGTCCTGTTGCGTTGTAGGCACGGGGCCCACCTTGGGCCCTGATAATTTATTCATGCGTGATGGCATCCGCGTGTATAAGGCGCGAATGGTATCGTGTGATATAGCTATCCATGCTGTATTCACCTGGTTCCGAAGGTAATTTGTGGTGCTTCACACTCGATCACAGCACAGAACCCATCGTTTCTCCATATTCCACACATTTTCGATTGGCGGCAAGTCTGGTCATCTGGCTGGCCATGGTAAAAGGCTGACATCCTGTGACACCAAGAAGGCAAGTGCACGTGCAACAACATGTGGTCGTGCATTGTCTTGCTGAAAGCGTGGGTCTGGTTTATGGCGCAGAAACGGTGTGGTTATGGGTCGCAGGCTGTCATTCACGTACGTCACACTGGTCACAGTGGTTGGTTGGTTTGGGGAAGGAGACCAGACAGCGTGGTCATCGGTCTCATCGGATTAGGGAAGGGTGGGGAAGGAAGTCGGCCGTGTCCTTTCAGAGGAACCATCCCGGCATTTGTCTGGAGTGATTTAGGGAAATCACGGAAAACCTAAATCAGGATGGCCGGACGCGGGATTGAACCGTCGTCCTCCCGAATGCGAGTCCAGTGGTCACAGTGCCCTGGACATGCAGCAACTGTGATTTGTGGTTGTACCAAACAGCACCCCACACCATAAGTGGATGTATGCCTTGTGCGAATGCAGTCAATGTGATGCCGCTTCCCCTGTTTGCGGTTAAACAAAATGCGGCCCTCATTTTCAAACAAACAGGAACTGTATTCGTCTGAAAACACTATCTGATGCTATTCCTGTCCCCACTGACGTCGTTACACCATTCCCGTCTAGCATGTTTCTGCACATTCTTCAAAGGTACGCGGACTGGTGGATCAAGGTGTTAATAAACGCTGTGTTACGCTGTTCCACTGTTCCCCTGTTGCACCAGAGCCTAGGAGGACGCAGATCTGTCCTGCAGTGCCTACACGAACAGCAATTTCCTGGATGGATGCATCACATTCTACTTTGCCAATAACAAGTCCTCTTTCAAAGTCACTGATTTGACATTCGCTCACACGTCTCCGAGACATCCTTAACGTCTACTCAAGTCACACTGATTTATTACCTTCGGCTTATACCGCCGGCCGGGGTGGCCGAGCGGTTCTAGGCGCTACAGTCTGGAACCGCGCGACCGCTACGGTTGCAGGTTCGAATCTTGCCTCGGGCATGGATGTGTGTGACGTCCTTAGGTTAAGTTAGGTTTAAGTAGTTCTAAGTTCTAGGGGACTGATGACCTCAGAAGTTAAGTTCCATAGTGCTCAGAGCCATTTGAACCATTTTTCGGCTTACACCGATAACGAGAGCGGCAGGCACATTTTACCTGTAGATAGTGTTGCGCCGTGACATGAATGTTGACCTTGAACCCGCAGGGCGACTTGGTTCAAATGCTAATCATTTCTGCAGAACTTATTGGTGTACACGTCCTGTGAATATGAACGTCCTACCTCTAATCGTTCGAAGTGTTACGTTACGCTTTTTTTCTAAACATGAGTACACAATTTGTTCGCTAAAGGGTATACTGCGGAGGATATACCTAAATGATACAGTTTCCGTCAGTTAGATAGGATAGCGCGAAGTTCAGAACTGAAATCTGATTCATGCATGGAGATTCCCATCACCAAAACTATTCGCAGTGGCGATAAAGGGAGTTTTCAGTTCCTGAAACTCGGAAGAAGAAGACAAACTGATGACACCAGTCCCATCTTCCCTTTTGTATTTATTTGTTTGTATTGTATGTTAACCGGGGCCTAGAAAAGACGGAGAGGCTCCGTCCCCGCCGCAGCCGCAGTGGTCCACAACCCCACGACGACTACCGCAGTCCACTTCACCCCTCCGCCGCCCCACACCGAACCACTCTTTCAGAGTTATTGTGCGGTTTGGTCCCCGGTAGACTCCCCATCGAACGTCTCACACCAGACGAGTGTAACCCCTATGTTTACGTGGTAGAGTAATGGTGGTGTACGCGTAACGTGGAGAACTTGTTTGCGCAGGAATCGCCGACATAGTGTAGCTGAGGCGGAATAAGGGGAACCAGTCCGCATTCGCCGAGGCAGATGGAAAACCGCCTTAAAGACTATCCACAGACTGGCCCGCTCACCGGACCTCGGCACAATTCGGCCGGGCGGATTCGTGCCGGGGACCAGGCGCTCCTTCCCAATCCGGAAGGCCGTGCGTTAGACCGCGTGGCTAACCGGGCGGGCTCTTTATTTGTTTACTTAACCTGATGTGATTAGGGCCATCAGGTTCTCTCTTGCATCGTACCGGGGTTTCATACAGACAGTAACTTTTTTACGTCATAAGTACCTTTCTTGTGTGAACTTTGTGTAAGTTATTCTTCAAGTGAAGAGCCTTGTAAATTCATGTGATACCTAAACATTCAGAGACAGTTGTAAATACTCACAACATTCCTGGGGAAATGGATTTTACCAAGGTAAGTAAATTTTCATATCTATATTCTAATAAAGTGAACTAACGTGTCATAGTTCAACTCAATCTCCTCTATGGGCGAGCCAAAGAACCCACTATTGTATTGGCGAGCGTACTTCCGTCCTGCACAAAAAGCTCCATTCCATGCATAATCGCTGCTGCGCTGAGTTCCAAACTTGGACCAATACGTCGTGAAGTAGGAGGAGTTCATAATGGCTGACTCTGAGCACTATGGGACTTAACATCTGAGCCCGCATCTCGTGGTCGTGCGGTAGCGTTCTCGCTTCCCATGCCCGGGTTCCCGGGTTCGATTCCCGGCGGGGTCAGGGATTTTCTCTGCCTCGTGATGGCTGGGTGTTGTGTGATGTCTTTAGGTTAGTTAGGTTTAAGTAGTTCTAAGTTCTAGGGGACTGATGACCATAGATGTTAAGTCTCATAGTGCTCAGAGCCATTTTGAACTTAACATCTGAGGTCATCAGTCCCCTAGAACTTAGAACTTCTTAAACCCAACTGACCTAAGGACATCACACATATCCATGCCCGAGGCAGGATTCGAACCTGCGACCGTAGCGGTCGTGCGGTTCCAGACTGAGGCGCCTAGAACCGCTCAGCCACATCGGCCGGCGGAGTTCATAATGTTTCGGCTCGTCAGTGTATGAGCTGCCCTGCATCTAGTGTGTTTGGGCAGGCGGAGGGTACTGACCTGCGTCTATCCAGACGGCTGGCTTGGGCCGCCCGTCCTTGCTGATGGTTCCCCCAGTGGAGACGCGGGCCAGCTTCAGGGGCAGACCTTCCCACGAGTGGCCGATGGTGAGCACCTCCACCAGGCTGGGATACGCGGAGCTCAGGTAACTCAGGTAGCGCAAGATGTCTGAAAAGCGAAGACACGCAGACATATATAGATCGAAAACTCTACTTTTCTGTACCGCACCGCTCAAAAGTATTTTGTAGTTGAACTAGTAGGATGGTAAACTTGTTTATTCATTCGCGGAATCAAAAAAAATTGCTTGTTGTTCAGACAGAAGTCTGCTTGATATTGCCACGTTTACATTTCTTGATTGCTGAGTGCAGGTAACCATGGTCTTTAGCCGCAGAATGGGAAGACTGCAACAAACTTAAATACATACAGCAAATGAAATTCCCGTATTTACTTACACAGTCCGTAGAAAGTCCCAATTTTTACACAGACCATTTTTTATTCACAATCCAAACCAGTCACTGTCACAAATAATGACGGAATGATGAGCACAACACAAACACCCAGTCCCCGGCCAGAGAAAATCCCCATCGCTTCCGGGAATCAAATCAGGGACCTTGTCATTCAGAGGCTAATCGCTAGCGATAAACCACGAGCTATGGTGTGGAAAGGGAGGGGGAGGGGACACTGCTGTCAGCTGTATCGTGATATGACGTGGAATCAGCGGCGACGGGTGAAAATATGTAACCAGACTGGGATTCGAACCCAGGATCTCCTGCTCACCATGCAGGTGTATTAATCACTGCGCCAGCTGGGAGACTCCGTTATTGCCACTGTGGCAACTATCTTGGCATGCCTCAGAACCGATCCACATTCCCATCAAGCGCCGTCTATCCGGAGTCCCTGTCCATTTCCTACACGGATATTCCCACAGGAGGTCGGACGTGCTTGTGCATCAGCACAAGAGAAGGTGGATCATTGACCAGCTGGGTGAACTAGTTATATGATTTAGAATATGGCCAGGTTAGACGAGAGCGCTAATGTGTTGCTTCCTGGATTCGGGTAGGCGTGCAGGCTCCGGATCGAATCCGCCTGGCGGATTAACGACGTGGGCTGGTGTGTCGGCCAGCCTGGATGTGGTTTTTAGGCGGTTTTCCACATCCCACTAGGTGAATACCGGGCTGGTCCCCACATCCCACGTTCTCGCTTCCCACGCCCGGGTTCCCGGGTTCGATTCCCGGCGGGGTCAGGGATTTTCTCTGCCTCGTGATGGCTGGGTGTTGTGTGATGTCCTTAGGTTAGTTAGGTTTAAGTAGTTCTAAGTTCTAGGGGACTGATGACCATAGATGTTAAGTCCCATAGTGCTCAGAGCCATTTGAACCCACATCCCACCTCAGTTACACGACACGCAGACATTTGTAACACTTCCGCACTATTTCATGGTTTACACTAGACGCAGACAGCTGGGGTACACTGATTCCGTCCTGGGGGCTATGGGGTGGCGTATGTGATCGTTGAAATGAGAGTACTGCTGCTTCATCCAGTGGTTTATATCTGCAGTCAGGATAGTTAATGCATCCCGATGTTTTTACAGTGTAACAGTTGATCCAGTTATTTTTTTATTTTCTTAGAGTAGGATCTTTCCCTTCCAGTTTATCTTATTTTTTAGAGGAGGATCTTTCCCTTCCAGTCTATCTTGACTCAGTTTTCTGTGGTGTCCGACGTTGCCGATAACAGGTATGGCAAGCATATGAATGGACTCATTTACCTAGCTTGAATGGTTTCTGTAACCAGTCAGACAGTAAGCCCATCCATGTGTGGTAGCCCTTAAATCAAGCAACTCAGAAGACTCTTGTGTTAAGTACAGCTTGTAGATCTCCATAATTCCGTGTTTAAACTGCTTGGATACTACTATGTTTTCCAAAAATTATCTAATAAACTTGTAAATAACCGACATATATGGCTGTGCAATATCAGTTCATTCTTCAACTACTTTCATGCAGTCGCATTTGTGGGCTCTGGAAATTTGCTCTTGCAGAGGAAACTTTGTAGCCTCCTAGCACTTCAGGTGGGCCAGGTATAGTCTCTGGTCTTCCTTATCGGCAAAGGGCAATCTATTAATCACATATGCTCAATTATTTTTGAATACATTGTGGGAGTGGACAGTGATCAATGTGTTACAAATATTTACTATCAAAAACAGTCTTGATCACAATTTATTTATTACGGTGACCGGTTTCGACCACTACTGTGGTCATCTTCAGACCAATGAGTAAGAACCTCCTTCTGCTGGAGACCACAGTAGTGGTCGAAACCGGTCACCGTAATAAATAAATTTTGATCAAGACTGTTTTTGATAATAGATATGCTCAAGATCGCCTCCTTGGCGTGTTGAGCAACTTTCACTGGACCCAGACTGTGTTTTGCTCCACTTCAAAAATGGCTCTGAGCACTATGGGACTCAACTGCTGAGGTCATTAGTCCCCTAGAACTTAGAACTAGTTAAACCTAACTAACCTAAGGACATCACAAACATCCATGCCCGAGGCAGGATTCGAACCTGCGACCGTAGCGGTCTTGCGGTTCCAGACTGCAGCGCCTTTAACCGCACGGCCACTTCGGCCGGCTGCTCCACTTCCATTGGGTGAACACATTCAGGGCCAGTCAGTGTGCTGTACACAGATAATCGTCCCCACCCCCTATTTCGAACCCCCCTGGAGCTAATATGAACACAACGTTGTGCTAAATTTAAAGGACCAGACACCACACTGCCGCTCGGCTATTTTGGGAACATGAGTTACGTTACACTTCAAAAATTTCGTTTATCCAATGAGATTGCATTGTGCCACCAGGCACATGGTGTACATAGGCCGACCAATCATAGTAACATTTCTTCATTCCAGAGCCAACTTCATGATGGTAAAATATGTATCGTGTACACAATAGCGAGAAGTTTGCTTCTTTTCGCCGATTTTGTAAATTTTCTTATAATTCTCGTCCGTCACATTGGCAATAACTTTAAGTTGTCCCCTTCTCACTGAATTTTTTGTAACGTTGGAAGTCGGGCAGGAGGAAGCAAGGGAAGCAACTCTTTGAGGATGGGTCGTTGAGATGTGGGGTGAGATCTGAGGACGGAGCTTCGGAAGAGAACTGACAACAATCTGGGACATCTTCGCGCAATTTGCTGATCATGAGAGGATGGAAGTTTTCGCTTCAGTGCGATACGTAATCTGAGGAGCTGTCTTCTCTCACGTTTATGCTACAGAACTTACGGTGCTGATTTAATTTGAATTTGTGTTTTGTTTAGATTATCTGTTATGTGCACAAATAAGGATATCTTGGTGCTTCATTCTTCGTGCAGTCTTTCTTTCATCTGGCAACTGCCACAGTGCAGGCGTCAATTATTGTCAACTTAATTCGTAATTGAATTAATCTTGTTTCTTTCATAACTTGGATCAACCTTTGTGGAACTTAATCGTAAATTAAATTATGTTAAAACCTGAATCTATTTAAAGATCCAAAATTAGTGGTTTGACGAACCATAGTGTTCAAGTACAAGGATAACTTATCTATTATTCTTAGAAAGCAACGAGCACTGCACGTTCTCAGTTTATGTAGCACGACACAGCTCAGTCGGACTTATAAGACTAAGACAGTTTCAACAGGTGAAAACATAAAACTTAATGGTGAGAAATGCTCTTTGCCTTGTAGGGATCGGTGGAAACCACTGACTTCCCGCCCCTCTCCTTGGATAGGCGGCAGCAACATCACGACACACCAGCAGATTCGATGGACAAAATCGCGCTGTCTGACACAGCTAAGTACTTTCGCTTATCGAACAAACTTCCACTTCCCCACGGTCGGCGCCGACTGAATGTCTTTTTATGGCGATAGCTCCACAACAGTAAATCTGCGACCTATGGTTATCTGGAAAATATTGTTCGATTCGACATAAGATACTCCGAGGTTATTATCAGCTTCTGTTTGTCCACCCTCTTCAGCGTCTACATAAAGACACACATCACAAAAAAATTTTGCATCACCTCGGTTCCGAGAGTTCCGGAACCTGTGCAGAAAATTGGAATAGAGATCAACATAAACATTATTTCCGCCCTTTTTATTGCTTATGAAAACCACACATTGCATGTTGTACACCATACAGAGAGACCTTCAAAGGTGGTGCTCCAGATTGCTGTACACACCGGTACCTCTTATACCCAGTAACACGTCCTCTTGCATTGATGCATGCCTGTATTCGTCGTGGCATACTATCCACAAGTTCATCAAGGCACTGTTGCTCCAGATTGTCCCACTCCTCAACGGCGATTCGGCGTATATCCCTCAGAGTGGTTGGTGGGCCACGTCGTTCATAAGCAGCCCTTTTCAATCTATCCCAGGCACGTTCCATAGGATTCATGTATAGAAAGTATGCTGGCCACTCTAGTCGAGCGATGTCGTTATCCTGAAGGAAGTCATTCACAAGATATGCACGATGGGGGCGCGAATTGTCGTCTATGAAGATGAATTCCTCGCCGGTATGCTGCCGATATGGTTGCACTATCGGTCGGAGGATGGCGTTCACGTATCGTACAGCCGTTACGGCGCCTTCCATGGCCACCAGCGGCGTACGTCGGCCCCACATAATGTCACCCCTAAACAGCAGGGAACCTCCACTGCACTCGCTGGATAGTGTGTCTAAGGCGTTCAGCCTGAACAGGTTGCCTCCAAACATATATCCGACAATTGTCTGGTTAGAGGCATATGCGACACTCATCGGTGAAGATAACGTGATGCCAATCCTGAGCGGTCCATTCGGCATTTTGTTGGACCCATCTGTACTGCGCTGCAAGGTGTCGTGGTTGCTAAGATGGACCTCGCCATGGACGTCGAGAGTGAAGTTGCGCATAATGCAGACTACTGCGCTCAGTGTGAGTCGTAAGACGACGTCCTGTGGCTGCACGAAAAGCATTATTCAACATGGTGGCGTTGCTGTCAGGATTCCTCAAAGCAAAAATGCGTAGGTAGCGGTCATCCTCTGCAGCAGTAGCCCTTGGGCAGCCTGAGCGAGGCATGTCAGCGACAATTACTGTCTCTCTGTATCTCCTCCATGTCCGAATAACATATGTTTGCTTCACTCCGAGACGCCTGGACACTTTCCTCTTTGAGAGGCCTTCCTGGCACAAAGTAACAATGCGGATGCGATCGAACTGCGGTATTGACCGTCTAGGCATGGTTGAACTACAGACAACATGAGCCATGTATATCTTTCCTGGTGGAATGACTGTAACTGATCGGCTGTCGGTCCCCCTCCGTTTCATAGGCGCTGTTCATGCATGGTTGTTTACAACTTTGGGCGGGTTTAGTGACATCTCTGAACAAAGGGACTGTGCCTGTGACACGATATCCAATGTCAACGTCTATCTTCAGGATATCTGGGAACCGGGTGATGCAAAACTTTTTTTGATGTGTATAAATTATTCACATTTAGTACTTATAGAAGCTGACAACAGGGACTATCAGAAAACAAAAGCTGACTGTAACAGGTCCCATCACAGTTTAGAAGGGTTTAGCTTTTGAGGCGTCTTAGAAAATTTCTAGTTGTCATTTGTGAATTACAGTTGTTTGGATCTCTATCACCAGCGCGTCAAGATGCAGCGACAATCATGGCGTCACGGCTTTACGGGAAAAGTACCGATGTCCGCGACGTGCATGGTACGCAAATACGGTATCAGCTAGAGTACCAGCAATACTCCGTTAGACCCGAGATTGTGGGCACCGTGATAATGAGTATGAATTCTTTTCCATTTAATTTACCTCCTCCAGCTGTATTTTTAGGAAGAGTTGAAAAGAGCACACGGTCGATTACTTAAAGATAGTCGTCATTCATTGACACACGTCTCAAGTAGGTAACGAATCGACTGTCAGGCCCCTCATCAGTAATACTGCAGTCGTTAAGAGTGTGGCGAGTCGTTGTGATGGCGTAGCAGAAGGTGGTTTATTGGAAGTGTACCACCGGCGCCATAGATTGACAGTAAATCGTTAAAATTATTCCAGTTCTTGACAAAAGTATTTTTTTAAGCAAACAGTGAATATAAAAATTACACAGTGACGATACACATTTTCGTGTAGCCCAACCAGCTAATGGGCTGCAATATGAACGACAGGCATAGATTACTATAGTAGCGAGTGACAACATTTCGGTGATTTGAACTTGTGTTGGGATTGGACGTGAGTAAATGTGGTGATTCTCTCCTAAGTTTCCCGACTATAATGCAAGTAAGCAGCCAAAAGACGTTGTAGCATTTTACGAGCTAAAACCGAATCCTCTGTAACGAATAGGCCATAATCACATGGGTCTAAAGTTAGGCAGCTAGATTATTCCAGATTTTAACAATCACAATTTGAAGGTGGAAGTTACAGAGTTCATTACACTGGGTTCTCAAAGCAAAATGTTTCTAAATGGATTTGTAGTGCGGATAAGGTAGTTGATTATAAGCGGAATAGAAAATATTCGTGTTCGTAACCATGTAATTTTGACTGATTAATGGAGTGACAGGATTTGATGAATGACCACAACACCAACAGTAAACGTTAACGACATTTCGTTCCCTCGCCACACTGTCAGCAGGCTGTTTCTGTTGGTGTTACCTGCGTATCTGTGATAGCGTCGGAACGTGAAGTCATGTCCCTGGATGGTGCGCAGCTCCTTCCGCTGCTGCTTGGACAGGCGAGGGTTCTGCGCCATGATCGCCTTCTGGAACAAAAATCATAATGTCTCTAATATATTTTTAATTTTTGCAAGGTTCATTCAGCAACTAAAAAAAGTTTTGTTTTACAAAATATAAGAAAACAGTGTTAATTTATACTTTCGTAATAACTGACATCAGTTTTCTACAAATCACACAAATTAAATTGTCACCGTAACACTGAACCGGCTTTTATTTACTTTCACCAAACTGGTGAACCGCCACGTTCTTGGTATGATCAGCAACAAGTTTTTCACTTCCAGGCAGATAAAAAGTATGTAGTAGACGTGGACTCGAATCCATTACCTTTCGCTGGCAAGTTCCCCACTGACTGCTAGAATATCTCAGTCAGTAGAGCACTTGCCCCCGAAAGAAAAGGTCCCAGGTTCGAGCGACAGTTCAAATGGCTCTAAGCACTCTGGGACTTAACATCTGAGGTCATCAGTCTCCTAGACTTAGAACTACTTAAACCGATCTAACCTCAGGACATCACACACATGCAAGCCCATGACAGGATTCGAACCTGCGACCGTAGCAGCCACGTGGTTCCGGACTGAAGCGCCTAGAACCGCTCGAGTGCCAGTACAGGACACATTTGCAACACGACAAGAAGTTTCAGAGTGAAAATTTATTCTGAAAATAGGGTGTTCACTTACCCAGTGGGACTAATCAAGGGTGGATTAAGGTATGCCCAATCCAAGACGAGTTCGTTATTCAGTAGGTCAGACTGCCCAAGAATGGAATATAAACTTGGAACTGTCTGTTTCACAGAAACCATCTGGGAATTTGCCTTAACTGACTTTGGGAACCCACGGCAAACTAAACGTGTAAGTCCAGATTGAGATTTGAACTCCTTATTTGGCTGTAATAAATGGACAGAAGTCTATACATCTAACGAAATCAGTTAATTTCGGATCAATTCGGACAAATTTTTAATTATTCACAATTGAGAATTTTAAAATCTTTCTGGGGAGTGCGACAATAAAGTAATGAGACTGATTTTCTTTGCAAGATGTGGCAACCCTGCAGGCTTGCGTAGGCCCATCTTTGACCTTGGTCTATAAGCTGCTTCTAGTCCAAGTGGCACATCGATACAACTGCTCAGTCGTGAATTGTGCTGTAATAAGTTAACATGTGTTTGTGTCTCTCGTCACAGAAATGGAATTGCATAATATTGTGCAACGGTATGCGATTTCTTTTTGCGTTAAATTAGGTGAAAACGCGACGACAACTTACGGTAAGCTTCAGAAGGCTTTTGGAGAGGAGGTTATGTCAAGAGCTCAAGTTTTTCGTTGGCATAAAATTTTTAGTGAAGGCAGAACGAATGTTGAAGATGAAGACCGCAGTGGACGAACATCAAGTTCACGGGCCGATGTCAACTTCGCCAGGGTGCGTGGACTCGTACGATCTGATCGAAGGTTATCCGTGAAAATGATTGCAGAAGAACTGAACATCAATCGAGAAACGGTTCGTCTAGTAATAATTGAAGATCTTGGTATGAGAAAGATTTGTGCAAAAATGGTCCTCTAAAATCTCACACCACAACAGCGAGAAACACGGGAAAATGTGGCAGCCGATCTGTTAGAGCAAACGGAAATCAATCCACAATTGTTGAGCCGTGTTATCACTGGTTATGAAAGTTGGTTTTTTCAGTACGATCCAGAGACAAAACGTCAAAGTTCGCAATGGTGCTCAAAGGGATCACCCAGACTAGAAAAAGCTCGCATGTCAAAGTCAAAAGTGAAACGCATGCTTGTGTGCTTCTTTGATTCCAAGGGAATTGTTCATAAAGAGTCGGTGCCTCCTGGACAAACAGTTAACCAATATTACTACAGAGAAATTTTGGAAAGACTTCGTGAAAGAGTGCGTGTCCGTGCCAACACTGCTGATAATTGTGATTCTGCATCACGATAATGCGCCATCCCATACTGCTCTGTCAGTACAGCAATTCTTAACCGCAAAACAAATTTCAGTATTACCACAGCCACCTTATTCACCAGATATCGCTCCGTGCGAGTTTTTTCTATTTCCAAGAGTCAAAACAGCGGTCAAGGGACACTATTTTCAAACAACACAAGATGTCCAAAAAGCTGTGACGAGGGTCTTGGAGGATATTACAGAAGATGATTTCCAGAAACGTTACCATCAATGGCAGAATCGCTGGAAAAAGTGTGTGCAATCAAAAGGGAACTACTTTGAAGGAGACAACACTAAACTTGACTAAAACGGTAAGCAACATTTTTTTCACATCAGTCTACTTTATTGTCGCTTCTCGTATACTTAGTGAGGCAGCCACCCACCCTAAATATATCTAAAATGAATCAATATATCGAGACGCGGCATTCGCCACGTTATAGCGGACAATATTGCGAATTTCCTGACATTCGCAAGTAATTTTTTTTCGTTTATAGTCCCGAATTACGATACTGACGTTGTTTTGGTAAAGGAACTATATACTTTTTCTCTGACATTTGAAAGGATCTTGTAAGAGTACTTCAACGATATAACATGCATTACATAGTATCAAGATAACAGCGCCGGAAACCATTGTCCCGCCATCAGGAGAAAAGGTTCTACAAACGTCTGCCCTGTTATATCAAGCCGGCCGGAGTGGCCGAGCGGTTAAAGGCGCTACAGTCTGGATCCGCACGACCGCTACGGTCGCAGGTTCGAATCCTGCCTCGGGCATGGGTGTGTGTGATGTCCTTAGGTTAGTTAGGTTTAAGTAGTTCTAAGTTCTAGGGGACTTATGACCACAGCAGTTGAGTCCCATAGTGCTCAGAGCCATTTGAACCATTTGTTATATCAAATGTAAGCAAACACCTACCTAAGGTACGGTTCGGGTGTTTATTATCACGCCTGTCATAGCAAGTGCTCAAAATGTTGACCTTGAGCATCGCTACACGCTATACAGTGATTCTGGAGGAACAACACCGCATGTTGAATTTCATCTGCGGGAGTACAGTCCCATGTTACAAGGCACACCATGTCTTCTGGAATCGTCATTTTTTCCTGATAGACCTCTTGTTTTCATTGCGGCCACAGATAAACGTATAGAAGTGTTAAGTTTGGTGAGTCTGCAGCCCATTTTGCGTTTCCTGAACGACCGTTCCATTTCTCTGCAATCGTTCTCTTATGAGGGTCTGTCATTACAACTGCGAAATTGGAGGGACAACTGTCATGTTGGTACCACACTGACTGCCGTAAGTCCAGTGGGGTGTTCTCCTATAGCTGCAGCATGTCTCAGAGAAACATCAGCAAAACAGGGGCGAGTGATTGCTGATCTTGCAAAAACACACACCATACTTTGATATACCAGGAGCTTTGCTTTTACCCACTTCTTTCCGTTAGGTGGATTTTCAACTGACGATTAGTGCATATTGCGAGGGTGTACTTGGACGTGGTTTATAAACGTTGCTTCTTCTTCAAACAAAATTTTGCATAGATACGCCACATCACTTTGGACATTTCGTAGATAACGTTCGGAGAACCGTAAACAGTTTTGGAACTCATTGCCATGAAGCTGTAGATGGAGCGAAATGTGGTGAGGATGAAATACGATGGTTGGCCGCTCTCGTGCTTCTGGCATGTCTGTTAGAGACACTTACATTACTTGTTACCGTTGCTAAAATGTTATTTTCCTTTCTTTCATCAGTTGCTCTCGTCCTTCCTTGGCGTATTTTATACTCCACACTTCCAGTTTCCAGAACTTTTTTTATAATGTTCGCAAAGAGGATGGTGTGTGCATGGCACGATCTGGAGGCTCTGAAGCATGCAACCGCATCGCTGCAGCAATGGTTTGGCGAAATCCGCTATAAACGAGATTTATTTTTTCGACTGTTATGTACGTTGCGAATATCTCAATAGCCCTACGGGTAAGTTATCTGCTACAACAGCAGAACACAGACTGGTAGGCTTCACGTGCACAGGCACCTGACTTGCGTGTTTGCTTGCATTTGGTATAATAGGGCAGACGTTTGTGCAACCTCTTTTCCTTAAGGCCGGACAATGTTTTCCAACGCTGTTATCTTATCAAGTCCCATGCATGTTATGTCGTTGGAGTTCTCTTACAAGGGGAACTCCCTATCGCACCCCCTCCCCCCCCCCCCCCCCTCCGCCGCAGTTGACAGCCCGTGAACAACCGAACTCAAATCAAGCATGAAATCATGAAGGTGGTGTACCGAATTCTAAAGCGCAGCAAGTGCAATACAGAGCAGTATTGCAGCGCTATGGCGTCGTGGTTCAGTGGTAACAGTGTTAGACACTCACTGGTCCAAATTTTTTTTTCCCTCGCTGTTTCCTGTATTCAAATTTGTGCCTGTTTCGTGGTGTAACGTCCGTTTGCAGCAGCGATATCTGAGGAAGGGACCTACATGAAAGTTGATTCTCCACAACTACTCTATTAGCAGCCGAAAGGAAACGGCTTTCGAAAGGGAAACGCAACACGTTTGATGACAAGGTGACAAGTCAACCGAACCCTCCACCGCAAAACACGTCTGGCGTGTCACACACGGCATCAATGAAGTACGTTTGTCATACGGTAGAAATATCTTATCGACGAACTGACTTGTACGACTGGTAACTGAGTGAGATATGCCTCCTTACCGATTTAGGCGTTCGTATCAATGTGAATGTGATCACTCCCAAAGAAATGATGAAAACACAATAGTTTGTCACATAAGATGCAACAAATGAACGCAACAGTTTCACAACAACACAGTTTCTCTGTGCTCGGTCAGAATTGATATTTTTCAACGTTATTGACGTTGCGTTCCGCTTTTGTACGTTTTGCCTCTTGAATTCCTTTTTTGTATCACAGTTCACACCCCTTACTTGTTGCTTCCATTTCTGTGAGACGTCTATGTAGTATCTCGCCAGCTCTCAGTCTTTATCACATTTACGAGGCATGTTTTTTAAGTAAGTACTGTTTTGAAATTAAAAAAAGACGTGCTAAAATATATCAAGAATTTTATTTTTATATGAAAGCCAGTACCTTAATCTACGCACTGACGCCATTACAGTCTGATTGCTCCTTGTTTACGTTGTGTACTGAGTGTTTAAGGTGCCTCCGA
The DNA here is from genome assembly GCF_021461395.2 of Schistocerca americana. Classification (NCBI taxonomy): domain Eukaryota; kingdom Metazoa; phylum Arthropoda; class Insecta; order Orthoptera; family Acrididae; genus Schistocerca; species Schistocerca americana. The sequence goes on from NC_060120.1 coordinate 185,718,251, forward strand.
TAATCGTGAGTCCCGCCGACTGTGAAGTACGGGCTGTTATAAGATTTCTTAGTGCTAAAGGCCTAAAAGCGATATTCATCGTGAGATCTGTGCAGTTTACGGAAAAAAAACATTATGAGTGATGGAATGGTAAGAAAGTGGGTGAGAGCATTTGAAGATGGCCGCACAAATGTGCATGTTGAACAACGGAGTGGGCGTCCTTCAGTCGTTAATGAAAGTTTGGTGCAGGAAGTGGACAATAAGGTGAGAGAAAACAGACGATTTACGATTTCCTCCTTGCGGGATGACTTTCCTATTGTTTCTCGTAGTGATGTGTATGGCATTGTGAGCGAGCACTTGAATTACTGAAAATTGTGCGCACTTGGGTACCGAAAATGTTGACGAATGTGCACAAAACCAAACGTTTAGACAGTGCATTGACTTTCCTTGAGCGGTACCACAACGACGGTGATGATTTCTTAAGCCAAACTGTTACGGGCGATGAAACATGGGTGGCCTATGTCACACCAGAACCAAAGCAACAGTCCATGGAAATTGAGCAAGGGCATAGTTTTGCTGCAAGACAATGCCCGTCCACATGCGGCGATTCAGACTAAAGATCTCATCACATCTTTTATCTTGCGCCCAGTGACTACCATCTGTTCCTGCACTTGAAGAAACACCTGGGCGGTCAGCTTCTTCAAGACGATGACGAAGTCAAAATGGTGGTGATGCAGTGGTTAACAAGCCAGGCGGCAGACTTTTATGAGGACGATATTCAGAAACTGGTATAACGTTATGAGAAGTGCCTCAGTATTGACGGAAATTATGTAGAAAAGTAGATTAAGGTACAGGCTTTCATTCAAAAATAAAATTTTTGAGATATCTTAGAACGTCTTTTCTTAATTTCAAAATGGTACTTACTTAAAAAAAAACACGCCTCGTGCTTGCGACGGTACTGTATTCTTATCACATGACTCATTTTCTATAACCAGTTTATGGTATGACTACTTCCAAGACTACAGAAAGAAAACAATCATTTCAATGACCTGACGGACACTTCACAATTTTGCGCGGGATTAGCCGAGCGGTCTACGCGCTGTAGTCAAGGACTGTGCGGCTGGTCCCGACGGAGGTTCGAGTCCTCCCTCGGGCATGGGTGTGTGTGTGTGTGTTTGTCCTTAGGGTAATTTAGGTTAAGTAGTGTGTAAGCTTAGGGACTGATGACCTTAGCAGTTTAGTCCCATAAGATTTCACACACATGTGAACATTTTTGAACTTCACAATTTTGTGAAAAAAATAAAACAAAATAAATGGCACGAAATAATTTTGAACCAGGGTTGTGTGCGTAACAGTCCAATACCGTCATCTCTTAACCAAGACGCCGTCGCTCTTCCTGTGCACTCGATGTTGTGCTTGTTAACCTTGGACAGTTCACTGTTTCTAATTAACTTTTTTTCACACTTTAGTACACCTTCTTCCTGTTTTCATGCTTGATCTGTGTTCAGTTTTTGACCGGCTATCTCCTGGTCCATCTTACCACTAGATCTGAGGGAGGATACGATGGGGAGTTTCCCTTGTTAGAAGTTTCTTCCAAATGCAACAGAATATAGTACATCGTTCCATAATAATAATAATAAAAACAGCGTCGGTGTCGTAATTCGGCGACTTAAATGATAAAAATTACTTGCGAAAATAAGGAAATTCACTATATTGTCCGCTATAAATTGACGAAAACTGCACATCGATATATAGTATTATTCGTTCTGGATATATTTGGGGCTGCCTGTCTCAGCTGTCTCACCCTGTACATTCGAACTCCTTTCGAGTTTGTAGTTGGTTGTCGTTTACTACACTTCATTGGAGTGCCATAAACGATGAGCAGCAGCAAGCGCGAAACTACTTTGAATTATTTCCACTTGTTGATCATTTTAAAATGCCCATTGACGACGAAGTCACCTCTCTGTGTACGGTGTATGTCTATGTTACAACCAAATAAATGAAAAGAGGCTTCATTTAATAACTTACACTTGTAGATCTACGATCGATAAAGGAGGAGTTGCCATTTTCATAAAACAAAGGTATAAATACAAAACTGTAGAAGTAAGCAAATTTTGTGATCAGCACTTTGAGGTTTGTGCATGTGAACTTCAGCTAGATAATGTAGTATTGATACTAGCAACAGTGTAGGAGACTGGGAGCTATTCATAAAAAAGTTTGACTCCCTATTATGCTGTCTGTCAGACAAAAAGAAGAAGTTATTAATCTGTGGTGATTTCAATGTAATGTTGCTAAGTAATCCTGATAGGAAAAGTGAACTAGAAGTGTTATTAACAACATATGACTTAGAAGCAGTGGTCAATTTCCCTTCACGTGTAGCTCAAGACAGTAGCACTCTAATAGATAATGTTTTTGTACAGAAAGAGGATGTAAAACAAACACATGCTTTCCCTGTGGTAAATGGATTGTTAGACCATGATTCACAATTGATTAACTTACAAAACCTAACAGGGTGTACAGTTCAGAAACCATTAAGTAAAAGTGTGAGGGTGCTCAACCCAGTATCTATAGAGCACTTCAGAGAAAGTTTAAAAAATATTAAATGGGGAGATGTATATAATGAGCTAAATGCTAATGATAAATGCAACATATTTCTTGATAAATTTATGTCCCTTTTTGAATATTGTTCCCCAGAGAAAATTACTAAATGTAACACTATACACTTTTCAAAGAAACCTTTTGTTACTGCAAGTATTAAAGTATCTTCAGAAAGAAAAAGAAAACTGTATGAGACAGCAAGAACTAGTGAAGATCCAGAAGCAGTTTTACTCTGTAAAAATTATTTTTAACACACTGGGAAAGGTTGTAAAGAAATCAAGAAATATGTATGTTAGAGAAGAAATTAACAACTCCTGCAATCAAATCAGTATGTAATATTGTTAGAAGGGAGGCAGGAAAAGTAACGACTGGGGTAAGTAGTATTGCTATTAAAGAGAATGAGGCCATCCTAATCAACAAGTACACAAGCAGCTAATGGATTTAACAACCATTTCTTAACTGCAGGAGAAAAAATTGGTGAGAATAGTTCAAAATAAAAAGCTAGGCAGTACATAGAAGAGTCATTTCTGAAAAATTTTAGTCACATTAAGTTTCACCCAACTACGTCTCGTGAAATAAGTAAAATTATTAAATCTTTGAAAAATGAATGTTCTGTTGGAATAGATGACATCTCTAATAAGATATTAAAAAATGGTTCAAATGGCTCGGAGTACTATGGGACTTAACCTCTGAGGTCATCAGTCCCCTAGAACTTAGAGCTACTTAAACCTAACTAACCTAAGGACATCACACACACCTATGCCCAAGGCAGGGTTCGAACCTGCGACCGTAACGGTCGCGCAGTTCCACACTGTAGCGCCTAGAACAGGCCGGCAAGATATTAAAACAATATGGAGCAATTACAGCTGATGTTCTGAATCACATATGTAATGCATCACTAATTCAAGGTATTTTCCCAGACAAGTTAAAATATGCTTCTCTACAAAAAGGGGGACACCACAGACGGCCAGTATCCTTGCTTACAGCATTTTCTAAAATCTTTGAGAAAGTAATGTACTCAAGAGTGGTTAGCCACCTCAACAGTAATGGGACACTTAGTAAATCACAGTTCGGATTTCAAAAATGATGTTCCAGTCGGATATCAATATACAATTTCACTGTCCACATAACAGAGTCTTTAAATAGTAAAATGTCACCAATAGGAATTTTCTGTGACTTGTCCAAAGCATTTGATTGTGTGAACCATGACATTATCTTACAGCAATTACAATGCTATGGTATAAATGGAAAAGCATATAAGTGGTTTAAGACATACCTACAGAATAGGAAACAAAACGTTTCTTTATATGGGTCAAGTGATTAAAATAAGTTTGCTACTTCGTCTACCTGGGGTGAAATTACATTAGGTGTTCCACAGGGTTCAATCATGGATGCCCTTGTGTTCTTGATATATGTGAACGACCTTCCTTCTTATCTTAAAGAACTGACACTGTTTGCTGGTGATACAAGCATCATTATTAATCCAGTAAAAGAAACTCCAGTTGAAAATGATATAAATAAGGTCTTTGGAAAAGTCGCTAATTGGTTTTCTGCAAATGGGCTAGCTTTAAACGTTGAAAAAACACAATACATCCAATTTTCTGCTACAGAAAGTACAGCTCCTTTAATAAATATAACACGTCAACAGAAATCAGTAGACAAGGTAGAACATACTAGGTTTTTGGGTGTACATACACATGAGAATCTTAACTGGAAAATTCATATTTTGGTTCTTCTAAAGCGACTAGGTTCAGCAACTTTTGCAATCAGAATAATTGCCAATTTTGGGGATACAGAATTTAGCAAGCTATCACTCTTTGCATACTTTCACTCTCTGATGTCATACTGAATAATATTTTGGGGTACTCACTACTTAGACAAAAAGTGTTCACTGCTCAAGAGAAAGTGGTTAGATTAATGTGTGGGGTTCATAGTCGCACATCTTGTAGGCATATTTTTAAAAGATTGGAAATTATTACAGCAGCCTCACAGTACATTTACTCACTAATGAAATTTGTTCTCAACAACATGGACCAGTATAAAAAGAACAGTGACATTCATGACTGTAATACCAGAAAAAAGAAAGACTTACACTATCCTTTACTCAACCCATCTTTGGCACAGAAAGGGCTAAAATATGCTGCTATAAAATTTTTTGACAAATTACCAGATGAAATAAAATGTCTGACAGACAGCAGTAATAGCTTCAAAAATAAATTGAAATCATATATCCTTGACAACTCCTTTTATACCATAGATGAATTCTTGAACAGGAATAAATAAATTTATAAATATAGTATATGCACATTGTGCCATTTAAGGGAATGGGGTAAATAAGAGAAATATTAATCGTTAACATTGTACTGTAATATATACAGGGTGCATCAAAAAAATGTATACACACTTTGAACTGTCATAGACAATTCATTTCCCGTTCTCGTTCTACAAGGTTAAATATCTGTGAGAAAGTAATGTTATGTTTCTTCAACAGGTGGCAGCAGTGGCAAGGAAGTAACTGCATCATGGCGGACGTGCGTTTGAGCTTTGAAGAGCGGAAGCATATAATTAAATGGTACTGGAAGTTTGAGAATGTAGCTGCAGTTCGAAGACAGTGGAGAAGTGAGTATGGTACAGAACCACCTTCAAGGTTAACAATTACACGTCTACGAGACAAATTCGAAATTCATGGAACAGTGCGTGATGTGCATAAAGGTCGATCAGGGCGACCTCGTACAGCTACAAGTGATGATTCCACAGCTGCAGTCTTGGAACTGTTTCAGAGTTGGCCTCAAAAATCTTCAAGGCAAGTTGCACGTGAGAGTAATTTAAGTGCTAGTAGTGTGCTACGCATTCTGAAGAAAGGCAAGTTTCGTGTGTACATTCCAAGGCTGGTACATAAGTGACGACGAACCCGCTCGAAGGTTAGAATTTTGGGAATGGGTTCAGGAGATGGTGAGACGTGAATCGGGATTTATGGGTAGCTTAGTTTGGTCGGATGAAACTCAATTCAAACTCAATGGAACTGTCAATAGGCACAATTGTGTGTACTGGGCTGAAGATAATCCTCACATTACAGTTGAATAAGCTGTGAATTTGCCTGGTGTAAATGTGTGGTATGGTTTGTCATTGGGCCTTTCCGCTTTGAAGGTAATGTTACTGGAGAAACGTGCCTAACAATGCTTACTGACTCCATATTCCCTGCCATTCGTACATTATACGGTAATGATGAAGTTTATTTCCAACAAGATGGCGCCCCGCCGCACTATCTTAGGGACGTACGAGCATACCTGGATCACAATGTGCCAGGCCAGTGGATAGGACGCAGGACACCAATCGAGTTTCGTGCGCGCTCTCCAGACCTCACGCCGCTGGATTTCTTCTTATGGGGCACAGTAAAAGATGAGGTGTACAAACGTAAACCACGTAACCTGGACACACTTTGGAATAAGATTCAGGCGGTGTGCGCAGAAATCTCATTGGACACTTTGGTACGATGTACGGAATCAGTGGTGACTCGTACTCAGAAATGTATTGATGCTGAATGCCACCAGTTTGAACATTAATCACATTTGCAAAATAAATTTATTTTTCCAGTTGGACTTTAAGCTTTCCATTACCAGAAATTTAACATTGTAGTACGGGAAATAAATTTTCTATGACGCTTCAAAGTGTGCATATACATTTTTTGACGCACCATATATTAAAAAATTATAAAATCTTGTTTCATATGTGCATTTCTTGTGCACTCGACACGTTCCACATCATAACGGCTACCGTACCATGCGATTGATCAATGGAACACGCAACTAACTAACTAACTAACTAACTAACGTTGTAAAGGTCGTTGACCCATGTTTGAACGCTCTTAGCCCCTCTCGTTCTTTGTGTAATGCTAACAGTTTAGTGCAGGATAGCCGAAAGTTACTTTTTATTCTGCAAATTTGTGGATATGAAAGTATGTTTTTTTCATTTGGGTGCACCACGCAGTACTTGATGTTTGAGATTTATGAATATATGTCCGTCACTGATTTTAACCATAGCACTGACGTTGTAAGTTACTGTTTGTCTTACAACATTTCTGAGGCCTGGTGCTCAGCGTAAATATTTCGTTCGTCTCCAACTGCAGCCCGATATTACCTTAGGCTAGCAGCAAGAGATAATACACACCACGAACAGTGCTTTGGTTTTTCTTGTAGTTAGCGCAAAAGAGGCTCAGGGCTGATGTCTTAGAATGTAGGGGCAAGGAATGAGCTGTGACAGCAGTGTTCGGTGAGTTTTTGGGCCATATTCTTGTTGGGACTTCTAACCTGTCTGCATGCACAATATCTTAGAATACATTTATAATACTTTCATAGACAGGGATGTAAGTCAGTTGCACAAAGATTGGGCAGCCAAGGGTACAGGTACCAAAGATATCAATCATAACAGAGGCGACATATCAGGTCTCGAATCCTGTACTAACATTATTAACAGCAATACGTAGTATATTTGTCCTTTCTAAAGCCATACTGAACGTTATTCAGTCCTGCTCTGGGCAACGTATAGTGTTCAATATTTTTTGAAATATTTTATCCTGAACTTTCAATTTTGGTTGGGCGTGATCTTTATTCTTCAGGGATTATTACTTGTGTAGATTTCCATATGTTTCGATATTTCCTAGATTCATTGAAAAGCTTACTTAAAGTCAGAGTAACACTTGTTTCAAAATACTTTAATATCTCGGTAGGAATGGAATCTGGTCATGGTACCTATTTGTTTTTCCGTGCGTCGATTACATCGAGGGCCTACTGATCATCATCGGCAGGAATCAAACCTCCATTTGGATCGGACTTCCTTAACTCTTGGGAAAAAAGGTGTGCAGTATACTGCTGCATCCATTTTCAATAAGCTGCCACTTGAATTAAAAAATCTTAGCAGTAATCCACGTGCTTTCAAATCGAAACTGAAGAGTTTCCTCATGGGTCACTCCTTCTATTCCCTGAAAAATTAAGCTGATGCTCATTGTATTGCTGATAGAGTTTGCTTAAACTTATGGACTGATTTTCTTTCAGGTTCATGAACATTTATTTTTATCTGTTATTACTTTTATGTTGTAAGTTGATGTACTGACACGTTCCATGACCTTGGAGATTTGATCCTCAATTTGGTCCTACGGAACTTGACATGTAAATAAATAAATAAAACATAAAAAACTAATAGACCATTTGCTGTCGTAACTGCAGTCTTCAGGTTCCTCGTCACCTATTGATATTTAGCTGACAAACCGGGCAATACTAGGGTATTCGTTTCGCCAATTTTCTATTAGAAACGGAAACCAAACATGGACAGTGTTGGTAATGTAATCTCCCGGGCTGTTTCTGTACGCTGGGAGCGATTGTGTAAACACAATGCAAAACACAGAATACACGAAAGACATTAGGATAAAATAAAATTACACTTGCACGGGAAGTTATTAAAAGAAGTTACTGTAAGAGGAGATGAATTAGCAGAGGTGAAGGTGCACTGTACCACATGAGAAGCCCGTGGTTGCTATCACCATCTCACACAGCACAACCACATAGTTGTTTCTGAGGAAGATGGTGGAATATGTTGTCGAAAACTTGAGATTTTACGGCGATATGACATGACGAGTAAACCGAGAACGTTTTGTATCTGAGTGGACTTGTTTGTTGACGATTTTGCTATTCGGTGATTTTTGTTTTGTGGTTATTAGTCCGTGGTCCAGGACATGTTTCTCTCGCTATGCTTCTTCTTCCAATGCAGCGGACACCATCATAGACTATAACAAATCAGAATGCAGTAAAAATCGTAAACAAGCGACAGTTCGGCTTGCTGAACTCGGTTGATGTTATGGGTTGTTATAGTCTCTGATGAAGTCTCCGTCACTGGAAGACGGAACGTTAAGCAGACAAATGTTCCTTGGACCAAGCCCTAGCGCCCATAAAACAAAAATAGACAAAGATTCAAGTGCCGGCTGTGAAAGCCTGTGTTGTATGACTTTGCTACTTTTCGACTACCAGCGACCGTAAACGTTTGTCGGTGTTTCGAGTGCATTTTGTCTAACACTCAGTATAGTGCATTACGCAGACACCTCCACACCGCGGCGTACGAGCCAGTCGTCAGCTTGAGGACAGGTGGGTGACCTGCTAGACTCTCTGTTTATGGCCCTCCTCTTGTGCTCTGAGGGCTGCCATTACTGACGCCCACTCGTCGCGAACCGCAGCCCCGTCCGTTCCGCCCCCGTTGTCTTCAAGGCGCATCGTCACGGCCTTGAACGCTACTCATCTCGCTAATTTCCAGTGCTATGCTTCACATCCTGGAAAAAAATTATACAACAGCGACGCTGGTAGCTATAGAACTGCCTTATACTTCCAGGCTCCTGACGTTAACTGCATCCCTTAATGCCAGACGGGAAGGCTGCCAGCAGCTGTATTAATTTTATCTATCCATATATTTATAAACATCATTGTATGTATGTACAGTACTGCTCAAAAGTATTTTATGGGGATAATAAATTCGGAAAACAAATTATTTAGGAGAAAATTTAAATGAAAGAACTTATTTACCAAATCAAACTACCACAATCTATTGGTTATGAACTGCAAAAAGGTGGGAATTTAAGGAGATGGGACCTGGATAAACTGACTAAACCACAGGTTGTACAGAATTTCAGGGACATCAAAAGGGAACAACTGACAGGAATGGGGGAAAGGAATACAGTAGAAGAAGAATGGGTAGCTCTGAGGGATGAAGTAGTGAAGGCAGCAGAGGATCAAGTAGCTAAAAAGACGAGGGCTAATAGAAATCCTTGGGTAACAGAAGAAATATTGAATTTAATTGATGAAAGGAGAAAATATAAAAATGCAGTAAATGAAGCAGGCAAAAAGAAATACAAACGTCTCAAAAATGAGATCGACAGGAAGTACAAAATGGCTAAGCAGGGATGGCTAGAGGACAAATGTAAGGATGTAGAGGCTTGTCTCACTAGGGGTAAGATAGATACTGCCTACAGGAAAATTAAAGAGACCTTTGGAGAGAAGAGAACCACTTGTGTGAATATCAAGAGCTCAGATGGCACCCAGTTCTAAACAAAGAAGTGAAGGCAGAAAGGTGGAAGGAGTATATAGAGGGTTTATACAAGGGCGATGTACTTGAGGACAATATTATGGAAATGGAAGAGGATGCAGATGAAGATGAAATGGGAGATAATATACTGCGTGAAGAGTTTGACAGAGCACTGAAAGACCTGAGTCGAAACAAGGCCCCGGGAGTAGACAACATTCCATTAGAACTACTGATGGCCTTGGGAGAGCCAGTCATGACAAAACTCTACCATCTGGTGAGCAAGATGTATGAGACAGGCGAAATACCCTCAGACTTCAAGAAGAATATAATAATTCCAATCCCAAAGAAAGCAGGTGTTGACAGATGTGAAAATTACCGAACTATCTGTTTAATAAGTCACAGCTGCAAAATACTAACGCGAATTCTTTACAGACGAATGGGAAAACTAGTAGAAGCGGTCCTCGGGGAATATCATTTGGATTCCGTAGAAATGTTGGAACACGTGAGGCAATGCAGATCTTACGACTTATCTTAGAAGAAAGATTAAGGAAAGACAAACCTACGTTTCTAGCATTTGTAGACTTAGAGAAAGCTTTTGACAATGTTGATTGGAATACTCTCTTTCAAATTCTGAAGGTGGCAGGGGTAAAATACAGGGAGCGAAAGGCTATTTACAATTTGTACAGAAACCAGATGGCAGTTGTAAGAGTCGAGGGGCATGAAAGTGAAGCAGTGGTTGGGAAGGGAGTGAGACAGGGTTGTAGCCTCTCCCCGATGTTATTCAATCTGTATATTGAGCAAGCAGTAAAGGAATCAAAAGAAAAATTCGGAGTAGGTATTAAAATCTATGGAGAAGAAATAAAAACTTTGAGGTTCGCCGATGACATTGTAATTCTGTCAGAATAGAAACAGACGTCCAGCTTTGCTGCCGAAAGCCTCACACCTCACAGGACGAGGGAGTATTGCATCTCATGAAAACAAGGCGTCTAATCCAATCCTCAGTGCTCACTCACTCCCGTTGTGTGCATCAATCTCTAGTGACAGCCACACACAGAACTACTGACGACACCAGAATCTTCCGCTCCATCTCGCGGCCCGCTGGCCAACGTCCCACTCTGTAAATCTACAGCTCTTCGTCCAGCGCGCAGCTTCAGAGCCGAAAGTGAAATGAAAATACAATGAAATGTGAATCATTCTGAAGTTGTTCGGCATGGGGCATGCAGCCTCCAGCAACCCATCAGCAATGTCGCTGCAGTCGATTGCGCCTGCGGCAAAATCGATCAGGACGCATCAACAACTTCAGAATGAGTCACATTTCATTGTATTTTCATTCCACTTTTTAAAATTCGTTTCAAAAATATGGTTCAAATGGCTCTCAGCACTATGGGACTTAACATCTGAGGTCATCAGTCCCCTAGAACTTAGAACTGCTTAAACCTAACTAACCTAAGGACATCACACACATCCATGCCCGAGGCAGGATTCGAACCTGCAACCGTAGCGGTCGCACGGTTCCAGACTGAAGTGTCTAGAACTGCTCGGCCACAACGGCCGGCAAAATTCGTTTCAACTGTACACGAATTACGTGACTGTTTTGATATAAGTAATCGGAAGTAGCCTCTCGGCTGCGGCATCGCCCTCATGCACATTCACATACGTTTCACAAACACATATACACCAGGTGCCTCTTCTAAAAGTTGTCAGGCGTATTTTCCCTTGTGTTTCGCTGGATATTTTCAGTATTATTTTTGTTACTTGTTGCTGAAGTCAACCCAAGGAAATGCTGCTACACACATCTTTCATACGACGCTCAGCGACGACGGGCAGCCTCGGTTTGTTTCCCGTTACAAACAAAACGATTTTTAAAGTGGCCGTTGGGAGGACGAGAAAGAACGGTCCGACGAAGCTTTGTGAGATTCTCTCGAGTGCGCAGACTTGTGGGAGGCCTTGCGTTGTCACGGAGAAGGAGAAGTTCGTTTGCATTTTTGTGGCGACGAACACGCTGAAGTCGTTTCTTCGTTTCCTGTGGTTGCCATAATACGCATAAAGAACTGATCATCGTACCGTGAGGGAAGAGATCAAACAGGATAACCCTTTCAGGGTCCAAAAAGAAGCGGCTATGTCTTTATCGTTTGAGGGTGCGGCATTGAACTTTTGCTTCAGAGGAAAGGCGGCGTGGCGGCGTTCCATGGGTTGCCTTTTGTTTCCTGCTGGACGTGATGAATCCATGTTTCATCGCTTGTGATGATGCTCGACAAAAAGTTATCGCCATCAGCCTCGTAACGCTTACGCAATACCGCACAGGTTGTTCATCACTGGTCTTTATAGTCTTATGTTGGGCAGCAAGGAACCCAGCGGGCAGCCACCTTTGAGTACCCCAGATGGTGGACGAGTGTGTCAGAACTACCAACAGAGACGTCCAGTTGTGTAATGAGGCAGCCGATTGTGATTCGTCCATCACCTCTAATGAGTGGGTCTGAACGTTGCAGCTTTGCAGTAGTCACAACTGCTTGCGGCCTGACGTCACACTGGAGTTCGCACAGATTTGCTCGATTTTGTTGCAATGACAGACATCTCACCCAACGACTCTCCGTGCTTTTGTTCACAGCCAGGTCTCGGAGTTTTGAAGGCTAACTACAGGGTTATTCTAAATGATGGACTCATTTTCAAAATTTTCGTAATTATTTAAGTATAAATCCAAAATGAACAAGCTTTATACCAATGAAAACAGGAAGTTTCAAAGTTTTCTTTCATATTGATTGATATCAATTTAATATATTTAATAATTTGTAATTACATGTAATAATTTGTAATTAATTAGTTTTAATAATTATTTAATAATTGGAAATGTGACAAATGTTATAAATGTTCAGTGTGGCCACTGTTGGCTAGACGGCAAACATCTACACGGTAGCCAAATTCGACCCACACACGCGAAAGCATAATTGGTGTTACTAAGTGTACAGCAGCAGCGACGCGGTTCTGCAGACCCTTCAGAGTGGTTGGTAGAGGCGGGACATAAACAGCTTCCTTCACATAACCCTATAAGAAATAGTCGCAGGTTGTGCGATCAGGAGATCTCGGTGGCCAGAAGTGCAGAGCCAGGTCCTCAAGTCACCTGCGACAGATCCAGCGCTGAAGAAGGGAGTCATTCAAAAAGCCTCGTACATTATGGTGCCAATGGGGCGGAGCTCCGTCCTGTTGGAAAATGAAGTCCTGGGAATCTTCCATAACTTGAGGGAACAGCCATTGTTCCAACATGTCCAGGTATGTGATTCCAGTTACAGTTATTTCCGCAAAGAAAAATGGTCCATAAACCTTTGTACGGCATACGGCACAGTACCCGTTGATCTTTGCTGACTGACTTTCGTGTTGCAATGGTGAATGTGGATTTTCCAAACCCCATATGAGAACATTGTGTCTGTTGACTTTTCCACCAAGGTGGAACATCGCTTCATCGCTAAAAATTACACGCTGTATAAATGCGCCATCCTCCATCTTTGCTAACTCATAACCACAAAATGCGAGACACTCCTCTTTGTCATTGGGGCTGAGAGCGTGCACAAGTTGTAAACGGTAGGGCTTCTACACCAATGCCGTCTCAGAACTTTCCATACAGTTGGTTGGAGTATTCCAAATTCTCGACTGACTCTATTGGTAGACTTACTGAGACTGCGCACGAAACTTTCTTGAATCCGTCGGACATCATCCTCTGACACACGCTGTCGGCCTGTACTGTTTCCTTTGCACACACTCCCAGTCTGTTTAAATTGCTTAAACCAATGGCTAATGCTTTTTCGAGTTGGTGGTTGAATACCAAAATTGGTAAGAAATGACCATTGCACTGCAATTTGCGACTCACTTTTCGCGAACTCAAGAACGCAGAAAACCTTGTGCTCCACAGTCGCCTTCTCTCTCACAAATGACATTGAAACGGAATGACGGCCCTATTGCCGCACGCATTCTACCGGCCGCTTCTGAAACCATCACCTCCCACCCCTGCCGCCCCCCCCCCCCCCCAAAAAAAAAACTTTGAAACTTTCACTTTTAATTGGTATAAAGTTTGTTCATTTTGGATTTCTACTTGAACACATACGAATTTTTGAAAATGGGTCCACCATTTAGAATAACCCTGCATAGCGTCGCCACCTATCGGAACTTCGGATAACTGTAAGGGCTGAAGCGGCAATATTCCACGATGTCCCAGGAAAAATTCCGCATTTTCTCAGCCCGAATTGGCCGAAAAAAGAAATGTGTAGTGTTGCTTATTGAACGTTCCTTGTCAGTGGCAGAGTTGTACGATCCTGCACCCCAGAGTGAACAGTGTGTGCCTCGTCTCGGGCGCTAGTGGAGCACCACCATTGGGTGCCTTCATGGTACTGAGTGTGACACTGGTGATCCCATCCATTCCTTGTTCTCCGGACAGTCGTGGGACAGCGACCAACATGAGCAGCAGTATCATTGAACGGTAAACTGCATTTTCGAGTGAACAAGATACTTCCGCAGACATCCTTTGGTGGACGTTTCGATCGTACTATTGGAGGTAAACTACTAGACAGATCATTTTCTTCGTTTGGGGTCCCACAGCCGTATATTTGTTGAAGTACGAGGTGTGGCTAGAAAAAAACCGGACTAGTACTGGTGAAACAATAAAACGAACGCAATAAGGCTGTCACGTGACTCTCGCTCCGCCTACTGCTCGAGTTTCATCTGCCTCCTGCACTCAGTCTGCCCGTGGCGTCTGATTTAAGTAGTTGACGTTTTGTCTGTGCGTCGGAAAATGTTGAGTGTACAGAAAGAACAGCGTGTTAACATCAAATTTTATTTCAAACTAGGAAAATCTGCAAGTGAAACGTTTGTACTGTTACAACAAGTGTACGGCGATGATTGTTTATCGCGAACACAAGTGTTTGAGTGGTTTAAACGATTCAAAGATGGCCGCGAAGACACCAGTGATGACACTCGCACTGGCAGACCATTGTCAGCAAAAACTGATGCAAACATTGAAAAAATCGGTAACCTTGTTCGACAAGATCGCCGTTTAACAATCAGAGCAGTGTCTGAGTTAACAGGAGTTGACAAGGAAAGTGTTAGGCAGATTCTTCATGAAAGTTTCAACATGAACAAAGTGTGTTCAAAAATGGTTCCAAAGTGTCTCACAATTGAACAGAAGGAACGCCGAAGAATGATTTGTTCTGACATCCTGGAAAACATTGAAAGTGATCCCACCTTCTTAGAAAATGTTATTACTTGCGATGAATCGTGGTTTTTTACTTACGATCCCGAAACTAAACGCCAATCGATGCATTGGAAAACTCCTGGTTCTCCACGACAAAAAAAGCACGAATGTCAAAATCGAAATTCAAGGCAATGATGATTGTTTTTTTTTTTGACATCAAAGGGATTGTGCACATTGATTGGGTACCAGAGGGACAAACAGTGAATCAGCATTACTACATTAGCGTCCTGGCTACCCTACGTGAGCGAGTACGGAGAAAACGGAACGATTTGTGGAGAAAAAAGTCATGGATCCTTCACCAAGACAATGCCCCAGCTCACAGTGCGTTGTCAGTGAAGACGTTTTTGGCAAAACACAACATTCCCATCTTAGATCATCCACCCTACTCACCTGATTTGGCCCCCTGTGACTCTTTTCTTTTCCCTAAAGTCAAGTCAGCTTTGAAAGGAACTAGATTTGAGACTGTTGAAGCACTAAAAGAAAAAGCGACGGAAGTAATGTATAGACTTACCGAAAATGATCTGCAGCATTGCTATGAACAGTGGAAAATTCGTATGGAGCGGTGTACAGACCGAGGAGGAGAGTACATTGAAGGAGATAACATGAAATTGTAAATAATTGTAAATAAATGTTTTTTCCAGCATCAGTCCTGTTTTTTTCTAGCCGCACCTCGTATACCGCTTTGGGTGTTTTTTTCACAAATATTTAATTTACGAAATCTTGCACGATTGGCCAACTTCGGCCTTCCAGGCCTTTTTCAAGCACGGTAGATGTCGGTTTGTTGTACAATTATTATCATAAATGGCGATGTAGCCGATCTTGAAATGAACATATGACGTGCAAGCGTCAGAATTGAAACCGGAAAGCTTACTGCGTGCAGTAATGGTAATTTTTATAGATAATGCCGCGTTGTAAGACATACATATATGTGCTTGCTTTCGTACTTTCTAGGTGTATGCATTGATGAGGGGTTGAACTGGAAAAAACACACTGAGGATCTGCTGAAACGTTTCAGTTGAGCTACTTATGCTATTAGGGTCATTGCAAATTTTGGCGATATACATCTGAGTAAATTAGCTTACCACGCCTATTTTCATTCTCTGCTTTCGTATGGCATCATATTCTAGGGTAACTCATCATTGAGTAAAAGAGTGATCATTGCACAAAAGCGTGTAATCAGAATAGTTGCTGGAGTTCATCCAAGATCATCCTGCAGACACTTATTTAAAGAGCTAGAGATCTTCACTGTAGCCTCACAATATACATATTCACTTATGAAATTTTTTATTAACAATCCGAACGAATTCAAAAGTAATAGCAGTGCACAGGGCTGCAACACTAGGAGAACGGATGATCTTCACTACTCAAAGTTAAATCTAACTTTCGCTCAGAAGGGGGTAAATTATGCTGCCACAAAAGTCTTTGGTCACTTACCTAATAGCATCAAAAGTCTGACAGATAGCCAAATAGCATTTAAAAGGAAATTTAAAGAATTTCTTAATTACAACTCCTTCTACTCATTAGATGAATTTTTGGATATAGTAAGTGGGAAATTTCCCAAACCCCCACAAAAAAATATTAAGTGTCATGTAATATTTTGTCTAATGTAATATCTTGCATAGATACCTTTTATTAACATGACACGTTCCACATCATTACGAAGTCGTCTTCATGATCTATGGAACAAGTACTAATCCAATCTAATCTAATCTGTGGAACACCAACTGTCCAAACTGGCAATTGGTCAATCGTGCGAGGCGTAATAAAGTGAATACTTTTGAAAAAACAGCCGAGCTGGAATACTTCAGAATGTCCTTTTATTAACAGAATAATAGCCATAGAAGTCTAGGAGTATTAATCAAAAGCTATCCAAAATATCGAATAACGCTTGGACGAAAAATTCAATGTCAAGTTGCCTCCATATAGCCATATTTGCAAATAACGGTGGTATTTAGCACCAGGATTCCGTACAGCCTCACAATGCGTCAACCAGAAAAGAATCCAATATGAGGAATTGAATGAATACAGGATAGTTTACAGACAACAGATGCGTGCAAACAGAGAGTTTCGTCTTCCATGTAGAGAAATGATCAAGCGGAGTGTTTACCCTAATACATGGTTAGTTCGATGTATAGAGTGAGGCAAAAGCCTGGATACGCCACTATAAAAGTCAAATGGCGTCTGGAATGGGGTGTCTGTAGGTGGGGGAGCAATTTACAGGAGCTATGGCAACAGCGGCAGCCATATTGAAATCCGCCATCTTTGATTTGGGTTACGTGTATCAAAAGGGAAGAGGGTCACGTGTCACATCATTTATTACTACCTCTTCCACATAAATACACGTTGAAATCTGTTTTAAGACATATTTATTTATGTTCAGTTTGCGTTACTGAAGACTAATGCACTAGTGCTGTGAATATATCTTCATATTTTTTAATCATTCCTACCATTAGTAAAAAAAAAAGTTGCACTACACGTACCTCTCGCTATTTTGAATACGAACTGGTCTTCATGAAGTTTTTCTTATGTTTATTCTATTGTCTTATATACGGGATGTTTCAGTAACACTTGTATAAACTTTGGGGACAGCTTCCTTACACTAAAACAAGAAAAAAAGCCCCTAGAAACTTATGTCCCAAAACCATTCGTTTTCATTTTATTCATGAAAAATAACGTCCAACAGCTTTCCAGGTACACACCAACTTCACTTACATGTGCATCCATTTGACTTATTTATCCTAGATGGCGTTGTGTTGCCAGGGAGACTTGGTTACGTCCGTCATTTGTTTGTCTTCAGCGTGTCCATTGTGTATATGTACTATAGCTAGTTAGTTAACTGGAAGTGCTCCGTTTAAACAATGCAAGATATTCATATCGCGCTCAGGCAGACATGATTTTATGTACGACCGCCCGAATGGCAATGGACACGAGGCTCCACGGCTGTATCAGACGGAGTTTTTAGACCGAAGACAGCCGAGTTATTCAACCGTTGGTGTTGTGTAAAGACGTGTTGCCAAGACAGGATCAGTAGCACCGCAGACCACAGACAGAGCAAGATCACGTGTTGCTCATATGCCTGACCAGAAAGAGCATGTTGTAAGAGTTGTCAAAGAAGAGACAGGTATCTGGGCAAAACAGGTGGTCCTGGCATGTCATACATTTCTAAATTCAGCGTACGAGAATACTCGTATATCCGTATCATCTTCAACGTGTGCAGGGACTTAGGCCTACCGATCACCCACCACAAGAGAACAGTTGCCGATGGTTTATTGCACAAACTGCCAATCTTTGTTTGTCTCTTCAGTTTTATTTACAGACCAGACAACATTTGGAGGAGATGGAATAACAAACGTCCATAACTAACACATATGGGCTGAACTCCAACCTCATGCTTAAATATAGGCTTGACATCAGCATCAGTTTCAGAGTAATGTATGGGATGGAATTGTATGTGAGTGTCTGGTAGGACCATACTTTCTCCGAGCACGTCTTACAAGTGCTGTTTACAGGGACTATTCAGAACGCCCTTCAAGAACTACAAGAAGATGTGACCCTGAAAATAAATGTGTGATGGAGCTTCAGCACATCTCATTCTCAGTGGTCGAGAGGCATTGTCTGGTACTGCCATGACCGATGGATAGGTAGAGGAACACCAGTTTAATGGCACCGACCTCAGTCCTTTGGACTTACTTTTGTGAGCACCTTCAACGACTGGTCTGTGCAGCAGACCCCACAGACGCAGAAACTATTCGTCGACGTGTTACGGAAGCCAGTGAAATCATTCGATACCATTAGGGAACACTTGAACGGACGCAATAGTCCGTGATTCGAAGAGTGGATGTGTATTCAGAAGAGAAGGACATTTCGAGCATTTGTTAGGGTTTCTACGCTGATGAGTTCCAATCACGTAAGTTGCAAACTTCCGTTAATAACTCGAAAACGAAGTATTTTCGGACATATATACGTACGAACTTTTTCTTTTCCCACAAATATTATACAAGTATTTTTGAAACACTCTTAGATATTGACAATCATTTGGTGGAGTTAAAAATCAAGTTCCCTATTCAATAAATTGGCTCTGAACACTATGGGACTTAACATCTATGGTCATCAGTCCCCCAGAACTTAGAACTACTTAAACCTAACTAACCTAAGGACATCACACGACAACCAGTCATCACGAGGCAGAGAAAATCCCTGACCCCGCCGGGAATCGAACCCGGGAACCCGACCGTGGGAAGCGAGAACGCTACCGCACGACCACGAGCTGCGGACTCCCTATTCGATATTCATCACATTTAAAGTGTTTGATTCTGCGTTCTTAGAGAGTATGAGGTCAGTGTTTTACTGGAAGTCAAACAATACGTTTGTAGTGTCGTGGACTTTCGACACCATACTGAAAGACTTTGTAGTTAACTGTATCATTCCTCGAACTATTCTGAGGTGGTCCGTAACAATCACTTGCTTCCGACGTTTTCAGTGGTAAATATCACGCAATCCAGAAAACTCAATTTTTGGGAGCCTCAGTATTCACAGTTAGTACTCAAGTACTGCGGACAGCCTCAATATTTTAGCTCTTAATAAAATTACAGGAAAAATCGGCTGACTCCATCACCATGAGCTGGATAAAATAAGGTGATACTGCAAACCTACTCACTTTTTAATTTCTCAGAATTCATATTCTTAAATAATGCTGACAATTTCAAGATTCCAGCTCATAATACAAGTCCAGGGAAAAATCGATTGACTCTATTGACATGAACTAGATAAAATAAAATACGGACGCTGCAAACCCGTTGCAACATGTGCTGTCAACCACTTGTGAGAACTGGTTTGTTCCGGCATATGTGGATTATGACCTGACTTCTACGTAACTGCCCGATATACCGGTTTCCTAAAAGAGCTCTAAAGTTGTCGTTACTATGCTAATTAGCTTGCCACTTTACCGCAACGATGATGAAATCGTGTCAACGACCATGAACAAGTCTTGATGAACCGCAAGCGCATCTGAAGGAGACATGGCACAGTGTTCTTTTTTTTATGAAGATTCGTGATAAATGCCAACAGCGGGGGATTTTAAAATTTTTTGATGTACAGGTAATGAAATTTAAAAGTCTGAAAATGTACACGTGATGCTTTTGTTTGTCCTTCTTTGCAACACAATACTTTGTGTTGGCTGAATTATGTGTCATATTTCGCAATCTGCGGAAATTTCGAGATAAGAATGGGTCATACACTTTCGACCAAATTTGGAGTGCGCCATGCGCTTATTTTTCTGTATGCGAAATTTTCTGTTGGCGTATGAAAGGGTCTCTCCTAGGCTGTTGCATTTGTAATGAATTATACAACGTAATCAAATGACCAAACTGCTACCAACTTCAAACAACTTTGTATACGTTTCAACATTAAAGAGGATTTTCAAGTTGACAAAAATGATGTGGAATAGCCTGTATAGCATCCAGCTATTGTAATGAAATGGAAATAGTTCAGTTTTAGCAGATATTGCGTTAGAGTATATGTGAGTTATGTGAGGTTTCTGGATTATTGTATATTCAAGGAATGTGATGTGACCTCTGTTTTCATTCGATGTGTCACACTTCATAATTGTAATCTGGACGTTTTTCAAACAGTCGGCATATTGTGCCACAGATGTTCTGAGTACAATCACCGTGATCTTTGGGTGTCGGTAGCATTTTCGTTGCAGTACCATTCTGTGAGAAGTAAGCGAGTGAGTTGTTTGTTGGTCACACTAACAAGAGGTCTGGAAATAGCTTCAAGAGCATAGAGGTAACGGCACAGAGAATGTTGAATTTTGTAAATATGGTTTCGTAAAGATCAATTTGAGAAGAGATTTTCGGGTAATGTTGTTGCTGAATTTATGATGTGTTTGGAAAACGGAAAGTTTTAGGGCGATTTTTCTTTATTGATTCGGATTAGTTAGTTCGATAACAGAGACCTGATTACGGAAAGTTGACAGTTCACATGGCTTCCACTCAGAAGTTATAGATTTACTGCTCCTTTACCATTTCACTAATTGATTTCACTGCAGAATCAAATTTGTACTAAAAAGTAGGTTTTGTAAGGATGGTGTTACACTGTTATCTATGTTACCTATAATGGCATTGTGTGGCATTACATTATTTAATAAGTTATTTGTAAAAAACGTATTGTATACCCGGATTAAATCTAATGATTATGTCTAACTAGAAGTCTGTAAACATATGTGTATACGATTTAGCTTATTTTAAATTGTTCTAAACTTGTAAATACTTTGACATGTCCTATATCCTTGTAAAAAGAGATCTACAGATGAATAAAGCTACTACTACAACTACTACTTATTATTATTCATGTCATACTTTGGCGTACTTTATTATTTAGTTAGCATAAGTTTTAAAATACTCCACGCAGTTTTTATAAATCGACAGTAAAGTTTCATCAAAGTACAATTACTAAGAGAAGATTTAAAGTATTTAGTTCAAATGGTTCAAATGGCTCTGAGCTCTATGGGACCTAACATCTGAGGTCATCAATCAGCATTTAGTTCAAAGATTTTTGAAATAATAGTGTTTAGAATTTCACGTGTTATGTAGTTAATAGTGTTGTGTCTAAGGTGTTCATCTTTATCTGACTCTACCGATAGACTGCTGTCTGGGTCTTCAAGCTGATAGTTGAGCCAGATTTAAATTATGAAGAATGTAATATTACAATAACAGCAATCAAGAATGAGCAACTGGCTACAAACATTCAGACTATACTAGATCCAGGTAACACATGTCTCACTTAAACTAAGTAGTATAAGAAAGTGAATATTCTTTGAGAATGCAAATAATAATCAGTATAAAAGACACAATTACTTCATATCTACCTAAGTAGTAGTAATTTCCTGTAATTAAACTGACAAAAGAACCTCTTGTTCAAGTCAGTTGGGCTCCACCACTAGTTACCATTTACTTACAATTATCATTGTCTTCCTACTGTGATGTACAGATCGTAAGTGTTATTGAGGGCCAGTTGTTGGCTAGACATATTAATCCTCCTCCTGTGTAGTACAAGTCAAATCACTGTACATCACTTGCTACAATGTTCTACTGTCTTGTATCTTAACAGTAAAACAGTAGTTCAGTATTAAGTAACGTCAACCCCCAATAGTTAATTTCCTTTATGGGCCATGATAGTACTGGATAAAACTTTGCCTAATTAGGCTGGCGACTGTTTCCTTTTACATACGTAATTACAGTTTACTTTATTACTAAATGAACCTTGGTTAGATTCCCGTTTTTTAAAGTATTACTTCCTATCAATAGCAATCTTTCCAGAGTCGAAAAACAGTCCGATATCTTCCCATTGCACATGGTCACGATCACAAAAATAAAAATCCTTTCACTGGAGTAACATTATCGGTACATTACTAATTTAAAAGTATTCGGTAGATTTACAATGGTTGTAACTGTTAACGAAGGTATCAGTATTTCATTATAGTTTTTGAATGCTAGTCTGTTTACACTGTTCAGTAAATGCAATTCCTTCACCGTCTTCTCACGAAAATTTGGAATTTTAATTCTATCTAGCCGCATTGCACTCTGCGCAACACAGTGCTCAAAAACGAAAACTTAATGTGTTTAGAAGCGTTACATGTCTTTGCATTACACTGTGCAACGCTTTCTTTCCTTCAGCTAGTTTGCTTCTGTTCTGCATTTTTTTTTATGTTCATCACTTCGAGGAGTACTGAGTTTCTGTTGTCACAGGTAAGCCCTACAAAAATAAGTTAGGGCCTTTTTAACATCACACTTTGCATTTCAAAATTATTATCAGGTTCAAATTAGGTAAAGTCATTTCAGATTTCATTTATCATGCACACAGACTTTTTCATACAGTGCAGTGTTACATTTGCGTGTGTATCATTTAACGACTGGAATTTATTTGGTCAGTTTGCGTACGTAATATTAGAGAGTATTTTCACAGAATATTTTGGTTGTTTATTCCTTCAAATTCCTCTTTAATTTTTGGTAGCATTGTTATACCATTAGTTTTGTGCGTTGGGATTACAAGTTACGTATTGTGACGTCACACACTGAAGCACTGTTCACTGCACAGAATTCCATAGGATCGCTTCTTTAATTTATAGTTTTGGTGTTCTAATTAATTTGGTTGACGTTAATGGCAACAGTCAGCCATACGCTTTCATATAATTTGGTGACTCATTCTTATTAGATAGCCTTTCCGTCGTAATCACACCACTTGCATTGCTCAGGATTACGAAACAGACACACACGAAGTTAAAGATATCAGTTCAGTCCAGTACTGTTATAGTTCACGATATTTAACTTAGTATTTATTTATATACAGAAAAGTTATAGTTATCGCTGATGAATGCAACTTAATGGAATACCTTTGGTATCCTCCTCTTCACCACATGCTCACAGCGGGGACGACGTAATACTGATAAACGGCAGATTTTTCTTGAACCATTCACAACTGAAGCTAAGTTGGGCGATGGTCGTTCTGAAGCTCCTTGAACATCGACAGCTGTCACTCAAGTATGAAGTTTCGACAATCTAGTGACATGTACGAAATTGTATCTACATCAGACTGTTCGTTGCAAGTACTTAGCATTTTGGATCAGTCAGTATAGTTTATTTGCACTCTAGTGACAGCATTTCCTCTTGTACACTGCATTTCTTGGCTAGTTACAACATGGTAGTCACGAAGTATGATGATCTGTGGTCATCTCGTTCTGAGAGCTGCAGTTCGACATGGAGTAGAAACACTTACGGAGTGAGCATTCAGATGTCCAGAACGTGGTTTTTATAGTGAATATACATTACCTCGCACATCGTGTGTCTTCGGTACGGCGTAAAGTCACCCCGCAGACACATTTGATTATGAAAAGTATTACGAGAGTTACCGATAAATTTTTATCGGTGTTTTAATTAATCAACAGTAATTAAATCATCGTATATTAAGCGAACCTAATTACCAGACTCGAGGGATTTTGACCTCGTGCTTCGACTGAAATGCCTCAGTTGTTTCAAAAGTCTTTTCTGAAAATTGTGCCAGACTTAATCCTCATACGAGGATTTGCAGGATTAGCTATAACCTACAAAACATGTAATGGCACTGCGTATGAGAGGTGGTTATGATTTTCAATACGTTAGTAAAGCTGGAGATAATTTCTAAAAGAAAAACCAAATACGATAAATTGAGCCACACGAAAAAGCTGAAAAAAGCAAATACAAATAAAAAGTTCGGTATGAAAAGGAAAAGATAATTCCAAGCAGTCATATTTGTCTTAAGGATAGGTAGTCGCCAATAGTGGCTGCGTATTTTTGCAGTAAAGAATTCGATAATACCGAGCGAGGTTATCACGGATTCCGAATGTGAATCAAATTGGAAGAAGTTAAACATCAAAAATTGGTAAAAATGGTAACTGAATGCTTTGTTTAGGCCGCCTTGGTCAGCAGCTTTAGTGGTAGGGCGCTTCAGAGAGAACTTGCAGAATATCGTTAGTAACTATCCTGATCGTGCCGTTGACATAAGGAGTGACTTAAACTTGACAGGCATAGACGGGGAGAATCGTCCTATCAAAACTGGCGCCAGAGACAGGGATTTGTGCGACATTATTTTTTATATCTTGTCCGAAAATTACTTCGAGCAGATAACAAGAGAACCAACTCGTGAAGGTAACGGCTTACACTTTCTAGCAACAAGCACACCTGAATTTATCGAATCTGTTGTGAATCGATCTGACAAAAACCCTGGACACTATGCATTTTTTTCACAACACACTTTAATGCACACCACTCTATTCTGTTTGTTTTTGTACACATACTTATAGTACAAAAATAAACAGAATACAATGGTGTGTAAAGCAACTATTGACACTATGGCCACACAAATGAAGAACTGAATATAAATGACCCAGCAGAAAGCATTGGACGCTCTTTAACACTGTTCGCTGATGATGCCGTTGTCTATAATAAATCAGCAACGCCAGAAGACAGTATCGATCTGCAGAACGGCATAGAGAGGTTGGATGAATGGTGCAGCCCCTGGCAGTTGATCCTGAGCGTAAATAAATGTAACATGTTGCCCACACATAGGAAAAGAAATCCACTACATTACAGCTAAACTACTGACGAAAAATTCCTGGAAACAGCAGCTACCGTAAAATATCTAGGAGTAACTATCCAGAGTGTTCTTAAGGGGAATTATACAAAAAAAAAAAAAAAATAGGAAGAAAAGCATATACCAGACTGAGCTTCATAGGAAGAGGCTTAAGGAAAGATAACTTATCCACTAAAGAAGTGGCTTACAAGGTTCTTGTTCGACGTATTTTTTTAGTACTGTTCATTATATGGGACCCTTATCGTGTAGGACTGATAGAAAAGATGGAGAAGATCCAACGAAGAGCGCCGCATTTCGTCACGGGATCGTTTAGCTAGCGAGAGAGCGTTACGAAGTTGCTTAAAAACGCCTGTGGCAGACGCTACTAGAGTGGCGTTGTGCATCAACGAGAGGTTTACTATTGTAAATCTGAGAGTACTTCCCGGGAAGAGTAGGACAACATATGACTTCCACTCACCCACATCTCGCGAAATGAACACTATGAGAAAATTCGGGAAAATTAGAATTAATACAGAGCCTTACCGACCATAATTCTTCCCACGCGCCGTTGGTGAAAGAAATCAGTTAGTGGTGCTAGAAGTACCCTCTGCCAAACACCGTCAGGTGGCTTCTGGAATATTAATGTAGAATATACACAGATATACACACATCAAATAAAGGTTTGCTTCACTCCGGTTCCCAGAACACCTGAAGATAGACGTTGACTGTGGATGTTGTATCACAGACACAGTCTCTTGACTGTACAAAGATGTCACTAAACCGGACCCAAGATGTAAACACCCATCCATGAGCAGCGCCTATTATACTGAGGGGTCCGACAACCGATCAGTTCCAGTCATTACACCTGGCTAGTTGGTCAATACCGCGAGTCGATAGTGTTCGCATTGTTACTTTGTGCCAAGGAAGGGGTCTCAACGAGGGAAGTGTCCAGGCGTCGCGGAGTGAACCAAAGCGATATTGTTCGGACATGGAGATACAGAGAGACAGGAACTGTCGATGACATCTCTTGCTCAGGCCGCCAGAGGGTTACTACTGCAGTGGATGACCGCTACCAACGGATTATGGCTCGGACGATCCCCTGACAGCAACGCCACCATGTTGAATAATGCTTTTCGTGCAGCCACATAACGTGGTGTTGGGACTCAAACTGGACGCAATAGGCTGCATGATGCGCCACTTCACTCTCGACGTCCACGGCAAGGTCCATCTTAGCAACCACGACACCATGCAGCGCAGTACAGATGGGGCCAACAAAATGCCGAATGGACCGCTCAGGATTGGCATCACGTTCTCTTCACCGATGAGAATCGCATATGCCTTCAACCAGACAATCGTCGGAGACGTGTTTGAAGGCAACCTGATCAGACTGAACGCCTTAGACACACTGTCCAGCGATTGCAGCAAGATGGAGGTTCCCTGCTGTTTTGGGGTGGCATTATGTGGGGCCGACGTACGCCGCTGGTTGCCATGGAAGGCGCTGTGACGGCTGTACGATAAGTGAATGCCATCCTCAGACCAATAGTGCAACCATATCGGCAGCATATTGGCGAGGCATTCGTCTTTATGGACGACAATTCGCGCCTCTTGCACATCTTGTAAATGACTTCCTTCAGGACAACGACATCGCTCGACTAGAGTGGCCAGCATGTTTTCCAGACATGAATCCTATCGAACATTCCTGGGATAAATTGAAAAGGTCTGTTTATGGATGATGTGACCCACCAACTACTCTGAGGGATATATGCCGAATCGCCGTTGAGGAGTGGGACAATCTGGACCAACAGTGCCTCGATGAACTTGTGGATAGTATGCCACGACGAATACAGGCATGCATCACTGCAAGAGGACATGTTGCTGGGTATTAGAGGTACGTGTGTGTACAGCAATCTGGACCACCACCTCTGAAGGTCTCGCTGTATGGTGGCACAACATGCAATGTGTGGTTTTCATGAGCAATAAAAAGGTCGGGAATGATGTTTATGTTGATCTCTATTCCAATTATCTCACCTCGGAACCGAGGTGACGCAAAACTTTTCTTGATGTGTGCAGTATTTTATACAACGACCAAAAATGTCAGTTATCATCGGAACCAAGATTTATTATGTAAATTTTTGGGTTATGGTTTCAACTGAAGCAGTCCATTTGGAGTAGACTGTGGTGGCAATCGATCTCGTATTTATGAAAAGAGCATCGTGTTCAATACACGTATGGGTATTTTAAAACAAATTTTATTCTGTTTTAGCAGTTTCTCCCTTGCAGATATTAGGATGACTATTAATGAGACATGAATTATGTAGTCAAATTTTATTGCATTTGTGCGATCCGTGATGTGCTCAGTCTTACATATCTTGACATTAGGAGGTAATTGGTTAGTCTTTGCACTAGGCTGCTATGTTGTCAGTACGGTACTACCTGCACATAGAAAGTTGGAGTAAAAACGTCGTCAGTCATAATTTTTTTGTGTTTTATTAAATTACACAATGCATTTCGGATCATGTTGGTCGATTTTCAGGTGTAAATAGTCTAGTGCTTAATACACATAGCCTTTGAGTGAGGAGATAGCCATTTTCCTATTATGGGAAATTTAGATGTTAGGATTCGTATCGTGTGAATCGAGTGCGGAAATATGTGAGAAACAGTGGAAGAAACAGTGAAAACCTTATAAAACAAACAAGGAAGAACATTTTTAATCTTTTGATGTCAGTTTACGTTCGTTTATTCATATACCTGTCGCACCTCACGTCAGCCAAGGCGTCATTTCCTTACAGCTCTTTCAAACACTTCACAGATGTAATTTAATCTGATGTGATCAAAGATGAAGTTTATCACATAGTGTTAGAAGTTCGAGTTTTAAGAAGTTGATAGCTGCAAGGAACAAATTTAAAATAAGTCTGTAAAATTATAAAATGTTAAACGAACAAACAGATTTTGCTAGCCATAGTTACTTTAGTTAATTTAAAGACTTATTTTAAATATATTCCTTGCATAGCTCTTACAACTCAGATCTCTGACACTATCTGATAAACTTCATCTTTGATCACATCAGGTTAAACTACAACTGTGAACTGCTTTTAATATGTGTTGTAAACAAATATGCGACCCCAGTCACTCGTACTTATGAATAAACCAACTTATGATGACCTCAAAAGGTTAAAAATGTTCTTTGTTTGTTTGTTCGGTAAGTTTTTCGCTGTTTTTTCCGCTGTTTGTCACGTATTTCCGCAATCGATTCATGAAATACGAAACGTAACATTTAATTTTCTCGTAACAGGAAAATGCATTTCACCTCACTCAAGAGCAACGTAAATTATGTATTAAACGATTTGTACCTTAAGATGGACCCATAGGCCCCAAAATGTGTCGTTCGGTTTTTATTCAAATTTCGTATGTTCTGAATACAGTCACGTTCAGAGCTGCAAAATATAGAAAAAATTAAATTACCTATATATTGTTAAAGTTTTGAGAACCTGAAAGTTTCCTGGATGAATATCTTGGCGTTTCCGATTGCGGGAAACCGCTAATCTCACTTCTTTTTCACCACTGGCGTTTCTTCGGAATACTTTTTGAGAGGTCTTAACTTGGAATTCAAGTACTTCTTGCCAGAAATCACTGTAACTCTTTATATCAAAGATTTTAAACATGCTGTCTTCTGGGCAGGGTAATAGAAAGTACAGACGGCGATATACGCATTAAAAAGTCTGATGTTTTTGAGCGATTTTACATCGCGGAGGTGGAGTGGCATTGTTTGGAAGTTACAAACAGGGGAGTCTTTTATGAGACGAGATACGAGGATCAGTCAAAAAGTAACGTCTCCTGTTTTTATTTTTATATTACAAGAAAAGTAAATTCCACGTTCATAGGATGACAGCTACAACGTTCACCATTGAATTCTCACTTTTCAGTGTAATCATCTCCATTGACCACAAGTTTTTTTCTACGTTGAAACAAGAGCACCATACCTCTGTGGTAAAGATGATGGTTCTGCTTCTCAGCCACTGATGTACTTTTTTAAGGTCTCCACGTCTTCAAAATGAGGCCCCCGATGAGCTTCTTTGAGTGGGATGAAAAGATAGAACCCTGACGGTGTAACGGACTGGATGCAGTTGTTTTGCTTGCTTCTTTATTCTGGTCGGTCAATATTTTCCGTAGCCAGCGCCCACAAGTCTTTTTAATAGTGGCCGTCACATTGCCTTTACCAATGGATAACTGGCGGCACAATTGAATTGTCGTTGGCCGGCGTATCTCCATAGACCTTCTTCGGAGTTCAATGAATGCGATTGAGTGTTTCACTTTCTGCAGTAAGAAAGTCAATCACAGAACTCTTGGAAGCGTACGTTGTATCTCTGACGTGTCGATGGTCACCTTCCTGGCGAGGCTAGAGCACAACAGTGGAGTCGTAATTTAGTTAACGAAGGCGTGGGCATCGTGCAGTGTTGAGGCCGTGACTACAGCACGCATTTCTGAAGTTGTGATGTGATGTTTGCCACGCAAGTTGTACATTTCATATGAATGTTCAGGGCTCAGTATTAATGTTTATTGTGAAAGGTGACGATTTTCGATCTTGTGTGTCGTGTAGGAAGATCTATAACTCTCCGCGTCGTGGTTGCTACAGGCCTGACTCTAATTACAAGTTCCAACCGAAACAAACATGTATGGTTGGGCTCTCTGAATATCACGAGCGTAGGTACATCCTCTTTTCGGATATCGCACAACGACTTTCTGAAACATGCACGTCATGCCGGAAGGCTTTTGACTCGGTACCACACAAGTGGCTCGTAGTGAAATTGCGTGTTTATGGAATATCGTCTCAGTGACTGAATTTGTGATTTACTGTCAGAGAGGTCACAGTTCGTAGTAATTGACGGAAAGTCATCGATTAAACAGAAGTGATTTCTGCTGTTCCCCTAGGTAGTGTTATAGGCCCTTTGCTGTTCCTTATCTACATAAACGATTTGGGAGACAATCTGAGCAGCCGTCTTCGGTTGTTTGCAGATGACGCTGTCGTTTATCGACTTATAAGGTCGTCAGAAGATCAAAGCAAGCCGGCCGCGGTGGTCTAGCGGTTCTGGCGCTGCAGTCCGGAACCGCGGGACTGCTACGGTCGCAGGTTCGAATCCTGCCTCGGGCATGGGTGTGTGTGTTGTCCTTAGGTTAGTTAGGTTTAAGTAGTTCTAAGTTCTAGGGGACTTATGACCTAAGATGTTGAGTCCCATAGTGCTCAGAGCCATTTGAACCATTTTTTTAGATCAAAGCAAACTGCAAAACGATTTAGAAAAGATATCTGAATGGTGCGAATAGTGGCAGTTGAACCTAAATAACAAAAAGTGTGAGGTCATCTACATGAGTGCTAAAAGGAACTCGTTAAACTTCGGTTATGCGATAAATCAGTCTAATCTAAAAGCCGTAAATTCAGCTAAATGCCTAGCTATTACAATTACGAACAACTTACATTGGAAGGAACACACAGAAAATTTTGTGGGGAAGGCTAACCAAAGACTGCGTTTCACTGGCAGGACACTTAGAAAATGTACCAGACCTACTAAGGAGACTGCATACACTACGCTTGTCCGTCCTCTTTTAGAATACTGCTGCGGCATGTGGGATCCTTACCAGATAGGACTGTCGGAGTACATCGAAAAAGTTCAAAGGAAGGCAGCACGTTTTGTATTATCGCGAAATACCGGAGAGAGTGTCGCAGAAATGATGCAGGATTTGGGGTGGACATCATTAGAACAAAGGCGTTTTTCGTTGCGGCGGAATCTTCTCTCGAAATTTCTCCTCCGAATGCGAAAATATTTTGTTGACACCGACCTCCATAGGGAGGAACGATCACCTCGATAAAATAAGGGAAATCAGAGCTCGTACGGAAAGATATAGGTGTTCATTCTTTCCGCGCGCTATACGATATTGGAATAATAGAGAACTATGAAGGTGGTTCGATGAATCCTCTGCCAGGCACTTAAATGTGATTTGCAGGGTATCCATGTAGATGTAGATGATTCGTTCATGCTCACGCTCTTGTAATGAACGAGGGAACTGTTTAGTACTGACTGGAAGAACTGTGGTTATAATGCACCTTTTGAACAGTGAATTGCATTCGCTTCCTGTGTTGCACGTATTTGAATTGGGTAATATTACTTGAGCGATAAGTTTAGTACGTCACAACGGATCACGCGGTTGAAATGGAACTATTCCGGCCGTCGTTCTTCCCGCGAACCATACGCGAGTGGAACAGGAAAGGGAGATAATGACAGTGGCACGCAAAGTGCCCTCCGCCACACACCGTTGGGTGGCTATCGGAGTATAAATGTAGATGTAGATGTAATTGTGAGCAGTGCAGCCCAGCCCTCTGTACGTGTATTAATAGGGTACACTAATTCTCCAAGACTAAGTTGGCATTGTTTTTGTGAATGGCTCTGCACTCTGTTAGATAATAATTATTTAAGGACACATCGAAGCAGGCAGTGCAAGGAGAGAAGGGCAATGGCCGCGAGAAAACCGAGCACACTGAGCTTACGCACGCGGTCGTTAAATATCGAGTTCCCACTCCTGTGTTTAGTGAGTATTTGTGTGTATGCATAAGTACTCCCGGGAGCGGAACACACAGCCAAGTTCGTCAATGTTCCCCATTTTCTATACTTCTACAGGGCAGTCAGCTGTTGACGTACGACGCTATTACAGGAGTGGACCTCGTAGAAGAAGGTTTGCGGAAGTGCACCAAATTCAATATTACCACATTACGTACCAGCTTAACAAAGGAGAGAAGAAAAACAGGATGAAGAATTACTTTCTGACTAGCCGTCGTACTGCATAACCTACAAACGTCGGTGTCACAACCAGGACTTGAGCTGTCCGCAAAAATACCTTAATGAGGCCGTGGCCGTTATCCCGTTACAGAAAATGTGGCCACTTACTTCCTCAGCAGGCTACTCGTCGACAGAACTCAAATAAGAGCAAGTCCTAATTAGGCTGCGTACTCAGCGAAGTGGGTCTGGCGGGGTCTCGAACTACTGCTGCTAGTGCAGTCTCTCACAAATTTTTTCGATACCAAGTATCGTCATCGTCGGAAGCGCCTGTGCTTACTGAAAAAAAAGGGCCGGATGCGAGTAGGATTCGCGCACTGAGAGGTCCGTATAATTGTAATTATGTATACAGACAGTTCATTCATTCCGAGAAACGAGAATCTCCACAGTTTTTGCCTGTTGTCGACATTGATACTGTCAAAATATCGGTCACAAGGATTCCAAGACCTTCGAGAGTGTTTCAGTTTCAAGTCTGAAGTCGAATTACAACAGGCAAAAGAAATAATTTTTACGTTTGGTACAATCATGAATGAACAATTTCCTGATTTTTTTTTCGCTACTTGTACTGTGAAACCTCTCTTGCTGCCATATTTCATGATTCTCCATCAAGGTGAAGTACCCTACAGGTTATCAGGAATGAGTTTGCAAGTATCAAAATATGTGGCATAAATAACCGCATCTTTTGATTGTTCTGACTTAGCGGCTTCATATTTTTCAGCACCAAAGGACTACAGATCTCAATATGTGACGAGATACGTGTATCCATTCCCCAGAAACAGGCGTCTTAACAGGTGAAGGTAGTCGAATAACAAACGACAATTTTTTTTCGTGTGGTATTAACAATTTTCGGTTCTTTTTCTTTGCTTGTAATGTGAAACCTTGTTTCTTGGCAAATTTCATCATTCTAGGTAACTGGGCAGTAACCTCTGAGTTTGATAATTGAGTATGCATCAAATTATGTAACATAAATGACCACATGTTTTGGCTGCATTGACTTAGAAGCTAACGTTTATTATAGCGTCAAGGAACCTTGATATGTGACATAAATTTCAACTTGATACTTGTCCCAGTTTCTGAGGTAGAGGGTTCTGAACAGTCGGACAGACAGACAGACAGATGGACGCACGACAAAGTGATTCCATGTGGGTTCTGTTTTTACCGATTGAGGTACGAAAACCTAAAATAGGTAGAACGTAACAGAAATTGAGTCCGTAAGTATCAATGCGGCATTACTTGTTTTGTGTCTTTTAGAAAAGCACGGGAAACTCCAAGACTATATTACTTTAAGTTTCCACGAAACAGTGAGATTTTAAAGAAATAACCTTCATTTAAAGTCAAGGGCGGAAATTCAAGTACTCATTCGTTATCAGTTTCGACCGAACTGATCGTCATCAGGCAACCTGTACAGAAATTGAAAGAACACATGAGGTTTCTTTGATCATCTGACTATGAATTAACAATAAGTAGCGAACGTGCTCACGAAATTATCAGAACCTAAATCTAACATACCGACATTAAATTGTTATATCAGTCTGTAAGGCGTCTCTCCCGCTCTTGTGACAATAACAAAAATAAAATTATAAAACGTCTTTCCGCGTCACTGGCAACAAAAAAATGGTACAAAGTAATGGAACCGACTGCCACAAATAGCTCATAGTTTGTGTTCAGTTGTGCAGCATGTATATATGAAGAAAATCATGTTGTTGTTGTTGTGGTCAACAGTCCTGAGACTGGTTTGATGCAGCTCTTCATTCTAATCTATCCTGTGCAAGCTCCTTCATCTCCCACTACCTACTGCAACCTACATCCTTCTGAATCTGCTTAGTGTATTCGTCTCTTGGTCTCCCTCTACGATTTTTACCCTCCACGCTGCCCTCCAATGCTAAATTTGTGATCCCTTGATGCCTCAGGACATGTCTTATCAACCGATCCCTTCTTCTAGTCAAGTTGTGCCACAAACTCCTCTTCTCCCCAATCCTGTTCAATACCTCCTCATTAGTTACGCGATCTACCCATCTAATCTTCAGCATTCTTCTGTAGCACCACATTTCGAAATCTTCTATTCTCTTCTTGTCCAAACTATTTATTGTCCATGTTTCACTTAGATACATGGCTACACTCCATACAAATACTTTCAGAAACGACTTCCTGACACTTAAATCTATACTCGATGTTAACATATTTCTCTTCCTCAGAAACGCTTTCCTTGCCTTGCCAGTCTACATTTTATATCCTCTCTACTTCGACCATCATCAGTTATTTTGCTCCCCAAATAGCAAAACTCCTTTACTACTTTAAGTGACTCATTTCCTAATCTAATCACTCAGCATCACCCGATTTAATTCGACTACATTCCATTATCCTCGTTTTACTTTTGTTGATGTTCATCTTATATCCTCCCTTCAAGACACTGTCGATTCCGTTCAACTACTCTTCCAAGTCCTTTGCTGTCTCTGACAGAATTACAATGTCATCGGCGAACCTCAAAGATTTTATTTCTTCTCCCTGGATTTTAATACCTACTAAAAATTTTCCTTTTGTTTCTTTTACTGCTTGCTCAATATACAGATTGAATAACATCGGGGAGAGGCAACAACCCTGTCTCACTCCCTTCCTAATCACTGCTTCCCTTTCATGCCCCTCGACTCTTATAACTGCCATCTGGTTTCTGTACAAATTGTAAATAGCCTTTCGCTCCCTGTATTTTACCCCTGCCACCTTTACAATATGAAAGAGGATATTCCAGTCAACATTGTCAAAAGCTTTCTCTAAGTCTACAAATGCTAGAAACGTAGGTTTGCCTTTCCTTAATCTTTCTTCTAAGGTAAGTCGTAAGGTCAGTATTGCCTCACGTGTTCCAACATTTCTACGGAGTCCAAACTGATCTTCCCCGAGGTCGGCTTCTACCAGTTTTTTCATTCGTCTGTAAATAATTCGCGTTAGTATTTTGCAGCTGTGGCCTATTAAACTGATAGTTCGGTAATTTTCACATCTGTCAACACGTGCCTTCTTTGGGATTGGAATTATTATATTCTTCTGGAAGTCTGAGGGTATTTCGCCTGTCTCGTACATCTTGCTCACCAGATGGTAGAGTTTTGTCAGGACTGGCTCTCCCAAGGCCGTCAGTAGTTCTAATGGAATGTTGTCTACTCCCGGGGCCTTGTTTCGACTCAGGTCTTTCAGTGCTCTGTCAAACTCTTCACGCAGTATCGTATCTCCCATTTCATCTTCATCTACATCCTCTTCCATTTCCATAATATTGTCCTCAAGTACATCGCCCTTGTATAGACCCTCTATATACTCCTTCCACCTCTCTGCTTTCCCCTCTTTGCTTAGAACTGGGATTCCATCTGAGCTCTTGATATTCATACAAGTGGCTCTCTTTTCTCCAAAGGTCTCTTTAATTTTCCTGTAGGCTGTATCTATCTTACCCCTAGTGAGATAAGCCTCTACATCCTTACATTTGTCCTCTAACCATGCCTGCTTAGCCATTTTGCACTTCCTGTCGATCTCATTTTGGAGACGTTTGTATTCCTTTTTGGCTGCTTCATTTACTGCATTTTTATATTTTCTCCTTTCATCAATTAAATTCAATATTTCTTCTGTTACCCAAGGATTTCTACTAGCCCTCGTCTTTTTACCTACTTGATCCTCTGCTGCCTTCACTACTTCATCCCTCAAAGTTACCCATTCGTCTTCTACTGTATTTCTTTCCCCCATTCCTGTCAATTGTTCCCTTATGCTGTCCCTGAAACTCTGTACAACCTCTGGTTTAGTCAGTTTATCCAGGTCCCATCTCCGTAAATTCCCACCTTTTTTAAATTTCTTCAGTTTTAATCTACGGTTCATAACCAATAGATTGTGGTCAGAGTCCACATCTGCCCCTGAAAATGTCCTACAATTTAAAACCTGGTTCCTAAATCTCTGTCTTACCATTATATAATCTATCTGATACCTTTTAGTATCTCCAGGATTCTTCCATGTATACAACCTTCTTTTATGATTCTTGAACCAAGTGTTAGTTATGATTAAGTTATGCTCTGTGCAAAATTCTGTCAGTTGGCTTCCTCTTTCATTGCTTAGCCCCAATCCACATTCACCTACTATGTTTCCTTCTCTCCCTTTTCCTACTGTCGAATTCCAGTCACCCATGACTATTAAATTTTCGTCTCCCTTCACTACCTGAATAATTTCTTTTATCTCATCATACACGTCTTCAATTTCTTCGTCATCTGCAGAGCTAGTTGGCATATAAACTTGTACTACTGTAGTAGGCATGGGCTTCGTGTCTATCTTGGCCACAATAATGCGTTCACTATGCTGTTGGTAGTAGCTTACCCGCACTCCTATTTTTTTATTATTCATTATTAAACCTTCTCCTGCATTACCCCTATTTGATTTTGTATTTATAACCCTGTATTCACCTGCCACCGAACTTCACTAATTTCCACTATATCTAACTTCAACCTATCCATTTCCCTTTTTAAATTTTCTAACCTACCTGCCCGATTAAGGGAGCTGACATTCCACACTCCGATCCGTAGAATGCCAGTTTTCTTTCTCCTGATAACGACGTCCTCTTGAGTTGTCCCCGCCCATTGTTCCGAATAGGGGACTGTTTTACCTCCGGAATATTTTACCCAAGTGGATGCCATCATCATTTAACCATACAGCAAAGCTGCGTGCCCTCGGGAAAAATTACGGCTGTCGTTTCCCCTTGCTTTCAGCCGTTCGCAGTATCAGCACAGCAAGGCCGTTTTGGTTAGGGTTACAATGCCAGATCAGTCAATCATCCAGACTGATGCCCCTGCAACTACTGAAAAGGCTGCTGCCCCTCTTCAGGAACCACACGTTTGTCTGGCCTCTCAACAGATACCCCTCCGTTGTGGCTGCACGTATAATATATAATCATAAACAATATATAATAATAAATAATATATAATCATAAACATTGCTATTACTAGACTCTCTCCATATCGCACTGTGCCTCCTTTACATTGAGCAAGTGTACTGAAATCAGCTTCCCAGGTCGTCAGTATGCGTAGGGCACTTCATCTAACAGCAGCGAGCATAGGAAAAAGCAGTTTACTAACACAGAGAAGACCTTGGAGCACTTCTCAAGACTCGCCTCTAGCCCTGTAACATAAGTGTAATATATTTTGTTATTCCATTCTTACACGACAGGTCTAAGTTTCTCTGTTCTATAGTTTTTTCCTGAATTTACAAGGGAAACTTAGGATTTTTTACAGAACATGAAAAAAAAGTTCCAAGGCACAACACGATGAGGTACCTAGGAACGCGCTTTCCGTTCGAATTTAAAAGTGTTCCAATCAAGAAAATCTTCGGAACTATTAATTTCTTGATTTATGTGTCAACATCCTCTTTGTAAACACAACAACCCACGTTAGACATAAACGAAACATTAATAAAGAATTTATGTGGATAACTGGCTACAACTGTGAGCTATTTATAAAAAGCATTTTTATTTGCCATTCAGCTGCATAAATTATATTTATTCGACCGATTTCGATTGTTTCGATCGTCCTCAAAAGGAAAAACTGAACAAACAGAAGAAAGCATATGTAATATACACAGACAAAAAAGAAAACTTACAGCCGCACCTCTCAAACCAACATCATACGCAGTACTTACGAAAGTGTAGTATCTTTTGGTTTAAATGTGCGCATTTCTCTTAGAACACTCTTTCATATACGAAATGTAATAATGTGCATACTTAAAATGCAAGGCAACAAGCTTTTGACAAACTCTTAAAAAGCTTCGACAAGTTACACACGCACTTTTGACAGTTCGCATGCAACTGACATCTCAGACCTCTGTGCCTTCAGACGCCCAAGGAGTCTAATATAACAGAGTACATACTATCTACAATAACATCATACTATTTACAATACCAAAATTGACTGTCATTAACTATTACAGTTGTTGACTTGTCATTTTATTGGTGATAAAATTGACGCTTGTTTTTGCAACGAAAATTGTAACCTTGACACTTCCTCATTGAATGATAAGCTGAATTATTTTCTAGAAGTGTAGTTTATCAACGCCGTTATTGTGTTATACCAGTATATGGTTCTTGCATGACAAGTGGTTCAAATGGCTCTGAGCACTATGGGACTTAACATCTGAGGTTATCAGTCCCCTAGAACTTAGAACTACTTAAACCTAACTAACCTAAGGACATCACATACATCCATGCCCGAGGCAGGATTCGAACCTGCGACCGCAGCGGTCAAGCGGTTCAGGACTGAAGCGCCTAGAACCGCTCGGCCACCGTGGCCGGCTCTTGCATGACATTATTTTCACATGTGCATGTCCTATAAGTTGACGTTCGTTCTTCGTGTTCCTTATCCTATACACATAGCGTGTTGTTTGTTCACAGCACCACATAATGCCAACATTGTAAATAATCTTGTGAACTAGTCTCCCCTCCGATTTCAGCAATGCTTTTATTGTACCAAGTATGTTTTTACTCTATGGTATTAGACAAGTTGGACACCTGAAGGTACATAGGCCTGAGATGTCAGTCGCCTGTTAACTGTCAAGAGTGCATGTGTAACTTGTCGAAACTTATTAAGAATTTGTCAAAATCTACAGTAGTTATGTTTCATTTTCCGTTTTCCCATTGCTCCATTTGGTGTACAAAAGTGCCTTCTGTGAAAAATATGCAATTTTAAACCAACAATATAATTATGTAAGTATTATAGTGCTAGTTCTGCAGGTTCGCAGGAGAGCTTCTGTAAAGTTTGGAAGGTAGGAGACGAGATACTGGCAGAAGTAAAGCTGTGAGTACCGAGCGTGAGTCGTGCTTCGGTAGCTCAGATGGAAGAGCACTTGCCCGCGAAAGGCAAAGGTCCCGAGTTCGAGTCTCGGTCGGGCACACAGTTTTAATCTGCCAGGAAGTTTCATGTAAGTATTATGTTGGTTTCAGAGGTCAACACTAATTTTTCTTGTCTGTGTATATTACATTTGATTTCTTATGTTTGTTCAGTTCTTTCAGATGATGATGGTCGAAAGAACCGAAACCGGCAGAATAAATATAATTTATACAGCTGATTGGCAAATAAAAATGCTTTTTTATAAAAACCATTAATAATTTTGCACAGAGCAGGTAAGGAAAAACCATGGACGTCTTGGGAGAGATACAGATATACGAACATCTTATAAAGCAGCCAGTTAGTTTAGTTTAGTTATGTCAAGTTCCGTAGATCATTTTCACAATTATTTTATCGATATGATGTGGAAAAAGGCAGAATTCAAGATCTGTATACACACATGAATAGTGCTAACATTAATACACCCAAAAATATGGAGAAATCTATCCTGTTAACTGAGCCCTGCTCATATGCTACATTAATTGTCGGTATGACGCTATTCGGTGTACAGAACTGGATATAGTGAGTTTTTTCAAAATTAATGGAGAGTCCATTTTCTGATAACCACTTAACAATTCTTTGAAAGGCATCCTTAACAATATCTTCAGCTGCTTTTTCTGGAATGGGATTTATTATATTAAACGTGCAGACAAAATTGCAGAATAGATTTTAAGACAATTTTAGTCATATTTTAAGTTCTATGTGAATTAATTGACAACAGTGACTGTTTTTGCCGTCATGAAATCTGGCAGTGGTTGCGGAGCAACTTTGTGTCTCTCTGTAGCGGTGGTTTTTGTATTTTTACTAATGACGTAAACAGTTAATTCCAATATTCTATTTTAGGGAAAAGGAACGCATGAGATAGTTCTAAAAAAATCTTGCCACAACGATGTTTGCACGAAACCGGTTTTATATGTGATGTAGACATTACCAATGATATGTAAGTAATTTAACAACAGTTGTAATGTGCTAGCATAGCTATGTTCACTAAAATATCTGTTTACTGTCCTTTTGGTATTCTATTCACAGACATTTTCAAATGGACAAAGGCCGAAACTCGCCAATAATGTGATTTGCATACATGGTGCAATAAAGTCATCTTGAATAATAAAACTGACAGCCTATGGTGGTTTTTTAAAACGATTTTATTATTTAGATGTTTAAGAACTATGTTTAATAGTCTGTCTGTTACTTTATTGCTCTACTACACACCGTTATTCAGTAAGTGAAATCAAATTGAGTACAAATGTTACCAAAAAGGAATTACAAGTCAAACATATTTTGAAACAGCAGCTAAAAGAAACTAAGTTAATTTGCAAATGTCACATGTTCCAGGTGGTAGAAAACCTTCTGTTTCAAGGTACAAGATGGTGCACACGACTTACAATTTATTGCTTAACCATCCACAAGCTATATAAGTATTTATGAAAATAGTATCGAATTTTACTCACCATAAAATGTTATAACGAAAGGACCTACAGGACCTTCCAAATAGCTTTAGTAAATTATACAGATCATAAATATGTAGAACTCTGTATACTTACCAATGTTGCACAAAACACAACTTTATGTCTCACAACAACAGAGACAGTGGAGAAATCGGAAACTGCTCGGTTCCTAGTGAGCAACCCTTCATGTGATTCTGAAATTGGTCATTAGATTGAAACACAGTCGAGGAAATATCGTGCGTTCCTAGATACTCTATCGTCAAGGTACAAAACTCTCCCTTATTGGACTGTGTTAAAGTATTTCACTCTCGGTGACACGTTGTTCTGTGCAAGTGTGTTATATTCAACTGTTTCATTCATATGTTTGGATAATGACGGTTTAATTACTTGGTACTATATATTTTAGTTTCGGCGACGCAGAATGACTTTTTATGATTTCATTTTCGTTACTGATGGCCCTGCAGGAATGACACCTAAAACAGTTTCATGTCAGTATGCTAAATTTACGTCATTATAATTTTGTAAGCATTTTCACTGCACTGATAGATAGTGAAATGTATACCATGCATTCGCTTCGGTGATAAACAGTTTGGCTAGTGATGCACAGTGACGAAAATCAGTAGGAAATAAATTTTTTATTAGCGGTCCTTTGTGTTAGTAAAAACCATTTTCTTCATATATTTACCAGCTGTGGACACCACCTGCAGAAAATACAGTGAACTTTTCAAAAAAATGTTCAAATGTGTGCGAAATCTTATGGGACTTAACTGCGAAGGTCACCAGACCCTAAGCTTTCACACTACTTAACCTAAATTATCCTAAGGACAAACACACACACCCATGCCCGAGGGAGGACTCGAACCTCCGCCGGGACAGTGAACTTTTCATTTTGTCTACAATGAGCACCATCTCGTCATCTCACTTCAAACGAGTGGAGTAACATCCAACGACACCTTTTAGAATAGTGACACGTTGTACAAGCGGCGTTCAATAAGTAACACCACACATTTTCTTTTTTTCCGGGTGCAGGTTGGTTTCATTCGGGATTCCAATAAACCGTATTATTTCTCCGCTCTTTTGCTACCAAAACCCTCTTTTCCAGTATAATCTCCGTTCAATGCGGCAGCCTTACGCCAGCTTACTGGAAGTTTTGCGAAGTCCTCTCGGGTGCGCAGACGCCTTGCGTTGTGATGAATGTGTTTGATTGTGACCCGTCGATCACCTCGAATGAGAGTGTCCGCACTTTCCATTTCAGGAGTCACTGCTGTGCACGGCCGGCAGGCACAAGGGGGATCGGTCAGGTTTGCGCGACCTCGTTGCGATGATGACAGACGCCACGCCCAACGACTCACAGTGCTTTTGTTCACTGCTGGGTCGCTGTAGACGCTCTACAAGCGCCTATGAATACCTGCGATGCTCTGGTTTTCCACCAAACGATACTCAATGTGTAAGTAGGCTGTTTAGGTTTTTATGTTGCTAACGCCACGTAGTGCTCTGTATGAAAATCGCTGACTGCGCTGTGTGCAGTCTGTGGCTGATTGGACTCACTGTTGGAATATACGCTTGTGTAGTGTTGGGCAGTTGGAGGTGAGCCGCCACAGTGGTGGATGGGGAGAGGGAGATGCCAAAGTTTTGAGAGGTTGCTGTAAGCGGACGATCCCGACGTGTGTCCGCCAGAAAAAGGAAATTTGTAAAGATGGATGTCATGAATTGACAGATATATATATGATGACTTTTGAACACTATTAAGGTAAATACAGTGTTTGTTCTCTATCAAAATCTTTCATTTGCTAACTATGCCTATCAGTAGTTAGTGCCTTCAGTAGTTAGACTCTTTAATTTAGCTGGCAGAATTGGCACTGGATGTATTGCAGTAGTTCGAGTAACGAAGATTTTTGTTAGGTAGGTGATTCATGAAAGGTATAAGTTATTGTTAGTCAGGGCCATTCTTTTGTAGCGATTATTGAGTCAGATTGCATTGTGCTAAAAAATATTGTGTGTCAGTTTAGTGATGATCAGAATAAGTAAAGAGAGAACTGTCTGAGTACGTTCAGTTTTACTCAGCTGTCACTATATCAAATAACGTAAGAGTTGTTCCAGCACTGTCACTAGTAATTAATTTTCAAAGGGAACGTTTCAAGTGACAGCTCCCCGTTTGGAACGCACTTCCATTACAGACGCCATTTTGAAGGCTACGTATGGGCTGCCACGTATCTGAACTATAGGGACTGAAGCGGGAATATTCCACGATGTGCTACAAAAAATTCCTCAGTTTTTCAACGGAAAATAGCACAGATAAAGTGTGTTGCATTACATAGCAAACGCCCTTTTTACATCGTCTTCTCCCAATCGGTAGGTTGCATCATATCTCTGGTATTGCTCCGCTCGCTGTTTACGGAGAAATATCTATGAATAAGAAGGGGAAGCCATGAGAAAGGTGTTCTATCTAAGAACGGTTTCTTGAAGAAAATAAATAGACTTGAATCGTGAATTAAATACATATAGCATCCGTACAAACTGTCCTCAATAAAAGCGCCATTCTTAAGTAATAGTATGAAGTACTATCAACTATCAGAAACTTTCTGGGACAAGGCAACGCCGTCATTTAATATTCGCACAGGCGAGTCCAACAATTAAACTGTACCGTCAGAACAATCAGACGCCGATTTTGCGACAGTACAATCAGTAAATTATACAGTGTTTGGCTCACCTGCAGGTCGGGAATCATGACAGTGTGAGGGATAGCGTGCTCCTCCAGGAAGTCCTTGACATCCTCAAGGATGTCCGGGGAGACTGCGAAGTCCGCCGACCTGGAACAGACAAGGAAGCTCTGGAGAATTGCTGCTGACGACAACCGGAAGAAGCAAGGAGAACGGATGTACCAGTACTGTCTTACTATGTGCATTTCAATAGGCAACCTAACTGCGACCAAAAACGAGGCCCATCCGTGAAGTAAGATTCCCTGGGCTCATGCCAAGAAACGCAATTTATTCTCACGTTCAGAAAACAAACACGTTGAACGACCAGAGATAGGACGTACATGTCCACTGGGTATGTACATTAGTATTTTCTGCAAAAAAGGCAAGCATTTGAAACATATCGGCCAGCGGTTTCAAGGTCAACACCGAGATCGCAGGCCAACACCGTGAAATGTGTCTGCGGCTCTCGTTGCGCTATAAATCGAAGGTAATGGATCAGTGTGGCTTGAGCAGACGCGCAGGACACTCGGAGACGTATTAGCGAACGGTACCGCAAATCAGTGAGTTTGAAAGACGGAGCATTATTGGCATGAGAAAATGTGATGCATCCATCTGGGAAACTGCTACTCGTGTGGGACTAACTGTTTCGGCAGAGCAACCGGTGTGTGCAGAATGATTCACGGAAGGCCGTATAATACAACGAGGCGGATCAGGTCGCACCACACAATCACCCCTTAAGAAGATCCACATCTCATCCGAATGGCATTGCAGGACAGATCTGCGTCCTCCTCGGCTCTGGCGCAACAGTGGAACATTGGTACAAATCGTACACTATCAGGGGTAACTTTGTCTGTCGCTGTTTATTTCCGCGTGCGTAACGTGCTCGTCGTCCACTTCTCCTCCTACGTTTGAAGAATGTGCAGAAATGGTGTAATGAAAGACGTCGCTGAGGACAGGAACGGCATCAGACAGTGTTTTCGGACGAATCGAGGTTCTGTTTGTTTGAAAGTGAAGGCCGCATTTTGGTTCGTCGCAGACAGAGGTAGAGGCATCACAGTGATTGCATTCGTACAAGACATACAGCGCCAACTTAAAGCCTTAAGGCGTGGGATGCTGTTGGGTACAACCACAAATCACAGTTGGTGCGTATCCAGGGCACTGTGACTAGAGTGACCTACGTAAATGACATCCTGCGACCCGCAACCACGGCCATTCTGCGGAATGCCCCAGACTTCATTTTTCAGCAAGACAATGCACTATCATGTGTTGGTGCACGAACAAGTGTGCGTTTTCTTGGCGTCACAGGATGTCAGCCTTTTGTCCTGCCCTGGCGGATTACCAGACTTGTCGCCAATCGAAAATGTGTGGGATACGTTGAAACGACGGGTGCAGCGCTGTGGTTCAAAGGCACCCACCACAGATGAACTTTGGAACTAGGTGAATGCAGCATGGTTGGCTATACCACAAGACGACATTTACGCCTATTGTGTGTCAACACCGTTACGCATGGAACACGTTATCAGGGCCCATGGCGGGCCCTGTGCCTGCAAGGCAACAGAGCATATGCCGAAGCGAGGTTCAGATTCATTGTAACATAAAAGGATATAATTGTACATAATATTTAACATGTGTACTGGAGATGATGGAAAGACAACTGCAGTGATAAAATTACT
The DNA here is from genome assembly GCF_021461395.2 of Schistocerca americana. Taxonomy (NCBI): domain Eukaryota; kingdom Metazoa; phylum Arthropoda; class Insecta; order Orthoptera; family Acrididae; genus Schistocerca; species Schistocerca americana. The sequence goes on from NC_060120.1 coordinate 185,762,776, forward strand.
GCAGTTCGGAATGAACCAGAATACCCAGAAGTTGTACTGTTGGGTAACTAACCAATCTAATGAAACGCCAAGTAGTTCTGGAGTAAAAACCTACCTAAAATGCGATGTGAGCAATAATCCAAGGGCTTGCCAATGTGGAGAAGGGAGTTGATAAGTGGTCACGAACTACCAAACCTAGAGGATGGGGCAGTGTGTCAACTTAAAAAGGTGTTCTTTTAGTGTTCTTACTCTAAATTGTGTTTCTGTGCCTAAATGTTTACATACAACGACTGCCAAACCAATAATGGGCAGAATGTGTATTTGTAATGATTCTTTTTAAATATTTTTTGTATATATAGAAAATTGTGTTTAGTTATTTATAACATGGACTGCTAGTGCTGAGGCAAGCAGTGAAGTAAGTTAGGTTTTTTGACCAACGTGTTATGGACTGACTATTCTTACTGAAGTCAGTGGGAAGTTATTATAAAATATATATGGAATCTCATTCAAATGGATGTAGATTTTTTCGAGACTAGGTTTTCTGGAATATCTTAAAGTTTTGGACTGTCTTGTTTTAAAACACAGCAGTCATAATTAAAGATAGGTTCTGAATTTGTTAGTGCGTTTATGCACAACAAACATTTTGGAACTGCTATAAAAGAAGACCACCTTTAAAATTGATAATATTGAAAAAAATATTTGTGTTTTTGCTAATGTATGTTTTTGTATATGCATATTTTTTTCTAGAATACTATGCCTGTTTTACTAATGCGCAGATTATTTTGTATACTGCTTGTCTGTCTGTGATATAGTATATATGTAGAAGAGACAAAAAATTTTAATCTATGCCCTGTGTAATGATGAAAATTAGTTTCCCTAAACCAGTGTGGAAATGAAAATTACTGTAAATGTCTTATTTTGAAAATGTTTTGGAAGAAATGTATGAAATTTCTTAGTGTATATACTGTATGTCTGTAATACGTGTATTTTTTTTGCCCCAACTGAAGTTCGATGGTACAATTTTTATTTTGTAGGCAACACCACTTAGGTGTTATAGATGTTTCCTTGAAGTATCCCTTACGGGAAACCTCTACGAAACATGGGACTTGCGTAACACCATAACTTAGATACTACATACCTTTTGTTGATTCATTTTGCTTTCTGTTTTGCTCAACATTCCATTGTTGAGCAAAACAGAAAGCAAAATGAATCAAGAAAAGGTATGTTGTATGTAAGTTATGGTGTTACAAGGTGACTGAAATGCTAATCATTTCTGCAGAACATACTAATGTGTATGTTCTGTGAATATGAACGTCGTATCTCTAGTAGTTCAAGGTGTTCGGTTTTTTCTGATCATGAGTGTAATTGAATGATTTATTGGAACCACTGGAGTTCAGACATTTGCCATACCTGAGACCAACTTTTGTGTCCCTGTGTCATAGAAATCTGTCGTCTGAGGCTAGAGCCAATGTGTTACCACCATCTCTACCTGCACCCTGAAAACGCTGACTCCTAGCGGACAGGAATTTCATGGGGTTCCGGAAGAGGTGGAAATAACTGGGAGCAAGGTGGATGATCAAAGATCTTATAGCCGAACGTTCTGCAAGAGCTATGCTGTGCACGGAGTCGCGTGTGGCCGAGCGTTATCGTGCACCGGCACTATCAAGCAAGGGACTGCACGAACTTCCCCTCGCCGATTTGATCCACTTTGACAGGATGTGTCGGACAAGACCAGAACACAACTGGGGCAGAAAGGCGTAACTATCAACCGTTTCCGAGAAAATCGACTTATAAAATCTTATGCCTGCTTACATACTCGTATTTTGAATCAGGAGGGTAATAAGGAACGCCGTGCTGAATACCGAAGGCCTCGTATCACTAGCAGTCGAGATGACAGGAATCTTATCCGCATGACTGTAACGTCTCGATCCCTGAGTCAACATATGGGGACGTTTGCAAGACAACAACCATCTGCACGAACAGTTCGACGACGTTTGCAGCAGCATGGACTATCAGCTCGGAGACCATGGCTGCGGTTACCCTTGACGTTGCATCACAGACAGGAGCGCGTGCAATGGTGTACTCAACGACGAACCTGGGTGCACGAATGGCAAAACGTCATTTTTTCGGATGAATCCAGGTTCTGTTTACAGCATCATGATAGTCGCATCCGTGTTTGGCGACATCGCGGTGAACGCGCATTGGAAGCGTGTATTCGTCATCACCATACTGGCCTATCACCCGGCGTGATGGTATGGGGTGCCAATGGTTACACGTCTCGGTCACCTCTTGTTCGCACTGACGGTACTTCGAACAGTGGACGTTACATTTCAGATGTGTTACGACCGAAACCCTGCGAAACGCTACATTTCAGCAGGATAATGCACGACCACATGTTGCAGGTCCTGTACGGGCCTTTCTGGATACAGAAAATGTTCGACTGCTGCCCTGGCCAGCACATTCTCCAGATCTCTCACCAATTGAAAACGTCTGGTCCATGGTGGCCGAGCAACTGGCTCGTCACAATACGCCAATCACTATTCTTGATGAACTGTGGTATCGTGTTGAAGCTGCATGGGTAGCTGTACCTGTACACGCCATCCAAGCTCTGTTTGACTCAATGTCCAGGCGTATCAAGGCCGTTATTACGGCCAGAGATGGTTGTTCTGGGTACTGATTTCTCAGGATGTATGCACTCACATTGCGTGAAAATGTAATCACATGTCAGTTCTAGTATAATATATTTTTCCAATGAATACCCGGTTATCATCTGCATTACTTCTTGGTGTAGCAATTTTAATGGCCAGTAGTGTATTTACTAAGAGGTGCTCCTGATTTTCATCCTGGCAGCTGGCGTTTATGAACTAACAGTGGTTTGTGTAGCTTATCGTACATTTCTGTAGTTTGTTTTAATAATTAATCACAGTTTAGAGACTGTACTTCATCCTTGTGACACATTTTCCGGTACTGCCGTTTCAGACTTGGTAACGCTTCGAAAGTGTGTATGTTAAATACAATTGTTAAACATTCTCTGAATAGATATTAACTACTAAAATAAATTTACAGCTGTCTTCGAAAAAGTTTTATCTACAAAAATATCTATAAAGGGAACCATATTCACTGCTAACCGATGTCGTTATATTGCCATATAACTTGCTTCTGTCATTTAGGCATATCGGACATTTTGTGGCGTTTCAACTTGCACTTGAGAATGGCTGTAAAGCTGCAATCATGATTGTGTGAAATAAATGAGTAATAATTTACAGATTAATGGTGAAAATTCCATTCAAAATGGTAGCGCATGTGCGGGAAAGCAGGTGACGTGTGGGCTGCGGGGGAGACGGGCACAGGAGACGGCGGGTTCGGAGATGACGTCACAGGAGTAGCTGATGAGTTTAAAGCCAGTGTACGGAGGTCATTTCTTAGTGTACAGCACCGGTAGCTTGGACTGGAGGGAGCGTGGAGAGAACTTGTCTCCTTTGTACCTGCAGGATTACTATCTTTTACTGGAGCCACCTCCACGGTGGGTCGCACATTCGATCCTTGGCTAGGCCTGCCCGCTCTGTTGGTGTACAGCGGTCGTGAGAGCCCTCATCGTTGTAGATCATTTCACGGTGTGGTCATACACTTTCGACTTCCGTCATGTTTGATGTTCCGTTTCAAAAACCGCCCTTCCCGGTGTGGTACGTGGCGACCGCTAGTTATTCAGACTGCTAGCAGCCGCGTCTGCAACACTTCGGCGCAGCTACGCTGACGTCACGGCGCGTCGCTACTGACGCGTGCTGTGCTCTCCCCAGAGCCTGCAGCTGATGACCTCGGAGCCCAGTGCGCCGGCAGGCACCGACGTCATCAGTGGGGCAATAGCATCCAGCTTGCTGCGATCTTGTCTCTGTACTGAAATCAATAAAGCACTATTATAAACAAAGATGTCCCATTAATGGCTATTCGAGCGGTACCGGTCATCACCACCTGTACAGCCCACGTCCGCAAGAGGAAGCCGGTTCTTTCACTGACCTACGAAGAGCCGAAACCCCCACCACTGGCTAGGTCAACCCTCGGCCCCAATAGATTTTAGAAGTAAGATAAACACAAATTCCGGCTGTTTCCAGCCATGCGCTGCTGTGCCGCAAGCTGGTTTAATCAAAAAGAAACAAAAGAGAATGCACGTGTTTCTAATACGCACGGGAATTGGACGTACGTAGCAATCTTCTTCTCTCCTCTGTCTCTATTTATCTTCTCTTCAGCTTCTCTTTGTCGATCTCCTCTTCCTCCCTCCTCTCTCCTTCGCCTTCCCCTCTCTGTCCATCACCTTCCCTCTCTATCTGACCATCTTCTCATCCCCATCTATTTCCATCTTCTCCTCCCCTCTCTCGCCTCCTCCCTCTGTCCATCACCTCCCCTCTCTGTCCGTCTTCCACTCCTCCCTACATATCCTCCTCTCTTCTCTCTCCTCCTCACTCTGTCCATCACCTCCCCTCTCTGTCCGTCTTCTCCTCCCCCTCCATCTCCTCCTTCCCTCTCTCTCCTCCTCCCTCTGTCCATCACGTCCCCTCTCTGTCCGTCTTCTCCTCCCCCTCCATCTCCTCCTCCCCTCTCTCTCCTTCTCCCTCTGTCCATCACGTCCCTTCTCTGTCCATCTTCTCCTCCCCCTTCATCTCTTCCTCCCCTCTCTCTCCTCCTCCCTCTGTCCATCACGTCCCCTCTCTGTCCGTCTTCTCCTCTCCCTTCCATCTCCTCCTGCCCCTCTCCCTCCCCCTCTGATCATCACCTCCTCCCCTCTCTATCTTCTCCTCTCCTATCTTTTCCAGCTCCCTCTCTTTACTCGTCTTGTAAGGTGTCAGGCAAGTCCAACACCTTCCATGAAAACCCTGACATGACAGCAAATCCGGCAATATGTCACGTAGCTCCGAATAAATCCTGACATTAAATTAACCAAAGTAATACAATCAACGACTGAGCAAATGGAATACCACAGACTAGCACAAGAACGCCTAAATGCATGTCATACCTTCCCACCTTGAAACAGCCGCAGTTCCAAGGGGAGAAAGGAGAACAGAAGCCGAGAGCAGGGACGTGTAGGCTAGAAGGTCCTACGAGAAGAGCGGGACAATGGGACACCCACATCGCCGGCCGACCGGCAAAAGGTCCATCCCCCAGCCCATGTTAAAAGAGAGAGCCCTCCAGAAGAACAGTATAGATCTTACGATAACACTAAAACGGCCACATCAACTGCAAGTTTTAGAGTGAGACTATACCCTTCTCTGTTACGTAGCAAACATAAAAAACATTACCCCACCACGAAAAGTATAACGTTTCTCATTGGATAGACAGAATTTTTGTAGGCGGAGCTTAAGGTTAACATTGAGACGCTGATTGGTCAGTTGAAAACACAGCCAGATACCTTTTTCTTAAATCAACTTCGGTAAAGAGTAGTAAGGATAAGTTCGAGAGAGATCCTACCGCGACGGCGAGGTGTGTGGAGCTGCACCGCCAGCCGCCCCTGACACTGCCTAACCACAGACAAGGTAATGAACGCACAAGGTAATGAGCGCATAAGGCTTCACTCAGAACTGCAGAAGTCTCATCTGTTACATCCCCTTTTTACGAAATACTAGTGCCGATCGTAAATTAAACTTCATGGTATTCACATTTGCTACTTGAAGTTACAATCTGAAACGCGATGATTTTTCTGTTATATAATTATTGAGAAGCCACATCAGCCACTGTAATTTACAACACGTTAAATAAGTAATTAAAGATAATTGAGGGTCGTTGTAGACCATTTTTAATAGTTTTCTCTTTTATGAAACTTAATTTAAACCTAGATTATAGATGTGATATGGCATAGGTCATCCTTCGGTCCATTCTACATGTCATGTGCGGTCTGGCGTCTTCTTACCAGCAAAAGGTCCCAGGTTCAAACTAGTCAATTCCCTAATAAACACGCTCAGAGCGTCGTTGCGCGAAAGTGGTAGGGAGACACGACTTAGAACAAACAGACACCACGTAGAATGTTAAAATCTCTACCTTTTCACTTTCTGTCTCCATTTCCTGCCACCCTACTATCCATCTTCTCTTCCCCCTCTCTCTGACTTTGAAACTTTTATTCTTGTTGAATATTCATTTTCTGTAGCAGTATTCTAATCGTAAGCCAATAAGCCATCAATACGACTCTGCTGTTTGCTGACAACGTTTCGGTTTTATAGATACTCTGTGTCTGTCAGAATCTTCGTTAGAGTATTATGTGAAAATTTAATGTAAATCAATCAACAATTTTCCGAGATTTTTGGTAATAACCTTTGCGAATTATACACAGAAGCGCCAGAGAAACTGGTGTAGGCATGCGTATTCAAATAGAGAGATACGTAAACAGGCAGAATACGCCGCTGCGGTCGGCAATGCCTATGTAAGTGTCTGGCGCAGTTGTTTGTTCGGATACTGTTGCTACAATGGAATGTTATCGAGATTTAAGTGAGTTTGAACGTGGTATTACAGTCGACGCACGAGCGATGGGACACACCATCTCTGAGGTAGCTATGAAGCTGGGATTTTCCCGTACTTCCGTTTCACGAGTTTACTGTGAATATCAGTAATCCAGTAAAACATCAAATCTGCGACACAGCTGTGGCCGGAAAAGGATCCCGCAAAAACGGGACCAACGACGACTGAAGAGAATCGTTCAACGTGATGGAAGTGCAACCCTTCCGCAAATTGCTGCAGAATTCAATGCTGGGCCATCAACAAGTGTCAGCGTGCGAACCATGCAACGAAACATCATCGCTATGGGCTTTAGGAGTGGAAGGGCCATTCGTGAAACCTTGATAACTACACAATACAAAGCTTTACGCATCGCCTTGGTCCGTGAACACCGACATTGGACTGTTGACGACTGGAAACACGTTGTCTGGTCGAGCGAGTCTCGTTTCAAATTGTATCGAGCCGATGACGTGTACGGGTATGGAGACTAACTTTATGAGTCCATGGACCCTGTATGTAAGCACCGGACTGTTCAGGTTGGTGGAGGCTCTGTAACGGTGTGGGGCGTGTGCAGTTGGAGTCATATGGGAGCCCTGATACGTCTACATACGACTCTGACAGGTACGTCTAAACACCTGCATCCATTTATGTTCATTGGACATTCCGACGGATTTGGGAAATTCCAACAGGACAATTCGACACCCTAAACGTCAAGAATTGCTACAGAACGGCTCCAGGAACACTCTTCTGAGTTTAAACACTTCCGCTGGCCAGGAAACTCCCCAGACATGAAGATTATTGAGCATATCTGGGATGACTCACACCCGCCTGTTTGGCTCTTCAGTGTATACTACACACACACACACACACATACTTATATGTAATTCGGTGGTTGTTGCATATCATCGGGTGTTGTTGGTATGTCCTCGTAAACAGCGTCTTTCAGCTTTGTCCGTCGAAAATGTCCACGGGTGTCAAATCCGGAGAACGGGCTGGCAAAGGTACGTGGCCTCTGCGTCTGCCGGCCGCTGTGGCGTTTCATGTCACACGTTTACACTCTATGGACGCTCACGTTCCGCCTGACGAAGCCAACGGGGATTGTCAACAAACCAACAGTGCATGTTTCGGCGGCTTACCTGGCCATGATTGGTAAATATGGATTCATCGCGAAACAAGATAAATGATACGTCTCGAGTATCGTGTCTTAATGCCCTTATACAGAAGTTAGCAAGATTCTCATAATCGTTTCTATGTAGCTCTTGATGGAGAGAGGTATGGTAGGGATGCAACTTTCGGCGATGGAGAATGTATAGGAGATTTTCCTGATTCATGCCATTTCCTAGTGCGGTTGCGTGGGAGCTAACGTGCGGATCAACTGCAACAGCAGCAAGAACAATAATTTTCATCTCTTCTGCCATCAATTGTTTCGTTCTGTTAAGTTGTCTGGGTGTTACACTGCTATTTCCACGTAACTGGTTGAAGGCCTCGATAAACAATTTCAGAGATTGTTGACGTCTATTGGTATATCTTGCCGGATACACCGTACAGGAACGAACTAAAATTTCCTACCCTCTCCGTACATCTGCATTGGTAAGTCCATTCTCCTCTCACGACCTATTGCTTGGACTGTCACACACTAACAGACTAGCAAGGCGCAATGCACTCAAGGAACACGCAAGTACGCTGTAAACAAACGTAACAACATCGTAGTTAAGAACTACATATGTTGAGTGGCACAAACAAGTGTCGGTGTAGAAACTTTTCAAAATACGATACCTCGTAAAGGACTCCTGCAACGGACACCACTGACATTGTAGTTTGCGCTACTTTTAGTTTGTTAATGCCAATAGGCATTGTTCCATTTAAGGAGTGTATATTTGCACAAAAGATACACTTTGTAAGTATTATTACAATCTGAAAATTTTTAACATGGTGCAGCAGAGTCAGCAACTGTAAAATGTAATTACATTAAATTTCAACCTCCAGTTGCATAAGCAAAGACACTTTACCTAGGTTTCGGCTATAATAATGTAGCCTTCTTCGGAAATGTCGCAATTTAAAATTAAATTAAAACATGTCGGATATTGGCCTTATCAAACTTAAAATGTTGGTGCTACAGTACACAGTCATAAGACTGCGTCACTTCTACTGATGTTTTGCCGACAGGCCACACCAACGGGCCAGACAGGTGGGCCGCGGGCGCTGAGTATACGACTCAGCGCTCGCAGCCCACCCGGGAATCGAATCCGGTCCCCATCGGTTAGAAAAAAAAACTGCAATAATTGTAACAAGGAGCTGTCAGTGTAATTTTTTGTGATCCTCTGCGTGTATCACTTGCATTGCAGGTATTATATAGGGTTTTGTATGTGTGTAAGTGGACTTCCAGCCATGGGTCTATGTCCAATGAGAGGAATGTGTTAGTACTTACATGTCCGTTTTCCCTCTCCCATTCTGTCTGATTGACTGCTGCTGCTACCGGCGCTTTCATTTCCTATAGTATTCTCAATTGTGTATTTATAGGACACTATTTTGGAGGGAAAACCCATGGCAGCCATTTTTGGGACATAAATCACTATAACTTCCTAAATAAACAACGGTGATTTACGTGAGCGCCCTAAATTACTAATGATAGGTCATTAATTAAAGTAATTAATAAAAGTGGTATACCATTATTTTTAAGTCACATAACTATCAAAGTAATGCCTCATGTAATAAGAAGGCATTATTTGAATTTCCCACCTTTTTTTTAAATTTCCAGTCACTTTTAAGTCACACAGTTGCTCCGGAATGCAAGGGGAGAGCGTGGAGGACATTGGCTCTTGGAGATAAAGAGGACAACGACCCTATTGTCCTGGACCCTGAGAACATAGACGTGGACTAGGTGAAAGCTAGGTTAGAACATACCGCATTCTGCTACTCATCAGGGGCAGAACGCCGGGCTTTGCTTGCTTGTATTGTATTGTATGTTAACCGGGGACCTAGAAACGAGGGAGAGGCTCCGTCCCCGCCGCAGCCGCCGTAGTCCACAACCCCACGACGACTATCGCAGTCCACTTCACCCCTCCGCCGCCCCACACCGAACCCAGGGTTATTGTGCGGTTCGGCCCCCGGTGGATCCCCCCATGGAACGTCTCCACCAGACGAGTGTAACCCCTATGTTTGCGTGGTAGAGTAATGGTGGTGTACGCGTACGTGGAGAACTTGTTTGCGCAGCAATCGCCGACGTAGTGTGACTAAGGCGGAATAAGGGGAACCAGCCCGCATTCGTCGAGGCAGGTAGAAAACCGCCTAAAAACCACCCACAGACTGGCCGGTTCACCGGACCTCGACACAAATCCGCCGGGCGGATTCGTGCTGGGGACCAGGCGCTCCTTCCCGCCCGGATAGCCGTGCGTTAGACCGCACGGCCATCCGGGCGGGCTTTGCTTGCTTTATACTAGGTTAACGGGAGATGGGATATTTTTGACAACATAAGAATGATTCAGCTGCTGTGTTTCAGAGAAGAACGCTAGCCCATTTGTGCAAAACCAGTCAGCAACTTTCACGAAAACGTAATTTACTATTTTCTTTGTTTATGATTCATTGCTCTGTTCCACAACAATGCTTGTATCATCCGCAAAGAAGACTGATTCTGCCTCCTGCTTCAAATGAAGTAGCGGATGATTTACATAAGAACATTAACATTCAGACGGTAACGTCGCAGTGATTTGAATAGCATGTATATGGTGCCGTGTTTTATGTTTATTACAACTAATTCATACAAAGAATCGTGGCTCAAACATTAGCAATTCGCAGCTCGCGGTCTCTCGGTAGCGTTCTCGCTTCCCGAGCACGGGGTCCCGGGTTCGATCCCCTGCGGGGCAGGGATTTTATCCTGCCCCGCCGGCCGAAGTGGCCGTGCGGTTAAAGGCGCTGCAGTCTGGAACCGCAAGACCGCTACGGTCGCAGGTTCGAATCCTGCCTCGGGCATGGATGTTTGTGATGTCCTTAGGTTAGTTAGGTTTAACTAGTTCTAAGTTCTAGGGGACTAATGACCTTAGCAGTTGAGTCCCATAGTGCTCAGAGCCATTTGAACCATTATCCTGCCCCGAGATGACTGGGTGTTGTTGTGTCGTCTTCATCATCATTGATCCCCATTACGGTCTGAGGAAGGCAACGGCAAACCATCTCCATTAGGACCTTGCCTAGTACGGAGGGGCGCGTCTCCCACATCGTTCCCCCACGCTCTGTCAAGAAGTATGGAACTTCATTTCCATTTTCCATTCCAAAAATTAACAATGAGGGCACGTAGGATGAGTGATATCGACACCTTGCAGGGTGAATTTCACAAGCTACGAACTACCTTCAAGGAAAATCGCTACAAAGAGAGTACCTTAAAAAAAGCTACACTAATAAGTCAAAACATTAAGACCACTGCTCACCGCGACGTTGGATGCCGTCTGGTAGCGTTGCGGACACGTGACGAAATAAAAAAAAAAGTATGTAGGCGGTGCAGACACGGACGGAGGATCACCCTAGCGAAGCTACAGGCTGACTATGACATAGGCAGTCTGTTATTACGCAGAGCCTGTGGACGAGTTTCTCGAAAACGACGAAGCTGGTCGAATGTTGATGTGCTACTATCGCGAGCATCTACGGAGAGAGGCAGAAGAACAGTGAAACTACCACTAGGTGCTAAATGTTTGGACATCCACGACTCTTCATAGAACGTGGGGTTATCTGCTCTGTAAAGTAACATAGATGGTGATTTGAGGCATCTCTGCCGAAAGATCACAACGCTGGTACATGCACAAGTGCTTTTTTTCCCTTAGTACACCGTTCATCGTACTTTGTACAACATGGAGCTCCACAGCAGACCAACACTACGTGTCCACATGTTGACTCAACTACTTCGTCAATTACGATTGCAGTAGGCTCGGGATCATCGGGATTCGACCATCGATCAATGGAAACCTGTCAGCTCTTCTGTTCAATCATAGTTTTGCTACTCTAGGTCGATAGCCTTCTCCACGAACATCATCATCAAAACGTGCAGCTCACCGCGGACATAGGCTGGTGGGAGTAGTATTATGCTATGGGAGACATTCTACTGCGCTTGCGTGGGACGTATGGTAGTAACCGAAGACAAGCTGACAGCAACGAGCCACCTACACTCCCTCACGCTTGACGTCTTCTCCGACGGCGATGTCATCTTTCAGCAGTATAATTGTCCGCGTTTCGGAGCCATAACCGTGCTACACTGGTTTGAGGAGCATTATAGTGAACTCACACTGATGTCTCGGCAACCAAATTCGCCTGATGTAAATCCTATTGAACCCATCTGAGTCGCTATCTGGCACCATCACCGCGTACGCAATCAGCGGCCCGTTATTTACGCGAGTTACGTTGTCTGTGGGTAAACATCCAATGTCACATATCTCCAGAAAAGTACCAACAACCGATAGTTTCATACGCTGGATCAGTGATATATTTCGTTCCAAAGACGATCAAACATGCTATTAAGCGGGTGGTTATAATGTTTTGGCTCATCATTGTATACATACCGACGTCGCAAGCAGAAGGTGAAGAGATAGAGAAAGTACATGACGATACTGAACGGATAATTCAATGCATTAATCGAATATCTAATCGTTATGGCGGACTGGACTGTGTTTGAAGCGGAAGAAGCAAAAGAAACATCAGGATTCTGCAACCTAAAGAGCAAAATAACCCATCATTGACGGAGCAAGGAGGACATCAAAAGCGGACTAGCACTGGCAAAAGATAAGATTACCAGTATCAAACATAGACCTCAATTTGAGGAAGAAATTTTTGAGAATGTACGTTTGAAGCATAACATTGTATGGTACTGAAACATTGACTGTGGGTAAACCGGAACTGAAGAGAATCGAAGCATTCGAGAATTGGTGCTACAGAAGAATGCTAAAAATTAGGTGGACTGGTAAACTAAAAAATGAATTCCCTGCAGGATCGGCGAGGAAAGGAATATATGGAAAACACTGACAAGAAGAAGAGACAGGATGATAGGACATATGTTAAGTCATCAGGGAATGACTTCCATGGTACTAGAACGAGGTGTAGAAGTTAAAAACGATAGAGGAGGGAAGAGACTGCCGTACATCCAGCAAATAATTGAGGACGTAGCTTGCAAGTTCTACTTCGAGATGAAGATGGCGGAGGAGAGGAATTCGTGGCGGGCCGCATCAAACCACTCAGAAGACAGAAGACTAATGACTCAAAAGAAAAGAAATTGAAACAAGGGACAAAATCAAGAGTAGCCTGGGAGGACTGTCACGCCAAATCGCCCAACTGCCATGCGTACCAACTGTTATTTGTGGGATGGGCAACATTCTACGCTGAAGGGAACTGAACTAACCTACTTTATACGGCAACAACAAAATGAGAAACTATATTCCGTTAAGATCCCGTGGAACTTTCACACCTCAAAAGCATACTAGCTTAGCTGCGATTGTAGACTGGTCTACATTAGTGTGACGGAACATCCTACATAAAATTCTAACAAATTTTGATCTTACGTTAAACCAGTAAACAGATCGAAACCATCTGTCCAGACCAGCTGTGACCATAACGGTACTGAAATGGCGTATGGCACAGAAAAGGCCGCAATACTAAACCCCTTCTTCCAAAATTGCCTCACTGAGGAAGAGCGTACTATAATTCCTCCTCTAAATCGTCGGACTAAAGCCAAAATGACAGATATCGTAGTGAGTGGCAATGAGATAGAAAATCAACTGAAATATCTACATCTACATTTATACTCCGCAAGCCACCCAACGGTGTGTGGCGGAGGACACTGTACGTGCCACTGTCATTACCTCCCTTTCCTGTTCCAGTCGCGTATTGTTCGCGGGAAGAACGACAGCCGGAAAGCCTCCGCGCGCTCTCGAATCTCTCTAATTTTACATTCGTGATCTCCTCGGGAGGTATAAGTAGGGGGAAGCAATATATTCGATACCTCATCCAGAAACGCACCCTCTCGAAACCTGAACAGCAAGCTACACCGCGATGCAGAGCGTCTCTCTTGCAGAGTCTGCCACTTGAGTTTGCTAAACATCTCCGTAACGCTATCACGCTTACCAAATAACCCTGTGACAAAACGTGCCACTCTTCTTTGGATCTTCTCTATCTCCTCCGTCAACCCGACCTGGTACGGATCCCACACTGATGAGCAATACTCAAGTATAGGTCGAACGAGTGTTTTGTAAGCTACCTCCTTTGGTGGTGGACTACATTTTCTAAGGACTCTCACAATGAATCTCAACCTGGCAACCGCCTTACCAACAATTAATTTTATATGATCATTCCACTTCAAATCGTTCCGCACGCATACTCCAAGATATTTTACAGAAGTAACTGCTACCAGTGTTTGTTCCGCTGACATATAACCTTTCTTTCTATGTCTTCGCAATACATTACATTTGTCTATGTTAAGGGTCAGTTGCCACTCCCTGCACCAAGTGCCTATCCGCTGCAGATCTTCTTGCATTTCGCTGCAATTTTCTGATGCTGCAACTTCTCTGTATACCATCATCCGCGAAAAGGCGCATGGAACTTCCTACACTATCTACTAGGTCGTTTATATATATTGTGAAAAGCAATGGTCCCATAACACTCCCCTGTGGCACGCCAGAGGTTACTTTAACGTCTGTAGACGTCTCTCCATTGAGAACAACATGCTGTGTTCTGTTTGCTAAAAACTCTTCAATCCAGCCACACAGCTGGTCTGATATTCCGTAGGCTCTTACTTTGTTTATCAGGCGACAGTGCGGAACTGTATCGAACTCCTCCCGGAAGTCAAGGAAAATAGCATCTACCTGGGAGCCTGTATCTAATATTTTCTGGGTCTCGTGAACAAATAAAGCGAGTTGGGTCTCACACGATCGATGTTTCCGGAATCCATGTTGATTCCTACAGAGTAGATTCTGGGTTTCCAGAAATGACATGATACGCGAGCAAAAAACATGTTCTAAAATTCTACAACAGATCGATGTTAGACGTTCAGGTCTATAGTTTTGCGCATCTGCTCGACTACCCTTCTTGAAGACTGGGACTACCTGTGCTCTTTTCCAAACATTTCGAACCTTCCGTTCCTCTAGAGACTTGCGGTACACGGCTGTTAGAAGGGGGACAAGTTCTTTCGCGTACTCTGTGTAGAATCGAATTGGTATCCCGTCAGGTCCAGTGGACTTTCCTCTGTTGAGTGACTTCAGTTGCTTTTCTATTCCTTGGACACTTATTTCGATGTCAGCCATTTTTTCTTTCGTGTAAGGATTTAGAGAAGGAACTGCAGTGCGATCTTCCTCTGTGAAACAGCTTTGGAAAAAGGTGTTTAGTATTTCAGTATTACGCGCGTCATCTTCTGTTTCAATGCCATCATCGTCCCAGAGTGTCTGGATATGCTGTTTCGAGCCACTTACTGATTTAACGTAAGACCAGAACTTCCTAGGATTTTCTGTCAAGTCGGTACATAGAATTTTACTTTCGAATTTACTGAACGCTTCACTCATAGCCCTCCCTACGCTAACTTTGACATCGTTTAGCTTCTGTTTGTCTGAGAGGTTTTGGCTGCGTTTAAACTTGCAGTGAAGCTCTCTTTGCTTTCGCAGTAGTTTCCTAAATTTGGCCGGCCGAAGTGGCCGTGCGGTTAAAGGCGCTGCAGTCTGGACCCGCAAGACCGCTACGGTCGCAGGTTCGAATCCTGCCTCGGGCATGGATGTTTGTGATGCCCTTAGGTTAGTTAGGTTTAACTAGTTCTAAGTTCTAGGGGATTAATGACCTCAGCAGTTGAGTCCCATAGTGCTCAGAGCCATTTGAACCATTTTCCTAACTTTGTTGTTGAACCACGGTGGGTTTTTCCCGTCCCTCACAGTTTTACTCGACACGTGCCTGTCTAAAACGCATTTTACGATTGCCTTGAACTTTTTCCATAAACAGTCAACATTATCAGTGTCGGAGCAGAAATTTTCGTTTTGAGCTCTTAGGTAGTCTGAAATCTGCCTTCTATTACTCTTGCTAAACAAATAAACCTTCCTCCCTTTTTTTATGTTCCTATTTACTTCTATATTCAGGGATGCTGCAACAGCCTTATGATCACTGATTCCCTGTTCTGCACATACAGAGTCGAAAAGTTCGGGTCTGTTTGTTATCAGTAGGTCCAAGATGTTATCTCCATTAGTCGGTTCTCTGTTTAATTGCTCGAGGTAATTTTCGGATAGTGCACTATCTCCACCTAAGACTATAACATGCTGAGAAAATTTATGTGAAATGTATTCCAGATTTTCTCTCAGTTGTTCAGACACTAATGCTGCTGAGTCGGGAGGTCGGTAAAAGGAGCCAATTATTAACCTATCTCGGTTGTTGAGTGTAACCTCCACCCATAATAATTCACAGGAACTATCCACTTCTACTTCACTACAGGATAAACTACTACTAACAGCGACAAACACGCCACCACCGTTTGCATGCAATCTATCCTTTCTAAACATCGGCTGTGCCTTTGTAAAAATTTCGGCAGAATTTATCTCTGGCTTCAGCCAGCTTTCCGTACCTATAGCGATTTTAGCTTCGGTGCTTTCTATCAGCGCTAGAAGTTCCGGTACTTTACCAACGCAGCTTCGACAGTTTACATTTACAATACCAGTTGCTGCTTGGTCCCCGCATGTCCTGACTTTGCCCCGCACCCTTTGAGGCTGTTGCCCTTTCTGTACTGTATATCTACGTAGAAAAGGCCAAAGGAACTGGTAGAATACCAGTACGGTTCTACTGAGAGTGTGGTAAAGAACTAGCTCATCTTGTATGAGCAATGAAACGTTCCTGATAACCAGAAGAAAGCACAGATCATTCCCGTTTTCAGGAAGGGTCGTCGAACCTACGCACGAAACTATAGGCTTATAAGTTAGTATTTATTTCTAAAAAATTAAATAAAAACAAACTAACTATAAAAAATTAAATTTTTATGTTTGTCTGTTGTGTAATTTTGGAACACGTTTTATGATGAATGGGGCGTGATCGGAAAGGAAGTACCTTTTCGTTCGACCGTCCAGCAGCATTGGTGTCGCAGTTCCGATACTGCTTCACTTAGGGCTGCGTTTGAACATGACTCGAATTGAAACTTACTGGCAGATTAAAACTATGTGCCCGACCGAGACTCGAACTCGGGACCTTTGTCTTTCGCGGGCAAGTGCTCTACCAACTGAGCTACCGAAGCACGACTCACGACCGGTACTCACAGCCTTACTTCTGCCAGTATCTCGTCTCCTACCTTCCAAACTTTACAGAAGCTCTCCTGCGAACCTTGCAGAACTAGCACTCCTGAAAGAAAGGATACTGCGGAGACATGGCTTAGCCACAGCCTGGGGGATGTTTCCAGATGACTCGAATTGTCCGAACAGATTACGTTTCGGGTTCTGTTCAATCATTTGATCGGCCTGTGATCTACCGACTTTTGTTGGTGCTACCACAACTACGTGTCTTAGCCTTTTTAATGCACTATGAATTTTAATAATAAAAATAACTGTGAAACGTGGACTGAAATATCTTATATGGCGCAGGTCATGCCTAAGAACGACAACTAATAAATACATAAAAGATTGCAATCATGATGATGTTCAATTCTCAAGGTTTTTGTTCGTCCTGCGATCTAGTGATGTCTGACGGTATTATTTCTAAGACGGATATTGGCGCTGTAATTCATTCTCGCGATAAAAATTACAGTCATTTCAATACCATGCATTACATTTGTTCCTCATTTAATTCTTGATTCATTCTCCTGATTGTTTCAACTGAATTTTTCGTCTAGCTTTTAAGCTGATTAAAATCCGGTAAATGTTTTGTCTGTTATTCTAATGTGTGAACAGGGACTGAGCTGCCAAACGGAAGTCGCAAGCTGAGGGATGAGGGCTATAGTGTGAATGAGGAAGAACAGTCTAATGAACTTTTGTGAGCTCCCGTAAAGTGCACAAACTTATGAGAGGCATTGCGTTTTCTTCGAGGAGAAATTAGTTTGCATTTTTCTGTCGACGAACACGATGAAGTCGTTTCTTCAATTTCTCGAGGGTATCGCAGTTCACTTCAGAGGTGATCGTTGCATCATGAGGGAGGACATCAAACAGAATACCACCTTCCGAGTCCCACAAGACTGTCGCGATTACTTTACCGGCAGAGCGTGCGACTTTGAACTTTTTTATTCGGAGGAGTGGTGGTGTAGCGCTACTCCATGGATTGTCATTTTGTTTCATTTTCCATCACCTGTGACAACGTTCGACAAAAAGCTGTCGTGATCAGCCTCGCAACGCGCAAGGAATTTCGCAGACTGGTTCTTGCCTGCTTTTTATGGTCTTCTGTTAAGCAGCGAGAAACCCAGCGGACGCACACGTTTGAGTATCCCGACTGGTGGACAGCTCTACCAACAGAGACGTCCAGTTGAGTGGCAAGGTGACTGATTATTCGATCACCTCGAATTAGAGTGTCCGCACACTGCAACACTGCAGGAGTCAAAGCTGTGTGCTGCCGGCCGCCAAGCGGGAGAGCGGACAGGTTTGCGCGACCTTGTTGCGATGATGACAGACGCCTCGCCCAACGACCCTCCGTGCTTTTGTTCTCTGGCAGGTCTCCGTAGACATTCTGCAAGAGGCTATCACTATCTGCGATGGTCTTGTTTTCCGCCAAAAGAAATTCAGTGACAGCCCTCTGCCTGGAACACACCTTCGTTACAGACGCCATAGTGAAGTTTGCGTACACTACTGGCCATTAATATTGCTACACCAAGAAGAAATGCAGATAATAAACGGGTATTCATTGGACAAATGTATTATACTAGAACTGACATGTGATTACATTTTCAGGCAATTTGAGTGCATAGATCCTGAGAAATCAGTACCCAGAACAACCACCTAAGGCCGTAATAACTGCCTAGATACGCTTGGGCATTGAGTCAAACAGAGCTTGGGTGGCGTGTACAGGTACAGCTGCCCATGCAGCTTCAACACGATACCACAGTTCATCAAAAGTAGTGACTGGCGTATTGTGACGAGCCAGATGCTCGGCCACCATTGACCAGACGTTTTCAATTAGTGAGAGATCTGGAGAATGTGCTGGCCAGGGAAGCAGTCGAACATTTTCTGTATCCAGAAAGGCCCGTACAGGACCTGCAACATGCGGTCGTGCATTATCCTGCTGAAATGTAGGGTTTCGCAGGGATCGAATGAAGGTTAGAGCCACGGGTGGTAACACATATGAAATGTAACGTTCACTGTTCAAAGTGCCGTCAATGCAACAAGAGCTGACCGAGACGTGTAACCAATGGCACCCCATACCATCACGACGTGTGATACGCCAGTATGGCTATGACGAATACACGCTTCCAATGTGCGTTCACTGCGAAGTTGCCAAACACGGATGTGACCATCATCATGCTGTAAAAAGAACCTGGGTTCATCCGAAAAAATGACGTTGTGCCTTTCGTGCAACCAGGTTCGTCATTGAGTACACCATCGCAGGCGCTCCTGTCTGTGATGCAGCGTCAATGGTAACTGCAGCCATGGTCTCCAAGCTGATAGTACATGCTGCTGCAAACGTCGTCGAACTGTTCGTGCAGATGGTTGTTGTCTTGCAAACGTCCCCATCTGTTGACTCAGGGATCGAGACATGGCTGCACGATCCGTTACAGGCATGGTTATTGACTTGCAAACGTCCCCATCTGTTGACTCAGGGATCGAAACATGGCTGCACGATTCGTTACAGCCATGCGGAAAAGATGCCTGTCATTTCGACTGGTAGTGACACGAGGCCGTTGGATCCAGCACGGCGTTCCGTATTACCCTCCTGAACCCACCGATTCCATATTCTGCTAACAGTCATTGGATCTCGACCAACGCTATCAGCGATGTCGCGATACGGTAAACCGCAATCGCGATGGGCTACAATCCGACCTTTGTCAAAGTCGAAAACGTGATGGTACGCATTTCTCCTCCTTACACGAGGCATCACAACAACGTTTCACCAGGCAACGGCGGTCAACTGCTGTTTGTGTATGAGAAATCGGTTGGATACTTTCCTCATGTCAGCACGTTGTTGGTGTCGCCACCGGCGTCAACCTTGTGTGAATGTTCTGAAAAGCTAATCATTTGCATATCACAACATCTTCTTCCTGTCGGTTAAATTTCGCTTCTGTAGCATGTCACCTTCGTGATGTTCAGATGGTTCAAATGGCTCTGAGCACTATGGGACTCAACTGCTGTGGTCATCAGTCCCATAGAACTTAGAACTACTTAAACCTAACTAACCTAAGGACATCACACACACCCATGCCCGAGGCAGGATTCGAACCAGCGACCGTAGCAGCAGCGCGGCTCCGGACTGGAGCGCCTAGAACCGCACGGCTACAGCGGCCGGCTCTTCGTGGTGTAGCAACTTTAATGGCCAGTAGTGTATAACGCCACCACCAACGGGAAATTCATGAAGCTATAAGAGCTGAAGCGGGAATATTCCACGATGTCCCACAACAATTTCTGTATTTTTTCATCCTAAATGCCCGTGGCCTATTAAAAACGGCGTGGCAGTGAGGACAGAATAGTCTGTCTTGTATGTTGTTTCTTTATGCCCCGCTGGCGCGTGTTAACGTTTCTGAAAAGGAGATTTCTGTGTATAATTTGTTGTGGTGGTGGTGTAATATTGTATACAGTAGAAGTTTCCGAATTTCTTGTGATTACTTTTGTCCATAGCGTAGGCAGATTTGTAGCCTGGTTGATTCTAGTAGTAGCGAAAGTGCTGACTAGTAGAAGTAGATATTACTCTGATTTCAATAATTTGTTCTGCTATATTGAGTCGGAGCTCGATTGTAACATCTGTGGGCCGACAGTGTGAATTCTTCATTCTGTATTTGCTACACTTATCAGGTGTCCCCTTTACTTGTTACTAACTCTGTATCGAAAATTGAGTTTTTTATAATATAGTGTGTCCCAAAAAAAAGACCCAATTTTAAATAGAATCATTTCTTAGGAAGAAGGGCTTAACACCGACAAATTGCCTACTAAACAACTCGGAAAAGACAGAAGTTCATAAAAATTCATCATAAATGTTCAATATGTCCTCCATTGGCTCAAGGACGACATCTAGCCGATAGCCGAATTCATCCCAAACTGAGCGTAAGGCGTCTTCTGTCACTGAAGCGACAGCAGCTGATATTCTGGTTTGTAGTTCATCAACGTCATGAGGTAAGGGAGGAACGTAAACAAGTTGTTTAACATATACCCACAGGAAGAAATCACATGGTGTTAAGTCAGGGGACCTAGGAGGCCAAGAGTGTAAAACCTGGTCTCGCGGTCCTGTACGCCCTATCCAATGTTGAGGCACGTTGGCATTGAGGAAACTGCGCACGCTGTTGTGCCAATACGGTGGTGTTTCATCTTGCTGAAAGATGAAATTGTCCGAGTCAAGTTGTGGGAATAACCAGTTCCGTAGCACTGCAAGATATGATTGTCCTGTTACGGTTTCTTCCTCAAAAAAGTAGGGTCCATAAACTTTGCTTTACGAAACGGCACAAAAAACAATCACGGTTGTGTTTAGTTGTTTCATGAGGATTTTCGAGCCGCCATATACGCACATTATGACGGTGAACCTTACCGCTAATATGGGAAATTTCCTCATCGCTGATTATCAACCGTGACATAAAAGTTTCATCTTCTATGTTCTCTAAAATAGCACTGCTAAAGTCCACTCGCTTCACTTTGTCAGTATCTCGAAGAGCTTGTACCAATTGTTATCGGTGTGGTTTGAGGGCTAAACGACGCCGTAACACAGGCCAAACTGTCAGGCGCGGTAACGCAAGTTCTCGGCTAGCACGACGCGTACACTTGCGGGGGCTCCGTTCTAATGCTCGTCGGATTTGTTCGACTGTTTGTTCAGGAACGCTTGGCCGGCCAGGACTTTTGCCTTTACAGAGGCACCCTGTTTCATCAAACCGTTTATACCACCGTCGAATGTTCTTTGGTGATGGTGGTTTATCACGAAATCGAATATGAAACGCCCACTGAACTGCGATCATTGAGTATGTGGTGTCACCGCCAGACACCACACTTGCTAGGTGGTAGCTTTAAATCGGCCGCGGTCCATTTAGTACATGTCGGACCCGCGTGTCGCCACTGTGTGATCGCAGACCGAGCGCCACCACAAGGCAGGTCTCGAGATACGGAATAGCACTCGCCCCAGTTGTACGGACGACTTTGCTAGCGACTACACTGACGAAGCCTCGCTCCTTTGCCGAGCAGATAGTTAGAATAGCCTTCAGCTAAGTCCATGGCTACGACCTAGCAAGGCGCCATTAGCCTTACATAGCAATTGATAGTTTGATAGTTATCGTATGAAATGTCTCATCAAGAACGATGTATACAACAAGGATGGATTAAAGTTAAGTATTCCCAAAGCAACGTACTTTTCTTTATTGCATTCATTGGGCGTCCTGTTTCAGACTTCAAGATATTCTGCGGGAGCTTATAGCGTGCATATCGGCCCCCTCAAAATAACGCTGTGTCGGCACTTCTGTCGACACATCACATGGATCCCATCCTCGTCGCCATGTGATGTGTCGACAGAAGTGCCGACACAGTGTTATTTTGAGGGGGCCGATATGCATGCTATAAGCTCCCGCAGAATATCTTGAAGTCTGAAACAGGACGCCCAATGAATGCAATAAAGAAAAGTACGTTGCTTTGGGAATACTTAACTTTAATCCATCCTTGTTGTATACATCGTTCTTGATGAGACATTTCATACGATAACTATCAAACTATCAATTGCTATGTAAGGCTAATGGCGCCTTGCTAGGTCGTAGCCATGGACTTAGCTGAAGGCTATTCTAACTATCTGCTCGGCTAATGAGCGATGCTTCGTCAGTGTAGTCGCTAGCAATGTCGTCCGTACAACTGGGGCGAGTGCTATTCCGTATCTCGAGACCTGCCTTGTGGTGGCGCTCGGTCTGCGATCACACAGTGGCGACACGCGGGTCCGACATGTACTAAATGGACCGCGGCCGATTTAAAGCTACCACCTAGCAAGTGTGGTGTCTGGCGGTGACACCACAGAGTATGACTAACTTCAATAACACAATACGCCTTCGGTTGCGCGGACGCCATATTGCGCGAGACTGGCTGCAGGCTCCAGGTCAGCGCTCGTAGCGACATTTAGAGCATTTTTTCTGAAACTCTAGACTATGCCGATTACATCCAGCGCTGTTTTAGTTACCTAGTGACATTTGTCTCAATATTATTACTAGTTAAAATCGGGTCATTCTTCTTGGGACACCCTGTGTTGTTTAAAGGGTACTTCATTCTATGATTGAAATTCAATTTGTACACGTACTAATTCTGAGCAAATAGGGCAAATTGGCTGGTATCGCAACAGGTATAAGTTTCTAGACACATCATTGTAGGAACTTCTACTTTTGACCACTGCCACCTCATACAGGAATGTATGAGACGTTTTTGAACCACGTTGTAATTGTTTGCTCAGTTGTCACGTTCCACATCATAATGTTCGTCTTGGATGTAATTACGTAACACGTAACTAAGTAACAAAGTGAATGGTTCGTTGGGCAACTGCGTGTTGAAAGTGATTTCACGTGTTAGAGCACGAAACATGCAGGGAAAATGAACTATAAAAGAAAATGAGGCTTCCATTCTTGCTTTAGCGCTGACAGGTCCTGTTGTCCACTAGACAGCTGCTGCGATCGGTTCCTTGTACAGGCTGTTAAGAACCGTAATTGGCTACTAGCCTAACAGGAGCGTGTGCTGCTTATTTTCTGGTGAAACACACAGCTGGCTAGGTCGCGAAGGGCCGGATGTGTTGTGAAAGGAATGCCGTGCGTAGGAACCCAGAATGGCTGGAACGGATTTCCGCCAGCCCAACATTCATGCCGCCTCCGAGAAATCTGAACTGCTCGAGAAAAAAAGAAAGCTGCAACATCCACAAGGACCGTTAATATTTAATAAGACTGGACAGTTGCTCACTACTGGAGTGTGTTCCACGAGGTAGACAGAAACTGTCGGACCTAACTGATGTGCGCAAAAGTATCATTGGAGACTGTGAAACAGCCCCCTATTTAAAATCTACAGGGTGCCGCAGGAGGAACGGTCAGTATTCGGAGATATGACAGGTACGATTATTCGAAGTAAAAAAATCTAGCAAACATGGGCTTCAAAATTTGTACGTTAAGAGCTATGAGTACTTCTTCATCTTCGATACTGTGAAACAATACTCATACGCTGTAAGCTCTATGCTTTCCATATTCTGCGGAGAGGTAATATGGACCTAAACAAGAAAAAATTGTGTAGTACACATGGGCTCTGGAATGCAGATCTTCAGACCTACGAGCACTTGTTCAGTAGAAGAGATTTCTTTCGCAGTAGCGAAGATGAGCAAGTGCTCATAGCCCTTAACGTATGCACTTTAGAAACTGTGTTTACTGAACATTTCTTTCTTTCTGTGGTCCATGCTACCGCCTCCCAAAATATGGAAAGAGAAGAGCTTGCAGTGGAACAACTTTGTTTCATAGAATGCAAGATGTAGTGCTCACAGCTATGCATTTTAGAGCCTATGTTCGCTGCAAACGTTTGCTTGGAATGATCGTTCCTGTCATATCCCTGAATACTCACCATTCCCCCTGGGACATCAAGTTTAGACCACCAGGCTGAACCAGTGGTGCGGCCGTTACAAAGGGGGAAATTTTGTGGAAAGCAAGTATTGGTTAAAAACAGTCTTGGTTGCAATTTTAATATCTTTTAACTATTTGTTTCGCCTTATTTAGTCATCTTCAGCTTATCTTAATTTGGTATTTCTTAGAAGGATCCTTCGGACAGTGTAGCCAAAGGGCATCGTCGAATATATCAGGCCAACATCGCTCTCGTTAAACTCAGTAAAAACTTTTCTGGATGGACGCGAGTTTTTACTGAGTTTAACGAAGGCGATGTTGGCCTCATGTATTCGACGATGCCCTTTGGCTACACTGTCCAAAGGATCCTTCTAAGAAATACCAAATTAAGATAACCTGAAGATGCCTAAATAAGGCGAAACGCGTAGTTAAAAAATAAAAAAACTAGAATTGTAACCAAGACTGTTTTCAACCAATACTGTTAAGCACTGGTTTACTGTATGCCACATATGGATATGGATTGGAAGAATTTCAATGGAAAGTAAGTCGCAAAAACAGAATTTTTTACCAGTTTTGGAATTAAAAGACAGTATCCAACTTCAGGATTTATTACTTAATTGAACAAAATTTTACTGTATAATTGAATAATTCAACTAACTGATGAGATTAAAACAATTAAAAAGGTAAAATCATTGGGGTATTCAATAAAATTCATTAACGTCACAACAAAAAATGTATTAAAAACAAGAACAGTAACCTAACATTCAAGTCCAAACAAAAATCGTATTTCAGTTTTAAAAATAACACATCATAACATGCAGCTGGCAGTATCACATGTATCGTGGCAGTAATACATCGTATTTGAAAAGGCAGAATTTGTGTCACAGACCTTTGAATTTCCCGCTATAATGCTCTCCATGCCCGCGAGAATTTGCTACAACGTCATGAGCCAGTAAGCTATCTGACACACGCTATGGATACTAAGGCATCTTGTTCGTTTCCCGCAATATCTCGTTCATGGAAAAAGTTATCTGAAAATAATTTTCCGCAGCTTCAGGAGTTCAAGAAAGCGCGTCTGCCGATAGGCAGTTAAAAATTTCATGGGACCTAGTTTGAATAACATTTGGTTTGTGGTTGGAAAATGTTCCCGCGAAATCGAATTCGCTTCCAACTTCCGAAATGCTGTTACCATTCTTTTAAAAAACTTAAAGATTTTGCAAATTGTAGTGCCACTTTTGTGAACAGGCGCACTAGGAATTTCGAGGAAATGGTGTATTTTAAATGTGAACGCTGATTTAATTTGGGTCAGCTGCACTGAAAAATTCAGATGAAAGCCAAATATAAAATAATAACGTCTACGTTCGTTAAGATTTTAAGAGGACCTGTGCCAGAATATTAAAACTTTTTTTTTCCTTTATTGAATTTCGATTCCCCCCGAAGGGGACGGGCTGGCAGCAGCTTAGTACGCTGCTCTTCAGCCTACAGAATTTTCAAAGCGGAAGAAGAAGATAAGAAACAATAAAAGCAGGCAATAAAACGGTGACTTAAACTGTAAAATTGTGGGAAGTTAAAACATAAAACAAAGGGTTGGCGAAGCTAATAAAATACACAGGAAGCAGACAGGTAAAATAGTAGACAGAGAATTAAAAAACACGGCGACAGTCTGGTTTCTGTTCACAAGAGATATAAAAATCACACCCAGCAACAGTATGATTTCCGTTAGCAACAATTCGGAAAAGACGCACAACACTTAACACTCACTGCAAACACTGCATTAAAAAGTCGGCACCAAGATGACACACCACAGCCAAGGGCAGATGGGGGGGGGGGGGGGGGAAATCTGGACGGATCAGAGGAGAAAAAGGGGAGAGGAGAGGAAAAACGAAGGGGAGGGGGTACGGACGGAGGGAGAGGACTCACAGGGGGGAGGGGGGCAGGGCAGACGCGAGAGGGAATGGGGAAAGGCAGAGGAAGGAAATGCAAAAGGACTCGGGGAAGAGAAGGGAGGCAGAGAGAGGGTAGGCAGGGAAAAAACAGGATGGAAGGGGAGAGGGGAGAGGAAGCCTAGGAAAAGGACAGAGGAACGTAAGGGGAGGTGAGGATCACAGCCGAATATTAAAACAAACGCTTTTCTTTTTTAAACATTTGCAGTGTGGGCCCCTGGATTGCAACTACATACAGGAGCCTGTAGTTAAATGCAACCCTGTAGAGAACCCTCATCCGAATATGATTGAACCTATAGTTACAATTGAAAAAGAGAAGTTCCAGTTTACCATTGATCTGCTGGCGGTGAAAAAATTAAGTAATTAGTGTAGATTTTTAAATTTTACCACAAACGTAGCTAGCGAACTATCTACATGGTGATGCCGCATGTTGGACAAAATGTGTATTAGGTTGTATCTCACTGGTTTACATGACCACTTCGATAGAGCATTGTGAATTCTGGCGTGGAGTGACACAACTTTATTTTATGCTCTGAGAAAGAGATTTTTTTCTAAAGCTACGCATGTGCATTCTTACAGGAATGTAAAGACCATATATATTTTATATAGCATGTAACTATCCTTAGTCAGTGATAATTCAGCACAGAAACATTTAAAATTTGCTAGTTTCTGTGCTGTAAATACTATATTAAAAAAGTATGGCGTCTTTCCTGATAACCTCAGTAAGGGCAATCATTTTGCTTCTTACCTCTCCGATACCTTTACCCTCCCTGACGATCCACAGTTCGATTACTCCCTATTCCCTGATGTCTGCGATGGAACTGACACGTCTGCCCCTCCATTCGCTCCTGGCTTCCAATACCTGGACAGCAGTACACACACTGAACTCAATGCCCCGATCGCTACTCAGGATATCATATCTACACTCCGAACGAAACGCAACATCGCTCCCGGTCACGACTGTGGTCACCTCGGTGAAGCTACCACCTCCTTCTTTTCCACCCTGGCCAGACTATATAATGTGGTCTTGTCCACCGGCTTCTACTCCGACCTGTGGAAAACCTCCCAGATCCTGATGTTCCTCAAATGCGACGACTGCTGTCCACTGTCTCCTCCTACCGCCCCATCAGCCTTATTTCAGTCTTCAGCGAGGTCCTGGAATCCATCCTCACCCAACGGATCCGCCAGCATCTCTGCCAGCACAGCCTCCTTCCCTCTGCCCAATGTGGCTTTCGACCGTCCTTCTCTGCCAATGACCTTCTCCTTCACCTCACTCACCTCCTCTCTGAACAACTCAACTCCTGTCGCTCCGTCATCTTCCTCTTCCTCGACCTTGAACATGTATGGCATTCCGGTCTTCTCTTCGAGCTCCAAACCTTCGCCCTTCCTATTAACTACGTCTGTCTGATTGCCTCCTTTCTTTCCAACCCTCCTTCCTATGTCACCATCCAAACACGGATTCTTACACCTTCTACCCCTCCGCCGGTGTGCCCCAAGGTTCCGTCCTCTCCACCCTTCTCTACCTTCTTTACATGGCGGACATGCTGCCGCCTTCACCTCCCTTACACCTTCTCCAGTATGCTGATGACACCGCCTTCCTTGCACTTGCCCCCACACTGCAACGCTCCCAGCACCTTCTCCAATCCCATCTTGACCAGTTCACCACTTGATGTAACCAGTGGCTGCTCAAGGTCAATCCTTCCAAGACCCAGGTGGACATTGTAGGCAAAACCACCTCTTCCTTCCGTCTCCTCGATTTCTATCTCACCATCTATGGCCGTACTATCAACCTCACCCCCACCCTCAAGTACCTTGGTGTCACTCTTGACCGTCATCTCTCCTGGACCCCCCATCTCCGGACGATCCAAGCCAAGGCATGCTCCCGACTCTGCCTCCTCAACCTCCTTTCTGGCCGCACATGGGGTCTGGACACCTCCACCGTCCTCCACACCTATAAATCCCTCATCCACCCTATCCTCTGCTATGTCCATCCTGCCTGGATTTCTAACCCTCGTACCTTCTACAAATCCCTTCAAGTCCTGGAATGCCATG
The DNA here is from genome assembly GCF_021461395.2 of Schistocerca americana. Lineage (NCBI taxonomy): Eukaryota > Metazoa > Arthropoda > Insecta > Orthoptera > Acrididae > Schistocerca > Schistocerca americana. The sequence goes on from NC_060120.1 coordinate 185,790,892, forward strand.
TGCTCCACCTCGCCTATCGCATCCGCCTCCCCTCCCCCATGCGGATCCTGTATGACTTAATTCCATTCCCACACTTCCTCCTTTTCCTTGAACGGATATAGATCCTTTGCACCACCTGCAAACTTGATCCCCCTCACCCACTTGTCTCTCCCATCCTTTTCCACTCCTGTCCACTGCCGCACCTGTACTCCCACATCCCACCCGCCCTCCAACTCTCCAAACTCCATAAACTTGCCCGAGGTAGCTCATACCCTCCATCTACCCCTCCTACCAACTTTGATCCACCCCTTCCTTCCCCTGTGTTTTTCCCCCAGGGCACCCTCTCTCCCTCCTCTCTTCCTCCCTCCCTCCCCTCCCCCCTGGGCTTCCACTACCCCCCCACCTTCTCCCCTCCCCCTCCCTTCTCCTCTCCCACTGGCATCAACACCCTCCCCCTCTCCCTCCTACCCGCACCTCTTCCCTTTGGCAGGTCCCCGGCTTTGTGCGTGAACAGTGAATCCTCGTGCCCAAAGATCGTCGCCAGTGCTTGTGTGTGTCTTAGCGTCAATGCTTTAGTGTCTCTCCGTTTGTACTCCTCTGTTCACGTGTGTACTTTCTGTCTTCTCCGATTGTTTACAGTTATGAACGTTTTTACCCGGACAGTGTGCCTGTTAACGGTTTCATGTATTTTACTATGTCTGTCCTCCGTTTTTATCCACAATGTTTGTTTGTTTTTCTGTTTCTGTCTGTATTATCTATGGCCGAAGAGCGGCGTAGATAGGCCGCTGCCAGCCTACCTTTATTGTAAAGGTTTCGAAGTCACAATAAAGGAAAAAAAAAGTATGGTGTCATTCAACAAATTGTACCACTACCTTTATAAAGGGCACAGATTCAGTTTAAAATAAAGTTCACAATGCGTGAATTTATAATTGATTTGATCTACCCATTGTACTGCTATTTGTGTTGCAGAATGTAAAAATATATAGAAAACGAGACAACGAAACGGATTATGTTTAATCTATAATCAGTTTTCAAATATTGTCTTACTACACTACATGTGCTGCATCATTTTACTGTAACACATAATCATAAGATACGTTAGTGGGCAAGCACGCAAAAAAAGGCAAAAAAAAAGGAGAGGACAAATGTATTCTTCTCCACTGGAAAAAAGCATGGTCCTTTACTTACTAGACTCCCAAAAAGTAGTGACAGTGAAATATTCATTATAAATACGAGTGGCATTCAGTAAGTAATGTGACACATTTTTTCTCGGCCAATTTTGGTTGGAAAAAACGCGGAATTTATTGTGGGACATCATGGAATATTCCCGCTTCAGACCCTGCAATTTCATGAATTTCCAATACGTGTCGGCGCTATATGTAGTCTTCAAAATGGCCTCTATCCTTCAAAATGGCGTCTGCGACGGAGGTGCGTTCCAAGCAGAGAACTATCATTGAGCTTCTTTCGGTGGAAAACCAGATCACTTGCAAAATGCTACGTAGACCCGGCAGTGAACAAAAGTACGATGAGCCGCTGAGCGAGGCGTCTGTCATCATGGCAACCAGGTCGCGCAAACCTGTCCGATCTCCAGCGTGGCGGCCGGTCGCACGCAGCTGCGGCTCTTGCAGTGTTGGAACGTGCGGACACTCTCATTCGAGGGTGATCAACGGATCACAATGAAACACCTCGCCGCGTTATTGGACTTCTCTCTTGGTGGTGGTGGTGATTCACTGATCCACCAGTTGGGGTAGTCAGAGGTTTGTTCCCGCTGTCTCCCCGCCTAATAAGGGACCATAAGGACTATCTGTGCAGAATTGCTTGCGCGTTACGAGGCTGAGCGTAAGAATAGTTTGTCGAACGTCGTCACAGGGGTTCATCACTTTGAACCGGAGAGACAACGGCAGTCCATGGATAGCGCCACACCACCTCTCCTCCAAAGAAATGACGACGGTCTTTTGGAACTCTGAAGGCGTTATTCTGTTTGATCTCCTCCTTCATGGTGCAACGCTCAACTCGGAAGTGTATCGTGCTATCCTCAGGAAACTGAAGAAACCAGTTCAACGTGTTTGTCGCCAGAAAGATGCAAATGAACTTATCCTTTCCACGACAACGCAGGGTCCGAAACAAGTCTATACACTCGCGAGGAGCTCACAGAGCCTCACTGGACTGTTCTTTCTCATTCACCCCACAGCCCGTACCTCACACCCTTTGTGTTCCATCTGTTTGGCCCAACGAAGGATGCACTCCGCAGGCAGCAGTACGTGGATGTGGGGATCTTTTTGATGCAGCATGACATTAGTTCTGATGTCGACCAGTGGAGTGGTACCATGTGGCCATACAGGCCCTCCCAATAAGGTGTCATAAGGCCGTCGCTTTCAACGGAGATTAAGGCCGTCGCTTTGAACGGAGATTATGTCGAAAAATGGGGTTTTGTAGCCAAAAAGTGGGGAATGATGTGATGTGTTGGGACGCTAAACAATACTAACCTGCTTTTAAACGTTCAAATAGCTCTAAGCACTATGGGACTTAACATCTGAGGTCATCAAGTCCTCTAGACTTAGAACTACTTAAACCTAACTAACCTAAGGACAGCGGACACATCCATCCCCGAGGCAGGATTAGAACCTGCGACCGTAGCAGCAGCGCGGTTCCGGACTGAAGCGCCTAGAACCACTCGGCCATAGCGGACAGCTAACCTGCTTTCAAAAAAGTGTGCTGCATCACGTATTAAACGCTACTACTACTACTATTATTATTATTATTATTATTATTATTATTATTATTATTATTATTAGGAATATTATCAGAGTGTCTCTTTTCTTAGAAAATTACAATTTTTTTGAGGTAATAGCAGGTACGAAGTAAGTTTTATGGTACCAAGAAGGTATGAAGAAAGGTAACGATTCTTTCCGAAACGCCGATGCTGGCATGAACGAAATTTGTACTACGTACGATTTTCCAAAGCCCACTTTGAAACAGAGGCTGGAGAATAAAAATGTTACGTAGCGTTATAATTTGAATAAATTTGGGTATGGAACAGTCCTACATGTGTTAAAACTGTGTGCCGGACCGAGACTCGAACTCGGAACCTTTGGCTTTCGCGGGAAAGTGCTCTACCAACTGAGCTACCCAAGCACGACTCACGACCCGTCCTCACAACATCAATTATGCCAGTACCTCGTCTCCTACCTTCCAAACTTCACAGGAAAGCTTCTGTGAAGTCTGGAAGGTAGGAGACGAGGTACTGGCAGAACTGATGCTGTGAGGACTGGTAGAAGAGCTTCTGTGAAGTTTGGAAGGTAGGAGACGAGGTACTGGCAGAATTGATGCTGTGAGGACGGGTAGTGAGTCGTGCTTGGGTAGCTCAGTTGGTAGAAGACTTGCCCGCCAAAGGCAGAGGTCCCGAGTTCGAGTTTAGGTCCGGCACACAGTTTTAATCTGCCAAGAAGTTTCATACCAGCGCACACTCCGCTGCAGAGTGAAAAACTTATTCTGAATCCTACATGTGGGTCACTCTCCGCCGCTTGAATCCCAGATATTTGGATGTTCTCACGCAGAATTTCAAAGGATAGCCTTTGATTTGGCAAAAACATATGGAATTACACACGGATTTAAGACTGGGGTAGCAAGTAATCAATGATATCATAGCTTTACCTGTCGGTGTCCTGAATTATCTCGGCATCAGCCACAAGCTGCTTCGACAGTTAAGACGGCTTAAGTAAAGAAGTTGTAATGAAACTTTACCAAGTTCTCTGAGATCTAGTGGACAAATACGGTTTTCAGGCTATGCAGATATTCAATACGGACTAGACTAGCCTATCCACAGCGCAGAAGCCTCAAATGACCATTGCTCAAAGAGGAAAGCACCAAGTGGGGGCTATAAATAGTGCAGAAAGGCGAATAAATACTACATACCTTGGTTGTTTCAGTGTTTCTGCCATGTATGTGCCACCAATGCTAGTATTTAAGAGAAAACGATTATCTGATTGATTCAACCTGAGTTATGTTTTGACTTTGAATGAAGATAGTTAGGTTAGTCTGGCTGGACATACAATCATTTTACTTCGTTGCCGACGAGTTACGTGATGTAACGACGGGCATTTTATATTTTATGTTTGACTAAGATTTTGTTAAGGAGGGTAAAGAACCATTCTTAATTGTTGTGGTATTGCATAAAAGATTTCTCGCCGCCAGGTCCAAGGCGCCATGTCACGATTCGCACGGCTCCCCCCACCCCCCCACCCCCCACCCCTCCCACTCAACCCCCTTGGAGGCTCGAGTCCTCCCGCGGCCATGTGTGTGTGTGTGTGTGAGTGTGTGTGTGTCTGTTGTCCTTAGCGTAAGTTAGTTTAAGTTAACCGAGCGAGGTGGCGCAGTGGTTAGCACACTGGACTCGCATTCGGGAGGACGACGTTTCAATTCCGTCTCCGGCCATCCTGATTTAGGTTTTCCGTGATTTCCCTAAAATCGCTTCAGGCAAATGCCGGGATGGTGCCTTTGAAAGGGCACGGCCGATTTCCTTCCCCATCCTTCCCTCACCCGAGCTTGCGCTCCGTCTCTAATGACCTCGTTGTCGACGGGACGTTAAACACTAATCTCCTCCTCCTCCTTAGTATAAGTTAGATTAAGTAGTGTGTAAGCTTAGGGACCGATGAGCTTAGCTGTTTGGTCACATAAGATTTTGCCACAAATTTCCAAAATTTAAAAGATTTTTCGCTTAACTTGCCTCTAATACAACAGCAAGTTAACGACTGATGCCATTTTTACTGGTACAGTGAGTTCGTTCAATCTGCGCCTTACACGAACATAGCTCAGTTTTATTGTTGCTGGTAGTCGTGTGTATGTATGTATATATCTGTGTGTGTGTGTGTGTGTGTGTGTGTGTGTGTGTGGCCGAAAAAAATGCCAATATAAACACACACACAAACACACCACACACAAAAGCCGGAAAATATTCTTACAGAGAGATATCAGACACTCCCACCATACCAAAACAAAAGACTTACGCACCCGAATTAGCAAAACAAAACACACGAAATGGCTAGATGACAGTGGTTCTTCTCAACACAGAAACGTGAATATATTTTGTGCTGTGTCCTGGAAACCGAACATACACACGTTGAAGAACAAGATGAATGTAGTAAACAAAAGTATATAAAAAACAGTGTATAACGATAAGAATTGAAATTTTTTGTAGTAGTAAGAAAAGCATGCGGACTCTTCCTGATCCTAGAAAGAGATGAAACTATATTGTTACAGTAGCCACTGAAGATTCTTTAGAATAAGGTGAAACGCGTCTGGTCTTAATAAGACTTTGATTACAGTTGCAAAACACAGTAATTAACCTATAAAACTAATGATTGCACTTGTGGAAAGAAGAAGCCGAAAAACAGAGAAGACAACTTGCATAAAATATTTTAACGCAACAACAATAATTTTTCTACATCAGTTGCAAAACACAGTAATTAACCTATAAAACTAATGATTGCACTTGTGGAAAGAAGAAGCCGAAAAACAGAGAAGACAACTTGCATAAAATATTTTAACGCAACAACAATAATTTTTCTACATCAGTGGAAACACATTGCTTTAGCATAACGTCAAAGAAACTGTAGTTCAGAAAAATATAGACTTTGAAAAGCAGACATCAGAGAGTTTGACAGTTATATGTGACATTGAATCGATTTAACACCTATAGTAACAACAGACTCTGACAACTATGATAACGTCATAATTTACTCACTATAAAGTCGAAGTGTGCAGTTACACAGGGTGACAATTATTGAACTGTATGAAAAGGAAACGTAAATTAGTTATAAACGACGGCGTGCACACAATATATTCAACATGTAAACGTTATTACAGATATACGGATTTAGGTTCTGACAAGTGCCTGCCATCATTGACGATGATGTGACGCAGACGAATAGCGAAATTCTGCACGGCCCGCTAAAGTGTCGGAACACCGACGCTGCCGATGACCTCGTGAATGGCTGTTTTCAGCTCAGCGACAGTTTAGGGGTTATTGCCCCACAAAGAGGAGTCGTATGTGTTCAGATCCTGAAATATAAGGGCAATCGAGGCCTGTGAAAGTGGCCTCTGGGTACCCCCGAGCCAGAATGCGGTCGCCAAAGTGTTTCTGCAGAACATCTAACACTCTCCCGCTGCGATGGGGTCGAGCTCCGTTTTGCATGAACCACATCTTGTCGAAATCAGTGTGTCTTTGGATGCTGGGGATGAAATCGTCTTGCAGAACCTTCACTGTACAATTCGGTAGCCACCGAGCCATCTAGGAATATTATTCCTTGATTGGACACTGCACACCACGCGGTCCCAGTTGACGACGAGGAGACTTCTCGATCGCGAAATGATTCTCAGTCCCCCAGATGCGCCAGTTTTGCTTATTGACGAACCCATCCAAATGAAACATGGCTTCGTCGCTAAACGAAACCATGCAGCGCATAGTAATTCCCATCATGCTCCGCGGCAAACCGGATATGAGTCTGGCGATATACCACCTGACTTTCGGAAAAGCATCATCCACACAATTCCGAAGACGGCAAGAGCTGACAAGTGCGAGAATTATCGCACAATCAGCTTAACAGCTCATGCATCGAAACTGCTTACAAGAATAATATACAGAAGAATGGAAAAGAAAATTGAGAATGCGCTAGGTGACGATCAGTTTGGCTTTAGGAAAAGTAAAGGGACGAGAGAGGCAATTCTGACGTTACAGCTAATAATGGAAGCAAGGCTAAAGAAAAATCAAGACACTTTCATAGGATTTGTCGACCTGGAAAAAGCGTTCGACAATATAAAATGGTGCAAGCTGTTCGAGATTCTGAAAAAAGTAGGGGTAAGCTACAGGGAGAGACGGGTCATATACAATATGTACAACAACCAAGAGGGAATAATAAGAGTGGACAATCAAGAACGAAGTGCTCGTATTAAGAAGAGTGTAAGACAAGGCTGTAGCCTTTCGCCCCTACTCTTCAATCTGTACATCGAGGAAGCAATGCTGCAAATAAAAGAAAGGTTCAGGAGTGGAATTAAAATACAAGGTGAAAGGATATCAATGATACGATTCGCCGATGACATTGCTATCCTGAGTGAAAGTGAAGAAGAATTAAATGATCTGCTGAACGGAATGAACAGTCTAATGAGTACACAGTATGGTTTGAGAGTAAATCGGAGAAAGACCAAGGTAATGAGAAGTAGTAGAAATGAGAACAGCGAGAAACTTAACATCAGGATTGATGGTCACGAAGTCAATGAAGTTAAGAAATTCTGCTACCTAGGCAGTAAAATAACCAATGGCGGATGGAGCAAGGAGGACATCAAAAGCAGACTCGCTATGGCAAAAAAGGCATTTCTGGTCAAGAGAACTCTACTAATATCAAATACCGGCCTTAATTTGAGGAAGAAATTTCTGAGGATGTACGTCTGGAGTACAGCATTGTATGGTAGTGAAACATGGACTGTGGGAAAACCGGAATAGAAGAGAATCGAAGCATTTGAGATGTGGTGCTATAGACGAATGTTGAAAATTAGGTGGACTGATAAGGTAAGGAATGAGGAGGTTCTACGCAGAATCGGAGAGGAAAGGAATATGTGGAAAACACTGATAAGAAGAAGGGACAGGATGATAGGACATCTGCTAGGACATGAGGGAATGACTTCCATGGTACTAGAGGGAGCTGTAGAGGGCAAAAACTGTAGAGGAAGACAGAGATTGGAATACGTCAAGCAAATAATTGAGGACGTAGGTTGCAAGTGCTACTCCGAGATGCGAGATGAAGAGGCTACCACAGGAAAGGAATTCGTGGCGGGCCGCATCAAACCAGTCAGTAGACTGATGACAAAAAAAAAAAAAAAAAAAAAAAAAAAAAAAAAAAAAAAAAAAAAAAAAAAACTGAAACCGTTCAGAAGTTATGACGATTATATTTCAAGTAGTTCAATAACTGTCACCCTGTAATTATCAGCGTTCCACTTATCACCATGGCTGTGAACACGGTTCTGTGAACTGTGGTTGCAGGAGCGTCTAAATGAAGGGAATGGAGTTTCTTTCAGTGACCCCTGCCGTCCGCCTCCTCCCGGACCCGCGCCTGAGGTACCCTCCGCCACTGACTGCACGGTGGCTGCGGAGTGCAGATGTGGGTGCAGCCCCCTCCCTTCCTGTGCTGAGCGAGTCCTCGAGCAGCCCGGCGCCCTCTATCCTGTTACCTGTCACGGTCGGGACACAGTGAACGCAGAGAGGTTGCCCACTCGCCTACTACTGGGACGGCGTCCGCTGCTGCAGCCTCCTTCCTGTATAATTAGCCGACACTCTGCGCCGCGGGTTTTTTGGCCGTCTCTTTGTTTACAGCTGACTCGCCGCGGGCGGCGGGTCGGTCAGTATCCGGGGCCCGCAAGCGACTGCCTAGTCCACTAACCTAGCCTAGCGCCAAGCTGCTACCATCGGCTCCTCTCACATTCCAGTCTCCGCCGTGTGGTCTGCGACGGTACCTTGGAGGCGTGATTTCACAAAATGAACTATTCCATTTTCAACCCACTATATTAAATATCCGAGTATATCTAATGTTAGAGTCACTGTTGCAAGAAGAGGAGAATGTTTTTCAAAAGGAAGACCTTTTATTGGCAGTCCGTGCACTGTAAAACATGTATTACAGAAAAAAGGCAATACAATTTTCCCACCTATATGGCATTCCTAGATCTACGAGGTGCATTCAAGTTCTAAGGCCCCCGATTTTTTTTCTAATTAACTACTCACCCGAAATCGATGAAACTGGCGTTACTTCTCGATGTAATCGCCCTGCAGACGTACACATTTTTCACAACGCTGACGCCATGATTCCATGGCAGCGGCGAAGGCTTCTTTAGGAGTCTGTTTTGACCACTGGAAAATCGCTGAGGCAATAGCAGCACGGCTGGTGAATGCGAGGCCACGGAGAGTGTCTTTCATTGTTGGAAAAAGCCAAAAGTCACTAGGAGCCAGGTCAGGTGAGTAGGGAGCATGAGGAATCACTTCAAAGTTGTTATCACGAAGAAACTGTTGCGTAACGTTAGCTCGATGTGCGGGTGTGTTGTCTTGGTGAAACAGCACACACGCAGGCCTTCCCGGACGTTCTTGTTGCAGTGCAGGAAGGAATTTGCTCTTCAAAACATGTTCGTAGGATGCACCTGTTACCATAGTGCCTTTTGGAACGCAATGGGTAAGGATTACGCCCTCGCTGTCCCAGAACATGGACACCATCACTTTTTCAGCACTGGCGGTTACCCGAAATTTTTTTGGTGGCGGTGAATCTGTGTGCTTCCATTGAGCTGACTGGCGATTTGTTTCTGGATTGAAAAATGGCATTCACGTCTCATCCATTGTCACAACCGACGAAAAGAAAGTCCCATTCGTGCTGTCGTTGCGCGTCAACATTGCTTGGCAACATGCCGCACGGGCAGCCGTGTGGTCGTCCGTCAGCATTCGTGGCACCCACCTCGATGACACTTTTCGCATTTTCAGGTCGTCCTGCAGGATTGTGTGCACAGAACCCACAGAAATGCCAACTCTGGAGGCGATCTGTTCAACAGTCATTCGGCGATCCCCCAAAACAATTCTCTCTACTTTCTCGATCATGTCGTCAGACGGGCTTGTGCGAGCCGGAGGTTGTTTCGGTTTGTTGTCACACGATGTTCTGCCTTCATTAAACTGTCGCACCCACGAACGCACTTTCGACACTTCCATAACTCCATCACCACATGTCTCCTTCAACTGTCGACGAATTTCAATTGGTTTCACACCACGCAAATTCAGAAAACGAATTATTGCACGCTGTTCAAGTAAGGAAAACGTCGCCATTTTAAGTATTTAAAGCAGTTCTCATTCTCGCCATTGGCAGTAAAATTCCATCTGCCGTACGGTGCTGCCATCTCTGGGACGTATTGACAATGAACGCGGCCTCATTTTAAAACAATGCGCATGTTTCTATCTCTTTCCAGTCCGGAGAAAAAAAAATTGGAGTTCTTAGAACTTGAATGTACCTCGTAGAGAAGACCTTCGATAGTAGACAGTCACGAATTACGAAATATAATGGCTAAACGGGGCTACCCTCAACACGTAATAAGACTCAATCTGCGCCTCCTTAGCTGAGTGGTTAGCGCGTTTTTCCACCCTGCAGCGGACCTTGGTTCGATTCCCAGCCGATTCGGGGATTTTCTCCGCTCGGGAAAGGGGTGTTGTGTTGTCCTCATCATCATTTCCTCATCATCGACACGCAAGCCGCCAAATGTGGCGTCAGCTGAAAAATTTACGACTCGTCGGCCGAACTTCCACAGGTTCATCATTTCAGACTCAGTTTACCCAATTACAGTGGGGTAAATACAGCTATTAATAATGGAATTAGGAAATAGTGTGTATTATCACTCACTCTTTTTAACGTTTATATGGACGACATCCTACAGAAATGCATGGATAAGGCACCATCTAGAATTACACTATGTGATCAAAAGTATCCGGACATCCCCAAAAACATACGTTTCTCTTATTAGGTAGAGAGCCTGTATACAGAGAGTGGCCATAGGTGAAGTTGCCCGTGATTGGTTGATTAGCTTTGGCACCATTTTTCTGCCAAACGTCTCTCCCGCTTCCTATGTTCGCCGTGTTTTTTGAGTTGAAGTTAAGAGGACTTTTGAAAATGATTAAAAGGTATTTGAATTATTGAGAGACTTGTTATGCGTTGTGCGTGAATGTTCGATTTAGTCGTATATCGTTTTTAGTACGTAATTAGCATTTGCGATCTTAAATACGAGTTGAAATAGTGAAGCGTTTTGTGATGAAGTCGGTAGGCCTACATGTTTGAAGAAACACGTTAGTAATTGTACAGTATTGTTTTTGACATCTGTAATTCGTTCTGCAGACGTTCGTAAACGATGCCAGGTTGTGCTGTATTTGGTTGTTCCAATAGAGGCGAAGGTGGATTTCGGATGTTAGCATTTCCACGCAATGAAGAAAGACGAAAGCAGTGGGCAGTCGCAGTCAACAGGACTGACATAAATCAAACAGGAGCCTTGTGGAAACCAACCAAGTACTCTTACCTATGCGAAGTAAGTAGTTTTTGCTTTTTACTACATATAAAATCTGACGTAATACAGGTGCGTTAAATCTTTAGCGTTATGCACTTCCGATACAAAACAAATGCTATACACTATTTTTTTTAATTTACGTTACTTCCATTGTAATATGTCTAGTAAACGAACTTTAAAGGAGATAAATGCGAGTAACGAATAACTTTTACAGCCACTGTATCAAATTTTCCTGTGCTGTACGTAATAGGCTACTACGAGTACATTATAGCCGTAAAGAAATGCATTTAACGAATGATTTCGCCATATTGTCTTTTGCTTTTGATTCGGTGAATGTGTACTCCACTACTCCAGTACTGGACCTTCAAAAGTCCCCCCCGCAGTTGGCAGAAAAATGGCCGCCGTAACGTCCGGTTGGCCACTTTCTCCGTATGGAGGCTCTCTAGCATTAGGTGCAGTGTGCTGCCACCTACTGCCAGGTACTCCATATCAGCGGTCTCAGTAGTCACTAGACGTCGTGAGAGAGCAGAATGGGGCGCTCTGCGGAACTCATGGACTTCGAACGCGGTCAGGTGTTTCAGTTTCACTTACGTCCTACGTCTGTACGCCAGATTTCCACGCTCCTAAACATCCCTAGGTCCACTGTTTCCGATGTGATAGTGCAGTGGAAATGTGAAGGGACACTTACAGCACAAAAGCGTACGGGCCGACGTCATCTGCTGACTGACGGAGACCGCTGACTGTTGAAGAGGGTCGTAATGTGTAATAGGCAGACATCTATCCAGACCATCACACAGGAATTCCAGACCACATCACAATCCATTGCAAGTACTATGAAAGTTAGGCGGGAGGTGAGGAAACTTGGATTTCATGGTCGAGCGGTTGCTCATAAGCCAAACATCACGCCGGTAAATGCCATACGACGCCTCGCTAGGTGTAAGGAGGATAAATATTGTACGATTGAACAGCGGAAAAACGTTGTGTGGAGTGACGAATCACGGTACACAATGTGGCGATCCGATGGCAGGGTGTGGGTATGGCGAATGCCCGGTGAATGTTATCTGCCAGCGTGTATAGCGGCAGCAGTAAAATTCGGAGGCTGTGGTGTTATGGTCTGGTCGTGTTTTTCGTGTAGGGGGCTTGCACTCCCTGTTGCTTTGCATGCCACTACCACATAACAGGCCTACATTGACGTTTTAAGCACCTATTTGCTTCTCATTGTTGAAGAGCAATTCGGAGATGACGATTGCATCTTTCAACACGATCGAGCACCTGTTCATAATGCACGACCTGTGGCGGAGTGGTTACACGACAATAACATCCCTGTAATGGACTGGCCTGCATGGAGTCCTGACCTGATTCCTACAGAACACCTCTGGGATGTTTTGGAATTCCTATTTGGTCCCAGGCCTCACCGACCGACATCGATACCTCTCCTTAGTGCAGCACTCTGTGAAGAATGGGCTGCCATTCCCGAAGAAACCTTCCAGCACCTGACTGAACGCATGCCTGCGAGAGTGGAAGCTGTCATCAAGGCCAACGGTGGGCGAACATCATATTGAATTCCACCTTTTCCGATGGAGAGCGCCACGAACTTGTATGACATTTTCAGCCAGGTTTCCAGATACTTTTGATCACGTAGTGTATGTTAAGACCGCTTTAAACGTGCTAGCATATGGTGATGGCCTAGTGACTATGGAAAACACTGAAGGCTATCTTCAAAGAACTACCTATTCACTACATAAAATTTGTAAAGAACATAATTTTAAAATTTCTACCTCAAAATCAGTAAGCGTGGCATTCTAGGGCAAACACCCATTAAGAGCAAAGATTATTTTGGATGACAAAATTTTAGAACAGGTTCAACATTTTAATTATTTAGGCTGTGGTATCTCGTATGATTACGATTGTGGTATAATAATAAATTAAAAAGATAACAGGTAATGTGCGGAACACATATGAAGCTACACAAGATGTTGACAGAGACGGTTATTATACGGCAGTGAAATGTGGAAGTTACAGAAACACCACAGCCCTATGCAAGCCACAGAAATGGGATTACTTAGGACACTACTGGGACACACTTGCCTTGATAAAACAGGTATGCGGAATCAGTTACAAATGTCTGCAATACGGGATAAAGTGGACAAATGTAGAGGCAAGTGGGAAGAGCGTTTAGAAAGAATTGACAATTCAAGGATTCCAGAAGTAGCACTCTCATACAGACTTACTGGTAGAAGAGACACAGGAGGACCGGGGCAAAGACGGATTGAGGTAGGAACAGGCCGAAGGGCCTAATCACTGAAAGGATAATGACGATGATGATGATGATGATGATGATGATGATGATGGAGATGATGATGATGTACCACGCCGTTTAATGACTGATTTGATAGTTGAGACTACTCTGTTCATTGCTATGGAGGTACTTTAAGAGCAACATAAACACGAAACATTTTTATGAACTAGGAGGTTTCATCACGGACCGCATGTTGATCAGTGTTAATGTGAATGTTGCAAACAGACGCAGAAGTTTCATTTCTCGACTGTGGTATACAACAATAACCGCCGACGCCGTTGCTGAAAAGTATTTGCAGCCGAAATTGATACTGCAGTGGACATTAGTGAGAAAGTGTTCTTTTTTCTCCAAGAAATGTGATTTTTTGTAAGATCTTTAAAATTAAAAACTGCTTGCCATCTAGACAGCAGTGCTTAATGTGACGTACAGTTTTCTCTACAATGCCATACACATACCGTGATGATGATACAAACTTTCAGGGATAATAGAGAAGGGTAAATTTTTTAATCTGAGGTAAAAGACCCTAGTCCAGAAACGACAGAGTCTGAAGTTACAAGCGTAAGTCGTTATGGTATCTCTGACAGTGGAAAGCGTGTACCGATTCTGATGTAGCTAAGATGGTTGGGTAGGCAATCCCGACAAACATTTAGGTGTAGAGGTTGGGATATTAGCTCAACTAATCCATTGCAGGTGTCGCACTGTGTACTGACGTGAGCAAAATGGCTCTGAGCACTATGCGACTTAACTTCTGAGGTCATCAGTCGCCTAGAACTTAGAACTAATTAAACCTAACTAACCTAAGGACATCACACACATCCATGCCCGAGGCAGGATTCGAACCTGCGACAGGAGCGGTCGCTCGGCTCCAGACTGTAGGGCCTAGAACCGTACGGCCACTCCGGCCGGCTGACGTGAGCAGTCCTGGTGTACAATGTCTGCAATGTAATGGACTGCAGTATCTGTTTACCATATGAAGTACTAACAACGATCAGCCCTAACTAAATGGAGTTGCACCCGGTGACGGAATTCGCGCACGTGATTTTCGCTTGCGGTCAAGCAGATGGACGCAATAGAGAAGCAGGAAGTTCGCACAGGACCAGATATTCGCGTGGAAGACATCCGGCTCTCACCATGTTTCCAAAACTGTTCCAACAATTAAGTGAAATAGGGTAGTTGGCACAGCAGTACAACGAGGGAGGAGGACAAGCCACACGGCGATCTGACCGACAAAATGCAGTGGATGAGGCGGCTGCAATCTGCACTCGATCAGTTGCACGCGAAATGTTTCGCAGAGTACCGAGTGCCGAGTGTTGCGAAAAAGGCAGCTACACCCCCAACACCCACAGAACATGCATTCTTTGGCTCCTGCTGACTTCGGACGTCGTGTCGTGTTGAACTATCGTCGACGTACCGTTTTGCTGTAAGGGTGCCGTCGGCCGCGGTGGTCTAGCGGTTCTAGGCGCTCAGTCCGGAACCGCGCGACTGCTACGGTCGCAGGTTCGAATCCTGCCTCGGGCATGGATGTGTGTGATGTCCTTAGGTTAGTTAGGTTTAAGTAGTTCTAAGTTCTAGGGGACTGATGACCACAGATGTTAAGTCCCATAGTGCTCAGAGCCATTTGAACCATATGTAAGGGTGCCGCCGATGACAACCAAAGCGGTTCTGCTGTAAAATGAAATGACACCTCAGACCATCACTCCTGATTGTGGGGCCGTATTGCGGGCAACGGTCAGGTTGACATCCCATCGCTGTCCTCTCTAGAAACGTCTTCGCTAGTCACGGAGGGCTCAGTTCGAAGCGGCACTCAGCACTGGAGACAGTTCTTCTCTAGTCAATGGGATTAAAGGCCGAAGACGTATCTGGACGTCAGGCCTGTTTGATGGTATTCCACAACGACACCTAAAACACTCCTTTCAATATTAGTTCACGGGTGTGCGGGCCTTGGTGGCCGAGCGGTTCTAGGCGCTAGAGTCTGGGACCGCGCGACCGCTACGGTCGCAGGTTCAAATCCTGCCTCGTGTATGGATGTGTGTGATGTCCTTAGGTTAGTTAGGTTTAAGTAGTTCTAAGTTCTAGGGGACTGATGACCTCAGAAGTTAAGTCCCGTAGTGCTCAGAGCCATTTGAACCACTTCACGGGTGTGATGAGGGCACGCCAACCACAGCAATGTTCGTCCGAATTCCCTTTCAATTCTGGTACATGTCCCTTGGATCAGTCCTGTGTGAGATGCTGTAGTATCGAAAGATATACCGATGATATTGTCACGTAGCTCAAACCGTCTATATCCCAAAAAAATGTTCAAATGTGTGTGAAATCTTATGGGACTTAACTGCTAAGGTCATCAGTCCCTAAGCTTACACACTACTTAAACTAAATTATCCTAAGGAGAAACTCACACACCCCTGCCCGAGGGAGGACTCGAACCTCCGCCGGGACCAGCCGCACAGTCCATGACCGCAGTGCCCCTGACCGCTCGGCTAATCCCGCGCGGCATCTACAGGGTGTTAAAAAAAGGTACGGCCAAACTTTCAGGAAACATTCCTCACACACAAATAAAGAAAAGATGTTATGTGGACATGTGTCCGGAAACGCTTACTTTCCATGCTAGAGCTCATTTTATTACTTCTCTTCAAGTCACATTAATCATGGAATGGAAACACACAGCAACAGAACGTACCAGCCTGACTTCAAACACTTTGTTACAGGAAATGTTCAAAATGTCCTCCGTTAGCGAGGATACATGCATCCACCCTCCGTCGCATGGAATCCCTGATGCGCTGAAGCAGCCCTGGAGAATGGCTTATTGTATCACAGCCGTCCACAATACGAGCACGAAGAGTCTCTACATTTGGTACCGGGGTTGCGTAGACAAGAGCTTTCAAATGCTCCCATAAATGAAAGTCAAGAGGGTTGAGGTCAGGAGAGCGTGGAGGCCATGGAATTGGTCCGCCTCCACCAATCCATCGGTCACCGAATCTGTTGTTGAGAAGCGTACGAATACATCGACTGAAATGTGCAGGAGCTCCATCGTGCATGAACCACATGTTGTGTCGTACTTGTAAAGGCACATGTTATAGCAGCACAGGTAGAGTATCCCGTATGAAATCATGATAACGTGCTCCATTGAGCGTAGGTGGAAGAACATGGGGCCCAATCAAGACATCACCAACAATGCCTGCCCAAACGTTCACAGAAAATCTGTGTTGATGACGTGATTGCACAATTGCGTGCGGATATTCGCCAGCCCACACATGTTGATTGTGAAAATTTACAATTTGATCACGTTGGAATGAAGACTCATCCGGAGAACATTTTCACTGAAATGAGGATTGACACATTGTTGGGTGAACCATTCGCAGAAGTGTACCAGTGGAGGCCAATCAGCTGCTGATAGTGCCTGCACACGCTGTACGCGGTACGGAAACAACTGGTTCTCCCGTAGCACTCTCCATACAGTGACGTGGTCAACGTTACCTTGTACAGCAGCAGCTTCTCTGACGCTGACATTACGGTTATCGTCATCTGCACGAAGAATTGCCTCGTCCACTGCAGGTATCCTCGTCGTTCTAGATCTTCCCCAGTCGCGAGTCATAGGCTGGAATGTTCCGTGCTCCCTAATACGCCGATCAATTGCTTCGAACGTCTTCCTGTCGGGATACCTTCGTTCTGGAAATCTGTCTCGATTCAAACGTACCGCGCCACGGCTATTGGCCCGGTACATCAAATGGGCATCTGCCAACTCCGCATTTGTAAACATTGCACTGACTGCAAAACCACGTTCGTGATGAACACTAATCTGTTGATGCTACGTACTGATGTGCTTGATGCTAGTACTGTAGAGCAATGAGTTGCATGTCAACGCAAGCACCGAAGTCAACATTACCTTCCTTCAATTTGGCCAACTGGCGGTGAATCGAGGAAGTACAGTACATACTGACGAAACTAAAATGAGCTCTAACATGGAAATTAAGCGTTTCCGGACACATGTCTACATAACATCTGTTCTTTATTTGTGTGTGAGGAATGTTTCCTGAAAGTTTGGCCGTACCTTTTTCTAACACCTTGTGTATCCCACATACCTCCTTCAGCGATCTGCTCACCAGTGCCTTCCTGGCAACACATACGGCTAGCAAATGTTCAGAATCTATTCAAGTCACTTGAACTGCAACTCTGTGTTCCACAGTTTTGACACTCCCAAGAGGGAACTGAAGGCAACAATTTACTATCCCTGTGCAAGACCAAATGAGGAGGATTTTCAAAGAGAAACTCTTCGATTTTCTGTAAACGGTAGCTGGAGACACGGAAATTTCTGCACCATCGTGGCCAAGGCTCTTAGCAGCTGATGCAAATGAAGTACTTGCTTGTCGAATAGAAAGTTGTTCTCGATCCCATACAGACATGAGCTAAGAAATAATAAAGAGGTTACAATCTAGGACTTGAACATAACTTTTTCGTTGCAAGAGGCGAAATCTCTGTCTCTTCGTCACTAGGTGCTGTTGATGATGGTGGAGGTAAATCTTCCAGTACAACTTATTTACTGATTTCAGTGATAGCTTTCTAATGTTTATTATTATATAGAACTTTTTTCTCCTTTTCTGCACTTAGTTCTCATCTTCGAGGCGGAATCCCTGTCTACTCCACGATCTTCTCTTTATGAGCTAAGAAATTCTTTATCGTCTTGAAGCACGCTAGTCATGTACATCACATTTTGCCGGGAAATGTTAAATAACTCTACGGCATCACCTTTCCCAACCTGCCATTTCACATTCGCTTTATCTGTGTTTCTGGATTTCGCTTTCGCAGATTTTGGTATTCTCTGTACAGCTTGTCTATAACAGCAAGGATATTCTCCCCCATCCTAACTGGGATATTTGCTTTTCTCCGCTCTTCCTGTAGTTTGGTAGATCTAGTGTGAATAGGCTGTTTCGGTTTTTATGTTGGTAAGGCCACGTAGCGCTCTGTATGAAAATCACTGACTGTGCTGTGTGCAGTCTGTGGCTGGTTGGCATTGTTGGAATATTCGCTATTGTAGTGTTGGGCAGTTGGATGTGAACAGCCTGTAGTGTTGCGCAATAGGAGGTGAGCCGCCAGCAGTGGTGGATGTGGGGAGAGAGATGGCGGAGTTTTGAGAGCGGATGATCTGGACGTGTGTCCATCCGAGACAGTAAATTTGTAATACTGGATGTCATGAACTGATATATATATTATGACTTTTGAACACTATTAAGGTAAATACATTGTTCGTTATTTATCAAAGCCTTTCATTTGCTAACTATGCCTATCAGTAGTTAGTGCCTTCAGTAGTTAGAATCTTTTATTTAGCTGGCAGTATTGACGGTCGCTGTATTGCAGTAGTTCGAGTAACGAAGATTTTTGTGACGTAAGTGACTCATGAAAGGTATAGGTTAGTGTTAGTCAGTGCCATTCTTTTGTAGGGATTATTGAAAATCAGATTGCGTTGCTCTAAAAATATTGTGTGTCAGTTTAGTGATGATGAGAATAAGTAAAGAGAAAACTGTTTGAGTATGTTGAGTTTTGCTCAGCTGTTTGAAAATCAAAGAACGTAGAAGTTTACAAGCACAGGGGACGTTACACTAGCAGCATTCGAAAGTTATCCTTTCATTTCCTTGTGAAGATAAATAAAAACTATAAGTACTAGTTCTTTCGAGCGGAGCCAAGCTCCTAATAACTCACCACTATGCTTCTTTCCTAGCAGCCATGTTCTATTTTTGGTTCCATTTCAAAGTTCAGTTACCTGCAACAGATGAAAGACATACATGAGAAGCTCATTACTGCAAAGCTCTTCAATATTAGAAATATCGCTAACTTGAGATAAAAGTGATCAGTGTGTGCAGCCGCTAAATATTAGCCAATCCTCTTGAAATTTAGCATATATATGTTGTACATCACTGAGACTCGGAGGGTAAGCCAAGTTACCGAAAGTGACATCCTTGGAAAAACGAAATATGCTACAGTTCATCTGGTCACCGAAGCAATATCCTTTCTTCCAGAAATGCAGAAATTAGCATATAACTTCGTACAAGATATACTCTCTACTAACTAAATTGAAGTAGTTACTCATAAATTTTATCCTGGTAACACTATCGTTAATTTTACCCCGGTAATACTATCGTACTTGTAGTAGTAGTAGTAGTAGTAATAGTCGTAGTATTAGTACTGGTAGTAGCAATCGTTGTTGTTGTTGCTGTTGTTGTTGCAGGTCTCTTTCAATCACTCCTTCCGATAAACGGAAGTTTAAGACCACTTACAGTAGAAGTCTTGCCGTAGTAACACTTCTTCATCCAACAATATCGGATTTGTGAGTCCGCCTTGATGCGAAACACCTCGTTATTTGTTTACTTATTTATTCCCCAAATTAGTTTCGGCGACAAGTGTCACCATCATCAGTGGGTTCTTTAAATCTAAACATGTAGAAAATAGCAATGTTATACAAGCACAGTGACACATTATTACATTTTTACTGTTCTTTTTTTGAAACATAGTTTTCTACGGATAGTTTCGTACCACCTTATTTATTGTATATTATGGCATGTTTTTAAGAATTATTGTCACTGTTTGTGCCATATTTTCTGTGCTTTATTCTGTTGCCGTTTTTTCTCAGCGTACATCATGTCATCTGCAACTGTACGAGCGGCTGTTAGTAAACAAGTACTAAGAGAGGAACTTAACGTGTGTCATCGTTTACACTTGGGGCTGCGTTGGTGTTGTGGAATACAGTTTTGGTGTGTCCTGGGCTGTTACTTAGTTATTCGTGCTCTCACGTTCGTTGGACGGCATGTAGCTGATTCTATACACAGAAAAACAAAACTTTCGCACTTTGGTTATGATTAAGAACATTACGCCATCTTGCTATTCGCGTGTGTCGCGGGAGATATATCGCATGTTGCGAGAAGGCTATGAAAATTGTAGCGGGAGTTACGACGGCTTCTGTTCCTTATTTATGTCTCTGTGAGTGATGGGGAAGTGGTTCTTTTGCGTGTGTGTGCTTTCTGTTCTGTGTCTTTGGTCAGTTCTCTCAGAGCGGTAAAGACTGTGTTGTTGCGAAGTGTTGTGTTTTCGTTTAATACATTTTTCCCTGCCACTATAGCCTTTTGTGTGTAGTAATTTTCTTCTAGTGTTAGTTGTCAGTATAGACAGCTGTTGTGTTTCAGAATGTGTAGATCATTTTCGATATTAGTGGGGTTACGGTTTTTGTTCATTAGGTGTTCTGCGAAAGTTGAATGTGTGCTATCACTCATGTGCTTTGTGTACCTCGTTCGGAAATTTCTGCTTGTTTGTCCTATGTATTGGGTCTGACAGGAGTTGCATGTGAGGTGACATATTCCAGCGTTGCTGAATTTGTCTGAGCTTTCTTTTTTATTTTATATCAGCAACGATCTACGAACTGAGATGTCCGAGCTTGCTTCACGGTGCAGTTTGTGATGAGTCTCGGCTCGGTATAGCTGAAAAAACGTTTGTTTCAGATAATGTACAGAGAGAGAAAGTTTAATTCCGGATCGTTTGCTCAGTTTTTTGCCACCCATCCCGGGTATGACAGTCGGATATAGATTAATTACTCAAACAATAAAATCATTCGGATAAGTTTAATACATACACGTACATCATCTACAAGGTCAGTCTGTAGCGTCAAAATTATACAGTAGGCAGGGGATCCTAAGGTGAATACTTTGAGACAACGAACTAATCGTCGGGGATGAATATTTATTTTTTGTTGACATACGCGTCTTACCGTTTATACCAACAACCTGGGTTCATAGCAGCTTGATGATTTTTGTTTTATGGGCATTAGGCCCTGGTCCAAGAGATCTGTCTTTGCCTAACGTTTATTGGCCCACTTTGGCGAATAGGAAGGAACTGCTTGTGCAACATGGTGCTGCTGGCTGTTATGACGGACCAGTGCGTTGTGTGTTTCACTACCTCGGAAATGTTTACGGTCGCGCGTGGGGCATCTCATGAACGGACTTTGTCCGTAAGCAAGCAGCCGAATGGAAGCGCGTATCTGTGGTCACGATGAAAGGCCGCTTGAGTCTCACCGTCGCTCCCTTATGTTTATTTCTAAAGTGGCTGACGGCTGTCATACAACTCTCCTCGGGGCACATTTTAAAGTTACGTACACTCCTAGAAATGGAAAAAAGAACACACTGACACCGGTGTGTCAGACCCACCATACTTGCTCCGGACACTGCGAGAGGGCTGTACAAGCAATGATCACACGCACGGCACAGCGGACACACCAGGAACCGCGGTGTTGGCCGTCGAATGGCGCTAGCTGCGCAGCATTTGTGCACCGCCGCCGTCAGTGTCAGCCAGTTTGCCGTGGCATACGGAGCTCCATCGCAGTCTTTAACACTGGTAGCATGCCGCGACAGCGTGGACGTGAACCGTATGTGCAGTTGACGGACTTTGAGCGAGGGCGTATAGTGGGCATGCGGGAGGCCGGGTGGACGTACCGCCGAATTGCTCAACACGTGGGGCGTGAGGTCTCCACAGTACATCGATGTTGTCGCCAGTGGTCGGCGGAAGGTGCGCGTGCCCGTCGACCTGGGACCGGACCGCAGTTACGCACGGATGCACGCCAAGACCGTAGGATCCTACGCAGTGCCGTAGGGGACCGCACCGCCACTTCCCAGCAAATTAGGGACACTGTTGCTCCTGGGGTATCGGCGAGGACCATTCGCAACCGTCTCCATGAAGCTGGGCTACGGTCCCGCACACCGTTAGGCCGTCTTCCGCTCACGCCCCAACATCGTGCAGCCCGCCTCCAGTGGTGTCGCGACAGGCGTGAATGGAGGGACGAATGGAGACGTGTCGTCTTCAGCGATGAGAGTCGCTTCTGCCTTGGTGCCAATGATGGTCGTATGCGTGTTTGGCGCCGTGCAGGTGAGCGCCACAATCAGGACTGCATACGACCGAGGCACACAGGGCCAACACCCGGCATCATGGTGTGGGGAGCGATCTCCTACACTGGCCGTACACCACTGGTGATCGTCGAGGGGACACTGAATAGTGCACGGTACATCCAAACCGTCATCGAACCCATCGTTCTACCATTCCTAGACCGGAAAGGGAACTTGCTGTTCCAACAGGACAATGCACGTCCGCATGTATCCCGTGCCACCCAACGTGCTCTAGAAGGTGTAAGTCAACTACCCTGGCCAGCAAGATCTCCGGATCTGTCCCCCATTGAGCATGTTTGGGACTGGATGAAGCGTCGTCTCACGCGGTCTGCACGTCCAGCACGAACGCTGGTCCAACTGAGGCGCCAGGTGGAAATGGCATGGCAAGCCGTTCCACAGGACTACATCCAGCATCTCTACGATCGTCTCCATGGGAGAATAGCAGCCTGCATTGCTGCGAAAGGTGGATATACACTGTACTAGTGCCGACATTGTGCATGCTCTGTTGCCTGTGTCTATGTGCCGGTGGTTCTGTCAGTGTGATCATGTGATGTATCTGCCCCCAGTAATGTGTCAATAAAGTTTCCCCTTCCTGGGACAATGAATTCACGGTGTTCTTATTTCAATTTCCAGGAATGTATTTACGATTTGACCGAGCTGTATGTGATGCTGTTTTAGCCGTGATCTAACAGGTCGCCCCGTCTTTCCGACGTAAACTACCACACAGTCGTAGCTAATCACATGAATTCTCGACCCGGTGGTATTTTTGGTGGACCATAGCGATCTCCTGTTAAGTGATTATTGGGGCAAGAGAGAAGGCACTATGTTAAAGTTGAAGTAACATTACTTTAGTAGTACTACGTACCCTAACGAAAACCACTCGCTTAGTGACGATACAGTACTTAATCATGTTATGATATGAAGCGGTCTACAATTCAGAACAATTATGTAGTAACTGACTCCAGATGCGAATGCTAGCGAACATGTTATCAGACAGTTTTAAATGTGACTTAGTATGTCAGAGCCTATTGCAGGACAAATGTCCCATAGTAGAAAGGACTTGAACTTATCTTCATCTAGATGTCTCCTCTGCAGTTCACCACTTAAGTGCCTGGCAGAGAGTTCTTCGAACCACCTTCAAGCTGTTTTTCTACCGTTCCACTCTTTAACAGCACTTGGGAAAAGTAACACTCAAATCTTTCTGAGCGAGCTCTTATTTCTCATATTATGATGATCATTTCTCCCTATGTAGGCTCACGACAGTAAAATACTTCCACATTCATGAAAAGATCTCGCTGAACGAAAAACACCTTTGTTTTAATGATTGCCATCCCAAGTAGCTTATCATATCCGTGACACTCTCTCACCTATTTCGAGATAATACAAAACGTGCTGCCCTTCTTTGAACTTTTTCGATGTCCTCCGTCTGTCCTATCTGGTAAGGATCCTATACGACACAGCAGTACTCTAGGAGAGGTGTGCACAAGCTATGTGTAGGCAATCTCGTTAGAAGACCTATTGCACCTACTAACTGTTCTGGCAGTAAAACGTGCCACAAAGTTATCTATGTGACCGTTCCATTATAAGTTTTTCGTAATTGTAATTCATAGGTATTTAGTCAAATTCACAGCCTTTAAATTTGTGTGATTTACCGTGTTATCGAAATTTAACCGACTTCTTTTTATACTCATGTGGATAACCTCACACTTTTTTTTACTGAGAGGCAGTTGCCACTTTTCACACCATTCATATATCGTGTCTAAGTCATTTCAGATTCATTCTGATCTTCTGATGACCTTATTAAACCGTAAATGACAACATCATCTGCAAACAATCTAAGAGGGCTGCTCAGATTATCTCCTAAATCGTTAATCCAGATTAGGAACAGCAGAGGGACGAATATCACTTCTGTTTTAGTCGATGATTTTCCGTCGATTACTACGAACTCTGACCTTTCTGAGACGACATTTCGGATCCGGTCGCACAACCGAGGCGATACTCCACAGGTACGCTACTTGATTAAAATCTCTTGTGACGAATGGTGTCCAAAGCCTTCTGGAAATCTATAAGTATGGTTTCGCAATGCCTTCATAACGATATGGAAAGTTATAGTTCCAACAGATGTCTGAATCATTTCTTAAAGCAACCCCTCTCAGCTTCTGCAGCCGTATTTTTTTTTTTTTTTTTTTTTCTGGTTGAGTATACTCTATTTCTAGTGGTGTTGACTCCCAGGGAACATAAATTCCTGATTTCCAACAAAAACATCTTGACTTATCAAGATGAGGTAGGTGAAGTTAAAATGAGGCGTGAAAACAGGTGAACTACAACATGGACGAAAAACACAATAGTCACATAAGCGCCATTTTGTGAGGTTCGACTTTTTGAATTACGAGTATGATCCATAAAAACGTGTATTTTCGCGTGTGTAGCTACAATAAATGAGCGGGCAGATGGGGGTACGTACCATGAAAATATGTACAAGTAAAGAGAAAAATCTGGTCGGGTAACATAATTATTTCAATAATAAACCGATTTGTTAGCTCTCCACACAAACTCACATTATCATTTCGTTACAGATGGACAGCTATGTAAAAATGCAAAAAGAGGTTCTACAGACATTAACATTCTGCAGACTAAGGTAAGTCACGACAGACATAAAAAGCTTTTATGCCTAATTTTTTTTTCAGTGATTATGACCCACACCATGTTTGTACTTTACTGACGTGAATACAGGTATTCAGTGATGATGGCGCAATGTGCTGGAACATATTTGGGCATTAAGGATGATAGTCCCTTGCACCAGCAATCCACGCGAATACTCGTAATTTAATCCTCAAACTAGGACTGTTTATATTATTAAAAACATCGGGAATCGATTCCCGGCGGGGTCAGGGATTTTCTCTGCCTCGCGATGGCTGGGTGTCGTGTGCTGTCCTTAGGTTAGTTAGGTTTAAGTAGTTCTAAGTTCTATGGGAATGATGACCATAGATGTTAAGTCCCATAGTGCTCAGAGCCATTTGAACCATTTTTGAACATCGGGAATCGCAAATACAGATATTATAAAAAACATCATTATCGACCGTCGATATTTCGCAAAAGACTATTAGTATGTCGAAGGAAAAAATATCGGTTACCGGCCAAAAAAAAAAATTACGGCTGCACGTTGTAAATATACTCCCAGATTTAGAGCTGCATATTTAAGTATTGATTTATTAGATATTCAGTACATCAACAAGTTATCTGCCTTTTTATCCCCCTTAGAGCAAGAATTGAAACGAAAACGATGTGCGTTCACTCTTGGCGATAACCACTTTGCTAACAATGGTAAATGCGCGTAAGTAACATAATGATAGATGTCCGATGGGTACGTCGTTGTCTGGATCGCTTCATGTTTTTTTTCATTTCTGCAAAACGCCAGAGAAGTTAAACGTTGCAGTTTTTGTTGGTAGCGTCGAGCGTCGATTACGTCAGCATTTCCCCTTAAGCGTCTCCGCCCACTGCAAAGATCAATCTTGTCATTTATACTTTTGTTCATCATTTTCAGCAACCGTGTTTGAAGAATACCGATGTGAAGAAATAGTACACTAGTTGCGTTAAAAACTGTTTTTTGATGCAACTGGTGTGCTATTTCTTCACATCAGAAATCTTGTTACTCCATTTACACAGCCACCCTTGTAATACTATCAACCTTTTTAGAGTCAAGAGACTTTGCACTAATGAAGCAAAGAATGAGATTAGTACAGTATGCAGTGTATAAGAGGGTCTGCAGAAGACAATATTCTTTCACTGTGTGAAGTTTAACGTTTATACACTACTGGCCATTAAAATTTCTACACCACAAAGATGACCTGCTACAGACGCGAAATTTAACAGACAGGAAGAAGATGCTGTGATATGCAAATGATTACCTTTTCAGAGCATTCACACAAGATTGGCTCCGGTGGCGACACCTACAAAGTGCTGACATGAGGAAAGTTTCCAACCGATTTCTCATACACAAATAGCAATTGACCGGCGTTGCCTGGTGAAACGTTGTTGTGATGCCTCGTGTAAGGAGGAAAAATGAGTACCATCACGTTTCCGACTTTGATAAAGCCCCGATTGTGGCCTATCGCGATTGCGGTTTATCGTATCGCGACATTGCTGCTCGCGTTGGTCGAGATCCAATGACTGTTAGCAGAATATGGAATCGGTGGGTTCAGTAGGGTAATACGGAACGCCGTGCTGGATCCCAACGGCCTCGTATCACTAGCAGTCGAGATGACAGGCATCTTATCCGCATGGCTGTAACGGATCGTGCAGCCACGCCTCGATCCCTGAGTCAACAGATGGGGACGTTTGCAAGACAACAACCATCTGCACGAACAGTTCGACGACGTTTGCAGCAACATGGACTATCAGCTCGGAGACCATGGCTGCGGTTACCCTTGACGCTGCATCACAGACAGGAGAGCCTGTGATGGTGTACTCGACGACGAACCTGGGTGCACGAATGGCAAAATGTCATTTTTTCGGATGAATCCAGGTTCTGTTTAGAGCATCGTGATGGACGCATCCGTGTTTCGCGACATCACGGTGAACGCACATTGGAAGCGTGTATTCTTCATCGCCATACTGGCATATCACTCGGCGTGATGGTAAGGGGTGCCATTGGTTACACCTCTCGGTCACCTCTTGTTCGCATTGACGGCACTTTGAACAGTGGACGTTACATTTGATGTGTGTTACGACCCGTGACTCTACCCTTCATTCGATCCCTGCGAAACCCTATATTTCAGCATGATAATGCACGGCCGCATGTTGCAGGTCCTGTACTGGCCTTTCTGTATACAGAAAATGTTCGACTGCTAGACTGGCCAGCACATTCTCCAGATCCCTCACCAATTGAAAACGTCTGGTCAATGGTGGCCGAGCAACTGGCTCGTCACAATACGCCAGTCACTACTCTTGACTAACCGTGGTATCGTGTTGAAGCTGCATGAGCAGCTGTACCTGTACACGCCATTCAAGCTCTGTTTGACTCAATGCCCAGGCGTATCAATGCCGTTATTACGGCCAGAGGTGGTTGTTCTGGGTACTGATTTCTCAGGATCTATGCACACAAATTGCGTGAAAATGTAATCACATGTCAGTTCTAGTGTAATATATTTGTCCCATGAATACACGTTTATCATCTGCATTTCTTCTCGGTGTAGCAATTTTAATGGCCAGTAGTGCATGTAATTAACAAATGTTTATAATGTTATGTAAGTAACAATAAGTATATTTTACTCAACTATGTGTAATTGTTTGTAACGTGAAGTCAACACCAGCTCAGGGCTAAAGTTAAATATAGGTGAAAACCAGTAGGGATTTACCGACGTTCTGGAAGGTCGGAAAAGGTGGAGATTTTTTGCTGGTAAAGGAAGCAGGTAGGAGAGGGGGAAGTGGAGCGAGTCAGACAGGCGCAAGACACTGTGGAGGCACGTGGCTAAAGCTGATGCGCGCTGTACTCCGCAGTACTGTTTATACAAAGCTAAAGTTTATTTGCTTAATAGATGTGAGTGAAGGGGAAGTGCTAAGGTACAAGTTTGCAACGCTTTAGGGGAGGTATAAAATTACATCTGCAACGAGTGTTCGTTCCTGGACGTGAAATGGTCTAAGGCATCCATTACTTAGACTGACGCAGATATCCAGGAAAGCCAAATTCATATTGGCGATGGTATAAGTCGCATAATTCGACGCCACGAAGACAAATAATAATCTCCGTCGCTGCTAAACGGTACGTGCCTTCAGAGCACCTAAATCTCCACCAACTGTGCTCGCAACGACACTACAGAAATTAACCGTCCATAGTTTTGTATACGAGCTGTGCTGACAAGTTTTTGCTTGTTTTGTTCAATAATCATTTAATTGTTTTCTTCTTTACGCTAAACTACTCATCTAACCTATAGTGTTCCAAGTAGGACTCCTTTCCTACACTAAAGGGATGAAACCGAGAATCCATTTGGGAGAAACATTATTGCGCAACTGAGTGTTTTCTTTCGAAGCAAATTTAATGTATCACTCAAGTGCGGCAGTTAAAGTAAATGCGGAGAATTGTAGATTGCCTTGAAAGTAAGTAAAGTAAATAACAATTCTACGTACCTAGCGCGTGAACTGGGTTATTGGGACCTACTGTCCAAGAAATTACGTAAAGTAACTGTTTCAATAAAACTGAGGAAAACCAAATATACAGGCTTTTGCAATCATTTCGATACTTACAAAAGTATCGTAAAATATTGCTTGTTTATAATACATGTCTTCAGAGGCAGTGTTGCTGATCTTACCTTCAGAAACGTAAGTAGGCATTATTGTCGTTCCGGCGTTGTTTTCATGGACCAAAACTTTTTAAGTGTGTGCGCGTGACCAATTCTGAAAGCAGTCATTCTTCCGCTATCTACGTGAATTGACCTGTTCCTTCGGTGATAGAAATTATTAAAGGAGAAAAAGTTTTAATAAGAACCAAAATATAGTAAAGACCGAATTTATTGAATTTCTTGAACAACGTCAATCGATTCGTCGTTTTGGCTGGCAACCGTGTTTTTCAGTATTATTATCACTAGCAAGAAGTAGTTTGACGAAAAAGAAAAGCTGCAATCAAAACTATACAGTAACTTCACATTTGACCCACCTTTATCCGTTACGGGGCATCTGAGGTCACTAGCGGTTGTTAAGGAGGTAGTTGTGTTTAAGAGCTTCAATTATCGAAGCTAGAATAACATCTGAAGCACTAAACGTAATTGCAAGGGTAGAAACCGTTAGCGTTGTAGGCGGCCTTTACGCAGGACTAGAACAAATAGTACGTGTACATACTATCGATATATATGTCTTACGGTGACGGAACAGCACTTACATCGCCATATCACCGTTATACCCTCCCAAAGAATCGGACTTCTATACTTGCTTCACGCAAACAAAGAGAGATGTTCAAATGGCTCTGAGCAGTATGGGACTTAACTTCTGAGATCATCAGTCCCCTAGAACTTAGAACTACTTAAGCCTAACCAACCTAAGGACATCACACTCATCCATGCCCGAGGCAGGATTCGAACCTGCGACCGTAGCGGTCGCGCGGTTCCAGACTGTAGCGCCTAGAACCGCTCGGCCATCCCGGTCGGCTCAAAGAGAAAGACTGGACGTGATCAAAGCTCAAAAATTAGTAAGATTCCTTCACACAATGAAAGTAACATTATGTTCTACAACAATTTCAAAAGAATAACTTCATATATTTATAGAAAATTGCGAAAAAAATCATATAAAATAAAAATATCGGGACTCGGTATTGACATCTTTGTGTATCGACACATTTTGGAAAAAGTGTCGCTGTATCGATATTTTATCAATAGCCCTACAGGAAACACAACTGACCTTAGAGCTTCCAAACCAAACAATGACGGGCACACAGTTTTAATCTGCCAGGAAGTTTCAATGACAATTTTTCTGAAGAATTAAAATCCAAGACGAAGCCAATTGTAGGTGCCAATACTACATTGCCACTCTCCTAACTGCTTCCTATTATAATCACCACAACCACTCAGTACGGAATTTCCAATGACGTCTTCGCAGAACACATTTCTGCAGGCTCACGCTATGATATTATGTTTCGTTGTTGGCCGCCTGCCTCTCCTCGTCGCCAAGCATTGGCACGTAGGCGGCCAGGCAACCCACTGCTCTCGTATCACCATTTGGCCTAAGTCCGCCCGTGCCGCTCACCTCGTAACATGAAAGGAGATCTGGAGCCTTTCTTTGCATGTGGCCCATTTCTAAACACGTCATAATTACTGTGAATGACGCCCGTACTTCAATCGTCCCAGTCGATCGTGTAGCGAGGGGACTACACAAAGAACCAGATGCGTTGTAGATTGAGGTTAGAGAGAGCATAATAAAGGCAGGTCCGTCAGTGTATAGCCAACGTGTTTACAAATTATGTCAAATAAATATGTTGATTTGGTTGGTCTGGCTCTTCGTCTCAGTTCATCTGACTCGTGAACAGTTTAATAGTTTCTTCTGTTGCACTGCCATGAACCTGTAACACCAGAGTTCCATAGCTCTACTGACACAATTTTTTTGTCTGTTCTGCCTTCTATCAAACAAAGAAATTAATAGAGTTTTAGCCCGCATCTCGTGGTCGTGCGGTAGCGTTCTCGCTTCCCACGCCCGGGTTCCCGGGTTCCCGGGTTCGATTCCCGGCGGGGTCAGGGATTTTCTCTGCCTCGTGATGGCTGGGTGTTGTGTGCTGTCCTTAGGTTAGTTGGGTTTAAGTAGTTCTAAGTTCTAGGGGACTGATGACCATAGATGTTAAGTCCCATAGTGCTCAGAGCCATTTGAACCATTTTTGAATAGAGTTTTGAGACCTAATCACAGCAGGCCAAAGGACAAGGCTGGAACACAGCAATGGAAGAACACGGTGTCTTTCCCTGTAAGGTTACAGATCGAATCGGCAAAATTTTGCTGAAACATAAAGTGAAACCGGTATTCAAACCTACCAGAAAAATGGGACAAGTACTTCGTTCTGTTAAAGATAAGAAGGCCACCATTATCATCTAGCGGTGTATATAAAATTCCGTGTACTTGTGGTACTTGTGGTACTACGAAAATAAGTGTGAATACGAGGGTAAAGGAGCATAAAAGTCTTTGCCGACTGGGAAAAATAGATAAATCGTCCGTTGCGGAACATGCACTTCAGTCAGGTGACCATGTAGTTAAGTTTTCTGAAACTACAGTTTTAAGTGCTACCACGAACTGTATAGGGAGGCTATTGAAATTTATAAACATGAAGATATTAATAGAAAAGAAGAGGCCTTGAAATTAATATGGACAGTGGCGTTACAAAATTCAAAAGTGATTTTCATCTATGGGTGATTATTATCGATAGTTAAATTTTATCTTTGACTAGTTTTCTCTCTGCTACTATGTGCAAGCTAGACCACGCCCACTTTCCTCAGTATTTAGGCCGCTCTCCGACGCCCGACTCGTCAGTCGGCAGGACTCAGCAGGACCAGCCATACCTCTAAAGATGTCCAACGTAGTATTGGACGAAACGTTAGGAATAGAAGAATTCCACGGACCACGGCCACGTAACCCGGAAGAATTATCAACAACAGTACCATCCGGTCGTGAAAGCCTTCATTGTATTGCAAGTACTGTTCGATTGCACTGATAGCACAAGAGTGTTCGCTTTTTCCTTTGTAAAAACTTTGATGTCATTGTTTGATTATATGCAATGTAGTGTATCTATCATTACTGTATGTATCTGGAATTTGGGTGAATATTTTTTTGTAGAAACGTCGATATGTGAAAATGTTCTGTTTTATTTAATACACTCCTGGAAATTGAAATAAGAACACCGTGAATTCATTGTCCCAGGAAGGGGAAACTTTATTGACACATTACTGGGGTCAGATACATCACATGATCACACTGACAGAACCACAGGCACATAGGCACAGGCAACAGAGCATGCACAATGTCGGCACTAGTAAAGTGTATATCCACCTTTCGCAGCAATGCAGGCTGCTATTCTCCCATGGAGACGATCGTAGAGATGCTGGATGTAGTCCTGTGGAACGGCTTGCCATGCCATTTCCACCTGGCGCCTCAGTTGGACCAGCGTTCGTGCTGGACGTGCAGACCGCGTGAAACGACGCTTCATCCAGTCCCAAACATGCTCAATGGGGGACAGATCCGGAGATCTTGCTGGCCAGGGTAGTTGACTTACACCTTCTAGAGCACGTTGGGTGGCACGGGATACATGCGGACGTGCATTGTGCTGTTGGAACAGCAAGTTCCCTTGCCGGTCTAGGAATGGTAGAACGATGGGTTCGATGACGGTTTGGATGTACCGTGCACTATTCAGTGTCCCCTCGACGATCACCAGTGGTGTACGGCCAGTGTAGGAGATCGCTCCCCACACCATGATGCCGGGTGTTGGCCCTGTGTGCCTCGGTCGTATGCAGTCCTGATTGTGGCGCTCACCTGCACGGCGCCAAACACGCATATGACCATCATTGGCACCAAGGCAGAAGCGACTCTCATCGCTGAAGACGACACGTCTCCATTCGTCCCTCCATTCACGCCTGTCGCGACACCACTGGAGGCGGGCTGCATGATGTTGGGGCGTGAGCGGAAGACGGCCTAACGGTGTGCGGGACCGTAGCCCAGCTTCATGGAGACGGTTGCGAATGGTCCTCGCCGATACCCCAGGAGCAACAGTGTCCCTAATTTGCTGGGAAGTGGCGGTGCGGTCCCCTACGGCACTGCGTAGGATCCTACGGTCTTGGCGTGCATCCGTGCGTCGCTGCGGTCCGGTCCCAGGTCGACGGGCACGTGCACCTTCCGCCGACCACTGGCGACAACATCGATGTACTGTGGAGACCTCACGCCCCACGTGTTGAGCAATTCGGCGGTACGTCCACCCGGCCTCCCGCATGCCCACTATACGCCCTCGCTCAAAGTCCGTCAACTGCACATACGGTTCACGTCCACGCTGTCGCAGCATGCTACCAGTGTTAAAGACTGCGATGGAGCTCCGTATGCCACGGCAAACTGGCTGACACTGACGGCGGCGGTGCACAAATGCTGCGCAGCTAGCGCCATTCGACGGCCAACACCGCGGTTCCTGGTGTGTCCGCTGTGCCGTGCGTGTGATCATTGCTTGTACAGCCCTCTCGCAGTGTCCGGAGCAAGTATGGTGGGTCTGACACACCGGTGTCAATATGTTCTTTTTTCCATTTCCAGGAGTGTATGTTTGGTTGCTGTTATGTAAACTGCTGACCTTCGCTTAGGGTTCTTAGTTATTTCGTATGTAAAAAGTGTTGTGGTTCCCCTCGGGAACGGAACTTCGTAGCGTGGGCAAAATGTGGTTGGCATGGATAGAAAGGTGGAAGGCAGAGTCAGTCGGGGCTGAGCTACTGAACCACCAACGCTCACGAAAAGGTTGTGATTTGTGCTGGTGCCGAGAGCGGCTTTTTGTGCCGTTTTCCAATGTGCCAAAGCCTCGGATGGATGCAGTAATTGTAAGTAGGCTGTTTAGGTTTTTTTAATGGTAACGCCACGTAGCGCTCTGTGTGAAAATCACTGGCAGTCTGTGGCTGGGTGGCATTGTTGGAATTTGCCATTGTAGTGTTGGGCAGTTGGCTGTTAACAGCGCGTAGCGTTGCGCAGTTGGAGGTGAGCCGCCAGCAGTGGTGGATGTGGGGAGAGAAATGGCGGAATTTTGAAATTTGTGAGACTGGATTTCATGAACTGCTATATATATTATGACTTTTGATGACTAATAAGGTAAATACATTGTTTGTTCTCTATTGAAATCTTTCATTTGCTAACTATGCGTATCAGTAGTTAGTGCCTTCCGTAGTTTGAATCTTTTATTTAGCTGGCAGTAGTGGCGGTCGCTGTATTGCAGTAGTTCGAGTAACCAAGATTTTTGTGAGGTAAGTGATTTGTGAAACGTATAGGTTAATGTTAGTCAGGGCCATTCTTTTGTAGGGATTTTTGAAAGTCATATTACGTTGCGCTAAAAATATTGTGTGTCAGTTTAAGCACAGTCATGCATAATTTTTCTAAGGGGACGTTTCATAACTAGCTGGAATTATGTTGGAATTGATATCTATCACCGCCACCAAGAAATGACAGAGTCCTGCAATTCTACCTGCAAATCCACCTACCAACATGCACTCGCCACCACATTGCGCAATCACTGTAATGGAACAGATAAACTATAGTAATGTACAGTGAAGGATCAGCTCATTGGATGTAATAATGTAGTCAAATATAAGCTAAATTTTAACTGAACTCATGTACCTACCATGATTTATCCTCAGTGACATATCCACTTAGGATCCCTCCCACGCTAAAGTACTTACCGAGTGTCCTTTATTGAAAGCATATTACAGTTAATGTGGCAATAGAATGTGCTAAAATTAATATTGTTTGTTGAAAGGATCTTACAAATATCTCAATTTTGTGCTCCACTGCAGCAAAAGTTCAGAACTGCAACTGTTGAGAGTTACATGCTTGCTAAGTGCTTGTTTCACTAATGTAATGAAAGTGCGTTTATTTTGCTCTATTACAGTGGTCAAGATTAAGCCCCCCCCCCCCCATTGAAAGTAGTCCAAATGCACAAAGTTACTTAATTATAGAAAGTTTCAATTACTCCCGCTATTCCTGTCAAGTTCGGTACAGCACTGGGTTCCTCTTGAAAGTGCTTATTAACAATGTAACAGGACCCACAGTTTGTCTATTGTGCTAAGCTAATTAACGATTAATAGACTTCTTTTATTCCAAGGTCAGTGAGAAAGTGTTTGTTAGTGAAATACGTTTAACTTCCATTCTAAATAAAAAAGTATTTAGCTGAGAGAGACCTAACCTATGCCCAGTTCATAATTTTGCAGTGAACTACATTTACAATTTGACAGATAGGAAAATGTTTGAAAAATAATACTGAACCTATGTCCGATTTATGATTCTACAGTGAATATTAATAGTAATGTTATTGAGACCATTCATTTTGACTAAGTCCTGAAGGTAATAGTGTGTATCATTATGTTATATTTATGCAAATAGTTTGTTCTGCTCTGTCAGCTCCAACCTTAACGTGAACATATGCAGATGCCTGAATTCATTGCACTCTCGTGTGACAAAGTATAGGCTGTGTTTGCCCATTAAAGGTGCTTATTTTCAGTTTCTTGAACAAGAATGTTACTCATTCTTATGCCTAATTAGGCTGGTGACCGTTTTTATTATCATTTGGACAGTGTGGATAGGTAAATTATTGCTTGTTACTGTTTAAATATTTACGTAATTCTGACTTTCACTTCCGATAAGCCACCTCAGTTAGGTATATCACGGTCAACGCAACTAAATTCCTTTCAGAGGGTAACACTGCACAGATGCTTTATACTATAATTGCTTTAACAAGATAGTTTCATTATACGATCTGCCTCCAACTTTAAGGTTATGGTATAGCAGTAGCAGCGGACGGTAGTGTTATAAACCTAGATCGAAATAATTACATAAATAGAAGAAGCGTGACACATAGAGCACAAGACAGGCGTGCAGTATTTCTCTCCACCCATTGCATCCCATCCACTAACCCGCCCCTGGCTACTGTTCTACCAAACACTGAATGACGGTAATTAACGCTAGTTGTGGGAATGGGATTAAAATTAAGGGTGAAAGGATATCAGTGGTTCAAATGGCTCTGAGCACTATGAGACTTAACATCTGTGGTCATCAGTCCCCTAGAACTTAGAACTACTTAAACCTAACTAACCTAAGGACATCACACACACCCACGCCCGAGACATGATTCGAACCTGCGACCGTAGCAGTCGCGCGGTTCCGGACTGAGCGCCTAGAACGGCTAGACCACCGCGGCCGGCAAGGATATCAATGATGAGATTCATTGTTGTCACTGCTGTCTTCACCGAAAGTGAGGAAGAATTACAGCACCTGTTCTAGAGTATGTGCAGTACCACGAGCGCAGTATGTGGGCTGAGAGTAGACCAAAGATGAAAGTAATGAGTAACATTAACGATGTTAGGGATAAAATTGCGGACCACTCATTAGACGAAGAGGAAGGATTGTGCTTCTTAGGAAGCACATTAAAGCACTTCGGACGAAGCAAAGAGGACGTAGGAAGCTCCCTAGCACAGGCAAACGTGGCATTCCTTGATAAAAGAAACCTACCAGTAAAGCAGAGACCAAGACACAAAGGAATTCAAGGCATTAGCTGCCAGTAGGCTTCATTTATAACAATGAAATTAGTTGAAAATTTGTGCCGGACCGGGATTCAAACCCAGGTCTCCTGCTTACTAGGCAGATGCGCTGACCGCTACGCCATCCGGACGCAGTGGCCTTCACAACCTCACGGACTACCTAGCACGTCTCATGTCAGACACAAATTCTCAACTTAAACCACACATTACTGATGTAGTGCCCCTCCTCATTAGCCTCAATACTCGTGGCATCTCGCCAATTCCCGTGAGAGTTCGAAGTTGGCGTAAATCTGCAATGAAGATATCATAACGTCTTTAATTCCTTTGTGTCTTGATTCATAGGTGCTGGAGGATCAAAATGGCAATGACGGGTCATGATTCCTTCAGAGTGGATGCATACCAAGCTTGAACTCGTATGGGAATCGGCGAGATGCCGTGAGTAATGAGGCTAATGGGCTGGGGCACTACATCAGTAGTGTGTGGTATAAGCTGAGAATTTGAGTCTGACGGGAGGTATGCTGGGGTAATCCGTGTAGTTGTGGTAACCAGTGTCCGGATGCCGTAGTGGTCAGCACATCTACCTTGTCCCATTGATATGAATTAATCCCCACTGGAAGCTGATGTCTTTGTATCTTTTGTGTACCGATTCATAGCGATTGTACAATCAAAACTGTCTTAGTTCTTTCGGACATGTCCGAGAAAACCGGCACCACATATGACGAAGCAAGCCTCTTTTTTTACCATCTGCCTACTTAAATTCATTTTGTCAATTTTAACTGTTTACCATTAGCATACGTGAATATAATCGACATTTTCAATAAAGAGAAAGGTTGACCCTCAGTTTTAAAGGATATGACACCAGATCTAATATTGTGCTTAGTTTTATGTATGTAATTTTTCTAATTTATTTTGACTATTCCTAGTTAGTATCGTTTGTTACAGGGTGAAATCGGTGACTGTTTCGTAACTTAAATATCATTATTGACATATAAACAAGTATAAAGTTTGTAACAATTGTAAACATTTGAAGACGAAGTACTAATAATCTTAAAGTATCTATTTAGCTCTATTCAAAAACATGTTAGCAAAACCAGGCGTTCATTAATTCCAAAGTAATTAACAGTTTTGTCAAAAGTATTGTTTGCATAATATAGTTGCTAGTTTCATGATTTAAACAAATAATTCAGCCGAAACCTCTTAGTAGGAGAAATTGCTAAACAGACGCAATTTTTCGATGTATTCAGTTAATTGAATGAGTTAAGTTTTAATTGTAATTTCTGTAAATTTAATATATAAGGGTCCCATTTTTGGTCACGAGACACTGTCCACGGCCGAGCTTCAGACGAGTAACGTGTGCTGGTTAGAACAACAACAATGCTTCAATTAAACTGTGAAATAAGTGTTAAACAATTAGACCATGTCTTAAAACACTGACAGTGACTGTTTCTATATGTATATGATTATTATTCAAGAACTGTAAACTTTGTGGATAGGTTTTACTGCCTGTAGATGTTCAACAGTATGTGGAGTTTCGCCTGCAAAGTATTATGACGCTTATCGCAAGTTAAACAGTAGTGCACTGGCCATATAACTGTGTATTATTGGGGGTTGGACAAAGTGAAAATTGAAGTACTGTGAAACGCAACTGTGCACCTGTCGGCTACACGATTCACAGT
This sequence comes from Schistocerca americana, assembly GCF_021461395.2. Classification (NCBI taxonomy): domain Eukaryota; kingdom Metazoa; phylum Arthropoda; class Insecta; order Orthoptera; family Acrididae; genus Schistocerca; species Schistocerca americana. The sequence goes on from NC_060120.1 coordinate 185,828,576, forward strand.
GGTGTGTGTCGGAATCCACAACCCATTTTTCAGCCAGCGCGGCAACGCATTACGTCGAGTCGACACCGAGGACAATCAACAACAAACGAAGAAGTAAAAGCAGGTGGAACCGCCACACACATACAAAAATACATATACTTTCTTTGAGAATGTCCGTTTTCATAGGGCAGCCTGGCCGCTATGTGAAAGATCCAGATTCGATACCCGGTATTAGCAGGGATTTTTCCTGGATGAGAGGACTGGACTGGAGTGCACTCGGCTTCGTGAAGCCAATTCAGGAGCTGCTTGCGTGAGAAATAGTGGCTCCACGGTCAAGAAAGCAGAGCACTTGACCGTCCGTACTGTATCCATTGACGCCATTAGCAGAGGATGACATGACGATCGGTCGGTTCTGATGGGCGCATTAGGGCAAGAACACGAAGCTTTGCATAGCTTTTCTTTCTGAGAGAGTACCTCTGGAAGACGACATTCTACGGAGTGTATCGTGGACTGTGGGAAAGCCGGAAAAAAAAGAGATGTTTGAGACGCGACGTACAGAACGTTTCAGAAAATTGGGTGTGAGTAACATAGTAAAACCGGGGAAATCATTCGCGGGAACGGTGTAAAAAGGAATAACTGACTAGATAAAGACAGATGATGCTACGACGTATGTTAATACACCAGGAAATAACTTTTTGTGGCACTAGAGAGAGCTGAGGTAAGAAAAAACTGTATGGAAAAGTCGGAGTATTCAATAAATGATTCATGACGTTCGGTGCAAATACTACTTTCAGAGTAAAAGATTGACACAGGAGAGTAATTCAAGGCGGGTCGCATCAAACCAGTCAGATGACTGATGCTGCCGGTCGGAGTGACCGAGCGGTTCTAGGCCCTACAGTCTGGAACCGCGCGACCGCTACGGTCGCAGGTTCGAATCCTGCCTCGGGCGTGGATGTGTGTGTTGTTCTTAGGTTAGTTAGTTTTAAGTAGTTCTAAGTTCTAGGGGACTGATGACCTGTGAATTCCCATAGTGCTCAGAGCCACTTGAACCATTTTTGACTGATGCTTCTCCCCTACAACGTGAAAAAAAGAGCCATATAGTAAGAATGGTTACGCTGCCGCTGTCGTTGTTACATGCGTTCTAAAGTATTAAATGTTCGTATGGATGGCTAGGGTTTTTATATATTTCATTTTATCACTCTAGCAGTGTGAGTGACCGATTGCTTGTCGTCTCTACTCACACTCGTATCCAACTAGAGGCACATCCCGCTAACACGTAACAAATACCGAGGACGCAACTGAATAAATCAGAATTCCATTAAAACTTGAACGTTTGCAATCTGGAGCCACGACACGAGCTGCACCTTTGTACTCGTTCATATGCAACACTGCTACTGAAAGATCTAAGTTGTTGTTGTTGTGATCTTCAGTTCAGAGACTGGTTTGATGCAGCTCTCCATGCTACCCTATCCTGTGGAAGCTTCTTCATCTCCCAGTACCTACTGCAACATACATCCTTCTGAATCTGCTTAGTGTATTCATCTCTTCTTCTCCCTCTACGATTTTTACCCTCCAGTATTAAATTCGCGATCCCTTGATGCCTCAGAACATGCCCTACCAACCGATCCCTTCTTATAGTCCAGATGTGCCACAAATTTCTCTTCTCCCCAATTCCATTCAGTACCTCCTCATTAATAATGTGATCTACCCATCTAGTCTTCAGCATTCTTCTGTAGCACCACATTTCGAAAGCTTCTATCCTCTTCTTGTCTAAACTGTTTATCGTCCATGTTTCACTTCCATACACGGCTACACTCCATACCAATACTTCCAGGGAACACTTCCCCTAACACTTAAATATATACTCGATGTTAACAAATTTCTCTTCTTCAGAAACGCTTTCCTTACCATTGCCAGTCTACGTTTCCTATCCTCGCTATTTCGACCATCATCAGTTACTTTGCTCCCCAAATAGCAAAACTTATCTACTACTTTAAGTGTCTCATTTCCTACTCTAATTCCCTCAGCATCACCCGATTTAATTCGACTACATTCCATTATCCTCGTGTTGCTTTTGTTGATGTTCATTTTATATCCTCCTTTCAAGATACTGTCCATTCCGTTCAACTGATCTTCCAGGTCCTTTGCTGTCTCTGACAGAATTACAATGTCATCGGCAAACCTCTAGGTTTTTATTTCTTCTCCTGGATTTTAATTCCTACTCCAGATTTTTCTTTTGTTTCCTATACTGCTTGCTCAATATACACATTGAATAACATCGGGGAGAGACTACAATCCTGTCCGACTCCCTTCCCAACCACTGCTTCCCTTTCGTGCTCCTCGACTCTTATAACTACTATGTGGTTTCTGTACAAATTGTAAATTACCTTTCGCTCCCTGTATTTGACCCCTGCCACCTTCAGAATTTGAAAGAGTGTATTCCAGTCAACACTGTGAAAAGCTTTCTCCAAGTCTACAAATGCTAGAAAAGTATGTTTGCCTTTCCTTAATCTATCTTCTAAGATAAGTAATAGGGTCAGTATTGCCTCACGTGTTCAAACATTTCTACGGAATCCAAACTGATCTTCCCCGAGGTCTCACAGTCCTTATTATCAGAGAAGCTGATAGTAGAATCTTCAACTAGCCGTGATATTAAATAACCGCAGATGACTTTCAGGAATACACACCTGAGCCGTAGTGGGCTCGACTTTTAACTTCGAAGATACACTCCTGGAAATTGAAATAAGAACACCGTGAATTCATTGTCCCAGGAAGGGGAAACTTTATTGACACATTCCTGGGGTCAGATACATCACATGATCACACTGACAGATCCACAGGCACATAGACACAGGCAACAGAGCATGCACAATGTCGGCACTAGTACAGTGTATATCCACCTTTCGCAGCAATGCAGGCTGCTATTCTCCCATGGAGACGATCGTAGAGATGCTGGATGTAGTCCTGTGGAACGGCTTGCCTTGCCATTTCCACCTGGCGCCTCAGTTGGACCAGCGTTCGTGCTGGACGTGCAGACCGCGTGAGACGACGCTTCATCCAGTCCCAAACATGCTCAATGGGGGACAGATCCGGAGATCTTGCTGGCCAGGGTAGTTGACTTACACCTTCTAGAGCACGTTGGGTGGCACGGGATACATGCGGACGTGCATTGTCCTGTTGGAACAGCAAGTTCCCTTGCCGGTCTAGGAATGGTAGAACGATGGGTTCGATGACGGTTTGGATGTACCGTGCACTATTCAGTGTCCCCTCGACGATCACCAGTGGTGTACGGCCAGTGTAGGAGATCGCTCCCCACACCATGATGCCGGGTGTTGGCCCTGTGTGACTCGGTCGTATGCAGTCCTGATTGTGGCGCTCACCTGCACGGCGCTAAACACGCATACGACCATCATTGGCACCAAGGCAGAAGCGACTCTCATCGCTGAAGACGACACGTCTCCATTCGTCCCTCCATTCACGCCTGTCGCGACACCACTGGAGGCGGGCTGCACGATGTTGGGGCGTGAGCGGAAGACGGCCTAACGGTGTGCGGGACCGTAGCCCAGCTTCATGGAGACGGTTGCGAATGGTCCTCGCCGATACCCCAGGAGCAACAGTGTCCCTAATTTGCTGGGAAGTGGCGGTGCGGTCCCCTACGGCACTGCGTAGGATCCTACGGTCTTGCCGTCATCCGTGCGTCGCTGCGGTCCGGTCCCAGGTCGACGGGCACGTGCACCTTCCACCGTCCACTGGCGACACCATCGATGTACTGTGGAGACCTCACGCCCCACGTGTTGAGCAATTCGGCGGTACATCCACCCGGCCTCCCGCATGCCCACTATACGCCCTCGCTCAAAGTCCGTCAACTGCACATACGGTTCACGTCCACGCTGTCGCGGCATGCTACCAGTGTTAAAGACTGCGATGGAGCTCCGTATGCCACGGCAAACTGGCTGACACTGACGGCGGCGGTGCACAAATGCTGCGCAGCTAGCGCCATTCGACGGCCAACACCGCGGTTCCTGGTGTGTCCGCTGTGCCGTGCGTGTGATCATTGCTTGTACAGCCCTCTCGCAGTGTCCGGAGCAAGTATGGTGGGTCTGACACACCGGTGTCAATGTGTTCTTTTTTCCATTTCCAGGAGTGTATTTGATTGGGACTTGATGAGCGTTCCTGGCTCACAGCAAAAGGGCAGTAAGATGATCGGAAGAAACTAGAGCACCTGACGCGACTGCGCAGGACAGAGTATACGACGGTCCAGCATTGTGCTCTGGGTGTCAGGACACGGTTTCCTCTCCAGACAACAAAGAATCAAACCTTTTTACATAGGGTTTGAAAAATGTCATTTGCACGTTATCCTGCATGGCAAGTGCTTTCATTTGATATCTTGTTTCGTTTCTTTGGTGGAAAAGTAGTGCTTAATTCTAGCGATGTAAACATACACAGTTACATTTAATTATATAACATTTGTACTCCTCTCTACCAGTCGACATAGGCTTCGTAAAAAGCAATACCAGACGATTAAATAAGAATTTCATTTGCTAGCAAATTAATGTATTTATATTAGTGTACATATTTTTCGTCAATAATTTAAAAGAAATTGCATTCGTTGCTATTTACTAAGGTATTTTCTTATGGTCAGTTAGAGAAAGCTTTTGACAATGTTGATTGGAATACTCTTTCAAATTCTGAAGGTGGAAGGGGTAAAATACAGGGAGCGAAAGGCTATTTACAATTTGTACAGAAAGCAGATGGCAGTTATAAGAGTCGAGGGGTGTGAAAGGGAAGCAGTGGTTCGGAAGGGAGTGAGACAGGGTTGTAGCCTATCCCCGATGTTATTCAATCTGTATATTGAGCAAGCAATAAAGGAAACAAAAGATAAGTTCGGAATAGGTATTAAAATCCATGGAGAAGAAATAAAAACTTTGAGGTTCGCCGATGACATTGTAATCCTGTCAGAGACAGCAAAGGACTTGGAAGAGCAGTTGAACGGAATGGACAGTGTCTTGGAAGGAGGGTAGAATTGGTAGAATTGGGGAGAAGAGGAGCTTGTGGCACAACGTGACTAGAAGAAGGGATCGGTTGGTAAGGACATGTTCTGAGACATCGAGGGATCACCAATTTAGTATTGGGGGGCAGCGTGGAGGGTAAAAGTCGTAGAGGGAGACCAAGAGATGAGTACACTAAGCAGATTCAGAAGGATGTAGGCTGCAGTAGGTACTGGGAGATGAAGAAGCTTGTACAGGATAGAGTAGCATGGAGAGCTGCATCAAACCAGTCTCAGGACTGAAGACCACAACAACAACTCGAACTCTTGTGTATCCTTTGGCTCATATATAATTTTTCGAATGATCAGACGTACCACCTTTGTAATAATGTGCTGTATGCGTGACATGTGCACCAAACGCCAGAAAAAGAAGCACAATGAAAAAAAAACGCCGTCTACGTCATTGATAAAGTAAGCAAATGCAGCGTGTCCTTTCAGTCGTCCCTCACGTAGTCTGTGTGTCCGAAGATCTGCTGCTGGCACTCAGAGCCGCGTGCAAGAAGCTGAGAACAGGTCCAGCAAGTTACGGCAGCGAGGGAACAAGATGCCAACTCTTGCAACGGTCGTTCTGTGACCCCGCAATGTCAACGTCGCTAATAAAACAACGGAGTGTGACGCGGGAGGCTTAAATGTGTTGCGGCATTGCCACACTGTGTGTAGCTTCCCGTGGCGCAACGAAAACTCAACGCCTGAACTCTTCGCAAAATTTGCATATACTGCAACGAGATGTGATATCTCATGAACACTAATCTTTAGCAGCATCATTATAATCATCAAGCATTCGACAGCCACTGCTGATAAAGACCTCTACGCTTTTCCATGTCATACAGGCTTCAGCGATATACACCTATGATGCTCCGCCGTATTTCCAATGTATTCCACCAAATTCCCATTAGATCGTCTCAACTTTTATTGTGTTCCGTCCCCCTCCCCCTGAATGCCCCACCCTCTTCCATTTCATTTTAATTTGTCACAATTTCGTCTTCCACTTGTAATGGTACTTGAATTACGTAACCATTACGGCAGCTCACCAGAACATCTCGATACCAGCAATATTCTACTGAGTTTCTGTAAAGTAGTTGACATATTTCTGAGACAACATTCAGATTTGATTTGATTAATGTAGAGGTACTTTGATACATCGATATGTTTATATTGCAATGATATTATTCTTATGTGTATTCTTTCTTTTGTCACTATGTTCTTTGATGTACTTGTAACTCTGATTTTTGGGCGCGTAAGCGATTATTACTAGTTAGAGAGTCGTACCATGAGAAAGTCAAGTCTTGGACGTCATGTTGGAAAGACGCATATTGTAGTCAGCTTATAAAATGTGAACTTTAACAGTGAGGAAGATGTTTTCAAGTATGTTTTGTATTGTGAAGTGATGTTTTGTGTGTTACGTGATATTGCAGCAAAAGCAATAAAAAGGAAGTGTAACTTAAATTCGGAGTGCTGATTATTTTTTTACATTACCATTGTGCTAACTTTGAAAGGTTTAATCTCCAAGAATGGTTTGTGAAACACATCTATAAAACTTTTGAATGTATCAGAATAAAACCTAGGCCTCTTTGCATCCGAGCTTGGAATCATCACCACCACCTAGATTTTCGACGATTGAGCCATGATTTTACAACGAGACCAGCGTGGGAAACACGAAAAGATGAGTGCCTAGTTTATTCATTATTACATGAAATGACTTTATTAACTGTGCTCTAATGACACCTGCCACATAATATAACTTTGTTGTTGCCCGAAAATGTAGTATTTAGCAGCGTGAGCAACACCACTATCATCATTAAATGTTTGACCTTTGTTGTGGTAGGGTTACACACTCCAATTTCCCTCCTGATCCATTTGCTTGTTTCCTTACGTTGTCTACATGGTTATCTAATTCATCTCTCCCCGTTGTCCGATGGCCTAACCACTAATGATAAATACACTGACGAAAAAAATCGCAATACCAAAAAATAAGTAATGTACAATAACGAAATTGCGGGAATGCATTTGTCTGGGTAACATATTCAAGTGATTGACATTGCAAGACCACAGGTTAATGCATGAGGCATACCAGCCATTGCAAGTGCGATATGCTGGTACATTAAGAACCGGTGTAACCGCCAGAATGTTGAATATATGCAAACATGCATGCATTGCGCTGCACAGCTGCTTGCTGGATGTCAGCACCTGGACGGACTTCCATACCCGTAGCGCTTGGTCGGTCAGTACAGGGACTGTTAAAGCTGTTTGTGGATGGTGGTTCTAGGTGCTACAGTCTGGAACCGCACGACCACTACGGTCGCAGGTTCGAATCCTGCCTCGGGCATGGATGTGTGTGATGTCCGTAGGTTAGTTAGGTTTAAGTAGTTCTAAGTCTAGGGAACTGATGACCTCAGATGTGAAGTTCCATAGTGCTTAGAGCCATTTGAACCATTTGAACACCATTGAAGTCGCAAACGACGGTGATTTGGGGTCAGTGGGATGCACACTACAGGGTGTCTGACCCGGAGCTGGCATTGGAGTAATAGATTAGTAACAGTACTTTGTGTCACTGTAGTGCCAACTACTGCTCAGATTGCTGCCGCAGGTGTAGTACGATGTGCCAGGGCCATACACCAAACACGATGGTCTTCCCTCTCGGTAGGGTCACGTGGTCTCCCGAGCCAGGTCTTCTTGCCACCGTGATTTCCCTTGACCACGGCTGCCAGCAGTCATCTACAGTGGCTACATTCCTCCACGTCTTTCTGCAGTAGCGCAGAGACATTCAGATTTACTGTCCTGTAATGTTGCTACAGTTGAGCGGGCAGTATGGGACCGAGCACTTCCATGTTGCAACAAAACACTTACAGTCCTTTACTCCTGATGGCAAACCGAAGGTGACTTCGCAGTGGATTTGAATAGGAATTATTGATTACTTCTAACCCATTTATCATGTAATGGTCCAAAATTATCTCTTTTGCATCCCAAAATGGAAAGTGGATTGCTTTTGCTGCCGACGGTGCAGTGCGAATTTTTTTTGTTTTGGGGAAGAGACATGGTGCCATTCCTTGCTCGAGTGTTTGGTTTCAGTTTGGTGATAGTGCAGTCACGTTTCATATCCCGCAAACACTCTGACCAGAAATTCATTATAATCAGCCTGGAAAGGACACATGTTCCTCACATGCATCACGTGACGATTTATCAATTCTAAAAGTCACCTGACCCATCTAGCGATCACTTTAATGAATCACAGCGTATCGTGACCAATATTCTGTGATAAACCAACATTATATATATATATATATATATATATATATATATATATATATATATATGTGTGTGTGTGTGTGTGTGTGTGTGTGTTAACTACAAAAGCAGTAAAATTTTAACATATATAACACCTGATTGACGCAAATAAAAAAATGCTTTTCGCTATTTCGCTGCTCTAACTGCTCAATAATTGCATCAAATTACTTTTTTTTTGTCTCATCATATTCAATAGTAACCAAAGAAAGTTCAGTGGACCAGCTTTTCAGCGAAACAGCTTCGTCCCATAGGTACCACGAGATACAACACTATGAGGTTAGGTTTGCTAAAATACACTCCTGGAAATTGAAATAAGAACACCGTGAATTCATTGTCCCAGGAAGGGGAAACTTTATTGACACATTCCTGGGGTCAGATACATCACATGATCACACTGACAGAACCACAGGCACATAGACACAGGCAACAGAGCATGCACAATGTCGGCACTAGTACAGTGTATATCCACCTTTCGCAGCAATGCAGGCTGCTATTCTCCCATGGAGACGATCGTAGAGATGCTGCATGTAGTCCTGTGGAACGGCTTGCCATGCCATTTCCACCTGGCGCCTCAGTTGGACCAGCGTTCGTGCTGGACGTGCAGACCCCGTGAGACGACGCTTCATCCAGTCCCAAACATGCTCAATGGGGGACAGATCCGGAGATCTTGCTGGCCAGGGTAGTTGACTTACACCTTCTAGAGCACGTTGGGTGGCACGGGATAAATGCGGACGTGCATTGTCCTGTTGGAACAGCAAGTTCCCTTGCCGGTCTAGGAATGGTAGAACGATGGGTTCGATGACGGTTTGGATGTACCGTGCACTATTCAGTGTCCCCTCGACGATCTCCAGTGGTGTACGGCCAGTGTAGGAGATCGCTCCCCACACCATGATGCCGGGTGTTGGCCCTGTGTGCCTCGGTCGTATGCAGTCCTGATTGTGGCGCTCACCTGCACAGCGCCAAACACGCATACGACCATCATTGGCACCAAGGCAGAAGCGACTCTCATCGCTGAAGACGACACGTCTCCATTCATCCCTCCATTCACGCCTGTCGCGACACCACTGGAGGCGGGCTGCACGATGTTGGGGCGTGAGCGGAAGACGGCCTAACGGTGTGCGGGACCGTAGCCCAGCTTCATGGAGACGGTTGCGAATGGTCCTCGCCGATACCCCAGGAGCAACAGTGTCCCTAATTTGCTGGGAAGTGGCGGTGCGGTCCCCTACGGCACTGCGTAGGATCCTACGGTCTTGGCGTGCATCCGTGCGTCGCTGCGGTCCGGTCCCAGGTCGACGGGCACGTGCACCTTCCGCCGACCACTGGCGACAACATCGATGTACTGTGGAGACTTCACGCCCCACGTGTTGAGCAATTCGGCGGTACGTCCACCCGGCCTCCCGCATGCCCACTATACGCCCTCGCTTAAAGTCCGTCAACTGCACATACGGTTCACGTCCACGCTGCCGCGGCATGCTACCAGTGTTAAAGACTGCGATGGAGCTCCGTATGCCACGGGAAACTGGCTGACACTGACGGCGGCGGTGCACAAATGCTGCGCAGCTAGCGCCATTCGACGGCCAACACCGCGGTTCCTGGTGTGTCCGCTGTGCCGTGCGTGTGATCATTGCTTGTACAGCCCTCTCGCAGTGTCCGGAGCAAGTATGGTGGGTCTGACACCCCGGTGTCAATGTGTTCTTTTTTCCATTTCCAGGAGTGTATCTCGCAGCTAGACATGGAGACAGCACCTAATAATATGAGTCTGATGACCATTGTTCAATTTGGGAAGACGCTTTTGTCAGAATGTTCAACATTGAGCTGCAAGAGTCCTTGAGGTCCTGATAGCTGGATGGAATCCGTCGTTGATCACAGAATCCGGCATACTGTAACGCCTCCGGACTTTGGTACTCCCACGTAACACTTCTCAGTTGAGGGAAGATACAATAACTAACGCTTGACATCGCAAGGAGCGACAGATGCTACGACAAAGTTACAGCAATTCTGGGAAATTTCTCCGCTCCAGTCAGCGTAACGAAACTTAATTTCATTTGTCAGTTACTACCAAACTGACATTCAGATTTTTGTATAGTGATACGGAAGATGCTCTTAGTATTGCGGCATCACTAAGTAATCAAAACATCATTATTAAATGGCTCTGAGCACTATGGGACCTAACATCTGAGGTCATCAGTCCCCTAGACGTAGAACTACTTAAACCAAACTAACCTAAGGACAGCACACACATCCATGCCCGAGGCAGGATTCGAACCTGCGACCGTAGCAGCAGCGCGGTTCCGGACTGAAGCGCCTAGAACCTTTCGGCCACAACGGCCGGCCATTATTATTAACTTTGAGAAAACATTTAATTAACTAGAAAGAGCTGAGTCACTTCGTGTGTCATCGGCTTCACGCCGACGACCGACTAGCGAAATATTTCGCGACGAACTGTTCTGTTGTTGGTGGAGAGGTCGCACAGTCAGGTTGGATGGCTTGCTGAGAGCGTCTAAAATCTTGACTCTGCTAGCATTGCAGGGAATAACTGAATTTAGGAATGTGTAATTTGGTTTTTGAAATGTTAACAATATAGATTACTTGAATGAAAATGAGAAAGAATTGTAGTATTACCAGTAAGAATGATTAGTAACTTTGCGTCTTACTTCTGTAGACGTACACATTTACGACACCACGTCATTGTACAGTTCTCAGTTTCGTCTGGAGAAACGTGCACAGTAAAAAATGACTGGCGACCGGAAAACATTATTTCAATGAAAGAGAACCTCTTTCTTGGCAGTGCTACTAAGGCCTCACAGCAAAAGCAGCGCACTCAAGATCGTCCTCTCTCCATGCTGGGACGACATCGCTTGAAAATGCCGGGTCGATGGACGTTTCGCTTTGACGCGGCAAATCAAAACTAGGCCACCTACACGTCCCGCTACCGCAGTGCAAATGGACCCAGTGGTAACACCGAGGAGGAAATGGCACTAGCGTCCAACATTCTTACGTCATATTCAACTGCGCTGGATTTTTTTGTGAGACTTGCCTAGTACTTTGTTCACCATCAGCATCGCGACTGTAAATTTTGTCAAAACTTTCCTCGGGTTCTCCTTGTCAGCATCGCAGCATAGCCCTCATGTGCTGAGAAGAAAGCCGAAGTTTTTAATTTGAAAGGTGTATACACAGGATAAAATTTTGTGAGAAAATTTTACACTAAACCAGAGGTGGTCAAATGTAGTATTGATTGAATAGTAGCGACGCTGCTCAACTGAGATCTCTGGTTCAAGGTATTAGGAGTAATATGTTAGAACTAACTTAGAGAGATGTATGGAAGAGTCTCAAGTATCAAGACGTGTTGTATCTGATGTCTGCTGGATATATACTTATTCGCTACGGGCGGTAAGGATTTTTTATTTGCAGGACACCATACTGGAAATAATTAAGGTAAAGAAAGTTGTTTCGTTACCATTGAAATGAGAGTATTCCTAAGTGATGATTAAGACAATATATAGCCCTCACATCCAGTGATTTTGTAAAGCTAATTGTTGATGTATAATCAGTTTATTGTCTGTTAATTGAGAGCATTATTAATTTTCAAAGAGTCAATATACAAGTTTTAAAGTTAGTGCCATATTGTTACTTACCCCAAGTCAGTAAAAGTCAATACCACTTCCCAGATTCATGTCATTTTTGATTAACTATTTTGCTCAAGAAGTTATTGTCTAACTCATAGTCGATTTTATTAAAATGAATGCTAAACAACAGCCTTGCACAATAGCTGTTTGCCAACTATACAATATAAAGTACTAACAAGAAGCAGTGCGAAGAGCGTTACCATTGCGCAGATACAGGTAAGAAATCTTATTATTTCAACGATAGAATTCATTAAGCAGAGGGACCATTATTTTCAAATTTATCAAGTTTTGTTTTATTACCAGGGCCAAATTCAAATCAATAGTGTTGTATCAGATTCAGTTTTTGTGTTACGTAAATTTATGCAGATGTAGTTTGGTTTAAATTTATTGACAGTTTACATTCTCGCATTCAGATAAGTTCAGTACAGGACGAAGCGCATGCCCTTCCTATTCTAACAGATATGTTGCAGGCTACTGTCAGTTACGTTACTACAAAAGTACATGTTTCAATGTTTCATACAATGAGTAGTACCTTCCGTTCGTTTAAGCATTTTTCCTCCTTCTTCTGCCCCCTCCACCATAGTCCCCCCACTATCCCCTTCGTTTACCCTTCCTGTTTTTTGTAACCTGTCACAAAACAGACCCCCTACTAAAACATATGCCAGTGCGTACGACCTTGCTGCTGTGTCGCAATAATGAATGTATTTCTTGGTCAGACTCTCTTTAAGTTTCCATACGTTATCGCAAAGAAAAAGTAGCATCATTGGCGCATGGTAGTATTCACATCGATGTGTGAGTACTCTCATATAACAAACAAGGACTGGCAGGAAGAAATCTTTCTCTTGAGAATAATTGTATTTCTACAGCAACATAAAGATATACTTATTGAATAGGTATTTATTTAACATAATCTACACCAAATTACACTGCCTCACAAAAAAATGAAGCACCCATAAGATGGTCGGATGTTAATATAACTCCGTACAAGCACATATCGTACGCAGTTCTTGGTCTTGCCTTGGCGTTCTCGCTTCCCGCGCAGAGAACACAGTGAACGTATGAAGAGAATTTGGGGAGAACGAAGAAAGAAGAAATCATGACTACTCAAGTACAATCGCTCTCTTAAAAAGGAGTAACCCCCCTGGGTTCCTACATCTTGCATGGGTTTATTTGGTTAGATCTTGACCGCCAGATCTTAGAGGTGCTCTGTAATTTTGATAATTTTTTTTTAATCAATCTCCCTCTCCCCCTCTATTCCCACCTGTTAAGTCTCTCTAAAATTAATTTATTTATGTCACTATTCAAGCTGTAGGCGTATTCGACTGTTTATCCCTATCGTTCTATCAGCTGATCGTCCCCCTCTTTAGGGCGAGTAGTACTGTTTCCTCCTGCTTTCTCTGTAGTGTGTTCTATACTCACATTCATCATAAAATGTCTACTGTCTAGAAAGTACTAAGCCCCTCCCCCCTTACTACTATCTCGACTCCCATCCAGATCTTCCATTCGGTGTGTGGAATTACCGTCTGCGTTCAAGAGAAATACATGCTACTGTGATAGTATGTTTTGGTGTAAGATACTGTGTGAGGATGGCTTTCTTTTTACTCACACTGTACATGAAATTTTAAGATGCATCATTCTGTGAGGTGATGTTTACCCGCTAGTATACGCTATTTTTGTTTTTATCTGTTAATATAACATCCTAGCCGAGTAATATATTCTAGCTGACTTATTTTTCGGCAATTACGATGTTTTGTAATATACAAAATTTCGCCAGTGTGGCTTTATCTGGTCTTTTGATGTCATTAAATTGTTTTCTACGGTTTAATCTGATTTATTTTCGGCAGTTATGATGTATTTTAGATTACAAAAGCTGCCAGTGTGACATTTCTTGATGTATTACGTTTGTACATATGGAATTTCACGATCTAGCTCATAATGTACAGTGTTTACTGGGAACCAAATATTATAATGTATCCTGTAGTAGATTGATACTGCAATTGCTAGCATATACTAGAGTTTTATCTCTGATATGGCATTGTTCAAAAATGGTTCAAATGGCTCTGAGCACTATGGGACTTAACATCTGTGGTCATCAGTCCCCTAGAACTTAGAACTACTTAAACCTAACTAACCTAAGGACATCACACACATCCATGCCCGAGACAGGATTCGAACCTGCGACCGTAGTGGTAACGCGGTTCCAGACTGAAGCGCCTAGAACCGCGCGGCCACACCGGCCGGCCATGGCATTGTCTTTGACTGTACCCGTGACTGTTTGTCTTAGTGACATCTGTCAGTGTTACCTTCCATTCGGAAACTGGGTGCACTCAGCGACCGTCATGTGAGTTAAAAGTTATAGAGTGCAGCAATCAGTCGTCCTTTTTTAGATTTTATTACGCAAATCCAGATTTCGGCTAGTAGCTACCCATTCTCAGTACTAAAAATACAAGAAGCACATAGTCAGATGATATAATAAAAAGTTACAACTAATGGTATAACTTATATGGCTTGTATATCACATAGCACTATTTTCTATTTTCAGTGCATGTAAGTCCCTGTTCTTCGGGCGTCAGTCACAGTTCTTAGAATACTACTGTATAAAGAAGGTAGGCTGTGTGGAGAACCCATTGGTTGGTTGTATGGCGCCCTCTAAAAGACTACGTATATAATATTTAAGGGGGGTAAAACACTTCAAATTTACATCGTAATTATATAAAATAAAAAGTACTCCGTCTTCAGGCCACGAGTGGCCTACCGGGACCATCCGACCGCCGTGTCATCCTCAGTGGAGGATGCTGATAGGAGGGGCATGCGGTCAACACACTGCTCTCCCGGTCGTTATGATGGTATTCTTGACCGAAGCCGCTACTATTCGGTCGAGTAGCTCCTCAATTGGCATCACGAGGCTAAGTGCACCCCGAAAAATGGCAACAGCGCATGGCGGCCTGGATGGTCACCCATCCAAGTGCCGACCGTGCCCGACAGCGCTTAACTTCGGTGATATCACGGGAACCGGTGTATCCAATGCAGCAAGGCCGTTGCCGTGTATAAAATAAGACATAAGTAAAATTCTTTACATTGCTGTCCGACTTGTTTCATGTTTGCTATTAAATATAGAAAATATATATATAAGAAAATTTCCAGGTTCACTCCTTGTGAGACAGTTGTTTTATTCTTTAAGCATCTAAGTAACATCAGATGGGTAAAACCTTTTTTAAAAACTATTTATAAGACACAAGAAGGCACGTGCTATATGCAACTATTAGAGTTGATTTGATTTAAATGTTTTTATCTTTGTATTATTTTTCTCCCTCTATTTAAACATCATAACAGGTATATTGTTCCTCTTATTTACTAAATAGTTCATAGTTGGCGTCAAATATTAGCCAAATGGATGGTTGGTGTAACTTTGCTATGTAGAGGGTACTAATCTCTTTGTCACTTCAAACCGTTTTTTCTTATAAATACAATATAGTTTATATATCTGTTAGAGTTTTACTAGCTGTCGATGTGGTCTTGCTTCTCGACGAAAATTATTGTAAACAGTCATTATAGTGAGAAATTTTTTACGTACTGTGACGTGCTTAAAAGAGAAAATTACTTTTGTTCAAATTATGGTATACCTTTCTTGCCGTTTATGCCAGTAAATGAAATAACCATTCCGTAACGAGTGTGGTGCATTGTCAGAAGAGATTACATGTTCCAAGGCACCTGCAGACCCACTTCTGCTGCGGTACGGATAACATGTGCATCACAGTGTGCGAATAAAATGCCAAAGCAACTGAGAACGTGCTCAAAAATTGAAGTACGCGTGACAGTCCGATTCCTGTGGCCTAAACGTCTAAATTAAACGCAGATTCATGGTGAAATTCTGTTGGTGTATGGACCAAATGCAAATTCATGTCCAGCAGTAGTAAAGTGGTGCCAGCAAGTTGACCAAGACAGCAGAGACGTGGTTGATGCTGATCAGGACGTCCAGATCTTGGATCGTGCGGTGGCCATCTTTTCGATAAACTCAAAGAACATCTGGGGCACAGAGACTTTCCAACATTGAGGACGGTCATTACAGCGGTTCTGGAATGGCTCTTTGACCAAGGGGCGGATGTGTGTCGTCGAGAAACTGGACGATTGATAAAACATCCCGACCGTTGTTCACGGAGATTAGTTACTAAGTCGAAAAATAGTGTCATGTATCTGTGACACTTCGAGGTGGGTTGTAACATTCAATAAAAATTACTTCGCTTACCATAACACTGTGTAACTTTGTTCCTTGAGTTCCCTCGTAAGAAACGCGCGTTTCATCCTTCCCCATCGTCGTGACAAACTCCAGGCTGTCTCCCTATTTTTAGCTTCTGTACCACAGGTAAGCGGCCCACCTTGACCTCCCGCTGACCTGGCGGGGCGGAGTGGTTAGTAGGACAAGTAGTCACCAAAGCGGCGCCAGCTGCCTGCCCGTCTGGTCCTCGGCTGGAGGCGGGAATGCGGACGCGACACGCCCTCACATCTGGAGCAGCAGTTCCACACACGTGTGACCGTCGAACTCGCGTCCTTAGAGGTCATCTCACTGGAATTTCAATTTGTTACTGTTGCTGTGATGATTAGACTGGTTTTAACAATCGATTGGCCAGCCGATTGTTTTTCCGTTCACTCGGTTTTTTCAGTCGAATGAAACAGGCGAATGAAACCACGGCCGTGTCAGCTATAGGAGGCGATACCGTGATGTCACAGACTTTCAGGGATGATGGAGAAGGGTAAATGTATCAGTCTGAGACAAAGGACCCTGGTCTGAAAACTGTCGACTCGAGACTTATAAGTGAAAATCGTTCTGATACAATTTCTTTGAGTTTTGCAGTAAGATTTTCTCCTGCATTTTTCCATAATTCTGCGATGATCTGGTCTTCTCCTGATGCTTTGTTATTTTTCAGTGACTGAATTATCTCTTTAATCTGCTGTAAAGTTGGTGGCTTTGAGTCTGGGTTTCGTTGTGTGTGACTGAACTCAGATTTTTTCTGCAGGCTTTCCACAATTCAGTAATTTAGAAAAGTATTTAGCAAAAATTTCACATTTTTCGGTGTTGGTATGGGCAATTTCCCCATGTTAATTTCTGAATTGGAGTGATGGAGGCGAGTACTTTGTTAATTTTTGTTTGAATACTCTGTAGAAATTTCGGGAATTGTTTTTCTTGAAATGATTTTCTATGTCTTGTAATTTTAGTGTTTACGGACTGTTCGTATTGCTTTTATGACTGTTTTCCTGGTATCTTTGAGATCTTCCAGGGTCTTTCGATTTTTGTTGCACAACCTATTTTGCCACGCCTGTTGTCTGAGATTTATCAGCTGGTCGCACTCATCTGTCCACCATGGGTCTCTACGTGTTCTTGTTTGCGGTGCTACAGTTTCAGCTGCTTTTAAAAGTCCTGCTTGCAGTTGTTGCCAATTTTGTGGTTTTAAATTTTGTGTTTCTTTTATAAATTATTCATTACCATTTATCTTTTGTACATCATATTTACGGTGTGGAGGTTTCATATTGAATTTTCTTTTTTCTGGAATGACATCTATTTTATTTTATATTATTTTTTTCGAAGTTATCGGTAAATATTTGAAATTGTCCTTTGAAATTGTAGTAGGACATAAATTTACTTTCACTGTGTCAGGGAGTGTCATTAGGTTTTGAGCTTTCCTCAAGTACAGTCTTTCTCTTTGATTGTGTGAAGCAAGAACAGATGGCACAAAGAATAATTCAGATTGCAGTGGAGGGTGGTGGTGCGAATGGAATAACAAAATTTCCGATGTGAAGAAATAGCACAACAATTTTAATACAATTTGTGTGCAATTTCCTCAATTCGGCTTTCTTCAAAACCAGGTGCTGAAACTGACGAACAAAAATCTAAATGATAAGATTGGTCTTTCCGGTGGGCAGAGACGTGTGGGGGGAAATGCTGACGTAATTGACGCTCGTCGCTACCAACAGAACCTGCATCATTTATCTTCACATCCAGTATTGACACTACATCTGTTAGGTCACTGGCGTTTGCAGAAATGAAAAAAATAGAGAAGTCGACATGAAGTGTTCCGGACAAATCCTATATGTGACGGAATCGAACGACGGTCCATTCGGACAGCTTTCATTGTATTAATTGGCGACTCCATAGAGTGCTGTGTGCACAACCACCATATGATAAGTAAAATTAGAAGGGAGTTATTGTGATGGTTTCATAGCTTTTGCTACTGCTAATAACTAGACACCAGTGCCTACGAGCTTTAATTTGTACGCTAAAGCACTGAAGACGATGATTATGTGATCGAAAATCTATTTTGCTGTTAATAAATATTCAAAATTATGGCCAACGCTGACCTTCATTCTAATTTTAGCTTTCATTGTGCCGCTTACATGTAGTTTCCATTGTTAGAAAAGTGGATATGGCCAAGTGTGAACGCTCATCGTTTCCCTCTCAATTCTTGGTCTAAGGGAGATAACCAGACTGCTAGCTTGTTGATGTACAGAATGTCTAATGATAACTAAATACTTAAATATACGGCTCTAAAACTTCGGTATATTTACGATATTTTTACACGTCAGTTCGCCGACATTTTTTCTGTCGATATATCGATACTTTCCCTGATGTATCTAGGACCGATAACGATATATTTTAAATACTGATATATATTGGATTCCCGATATTTTTAAAAATAGCAACAGTCCTAGTCGCTACACAACATACTGAACGAAATTAATTACCGCTCGGGCCTGTGTCGTATGACTAGAGGGGCACTCATAGAACGTTTGAAGAATGCAGAAGGCAAACTTGATTAGTTTACAGTTCTACTCATGCATCAATAATATTTTTACACGTAGTACTTTGGAAAATATAGAGCTTCGAAAGCGAATGAATCATTTATAGTAGCTCCGTATGTCGCATTGAAGGGTGGACAGAAGATCGGCACGTCACCAAGTTTCATGGTGACTGCTTGATTTTTTCTGAGGATAATTAAGACTTCAAACCGCATCAGGAGTCAAACATAGAGATTGTTTTCCACCACTATTATTCAGTTCTGTGACTTATAAGAGACTGGAAATGAAGGAAGTAAATCAAAAACTACATAAAGCTGGGAGATCGAAAAAAATCAGTAAATTATTTGGTCTTTGCGGACAATCTTGTGATAATAGTTGAACCTCAGAGAATGTAAGGAAAACACTAGAACTTCTGAAGGATACAGCCGCAAAGGCAGCTGCAGAATAGGATTTTAAAAATGAAGCCTAGCAATATTAAGAAGGCAGCCAATATTAACTAATTGGCTGTAAATATAAACATACGAAGTGAGAAGAAAGCATTTAAAATCGGGTCTGGAGAAAGCGAGTTGCATTCTGCGGACATCTGCACCCCATGAGGAATGGCCATTACTCAGGGATATGACAGGAACGGCCATTCGAAGCAGATAAGTCCAGTAAACGTTAGCTGTAAAGTGCGTACCGCAAGAGCTATGGCCACTTCATCTTCGCTACTCTGAAACACATCTTTTCTAGTGAACAAGCGTTCATATGCGTCTTAGAGCCAACATTTACCTGGCAATTTTTTCTGAGTATTCCTCCTGCGACAGCCTGTAGAGAGACTGAAGGAAGATAAATTAAGAAAGAAGACTTACACGCCATTTCAAAACAGGAAAACAAAGAGTGGGGAGGCAAGACGGAAGAGGAGTTAGAAGAAATGTAGACTGAATAGGAGACCGTACTCAACTTAGACTATTTAAAATTATAAGTCAAGAAATTGAAGTAAGAGCATATGGACTATCTGACCAATTGTGTGATTGGATTGAAGAGTTCCTAGATAACAGAACGCAGCATGTCATTCTCAATGGAGAGAAGTCTTCCGAAGTAAGAGTGATTTCGGGTGTGCCGCAGGGGAGTGTCGTAGGACCGTTGCTATTCACAAAATATATATATATATATATATATATATATATATATATATATATATATATATATATATATATATATATATATATATGACCTTGTGGATAACATCGGAAGCTCACTGAGGCTTTTTGCGCATGATGCTGTAGTATATCAAGAGGTTGTAACAATGGAAAATTGTACTGAAATACAGGAGGATCTGCAACGAATTGACGCATGGTGCAAGGAATGGTAATTGAATCTCAATGTAGACAAGTGTAGTGTGCTGCGAATACATGGAAAGAAAGATCCTTTATCATTTAGCTCCAATATAGCACGTCGGCAACTGGAAGCAATTAATTCCATACATTATCTGGCAGTAGGCATTAGGGGTGATTTAAAATGGAATGACCATATAAAATTAATCGTCGGTAAAGCAGATGCCAGACTGAGATTCATTCGAAGAATCCGAAGGAAATGCAGTCCGAAAACAAAGGAAGTAGGTTACAGTACACTTGTTTGCCCACTGCTTGAATATTGCTCACCAGTGTGGGATACGTACCAGATAAGGTTGACGGAAGAGATAAAGAAGATCCGACGGAGAGCAGCGCGCTTCGTTACAGGATCAGTTAGTAATCGCGAAAGCGTTACGGACGTGATAGATAAACTTAAGTGGAAGACTCTGCAAGAGAGACGCTCAGTAGCTCGGTACGGGCTTTTGTTGAAGTTTCGAGAACATACCTTCACCGAGGAGTCAGGCTGTATATTGCTCCCTCTTACGTATATCTCGCGAAGAGACCATGAAGATAAAATCAGAGAGATTAGAGCCCACACAGAGGCATACCGACAATCTTTCTTTCCACGAACAGTACGAGACTGGAATAGAAGGGAGAATCGATGGAGGTACTCAAGGTACCCTACACTACACACCGTCAGGTGGCTTGCGGAGTATGGATGTAGATGTAGATGTAGAAAATGTTTTCGGGAATATAGAACAAATGCAAAAACCTCTGAAAAATTGTCAGATGAAACGGAACGAGCTCTTTCTGAGAAAAATTAAAGAGTTACAGAGAAGGATGACGGAGAATAGAAATAATTATCTCCACATGATCCTTAGTCGAAGCGAAATGAAAGAGAAGGTTCTTTACCCCACGTATTTTTTTTGGTGAAGTTATAGTCTCAATGAGAACTTCGTGACACGCGCGCAGTGAATTATGTCGCGGATGAACTGTGTCGCGAACACGGCGTGGCGCTGGTAGAAGCAGGTGCAGTATTCAGCTATGCTGTGCTGTCATTCCCTAAAGTCGCACTGTTGTACACACATCAAAAAAAGTTTTGCATCGTCCGGTTCCCAGATCTCCTGACGACAGACGTTGACTGTGGATATTGCATCACAGATACAGTCCCTTTGACTGTTCAGAGACTCCACTAAACCCGCCCAAAGATGTAAACAATTATACATGAGCAGCGCCTATTAGACGAAGGGGTACGACAGCCAATCAGATCCAGTCATTCCACTAGGAAGGAGGTATACGGCACGTGTTGTCTATAGGTCAACTATGCCTAGATGGTCAATACCGTGGTTCGATCGCGTCCGCATTGTTACTTCGTTCAGATGGTTCAAATGGCTCTGAGCACTGTGGAACTTAACATCTGATGTCACCAGTCCCCTAGAACTAAGAACAACTTAAACCTAACTAACCTAAAGACATCACACACATCCATGCCCGAAGCAGGATTCGAACCTGCGACTGTAGCGGTCGCGCGGTTCCAAACTGAAGCGCCTAGAACCGCTCGGCCCCCGAGGCCGGCTGTTACTTTGCACTAGGAAGGGCTCTCAACAAGGGAAGTGTCCAGACGTCTCGGAGTGAATCAAAGCGATGTTCTTCGGACATGGAGGAGATACAGAGAGACAGGAACTGTCGATGACATGTCGTGCTCAGGCCGCCCAAGGGCTACTACTGCGGCGGTTGACCGCTACCTACGGACTATGGCTCGGAGGAACCCTGACAGCAACGCCACCCATGTTGAATAATGCTTTTCGTGCAGCCACAGGTCGTCTTGTTACGACTCAAACTGTGCGCAGTAGGCTGATTGATGCGCAACTTCACTCCCGACGTCCATGTCAAGGTCCATCTTTGCAACCAGAACACTATGCAGCGCGGTAAAGATGGG
The DNA here is from genome assembly GCF_021461395.2 of Schistocerca americana. NCBI lineage: Eukaryota > Metazoa > Arthropoda > Insecta > Orthoptera > Acrididae > Schistocerca > Schistocerca americana. The sequence continues at coordinate 185,850,578 of NC_060120.1, forward strand.
TCCAACAACATGCCGAATGGACTGCTCAGGATTGGCATCACATTCTCTTCACCGATGAGTGTCGCATATGTCTTCAACTAGACAGTCGTCGGAGACGTGTTTGGAGGCAATCTGATCAGGCTGAACGCCTTAGACACACTATCCAGCGAGTGCAGCAAGGTGGAGGTTCGCTGCTGTTTTGACTTGGCATTATGTGGGGCCGACGTACGTTGCTGGTGGTCACGGAAGGCGCCGTAACGGCTGTACGATACGTAACTGCCACCCTCCGACCAGTAGTGCAACCATATCGGCAGCATATTGACGAGGAATTCGTCTTCATGGACGACAATTCGCGTGCACATCTTGTGAATGACTTCCTTCAGGATAACGACATCGCTCGACTAGTCAACAGCATGTTCTTCCGACATGAACCCTATCGAACATGCCTGTGATAGATTGAAAAGGGCTGTTATGGACGACGTGACCCACCAACCACTCTGAGGGTTCTACGCCGAATCGCCGTTGAGGAGTGGGACAATCTGGATCAACAGTGCCTTGACGAACTTGTGGATAGTATAGCATCAGTGCAAGAGGACGTGCTACTGGGTATTAGAGGTACCGGTGCGTACAGCAATCTGGACCACCACCTCTGAAGGTCTCTCTGTATGGTGGTACAAAATGCAATGTGTGGTTTTCATGAGCAATCAATAATAAGGGCGAAAATGATGCTTATGTTGACCTCTATTCCAATTTTCTGTACAGGTTCCGGAACTCTCGGAACCGAGGTGATGCAAAACTTTTTTTGATGTGTGTGCATAAACAAACCTGTAAACTGCTAACGTATGCGCTGAATTACCCTACCCTGCGTCGCCTGCGTAGCACTGTGCGCCTAGCCCTAAGCGACATCTGATACACCGAATGTTGTCGTTTCAGTTTACATGGCAGTGGGGATACGCAAGAGTGCGGGAATTACACGGTGCGGCTCTCAAGCGAAGCGGGCGGATGCTGCGCTCCCGCGCACCAGAAGCGGCGAGGAAGTTGCGTGTCTCACGGCTCCAGCACAGGCAGAGATGGATCGAGATGCCGCCAATTAGACCCGAGCTGACGCGTGAAGACGGCGAGGCGCTGTGGTTCGTGAGCCTCAGTTCCGCCGTCGCCACAACACACGCACCAGCTGTCTCACCCTCTCGCTGCATCCTTGAGGCGAGCTACTTTACTGCTGCTTTTGTGGGTCAAGGACACGTAAGCTACACATTTCTCCATTCGAGAATTGTCCCGAAGATCTTTCAGAGAACTACACTACAGGCCATTAAAATTGCTACACCACGAAGATGACGTGTTACAGACGCGAAATTTAAACGACAGGAAGAAGATGCTGTGATATGCAAATAATTAGCTTTAAAGAGCATTCACACAAGATTGGCGCCGGTGGCGGCGCCTACAACGTGCTGACATTACGAAAGTTTCCAACCGATTTCTGGTACACAAACAGAAGATGACCGGCGTTGCCTGGTGAAACGTCGTTATGATGGCTCGTGTAAGGAGGAGAAATGCGTACCATCACCTTTCCGACTTTGATAAAGTTCGGATTATAGCCTATCGCGATTGTAGTTTATCGTATCGCCACATTGATGCTTGCGTTGGTCGAGATCCAATGACTGTTAGCGGAATATGCAATCGGTGGGTTCAGGAGGGTAATACGGAACGCCGTGCTGGATCCCAACGACCTCGTATTACTAGCAGTCGAGATGACAGGCATCTTATCCGCATGGCTGTAACGGATCGTGCAGCCACGTCTCGAGCTCTGAGTCAACAGATGGGGACGTTTGCAAGATAGCAACCATCTGCACGAACAGTTCGACGGCGTTTGCAGCAGCATGGACTATCAGCTCGGAGACCATGGCTGCGGTTACCCTTGACGCTGCATCACAGACAGGAGCGCCTGCGATGGTGTACTCGACGACGAATCTGGGTGCACGAATGGCAAAACGTCATTTTTTCGGATGACTCCAGGTTCTGTTTACAGCATCATGATGGTCGCATCCGTGTTTGGCGACATCGCGGTGAACGCACGTTGGAAGCGTGTATTCGTCATCGCCATCCTGCCGCACCACCTGGCGTGATGGTATGGGGTGCCAGTGGTTACACGTCTCGGTCACTTCTTGTTCGCATTGACGGCACTTTGAACAGTGGACGTTACATTTCAGATGTGTTACGACCCGTGGCTCTACCCTTCATTCGATCCCTGCGAAACGCTACATTTCAGCAGGATAAAGCACGACCGCATGTTGCAGGTCCTGTACGGGCCTTTCTGGATACAGAAAATGTTCGACTGCTGCCCTAGCCAGCACATTCTCCAGATCTCTCACCAATTGAAAACGTCTGGTCGATGGTGGCCGAGCAACTGGCTCGTCACAATACCCCAGTCCCTACTCTTAATGAACTGTGGTATCGTGTTGAAGCTGCATGGGCAGCTGTACCTGTACACACCATCCAAGGTCTGTTTGACTCAATGCCCAGGCGTATCAAGGTCGTTATTACGGCTAGAGGTGGTTGTTCTGGGTACTGATTTCTCAGGATCTCTGCACCCAAATTGCGTCAAAATGTAATCACATGTCAGTTCTAGTTTAATATATTTGTCCAATGAATACCCGTTTATCATCTGCATTTCTTCTTGGTGTAGCAATTTTAATGACCAGTAGTGCATTTAACACCCAACGAGTCTACAGAACGTTCCAGATAACATACGAAATGAAAATACTTAGACCAGAGGCAGTACCTTTTTTTAGAAATAACAGCGTCCACTCGAGCTTCACGCGGAATACTTACACAGTAGAACAGTTGTTTCGAAATTATTGCTTTTCGCTCCGTAGTGACCTGAAATGATAAACACAAATTTGGCACGAAAACGGTGAGAGAACGGGATCTGGTCAGAAGAAGCACGTTCACATTTTTCTCTGGCAGTCGACGAGTTTACCGTTAGAGAACACAGCAGAAGCTTATCACGTTGACGCTCTCCGCCTTACTATGAAGCATGGCGACGTTTCAGTGACACTATGAGTCTCAGTGCAGGACAGTGACCTTCGAGCACTTGTCGTTCTGCATGGTCAGGTTACAGGGCGGGTTTCTTATCGACCACTTTCACCCATTAGTAGAAACTGTCTCTGGTGAACGGCTTCTGTACTAAAGGGCTAACGCCCATTAAGCATTAAATGCCGTTAAATGAACTTAATGGATCGATGGAGATATAATCATTCCAGATGAAACGACATGAAATGATATCTGCGCATTCATAGATTCTCTAATTACTACCTAAAAACCGTACGGTAGCAACTGAAAATCTATCCCAGAGCGGGATTCGGATCCGGATTTCCTGCTTATTGCGAGCTTGCTTTAACCCTTAGCGCCTTTGCCTTTGTAAATCTTGCAAATGCAGGAATCTTTCCAATCTTGTGGAATTATTTCGCAGTCCCAAATCTTTGAAATTAGAACAAACAGTGGGTTCGTAATGTTTGGTCCACCATATTTATAAAGTTCTGAGTGTAAGTTGTCTAATCCTGCTGATTTGTTATTTTTCAGCTTAGCCAGTGCTGAAATGAATTCACTGAACGGAGGGGCATCAGCAAGTTGTTCATCGACTGGCAGGCCTTCAAGTGATTCTATGTATGGAATATCAGTCGTCTGGTGGTTGGAATTAAGAACGTCATCAAAATGTTCTGCCCACCGAGCAAGGATATCACTCTGTTGCGTCAACAGAGTGATATCATAAATGATGAGTGATGTCTTAAATGGGTGCTATCTTCCTTGATTTTGGGCGAAATTAGAAGCAACAACAGCCTGACAACAGAAATTGCAGCTCGTATAGCCAATGCAGCCTCAGTTTTCGGCAAACTGAATCACCGAGTATGGAAATCACATGATCTCAGACTACAAACTAAAATTGCGGTCTACAAAGCAATAATATTATCAACTTTACTCTACGCCTCGGAAACGTGGTGCTGTTATAAATCTGACATTAGGAGGCTAGACACCTTTCATCTTCGCTGTCTGAGATCAATTCTCCGCATAAAATGGGAAGACCGTGTTCCAAACACGGAGATTTTGCGTCGTGTGATATTGCCTGGCATTGAAGCTCTCTTAATGAAACACCAACTGAGATGGAGTGGCCCTACCATACGAATGGACGACAGCAGACTTCCCAAAGCGGTGTTCTACTCAGAGCTCTCGTGCAGAAAGCGACGGCAGGGTGGCCAACACCTGCGATACAAAGACACCATCAAACGCCTCCTCACTGGCTGTGGCATTCCGAGAAAAGGTTGGGAGGAGCTTGAATTGCACCGATCAGAGTGGCGCTCAACTGTGCACAAGAGTGTGGAACAATTCGAGCATATCCGCCTAAAGAACCTGGACGATAAACGAAAGCTCCGCAGATCTAAGCCCAAGCCTAATTATATCTATACGTTTAACTCCACTGGGCAACTGTACGAGGTACATTCAAGTTCTAAGGCCTCCTATTTTTTTTCTCTGGACTGGAAAGAGATAGAAACATGCGCATTGTTTTAAAATGAGGCCGCGTTCATTGTCAATACATCCCAGAGATGGCAGCACCGTACGGCAGATGGAATTTTACCGCCAGCGGCGAGAATGAGAACTGTTTTAAATACTTAAAATGGCGACGTTTTCCTTACTTGAACAGCGTGCAATCATTCGTTTCCTGAATTAGCGTGGTGCGAAACCAATTGAAATTCGTCGACAGTTGAAGGAGACATGTGGTGATGGAGTTATGGATGTGTCGAAAGTGCGACAGTTTAATGAAGGCAGAACATCGTGTGACAACAAACCGAAACAACCTCGGGCTCGCACAAGTCGGTCTGACGACATGATCGAGAAAGTGGAGAGAATTGTTTTGGGGGATCGCTGAATAACTGTTGAACAGATCGACTCCAGAGTTGGCATTTCTGTGGGTTCTGTGCACACAATCCTGCATGACGACCTGAAAATGCGAAAAGTGTCATCCAGGTGGGTGCCACGAATGCTGACGGACGACTACACGGCTGCGCATGTGGCATGTTGCCAAGCAATGTTGACGCACAATGACAGCATTAATGGGACTTCCTTTTCATCGGTTGTGACAATGGATGAGACGTGGATGCCATTTTTCAATCCAGAAACAAATCGCCAGTCAGCTCAATGGAAGCACACAGATTCACCGCCACCAAAAAAATTTCGGGTAACCGCCAGTGCTGAAAAAATGATGGTGCCCATGTTCTGGGACAGCGAGGTCGTAATCCTTGCCCATTGAGTTCCAAAGGGCACTACGATAACAGGTGCATCCTACGAAAATGTTTTGAAGAACAAATTCCTTCCTGCACTGCAGCAAAAACGTCTGGGAAGGGCTGCGTGTGTGCTGTTTCACCAAGACAACGCACCCGCACATCGAGCTAACGTTACGCAACAGTTTCTTCGTGATAACATCTTTGAAGTGATTCCTCATGCTCCCTACTCACCTGACCTGGCTCCTAGTGACTTTTGGCTTTTTCCAACAATGAAAGACACTCTCCATGGCCGAACATTCACCAGCCGTGCTGCTATTGCCTCAGCGATTTTCCAGTGGTCAAAACAGACTCCTAAAGAAGGCTTCGCAGCTGCCATGGAATTATGGCGTCAGCGTTGTGAAAAATGTGTACGTCTGCAGGGCGATTACGTCGAGAAGTAACGCCAGTTTCATCGATTTCGGGTGAGTAGTTAATTAAAAAAAAAATCGGAGGCCTTAGAACTTGAATGCACCTCGTATTGCTCTTCGTGCGACCGGATCTACAGAGAAAAGCTCGGCTTGGCAAGCCACATCCGAGCCCGCCACAATACGGACTAAACGACTGACGGAGTCGCTGTCGCCGAACACGGTGAGGAGGACATCATCATCATCGTCATCATAACCCTTAGCGCCTATTTACAGGTTCTTTTTGGTGTACAGCAAGACACCATGTTTGCAGACTGCCTAAACCCTCCCTTATCCTTCACTGCTGCATGTTGCACGGAACCAAAAGCAAGTGTACACCGAGGTGGCAAAAGTAATGGAATACCTCCTAATATCGTGTCGGAGCTCCGTTTTCCCAGTATAGAGCAGCAACACGACGTGGCGTGCACTCAACAAGGCGTTGCAATTCCCCTACATTTATACTGAGCCACATTGCCTCTATAGCCGTCCATAACTGGGAAAGTGTTGCCATTGCAGGATTTTGTGCACGAACTGACCTCTCGATTATGTCGATCTGGGTAACCAAGACATTAGTTCGAATTGTCCAGAATCTTCCTCAAAACAATAGCGATCAGCTGTGGCCTGGTGACATGGCGCATTGCACTGGTATATTCCGCAGCAGAATACTGTGCACCAGTTTGGCTCCGAAGCGCCCACGTAGTGAAAGTAGACGTCCAACTGAACTCAGTTATGAGAGTAATTAGCGGTACACACCCACACCTACTTGCTGGCTACCAGTGCTTTCAAACATCTGTCCACCAGACCTCCGTCGAAAGGTTGCTCTTTACAACCACTGTCAGCAAGTTTCTGAAGACAACTCGATCCCTCTTCATGACGATTTGCTGTCACTGTCCAGGAAACGCCTCAAATCTAGAAGACCAGCATATGAAATGGGAGTCCATATGCTATCCACAGGATTTGTCCAGGACGCAGAGTGTAAATGCGAGTGGCAAGCTACAAGAACCCGAAACCACGAACATGTAGACAATCCAACAATCCCAGTTCCAGGCTTCCACAAACCAAGGGAGGTGTGGGTGCAGTTAAACAGATATCGGACTGAAGAGGGTAGGTGCAAATACAACATGCACAAGTGGGACTTTTCAAGTGACAGGGTGTGTGACTGTGGTGACACCCAAACAATGAGCCACATTGTGAATGAATGCCCAATTAGACGCTTCCCTGGTGGCATTGGGAAGCTCCATCAAGCATCCCACGAGGCACTCCGCTGGATCGAGTTCATCAGCACCCGAGTGTACTCTGAGCCGTTTTAAAACTTGTGTACTGTATATAATTTCACATGTTCATTTTGTATATATTTCTTTGCTTTGCTAAGTGTGTATTAGTGTGATTGATGCATACGATAATAATAATAATAATAATCCACAAAAATTCCTTCGGTGTTTCGGGACATGAAGTCCGTGAATGACTGAAAATGATCCCCAAGTAGCCTAACATAACTATTTCCAGTCAATGATCGGTTCAGTTGGACCAGAGGACCGAGTCCATTTCCAGCAACAGAGCCCACATCATTGTGCATCCACTACTAGCTTGCACAGTGCCTTGCTGACACCTTGAGTCCATGGCTTCGAGGGGTCCATGGCTTCCTGGCGTCTGCGCCACGCTCGAACCCTACCATCAGCTCTTACCAAATGAAACCGGGACTCTTCTGCCCAGGCCACTGTTCTCCCGTCGTCTCTTGTCCAACCAACATGGTCACGAGCCCAGGAGAGGCTCTGCAGGCGACGTCGCGCTGTTAGCAAAAGGCCCTCGCGTCGGGTGTCTGCTGCCATAGCCCATTAACGTCAGATTTCGCCGCACAGTCCTAACGGATACGTTCGACGTACGTCCCACATTGATATCTGCGGTCATCTCATTCTGTGTTGCTTGTCTGTTGGCACTCACAACTTTACGCAAACGCCGCTGCTCTCGGTCTTTGGCTCTGAGCACTATGGGACTTAACAGCTATGGTCATCAGTCCCCTAGAACTTAGAACTACTTAAACCTAACTAACCTAAGGACATCACACAACACCCAGTAATCACGAGGCAGAGAAAATCCCTGACCCCGCCGGGAATCGAACCCGGGAACCCGGGTCTCGGTCTTTAATTGAAGGGCCGTTGGCCACTGCGTTTTCCGTGGTGAAAGATAATGCCTGAAATTTGGTATCTGCGACACAATTTTGACACTTTGGATCTCGGAATAAAGAATTCCCAAACGATTTCCGAAATGAAACGTCCCATGCGTCTAGCTTCAACTAACATTCCGTGTTCAAAGTCTGTTAATTGCCGTCCTTTGGTTACATTAAACCTCCGTTGAAAACTTCGTCTTGTTGCAACAACACTGTGTTCTAGGCGGTGGAATTCCAACACCAGAAAAATCCTCTGTTCTAAGGGATAAACCATGTTGTCTACAGCACACTTGCACGTTGTGAACAGCACACGCTTACAGCAGAAAGACGACGTACAGAATGGCGCACCCACAGACTGCATTGTCTTCTATATCTTTCACATCACTTGCAGCGCCATCTGTTGTTGAAAATTGTAACTACTGTAATATCGAAAGTTTGTCTGCCTGAAAATGTTCTGTTGTCCCAAGCATATTGCAACAAACGGTGTATTTCTATCGCTGCTCGTTTAGTTTTTATTGCCGTTTCAAATATACTGGTCATTTTTGAAACACCCTGTGTATATATATATATATATATATATATATATATATATATATATATATATATATATATTACAAAAAGGAAAGAGATATACCGCCTTTTACAGGTTACAGTTATAGAAATTCTTCTACAGAATTGAAGGAGTCGTCAAGGAGAAACTTTCTCAGTTTGTTTTCACATTTTACTTTGCTGTTTGTCAGACTTTTATATCACTGGCTAGGTGATCGCAAATTTTCGTTGCAGCCTAGTGCATCCTTTTTTATGTTAAAGTCAACCTCAGTGTGGAGTGATGAATGTCATTTTATCCTTCTGGTATTGTAATTTTGTAATTACGTACATCATTGTTCCTTTTTAACCATTGTGGATTGTTTACAACAAACTTCATGAGGGAATAATTATACTGTGAAGCAGTAGTCGAATGCCCAACTCCTTAAACAAATGTCAACAATATGATTGTGGTTGAGCACCACGTATTATTCTTACAGAGCTTTTTTGAGCAATGAAGACTTTCGTAAAGCTGAGTTACCCTAGGACATTATTCCATATGACATTATTGAATGAAAATATACAAACTATGTCAACTTACTGATATGTCTCTCTTCCTAAGATCTGCAACGATTGTAAGTGCAAATGTGGCTGAACTAAGTCGTTTTAGGAGTTCCAAAATGTGCTTTTTCCAATTTAAATTCTCATAAATATGGACACCCGAAAAGACGTGCAGAACTGAATACGTTGGGTCTTTCTAAAACTGAGGGTGAAACCATTCGCAGAAAATCAGTCAATTAAGAACTTTATTTACAATTCTTCTGTTTCTGTACGTATGCTTGGATTGATTACAATACTGGTAGCACCTGGAAAAAGAAGTAATTCTGCTTATTGTATTTTAGGTGGAAGATCTTTTACATATGTGAGGAATAATAGTGGACCTAACACTGAGCCTTGAGGAATCCCATGTGTGATTTGTTCCCAGTCAGAATTATGTCCTCTGACTCCATTTGTTGAATTGCTAAGTACAACTTTCTGCATTCTTTTGGGTAGATATGACATCGTCCATTGGTTGGTTTACCATCCATCCCACGAAACTTCTATTTATCTAGGAGAATATTCTGACTCACACAGTCAAATGCCTTAGGTAGGTTGCAGAAAATACCAACTTGCGATAATTTGTTGCTTGTAAAATCTGGTGAGTGAAAATGCAAAAGGCAATCTCTTCTGAAACCCGAATTGTGTTTTGTTGAGGATATTATTGTTGCTAAAATGAGATACTATTCTAAAACACATCACCTTCTCAAAAATTTTCGAAAATGATGTCAGGCAGACTTTATTTTTCAAACACACTCTTAACAGATGGGAGTAGTGTGTGTAATCTGCAGCTAGGATCGGATCGCTGAATAAATACACTCGATTATTTACAGCAGAAAATATTTATTTACGTATGATGATACCGGTCATGTTTATTACTTTTAGCGATATGCTCTCCGAACGAATATGTTTTGGAAAGATGTCACGCTTTCAATACTCTTCCGTCTGTTCATTCATTTTTTACCTATAATGCCCGTTTTCTTCTTTTTTTGATATTCAATGCAGCGGCCGCAGTGAAACCAATAATTGTTGATTTCATTTTAGCATTGGACGCCGTAATAGCTTACTCTCTGCTCGTGCAGTAGCGACAGGCGTCTGGTGGCGCGCCCAACCAAACGCAGCTTAACATATTTTGTTGCGCACTTATATCGATCGGATAAACGGACACTTAGGTTACGTGAACACACCAGAATGACCGTGTCAAACTCGTCACCATCACTGGTTTCCAACGCTCCGATTTCGTGCCACCAGCGATGTCATTCCGACATACCCCGTGCCAGAAACTCTTGTGGTAGTGTTCATAAATCACAGGTCTTAAGATCAGTGACAACGGCAGTTTCAGGCAGCTCTCGTGGCGACCACAGATAACCAAATGTCGCGTAAATTTGTCAGCCGTCGCTATAGGTTTACGATAACGCCGATATTCAAACATACCGAGCTGTACAAGACTGGCTTAAAAGAAAGCGATCAAGTGCAACATCCTCTGTAGTTCTCTGGTCTCTTTTTCGTAACAGAAATGAACGTCAGTGTGGGATTTTGGATCACATGCAGCGTGACTAATTTCTTCTGTCAAAGACAGTACCTGAATTACGGAAATTTATGCAAAAGGAATGGTTATGTGTCCCTCTGATTGTTTCACGTGACTTGCATGTCGAATACAAGCTGTAGTTCACGAAAAAGGATGGTCGGTAGTAAGTACCTGCTCCCGTTTGGCTACTGAACTGATTTCTGATTTTATTGCTTCAGAATATAAAACTGAATGATGGTGCTTTAAGTGCTTTAAGCAACGCAAATTTGAAAGAAATTCGCTATTCCTATTGTCAATCTGTTACAAATACGAGGGAGCTTCTTGACATGCGCCCGCGCTACAAGGCTGGCACACGACAAGAACGACGTTTTTTTCCACTTTCAATTATTTCATCTTTTGCGGATGACAATTGAGAACCGCTTGGCGGCAAAGATGTATCTTGCTCAAGTGAGCGCCTAATCGATTGCAAAAGATACAGAAAGATACAGAATGTCAAATAATATGTGTCTAATAGTATTTTGGTGTGTGAAATCTTATGGGACTTAACTGCTTAGGTCATCAGTCCCTAAGCTTACACACTACTTAACCTAAATTATCCTAAGGACAAACAAACACACACACACACCCATGCCCGAGGGAGGACTCGAACCTCCGCCGGGACCAGCCACACAGTCCAGGAATGCATCGCCCTAGACCGCTCGGCTAATGCCTCGCGGCGATCAAGAAAACTAAACGGATTGCGTCTTGAGGCTGAAGCTAACTAGACGCAATTTTTGATGTATGTAGCTTTTCTGTATTTAAGTCCTCCATGGTTTCTGATGACAAGCTATGAAAAAGTAACTGCTATAGTGCAAAGTATAGAAAGCTACAGATACCACAGCAAGTATTAAGAAGGAATTAAAAAATTTCTGTTTCATCATCATCATCATCATCATCATCATCATCCTTTCTGGGATTAGGCTGTTGCCCGTTACGAAATCACAAACAAAATCATTTCCATCTTTTTCGAGGTCTTCCAATATCTCTTTTCCCATTCGTCTTCTAGTTTAGGAACTTCTGGGAATTCTGTGAGCTGGTATTCTCATGAGCTGTCTCCAATATTCACGATGTTTTTGAATTTTTTCATTCATATTGACAATATTTAATCCTATTCTAATATCTTCATTTCTGATCATGCCTCGTCTTCTGCAGCCCTTCTTCTTTCTTACGAACCTCATCTCTGCTGCTGGAATTTTATTTTATTTTATTGTATTTTCAACTGTTTCAGACTGGTGAAAAATTCGCTTAAAATTTGAAATACTGTACTTACGACACATAAAGCAACTTTTCCTGTTATTTGATATAAAAACAAATAAAAATCGTCTGTTGATGCTTTAATTTCACAGAAATACGTCTTGTTAAAAAAGAAAGATTGTCTTTTATCAAGGGGAAAGATTCTAAAAAACCAATTTAAAAGGATTGTATTATGTCATAAGCGTGGAAGGTGAGTAATATTTTGTCTCGTTTCATATGTCCGTCACTAATGTCCTCGATGTCGACAGGATGTTAAACGCTAATGCTCCTTCCTTCCTTATTTTCACACTTGTCTGTATTATGTTGTCTTCGTCCTGTACATACAGGGTAACAAGTATTGAACTATGTGAAATAAAATCGTCATCACTTCTGAACTGTTTGCGTTAGGATGTTCAAACTGCACAGTTGGCCGGGGGCATGATGGAAATTAGTATGTGCATGCATGGTTTGGTTTAGCGACGAAGCCCACTTTCACGTGAATGGATTCGAGAATAAGCAAAATTGACACATTTTGGGGACTGAGAATCCGAATATCACGATCGAGGAGCCTGTTCACCCTCAACGGGTGACTGGGTGGTGTGCGTATCCAGTCACGGAATAATCGATGCGATATTCCTTGACAGCACGGTGACTACCGAACGGTACGTGTAGCTTTTAGAAGATGATTTCATTCCCGTTATCCAAAGTGACACTGACTTCGACAAGATGTGATCCATGCAAGACGGAGCTCGACCCCATCGAAGCAGAAGAGTGTCTGATGTCCTGGAGCAGCACTTTGGGGACTACATTCTCGCTCTGGGGAATGCAGAGGCCACTGGAACGGGCTTCGATTAGCCGCCATATTCTCCTGATCTGAACACATATGACTCCTTTTTGTGGGGCTATGTTAAAGACAAGGTGTACAGCAATAACCCCAAAACCATTGCTGAGCTGAAAACAACCAATTAGGAGATTATACACTGCATCGATGTTGCGGCACTTCAGCGGGTCATGCAGAGTTTCGCTAATCACCAATGATGGCAGGCATATCGAACTTGTCATAAGCGAAATTCGAATATTTGTAGATATGTTTACGTGTTTAATAAAATGTGAACACGCCGTAGTTTGCAATCAATTTACTTTTTTTCATATAGTTCAATAATTGTCGGCCTGTAGGAAGCTCCTAAGTGTTGTTCGTGTTTGACTCTCTTCGTCCCAGTACCCTCTCTCATCTCCTTAGCCAAATACTTTTCTAAAGAATTGTATTCTTTCCTTCATTATTCTACAGGGCTCGTTCTTTGGAATCATTTTGATGTTTGCCGCTTACAGAAAGATCAAAACCGTGTGACGCACCGGCATTCAAACACGGTCGCTTTTCGTGGACAGCGCTCTCACCGAGTTATCTAAGGACAACTCATGAGTCGCAAGGCAACGCGCCGGGTTCAGCGCCCGGCCTGTCACCCTTCCTACACGCTAGCAGGCTTTATAATAGCACGCACTCACCTGCAGAGCAAAGCATTCATTCGATTCGGGGAAATTAGATTTCGAAAAAAAAGTAACATATTGGCACAATTTTCAACACCAATTAACCACCATCCTGTGAGAATGTCAAATCAAACACTTTTCAGCCGTCTAATTTCCAAACTGTTATTAACTGGGCTTCCAGTTTCGGCGATATATTACACCATCTTCAGGTTCCTGGTCGGCAGATGATGTTTGAAGTGACCGCTGTATCAAATGGCTCTGAGCACTATGGGACTTAACATCTGAGGTCATCAGTCCCCTAGAACTTAGAACTACTTAAACCTAACGAAGGACATCACAAACATCCATGCCCGAGGCAGGATTCGAACCTGCGACCGTAGCAGTCACGCGGTTCCAGACTGTAGCGCCTAGAACCGCTCGGCCACTCCGGCCAGCACCGCTGTATCAAACGGAAATCTACGGATAACAGTCCTTGAATGCTGGCTCCAATTTTGACCGTCACCGAGATTGGAATCTTCCTAACGTCGGTCAGGGGCTAGAAGATGGCGTAATGTATCGCCGAAACTGGTAGCTCAATAAAATAACGGTTTGGAAATTAGACGACTGATATGTGTCTGATTTGACATTCTGTACTGAACACCCGAGTCCCGCAACCATCTCTGTACAGAAGGACACACAGAGACCATTACGTGCTGTTGTAATATGAAACAGTAAGTAATTTTTAAGATGTTAGTAGCAACATTTTAGTTTCCAGTTCAACAAGAATGTTTATGGATATGCCAGCTGAAGTAAAGATGAGCCACTATCACTCTTAAAAGCTGCATCACTTGAGCTGTGTCTATTCTTGTACACTATAATGGCAGTAGGAGTACTCCATCACTTTCCCATTCCGTTAGCAGAGAAAATAATTTTCGTTTCATGATGTGTCATATTCAAACGATAAAAGATATGCGAAGGAAAAACTGGGGGAGGAGAGAGGGAAAAATTAAACAGGGTGGCAGCTACGAGATACTTACCCTACTTACAGCACAAAAAATATTTTTCATTTATTACCAGATCTTATCCTGTCTTATAATCACAAGTGAAATACAATGAACGTAATCCCGTGAAATATTTCAGGTAACGCCAGAAACATCACACATTGCATTGACATGAGACATGCGATAAGAACTTTGCTGCTAAAAATTTTGAATTTGTGGGGGATCTACAGCCTCCAGATGTTAACAAACGTAAACTTGGTCCTCAGTAGGCTGTAATACGATGCTTATTTAATCGTGCGGTTAGCTAATTTCGACTAAGAATCATTGTCAGACACATTTGTGCAACATCTGTATTGTAATTGTATCTTTCAATGAAGAGTGATTTGAGAATGACATGAATACAGATGTTACAAATATGCTTGACAACGACACTTAGTCAAAATTAGATAATCGCACGATTCAATAAACATTGCATTACAGCCTGCTACGGACGATGTTTACGTTTATTAAACTTTGCTACGATTACGTAGCTCAGAATCAAGCAAAGTGACTGTAGTTACTCACTCATAATACGATGTGCTGTTTTCACGAACAGCTTCTACAGCGTTATCATAAATTCTTGTAGAATGATAGTCATGTAGAACAACTAACCGTTCTGGAAGATTCGTGCGAGGTGGTGACTAACATGCAGTACGATTTTGGGCCAGTGGAATTGATCAGCCAAAATGATGACAGTAAAAAGAAGGCCTGAAATAGTGATATGTGAGCTATTCGCAAGTAATCTGTTGTTTGGAAGCTGAAGGGATGCCAGGTTCATTGAAGTGTAGGAATCATTACTATGCGTCATGTAATACGGAACTGATGTGGATCTAAGATGGAAAAGTGGTTGAGGTGTGCACCAAAAGATCCTGTTCGCAGGTTATTTCGCTAAAATATTTTTTTTTTCTTTTTGTATCGTCATGACTGTTCTAGCGGAATGTGATACCACCGTTCTTGTTCTCTATACACATAAACTACCCGGCGGATAAGCTGACCAGTAACGTGGGACTGTTTGCTGATGACACTGTAGTGAACGAGTAAATATCGTCTCTGAGTGACTGTATGAGGATACTGGGTGGCCTTGAGAGAATTTCTATTTCGTGTGATGAATGGCAGCTTGTGCTAAATGTGAAAATATTAAGTATGAAACAGAATCCTGTAATATTCGAATATACACTGATTATACACTGAAGAGCCAAAGAAACTGCTCCACCTCCCTAATATCGTGTAGGACCCCCGCGAGCAAGAAGAAGTGTCGCAACACGACGTGGCATGGACTCGACTAATGTCTGAAGTAGTGCTGGAGGGAACTGACACCATGAATCCTGCCGGGCTGTCCATAAATCCGTAAGAGTACGAGGGGGTGGAGATTTCTTCAGAGCAGAACGTTGCGAGGAATCCCAGATACGCTCAATAATGTTCATGTCTGGGGAGTTTGATGGCCAGGGCAGTGTTTAAACTCCGAAGAGTGTTCCTGGAGCCAATCTGTTACAGTTCTGGACGTGTGGGGTGTCGCATTGTCCTGCTGGAATCGCCCAACTCCGTCGGAATGCACAATGGGCATGAATGGATGCAGTTGATCAGACAGGTTGCTAACGTAGGTGTCACCCGTCGGAGTCATATTGGAGGTATCAGGCGTCCTGCATCAATACAACTGCACACGCCCCACACCATAACAGAGCCTCCACCAGCTTGGACAGTCCCCTGCTGACATGCAGGGTCCCTGGATTCAACTGCTCGAGATTCGTCCGACCAGACAACATGTTTCCATTCATCAACAGTCCAATGTTGGTGTTGACGAGCCCAGACGAAGTGTAAAGCTTTGTGTCGTGCAGTCATCAAGGGTACACGAGTGGGCCTTCGACTCCGAAAGCCCATATCGATGATGTTTCGTTGAATGGTTCTCACGATGACAGTTGTTGATGGCCCAGCACTGAAATCTGTAGCGATCTGAGCAAGGGTTGCACTTCTGTAAACTTTGTTTACAAAATATGTCAGTATACATCTGACTTGTTACGGCAGTGAAAGGGACCTGTGACCACTGGAGACAGTGCCACAAGGTCCTCCAAAAACTCGAAACACAACACACACATATGTCATACTAACGAATGTAAATCCACCTGATGACGGAGGTTTAAAACTTTGAAACGCGTAGTGAAAAATGGAAATGAGCGTTTGGCGTCATGGGGCGGGAGGCCCCTTGCGGGGCAGGTCCGGCCGCCTTGGTGCAGGTCTTAATACATTCGACGCCACATTGGGCGATCTGCGGGCCGGATGAGGATGAAATGATGATGAAGACAACACATCACCCAGTCCCTGAGCGGAAAAAATTTCCCGACCCAACCGGAAATCGAATGCTGGCCCGTAGGACGGTAACCCGTCACGCTGACCACTTTTTTTTCCTCTATTTTAAAGCCCCTTAGGAAAATGGAACTAAAAAAAGAAACTAAGTGCCACCGCCACTTTTCATCCTATAACAAAAAAATCTGGTCCACTTCAGGCGTTGGCTCCTGACTAAACCTACCCCAGAGAGCTGCCTATATATACCCTACCAGGGGAAATATGGGAATTCAAGGTTAAAACAAAAATCTTCCTTTTTCTGAATTTTATTTTTATTTGTATTTTTTTTTTTTGTTTATATTTGTTGTGTAATTGATCAGAGGCCTTCTGCGCTCCGTTGGTAATATGTTGACTCACGTCTTCTCGAAATTCATGTGTTCCGTTCAATTGTTCAGAAATGTTGGTTCAAACAGGAAACCTTCTTCTCTCTTGGCTTAACACATTCCAGCTGCCAGGCGGGTCGTGGAAAGTACTCGCAAGGAAGTTCGAGAAAAATTGTCTGTATTTTGGGACAACGACAACGACATAATGACGGTCATTGAGGTATGTCCAAAAATCGAGTACAGAGTCTACAGTTTGACCAAATAGGTAGTGAATGGCATGTCCGCTAATCCAATTCACAACATTGGTCTTTGTCCGAGGAAAATAGTCACGTTCCGGAAATAATAATGAAAGGGGAGTAATCCGATCCGGAATGTCCCGCGTTAGAAAAGCCACAATACGACGAATCAATTGCCAAACCTCCGCCGCCGGTCCGCAAACAAACCGATGTTCGTCATTGTCTGGCACTCCACACATGGAACATAGAGGTGATTGGGCGAGGTGGATACGATGAAGGCGAGATTGGTTGATTTGTTTACCATTGACAGTTAGGTACCAGACAGATTGAACATTCGTGTCATGGTAACAGGCGAACACCGCGCGCCATATATGACCCCAGTCAACCTGGGGGAACTTTTGTTCAATCGGATTAGGTGGACGACCTAACTGGAGGACGTTGTATACTGCCTTTGTCTTGAGTAAACGCTGTCTTGGCAAGGTGAGGCGTAGATAACTGAGTTCAAGAAAGAAATATCGTATATAATGGAACTGGGCCGGAACATCCGAGATCATCACTGGGGCTGACAATGAGACCGGCGTATATGCTGACCGGAGGAGACCAGTGAGGCTCGTTGGGCAACGTGTCCATATCGTCATCTGGGAGCTGACAAATAGGGCGCGAGCACTATCCGGCACGTGAAACAGACCTATCCCACCTCGTTCACGGGGAAGAGTAAGGGTTGCATAGTTAACTTTGAACAACAGCCCAGAGCTGACGAAAGATGCCAATGCTGTCAACATGCGACGTGCCACAGTAAGCGGGAAAGGTAGAACTTGTGCTACATGGGGAACTCGGGATGCGATATATATATTTACATATCGAGCTCGTTGGAGAATATCTAGGGATCGAAGGCGATGGTCCATAAGACCTGCTGTGATCATTAAAAGGAGGCGACGGCAGTTGATGGTGGCTGAACGCCGGAGATCAGATGAAAAATCTATTCCCAAACAGCGAATGGTATCAACGGCGGTGAGAGGTGTAACGCACTCCACGGGAAGTCCCGTGCCAATGAACATAACTTGTGACTTACGTACGTTTAAAGAGCTACCCGACGCCTCACCATAAGTCGCTACCCACGTCAAAACAGCTCGAACATCGTCGGCATTACGTAAACAAATGACTACACCGTCAGCATAGACCGTGCAACAGAATCGGTAGCGATCTATGGACGACTCTACCAAACGTTGTCGTAGGCCACATAGCAGGGATTCCAAGGAAAAGGCGTACAAAATCGCTGATAGAGGGCAACCTTGACGTACGGATCGACTTATTGTTATCGAGGAGTGAGTCTGCCATTGTACATAATCCTGGATGAGGCACCCCGCAGAAGGCGCATCACCACCGTGATAACGGCGACTGGGAAACCCATATGGTGGAGAACGGCCGTAAGGAACGAATGGTCAACCCTATCAAAAGCTTGACTAAAGTCCAAAGACGCAAACCACTCAGCTATCGGGGCGGACCGCGTAGTGAAGATAAACAGTCACTGGAAACAGTGAAATTGTATCATTTATATATGTATGCATAACGTTGTAAAGTGATATGACATGGAACAGTCACTTAACGATCGTAGTGGGCAACGCGATTGGTCGACTTTAGTTTATTGAGAGTCGGAGTATAGAACACTTGTGCGACCCGATCTTAAGTACTGCTAGAGTGTGTGGATTCCCCACGTCAGATTATAAGAAGACATTCAAGCAATTCAGAGGGTGCCGACAGATTGTAGGTTCGATCAACACGCGGATTGCAGGAACTGCTTCGTAAGCTCAAACGGGGAATCCCTGGTGGGGAGCAGGCGTTCAGGCAACTGAAACTGGCGACAAACTGGAGAATTACTGTACTCCCACCAACATACATCTAACGTAAGAAGTTTTCTTAAAACTACAGTCGAGATCGCAATAACATTTGTTTATTACGACCGGTTTCGGCTTACGTTAACGTCGAAACAAAAAAAAATCTGAGTTGGCTTTAAGACGAAACCGGTCACAATAATCAAGCAAAATTGCGATCTCAGCTTGTAGGGAAGCAGCCTACTCACGCCATATAAAATTCATATGCTTTCCATTGTGTGCCAACCTAGACCACTGTAACTAGCTATGACGTCATGAATGTTGTGCAAGACCTTAAAAATAAAGTAAATAATCTGAAATGTTGATAGCATGTCAGGAGTGATACTAAAATGATAATGTGTTAAGTTTCAGTTTGGTAACTTTAACAGTTTTCGAAATTTGGATGTTTTACGTAAAAATCATCGGTGCAACAGGAAGGAGCTAGCAACTTCAAAATTTATATTCGGATTCCTTTTTCATTGTAATTTAATGGAAGCAGCATGCTGGGTCTCACAAATTAATATTTTGGTTGAAATTCATGATTTTCTGTTTCTGTGTCCTAAAAGTTCGGAAGCGAGATAGATTAAGTAAGTGATTAGATAAAGCTAGGATGTTTATATTTAGGTAGAATGGAGATACGCTATAATAAGAAAGATGTGAGAAGTTTCAAAAAGGTAGCAATAAAACTATAGCTGTAGCGTCTCTCCAAAGGGCAAGTTCAGAGCTCATCTATTGCGTGCAGTACAACCAAAATAATTCTCTCGCCAAAAGTATTTAACCTAGCCACATTAGAATTTTATTATAGATACTTACCTGTGTGTTGAGTGTACAATTAAATCGAGAGCTTCATTGACCTTCAGCGAATGAAGCAATTAATTATTTAGCAACTTGAAGTGGTGTTTTGCTAGCCCAGCGGCTAGTCAGTAAGGCAATGTTGTCGGCTGCGCCTTCGGCGGTACGCACCGCGGCTATATAAATAAGAGCATGCGAGCTAGAGTAAGGCCCTAGTTCTCATCTAGATTGATATCAGTGTGCACTCCATGTCGGAAGCTGCGTCGCGTTTGTTCAGTTGCCAGGAACAGCCTTGGATGCCGTATTACGTAACTCGATAATTTATGCACTTAACAATGAGTTCGCATTGAGGTAAAGAGTTAATAGCGGAACGACTCCAGTGAATTTTTCTCAGTTGCGTATGTCGTATATTCACGTGTCGCCGCAGGACAGACTTTCTACCATTACTAGCGTGGCGTTTGATGAGTATTATCATCAAATTTTGGCGAGCATTCGCTTTGAACATTTACATCGATAATGATTATTGAACAGTTTCGTCATCTAGGGAGAATAGGATCCACGCAATAGACACTGAACAGCTCAGATAGTACAATAGGTGATATGAGTAATCATTTGTCTGGAATTTTACGCTTTATCGTTTTCAGAATATAGTGAAAATTGTTATAGTAAACTGCATTTTCTGTGAATCCCAGATATCATCCTAAATCCTCAGAGTAATGAACTTCAATAATCAATAACTTTTATTCTCCATCAGAGTAGGCACAGTGAACTCTAATTACAGGCAACACATTTTTGCTAATTACTTTCTGGTTGCCAAAATTATAGTTAGAGAGCCGGTGTTGAGAACGGCAACATACAAATAATAGAAATAATAACTTTATTTTCCACCCACAGCCCCACAGGCTGTTGTTTTAGCCAAAGTATAGCACCAGATTGCTGAGCTCCACGGACAATGATGTCTAAATTTATGTAACGTAAGAACTGCGAAGACAAGGCAAGAGAAATCAGAGCTCGACAGAAGCATATGGACAGCTGCTTTTACCTCGCTCCGTTTGCCAGTGGAGCAGGAAAGGGGATGAATTGCAGTGAGTGGTACAGGGACGCTCTGCCATGCATTACATGGTGGCATGCAAAGTATGTATGCATATCACTTCACGAGCAGTTACTATGGAAAGGGAAAAAAACTCATCTTGTATTGAAACGTGGGGCGACTGACTGTGGTAAAATGTAACTACTTCTTCTCACTGTCATTCCACGCGAGCAAGGCAATATCCTACTTTTTTTCTTCTCCTGTTTTTTAGTCTTTGTTTGTCTAAGTGGTCCCGTTCCCCCGCAACCGGATCTGAAAGCATGTCTATTGCGCATCTGGGACGACGAAGATAGTTTCTCTACTGTTCTTTTCTGTTGTCTTTGCATCCCGATTTCTCTTGCTGCTGTAGTGGATT
This sequence comes from Schistocerca americana, assembly GCF_021461395.2. Lineage (NCBI taxonomy): Eukaryota > Metazoa > Arthropoda > Insecta > Orthoptera > Acrididae > Schistocerca > Schistocerca americana. Next base: position 185,871,876 of record NC_060120.1, read on the forward strand.
GTATTTCTGCTCGCCGGGAAGGGGCTGCAGGGAACCCGCGAGCTTTGCGCTAACGCTCGGCGCTGGCTGCGCCTTTGAACCCGGCGTTCGCCGGCGGTGCCCGGCCCGGCCGCGTAACCTCCTGTGACAGGACTGCGCCAGTGGAGCGTCGAGCACGGTCGCCGTCCTACCTCCAGAGGCCGGCCAGCGGAAGAAACCGGAGAGCAGACCCGCGGCTGTGACGTCAGCAACCAGCGGCTGGCTCAGTGTCGCCGTCCCCACAGCCCTGTCGCGCAGCTTCTCGAAACTTCGCACAAAACTTTTGCTTTCTGCGCTGCGAACGTCTAAAAATCAGACTCCACGGGTGTCACAACATGTCTTCCTAACAAGCTTAATTAATTGTCTAGCGTAAGGGCACGAGACAAAAAAACTGTTCATACCAAGTAAAACATCACGAAATTACAGTGTTATTAGGCAATGCAGTGAAGCCTCCAGTTCCTTCTGAAAACGCAAGATGATTCAATCCCAGTGCTGTTGGATTATATACTGAAGTGAGAAACTAGTAAGCCGGCCGCTGTGGCCGAGCGGTTCTAGGCGCTTCAGTCCGGAACCGCGCTGCTGCTACGGTCGCAGGTTCGAATCCTGACTCGGGCATGGATGTGTGTGATGTCTTTAGATTAATTGGGTTTAAGTAGTTCTAAGTCTAGGGAATTGATGACATATCTTAAGTCCCATAGTGCTCAGAGCCATTTGAACCGTTTTTTAAGAAACTGGTATAGGCACGCGTGTTCAAATACAGAGATATGTAAACAGGCAGAATATGGCGCTGCGTTCAGCAATGCCCTCATAAGTGTCTGGTGCAGTTGCTAGATCGGTTACAGCCGCACGGGATTAGCCGAGCAGTCTAGGGCGCTGCAGTCATGGACTGTGCGGCTGGTCCCGGCGGAGGTTCGAGTCCTCCCTCGGGCATGGGTGTGCGTGTTTGTCCTTAGGATATAAATTATCCTAAGGACAAACACACACATTAAGTAGTGTGTAAGCTTAGGGACTGGTGCCTTAGCAGTTAAGTCCCATAAGATTTCACACACATTTGAACTCTTTTTTTTTTTTTTTTTTTTTTTTTTTTTTTTTGAAGATCAGTTGTTACAGCTCCTACAATGGCAGGTTATCAAGTTTTAAGTAAGTCTGAACATCATGTTATAGTCGGCCGCACGACCGATGGGACACAGCATCTCCGAGGTAGCGATGAAGTGCGCATTTCCCTGTACGACCATTTCGCGAGTGTATCGTGAATATCAGGAATCCGGTGAAACATCAAATTTCCGACATCGCTTCAGCCGGAAAAAGATCCTGCAAGAACGGGATCAACGACGGCTGAAGAGAATCGTTCAACGTGACTGAAGTGAAACCCTTGAGCAAATTGCTGCAGATTTCATTGCTGCGCCATCAACTTGTGTCAGCGTGCAAACCATTCAACAAAACATAATCGATACGGGCTTTCGGAGCCGAAGAGCCACTCGTGTACCGTTATGGCTGCACGACACAAAGCTTTACGCCTCGCCTGGATCGGTCAACATCAACAGTGGTCTGTTGATCACCGGAAACATGTTGTCTGGTCGGACGAGTCTCGTTTCAAATTGTATCGAGCGGATGGACGTGTACGTGTATGGACACAACCACATGAATCCATGGACCCTGTATATCAGTAGGCGACTGTTCAAGCTGGTGGAGGCTCTGTCGTGGTGTGCGGCGTGTGCAGTTGGATTGATATGGGACCCTGATACGTCTAGATACGACTCTGATGGGTGACACGTAGATAAGCATCAAAATGGTTCAGATAGCTCTGAGCACTATGGGACTTAACTTCTGAGGTCATCAGTCCCCTATAACTTAGAACTACTTAAACCTAACTAACCTAAGGACATCACACACATCAATGCCCGAGGTAGGAATCGAACCTGCGACTGTAGCGGTCGCGCGGTTCCAGACTGTAGCGCCTAGAACCGCTCGGCCACACCGGCCGGCAGATGAGCATCCTGTCTGATCATCTGCATCCATTCATGTCCACTGGTCATTCCGACGGAATTGGGCAATTCCAGCAGGACAATGCGACATCCCCACGTCCAGAATTCCTACAGAGTGGCTCCTGGAAAACTCTACTGAGTTTAAACACTTCCGCTGGCTACCAAACCCTCCAGACAACGTTATTGAGCCTATCTGGGATGCCTTGCTACGTGTTGTTCAGAAGAGATCTTCACCGCCTCGTTCCCTTGCGGATTTATGAACAGCCCTGCAGGATTCATGGCTTCAGTTCCCTCCAACACTACTTCACACATTATTCGAGTCCATGCCACGTCGTGTTGCTGCACTTCTGCGTGCTCTCGGGGGCCCTACACGATATGAGGCAGGTGTACCAGTTTCTTTGGCTCTTCAGTGTTATTACAAATGTCGTCTAAAGAACGAAAAATTACATTGGTCATATGTGACGAACACATTTATAGCGCTGGAGTAAATAATAGCGTAGTAGAGGTGCCAGAAAGCAAAGTAAAGAAAAAATATTCATCTCCCTGTGGTGTCAATGGCCAGGGGCAGTCAAATTCCACGCAGATATTTTAAAAATTTGGTCCGCGCTTGCTACTTTTATTACCAACATCGCTGTCTTATCCATAGCTCACAACAACTCTCTCTGCCAGACTTGGCGCCAAACTACTATCAAAGATGTTAGTGTATCAAAGATGAGTTTCAAATATGTTACACTGATATTAAAATGTGAACTCTCGTAATAATCTTTGATATATTAAAATGTAGAAATTAATACGCAATCGCAGAATACAATTTGTATTCACATGTATATTATTTTAAAAAAAATTCTGTGAAACGACTGTAAGAATCTGCACACTAACCTTTACGGAATCTTTTGAGTATATACAGAATCCTCAAATACTCTTCAATTAGGCCGAAAGACATGCTAATAACTGAAGATACACGGCCCAGTCATATCAATGTGATCACAGATGGCAGGTGGCAGCACTGGCTATGGACGGTATATAAAGCGTGTCGGAGGGATGTGGAAAGCTGTGTAGTCGTCGTAACGCGGAATCAGAGAGATTTGTCTGACGTCCAAAAGGACATGATCATTGGCTTTTGGGTCAAGAGCGGGAGAATTTCCGAAACGGCTAGGTTTTTAAACTGTTCACCTGACGCCGTGGTTAAAATATAATGTGAATGGCAAAATGGCGCTACCCAAAAGCGGCGCCGACTAACTGTGGTGCTCCACGGGCCATAGATGACAGGGAAAGAAATGGATCTGAGCACTATGGGGCTTAACATCTGAGATCATCAGTCCCCTAGAACTTAGAACTACTTAAACCTAAGGACATCACACATATCCATGCCCGAGGCAGGATTCGAACCTGCGACCGTAGCGGTCGCGCGGTTCTCGACTGTAGCGCCTAGAACCGCTCGGCCACACCGGCCGGCAGATGACAGATGACAGGGAGACTGCGGAGATGTGTACGGGTGAATAGATGTGGAACTGTTAAGCAACTGCGCGTGGATCTCCGAAGCAGACGTCTGGTGGATAGACCCATGCTGACTGTTATTCATCGACAACGAAGGCTTGGATTTGCACGCCAATATCGCAACTGCACGTCCACTGAGGGGCGACAGGTAGCCTTTTCAGAGGAATCGCGCTTTGTGCTCGATCGGACAGATGGCCGTCGGCATATACGGCGTGAAAGATCTGAAAGAGCGGAGGCGGGAGCATGAAGTCTGGGGAATATTTTCGTGGCATTCCCTGGCTGACCTCGTGTTTGTTGAAGGCACAATGGATCAAGACATCTATCCTTGGGGACCATGTCCACCCCGACATGGAGTTCGTTTTTTTATCGGGACAATGACATCTACCAGCAAGTCAATGCAACGTGTCACACAGCTCACAGTGTAAGCGTGTGGTTCGAGGAGAACTAGCATGAGTTTACCGTACTCCCCCGGTCCCCAAACTCCTCGGATTTGAACCCACTCGAGAATTTGTGGGACCACCTCGATTGGGCTGTTAGCCCCACGGATTCTAGGCCCAGAAACCTAGCGCACCTGGTCACGGCACCGAAGTCGGCATGGCTCCATCTCCCTTCCAGAACCTCACTGACTTTCTTTCTGCACATCTCTCAGCGATCTGCACTGAAAAATGTGGTTATTCAGGACTTTGGCGATGGCCACATTACTGTGAATGTACAGTGTAACGTGGATACTACGTTCACCTGTTTTCCAATTACCCCCAGGCGTTTCCTATGATTTTAATACAAGATGATTTAGTGGGTCAGTGGAGAGGCATTGCGGTTTCCCTCAAAGCACAGCGCGAGGTGGCGCAGTGGTTAGCACACTGGACTCGCATTCGGGAGGGCGACGGTTCAAACCCGCGTCCGTCCATCCTCATTTAGGTTTTCCGTGATTTCCCTAAATCGCTTCCGGCAAGTGCCGGGATGGTTCCTCTGAAAGGGCGCCGCCGACTTCTTTTCTCATCCTTCCCTAATCCGCTGGGACTGATGACTTCGCGGTTTGGCCCCTTCCCGCAAATTCACCAACCAACCAACCGTCAAACCAGGCAACACGGTTGTTGTCATCTTGGAAGACGAGAGTGTCCGTTACATTCTCACCATGAAGGTGTAGGAGAAGGTTACCGAGAGTGTTGAAATAAACATCCTTGTTCATATTATAATAAAAGCTATACAGCCTTATGAATTCTCAGAAAATATGTGTGTAAATTATGGATAATCGTTGGGATTTTGTTAAAAAATAATTGAGGAATCAAACACTCTTTTCAGCGCGCCTCCGAACGGCTAGTAAAAGGTGGTTACGTCCTAGTTTTTATACTTCTTAGATTAATAATAGTTTGTAGGAGAAGCTTTTATATAACATTATCATGATTCCGTCCGCCCCTGGTAGCTGAGTGGTCAGCGCGACGGCATGTCATACCTAACGTCCCGGGTTCGATGCCTGGGTGGGTCGGAGATTTTCTCCTCTTTATGGACTGGGTGTTGTGTTTTCCTTATCTTCATCAGTTCATCCCCATCGACACGCAAATTGCCGAAGTGGCGTCAACTCGAAAGACTTGCACCAGGCGAACGGTCTACCCGACGGGAGGCCCTAGCCACACGGCATTTCCATTTATATCATGATTCCTTGTTCAAACATTGGTTTTAAATGCTTTTGAAGCTTTTTGTGACGGTCAGCAACGAATTAAGCTGGACGTTGCTAATATGGCGATGCCATTGATCAGGTACCATTGTATCAGCCTTAAATGCACATAGTAAGGTCAATAATAGGACCTGCGTGTATTATAAATTTATCACACTATACCTTATAAAGAATCATTGCATTGTAATTCCCCTAGAAGCATTAAAATACCGAGTCAAGGTCACGCGTCACCCTATTAGCAACGAGCCAGCGATCACTGATTACACCTATTTCTGCTGTAGCTCACATCATTAAGATAATTACGCTTTCTCTTCTTGCTAATAATTAGATATAATCACCTTTAATCTTCTAATTAAGAGAAAGAGGGATTATAATGTTCGCAATAATCTGAATGAGAAACTCAGTTTGTGGTAGGAAAAACACTAAAACGTCACTGAGCTACCTCCGGTTCGAACTGCTCCCACCACATGTTGCAGGTTCAACGACTTATATGGCCGTTGGTGCTCTCTACATCTTACAACGTTTGAAAAGAGGCGAAATCACCACTTGTCGTGTCTTACTGTGTACCCCCAGTCAGCCGCGGTCAAGCTTCTGTGCTGTCTGATCCATTGCTGACATGTGCATTTATTGACGTCTAATTATACTGAAAACAGTGCTCACCACCGATATATTTTGGATAAGTGGTAGCATCAGTCGTAAATACTGAAATACTTTATTTTACAGCTCGATTTCGGTCACTGTGTGACCATCTTCAGTGCCAGTTATTCGAACCCTGTTGGCCCATATCGAAATTGCACAACATTTCCTATGATGTGTAGCATGTACTGTGATGACTACGTCCAACAGATATCTTCACTTTTACTGCATACAATAATTTTTAAATTTACAGAAGGGCCTGTCTTGTAACCTTAGCAGTTGCCGATCCAGCATACAGTGAGACTTCAATTGACCACTGTAATGTTCGCTCGGAAGCGTGTTGGGAGGGACGTGGATTCACTGAGAGCAGATGTTCATGTCGTGAAACTGGGTGTCACTGACAAGATCCCTGTTGGTTTGAATGTTTTCTCGACGACTGTTACTACGCTATGCTAGGTGGCTGCGACTGGTGCGCCAGTCGCTATAGAGACGTTGGGCATTCGCCAGTGATACCCCCAACAAATCGGATAACCTTTTATGTGCCCATGGGGACATGCACACACAATGCTCTTTAACCATACAGTAGCATCACCAGATCGACCCATCTTATACCGCTGACTGCATACAAATGACTGACAGATACACACTACCTTGCTGTCATGACTTCGTCAGTCGTGAGTGTCGCATGAGCGCCTGTTACCAATTCTCTACCGTCTATTTATTTATTTATTTATTTATTGTTCCGTGGGACCACATTTAGGAGAAGTCTCCATGGTCATGGAACGAGTCAATACATGAAATTATAACACGATTGTAGAAACAGATAAAATGAAATATAAGAAACATATTCAGGTGACAAGTCGTTAGTTTAAATAAAGAAAATCAAGAATGTAACACTGGAATTTGCTTAATTTTTTAGCTCTTCCAGGAGCTCCTCGACAGAATAGAAGGAGTGAGTCATGAGGACACTCTTCAGTTTAGACTTAAAAGTGTTTGGGCTACTGCTAAGATTTTTGAGTTCTTGTGGTAGCATATTGAAAATTGATGCAGCAGAATACTGCACTCCTTTCTGCACAAGAGTCAAGGAAGTGCATTCCACATGCAGATTTGATTTCTGCCTAGTATTAACTGAGTGAAAGCTGCTAACTCTTGGGAATAAGCTAATATTGCTAACAACAAACGACATTAAAGAAAATACATACTGTGAGGGCAATGTCAAAATTCCCAGACTATTGAATAGGGGTCGACAAGAGGTTTTCGAACTTACACCATACATAGCTCGAACAGCCCGTTTTTGAGCCAAAAATACCCTTTTTGAATCAGAAGAATTACCCCAAAAAATAATACCGTATGACATAAGCGTATGAAAATATGCGAAGTATACTACTTTTCGTGTTGAAATGTCACTTATTTCAGATACTGTTCTAATGGTAAATAAAGCGGCATTTAGTTTCTGAACAAGATCCTGAACATGGGCTTTCCACAACAGCTTACTATCTATCCGTACGCCTAGGGACTTTAACTGTTCCGTCTCGCTTATAACATGCCCATTCTGTCTGATTAAAATGTCAGTTCTTGTTGAATTGTGGGTTAGAAACTGTAAAAACTGAGTCTTACTGTGATTTAGCATCAAATTATTTTCCACAAGCCACGAACTTATATCATGAACTACATTATTTGATAATGTTTCAATATTACACACAAGATCCTTCACTACCAAGGTGGTGTCATCAGCACACAGAAATATTTTTGAATCACCTGTAATACTAGATTATTTACATTATTTACTACTATTTACATAAATAAGAAACAGCAGTGGCCCCAGCACCGACCCTTGGGGAACGCCCCATTTAACAGTGCCCCATTGGAACTGAACATCATTACCACTCTCAATATTGCGGAGGATTACCTTCTGCTTTCTGTTCTTAAAGTAGGAGGCGAACCAATTGTAAGCTACTCCCCTTACTCCATAATGTTCCAACTTCTGCAGTAATATTTTGTGGTCAACACAGTCAAAAGCCTTCGTTAAATCAAAGAAAACACCTAACGTTCGCAACCTTTTATTTAATCCGTCCAAAACCTCACAGAGAAAAGAGACTATAGCATTTTCAGTTGTTAAGCCATTTCTAAAACCAAACTGTACATTTGACAGCAAATTATGTGAATTTAAATGCTGCAGTAACCTTGTATATACAACGCTCTCGATAACTTTAGCAAACACCGATGGCATAGAAATAGGTCTATAATTGTCAACATTATCCCTGTCTCCCTTTTTATAAAGTGGCTTCACTACTGAATACTTTAATCGGTCAGGAAACCGACCACTCCTAAAGGAAAAGTTACAGATATGGCTAAGTACTGAGCTAACATACGTGGAACAATACTTCAGTATTCTGCTAGATACCCCGTCATATCCATGAGAGTTCTTGGTCTTTAGTGATTTAATTATTAACTCAATCTCCCTCTTGTCAGTATCATGGAGGAGCATTTCAGGTAACAGTCTCGGAACTCTTTATTCTAAGAGCGCTATATGATTCCCTGTTGGGACTAGGTTTCTATTTAGTTCACCTGCTATATTCAGAAAGTGATTATTAAGTACTGTACATATATCACCGTCGAAAGCAGTCAGTGTTCTCTGTAAGGGCGTGAACGACATTTTGTCCTGTGATCTCACTTGTTCCAGTCAGAAAACCAGAAGTTCGTCGACTGAGCGAGGTGGCGTATTGGTTAGGGCGCTGGACACGGATCTGGGAGGACGACGGTTCAAATCCGCCCATCCAGATGTAGGTTTTCCGTCATTTTCTTAGATCTCTCCATCCAAGAAAATCCCGGGGTCGTTCCTTTGAAAGGGCACGGACGACTTCCTTCCCCGTACTCGGAACATTTCGAGTGCATGCTTCGTCTCTAACGAACTCGACGTCGACGGGACGATAAACCCTAATCTTCCTTCCTTCATTTTTTAGGAGTTCGTCGTCAACATCTACAGCACTCCACGAGTCACCATACAGTGTGAGACGGCTGGTGCAACAAGATGATGCGCTGTAAGTATCGTTGTTGACAATATAGACAGTATTGAGCACAATACCTGACAAATTTTAATGATTACTGAAAACCAGTTCAGCTGCATGACTGCACATTTATAGCGGTACGACCGGTTCGAATATCTCCAGGTAGCAGCACAGCTGAGCAACCTGAAAATGTTCTAAGAACGAAACCGGTCGTACCACTATAAATGTGTAATCACTCAGCTAAGGTGTTTTCAATAAATCATTAATATTGTAAGAATAGGCTGAAGTTTAAGAGACTAGTCAGAAAGAATCAATGTACAGGGAAGTGGGGTGCGGAAATACTAAGAAATAAAGAGATGCGTTTGAAGCTTTCTAAGGCAATAGATTCTGCGATGACGAATAGCTCAGTAGGCGGTTCAGATTAGATCGGATTAGATTAGATGATATTAGATTCCGTTTTCGTTGCATAGACCCAAAAATGAGATGATTTTCGTGGGTGTGGAACAAGTCAGATAAGTTAAAATAAAAAAATAAAACATTTGAATATAATGCTCACTACCCTGACTATTTGTCAGGTGATTGTCAAAATATGTGAATACATTACAGTGAAGTGGAACTGCTTATTTTTACAGAATTAATACCCTGTCAGAATGAAACATAGTTATGCACTTTTAATAAATTTATCATACACAAAATACCTAATGTTGACTGTTGTGACCAAGTGCAGTCAAAACTGAAATCTAACAGACATTTTTATTTAAGTTGATCTAACAGTCTCTGTTAAGATATTCATCTATAGAGTACAAGGAGTTGCCTATCAAAAAGTCTTTCAAACTCTGTTTAAACAGCGCTTTATATGAAACCAGGTTTTTAATGGTTGTTGGCAATTTATTGAAAATGTGTCTTCCTGAATATTGGACAGGGCCTTATATGAAACCAGGTTTTGAATGGTTGTTGGCAATTTATTGAAAATGTGTCTTCCTGAATATTGGACCTCTTTCTGGACCAAAGGAATTGACTTTAGGTCTTTACATAGATTGTTCTTATTCCTAGTATTGATAGTGTGTATTGAGCTGTTGGTTGGAAATAGGCACATATTACTTGCAGCGAATTTCATTAAGGAATGAATAAACTAGGAAGCAGTGGTAAGAAACAAATTTACTTAAACAGACATGATGTTCTTGAATTTACACCACAAATGAATCTTATTACCCACTTTTGCACGCTAAAAACTTTTACTCTGTTTGACAAGTCACCCCAGAATATGAGCCCACATGACATAATAAAATGAAAATAAGCAAAGTATGAAAGTTTCTTATATTTATATCTCCTAAATCTGACATCATTCTCTCTGCAAAGACAGACCTCGTTAAGCGCTTCAGCAGTTCTGTAGTATGCCCTTCCCATCTGAATTTACTATCGTGTTGTAATCCCAGAAATATAACAATGTGTACCTCTTCGATTTGCATGTCTTCATACGTTACACACATGCTGGATGGAAATCTTTTACAGGTTCTGAAATGCATGTAGTGGGTCCTTTCAACGTTTATTGACAGTTAACATCTCTAAAAACAGCAATAGTAGACGTAGAGGTACAAGGAAGGTAACTGCGAGGAAACTATGAGTAATAGAAGAAATATTTCAGTTGATCGACGAAAGAAGACAGTACAAAAATGTTCAGGGAAATTTAGGAATGTAGATAAACTAGTCACTTAGGAACTTAATGAACAGTAAATGCAGAGACACTAAGGCGAAATGGAAGGACTGATTCAGGATACAGAAAAGTAAAAACAGCCTTCGGTGAGATTAAAAGCAGGGGCGATAACATTGCCAGTGCAATGTGAATTCCATTTTTAAATGCAGAGGAGAGAACGAATAGGTGGAAAGAGTACATTGAAGGCCTCTATGAAGAGAAATACTTGTATGATGACATGATAAAAGAAGAAACAGGTGTCGACAGTGAAAAGATAGAGTACCGATCACTAGAATTACAAAAAGCTTGGAGATCAAATAAGGCAGAAGGGACGGATAGCTTCAATCGGAATTTATAAAATCATTGACAAAAATGGCAACAAAACAGCTTTTCTACTTCGGTGTGCGGAATGTATGGAACAGTCGATATACCACCAGACTTTCAGAAAAACGTCATTGACACAATTCCGAAGATTGCATGAGACAAGTGCGCGAATTACCGCACAATCAGATTAACAGCTCATGCATCCGAGTATAACATAGAGAAGAATGGAAAAGAAAATCAAGGATGTGTTAGATGACGATCAGTTTGGTTTTAAGGAAGGTAAAGGCACCAGAGGGGCAGTTCTGACGTTGCGTTGATAATAGAAGCAAAAGACGTTCATAGGATCTGTCTGCCTGGAAAAAGCTTTCGGCAATGTAAAATGGGGACGATTTTCTAAATTCTAAGAAAAATAGGGGTAAGCTGTAGGGAGAGACGGGTAATGTATAATATGTATAAGAACCAAGAGGGAACAATACGAGTAGAAGACCAAAAACCGAGTGCTCGGATTAAAAAGGGTGTAAGACAGGATGCAGTCTTTCACTCATACCGTTCAATCTACACATCCAAGAAGCACTCGGAAATAAAAGAGTCATGAGTGGGATTAAAATTCAGGGTGAAAGAGTGTCAATGATAAGATTCGGTGATGACATTGCTATCCAAAGCGAAAGAGCAGAAAAATTATAAAATCTGTTCAATGGAATAAATATTATGATGACTACACAATGTGAATTGAGAGTAAATCGAAGAAAGACGAAAGTAATGGGAAGTAGCAGAAATTATAAGATGACTTAAAAATCAGAGTAGCACTGGAAAAAGGGCATTCCTAGCCAAGAGAAGTCCAGCAGTATCAAACATAGGCCTCAATTTGAGGAGGAAATTTATGAGACTGTACGTTTGGAGCACAGCATTGTATGGTAGTGAAATATTGACCATGGGTAAACCGGAACAGGAGAGAATCAAAAGTATTTTAGATGTGATGCTACAGAGGAATGTTGAAAATTAGGTGGACTGAAAAGATAAGGAATGAGGAGTTTCTCCGCAGCATCGGCCAGTGTACGCAAAGTAAAGCTTCGTTATAGCCGACATATTCTTCGCGAGAAAACAGCAGCTGTATTGTTATTTAAAACAATTCTGATTCATTCTTCAGTGTCACTTGCCAATTTTTAAGTACGTGATATGTTTCAGTCTCGCTAGATCATCTTCGGATTTGTGTAGTTGAAACAGTAACCCCTTGTTTCTCTGTCAGAACCTGATATCAGAGTACTGTCTGATTTGAGGTTCTGACACAGACACGACGGGTTACTGATGGAACTGCATAGATCTGAAGATGATCCAAAGAGATCGAAACATGTTATGCATTTAAAAATATGGAACTGAGACGGAAGAATAAATAAGAAGTGCTTTAAAAATAAAACTTGCCTGGAATATAATTTACGTACTATTAGACAGGCAGCCCAACTTGCATCATCCACACACAGTGCAGACAAAGAAAACTGGGTTGCTTAACTTAAATGAGTCTGCGATAGAATTGATTAAACGACGCTTAGCAAATTCCCAATAAGCGTCGTTTAATCAATTCTATCACAGGCTCATTTAAGTTAAGCGTTGATTAAACGACGCTTACTGGGAATTTGCTTATTTTTCTTTCCTGGTTTGTCCTCCACCACAAACAACGTGCAGCAATGGACATCAGTTTCATAAGTTAGTGACAATACCAGTTACTTGTTGGAAAGGTACTGAGCACATTTAGTGTCAACACTTGAAAATGTATGTGCTGTTTAGCGTATGGCTTGTTCGTTTGCAGCCTTACTCTAATTAGGGGCAGTGATGATACCATCTTGCATCACGGAAGCTTGGATGATCTGAATGAGAATCAGCGCTTGAGAATGGCGCTGCGATTCCGAAACTAGCAGCAAATAGTGAAATAAATTGCTGTGTTAAGGACCTGTTATTTCCAGGGAAAATACTTCTCCAGCTATGGACCCACATATAGACCCAGCCTGATCTGTTAACTTGTTGCCCACTGTATAAATCGGGCAATTTCCTCCGTTTTCAAATTTTGATGCATTGAATGCACGAGTGTACCACTGATGTAGAAACAAATGATAATTGGCCGCATGTTCCCTAATTAATGTCGATTTATGTGCTTGTGTCGTTTTATGTTGCTTGAAAGAAACAAGCAGTTTTAGTAAATTAGAATACATATATTGTGCCAAATCATGAATTCCTTAAGAAAAAAATCATTTATTGCACATTGACATGACTATCGCCTTCACAATTACACTTAAAGTCTCGGTAATAAAATGCAAGCAATGCCAAAACACTCGATGGATATACCGGCATTGGTATTGTCCCGTGTTCCGACTCTTGGGTCTGAATAGAAGGAAAGAACTTATTTAATCCCCCTCTGACGACGAGGTCCATGCAAATAAAATATTCCCTCACTTGTACCAATCATAAATATTCTATTTTTGAAATATGTCGCGACAAATGAAACTTTTGCACCACCGGGATTCGAAAACGGATGTGCTGTTTATAGCGAGTAGTGGACTCAAACATTTGTTGTTTATTAGGCTATCTGAATATGCCTGCAGACCTGAATCTAACTTTCATTGTCACTGATATTCACTGCTATTATCTCGGAATGCTACGTACAGAGATGTTCCCAAGAGAATGTGGGAATAGCAAAACAGGAGTCAAGGTTGTAGGAGGACCATACCTTACTTGCCATAACCAAGACGCTTGTCTACTTTCCGATCTTAACAATCTACAGATTGATGTTCAATCTGCATAAACTAAACACTCATGTCTTTCGCAGTAATTTCAAACCTTTTAAATCGAGTTTGCTATAACACTCTTCGAAACATTTAATATTGGATAAAGTAATGGTCTCTAGGTAAGAAAATCGAAGCTTAACTTATTTATAGATCGCACAATCGGATTCACATGAAACGACTGATGTAGTCCACGGACGATCGAAGTCTTTCTGAAGTACCACGGGGTTTTGCGAGAACAACGTCGGTTCTTCTCACAATATTTGAGTTAACTATGTTTCTCTCTTATGTCTTCGTATAGGCTGATCTCACCTATTACGATCGTAGTAGCACGTCTCTATATTCATTCTAGGTCTGTCGTGACGCCCGATTGATAAGAACTTCGAACGTGAGAGCAGCACAGTAGATCTGGTCGCACTAGCGTGCTTGAATCGTAAGATTTGTGTGGTCGTGTCCCATGTCGATTCGCCATCATGTGAGGATCCAAACAACATTTTACTACAAGCGTTAATTCCCACATTTTTCAGCTAACTTTCGGAAAATATAGTATCGTGAGAAGTAAGGGTCTCAAAAACGCCAATAATTCTAAAAAATTACGAGCTTCGTGTAACTTAGGATACATTTCCCTTGTGTTCCTGATGGCTAGTCCACGTGGATAACTTGCGGCCTGACTGCTTGTGGGAAACGTGCTATCCACGAAAAGGTTCCCAGTCACGGGTTGACCATATGTGCTGTCAACAACTAATCTGACACAGGTCGTGAGTCCACATGTGCAATTGGGAAACCACAGTAAGCTGACGGGAGGCAAAACAGAAGGGGGATGACGCCCCACTAAAACAAAATAACATAAATCCTTACTTTCACGTATTTAGGTCCAAACGACAGCAAGTAACCGCATTCCCCTCATTACACACTCGTTTAGCCGCAATAGGCATACATGTGTAATAATCTTAGAGCTAAGTGAAGTTCTGATAAGGGTAAGTGCACACATTAAGGTGTCAAAATTGTGGAAGTTTGCTGCAGTTATAAGGTAGTTCTTAAAACAATTACATGAGGCAGGTACTTCTCAAAGTTTTGGAAGAATGAGTTTCAGAAGATGCATTTATCTGAATTACTGAGTTTTGGATGCTATGCTAAAGCGATGTTTTAGACATTGTTGTCAGAATTATATGAAATGTGTTAATACTGTAATAAGAATGATAATAGTAATAATATTCGAACAGGGAAACAGAGGCTGTAAACAATGATAAAAAACACAAAACCGTAAGAAAAATTCTAGGTTCAACACTTGTAGACGAGCAGTACCGACTGAGAGGCAAACAGGAACTCAAACAATCTACAAACATCCATAGTGACATTAGAAAACGCATGTTAAGATTCTATGGACACATTAAAAGAATGTACTCGGAGAGACTTACAAATAAAATAGTCCTAATCTTTGACGACAGGAGTGAAGCTGAAACGAACACGACGAAATGACCTGGCGAGACTAAAAACTCATCGAAATAGGCAGAAATTACACCAAAAGATGTCGAAAACTACGGAATATTTAGGTCCAAAATTCACAAATGGCAAGATGACCAAGGGAAGAAACAAAAGAAGACTGGAACTATATGGTCTGAAAAAAGAAAGGAAGCCCACAGGAAGTCTTTGAAAGAAATATGGGCACAGAAGAAGGCAAATGCCCACCTCTTTGTACTTTGTCTAGTCCTAATGCATTTATTCGCAAATAATAATAATAATAATGTCATTATTTTTATAATATTAGGCATCTCTCGCTCGTTAAAGTGCGGGTGACGGTGACTTACATTTGGGGTGAAAGGGGGACAAAGGTGTTCAGTGACGGAACCAGTGGATGGAGACGCGCCTGTTCACTACCGTCTTTGTTGCACGTCCTTTATAAGTTCACACGGATGGTATTCACATTTGAAACAAGAGTTAGAACTGGATGAATGCATGCATGGACTCGCGGTGATATGACTGAATAAAATGTGTTCGGGCTTCCAGCCACATCAACTGGCTTTACATCCACGAGCTTCCGGTCGAGTGATCCTTGACAATGGCCGAGAAGCATTCGGCCTACAGCTGGTTGTTCAACCACTTGACGCAGGTGTATACCCGAGAAGATGTTAATGAAGGATAGGTTTACTGTTTAAGTGCCGCACGCAGGATTACATATTCACTCCTATCTATTCGCTTCATGGTGTGCCAACTGATGTCTTTTTTAAGCTTGAGACTTTCCTGGCCTGTAAACTATTTGACTTATAGGCGAATTTCCACCCTAGAGTGATCTCTCAGCAGCACGCAGACTTACAGTAGAAGCACACGGCCTGAACAGGCGCATCCGCATCGACAACTGGATGCACCAAGCATGCGCCGGCGGAGTCTTAACACTTTGACTGCCAGTTTTATTTCAAAAACATCCATGTACCGTTATACTAATTAGTAACTTAGAAGTAACAATATGAAAAGAATTTTTCCTGTCGTTTCGTTTCGAAAGGGGTTGGTGGAGGGGGAGGGGGAGGAGGAGGGTAGGACATACAAGATTATTCACGACTTTTCGCTTAGAAAGGGGTTGTGGGGAGAGGGGGGGGGAAGGTAGGACATACAGAATTATTCATAAACAACTCCAGTGTTTCAGAATGCGACTGCGCAAAACCCTAGACGACATACTGAAACCAGTCACACACAATTGGCCAGAGTATCTCTCCAAGTTCGTAACTAGTACTACAAGTGCTCAATATCGGCTCCGTTTGTGATGTGGCAATCGTCAATTTGCCGGTGCAAGTCGTTGGTGCCATGTGTCCGTGTAGGCGTGAAGGAAGCCCACTTTGATAATCTGGTAACTGGGTTGTCTATCTATTGGTGCAAACTAATTTGTTGTGACAATACTCCGAGCTCACAGGTGCAGTCTGTAAATCATAAGAATTCTTACCTCATTAGTAGGCTTCCCGTTACCAGTGGGACACATACATAGCAATAACATGGCAGCAAATTCCAATTGATACTCTGTACTCTGATGACCTATCGTGGCACACATGTGACTCTTTGGTAGACTATGGCTTAAATAACGGAACGCAATATACTGTCGCCTATATGCGTATGCCTGAAGATGGCCAGAAGACTCTGCGCCGAAATGTCGTGGTAGTAAGTTACTAGCATCTCATGCTCCTTTACTTATATACCTTTCCATAACTTCGTCACTAAATGAATTGGAAGCGTACACTTTTGTGGTGATAGAATGGCTATGAAATGAAATGAGCGTTTGGCGTCATTGGCCGGGAGACCCCTGCGGGGCGCGCTCGGTCGCCTTGGTGCAGGTCTTATTACATTCGACGCCACATTGGGAGACCTGCGCGCCGGATGCGGATGAAATGATGGTGAAGACAGCACAACACCCAGTCCCTGAGCGGAGGAAAACCCCGACCCAGCCGGGAATCGAACCCGGGCCCCTTAGCACGGCAGACCGTCACGCTGACCATTCAGCTATCGGGACGGACAGAATGGCTATGAATGAGAGTGTCAAGGCAGGACTCAGCCGTCAGCTTTGACTTTGGAGGTGTCTTTGCCCAGACAGAGGGTTGCCCGCTTACCTGTTGGAGGCGACGTCTGCCCAGATAGCGGCGGCGCCGTCCTCCTCGAGCTCGTTGAGCATGGACTCCAGCTGGTCGGCGGCGTCTTGCGTGGGCGCGGTGGCGCGCAGCACCTGCCACCGCTGGTACGAGACGCGCCCGCCCCCGGAGGCCTTGTCCCTAGCCCCCGAGCCCGTGACCGCCCCCACGGCGGCGCCCACGACGACGCGCAGCCCCGTCTTGAAGTACTCCACCAGCGCGGACAGCACGCTCAGCGGTCCACCGCGCGGGCTCTCCTGCGCCTGCGCCGCCCCCGGCCCGGGGGCGGAAGCGGCCGCGGCTGCCGCCCCCAGCAGCAGCGCCGTCATCAACACCAGCGGCGGCGGCGGGCGGCGCATCTCACATCGCGCCAGGCTCCACCGCGGTCATCACAGACAGCGGACACCCGCACCAGTTCGCCTACCGCGAACTCGCGACATACGACACGGAACCAGTCCAGTGTTTTCCAAATTCGGTCACAACTATCTAACCACCACAACCAGCGAACGAGTAACCGAATGCAGTTCCACAGTACGGAGGACTGGTCTTAGCAGTTGATGACTCCTCGAGTGTCCAGTCCGCTAGCAACAGGTGCGCGTGTGCGCCTCCCTCCGCTTGGCCGGTAACAGGTGTCTAGTCTAACCTGTTCGCGTGCTGCCCGGACCGCGACTGAGCCACTGCGCCGCCTCGTAGCGGCTGTGTATGAGCTCGGACAGTTTTCTGGGCCACGGTCGAGGCCGCCGGCCGTGGTGGCGACAGTTGGGCGGGGGGAGGGGGAGGAGGGGGGGGGCAGTGCACGG
The DNA here is from genome assembly GCF_021461395.2 of Schistocerca americana. Taxonomy (NCBI): domain Eukaryota; kingdom Metazoa; phylum Arthropoda; class Insecta; order Orthoptera; family Acrididae; genus Schistocerca; species Schistocerca americana. The sequence continues at coordinate 185,889,897 of NC_060120.1, forward strand.
CGGGGCGTGTCCCCTGGACCTCCCAGCCAGTGCGCGCTCCATCAGCGTACGTGCATATTAACGCGGCGCGACCCAGATAGCGCTGGACAATGCATGTGTGGGCGCCACGCGCCGCTGAGGGCGCCGGGTGGGACGCACCGGAAGCTGTCATTACGACTGCAAGTAGCTACGGTCGCTGCTACCCCGAAAATCCCACCTCCGTGGCCACAGTCGCCGTTTTACGGTACCTTGCAACAACCAAGGCGAAAGTAACTGTTTCGAATCTAGCTAGCGGAAAAAAAATCTAACTATTGCCGACATGTTCGTCGCGAAAGAATCTACATCTACATACATACTCCGCAGTCCACCATACCGTGCGTGGCGGAGGGTACCTCGTACCACAACAATCATCTTCTCTCCCTGAAACTTCCTGGCAGATTAAAACGGTGTGCCGGACCGAGACTCGAACTCGGGACCTTTGCCTCTCGCGGGAAAGTGCTCCACCAACTGAGTTACCCAAGCACGACTCACGACCCGTCCTCACAGCTTTATTTCTGCCAGTACCTCGTCTCCTACCTTCCAAACTTTACAGAAGCTCTTCTGTGAACCTTGCAGAACTAGCACTCCTGAAAGGAAGGGTGTTGCGGAGACATGGCTTAGCCTTTCTTTCAGGAGTGCTAGCTCTGCAAGGTTCACAGAAGAGCTTCTGTATAAAGTTTGGAAGGTAGGAGACGAGGTACTGGCAGAAGTAAAGCTGTGAGTACGGGGCGTGAGTCGTGCTTGGGTAGCTAAGTTGGTACAGCACTTGCAAGCGAAAGGCGAAGGTCCTGAGTTCGAGTCTCTGTCCGCAACACCGTTTTAATCTGCCAGGAAGTTTCAGCCAGCTATTTGTTGGGTTGAGTCTCTTGTTCGCAATCGACACATTCAGCAGCAGTTTGTGCTAGTCATGCCGAGTAAACAATGTTCCACAGCGCGTAAACCACTCGCTAAACAGGCGGCTACACAGGCGAACAGAATTAAGCCTTGCCCTCGGTGTTACTCATGACACAAACGCCAAGACTGCCCCTCCCGAAGAGCTCAGTGTTACCCTTGTCGTAGGAGAGGACATGTACAATCATTCTGGAAACATCCCCCAGGCTGTGGCTAAGCCATGTCTCCGCAATATCCTTTCTTTCAGGAGTGCTACTTCTGCAAGGTTCGTAGAAGAGCTTCTGTATAAAGTTTGGAAGGTAGGAGACGAGGTACTGGCAGAAGTAAAGCTGTGAGTACGGGGCGTGAGTCGTGCTTGGGTAGCTAAGTTGGTACAGCACTTGCAAGCGAAAGGCGAAGGTCCTGAGTTCGAGTCTCTGTCCGCAACACCGTTTTAATCTGCCAGGAAGTTTCAGCCAGCTATTTGTTGGGTTGAGTCTCTTGTTCGCAATCGACACATTCAGCAGCAGCTTGTGCTAGTTATGGCGAGTAAACAATGTTCCACAGCGCGTAAACCACTCGCTAAACAGGCGGCTACACAGGCGAACAGAATTAAGCCTTGCCCTCGGTGTTACTCATGACACAAACGCCAAGACTGCCCCTCCCGAGAAGCTCAGTGTTACCCTTGTCGTAGGAGAGGACATGTACAATCATTCTGGAAACATCCCCCAGGCTGTGGCTAAGCCATGTCTCCGCAATATCCTTTCTTTCAGGAGTGCTACTTCTGCAAGGTTCGTAGAAGAGCTTCTGTATAAAGTTTGGAAGGTAGGAGACGAGGTACTGGCAGAAGTAAAGCTGTGAGTACGGGGCGTGAGTCGTGCTTGGGTAGCTAAGTTGGTACAGCACTTGCAAGCGAAAGGCGAAGGTCCTGAGTTCGAGTCTCTGTCCGCAACACCGTTTTAATCTGCCAGGAAGTTTCAGCCAGCTATTTGTTGGGTTGAGTCTCTTGTTCGCAATCGACACATTCAGCAGCAGCTTGTGCTAGTCATGGCGAGTAAACAATGTTCCACAGCGCGTAAACCACTCGCTAAACAGGCGGCTACACAGGCGAACAGAATTAAGCCTTGCCCTCGGTGTTACTCATGACACAAACGCCAAGACTGCCCCTCCCGAGAAGCTCAGTGTTACCCTTGTCGTAGGAGAGGACATGTACAATCATTCTGGAAACATCCCCCAGGCTGTGGCTAAGCCATGTCTCCGCAATATCCTTTCTTTCAGGAGTGCTACTTCTGCAAGGTTCGTAGAAGAGCTTCTGTATAAAGTTTGGAAGGTAGGAGACGAGGTACTGGCAGAAGTAAAGCTGTGAGTACGGGGCGTGAGTCGTGCTTGGGTAGCTAAGTTGGTACAGCACTTGCAAGCGAAAGGCGAAGGTCCTGAGTTCGAGTCTCTGTCCGCAACACCGTTTTAATCTGCCAGGAAGTTTCAGCCAGCTATTTGTTGGGTTGAGTCTCTTGTTCGCAATCGACACATTCAGCAGCAGCTTGTGCTAGTTATGGCGAGTAAACAATGTTCCACAGCGCGTAAACCACTCGCTAAACAGGCGGCTACACAGGCGAACAGAATTAAGCCTTGCCCTCGGTGTTACTCATGACACAAACGCCAAGACTGCCCCTCCCGAGAAGCTCAGTGTTACCCTTGTCGTAGGAGAGGACATGTACAATCATTCTGGAAACATCCCCCAGGCTGTGGCTAAGCCATGTCTCCGCAATATCCTTTCTTTCAGGAGTGCTACTTCTGCAAGGTTCGTAGAAGAGCTTCTGTATAAAGTTTGGAAGGTAGGAGACGAGGTACTGGCAGAAGTAAAGCTGTGAGTACGGGGCGTGAGTCGTGCTTGGGTAGCTAAGTTGGTACAGCACTTGCAAGCGAAAGGCGAAGGTGCTGAGTTCGAGTCTCTGTCCGCAACACCGTTTTAATCTGCCAGGAAGTTTCAGCCAGCTATTTGTTGGGTTGAGTCTCTTGTTCGCAATCGACACATTCAGCAGCAGCTTGTGCTAGTCATGGCGAGTAAACAATGTTCCACAGCGCGTAAACCACTCGCTAAACAGGCGGCTACACAGGCGAACAGAATTAAGCCTTGCCCTCGGTGTTACTCATGACACAAACGCCAAGACTGCCCCTCCCGAGAAGCTCAGTGTTACCCTTGTCGTAGGAGAGGACATGTACAATCATTCTGGAAACATCCCCCAGGCTGTGGCTAAGCCATGTCTCCGCAATATCCTTTCTTTCAGGAGTGCTACTTCTGCAAGGTTCGTAGAAGAGCTTCTGTATAAAGTTTGGAAGGTAGGAGACGAGGTACTGGCAGAAGTAAAGCTGTGAGTACGGGGCGTGAGTCGTGCTTGGGTAGCTAAGTTGGTACAGCACTTGCAAGCGAAAGGCGAAGGTCCTGAGTTCGAGTCTCTGTCCGCAACACCGTTTTAATCTGCCAGGAAGTTTCAGCCAGCTATTTGTTGGGTTGAGTCTCTTGTTCGCAATCGACACATTCAGCAGCAGCTTGTGCTAGTCATGGCGAGTAAACAATGTTCCACAGCGCGTAAACCACTCGCTAAACAGGCGGCTACACAGGCGAACAGAATTAAGCCTTGCCCTCGGTGTTACTCATGACACAAACGCCAAGACTGCCCCTCCCGAGAAGCTCAGTGTTACCCTTGTCGTAGGAGAGGACATGTACAATCATTCTGGAAACATCCCCCAGGCTGTGGCTAAGCCATGTCTCCGCAATATCCTTTCTTTCAGGAGTGCTACTTCTGCAAGGTTCGTAGAAGAGCTTCTGTATAAAGTTTGGAAGGTAGGAGACGAGGTACTGGCAGAAGTAAAGCTGTGAGTACGGGGCGTGAGTCGTGCTTGGGTAGCTAAGTTGGTACAGCACTTGCAAGCGAAAGGCGAAGGTCCTGAGTTCGAGTCTCTGTCCGCAACACCGTTTTAATCTGCCAGGAAGTTTCAGCCAGCTATTTGTTGGGTTGAGTCTCTTGTTCGCAATCGACACATTCAGCAGCAGTTTGTGCTAGTCATGGCGAGTAAACAATGTTCCACAGCGCGTAAACCACTCGCTAAACAGGCGGCTACACAGGCGAACAGAATTAAGCCTTGCCCTCGGTGTTACTCATGACACAAACGCCAAGACTGCCCCTCCCGAGAAGCTCAGTGTTACCCTTGTCGTAGGAGAGGACATGTACAATCATTCTGGAAACATCCCCCAGGCTGTGGCTAAGCCATGTCTCCGCAATATCCTTTCTTTCAGGAGTGCTACTTCTGCAAGGTTCGTAGAAGAGCTTCTGTATAAAGTTTGGAAGGTAGGAGACGAGGTACTGGCAGAAGTAAAGCTGTGAGTACGGGGCGTGAGTCGTGCTTGGGTAGCTAAGTTGGTACAGCACTTGCAAACGAAAGGCGAAGGTCCTGAGTTCGAGTCTCTGTCCGCAACACCGTTTTAATCTGCCAGGAAGTTTCAGCCAGCTATTTGTTGGGTTGAGTCTCTTGTTCGCAATCGACACATTCAGCAGCAGCTTGTGCTAGTCATGGCGAGTAAACAATGTTCCACAGCGCGTAAACCACTCGCTAAACAGGCGGCTACACAGGCGAACAGAATTAAGCCTTGCCCTCGGTGTTACTCATGACACAAACGCCAAGACTGCCCCTCCCGAGAAGCTCAGTGTTACCCTTGTCGTAGGAGAGGACATGTACAATCATTCTGGAAACATCCCCCAGGCTGTGGCTAAGCCATGTCTCCGCAATATCCTTTCTTTCAGGAGTGCTACTTCTGCAAGGTTCGTAGAAGAGCTTCTGTATAAAGTTTGGAAGGTAGGAGACGAGGTACTGGCAGAAGTAAAGCTGTGAGTACGGGGCGTGAGTCGTGCTTGGGTAGCTAAGTTGGTACAGCACTTGCAAGCGAAAGGCGAAGGTCCTGAGTTCGAGTCTCTGTCCGCAACACCGTTTTAATCTGCCAGGAAGTTTCAGCCAGCTATTTGTTGGGTTGAGTCTTTTGTTCGCAATCGACACATTCAGCAGCAGCTTGTGCTAGTCATGGCGAGTAAACAATGTTCCACAGCGCGTAAACCACTCGCTAAACAGGCGGCTACACAGGCGAACAGAATTAAGCCTTGCCCTCGGTGTTACTCATGACACAAACGCCAAGACTGCCCCTTCCGAGAAGCTCAGTGTTACCCTTGTCGTAGGAGAGGACATGTACAATCATTCTGGAAACATCCCCCAGGCTGTGGCTAAGCCATGTCTCCGCAATATCCTTTCTTTCAGGAGTGCTACTTCTGCAAGGTTCGTAGAAGAGCTTCTGTATAAAGTTTGGAAGGTAGGAGACGAGGTACTGGCAGAAGTAAAGCTGTGAGTACGGGGCGTGAGTCGTGCTTGGGTAGCTAAGTTGGTACAGCACTTGCAAGCGAAAGGCGAAGGTCCTGAGTTCGAGTCTCTGTCCGCAACACCGTTTTAATCTGCCAGGAAGTTTCAGCCAGCTATTTGTTGGGTTGAGTCTCTTGTTCGCAATCGACACATTCAGCAGCAGCTTGTGCTAGTCATGGCGAGTAAACAATGTTCCACAGCGCGTAAACCACTCGCTAAACAGGCGGCTACACAGGCGAACAGAATTAAGCCTTGCCCTCGGTGTTACTCATGACACAAACGCCAAGACTGCCCCTCCCGAGAAGCTCAGTGTTACCCTTGTCGTAGGAGAGGACATGTACAATCATTCTGGAAACATCCCCCAGGCTGTGGCTAAGCCATGTCTCCGCAATATCCTTTCTTTCAGGAGTGCTACTTCTGCAAGGTTCGTAGAAGAGCTTCTGTATAAAGTTTGGAAGGTAGGAGACGAGGTACTGGCAGAAGTAAAGCTGTGAGTACGGGGCGTGAGTCGTGCTTGGGTAGCTAAGTTGGTACAGCACTTGCAAGCGAAAGGCGAAGGTCCTGAGTTCGAGTCTCTGTCCGCAACACCGTTTTAATCTGCCAGGAAGTTTCAGCCAGCTATTTGTTGGGTTGAGTCTCTTGTTCGCAATCGACACATTCAGCAGCAGCTTGTGCTAGTCATGGCGAGTAAACAATGTTCCACAGCGCGTAAACCACTCGCTAAACAGGCGGCTACACAGGCGAACAGAATTAAGCCTTGCCCTCGGTGTTACTCATGACACAAACGCCAAGACTGCCCCTCCCGAGAAGCTCAGTGTTACCCTTGTCGTAGGAGAGGACATGTACAATCATTCTGGAAACATCCCCCAGGCTGTGGCTAAGCCATGTCTCCGCAATATCCTTTCTTTCAGGAGTGCTACTTCTGCAAGGTTCGTAGAAGAGCTTCTGTATAAAGTTTGGAAGGTAGGAGACGAGGTACTGGCAGAAGTAAAGCTGTGAGTACGGGGCGTGAGTCGTGCTTGGGTAGCTAAGTTGGTACAGCACTTGCAAGCGAAAGGCGAAGGTCCTGAGTTCGAGTCTCTGTCCGCAACACCGTTTTAATCTGCCAGGAAGTTTCAGCCAGCTATTTGTTGGGTTGAGTCTCTTGTTCGCAATCGACACATTCAGCAGCAGCTTGTGCTAGTCATGGCGAGTAAACAATGTTCCACAGCGCGTAAACCACTCGCTAAACAGGCGGCTACACAGGCGAACAGAATTAAGCCTTGCCCTCGGTGTTACTCATGACACAAACGCCAAGACTGCCCCTCCCGAGAAGCTCAGTGTTACCCTTGTCGTAGGAGAGGACATGTACAATCATTCTGGAAACATCCCCCAGGCTGTGGCTAAGCCATGTCTCCGCAATATCCTTTCTTTCAGGAGTGCTACTTCTGCAAGGTTCGTAGAAGAGCTTCTGTATAAAGTTTGGAAGGTAGGAGACGAGGTACTGGCAGAAGTAAAGCTGTGAGTACGGGGCGTGAGTCGTGCTTGGGTAGCTAAGTTGGTACAGCACTTGCAAGCGAAAGGCGAAGGTCCTGAGTTCGAGTCTCTGTCCGCAACACCGTTTTAATCTGCCAGGAAGTTTCAGCCAGCTATTTGTTGGGTTGAGTCTCTTGTTCGCAATCGACACATTCAGCAGCAGCTTGTGCTAGTCATGGCGAGTAAACAATGTTCCACAGCGCGTAAACCACTCGCTAAACAGGCGGCTACACAGGCGAACAGAATTAAGCCTTGCCCTCGGTGTTACTCATGACACAAACGCCAAGACTGCCCCTCCCGAGAAGCTCAGTGTTACCCTTGTCGTAGGAGAGGACATGTACAATCATTCTGGAAACATCCCCCAGGCTGTGGCTAAGCCATGTCTCCGCAATATCCTTTCTTTCAGGAGTGCTACTTCTGCAAGGTTCGTAGAAGAGCTTCTGTATAAAGTTTGGAAGGTAGGAGACGAGGTACTGGCAGAAGTAAAGCTGTGAGTACGGGGCGTGAGTCGTGCTTGGGTAGCTAAGTTGGTACAGCACTTGCAAGCGAAAGGCGAAGGTCCTGAGTTCGAGTCTCTGTCCGCAACACCGTTTTAATCTGCCAGGAAGTTTCAGCCAGCTATTTGTTGGGTTGAGTCTCTTGTTCGCAATCGACACATTCAGCAGCAGCTTGTGCTAGTCATGGCGAGTAAACAATGTTCCACAGCGCGTAAACCACTCGCTAAACAGGCGGCTACACAGGCGAACAGAATTAAGCCTTGCCCTCGGTGTTACTCATGACACAAACGCCAAGACTGCCCCTCCCGAGAAGCTCAGTGTTACCCTTGTCGTAGGAGAGGACATGTACAATCATTCTGGAAACATCCCCCAGGCTGTGGCTAAGCCATGTCTCCGCAATATCCTTTCTTTCAGGAGTGCTACTTCTGCAAGGTTCGTAGAAGAGCTTCTGTATAAAGTTTGGAAGGTAGGAGACGAGGTACTGGCAGAAGTAAAGCTGTGAGTACGGGGCGTGAGTCGTGCTTGGGTAGCTAAGTTGGTACAGCACTTGCAAGCGAAAGGCGAAGGTCCTGAGTTCGAGTCTCTGTCCGCAACACCGTTTTAATCTGCCAGGAAGTTTCAGCCAGCTATTTGTTGGGTTGAGTCTCTTGTTCGCAATCGACACATTCAGCAGCAGCTTGTGCTAGTCATGGCGAGTAAACAATGTTCCACAGCGCGTAAACCACTCGCTAAACAGGCGGCTACACAGGCGAACAGAATTAAGCCTTGCCCTCGGTGTTACTCATGACACAAACGCCAAGACTGCCCCTCCCGAGAAGCTCAGTGTTACCCTTGTCGTAGGAGAGGACATGTACAATCATTCTGGAAACATCCCCCAGGCTGTGGCTAAGCCATGTCTCCGCAATATCCTTTCTTTCAGGAGTGCTACTTCTGCAAGGTTCGTAGAAGAGCTTCTGTATAAAGTTTGGAAGGTAGGAGACGAGGTACTGGCAGAAGTAAAGCTGTGAGTACGGGGCGTGAGTCGTGCTTGGGTAGCTAAGTTGCTACAGCACTTGCAAGCGAAAGGCGAAGGTCCTGAGTTCGAGTCTCTGTCCGCAACACCGTTCTAATCTGCCAGGAAGTTTCAGCCAGCAATTTGTTGGGTTCAGTCTCTTGTTCGCAATCGACACATTCAGCAGCAGCTTGTGCTAGTCATGGCGAGTAAACAATGTTCCACAGCGCGTAAACCACTCGCTAAACAGGCGGCTACACAGGCGAACAGAATTAAGCCTTGCCCTCGGTGTTACTCATGACACAAACGCCAAGACTGCCCCTCCCGAGAAGCTCAGTGTTACCCTTGTCGTAGGAGAGGACATGTACAATCATTCTGGAAACATCCCCCAGGCTGTGGCTAAGCCATGTCTCCGCAATATCCTTTCTTTCAGGAGTGCTACTTCTGCAAGGTTCGTAGAAGAGCTTCTGTATAAAGTTTGGAAGGTAGGAGACGAGGTACTGGCAGAAGTAAAGCTGTGAGTACGGGGCGTGAGTCGTGCTTGGGTAGCTAAGTTGGTACAGCACTTGCAAGCGAAAGGCGAAGGTCCTGAGTTCGAGTCTCTGTCCGCAACACCGTTTTAATCTGCCAGGAAGTTTCAGCCAGCTATTTGTTGGGTTGAGTCTCTTGTTCGCAATCGACACATTCAGCAGCAGCTTGTGCTAGTCATGGCGAGTAAACAATGTTCCACAGCGCGTAAACCACTCGCTAAACAGGCGGCTACACAGGCGAACAGAATTAAGCCTTGCCCTCGGTGTTACTCATGACACAAACGCCAAGACTGCCCCTCCCGAGAAGCTCAGTGTTACCCTTGTCGTAGGAGAGGACATGTACAATCATTCTGGAAACATCCCCCAGGCTGTGGCTAAGCCATGTCTCCGCAATATCCTTTCTTTCAGGAGTGCTACTTCTGCAAGGTTCGTAGAAGAGCTTCTGTATAAAGTTCGGAAGGTAGGAGACGAGGTACTGGCAGAAGTAAAGCTGTGAGTACGGGGCGTGAGTCGTGCTTGGGTAGCTAAGTTGGTACAGCACTTGCAAGCGAAAGGCGAAGGTCCTGAGTTCGAGTCTCTGTCCGCAACACCGTTTTAATCTGCCAGGAAGTTTCAGCCAGCTATTTGTTGGGTTGAGTCTCTTGTTCGCAATCGACACATTCAGCAGCAGCTTGTGCTAGTCATGGCGAGTAAACAATGTTCCACAGCGCGTAAACCACTCGCTAAACAGGCGGCTACACAGGCGAACAGAATTAAGCCTTGCCCTCGGTGTTACTCATGACACAAACGCCAAGACTGCCCCTCCCGAGAAGCTCAGTGTTACCCTTGTCGTAGGAGAGGACATGTACAATCATTCTGGAAACATCCCCCAGGCTGTGGCTAAGCCATGTCTCCGCAATATCCTTTCTTTCAGGAGTGCTACTTCTGCAAGGTTCGTAGAAGAGCTTCTGTATAAAGTTTGGAAGGTAGGAGACGAGGTACTGGCAGAAGTAAAGCTGTGAGTACGGGGCGTGAGTCGTGCTTGGGTAGCTAAGTTGGTACAGCACTTGCAAGCGAAAGGCGAAGGTCCTGAGTTCGAGTCTCTGTCCGCAACACCGTTTTAATCTGCCAGGAAGTTTCAGCCAGCTGTTTGTTGGGTTGAGTCTCTTGTTCGCAATCGACACATTCAGCAGCAGCTTGTGCTAGTCATGGCGAGTAAACAATGTTCCACAGCGCGTAAACCACTCGCTAAACAGGCGGCTACACAGGCGAACAGAATTAAGCCTTGCCCTCGGTGTTACTCATGACACAAACGCCAAGACTGCCCCTCCCGAGAAGCTCAGTGTTACCCTTGTCGTAGGAGAGGACATGTACAATCATTCTGGAAACATCCCCCAGGCTGTGGCTAAGCCATGTCTCCGCAATATCCTTTCTTTCAGGAGTGCTACTTCTGCAAGGTTCGTAGAAGAGCTTCTGTATAAAGTTTGGAAGGTAGGAGACGAGGTACTGGCAGAAGTAAAGCTGTGAGTACGGGGCGTGAGTCGTGCTTGGGTAGCTAAGTTGGTACAGCACTTGCAAGCGAAAGGCGAAGGTCCTGAGATCGAGTCTCTGTCCGCAACACCGTTTTAATCTGCCAGGAAGTTTCAGCCAGCTATTTGTTGGGTTGAGTCTCTTGTTCGCAATCGACACATTCAGCAGCAGCTTGTGCTAGTCATGGCGAGTAAACAATGTTCCACAGCGCGTAAACCACTCGCTAAACAGGCGGCTACACAGGCGAACAGAATTAAGCCTTGCCCTCGGTGTTACTCATGACACAAACGCCAAGACTGCCCCTCCCGAGAAGCTCAGTGTTACCCTTGTCGTAGGAGAGGACATGTACAATCATTCTGGAAACATCCCCCAGGCTGTGGCTAAGCCATGTCTCCGCAATATCCTTTCTTTCAGGAGTGCTACTTCTGCAAGGTTCGTAGAAGAGCTTCTGTATAAAGTTTGGAAGGTAGGAGACGAGGTACTGGCAGAAGTAAAGCTGTGAGTACGGGGCGTGAGTCGTGCTTGGGTAGCTAAGTTGGTACAGCACTTGCAAGCGAAAGGCGAAGGTCCTGAGTTCGAGTCTCTGTCCGCAACACCGTTTTAATCTGCCAGGAAGTTTCAGCCAGCTATTTGTTGGGTTGAGTCTCTTGTTCGCAATCGACACATTCAGCAGCAGCTTGTGCTAGTCATGGCGAGTAAACAATGTTCCACCGCGCGTAAACCACTCGCTAAACAGGCGGCTACACAGGCGAACAGAATTAAGCCTTGCCCTCGGTGTTACTCATGACACAAACGCCAAGACTGCCCCTCCCGAGAAGCTCAGTGTTACCCTTGTCGTAGGAGAGGACATGTACAATCATTCTGGAAACATCCCCCAGGCTGTGGCTAAGCCATGTCTCCGCAATATCCTTTCTTTCAGGAGTGCTACTTCTGCAAGGTTCGTAGAAGAGCTTCTGTATAAAGTTTGGAAGGTAGGAGACGAGGTACTGGCAGAAGTAAAGCTGTGAGTACGGGGCGTGAGTCGTGCTTGGGTAGCTAAGTTGGTACAGCACTTGCAAGCGAAAGGCGAAGGTCCTGAGTTCGAGTCTCTGTCCGCAACACCGTTTTAATCTGCCAGGAAGTTTCAGCCAGCTATTTGTTGGGTTGAGTCTCTTGTTCGCAATCGACACATTCAGCAGCAGCTTGTGCTAGTCATGGCGAGTAAACAATGTTCCACAGCGCGTAAACCACTCGCTAAACAGGCGGCTACACAGGCGAACAGAATTAAGCCTTGCCCTCGGTGTTACTCATGACACAAACGCCAAGACTGCCCCTCCCGAGAAGCTCAGTGTTACCCTTGTCGTAGGAGAGGACATGTACAATCATTCTGGAAACATCCCCCAGGCTGTGGCTAAGCCATGTCTCCGCAATATCCTTTCTTTCAGGAGTGCTACTTCTGCAAGGTTCGTAGAAGAGCTTCTGTATAAAGTTTGGAAGGTAGGAGACGAGGTACTGGCAGAAGTAAAGCTGTGAGTACGGGGCGTGAGTCGTGCTTGGGTAGCTAAGTTGGTACAGCACTTGCAAGCGAAAGGCGAAGGTCCTGAGATCGAGTCTCTGTCCGCAACACCGTTTTAATCTGCCAGGAAGTTTCAGCCAGCTATTTGTTGGGTTGAGTCTCTTGTTCGCAATCGACACATTCAGCAGCAGCTTGTGCTAGTCATGGCGAGTAAACAATGTTCCACAGCGCGTAAACCACTCGCTAAACAGGCGGCTACACAGGCGAACAGAATTAAGCCTTGCCCTCGGTGTTACTCATGACACAAACGCCAAGACTGCCCCTCCCGAGAAGCTCAGTGTTACCCTTGTCGTAGGAGAGGACATGTACAATCATTCTGGAAACATCCCCCAGGCTGTGGCTAAGCCATGTCTCCGCAATATCCTTTCTTTCAGGAGTGCTACTTCTGCAAGGTTCGTAGAAGAGCTTCTGTATAAAGTTTGGAAGGTAGGAGACGAGGTACTGGCAGAAGTAAAGCTGTGAGTACGGGGCGTGAGTCGTGCTTGGGTAGCTAAGTTGGTACAGCACTTGCAAGCGAAAGGCGAAGGTCCTGAGTTCGAGTCTCTGTCCGCAACACCGTTTTAATCTGCCAGGAAGTTTCAGCCAGCTGTTTGTTTGGTTGAGTCTCTTGTTCGCAATCGACACATTCAGCAGCAGCTTGTGCTAGTCATGGCGAGTAAACAATGTTCCACAGCGCGTAAACCACTCGCTAAACAGGCGGCTACACAGGCGAACAGAATTAAGCCTTGCCCTCGGTGTTACTCATGACACAAACGCCAAGACTGCCCCTCCCGAGAAGCTCAGTGTTACCCTTGTCGTAGGAGAGGACATGTACAATCATTCTGGAAACATCCCCCAGGCTGTGGCTAAGCCATGTCTCCGCAATATCCTTTCTTTCAGGAGTGCTACTTCTGCAAGGTTCGTAGAAGAGCTTCTGTATAAAGTTTGGAAGGTAGGAGACGAGGTACTGGCAGAAGTAAAGCTGTGACTACGGGGCGTGAGTCGTGCTAGGGTAGCTAAGTTGGTACAGCACTTGCAAGCGAAAGGCGAAAGTCCTGAGTTCGAGTCTCTGTCCGCAACACCGTTTTAATCTGCCAGGAAGTTTCAGCCAGCTGTTTGTTGGGTTGAGTCTCTTGTTCGCAATCGACACATTCAGCAGCAGCTTGTGCTAGTCATGGCGAGTAAACAATGTTCCACAGCGCGTAAACCACTCGCTAAACAGGCGGCTACACAGGCGAACAGAATTAAGCCTTGCCCTCGGTGTTACTCATGACACAAACGCCAAGACTGCCCCTCCCGAGGAGCTCAGTGTTACCCTTGTCGTAGGAGAGGACATGTACAATCATTCTGGAAACATCCCCCAGGCTGTGGCTAAGCCATGTCTCCGCAATATCCTTTCTTTCAGGAGTGCTACTTCTGCAAGGTTCGTAGAAGAGCTTCTGTATAAAGTTTGGAAGGTAGGAGACGAGGTACTGGCAGAAGTAAAGCTGTGAGTACGGGGCGTGAGTCGTGCTTGGGTAGCTAAGTTGGTACAGCACTTGCAAGCGAAAGGCGAAGGTCCTGAGTTCGAGTCTCTGTCCGCAACACCGTTTTAATCTGCCAGGAAGTTTCAGCCAGCTATTTGTTGGGTTGAGTCTCTTGTTCGCAATCGACACATTCAGCAGCAGCTTGTGCTAGTCATGGCGAGTAAACAATGTTCCACAGCGCGTAAACCACTCGCTAAACAGGCGGCTACACAGGCGAACAGAATTAAGCCTTGCCCTCGGTGTTACTCATAACACAAACGCCAAGACTGCCCCTCCCGAGAAGCTCAGTGTTACCCTTGTCGTAGGAGAGGACATGTACAATCATTCTGGAAACATCCCCCAGGCTGTGGCTAAGCCATGTCTCCGCAATATCCTTTCTTTCAGGAGTGCTACTTCTGCAAGGTTCGTAGAAGAGCTTCTGTATAAAGTTTGGAAGGTAGGAGACGAGGTACTGGCAGAAGTAAAGCTGTGAGTACGGGGCGTGAGTCGTGCTTGGGTAGCTAAGTTGGTACAGCACTTGCAAGCGAAAGGCGAAGGTCCTGAGTTCGAGTCTCTGTCCGCAACACCGTTTTCATCTGCCAGGAAGTTTCAGCCAGCTATTTGTTGGGTTGAGTCTCTTGTTCGCAATCGACACATTCAGCAGCTGTTTGTGCTAGTCATGGCGAGTAAACAATGTTCCACAGCGCGTAAACCACTCGCTAAACAGGCGGCTACACAGGCGAACAGAATTAAGCCTTGCCCTCGGTGTTACTCATGACACAAACGCCAAGACTGCCCCTCCCGAGAAGCTCAGTGTTACCCTTGTCGTAGGAGAGGACATGTACAATCATTCTGGAAACATCCCCCAGGCTGTGGCTAAGCCATGTCTCCGCAATATCCTTTCTTTCAGGAGTGCTACTTCTGCAAGGTTCGTAGAAGAGCTTCTGTATAAAGTTCGGAAGGTAGGAGACGAGGTACTGGCAGAAGTAAAGCTGTGAGTACGGGGCGTGAGTCGTGCTTGGGTAGCTAAGTTGGTACAGCACTTGCAAGCGAAAGGCGAAGGTCCTGAGTTCGAGTCTCTGTCCGCAACACCGTTTTAATCTGCCAGGAAGTTTCAGCCAGCTATTTGTTGGGTTGAGTCTCTTGTTCGCAATCGACACATTCAGCAGCAGCTTGTGCTAGTCATGGCGAGTAAACAATGTTCCACAGCGCGTAAACCACTCGCTAAACAGGCGGCTACACAGGCGAACAGAATTAAGAGTTGCCCTCGGTGTTACTCATGACACAAACGCCAAGACTGCCCCTCCCGAGAAGCTCAGTGTTACCCTTGTCGTAGGAGAGGACATGTACAATCATTCTGGAAACATCCCCCAGGCTGTGGCTAAGCCATGTCTCCGCAATATCCTTTCTTTCAGGAGTGCTACTTCTGCAAGGTTCGTAGAAGAGCTTCTGTATAAAGTTTGGAAGGTAGGAGACGAGGTACTGGCAGAAGTAAAGCTGTGAGTACGGGGCGTGAGTCGTGCTTGGGTAGCTAAGTTGGTACAGCACTTGCAAGCGAAAGGCGAAGGTCCTGAGTTCGAGTCTCTGTCCGCAACACCGTTTTAATCTGCCAGGAAGTTTCAGCCAGCTATTTGTTGGGTTGAGTCTCTTGTTCGTAATCGACACATTCAGCAGCAGCTTGTGCTAGTCATGGCGAGTAAACAATGTTCCACAGCGCGTAAACCACTCGCTAAACAGGCGGCTACACAGGCGAACAGAATTAAGCCTTGCCCTCGGTGTTACTCATGACACAAACGCCAAGACTGCCCCTCCCGAGAAGCTCAGTGTTACCCTTGTCGTAGGAGAGGACATGTACAATCATTCTGGAAACATCCCCCAGGCTGTGGCTAAGCCATGTCTCCGCAATATCCTTTCTTTCAGGAGTGCTACTTCTGCAAGGTTCGTAGAAGAGCTTCTGTATAAAGTTTGGAAGGTAGGAGACGAGGTACTGGCAGAAGTAAAGCTGTGAGTACGGGGCGTGAGTCGTGCTTGGGTAGCTAAGTTGGTACAGCACTTGCAAGCGAAAGGCGAAGGTCCTGAGTTCGAGTCTCTGTCCGCAACACCGTTTTAATCTGCCAGGAAGTTTCAGCCAGCTATTTGTTGGGTTGAGTCTCTTGTTCGCAATCGACACATTCAGCAGCAGCTTGTGCTAGTCATGGCGAGTAAACAATGTTCCACAGCGCGTAAACCACTCGCTAAACAGGCGGCTACACAGGCGAACAGAATTAAGCCTTGCCCTCGGTGTTACTCATGACACAAACGCCAAGACTGCCCCTCCCGAGAAGCTCAGTGTTACCCTTGTCGTAGGAGAGGACATGTACAATCATTCTGGAAACATCCCCCAGGCTGTGGCTAAGCCATGTCTCCGCAATATCCTTTCTTTCAGGAGTGCTACTTCTGCAAGGTTCGTAGAAGAGCTTCTGTATAAAGTTTGGAAGGTAGGAGACGAGGTACTGGCAGAAGTAAAGCTGTGAGTACGGGGCGTGAGTCGTGCTTGGGTAGCTAAGTTGGTACAGCACTTGCAAGCGAAAGGCGAAGGTCCTGAGTTCGAGTCTCTGTCCGCAACACCGTTTTAATCTGCCAGGAAGTTTCAGCCAGCTGTTTGTTGGGTTGAGTCTCTTGTTCGCAATCGACACATTCAGCAGCAGCTTGTGCTAGTCATGGCGAGTAAACAATGTTCCACAGCGCGTAAACCACTCGCTAAACAGGCGGCTACACAGGCGAACAGAATTAAGCCTTGCCCTCGGTGTTACTCATGACACAAACGCCAAGACTGCCCCTCCCGAGAAGCTCAGTGTTACCCTTGTCGTAGGAGAGGACATGTACAATCATTCTGGAAACATCCCCCAGGCTGTGGCTAAGCCATGTCTCCGCAATATCCTTTCTTTCAGGAGTGCTACTTCTGCAAGGTTCGTAGAAGAGCTTCTGTATAAAGTTTGGAAGGTAGGAGACGAGGTACTGGCAGAAGTAAAGCTGTGACTACGGGGCGTGAGTCGTGCTTGGGTAGCTAAGTTGGTACAGCACTTGCAAGCGAAAGGCGAAAGTCCTGAGTTCGAGTCTCTGTCCGCAACACCGTTTTAATCTGCCAGGAAGTTTCAGCCAGCTGTTTGTTGGGTTGAGCCTCTTGTTCGCAATCGACACATTCAGCAGCAGCTTGTGCTAGTCATGGCGAGTAAACAATGTTCCACAGCGCGTAAACCACTCGCTAAACAGGCGGCTACACAGGCGAACAGAATTAAGCCTTGCCCTCGGTGTTACTCATGACACAAACGCCAAGACTGCCCCTCCCGAGAAGCTCAGTGTTACCCTTGTCGTAGGAGAGGACATGTACAATCATTCTGGAAACATCCCCCAGGCTGTGGCTAAGCCATGTCTCCGCAATATCCTTTCTTTCAGGAGTGCTACTTCTGCAAGGTTCGTAGAAGAGCTTCTGTATAAAGTTTGGAAGGTAGGAGACGAGGTACTGGCAGAAGTAAAGCTGTGAGTACGGGGCGTGAGTCGTGCTTGGGTAGCTAAGTTGGTACAGCACTTGCAAGCGAAAGGCGAAGGTCCTGAGTTCGAGTCTCTGTCCGCAACACCGTTTTAATCTGCCAGGAAGTTTCAGCCAGCTATTTGTTGGGTTCAGTCTCTTGTTCGCAATCGACACATTCAGCAGCAGCTTGTGCTAGTCATGGCGAGTAAACAATGTTCCACAACGCGTAAACCACTCGCTAAACAGGCGGCTACACAGGCGAACAGAATTAAGCCTTGCCCTCGGTGTTACTCATGACACAAACGCCAAGACTGCCCCTCCCGAGAAGCTCAGTGTTACCCTTGTCGTAGGAGAGGACATGTACAATCATTCTGGAAACATCCCCCAGGCTGTGGCTAAGCCATGTCTCCGCAATATCCTTTCTTTCAGGAGTGCTACTTCTGCAAGGTTCGTAGAAGAGCTTCTGTATAAAGTTTGGAAGGTAGGAGACGAGGTACTGGCAGAAGTAAAGCTGTGAGTACGGGGCGTGAGTCGTGCTTGGGTAGCTAAGTTGGTACAGCACTTGCAAGCGAAAGGCGAAGGTCCTGAGTTCGAGTCTCTGTCCGCAACACCGTTTTCATCTGCCAGGAAGTTTCAGCCAGCTATTTGTTGGGTTGAGTCTCTTGTTCGCAATCGACACATTCAGCAGCAGTTTGTGCTAGTCATGGCGAGTAAAAAATGTTCCACAGCGCGTAAACCACTCGCTAAACAGGCGGCTACACAGGCGAACAGAATTAAGCCTTGCCCTCGGTGTTACTCATGACACAAACGCCAAGACTGCCCCTCCCGAGAAGCTCAGTGTTACCCTTGTCGTAGGAGAGGACATGTACAATCATTCTGGAAACATCCCCCAGGCTGTGGCTAAGCCATGTCTCCGCAATATCCTTTCTTTCAGGAGTGCTACTTCTGCAAGGTTCGTAGAAGAGCTTCTGTATAAAGTTTGGAAGGTAGGAGACGAGGTACTGGCAGAAGTAAAGCTGTGAGTACGGGGCGTGAGTCGTGCTTGGGTAGCTAAGTTGGTACAGCACTTGCAAGCGAAAGGCGAAGGTCCTGAGTTCGAGTCTCTGTCCGCAACACCGTTTTAATCTGCCAGGAAGTTTCAGCCAGCTATTTGTTGGGTTGAGTCTCTTGTTCGCAATCGACACATTCAGCAGCAGCTTGTGCTAGTCATGGCGAGTAAACAATGTTCCACAGCGCGTAAACCACTCGCTAAACAGGCGGCTACACAGCCGAACAGAATTAAGCCTTGCCCTCGGTGTTACTCATGACACAAACGCCAAGACTGCCCCTCCCGAGAAGCTCAGTGTTACCCTTGTCGTAGGAGAGGACATGTACAATCATTCTGGAAACATCCCCCAGGCTGTGGCTAAGCCATGTCTCCGCAATATCCTTTCTTTCAGGAGTGCTACTTCTGCAAGGTTCGTAGAAGAGCTTCTGTATAAAGTTTGGAAGGTAGGAGACGAGGTACTGGCAGAAGTAAAGCTGTGAGTACGGGGCGTGAGTCGTGCTTGGGTAGCTAAGTTGGTACAGCACTTGCAAGCGAAAGGCGAAGGTCCTGAGTTCGAGTCTCTGTCCGCAACACCGTTTTAATCTGCCAGGAAGTTTCAGCCAGCTGTTTGTTGGGTTGAGTCTCTTGTTCGCAATCGACACATTCAGCAGCAGCTTGTGCTAGTCATGGCGAGTAAACAATGTTCCACAGCGCGTAAACCACTCGCTAAACAGGCGGCTACACAGGCGAACAGAATTAAGCCTTGCCCTCGGTGTTACTCATGACACAAACGCCAAGACTGCCCCTCCCGAGAAGCTCAGTGTTACCCTTGTCGTAGGAGAGGACATGTACAATCATTCTGGAAACATCCCCCAGGCTGTGGCTAAGCCATGTCTCCGCAATATCCTTTCTTTCAGGAGTGCTACTTCTGCAAGGTTCGTAGAAGAGCTTCTGTATAAAGTTTGGAAGGTAGGAGACGAGGTACTGGCAGAAGTAAAGCTGTGACTACGGGGCGTGAGTCGTGCTTGGGTAGCTAAGTTGGTACAGCACTTGCAAGCGAAAGGCGAAAGTCCTGAGTTCGAGTCTCTGTCCGCAACACCGTTTTAATCTGCCAGGAAGTTTCAGCCAGCTGTTTGTTGGGTTGAGTCTCTTGTTCGCAATCGACACATTCAGCAGCAGCTTGTGCTAGTCATGGCGAGTAAACAATGTTCCACAGCGCGTAAACCACTCGCTAAACAGGCGGCTACACAGGCGAACAGAATTAAGCCTTGCCCTCGGTGTTACTCATGACACAAACGCCAAGACTGCCCCTCCCGAGAAGCTCAGTGTTACCCTTGTCGTAGGAGAGGACATGTACAATCATTCTGGAAACATCCCCCAGGCTGTGGCTAAGCCATGTCTCCGCAATATCCTTTCTTTCAGGAGTGCTACTTCTGCAAGGTTCGTAGAAGAGCTTCTGTATAAAGTTTGGAAGGTAGGAGACGAGGTACTGGCAGAAGTAAAGCTGTGAGTACGGGGCGTGAGTCGTGCTTGGGTAGCTAAGTTGGTACAGCACTTGCAAGCGAAAGGCGAAGGTCCTGAGTTCGAGTCTCTGTCCGCAACACCGTTTTAATCTGCCAGGAAGTTTCAGCCAGCTATTTGTTGGGTTCAGTCTCTTGTTCGCAATCGACACATTCAGCAGCAGCTTGTGCTAGTCATGGCGAGTAAACAATGTTCCACAACGCGTAAACCACTCGCTAAACAGGCGGCTACACAGGCGAACAGAATTAAGCCTTGCCCTCGGTGTTACTCATGACACAAACGCCAAGACTGCCCCTCCCGAGAAGCTCAGTGTTACCCTTGTCGTAGGAGAGGACATGTACAATCATTCTGGAAACATCCCCCAGGCTGTGGCTAAGCCATGTCTCCGCAATATCCTTTCTTTCAGGAGTGCTACTTCTGCAAGGTTCGTAGAAGAGCTTCTGTAT
The DNA here is from genome assembly GCF_021461395.2 of Schistocerca americana. Classification (NCBI taxonomy): domain Eukaryota; kingdom Metazoa; phylum Arthropoda; class Insecta; order Orthoptera; family Acrididae; genus Schistocerca; species Schistocerca americana. Next base: position 185,909,778 of record NC_060120.1, read on the forward strand.
AAAGTTTGGAAGGTAGGAGACGAGGTACTGGCAGAAGTAAAGCTGTGAGTACGGGGCGTGAGTCGTGCTTGGGTAGCTAAGTTGGTACAGCACTTGCAAGCGAAAGGCGAAGGTCCTGAGTTCGAGTCTCTGTCCGCAACACCGTTTTAATCTGCCAGGAAGTTTCAGCCAGCTATTTGTTGGGTTGAGTCTCTTGTTCGCAATCGACACATTCAGCAGCAGTTTGTGCTAGTCATGGCGAGTAAAAAATGTTCCACAGCGCGTAAACCACTCGCTAAACAGGCGGCTACACAGGCGAACAGAATTAAGCCTTGCCCTCGGTGTTACTCATGACACAAACGCCAAGACTGCCCCTCCCGAGAAGCTCAGTGTTACCCTTGTCGTAGGAGAGGACATGTACAATCATTCTGGAAACATCCCCCAGGCTGTGGCTAAGCCATGTCTCCGCAATATCCTTTCTTTCAGGAGTGCTACTTCTGCAAGGTTCGTAGAAGAGCTTCTGTATAAAGTTTGGAAGGTAGGAGACGAGGTACTGGCAGAAGTAAAGCTGTGAGTACGGGGCGTGAGTCGTGCTTGGGTAGCTAAGTTGGTACAGCACTTGCAAGCGAAAGGCGAAGGTCCTGAGTTCGAGTCTCTGTCCGCAACACCGTTTTAATCTGCCAGGAAGTTTCAGCCAGCTATTTGTTGGGTTGAGTCTCTTGTTCGCAATCGACACATTCAGCAGCAGCTTGTGCTAGTCATGGCGAGTAAACAATGTTCCACAGCGCGTAAACCACTCGCTAAACAGGCGGCTACACAGGCGAACAGAATTAAGCCTTGCCCTCGGTGTTACTCATGACACAAACGCCAAGACTGCCCCTCCCGAGAAGCTCAGTGTTACCCTTGTCGTAGGAGAGGACATGTACAATCATTCTGGAAACATCCCCCAGGCTGTGGCTAAGCCATGTCTCCGCAATATCCTTTCTTTCAGGAGTGCTACTTCTGCAAGGTTCGTAGAAGAGCTTCTGTATAAAGTTTGGAAGGTAGGAGACGAGGTACTGGCAGAAGTAAAGCTGTGAGTACGGGGCGTGAGTCGTGCTTGGGTAGCTAAGTTGGTACAGCACTTGCAAGCGAAAGGCGAAGGTCCTGAGTTCGAGTCTCTGTCCGCAACACCGTTTTAATCTGCCAGGAAGTTTCAGCCAGCTATTTGTTGGGTTGAGTCTCTTGTTCGCAATCGACACATTCAGCAGCAGCTTGTGCTAGTCATGGCGAGTAAACAATGTTCCACAGCGCGTAAACCACTCGCTAAACAGGCGGCTACACAGGCGAACAGAATTAAGCCTTGCCCTCGGTGTTACTCATGACACAAACGCCAAGACTGCCCCTCCCGAGAAGCTCAGTGTTACCCTTGTCGTAGGAGAGGACATGTACAATCATTCTGGAAACATCCCCCAGGCTGTGGCTAAGCCATGTCTCCGCAATATCCTTTCTTTCAGGAGTGCTACTTCTGCAAGGTTCGTAGAAGAGCTTCTGTATAAAGTTTGGAAGGTAGGAGACGAGGTACTGGCAGAAGTAAAGCTGTGAGCACGGGGCGTGAGTCGTGCTTGGGTAGCTAAGTTGGTACAGCACTTGCAAGCGAAAGGCGAAGGTCCTGATTTCGAGTCTCTGTCCGCAACACCGTTTTAATCTGCCAGGAAGTTTCAGCCAGCTATTTGTTGGGTTGAGTCTCTTGTTCGCAATCGACACATTCAGCAGCAGCTTGTGCTAGTCATGGCGAGTAAACAATGTTCCACAGCGCGTAAACCACTCGCTAAACAGGCGGCTACACAGGCGAACAGAATTAAGCCTTGCCCTCGGTGTTACTCATGACACAAACGCCAAGACTGCCCCTCCCGAGAAGCTCAGTGTTACCCTTGTCGTAGGAGAGGACATGTACAATCATTCTGGAAACATCCCCCAGGCTGTGGCTAAGCCATGTCTCCGCAATATCCTTTCTTTCAGGAGTGCTACTTCTGCAAGGTTCGTAGAAGAGCTTCTGTATAAAGTTTGGAAGGTAGGAGACGAGGTACTGGCAGAAGTAAAGCTGTGAGTACGGGGCGTGAGTCGTGCTTGGGTAGCTAAGTTGGTAGAGCACTTACCCGCGAAAGGCAAAGGTCCCGAGTTCGAGTCTCGGTCCGGCACACCGTTTTAATCTGCCAGGAAGTTTCATATCAGCACATACTCTGCTGCAGACTGAAAATCTCATCATCTCTCCCTGTTCCACTCCCAAACAGAACGACGGAAAAATGACTGCCTATATGCCTCTGTACGAGCCCTAATCTCTCTTATCTTATCTTTGTGGTCTTTCCGCGAAATGTAAGTTGGCGGCAGTAAAATTGTACTGCAGTCAGCCTCAAATGCTGGTTCTCTAAATTTCCTTAGTAGCGATTCACGAAAAGAACGCCTCCTTTCCTCCAGAGACTCCCACCCGAGTTCCTGAAGCATTTCGGTAACACTCGCGTGATGATCAAACCTACCAGTAACAAATCTAGCAGACCGCCTCTGAATTGCTTCTTCGTCCTCCCTCAATCCGACCTGATAGGGGTCCCAAACACTCGAGCAGTACTCAAGAATCGGTCGTATTAGTGTTTTATAAGCGGTCTCCTTTACAGATGAACCACATCTTCCCAAAATTCTACCAATCAACCGAAGACGACTATCCGCCTTCCCCACAACTGCCACTACATGCTTGTCCCACTTTATATCGCTCTGCAATGTTACGCCCAAATATTTAATCGACGTGACTGTCAAGCGCTACACTACTAACGGAGTATTCAAACATTACAGGATTCTTTTTCCTACTCATCTGCATTAATTTACATTTGTCTATATTTAGAGTTAGCTGCCATTCTTTACACCATTCACAAATCCTGTCCAAGTCATCTTGAATCCTCCTACAGTCACTCACGACGACACCTTCCCGTACACCACAGCATCATCAGCAAACAGCCGCACATTGCTATCCACCTCATCCAAAAGACCACACTTCCCTGGGGCACTCCCGGTGATACCCTCACCTCCGATGAACACTCACCATCGAGGACAGCGTACTGGGTTCTATTCAGCAACTGCGTTCATATTTAAAAATTTTATCGTCTATTTTTTTTATCACAAAACAGTGCCACTTGGTATTTTCTGTGATCTATCTAAGGCCTCTAAATGCGTGACTCATAATTTTCTCCTACATGTATTGTGGTTCTGTGGACTTAATGGTATAGCCGAGTCATGCATAATGTCTTAACCAACGAAAAGAACCAATGTAAGCAGGGGAGATTCTTCTGACACCGCAGGTATCGATTATGGGGTTACCCAAGACTCAATATTAGGTCCACTGTTGTTCCCGTCACATGTAAACGACCATCCGCCCAAAATATCATCCGCCCAAAATACAACGAGCATAATTACACTCATGCTCATAAATTAAGGATAATGCTGATACATGGTGAAACAACGCTCTGATGGGCGGTTTGCGGGTTTAAATCACCTCGGGGTTTGACCATGCGGTGCATTTGGCCTGCGGTCGTCGCACGGTGGCGCTGACAGCAGTCCACATACGCAGAAGTGTGTTGGTGCATGTAAGTGTACGGCGCAGCAAGTGTGCAGACGTTTTCAGACGTGCTAATTGTAACTGTGTGTTGAAAATGGATTCCAGCAGACAGGAAACGTGTCCAGGCGCTACAGTATGGGACGTCCACAGTGTGCAACACCACACAAGACTGATATCTCGCCATCAGTGCCCGCAGACAGCCACGGAGTACCACAGGTAGCTTTGCTCGGGAACTTACTGCAGCCATTGGAACAGTTGTCTAGACGCTCAGTCTACAGACGACTGAACAGATATGGTTTATTCGCCTGGAGACCTGCAAGGTGCAATCAACTGACCCCTGGTCACAGGAGAGCCCTTAAAGCCTGGTGTCAAGAACGCAGTACATGGTCATTGGAGCAGTGGTCCCAGGTTATGTTCAGGGACGAGTCGAGGTATAGTATGAACAGTGATTCTCGCCTGGTTTTCATATGGCGTGAACCAGGAACCAGATACCAACCCCTTAATGTCCTTGAAAGGGACCTGTATGGAGGTCGTGGTTTGATGCTGTGCGGTGGGATTATGACTGGTGCACGTACACACCTACATGTCTTTGACAGAGGAACTGTAACACGTCAGATATATTGGGACGTCATTTTGCACCAGTATGTCCGCCTTTCCAGGGGTGCAGTGGGTCCCACCTTCCTCCTGATGGATGATAACGCACGGCCCCACCGAGCTGCCATCGTGAAGGAGTACCTTGGAACTGAAGATATCAGACGAATGGAGCGGCCTGCCTGTTCTACAGACCTAAACCCCATCGAGCACGTCTGGGATGATCTCGGTCGACGTATCGCTGCACGTCTTCAAACCTCTGGGACACTTCAGCAGTTCCGACTGGCACTGGTGCAAGAATGGGAGGCTATACCCCAGCAGATGTTCGACCACCTGATCCAGAGTATGCCAACCCGTTGTGCGGTCTGTGTACATGTGCATGATGATCATATTTCATATTGATGTTGGGGTACATGCGCAGGAAACAGTGGCGTTTTGTAGCACATATGTTTCGGGACAGTTTTCTCAACTTATTACCAATACCGTGGACTTAACAGATCTGTGTCGTGTGTGTTCCCTGTGTGCCTATGCTATTAGCGCCAGTTTTCTGTAGTGCCGTGTTGTGTGGCACCACATTCTGCAATTATACTTAATTTATTAGCATGAGTGTAGTTATTTTTCCTCGTGATACTGAAAATCAATTTAAAATTTATCTTCAACAACAGAATAAATGGCAAATAATGTTCTTAAAAGTATTGCTGAGTCGTTTTGTGTGAATGATCTCACTCCCAATTTCACAAAGACTCAAAACATTCAGTTCTGTACGTCTTTGAGGCACTTCACCAAAAATGTTAACGTGTGGTGAGGATATAAGAAGTAGGTTGGCAACCTTAAAAATTATAGGTATCCATATTGATGAGACTTTACACTATACGAAATTTATTAGCTGCTGCGAATATGGACCACCATCAGCTTATCGCGAGCCGGAAATCCGAGTTCGAGTCACGGTCCAGCACAAATTTTCACTGTCGTCATTCCATTATACAGCTAATGGTTGTCCATATTCGCAGCTGCGAGTACATTCGTGTATTTCATAATTGCTGCAGTCACCGCAGTGCTCTTTTGCATGTATGCATGCATTGCACCGCAATTCCGAATAACAAACGCACTGCAATATCGTATTTACACTGCGGTCGACGTAATCGTCTTGAGAGAATCGGCAATTGTTTTAGATGATTAATGTAATTCTCATTTATTGTTCTGTTTCAGTTGGGGATTGCCAAGCTGGCTTTCGGAGGAACAGATCATCTATAGACCAAATATTCACCCTGCGTCAAATTTTGGAAAAGAAATGGGAATACAATAAACCAGTTCATAATCTTTTAATAGATTTTACAAAAGTATATGATTCAGTATTGCAATCAAAATTGTACAGAATTCTTTTGGAACTTGGAATACCAAAGAGTATGTTAGACTTATAGAAGCGAGTTTGAAAAACACATAAGGTAGAGTACGTTTGGGGAAACTGGAGTCAGAAGAATTTGTAAAATAAAGAACGGACTTAAGCAGAGAGATACCCTGTCTCCGCTACTTTTTAATTTAATCCTAGAATATATTGTACGAATGGCAGCAGATAATTCAGAGGGTGTGGAGTTAAATGGAAATATTAAGATATTAGGGTATGCACATGATCTAAACATCATTAGCGATAGAAAAAAATCTGTAACAGCAAATGCGAATGCGTTAATCAAGGCTAGTGAAGATGTGGGTCTAAGGATAAGCGAAGACAAAACTAAATACCTGGTTACTACTAGTAGCAGTAGATCAGGAAATGTTAAGAGTTGGAGACATGCAGTTTGAAAAAGTGGACATTTTTAAGTATCTAGGTGTGGACATCACTTCGAGAAATGAGATTGAATCCGAACTGAAGAAGAGATTACGGGCGGGAAATGCGTGCTACTTCACCGAATAGATTACTTTCATCACGGATATTGTCTAGGAATTTAGGGATTAGAATATACAAAACTAATATTCAACCAGTTACGCTGTATGGATGTGAGACGTGGTCTCCCACTGTGCAAAATGAAAAGCCGTTTCGAGTATTCGAAAAAAAAAACTTTGAGGAAAATTTTCGGAGCAAAAAGGGATAACATTAGCGGAGAGTGGCGAAAACTGCATAACGAAGAGGTTCACGAACTCTATTCAAGCCCTGACATAATCAGTATTATTAAATCACGTAGGCTGCGATGGGCGGGTCACGTAGCTCGAATGGTTGAGGGTAGGGCAGCGCGCAGAGTACTGGTAGTGCACTTAGGGGGAAAACGTCCTGTGGGGAGACCGAGGCGTAGATGGGAAGACAATGTGAAGGCTGATTTGAGGAGCCTAGGTATTGAAGGTGAATGGAAGGAAATAGCCCAAGACAGGGACAGATGACGAAAATACGTCGCTGCAGTAATGGACTCTCGAGCCCGGTATGACCAGTGAGTGAGTGAGTGAGTGTGTGTTTCAGTTGCACATTTTTAATGTTGGATTACATTTTTCGCTCATTCTGGATCATCTTCAAACATAAGTAGTTGCGTTAGCAACCAGCACTGAAGTACTCTGACGTGTGGTAGACAAGATGGGTTGCTGACGCAACTACTTACTTCTAAAGAAGATACAGGGTGATCATACATGTATTCCAATTTAAAAAATGTGCAGCGGAGACTGAACAATGTTGGTGAGAATTTAGACTGGGAAAAAACACATTTTTGAATTCCTAAAATAATTTAGTTCAGTTACATTTGCACTTCGAATAATTAAAGATCATGGAGAGATCAAATCTGTATGTTGACATATTTTGCTTAATTTCATTCAATAATGTCATACGGAATAATGTTTTGGGGGAAAGAAAGGAAATCTTCAGTGCTCAAAAACACGCTCTATGAATAGTATGTGGTACTGAACCACGATCATCTTATAGATATCTGCTTAAGAAGTTTGGCATTTTGATTGCTACTTCACTGTGCATTTATTCCCTCCTAGTTTGTTACAAAATAATCCACAGCAGTGCAAAAGAAACAATGATGCACATGATTATATTATCGTAATAAGAAATGATATTCATTATTCCACATTAAGCTTGTCTTCAGCACAGAAAGTGGTGCTCAACGCTTTCATTAAAATCCTTGATCACCTGCCCAGTGACATAAAATGTCTGACAAACGGGAAAGTTAAATCTGTAAATAAATTAAGAAAGTTTCTCCTTGACAGCTCCTTCCATCCCGTAGCAGAATTTCTATTTTTGTAAAGTTTAAACAGAGGTGGGAAGTAATTACTAGTTTTAAATGGTCAGCATATAACCACATTTACATATTAACGCATAATGTGGATGTAAAATTATTCGTTCCGCAGCATTACGATCATTCGTACAAATGGTCAATGGAAAATGAAACTGAATAACCGGCCGTCACAGTTGTACATTATTTTTATGGTACGACTAGTTTCGATCAAAGTTGATCATCCTCGCCGGCCGGTGTGGCCGAGCGGTTTTGGGCGCTGCGCTACGGTCGCAGGTTCGAATCCTGCCTCGGGCATGGATGTGTGTGATGTCCTTAGGTTAGTAAGGTATAAGTAGTTCTAAGTCTAGGGGACTGATGACCTCAGATGTCAGAGCCATTTGAACAATTTTTTTTTTATCATCCTCAGGTCTATGTTTGTCGTGTAAGTAACCAGTCGTATCGAAATACACATCAGAATACTGTCGACTGCATGAAATCTATAGTCTCATATTCACACAACAGGTTACTTATGGGACAAACATACACCTGAGGACGACAACTTTTATCGAAACTAGTCACGCCATAAAAATAGCGAGCAACTGAGACAGCAAAAGAAAGAATAAAAAATATGTAAAAAGTCATTAACGAATTTTGAGTCGAAACTTGATGAAAGGTAGCAACGTAAGATGCATCGTCAAGTTTTACAATCGTTTCATACTAAATCTGCGAGCTTTTCTCAGAGAAAACAGTCTTTCTTCCGGCAGTGTTTTACTGAACCTCTAAATCTTGGAGGGCAGCGTGGAGGGTAAAAATCGTAGAGGGAGACCAAGAGATGAATACACTAAGCAGATTCAGAAGGATGTAGGTTGCAGTAGGTACTGGGAGATGAAAAAGCTTAAACAGGATAGAGTAGTATGGAGAGCTGCATCAAACCAGTCTCAGGACTGAAGACCACAACAACAACAACATAAATCTTGTCTACAGTTGACCCTTCCCGGCAAATTAAAACTGTATGCTCGACTGTTACTGTTAATGGGACATGCAATGCTCTTACCGAATGAACTATCCAAACATGACTCACTATCCGTCCTCTTAGCTTTACTTCGATCAGTATCATTTCTCATACCTTTCAAATTTCGCAGATGTTGTCGCCTATCCACTGCTGGAATAGCTCTTGTCATCCGCGGAAATTATGCTTCCAGGTTCGAGTCTCGGTGCAGCACTTAGTTTTGCTCTGCTACAATGTTTCACCTTGAGCTTAAGAGTGAAAACATGATTCTGGAAGCAATCCTCGAGGCTGTAGCTAAGCCAAATCTCCGCAATATCCTTTCTCCACTGACGTGTGCTCGCACAAAATACGTATGGGAATTGTTCAATATCTACTATGGTTTTTTTGCTCCGTTTTCAATGCTCTATCGCTTTTTGGTAATCTGGAGTGTTTAGAATGATCTTACTGAGCCTGTTCGACTTATATCCGATTGTTGGTTCGTCTCTCTCTCTCTCTCTCTCTCTCTCTCTCTCTCTCTCTCTCTCTTTCTCTCCCCTCTTTTCAGCTCCACCCGCTCCCCTCGTCTCACCCTCTTTACCATTCACTCTCTCCTCCTCTGCTATCCATTCACTGTTCACTACTTTTGCTCATATTTGTCTCTCACCTCCTCGTCCAATGCATCCTCTAATTCCTACACTACTCCTTCATCCACTTACCTATTAAATAAATACACATGAACAAAAACAAAACAGCATCACACATACAACGCAAAGCACACGTTGAAAGAACATTTTAAGATATAGTGATAACCAGAACTAACAGGTACGTTGGCAACACTGCACACACAAAACGCACTGGCACATATAAACACACACACATAAACAAACAACTGCTTCCAGAGGCATCACACTGCTAGGCATTAAAATTGAAGCACTGGGAAGAATAGAAAACAACGAAATTCGGAAAGATACATGAATAGATTTGTAGGTGATTGGGGCTGCACGGGAAGCGAAATTTAACTGACGGAGCTGCTACCTCCGTAAGCAAGAATGGCTACTATGGCGTCAAGTCGAACTGAGCGTGAGTGATAGAAAGGGTTATGTCATTCGTTTAGCTCCAAATCGTAGTGGCTGGCGAGTAGTGGCGCGGAAGTCTCTCGGCGATCCACGACCAGAAGCTTCCAGTGGGTGAGAGATCGGAGGAACGTGCTGGCAAGGGCAACAGCAGATCAGCTTCGAAGCAGGTGTACGAGGGTTGCCCAGAAAGTAACGCACCGCATTTTTTTTCTCAGCCGAAAACAATGCTACGAATGCGAATCGTTACTTATGTATTATTTGAAGTATTCTGAGTGAGCGCGCCAAGATTTCGTCACTTCTGATAGATAGCATAGCTGTAGGACAGTTTCAAAATGGCGTTCGTAGGTGATGTACGCTTCAAGTAAGGTGTCATCATTGAATTTCTCACTGCAGAGAAAGAAACTGTGAGGAATGTTCACAAACGCTTGTGCAAAGTCTATGAAGCATCTGCTGTCGACAGAAGTACAGTTAGTCGCTGGACACGGAGAGTGAGGTCATCAGAAGGCGGTTCGATGGAGCTCCACGATTTGCAGTGGTTGGGGAGACCACCACGGCTGTCACACCCGACATTCTGCAGTGAGCTGATGATGTCATTCGCGAAGACAGACGCATTACGACTCGGCAGTTGGCGCTGCATCTGTCAATCAGCAAAGGAAGTGGGGATGCAATTATCTGCACGCTTAGATATTCAAAAGTGTGTGCAAGTTGGGTCTCACAGTGTCTAACGGTGGATCACAAATCGCACAGAAAAAAACATTTGTCTTGATTTGTTGCAACGTTTTGAACCTGAGGATGAGGCCTAATTGTCCCGGATTGTGACAGGTGATGAAACCTAGGTTCACCATTTTGAGCCCAAAACAAAACGACAGTCGATGGAATGGCGCCATTCCCACTCCCCACAGAAGAAAAAATTGAAAGCAACTGCTTCCGTCGGTAGGGTCTTGATCACCGTGTTCTGGGACTGTGAACGCGTGATTCTCATTGATGTGATGGCAAGAGGTGGTAAGCGCTTCAGACGGCTTCGATACCACAGAAAACGGGGAGATGTGTTGCTGCAACACGATAATACTCGGCCCCAAACAAGTTGGGTTGGGTTGTTTAGGGGAAGACACCAAACAGCGAGGTCATCGGTGTCATCGGATTAGGGAAGGACGGGAAAGGAAGTCGGCCGTGCCCTTTCAAAGGAACCATCCCGGCAATTGCCTGGAGCGATTTAGGGAAATCACGGAAAACCTAAATCAGGATGGCCGGATGTGGGATTGAACCGTGGTCCTCCTGAATGCGAGTCCAGTGTGCTAACCACTGCGCCACCTCGCTCGATCCCCAAAGAAGTCTGAGAACTGCTGAACACAGCGCAAAACAGGGTTGGGCAGTGTTACCCCATCCATCCTACAGCCCTGACCTAGCCCCCTCGGACGTCCACTTGTTTGGACATTTTGAGGACGATGAGGAGGTGATTCACACGGTGAAGCATTGGCTCCGTACCAGGACAAGGTTTGGTATTGACGGGGCATATACGCCCTTGTTTCGTGGAAGAGAAAGGCCATAGAATGGGGTGGAGATTACGTGGAAAAATAGGGTGTGTAGATAAAATATCACACTTTTATGTGTGTAATTCTCATTATGTCCAATAAAGAATTGTTGAAAAAAAAAAAGCCGGAGTAGTACTTTCTGGGCAACCCTCGTAATTAGCGGTCTTTTTTATCCCGTAGAAAGATAACATCACGTAGACCTCGTACACAGGTCACAGCCACTATAAAACGTTCATCATAAGAATAAACCTGATGTAAACAAACACAAACGCGGTGATTTGTCAGAAGCCGTAGCACATGTGCACTGGTGTTGTTACGCTCCTGAAAGTAGGTCCTACTTATGTATTAGATATACTATTAATAAATTATGTTAAATGAAACTTTTAAGATATTCAAATGTATTAACAGCCATCAACGTTTTTCTCAATCACGCTTTAGCTACGTAGTTTTTATTTCAAAAATCGTGTACAGACACGGCCTCTGCAGAGTTGTGGTCTGATTGTCGCGCTTTTAATGCGCAGTATGAAAATGGCGCGCGTGGAACACGCTTAAAAAGTGACGAGAAATAAGCTGTTCTTAATAAATTGCCGGAGATAATCGGCTTTGAAGTTTCCCCACCGTTGTACATAACGCAGTTGATAAACAACCATACTGGCAACGCGTAGTGCAGTTTTTTTCTCGTTCAATTTGAGCTACATGTTGGACGAGAAATTCCTGTTTTCATTGCAAATACAAAATCTTAATTATCGATGTTTTATGAAAGATTATTTATAAAAGTTGTTTAAATTAAGAAAACATAACAATTTAATTTTTTAAGGTATATCTGAAAAATCAAATCCTCTTTATTTGCACTATGTTCATCGTTTTATACCATAGAGGTAGATACAGGGTGTTTAAAATGACCGGTATATTTGAAACGGCAATAAAAACTAAACGAGCAGCGATAGAAATACACCGTTTGTTGCAATATGCTTGGGACAATAGTACATTTCCAGGCAGACAAACTTTCGAAATTACAGTAGTTACAATTTTCAACAACAGATGGCGCTGCGGTCTGGGAAACTCTATAGTACGATATTTTCCACATATCCACCATGCGTAGGAATAATATGGCGTAGTCTCTGAATGAAATTACCCGAAACCTTTGACAACGTGTCTGGCGGAATGGCTTCACATGCAGATGAGATGTACTGCTTCAGCTGTTCAATTGTTTCTGGATTCTGGCGGTACACCTGGTCTTTCAAGTGTCCCCACAGAAAGAAGTCACAGGGGTTCATGTCTGGCGAATAGGGAGGCCAATCCACGCCGCCTCCTGTATGTTTCGGATAGCCCAAAGCAATCACCCGATCATCGAAATATTCATTCAGGAAATTAAAGACGTCGGCCGTGCGATGTGGCCGGGCACCATCTTGCATAAACCACGAGGTGTTCGCAGTGTCGTCTAAGGCAGTTTGTACCGCCACAAATTCACGAAGAATGTCCAGATAGCGTGATGCAGTAATCGTTTCGGATCTGAAAAATGGGCCAATGATTCCTTTGGAAGAAGTGGCGGCCCAGACCAGTACTTTTTGAGGATGCAGGGACGATGGGACTGCAACATGGGGCTTTTGGGTTCCCCATATGCGCCAGTTCTGTTTATTGACGAAGCCGTCCAGGTAAAAATAAGCTTCGTCAGTAAACCAAATGCTGCCCACATGCATATCGCCGTCATCAATCCTGTGCACTATATCGTTAGCGAATGTCTCTCGTGCAGCAATGGTAGCGGCGCTGAGGGGTTGCCGCGTTTGAATTTTGTATGGATAGAGGTGTAAACTCTGGCGCATGAGACGATTCGTGGACGTTGGCGTCATTTGGACCGCAGCTGCAACACGGCGAATGGAAACCCGAGGTTGCTGTTGGATCACCTGCTGCACTAGCTGCGCGTTGCCCTCTGTGGTTGCCGTACGCGGTCGCCCTACCTTTCCAGCACGTTCATCCGTCACGTTCCCAGTCCGTTGAAATTTTTCAAACAGATCCTTTATTGTATCGCTTTTCGGTCCTTTGGTTACATTAAACCTCCGTTGAAAACTTCGTCTTGTTGCAACAACACTGTGTTATAGGCGGTGGAATTCCAACACCAGAAAAATCCTCTGTTCTAGGGAATAAACGATGTTGTCTACAGCACACTTGCACGTTGTGAACAGCACACGCTTACAGCAGAAAGACGACGTACAGAATGGCGCACCCACAGACTGCGTTGTCTTCTATATCTTTCACATCACTTGCAGCGCCATCTGTTGTTGAAAATTGTAACTACTGTAATTTCGAAAGTTTGTCTGCCTGAAAATGTACTGTTGTCCCAAGCATATTGCAACAAACGGTGTATTTCTATCGCTGCTCGTTTAGTTTTTATTGCCGTTTCAAATATACCGGTCATTTTTGAAACACCCTGTAAGTATCGTAGTAAGATGAAAAACAATCATTTTCACAGCATCGAGCACATCATACAAATACTGCATTTTCGCACTTGCTGCTGTACCATTACAATATGAACCCAGCAGAACAGATCTGGAGCCAAGCTGCGGGGCTTTGGCCCGAGAAGTAACCAGACTGTTTTGCTGCCAGTCGTTCTGGAATAAAACGCATGCAACTTTCTCACTTGTCACTGCCGAACGCTGGCGGTATATAGAACGGCTCATCATAAAAGAAGAAGAGAAAATGGCTTCGTGGATTCAGTTGTTGATAGGCTCGTTACGAGCGTAGCAGGTGACACTTCCAGAACTGAAATGTATTTCTCGGATTCGGATAAGGAAGGAGCTAAGAATTTACCAGACGACTGACTGTAAGTAATACCTTCAGTGACTTCAGTATTTAACTATACGGTGAAACCCTTCAATACCGTACTCTCTTACGTCACACACAGCTTATACAGAAAAATTACCCTGTCGTTAAGACAGGAATTTTCATCATTCTAGTTTTTAATTACAATAGTACGTTAGATAAAAACGATAACGTGTTGCGGTTTCCGTCTAGTCATCTAAGAAGCGTATAGTGGGAGATTTGCAGTGTAGTATTTCATTCTGCTTAAAAATTAGATGACATTCGAAGCTGTATTGCTCCTCCGCTCGTCTCTCTACGTGTGAACTGCAGCTCACCACGTCACTGCAGGCTAGCTATACCAGCTCACCGGCCAGTGCTGTCGAAGTTAAACGCGCAGGTAAAGCTGTTGTCCAGTATTATCGCTAAGTGGATGTGCGCGTAACGCACGGCACAAAACGTACCCTTATTATCGTACTTGACTATACTCGAGAGAGCTTGACTGCAGTCCCACGCGAAACGGAAATCCATTGAGGTTCCAGTAAACGCGGAAAAATACATAGTGCAATGTTTACATCAGGTTTATTCTTATGATGAACGGATTATAGAATTAACATGTCAGAAATGGAAAAATTTCAGCCACATTACCTGCTAGGCTAACCAGAAGGGATTCGGCTTTGTATCCATACTACCACGTCACATGATGAGTTCATTACAATGATGACCTATGGAACGTAGCAACGTTCGTACTCTTCGGTTCCTCCTCAGACGGGGATACGTTCATTGCTATACTGTAAGTCAACTGGCACTCGTCCGATAGGACGACGTGGCGCCACTCATGTGGCCAGTTTTGTTGCCGTTGTCGTCGCGCCTCTATCTTTTGCCACGTCAAGGCAAGCCGCAACAATGGTCACCGTATTGCCCGTCCGTGACCCTGTAGGCTTTTTTGTACGATCTATGTGGACACCAGTCTTTCTGCAGACAATTTTCTGACTACAGCCGTCATCAAATACAAGAAATGTATTCGCAGTTGCGTACGTGGACAACCATCAACTGTATAATGGAATGACGACAATGGAAATTTATGCCGGACCCTGACTCGAACACGGATACCACTTGGCTATCCGAGCACGACTCACTGCCATACCAAAACTTCCACATGTCGTCAACCATGTGTCTACAATCAGTATTCATACATCCAGTTTGTATGTTCTCGTGCGGATGAATTCGATATTGCAGTGCCTGTATTATTACAAAATACTGATTAATGTTCAGTGACGCTGCAGCAACTACAGCCGGGCAGAGTGACCGAGCGGTTCTAGGCGCTACAGTCTGGAACCGCGCGACCGCTACGGTCGCAGGTTCGAATCCTGACTCGGGCATGGGTGCGTGTGATGTCCTTAGGTTAGTTAGGTTTATGTAGTTCTAAGTTCTAGGGCACTGATGACCTCAGATGTTAAGTCCCATAGTGCTCAGAGCCATTTTTTTGCAGCAGCTACAGCCGTTGTGAGAAACATGAAACGTCCGAAGGAATATAGCATCGTAACGATTGTAGTCGCCGCTGTGCCTTTTCCTTTGGGCATGCATGCATATCCGAAGGATCATTGGTGATGGCTCTAGATCTTCCACCATAATCGAGTCCATCAACATGAGGTGGCAAATATGAGGTAGCCAAGAAGGTGGAAAAGTGGGTTCTACTATGCCAAGACTGCTTGGTAGCTACAACAGGAAAACACAATTAATTAGCAGGAGTACCAAATAAGAAAGTATTTATTACTTTGCTGTAGTCCATGATCAGTTGATTGACAATTATAGAAGACGCGACTAGACTAAGCGTCTGTAGAATGACATAATTTAAAGTCACAAATCCTGCAGTGAAGAATTGATCTCTCGTAATCTTGAATGTCCAATCCGGTGAATGTGAAGACTAACCTGGAACGGAGCTACAAAGACTTGATGGCAGCAATGACTGAGCTGCAGACGATGACTCACTAACATCGGCGCTGGCTGACCACTGAGCGCGGCTACGAACTGTAGACTGGCACCACTGCTCTACTCTCCTGCTGCACATGAAGTGGCCTAGCGACTGGCTGTGTACTGTTTGGCTAGCACAGCCGTTCTTCAGTTCCGTTTATCGGGAGAATCGCATCCGACGGATCGATCTCTCAGGTGGCGGTGTGGCTGTATGACTGACGACATCACAATTGGATCGTAATTCGGAATAACACAGGCAGTGCAATATCGTATTTATCCGGCCGACACCTGACAATGTCTTCCCTGTACGGGAATATACATAATGGTTGCTTGAAGCCTTATGAAAGTTTGGTTATGGCCGTGAACCGTGCTCGGACAGCCAAATGGTAAGGCGGCCGCTCGCAATAAGCGTGGCACGGTCGACAGTTGATCGCAGCGTATCTGGTGTAATCAGAGCGATATGCCGTCGTGTGCTGTCCTTAAAATCAGGAAGACTCCGGGTACATCCCTGATAGACACGACCGTTCAGTTATCACCACATTTGGAAGTAAGATGGATTTAGGCCGGGGGATCTGGAAGAACATACACCTTCAAATTGCCTACGGGCTATACGGCCATTACCGAAAGTTTCTCGAAGCAAATCTTTTACATGGTAAACGACATGTGGTGTCGCCCCATGTTGCTTGTGGAGACAGTAGCGTTCCTGCAAAGCTGGAATCACATTTGCACAAGCAGATCCATACAATATGCAGATGTCGCCGTACACCTAAGAGGCCAACGAGGTGTCATCCGTCGGCCGGGGTGGCCGAGCGGTTCTAGGCGCTTCAGTCCGGAACCCCGCTGCTGCTACGGTCGCAGGTTCGAATCCTGCCTCGGGCATGGATGTGTGTGATGTCCTTAGGTTAGTTAGGTTTAAGTATTTCTGAGTTCTAGGGGACTGATGACCACAGCAGTTAGTCCCATAGTGCTCAGAGCCATTTGAACCATTTTTAGGTGTCATCTCGTTGAAGAAAAAAGGACCGAGAATGAAGGAGCTTGTGAAACCACACCACACAGTCACATAAGCTGACTGCTGTGGATGTTCCTGCACAACATATGCCGGAGTAGGACCCCACATGCGACAGTTCCGTGCATTCACGGCACCATGCAGAGTAAAATGTGCCTCGTCCGTCCAGAGAATATTCTCCGGCCAAGTCATTCCATTTCAACACGCGCCAAGAAATTAAGGGCAAAGTCACGGCGTTGTATCCCACACTGTAGCGCCAAAGAAACCGGTATAGGCATGCAAGAGATATGTAAGCAGGCAGAATACGGCGCTGCGGTCGGCAACGCCAATATAAATTCGACAACAAGTGTCTGGTGCAGTTGTTAGATCGGTTACTGCTGATACAGTGGGAGGTTATCAAGATGTGAGTTTGATCGTGGTGTTACAGTCGGCGCTCGAGCGATGGGACACGGCATCTCCGAGGTAGCGATGAAATAAGGATTTTCCCGTACGACAATGTCAGAGACAGCAAAGGACCTGGAAGAGCAGCTAAACGGAAAGGACAGTGTCTTGAAAGGAGGATATAAGATGAACATCAACAAAAGCAAAACGAGGATAATGGAATGTAGTCGAATTAAGTCGGGTGATGCTGAGGGAATTAGATTAGGAAATAAGACACTTAAAGTAGTAAAGGAGTTTTGCTATTTGGGGAGTAAAATAACTGATGATGGTCGAAGTAGAGAGGATATAAAATGTAGACTGGCAATGGCAAGGAAAGCGTTTCTGAAGATGAGAAATTTGTTACCATCGAGTGTAGGTTTAAGTGTCAGGAAGTCGTTCCTGAAAGTATTTGTATGGAGTGTAGTCATGTATGGAAGTGAAACATGGACGATAAATAGTTTAGACAAGAAGAGAATAGAAGCTTTCGAAATGTGGTGCTACAGAAGAATGCTGAAGATTAGATGGGTAGATCGCATAACTAATGAGGAGGTATTGAACAGAATTGGGGAGAAGAGAAGTTTGTGGCACAACTTGACGAGAAGAAGAGACCGATTAGTAGGACATGTTCTGAGGCATCAAGGGATCACCAATTTAGTATTGGAGGGCAGCGTAGAGGGTAAAAATCGTAGAGGGAGACCAATAGATGAATACACTAAGCAGATTCAGAAGGATGTAGGTTGCAGTAGGTACTGGGAGATGAAGAGACTTGCACAGGATAGGGTAGCATGGAGAGCTGCATCAAACCAGTCTCAGGACTGAAGACCACAACAACAACAACAACAACAACAACATCGTGAATATCAGGAATCCGGTGAAACATCAAATCTCCGACATCGCTGCGTGCGGAAAAAGATCCTGCAAGAACGGGACCAATGACGACCGAAGAGAATCGTTCAACGTGACACAAGTGCAACTCTTCCGCAAATTGCTGCAGATTTCAGTGCTGGGCCATTGACATGTGTCAGCGAACAAACCATTCAACGAAACATCACCGATATTAGCTTTCGGACCCGACGTCCCTCTCGGGTACCCTCGATGACTGCACGACACAAAGCCTTACGCTTCGCCTGGGCCCGTCAACATAGACACTGGACTGTTGGTGACTGGAAGCATGTTGCTTGATTGGACTAGCGTCGTTTCAAATTTTATCGAGCGGATGGATGCGTACGGGCATGGAGGCAGCCTTCATCCATTCATGTCCATTGTGCATTCTGACGGATTGGGCTATTCCAGCAGGACAGTGCAACACCCCACACGTCCACAATGGCTACAGGGTGGTAGTAGAAACACTCTTCTGAGTTTAAACAATTCCGCTGGCCACCAAACTCCCCAGACATGAACATTATTGGGCGTAGCTGGGATGCCTTGCAACGTGCTGTTCAGAAGAGATCTCCACCCCCTCGTACTCTTACGGATTTATGGACAGCCCTGCAGGATTAATGGTGTCAGTTCCCTCCAGCACTACTTCAGACATTAGTCGAGTCCATGCCACGTCGTGTTGCGACACTTCTGCGTACTCGCGGGGGCCCTACACGATATTAGGCAAATGTACCAGTTCCTTTGGCTGTTCAATGTATATTCCACGTGCTAATCATTAATTCTGTCTAGTACTTTGCACATCAACCACTTAATCAAAATTTAAAATACATAATTTAAAAGTAGTAGCTCTGTATTGTAAGGCTTTGTCTTAAAACTTCTTAAAATACGACACATATGACAATTGATGCCGCGCGGCCTAAGGCGCAGCAGTCATAGACTGTGCGGCTGATCCCGGCGGAGTCCTCCCTCGGGCATGGGTGTGTGTGTTTGTCCTTAGGATAATTAAGGTTAAGTAGTGTGTAAGCTTAGGGACTGATGACCTCAGCAGTTAAGTCCCATAAGATTTCACACACATTTGAAGATTTTTTGACAATTGATCCAACTACTACCTTTAAGTCACATGTTTCAAATGGTGATTAACTGGATGACACACATATATACAACAAAGAGTCAATGACTCCTACATCGGATATGGATATGTAATTCTATGTACAATACCTTCTGAAGAAGACAGTTTTAAAACTATCGAAACCACAGTCAAGGTTTAGTAAACCTTTACGTCGCAACTAGTTGGCTGTTATTTCCAATCCATTCAAGCTCTAGAAAGTAGGATTACTGAACAGCAGCCATATTTAAAGCCGATATAAAGCAATATGAAGTTTAAAAAATAAAGACTCCTACTAAAGGGAGAGTCATACTTTATAAATATTGGTCAATAAGTCAGTATAAAAAAACTGCCTGGCAGATTAAAACTGTGTGCCGGACCGAGACTCGAACTCGGGACCTTTTCCTTTCACGGGCAGGTGCTCTCCTGCAGGAGAGCTTCTGTGAAGTTTGGAAGGTAGGAGACGACGTACTGGCGGAATTAAAGCTGTAAGGACGGGTCGTGAGTCGTGCTTGGGTAGCTCAGATGGTAGAGCACTTGCCCGCGAAAGGCAAAGGTCCGAAGTTCGAATCTCGGTCCGGCACACAATTTTAATCTGCCATGAAGTTATATCAGCACACATTCCGCTGCAGAGTGGAAATCTCATTCTGAAGTCAGTATAATTGGAACAAGGGGACGTGCGGGATCTAGCGAACGCCGATTGGCTTGTTTCAAGATAGTGCAATGAAGTGCTAGGCGGCACCAGCCAGGGACTTGCTGCGTGTGAGTTCCATGGAAGTGCGGCAGCTCACATGGACGAGTCTCTATAATTAGCTGTGTAAATAATTTGCTACTTGTTTAGTTACTTGTTGCGTTATTTCTAATGTATTTCTTCTGAGTCAGTCTACGTAATAATTTTATTTAAACTGAATGTCGGTGTCAGTTTACTGTGTCTGTGGGTGCGAAAGTGTCATCACAACTTGTAAGGTCCACCAGTTAATAATATTTGATTAGGAAAGTTGAGTTGCAACTCTCACGCAGACATGAAGAGCAACATAGCCTACATCTGCCTTTTCCAGGTGTTAAAGCATAGTGACTATGCTTTTATTCAACACCTAATTTGTTTTAATCATTTGCCTTGTAACAAAGTCTCGGTTACATACAGGTGGGCAAATGAAAGTGGGCAGGACAACTGGATACGACGGGTCGTGAATGTATGAACATAACCACGGCCCGTGGTGCGCACACCACGTATACACCCGCCATGTGAACCACTGAACATTTTGGAGCATATTTACATAGTCTTCACGCCTGACAGAGTTGTTACAAGATTTCAATTTGGTCGCGGCCCTAACTGGCCACCCAGGTCACCTGATCTGTCAGTGTGCGATTACTTTGTGTACAGAGCCCTCGAGTGTAAGTAAGGTACATCGCAATAGCCCTCATAGTCGTCAAGAACTACTGCAGAACATTTCGGATGAGATTTTAACAATTTCATCAGTCCAGCTTCGAACCGCCTTCACTAACGCAGACCAGGACCCAAAAGTGCCAAGAGATAAAAAGTGCTCGCTTTCTACAGCTGCTATAGTCAGGTTGGTACTGTATTTCCTTTCCTCTGGTGTCTTTCTTCGTGCCCTGGAACTCTGTGTCACTTTTATTTGCCCCACGCAGTACTGACATGCACAAGCTTACACGGTGTAACAGGTAAGTGCAGATATTTTTAATGGTGAATGAGAACGATGTCCTAAACAACATTACATCAGTATTTGCTTCATTTGTAGACTAATAACTGTAGTTATGATTGAGTAGTATATTAAATGAATTTTATCCATAGTGGATGCTGTTGAACTCCGTGACTGTTCCTTTATAGGGCGTAGAAAAATTTCCGGTACCAGTCACAATAAAAGGTTATTTACTTGTCACACGATCGGTTTCGGGCTTGCGCCCATCCTCAGGCGTTTATACATTCACGTACATGTTTATATTGCTGGAGATCACTGCATAAATACAAAAAAAATTATTTGCTGGTGACTAAGCAGCAAACAATTTTTTTGTATTTATACAGTGATCTCCAGCAATATAAACATGTACGTGAATGTATAAACGCCTGAGGATGGGCGCAAGCCCGAAACCGATCGTGTGACAAATAAATAACCTTTTATTGTGACTGGTACCGGAAATTTTTCTACGCCCTATAGAGTAGTATATTGTTCGGTTGGTTAGTACCTCCAAGTAAATGGGACAAGAGCATTCCGTTAACGCTTATTTTCCCTTCGACAGGAGGTCCAATGTTGAAGTGTGGAGGCATGGACGCAAAACGGTTAGTTCATAGTGAGAGGCGTAGATCACTTAGTGGTGCAGTTACAGCCATGTAGGGCACATCAGGGTGTAAATTTTGTGACGTGTTGGTAGGAAGACTGTTCGACGCAGAGAAAAACAGCCAATACAGTGACGTGTGTGCTTATTAAGGTACCAAATGTGGGGTCCTGCCCACTCATCTCTTAGAGGGTGCCTAAAGGAGGCTGCTTCCTCGGATAGCTATACAACAATTCAAGGAAATCACATGAATGGTTTTTATTACAATAAAGTAAATTGACAATGCTTAACTTTGGGTCGTAATCAAATGGCGACATGCAAATAATCAAAGTCCTTCGCTAATTACAATGTCTATGCAGGTTATTCACACTCGCCCACAAGTCAGTTCTATCGGTAATATCACTGCTCCTCTAGTACCCTCTGCTAGTGCCTCTGATAGCGTCTGTCTTCTACTGTCCGGCCGGGGCCTTGCAGGAGCGGTGCTTATATTCTTTTCGGCTAGGGGCAGCTACTGCCGTAGTGCGGTCTTAGTCAGAGAAGTACTGGCTGACGTCGTCTCACAGCCTTCTCTGCTCTTGCATTCTTCATCTTCGTGCCGTCGCCCGCCGTTACGCCGGAACACCAAATATGGAAAAAATCCGCAGTTATACCTGATACAACCTGTAAAGGTGCTCAGACTGTGGAAGGAAATTGATGTCACAACCAGACATGAAATCGGTGTCAGGCCACAACTCACACGTACTACGATGAGGCATGCTCGCCACTCGTGGTTTCACCACCCTTCGACCACTTTCCGTGATGGTAGTTCCCAGCTGCCGGGCCGTAACAAATTTCATTTGTCAAAGTCACTTATGTCTGTGGTTGGTTGGTTGGTTTTTGAGAGTTGAAGGGACCAGACTTCAAAGGCCATCGGTTCTACGTCTGTGGATTTCCCCATTTTCGAGTCATATCCTCGCTAGAATGATTCCTCAAT
This sequence comes from Schistocerca americana, assembly GCF_021461395.2. Lineage (NCBI taxonomy): Eukaryota > Metazoa > Arthropoda > Insecta > Orthoptera > Acrididae > Schistocerca > Schistocerca americana. The sequence continues at coordinate 185,932,178 of NC_060120.1, forward strand.
CGTCTCTGCTCCGCATGTATACTTTCCTTGCAGCGCCACATGCTCGCTACGCCACCAGGTGGCGTTATGTCTCGAGGTGGACAGTGGTCACAACTTTTTGGCTTATCGGCGTACCGTATTTTACGGACTATAAAACGCTGCGGACTATAAGACACACCTTAATGTTTTAAGCAATTTCTTTTAGATTACAAAGCCAGACTAAAAAAGAAATCTTCGCTTATAAAACCAAACTCGTCTTTAAAATGAAACTTCCTGGCAGATTAAAACTGTGTGCCGGACCGAGACTCGAACTCGGGACCTTTGCCTTTCGCGGGCAAGTGCTGTACCAACTGAGCTACCCAAGCACGACTCACGCCCCCTACTCACAGCCTTACTTCTGCCAGTACCTCGTCTCCTACCTTCCAAACTTAACAGAAGCTCTCCTGCGAATCATGCAGAACTAGCACTCCTGAAAGAAAGGATATTGCGGAAACATGGCTTAGCCACATCCTGGGGGATGTTTCCAGAATGAGATTTTCACTCTGTAGCGTAGTGTGCGCTGAATTGAAACTTCCTGACAGATTAAAACTGTGTGCCGGACCGAGACTCGAACTCGGGACCTTTCCCTTTCGCGGGCAAGTGCTCTACCAACTGAGCTACCCAAGCAAGGCTCACGCCCCGTCCTCACAGCTTTACTTCTGCCAACACTCCGCTGCAGAGTGAAAATCTCATTCTCGTCTTTCAAATCCATGAAAATTTTCTTCTGAACTATGTTCTCCTCTACCTTCTTCTTCTTCCTCTTCGTCGTCACCTTTGACTTCTTCATATATAAGATGTTCTTCACTGCCACCGAGAGCATTATTTACGTCGCTCTTTTAGAAAAATTTAACAATAATGTCTTCTGTCACTCTAGACCAGAGCTGTTTTATCCACTGACACTTGCTTGATTGCAGGTCGTTTTAAAGCTCACTTCGGCGTGAATTGTTCCACTGCTCTCTCATATACACTTTTAATGGTTTTGTTATCGATAAATCAAGAGGCTGCAATTGTAAAGTAAGTCCTCTCGGAGTAACACCAAGCTCTGTATTTCCCTGTCTCAGTTTCTCTCTCATAGAATTTTTCAAAAGATTACTAAACTGATCTAGCACAAGAAAAGAAACTCTTGTTTAGTGAAGCACCTTTCTGAAGGTTTTGGCGTTGTTTTGCGCTTGAAAACGATCACTTGATTAAACTTAGTACCGTTGGCACAGCATGAAAGGACACCAGTGTAGTGCAGTTTTTCATGTCCACTTGTTTTTATAGTTACAGTTTGAGCACCTTTCATGTGATTCTGTTACTCGGAACATCAAATGTCGGAGAAGTTTCGTCCACATTAGCTGTTTGGCTTAATTACACTCTGGTTTTCTTTCAATGTCAGATATTAAAGGGAAGTAAGATTAACATTTTCTCTTCATACTCACTGTGACATTTTCTCAGATATTTGAGAATTGGTTCGCATGCTAAGTCCACGACGCTTCATAAACCTGTAGCAGCAACCAACTCAACGCTTAAAGTCTGTTAAGTTCCACTCTAGCGCTAGTTTACAAGCGTGTATTTGAATCATTTTTGTATTAATTCCAATACCATTTTAAGGTGTCCTCGAGTCCATTTCAATGTGTCATCTTCCAGTATTGCCCATTTTCCATTGAGTCCTCTACTTGCACATCTAGTCTTCCTCATTTTTCTCAGTTCTTCTTTAGTAGCCCAGCAGTCGCGAATGTTTTTTTCTGTTGGTGGAGGGGTGAAATGCCGCTCAGCTGCTCTGTTTCCATATTATTCTGCATATACTATTACTTTCAGTTTATAGTCCGCATCGTATGAATACCTTTTATTTTTTCCAACACGAAACTAGCTACTAACAAAAATATTATACTGTTACCGAGAACACTTGGATTGAAGAGTTCCTAGATAACAGAACGCAGCATGTCATTCTCAATGGAGAGAAGTCTTCCGAAGTAAGAGTGATTTCAGGTGTGCCGCAGGGGAGTGTCGTAGGACCGTTGCTATTCACAGTATATATAAATGATCTTGTGGATAACGTCGGAAGTTCACTGAGTTTTTTTGCGGATGATGCTGTAGTATATCGAGAGGTTGTAACAATGGAAAATTTTACTGAAATGCAGAGGATCTGTATCGAATTGAGGCATGGTGCAGGGAATGGCAATTTAATCTCAATGTAGGCAAGTGTAATGTGCTGCGAATAGATAGAAAGAAAGATCCTTTATCATTTAGCTACAATATAGCAGGTCAGCAACTGGAAGCAGTTAATTCCATAAATTATCTGGGAGTAGGCATTAAGAGTGATTCAAAATGGAATGACCATATAAAATTAATCGTCGGTAAAGCAGATTCCGGACAGATTCATTGGAAGAATCGTAAGGAAATGCAATCCGAAAACAAAAGGAAGTAGGTTACAGTACACTTGTTCGCCCACTGCATGAATACTGCTCACCGGTGTGGGATCCGTACCAGATAGGGTTGATAGAAGAGAAGATCCAACGGAGAGCAGCGCGCTTTTGTTGAAGTTTCGAGAACATACCTTCACCGAGGAGTCAAGCAGCATATTGATGCCTCCTACTTATATCTCGCGAAGAGACCACGAGGATAAAATCAGAGAGATTAGAGCCCACACAGAGGCATACCGACAATCTTTCTTTCCACGAGCTATACGAGACTGGAATAGAAGGGAGAACCGATAGAGGTACTCAAGGTACTCTCCGCCACACACCGTTAGGTGGCTTGAGGAGTATGGATGTAGATGTAGAACACAAATCACTTTGAATTCTAGTTCACTGGCAGCCTAGACTCCAATGACGCATCATAAACTACACAGTGTACTGGGTTTGTGATGGCGCGGCGGGAGGGAGGCAGTGTTAGCAAGCTTGTGAATCCCCGTAACTCATGACCGACACATCGATGCACTGCTGCTGCCTGTTTAATCCAGTGTTGCCACACAGAGATTGGTTTCCCGTGACATCAAATATATGACATCTTTACGACTTGCGGGAATTTTAAGTCAAACACTGGACATATTGATATTAATTTCGAATATAAGACGCAACTGAATAGTGCAGGCAATTTTTCGAAGAAAAAAGTGTCTTACAGTGCGTAAAATACGGTTAAGGCAAGGTAAGCCAGAGTACCTTTTCCGCATTCCCCATGGGAGAACATCCGACAGTACTGTCAGGAAATCGTAGCTGGAAACACCATTGATATTAACCGGTTTTTCTTAACGTCATTTCACTTCATTTCCAGTGACTCCAGCTCGATCAACTATTTTCACAGGATCTAATTCAGTTGGTCAAAAAGTATCTTGTAGGATGCGATGATCTCTTTTCTGTTATTGACTGATATTTTACTATCCAACCCATCTCTTTGGTTCTTTGTTCTTGCAGCATTACATTGCCGCTTTTCATCCGAGAAAATTTCTGTAATATATAAGTAAGGCTTTCTAAAAACAATTAAGAGTCTAGAATATACCACTTTTAAACTTAATAAAATGGCCAATTCTACATTGAAGATTTTAAGTAAAATACTGTTGTCTTTGAAACCTGGTTGGTAGGTACTCAGAGAGCACACAGAATAAGGTTACGATTGTGGATGGGGCCGTAAACAGTTAAGACTACTGTGAGTTGCACAATCAAACACACAGCTTTAGTTTTCTAAGAACCACTTATTTACACATTGCTTTAAAAGATCACAATTAGACGATACGGCTGAAGGCCTAGTTAAAGACAACTTGAGATGCTTTCTGGGCTGGACGCCCAAAACCATACCAAAAACAAGAACGGCTGAAGGCCTGGCTTAGAAATCAAAGGCAATTAAAAATAGAAGGTAAAACTTAAAAAAAAAACATGCAATTGAAAGCAATTAGCGGCTGAAGGCCTACACTACATGTCTGAAGGACGACAACTTTAACTAAAACACATTAATAAACAATTTTTCTAACAAAGAAATTTCTTTTTAAACTTACAACAGAACGGCCGAAAGCCTAATTAAAGAAATATTAACTTATTGCACGGCTAAAGGCCACAAACTAATTTGAAACAACTGCTGAAGACGTGAACAACAAGTCAGACAACAATTTGAAATAAACCCCTTCCTTCTTATAAAAAATTTTCCTTTAAAGAATACAGACGGCTGAAGACCTTATTAAAAGGGGCTCACGTAAATCCTCGGCTGAAGGCCACACATAATACATCGAACAATTAACGGCTTAGGGCCTGGATTACAAATAATTTCAGATACAACAAAAAGGAAAAAATATTTTTAAAAAAATCAACCTTCAAAATTTTAATTTAACGCGGCTGAAGGCCTTTATGTAAAATTTAAGAACTGAATTAATACACGGCCGAAGGCCTCGCACAATACTTCAAACTAAAATGAAAATCACAATGTAAAACAAACAGAACAAGTGGTGCTCAGAAGTGTTCCAAGGGTCGGCCTGAGAAGGTAGCTCAAACGTAAGGTGAGGTGAGACAGGCAGCCAAGAGTTGAAGTTAAATAACTGGATGACAATCCAAACTACGGACCGCCTAAGGACCGACCCAAAATTTAACCAATTCCCTTCTCTCCGACCAACGACACAATGATGGAAAATATCGGCCGAGGACGAGGATACCAACAGCACTATGTCTTCAGAAATTGGAGTCTAAAAACAGCCGAGGGAACAATAACCACTCTAAGCAAAATACGAACCAAATAACTTATAAGGCTGTCGAACTACACGCCGTGCCAGACAGCATCAACACGACGAGGAAAGGCACACTGCCAGAAAACTACGCTAACGACCAGGGCGGGTAACTGGGGCGGTAACGGCCACAGGGCAGAAAATACCGCTGGTGCACTTCACTGGCAAGTAACAGTCAGTTTAGTAATCAATCATAATATAGGAAGACGACTGCAAGATTCCAACACATCATACGTTGCTGCTAGCCCTAACGGCCCAGGGAGCAACAACCCGCAAATGAACGAAGAGTTATCTTCTGGTAAACCTTGCGGGATGTAAGGTCGTGGTCCATGAAACTCTTCAGCTCCTAACGTTTCGTCCAGAGCTGCGCTGGACATCTTCAGAGGGGTGTTTCTCCTCCGGTGAGTCTTGCCGGCTGACGGGTCGGACGTCTGAGAGCGACTTATGTATCGTAGAAAGTGGGCGTGACCAGAGTTACACGTGATATGCAGAGATAACCTTTGTCAGAGATAAAACTTAACTATCGATCGTAATCTTGTCACGGATAAAACTGTCTAGCAATTCTGTAGTGCTACTGTCCAAATATCACTAAGTTTCATGGTCTCTTCTTTCCGATTAAAATTATCCCTATGTTTATATATTTCAATTGCTTCTCTACAAAGCCGTGGGTAATAGTTCGTCGTCGTAGATAAAATTTTTGTTTCGGAAAACTTCACTTGATGATTTCCTGGCTGAAAAGCGTGTTCTGCTACAGCCGATTTATCTGTTTTTCCTAATCGGCAAAGACTTCTGTGTTCTTTTAACCGTGTATTTACGCTTCTTTTTGTTGCTCCAACATAAACTTTACCACATGTACACGGAATTTTATATACGCCACTGGCTGATAGAGGAGCGCGTTTATCTTTTACAGACCGAAGAACATGACAAATTTTCTTCGTTGGTCTAAAAACAGGTCTAATATCATGTTTACTTAAAATCTTTCCAATCTGATCCGTTACTTTCTTTATAAAAGGGAGAGAGACTGTATTCTTCCATCGTTTTTCGGACTTGTCCTTAAGCTTTTTGTCTCTCTCCCACCTGCTCCTGCTTGGCCTCGCGCCACGGGGACTTCCTCGGTGCTGCGTCCCAGCTGACTGACCACCACACACTTCACCACCACCCGGAAATACTAGCGGTCACACCAAAAGTAGTACGACAGTACTAGTACCGATAAGCGCTGCTGCTGCCACTCAAGGAGGCAAGCCAGCAACTTCGTTACGCCAGTAAGTAAGGAAGAAACAAGACGCCACTCGATGTGACAAAATGCCAAAGAACAAACGGCATGAACGCGAGCCGCACGCGGCTCAGTCTTTTAAAATACAGAAAGCTGATGATAGCCTTTATCAAAATTGTGCACTTCACATTACTAGATTGTTGGATGGAGAAGTTGGAGAAGATGGCCCTGAAACGAGCTGCTGGAAAGCGAGGGAGTAAAGTGGGGCAAAGATGAGCCTTCGCATGGACATGGTGTGTTCTATTAAGTCTGGAAGGATATCATGATTAGGTGGTGGGAGGTAGTCAATGTTTCGTTGGGATAGGGTGTGGAGAGTGTGTAAGAGTAAACATAGGGGAATGCGTCGGTACAAACGTGAAAGTGTATGAGGGTTGATAACGTGGAACTGAAGGGTGATAGTGGTTGGTTTCAAATTTGAGAAAAACGTAGTAATTCTGAGCAGGTTCCATGTAAAAGAGGGAACAGGGCTAAACTAATAAGTTCATACAGTCCCCTAATGTGGGAGGTTAGATGGATATGGAAGACGACGCGTGGCGTTGACGATTTGGACATAGTAGTAAAATTCTGGTGGAGAGGATAGATGGTCTTTTTTTTAATTTAATCACCAGAGTGGTTTCTCTTGTGGCAACCTCTTGATCTCAGAGTATCAGTATACCGTACTTTCTCAAACATTTGCTGCACATATTCTAATATCTGTCTTTGCCTGCAGTTTTTACCCTCTACCTTTCCCTCTAATACCATGGTAAGTTATTCCCTGATGTCTTTACACATGTCCTGTCCCTTCTTCTTTCCAGTGTTTCCCATATGTTCCTTTCTTCGAGTTCCTCAGGAGAACCTCTTCATTTTTAATCTTAAGAGTTCCCCAGTTTCATCACATTTCTGTACCGCCACATCTCAGACGCTTGCTTTCTCTTCCGTTCTGGTTTTCCCACAGGCCATAATTTACTGTTAAAGAATACTGTGCTCCAAAAGTACATTATCAGAAATTTATTCCTCAGATTAAGAACTATCTTAGATACTACTGTAGTAGAGTTCTCTTGGCCAGGAATGTCCTCTTTACCTGTACTAATATAAGTTTTTATGCCCTCCTCTCCTCGTTAATGCTTTGCATGTGTGGAGGGATTAAATCTCCTCGTTCTGCCTGTTCGTGGTTTTTGTCTATCTACATCTACATCTACGTGATTACTCTGCTATTCACGATAAAGTGCCTGGCACTGGGTTCAAGGAACCACCTTCAAGCTGTCTCTCTACCGTTCCATTCTCGAACGGCACGCGGGAAAAACGAGCACTTAAGTTTTTCTGTGCGAGCCCTGATTTCTCTTATTTTATCGTGATGATTATTTCTCCCTATGTAAGTGGGTGCCAGCAGAATGTTTTCGCAATCGGAGGAGAAAACTGCTGGTAGAAATTTCGTGAGAAGATCCAGTCACAACGAAAAACGCCTTTGTATTAAAAATTGCCACTCCAATTTGCGTATCATGTCTGTGACACTCTCTCCCCTATTTCGCGATAATACAAAACGATGGACTCGCATTCGGGAGCACGACGGTTCAATCCCGCGTCCGGCCATCCTGATTTAGGTTTTCCGTGATTTCCCTAGATCACTTCAGGCAAATGCCGGGATGGTTCCTTTGAAAGGGCACGGCCGATTTCCTTCCCCATCCTTTCCTAACCCGAGCTTGTGCTCCGTCTCTAATGACCTCGTTGTCGACGGGACGTTAAACACTAACCTCCTCCTCCCAATACAAACCGAGCTGCCCTTCTTTGTACATTTTCGATGTCATCCGTCAGTCCCACCTGATGCGGACAGGCGTGGTGTAAGCAGTCTCTTTAGTAGAGCTGTTGCACCTTCTAAGTGTTCTGCCAATGAATCGCAGTCTTTGGCTTCCTCTACCCACAATATTATCTATGTGATCGTTCCAATTCAGGTTATTTGTAATTGTAATCCCTAAGTATTTAGTTGAATTTACAGCCTTCAGATTTGTGAGACTTATCGCGTAATCGAAATTTAGCTGATTTATTTTAGTGCTCACGTGAATAACTTCACACTTTTCCTTATTCAGGGTCAATTGCCACTTTTCGTACCATACAGATATCTTATCTAAATCATTTTGCAAGTCGTTTTGATCACCTGATGACTTTACAAGATGGTAAATGACAGCATCATCTGCAAACAATCTAAGACGACTACTCAGATTGTCTTCTATGTCGTTAATATAGATCAGGAACAACAGAGGGCCTATTTCACTTCCTTGGGGAACGCCGGATATTACTTCTGTTTTACTCGATGACTTTCCGTCTATTGTTACGAACTGTGACTTCTCTGACAGAAAACCACGTATCCAGTCGCACAACTTTGGCGACACTCCGTAGGCACGCAGTTCGGTTAGAAGACTTTACTATTCTGACTTTACTATCGTATGGTTAGTATCTGTGATTTCCACATCAGGTTTGGATCGGGGGCTGGTACAAGGTACATTGGTGTGTTGGTTAATTAAACAGGACGGTCGTAAGTGTTAAGAAAGAACTCACTGGAGCGGAAACAAGTCTCGAAGAAGATATTAAGTAACAAGAAATAATAAATAAAAGCCTGACATTCTTATTCCAGAAAAAAATACTGAATTAATTTTACCGCGTGGACCGGAATTTACAGGACAGGTTAATCTAGACTAGAACCTGTGGACAGAGCGTTGATTTTTTTAAAAGGTAGCGTGGCACCTGCAGGCGGAAAAGTAGAACTAGAGCGACGTAGTTAAGAAAGACGCGAGTCCACGCATCTGGCGCCATCTAGGCGGCAGAGGCCATCCCACATGCCGACGGCAATCAATATAGGCGTCCTTAAGAGGCCATCGGGTCAGCCCCACATCAGAACAGCGGCACGTGGCTGGCAGATTCACGGCGCTCTTCTCGTCCACGCCCAGCTAAACGGCTGAACCAACTAAACCGAAAACAAAAACAAAAGTCTACATCCACAGTCCTCGGACCACTTTACGGTGTGCCGGAAGTACTTTATGTACCAGTATCACTTACCCATTTTCTTTTCCCAGTCACGAACAGTTCATGGGGGGGGAAGGGCTGTTGGTAAACCTCCGTGTGGGCTCGGAACTCTCTAACTTTACTTTCATGACCCTTGCGCGAAATATACATGGGAGAAACCAATATATTGGGCTGACTCTCCTAGGAATGTACACTCTTGGATTTTTTTGCCGTAAATATCTTGGGACAGAACGCCTCCGTTGAAGGGATTGGTAAAAGATATCAGTATACAGAGTCCGCCTGAAAAATGTATACACTATTTGTCAGACTCTATCGAGATATAGATATTGTCTTTCGATTTGAGTTTCGAGTGTGTTGTAGTATGGTCTTTTGCTCAACTGATATTAGTACTTTCATCTCGGTATTGAGAAAACAAGATGGCTGGAGCACTCTAGACATTCGAGCAACGAAAATGCATTGCGAAGTCGTTTTTCAAGTTTTTCAAGTTCGAGCAATGAATATGCATTGCGAAGTCGTTTTTCAAGTTTGATAATGCCGTTGAAGTGCAACGTCAGTGGAGGCGAAGTTTGAAACAGAACCGCTAACTCGCCTAACAATTAAACGCATCATTGACAAGATTGAATTGCATGAAGCGATTTGTGATATTCACAGGGGAAGATCAGGAAGACAGCGTACAGCTACAAGGCCTTTTTCGTCGGTTCTCGTATTGGAAATGTTTGTTAATTCTTCACAGAAGTCTGCTACGCAATGTGCACGTGAAATGGGAGCATTACAAGTATACCAAGAAATCTAAAAGCTGCAAAGTGGAAAGTTTATATTCCACGAATACTGCACGAGATTAATGATGACGTTTGTGATCGCCGAATGCAGTTTTGCGAATGGTATCAGCAAATGGTATCTGGAGACGAGCAATTTGTGACGAAGGTAGTGTGGAGTGACGAGGCACAATTTAAACTTAATGGAACCGTGAATCGGCATAACTGAAAAGTCAGCATTTTTATGTGGATAAAGCGGTCAATCTACCAGGGGTTCATGCATAGTGTGGACTATCATCTGTCCCGGCGGAGGTTCGAGTCCTCCCTCGGGCGTGGATGTGTGTGTTTGTCCTTAGGATAATTTAGGTTAAGTAGTGTGTAAGCTTAGGGACTGACGACCTTAGCAGTTAAGTCCCACAAGATTTCACACACATCTGAACATTTTATACTATCATCTAGGGGCTTAGTAGGACCCTTTTCCTTTGATACTACTGTCACTGGAGAAGTGTACCTGGAAATGTTACGCACAGCAATTTTTCCAGGTATACATGCGCTTTATGGAGCTGATGAAGAGGTCTTCTACCAACAGGACAGGGCGCCACCAATCTACCACCTAGCCGTACGATCTTTCCTGGATGAGAATTTTCCGGGGCATTGGATTGGACGAAGAGGCCCATTGAGTTCCCTCCACGGTCGCCAGATCTAACCCCTATGGACTTTTTCTTGTGGGGAATTGTGAAAGATAAGGACGCACGCTGGAGGAACTTCACCAGGAGATTACAGCGACATGTGAAGCGATCTCCACTGTAACATTGAGTGACGAAGTTGCGGCGACGGCTCGTCGTTCTGTTATGTGCATAGCCGCCAACGGTGAAGATTTTGAACATTTAAAGTAACTCTGTGCTGAACTGAAGATTCGGAACCGCGGGACTGCTACGGTCGCAGGTTCGAATCCTGCCTCGGGCATGGATGTGTGTGATGTCCTTAGGTTAGGTAGGTTTAAGTAGTTCTAAGTCTAGGGGACTGATGACCTCAAATGTTAAGTCCCATAGTGCTCAGAGCCATTTGAACCATTTGAACTGAAGATTGTGCAACGTATGTGATCAGTTATTAAATGTAAAATAAACACATATGTAATACTTTTCGTTCTTTAAAGTGAGTATACGTTTTTCTGGCGAACTCTGTATGTCAAAGCATCAGTACTTTTCAGTAATAATACTGGACTCACATTCGGGAGGATGACGATTCAAACCCACGTCCGGCCATCCTGATTTACCTTTCCCGTGATTTCCCTAAATCACTTCAGGCAAATGCCGGGATGGTTCCTTTGAAAAGGCACCGCCGACACCCTTCCCCACCCTTCCCTAATCCGATGAACCGATGATGGAACCGATAATCTTGCTGTTTGCTCCCCTCCCCAAAACCAATCAAACAGTAATAATACTGGTAAATATCGCCGACAGCTATATGATCGATAATCTGTTAAGCGATATTAAATATTGGGTATCAAAAGTGATATTTTTATTGCCTATTTTTTCCTGATTCATAGGCACTATAGTTCTCATCGGCAAATTTCTTGCCCATTCCAGCTACTACGAAATCTTTACATTCTAACAGTAAATGTCTTACAATGGGCTTAATTTAATTTCATATCCAGTACGAATGGAAAAACAGGTAGAAGCCAACATCGGGGAAGATAAGTTCGGACTCCGTTGGAACACGTGAGGCAATACTGACACTATGACTTATCTTAGAAAATAGATTAAGGAAAGGCAAACCTACGTTTCTAGCATTAAAATTAAGAGAAAGCTTTTGACAATGTTGACTGGAATACTCTCTTTCAAATTCTGAAGGTGGCAGGGGTAAAATACAGGGAGCGAAAGGCTATTTACAATATGTACAGAAACCAGATGGCAGTTATAAGAGTCGAGGGACATGAAAGGAAAGCAGTGGTTGGGAAGGAGGTGAGACATGGTTGTAGCCTCTCCCCGATGTGATTCAATCTGTATATTGAGCAAGCAGTAAAGGAAACAAAAGAAAAATTCGGAGTAGGAATTAAAATCCATGGAGAAGAAATAAAAACTTCGAGGTTCGCCAGTGACATTGTAATTCTGTCAGAGACAGCAAAGGACCTGGAAGAGCAGCTGAAAGGAATGGACGGTGTCTTGAAAAGAGGATATAAGATGAACATCAACAAAAGTAAAATGAGGATAATGGAATGTAGTCGAATTAAGTCGGATGATGCTGAGGGAATTAGATTAAGAAATGAGACACTTAAAGTAGTAAAGGAGTTTTGCTATTTGGGGAGCGAAATAACTGATGATGGTCGAAGTAGAGAGGATATAAAATGTAGACTGGCAATGGCAAGGAAAGCGTTTCTGAAGAAGAGAAATTTGTTAACATCGAGTATACACTCCTGGAAATTGAAATAAGAACACCGTGAATTCATTGTCCCAGGAAGGGGAAACTTTATTGACACATTCCTGGGGTCAGATACATCACATGATCACACTGACAGAACCACAGGCACATAGACACAGGCAACAGAGCATGCACAATGTCGGCACTAGTACAGTGTATATCCACCTTTCGCAGCAATGCAGGCTGCTATTCTCCCATGGAGACGATCGTAGAGATGCTAGATGTAGTCCTGTGGAACGGCTTGCCATGCCATTTCCACCTGGCGCCTCAGTTGGACCAGCGTTCGTGCTGGACGTGCAGACCGCGTGAGACGACGCTTCATCCAGTCCCAAACATGCTCAATGGGGGACAGATCCGGAGATCTTGCTGGCCAGGGTAGTTGACTTGCACCTTCTAGAGCACGTTGGGTGGCACGGGATACATGCGGACGTGTATTGTCCTGTTGGAACAGCAAGTTCCCTTGCCGGTCTAGGAATGGTAGAACGATGGGTTCGATGACGGTTTGGATGTACCGTGCACTATTCAGTGTCCCCTCGACGATCACCAGTGGTGTACGGCCAGTGTAGGAGATCGCTACCCACACCATGATGCCGGGTGTTGGCCCTGTGTGCCTCGGTCGTATGCAGTCCTGATTGTGGCGCTCACCTGCACGGCGCCAAACACGCATACGACCATCATTGGCACCAAGGCAGAAGCGACTCTCATCGCTGAAGACTACACGTCTCCATTTGTCCCTCCATTCACGCCTGTCGCGACACCACTGGAGGCGGGCTGCACGATGTTGGGGCGTGAGCGGCAGACGGCCTAACGGTGTGCGGGACCGTAGCCCAGCTTCATGGAGACGGTTGCGAATGGTCCTCGCCGATACCCCAGGAGCAACAGTGTCCCTAATTTGCTGGGAAGTGGCGGTGCGGTCCCCTACGGCACTGCGTAGGATCCTACGGTCTTGGCGTGCATCCGTGCGTCGCTGCTGTCCGGTCCCAGGTCGACGGGCACGTGCACCTTCCGCCGACCACTGGCGACAACATCGATGTACTGTGGAGACCTCACGCCCCACGTGTTGAGCAATTCGGCGGTACGTCCACCCGGCCTCCCGCATGCCCACTATACGCCCTCGCTCAAAGTCCGTCAACTGCACATACGGTTCACGTCCACGCTGTCGCGGCATGCTACCAGTGTTAAAGACTGCGATGGAGCTCCGTATGCCACGGCAAACTGGCTGACACTGACGGCGGCGGTCACAAATGCTGCGCAGCTAGCGCCATTCGACGGCCAACACCGCGGTTCCTGGTGTGTCCGCTGTGCCGTGCGTGTGATCATTGCTTGTACAGCCCTCTCGCAGTGTCCGGAGCAAGTATGGTGGGTCTGACACACCGGTGTCAATGTGTTCTTTTTTCCATTTCCAGGAGTGTAGATTTAAGTGTCAGCAAGTCGTTTCTGAAAGTATTTGTATGGAGTGTAGCCATGTATGGAATGAAACATGGACGATAAATAGTTTGGACAAGAAGAGAATAGAAGCTTTCGAAATGTGGTGCTACAGAAAAATGCTAAAGATTAGCTGGGTAGACCACATAACTAATGAAAAGGTATTGAATAGAATTGGCTAGAAAAGAAATTTGGGGCACAACTAGACTAGAAGAAGGTATCGGTTGGTAATACATGTTCTGAGGTATCAAGGGACCACCAATTTAGTATCGGAGGGCAGCGTGGAGGGTAAAAATCGTAGAGGGAGCCCAAGAGATGAATACACTAAGCAGATTCAGAAGGATGTAGATTGCATTATGTACTGGGAGATGAGGAAGCTTGCACAGGATAGAGTAGCATGGAGAACTGCATCAAACCAGTCTCTGGACAGAAGACCACAACTACAACATCCAGTATTACAAATGAGCACCAGATTTGAACATTAATGTATCTGTACTGCATATATATGAAAGTTTGTTACTTCCACAGATCATTTCTACCATTGCAAATAATAGATATCATGTGCAAAACGAACACGTTTTGTAACAGCGCCGGCCGCTGTGGCCTAGCGGTTCTAGGCGCTTCAGTCCGGAGCCGCGCTGCTGCTACGGTCGCAGGTTGGAATGCTGCCTCGGGCATGGATGTGTGTGATGACCTTGGGGAGGGAGGGGGGGGGGGTTGGTTGGGGAAGGAGACCAGGCAGCGAGGTCATCGGTCTATTCGATTTACGGAAGGACGGGGAAGAAAGTCGGCCGTGCGCTTTGAAAGGAACCATCCCGACATTTGCCTGGAGCGATATAGGGAAATCACGGAAAACGTAAATCAGGATGGCCGGACGCGGGATTGAACCGTCGTCCTCCCGAATGCGAGTCCAGTGTCTAACCACTGCGCCACCTCGCTCGGTAATGACCTTAGGTTAGTAGGTTAAAGTAGTTCTAAGTCTAGGGGGCTGATGACCTCAAATGTTAAGTCCCATAGTGCTTACAGCCGTTTGAACCATTTTGTAATAGCACTGTATGAGAGTGACGGGAATCACCATTCTGTGTTCCCAACGATGAAGCTGAATGTGCGCTCTCCTAACCCCCTCCCCCCTTCCCCCTGAGTGCCTGGATCAAGAAACGGTATACACATTGTAAAAGTAACGTAGACGCGGCACAACACCTTACTGCACTGGTATTTAGTGGAAAATGGACTCTTGCTCTCTGAAACGTTTACGGTAACTACAGTATTTCATCCATGGAACACATATCAGAAGAGTTTCACTTCCATCATGGGCCCAAAACATTGATATTTCAAAGTACCGATATTTTGTCTCGTAAAAATCGCCGTTTCTTACAAATATCGATACAATATATGTCAGTATTTTTAAATATTCGCCCATCGCTATTCTGTTGTAGAGTCTGCCACTGGAGTTCGCTTATAATCTCCGTGACGCTTTCGCGCCCATTGAATAACACGTAACGAAACGCGTTGCTCTTCCTTGGATCTTCTCTGTTTCCTTTATCTGGTACAGATCCCAGACTCACAAGCGGCAGTGAAGGATTGGTCGAACGAGGGCTTTACACGCTACCTCTCTAGCGGGTAGGCTACGCTTCCCGAGAATTCTCCCAACAGTCTGGCATATGCCTTACCTGAGATTACTTTCATATGGTCGTTCAACTTCAAACCGCTCCGAGCGTATACTCCTACATATTTGATGGATGTGACAGGTTCCATCGATTGTTCTGCAATCGCGTTATCACGTACCATTGCGTCTTTCTGGCTGTTTATGCACAAAAAAAATGGTTCAAATGGCTCTGAGCACTGTGGGACTTAACTTCTGTGGTCATCAGTCCCCTAGAACTTAGAACTACTTAAACCTAACTAACCTAAGGACATCACACACATCCATGCCCGAGGCAGGATTCGAACCTGCGACCGTAGCGGTCACGCTACGTGCTGAAACGCCTAGAACCGCACGGCCACACCGGCCGGCGAGCTTCCTAATTGTTAGAGGATTAAACACTATTACAATCCATAAAGCGCCGATCTTCAGTTTTTTTTTTTTTTTTTTTTTTTTTTTTTTTTTTTTTTTTTTTTTTTTTTTTTTTAGAGCAGTAATTTGTTACCCGATGCTATAGAGTGCGAAAAATGTAAAGTTTTTGTAGACAGAAATGTAAACTGCTCAGATTGTGTGGTTACTACAAATATGACGCTTGTCAAAGTATGAACGCCCATAAATTTGCAGATCGTATAGATAAACTTTCAAAAGTTGGATTTTATCCAGATAAATATCATTAATAAACGTCTCGAGCATAATCTTGTTCCTCGTATGAATAAACAGCTTGTAAGAAAAATTCAGTTGCGAAGGTTAAAATAATATGTGAGTACTCTAAGCTTTTCGAAGTGTCATCAGACCGAATTTACGGTAAGGAGAGATAGGGCACTCAGAGGTTTCAATACTTTACGCAAGACTACTACACACTATAAGCGCAATTTAAAACAGCTTAATTCGAAGCTCCATAACAAGCATATTATTGTTACGAAATCATGTAAAGGCAATTCTGTGTGTCTTCGGTCTGACGCAGATAACAAAATAAAAATTGAAAATTTCTTGAAGGACACGGCAATCTGGTAAATAAGTTTCACAATGACCAAAACGTATTTGTCAAAAACCGTAACTTTTTGTTTCAGTGATATTGAGAAGAAAAGCGTTATTACGATGAAACCAAAAATACTAAATCTTAAAGTTACATCTGGAACTGTGGCCTATAAGGCCAATTGCCAATAATTGTTGCAGCCCTAATTATAAACTTAACAGATTTTTAAACAAAAAATTGAAAGATACTTGTACTTTTCCAAAGAAGTTTCGTGTAAAATATTCCTGTGGTTTGATGGATAAAATCAACACCCTTCATGTACCACTTGGTACCCGTTAGCATGACTGGATATTGTCAACTTGTACTCATGTACACCAATTAATGAAACTCTTGATGTTGTTAGAAAGTATATATTGGCCCATAATATGCTTTCCCACGGTGAGGTTGTGGGATTAATTGACTTACCAAAACAGTCTTCGTCCTTCAATGCCTTTACTTTTAATGACAAATTCTATTCAGACCCAAATGGCTTAGTTATAGGTAGTGTCCGGATGTCCCGGAAGATGATGTGATGTGTGTGAAATCTTTTGGGACTTAACTCCTAAGGTCATCAGTCCCTAAGCTTACATACTACTTAACCTAAATTATCCAAAGGACAATCACAAACACACCCATGCCCGAGGGAGGACTAGAAACTCCGCCGGGACGAGCCGCACAGTCCATCACTGTAGCGCCCCAGACCGCTCGGCTAATCCCGCGCGGCTGTCCTGGCAGAGATTTTAGTCAATCACATGCACATATTTTGAATGTCAATCAGAGTTCACACCAAAACTTAAATCATATCATCGTTAAGTATATGACACTATTACTGTATATAGGCGGTGATGAGAACATCAGTTTATGTGCCCACTTCATCTACATGAACCCTAAGATTAAATTTACTCTTGAAGTGGAAGTCAACGATTCATTAAGTTAATTATATTAATCTATCACTAGGAAAGATAACAGTTTTCTTTTCTGAATATTTCGTCAACTTACTTGCGCCGATGTCATAATTAATAAAGATTCATGCCATCTGAAGAGAAATCTCCAAAGGAGTGCAAAAATGGTTTGGTGGTAAAGCTCCCAAAAAAGGGAAATTTGTCAGACTGTAACACATCCCCCAGGCTGTGGCTAAGCTATGTCTCCGCAATATCCTTTCTTTCAGGAGTGCTAGTTCTGCAAGGTTCGCAGGAGAGCTTCTGTGAAGTTTGGAAGGTAGGAGACGAGGTACTGGCAGAAGTAAAGCTGTGAGTACCGGGCGTGAGTCGTGCTTCGGTAGCTCAGATGGTAGAGCACTTGCCCGCGAAAGGCAAAGGTCCCGAGTTCAAGTCTCGGTCGGGCACACAGTTTTAATCTGCCAGGAAGTTTCATATCAGCGCACACTCCGCTGCAGAGTGAAAATCACATTCTGAAAAACTTTGACGTTCGCCGATGACACTGTAATTCTGTCACAGACATCAAAGGACTTGGAAGAGCGGTTGAACGGAATGGACAGTGTCTTGAAAGGAGGGTGTAAGATGAACATCAACAAAAGCAAAACGAGGATAATGGAAAGTAGTCGAATTAAGTCAGGTGATTCTGAGGGAATTAGATTAAGAAATGAGACACTTAAAGTAGTAAAGGAGTTTTGCTACTTGGGGAGCAAAATAACTGATGATGGTCGAAGTAGAGAGGATATAAAATGTAGACTGGCAATGGGAAGGAAAGCGTTTCTGAAGAAGAGAAATTTGTTAGCATCGGGTATAGATTTAAGTGTCAGGAAATCGTTTCTGAAAGTATTTGTATGGAGTGCAGCCATGTATAGAAGTGAAACATGGACGATAAATAGTTTGGACAAGAAGAGAATAGAAGCTTTCGAAATGAGGTGCTACAGAAGAATGCTGAAGATTAGATGGGTAGATCACATAACTAATGAGGAAGTATTGAATAGGATTGGGGAGAAGAGAAGTTTGTGGCACAACTTGACTAGAAGAAGGGACCGGTTGGTAGGACATGTTCTGAGGCATCAAGGGATCACCAATTTAGTATTGGAGGGCAGCGTGGAGGGTAAAAATCGTAGAGGGAGACCAAGAGATGAATACACCAAGCAGATTCAGGAGGATGTAGGTTGCAGTAGGTACTGGGAGATGAAGCAGTTTGCACAGGATAGAGTAGCATGGAGAGCTGGATCAGGCCAGTGTCAGGACTGAAGACCACAACAACAACAACTTACAACATTGCTGCCAGACTGGCCCCTTGAAGTGAAGATCAGCACAGGTCCGTCCCAATGCTCAACTGACCTGGCACAGTCTGTCCCAAGCTAAAATTGTCCGTCTATTTATATCAGCTTTTCCCTCGCTTCTGACACAGTGTCAGGAGACAGAAGCTATGGCGGGGATAAATTCCCACATGTCAACTACTTACAAAAAAAATGGTTCAAATGGCTCTGAGCACTATGGGACTCAACTGCTGAGGTCATTAGTCCCCTAGAACTTAGAACTAGTTAAACCTAACTAGCCTAAGGACATCACAAACATCCATGCCCGAGGCAGGATTCGAACCTGCGACCGTAGCGGTCTTGCGGTTCCAGACTGCAGCGCCTTTAACCGCACGGCCACTGCGGCCGGCAAACTACTTACAAATCGCCACTCTTGGCTCTGGCCTAGTGCCCCGCCTCATAAATTGCAATAACGTAAAGCAACGCTGCAGTTTTCTGCCTCTCTGCTCCACTCAAAACAAATTGTGCGTGTAATACTGCCATCGCAGCTCTGCGCCCATGAGTGCCATGCTTACCTTGCCTGGCCCGATGGCTGTTGACTGTTACCACACTCTGCCAGCAGCCGCAGATTTCATCGCTACCTGCGCCTTCATTGAATTTTGACAAAATTTTCCTTTCCTTCAACTAGGACTAATACTAGCGCAGCAAATCATTCCTTTTATGTAGTAGAGACAGTAAAATCAAGGCTCTCAATAGAAAATTAAAAGCAATTTGTTGTGAGTGCAAATTTCATAAAATTTTGCGACCTGGTAATCTCACCCACTTCCCCATCTGAAATTAAACAATTATAAACTCTCGAAAATATAAAAGCTCATACAAAGTTGATGGTATAACTACATAGTCTTCCGCAGCCACTGTCGTGGCGATTAAAATTCTTCTGTGTGCTGTACCGCGAAATTGTGTAAAATGCTTTTGTTATAAACTTAAAACCAACGTTTCGACCTTATTACAGCGTCCTTCCTCAGGGGAGGACTGTTGGTGAAGGAAAGATGACTGTTTCCTGCACACCATTCGTCTACAATAAATAGTCACCTTTCCCCCTCCGAAACCAGTCTTTCCCAGAGGAAGGGCGTTGCAATACGGTCAAATGTTTGTTTTAAGTTTATAATCAAGATATTTTATACAATGACGCGATGCAGCACGAACAAGAATTTTAATCATCAAAGTTGATGGTATTTGCAACAAAATACTGAAGTGTTGTTGTACAATAGAATGTATCGTCCTTTCTTAAATATGTGGCCCATCATTAAGTCAGGGTTCAAATGGTTCAAATGGCTCTGAGCACTATGGGACTTAACATCCGAGATCATCAGTCCCCTAGAACTTAGAACTACTTAAACCTAACTATCCTAAGGACATCACACACATCCAAGCCCCAGGCAGGATTCGAACCTGCGACCGTAGCGGTCACGCGGTTCCAGACTGAAGCGCCTAGAACCGCACGGCCACACCGGCCGGCATTAGGTCAGGGAAATTTTTCAAATATTAGAAAATACAAGTGTTAAATCCCTTTATAATAAACATACAACAATGTAATTAATGGCCCCTTTTACTGTCAATATCGTTTTTTGACTGTTTATGCATCCTAATTTAGTAATACTAATGTATTTACTAAAACACAGTTCAAATTTCGGTATAATTACTCAGCGCACAATAGAATTCATACATTCACTCTCAAGATTTTTTAAGTATTACATGACAGTACAGCTGTAGTTGACATTTTTGTGCCCTATCAAAGGCGTCTGTCTCTGTAAATCTCGACATTTTGTTAAAAAATTGAGGTTTTATGAAATTTACAGAATAAATAAGAAAGTTATCATGTCACAGAAAAAACTATGTAGATAATTGTCTTACGCTATGCAATTGAAACAATATACAGTCTTAACAAGAGTAAGACGTAGACGCGTTATGTAACCTCCGGTGTGTCTGCATTGCAATAGTCCAGTATCAAAAGCCACAGCGATCACATTATTCAGATATTTCCGACGAGCTGTTTCGTTACCCTGCGTCTTAATCATTTCGTTGAAATTGTACACTTGCACAACGATGACGAGTAAGGATAGAACGTACGGCAACACAGGAACTTCTCAGAAATAGGACCCTGTAAGTACTGCATGTGTTAGCATTTGTTGTTTCAGTCAAATGTTTAGCTTTTTATCAAACAATATCTCATTTACGACTCTTCTGAATCGTTTAAGTACAGAGCATAGCTCTCTCTCCCCCTGAACCCTCTTACAGAAACGGCGGGTGGTAGGAACCGGTACGGACTGAATCATAAAATAAAAATAAAAACAAGGATCTGTTAACATGTGTAATCCCTACAGCTGGTTTCTGCTCTTGTAGCGTGTTCCTGTGGTCCATACACGCAACACGTTCCGCTGCTAAGAAGACAGTAAATCCAATGCTATGCCGTGGAGGACTAGAAACAGGTTTGCACAACGGACCAAAACAAAACAAAAATGGTCAAATGTGTGTGAAATCTTGTGGGACTTAACTGCTAAGGTCATCAGTCCCTTGCTTACACACTACTTAACCTAAATTATCCTAAGGACAAACACACACACCCATGCACGAGGGAGGACTCGAACCTCCGCTGGGACCAGCCGCACAGGCCATGACTGCAGCGCCGTAAGTTCGGCTAATCCCGCGCGGCAGGACTAAAACAACGCCTCAGAACCGTCAATTACAAGTGCAATTTGTCACTGACACAACAGTACTAAATGGAGACACCCCGGCCGTGTTTTGACGACTTACAAATAGATTTACCGCAGTACCTGGCGACACAAAGGAGAGTTCTGTTCTCTTTCTCCTTATGACAGACGATAAATTGTTACGACGTATTCGTAATGACTGTATGGGCGCCCCGTCCCGTTATGTTGATCGAAGCTGTTTCATTTCCGTGTCTATAGACGTCTAACCTCCAGCGTTACCGTAAGACGTTCATTTACCTTGCAGCAGTGCCCCGCGGCTCATGAAACTACACTTTGCAATGACGCCGTTAGGTGAAAATGTTATTCACGCTGGTGCCGTTTCTCACATTAATCACCCGCTTGCTGATGTGTCCCTCAATATTTCATTTACACCAATGACCTACAGCTGAATCGTAATACACAATCCAGTCACATTAATGTAACCACCGGTCAAAACCCTGACTAACAACCTTTTACGATACCGACGACTGCGAAATGAGGCCGGCCGTTGTGGCCGATCGGTTCTAGGCGCTTTAGTCCGGAACCGCGCTGCTGCTACGGTC
The DNA here is from genome assembly GCF_021461395.2 of Schistocerca americana. Lineage (NCBI taxonomy): Eukaryota > Metazoa > Arthropoda > Insecta > Orthoptera > Acrididae > Schistocerca > Schistocerca americana. The sequence continues at coordinate 185,953,927 of NC_060120.1, forward strand.
GCAGGTTCAAATCCTGCCTCGGGCATGGATGTGTGTGATGTTCTTAGGTTAGTTAGGTTTAAGTAGTTCTAAGTCTAGGGGACTGATGACCTCAGATGTTAAGAGCCATAATGCTTAGAGCCATTTGAACCATTTGCGAAACGAGTCAGTAAGGTTCTAGAAGGAACTGACAGGGATGTGGAGACATACCGACTGCAGTGCATTGGAGGTTTCTCGGTTTCGAATCTGTGGCGCGAACAACCCGATCAAGCTCGTTCAAAAAAAATGGTTCCAATGGCTCTGAGCACTATGGGACTGGTGCTCTTAGAACCACACGACTACACTGCGTGCTGTGTGACACTTTGCTTTTTCCTGCTGGTAGATACCATCGTGGCAAGAGGTGGCTAGGTAACCAAGGAGAGAGGCATACCTGTGTTGACTCATTGTTAGTTCCAGAACGACGAGATAAACCACCGAATGCCACGAAAAGATTCCCCAGACCATAACGCTCCCTCCTCCGGCTGTACATTTCCGACGATTGTTGGAGTGCGCTTGATTTCAGACGTTTTACGCCGTACATGCCAAAGGCCATCTGTCAGATGGAGCATAAAACGTGATTCATCTGAAAAGTCCACCTATCGCCATGCAGTGGACGTCCAGTTGCATTCCTCGCTGATGAACAGCAGTCAGCACGGCTGCATGAACCAGGCCCTGCTGCGGATGCCCATCCGCAGCGATGTTCTCTGGATAGGCGTTGAGGGGATGCTGTTGGTAGTTCCTTGGTTCATCTGGGCGGCCAGTTGTTTAACAGTAACAAGTCTGTTCGCCCAAATACATCTCCGCAACTATCGTTCACCCCTGTCCGTGTTCACTACAGCTGCCTCGGCGCCAGTTTTGCATAGCGCCATTTTGCCATGCACGGTATACTTCAATCATGGTGACACGCGAACAAAGTCACCCGCTTCGAAAATGCTTCCACCTTTTGCCGGAAAGCCAATGACCATGCCCTCTTAGATGTCAGCTAAGTCGTCCGTTTCCGCATTACGACAACGACTGCACCGTTTTCCGACACCCTCGCCCCCCTCCCTCTCCCACTGACACCAGCTATGCGGGGTGTTACAAAAAGGTACGGCCAAACTTTCAGGAAACATTCCTCACACACAAAAAAAAGAAAATATGTTATGTGGACATGTGTCCGGAAACGCTTACTTTCCATGTTAGAGCTCATTTTATTACTTCTCTTCAAATCACATTAATCATGGAATGGAAACACACAGCAACAGAACGTACCAGCGTGACTTCAAACACTTTGTTACAGGAAATATTCAAAATGTCTTCCGTTACCGAGGATACATGCATCCACCCTCCGTCGCATGGAATCCCTGATGCTTTATTTGTTCATGAGACCCAGAAAATATTAGATACAGGCTCCCAGGTAGATGCTATTTTTCTTGACTTCCGGAAGGCGTTCGATACAGTTCCGCGCTGTCGCCTGATAAACAAAGTAAGAGCCTACGGAATGTCAGACCAGCTGTGTGGCTGGATTGAAGAGTTTTTAGCAAACAGAACACAGCATGTTGTTATCAATGGAGAGACGTCTACAGACGTTAAAGTAACCTCTGGCGTGCCACAGGCGAGTGTTATGGGACCATTGCTTTTCACAATATATATAAATGACCTAGTAGATAGTGTCGGAAGTTCCATGCGGCTTTTCGCGGATGATGCTGTAGTATACAGAGAAGTTGCAGCATTAGAAAATTGTAGCGAAATGCAGGAAGATCTGCAGCGGATAGGCACTTGGTGCAGGGAGTGGCAACTGACCCTTAACATAGACAAATGTAATGTATTGCGAATACATAGAAAGAAGGATTCTTCATTGTATGATTATATGATAGTGGAACAAACACTGGTAGCAGTTACTTCTGTAAAATATCTGGGAGAATGCGTGCGGAACGATTTGAAGTGGAATGATCATATAAAATTAATTGTTGGTAAGACGGGTACCAGGTTGAGATTCATTGGGAGAGTGCTTAGAAAATGTAGTCCATCAACAAAGGAGGTGGCTTACAAAACACTCGTTCGACCTATACTTGAGTATTGCTCATCAGTGTGGGATCCGTACCAGATCGGTTTGACGGAGGAGATAGAGAAGATCCAAAGAAGAGCGGCGCGTTTCGTCACAGGGTTATTCGGTAACCGTGATAGCGTTACGGAGATGTTTAGCAAACTCAAGTGGCAGACTCTGCAAGAGAGGCGCTCTGCATCGCGGTGTAGCTTGCTCGCCAGGTTTCGAGAGGGTGCGTTTCTGGATGAGGTATAGAATATATTGCTTCCCCCTACTTATACCTCCCGAGGAGATCACGAATGTAAAATTAGAGAGATTAGAGCGCGCACGGAGGCTTTCAGACAGTCGTTCTTCCCGCGAACCATACGCGACTGTAACAGGAAAGGGAGGTAATGACAGTGGCACGTAAAGTGCCCTCCGCACACACCGTTGGGTGCCTTGCGGAGTATAAATGTAGATGTAGATGTAGATGCGCTGATGCAGCCCTGGACAATGGCGTATTGTATCACAGCCGTCCACAATACGAGCACGAAGAGTCTCTACATTTGGTACCGGGGCTGCGTAGACAAGAGCTTTCAAATGCCCCCATAAATGAAAATCAAGAGGGTTGAGGTCAGTAGAGCGTGGAGGCCATGGAATTGGTCCGCCTCTACCAATCCATCGGTCACCGAATCTGTTGTTGAGAAGCGTACGAACACTTCTACCGAAATGTGCAGGAGCCCCATCGTGCATGAACCACATGTTGTGTCGTACTTGTAAAGGCACATGTTCTAGCAGCACAGGTAAAGTATCCCGTATGAAATCTTGATAACGTGCTTCATTGAACGTAGGTGGAAGAACATGCGGCCCAATCAAGACATCACCAATAATACCTGCCCAAACGTTCACAGAAAATCTGTGTTGATGACGTGATTGCACAATTGCGTGCGGATTCTCGTCAGCCCACACATGTTGATTGTGAAAATTTACAATTTGATCACGTCGGAATGAAGCCTCATCCGTAAAGAGAACATTTGCACTGAAATGAGGATTGACACATTGTTGGATGAACCATTCGCAGAAGTGTACCCGTGGAGGCCAATCAGCTGCTGACAGTGGCTGCACACGCTGTACATCGTACGGAAACAACTGGTGCTCCCGTAGCACTCTCCATACAGTGACGTGGTCAACGTTACCTTGTACAGCAGCAACTTCTCTGACGCTGACATAAGGGATATCGTCAACTGCACGAAGAATTGCCTCGTCCATTGCAGGTGTCCTCGTCGTTCTAGGTCTTCCCCAGTCGCGAGTCATAGGCTGGAATGTTCCGTGCTCCCTAAGACGCCGATCAATTGCTTCGAACGTCTTCCTGTCGGGACACCTTCGTTCTGGAAATCTGTCTCGATACAAACGTACCGCGCCACGGCTATTGCCCCGTGGTAATCCATACATCAAAGGGGCATATGCCAACTCCGCATTTGTAAACATTGCACTGACTGCAAAACCACGTTCGTGATGAACACTAAACTGTACTGATGTGCTTGATGCTAGTACTGTAGAGCAATGAGTCGCATGTCACCACAAGCACCGAAGTCAACATTAGCTTCCTTCAATTGGGCCAACCGGCGGTGAATCGAGGAGGTAGAGTGCATACTGACGAAACTAAAATGAGCTCTAACATGGAAATTAAGCGTTTCCGGACACATGTCCACATAACATCTTTTCTTTAATTGTGTGTGAGAAATGTTTCCTGAAAGTTTGGCCGTACCTTTTTGTAACACCCTGTATACCCTCTACTACTACTGCTGCCACCTGCCGTGTGAGAGTGGTAACTGCAAGTTGACGTCGAACATAGGCTGTGGGCATCTTAATGTGATTGGACCGTGTATAATTCCAACAGCCAGCGATAGAAATTCGCTACGCGTAAAATACGAACAACTTGAATATTATAGTCGTAGTCTTTCGCGGCGAATATTTTGTATACACAATTCTAGGTCACGCTAAATCTGCATAAGTTTCCGAGCTTTCGACAACATTCACCAACGTAACTGTGGCGTCTGCGTCTCCTTAGAGTTGACACGACTCGGTGGTGATGGTTGTCTCAGTCGGTATGACGTGGAACGGCGTCCGTCGCTCACGGCAACGCCACCCTGTAACTGGTAGAAAAACATAAACTCCTCGCGTGGTTTTCTTTTGTTGTGACTCCGCGACAGACTTTTCAGCTTGCGCGAACTGGCTAACTCTTCTTTTTATTATGCCCGGTTAGATAATGGTTGAAACTTCCTGGCAGATTAATACTGTGTGCTTGACAGAGACTCGAACTCGGGACCTTTGCCTTTCGCGGGCAAGTGCTCTACCATCTGAGCTACCGAAGCACGACTCACGCCCCGTCCTCACACAGTTCGAGTCTCGGTCGGGCACACAGTTTTAATCTGCCAGGAAGTTTCATATCAGTGCACACTCCGCTGCAAAGTGAAAATCTCATTCTGAAAACATCCCCCAGGCTGTGGCTAAGCCATGTCTCCGCAGTATCCTTTCTTTCATGAGTGCTAGTTCTGCAAGGTTCGCAGGAGAGCTTCTGTAAAGTTTGGAAGGTAGGAGACGTGATACTGGCAGAACTAAAGCTGTGAGGACCGGGCGTGAGACGTGCTTCGGTAGCTCAGATGGTGCCTGCACGGTAGCTCAGCGTGTTTGGTCAGAGGGTTTAGCTACCCTCTGTAACAAAAAAACTGAGTAAACGGATCAACGAACAACCTGAACGGGTGTCATCGGACGTCCGCCACGAACAAATTCAACGAACAATACGCCGGCACGGTAACTCAGCGTGTTCGGTCAGAGGGTTAGCTGCCCTCTGTAATAAAGAAACTGAGTTAATGGATCAACAACGAACTTAAACGGATGTCTTACGACGTCCGCCCCGAGCAGATGGAGCGAACTACAGCGAGCAAAATGAGATTAAAAAAAAAAAAAGATGGTAGAGCACCTGCCCGCGAAAGGCAAAGGTTCCGAGTTCGAGTCTCGCTCGGGCACAAAGTTTTAATCTGCCAGGAAGTTTCATATCAGCACACACTCCGCTGCAGAGTGAAAATCTCATTCTGTATATAATGGTTGTTGAATATTAATAATATAAAGTCTTGAATCTTCAATCCATCACCCAAGTCGTGGCCACATTATGGAACTGCGAGGATGTTAAGTTGATAAATCGTTGGCCCGTCGTCAAGACGTCGCTACCTCGCGTGTTCAAAAACTACACTATGTAATTCCAGAGATAACATATACTTAAGCAATGATCAGAATGTGTCGTAATCTTGGGACAAATCGATGATTGTTCACTGTTAAATAACCTTGAATTATGTGGTATGCAGATAGAATAGCTAAGTCTCAGGATAAAATTAAAACTATATGGTCAGTCGTAAAGGAAGTGGCTGGTCTGCAGAGACAGGTCGAGAATATAGAATCAGTGCGTAGTGGGGATGTCCGTGTTACTGATAAGTAGCATATATGTACAGTACTTAATAATCACTTTCTGAATATAGCAGGTGAACTAAATAGAAACCTAGTCCCAACAAGGAATCATATAGCGCTCTTAGAAAAAAGTGTTCCGAGACTGTTACCTGAAATGCTCCTCCATGATACTGACAAAAGGGAGATTGAGTTAATAATTAAATCACTAAAGACCAAGAACTCTCATGGATATGACGGGGTATCTAGCAGAATACTGAAGTATTGTTCCACGTATGTTAGCTCAGTACTTAGCCATATCTGTAACTTTTCCTTTAGGAGTGGTCGGTTTCCTGACCGATTAAAGTACTCGGTAGTGAAGCCACTTTATAAAAAGGGAGACAGGGATAATGTTGACAATTATAGACCTATTTCTATGCCATCGGTGTTTGCTAAAGTTATCGAGAAGGTTGTATATACAAGGTTACTGCAGCATTTAAATTCACATAATTTGCTGTCAAATGTACAGTTTGGTTTTAGAAATGACTTAACAACTGAAAATGCTATAGTCTCTTTTCTCTGTGAGGTTTTGGACGGATTAAATAAAAGGTTGCGAACGTTAGGTGTTTTCTTTGATTTAACGAAGGCTTTTGACTGTGTTGACCACAAAATATTACTGCAGAAGTTGGAACATTATGGAGTAAGGGGAGTATCTTACAATTGGTTCGCCTCCTACTTTAAGAACAGAAAGCAGAAGGTAATCCTCCGCAATATTGAGAGTGGTAATGATGTTCAGTCCCAATGGGGCACTGTTAAATGGGGCGTTCCCCAAGGGGCGGTGCTGGGGCCACTGCTGTTTCTTATTTACATAAATGATATGCCTTCTAGTATTACAGGTGATTCAAAAATATTTCTGTTTGCTGATGACACCACCTTGGTAGTGAAGGATCTTGTGTGTAATATTGAAACATTATCAAATAATGTAGTTCATGATATAAGTTCGTGGCTTGTGGAAAATAATTTGATGCTAAATCACAGTAAGACTCAGTTTTTACAGTTTCTAACCCACAATTCAACAAGAACTGACATTTTAATCAGACAGAATGGGCATGTTATAAGCGAGACGGAACAGTTCAAGTTCCTAGGCGTACGGATAGATAGTAAGCTGTTGTGGAAAGCCCATGTTCAGGATCTTGTTCAGAAACTAAATGCCGCTTTATTTACCATTAGAACAGTATCTGAAATAAGTGACATTTCAACACGAAAAGTAGTATACTTCACATATTTTCATACGCTTATGTCATATGGTATTATTTTTTGGGGTAATTCTTCTGATTCAAAAAGGGTATTTTTGGCTCAAAAACGGGCTGTTCGAGCTATGTATGGTGTAAGTTCGAAAACCTCTTGTCGACCCCTATTCAATAGTCTGGGAATTTTGACATTGACCTCACAGTATGTATTTTCTTTAATGTCGTTTGTTGTTAGCAATATTAGCTTATTCCCAAGAGTTAGCAGCTTTCACTCAGTTAATACTAGGCAGAAATCAAATCTGCATGTGGAATGCACTTCCTTGACTCTTGTGCAGAAAGGAGTGCAGTATTCTGCTGCATCCATTTTCAATAAGCTACCACAAGAACTCAAAAATCTTAGCAGTAGCCCAAACACTTTTAAGTCTAAACTGAAGAGTTTCCTCATGGCTCACTCCTTCTATTCTGTCGAGGAGCTCCTGGAAGAGCGAAAAAATTAAGCAAATTCCAGTGTTACATTCTTGATTTTCTTTATTTAAACTAACGACTTGTCGCCTGAATATGTTTCTTATATTTCATTTTATCTGTTTCTACAATCGTGTTATAATTTCATGTATTGACTCGTTCCATGACCATGGAGACTTCTCCTAAGTGTGGTCCCACGGAACAATAAATAAATAAATAAATAAAAATTCATTTTTCACTTCATAATATTCTAATAATCAATTAATTGTCACTAATACACATGATAATGTTTATTCAATTGTGTAGGCGACACGAAGAATTAAAGTTTGAATCAAATTTTATTGTTCCTTGTAATTAATTGTCCCTACGCTGAGCACGCACACCGATTTCTCACTCAGGGAATTACATCCGTTTCCATCAGTAATCCTGACGTTGACGGCAACTTCTGACAACTCGGCGCAATTTTACGTTATTAGTGTTTGCGTTTGTCTGTTACCTACTCGAGACTAATATTTGTTTTTCTGTCGGCGATCTTTCTTTTTCACTGTCCCTGAATGTTCGTGCTTATTCATTGTCACGAAGGCTAAGTCCCATCACAAATCTCACACGATTTAATTTCGTCGCGAATCTCCGTAACCCGTTATCTTGCTAACGGTAAAGATGACTTTGCTTCAGTATGATTTCTAAGTAATAATTCAGTCTATATCGCAAAACTTTCAAACTTCCGATTAGCTTAACACATTATAGTATCGCTTACATGCATGGTACTATCGCAATAGCACTAGAGAGCGACTAGATAGCAACTGAAGCTAACATTTCCTTTGCCGAGTTACATTGCAGTCACATCGAACTTCCTTGTCGACGCTGCCACAACTCTATTTTATGGTAAATGTTATGTTTGGCCAATTTACCATCTGGGCTTTAACCTTCGTTATTAATTATTTTGTAATTCTTTCTTTGGTGTTTTTGTTGCGTATCTTATCATATTCTTTCATTCACTCTCTATTTAATGTTAAATATTATTATTCACATGACATTCCTGTTAATCAAATTATCACAAGTGTAAATTTTGTCATCCGTAGCTGCCCTCACTGTCAGGATGACTAATTTTCCTACTTATTTTACAACAAAGGGTTTATAAAATAAATAAAATAAATAAAAAAAATATATTGTTATTTAAATATGTTAATTATTCTATCTGTATGATGGTGATTGTGATTGCAATTGTAATTAATATTTTGCTTATCTGGAACGTGGACGTTTAATTATTCGTTATCAGACGCTTGACAATGGCTTTTTCGTAAAGGCAATGTTACTCGTAGTTGACCGTGAAATAAAACTGAAATAATCGGACTTCGTAAATAAAAACGTTTCCAAAGACTGCTGCGGTAGGTGCGGACTCATAATCTAAATCTCAATATTACAATAATTTGCCAGCCATGCCAATACGTCGTACAGAGGTGATTGTCTACTAAACATAAAAAAGTTACACAGTTAGTTAAATCAGATATATTCAATGAATAAGCCTACAGCTCATAATCCTACTTACTTTTATAAATATAAATTCTTTACAGAATCGAGTGCCTAGTGTGGTTGCAACTCGCAGTATTCTTCTATAACATGAAATATGGCGGTGTGCCAGACAATAAAAAAATACGTGCTTCTCGCACCACTTCAACCAGAGCTCTCTCTTTCTTAATCAAACATAAGAGTAACGTAATTGTGCTTTTGTTTTATCAGCGACACAGCGCTGCAGTTGTGTGCCATAGGCTTTATTTATTTGTCACTGATTATTTATTTAATTAATATTTCGCGTTTCCGCAGAAACTCACGGTCGGCATGCAAATGTGCCTTTATATTGCCCCCTGAATTGCGAGGCGAAAGGACACACCTGCAGGCGAGCAATTCACCTAAAGGCACAAGAAAATCTAAGTTATCTACAACTATTTACATGACTTACATTACACATTATACACATTATATACAAAATTTGAATGACGCGGGTGCGCCGTAAAAGTTCTTATGTTGGCAGATAGAGTGCGCGCATGCGCAGAAGCGTCTATGTAACTGCGGCACTGCCGTTATATCGTACAGTTAGATCACGCGGCACAGTATTGCAGACCATATTGTTCGTGTGCGCGCGTTTTTCAGTCGTTGCACAAAGAAAATATTCAACCAAGATTACATATGAAGACTACATTCTATGACAGGTAACTTAGTTTTAAATTTACAATATTTGTTATAACACAATACAACTTAGATTGTTGAATGTTCTTAGTTACATAGTATTGTTTTGAAATACTTCAAAGAAAAATGTCCGTATTTTTCAGGTGCGTTGACCTATACACATCGTGTCGTTATTACAGTTCATATTCATCCGCTGCACAATAATTTTTTACAGGTTAGTATCGTCGTGGTAAAGTTTTTTGATCACAGTAACATTGTTGTATAACAACATGATTAACACATAAGCGTGTCCATTTCCCATTTCCATTATAGTCGTAGTGATGCAGTTGGTTGTGACTAAAAGCATTGCTTATTACAGATCAGACGTGACCCGTCGAGTAATTGGTCCACGTGCAGTTCGTTTTTTACATTCCGTGGAAGCTTGGCTGCAGAACCTCGGACGGCACATAGCTGGCGTCGATCCTTGGACAGTCCAGGTAAGAGTGTCCATCACATTTCGAGAACATTTCATTCCCTGAAGTTCCAACCAAAATTCTTCCACCCGTCGTGTTGTTTTCTGGACAGGCACTTTGTGTCCATTTAATCCAGTTAACATCTTGAAGTTGGGTACTGTAGTAATATCACTAGACGATACACGAATTATGCACTTCACATTTTCAGTTTTTTGCTGAATATAGCTCACCTAAATGTTCGTAGTTATTAATCAAGGAAATCGTTCATCGCGTTCACATAGATACGCTGCATAATGAATGGCATTAACAGTTTCTTTCACATAGGTTTCCGCGTAGTTGCAGAGTTAGTAATGTTCGTTAATGTCCGTGAACAGTGGTTCACTATGCAATGTCCTTTTGGCACTCGTTTTGTTCAAATTTTTACATAGTAACAGTTACACTATACATCAGTTAAAAAAATAAGTAATTATACATACACACGTCACATATTTTCTTAGCATAAACATAATATAGTTGCACATAAACGTGTTTACATCATCATTACATCGCTATAGGTTATTACATTGTGTCACATTTGATTTCATGAATTGCAGATATTTACATCCTCTTTAGCGGTTTTGCTGGGATATTATCGATGTTTTTTATGATGTCATCTGAAATTAAGATAGGTTAGACACAACATTCATTACATCAGTAGGCAAGACCAGGCGTTTTCACTACTCAATAAATATTCAAAATAGTAAGAGAGAGAAAATGTTCGATTCCTCGCGTTTTGTGCGTGTGTGTAGAGTGTCTGTGTGGCCTTGACTACTGATAGATGCTTTTCGTGTTGAGAGATGTGCGTCTAATCTATTTCTCAAAGTAAAAGATCGCTTCACAGATGACGTCTGTCAGTTCGTCAGGTGTCACACCAAGTCAGTGGTACCTTCAGTAACAAATGTTCCGTGAAAAATTAATATGTCATCCACTGCTACGTAATCATAAATTTTACTTTAATATTCCGTCTTTCAGGTGGAGGCGCGCGCTGAAAGAAGAGTTCTTCTGTCTTCAACTGCGTCACTGGAACCGCTGAAATGAAAATTTCTATACTACTTATTATCTGTGTTGTAACAACAGAGTTTTTCGAGTTGCTTAGCAATATTTTGATGGGTATGACCTTGACATTATTCAGCATGAAATGCTCTAAGATCTCGGTGTGCGTATAGTCCAATAATTTTGTTAGTTCTAGGATGTTGTAACAGATACGCACCAGGATGCGGTATGTTAACAATTATATAAGGTCCTTCATATAGCAGACGCCACTTAGCGTTGTGTCGTTTGAGTGCTACAGATTTATGATGAGTACGAAGTAGTACAAGCATTCCTACCTCGAATTTTGTTTTCTTTTTATTATGTTTCTGTGATGTTTGTTTCGTATTTGTGCGTGATGTGTCAATGTAGTCAATACTTCTTTTATTTTCTGTTCAGGTGTGATTTCCTTGTCCGACAACTTAGGTAATGGTTCTATCCACTGATCGTTCTGTTTGCAATTGAACATGATCTCGTTAGGTGTGTAATTCGTATCGTAAATATTTAAGTTATTGTGTACGTCTTCGAAAAGACTTAGGTAGGACACCCAATTAGTATGTTTTGATGAAATATAGGTCCTCATGAATCGATTTAATTCTCGGAAAAGTCTCTCAGTCGCGTTACATTGTGGACTAAACCTCGAAATAAATATACTTTTGATGTTATTGTCCTTCAAGAAATTTCTCCATTTGTACCCAGAGCAGTATGCTGCATTATCTGATAGAATTGCTTTAGGTTTTCCCACGTGCGTCAGGTAATCACTTGAGAATCTTCGTATTATAGCATTTGCAGTGGCGGATTTTAAAGCATAAAGTTTTACATGTTTAGAAAATATATCGTAAAAAGCTAAGATATATTTGACGCCTCCAGAGCTTGCTGGATGCGGTCCACTGATGTCAGTACACAGAATTTCCAGGGGTTTACTAGGTAAAATAGAATGTAAATCTGTTTTTGTGGATAAATTCTGAGGTTTTGATTTTTGACATATGACACATGTTTTCAGTTCCCTGTAAATTTTTCTTCTCATATTGCTAAAATAACAGTATGTGCTGAGCTTTGCCAAACACTTTTTCGTCCCATAATGACCCCAAACTAAGTGTGTGTGCCAAACTAGATTACGTTCAGACTCTTTGGGAATGCATACACACCAGTTAGTAGCATTTGGATGTCGGCGGTAAAATAACACATCATTGTGTAACTTGTAATACTTAGTCAAAGGATGATTGTGTTTTTCTACCAGTAATGTTATTATCTTATACCAGTGAGGATCAGATTTTTGTAATTCAGCCATGTTTCTGCACATATCAATATAATATTGGTGATACTGCTTGTCTTGCATTAAGAGAATCCTGTAGTCATTTATATTTTCTAAGTCACTGTTGGTATCATTCATACCTTGTGGAAGTCTAGACAAAGTGTCTGCAATGGTGTTGTCCTCACCTCTTATGTACTTAATTTCAAAAGAGTAGTTCTGAAGTGTAACTGCCCATCGTGATAGTCTAGGATGTACAAGTTTACAAGTTAACAAAAATGTCAGGGCCTGGTGATCGGTGTAAATTACTGTATGTTTTCCAAATAAATAATAATTGAATTTCTTGAATGCCCATACTATGGAAAGTGTTTCTAACTCAGTAGTGGAGTATGTACGCTCACATTCAGTTAGAGTACGACTTGCAAACCCAATAATTCTTATCTGTTCCTCCTCTTTATTCTTTACAACTTGAAATAAGCAACAGCCCAAGCCAGTACGTGAAGCGTCACAAGTCATACAAAAATCTAAATTGAAATCTGGATGGCTCAATATGTTAGCATTCACTAAAGCATGTTTAATTGTATTAAAGTCATTCTGGCACTGTTCCGACCAGATCCAAACTTGATTCTTTCTGAGTAGATTTAGCAGATGTTTACTGTTCAAAAGTGGTTGTGGCAAAAAACGTCTGAAAAATGAACATAGCCCAAGGAATGATTTTAACTGCTTTTTAGTTCGAGGGCTAGGAAAGTTTCTGATAGCATCTAATTTACTGGGATCCGGACGTATGCCCTGTGAATTAATGAAATGTCCTAAATACTTTATCTCACTGCAACCAAATTTTGATTTTCTTAGGTTGGCTGTGACTCCAGCTTGTGCAAATTTTTCTAAAATTCTTTGAAGAGTGTTAACGTGTTCATTCCAAGATTGTGTAGCTATCAGTATATCATCTACATAGTGTGTGACTGTCTCAACTAAATCGTCGCCAAGCACGGTATCCAGGGCTGTAATGAATACCCCCGAGCTGACATTCAGTCCTAAGGGTAGAACACAAAACTGATAGGTTCGCCCCCCGAACATAAATGCAGTATATATTTCCGAGAATCAGGAGTGATACCCACCTGCCAAAACGAATTAGCGAGATCTATTGTGGAAAAATATTTTGCATCTAGAAATTTCTGTAATTGCTCTTCTAAATTTTCAGGTTTTGTGTGAACCGGTAAAATCATTTCATTAATAGCTCGTGCGTCTAACACTAACCTAATGCTTCCATTTGATTTTTTGACAACAAGTAGAGGACTACAATAAGGTGAGGTGGATGGTTCAATGACCTTCCAGTCTAACATTTGTTTTAATTCTTGCCACACAGCAGGTCGTTGAGATAACGGTACGTTATATGTCTTATGGTAGAAGATCTTGTTAGGCTTAACTTCAATCTTGTACACATACGTGTTGATAACACCTAATCGTTTGGTAAAAACTTGTAAATATTTGGATAACACTTCCTGTAGTTTTATACGTTCATGTACACTGAGAGCTGTAGCTTCACTTATCTTATGATCAAGCAATGTTTTCAAGTCCATTAGCTCTGTGTCAGATGAGTGTGTTTGCATGTCTTGAATGTCATTGTCAAGTACTAACTGAACCTTGTACCCTGTACAGTGTTTGTCATGCTTTAGAGTTCTCCTGTCCAAATCAATAATAATTACACTGCCTTTATCATTTAAAATACATTTACCTTTGGAGAAGTCTATAATGCAGTCCTTCTCGCTCATAATATCTATTCCTAATATGCAATTTGTCACAAGGTTTTGTACAACCAGGAATGGCCATTGTACGGTTCCATTACCTATTTTAACGTTTACAAAAACTTGCTTCGTAACCCTACATGACTTATTACCTAGTGCAGTAGTTATTTTACAGTTTTGGGCAGGAAACTCAGGCACAGGTTCCAATTCACACATCTTTTTATAGAAATTAAAAGACAAAACGCTCACAGCTGCACCTGTATCTAGGATAATAGTAGTTGGAATCCCACCTACTACACCAGTAGTAGATGCTAAAACAATTTCATTTGTGTTTAAACGACATTGTGTACTGTCTTGTAAAAGTTCATCTGATATATTGTTATTGTGGTTATATCTTATAAATAAAACAGGTAGTTTTTGTTTAGAATTACTCGGCATATCATTATTCTGTTGTTCAAGTGTGGTGTCAAATAACTGATTAACATTGAAGTCGCCCCCCAAGAATTCTTCAGCCACGACCTGGGGCAAAGTAGTGACTGTTTCTAGTTTGTTGGATTAGCATTTGTACTAGGTACTGACACAGATTGAGGTTGTGCATCAGGTGTCATTTCTATTATATTCACATTCGGATATTGCCTATTATGATCTCCAAACTTTTGCGGTTGTTGTTGCTGTTGCGCATTATAACTTACCTGTCGGTCGTAAGGTATGCTCCAATTTTGACCTGGTGGCTGCTGTGGTAAAGCAGAGTTTGAATGAAAGTACTGATCGTTACGAGTCCAACCTTGATGCTGTCTTGGCTCGTAGTTATTATTATTTCTATTTCTGTTTGTGTTTTTGTTATTACCTTTGTATCCGTTGTTACCGTTGTAGTTATTACCGCGGTGCCTTTTGTATGGATTGCCGCATGAAATGTTATTACTGTTGTAACTATTGTTTGTATTGGAATACGCGTGTTGATTTTGATTTCCGTACTGAGACGGCATGTGAGTTTGCTGTTTTTGTTGTACCGCGTATCCAACTGTGGGCGCGCCAGAATTGAGTTGGCAAGCCTGCATGTTTTGCATACCACTAGTGTAAACATTGTGGCTGCTGTTTTGCCGCGCGAAGCGCTGATCTTCAAGTAACATGTCAACCGAATCTAAAGCTGTTAAAAAATAATCTGAATCGTCATCCGGGATATGTAGGAGTTTTTCTTTAATGTTGAAAGGCAATTTGGCCTTCAACGCACGGAGTATATCACGCGTTGCGACTGGTTCGTCTAAAAATGTCCCATGTTCAAGTATTTTTCAAAATATCTGCGTAAGTTACCATTTTTACTGTTAAAAGTTTCAGGTTCTAAAATTTGTCTTCTGAGTCGCTCCTGGACGGATTGCGACCAGAATTTGTTCAGAAAAGCACGCTCAAACTCACTGTACGTGGTACATACGTCAGCTTGACTGTATGCCCAGACAGCTGCATCGCCTTGGATGTAACCGACAATATATGAAATCTTTTTCCGGTCACTCCAAGTGCGTGGAAATGCGTTACTAAAAGATTTAAGAAAAATCACCGGATGAATGGTTCGTTTTTCTGGGATAAAAATCTGAAATTGCCTGTGTTTCATTAAGCTTTCATCTTCCTTCGCATTGTGATATGGATTTATTCCACTGTAATTACTGGTATGTTCAGCTGGCGAGTAATTACGATAATGTTGCTGTGGTTTACCATGATAATAGCTTGTGTTTGTGTTTCCACATCGTGGTATGTGTTGTAGTCGTGGTGTGTTTTGTTCTTGTGTATTAGTCGTGTGCGGAATGTATCATACTCGAATGTATATTGGTTTCTGAACTGTACATTTTGACTGATATTTTCGTTACATTCAGACTGTAGTTGATCGGTGAATTGTCTCATGGGTGCAGTGACGGATTGTACTGCGTCACTGATCAGCTGTTTGTTATTAGTAATGTATTGCGCTACGGAGTCGTGCACAATTGTTGGTAAATTTTCACGTAAGCATCTATCAAAATGTTTGTCTTTGTTCTCAACCCAATCATGAAATTCTTTATTAATATTTTGAAAATGAGCATGTGATTGTAAGATGTCAGTCAGGTGTTGTTCAACATTGTCAAATTTATTCTGTACGTCAGTAATTCGTTTTTCAAGGTTGTCATGTACTGAAGGATATGTTTGAATTTGTTCAGTAAGAACTTCACACGTGACATTAAGGTTTTTTACTTGTGTCTGTAAAAGTGCTACGTCAGTTGTAGTCTTTTCTTGTCTCGTATTGAGCTGGGAAAATTTAGTACTGAGTTCGGTCATCTGTTTGGTCAGTGTGGCGTCTATAAGTTCCACACGTTTACACAAAGTGTCATTACCTATCTTGATTGCTATGAGATCAGATTTGATTTCGTCATTTTGTGTTTTTAACAGTTCATTTTGTGTCTCTAATTGTGCCTTTAAGGTTGCCATGTTTTCGGCGTTCTATTTCCTTATGGTTGCCATATTTTCTGCGTTTTGTTTCACTAGCATTTGTAACATGTCGGCAATGTTTACCGTTTGCAAGGTCTCTGCCCCCGCCGCGTCATTAGACGTGACGTCATGCATTAACATGGGCTCTGATTGAGATTTTGAAATTTTTGTAGTGGACGGCCTATTGTCAAAATTTTCGTCAACACTTGCGTCAATGTTTGATGAATCGTCACTACCGGTTGCTGTCGTAAAGTCATTTTCTAACACTTGTCTCACGTCCGAGTCGGATTGCGCCTGAATAGTACGTCCTTGCTGTTCCATTTTTGCGTATTGTTTTCTAGTTATTACCATGCCACACGTGATATATGTTTCAAGAAAATTTTTGACACTGATTTTAAAATAAAATGTAGTTGAGCATGAATCGCTCGTAGCAACAATGGCTGTCTGTTAATTTAAAAATATAAACTGAATTTGAGATTATTGGTAATGGCTGCTGGCCATGTTACATGATATCGTACAGAAGTCGGCCATATTGTACACTCGTGTATTGGTATTGTTGCATACGTTATTGTTTAGGGAAAAGTACTGAGAATGAAATTTATCACTGAAACTGTTATGCGGAAAAGAAACACTACAGAATTTACTGAAAAGCTAATTCACTGAATTATACGTCTGGTCAAGCCTGCTAATGCAAAGATGCTGCGTCTTACCTTATTTTGCTGGAAGTTTCATTGCGTCTTCCCGCAAAATTTCAGAATTGGAAAATATCTTCAGATTTTGTTATCTCTCATACATTGACGTCCAGGTCCAGAAAGTTGATTTTTTTACATGAAACAAAGAGTACAATGTAACAAATGACAAAATAACAAGTCCGACACGCAGTCGCCAATATAAAATAAATAAAATAAATAAATAAAATATATTGTTATTTAGATATTGATTATTCTATCTGTATGATGGTGATTGTGATTGCAATTGTAATTAATATTTTGCTTATCTGGAACGTGGACGTTTAATTATTCGTTATCAGACGCTTGACAATGGCTTTTTCGTAAAAGCAATGTTACTCGTAGTTGACCGTGAAATAAAACTGAAATAATCGGACTTCGTAATTAAATCGTTTCCAAAGACAGCTGCGGTAGGTGCGGACTCATAATCTAAATCTCAATATTACAATAATTTGCCAGCCATGCCAATACGTCGAACAGAGGTGATTGTCTACTAAACATAAAAAAGTTACACAGTTAGTTAAATCAGATATATTCAATGAATAAGCCTACAGCTCATAATCCTACTTACTTTTATAAATATAAATTCTTTACAGAATCGAGTGCCTAGTGTGGTTGCAACTCGCAGTATTCTTCTATAACATGAAATATGGCGGTGTGCCAGACAATAAAAAAATACGTGCTTCTCGCACCACTTCAACCAGAGCTGTCTCTTTCTTAATCAAACATAAGAGTAACGTAATTGTGCTTTTGTTTTATCAGCGACACAGCGCTGCAGTTGTGTGCCATAGGCTTTATTTATTTGTCACTGATTATTTATTTAATTAATATTTCGCGTTTCCGCGGAAACTCACGCTCGGCATGCAAATGTGCCTTTATAGGTTGTTTATTAGAGTTTCTGTAATTGGGGTGTTGCATAACCAATGCAGTGCTTCTCAATGGTCGGCGAGCAACCGTTATGGACTGCGTCTTTTCGACATTGAATTTCACGCGCCGCTGTGTCAAATATTCAATGGCTTGTTGTAACGGGTACTGAAGATGGATGACGCTCATACAGCGAATGTAGAGTGCCGTATCGTCGGAGTAATGGGCCAGTTGAGCCGTCCTTACAGTTTTCGCTTTGCGCAGTGTATCCAGCAGATCCAAGAATGGACCCTTATGGTGCACTGGCAGGGATGTGGCGTTCTGAAGAATTCCCCTCCACCCACACACGGAAGCTGGTCCCAGTAACATATGACTGGACTACTGGTATTAGCACGATGGAGTGCTTCATATGAAGGCCACGTCCGCAGTGTGTGCATGCGTGCCCAAGTTGCTTTCAGGCGGCTGATGGGCGCGTGACCAGGGGCCCACACTGGGAAGCAATGTGCGGTCTTCCGCGCACGCACCATGTCACAGGTGTTGTTACCAGGCGCTGCTGTGGCCGGGAGTCACAGAAAAATTGGCAGCCAGGTGGACCGTCCATTGCATTGCAGTGTTACTGTCGACGGTCTTTTTTTTTTTTTTTTTTTGGACTTTCGGCTTATCGTACATCATGCCGTGCCCTGTTCTACGGCAAAGTTCTGCTACTTCAGTTTTATACGGTTGATCCAGATGTGTAGTTGTTTCAGATGTATCCGGTTGATCCACAAGCGTACGATGCTCAAATTGCAACCGCGGGCTCTTTTATTTTTGATGTTGTACCCTTGTTTACAATATTTCGTTTACAGGATTCTCTGGAACTCACGGGCGCAACTTTCAATCGGTAAAAACGGAAGTCTAATAGGGGCACTTTGTCTTCCATCTGTCTGTCTGTTCGACTGTTCCAAACCTTTTAGCTCAGGAACCGGTAGACGTATCAAGCTGAAATTTATGTCTTATATTAAGGTCTACGGTCCCTTGCTTCTATGTCAGTGCAAGCAAATGATACGGCCATTTATATCACATATTTCGATGCAAATCCACTCATCAAAATGTACAGGGTACTTCCCGTTGACCTAGAATCATGAAATTTGTCAAGAAGCAAGGCTTCACACTGCAAACAAAGGAATAAAATCCGAAAATTGTGAATTTGTAATTATATCACACGATAAAAACATTATGACTTATTAGCGGAGCGTTTGCTTATCCGTCCTTCTGTTAAGACTCCTTTCCCTCAGGGACAGGTAGATACATCACGTTGAAATTTCTGTTACATACTAAGATCTATTGTCACTTGCCTGTGAACAAACGTAAGTTTATAAGTCAATGAAATCAAAAGATACGGCCATTTAGGTTGCATTTTTTGATACTCGCAAACTCACTCAAAACCTATACCTTGCTTCCCGTTGGCCGAGAAACATAACATGTGGCAAAAAGAAAAGTTTCACTATAAACGTACATGGAACTATCTGAAATTTTTAATTTGTAATTATAGGACAGCTGCATCAAACCAATCTCTGGACTGAAGACCACAACTACAACAACAATTATATCACACAAAAAAAAGTTTTTGTCATTTGCTATGCGACTGTCTATCCGTCCCTCCGACTGTTAAAGAGCCCCTTTTCCCAGGAACTGGTCGACTTATCGAGTCCAAACTTGTGTGACATACTGGGGTCTATATCCCTTTGGTTGCGTTAAAACGTTAAGCGTCTAAGTCAATGCAGTCAGAAGATACAGCATGAAATTTTCACTCTGCAGCGGAGTGTGCGCTGATATGAAACTACCTGGGAGAGTAAAACTGTGTGCTGGACCAAGACTCGATCTCGGGACCTTTGCTTTTCACAGAAGAGCTTCTGTGAAGTTTGAAAGATAGGAGACGAGGTGCTGATGGGTGCAGAGTTGTGAGGAGGGGTGCTGAGTCATTCTTGGGTTTCTCAGTTGGTAGAGGACTTGCCCGCGTAATGCAAAGGTCCCCAGTTCGAGTCTCGGTCTGGCACACAGTTTTAATCTGCCAAGAAGTTTCTAAAGAAGCAGCCACTTATGCTACATATTTTGATAGTCTCGCACTCACTGAGGCCTACATGGTACTTCCTCTTGACGTACAATTATAAAATTTGGAAAGAAGAAAGGTTTCATAGCAAAAATAAAGGAAAACATTGAACAAAATTGTTATTTGCAATTGTATGTGAAGCGCCTCCTTTTCTTTTCTCCCATTAACTCACCGAAAAATCTTAACAGAAACTATAAATAAAAATTTAATTCTAGCATTACAGAGGATGAGGAACCAGGGAATATGAATCACCCAAAAGCTTCACATTAAGTTTGCATTTATTGCAACACAACCAGTTAAACCACCAACAATTACGTGTTGCAAATGATTAGATAAGTTGCAGCTATAGTGGCAACAATTTACACAAAGCAGATTGAGGCTTGCAAATTGAGAAAATTTAAATTCCACGAAAATTAAGGAATAAACAGTTAAACTGGAGAACAACTTGATTCAGATTTGACCGGCCTACATTATAGCACTGCAACACCTTTCGACTAGAAAAATCGTAGAACACGGGGAACTAAGCAAATTCATGTGTTACAGGAAGCCAGATCAGTTAGTTTGATTTAAGAGTGCTATCTCAGTGGACTTACTTAAACACTAAATGAGACAGGATAAATCTAGCACTCATTAAAAGGGGCATATACATCAAATCATGAAAATCGCACAATGAATTTAGAGATAGCATATATATATATACACTCCTGGAAATTGAAATAAGAACACCGTGAATTCATTGTCCCAGGAAGGGGAAACTTTATTGACACATTCCTGGGGTCAGATACATCACATGATCACACTGACAGAACCACAGGCACATAGACACAGGCAACAGAGCATGCACAATGTCGGCACTAGTACAGTGTATATCCACCTTTCGCAGCAATGCAGGCTGCTATTCTCCCATGGAGACGATCGTAGAGATGCTGGATGTAGTCCTGTGGAACGGCTTGCCATGCCATTTCCACCTGGCGCCTCAGTTGGACCAGCGTTCGTGCTGGACGTGCAGACCGCGTGAGACGACGCTTCATCCAGTCCCAAACAAGCTCAATGGGGGACAGATCCGGAGATCTTGCTGGCCAGGGTAGTTGACGTACACCTTCGAGAGCACGTTGGGTGGCACGGGATACATGCGGACGTGCATTGTCCTGTTGGAACAGCAAGTTCCCTTGCCGGTCTAGGAATGGTAGAACGATGGGTTCGATGACGGTTTGGATGTACCGTGCACTATTCAGTGTCCCCTCGACGATCACCAGTGGTGTACGGCCAGTGTAGGAGATCGCTCCCCACACCATGATGCCGGGTGTTGGCCCTGTGTGCCTCGGTCGTATGCGGTCCTGATTGTGGCGCTCACCTGCACGGCGCCAAACACGCATACGACCATCATTGGCACCAAGGCAGAAGCGACTCTCATCGCTGAAAACGACACGTCTCCATTCGTCCCTCCATTCACGCCTGTCGCGACACGACTGGAGGCGGGCTGCACGATGTTGGGGCGTGAGCGGAAGACGGCCTAACGGTGCACGGGACCGTAGCCCAGCTTCATGGAGACGGTTGCGAATGGTCCTCGCCGATACCTCAGGAGCAACAGTGTCCCTAATTTGCTGGGAAGTGGCGGTGCGGTCCCCTACGGCACTGCGTAGGATCCTACGGTCTTGGCGTGCATCCGTGCGTCGCTGCGGTCCGGTCCCAGGTCGACGGGCACGTGCACCTTCCGCCGACCACTGGCGACAACATCGATGTACTGTGGAGACCTCACGCCCCACGTGATGAGCAATTCGGCGGTACGTCCACCCGGCCTCCCGCATGCCCACTATACGCCCTCGCCCAAAGTCCGTCAACTGCACATACGGTTCACGTCCACGCTGTCGCTGCATGCTACCAGTGTCAAAGACTGCGATGGAGCTCCGTATGCCACGGCAAACTGGCTGACACTGACGGCGGCGGTGCACAAATGCTGCGCAGCTAGCGCCATTCGACGGCCAACACCGCGGTTCCTGGTGTGTCCGCTGTGCCGTGCGTGTGATCATTGCTTGTACAGCCCTCTCGCAGTGTCCGGAGCAAGTATGGTGGGTCTGACACACCGGTGTCAATGTGTTCTTTTTTCCATTTCCAGGAGTATATATATATATATATATATATATATATATATATATATATATATTGTTCAGGGTTAGAAGCCTGTATATATATATATATATATATATATATATATATATATATATATCCGCCGGGCGGATTCGTGTCGGGGACCAGGCGCTCCTTCCCGCCCGGAACGCCGTGCGTTAGAAAACACGGCCAACCGGGCGGGCACCTCGGTAAGGTTACTGGCTTCGGGTCTGAATAGAGGTGTCTGAGTCAAGACGTTATAGAAATTCTATCAGTTTTATTTCCTCTATTTTGCCGGTGTCGAAGCAAGACTGTGTCCCGGTACCGGTAGCTATTCGTCGGAGTGTGCATCAATCAAAGTAAGACCTATCAAGCAGGACTGTGTCCTGGTACCGTTAGCTATTCATCGGATTGTGCGTCAAAGTAAGACCTATCAAGGAAGACTGTGTCCCGGTATTGGTAGCTATTCATCGGAGTGTGCATCAATCAAAGTAAGACCTATCAAGCAAGACTGTGTCCCGGTACCATTAGCTATTCATCGGAGTGTGCATCAATCAAAGTAAGACCTATCAAGCAAGACTGTGTCCTGGTACCGTTAGCTATTCATCGGAGTGTGCATCAATCAAAGTAAGACCTATCAAGCAGGACTGTGTCCTGGTACCGTTAGCTATTCATCGGATTGTGCGTCAAAGTAAGACCTATCAAGGAAGACTGTGTCCCGGTATTGGTAGCTATTCATCGGAGTGTGCATCAATCAAAGTAAGACCTATCAAGCAATACTGTGTCCCAGTACCGGTAGCTATTCATCGGAGTGTTCATCAATCAAAGTAAGACCTATCAAGCAAGACTGTGTCCTGGTACCATTAGCTATTCATTGGAGTGTGCGTCAGAGTAAGACCTATCAAGCAAGACTGTGTCCCGGTACCGGTAGCTATTCATCGGAGTGTGCATCAATCAAAGTATGACCTATCATACACCTTTGTTCAGCGGTGGATTACATTCACATTCCGCCGGTGATCCGGCCGGTCTGTGAATGGTTTTCAGGCGGTTTTCCATCTGCCTCAGCAATGCGGGCTGGTTCCCCTTATTCCACCTCAGTTACATTATGTAGGCGATTGCTGCGCAAACAAGTTCTCCACGTACGCGTACATCACCATTACTCTACCACGCAAACATAGGGGTTACACTCGTCTGGTGTGAGACGTTCCCTGAGGGGTCCACCGGGAGCCGAACCGCAGAATAACCCTGGGTTCGGTGTGGGGCGGAGGAGGGGTGAAGTGGACTGGGGTAGTCGTGCTGGGGTTGTAGACCACTGCGGCTGCGGCGGGGACGGAGCCTCTCCGTCGTTTCTAGATCCCCGGTTAACATACAATACAATAAAACCTTACCGAGGCCACGTCCACTCTAGACATGGCGTCAACAACCGTCGCACTATTCAGGCCCACGCGCCACTCCGGCCTTCCCGCTCACCCCCAGCTGCGCGTGCAACGGGGAACCGCTTCGCGCAGGGCACACAGCGCCCTCTTGGAATCGCTAGTCAACAAAAGATGGCGCGTGGCGTTAATTGAAATTAAGGCTGCAAGCGACATTAAAAGGCAGAGGAATCTAACAAGGGAACCTCCCCATCGCACCCCCCTCAGATTTAGTTATATGTTGGCACAGTGGATAGGCCTTGAAAAACTGAACACAGGTCAATTGAGAAAATAGGAAGAAGTTGTGTGGAACTGTGAAAAAATAAGCAAAATATACAAACTAAGTAGTCCATGGGTCACATATGCAACATTATGGACAATGTGAGCTCAGGAGCGCTGTGGTCCCGTGGTAGCGTGAGCGGCTGCTGAACGAGAGGTCCTTGGTTCTAGTCTTCCCTCGAGTGAAAATTTTACTTTCTTTATTTTTGCATAGTTATTATCTGACGTCTCTGCTCACTATAATAAGTTTAGTGGCTGTGTTTTGCGATTAGTAGACGAAAGGACGTGCCTCTCCAATGGGAACCGAAAACATTTGATCGCACGGTCATACGTCAACCGATTCCTCCACAGGAAAACACATCTGATATATTCTATACGACACTGGTGACGGCATGTGCGTCACATGACAGGAATATGTTGTCGACCCACCTAACTTGTGCACTTGGCGAATGGGTAAAAAGATTCTTCTACCTTGCCCGATTTAGGTTTTCTTGTGGATGTGATAATGACTCCCAAAAAAGTGATGAAAACATAAGGGTTTGTCACATAAACTGAAAATAAAAAATAAACTTTTCACTCGATGGAATATTTGAACCAAGGACCTTTCGTTCCGCAGCTGTTCACGTTACCACGAGACCACGGCGCTACTGCGATCCCACTGTCCGTGATGTTGCCTATCTTCCCATGAACTACTCAGTTTGTATATTTTGCTTATTTTTTCACAGTTCCACACAACTTCTTCCTGTTTTCTCAATTGATCTGTTTTCAGTTTTTCAAGGCCTATCCACTGTGCCAACTTATAACTAAATCTGAGGGGGGTGCGATGGGGAGGTTCCCTTGTAAGTGAAGAACACACAGTTCAGTATCATACGAAAATATACTTCTTCTGTCATTTGTTATCCGACTTCCGACTTGAAATTAAATGTTTCTCGAAAGTCTAGGAACCCCTGGGACCGATATCTTGAAAGTTTCAATGTCGATAATAGGAAAAAATCGCCTATATCGTCGATTCCTGGAATGGATGAACTGTCTATAGGCATACTTAAGTTTGTACGGAACCGTCAGTACGCGAGCTCTACAAGCACCTGGCCAACATGTTTAACATGTGTGAACTTGAACACACTTCTTATTCAGTAAGGAGTACTTTGAACAAGTCGACGTAGCAACTACGGGACACCAGGCTTCCGTGGTGGTCCACTACTTTATGTAGGATCTCGAACAGAAAGCGCCATAGTCGGTTAAAACCTTTTTACTTTTGGCGGTACGTGGATGCACATTCTGGGTTTTGCCACCTGAGACTGGAAGATTACCCGTGTTCCTTCAACAGCTAAATCTGCACCATCTGATTCACACAGCAGTCGTCCTGCCCTGTCCCAACAGCGTCCGCCACCGTAGCTGAGTCGACAGCGCGCCGGCTTGTTACGCCCGGGGGGACCGTGTTCTATTCTCAGTTGGGATGGAGATCTTCTCGGCTCAGGAACTGGGTGTTTGTGTCGTCTTCGTCATCATCATTTCATCCCCATCGACGTGCAAGTCGCCGAAGTGGCGCCACCTCAAAAGATTTACACCAGGAGATCAGGTCTACCCGCCGGGAGACCCTCGCCTCACATTTCATTTCATCCCAGTAGCATGCCGGGTGAGCCTCAACACCTTAGAGCAGTTTCCTGACAGAAAGGCTGTACTGAAAGACAAATTCAATGCACATTCCAGCAAAAACAAGTCTACCTAGTGGAACAAAATGAAGAAACAGGGGCTACAACAACCAGATTTCAAGCTGCACTTTGGCGACATTTTTTCAATTTGTTAGGTTCTGACAAACGACGCCGTGGAACGACGCTCGGACGAGACTTATTGTGAGTGAGGAATCGCATATACAGTGGTGGAAATCAATATAAAGGTACATGACTGTGTGTGGAAAAAACATGTTCAAAAAATGGCTCTAAGCACTATGGGACGTAACATCTGAGGTCATCAGTTCCCTAGAACTTAGAACTACTTAAACGTAACTAACCTAAGGACATCACATACATCCATGCCCGAGGCAGGATTCGAACCTGCGACCGTAGCAGCAGCGCGGTTCCTGACTGAAGCGCCTAGAACCGTTCGGCCACAGCGGCCGGTACCTACCGCATCCCTGACACAAACTTGGCACACACAAACAAGGGCAGACGCTGCTATCTTGAGCTGTATGTCCATCTCGAGCTGTGACTAATTTCTCGGAGTGCTATCACTTCCCTTGAGGTGGCACATCCTGTAAAGAAGAGAGTAGAGAGCCCAGTACAGTTGGCGCTATCGGCCGTATCTAAGTGGTGCGATGGCCCTGTTCCCAGAGAAGGAAGTGAGAGGTGATCAGGAGAACGAGACAAACAAGCACTCAGTGAGCTTCGGGGCAACGCACATTCGGTCCTGGAGAAAAAGAAAAGCGTTTCTCTGTCGAGCCTCTTACTCCATCATTCCCCGTCAATGAACCGTGTAAGTCACGGCAGTCAACGTATCACACCCAAGGCCACCTTTTCCTCTGCAGTGATACAGTGATATCGGTCTTTAAGGTACGAACAAATTTAATAATTACGAGTAACGGGCCGAGACGCTACGATGGTTAATTCACTGGACTCGCATTCATAAGTAGGGGTGCTAGGTATCCGGCTTTAGATTTTTACGGTCCTGTCCGGACAAACAATGCAAGTCCGATCTGTTCGGCATTTGTTAGAATTTTTTAGCGATGAAGACGAGAACGCGCTTCTAAGGCTCGTTGCCGGCCAGTGATGTAAGCGCGCGGAATGGGTATGAGGAGGTTCAAATTGAAATGGCTCTAAGCACTATGGGACTTAACATCTGAGGTCATCAGTCCTCTAGACTTAGAACTACTTAAACCTAACCAACCTAAGGACATCACACACATCCATGCCCGAGGCAGGATTCGAACCTGCGACCGTAGCAGCAGCAAGGTTCCGGAATGAAGCGTCTAGAACTGCTCGGCCACAGCGGCCGGCAAAAACACGTTGATTTACGTATTTGGTATTGCTCGCACTTTTTCCCATGCAATTTACAATAAATTAAAATAAAATATGTTTCTACTTTAGCGTTAGCATTAGTACTCACGAAATTTAAAGAAACGAGACTAGCTTAGCGGTGGAAATAGATATAAAGGCAGTTATGAATTTTTGTCAGACTAACATAACGTACGCAGTAAACAGATCCCAACTATGACCTAGTATTTAGTCGAACCTCCATTGTCATTAATAACTGCAAAAATCGTCTTAAGCTTTGACCATATAAGGGCAGTGACCTCTTCTTCCGAGAGTGGGGCCCACGCCATTAGAATTGCAATTTTCAGCTCGGCCACGATCTAAAACTGTCGACCATTACGATGAACGCGTCGTGCTGAGCTGCCTCATAGATTCTCCGTGGGATTTAAATCCCGACTTCTCGATGGCCAGCTTAGAAGTGGAATTGCTTTAAGCTATGACTTTATCTCGGCAGACTTGTGACTTTCAGCGTTATCGTCGTGAAATAATAAATTATCATTAGATTCCTCATACATAGGAACCAATTCAAGTTCTAGCATTCCTGTATAATCATCGGAGTTCTTTTTGGGGTACAGTTATGCTATGCTGGACGTGCCTTTAGCATAAAATGCTGCCCAGATCTTAACGTTGCCACAGCCAAAGTTTCTACTCATCGAAACGTCTTCTGTATGGATATCGCGTGTAATATTGAAAACCATTAAACTTCTTCTCATCACTGAAAATTACTTTGTCCCATTCTACGGCACACTACATATGTTCTTTCTGGAACCTCTGTCGAGCTTGCTTGTGTGCATTGTTTAAAGGTGGCTTATACAGCTGTTCCCTGAATGCCAGATTCGCGTCTTGAGGCAGAATTTGTCTAACGCATCTGGAAGTGACTGATAACTGCAAATCGCCCACGACTTGGGAGATAAAATAGAAATGCCGTGTGGCTAGGGCCTCCTGTTTGATAGACCGTTAGCCTGGTGCAAGTCTACATCTACATCACAATCACATGATTACTCGGCAACTAACATTTAAGTGCTTGGCAGGGGGTTCATCGAACCACAATCATACTATCTCTCTACCATTCCACTCCCGAACAGCGCGCGGGAAAAACGAACACCTAAACCTTTCTGTTCGAGCTCTGATTTCTCTTATTTTATTTTGATGATCATTCCTACCTAAGTAGGTTGGGCTCAACGAAATATTTTCGCATTCGGAAGAGAAAGTTGGTGACTGAAATTTCGTAAATAGATCTCGCCGCGACGAAAAACGTCTTTGCTTTAATGACTTCCATCCCAACTCGCGTATCATATCTGCCACACTCTCTCCCCTATTACGTGATAATACAAAACGAGCTGCCCTCTTTTTGCACCCTCTCGATGTCCTCCGTCAATCCCACCTGGTAAGGATCCCACACCGCACAGCAATATTCTAACAGAGGACGAACGAGTGTAGTGTAAGCTGTCTCTTTAGTGGACTTGTTGCATCTTCTAAGTGTCCTGCCAATGAAACGTAACCTTTGGCTCGCCTTCCCCACAATATTATCTATGTGGTCTTTCCAACTGAAGTTGTTCGTAATTTTAACACCCAGGTACTTAGTTGAATTGACAGCCTTGAGAATTGTACTATTTATCGAGTAATCGAATCCCAACGGATTTCTTTTGGGACTCATGTGGATCACCTCACACTTTTCGTTATTTAGCGTCAACTGCCACCTGCCACACCATACAGCAATCTTTTCTAAATCGCTTTGCAACTGATACTGGTCTTCGGATGACCTTACTAGACGGTAAATTACAGCATCGTCTGCGAACAACCTAAGAGAACTGCTCAGATTGTCACCCAGGTCATTTATATAGATCAGGAACAGCAGAGGTCCCAGAACGCTTCCCTAGGGAACACCTGATATCACTTCAGTTTTACTCAATGATTTGCCGTCTATTACTACGAACTGCGACCTTCCTGACAGGAAATCACGAATCCAGTCGCACAACTGAGACGATATCCCATAGGCCCGCAGCTTGATTAGAAGTCGCTTGTGAGGAACGGTGTCAAAAGCTTTCCGGAAATCTAGAAATACGGAATCAACTTGAGATCCCCTGTCGACAGCGGCCATTACTTCGTGCGAATAAAGAGCTAGCTGCGTTGCATAAGAACGATGTTTTCTGAAGCCATGCTGATTACGTATCAATAGATCGTTCCCTTCGAGGTGATTCGCAATGTTTGAATACAGTATATGCTCCAAAACCCTACTGCAAACCGACGTCAATGATATAGATCTGTAGTTCGATGGATTACTCCTACTACTCTTCTTAAACACTGGTGCGACCTGCGCAATTTTCCAGTCTGTAGGTACAGATCTATCGGTGAGGGAGTTGATGCCACTTCGGAGACTTCCGTGTCGATAGGGACGAAATGATGATGGTAAGGACAACACAACACCCAATCCCTGAGCGGAGAAAATCTCCGACCCAGCCGGGAATCGAACCCGGGCCGTTAAGTATGATGTTCCGTCCCGCTGACTACTCAGCTACCGGGGGCGGACACATCGGAGGTACACAGGCCGTTCACTTTTGCTTTATGCAGTATCAAACGCATATCTGATGCTGACAATTTTCATGTCCAGCCATATTGGCCATTTTTGCCATACTGTGCACCCAATGTAATAAAATTATCAATAACACGACTGGAATTCCCTAATTTCTTATCAATCTGGTGATTATACAGGCCTTTTTCTTTGTACACCTTAGTACTTGCTTGCTCTTCACCCAATACAGCAGGGGTGGCCAAGATTTGGGCTCGCAGGCCATGCCCGAGCCGAGTTCCAAGGCGCTCAGCCTCATTTCACATTTTGCCCACCGCCACGCCGTGCTGTCTGATCGCGAGATTTTTTTTTTTTCCTTTATTGTGATTTCATTCCCCTGCCCCATATGGGTAGGGGAGGGCTGTCAGCAGCACATTCCGCCGCTCTTCAGCCGAGTGACACGACAACTAAAACAAGAATGAAATAATACATACATAAGGAGATAAAAAAGGGGAACATAAAACAGAGTAAGGGGAGAAAATGGAGGTAAAAATACACTGACATGTAGACGTTCATTGGGGACAGTTAAAAAGTCACCAGAAAGTTAAAAAACACAGTTGGCGATTCTTAAATCACAGAAGACACTGGATGCGCATGCACAGGTTAAAAGTTGGCCACAGTATTAAAAACACTCCAAAACAACACACTTAAAACCCACTTGGAGCACACACGACGAAGAATAAAACTACCAGGTGGGACCTGCCGAGGGAAAGGTCAGAGAGGATGGAAAAGGAGGGGAGAGCATGGGGCAGCTGGGGAAGCGACGGGATGAAGAGAGGAAGGGCAACCGTGGGTTCACGAAGAGCCAGGAGACACATGGGGCGGGAGAGGAAAAGGGAAGACAGGGCAGGAGAGAGCGCAGAGACACTGAAAGAAGGCACAAGAGATGGAGGGGGAGTAGGAGGGGAAAGCCGCTCAGAAGGAGGGAGGGGGAGGAGAGGGAGCCCTGAGGAGGAGGCAGGAAGAGGGGGTTAGAGTTGGTAGGAAGGGTAGATGTCAGGACGAAGCTCATCATCCGGGAGGTGTAGACGGTGGAAGTTGTGTTGGGAAAGGAGATGGAGGGTGTGGAGATGGAGAGAGGGAGGGACACGACGGTAAAGGCGCGGCAACTGGTTGGGGGTGGAGAGGAGGGGAGACACCAGGGGGTGAGGGGGATCAAGGCGGCGGACAATATATAGTGTGCGGATGTGTTCAAGGAAAAGGAGAAGGGGGGGGGGGGAAGGGGATGAGGTCATCAGAGTGGTGGAAAGTGAGGGGATGGCTTTCGACCTGTAAGGCAATGGATTCCTGGTAGGCATCCCAATTGGCACGGTGGTAGTCATGGACAGACTTTGGAGGGGCAGTTGGGTGGGTGGCTGCAGTGGCAGGACGGGTAGAGGAGATGGTGAGAAGGACAGGGAGATGGTCACTACCGACGGGATCGAGGACATCAACGGCAATGCGACCAAGGAGGTTGGGGGAAGCGAGGATAACATCGGGGGTGGAGTTACTTTCAGGATGGGTGTGCTGTGGGAGAGGAACAAGGTCACCATGGAGGGTGGCAAGGAACTGATGCCACCGCCGAAGGGTGGCAGGGTCACGGCTGTGGATGTTGAGGTCAGCGGCGATCACATAGGTGGAGAAGGTACGGTCAACATGGGAAATGAAGTCAAAGGGAAGAGGAGCTGCGGGGCGAATATAGATAGTGGCACAGGTGACGGTGAGGGAGGGAAAAAAGAGGCTGAGGAGAAGGTGTTCGGTTGGGTCATTGAGGAGGGGTTGTGGCCGGACAGGGAGATGCCTCTGATCGCGAGAAGGGAGAGAAGGAGAAATAAGCGAACACCCTGCATGTAAATGGGAGTACAGTCGTGCTGCATATAATTTGGTTTTATATTTCACATTTCCCACCAACACAGATCAATACAAAACAAGTTTTCCGTACTAATTAATTAATTTTGGCGCACTGAAGACAAAATGTAATTTTTATGTGGTACAAACTGTCGGCGTGCGGACAGACATAGACAATTTCACACAGTTTCGCACTCAGGTTACCACGTAATAGTGACTTATTTAGTTTCAAATCCAAAAAAGTTCTTTCACACAAATATTTCGATCGAAATATTATACCACTTTCACAGCCTCATTATGGAGACTTGGAAAATCTTCCAGAGGAAAGGATTTGTAATTAAAATTGGGATCAGCTCGCAGGTCAGTCAGTTACATCTGCATATGTACAAGGGCGCTTTCAACTAAAACGCAAACGGTCTCGGAAACAAATAGAAGACAGGTGTAAGATTGTCAGTGTCTTCAAAACATTTTCAAAACTATCGTAATTCTTGCAAGGCTACAATGAATTCTTCATACCTCACACTTTCTTTAAATTCAGTGAGCTTAGTAAACTGGATTCTTTTTGTCAGAATGTGTCTCTTCTACCACGCGAGTTTCTTTTGAAATGCATCCTCATCAAATCAAAAAGAAGTTATCTTGCAATGTCTTACTGTGGGCAGTGCGCAGCGAAGTCCACTTAAAATGCGAAGTTCGCAATCCATCCGGATGTTCTAATTTTCGTTTTTGCACTCCCTTTTCAACAACAGAGAGATTTAAGTCGAAAAATCGTTCCACGTATGTCCCTTGACTTAAACAATGCACTTTGCAGTAATTTATGAAGTATCCATATTCTTCTTCCATTTCTATCGTCAACTGTTGCAACTGAAAATGGAATAATGGATGCAACTTCAGAAACTTTACTATTTGCACCGCCAATTTCTTCAACTGCTCCATGCATGCAGATTTAGCACAGAGTGCTTCTTAACGTACAGAGCAATGAAATTTGTCTGTCGATCGTTCTAATTTTCTGGTCTTTCATTGTCATCTAAATGTTTAAATTCTCTCTACAAGGTACTGTAATGTCTAGTCAAACAAATTTCGGGCTTGCAGCCGGTCGTCGTTTAATATGGAGGAATTTGAGGAGAGAGCGTTTGAATCAGCTGCCATAAAAAAAAAAACCGTTTTTTGGAGATATGTGGATGATACTTTCGTAGTGTGGCCTCAAGGAGAAGACAAATTAATGCAGTTTGTACATCACCTCAACTCCATTCATAGCAACATCCGGTTTACAAAGGAAATAGAGAAAGATGGTTGTTTGCCTTTCATGGATGTCCTGGTTCGAAGGAAGAATGATGGTTCTCTAGGGCATTCAGTTTATTGGAAGACCACTAATACTGATTTGTACCTGCAAGCATCGAGTTGGCATCACCCATCGCAAACCATGAGTGTGCTTAAAACACTTGTTCATAGAGCTCATACTGTCGCAGATCTAGATAGCTTACCTCAAGAACTCGCCCATCTAAAGACAGTATTCAGCGAAAAAGGGTATTCCATCCGGCAGATTAACAGGGCACTAACAGTTAAAACTAACACCTCTCGCAAACTTGATCCCCATCACCCCCTTGTCTCTCCCATCCTTTCCCTCCCTCGTCCATTGCCGCACCTGTACTCCCACATCCCACCCACTCTACATCCCTCCACACTCCATACCCTTGCCCAAGGTGGCTTCTGCTAACTCTCCCTCCCTGATGATGCCCTCCTCCCCTCCATCTACCTCACCTACCACCTATGATCCTCCCCTTCCTCCCTTTGAGTTTTTCCTCCAGGGCACCCTCTCTCCCTCCTCTCTTCCTCCCTCCCACCCCTACACCCAGGGCTTCCACTACCACCCCCTACCTTCTCCCCTCCCCCTCCCTTCTCCTCTCCCACTGGCATCAACCCCCTCCCCATCTCCCAACTACCCTCACCTCTTCCCTCCGGCAGGCCCCCGGATTTTTCGTGTGAATAGTGCATCTTCGTGCAACGGAGGTCGTCGCCGCAGTGCTCGTGTTTGACGTTACATCAGTGCATCAGTCTCTCTCCGTCCGAGCTCCTCTGTTCACATATGACATTCTGTCTTCTCTGTTGTGTGCAGTGTTGAACATTTTTTTTTTATCCGAGCAGTATGTTTTACTACGTCGCTCTCCGTCCGAGCTCCTCCGTTCACGTATGACTTTCTGTTTTCTCTGTTGCGTGCAGTGTTGAGCTTTTTTTTATCTGAGCAACATGTTTTACTATGTCTCTCTCCGTCCGAGCTCCTCCATTCACGTATGACATTCTGTCTTCTCTGTTGTGCGCAGTGTTGAGCTTTTTTTTTATCTGAGCAACATGTTTTACTATGTCTCTCTCCGTCCGAGCTCCTCCATTCACGTATGACATTCTGTCTTCTCTGTTGTGTGCAGTGTTGAGCATTTTTTTTATCTGAGCAGTATGTTTTACTATGTCTCTCTCCGTCCGAGCTCCTCCGTTCATGCATGACATTCTGTCTTCTCCGTTGTGTGCAGTGTTAAGCTTTTTTTTTTATCTGAGCAGTATGTTTTACTATGTCTCTCTCCATCTGAGCTCCTCTGTTCACGTATGACATTCTGTCTTCTCCGTTGTGTGCAGTGTTGAGCTTTTTTTTTTATATGAGCAGTATGTTTTACTATGTCTCCCTCCATCCAAGCTCCTCCGTTCATGTATGACATTCTGTCTTCTCCGTTGTGTGCAGTGTTGAGCTTTCTTTTTTATCTGAACAGTATGTTTTACTATGTCCCTCTCCGTCCGAGCTCCTCCGTTCACGTATGACATTCTGTCTTCTCCGTTGTGTGCAGTGTTGAGCTTTTTTTTTATCTGAGCAGTATGTTTTACTATGTCTCTCTCCGTCCGAGCTCCTCCATTCATGTATGACATTCTGCCTTCTCTGTTGTGTGCAGTGTTGAGCTTTTTTGTTTAAGTGAGCAGTATGTTTTACTATGTCTCTCTCCGTCCGAGCTCCTCCGTTCACGTATGACATTCTGTCTTCTCCATTGTGTGCAGTGTTGAGCTTTTTTTTATCTGAGCAGTATGTTTTACTATGTCTCTCTCCGTTCGAGCTCCTCCATTCATGTATGACATTCTGTCTTCTCTGTTGTGTGCAGTGTTGAGCTTTTTTGTTTAAGTGAGCAGTATGTTTTACTATGTCTCTCTACATCCGAGCTCCTCCATTCACGTATGACATTCTGTCTTCTCCGTTGTGTGCAGCGTTGAGCTTTTTTTTTATCTGAGCAGTATGTTTTACTATGTCTCTCTCCGTCCGAGCTCCTCCGTTCACGTATGACGTTCTGTCTTCTCCGTTGTGTGCGGTGTTGAGCATTTTTTTTTTACCTGAGAAGTATGTTTTACTATGTCTCTCTCCGTCCGAGTTCCTCCGTTCACGTATGACATTCTGACTTCTCTGTTGTATGCGGTGTTGAGCTTTTTTTTTTATCTGAGCAGTATGTTTTACTATGTCTCTCTCCGTCCGAGCTCCTCCGTTCACTTATGATATTCTGTCTTCTCCGTTGTGTGCAGTGTTGAGCTTTTTTTTTTTTATCCGAGCAGTATGTTTTACTATGTCTCTATCCGTTCGAGCTCCTCCGTTGGGTTGGTTGGTTGGTTGATTGGTTTGAGGATGAAAGGGACCAAACTGCAGAGGTCATCGGTCCCTTGTTTCATAAACACACAGAGCACAGGGATACCATCCATTAGACATTCGAAGCACAAGATAAAAATTCCAGGGGAAGAAAATCCCCAAAGTCAATAGTAAAGAAACGTGGAAAACGGAGCACAGCAACAAAAACAACACAGAGAAGAAAGGCAGAAGGAATTAAAACTGCACAGCAGAGGACTGTGGCTGGCTGATCACGAAAATAATATGATGAGCCAGCCACTCTGCAACACGTTAGAACCTCCAGCCTAAAACATTACGGTGGAGTCGAATTACAACACAAAACAAAGTAAAAGATACAGCACAAAAGCGGGTGACGCAATAAAATTAGAGGGACCTATAAAAGCCACTTGCTCGAAGAAAACCTAAAACACGATCTGCCATAGAGACATCGTCAGCTAAAAGACACGATAAGTCACCCAGGAGGTTAAAAGTTCGCCTGAGGGCGGTTAAAAGAGGACATTCCAACAATATATTGGCCACCGTCATGGTTTCACCACAGCGACAATGAGGGGGGTCCTCTCGACGCAGCAGATGACCATGTGTCAGCCAAGAGTGACCAATGCGGAGCCTACAGAGAATAACATAATCCCTGCGAAAGGCCCGCATGGAGGAACCCCACACAGTCGTGGTCTCCTTTACACGCCGCAGCTTGTTGGGTACAGACAGAGCGCGCCATTCGTCTGCCCACATCCCAAAGACCCGACGGCGTAACACCGATCGGAGATCAGTTGCCGGGAGGCCGATCTCCAACGGCAGTTTGCGGGTGGCTTCTTTAGCTAACTTGTCGGCGTGTTCGTTTCCCGCTATCCCAACGTGTCCCGGGGTCCATATGAACACCACTGAACGTCCACGCTGTTCAAGAGCATGAACGGACTCCTGGATGGCAACAACAAAGGGATGCCGTGGGTAGCACTGGTCAAGAGCCTGTAGACTACTGAGAGAGTCACTGCAAATGACAAAAGACTCGCCAGTGCTGGTACGAATACGCTCAAGGGCACGAAAGATGGCTGTTAGCTCTGCGGTGTAAACACTGCAGCCTTCCGGCAAGGAGCGCTGGTCTACATAGTCCGCATGAGCATAAGCGTACCCCACACGGCCATCAACCATATAGCCATCTGTATAGATAACCCCCGAGTCATGGAATGCGCCTAGGAGAGCAAGGAATTGGCGGCGCAAGACTGCAGGAGGAACTGAATCTTTGGCCATCGGGAAAGTTCCAGCCGAAGCTGCGGCCGACGAATACACCAAGGTGGCGTATGTGGGCGGACATGGAAAGCAGATGGGAGAGTCAAACACTCGAGGTCACTAAGGAGTGACCAAACACGGAGCCCAATTGCGTGGCCTGATCGCGGCCGCCGGTGTGG
Source organism: Schistocerca americana (assembly GCF_021461395.2). Lineage (NCBI taxonomy): Eukaryota > Metazoa > Arthropoda > Insecta > Orthoptera > Acrididae > Schistocerca > Schistocerca americana. Next base: position 185,990,216 of record NC_060120.1, read on the forward strand.
GATATGGACTGCCGCATCGGCGAAAAGGAGACGGTAGTTAGGGTGACGGGGAGAACAACGGACGTGGGCAGCATGGTTGGCTAACAATTGTTGACGCCGAATACGAAGCGGAGGAACCCCAGCCTCAGCAAGGAGGCTATTAACGGGGCTGGTGCGGAATGCTCCTGTCGCCTGTCGAACCCCACAGTGGTGAACGGGGTCCAGCAGTTGCAACGACGAGGGCGACGCTGAGCCATACGCCACACTCCCATAATCAAGCCGGGACAGCGCAAGGGCTTTGTAGAGCTGCAGCAGCGTATTACGATCTGCACCCCAAGTTGTGTTGCTGAGGCAGCGGAGGGCATTCAGATGCTGCCAGCACTGACGCTTGAGTTGACGGGTATGTGGAAGCCAAGTAAGCCGGGCATCGAACAGCAATCCCAGAAAACGGTAAGTGTCAACAACCCTGAGCATGGCATCCTGAAGATAGAGCTCAGGGTGGGGATGGACAGTTCGACGCCGACAAAAGTGCGTAACACAAGTCTTCGCAGGAGAAAATTGAAACCCATGGGCTAGGGCCCACGCCTGCGCCTTGCGTATGGCTCCCTGCAACCTACGTTCTGCAACACTAATGGTGGAAGAGCTGAAAAAGATGCAGAAATCGTCAGCATATAACGTGGGTGAGACAGGCGACCCTACTGCTGCTGCAAGGCCATTAATGGCCACAAGGAAAAGGGGCACGCTCAGTACAGAGCCCTGTGGAACGCCGTTCTCCTGGATATGAAGCGAACTATGGGATGTGCCAATTAAAACGCGGAATGTCCGAAGAGGTAAAAAATTCTGAATAAAAATGGGGAGAGAGCCCCGGAGACCCCACCCGTGCAATGTGGCGAGAATATGGTGCCGCCACGTCGTGTCATATGCTCTGGAGAGGTCGAAAAAGACGGAGACGAGGTGTTGGCACCTGGAAAAAGCAGTGCGGATTGCAGACTCAAGAAAGACCAAAGCATCGGCGGTAGAACGGCCCTGACGGAAGCCGCTCTGGCAAGGAGCCAGAAGACCCCGAGACTCGAGCAGCCAACATAGCTGTCGACTCACCATGCGTTCCAATAGCTTGCACAGAGTATTTGTCAAGCTGATGGGCCGATAGCTATCCGCATTAAGCGGGTCCTTACCAGGCTTCAGCACCGGAATGACGGTACTCTCCCGCCACTGCGACGGAAAGACACCATCGCCCCATATGCGGTTGAAGATGGCAAGAACACACTGCTGACAATCCGGGGACAGGTGTTTGATCATCTGATTGTGGATGCCATCTGGCCCAGAGGCTGTATCGGGGCACTGTGCCAGGGCGCTTTGGAGTTCCCACAAACTAAATGGGGTGTTATACGCCTCAGGGTGGCGAGAAGCAAAAGAAAGCCGTTTGCATTCCTCCTGGCGTTTTAGCGCGCGGAACGCGGGCGGGTAATTCCCCGACGCAGAGGCCCGAACATAGTGCTTGGCGAAATGCTCGGCGATTGCATCGGCATCGGTGGATACGGCCCCGTTAATGGTAAGCCCTGCGACACCTGTAGAGTGCTGCAATCCAAAGATGCGCCGAATCTTCATCCATACCTGGGAGGGTGAAGTAGGGGAACCAATGGTGGAAACGTACCTCTCCCAGCACTCCTGTTTCCACCTTTTGATGAGCCGCCGTGCCTGAGCACGGAGACGTTTGAAAAAAATGAGGTTCTCCAAAGACGGGTGCTGCTTATGTCGCTGAAGAGCCCGCCGACGTTCTTTAATGGCTTCAGCGACCTCTGGAGACCACCAAGGCACTGACTTTCGCCGGGGGCACCCTAATGAACGAGGAATGGTACGTTCCACAGCAGAAGCAATCGCTGCAGTCAGTGTCTCAACCGCCACATCGATGGTACCGTGGGAGAGAGAGTCAGCAGTGGCAGCAGAGGAGAACGTTTCCCAGTTTGCCTTGCTAAATGCCCATCTAGGCAAGCGTTCATGGGAGCGACGCTGGGGTAGTGAAAGGAAGATGGGAAAATGGTCACTACCACACAAGTCGTCATGGACTCTCCAGTGGACCGATGGTACAAGCCCTGGGCTGCACAATGACAGATCTATGGCCGAGAACGTGCCATGCGCCACACGGAAATGTGTGGCGGCGCCAGTGTTTACGAGGCAGAGGTCGAGTTGGGAGATGAGATTCTCCACCTCTCTGCCTCGGCCAGTAACCTTCGTTCCACCCCCAGGGGATTGTGGGCGTTAAAATCCCCCAGGAGAAGAAAAGGCGTGGGGAGTTGGGCGACAAGTGCAGCCAATTCGGTCAGGGAGACTGTACCACCTGGAAGGAGATAGACACTGCAGACGGTTATGTCCTGGATAGTCCTTACGTGTACAGCCACAGCTTCCAATGATGTTTGAAGGGGCACAGGAGCACTATATACAGAGGTAAGGACATACACGCAGGCTCCACCTGACACACAATTGTAAGTGCTACGGTTGCAGTAATAACCCCTGTATCCACGAAGGACAGGGGTCCGCATTGCCGGGAACCAGGTTTCCTGGAGGGCAATGCAGAAAGCAGGTGTCAGGCTTAGAAGCTTTCGTAGCTCAGGGAGATGGCTAAAATAACCGCCACAATTCCACTGGAGGATCGTACAAAGCGTGTCCTGTAAGGGCATGAAGGTACTGAAAAAGCAAATTACTTCACAGAGTCACATGCTGCCACCGACTGAGTGACTGACGTTGCAACTGCCATCGTTTCTGAGGCGGCGAGATCGAGGTCATCTGGGGACGCAAAGAGCTCGACCTCATCCTCAGAGGCTGAGCTGACAGGAAGCGCTGGCGCGGGAACCACTAGGTCCTTAGGCTTCTTAGAGAGCTTCCTCTTCTCTCTCTTGTCTCTGGGAGGAGGGTTCGCATGCTGGGAGGGCTTTCCGGATGCATTGTCACGAACAGAGGAAGAGCGTGAAGCCCTTCGACCAGCAGCTGGTGGCTTCCTCAGCCACTGGCTAGCGTCTAGCGAGACACTGGTAAAATCCCTGGAAGGGACTCCCCCAATGGACCCCTTCCGAACGAGTGAGGCCGGAGGAGGCTGTTGCCTCTCCGGCTGAGCAGCCGGAGGAGGCTGTTGCCTCTCCAGCTGAGGAGCCGGAAGAGGCTCTTGCCTCTCCGGCTGAGCAGCCGGAGGAGGCTGGTGCCTCTCCGGCTGAGAGGTGGGGATGGATGTCCCCAGTTGTTTGGGGTCCACTGCCCCCAAACCGGGTGTTTTGGGAGCAGTGGAAGAGAGCGTGGCCCCTACCAGCGGTGGGGCAGGCGTAACTTTACTGTTCTGTGGGCCAACTGAGAAGGGAGTCTTTGCAGGAACCGGTGGCGGCAGAGTTGCAGCAGCATAACTCCTCAACATAGATGTGGGGTTGAGCCGGTCTAGCTTCTTCCTTGCCTCTTGGTAAGTTAAACGGTCCAGGGTCTTAATTTCTTGTATCTTCCGCTCTCTTTGGTAGACTGCACAGTCTGGCGAGCAGGGAGAATGATGCTCCCCACAGTTAACGCAGGTGGGAGGCGGAGCACATGGGGCATTAGGATGTGAAGGTCGTCCACAATCATGACACGTGGAGCTGGCAGTGCATCTGGAGGACATATGTCCGAACTTCCAGCACTGGAAGCATCGCATAGGGGGTGGGACATAAGGCTTGACATCACACCGGTAGATCATGACCTTGACCTTCTCAGGCAAGCAGTCACCCTCAAAGGCCAGGATGAAGGCACCGGTAGTGACCCTATTATCCTTGGGACCCCTAAAGACACGACGGACAAAGTGCACACCTCGTCGTGCCAGGTTCTCCCGTAGCTCGTCATCAGACTGTAGCAGAAGATCTTTATGAAAAATGATCCCCTGGACCAAATTTAAAGACTTATGGGGAGTGACATGAACGGGAATGTCACCGAGCTTCTCACAGGCGAGTAACGCTCGTGACTGTGCAGATGAAAGTGCTTGTATCAAAATAGCTCCGCTCCTCAATTTGGAAACAGATGCCACTTCCCCAAACTTATCTTCAAGATGGTGAACAAAGAAGAGAGGCTTAGTCCCCAAAAACGAATCCCCATCGGTTCTGCTGCACACAAGGTATCGCGGTGAATACGGCTCCTGTCTGTCCGCAGCCCTACATTCCTCCCATGGCGTGGCTAGGGAAGGGAACGATTTGGGGTTATATGTCACAGCATTAAATTCTGTCTTACCGTGCTTAGAGACGTTGGCGGTCGTGCGACCACCAGATCGAGACTTCACCGGCTTCATTGCGGGGCATCCGCCCCGATGCCACCCACTCCGACCAGGGGCTCTCCCCACGGGCGCCTCCCAGCCACAGCAAAGGCCACCTGGCAGGATGGCCGTTGCCGGGAGTCCTGATGACCCAGAGAGACGAGCATCGACTCCTTGGCTTACATGGGACGGTGTCAACTCAGGCATCGGCAGTACGATCCCTGTGTTGTCAGGGGGCTACAACCTAGAGGGTACTTGACGACCCCACCACAACGGGCTGGCTACTGTGCTGGATTTTGGGTGCCATGGGTAGTCCATAGTGATCGTGGGAGCAGATGGTGACGCACTAAGGGAGTTACGTACACAATCCATCAGGTGTGTATGCCCAAAATGACGGATGGAGGGTGCAGTGACGACGCCAAGACGACCAAGAGTGCCAACGCCTTAGGGCACAGAGGACTGATGGTGCACCACATAAGGTGTAGTTCCCCAAAAGGCTCGTACTTCTGAGGAATTTGGAAAACTGGAGGTCAAACCCTAATGCGGACCATCACATTAAGGCCAAAACGTTTGAGACTCCATTCAGTCGCCTCTTACGACAGGCAGGAATACCGCGGTCCTATTCTAACCACCGAACCCGCAGGGGGGAGCTCCTCCATTCACGTATGACATTCTGTCTTCTCCGATGTGTGCAGTGTAGAGCTTTTTTTTTTATATCTGAGCAGTGTGTTTTACTATGTCTCTCTCCGTCCGAGCTCCACCATTCACGTATGACATTCTGTCTTCTCCGTTGTGTGCAGTGTTGAGCTTTCTTTTTTTTGAGCAGTATGTTTTACTATATCTCACTCCGTCCGAGCTCCTATGTTCACGTATGACATTCTGTCTTCTACGTTGTGTGCAGTGCTGAGCTGTTTTTTTTTTTTGAGCATTATGTTTACTATGTCTCTCTCCGTCCGAGCTACTCCGTTCACGTGTGACATTCTGTCTTCCCCATTGTGTGCAGTGTTGAGCTTTTTTTTTATCTGAGCAGTATGTTTTACTATGACTCTCTCCGTCCGAGGTCCTCCATTCACATATGACTATCTGTCTTCTCCGTTCTGCGCAGTGTTGAGCTTTCTTTTCTATCTGAGCAGTATGTTTTACTATGTCTCTCTCCGTCCGAGCTCCTCCGTTCGCGTATGACATTCTGTCTTGTCCGTTACGTGCAGTGTTGAGCTTCTTTCCTTATCTGAGCAGTATGTTTTACTATGTCTCCCTCCGTCTGAGCTCCTCCGTTCACGTATGATATTCTGTCTTCACGATTGTGTGCAGTGTTGAGCTTTTCTTTTTATCTGAGCAGTATGTTTTACTATGTCTCTCTCCGTCTGAGCTCCTCCGTTCACGTATGACAAACTGTCTTCTCCGTTACGTGCAGTGTTGAGCTTTTTATTTATCTGAGCAGTATGTTTTACTATGTCTCTCTCTGTCTGAGCTCCTCCGATCACGTATGACATTCTGCCTTCGCCGTTGTGTGCAGTGTTGCGCTTTTTTTTTTATCTCAGCTGTATGTTTTACTATGTCTCTCTCCATCTGAGCTCCTCCGTTCACGTATGACATTCTGTCTTCTCTGTTGTGTGCAGTGTTGAGCGTTTTTTTTTAATCTGAGCAGTATGTTTTACTATGTCTCTCTCCGTCCGAGCTCCTCCTTTCACATATGACATTGTGTCGTCTCCGTTGTGTGGAGCGTTGAGCTTTTTTTTTATTTGAGCAGTATGTTTTACTATGTCTCTCTCCGTCCGAGCCCCTCCATTGACGTATGACATTCTGTCTTCTCCGTTGTGCACAGTGTTGAGCTTTTTTTTTTTTATCTGAGGAGTATGTTCTACTATGTCTCTCTCCGTCCGAGCTCTACGTTCACGTAAGACATTCTGTCTTCTCCGTTGTGTGCAGCGTTGAGCTTTTTTTTTTTATCTGAGCAGTATGTTTTACTATGTCTCTCTCCGTCCGAGCTCCTCCGTTCACGTATGACATTCTGTCTTCACCGTAGTGTGCGGTGTTGAGCTTTTTTTTTTTATCTGAGCTGGATGTCTTACTATGTCTCTTCCCGTCCGAGCTCATCCGTTCACGTATGACGTTCTGAATATTCCATTGTGTGCAGTGCTGAGCATTTATTTTTATCTGAGCAGTATGTTTTACTATGTCTCTCTCTGTCCGAGCTACTCCGTTCACGTATAAAATTCTGCCTTTTCCATTGTGTGCACTGTTGAACATTTTTTTTTATCTGAGCAGTATGTCTTACTATGTCTCTCTCCGTCCGAGCTCCTCCGTTCACATATGACATTCTGTCTTCTCCGTTGTGTGCAGCATTGAGCTTTTCTTTATCTGAGCAGTATGTTTTACTATGTCTCTCTCCGTCCGAGCTCCTCTGTTCACGTATGACATTCTGTCTTCTCCACTGTGTGCAGTGTTGAACTTTTTTTTTATCAGAGCAGTATGTTTTACTATGTCTCTCTCCGTCCGAGTTCTTCCCTTCACGTATGACATTCCGTCTTCTCCGTTGTGTGCAACATTGAGCTTTTTTTTATCTGAGCAATATGTTTTACTATGTATCTCTCCGTCCGAGCTCCTCCATTCACGTATGACATTCTGACTTCTCCGATGTGTGCAGTGTTGAGCATTTTTTTTTATGAGCATTATGTTTCACTATGTCTCTGTCCCTCCCAACTCCTCCATTCACGTATGACATTCTGTCTTCTCCGTTGTGTGCAGTGTTGAGCTTTTTTCTTCATACCTGAGCAGTATGTTTTATTATGTCTCTCTCCGTCAGTGCTCCTCCGTTCACGTATGACACTCTGTCTTCTCCGTTGTGTGCAGTGTTGAGCTTTTTTTTTTATCTGAGCAATATGTTTTACCATGTCTCTCTCCGTCCGATCTCCTCCGTTCACGTATGACACCCTGTCTTCTCCGTTGTCTGGTGTGTTGAGCTTTTTTTTTATCTGAGCAGTAAGTTTTACTATGTCTCTGTCAATCCGAGCTCCTCCCTTCACGTAAGACATTCTGTCTTCTCCGTTGTGTGCAGTGTTGAGATTTTTTTTTATATGAGTAGTATGTTTTACTATTTCTCTCTCCATCCGAGCTCCTCTGTTCACATATGACATTCTGTCTTCTCCGTTGTGTACAGCATTGAGCTTTTCTTTATCTGAGCAGTATGTTTTACTATGTCTCTCTCCGTCCGAGCTCGTCCATTCACGTATGACATTCTGACTTCTCCGATGTGTGCAGTGTTGAGCATTTTTTTCTTATGAGCATTATGTTTTACTATGTCTCTGTCCCTCCCAACTCCTCCAATCACGTATGACATTCTGTCTTCTCCGTTGTGTGCAGTGTTGAGCTTTTTTTTTTATCTGAGCAGTATGTTTTACTATGTCTCTCTCCGTCCGAGCTCCTCTGTTCATGCATGACACTCTGTCTTCTCCGTTGAGTGCAGTGTTGAGCTTTTTACTTTATACCTGAGCAGTATGTTTTACTATGTCTCTCTCCGTCCGAGTTCCTCCGTTCACGTCTGACATTCTGTCTTCTGCGTTGTGTGCACCATTGAGCTTTTTTTTATCTGAGCAGTATGTTTTACTATGTCTCTCTCCGTCCGAGCTCCTCCCTTCACGTGTGACATTCTGTCTTCTCCGTTGTGTGCAGTGTTGAGCTTTTTTCCTCATACCTGAGCAGTATGTTTTACTATGTCTCTCTCCGTCCGAGCTCCTCCATTCATGTTTGACACTCTGTCTTCTCCGTTGTGTGCAGTGTTGAGCTTTTTTTTTATCTGAGCAGTATGATTTACTATGTCTCTCTCCGTCCGAGCTCCTCTGTTCAAGTATGACATGTCTTCTCCACTGTGTGCAGTGTTGAACTTTTTTTTTATCAGGGCAGTATGTTTTACTAAGTCTCTCTCCGTCCGAGCTCTTCCCTTCACGTATGACATTCTATCTTCTCCGTTGTGTGCAGTGTTGAGCTTTTTACTTCATACCTGAGCAGTATGATTTATTATGTCTCTCTCCGTCAGTGCTCCTCCGATCACGTATGACATTCTGTCTTCTCCGCTGTGTGCATTGATGAGCTTTTCTTTTTATCTGAGCAGTATGTTTTACTATGTCCCTCTCTGTCCGAGCTCCTCCGTTCACGTATGAGATTGTGTCTTCTTTGTTGTGTGCAGCGTTGAGCTTTTTTTTTTATCTGAGCAGTATGTTTTACTATGTCTCTCTCCGTCCGAGCTCCTCCGTTCACGTATGACATACTGCCTTCTCCGTTGTGTGCTGTGTTGAGCTTTGTTTTCTATCTGAGCAGTATGTTTTGCTATTTCTCTCTCCATCCGAGCTCCTCCATTCACGTATGACATTCTGTCTTCTCCGATGTGTGCAGTGTTGAGCTTTTTTTTTTATCTGAGCAGTATGATTTACTATGTCTCTCTCCGTCCGAGCTCCTACATTCACGTATGACATTCTGTCTTCTCCGTTGTGTGCAATGTTAAGCTTTTTTTTTTATCTGAGCAGTATGTTTTACTATGTCTCCCTCCGTCTGAGCTCCTCCGTTCACGTATGACATTGTGTCTTCTCCGTTGAGTGCAGTGTTCAGCTTTTTTTTTTATCTGAGCAGTATGTTTTACTATGTCTCCCTCCGTCTGAGCTCCTCCGTTCACGTATGACATTGTGTCTTCTTTGTTGTGTGCAGCGTTGAGCTTTTTTTTTTATCTGAGCAGTATGTTTTACTATGTCTCTCTCCGTCCGAGCTCCTCCGTTCACGTAAGACATTCTGTCTTCTCCGGTGTGTGCAGTATTGAGCTTTATTTTATCTGAGCAGTATGTTTTACTACGTCTCTATCCATCCAAGCTCCTCCGTTCATGTATGACATTCTGTCTTCTCCGTTGTGAGCAGTGTTGAGTTTTTTTTTTTATCCCTGCAGTATGTTTTACTATGTCTCACTCCGTCTGAGCTCCTACGTTCACGTATGACTCTCTGTCTTCTACGTTGTGTGCAGTGTTGAGCTTTTTTTTCTATCTGAGCAGCATGTTTTACTATGTCTCTCTCCGACCGAGCTCTGCCGTTCACGTATGATATTCTGTCTTCTCCATTGTGTGGAGTGTTGAGCCCTTTTCTTTTTATCTCAGCTGTATGTTTTACTATGTCTCTCTCCATCCGATCTCCTCCATTCACGTATGACATCCTGTCTTCTAAGTTGTGGGCAGTGCTGAGCTTTTTTTTTTATCTGAGCAGTTTGTTTTACTATGCTTCTCTCGGACCGAGCTCCTCCGCTCACGTATGACATTCTGGCTTCTCCGTTGTTTGCAGTGTTGAACATTTTTTTTTATCTTAGCTGTATGTTTTACTACGTCTCTCTCCATCCGATCTCCTCCATTCACGTATGACATCCTGTCTTCTAAGTTGTGTGCAGTGCTGAGCTTTTTTTTTTATCTGAGCAGTTTGTTTTACTATGCTTCTCTCGGTCTGAGCTCCTCCGCTCACGTATGACATTCTGGCTTCTCCGTTGTGTGCAGTGTTAAGCTGTTTTCTTATCTGAGCAGTATGTTTTACCATCTCTCTCACCGTCCAAGCTCCTCTGTTCACTTAAGACATTCTGTATTCTCCATTGTGTGCAGTGTTGAGCTTTTTTTTCATCCGAGCAGTATGTTTTACTATGTCTCTCAACATCCGAGCTCCTCCGTTCACCTAAGACATTCTGTCTTCTCCATTGTGTGCAGTGTTGAGCAGTTTGTGTTGTCTGAGCAGTATGTTTTACTATGTCTCTCTCCATCCGAGCTCCTCCGTTCACGTATGACATCCTGTCTTCTCCATTGTGTGCAGTGTTAAGCTTTTTTTTTTACCTGAGCAGTATATTTTACTATGTCTCTTTCCGTCCGATCTCCTCCGATCACGCATGACATTCTGTTTTCTCCGTTGTGTGCAGTGTTTAGCTCTTTTTTTATTAACTGAGCAGTATGCTTTTCCATGTCTCTCTCCGTCCGAGCTCCTCCGTTCTCGTATGACACTCTGTCTTCTCCATTGTGTGCAGTGTTGAGCAGTTTGAGTTGTCTGAGCAGTATGTTGTACTATGTCTCTCTCTGTCCGAGCTCCTCCGTTCACATATGACATTTTATCTTCTCCATTGTGTGAAGTGTTGACCTTTTTTCTTTATCTGAGCAGTATGTTATATTATGTCTCTCTCCGTCCGGGCTCCTCCGTTCACATATGACATTCTTTCTTCTCTGTTGTATGCAGTGTTGAGCCTTTTTTCTTATTTGAGCAGTATGTTTTACTATGTCCCTCTGCGTCTGAGCTCCTCCGATCACGTATGACATTCTGTCTTCTGTGTTGTGTGCAGTGTTGAGCTTTTTTTTTAACTGAGTAGTATGTTTTACTATGTCTCTCACCGTCCGAGCTGCTCCGTTCACGTATGATATTCTGTCTTCTCCGTTGTGTGCAGTGTTGATTTTTTTTTTATTTGAGCAGTATGTTTTACTATGTCTCTCTCCATCTGAGCTCCTCCGTCCACGTATGACATTCTGTCTTCTCAGTTGTGTGCAGTGTTGAGCTTTCTTTGTTATCTGGGCAGTATGTTTTACTATGTCTCTCTCACTTCAAGCTCCTCCATTCATGTATGACATTCTGTCTGCTCTGTTGTGTGCAGTGTTGAGTTTTTTTTTATCTGAGCAGTATGGTTTACTATATCTCTCTCCGTCCGAGCTCCTCCGTTCACGTATGACATTCTGTCGTCTCCATTGTGTGCAGTGTTGTGCTTTTTTTTCTTATCTGAGCAGTATGTTTTACTATGTCTCCCCCCGTCCTAGCTCCTCCGTTAATGTAAGACATACTGTCTTCTCGGTTGTGTGCAGTATTGAGCTTTGTTTTTTATCCGAGCAGTATGTTTTACTATATCTCTCTCCATCCGAGCTCCTCCGTTCACTTATGACATTTTGTTTTCTGCGTTGTGTGCAGTATTGAGCATATCTTTTTATCGGAGCAGTTTGTTTTCCTATGTCTCTCTCTGTCCGAGCTCCTCGGATCACGTATGACATTCTGTGTTCTCCGCTGTGTGCAGTGTTGACACTTTTTATTAATCTGAGCAGTATGTTTTACTATGTCTCTCTCGGTCCGAGCTCCTCCGTCCACGTATGACACTCTGTATTCTCAGTTGTGTTCAGTGTTGAGCTTTTTTTGTTATCGGGGCAGCATGTTTTACTATGTCTCTCTCAATTCGAGCTCATCCGTTCACGTATGACATTCTGTCTTCTCCGTTGTGTGCAGTGTTGAGCTTTTTTTTATCTGAGCAGTATGACTTACTATATCTCTCTCAGTCAGAGCTCCTCCATTCACGTATGACACTCTGTCTTATGCGTTGTGTGCAGTGATGAGCTTTTTTTTTATGTGAGCAGTATGTTTTACTATGTCTCTCTCTGTCCGAGCTCCTCCGTTCACGTATGACATTCTGCCTTCTCCGTTGTGTGCAGCGTTGTGCTTTTTTTTATCTGAGCAGTATATTTTGCTATGTCTCTCTCCGTCAGAGCACCTCCATTCACGTATGACATTCTGTCTTCTCTGTTGTGTGCAGTGTTGAACTTTTTTATTATCTGAGTAGTTTGTTTTACTATGTCTCTCTCTGTCCGAGCTCCTCCGTTCACGTATGACAATCTGTCTTCTCCATTGTGTGAAGTGTTGAGCTTTTTTTTTATCTGAGCAGTATGTTTTACTATGTTTATCTCCGTCCGAGCTCCTCCATTCACGTATGACATTCTATCTCCTCTTTTGTGGGCAGTGTTGAGCTTATTTTTTTATCTGAGCAGTATGTTTTACTATGTCTCTCCGTCCGAGCTCCTCCGTTCACAACTAACATTCTGTCATCTTCGTTGTGTGCAGTGTTTTTTTTTTCTTTTATCTGAGCAGTAATTTTTACTATGGCTCTCTCCGTCCAAGCTCCTCCGTTCACGTGTGACATTCTTTCTTCTCCATTGTGTGCAGTTTTGAACCTTTTTTTTTTTATCTCAGCAGTATGTTTTACTACGGCTCACTCCGTCCGAGCTCCTCCATTCACGTATGACATTCTATCTTCTCCGTTGTGAGCAGCGTTTTTTTTTTTGTTTTTTTTTTCTGAGCAGTAAGTTCTACTGTCTCAATCCGTGCAAGCTCCGCCGTTCACGTATGACATTCTGTCTTCTCCGTTGTGTCCTGTGTAGAGCTTTATGATTTTATCTGAGCAGTATGTTTTACTTAGTATTTCTCCATCCAAGCTCCTCCGTTCACGTATGATATTCTGTCTTCTCCGTTGTGTTTAGTGTTGAGTTTTTATTTTTATCTGAGCAGTATGTTTTACTGTGTCTCTCTCCGTCCGAGCTCCTACTTTCACGTATGACATTTTGTATTCTCCATTGTGTGCACTGTTGAACTTTTTTATTTTTATCTGAGCAGTATGTTTTACAACGTCTCTCTCCGTCCGAGCTCCTCTGTTCACATATGGCATTCTTTCTTCTCCGTTGTGTGCGGTGTTGAACTTTTTTTATCTGAGCAGTAAGTTTTCTTATGTCTCTCTCCGTCTGTGCTCCTCCGTTCACTTATGACATTCTGTCGTCTCCGTTGTGTGCAGTGTTGAGCTTTATGATTATATGAGTAGTATGTTTTACTATGTCTCTCTCCGTCCCAGCTCCTCCATTCACGTATGACATTCTGTCTTCTCCGTTGTGTCCAGTGTTTTTTTTTTTACCTGAGCAGTATGTTTTACTATGTCTCACTCCGTCCGAGCTCCTCCGTTCACGTATGACATTCTGTCTTCTCCGTTGTGTGCAGTGTTGAGCTTTTTTTTTTATCTTAGCATTATGTTTTACTATGTTTCTCTCTGTCCGAGCTCCTTCATTCACGTATGACATTCTATCTCATCTTTTGTGTGCAGTGTTGACCTTTTTTTTTTTATCCGAGTAGTATGTTTTACTATGTCTCCCTCCGTCCGAGCTCCTCCGTTCACTTATGACATTCTGTCTTCCTCCGTTTTGTGCAGTGTTGAGCTTTTTTTTATCTGAGCAGTATGTTTTACTATGTCTCTTTCCATCTGAGCTCCTCCATTCACGTTTGACATCCTGTCTTCTCGGTTGTGTGCAGTGTTCAGCTTATTTTTTTTTTTTTCTGAGCAGTATGTTTTACTATGTCTCTCTCCGTCTGAGCTCCTCTGTTCACGTATGACCTTCTATCTTCTCCATTGTTTGCAGTGTTGAACTTTTTTTTTTTTATCTGAGTAGTGTGTTTTACTATGTCTCTCCCTGTCCGAGCTCCTCCGTTCACGTACGACAATCTGTCTCCTCTGTTGTGTGCATTGTTGAGCTTTTTTTTTCTATCTGAGCAGTATGTTTTACTATGTTTCTTTCCGTCCGAGCTCCTCCATTGACGTATGACATTCTGTGTTCTCCGTGTGTGCAGTGTTGAGCTTTTTTTTTATCTGAGCAGTATGTTTTAATATGTCTCCCTCTGTCCGAGTTCCTCCGTTCACGTATGACATTCTGTCTTCTGCGTTGAGTGCAGTGTTGAGTTTTTTTTTTATCTGAGCAGTATGTTTTACTATGTCTCCCCCCGTCCTAGCTCCTCCGTTCACGTATGACATTCTGTCTTCTCCGTTGTGTGCAGTGTTGAGCTTTTTTTTTATCTGAGCAGTATGTTTTACTATGTCTCTCTCCGTCTAGCTCCTCCGTTCACGTATGACATTCTGTCTTCTCCGTTGTGTGCAGTGTTGAGTTTTTCTTTTTTTTAATCTGAGCAATATGTTTTACTATGTCTCTCTCCGCCCGAGCTCCTCCGTTCACGAGTGACATTCTGTCGTCTCCGTTGTGTGGAGTGTTGAGCTTTTTTTTATGTGAGCAGTCTGTTTTACTATGTCTCTCTCTCTGTCTGAGCTCCTCCGTTCATGTATGACATTCTGTCTTCTCCGTTGTGTGCAGTGTTGAGCTTTTTTTTTTAATGGAGCAGTATGTTTTACTATGTCTCTCTCCGTCGGAGCTCCTCCGTTCACGTATGACATTCTGTCTTCTCCGTTGTGTGCAGTGTTGAGCTTTTTTTTTATCTGAGCATTATGTTTTACTATGTCTCTCTGCGTCCGAGCTCCTCCATTCACGTCTTCTTTGTTGTGTGCAGTGTTGAGCTTTTTTTTTTATCCAAGCAGTATGTTTTACTACGTTTGTCTCCCGTTTTTGTCTTCCATGTATGTTTGTTTTTGTATATTCCTGTTATACTGTGTTTGTTTCGTATGGCCGAAGGGTGGCATAAATATGCCGCTGCCGGCCTACCTTGTTTGTAAGGTATCAAAATGACAATAAAAAAAAAAAAACGTTTTCGCCAGTCTTCGACGGCTCACCTGAAGATGACTGGCAGGTGCCCTGTTGAAATATCTTGCGAGGTATTGAACGACGACCAGCTGCAAGCCCGAAATTTGTGTGAACAGTCAATTCGCAGGGAATATTTTTAAATTCATACTGTAATTTCTTTTAATAGCAAATAAGCAGTAACCATCCCTTATTAGAATTGAGAACTCTAATCCCTCTTTGGTGTTATTCCCATTTATTTTAAAGGATTGTGACGACAGATCGCTAAAGTGCCTCTTTTTGTGCAAACAGCCGCTGCACCGGTGAACGGCCAGCGGGTAACCTTAGAAGCTGGAACTCAAGTTTCCAAATAAGTAAAGCCTGCTGCCAATATAGAGGAAAACAAGAATATCCGACCATAGATGTGCTGTATGAAAACTCTAAAGTGGCAGCCTATTGGAATACTTTCCAAATCTTTACTACAGCTTATCATAGCTCGCAGGAGTATTCTGGGTGTGTTAGGAAAGTAGAACCATTTATACAACGTTCTGAGAAGCTTCTAGAAGGAACCAAGTTTAAATTCAACAGAGAGGGCTATCGTATAAATGTGGCTGAACAAGTCATACTCTTAGAGAACATTAACCGTAATATTCCATATGCGCCTAGGCCCCTTCCCCAATGCTTTTTCTACAGTTATCGGAACTGTGGGTGGAAGATGCATTGAAGCAATCGTTAGACAGTAGCATAAATGAAATGATTATCAGCGAATCCTAGGAAACCATTTATTTTTCTGCTGACGTTGGCCTGTTAGCAAAATGTGAAGAAAAACTGAGAAATTTTTACAAAATAGACATAAACTGAAAGGCATGAAAGCCAATAGGAACAAAACAACTATTGTTTATCTTTTCCTGTCATAAACGTACTACATCTTCAGGAAATATTTCTCTGTACACGCTGCGCTTTGATAATAAATAATCCCCAGCGATGCTTAGTAGTCATTTTGAATACGCAATTCTATTTGTTACTTCTACGGAGTTATAAGCCCTTTTAGTTCAGAATTTGACGTTTTCTGAAAACTACTTACGACCTTCACTGTTCCTTTTCATATGTTAAACTGACAACTGAACAATGCTGCTGAAAAAGTGTACTTAATTCAGTGTACGTCTTTGAGAGTAAAACAAGATAATACTTGGTTCATCAGCTGTTGCTGAAAATAGCCGCCAACACGAACATATTACGAGCAAACGGGAGCAGTGAAGTGCGTGACAGATGGAAAATATGGTGCAAAGATTTGGTTTAACGTGAAAAGTGAGTACTTCGAGAGTTTCAGAACATCGTATGGATGATGTACAAAGGATAGGAAATGCAAAACACTGCTATCGGAGTTAAAATGTTTCGGGAGAAAGGCTTGTTAACATGAAGTGTTTACGTGTAAATAAGTAAATGGTTGCGAAAAATTTCATTTGTGCCATCTCCAAGTGCACCTAATGTCATGGACAAAGGAGGATAGCGAAAAAAGGATAAACGTGAGCCCTTCGATGAATGCACGGAAGAATGGTCTTGCAGGGACCATGAGAAAGTACAGAGTCCTTATACAAAAAATTGCATTAAGAAAAAACAACGTTGTAGCACAGGAGAGCCAAAAACTTGCTTCAGCGATCCACAGAGAGGTGCAGCTGACGGACTCTCAAAAGTACATGCGTGACATCAATCAAGGCAGAAAAGACGAAGAAGTAATCAGACGTGCTTCGAAACAAAAGGAACTGTACGGCCATAACTGTCGCCTTGTGAGAGGAAAAGGTGCTAATTTTTTTTTTTAAACTGGATGGCAAAAACAAAAGACTCAAAAACACAAGCTTGGCACACACAAACAAGGGCAGACGCTGCTATCTTGAGCTGTGTGTCCATCTCGAGCTGTGAGTAATTTCTCGGAGTGCTATCACTTCCCTTGAGGTGGCACATCCTGTAAAGAAGAGAGTAGAGAGCCCAGTACAGTTGGAACTATCGGCCGTATCTAAATGGTGCGATGGCCCTGTTCCCAGACGATGAAGTGAGAGGTGATCAGGAGAGCAAGGCAAACAAGCACTCAGTGAGCTTCGGGGCGACGCACATTCGGTCCTGGAGAAAAAGAAAAGCGTTTCTCTGTCGAGCCTCTTACTCCATCATTCCCCGTCAATGAACCGTGTAAGTCACGGCAGTCAACATATGACACCCAAGACCACCTTTTCGTCTGCAGTGATACAGTGACATCGGTCTTTAAGGTACGGACAAATTTAATAATTACGAGTAACGGTCCGAGACGCTACGGTGGTTAACTCACTGGACTCGCATTCATAAGTAGGGATGCTAGGTATCCGGCTTTAGATTTTTACGGTCCTGTCCGGACAAATAATGCAAGTCCGATCTGTTCGTCATTTGTTAGACGTTTTTTTAGCGATGAAGACGAGAACGCACTTCTAAGGTTCGTTGCCGGCCAGTGATGCAAGCGCGAGGAACGGGTACGAGGAGGTTCAAATTCAAATGACTCTGAGCACTATGGGACTTAACATCTGAGGTCATCAGTCCTCTAGACTTAGAACTACTTAAACCTGACCAACCTAAGGACAACACACGCCGGCCGAAGTGGCCGAGCGGTTCTAGGCGCTACAGTCTGGAACCGCGTGACCGCTACGGTCGCAGGTTCGAATCCTGTCTCGGGCATGGATGTGTGTGACGTCCTTAGGTTAGTTAGGTTTAAGTAGTTCTAAGTTCTATGGGACTGATGACCTTAGCAGTTAAGTCCCATAGTGCTCACAGACATTTGAACCATTCGACTCACACACATCCATGTCGGAGGCAGGATTCGAACCTGCGACCGTAGCAGCCGCTTGGTTCCGAACTGAAGCGCCTAGAACCGCTCGGCCACAGTGGTCTACAGGTATGAGGTGGAATAAGGAGATATGCCGTAAGGATATACAAGGCATCCCTTTCAAACCTCCAACATTTCAAAGGCACTACAAGAAAACTACACTAAACATGATAATGAAATTCCACCATACGCCTTTTTTTAAGTCCTCAGTCTTTGAAAAAGCTTAATGCGACCATCTATTAATTTGTCTCCTCTGCAAATCTTCTTATTTCAGATTAGCAGCTGCATCCCACGTCGTCAGTTATTTGCTGGATGTATTCAAATCTCTGTCTTTCTCTACAGTTTCTACCATCTACAAATTCCTCTAGTGCCATGGAAGTTATTCCCTGATGTTATATCACCCTGTCCCTTCTTCTGGTCTGCGGTTTCCACACATTCCTTTCCTCTCCGATTCTGTGCAGAACCTCCTCATTACTTATAAGTGTCCATCTAATTTTCAACATCCTTCTGTAGCAACACATCTCAAATGCTTTGGTTGTCTTCTGTTTACGTTTTCCCAAGGTCATGTTTCACTACCATACAATGATGTGCTTCAAACGTTCGTTCTTAGTAATTTCTTCCTCAAATTAAGGCCTATTTTTGATACTAGTAGACTCCTCTTGGCCAGGAATACTCTTTTTGCCAGTTTTTTATGCCCCCACTGCTCCGCCCGTCGTAGCTATTTTGCTGTCTAGATAGCAGAATTCCTTCATCCATTTTGTAGTTCCACATCCTGACTTTAAGTTTCTCGCTGTTGTCATGTCTGCTACTTCTCATTACTTTCGTCTTTTTTCGATTTACTCTCCGTTCATATTCTGTACACATTGCACTACTCATTCCATTCAAGACATTCCGTAAATCTTCTTCACTTTCACTCAGAATGGCAATCTCATCAGCCAATCTTGTAAGTCGTATTCCTTCACGCTGCATTGTAATCCCCTATCTAGATATTTCCTTTATTCCTGTCATTGCTTCTTCAATGTACAAATTGAACAATAGGAGTGAAAGACTACATACCTGTCTTACACCCTTTCTAATCCGAGAACTTCGATCTTGGTCTCGCACTCTAATTGTTCACTCTTGTCTTTTGTACATATTGTATTTTATCCGTCTCCCCCTATAGCTTACCCCTATTTTCTCAGAATTTCGAACATATTGTGCCATTTTACACTGTGTTTTCCAGTCAACAAATTCTATGAACGTGTCTTGATTATGATCTTCATTCGTGCTTCCATTATCAACCGCAATGGTCGAACTGACTCTCTGCTGCCTTTACCTTTTGTGAGGGCGAAGTGATCACCAGCTAACAGATCATCAATTTTCTTTTCCTTTCTTCTGTATATTATACTTGTCAGCAAATTGTTTACATGAGCTGTGAAGCTAACAGTGCTATATACAGGGTGGTCCACTGATCGTGGCCGGGCCAAATATCTCACGAAATAAGCATCAAACGAAAAAACTACAAAGAACGAAACTTGTCTAGCTTGAAGCGGCAAACCAGATGGCGCTGTGGTTGACCCGCTAGATGGCGCTGCCATAGGTCAAACGGATATCAATTGCGTTTTTTAAAAATTGGAACCCCAATTTTTATTACATATTCGTGTAGTACGTAAAGAAATATGAATGTTTTAGTTGGACCACTTTTTTCGCTTTGTGACAGATGGCGCGTAATAGTCACAAACATATGGCTCACAATTTTAGACGAACAGTAGGTAACAGGTAAGTTTTTTAAATTAAAATACAGAACGTAGGTGCGTTTGAACATTTTATTTCGGTTGTTCCAATGTGATACATGTACCTTTGTGAACTTATCATTTCTGAGAACGCATGCAGTTACAGCGTGATTACCTGTAAATACCACATTAATGCAATAAATTCTCAAAATGATGCCCGTCAACCTCAATGCATTTGGCAATACGTGTAACGACATTCCTCTCAACAGCGAGTAGTTCGCCTTCCGTAATGTTCGCACACGCATTGACAATGCGCTGACGCATGTTGTCAGGCGTTGTCGGTGGATTACGATGGCAAATATCGACGACCAATCCACCTGTCATGAAATATGCTATTCAGTACCGCTTCAACCGCACGCGAGCTATGTGCCGGACATCCATCATGTTGGAAGTACATCGCCATTCTGTCATGCAGTGAAACATCTTGTAGTAACATAGGTAGAACATTACGTAGGAAATCAGCATACATTGCACCATTTAGATTGCCATCGATAAAATGGCGGTCAATTATCCTTCTTCCCATAATGCCCCACCATACATTAAAACGCCAAGGTCGCTGATGTTCCACTTGTCGCAGCCATCGTGGATTTTCTCTTGCCCAATAGTGCATATTATGCCAGTTTACTTTTCCGCTGTTGGTGAATGACGCTTCGTCGCTCAATAGAACGCGTGCAAAAAATCTGCCATTGTCCCGTAATTTCTCTTATGCCCAGTGGCAGAACTGTACGTGACGTTCGAAGTCGTCGCCATGCAATTCCTGGTACTTAGAAATATGATACAGGTTCAATCGATGTTGATGTAGCATTCTTAACACCGACGTTTTTGAGATTCCCGATTCTCGCGCAATTTGCCTGTTACTGATGTGCGGATTAGCCGCGACAGCAGCTAAAACACCTACTTGGGCATCATCATTTGTTGCAGGTCGTGGTTGACGTTACACATGTGGCTGAACACTTCCTGTTTCCTTAAATAACGTAACTATTCGGCGAACGGTCCAGACACTTGGATGATGGTGTCCAGGATACCGAGCAGCATACATAGCACACTCCCGCTGGGCATTTTGATCACAATAGCCCTACATCAACACAATATCGAACTTTTCCGCAGTTGGTAAACTGCCCATTTTAACACGGGTAATGTATCACGAAGCAAATACCGTCCGCACTGGCGGAATTTCACGTGATACCATGTACTTATACGTTTGTGACTATTAAAGCGCCATCTATCACAAAGCGAAAAAGTGGTCCAACTAAAACATTCATATTTCTTTACGTACTACACGAATATTTAATAAAAAATGGGGGTTCCTATTGAAATCCGTTTGACCTGTGGCAGCGCCATCTAGAGGGCCAAACATAGCGCCATCTAGTTTCACCCTTCAAGCTAGATAAGTTTCGTTCTTTGTAGTTTTTTCGTTTAATGCTTATTTCGTGAGGTATTTGGCCCGGTCACGATCAATGGACCACCCTGTATATTCCTCGCACCTGTCACCTCTTGTTATCTTCGGAATTGTGTGGATGACGTTAGCCGAAAGTTTGATAGCATATCGCCAGTGCTATGCATTCTATTTACCATCGTCAATAGTCGTTTTGTTGCTACTTCAATAATTTTAGAAATTCTGATGGAATGGTATCCATCCCTTTCACCTTATTTGATCTTCAGTTGTCGAAACCCCTTTTAAAGTCTGATCCCAATACTGGATGCCCTACCTCTTCCCTGTCGACTCCTGTTCCTCCTTCTATTACCTCATCAGACAAGTGCTCCCCCTCTTTGGGCCTTAAGTGCTACAGCATCTGAAAGAATTTATTTAATACTCACAATCATACCTCTCATAGAGCCCTTTAATGCTACAGCGCCTGACAGAATCATCACTACACTTCCACTTGTGATCCGTTTGTAGCCCGAAGAATGTTAAATCTGTATTCAGTTTCTTGCGATGTTCTTCGTAACATGTCCTTTGTCACTGTTGCAGTAGCGTCAGTTATACGACGTCTTAACATAGGAATGTTGTCCATTTTGGTAGCATACACTTGGTCCTCCACGAATTCCCACAATAAGATATCCAGCGGAGTAATTTTGTTGAAAGGTGTTGTTGGGTTGGAAGTCTTTTATCTGAAGCTGTACAAACTGTTCCAACATGTCCAGAGACACTGATCCAACAACTTTGTTTTTTGCAAAGAAGAACGACCCAAAAGTCTTGTCGTTTATTAGCCCACAACAGACTCTCAGTTTAGGGCTATCACGAACATGTTCGATGACAGAATGTGGAAGTTGCGAACCCCAAATCTGAACAAAATGACAAACCTGTTCAGGCAGGCATGTCTTGACGACGACATACTCTCTTTTCGAGGGTCAACCAAGTCTAAAATACGATACGATATTGCAGTACCTATGTTATTCTGAATTACGATGCAAAGTTTCTTTGGACATGCATGCATGTGCAAGGGAAATATGCATCGTAATTCAGAATAACACAGGCACTGCAATATCGTATTTATCTCCCGCCACCCGGCAAGCGACTTTCCAGTAAAATGCCTCACCTGTACGGGAACATACATAATGGAATTACGAGTACCGGTTGTAGATGCATGGTTGATTACATATAGAAGTTTGGGTCTGGGCTTGAGTCACGCGCGAATAGCCAAATGATAAGGCGACGGCTCGCCATAAGTGGGAAATCCGGGTTCGAGGCCCCGTCAGGGAAAAATTTCCATTGTGTCGTTCCATAACACAGCTAATGGTTGTACATATTCGCAATTGCGAATACATTTTGTGAAAGCCCAAAACAGGCCAATTAGGGAGAAAATCGTGCAGTCGCAAATTTTTGTACAGTGGCAGGAGAAAGTTCCATAGACAACATACTAAAAATTCTGACCGGTGGGGTGTAAGCGAAGGCGTAAGGAGAGGGGGAGGAGGCATTTAAAGGACAGTTTTCTATATTTCTCTTGAATAACTCTAAACGTGCGGCTCCTAGCGAAAATGTTTCCCAATACAAATACAATTATATTAAACTTCCCTCAAAACGGCCTTGTTCGTTTTTTTCTCTAGGACTAATAGTTCCCACTCCGTTGGGGATGGAAAAATCTTAGAGCATTGAAGATAGTTTTTTAATGGTACACACTTAATGTCTACTGGTAAATGAATTGGACTTAAAACAGATAGTAATTGCGTGTAACACGTCTAAGAACGGTAAAAACGTATTAAGGGATAAATTGTGTACAGCGGGTGTGATGGCTAGGGATTTGGGGTGGGGTGGGGGGGTGGGGGACAGAGTGGAGATTAGAAGCATGAAGGAAGGAAGGTATATCGCCGGATATTGGACATGTACTTCCGTGTTAGGCAGGAGACTGTCTAACACGGAAGTGCATGCCCAATATCCAGCCCAAAAACCAGCTAAAACACGGGCACTGCCCGGTAGAGTCAAAGACAACCTCAGACTATGTAAATCCGGCGTCTGCGAATGTGGCAAGACAGCCTCGTAGACTCGTACAGGTCAACTGGTCCATACTATAGAAGACGTTTGCCGAGGTCACCGGCGACACGTCACACTGCAGCAGCCTACACAACAACAGTCCCAGAGCAACGCCTGTCGGAATTACGTGGAATAAAATACGACCAAACTAAGGTTCTGACACAGATGTCTAACTTATGGGACTGTGTCATTAGAGAATCTATCAAGAATCGAATATGGGAACCACCGATCAATCATGATGGTGGCTATATCCTTAGTGAGTCAGGGAATCCGCACTTAGTCTAAGAAGAGGAAGGAGATATTCCGCGACGATTTGACTTGCTGGCTGGCGTAGCAACAGGAGAGGTGCCACCATTAGGCGTCCCTGGGCGCGAAACCAAGACGGAGCAACATGTAGGCAGGAAGAGGGCTGAGCAGGGTGTGGGAACGGCGTGAGGGGGACGGCGGAGAGGGTGGAAGGACGGTGTGAAGGAGGGAAGAGACAAAAGCGCTGCACCAGCCCGTAAGCAACCGCCATCGAACACTCGACGGCAATTACTGTAGCAAGTAATGAAGAAGGAGAAAACGCGGGACTAGCATCACACAGCCACAGACAAACCGAACACTTACTCAGAAACGGGAAGAGGAACAAAGACAACAGTATAAACAACGATGACACCACCACAGATGAGACAACAGGATAAACAACGATGACACCACCACAGATGAGACAACAGACAACAACCACGAAACGAAAGAGATTAAACAGCTTAAGATACAGAAACGAAATGGATACGGCACCAGCCACCAAACAGAAAACTCAAATACACCAGCAAAGGACCATTATTTGGTTTTTAGAGAGGTTTCCCTTAACAATACAGCAAATGCCAGGGTCTATACCACCCTCCCCAAGGAAAAATAAAAGAACAAAGAAGTATAGATTAAACACAAAAGCTATCAAAAATAGGAAAAAGATAAAAAGAATAACATGCAAAAGTGAAAAGTAAATTGTCTCTGAAGAGCATAAAAATAAGTCAATACAATATGCCAAAAGAGCATATGTACGCCCGACCTCTTCCATATGGGCAGGAAATGAAAGATGCAAAAAAAAAAAAAAAAAAAATATACATCAGCGCACGTGATGATGGCAAAGTACTTACTTGCCATAATATTGTGCCCGTTGAGCGCTGACATTCCGCCGTTCACCCGTTAACTGTTCCGTCACTTAAATTTATATTCGATGTCAACAAATTCCCGTATTCCAGAAATGCTTTCCTTGCTATTGCCAGTCTGCATTTTATATCCTCCCCAATCTGGCCATTGTCAGTTTTTTACTGCCGAAATAGTAAAACTGTTTCACTACTTTTAGCGCCTCATTTCCTAATCTACCAATATAATCTGATGTAATTAGATTGCATTTCATTCCTTTTGCTTCACTTTTGCTGATGTCCATCTCAGACTTTCTTTTCAGCATAACTGAATAAACACGTCCACATTTCAGGAGTATGATTCTATGTACGTTGTAAAAATACCATAAATCATACACACTGTTCCCGTGTATGTTACCCTTTTAATGTACTTTGTCGTGTTCTCGCCTAAAGTGAACACATTCTTCCAGTTATAAACTCAATCGTAGCAAATGGAACCTGTGACAATGGCATGTATTCGTTGTCAAATATTTTTAAATTTTTATGTATGCTAAAGGAAGTGCAGGGAAGCTAAGGTGAAATGACTGCATGAAAAATATGAAGAAATCGAAAAAGAAATTATTGTCGGAAGGACTGACTCAGTATGTAGCAAAATCAGAACAATCTTCGGTTAAATGAAAAGCAAGGGTGGTAACATTAAGAGGGCAATGGGAATTCCATTGTTAAATGCAGAGGAGAAAGCGGATAGTTGGAAGGAGTACATTCAAGGAGTAAATGATGGCGAACGCATGTTTGATGAAGTGACAGAAGAAGAAGCAGGAGTCTATATAGAAGAGATAGGGCATCCAGTATTACAATCATAATTTAAAAGAACTTTGGAAGATCGAATAAGGCAGAAGGAATATATAACATTCCATCAGAATTTCTAACTTCATTCGGCGAAAGAGCTTCAAAACGATTATACACATTTGTGTGTAGAACGCAGAAACTGAGGATGTCTTAGATGATGATCAGTTTGGCTTTAGGAAAGGCAAAGGCACCAGAGATGCAATTCTGTCGTTGCCGTTGATAATGGACGCAAGACTAAAGAAAAATCGACACATTCGTCGGCTTTGTCGACCTGGAAAAAGCGTTCGACAATGTCAAGTGGCGAAAGTTGTTGGAAATTTTGTGAAAAATAGAGGTAAGCTATAGGGAAGAAGAAGAACCAAGACGGAACAATAAAAGTGGAAGATGTGCTAGGATTAAAAAGGGTATACGACAGGGATGTAGTCTTTCGCTCCTACTGTTCAATCTGCACATTGAAGAATGATGGAAATAAAAGAAAGGTTCAAGAGTGGTATTAAAATTCAGTATGAAAGAATATCAATAATAAGATCCGCAGATGACATTGCTACTCTTGGTGAAAGTGAAGAAGAATTAAATGTTGTGTTGAATGGAATGATCAGTCTGTTGAGTACAGAATATGGATTTAGAGTAAATCGAAGAAAGACGAAAGTAATGAGAAGTAGCAGAAATGAGAACAGCGGGAAATTTAACGTCAAGCTTGTTGATCACGAAGTTTATGAAGTTATGGAATTCTGCTACTTAAGCAGCAAAATTTCCCATGAAGGACGGAGCAAACAGGACATCAAAAGCAGACTAGCACTGGCAAAAAGGCATTCCTGGTCAATAGAACTCTGTTAGTAACCAACATAGGCCTTAAACTGAAGCAGAAATTTCCGAGAATGTACGTTTGAAGCATAGCATTATTTGGTAGTAAACATGGACAGCGGGAAAACTGGAACAGACGAGAATCGAAGTATTAGAGATGTGGTGCTACAGAGGAATGTTGCAATTAGGTGGACTGATAAGGAATGAGGAAATTCTCCAGAGAATCGGCAGGGAAAGGAATGTATGGAAAACACTGACAAGAAGAAGGGGCAGGATGGTCGGACATCTGTTAACACATCATGGAATAACTTCAAAGGTACAAGAGGTTTAAAACTGTAGACAAAAACTGAGATTGGACTACATCCAGCAAATAATTCAGGACGCTGGTGAGCTACTCTGACATGAACAGGTCGGCACAGGAGAGGAATTCGTGACAGACCACATCAAACCAGTCACAATACTGAAGACTTTAAAAAAGACCAAATCAATATCGCGCCCATACTAATACACTCCTGGAAATGGAAAAAAGAACACATTGACACCGGTGTGTCAGACCCACCATACTTGCTCCGGACACTGCGAGAGGGCTGTACAAGCAATGATCACACGCACGGCACAGAGGACACACCAGGAACCGCGGTGTTGGCCGTCGAATGGCGCTAGCTGCGCAGCATTTGTGCACCGCCGCCGTCAGTGTCAGCCAGTTTGCCGTGGCATACGGAGCTCCATCGCAGTCTTTAACACTGGTAGCACGCCGCGACAGCGTGGACGTGAACCGTATGTGCAGTTGACGGACTTTGAGCGAGGGCGTATAGTGGGCATGCGGGAGGCCGGGTGGACGTACCGCCGAATTGCTCAACACGTGGGGCTTGAGGTCTCCACAGTACATCGATGTTGTCGCCAGTGGTCGGCGGAAGGTGCACGTGCCCGTCGACCTGGGACCGGACCGCAGCGACGCACGGATGCACGCCAAGACCGTAGGATCCTACGCAGTGCTGTAGGGGACCGCACCGCCACTTCCCAGCAAATTAGGGACACTGTTGCTCCTGGGGTATCGGCGAGGACCATTCGCAACCGTCTCCATGAAGCTGGGCTACGGTCCCGCACACCGTTAGGCCGTCTTCCGCTCACGCCCCAACATCGTGCAGCCCGCCTCCAGTGGTGTCGCGACAGGCGTGAATGGAGGGACGAATGGAGACGTGTCGTCTTCAGCGATGAGAGTCGCTTCTGCCTTGGTGCCAATGATGATCGTATGCGTGTTTGGCGCCGTGCAGGTGAGCGCCACAATCAGGACTGCATACGACCGAGGCACACAGGGCCAACACCCGGCATCATGGTGTGGGGAGCGATCTCCTACACTGGCCGTACACCACTGGTGATCGTCGAGGGGACACTGAATAGTGCACGGTACATCCAAACCGTCATCGAACCCATCGTTCTACCATTCCTAGACCGGCAAGGGAACTTGCTGTTCCAACAGGACAATGCACGTCCGCATGTATCCCGTGCCACCCAACGTGCTCTAGAAGGTGTAAGTCAACTACCCTGGCCAGCAAGATCTCCGGATCTGTCCCCCATTGAGCATGTTTGGGACTGGATGAAGCGTCGTCTCACGCGGTCTGCACGTCCAGCACGAACGCTGGTCCAACTGAGGCGCCAGGTGGAAATGGCATGGCAAGCCGTTCCACAGGACTACATCCAGCATCTCTACGATCGTCTCCATGGGAGAATAGCAGCCTGCATTGCTGCGAAAGGTGGATATACACTGTACTAGTGCCGACATTGTGCATGCTCTGTTGCCTGTGTCTATGTGCCTGTGGTTCTGTCAGTGTGATCATGTGATGTATCTGACCCCAGGAATGTGTCAATAAAGTTTCCCCTTCCTGGGACAATGAATTCACGGTGTTCTTATTTCAATTTCCAGGAGTGTATTATAAATGCGAAAGTAACCCTACCTGTTGAGTTTTCACAACTAATCCGATTTTTATGAGATTTGGTATGAAGATAGCTTTAACGCTGAGGAGGAACATATTCTACTTTAGAAAATGTGTAGCACAACATATATTTGAAGAATATATGGCCGTGCGGTTCTAGGTGCTACAGTCTGGAACCGAGCGACCGCTACGGTCGCAGGTTCGAATCCTGCCTCGGGCATGGATGTGTGTGATGTCCTTAGGTTAGTTAGGTTTGAGTAGTTCTAAGTTCTAGGCGACTGATGACCCAGAAGTTAAGCCGCATAGTGCTCAGAGCCATTTGAGCCATTTGAAGAATATAGTGCGAAACATGAAGCAATAATTACTCTTTGGAAAAGGTGTTTACTCTTTGGCTTTAGAATTTTATCATATTAGGGAAAATACTTTTTTTGGTTTATATGTTCTCCATAATAGAGTCAATGTAGTGAGTACAATTCTTATCCAATTCTCTACGTGTTTAATTCATACTTCCACAGAAATATCAGTGACAAGCCCATCATACTTTATCTGCTCATAGTCTCACGACTTTTATAGCTGCTGAGACGCGATTTGATATGCATAAAAAGGTCATGCTCCTGTGGTTAACGTTGCTGACTATCAATCGTGGAGTGCCAGATTCGATTCCTGGAGAGGTCCGTTTTTTTCCACTTGTAAGGTGGCAGAATAAATGAAGGTCAATTTCGCACATCATGTAAGAGTTTTATACATCGCAACAGGAAGGTGAATATGACAGCTAACTTACTTTGGCGGCAATGAGCAGATTTGCTTATAAGTATGTAATGCAAAAGGGATGACATTCAATCGACTGTATTAAAACACCACTCCTATATATATAATGTCAATGAGCAAAAGGTGAAACAAGGAGCAGGAGGAAACGTTTTGTGTGGAAGCAGGTGCGGGCAGGAGCAGAGGCCGCACTGTGGAAGGCACCACGAAAAGCTCTTAGGGGGTGACCCATGGTGGGAGTCAGCGACCGGACAGGTGACGCACACTGGAGATCAAGTAACAGGCCACCAGAAGTAGGACAGAAAGAACCTTTAGAGAACTGTCTTTCGGAATTCCAAATGGATACGAACAAAAATAGTGACGCAGTTGATCATGTGAACAGCGAATGGTGCACATGTGATGTAAGCATGTAACTTTTGGCGTCTGGAGTGGGCACAAAACGTCTGATTGGCGGAAACGAACTAGGAAAGAGTAAAGTGCCGAGATTTCGATGCAGTTCAGTAGTAGGGCCCTTGCGATTGGCAGAGAGAGTTTCCACAAAATAAGAGGAACACTCCCATTGGTCGTAAAAAGCCGTGCCGTGGAGAACGAAAGAACCCAGGTGGGGAGAGAGTTTTGCTACGAGAAAGACAAGAGCGAAATTTCCGAGAACTCTTCTCCGAACTGGTGTCAAGTGCAAAACGGGGCACTTAACACTCTGTACGACGCAGATGAGAAAATTGGGTGAACACTGCATTCCCTGCGGCTGACATTGAGCTAGATATTAGCTGTAGCGCCATTGAGCTCCAACTGTGGAGAAACGAACCAGCCAGTTAGTTAACTGTTATGCGAGGACTGAGAGGGCATGTTAATGTGCATGCTGCTCCAGCCAAGTGCGTGCATATCGCCATATTCCAAGACCAGGGATGAGTACATGCTTTCTCGCATAACGAGCAACATAGGGAGAGTTTCTGTTGAAAAACATCGACAAAGGCTTAATTAGTTTTTACAGGAATTTCAGTGGGCGAGAGCAGCCATGCAGACGACAGCTCATCGCAGCAAAGGTAAATACCGCGAGCTGAGGCATAAACTTGTTGGTTCACCAGCTTGCGTCCACTGTAAACTCGAACGACCTTGGGTAATCTTTGCTCAACTTGTCACAAAACTAACAATCCTCAGTAGACTTGAGTGTCATCCTAAACAGACTGAACTTTGAACTTGAATCGGATGATTTATCGTAGTACTGGCCAACATCATGGCATAGTCGTAAGAAAAATTTTGTAAAGAAACTTCCAGTTATAATTTACTATTGCTGTGTTTAAGATTATTTCAGTTTTTGAGGACGAGATGCATTCGTTTGACAACTGTCGTAACGTTGTCACATTGTAAACTGTGTAAATGCATGTATTTGTGTGATAAGATTGCAACATTAAACCAGAAATATTGACAGCTTCCACAGTAGTTGTTCTGACCTCAAAATCTTACACACTGACTACTGAGAGTACATGTGTTGTCCTCATCATAATTTTATAATAATCGATGCACAAGTTGCTGATTTGGCGTTCAATAAAAAGACGTGCACTGAAAGTCCGGGAAGGACTGATAAGATTTTTCTTTAATTTGCTCTTATCTCAAATTTGGTAGCTAAAAGAGTTGCTGCTACCTTACCCACCTGCTCAATGGTAGTCGAACGGCATATTTTACCAATGAACGTAGCTCATGAAGACAGACCTACTTCCAACATCATTAAAAATGGCGATGTGGACGGATATCTTGACAAACTCTGCCCGTAATAAGTAAAGGCACATTGGCAGATGAAGCACATGCATGTTCAAAGGCACCACCTTATGGCAACATGTTAAAAATTTAGGTTAACAATAAACACGCATGTGCAACTGCACAGTGCACACAGTATGCACAATATGTTCAATGATCTTCCGAAAATCGGCGAAGATCGTATTGGTACAGATACCAATGGCGTGATTACATTACATCACGAATTCTGTAATATTGTTCACAGTACATAAGAGCTGGTGAGAAAAGTTTCTCCTGAACTCCAAGAAAATATGGCAAATAAAGGATAGGTGTGTGGAAGGGCAAACATGGCGCCGACTAACGAATTTATAGGACAGAAAAATGAAAAAATTATGTCAAAGTAGAAGGAGATGCTGTAGAGTGTCTCTCTATCGATAATGTTATGGACACTGAACAAATCATTTCTTTCCCTATAGAGTTTCTTAACTGTTTTTGATTGTCAGGAGTGCCTTCACATAAACTGAGTTTAAAGGTTGGAGTTCCAGCCTTCTTAATGAGTAGTCTTGATGTGACCAGACTGTGTAACGGTTCGCGTTTACAGATGATACGTTTGAGACAAAATATTGTTAAGTGGTGCAACTGAAGAGAGTGTTTTGATTCCACACATCTCAATTATACCGACGGACTTATCTTTTGATTTAAGAGATTGAAATTTCCGCTAAGTATTGCTTTTGAAATAACCGTAAATAAAGCCCAAGGGTACACACTCTAAGTTTCCCCTGAGTTTTTAGAAAAAAAGTTGTGTTTTTCTCAGGGGTATCTCTATGTAGCGTGCTCACGTGTATTCCAACCCACAGAATCTCTATGTCGTTGCAAAAACATTGCTTATACAGTTTTGTTGAATTAAAATCATGAAATAAATAGCTGATGAGAAGAAGATATTTTTGTAGTTTTTAATATTTTTAACTAAGATTCGACGTACAGCAAAAAATAAAAACGCACTCATTATGTACTTATACAAGCACAACGAAGATTTATTTATACACACACACATATCTACACTATTATATACCCAGATATTTATAAATTAGTAGTATAATTCCTTACCATCAGTCATCATACAGGAACAACTGACAAGCGAACGCAGCCCGGGGTAACAGCTAGTTTTGTAGTATAACTGCCTCAGCATGCACTGCCTTATTGAAGTGATACAATTCTACATGTACACTCCGCTTTCAATGAGACCTAGATTTACAATAATTCGCAAGCTACCGTGTGGTGCATGGCGGAGGTTACGTTGTACCACTACTACTCATTTTCATTCCTGTTCCACTCGCAAACAGAGCGAGGGAACAACGACTCTCTATACGGCTTAGTAAGAGCCCTAATTTCTCTCGTCTTCGAGCTCCTTATGCGAATTATACGTCGGTGGAAGTAGAATCGTTCTACAGTCAACTGCAGATATAGTCTCTTTAAAATTTCGTCGACAGTGTTTCGTGAAAAGAACGTCATCTTCTCTCCAGGGATTCCCGTATCAGTCCATGAAGCGTGTCCATAATACTCGCGCGTCGATCGAACCTACCAGTAACAACTCTAGCACCGCGACTCTGAATTGTTTCGATGTCTTCCTTTAACCCGTTTTGTTGGAGATCCCAAACACGCGAGCAGTACTCAAGAATGGGTCACAGTATACAGACGAATCAGACTTTCCTGATATTGTCCCAGCTAACTGAACCACTAAAAAATGGCCAAAGGCCGAAACTGCAGTCATTGACACTGCAAATAATAATTTTTAGAGAGTCGAAGGCGACAATGGCGTCCTTTGAGAATTTTATGTCACTGTGAACGTCGCCCAAGGAAAGACAACTGGCATCACAATTGCCGTGAGTAGAGTATCTCAAAGATTAATTTGGGCACTATCGCGGAAAAACAATGCAGTTTTATTACGATGCATTCTGTGAAATTAGGTACAAGTAAAACCAGAGAAATTCACTCCTTTCTGTACTGAAGCCTGAAAAGTCTCTCGCTAGATATCTCGAAAGTCGAGCAGGGAAGTTTATGTTACAATTAACCTGACCTGTTTCTCTGCGTGTATTAAGATGCCGTCGGCGGCTCACTGATCCGCGACAGAGAGAATTCTTTTTTCTTGCCTTACATGGCTTTAACGTTGTTTTCTTTTCTTTCGTTGGAGAACGCCATCGTTTTTTTTTTGTTTTTTTTTTTTTTTTATATCAATTACCGCTGTGTCGGTCTAGAGAGCTCTAGACAAACCGCACCCGGCCAGTCCGCTCTTGAGTGCTAGTTCACCACTAGCATACGTGTGTGTGAGTGTGTGTGTGTGTGCGTGACGTCGCCGGCATCCGGCGGTGGGCTTTCCGTCTGGCTACGGTCGGCGTACTGCCTTACACCACAGTAAGGACGCGTCCTGCGTGACCCCTGGCCAGACAACGCACCACATTCCGAGGCTTCGCCACGTGCCTCGGTAAAAGTAGGTGCAGCTGGACCCAGTATCCGGTCCGAGCATGTACGCCGTCGCCCAGAATTTTCCAGTTCATTCCCGTGATACGTGCCGAAACGAGGATGTACCACGATCACCTACAAAAGGGAAAAGTGTCCTCCGCCTGTACTGACCTACAAGTCTAATGAAAGCTACATATGAAGAAACACAAGTTACTACAGACTGAAGCGGTGTACAAGCATCTTGCTCGACTTTAACCAATAAAGAACCTTTAAACGTGTGCACGAATCGATGCGACTATGCTCAATATTTTTGTCAAGTGGTATGATAAGAAAACTGTCTAGAAAGTCGAGAACAGCCCACACTCCGCCACGGAATGGAAGATTCTTTAGGGGAACAACATCTAGGATGTGGGTTGAAACATTTCACTGTGATACCTTTTCTATTCTGGAGACCTTTTGTGTACCTGAGTGTTCATACAAGGTTATGAACCCGGTTTCTGTCCTGAAATATAGCCACAAACAGCGAATATGCCTCATTAATGTTGAAATCTGACTACAAAGTTTAGGAGATAGAATAATACGGGAAACGCAACCAATGTAGATATTACTCGAAACTAACGCAATTGATTTTGAACTAGAACGCTGACTCCAAACCTCGTACTACACCGCCTCAAAATGTATCAAAATTGGGCTTTATAGGTTCAATGTGTACAAGACAAATATGCTTAGCGTCTCTCACTTACACTACCTGGTAACCTTAAAACGGTGAACTTGTATGGTGGAAGCAGTAGTTTGCGATGGTGTCGTCCCTGTCGTGCAACTCGAAGAACTGCATTAGTGGCATCTTACCTGGACTGCTGACAGTACTTAGGGAAGATAAACTACTGGCCATTAAAATTGCTACACCAAGAAGAAATGCGATTACATTTTCACGCAATTTGGGTGCCTAGATCCTGAGAAAACAGTACCCACAACAACCATCTCTCGCCGTAATAACTGCCTTGATACGCCTGGACATTGAGCCAAGCAGAGCTTGGAAGGCGTGTACACGTACAGCTGCCCATGCAGCTACAACACGATACCACAGTTCATCAGGAGTAGTGACTGGCGTATTGTGACGAGCCAGTTGCTCGGCCACCATTGACCAGACGTTTTCAGTTGGTGAAAGATCTGGAGAATGTGCTGGCCAGGGCAGCAGTCGAACATTTCCTGTATCCAGAAAGGCCCGTACAGGACCTGCAACATACGGTCGCGCATTATCCTGCTGAAATGTAGGGTTTCGCAGGGATCGATTGAAGGGTAGAGCCACGGGTCGTAACACATATGAAATGGAACGTCCACTGTTCACAGTGCCGTCAGTGCGAACAAGAGGTGACCGAGACGTGTAAACAATGGCACCCCATACCATCACGCCGGGTGATACGCCAGTATGGCGATGACGAATACACGCTTCAAATGTGTGTTCACCACGATGTCGCCAAACACGGATGCGACCATCATGAAGCTGTAAAGAGAACCTGGATTCATCCGAAAAAATGATGTTTTGCCATTCGTGCACCCAGGTTCGTCTTTGAGTACACCATCGCATGCGCTCCTGTCTGTGATGCAGCGTCAAGGGTAACCGCAGTCATGGTCTCCGAGTTGATAGTCTATGCTGCTGCAAACGTCGTCGAACTGTTCGTGCAGATGGTTGTTGTCTTACAAACGTCCCCATCTGTTGACTCAGGGATCGAGATGTGGATGCACGATCCGTTACAGCCATGCGGATAAGATGCCTGTCATCTCGACTGCTAGTGATACGAGGCCGTTGGGATCCAGCACGGCGTTCCGTATTACCCTCCTGAACCCACCTATTCCATATTCTGCTAACAGTCATTGGATCTCGAGCAACGCGAGCAGCAATGTCGCGATACGATAAACCGCAATCGCGATAGACTACAATCCGACCTTTATCAAAGTCGGAAACGTGATGGTACGCATTTCTCCTCCTCACAGGAGGCATCACAACAACGTTTCACCAGGCAACGCCGGTCAACTGCTGTTTGTGTATGAGAAATCGGTTGGAAACTTTCCTGATGTCAGCACGTTGTAGGTGTCGCCACCGGCGCCAACCTTGTGTGAATGCTCTGAAAAGCTAATCCTTTGCATATCACAGCATCTTCTTCCTGTCGGTTAAATTTCGCGTCTGTATCACGTCATCTTCGTGGTGTAGCAATTTTAATGGCCAGTAGTGTCCAAGTGCTGTAAGCATGCGTAACGTAGTCCTTGAGCAAGTTCAGGAGCCTGGAGTCTGTTTTGTATAAAGCAAATATTAAATATTGAGACATTGAGGTACGGTACACGTAGTGGAATTTGTGAACAAGTGAAAGATGTAAGGTAGTGAATTTGTTATGTCGAAACGTGTATGAAGTATAAACAAATCTGATATACCAGCAAGGGGACGGCGCGTATTCGTTATCACCGATTTCGTCCAAACGTATTGTATGTGTAAGCGTAAGAAGTGGGAGCTCTGAATGGCCAAACGCTTAGGGAAAAAAGAGAAAAATAAAAGAACATCATTTTCGGTCTGGCGAGATACGAGCCATTTATGTTAGCGTAGTTTTCTGGCAGCGTCTACAGAACTGTAATCCGGCGGTCGTGAGGTCGTGTCCCTAGGCAAAAGCCTTTTTTGTCAGTTTCTACGTTATTTATTCAGTAATTAAACCGAAATAACGCTCAGTATATCGTATTTATTATCATCTTAAATTAGATGAAAAGCACAGGCAAGGAGAAATTTGGGACTGCAAACAAATTTCTAGAAAGTTATTCTAATGCACTCACGAGAACTTCGCATGTAAAATTAGATTCTTGTATTACTTTAAAGTTGGTGATTCACATGTGTTGCGGTGAAATTCATCGTAATACCAGAGGGACTTACAGTTCGCGAGCAGCTGGCGAGAGCTGTTCGAAGGTCAAAATACGAGGGTCACTCCAAAAAAATGCACACTATTTTTGTAAAAATACAGTTTTCATTCTGCATGTGTGAAAGTTTTACAGTGTGTAGATACATCCTTACCGCTTGTTTTCAAACTTAGTTCAACCTGTTCCCGAGAGTGGCGCCGTCACAGCATGTCTTCAAGATGGCCGCTAGACTTGTTCGTCAGAAGCAACATGCTGTCATAGAATTTCTGTGCTGTGAAAACGAGACATTGGGAACATCCACACGAGGTTAAAAAATGTGCATAGAGATGCTTTTGTCGATCGCAGTACAGTTAGTTGGTGCGCAAGCAGGTTATATGATGAAAGCGGGCACGGCAATATTGAAGATTGTCCTCGCAGCTGCAGGCCTCGTACTGCACACACTCCAGACAATGTGCAGAGAGTTAACGAATTGGTGACTGCTGACAGAAGCATCACAGTGAACGAATTGTCACGCTACGTTGGGATAGGGGAAGGAAGTGTTTGCAGAATACTGGAAGTGTTGGCGTTAAAAAAGGTTTGTGCCAGGTGGGTTCCCAGGATGTTGACAGTGGCTGACAAAGAAACAAGAAAAACGGTATGCAGAGAACTTTTGGAACAGTACGAGAATGGTGGAGATGAATTTCTTGGAAGAATTGTGACTGGTGATGAAACATGGCTCCATCATTTTTCACCAGAGACGAAGAGGCAATCAGTGAGTGGTATCATGCAAATTCACCCAAGAAAAAAAATTCAAAACCACACCACCTGCTGGAAAAGTTATGACTGTGGTGTTTTTCGATTCCGAAGGACTCTTGCTTGTGGACATCATGCCAAGTGGAACCACCATAAATTCTGATGCATATGTGACGACAGTGAAGAAACTTCAAGCTCGACTGAGTCGTGTTCGACCACATCGGCAAAAGCAGGATGGTTTGCTGTTGCACGACAATGCACGGCCACATGTCAGTCAAAAAAACCATGGAAGCGATCACAAAACTCGGATGGACAACACTGAAATACCTGCCTTACATTCCTGACCTGGCCCCATGTGACTGTCATCTGTTTGGGAAACTGAAAGACTCTGTTCGTGGAACAAGGTTTGAAGATGATGACTCCCTTGTGCACGCTGCCCAATAGTGGCTACAACAGGTTGGTCCAGAATTTTACCGTGCGGGTATACAGGCGTTGGTATCTACACACTGTAAAACTTTCAAACATGTAGAATAAAAGATGGATTTAAAAAAAAATAGTGTGCATTTCTCTTGGAGTGAATCTCGTAAAACTAACGGAAGTCCTGTACGCTTTAATTATAGTCCCTTCTCGGATAGTTATTTGCAGAGCTCTCATGGACGCTGTACGCACAATCCTTTCTTATAAATTACATGCGATTCCAAGTTTCTTCTTCTGCCTTCTCGTGCATTTTTTGAAGATGTTAATAAATCTCTAAATATAAAAACCAATGTCCTGAGTGACTGACTCTTCATCGCGCAGCCGAAAGCGCTAAAGATAGAAACTCGAAATTTGGAGAAGGTGTGGATCTTGTACTGCAGCCGTCGTTTAAGGAGGGATTTTTCTAAATTCCAACCCTAAGAGGGTGAAATAGGGGATGAAGTTTTTTTTTTTTTAAAGAATATCGCTGTTAAGGCAGTTTTGGAGCTAGACCTAGAAAATTGGTATTTGCTTTCTCGGTCAGAAATGGAGAAATATCTATTCCAGCATGTTGAGAAATTTAACGCTGCGGGCGTGAAATACCAGGTGAAAGCTTTTTTCAAAATATATAATGAGTAAAGAACTGCTAAAGCATTTTAAAGCTAAGTCTATGAACACTGGTACTTGAATTCTTGATTACAAACAAAAAAAATACGTTATTCATTGTTTTTGGAAACTGAACCCCTAAGGGGATGAAATAGGGGATGAGATTCTTATGAAAATATTGTATTATGAAAGCGTTGGTAAAGCTAAATGTGTAAAAATTTAAAGCTCGGAGAGGGTGTGAATCATATTGTAGGCATTGTTTAAGAAGGAATTGCCCGAAATTCGACTCCTAAGGGGGAGAAATAGGGGATAAAAGGTGTCTATTAACGCAATGTTGAAGATAAAACTACGGAACTGTTTGGTTTCTCAATCAGATAATAAAAACTACGGGTTACAGCATTTTTGGAAAATCGACCACTAAGCGGGATAAAATAGTGGGTGAAAGCTTCTTCGAATCAAATATTTACTACAGAGCTACTAAAGGCTTTTTAAGGCTAGATCTGTGACAACTGGTACTTGTCGGTTACAAATATAAAAAGAATTCGTGATTCAGTGTTTCTGAGAATTCAACCCCTAAGGAAGTGCAATAGGGGACGAATATTTTTAAGAAAATATTTCGTTACATTAAAAAAACTTTGAAGTTACATTTATGGAAACTGGTATTTCACTTCCCGGTTAGATATAGAGAAATATTTGTTAGGTAATGAAAGTTACAATGGAAATATCTCCACAAGAACTCAAAAGGTATGATTAAGGAAAACTTTGGACTCCAGCTGCCAGAATCAGTTTTTGATCAGAAGTACATTCGGAAAAGACCAAAGCTTAGAAAGTGTTGCAATTTGTGAACAACATAAAAATTCGATTAAATAGAAACAACCAAAAAAATCACTGCAGGCCATACAGTCATAGAGCCATACAGTCATACAGCGAAGCAGCGGGCGCTAACCTAGTGCAACATAGTGAGCATTATTTCAGTTTATTTGCGGTGTAAGTAATATAAAATTTTGAAAATAAAAAAGCTTCCACATAAGGAGCTCTTTCCATTCCACTTTCGCCAGTCAACTTACAGAACGAATTAAAAATCCTCGAAAACATCGCTCAGAATAATGGATATAATTCCAGTATAGTGAGACAGTTGTTCAATAAAAAAACACGAAAGAAGACTACCACCCTCTCCAGTTCAGATACTCACAATCAACACCAGGCAACGAAATACATATCAGTTCTCTTTATAGGTAACATATCCTATAAGGTAGGTCGTTTATTAAAAAACCTAGGGTGTAAAGTTTCATACTCTACCACCGACAACCTCAAAAAGAACTTAGTTCATTCCCTGGATAAAGGTAATGATAAATCATCGCTGTCAGGTGTGTATAAAATCACGTGTGCTGAATGTCCTTCTTATTACATTGGCCAGACAGGAAGGGCCCTGTCTGTTAGGTTTAAAGAGCATCTGCCGACAAAAAGCGGTGATGGAACTCGAGGATCTGCATTTGCTGAACATCTGGTCCAAAAGGCGCATGCTCCCAAGCCTCTAAAAGACGCAGAGCTGTTGCATAATGAAGTAAAGGGAGGTAGGCTAGATACCCTCGAAGAATTGCAAATTTCTAAACATCTTAGTATTGATAGAGACAACTTATTTAATGATCAGCTGCAATTAAAAAATAGAAGTTATTTCGAAGGATTTCAACCTTTACTCCAGTGGAGTTGACCAACAGTCCGCTTCGAATGGCCGATGCTGTTTCCCTATCTGCTTTGTCCCTTTATTATAATGCAATTGTACATGTGTGTCTTTATATTTCGTTATATGCTTGGTAATGACACATAGTTGCTAAGGCGTTTTTATGTTAAAGACATTTGTGCTTAGCACGAATGGTTTTGACACTAATTTTTAGTTACTGTAGCGGGGCTACGCCCTCTTACTATAATATTTAAAAGAAAAAAAAATTATACCTTGGCTTTGTAGTTTGTCCTCAGGTAAATTGTTTAATGTTGCTATACCAATAGATAGGTTTGTCCAATTGTAGGACGGCTTTTGGTCACATTTTGTTTATATGTATATTTGCTCTAAATAATTTTGAGACAGTTTGTCTCTCGCCCCTGCGCTTGCGCTTGCGCATGCGCTTGGCCGCGGCCGAGCCTCGCCGCGTAACTGCTCACAACGCCTAGTTTTCGAGCCGTTTACGTGTGGTCCCGATTTCTGGCCGGCGTAGCTCCGTCTACGTTCGCCTTAATGGTTTTAATTTTGACTGACATAATCTTATGATTATGCGTCTTTATTGTTTTAAATTTTTAATCTGTGACATGGTCAATGTTTGGCTCACAAAATAATTTAATTTTTTGTATCACAATTTCTTTAATATTCAATCATTAGACAGATAATGCATTTTAGTGAATAATATATGTCCGTATGTGGTTTAATTTATAGGTTCTGAAGAAGGTTCCATTACTGGAATCGAAACCTAGGTAAACGAGTAAAATTACCTTGCAACTGAAGACTGGAAAGCCGGCCGAAGTGGCCGTGCGGTTAAAGGCGCTGCAGTCTGGAACCGCAAGACCGCTACGGTCGCAGGTTCGAATCCTGCCTCGGGCATGGATGTTTGTGATGTCCTTAGGTTAGTTAGGTTTAACTAGTTCTAAGTTCTAGGGGACTAATGACCTCAGCAGTTGAGTCCCATAGTGCTCAGAGCCATTTGAACCATTTTGAAGGCTGGAAAAATTGTTTATTTGTTCCACATAAGGGCTTGGCGTAACGACTCTCGGATTACCATTCTGTAACCTTTTGACTGCGCCAAAACGCTGCCTGTAATCTGCGCTAACATAAATGGCTAATTTCTCGCCCGATCCGCGCCAAAAACGCTTTCTTTTCCATTCCCCTGGGCGTCTGAACCTCTCACTTCTGCCACTTTCGTTTCTGGCCACGCCCTGCTTA
The DNA here is from genome assembly GCF_021461395.2 of Schistocerca americana. Classification (NCBI taxonomy): domain Eukaryota; kingdom Metazoa; phylum Arthropoda; class Insecta; order Orthoptera; family Acrididae; genus Schistocerca; species Schistocerca americana. The sequence goes on from NC_060120.1 coordinate 186,030,149, forward strand.
CACCACAAAATCGGGACGAGTAGGTGCAGTCCCCTTGTAAGGCAACTGCTAAGGATAAATGCTTGCATCTAACACTCCCTCCGAACATCATCGCACAAAAACACGTAAAAATAAATTTACAAACTTTGAAGAAATAATTTTTCGAATGATAGAACCTGTAATACGTCACTTTAACTTACGGTGGTTGACTTAGGCGTGGATATTGATCACCACATATTCTCATGCGATCGAAAACGAGAACGAAGACACAATATTATCCAGAACAAGCCAAAATCGTTCTGTATAACTTCAACACTCTGGTGACTTCCATTCATGTGAACCCAACCCCGAAAACTCTTATCTTGCTGCACTCTCACTATTATGTTCAAAGACGCTGGTCAAAAGCTCATATGTTAAATACATATGTTTGAATCAGCTCTGGCCAGGACGAGAGGAGATGAGTGAGTGCTTTGTGCTCAAAACTGCATGCGTCGACAAAAGTAAACATACACTAATGAGCCAAAAGATTACGACCGCCCGCTTAATACCTTGTTTGCCCGTCTTTAGAACGAAATACATCACTGATTCTACGTATCAGAGACGCGACAGTTTGTTGGTAGGTTTGTGGAGGTGTGTCGGATTAGATGTTACTCACTGATCATACAATTCGCGTAAATAACGGGCCGCTGATCTGCGTACGCCGTGACGGCGCCCGATAACGAGTAACGACCCATATGGGTTCCATAGGATACACGTCAAGCGAATATGGTCACCGAAACATCAACGTGAGTACAGCATAATGCTTCTCAAACCACTGCAGCACGGTTCTGGCTCCGAGACACGGACAATTACACTGCTGAGAGATGACATCGTTGTCGGGGAGGATATCAAGCTTGAAGCGAAGCAGGTGGTTCACAACTGACGACGTGTATTCGATTACCACCGCAGATCCCATGCAAGCGCAGGAGAATGTCTCCCATAGCGTGATACTGCTCCCACCAGACTGCGTCCGTGGCGCGCTGTACATTTCGAGCCACCGTCCACGTCGATGGCGGTGTTTGTGGAGACGACTAGCGACGTAGTGTAACAAAAATGTGATTCATCTGAAGAACCGACGCGTTTCCATTGATCGACGATCGAATCCCGATGATACCGTGGCTACTGCAATCGTAATTGACTATGTCCTTGGGTCAACATGTGAACACACAGGATTGGTCTGCTGTGAAGCTCCACGTTCAACAATACACGATGAACAGTGTTCTCTGAAATACTTGTGCGTGCACCAGCATTGTGATCTTTTGACGGAGAAGCCACTTTACAGAGCTAACCACACATACTGTGAAAAGTCGTTGGTCTTCAACCAGTCACTGCTTTGTGGTACTTTCCTTCTTCCTCTTCCCATAGACGTTCACGACAGTAGCAAGTGCACATTCTTCCAGCGTCGCTGTTTTCGAGATACTCGTTCACTGGCTATGCGTAATAATAATTTGCCCTTTGTCAAAGTAGATTATTTCACTGGATTTCGGGATTTGCACTCCGTATTTGTGCTAGGATGATCCCCCTCCAGTACCTGCGCCCCTTACATACTTTCGTTACGCGTCACGTGCCGACAGCGCCACAAGACGGCATCCAGAGTAGCGGTGAGCAGTGATCACAATGTTTTGGTTTATCAGTGTACACAACCAGTACTCTGGATGACTAGAATTGGTCACACTGTGTGCACTGGAACCTGGTTCGTAGGTACTCAGAGAGCGCACAGGATAAGGTTACGATTGTGGATGGGGCTGTAAACAGTTACTGCGAGTTGCACAATCAAACACACAACTTTATTTATTTTTAAGAACCACTTATTTACACATTGCTTTAAAAGATCACAATTAGACAATACGGCTGAAGGCCTAGTTAAAGACAACTTGAGAAGTTTTCTGGGCTGAAGGCACAAAACCACACCAAAAACTAGAACGGCTGAAGGCAAGGATTAGATATCAAAAGCAATTAAAGATAGAAGCTAAAAAATTTAAAAAAAACATGCAACTGAAAACAATTAGCGGCTGAAATCCTACACTACACGTCTGAAGAACAAATATAATTAAAACACATTAATAATAATTTTTTTCTAACCAAGAAATTTCCTTTTAAACTTACAACAGAACAGCCGAAAGCCTAATTAATGAAATATTACTTATTGCATGGCTGAAGGCCACAAACAAATTTGAAACAACGGCTGAATGCCTGAACACCAAGTCAGACAAGCAATTTAAAATAAACACCTTCCATCTTATAAAAAATTCCCCTTAAAGAATATACATGGCTGATGTCCTTATTAAAAGGGGTTCGCGTAAATCCTCGGCTGAAGGCCACACATAACGTCGAACAACTAACGGCTTAGGGCCTGAATTAAAACAATTTCAGACAGAACAAATTTTAAGAAAAAAATTTTTTAAAAATAAAATCAATCTTCAAAATTTTAAATTTAACACGGCTGAAGGCCTTTATGTTAAATTTTAAAAAACGTGAATTAATACACAGCCGAAGGCCTCACACAATACTTCAAACTAAAATGAAAATCACAATCTAAAACAAACAGAGCAAGTGGTGCTCAGAAGTGTTCCACAGGTCGGCCTGAGAAAGTACCTCAAACGTAAGGTGAGGTGAGGCAGGCAGCCAAGAGTTGAAGTTAAATAATCGGATGGCAACCCAAACTAGGGACGGCCCAAGGACCGACCAACAATTTAACCAACGATGGAAAATATCGGCCGAGGCCGAGGATACCAACAGCACTACGTGTTCAGAAATTGGCGTCTAAAAACAACCAAGGCAACAATAACCACTCTAAGCAAAATATGAACCAAACAGATTAAAAGGCTGTCGAACTACACACCGTGCCGGAGAGCATCAACACGGTGAGGAAAGGCACACTGCCAGAAAACTACGCTGACGACCGGGCAGGTAACTGGGGCGTTAACGGCCACAGAGCAGAAAATACCGCTGGTGCACTTCACTGGCAAGTAACAGTCAATTTAACAATTAATCACAATATAGGAAGACGGCTGCAAGATTTCGCCAACTCCAACACATCATACATTGCTGCTAGCCCGAACGGCCCAGGGAGCAACAACCTGCGAATAAACAAAGAGATGTCACAATTGTTGAGGTTTCATAACACTCAACTTCAGCGCCCAGGTTCGGTGGGCAACGAACCTTGTCACTCTCGCAGCTAGCGCCTCACGATCCGACAGCACGTGCACACCGCCAGCGGTCTGGGCCTGGCCCCGCGCCTCGGGGACTTCCTCGCTGCTCCCTCCCAACCGACTGACCACCACACACACCACCACCACCCGGAAAAACTAGCAGTCACACCAAAGATAGTACGGCAGTACTAGTATCAATAAGCGCTGCTGCTGCCACTCAGGGAGGCAAGCCAGCAACTTCGTTACGCCAGTAAGTAAGGAAGAAACAAGACGCCACTCGACGTGACAAAATGCCAAACAACGAACGGCATGAACGCGAGCTGCACGCGGCTCATATACTACTGCAACTATAAACGTACCTTTTAACATTATTAGATGTACATGCTTTTTACAACCGCTGTGTACACTACTGCACGTCTGAAAGTACCATTTAACATTATTAGATGTACATGCTTTTTACAACGCTGAAAGTCACATAGTGATGTTGCATCAAACTGTGATAAAAAGTGTCGGGGAACACCAGCATATCACAAATGAAATATCACTCAGTTAAAGAATGCACATGTTGTGCTGATGTCCTATTTAGTTACAATTCAGGTAGTACAGTTTAACAGTCTGTAGGAACCAGCACACGTGGCTGGTGCTCCTACTGTGTTCAGGATGGTTGTGGTAGGTTCCTGGATGCGTCGGAGGACACAGTAACAGAAGAATCAGTTGCAAGACTCGTTTATTCAGTAATTTTACAATCCAGACTGAGTCTTCCGATCTCTGCAAGATCCTGGGTGCGGACCCTTACATCCGTCACTGCTGTGGTCCTTGTTTGGACCTGTGAGAGGACGCGGAATTGCTCGGTACCACCTGCGACGTTTCTCGCCCTTGCACACCACACTGTGGAGTTGTTCAGATACTGTGACGCCTGATGCGACTGCCCTAACAGGCAGTGCATGTGGCCGTGTTGTCGGTTTCAGGGTTCCATCCGTTCCGTGTTGTCGATTGTCATGATGACCGATGCTACTGCCCATCTGGTGACTACGTTGTCACATTTTTGTGCTGTTCGCCGAGCTTGACCCACACTTCAGCAAGTTGGTGGTGGCTCGCAGGCTGCAATACTACAACAGCTCATGCCCCAGCTCGGTGTCATTGTGACAGCCTCCTGAGGGGTTCGTCAGTTGTAGTTGTCGTCCCCGTCTCGAGGATAGCTCCTGGCAGTTCACTAAGACGCAATCTTCCTCAAACAAGAGTGCAGCAGAGGTGTACTGGAGAACAGGAACACTCTTGCACAACAAAGTGTTGCCTGCCAGTAATCAGAGAATCAAGTACGAAAGAGGGGAAGGCCATCAATCCTTTTGCCTGTCCGCTGGCATATTTATTATGGTTGGGGAAGAGGTTTATTAGTAGAGATCATTTGTAATGACTGACCCAACCTCTTTTATTTCTAGCCGCCAGCATTTGCTTAATGATTTGGTTTGATGCGTTAGCCCTCTTAACAAACCCCAATAAGTTGCGAAGTAAATATGGCTTCTTGAATAACGTTATGGAGAGGCACCGAGGCTTGCCTTGCTCTGTCCCTGTCGCACACTTCCTGCTGAATCGCTCGCAGTCACACATTGCCCCGTTGACCTTGTTGTTTCTGCTAGCCTGCCAAGCATACTCGCTTACGACACGCCATGGCTGTTGACGCCTTGGTCCCACTGCAGACGCAATTCTTGGCCAGTGAACTTGCAAATTTTCTGAGAGCCCAAACTGAACTGTTCTGCTGTGCAATGACACCTTAACTATTATTTTTCCTTTATACAGGGTGTACATAAATGTCGAGTTCAAATGGCTCTAAGCACTATGGGACCTAACATCTGAGGTCATCAGTCCCCTAGACTTAGAGCTACTTAAACTTAACTAAGCTAAGGACATCACACACATCCATGCCCGAGGCAGGATTCGAACCTGCGACTACAGCAGCCGCGTGGTTCCGGACTGAAGCGCCTAGAACCGCTGGACCACGGTTGGCCAAAGTCCGGGAACACTTTCAATTATTTATTGCACAGGAACCAAACATTGTACACATATCATACATATGTCATTCATTACACTCCGTCTTGATTCATTACACTATTCATAGAAGAATATGTAGTCTCTTCGCCTAGTATTTCGTTTTAAGTGCTGAAATTGATGGCTTTGACATAGTTGTTTTTGGTTGCTAATATAGCTCGTTCACTGAGCCACTGATGTTCTGTAATTCGTCTGTGGTTGCTACGATGTTACAGAAGCTTTTTAGAAGTTTGATTCATCGACTGCCAGTTTCCCATTCGCAGTAACCAAAAATTCTTTTGCGAAAAGTTCAGCTGACGCATCATTTCGTAGCTGTACATGGATATTGGTCTTATTTCCACGTGTCACTAATAAACCAATGATTTGTGGTTATAATTAAAGGGCAGCTGCGCACAGTGGTCTAGTATGCGCTGTAATTATCGTATGGCAGCGAAACTTGGTAGACATTCCAAGGAAACTCCGTGTCTATGGTATCGTAACAATTGTCGATTGGATTCGTGATTTCCTGTGAGAGAGGTCCAGTTCATAGTAATTGACAGAAAAAAGACGAAATAAATATTCCAGAAACATGAACAGCTGCCACCACGGGTAACTTAGAAGTAGGTATCCTCGGAGCAGTGAAGTAAGAGCAGTGAGTAACTTAAATCACTTAATACAAGACCGAGCGAGGTGGCGCAGTGGTTAGACACTGGACTCGCACTCGGGAGGACGACGGTTCAATCCCGCGTCCGGCCATCCTGATTTAGGTTTTCCGTGATTTCCCTAAATCGCTCCAGGCAAACGCCGGGATGGTTCCTTTCAAAAGGGCACGGCCGACTTCCTTCCCCGTCCTTCCCTCATCCGATGAGACCGATGAACTCGCTGTCTGGTCTCCTTCCCCAAACCAACCAACCAACCAACTTAATACAAGAAAGTCTTCCGGTCCAGACTGTGCACCAATTAGGTTCCTTTCAGAGTATGCTGATACAATACCTCCATACTTAACAATCATACTCAGCCGCTCACTAGACGAAAGATCCGTACCCAAAGACTGGAAGGTTGCACAGGTCACATCTCAACCGGTGGCTGTAAGTGCATGACCCTGGGTCATAACCTGCCCGCCCCCCTCCCCTGGTCGATTGATGCCCCCGCAGTATTCAGACAGTGAGATCCTCCAGTGGAATTGTAAGGAATTTTTCCGCCACCTCGCTAAATTACGGCAGCTTCTAAGCACATAGCCTGCGTTCTGTATTGCCATCCCCAGGAAATATGGTTTCCAGCAAGTCGAAATCCTGCTCTTCGTGGCTACCGAGTTTATTTTAAGTATCGTAGCAACTGTGAGAGGATAGTAGGAGTAATCCGCTAAATTACAGAATCATATTATTAACGTCAAAATGCAGCAGGATGTTTTACATACCGGGTGATCAAAAAGTCAGTATATATTTGAAAACTTAGTAAACCACGGAATAATGTACATAGAGAGGTACAAATTGACACACATGCTTGGAATGACATGGGGTTTTATTAGAACCAAAAAAAAAAAAATTCCAAGGGTTCAAAAAATGTCCTACAGATGGCGCTTCATCTGATCAGAATAGAATAATTAGCATAACAAAATAAGACAAAGCAAAGATGATGTTCTTTACAAGAAATGCTCAATATGTCCACCATCATTCCTCAACAATAGCTGTAGTCGAGGAATAATATTGTGAACAGCACTGTAAAGCATGTCCGGAGTTATGGTGAGGCATTGGCGTCGGATGTTGTCTTTCAGCATCCCTAGAGATGTCAGTTGATCACGATACACCTGCGACTTCAGGTGACCCCAAAGCCAATAATCGCACGGATTGAGGTCTTGGGACCTGGGAGGCCAAGCATGACAAAAGTGGCGGCTGAGCACACGATCATCACCAAACGACGCGGGCAAGAGATCTTTCACGCGTCTAGCAATATGGGGTGGAGCGCCATCTTGCATAAACATCGTACGTTCCAGCAGGTTTTTATCAGCCAGGCTGGGGATGATGCGATTCTGTAACATATCGGCGTACCTCTCACCCGTCACGGGAGCAGTTACAAAACCAGAATCACTCATCTCCTCGAAGAAAAAAGGCCCGATAACGGTAGATGTGGTAAATCCAACCCATACCGTGACTTTCTCGTCGTGCAATGGAGTTTCCACGACAGTTCTAGGATTTTCGGTAGCCCAAATTCTGCAATTGTGGGCGTTGACAGACCCTCGGAGCGTGAAATGAGCTTCGTCGATCCATAATACGTTACTCAACCAATCATCATCTTCCACCATCTTTTGAAACGCCGACACCGCAAATGCCCTCCGCTTCACTAAATCGCCAGGTGTCAGTTCAGGATGCCGATGGATTTTGTACGGATAGCATCGGAGGGTGCGCCTCAGTGCCAAACAAACAGTAGTGTATGGAATGCCGGTGCGATGTGCGACTGCACGAGCGCTGACTTCCCCGTGCATAGACGAACCCGCTGCAGTCTCCATTTGTTCCTGAACTGTCTCAGCAGCATTACGCCTTGTGCTCGGTCGGCCACTACGGGGTCTATCGTCTAAACAACCCGTGGCTTCGAACTTCGAAATCATTCCAGCCACATCTACATTTATCAACGGACCTTTATCCCTTCGAATCCCCTTCCTATGGCGATAGGATCGTAAAGCTGAACTAGCACATTCCCCATTCTCATAATATAGCTTCACTAAAAGCGCCTTTTCAGGTAACGTCAACATGCTGCGACTGTTGGCGCATCTGATTCTCTCTCTCTCATTACAGCTCCTTTTATACACGATTGTCATGCGCAGTCACTGACGTTTTGCTGTCCAGCGCCATCTGTCGGACATATTGTGAACTTTTTTCTTTTGTTCTAATAAAACCCTATGACATTTCAAGCATGTGTGTCAATTTGTACCTCTCTATCTACATTATTCCGTGGATTACTAAGTTTTCAAATTTATACTGACTTTTTGATCACCCGGTATATTGTGTTCGAACATTATGAATTACCTCGAAGAGAACGGTCTATTGACACACAGTCAACGCCGATTTAGAAGACAACGTTCTTGTGAAACAGAACTACCTCTTTCCTCACACGAAGTGCTGAGTGCTATTGACAAGGATTTCAAATTGATTCCGTATTTCTAGATTTACAGAAGGCTTTTGACTCTGTAGCATACAAGCGGCTCGTAGTCAAATTGCGTGCTTATGAAATAACGTCTCAGTTGTGTGACTGGATTCGTGGTTTCCTGTCAGAAAGGTCACATTTCGTAGTAATTGATGGAAGTCATCGAGAAAAACAGAAGTGGTTTCTAGTGCTGCCCAAGGTGGTGTTATAGCTCCTCTGCTGTCTATTGTCTATATAAACGATGTAGGAGATAATCTGAGCAGCCGTCTTAGGTTGTTTGCAGATAACGCTATCGTTTATCGACTAATAAAGTCACCAGAAGATCAAAATAAATTGCAAACCATTTAGAAAAGATATTTACATGGTGCGAAAATTGGCAATTGACCCTAAATAATGAAAAGTGTCAGGTCATACACATGAGTGCTGAAAGGTATCCGTTAACGTCGGTTATCCGATAAACCAATCAAAAGTTAAGGCCGTACATTCTACTAAAACCCTAGAAACTACAATTTCGAACAACTTAAATTGGAAAGAACACACAGAAACTTTGTGGGGAAGGCAAACCATAGACCACGTATTATTGGCAGAAGAGATTTATTAAGGAAACTCCCTACAGTACGCTTGCCTATCCTCTTTTGGAGTAGTGTTGCGCGGTCTGGGATCCTTACCAGATAGGATTAGCATCGAGAAAGTTCAAAGAAGAGCAGCATGTTTTGTGTTATCACGGAATAGGGGAGAGTGTCACGGATATGACACAGGATCTGGGGTGGATGTCATTAAAACAAAGGCGTTTTTCGCTGCGGCGAAATCTTCTCACGAAATTTCAATCACCAACTTTCTCCTCTGAATGCGAAAATATTTTGTGAACGCCGACTACGTAGGGAGAAACTATCATCATCATGAAATAAGGGAAATCACAGCTCGCACGGAAAGATGTAGGTGTTCGTTTCTTCCACGCTCGAGATTGGAATAACAGAGAATTTTTGTGAAAGTGATTCGATGAACCCTCTGCCAGGCACTTAAGAGCGATTTGCAGAGTATCTATGGAGATATAGGCGTAGAAAGCTAATTTATGGATAGTCATCGAGCGAAACTTAAGTAATATCTGGCGTTCCCGAAGGAAATGTTATAGGCCCTCTGCAGTTCCTCATCTATATAAACCATTTAGGAGACAATCTGCGCAGCCCTCTTCGATAGTTCAAAAGGTTCAAATGGCTCTGAGCACTATGGGACTTAACATCTGAGGTCATCAGTCCCCTACAACTTAGAACTACTTAAACCTAACCTAAGGACATCACACACATCCATGCCCGAGGCAGGATTGCAACTTGCGACCGTAGCGGTCGCGCGGTTCCAGACTGCAGCACCTAGAACCGCTCGGCCACTGTGGCCGGCAGCCCTCTTAGACTGTTTGCAGATGATACTGTGGTTTACCGTTTGGTAAAGTTAGCAGAAGATCAAAACCAATCTCAAACTCATTTAGACAAGATATCTGCATGATGCGAAAGGTGGCAGTTGATTCTGTGCAATAAAAAGTGTGAGTTTCTCCACGTGAGTACTAAAAGGAATCCATTACATTTCGGTTGCACGATAAATCGAAGTAATTTTAAGGTTGTTGATTCAAATAAACACATAGGGATTACAAATAGGAACAACGTACAATGGAAACATTATACAAAAACTGTTGTGAGGAAGGCGAACCAAAGACGTTGTTTTGCTGGCAATGCAGACGATTCAACAAACGTACCAAAGAGGCAGCATACATTACGCTTGTCCGTCGTCTGCTGGAATATTGCTGCGCGGTATGGGATCCTCATCACATAGGATTGATGGAGGACATCGAGAAAGTTAAAAAAAAAGCAGCTCGCTTTCAATTATCGTGAAATAGGGGAGAGAACGTCTCAGATATACAGTAATATGAGAATTAGTGTGGCAATTATGGAAATATAGGCATTTTTCGTTGCGGCGAGAGCATAAAAAAAATGTGTTTGAAATCTTATGGGACTAAACTGCTAAGGTCATCAGTCCCTAAGCTTACACACTACTTAACCTAAATTATCCTAAGGACAAACAGACGCATCCATGCCCGAGGGAGGATTCGAACCTCCGCCGAGACCAGCCGCGCAGTGCATGACTGCAGAGCCCAAGACCGCTCGGCTAATCCCGCGCGGCCGAGAGCTTCACGAAATTTCAGTGAACAACGGCCTCCTCCGAATATGAAAATGTTGACTCCAACTTCAACACGGAGAAAAATCTGTTGCAGTAAAATAAGAGATATAGGAGCTTGCACGGAAACATTTAGGAGGGGAACGATAGAGAAGTATACTGAAAGTGGCTCGACAGACCCTAGCAGCGCTTCAGTCTGGAACCGCGCTACTGCTACGGTCGCAGGTTCGAATCCTTCCTCGGGCATGGATGTGTGTGACGTCCTTAGGTTGGTTAGGTTTAAGTAGTTCTAACTTCTAGGAGACTGATGACCTTAGAAGTTAAGTCCCATAGTGCTCAGAGCCATTTTAGACTCTAGCAGACTTGAGTGCTAATTGTAGAGTAGTCGTGAATATTCAGCAAGATATTTCGCAACTCAACTGGTTAAGACTCCAGATGCCAGTGGTATTTACGTAAAATACGTGGATGATCGATTCGACTGTTGCGTATGCTGTGTACACGAGAGAACGGAACTTAGGAAGAAAATCCGAATGCCAGCTCCGGACCCGAAACGGAGAATAATCGGGACAGGCATTCGGCCGTAATGGCCAATAAATCTGTCTGGGGTCCCGTAAAGCCGGCTGTACTGGAGGTCGTCCCTAGTCCGGTCCAGGTGGGCGCGCGCCTGGGACATTACGAGTGCCGACACTCCACCGCCCCTTCATTCCACCGTACTTCAGTCTGGCACGTGAAAGTCCTCACACAGGTGAAAGCCGGGGTAGACGCCTCCACCGCAGTCACGTCTGTCTGATTCTTAATGAAAGAATAAACAACGACTTGTGAGTCAGATGTAGAGTAAATGTGGGACTAAAGACAAAAAGAAGCAGATCTATCTAGCAGGAAGCCACTATGAATATTATGATAATTTATTTAGTAATAGTGAGGTATACAAGATATAAATTAAACGGATGATTTTTTAACGAAGGTGAAATGTTGTAATGGTAGTGACACACCAAAATCACGATAGTAATTCGTTGTAGTTGCTGCATATTTTATTACAAACAAAAGCATTATAAAATCACAATCACAGTAATACAGGAGACTGCCTTACAAGGCCAGATCACATGGACAAATAACAAATAAATTTCTTTAACCGGAACAAGGCCCATAAAACTTTATTTGAATATGACTAGGTAAATATACTCAGGTAAGGCTTATCTTAAATACTACAAATGTCCATACAATTCCCATCAGAACTGTCATTACTTCCAGTCAGCTGAGGAACACATCAAGGGTAAGAACACAGATCTTTTAAGGTTTGGATAGCCAACTTCCCTAAATAAAACTATATACACATGACAAACAATTAAGGAAGTGCTTTAATTTTGACCAAACCAATCTTCAAATTTACTTAGTTGACTGATCAACAATATTCTTAGAATGATTACAACTAGAACATGACCATATGACAATACCTCTAAAATGAGGTCGCTTCAATATTACGTATGAATTGGCGATAGACGCGAGCAGACTGTAACTTCTCTTAGCAAAAGACATATTATATGTGGTAAAAAAGAAAAGGAGAAAAGAATAATTGAACTGGATGATTGTAATTGCGTAGACAACGATTGTGTGAACTTTATGTAATAAAGAGAAAGCATTATGTGTCATGTTTTGTTCTTGTAAAGAATTTTGTACTGATTTTTTTAAAGATAATATCTGTGTCGGCGAGTACTGAAACCGCCACAGACGATACTTATTAAATATCAAACAAAGATGAGAATATGTGACTAGCATAAATCGTAATGACCAAACATTAATTTCTCTGTCGTCTTCTTGGAGTTACGTGAGTAGGAAGAGCCTGTGATGCTATATTGTACGCTTGCGTAGCATTCTTTTGTCAAGACTGAGAGACATACGCCATTACGTACTCATTGCAAAGGTGTGTAATAATTTAGCCGGCCGGAGTGGCCGTGCGGATCTAGGCGCTACAGTCTGGAGCCGAGCGACCGCTACGGTCGCAGGTTCGAATCCTGCCTCGGGCATGGATGTGTGTGATGTCCTTAGGTTAGTTAGGTTTAATTAGTTCTAAGTTCTAGGCGACTGATGACCGCAGAAGTTAAGTCGCATAGTGCTCAGAGCCATTTGAACCATTTTTGTAATAATTTAACCTGTTTAAATGTTTTGAATAGAGTTACTTAGTGAAAACTTGCATTATGATTTGTAATAAGCTTGCCTGGTATTTTATCCCATCCTTTTAAGACATTTTCAGTTATTTAAATATTATTCGTGGTGCAGAGCTGCGCTACGAACGAACGAGCCGCTGCCGCGGCGCATTCAAAATGCATTAAATGAAACCAATCATACCGCAAAGAAGCGGGCAGGTAATAGTGAACTAAAATTATTTCTTTCAGCTTTCGGAATTGCAGAGCAGAGCAGCAGATTTTATGATGCGTTTTACAGGTTGACGCGGGCTGCTGATAATATATTATTAACAGTGCAAAATGATAATTTACCTTCATAACATAAAAGAAAACTTGCTGTGCGTAGTTCTGGTCTGGCAAACCTTATAGTAAAAACATATTTTTCTATGACAATAGTCTCATGTTCTCGTGTTAGTCGTGGTACTTATTGGTGTTTTACTGTTAACAAAAACCCACTGCAAAATTTTGATGCTGAACAATCATTGCGTACTGTAACATCAGTATTGATAACGAAATAATTTTCATTAACCTTTTCAATAACTGTAAAGTAAGGAAAATATTTTGAACTTTATGGCGAGTTACAGTAACAAAAAAATGTTCCTTTATTAGAAAGCCAGATCCAGAATAATAATATCGTTATATATTTTGTTTTGTTGAAAATTAATGATCCAAAGAAAGTCACAGCACAGTATCCCAAAAAAGTATTTCGGAGCTCTTTTCGTAGCTACATATTTTATCTCATATATTAGTTGTTACGCGAGCAAAAACAAAGCAATGAGAGCCGGCGAAAAGACCAAGGATTCAAATCAATACGAGAGATCCACGAGACAGGAAATGACATAGAAATGTACTCAACTTTGCACTGCAATTGAACTTCGGTTGCTATAATTCTGCACCGGAAAGATGGAATCACGCAACGGTGACAACATAACCCAAGATTTTAAAGGACAGGACAGGGCCTTAAATGTCTCTCTGCCCCCGTGGTGCTCTGCTCCCAGTATGCTCGCATCGACCGCTGCCAGTTATCTGTAACCCAACACACATCAACGGCGGACAATTTTGTGAGACAAACTACACAATCTTACATAAAGAACAGCTGATCAATGCAACTGCACAGAAACAAATTAGCCTCCGGGAGTTACTTGCTCAGTACCAGCCCTTAAACTTTGATTAATAAGTTCGCTAAAAACCATGCCCTAAAGTTAAGATGACAAGAATTACCTCGGCGTACATTTACACGCCGAACTACCAAATGAACAAGGTAGAATAGAGGACGTGTCTCGGCTTGTCTTGAAATGCTCCTCGGACTTACTACTCGTTGCACTTCTAGCGACGTCTTTAACACACTTCATGTCGATTGGCTGGGCGTAGCCACGCTTCCTCAACAGCAGTCAAGATAGTTAGTCACGACACCGAGGTAGGTGATAAACAACCAAAACAATTCCAAATGATTTTTAGTACACTGGCATATTCAATTAAGCCGCACGCAACCCACAGAAGCAACCCCGCGACTGCAATTCATTCGGCCGGCGGAGCTTATAACAGACTCGAAGAAGCTTATCCTTCTGAAGTCTAGGAAAACCAAATCACCACGGGCGGTGGATCTGTCCTCACGACGGCCGGCCGGTGTGGCCGTGCGATTAAAGGCGCTTCAGTCTGGAACCGCGTGACCGCTACGGTCGCAGGTTCGAATCCTGCCTCGGGCATGGATGTGTGTGATGTCCTAGGTTAGTTAGGTTTAATTAGTTCTAAGTTCTAGGCGACTGATGACCTCAGAAGTTAAGTCGCATAGTGCTCAGAGCCATTTTTTGTCCTCACTATTCAACACGCCGTAGCCGCTGGCCCCGCTCCTTCGTTGTCCGACTCGTCCTCTCGCCGTCCTGTCTACGTACACAGTCCCACGTGATTCTCTCTCACTACCGATCCCGACACGCCTCCCCCAGCAGAGCGCACGCGGTGCCGTCAAATGCGCGCCGCCAAAGATGAGCAGAAGACAAATAAGCATCGAAGTTGACTCAAAGATCAAAATGACGATCGATGGAAATTGGCGTCAGAAAACGCACCAGCTCAGGTGTTTAAATAAACACCAGAAGATGTTGCTTGTATGGAAAGAGGAAGAGAAAAGAAAGTCTCAAATGAAAGCATAGCAGGAATGAATTTTAGCGTTTAACTTCCCGTCAACATCTTGTTCATTAAACACAGATCCAAGTTCGGACTGTGTAAGGGTGGGAAACGATATTAGTTGTGTCCTTTTCAAGGGGGCCGACCGAAGTGGCCGTGCGGTTAAAGGCGCTGCAGTCTGGAACCTCAAGACCGCTACGGTCGCAGGTTCGAATCCTGCCTCGGGCATGGATGTTTGTGATGTCCTTAGGTTAGTTAGGTTTAACTAGTTCTAAGTTCTAGGGGACTAATGACCTCAGCAGTTGAGTCCCATAGTGCTCAGAGCCATTTGAACCATTTCTTTTCAAGGGGACAACCTGGCCTGTGTCATGAGTGATTTAATGAAATCAGGGAAAATCTGATTCTTGATGGCGTGTCTAAAACGCGACATTTCTCTGTCAAATGGAATGAAGCAGCCACTCAAGTTGAGAGTTCCAAGCAAATAATAATAATAATAACGTCACAGAATATAACAAATCAAACAAAACTGCACTAAAAGACGGAGAAACGACGCTCCACGAACGAATTACCCGAATCGGACTAAAATCGGTACGTATGATGCACATGTACAGACAAGCATATGAGTACAGTTTCAAAAAATTTGATGATTCGTTCAAGAGAAAGGCCTTCACAAACTGAGAAAGTCAATAACGCCCTTATGCAAGCATTTACTCGGCTTGGCGCCCGCATCTCGTGGTCGTGCGGTAGCGTTCTCGCTTCCCACGCCCGGGTTCCCGGGTTCGATTCCCGGCGGGGTCAGGGATTTTCTCTGCCTCGTGATGGCTGGGTGTTGTGTGCTGTCCTTAGGTTAGTTAGGTTTAAGTAGTTCTAAGTTCTAGGGGACTGATGACCATAGATGTTAAGTCCCATAGTGCTCAGAGCCATTTGAGCCACTCGGCTTTGCATTGATTGATAGCGATGTTGGATGTCTTCCTGAGGGACATCGTTCGGCTTGCCATTGATTGATAAGAGTTCTTCGACGTCTTTCTGTGGAACATTGAGCCCAATTCCTTCCAATTGACGCAGTAGATAAAATCCAGAACTGTTTGGAGGGCCCTTACCATAATGCTCCAAACGTTCTTAATTGGGGAGAGATCCGGCGATCTTTCTGGCCAATGTAGGATTTGGAAAGCACAAAGTGTTGCCATGCATTATCGTGCTGAAATGTAAGCTCAAGATGGCTTGCCTTTAAGGGCAACAAAAGTAGGCGTAGAATACCATTGACGTTCTTCTGCATTGCAACATGACGACCAAAGGGCTTGTGCTATGAAACGAAATGGTACCCCAGGCCATCATTCCTGGATGTCGGGCCGTACGGTGGCGACGCTCTGGTGGGTATCCTGCCACTGTCCAGGAGGTCTCCAGCTCAGCAGGACTCAGTTCGAAGCGAGACTTCTCTCTGAAGACAATTCTACTCCTGTCAATGAGACTCCAGGACGAGGACGAGTCTAGAGACGCCCCAAACTGTGTTGGGCTATTAGCCTGACTGCTGCTCGCCATACGGCCCAATGACCATGACTGATGGTCTAGGGTGCAGTTTCTTTTCATAGTAGGGCCCCTTTGGTTGTCATTCGCAGGACCCTTATAGCACAGCGACTCGTCGACGATATTCTACACTGCCCTTCATTGCCAGACATTCTGGGCATACATTTCAGCAAGGTAACGCTCGCCTCCACACGGGAGGTGTTTCTACTATTTGTTTCCGCGCTTGCCAAATGCCTCATCGGCCAGCAAGGTCTCCCAATCTCTCCGCAGTTGAGAAAGTTTGGAGCATTATGGGCAGGGCCCTCCAACCATCTCGCGGTTTTGACGCTCTAACGCGCCAGTTGGTCAGAATTTGACAAGCTATCCCGCAGGAGAATATCCTGCTGTATTAAGAACCGCTTGGGTAAGTGCCAGCTGTGGACCAACGCGTTATTGACTTGCTTAATTGATGAAGCTCTGGCGGCTGCTGTGGCCGAGCGCTTCTAGGCGCTTCAGTCCGGAACCACGCGGCCGCTACGGGCGTAGGTTCGAATCCTGCCTCGGGTATGGATGTGTGTCATGTCCTTAGGCTAGTTGGGTTTAAGTAGTTCTAAGTCTAGGGGACCGATGACCTCAGATGTTAAGTCCCATCGTGCTTAGAGCCATATGAACCTTTTTTTTTATTTTTTTGATGAAGCTCTTTCTCTTGAATAAAGCGTCCAATTTTTTCGTAATTTTAATAATTTTTTTGTCTCTAGATGTACAGGACCTCTGCCGATTTCCGTCCCATTCGGATAATTCCTTCGTCGTGTTTTTTTTTTTCCTTTTTTTGTCATAGATTGTGCTTGGAAACGACTTGCAAGAAAGAGAAGCATCTCGAATGGCTAAGACTGAACAAAATTAATCGTAAAATACTACCCACTAAGGTCATTTATCGGCCCGCCCGGTTGGCCGTGCGGTCTAACGCATGGCTTTCCGGGCGGGAAGGAGCGCCTGGTCCCCGGTATTAAACTGATGGTTCGGTAATTTTAACATCTGTCAACACCTGCTTTCTTTGGGATTGGAATTATTATATTCTTCTTGTAGTCTGAGGGTATTTCGCCTGTTTCATACATCTTGCTCACCAGATGGTAGAGATTTGTCAGGACTGGCTCTCCCAAGGCCGTCAGTAGTTCCAATGGAATGTTGTCTACTCCGGGGTCAGATTATGTTTGCTTATTGAGAACTTACAATTATTTAAGGTTGTATTATGCATCATGTGAGTTTTGTTAATGAGCTATGGAACTTGTAAAGTTTCGACAGTCCCCATTTTGGATCTTGTGAGTTTTGGTACTGAGCTGTTTGGACGATGTTGGTTTCGCGGGAACTATCGTGTTGCGACTCGATATGCAACACTTTTTGGTTCCGACTGCAAGACACTTTCTCTTCTACAGTGTATAGATAATATTACATTCCAATGTTAATCGTGATAAATATCAATTAATCGTCTTTTATGGACTTTGCTTGTGTTAGTTTACAATAGATATTCTCTAGTTTGGAATACCGTTTCCAATTTCATAAAAGAAATTTCTACCATGCACATTTCTTCAGTTGAATGATCAAAGAAATTTACAAATTTTCCATTCATGAGAACTAATTATTGATCACAGAGAATAGTAGAATATTATAATCAGGAAAATAATTCAAACTTGTTTAGCATTCTTTGAGAAGAAAGAAACTATCAAATCCCAAAGGGAAATAAGCTACTAAAATAAAACTGAAGATTTGAAGGAGATTCACTTCTAAAACTGAAAATAATCTTACTCAACTATGTCTATATCACAATATTAAGTTCCTCTTGAATTATGTCACACATACACTCATAATCAGTTTGATCCAATGTATTCTCATCAATGATATGCTTATAGAACTTGAGCTCCTCAATTTCTCTCCAGTTTTCCCCATAATGGGCAGTCAGAAGTTTTTCAACATCCCTCCTTTTCTCTAAAGATATTGAATTCTTTGGTTGGATGAGTTCGGGACGTGTAAGTGCGTTTACTCCAGATTTAAACACAGATTTAAACACTCCAAGGTCATTTCCTCTTTCTCCAACGGGTGAAACGTTTTCTTCCCTGACTTGTGTCTCAAATCAGTTTTGTTCCAACCACTATATTGAATTATGTTCCCCAAAATAACTCAACAGAATGGAAAACACACTCCACTGGCACCAATATTTACTACTGCACAAGAAAATGACGCCGAGTGAGCTAATCGCTGATTGGTCAAGATGAGGTACGGGACAAAACTTACAAGATCCCGCAGATCACGAGACTTTTGAAACTAACCATGAAGTGTAACACCGGTTTTCTCAAGGATCTTGTGCCAAATGTGAATAGCTGTTTCGTGAATTATGTTCTAAGTATAAAGCTATATGAGAATATGTCGTCATCTCAATTTTCATTATTTTGGAGAATGTGAGTTATGACTCTAACATACGCTTATAATTAAATTTTTCTTGCGACATTATCTTCATCTACGATAATGTTGGAAGCTGAAGAAATGAATTAAAATTTGTACCACGGCCGGCACTTGAACCCGAGTCTCAATGCTTACTAGATAGGAATGATAATACTGCAAGATATTCACTGAAGTTATAACCAACAGCAAAGGAAAAAATAGATTTTTAACAGGTAAAAGAAGATGGAGGCATTGGAAACGAATATAGTCCAATGGAGAATCTGAAAGTCATGAAGCAGCTATAGAATTTTGCAAGGAGTATGATTTATCACTGCATTTGAAAAAGCGTTTGACTCAGTTTGTCATTGAGAAACACGACACTGACTCAACACTCGTTAGTAAAATGAAGAATAAATACTTTCATGCAGTAACGCCATTAGGTTTCCTCAGAATGGGGAAAGATCCAATAAAGGAAGATGAATGTGTCAAGTAGATTTCATGTAACCAAAACTGTTCCGAGTAGTCTTAGAGGAAGTTTTCAGATCTTTCAAGCTTTCTGAACTAAAAACCCATAGGACACACGAGTTAACTGACAGCATCTAAAATACTTTTATTTTCACAACGAAATTGTACTGTACGCCTCTAGTACAGGTAAATTTTAATTCCAGTAGAAGAATTTAATGCAACCAATGTGAGAGACAGTCTAAAAATCAAATGTTGTTCTTGTGGTCTTCAGCCTGAAGACTGGTCTGATGCAGGTCTCCACACTAGTCTACTGTGAAGTCGTTTTCATCTCTGAATAATTGCTGGGACCTGCATCTATTTGAACCTCTGTTCTGTATTCGTCCCTTGGTCTCCCTTCACGATTCTTACCTCTGCGCTGTTATCAGATTGACGAGTCCTTGATATCTCTGGATGTATTCTGTCAATTGATCCCTTCCTTTAATCAGCTAGAGCCATAAATTTCCTTTTTGCACAATTAGATTCAGTACCTTATTCTATTCACCCATAGCATCTACAGCATTATTCTGTTGTACTGCCATATTTCAAAAGTGTCTACTCACTTCTGGTAAGAGCTTACTGTCCACGTTTCCATTCCATACAAGGCTAGATTCCACCATCAGAAAAACTTTCAAATTTTTATTCACTGTTAACAAAAATGATTCAAATGGCTCTGAGCACCATGGGACTTAACTTCTGAGATCGCCAGTCCCCTACAACTTAGAACTACTTAAACCTAACTAACCTACGGACATCACACACATCCATGCCCGAGGCAGGATTCGAACCTGCGACCGTAGCGGTCGTGCGTTTCCAGACTGTATGTAGCGCCTAGAACCGCTCGGCCACCCCGGATGGCCCAATAGTAACAACTTCTTATTTTTCAAGCGTTCTTCTTCTGCATACCTTCCCAACTTGAGCCGTTAATTATTTTCGTACCTACACTTCAAAAGTCTCATTTTCTAATTTAAATCGATCAGTATCACTTGATTTAATTAAACTACATTCCAATATACTTGTTTATTTGTGTTGATATCACCTTATAACGTCTTTTTGAAAAACTACCAATTCCGTTCAGCTTCTCTTGCAAGTCCTTTGTCATCTGACAAATTTATTACCTCATCGCAAACCTCAAAATGTTTTATTCGTCTAATTGGCATTCGCTTTCCAATTTCTCCGTATAAAAAAGACATCAGTGGAGAAACAATACAAAATGTATGCATCGCCTTAAAGAGAGCTGCACCCAGAAGGAGAAGGTGGACTGCGATTATTGTTGGCAGGCAGGTAGATAGTACCACATATATGAAATGATAACACTTTCAACTCGGTAGGACCAATATGTGTTGTGCTACACAGTCACAAATAGTACGTGTTAGTATGATGTGGGACTCCCATGTTTGTGAATACAAGCATAGACAGGTGTGTTATTGAGTTGTACAAGTTTCAGATATTTTCAAAGTCTGTAGCTTGACCATTTGTGTAAAAACAACCAGTAACTTCCACAAGAACATAAGTTACTATTTTCTCTGCTACCGCTTCTTAGCTCAGCTTCACAACAATGCTTATATCGAAACTTCTTGGCAGATTAAAACTGTCTGCTCGACTGAGATTCGAACTCGGGAGCTTTGCCTTTCTCAGGACAGTGCTCTACCACTTGCACGCGAAAGGCAAAAGTCCCTGGTATGGGTCTCTGTCCGGCATACAGTTTTTATCTGCCAGGAAGTTTCGTATCAGCGTAGACTCCGCCACAGAGCGAAAATTTCATTCAGGAATGCCTGAATCCTTTGTACTGGAGCGGAGTTTACACTCGATCTGATCCCACAGGTGTTCTATTCGGAATTTTACTAGGGATTTTGTTGGCTGTGGGAACACCGCAACATCATGCAGTCAGCAGATACTGACACATGCCACATGTGGAAGAGCACTATCCTGTTGAAAAATGGCACCACGATACTGTCACATGAGAGGTAACACAAGAGGATGCAGGATGTCCGTCACATATAGTTGTCTCGTCTCAGTTTCCTCAATAATTACCAGTCGTGACCTTTCATGACTAATGGCTCCACACATCCCGACACCAGGAGTAACACTGCTTAGCCTCTCCAGACCATTGGAAGAATGGAACCTCTTCCCAGGGACCTATGTTTTATCGTTCATACCGATTGATGCGGTAGGTTAGCCTCGGTAGTGACGTTATTTTCGGTTCTTTATTCGGAGTTGCTATTCTTAAGCTTCTCAGACCTGTTCCCGACCGGTCCTGGCCCGATTTTCCGGCAACTGTACTGAGAGGTGGTTAGGTTTCGGTTTGGCCACTTGTTCGATTCGGTGTGATTTGTTTACAGTTGGAATTTGTTATTTTAGAATTACTGAGTGGTTTTAGTTTCGGATTTAGTGATTATGTTTCACTGAAGAATCACCAGGACGCATCCGAGTGGAAAGTGAGTTGATAATACACTGTTTTCCTTTGTTAAATATATGGTTTGTATTGCTGTTACTGTGAATGATTATAGCATCCAAAAAAATATTCTCACAAAATACCTGTTATTTTTACGCAATTAAGAGTTTAAAAATCATTAAATTTCAAAAGCTGGGCTATGTTTACGTACATCACGTGAGTGTTCGCTGAAATTTCTGTGATTTTGCGCACTTTTTCCTTCAAATGGTTTACTCATTAACTACCGAAACGCATTTATAACTTTAAGATAACTATGGAAACGAATTTTGTGAAGCCTAATAGTGGAAACCTTCCAAAATGTCATGAATTTACGGTTTAAGTCCACATCATTCGGTAACCAAGGCAGCCTGCGTCTCTCTCGACTAGAATTAGAGGATCAACGCGCTGCTTCCATGTGCGTTTTAGTAGCCAAGCGATAATGGCTACGAGCTGCATGCTAAAGGTCGTTCATTCACATACTGCTGCGTGTGGAAAACTTTTTTTCTCTTCCTACTTGTAACACGTTCTGAGACTTCGTTATTCGTGAAAGTTAAGTATTTTTCTGAAATATTCGTTGTTATTTACATGTAAGAGCGTACTTTCTCAGTAATGAGTATCTTCCATTTTGTGACTTCCATATGTTTCAAAAACGGAAGATGAAATTGCTGTTTGTGAAAAGACTGCCAGTGAGATTTATATTTTTTTCTTGTCACAAATAATTCACCATTTCTTTGCGAATAAGCAGCGGTTTACGAGTGTGTGGTCAAACGGGAATCTAAGAGCACAACTTAAATTACTGGGAGTGAAACCAGCAGCAATCATCTTTGTACTCTTTACTTGTCACAAGTATTTATCTGCGATCGAATCGTTAACAACAGTAGACAGAGATGAAAGATCCCCGCCATAATATTTTTAGACTATACCAACATATATGAAGCGTTTTGATTCATCAGATACATGTTATAAACTACAACGAACTTGGCGTTTCTTAATTTTTGTTTTTAAGACCCAAATCGTTGATGTATCGTATAGGAAAGTGTACTACTTCATAATTCGTATCTCTAAGAGCGAGTTACAACCACATTCTATGCATCCTCTTATTCTTTGACACTCTTTAACAATTTTTCTGGTTCATGAAGATATGTTCCATCCATGTAACTAATTGAAGGCAGTTTGTTTACTGTCATACGAATTTCGCTTCTTTTCTTTGTGGAGAATCTTCACAATTCATTTACGGCAGTTTCCAGAACACAGTCAAATATCCTATCGTTATTATGCATGCATGGGAACACGTGGTCAGCAAAATGTGAACAGTATTACGTACTCTAAACACACTTTTCGGTACTGCGAAAGGTAGCGTGCCTGTGTCGCCTGCTAACTGTTTTGGGTTTGTGCCACTTGTGCGCTGCAGTGCGCATGCGCGGATCTGTGGCAGATTGCTTTTGATTGGTTGGTGCAAGGAGAACTGACAACAGCGTCTCGGTTCGCTAGAACCATATGGCATCGCTTCCGAAATGCTTACAGAATAACGTGGGGGCTCTCCTTCGGTGCGCTCGCCTACCAAACCGATCGGCAGAGTGGCCAAAAGAATAGGGCCCAAGGTCGCCGTCATATTCGCCGACGACACTGCAGAACCGCCATTCATCGCTGAACACAATGCGATACCAATCATCAGTAGTCTACGCTTCCCAGTGAAGGCACCACTCCAAACAGAACTGTTTTAGTTGTGTTGTTAACGTCAAGCTACGAATGGGGTGGTAATTCCTTAGACTGGCTGGTGCTAGTCTCCAAGCAATAGTGCGGGATGAAATGGAAAGTTGCTGGGATTCCTTTACTTGTTCTCAGCTGGTAGGCATAGTTGTGAAGGAGGTACAATGTGCTTAGTACTCTAGACGGTGATCCCTCGTTGTGGTGATCAACGTGGTGGACCAGAACCTTGAAAAGTATGTCTGCCATCACGTTTCCAGGCAGTCCAAAAGTGGGACACTGCCACATAAGAACGCCGCACAAATCAGGATGTATCATAATTCGACCAGCTGACCAAACAGACATTCACAATGATGCCACTTTCAAACTGCGGAAGGTACTCATAATACTGTCTCACACGAGTGTGCAGCAGCCCAGCGTTCTTCACAGTGATCACTCAACATATGATGCGGTTCAAACTCCTTATGTATCCTACTGGGCCCAAAAACAACATTAAACACGAACAACACCAACTCACTTTGGTGGCTGTTCTACCTGTCACAGAGAATTGCAACTGTAATCATTTACATACCCACCAATAGTGTGTACGCATATGAAGTTACACTGTCATCCGACTGTATCTTCTGTTGCTTCAACTTTTCATCATGCAGCGTTCCATGTACAATAGACATTTAATTTAAATAATGCGCATGTTTTGTATATTTGCTACCGCCATCATAATCGCTTTTTCTGTACTTACCGGTTGACGATTTCGTGAGAAGTACATTTTAAAATACCAGTCGTTGCTGGTTGTAAGGGGCAGCTAATTTATTATGTGATGTGATTCATGAAACGACGGTGATCTGAAGAAGACTAATCAAATTATATAGACAAGGTAATTTTGATGAAGAAAGCAAAAATTATGTTTCATTCAGTCGCAGATAAGAGCCTGTTATGCAATACTATGATGCCTTTCCAGACAATTTTTTCTAAAGAATGAAAGATTTCCACCATGCATCTTTGTGAGGCGCAAACTGTATCCATGAAAGTTATTAGACAACTGGAATTACTACACAAAGTGATGACAGACCATTTGGCAGAACTAAAAGCCTTTAGGGTTTGAGAGAGGGAGTTGGTTTAAATATATCTGTAGGGAAGACTTTATGAGTTTACAGAGGAATAAAATTGGACAGGAAAGGGTGAAAATGAACTAAACAGACTAAAAGTTGCTGGTATGATAGATGGAGGGTTTCATATGTCTTGCCTTGTTCGATTTTTTTACCATGTATTGGTTTGTCATCGCCTATGATTCTAGGTTTTGTGTCACGCTCTTGAGGAATGTAGTGCGACCGGCGGTAAGATAATGCACCAAAGGAATATTCTGAGTTTGACAGTGCCTCGCTTTCTAAGTAACGAGTACTGTTGGTGAGAACCTCTCAGAGTTCTTTTTCTTCTTTACTCAATATTCCACCAGAATGGGATATTCCAAATTGGGAGATAGACGCCTGTTCTCAGTATTCGAAGATGGGTACGAGAAACACCACGACATACGACGGACACCTTCCCATTGTTATCCATGTCAATTCTGTGCCCCATTCGACATGACTTCCTCTACTACTCTGACTAGAAGTCTTACTCTCTTTCCATAATGCTTTTCTAACGCCTCATAAATCAGTAAAAAAAAGAGACAGTTGTTCTTTGAGAAAATGTTTACTTTATTGCTGCAGTCGCACGTAACATGGAAACCAAACAAACGAACTTTTTGCTATCTTCGATATCTTTCGAACAGCAAAAAATGGTTCAATGGCTCTGAGCACAATGGGACTTAACTTCGGAGGCCATCAGTCCCCTAGAACTTAGAACTACTTAAACCTAACTGACCTAAGGACATCACACACATCCATACCCAAGGCAGGATTCTAACCTGAGACCGTAGTTTCGAACAGCAACTGCAAGTGAAAACATAGCTTCCATCTTCGTAAAAACGGCTTTTGGCAGTATACCGCATTTCCGATACAGTCACAAGGGACCACTCACATAATATGTGATACAAGTGACGTTATTGCTGGTGTTGATGGGAAAGGAAGTGCACTGTCCATGGACACCGACTTTAGCTCTCTGTGGACGCACATTGGAGAAGGAAGCAACAAGTTACGATACTATCGAGTAGTGTCACAAAAGTGCGTCTACTTCGAAGTGTAACTAGTTGAACCCAGCACGTTAAATTGAAAACAAATATCCAGCAGAAACGTAACAGATTCTGCGCCCCAGGAAGCATAATACAGCAGGTAGTATCCTCAATATAAGTAAATTATTTAACAGATAAAGCCAGCAGTGCTGATAGATTCATCCCACTGACGATATTACTGCCTACAGGAAAGTACGTTCGGTGCATGATTGTAAGAAAACGCAGAACGATTTTCACGGAATATCCACTATGTGCACCAAAAGGCAGTTTCTCTTAGATGCTGACAAATGAAAGACAAAACACTAAACAAAGAGAAAAGGGTTTCCGATTAAAAGATAAGTTATAAGCTTCTGAAGTCTATCTTTTAAATCTATGATTAATACTTTAAAGCCGTACGAAATTGGATTTCTTCAAATGTTTCATACAGCCATTTCGCCTTGGTTGCTCTGCACTTTCTGTTTATTCATTCCTAAGGGTTTTATATTGCTGTATGCCTCTCTTTCTGTGAACATTTGGGTACTTCCTTGTTGCCTTGGTCAATTGAAGTGTTTCTTTTGTTACCCAAGATTTCTTTGCAATTTTCTTCCTTGTACCTACGTTTATCTGTTCAACATCTGTGACAGCCCTTTTTAGTGATGTCCACGCCCCTTCAACTGAAATCCCTACGCTGTTATTCTTTATCGCAAAATCCACATCCTCAGCGAACAAATAACGCGGTTCATCAATCCTCAGTACTTCAGTGTCCACACTAAAGTCTTCCAGACGATTTTCTTAAAACTCAAAACTAAATTGTGATCTGTGTCTGTATCTGCACCTGGATACTTAGACTCCAATATCTATAACGTTTACTAGCAGAATGTTAGAAGCTCAAAATATTTTTAATACTCATTTTTTAAATGTTGTGGAGAAAATATGAACCAGATGTTCATTAGAAAGGCAAGGCTGTACATGGAAGAGGCAGTACCTACGCAATTTGATAAAACTGAAATTCTACCCACCTCTGCTTCCGAAACTAGGAAAATAATAAACGCACTTAAAAGTAAAAGGCTCGCATGGAATTAATGGCCTTTCTTACAGAGCACTAAAAGCTCGTTTCCAACAGATAAGTAGGATTCTCAGCAACATACAGGGTGGTCGGAAATTCCCGTTACAAGCTTCTAGGGTAGTGAGTACATTCCATTTTGAATAGGAACCCATGTCCGCAAACGTATCGTTTCCGTTCTACGACAGTTTCAATGCAGATGATTATCTCATCCACACACACGTGAGGAATGTACTTAGGCGTGACCCAGTATAATTGTTGCAATCCATTTGAAAAGAATACTGACTCGTTGCGTTATTACTTACGCATTTGCGTTACAACTTACACCTTAATATTTACATTAGTCGCCAACAACAAGAACCCAACATCCACGGCACCAGCCGTAACGTACCGATGCATTACAACAGCGGCTCGATGTGGCGACCACAAACGTTGTTACAAACATTGTACCTCCGAAGAATGTTCTGGTACACTCTCTCCGTGCCACCTGGTGTCTCTTCAGTGTCTTGCGAAGCGGCCAGAACTCGTGCCAGCAGATCTTCCTCTGTCTCTACAGGTGTCTTATAAATTAGGCTCTTCATACGACCCCACAGGAAGTAGTCCATAGGAGTTAAGTACGGCGATCTTGGCGGCCACGCGGTTGGACCACCACGGCCTATCCATCTTTCACCATACCGTCTGTTGAGATGTCTCCGGACAGCCAGTGAAAAGTGAGGTGGTGCTCCATCATGCTGAAACCACGTTTCCTGACGGTCATTCAATGGCACTGCTTCCAAGAACGGGTCCAGTACTTGTCGTAGGAAGACTATGTATGCGGGACCCGTGAGCTTGGATGGAAGGTGGCATGGTCCAGTCACATGACCATCCAGAATACCAGCCCACTCGTTCGTTCCAAACCTGTCTTGAAATCCCTGAGCATGCGTGGCATGAGGGTTTTCGTCCGCCCAGACATGGGTATTTCGAGCATTCAGAACACAATCCCTTGTGAACCTACATTCATCTGTGAAGAGAGCTCGACGTGGAAACAGGGGCGCGTCGATGCAACGGTGCAGGAACCATGTGCATAAGGCGACACGTTGTATAAAGACTGCTGGACCCATAGCGTGTACCTTTTGTAAGTGGTACGGATGTAGTTGTTGCTCATGCAGGACTCCAAGACTGTACTGTGACTAACAGCCATTGCACACGCAATTGTTCGCGAACTCGTTGACGGGCTATCTTCAATGCGACGCAGTACACCTTCTTCAAATTTTGGGAGTGCGGCGTCGCCGTGGAGCACCACAGTCCTGCCTCCTCACGGTGAAGGAACCCGTTTCTCGTAGCCGTTGTGTAACTTGAGCAAACAGTTTGTGCGACGGAGTGTGGCTGTGTGGAAATCGTTCGTGATACAGCCGACTAGCAGCTCTTCCGTTACCTCCAGCTTCGCCACACACAAGGAGCATGTCTGTGTATTCCGCAAACGCATATTGCACCATGATTCCTCTATCGGTGATGCACAGGTATTGACTCGGTCTCACAGCAAGTGACATCTGGGGATTGTTTGACGTAGTACACGTCATAGTGCCTACCCTGTTCCATACCAGGACAGGGATCTCTGAGACGTTTCTCTTGCCCTAAGCAGACGTTGACGAGGTACACATCTGAGCTGAAACTGTCGCAGAACGGAAGCGTTACGATTCTGGACATGGGTTCCTATTCAAAATGTTCTGTACTCACTACCCTCTACATGTCCTACAAGTTTGTAACGCCAATTTCCGACCACCCCGTATATAATAGTTCCCTGAAACAGTTATTGCGTAATTCAGTCAAAACGTATACCAGAGCAGAGGTGAGTTGCAACAGAGACAGCTGCAGGCAAGCAAGAGTGTTGTGTGTTGCGAAGCAAAACACTGCCATCAGGCATTAAGAACCAGAGCCAGCTGGGCGCAGTATAGCAACAGCTGGCACTGCAACACGCTAGCAGAAGGACGGAAGGCTTTCCTCACCTGCCACCATGGAAATGTGTAGAGTAGGTGCCTTAAGCCGTAAACGAACATAGTCTGGGGCGTTAAGTACTCAGCCATGTGTGTACTGAAATATTCTCGTCTCAATATCACAGCCTACATCATGAGTCTGTGACGCCCAAAGAGACATCCTAGAATGCAATATGGGGTCCGCTGTTCGACCGTGGGCCAGAGCAGCCTGCCCTGACAAGGGAACCTCCCCATCGCACCCCCCTCAGATTTAGTTATAAGTTGGCACAGTGGATAGACTTTGAAAAACTGAACACAAATCAATCGAGAAAACTGGAAGAAGTTGTGTGGAACTATGAAAAAAATAAGCAAAATATACAAACTGTGTAGTCCAAGCGTAAGATATGCAACATCAATGGTTTAATGGAGTCTGAAGCGCCGTGGTCCCGTGGTTAGCGTGAGTAACTGCGGATGAAGAGGTCCTGGGTTCAAGTCTTCCCTCGAGTGAATAATTTAATTTTTTATTTTCAGGTTATGTGACAAACTCTTATGTTTTCATCACTTTTTTGCGAGTGATTACTGCATCCACAAGAAAACCTAAATCGGGCAAGGTAGAAGAATCTTTTTACCCATTCGCCAAGTGTACAAGTTAGGTGGGTCGACAACATATTCCTGTCATGTGACGCACATGCCGTCACCAGTGTCGTATAGAATATATCAGACGTGTTTTCCTATGGAGGAATCGGTTAACCTATGGCCTTACGATCAAATGTTTTCGGTTCCCATTGGAGAGGCACGTCCTTTCGTCTACTAATCGCATGGTTTTGCGGTGAGGTCGCAAAACACAGACACTAAACTTATTACAGTGATCGGAGACGTCAATGAACAGAACGGACAGATCATAACTTTGCCAAAATAAAGTAAGTAAACTTTTCATTCTAGGGAAGGCTTGAACCAAGAACCTCTCCTTCCGCAGCTCCTCACGCTAACCACGGGACCACGGCGCTACTGTCCTCACATTACCCTTGATGTTGCCTATCTTACACATGGACTACTCAGCTTGTATATTTTGGTTATTTTTTTCATAGTTCCACACAACTTCTTCCTGTTTTCTCGATTGATCTGTGTTCAGTTTTTCAAGGCCTATCCACTGTGCCAACGTATAACTAAATCTGAGGGGGGTGCGATGGGGAGGTTCCCCTGTGAGTCACACAAGCTGGAGGAAGGTCACAGTCATCTCCATGGTATCGTCAGCTGCGCTACCACTCTGTCATCACTGTCACAGCCAGATACATTGCTGACAGCAGCATTCGAGTGATAATACCGTGCTCGGCCCCATTCCTTGCGCTGTCAGCAATGCTGGGTATTTATTGCTTCGCATGAGAGGTAACTGGACGCCTCCACCAAGCTGTTCCTGATGTACTACAGCCAAGGGCCAGAATAAAGAAGTTAATTAAACAAATCTACTGTCATCCTTACGTCTCATTGCACCCTCCGTGGGTGACAATCCATGGGTCACCAAACACAAAGTATTTTTCCTAATAGACTGAAGTGTGCTATTGTTAAACCATTTCATAAAAAAGGGGTATAGGTCTGATGCAACAGCTACCACCCAGTCTCACTTCTATCAGCTTTATCCGAAATTCCTGAAAAAGTAACATATTCAAGAGTAGTTTCAAATGTTTGTAAAATTATAGTACTAAAACAATGTCTGCGTGTTTTTCAGAAAGACTTTTAAACAAAAACTACATATGTTTTCACTGATCAAATATTAAATTCTCTGAATTACCAAACATCATACACGGGGGTTTTCTGTGATCTCTCAAAGGCTTTTGATTGTGTAAATCATGTAATTCTTCTAAATAAGTCTAAGTACTGTGATACGAGTGAGATAGTGCACAAACGTTTTAATTCATATTGAACTGTAACAGTGCAGAAAGTAAAAAAAAAAAAAAAAAAGTTCAAACAATACCCTAAAATCAGCAGATTCCTCAAACTGGGAGGTATCAAGAATGTGGTCCCACAGGGTTCAGTCTTGCAACACTTATTGTTGTTAATATAGGCTAACGACTTGCCACCCTATATTCACAAAGATGTAAAACTAGTTCTTTTTGCTAGTGATACAAGTATATTAATGACACCCAAGAAACAAGAATTAGCTAAGGTAATTGTAAGTAATGTCTTTCAGAAAATTATTAAGTTGTTCTCTGTAAATAGGCTCTCATTAAGTTTTGATAAAGCACAATATATACTTTCTGTACAGTAAATGGTATACAGACTTTGAACAGAAGTCTGTAGGTAAGGCAGCATATTCAAAATTTTTTAGTTTGTTCACTGATGCCAGATTGAATTAGAAGAAACATATTGATGATCTGCTGAAACGCTTGAGTTCGGCTGCTTGTAATATTAGGGATACTGGAAATATCAGTAAATTAGCTTACTACGCCTATTTTCATTTACAGTTCTCATGTGGTATGATATTTTGGGGTAATTCATCATTAAGGAAAGAAGTATTCATTGCACAAAAGCCTGTAATCAGAATAATAGCTTCAGCCCATCTATGATTATCTTGCACACATTTACTCTAGGAACTACGGATGTTCACAGCAGCTTCAAAATGTATATATTCTCTTATGAAATTTATTATTAATAACACATCCCAGTTCAAAAACAATAATAATGTGCATATCTACAGCACTAGGAGAAGAGCTGGTCTTCACTATTCTGGCTTAAATCTAACTTTGCTACAGAAAGTGGTCAATTATGCTGCCACAAAAATCTTTGTTCGCTTACTAAGTAGCAGAAAAGTCTGACAGAGAGCCAACTAAATTTAAAAACAGATTAAAATCAATTCTTAATAACAACTCTACTCAATAGGTGAATTTTTAGATATGAAATAGTAATTTTACAATTATTTTAAAAATTGAATTATGTCATGTAAAAACTGTATATCTTCCACACCGTTATGAAGTGACATATTCATGGTATATGGAAGAAGCATTATCCAATCTAATCTAAGCTGATATCTGATTTTGAATCTCTTATCACGATGTAATCCGGCTGTAATCTGCCCGTGTCTCTGGGTCTTTTCCAAGTTTACCTCCTCCTCTTGTGATTATTGAACAGAGTAATCACTGATATTATCTGAAATTTATTGCAAAATTCAGTTAGTACTTCTCTTCTCTCATTCCTACTGCCAAGCCCATATTCTTCTGTAACCTTTTCTCCTATTCCCTCCCCTACAACAGCGCTCCAATCCCCCATGATTATTAGATTTTCATCTCCCTTCACATACCAAATGACCCGTTCACTATCCCCATATACTCGCTACACTTCTACATCTTCTGCTTGCGACGTTGGCGTATATACCTGAACAAACGTTGTCGGCCTTGTTTTTCTGTCGGATCTGATGAGAGCCACCACCCTATCACTGAAGTGGTGAGAGTAGGTAAGTCTCTGCCCTACCTTCCTACTCGTAATGAATCTTGAATCTTCTTTCCATTTCACTTCACCGACCCCCAACACATCTAGGCTGACCTTTATTTTTTTCAGATTTTCTAGCTTTCCTCCTACGTTCAAACTTCCGTCATTCCATGCTCCGCCTCTTAGTACGTTACTCCATCTCTTTCTCACGATCACCTCTCTTTGGCAGCTCAGTCCCGAACATCCGAATAGGAGACTAATTTGGAATCTTTTGCCAATGAAGATATCATGACACTTTTTTCAAAAATGGCTCGGAGCACTATGGGACTTAACTTCTAAGGTCGTCACTCCCCTAGAACTTAGAACTACTTAAACGTAACTAACCTAAGGACATCACACACATCCATACCCGAGGCAGCATTCGAACCTGCGACCGTAGCGGTAGCGCGGTTCCAGACTGTAGCGCCTAGAACCGCTCGGTCATCGCGGCCGGCCACACTTTTTTCAATTCCAGCCCACGTCTCCTGTGGACACACATTAGGGTGTCATCAGTGTGCCGGCCGGAGTGGCCGAGCGGTTCTACGCGCTATAGTCTGGAACCGCGCGATCGCTACGGTCGCAGGTTCGAATCCTGCCTCGGGCATGGATGTGTGTGATGTCCTCAGGTTAGTTAGGTGTAAGTAGTTCTAAGTTCTGGGGGACTGATGACGACCTCAGAAGTTAAGTCCCATAGTGCTCAGAGCCATTTTTTTGTCATCAGTGTAGTTGTTTCCACTGCCTTCTGCGTCCTCAAGGTGTAGATCACTGCTGATTCTTTCGTCTTTCAGGATAGTTCCCCACCTCAAGAACAGGAGGGTGCTCTGAATCTCCATCCACTCCTTCGGCCTCTTTGACAAACCCGTTGGCTGAACGAGGTTGCATTCTTATGCCGGAAGCGTTCTTTCACCATTGCCGCTTCCTTATTAGGGAGCATAAAAAATAAATAAAATTTCAGCAAGAGAGTTGAGTTTTATGTCAGTTCAAACCCATCTCTCTATATACGACGTTTTAGCTAGTGAAAGAGACAACACTTTGAGAACGTTTACGATTCGCCCTAAATGATTGTGAAGAAATTCCTCAGCACACGTCTGTTCAAGAGCATCACTTCGCAGGTGGCTGCAAATTGCTTTACAGTATCAACAGCTGCTCGTTAGTCCATAGCCGCGGGGAGTATGCACCGCTGCGACACATTTTTTATGTTCGCCCTTGACTGGAGCTAGTGGTCACCCGGTTCCAGACTGGACGGGTTGTGTAACGGGACCAGCTCGTCAATTCGCTTTGATGCTATACTTACGATGCATATTAACCATAACCTTTTTATTTTTATGTGTAGTCTGCAGTCTTATGACTAGTTTAACGTCTCTTTCCTTCAGTAGTTTACTGCAAAGGCACGTCGTGCGTGTAACAAACACCTGCGTTGTACTGTAGCGAAAGCCACCAACCCGTAAGAAGCGTAAATTATGCAATGTGCATTGGCTTAATGGTCAATGAAGAGCGTCAGTGATTGAATGAATGATCCGTTGGAAGAGGTTTACTCGTTTTCTCACTATGGCGACCATGTAGTCTCAACTCAGCTATGTTCTTTTTCGTTAACTTGTTACCGATTTCAGTTCATCTACAGTTTCACCTTCAGGCGCTACAGCCCTGTGACCCATGTGACGTTTCATAGAAAATACAGCCGGAAAATATATTCCAGCATCTTCTGGTGTTGCAACGGTAAAACAATGTAGCTGGATTGGATAATACATCGAGGAAAATGAAACGATAGATGCTTTGACATTGGTAGCAAATAAACAGACAATTGGAGAACCAATAGCATGAGTACAGTCTTTATTCTTCATAATAAAATATTTAACAACTATCACCAATTTCAGGCGCTATGAAAGCGAGAAGATGTAGGCACTTTTTGTTAGGTCCGTAAGCATCTCATTATTACTCTTCTATAATGGTCAACAGTTCGTTGAATTGGCCAACCGTCAACATGCTCTCTTCGTTGCTAGCGACCCCTGATATTATGATATTCGTATGTACGCATTTATTATTACTCTCTTTCTGAGTGTTTCGTCTGGTTTTCTATACAGGGTTTTCTACACAAAATTTACTCCTACAGAAATATAACCCTTTCTTATATCTTTTGCTAAAGTTGCTACTCCATTTCTTTTCCTCTCTGTGATTTGTAACTCCAAATTTTTATTTAATTTATGATATTGATAACAATGTAATATAAAATCAATAATAGTGTAATGTAATATTGTACTTGTTATTTTGCTATTCATCAGGGCTAAACAATGTACATATATTCACGTATTTCTTGAAGACTCAATACTTAAGGCACTTTACTCTTTGACCTCTTTTTGGTCAAAGATCAGTCATTGAATACATTTGGCTATCTGCAACGGCATTATAAATCCGGCACTTCGGACTTTCATTCACTTAATGGTATAGGACATCACTTTACAAATTACGATGTTATGTAAAATGCAACACTTACATATACTTGAAATGAAAGTTATGTGTCTACAATTAATATCGGTTAAGATATAATTCTAACTTTATCGTAGCAATATTATAAATTCAGGCGTAGTTTTAGTTACAGTGCAACTGTTAGCAACATTTACACTGCCAATTTATAACAAATAAATCTTTTAGCATCGCTAATGGTAGTATGGGGACATCGGCTAGTGAAATACAAAACTGAAATTTGTTCCGAAAACCTAAGCGAATGTCATGACACTTTTTAGTTCTGAACTGCGTTTTGAAAAGCAGCACAAACCTAAGGCTTGACGTATTTTAGTTATTGTATGAGTCTTTTTTTTAAAGAGGCAGGACAGAAATGAATTCTAAAAGGCTCTGATACCAGTGAGTAGAAGTAATAAAATCTTCCCTTAGAACGGAATGGCCGACATTACCCGGATCAGAGTTTCTCTCGACCGTACTTGCTTTGCCCTGGTCCAACAAAATCCCGAACATAAATTTCTCCCTAATAATATGTTTCCCTCCAGATTTCGTGTCTCACTGAATACTTTTGTCCATCTTTTTGTGTAAAGAATCAGTCTGCTGAAACTATAATCTCTAGTATATCTGGAAACGTCGAAGACATCGTTATATTTTTAGCAGCCACGTACACTGTAACAAAGTCCTTAGTAAAAGAGGAGCTGCCTGCTCATAGTAATCTTAAGCGTAGGAGTACCGATGTCAAAGATCTTTTCCCGAGACAGAACTATAATTTGACACTCTGGGAGAGAAAGACTCAACAGTGTGACAATTTTCCACGTCTTGCATATAGTTTAGGAGGAATTATGGTATTCAGAACGCAAGCTATCTTTCCTTGTATTAAACAGTGAACGAAGTAGCACAGCGATCGGACACTGTAGTCGCATTTACGAATGTCGTGTAACGTTATGCGTATGTAGGCTAGCTAATCGTCCGCCTAGAATTAGCGCAAGGTAAGGTGAATTGGTGTGGGAAGCTGTGCGGTCCCACGGTCGATAGAACGACACGGCTGCGGGCAGCTTGTGATGTTACAAAGTAAAAGTGATGTTGTTATTCCATGGAAAAGTTGGAAATTGAGATTTCGATTACTGTTCTATCAATCACAATTGGCGTAAGAATCATGGATTGACCATTGTCATAAAATATTGCATTGTGAAATGTGAATAGTCTTTACTTGCAGTTTCTCGTGGATTGAAGCAGTCACAGCTAGCGTGCTATTGATTAAGAAATTGCATTATTGTCTTTCTAATTACTTTATGATCGTAGATACGATCATACCCGGTCGTGAAGTTATTGTTATGACAAAACAATTTCCTAAGGGACCAGAAAGTTCTTAAGGACGCAAAAACAACTGTAACATCACACAAAAGGGAAATTCAATATTAAAGCTGATGCAAGATGACGATAAAACAGTTTATTTTTATCAATGTAACACGCACATTGGACTGCTGATCTTGGCGTCTGTAATCTTAGCAAAATGCATAATTAAAATGAAAATAATACTGAGGAGATGATAGGAATGAGCACTGCTAAATGATTCAGTATTCCCAGAACAAATATTTATTATAACAAACATATATCGTACCTTAAGCTTAGTACTAGAATGACGGTAGATTTTTATGTCCGTATCATGTCCATTGAGCGCTCTTTTATATAGCCATTGTCCTTTTGAGTCACCCGTGCGTCGTCACGATAAGTTATAACAGTTCTTCTTACACTTCACTCAAACTTAGACGGAACACGTTTTTATTTATTTAGTAAAAAAAAATTAAATCAGACCGCCACAAATCTGCGTCCGTCATACTTAAGGAAAAAAAAACATTACAAGTCTTTAGCGCTCAAAGCTTCATTTGTTCTCCCACGAACAAAATAGTGAAGGATCGCATATCTATCCGTATTCTTCTGTTTATACTGCCGCCCAAAGACGACGAATTACATTATTTAGAAAATTCCACCGTCGCTATGCGACGCCTTATTATACATTAATCATTATTTATAAACAAGTATTTGCCTTCTGGCTGAAAGTATTAACTACTCGTATTTGCTGTTTTAATGAAGTCAAATATAGCGAATATCACAAGCTCCAGGCGAACCACGTACGTTAGCAAAAGACCGGATGTGGGGAAAACATCCGTTGTGCAGATGTTCCAGGAAACGGCGGAGCCTTTCAAAATCTTAAAGATGGGTAAGCTACAGCTATTTGAGATTCGACAGTAATTCGCGGTCAGGTGCTAGAACAAATCTAAATACATCTGCGACCTCCGAGAAATGACGCACATCCAAAGAAACAACAATATTTCGATATCTTTAAAACTGCAGAAGCTAGAATCTCACAGGGAATAAGTATTTACATAATGAACCTGTGAATTAACAACTTTCAAACGTTTCATTCGATTTCAACCAGCGGTATCTCAGATGATAGCATTGCACTATAGCTATCATTCCTGAAAGCTACGTATCGGCATCTATTTTATTTATTGATTTGTTATGTCTTTTATACCTTCTTTATGAAGCAAATGTTTGTCAGAACATCGAATTCTCCACATTTACACAGTGAATGACCACGGCATCAGGACCTCATATTTTGTCGTACTTGTGCATTTATGTACTGAACAATTTATTATTT
Organism: Schistocerca americana; assembly: GCF_021461395.2. Lineage (NCBI taxonomy): Eukaryota > Metazoa > Arthropoda > Insecta > Orthoptera > Acrididae > Schistocerca > Schistocerca americana. Next base: position 186,067,278 of record NC_060120.1, read on the forward strand.
AAATGTTGATCGCAAGTGCTATTAAAAAGCTGTGTTGGTTTAAAATTGGTCAGTCGCATTGTTAGCGGACACCACAGTTGAAAAGAGAACCAAATGATGTTTCAGTTAAGAAGGCGTAAAAAGTTTTTAAAATAATATTTAGACATAGTCTGTTGTCATTTAACGTGAGCGCACTTGCGCAAGAATACTGGTTTATTTACTTATGAACTATTATTTACAAAAATGGCTCTGAGCACTATGGGACTTAACATCGGAGGTCATCAGTCCCGTAGAACTTAGAACTACTTAAACCTAACTAACTAAGGACATCATACACATCCATGCCCGAAGCAGAATTCGATCCTGCGACCGTAGCAGTCGCGCGGTTCCAGACTGAATCCCCTAGAACCGCTCGGCCACTACGGCCGGCTTATTATTTACAGTTATTGTAAATTATCTGAGTGTAATCGAATGTTTATGGCATTTCTTTATTTAAATGTTATTGTAAAATTTTAGTCCATGGCCGGCCCCAGTGGCCGAGAGGTTCTAGGCGTTTCAGTCTGGAACCGCGCGACCGCTACGGTCTCAGGTTCGAATCCTGCCTCGGGCATGGATGTGTGTGATGTCCTTAGGTTAGGTTTAAGTAGTTCTAAGTTCTAGGGGAGTGATGACCTCAGATGTTAAGTCCGATAGTGCTCAGAGCCATTTGAACCATTTTTAGTCCAAGGAGTGGTCATGTTGAATCAAATAATGTTTGTACAACTTGAGAACGATGTATTTTTGGTTGGGAGGGCCTTCAGCCAATGATAATTAGACAGGGGCGGAACAATGCTGGAGTCAAAGTGGATACTGGTACTTCTAGGGTGAAGAGCTCAAGGGAGCGATTCTGCACACTTTACGTCGAGTGCTGGAAGAAAGCAGACCTGCCTGTGGCAACGAGCGTGATTCGGTCGTGGAGGTGTTTCACTCTGGACGGAGAACGGCCGCTATCATACTGTACTCCTGAAGGTACTTTATAATTATAGAGGTCTGAGCGTGCTCCAGAGTAGGAATCTATTTCCTCTTGATTTGCGAAACTGAGAACAGACCGAGTATGAGTTACTATTATTTGTATCACTTGTGTTAATTTGTGAGTTGTTATGTTCAACTCTGAACTACACTACTGGTCATTAAAATTGCTACACCAAGATTAAATGCAAATGATAAACGGGTATTCATTGGACAAATATATTATACTAGAACTGACATGTGATGGGTATTCATTGGACAAATATATTATACTAGAACTGACATGTGATTACATTTTCACGCAATTTGAGTGCATAGATCGTAAGAAATCAGTACCAAGAAAAACCAATTCTGGCAGTAATAACGACCTTGATACGCCTGGGCATTGAGTCAAACAGAGCTTGGATGGGGTGTACAGGTACAGCTGCCAGTGCAGCTTCAACACTATACCACAGTTCATCAAGAGTAGTGACTGGCGTATTGTGACGAGCCAGTTGCTCGGCCACCATTGACCATACGTTTTCAATTGGTGAGAGATCTAGAGAATGTGCTGGCCAGGGCAGCAGTCGTACATTTTCTGTATCCAGAAAGCCCCATACAGGACCTGCAACATACGGTCGTGCGTTATCCTGCTGAAATGTAGGGTTTCGCAGGGATCGAATGAAGGGTAGAGCCACGAGTCGTAACACATCTGAAATGTGACGTCCACTGTTCAAAGTGCCGTCAATGCGAACAAGAGGTGACCTAGACGTGTAACCAATGGCACCCCGTACCATCACGCCCGGTGATACGCCAGTATGGCGATGACGAATACACGCTTCCAATGTGCGTTCACGGCGATGTGTCCAAACAGGGATGAGACCATCATGATGCTGTAAACAGAACCTGGATTCATCCGAAGAAATGACGTTTTGCCATTCGTGCACCCAGGTTCGTCGTTGAGTACACCATCGCAGGCGCTCCCGTCTGTGATGCAGCGTCAAGGGTAACCACAGCCATGGTCTCCGAGCTGATAGTCCATGCTGCTGCAAACGTCGTCGAACTGTTGTTGTCTTGCAAACGTCCACTTCTGTTGACTCAGGGATCGAGACGTGGCTGCACGATCCGTTACAGCCCTGCGGATAAGATGTCTGTCCTCTCGACAGCTAGTGATACGAGGCCATTGGGATCCAGCACGGCGTTCTGTATTACCCTCCTGAACCCACGGATTCCATGTTCTGCTAACAGACATTGGATCTCGACCAACGCGAGCAGCAATGTCGCGATACGGTAAACCGCAATCGCGATAGGCTACAATCCGACCTTTATCAAAGTCGGAAACGATATGGTACGCATGTCTCCTCCTTACACGAGGCATCACAACAACGTTTCACCAGGCAACGCCGGTCAACTGCTGTTTGTGTATGAGAAATCGGTTGGAAACTTTCCTCATGCCAGTACGTTGTAGGTGTCTCCACCGGCGCCAACCTTGTGTGAATGCTCTGAAAAGCTAATCATTTGCATATCACAGCATCTTCTTCCCGTCGGTTAAATTTTGCGCCTGTAGCACGCCATCTTCGTGGTGTAGCAATTTTAATGGCCAGTAGTGTATTTTTAGCTGGAGAATATTTCGTGTACTGTGATTGCCTAATGGACAGCTTTCTTGTACCTTTGATGAATGTTTAGTTTGAGGAATTTGCTACTATTCTAGTAACGTTCTCAACGTAACTTAACTGCACTAATGAGGATATTTGCTGTCTGTATTTCAACTGAATAACGTAGGACCACTTTCCGTTTATTTGCGATGTCCTTTCTTGAAAAACGTTATTCAACCTAATTCTCTGTCGTCTACACCAATTACAGACGTTAGAATAGAATCCCTTTTATTAAATTATTCATTTATCTTTTATCTTGTTTTTGGGTGTATTTTATTAGTTCGCAACTCTAGTCAGTGCATAGACTATTTGACTGCAGGATCACAGCTACAAGGTAGTATTAGCAGGGAATTACCTGTGGGGAATGAAAGCAGACGTGCGCAGCTCGACGCTATGACGGCATCGAGCTGTTATTCTTGTTAAGCAGAGCCATGCATAGCCCAATGCTAAGCAGTTACCGTTAGATACCAACGCAAGCGGGCTTCAATCCCGGATTAGCCTTTAATGCTTTTTTTTCCCTAACTCGGCTAAGGAGAGTGTAGCACTAAGTCTTTCGCAAAACGGACAGCTGATTTCTTCACAAATCCTTGTACTGTCATTTCCTTCATTTCTAGTAGCTCCACCTCTAATCAGTTCATTCCCCTTGAGCACTTGAAATACCAAGCTACCTACATTATTCTTTAATAAATTAATCGTTTCCTTCTGGTGTATAGCATGGGTTTCGAAATACAGAATATTACGAATGCAGACTTCATCGACCTGAAAGCTGCTTAGTATCCTGTCAGTGTCCGTATGGTAACGAAAAAATGTTCTGTGTGCTTATCAAGAACAACGGTTTCACTAAACGCGTTGAAGAATCACGCGGAAACAGAAGGTTCTGCATAGAGTTTCAGGGACAACGCTGTCGATGGCGATGTGTGAAAAATGGATGTCACCACGAAGCATAATGGCCCTGTTCTTTACAATAATTAGCCACTCCTAAAGCACACCAGGAGTCTTCTTTAGGAAGATGCTCTGCCTTCGGTAACTCAGGCTAAGTCTTTTGAAGAAGTGGAAGTACACCTGACATAAACTTTGAAGACGATGAGTATTTTTTACAATGACAGTCAACTTCGCCCAAACCTAGATTAACTCATTTGTGTGCTATTCACTAAACAAAAGCGGATGCTTCGTAAACTCAATGCCAGGGAGTACGATATGATACTACACCATATTCGAAATACTTACATGTCACACTTGATCGCACCTTGACTTACAAGCAGCACTGCCGTAACATTGACACTGGAAACCACAAATAACACTCAGGAAGCTTCAGTCGAGTTTCTAGAGAATTTTTGATAGTTGCATCGAACTGCTTTGGAAGATATTTCACGTACATTTCATAATCTATTTTGTAACAAACGGAATACACCGGAAAGTTTGCTGTAATGATTGTCGTATTAATGAATGGTGATTATGACTATTTTTGAAGAGTTTTGCGTCACATATACCACACTGTCGGAAAAAATCGCAACACCAACAACCAGCGAGAGAAAGCTGATAGGTACGTTCCTGCAGCTGCAAGACGATGCATATTCAAATTTCACGCCAGTCGCATCAGAATGGCCACTAAGAGGACGCAAATCAGAACTGTTCTAAATACATGCTATAAAGCTCCTGAGCGGTAGTTAACTTCGACATTGGACGTGGCGAGTTGATGTTAGTCAAGTATTCGTTTAAGGCAACAAAGACGCCATTATCAGCATCTAACTGAGTTTGAACGAGGTCATGTAATAGGACTACAAGAAGCTGGATGCTCTATCTACGATGTTGCAGAAGACTTGGAAGCAACGTAGCCACAGTACATTATAGTTCGCGGCAGTGGTCATGAGAATACACGGTAGAAGAAAGACCGGGCTCCAGGCGACCACGTGGCACTACCAACAAGAAAGAATATCGTGTTCGGCGTGTAGATCTGGCGCCTCGTATCTGCAGCAGGAATCTGAGCAGCAGTTAGCACCACTTTGGCACAACAAACTGTTACAAATCGGTTACTTCGAGGACAGCTCGAAACCAGAAGCCCTATCCGTGCATTCCACTGATCCCAAACTACCGCCACTTGCGATTACAGCGGTCGAGGTCTATTGTGTTTTCTGACGAAAGTTGGTTCTGTCTCATGTCTTGGTTGAAAGGAGGTCAGTTGATGGCCGGCAACCACCCGTCTGGGTGTTAGACACACAAGACCTAGAGCAGGAATTATGGCCTGGGGTGCGATTTCTTATGACAGCAGGAGCTCTCTCAAGACTATCCCATGCACCCTGACTGCAAATTTATGGTGATTCGGCCAGTTGTGCGACCATTCACGAATAGCATTCCAGGTGGCGCTGTCTAACAGAATAACGCTCGCCCACATACCGCTGTTGTAACTCAACATGCTCTACGGAGTGTCGAGTGTTGCCTTCGCCTGCTAGATCACCAGGTCTATCTCCAATCGAGCATGGTACATCATCGGAGGACGGCTCCAGCGTCATCCATAGAGAGCATTAACCACTCCTGTATTGACCGACCAAGTGCAACAGCCATGGAATTCCTTCTCACAAACCGACATCCGGGACCTGTGCGACACAATGAATGCGTATTTAAATGCTTTGATTGAACGTTGTAGCAGTTACACCGATTATTAATATACCAGTATTTCGCATTTGCAATGGCCTACCTAACGCTTACATTAATCTGTCATCTTGCAGTGTTGATCACTTACGAGGTGCGACAATAAAATAATGAAACTGATTTTCTTTGCAAGATGTGGCAACCCTGCAGGCTTGCATAGGCACAATATCTTTGACCTTGGTCTATAAGCTGCTTCTAGTCCAAGCGGCACATCGATACAACTACTCAGTCGTGACTTGTACTATAATACGTAAACACGTGTTTGTGTCTCTTGTCACGGAAATGGAACCGCATAATATTGCGCGAGGGTATGCCATTTCTTTTTGGGTTAAATTGGGTGAAAACGCGACGACAACTTACGGTAAGCTTCAGAGGGCTTTTCGAGAGGAGGTTATGTCATGAGCTCCGGTTTTTCGTTGGCATAAAATGTTTAGTGAAGGCAGAACGAATGTTGAAGGTGAAGACCGCAGTGGACGACCATCAACCTTACGGACGGATGTCAACTTGGCCAGGGTGCGTGAACTCGTACGATCTGATCGAAGATTATCCATGAAAATGATTTCAGAAGAACTAAACATCATTCGAGAAACGATTCGTCTAATAATAACTGAAGATGTTGGTATGAGAAAGATTTGTGCAAAAATGGTCTCCAAAGATCTCACACCACAACAGCGAGAAACGCCGAAAAATGTCGCAGCCGATCTGTTAGAGCAAACGGAAATCAATCCAGAATTGTGTTATCACCGGCGATGAAAGTTGATTTTTTCCTGTACGATCCAGAGACAAAACGCCAAAGTTTGCAATGGTGCACAATGGTGCACCCAGACCAAAAAAAGCTCGCATGTCAAAGTCAAAAGTGAAATGCATGCTTGTGTGCTTCTTTGATTCCAAGGGAATTATTCATAAAGAGTTGGTGCCTCCTGGACAAATAGTTAACCAATGTTACTACAAAGAAATTTTAGAAAGACTTTGTAAAAGAGATCTTCGCGTCCGTGCCAACATTGCTGATAATTGGATTCTGCATCACGATAATGCGCCATCCCATACTGCTCTGTCAGTACAGCAATTTTTAACCTCAAAACAAATTTTCAGTACTACCACAGCCACCTTATTCACCAGATATCGCTAGGTGCGACTTTTTGCTGTTTCCAAGAGTCAAAACGTCTGCCAAGGGACACCATTTTCAAACAACACAAGTTGTCCAAAAAGCTGTGACGAAGGTCTTGGAGGATATTACAGAAGATGAGTTCCAGAAATGTTACCATCAATGACAGAAGCGCTGGAAAAAGTGTGCGCAATCAGAAGGGAACTACTTTTGAAGGAGACAACACTAAACTGACTAAAACGGTAACCAATAATTTTTCTTTTCACGTCAGTCTCAATACTTTATTGTCGCACCTCGTAAATATGTTACCTAGCCAAATGTATTCCAGAAATTTCGTTACTATACATTGTATGGAGTGTAGCCATGTATGGGAGTAAAACATGGACGATAAATTACAAGAAGAGAATAGAAGCTTTCGAAATGTGGTGCTACAGAAGAATGCTGAAGATTAGATGCGTGGATAACATAACTAATGAGTAGTTATTGAATAGAATTGGGGAGAAGAGAAGTTTGTGGCACAACTTGACCAGAAGAAGGGATCGGTTGGTAGGACATGTTCTGAATCATCAAGGGATCACCACGCTGGAGGGCAGCGTGGAGGGTAAAAATCATAGAGGGAGACCAAGAGATGAATACACTAAGCAGATTCAGAAGGATGTAGGCTGCAGTAAGTACTGGGAGGTGAAGAAGCTTGCACAGGATAGAGTAGCATGGAGAGCTGCATCAAACCAGTCTCAGGACTGAAGACAACAACAACAACAACAACATTACTATATGATTGGTGTTGCGATTTTCTTTTGAATGAGTGTGTTAAATGAGACTCTGTACGATGAAATTGAAAATTTAAAAAAATGGATATTGGCAAGATTTTAGCCCATACCGTCAGCGTGGTAACCGTAAAGCTTTGTCACTGCTCCACGCTCTCTGCGTGGAAATATGCCTAACGTCACGGGTGTAGCTGACACGTATAAAACTTCAACATCGATTTCTCGGCCACTAGGGGCCGTCACATGAAAAGCCGCTAGATACGTACTCAGGACAGGTGTCTCTGTATCGCAACTAAGACTCATCAAAATCCGTGATTAGCAGATCCGATGGTCCTCATGGCAGCGCTTTGTCAGTGGGTTAGTTCCCCACAGCGTGCAAACCCTCAGGGACGCTCGACGCCGGTACACCAGTACGAAGACATGAGTGTTGATAGAGGACTGTGCCACCAGACAAAGGTTCACTGCTGTATGTGATCTAGGTGATGAAGAATACAGAACTTTGCTGAACGCAGTATGTCTTGCTGCAACCCTCTTCACCTCCGATGGATTCCTGCAGTCCCGGAAAAAAAAAAGGTTCAAATGGCTCTTAAGCACTATGGGACTTAACATCTGAGGTCATCAGCCCCCTAGACTTAGAACTACTTAAACCTAACTAACCTAAGGACATCACACATATCCATGCCCGAGGCAGAGTTCGAACTTGCGACCGTAGCAGCCGCGTGGTTCTGGACTGAAGCGCCTAGAACCGCTCGACCACAGCGGCCGGCGCCCTGCAAACACATTGTACCCACAACGAGTAGGCGGGAGAGCCAGACGTCTTCCTGACAAACACGAACAACAGCTCCGCCACCACCTAGTCTTGAGGTCAACACACCCCAGGCCACTACTTGCATCACCTGGCACTTATTGTTCCCCAAGGCATCCATTGTGAGGTTGCTGCCAATGTAGAAAGAACAAACATGGTTACCTAACACAGCCATCCATTACACGATTATATAACACCCGTCCATAGACTGAGATCGAGCAAAAGCTTAATGAAAACCAGCAATATCTTCCAAAGGACTTCAACCAAAGTAACAATGGGAATGTGGGAAACTTTGGTAAGCTCCCTCGTGACCAATAAGAAAATTGAACTGCGTGCTGTAACACTGAACTCTGTTTTGAGATTGTGCATTAAATCTTGTAAAATGAATGTGGAAAAATGTCTGAAGAGATCCTAGTTACATGTAAAGTACACCAGCGACACGACAATACTTTAACTGCGCGATATCGATGGTAATATTACAGATAATAGTGCCGCTAGAGCGAAGTTATTAAACACGGCTTTCTGAAATATTCCAGAATCTGAATCAAGAAAATTTGCCAACATGAATGTCTTAGAAGTAGATCTTCGCTGTAGCAAGGCAGCTTAAATCATGTAATGAAGGCAAGTCCTCTAGTCCTATATAACAGCTCCATAACTAGAATCATTTACAAGCGATCGCCCGACGGAAAATCCGAACGTAAAGACTGAAAATTTTTACAGGCCATACCAATACTCAAGAAAGAAAACAGCAGTAATCCGCTGAATTGCAGACCTGTATCACTAACATCAATTTGCAGCAGGATTTTGGAACATATACTGTGCTCCAACACTACGAATCACCCCGAAGAAAATGATTTATTGACGAATAGCCGGCACGAATTCAGAAAATATCGTTCTAGTGAAACACAATTAGCTCTTTATTCTCACGAAGTAATTAATGTTCTCGACAGGGGACGTCAAATTGATTCTATATTTTTATATTTCCAGAAGGCTTCTGACACTGTTCCTCACAAACCACTTCTAATCGAATTGCGTGCCTGTGGAGTATCATCCAAGTAGATCTGTGATTTTTCTTCCCGAAACACCAAATTCACAGTAATTGACGGAAGGTCACCGGGTAAAACAGAAGTGATATCTGGGGTTCCCCAAGGAAGTGTTAGAAGCCCTCTGCTATTTTAATCTATATAAACCATTAGCACACAATATGAGCAGCCCTCTTAGACTGTTTGCAAATGATGTTGTCATTTACCATTCAGGAAAGTCATCTGATGATTAACCCGAGTGAAAACTGATGCAGACAAGATATCTGTAAGGCGCAAAATATGGCAACCGATTCTAAACAATAATAAGTATGAAGTCATCGAATCCGTAACAAAGGAAACCATTTCAATTTTGGTAATACAATAAAAAATACAAAACCTGAAGGCTGTCAGTTCAAATAAACACTCGGAGATTCCAATACTTACGAACAACTTAAATTGGAAAGTTCACATAGGTATTGTGGGGAAAGCAAAACAAAGGCTGTGATACAATGCGGATCAATTACATGATACAGGTCTACTACAGACACTGCCTAAACTACGCGTGTCCATCCTCTTTTGAAGCATTGCTGTGCGGTAAGGGATCCGTGTGAGGTAATACTGACGGAGGACATCGGAAACGTTCAGAGATGGGCAGCTCGTTTTGTATTTCAGCGAAATGAGGGAGAGAGTGTCACTGTATTATACACTGGTTGGGGTGTCAATCATTAAAACAACGGCGTTTTCTTTTCACAAAATTTCAGTCACCAACTTTCTCCTCTGAATACGAAAATATTTTGTTTGCGCCCATTACAAAGGCTGAACTTATCATTATAATACAACGATACTGCGTGAAAAGTTTGACAGAGCACTGAAACACCTAAGTCGAAACAAGGCCCCGGTAATACACTGCTGGCCACCGTAAATGCAACACCAAGAAAGACAAGAGGTAGCACAACAAAATTTATTTTCTAGATAACATGTTGACCAAGTATCAAATGATTACGTTTACAGACGTCTGTGACATGTGGTTCCTGCCAGAATCAGTAGCCAGAGTAGCCGCCATTGTTGGAGATCACCGCTGCCACACGTCTCGGCATTGAGTCAAAGAGACGTTGGATGTGTTCCTGGGGTACAGCAGCCCAAGCAGCTTCCACACGTTTCCAAAGATCATCTGGTGTGGCAGCTGGGGATGTAATCTGGGTCACTCGCTGAGCAACCATGGACCATATGTTTTCTATCGGCGAAAGATCCGGAGAGCGAGCCGGCCAGGGAAGCGCTTCAATCTGGTTATTGACGAAGAACCTTCGGACAATGCGTGCCACGTGTGGTCGCGCATTATCCTGTTGAAATATGGCTGTGGCCGAGCCCTGAAGGTAAGGAAGGACAACTGGCTCCAGCACCTCGGATATGTAGCGCCGGCTATTTAAAGTACCGGCAATGCGTACTAGAGGCGTGCGAGAGTAATATCCAATACCGCCCCATACCACAATACCCGGTGCAAGACCAGTGTGGCGGTGCATAATGCAGCTGTCCAGCATCCTCTCTCCACGGTGTCTCCACACTCGAATCCGACCATCGTTGTGCTGCAGACAGAAGCGTGCCTAGTCAGTAAAGACAACGTCATTCCATTCTGCCGTCCACATCCGTCTGTCATCACACCATTGGCGACGGAGACGTCTGTGGTTCTGCGTCAATGGTAGACGAAGCAATGGACGTCTTGCGGACAGACCACTCTGCTGTAAACGGCGTCGAATGGTACGCTCAGACACTGGATGACGCGTTACAGACGCAATGTGCTGTGCTATGGTTCGGGATGTCACTGAGCGATCCGTCACTGCCATGCGCACAGTTTGCCTATCAGCACGTGCAGTGGTGCACCGAGGTGAATGCGATCGACCACGTCGGTCCGTCGTACCCTCCTGCATCCAACGGTCACATATCCGCATTACATTTGTTTGGTTTCGTCCAACACAACTAGCGATTTCTCTGTATGATAATCCACAATCTCGGTAAGCCACTATCCTTCCTCTGTCGAACTCGGATACTTGATCAAACGATGTTCGCTGTTGTCTACGAGGCATAACTGATCGTCTTGTGAAACAACTACAAGATAAACACACGTGCCGAACGTACACTCGTCGAAATCGCCTAGCCTTAAATGGCGCTATGAGGTGGCGCCACAGGCGCGCGTGATGTGCGTCTGCGCTTAAATTCTAATCAGTTGCATATCTCATCACTGCAAACCCATGGTGTAAATTTCACTTGATTCGGATGCTTCCTTCAGGGTGTTGCATTTACGGTGGCCAGCAGAGTAGACAACATTCTATTAGAACTACAGATAGCCTTGGGAGAGCCAGCCCTGACAAAACTCTATCATCTGGTGAGCAAGATGTATGAGACAGGTGAAATACCCTCAGACTTCAAGAAGAATATAATAATTCCAATCCCAAAGAAAGCAGGTGTTGACAAGTGTGAAAATTACCGAACTATCAGTTTAACAAGTCACGGCTGCAAACTACTAACACGAATTCTTTACAGACGAATGGAAAAACTAGTAGATGCCGACCTCGGGGAAGATCAGTTTGGATGTTGGAACACATGAGGCAATACTAACATTACGACTTATCTTAGAAGACAGCTTAAGGAAATGCAAACCTACGTTTCTAGCATTTGTAGACTTAGAGAAAGCTTTTCAAAATGTTGACTGGAATACTCTCGTTCAAATTCTGAAGATGTCAGGGGTCAAATACAGGGACAAAAAGGCTATTTATAATTTGTACAGGAACCAGATATCAGTTATAAGAGTTGAAGGGCATGAAAGGGAAGCAGTGGTTGGGAAGAGAGTGAGACAGGGTTATTGCCTATCCCCGAAGTTATTCAATCTGTATACTGAGCAAGCAGTAGAAGATACAAAAGAAAAATTTGGAGTAGGGATTAAAATCCACGGAGAAAAAATAAAAACTTTGACGACATTGTAATTCTGTCAGAGACAGCAAATTATCTGGAAGAGCAGTTGAACGGAATGGACGGTGTCTTCAAAGGAGGTTATAAGATGAACATCAACAAAAGCAAAACGAGGATAATGGAATGTAGTCGAATTGAATCAAATGATGCTAAGGGAATTATATTAGGAAATGAGACACTTAAAGTAGTAGACAAGTTCTGCTATTCGGGGAGCAAAATAACTGACGATGGTCGAAGTAGAGAGGATATAAAATGCAGACTGGCAATGGCAAGGAAAGCGTTTCTGAAGAAGAGAAATTTCTTAATATCGAGTGTAGACTTAAGTGTCAGGAAGACTTTCCTGAAAGTATTTGTATGGAGTGTAGCCTCGTATGTAAGTGAAACTTGGACGATAAGAGAATAGAAGCTTACTAAATGTTGTGCTACAGAAGAATGCTGAAGATTAGATGGGTATATCATCTAACTAATGAGGAGGTATTGAATAGAATTGAGGAGAAGAGAAATTTGTGGCACAACTTGACTAGAAGAAGGGATCAGTTGATAGGACATGTTCTGAGGCATCAAGGGATCACGAATTTAGTATTGGAGGGCAGCGTGGAGGGTAAAAATCGTAGAGGGAGACCAAGAGATGAATACACTAAGCAGATTCAGAAGGATGTAGATTGCAGTAGGTACTGGGAGATGAAGAAGTTTGCACAGGATAGAGTAGCATGGAGAGCTGCATCAAACCAGTCTCTGGACTGAAGACGACAACAACAACAAAAATACAATAAGAGTAAGGAGAGCTCACACGGTAATGCTTAACTGTTCGCGCGCTATTCGAGAGTGGAACGTTGGAGAAATAGTCTGAAGGTAGTTTGATAGACCCTCTGCTAGGCAGTTAATGGTTAACTGAGAGTACATGTAGCTTTAGACGTAGATTTAGTGTCAGTGGTGTTGAGAAACAGATGAAATCGCCGAAACTGAAAAAAAGCCCCAGGACCCGATGGCCTCTCCATTAGATTCTATATTCATAGAAAAATCTGCCTGTATCACTTAGTAGGGGCTGGAAATGGAACGATGACATAGGTTCAGTCGTGGGTTACGCAGGTGGCAGCCTTCGGGTTACTGGTAGAATGTTAGGGAAATGCAATCAATCTACAAAGGAGATAGCTTTCATACTACGAGGATTGGAACTTCAATATTGGCAACTATTTATTTACAGCTCGTATAAAATAGATACGTGTTTCAAACTTTTACTGACCTTCAGAGTAGTCGCCAGCATTGTGTCTCATCCATTGCCAGCGATATGGAAGTTGTAGGATACTTTTAGCAATGCCAGTTGTGTTGACAGTTCGAGCGGCGCGTTCTATCGCCCGACGAATTTGTAGCAGTTCTGAAGCGAATGCCGTGAAGTGTTTCCTCCAGTTTAGAAAGCAAGTTGAACTCACGAGGTCTGACGTCAGGGGAGTGCAGTAGATTGTATAGCACCTAGCAGCGCCATCAGTCAAACAAATCAGTAACAGTTGCACTGTACGTGCTTGCAGAAAGTGTCTGTCTCTAAGCTAGTCGTAGGTTGTGTTCCAAAAATGAACAGGTTGGTGTACGTCAAGAAACGTTGAACCGTGTCATGGAATTCTGTATAAACTCTTTCCTTTCCATCTTTTTAGCTTTGCTGGATCAGGGCTCTATATTCTTAAATTCAGCATAGTCGTAGACAATTCGAGCGAAGTGCGTACTTGACACTCCAGAAGCTCTTCTGTCCAGATCCATGACATACCATTCCATTTCTTGTAACTGGTCATCATTAAATGTCTTTGTAAACCTACTCGCATTTTGTGGCATATTCTGAAACAATTATTGGGTCTACAATGAGATTTCAAAAAATTAAATGACAATGACACCGCAGGAGAAACACCCCTCTGAAGATGTCCAGCGAAGCACTGGACGAAACGTTAGGAGCTGAAGAGTTTCATGGACCACGACCTTACATCCCGCAAGGTTTACCAGAAGATATGTCATCCGGTCGTGAAAGCCTTCATACTATGATTTTAATTTTTCTTTTAACGAAATGTAAACAGATAAAATATTAATTTAAATTGAGATTTTCAAATATATTTAGGTACGAAAGAAGCAGAGCTTACTTCACCAGTATGTTTTCTTAAACAGCGACGTAACGTAGTTTCAGGAAGGTTGAACTTCCTAGCGGTTACATTAACAGAATTTCCGTTTCTTACATGATGCATTGCCTCTTTCATTGATGCACTCGATTTCTGGCGATCTGTCTTACCCTTTTCCATGTTTATTACGTAGCCTGTGATCAAAGTAACACGACTACAAGACAACAAAGGAATTAGAAGCATGGCAACAGAGAGATGCGGGTAAGATGACGAATTCGCCATCTTAGCCTCTGGATAATTCGCCATCTTAACCATAGTCGACACTTTCAATACAGACTTAAACATGTACAAAGCAATACAGAATAATTTCATTAAACCAGTATTAATGCATCAGCAAATCTATGAGGCTTAAGAGGAATCAACTAGTATTAATTAATACAAAAATATTTCTTACATGAAACTTATTTAAACTGGAAGAAAAATTGTTACAAAAACAGCGTCCACTTGGAAGCCTCTGTTCTCAGCAAAACAAAGTGACCAAACAAGTCTAGCTCGACAGACATAGCTGCAGAGCGTGCTAAGGAACCAGTACTGCTGCGCTAGTATTAGTCCTAGGCGAGGGAAAGAGAAATTTCATCAAAATTCAATGAAGGCGCGGTTGGGCGATGAAATCTGGGGCCGCTGGCAAAGTATGGTAACAGAAGAGAGCCAGCAGGCCAGGCAAGGTAAACATGGCACTCACGGGCGCGGAGCTGTGACGGCAGTATTGCACGCACGATTTGTTTTGAGTGGAGCAACAGCGAGGCAGAAAACTGCAGCGTTGCTTTAAGTTATTGCTATGTATGTGGCGGGGCACTAGGGCAGAGCCAAGAGTGGCGATTTACGAGGGTTGTTTTTTAAGTAAGGGCCGTTTTTATTTTTAAAAAAAGGTACAAATACTTTTGTAAAAAAACTTTTATTTTCTGATTCTACACACTTTTACCTATTTTCTACATAGTTGCCTTGTTTATTTAAGCACTTGTCATACGGTACAACTAAATTTTTAATTCCCTCTTCAAAGAATTCGGCCGCCTGCTCCGACGGCCAAGAGTTCACGGCCGCTTTCACTTCATCGTCGTCATTGAAGTGCTGCCCGCCAAGATGATGTTTCAGGTACCGGAAAAGGTGAAAATCGCTAGGAGCAAGGTCGGGGCTGTATGGTGGATGGTCCAAAACTTCCCAGCCAGAAGAATCAATCAAATCCCGAGTCTTTTGAGAGGTGTGAGGCCTAGCGTTATCGTGCAGGAGCAAAACTCCTTTTGTAAGCATGCCGCGCCTTTTGTTTTGAATTGCTCTGCAGAGCTTCTTTAGAGTTGCACAGTAGGCATCTGAGTTGATTGTCGTTGCTCGTGGCATAAAGTCCACTAGCAAAACACCGCGCCGGTCCCAGAACACAGTTGCCATAATCTTGAGCTTTGACAGCGTCTGTTTGGCTTTGACCTTGACGGGTGATGTTGTGTGTCGCCATTCCATCGATTGTCGCTTGCTTTCGGGAGTGATATGGGATATCCATGTTTCATCTCTAGTGACAATTTGACTCAACAAGTCATCCCCTTCTTCCTCGTAACGAATCAAAAAGTCCAATGAAGTGGCAAATCTCTTCCCTTTGTGGTCCTCTGTGAGGAGTCTGGGTACCCACCGAGAACACAGTTTCTTAAAGTTTAGGTTTTCAATTTTGTACAAAACCGATCTTGAAACTTGTGGAAATTCCAAAGAAAGAGTGGAAATTGTGAATCTTCTGTCCTCACGAATCTTTGTTTCGACTGCAGCCACCAAATCATCAGTGATCACAGAGGGCCGGCCTGAGCGTTCTTCGTCATGGACGTTTTGACGGCCATTTTTAAACTCTCTAACCCATTGACGCACTTTACCTTCACTCATTGCATTCAAGCCATAAACTTCTGTTAACTGACGATGAATTTCTGCAGCTGATAGGCTTCTCGCGGTCAAAAAACGTATCACTGACCATATCTCACACGCGGCGGGCGATTCAACAATCGTAAACATTATAAAGTAGCACACGTCAGCTACAGAGCTGCAACTTGCATCAGTGTGAACGGGAAGGATGACGGCAAGTGGCGCGGTGGCTTGTTGCGGCGCCCGCGCGAACTACGGGACTATACGCGCGAACGGCCCTTACTTAAAAAACAACCCTCGTATAAGTGGCTGATGTGTTGGAATTTATCTCTGCCATAGTTTCTTTCTCTCTCTCTGACACTACGTAAGATGTGAGGGAGACACCAATATAAATAGACGCAATTTTAGCTTGGGACAGAGCGTGCCAGGTCAGTCGAGCGTCAGGACAGACCTGTGCTGGTCTACGCTTATAGGGGCCAGTCTGGGGGCAATGTTATAAGTATTCTTCATAAACTTGTACTTTGTTTCTATGTAGTTGTTGGGGCTGTATTCCGCCCCCGGGGACACAACACCGGGGCAGGACGGAGCGGCACGTGGAGATCGCACAGTCTGCCTGAAGGAGGGCAGTGACAGCGGTCTGCAGCAGGTCCAGGAGGGGCTCGGTTCTACTCGAGTCTACAAGCCATGTTCGCTTCTCACTTGGCGTACCAGGGTCCAGGCATGGCGCACGCTGCAGGAGGCGCAGCAGCGCTGCGACAGCGCCAGAGATGGCGGATGGCAGCACCAATAGCGGCAAGTTGCGGCACGGCGTCGAGGAGGGCGCGGGTTCGAGTCCGGTCCTGTCCTGGGAGCAGCAGCAGTCCAAGGGCTACGGGTGACCAGTACATCCACTTTCGTCCCACGGTCGGACAGAGCAGGCCAAACGGGGTGGAGGGTGGCGAGGACCAGGGACTGTAGCAGTCTCCGGAATCGTGGGCAGCAGCGCGGCGCAAGTCGCAATGCATCGGCTGGTGGCGACCAGAAGAGCGCGGCCGATTTCCAGCAGGGCAGCCTTGATGACGGCAGCAGCTGCGTAGGCATACCAGGACTCTGCTCAGCCAGCTGGACTCGAGGGACAACAGGCCAACACTACGCTTCGCCCATCAAGTACTGTAAACTATCGGAATATACGAATGCTACCGAATAGAGAGCAGATAGGTGGAAAGAATACATTGAAAGCCTCTATGAGGGTGAATATTCGTCTGATGTGATAGAAGAAGAAACAGGAGTCGATTTAGAAGAGATAGGGGATCCAGTATTAGAATCGGAATTTAAAAGAGCTTTGGAGGACTTACGGTCAAATAAGGCAGAAGGGATAGATAACATTCCATCAGAATTTCTAAAATCATTGGGGGAAGTGGCAACAAAACGACTATTCACGTTGGTGTGTAGAATATATCAGTCTGGCGACATACCATCTGACTTTCGGAAAAGCATCATCCACAATATTCCGAAGACGGCAAGAGCTGACAAGTGCGAGAATTATCGCACAATCAGCTTAACAGCTCATGCATCGAAGCTGCTTACAAAAATTATATACAGAAGAATGGAAAAGAAAATTGAGAATGCGCTAGGTGAAGATCAGTTTGGCTTTATGAAAAGAAAGGGACGAGAGAGGCAATTCTGACGTTACGGCTAATAATGGAAGCAAGGCTAAAGAAAAATCAAGACACTTTCATAGGATTTGTCGACCTGGAAAAAGCGTTCGACAATATAAAATGGTGCAAGCTGTTCGAGATTCTGAAAAAAGTAGGGGTAAGCTACAGGGAGAGACGGGTCATATACAATATGTACAACAACCAAGAGGGAATAATAAGAGTGGACGATCAAGAACGAAGTGCTCGTATTAAGATGGGTGTAAGACAAGGCCGTAGCCCTTCGCCCCTACTCTTCAACCTGTACATCGAGGAAGCAATGATTGGAAATAAAAGAAAGGTTCAGGAGTGGAATTAAAATACAAGGTGAAAGGATATCAATGATACGATTCGCTGATGACATTGCTATCCTGAGTGAAAGTGAAGAAGAATTAAATGATCTGCTGAACGGAATGAACAGTCTAATGAGTACACAGTATGGTTTGAGAGTAAATCGGAGAAAGACGAAGGTAATGAGAAGTAGTAGAAATGAGAACAGCGAGAAACTTAACATCAGGATTGATGGCCACGAAGTCAATGAAGTTCAGGAATTCTGCTACCCACGCAGTAAAATAACCAATGACGGACGGAGCAAGGAGGACATCAAAAGCAGACTCGCTATGGCAAAAAAAGGCATTTCTGGCCAAGAGAAGTCTACTAATATCAAATACCGGCCTTAATTTGAGGAATAAATTTCTGAGGATGTACGTGTGGAGTACAGTATTGTATGGTAGTGAAACATGGACTGTGGGAAAACCGGAACAGAAGAGAATCGAAGCATTTGAGATGTGGTGCTTTAGACGAATGTTGAAAATTTGGTGGACTGATAAGGTAAGGAATGAGTAGGTTCTATGCAGAATCGGAGAGGAAAGGAATATGTGGGAAACACTGATAAGGAGAAGGGACAGGATGATAGGACATCTGCTAAGACATGGGAGAGTGACTTCCATGGTACTAGAGGGAGCTGTAGAGGGCAAAAACTGTAGAGGAAGACAGAGATTGGAATACGTCAAGCAAATAATTGAGGACGTAGGTTGCAAGTGCTACTCTGAGATGAAGAGGTTAGCACAGGAGAGGAATTCGTGGCGGGCTGCATCAAACCAGTCAGTAGACTGATGACCAAAAAAAAAAACCGAATACCGCTGTATCACTCTGCACTACCCAATGATGCTCTTGAACTTGCTCAGCCTCCTGAAAAAATACGGCGCGGTGGATCCCGGCTTCAGCTCTGCCATCTGGAGTCCCGGGTTCGACCTACTGACCCCGCAACAATACCATAGTGCTCGTAGCACCCTCTGTAAAATCGTCACCTTAAAGTTCGACTCTTCGTCAATTTATCCTATCTTCCTCTACCACTAGCCCCAATGGGCCACTTGACTACAGTGTACTGAAAGGAAAGCTACACACAGGCCATTCACTTACCCACATAAAAAACATAACCACTGAATGCACATTACAGCATGGAATGCGTGCCAAGAATAATTACTAGGTAAGCCGTGCTTGGCGGTACACTGGACTTTAACAATCCGAAGGCATGAATGCTACCACTTTGCGTAACATTAACGCCTAGTTGGCTCGTACTTTACGTTAATAGACTTCAAGAAACTAACCGAAATACAAACTGGATTCACCACACAAAGAGCGTCTTAAAATAATGTTCAACAGAAACTCTCTTACTATCCCCAAAGCGCGGCAAGGGAGAGTACAATCAGAACGGGTCTCCTACAAAGCAAAACGAATAATGGAACCTCACCAGATGCAACACAAACCTGCTATGTAGATGAGATGGCCGTAACTCACCAGTGAATGTGTCACAGCAACCTGCAGTCAAGTTTAAAACTTGCCTGGCAGAAATCTCCAACGTAGGCAACGCAACACACTGCCGGACAAGACTGTTAGATAACACGTTTCCTCACGGTGCACCACAACTCGACAAACAGCCGGCAAACCCTGTCCATTAAAATGCGTGGAGCCTCTGACACACCAGGCAGCGTACAAAACAAGAGCTCTAACGCAAGTAAGGCCCTATAGTCAAATAAGCGGTCTACGGCGAATAGCGGACAAATCGAATGCGGTCATTGTGGTACTAAAGTAGCGAGCGAAAATTCCTATGACTTGCATTCAGTCTCTTTAAAGTTCTATAGTTAAAATAAAATATGGTAGTTCCTATGGTCTAATTAAAAAATTTACCTTCTGCTGTACACAGGTCGGGAAAAGAAAGAAAGATGGACAGCACCATCTTTCAGAATTCTGCAATATACATAGTTCGCAAGGAAACAACTTCCCTCGAGAAGCTGCAAACAGCATTTAACAATTTTTCTAGAAGGTGTGGTTCTGAAATGGGAAACGTGCAAATAAACTCACATTCATTACATTAACATCACGTTGCAGACATATTTATCAGGCAAGTGAATTTCGATACAAACTTCTGCAAATATCCACGTTTCTAAGAAGGGTATTGTTGCTTCCTTTCACGAATTTATTTCTGCAATTAAACGGTGCGGAACTGATCACCATTTTTCTTCACGTGAACTGAAATATGTAGACAAAACAACTACGACTAAAACATACTGTACACAAGCACAGTTCAATATATGTTTGGTCTGTGTCCTTACAGGACACAATACTCTTCTGAGTATCAGACACTTACCACCACAATGGTGTCCGGCCGAAGGTTCAAAAGATCCCACGACTGCTGCGCCTTCAGGCAGTCTAGCTATTTTTACGAGGTCTTTGAGCGCAAGACTCATGTTACACCTTCGAGTCCCCCTATCGGGCCGCGGCGAAATCCAAGGCGCCCCAGTGCCTTTGACCACTCTCATCAGGTACCAACAGGAGCCGGCCTACAGGTGATGGGTGTTTTTGAAATCGACGTCACTCTGGAATTCCCTGGTTGTGGAGCTGCCTTCGTGGTTTTTGCAGTGCCCTCTGCAGCCGTCATCCTTTAATGTCTAATGTTTCGTCACAATCCTCTTCAGCGACCCCCCTTCACATTTACTCAGTGCACACTTCAGTCCGCGTTGTGACTTAGTGGATGATGTTTTTCCGCTTTCCCTGTGTTCAGTGTAAATCTTGGTCATAGTCCCTCTTGAAACACCGAAACACATCGGCTACCTTGGCAGGGAAGCACCCAACATACAAGCAACGACAATGTACCCACGTTCCAATTCACTTAGCACCTACATGATGAACTTACAACTAAACAGACTACTGAAACTTCCTGGCAGATTAAAACTGTGTGCGGTACCGAGAGTCGAACTCGGGACCTTTGCCTTTCGCGGGAAAGTGCTACATCAGCTGAGCTACCCAAGGACTTCTGATCACGCGTCCTCACAGTTTTACCTGCGATAGTATTTCATCATCTACCTCCCAAATTTCACAGACGCTTTCCTGCGAAACTTGCAGAACTAGCACTCCTGGAAGAAAGGATATTGCGGAGACATGGCTTACACACAGCCTGGGGGATGTTCGCAGAAGGAGATTTTTCACTCTACAGCGGAGTATGTGCTGGAAGACTACTGTTCTGACCACGGCTGATATTTGCAACGTACTGAGGATATTGCACATGTGTCGTTCCTGGTCAAATACAACAGCACTGCTTGTAATCTGGTTTCGCAGGATAGAGCGGATCAGGTTATGGTTGTGGAAAAGGGCCGTAATGAGTTACTTTTAGTAGTACAAACACACAAACCTTTATTTTCCTAAGAACGACTTAATTACACATTGCCTTAAAAGGATCAAATTAAAACAAAACGGCTGAAGGCCTAGTTGAGAAAACTTGCGATACCTACTGGGCTTAAGGCCCAAAACCAGACCAAAAACAAGAACGGCTGAAGGCCTGAACACAAGTTATAAAAATTGCTTTAAAGAATACACATAGCTGATGGCCCTTAAAAGAGAAAATAAATACTTGGCTGAAGGCCACACACAAGACATTGAACAACTCAGGACTTAGGGCCTGGATAACAAGAAATTCAGATAAAATTTTTAAAAAAAAATTAGTTTTCAACAAACCAATTTTCAAATTTTAATTTAAGATGGCTGAAGGCCTTATTTTAAAAACATTTCACATAAAGGCACGGCTGAAGTCCACTCACTGGACATTGAACAACTCAGGACTTAGAATCTGGATAACAAGAATTGCAGATAAAATTTTTTTATAAAAATTAGTTTTAAACAAATCAGTTTCCAAATTTTAATTTAAGACGGCTGAAGGTCTTATTTTAAAATTAAAACAAAGTAAATTGATATACAGCTGAAGGTCTTGCATAGTACTTCAGACTAAAACGAAAACCACAATCTAAAACCAACAGAACAGTGGTGCTCAAAAGTGTTTCAAGGGTCGGCCTGAGGAGGTAGCTCTAACGTGAGTCGAGCCAGCCAGCCAAAAGTAAGGTTAAATAATCAGATGACAGCCCAACCCAGGGACGGCTGAAGGACCGACCAACAATCTAATCAATTCCCTTCTGCCCGACCAACAGCACGGCAACGGAAAGTACAGCCAAGGACGAAGATACCAGCAGCACTACGTCTTCAAAATTGGCGTCTAAAAACAGGCAAAGCACAATAACCACTCTAAGAAAAAAAAAAAATGAACAACAACTAAAAGGCTGTCGAACTACACACCGTGCCTGACAGCATCAACACGGCAAGGACAAATACACTGCTGGAAAACTACGCTAACGACCAGGAGAGGTACATCTACATCTACATCTACATTGATACTCCGCAAGCCACCCAACGGTGTGTGGCGGAGGGCACCTTACGTGCCACTGTCATTACCTCCCTTTCCTGTTCCAGTCGCGTATGGTTCGCGGGAAGAACGACTGTCTGAAAGCCTCCGTGCGCGCTCTAATCTCTCTAATTTTACATTCGTGATCTCCTCGGGAAGTATAAGTAGGGGGAAGCAATATATTCGATACCTCATCCAGAAACGCATCCTCTCGAAACCTGGCGAGCAAGCTACACCGCGATGCAGAGCGCCTCTCTTGCAGAGTCTGCCACTTGAGTTTATTAAACATCTCCGTAACGCTATCACGGTTACCAAATAACCTAGTGACGAAACGCGCCGCTCTTCTTTGGATCTTCTCTATCTCCTCCGTCAACCAGACTTGGTACGGATCCCACACTGATGAGCAATACTCAAGTATAGGTCGAACGAGTGTTTTGTAAGCCACCTCCTTTGTTGATGGACTACATTTTCTAAGCACTCTCCCAATGAATCTCAACCTGGTACCCGCCTTACCAACAATTAGTTTTATATGATCATTCCACTTCAAATCGTTCCGTACGCATACTCCCAGATATTTTACTGAAGTAACTGCTACCAGTGTTTGTTCCGCTATCATATAATCATACAATAAAGGATCCTTCTTTCTATGTATTCGCAATACATTACATTTGTCTATGTTAAGGGTCAGTTGCCACTCCCTGCACCAAGTGCCTATCCGCTGCAGATCTTCCTGTATTTCGCTACAATTTTCTAATGCAGCAACTTCTCTGTATACTACAGCATCATCCGCGAAAAGCCGCATGGAACTTCCGACACTATCTACTAAGTCAAAATGGGGCGTCAACAGCCACAAGGCAGAAAATACCGCTGGTGCACTTCACTGATAAGTAACAACCAATTTTATAGTTAAAGACCATACAGGAAGACGGGTGCAAAATTTCGCCAATCCCAACACACCATACGTTGCTGCTAGCTGGAACGGCCCAGGAAGCAACAATCGGCAATTAACAAAGAGATGTCACAGCAGTTGAGGTTTGACAACAGGTTAACTGATCACTCTACTTCAGGGTCCAGGTTCGGTGGGCAACGAACTTTGTAGCTCTCGCAGCTAGCGCCTCACAATCCGACCTCGTGTGCACTCCGCCAGCGGTCTCGGGCTGACGTCGCGCCGCGGAGACTTCCTCACTGCTCTGTCCCAACTGACCAACTGCCACACACACAACCACACAGAAATATAGGGGTCACACCAAAGATGGTACAGCAGTAATAGTATCGATAAGCGCTGCTGCTGCCACTGACGGAGGCAAGTCAGCAACTCGTTATGGTAGTAACTCACGGAGAAAATGGAGAAATAAGACAAGATTGTGACAAAATGCCAAAGAACAAACGGCATCAATGCGAGCCGTCCACGGCTCACAGCTTTTGCAGGCTTGATTTGCATCTACATTTATGTTCAAGCATGCATTTCTTGCAGCATACCCATACTTTTCTCCAGCCTGTAGTTCTGCTGTGGTACGGGTAACAGGTGCATCACACTGTGCGGGTGAAATGATGCGGCAACTGGAAATGTTCTTCAAAGCTGAATTACGGGGGAGAGTGCCATTCTTGTGGTCAAAACGTCTAACCTGCACACAGACTATCCGTGAAATTCTGGCTGTGTATCGACCCAATGCAATGTCGCATCCAGTGATAGTGAAATGGTGCCTACAATTTGACCGAGGCCGCAGAGAGGTGTGCGATGATGATCGCGGAGGAATGCCACCGACGTCGACGACAATGTCCTTACGATCGAGGAACAGATTCGCAGCAGTCACAGATGAAAACACTCACACGGCGATTCCGGATGGCTTCGTGACCAAGGAGTGGATTTCTGTCGCCGAGGAACTGAGCGACTGGTACAAAGTTCCGAGTGCTGTTTAGAGAGACTCGGGGACTTTATTGGAAATGTATTCATATTTCTTTGAGGTGTAGTACTGCGTTCAAGAAAAGTTGCCTGAGCTGCGGTTTTTTTATTTTTATTTTTTTTAATTTTTTTGTTGAGTCATCAGTCTTCTGACGTTAATGGGGCCCACCACGAATTCCCCTGCTGTGCCATTCTTTTCATCTCAGAGTAGCAGTTGCAACGTACGTCCTCAATTATCTGCAGCTTTTACCCTCTACAACTCCCTCTAGTACCATGGGAGTTATTCCCTGATGTCTTAACGAATGTCCTGTCATTCTGTCCTTTCTTCTTGTCAGTGTTTTCCATATGTTCCTCTCCTCTCCGATCCTGCGGAGAACCTCCTCATTCCTAACCTTTTCATCCACATATTTTTTTCATTCTTCGGTAGCACCACATCTCAAATGCTTTGATTCTCTTCGTTCCCGCTTTTCCCACAGTCCATGTTTCACTACCATACAATGCTGTGCTCCAAACGTATGTTCTCAGAAATTTCTTCCTCAAATTAAGGCCTATGTTTGATAATACTACACTTCTCTAAGCCAGAAATGCACTTTTTGGCAGTGTTGGTCTGGTTTTGATGTCTATCTTGCTCCATCCGACATTGGTTTTTTTGTTACCTAGGTAGCAGAATTCATTAACTTCATCTACTTTGTGATTACCGTCTCGTTGTTCTCGTTTCTGCTACTCTCATTGCTTCTCTTTCTTCCCATCATTCCTCTTCACTTTCACTGAGGACAGCAATGTCGTCATCGAATCCTATCATTGATACCCTTTCACTTCGAATTTTGATTCCACTCCCGAACTTTTCTTTCGTTTCCGTCATTGTTCTTCGATGTATAGGCTGGACGGTAGGAGCGAGCATTTCGTTCTTGGTCTTCTACTCTCATTGCTCCCTCTTGGCTCTTATACATATTGTACATTACTCTTCTTTCCCTCTAGCTTGTCCCTATTTTTTCAGAATTTCGAACATCTGACACCATTTCACATTGTCGAACTCTTTTTCCAGGTCGACAAATCCTACGAATTTGTCTCCGTTTTTCTTTAAACTTGCTCCCATTATCAACCGCAACGTCAGAACTGGTCTTTTCTAAAGCCAAACTGATCGTCATCTAACAAATCCTCAACTTTCTTTTCCATTCTGCTGCATATTATTCTTGTCATCAACTTGAAAACACGGGCTGTTAAGCTGATTGTTCGATAATTCTCGCATTTGTCGGCTGTTGTAGTGTGGATGATGTTTTTACGAAGTCAGATGGTATATCGCCAGACTCATATATTCTACACACTGAAACGTCCCTTTAGAAAAATTATAAATGACTGTGCCTAAACTGACACACAATATTTTTAGCGCAACGCAATCTGACTTTTAACAATCCCTACAAAAGAATGGCCCTGACTAAGAATAACCTATACCTTTCATGAATCACTTACCTCACAAAAAACTTCGTTACTCGAACTACTGCAATACAGCGAGCGCCAATACTACCAGCTAAATAAAAGATTCTAACTACTGAAGGCACGAACTACTGATAGGCATAGTTAGCAAATGAAAGATTTTGATAAAGAACAAACAATGTATTTACCTTAATAGTGTTCAAAAGTCATATATATATATATATATATATATATATATATATATATATATATATATATGTGTGTGTGTGTATATATATGTCCATGACATCCAGTCTTACAAATTTACTGTCTCTGATGGACACACGTCCAGATCATCCGCTCTCAAAACTCCACCATCTCTCCCCCCACATCCACCACTGCCGGCAGCTCACCTCCAACTGCACAACGCTACGCGCTGTTCACATCGAGCTGCCCAACACTACAATAGCAAACAACAATGGAAACCAGCCACAGACTGCACAGAGCGCAGCCAGTGATTTTCATACAGAGCGCTACGTGGCGTTACCAATAAAAAAACCTAAACAGCCTACTTACAACACGAACGGGAATAGTCGTTTTGTTGCGAGTTACTCCCAATTATTTTAGAAATTCCGATGGTATGTTATCCATTTCTTCTGCCTCATTCGATTTTAAGTCTTCCATAGTGCTTTTAAATTCTGATTCTAACAGTGGTTCCCCTACCTCTTCTACACCGACTCATGTTTCTTATTCCACAGCGTCATCGCACTAGTAATATTGTGTGCCGTAATAACGTGAAACTTATTTTTGATAGTCACTTCGTATCTTTCCTGTCATACCCGGTGCTAATGTCAACAAACCAAAATGTCATAGTATGCACGAGCGATAACGTTGTTGTTTTATTGGCTATATTGCCTACTGGAACCCCCTATGAGGCGCGGTGTACGCTAGGTTCAATTTGTCAGACACCAGCTCCTCGACTTTCTACCTACCGGACGGGACTGGGTCGGTTCCCATCGGCTGCCCTACCCGGTAGGACAGTAGGTGAGTTTTTTCCAGCACGTGCATTAGCCGAGGTCGCGGCCTCAATGAATAAACTAGTTCCCGCAATTGATGAGTGTGGTATGCCCGGAGCGATGAAAGCTTTCTCAGGTCATAGTTACTCGGTATGAAACACTTGCTAATAGAAACGCTATTTCCTTGGAAAATAATTTTTCTCAACAACAGTGATGACCACTGGCTGAATCTAACATCGGGAAAGTCTTAACACTGCATGCGGTAATAACATTACTGAAACTTGTTGAATACAGCGAAGGCATCAGCCCAAGCATTCAGTGAACGCTTTTCGTTAACAATATTTCCTTTATTCACCAGAATTGTAACAATACTTCTAGTTTAACGTCGAAGTAATCTCAATTATGTGAAACGTGGCTATCAGCATTTCATCAAATGTATTTACATTTTCTGCTGTCAGTGTCGAGTAAGTGCGCTTTCAGTCTTCAGGAGCTGAGATTAAAATTTCAAGCCCGCCAGTGTGGCCACGCGGTTAAAGACGCTTCAGTCTGAAACCGCGCGACCGCTACGGTCGCAGGTTCGAATCCTGCCTCGGGCATGGATGTGTGTGATGTCCTTAGGTTAGTTAGGTTTAAGTAGTTCTAAGTTCTAGGGGACTGATGACCTCAGATGTTAAGTCCCATAGTGCTCAGAGCCATTTTTTTATTTTTTTATTTCATGAAGAGTGGAGCACAACTGCATTTATAGTGTGATCCCAAAAGAGGTGGAATTTGAATATTATGTAGCATCAAAATTCAAGCACATCAGATTAAAATGGAGTATACTTTATCTAGTGAATACGTGAGTAAATTCGCCTAATAATTTTCAACATGTCCCCGAGACGAGAGAGACAGAAATCATACAACGTTAGTTCGGTGTCCGCTGCTTCGCTCTCGTAAACTGTATGATCGGCACAGATTTTTTTTCTTTAACGGAATTTTTATGTTGTTCACAAATTCCAACACTTTCTAAATTGTTCAAGCTGATTAAGGCTATAGAAGAGTGGTCTTTTCCGAATGTACTGACAAAAAAGCGGTTCAGGTAGCTGAAATCGGAGGTTTTCGTTAATCCTGCCTCTTGAGTTCTTGCGGTGATATTTCCGTAGAAACTTTCATCCCGTAACATTTATTTATTTCCAACCAAGAAGTGAAACACCATTTTTCAAAGATATACTTTTAAAAATATTATAATACGACCAAATACTAGCCAAAAAAATTTCTTAACTTGTTCCACTCTCTTAGCGATTGAATTTCCAAAAACACTGAAACACGTATTACATTTCTAACCAAGAAGTCAGATACCAATTAATAATTCTTTTATAATGATTGATTTAAAAAAGCTTTCAGCCGCTATTGTAGCCCCTTGGTGGTTGAATTTCCAAAAATAATGAAACACTTTTTTTTTAATCTGAGAAACCAAGCACCAAATTTCGTAGTTTACTCTCAAAACTGCCTTAATAGCAACATATTTCCAAATAGCCATTCATCCCCTATTTCACCCCCTTAGGACTGGAATTTCGAACACTCCCTTCTTAAACGATACTTATTGTATAACATCAACACCATCTGCAAATTTCAAGTTTCTGTCCTTAGTGGTTTGGGCTGACCGATAATGCGTCACAGAATCAATCAGGACCTATTTTACCCACTTCGTGGTTGATTTCCCAAAACAATGATAAAGGTATTTCTTTTTACTTCCAACCGAGAAGCCAAATAACAATTTCCATAGAGTTAACTTCAAGAATCCTTACATACTGAAATATTTTCACAAACCATTTGGTCCCCTATTTCATCCCCTTAGCGCTGAATTTTCAAAAACATCAAAACAAAAATTTCTTTATTTCAAACGGAGAAGTCAGATACCAATTTTCGCAGCTGTAACTTTAAAAATGCTTTAGCAGTTCATTAATAATTATCTATTTAAAAAAAGAAAAAGGAAAAAAAAGAAAAATCCTTTCTCCCACTATTTCACCTCAAAGGGGTTCATAGCGACATATTTTCGAAAAACCTTTCTTCCCCTGTTTCACACCCTTGGAGTCGAAATTTCGAAAAATCCCTTCTTAAACGACGCCTGCAGTATAAGATCGTCAAGCTCTCCAAATTTCAAGTTTCTATCCTTAGGTGTATGGTCAGGGCCATGATGAATCAGTCATTCAGGCAGTCACTCAGGACGTGTACTTCTATAGATAGAGTCTTGTTAAATACATATTTATGCTTGTTTTACTTGTGATGTAATTCTTCTTAATTTACCCTTGCTACATTTCCTCTTGGTGGCAGTGACCCTTTGACAGATTATCTTGTTTGAAGAGTGTTGAGAGGCCGTTTGAGATTATAACCACTCAGATGCTGGCTACTTAGCAGATCGGCAGAGATCTCTTGGATCTCGCTTTTAAAGGTAAACTAGTTTCTTTTTTTTTTTTTTTTAGGAGGTTTGGACTCTTCTCGTTATTACCTGGTAGGCCATTCATATCAACCCACGTTTCTATTATTAATCAGTGCAAAACTACACTTCTTGTGAATTACGCCTGTAGTGAGGGTATCGTATAAGACTTTCAAAATATATTTTTTAACCTACTTGTTAGAAGACAGAGTAGTCACGTCATGTGCAGTTATACGATTCTCACACGACTACTACAAGATTATTAGTGACACACGGAAAATAACTGATCCTCTATCAAATCAAGAAATTAATTGCGATATGTCGGAGCAGTAAAGGAAAATAGTAGCCAAAGTAATCGATAAAAGTTAATGGATATAAGGATAGCTTTTGGTGATTGTCAGCATTTTTAGACAACATTGTTTTATGGAGATAAACAGCGATTAATTTACTTATAATCAATTATTCAAAATGACAGTCACAATCGCATTATTTATTTTGCCGCCAACCGGTTTCAACCCGCGGTGGGGTCATCTTCAGGGCAATTTACACCATTGATCGCTCGCTGGAGTCGTCACCCTGTCTGTGCGCGGTTAGTAACTATAGTTGGTGTAATTGAAACCGGTTGGCAGCAAAATAAATAATGCGATTGTGATGTCATTTTGGATAATTGAATGTCAGCATATCTGTGTCGGTGTAAGTACGGACAAAAGAACGTTCAGTGTTCAATTGAAAGTCAGGGAACGTGCGAAAATTGATTCACTTAAGTTCTTTGAAGGGTATCATGTATATGGTAGCATCCCGCGAGCAAAATCCTGATTATCTTTTCAGATTCCACACCAAAATAAACGTCGGGATGCAGTTATTGTGTAACTGTAGCACCAGAACACTTTTGATCTACTCCTAAAGGGCACCACAGCTGATGAATGCTATTGATTCAGTTCTTCGATCTAAGAGTCTCAGTCAATGAAGACAAACCTTTTTAAGAGGTTGTAGCTGGTGTGGCATAATGCGAGATGAAGAAGAATGTGAGATTGTGAACAGATTTGCAGATACTGTAAGTATTCTTCGTATACATGTAAACTTATGAAAAAAATCGCATCACCAAGAAGGAGATGTGAGACATAAACCAGAGTCGGTAGGCGTGTTTCTACATCTGAAAGATGATGTCTATTCAAATTTCGCGGCAGTCACTTAAGAGCGCTGCTAGTAGCGCCACTGTGAGGATGAAAATCAAGTTTGCTTGAAATACATGCTGTAACGGCCGTGGCGTAACTCACTTGGTGAGTTGATGCTAGTCAAGAATTTTGAACATAGCTGCTAAGGTTCAGTGACCGTGTCAGAATTATATTGTAACAAATAAGCCCTCGCTCACAAATATTAAGTCAAAATTGACCTGGTTTCGACGCTACTATGAGCGTCCTCAGAATTAGACTAACTGTACTAAAACATTAGGTATATAGTACATTAATAACATTAAAGTTTGTACTGACTCGAAAAGATGCAGTACTTACAAGTCACATATTAAAAAAGATCTCAGCCGGAAAGGCGACGTCATGAACACTTGTCAGATGGCGAGCCGATAGGGGCTGCTCGTACTGTGGACAAGGGTTGCTTCCCAGTGAGTCCAACATCACTTCTAAGGAGCACACATTAACTCCTAAGGAACACACACGAGCTGGAAACCAATCCAGAGGTTGTCACCTTCCTTACAGACAAAGGCTCCACCACAGTGGTCAGGAGTTGTAGTTACTACGTGGCCGAGCGTCTCTGGCAACTTTATGACACCTCTGTATAGAAACCTTGTGACCATAATCCTATCGGAAAACTCCAGCAGGACCTCCAGCAGTTCCTCAAGGCCTTGGGTCATATGTGAAACCTGCCGCATAGAAGCATCTCTCTCCTCACACCACCATCCCCTTGCATGTGCCTTTGTTTCCAACACCTCCAAACCACTGTAACCTCCCATCCAAGTTTCAAGACACGACTTACTTCCTTCACCGTCTTTCTACAGTGTCTGTCTTATTAGCATCAAACTCCTTCTTGTTCACCGTAATACGTAAACATCCCCCATGCCCAACCTAACTTTCCCAACGTCCTCCTGACAGCACACCTGCCACCTCTTTTCTAATCTTCCTAGCCAGCCACATTCTGACACCGATTGTTTCACTTTTGAAGGCCAAATCTACACTCCTGGAAATTGAAATAAGAACACCGTGAATTCATTGTCCCAGGAAGGGGAAACTTTATTGACACATTCCTGGGATCAGATACATCACATGATCACACTGACAGAACCACAGGCACATAGACACAGGCAACAGAGCATGCACAATGTCGGCACTAGTACAGTGTATATCCACCTTTCGCAGCAATGCAGGCTGCTATTCTCCCATGGAGACGATCGTAGAGATGCTGGATGTAGTCCTGTGGAACGGCTTGCCATGCCATTTCCACCTGGCGCCTCAGTTGGACCAGCGTTCGTGCTGGACGTGCAGACCGCGTGAGACGACGCTTCATCCAGTCCCAAACATGCTCAATGGGGGACAGATCCGGAGATCTTGCTGGCCAGGGTAGTTGACTTACACCTTCTAGAGCACGTTGGGTGGCACGGGATACATGCGGACGTGCATTGTCCTGTTGGAACAGCAAGTTCCCTTGCCGGTCTAGGAATGGTAGAACGATGGATTCGATGACGGTTTGGATGTACCGCGCACTATTCAGTGTCCCCTCGACGATCACCAGTGGTGTACGGCCAGTGTAGGAGATCGCTCCCCACACCATGATGCCGGGTGTTGGCCCTGTGTGCCTCGGTCGTATGCAGTCCTGATTGTGGCGCTCACCTGCACGGCGCCAAACACGCATACGACCATCATTGGCACCAAGGCAGAAGCGACTCTCATCGCTGAAGACGACACGTCTCCATTCGTCCCTCCATTCACGCCTGTCGCGACACCACTGGAGGCGGGCTGCACGATGTTGGGGCGTGAGCGGAAGACGGCCCAACGGTGTGCGGGACCGTAGCCCAGCTTCATGGAGACGGTTGCGAATGGTCCTCGCCGATACCCCAGGAGCAACAGTGTCCCTAATTTGCTGGGAAGTGGCGGTGCGGTCCCCTACGGCACTGCGTAGGATCCTACGGTCTTGGCGTGCATCCGTGCGTCGCTGCGGTCCGGTCCCAGGTCGACGGGCACGTGCACCTTCCGCCGACCACTGGCGACAACATCGATGTACTGTGGAGACCTCACGCCCCACGTGTTGAGCAATTCGGCGGTACGTCCACCCGGCCTCCCACATGCCCACTATACGCCCTCGCTCAAAGTCCGTCAACTGCACATACGGTTCACGTCCACGCTGTCGCGGCATGCTACCAGTGTTAAAGACTGCGATGGAGCTCCGTATGCCACGGCAAACTGGCTGACACTGACGGCGGCGGTGCACAAATGCTGCGCAGCTAGCGCCATTCGACGGCCAACACCGCGGTTACTGGTGTGTCCGCTGTGCCGTGCGTGTGATCATTGCTTGTACAGCCCTCTCGCAGTGTCCGGAGCAAGTATGGTGGGTCTGACACACCGGTGTCAATGTGTTCTTTTTTCCATTTCCAGGAGTGTATAAACAAATTCATGATGCTGGCATGGGCACTGCATGAATCAACCTATTCCAGCTTATTTATGTGCTATTTGTGGGAATTCTTCCTATCCAGCTAATACCTTATATCTTTTGTCTGGTTCAGACTCCTTGACGACATTTTCATGATTTGGACTCAGGGCAGGACAATCTTTGCTTATTCCTTCATAGCTTCAACATCTACTCTGCTTCACCTAGTTCTTCTTTCAACGAGCCATCTTCCTAGATGTTGATCTCTACTTCTCAGATTGCTCCACAAAGATATTCATTCATACCAAGTGCACCAACCACCAGCAGTACTTCCACTCTGACAGCAGTCACCTGTCCCATGCAAAATTGTCTCTTCCATATAGCCTCGCCATGCATGGATGCTGCATCTGCAGTGGAAAGCAGGAATCGTCGAAAGATGCTGATAACCTAACTAGAGCTTTTATTGACAGACATTATCCTATCCAGATCATCAACAAACAAATCTCCCATATCATCTCTTCCTCTGTAACCAATAAACTAGCCAGCGCCAGTATTCCTCTAATCATCCAGTATCAGACTGACCTAGAAAAGCTCAACCAAATCTATCACCAATGTTTTGACTACCTCTCATTTTGCCTTAGGGTGAGTGATACCCTACCCACATCACGCAGAGTAGTGTTCTGCCACCTGCCCATCCTACAGAATATCTCGTCTATCCCTACTCCTGCTCTCAATCCTGCGACCCTGTTGGTCTTT
This sequence comes from Schistocerca americana, assembly GCF_021461395.2. Classification (NCBI taxonomy): domain Eukaryota; kingdom Metazoa; phylum Arthropoda; class Insecta; order Orthoptera; family Acrididae; genus Schistocerca; species Schistocerca americana. The sequence goes on from NC_060120.1 coordinate 186,100,709, forward strand.
CCCTTGTGGTTGACTCAAGTGCAAGACCTGTTTCGTACATACACTTACCACTTCCTACTGTAGTCAATCATAGGCATCTCCTGCTCGATAAAAGGCAGGGCCTCATGTGAAAGCAGCCATGTTATATGTCAGCTACACTGCAGTTACTGGGCATGAGAAGTAACCAACTGCATGGCCACCACCAAACTGTGGCCAACCGCAAACTTGAGCATCCAGCTTACGAACATGCTGTGCATCAAAATACTAATGACTTCAACAGCCCCTTCACTACACAAGCCATTTGGATACTCCTTTCCAGCACAAGTTTCTATGAACTACGCAGGTGACAATTGTCTCTCCAACATATCCTGCACTTTCGCAATCCCGAGAATAAGGAGGAGATTAGAGTTTAGCTTGCTGTTGACAACAAGGTCATTAGAGATGGAGCACAAGCTCGGATTATGGAAGGATGGAGAAGGAAAGTGGCCGCGCACTTTCGAAGAAACCATCCCAGCATCTGCCTTTAAGCGATTTAGGGAAATCATGGGAAACCTAAATCAGGATGGCCAGGAGTGACTTTCAGCCTTCGTCCTCCTGAATGCAAGTCCAGTGTGCTAACCACTGCACTACCCCGCTCGATCTCGCAATCCCCATGGCTTAAATCTGCGTAACTTATTTCCTGCTGCCTCACCTTACCCTTCCCCTTCCCTCTTCTGTTCCCACCACTACTTCCCCATCCAGATCGCTTACTCCCTTCTACCACTAATCCTCATTTGCCCCCCCCCCCCCCACCTCCCCTGCTTGTGGGCTCTCTCTCTCTCTCCTTCTCTCTCTCTCTATCTCTCTCTTTCTCTCTCTCTCTCTCTCTTTCTCCCTACCTACACTCTCCCATTTTCCACTCCTCTTCCCATCTTTTTTTCCCAGCCCTCTCCCTATCTTCCTTAACACCATCATCCACGTCGCCTCTTCTCCCCTTCCCCTCCCATCCTCTGCCTCTATCACTTATACTCGTGTGCTCGACTCTCTGAACTCCTTTCGTCTTGTTGTGCAGCCGCTGAATCAACAGCGAAAGATCTGCCTCACACTACCCTTTATACTCCCTCCTTATTTCGTACATCCTTTGCTACCCACTCCCCATCTCCATCTACGCAGGTTACGGCTTTCAGTAACTAACATTCAGTAACCAGCATCGCCACTACAGACAGGGTGGGTGTTTGGGTGGGTGGTGTTATGAATGTGTTTACTCTTACCAGGAAAAGAACAAGAGCTCGAAAGCTAGAGTTCACTGTTTTCTATTACGAGTTTATGTGTGCCAAGTACCAGTCCTCTATAGGTAACTGGTTGCCTTTCCCTTATTTTACGCAATAGCTTAGAAACGTTTAGACGCAAAGCATCAGAATTTGTTATAAATCGTTTAGCTGCTCTCAAAGATTTTTTCTGTATCCCAGAAATACGGTGTGTACCCCACTCATTTCTCATAGCACATTGAAGCGACATTAGAGATCTGCCCATGAATGGATCAGCATTACAGCGTCAGCGTCTTCAATGATTCGTGTACATAAGGCTAGCAATGTCATTGATTGGTTGCGTGTGCTCACGATCCGTGATGTACCCTCACAACAAAAGTCTAATGATGTGGCATTACGAGAGTGCGGGTACCATGCGATAGGACCATCGTGATCCACCTAGCTCCCAGGAAATATGTCATTCAGCACGTCCCACATGCTCAAACTTCATTGTGTGTGTGTGGGAAGAGGGGGGAGGGGGGGGGCGGGGGGGGGGGGGGGGCGCTGGCTGCCACCATACCGCGTGTTATGTCACGCCGAACCTTAAGCTTTGGGCCATCATGGAGGTGTTCAGCGTGTTGCTTGGATTTTCAGAGCCCAAATATTAATGTTATGGTGATTCACATGATCAAAAAAAAAAAAAAATGGTACAAATGGCTCTGAGCACTATGCGACTTAACTTCTGAGGTCATCAGCCGCCTAGAACTTAAAACTAATTAAACCTAACCAACCTAAGGACATGTTCAGAAATTCATCTGAAAACAGCCACTTTTTGAGGTATTCATTGACAGCATTTATGGACGCCGGCAGGCAACTCACGAATGAATATAGCGGAGGACCATCGAAGGCCTGCAGTGCTTGGACCTTCTGCACTTTTTACCCAAAAAGGCATAACTATTTATGGTCAGGTGGTCTTGTTTCCAACAATTCGCTTGACGCACGACGAATTAACTTTGGGGTATGCGTTGAAATGAAGCTTGCAAGCCGCCCGGAGTGACCGAGTGGCTCTAGGTGCTTCAGTCTGGAACCGCGCGACCGCTACGGTCGCGGGTTCGAATCCTGCCTCGGGCATGGATGTGTATGATGTCCTTAGGTTAGTTCGGTTTAAGTAGTTCTAAGTTCTAGGGGACTGATGACCTCAGAAGTTAAGTCCCATAGTGCTCAGAGCCATTTTAACCATTTTTTGAAGCTTGTAATCTGTCAACATGTGCTTAAGACACAAGAGGTGTCTATTTTAAGGAAGTTTTCGGACACTGGACCTCTCTAAAGTTTTTGAACGACCTCGCTATGCTTGTTTTCCTCAGTGGTACCCTCTCCCTCCGGCATTGCCTCTCATTTGGATTACGAGACGCCACATTGTGCCTTTTCTTGGCTCGCCACGATTCTGATGCTACAAAGGAAAAAGAAAAAAAAAATCTTTGACAGTACCTACTACAGTTTCACAACAAACCACGGTTCTCTATCTTTAATACTTTCCAAGTTGTAATTTTTCAAATGATTGTGGAATATTATGGACACTGTTGCCAGGGCAGATAATGTAAGTTGAGTTGCCAATCTTGAGCAGCATGAAGTATTTTCTGGGCCCACCCTGTACTAGAATGGAGAACTGCATCTAACCTGTCCCTGTACTGAAGACCACAGCAGTAGCAACAACAACAACAGCAGACTAAATTAGGATGGAAATTTTGGTGGGAGTGGCAGGTAGCCGAGTGAATGGATGATAATTGGTCCAACGAAGTTCTCTGGTGGGTTTCAAGAGATAAGAAAAGACCATGAACAAGAGTCAGGCACGACGTGTAGGCAACATTATAATCATGCAAGAGCGCAGAGATGTAAATAGTTCAAAATGGTAAGGGATGGTGAATTGTTCAGAAGGCCTTAATGCAGCAGTACGTGTTTATTGTGAGAAACAATGTTTGGTGTGCTCCCTAACAAAAGCACTGAAATGGTATACATCGCTTTTCGGTGTCCCACAGAAGGTATATTCAGGCGTGCTTCAGGGTTTCATCCACGTCATGCCCAATGTTTTTGATTGACTGATGGATCTGGACTTCAAGGTATAATGAAGGCTGAAAACTACTTTTTAATTATATTTCAACTTTAACGTTTATCTGATTATCTTTTGTTTTGTTGTACCCTTTAAGATAGATAAATAATTGGACAATATTACCATTAGCTTATGTGATTTGACCGAGTTTTTATCGCTGCACTTTCGATTGTGGTGTACGTGTTCTCTATAGCATTGCAGTAGCCATAATTAGGTCGATATATTTCGTGTAATAAATCAATTATGCTGGGTAACACACGGAAGGCAGACTGTTTTGAACTGCGTAGTACTGAGAGTGTGGTGGGGGGAGAAGATCGTGGTTGGGGGTAGATCTTCTCCATATAAGGCATCATTTCAGTTATAATGGTGTAGTTGGTCTTACAGCACCGTTTGTTCGTCTACGACAGTTTCGCTAGAAGTAGTGAGTCTGTACAATTCAATCTCAGTCGACACGGAACTGTTCCGAGATGTAACACAATCCTCAGATGGGTGGAACACTTCATATCATCTGGGAACATAGTGGAAAAGTTATATCTTTCTTTCATTTGCTTATGCCGTTTTTCCCGCAGATATGCAGGATCGGCAGGGTTAAGCAGATGTGGCAATGTTAGTTGAAGGGATGCCCGGATGCTCTTCCTGCCGCCACCCCGTACCCCCCAGGAAGGAAGCAGAGTACCCCAACCGTCTGCGACTAGCGTAATCCATGGAATAGTGCGAAAGTGTTCAGATGTCTGCGAGCCGTGTAACTGAGGCGGGACGTGGGGACCAGCCCGGTATTCACCTAGGGGGATGTGGAAAACCGCCTAAAAACCACATCCAGGCTGGCCGGCACACCGGCCCTCGTCGTTAATCCGCTGGGCGGATTCGATCCAGGGCTGGCGCGGCTACCCGAGTCCAGGAAGCAGCGCGTTAGCGAGCTCGGCTATCTTGGCGGGTTGGAAAAGTTATGTGCATGTCCTCTCCATAGGCAACATACTCATACTCGTATGCTTGAAACATCCTTGAAACAGGAAATGAAAAGATGAGGACTCCCTTTACAGGATGTTTAGTTCCAGCAGAACGGCGGTACATCACACACCGCGAACGTTTCAATGTCAGTGCTTCGACATCTGTTTTCTGGACGGATTATCTCCTGTTTTGGAAATGTTCCTTGGCCTCCCTGATCTCCAGACGTATCAGAGCGTGACTGTGTTCTGTGGGGGTGCATCAAGAGCAGTGTCTATAACCACAAATTGCGAAATTGGGACAACATGAACGGTGCAATCATTCAAGAGGTTCTTTAGTTAAAACATCCAAGCTGAGAAGCCTCCATTATGCTGCTTCCTAAGTCTCCAACTGCGGGAGACATTCCCGAGGTAAAACGACTACTTTTTTTCTTTCATCCCCTCTTACGAGGTTGGGCTGTATCTAGAGTTTAGCTCTTTTCAGCCTTAGGTGTTTTAATACTGTTGGCACTCCATTTATTTATATTATTTGGAAAAAAATTGATATTTCCTGTTTTACTTGAAATATTGACTATCCAATTTAGTAACAATAATTCTTCAATAATTCATCATACATCTATTTCTATTCATTATTACTTACTTCCTTTTTCCTACTTAATCTACTTCTTCCTCTTTTTCTTCTTGTTCCTGAGAGGGGGGGGGGGGGATGATGTTATATGTTATATCCCGACATTCGCCTTACGGGTAGGGAAAACCCCTCAAAAACCCCACCTGGGATAAGGTATCTTATATAATGTTTTACTTTTTATTGTATTTATTCTCTAGTATCTCACTTAATTTATTTAATTTTTTTAAAGAACTGACATTTACACTTCAGCTTTCATTACTTAAATGGCTAATATTATTAGAAGGTCCAAGTGGAATTGTTCTATCAAATTCTCATTAGTCTCTCTAATACATTGTGCTATAGTGTGTGATGGAAATTTATACTGGTAGCGTGGAAAATTATATTGCTGACAAGCTCAATAAGTCGGTGCTGTAGCGATAATATATTTACTGACACCAAGGCACAAGGGGCGCTCGCATTTATAAGGTGCATAGAGGGCACCACTTGATGCCGACTGTATGACTATCTCTGGATGGCGTCATCGTTCTCGAGAAAAATTATCGATTGTCATTCTGTCGGTGCAAAGTCGACAACCATATTTTGACTAACTTCAAATTTTCTTCTTTTCTATTAAAATTATTATATTGTTTATGAATCTCTATTGGTTCTCTATACACGTGTGCATGATAATGCGATGTTCTTGCTGAAACTCTCGTCTCACAGAATTTTATTTCGTGGTTCCCGTCTCGCAAAACATATTCTGCTACGACCGTTTTTACGGAATGTTGCAGACGACAGTTCCTTTTGTGTTCGGTTATGTGGATGTTGACACTTCTTTTCGTAGTCCCAGTGTACACTTGTTCACAACTGCACGGAATTTTATATACCCCAGGTGTTGCTAGGGTGGGTGTCGTGCATCTATTTGCCCTTCGTAATTGTTTTTGTTCTTCTTGGCGGGTCTAAAGGTCGTTTCGACCCAGTACTTCGCCGGAAATTTTCCGATGCGATCCGTAACTTTATTAATGAACGGGAGAAAAACATTACCAGATGGCGACGTTGCTGATCAGTACTTCCGGCTTATTCTCTTCTTTGATCGACTGCTTGATCAATTTCCTTACTAGCATATCCATTTTCCTGTAGGTTGACCATAAGTGATTTGAGTCATCCTGCAAATAAACCGGTTCCTAGATTTTGTTGCCTTTGTTCACCAGCGTTTTAATGACACCTCTTTATTGAGTGCAGTCCTTCAAGCCTTAGTGGTGGTAGCCGTTTTACCTCCGACGATGTCTCCCGCAGTTGGAGACGAAACTTCAGGAAGCAGTTTTATACATCGACCACCGCCTCTCAGTCCGGAAGTTTTATCTAATGAAGACGCCGGTCGTGAAAGCCTACACTGTATGATTCAAAAAATTGCCCCAATCCCTGCAGAGACATTGGTCAGTGTGATGGGGGATTTGTAGAAGAACTTGAATATTGCATTCGAAAGACGGACATTACCTCGACGACACTATTTTTTGCGAATAAATCTGCCCTGTTTCAAATGACAATAATGAGCTTTGATTTAATATCAATAAACATTAAGTAATTTTAAAGCTGACCCAGTATTGAATAACGCTTCGGCGGTTTTTTGTTCTACTGATTTTTATTTGTATGAACTAGTTTTCGGCTTATTAGACCATCTTCAGGCCAGTTATCTGAAGATGGCCTAATAAGCCGAAAACTAGTTCATACAAATAAAAATCAGTAGAACAAAAAACAACCTAAGTGTTACCAATCCTTAATATGAAATTGTTCTATCAAGAAGCGACGGAAGAATCCATAAATATGACCGAGTGTTCTCTATTTAAAAACAATTCGCCTCCCGTATGTCGCCCCGTATTTCCTATAGCTGACTATTCTTACATTCTCAAGGTAAGTCAGCGGTTACTTTACAACTGATGTCGCCTTTATTCGTTTAATAAGAAGGGCAGTCGTGAGAAGCAGAGCATAAATTAATTTACAAACAGATTTTTCAGACACTGCTTGACAAACAGTCACGTGGAATAACAATCAATATGGCTTCAAATATGAGTGTAGACAAGTCATCCACCAACCCCTGAGGGAGAGTTTCCGTTACCAACGTGTCCAAGGAGCCACACCGAAACTCCCATGTAGTGATCTGATAAGGAAAAGATGTGCAAATGGAGGGATCGGGGAATATGTATACCACGTTGTTTGCACCGGACTTTGAACACAGCTGCCGCAAATAACGAAATCAGCGTCCCATCGCTGCTTCAGTACACTGTGTTATAGAGTCTGCAAGTCTCTCAGACGACGGGTATACTTGCTGAGCAAGCGGCTGAGCAAAAAGCTAAACGGAAACGCGATTTAAACTCCCTTCACTTCCTGCTCGTTATAAACGCCGTGAGAACGCCTCTATTAACGGATGTCTTCACGCCACTGTCGCGGTAACATTCCGTTTCTACATCTTCAAATGTACATCATCTAGCACAAAATTCACATCTTCCTTCTTTTAACTCATTTCCATTACGTAAGGAGGAAGTCGCTTAGTAACGTACAAATCGTAACTAGTTTTTTTCTGTCAGGAATGCTACACCAGCAAAGCATGAAGAGTTTCTGTGCGGTTAGGGATATCGGGAAGGCACCGGTAGAAGTGAAATTGTGAGTAATTTCTGGATAGCTCACCTGGTGAGAGCACTGCTAGGTGAAGGAAACAGTTTGCATAGAGCTCCACGTTCATTGCGTGTGGATATTCAACAACGGCGCACCTTTTACCACTGACACAATTATTCGTTCCGAACGTAAAGTTATTCAATATAAAAAACTTGAAACATGCGCAACGCAACCAGTTCACTGAAGTATCTTTCTTCGGTCAATCATGCCAAAGAGTTGGTGAATCTTACATTCCTTGATACCATCTTTAACGTTATTATTGGACATTAAGTCGTGGGCTGTCCGTGACTGTAACTTCCAGGTGAGTAGTATATTTTTTTAACAATATTCCGTGTTCAGTCACAATAAACTTGTTTTTTAATTACTATCCCACTTGTTTCGGAGCTACCTTGGTTTGTCTCTCTCTCTCTCTCTTCATTCCCCCCCCCCCTTTCCCATCTTCCAACTAAACCACCCATTACTCTCGTTATATCTTTGAAGGCAGTTTCATACAAGATGTACAACTTTGCTTCCACCGTTTGCCGATAGGTGGCGACAACGGTAAGTAGCTGTCGAAAGAAACAGATCGCAGACGTCAGGCAGTTAGCTTGGACGTCGGTCAACATAACCTCATTCGAACATTAGTCGATTTGTGTCTGCATCATAAAGTTGTTCTTGGTTGAAAATGTCAGTTTACGAGCCTGATTCTCGTCATTTTCGGGAGGTGTTACTGTTTTGTTTCAATATGAAGAAAACAGCGGCTGAGTCTCATCGAATGCTCTCAGGTACGAATGGTAAGGGCGCTGTTAGTGAAAGAACGTGTCGTGAGTGGTTTCAACACTTCAAGAACGGTGATTTTAACGTCGTAGACCGGCATAGTGGTGGAAGAGAGAATGTTTTAGAAGATGCAAAATTGGAGACATTACTGAGTGAAGAGTCGCGTCAAACTCAAGAAGAATTGGCACGATTAGTGGGAGTTACACAGCAAGCCGTTTCAAAACGTCTCAATGGTATGGGCATGATCCAGAAAGAAGGAAGTTGGGTCCCATGTGAGCTGAAACCATGAGACGTTCAACAGCGTTTGTGTGTTTGTGAACAGTTGCTTCAGAGGCAAAAACGGAAGGGATTTCTGCATCGCATTGTGACCGGGACCGATAAATGGGTTCATTACGATAACTCTAAACGCAAAAAAATCATGGGGATATCCCGGCCATGCTTCCACGTCGACGGCCAAACCGAATATTCACGGCTCCAAGATCATTCTCTGCATTTGATGGGATCAGCTCGGCGTCGTGTACTATGAGGTGTTAAAACCAAGTGAAACAATCACAGGTGCTCGTTATCGAACGCAATTAATGCGTCTGAGCAGAGCATTAAAAGACAAACGGCCGTAATACAGCGAGAGGCACGATAAAGTAATTTTACAGCACGACAACGCTCGACCCCACGTTGCAAAAGAGGTCAAAACGTATTTGGAAATGTTAAAACGGGAAGTCCTACCCCACCCGCCGTATTCTCCAGACATTGTTCCCTCTGACTATCACCTGTTTAGATCAATGGCGCATGGTCTGGCTGACCAACACTTCCGATCTCATGAAGAAGTGACAAATTGGATCGATTCGTGGATCGCTTCAAAAGATGAACCATTTTATCGACGCGGTATTCGTACACTGCCCGAAAGATGGGAGAAAGTGGTGGCCAGCGATGGAAAATACTTTTAATGGTATATGTGTAACCAAACTGTTTCATTAAAGCCTCAAATGTTGGAGAAAAAACGGCATAAACAAAGTTGTATACCTTGTATCATACGAAGTTATTACTATGTTACAATCCAACAAGTATAAATCACACACTTAGCAATAGAAGCAGTAAATTTTAACGAGTATTTTGAGTCACTTTGTACATTAATAAGTATGTCAAATCTCGTGTTGAATATGCAAGAATGTAAAACTAAAATCGTTAACTGTCATCCCTCTAAACAGTTTTTTTTATTTTTTTTATTTTACTTCGTCAGTCTATGCAAAAGGAAATATATGAAATTCAATACTTCATCACATCATTGTAACATAGGCTAAGTATACGTCGTGTGAGTCATGTAGTACGATCATAAATATGTAAAATCGTTCAAAATGTAATTGCACTGCGATGCCTAAGACGAATTTTATGTGCAAAATAACTGAATATGTTACAATATTCCTCTCATTTTTCTAGTATAAATCTCATAAATTCCGCCTGAGACAATTTTCTCGTTAAATTTCTGTCACTGTTAGAAGGAAAACTGAAGCAGATGCAACGCACATTATGTCTATGGAGTCCTTGAAAATGGAATGTGGCTCCGAAAGGTGTTGGACAGTAATTAGAAAAATGGTTCAAATGGCTCTGAGCACTATGGGACTTAACTTCCGAGGTCATCAATCCCCTAGAACTTAGAACTACTTAAACCTAACTAACCTAAGGACATCACACACATCCATGCCCAAGGCAGGATTCGAACCTGCGACCGTAGCGGTCACGCGGTTCCAGACTGACGCGCCTAGAACCGCACGGCCACACCGGCCGGCAGTAATTAAAAGAAAATCGTGGGTGAAGGCGGAATGTTATTAATAAATATATCATTAATGTTACTGCCTTATCAACTCTCAGTTTTTAGCAATACAGTTTTAATTTCCGTAGAAATAACCTCAGAACAATCCTAAAATGTCCATGACTCTCGTTATGATGTGGAAAGGCGCAAATCGGATTTAATTACAGAATCAAATTCATTGACCAAAACGCTTAGAATCAACTGCTTCCCTGTAATGACTTCAATCCGTTTTTAAAATTCCGTTTTCCTACGGGAAATTATAGTTCACTTCAGAACTGAATGTTCATTTCTGAGGTGAACTAAGGTAAATATTTGAGAGACGGTTGTTTTTATTCCAATTATTACATCCATGTGGTTACTGTGCTAAAAAATACCGATCAGGATGGCGCTGTGGAAAGACACTCAAGTCGAGTTCTGAATAATAGTAATCCAAATCGCCGTCCGGCTATTCAAATTGAGATATCCCGTGATTTCCCTAAATAGATGAAGGCAAATGGCAGAATGGTCCCTTTGAGAAGGACACGTCGATTTATTTCGAGATGCTTCGCAAAATCAAGCTTTTGCTCCGTCTGAAATGACCGTATCGTTGACTGGACCTGACACCGGAACCTCCCGTGATTTGTTAGTAAAAGAACCGGCGAATCGCCGATTCTGTCAATCACGATAACCTTTCACCAGTCAGGGTATGTTTCCACCATTTACCACTTTTACTTCAAATGCCTGCCACTCTGCCTATTTGCGTTATTTTGTCCTAAAATTAAGTTTTATTACCCTCTGTGATTTATAGCCAGTATTTCAGTTATATTTACAACTTCCTACAAGATCTTAGGCTTGTGATTATCCTTTAATTGCGATGGCTGTGAATAGAATTTCTGACGACAGTGATTTAAGATGAACAGTGCCAGGACGATACAAATACCTTGCTATTGTGCTCTTCAGTCCAAAGACTGGTTTGGTTTGATGCAGCTCTCCGTTCTGCTCTCTCCCGTAGGAGCCTGTTCATCTTCGAATAATTACTGCAACCTACATTCTTCTGACCTGCTTACTATATTCATCTGTTGGTCTCCCTCTACGATTTTTACTACACCCCCCCCCCCCCCCCACACACACACACACACTTCCGTCCAATACTAAACTGGTGATCCCCCGATGTCTCAGGATGTGTCCCATCAACCGACTCCTTCTTTTGATCAAGTTGTGCCATAAATTTCTTGTCTCCTCAATTCTATTCAATACCTCCTCATTAGTTACGTGATCGTCACATCTCATCTTCGACATTCTTCTGTAGCACCACATTTCGAAAGCTTCTGTTCACATTTTGTTTAAAGTGTTTATCGTCCATGTCTCACTTCCATACATAGCTAGAGTCCAGACAAATACCTTCAGAAAAGACTTCCTAACAATTAAGTCTATATTGGATGCGAACAAATTTCTCTTTTTCAGAAATGCTGTTCTTGCCATTGCCAGTCTACATTTTATAGCCTCTCTACGTCGGCCATGATCAGTTATTTTACTGCCCAAGTAACAAAACTCATCTACTACTTTAAATGTCTCATTTCCTAATTTAATTTCTAAGCTAATATCTTGATATTTGAGAGTAAACCTGCAGTACTGATTTAACATTGTTTATGTTTACTTATTATTAATACTTGTTTTCCTTCTGGCACGATCTAAATTTACCCACATACAGGAAAAAATCTTTGTTTTTTAAGACTGGTCTAATGTAATTCTGAATGACTGTGTTTCTTTCTACAGCATTAAATATGAAATTTTACTCTAATCGGCCACAGTATACATTTTCACTTTTCCAAGCACTGTAGGTGTAAAATGTCATGACGTCTGTTGTCTTGTGTAATTTATTTTGTGTCCAGTATTTTCAAAAAAATCGTAAAAATCTGTGCAAACTTACCTCCAATGACTGTTCGTTAAAGCATTGAATCACCATGTATACAGCAGTTGGAAACGTCTGATTACTGTACAAACGAGTTAAAGTGTTAAATATCTATCTTTAAGTATGCAATCGAGAAAAAGTTTGGTGAAGCTTTGACATTATACTTAATGTGCGTTGGAAGTCACAAAGTGCTCTTATTATGAAACAATGGATGAATATGAACTCCGTAATTTGCTCTCCAATTTAACCGAATGCCAGTTTTTCAAGAATATCAATCTTTGTAACGTCATATCTTCCGAATCATAAGTCGTGCATTGATATAATAAAGCAGGTACATTAAGTGATATGTGTCGACACAGTATGCAAAGTGCTTATTAGTAAAGAAGTAATAAATTAAAACGATACGCCTGATGATGTAGAGAGCCGATACAGTTTTGGAGTTACATTCCGTGTACGGCAAGTCAAAAAAGAGAGAGTGAGGTGGAAAGAGAAGTGATATATATGCGTGTCTATGATAAATTCCTTCCCTCAAAAACATTTCTCTCCTTCATACCGTCTCTGTGTTACCACAGATGACGTGTCACTTATCTCATTTGTACTAAGATAGCAGTACACGCGAGGTGTCTATTTACTTCTAGCGCTCTGAGTGGATGTGTAAGTTCTAATAAATGTTCACCAACCTGCAGCTCTCTATAGTTGTTGTCACCTGCGCAGAAAGCAGCACGCAGATCGTGAATCCGTAATCTTGAGGCTATAAGAAACTCTTAGCGAGGTACTGTTATTTTAGAAATAATTAAATTTCCGATCCGTTTGTTTATACTGGATGCCACTCGATTTCCAATGGCAGAAAATGAGAAACTGCACAATTACATTTCACTTTAGAGACACAAATACTTTCCACTCTTTAACAAAATAATTAGCTGCGTATTTCTGTAATTACAATCACACTGTTCTCAAATAGACATTGCAAGTAATGTCTTAACCAATACCGCGGTAGGCAACATATCTGTCCTTCGAGACAGCCAAACGAGCCATGGATTACTAATGAAATCGTAAGTGACACTGGCCGCTGGAGTCAACATGCCTGTCCTCCGACACTGCCAAACCAGCTCTGATTTACACACTAGACATAGCTAACTAAGTCTTAACTGAAACCGTGGCGGACAACTTGTCCTTTCTCCGAGACTGCCGAATCGGCTCTGCTCTTACAGCCAAACCACTTCGCCTGCCATCCAAATCAGGCGCAACCCGAAGATCACCCAAGTGCTTCGTCTGCCTTTTTGTTTTGCAGTTGTTTATTATGCTGATGGTTAATAATACTTGTGAAGTAATGCAATGATAGCACGCTACTGAGAGATGCTTTAAATTGAAATATAAGTAAATATGCTGTTTAATTTTTCAAATCTTAATAACAGAAGATAACCATTTTGCTGCACAACTTCCGAACACAGCAGGCAATCGCGGAGAAGGACCACAATTTAGGCTGTCATCGGTACCTCACACCACATTACGTCATCTTGCCACAGCTGCCTTCTCAACTGCTGTAAGGAGAGCTTCTTGTACCTGAATATGATGGCTGCGAAGCCAGAAGTATGACACATGGTATATGTGGCTACTGTCTGCAAACTGTGTTGTGAATGGAGTTAGTAGTAAAGAAGCAATAGATTAAAACATCCCGTCTGGTATTGAAGTCTGAGTGCATGAGCAGTGTAAAGTGCAGTTGTAAAGTATCTGGGTTTTATGGACCTTACATGAGCCTGACCCATAACGACAGTACGATACAGTATGACATCCTCAGAAAATAATAATTGTATTATATCAACAAAAAAGCAATTGCAGTAATCCCATGTACCGAAAACTAACAAAACAATATCTACAAATGTAAGGACAGGGGCATGCATAAGTAAGTTAAAGTGAAACGCATTTTGGAGACGAACCAAGCAGGTTGTTATTGCTATTGGAAAACCCCACTTAACAAGAGAACAGCGAGCTTCAGCACAGAAAGGGATAAGGCCAGAAAAATACATAATTCCTTTTAATGTAGATATGGCCAGGACTGAGGGTAAATGGTTAGATGGCTTTAACAGGGCTAGGTGGCGACCCAGCAGGAAAAATAAAATTCACCGCTAATGAGATGGTGATTGGCTGAAGCCATACTGGGCGACGCAAACGTGACACAGTGGGGACATCCCTATCATATAAAAGCATTTTGAGAACTAAAATTTCTAGAAATCTCTGTTGTCTCACAGCAGACTGCACAAGTGTGGGGAAAATAGCGAGGGCATGGAGAGCTTTGATTCTGCAAAGCGTGGACGATATGCTTCACATATGGGGAGACAGATAGCAAAGAGGTAGTTAATTATTCCCGTGGGAATTTTTGTGGGAAAAGAAATTGTGCACATCGCTCCAACCCTTAGCAAATATGCAATAGCCAGTATTTCGACTAGGGAAAAATTAACATTCTACAGAACGCAGGAAAGTTGACACTGAGTGAATTCAGTCAGGACCAGAGTAGAGAATTAGTATTTCAGATCCAGCTCGGAGACAACGCCGTTGCAGATCCCGCTTGGTAAAGTACCATTGTGCATTAGGCCTCAGTAAATGTTGAGCCGAGATTTTGCTCACTCCAACTTGTGTACACTTTGACCATTGAATATCAAAAACTAGGATTCTAACCTACCCTCACATTCAGTACATGAGAGTTTTTCATTGGTTTGAACAGTAAAACTATTCTCCACCAACTCAGTGCATTGACCAGCTACGCCATTGTAGACGTAAGTTAGCTGATGAAGATTTTTAATCATTCTTGCCTGTGATAAAAATTTTCATTTATGGAGATAATGAATTTACTAATCGCCAATCAAATATGTTCAAGAGTTAAATAATTTGTTATTGAGTGTTGGAAATAGTTGAACATGATTGTTGTGTATCACTTGACCCCTGAAAGCTTGTAGAATGAAAAAGGGAATAGCTGTTTTATCTTTCTAGAATATATCTCAACCTTTCACTTTTATTAACTTATGCATTCTACTTACTTGACAGCAGCATTTATAATTGCACCTAATATTTGCTGCATTACAGAGCCAGGTTCATATTTATCCGGAATGTCTGTTTTACACCCTGGGCTTGAGAAAACAGTTCAGATGTTTTGTTCATTTGTGCACTTCACATAGTAAGTGATAAAAATTTTTGCTTTCATCATTTTGTGAAGGATTTCAGTGAGGAAAAGTTCTGTAATTTTTTTATGTTGTAGATTTAAGCAGTGAGTGAAAATTTGTTCCAAGGCTGGGAATCGAGTCCTGGTCTCCTGCTTACTAGGCAGGTGCATTAGCCACTAAGTTACCTTGGCGCAGCAGTTTACACAACTGCACGAATTACCCTGGCACGCCTCCCTCCTTGATCCAAATTCTCACTGCCGCTTCAGCCCACATTAAATTCCCTCTTACAAACGAACAGAATTGCCGAGGCTCTCTGGAATAGCACCTCAGCATCAGACGTAAATGCGGAATCCAGCGTGAAACCCAGATGAAGGTACTTTTAGAGATGAAATTACACAATTTCAGTGACTTTACTTGTCACATACAGGCATGATTTTACACTTACAGACTGAAGCGGCGAGTGAAAATTTGTGAACCACTGTGCCAAGGTGGCTTAGTGGCTAACCCACCTGCCGAATAAGCAGCAGAGCTGGCTTCGATTCCCGGCCTTGGTACAAATTTTCACTCGCCACTTCAATTCATGTACATATAATCATATCTTTATAAGACCAGTGAAATCTCTGAAATTGTGTTATTTCATTTGTAAAGTTTTGTAAAAATTTGAAATTATGTGTAAGCTTCGTTGGAAGACGCCAAGTGCTCTCACTCTCAAGTACCGAATGAATGAAGTCCTTGTATTTGCGCCCGTCAGTTACTCCGCCCCAAGAGAAACACATGTTGTTTCTAGCTATAATATTTGAGTTATGCTGTTAAACATTTAACACACGATTATACCTCTTAATGAGTAGATAAAGAGAGTATTTTAAGTTTTTAAATTCGGTCAATATTTACAAGTGAAACTGAAAATCGAATGTCCAGACGCTGCGGCTGGTACCATTTTCAGGGACAGCGTTTTAGTAATATAGATCTCTGACTCAACATGACGTAATACAGTTGGCATCATCCTGTGTCTCCTGGTCTTTTCCACACATAACTTTTCCTCTTGCAATTTTTGAGCAGCAATTACTAGCTATTTCTCTCTCTCTCTCTCTCTCTCTCCCTCCCTCCTTCTCTCCTTTTCTTCCGAGAGCTCTGAGGGTCTCCTCCTCTAGCACTTCTACTGCAAACCCGTATCATAACCATTCCTTCCCCTACAGTACTCTCTCAAGCACCCACAATTATCACATTTTTACCTTCATTCACATTTTGAGTCAACATTTATTTACTTCATATAGTCTTTGTACCTCTTTATCTTCTGCTTCTGATGTCAGCATGTATACCTGAAATATAGTTGCAAAAATTGGTTTCGTTTCGATTCTGATGAGAGTAATCCTACTACTGAACAGTTCACAGTAACTCACTCTTCCCACAGCCTCCCTGTTCAGAAAGAAATTTACTCTCATTACGCATTTTCTGATGCTCTTGATAATACCATACATTCAGATGACCGTGTATATCTTTATCTTCTTTCCCTTGTACATGACTGACATGTACTATGTCTAGGTTCAGACTTTTCGTTGCCTTTTCAGATTTTCAAGCTTCCGTACCACATTCACACTTCAGACATTGGACGCTCCGATTCGTAGAATGTACCCTTTCTCAGTCTTTTTCTCAACGCCTTCTTGGTAGGATCTACCGGATTATAAATTGTCTGACTTATAACAATTGATTCTCAAGACCGCATACAAGCTTGATCTGTTAACTTCGCTCATTCGTTGCTGACACATATCTGCACTTGAAGCAAACATTACAGTTTCGTCAGCAAGACAAAGACTACTCCAGGTATATTCAATTAACATGTATCTTCCTTCTCTATCGTCCTGATATCCTTCTCCAGCACTGCTGAGAACAGTTTTGGGTTGTGTCAAATGTCATTACCTGACTCCTTTAAGAGTGGATGTTCATGAAGAACTGTTTAAAAGATCCACCAAATCCACAATTTGAAGCTACGGCAATAAAATTTTAAATCATGCTTTACATGAAATTAATTTTTAAGTTCCTTGGAGTATATATAAAATTTAAAAAATTTTCAGAAAAATAATACAAAAAATAATACGTTTCAACAGACTCTACATACTTTTCTGTTTAATCTCTTCGTATACATAATAAGATTCTCTCGAGAGGTTTCTTGAATATATCGAATAGGAGGGTTTGAATATTTTATAATTGTAATGATGTAGGTATAATGTAAAATTCGGTCAAAATCCCAATCACTGGTACCCATATCTTAGCATACAGTCAGAATTTCAAATTTACTCTTGAGATAACTTTTATTGTGTTTGTAGAAACAAGTGTACAAAATTTCATAATTCTAGCTTTGATAGATTCTGAGAAAAACGTACATAAACTTAAAAAAACATAATTTTCAGGAAGTTAGTTTTTTCTTATGTCACCTTGTCAGAAGGCCCCAGATTTGTGCTCTGGGTCCTCTTTCCCTTCAAGGCTTCCTGCCTTCTTTCCTTTACCAGCTCTTCAACTGACTTTTTGTAAATCTATTTTTCTCAATATGTCTTGAGTGAAATTTGCTTCTCTAAAGCCCATTGTCTCTAACACCTTCATCGTCCCTATGTTCCCATAATTAAGTACGATATTTCCATCATAATTTCCAATTCTGACAACTGTAGCAGATGAAATGTGGTAAAGCAAGAATTACTTCTTCATAAACAAAGCGGCTGGTTTGTTATTGTTCCTAAGTTGAGAAACAGAGTCACAGATGATCTATAAGAGTATATACCACAGCCTTCTAGATGCATCCCACGCAAATTTTCTTGAAAGTAATCCATGGAATCGTTGTTCACGGAGCTGGTATTGAAGTGTTGCTTCAAAAAGTGGTCGTGGCAGGAATGTCGCGTCACACATTTAATTATTTTTAGACACTTCGGATACTATTTCATCACTGAAACTTTGGGAACTTATTTTCCATCAGTTCTACTAACAAACAAAAAATAAATTGAAAACTGATATTTCCGGTCAAATTCATGAACGTCCCCCCTTTATTTTGTGATTAGCACAGAAGTTATTGAACCTGTTGATGAATCCGAGTAGTTCGGATCAATGAAAACGGCAGGCGGCTGGGCCCTGAAAGAAATAAACAGGAAATTAAACACCGCTTACCACCTCATTGTGATATAAAATGCTGTTCTCAAAAGTAAATTAGATGTGTGCCTGGGACCAGGCCTCTATAACTTTTTTACTCTCATTAATAAGCTGCGGCACTGAGGCATGGGTTTTAAAAGCGTTAGCCAAAAGTGAACAGAAAGAGATTTGTTCAACGGCGAGAGTGAGCTTTACAGTGTGATCCTATTTGTCATTGACAGATACGCTTCCCGTAGCTCCTCAGCAGAAGGCTGCAAGAAAATTCCCTCTGTTTACTGCTCGTCCAGAAATAAAAGAAACGCTTCGAGTAAAGGAAGACTTCGTAATCCAGGCAAATCAAAAATGGTTCAAATGGCTCTGAGCAGTATGGGACTTAACATCTGAGGTCATCAGTCCCTAGAACTGAGGACTACTTAAACCCAACTAACCTAAGGACATCACACACATCCATGCGCGAGGCAGGGTTCGAACCTCCGACCGTAGCTGTCGCTCGGTTCCGGACTGAAGCGCCTAGAACCGCTTGGCCACCGCGGCCGGCCAGGCAAATCAGCAAGAGAAGAGAGGCACTGGAGCTGTTATGAAACTGAAGTGAACAGTTCATATATCTAGCTCTTTCTTCACATGACACCCTAACAGCGACCGAAAGAGGCAATGAGTTAGATCCATTATTTCTTAACTTCAGAAAGGCTTTTGATTCAGTACGACAAGAACACTTTTTAATGAAAATATGATCATATGAGATATCAAATGAAATAAATTTGTGATCTGATTGAGGATTTCTTAGTAGGAACCACACAGTGTGTTATCTGTTGATAGCTTTGCTTTCATCGTGCATGCTAATGATCTCGGATGTAATATTAATAACCAGCAGAAAAATGCTACTTTCCGAACACAAGAAAGGCGAATGCGTTTCTCTTTAAAAGACTGTGACAGAAAAGTGAGGTGCCTTAACTTCATTCCACCTTAATCACATAAAAATTGTGGTTTGCGGACGTATTCGCTCTCTTTTAAGACAGAACATTCTAAATCCTTTCACCCACTCTCTCTTTGTAGGAAAGCCTTCATACTCAGCATCTCCCTCGCTCTGTCACTGTCTATATATGTCTCTCTCCTACTGCCTCCTTTTTCTTCCATTGATTTGTGGTCTATCCCACTGCCGTCGTCTCTTCTCTCACACTGTCTCCTTTTGTCTTTCTTTCCTACTGTCATTGCCTCTACCATACATCGGCAGTTTAAAAATTTTCGGGGGTCCAACTCATTCATTGCTACACACTCACGTGCTTATAACTTCGGCCCAAAATGCGCCCTCCTCTATAACTATGTGTTCAAGTTCGCCAGTCTGGGAGGATCCAAAGCCCCCAACCCCACGTATGGTTTCCACTCATATGAATTCCTCATTTCCACTGCCTCCTTTCTCTATCGCTTCCACTGCTTCTATCTCCATCTATCTCTCTTTCTCTTTTACTGCCGCTTTCCTCCCCCAACATCACTGTCTCGTCTCTCTTTCTCTCCCACTGGCACTATCTTCTCTTCTGCCGCCCCTCTGTTACTCTCTTTCAGCACAAAAAGCGCAAACATGTTCGCTTGCTAAAATTTTTGGTAAGGAAGTTGTGGGGCGGCGGGTGGAATAATAGAATAAATGTTTTGTATTTATGCTGTTTGCCGTTCTCAACACTGGCTCTCTAACTACAATATTGGCAACCAGAAAGTGATTAGCAAAACGTGAAGCCTGTAATTAGAATTCCTAGTGCCCACTTCATCTGAGAAATACATTTATAGCTACAGCTTATAGCTCTGAGGAATTAGGAGATTGTCTGGGATTCATAATCAAAAACCATTCTCTCTAAAATGTTCACTATATTCTGAAAGTCACAGACCAAAAAGAATCCACACAATCCAACTACCAGAGCAGTTCAGAGTCTAATGCGCTGATGCCACTATAACTGTTCAAATTAAATGTTTAAGTGAATGCTCGCCATAATTTGATGATGATGTTCATCAAACGCCATGCCAATAATGGTAGAATGTCTGTCCTACAGCGGCACGTGAAAATACGACATACGCAAACTACAGATAGATCATTAACGCCATCCCAAAATTAACACTTCACTCGAAAACGATTTCATGGTTACGCGTATCCCAAGCAACTTATTAAGGCATCCGAGGCTGTTTATATCAACGATACCGACGCGACGCGACTCCCGGCACAGGTGGTGCGCTAATCAGCGTCTGGAGAGAACTGGTCTTTTCTTCGTGCAGTGTTCTTACATATAAAGCCGCGGTGCGGACGGCTAAGGGAACGCCTGATCAAATCTGCTCTCTGGACTAGCCGCAGGGCTAGTAATGCACCACTTTAAGTTATCGAATAAATCATTGCTTCCTTTGCTGATGGCCAATGAAGCTCTCAGTTTAAATGTGCAATCAGCACACAGGTAAGTAATCATAATAAAAGTCTGACGTGGCTAAGTCAAATATTTTGGGCGAGAGAATTAATTTAATTACACTACACGCAGTAGACGAGCTCTGAACTTGCTCTTTCGAGATACGCTATAGCTATAGTTTTATAGTTATTCTGTTGAAACTTCTCACATTTTTATGATTATAGAGGATCTCCCTTCTACTTAAATTTAACCATCCTAGCTTTATTTATTCGCCTACTTAATCTATCTTGCTTCCTTAATTTCTAGGACAAAAACCAGAAAATTATGAATTTCAACCAAAATTTTAATTTGTGAGATCCAGAATACTGTTTCTACTAAATTATTATGCAAAAGGAATGTAAATATAAATTTTTATGTTTCTAGCTCTTTTCTGTTGCGCCAATGATTTTTACAGAAAAACGTCCAAATTTCGAAAATGGTTAATGTTATTGAACTGATATTCAACACATATTTATTTAGTATTACTCCCGACATGCTAGAAACGTTTCAGGTTATTTACTTCATTTTAAAGTATTTATGACGTCAGAGCTAGTTACAGCGGACTAGGCTGGCACACAATGGAAAGACTGATGTGAATTTTATAAGGCGTGAGTATGCTGCTTCCCTACAAAGTCTGAATCAAAGATGAGACATCTGATTCCCCGCTTTTCTGCCACAGTCTTTTAAAGAATACCATATTTGCCTTTCTTGTGCTCCGACAGGAGTGTTCTTTCATTAGTTCTCTTGTTGTTCCCTCTACAGCAGGGTGTGCTGCTTATAGAAAACGAATTCTGTATATCAGTAACGTTTTGACAAGTTATTTGTATATTTCGACACATTTACATGCCTTGACACATAGAAACATCAAATAAATTCACATAATATAAGATTAACACAAAATCGCTTGCTTTACATTTTCTCTGGATACTTTTCTCATCCATCGCAATTCGTCGAAAACGCCCAGCTTATAATTTGTGCCTTAAAAGACTTAAAGTGTCATTAGAAGTATTTCACTCAATTTGGAGTCTTTCCAATTTTAAATAATTTTGACAGTTATTTTAAGCTTTTCTCAGGCACATTAAAACTTTTCAACATCTCTTGTCCTCAGCTGCACGTAATATTACGGTATGTTGATAATTTTTACTTTTGGACCATCTAATTACAACTGAATGAAACACAGTTTTCGAGCCATATGCGTTTCACCTTTATTTTCTTACAGGGCATTTTCAGTGCCCTGAAATATGTACAAATCTTCGTTTATACAATTTAGTTTACATCTTGGGACGATGTATATATAGGTTATAGATAGTTCTGTTAGTTTACTTTTCTGCCGGCCGTTGTGGCCGAGCGATTCTAGGCGTTTCAGCGTGGAACCGCGCGACCGCTACAGTCGCAGGTTCGAATCCTGCCTCGGGCATGGATGTGTGTGATGTCCTTAGGTTAGTTAGGTTTAAGTAGTTCTGTTCTAGGGGACTGATGACCTGAGATGTTGAGTCCCATAGTGCTCAGAGCCATTTGAACCATTTTACTTTTCTATGATGTAGTAATAATTTAAAATTCTGCTTAAAGGTTCCGTGGATGTTGTTGTACATTTTGTATTTTTATTCCATTTTAATTGCCAGACCGACTAGGAGACACTACATACTACAGAAAGATAAGTGATGGTTTGATAATTCCTATTAGCTGCATGATAAGTAGCAATGTTCATTGCAGACAGGCCTTTATTGTTACAGCCTCTAGGCAACTGTTGGCATACGAGAGATATGTATCTAAAAATATCTAATTAATTGATCAAAAACGGCAATTAAACACTCAAAACTTACAATTTAATGTTGTTCGTAATGCGTTTTTACTTTTCCAGCACATGCTATAATGTTATTCATGTATCTGCCTTTTATAATTAGTTATAATGACTATAATTAACGATTTGATTCAGGCACTTCTCATTGGTTAGTTACGTACATAAAAAGCATTTAAGCAGATCATTCGATTTCTGCAGACTAGTGCTTTCGTTTGGTACATAGATTTTCTCTGTGGCTAATTAGTAAAAATGTTATTACAGTTAGTGCAAAAAGTCGTTACAGATTTCTTCTCCACTCATTAACTAATGAAATACATCAGTTCCGCTGTCAATTTACATTTCAAAGTAATCCTCTTCTTAGATCTCTAATCCGGTGTATAGTGCACTGCTGTACGTTTTGTAGTTTATGCATGACGTGTGCAAATGTGTGTTGCGATGACTTGTATTTGAGCAAGGTAACGACAAGCATGACGTCACGTCCGGATGTTCGTGAGTTTGACAGTAGCAGGTGGGCCAACTGCTGAGTGCCGCGCCCTAATCCTTTGTTTGGATGGCGGTGTTCCCAGAAATATTGACACCAAACCGTGTAAATATAAGTTTTATTGCAATCAGTACTCGTGAAAGTCGTTGAGTGCAAGGAAATGTCCGTTTTCAGACGGCTACAGCTACACTAAAGCGACACTAACAGCACTCACTTTTAGGGGCTTCTCCGCTCGTCACCAGTTACCCTGTATTCCCGTTCGCCAGCTTGCACAATCATCTGTGTCTTCCTCTTTCAGATCTCTATTTTTCATCATTCCAGTCACTCCCACTCTCTGTGTTAACTGTGGCCGTCCACGCTTCCTCCTTCCCGGTGGCGACCGTTCCAGGATTACTTTTGGCCTTCGTCCTCGCTTCATTCGCCGTACACGGCCATATCATTGAAGAGCTCCCTCCTCAGTTCCTTGCATGACTGGTTGTTCCACATCTGTTACCTCCCTAATTTTCTCATTCTTTCTCCACTCTGCTCTGGTTATCCTGGCTGCCTCCTAATTCCATGCACCTCTACTGCCTGTAATCTGCTTCTATGCCTCCCCCCAGGGTCCATCCTTCTGCACCGTTCGTTAGTATACTTTCCACTACTGTTTTCAGTATCGTGTTATTGTTTGTTTCGATATCACCCGGCTCCACAGATCTCCTTTTAGCATTTAACTGAAGCTCTTGCCTGCTGAATCCTGCGTTGCACAGCTTCCCGATGAGTGGGTAATCTATCCTGAGTAGTTAAACTGTTTTACACCTTTAATACTTCCTTGCGGCAGTACTCTATCCCTTCCACCTCCTCTCAAAACCAGATATTCTGTTTTTCTCATATTTATTCCCGCAGGCGAACGGTCTAAACGTCGGGAGGCCCTAACCACACGGTATTTCCATTTCCATCTCATTGAAAGTGTCTCCAGCAGAGTCCACAACGTCAAAAAGTGAGTGGTGGACATACCCCATACTAATGTCCACTGATAGGTCTCCGGACACTTTCTGTCAGATAGTGTACAATTTTTCTTATTGTACATTTCTGAAGGCTCATCTGCGTTGAAATTGTCTCAAATTCGACGAATGTTTGACTGAATTAATGAAAAAAATGAAATGATCGTAAGGCATTGTTGGTCGGGAGGTCCCATCCGGGTTCGGCCGCCGAGTGCAAGTCTTATTTCAGTCGACTTGCGTTCCGGTGACGACGATGAAATAATGAGGAGGGCAACACAACACCCAGTCCAGAAGCGGAGAAAATCTCCAACCCAGCCGAGAATCGAACCCGGTCCAGCTGCATGGAAGGCAAGCACATTACCACCCAGCTAAGCAAGCAGACTGACTGATTGATTGAATGAATAAATGAATGAATGAGTCTCTAAACGAAACAGAGCTCGGACCTGGAACCTTGACTTTCGGTCACAACGCTGTAACTGATCGGTGTCGAGGGACGATTCACGACGCACCCTCGCAACTTCAGCTCCGTCAGTACGTTTCTACTATTCTCCAAACCTCACAGATTATTTCCTATACATCATGCCGGGCCTCACTCCTGGAAGACAGAATATCACAGAGATTTAGGTCAGCCAAAGGGTAGAGGCTGTTTCCAAATGAATCCTCATTTAACTGCTTGTTTGTAGAGCTCTTGTGCTCACCAGTTAAATTAATTCTTAATAAAATTATTTCTTAATTTAACTAGTTACTGAAATTCATGTTCATGGATTAACTTAGCTAAAGAAATACAGCTACCAGTCAGTTTTTTTTCCAGTTTTATTTACGCCTGTAAGCTTTTCGGGATTTCACCCACCTTCCATTGACGCAATCTTGTTATATCTTCAATATTATTATGTTGTGGGATTGGAATAATCGACTAATCGATATGTTACAAGTGAACTATTCATTTAACTTTTAGATATTCTTCGATTTTTCTGTTCTTGCTAGCTCGCTAATGTGTCCGCATCGTGGTTTTTGGTTGTGTGCAATAAAAGTGAATATTATCATAGCGATAATTCGTGTGTGTATTTTATATGTAAACTACAGTGTTCCCACAACGTGTAAGTCGAGAGCATATTGAACGCTTCAGCTACCGTTGTAAAATAAGAATTAATTTAGCTACATTGTTTCCCAAGTCGTACATAAACGTCTAATTTACAGTTAAATATTATGAAAAGGAAAGTTGCTACTCATCATACAGCGGAGATGCGGAGTCGCAGATAGGCACAACAAATAGACTGTCACAAATAAGATTTCGGCCACACACACACACACACACACACACACACACACACACACATACACACACGCACGCAAACGCAACTCACACGCACATGACTGCAGAAGCCACTTTTATTATGAATCTTGTAACTCCTTTCGCATTTATGTGCATCACACTCAATTTTTTTGATTCACTTGTATACTGACGCAGTACGGCATTTGTCATGTGCTCGACCTACACGAGTGATTACGTCGGAAATCGTACCTAAAGTCAAATTACAATTTTCGTGCAAGTTGGGAAACACGTCTTGTATGTCACACTTTTAATTTAATACTGATCACTTTCAAACTTGATAAAAGCCTCTATTTGAATCGAAAGATGATTATACATATACTGCTACACTCGGCGCTTAATACACTACGAATTTACTATAGTGATTGGCGACAGGCTATAACTGTCAGACGTTTGCTTGTTAGGTAAGTGGGAAACAATTAAAACACAAGCACTCTGCAATAGTGGTATAGAAATGACTAAATTAGCAACAGACTTATTTTAAACTAGGTCTTAAATGGAAACTAGGCAAGCATTCAGTATTTGGCTGGCATGAACAGAATTAGTGTCTTGGCACAGGTAGAGCAGTATAAGGAAAAACTGGTTCCTTTGTTTCTTCATCTAATTACTTAAAGGTTACTTTAACTGAAGATCCCATCAACATGAGCTCATCCCAAAGGCCAGGCAATCTATATTCAGTCTGCATTGGCGCATCTGAAATCGAGTCCATTTTTTACTTTGTTTCTTCCGTTGAGGTTAACCTATTATTTTACCTGATTCCCATTTTGATATCTCCTATAAATGTTACCTTGATTTTTGTCTTACAGCATTTTTGGTGACGTTTCTGCTCCTTTTCACAATTCCCATTTCTTCCAGAGTATTT
The DNA here is from genome assembly GCF_021461395.2 of Schistocerca americana. Lineage (NCBI taxonomy): Eukaryota > Metazoa > Arthropoda > Insecta > Orthoptera > Acrididae > Schistocerca > Schistocerca americana. The sequence goes on from NC_060120.1 coordinate 186,126,866, forward strand.
TTTAGTGCTTGGTCTATTTATAGGATCATAGGCGGTCTTGAAATCTATGACAATTATAGAATCCCTTTCTTTCTTATGCTTATAAATTTCGCAATTATGGTCGCACCATTCTGAAACACCCTTGATATGCTCGAAGCTTTGAATGCAGTGGTTCCAGTTCAGTTGTGATCAGGAGGGGGGGGGGGGGGGGGGGGGGTTAGAAATAATCTTGTATATCGCAATTAAAAATTCAATCCCTCTGTAACTGTCAGAGCTATTTCCGCGCCTTCCTTACGTAGGGAATGTTATGGGGCTTATACAAGCTACATTATCGTGTCTTAAAAGTCATATTTCACTCGCAGGAGCACATAGCGCTCTTTGTGCGCTCGCACCTGCTTTACAGCCAACATGGAGCCATAACGTCACGTACCTGACCCCGGTGCCTTCCTAGCATAGAACCCGCGACCGTGACACAGAGGTCGTCAGACTGAAGAGGCAAAGTGTTACGCGCGCAACGGGCTAGGTTTCATGTAACGGTGCGGCCGTGAACTATGATGACGCTCTTGCAACGCGTCAGTTTGTCGGTAGTGCGCTCCTTTTGTTCTATGTGTGTCTGGTAAAGGCCGACCTTGGGAATATCTCGTTGGGTTCCGTAGAAATTTAGGAATACGTAGGGTAATACTGAATCTACGGTTCATCTTACACTACTGGCCATTAAAATTGCTACACCTAGAAGAAACGCAGATCATAAACGGGTATTCATTGGACAAATATATTGTACTAGGACTGACATGTGATTACATTTTAACGCAGTTTGGGTGCATAGCTCCTGAGAAATCAGTACGCGGAACAACCACCTCTGGCCGTAATAACGGCCTTAATACACCTGGGCATTGAGTCAAACAGAGCTTGGATGACGTGTACAGGTACAGCTGCCCATGCAGCTTCAACACGATACCACAGTTCATCAAGAGTAGTGACTGGCGTATTGTGACGAGCCAGTTGCTCGGCCACCGTAGACCAGACGTTTTCAGTTGGTGAGAGATCTGGAGAATGTGGTGGCCAGGGCAGCAGTCGAACATTTTCTGTATCCAGAAAGGCCCGTACAGGACCTGCAACATGCAGTCGTGCATTATCGTGCTGAAATGTAGGGTTTCGCAGGGATCGAATGAAGGATAGAGACACGGATCGTAACACATCTGAAATGTAGCGTCCACTGTTCAAAGTGCTGTCGATGCGAACAAGAGGTGACTGAGACATGTAACCAATGGCACCCCATACCATCACGCCGGCTGATACGGCAGTATGGCGATGACGAATACACGCTTCAAATGTACGTTCACCACGATGTCGCCAAACACGGATGCGACCATCATGATGCTGTAAACAGAACCTGGATTCATCCGAAAAAAACGACGTTTTGCCTTTCGTCCACGCAGGTTCGTCGTTGAGTACACCATTGAAGACGCTCCTGTCCGTGATGCAGCGTCAAGGGTAACCGCAACTACGGTCTCCGAGCTGATAGTCCATGCTGCTGCAAACGTCGTCGAACTGTTCGTGCAGATGGTTGTTGTCTTGCATACGTCCCCATCTGTTGACTCAGGGATCGAGACGTGGCTGCACGATCCGCTACAGCCATGCGGATAGGATGCCTGTCCTCTCGACTGCTAGTGATACGAGGCAGTTGGGATCCAGCATGGCGTTCCGTATTACGCTCCTGAACCCACCGATTCCATATTCTGCTAACAGTCATTGGATCTCGACCAACGCGAGCAGCAATGTCGCGACACGATAAACCGCAATCGCGATAGGCTACCTTCCGACCTTTATCAAACGTGATGGTACGCATTTCTCCTCCTTACACGAGGCATCACAACAACGTTTCATCAGGCAACGCCGGTCAACTGCTGTTTGTGTATGAGAAATCCGTTGCAAACTTTCCTCATGTCAGCACGTTTTAGGTGTCGCCACCGGCGCCTGTCTTGTGTGAATGCTCTGGAAAGCTAATCATTTGCATATCACAGCATCTTCTTCTTCGTGGTGTAGCAATTTTAATGGCCAGTAGTGTAGATACACTGACACTGTAGATACACTTACAGCATTTATAGATTTAGAGTAAGGTTTGATCATGTGTACTGGACTACACTCTTTGAAGTTTTGAAGGTAGCAGGAACGAAATGGAGGGACCGAAAGGTTTTTTACAATTTCCACAGAAAGCAAACTGCAGTTGAAAGAATCGGTGTACATGGAAAGGAACATATAGTTGGGAATGGAGTGGAACAAGGAAGTAGCCTATCCCCAATGTTATTCAGTCTCTACACTGAGCAGGTTGTGAAGTAGACCAAGAAGAAATTTGGAAAATGAATGAAAGAGAGAGGAAAGATAAATTTTGAGATTTGACTACGACACCGTAATTCTGTCAGAGATGGCTGCTGGCTTGTAAGAGCAACTGAACGGAATTGATAGTGTGTTAAAAAGAGATTACAAGATGAACTTCAGTAAAGATAAAAGAAGATTAATACAACGTAGTCGAACTAAATCAGGTGACGTTGAGGGAATTAGATTATAAAATGAAATACATGAGTTTCGCTGTGTCGGCAGCAAAATAACTGATGTTGGCCAAATTCGATAAGATATAGAATTCAGACTGGCAATAATTAGAAAAGGATTTCTGAAAGAGGCTAATTTGTGATTCTTGAAGTTTTCTCGGCGTAAAGAGCATTCCATGATGTTTCTGCCTGTAATCGTGAAACTTCATGGAGTAGAGAGTAATTTGTCAACTGTAATATAAATTTAAGGGTTAGCGTGTCTTTTCTGAGGGTATTTGTCTGGAGTGTAGCCTTGTATGGAACTGAAAAGTGAACGATAGCCACTTCAGACGAGGAGAGAATGGCAGATTTTGGAATGTGATAGTAGAGAAGAATACTGAAGATTGGATCTGTAAATCATCATAGGAAACGACAACGTACTGAACAGAACTGGGGACAAAATTTATTGTACAACTTGCTTAAAAGAAAGGATCGGTTGATGGGTCACATCATGAGGCATTAAGCAATTCTCAATTTGACAATGGAACAATGGAAGGAAGTGTCCGTGTGTGCGTGAGAGTGGGGGAGGGGGGGGGGAGGGAGTTAAAAACTGTTGATGGAGACCAAGGGTTGAATACAGGAAGTTGATTCAATTGAATCAAAGCAAAGATTAAGAGGCTCGCACAGAATAGGCTAACATGGAGAGCTGTGTCACATCTGCCTTCGGAATGAGGATCACGACGACAATACATGCCTATTTTTAACTTAACTCCATGATTATTTGCGTCATATACATTGATCCCACTTTTCCCTTCACTGCTTTTTAAATGTAATGCTTGTAAAATTTTCTTTCTGTGTCACTTGCTGTGCCGTTAGCCGTTTTCACTTTTGAAGTCTCATGACTACATAGCGCACGCTTCTGTTTGGTTTTCTTCACATTCCTATTCTTTTCAGTCATCTCACTTATCTATCACATCCATACCGTACACCCTCGTATCACCCCAGAAACATTTTACAATAGTTTTGTTAATTCAGTACATTGTTATCAACCTATTATTATTTGTTAGGAACTACCACATCCGCTTTAGTAGTTGCCTTGCTGAATTTCAAATTTTGATTTAATTTCCCTCTCCATACTTGCAAAATCTTCTGCTGCTTGCCAAAGTTAAAAAGAAAGAAAGAAAGGTCCTCCCCTTTCATCAGCATCATATTCATTTTCTAAGGTGCCCGATTTGTTGGTATTCTTAATATGGTATGTATGGTCACTAGATGTCGCCGCATTGGCAGGGCGTTGCATAGTCTGGTGAATCCCGATACCTTCTTCATCATGCCAATGGAAAGGGAACGAAATCGTCGTCTTACAGGGGAACAGCTCCTTGACACTTGTGCTGTGGGACGGACACAAGCTGACGGCGGCTCCATTATGCTCTGGGAGACATTCACGTGGACATCCACGATTCCGATGGAGCCTGTCCAAGGCACCATGACGGCCAGTGAGTATCGTACACTGGTTGCAGACCACGGACACACCTTCATGACGACCTGTTCCCCGGCGGCAGTCACATTTTTCAACAATCTTTGAAATGATAGAGCACAGCAATCAGTCGTACTTTCCTTACAGGTTTTATTCGGCAAATCTACATTTCGGCTAGTGCCTAGCCATTAATGCACCAGCTGCCGAGAATTCTTCCGGGTTGTATGGCCGTGGTTCATGGAGTTCTTCTATCGCTGACGTTTCGTCCAAAGCTACGTTGGACATCTTCGGAGGTGGTCCTGGTGGTGCTGAGTCTTGCCGACTGACGAGTCGGACGTCGAAGAACGGCCTAAATACCGTGGAAAGGGGGCATGGTCTGGATTTCGCGTGATAGCAGAGATAAACTTTGTCAAGGTTAAAATATAACTATCGATCATAGTCGGCAAGACTCAGCACCACCACGACCACCTCCGAAGATGTCCAACGTAGCTTTGGACGAAACGTCAGGGACAGAAGAGTTCCATGGACCACGGCCATACAACCTGGAAGAATTCTCGGCAGCTGAAACATCCGGTCGTGAAACCCTTCATTGTATCATTAATGCACCATTTCATCGTATCAGTGCATGCTCTAGTAGTCCAGTCCCCTGTTGTTCTGGCCTCTGTCACAGTTCTTTCAAGATTACTGTAGTAGTGTGTGCAGATGTGGTGCCAGCGACCTACCAATGCCTCATTGCTTCCATGCCACTACGCATCTCCGCTATTATCACTACCAAATATCGGCTGTTAGGTAGGTGGTAATAATGTTCTGTCTGATCAGTGTATATAGGCAGTCATTTTTACCTCTCCTCCTATGCGAAAGGTGTGGGACACACGGTTGCTTACATTTCTAGGAACTATTCCATAAGCAGTGCTGTATTTCGTTTTATATCTGTAGAGATTTTGAATAATTGGTGACCCGCAGAATGCAGGTGTTTATAGAAAATCATATTGTACCACAACCAGCTACTATGAATTTTTTTATTATTATTACAGATTTAGATTGTTACTAGTTATCATGGACAGAAGTAGTTCTCCAGCTATAGTATCTACGTGGCCAGAAACGCGACATTCCATTTCATTCTATACAACAACAAAAAAACACCAACCGGAGTAGAGAACTGAATGTAACATGGGCATACACTGAAACGCCAAAGAAACTTTTATAGGCATGCATATTCAAATACAGAGATGTGTAAACTGAAAGAATACGGAGCTGCCGTCGGCAATGCCTCTATAAGACAACAAGTGTCTGGGGCATTTGTTAGATCTGTTACTGCTGCTGCAAGGGCATGTTATCGAGATTCAAGTGAGTTTGAACGTAGTGATATAGTCGGCGCACGAGCGATGAGCCACAGCGTCTCTGAGATAGCGATGAAGCGGGGATATTCCTGTATGACCATTTCTCGAGTGCACCGCGAATATCAGGACACCGGTAAAACATCAGATGTCTGATATCGCTACGGCCGGAAAAATATCCTGCAAGAACGGGACCAACGACGACTGAAGAGAATCGGCCAACGTGACAGAAGTGCAGCCCTTCCGCAAATTGCTGCAAATTTCAATGCTGGGCCATCAACAAGCGTCAGCGTGCGAACCATTCAACGAAACATCATCGATATGGGCTTTCGGACCCGAAGCCCCACTCGTGTACCCTTGAAGACTGCATGGCACAAAGCTTTACACCTCACATGGGCCCATCAACACCTACATTGGAATGTTGATGACTGGAAACATATTGCCTGGTCTCGTTTCAAATTGTATCGAGACGATGGACGTGTAACGGACCCTGCATGCCAGCAGAGCACTGTTCAAGCTAGTGGAGGCTCTGTAATGGTTTGAGGTGCGTGCAGTTGAAGTGATATGGGACCTCTGATACGTCTAGATACGTCTCTGACAGGTGACACGTACGTAAGCATCCTGTCTGATCACCCGCATCCATTCATGTCCATTATGCATTCCGACGGACTTGGGCAATTCCAACAGCACAATACGATACCCCACATGTCGTGAATTGCTGCAGAGTGGCCCCAGAACCACTCTTCTGAGTTTAAACACTTCCTCTGGCCACCAAACTCCCCAGACATGAACATTATTGAGTGTATCTGGGTTGCCCCGCAACGAGCTCTTCAAAAAAAGTCTCCACCTCGTCGTACTCTTACAGATTTATGGACAGCCCTGCAGGATTCATGGTCTCAGTTCCCCCCAGCACTATTTCAGACATTAGTCGAGTCCATGCCACGTCGTGTTGCGGCACTTCTGCGTGCTGGCCGGGGACCTACACTATATTAGGTAGGTGTACTAGTTTCTTTGGCTCTTCAGTGTATAACATGGCATCGGTTGCGAGCGTACACAAACGGGGGTTGGGGACGGTGCGAAGTAATGAGTCTTACCCCCTCCCCTCGCTCCCTCCCCCCTCCCCTTTCACGTCGCAGAGCTGAATCTCTACACCATCCATTTGTGCTTCCACAAAAGCCGAAGGGCCGAAGGCCATAGCGCCATTTGACAATTCAAAAAAAACAAACTTGTAACACCCTGTTCCGTGTCTCGGTTGATTGTCACAGCCCATTGTCACGGCTTAGTTAGGTCGGAAAAAAGAAATTATCTAATCATCATCATCATCATTTAAGACTGATTATGCCTTTCAGCGTTCAGTCTGGAGCATAGCCCCCCTTATACAGTTCCTCCATGATCCCCTATTCAGTGCTAACATTGGTGCCTCTTCTGATGTTAAACCTATTACTTCAAAATCATTCTTAACCGAATCCAGGTACCTTCTCCTCGGTCTGCCCCGACTCCTCCTACCCTCTACCGCTGAATCCATGAGTCTCTTGGGTAACCTTGCTTCTCCCATGCGTGTAACATGAACCCACCATCTACGCCTGTTCGCCCTGACTGCTACATCTACAGAGTTCATTCCCAGTTTTTCTTTGATTTCCTCATTGTGGACACCCTCCTGCCCATGTTCCCATCTACTAGTACCTGCAATCATCCTAGCTACTTTCATATCCGTAACCTCAACCTTGTTGACAAGGTAACCTGAATCCACCCAGCTTTCGCTCCCGTACAACAAAGTTGGTCGAAAGATTGAACGGTGCACAGATAACTTTGTCTTGGTACTGACTTCCTTCTTGCAGAAGAGAGTAGATCGTAGCTGAGCGCTCACTGCATTAGCTTTGCTACACCTCGCTTCCAGTTCTTTCACTATGTTGCCATCCTGTGAGAATATGCATCCTAAGTACTTGAAACCGTCCACCTGTTCTAACTTTGTTCCTCCTATTTGGCACTCAATCCGTTTATATTTCTTTACCACTGACATTACTTTCGTTTTGGAGATGCTAATCTTCATACCATAGTCCTTACATTTCTGATCTAGCTCTGAAATATTACTTTGCAAACTTTCAATCGAATCTGCCATCACAACTAAGTCATCCGCATATGCAAGACTGCTTATTTTGTGTTCACATATCTTAATCTCACCCAGCCAGTCTATTGTTTTCAACATATGATCCATACATAATATGAACAACAGTGGAGACAGGTTGCAGCCTTGTCTTACCCCTGAAACTACTCTGAACCATGAACTCAATTTACCGTCAGCTCTAACTGCTGCCTGACTATCCATGTAAAGACCTTTAATTGCTTGCAAAAGTTTGCCTCCTATTCCATAATCTTGTAGAACAGACAATAACTTCCTCCTAGGAACCCGGTCATATGCCTTTTCTAGTTCTATAAAGCATAGATACAATTCCCTGTTCCACTCATAACACTTCTCCATTATTTGCCGTAAGCTAAAGATCTGGCCCTGACAACCTCTAAGAGGCCTAAACCCACACTGATTTTCATCCAATTGGTCCTCAACTAATACTCGCACTTTCCTTTCAACAATACCTGAGAAGATTTTACCCACAACGCTGATTAAAGAGATACCTCTGTAGTTGTTACAATCTTTTCTGTTTCCATGTTTAAAGATTGGTGTGATTACTGCTTTTGTCCGGTCTGATGGAACCTGTCCCGACTCCCAGGCCATTTCAATTATCCTGTGTAACCATTTAAGACCTGACATTCCACTGTATTTGATGAGTTCCGACTTAATTTCATCCACCCCAGCCGCTTTATTGCACTGCAATCTATTGACCATTTTTTCCACTTCCTCAAATGTGATCCTATTTCCATCGTCATTCCTATCCCATTCTACCTCGAAATCTGAAACATTACTGATCGCATTTTCACCTACATTGAGCAACTCTTCAAAATATTCCCCCCATCTCCCCAAGGCATCCACAGGATTCACCAGCAGTTTTCCTGACCTGTCCAAAATACTTGTCATTTCCTTCTTACCTCCCTTTCGAAGACTGCTAATTACACTCCAGAATGGTTTTCCAGCAGCTTGACCCATGGTCTCCAACCTGTTTCCAAAGTCTTCCCACGATTTCTTCTTGGATGCTGCAATTATCTGTTTGGCTTTGTTTCTTTCTTCAACATAACTTTCTCTGTCTACCTGGGTTCTGGTATGTAGCCATTTTTGATACGCCTTCTTTTTCCTTTTACAGGCTGCCTTGACTGTACCATTCCACCAAGCTGTTTGCTTCATCCTACTTTTGCACACTACTGTTCCAAGACATTTTTTAGCCACTTCTAGTACTGTGTCCCTGTACCTTGTCCATTCCTTTTGAGAAATTATCTAAACAAAAAAGTTTTGTTAGGTGTATAAAACTCAATAACGGTACTGATAAAGTACTAACTAATATTTAAGACCGATTCATACGCTAAAATAGTAATTTAAGAAAATATTGTATATTAGCGTAGTGAGTTTTGTGTGTATTCTCCCAATTTTGACATGAATAAAAGTTATCTGACTGAGCGATGCATAAACTATGGGCCCACCTAATTCAATCTATACACTGGGGTCTCTTTTCCTTAGCTTTACTGTAAGAGACTGATTCGAGGCATACGAAAACGTCATTATCTTCTTCTTCACTAAATGAGATATGCATTCCGTCTTTTTACTGCCTTTCTTCTTTTTCGCATTCTCGTTAACTTCAGTTACTTTTCTAACAAGGGAACCTCCCCATCGCACCCCCCTCAGATTTAATTATAAGTTGGCACAGTGGATAGGCCTTGAAAAACTGAACACAGATCAACTGAGAAAACAGGAAGAAGTTGTGTGGAACTGTGAAAAAATAAGCAAAATATACAAACTGAGTAGTTCATGGGAAGATAGGCAACATCAAGGAGACTGGGATGCCAGGAGCGCCGTGGTCTCGTGGTAGCGTGAGCAGCTGCGGAACGAAAAGTAATTGGTTCAAATCTTACATCGAATGAAAACTTAAATTTTTTATTTTCAGTTTATGTGACAAACTCTTATGTTTTCATCACTTTTTTAGGAGTGATTATCACATCCAGAAGAAAACCTAAATCGGGCAAGGTAGAGGAATCTTTTTACCCATTCGCAAAGTGTACAAGTTAGGTGGGTCGACAACATATTCCTGTCATGTGACACACATGCCGTCACCAGTGTCGTATAGAATATATCAGTTGTGTTGTGGAGGAATCGGTTGACCTATGACCTTGCGATCAAATGTTTTCGGTTCCGATTGGAGAGGCACGTCCTTTCGTCTACTAATCGCACGGTTTTGCGATGCGGTCGCAAAACACAGACACTAAACTTATTACAGTGAACAGAGACGTCAATGAACGAACGGACAGATAATAACTATGCAAAAATAAAGAAAGTAAAGTTTTCACTCGTGGGAAGACTTGAACCAAGAACCTCTCCTTCTGCAGCTGCTCACGCTACCACAGGACCACGGCACTCCTGAGCTCACGTTCTCCTTGTTATTGCCTATATGGCACATGGACTACTCAGTTTGTATATTTTGCTTATTTTTTCACAGTTCCACACAACTTCTTCCTGTTTTCTCAATTGATCTGTGTTCAGTTTATCAAGGCCTATCCACTGTGCCAACTTATAACTAAATCTGAGGGGGGTGCGATGGGGAGGTTCCCTTGTAAGTAGGTATCTCATTTTTTTCATCTAGTTTTTACGGGTTTTTAAAAATGATGAATCTGTTAAACTGCTGTAGGCCTATTTTTTGTGATTTATATCTGTATTTTCCTTTCGCCAGAATGTGACAAAGGCCTTGCTACAAGACGTGATTCGTACACATTGATGGACGCTATCATATTTAACAGGGTCTGCTACGCAAGGAACATATGCTAGAGTTTTTATTTATATTGGCGTTAAACAACAGTAAACATTGGCAACTTTAAGAATATATCGCTTAAATTGCGTCTCGTCGACAGGAAGAAGACTATCTATTTAAAAAATAACAAACCGCGGTGGAAGGGCGAACTATCTTTTCAACGTCTTGGGGAACTTTCTCACCATATCTTGCGGAAGTTCGTTAACTGCTTTGATAATCAGCAGCACCTTTACAAATTCAGGAACCCTCCATTTTTTTAGTTTCTCCATTGGTGCGAGCATGATGTCTGGAACAAATTCTTCTCAGTTTTCGCATTCTTTACCTGAAACAAGCAAAAAAGTCTATTTAAAATACTTTTACGACAACCAACCTCGAATAGATATTTTATTGAAACTGGAAAACCAGACCTTGAGCCTAACCTCAACGACAATACAGAATAACGTTATGCAGTTGTTATAAAATAACAGAAAATATTTGGGAAGTAGACTTCACTGGATAAAAAGTGTGTAATGAAAGACAATCAAACCAGTAAATGAACACTTACAGCTTCAGAAACACCAGCAAAACTCTCTCCAGAAACTAGAAACTGAGTACATCCTACTCAGAATATTGTTTTCGTGTTGTTGTTTGAGTTTTCACCGCTGGGAGGCTTCAAGACTGATGAGAACTGAGTCTAAACACAACCAGCCTGCCACATCCTCGCCCGGTCTCCTTTACACAGACCCTCCAGTATATTTCTATCACTAGGATTGTAGTACAATGCTTAAATGGAGTTGTAGGACCCCATCTGCTCTTACTATCTGAGACGTTGTGATTAGAGAGCTCTAGATTGCCGTGGCGCAAATTCCAGAACGAACAGGGACGGCAGGTTTAATGTAAATAGGCCGAGTTCCCGCCCACGGTCTAGTGGCCACCGCTAGGGGTGAGTGAGAGCATGAAAAAGGAAGACGCAGCTGTCTAGAAGGTGAGCGGCTCTGTGGAATAGGAGCAACCAGTCTTTCTGACCGATGTTCTAGCAAGAGGTACTCCAGTCGTTGGCAAGCGACTCGACTTCTATTGATGAGAGTAGCCTAAGTTCTGTTACGAAAATTAGTCCTTGAAATATCCTCTTATCCACTTCTTTGAATAACTGAAATGTTCATTCATAGTTTGCGGCAACTGGACCAATGAAAGCTGTTCGCTAACACAGATACGCAGGCCGTTATTAAATTGAACCTTAAGCCTAAACTAACTTGCGCGCTGCATTCTTCGTGCGTAAGATTCTTTAGGCCCTCAGCATGATTTAAAGAACTGTTTCACGCAAGACCTTTGGCATTTGAAAGGTTTTAGTGTTGTTGAATTTTAAGTGTTGGGCCTTCAGCCGATTTTGAATTTGACTTGTTTTGCTCTTAAGCCCTTCAGCCTAGTTCAAAGAACGGTTTCACGGAAGGCCTATGGCGTTTTAAAAATTTTAATGTTGTTGAATTTTAAGTGTTGGGCCTTCAGCCGATTTTGAGCTTGAGTTATTTTGCTCTTAAGGCCTTCAGGCTAAATTAAAGAACTGTTTTAAGATAAGGCTTTGCCTTTTAAATATCTGTTTTGGTTGAGTTTTTACCTAATTAAGAGCTGTTTTACGTAAGGCCTTTGTTTTTTTTTAATTAATTTTGTTTAGCCTTAAGTGTTGGGCTTTCAGCCGTTTTTGAATTCAAATTGTTTACTCTGAAAATCTCAGATTCTTTGGGCCTTCGGCCTAAGTAAAGAACTGTTGTAAGATAAGGCTTGCCTTTTCAATTTCGGATCATGCTTGCGTTTTAAATTATTGGCTTCAGCCGTTTTTAAATTAAAGTGGCTTTCAGCGAGTAATTAAGTCCCAAAGTTAAAGCTGTGCGTTAAAAAAAGTTTTTTTTTTTTGGACTCCTGTAATGTTTGATCAAATAATAAAGTTATATGTTTGAGTGTAACTGGCAGCTCCTTACTTTGGCCCCTTTCTACAATTTAAACTACCTGTCCTGTCCTGCGGGTTAACCTGGGCGTATAGGTGGTGTTATAGTAGGCCCACGAGCGATGGGACACAGCATCTCCGTGGTAGCGACGAAGTGTAGATTTTCCCGTAGACCATTTCACGAGTGTACCGTGAACAACAGGAATCCGGTAAAACATAAAATTTCCGATATCGCTGTGGGCGGAAAAAGATTCTGCAAGAACGAGACCAACGACGACTGAAGAGAATCGTTCAACGTGACACAAATGTAACTCTTCCACAAATTGCTGCAGATGTCAATGCTGGACCATCAAGAAGTGTCACCGTGGAACCGATCAACGAAACATCATCGATATGGGCTTTCGGAGCGAAGACCCACTCGTGTTCTCTTGATGACTGCACGACACAAAGCTTTAAGCCTCTCCTGGGCCCGTCAACACCGACATCGGACTGTTGGTGACTGGAAACACGTTGCCCGGTCGGATGAGTCTCGTTTCAAATTATATCGACCGGATGGACGTGTACGGGTATGGAGACAACTTCATGAATCCACAGATCCTGCATCCTAGCAGGGGACAGTTCAAGCTGATGGAGGCTCTGTAAAGGTGTGGGGAGTGTTCAGTTGGAGTGATACAGGATCCCTGATACGTCTAGATACGATTCTGACAGATGACAGATAGGAAACCATCTTGTCTGATCACCTTCATCCATTCATGTCCATTCTGCATCCCTACGGACTTCGGCAAGTCCAGCAGGACAATGCGATACTCCAGACGTTTAGAAATGCTACAGAGTGGCTCCAGGAACATTCTTCTGAGTTAAATACTTCCACTGGCCACCAAACTCCCCAGACATGAAAGCCGTGTCTGAAAGCCTTGCAATGTGCTGTTCAGAAGAGATCTCCACACCCTTGCACTCTGTTCAGAAGAGATCTCAGCCCTCTCGTGCTCTTACGGATTTATAGACAGGCCTGCAGGATTTATGGTGTCAATTTTCTCCAGCACTACTTGAGACATTAGTTGAGTCCATGCCACGATGCCACGTCGTTGCAGCAGTCCTGCTCGCGTGGGCCCTACACGATATCAGGCAGGTGTACCAGTTTCTTTGGCTCTTAATTTTAGTGATGAAATTTTTTTTTCACGGAAGAAACGATTTTCTCGAAAGAATAGTTATAACTTCTAATGGAAAGAGTACTTATCTCATCCTCAGGTACCAGTGTCTAGGGATAGTTTCATTCAGGGTCCTGACTAATAAAAATTGGATAATTTTTAGGGTTCTGTGCCTTAGTCGGTAAAAAAGGGACCCTTATAGCAACACGATGTTGTCCGTCTGTATGTCCGTTTCTTAAAAACCCTTTTTCTCACGCACGGGTTGACGTATGAAGTTGAAATTTATGTCACGTACTGAGGTTTACGGTCTCTTGGCAGTGTGAACATTAATGCTTCTAAGTTAATGTAATCAATAGAAACGGCCGTTTACGTCACATATTGCAATACCGGAAAATTCACTCGTCAAAACCTTTAGCATACTTCCAATTGGCTTACAATAACAAAATTTGGCGAAAAGGAAGGGTTAATAGTGCAACCGAAGGAAAAAATCCGAAAATCGTAAATTTGTAATTACATCAGACGAAAGAAAATTTGTTTGTCATTTTTTGTCTGATTCGCTGTCTGTTCGTCCGTCTGTTAAGACTTCTTTTTCTCAGCAACGGGTAGATCTATAAAGTTGAAATTTATCTCACATTCTAAGACCTATAGGCTCTTAGTGGTGTAATAAATGTAAGGTTCTAAGTCGATGCAACCAAAAGATGCGAGCATTTATGCCATAAACCCACTCATAAAATCAAAACCTGTAGGGTACTTCCCGTTGGTCTAGAATCGTGAAATTTGGTAAGAAGCAAGGTTTCACAATAAAAATAACGGAAAATATCAGAAAATTGTCATTCTGTAATTAAATCACTCGAAAAAAA